>NC_138076.1:152833158-162833158 GCF_964212035.1 Myotis nattereri | reverse complement strand
TGTCTGCTTTTCTAAGATTATGGGACAGTGACTACCAAGGGAATCCTTGAGATTGAGGGTGGTGTGATGACGGGAGGAGCAGTGGGCTGGGGCAGTTTCAGCCACCTTTTCTCTGCTTTTTGCCCAGTCCTGGGAGAGTTTGCCCTCACAAAGCCACTTCTCACGGTTTCCACAGCTTCTCTCTGGCACCCCACCTTTGGAGCGCTAATTCTAAGGGAAAGTTCCCCTTTCAATAAACCATTCTCAGCTTGGAAAAAGAGAGGGAGGATCCCCCAACTCCAGCGGGCATCAGAGGGAATATTTATTGCCTCTCTGGATGTCATTACCTAAGAATACAATTTTATGAACTTCCTAATCTGTTAGCTTGATTTATCTGGATGGGCAGGAGCCCAAAATAAACATTTGGGGGATTTGGTAGAAAAGGGAGTCTTTGCCTCTGACCAATCTTTCTGCTAGAACTGACCTGCTTTTTCTGCACCCCGGTCACTAGCCACATTTTAATTTTTCTCCTGCAGCGGGTACCGAGTTTTAGCTGCCTCTTGAGAAGGAGGACTGGCAGGGTGCATTGTTTGAACCAGAGACCCGAAGGGGTCCGTCAGCCACCTCAAAACCTGTGCGGCTTGAGGAGCTCAGATCCCTTTTGGGTTTGGGGAGCAGAGGAGAAACCAAGGTTTGCTCACTGCCCTCCAGATCCAGGGGCCTCTTTTCAGAACTAGCTCTCCCTCCATTCCTCGGGGTTTTTCCACTCTTCTCTCTGGTGTCAGCTCTGTAGCTTCTTTGAACCCAGGGTCCATCCAGAAGCTGAGCCCACATCCATGCAAGGAGGGGTAAGGCGTCTGCAGCTCATCCTTCCTGCTTTCAGTTCTGAGGCCCAGCTGACAAACCAGGAGGCCTGGGAAGCAAGGGTGGGTAGGGAGGGTCTGGGAGTGTGCTTGCCGGTGAAGAGGGTTACAGAGTCTAATAATGGGAAGGGACGATTTTAAATGTCCAGCCCCCCTCAGCAACTGCCAGATTCTGGAAGATCAGGTTCTCTGGGGTCTGCTCTGCCAGCCGAGATAGGTATGGATCAAGCCCAAAGAAGTGTCACCTCTACTCACTCCTCCTTTCGGACCCTCCCTCTCAGCGTCAGAGATTGCGAGAGCAAAGTATATTTGAACTCGTGGGCAGAGAAATCCTAAAACGGAGTCTGAAGGCAGGCACTGCCAAATAGCCCAACCCTGGGTTCCCGCTCTAGTCTCTGGCTTCCCGGAAGCCGGGAGCAGAGAACGGGGCACCAAGCGGCTTGCCTTCATGGGGGTCCCAGCGCCGGGGTCTTGAGGATCGCGAGCCCCGCAAAGGCGAGAAGCAAGAGGCTGGCGGTGGCCTGGCTCCTCCCCTGGGTTCCACGCCGAGTCTGCCCGGAGGCGCGCTGTCGCCTTCCACTGGGTCACGACCCCGGGCTTGGATGGAGGACAATGGGGCGCTGGGCGGGGAGGCGGGCGCGGGGAGCGGGCTGCGCGGCCGCCTGAGCGGGTTCACTGCGCGATGAACCCGCCCACACCCCTGGGGTTTCGCCCTTCAGAGCCCGAGCGCCGTTTCCTTTCCCCTCTTCCACCTTCCATTTTTTCATAGAAAATTGAGCGTGCTCTCAATGAATTGCTCTTCGACTGACCAATACCCCAGTGTTACCATTACCAGATAAGATTTCCTTTTTCTTTACAAATGAAAGGATAGTTTTCTGAATTACAAGAGCAGGAAACGGGGCCCTCTCAAGATTTGGGCGGGGGTGGGGGGGGTGGGGGGTGGAGATGGGAGATCTAGTTGGTAGTGGAAGCAGTCCCTAACCGGGACTTGGCAGCACTGAAGACTCCCAGGCCATCAAACCAGCAGTCTCTTCCATCAGAGGAATTCCAGGCCAAGAATGGGTCCTCCCCCACCTCCACCCCAAATCTTAGGAAAGCTTGCCTCCCTTTTCTTCTGGCCTTTGTCTCTGGAGGCCAGGTTAGGATCAGGGCTCTTATAAAAAGGGAAACACATTCTCAGATCTGATGGGCAGGGACAAGGCTGGGCTATCCATGGGGGGTTGGGGGGGGGGGGGAGTGAGTGAGTCACTTGGAAAATTTCTCCCAACCAGTTTATTCTTGTTGGGAAGAGCTCTACTCGCCCCATGGCCGTATTTGTGACTGTTCCTTTGGGCGGTAGCACAGTATTTGTGACTTTGTACATGTGGATCTTCCCGTTCAGCTGGAACAGACTTTGGAAAACAAGGTTACAGAATAGGGGTTGAGTCCTAGATGGAGCGGGGAAAGGCAGACCATTTGAGGAGAGGAGAAAAATGGGGGAGGTATGGAATATTCCTCTGGTACATTTGCTCATGCCTTTAGCCGCCTTCCTCCAGCCCCTCACCTCAACCTAACCTGACTGAGGGACTCGAGGTGAGGTGGGGAGATGTGGGCCTCCTAGCAAGAAACCCTTCTTCTTGGACTTAAGTTTCTCTGATGATTTTGAACTGTTTTAGAATGTGACTGCCTCCAGCTCTGTCTGTCTGTCTTTGCTCGGCTGTTCGAAGGTCTCTGTGCAACATTCCTGTTGCTTTCTGTGTTCCATATTCCTCACATCCTTGCTCCTCAGGCCCTCTCATCCTGCAGTAATCCTCCGGGACAATCTCCAGCCCGTGCTGCTCCTGGAACTCTCCTTCAACTGAGAAAGCAGAGGAAGAGGAACCAAAAGGGGGGGCGGCAATCTGGGAGGGATAGCTGAGGTTCAAAGGTTCCTTGATGAGCTTCCAGTCCAGGCCACCTCAGGGGCTGCGCTGACAGCTCCAGCGTGGCCCCTGGGCCAGGAGCGAATAGAACAGGTTTATAGCCTGGGGCAGATGTTGGTTTAGCTCTCACCCCGATTCCCCTTTATCTCTTCTCCACCAAAGAGGCTACAATCCCCATTATACCTTTGTTCTCCTTCCTTTCCCCCCTCCTCCCCCTCCTCTTCCTCCGTTTGATCCTTCCTGCTTTCCTCCTCAAATTATTTCTTTAGATCTGGAAGCATCTGTTCCTGCCTGCCCCTCCCCCAGCACCCTCCTTTCCCCGCTCCCTTCACATCTAGCAAAGAAGTCCCCAAATGGAGGGCCTCTGTCCTCCAGCCAGTTCTGTTACCTAGGGCCCAGAGACCTTTGGACCCAAACTTTGAGGCCACTCCCCAACCCCTAGTCACTTTCATTTTCCCTCCCAGCGGGAGAGGGCCCTGGAATTGCACAGTTTGGGTCCTGCCTGCCAGAGACCAGTGTCTTCTCTTGGGGACAGTTATCCATTAAATTCAGGTAAAAGCAAGGACTCTGAAGTCAGAGGAATTGGTGCTGAATTATTTAGATAATTTGCCCTAGTTCTCTGCTGGGCTCTTTTGGGCTCCAGATTTTGACCATATCTTCAGTTCTGACATAGAGGAGAGATGGCCTTTTCTAACCTCTTTAGCTGGTCATTATCACCCTCTCTAACATTTTTTGAGCAATGAAAACACCCCTCAGTCCCTCCCAGAATTCCCTAATATAAACCAAGACAGTGCACATTGGAGAGCCTTTCTTCTCATCTTCCAAAAAATAAAAAAGAACCAAAAGTGACTCCCTCACATCCTCCTTCCTCCACTCATATCCAAGAATATGTAGTCTCCAAAGCTTGAAGGAGAGGGTTATAAACCCAATCAGGGCAGACAATAGCCTGCTTTTTTCTCTCAGTCAATCCAGTTGAATCTGTGTCCAGTTAATTTCAGGCCCAAGACTCTTGGTAGGCCTTTTTTTTTTTTTAGCAATAACCCATTTTATATCCCAAAGTACAAGACTGGAACATCCCAAGGTCCTTGTCCTAATGCCCACATTTGAAAACTGCTAGAGAAAGTAAGTCCTCTTCCCACCCTTCCCTCCAGCCCTACCTGGGATCCTGGCCCTTCTCTCCTTGAAAGCTGGTGGTTAGTCAAAAGCCCCAGATTTGTACCCCCCATGGCTCTGCCATCAGTTTCCACAGTGATGAGAGGGAACTGAACTACATTCTCCCCTTCCCTACCCCACTAGCTGGATAGACCTAGACCAGCCTCTATGTTCTCTGGAGGAACCTGATCTAAGAAAGATTCAGGAGATCAGAGCCTATAATTTTGTTATAGCATCTCTGGTAATTAATCAGAATGGAAGGGAAGACTGGGGAGAGAGTCCCTCCCTCTAGTCTGTAATTTCAGAGTCCTTTCTCTCTGTACACATGTTTACCTAGAGGCATACCCTCAAAACACAAATAACACATACATGCAAGGACCTCAACACATTCATTTCTTCTGTTCATATATGCATGAATAGGTGATTTTGCTAAAGGTAAAATGTGTGTATGTGTAGAGTTGATGACTGACAGAGAATAACATTCCAACTAGAGCACCTATGAAGTAGGTTCATTGATGTATCACTGATGTCACTTCACTGTTGTCCCCTGTTTCCCAAAGGCCTGCTCCTTTGCTGAAGACCATGTGGCATAAGGACTCATTCTTGATTCTGCAATTTGTTTCCTTAGATCTGGGGTGGCTAACGAAGAAGCAGGTGGGAGTCAGAGGCTTCTAGAAGATCAGCTTCCTCACAGTATTCTTGCTTCTATGTCAAAGTTAAATCAAAACCAGAAACATTTATCTAACCCTCCAATCTACGCTATTCTGCTCATAGGGCAGGACCTAGGAAACAACCAAAACCACCACAATAGCCACAGCAACTACAGAGTAACTATGTCCTGGGATTGTTAACAGCCTTACAGTGACACTGTAGGGTTGAGTGGATTAATGTATGAAAAGCACTTATATGAGCATTTGGCATACAGTGGTCTTTCAGTAAGTGCTATCTATTACTATTAACAACAATAGGCATTTTCTTAAGTGCTTATTAGGTACCAGGCATTGTGCTAAATTCATTCTCTCACTTGAGCCCTGTAATAACACTGTAAGGAATACGCCCCTTTTACAAAAGGGGAAGCTAATTGAGGCCCAGGAGGCTACTGATATGCTCCACTGGTAGAGCCAGGACTCCAATAGGACTTATCTGACACCAGAGTGGGTGCTCATGAACTCCAATTCTTTGTTCATGATGGCCATGGGCACTGTCTGATGGGACTGAGATTGGCAGGGAGCACTAGTGATGATGTAGGGTGGCACCAGATTGAGGGCAATAAGCCTAGCAACCTGGGTTTTGCTACCTGGCTTGGTTTTGCCTTGGCAGGTTCTTGACCTCATCGACAACAGGCTCTAACCCAGTGGCTCGTGAACTTTTGGGTCTCAGGATCCCTTCACACTCTTAAAAATTATTAGAATCTCAAAGAGCTTTTTTGTATGGCTAATACCTATCAATTTTACCTTCTTAGAAATTAAAGCTGAAACCTTTAAAAATATTCTAAATAACAATAATAATAAATATATTACATGTCAACACAACTAACTTACTGTGAAAAATAACAATTTAGTGAGAAGAATGTCATTGTTTTATATTTAGGCAAATCCCTTTAATGTCTAGCTTAATAGAAGATGATTGGATTCTCATATCTGTTTCTGCATTCAATTTGTTGTAATATATTGTTTTTGGTTGAAGTATATGAAGTACAAAGCCTCATTTAGATATGAAGTTGGGAGAGAAAGGACCTCACAGAGCTCCTGAAAGGGGTTCTGGGACCCCTAGGGGGTCCTTGGGCCACACTTTAAGAACCACTAATCTAACCAACTGAGATAACCAGCAGAAATCACTGCATAGTAATTATATTTGGAAGCTTTTTAGCTCTTTAGTGGTGCTTTTAACTCCAAAACTCATCATCATTTCATTATTCTATGCTATATTTAAATTGTGTTATTTTATGCAAGTTACTCAGTCTTTCTACCCCATAGATAGATAGGCAGGTAGGTAGGTAGGTAGGTAGGTAGGTAGGTGTGCTATGTATGTTATAGGTGCATATTCATTATTTTTAGTATGAATGTGTAGAGTAAAATATAGATTTATAGATAAAACAGCTTTTATATGTTTAGCATTATTTGACATGGACAGCTGAGCTATTAATATCAGCCTTGTTTCTCAGAAGAGGAAACTGAGCGAAAGAAGGGTGCTGTCACTTGCTGAAGATGACATACTCAGCAAGCGTTGGACAGTAGACTAGACCTCCTGTCCTCTGACTCCTAGACCTGGGCTCACCTACAATCCCTCTCTCTAAAGACATGGTTGCATAACATGCATATGGAAGATGAACACACTATTTATGAAAGGATATAGATTGATTTTAATTGGAACATACCTATATATGCGAGGAGAAAAATACTTTGTATCCCTGTGTGTAAAGTTACAGTGTTGTTGAGAGATACAAGGCACTAGCCTGCCAGTGTTTTTCCTTCCTTACCAAATTCCAAGTGTCTGTGACCCAGGGCTTGATCTATCCATTGTCAGGGATATGTTTTCCTTTCAGGTTCCCTGTTGGTATGTTCTCACCAAGAGTATGATAGCCCAGCTCGTCACATGAACATACAGAAAAGGCGCACTTAGAAATAACAATCTGATCCCCTTCTCTTTTTTTCTATATATCATGTCTAACATACCTTTTCAAAACAAGTGACCTACCAGTGCACAACCTAGGAAAGCATAGCTGTTGAACTGAGGTGTGCATGTGTCTCTGAGATGCAAACGTGGAACCCTTGGGTGGCCAGAGACTTGTCTAGGCACATCCCATGCAAATGCATGAACAACTGGAGCCTCAGTTCTTTCATTAATCGGATAGGTATTTGCTCACAAGTCCTATATTTCATGGCTGTATGAGGCTCATGTTTATGCATGATGCGATGGGAAGAACCCTCGGTGGGGAGTCAGGCTGCCTGAATTCTAGTCAGAGCTTTCCACTCCCAGTTGCCTTAAACAAATCACTCCCAGTGAGAGCCACCACTTCCTCATCCCCATAATGGGGGGGAATCATTACAGCCTCAGCTCTATCTCCAGATGGGGAGTGTAGTGGGGGAATAGTAGGAAATGCCTGAGTGAACGTGATTCTTTTCTAGTAGGGAAAAGTCAAACAAAATAGTAGAGAGAATAATATAATCAAACACTCATGTACGCATCACCTCACTTTAACAGTGATCGACTCACAGCCAATCAAGTTTCATCTAAATTGAACCCAACCCTACCTCATATATTTTGAACCAAATCCTAGACATCATATAATTTCTTCTGTGAACAGTTGAATTAATATCTCTATAAGAAAAAAAACACACTTTTTACAACATAACCACAATCTGATTATCATACCTACTTTAAAAATGTAGCAAAATTATTTAGCTTTTAAAGTGTAAAAAAGATCTAAAAAACGCAGAGTAGCTGACTCCCCTGTGCCTCAGGCTCGGGGTTGATACATGTCAATAAGGGAAAATGAGGAGAATGGGGAGGAAAGGATGAAGTTTCCTTTTTTATTTCTATCTTAAAGTCCCAGTTCACTTCCAGAGCTTCCTCTCTACTCATTAGGTACATTACAAATGGGCTGAGAAGGGATCCTGGAGGTCTAGATGTGGTAGAGGCAGACAGAATGGGTCCTTGGGAGACACTGCAAACCTCATCTTGGAAGAAAATCACTTTTTGAGCCAGCTGGGTCTAAGCAGAGGGACTGTCCAACCATTCTCCAGCATCAGATTTCATCCTTGGCTTGCCTGGTATTTGAGAGACATCTGAAGTCTCACTGGAGTTACTGACCTCCAAATACATGCAGATACATGTAATAGCATCCTCTTACAGAAACTCAAAGGAGATATGCCCAGAGGCACAGGCAAATCTACCTGCTCACACACTGGTCATTACAAACACATGCACACACTCAGAGGCAGATGCAAATGTACAAGTAAGAATCAGCAAACTCAGGCATGTGGGGAAACAGGCACAAACCCAAATACTCAGACATATGTGAATATGCAGGGATACAAACATGCAGGTCCAGGAACAAAAATAGAGGAAAAAATCAAATACGAAAGCCCAGAGACATGCAAATACACATTGGGCCATTTTCACTAATGACCAGTTAACATGGCCAAGCCCCATTCCAGTTGACTCCTTCTCTCCCATCCCATCAAATGAAGGAATTATTGGCCAAAGCTCTCATCTGAGTCACATTCGTGCAAACGTGCACCTGAGGTAAGTCATCCCAAGGTCTTCGCACTGCCCCTACCAGCACAAGTTTTCTACCCCCAAGTCTTCCCTCTCTCCAAAAGTCAAAACTAAGAGTAGTGTGGTATGGCATGTATGTGTGTACGTGTCCATATAAACACATATCTGTATCTTAACAAGACAGTTCCGTGAGGAGGGGGTGGACACTGGCCATGTACAGATTTCACGTCACCTCAGGCTGACGAGGGAACATTGCTTCGCCTACACTGTGTTACAGCTGTAGGTTAGACTGATTTGTTCACTAAATTGATTGACCAAAGTGGGTGTTTTGGCATCTTGTAGACGACCTGAGAATATATTCTCTGGGTCTGAGTGAAGCTGTGTCAATTGTCTGGGTTGATTCTTTTGAGTGAACTTACCAATCAATTCAAATAACGGTGATGGCACTGACTGGGCCTTGCATGGCCACAGAGTGATTCTGAGTCAAAAAATATGGACAGAATCTGACAGTTTAAAAACAAGATCCATCAATTAAGTAGAGATAAAACAGTGGGGCTGTTTGGCACTATGTTCACCAAAACCAGCCAATTGACGAAAATGTTCTCATTTCAACCACTTTTTGTGAAATGCAGCATCGGAGACTCAGGGGACCCAATGTGTTTGCATTGCAAGTTGGATCTACCCTGGCATTTAGAGGAAGGAAAGGCTAGCGTAAGTGGCTGTATACTTAGAAGGATAATGTGGTGATTCAAAGCTGTGCAGGTGATTGTATGAGTACATGTATCTAGAAATGTGTCCACTTAAAACTCACACCATTGGCAGGAAAGGAAAAGTTGTATAGTGTAACTGGAACTATCCTTTTATATAGAATCACAGAATGTTAGAGGTTTTTCTTTCTTTTTTATTGAATTTATTGAGGTGACGTTGGTTATAAAATTATATAGGTTTCAAGTGTACAATTCTACAATACATCATATGCATATTGTATTGTGTGTTTACCCCAAGTCAAGTATCCTTCCATTACCATTTATCCCCCCCCCCAACCCCATACTCTCTTCTACCCAGAATGTTAGGTATTGAAGGGCCCTTAGAACACGTGTGGAAACTGAAGCTTGGAGAGTTTTAAATGACTTGCCCAAGGTCACACAACAAGTGAATGGCCCAGATACACCATATCACTTTGCTGGGGCTGCCATAACGAAGTACATGGTACTTTAAAATTATTTTTTTCACAGTTTTAGAAGCTAGGAATCCAAGATCGAGGTGTTGGTATGGTTGATTTCTTCTGAGGCCCCTCTTCTTGGCTTGTAGTCTTCTTCACATGGTCTTTCTTCTGTGTCCGTCTGTGTCCCAATCTCCTCTTCTTATAAGGACACCAGTCATATTGGATTAGGGTCTACCCATATGACCAAATTTTACCTTAATTACCTCTCTTTAAAGGCCACGCCTCTCAATACAGTCACATTCTATGGTGCTGGGGGTTGGAACTTCAGCATATGAATTTGGGGGGAACATACTTCAGCCTCTAACAGACTGTAAGGCTCTGGACCCCTGAGTCCAATGCTACCAAGCCCACAGATAGGTGAACTGGTGTATTTTTTTCCTGAATTGATTCAATTTTGTTTTGTTTCTTAGGGGTCGGGAAGTTGTTACTTAGGACTGACATAAAATTAAAAAATGTTTTTCAGAGTCCAGGCCTAATGGGAAACCGAGTGGGCATTGCCTAAGGAATCTAGGATTAGACAGACCACCAAACATGAGAAAAAGACATTTCTAACCAGAATATTTGGACTAGAAGGAACCCTGTGAAGTTGACTTGACTGTCCAGACTGGGGGTAGGGTGAAAACTTACCTGGTGTGTTCAGAGTGCACAGGTGTCCAACAACTCTCATGGCCCCAAGGTCTTCCTTATATATAATCAGCATCCTGGTGCTAAGCTCAACTCCCTTCCCTTGCATTCAGTCTTCAACTTTGGACAATAAGAAAGATTTTTACCTAAGCTTGAGGAAGGCATGACAACATACTCAGGACAGCCAGCTTCCTCTTTCTCTCCTCCTCTGAGGCTGAGAGTAGAAAGTCAGAGGCCATAAAAGAGAGAAAAAAAAGTGCTCTTACCCCTTTACTCTCTGTCCTGGGACCTCAAGCCCCTCTCCAGGGCCTGGTCAGCTCTAGGGAGTGGATTGAGGTGATTTGGCATGTAATGTGGTACAGAAGCAGGGGAAGAGAGAAACCCTCTAATTTTACAGAAATCACAGATGGGCAGCAGTGGGAGCATGATGTGGGTATGTTGAGGCATGTGCCAAAAAAGTGGCCACAACCAGGCAGGGGGGCCCACATTATTATGATGGTTGGTGCCTGTGTTCTCTGCCATGAAAAACAAGCTTGGGCCGAAACCGGTTTGGCTCAGTGGATAGAGCATCAGCCTGTGGACTGAAGGGTCCCGGGTTCGATTCCGGTCAAGGGCATGTGCCTGGGTTTGGGGCACATCCCTGGTGGGGGATGTGCAGGAGGCGGCTGATCGATGTTTCTCTCTTATTGATGTTTCTGACTATCTCTCTCCCTTCCTTTCTGTAAAAAATCAATAAAATATATTTTTTTTTAAAAAAGAAAAGAAAAACAAGCTTGGATTCTGGGGTTGGGAGAGAGCAATTCCAATAATAGTCAGCTGAAATGGGAAGAGAGCCAGATGCAGTGTGGTGGTAGGAAGAACACTGGTTTGAGGACCGGAACACCTGGATTCTGGTCTGTCTGGGCCTCAGGTTCCCGTCCTTCACAATGAAGTGGTTCAATTAGGTTATCACGAAGATCCTGCCAGCTCTGAGACTCTAAGCAAAAACTAGAGGGTGCTGGGGGGCAGGGAAGGAATACTCTTTGTAGCAAATCAAATGATGGACTATGTGTCTCCGTGAACCAAACCAGGCACAGAAAACCCTCCATCTTCATTCCAGAGTTGGTGGGGGGCGGGGAGTGGGGGTGTTAGCTGTGGTGTCTCCTCATTTGACAACTCAACCTTTTCCACCGGGCTCCTGCAGACACGCCATGGGGAGCTGTTTCCCTTAAGTACCCTGCCCTGAGGGGAGGGAGGCCAAGACAAGATGGGGCAAAACAGTGGGAGGGGTGCCTGCATGATGCCAGTCGCCAGGTAAAAACAGAAATCAGCCCACTATCTGCTTAGTTTCAAATATCAGAATAAAGGGATCCAATTGTATAGCTTTCATCTGAAGTTAATGGATAATGAGATGCAGGATCAGCCTTATGCAGTGATGCAATTTAAAGCCCCCAGAAGGCTCTGTTTCCCACTCCCCAATTATCTTGCCACCGAAATGCCTTAAGTTCCACCAACAGAGCACATGGTATTAAGTTCAGTCCTACCAGATCACATCCTTTAAAATACAAAAGCACCATGGGGATACTTTATCAAACAAGGATAGAACAGAAAAGTAGTGCTAAGAGGGGAAGCTCAGGAGATGAGGGGCTCTGAAGATTTATCTCTAGATACCTCTCAGCTCAACATTGGCTGGCCCTTGTGAGAAAACTAGACTCTGCCTGGGGAAGTGGGAATCAAGGACTCTCCTAGAAACCAGATGCCCAAGCTAAGGGTATATTTCTAGTCTTGGGAAAGAGGTGGGTAGTTATCATGCTGAAAAATCACAGGTGCTGCTGGTTAACCTGAATTAAGGGAGATGAAAATTCTGATAGTGAGCATGCACTTGGATCCGCCACTGTAGAGGCCAGGGTAGAAGTGCCTTGTGGAGCCCTGTCTACATGACCAGAGGATGTAAAACTATTTCAGAAAAAAAAAAAAATTCCCCCCTTTTCTGTGATTATCTGCTGTTTATCTAATCCAGGAGACATGATTTGGAGGTGTTAAAACCTAGCAGATGAGGAAACACCCAGCCAGGGTTCAAACCTGGCTATGTGACTGACCTTGGGCAGGTAACTTAACCTTTCTGAGATTACATTTCCTCATGAAATTCAGCAGAAAGCACCTGGCATATAGGAATCCTCTATGAATGGAAGCTATTTTAGTTGTGAGTATTGAGGGGGCTTCAGGACACTACCCTTGAATTGGAACCAAGTCATTGAATGAATGACTACTGTCTTCTCAAATCATAAGCTAGACCAGGGGTGGGCAAACTTTTTGACTCGAGGGCCACAGTGGGTTCTTAAACTGGACCGGAGGGCCGGAACAAAAGCATGGATGGAGTGTTTGTGTGAACTAATATAAATTCAAAGTAAAATCATTACATAAAAGAGTACGGTCTTTTTTTTTTTTTTTTAGTTTTATTCATTTCAAATGGGCCGAATCCGGCCCGTGGGCCGTAGTTTGCCCATGGCTGAGCTAGACCCTGAGAATTCATGCATGATCTTCTTACCCAGAGGATTCCAGTTTTTTTCCAACTTAATGCTACCTCTCAAGATCTGGTTATAAAAGAAGCAGAAAGAGTTCTGGATCCTTCCAAGCAGCCTAGAAACCTTAGGTTTGGGACAAGGATGGCCTTACCCACACACAGGATGGGTGGCTCTCTCCATGATATGGTTAAAAAAAGGCATAAGCCAACCTCACACAAATTTATATCATGCCACCTGCCATGGGTCTGAAATTCCATCATGGTAGCTATTTCCTTCCATCTGGGCAATGGCCTCTGAAGATCACTACAAAAAGCACCCCAAAAAAGTACATTTCAACACATTGGTGAAGGTCCTAATCTGGCACTCTGGCCCAGTAGAGATGGGGCTGGGACTCAAGATGAGTAAATTTTGATAGGATTGGGGATGTGAAAGTGCCAGAGGCATACAATGGGAAGCATGGGTAGCAGAAAGACATGAGGACCATGGAAAGGGGAAAAGACACCAAATGGCTTATGGGACCACTGAGAATGTCACTATGCCACCTGTGGTTTCGGGAGCTAAAAAGTACGTCCAATTCTAACTTTTCCAGTTCATCTTCATGTTGACTCTACTTGGCTCTTATACCCTCTAGTCCAGACTTGCTTCTTCCCAGGAGCAATTGCATACTTGGGCAGAGAGGTGGAGTGCTGGCCTCAGGGACTAGGTAGTTTGAACAGCAACACCCAGGATCTCAATGACAGGCCAAGCGGCTCTGTCTCTGACCAGGACTGTTATGACGTCAGCTACAGTTCTCCATCCTGGGTTGGGGCCAAGGAAATGAGTATTTAAGCGTATGCTCTGCAGATAACGGGGACTCTGGGGGCCTTTTAGGTGGTCCAAGAGTCCACCCAGAATCCATCATCCAAAACTGTGTGTCTGGTTTGTGTTTTAATTATAATATCTGAGAAGATATGAATTTATATTTAAAAGTACAAAGAAATGAATGTTTTTTAAAGCATAACAATTTTCATGATTATTCACTCAAAAATATGTGTGAATATTATATATAAATTCTTCTTTTCTTTCCATTGCCAAAAGAGGCCAATGAGATGTGTGGGGCCTGGCATCTCTGAGCTCTATCTGGCCTGAACAATCTGAAGGCCACTAATGTGGACGTTATATTTGCAGGACTGGCCACACTCCTAAACTTGACTCATGTTTTGGCATCATGGCTGCACGAGTCCTCTGTCTAACCTGGTCTGCCTCTTAACCATGTTCAGGCAGTTTCTGCCCCCCAAAGAGCAGAGAAGTAAGAACTTGGTTCCCCCCCCACTTTATCCTAAATATTACTGTGATGTCAGGGAAACAATATTACTACCTACGTCTCTCTGGACCTCAGCTACTACCCTTCCCAACCTTTCCTCCTCCAAATTATGGGGAAACTTCCATCATTATGATGAAAAAAAAAAACTGGGAATGGGAGGGAGAATTCGGAATGGGGAGACTGTGCTAGGCAAGTGGAAAGTACTGGGAGGGGCTCTGTAAATGTTCCATCTCTGAGAGGGTGACTTTGTGGATGGGAGGAGAAGGAGCTGAAGGGTGGTAATTAGCTTATTATTGTTTCCCCTGGGTGTTGTGAGAATTCCTTAGGAGACACTTGTAAAAAAGCCCAGGGAAGACAGTAAATACACATCTAATGATATGCTAAATAAATTATTATTGTTATTATTATGATTATTATAGCAATTGCAACTTGCTCCTTGCATTCAAGTTTCCACTAGAGATGGGAGTTGGTCCCCTTACAGCCTGGCCTCCACTGCTGTCAATATGCCCCAGACTCCCCCACCCTCCGGAATCAGTGGAGTAATTGGTAGTGTGGCCCAGTCTTTAGTTAACGGCAGTCCGGCGTCTGCAGAAGGGGAGCACATAAGGAGCTCCGCATACGCACACAAGGCCTCTGCCTGGTGCCTGCTCTAGTAAAGCAAAGCAGGAAAAGGGCTTTGCCGAGAATGGCAGGGTTTATACCTGGAGAGGAGCTTCTTGACTCCCAAGCAAGGGGACTCAGGGAGGGCAAAAGCAAAATCAGACAACTGGGCACGGGTCACGGGAAGAAAGGGAAAACAGACAGTTAGGAATGCTCAGCCCAGATGTCCTGTGCTTCCCCGGCAAGCCCAGTAACTGTGAACAACACGGAGTGTGTGCATTCTGCTGGGGAGAGAGCAGATTGTTTTGATCAGTTCTCAAAGGGGTCTGGAATCCAGAAACAGCCAAGAGTCTTTCAGCCCAGGTAAAGGAACCCAAAATCTCTGGGCTCAAAATGTATGGCCAGTGTCTCTTCATTCCCTGCCTTTGGCCAAGGACAATTGTTACCTGAACCCCAAAGGAGGTTAGAAGGTTGTTTGGAAGGTCCAGAGGTTTACAGCACCCCTTCCACACACCCTCCCCCCTCCCATCTCCCCCCCCCCATGACACCTGCCTTAGTCCCACTTAAGCAAACATATGTAAATGCTGGTCCCTCATTTCCCCACCCTACATTTCTTTAGGGAAAGCAACCACGGTCCCTGTGTGCGTTAGGTGTTGGGGGGAGGGGAAGAGAGAGTTGGGTGTCTGAGGAGGAAACTCAAAGGCTGGGGGACCAAAATGAGATCCACATTTAACTTAGCTCCCTCTCCGGACCTCAGTCCCTCACCCAGCACAGGGTAGGTTGCCTCAAAGGGCCCTTAGGGGGAAAATTTGGGAAGGTCTGCTCCGTTCAAAGCCTTGTTGGGAAAGGGGAAGGCCAACCCTTCCCTGCAACCTGGGATCCTACTAGATGGGAACTCAGAACCTGTCCATCTCACCTGTCACTGACAATGACTGCCTGTCCCCAAACTCCTGGAAGCAACTATGCTCCTGGGACCAAAGTGTGGGGGGCAAAGATGAGGAGGATAAAAAATAACTTTATGAAACAACCTAATTAAGGGGCATGACTAGATTAGAAAATGTGTGAGCTTTTTAACGTTAAAAAAATTTAAACATTAATTCTGCTCCCTTCGGTAAGTATCCCTGGAGCAGAGCAGGGCAGAGAGAGAGGCCTTTTCCCACAGCCAGGCTGGCTGTCTCTGCTCATATATTTTTATTTGTGTACTTTTTAATGGACCAAGTGGTGGTTCCTCTTTGGGCGCCACAGGCCTACAGAGGGCTTCTTCCCAGCCCAAGTCTGGGCCCTGGCTTGGTTTTCATATACTTGAGAGTCTGGGGAGCCAGGAGACTGGGGGTGGGGGGCAGCACTCGCCTTGCCATTTCCTGGCTCCTGGTACCTCCCTCCACCTGCCAACTCAGGCCAGTAGAGCCTGCCACAGCCTGCTGCCCTGTTAGCCCCAGCCTGGCTCTGGCCCTGGGACCCGGGTACCTGCTACCCCGCTGTGGCTGAGGAGGGCGAGACTCTCTGCCAAAAGCTTTTCAAATTAATTGCCACTCAGTTTGCTTCAACAAGTATGTAGTGGGCGACTCCTCTGTGCCAGGCAGCAGAGAGAGTCCCTGTCCTGGGGAGCCAGTCCAGGGGGCAGAGGTGTGTGGAGGGTGGCCCTTGGCATTCTTTCCCCAGCATCCGAGAGACTGAAGCTGGCCGCCCAGCGTGAGCGCAGGGAAATCTCTCGCACAGACCATTCACAAAGATACCTGTGACTCCTTGGTTTAAAAAAAATAATGGACTTGGGTTGGGTGTGTCGTTCCCCCTCCCAGGGCTGGTGGGGGGGGGGGGGATTATGGAGCCTTAGCCCAGGGGTGCCTGGAAGAGGGCTGGCGGGAGAGAGCCGTGTAGATGTGAGAGAGGAGAGCGCTAGACGTTCAGCTCCAGGCTCCCTGCTCCTTAAAGTCAAAGAGCATAAAAGCCCAGGGCAGAGATGTTAGGGAGCTGGAGGAGCCCCAATATACCCAGAGGGGAGGGAACCCCAATTTCAGGAGCAACAGAGCAGTGGCCCCGTGGAGCAGGTTAGGCCCCTGTGAGAAAGGCCTCCTGAAACCCTCATCAGAACATGCCCCATACTAGAAAATGTACCCCTCGGTCCACCAGGCTCCCAGTCCCAGCCGCACACTCGCCAGAGGCCCCGGAGGAGGCCCAGGTGAAAGCAAGCTTTACTTGGCAACACTACCTTGGTGTTTTGGCTGTGTTATCCGAGGGCGGCAGTGGGGAAAGTGCACCCTGCTCCCTGCCTTTCCCTCCTAAATCTCTTCACCTCTGAAGACCACTTTTTAAGACCCTAAAATTAGGGTTCAAGAAAAATGCACAAGGAATTCGGGAGGGGCTAGGGGATAGCTGACCTTCAGTGCATTAAAAGCCGACTGGAGGCCGCTCCCTCCCTCCGTGGAGGGTGTCTCTGGGTTGTAGGACTGTTCACGCCTCCCATTCCAGGAGACCCGCACCCACTCCCTTCTGCCGCTAGGCTAGCCCCCCGACAAAACCGGTTTTGGCCTCGGCCTCCAGTGGGTGTTTACCAGGTGTTTGCCCTTTCCTCACGTCTATCGGTTCCCGCTGAGCCCCAGGCACTCTCCATTCCCCTCCTCTCCTAGCGGCTTCCTGTGCTCTGTTTACCCTTTTGTAACTCCATCCCTCCATTAGTCAGAACTCCGCTAGCTGTCTTCCTAGATGGCCCATGCAGCTCTCCATTGGCCCTCTGGAAATGCTTCCGTGAATAAGTCTCCCCCAGCCCCTCCGTATAAATATGTCTGTACAGAGATAGACTGGCCTAAGCCCCAATTTACACACATCACGAGATAATTACACCCTTATATACATACACATATCTCTATGGAGTTATATTCGCAAGTGTCTATAACTCTCAAGAGAGATAGCAGCATGTACATATAGGACTATAATTACTTATGTCTATTTTTATAACTATGTAGTTATAAATAGATATGCCTATATATAGTGATAATAATATAGAAATATCTCCATAGCCATATATGGCTTTAAGTGAATGCTCTAACCACTCTATATCACAATCAATAAGTATATATCTCCTGGTATGTAATTCCAACGATATACATTTATCTATATAGCTGCTCAGAGATATAAATCTGTCAGGATATCAAATGTCCATAAAGCTGGATGGCTATAAGAGAGTCGTATATTTTCCCATATATAAATCTGCTCCTGTAACTATTGTATATGCACAAACACAATGGAAATAATTATATTTTCCTCGAGCATAAATCTGTAAATACAACCACAGCACATTTAGGTATGGTTAGAGATAGAGCAATATTTTCTAGGCATCAGTCTGTCAATAGAGCCACCAGTGCTTCCAAACAGAGAGAGTTCTAGTGGGAGTTATAAATAAACTCTCCAGATGTGAACGGATCAGTAGAACTAGCTATAAACACCCGGCCTTTCTTCTTCTTCTTTGTAAGATAATCCTGACGTGAGCGCAGTCACATCTGACAGGGCACAGAGGTGTCTGGCACCGATATTCCCCCCAAGGAGGGTTGAGGTGGCTGGACTCTGGGAAGCCCTGCAGGAGTCGGCAGCCCACAAGCTCCTTCTGTGTCCGTCTCCTGGTGGCCGAGAGCTCGGGCAAGCGGAGAGGCCTAGGGGAGAAAAATGGAGCAGAGACTGGCTTGAGTCACTTTACCGTCCCCTTGGACCCCAAATCCTCGCACTAAAGAAGCCCCAACCTGGCATCCCAGCCAAGAGCAGAAGGGTCCGGAGCTGGGGAGAAGCGGGCTGCAGGCTGGGCTTGGGAGGGAGACGGAGCGCGCGGTGCCCGCCGCCCTAACACCCCATCCCTGGGCCGCTGCCTCGCCTGGCAGCTGCCTGGAACCCAGACCCGGGGCCTCTTCGATCCATGTCCTGCGCTCAGCGGTGCGACCAGTTTTATTTTCTTTTATTGTTACTTTTGCCCAATTGGCTACCGGAGTGTCCTCCACCCCGTGTGGTTTTCCAATTCGAGGATGGCCCGGTTCTCTGTGGAATCGTGTGTGCTCTGCTTTCAAAGGAGTGACGCGGTGGGAAGTGTATCTCTCCGTCTCTTTTCTGACCAGATGGGTCACCGGCTGTTGAAAAAGCATCCAAACCTCTGAAAAGGTTTGTGACTTAAATCTTTTTAAAAGCCCTCACGCTCGTTTGTTATTATGATTTTCTTTTCTTCTCTTATAAAAGTTGGCTAATTTGTGTTTTTATATTTCCTCTTTGATTTTTTTTGTAGATACAATTGTTGTTAAAGGGGGGATTTCGTTAGACCCGAAACTGTGGGGTGCCTCCCTCCCGGCCAGGGTCATATCTCTACACCTCTGACTCTGTCCTCCCCTAAGTAAATAAATTCATGTAATCATCAGAAAATTGTACCTGGAGAGAGTGAGGCGTCCATGGACGGATCCGGGACAGTGTCTTCTCTTCCGTTACGGAAATTCGCTCTGTTCTAGCGCGAGCCAAGGAAATTTCAACGGGCCTCCACCCCTTTCTCCTTCTTCTTTTTCCTTTCTCTCTCTCTCTCTCTCTCTCTCTCTCTCTCTCTCTCTCTCTCTCTCTCTCTCTCTCCAAAGACCCTTGGAAGGGAACTTTCGCTGGGCCTACCGGAGCCCTGCCCTTGCTCTCCCCTCTTTCCGCGGCCATAAATTCCACCCCTGCCTGGCCAGCCGCGCTCGTCCTCCAGGGCACCTCCACCTCCCGGCACAATGGGCCCAGCTGTGGTCATTGCCTTATCCATGTCTGTCCCTTGGCCTGACCCTACATGGTTGGCCTTCTCTTTAAAACAGGGGCTCCAGAAAGTCCCCAAAGCCACCAGCCCTCCCCTGATCACACGAAGCAAAAGCTGGAAAAAAGCAGCAGGAAAGATCGGCCTCCTGGCCTCCCTCGGCTCCTCTGGCTGAAGAACCTCCTCTGGGGGGTCCCAAACCCAGCCCCCAAGGATATACGAAGAAGCTAACTTCTTTTCCTGTCTTCCCCTCAGATTCTGTGACCATGACCCCTTCCCCATCCCCTCTTTAAAATATCTCCTCTTGCATTTTACTGTTATCCTGCTAGGGAGGGGCTGTTAACTACTGTTTTTATTTATCGTTATTATGATTGTTGTTGGAGATTTGTTCACTGGGTTCAGGTACAGCAGCCAGACCCAGAGGGAAGCCTGCTTGTCACACGTGCGCGCGCACACACACACACACACACACACACACCCCTAGCAGGTGTGCACACATAGCATATGCCCACAAGTGCCTGCTCCATTCAGGCCCTGCACAGCAATTCACAGGAGGCAGACATCCGCCTGCCCCAGCATGCAAACAACACACTGCCGGCGCACACCAGCTTTCAGGCACAAACACCACCCCCAGACCCTGCCAAAACCCACGCGTGAGCGAGGGGAGCTGGTAAGGAAAGGAAAATAAGTGAAACCCCCTTGCAAAGATCCCTTCTCTCCCACAACCTGGAAGGGTGAGTCAGGCCCCTGTCTCTTTTCCCCCAGTCTCTCTCTCTTCTCTTTTTTCTCCTTGTTTACAGCTTCAGAGAGCTCAAGGCCCATAAATCTTGAGGGGCCTACAGAGCGCAGAGCACATTTGTATGCATCGTTAGGACTCGCTAATACCTAAGCCCATTAACGACCGTGTATGCGCGTGGTTTCCGGTGTGTATTAACTTATAGTTAAATTCTGGAGGAAAGGGCATTGTGAATTAACATACACCAAATCCATCACGGGCTTTTGTCATAGATTAGTTGGTCATGGGTTTGGGGGAGCGGGTTGTCTGAGGCCGGGTATACACCCTTCAAGCTCTCTGGAGCAAGCCTGGGGTACAGGGGCAGACAGGACACTCTTACCCCAGCCCCGGCGTTCAGATCCCCCAGGCCAGCGGCTGCACACCTTCCGGACGGTGGAGCGGCAGGGGCCGGTCCAGAGGCGGTCGCCGGAGGGAGGCCGGCTAGGGGAGGCCCCACCGGCGGCAGGCCCGGGCTGTGCTGGGGCCGCCGGGCCGGTGGCCGCTGGGCCGTCTGCTTTCTGCTTTCCGAGAAAAAAACAAAACAAACAAAACACAAAACGAGAGTGGAAGGAAAGGCAAGTGGAGTCGCTGAACTTTAATTAAACCGAGAAGATGGTGGAGAGAGGAAAAAGCGATGGGAGCCGGAGGCCGAGAGGCCGAGGAACGGAAGCGCGTCCGGCTGCAGCGCGGGAGCGGGAGACCTCGGCCAGGGGAGAGAGCGGGGCGGCTTTCCTCTCCCGCCCAGCTGCTCGGCTCACACAGGCAGCCAACTGCAGCCCTCTTAGGAAAAAGGAAGGAAGGAAGGAAGGAAGGCACAGAAGGCGAAGAGAAAGAAAATCCTTCTAGTGATATGGCATGTTTCCGCCAGGTGTCTGGTTCCAATGACTCGGATCCCGCCGGAACCCCGAGGACCTGCGCAGCGGGGCCCGTGCAGACGGGAGGAAGGGTGCCGGGTCTGGGGGAGGGCGGGGAGGGCGGTCCAGCTCTGGGGTCCTGCAGAAAATGCCAGAGACAAAACAAGCCACATTATTGTGTCCGCGTGGACCCCGTTGCCTGTTTAAATACTGCAAGCAGCGGGGTGGGGGTAACCGATCAGCATGGAGCGGGCTTGCGGAGCGAAAATGCACACCCCTGGCCTCTGCTGGCGCGGCGAAGGGGCCTCCTCCGCGAGGCTCGGCGAGGCTCGGGCGGCGGCGGCCTGGGGCCGGGCTGGGGCCGGCTGGGGGAGGGGAGCGGGAGCGGGGGAGGGGAGGCGGGGGCGGGGGCGGGGGCGGGCCCTCCCCGGGCGCTGTGAACTTTAGCTGGGCCGCCGCCTGTCAGCCCCAGAAAGCGTTAAAGGTGCAGCAGCCCGCGCCAGCCTCCGCAGCCGCCTTTGTACGCGTGATTTATGACTTCAATCTTGGTTCACCGAGAGTTCACACGGCTTTCGCTGCTGTTGAAGGTTAAAAGATGGTCTTCGCTTGACAAGTGGGACTATTGAAAATTCCTTCTTCTTCGTTTTTGTTTTTTTTTAAAGAAGCGAAGAGCGGAGGCTCAGGAGGGAGAGAGAAAAAAATTGGGGGAGGGGGCAGGAGTTGCAGGTGGGGAAAAATGGTAGACCAGGAAAGTTTGCCCACCCCCCACCCCCACTTAGAAATGGTTGTAGCTAGGATTTGGGAGTGTCTATTGGGGCAAGGGGTAGAGAATAGGAGGAGCAAGGGAAGGGATTTAAAGACCTCATATTTGGAGGCCAGAAGAGTGGCATTTTTTCAAAAACAGCTCCTGCTTTCACAGTTATCTGGAGAACTTGGGTCACACCTAACTGATGCTCCTCTTGAAACCAGGGAAGGAGAGAGCGCCTGGTGAGGGGCTGGGGGTATGGTCCCCATGCCCAGCTATTGTGCTTGACAGACAATCCACCTTGCCCGAGAGCAGCTTTTCACACACGTTCCTGTACCCACAGATTTGGAAAAGGGTGTTTTTAGGTGTCAGTGTTCCAACTCCCTTCACCCTGTAGATTTAGCCTGACATGCATATTTGATACACGTGATGAGGCCAATGGGAAAGCAAATCCAGACCCCTTTCCAATGCCAGATCCCCCTGGCCCACGATTTGTTCACTTCTTCCTTCTGGCGTTTGAAGAAGATGGTCAAGGATCTCCTAATGGCCAGAAGATAAGGCCCCTTTGTGGTTTAAGTCCTTAATTATTTGGAAGAACAGGATCTCTCCTCCTTTTTAGGAGGGAGGAGAGAGAGAGAGAGAGAGAGAGAGAGAGAGAGAGAGAGAGAGGTCCCCCCACCCCAGAGGTGAGGATCTGAGCTACTCTGAGGTTCCTTTAAGATGTTTTAAAATCTGCTGGAGTGGGAACTGGGGACCATGGGTGCTGGGGAGGGAAGCATTAGGAGACTGGTTCTGGTGTTGGACAAGCCTCCCCAGCCCAGTAATGGTGTCATGTGGATGCCTTCTCAGAGGTCAGAGTCAGCCACTCAAACCCCGGTCTGGAACCAGCAGCGTCCACCAGAGAAGAGGGGCTCTCTGTTTCCCTTCCCACAGAGTTGAAGTGGCCTTCCGCCACAATAGGAGGGCTCCTAGGCAACCCCCATGAGAAGGGAGGTGTGCTAGGGAGAAGCCAGAAAGGTGGCCACACCTCCCTGGACACCCAGTGCCAGCCCCTCCTGCAGGGTCCCCATATATAAATAGCAAAACAGGCAGCAGGGAACAGAGAGACCCCAGAAATGTAGAGTCCAGGTGCCGAGGTCACCTTGGCAGGGATGACCCTCTGGCCTCAGGAAGAGCAGAGAGGCAGTGTGGCACTGTGATCAGAAGCTTTTCTGTGGAGGTAGCTGTTAGGGGAATCTGCCAAGGGAGTGAATGAATCTCTTCCAGGTCTAGTTGGGAAGCAGAGGAATGAAGGTAAAGGCCTTTAGAAGTAATGGCTGCACTGAAGTCCGCTTCCCACCCCTCCCACTGTGTTTCTCCCTGAGAAATAATTTCGGTGGGCTTGTGCTTATCTGCAAGTCTGGAATAATTATGAATTATTAATGCATAATTAAGACTGTTAATTGTGACCATTGCTCTCCAGTGGGCTCGTTTATTTCCTTCTCTGAGAATTACTGGGCAGCCTCTGTTAGCCCTCGCCCTCAGAACAAGCAGACTGAGGCTGGCCCCTCTGGAAAGTAGCCCTTGAACCTGAACCCTATGTGGAATGGTTGCCTCATTACTAGTCAAGTCATGTTGCACCTCACAGAGTATTTGCACTCAATAAACTACCTCCCACTAACTTCAAATTTTAAAGTGTTTCGTAGGCTTGGCTCCTGGGAAGATAGAGTGGTACCTGGAAGTGAGACCCCCAACAAGGGAAGCAGCTTGGCCAAGTTCTGTGTGGAGACAGGAATTAAGGCCTGGTGGCAGGACTCCCAGGCAAAATTCTCCAGTGATCTAGGATCAGGGATGGGCATTCTGCCGACCCTGCCCTCAGGACATGCTGATCTCTGCGGACCCCTGAGTACACATCTGGCTCCTTTTCCTAAGGTCCCTTTCCACCCACCCTGCTCTTCTATGGGCGGCATAGGCTTCAAGATCTACTGTACCCTGGGATGGCTGGAGCTGGGAAGCAGGACCTGCCTGTTGTTTCACATCTGTAACAGCCTAGAGAGGGAGAAAATTGCTCCTATTCTGTGAGACTATAGCCACTTAAATCCCTGCCTACAGCTCACCTCCCCCACTCTGAGACATCTCTGAAACTTCGCTTCATCTCCTCCTCTCCTGCCCTTTGAAAATGCTGTTGGGAAGTTGAAGCAGCTACCCCTAGAGCAGTGGTTCTCAACCTTGGCTGCACATTAGAATCACCTGGGAATCTTTTTTTAAAATCCTGATTCCTGGGCCCCATCCTCCGGAAATTCTGTTTCTTTGTTACGGGGTGGGGCCACAACATTAGTAACGAAGAAACAGAATTTCCGGAGGATGAGGCCCAGCAATCAGGATTTTAAAAAGATTCCCAGGTGATTCTAATGTGCAGCCAAGGTTGAGAACCACTGCCCTATAGAGAGGTAGAAGTAGGAAATGAGGGAGGGGGTTCAAACCCAATACTTCCCACGAGTTTTACCTCCATTCCTCAAGCCCAGTAAATAACCCTGATGTCAGGGTCTTGTCCCTCCTTCCCCCAACTCTCTCTCTCTCCCCTCCCGGAGGCTGAGGCTGCTCTAAGACTTTAGCTCTAAGAAGATAGGACATTCCGGGAGCCAACCCCCATGGATCTCCCAGTGCCTCTCGGGTTCAGAGCGAAGCCAGTGGCCCAGCCAGCATGTCACTGCTTCATGCCACGGTGGAGTGGTCCATGGAGTCACCTCAACCACCATCCCAAACCTCACTTGCTCTTCCCCTGAGCCACCCCAGCATCCCTGAGTCTCCCGCAAACCAGGACGCGAGTAGGAAGCCCATCCAGAAGATCTCCCATAATTGGAGAGTATATTTTAAGTTACTGTTTGGTGGCAAATAAAGAGACCTTGGGAAAAAAGAGAAGGAGCAACTGAGCTGGCGGCCGCCCCGCCGCCCCCCCTCTGGACACTGGCTTTCTGGATGGAACAGTGCACTGTTGTTCTGGGACAACCACTCCCCATCATCTCCGTTCGGAGGCTTGAGTTTCACCCTCCGCTCACCCCCATTAATCACCCCAGCAGCTAAACATCACCAGCCCCCTCTGGCCCTTTCTCTTCTTCTTGCCCTCACTGCTGCGTGCCTTACAAAGGCCCCTCCTCCGAAACTAGGTCCCTCCCCCGCTCCAGCTATTCAGTCCACAGTGGGCACTGCTCACCATTCCTGCCCTTCTGCTGCCAGCTCCCCCTCCTAGGCCCCAGTCCCCAGCTTTTACCACAGCCACTGCCCCATTCCCTCACCATGCCCTCCTTCAGGCACCCATCTCATCCCCACGCTGCTTCTCATTGGTCTCCCACCACCGCTCTTCCTTGCAAGCCCCATCTACGTGCAGCCCCTTCCTACACTCCTCTTTCCCTTCCCTCACCAACACTTTCCTAGGCCCTTCAGGTCCTGGCTTTGAAGCACTTCCCTTCCAGCCTTGAGAAACGGAGAGGCAGGGCAGCACAGTGGTGAAAAACATGGCTTTAGGGTTCAAAATCCCAGATGTGTCACTTGCTAGTTGTACAATCTTAGGCAAATTCCTTAACCTCTCTGAGTCATCCATAAAATGGACATGCCCACTGACCGTATAGAGTTGTTGTGTAGATGAGATTAAATTTTATTTGCATAGATCCAAGCATTCAGCAGGGGCTTGATAAATGGTAGTTATTAATATTAGAAGCTTCTCCTGAGGAGAGAAAAGTACGCTCTTCAGATTCCAGCAAAAGTGAAGGCATTGCCTCCTCAACTCCTGAAAGGGAGGGATGAAAATTCCATAGTCCTACAGATAACAGGGCCCCTTTGCCAGGCAGCCATACTCCTTCATTAGCCCTAGAGATTCTCATTTTTTTTGGTTACTCCTTACCTAAGGATATTTTTTCTGTTGACTTTTTTAGAGATAGTGAAAGGGAGGGGGAGAGACAGAGAGAGAGAAACGTCCATGTGAGAGAGACATATTCATTGGTTGCCTCCCGCCCATGCACTGACCAGGGCCAGGGACCAGGCCTGCAACCCAGGTACGAGGTACAAGGTATGTACTCTTGACCGGAATCGAACATGCCACCCTTCAGTCCGTGGGCCAGAGCTCTAACCACTGAGAAAACTGTCAGGGCTAGAGGTACTCATCTTTGGCTGCACACTGGAACCCCTCGGACAGATTTTAAAAATACTAACACTTGCCCTAGTCGGTTTGGCTCAGTGAATAGAGCTTGGCTCGGTGGATAGAGCGTCAACCTGTGGACCGAAGGGTCCCAGGTTTGATTCCAGTCAAGGGTACATATCTCAGTTGCAGGCTCAATCCCTGGCCCAGGTCAGGGTGAGTTTAGGAGGCAACCAATCAATGTGTCTCTCTCACATCAGTGTTTCTCTATCTCTCTGTCTCTCCCCTTCCCTTCCACTCTCTCCAAAAATCAATGGAAAAAATATCCTTGGGTGAGGATTAACAACAAAAATTACTAAGACCTTGTTCCAGATCCTAATTTTGTTGACCTGAAGTAGTGCCCAGGCATCTGCCTTTTTTTTTTTTTCTTATATTTTATTGATTCTTTACAGAGAGGAAGGGAGAGGGATAGAGAGTCAGAAACATCGATGAGAGAGATACATCGATCAGCTGCCTCCTGCACATCCCCCAGTGGGGATGTGCCCGCAACCCAGGTACATGCCCTTGACCGGAATCGAACCTGGGACCTTTCAGTCCGCAGGCCGACGCTCTGTCCACTGAGCCAAACTGGTTTCGGCGGCATCTGCCTTTTTTAAAGCTTCTCGGGTGATGCTAATATGCAGCCAGGGGTTGAGATATGGGCCCTAAGAGGTGATATAAGAGTGAGAGGAGGGCGGCCACTGCCTTCTGTGTGTAAGCAAAGAGCATGTGGGGAAGGGTACTCAGCCGAGGGCTTCTTCCTCACATGGGAACCACCCCCTCACCAGCCGCTGCCTCAGTGGGGGCGGTGTCACATAGGATGTGCTTCTCTTGACATCCCAGAATTTCTGAGACTCTCATTTTCTCATTTCCTACAACTATTAGGGGCCACCCCAAGAGGAAACAGGGGAATGGACAGATTGACCTCTTACAGGCCCCTCTTTCATCAGAAAAGTGAATAGTCCCCAGACCACCAGCGACAGAGGCAGAGGCAGAGGCAGAGGCAGCTAGCGGGGAAATTTGCAGTTACATAGTAAATGGAGTTTCTACCTGGTTGCTACAATAATAGGCCAAGCAATTAGGATACAAGTTTCCAGGATCTTTTCCTATATTTCTAAAAAGATAAATCACCCCCAAGAACAGAATCTGCATATTGTAATTAACTGATAAATATTTCATGCCTGGTTCAAACTTTCTCCTCTTCTATTTAATGGCCACAAAGTTGAGCAGAGGAAACAGGGGAGTGAGGAAAGGGGGTGGGGAAAAGGTCCACATTGGCTTTGGGGGAGGGAGAAACTATCTTAGCTGCTTTTTTATTTACTCTCCTGTTCCTTTAAGGCAGTGGTTCTCAACCTTCTGGCCCTTTAAATACAGTTCCTCATGTTGTGACCCAACCATAAAATTATCTTCGTTGCTACTTCATAACTGTAATGTTGCTACTGTTACGAATCGTAATGTAAATATCTGATATGCAGGATGGTCTTAGGTGACCCCTGGGAAAGGGTCGTTCGACCGACAAAGGGGTCGCGACCCACAGGCTGAGAACCGCTGCTTTAAGGACACATTGCTCACCTGGAAAAATTGGATCCCAGGTGGAAGAGGGTGTGACTTGGGCTTATCGGCAGCCTTGACCTCCTGCAGGAGAGGTTCGTGTCTGGTGGCTCTGGAGGTGTTAGGAGCAGCAGGCTTTGGAGTCCAAAAGGCCCAATGTTTGAATTTAAACTCTGTTCTGCCATTTATTAACTGGTTGGCTTTAGGCAATTTACTTAATTGAGCTGAAACTCAGTTTCTTCATCTGTTAAACAGGCATGGCAATTTTTTCCTTGTCTGAGTGCCTGTGCTCTCCAAAACATGATAACTATGATTATCAGAAATCACAATTTATCATTAATAGTCACCTATGGCCTTGCATTACACCCCTTCCCTCGCTCTACCCAAAGCTTATGGCACTTAACTGAACATTTACGGTGAGTAGGGTGAATGTCTTATCTCATTTAATCAACACAACAACCGCAAGAAGGGAGTATATTATCTTTATTTATTATCTGTATTATGCAAATGAGGGAACTGGAGCATGTAGCAGGTAAGCGTCTTGCCCAGCGTCACACAGCTGAGTGGTTAAGAGCATGGCCTCTGTCGTTTGATTGTGGTTTCGAAAGTTGGGTCCTCTTTTATCAATAGCTGTAGGATGTGGCCCTGGCCAGTGTTTCTCAATGGTTAGAGTGTTGGCCTGGGCACCAAAGGGCCTTGGGTTCGATTTCCAGTCAAGAGCACATACCTGGTTTGCAGGTTCGATGCCCAGCCTAGGTTGGGCCACATGCAGGAGGCAACCAATCAAAGTGTCTCTCTCACATCATTGTTTCTCTCTCTCTCCCTCTCTCTCTCCCTCTCCTTTCCACTCTCTAAAAAAAAAAAAAAATCATGCCGAAACCGGTTTAGCTCAGTGGATAGAGCATCGGCCTGCGGACTGAAGGGTCCCGGGTTTGATTCCGGTCAACGGCATGTACCTGGGTTGCGGGCACTTCCCCAGTGGGGGATGTGCAGGAGGCAGCTGATCGATGTTTCTCTCTCATCGATGTTTCTGACTCTCTATCTCTCTCCCTTCCTCTCTGTGGAAAATCAATAAAATATATTTAAAAAAATCAATGGAAAAAATATCCTCAGGTGAGGATTTTTTTAAAAATAGCTGTAGCCCTAGCGGGTTTTGCTCAGTGGGTAGACCATCAGCCTTTGGACTGAAGGGTCCCCTGTCCGATTCCAGCCAAGGACACATGCCTGGTTTGCGGGCTCAATCCCCAGTGTGGGGCATGCAGGAGGCAGCCCATGAATGATTTCTCTCATCATTGATGTTTCTATCTCTTTCCCTCTCCTTTCCTCTCTGAAATCAATAAAAATATTTTTAAAACTATAACAAAAATAAAAAATAGCTGTAGGATGTGACATAAGCTACTCAACCTCTCGAAGTCTCCCTTTCTTCATCTGTAAATGGTCACTACCTGGAAGGTAATGGTGAGAATTAAGTGAGAAATGCATGGGCAGTGCCTAGCTCAATGCTGGCACAGGAGATGCCCAATAAATATTAGCTGTCATCATCATTATCACCATAATCATCACCGTTATACCACCAGTGGCAATCAGGTCGTGGTGTTTCCTGCTCTTTGGTGTTGTTCAGAGGTTGTGTGAGAGGGTTCTCCACAAGCCACAGAGCTGCCCTCATTACCCCCCCCCCCCAAATACACACACACACACACACACACACACACACTTTAGTACCCAGGACTTGGGAAAAAGGCCACTAAACAGATTATGATTCCATTTAGGGAATTAAATAAAAACTCAAGACTAACTCAATTTGGCTTCTGATGAGAGGGAAAGGTTAAAAGGGATTGAGGAAGTGCCTGGGCATGCTCTCAGAATTGTAATTGGCTCTGGATCCTGCCCCCAGACCCTCAGCAGGGCCCAGGCCCAAGGGGAATCCCCTGGGGTGGGGAGTGGGGACTTTGGAACTTGAGCCACCTGGAAGTGGATGAGGGGTCCGAAAGGCCTCCAGGAACATTTCCCTACGGGGACCCTCTCCTCACAGCCCTTAGTCAGCCTAACCCTGGATCGCAGGAGATCCCAAGACTGGGTGGGGAATGCGGCTTACGCAGTGGGGCCTCAGGGGAGCGGGGAAAGAGTCCTGCTTGAGGCAGTCACCTCCCTGAAGAAATATACCTGTGCTGTTGTGCTTCCTTAATGACATCTAAGCAGTGCTGATACTGACATCTCTTACGTTCAGATATATTTATTAGCCCCAAAACATTATGGCATGTGTATGTTTATAAACATATATTCTATGTGTAAATATCCACTCAGCTCTCTTTCAGCTTCAGATTATTAGCCCAGATTATTAGCATTAGCCCAGATTATTCCTTTTTTAATTTTTATTTATTGATGAGAGATATTTGTTGTTCCTTTTTTTGTTAATCCTCACCCGAGGATATTTTTCCATTGATCTTTTAGAGAGAGGGGAAGAGAAATATAAAGACAGAGAGAAACATCAAACACATCGGGCATGCACCCTGACCTGGGCCTGGGCAGGGGCGGAGTCAAACCCAGGACCCTTTGGTCCACAGGCCAATGCTCTAGCCACTGAGCCAAACTGGCTAGGGCTGTTGCTCCATTTATTTATGCATTCACTGGTAGATTCTTGTAGATGCCCTGACCTGACCGGGATCAGGTTGGCATGGTGGCAGGATGCTCTAACCAACTGAGCTTCCCAGCCAGAGCTAGCCCAGATTATTCTGAGCACTGTGAACTAAAAGTAAAAGTCAATTTCTGCTTAAGGGAGAGTGATAATTTGTCTCAGTATTTCCTCCTTTGAAGCTAACTCTCTCCATCCAGGCTTAGAAAGACCATTATTTCCCATTGTACAGAAGGGGAAAGTGAGGCTCAAGGAGCCCAGGAGCTTGTTCAGAATCACCGCACAGGGTGGGATCCTAGGATGATTCCAAAACAGAAACTGTTGTCTTGAGGGAGAGGGGGCAGGGAAAGACCCCACCTCCGCCCAAGCCTCAGGCCTCAGGCCGCCCCAAAGCCGCAGGGGTTGGGGGCAGCGCCTGGGAAGCAGGCGCTGGTGGAGGGAGGGATTCTGGGGCTCGCCAAACAGCGGGGCCTCGGGCGAGAGCGTCGCCAGCGCGTCCTCATTCTGCGATTACTGTCAGGGGACCATCCATCAGCGCCGCCCAGGACGCTCGGCCCAGACTGCCCGCCGCCCGCCTGGGTCTCTCCAGATCGCATTAGCGCGGGGCGAGGGCGCACTGCGGCACCGGCTGCCCTGCCGGGAGAGCGGCGGGTGGGCCGCTCCGGGGAGTGGACTGGGAGGGGGAGGGCACTGCGGCACTGCGGGGGGCCACGGCGGGAGCCGGCAGAGGTTGCCTTGGGACCCCTCCCCTTCTTACAATCTCCGGGTTCTGGCTCTCAAGTGATGAAGGGAGCGCTAGACGGAGGGGGGTGCGGGGGAGGGGGAACCCAGACACAAAAGGCTTCAGGGAGGGAGCCGGGGCCGTGCCTGGAGGAATCACCAGAAACAGACAAGGAGAACACCTGTCAAAAGGAAAACAGGAGGAAGTTGGCTGGGAAATGGGAGACGGGGATGGAGAGGGCAGAGAAGGTGGGTCAAGGGGGAGGTAAAGATTTAAAGGGGAAGAATTGGAGAGGAACAGGAGAGAACAGGAAACCCCTGGTTGGAAAAAAGCTTAGACATAATCTAGTGCAACCCCCTCCTTTTACAGATGGAGAAACTGAGGCCGGGAGAGGGATCTCTCATCCAAAGATCCACTACAGCTGCTGGGGGACCAGCCCCTACCCCCCCCCCATACCTTTATTCATTCAGTCCACCGGTTTTGAGCACCCGTTGTGTGCTGAGCACGGGGATCCTGGCATAATGCTCAGTTCCCACCCTTCAGAAGCTACAATCTTTCCTCAGCGGGGTGGAGGGCTGAGCATCCAGAAAAGTTTCCTCCCCAGCCCTTCAACACCCCCTCTGCTGCCTGCATATACCCTCATGGATTGTGGGGGTTCCAAGGAAGAACCCCCTTTCCAGTCTCCACAGGACTCCCTAGGAGCTGAGTCAGGAGTTTGAAGTATTGGCCAAGCCTGAGAACAAGGCCCTTCTCCCCCTCTTGGTCTGTCCTCTGGGGCTGGGCAAACCCCACACACTGCGGTGAGATCAGGCAGTGTTAACAGCACTGGAGCTGGACACAAAGAAGGACTTCCAGGTGCCACAGTCTGGAACCATCTTGTTGGGGCTCTAAAGCAGCGGTCCTTCCCTGAGGGTGGTGTTGGCACCATCTTCCGGGAAAGACCTGTCCTCTTTGGTCAGATTGTCTAGTCTGCCCTTTATGAGGCTTTGTGCTGGGCATGGGCGAGGGGGGGGGGTCCCCAGAACCTGCTCCCTGTACTCTAGACATGGATGATGAACTGCCATCTCCTTGGCTTCCTCCCCTGTCCCTGCCAGCCCTGCAGCATCACGGAATCCCTGAAGCCTCTGCAACTCCCCGATCATCTCATCGTTCCCCTGGCTTTGGGAGAACTGTGTCTGAGTGGTTCCATCTAACCCTCCACAGCTCTCTCCGTAAACCCTTTCCCTGACCATCAGGAAATGCCTCCTTATATCTAAACTAGATCCCTTCTTCCCCAGAGTTCCTCATCATCACTTTGACTTGACTTGGGATCTTGTCATGACCAGGGCTGATGCAGAGCGTCTTTTCCACAAACACCCCTCCCTCCCTCCCAGTGCTACTCATCCAACCCTCAGTGAACAGGCAGGGGATGGGATAAAGTCCCTCCAAGAGCTCTGGAAACTTCTCTTTCCTCATTGGAAACCAGTTCCTGCATGTTCTGAGGTTGTGGTGGTTGTTTTAAAGAAGGGGTCGCCTTCCCTCCACAGCCCAGGTTACATTTAGAGGGAGGCAAATGTGAGAGAGTTTCTTGTCCCCGATTCTCAGCCTCTGTGCCAGCCCCCAAAGAGGCGTGGAGCTCAGGAAAGAAGAGACATGAGCAGAGCAGGAGAAGGAGCAGCTTCTCAGGGGTGGGGTCCTCAGAGGACAAGAAAACTGGACACTCCTATAGCTCCAGACTAAAGACCCACAGGTGAACTTCAGTGCTGGTCCTTCTTGCAGGCAAAGCAATGCCCTGGGGATCTAGCCAGTGGAAAAGCCTGGGAAAGAGGCTATTTCTACAGCCCTGACACTTTATCCAGAGGAAGATGGCAGCCTCACTCCAGGAGCAGTACTGGAAGCTGAGAGGTTGGGAGTAGACAGAAGCAGTTCTTCCAAGGGCCTGCTAGATTTCCACGCCCAGCCCAGAAGAGCAGCCAAGGAAGGAGGCCTTGGCAATAACTCTGTGTCTACACTAAGTCTACATGCCTTGTCTCGTGTGATGCTCAGTGCTGGGTTCAGCGCCTGGCACAGAACACGTGCTTGTTGTACAAACGGATGAATGAAGAACCGTGGGAGGAAGGTCATGATCCTCGATGATAGATGAAGAAACAGAGGCACAGGAAGGTTAAATGACTTGCTCAAGGTCACATGTCCCATCTGGGGCAGGGCCAAGTTGCAGTGGCTAGTCACTTTGGTGGTCAAGGGTGGTGGAAAGAAGGCAGAAAGGGAGGGAATATGCTGATACCACGTGGGTGGACAGAGGAGAGCTCATAAGAGATGACTCTCTGGGAAAGATGACATGTAAGTCATGCACATTTTAAAATATCTCTCTGAAGGTTGATGTGCAGCATTTACACAGCCCTGCAAATAACATGGAGAGGTCAAGGGGGAGATCAGACCATTGACGCCCAGGAGAAAAAGCTGACACTGAGAGTCTGAAAAACTGACCCCCAGAACTTTGCTGGCCCCTAAATGCTGAGTGACATCAGGCTAGCCACACCCCTCTCTGAACCTGTAGAGAATGGGGATACCAGATGAGAGGAGGGGTGGTTGGGGGCCAGAAGGGCCAGCTCATTGTCCTCAAGGCAGCAGTCGTAGGCATCAAGTTCTAACCTCCCTGCATCTATTTTTTGTTGTTGTTTTATTGTTGTTTTTGTCTGAATATAATTATTTTGTGTTTTTTCAAATAGGAAATACATATACATGGTTGAAAACTCAAAGGCACCAAAAATTGTACAGTGACAAGTAAGTGTCTCTTCCGTCCTCAGGACTGCCAGGCCACCTGGATCCTCTCTCCCTTATAACCACAGGAGCCGCTGCCTTGTGTAACCCTCCAGAGATATTTCTACCTCTCCTGGCTGCTACCCTGAAGCCACCACAAAGCTGAGCTGAGCACTGAGGTTTCAGGGAGAGGTGGTGAAGGGACACACCAAATACTCTCAGGTTTTCCATCCACACTGGCAAGACGGCAGCATGATTAGTTGATCAGAAACCCTGCAGGTGCGAGAGGGAGGGGTCGGGGGCCAGACAGAGGCAGAAAGCCTCTCCAGGGCTCAGGTCCCCACACTGGTGTCCCAGGGCCTTGCAGAGCCTCAGGGCCCTCAGTGTCAGCCTAGCTGAGGTGTCACCCGGTTGGCTCCTGCTCAGGTTCTCCAGAGGACAAGGTTCCACCTTCCCTCGACTACCTGCTGCACTGTTGGAGTCTAACTCCAATTCCTTCTACTTGAGGTGTAGCCCATGGCTTTCATTCTGCCCTCTGTGGACATGGGACATCTGATTTGAAATGGTGACCTGGTTCCCTCCCCTGACCTACATACACAATCTTAATCTTCCTTCAGGGCCTGTAATTCCACCTTGATCTTTTTTCCGGTCTTAGAGGACACATACCTGCTTTGCTGTCTCAGCCACCCTCCCCCTGACCTCGAGGGCCTCTGAATTTCCAGTCCACCCTTCATTTCCAATCACTTCATTCTTGCCTGGCACATCCCTTTGGTATTATTATCCCAAAGTACAGGCTGGTCACAGAGATGATGAACTCCCAACCTAAAGTTTTGTGCTAGAATCAGGGGGTAAATCCAGGCGAGTCTCTTTTCTTTTTTTTTTAATATATATTTTATTGATTTTTCACAGAGAGGAAGGGAGAGAGATAGAGAGAGTTAGAAACATCGATGAGAGAGAAACATCGATCAGCTGCCTCTTGCACATCCCCCACCGGGGATGTGCCCGCAACCCAGGTACATGCCCTTGACCGGAATCGAACCTGGGACCTCTCAGTCTGCAGGCTGACGCTCTATCCAAACCGGTTTCGGCCTCTTTTCCAATTGAATCTCTCCATTTGGGTGATGCCTAGCAGCCCAGTGGTCAGCAAACTCATTAGTCAACAGAGCCAAATATCAACAGTACTTCTTCAAAATAGACTCCCCCAGGCCGAAAATCGACTTCTGCGCATGGGCCATGAAGTTTCAATCACACTGTACGTGCGCGCCCGCATGTGGTATTTTGTGGAAAAGCCACACTCAAGGGGCCAAAGAGTCGCATGTGGCTCGCGAGCCGCAGATTGCTGACCAGGGCCCTAGCCCAACTCTTGTACTTGTGCATATCACATTGACCTTCAGTTCCTCATGCTTGGCCTGTGGTGAGATAAGACACAAGGTAACCCCAAACCTGGGATGGTCCCCCCTCCCCTCCAAGCCCATCTCTGGTTAACCTCATTCTTTGCATTTGCTCATTAAGCAGTTATTACTGAGCACTCTTCCAGGTTCTCAGGATACATCAGTGAACAAGACACAGAAAGACCCCTGCCTATGTGGAGTTTACATTTTAGCAGAGAATCAGTAATAAACAATACATGTATTAAATGAGTAAATTATATTACAACATATTAAGGGTGGCAGAAAAATATAGGTCAGGGAACAAGGGATCAGGATGGAGGAGAAGGCTGCAATTTTAAATATAGTAGTCAAGAAGGCCTCGTTGACAATATAGTATTTGATCCAAAACTCAGAGGCAAGACGATAAATAAGCCACAAGGGTATCTTGGGAAAGAGACTTCCAAACAGAGGGAACAGCTGGTGCAAAGGCCCTGGGGTAGGCATATGCCTGGCAAGTCTGTGGATCCTGGAGACTAGTGTGGCTGGAGTAGAGTGACCAAAGAGAAGAGTGGGAGGGAATGGCATCAGAGAGGTAATGAGGGCCCAGATGACGTAGGGCCTTGTAGGCTGCCTTAATGACTTTGATCTTGACTGCACGTGAAACGGGGAGAAAGGAATTACTAGACTTAAGATTTAAATGGTCCTTCTGTCTTTTGTGTTGAGAATAGATTGCAAGGGGGCAAGGGAAGATGTGGGGAAACTTGTTGAAAGGTTATTGCACTAATCCAAGTGAAAAGTGAGTAGCAGCAGTGGACACGGTGAGAAGGGCCCAGATTCTGGATTTGGTGACAGTTTTGTCTTCCTTGGTTTCCGTCCTTTTAAAAATATATATGTTTTAATTGATTTTAGAGCGAGAGAAGAGAGAGGGAGGGAGAGAGGAACATCGATCTGTTGCTTCCTGCATGAGCCCCGACCAGGGACTGGACCCACGACGTGGGCATGTGCCCTGAGCGGGAATGGAACTGGCAACCTTTCCGTGGACAGGAGGACGCTCAACCAACTAAGCCATACAGGCCAAGGCTGGCTCCATCCTTTTCCTCTCTTCACTCTCTGTCTTCTTTTCTAGGTTGTGTGCTTTCCTCTTCCCTTGAAGACTTTTTGAGGGCGGGTCTTAAGCCCTGTCCCCAGGATCTGTCCCAGGATCCAGGACAGGGCATGTGCAAAGGGCAGCACGCCCCAGTGCTGCCTAGGAACAGGCCGACAAGCAGGCCAGCCTGGAGCCGGAGTGGAGGGGAGGAGGCTGCTGTCTCTAAAGACTCAGTGATGGACAGTTATTGAAGGCGCTCAGCTGGGGGCTCCACTCTAGTCTTAATCTGAGCCGCCCTCGAGGAAATCATAACCAGCTCTTAAAAACATGTTAAGACCAAAGCTGGCGAGTGTGTTTGAGCAGAGATTCAGACAGCTACTTAACACCAGGGGCCTCTGGGCCTTCGATTCCTCACCTCCTCACCCTGCCCTCTCCCCGCATCTGGCTGGTGTTTATCGGCCAAGACATTGTTTAAATCACACTCGCTTCCTATAAACATTTTCCTTGAAATGCCACCCGCTGCTCCAGGAATTCATCTATCACCAGCTCAGGGGTGTATTTGAGGAGCCTGGGGTGATGTCTCCCCATCTCTCTCTCCTGTCCCCCGTCTTCCCTCCTCCCCTGACCCATATTCTCAAGTTTCACGCCACACGAACAACTTCCCCTCAGTGGAACAGGGCACTAGTGCCAGGATTATGTATAAAAGTAGAGATGGCCACGGGCTATGGGAACAGCCCGGCCATGGACACCTTCTCTTGCAAAGCTCAATAAATGGACGCGGAACACCGTTTACCACCTGCTGTCGACGTCTCTTCTGTGTTTCCTGCTGGCTTCAGGGAACAGGAGGGAAGGGGGGAGGGGAACAGGGCTCTAGGCCAGGGCAAGGCTGTCCTCAGAGTAATATGCTTATAAACCACGCCCCAAATAAAGTTACCTCCTCACTACACCTGCGTTCCCTGCCTCTCATTTCTGGCCAGGCCCTCCCTGCCTTGGGTGAGCTCTCCTCTTAGAAATGAGCTGGTCTTGGGGCTTGCTCTCTGGCAGGGAGCCCACTGCTGTCCCAGAAAAGCCCTCATCATTCTCCCACCACAGTGGCAGAGCTGGAACTCAAGCTGAGGGAAGCATCTGATCTGGCCTGAAATGGGGTGCAGGAGATTCTGGGGGGCAGGGGTTCTTCCAATGAAAGATTTTATTTGGCTCAACTCAAGGGAAAGAAAGTAGAGGCAGGGAGGTGGATGGAGTCACTTCCCAAGGACTGAAAGCTTTCTGACCATCCTCCTCCTCCAGCAATAGCCATTGACGAGTTGTCCTGATTTGAAGGCTCGCTGGTGCTTGGGGCTGGAGGATCATAGCCATTAAATGGCTTCTCTTCTGATCTCATTTATTTGGCCAGAGTTGCATTAAGGAAAGGCATCATCAGACCCTTCCAAAGGCCTGATCCAACCCCTCCCCAGACACTGAGGTGCCTCTCTCTCTTTCCTTCCACACCTGTGCCCACCCTCCACACTGAGGAAGCTCCTAGGTGAGTTCCAGGGAAAGTCCAAGTGAGAAACTTCTAGAAGATAGTGAGAGATCTGAGTGAAACTCAGGGTGGGGTAGGCAGGTGAGCAGCCCTGGTTTTTGAGGGTCAAGTAATGCCCCCTTTACAAGCCAAATAAAGAAAAAAAGTTCTAAGGGGAGCATATGACTCCATAAAATAAAGGGACATAATTGGGAGCGATATCTAATTTATCTATTGAATGCCTCCTACGTACTCTTTTATCACTTAGATGGACAGAATATAATTGGTGCGCTGAACGCCATCAATCTCGGGGCCCGGGCTTCCTGTGCTGGCTACACCTATTACTGTCAGATTATGACACTGTAATACCAAGATCAATGACATTTTAAATGTGCTCCAGTTATGGGCAATTGCTGACAATAAAAACAGTGACAAATTGATGAAACTTGGGCAGCGATGATCTGGTGTCAAAAATAAACCATAAATAATCTGCTTTCCAAACTGGGAGAGGTGCCTGGCACACCAGCTCAGGGGGGAAAGGCCCAGGGAGAGGAGAACCCATCCTACGCACAGCCTCTTGGCCACTCCTGGGGCCCCGCCTGCTTTGGAAAACTCCCGCTTGGCTGGGCTGCAAGGCCCCCCAACAGGGAGACAGAGAGGCAATCCCGGGTCAAGCCCTGAAGTTTCTTCAGAGAGAATCCCCATACTGAGACTTTGGGAAGTGCCTATGTGTGGCTGCCAAGGCAGGTGGGTGATCCCGCGAGGTCCTGCCCGCACTGAGGAATGGGGGCTGCCTGGCTGAGTCGCAGAGTTGGGCTGAGCCAAAGCCAAAGCTGGGAGAGACCTTGAGAGTCTGCTTGTTGGAGGGTCTGGCTTTGTCCTCCAAACTGGCTCTCAGAGTGCCCTGGATCCTTCCTACCTCACCTCAAACTCCCACAGGTATTCTTTCTCTAGGGAACCCTCCACCCCTTCCAGGAGCTGTTTGGTGTGTCTTTCCTCTGGGAAGGACTTAACACAGATGCATCCTGGGTGCTGGGCACCAGTGGGAGTGGGGATGGCTGGAGGAGTGTTTGTTCTGGGACCATGGGGAAGAGACACAAAAAAGAATACGAAAGAAAAAAAGAAGAAGAACATGAGCTGTGTCTCCTTCTCAGGTTTTGACTCATGTTAGAGGTTTCTCAATGAAAGGGAGCTCCAGGCCTTCAACCAGCGGAGCGATATGGGGGTTCATGAAGGTAGAACTTTCCCCATTCCCTTTGTTTCGGTTTGATAATGTATATTTAAATTTTTAATTCATTCATTAGTTATTTCCCCCTATATTTGCTTATTAAAAATTTCTAAACACTCATAAAAGGTAAATATTTAAGTGAACATCCCAGTTCCGTATTTTTTTTTTAAAGGACTCTTTTTTTTTTAATATATATATATATATATTTTTTTTTATTGATTTTTTACAGAGAGGAAGGGAGAGAGATAGTTAGAAACATCGATGAGAGAGAAACATAGATCAGCTGCCTCCTGCACATCTCCCACTGGAGATATGCCCGCAACCCAGGTACATGCCCTTGACCGGAATCGAACCCGGGACCTTTCAGTCCGCAGGCCGACGCTCTATCCACTGAGCCAAACCGGTTTCGGCCCCAGTTCCGTATTTTTAAGGGATTGCCTTACTTTGTAGTTTTGCTCTCACACATCTCCCTCATTTTAATCATCACAATTTCTTAATGTGGGCACTACCACTGATACTACTATTACAAGGTTTACTACCATTGGGAAGCATCAGTTGAGCAACTCCTACATGCCAAACTTTTTCCAGGTGTTTTACATAGATTATTGTTAATCCCTATAGCAGCCCTGTGAGATGGGCATTATTTTCCACATCTTATTTTTTTAATTTATATTTTATTGATTTTTAGAGAGAGAAAAAGGGAGAGGGAGAGAGAGGGAAAAAACACACACATTGATATGACAGCAAAATATGGATCAGCTGCCTCCTGCATGCCCCCTACCAGGGATCAAACCAAGGACCCTTCAGTGCCCAGGCTGACACCCAACCAACTGAGCCGCCCTGGCTAGGGGCACGTTCCACATTTTAGAAGTGAAGTGAAGCAGAGGCTTGGAGAGCTGGTGGCTTGCCTAATATGATAGCCAGTTAGCAGCAGAGCAGGAAAGGAACCTAAGATGTTGACTCTTTTTTCCACAGTCCCTTTCACAGACCTCATTTATCCATTTTATAGGTGAGCACCCAGAGGCTAAGGGCTCCCTCAAGAACCTACAGCTGGTCAGGGGCAGAGATGGACCTAAACCTAGCTTTTCTAACTCTTCCTGCAATCCATCCACGCTCGTTCTAGATGTACCACAAGCGCCTCCTTCCCCACAAGAGAGCCTACTGCTCGCTCAGCCAGCTGCTCCGGCCTCGGGCCCTGAGAGGCAGCAGCGGACTGCAGGCTGCTTGGAGCCAAGCTGACTGACACTGAAATCCTCACTCTGCTACTGGGCAGCCGTGTGCGCGCAGGGAAGCCACTTCAGCTCTCTGAGTTTCAGGTTGTAAGAATTTAAATGGCGAAATGCACGCAAAGCATTTGGCACCAGAGCCTGGCATATAGGAAGTGCTCACCAAATGGTAGTCATTCGAGAAATAACCTGAGACAGTGGCAAGGAATTAAAAAATCAAATTTAAAAATTTAAAAATCAAACAGAGAAGTGACTTACTTGCGGGGAGCACCCATGGAAGCACTTCTCATTGGGGTACAGGTGCCCGAGGGCTGCATCACAGTGGCCGCACGGAGGGGTGTCACAGGATACATAAGAAGCCTCTCTGAGGTGTTTTGATGGCAAATAGTTTAAAACATCATTTTTATATTAAGACACAAAATATACTCTGGAATAAAATGCCAAGTTTTCTAAAACTTAAGGCCTCAAAAAAATGTGGTCCTTAGTGAGGGCCCTTCAAACTGAGCCCCAGGCTGCGGAGGTCCAAACCATGCTCCTAACATCAAAGGGGCTTTGGCAGAGGAGCTGGGAGTCCTTTTGTCAGGGCAGAGCCTGGGCTACGAGCCAGGATCTCTGCCTCCGTCGCTCTTTAAAAGAGCAAAACAAACAACATGACTGTTTCCACCTTCCTGCTGTTTAGCCTTCCAGTTTAGCATTAAGAACATGAAGTGTTGGACTTAAGACAACCTATTTTTGATTCCTTCCTGTATAATAATTACTAGCCAGGCCACTACTCATCAACAGGGTGAACAGTCACACTTGATAGGTGGCTGCAAAGCAGATCACTTAAAATTGGTCGGATTCTTCAGGAAAGACCCGAAGGCTGACTGTTACGTAGATCTCTGAAGTTTTATGACTGGAAGGAATGTGCCTATCCGGGTCTTGTTAACACTTTTCTCTGTTTACCCCCGACTCTAGTAGGCAGGTGCCCTCTGTTGGCGCAGCCTTGGGCCTGCCCAGGGCTCACGGCTTCCGTGTCCTCAAAAAGCCCTTCAGTGGCCTTTGACTCATTAGGGCAGTGATGGCGAACCTTTTGAGCTCAGCGTGTCAGCATTTTGAAAAACCCTAACTTAACTCTGGTGCCATGTCACATATAGAAATTTTTTGATATTTGCAATCATAGTAAAACAAAGACATATTTTTATATTTATTTTATATATTTAAATGCCATTTAATAAAGAAAAATCAACCAAAAAAATGAGTTCGCGTGTCACCTCTGACACGCGTGTCATAGGTTCGCCATCACTGCATTAGGGCATCCACAGGACACACGCCCAACTAGGGCTGCATTCCCACCATCTACCTCTACACCCTAATTCCTGGCTTTTCTGAAGTTTTACTTTATTCTTCTTAATAGTACAAGTAATATATTGATGGTAGAGAAATTGAACAGTCCCAACAGATGAAAGGAGGAGGGAAAAAAAGTCTCAGGAGTTTTTCCACTGAGAGACAGAACCGTGGTCAGCTGGGCAGGTCACATGACTTGGGGAGCTATGTGGTGTGTCCACCTGTTTAAGGTGGAAATCTACATAGTGTAACTCTGCTCAGTGTTGGGGTTCGGGAAGGTGTAAAGTGTATTGCTCTGATAAAAATCAGAAGCCTGCTCAAGTTCAAGGTTGGGGGGGACTGGGCCCAGACTGATTGAGGATCATTAGGTTGGTCCTTGGTGACTTTAAGGGTTGGACCCACAGGGGCCTTTCCAGTGGATGTTACTACCCCTTCAAATGGCAGGTTCTTGGAGAAGTGGGATGACCAGACCCTGGCCAGCCCACCAAGATTTTCCCCTACACCTACTCCATTATTCAGGATATTTAAAATTCCTTGAGTAAAGAACACGTCTAATTGCCAAGTGACTTAGGTCCATAAGAGCTCCATTTGGGAGAGAAGGAAATGCCTTACTCTGCCAGGTCAAACAAAGCGAAGTGACCTCTGGTCCCCACAAGAGAGGGGCCCTGGGGATGGTAAAAGCATTCCTGCCCCAGAACCCAGGGGTGACGCAGGAAATGCCACTTAACCATTCCCAGGACCCAAAGGACTCTGGGCCAAGCGATCAAAGGTTCAGGTGAGGAGTTGGAAAGAGGGACAAAAACAGATGAGGTTGGAACTGGGAGCTGTCAGGCTCAGCTCAGAAATCAGTGAGGGGGACCAGGGGGAAGGGGGTGTGTCTGAGAAGGAGAAGAACAAGACAAACAGGGGACTGTTTAAAGGTGAACTGGCAGCGGAGGATGGGTGATGCTGGGCCTGGGGCGGGGCGGTGGGGGGGCGGGGGGGCGGGGGGGGCGGGGGGGGGAAGGGAGGGGTGGCAATGGCTTTGAGGGAGCTCTTTGCAGAAGGCAGCCCTTCGAGGTGATGGCCAGAATTCTGGGTCTTAAGAGCAGGAAAGCAGGATATATTTCACATCCCTCCCTGAAGAGAGAGATTGGATTTGGTCAAGAATAAGTCCCTAGGAAGCAATTGTGAGCACCCCGCCGGTCCATCTTGTTGATGAATATGGAGTGGGAGCAAAGTTGGGAGTGTGGGCGTCTGACAAGGTCTTTATGATTCTAGAATCACTTATTGCACCTTCTTCCTCCTCCTCTGCTTTGGCTAATGGGCTGCGGGTACCCACCACACAAAGGGCAAAAAGATACTGTGGGGAATGCAGAGGCTGCGCCCTGCCCTCCCGGCGTCTGAGAAAGCTGGTTTTTGAAATTAGTTTGTTTTTCAACTACCCCTTACCCCCAGCAGGACCAAACCTTTCCTCTTCAGTCCCTGGGTCCCTTCCGATCCTTCATAGCCCTCAATCCTGAGAGCTGGAAGGCAGGTCTGCTCCCTGATGCCGGTGCCTCCTGTGCGAGGCAACCTCACCTCCTCTGGCCCAGAAAGGTGGCTTCTGGATTCCTCTTTCCCTATAATCCGGCCTCTCTGCCTGGGACCCTTTTTTTTACAGACAGTCCCATTGGGCTGGGAATGGGCGTGTCATCCTGGATTGCTCCTCCCCTATTAACCTTTCTCAGTCAACAAATACTGATTGAGCGTCTTCCCTGAGGCAGGCCCTGTTCCTGGTGCTGAAGAACAGCATGTACAGAGCAAATCCCTGCCCTCATGAGCTTGCCATCAGTGACCTACCCTGTGGATTCACCCTTCTAAACGTGTATTGCCCTCTTCCCCACGGTCGCCATCCTCGGTCCTTCCCTGTCACCTAGAACTCCCTGATTGGCACCCAGAGTGACCTTACAAACCCAGATCTACCCTTGCCAGTGCTCTGCTAAAAACCTCATATGAAGACATTTTTTAAAAGGCAGAGTGAAAAAAGAAAATTAAGTTGTAAATTCTATTGTAAGCATTGGACAGCTTTTTAAAAAGTACTAATATGCCAAGTGATAGTACAAGGCCTCTTGAATATATGTTATTCATGCATGTACATGTGGTAAAAATAGGAAAACATGGATGATCTGGAAGAACCACCCCAAATTCATGACGGTGATGCCTCTGGGAGGGAGGAGAGTGGAACTGGGGAGGGGAAAGGGCAGCTTCAGTTTTATCTGTAATGACCTGTCTATTAAAAAACAAACAACAAACCTCCAGAGCAAAGCTGACAAGATGATAATAATAGGTTAATACAACTTTAAGTCTGGATAGTGAGTACAAGAGTGTGGCATTATTCTGTTTTGGGTATTATAGGAAAACTTGCCCACATTTAAACCATAAAACTCTCAGGGGTCCCTCACTGTCCCCACCTCCTCGGCCTGATGTATTGGGCCTTCCTACATCGAGGCAGCCGCAGCGCAGTGGCCGTGCCCCAAAGACGCCACAGGTGCTCTCGCCTCGGGCTCTGCCCCGGCCAGATGCCTTTCCCCTGTGCTCCTTCTCTGCTGGCAAGGGAGCTGGTTAGGAACGGGGAGGGAGGAACGTTCTGAGGAGGACAATTCTTTCTTGTCCTGGTTTGTATTCAGCTGCAACTAGAGAGACATATCACCTGTTTCTTTTTATTTAAAATCTGGTTTGTTTCAAAACTGTTATCAGTGAGGGGTGGTGGAAAGAGTAAGACCCTCCACAGAACCCGCCCCGCCCCAGCCTTCCCAAATAGCCTCGCCCTGAGGCAGAAGCTTCCCGCAGAAGGAAAACTGATAACCTCATCCCCTGGTCTGGCTCTGTTAGGGTGATCGTCTGGTTCCCCACTGCTGGTGGAAGAGCTGCGTTGGGGCAGGTCGGTGCCATCCTGTGCCTGGAGGGAGGAAACTCGGCCTGGACCTGGTTTGAGCATAGTTCCTGGTGGGATGCTGGACAGTCTCACAAACCCTGGCCGGAGCACCCTCCCACGCCACCCTGCCCCTGATTTCTCTGCATCCTTTGAGGTAGATTTGGGTTACCTCTCCCACATCATCCTTGCTTCCCCTTTCACAGGCTAGAGTAGGTGTCCCTCATATGCTTGTCCCTGCATGGCAACTGTCCTTCCTTCTTCACAGCACACATCACCCTGAATTCTAACTGCCTGGTATGTACCCATCCTCTGCACCAAACAGTGCTCTTCCAGAGGGCAGGATTGAGTCTGAGTCTGTCTCATTTGCAGTTGCATCTTTAGCTCCCATGACTCCACCTGGCTCATAGTAAGTTACATATATATATATATGTTAGAGGCCCAATGCATGAAATTCATGCAAGAGTAGGCCTTCCTGTCCCCAGCTGCTGGTACCGGCTTCCCTCTGGCACCTGGGGCCTGGGCTTCCCTCGCAGCCCCGGCTTCATCTGGAAGGACGGAAGGATGTCCAGAAGGATATCTGGTCTAATTAGCAATATATATATATATATATATATATATATATATATATTCCTTACCCGAGAATATGTTTTTATTTTTAATATGATTTTTAGAGAGAGAGGAAGGAAGACAGAGAGAAACATTGATGTGAGAGAAAAACATCAATTGGTTGCCTCCAGTACATTCCCCGGCAGGGGATAGAACCACAACCTAAGTATGTGCCCTGACTGAAATGGAACCCACAACCTTTGGTCTATGGCAGCGGTTCTCAACCTGTGGGTCGCGATCCCTTTGGGGGTCAAACGACCCTTTCAGAGGGGTCACCTAAGACCATCAGAAAACACATATATAATTACATATTGTTTTTGTGATTAATCACTATGCTTTAATTATGTTCAATTTGTAACAATGAAAATACATCCTGCATATCAGATATTTACATTACAATTCATAACAGTAGCAAAATTACAGTTATGAAGTAGCAATGAAAATAATTTCATGGTTGGGGGGTCACCACAACATGAGGAACTGTATTAAAGGGTCGCGGCATTAGGAAGGTTGAGATGATGCTCCAACCAACTGAGCCACCCGGCCAGGGCTCAATACGTTTTTTAATCCATGAATTGCTCCCCCCATTAGACTGTGCACACCTTGTTGACAAGGACTGTGCCCTGGTCATCTCTGGATCCTCAGTGCCTTGTATAGAGTGTGTGGCAAATAGTAGCTGCTCAGTACTTATTGAGTTGAGTGATTGGACCTCGGTTACAATCTGGGTAGAAGGAGAGAACCTTTGCTTCTCTCTCCCTCTTCCCCAGCTGTGCCAGGACTGGTGATTGAAGCTGTAGGGCCCTTCCTGTCTTTGATGACTATACATTCAAACCTTTTAGTGGTACCACGGAAAGTGGTGGCCAAGGCCCTGAGTCCAGGCATCCCTTCCATAGCCGGATGCAAGTATGGGAAGACTCCTTTGGGGACAGGCTGCTTCAGGGCCTCTCTCCACTCACTTCCATCTCCAACATCATCGAAGTCCTCACTGTTGACTCTGAATTCTTCCTGCTCCCACACAAGTCTTGTTTCATCTTACTCTGCTCTCAGATATGTGTTGTAGGCTAGTGTGTGTAAGTGTTCCTCAGCCCAAAACAAAATATAGAATCTGTCCTCTTTTAGGACCAGTGTTTCCCCCATCTGGACCTTACGTTTCTTGTATTTTACTTCCAAAACCAGTCTCTCCCAGGAAGTCTTCCTTGGTTGGCTAACCATGCTTCAGTTTTCACCCACTTCTCCACCTCTATTCCCATAGCACTTGCCCTTTGTACTTGCTCCCTGTACTGTTTAAGTGTGGGTTCTGTCTTCCTAACCACACTGCGGAAGTATGTGCTGTTTTACGCAGTCTTGATAAATGATTATATCTTATCAAATTGACAAGAAGAAAAACACACACACCCCAAAAAGAAATTAGAGGAAGCTTGTTTTTCCTTTTTTGCTGTAACAAATTAGTGCTAGCAAGCTCCTTAGTGCTATGAGACAAGAATTTTATTTTTTGCGAAACATTTCAGGACACATAAAGTATGTGTAAATACCCAGGAATAAAGACCATGTCTTTTATTTGTGTCATTTGTCTAATTCCGTCACTCTGTAGGATTTCCTTAAAATCAGTGTTCATTGCTTGACTTAGCTTTGGCTTGTGGTCCACTGAGATCCCTGGATTCTTTTTAGCCAAAGAGTTATGCCAGCCATGTGGATGTAGGTAGGAGAAGGACCTTTAAGTGAGACCCATGGGAGGAGGTGGCTCTCCTGGGCCTCCCTCTCCAGCGTGTGTGTGTGTGTGTGTGTGTGTGTGTGTGTGTGTGTGTAGGGGGAGGCGGGGCAGGGGTTCAATGGGGAGAATAGAGACAGATATATATACTAAGCTGGCAGTCACCGGCAGGCATGGGGGAGTGGAGAAAGGGGAAGAGAGGAGTCTGGGCCAAGGCCAGAGGTGGCTCCCAGGGGAGTCCTCAGAGCGGGCAGCCGGACATGGCTCCATCCTTCCCGCCTGACGGATGGGTCTGTTGCTCAGGCACAAGCTGTCAGGCCAGGCCGCTGCCAAGGCAGAACAGTGGCGCTTCTGTGCGCGCTGCACTGTGCGCCTGGAGAAAGGCGCCCGCCCCGGAGGCGGCAGCGGGAATGATGGAGAAAGCAGACGTCTCGGAGCAGGAGCCGTGAGGGCGGGAACCAGGAAGCGTGTCTGCCTCCCCCAAACGAGGGCGCAAGGGGGTTGCTGGAGACCCCTCGGGTGTTGGGGGTGCAGTGGGTGGGAGGATGGTCTGGGTCAGCCCATGGGGCCGTCTGGGGGTTGCTGTTGGCCTAAAGAAGAGGCTGAAGGAGGGTTGGAGTGAAGAGCTCAGTCCTTTGGCCATAAGCCCCCTCCCCTTTAATAACCAGAGCCCTGCGTCTTCAGTTACTGATGTTTGTTTCCTGGTCCCTCAGAAACCTGCCAAGCTCTTCTTCCCCGCCCCCTCCGCCTTCGCCATCTCTGCCGGTTCCCGCAGCCTCGCCGGCCGGCGCTCCGCGCTCGCGCTCTGACCCGGGGTCCACGAGGCTCCGCCATCCGCCCCGGCCCAGCTCCGACCCGCCGGGCAGCCGCCTCCCCCTCAGCGTTAATTAAAACTTGCGAGATGAAGAGGCTGGCGCGGGCGGCTCCGTTTTATTTGCAGCATCTTTCATGCTGCTGACGATCGTAAAGGGCTTTAATATTGAAATATGGGCCATTTTCCCAGCTCCAGCCCTCGCCGCGCGCTCCGCACAGCCCCACACCCAGCCACACCGCGCTTGATGAAAGAGCCCCTGCAAATCCATTAAGAAGAGATAATTGAAAACTCCGGGGTAATATTTAAGGCCGCGCGCCGACGGGGCGGAGGGCTCGCCTGCGCCCGTGGTGCCCAGCGGTGCCGGTGCGCTCGGGCCCGCGCTCCAGGGCCTTGGCGGGGCCTCCTCTCCTCGCTCCCAGCTCTCACAGGGCCTGCTCGGGGCGCTTCCTGGGCTCTGCTGAGGACGTGCCTCGAGAGACTCTTAGTTCCATAAATAGTGACAAGTCACACAGGGACCAGTGTCCGCGGGGGACGCCACAGCTTCCCCGCTGGTCTGGCTTGGATTTGGTGCCCTGGGCATCGCATTCCCTGTGCCTACCATGTCCCTCCAGCCCTTGTCCACCCGGGGAACTGCTGTTCCTCCATTAAAACCAGCCCAGCCCCATCCACAGTAACAGGGGGTGGAGTGGCGTGGGAGTAGAGTCTCATCAAGGCGACCAGAGGTGGTCTTTGTTGCCCCTGGTGCTGAGGACACAGGGTTTAGGATGCTGTTCTATGTTTGTACGTTCTCAATCTTCCACAACAAAAATGTCTAGAAAGCAGCTCAAGTATCTCCCTTCCACACTTCCCTCTCCTATAAAAATGGGCTACCTGTTGCCATGCCCATGATTGTCCTCCCCGCGCTGTTGTCATTACTGTTTACAGTCTGTCCCCGCACTGGGCTATGACATTTTGAGGACAGGGATCAGGTCTAATATCCCTCCTTAGCCCTTGCTCGTGGCTCGGTGCCAGGCACATAACAGGTGCTCAATAAATGTAATTCAATTGGCCACTGCATCCCTAGAGGCTTCCAGGGTTCCAAGATGGGGATGCCAGCAGGGGGTGGGGAGGGGGGGCAGAGGGGGGAGTGGGGTAGAGCATGGAAGAGGACAGGGTCTGTGAGGCTGGGAGCTGCACTGGAGGTCATGTCCGTTTCCCACAGTGATTGGCTCTAGGAAGTTCCCAGAATAGGGTGGAGGGAGGGCTGAGGACCCTGCTCTGCACTGTGGGGTAGGAATCCTTAGGTCTCTGCCTGGATCTTTTGGCGGGGCGGGGGGGGGGAGGGGGGCTCTCTATTCCATTTGGCTCACTCTCCCTATCAGGTCAGACTTGACAGAGCACCCTTATGTGTCTTGGGTGAGGGGTGGGAGAAAGGAGGGGAGGAGGTATTTGAAGACCTACTTGTGCAAACAACATGAGTGATTCAGGTATTTGCGCCAAATCCAGACTGGCCCCTACCCCTCTGCAGGGCCTGTCCTGGTCACCCCTCTGTCCCAGACCTCCACATGGTGCCCAGCACCCTGCTGGGGGTTGTACTCACAAGAAGACACCATTGAGGGAGGGGCTGTTCTGACTCAGCTCCCATCCCCATGTTGTCCCTAAGGCCACAGTTGCTGGGTCACCCCCTGCATGGCCATGCCCTTCAACTCTCCATTTGCAACTCAAGGACCCCTTGTTAGAGCCACAGAGCACTGAGCTGGAAGGGCAGCAGAGCATTGGGCCTAGCCCCCTCCTCCCATCTGTGGGCGCCGAGGCCCAGAAAGGGCACGCATGTGAGGCCACTGGTGGCAGCGCCAATGCTCTGTCCCAGCAAGTTAGTGGCAGCATTGGAATTAGAATCCCAATCTCTTCACCTCCTTAAATACACACAATTAGTATTTAAAGTGTCTTTTGCAAACTTTATCTCATTTAAGTCTTAGAAACCTATGGGATTATTTCATACAGTTTTGTCTACAGATGAGGAACCAAGGCTCAGAGAGATTAGTGAATTGTCCAGTCACACACTAAGTAACAGACCCAGGATTTGAACCTGATCTTGATTGGCTCCAATTCCAGTGCTCACTTCTCCAATGTTCACTCCCCCGACCCCAACACATAGACATGCAGCCAAGTTGGGCCTGTTTCCCAGACACTCACCCTTCTTCCCTGGGCATCTGCAGCCAGACGTCTTTCTCTCCTCAGCCCACTTTCCCCTCCTCAGGGCAGTGCTTCTTGCCCCAAATCCAGGGCGTGGGGTCCTGCTATGGTCCATGGATGAGCTAAAGCCACACAGAGCCTGGTCTCCTGCACACAGCCCAGCTCCTGTCTGTGGCCACCAAGGCCTCAGCCATAAATCCCCAAGTCTCAGCTCATAACCATTAGCAAGCGATTGGGCTCATCAGGACGCATTTATGAGACTTAGGTCAGATAAATGGATTGCCGGAGGTCAGAAGCAAGGGATCTGCTCGCCTTGCCTTGCTTTAGAGGTGTCCCCAACCACCCAGAGGCGGCAGATTCCATTTGACTTGCAGCTGAAGGTAGAAGTAGGGGTGTTGTCGTGGTGGGTAAGGATGTGTCCCCAGGCAATCACCCTCAAGGAAGGAAAGGGCCTGGAGGTCATGAGGGCTAGACACACACACACACACACACACACACACACACACACACGTACGAGACACATGCACAAATGCATGCATACTCTCACACCCCTTCTCTGATTCAAATCCAAACTTTTAGCAACCACTCCCTCAACCCTGCCCACCTCCATGATGTCCTCATACTGTCCCACCTTTAAGGTGTTACCTAGGCTGTGCTTCTCAAGTATCCCTGTACATGCAAATGACTGGGGATCTTGTTAAATGCGGATTCCGATGCAGCGATCTAGAGGGAACGCTGAAAGTGTTTTTCTTACCAGCTCCCAGGGGAGCCTGATCTGCTTGCCCAGGGATTTTACACTAAAGGGATAGGAGTTTTCAGAATGTGGAAGAGTGGGAGTGGGCAGTGTGGACCCCCCGCCCCCCGAAATTCTGCTGTGCCCGCCCCCCGAAATTCTGCTGTGCACACCCAGGTGACTGAGCCGCTTCTAGGAAGCTGCTCCCCCACTTCACAGGGCTCTGTCTTCCCCTCAAATCTCAGCACAAATGTCCCTTCCTCCGAGAACACTTCCCTGACTGCCCAGTGTAATGGCTCCCACCCCACCCTACCTGTGATGACCTCCGCCCTCTTCACAGCAGATATCACAACTTGCACTTATTATTTGCTGAGAGCTGAGACCTGGGAATTTACTTAATTCTTTTGTCTGTCTCACCCCCTGAAACGTAGGGTCCCGGAGTTCATGGATCATGCCTCTCTCCTGTTCATTCATTAATTTCCAGCACCCAGTGCCCCGCACGCCGTAGATTCAGTCAGTGAATATTGCTGAGTGAATGAGTGAGTGGAGCACTTCCATGCTAAGACGTGGTGGGAAGGAGTATCGAGATCAGGAGATGAGGCCTAGGCGATTGGGGAAAGCTTCTTGGAGGAAGGAAAAGAACATGTGTGGAGCCTGAGGAGGGATGATCCAAGGAAAGCGGGTGGAGGAAGGTGCATCTGGGTAACAGATTGGCCCCATGGGTCCCAGCAGACGTGGAAGAGTCTTGGAAGAGAGATCCTGGGGGGGGGGGGGGGGCGGTGCTGCAGAGTCTTAAAAACCGTGGAAAAGCACATGGTCCTCCCCAGCCTCCTGGGCAAGGAACTTCACTTATTTATTCATGTTTTGCTTGACGAGTTCTTATTGAGCCTCTATTACATGCGCTGTGCTGGGTGCTGCATATACAGGGACGGACACAGCAGATCTGATTCCTGCCCTCAGAGAGTTTATAGTCGGGCAGGAGCGACTGACATTGAACAACGTACACGGTTATAGTTGGGCTAAGTGCACAAAGGAGGGGAGGGCGAGGAAGGGGTGATGGACGTGGAGAAGCTCCCCTGGGGAACGAGTCACCCAGAGTCCTCACTGGTCTTCTCCCTGCCTCAGTGCTCATTCTGGGCTTTTCTGCATTCCTCGGCACTGCCCCTTTAAGAGGTGCGACTCTTTCCTGAGCAAAGGAGGTTCTGGGCACACAGCCGAGCCTGCAAGGTTGTGGGCTATAAATCAACACTGGCACTCCCTTGGCAGTGGGCTCTCCTCCGAGCTACCCAGATGGCGGGCAGACCTGGGGCTCTAGGGGCAGCCAGGCACACAGGAAGGGGGAGGTGGGCAAGGGAGCTGGGCCTCAGGCCCCAATGACAGCTGCCTACCTCTGTCTAAGAGCCTTGGGCCAGAGAAAATGCCAAGGTCCTTCTGTGCCAGTCATAGGGACCTTCTGACTCCTGAGTCACAGGCTGGCATGGGCCTTTGGGATCACTGCCCTCATCCCTGCCTGTGACCCAGGCCTCACAGACATCCTCGTAGACCCAACACCATGGCTTCCCTTTGGGGGTCACAGTCTGCTCTAGCACTCAACCTGGAAGTTCTGCCTGTGGTCTGACCCTCTTCCGTCTTGTTATAGCCAGAGTTTTTTTTCACGCTCTGAAGGACAGCAGCTTCCCATTGGTGGGGGCTTTGGGGCTATGGTGGTGTGTCCCTTTGCTTTCACTCTAAGCCTCCCAAAAAGACAAGATATGATTTCTCAAGGTCAGCTGGAGAGGGTGGGGTTACCATCCCTCAGCCACCCTCACAGGTGCTATAACAGAGGGAACATATGTCGCTCCCACCCCAGAGGACAGTGATGATGTCTCAGCAGCCACAGCCCCACCGAGTTGGGCTCAGCAGGCCTTGATGGAATCAGAGTCAGCCTCTCTCTGGGCCTGGGCCTGGGCCTGGGCCTGGGCCTGGGTGGTGTGTGGAGGGGTGGGAGCAAAGCCTGGAGACCTCGCAAAGGAATAGACAGACTTGACTGCTCTGCCCTCTCCCCCCACAAATAGCCAACCATGTTCCTAGAACAGTGGAAACTTCCTGTCATAGACGACAATAGAGATATCCTGGGGTGTTCTTGTCCGCAAATTCTCCTGTGAAAAGTCAGCGCTCAGGGGTCGTAGAGATCCTCTTACTCACTTGTTGCCCAGATGAGGAAACTGACCCAGAGATGTGCACCAGGTCTTTCCTCGGCCGGTTATTTCACCTTCACCACACCTGCCTCCTGGACAGAAACCCCAAGCCGCCACTAGGCAGGATGCATTAGGCTCCAACGGTAATACAGTAGATGGAGGTTAGATGACAAGTAGAACTTTCTCAGAATAGCAGATGAGAGAAGAGCATGAGAAGCAAAGTAATGAAATTGTGTTCTCCAAATCAGTGGGGTGGGGGCAGGAGGGATGGAATCAGGAATCAGGTTGGAATATTGCAAAAAATATGGAGAATGGCGAAAGGGGGCTGGCATGGACCCCAGAACGGGGCAGCTGGGGTGGGGCTCCTGGGTTGCTTCATGGGGACCTCCAGCCTTCGCCTAGCCCAGTGGTCGGCAAACTCATTAGTCAACAGAGACAAATATCAACAGTACAACGATTGAAATTTCTTTTGAGAGCCAAATTTTTTAAACTTAAACTATATAGGTAGGTACATTGTTATTAACTTAATTAGGGTACTCCTAAGGCTTAGGAAGAGCCACACTCAAGGGGCCAAAGAGCCGCATGTGGCTCACCAGCCGCAGTTTGCCGACCACGGGCCGAGCCCAAGCTTCTGGGTTTAAAGTCAGGCCTTACCTCAACTGATTCTCTTGGCTTATTCCCTGCTCTCCTGGGATAGCTTATCTGGCTGCCAGAGTCATTTGCCGTCTCTAATTTGTGTTTAAATTAAAGTTCCCACAAACAAGGGCTTAATGTGCTGTTACCAGGAGCTCCCAGGCCCCCCACAGCTCCAGGAAGCTGAGGGGCTGGGAGGAAGAGGCCGTCCTGCGGGCATGAAGGCTGATCCCACTGGGCACGGGGCCTGGGGTGGGTGACGGGTGTCTCGGGTCCTCGTGCTCTCGCTAAAAAAGTGGTTTCTGGGGGCAGGACAGGGTAAGTCACGCTCACAAAGGGCTTGGAGGTCAACAGACTGGACAAGGAACTGCCCGGTGGCTTTTCACTCTTTCTCAGGACTCTGGGAAGAAGGCAGGGAGGAGCGCAGTGAGAAGAGGACAGGGGGTGGAAAAGAAGGCGCGAGGCTCCGTCTTTAACACTTACCTGTGGTGTTCCCAGCGCCGCTCCTACGGCCCTTCTAACTACAGACTCGCCCAACTGTCTGCACAGCCCTGAGCAAGCTGGTCTTCTTTGTCAGATGGGGAAATGGAGGCACAGCGAGGTCAAGGGGCATGCGCAAGGTCACGCAGCTAGTCAGAGGTGGACCCAGGATTCCCATCCATCAGTGTGGCTCCAGGTTCCCAGTGCTAATCATTGACCACAAAGTGGGGCATCTCTTAGATTGCCTGAGCAACTAGGCAGATGCATCTCCTGCCTGCTCCCTCTGTCCCTCTCTGAGCCACATTCCTCAGCTATGAAAGGAGGGCACGGTACTTGGTGAATGAAGGGGCTAGGAAGGCCGCTGTCGGAGCGGCCAGCACAGGGTGCGCCTCAGCAGCAGTCAGCTTCCCTCCCCTTGGCCCAACCACAGTCCTTCCTGTAGCGCCTGCCTGCACTGCCCCTCCATTCTCCCTTCCAGAGCGGGGGCCAGCGGTTCCTCATCTGTCAAGGAAAACCCTCAGTAGAGAGTTGCTGCTCGTTCACTGGTGCAGACCTTCCCTCTGCCCTTGGGGGCGCCTGGAGGAGAAGAGTAGCAACGCCAACCTGAAGCCCCAAACTCCTCGGACCCCTCCTCTGCACCCAAGCCCATCGGGGTTCCAACAGGAAACGAATGACACATTCAACGGGGCTTCCCTGAAGAGAGTTCACGACGGGACAATTTTCAAGGCACGGACAGAACTGAGGGAACCAATAGGGCTGATGAGGCTCCAGGAAGCCCTAAAGGGGCAAGAAATGAAACAGTGTCACCAAAGCCTGATGCTCGAGCTGGGGTCCGGGGAGGGCCCACCAGCAAAGCATAGGTCATTGGGGAACCACAACCCCTGCCGGGCAACACATAGCCGGGCTCCTCTCCCTTCCCTGCCAGGACCTCTGCTGGCCAAATCCAACTGGAAACTAGCGGTGGGGAGCAGGGTGAGGTAGGTGGCATGGGCAGCCTCGGGGCCCAGGAGACACAGGGGCACACAGGCAACCCCCACTGCCATCAGGGTGCCCTCCTGACCTGGAGCCTTATCTCCATGGCTTCCGGCCACCTTCGTCGCTGCCTACAGCCAAGCAGTGGCGAATTGGGGAGGAGACCCAACACTCCTTCTCTGACATGAATGGTCCAGCTCACAAGGAAGGCGGGGTCAGCAGAAAGAAGCCTGAGGGACGGGCAGCTGGGCATGTGGAGAGGCCAGCACTGGGGTGAGCGATGTCCGGTGGCGGTGCCGAGTGGCCCCTACCTCGGTCTTTGACACAAGTCGCCGTGACGCGGCTTGCACCTTCCCCTCTAGCCTGAGCCCTGCGGGGCAGGAATGCTGCCCTGTCCATCGGTGACCTCTAGCTCAGTGCCTCTAAGGTGCGATCAGAATTTGCTGAATAAATAAGTGGACAGTGAATCAAAGCATGAGCAAGCCTACCCACAGCTCGTGTGCACGCCCTGGGCCCACATCAGGGAGCGCTGTTGAATGAATGACACACAAGTCTCCTACACAAGTTTTCTTTCAGTCACCCACACCTCAGCGTTTCCATGCAGTCACGGGACGCAGGGGCCCACCCGTGTCTGCGAACTGGCCAGCGCTGAGCGCGGACAGCCCTCGTTCCAATGTGCAGTGACTTCACTTGGCTCCTCCGGCTGAGGGAAGAGGGGAAAGTGACTTCATTTCTCACGGCAGACTTTCTATGAGCTCTTTCTCCGAGAAATCTTGATCCATGGCAAACCGCCTGTGGTATTCCCGGCTGGAGCCCGTGGCAGGAGACGGGAGGCGGGAGTGACAGTGCCAAGGAGGCAGCTGAAGGATCATCACCTTGGGAGCCACAGCTCTGGCTGGCTTGTTCCAATGGCCCATAAAGACTGAGGGGAGCGGGGGAAAGGGAGGGGGTCACCAGGAAAACAAACGGGAGTTCCCCAATGGAGTCACCGTGCCAAGCCCACCTGGTGTAGTGATTCTGCACAGACCCTGGGGCCAGGCGGCTGGCTTCATAGGCCCTGCTCTGCCACTTGCCGGCTGTATGACCTTGAGCAAGACACTTCATTACTGTGCCTCGGTTTCATCATCTTTAAAAAAATGTGGATAATATTAATACCTACTTTATACGATGGTGAAGAAAAGTAGATGAGTTAGTAGTTGTGAAATGTTTAACAGAGTACATGGTCTATGGTAAGCCCTACATAAATTTCATTACATAAAATGGAGCAGGACATTTGGGTCCTTGCCCCACAAATTTTCTTTTTCGGTAATAAGCCCGGCCTTGGATACCTCCTGTTTCTGTGAGAAGTGAACTAACGCATGTGAAAATTATAATGTGTTAAAAGTGTGTTATTTGTCATCAAGGTCAGGTCAGAGGCCTGATTTAGCAGGGGCTGGGGATGCTAACGGGCTGTCAATCGTCAACTCCTGATTATCTGCCTGGTGGAGGTCCCCTTCTTGTCAACATCATCCGCTCTTTGGCTTGTTCAGGCCTTTGCTTGACAACATCCAGGCCTCGTGTGGTCTCTCCCACACAGCAAGGGCTGGAAGGAAAAGACCTGTGAAAGCAAAGCTGGTCCTCCCCTTCCTCCCCAGGAGGCAGGTACAGCCAGCGGACGCAGCCCCGAGAGGAGCTGGCACCTCCCTCAGCCCTCCTTGCCATTGGGCAGGAGGGAAGGGACGGCGCAGGGGCCAGACAGGGGAGGTGGCCAGCTCCCTCTGCGCTGGGGCCTCAGAAGGAGATACACTCGTCATGCAGAGCTGGGACTGAAAACAAATCCACACCCCAGAGTCCGGACCAACGTGCTGCCATGTACTGCTGCCTGTGTGATTTCAAACAGTTACTAATCTTGTCGAGTCTCGATTTTTCTCATCCTCAAAATGGGGATAATTATACCTAATTCAAAGGGTGAACATTGGTGAGCTACATACGTCCCTTGGTATTTGCCTGGTCCAATGAATGGTAGCTATTAGCTAATATATTGCATTATCTGCACACCATCCCCTCTGAGGGATGGAGAAGTAAGTGCTATCATCCAGGCTAGACAGGGTAGTGGCTGCAGAAACTGACTCATTACTCAGATCTGTTTACATTTTCTTGCTGGAGCACATAGTAAGTATTCATTTGTTCATTCATTCAACAAATGTTTACAGAGTTCATGCAACTTGCATTCTTTGGCTCACTTGTATTTATCTTACCCGCATCACTAGAACTGCAAGGTTCATGAGGGCAGGGGCAATGTCTGTTGGGTTCTCCAGATGCTCAATGAACGCTTGCTGAGTGAGTGAGTGGATGAAGCTCAAAGCAGTTTGTAAGACAGAAATGGGCCGGGCAAGGAGGTGGGGCCAGAGGCCTGCATTCTGGGCTCAGTCAGGCCTCCAAGACAAACCTTTCCCTTGACCCTGGAGCCTCCACAGACCTCCCTTCAGCCGTGAGATACTGGAGGGTTGCTGGGGACCAGACTCGGGGAACCTCTTTCCCAGTGGGAAGACACCCATTCATCTACTTGGGTGTGTCTAAACCCCCCGGAGGAGGCTCTGAATCCTCCAGTCTGAGTAATATAGCAAGTGATGAAAATAACTGGTAAAAAGAGAGAAGTTACATAGCTGCCCCCTCGGTAGCTTAGCAGAGGGAGCAATAGTCCAGCTTAGTGGCCACCATTAACACAAAAGAAGACGTGACCCAAGGCCTTGCTCTCCTGGATGTTGGGTGCTCCCACATATAAGAAACACGCTTGCCTTGGCCAGGTGGCTCAGTTGGTTGGAACATCATCCTGTACCCAAAAGGGTTGCAGGTTTGATTCCCAGTTGGGGCACTTAGCTAGGTTGCGGGTTCGATCCCTGGTCAGGGTGCATATGGGAGGCGGCCAATCAATGCTTCTCTCCCTCCCTCCCTTATTCTCTCTCTAAAATCAATAAACATATCCTCAGGTGAGGATAAAAGTTAAAAGAAACCTTCTTGGCCTCAGAGCTAATTCTATATGATTCAAGCTGCCTAGAGATAGAAGAGTAAAGGGAAAAACCATAATTCCCAAAAGATAGGAACAACCCAAATGCCTATCAACTGACAAATGGGGGAACAAGACGTGGCAGAGCCATACAGTGAAATATTCGTCAGCTCTAAACAGGGGCACTGACACATGCTACAACCTGGAGGAACCCTGCAGACATGATGCTGAATGAAAGTGGTGAGTCAGGAAAGACCACATAGTATATGATTCCCTTCATATAAAAGTCTAGACTAGAGGAAGCTGTAGGGACAAAAAGATTAGGATTTGCTTAGGGCTGGAAGGAGTTTGGGGGGAGAGGGTGAGGGAGTGATAATTAAGAGGTATGAGTTTCTTTTTGAGGCAATGACAATGTTCTAAAATTAACCGTGGTGATAGTCGCACATATCTAGGAATATACTAAGGTCACTGAATTCTACATTTTAATGATGAATTGTATGGTGTGTGAATTCTACCTCAAGAAATGTGTTTTTAAAAAAAGAGAGCGGGGTGGGGGGGAAGGGGGAGCAGTTGAGATGGAGCAGGAAGGTGGCCATCAGAAACAAAGCCCAGACACTGAGGGTCCTGGCTGCCCCCCAAGCCAAAGCCTGCGGGTCACACAGGCAGTGTTATGGCAGCCCCGAGGGCATGGCTGGGGAAGATGAATTGTCCCCAGGCGGTGTGGAGCTGGGTCCCTTCTCCCCTGACAGCTCCCTCTCTGTGTTTTTTCTGGCACAAGAAACATTCTGTCTTCTTGTATAAATAGGGGAAATTTATGATACTGTTCCCCCTTCTCCCTGGTGAGCTACTAGGAAGGGTGGAGGGAGATGTGGGAAGACTAGAGGGAGTCAGAGGGATCCGGGCCAGCTTGGCTGTGGCGCTGGCTTTTCTTTGCATGTTTGACCATCCAGATGTGGAGGCAGCTGGAGAAAAGGTGCCGCCCATGCGTTTCCCCAGGCCCAGGGAGGCGGGTCTCCGAGGCAGATATCCAACTGGAGGGACACAGGGGAATGAGGGGATCATGACTTGGCTATCCCAAAGCATGATCGCAGGAGATACAGGCCCCCTTGCCTGGTTTGGGTTATTTTTCTTCTTGTGGATTGGTCAGGCAGCGGATATGGTGCGAAGAGAGCTTGTCTTGGATTCAGAAAATCAACAGAAAAACTAAGTGCGTGACCTTAAAAAGTCACTTCCTCAGCCCTGGCCTGGTGGTTCGGTTGATTGGAGTGTTGTCCTGACACCAAAAGGTTGTGGCTTTGATTCCCAGTCAGGGCACATCCTGAGGCTTCAGGTGTCATCCCTGGTTGAGCGCTTCAGGAGGTAACCAATCAGTGTCTCACATCAATGTTTCTCTCTCTCTCTCTCTCCAATAAAAACATATCATTAAGTGAGGATTTTTTTAAAAGTCACTTCCTCTCTCTTAGCTTCATTATAATAAAAAAATGGGGGAGGGTTGAAATTATCAGGGGTTTTCAAACTGGTTCTAGTGTGTGGTCCTTTCCTCAAGTAAAACCTGTGTAGCAACCCAACATCTAGACGGCGTCTGCCGAACTTCTCGGGTTGAAATGAGGGTGGGAGATGCCCGGGCCCTGTGGTGACTGTAAAGAGGCTTGGCCAAGCATAGCAGGATCTCCAAGGCCTTTACCTCTCTGCCCTCAAGAAGAGATCTGCCCCATGGTGAAGGGTTCGAGCTCCGCACGCCCTGTGGGTTGGCACCCCGGGTCTACCACCTACTACGTGCCCATTGGCATGTCACTTCTCTCTTTGGGGTCTCCGTGTTCTCATCCGTACACTGAAATGATGGTGGTGCCTATCTCAGAAGACTGCCATGAGGATAATAATATTAAATAATATGTGTAATCTCTGGCACTCAATAAATGTTACTACAATTATTCCATGATCTGATGTAATCCAGCTGGTGGGTTTGAACTGACAAATCTGTGTGGAAAGTATAATAGAAAGGATGATGGGCAAAGCTGCTATAACAAAAAGGTCCAAAACACAGTCACATCTAGAAAACAAGTTTATTTCTCACGGAACAGTCTGGAAGGGAGCAGTCCTGGACAGCAGGCAGCTCTGCTCCACTTGGTCGGTCAGGAACTTGGGCTCCAATCAGATTGTGGCTTTGCCCCCTCTTGGGGATTTCGCCTCAGTTGCAGTCAAAGCTCAGGCTCAGGTGCATCTGGTTGAGCTCATAAAAAGGAGAACTTACCCAGCGTCTTCAGGCTTTGATATTACTCGGCTCATATTCCGCTCTGGCCACACCTTGCAGCAAGGGCAGCTGGGAACTGGAGTATCCAGCTGGGAGGCTCTCTGCCCTCATGCAACAAGGAGAGATGGGACTTTAGTGGACAACTGGAGGTCTTAATCCAGGGCTCAAACCCACACCTGAGCTGCCCTCTTTTCCTCCCCTCCCCAGAGTCCACAGCCCAGAAAATAATGTGATCCCCAATGAGGTCCCACCATCCACCCTGGAAAAGTCATTGGAGGTCTCACTCCAGAGAGAATACCCTTCCACCCATTTTCCTCACTAGGCTGTGAGGAAGGTTTCTGTTCCACTGCCGGCTGGCCATCCGCTCGATCTCATCCCACTCTCTAAGCCTGTTCCCATCAGTAGGTGTGACTACACATGTGGGGAGGCAGGACGACCTGAACTAGAATGGAAGGCAAGACATGCTTTGCAGGCAGCCCAGCCATGGGTTTCTGTGCCAGGCAAACCCAACGTGTGGCCTGAAGTGGGGACTAAGGCCTCTGGGCCTCAAGTAACTCTTTTGGACATAAGAATGGAAATGCACTTGCCAGGGTGGCTGTGAGAATTAAAGGGGATAATGTATAAGCTGGAACACAGGAGGCTCTCAGTACATGGTAACTGATTTTACTTGGTGCCACCAAGGCAGACCCCAGGCAAATCAGATTTATTTCCCTTGGCTTCACTCACTCAGCCTCTGAATAGCCCTTTCTTCTTCCCCTTCCTTGCCAATGCACCACTCCCCCCCCCCTTCTTTATTGGTATCCTCATTCCTTTCCCATCTGAACCCTGATCTACACTTTCCTCCTCCAGGAAGTCTTCTGTGACTGAAACATTCCCACTTGGCCTCTTCCCACCCCTACTCCCCTCCCCCCACCCCCCACCCCCATCTCCCCATTGCCCGGTGGTCCTGGCCTTGTCTGGTTCCAAATGTACATGGGTCTCCCCTCCCCCTTCAGAAAGTGTACAGCAGTGGAAGGGAGTTAAGACTTGTCATCAGGCAAATCAGAGTTCAAATCCCAACTCTGCCACTTTCGTAGCTTTATGTCTTTGGCAAGTCACTGCATCTACTTAGCCCTGTATTTTCTTCACCCTCTCAAGTGGGGTCACGTGTGTGGGGGTTGGCCCATACTCAGAGGGTGTTTAGTAAATGTCAGTCTCTGTCCAACCTCCCCCAGTCCACACTGCAGAGGTGATTCTACCGAAGGGAGCTGTCATAGCCCCCCCAGGGGAAAGCACTGACCTCCCCGAAGTCTGTGGGCACTGGCAAAGGATCACCAAGCCAAGAACCAGAACAGAGGCCGGGGGAGAACTCAGTCCCAGGGCATCCCAGCTCCCAGTCTCACTCTCCCTGCCCTCGCCACAGGCAGCCCAGTTGTTAGACCAGATTCAGGGATGGATCTGATCACGGTCTCAGAGAATCCACTGAGCTCTCAACCTCTAGGAGGTTCTATGCCCCTATCTCCAACCTCTCAGACCAGAAAAGCAACATCAACGGTGAACTATAAAAAATTATTTTAAAAAATAACAACTAATGATTATATAGGGCTTCCTACGTGACTGACATTGTTGTAGGCACTTGTATTAACTCATTTAATCCTCACAACAGCCTCTGAGCTATTAACTCCATTTTCCAGACAGGAAACTAAAAAAGTATGGAGAGTTTGAGTAACTTGCCCACGGTCATGCAGCTAGTATAAGGCAGGACTGAGAGTCCAAATCAGGCAGCGTGGCTCCAGAACCCATGCTTCTAACCACTGCGCTGTAATAAGAAGAGGTAACATTTATTTTTTAACATATTTTTATTGATTTCAGAGAGGAAGGGAGAGGGAGAGAGAGAGAAAAACATCAATTGATCGGCTGCCTCCTGCATGCCCCCCACTGGGGATCTGAGTCCGAAACCCAGGCATGTGCCCTTGACCAGAATCCAACCCGGGACCCTTCAGTCTGCAGGCCGATGCTGTATCCACTGAGCCAAACCGGCCAGGGCAAGAGGTAACATTTACTGGTGGTTTCTATGTGCCAAGCATATTACATGTATTTCACCTGATCCCAAATGCCGCCCTGAGATAGATACTATTATCATCATCCCAGTTGTACAGATCAAGAAGCTTAAGGCAGAGAGAAAAGTTAAGCAACTTGCCTAAAATCACACAGCTCCACAGCTTCAGAACCCCTACCTGCCTCGCCTCACAACCCCGCCCACACCCCAGCTCCTCCTTCTCTGGGCGGGGTTTTCAACTGTCAGCACCTTCCTTTACAAATCTGCTCTACCCCGCAGCTCACAGACCTTGTCCTCCAAGTACTCCAGGCCACTTCTGTCCCCTCCTCCCAGCGTTCCCTCCAGTCCCTCCCCGCCCCCTCAATGTCTCCCACACCTTTCCGCCCCTCTCCCTCGGCCCCCTCCCCCCTCCCCCCAGCGCCAGCTGATTCAGATGAATTTCACCAGAGAGGTCGTCAGAGTCCCCCACTGCGCCTTGATCTCCCGCCCTGGGGAGGCACCGCAGTGGCTGAGCTGGAGCGTCGGAAATAAAACCCTCATTGGGCTCCCCCACCTTCACTTCCCATCACTCATCCGGGATGCCAGAGCGAAGAAGGGAGCTAAAGTGCAGAGCATTCATTTAATATTAACAAATTGAAATGAATTCTTTTAATGCCAATTAACTTGGAGCGGCCCCTTATTAATAGTAATTTAGATTCATACTTGGGAGAAGCTGGGACGGGGCTGGGCGGGATGTGCCTGGAATGCCAATGCGACAGCGGGGACTGCGCAAGAGGGAGGGACGCTGGCAGTGTTACTTCTGTCCAGTTGGGTTCTGTTTCCCTCAGAGGAATGGAAAAGCCACCAGAGGCAGGTCTTCGGGGGACAGATTATCCTCCTAATTTGATTTTTGGACCTGCAATGACTCTGAAGAGGCTGAAATCACTTAATGGTGTATTTCACTAAAAAGAATGTCCTCAGAGCGGGGATGTACCCCAAACTCTCTTAAGCCAGAACTCACTGGCAAGAAGGGATCAGCTCTTTCTTCTTCTTTGTGTCCGTTCAAAGCCAGGGCCGAAGATCAAAATGGGGTTTCTCAGTCCCTGCCAGCTCCACCTCAGTCACAAGTTAAAAAAAAAATTTTTTTTGAGGAGGGGGGCGCTAAACATTGTGTGTCTCTTCTGGGAATCCTCTCCCAGGAGGGAAGAGCCCCAGCAGGCTGACCCCAAGCTAATAGCTTATATTTAGGGGAGAAAAGATATCTTCTTGTACTTTCCCTAAAATTTAGGGGAAAGATGAGAATTAATAATTTAACTTTAAGTACCATAGAGTTGCCCAGAATAGAGCCCAGGAGAAAGAGCTTAGAAAGAGAACAGAAATTCTGCTCTCCCTGATTCTGCTGGCTTGGGGGGTCAGACTAGAGGTGCCCAGAACTAGAGCCCCGAGTGTCGTCTCTAACACAGTAGGAGATTTTTTTCTTCCCAGACGTCCCTCTTTGGCTGGGAGGGTGAGTCAAATCTGAAGCTGGGAATTGTGGAAGTTGACAGTGGGGGGCTTGAGATGGAGGAGGCCGCAGGGCAAAGGGGGTTAGGGAAGGAAATATACAAAAGAGTGAAGTTTATAAAATGAAAACTTTCGGAATGGTTTAACATTAGAAAGATCAACGAACAGATCAGATTTTAAAAGGAGGTAAAATACAGCACAACAAAACGAGACACAATTAAACAAAAACGAGGACAATATATAAAACGCTTCAAGTAAGTTGTTCTTCAAAAGAGGAGGCGTTGGAATTAATCAAAAGAGACCTTGTTCACACCCCCATACAGTTTCCCAAACAATAAATTCGTTTACAAAACAAAAAGAGGAATCAACACAAAACTAACTCTCGGGCCACCCATGGAGGAAAGAAATCAAGGAGATTCGGTAACAGCTGAAAAACTACCGAGGGAGAAGAAAAACAAATGAATAAACTTGAAATCTGTTAAGTGATTGTAAATATTGAAATTGGAAGATGGGTTGGAGAAAGGCGTGAACTTGACATCATTCGAGAAATTAAGCCTCCGAGAGCATAAGGTGCAACTCATCCCCAAAGAAAAGTAAACTTTCCATAAGTAGAATGCTCCTCTCCAAAAGAAGGGAAAACTTACCCCAAAAGTACCACTCACCCCCTCCCAAAAAGTACATTAATCTGAACTTAATCTTTCCCCAAATCTGAAATAGATTATACAAAAAATACAGAAGAATTGTGTGTGTGTGTGTGTGTATGTGTGTGTGTGTCAACTAAGAGAAAAACAAAATCAGATTTAAATTGTCCAGTGGGGTAGGAAGGGGCGTTGTTGGCAGGTGCCAGAAAGGATGGGGGGAGGAGTGTCTGAGGGCGGAGGACCGCTTACCTTGCTCTGGAGCCGCCGCCCGACAGAAGTGGCCTGCGTGTTGGGGGAAAGGAGGAACAGGGCATCTGGGTGTCCCTGGGCGAGTGAGGAGAGTGGAAGGACTGGGGGTACCCTTCTCCCCACCTCCGCCCGCCTCCCTCCGGTACCCAGGCCGCTAGAGCTACTGAAAGTTACAAATTGCTTCCATTATTAGCTCATCCCGGGCGGCCTGGTCATTGGCCAGCCTCGGACCACGTGCTCCCTCGTACCAATCGATCGACTTTCTAGTTGCAATTCTCTGTCTGTCCCTTGGCTCTGAGCAGAGAAGGGAGGGGGGAGTGGTGGCGCGGGGGCTGGGGAGGGGCTACCGGGGTCTCTTCGCCCCCTCCCCGCCTTGTCCCAGCCCTGAGTGCCGCGCCAGAGGGGTCGAGGCAATGTTGTGGGCCGGGACACACCCGGGACGACACAAACTGGAGGAAGCGAGAAACGTCACCCAGAACCCAGGGCCCTCTCCTCCCAGCTCCCCGGCGCGCCAGCCCCGCTGAGCACTCCCTCCACAGCGCCCGCTCCGTCCCGGCGGCCCAGGGCTTACGGCCTGACCCCGGCCCGGGACGCTGGCCCGTTCCCTCTCCGGGTCGCTGCTTCAGCCTCCACTGCAGGGAAGGTGCACCCGACTCCTACTTCCCTGGGGCGCCTGCGCCCTCGGGGGCGCCCTCCTCACCCCGACGGCCGAGTTCGCGCCCCTCCCGGGACCGTGTGAGAGCGCAAACTTTTGAGCGGATAAAAACCAAGAGGAGCCGGTCCGGAGCAGGTGAGTTGGGCCCTGGAGGGCTGCGCTTCAGCCTGAAAACAAGGTCTCTCCCCGCCTCTCTCCTCCTGGCTCCATCCCGTCACCCTGCTGGCAGACCGACCCTGCCCACCTCGGAGGGACAGGCCGGGCTCGGGCACCTGTCACGCGCGTGGGGCCAGAGCAGCTCTGTCCGGGTTTGAGGGCCGCTGGCCGCTGGCCGCTTCTGAACCGGGAGGACGAGAGAACTTGGGGCCTAAAGACCCAGAGAGTCTGGGAGTGGCTACTTCTGTCCCCAAACGCAACTTGCGGGAACTTCAGAAAAGTTTTTTGAAGGGATGCGCAGGCGGGGGCAGAGTTGGGGGTCTGAGGTTTAAAGTGGGAGCGGGGGACCTGCTTCCTCTGTGGCAGGAAGGGTGCGTTTGCTGGTTTCCCGCTCCGGGCTGATGACCGAGGTAGGAACCCCGGGCGGTCCCGAACCTGTCCGCCCCACAGGCCCTTAGAGACGCTTAGAGATCCCCGCGGGGCCTCGCTGGAAGGGAGACAAGTTCTGGCTGAGAAAGCGGCTGCCGACTCTGCCGGGCGGGGGCGGGGGGGGGGGCGGTACCGGCCCAGAGCCTCCGCCCAGGACAGCCCGGGCCCCTGCCGCCCGGGAGCTTCCCCTGGTTTTAAACCAGGAGTGACACGGAGAGGGGACAACTCCCACATACCTTCTTCTTTTAAGTCCAATTTGACTCAGACCCATGTCCCTAAGACGGAGGCAGGGGAGTGCGCCCCGCCCCCAGCATAACCCCCCACTTTCTGCAGCTCACAAGGAAGGGCAGGGAGAGCCCTCTGCCGTCCCGGGGCTGAGGTCGCACCCCCCCCCAAAAAAAAACTCCCCCGAGGAATGATGGAGGGGGCTCTGCAAAAGGGGGTCAAGGGCAGAGGGGGCGTTCAGAGGGCACAGCTGAAATGGGGGGCCCGGCCCGAGTGGGGGTGTTGGCCGGCCGGGGCCAGCGGGTGGCCATCTGGGAAAGCAGGCGAGGGCGGGGCGCGGCAGGTGCAGGCGAGGCCCGCGAGCTCTGAGGCCGGCCGGCCGGGCGGGGAGTCTCCGCTGCGCCCGCGTTTGGCGGTGCAGCCCCGGGAACGGCAGGCGGCAGCCGCGCATTTGGGCCGCCTTTTGGGAAGGCCCGCGGGAGGCTGTGGATCCCAGGAGAGACCGTCCCCACGTCCACACCGGGCTCTCTCTGGCCCCGACCGCGCGCGCGCCTCCAATTCCAGGGGCCGCTGGTCCTGCTGTGTCCGGGGCTGCAACGCTGCCAGCGCGCCCAGCCTTCGTTTTCGCTGCACCCGGTGTTTTCCTGAGGGTGACCGGCGCTGCCCCGGGATCGGGCCTGCCTAGCGGAGGGGCTCGGGAGGCCACGGCCAACACTGCCTGAAGTGTGGTCTCCAAAACCCTGGGCCTTGCGAAGGACGAGTCCAGGGGCAACAGGAAGGTGACCGATAGAACTAAACTAAGCCCTTCCTTTCCTCCCACCTTGCTACCCTGCGCACCCCTCCACCCAGAGGCGCTGCTGGGAGATCTCACCCCACCCCACCCCCAAATTAACTGGAGCCGCCTGAGGCCTCTTTTGCAGCAGGGAGGCGGCTGGCTGCGGGGCTATGGGTGTGCGAGGGAGGCACCTGGCTCTGGGCTCTGCCCCTTCCCGCTCTGATGAAACCAATACCTTTTGCCTCCCCAACACTGCCTCTTCCCCTCACCCCACAAGCTACGGGGTTCTCTCTCGTTTACCCTTTCCTTTCTTCTCTTTTCAATTGGATTGGCAGTTTGGCAAGGCTCCCCGGAGCCTGTAGTGGGGAGCTGTGGACCCCGCCCTGACCTCTCAACTAGGGAAACAGCGCCATTCCTGAGCCTTTGAGACTGAACCCCAAGTTGAAGGAAGATGAGAAGGAATGGCAGGAAGGGTGGCTGGGCTGACACAGGACAGGAGCCCTGACGTGGGGAGGGGCCGTTTCACGCCATATGCCTGCTGCAGAGAGAGGAAGGGGAAACAAAGGAAGATAGAAAGAAGGTCAGGAAGCAGCACTACGGACTGGAAAGTTTGGGAACAACAAAGAGAACAGGACGAGGGAGGGAAGAAACCGTTGGAGAAGCCCTAACGCTGGGGTGGAGGAGGGGCCCCGGGAGGGCGGCTGGGCGGGAGGTGAAGGAATATTGACAAAGGACAGAACGAACACGCGGGATTAGTTAGTTTTATGATGAACAAAAGCAGAAAGGACACAAAGAGAAGGAAAGAAAGAACACATTAATAAAAGGAGGGAGCTAGAAAATAAAAGAAAAGGGAAGGAAAAGAAATTTAAAAAATTAAAATAAAAAAGAAATGGAGGGGAGAATGAGAAATGAGATAGAAAAGAAAGGAAGAAAGATAGGAGAAAGGGTAAGAGGAAGGAAAGGTCAAGGAAAGGAAGAATATAGAGGGAAAAGGGGGAGGTACGGCAGAAAGAAAGCAAAAGAAGGAAGGGAACATAATATAAAGATACAGAGAGAGAAAAGGAAAGAGGAGAGAGAACACAACCAAATTAACATGAAGGGGAACCCACTTGGGAGGGGCAGAGGCAGGGAAGGCACAACGTGAAGAGTGGGCAGGGAGAGGCCCCGTGGGGTAAGGAAGGGACCAGATCGCCCCGCTGTGCGGTACCCCAGGCAGCTTTGCCCTGACCTACCACCACCACCGTTACCCCAGTGCCAGGGCCCACCCAGGCCTCCTGCCACCAGCTTCTCCATAGAAGCAGCTGACCTAGCTCCTCCTGCCTCAGCTAGGCAAGCCGTGAGGCTCAGCAGGTCAAGGTCTAGTTCCCAAATCAACACAGGAAGCAGAAGAGGCAGTTGAGAGAGGGGCAGGCGGTGGGCCCCTCTCCTAGACCCAGTCCCCTCTCCCGTGGCCCCTGCCCCTAGTGCCTCCACTCGGACCTTGCTGGCCGAGGCTGACTGCAGACTGGGCTGCTTTGTTCTTTGGCCAGGCTCTGACTCTGAGAACTTAGGCCTCCTTTGGCCACATGTGGAATGGGCTTTCTGCACGGGAGGTCCTTCTGGAATCTCGGTGAGCCTGCCTGTGTATGTGCAGGTGAGAGAGGGGCGAGCACAGGCCTGGTCGCCCCTGGGAAAGGCATCTTCACTTTCTTCCTTGTGAGAAGAAACGTCTTCCCCCTTTGCCATCTTTCTCTCCATCCCGGCCTCAGAGACGCGGCCAGGCCAGGGCGTTTCTTCTCGCCAGAAGGGCTGGGATTGATCTGTAAAGAGCTTGGCATGAGTCTTGCGAGTGCTGGAGGAGCCAGAGAACCTCACTCTTGATAGAGAATGAGGACATGCCCTACCAGGGCAAGCAGACTGAGATTTGCAGTATATCTCACTGAACTCATACACACACACAGATTAATTGGCAAAGTGGCTTTAGATTCAGCTTGTGGGGGAGCTCGGCGTGGGGTGGCTGTGTGTCTGAAGCACATGGGGCCTGCACTCCACACCAGTTCAAGTGCTGGGGGCAGGGAATTTCGCAGTTAGAGCCAATTAGACCACCCCTTCGTTTTTCCAAAATGGGATGGGGCAGGTCACTGAGGTCAGCCAGGTCCTCCAAGGACAGTGCAGTCCTTGAGGATGGGCTAAAGGACCCTCAAACCGGCTGGAAAGCCATGTCCACAGGACACCCAGCAGTTCCCCCTTAGGGGGCCTCAGTCCTGTGCTTCCCAGCACTGCTTATTGCTCTTTCAGCTTTCCTCCCCTGTTCTTGAGCTTTTTTCCTTCCTTCCTTCCTTCCTTCCTTCCTTCCTTCCTTCCTTCCTTCCTTCCTCTCTCTCTCTCTCTCTCTCTCTCTCTCTCTCTCTCTCTCTCATCTCTATCTCCCTCCCTTCCTTTCTGTTTCTCTCTCTCTCTCTATCTAGTCCAGTGGTTCTCAGCCTTCCTAATGCTGCGACGCTTTAATACAGTTCCTCATGCTGTGGTGACCCCCAACCATAAAATTATTTTCGTTGCTACTTCATAACTGTAATTTTGCTACTGTTATGAATCGTAATGTAAATATCTGATATGCAGGGTGTATTTTCATTGTTACAAATTGAACATAATTAAAGCATAGTGCTTCATCACAAAAACAATATGTAATTATATGTGTGTTTTCCGATGGTCTTAGGCGACCCCTGTGAAAGGGTCATTCAACCCCCAAAGGGGTCGCGACCCACAGGTTGAGAACCACTGATCTAGTCCAAGATGGGTTCTTGTATATACTATCTTTGTATCCCAGAGGCTTTGTTCTGAGACTTTTAGGCAAGCTAACATGTGCCCCCCAGAGTTCATTATGTGGTTGCAAATATTGGGATTGAAAGTAAAGGGCAAAATGATGTGGGGTAAGCTTGCTGATCAGGTGTGGGGTGAACCAACTTGTTTTCTGTGTCAGTCATGCTTATTACCATCATATCCCTGTATCATTCCAGAACATCCTTCCTCACCTCCAGCCATCTGCAGGCCTGCCCCAGCCCCTGCGGGGGAGTTGCTGTTGCCCCCAGGCCGTTGCGCTCACAGGGTGAGTGAGGGTCTGTAGGAACTCACCTTGGTGCAGGGAGGTGAGGTCAGTGATGCCCGGCCAGTGCCTTAAACTGTTAAGTAAGTACGGCCTATTTCCCTGTTCTTGGATGGAGAGGCTGGTTCATTCTGGCTCTTGGCCGTCTCTCCAGCCCTGACTGGCCAGGCCCACCGCCATCCACATCTGCCCAGAAGGGAGCAAAGAAGGGAGGTCGCTCACTCCAGGCCTCGGTGGAGCGGATGCAGACGTCCGCCCTGAGCCGCTCCCGTGCCCCTACCTGGCCCGGCTGGGAAGGAGCCCAGTTCACTTCCTGGGACCTGGATGCCTGAGCAGAGCCTGCGGCTGCCGCTGCCGCCTGGGGCCTGAGCTGGAAGCAGCTTCTGCCCGCGGTTCTCCGTGTGCCTGGCCTCTTCTCTGTTCCGTTTGCTGTTGGGCTTTTGTCCCCTCGCTTGGGGGGTGGGGGGGGTGGGGAACGGGAATGAAAGGTTTCTCTCCGTGCCCCTAATCCTTCCCCATAGTCCCCCAAACCTCCAAGCAGCGGCTGGTAAGGACCTGCAGCTCCCAGCCCTGCTCAGAAGCAAATTCAGAGTCTCTCCTGGGCACGGAGGAGCCACGGAGGCTCCTTCAGGCCTCCCTTGCTCATTGGCCCATTTTGAGGGCATTTGGGGGTCAAAATTGAGCCCAGATCGCTTCCATTGGTATAAAATTAGCATTTTTTTTTATCACACCAAAGACCCAGACTTCTCGCATCAAGGAATAGGTGGTCCTCACCCAGACCTGCACCCCTTCTCCGGCCTCTCAGACCAGTGATGGTGACGGTTTGGTGAGACGGAGGACTAGAAGGGGAACGAGCAGTCTGCTCCACGGAGAAGTCAGTAGCTTCAGCTGCTCATGCCACCGATATTTATTTAGCACGTAGTATGTGCAAAGCATCGCCTCTGCCTCCGTTTGTCACGACTGTCAAAAAGATTCTTGCCAGTGTGAGGCTTCAATGAGTGTGGACAAATACATAAATAAACCAATCACTGGGAAAGAAAGTTTGGATTCAGCTGATGTTGCTTGCAGCCTTCCATGTGCCAGTCTCAGAGCCCCTGTCTTCCCAGCTCCAGCTCCCCAGACCCAGTCGCTGAAAACCAGGGCTGTCCTGGGACTCATGTTTCCCCCACTAGCGCGAAAAACACACCCGGGGATCAGCAGACCCGGAAGCCCTGAAATAAAGGGACTGGGATGGTGGATGGTAGGCACAGGGGTCCTCCAGTGGTCCCTCCCCATCTCCCCATCTTTGAGGTGTGCGGTGTGCGGTGTGCGGGATGTGTGTGTGTGTGTGTGTGTGTGTGTGTGTGTGTGTGGCGGGAGGTGCTCCTCTGGGTTTCCGAGCAAGCAGGCTGCGGGTTTTCCTTGCTATAATCACGTGCCTGAAGGTGACAGCAAGGTTGTGCCTGTGCAAGTAAGCCGAAGAGGGGTGGACAAGTGTTCCTGCCCCAGACTGTGTGCAGTGGGCCCAGACGCCCGCACAGGAGCAGGTGCACGTGTGTTGGGGGGGTGGTGCATGCAGATCTGAGCATATGTCTGCATACATGACCTTCCATGTATGCAAGAGCCTGTGTACCAGCTGAATTATTATAAAATTACACTGACCCTTACAGAAAATCCATACTGGCCTCAGCCTTTCTCCCCTGACCTCTCGACCTCTGGGGTGCCTGAGGAAAGAGCTGACCCGGTCACTGCCTCCCCCTAGTCAATGAGTCTCTCTCCATTAGCATAAAACATGAATCTGCTGGCAGCTTGACAAATTATAACTAGCAGCCAGAGTTTTGCCAACTGGCTGGCTTGGGCGCTGTCTATTTATCATTGAAAATGGTAAATCATAAGAATCCAGATGACTTAATTATTCAAATCCACCCAGGACCCAGAGAAGCTGCAGTCCCGTCAATCTCAGCCCTGGGCTCAGGGAGAGGGCAGGGGGGTGCTGGTAGCCCTGGAGCTGGGAGGGGCAGTTCCATCGCCACCCTTCTCCTCTGCGCCACAGGCGGGGGCTTTCTCTGCAGCCCCTTCCCCTCCCTGCCTTCCTGCCCACCTTCCCACGCAGAAGCCTGGCCGATTGTTTCGGCTGCTGACCCCCCCCCCACCCTCCTCCCTTCCCCGCCTCCTGCTGCCCGCCACCCGCTCCCAAGCTCACACGTGTTTCTCAGCCTCTTTGTGTGGATCGTTAGCTTGCTCTCTCCTCTGTTTCAGTGCCTTCAGTTTTATTTCTTCTCTCTCTCCTATTTTTACCATTTCTTCTCTCCCCCATCCCTACAGATGGAGACTGACGCCCCCCCCCCCCAGATGACCTCTCTGACAGAGGTTTGCCTGGGCTCCTGGCCCCTTTGTTCCCACTGTCCCAGGGGTCCCTGCACTAAATCCCCCCACACATACTGCAGCCCTTCACCTAGGGATCCGGGTCCGAAGGTCTGAGGTCCCCACCTTGAAGCCACATGAAAGCACAAATGTCAATGGATAATCTTGGGTTTGCTCTGCCTCTACCCTCCCCTCCCACTCCCCCCCCCCAATATATTCAACCTTTCCGTCCCTTTCTTCTGTGAATTTCTGAATACCATTCTTCTTTTTAAAAATATGTTTTATTGATTTTTAGAGAGAGAGGAAGGGAGAGGGATGGAGAGATAGAAATGTCAATGAGAGAGGAACATCGTTGATTGGTTGCCTCATGCACAGCCCACAACCCAGCAAGTGCCCTGACCAGGTATCAAACAAGCAACGGCTTGGTTCCTGGGTCAAAGCCACCCCAGCGGGGCCGAGCACCATCTGCACAGCTTGGGGTGGGGGGTGGGGGGTGGACAGGCTGTCAGCGCCTCCCTCAGCCGGAGGCAGGACTGTGTCCCAAGAAGGCCTGTCCTGGGGCTGCCCCTGGCACTAGCATGGGACCATCTTGAGCCCTAGCGGAGGGATCATTCAATGTGAGTTTTCCAAGGAAAAAAGAAGAAAATCTGGTTAGAACACAAATCCTGGATTCCAGAGTCTGCACATGCACTGGGGCCGCTTTCACTCTGGGCCCTTTATCTTTTTTGCCCCTCACACTCCAGTGTAAATCTGTGCCGCTATTTCTTTCCGCTGCGGCCCCAAGGGAAGCTTATGCTCTCAGACCCCAGTGGGGGCGGGCGGGAGGGTCCACACATCCACCAACACTGGTGTTGCACTGACACAAGAAGAGAACATGGGCAGTGGGGGGTCACCAGAGTCCCCCTCTGTGAATGGTAAGTTGGCGTGTTGCTTCGGGGGCTTGTTCAACCCGCGAGGGCCCCAGAGCCCTGTCCCGGAGGCTCCTCAGAGCCCACTTCTGTGTGTGCAGGTGCTGTCAGTTTGGTTCTAAGTAGCTATGTCGCTGTGTGTGTGTGTGTGTGTGTGTGTGTGTGCGCGCGTGCACGCACTTTCAGGAATCCTTGTGCTAGAACAACAAGTGACAATGTCCCCACCAACAGGACACCTGAGGAAACAGTCTCTCACTCCCTGCAATCCCAAGGCCTCGGAGCGGTGGAGCAGCGTTGCTCAGTAAAACACTGGTCTTGTCATATCATAAAGCTCTAAAGAAGGAGCTACTTGCTTCTGCTGCTGAAAGTAAGTTCTCCCTACAGTCTGGCCTTCTCTTCCTTTCCGGGTAGAGTAAGGGGATGGCTGACATCTTGGAAGGGGACTCCCCCTCCTCCAAGGGAACACATCTGACATAGGGGACCCCTCCACGCTGGGCTCATCCCCTCTGCTAAACACTGCCCCCCCCACTCCCTCCCTCCCCACCTTTCTGAGCCAGGCTGATATTTGACAACAAGGGCCATGCCCAGGGATGAAGCAGGAGCAGAGAGGATCAAGATTCAAAAGCAGGCCAGCAGCTGGGCGGCAGGGAGATCAATAAGGGAGATAGATTGGAGACAGGTTTCTTGGATTTCTTCTTTTTTCTGCTGGCTCAGCGCCCCCACCCCAGCTCCTAAAAGCAGGTGGGGGACAGAGCCCAGCCCTGGCCTCTCCGTGCCCTTCTAACTCAAACAGGTTCCTAATCCCTGGGTAGAGGGTAAACAGCCTCCAAGCACGCAGGGCAGGATCAACCGCAGAAACGATGCTAATGCACCTCGGCCCTGCTCCCTACCCCCACGCCCACGCCGCGTTACTAATTAGCCCGGCAGCCTGGGAGAAGCTGGGAGGGGGAGCTGAGAAAGCCTTTGTGCAGGCCCTGCAGGCCCAGGTCTGAGCTCTGGACAGTGTCTCTGGTGCTAGAGCAGCTGAGGGGGGCAGAGCGCTTCCCTCCCCGCTCCCCGCTCCCTGCTGCCTAAACAGCTCAAAGGCAGACAGCATTGTTTCTCTCTGCACCTCCCTGAACCCCCCTGGCTCCCCTTGGCTGTTCACAGCTGGGGGGCAGGTGGGGACAGGAGGGAGAGTGAAATCAGCTCCAGAAATCAAACGACCCAATAAAAAATTAATTGTCTAATTAAAACTATGAGGAAGCCCCTTGCCAGAGTTTGGCTCAGAGTCGTCAGGGCTATAAAGGGTGGGAAAATGAGTCTCAGCTCCTAATAAATTCCTGATTTGCAGCTTGGTTATCAGTGGAGGAGCACCAAGCGTTCTGCCTGGCTAGGCCTCCTGGAGGTCATTCCGTCCCCCCTTCCCCCCCAGCCCAGGCGGTCACACCCACCTCCCCCACCCTCCACCTCACACACCCACCCCAAGCCCAGAGCCAGGAGTCTCCAAAATGGACAGAGGCCACCGCATCAGACAGACAAGTGATCCTGAGACTGACCCCCGTCTCCCTGACCTGGTGCTCCCCCATTTCCTCCTGGTCTTCCCTAGGAAACTTCCTAGAAACTTCCATGGAGAGTTCTTCATTTAGGTTAACTAATAATTATTATAAGCAGATTTGCTGTGTAAGTTCATTTTGACCTCACCCCCCGACCCACACACATTTTTCTGAAAAAATACATTTTAACACAATTCATGAACCAGCAGGTTCCTTCTCTCAGACCTTCATGATGATTTCTGCAGGTGAATGACGGGGCCAGGACAAGACAGGGCTCTCCCGCTGAGAAAGAACCACGCACACTGTCCCGCTGACCAGACGCAGAGCTGGTCCAGAGAGGAAGGCAGAGTTAGGCAACTCTTAAGTGTAGCTGGGGGTCCAAACCTTCACCCTGGATAATTGTACCCATTCTTCACTTGGGTCTGCCCTGTGCCTCTCCAGTCCCTCCCTCCCTTGGCCAAAGCAAGTGCATTATATATAGTCAGAGGCCTTAAAGTGGTTAGCATACAGCCTTCAACATCATAATGCCTTTATTATATCATTTTATTATATAGAACACAATATGAGATATATATATCTGTGATTAGCTTCTTAAACAGTGTTGGGCGAACAAACCAGGGTTGTCCTTCAAAACCATATGTCACCTTAGGAGGACATACACATACCCTCTATGCACCTCTATTGATTAAAGCATTTTTGCAGTCTCCTTTAAGAATGGGCTTTAGAGTCATTTTACAAAACAGTCAAGATAACCATTGTTAACTATAGATTATTTTTTGACTGATTTCCAAAAAGCAAACAATGAATATTTGTCACCAATAAGGGACATTCAAAACCGGTGTTGCACACCCTGAAGACTATTCCGGAAGAGGAGTTACGGAAACGTGTCGCTGCCGCCGTGCTGAGCAGGGGGTCCCCCCAAGGTGGCTGGAGGCAGCAGGGCTCGTCCGATGCAGAGCGCGGAAGCCACATCTGGAGAGTATTATTTATCATTCCTGGTGATCCTTCTTTCCTTCATCTGGATGTCATTTTTCATCCTAGGCCGCGAACTAAGCTTTCCCTAAGAAGGAGAAAAAGGGAAGGAAACGAATTCCTGACCCCCATCTGGGTCAGGCTCCCATTTCAGATTTCAGCAAATTCCCATGCCTTTCCACCTCCAAGAACCCCAGATCTAGAGACTGGAATGTAGACACTGATTTTCATTCCTTCATATGAACTGCAAACCTACTAAGTGCCAGCCCCACTGGGTGCTTACTCATGGGTTATCCTTTTCCACCTGGGGATGTAAGGTGGTATTCCTTCCCTGATGGGTGGAATGTGTCCTTTCTTTTTCCTGCCTCCTAGTCTAAGACTGAATCCTGCTCCCTGGTCCTGTGGTTCCAGAACAGCTCCAGTCTCCTGGGGCCCACTTCCCACGAGGACTTAACTTTGGAGAGCATTTTGTCCTTCTCTCTGTCTCCGGGCAAAGCCTTGCTCAAATATTCCTGGTTCTCAGGTTGACCAGCTTAGGCTGGTAAACAAAACCTGACCCAAACAGGGCTTGATGGCAGCCCACTGTCACACGCCTGGGGGGGAGGGGGGGGGAGGCATGCACGCTGAATTCTATGTGAACGGCACCACCTAGAGTTGTGCTCCAGGAGCACAGTGAATAGTGGTCCCTAGAACTGAATATTGCGGCCACCCTACAGCCCAGAGACACCTGCCGGTTTGGTCAGCCTCACACAGCATTCAAGGATGAAAAACCTACATTTTGACAACTAAAGTGTCAACACTTCAGCCCCCAAAAAGGGGCTCAAAGTGGATATCCTCCCCACCTCATTGACGGCTGAGAGATCTAGGCTCGGCACACAGCTCACCAATCTTCTCTCCATCAACTTCAAAGGCCACTCTGGCCCCAGGGCGGACCTGCAGGGTGTGGAGCAGAGCTGATCTGAGCTGAGCCTGGTGTCAGATGATGTTGCCAGAGCACAGGTCAGGCTGGGCCCAGAAATCACACATCCCATCTGGCCTAGAGTTCGTGGAGCTACGGGAGCGGGCAATGGCGGGGTGGGCGCAGTCCTCAGGGCTCAGAGTCAGTACTATTGCCAGCGTCCCTCCTGGGCACCAGGCTTGTCTGGCTCACAGCTGGGCCCTCACCTGCAGGCAAAGCTACTTTAGCTTCCTCCCCCTCTGCCAAGTCTACCCCAGCTGGATACATGGTCCTGTATCCTCTGCCTAACCCTTCCCTTCTCTCCTTTCAACCTCTTTCACACTTTCCTCTCCCACCGGCCTGGCCTCTGCCATTTCCACAACATCCCCGTCAAGGTGTCTCTCGGCCACAGTCGTTCATGGTCCCGGCGTCCTCGCCTCACTGGGACCGGGGCTCCTTCATGGGTCCTATTCACCCCGTCATGCCAGGACATCCCCACTCAGCGGCTCCTGGATGCACAGCCGTCAGATCCCAGACAAGCCACCCCGTGGAAGACTGACGCCAGCACTCGGAGGAGAGGGTCGGCCAGCCACGGCCTCGCAGAGCTTCTCTACGCTGGCCTGGGGCCAGGTAGCGAAGGGGTGAAAGAGCCTGGTCCCAAAGAAAATTGGGTCTCACGTGACAAAAAGAAACATCCATCCCAGAATTTTAAAATAATAATAAAAATAAAATGATGGTCAACAAATTTCAGAAGTGGGAGAAAGTGCTATCAACGAGGTCCTGCCGAAGGACTCCCAGAGGAGGTCAGGGAGGAGCTGCCCTTGGAGCCATGGGGGGCGGGGGGGGAGGGTTGCGGCGGCTGAGAATCCTCAGGTGGGTCGTCCTTTGTCCCCAGAGCGCTGGCCATGGGAGGCTGGGCTCCAGCTGGAGATAGCGAGCACCCACCCTGCCGGGCACCGTGCCTGGGGCACAGGGAGAGTGAGGGAGTCTGCGCCTTCGGGGCACTGGCAGTCTAGGTGGGGAAAGACCCACAAATGGACCCCCATAAGGCAGTGCGGGACGGACACCCCGGAGGCACACCCAGGCATCCCGGAGCACCGTGCGCACCCACAGGCCTCTCTGGGGGAAGGAGAGAGAAGAGGGGTAGGAAAGCATCCTGAATGGGGCGGGGGCAGGGGAAGAGGTTAATGTAAACTGGAAGCAAACGGTACCTCTTCTCCCCACACCTCTCCTGACTGAAGGTCACCTTCTACCCGGAGAATAAACCACTGGCTTCTTAAAACAAGGTCACAGCGGGTGTCAATGTGCCAGCGCTCTCACCCATTCCCCAGGTAGATGGCTCAAATCTGAACTGGGATTCCAGCCAGCTCTGGGCACCTCCCTAACCCATGGGCCACACAGCCCATACCCCCTGCTAGCACGGTGGCCCAGGGCTGTGCTTTCTGATTCCTAGACCTGGAAGGATCCCGGGGAGCAGGGAGGGAAGAGCCCAATGTCTCCTGGAATTACACGCTCTGCGGCCTTCCTCCTGCCTTTGGGGGAGACACCTCTGCTTCCCCTTCATTCTCCATCGAGATCCTGCTCCCACCTCCTCCTGCTGCAGCTGCTTCCCTCCCCACCTTAGAAGAATGCACCCCTCCCGCAGACACAGGGGTGGAGCAGGAAGGAGGCAGCATCTGGCCCCCTTTCCTTGGCCTGGGCAGGCGATTTTGGAAATGAGAAACCCCCTTTGCCCTTTCCTCCCCTCTGGGGAGCACCCTCCCTCCCCTCTATACATTCCCCAGAAGTTCTCTGACTGAGATCCATCCTACGTGCAGTTATGTGGTGAAATCACTGCTTTCCTGTCCCGAGGCGCCAATGCTGGGAAGGGAGCCTACTCAAACCTTTGATGTCCTCACGTTTTTAAAAGGCCCACCTGTCCCTCTCTCCCCAGCCCCCAGGCTGAACTGCCGGAGCCCCTCATCACAGCTTTAAATCCCAGGTTAGCTCCCCACACAGCCAGGATCCAGTCACACACACTCTCCCGCGGGGGGGAATCAAAGCCAAGCAGCTCACTCGGGGACATCTGTCTCCGTGAATAAGGAGCGATCCCAAACTTGAGGGTTTCGGTGACACTTAAAAGCTTCAAGCAGGAAGATCTGCAATTTCTCTTGGAGCAAGGCCTGTGGGGAGGGTCGCTCGGAAACCCTCGTTTGATGTTGGGCTTTCATGGCTGCGGTTTGATCCAGATGTTCCCCACTTGTGGGATTCTCTCCTTGGGAGGAGGGGCCCTTGGCTGTGAAGGCATTTCCATCTGTGCACATTTGGGTCTGGCCTGCTGGGAGGGGGTGCTCTTCTAGCTGACACCACACCCTGCTCTCACCAACCCCGCCCTTTCCCCCGGGTCACCTCCTTTCCCCTCACATCCAAAGAAGAGAGGAGGGCAGTCCCATAAGGGCAGGCCCAGCACCTGGCACGTTCGCCGCCTCGCTGCCTAGAAATGGCTCTGACTGTGCTTTCCTGGCTCCTTCAGACGGAGCTGGAGTTGGTTCCCCAAGATGGTTCCCAGATCATGGGAAGAATAGGAGAGGGGCTTCAAAAACCAGATTTCTGGCCAAGGAACAAACAATTATCTGAGAAAAAGTGAATGGGACAGCATGGAGAGTGAATGAATCAGGGCTCTTGAGAGAGAGCGTGGCCCTCCCTCATTTGGGTCCGTCCTGCGAGGGGGGAGTGACCCTTTCCAGACTCACCCCTCCGCTCCCTCAGAGCGTGGAAAGGTCAAGGTCACCCCTCCTCAAAGGCTCCGCTGAAACCTGGAGACCTCTCCTTCACCCTCAGAAGCTCTTCCTGCTGCCCAGCCTCAGGCACTTGCTGTGGCAGGAGGTGGCTCCCCCAGGGGAAGGGCATCAGGCACACTCAGTGGCCCGCTAAGGCCCCTCACCTCCTTCTAGACACTTCTGCCTCATGAAGGCCGAAGAAGGGCTGTCAACTCTATCAAAAATCAGGTTGCTCCTGGAGCTGTGCTGGTGACCACCTAAACCCTTGGATTCTTGCCTGCATTGGGAAGGTCACGGTCAAAGTTGGACACATGGATATATTGCGTGATAGAGGACAGACAGACAAAAGAAACTTCAAATCCTATGGACAAAGGCACCAGCCCACAAGTAGACCCTCAAGGGCTTACATCAGCCACGAGTTTGGGTAAGTGGAGTCTTCATTTGGGGTTGGGGGTGTGTAAGAAAAGAAGAAGGCTGAGAGGCTTCTTGCAGGAAGGGGAGTGAGGGGACAAGAGAGGGCAGGAGCCACTGAGTGCAGGGGGCTGGGGAGAGCCTTGAGGTTGGTTCCCCACTGGACTAGAGAGGGGGGAGGGATGGAGAGAGAGGAAGGAGGAAGATGGGAAAGCTCCACCCGCTGTCCCACCTGGAGCACTTACTCTATGTGACATGGGGAAAGTGCAGTTTTGGGGATCAGATTTTCCCCTGGGGGTCCTAAGGGTCAGTTCTCAGGACTCTTCTTCCTCTTGGACTTTCATCCAGCCAAGCACAGATGGGTCCTCACCATGGTGAGGGGGCAGGTGGCAGTGGATCTCCCTGGCTTGAATTTTTTTATTCCCCCATGTCCTCTCTTTCTCTTTGGCAATAATTTCTCATTTTGTTTGGCCTTATACACCCCATATGTCTCTAGCGCAGAGAACCAAGAAGCACTCCATCACTCTTTAGCTGGGCCTTGCCACCTGCAGGCCCCCTCCCCTCCCACAGCTTGGGCAAGCGCTTAGCTTCCCTATGCCCTGCTCTGGCCCCTCTTCCCCTGACCCTTCCCTTCTCATCTTTCACACTAGAATGAGAGCCTTCATTCCTATAGGGTGGGGAGGGGCATGGCCAGGGACCCTCACAGCTGGATGGCAGCTGGAAGAGCCCCACCTGTTTTCTGCACTCCGAGTGGCTCCCTGGAAGGCACCCAGGACAAGGGGGAAAGGTGCTGGGAAATCATGTGGGGAGCAGGGAAGTGAGGGGAGGGCTGGGACTCACACGGTGGGATTCTCTCCCTGGTCAGGTCTAGTCTGGGGGAGGTCAGGTGTTCTGGGCCTTGGGGAGGGGCTGGCAGTGGTGGGCACCAGCCGCTTGGGGCATCTGGAGGCCCATCTTCCCACCTCCTTCACCTCCCACTAGCCATTACTCTGGAATCCAAGCAAGGACACTCCTGTCACACATGCTGCCCTCCTCCCTCCCTGTGACTCTACCTACGTCCACCACCCTACACCCTTTCACCCTTTCACCCATGCCCAAACCATCCCTCTGCAGGGTAACTATCCTCTAACCCAACCTCTCTACTCCAGAGACAAACTTGGTCCCCAACTGGCACTGTGGATGGAGTCACTGAGATGGGACCAGAAGAACTGCCCCATCTCCGCTCCTGAGGGGCTAGCAGAGCCCCAGCTCTTCCCCGGAACCTCCACTCCCAGGCTGACCAGAAGACACGAGAGGGGAAGGACATGATGCCTAAAGCTGGGTCTGGGCCGGCAATGCCCCCACCCCTTATTAGGGCATGTGAAGCATAAGGGCTTCCCCCAGGTGTGAAGGTTCTGCCGGGTGCCATGGAAGACCCCACAGCACCTGCTGCTCCTCCGCCCCGGCCCCACTGTTGCCAAGACAGAGCTGCTTGGGAAGGCTCCCCCCAGGCCCGGGCTAAGAAGTGCAGGCGGGAGGGCAGACTGGGAGACTCTCCGTGTTTCCCGCAAACCCTGCCAGGCCAGAGGCACCGTGACCTGGGTCCTGTGTCAGACCCACCGGATCATCCCACTGAAACCCGCCCTGGTATGTGTGAGGCCGCTGGACTCACTGGAGCTGGTACATAAGATCAGGCCAGCAAGCTATCAACACGGCAGCACCCACTGTGTGCCGGGCTGGACTCTGCTGGGGGAGACACGGAGGAGGGCTGCTTTATTGGTTGTGCTCCCTGTACCACACTAACGCTCAGAGGTACATATTACAAATCCTGGAGACTCTCACGCCTAATGTTACCCTCACCTCCATCTAGACACGATCACCCGTGAATCTCAGACACACAAGCTGGACAGAAGAAAGGAAGTCCCCGAGTTGGGTTGTTAATGCTGTAGTGACGTCACCAGAAGGCCTCTCTTCCGGGAAGGTGTGAACCAGGAGAGCCCCGCCTTGCTGAGCCAGGGGTGAGGGAAGGCTCCTGTCTGCAGGCAGATGGGTGGCAGAGATGACCCCTCCAGATCCTACCCAAAATAAGGCAGAGCGATGGAGGTTCTACTAGAGGGGCACGAGGCGGGGGGCACAGAGGGACTGACAGAGCGATGGGGGACTGGAGGACCAGGTGGGGGGAGCAGAGGTGGAGAGATGAATGGTCTCCGCCGGACTGATGGACGGTGCCGGATGGATGGATGGCGGCTGAGGTTTGTTTACTGGCAGCCCCCAGCCCGCCACCGCCGGGGGAGAGGAATGGCGGCTGGCACATCAGAGGGCTCTTAGGGAGGCTCATGGAGATGATTTAGATGGGAATGAATCAGCTCCATATGGATTAAGTGTCCCTGCAAATCCCAGGATCTTACAGATGAGGGGACGGGGCAAGGGCACTGTGGGGAGGGGTGGACGGGGAGCCGCGTGGAGCTGGCGCAGAGACACGGGCCTGCATCCAGCCGAGGGCGACCTCGGGCACAGCGTTCTAGCCTGGCATGGACGCCACCCTCCCTGGCCTATCCATCCCACCGTCTCTCTGGCACAGGTTCTAGAAAGGACTCTGTCGGAGGGTCCTTTCTACTAGTCGGTGGGTTTCTGTCTATCTCCCTTGCTTCTCTCTCTTTTTCTTTCTTTCTGTGTCTTTCCACCTTCGTTTTTCTGTTCCTCTCTCGCCTCCCCACCTCTGTCTCTGCTGCCGTCTCTTTCACTAGAGCTGTGAGCCCTCCAGCCCTCAGCGCTGCCCTCCCTCTGGCTGCGCGATGCCTGTTCCCACCAGCCCTCAGGTTTGCAGTTGTTTGAAGAATCAGGAAGTTGGTCTAAAAGTGATGTTTTTGTCTACAGAAAGTTCTTTCTCTTCCCTTCTGCCCAGCCTGCCCGCTGTCCTCCCTTCTCCCCGTGTTAGAGGGAGCTTGGATTGGGGCGCCCACCGCTGCAGGCCAGGGCGGCGGAGCAGACCGCATTCCAGGCTGGCTGCTTGGGGCAGGGGCCTGGAGGCACCATCTCCCCACTGCCCCTCCCATGCCCCATGCGGGGCCGGGCGCTGACTGTGGTTCTGAAGCCGCTGCCATGTGGATGACCTGGATCAGAGCACAGGGTAGTCATATATGACAATCGGTTGAAATATCACAGCCGCTCTCCCCCCTCCCCCCCACTGGTGATCTATGGGCTCCATGCCCTGTAAAAATTATTTATCGGGGCCTCAGAGTGTCCTGATTTAGTGCCGCTGCCTCTGGGGCCGAGGGGCCTGCCTGTCCGCTGGAGCCTAAGCATTAAACGACGCTAAAAAGTTAAACGGCCAACGTTGGGGGCTCACTCGAGGAGGCGCCATAAAGCTGTCCGAGTCGCTTAAATCAGGAGCAAGGATTCCCCAGGACATCTTCTCACCACAGGCCGCGAGCCAAGAAGGCTCTCCACACCCCTCTGCACCCACCCAAACCCTCTAGTCTAGCCCATGCGGGGCAGGGGCAGGGGCAGGGGCAGGGGCAGGTGGGCTGGGCCTGGGACGGAGGAGCAAGGATGGCCTCCTCCCACACCTCGTCACCCGCAGGACCCAGGAGTGTACGAGGCGCGTGGAGCCCTCAGCCTGGCCGGGGGTTCCCTCATTCAGATCCAGTTGTGAAAGGCGCCTGGCAGAAGGCAAGGGTCCCTCCAGCGGCCGGGGACAGTGCCTCCCTGGCGACTCACTTCAATCTGTTCTGCGGCTCAAACGCACAGGAACTCAGTGTCTTCCTGCTGGGAGTTGGAGAGGGTGTCCCATCCGAGCCAGCCTGTGACCTCTGGTCTCCTCCCGCCCCCTCGCACGGCTCTCTGAAAGCAGAGCCCACCCTTGGACCACTCTCCTCCGCCAGGCGCCCCTGGGTGCCAGCACCGCACTGGGCTGCACAGCCGGTTTTCCCGCCAAACGCCAGTCCGTGCCGCCGCCGCCCGGCCGGCCGGCGAGCGGGAGGTGGGTCTCCCAGGCTGTCCATCACGCCTTCTTTCAGCAGCAGTAAAACTCGCCTCTTAAAACCTCCGCTTGGGTCCCTAATATTTGCCTGGCTATATATCTCCGGTGATATATGGACAGAAATTGCTCGTAAACGGCTATAAAACCTCTTCGTTGAGCTGGGGAGGAGGCGCGTGAGGGGGGGCACGGCCCAGGCTGCGGGAGGATCAGAAGCAGAGCCACTCCGCTGAGCACCCCAAACTGGAGCCACATCCCGGGGGCGGGGGCTGTGCGTGGGGTGCTGAGGGAAGGATGGAGGAAAGAGAACTGGGGAAGGTCTCCAAGCCCCTCGCGAGGCAGGATGGCCCCAGGGACGTGCTGTGTGGCCGTGGGCATGTCACTCAGGGGCTCTGTACCCTGCACCCCTCACCGGTGAGGACAATGACCCCTCCCAGCTCCCTCGCTGAGTTGTCCTGAGGCTCAAATGATGGACGGCGCAGAGGATTAACCAGTGCTTTGTAAGCTGAAGAAGTTGCATATACTGGGCACTGCCCCCAGATGGGCATGGTGTCTTCTGCAGGTTTACTGCATGCTGGATCCTTTACCTAATTGTCTCTAGTCCTGACAACATGCCCCTATGACTGTCGTGTAGGTATTACTGTCTCCACGTTATAGACGCACGCCCTGGGTTCACAGAGGTGCCCGCGGTGTGAGCGCCAGGGACCGGCTCCAGAGCTGGTGCCTGTCCCCACGTCAGAACGAAACCCGAGCAGCAGGAGGAACACAGGTAAGACACGAGGGGGACTTCCATCAACGACGTGGGGGATGCGAGGACAGTGGCTTCTCTCCGGGATCCCGCCTGCTCCCGGAGCACAGGGCTCTCCCCTCCCCCCACCCCCCGTGGGTACTTCTGTTCCAGTCCTCGGAGGGCCTGAGAGTCAGGGGTTGCCTCAGCACACTCCCAGTCACGGTCACGCCCTGCCCTGGGAGGTAGCGCCCACGTGGAGGGGAAACGAGGGCTTTGTGGGGGGTCAGCTCCTGCACCCAGGACCCGGACACGACAGGTCCCGGTGGGTCGGGGAGGAACGGCCTTCTCAGGGGCAGGTCGGCAGGTATAGGCTGACAGCGCAGTCCAGGGGCCCTGGCCCACCTCCCCTACAAGCCCCAGCCCCTCGCTATCCCTCCTCCAGCCCCTGGTTGCCTCTTCCCTCCATGACCCCCCGCCCTCCTCTCCCCACCCTGTGTGCCTCTGGTTACTCCATCCTCTCCTCTCCTCCAGCGTCCCCCCAAGAGCCCTGGCACCCCCTCCTGGTTATTCCACCCTCTCCTACCCGACAATGTCCTCCAGCACCCGGCTGCCCTCCCCTCCATGCCCCCCAGTTCTCTTCTTTGCTCCCCAAATCCCATCAACGCCTGGTTGCCCCCTATGGTCGCCCATCCTTTCCCTTTCTCCTGGTGTCCCCCCAGCTCTGGAAACCCCTTCCTTCCACGACCCCCAACCCCTACCCTTCCCTAGTGCCCCTCTAGTCTCTTCTCACCTGCCCGCCCCGCCCCTGTGCTGCCCTCGTCCCCCTCTGTGGCAGACAGGACACACAGCAGGAAGGCCACCCTCCTGCCCCACACCTCTCCTTCCCTGGTGGCTCCCACCCCCAACCCCACTTTTCTTTAAGTTTCCAAATCAACCTTCCTCCAATAATAATGATAAAGCAGGAAGCCGGGCCGGAGGACAGTGCAGATTTTTCTTCTTGACACGGAGTTTCCGATTAAAGGCAAAGGGACATAAATCCTCCCGCGTAATTGCTGTGCTCCAGCTCAGAGGGAGCCACTCCAGAGGGAGGCTCCCACCCCCTCTGCCCCTGCCCCTGGGACCCCCACCCCCAGCCTGAGCAGGGCTTGGTCCCCAGAGCCTGGGCTGGGCCGGGAGGAGGAAGGCAGGGCTGTAGGAAGGGGTGGCAGCAACCTGAGCTGAGCTCTGCATTAGCCTGGCAGGGGTCCCAGCCCCGCTGGACTGTGGCCCATGGCCCACCTCGGAGCACATTCCCCAGCCCTAGGCAGCCCCGCAGCCCCTGTGTTGAGAGCATGCTTCATATTTTGGCAAAGCTCCTCAGCATTCATTTGGTTCCTTTAAAGACCTTGAACTTTATTAAACAAATATCAGATGAAGGGTGGGGCCTGCGCGATCAGCCAGTGCAGCTCGCCTTGTGTCACAGATGGGAAGCCGAGGCCGGTAGAAAGGACAGCTGGAGAGCAGAGCTGGGGCCGATGCTGTCCAAGCCCCGGCAGAACCGTCCTTCTCACACCCGGGACCAACGCCCCGCACTGGGGATCGAGCCACAGCCTAGGCGTGTGCCCTGACCGGGAATCAACCGTGCCCCTCTTGGTTCCTAGGTCGATGCTCAACCACTGAGCAACACCAGCCGGAGTTTTTTTCTTTTTCTTTTTCTTTTTAGAGACAGTGGAAGGGGAGTGACACACAGAGAGAGAGGGGTGCTCCTGGGTGAGTGTCCCCAATAGAGGCACCGCTTGACTCTATTCAATCGTGGGCCCAAGGAGCCTCCGCCCAAGTGCTTTGCTCACCTGGCAAAGGTTTTTTAAAAATCAAGAATGCTTGCCCTGGCTGGTTAGGCTCAGTGGATAGAGCATCGCCTGTGGACTGAAGGGTCCCAGGTTCGATTCTGGCCAAGGGCACATGCCTGGGTTGCAGGCTTGATCCCCAGTGGGGGGTGTGCAGGAGGCAACCAATGAATGATTCTCTCGCATCATTGATGTTTCTATCTCCCTCTCATCTCATCTCTGAAATCAATAAAAAAAATATATTTTTAAAAAATTAAGAATGCTTGCCCTGGCTGGTTTGGCTCAGTGGATAAATCATCAGCCTGTGGACTGAAGGGACTGAAGGGTCCCGGGTTCGATTCCCATCAGGAGTATGTATATTGGTTACAGGTTCCATCCCCAGACCTAGACAGGGTGCATGCGGGAGGCAACCAATCGATGTATCTCCCTCACATCAATGTTTCTCTGTGTGTCATTCCCCTTCCCTTTCACTGTCTCTAAAAAAACTAAAAAAACAACAACAACAACAACAAAAATCCCGGCTGGTGTGGCTCAGTGGTTGAGCATCGACCCAGGAACTAAGGGGGTCACGGTTGATTCCCAGTCAGGGCACATGCCTAGGTTGCGGGCTCGATCCCCAATGCGGGGTGTGCAGGAGGCAGCGGATTGATGATTCTCTTTCATCACTGATGCTTCTCTCTCTCCCTCTCCTTTCCCCTGAAATCAATAAAAACAATATATATTCTTTAAAATCAAGGACGCTTGAAGTTCTTATGCAGTAAGATTAGAGACAGAAGACACTGGAAGTGCATGTGAAATGCTTAAGGTCGAGAGCTGAGGGCAGGGTCTGGAGTCCCTATGCCTCCTGACTCCATTCTCCTTACAGTTTGACGCCCAGAAGGTCTAACCTCACCCTGATAAAGCTGCAGAATCCCCAGCCAGATCCCTCCCCTCTGCTGCTCTCTCTTTTCCGATCCTGCTACCCATTCTCCTCCTCCATAAAGCCCTCCTGATTGCAAATCCTTGGTTGCGTTTTCCTCTTCCTCCCTGCACTGAACACGCCCTCCAACTATTTTAAGTCAGTCCTGGGTGTGTCTCCTCCTCCATCAGACCGGGGGCTGGACCGCTGCGTCTTCCCTCTGAACTGCCATTTCCCAGCCCTCCCACATCTTCCCCTTCAGTATCCCCCCGCCCCCCGCCCTCCCCCCACCCCCTCCGCTCTGATCCAGACCCAAAGCTGCATAGATCTGCATAGTAGATGCAGGTACACATGTAGTGTCTGTCCTGTCTCTTTTCATCAGTGGAAATTTCCACAGGAGCCCCAGGATTCCCACATCAGGCGTAAACTGGGTTTTACAACTGGGTGTCCGGCCCCCCGGGGGCCACCTGGTCTGTTGTCCTCCCAGACCCCTCCCCCAGTATCTCAGGTGAGGGGGGCCTTCAGCTGGGACTGAGTAAGAGGGAATACGTCCTCATTCTGCTCACCCATCTCTGAATAAAACTAGACCTGACTGATTCAGGCAGGGTCTCCCAAGGTGACCTCTAGTCCTCCTATTTGAGCTCCTGGGACAGCCTGACAACATGGCAGACAACTGGGTCCCTTCCCCGGACCTGGACGGGCATCCTCCATGCTCCCAGCAGCCCTCAGCCAGCCCTGTGCACCCCTGTTCTGGGGCCGCAGTGAAACTGAGTGGAGAGCAAGGTCAGGGGACTTTGTGGTCTTCAGAGGTAATGCCCTGTCCAGCCAAGACAGCACACAGTGTGGCGGGACAAGGGGCCCAGGTGCCCCTGCGGGAGCCGGCGAGGGCCCTGTGCCTGCCGGGAGGCACGGTGGCACTTCCTGCGCCAGGTAACTGTGAGTGTTACCATAGGGCTTGGGGTGTAATAGTGGGTCCTGGACGTGGGTGCAGGGTTTGGGGGTTACTGTGGAGTTGCCCTGGGGTTACGGTGGGGGTTCTGGGCTTTCTGGTAGGGTTTCTCTGGAATTTCTACAGGGTTGGTCTAAAAGGCCCCAAGCCTGTGCTTCTGTCTGGGCCCAGAATGGGGAGGGAGCGAAGGAAGCCGGGGTTGAGGCGGGTGAGGTGACCCAGGTTCTCAGAAGAGGGGACAATCTGAGGTTGCAGGGCAGCAAGGCCTGCGCCACCCCATCTTGGCATTCAGGTCCCAACCCTGGTGGCCAGCGGCATTTACTGGCAGCGAGGGGTTGGGAGTGTGGAAGGTCCTTGCTCCCCAGCGGGTGAATGAAGGCCAGATCCTGTGATGCCCGGGCTTTCTGTGAGGAGGAAGGACCTGGGAGAAGGGCCGGGGCAGCAGGAGGGTGCTCCTGGGTTGTGTCTCCAGCAACTGGGTCCTGGCTCCCACCTCAGTCTCAGAGCCCCGGCTGGGTGTGGCTGAGGGGAGACCCTGGAGGAAAACAGGACAGACCCTCTGTCATCTTCCACGGGTGCCAGACCTCATCGTGGACCCAGGCGAACAAATGGAGACGTGTTCTGGCAGCCTAATCCTGGAACGCTTCCTGAGAGGAGGAAGTACGGAGCAAGGATGGGCAGAGGGGTGGGAAGCGGGGGGGGGGTCCCCAGGAGGAACAGCCGAGAGCCATTTCAGCGGTAAGCACAGACTAGGAGGAGCTCTAGCCCAGAGACCTGGGGTAGGGAAAGAAGAGTCATTCGTTCATTTTTAAAAATATGTTCTTATTGATTTTTAAGAGAGAGAGGAAGGGAGAGTGATAGAGAGACAGAAACATCAATGAGAGAAAAACATCATGGCTCGGCTGCCTCCTGCACACCTGCCACAGGGGATCAAGCCCGCAACCCAGGCATGTGCCCTGACCCGGAACCGAACTGGCAGCCTCTTAGTTCCCGGGTTGATGCTCGGCTAAGCGAGTCGTTCATTCTTGTATCCATCATTCATTCACTCAGCAAACATTTGCCACAGCAGCCGTGTGTCAGGCATGGCACCAGGAGACACAGAGACGAACCAGAGGCAGGGACAGCAACCGGAGAGGCTCCCAGAAACTCGGTTCCTCCCGAAAGCCTGCAGAGTGGTCCACGGTAACTAAGCTTCCAGCTCCATGCCTCGCCAACCCAACGGAAGTCCATTACCTCCAACTCCAGCTTCCTTCTTCCCCAGGGTTCCACCCCTGCTCCAGCGCCCGCCCTGGGCCCTGCCACTCACATATGCCATGCTCTTTCCCTCTGGACAGAGGTAGCAGAATTGGGGCTAGACGCTCTGAGCACCTTCCCCGCAGGAGGGAGGAAGAGTGCCGAGGAGCGAGCAGAAGGCCAAGGAAGAGATGTGTGAGCGGAGGAGTCCAGGCCTGGATCCTCAGCCCGGCTTTGCATCATGCTGGGAGAGGGAGGCATCATTCATCCGCCCAGGGGTGGAGATGGGGCAGGGGGAAGGGAATGAAAAACACCCACAGCCCATTAACCTACTTTTGCAACTTCATTAAAACAGAGTCTCCGACATGTCGCCATAAATTGTGTTCTGAGGAGGAAGCCAGATCCAACATCCAGTTCTAGCAGTGAAGCCCCTGAGAAGAGGCCGGAACGGCCAGGCGGAAGGGACAAGGCTGGGGGGTGGTCACTGAGAGGCTTTGCAGGCTGGGCCGGGCCGGCTACAATATTGCAGGAGCTCTTCCTACCTGGGCAGTCACGGATGAGGGACAGGGAGGGGATGTTGTATCATATTGTACAGTTGCTCCCTGATCGAGAATCCTCCTAGCTTCCTGGAGTCCTTCCTAACACTTCAAAGCTCTTCTCAGCCTCTCAAAGCCTCCTTCAAAAAGCCCCATTCTGCCTCGCGAAGTCCCCTTCTCCAAGGCACCCCCTTCTCCAAGGCATCCCCTTCTCCAAGGCACCCCCTTCTCCAAGGCGCCCCATGGCCCCATGCACAGCAGGCTCCAGGCAGCCTGGTGGAGGGGAAGGAGCACTGGCCCTGAGTCAGCAGGGCTGGGCACCCACTCCACAGGTGGGTGACCTGGATCCAGGCCTCATGTGAGCAGTGACCGAGTGCCAGGCCCTGGAGAGGGACTGCTAGGGTTCAGATTGCATCTTTGCCATTGAAGGACCTCAGCCTCAGGGCTCTCACAGGAATAATCATGCCTCACACAGTTACTGAATCTTAAATAGGACGGCCCACGGAAAGTGCATAGCACGTAAGACCTGGCACATCCTGGGGGTCAATGAACATGGGCCACTGTTGCCATTACCATGTTCTTACTCAGGGTTTCACGGGCCTGAAAAGGACTTTCCCCAGCACGGTCCCTCTGGGCCCCCGTTTCTTCATTTGCACAATGAAGGGATTAGGGTAGGTCAGTGACTTCCTTCACCTTCACCATCACCACCGCCACCATCATCACCATCATCATCATCGCTGTCTTAGAACCACTTTTCAAACCCGCCTCACTCAGAACCCTAATACGCAAAGGTGGACTGGGTCTGGAGGAAATAGTGCAAGGGGGGCGGTGGTCTGGAGCCTGAGCAGCAGTCCCTCCTGCCCTGGCAGCAACCCCAGAGGCCACCACAGAAACTGGGGGCGCCACAGACTTCAGGTCAAGCCCTGGCCAGGATGGTCCCAGGGCTCCCACCACAGGCACTCCAGGAGGCGGGTGTCCCCCTAAGAGCAAGAACTCTCCAAGGTCACACTGGGAGAGAAGGAAGGCCTGGAGAGAGACCTTCTGGGCCAGGGATGTTTCCACACTCCCTCTGCACAGAAAAGGGATGGGGGGGGGGGTGCAGGGAGTGGAACAGAGGGCCTCCATCTAGAGCTGCCTGCCTGCCTGCCTGCCTGCCCAGGTACACGCCACCCTGAACGCCTCCACCCTCTGCGCGCTTCCCAGCTCTGAGCTGCCCGTACTCCCGCCATAACTGCAGCCCAAGAAAACATGGCCATAAAACAGTCATTTGCTTTAATTTTCACTTGAAGGGGCAATTTAGCACAGGCTGTTTGCAAGCTGTTGGAATTCTTTACGAGGCTCTATCATGTTTTCCCAAAATGCTCCCCCAAGCGGATTCCCTGGGTCAAAGTTCATACATAACTATTTAGGGGGAAACGGGGTTGGGGAGAGCAGGGGAGGCTGTGGAGAGTGGAGAGTCCGTCATTTTCAATCAGGTGGAGAGTGGCTGGGAAACTAAGATTAAGAGAAAGTCAGGATAGGGCAGCTCCTGGTTGGAGGCAAGCGCTGTGCGGCTCTGCCCAAACCTCCTCCCTGCCTTGGCCTCCCACAGGCAGAGGCCAGTCCCGGTCATAAGCATGGAACTCTGTGACTCAGCCCCAGGCTCGAGGGCCCTCACGCTCTTATCCGCAGTGGCCCCGATGCTCGTATTCACAGCCAAACCAATCTCACGGAGTTCAGACTGGCATTTTCCGCTCTCGGCTCTCTCTGCCTCTCACTTCCAGCAGCTTCGCACTCTGCCCCACAGACGGCTGACCCTCCTCTGTCCTCAGTTTCCCCCCTTGGTCCCCCTCCCCAGCTTGTTTTCAGGGCCATTCTTCCTTAGGAGAAAATGCTAGATTGTTAGTAGATCCTCCCAGCTGCTCCAAGGAGGGGGGAAAGTCACCAACGCAGCTCCTTCCAAAGCTGGGCTTGGTTCCTTCTCAGTTTTCCCACAGTCCATCCCCTCTTCCCTCAAGAGCCCTGGGCTGAGAGGCGTCAGTAGGATAAGCCTCCCACACCATAAACAGAGCAGCTGCTCCCCAGTCTGGAGGCAGTGAGGTCCTTAGAGATCACAGACAGAGGAGGGGCTGGGAGGGCAGATCCCGGGGTCCCCTGAACAGATTCCAGGTCCCTTTCAGCTCCCTACAAAGTTTCCAGCCCCTGCGGTCTTGTGGAGGCTGGGGGCACAGCGGCACTCTGAGGCCTTGATCCAACTCTCTCCCAGGGGTGATGTGGGAAGCGAAGGGGAGCCAGAGACCATAATGTAGGACAGGGGTCTCCCCTTACTACAGACCCCCCCTTCCTCACACTCCTGAGGAATTTTGCTGGCCTCTGTAGACAAGTCCAGCCTCAGTATTCCAAGGGAAGCATGATGAGGCAGAGGGGACATGTCTCGGGCTGGGAGCGATCCCAGAGGTCAGGGTCAGATAGGGGAGCAGGATGTCCAGGAGGCGGGGGAGTTGGGACTATGGGAACCTGGGGTGATGGGAAATCCCGTGATTCTTCAGAGCAGCCGTGGATGGGAGACTCCAGCAGAGGAACTAACTGGAAGCTCACTGAGGCCTCTGCAGCCCGACCCTCCCAGCAGGCTGCAGACCAGGGACCCCACTAAGGGCTGACGCCACCTCCTCGGTTGATTGGAGGAAAGGTGAGGAGTTCTCCCAGGGAATAATCGAGGAGAAAAGAAACAGAGCAGAGCCCACATGAAGAGAAAGGAGAAGGGAAGAAGACCCTTATGGATTGTGTGCATGAATTAAGCTTCTAACTACTGAATCTTCTCTAGTGCCCCAGAGAAGCCTTCAACATTAATCCTAGCTCTCATATAAATAAGCTGAGGGTGCAAGAGGGAGAGGGATGGTCTAAGATCACACAGATCTGTCTAGAACTGACACCAATCTCGGAGAGGTGAGGGGAGGGGGACTCTCTGGACCCTGGAGTTTAATTGTCATTGACCTAGTTACCACGCCAGCCTCCTCACCATCTATGGTGCAAGGGACTGTGTGTGCATCTACATCTCTATCCTCACCACCACACAAACACAGAACCTCAGAGGAGGGACATCTAACCTCCTCAAGCCGTCACTGGGAAACTGCTGCCCAGAGAGGGTAAGCTGCTTGCTCAGGCAGGATCACAGCCAGGAGAGTCGGAGCAGGGACTTGATCTAATTCAGATGGATGTTCCTCCTGGGGAGCCAGGCTCTCAGCTATTTACACACACAGATGCCAGGCACCATGTTGGCACCAGGAAATAAAAATGAATAAATACAGACCCTGCCTTAAGAGGCTCAAAACGGGGAGAAAGCGTCCTCCCACCCAACCTCTAGAAAGACTTATTCTCCAAATGTCAAGGACGAAGCTAAGGCAGAAGATGCTATACGGTGAAGCAATCAACAGGCCTCCTGGAGGAGGGGGTCTAACCCAATGCAGAGGTGAGTGGGAAAAGGGCATGTCCCTGGTGCCCTGTGCAGGAGGAGGAAATAAGTGCATCTGACCCAGCTTCTTTTTTAATATGTTTTTACTAGGGGCCCAGTGCATGAATTCATGCATCTTGAAAGCAACTGTGGGCCTTGAGGCTGCAGTGGGCATGGGGGCGGGTCTCGGCCCATCCTCCAAGCCCCCACCCAGCCCCTCCCGCCATGGCCCCTGGTCCCCTGTCTGACGGCAGTCCCTCCCCTGCCACTGCCGCTCCTACATACTGATGGTGGCTGCTGCCCTGATCACCCCTCAGGAAAAGGGGGAGGTGGAAAAGCCCTCAGGGGCGATTGGGGTGGCAGCATCCACTCACAACACTGACAGTGCCGAGCGATTGGGACCAGTGCCGGGTGCCAGTGCCAGGCACTGAGCACTGGCAGTGGGTGCAAGCAGGGCCAGTGCCAGGTGGGACCACAGCACGTGGGAGCAAAGAATTTTCAGTTACCACCAGAGTCTGGCCCCGATGACAGTGACTGGCGCCCCACCTTGGTCTGGCGCCCCCCCCCTGCCCCCCCTCCCCCCCGCTCACCTGCTCCACCATCCCACCACAACCAAGGCCTGCCATGTTCTGTACGCGCCCCCTGGAGGTCAGTGCACATCATAGCAACCAGTTGTTCGGTTGTTTGGTTGTTTCGCCGTTTGGTCTATTTGAATAACAGCCTTTATTATATAGGATTGATTTCACAGAGGAAGGGAGAGGGAGCGAGAGATAGGAACATCCATGATGAGAGAGAATCATTGATCGGCTGCTTCCTGTAGGGGAAGGAGCTCGCAACCTGGACATGTGCCCTTGACCAGAATCGAACCTGGGACCCTTCTGTCTGCAGGCCGGTGCTTTATCCACTGAGCCACACCAGTTAGGGCTGATCCATCTTCTTGAGGAAGATACTCCTGCTGGATGATTACAGAAGTCAGGTTGGGACCAGATCAGACTCCCTTGAATGCTAGGCTAGGGAGGCTGAGCCTCACCCAGGGGAACTAAGGAGTCATGGGAAGTTTTCATCTGGGGCGGGAGGAGGACCCATGCAAAGAGGTTTTACTAGGAAATTTGCCCTGGAATTAGCTTGCAGGGCAGACCACCTGTGAAAAATCTGAGTCACCCAGCATGTCAGGCTGAGTACTGGTGTGTTATCTCTAGGGGTGAGTGTGTGTGTGTGTGTGTGTGTGTGCATACATGCACACATAAGCATGATGCTAAGATTAGGAAAGCCTGGTTTCACAAAACCACTCTGGTCTGCTCTGGGTGGGGGTAGATGATGGATAGCCAGCTCCCCGCCCATTCTATCTCCCTCTCATAATTGCCTTGAATGGGTAAGAGAGTTGCTAACCCACCCCCCCATCCCGCATACATTCTGCAGGCCTGCACCCCAGCGTGCACATAAAGAAACCCTCCTAAAAACAGACACACACACCCAGAACAGAGAGAGCATCTCCTCACCTGACAGGTCCCCCAAATCTCATACCAGGGTGCACCAGGGCACCAGGGCACCAGGGCTGTGAGAGGTGGGGAAGGGCTGACCATGCACAGGCCAGGAGCTCAGACAGGCAGTAAAGTCGCATGGTGGGCGACAGGGGGCACTGTTGTGAAGACAGTACAACTAACCCAGACCCATGTAAACACAGAGAGGAGGAGAAAACACTTTGGAAAGAAACAGTAGAGATGAGGGAACCATTCAAAAGGATTTCTGGGAGCCATTAGCAACCCACCTGCCCCTGGCCTCCCTGCCCACTACCCTCCTCACAACAAGAGTGACTGAAGTCACGGGAGACTGCCCTTACCAGAATAGCTGTTTCATTTTGTCCTCCTTTGGGACAGGATACCAAGGGGTTCAGGCTACCCATTCCCTCTCTTCCCTCGGACAAGAGACTCCCAAAGATGGCCACACTGCGACTAATGAATTCTGCTGGAGTGTCGTTACTGTGACCTACAGTATCAATGAATAGTGATTAGCAATTATCACAGTCACACCATCAGATCCACTGCCCCAAGGAAAGGAGGCTGGTGACCAGGATTCCCAGGGTTTTAGCAGTTCTCTGCTCCCCCTGCCCTGGTTTCCCTTTTTATAACCATGGAGAATCCTAATTTGGGGATTCATAGGATCTTGGAGTCAGAACAAACCTGTAGAAGTCTCATTTCCTCATCAGCATCTCTGCCCACCTCCAGCCTGAGCACTCACACCCCCCGGACACCCACTGCACTGGTGAATCACTGAAGGCACATGTCTGCCCCCAAGACCTTGGCACCCCTGTGGAGAAGTCTGGAGGAGTTCTGCCATCTTTACAACCCTGAGATCTCCACCCCCCCGCCCCCAGGCCAGCCCAGACAGGGAGCCTCACGCACTGATCTGTGATAACCTCCTGGAACATCCAGGTCAGGGTCACCCAAACTCATCCCTCCCAGAAACCATTCCAAGTTCAACCTCACTCCCTGCTCCTCTAACTCCAGCTGACTTCTGCACTGTTTGCCCTGAGCCTCCTACTGGGCAGTGATCTGAATCGCCTGCTAAGAAATCTTCCAAACCTCTACCTCCACATTTCTGGCTTTTGCTCCAGTATGTCTCATCCCTGACTGCCAGGAAGTTCCCCTTGACATTAACCTGAGTCTTGCCCTCAGTGGGAAGGACTTGGAGAAAAGTCATTTATTTAAAGTCCTAACCCAGCCTCCCAGGTCACTGATGCTGTCACTGTGATGTGCTTTGTTCCCTCTATGAGCCTTCCAGAAGCACTTCCCCTCTCCACACCCCAGGCCAGTGCCCCTCACCCCAGCACCCCAGAGCAGCTCAGGGGGTGCCTGGTCTGGCTCTCGCTCCTGATGTCAGCCCCAGCCCCAGCCCCAGCCCCAGTGGAGCGAGAGGGAGCCGCTGTCTAGCCCAGCCCCCAGCCCCGGCTGGAGAAGGAGGTAATTAGGAGCTGTGCAATCCCGTCCCCCAACAGGTACAGCTGAGCAGCTGCATCCATTATCGGGGCAGCTGCCAGAGAGGGGGACTGTCACATGGTTCAGCAGGACCAACGGGAAGGCGGGAGGAGGCCTCGGGCTGGAGCTTGGCTGGTCTGCAGCTGGAGAGTCAGGTTGTAGGGGATAACCTGAGAATGACCTTGTGGGGACTCTAGCCCCCAGTCTCTGATCCTCCCAGAAACCCCTCCACCTTCCTTCAGTTCCTAACCCCTGGCCCTACCAGCCACCCTGGCCTTGGCATTTTTTTCCCCCTTTTAGTGCCACTTTATCTAGGGCAGTGGTTCTCAACCTTCCTAATGCTGCGACCCTTTAATACAGTTCCTCATGTTGTGGTGACCCCCCCAATTTCATTGTTACAAATTGAACATAATTAAAGCATAGTGATTAATCACAAAAACAATATGTAATTATGTATGTGTTTTCCGATGGTCTTAAGCGACCCCTGTGAAAGGGTCATTCGACCCCCAAAGGGGTCGCAACCCACAGGTTGAGAACTACTGATCTAGTGTAAGGGCCCGTCTTACTCATTTAAAAAAAAAAAACAAAAAACTGCTTGTGTGCTTAATAGGTCTGAGTAAGTGTGAAAGGTGGGTAGTTTTCTGGCCTAAATAATGGCTGATGACTCCATGAGAAACACTTCAGTTTGTAGGGAGAAAGAGGAGGGAAGGAGTGGCCTGTTTAGATGGAGGAGCGCTGGTGCAGGTGAATTTTCTCTAATTGCAGCGCTGGTGCCAGGGCATGAGTGTGAAGGAGCGTGTGCTGGCAGCCGTGTGCATGATGCATGGATGGGTGCAGCCTGGGACGTGTTTTGCATACTTGCGCTGACCTGGGTACATTACCGCATGCTGCAGTGCTTGGGCAAAGATGGGCGTGTTGACCTTGACCTTCTCTCTGTGCTTGTGCACAAGCTCATGCACATATGTACACGTCACGGGGCTGTGCTGGACACACTGACACAATGGGCTTTCCCCTTGCCTGTTTCTGATCCAGAAAGGAGAACCCTGCCCCAACTTGCCTGCTCCTTTGACCCCTCAGCACATCTCCCAGCCGAGTGGGCAGGGACCACCCCGTTTCCCCCGCCCACCCCCCCTCACCCCCCCAGAGCTACAGGTCAGGCAGCAGCTGGCAAGAGAGGAGAAAGGGAGAGAGTAAGGGAAGCTTCAACACCTGTGAGGGTTCTTCGTTATATATGCAAATGCCCTCATTAGAGATGCAGAGCGCTTCCCGGAGCTAATGGCTGCTGCAGCCATTTCTGTGTAGAAGTGCGGAGCAGAAGGAGACTGTGGGCTGGGGGAGTGGGAGGAGGCAGGACACTGCCTTCAGGCTGAGCAGTGCCAGGGCTCCCATTCCCCAAGACCTGTCCTGGACAGCCCTGGGGTGAGGGTGAGGAGCCATGGCAGGGGCCGCAGCTGTCTATAGGCAGGCACAGACCCATCAGCAGGCCACAGCACTGGGACTCGCTTTGCCTGCTTTGCCGGGGAAGGCGGGCCTCAGGAGCCCCTACCCCACCCTAGGCCGGGACTCCCAGCGGGGCCCTTTGAGGAGAAATGCAGCCAAGTGCACGACCCCTGCCTCCTCTCCAAAGCCAGGGTCCCTCTGATCTTGGATCAAGTGACTCTGTACCTGCTTCACAGGAGGCTAGAAGCATCCTCAGGCCTAGCCAGGCACACACACAGCCTGATCCTAGGCCTCACCTTTTCCTTCTACCACCTCTGCCACTGAGCCCCGAGAAAGTGTCATTGTAGTCTTTTCTGTCAGCCCAATCACAGAGAAAGGAGCCTGATTCTAGCCGGGGCTGCCTCTCAGCCCCATTGTACATCCATTGATAGACCAGCATTCCTCGGGGCTGCGTTGTGCTTTTCCAACCTCACTGCCACCAACGTGGCACCAGAGACAAACACAAACACACACACAATCACCCCCCTCGTCACTCCCCTCGTCACACTGTCCCATTAGTATTAACTGGCCTTTAGACACACCCACACTCAGTCCTGCAGCCTCCGCTGTCCTTGAGCACTCATGTCACCCCATTTTGGGGACAGAGTCTACAGAGACCTCCCCTGCCCTACCCCCCACCTCTCCTTTCTTCGCTTCCCCCTCCCTCTCCCACCCTCCTCCCTGGGCACCCGTTTGCCAGGGTTATTTATAGAAGCAAGCGATAAATTCAGTGTGTTTCTCAGCGCGCAAAGCTATAAATAATGGCACAGATCATTAAACCCCGAGAGCAGGCCCAGCCGCCCCGCAAACAAGATGAAGTACAAACCACCACGTGAGAGGGAGAGAGGGAGGCGCAAGGCAGAGCCCCAGACCCAGGGCCTGCGGGCCCCAACTGCACCCCTCAGCCTAGTCTCAATGAACCTGAGCCTCCAAGGGGTCTGCTGGGTGAACACTAGGGGAGGGGAGAGCAGGCCTGGGCTTGCAGGCTGGTGGACGGGGCTCGTTCCCCACCTAATTCCCACACCCTCCCCCTCTCCCTCTCGCACCCCCTTTCCCATCTTCCCACCCTCTGCTTCTCTCTCCCCATCCCTCACTGTTCTTTTATCTTTTCCTATCGCCTCGTCTTCCAAATCTCTGTTCCCCCTCTCCCTCTATCTCTCCGTTCTCCTTCCTTTCTCCTTTATCTTCTGCCCCTAGCCTCTCCCTTTCTACCCACCTGTTCTCCTCCCAGCCCTTCCTTCCTCCCACCCCCAATCCCAGGCCCGGAGGGACCCTGAACCCACCCAGGAGCCCTCAGAGACGGAAAGTCCCCTGTCAGCAGAACGTGGTGCTGGCTGCTGATTCAGTGTCTGCAATCTCCCAGGCAGAGGCGGCCGTGGCAGGGGGGGCAGGGAGGGGGGACAGGGAAGATGGATGAGGAATATAAGAACAAAATGGCACGGACACCAGGGACAGGCTCCAGGCTGAGCAAGGTTCCAGGGAGTGGAACCAGAGCCCCAAGCTCCAGCTCCAGCTCCAGCCCACCACCTCTGGCTGGTCAGTGGAGCGACAGATGTGCTTTCTGGGTTCAGAGAGCTGACACCGTGGGAAAGACAAGGCAAACGGGAAGGCACAGAGGAGGCAGGGAGGGGTGGCAGGGAGGAAGAGGGGTCAGAGGAAACCAAAAGAACAAGGGGCATGACAGAAGGACGACCCTACTTAGCCCCACCTGTCTCGGTTCCAACGTGGACCCAGGACAGCCATCAAGTGCTGAGTCTGGGCCACAAAGTGGAAGGTTCTGGGGCCTCGGCCATGGCTGCCGCATCCCCCCCTTCTTCCATTTGGGTTCACCCAACCTGACTCAGGCCCACATTCTGGAGGTCCCCTCAGCCCCACCCTGTTGCCTGCATTTGAGGTCTTTCACCCCTTCCCACTGGGAAGTTCTTACCACTTTCTGCTTCAGTTTGAGCCCCTCTCGGGAGGGCAGAACCCACATCAAATATGTGCTGCGCGGGGCCCTCGGAAGCCAAGCCATGCTCGGCTCTTTGACGCATAATGAAGCCCAGGGATGGCAGTCCGTGCTCTCCTTCTGCACCCGTGTCAGGCAAACAGACTTCAGGTGGAGCAGCGGGGATAAGACTCAATTCCAACCAGAACCCGCTGGTGCTGAGGGTCGGGAGATGTCAGGATGGGCAGTTAAATCCTCCGAAAGTTAAGGGGGACCCCATGGGCCTGAGCAAGGCACAGCCTGGCCTTGTGGCCAAGGGTGCACAAGAAAGCCTGGAGCCTTCCCTGCCTGCCCCTGCCCTCCCCACCCCATGGCCATCTGCTCCGGGCTCACTCGCTCCCCTGTTGGCCAATTTGATGCAGAGCTGGGTTATTTGCCCAGGAATTGATAGTAGGAGCCAGGACAGCAGCTAAATCCCCAGCCACAGAGTAAATCAGTTGCCATGAGGGGCTAGAACGAGGGGCTGGGAGGCAGCCGGGCTGGAGAGAAAGACACTTGTCCCCGCTCCCTGGGGACGGCAGCCAATAAATCCCCTCGGGCACCGATTAGGGCTGGCGGGCTGGCCAGATCTTGAGGGCTGTCAGTGCTAGTGGCAGAGATTACTCCACCACGGGCAGCGCCACGGAAACAGGCTGCAGCTAAAGGTTGGGATGGGCCTCAAGAACTTCTCAAAACAGCTGGGCTGGCAGCTGGGTTAAGCAGGAGACTTCAACCTGTTTCCCAGGAGGCAGGTGCAGCAGTGTCACGGTTAAGGGGGGCGGATTCTCCAGAGCAAAACTGCCTGGGTTCAAATTCTGGCACTGCTCTTATTAACTGTGTGACCGGGAGCCAGTTACTTCCCTGCGCCTTAGTTTCTTCATCTGTAAAATGGGGATGAGACGAGTAGCTACCTCACACAGTTATTGTTCTGGTTACAGGAGATGACATGCATACAGTGAGTGCTAGGGCAGCACCTGGCAATGCATTATCAGTAGCACTGACTTGCAGAATGACTTCTCCCAGCTAAGTCAGATCTGGTCTTGTGCAGAGAAAGGAGAAGGGACCATATGACCTTTGAAGGAATCTGGGGTGAAAGAAGAGGGTTCTGCCCAGCCAGCGTGGCTCAGTGATTGAATGTCGGGCTATGAACCAGGAGGTCATGGTTCTATTCCCGGTCAGGAATCCCAGGTTGTAGGCTCAATCCTCCAATAATGCAGGAGGCAGCCAATCAAAGATTCTCTCTCATTTTTTTAAATATATATTTTATTGATTTTTTTACAGAGAGGGAGAGGGATAGAGAGTTAGAAACATCGATGAGAGAGAAACATCAATCAGCTGCCTCCTGCACACCCCCTACTGGGGATGTGCCCGCAACCAAGGTACATGCCCTTTACCGGAATTGAACCCGGGACCCCTGAGTCCGAAGGCCGACGCTCTATCCATTGAGCCAAACCAGTTAGGGCTCTCTCTCATTATTGATGTTTCTAACTCTCTTTCCCTCTTCCTTCCTCTCTGAAATCAATAAAAATATATATTTTTTAAAAGAGGGTTCTTTTAACCTCATTGGGAGAGGAAGTAGGAGCAGCTTCCAGTATCCATCCCTGTGGCTAAGAGCTCAGGCTCCTTAGGCAGACAGGCTTGCACTCAAATTCCAACACTTACTACCTATCAGACCTTCAGCAAGTTATTTAACTTCTCTAGCCCTGACAGTCCCCATCTGTAAATCAGGGATGATAAACTTACCTCACAGGATTATTGAGAAGCGTACAGGAGATTAAGTGCTTAGAGGTGCTCTGTCCATAGTAAGTGCTCATTAAATTTTAGTCTTGTTATTACTATTACTAGAGGCCCAGTGCATGAAATTCGTGCATGGGTAGGGTCCCTAGGCCTGGCCAGCGATCAGGGCCAATAGGGGCCTTTTGGCTGCTGGCTGGGGCCTTCCTTCGTTCCGCGCCACCCCCTGGTGGTCAGCGCACGTCATAGCGAGCAATCGAACTTCCCGTCTCCCAGTCGAACTCCGGAGGGGACACTTTGCATATTAGCTATATATATATATATATATATATATATATATATATATATATATATATATATATATTTCATCAGATGAATGAGGACTACACAGTGGACCCTAAACCCAAGCAGTGAAGCTGACAGGGAGAGAAAGGGAGGAGAGCAGGGGTAAAGGCTGGGAGCAGGGGGCAAAGGGGCCAACAAGGAAAAGAAGCCAGAAAATAGAAGAGGAAAATGGAAGCCGAGAGAGAGAAAAAAGGGAATGGCACAGAGATGAGTCAGGGAGAGCTGGGGGGAGAGGGAGGGCGGTGTTGGGGAGAGCCCTACAGGGAGAGGACACAGACAGGAGGGCACAAAATGAAGAGTCCCCGAGCAGGAGTCAGGGGAGTGGAAGGGGTTAGGAGGGTGAGGGAGTATTGAGGGGTGAAGGAAATAAGGCCAGTGGCTAGGAGAGAAGAGAGGAGACAGGAATACAGGCTGAGAGACAAAGGAAGAAGAGCCCTATCTGGAAAAACAGCAAGCGGAGGTGGGCAGCTTGTTATACAACATGATCCGGGCAGGCACTGCCTGCTGCCCCCTCCCAGCTTTCATTTTCAGCTTGGCTTCCCCCTGACCTCCCTCCTGCCCCCCTCCTGCCAGCCGACCTTCTCAGCACGGTGCCTCAGGGCATTTGAGGCAGGGGGGGGGGAGGGGGAGGGGCTTGGATTCTGCTCAGGAGGAGGTGAGAAGGGCTGGAAGGAAAGAGTTCCCAAAGCAGAACAGAACCCAGGGGTCCATGCCTCCTCCTGGCAGCTCCCTCCTCATCAGCATGAAGACAGGACAGTGGCAAAAGAACTACAAGATTGGGATCATTATTAATCAGCTAAAGCATCCACATTTTGCAGCCTACAAGGTGTTTTACAAGCCCTGGGTCTGACAACACCCTTTGTGATATAGGCAGTATTACCCCCATTTATTATCTTTATCATCAAGCAGTTATATAAAGGTTACTACCTGCCAGGCACTTCACATGTGTTAACTCTCTTGTTCCTGACAACAATGCTATTATCCCCATTTCACAGATGGCAAGCTGAGGCCTAGATCCTATGCCCCGCCCCTTTAGCCTCATCTCTGCTCTCCCCTATCTTTGCTTGACCCTTTTTTTGATTCTCCGATCTTCTCTTGTCCTCCCTTGATTCCCCTCTTTCAATGGTGCTGCCTCACCAAACTTCAGGTTGGCTTTTTGTTTGCTCTCCAGGCACTCCCCCCAGTGACCAGCAAGACTTGGTGTGACAGCATATGATCGGCACCCCTTCATTTAGCAGCCACCTGGAAGGTAGCAACCAGGAAAAAAAATCCTAAAGTGAAATATGACAATATCTTCAGAGATGCTGTTTCTCCCCACTTTCTCCTGAAAATATCTGAGATGATCTACCATATAAGACGCAGACATAAACAGAACCGTTAAAACACCCATGAAAGCCCAGCCAGTGTTGCTCAGTGGTTGAGCATCGACCTATGAACCAGAAGGTCATGGTTTGTTCCCCTTCAGGGTTCATGCCCTGGTGGTAGGCTCCATCCCCAGTAGGGGGCGTACAGGAGGCAGCCAATCAATAATTCTCTCTCATCATTGATGTTTCTCCCTATCTTTCTCCCTTCCTCTCTGAAATCAATAAAAAAATATATTTTTTAAAAAAACACCTATGAAAAAAATAAAATAAAATAAAAAATAAAAACACCCATGAAAGAGTAGGAAGAGATAAACAAGTAAGGGTGAGAAAATGTCCAGAAAGGAAACCTAAGGATGGGTAATCACTGCAGAGGAACCCAAAACTTAGCCCTCTGCTTTCTAACACTGAAAATAATTGAAATCGGGTAGTAGCTGGGAAACTTCCTCACTGACACCAGCGGTTTCTTTACTTGGTCACTGACTGTGTACTGAGCGACTACTGTGTGCCACACATCAAAGATGTGGTCAACACCAAGGACACAGGCTTTTCTTCTCACTCTACAAGTTCAAAGAGATTTTGCCTGAGATGTGCTGGGCATGTTTGCTGTGGAAGAATCATCAGGGCTCTGGGCTAAAAAGCTTGAAAACAGTAGGGCATGTAGAGGTGGGAGGCCCTGGGGCCCAGGGAGAGGAAGGGCCCACCAAAGGTGTCCCAGAGCTGAGAAACTGAGGCTCAGACTGGCTTCCTGCCCCCAAGCCCTTTTATCCCCCGACCCAGGCCTGATGACCTATTGGCGACACAGTCCCTGCCTGCCCATCCATCTATCCACCTTCCACGCAAAACTGGTGCTGGCCGCTTCTGGCTGCTCCTGCTTGTTAGCACATTGGCGTGGGAACCATCAGGGACCAAAATAAATCAGATGAAAATAATATCCCATGATCTCCCACAGAAACAATGTCTGCCCTCCGGGAGGAAGGAGGACCCGTAAGAGAGTGACAGAGGACAGCAATATACAAGGAGGAGAGGCATAGATCTCTGTCAGGGAAGACCCCAGATTTGCATGGGCAGGGCTCCCTTCCACAATCACAAAAATGCTGCCCCTCCCCCAGCAGCCAGCGAAAAAGGCCTACACCACATAGGCCTGTGTGTGACATGCGTACAGGTTAAACTTAAAGGTTGGTTTAGGAAGGCCGACACCTGGCCTTGTAGTGCTGGAGGTATCTAGGCAGCAGCAAGGGCGACAAGCAGGGGATGCTGTCAGGGGCTGCTGTGGTCAACGGTGCAAGCAAGACCAAGTCTCTTGACTAGGACTGTCTAAGTGGAGACTGTGAGATGTGGTCAGATTTGGGATATATTTGGATGACAATTTGCATATGGATTGGGTCTGAGAGATTAGGAAAAGACCCTTGGGCGTGGGGCCTGAGCTACCTAGTGATTGGGGTAACCCAGGTGATCTGGAGAGGGTTCTGGAAGAAAGGGTTGGAGCAAGGTTTGAAGAGAAGGAAAGACCTAGGGCATAAAATGGAGAAGAAGAGAGTCCATGTTGGGAAGTAACAAGGAATCAAAGCAAAGAGATGGGGAAAGAATGGGAAAATGACCCAGGAGTCCTTAGTTCAAGTTTTTTGAGGGCAAGAATTGTTTCCACTTTACCCCTTAGAGTCCTCTGTTGCTATTCTGCACACAGAGGGCATATCCAGGTACTCTGTAAACACTTGTTGCTTGTTGAGAAGTGATCCAAAGGCAGCATGGGTGGTATAAAGAGCCCTCAACTATGTCTTGGGAGCCCTGGCAACCTCCTGGCAGAGGGACCTTAGACAAGTCACTGTCGCTCAGGGTGTCCCTACTGGCAAGGCAAGATCTTGAGGTCCTTTTTTGCCCCAATTCTCTTTCCTGGTCTCTACGACCAGAATGCTAACCTTAGGAGCCCATGTAGGTCCTTGAGCATGGGTGACATGAGGTGGGCAGTCCGGCTGGTGTGTAGAGTTTGGAGGAGAATGAAGCCAAGGCCCAGTGAGTGGAGCCATCTAAATTTGGGGCTATGAGGGTCTGCCCACCTGGGTGGCTGGGAATGAAGAATGATCAATCCAAGAGCCCCCCGCCCCCATTCTCAGATCTTCCTTGCTGTGATGTCTCAGCATTTTTGTTTGTTTTGTTTTGGAACTCCACAACTTCTCAGTACTGAAATGTCTGAACTTGATGAATGAATGTCCTTTAATTCTGTCTCTGCTTACTCCTTAAGGGATTTCATTCAGTGCCACTCATGGCTCCCAAATTTATATCTCCAGCCTGGACTTCACTCCAGAACTGTGTGTCAATCCACCGACTAGACACCTCTTGGATGCTTAATAGGCATCTCAGACCTAACATGTCTAAAACCGACTCCCCCCAAACCCAGCTCCTCCTACAGTATTCCCCGTATCAATCCCTGGCAACTCTATGGTTCTGATCACTCGGGCCAAATCTCTTGGTCTCATCCTGACTCCACTCTTTCTCGCACACCCTCCATCAGGCCCATCAGCAGATCCCTTGTCTCTCTCTCTGAAGTACATCCAGAATTTGATCACTCATCACCCAGCACCTGCACTGTCACCTCCGTGTCCAGGCCACCATCACCTCTTACCCGGTTCTGCATTAGGCTCCAAACTGGTCTCCCTGATTCTGCCCTTGTTTTCTCAATCTAATCCCAATAAAATAGTAAGAATTTTCTGTAAAAATGCCTGGCAGATCATGACACTCCCTGCTCAAAACCCTCCAGTGACTCCCCATCTTAGTGCGAAAGCTAAAGCCTCATGTGACTTATCAGTCCCTACATGCTCTGGTTCTCATGACCTAAGACCTATCATCTCTCTTCCCTTATTCTCTTTGCTGTTCCTCCCACACACCAGACACGCTCACATCAGGGCCTTTGCCCTTGCTGTTCTCGTTGTCGGGGATGCTCTTCCCCAGAATCTGCATGGCACGGAGCATCTGGTAAATGGCAGGCTCCATATGTTGAAGGGACTGAGCAAGGATAAGAAAGCGAGTGAAGAGGAAGAGGAGGCAGTGGAGTCTGATCCCATACAAGAAACAAAATGGCTCGTCTTGCTTTCTCTGCCTTCCTCCTGGACTTGCCCCATCCGGGTGCATCGGACCCTGTGAAGAGCCTCAAGCTCTGATGACATCAGGCCCCTCCTTTGCTGGTCTGGACCTCCTGCAAAGGAAACACCTCCGTCCCTGGTGTGCACTGCGCTCAGGCCCTAAAGGAGGTGAGGAGGAATGGGCCTCTTCCAATCAGGCACTCGGGACACGTTCGTCTCCAGCATCGGCCAGTTGGGCCTGAGCCCATCGAGTCCACCACGCTCCCCCCTCTTCTTAACCTGTGCTTCCTTTCCTTCCCCTGCCCTTCCCGCAGGCACACATTGGGAGACAATCTGAGGAGTGAAGGCTGGCGTGGTGAGGTCATAACAGCGCAGCCGCAGGCCTCTGAGTGGTGGGGAAAGGGAAGTTGACTTGAGGGGAAGGGTTTGGGGGTGGGAGGATGCAGAGTCCAGAGAGGCCACACACACACACACACACACACACACACACACACACACACCCCTGATGCAAAGAGAAGCAGAAGCTGTAAGGAGATGGTGATTTAGAGAGAAGCAGAGAGGCCATCCGCCAGGAAAGGGGGTCACAGTCAGAGGCAGAAACAGGGAGCGAAGCAAACGCTGACAGATGGCAGAGCTGCAGACAGGACGTGCAATAGACCCGGACACCCAGAGAGAGACAGACAGACAGACGGCGAGCCAGAGGGAATCAGAACCAGACCAGGAGAGAGATGAGGGGCGGAGGGAGGCCGAGGCTACCCAAAGACAGGGGAGAGACAGAGGCAGGCACAGAGGGAGAGACGCGCTTGGACAGACCAGAAGGCTGCGAAGAAGGCGAGGGAGGAAAAAGCGTGGAGGCGGGAGTGGCGGGAAGCGGCGGGCACGGGGCGGGCGCAGCGGAGCGGGCGGGCGCCCGAGAGCCGGCTCGTAAAAGCCGCGCGGAGCGGGGAAATTGCCGCCAGAATCGCTGAGCTCCACAAAACGCCGCCCGCGCGGCCCGCCGCCGCGCCCGCTCCAATCTCCAGCCTCATCGCCGAGCGGGCTGGTTATGCATTTAAATGTTATTTAATTGGATTGCGGAGGAGCTGGGGGCCAGAGCGCCCCCGCCCCCGCCCCGCATGCTTCGCATGCCCCGCGCTGCTCGCCTCCTCCGCAAATCTGTTTTCCAAGTCATAGATGGCAGCGCACCCCTCCCAACACGCTCCCCCCATCCCGACGGCTCCCCTTCGTGTCTGGGCTCCTTCTTCTGTTCTCCCCTCCCCAACAAGCCAGAGGACACTCAGAAAGACACAAGGCCCCTGAAGATGCATGAAAAGGTGGCGGCTACACAAAAATACTACAGACACAAAGACACAACAGCAGCAAAAATGGGTCCAACTAAATTACACAAGTGTCCACCTGGGAGATTTAAAAAATGCAGAGACAAAAAAAAAAGATTCCCATGGATCACAAAAGCACGCAAATGCATGCAATACCCAGCAGATCCACACTCCAGAGGGAACACATCACCCTGCCCCTTAAAAATGGCTCTCACAGGGTGACACTCCCCACACAGGACCAAGGTGGTAACTCCGTGACCTCACCGGGTCACACACAGACCTTCTTCAAAGCTGGGTAAGAAGCAAAACACACATTCCCTTGGAGCGGAGCCATCACACCCCACCTGCTCCACCGCGTGTCTCTCCAGGGCTGGAAGGCAAACCCTTCCTTTACAGACATCTTGTTCTCCTCCCAGGCCACAGAGAAAGTCCATCAGATGAGGTTCTGAGACGCAACTGCATCAGTCATCACGTTTCTTAAAACTGAACAGAGAAACACACAAAATGGAGCCCAAATTACAACAGGTAGGCTTGAGGGTAGACACCAGGAAGGCCTTCCTAAGAAGACAGAAAGTTTAAGATCCCAAGGAGTGACGCTAGGCATTTGTGTGAGGCTGGGCTTCTCCCCTATCACCTGCAATAGGAGAGCCATTTCTGCAGCCGGCACCAGGAGTGAGTTAGCACCAACAAGGTAGATGGAAGGACAGAATGACCTGCTGAGGCATGTCCTCCACACGCTCCCAACGGGCAGACAGGAAATTGCTGGCCTGAAATGATAAGGGTCAAGCTGCTTCAATTAACGAAAATGGAAATGGCAACCCGACTTGGCACAGGCGACACCGTGCAGGACTGTTCTGGGCTCTCAGCCACCCTCTCCGCAAGCTGGGCTTAGAGGCTGACATCAGGCTGAGCCTTGAGCGGATGCAGGGGCAGAAGAATGGGTAAAAAGATATGCAGAATTGTCTTGCAGTTGTTTTGTTTGTTTTTGTTGTTGTTGACAGAATGTGGGTCAAAACAGGGAGGGAGAGGAGGTTTCCCCAAATACATTATAATTCAACCTTGACTGGTAAGCCTGGGCTGTGGCCAGGCTGGCGGTAAGGCTTCTGTAGAAGAAAGCAATTCAGCTTCTCCCAAAGCAATTTACTTCTGCATCACCTGATGGTCATAGCTGGGAAGTTTATCCATGTGTCTAACCTCAATGCCTCATGCGCCAATTGAAATTATTTCCTTTTGGGGGCATTGGGAAAAAAATAGAAAAAAACTGGCCTACATCCTCCTAACCAGGAATATTTGAAGAGTCGAGATTTAGTCTGTGCTGGGCCACAATCTCTAGTCCCTCCCTCCATTCCATTTATTTTCTCTACCCAGCTATGTCCAGGCTGAGTTTCTGGTCTTTTTTGGCTCCAACAATTGGACACCCCCTGACAGAACCTGCTGCAGTTTTCCATCACAGAGGTTCACAGAACAAGAGATCAAAGAGAGAGCCCCACTTCCTGTCTCCCAGAGAGCCACGCCCAACCCTTAGTTCCTGCCATTTCCTGGCTGTGGAGCTCCTCCCCTCATCCTGTTTTCTATCTCCTTGCAGTCAGTGCTGAGAAATTCTTGGAGAGAGATGACACAGTGGCCCCCTTTTTGAAGAGCCACTCCATGAAAGTAGCAAGATTCAGCAAGTGCTGAGAGAAGAACTCTCCAATCACCGCCCTGGCTCACAGGCACACATACCTCCCACCCACATTCTGAGGACTAATCACTTCCTCAGTCAGTGTGCCCAGAGCACTGTTTAGAACTTGTTCACAACACGTTTTCCACTTGATTTATACTATAATTATATGCCTGTATCTCCCAACACCAGACAGTGAGCAACGTAAGGGCAAAGAACCACCTAACTCACCTCTGTCACTATCTACAGAGCCTAGTGTGGGGGACGACACAGAGCGGACATCAGTGTTTTTGAATTGAGAAAGGAAAATGAAGGGCCACACAGTAGTCAAACTCAAGACTCAATCTTTCTTTAAGCCATCCTGTTTCAGTCAGGGGGACAAGAGGAGAAAGTGTCTTTCTTCCCAAACATACTCCATCCTTCAGAGTCTCAGTGCCACTCCTGCCCCACGCACAGTGTGGCCTCTAACACGGTGTGCGTGTGCGTGTGTGTGTGTGTGTGTGTGTTGGGGTAAGACTTTTTAAGCCTCTATCGCTCCTTTGAACCAGAATTTGAATCATCATCACTGGAAAAAGCAACAACCCTGGGGACCCGCATGTTATCGCCTGGGCACCTGGGGGAGGTCTCCAAAACAAGATTCTTGCATTATTTGCAAATGTGTCCTGAACACCTACTTTGTGCCAGGTGTGGGGTTGCATACTGGCAAAAGGAAGGTAAGACACTCACTTCTTGCCTTCAAGGCACTAGTGCCTTCCTGCCTTAATCTTGGCTGCCTATGCAGAGTACAAAGGGAAGAGATACCAGGTTGCACTTCAGACCTCCCAAATCAAAATCTCTTAAATGGAGCTGAGACGCTTTTTTCTAAAACCTCCACAGGTGAATTGATCCGCGGGCAGGGTTGTAAGTCACTGATCTCTAGATCAGTGCTGTCCAATAGAACTTTCTGCAACAATGGACTGTTCCCTATCTGTGCCGTCCAATCAGTAGCCACTGGCCACGTGTGGCTATTGAGTACTTGAAACTAGTGACTAAGGAATTGAACTTTTTATTTTACTTATTTTAATTAATTTAAATTTAAACAGCCACCCGTGGCTAGTGCCTATTATATAGGACTGTAAAAGTCTACATCAGTGTTCCCCATCTTGGCTGCACATTAGAATTACCTGGGAATCTTTTTAAAATCCCGATTTCTGGGCCTCATCCTCCGGGAATTCTGTTTCTTTGTTTCTAATGTTGTGGCCTCACCCCATAACAAAGAAACAGAATTTCCAGAGGATGAGGCCCAGAAATCAGGATTTTAAAAAGATTCCCAAGTGATTCTAATGTGCAGCCAAGGTTGAGAACCACTGCTCTAGATGCTCCAAAATCACTTCAATTTGGTTGGAAGATACTTTTGTAGCAGGTGAAGTGTCCATTCCCTTTGGCTCGGAGAACACAATGAGCTTCCCTTCCCTAGGGACACTTATTTATACTGAAACACTGCTCTAGATGAATTGGGGGGAGGGGCCAGTCTGGTGGGTTAAGTCCTATCAGCTAGCTAAGCTACCTCACCAGCCTCAACATCACCACCTCTCCCCGACCCTCACCCCTGGCCTGGAGAAAAGCACGCCTGAGCACCCTCTTTTGTTAGAGGTTGATATTGGTGGGGGACATAAAAAGCAGTGACCTGACTTTAGGTACCTATTATGGACTGAATTGTGTTCCCCAAGTCATATGTTGAAGCCCTAACCCCCAATGGGACTGTATTTGGAGGTAGGGCCTTTAAAAAGGTTATAAAGGTTAAATGAGGTCAGAAGGTGGGATGAATAGGACAGGTGTCCCTATGAGAAGAGAGTTACCAGGGAGGTGCACACACAGAGAACAGCCATGGGAGGACACAGGAGAAGATGGCCGTCCGCAAGCCCAGGAGAGGGGCCGCAGAAGCCAAACTGGCAGACATCTGCATTTTGGACTTTCCAGCCTCCAGAACTATGAGCAAATATGTTTCTGTTGTTGAAGCCACCCAGCCGGTGGTGTTTCATTATGGTGGCAGACTAACACAGTGCACTTGGGAAAGGGCAGTGCCAGGATCCTAATTAACCTTTCCCTGATGAGATGCACCCCAAGAATAGTGACTCTACCATCTGTCGGTGTTTTGTTGTGCATCCTACTTCCCCAACTGTACTTTAAAGTCTCTAAAATTAGTCTAGGATTCAAGACCCTTCATACCAGGTAAACTGTCCCCAACTTCCGTCTCATTTTTCCTCCCAACTGGGTCAAGTCAATGCTAATCTATTTGCCACCCCTTGAACATAACAACACTCTTCTCTAAGCTCTCCAAAACGTTCCCATTCTCTAAGGCCACTGGAAATGCCACCTCTTTCAGAAAGCTTTCCCTGACTGCCTCAGCTAAATGCCTAAGGGAACAACGGCTTCCATCCTGGGAAGTTATCCACAGAGCCTACGCCAGTGCTCTGCAACATGGGGCAATGACTACTTACACTATAGCATAAGAGCAGAGACAGGAAAAGACGGCTAAGGCATGTGGGGCTGCAAAACTGAACCCAATTCTGATGCTAACTACCCAGAGTTAGCCCACGTCCAACAGGTTTAAGGGCAAAGTCCCAAATAAGACTCCCCTCATTTCAGATGCCAGCTTCAAGTTCGAGGGTCCCCAGGCCACCTATACTTCTGGCTATAAATTCAGGGGTCCCCATGACACCCTAAGGTTTAATAATGTGCTAGAATAACTCACAGAACTCAGTAAAGCACTTTACCTACAATTAGTTTATTATAAAGGATACCAAGTACGACCAGCCAAATGAACAAACATATAAGACAAGATCTGGGATGATCCAAAAAACAGCTTCCGTGCCCTCCCCCCACAGAATCATGGCGCATCACCTTCCCAACATATCCATGTGCCACCAGCCAGGAAGCCCACCAAAGCTTGTGTCCAGAGTTTTTATTGGGGTTTCACTATGTAGCCATAACTTATTGAAATCACTGCCCTGGCCAGTTTTGCTCAGTGGATAGAGCCTCAGCCTGTGGACTGAAGGGTCCCAGGTTCAATTCCGGTCAAGGGTACATGCCCGGGTTGTGAACTCCATCCCCAGTGGGGGGGAAGAAGGGGCATGCAGGAGGCAGCCAATCAATGATTCTCTCTCATCGTTGATGTTTCTATCTCTCTCCCTCTCCCTTCCTCTCTGAAATCAATCAAAATATTTAAAAAATCATTTTGTGTTTATATTCTTTTATAAAAGCATTTTGGATACAGAAAAAAAAATCATTGGCCACATGGTTGAACTCAATCTCTAGCCCCCTCTCCTCCATGGAGGCTGATATCACCTGACTCAAAGCCCCAACCCGCTAATCACATGGTTGGTCTTTCTGGCATGGTCACCCTCATCCTGAGTCAAACTTCATCATAAACTCAGGTGTGGTCTGAGGGATCCACCATGAATAACAGAAATTCCTATCACTTGGGAAAGTCCAAGGATTTAGAGGCTCCCTCTAAAGAACCAAGGACAAAGACCAGTAAAATTCTTTATTATACAATTGGGTTGTAGAGAACAGGGGAGACTCACTTATACTAAAAGCCTTAATTTTGAAAGCTGGAGATGACTTGTCCCAGAAGAGCCCATGTGCTCCTCATTAAGGTGGTCTCAGGACCTTCTCTGCTCCCAGCTTGATTCACTTTCCCAACCCTTGCCAAATGGGCACACCAGCCAGCCATGCAACAGACATAAGAAATGAGTTAGCTGGAAACACCAGGCTCCCATCCACCCACCACCTGCTCCCCAGAGCGCCCGGAGCAGAAGACAAGCCACTGGACAGGCCCCTAGCAGAGACCTGCTGCTTTGGTAAGGCAACTGGAAATGTTTACATCACCCCCCAGCTGCCCTTTGCCAACAGTGAAGAGGTAGGAGGGAAAATATAAACTACCACTTTCCACTCCTGTCATGTTCCCAGGACAGGGAAAAGCACCAACACAAAAAGATTTAGGAGCTTTTAATGCTTAGACTGAAAAATCACAGGCTGGGTTTTTCATAAAGTCATGGTCCATCTCTGGCAGGGCAAGTCTGCCCTCACCCAGGCCACGGGTGGAGGCTGAGACTTCTCCCCACGGCCTTCAAGTGGAGGGGCTTCCCTTGTAGTGCAGTGACACCCCAACCCGAGACAAGAAAAAAAAGAGGTGTAATGAGCAGCTATGTGCCAGGTACCACACAAGGCACTTTAAGTGTTATCTCAGTTAATCCCCACACCAACCCCATGGGGTAGGGATCCCCACGCTACAGATGGGGACCCCAAGGCTTGAAGAGGTTAATCAACATGCCCAAAGTCAAGTTCACAAGTCTCAACAGGTCTTCGAGCCTTCCCCACGCTGCCACACTGAATTCTTCCTCTCTCTGATCCAGCCTGTCTTCCGTAAGTTCATTCTCAATACCCATGCCCCATGCTCTGTCCTGGTCCCTGTGAGGAGAGGGGTCAGCTGAAGGACACTCCTCCATGAGAATGGGTGCGCATCCTGGCAGGATCTTTTCTCTGATAGCAAATAAGACCTTGGAGGTCACTCAGCTGAACACAGGCTCTCAAAGAAACAGTGAAGTAAGCAGTTTGCAGGTGTTGCCTCTCTGTGGAGTTAGGTTCCAAAAAGGCAGTGCTCAAAGGAAGGGGAAGAAGGCAGGAATCAGGAGAGCCAGCCGGAAGAGTGTCAAAACTGCCGTGGCAGGTCCCAGCAACCAGACGGCCGAGGAGGATCTTCCTGCTCCGGTCCAGGAGGCGTGTAGTCATCTGCTCGCTCAAGAAGGACCTGGGGGCCTTGAATGTGTCCCTCTGCCAGGCCCAGGGGCGCTCATTTTGTTAGCAGCGGTAGTAGCCCCAGCTCACTCAGTCTCTCCTTGGCCAGTGGCTCCCAGCCCTTGTTAGCCTGTGGGCTCCGAGGGGAGGGGTGCAGGAGCCCCTCCACCTGGACCTCGGGCATCAGGCCAGCCAGAGCTCGCCGTGCCCGCTGCTCCGCCAGCCGCCCCACGCCCACTACCAGCCGCACCCCCAGCAGCTGCACCTGCCGGCTGAGGGCCGCGTCACAGAGCCCAAGAAGCTGTTCTCGCTGCTTGGCAGGCAAATCGGCGGGGGTGAGGTTGCGCCCACTGGGAGCCAGGAAGAGCAGAGGACACAGATTGTGGACAAAACAGTGGCGGAAGAAAACCTCGGGCTGTCCACAGAGGTTCCGGAAAAAGCCCCAGAACCGGGCACCACTCACCTCTGACTGTGGGCACTCCAGCCCCAGCACTGGTCGCTTAGGGTGTTCTTGAGGAGGGCTCAACACAGAGCCCCCAATTCCCAACCAGTCCCGGACTACACTCACTTCCCCAAAGGGTACCTGTGGAGGAGAGAGACATGATGGTTCCAACTGGAGTCCTGACACCTGTTCTCTGAACCAACTGACCCCTTGCCACGCTCCATGAGGATCTAGCCTGAACACCTCCCCCCGCTCACCCGAAGGCCGGAGACTAGGATTCCTGGTCCTATGGTTTGATCTTGTCCCTCTTTCTCAAATTTTTCATTGTGGACTGTGGTCCAGACCTATCTGTTTGCCTCTACCCCCTTGGGACCACGTACAGGGAGTTCACGGGGATACCGGGCCCTTCCTAAGGCCTGATGGGTAGTACTGAGGACAAATGGATGGTCTGAGACAGAAAGGCTGCCAGGGTTAGAGGAGGCACAAGGACAGGGATGACCACTGCTCTCTGGGTGCCCTCTCAGCCCCAAGCCTCAGGCTGTCATTTCCATCGATCATCATTGACCACCTTTCATCCCCCAGTTGGGGTCAATAAAAGCGATTGAGCCTCCTGCCCTGGAGCCTCTTCCCCTCCCCCACCTGCCAAGCGCCCCACCAAGGGGCAGTCACTCATCCCGGGGCCTGAGAGATACGCAGGCAGGCCCTGAAGCCTGCTCTGGTCTGAACCTCTCCTCAGCTAAGAAGCAGAGCCCAGGCTGCCTGAGTGCGCTGCATCGATTCCATACCCACCCGCCAACCAGTCTCTCCTGAGGGCCCTGGAGTCCTGGTCCCGCTCCTGATCCCAACCACATTCTAGGGAGAAGGGAGATCCGGTAAGCTAAGGATGGGGCTGGCGGAAGGAAGGGCTCTCAGAGGCAATTAGCGGACAGCTCACAGAGGATAACGGAACTACCATTAATGTCCTTGGTTAACGACGGGCAGTGAGGCCAGGAGGATGTCTGAGACCCACAGGAGCCAGTGTGTATTGGGAAGGGATGGGAGCCCCGTACACCCGCACGGCCACAGCCGCACACATACTCCTCCTCCACAGCACATGCAGCCAAGCATCCCCCTGGAGCTTCCCACTCCACCCACCAGGGACAGCCAAGCCCTTTACCCCAGTCTGGGCCATGCCAAAGGGCCCCGGGTTCATGCCCAGGAAGAGCACTTGCTTGGGGCCCTGGCAGTAGCGGGTCACGTAGCTGCGATGAGGCTCCCACGCATAGTCCACGGGATTGTAGACAATGCCCACAGGCTCAGAAAACTGCAGCTGGCTCAGCTCAGCATTGAGCCGAAGTTCCTCCTCCAGGAAGCCCTCAGCCAAGCTTCGAGGGCAGAGCTGGGGCTCCACCAGGGCACCTGCAGGCTCATGAAGGGGCCCCGGTGGGAAAGCCTGGGGCACAGCCATGTCACCGTCACCTGGAAAAGAGATGGACAGAGGCCCCTCAGTCCTAGAGTGGGAGGAATCCAGACCGGCCAGGGCTCCACCACCATTTCCTATATCAGTCATCCCCCAACCTCCAGGCAGGACTAAGCTCACCTCAGTTCTTGGTAATGAAAGGACCTCTTCTCTTCCCCTTCACTCATCACCTGGTGTGAATAACCCATCCCCCACTCCAAGCCTCCCTTCCATCAGGCTAGGTCTTGTGTCTGTTCCTAGGCCAGTGATGGCGAACCTTTTGAGCTCGGTGTGTCAGCATTTTGAAAAACCCTAACTTAACTCTGGTGCTGTGTCACACATAGAATTTTTTTGATATTTGCAACCACAGTAAAACAAAGACTTATATTTTTGATATTTATTTTATATATTTAAATGCCATTTAACAAAGAAAAATCAACCAAAACAATGAGTTCGCGTGTCACCTCTGACACCCGTGTCATAGGTTCGCCATCACTGTCCTAGATCATGGCAAGCTTTGGTAAGTTTCCAATAAATGTTTACTGGTGGCAAAATTTCAGTACCTTCAATGTCCCCCTTAACAAAACAAGCCCAGCCAGGATGAGCCGCGTCCTGGGAACCAATGTGCTGAAGAATGAGATGCAGGTGCAAAGCCATAGCTCAGAGACTAATTACTAAGGGCTAATTACAATAGCTTCCAGGTGGTAAGCAAGTGCTCCGTGCCAGATACACCCCATGGATACTCATAACAACCCCAGGAGATGGGTGTTATTGCTCCCATGTTACAGGTAAGAAGACCTAGGCTTAGCAAGATCAAGCAACTTGCCCAGGGTTATGCAGTTAGCAAGTCATGAACCTGGGATTTGAACCCAAACTATCTGACTCAAGACTGAGCCCTGAATCACCCAAACCATCTTGCCTTAGATCAGTGGTTCTCAACCTTGGCTGCACATTAGAATCACCTGGGAATCTTTTCAAAATCCTGATTTCTGGGCCTCATCCTCTGGAAATTCTGTTTCTTTGTTATGGGGTGGGGCCACAACACTAGTAACAAAGAAACAGAATTTCCGGAGGATGAGGCCTAGCAATCAGGATTTTAAAAAGATTCCCAGGTGATTCTAAGGTGCAGCCAAGGTTGAGAACCACTGCCTTAGATGATTCACTCAGCCACCCCTGCTAATTCTACAACCTCCCCAGCCCAGTCCAGCTTCTTGCCCACATTCAAGAATCCTCAGTGGTAAGTGGGATGACTACCAGACTCTCTTACAAGCAATGTAACCAGAGCCAGTCTCTGGATTCCTCATCCAAATACTAAAAATAACAATATTCACTCAATAATGTTGATATAAGAGTGATTTCATTTATATGTGTGATCTAAAAGGCAAAATAAACGAACAAGAAGAACAGAAACAGACTCATAGACACAGAGAACATTTTGATGGTTGCCAGATGGGAGAAGTGTTGGAGGAATGGGTGAAAAAGATGAAGGGATTACATACAAATTGGTAGTCATGGTGATGTAAAGCACATCATAGGGAAAATAGTCAATAGTACTGTAATAACTGTATGGTGTCAGATGGGTACTAGATTTATCGGGACGATCACTTCATAAGCTGTATAAATGTCTAAACACTGGGGTGTACACCTGAAAATAATATAATATTGTATGTAAACTGTATTTGAAAAATTGTTATTTTAAAATAATATTAATATGCCCAGCTGGTGTGGCTCAGTGGTTGAGTGTTGACCTACGAACCAGGAGGTCACAGTTCAATTCCTGGTCCAGGTTGCAGGCTCAACCTTCAGTGGGGGGCATGCAGAAGGGAGCTGATCAATGATTCTCTCTCATTTGTTTCCCTCTCTCGCTCTCTCTCTGAAATCAATAAAAACATATTTTTTAAAAATCCTATATAATAAAAGCCTAATATGCTAAGTGTTCGACCAGTCATTCGACCATTCGACCGGTCGCTATGACATGCACTGACCACCGCACTGACCACCGGGGGCAGACACTCCAACCGGTAGGCTAGCTTGCTGCTGGGGTCTTGCCTGGACTGGGCGAGATCCGGGCTGGGAGAGACAGGCTGGACACGCCCTGAAGCCCTCCCACAGTCCCTCCCCAACCCCGATCGTGCACCAGTGGGGTCCCTTGGCCTGGCCTGCACCCTCTCGCAATCCAGGACCCCTCAGGGGATGTCAGAGAGCTGGTTTCAGTCTGATCCCTGCAGGCTAGGCCAAGGGACCCCACTGGTACACGAATCCATGCACCAGGCCTCTAGTATAATATAAAAGAATGAGATGTTGCATGTAAAGGGGGAGGAAGGGAAAGGGGGAAGAGAAGAGAGGGAAGCAGAAGGGAGAAAGCAGAGGGAGTATTCAAGCAAGCTTTGTAATCCGGCACAAGGCCTGGGAATCTGTTTTTTGACAAGCTTCCCGAGGTGTTTCTGATGGTTGGTGAAGGCTGAGAACCATTGTGTCACCATGGTTCGTAGTTTCTTCATAAATTCACATACCTCCCTCTTCAATCAGAGGCCAGTCACTGGTCAGTTTCCCTCCATATCTGCAAGGTCTTAGCTCTTACTAAGTAGTCAACGAATACCTGCTCAGCTCTGTCCATCCCTATTTAAACTACCTCCTACCAAGGAGCCGGTCCTGATGGACTCGCTGAAGACTCAGCTGCCCACTTGTACTCTGCCCCTTCCCAGGGCTTGCCAGGCTCTGGGGGGTTTCCATCAGGTCTGGACCTCCCATAGCGTAGATCATGGTTCTTTCTCCCTCTCAACCCCTTGCCCAGGTTAAGAGTAACCCAGATAGGAACTCAAGGTTGACACAACAGCTTGATCCATCAACCTGCTCTCTGACCCTAGCCTGGAGGAAGAGAGGGGAAAAAATCAGGGGCCAAACTTAGGAACTCCTCCCCCGTCTGATCTCAGAATTCAACTGATCTATCCAGCTGGCTACCCAGGGCCAACTGGCCTCAGGCACATGCTGAGAAGGAAGCTGGGGAGGACTCCAATGCCTCAGAGGCTCTTGCTTTGCCTCTCCCCAGGTAGCACCAACATTAGTGGTCTGGCTGCTCCAGATGCGGGATCTCTCTCGGCCATAAGTGGGACCTACCTTTGATTTCAGAGACCTATGCTGGAGACAGCAAAGCTGGGGGTACACAAAGTGACAAGGGTTATTTCAGTGTTCCAGGGTTTCAAAGCCTGATCTGATAGCAAGAGCCACAGAATGGGTGTCATCTGACTCAAGTTCTAGTCCAGGTTTCAACTCTAAGAAGGTTCTCTCTAGAGCAGTGGTTCTCAACCTTGGCTGCACATTAGAATCACTTGGGAATCTTTTTAAAATCCTGATTGCTGGGCCTCATCCTCCGGGAATTCTGTTTCTCTGTTACTAATGTTGTGGCCCCACCCCATAACAAAGAAACAGAATTTCCGGAGGATGAGGCCCAGAAATCAGGATTTTAAAAAGATTCCCAGGTGATTCTAATGTGCAGCCAAGGTTGAGAACCACTGCTCTAGAGTCACTTAACTCTATGAAATGAAAATGAGAAATTCCACCTAACCTAGCACCAGTAGGTTTATTTTTTTCAATATGTATGAGTCTTTTACATGACAGGTACTGTAATAGTCTGTTTCTTGGTGGGGAAGAAATCCCAAATGAAAAAAACAACGTAGGCCAGGCTCATGAACCGCTGAGATGACAGATACACAACTTTAAGACACTGTGGTTGGCGCTTTAATGTCCCCAACAAAACACTGTAAGAGCCCAAAAGAGGAACTCGGAAGCACTATCTAAAGTCATCAAGGGCCAGAGACTTAAGACACATACTAGTAGATACTTTATAAATCAGTGTCGTGTCACATTAAGTGCAGAGGAAGCGGAGGGTGACCCAGCGAGAAGTCTGGACACCTAGGCTTTCTGACACAGTGAAGAGGGAATCGAAGACACTCTCCACTCCCCTGTCCCTATGGGCACCCCAGGAATCCACAGGAACAATCAGCAAATCCTTAAAACCAATAATTATAATAAAGATAACAGAGCACGCGCTCAAAAATACCACTTCATCCTGGCTCCTGGCTCCGAGGGGGCAGACGACTAAGGCTCCCTAAGAAACCTCCGCGTGCGCCCGACAAGAAAGCCTCGGCCCGCAGGCCTCCAGGCTTCCAAGGGCTGCGCGCTCCCTGCGCCGGGACGAACCCCGAACAGCGCGAGGGGCCCCAAAACGCAGACATTCCGACTCCCCGCCTGCCGCCACCCCGAAGCCGCGTGAACCCCGACCCTTCCCCCGTCGCCCCTGGGTTCCAGCCTCCAACTTCCTCACCTGGCCCAGCTGCCCATCCGGTTTCCGAGTCCTTTTCCCCGCCCCCGGGCGCGGAGGACAGTGGGAATCGTAGTCCACTCTGCTTAGGAAAGGAGATTGGCGTAGTCACGGCCACTTCCGCCGGAAATGCGCAAGTCCCCGGAAAGCGTGCTAAATTAGCGCTAAGCGATGCTGGGGGTTGTAGTTTATTCTTTACTTCAGGGCTGAATCAACAACATTTGAGAAGTGAGGGCCAGGCTTTTTAAGAACCTCGAAGATCCTGGGTTCTAGCCCTAAAGGCATCAACCTTCCATAGCTCATCCACAACACTTTCCCCAAAGGGGTTAAGAATCAAGGAGCTTCAACCATCCCCAACCTCCCAACCCACCTGAGGCTATTAACATGGTTAAAAACCAGTTCTAGCCCTCCGGTTGCCCCAGGTGTAAGAGACCTTTCCTTTGCAGCCCTCCTAGGACTGTATGTAGAACATCCACAGAGACACTTCCGTCATCTCCTAATAACTCCTTTTTTAAAATATATATAATTGATTTCAGAGAGGAATGGAGAGGGAGACAGAGATATAAACATCAATGATGAGCCCTGGCTGGTTTGGCTCAATAGGTAGAGCATCGGCCTGTGGACTGAAGGGTCCCAGGTTCGATTCTGGTCAAGGGCACGTGCCCGGATTGCGGGCTTGATCCCCAGTGGGAGGAGTGCAGGAGGCAACTGATCGATGATTCTCTCTCATCATTGATGTTTCTATCTCTCCCTCCCTCTCCCTTCCTCTCTGAAATCAATAAAAATATATCTTATTAAAAAAATCAATGATGAAAAAAAAAATCAATGATGAGAAAGAATCATTGATCAGTCACCTCCTGCACGCACTCTCCTGGGAATCAAGCCCACGACCTGGGTATGTGCCCTGCCTGGGAATCACACCGTGACCTCCTGGTTCATACATAGGTGGATGTTCAACCGCTGAGTAACACCAGCCAGGCAGGGCAGCTAACAAGTCGTAATAATGGCTTTGAGTCTCCAAGGCTTTACCATTTGACTTCTCTCTCCCCTCTGCACTACTATTTGCCCAGCCTTATAACCTCCCATCATTCCCAACCCTCTCCTTCAAATACTACGTCCAGGACACCACTCCTGGCCCATTGCAATCCCATGGCTGCATTCCTAATAGTCCATTCCTTCCCACCTCCCCAACCCAATACCAGTGTGCAAAGCTGTCCCACTCATAGTTTTGTTCTTGTCCTCTGTCTGGGTCTGTTTCTGTTTCATTAGACTGGAACCCCGTGAAATCAGTGATCTTCTAGATTCCTCCCACCTCCATCCCCTGCACGCATCAGCACAGCCATGACCGAGATCAGGAAGAAGCCAGGCCTCCCTGCAGGTAGTAAGGAAGGAGACCAATAAACCCAGAACAGGAAGAAGTGAGAAAACAAGGATGCTACCCCCTTCCCAAGCCTCCCCTGCTCTCCTACTAATAGACAAAAAATTAGTGGGTGCAGCAGGAGCTTCAGGGAACTATGAGCAGTGACACACTGACACCAAAGGTGAGAAACTACTCTCAACCTTGCAAGACTTTGGAAACTTAATTACTCATCCACCTGGCAAAGTCCATTACTTCCTGAGCTTTCATTTGTGTCAGAGTCTCTCCCTCTCTGTGTCTTGGCCTTTCTCTCCCCATATAAATCTATCTCTACCTCTAGCCTCTTCTAACCTGTGTGTCTCTATCTCTCTCTGTGTACATCTATTTCCCTGTATCTGCTTCATTCCTTTTCTCTGGAATGACTGAAATAAGAGTACCCTGTGCTTCCAGAACTGACACCTCCCACAGGTGCCTCTATCTCTGTACATCTATGTACTTGTGTGTTTCTTAACAAAAATTAGTATGAAATGGGGAATAGTGTTTAAGAATTCTAGGAGCTTCGCCATCCCTTAGACAACCTTCCTGCCTACCCCACCCCTCTGCCACTTGCTTGCCAAGCACTTCCGGTTTTTCATCATGGAAGCCCCTGCACACTGCAAGTCAGACATTCCGACTTGAGTGAAGTGAGTGACAGACAAATGGAGATCCCTAGAACCCCAGGCCCAATTTCAACTTCCTGGAGGACTTGGATAACTGTTTGTGTCCCTGTAAGGCCATTCACCCCAAGGAGCCCAGAGATAGGGGTCCAGACATAGGAAGAAATTGAGTTTTGGGGAACCCACAGTGAGTCCCGATAGCTGGCCCAAGCGGGACCTGGGACCCTTCTCTGCCTCTAGCCCAAGCTACTCCTCCCTACCGCGTGAGTCCCTCTGAGGGAAGATGGAAGGAGGGGCTCCACACCTCCATGCTTAGAAATAGACACCCATAAACTTTCCAGAGACAGAGCCTGAGAGATGCACTGGGCTGAGGCGGGGCCCTCACAACCTGCCTTGTCCTTGTCTTAGACTCCTGGCCTCTGGGAAATCTCCAAATGACTGGCTGCTGGCTTATGGATAGAGCCTTACGGATAGAAGCAGACGCAGCTGTGGCCTGGACAGAGCCTAGAGAATTGGGTCATTCCTTAGGGGCCAGCCGGTCCTGGACAGGGCCCTCCGCCACCCATCAGCCTGTTCCTGGGGCCTGAGAGCCGGCGGTAAGGGGTTAACTTCAGGCTTGTTTTCCTTTGGTTTCTTTGGGCTGCCTGGGCTGTGTTGGGCCATGAGCGCCATCTATCGGCCTCTGAAGGTCATAGCTCTGACTCCGATCTTTCAGCCCTTCCCCTGCCTCCATGCTCTGAGTAGGAAGGGGAAATTGTCTAGCTGCACTGCTCCAGCGCAGAAATAGATATTTGTAGAAGTGAGGGCCATGTTTTCCCCTCCCCAAATACCAGGTGTCACCCGTGTCAGCTCCCACCACCTCTGGCCCGGGGAACCCCAAAGGTTTTCGTGTTTGACTTTCAGCGTAGCCATCTCCCCCCAGCTCCACTCCCCTGGGCAGTTACCCGCTGGCAGTCAGCCCAATAAACATGGAAAGAGCACTGGAGAGGAGAGGTGACATCGCAGAGGCCTTTAGAGTGTGGGCTCTGGACTCAGACTGCCTGGGTTTGAATCCCAGCTCTGCCAACTTACTAGTGGTGGCCTTGGACAATTACTTAGCTTCTCTGTGCCTCACTTAACTCAGCTGTGAAATGGGATGATCATTGTAATCCGTGTCTCCTCTTGTGATAATTAAATGACTTAATTACATAATGTGCTTATATGGTGTCCAGCACGGAATCGATGCTCCATACGGTTAGTTTTGTTATGACCATGTGCCAGGTTCTCAGGCAGATGCTAGTCTCAGGCCCCAAGACCCAGGCCATAGAGCCATGACAGACACACGGGCACAGAGGACAAGACAGGCAACTGGTCCCTGGCTATTTCTACAAAGACAGTGCCCCACATGGGCTAGGGTTGGGCGCTGAGAGTTCATGACCGCAAGGAAAGTACTTTAAGGTCTCCAAAATCACCAGAGATGGGATGACAGAATCAAAGAAACAAAGAACTTGAGATAAAGATATAGGAAGGCAAGGTGTTAACAGGCCTGTAAAGGGACCTAATTTAGGGCAGTGGAGAGAGGTCCCTGAGGGGTGGGGTGAGGAAGGGCCACTGCATCCAAGTACAGGCACAAAGTCTCCGGCTTTGATTGGGCTCCGCAAGCTTCCCAAGATATATGGTACCACAGCCTCTTCCCCGCTCTGTGGGGACTTAACCCTCAAAGTATTTCCCCCAACCTGGTGCAGAGGGACTCACACATGCAGACAGCTCTCCGCGGGTCCTATGGCCCCATTCCCACCTCCCTCCTAGAATTAGGAAAACTGGAGAATCAGCCTGTGACAGGGTTCATTTGTTCCCTAGCAGTTCAGCCATCCATCTCCCTGTCTCTGTGTCTTCTGTATCTCTGCCTTCATCTACCTCACTGGGAAATGGGTACATAGGATTCTTCTCCAAGGGGAGAGAATGAGGGGGAGAGTGCCCCTCTCTGTTAAGACAGAAATGCAGAACTAGTGGGGTCCCTGGTCCACCCTCACCACCCCAACGCCCGCATCTCCAAGCCCAAGCCAGCACAGATGAGCTTTATGGATTGATGGCCGCTTCGCTGGAGCCAGGTGACAGCCTCCAACTCTCCCCAAATCAGCTGTGCTCCTCTCCTGGGGCCTGGATGCCTGGGTTCCCAGGAGAGGAGCAGGGACAGGCTGGATGGGCTGATTTGCATCGCTTACTTGGGAAGCAATTATCGGAGGAGCTGTCAGCTCAGCGCAGCTCTCTCCCTGCTAATCGGATTTCACCAGAGCCTGGGGCTGGGGGGGCTGAGTAATTTGGCTTGATGCAGTGGTGGGAGATGTCGGGCCAGGAGGCCAGCCAATCTGTCTGAGTGGTGTTAGAGTTGTCCAGAGCAATTATCCTGAGCGGACCACACAGACATCAGACAGACAGACAGACAGCCACGGGGTCCCCAAGTCCGGCAGCAGAAGGAAGAAAGTTACACGTTTGGCAGAGGTGGGAGGAGTATCTCCCACAGGTTGAGCCAAATTAATCAACTGAGAAGAGGAGTCAAGATGGGCCTGGGAGGGGGAAGAGGAGCCAAGTGGGAAGAGGATCCAAGAATCCCAGCTTCCGGCCAACCCACCACCCAGGCCCCGCCTTGCCCTGCACTCCCAGGGAACCCGCAGCAGAACAGGGACTTGACCAAGGATGGCCTCCCTTGCCCCCTGCAGTGCTCCCAGGCCACGCTTCTCTGCCCCTGGCTCTGGCTCTGTCATTTGCCTTCTCTTGTCCCCTCCTTCCCACCCACACTGCCTCACCCTGTCCCTCCCCAGGTTTTGCAGCAGACTGCCGGCCCCCTCCCTGCCTCTGTCCCCCATCCCGCACCTCTCGGAAGTGTGAGAAGGATGGTGACAGCGATAGCTAACCCTCATGAGTGCTTCCCCTCCATCAGACGGCACCCTGGGTGCTTGCTATAGATCCTCCCATGTAATCCTCATGCTAACGCTATGAGGGACCCTCTTTCTACCCCATTTACTGATGAGGACACTGCTGCTGACCGACCCTCCTGAAGGAGGGACACATCTTACTTCCTCTTTATTCAGTTTATTGGGGTGACACTGCTTAACAAAATTATACGGGTTAAGGAGGGACACATCAGATCTTTGCATCCCGAGCTACTGGGGCAGCCCTGGCATGTGATTAGTGCACACTCTGTCTGTTTGCTGAATCAAAGATCAAATGAATGACTGACCCTGTTCTCTACTTCCGGCTGCCCTCCAGGTAACAGTCACATCCCTGGCTGGGCCTCTCAACCTTCTCACATCCACACACACACACACACACACACACACACACACACACCCTTCGCCTCTCAGCTCGACCTCCCTCACACCTCTCCACACACTCTGCTCCAACGCACCGGGGTCTCCTGCCTTTGCACGATGGCCCATCTTGCCCCCCTCGCCTGGAACATTCTTCCCTTCTCATCTCTGCCACTGAATACATTCTACCCACTCGCCAAGGCCCATATCAAACGCCATTTCCCCTCAGAAACATTCCCTGGCCTTCCCTTTGCTGGTGCCTCCCTGGCGACCCCCGTCCCTAACTGTGCAGTGTCTACTAATTGCTGAGATGCCTGGTGGCCCCTACTAGACCGTGTTTTAAGAGGTCAGCACTCGGTCTCCTGAGCACAGGCCCTCTGCCTTGTATCCACTAGGTGCTCAATACATGCCTGTTGTATTGACAACATGCTATCTGCTCTCTGTTTTTGTTTACCTCATTCGGAGATGCTCCTATGGCGGGTTGAAGGGAGCAGTGAACCTTCAGGAAACCTGGAATTGGGTCTGCCCTCACCAACGTGTGACTGAGGAAGATCATTGCTCTCTGAACCTTGGGCTGATCTTTTCCTTCTTCACCTGTGAGAGAGGAAGCCAAGGCCCACCTCACAGAACGTGCGACACGTCCTTGTCTCATCGGATCCGGACCTGTCTCCCCCATCAATTCAGGCACAGAGCCCAGGAGTCCTGCCACTGAGCTCCCTCGCTCTCACTCAGGCATGTCAGTTTCCTGGGGCTACCATTCCCAGGGACGGCCTCTCCCTTTCCCCAGCCCCGCCTTGGCTCCATTACCCTCTTAAAAAGTCAAACCTTCCGTTCTCCCTCTGAAAATATTTTTTATTTATTTATTAAATTGATTGCGGTGACATTGGTCAACATGAGCATACAGGTTTCAGGTGTGGATTTTTATGTTCCAAGAAGAAAATATTAATAATAAAGAAACAAGGCAGTGGGCATGGAACTGGATGCAAATTGGCCCCAATTCTCAGTCCAAGAAAGAGAATGCCTGAGCTATGGACCCAGAGAAATCCTGTGCTCGTTTGCATGTCATTTGCATTATATTTACATGTGATCAATTTCATGTTCAAATGCACAATCCTCCCTCCCCAGTTTTTCTCCCCCAGGGTCCCCTCAGCTGCTGCCCCATCACTCCCCCAGCCCTTCTGCCCCTGGCGCGGCCACAACCCTCCTTTCCCTTCTTCCGGCCAGGCTCCACAGCGCCCCCTCCCCTCCTCACTGGCAAGGACCCACTTGCCCAAACCCAAAATAGGTTCCTGGGGTCTTACCCCTAGTTCAGCAGGGACATCCTTGCCTGCCCCCTCCCGCCCTGAGCCGGGCAGGCGCAGCAGACAGCAAGCGCGCCTCTCAGCAAATCCCAGCCCCATTCAGCCTTGTGATTAATGGCGCTGCCCTCCCCATGAACCTGCCTTTAATACTGAGGAAGTTATGAAACCGCTATACATCAGCAGCTCCGGCCCCGCTGCCCCCGCCCGCCTCCTCCTCTCCTCCACCCCCCACCCTCCAGCTCCCTCTTCAAAATCTCATTTGGGCTCCTGCCGCCTGGGCCCACCCCTCCGCTGGCCTTTGCTGGGGGAGGGGGTGTCTGCCCCTGCTGCGGTCCCCGGTGAGGACCCACATCTCATTTTCCCTTCCTCTCTCCCCGCTGCTCCGCCCTCTCTCCCTCCCACCCCCCACCCCCCCACGGCTGCATCTCCGGACCCATTTAGAATTGCTGACATTTTATCTGCATTACATACATCACTCCGTCCCCAGCAGCCATCTCTCATGGATTGTCGGGGGGCGGGGTGGTCCTGAGCTTGGGAAGATGGTGGGGAACCGAGGTGGAGGTGGGGAGACGGCACTTCCTCCACACCCTTTCCCCTGGCCTCTCCCCAGCCACCGGGGAGGCTGCGCAGGTGGGCCCCTCGGGCAGGTGCTGGCAGGAGCTGGTACCCGAGCCTCCTCATGCCCATCGCCGCCACCGCACATCAAAAGGCCTTTTCCTGTCACGTTGCCCGTCTCCCCGCACTCCCTCCCAGGGGCTCCGCCACAGGAGATTACGAAGGCGCTGCTTAGTCTCTTGTACCTGGCCCGTTCTAACATTTCCCACACCTCCCTTTTGGGAAGTCCCCCTGAATGTCTAACCAGTGTGCCTCATGCTGCAGTCATGATTTTCTTCTTGCTTTGCCCTTAGAAGATTGAAATGCAGTATTGGCTCTCAGATGAATTAAATCCTTTGTTCCAATGCCTGAGCGATTCTAAATACAGTCACCTGCCCACACTCCTGAGTCTTATCAATATGATAGGAGGCAGAGGGTGGGGCCACCCCAAAAAAGAGGAAATGGAGACCCAGATTCAGGAGGAGGAAAAGCAAGAGCCTGTCTAAGATCAGGAGGTAGAGGCCCATGGATACCGCAATCCCCAGGGGCAGTGTTCTCTCCCAGAGAGATGGCCAAGGCAGAGGGCAGGACGATAGAGAGGTCTGGACCCAGAGACAACAGACAGCAGGAGAGGGGAGGGAGCTGGGAGAGAGACAGGCAAACAAAGAGACAAACAAACAAAGAGCTAGACAGACAAAGGGACCGTCAGCCAGGGACAGGCCGACAAGCGAGAAGAAACCGACAGAGCGGCACTGGCCCCGCGCGTCCCAGGCTGGGCAGCAGGAGAAGGGCCCTGTCCGTCTCCGTCGGTCGGGGTCTCTGCTGGAAGCTCAGGGCCTCTGGGGCTGCTTGCTCACTGTGTCTGCATATCCATTTTCTGGGTATGTTTGTTCTCCATACCCTGGCCCTTCCCCGTCAGTCTCCCTGTCCGTCCCATCCCAGCTGCTCTTTCTATCTCAGGCCATCTTTCTGCCCTGCCCCTCACACTCCCTCTCAGGGAGATTCAGACTCTTCCTGTGGGCTTTGGGGGGCGACTCCCGGAACTGGGCCAGTCCTCCGGGGATGAACCAGAGGGAAGCTCCCAAGCCTGCAGAAAGGAAAGGCAAGAGCAGTTGGGACTGTGTCCCCAGGTCTCGCGAGGCTCAGCCAGTGAGGCAGGAGGAGCCCCACAGGGGAGGTGAGAGGACCCTCTGCCCCACCCTCCTGTGGCTCAACTTCAGACAAAACAGACCTCAAGCAGTGGGTCTAGCAGGGAGTGGCTAATTTACATGATGTTTGCATCTCGTTTGCATGCCCCTGATTCCCAGTCAGCCCTTTCCAAGCCCAGGCTCTCTCCTAGCTCAGTCTGGCCCCTAGGGAGGTTGGGGTTGGGGGCGGGGACAGAGGGTGGGTAGGAGTGAGGTCGGTGGCCAGGGGTCTTTCTCCCACACCTCCTGCCAGCACCCGTCACATCCCTGCCCTGCCACAGCCGCCTCATCTCCTGCCCTAAAGCCAGCCCCCAACGCCCCCGTGTGCCAGCTACACACTGACCTCCAGACGTGACTTTCGCTGTCCTGCCTCTGACCTTTGTCGCCACGTTTCCGCCACCTCCCCCACCCCTCTCTGTTTAGCTCAATCACCATAGTTTAAGGCCAGGCACCAAGCCCTCCTCTTCCAGGAAGACCCCCTTGGTCATCCATCCCAGAATGACCATAAAACTACAGTTCTCAATCCTGGAAGGCACCTCAAGAAACCACACTGTTTGTCTTACCTTGTCTTCAGGGAGATGATGCAGCACTATCCCCATTTTGTAGATGAAACAACTGAGGCCCAGGGTCACTCCAGTAAGTTTCCCGGGACAGTATAGGCAACAAGACAGAGGAAATGGGAGCCCAGGGCACTCTTCCTAACGTCCCCGGTCCTACCCACTCCTTGTCATTCATTTGGCCAAGAGCAACGCACTGTTCTGGACCCCCTTGACTGGCCAGTGAGCTAACACCAGACACTGTTGTTTAGCTTTTTCTGGGATTTTAGTCTCCCACAGTTCCCTGGGCTCCGGCCACACAGAACTCCTGGCAGCTCCTGAGTTCTCCTCGCCTTTTCTTAGCAGCACACGTTTGCCCCTGGTGGTCCTTCTGACAGGACTGCCTTTCTTCCCACACCGTTATGAACGGGAATACTCCAGCTCATGCCTCAAAACCCAGCTCCATGCTCACCTTCTCCGGTGAAGTCTCCCCAGGCACCCCAGCACTGTCACACGGCTGCTGCCAGCCCAGCCTCCCTCCTTCACCCCAAGTCGTTCAAGGGCAAGAACCATCATGTCCTATTCAGCGCTGTCTCCAGAGCACACCTTGTTTAATTGGACCAGATTCCATTACCACCTTCCTTCCCTAACCCGGTCCATGGAACAGAGGCATTGACCCCCCGGGAAAGTCAAGAAGGAGGAGCAGAAGTTGGGGCAACATGCAAGAGAAGGCCCAGGAGAGAGGCCAGGGGGGCAGGACGGGCATTTCTCGATTTTTAAGGAATCCCTTTTACCTAGCTTCATGCTGAATGAGTGAGTGAATGAATGAATGGAGGAAGGTAGAGGAACAGAGGAACAGAATGATGGGGAGAAGCAGGAGAAGGAAGGAAAGAGGTGGGTGAGGGGCAGAAGGGGGAAAAGTCAGAGAAGGGCAATGAAGAAAGAGGGAGGGAAGCAAAGAGAAGGAGGGAACCCAAACTTTTGATCTTCAAGCATGTCCAGCAGAGACCCAATCTTTGGGCCTTAGTAGCATTCCTGCCCCCATTTTCCTGTCTGGGAAATGGGCACATCTCCCCTTCTCCAAGAACAAGCGAGCCTGGGGAGGGGTGTGGAGGCTGGAAGCACCTGCCCTGCTCAGTGCCGTGGGGCCCATTCACACGCACACTGTTTCACAAAGCTCGCCTGAGAGGTAGGAGCTATTATTCCCACCCTACAGATGTAGACACTGAGGCAGAGAGGTCTGCCATTTGCCGCCAGGAGGCGGGGTCTGACTCCAAAGCCCCTCTCTCCCCACAGCCCCAGGGCCCTCTCCGCATTGAAGACAGCCCAGAACAGAGGCAGATGCCGTTTCACATCCCACTGGGGAGGTCGAGGGGCAGAGGGCAGAGGGGGCCAGTGACCGGCACCTGGTGGAGGACGGGAAGTCGTGGTGTCATCTCCCGTTCCAGGAAGGACGCCCCTGCATCAGCTTAGTCTTTGCCTGGTAGGCGGATGATGTTCAAGCTAAGAATTTAATGACTTAACAGGGGCTCTGAAGAGACATTTAAATGGATGCAGAAAACTGCTCTGTCATCTCGCCCTGGCCTTCCCTCTGCCCGTGGTCACCGGCAGGGGAGGGAGTGCTCAGGGGCTTTCCTTTGAAAAGCCCCACACAGATCTCTTCCATCTGAAGCCCAAGGATTCGGCGACATCCATGGTCCTCTGAGGCGTGGAGGTGCCCAGGGGCCGGGACCTGTGCCCAGCCCTCCTGTCTAACGCCCACGAGGGAAGGACAGGGGGTGGCTGTGGATCACCGAGGACTCGCCCCAACTCACAGAACCAGAGCCCGGATGAGCAGGCAACTTCCTGTGTTCAGCCTCCCTCAGATACCAAGCCCCGCAGCGCCTGTCCCTCTCTGCCAGGAAGTCCCTCTTCGTGTCTAGCTTACATTCCTCCTGCTGCTGCCTATCCAATCCTCAGCTGTGATGGCAGAGCAAAGTCTGAGCTCTAAAGGCCAGGGGATGCCGAGGAGAATAAGTACTTCAGTTCAAGCCTAGGGGAAGGGGGGAGTATTCGTACAAAAAAAAGGAAAAGAAGAAGAGTGGCTCGTTCCGCCTGCTCCCTTCCCTCCAGCAGCAATAGAAATGGAGGGTAGACCGCTGGAAGGACTTCCCGAGAGAAGGGAGATACTCCTGGAATAGGATCCGGACAGGCAAAGGCTGCCTCCCGCTCCCGCGGCCTCCCCGCCTGGCAGAGAGCTTCCCTGGCAGCTGCAGGAGGATGGCCGGCACTTCCAGAAAAGCTGCGAGTTCGGGGGCTGCTGGGAATTCTTGCGGCTCCTGCGGAAAAGGAGAAAAACCTGGTCCCGGAGCCCCCTTGTGGCCACACGGCGACAGGACAGGCAGCTCTGCCTCCCGCGGCCCCAGCGGTCAGAGCCGGGCCGGGAAGGCAGCCCCTGGTGCCCCACCTTCAGACCGACCCAATCCGCAGCCCAGAGCTCAGCTGACCCCGCGGACAGGGTGGGGACAGGGACCAGAAGGACCTGAGAAGGGGAGGAACAGTTGGAGGGCATGGGTGCCAGAGCAGGGACAATGGGCAAGGCCGGAGTGGCAGGGTGCCCCAGCCCATCCTTCAGCCTCAGGGGGGCCCACCCACCCCTCCCCCAGCATCCATGCAGAGGGCAGAGGGCAGGGCGTGGCTGTGTGAAGAGGAGGAGCTGGGGAAGGAAGAGGATCAGCCTCCTTACAGGACTGCTCTCTTGGGCTGTTTGGAAGTTCTCCCAAGCATCTAGCCTCAATCCTTCCTGCTGGGATTGGAGAGGACTTCTCCCTGGAGATTACTCTGGCCTTCTGCCCCTGTTATAAGCCAAACAAATAATTCTGAAACATGAAGATAAAGAAGGAGAAGCAAAAACTGGCAATAGATGACAGGGAGAGAGCCAGAGCCAATCAGGTAAGACAGGTGTCAGTCAGAAACAGGCGATGTGTATAACCCTCTCTCCTCGCCACCGAGGAGGAAGGAACAGGGACTAGGCACTCCCCTTGGAGGAGGGACAGGGGCAGATGACTGGGAGGACTTCCCCTACAAGGGTTGAGGAGGCCATTCCCTGAAGATACGTTAGATTATTAGAACTGGAGATGACAGGAAGAGGGAGGAAGGGAAGATGGCGGAGATAAGAAGGGAAGTGTCTTATCCACAAAGAGAGGAGAAGCCAACACAGAGTGGGCGGGTGGGAGCCATCCACCTGAAGGGGTCCCCCCTGTCATAGAAAAGATCGGTCCACATAACAGCTCTGGGCTTCAGTTTCCTTCCCACGATGGAGGTAACAGTGCCCGTCTGGGGTCTAAATGAACGCAGCTCAGTGCCTGGCACTGTAGAAAGTCAAGCACAGTGGCTTCCTCCCAATAGCAGTGGACCAGGACTCGGAGTAGGAGGCAGGAGGGACCCTAGGAGACCCTCCGGTCTTCCAGCACCACCGCCCATCACCTGGCTGTCCTTCAGGACCACGGAGGCCTAGAGAAACGAAGCCAGGTCCGGTCCCTGGAGCTCCGGTATCAGAGGGGCCCAGGAATCTGACTCTTAAGCCCCCAAGTGATTCTGGGTCAGCACCTGTGAACTGCTGACTTAGCTTCGTGCTGCCATTTTCCAGGGGAGGGAAACTAGGCCCAGAGAAGCAGAGCCACCTGCCCAGGTCTCCATCTGCACACCAGCCCGCCCCTACCCCCGCCCCCATGTGCAAGCAGGGAGGGCTTCTCACTTCCCCATGTCTCCTCAGCACCCAACTCCAGGAGAGGTCTTCCCGGCCTCACCTCCCGGTTGGTTCTGATGTGGCTGAGGCCTCCCTCCCATTCTCTGGCCCATGTATGGACCCCTCCTCTTTCTTCACCAGGACCTGAGCTGGGACTAAGCATCTGATGTCCACCCCAGCCCCGAACTTATGGGAAGTGTGCAATAGGCATTTGTAGAATGAGCGACTCCGGGCGGGGGGAGGGGGGGACTTGCCTAGAGTCCCTGGGGAAAGGCCAGGAAGAGGGCTGCTTGCTCCTGTTCCCTCCAGTGAGAGTCCTGTAGAGAGCGGGGACGCAGATGCCTGGGCCCCAGTCCTTCCCCGCCAGCCCTATGGGCTTCCTGGGCGAGCTGCTGGCTTCCTCATTTTCCAGGTAAGCACGTGAGGTCAGCAGGCTCCTTGGGAGGTCAGGCAGTGTCAGTGGCATGAAAAGACCACAGGACATAGGTGCTCCACTGCACCCCCAGCGGAAGGCCAGGAGAGAGATCAACCTAAAGGCTGCTGCTGGATACAGGGTGAGCTTCTGGGGGGCTCCAGCCAGCCTGGCTGAGACCCACCTTCCTGCTGTAGGGCCTCCCAGACGGGCACCCCCCTCGCCCCCACTGTCAGCCTTGGGAGGTTTATCCACCCGCCCAAAAGTTCTCTGCAGAAGGCCAGGAGGGCCCAGAGCATGGGAAGGTCAGATGGCGCGGGAGAAAGGGAGTGGAGCTGTCCATGCAAATTAGTCCGTGCCATCCGAAGTCACACCTGCGACTGCATGCTGGCAGGCTGGGAACAAGTAGGAGGGAGCCAACCAGATTGGAACAGAGATGGGGTGAGTTGCCAGGGCATAGAGAGTAGGCACAGCAAGAAACAAAGAAAGGAGGGGAGGAGAGAGAAACCAAGACAGACAGGATGGCGCCAACGCAGGGAGGGCAATGGCTCCCAACAAGGACTGCATCACGCAGCCTCTTACGGGAGCCCCAGCCCTCACTGCCCAGGCCTGGCCTCCCTGGGGGTTCCTAGAGCACCCAAGGCCCTTCAGAAAGAGCCTTTGGCACCTGCCTGGAAGTCGGGAAGTCGGGTTGCAGTTCCACATCTGCCACAAATGTGCTCTGTGATTTTGAGATAGGACCCACCGCCACCAGAGTCCTAGTTGTCCCAGCGGGGGGCACACCAGGAGGTCCTTAGACCTTCTGCCTGCTCTCCGTTCTCCATCCGAGAGAGCAGGACGCCAGGTGCTTAGAGAGGGGATCGGGCGGTGGGGGGTGGAAAGAGCCTGAGCTGGGAACCTGGACGCCAGGGGTCCTCTTCTTTTACAGACGGGGACACTGAGGCCCAGAGAAAGCCCGTGACGCCAGCACTGGAAGGAGCCACAAAGCACGATCTGTGCCCCCGCAGCGTCGGCGACACCGGAAGTAGCTGAGGGAGATGCAGTATCTCAGGCCCTGCCAGACCTACTGGACCAGGACCTGCATTTGAACAAGCTCCCCGGGGATGGAACGCTTGAGAGCACCAGGCCAGGTGGCCACGTGTGTGGGTTGTACACGGAGCCTGGCGCCTCTGCTTACTGAGCTTCCACTCCCCCGTCTGCAAAGTGACGATCAAACCTACGTCACAGGCCACCCTGAGGAGGAGAGCCCATGTGGGTAAGAAGTGTGTGGCACAGTGCGTGGCACGGGTGAGCCCTCAGTAAGCAGTCAGCGTGGTTGCTGGGGAAGAGCCGCACCATTGCAGGATACCTGATGCTCAGTGCTTGGAGCTTCCCCGGGACAGCCTGGTCGCCTGCTGGCTGTGTGACCTTGGGCACGGACCTTGAGCTCTCTGTGCCTCCGCTGCCTCGTGTGTAAATTAAGAATGGTCAGAGGGCCTTCCTTGTAAGGTGGTTGAAGGTTTAAGCCCTTAAGTGATCTGATCCATGTGGCAACAACCACGCCACACATGTTTCTACTGTCGTGATTATCAGAGCCCTGATCTCCAGAGACCTAGAATCTGGGGAAGAAGGCAATCTCCTCTCTGCAGCTGGGCCATGAGGAAGAGGCCAGGGCAGAGCCAGGGGAGCCAGGGGAGGGGAAGACAGGGCCACTTCCGGGGCAGCCTCAGCAGCCGGGCACTGAGCAGGCACTCCTTGGGGAGCCCAAGCTCCCGAATGGAGCAGCACCCACACGCCCAGCTCGTGCTACACACAGACACGCACTTGGTAGAGCAACAGAACAGGAGCCTGGGAGCTCCGCAAACTCGCTGTGCAAAGCTGGACAAGCGGCTTGCCCTCTCTGGGCCTCAGCCTCCTCGTGAAGACAATCAGGCCGTTCGACAATTTCTGAGTCTCTTCTGGCTCTAACATGCCCTCTGGTGGTTCTGGTACATTCTAAAGCAGTCACCTGCCCTGTCCATGTCACACCATGGGTCACCACAGGCGGACACCCCCTCACGCATGCAGAGACACAGGGGCAAGAGAAAGGCCCCCGGGAATCAGCCTGGCCTGACCACAGAGACACAACCACGGGCTACTCCTCCTCGTCCTTAGCGCCTTCTCTCAGCAGGGCCAGGGGAGCTGGGGCGCCCCCTCTCCTGCGCATCACAGCCCAGGCATCTGCTGCCCCCTGCTGGCTCGAAGAGGGATGGCTGCCTGGTCTGCAGAGCCAGGCCTAGGAGCCTGCTCTGGTGGCTGTTCTGCACGGGCTCCGTCCTTAGACCCCTCCTCCCCCTCGGCCGCTTCCCCTCCAGGATCCAGATGACGATTGTGAGAAGAAATTGGGGGAATAAGGCCCATGACTAACCCGGATCCCTCAGCAGAGAGAAGAAACAGGAATAAACAAACACACTGATATTTATTATATCAACAGACCCTTAGATAGCACTTTATGTGAGCCAGGCACTGTCCTGAGTGCTTTACAAATATTACCTCATCTAGCCTTTGAGATGGGTACTAGCATGATTCCCCACCTTACAGATGACAGAAGCAAAGCAAAGAAATCCCAAAGTTACAGCCAACAGGCTCCCACGGGGGCTGTACCACCCCTCAGAGAGGAAGGGGCCGAGAGGGATCTAGTAGAGGTAGAGACACCACTGCAGAAAGAGGGGGCAGGGAAGGGGAAAGAGAGAGCGGCAGGATGGCCAGGAGAGGGAGGAGAGGGAGGCGGGCTCCCCTTTGACCCCGGGGCCCCAAAGATGCTATCAGGCCAGACCCTGCCGGAAAATCCTTCCTGGATCCCTCCACATTCCAGCCTCTGCTCGGCTGGTTTTACAGCCTGGCGGTGCAGCCGGACACTGTTTATGGCAGCCCCATTCTCCAGCCCTTGTCTCCAGGCCCCAAAGGCATCTGGCCAGGCTAAGGGAGGCTTGTGGGGGCAGGGGTTCCCCCCCCAGCCTCCCAACCCCTTCTTTGAACCCTGCTGGACTCCGGAAGGAGGGGGTGGGTGGGCGCAGGGAGGCCCCTTCCAGGCTCCTCACTGAGTGTCTGGGAGGAAGAGGCAGACCCCAGGCAGAGCCACCTCATCACGACCACTGAATTCCACTCGGCCGGTCCCTGGCCCTGTGACCTTGGGCACAGGATTCCACATGATTTAACCTTCCCCAGTCTCGGTTTACCCTTCTGTACAGTGAAAATAAAAGCACCTCACGGTTATTTTGAGAAGCTGACATATCATATCTAAAGTATCGGCCCCAAATGTCGCTGATAGTATTAGCTACCTTTGAGTGTGTAAAAAGGCAAAGAACTAGAGATTCCCACCCCACTGAGTGACCCTAGGACGTTCCACTAATTCTTCCCCCAAATCACTACCTACGCTACCGGCTTCTGTCCCACCTCTCACCAGGCACCCAGACCCCTCAGCCTCCACACTCTTCTGCCTGGGCTTGTGTGTGTTGCCCTCTGCTGTCAGTGGGAAGAACTGCATCCTCCTCTGCCCTCTGGGGCTAGAAATCTGAGCCTGGAAGGACAGGGGACCCAGGAAGGCGGGAGGTGTTCCTAGAATCTGGGGAAAGCTCTATGGAACCCATAAAGGGGCCCAGAGCAATAGGGCCCAGGGCGGTTTGGGAGTGGGACAGGAACCGGACCGCCTGTGTTCTAAGGAAAAGTTTGGGCAGATGAAACTGATTGGAAGAGGACCCTGAAGAAGGCTTCCCAGTGAGGCAGAGAGAGAGGTCAGGGGAAGGGAGCTACACGAAATAGATACCTCCTTTCCAGCAACGCCCCAGCCTGACAAAGACTGGGGACGGTGCACACAGAGGAGGAGGAGGAGGAATACCTGTGGTGCCCCAGAGACACACGGAAAGGGGCCGCTGGGGGTGAGGGAGGGTGCCCCACACGCCCCGAGGACGGGAAGAGGTGAATTGAGTCTGTCTTCAGGCAGAAAAAGGCTCTGGCAGGGCTGGAGCGGTCCCCTGGGGTGTCTTCCTGAAAACGTTCAGAACCTGGCTGAAGATGAACACCTCCGGGGAGATCCCGGCCTCCTCTGCTCCCCCCTCCCTCCCCCCTCCCTCGGTCCCTTACAAAGAGAGCAAGTCAGACAGGAGGAAGAACTGATAACCACGACCGAGATGGGCTGCATCCCCCCCCCCCCCGCCCCCGCCGTCGCCCCCCTGACCTCCCCAGATCTCCCCGCCTCTGCCCCTGCCCATGCCCACCGCCTAGTGACTTCATAAGTAGGCAGGTCAATCTCAGGGCCTTTAAATGCTAGACCTTTCCTCAAAGTCATCGGCAACAAGTCCTAGAGCAACGTCAAGGGCTGAAGGGCTGTGGTCCCCTCTTTCTGCACCCTGAGACCCTCTAGTAGATCTGCTCTCCCCGCTCCCCACAACCCCTTCCCTTTCCCACCAACTGCCCCCTCCGCAGCCCCCTCCCTCCGTCAAGAATTCCAAACAAGAGGCCGGCTTCCAGGCCCCGTGTTTGTGTGTTTATCTCCTGACAGGCTCTGTCTTGTCAGAAGCTGCCCCTGCGCCTGACCCCCTGCCCTGCCCCCAGGGCTCCGCTGAGAGGATACACTGAACAGGGATGCTCAGTGGACAGGCCCTGCAGAGGCCAGGCTGGGTGTGGGTGTCCATATTCTCAGGGCCTGGGCATGGGAGGCCTCCTCCTGAAAGCCCTCCTCAGGAAGCAGGGCCCCTCCACCCCACCCCGCTCTCTAAGTAGGGATCCCTGTGTTCAGCCTCCCCAGGCCAAGCCCCCTCCCGCCCCATGTCTCCTCAACCTGCAGGGCTCTGGTCCTCAGACCCAGGCCTTCCCTGCCCTGTGCCCCCCGCAGAGTGGGGTCTTGGGGAAGGGCCTGCCAAGAGGGCGCCAAGAGGAGAAATAAACACACAGTGCGTGAGAGAGGAACCGGAGATACCACATGAAACTGACCCCCAGCAGGTCATAAACAAAGCAGGACCTCTTGTAAATAAAGAGTGAAAGTCACTGTAAACAAACAGGGAAGGGGCTGTAACAGGGACCAGGGTGGTCAGAATGATCGCGGGGCCCTCCCCCAGGGGGCAGCGAAGGGAAGGACCTGGGAGCACCTGGCCCGACATGGGAAGGCCTGGGGACAGGGGCAACATACGGGACAAGAGCCTGCTGCCGCTGAAGGGACACCACACAGGATATGAGTGATGGGATCTCCAGACAGCAAGCGGGATGGAGGTGAGACCTCCAGAGTGACTTCCGGGTGTCAGGGACAGTGTCATCTGCCAGCACTTCACCTTGTCCTTTTACGCTCATACCTCTCCGCCCTCCAGCCCCACGGGACAGGGGGCAGATTCCCAAGAGGTAGCCAAGGGGAAGGACTCCGAGGCTGAGGACACTCCAAACCCCAGAGGAGAGGAGGTCCTGAGTGGAGTGGAAGGTATGGAAAGAGGGCACAGAGGGAATCATCATACATCCCAGCAAGACAACAATACAAAATCCTGGAGCCGGAGGGCCCCAAATCTGAAGGCGAAGAGTCACGCCCATCCTTCCCTCCTTCCTCACTCTCCCTACTCTGTCTCATCTGGCCCTTCCCCTCCACCTCCTCTGGTTTCTACCTCCTCTAGTTCTCTCCTCTCTCATGGCATCTGCACGGTCCCAACACAGCAGGTTCAAAGACAAAACTCCGAGTCAATCCCAGCATTGCTCTGACATATCCACTGATGGGTCAGACTGACACTGGGGGGGAGGGGGAACGGACATCTGGACATCCGGCTCTGCCTTTGTCTCTCCCCATTGGGTCCCCACTGTCCTCACCCTGTACACACACACACACACACACACACACACTCCCCAGTGAACGTTCCCTTCATTTTCCTCTCACCTCTGTGTACATGTCTGGCCTCCACATCCTGCATCCGGCTAAACTCTGGAAGTCAGGAAGACAAGGATGAAATTGGTGCTTGCCCTCCCAAAGGGATCAGGTGGACCCCATTCTGTTCCTAATCCTTATGCATTGCGGGGGGGGGGGGGCGGGGGGAGGAGAGATGGGGCCTTCCCAAACCTGCCTAGGACCAGGAGCAGGTCCAGATGCTGCCCAACCTTGGAGCCATAACCTGCTTCACCCTGCTCCCCACCACCACCACTCAATTACTATTCATAGTGCACAGCTGGGTGATTAATGACCTGATTAATAATTACTCGGGCTAATAAAATAATTAATTAATTTGGCAAGCCATTATTTATCTGCTCATCCTCAGCCTGAAACTCTGCAACTAGGAATTTGGGAATCTCCCCTCCAGGCTCTTTCAAAAATGTGCTCATTAATGTGGGCAGGGAAGGGTGGGGGATGGGACTTCTCCATCCTGAGACCCTCGCAAGGTAGGAGAGGAGAGGTCCTGAGGGCCTGAGGACAAGATAGGAAGGCGCTGACCAGGGAGGCCTGGGTGGGGGCTGGGGGAGCATAAGAGAGGGCTTGGGGGTAGCTGAGCACCCATGTTTGGGGAATTCGTGGATGTATTCTCTCTAGCCCATGATTGATTACACTATTTTCAACAAATGATCTTTATCTCACCTCTTGTCTCCCAAATTTATGATTCTGCCCCCAAGCCCCAGGCTGGACAAGCAAGGACCAGGATGGGGAGAGTTCTGGTGTGGGGGTGGGCTGACTTGGGGTGGGGGCCGAGAACCAGTGCCGCGTCTCCAGGACCCTGCAGGGAGAAGTCTCCCCTACCGTCTGTTTCTGGGGTCTTGAGAAATAAAGCTCTCACTGGAGTTAGATGTGGGTCTCCAGAACCTAGAGGTCTGCAGCACCCCCTCCCGCAGGGAGGGGAGCCAAAAGCAGGGAGAAAGAGCTGATCCCCTGCAGCGGTCGGCAAACTCATTAGTCCACAGAGCCAAATATCAACAGTACAACGACTGAAATCTCTCTTGAGAGCCAAATTTTTTAAACTTAAACTCTATAGGTAGGGACATTGTTATTAACTGAATTAGGGTACTCCTAAGGCTTAGGAAGAGCCACACTCAAGGGGCCCAAGAGCCGCATGTGGCTCGAGAGCCGCAGTTTGCCGACCACAGCCCTGGGGGAGGGGCGGCAGAGGCCTGCCTGAGCTGAGAGCAAAGGAGAGACTGGCATGTCCAGTCAGTCTGTAAACAGGCAGGGCGTCTCTGTGTGTTCCAGGCCCAGACACGAGAAACTGGCTCTCCATGTCTGGGGCTAAGGTGCCAGTTGGTCAGTCATGGGATGTGCAAAGACAAATCAGAATCAGGCCTTGCCCTGAGGAACTGAAGTCCTATGGGGGGGAAAAACAGACTTATAAATAGTTAATGCCTTGACCTAAGTGCCACAAAATAGGCATGTGTATACAGTCCCTGGCAGCACAGAAGCAGCCTGCCCAGGGGGATCCCCGAGGAAATAATCCCAGAGAGGGGACATTTGAACTGGGCCTTGAGGAATGCATAGGAGTTTGCCAAGTAAAGCCGGAAGGAACAGTATGTGCAAAGACATGGAAGAGCAGGATGAGTCTGGAGAACTGTGGGTAGGGAGGCAGGGAGGCAACCTGGTGAGACAGGAGGCCACATCATAAAGGATGGAGCCTGGATCTGGACTTTTTCCTATGGGCAATGGGGAGCTACTAGAGTTTTAAGTAGGCGAGCGACCTGCGATTTAGAAAGAGACTCTGCAAAGGAGAGACAGTAGGTAGGGCGTCCAGGCAGGAGGCTGAAGCCTGAGCTGAGGATCCTGCAGGATGAAGGTTGGGCCCTGGCGGTGGCCAGAAGGCTGGGACCAGGCAGGTTGCCTTTCAATCCTCCACTAGTGGGGACAGAGACTCCGCACAGGCGGCTGCTGAGATTTTCCTCACCACCCGCCACCCCACCGCCCACCGCCCAGCGTGGGTGCGAAGATGGGTAGGAAACCTGGGCCTTTGACCCCCCACCCTTCTGAGGGGTGGGGGGACGGGGAACCCTACTCCACAGAACTGAGGGGCAGGGAGAGCTGGAGCCAGTCCTGGCAGGAGGACTGGACGCCTGGGATCGGTCCGGCTTCCGCACGGGCGTGGTCAGAACAGACACCAGACACCGGCCCACAACGTGGGCCACTGGGGAGGGAGCCGGGCGGCGGTGCCCCAGGTGGCCAGCAGAGGGCGCGCGGAAGGCGGGCCGGCCTGGAGAGGGCCATCGCTAGGGCTGCGGCGAGGTGGCTACGCTAGCCTGGGCGCCCTCTGCTGGACACAGTGGGGTCCCCATTCCGGGTTTCTGGAGTCCCGCGGGAAACGCAGGTCCCGCCTGGAGAATTGTACCCTAGGTCTGGCAGAGCCAGTTCTGGGGTCACCCATCGCATTCTTGGGCTCCCTCCCTAGTAGCTCTCCAGCTCTTGCTTCACCGGCCTCCGGCGATCGGGACGTGGCCCCTCCAAGAGCCTGAACATATCTGTGAGCGCACCTATGCCTGCGCTCGCGGGTGTCAGCGCGGCTCGAACTCCCACAGCTCAAATCTGCATAAGACAAAACGCTTTTACATCCATTACTTCATGCCGAACAAGGCACGAGTACAGCCCCATTTCACAGATGAGGAAATGGAGGCTTCCAACCTGGGTCACATGGTTAGTGAATGCAAAACCTGAACCCAGGCCTCCACCACAAGGCTATATTGACGTCCCTACTGTGTGCTCATCACGCCGTGGTCCCTAGTCTCAGATGAAGGTCACCAGGGAAACTAAGCGAGCAAGCTTCCGCAAGGGTCGCGGGAAGACATTTCAGGAAGTGCCCTGGGTTCTCCAAAGTGCGGGGCTGCTGGCGACGTGCTGCGGTAGCCCATGAAGGACCTTCGGGGAGGTCTATGCCACCAGCGTTTGGTCTGGGACTCGGACACATCCGGACACAGCTCGCCCCATTGGCTGGGCAGAGCCCTTACCCCCACCCCCACCCCCGCAAGCCTGGGGGGTAGGGGGGGCGGAGAGGTGGTGTCTAGGGGCCACCCAGGTGTCTGCCGGGTGGGCAGCCAGAGCAAGAGCACCTGGTCCGGGGCGCCTACTCCTCAGACCCCGTAGGCGCTTCCGTGGAGGGAGGGCTGCCGCCTCTACCTACACTTCCGGCAACTGTCTAACCCTTAACTATATTGTCTCCCCCGCTCCCACCACCCCTGACGGGTTTCCATGGTAAGGGGGTTTCAGGTAATTCGCCCCCAGCTCCCGGGAACAACATCATCATGCCCTCACACCACCCCCTACCCCCACCCCAGATCGGACTCCAACGAGGAAGTCCTTCCTGGTGTCTGACCACCATTTTTCCTGCTGCAGCTTCAGCTAAACCTAGCAAGGTCTGTTCTGTTCTCACGGGAGAAAGTGGTGGCTTTACCTTTCCTCCTTTACCTAAATCATCTCAACCCCCAGCCCCTTTCCATGCTGACATCCCATTTCCCCATCCTGGCAAGACCTGCCTTTAGGGGTCCCCGTCTTTCATTTCTCCCGCTTTGTAGTAAAGGTCATTCAAGATGGTCCGATTTCCCTTGTTACTACCGGGCCTCTCCCGTTGTACCGACACCAAATCCCACGCGCCTGGGCCCACGGATGGCTCAGTTTCCCCCGTGGAGAGTTGCACCCCCCAGCGGCGCCCTCCTTTTTGGGGGTGGGGGTCCCGCTCCACCGTGTCTAGGTCATCTCGTCCTTCCCCCGGCTTCAGAACAGGACACTGCCACATGCTCTCTTCCATCTCAGAAACATTTCTTGAGCGCCTACTATGTGTCAGCTCCCAGTTCCTCTCCTCCACTCCCAGCCAGAGGGCTGCTCCCTAGGTTTAGAGGAAGGAGCGGGCGATCGCGGAGTGCCGAACTCCAGTCCGGAGCTCTGGGTCCGAGAGCTGAAGGTCGTCCGCGACTGGGTGAAGCCACCGGGTAGGGCGGGTCTGGGTGCGCGGGGCCGCAGAGAGGACACTGCGCCAGGCGCCCAGCCTCCCGGCGCTGGAGCCTGACGCAGGACTTCCATTCCTAGCGCAAGGAAGACCCCTGGTGGCTGCTGTGGGAACAGCGGGCCAGGGAAGGGATCAGCAGGGGGAGGACAGTCCCCAGCCCCGACTCCCTTCTAGGTCCAGCCCGGGGGGCGGGGGGACTTCCCCCCAGAGGGCTTTGCTGGCCAGCCGTGCCCAGAAATCCTTCACCCCGTTCCCATACCCTCAAAACCCAACAACAAGAACTTCGGGAATAGAGTCTTCTCGCCAAACCACAAGGAAAAATAAAACCAACAGCAAGTGTGACTATGGTTAGACTTCTGGAAGGACTTCTCCAGAAGCGGATGGGCAGCAGGAGGACGGGTGGCAATGAAGGGGTAAGAGAGGACAGGCCTTCCGACCCTCCCCTTCCCGGTGGGGAGAGAGGATTCTCTTGGGCTGGGGCGCGCGTGGGGTTATGAGACCCGGCCCTGGGGTTCCCTCCCGCTCAAGGGGCAGGAAAGCCGCTCTCACCAGCAGCGGGAGCTCGGTACAGTCGGCGCCTGGAGCCGTCCCTCTGCCCGCACCGTAGGGGGAGGGGGGGGGGAAGGGGTGTACAGGCCCTTGGGATCAGGGAGGGGACCCCACGTTCCTCAGGATAGGCTGTCATGGTCCCAAGGCGAGACCGTCGGGGCAGGAAAGATGCACCCCACACACTCCAGTCTGAACGTCTTTCGGGGAACGGAAGAGCGCTAACAATGCTGCGCCCCTCCCCCACCCTTTCACACAGCTAGCGCCGGATCCAAGGCCGAGGCGGCGCTAATTTGCATATATTTGCATACCCAGCTGCGCACAGCTGCATCCGGCTTTGGGCCATAAATTCGTGGCGGGCGGCCGCGGGCGGCGGGGCCACACGCTGGGTGGACGCTCTCTCCCGCGCCGCCGCGCTGGCTCGCGCCCCCTCCCCCCGTGCCGGCGGGTTCTCACGCCTCCCGGAGCAGCCTCCGGCGCTGCCCTGCCCGCCCCGCCTCCCGGGTTCGCACCACCTTCCCGGCATCTGTCTACCTCGCCCAGCCGCAGGCTCTACCTGAAACCCCACTTCCTCTTTCCTCTATCACTCTTGGGCGCCACCTGGGCAGCGTCTCAATGTATTCACCTTTCCCTGACGCCTCGGGCCTGGTTTCTGGTCGGAGTTTCCTGCCAAGACTAGTGTACCCCTTAAGGTCGCAGTCCTGCCTCCCAGGGTATCTTGCTAAAAAATAAAATTCTCGCCCTGGCCGGTTGCTCAGTGGTTAGAGCGTCGGCTTGTGGACTGAAGGGTCACAGGTTTGATTTCCGGTCAAGGGCACGTGCAGGTTCCATCGCTGGCTCCGGTTGGGGGCGAGCGAGGCAACCAATCAATGTGTCTCTCTCTCCCTTCCACTCTCTAAAAAAATTTTTTAAAAAAGATCCTCGGGTGAAGATTTTTAAAAAACAAACAGGTCTAATCATGGTCAACAGCTTAAAACACTGTGGTCTTCTTAGGCATAAGAATAAAGCTTATGTTGTTTACGCCCATCAAGGAAAGCCCCTCACATCCTGCCGGCATCCTTCTTTTCTTGATCTTTTTTTTTGAAATATATATATACATATATTACAAATCAATAATATATATATTGAAATATATATATAATGAAATCAATAATATATATTTCAGAGAGGAAGGGAGAGGGAGAGAGAGATAGAAACATTAATGATGAGAGAGAATCATTGGTCAGCTGCCTCCTGCACACCCCCTTACTGGGGATCAGCCAGCAACCAGGGCATGTGCCCTTGACCAGAATGGATCGTGGAAATCAGTCCGCAGGCCGATGCTCTACCCACTGAGCCAAACCAGCTAGGGCCTTTTCCTGATCTTTAGACTTATCTCCAGCATCGTAGCCAGACCTGGGCACACCACGGCCTGTGCTTCAGTTACACAAAATTGCAGGAGATTCATTAAATTCCCAACAAGCTCTCTCCCTCTGCCTGGCCTTTACCTGCACCTTGTTTCCACCTGGACTGTCTCCCCCCGACCCCCCCCCCCTTGTCTTCTTGACAAACACTTTTTTTTATCTGCCCTTGACCGGAATCAAACCCGGGACCCTCTGGTCCGCAGGCCGACGCTCTATCTATCCGCTGAGCCAAACCGGCTAGGCTGACAAACACATTTTTTAATCAGTGCTAAAACATTCCCTCCTCTGGGGAGATCTCCCTAATTTCTCTCACCTCTGGCAATTGGTAATGATATCTATTAGCACTTACTGCACAAACGGTTGGTAAGTTGCACCCACCAGACTGTGGAGCGTGCTCAGTTAAGACAGGGACCATGTCTGATTGTTGTTGTGTCCTAGTCCCCGGACACACAGTCTGGCACCAGAAGATGCTCAGAAATGATGAAAGCATGAAGGAATAAATGAAGCTGCGATTTTCCCAGGCATCTGGAAGATGACACACACCCAGAAGACACTCAGGGCTCTGCTGGTCCAAGCAGCCTTGACAAGGCATCTGTGACCCCGTAGGAGATCCCCCTCCTCCGTCCTTTTGGGTTCAAACTCTACTGCAGCATGACCTTGGGAAAACATTAACTTCCTCTCTCTCAGGCTGTTTCCTCAGCTGTAACATGGCAATGACACTGACTTCTTACTAGGACCTTCACAGTGATTGAATGAAATAGTCCATGAAATGCTTACTGTATGTCAAAAAGTGTGGGATTCTTTGAGGTTCCAGGCAGATGTGTGGATCCATCTTGCCCCTTCCCCCTGGAGAGGAAAGTACTTCCACTAACAATCTAAGCCAAGCAGCTTGAGAGACCGAGGTCTCCAGAGCCTCAGATTTCACCAATACTCATTCTGCAAGAACATGTGGGATAGCAAGTCACCCTCCCTAGGGTGGAGGTCCTACTGCCTGTTCCCAGAGAATGGTTTTCACTGCTGTTCCCTCAATGGCTACCAGGGGGCAGCACAAACTCCCAAATCGCCTCCGGCTGCCTAAGGGCTAGACTAGAGGCAGGGGAGCCTTCTGAGCCATCCTGAGAGCTGAGTCCTGGTCCCTGCTTCCCCTCCCGGGCAGGTCTTGGTGTCCCATTCCTCTCCGCCACTTTCCCATGTCTCCTGTCTTTTCTGGTGGCTTTGTGCTCCCTTAGCCAGCTTACAGCAGGCTCCCAGGCGCCTTAATTCCCCAGCCTGCCCTTGATTATGGCCAATCTTGCCCTACGTTTGGCATCCCAGGAATGGGAGGGGCATACCAAAGCCTCTGGAAACAGAATATAGCAGGGAATTCTGGGAAAGACAGACCTGGGCTCCAATCAGCTGTGACACCTTGGGCAGATAAAGGCTTTCACTACCTGGGAAGCTCCACTTTGCTCTATGCTTGATTTATTCAGGGATTTCTCTGACTGCCCAGGATTCAGCCTACCCTTGCTTAAGCCGGAGCCTCCCTCATACCTGCCCTATTTTCTGTCTACTCAGCTTCTTTGCACTGAGGCCAAGACCCATCATCCTTAACCCTGACATCCCCTTGGGTACACGCACCGAGTCCTATCCCACCAAGAGACGCAGTCTGGATCCAGCTTCACACCACACAGGGCTTGCGCCCAACCCTAAGGGAACAACATAGGGCCCCAGCACCTCTTACTTATGGAGCCCCACCTGGCATCTTTTCTGGGTGAGACAACTAGCAACTCATTACCTTACAGGAGGCTGGTCTGTGTGTGTGTCAGGGATTATGACATTCAAGAGGCTGGTCACCATTGGAAGTCCCTCTCCCCTCAGCCCAAGACAGAAGGACGTGAAGTTGTCCCTGCTGAGACTCTCATCACCTTCTTTCATGGTGATGGTGAACAGGAGGTACAGGGGCACAACTCAGGTGCCCCTCCCTCACGTGGTGAGTTTTCCCTCACTCCCTACCATACCTCCTCCTTCTCGCTTTCCTTTTATTCTCTCTTTCTCTCTCTTTTTTAAAAAATATATATTTTTATTGATTCCAGAGAGGAAGGGAAAGGGAGAGAGAGACAGAAACATCAGTGATGAGAGAGAATCATTGATCGGCTGCCTCCTGCATGCCCCACATTGGGGATCGAGCCTACAACCTGGGCATGTGCCCTTGACTGGAATCGAACCTGGGACCCTTCAGTCCGCAGGCTGATGTTCTATTCACTGAGCCAAACCAGCTAGGGTTCTCTCTTTTTTAAATCCTCGCCCGAGGACATGCTTAGAGAGAGGAAGGGCAAGGGAGAAAGAGAAGCATCAATGTGAGAAAGAACCATCGATTGGCTGCCCTCTGCCTACACCCCAAAGGGGAATAAAATCATTAAACTTTTGGTGCACAGAACGACATTCAACCAGCTGAGCCAGTCTGCCTGGGAGTACTCTCTTTTCTTTTCCTCTCCTTTTATACACCTACCCTTTCCACTCCCATTTCCTCTCTCCTCATTCTTCTGGGACTTAGTTTCCTGTCATCCTTCTATCCTCTAGATTCTAGAGTCTAGAAATCCCATCCTCTCTGCATCACAAATGCTTTCCCTGCTCGCCTAGGGGAGCTTCCCATCATCTCCCTTCAGTTCCCCTTTCTGTCCCATCCTGGACCTGAGACACCACCAGGGTCCTAATGATGTATGACCCACTTTTTGGCGATCTCCAAGTCAGAAACCATCACCTCTGGGGCTTCAAGGGACATGATGTGCAACCTCACGGCTGGGACAGCCTCGCTGATACGGGTATTGAGACCAAGACAGTCCCATGCAGAAAGCAGGAGGGCAGGAGGGAGATCTGTATGGCTGGGGCCAGAAGGGGCCGGACAGTCTGGGCAGTGAAGATCTTGCTAACAGTTGGTGTTCTTGGTGAGTTTCACACTTGTTGGTGATGATGGAGATAAATCCCACCTCCCTCGAAGTCATCTCATTCTTTAAATTACTAGTATGTTCACATCCTTGTTCATTGTCCATCTGTCTGTAACGACCATCCCCAACACCAACTATGTCTCAGACTGTGAGATCCAGAGGCAGGGATGATAGTAACTCCCTTGGTCAAGCTCTTTGCCTGAGACGTCTCCAGGATACTCAGGAGGAGGAAGCAGAAGGCCAGTGGATGCAGAGGAAACAGAACAGGTTTGGGGTTAATGAGCCTTGTTATAAGCAGTGGGTGAAGTTTGGAGAGTGGATGAGCTATCTCGGAAGAAGGAAACTGGGATGAAAACAAGAGCTGGGAGTGAAACACGGGAACCACCACTATTTCAAGGGTCCGAGGCTGAGCTGGAGGGCCAGTTGTTTCCCAGTGCCCAGTAGTTCTGGGCTGGTGCTGTGGCTAATTTGGGAGTGAGGTCAGTTGAGAGCTTATCTTGCTTCCTAACCTCTATCCAAACTTCACCTTGCCACTCTTTATGCCGTTGGCCTTCCAATAGCATGCTGCCTCTGAGGCCCTCTGGCCTCCCTGCCTTTCCACCTGAAGAAACACATTGCCTGCAGTTTCCTGCTTCTGATCGGTATGGCTGTCCTGGTGCAGATCTAAGAGCAGTTTCCCTTTGCCTCCATTAATGACTTCTTCCTCTTGACCCAGAGAAGCCCAAAGGCACCTTCTAAAGCCCATCCTGAGTGCAACCCTAAGCACCGTTCAGTCATACTCATAAATGATTTGGGGATTATCTGCTGCCTTGAATGGCCTAGGCCAGTGGTCGGCAAACTGCAGCCCCTCGAGTGTGGCTCTTCCACAAAATACCACGTGCGGGCGCGCACGTACAGTGCGATTGAAACTTCGTGGCCACACTCAGGGGCCAAAGAGCCGCATGTGGCTCGCGAGCCGCGGTTTGCTGACTACTGGCCTAGGCCATTGCTTCCCCTCCATTAGAGTAACTCAACCTGGACTCAGAGGAACTTAATATATTCAAATGAGCACAAGCATATATTCAGAGAGTTATATTCAAATTAATACCTCCTTCCAACTCTCATACACAGACAAACTGATCACTTCAATGCGGGGAAGAGGGAAGCTGTTTGCCCTGTGTCTTTTTCGGAGGCAACAATAGCTCTTCGGTTCTGCGAAATCTCTAATGCGCCTTAGGGTGCCCCTATCTGCAACCAGTGACACCTGCACTGCCCACCCCTCAATCTGTTCCCTATACACAGTCCCTTCTCATACCCTGCCTGGGGCCACCTGAAGCAGGCCTGGGGATCAAAAGGAGAAAACATCAGGATTCCAGGCCCTCCGCCCCCCCACCAGTGTGGAAATTGAAGTCATTGGGATGCAGAAGGGCCTCCTGAAGTAATCAAAAGTATTTTTTAGATTTTTAGGGCAGTCATCCAGTCCAGGGCGAAGACTATTCTAACTCAAAACACATGAAGGTAAGTGCTAAGTTGATTCATCGCCCAGAGCTCTTCAGAAGTGAAGTTCCAGCCATGAGTCCCTGGGTGAAGAAGACATTCTGCCTGGAGGCAGGGAAGGCAGCCTCAGGCCTTACAGGCCCTGTGAGCTTCCACATTCCATTCCTCGCATGTTTTGGCACATGTGTGTGCGAGTGCACACCCGTGCACACGCACACCCCTCCACTCGCACGCGCACACACACACACACACACACACCCTGCACATTTGTTTTTCCAAGGCTCTTATCTCCCATCGTTTCTCATTTCATTCCAGTCTCCCAGTTTTTCAGAGACAACCTTGTGCCTCCTCCTCTCTCCTTCACCTCCTGTATCCAAGTTTGCAACTTCAACCCCCACCACCCTTGACCCAGCTCCTTAAACCAAAACAGAAACCCTTCTCTCTGCTTTGAGTGAAAGAAGCAAGGGGGGAGTAAAGGGTGGACATGAGAGCCAATCACCATTCCTCACCTCCCTTTATAGGCAGGGATGGGGAGGAAATCAGGAAAATGGTTTCTACCTGCCCATGATCCCTCATGTTAATGAATGGAGCCACAGGAAACCCTCAAAGAGGGAAGTTGTTACTCCCATGCTGAAAGGTAGCAAAAAATTTGGATAGAAATAAGAATCTAATTGGTTTAGCTGGACTCTAAAGAACAGTGATTTACAGTCTTCTTACAACATCCCAAATGACTCTAGTCATTTCAAGAATGGTTATAAAATTCTCAAGTTATTATCTTAAAAATTTTTAACAGAGCCTGGCCAGTGTGGTGCGGTGGTTGAGCATCAACCTATTGATGAGGAAATTAAGACATTTGGGGGGCTACCAGCCTGACTCTTTACCTAGTTAATCAGTATCCCTAATGCACATTCTTGTTAGCCTATAATCAAGTCACTGCCCCTTCGTTAATTATCTGGTCTTGCAAGACCTGTTTACCTAAATACTCACATTTTACAGAGGCCATAAACCATGAACAATACACAACCCCCGAGGGGGTTATCAGTGCTGGCAGGCCAGGCCTTCAGGTGTGGTCTCACGTCCACCATCCCAACACATGGGGCTTTAAAAAAACAAACAAGCCGAAACTGGTTTGGCTCAGTGGATAGAGCGTTGGCTTGGCTTGCGGACTGAAGGGTCCCAGGTTCAATTCTGGTCAAGGGCATGTACCTGGGTTGCGGGCACATCCCCAGTAGGAGATGTGCAGGAGGCAGCTGATCTATGTTTCTCTCTCATCGATGTTTCTAACTATCTCTCTCCCTTCCTCTCTGTAAAAAATCAATAAAATATATTAAAAAAACATATTTTATTAATTTTTTAAAGAGGGGAAGGGAGAGGGATAGAGAGTTAGAAACATCGATCAGCTGCCTCCTACACATCTCCTACTGGGGAGGTGCCTGCAACCAAGGTACATGCCCTTGACTGGAATCAAACCTGGGACTTTTCAGTCGGCAGGCAGACGCTCTATCCACTGAGCCAAACCAGTTAGGGCCCAACACATGGGGCTTTTTGCAAAGCCTGTGAAAGGTCTGGAAGTCTGATCCATATTTGGGGGACAAAGAAACCAATGGGTATAAAGAGAAAGCTCCCTCCATATTGGCTTGCTCAGAATTTGGAAACAGGCTCCCCTGAGTCATGATACTAGTACATCTGGAAATAAATGGGTTTTTCCTGTGTCTCCGAGTACTACTGTGTATTTTTTGGTCGCCTGGTAAATTCTGTAACACTATGAACCAGGAGGTCACAATTCGAGTCTGAGTCAGGGCATGTGCCCAGGTTGTGAGCTCAATCCCCAGTGGGGGGCGTGCAGGAGGCAGCCAATCGATGATTCTCTCTCATAATTGATGTTTCTACCTCTCTCTCCCTCTCTCTTCCTCTCAAATAAAAGAAAAAGAAAAAAGGGTAAAGAGCCCTAGCCGGTTTGGCTCAGTGGATAGGGTGTTGACCTGTGGACTGAAAGGTCCTGGGTTCGATTCCAGTCAACCTGGGTTGTGGGCTCAATTCCCAGTAGGGAGTCGTGCAGGAGGCAGCTGATCAATGATTCTCTCTCATCATTGATGTTTCTATCTCTCCCTCTCCACTTATATTAATAAAAATATATAGCCCTGACTGGTTTGGCTCAGTGGGTAGAGCGTCGGCCTGCGGACTCAAGGGTCCCAGGTTCGTTTCCAGTCAAGGGCATGTACCTTGGTTGCGGGCACACCCCCAGTAGGGAGTGTGCAGGAGGCAGCTGATCAATGTTTCTCTCTCATCGATGTTTCTAACTCTCTATCCCTCACCCTTCCTCTCTGTAAAAAAATCAATTATATATATATATATATATATATATATATATATATATATATATATATATATATAAAGTTGCAAGTTTAAAAAAAAATAGAAGGGTAAAGAGCCTTGGCCAGTTTGTTCAGTGGTTAGAGCTTCAGTCCACAGATGGAAGTAATGGTGGGTTCAATTCCCAGTCAAGGGCAAGTACCCTGGCCACATTCAGGGCTTGGGCAGGAGGCATCTTTCTCCCATCGATGTTTCTCTTTCTCTCCCTCCTCCCTCCCTTCCACTCTCTCTAAAAAATATCCTCGGGTGAGGATTCAAAAAAAAAAAAAGGTAGAGAAAACATAGAAAGAGGGTGCATCCTCTGTGTCCTGGGAGAGACGCGCCTGCACTCTCCAGGTTGCACCGTGGCAGCTCCATCCCCTCTATCTCTGGCTCCTTGCAGACCCAATCGGAATGGTGAAGCAGGAACCAGAGAGAAAGGGGGTACGTGACAGAGGACAAAGGAGCACAGCCAGGCCCGGTTCTCTGGGAGCGGATTCCCTGGCTTGTGTCAGGAATCACTGAAACATAAAGCAGCGAACCCAGCTGCAGAGGGAGGTGCTGCTTGCTATCTGAAAAAGCATGAAGGAATGGTCCATCCCATTCTTACATGGCAGGGCTTTGGTTTACCTGCCCTCCTCCCGCAGCTGCAGACCTCACTTGGCCCCACCCCCACCCTTGCTGCAGATGTCGAAGCTGACTTTCATAAGCTGCAGAGGCCATGGCCAATACCACAGCTCCTCACCAGCTTCCTTCCCCAGAGGACAGCAGCAACAGGAAGGGGGAGAAAAAAAGCAGAGGGTGCAATAATAACCCCAAACCTTCTCATCTCAGCAGCCCCTCAGCTTATCAGCAAACTCAATTCTCAGCATCTCTTCCTCTCTTCCTGGCTCATAACCAAATGATCACACAAGGCTGTGCTGAGAAGAGGCATGAGGCTATTGGGCCAGCATTGCCTCTCTCCGTCTGGGAGGGGGCATCACATTATATACAGAAAGAGATGCACCTGTTTCCAGAGGTAGCCTGGGGTAGAAAGAGCTCGTAAAGAGTCCCAGATCGTTGCAAAAAGACAATAATTTGAGGGGGTTGGAATTAAATATCCAAATTGAGGCTGTTTGTGGAATTTAACGGGGGTGGTGGAGGGGGTGGAGAGAACATGGGGTGGAGAGACCAGAATTGAGAAGGAAAAAGACAAAGAGAAAAACATACATAATATAGTAGACAAAGGGGAGAAACCATTTTAAAAAAATACAGATGCACAAATACAGAAGCTGAGAGGAGGGAGCCAGCACCTGGAAAGCAAGATGTTCCAGCAGCAGAGGCGGGAGGGGAAGCAGGAGAGCAGAGTGGGAGGAGGAAACAAAGGCAAAAGAGCCAAGGACCCGAGGACAGACCCTTCCCTTCCTGTGCCGGCAGCTTGGCCGTGACTTTCAGCAGGTGAGTTCTCGTGGTTTCTCTATGCTGGACTTCTTTCCGTCACCTCTGCTGGAGGAACAGCCCGTGTCCGTGTGGCACGCTCACACACCAGTTGGCTCCAGCTTTTGCCTTGTCTGCCCCCCCTACTCTGCCCCAGGTCACACTCAAGGTTTGAGTAGCAGCTTGGCATGTCCACAGGCTGAACTGCCCTCTGCACACACTCACATGCAGCAGCCAACACTAGGCTCTCCCCCAGCTCACACTCCTCACAAAGGCAGAGGCTGCCTGGGGGGGGGGGGGGGGGCTGCTTACTCTAACAGGGCGATTCCAAGCTGTGTGCTCAGTGATCCAGCTAAGCACAGGCTCCCACACAGTAAGCCTCCATTTTCCCCAGCTGTCAGTGCTGCATCGATTTCACTGGCTCTGCAGCCCTTTAGTGGAGACAAAAGGGGAGGCAGCACTGCCCAGCTCTGGGCTTCTCCAGAGCTCCGAGTGGCAAGACTCCTGGAAGAAGCGTTACGAGTGATGAAGAGCTCATCTGAATGAGTGCCATGCAGGCAGACCCCTGACATCCTGGAGGGAAACAAACACCAAGCCCGCGCTGTTCAGGAGTGGCAGTGCGGGTGTCAAACCCTGGCGTCTCAGATGGGCCCTAGACAGGGACAAAGTGGCGCGAGAGAACTGGAAAGAGATTGAAAGGGAAGGGGCAAGCAGTCTTAGGCTTCAGAGTTAGGGAATAAATAATGTCCAGAAGGTCTGGCTCTCAAGTGGACCAAATGGCTCTCCTATCCCATGTTTATGGGTTCATGGACCATTAAACCAGCCAGTCTACAGATGTCTTCATAAGACTTTACGACATTAGACCGAGGAGACCCTATAACTCAGCAGCAAGAAGGCAGAATTAGATAAGAGATGGTGGAAACAAGAGGGCTCAGCCCTTCAGAGTCACATCTCAGTGGGAGGATGTCTGGGTTCCGAGACCCCTTGTCTTGCTCACTTTTGTCTTCTGTGAGTTTCTGCCCATCTCCATTCGTCACAACTGCACCAGGCTTATATTACCCAGTAAATTCTTGATAATCTACATACTCTTTCCCCCTCTAATCCAACTTCCACTTGCCCCCACCCCCACCATACTCCTGATCTACAATCACTTGGTCCTCAGAGAACAGTTTCTTTGGTATTTATGAAGTAAATCAGAAAGATAATGAAGTTATATTTACAAACACACATTTTGGGATTTTCAAACCTGATTTAGATTGTCAATATGGTTTCCCACAAATTCTAACCAGGAGCTGACTCTTTTAGGAGTCCCTGGATTCCTGGAGGGTAATGTTTATTCTTTGAGCCATTGGGAGCAGAGACAAGCAAGGACACCAGGAAGGCATACAACCTGAATTGGTTAAGGGAATAGAGTAAGGAAGAGGATACATACATTCTTATTCCCTCAAACTTGCGCCACCCTGTGGCTATTTGCAGAAAGCCAGGGACCAACAATCCTTAGAAAAAAGCCCTTGTTCTCCAAAACTCACTGCTCTTTCAGAAAGACGTGTGACTACTGGCTGACATTGCAGGACCCAAATTACGGAAGGGGTGTACGACCCAGTTCTTCAAACCACCACTCAGGATCCATATTTGAAAAGCAACCATTTTATTAGAATCAATACAAGAGTATGAAAAGAGGGAAAACAGGAGGGTGGAAGAGGGGGAGAGAATGAGGTCTGCATTGGATGTCAGTTGTGGAAACACATAAATTGCCTACTTTGGAACATTTACATTTAAAAGGTGAACATATATATATATATATCACTTATTCTAAAAAAAAAATTAAAAATCAAAAGCAGAAATGTTTGGCTAAAATAAAACCAAGAAACACAACCAATACTCCCCCGCAAACCAGAAAGTCCAGAGAGAATTTAATTTTCCATTCAGAAATCTGGCTATAAAGTGTGATTTGTTTTGCTACTCAGGATGGTATGGTGCTGAGAAACCCAGCCTCTTGAGTCGCTTAGAGCCCACCTGTGGGAAGGCTGTGGGCCATGGCTACTCGGCAGGATGCCAGCCAGTGCTCTTCATCCTCCAGAACTCCACAGAACATGTTGCCGCCAGTGCTGGGTGAACAGAGGAGCAGAGTCCACAAAACACGGAGAACCGGAATGTGACGGCAGCGGGCGGCCAGGACCTTGTGCTTTTTCATGGGTTACACATCTAGGGCCAAGGAGGGGAAGGAGAAAGAGCCCTGCTGGGAAAAGGAGCTGGGTGAGCCCCTAAACTGAGATGGAGAGTAAGGCTCTTGAGCCCACACCTGGGCAAATAGGAAGTGTCCAAAATTCTCCCAAACTACAGGAAAAAGTCAGTCGGGTTCACTGTGGACACTGTGATGCTGAACGCAGTGAACTGAATGAAGCTTTAAAGCATAGCAATGCCCAATTCCAAGTATTAAACATGCCTCTAGAAAAAATTTCCTAGTGTGGCTCTTTTGGGGTGGGTGGGTGGGTGGAGGAAGTGGTTATGTTTTTCAAACCAGGTGGTTTCTGTGGGGAGGTGGAGGCTTGGGTACAGGTACCATGAAGGGCTGCAGTGTCCCAGTTGTCTGGGGGTTAGTTTGGGGAGTGATAAGCAACAATATAAATCAAACCCAATGTCTTTACTTTGCTTCTGAGACAGCTCGAGTCTGTTCCAAGTCCCTGGGGCATGGGACCTTAATTCCCAACCTGCAGAGAGAAACAAGCAGTAGCTCCCCTGCCTGGTGATCCCTGAATCCAATGCTCTTGGGTCTAAAACAGCCTCTCTGTGGATGCGAGATACAGAAAATACTAAGTGCCTTCCCCCTAAACATTCTAAGTCTGGACTATTAAGACTCCAACATTCACAAAAACACTGTCAACATCTGAACTAGCAGCTTTGATGAGGGGTGGGGGGCAGAAAACTTTCTGAGCTCCAACCATGGGATAGCTCAGTGAGGACTAAAGCCTATGTCAGGCCTGGACTTAGGCTCAAAGCGTCCTCCATTGAGGACCCTAAAGTATTTTATCAACTTTTTTGATTTACAATGCCTCACAACACCCCTGTGAGGTAGGTCAGTATTATTACCCCCATTTGACAGATGGGGAACTGAGGCATTGAAAGGAGTGACTTGCCCAAGGTCAGCCATTATGAATCAGTTGAGGAGGTTGGCACACATAGTCAGCATCCACTCAATTCTTATTCCACTCCCCTGAGCATCTGATTTCTTAGAGTGCACTTGGGAGCAAAAGGAAGCCAGTTAAGTACACATCACTCTGCAAACTAGATCAACTCAAGCAACCCACACGTATTAACTGGGGGCGATTATGTATCTAGCATATGTGAGGAACCTTGGAGAAACAAACTGCTTCTGAAAGCCATATGTTAATAGATGTTTTGAAAATAAAATTACATTTAAAACAGTAAGGTGAAGGACTAAGTCACACTGATTTCCCCAAGTTCTGCACCGAGTAATCCAAATTCCTAAAATCCAGAATGAAGCAAGACCACACTCAACCAGAAAGATTAGAACCATTCCCCCAGCAGTGGTCTTGGTAGTGCTCTGAGCTGCAAGGTTGGCGGGGAAAGGCTAACAGTAATGGTGACAGCAGCCACATCTCTACAGGCTAAACCAGGAGCCTAGGAACCCAGCACCACCAACCTCCCTCCTGCAGCTTCTAGAAGACAATTCTAGAAGACAGAATCTTACCAACCTTTCTAGACTCAGCTCAACTTCTGGAATTGCAGCATCTTCATAAACAGCTCAAGATTAAGGATATAAATGGTGACCCCCTACTTTTCATTTCAGAGAGAGGGGATAAAGTATTCTCTATAACTAGTCATAAGACTCTTATAATATTCTTTCCTCCTGCCATAACACTTTAACAAAAAGCAAGCAAAAAACACGTTCCCCCGCTCCGCTGGATTTACAGTGGATTCTGGTAGAAATCATTATGACCCTCTTCCTAAAATTAGGGGGGAGTGGGGCGTTAGACTAAATCCACAGCCTGCCTTGGCTTAGAATCAAATACTAAACCCATACCTCCTTGCAGTGGCCAGAGCAGCAAGACCCTACATACATCAGAAGCCCAAAGAATGATTTATCAACACACACAGCATATATTCAGGGATACTCTACTTCCGGGAAGGACCAACCATTCCAAGACCTAAATATAAACCTTTTCTCATTGATTGCTGATCACACCAAGTCCAAAGGATGAAGTTCAAGACCAATTAACAGTGGCAATGACAGTTCAGATACAGTCTGTGTTTGGAACTCCTCAAAGTGTGACAAACTGGCCACTGGGGCCCGGATCAACTGTGAGGGTCACACCTGCCAATGCCAGGGGACATCACACACACAAACACAGAATGGCAAGATTAAAAGTTCATTGCATTCAATTTGACCTAATTTCTTGATAATAGTTTCCTATTAGACTTTCTGATTAATACTGATGGCTCTTACCTAGGCTGTGATAATTAGGTTTTGATCTATTGTGACATTAATGATCACAATCAGTTGACTTTGAAATTGTCTTAATTAATGGCTCTTCCCTTGTAGGCTGCCTCCAGTGCAGTTCTGTCCCGCCTCCCCCCAGCCCAACCCCGCCTTATTTTAACTCCTTCTCCTACTGATCTGAGACAAATAGCATTTGGATAATCACTTTCTTTCCATAAACCAAGATTTTAAAACATTTCTCTGAGAAACAGTATGTTAAGTGAAATGAGCATTGGGATGAAAGGCGAGAGAACATGCTGCCAATGAATAGGAAGAAATCCATCTTAAAAACAGCCAAAGTCAAGCATGTTAGAGGCAATGACAAGTCGAAGTAACTCTAGAAAGACAAGATGAGGTAGTTTAAAATTTAAGAAATCCAGCGCAAGCAAAAAGAAACTAAGATTGTTTTTATGAAACGATCCCAAAAACCTTCTCACTTTAGTTTTCCAGGAGTTATTCTAATTCTTGGGAATTCTGACTTCTAAATAGTAGCCAATTCTCAATCGTCCAGGCAGAAAAAAATATCTTTTTTTGTGGTCGGAGCTAAAAAATTTCTCAAGGTCAGATTGTTACTCAGTGAGGCTAGGCCCCGCCCAAACTGATTAAATAGAAAATCCCAGGATATGTATGTTCATGGGGTTCCACATAACTGAGACAAGTCTCTGCTGAGAAATCACCATCTCGCAGTGCTGGATAAAACCACACCGCCCGGAGCAGATGCCCAGGGGCCAACAGAGGTGCCCCCGCCTTCTGTACAGTAAGTCTCCCATCACTGTCAAAAATGTCCCTGTCTTAGGCTTAAAGCCAGCCTCATGTTCATTCCTCCAAAAGAAAAGAGAACGTGAAAAAGGCGTGAGAAACTGATAAAATGTCCATGAGGAATAAATGTTACAGAACCCACAATAACATAGCAACACATAATTGGATCTGCAACACAGTATTCTCCACAATAAGGATTAACTATACCATGACTTTGGCAAAGAGCCTATATTAGGGATCAAAATCTGGGGTTCTCAAGCCCCACCCACCTGTTGTTCTCTCTCAGTAATAGCAGCATTTCTAACCAACCTTCAGTTCTTTTTATTTTCTGGAATAAAACAAGCCCTTGTGGTCTATCTATGACCAGTTAACTCAGTTCATCCAAGGCCACAGGTCTTTTCCACATGTCAACCAATTGTTAGCCTCCTGCTTTAGGGCCACAAACTGTATCAACTGCCGTCTCTGCCTCCAAATCAGAAATGTGTATCCACTTAAAGCATTTATTACACTGAATATTAATAGTCAGTTTACTCCACACCAGTATGACAGTTCTTTGAAGTCAGGAAGTGCATCTTTTTGAACTTTGTATCCCCTGGGCCAAAAAATGTTGAATGGATGTTGATATACACTAGTGTAGCTGGATATGGATGGCTGAATACAAATCTGCCACTATTAATTGGGTAGAGGTACCCAATTCTTAACATATGCTCTTGGATGCATGGCTTGGTAAAGTCTGTTTTTGAAAACATAACTTTCACAATTAGTGGTAAAGCCAACATGAAATTGGAATACTGGGTCCAGACCTTTCCTTTTTCTGCTTTGCTACAGGTATGCTTGCTTGGTGGTCTGATTACAAAGGTACAGACCTCAACACTAAATTTTTAGTCTAAAACTTTTTAGTCTAAAAATCTAAACCTAAAGAATGGAGTCATGGGTGCAAAATAAGCTTTTCCTTTGACCTAATTTGTGAGAAACAACTTCTACATTTTAAATCTAATGACATAACCCTTCCTGGGGTTCTCATGTCACTTTAGGCCTGTAATGTCAGATCCTAAGGGCAAAGACAATCACTCTCCAACCCAAAACAGATCCCGCTGTATGTCAGGTGAGCTGGCCTAAACACAGATCCAACAAAATCACAGGAAGAAAATCCCAAGCACCTCCTCCAAGGCCCTATGATGTGATCTAGTAAATTGAAAGTAAATGGACGCCAGGGTGGCTACAGAACAGGAACAAAAAGTTAAGAATAACTGCCCAGGCTATGGGAGCAGACCAACCTTTCATGAAAAAACAAAAGGTAACACACAGATATGGCTGGGGGGGGACAGCCAAGGACCATCCAGACTTTTGTGTTCGAGAGCACCACAGGTCCAAATGCTCCCGAGCAGACAAAAACTGCCTGCCTCTCTCCAGGTTAAAAATGGGTGCTACCATCAGGGCTGATGTTTCTAACAGTTGATCTTAATGTGAGGGTATCAGTCCTGCCCAGAGCTCAGAAAAGTGGCTACATTAATCTTGGTAGACTGCTGGGCAAAGCTTTACTCCATTCTGTGAAAGAGAGATCCTTGAATGTTGATCACTAAAGAAATTATTAGAAAAATGTTTTCAAAGAACACAGCAAAAACATACTGAGCATCTAAGACCTAGATGTTTGAGTGCTTAGCCCATGGCTGTTAACTCTTCTAAGAGAAAACCCCATGAAAACAAGTTTCTGTTTGAGGGTACAATTCTCCAAGGGCCAGGACAGCTTCTCAACATTAAGACAAGCTTGAGGCCTAGGAGGGCATCTGGTTTCCTTTCTGCTGAGGGCTGAAAGCAGTACTGGCTTCTGGCTCCCTATTCCTATAGAAGCAGCTGTGGACAGGCAGGAGAGGGAGAGAACAAAAGTTGTTTTGGTGGCACTCAGTATTAAGACCTTGATTCAATAAACTGTGGACAGAAAAAGGTGAGCAAAAAGTAAGGTACTGAATGTATAATATAATACTGGGGTTGTTAAAAGAAAATCAGATTTTGATAAATGGCTACATGGTTAAGCAGTCATTTTCTCCACCTGCCAACTGAGACCCAGATCACTTCCTCAGGGACTCTGGCCCACTCTAGTCCTATGCTTATATACCCTAATTGATATCCCCGATTATCAGTATGACAAATCAATTTCCTGACCACCCTTTCTTGTGAATGCCCATCAGATTAGTAGTAACAACTGTCAATTACCTAGCACTTGATCTAGGCCTTTAATTCCTTCAGAGAGTAAAGGAAGATGGAGATAAAACCCTTACCTACTTGAGATATGGGTAAGTTCTTACCTAATCACAATACCATTCAGAAGGATTTTCCTGGATGACTTAAACCAAAATCTTCATGGTTCCAGTCTGTCATGTCACTGCATCAACAGCTGTCTTTTCAACTGTGCAGTATAATTTTTGACATAATTTATAGAAGCACACAGAATTCAATCAACAGCTAAGCAGGGAAGCAATGTTAACAAATGCTATGAATGGGTATATGATTTGCATATTATTCAGCTCAGTTCATCTGTGGACTAGAAGCAATCTATTCATTCCCCTCATTACTCAAAATAACCTAGAAATGGTTGAATACTCCTGCCAGCTATGTTTTAAAAATCAAAGCAACAACAAAAACAACCTTGATGACTGGTGAACTCGAGTTAAGGCTATTTCAAGCATTTATTCTTATTCCCTCAGCTTTGGGCTAGGACAAGGATGCTCAAAACCCTACTATTTCTCCTTATTTTTAGTTTTGAATTTTTAGCCTCACCCTCCCCCAAAAGAAAAAAAGAATAAAGAGAAGTAGGGCATTTCTTAGCAGATAGACAGGTTATCAGAAAAATAAACTCTCAATATAATGGCAAAACAGGAGGAAGCTAAAAGGAAAACGGTTGTGTCAACATGCTAATGCCAGGGCCTGTCATCTTCTGAGGTGATAGTCTTCCATGGAAACACATTTTTAAAAAGATACAGAGTTTTAGGGTGGAAAAAGGAAGAGCACTGGGGACTCTTGGCAAATCCAGGAGTCAACAAAGCAGGACATTTATGACTATAAACAGTATGAATATTTAAAACTGATAGTGTTGCCAATGGCTCCCCTCCAAGAATTCCTCACTGAAAATAATGGCGTACAGGGGAAACTGGTGTCCACTGAGAAGTGAGGGTCAGGTTCGAAGCCTCTTTGGTTAACAGGAATGCTTTGGGAGGCCACAGACATTGGCAGGGTTGGAGGGTGCCTAGCACCTTGGCACAAGCAAGCACCAGGCAGTCACTCACACCTACATAAATATATAGTCCAAATGTGAGGAACGGAAGGAAACAATACATATATACCATATGTAATAATAAAGACAACTGTATTCTACCCCGTCAGCTTCATGTCCTAATAGCTAAAAAGCTCCACAGTTATTAATCTTGTCATTTTATGACAGACTACACCAACTTACAGAAGCAGAATTGGGGATTGCTAAGAAACAAAGCCACAAGTCCTGGGGCTAAAAGGAGTGCCTTGACAAATGTGAATGTAAAATTTCAAGTCCTCCAAGGATGGAGCTACTCTGGGAGGATGGGTGAAGATGAACAACAAAGGGTGGCCCAGAAGACCACACCAGAAACCCTGTATTCTCCTGGGTAGAGCTGAATGAGGTTGGGAAAGCCCCAACAGGTAGGCAGTTGCTATCGGCTATTTAAAAAGACGGGTAACATCTTTTCCATCCCAAGATCTCAAGCAAAGGCTAGCTGGTCATCAACATGTTTTAAGAACCAATTTTACCATCACTGTAGCAAAATCCCCCAAATCTAAAAGTGACCAACCCTGAAAAGATCAAGACTCTCAGGTGATTAAAAAGTTAAAACTCATCTTGAGGTCACAGGGGAGCAGAAGAAAGAGATCAGGGCAAAGGAAAAAATTGTGGGAATTTTACACACAGTATGCAAATGCCTGGTCTTCACAGAGAGACACTAATCATGAATCAGACCATCCGTTATGTTACAAGAAAACCAATACCAACATTTCTCCCGTGGAGCACAGTGATAAGCACATTTTTGTATGAATGTGTTTAGGATAGAAGGGGTAGGTAGGAGGGAGAGGAGGCAGGGAGGTGAATGTATTATGTACAAAGAGCAATGACAGAGACCACCCCCTTCTTTAGCTCTTTGCTGTTTCTTTCTCTTTGTTTTCCGCATCCTCAGGATATGCATGCCACGTCAGTCTCTCTTCATAAAATGCTATCACAATCTGTGGACATTTTACATTAGCTTCTTTTGCAAGAACCAGGTCTGCTTCATCTGTGTCTTTCCTGGGGAGAAAGAACAGGAAAGAGACTTAAGAGAAGAGGAAGTAAGATTGAGTCTGTCCAAAAATAGGTTCCTGTATTTAGTTAACTTGATTTCCTCTTCATCCTGATTTCAAAGTGAGAAGAAGCCTACCAGTTCAACAATTTCTTTTTAAAATTTTTATTAAATTTATTGGGGTCTAATTCAGTATTTTCAAGGAGAAATTTAAGTAAATTAATTAAATGATGGTAGTCCACCTCTTATTTGTGGTTTCACTTTCTGCAGTTGGTTACCCAAGGTCAACAGTGGTCCACAAATATTAAATGGAAAATTCCAGAAATAAATAATTCCTAAGTTTTAAATTGTGTGCCATTCTGAGTAGCATGATGAAATTTCATGCCAGCCTGCCTAGGATTTAAAATCATCCCTTTGTCCAGTGTATCCACGCTATACATAAAGATATCTTGAGCCCAGCCAGTGTGGCTAAGTGGTTGAGCATCGACCTATGAATCAGGAGGTCAGGGTTTGATTCACAGTCAGGGCACACATGCCCGGGTTCCGGGCTCAGTTCCCAGTTGAGGGGGAGAGAGGGAATGTGTGCAGGAGGCAGCCAATCAATGTTTCTCTCTCATCATTAATGTTTCTAACTCTCTCTCATTCTCCTTTCCTCTCTGAAATCAATAAAAATATCTTAAAGAGAGAGCACATAAATCTGATTACAGTAAACTGTTCTATTTTATCATAGATTATTGTTGTTAACCTCTTATGGTGCCTAATTTATAAATGTAACACTATCATAGGTATGTATGTATAGGAAAAAAACATAGTACATATAGGGTTCCATACTATTTGCAGTTTTCAGGCATCCAGTGGGCAAGAAGGGGGGAGAGGTTGGAATGTATCCACCACAGATAAGGGAGGATGACTGTATTACTAACTATTGCATTAGTGAATATCACTTAACTACTACATCAGACAAAAACAGCAATCTTCACAGCTAGAATTTAGTTGGGAAATAGCAGGTGTAATCAAAAGGCTGAAAATTATATAAATTCTGTTCCCATAATTTTTATTTGTATGTGTGAGCATGTGCACGAACACACAATCAAACCTACATTCACTCCTACTGATTATGCATAAAGTGATCAATCCAGTTTCTGGATCAAGTGAAAGCGTCCTAACCCTCCTCATCTGGTGTCCTTTTAAACATTCTTTATCCTTTTAGCCAGAACTGTAGATTGGAACAATAAGAGAACAGAAATTTAAGTCAGCAACAGTACTTATAAAAGGGAGAAGAGTAGGAAAAATGTAAAATCTAGTACTAAAATGAAATGTAGGAATTAACCTGCAAAGTTCAATTATCCAAGTTACATAGGCTCTACTATAATATATAACAAAAAATACAGCAAGTTTCTTAACCAGGATTCCAAATCAAGGAAAAAAATTTGTAATCAAAATTCCACTGAGATGTGAGTAAAGACAACTACGTCCTTGCCTAGAAAATGGAAATGTTTAATTCATAAAGGTAAGTATTATGTGTGAGAAGAGGGGAAAACTCATGGCTTAGAGAAGATACTCAAATTTGGACGGTGGTGCAAAGAGCTAGTTAATATGTGACTATAAACCATAAGTAGCACACATGATGGAGTGGGAAAAGCAGTCAACACAGCTCCTTACTTCTGAAAGAGTATAGTGACTCTCCAAAAAATAGGTTTTTGGGTAATTTACCAGCAAAATTTTGATCAAATAGCCCTAGCTGGTCTTTCTCAGTGGTTAGAGCATTGGCCCTCAGACTGAAAGGTCACGGGTTCAATTCTGGTCAAAGGCAGGCTTGATCCCCAGTGCTGTTTGGGGTGAGAGGAGGAGGCAACTAATCAATAGATCTCTCTCACATGGATGTTTTTCTCTTCCTCTCCCCCTCCCTTCTAAAAATCAATGAAGAAAATATCCCTGGGTGAGGATTAACAACAACAAAAATGGCCAAATTGCTGCTCAGAGAAAAGAAGAACCCAGGAACTTCGTAGGGGATCATCCCTGGCAGGCAGGCTGGCCCCACCCCAGGATCAAATAAAATGTTACACCTTTTGATTATACATTTAAGATAATTAGCTTCCTAAGTGGTACTAGAGCATGAACCCTCTATTTAGAGACCAAACCTAAATCATAAGCTCAGAGCACTTGGATAGAGAAGGTAGTGGGGCCAGACCATAAAACACCCTGTCTTTTAGAAACCAAATTGAGTGGAAGTAACTACACTTTCCTCTAAGAGCCATTCCCTCCACTGGATGAAATTCTTGTGCTTTGGCCAGTATTATCCTTAATTTTTCTCTTTTATTATTATTTTTCTCTTTTAGACATTATTCATTGGTCTTGGTCCTCAGTGATGGCAGAAAGCCCACTCGCTCCTATCCTATGGCCATAGGCTCATGGTCTAAGGCAGTGGTTCTCAACCTGTGGGTCGCGACCCCTTTGGCAGTCGAACGACCCTTTCACAGAGGTCGCCTAAGACCATCCTGCATATCAGATATTTACATTACGATTCATAACAGTAGCAACATTACAGTTATGAAGTAGCAACGAAAATAATTTTATGGTTGGGTCACACCATGAGGAACTGTATTTAAAGGGCCAGAAGGTTAAGAACCACTGGTCTAACGGTAAATGATTCAGAACTGTGTAAAAAAAAAAAGTGGTTAGGTCATGTTTATGTTTCCCACCTCAAATCTACCCTTGCCTGGAATCTGGGCTAATATAATTTGGCTTAATACCAAAACTTGAGAATGTCTTGAATTCTTTAATTCATTCCAAACCATAATTCTCATTTAATACAGATAGTTGGTGTCAAATAAAGGTCCTTGACAATCAAAATATTTGGTTGGGAAATACTCAGTCTTCCCTCCCTATCTTCCATACAAATTCAAGTCACTGGCAAAAGAAACCCCACAATTGTAGAGTAATATCCAATCGCTCTCACCATTTCATTAGGAACATTAAATCGCCACAGGAATCTGTTGCCCCAATGATCTTTTCCGGTTCCAGTCCTCTCTCAAAGCCCCGAGCAATATCATTGCTTTGCTATAAACAGAAGATGAAGAAAAGTTACAGCTGCATAAAAGTTAAAACCTATTTCTCAGCTTAGCAAAGCACAACCTAATTTAATATCACCAGATACCATTTTTGTAATAAAATTCTTAAAATTTAAGAAATACAATACTGCATCACCCAGTGACAGTGATGCCAAAAGATATTTTTGCAAGAAGATGCAGTTGTCCCACCAGTATTCCTTCAAGATTAGGAGTGGCCCCTAAAACTCTTTAATATCCCGGAGTCATCACCTAGGAACTCCTCTAATCCAATCTCCTTAATGATATCAATTGCTTCTGAGATGATAAACAAGTCCATGTTTACCCAAACTAGACCCTTTTTTATATTATAAAGTTCAAGTATACCACATCTCTCAATCTTTACTTTTTTAGACTTTCAGTTTACCTTAACACTGACCAGTATTTTTAATACTTCTTTTCACAAAGTCATCCATATTTATGAAAGAACAGAGGTACGAATGATTCAAGGAAGTACCATAAAACAACAAATTTCTTTCAGAGTTCACACAATGCATTACGCATGCTCTTGAAGAGGCCCTGGTCTGTGCCTATCCGCTCCTAATGTGGGTGAGTCATTAGCATTAGAGAACAGAACTGGAAGTGATTAAAAACAAACAAGCTGATTATTCTCTAGGGGAGTATTCAAATTTGGCCAGAATGCAATCAAGGTAAGGAGTACAGGGTCTGATCCAGGTCTGATGGCACTGGTGAGAACAAAATTTTATGCAAAGCAGGTAATTTTTAATTTTGTTCGTTTGTTTGTTTCAGAGAGAAGGGGGAGAGGGAGAAACAGCAATTTGTTGCCTCCTGCATGCACCCCGACTGGGATCAAACCCAAAACCTGGGTATGTGCCCTGACTGGGAATCGAATCTGACACTTTTTGGTGTGCAGAATGATGTTCCAACCAACTAAGTCACACCAGACAGGGCACAAAGCAGGTGACTTTAAAAACCTTATTATGGAAGATAAAGACTGCACAAATGAACTCACATCTGATGTCTGATTTTCATCAAATCTCTTTGATCTGACATTCACCTCCCTTGCTCTCTTCTGAGACATACAAACATTCAGGGTCCAGGCGGTCTCCAAAGATACCAGAACCCACACTGGGAAGGAAATTCCATGCATGGATCAAGGGAGACACTGACTCAAAAACATAGCCTTTTTGGGGAGCTCTTAGGGGAGGAGGTTCCCAGATGTGCACACAGATGGTCACAGCTGGAATGCTGGCACATGAACTGAGTCGTAAATCATAGCTGGCAGCTGAAAACAGTTTGCCACATAAGGAGGGAGGGGAAGAAAAATGTTCAAGCTGCTGAATAGGTGACGAGGCGAGGAAAATGCAAAAATCATCACACAGGCAGTAATCTTAAATCAGGCATAATGCCAACTGACAAATTTCTTCTGCAGTGGTCAAAAGAAAGAAAGGCAATCCCCTCCTGTACCTTTAAAACTTACATCACCTATCTTCCTAGCTGCCTAGATGACAGCCACCAGCACTGTTGAGAATGCTGTCGGGGCCCCAGATGAACATTACAATATGAGGGACGAGTGGGGACTGTTTTCAAGGTCGGCAGCATCAGAACCTGGCCTACGAACAAAACTCTGCTTTGGCCAGTAGCTCTAAGCCAGACTGTTCCTTTTTAAAAACACAGAAACCTTAGGTTGAGGATATAAACACTGTATGTCACAAATGGCTAAAGTCTTATGCTGTGTTGTTTTCGGTCTCTTTACTTAGCTGTAGAATTAGTCAAATGACAAAAGCCAGAATACAAAAGGACTAATAAAAAAAAAGAAGGTATTTTAAGTGTACACCTGAAAGGTATATATTAACCAAGGTTACCCCAATAAATTTAAAAAAGAAAAAACCAAATCTTAGCTCCTTAGAGAAAGGCATTCTCAAATTCTTTATCAGCAGTTTATTATAACGATATAGTTTATCACAATGATATACACACCTCACCAGAATAGAGCAGTTTAAAAAATAAGGTAAAAATAAAATCAATGAGGGAAGCAAATAAGGAGACAGCCACAAACCCAGAGTCCTTTTTCACTTGCAGCCTCCAATCTTGCACTCTTATATCAATTCTTTTGGGAAAGCTGGTCTCCCATTTTCTCTATGGAGACCAGATCCAACCCACAGAAATTGAATTTAACTGGTCTAGGGTACATTTTTGGCTCTGGAGGTTTTTAAAAGCACACTCCCCACACCCCCGTGGTTCTAATGTACAGCCAGAGCTGAGAACTAATGCTCTAGAAAGACAGGTATCCAAGTAGAATGAAGATAAACAGGGATGCTTATGACATTGATGCTAGAAGATTCAGAAGCAGACTTAAGCTTTTATTTTATTAAACTTTAAGGGTATGATACATCCTTCACCACAAAACGCTTCACGACCTTGAAATAAAGGAAAGGAGTGGAAGCTTGAAGGGGGTGTATATGTATATGTATATGTATATGTATATGTATATGTATATGTGTGTGCACTGATGGAAAAGATATAGATGAAAAAAGAGGCACTAACACTGTTCATGCTGGTCATTTGAGATCTAAAGCAGCTGAATAAAACCAAAATTTTATAAACAGACTTTACAAACTGAACAATAAAAAGATTTCAAAAAGAGATGAAGTCCTGGCAAGTGTGGCTCAGTTGGCTGGAGCATCATCTCGTGCAACAAAAGGTTGTGGGTTCAGTTCCCAGTTGGGGCACATAACTACATTTCGTGTTTGATCTCCGGCCCTAGTCGAGGCGCAGCCAATCAATGTTTCTCTCTCATATTGATGTCTCTATTTCTCTCTCTCCCTCCCCGCTTCTCCTTTCTCTCTCTCTCTAAAAAAAAAAAAAAAAAAAATGAACGTGTCCTTGAGTGAGCAAGGATAAAAAAAAAAAAGGATGAAATTAATTTCTTATGTAAAGTACATAAAAATAAGATCTAAAAAGAATATACATGTCAATGAACTATACACTTTAAAATGGTTAATTGTATACATGTGAATTTCATCTCAATGAAAAAAATGAAAGAATATAAAGGATTGAAAATAAGGGACTATCTTTGGAACAAAAGAAAAAAGAAAGTAAAACAGTAAATGTTTTAAAGCCCTTTCTATCCTTAAAATTCACCAAAAACATTCCTCTTTAAGACAGCTTAGCCTTGTTTGAAGACAGACAGTGGCGGAATGTTTTATAGGGATTTAATTTTGCCACCTTAATATAATTCAGTGTACACATATTACATTTCTCATTCAGCCAGGAGGGGGCACTGTAGTTAATCAACATACCTCCCTAGAAGCTCTTTTGTTCAACTATTTTACCTTGAAGGCCATCCTTAGAACAGAAATAAACAAAATGAGGCTCTTTTTTTTTGGGGGGGGGGCGGGGGGGGGGAAGAACGGGGTAGCAAAAGAATAGTTTGTGGGAAAAGGGGGAAAGAAAACTTACCTCTCTCTTTTTTTTGGATTTGATATCATCAGTACTGTTCGAGAAACTGGATTTCCTCTTGTTAGTTTCTGACTTCTCCCTGGGTTTGTTATTTTCACCCTCCTTCATCTTCTTATACTTTTTCATAAACTCAGAAATTAGCTCAGGGCAATCCAAATTTTTCTCAGGTTCCCAAGTATTGTGCTCCCTGGACAAGAACAGAGAAAAGAATTAGGGGGGAGAGGGGAGAAATCTAACACCTTAGTTTAAAAAGGACAAATAGACAAAAGGGAAAGAGACCCTACACTTAAAAGGAACACATTTAATCCTAGGAATCTATCCAAGAAAAAAATGAAAAAAATTATATACCCACAAAAAAACTTGTACACAATTATTTATAACAGCATTTTAATAGCCAAAAGTTAAAAACAATTCAAATGTCCATGAATGGTGAATGGATAAACAAAATCTGGTATATCTATACAATGAACTTCTATCCAACAGCAAAAAGGAACACAATACTAATTAGTACACGCTACAACATGGAAGAACAAAACATCAAAAACATTATCTAAGTGAAAGAAACCAGATGCAAAAGTATATATTGTCTGATTCCATTTTTATGAAATGTCTAGGAAAGACAACTTGAGACCTTTAAAAGAAAGCAGATCAGTGGTTCCCTGATGCTGGTGTCTGGGTCTTGGAATTAACTAGATATGGGCTCAAGGAAATTTGTGGAGAGGTTATGAAAATTTTCTAAAACTGGAGTGTGGTTACACAGCTCTATAAATTTACTTAATAAAAAATTCATGAATCATTTATTTTCAATGAATGACTTTTACAGACTGTAAATGATACCTCAGTAAAGGTGTTAAAAACTCAAATATGAACTCTATAAGTGGCAAAATATGATTTCACACAATCATCTATGCAAATTGTGAGAGGACAATCTAATAAATCATACCCCGCCCCCAGTTAAATATGTTACTTATATCTTGAAAAAATGTCAACAAAATTATTGGAGGATTGGAAATCGTTATTAAAAAAAAAAAAAAAAGGCAGTTTCAATCATAAGAAGACTCAGAAGTAGGAATTGGAATAATTAATTCAATGGTCTGGATTCAAGTCTACTGTTACTAGTCATTCAAAAATATATTATTATATTAATAAGCAAAATAAATAAACCCAAACTAAATAATTGGGTCTAATTAAACTTGAATCAAGGTAGTCCTATTGGGTTATATAGAAAGGACTAGTTTATATTAAGATACATCTGTAAACATATCAGAGAAGCAGTTCCTACAATACTTTCATTGACTTGGGAACATTATTTTATGTCCTATCCATTTTAGATATTTTGCTGCTTTTAAAATAAGGAATTTTTAGGTAGGAATGGTTTGAACACATGACATAACTTGATTCAGGTAAGAAGCAGAATGATGAAAAAATTTGAGATATTTACTCCAGACTTAAAACAACTTTCTGCAGCCCAACTGGTGTGGCTCAATAGTTGAGTGTCGACCTATGAACCAGGAGGTCATGTTTCAATTCTCAGTCAGGGCACATGCCTAGGTTTCGGGCTCGATCCCCAGTGTGGGCTGTTTAGGAGGTAGCTAATCAATGATTCTTTCTCATCATTGATGTTTCTATCTCTCTCTCCTTCTCCCTTCCTCTCTGAAATAAAAAAATATATTTTAAAAAAGATATTTGCAACAACTTTAACATAACACAGAAATATCTGCGGCTGCTATTAATGACAAAGTCATGGGTATTTCTAATAAAAAAAAAATGAGACAAAATTTACTTTTAAATCGTTTGAGCTAGAACTAGAAAAGGCACTTGTTCATAGCCCCTTTTCAGCCAAAAAAGATTCTGTACACAATAGCCTTCCCCATATCCACAGACCATATAGCTTACTATCCCAGAAGTAATTAAGGTACCAAAATCAAGAGGCATGACAACACTAGATGTAGGGGTAGGAGAGTCTCTGTTCACAGCATGAAAGGCCAGTCCTATAATGGGATTATCCCTTTTCCTACCATATTGATAATGCTGTTTCTACATCAACCAAGGAAGAATCTGACCACTGCCTCACAAGCAGTAGGTATTTAGTCGTAGACAATGCTGAAGGGGCAAAATTCCAGTCTTTAATAAAATCCTGGGCATTTCTGACAAATGCTTAATCTGTCTTTTCCTTTTCTATCTTTCTTTAGAAATATGAAGGGTATATTCTGATTGTTGTGATAGCTACCTTTATAGCGCTCTATGTGATAGAGATGCTAAGCATCCTATAATGCACAAACTATCCCACTTAAAACAATGCTCAAGATAAGAAAATTTGATTCATGTAATGAAATAACCTTATGTTCCAAAGGCTCCTGATTCATACCTTTATCCAAAGATACGTCAAAACATTGAATCTTTTAGTATACTTAAGCCTTACACTTTAAAGCTGTGATGTTCAAATATGGTAGCTACTAGTCACATGTGACTCCTGAGCACTTGAAACGTGACTAATCTGAACTATGTGCTATAAAATGTAAAATATACATCAGATTTTGAAGACTTCATATGAAAAAATAATGTAAAACATCTCAACAATTTTAAAATTATTGTTGAAATAGCATTTTAGTATGTTGTATTAAATAAAATACTAGTATATTATTAAAATTAATTTCACTTTTCTTTTATGTGGCCACCAAAATATTTAAAATTACACATGTGGCTTGCATTATATTTCTACTGGATATTACCACCCCAAGGAGCCTAAACCATGTCCTATCAGTTCACTGGAGTTCTGAGAAATCTATTGTTATCAGACATCCTGAGAAAAGAAGTAACCAGCAAATGAGGCAAAATGCCTCATGATTACTAGCTTCATATATTTCACCTTTCAAGCTACTACTTCTATGCTTCAATGTATCTAGTTCTATTTATTCCAAAGAAAATAATAACCTACTTTAGTACTTCAGCATAAAACCAGTTACTGCCTAACAGGCATTCTGGCCATCACTTTAACAGGGGTGGGCAAACTTTTTTACTCGAGGGCCACAATGGGTTCTTAAATTGGACTGGAGGGCCGGAACAAAAGCATGGATGGAGTGTTTGTGTGAACTAATATAAATTCAAAGTAAACATCATTACATAAAAGGGTATGGTCTTTTTTTTTTTTTTTTTAGTTTTATTAATTTCAAACAGGCCAGATCCAGCCCGCGGGCCGTAGTTTGCTCACGGCTGCTTAGTATCATCCTTAAAGCTGACTTAAAAAGGTTTTTAACTGGGTATTTTTCTTTTTTAAAATATATTTTTATTGATTTCAGAGAGGAATGGAAAGGGAGAGAGAGATAGAAACATCAATGATGAGAAGAACCATCAATCGGCTGCCTCTCCACGCCTCCCACTGGGGATTGAGCCTGCAACCTGGGCATGTGCCCCAAACCATGACCTCCTGGTTCATAGGTTGGCACTCAACCACTGAGCCATGCTGGCTGGGCAAATGGGTATTTTAAAAAAATAGAATGACAGGTAAAGGAATAGATACATTAAAATGTTTATTGTAGTTGCCCTGACTGGTTTGGCTCAGTGGATAGAGCGTCGGCCTGCAGACCGAAGGGTCCCAGGTTCTATTCTGGTCAGGGCACATGCCCAGGTTGTGGGCTCGATCCCCAGTGGGGGGGCCGTGCAGGAGGCAGCCGATCAATGATTCTATCTCATCATTGATGTTTCTATCTCTCTGCCCCTCTCCCTCTACCTTCCTCTCTGAAATCAATAAAAAAACTTTATAAAAAATGTTAATTATAGAAACTAGATGTTATGTATCTGAGTGTTCACTCAATTTCTTTGACCTCACTGTACATCTGAAAATTTCAAAATAAATACTTGGGGGCAGGGGGTATGGTGAGGGGACAATACACGGGACTGTGGCCTCGTATTTAAGTATCATTGGCTCAGTTGGTTAGAGCACCACCCCAATATGCCAAGGTTATAGGTGTAATCCCCAGTTAGGGCACATACAAAAGTCAACCAATGAATGCATAAATATGTAAAATAACAAATCGGTGCATACCCTTTCTCTCTCTAAAATCAAATTTTTAAAAATCAAGTAACAATTGAACTGGAAGGAAGGAAGGAAGGGGCTTCATCCTAGGGCAGTTCTGAGATCCAGGGATCATTTTGGAAAGCTATGGGCTATAGAATCCATGATGATGACTATTTCTTTATCATCTTCTTCAACATATGTATTTTAGCTTAGTTATATACAAAAGAATAGTAACAGTAACAGTTTCTACTTACACTGAGCTTATGTGTCAGGCTCTGTATATCTACCCAACATCTCTATTACAAGTATTATTTCTTATCCCTATTTTACTGAGAAGGAAAAAAAAAAAGATTAAGGAACTTAACCAAGGTCACCCAGCTCACATCATCATAAGTGGTGGCATAAGAATCTGAACCCAGGCATCCTGGCTCCCAAGTCCATGTTCCTAACCAATTCATTATATTTACTGCCTCTCAAAAGCATTATCATTAGAATACCAGCTCCATGCCAAAACCGGTTTGGCTCAGTGGATAGAGCGTCGGCCTGCGGACTGAAAGGTCCCAGGTTCGATTCCGGTCAAGGGCATGTACCTGGGTTGCGGGTACATCCCCAGTGGGAGATGTGCAGGAGGCAGCTGATCAATGTTTCTCACTCATCGATGTTTCTAACTCTCTATCTCTCTCCCTTCCTCTCTGTAAAAAATCAATAAAATATATTAAAAAAAAAAAAAAGAATACCAGCTCCAAAGAAGGGGAAGACTTTGTTTAGTTTATTGCTGCATCTTCTGACTCTTAGGAAAGGAGTGCAGGTGGGGAAAGAAAAAGACAAAATGGTGGTAGTTCATGGGGAAATAAATCAAAGGTGTCTACCTCTGCAGAGTCCTAAGGCCTAAGAGAAGGCACTTACTCAGAAAAGCCTTTCCACTTCAGTAGATATTCCACTTGCCCCTTAACCACACGCCTATCTAGCACCTTCTCCACGACGTATTCCTCCTCATCCTCTGAAGAAGAACTGTCGGCTGTTCGCTTGGTTTTCTTTCCCATGTCGCACGCTGTTCCACCTGGAGGACTAAGGCCACTAGGTTCCTGCAAACGGGAAGGACATAATGGTCAGAATCCACGTGAGGAGTGAAAATCTGTCTCTTCTTAAAAATCCCCACCTGAGGATTTGTTTACTGATTTTAGAGAGAGAGAAACAACAACTAGTTGCCAGGCCAGTGTGGCTCAGTTGTTAAGTGCCGACCCAGGAACCAGGAGGTCACAGTTCGATTCTCCATTAGGACACATGCTCAGGGCTGCAGGCTCCATCCCCAGTAGGGGGCCTGCAGGAAGCACCTGATCAATGATTCTCTCTCATCATTGATGTTTCTATCTCACTCTTCTTCTCCCTTCCTCTCTCTGAAATCAATAAAAACATTTTTAAAAACCAAAACATCAATATTCGGTTGTTTCCTGTACCCTCCCCAGGGATCAAACCCGCAACCTAGGTATGTGCCCTGACTGGGAATTGAGCCTGAAATATTTTTGATGCACAGGACAATGCTCCACCTACTGCGTTACCCAGCCAGGTTTCTCATCCTTTAAAAGCCAGCCCTAGCCTCAGGCAGGCCCCCCTAAACTGTGAGAGACCTGCTGTGCGTTGTGCTAGACTCCCATTACAACTGGGCACAGGGGAGCAGAGAAAGCACAGGCCAGGACAAGTTTCTGTCTCTTCTTGATGAGATACAAAGGGTATAACACAACTGCCAGGTACCCTTCTCTCAGGCCTTGAAACATTCTACATATGAATCCTAAGAATTTAATGAAAAATGGGTCTATCCCCATTTTCCCAACCACAACTTTCTCTTCAACCAACAGGACCCAAATTAGATGGCACAACTGTCTAACTCCTCTAATTTCAGATTCCTAAAGTCAAGTAGTGTGATATGTCTCTCCTGGCTACTCCTGTAATTGTTTACAAGCCAGAAACTAAAATAGAAATATGGAAAACCTGCAGTTAAAAGAATCATGATAGATAGAACCTTTCCCTCTATAGTAAATAAGGTTCTTTATAAAACTGAAAAAAGAAAAGCCACCAAAATGTAACTTTCTGCTCTGAGCATCTTGACTGGTCAGTCTCTTAGCAGCACAAAAAAAAAGCATCTTTCACCACATTTTCAGTGACTCGGTACATTTTCCTTAAACAAATTGAGCTTGTCTCTTCAGGACGTCCATCAGCTCACAATAGCAGGACATCTCAAACACCCTGAAGCTCCTTTTTCATTTGGGGCTGGGAGGGAGGCAGGGAGGAGAGAAAAAATTTTGTCCTAAAAATCAAAATTAGTCATTGGATTGCTCAGTAATTCTCAAAGCTCAACTAATACAAATAGTTAAGGAGGTACCTCTCCTAACTTGAGTTGGCTTCAGGCCAAAGAAAGAGGAGGAGGAAAGAGAAGTCTGGCCCCAGACTCACATCAACATGAAGCCTCAAAACACAGAGGAACCATTCATTGGCCCAAGGAAAGCTGAAGGCAACACAAATGGAAATTGAGTTAAGCTCAGAAATATGCACAACCAGGGGGTACTCAACAGAGAATCTAGTTTTTTTTTAAATTCCCACGTTGTTACCATAATCATTTTTAAGAATACTTCTTTAACCATGTTAAATGGTGCCTACAGTCTGGATTATAAATTAGCAGGAATTGTTTTCTTAGCTGAACTCCATATTTATCTTTAAAGATTTGTTTCAGCAATCTCTATAAAAATATTTCCATCTTGACCAAGACCATTCCCAGAATTAGGGAAGGTCACTACTAGTCTCAGAATTTTGTTCAGGCCAAGTAGCATAAAAAGTTGCATTTAATTTACTTCAAATAGCAAAATTTAAGGAATTATTCCAAGAGTAAATAATTGGACACCGTATCTTCAGAACTTGCTAGCAATAGGTCTGCCCACCAAAAAAACTGTCTGTACCCATTACTGCCCTGTAATAAAACTAAGCTTTCATTAAAATACTTTATTTGGAAGAGGAGGTGGACGGGAGAATGTAAGTATGGGGCTTCAAAATAATTTTTCAGCTTCAAGAAAAAAAATATCTGATTTGATTTATTTAAAATTAAAATAGCCTCCGACCTCACCAGAGACAGGAAATGTCATATTCCAGGGAGAGCACCCCACCCCACCCCCACTCACCTTGGAATTTCCGGGAGCTGAGCAGTTTAGTTCAGAGCGCTGGGGTTAAAACCAGCCCTGGGTTAGATGCATGCAGTTAAGCATTGTGGCCATGGCCTCCCCAGCCTCACGAGGAAAAACAAGGATTTACATATGTGTTCTTCAGTTTGAGGGAGAAAAGGGGAAAATCTCCCTTTACAAATTCATGCAGAAGGGGCTCCCCGAAGGGAGCAGATGAAGGGGGGTTCTCTCCTTTACCTACCGGATCGCCCCACTTCTTTCTTTCCCTCTGGGCTAACAGGAGGGCCTCCCCTCCCAGATCTGGGGCTTGGCGGGCAGGCAGCTCCCCCGCCCCCACCCAGCTGCCTGGGCGCCACTGCGCAGCTGTCCCAGTCCGTTGCCATAGCAACTGGCAGCAGTACTAGACTAAGAGGGGGAGAGGCAAACTGAAAAGTTAAAAGCCTTAACTTTCCTTTTCAGTGAAGACTGGGCGAAGAAGTTGGAAGGTACCTACCTTGGCCTCAAGAGCTCAAGGGAATTGGTTCTTGGGTTTTAAATCCAAAACTGTGCTTATTCCTAAAACCACTGGAAATTAATCAGTAGCATTTTAAGATCATCCAACAGGATTATAGCTCAACTGGAAGGGGGAAGGGAAAGGCTAGGTTCCTCTACAACAGAATCAGTGCAAACCACCCATCCCCTAATCCAGCCCACCAGAAGCACTTTACACAGGGCCTCTTCTACCATCTGTCACTGAACAGTTAATTAAAATTGCTTGGAGAGTATTTGGGATACGATATAACTGTCCTTATTTAAGAGATTACCAGATACAGAAACAGAACCCAGAGCCTAGAAGCACTACCGAAGAACTTTTCAACTGAAATTATAGATAGAAAAAAAATACTTAATCCTTAAGTACTTTTAAAAAAGCGTAGGGGAAAAAACAAATGAAAATAAAAAAAGAAAAAAACAAATAAAAAACAAAACAAAAAAGCGTAGGGGAGAGCAGTCCAACCCAACCATTACTGTTAAAACCGCTTCTCACTAGTTGTTCTTGTAATGTTATATAGAAAATTTTAAAATAATTACTACCCATCCAAAATATATATAACTAAAAATTATATAGATATCAATAGTCCCTATACTTGAGAAAAGAAGGACTGAGACAAAGAAAAATACCTAGAAACCTGCAGTCCCATAAATTTGCATTTCTCCTGGTCCTAAAGAACATTTTAGAGAACTCCAAAACCCTGCTCTGCTTTATAGATACTTGTCTTTAGAGCTAGAAGTGGCTGCCGTAGGCCAGTAATAAAAAAGGGATGATAAAAAAAAAAAAATCAACCTGAGGAAAAAGCAGAGAATGGTTATTATTTTGGTTATCAAACAGAAGAAATTATAGGGTATGACAGCAAAGCAGACAAGTTTTCAACTACAGATTTTCTCAACTTTGAATGAATCCATCATGATATCTGAGTAAAAGTTGCTTTTTGTAACTTTTCCTAACTTTAACTTCGCAGCTAAGGGATGAGAAGAAAAATATTCCAAGATGTTCTAAATTAAAATTACAGCAACCAGAGTGAGAGAAAGAGAACATTAGTCTGGTAATAGCTGTGGACCAAGTCTGAGAAAAAACTTCTCACATTTCCTATGTATCCGTTGGAATTTAGTATTAATTTCCAGGTGGCTATTTCTGTGATTATCCAAAAGGGAAAAGCCAGGTGCAACAGAATCCCAGGAGACTTCGCATCTTATTTACACATGAATTTTCCAATCTACTGCCCACAGCTAATCACAAGAGGAGACATTTCTTCCTTAAGGACTTTACTTGTGCTATCCCAGAACCAGTCCTGTTTTACCTTCTCCCATCCCCTTTGTCTAAAACTAACGTAAATCCTTTCAGAACAATTACATCTTTCTCCTCCCTGATATATAAAAACGCTTGCAAAACTCTAGGACAACAGACATGTTGTCTCTCCTACCTAGCCATGCTTCTGGTGGTTTAGACACCATGCCCCAAGACCAGTCTTTTTTTTTTTTGCTAGCAATGGCATGATAAACCTATTTAAAAAAAAAAAAAAAAAAAAAAAAAGACTTGCTTTAGTGGAAACTAAAATTTTTTTGTTTAACTGGTATATGAAAATAATGCCAAGGAATTAGATCAGTGTTCTGATTCTGTGATGAACTTGCCAAGTGTGATCTTGAGTAAATAAATTTTCAATCTAATCCCAGAATCACTAAAATGGGCCAAATAAATCCCCACCACCTACCTCCTAGGGAAAGAGTGAGTTAATGTTGAAACCAAAGAGCTGTTCAGTCCCCTAAAGAGAAGCTTTTGTAAAAATATTATAGGGCCGAATACAACAGCAGCAGGAAATATGACCTTCCAAATTCCTAAGCCATTAAACCATATCACATATGCAGTAACTCCTGCAGCTCAACATGTTAGACAGCAAGAAAGGAGGAACAGTGTCCCTGTTAATTAGGCAATGGTAAACTAATAAAACTTCAGAGGATAGGTATGCTCTCTCTTAAGGGTAAAATACTTATTCTTATGCTTTAAAACTCAAAAAAGCAAAGGAGATGGCAGAAATAGTAATTCTGTGAAGGGATAAAGGACAGGAAAGAAGATTAACACTTTAGCAACACTATCATTTCAGGGAAAAAACAAGTGAATTCAAGGAGGAAGGGACAAAAATATTCTGGAGTCCACCCTTCTCGCTAAAATAGCAAGGACTAAAGAGCCAGATCAATTTCCTTCTTCCCACTCTTAAGACCTGCCTAAAGGGCACACTGCTGAAGTCCCTTATTCTTTGGGAAATGGGTTTTGTAACAGCTGACAAATCAAATTGGGCCTGATGCCAGGAGTCAGAGTCCAACCATAATATTCTGTAAAGAATGGCATGCAATTGTCTTGTAAATCTCCTGGACAGTCACAGATCAGAAGCTGGCAAGGATGACGACATAGTTCTGATGGAATGTGTCTTATCTTAACCTTGAAGTTACAGATCTGCTCAGGAGCAGCAGTAAGAAATGAGAAATGCACCCTGACATCGGAGGGGACATAATTCTCCTTTAGACAGTGCGACCCAGTGTATTAGGGTCAAATGAAACACAAAGCCAGACAGACAATTTAAGGGCTAGAGCCTGGACCAGATAAAGCATCAGGACTGGTGGTTCAAGCTGAGCTTGGGAGGAGGGAGCGTTCCAGTATGAGAAATGAGACATGGCTGGCAGGATGATGGAGTGATTATGGTAGAACCCCAATACGATGCAGGAGGAAGAGAGGATAAGCCTCTGAATGCAACCTTATCCTTGTGGAAATCTCCATGGGAAGCGGTGAGTAGCTTCTCAAATTTCTAGTCTTTCAGGCATAACAGTTCTCACAGACCCTTTCTTGAATATACGCAGGAACTCTCTGTTAAAGATATCAACATCTATAGACAAACTCCGGCAACTTAACTGCCCATAAGGATACAAGAAAAGAGCAGGCCCCACCAACCCTTTATATCAATGATACAAGGCAAATTCACTTTGCAGGCTTCTCCGTGTCAGGGAAAAGACACTAAACCAGGGATCTAGTGAGAGTCAGCCTTGGAAAAACATCAAAGAGCACTAAAGTCAGGCACAGTCAGAATCCACATTCCAAGTTGATAACAGAAGACATTTTTAACAGATGAATCTTCCAGGGGGGAAAAGGGGGCACGCGGGGTGGGGAGTGAGGAAGTGAGGCAGAAAGAGAGGAACCAAAAACCCCACACATTACAAGGATAAAAGAAAAAATGTGTTAAAGCTGCCAACCCCCAGAAATTAAAGAGGAAAGCTAGGGAAATCCAGAACAGATAATGGTTAACAGTTGTATTAACCAATCAATCCTGAAACCACAGAACCACCCACATTGGGTCTCTGATATGGGTCTGCTCTGTATAATTCAGGCTCTCCTCTAGCCCCTCTTCAACACTACCTGTTTTGGCGGCTTTTCTTAGAGCTTGGTGTAGCAAATTTTATTTTCATCATTACTTACAAGCAAAGGCATATATATATATATATATATATATATATATACACACACACACACACACACACACATATATATATATATCATAATTCTAAATCTTTCTTAGGCTTTTTGTGTATTATTTAAAAAGTTATGAAAAATCACTGGTGCCCTAGCCAGTTGGGCTCAGTGGATACAGCATTGGCCTGCGGACCGAAGGGTCCCAGGTTCGATTCTGGTCAAATGCACATGCCCGGGTTGTAGGTTCAATGCCCAGTAGGGGGTATGCAGGAGGCAGCTGACCAGTGATTCTCTCATTGATGTTTCTCTCTCTCTCTCTCTCTCTCTCTCTCTCTCTCTCTCTCTCTCTCTCTCTCTCCCCCTCTCCTTTCCTCTCTGAAATAAAAATATATATATATATATTTTAAAAATTAGAAGAAGAAAAAGAAAAAGCACTGGTAAGTTGCCTCACTGAACTACTCACTTAACTATTTGATGGTGGTAGTCAGATCAAAGGTTAAAATGTATAATCATTGAGCTCTCTCTCTTCATTTTAGAGTTTCAATATAAATTCTGTAAGTCTAATAAGAAGGCAAAATCCTCCAGGAAAAAAAAAAAAAGCCATTCTAAAGAGTAGAGTAGGTTGAGGGCATATGCAAAGCTCCCTCTCATATGTATTAATTAAATATGCCACTGATGGGTGACTTTACTAGGCCCAGCCTTAAGAAATTCCCATTTCCCCTCTAAGGCCCTTGGGGAAGGCTAGTGGCCTAGGTAAAGATTATATTGTCAGCTACAACTTGTCTTCAAAGCATCCTCTATCCAGTCTTATTGTGACAAAACAGATGAAAAGAAACCAAATTTATACAACTATTTTAATCGGGTCATGTTCTTTGCTCTTTAGGACCTATAAGTACAAGTGGTTTTAGGTTTGTAACACATACTGCATAAAACTAAAATACCCTCTATAAAGATGCTTCCTTCCACTAGATTTATGTTTTCCAAAGTATCAGCTACGTGGCATTTTGACAAAAACACAGCATAGAGATGCACATTACAGCTGTCCTGGCGATCTCAGATTTTGTTAAATGGGCTGATAACTACCATTCCACCTCCACCAAAAGCCCATGAGTTCCCAATTCAAAAGGAGTTAAAAGCTTTTTAAGAGACTGGATTAGAAAAGAGTTGAGAAAAGATTAACTGTCGTCATTAACACCCCTATCATTAACAAGTCACATATAGACAACACAAACTTTATTAATAGAGAGTGTAGGAGGAAATGTTCTCCCTTTGGCTAGCACAGGTCCAGTTTGCAATCCTTTAAAATCAGGCCAAGGCACTGCTTCAACAAGTCACAGAATGATTCTGAGGCCAAGCATTCTGCTTGTTGATTATCCAAGCATCATGTTCCACTGCGTAAGGGAATAAAGGGCCTTTTTCTTTCAGATTAAAACATATACATCACAAATGGAGATAAAGGCTGCTCTGTCTATTCTATTTGGCTGCTCTGTCCTCCAAAATCAAAGTACCATTAAAAAATATAATGAGTATGTACTACAGCAATGTCAAAACTGTTTGAGTTGTAAGTCTGGTTCACTGGTATATTTGCAGTAGCACACAAATTCTTGATATCTCATTATCAGATCACATTCCCACAAAATAAAAATTTTATATGGGATTTGTTTCTTTCCTTTATTAAAATCTACTGAATTTCTTCTCTCAAATGTCAATCTTTGTTAAATTCAGTTAGGGTGCACTTAAACCATCACAAAGCAAGAGATTAGATACCAAGATTTATGAGAAGGTAGAATTCAGCAGCACTATGGGCAAATGTCTTCCAGATGGTACTTTCCAACAACTCTATCCTTGGAATATACTGAACTCATCTCAAAGCACTATGGCCTCAGGTGGGTGTTAAATCTCACACCTACCCTCTCTTAATTAAATGTGATGATGCATGAACTAGATCCTGTTATCTTTTGTAAAGAACCTGGAGATTTCATCATAAACAAATCTTAAGAGAAATGAGTAATAGCCATGTTTGAGTACATTACCATGAATCTTATAGCAGAACATGTTCACAAAATATGGAAGGGTTAAAAGAGAACGAAAGAGTCCACCCCCAAATAAAATTATGGTCATAAAGCATTTTTCAAACAGCCATAAAATTAAGGCCTGGTACTTACCGCTCTCATTTGTATAGATTTTAGAATTCAGCAGCTTAAGGGTAAAAAGGCCCTTTCAGGTCATTTTAAACAAATCCTCATTTTAAGGAAGAGTTTCTACTATGTCAGACAATTTATATTCTCTCATAATCTAAGTTTAGTGAAGACATTCAAGAGATATAAAAATTAATTTGTATAACCATAACTAAAATTTCTAAAATACCTCTATTTTAACTGTTGAGATGGTATTAGAATTTAAATCAATATGCTAAAATCTGATTAATAGATGCTAACAAAAAAGGGAGGTTTCATATAATTGGAATAAGAAAGATATCTCAGACTATAAAATTTCAGGGAGTAAAAGAGAGCACTCATTCAACATATGGGATAATTTTGTGCTTTGCCGTTACCTTGGTATATTTGCAACATGAATTATATTGAAGTCATAGCCTACAATTTAGATAAATAAAATCAAGCCAGTATTGAACTTTTCCCCATCCCATACAATAGAATCCTTGGCAGCTCCTTGGCCATCTATTATGATCTTGACCAATTTCTCTCTGTGGCAATTTAAAAGCTATAAAAAAATACATAATGGGTGATGACAGGAGAAACAAACCCACACCAGAAATTATTGAACCTTGTAGGTCTTTGCAAGTATCTATATTGACATTTAAGTATGAGTTACTATGCCACAATATCATAAAAGTGTGCTCTACACCTCAGATATATTGATAGTTAAATGCAAAGGCAGGCCACCATCAGATAAACGACTACAGGGATGGCCAATCTCAGACCACCCAGCTCTTCCACCGAGTATTCTGATGTGTTACTTAAGACAAATAAGATGTTCCTAACTCTCTTTTTGTCCAGCTTCCAAATACAATCCTGACTCAAATCCTAAAGGGATGATTAACATAGTAATTCTGATCCTTGCTCTAAAATTGTTTGCTTGGTTACTGAGGGCATATTAAGAGTCTAGCCCAGTCTTCAACTCAATGGCTGAGGATTCTAATAGTTTACCCTTGGTTAAGTCAGTGGTTAGCCCTGTCTCCAAAGGTTGTTATAAGAAAACTACTAAAGAGGTAACTTGGTTTTTTTTTTTGTTTTGTTTTTTTTAAATATATTTTATTGATTTTTTACAGAGAGGAAGGAAGAGGGATAGAGAGTTAGAAACATCGATGAGAGAGAAACATCGATCAGCTGCCTCCTGCACATCTCCCACTGGGGATGTGCTCGCAACCCAGGTACATGCCCTTGACCGGAATCGAACCCGGGACCCTTGAGTCCGCAGGCCAACGCTCTATCCACTGAGCCAAACCGGTTTCGGCTAAAGAGGTAACTTGTTAACAATGGTAAGATTAGGGGTAGGACCCTGGCTGGTGTGCTCACTTGATTGAAAGTCATCCTGTGCACCAAAAAGTCACCTGCTTGACTCTGGGTCAGTCTGCATGTATCTTTCTCTCTCTCTCTTTCCTTTCTTCTCTCTCTAAAATCAATAAAAACATATTTTTTTAAATATCAGGATTAGGAATAAGATGTGGGTCCTATTCCAACTAAATCACTGAAAGGTTGAACTGAACAGTTCGCTTAACCTTAAGGATATTAGTTATTTGCTCTACTTATCTCATAGGTCTGCTTTGTGAGAAAAATAAAACTAGAAAACACACCCTAACCGGTTTGGCTCAATGGATAGAGCGTCGGCCTGCAGACTCAAGGGTCCCAGGTTCGATTCCGGTCAAGGGCATGTACCTTGGTTGCGGGCACATACCCAGTAGGGAGTGTGCAGGAGGCAGCTGATGGATGTTTCTAACTCTCTATCCCTCTCCCTTTCTCTCTGTAAAAAATCAATAAAATATATACTTAAAAAAACAACTAGAAAACACTTCAAAAATGTAAAGCAAAAGAATTTAAGTGTCTGATAACAGATGAAGTTAAAAATAACAAATGCTTTGGTAAGTGTTCCCTCCTCTTACATTTTCCTGAAACATTGTGTAGAATTGATATTTCTTCCATGTCTCTTAAAATTCACCAGTAAAGCCATCTGGACCTGGACTTTTCTCTGTGGGAAGGTGTTTAACTACAAATTCTATTTCCTTAAATTCTATAGGGCTAGTGAAGTTCTGTATTCTGCAGTAAGCTTTAGTATTTTGTCTTTTAAGGAGGTGATTCATTTCATCTCAGACACTGAATGTACTGACATAGTTTTTCATAATATCCCCTTACTGTTTTAATGTCTGAAGGATCAGTAATGATATGTCTTCTCTTATTCCTGATCCTAGTAATTTGTACTTTATTTTCCCCTAATCAGACTGGGTTTATTAACTTTATTGTCCTTCTCAAAATACCCACTTTCTCTACTGTTTTTGTTTTATACTTCTATTCCTTACTGCTTCCTTTGGGTTTAATTTGCTCTTCTTTTTCTAGGTTCTTAAGACGGAAAAATAGGTCACTAACTGTAGACCTTTCTTCCTTTTTCTTTTTTTAATCTTCACCTAAAGATATTTTTCCATTGATTTTTAGAGAGAGTGGAAGAGAGAGGGAAAGACAGAAACATCAATGTGAGAGAAACACATCGATTGGTTGCCTCCTGCCTGCACCCTGACGAGGGCCTGAGTCAGGGAAGAGCCTACAACAGAGGTACCTGCCCTTGACCGGAATCAAACCCAAGACCCTTCAGTCCACAGGATAAGGCTCTATCCACTGAGCCAAACTGGCTAGGTTGACCTTTTTGCTTTAATTGAAGCACTTAATACTATAAATTTCTAAGCACTGTCTTAGTTACATCTCACAAATTTTGATATGTCATGTTATCGTTTTTATTCAGTTCAAAATATATTCTAATTTTCTCTGTAATCTCTTCTTTGACCCATGGGTTACTTAGAAGTATGTAATTGCAGATATACATTATTTCAGTTCTATTGTTTTTTTCTTTCATACTAGCGGCCCAGTACACGGATTCGTGCACTGGTGGGGTCCCTTGGCCTGGCTGCAGGGATCGAGCCGAAACCTGCTCTCCAACATCCCCGAGGGATCCCGGATTGCGAGAGACGGTGCAGGCCAGGGCAAGGGACCCTATGGGTGCACAGTCAGGGCTGGGGAGGAACCCCAGGAGGGCTCCAGGGTGTGTCTGGCCCATCTCACCCAGTCGATCAGCGGGACCCCAGCAGCAAGCTAACCTACGGGTCAGAGCATCTGCTCCCTAATGGTCAGTGCGCGTCACAGTGACTGGTCGAACAGTCAGACACTTAGCATATTATATAGGATATTTTGAAACTTTATTATTAGTTGTGCAAAATTTAGGATTGCTGTGTCCTCTTGATGAATTGATCCCTTTATTATCTAACCTAGTGTTAGCTATGTCCCTTACTTACCTCATGCTGCTATGGAAAAAGAACAAGAAAACACTTTGGAAAATATACAGGAAACAGAAGGTAAAACGTTTGATGATAGAGGAAGTTAAAAATAACTTTAATGAATTTTCTGAACTATCTGTAAGTTTTATCTATGCTTGTCTCCAACTATTCATATAAATAAGGTTTGCTTATGTTTTATCAGATCCTTTGATATAATTTATTGCTGTAAAGTACTGAACAAATTAGCAGTATATTACACTCCACATCTCCATCTGAGGTGAGTCTTACTGATTTACTCCATGTGCCCTGATGAGAAACAAGGCACATGAAGTTAAAGTATTTGCCTCAGAAACCAAACTTAAGACAGAGTTCCCAACCTGTTGGTTGACCTCGTTAGCACAGGGCATTTTATTCCAACATAATTAAATTATGCCTGCTGGCTCAGATATAAATTTGCTTTATTCTAAGAAATGTAGATTATAATCAGAAAAATACTTGAATTTGGTTCCTCCTCTCCATGAAGAAATAGATGAATGTGTTATAAAACTTGATCTTGAAATAGTCCTTTCAGCAAATAATTCCATAATTTCTAGTGTCCTTCCTAGCAATGAAGCACAATGCAACAGGAACTGAGTGAGTTTGAAGAATCAGACTACATTTGAAAAATTCTAAAACTAGGCCCATGACCTAGTTTCAGGTAGAAAAATCTGTCAGTGTTTAATTTTGAGAAACTACTCTTACTAGAAAGGAAATCCAGCCTACAAAGTCCACAGCCCAGCTAGTCCACTATTCTCTTTTTAGAAAATCACACACAATTAACAAGTACAGGTTTGTTGCCCTGTGTTAATAATACTGCAGGGAGTTGACAACCAGCCAACAACTCAATCTTATGTCTCTCAAATCCTAGGCAAGACCACACCACCAAACTACATTGACCCAAAATATTAGATGAGTTTTTTATTTAAAATTATTGACTTATTGACTTCAAAAACAAACTCCTGGACATTTTAGGAGTCACTTCATGGAAGTGTTATGTCTAGAAGGTTATTAGCTATCACCTACCCAAATTCTTCCATCCTATATAATAAAAGCGTAATATGCTAATTAGACCAGACGTCCTTCTAGACGTCCTTTGGGAGGAAGCTGAGGCAGAGGCGACCACCATGGTGGCAGGGGCCGAGCCCCGTGCAAGAATTTCATGCATCAGGCCTCTCGTGTAAGAAAAAGAAACTGAGGACAAAAGAGGAGAAATGGCTCACCCAAGGTTACTATATCAATGCTTCACGGCAGAAATAAGAACCCAGGTTTCCTGAGCCTTTTTCCCATTTGCCTCTCTCATTTGCTTTAAAGTAACCTTTTCTTTCTTGAATTAGCTAAAATTTATCTGGATAGGAGTTAGAGACCCAGAGTGTACGGATATGAATGACTCCAAAAAAAAGATATCCATGTCCTAATCCCTAGAACCTGTGAATATTACCTTATATGTGATTAAAAGATGGGAAAGGAGAATTTCTCTTGGATTATACAGGTGGGCCTGAAACGCAGTCACATGCATCCATGTAAAAGAGGCAGAAGAAAATGGTAAGACAGAGCAAAGAGAGATGAGACCACAGGCTGAGGCTGAAAATCACCAGAAGCTGAAAAAGGAAAGAAGGGACTCTCCCCTAGAGCCTCCACAGGGGGCTCAACACTTAATTACAGATTTCTGGCCTCCAGAATAAGGTCCTGTTATTTAAAGCCACTAAGTGTGTGGTAATTTGTTATAGCAGCCACAAGAAACTAACACCCAGGGAGACAAGAAAAAAGGAAGGAAGGAAGGAAGGAAGGAAGGAAGGAAGGAAGGAAGGGAGGGAGGAAGGAAATGAAATTAAAACAGGGGAAATAAAAACTTTAAAATCATAAACTGAATATATATAAAACCAATTACTGATACAAAAAAGAAATGTGCTTCAAGTGACCCAAAGATTGCCTAAAACCTCCAATCCCTCATTTCAAAGGGTAAATTGAGGCAATCACAGGATGCAATTTACCCAAAAATTTTGGCAGAATCTGAGTAGACAAAACCAAAAAGGTTTAGTATTTACACAGCTGCTAAGAAAAACAGTGTAGGCTTCCCCTCAACATGCTAGCTGGTAGAGCTCCTGGACAGACTAAACATAGGCAACAGTTGTCACTGCGGGTGTTCTGCCAACAGAAGTGTAAAGTTGTCATCAGAAATGAATATGTGGCTTCAAGTGGCTTACAGAAATCCAACAAATCTGCGTCTTGGACTCTGCACAAGCCAAATCTTCTCAGGATGACCTGGACTCCTTCCCATTAGTACAATGATCAGCTAAAGCCATACTCTATAAGGAGCGAAGGAAAATCAAAATTTACATCAGGAGAAAAAGATAATAGCCCAGAGTCCAAGTTCAGGAATAACAATATGTAAATAGCAGCCATAGTGACTGAGTCAGTTACAAGTGATATTTCACACTATAATTTATTACTTCTAAAATCACAGTACACAGCTTTAGGCCCAATTTCAGATAAGGTGAATGGAAATAAAAATAGAGCAAGTAAAAGAACAAAAAAGGAAAGAAATGCCTTACCAGGGGTTGTTAACCCGTGGTCGGCAAACTGCAGCTCGCGAGCCACATGCGGCTCTTTGGCCCCTTGAGTGTGGCTCTTCCTAAGCCTTAGGAGTACCCTAATTAAGTTAATAACAATGTACCTACCTATATAGTTTAAGTTTAAAAAATTTGGCTCTCAAAAGAAATTTCAATCGTTGTAGTGTTGATATTTGGCTCTGTTGACTAATGAGTTTGCCGACCACGGGCAATAAAATAAATAAATCATGCTATGTGTTTAAATAAAATACTGTACCTCCATAAAGGCAAAGAGTACTTGTCTTCCTCAGAAGTTTGTATTCTGGACACCTTTCTCTCTTTTCTGGAGCTACTGTCAGGGCTCTGTAAACCACCAGAACTTTGCTACACATATAAAGATCCACTCAGAGGTTATGTAATTTCTTTTTCCTCAACCATCATTCTGCTCACCTATTGATGGGTTTTCAGTAAAGATGTGTTATTTTCCCTTTTAGGTTTGGCTGCAATAGTATGCCTCTAAAGACTGAGCACAGTGCTCGAAATTTAATTTTTGTAATATAAGCTCAACATTTTGTCTTGTTAACAACCAAGACAGGTACTCCGAAGGCAAGAAAAAAAGCTCTGGCTGGGCAGCTTAAATTGGTTAGAGCAGTGGTTCACCTTTTTTTGGCCATGCCCCACCTAAGCAACTCTAAAATCCTAAGCTCCCCCACCCCGTGCCATATAATTCTTATTATTCAAAAAGTGAGCTCCTATTCACGTGGAGGAAGCCTAAAAGGTCATTAACTTGGTCTAAACAAGCTTCCAAAGAACATGGCATCCATGAAAAAGAAAAAGAAAAAAACGAAAGGACAGTTGTATTGAGGAAGAAATCACTAAGAAATTGTTTTAAAAAATAACAATATGAAGTGATATGAAAAAATAGCAAATAAAGTTTCAAAACATAACAGAAATGCATAAATAGGTCACAATATATACTTATATACTGTATATGAAGCCCCTAGAACCACAAGAAATGCATAAATTTCACTGTTAATAACTCATTCTCGAACTGCCCCCCTTAAAAATCAAATTGCCCCCCTGTGGGGCGTGTGCCCCACATTGGGAACCACTGGGTTAGAGCATCCTCCCCCTGTGCCAATGCTGCGGGTTTGATCTCTGGTCAGGGCAAATACAAGCATCAACTGATAAATGCATAAATAAGGGAAAAACAACTAGATTTTCTTCTCTCTCCCTAAAATAAATAAATAACTTTTGAAGGCAAGGGAAAAATAAAAGGCCTAGCATTGGAATTTTCAATGTGATACTCTCAGAACATCAATGAAAAATTACCCACTGCCCTAGCCGGTTTGGCTCCGTGGATAGTGTGTCGGCCTGCAGACTGAAGGGTCCCAGGTTAGATTCCGGTCAAGGGCACATGCCCAGGTTGCATGCAGGAAGCAGCTGATCAATGATTCTCTCTCATCACTGATGTTTCTCTCTCTCCCTTTCTCTCTTAAATCAATAAAAATAAATAACATAAAATTATTTTTAAAAATTACCCACTAAAATTTCCCCATCAGAGAAATGTTCATCAGACCTAGTAACTATGACACTGTAAGAGAGTTCTTAATAAGACAAGCAATTTTTACTTGCACACCACAGTAAACCAAAAACTCCTATTCGAATCCTGAAATCTTTCAAATTAAAATATATAAGAAGCATCAAATAAGGGTTCATTGATTATTTTGTTTATAAATCTAAGTAACCTGGGCTAGAGATGGGAGGAATTCACTCAGAGAGTAATTTAAGGTGGCATAATTTGGTTACCTATTCTATAGATCAGTTGTGTTTCTTTCTCTAAACTGTAGGTCAGTACACAGCTGCGAAATCAGTTCAGTAGAAAATGACCTACGTTTTTAAGAAAATGAAAGTGTACTGTAGATGCAAAAAATATCAGTGTGTGCACTTGTATTTGTACAGTGAAAATTGTTTCATTGTATGCACAGGGTCAGAATAAATGTGTTTCTTATTAAGGATCAAGGTAAAAAAAGTTTGAAACGGATCCAAAAGAATCCCAGTACAGAGGCTTAACTCACATGAAATGCAAGAAGCATCTAAAGCAAGTCTACCTTCTTAGAAAACACATTTGCCATTACTTTTGGAAGCCAAACATAAGATGCAATCAATGATAAAAAAAAAAACACAAAACTTCATGCCGGAACCGGTTTGGCTCAGTGGATAGAGCGTCGGCCTGCGGACTGAAAGGTCCCAGGTTCGATTCCGGTCAAGGGCATGTACCTGGGTTGCAGGCACATCCCCAGTAGATGTGCAGGAGGCAGCTGATCGATGTTTCTCTCTCATCGATGTTTCTAACTCTCTGTCTCTCTCCCTTCCTCTCTGTAAAAAATCAAATATATTTTAAAAAAAAAAAAACTTCATGAAATTTTCCCTTTATCCAATGGAACAATGATCATATCTGAAGAGATAATCATTGGGATTTAGTGATCCATTTACCAAAGGCCACTTCCCAAACACTTCACTCATCTTCTCCCTCAATTTCTAATTGGTAAAAGACTTAGACAAGAAAATCAACTCTAGCATCTGCAATTTTATTTTTTTAATCGCCTGAGGATATGTTTTTATTGATTTGAGAGAAAGAAACATCGATCCTTTGCCTCCCATACACGCCTGGACCAGGGATCAATGCTGCAACCTGGGTATTTGCCCTGACCTAGAATCAACGCCAACCCCTCAGTGCAAGGGAGGAAGGATGCTCAACCAACTGATCTACCCGGACCAGGGCTAGCATTTGTCATTTTAGGTCAATAGTTTTCAACTGATGGAGATTTTGCTCTAATACCCCCCCAAGACATCTGGCAATGTCTGGATACATTTTGATGGACACAAAAGGGGGTAAGGAGAGGTGAGATGCATTCCTCCTACCAGAAATGTCAACAGTACTGAGGTTGAGAAATCTTGTAGACCAAGACTGTAATCTTTTCAAACCTAAAGAAATCACGGAAAGATATCCTGAACCTATAGCCCTTTAGTTTTTATAAACCAAGCAGCTATATTATTAGCATACCTACAAATAGTTCATAACCGAATATGAAATAGGTTTGTCCTTTTGCAAGTGCCAGAGAACGTGGAAATCCCTCCTCTATTCACTATAAGCTCAACTAAAATTATCTGTCTTTTATGTTAAAAGGTCTCTAATCATAAGGGTACTTCATATGTAGCTGAACCTGTTACAGTATTTAAACATTTTTCCCTTGACCCTAAATAAATCAGTGACTAGAGCAGCATATATTCTGATATAGCCAAAATGTAATGAAAATTTCTATATTTTGCTAAAAATCTTAGAATAAGCAAAATGGGCATTACCAACAGGAGATGGACTACAAGTAAACACTTTGAAGGAAATATAATCAAAAGACAATAATCTAAGTGATGAATGAATCCTCCTGCCACAAACAACCTAAATATCACCCTCCTCAAGCAGCTTCCTTCTTATCCAAATTCAGAAAATCTCAGAGAAGTAGCAAAAAGAGAGGATTAGAAGCTCTTTAATGGTGTAAAGAGACATATGTGGTGGGAAAAGTTCCTCAAAGAAAAAGGCAATGGGAAAGATGAATATTTCTTGTAAAGGACTTAGCATGATGCCTAGCAGATACTAAGTACTCAAAAAGTTACTTTTTTATTTATATGTTTTAAACCGAGAATGGCCTTAGTTTCCTAAGGGGAAAACAGCACTCTTTCGCGGTGAAAGGAGAATGGTGGTGAGAAGTACGCGATTATGAATGGAAACAAACAAACAAAAAAACTTGACTTTTTAGCTTAATCTTAATCACAAATTCTTATAATCGCTGCAAAGATTTAAACATTAGAGATACAACTTGCCTCGATCCCACTGTATCATGAAGCTTTCCAAAACTTTCTCTATGTTTTTACAAATATTGAGTTGCCCGTGGAAATAGGCATCATGTAGATTTTTTTCGGATGCCTTTCCACAATACATAGAGCCTTATCCCATTCATTCTAACACTTCAAGGAAGTCTTCCTAATGGAGCTAGTCTCAAAGTCAAAAACCTCCCATGGATGGTGGGAAGTACAGAGGTGGGAGAAAATGGCAAACTCAAGGTATCCAGGAGCAAATGCAGTTTCCCTGCCAGGGAGGTTTATAGGATGGAGGCCTAAAGGCTTCGTTAGAGAAGTCAGTGTGGACAAAATACCCACCCCCGACGCGCCATCACGGGCATCGAATACCCTTCCTTGCCACCCCAAACCTAAGACCTCTGTCTTTTGGAGCGCTGATTGGACGACCAGCCGAGCGCTCTCCATAGGATGTTTTACTGGCTCCAGATTTGGTCCATCCGTTTAACCGCCCGACTCCCTCATTCCCCATTGGAGTCAAACCGCTGCCTCTGGGAGGAGCCCAACCTACCGCGCGCTTCGTGCTCATTGGCTCAGTGAAATGCTGCTCAGGAGGAGAAAACCCGCCTCCCACATTCCGATGGCCCAAGGGCCGATCAGTCTGCAGCTAAAGACAGACTCAATTGGTCTATACACATGCCAGTCAAATTCTTCGTGGGCAAAGCTCCACAGAACCTGCGGGGGTAAAACATCCGCCCCTGTCCTTCCATTGGTTAGCCAGACCCACCGCTCCCCCTTCACTAGCCCCCACCCCGCGATCCATTCATTTCACACAATAACGGGCTCAATTGGAGTCGGTTCGAGACCTCCCATCGGTAGGCAAGACTGTCCGCCACTTACCCGGGATCGAGACCGATCTCTCACGCAAATGTCTTCTCTGTTTCTCTGTGATGAGAGCCGGACCACAAGCCACCGCTGCCGCCGTCTTCTGCGCAACGCCAACCGCCCGCCAAAACGGATCCTTCCCTGCGCCTGCGCTACCAATCCTGGGACCAGACCTTTTCTCCGCCCATTACGCCTGCGCAAAACGAGGCACAACTCCCGCCATTACGCAGGCGCTGTAGGTTCGCCACCGTCTCCCGCCCGCCATTTCACGTGTTTCTTGAGCCAGGCGGAACTTCTTAATGCGCCTGCGTGAACTCGCCATTTTACTACACATGCGTTCAGCTGGTGGTTGTTGCAAAAAATAAAATTGTCACATTCTACTTTTTGATACATAGTATTAATCATGCTTTGACAACTGAGTACAATGTAACATTTGCAGCGTGGAAGATTAGAATGTTATTTAAATACCCTAGGTATATTTAAATATGAATGATTGGTTGGGTAGCCAATCAGAAGAGTTAAGAATAATACTACTCGGGAACCAATAGTCTCCGAGGGGTGGGCACTGCGTAGAACGCCCAAGGGTGACGTTGCAGCAATGCGGCACCACAGACCAATAGGAGCAGGAAGCTATGTCAGTTATCCTATCAGAGCTACCAAGGGGCGGAGTCTACCAATGCCGCAAGGGAGGAGGCGGGATAAAAAAGCGAGGCCGAAAGTAGGCTGGCAGATACGCTCCTTAGATCACTCCTTTCTGCTGGTGAACGCCGCGGAGTAAGCATCGTTGGCATTTCCCCTGTAGCAGTCATCATGTCTAAGTCTGAGGTGAGTTAGACGCTCTCTACAACTTCACTTTCTCCCTCGTCCCTTCCTGAGTTCCATGGGATGCAGTGTGGATGGGCTGCTTGCACCAGCCCATTCGGCAGTTCTTGGGTCGCGCCCAGGGCCTACCCCTCCCGAAGTTCAGGTCGCCATTTTGTCCTCGTCGTGGCCATGAGGCCGTCGTCCTGAAACCCTTAGTTATCAGCCGCTCGTCCCTCCCAGTAAGACTCTTAGGCATTACACCGATTTTTTTTTTTTTTTTGCTTTGTCTCAGAGGCGAATTTCTTAAAAGCAATTGTAATCTCTTACTGGCAATGGATCCCTCCCACCTAGTCCTTTTGTTGCGCGTGCGTCGGGAAGCAGGGACGCATGCGCCCGCGGTTTCCCAGCCCAACAGAAGGTCTCCCCCACGGGGAGAAGCACGTGGCCAGTTGCGACCCGCGGGAACAGTATGAGTGCTACCACCGTGCTGTCTAGTTCTGCTTCTCTTACGGGAAAGGTGTTTGGCGTTAAGCGCCCACTTAACGCTCCCCCCCCCCCCTATTCTTAGTCTCCCAAGGAGCCGGAGCAGCTGCGGAAGCTCTTTATCGGAGGTTTGAGCTTTGAAACAACCGATGAGAGTCTGAGGAGCCATTTTGAGCAATGGGGAACGCTCACGGACTGTGTGGTAAGGCCTGGAAGAGACAAAAGGGCAGTAGAACCAGTCGATTTTCCTGGGCTTGTCATGCTCTAGTTCTGTCTGAATGCTTGGGAAAATTAACAGGATTCCAGTTGCAGATAACTTGGGCGGGAAGGTGTGGGCTTAAGTGATTAAAAGGCTTTTATTCCTAGATTTACTCTAGGTGGGTAATGGGAGCTGCAGGGCTTTGTATAAAGGGCCAGTATAAAGTTTCCTGTACCTTATTCAAGGTGGAAATGTCAGTGGCTTTGGGGATCTTACTGTGTGTTAAATGAATTACATCTCAGGTGATGAGAGATCCAAACACCAAGCGCTCCAGAGGCTTTGGGTTTGTCACCTACGCCACCGTGGAGGAGGTGGACGCAGCCATGAACGCGAGGCCACACAAGGTGGACGGAAGAGTGGTGGAACCAAAGAGGGCTGTCTCGAGAGAAGTAAGAGATGCTTTTTCTTTCCCCTTGGAAGTGTGCCGTTATGTACACTAGCGATGGCAAGAAACTTCGGTCCTGATTTTGGGATAGGTCCTGCTCTAACTTAATTGGGGCCTTTTCCCTCTTAGGATTCTCAAAGACCTGGTGCCCACTTAACTGTGAAAAAGATTTTTGTCGGTGGTATTAAAGAAGACACTGAAGAACATCACCTAAGAGATTATTTTGAACAGTATGGGAAAATAGAAGTGATTGAAATCATGACTGACCGAGGCAGTGGCAAAAAGAGAGGCTTTGCTTTTGTAACCTTTGACGACCATGACTCTGTAGACAAGATTGTCAGTAAGTATCAAGGGACATGTTTGCTAAGGGTTCTGAAGTCTGGGTTGTGTTCTAAACCCTGAGATACTGTGTTCTTTTTATCTTCAAATGTAGTTCAGAAATACCATACTGTGAATGGCCACAACTGTGAAGTAAGGAAAGCTCTATCTAAGCAAGAGATGGCTAGTGCTTCTTCCAGCCAAAGAGGTGGGTTTTTTGCTTTTATTAAACCTTAAAGTCCAATTCTAATTTGTATGGTTCAACACTTAAAACTTTTCTTGTTAAGGTCGAAGTGGTTCTGGAAACTTCGGAGGTGGTCGTGGCGGTGGTTTTGGTGGAAACGACAACTTTGGACGTGGAGGGAACTTCAGTGGTCGAGGTACTGGATTATACTCCACTGTTACCAACTGATAGTAAGCTTGTAAGTTAATTAACGCAGATAATCTGTGGCAGTATTGTAACTACTGGTCAACATTTCCAAAGTTACATTTTATCCAAATGTTCTGACTTCTCACTAACCAGAAGTTAAAGACTCTGGTATGGAAATCATTTTTATAGTGCAGGAACTACTTCCTAGAGTTCATACTGACAAGGCTGGAATTTGTATGCAATTTATATACTTCAAACCTGCTTTAAAATTTTGCTCTCTTTCAGGTGGCTTTGGTGGCAGCCGTGGTGGCGGTGGATATGGTGGCAGTGGAGATGGCTATAATGGATTTGGTAATGATGGTAAGTTTTGTTCGTTGTTTTAGGAATTAGACAAGTGAGAAGGTTTTTTGGCTGTCTACAGAGTAGATGGGTAGAAACTAAAACTTGAGTGCATCTAGTGCATGACAAGCTAAACTCTGACCATAACAGCATGATTCAAGCAGGCTGTTTCCCATTAGCCGTAAAACAGATTTTGATTGTTGAATACTTTTGTCTTATTGAGAAGAATTGTATTCTTGTAGGTGGTTATGGAGGAGGCGGCCCTGGTTACTCTGGAGGAAGCAGAGGCTATGGAAGTGGTGGACAGGGTTATGGAAACCAGGGCAGTGGCTATGGCGGGAGTGGCAGCTATGACAGCTATAACAACGGAGGAGGCGGAGGCGGCTTTGGCGGTGGTAGTGGTAGGTATCCAGTGATCCAGGTACTTGGTGCAGTAGCTAGATTAGTCTTGTAGAGTTATGCCCATGTGGGGATGAGATGCTCTTAAAAGCATTATGTGGTACACTGCATGGTACTTTTTAATGGGCTTGCTATGCTACCTCCTAGCTTTAAGCTGGGGCCGCCTCACTCCCAACTAGTTGAATAAGTGGATAGTGGCGTGTTCAGCTGGAACTAGATGAGCTGTAGTAGGATTTAGTGTTTTAACTTCTTTGGGACCATAGGCACTTAGTTGATGTATCCAGCATGTGTTTGCTGTGCCCCTGGATGGATAAAGGCCTTCAAGGCTAGAGAATATGCTCTGTTGTCATGGTGAGTTGGGTACTTTTTTTTTTTTTTAACTACTGGATTATTCAACTGAATGCCTTGTCCAGAAAATATAAAATGCAAAGATAAACGTTGGAGCCATCCGAGTTTGGGAGAAAGAAAGGCAAGGCAGGTCGTGCAACCTCGTTTCCCCCCCCCCAACTCTGAACACTAAATAGATTCAGTACAGCCCTCTTTCCATTCCTAGGAAGCAATTTTGGAGGTGGTGGAAGCTACAATGATTTTGGCAATTACAACAATCAATCTTCAAATTTTGGGCCTATGAAAGGAGGAAACTTTGGAGGCAGAAGCTCTGGCCCTTATGGTGGTGGAGGTCAATATTTTGCCAAACCACGAAACCAAGGTAGGGTGCATGTATATGTAGTATTGGGGGGCTAAGTGTATTTCTAACTGGTACTGGTTATAAAAAGCTGATTTAAAGCCTTCAAAATACTGAAGTGATTGGTAGTTTGCAATCAAATTGAAAATATCATCTGAGCTTAAACTCAGATTTTAACTTTATTGCTTCAAATATAAACGCATTACTATAGATATTTCCAAAAGTTTAAAGGAACAACGCTTATTCGTAGGTGGCTATGGCGGTTCCAGCAGCAGCAGTAGCTATGGCAGTGGCAGAAGGTTTTAATTACTGCCAGGTAAGTAAACATCTTTTTGTATTTTGGCTTAGTTTTCATAATTGATAATGAACCCAGTAACCCTAATGTAGCTAAGCAGTGCAACATAGTTAACATTATAACTTCAGTAAAATTGTGGATATTAAGCTAATAATTCAGATCAGCAAAATTTGTGGGAAACAAAACTTGATATTGGATTGTAGCCTTTAAGTCTTAATATGTTTAGATTAACAACTTTATTCCATATTGTTCAACAGGAAACAAAGCTTAGCAGGAGAGGAGAGCCAGAGAAGTGACAGGGAAGCTACAGGTTACAACAGATTTGTGAACTCAGCCAAGCACAGTGGTGGCAGGGCCTAGCTGCTACAAAGAAGACATGTGTTAGACAATACTCATGTGAATGGGCAAAAAAAACTCGAGGACTGTATTTGTGACTAATTGTATAACAGGTTATTTTAGTTTCTGTTCTGTGGAAAGTGTAAAGCATTCCAACCAAGGGTTTTAATGTAGATTTTTTTTTTTTTTGCACCCATGCTGTTGATTGCTAAATGTAATAGTCTGATCATGACGCTGAATAAATGTGTCTTTTTTTAAATGTGCTGTGTAAAGTTAGTTTGCTCTGAAGCCATCATGGTAAATTACCCCAACAGTGTGAAGCTAGAATTCCTTCAGGGTGATGCCAGGTTCCATTTTAAATTTACTTACAAACTGCTTGGGCACAGAAGCCATTGTCTTCAGAAACTTTGGTATAGTTGAATTGACAGTTACTGTGTTGTGACCTGGAGTTCACCATTAAAAGGGTCACCCAAGCAGAGTCATGGAGTTTATTTGGTTATTAATGATTGTTGGCACATCCTATGCAATATATCTAAATTGAATTATGGTACCAGATAAAATTATAGATGGATATGAAGCTTGTGTATCATCCATTATCATGTGTAATCAATAAACGATTTACTATCCTCTTGAATGACAACTGTATGGATTTGGGACTGGCAGAGCTTTGGACTTTCCCTACCCACCACCCCTGATAATGTTGAATACTTCTATCACAATTCAAGTTCAAAGCTTTGCCAGAGAATAGAAACCAGCTGCTGGCTAATGCCACCCCAAAAGTCAACAGATTTAGAGTATTTGGGAGATGTTTTTTAAAATTGGCCAGCACCAGTAAGAAATTCTTACTCCTACACAAAATAGGCTTACATTAAAGGAAAACTGCAGTTTCCTTTGTTCTGGTTGGGTGGGCCTTTATAGAGGTTTATAGATTTTAACCACACTAGTTGCCTATTTGGAAACAAAAATTATGGGCATGTTTAGGAACCATACTGCTTACAAACATGATAACTGCAGTTTTCCTTTAAACATGGCACAAGATCACACAACCATCCTAAAATGTTAATTGTATGGAAAATGGTTTCTAAATCTTTTAAGTTACATACTATCCAGTCATTGTTATTTGTATATAGGTTCTTTTGAGCCCTCCCCTTTGATATTTTCAGTGCCATTGTACTTACCTAGTAGCATAGAGATTTGTTTATCACTAGGACTGTATTTCATCCCATGGGTGTGTTACTTGGAAGTCTGGGGGCGGGGTGGTGATGGGTGGGAGGTGGAGTGGAGGCGGGTGGGAAAGCATGGATGGATGATACAGTTCCATGGGTTTGATATTGGCTGAGTTTGCAATGGCAGGTGGAACCTTAACTATTGAGGGAGTTTGCAGATACCTCAGGATTCCTGACAATGCCTTTAAAGATCCAGGAGAGATGTTCAGCTACTAGGAACTGCTAGCAAGCATAGCGCGAATGGCTCCGAGCTCAGACACTCTACAGCTGAGAGTAGACACTTGTGGTATGTGGAGTACAGATAAGCCAGGGGCAGGCCACGGCACGCTCCATGACAGCTAGGAGGGAGTGAATTTTCAGTGACCATCGCAAGGAAGGAGGCAGACAAAAGTAAGGCACACCTGACTCTTAGGACTAGCAGTCAGAACCAGGAGGAAAGGTTTTATTGCTATGCTGGTAGGTAAGAACAGATTTTACTTACATCCATATAGTTATGTAAAGTCCAGTTTTCTGTTATATTTCCTTATTATATTGAGCCAAAACTAGTCCAGTTAAGCTGAACTTGGTTTTTCTGGAGATGGATTGTTTTAAATTGACACCCTAGCCTTGGTGGATAACAATTGAAGGAAATGAGTGCTTTAACTGTATCTACTATGAATAATAAATTTTTGGCCTTTAATTTTATTTCCTACTTCTTTGACCCATTTCCTTAAAACAATGGCTCAAAGTAATGCATTAGACTCTTCCCCAAAGTGATGGTGGGAGGGTGGGTGGACCATTAATTGGGGGGTGGGGGACTTAGCCTGAGATGGGACTTTATCTCAGAAAAGCTAGTTCTAAAGGTTGTTTGCTTTTCTAGGGAGGAGTCTGGTACTACAGGCTTATCAACACGTCTTAAACAGAAACTCATCTGTCCAAGCTCATGGCTAAAAGGTAAATTTTTATAAAGCAATGGTAAGCAAATGATTGGTATTGCCAAAATAGAATGAATCTGCCTCAGAACCAGATTTGCTAATCTGATCTAAAAGAAGTCTGTTAATAAAGCAACTGGGTTCCCAGTAAAAAGAATGGGAATCTTTCATCTGCTTATGCAAATACTTGATAACTTTTTTTTTCTTTTTGCAGGACGACCTTATGAGGACGACCTTTATCTGAGCCAATGTGTACTTCATTTTCACTGCCATGCAGTTTTCGTTGGCTGTGTTGCAGCTTGAATTAATCATTCAGTCTTATGAATGGGATTTTAAATAAAATGCTTTTAACTTTTGTTTCTTACTTTCATTTTCTCCTTTTCATGATACTTAGGGTAAACTTGACACTGCACCCCTCAAGTTTGAGAATGGGAAATAGAGGAGGTAATGATATACCAGGTGTCTGCTAAACCAGAAAACTTACTAGCAGAATCAATCTAAAGAAGCAGGGCCTCATGTAAAAAGTCATTGCATTTTGAACCTAGCAGTTAAGGTAAATGTTTTAAATCACAGGCTGGTGTTCAGATTAACAAGGAAGGATTGGGTTGTGGGAACTGAAATCTGAGAGGCTGGGCTCTCGCTGCAGGGCAGAATTGTGACTGGTAGAAGTACGCTGGTAACTGTTGCTCCACTTGAGAACACATCTTTTTTTCTAGTTCTGGCAAGAGAGAAGTTGTAAAAGCCAGAGCTGCTCCACTCCAGTCTCACAAGAGCTATGCTTATCTGTTAAATTCTGGAGGCGCATAGTGGATATCCTCTTTGGTGAACAAGTATGTATTGGCCAGGTATCTTAGGCAATGTTAGCAAAGGTTTAACATTTTTCCCTGCTATTTTTAGGAGGTCATCCTGCCTCAGTTTTAATTAGCTAAGGCGGGGTGGGGTAGCAAGTACGATATCTTGCTGCTTAATCTCCATTTGTGACAAAGTTGCTAGATGTGGTTTTTCACATGGTGGTTTGGTGGGATAGGGCAACTTGGGCTACCAGAGTTTACTAAGTACATTTTTATTTAATTTCCTGGGATGATTGGTTAATAAGAGCTAAAAGCATTCTTATTGAAGAACTTCAACCCTGTGCAGTGTGGTGTGGTTGGCTGTTGTCTCATACACCAAAAGATGGTTATATTCCATTCCCAGTCAAGGTACATGCCTGGGTTGCACTCTCAGTCCCAGGTAGGGGGGCATGCAGGAAGCAGCCAATCAATGTTATACTCACATTAACATTTCTCTCCTAAAAATAAAAACAATTGTATTACATTCTGTGTACTTGGATGGATGCTTTACTGATACAAGTTAGAGGAAATAGACTCGAGGAAGATAATTACCTTGTGCTAGTTATTCAAAATTGGCTCACACCCAGTTTACTCTCCAAAAGCCTATTCCCCCTGCTTTAAGCACATACCAAACAATGTATATGATCGTCTTCGTGGTAATGTGTACATAAGCATAGCATTGTCCTCACTATGTCTCATTCTTTGAACCAGAGCTTATTTGGTGTTCAGTGAATTGTTGCCTTTATGAGCTGGATTAGAATGAAAACTGGTGTCCCTTAGGGCAGCCTACAGTCACCAACCAGTGGTCCATGAGGTCTGAAAGGTTTGCAACCACTGCCTTAGGGGAATAATAAGTTCCTGAACAGTTAACCCCAGGCCCTGCCCTCTACAACTTGGTCCCACATGTTCAATTTTTTGGAAGAACAAAAGTTGCCAGCACCAGTTTGGCTCAGTGGATAGAGCGTCTGCCTGTGGACTGAAGGGTGCCAGGTTGGATTCCGGTCAAGGGCATGTACCTTGGTTGCGGGCACATCCCCAGTAGGACATGTGCAGGAGGCAGCTGATCGATGTTTCTTTCTCATTGATGTTTCTAACTATCCCTCTCCCTCTCTGTAAAAAAATCAGTAAAATACATTTTTTTTAAAAAGTTGACAAGTGTGGACTCTTCAGATCTATTAGGAATAGAAAGCATTACATTACTTTCAATTCCCTAAACTTGGACATGTTTTGCAGAACGTGCAGATATGAAGATTTCACATCTTTGACCACTTTTCTGCTTTTGTCTCACAACTGTAGTGTCACTATCAGAATCTGGAAGTAGCCTTTGCCGCTTTGGCTCAGTGGACAGAGCGTCAGCCTGCAGACTTAAGGGTCCCAGGTTCAATTCCAGTCAAGGGCATATGCCCAGGTTGCAGGCTCAATCCCCAGTGGGGGGGCATGCAGGAGGCAGCTCATCAATGATTCTCATCAATGATGTTTCTCTCCCTCTCTGAAATCAATAAAAATATATTTTAAAAATAAATAAAAATCTGGAAGTAAGGTTTCCCCATTGGAATGGAGCTAGTAAAGTTGAATAGAAGTATAAATAGAAGCGAAATGCCAAAACAAGTTTGTGTAATTCAGTGCCTGAGAAGATTGGGAACCACCCAACTCCAAGGATATGAAAGTGTCAGGGAGAACTCAGATATGACATCTGAAAATTATTGTTTCAAGAAAATTCTATTGAAAAAGTACACACTAATAAAAGGCCCTTGGTCTTCAAGGATCTAGAAAAGGGTGGGGAACAAGAAAGTGTCTAACGTAACTAGGGAGATAGGAAATTTCACAGGACCTGGCTGGGTTGGGGGTTTAATCCCCAGTCAGGACACGTGCAGGAATCAACCAATAAATGCATGGGTTGGGGAATGGTGGGTCGATGTTTCCCGTTCTAAAATCAATAAAAATTTTAAAAAAGGAAAAGTTCACCGAAATGCATATGGTGCTCTACTGTGGAGCAGGTTTTACTCAGACTTGGGTGTGAAATCCCCTAAAACAGACATCCAATCAAATTCTCATTCCAATCAAGAGTTGCTCACTCGGTTGTCTTAGGGAGCTCTGGAATATTACCCCGCCGGGCGGAGGGAGTCCTATGGAAATAGGCAGGAGGAGGGAAATAGCAAAAAGGCCTGTGGGTATTCTAGGCTCCTGTGTTCCAAAAATTGAGAGAGGAAAAGCCTAAATAAGCCTCAGGGACCTTGCATAGAAACTCTAGCCAGCGTTGGCGGCAACCTCAGCTCTATAAATAGGGGGCCGCCAGGGAGGGTGGAGTTCCTCGGATCATTCACAGCCCCTGGCTCTAAAAAGGATGAAGGTGGTAGATCGCATACTGCTAGAGCCAAAATTGTGCGTGCCGCTCTTACAGAGAGCTGTAGGGGAAAGAAATGAGCTTGGCAGGATTTCCTCCCCCCAAAACCAAGAAATGAGCTCTGAGGAGAGCTCCGCTTCATCACCCTCCCTGGAGAAGGAAGACACGGTGGAAAACTGTTTCTGTAGAGTGCTTTATAAACCAAAGCTCAAACAAGAGGTGGAGGTTGGAGACCTGGGGAGCTGAATCACAGAAAGATTCCAGCTTTCCCCTCACACACTTGTCTCACAGCAAGCCTCATTGAACACACCTTGGACCTAACGTGTCAGGTTTTTCACTGTTGTCCTCTTCCGGGCCTCGGGGCCGGGGAGTTCCTTTATCAGAAGGGAATGAAGGGAATCTCCATCACTGGTCCGCCCAGCTGGGCCAGCTCAGTCTGAGGCTTCCATCTTGCTTCCCCGGGGCACAAGGAATATGGCCCCATCAGCAGCCTGTTGCAACGCATACTCTTCAGGGGAGTAGTTGTTGCCAGCTTCATCCCGAAGGTGCTGGAAAATGTCACGGTACAGCTCGGCCAGCTGTTGGCGCATCACCTCTAGGGTCCTGTCGGCCTCCCCACGGGCCCTGAGCAGCCGCTCCCGCTCACTGCCCAGCCGCTCCAGCTCCCGCTCCAGCTGCACGATGGTTTCCAGCTTTCTCTTGCGACAGTTCTGGGCAGCCACCTTATTCTTGCCCCGCCGTCGAATGTCCCGGACTAGTGCCAGCTGGCTTTCTGTCAGCGGGTACCGTGCCAACAGCTCATTAAAGTCATCTACCGGCAAGTTGACAATCTTGTCCGTAGGGAAGGGGATCTTCATGGCCAGGGCCCGACGCTCATCCCGACTCCCTGCCTCCCCCCGTGCAGTGGGCTTGGCTCGCACAGGGCCTGAAGAGGGCTCTAAGGCTAAGGGGGTCTCAGCAGGTGGCAAGGCATAATTGGGGTGGGCCAAGGCGTTGGGCATAAGTGAGTAGGGGTACTCCACCGGATACATCTCTACATACTCGCTATGCCGCCGACCAGCCTCTGTCCCCTCCAGCTCAAGAGATTCAGCATCACTATAGTTCAGGGATAATCCTGAGTCGGATTCTGGGTCTTCTTGAGGCTTGGGTGGCTCCGCTGGCAGCCCAATATCCAGGAGGGCTAAGGGGTCTGGGAGGGGTTCACTGAGCAGGCCTGAGAGAGTCAGTGGCTTGGAGACTGGGATGGCCATGTTGCCATAAGAATATGGGGGGTCTGGGACATGAGTTGAGGATACTGGGAGCTCATAAGGTGGTGGAGGAAGGGGGAAGCCAGCATCTGGGTGGATTGAGCAAGGACAGTAAGTTGGGAGTGGTGGGGGCCCAGGGTATGGGGCTGGGGCTGGAGGCTCAAACGACGGCTCACTTGGGGCATTTAGGCCCTGCAAGAAAAGACATAAAAAGAGATTTGGAGACAGGCTGAGGAAGAGAACCAGCTCTCTCAGGACCAAGCTCGGTCCTTCTGAAAGACCCAGTGAGATAACAACAAAGGAACAAAAAGGCACTAAAAATCATCGAAAGCGTCTTGTAAAGTTGCAATGCAAGTCTTCCCAGAAGAAAGCAGTTTAAACAGGAATGGATATCACTGAGGTCGGACTTCAGAAAGAACTAACATATGGAATCTCCTCCTCAGGAATTCTTCTGGGTTGAAATGGCTCATGTTTCTTTATTTCTTTCAGGAAGACAAGGAGTTGTCATCCAAGATGACCCCTCAGAACGCTTTCCTGCTGTGGTTATCTAGGGTCAAAGGGTCAAGTTCAGGTCCTGGCCATGCCCTGGGTGCCCAGCAGAGGGAGCTGCTGTGTGGGAGCAGGGCTTAGGGCAGATCCCGGGGGCCCATGCATAGTGGTAGGGGAGAGAGGGTCAGGCGCAGAGCCAGTTCCATCTCACCCAGCTCCGGAGTGGGCAGCTGTGTCACCCTGGGGGCTAAGAGGCACCTTGGGGAGCCCGCGCCAGCTCTACCCTCCACTCTTCAGTCCCTCTGCCCCTGCCCAGGTGCAGAGAGGAGAGAACATGCTAGAAACAGGGCCCCCAAAGCACGTTGGGGAGCCACCCTGCTCTAGCCCAGCTGGGGACAAAGACCTTATTGTTAGGCCAACAGATACCCCTTTGTCCACTAGCAGGAGGAGAGGACCCTGGCATAAACTGACCCCCCTTCCTGAGGCCCTTGAACTACTGCTCAGCTACCTGGGGGAAAGGGGCCCAGCTGCTGAGGGCAGGGGGAGAAATGAAGGGAGAAGATGAGCAGGATTGGAGGAAAGAGAGGTCAGAATAAAAGAAGGTGAGGAAGGGAAGGCGGGGCCGGAGGTGGGGTAGAGAGATGTGTGCAGAGTGGCTGCTGAGAGCATACATTCCCCAGTCAAATCCTTCCTTCCCCACCACTCCTGTCCCCTGCTCTTCCACACCCTTTCCCCTACTGTTCTGGTCTAACATCCAGATCTCCCTTCTACTTCAGCCCTTCCTTTTCCAGTGCCTGGAACATTTCCAGCTTGAGACCCTGAGCCCTCCTTGTTCCAGCCCCCTGCCTCAGTCCCAGCGAGACTCTCTGCTTCTCTACTCTTCCCTCCCCCGCCCCCAGCTCCACTCACCTGAAGCTCAGTGATGGACATGATCTCTTGCCAAGTCAGTTCCATCTCACCCAGCTCCGGAGTGGGCAGCTGTGTCACCCTGTTCCTGCTCTGCTGGGGAGGACACGGGGGCATCCTACTGGGCCAGGGCCTGGTCCAGGGTCCCCCAAAACCCAAATGGCCCCAGCAACCTGTGTCAAAGGAGAAATGGGGTTAGGGCTCTCCTACTAGGGGGCAGCAATTTTATCCTGCCTGCCTCCAGAGAGAGGCTCCTTCCAATGTACCTGAGAGGAGAGACCTCATCCCCTCCCCCTCACGCCAGACTCATCAACCAGCTCCTCCAGCTAGAACGTCTTTTTCTGCAGTGTGACCTCCATCTCATCTGTAGTCAGTTCCTTTGGGAGCACATTAGGTCTTTACCTTTTTTTCAGGCAAGATGCCTTCTCTTTACCCTATTTCTTTCTCCCCAAAACTGTATCACTGGCTGGGGCAGAAGTCACGTCTTCTGGATTTTTCCTCCCCATTTTCTGAGGCAACATCAGGGATCACTCCTGCTTTCCTCCTCTGTTCTCAGTTTTAGGATCTCAGCCTTTTCTTCCCAAGATGAGAGCGAGTGCGCAGGCATCCCCAAGGACTGTGTTGTGGGAAGAACCACGCAGACAGTGCTCCCCTTCTCTGAGATATGGCCCAGGCCTGGTGCCTGATAGCTGCCCTGCCCTCTCCTCCTATCCTGGCCCTGGACTCCCCTGCCCGGGCCAGATAAGAGGTTTATCAGCTGCAAACAGCAGAGGAGGAATGGTCTCTGCAGTCACTGGACCTCTGCCCTGTGTCCCTGCAGGGTCATCTTGTCCATACCCCAACCCACAGCCCAGGACCTTTCCTCTTCCAAAGTAACAAAGATGTACTAAGCATTTGTCAAGAACTGTACTAGTGTTTTACAAGCATTCGTTTATGAGGCTGATTTTCACCAAGATCCTATAAGATCCATTCAGACATTGAAACCCAAGCTGGTAAATAGCAGTCAGGTCTGGAACCGCTACTGACTGAGCCTACTCGCGGCTAGTCTAATAGCCTGTATCGCCTCTAGGTGCCTTCTCGCCCTTTGCCTCCATACCCCAAGCCTTTACTAGTGGTCCACATCATGGATTCTTTCTGTGGGATCTTGGTCTCTTTTTTCCTCTTTTAGGGAATATCGCTTTAGAACAGCGGTTCTCAACCTGTGGGTCGCGACCCCTTTGGCGGTCGAACGACCCTTTCACAGGGGTCGCCTAAGACCATCCTGCATATCAGATATTTACATGACGATTCATAACAGTAGCAACATTACAGTTATGAAGTAGCAACGAAAATAATTTTATGGTTGGATCGCAACATGAGGAATGGTATTTAAAGGGCCAGAAGGTTGAGAACCACTGCTTTAGAGCCTTGAATACATTTTCCCCTCCAGCCCCTTTTCTTTTGATCTGGGCTCTAGCTGAAAGTCTGCCACAAAGTAGCTGTGTGATGTTGGGCAAGTCATCGCACTTCTCTGAGCCTCTTTCCTCATTTGTAAAACTAGAGTGTTGGACAAGTGGAACTCGGAGGTCCCTTTCTGCTTGGACAGCTTAACTTTCTCAGCAAACCCTCACCTCTGCCTTCATCTTCTCTCTGTCAGTCTTCTCCTCATCCTACCTCCCTATTCCCTGTCACCCTTTTCCCCTGCATCTGTTCTCCCTGCCTTCGGCAAGAAATTCCAAGTAAATTTGGCAGGGACCTCCTGATCTCTTAAGGCCGGACACTACTCCCTACTCCTGTCATATAAGTAGAAGCAGTCAGGCTATGGGGAGGGGAAACATAGAACAGAGGATGGGACGGAATGACCTCAAATTGCATGACCTTAGATTACCACAAGGATGGCCTGTCATAGCTATTTGGTTATGGAGTCCACTCTTCGAATCTCACAACATAATTAGAGAGAGCTGCAAATTATTCTTCAGAAAGAGGACCTCCTCCAGCCCCTGCCCCTACCCCCTTGTTCTATTGCCATCCCCAGAGCTGAGAGTTGGTATAGGCGCAGGCCCCTGGCCATTGGGCAGAGTGGGTGGGGTGTTTATGTCTGTCCAGGATGCCATTTCAACACCGGAAATCCACCCTCCCCCACCCAGGTTCTGAAGGAAATTGCCCAAAGGCAAAGTGAATGGAGAAGGGGTTTATGGGGCAGGGACATTGGCTCTTGCCTCACAGTCCTTCACACACCCACCTACCCCCACCCTTTGTCTCTCATATCTTCCTAGGCCTGACGCTTAGGTGCAATACTAAGATTCTGCCCTAGGAGGCAGGAGAAAGGTTCTCTGGCCTTCCAGATGCATGACCTTGGGCAAATTGCTTCTCATTCAGTCTCTTCCATTTAATGGAAACAGGATGAAGAACCTCCTTGCTGTGAGAGGCAGTAGATTATTTCTAGCTCAGGCAGTCACAAACCGCATTGTGCACCGCATTACCTGGGTACTCATAAAAACAGAATCCTGAAAGCCACCCCAGACCTACTGAATTGAATTCATCAGTGCGGGTACCCAGCAATCAGCATTTTAACAAGTGCCCTGGTGTTTTCGAGACACACTAAACTGGTCCAACCGGCAAGTGGTCTCCAGGCTTCTCCTATCTTCCAATCTTTGGCCTGGGCAACAGTGGGTTCTGACTGCCCCAATGGCTGAGACTAGATATCAGCCTCTTCTCATGAAGACCAGGAGCTCAATCTCCACCTCACCCTAGGACAGGGAAATGAGAACCAGAGGGGAGCAGAGAGAAGCAAAAAGTTGGGGAAGGGGGAGTTGAGAGAACCTCGGCATCAGCTTTCTGATATAGTGGCAAGTTTGCACCAGGCCAAAGGGGAGGAGTATGTTTTTCCCTAGACACTCAGTGATGGGTAGTGGCCTATATGCCAAGCGTAGGCCCCTTGAGTCTTCGGAGCCTACTCTCCTGAGGATCAGCCAGGGTGTAGCAGCCAGTGATATAAACCGGGGAAGAGAGTACAGTGAGAATTGGATCCAAAAGAACATCACACACACACACACACACACACACACACACACACACACACGAACATCACAGAGGGTGCAGAAACTAGAGAATACTGGGAAATGGAGGGGGACTCTCTGTGTCCCTTTTCTTTTCGAATAATCAGTTTCCACTTCCCAGTTTAGTGGTCACACAGCCATCTTACTCCCCTACATTGTGTATCAGGTAGGACTGGAGCCATCTCCAGGGACTAAAATCCACCCTCTTTATTCTCATCCTGATGGTCCTGATGGTCGTACCCAGAAAGCTCTCACCACAGTCCCTGAGTGCTCACAGAATGATGCCACCTCTTTGCTTAGGGATACAGGAGGACCGTGTAGGGAGGGATGCTGGGGGGAGGAAGACATTTGGCCTCAACTGCTGCCCGGAGCTCTAACTGCCTTGACAAGGCAGAGGGGCACTTGCCTCCAGGAGCCTCTTCTGAGGCTAACTAGGCCACTCTACCTTTCCAGGTGTCAACAGAAGCAGTGAAAGAACGAAGAGAGATCAGTGAAACTTGGGGTGTGGAGTAGCCAGTGAGCAACCTACTTGGAGAGATTAGGAAGAATCCCCGAAGGGAGAGAGGGACACACAGATGAGGGAGAAACAAAGGGAATGGAGGGAAAGGAGATGGAGTTGATCAGAACAAGATTCAATCTCCTGGGGACATACACAACTCAAACAGGTGAACGGGAACAAGGGGGAGAGGGACAAGTGTCTGCCATCCTGTCACATAGTCCCTAGACCCCAAACTGCAGTCCTTTGGCCAATGACTAGAGTCCCAGCCCCAGCCCCTCTCCCCTTCCACTGCTTCCCTGCCCACTCCCCTTCTGCTGCCATGACTTCCAGTTACGAGGAACTACACTGGGGATGGGACCCTTCCCCTCCCCTCCAGCCCAAGCTGATCTCTATTGCCCAGAGAAGAGAAGGGCAAAGGGAGGCAAGAACTAGCACCCCACCCTCCCACCAGCACATCTTGCTGCAACAACACTTCCAATGTCTCCAATTCCTCAGCCTCCACCAAACCGTCCCAGCCGGCTGGACAGGGCAGCATGATGAAATGGCGAGGAGAAAGAATGGTACTTTCTCCTGGGAGTCTACGATCTTCTCCAGGGCAACTAGCCTGCTGAAGGGTTACTCAGGGCTCAGGGTCATTCTCCAGCCCCTCAGGGGTGCCTCAGCGGATCACCGTCTGGTCTCCATCCACAGCCGTTCAACCCAAGAATCCCAGAACACTCCAGAAGCCATCTAGATCTTCTCCCGGAGGAGTTCCCAAAGATGTCAAATTCCTAAACCAGGGGCAGCTTGGGAAGGTCTGATATCTCTTAAGAACATGCCAAAAGTTGGGTATTTCCTCCCTCTTCCTCCTCCGCCCCCACCCCCCTCAGCCTGTCCCTGGATCCCACTAGAACCCCCCTCCCACCCCGCCCCTCAGCACCTGTGGCAGGCTCCAAGTTGGGTGCAGAGAGATGAGGCTCCAGGTGCTGTCTCTGGGGAGGCTGGGCCTGGGCTGACACCTCCTTCGCGAGGATCCCTGCTACCTCTGAGAACCTGGGAGGTCTGTGCCCCGCCCCCTGGCCATTGCTGAGCGCTGAGTCTGCAGACCCAGCACTGAGTAGGGGAAGCTGCTGGGCGGTGCACCAGCCTCCTCTATGAAGCCCTGGGCCGGAGTTCTCCGTCCTTCCTCCAACCCTCCCCTTTCCCTGTGGCCCTCCTCTTCTCCTGCCCCTTCTGGCCAAGGGAGGAAACTTGAGCCCGGTGTGGTTTCTGCCCACACCCCACCCCCACGCTGATCCCAGCCAGCAGGGGCACACATGGCTTCAAGCCTCTCCCAGCCCTCCTTTTGAGCCCAGGAGACCAGCCAGGTCTGTGCTTCTCCCATGCACATAATGAGTTCCAAGCGGATGTTCCACTCCAAAGGGACCTCTAAACATTATACAGGCTGTAACCTCCTTCCCTCTGCTCGCCTGACTCTCTTAGGGACAGGGAAACTGAGTCATAGCCAGGCGGAAGGGTGCAGAAGAAAAGGGCCAGGACTCTGTGTCCGGCTGTTTAGGCAGGTGGGCATTTAGGGCTCTGCTTTTGTTTAAGGAACGCCTGGGTTCTGGGAAAGGGGTAGGGGAGCTATTTGGGGGAGAGGCAGCGGCTGCTTTGATGTGTCCTTTCACCTGTAGCCTTCGCCCCTCCCCCTACAGCCTCAGATGTCCTAGGACAAAGGCCTCTTTCTTGGCCAGGTTTGCTGTCAGTGTGAGGGGAATTGGTGTGTGTGTGTGTGTGTGCGTGTGTGTGTGTGTGTGTGTGACATTATTCACCTCCCTTAAAGGGGACCCCAGGTGCCCTCTGTCCTCCTTTCTCCCAGGCAAGGCACCCCAACCACAAGGCAGCCACATACCCTGGGCAGGCCAAGGCACGTGTGTAGGATATCAGCTCTGTGTCAGGTCAGAAAGTACCCCTAGAAGTCACTCTTCATCCCTTTGCCTTCAACCCGCAACCCAAGTCCCAGGCCAAACATCTCTCTCCAGAGACTGTGAGAAAAGAACCTTGCTTCCTCCTAGCTCTAAGGAAAGTCCTTCCTAGGTCTAGCTTCAGTCCTTACAGCTGAAACTTACCCTTTTTCTCTAATTCTTTTTTCATATGGTGCTCAAGTTAAATTGGAAACAGTTAAAGACTGGGGAGGCAGACAGATGCCACCCCAAAGTAGGTCTGGCATTCAGCCAGTATTCTCTGATAGGATTGTGTTCACTGTTAAAACAATGAAAATGTTCTGCCCCAGCTGATAAAGAATAGCTGCTGGGAACCCTCCAAATATTCCCCACCACCACATCAGCCACCCCAGTTCTCTCTCAGGACCCCCCACAACCCAGCAATACAACTAAGCAATTCAAGAGGCAATGCCATACCACCTCGTTTCAGCCTCCCTGCAGCCTGTGTGTGTGGAATGTATCAATGCTCATGCCACACCTATGGTTAAATGTTTTGAATTCCATCCTTATCCCAGGAAATCATGATTCTACATGTATGATCTATGTAGGACAGGAGGTGACCCAGGGCTTCATTGCATGTTATGTGTGGGTTCAGAATCTCTTGATGACTTGGGCATGAATCTGGGTCACAAACTCGAACATTCAGATATAGCTCTCTCACTTGCACACTTATTTGGGCACCTCACAGGGGATTAGGAGTAGTGATAGTCACACTTATGGCTGATTAAATAATGATATCAGGTTATAGCTAGTCAACAAACATTTATTGAATGAAAACTACCAGTCAGGATACTGTGGCATTGTAGATACAACTATGGATACACAAACCTATTCATTTATTCATTCATTCAACAAATATTTATTGACTGTCTACTGTGGGTCACACTCCAGGATCACTAAGATGAATAAGACAGTCCATGTCCTCATTCATAGTCTAGCCGGGGAATTACACTAATAAAGTTCTGTAGCCCTAGCTGGTTTGGCTCAGTGGATAGAGCGTCGGCCTGCAGACTGAAGGATCCCAGGTTCGATTCCAGTCAAGGGCACATGCCCGGGTTGTGGGCTCGATCCCCAGTGGGGGGAGTGCAGGAGGCAACTGATCAATGATTCTCTCTCATTGTTGATGTTTCTATCTCTCTCTCCCTCTCCCTTCCTCTCTGAAATCAATAAAATATATTTTTTAAAAAGTATGCCGAAACCGGTTTGGCTCAGTGGATAGAGCGTCGGCCTGCGGACTGAGAGGTCCCAGGTTCGATTCCGGTCAAGGGCATGTACCTGGGTTGCGGGCATATCCCCAGTGGGAGATGTGCAGGAGGCAGCTGATCGATGATTCTCTCTCATCGATGTTTCTAACTCTCTATCTCTCTCCCTTCCTCTCTGTAAAAAATCAATAAAATATATTAAAAAAAAAAAGTAAATAAAATTCTATAGAAAGTACTGTGAAACTTAATTTCTGTTTGGTAAAATTCAAAGAAGACTTCACAGAGGGGGTGAAAATTAAGCTGAGCTGTGGAGAATGACTAGGGGTTCACCAGGCAGAGAAGGGGAGAAGGGTATTCCAAGCAAAGGTGTGAAGGCACAGAGGCATAAAACACAGCCTAGTACTTTGGGTGGGTGTAGGGGTAAGATGTAGTAGAAGATAAGCCTGGGAAGTTTGACTGGGGCTAGATTGTAAACTGTCTTGAAAGTCAAGCTAGGGAGGTTGTATTTCATCCTGTAAGCAATAGGCATTCATAGAAGCATTTGAAGCAGTTTACTACTCATTAGGGGGACAGACATCGACAGGTAGGCTGAGCGAAGTGAATAAGCAGCCTTCACTCAGGCAACGAGTCCGGTGGAGGTGTCTCTCCCACCTTCCCCTCACTCCCCTCCTGTAAAAAGAGGCCGTTATTGCGGTTCCCAGGCTGTGTACTGCCTCCAAACACCCTTTACAGCCCTTGGGGTGAGAATAGCTCCTTTAACTCCCTCCTCTCAGATTTCTCCTGTCCAGAGTCAACCCCCTTCTACCTTAAGTCTCCTTTGCTTAATGTAAGATTAACAGGGGATTAGGAGCCTGAATGGGTTGGATAGTGCCTGTGGCTTGGCAAGGTACGATACCTAAGATCTTCTTATCCCTCAAGATTCCCCCTCTTCAGCAAAGGTAGCAGAGACAGAACATGGAGAAAAATGTGGCCACGGATCTTTACTACTATACCATTCCCCATCCCTGCTACTCACCCCCCTCCAAAGACTGACTTCTTGTCATACCCCTGCTCCATCCACCCCCACCCTCACCCAAAAGCGTGTGCACACCACCGCCAGCATCAGGTCAAGCCACAAGCAATGTTGCCAAACACCCCAAGGGGTTATGCAACCAGCTTCCCGAGTAGGGTAGGGCGGGTAGAGGTGGAACCAGGGGAGGGCTTGGGTCCCAGAAGGAGCTGGCTGCCTTGCCTGCTTGCCTGCTGGTCTGACCGCAGTGGCCCCAGGGGGCGGGGGCAGGGCTGTCCCTTTATCAGTGCCCTGCAGTGTTGCACCCGCCACCCCCTGGCTTCCTCTCTCAACAGACGGAAAGAGGAGGCAGCCACAGGGGCAAGGGGAGGGGTGGGTGTTATCCTAGGCAGCAGAGCCTGGCGGTTGCCCGGATGGCAGGAGTAGGTAGTGGAGGAGGTCTGGGACCTCTTAAGGAAGTAAGTGGTGGGGGAAAGAGGGGATTTAAACTGAGGCCCAGATGGTGGGTCAGACCTCCTCAGCCATCCACTGTTTTTCCCTTGTGTTCTAGTTGGGTAAGGGTAAGATAGAAAAGTCATTGAGGAAGTTCCTTTCCACAGATAAGAATTCTTAGAGGATTGACTCAGGAGTTGAGGGGACACTGAGCCCCACTCTCAGACCAAAACAGCTGGCTGTTGTCAAGAGTCCAGGGAGTTGTAGGATTGAGGTTCCCACACCTGGTATTTAAGAGTTATGCCCTGCTAGCAGAGCCCAGCACTGAGCCTAAAATAGATGAAGGCTCATAGATGAGTCCAGAATAACCCAGAAGAAATAACCCCTTAACTCTAAATCTGGAGAGAGAAGTAGGTTGCGTGGCATATAGTAGAACGAGAGAGGACCAGATCTTGAATTTTAAGACCTGAGTTTGAATCCCTGTATATATTAGTTATGTGGCTTTGAGCAACCCAACCTTTCTGAGTTGTTTCCTCACCTGAGAAATGGAGATAGTGATGTTAACACCTATTTAGTGGAGTTGTTGCGAAGATAAAATGAAATCAATGAGAAAGTGATTCTAACCAGGCTGGTGCTGCTCAGTGATTGAGCATCAAGCTATGAACCCTGAGGTTACCAGTTTGATTCCTGGTCAGGGCACATGCCTGGGTTGCGGGCTTTATCCCCAGTATGGGGCATGCAGGAGGCAGCCGATCAATCATTCCCTCTCATCATTGATGTTTCTATCTCTCTCTCCCTCTCCCTTCCTCTCTGAAATCAATAAAAAAATATATATATATTTTTTTAAAAAGAAATTGACTCTTATGATTTAGATGGAGGCTTATAAACCTGGAGGCCAGGGTGCCTCAGGGGCTTGAGGAACTGAGAACAGTCTATCTGGAAGCCAGATTCTGATAGAAACATGCTTGGGACAGACAGAACTAAAGCCAGTGGGCAGCCAATTCTGGGAGAGAGCCAGCACTAGAATGCAACAGTGTTGGGGGGCCATGGGGTAAGGACGGTCGCAAGACTTCCAGGAACCAGCCCTCAGGCCATGGTTCTCCCACCCCAGCAATATTGGGCAGGGCCGGTTTTAGCCACACAACGGGCACAGTGCCAGCCTTATGGGCTTCAGTCATCTTCCAGGAACCCCAGAACCCCTACCCTCACCCTATCCTGTTGCAATCCTCTGCAATGGGCAGAGCTGCCTAGGAAGTCCCGCCCTCTGCTCCATAGAGCATAGAAGGCTTGATGCCTGTTTATTTCCTCCTTTTCAAGGCATCCTGTTTATTCCAGCCTATCTTTGCTCCTGCTGCTCCCTCCACCAGAATACTCGCCTCGGCCATATCTACCAACCTGAGGTCATATGGAGTGGAAGAGAGGTCTGGGTTTGAGTCTCAGCTCTCCACTTAGCAGTGTGGACTTGGGCAAATTATTTCATCTCTTTGAGCCTCAGTTTCCCCTTGGTTTCCATCACAGGTTCCTGTGAGGGATCAGATGAGACAATGTACATACTGTGCTTATGCAGGAAGTATGCTCATGTTGATTCCTTTCCTCTGATCCACTCTCCAAGGCCCAGTTCAGTTCAACTTTATCTTTGCAGCACTTTTACTGGCTGCCTCAGGCCATACACATATTTCTCTGGTCTAACTCCTTTTGTAATTATTATGTATATTAGAGAATTTATGACCTCACTTAAATATTTTCTTTTCTAATTGAACCATATTGTGTCTTATTATATCATCCTGTAATAGTGATAGTATAAACCAGGGGGGGGCAAACTTTTTGACTCCAGGGCCACAATGGGTTCTTAAACTGGACCGGAGGGCCGGAACAAAAGCATGGATGGAGTGTTTGTGTGAACTAATATAAATTCAAAGTAAACATCATTACATAAAAGGGTACGGTCTTTTTTTTTTTAGTTTAGTTTTATTCATTTCAAACGGACCGGATCCGGCTCGCGGGCCGTAGTTTGCCCACGGCTGGTATAAACTGTATTGTACAAAATTTGTCTCAAATACTATAGTATAATGTTTAAGAGCATGAGTTTTATAGTCAGAAAGGCCTGAACTCAAATCTTGGTCACTTTGAGATGTCAAGTTCTTTAATATCTCAGGACTTATTTTTACCCATCTGTAATTTGGGGATAATAATAATAATAATAATAATAATAATAATACTTATCTTACATGTTATTGTGAGAAGTAAATGAGTTAAAAACTGGTTTTGTATGTTTAATTCAGTGATTCAGGGCCCTGGACATAGTAAGCATTGTTAAATGGCACATACAGGGTGGGGCAAAAGTAGGTTTACAGTTGTTTGTATGAAAAATAATATAATAATTAATAAATAATAATACAAGAATAACTCTGTGGCCCTAGCTGGTTTGGCTCAGTGGATAGAATGTTGGTCTGTGGACTGAAGGGTCCCAGGTTCAATTCTGGTCAAGGGCACATGCCTGGGTTGCAGGTTCAATCCCCAGTAGGGGGCATGCAGGAGGCAGCCGATCAGTGATTCTCTCTCATCATTGATGTTTCAATCTCTCTCTCCCTCTCCCTTCTTCTCTAAAATCAATGAAAATATATTTTTTAGCCCTGGCTGGTTTTGCTTAGTGGATAGAGCGTCAGCCTGTGGTCTGAAGGGTCCCAGGTTCGATTCCAGTCAAGGGCACATGCCTGGGTTGCAGGCTCGATCCCCAGTGGGGGATGTGCAGAAGGTGGCCTATCAATGGTTTTCTCTCATCATTGATGTTTCGATCTCTCTCTCCCTCTTCCTTTTTTCTGAAATCAATAAAATATTATTATATTATATATATATTTTAAAAAGAATAGACTCTGTGTTTTGTGTCCTTTCAACTGTAAACCTACTTTTGCCCCACTCTGTATATGGCACATTGCTATTAAATAATTAAATAAATAGTAAATATATTAAATTAAATTGTTTAATAAACCTTTAAAAATATATATTTTTTTATTGATTGCAGAGAGGCAAGGAGAGAGAAATAGAAACATCAATGATGAGAGAGAATCATCAATTGGCTGCTTCCTGCACACACCACACTGGGGATGGAGCCCGCAACCCGGGCATGTGCCCTGACTGGAATCAAACCAGTAACCTGTTGGGTCATTGCTCAATGCTCAACCACTGAGCCACGCCAGCCAGGCTATTATTTTTTAAAAAATTTATTTATTTTAGAGAAAGAGGAAGGGAGAGAAAGAGAGAGAAACATTGATGTGAGAGAGAAACATCAGTGGGCTGCCTCCCATACTTGTCCCTAATGGAGATCAAACCCACAACTTGGGCCCGAACTGTTTTGGCTCAGTGGATAGAGCATCAGCCTGAAGGGTCTCAGCTTCAATTCCAATCAAGGGCACATGCCAGGGTTGCGGGCTTGATCCCCAGTAGAGGGCGGGCAGGAGGCAGCCAATCAATGATTCTCTCTCATCATTGATGTTTCTATCTCGCTTCCCTCTCCCTTCCTCTCTGAAATCAATAAAAATATATATTTTTAAAAACCCTACAACTTGGATATGCACCCTGACCTGAATCGAATGGTGACATTTTTAAAATATAGATATTTATTTTTTAATTGATTTCAGAGAGGAAGGGAGAGGGAGAGAGAGATAGAAACATCAATGATGAGAGAGAATCATTGATCGGTTGCCTCCTGCACGCTCCCCACAGGGGACCCAGCTGGAAACCCGGGCATGTTCCCTTGGCTGGATCGAACCCAGGACCCTTCAGTCTGCAGGCAGATGCTTTATCCACTGAGCCAGACCAGGTAGGGCTTAATTTTATTTTTTAAATAATCCATCTACTTCCCTTCATGTCCAGAACTACAAACTTGCAAAAATTGTTAACTTACTTGCTTCCCCTCCATTGAATTTTCTTAGAAAAAAAACACTCAAAACAATTTATGTTAAATCCAAAAATTTAACAAATTAGTTTCTCCACATCTATACCTGGACAGCTAAATATTGATGGAGAAAAATCTCAGAATCTTGCCTGCAACCCTGGCATGTGCCCTTAATTGGAATTGCTGACTAGTATCACTTTTCAATTTATGCTACCAAAACTCAACATTTCCAAATAATTCTATATTTTCCTGGCAAATTCTCTTTTCTATTCTGCTCAATAACTATTTCACACCTTCTTTCTTCTAAAATTTTCAACACCTCCTCCACTTCTCTCTCAGCAGATGACCTTGTCTCATGTTTCATTGATAAAATAGATGCAATTAGATGAGACTGCCTTATTTAATACCAAACCCATCAGCTCACTTGCATCTATTCCCACATGCTTGGCCTTCTACCTTATCAAGATGAAAGAAGTATCCCAAGCCCAGCTGGCATGGCTCAGTGATTGAGCATCGACCTGTGAACTAGGAGGTAGAGGTTCAATTCCTGGTCAGGGCACATGCCCGGCTTGCGGGCTCAATCCCCAGTGTGGGATCAAGTGTGCAGGAGGCAGCTGATCGATGATTCTCTCTCATCATTTATATTTCTGTCTCTTTCTCCCTTCCTCTCTGAAATCAATAAAAATATATACATGTATTTTTAAAAGTATCCCTGTTCCTGAGTAAGGCCAAATCCTTTTAGCTCTGTAAAGAGGTGAGGAAATTAGATTCCTGTGAATGCATAGCTAACATTCAATTCCACACCACAGCAAGGTTGTTCTCTATACAGCGGGCTAGGTGGGTTCAGCGCTGAGAAAGAGTGAGAAAATAATTCAGAGGTAGGACTGAATCACAAGGTGCAGTCTTCAGAGTTCATCCAGGTAGAACTCCCAACCCATCCCCTCAGATGGAAGCAGCAGCTGTATACCTTAGGAAGCTTCCTTTTTGTGGTCTTAAGTTTCATTGTAGTCGTATGTTGGGGAGACCCTTCTATACCTCAGAGATAAGGACAGATTGCTGCTAGGTCAAAAGATGCTACCTTCTTCTCTTTTCTCCTGAAGTCGTACTTCACTGTTAGCGACTGCCCCACTGAGCACCCAAGACTTAAGATGTCCTCACCAATAGTCTCGTGGAGGGCATGTGCCCACGTCTCCAGGCCAACAGCTGTTGTTGCCAATATTCTGCTGTCTGTGATTACCACTTTTTGTGCTGTTTCCCATTCGGTAATCTATGATTATTTAGCAAGAATCTACTATTCTTTAGCAAGAGGCAGAGCAAGCAGGGGGAGGGGTTAGGGTTAGTTCAGTGGTTAGCACCCAATCTAGGAGAACTGTATGTGGCCCTAGGCAACTTGAATCACTTCTGAGTCTCTGGATTCCCCCTAAAGTGGAAAAACAAAACAACATAAGCCTCCCTCACTATCTCTGTGGGTATCCTATCTAACAAAGAGGGAATATGCTTATTGACTGTCACACCCTCACAAGATGGCAGTGCCCACAGCTACAAGATGGCGGCACCCAGTCCCATTAGCCCTGCCTCATCCAGCCGGAGTCCCCCAGTCCCCTCAGCCCCGCAGGGAAAGGCAGTTGGGGGTGATCAGGCCAGCAGGGGAGCAGTTAGGCATCAATCAGACTGGCAGGGGAGTGGTTAGAGTGTGATCAGGCTGGCAGGCAGGCAAGTATTTAGGAGCCAGCAGTCCCGGATTGTGAAAGGGATGTCCGATTGCTGGTTTAGGCTGGATCCTGCAGTGGTCCCAGATTGGAGAGGGTGCAGGCTGGGCTAAGGGACCGCCCCCCCTGCAGCCACTGTGCATGAATTTCATGCACCAGGCCTCCAGTATATGAAATAAGGCTCCTTCTACACCTGGGTTGATGGGTTGATGGGTTAATGTTAGGGTTAAGGTGACCAGAGATAGAAACGTTGGTTTTTCTTCTTTTCAAAAAATCTTTAATTGTTGAAAGTATTACAGATGTCCCATTTCCCCCCTCCCCCCCCCACCGCCATTTGACCCCTTCTAGCCTGCACTGCCCTCCCCACCCCCCCACCCCCAGGCCTTCACCACACTATTGTCTGTGTCCATGGGTTATGCATATATGCATATAAATTCTTTGGTTAATCTCTTCCCACCCTCCAACTCATTCACCTACCCCCACCTTCCCTCTGAGATTCTACAGTCTGTTCCATGTTTCTATGTTTCTGGGTCTATTTTGTTCATCGGTTTACTTTGTTCTTTAGATTCTGTAGTTTCCACTTAATCCGCCACCATTTCTGATTTTTCTTCTTTAAGAAGATCTGACTCTTAGCTTGAATGCTCAGAAGTTGATTTGGTCAAATAATTTATCTTGTGAGAAATCATTTATGCTGACCAAACTTGAAAGAGCATATGGTTGATTTACATAAAACTTCCAGTGGCTTAGAAAATCCTTTTGGCTGATCAAAATATTTGACCATTTGGAAGTCATATATAATAATTATATTATATTTAATTGGATATAATATAGGATTGTCTATATTATATTCAATATAATAGGATTGTCTATCAGACCATCAAACCTCAGAGGGAAGGCAGGGGAGGGTGGGGGGAAGGAGGAGAGATCAACCAAAGGACTTGTATGCATGCATATAAGCATAACCTATGGACACAGACACTAGGTGGGTGAGGGCTCAAGCAGGGAGTGCGGGGAGAGGGGGGGGGCAAGAGGGGGATAAGGACACACATGTAATACCTTAATCAATAAAGAAAAATTTTTTTAAAATATATTTGACCATTTGGAAGTCAAATATAATAATTAAAAGGTTGTTTAGTGAACAATAGGAATTAGTTGGATTTTTTTAAATCCTCACTTGATATTTTTTCATTTATTTTATTTTACTTTATTTTAAACTTAGCTTTACTTTTTTAAAAGTATATTTTATTTTTAATATATTTTATTGATTTTTTACAGAGAGGAAGGGAGAGGGATAGAGAGTTAGAAACATCAATGAGAGAGAAACCGATCAGCTGCCTCCTGCACACCCCCCACTGGGGATGTGCCCGCAACCAAGGCACATGCTCTTGACCGGAATCGAACCTGGGACCCTTGAGTCCACAGGCTGATGCTCTATCCACTGAGCCAAGCCGATCAGGGCTTAGCTTTACTTTTAAAATATATATTTTTTTTTTATTGATTTCAGAGAGGGAGAGAGAGAGAGACATCAATGATGAGCCAGAATCATTGATTGACTGTCTCCTGCATGCCCCCATACTGAGGATCGAGCCTGTAACCCAGACATGTGCCCTTGACTGGGGTCGAACCCGGGATCCTTTGGTCCGCAGGTTGATGCTCTATCCATTGAGCCAAATCATCTAGGGCTAGTTGGATACTTTTAATGGCTAATAGAACTGCATCCACATATTTTATAAATATATAAAACTAGGGACCCAGTGCACGAATTTGTGCACCTTGAAAAAAACTATGGGCCATGAGGCTGCGGTGGGCACAGTGGCGGGTCTTGGCCCATCCTCCGTGCCCCTGCCTGGCCCTCCCGCCATGTCCCCAGTCCCCTGTCTGCCAGCAGCCACGCTCCTGCCACCATCCTCCCGTGCGCTGCCTGCACTGGCCCCACTCACATCCGCTGACAGTGCAGAGCAATTGGGGCTGGTGCTAGCAGCAGGGGTGAGTTGCAGTTGCTGCCCCAATCGCCCCTCAGGAGCAGGGGGAGGTGGAGAAGCCCTTAGGGGTGATCGGGGCCAGCAGCCACTGCTCGCACATGCTGACAGCTCCAAGTGATCGGGGCTGGTGCTGGGCGCCAGCAGTAAAGCGGGGCCAGCACTGACAACAGGTGCAAGAGGCAGGTGGAACCGCGGCACGCGGGAGAGAAGAATTTGCAGTAACCATCAGAGGCTCCCCCTGATGGCAGTGACCAGTGCCCCGCCTTGGTCTGGCGCTCCCACTCACCTGCTCCATCATCCCACTGCAGTTGATGCCCACCATGGTCTGTGTGCGCCCCCTGGTGGTCAGTGCACGTCATAGCTAACAGTTGTTCGGTTGATTGGCTGTTTGGTCTATTTGCATATTAGCCTTTTATTATATAGGATATTCACTTGGGTTGGCCAAACAAGGAATCTTCTTTCTATAAATGTCACTAGAGAAATATTGACTTTTTTTTTTTTTTTTTTTGGTTGGAGGGGGAATTCTATGCAGACAACCTCCCCCTTCTATGAAGACAAGGTACAATTCACCTGATTGGGTTTCAGCTCCAGCTTCAGCTCCAAGTTAATATAATTGATTCTGTTTATGTTCACTCCAGCCATTTTATTTTAATTGATTGGATTAGAGTTTGATTGTGTTAGGGCTCCAGCCATTTTACTCTAGGTGATTACATAGGCTACTAGAGCTTTAGAGATACTGTATTGATAGAATTATTCTTTCCTGAAACAACAGCAGTCACTTACTACTTTCACATATGGCTGACTTTGACTTTTTCTAATTTCACTTGTACACAGTCTTTTGGGTGTATTTTCCTACTGCTACTATTTTGTGTTCACTGCAACCTGAAGAATTGCAATGGATTCCCAGTTGGTTTTTCTGCCTTCATCTCCCCTCAAATCCTCCTTTTTTTTTTTTTTTAAAAGCAACAACATATATATATATATTTTTTTAATATATTTTATTGATTTTCTACAGAGAGGAAGGGATAGAGATAGAGAGTCAGAAACATTGATGAGAGAGAAATGTCGATCAGCTGCCTCCTGCACATCTCCTACTGGGGATGTGCCTGCAACCCAGGTACATGCCCTTGACCGGAATCAAACCTGGGACCTTTCAGTCCACAGGCCAATGCTCTATCCACTGAGCCAAACCGGTTTCGGCAACATATATATTTTTTTATTGATTTCAGGGAGGAGGGTGAGGGAGAGACAGATAGAAACATCAATGATGAGAGCGAATCATTGATCGGCTGCCTCCTGCACACCCCCACTGGGGATCAAGCCTGAAACCTGGCCGAGAATTGAAACATGACCTCCTGGTTCACAGGTTGACGCTCAACCACTAAGCCACCCTGGCTGGGCTCCTCTAATCCTTCTTGCACACAGTTGTCACACTAATCATCTTAAATTTTCTTCCATACAATCTCCAAAATAGGAGAAAATACTTGCAATTCAGGCATCTGAAAAGGGTCTACTATCCAGAATATGTAAAGAACTCTCAAAAAATACAAGCAAACTAACTAAAAAAAGGGATAAATAACCTGAGGAGATATTTCTCCAAAGAACATATACAAATGGCCAAAAAAGCACATGAAATGATGCTCAAATCATTAGTAATTAGAGAAATGCGACTAAAAATCACAATGAAACATCATTTCACACCAACTAGGATAACCTTTTTAAAAATAGGAAAATAAGCCCTAACCGGTTTTGCTCAGTGGATAGAGCATCGGCCTGCGGACTGAAGAGTCCCAGGTTCGATTCCGGTCAAGGGCATGTACCTTGGTTGCGGGCACATCCCCAGTAGGGGGTGTGCAGGAGGCAGCTGATCGATGTCTCGCTCTCATTGATGTTTCTAACTCTCTATCCCTCTCCCTTCCTCTCTGTAAAAAATCAATAAAATATATTTTTTAAAAATAGGAAAATAAGTGTTAGTGAGGCTTGGAGCAATAAGAACCCTCATACCTTGGACTGTAAAATGGTACAATTGCTGTGGGAAATAGTTTGGTGGTTCCTCAAAGAGTTAAACATAGAATTACCATATGATCTACCAATTTTACTCCAAGTTATCGAGTCAAAAAAATTGAAAATCGGTCCTCAAATATTTGTTATACAGGGGGGGAAGGGGAGCTTGAAAAAAAAAAAATATTTGTTATACAAATACTAATAGTAGCACTAGACACAATAGCCAGAAGATGGAAACACCTGAAATGTCCATCAATTGAATGTATAAACAAAACAGGATTTATTGAGCAATAGAACATTATATGGCCATGAAAGACACGAAATAATGATATATGCATCTTGAAAACATTATGCTAAGTGAAAGAAGTCAGATGCAAAAGATAAAATATGGTATGGTTTTATTTATTTGTGCTTTTCATAGATACAGAAAGCAAATTGTTGGTTGCCAGGGTCTTGCAGGAAGGGAAAATGGTAGAGGCTGCTTTACGGGCACCAGGTTTTCTTTGGGGGTGATGAAAAAGTTTTTTAACTAGAGATGTTGGTTGCACATCATTGTCAATGTACTGACTGCCACTGAGTTGTACACTTTAAGACGGTTAAATTGTTATATTAATTTTGCTTCAGTTAAAAAGAATGCTTCCATAATCTCATGCATCTGCTCAGAAGTTTTCACTGGTGTCCAATTACTTGTAAGATAATAAATAACAATAATAGACCTTTTTACCCAGCCAGATGTTATGTGGGTACCCTTCTAGTTGTGGTGCTCTCTGCTGGGGGGCCCAGCTTGGGGTTTAGACCCTAGAGTTCTCGGTGGCAACCCCTCAGAGTCGAGATATCTCCCTGGAACTTCAGTTGCTGTCTGTAGGCCTGTGGACAGCCCTTTCACGCCTCTGCCCTTCCTACTAGGCTCTATGTCAGCGGTTCTCAACCTGTGGGTCACGACCCCTTTGGCGGTTGAACGACCCTTTCACAGGGGTCGCCTAAGACCATCCTGCATATCAGATATTTACATTCCGATTCATCACAGTAGCAACATTACAGTTATGAAGTAGCAACGAAAATAATTTTATGGTTGGGTCACAACATGAGGAACGGTATTTAAAGGGCCAGAAGGTTGAGAACCACTGCGAGTCTATGTGGTCTCCATTTTTGGTCCTCAGTTGTCAGGGTCCTCTCCTGCCAGCCTCCTGTTGATTATTCTGGAAGTTTTTCTGTATTTTAGCTGTAATTCCAATTTGTTCCTGGGAGCATGTCCGCGCAGCATCCACTTATTCTGGCACCATTTTTAACCTCTCCATCCATCCATTTTAAACCTCAGGGTTCCTGCCTATTTCTCCCGCCCTGTGAGTTCAAACCTCCTTTCAAGTTTTTAATGAAATGTCCCCTTCTTAGTAAGGTCTTGACAAACCTACTGAACTTTCTCCCTGTTCCTCACGTCTCCACAAAGTATACAATACCAGTCCAAATTGTGCAACGTAGTGTGATCGTTCTGAGCCTCCTTTTCTTCATGACACTTATCACCACCTAACCTCCTTAGCATTTCCTTATTTGTTTGGTTATTGTCTGCTCCTGCTCCCCAACCACAATGCAAGTATTCCAAGAGCGCAATGACATTTGTCTACATTGGTCACTGTTTTTTATTTTTTAAAAATATATTTTTATTGATTTCAGAGAGGAAGGGAAGTGGGAGAGAGAGATGGAAACATCAATAATGAGAAAGAATCATTGATCACTGCCTCTTGCATACCCCACTCTGGGGATAGAGCTTGCAACCTGGGCATGTGACCTGATCAGGAATAGAACCACGGCCTCCTGGTTCATATAGGTAGACACTCAATCAATGAGCCACGCTGGCTGGGCTGTTCACTGTTTTTATATACTGGCTGGCCCATGGCCGGCATTCAATAAATATTTGTTGAAGGCATGAATGAATAGAATAAAATAGAAACATTTCAAACATAGTTATTCATAATTAGCCTTACATTTTTTAATTTTAAAAAAAGAAATTATACCCCATAAATTCCTCTTTAACTTTTGTCAATTAACCTTTCATTACCATTTCTCCAAATTAATGCATATAGTTCTAACATACATTTTTCTTTTCTTTTCTTTATTTTTAAAAATAAATATATGTGTTGTTGTTGTTTTTTAATTGATTTCAAAGAGGAAAGGAGAAGGAGAGAGATAGAAACATCAATGATGAGAGAGAATCATTGATTGGCTGCCTCCTGCACACCCCCACTGGGGATTGAGCCCACAAACTAGGCATGTGCCCTTGACTGGAATCAAACCCCGGACCCTTGAGTCCACAGGCCGACGCTCTATCCACTGAGCCAAACCCGCCAGGGCACATTTTTCTTTTAAATAGTTATTGATTTCTAGAGAAAGAGGAAGGAAGAGGGAGAGAGAGAGAGAAACATTGATTCAAGAGCACATCAGTTGACTGCCTCCTGCACGTCCCTCACTGGGGATCAAGCCAAAATCCCGGCATGTGCCCTTGACCAGACTCAAACCAGCAACCTCCCAGTGCACAGGACAACAGCCAACCAACAAAGCCACACCATTCAGGACATAACATATATTTTTATTAATTGCATATGAATCTACACTCTGGATGTACTATAATTTATTCAATATTCTCCTATTGATAGACAATAATATCATTTTAAAAATATGTGTTTTTTAAATTTATTTCAGAGAAAGAGAGAGGGAGAGAGGGATAGAAACATCAATGATGAGAGAGAATCATCGATCTGCTGCCTCCTGCACACGCCCTACTTGGGATTGAGCCTGCAACCCAGGCATGTGCCCTGACTGGGAATCTAACCATGACCTCCTTTTCATTGGGTTGACATGCAATCACTGAGCAACTCAGGCTGGACACAATAATGTTATTTTTGCCATTATAAACAATGTTGCATGAGCATTCTTATATATATGTATCATTATGTATTAGGTTGTATTTGTAATTCATTAGGAGAGGATGTACCCATGTTTTGTTTTGTTTTTCCTCTTTAATATATTTTTATTAATTTCAGAGAGGAAGGGACGGAAAGAGAGATAGAAACATCAATGAGGAGAGAGGACCACTGATCAGCTGCTTCCTGCATGCCCCCTACTGAGGTTCGAGCCTGCAACCCGGGGATATGCCGTTGACTGAAATCAAACCCAGGACCCTTCAGTCTGCAGGCCGACATTCTATCCATTGAGCCAAACCGGCGAGGGCTGTACCCATGTTTAATTTTACAGGATATTGCCATAATACTTCAAAAGAATGTAACAGTTCCAACTCCCACAATCATCTGGTCTCATTATAGCAGTTACCTAGGTTTGTATTAAAGGCATTACGCAATCTGGCCACAAAGTACCTTTCCAGTTTCTTTGTTGTTGTTAATCCTCATCCAACGATACTTTTCCATTGATTTTTAGAGAGAGTGGGAAGGAGGGGGAGAGACAGAAAGAGAGAAACATTGATGTGAGAGAGACACACTGATTGGTTACTCCCACATATGCCACTGACCAGGGCTGGGATTGAGCCTGCAAGTGAGGTGCATGCCCTTGACTGGGATTTAACCTGGGACCACTCAGTCTGCGGGCCAATGCTCTATCCACTGAGCCAAATTGACTAAGGCAGTATCTTTCCAGTTTGATCTCCATTCTCTTCCCTAGTTGAATCCTCTGTTTCATGAAATCAATCTCTCAAAGATTTCATACACAACCCTGAAGACATTAAATTAAGTGAAATGAGCCAAATACAAAAGACAAATATTATATGATTCCACTTATATGAGGTATTAGAATAGTCAAATTCATATAGACAGAAAGTAGAATAGTGGTTACCCAAGTTCTAGGGAGAATGGGGAGTTATTGTTTAATGGGTACAGAGTTTCAGTTTGGGATAATGAAAAAGTTCTGGAGATCAATAGTGGTGATGTTTACATAACGTATATGAATATGCTTAATGCTACTGAACTGTACACTTAAAATTGTAAATTTTGCCGAAACCGGTTTGGCTCAGTGGATAGAGCGTCAGCCTGCGGACTGAGAGGTCCCGGGTTCGATTCCGGTCAAGGACATGTACCTGGGTTGTGGGCACATCCCCGGTGGGGGATGTGCAGGAGGCAGCTGATCGATGTTTCTCTCTCATCGATGTTTCTAACTCTATCTCTCTCCCTTCCTCTCTGTGAAAAATCAATAAAATATATTTTTTAAAAAAATTGTAAATTTTATGTTACGTATAAAATTTTAAAAAATTGCTTATGCATCCCAGCCTCCATACCTATATTCATACCAAACACTATTAGCCATTTCATCAATGCGTGAATGAATCAAAACCTAACTTAACATCCTCTCTTCTCCTGGACCTTGACCCTCCTGCTCCCTAAACCCCCAGGGCTCACTCCCTTCTCAATTTCTGTGTCCCTTATTTGGCATTTAATCCTAAATTGTGCTTTAACACTGCTCATTTGTCTTTGTATCTTGCATTTTCATAAATATTGATTCTATTCAGTAAAAACTGAGTGGTTACCATTTGAGGGCTGGATGCTAAGGAAATAAAATGAATAGGAGAAAGTATGTCTCAGATGGCAAGTCTGGTGCATTAGAGTTATGTGTTAAAACATGGCTATGACCAGAGTCAATGATGGCAGCAAGAAGATGTTCCACCCAGAAAAGATGTTGATTTTGTCTTTTTTTAAAAAAAGCTGGTTTTTCTCCTTTTAAAATAGCACCCAGACATTTTATTTATTTTTTATTTTTATTTATTTCAGAGAGGAAGGAAGAGGGAGAGAGAGATAGAAACATCAATGATGAGAGAGAATCATTGATCAGCTGCCTCCTGCAAGTCCCCCACTGGGATTGAGCCCACAACCCGGGCCTGTGCCCTTGACCGGAATTGAACCTGGGACCTTTCAGTTGGCTCTATTCACTGAGCCAAACCGGCTAGGGCACACCCAGACATTTTAGAACACCTAAAAAATATGGAAACATTTTTTAAAAGTCCTAGCACTTTAACACAGCCATTGGTTCCTTTTTGGTATATTTCTTTCCAGTCTGTCTTTTCCTCTACACATTTTCAGTAAATTGTTTGTAACCATATATACATGCTTTTAATATATATATTTCCAGTTGACCCTTGAACAATGCAGGGGTTAGAGGTGCTGACACCCTGTGCAGTCAGAAATCCATGTGTAATTCTTGACTCCCCCAAATTTAATGTTGACCGGAAGCCTTACCAATAACATAAACAGTTGATTAACATATTTTGTTTTCTATGTATATAACAAATAACAAATAAGCTAGAGAAAAGAAAATGTTATTAAGAAAATCATAAGGAAAATAAAATACATTTCCAGTATTTATTGAAAAACACACACACAAAAATGGAACTGCGCAGTTCAAACCCATGCTGTTTCAGGGTCAACACACATATATATATATGGTGGGGAGAGCATATGCATTTTCCATTTGATTGGTTCTTAAGGGTTTTCCATTTGAAGAGGGGATGGAAGCAAAAGGAACAAGAATGATCATAGGACTTTAATGCTAGGTTCCCATTTTCCAGAAGTGGCAGCTGTAATCCAGAGAGGGTACAAGGATTTGCCAGAATTCTCGCACTTATTAAGGCAAAGTCATGACAAGAACTGTCTCCCATCCAGTTAGTTGTCTTACCCCTACTCCACAGTTACCCAATAGGCTGAAGAGCTAAGAATCAGCCATCTACTAAAACAATGTCTGACTATTAAAATTTGTCAAGTTAAACGAAAAGAAAAAAAAATTGTCAAGTTATTTCACAATCAAAGAAAGAGGAGCCAACTCCCTCCCCAACCAACTAACATCACACGCGTTTCCTCTTCATGGTCTCTATAGATCATCTGGAACTGGGGTAGGGCACTTAAGATAGGACCAGAACAGGCTATACCACAATCAGAGGAATGGATTGTGGGTAAGAACATGGTTTTAGAACCAGACTCCTTGTGCTCAAATGTATGTATCGCTGCCAATTAATACTTGTATGGCCTTAATTAAATTATTTAACTGCTCCCAGCTCCACCATTTTCATGTACTTAGTAATGTATTAAGATTTATCATGTGCAGGACCCATAATAAGTGGTCAATAAATGTTAGTATTATCATTAGGCTTCTAAGCCAAGGATAACCTTATGATGCCAGGCACAATGCTAAATGTTTGAATAACTCCCCAGTCAGAATAGATGAAGGCTAAGCCCTTGCTTCTTCCAGATAAAAGGCTTGTCCCCTTGGATTTTACCGGTACATCACATACACTCCTTCACAGCAAATGCTACCTCTGTAATTTGTTTTGTATTGCTCTATACTTTACTCTTAGGCCCTCTGACTCTACTCTGAAATTATTAGAAAAACTCCTGAGTAGGTTTGGAACTCCTCTTCTTAGGGGAACTCCTAAAGACATAATATCAGAGATGGGCGGATAGCTCTGGCGATATAGGAGAATGGGGGAAGAGGTGTGTGTGTGTGTGTGTGTGTGTGTGTGTGTGTGTGTGACCAAGGAACAGAGAGAGGGGTAGGGGAAAGTTAAACCTTTTTTAAAAATATGTTTTTATTGATTTTTATTTACTTTGTTTTTCTTTTTTTAAATTGATTTTTAGAGAGAGGAAGGGAGAGAGATAGAAGCATCGATGAAAGAGAAACATCATTAATTGGGTGCCTCCTGCACACCCCACACTGGGGATCGGGCCCACAACCTGGGCAAGTGCCCTGATTGGGAATCGAACCACGACCTCTTGGTTCCTGAGTTGACGTTCAACCACTGAGCCATACTGGTTGGGCAAAAGTTAAACTTAAATTTTTTTTATCTTTATTTTTTAAAGTATTACAGATGTCCCCCTTTATTTCCCCATTGACCTCCCTCCTTCCCACTCCTGTCCTCCCCAGCCTTCACCCACTATTGCCTGTGTCCATGGGCTATGCATATATGCATCTAAGTTCTTTGGTTGATCTCAAAACCCTTCCCTATTGTGAAATCCCTGCATTCGGTAAACTTCTCTTTTCTCATTTTGCAACGGCTTGTCCCTACTGGAGGACTGCAGACCCTACTCCCTAGAGCAGGGGTGGGCAACCTTTTTTGTGAGTGCGTGCCAAAACCAGCAAAATCTCTGACTAAAAATTCTTCTGCGTGCCAACCCTAATTTTTTGAGAACATGTTGTGCCTACTTGATATCTCTTAAGGTGTACGTATGTGAAGAACCTTAAAGAAATAATAAAATTCATTCGAGTGACAAAAACACAGTATATGATGATGAAAAATATATTTATTTTTTAATGTATACATGTACACTGATAGTCCGACAGAAAACTTTATGACTCTATTTGATATTATCAGTGGGGCTTTTGCTGCCTCATCACTGATGACAGAGATTTTACATCAGGTTTATATTTCGTGACCTTCAAAGATATGCACGAGCTACTACTTTCATTCGTCAGGCTACTCCATTAGGAGACTTAACAAAATTCATCACTGAGAACAAAGATTCACAATTGTAAATGGAAGATTATGAGAGGGTTTTGCGTGCCGCCAAAAGTTACTGGCGTGCCATGTTTGGCACGCGTGCCAGGGGTTGCCCACCCCTGCCCTAGAGCCTTCTTTATCCTGGACCTTTTACTTCTTTGTCCCTCCTACACTCTCCTCTCTGCTTCTCCAAAGCTCTAATAAAATAAAATTTGCTTTTACAAACTCTCTGGGTCCTTCCCGGGTCTAGCACAGCCTGGCACTCCACTTTGGGGAGATTATTCCTGTTTCAATCAACTTTCTGGAGGCTTCGGTTTATCTAGTTAACACTTGGGCAGCCCCTGGCTTTATTCTATGGCTGTACAGCCTTTTTGTGAGGATGCTTAAGTGATCTGAGCGAATCTGAGGGAAGAGCAGCAGGGTTTGCCAAAGCAACCATGGATATCAGGGACTTAATGAGAGCTCTTGGAATAGAGATTTGGGTAGGATTCTGACGGGAGCTGCCAGTTTTAAGGGCTAAGGAGACATAGCGCCCCCTAAAGGAAGTGCGTATTCAAGCGGCTAACTCAGGGGACGATATCACGTGCTCTTCTCCCTGCCAATTGAAAATTACTATTCGCTTCCTCTGTTCCCCATGGAAACAGCCCCGCCCCATGGACCTCCCGCCTCATTCAGTGATGAGGTTTTGGTATTTTATTGAGTGTTTCAGCTGACAATCAAATACCTGCGCCTTACGGTTGGACACCTTGCTTTCGCTAAGCAAACTAGTATATTTATTGGTCAATAAAGCAATAACTGGCACCCGGCCGTCCAATAATCCCCAGGCTAGGCGGGGTCTAATGAGGGCGTCGGGCCAATCAGCGGCGGCGTTGTTTTTTGCGGCTCCACGTCGGCACCAGCTGCGGGGCAAGATGGAGGCGCTGATCTTGGTAGGAGCCGGGGCAGCTGAGATGCTGCGGTGTCCAGAGGGGCCGGGAGTCGGGGTTCAGCCTGATTGGGAAGGGTTAGAAAGGGGAGTTCCGGGTAACCCTCGGGGGCCGAAGGCGCGGCCAGCCCCTGAATAGCGTGTGGCCTAGAGCAGGAGCTAAAGCCTCGGTTTAAAGTGGGAAGCTCTGCCGGGGAGAAGGTAGAGTTGGTGGAAAGTTGCAGGAAGCACAGGGAGTCCTGAGGACGCAAAGGTTCATGAAGGAACTGAATTGGGGTCTTTCAGGTTTCCCCGATTCTGAGCCTGGTGGGTGATATCCTGATTTGAGTTTCCCCAATCTCCAAACTCGCCCCGAATTGTAAGAATAGAGTGCAGGCTTCTTCTGTGAGTTGTCACAATCTGACACTCCTTTGATAATTGCCTTTCACATTCCTTCGAAAACTGTTTTCTCTTTACTTCGGTTTCCTGTTAATCCACTTTAGATAGACTTGTCATGCTAAAGAATCAGTCTTCCATCAAAGTTCGGGAATACCTGGTGGAGTTAGCGTGGCTTGTGGGACGTTTTTCCAGACTCCTTATTCTGCTCTCCCTTTTCCTGCCCATTTAAACTTGGGGAATTATTCCTGTAGGATCTGGGATGCTAACTCTCTCTTAGGTTATAGGCAGGGAAATCTTGGTGGTTAAAGGGGTGTGTGTCCACATGCTCTTTTATGCTTGTTCAAACAAATAAAACACGATTACCTCTTCTTTTAAAATTGGACCAGAGAATTTCTCTCAAAAGTGCCCCATCTGTTTCACAATTTGGAGGTGTGTATGGGAATTTAGCTCCCAGCTCCTTCCTCAATTGAATTGAGCTCTAGGCCTTTTTCTTGTCTTTTTTTCTTTCCTTCAGCTCTAATACATGTACACATTCAGATCTTCGTCAGGTAAAAGAGAATAACAGTTTCAGTTACCTTTTTCAAAGTAGCAAAGATAGAGATAATTGGTCAAGTCTAGGTAAAAAGCTTAACATTTGAGTAGTTTGTATTTTTTTAATCTGAGTAGTTTTTAATGAGCTATTGTCTGTCCCAAGCAGTTCATCACTGTTACCAGTTAACAGATGTGGGATAAGTTCCAGGGAATTGGTTTCTTGGGAAGCTCTTAGAAATTTTTAGACTTTCCTACATGTGTTTAGAAGGGAGCCTGTTTATAGGTAAATGAGTGAGGGAGATGATACTTGGGGAGCTGTGTGTAATGGTCAGTTGAAGGACTGATATGTAAAATCTCTTACATTTTCTCTTACCTCAGTTCTGTCTCTGCTTCCTCAGTGAAGCAGATTTCAACCTGCTTCTTTCTTATATTTATTACCTAAGATGCCCCATTCACAGATCCCTGATAACCTGGTCAGGTACCCCACCCCTGTACTTTGCTTTAGAAACCGTACTGATTTTCCCAGCTGGTGTGGCTGAGTGGTTGAGTGTCGACCTATGAACCAGGAGGTCACAGTTCGATTCCCAGTCAGGGCACATCACATGCCCAGGTTGCCACTGCATTCCCAGTCGGGGGCGTGCAGGAGGCAGCCAGTCAGTGAGTCTCATCATTGATGTTTCCATCTCTCCCTCTCCCTTCCTCTCTGAAATCAATAAAAATATAAAAACAAAACCAAACCCCTACTGATTCTCTGTCATGATGAACCTATATAGTGGGGTTAGGAGAAACCAATGTATAGGGAAAAGGGCTTGCTCAAATAAGTACAGTGTCAAAACTAGATTAGATTTTGATTCCCAATCCCAGAATAATTCTCTAACATTACCTCATCATCAGCTTCCACCTCTTCAATATACAAAATTGTACTTTGACCATCAGTTATGTAAAGTACCAACTGGTATCAATTCTTGGGCTGATCTCCAGAGTTCTTAGGATATTAAACTAGTATTTTCCTTTATCTGTGTCAATTCTTTCCAACCTTTTTTTTTCTCTTTACAATTTCAATGTATTTTGGGCTCCCAATGAATAATTTATATACCTTTCTCACCATTCTAGCCCTTCTCAATTGGAGTTCCTGGAGAAAATTAAGCCCTAATAACCTGAGGCATTGTATGTAATGAATCAACTTCTCTTTATCACAATGGTACTAGTTCTGTAACGTGCTTCAGAGAAGTGAGAAAATAGTCATGGAAATAATTTTCAGCATTCAGTGGTTCAGATGAGGAACGCTTGTTGGGATTTAGGTGATATTGCCTAAGTTTTTAATTCTCTTCTCACTACCCTCACATACTGGCCTACAAAATTTAGCTCCATCTGATTCAGAATCACCCTTCCTCATTGCTCCTTTTATTCTCTTCCCCTCTTCTGTCTACTCAGCAGTAGCTCCTGATTCTTAGGTCACCATTTTCATTATGAAAAATATGAAGAATCCTTGGATCTGAACTTAGCTTTCTTCTGAACTAAAGAGTTTACTGTAACTGCATAGTATTTAACAAGCCACTCCTTAGAAAGGGAGACAACTTCTAAAGTTCCTTTACGCTTCCTCCTTTCACTTAAAAAATTATTTTTTATTGATTTTTAGAGAGAAACATCAATGTGAGAGAGAAGCTTCGTTAGGCTGTCTCCTGCAAGCCCCTTATTGGGGATCGAGCCTGAAACCCAGGCATGTGGGCCAACCAGGAATCGAACACGGAACTCCTGGTCCATAGGTCAGTGCTCAATCACTGAGCCATGTTAGCTGGGCTCCTTTCACATTTTTATTACCTGGTTTGGCTGAACCTCTTCAGAAATCTGATCAAAGCTATTCTATCCTCACCTCTGCAAGCACATACCTGTAGAATATTGAGAAGAAAGGAAGGGTAAGCTAGAGGAGATCAAGAAGAACCATCAGTTGAAATTTGATCTGATTATGAGTATATCTAAATATCACTAGGTTCTCTTCATTTAAGGATTTTACAATGGGTCACATTTCTTTTTGTTTCGTTTTGTTTTAATTTTTTAAAATTTTCTTGTTTGTTAATCCTCGCCAGAGGATATTTTTCCATTGATCTTTTAGAGCGTGGAAGAGAGAGGGAGAGACAGAGAGAGACATTGATGTGGGAGAAACACATCGATTGGTTGCCTCCTGCATGAGCCCCGACCAGGGCCCAGGGCCCGGGCCGAGGGGGAGCCTACAACCAAGGCACATGCCCTTGACCGGAATCGAACCTGGGACTCCTCAGTCTGCAGGCCGACGCTCTATCCACTGAGCCAAACTGGCCAGGGCACTTTTCTTTCTTTAATTAAATAATCCAGCCCTAGCTCTCAAGCACATTCATCTAATCTTTCTCAGGTCTCCTTGTAGTCTCTAAGGAAACAACATTTCATTGCCTTCTGTTCCTAGTACTTAGTAATGATGCTCCCAGCCTTCATCTGTGGACTTAGCTTTCTCTCTCCTGCTGTTTTCTTTCTTTTTTTAAAAAAATATATTTTATTGATTTTTTACAGAGAGGAATGGAGAGGGACAGAGAGTTAGAAACATCAATGAGAGAGAAACATCGATCAGCTGCCTCCTGCACACCCCCTACTGGGTATGTGCCCACAACCAAGGTACATGCCCCTGACCGGAATCGAACCTGGGACCCTTCAGTCCTCAGGCCGACGCTCTATCGACTGAGCCAAACTGGTTAGGGCTCTCCTGCTGTTTTCTGCTGGTTATCCCTTCCTTGTGAATGGAGAGGGATCCCTTCAGGTCACCATTCTCCTTTAATAACCTATGGAATCTTAAAGATAAGGCTAATCTCCTTCCTTCCTTGGTTTACCTTTTTTCTCAAAACGAATTATTCTAGCAGACTAGATCCTTAAATCTTCCTTCATATATTTCATTTCTCAGTCCTCTTTGGATTCACTTTCAGAGTACTTTTCCAGTGCTTTATGGACCAGACTTCTTGTTTGAATCTTTTTCTCTCCCCTTAATAACTTTTTTGTCCTAAAAAAAATTACCAAATCCCGAATTGTAAACCTCATTCAAACACCAGGGCATCCAAAGTGCACAAGAGTATGCACATATGGAGGAGGAAACTATGCAGAATACATCAGTGAGTCTTAAAGGTTGATATTGCTCTGTGGCCTTCGCTCCCTGAATCATCTTAATGGGGCTTTTGTGAAATTCCTTTGGCACTAACAGTAGAGGTACTTGGCCTAAATGTCCCCTCCTCCTGCTCTGGGCAAAGGTATCAATTACATTAAGCCCCCAAAGCACTCCCATCTCCTTCCTGGCAGTCCCCTGTGCCCCTCTCCCAGCTGTGTCCTTGCTGGTGCCTGGCCCCTCCATTTCGTTAGGAGAAACAATCTCGTTCCTGCACTGTGGAGATATATTTCTCAGCTAGGGCGCGAGCAGTGCCAGCACTGCCCCCGGTGAGGTCCCTGGCAGCCATAAAAATTTTTATTGTGATTATGTTGGTGTCGGGGTGTCCATCTGGGTTATTGCACACCTAGTTTAATTGATTGAAGTTTAATTTATTGACACTTCAAATTAAATGATCAGAATAAACTGTGCTGTTGCTCTGGCCGGCTTGTTTTAATGGTTGATTGCTGGAAGCAGACCTCGGCTTGAACTAAAACCCCTAAAGAGCAATTGACGCTGCTTCTAACTCTCCCCATGTCTTGCCCTCCAAGAAGACCTCGTTATAGATTTCCGACGTATTTATATATATTTTTTCCCTCTCCTTCATAGTGGTGGGAAAGAGTTGGTCCCTGGCAAGGTATAAATTACATCAAAGGTCTAGGAGAGCTGTCACGGTCAAAAGAGGAGGAGGGGTGCCCACGTGAAGAGAGCCAGACCCTTGAGAAGCCAGGTCTTCCCTGGGAGGTAGAGGATGAATGCAATTATCCAAATATTTGAAGGAGCATAGTGGCAGATTTAAAGTCTTTCTCATCTGGATACTTGCTACTGTTTTTTACTTTACTCCACCAACATGACTTGACAGAATATTGACAAGCAAACTAGTTATGGAAAGGGGAACTAAAGAAGCAAATAAAGGATAGAACAGGAATAAAGAACCAGTGCCCAACTACCCATCTATGTTAGAGCAATTAGAAAGACAAAGGCAGAGTGCCCATGGGCAGCCGATGAAGATGGATTGGGAGGTTCAGTCCATGAACATTTTAAGATGCCCCTACTGGCAAGGGCCCACCCACTTTCTGCCTCTCCTGATTCTGCACAGAATAGGCTTTCTCCCAGATCAGAGTTCTCTGGTCTTTAGATTCCCTAGCCTGGTCACCTCTTCTGGTGTTCGACCACATCTCTTCAGGAAATCTTTCAAGGAAATCTTGCGTGCTGCAGATGAAGCCTAGGTCTTATTTGACTGTTTTTTAAAAAAATATATTTTTATTGATTTCAGAGAGGAAGGGAGATGGAGAGAGAGATAAAACATCAATGATGAGAGAGAATCATTGATCGGCTGCCTCCTGCACACACCTCACTGGGAATCGAGCCCACAACCTGGGCATGTGCCCTGACCAGGAGTCAAACTGTGACCTCCTGGTTCATAGGTCGATGCTCAACCACTGAGCCACCAAGGCTGGGCCTTATTTGACTTTTTTTTTTTTTTTTTTTAAATATATTTTATTGATTTTTTACAGAGAGGAAGGGAGAGAGATAGAGAGTTAGAAACATCGATGAGAGAGAAACATCGATCAGCTGCCTCCTGCACATCTCCCACTGGGGATGTGCCGCAACCCAGGTACATGCCCTTGACCAGAATCGAACCTGGGACCTTTCAGTCCACAGGCCGACGCTCTATCCACTGAGCCAAACCGGTTTCGGCCTTATTTGACTTTTTAACTTTCCCATTATCAAGGCAGATAATCCCCATTTATAGCCAGTTGGCCTGGAAAGCTTTGTTTACCAATTTTCTCCCTCCTTTTCTCTTGTGTAGTTTTTAGAAGAAGACCGAAACTAAGGGAGAGGCTAGCAATTCTGCCTCCAGGGTCGATTTGGGGGAGCAAATAGATTGAAAGATGAACAGAGGCTATCAATTCAGTCTTTTTAAGACTAGCTTGTTGGTGCTCACTTCAACAGCCCATAGACTAAAATCGGAATGATACAGAGATTACTTGCACGGCCCCTGCACAAGGGTGACACACAAATTCATGAAGTACTCCATATTTAAAAAAAAAAAAGACCAGCTTTTTGTTTTCAGGAGCAGATGGAGGGGAGGGGAGAGTTGGGAATAAATTAGGATACCGATCATGATCAAGGACTCATCAGAAATGGATCTATCCCCACTTGATTTTTCCCTTTGCTGAGTGATATTTAAATGAGGGCTCCTGAATTACCAAACTGGGAAAGCAGAATGTTCTAATGTGGCCCCCAAGCCTCAGGTGGAGAGTACTCTGATTTCTGCTGGTTCAATTCATTTCTCTTCCTAGTAAGTACTGCTTACTTTGTCCCACATTGCTGTAATTGTTTCACTTCCATAATAGTTTAAGAATTAGGGACTGTGTGGCCTCTGGGCATAAAATTCTCTAGCAGACTGGCTTTCTGAGTTTTAATACAGGAACAGCTTGGTTATCCTTGTCCTGCCTGCCTCAGAGCAGCCAAATTTAGTCTTCAAAAGCTGCAGGGTGTGGTGCTGATCTTTGCTCCCCTTGCTGGCTGTGTTAGTTTTATAAATCATTGATTAATTTATGAAGGTCACACACATATCTTTTTTTGTGTTTTTAAAAATATATATTTTTTTATTGATTTCAGAGAGGAAGGGAGAGGGAGAGAGCAATAGAAACATCAATGATGAGAGAGAATCATTGGTCGGCTGCCTCCTGCACCCCCCCCCCCCCCTACTGGGGGTTAAGCCAGAAACCCAGGCATGTGCCCTGACTGGGAATTGGACTGTGACCTGGTTCATAGGTAGATGCTCAACCACTGAGCCATGTTTGGCCAGGCGGCCATACACATATTTATTGAAGTCATTAACTGGTGCCAGGCAGAGGAAAAGGAGTGATTTATCAACGTATCACTCATTTCCCTCTTTTTCCATTCCCTCCCCACACCTTCTTATTCAGAGAGAATTTCATTTAATTCTAAACTTAGGTCGATGAACTCCTTCAAATCATAACAATTTGTGGATGTGTATTTTCCTGGTAACAAGGTCCAGAAATTCCATAAGCTTATCAGAGGGGTCTGCTCTACTTCAAAAAAGGTATTAACATGAACTGATCTAGCTCAGGCCTCTCATTTCTCCAGTGAGGAAGCTGAGTCCTAGAGAAATGTAGAACGTGATGTAATGGATGGCGGATCCAGACTATAATACAAGGATTTCTTTGGAGTTTAGAGACATTTTCTCCTAATGTAGTGTCAGAATTCTTGGTAACTGGGCATTCACGTTTTGTATCTATTTTCAGACAGGAAGATTCTTTCCAGGTATCTCTTCTGCTGTCAGTTCTTCCTTCCCATGACATGCTCAGTGTCCTGTATAACCAATATTTGGTCTTGTGTCATCCAGTTCTGTGGTACCTGTGGCTCCTGAGCATTCTTTCCTGAGCTGTGCTTCTTGAATCTAAGGAACCCTTGGGTAGTATATGAAAACTGCTCTTCCCTGTCAAAGCATTCACCTAATTCTTTTCATTTCAAGTCTCTAGGCTTGTGGCTGGCAGATTGGAGCCCTCAACCCCAGGGGAGCTTTTCATTTTCAAGAAGTCGGCACAGAGTCAGGGAGCAAATACCTGCTTAGGCCATGTAGAGCTGGGATTGGTATCTAGGAATTTCTCCTTCTAGTGTTTACTGTCTTGGCTTTACTTTATAAATAGGATTGAAGGAAGAGCATCTTGTTTCTAGTTGATAAAGATCTGCTACCAAGCCAGAGTACTACTTTTTGGCATGACCATAACGATTTCTTTATAAGTGGGGAATGAAGAACTTTCTAGGAATCTCAGCCAGATTCTTGTGCCCGTTCAGCTCGTGTACAGCATCCTCTGACTTCTCCAAGGCTTCTTGGTCCCCCTCCTCCAAGTGAATCAAGTAAAGTAATTAGAGCCCCCAAATAGCCTGTCTGCCTGCTCCAAACACTCCCCCAGTCATCTTCTGACGGCACATCTATGACCTTACCCCAAAGTGTTCTTTTACTATGTACATTGTGAACACACTTTAGTGCATTTTTAAAAATAAAGAACACAATAAATATATTTTTATATGTTTAATTGATTTCAGAGAGAGGAAGGGAGAGGGAGAGAGACAGAAACATCAATGATGAGAAAGAATCATTAATCGGCTGCCTCTTGCACACCCGACACTGGCGATGAAGCCTGCAATCCAGGCATATGCCCTGACCGGGAATTGAACCGTGATCTCCTGGTTCATGGGTCGAAGCTCAACCACTGAGCAACTCTGGCCAGGGCAATGTAGTGCTTTTTCCAGAGTCCATCTCTCCTAGTTTGGCTTACAAGACACACAAATAGCTCTTGTACAGAGCTGCCTTTTTAAAATACTTTTGCTAATGATTATAATCCTTAGGAAACTGCAGGTCATCGGAAGGCCCACAGGGGGCAGCACTAGGAATGACTCTTCCCCTCTAGTCCTTTGTGCTGAGAGGGGGAATACTGGGAGATGTTGATTTTTCCCCCCATCTGGCTTCAGAATCCCCTTATTGAGATCCAAGTCTCTTTTGCACCAGGCTGTTTGCTTGCTCAGTGTTGTTTTAGCTCTCCTGAGGAATCCAGTCTCGGTTTTTCTTTTCTTTTTTTTTTTCCAGTCTCGGTTTTTCTTGGTAATAAAAAGCAACATAAAAATCTATCTGAGCCACCCAACCTCCTACTACAAATTAATCTGCCTACACATCATTTCCAGGCACCATTAGCATTTGAGGTGAAGTTCTGTTATACACTTAGGCTGTGGCTCTCTGAAAGTCAGTGCATCACAGAACTTTGTCTCGAAAGCTTTCTAGCAGCTACCCATTTGGGCGTGGGAGGGAAGAATAGACCTTTTAAATCCCTTGAACATGGTCCTAAGCTTGTAGGGTCTTTCTCAATAATCAGCATTTAATGTGTTACAAGGTCAAGCCTAGTCCATTGTTGAGGAAGCCCATTTCTCAGTAGCTGGGTGTTATTTATAAACTTGCCCTTTGCTAAAACTTGAAAGTGAAATTACATTATCAGTAATGGCTTTTGGGGCCTTTAAACTGGCTGGTTTTATGGTGTGAGAGGAATTCCTGGCCCTCCCTACTCCTGAGATGTAAAGGCCCCGGGCTGAAGTGTAACCAGCTGCAGTCAGGAGGTGGCAGGAGAAGTAAAGGAGAAGCTGCTGGCTCCAGCTGTAGCAGAATAGAGAATTAAAGCAGCATTTAAGCTCTTGCCTAAATTCTCAGCCTGATTTCGTGTTGTTAGTCCTTTGGAAGTTTGAAATGACCAGCCTCTTCTCTCGTGCCTTCTTACCCCTTTCAGAGCTGTAAAATAAGTCCTATCTGGTCTTCTCCTTGACTTCCTTTGCCTGTCTTTTATCTTTCCCAGGAAGATCCAGTATTTTTATTTGGGGGTTTCCTTGATAGCATCTTCTAAAAAAACTCATGAAAAGAGCCAGAAATCTGTTTCTCTTTTTCTGCAGGCTGTTTTAGGTGCTCACACTTGGTTGGCCACAAAGGACATTGTCTGACTCTCCTAGTTGGCAGGTGGCCATAAGGGTTTTTCTTTTCTTTGGGATCCCATTCTTTCTAGGGATGCCAGACTCTATGGCTGCAAGAACTGGTTACCTATGCCAGCTCAATGCCCAGTTTAGACCATTAGGAAGCTCTCTAGGGTTGCTGTGAATGCAGATGGAGGAACAGAGCCAAACATTTCCAGGGAAAAGATTGTAGGGGAAAATATTTCTTCTAAATTTCCCTCCTTGTGGACTTCTTTTCCTCTCTTAAGGAAACCGATTCCCAATGGTGTCTCTTTTGGTGAATTGAGGATCCACGTTGCTATAGAACTGAGCCTGCTTTTTGGGAAGATCTTTCTGTGGGGAATTAGGAAACTGCTTTTATTTCTGACCTATTTTTTTTTTAAATATATTTTATTGATTTTTTACAGAGAGGAAGGGAGAGAGATAGAGAGTTAGAAACATCGATGAGAGAGAAACATCGATCAGCTGCCTCCTGCACATCTCCCACTGGGGATGTGCCCGCAACCCAGGTACATGCCCTTGACCGGAATCGAACCTGGGACCTTTCAGTCCGCAAGCCGACGCTCTATCCACTGAGCCAAACCGGTTTTGGCATTTCTGACCTATTAAATGAGAATCTAGAGTCTTCCCTCTGCTAAACACAGAGTTCCTTTGGTTGACAGAGGAGTTCTTCGTGCCTCATTTTCCAGAGTAATCTATATAGGGTGGGCATCTTTAAGGACTACTTATCAGAGGAGAGATAAGTTGGTAGTAATATCTCCCAAAATGGCCACACTAGATAAGCTACCTATATCTGGAAGTATAATTATAAGAGGATCCCCTAGATGTATACTACATCAAAAATTTTTTACTTTATTCTGAAACTTTAGTCTCATAATCATTCAAAAAATATTGAGAGTTTAGTATGGGTCAGGCATTGTTTTGGACACTTGAACAAAACACAGAAATTCCTATCCTCAAAAATTGAAGTGGGGAAAGCTTATACTCTTCACCTTGCTGTTAAAAGACTGGGTTGCCTTTCCTCATTCTTAACTCCCTGAGCTAGGGGTGGTTCATTGCAGGGAACCATAAACCTCCTGGAGCCTCATGGGACAGTTTACCTTTATAGACGCAGTTTCTGGGTCCTTGGCAGTGATTCTTTCCTCCTCTCTCTTGGGTCTTTGTTAAACACATGCTTGGGGAGTGTATTTGGCCCCTTTGAGGACTGTGGTTTTCCTAAGTAAGCCAGGAAAGGGAGATAGCAAAGCAACAGCCTTGTCTTACTGCACAGGGGACAGATATCAGTGGTTAAGTAATATTGATTAGAAAGTCAAGGAGTGTGAGCCTGTAAACACCTATACACATATCACTGCCTTCCCTCCATTCTCTTTCTTCCTCTCCTGGTTAGCAGGTTCTTTAGAAGTTGCAAGAGTAGAGGAGCTTTTAGCAAAGTGACACGCTTTGCAGTTATTTGAGTTTTGGTGAGACCATTGAGGTTGAGGCTGTGATTTCTTTATGAGAGCCCGTGTACTCCAAGTTTGATTCTTGGTAGTGAAGAAACACCCCCTCCTGCTCTTTATCTCCAGTCCCCAGAGTGGACTGGATCCTCTTAGACGGATCCTCTTCTCATTGCTTCTTAACTTCCCCAGAATTCAGATTAGTTTTTGTCCTGGCAAGTTAAGTGGTGGTGGTCTGAGTATAGCAGAAGAATTGGGATCATAGGGGAGGTCTTGGGAGATGGATGACTCACTGGGCTGCATTCAGAGTTGTGTGTGTGTGTGTGTGTGTGTTCGTGCGCTGACATTTCCCTCTGTTCGGTGTGTGGGTGTTTAGGGAAGGCTTGCTTTATGCCTCTGCATTGCTACTGCATTGGGACTGCGGAAACTTCCAAGTACATCAGGGCATTCGGCCCTGTTTTCAAATAGCCTTGTGCAGTGCCTATTAATTAATCTGGTCACATTCCATACTCACCTGTGAGGGAGGGTAATTTGGAAACAAGTGTAGCATAATATTTGGAAATAACAGCATGACCTACCTTGATTAAGCACTCTGTAGGTCTGGCTCAGAGAAACTTTATCTGATGCTGCTTTGGAGTCCTTTGTTAAAATGCCCCCTCTCTCAATTCACTTCATTCACCACTTGGTCATGCTCAGTGGGAAATGTCAGTATCTAATCAGGTTGGGATAGGAGACACACAGAGGTACCCAGTGGGACTAGGAGAAGGTATCTGGTTTGCCAGTGGTGTCAGGAGCCTTCAGGACTGAAGGTATGTTCCTATCTCTTCAGGAACCCTCCCTGTATACTGTCAAAGCCATCCTGATTCTGGACAATGATGGAGATCGACTGTTTGCCAAGGTAAGATTCCCTTTCAAATTAGTTCAGGAGCAAGACAAAGACTTACTCTGAGATTTGAATCTTGGGACTGTCCCTATTAACTGATATTCCTTGATACTGTAATTTTTAAAATTCTTCCATCTTTTCCATGTCTACTCCAGATAAAACCTAAACTGCTTCTGTCCCTTAGTTGCCCTGTTTCTCTGCTCGCTAGCCTCAGACTTTGACCTCCGTTGTTATCAGCATCTGAGCGGTGAAGAACTTTGCAACCTTGGTTTCTGAACAAAGCAGTGTCTAGATGTGAGAAGTAGCCTGCCCATGCCCATCACTCCAGTCCCTTTCCCTTCTACTTTTCACCTGCCTGGATTTTTCCAGGGAAATTTCTTGTAGTTCTAGCGTTCCAGCCCTAGGCCTGCAGTTACCACCAAGCTTGTTGCCTCCTGGCTTTCCCATTGTGATATTTCTAACTTTGGATCTATTAAAAAGAAGAGAAAGGACACCCCTCTGCTCTCCTCTATGTTCTCCCCCCTCCTGTAGACATTTTTTCTGTCCCTGGTGTATTAACTCCGGGCAAGCATAGCATAAATCAATCAGCAGGTAGAGATTAGTTTAGAATTCACCAGCTGTTCCTCCCTGTAATTGGATGTAACTATGCAGGACACCTTTTGAAACAGTTATCCAGTTACTAAATGCCAGACCTGTCATAGGTCTTCAGCTGACTGCGACGGATTAGCCCCTAAAGAGCAGAGCGATTTAGCAGCCCGCATCTCCGCCTCCTTGCCAGGGAGAGCTTGGGAGTGGGCTCAGCAATGTGCTAGATTGCCTCCTGCTTCTTTCAGTTTGCAGACAAGAAAGCTAAGCTATGAGAGCACATAGGGTAGGGGTTGCCTTTCTTTAGAGGAGATTTTTGTAGCCTTTCCCTATTCCTCAGCTTCATACAGTCTGTGCTTTTAGGGCCGTTTGTGTTCTCTAGCACTGCTCCCTGACCTGGGGTAGCTTCTGGGAAGCACTTGAAGAGAGTGGCCTCAGGATTGCTCTCCTAGAAAACAGAGAGGGGCAGAACCTCATCATAGGACTGGTAGGCCTCTGCCCTTACAGTCTTAGAAATGTAAGGTGAGGTTGTTTGGAGCAGGGTCCTTAAAAAATTATTTTTGTATCTGATTACTTGCTGCCCATTCCCTGCCTCTGTAGTTCTTCCTTCTTCTTCTTTTTTTAATATATATTTTTATTGCTTTCAGAGAGGAAGGGAGAGGGAGAAAGAGATAGAAACATCAATGATGAGAGAGAATCATTGATCAGCTGCCTCCTACACACCCCCGCTGGGGATCGAGCTGGGACCCTTCAGTCCACAAGCTCTATCCACTGAGCAACACCGGCTAGAGCAGTTCTTCCTTTTTTATGTCAGTATTTCTCCCTTACCCCATGCCTTGAAAGAGAGAAATCCAAGATCCAGGGCAAAACACAATCACTAATCATTCTGGGCTCAGCTCTAATGACCCAACCCTTCTCCTTTCCCTCTGGCCAGTACTATGACGACACCTACCCCAGTGTCAAGGAGCAGAAGGCCTTTGAGAAGAACATTTTCAACAAGACTCATCGGACTGACAGTAGGTCATTTTCCTTTTCACTACTCCCTGTGTTGGGGGAACCATGGTGGGAAGGGGGTGGCAGCAGGACTGCGGAGAAAGGATAAAATGACTCTGCCTCCTTTTTCTCTTTTTTCCTCCTCCCCTCATATAATAAACTCTTCAGAAATGTAATGGGGAGGTGAGTGTACCTCACGCGGGAATACCGTGCTGGAAGGTTGGCTGTTAGCTACCTGTCTAGTCTCTGGATTTATGAGCCTCACTTGACAAATTTAACTGCAGCTCTGCTTATTGTACCGCATCCATTAGGGCAGGTAAATGGAAGTCTGTAAAGGTGACCGCTCTGCATTTTCACCTCCGAAGGATCGACTAGTATCCTGTCTCTTATACAAGGAGGGAAATGAGAGTAGTGGGGGAGGGGTTAGAGGAGAAGATACATTTACTGGTAGACTTCCCCAAATTTATACTTCCCTTCTGCTACCACCTATAAATAAAAAGCAGATCAACTTTGGGGGTCATTCGACCTGCATTATCTCAGCCCAAAACAATTGGATACCAGGAGTTCATGGTAATTCCTTCTGTCCCACTTTCTTGTCTCAGGCCACCTACTGTTTCCATCTTTTCCCCCCAGGTGAAATCGCCCTCTTGGAAGGCCTAACAGTAGTCTACAAAAGCAGTATTGATCTCTATTTCTATGTGATTGGCAGCTCCTATGAAAATGAGGTGAGAATCCCCACCCCTTTGCTATCTCTGATCCTACTTCCTAAACCACAGGCAGGACATAGTTACTGCTTCTGGGCCTTAAGGAGTACCACATCCCTCTGCCTTCTGGCTGGGATAATGAAGTTTTTAGAGATTCCTGCTGGCTTCGCCAACGAATCAACCTAGAATAGGAGTTTTCCCAGATCTTTTTCCCAACACATGTAGGAGATGTGTTGGTTTTTTAAAATAATTTTTTAAATATATTTTTATTGATTTCAGAGAGGAAAGAAGAGGGGGAGAGAGATAGAAACATCAATGATGAGAGAGAATCATTGATCGGCTGCCTCCTGCACGCCCCCCATTGGGGATCGAGCCCACAACCCTGGCATGTGCCCTTGACCGAATCGAACCTGGGACCTTTCAGTTCGCAGGTCGATGCTCTATCCACTGAGCCAAACTGGCTAGGGCTAAAATAATTTTTAAAAATTGATTTCAGAGAGGAAGGGAGAGGGAGAGAGAGATAGAAACATCAATGATGAGAGAGAACCATTGGCTGCCTCCCGCACACCCCTTACTGGGGAGTAAGCCTGCAACCCGGGAATCAAACCAGTAACCTTTTGTTTCATGGGTTGATGCTCAACCACTGAGCCAAACCAGCTGGGCTGGATGGATAATGTCTTTTAAGATGGATTTCTGAGATATGGTCAAGGTTGGGGGGATGCTTGCTCCTCCTATAAAGATTCCATACCTGACTTGATTTTGGATCAGTTAGCCAACATTTTGGGTCATGTTGAAGCTATACATTCTGAATGGGTGTAGTCCTTGAGACTTGAGACTTGTACACTTGAGAAGATTGGGTGTAGTCCTAACCTGCTTCCTCTGCTCAGGAAAAACTACCTCAGGTAACAAGTTCTAGGAAGGAGAATAGATAAGTAAAAATAAGCACATAATTTGAGGCAAAATTAGAAGTTTGAGAGAACCAACTCTTACTGAGCTCTTGTTGCTATAAGTACTTTGTAAAGTACATTGTTATTGAAACCTTACAGCACTTCTTTGAGTTGTAGGCATTGGTGCCCTTGTTTTGTACATGAAGAACCATATGAAATTACTAATATTTAACTACTGTTGAACTACAAAAGTGGCAGTTTCATGTGGTTCAACCTAATTTTCCAAGGTTACACATCTAGAAAATGGCTCAGCTGGAATTTAATCCCAGATCTGTCTGACTTCAAAGCCCATGCTCTTTTGACCAACTTTCTGATCTCAGATATTGCTTGGTTAATGATTTCTCTAAGATATCAGATAACATATATAGTTGGTAAATACATGCAGAGCAAGCATGTCAAACTCATGGCCAGTGGGTTTCGAGTTTGACATGCTTGATGTAGAGGATTATGACAGGAAAGTTCTATTTAAACAGTCTGGTCAAAGAGAGACATCAAATTGTAAGATCATGTGGCAGAATTTATTTCTGGGAGAAACCACAGGTCCTCTTTCTGTTTTGCTCTCACTTCCACCTTATGCTTTTGATCCTTGTGAAAGCCTGTGTCTTTTGATGCTTAACCAATTTGAGGGTTTTATTTTCAAGTAGCAGCTTTCAGTCTCAAACCTTATCCTTCTGCTTCTTCTGTCTCCCAACAGCTGATGCTCATGGCTGTTCTGAACTGCCTCTTTGACTCATTGAGCCAGATGCTGAGGTGAGCAGTCCATTCTTGACATGTGTTTGGGAGAGAAAGTAACTATTCTTCAGGCCCAGGGATTTGTGGGGAATCAGCAGAGGCTCCAGAGAGCTGATTTACCTTCAGAAGTTGGGCTTATTATTTCAGGGTAACTCACACTGATGGGGAAGACTGGATGAATGGAGAGTATGTCCCTCTGGAATAATTCTCCTAAGAAAAAGGGGATTGGAAGGGAGCAGAGTCTTCCCCTCTGTGACTACTCTGTTCCCCAGTGGCTCTGCCAGAGTTCTAAGCACCCTCAAAATGCTCTCCTGGACTTCATTCTTTACATTAGAGATCGGAAAGGGGCAACCATAGGGAAATGTCTCAGATAAAACATCTCAGTACCTGGGGAATGGAGTCAGCGCTCCCAATTTTTCACTTTAGCCCTTAGTTTTTTCCCTTCTGTAGAACAGGAAGAATGTGCCAGTTACCCTCTCCTCCCTCCCATCACTCCACCAGTCCTCTGTTCCCCATGGAGATGGGCAGTAGACGTAAGATACTCTTCCTGAAAATATAAGGGCTCTGAATTTCATTCCCCCAGCAGCTCCCAAGTGAACCCAGCACAGACAGCCATCCGGAGCAGAACAGCAGGCATTCTCAGCCTCACAAAATCAGCAGGGTGAATGGCTCAGATTTCCTCAGGAAGGGGATGATTTATTTCTTAGCCAGGTGAATGAAAGACTTCATTTCGGGTAATCTAGTGAAAGAGTCAAACTGACGGATGTGACTGGCCACAAGCACTAACCACCGGATCTGAGGCTGGTGGATGCTGTGTGCCCTGACTGTTCCCAACCCCCTTGTTGGGCTTCTTTTCAAGACCTGAGCAGAGCTGTGGGGGGGAGCATGGGGCGGGGGGGGAGGAAAAGCAGCAGAGAGAGGCTTAGAAGGTTTGTCAGAGCTTGAGTGCAAATAGAGTTTGCACTCAACCCCTCCCCACCTCCTGCCACCACTAGATTGAGTTTTAGCTCTTTATTTCCTTTTTTCCACCCACCGATGTCAGCATTTATGAGCTATGTCATGAGCAGCATCATGGCAGGTAGGAAAGAAACAATAGCTCCGGATAATCAACCCTTGAATAGTCAGAAATTAACTGTATTTTTTGAATCTCTTTCCTGACATTACTGATCCTTTCTCAGCAAACAAGAGTAGGAAGGGGTTTAGAGTGGATTAGCTAAAAGGTTCTTATTTACCTTATTTCTTTGTGTGGTTGGTGGAGACATTTATTGGTCTAGTGTAGGATCCCAACTAGGACAATGTCCTAGGATTTCCTTTCACACATGGGCTCGTTGTTCTTTTTTCTTGGGGACTCAGGAAAAATGTAGAGAAGCGAGCTCTGCTGGAGAACATGGAGGGGCTCTTCTTGGCAGTGGATGAAATCGTAGATGGAGGGTGAGTTCTCTGACTTGCCTGGACCTCCCTGGATCTAGGGTGTGTGTGTGTGTGTGTGTGTGTGTGTGTGTGTAGGGGGCGGGGGGTAACTGCCCTATCCTAAGGCAAGTGGGCTGAGTGGCCAAAGTATCTCCACAATGAGTTGGTCCTTCAGGAGAGAGTGAATGATGGTCTCTCTGTCTTTGTAGGGTGATCCTAGAGAGCGATCCCCAGCAAGTGGTACACCGGGTGGCATTAAGGGTAAGCAGGAGTGTTCCTCTATATTCCTCCTCTACTCACTTTCCAGGGCCAGATTTGCTGAGTGTATCTAAGGGTCTGGGCTTGTAGAATATATACAGTCTTCTGCTTTTTCAAATTCTCACTGTCCCAAAGAAGGGAAGCAGAGGAATGTTATTTCTGCCCCTAACCTAGTATCTAGCACCTCATATGGTCTTTGCATAGAGCGCACATTTAATACATACTCATTGAATCAATGATGAAATAAAGATATTTTAATATTGCTGGTCCTGAAACTATAAAGGAACCTGAAGTTGGTTTATTCTTCCTTTGGGGATGGTTCACAGTCATTTGAAGAGAGTCTTCCTTGTCTTTTAAGGTCTTATAAAATGAGGATAACATCTCTTCATCAGGAAGTACTTATTTGCTAGAACCTCAGTCCCCTTTGGTGCTAGTGATAGCAGAAAGGGGTGTCTGAGTTAACCATAGAAGGCTCCAGGTCTGCTGGGGAGATAATGATGGGTGCTGAGAGAGTCCACCAGCAAATTGTGGGGGTGCAGAGATGTCTGAGCAAAGCAAATCTCCCCGTTCACAGAATGTCCCATCTCTGACCTCCACAGAGTGAAGGCTGACAGTGCTGGGTAATGGGAAATCTTTCCCTTAACTGCCGAGGGCTCCATTTGCATAGTTTAATCTTCTCCTCTAACATATGTCTCTATGTGGCAAGAGAGAGGGGCCCCCCTACCAACTCCCTCCTTCCCCTTCTCAGGCTGCTGTTGCAGCAGTTTATTTCTTCAAATTAACATGCTGTCGTTACCCATCGGGCCTTGCAGGATCCATTAAACTATCCCTGGCTCCCCCTCATCCTTTCCTTAGTGATATTGATATTCAGGGAAGGTCTTCTCTGACTAGGGAATCAGGTCCTCCTAAGTTGTGGATCACATAACCTGCTGATTACTTGGAATTGAATAAATCTTTTAAGAAGTCCTCCTGCCTTAAAATAGAGGATGGAGGAAATAACCATTTTTTGCTCACAGGCCCTCTGGCCAAGTAAAATCGTGACTGTACTAGTCCCTAGGAAGGACTGAGAAATTTAAGGTATCTGCCCTTTGCTTCAGTTTAAAGGACCATCTCTTCCTTGCCCACTACCAAATGTCAATCGGGTCTTGCTCCAGCTTTCTCTCACACGCAGTGCTGTTTCCTCTGTGTTGTAGGGTGAAGATGTCCCCCTCACAGAGCAGACCGTGTCTCAGGTATGACTTTTCCTTTCTTCCACTGGACTGGATCACTAAAGAGGCTAGCATAGCATTCCACAAAGTCTGAATGAAAGTAAAGATTGAAGGCGCATCTTCCTGGACTCCCTCTTATTCTAGAGAATTGGGATTCATACAGCCAAATTCTCCTCCCCCACCCCAACTTCCACCTGTTTCCTGTGAGCAGTGGCTATCAGCCTTGGCGTGTACCCTTCAAACCCCCCCTGCCGGATGCTTCATTCAGTGATTGATTCCTCAGCAGAGGCTTGCCTTAAGCAGATGGTCGGTGTGTGTACACACACACAATCTCTCTCTCTTATTATTCAAATGAGGGCTAAGTTGGAAATGCATATTCTAGAATATGCAGGTTTTACAGATCCATCCTGCTACTTTGCAAATAGATTTGTCTACCTGATGGGGGGAGCAAGGGAGAGATTCGGTTTTCTAGCCATTTGGAATTCTCACTAAGAAGTCCATCTGGGTGTGGTAACACACATACAACCCTTTGAACATATGCCCAGTAACCCCCAGTTTTTTTCTTTCCTCCCAGGTATACCTCTTCTCTCTTCATCCTCCTAATGGATTTGAAATTTTTTGCCATTTCCCAAACTGACAATCTTCTAGGGTCTTAGAGAGCTTCTTCCCATTCTTCTACCTTTGGGGATTTTCTACTTGCCATTCTTCTAAGGACAGGGAAGGCAAGTGAGGGCAAAGAAAGCCCCCATCCCCATCCCCACCCTCTCCCCCAGCAAGCCCCTCAATGCTGCCCTTGTCCCTGCAGGTGCTGCAGTCAGCCAAAGAACAGATCAAGTGGTCACTTCTTCGGTGAAGACCCCACTGTTCCTGGCTCCTCACCCCCTCAAAAAATCCACATGTCTGCCGTGACTTCTCATCCAGTCCCCCAACTGATGCTCTCAGGATCATCTCGGGGATCACAAGGGATCCTTAAATCACCATCCTGTCTGTGGTTGCTGCCCCCAAACCCTAGGCGCTTCTCTCTCTCTCTCTCTCTCTCTCTCTCTCTCTCTCTCTCTCTCTCTCTCTCTCTCTCTCTCTCTCTCTCTCTGCAGTTCTGGGAATTAAGCTCCCAGGAGATGTGGATGCAGGGCAGGGGAAGCACCTCTTCCTTTCTAGACTGGATTATGTTCCCATGTCCTCCTATCCCACTTATTTTCTTCTTCACTTCTGTGCCCTTTGCTGCAGCTACACGTCAGATCAAAGCAGGAGAAAGAATGTGCTGAGTGTTTATCTCCCTTTAGTTTTATCCAGCCTTCATCCCAACAGTCCATATGTCCAGCAAGGGGAGGGAGAGTGAGAATTCTTTTCTATAGAATGAGTGGGGGTGGGGTGGGGATAGGTATATCTAGTCTCAGCCACCGCCCCCCTTCTAGCCTCAGCATTTTCTCCCATTCCTTCTTACTGCCCCATCCTCCAGTCTTGGAAAAAAGATTGGAACAGCTCAAAGGCAGGGGACAGAGTGGAAGAAGTTATTTAAATTTTACTGGATAGGGCTTATAAAATTCTGTATTTCAGTCACAGCTGCATTCTTTACCCTGATTCTGGCTTATAGCTTCAAAACTGCTGTGGTCTGTGTGTTCACTGTGGGAGTGTCCATTTCTTGGTCCCATACCTTAACTCTACCTTCACTCCCCTGGGATGTTTGCCTGGCTTGTCCTCTCTGTACCCTGGAGGAAAGCCAGTCCCTGAACTAAAACTCTATTCTAGTCTTGGGAGGAAGAGTTTCTGCTCAGAACTAGGGAGGGGGTGGAATTTATGACTTGGGCCTCTGGGCTCTCAGTCCTGTTTGCTCCCCCACATGCTTTTCACTCCCCTGCCTTGGGCCTGCAGTCTCTGCCGCTTAACCCTATCCTCTCTCCGCCTCAGCCTTATATCCAGGCAGTAGGTCTGGGCTCTCCCTCTCTAGGTCGCTGCGAGAGAGATACCTTTCTTCAGAAAACCTTCAGGATGTGGATTTCCCCATGGAGATGGAGGATGGAATACCCACTCTTGAGTCTAATCTTTCCTCTTGACCCAAAACTTCCCAGGAAAATGTCTCAAAAAACCTTCTTCCTGAGACTTAGGGTTCTGCCTCACCCACTAACTGCTATTTCTCCAAGACTGAAGTGGGTGCACAACTGGGCATATTTGAGGGGGCATTTTTGTGTAAGAGATGTCTGGAGTCAGGGGATAGCCACCTTCATATACTGCTCTGTGCGAAGTGGAATAAAACAGATTTCTTTTTCCAAACTGCCTTTGTGTGATGTTTCTGTTTCTCTTCCTCTCTTTTTGGCAGCTGCTCCTATTCCTCTAGCATTCCCCTTCACTCCCCATCTTATAATATTTCTTCCCTCTTACCTCAGAGACTCCCCAGCATTCTCCCCCACCATCGCTGCCATCCCTAATTTACTGGCCTGTTTGCCTCCTTGGCATCTCTCAGTCCCCTTGCCTGGAAATTGGCGCCAGGGGTGGGGTGAGATGGTATTTTCTCAGTGGGAGTCCCAGGGAACAGTTCTCCTCCACTCCCACCCCCCCAACCCCCAAAGCCAGCTGCCTGCTCCCGCCTCAGCCATTAGTAACCCAGAGACGCGCACCTGCGTGGGGGCTCTCCTCCAGACCCTGCTCCCTTCCTGCACCTCCCACTCCTGCTCTGAAATGGCGCTGAGCGGGTTATTTATCGGAGCCAGTGCTGCTCCAGAAGGTCAGGACGGTGGTGTAAATAACCTCTTCTCGCCATTTCCCCGTCCCTCCAGAGCCTGCTCCCCTCCCCCTCCTCCACCTTTATTCTCACAAATGAATGTGGCTGGGCTGGCGCAGAGCCTGGCCCTGCATCTTAATGGGGCAGTGAGCTCACAAGATGGATTTAGCTGGGGGTTTTATGGTTGCCGCGGCGACAAGAGAATGCTTTGGTTTTCTTTCCCCCTTCCTCTGCAGGATTTTAAGGAGGGGAAAGTGTGGGGAAGTCTCCTCTGCACTGCTGTTTGCAGGGTCTCCTTCTCGGTCACCTCTACTGCTCATAAAATGGGCCTGCAATTCCAGAATTCAGCAGGAGAAACTGCATTTAGGACCTCAGATAGGAAAGTGTGAGGGAAAGAAGGTAACGAGTGGAAGAGCCTCTCCAGCGTCAAGACATGAAACCTAGCGTTGTCCAGTCTTGCCTGCTCTTCCGTGAGAACCTGGCGATTAAGCTGAGCAGCTATGGGCACTATGCTTGGGGTCCCCCTCAGCAGATAGAAAAATGCTTGGAAATGCCATCCCTGCAGTCCTGCATTGAAAATTGGGATATAGGGGCTGGATGAGGGCTAGGTACGTGTCTGCCTGTCCGCAGTGGGGAAGAGCATCACCCTCCTGTTCTTCCTGCTCATCACTCAGCATTGCCCCTGGCAGGGGGCATGTCAGTGTGAGAATCGGTAGGTGCTGATCACTGATAGTGTGGAGAATGGAGTTCTATCCAGTTCTCAAATTGGAAATTTTTCAGAGCTTGTTTTCCCAGCCTGGCCTGGTTTGAACTTTTCCTGCTTTCTGTTTCCCACTAGGAATGGAACTCTGGTTCCCTGACCTACCCAGTCCTCTGGCCAACAATTTTCTTTCAAGACTATGAGCAAATCATCCCCAGCACTGACTAAGCAGAGACTGGGGAGCAGGGTCTGATTATCTCCCTCCTTTGGTCCCTTTCTGTCTGATTTGGGGCCTCTTGTCTGTGTTTATGAGCCTCTCCCTCTTCCCCAGGGGATCCTGGGAAGCCCCTCCTCCCCTCGCCCCCTTCCTCCTCTTTGGCTGGGAAAGTGACTGCAGCCTGAACAGTGCCAGACACCTGCCTGCCAGATGTGGCGATTCCTCATTCTTCTCTCCCCGCTCCCCAAGTGTCTATCCTTTCCCCACCCCACTGAGCTCAGGCAGAGAGAGCCCCCCCACAGGGTGATTTAGTGCCACAGCCCCTCTTCCTCAAGTGCCCCCTCCAGTTCCTCTTCCTCCCCCTGGTACCCATGCCCCTCCCCCTCTTTTCCACCAAGTCCTGCAGAGGCTTTTCTGGTACTGCCTCCTCCCACTCCCACTCTGAGGACCCGGCTGTGTAAGCCCCAGCTCCTGGCCTGGAGAACGAACGGGTGGGGCGGAGGTGACTGGCCTGTTTCACCCATGGGAGAGTACATCAGCAGGGCTGAGGACAGTGGCAGCCAGAGCTGATGTCATTCTCACTGGTGGGGGGGGAGGCGGTCAGGGAGGAGGAGGTGAGTGGGGAGGGAACCAGCACTCCAACACTGCAGAGGAGAAAGAGGTCTCAGATCTGCCCAGGTAGGCAAGGGAGCTCAGAATTGTGGCTGCCTGGTAGACATCATATCTTTGTTTCTCTGGCTGGTTTCCAGATCTTGTCTCTGGACCTGTGTCTCAATATGACTCAGTAGATGCCCCTCAGCTCCTCCTCTCTAGACCTAAAACACACACTTAAAGGGGACTCTTAGTCCTTTTCCTCTCTTGTGTCTTTATAAATCTCTCTTCCCTCTCATTTCACCCCTTCTCCCTTAGTTGAGCTATCTTGGTCACCTGCTCCCCCACTCCCACTTTCATCCCATATCATAACACAATATGATCCCAGACTGCCCACCAAGGCAGGGACTCATTCAGAGCCTCTTTTCTCTTCCCCATCCCTCCTTGAAATCCGACTGTCCCCCTGGGCCAGAGGTCTCTGGGGTGGCACTGAGGTAGGGGAATGGCTGGGCCTAAGAGGGCAGACACAGGACAGATGGAAAGTCCAGTGAAGTAGGAGAAGGATAGGAAGATCCAAAGAGAAACACAGTGAGAGTGAAAAAGTGACTGGGAGGCAGAGGGGCAGAGGCTAAGAGTTAGCAGAAAGCCAGCATAACAAGCTGGGAGAGTGAGAGAAACAAAGAGAGCAGCGAGACTGGGAGCAGAGAAAAAGAAAAAGAATGGAGAGAGAAGGACGGGAAAGTCACAGCTAGAGAAGGCAGCTGGGGAGGGCTGGTATGGGTCAGGCTGGCTCTCCTGGGCTCGCTCCCTCCTTCTGATGGGCCATAAATCTGTGTGTGTGCGCACACTGGTGTCTGTCTGTCCATCTATGTGCATGCACGCACTGCACGTGTGTACAGGGGTTGGTGGTGGGCAGAGGGATGATTCCCACAATATCCTCATTCTCATTTGTTTCAGGAGTCTCCCTCCTTGAGGCACCCCACACCAACCCCTCATTTCCCAGCATTCCTGATGCTCCAGGGGCCATTCCCAAGGTATTTCCACATCTCAGGAATCCTGGCTTTCTCACTTGGAATGCAGACCTGCTGGAATGTGCAGTCAGAATCTATAGAATCAAGAGGCCCCATCCCCTCACTGCCCACCCCCATGCCTGCTCACCAGCTGCTCCTGTCCATCTTCTCCTCCCACTCCTTGTAGCTCTCCCTCCTCCTCAGTGACCCTCCCCCCAGCCTCTTACCCCTAGCTGGCTGGGGCCCAGGTTGGAGGGGAGACAAAGACAGGATTTATCACCGGGATAGAGAAGCAGCCAGAGACCAGGGCGAGGGCAGTGGCTGACCTCCTGGGCTGGGAGGGAGTGCTTCACCAGATGCCGGGAGGCTGGAAGCCTGGGTTCCAATGGCTCTTGCTAACAACCCCCACCTTTTCCCATTCCAACCTTGTTCTCTTCCCTGTCCCTGGAAACTTAGGAAACAGAGAGAGGATGGCCTCCAGATGATTTTAGGCCTCTGAAGGAAAACCTGGGAGGAGATCGATGTCTTAGGGTTATTCTCTTACGGATACTGAGGAGGATTTGGAAACCAGGGAGCAATCAGAAAACGATAATTTCCAAGACTAGAAGAGTTCAGGTTTAGCACTGCAACAGATGAGATGGAGAGGGACTTCCTCTAAAATAGAGGAACTTCTCTCAAGAACAGGCCCTGATTACCAGTAGAGAGAGAGAAAGGCGATTCTCGGTCCAGAAAGATGGGAGATAGGTTCTCACCTGGAAGAAAAGGGTTACTAGCTCCAGTCCCTCTGAGGCAGCCTTCCTTCCTGAGATCCCCCACCTGCCTCCTGAGGAGGTATGAGGAGTCGCTGGACCCTGCCTTTACAGTAAATAGGCGATTGGCCTGAAATTTTCTCTACTCAGCAGGCAGGGCGTGTGCGCAGAGAGGGAAGGAACGGTATGATCCAGGAGTTTCCGAGAAACCAGACCATCTATCTTCCGGCGGACAGCTCCTGTAGCTCTCCTAGCTGTCCTTGGAGGCCCACCTGCCCCTCCAACAGCTCCGTGTATCAGAAGCCTCCACAAACCCAACTCTGAAGCTCTCACACCCCTCTCAGCTCCTAGCACCCAATGCCCTGCTTCTTGCCTTCACCCTCCTGTCCTGGGAGGAAGCTGCCAGAGTTCCCTCCAACGGAGAAGGGGGTGGAGGGAAGAGAAACTGAGGTGACGAGAGCTTCCAGCCTACCAGTCTCACCACAGTCCCACCAACCCGTTCCCATCCGGGCCTGGTAAGGGAGACTTCTGTGGTTTCCTTCTAAATGCTTCGCAAGCTGGGACCATTCCTTCCGGTCCTGACGGAAAGCCAAAATTTGGAAGTTTCATTGGGAAGGGGTTATAAATTGGGGGGAAGAGACTGAGAGAGCACAAAAGAAGTGGGGGGAGGGGTGGCGCAGGGTAAGGATAAAATAGGAAAAAAGAAAAGATTCTCATTTTTTCCCTACTCCCCCTCCCCCCAATTGAGAAGGCAGATTTACAGCCATGGTTTGGGGAGGGGGTGGCGAGCATAAGGAAGACAGATCTGCAGTTCTGCCCTCTGAGTGTCTGGGTACTTAGCTTTAACTCCCCCATTAGCATCAATCCCCATCTTGCTGCCCATCCGTCTTCTGACATCAGCTCCTTCCCCTTTCTGTAGCCCAGGCTTTCTGACCCTAAGTGGCTCTTAAAGGGCCAGTCTAGACCCTTCTCTCCTTCCCTTCTCCCGCTCGAAGCAGCACAGCCTGGCGCTTGTGTGTGCTTTGGGGGGAAGAGCTCCTCCCTAGCTCTCTCTGTTCTCTTTAGCCCCCCCCTCCCCTTATATCAGGGACCCCATTTTTGTGCACTACCTACCCAAGCCCAGAGCAAGCCCTCTGCCTGGGCTGGGGGTCACAGCACATGGCTGTTGGAGCCGAGTGCTGGAGAAGGCACGTGGATCCCTGGGCAGATCCTCTTTCCTCCCTCATTTCCTGGAGGCCCTGGGGCCGGGTGTTTTCATTCCCCGCCAGCGGTGGGGGTGGACCGGTTGGGGGTTGAGGCTCCTAGGAGATGCCCCAGCCCCCCATTCCCAGCCTCCTTTCCCAGGGACCCAGGCTGCGATGTGTGTGTGTGTGGGGGGGGGGGGGTTCAAATCTTTCTCCCTGTGCGGGAGGTGACTTGCCAAAGAAACCTGCCTCTGCATTTCCTGGCCATTTTTCTATTCCTCAGCAACGGAGCTCAGGGCAGCAGAGGGGAAACTGGCTTCTCCCGATTTCTCTCTATCTTCTGCAGAAATGCTGTAACTGCACTCCAGGGGCTATGTGAATGCCGGATGCTTGGAAAGTTCCTCTCCCATCTGCCTTCCATCCTTTCTGCTGCAAAGATCTGTGGTCCTCCGAGGGGCTCTCCAGGAGTCAACCCCCTGCCCGATCTGTGAAACTCATTCTCCACCGCCCTCAGGGCCCCCTGCTCTGGCTCAGGAGCGAGAGGGAGATGCTGGGTGGGTGCCTGGGGAAGGTGGCCTTGCTAAAAATAGGGGCTCCCAACGGCACCCCCAGCCCCTTATTTATCGCCTTCCAAACCCCTCTCTCAAAGAAGCATAAATACGCATTCCTAATCCTGAAGGCCAGCCCCGAGCTCATAAATTTGACTGGGGAGATGGGCACGGGGGAGGGGCGCGGTGCGCGGGAACCGGGAGCCCACTGCGACCCTGGGGAAGCGGACCGTCTCGGGCAGGAGGCGCCGCCGTCCCGGCCAGCGCCCGGGGCTCCAAGGGGAGGGATGGTGTCTCCCTCAGTAGTCACCCTGGGGGGAGGCTTTTCTCACTGCCCCCCCCCCCCCACAAATAAAACCCTTGGCGCCGTCTTCTCCATCGGTGCTCATCTCCCTCCCTCTCTTGGCGATGGCCTCCTAGTCCTGTCCTGCTCCTCTCTCGCCTCTCTCCTGAGCTTGTCTCTACGTCTCTGCTCCTCTCATCCTCGCCCTTTCATTGTCTGAAGAGCACATTTTCCGTCTTATTCAGTCTGGGCAGTGCTGCTGGAAAAGTCCCTCTCAGTCCCCCTCAGCCATTTGCCGCCTTCAGTGCCCTTCCTTTCCAACCTCCTTCCTCCCCTCCCCTCACCTCCTTTTTCCCTCCCTCAGTCTGTGCTCCTCAGCCTTCCTTTTTTTTTTTTTTAAATCACCCCTTTGGCCTCCTCAGTTTCCCCTCTGCGCTTCAGCGCAGTATCCTCTCCCCCCACTCCCCCCTCAGACTCCTCCGCCCGCGTCTACCCGCTCCGACCCCCAAGTTCCCCTCCCGCCGGGTGAAAGGGAAGGGGGAGGAGGCTTGAGGCGCAGGTAGAGGGAGCGCGGGGCCTGGAGGGCGGGAGAGAAAGGAGAAAAGGGGGAGCGCGGGCGGAAGCGGGGGCGAGGGGAGGGGCATCTCACTCCCCGGCGGCGCCCCCCTTCCCCGCAGTCACTGAGCCGTAAATCAGGGCCGAGGCAGTTTGGCCAATGGTAGAGCGACTCGTAAATCGGCCTGTCAAGCTCAGCCAATGAGAGGTGGCGTTAAATCAAGTCCTGTCAGCGCTCGGCCAATGAAAGGCCCTGGGTTGACCATAAATCTGCCTGAAGGAGACAGCGACGGAGAGAGAGTGTGCGGGCGAGCGAGAGCGGCGGGGGCGGGGGCGGGGGAGCCGAGTGCGGGGAAGGCGGGAGCGGGAGGGGCTGAGAGGAGCCTATGCGCAAGAAGGCGATAACACTGGTACTCAGAGGTGAAGACAGCCGCAGGACAGACGGACAGATGGAGAGAGACAAAGAGAAGCCTTGAGAGACAGCGTCTGAAAGTCCGGGACTGAGCGCGGGCTCGGGCGGGAGACGGACACTGACGCACACTCAGGAGGCCCCCCAGTACACGTACTCCCCCAGACACGCGTGGGCTCCGCATCGTGAGGGACTTGAGGCTGGACTCGCGCACAGTGTGCACCCGCGCGCGCGAGAGAGCCTGAGAGGGCATCTTCTGCCTCCTTCCCCTCAGCCCTGATGGAGATTAGGGAGGGGTGGATGTGTGAACTGTGGAGGGTGAGGGAGGAGGGGCTTGCTTCTTGCTAAGATCTGTCCACTCGGTCTCAGGCTGCAGGGTGCCTTTCTGTGTCCCTTTGAGTCATTTTCCAGCGACTGATAGTTGGGAAGTCCCTCCTGAGGTCTAACCTCAATTCCTATTGCTGTTCATTTCTACTAACTAACACTTTTAAATTGCTTTCATGGAATATGAAAACGGAACACTTTACAAACCTTCAGAGAACTGTCAACTTTCAGAATCTTAGAAGGTCTGAGCAGGAAGGACATTTAGGGATCAATTGGTCACTTGATTTTAGTTTTATTGTTTTGTTGTTTTTATTTTTTAAATATATTTTATTGATTTTTTTACAGAGAGGAAGGGAGAGGGATAGAGAGTTAGAAACATCGATGAGAGAGAAACATCGATCAGCTGCCTCCTGCACACTCCCCAGTGGGGATGTGCCCTCAACCCAGGTACATGCCCTTGACCGGAATGGAACCTGGGACCCTTCAGTCCTTCAGTCCGCAGGCCGTCGCTCTATCCACTGAGCCAAACCAGCTAGGACTGTTGTTTTTTAATCCTCACCTGAGGATATTTTTCCATTGATTTTTTAGAGAGAGTGGAAGGGAGGGGGAGAGACAGAGAGAAACATTGATGTGAAAAAGACACAGTGATTGGTTGCCTCTCCCACACCCCCAACCAGGGCCAAGGATCCAGCCTGCAACTGAAGTGCATGCCCTTGACCTGAATGGAACCTGGGACCCTTCAGTCCGCGGGCTGACGTTCTATCCACTGAGCCAAACTGGCTAAGGTGATTCTAGTTTCAGAAAGGCTGCTGTTCGACACCTGGGCTGGTACTGACTGAGGTCAGACTCTGCCCTCAACTCATGGTCATACCACTTAATAGCCTTTTGACTTTGGACAAATTGCTTAACCCAAATTGTCTATTTTTCATTTGTAAAAAAGATATTATAATAGATACCTTATGGTCAATTTTGTGGGGATTACACAAAATACATTTACAGGATTTAGGACAGTCCCGGGGCACATAAAAGAGGGCACTCCTCCCTCATTTTTGTACAAATAATAAAGCCTGAGGCCCAGAATGGTCAAGGGTCCTGCCCGGGTTCACAGAGCTAATTATCAGAGAACCTGGACTGGAACCTGGTCTCTACGCTCCTGGGCACGTGTTGTTTTTGGCCCTTGTTATTGTTCACTCCGCCTGCCTGGGCCCAGCCGCAGTAGCTTGAACGCCTGAGCTTGATTCCGTTCAGGCTGCTGTGATTTTTGTGGAAGCGGATACTTCAGAAGCACGTGTTCCAGATCAGGAGGCAGCATTCCTGGGCCCTTGGAGTGTTAAATGTGAGAGTCTAGCTCTGTCCACCCCACTCTCTGAGTCTCTCTGGACTTGACTTTGTTCTCTCAGTCCATGGACTGGGGGGCAGGGGGGAACAGCATGCAGCCAGAGCAGTGTTGCTGTCAGCATGACTCACCTTCCATCCCCAGTGCCCACCCTGATCCACCACCCTAACCAAGCACTGTGCACAGTAAACATCTCATGAATAATACATGTATAATTAATTCTTTACTTTTCTCCCTAAGTTTAAGGAAGAGCGAGGGATGCAGATACCTGGGTCTCCAACCCTGCGGGCTGAGAGGAGAGCGGGTATCTCTGGACTCCCGGTCCCTCTGACACCGTGTGTCCTCCACAGGGAAGCCAGAAAGAAAACGCAGAGAACCAGCGTCACCTGGTGGTGACAGGTGCTTTAAATTCGAGAGTGAGCCTGCAGCAGGTTGACAGGATGCTGGGCAGTCTGGAGGAAGGGAATGGTATGATTTCCCCTCAGCCTGGCCCCTGAGCCTTCTTAACTAGAGTCTCTGTTCTGCTTTCATAACCCAGGCAGACAAGAGCAAGTCTGGGGGGAGTGCGGGGTCAGGTGAATTAGCTCCAACCAGTGTGGCCCTGCTAGGGCAACTAGAACTGTCTGTCATTGCTTCTGCTAAGCCAGTGGTTCTCCACCTGGGCTGCACATTAGAATCACCTGGGGATCTTTTTAAAATCCTGGTTTCTGGGCCTCATCCTCCGGAAATTCTGTTTCGTTGTTACTAATGTTGTGGCCCCACCCCATAACAAAGAAACAGAATTTCCGGAGGATGAGGCCCAGAAACCAGGATTTTAAAAAGATCCCCAGGTGATTTTAATGTGCAGCCCAGGTTGAGAACCACTGTGCTAAGCTCAGTTTTATTTCCACAGAGCGAGAGTCCTCTCCCAGGACCATTCTCTTTGGATAAGTCAAGAGTCAGGGGGCTAGCCTCACTTGAAGTGGTTTGGTTATCAAAGCTGAATTTAAAAAAATATTTTTTTAAACTGAAAAACATCTGTTTGCAGGGATGAGGGGGATCCTGGCAGCAGTAGTTAGGAGTAGTAGTAGGTAGGAGCCATTTCTGAGAAGTTAAAAAAAGGCAGGCTAATCCTTTTAAACCAAACTCACATGTTTTTTTAACCTGGAAACTCCTCAGCTGAAGGCGATGTCCTGACCTAGGCCCACTGCTTCCTGCTCCTGCTCTGACCTGACCCCCCTCCCCAGACCCTCCACTATTAAGTTCCAGCTGCAAACCAACACTGGCTTATTTCCTCCTTCTCCAAAGACCACACCTGAACATTAAAAGGATGGAATTCATTTATTAATAATTAATAATGCACCTTGGGCAGCCTGGGGCTGAAACACTGAGCAAGGGATAGAGATGTCTGGTTTGGGGGTCAAGGGGAGGTTGTCCGTGAAAATGCCCACAGGTTTTACTCTCATCTACTCCATACCAGCTGGCCACTCTAGTTCTGGATGAAACAGTCTCAGATTCTGGTGCCGAACACAGTTCTAAGGGAGCTTACGGAAACTCCGGAGCCTGCGGAAACTCTGGGGTCCTCGTTGTAGGAGGGAGACATACGCTTGGCGGAACTGGCGGTTCATGGCTGCATAGAGCACAGGGTTGATGCAAGCATTGAGCCAGGTGAAGTTGGCAGCAAGCATGTGGACAACCCGGGGAGCCCGGACCTTGGCATCCAGGATGTTGAGCAGCAAGAAAGGGATGTAGCTCACGGTAAAGCAGATGAACACAGCAAAACACATCCGAGTCACCTTCCCAGACTCTGATGGAGAGTCCTGAGCTTTTTGGGCTCCTTTAGTTGGCCTGGTCTTGGCAGGTGCCTCCGGAGGGCTTTTCTCTGTCATCTGCTGAGCGACCTTGCTGCTGCTCTGGTCCCCCACTTCTGACGAGTCTCCTTCCAAGGTCTGGGTGGTGACAGCACTGGCTGGCTCAGATGAAATCCCCTCACTGGGCCTTCTTGATGCCACCCCGCTGTCCAGCTCCTGGAAATGACCTGGCACGGCTTCATCTGTCCCAGCCACATAGTGGGAGCGGACATCCGTCTGGTGCAGCTTGTACTGAACCAGCGCCTGTGCTGCTCGCTTCACCTGGCGGTGGATGAGGCAATAGAAGACGCCGACACTGCTGAGCCCAAGCACAAAGTAGATGCCCAAGAGGATGGTGGTGTAGGGTCGGCCTCGGATGCGGTCAAAGCTGCAGGTGCAGACTACGGGCACCAAGATATAGACATTCCAGAGCGGGGCAAAGCTGGCCACACCTATCACCCAGGTGCCCACCAGAGCCAGCACTATCCCCTTGGCACTGAACACTTGGGGAAAGAGGTTAGGGTGGGCAATGAGGAGGTAGCGTCCCAGGGCGATGAGGCAGAGGGTGAGGATGGAGACAGAGTTGGACGTAAAGAGGAGGAACCCAAACACCCTGCAGAAAGTGGCGCCAGTTCTCCAGTGCAGGTGGAGGTAGGTGTCCACGGAGAAGGGCTGGAGAAGGGTGCAGTAGAGCAGATCGGCTACCGTGAGGTTGGCGATGAGCAGGTTGAAGTGGGTACGGAGCTTGGGCTGGATGGCCAAGGCCAGCAGGGTGAGCACGTTGCCCACGGTGCCCGTCACAGCCACCACCACCCCCCAGATAACTGCCACATAACGATAGCCCACCACAGACTCGTGGTAGCAGGAAAAGTTGGCATCAGAGGTGTTCCACATGATGGAGGCTGAAGGGAGTGAGTAGAAGAGGAAGAGGGAGTCAGAGCTTGACTTTGAATTTGGATCTCTTGAACTACTCTGCTCCCCTGGACACCTGAACTGCTCTGGGAGCTCACCCGCCTCCCGAGCCATTCCCGGCCTCTTCATCTCAAGATTCCCAACCCTCTTGGTCCTTTCCCATTCTCAATGATTCTCCCAAATTCTATCTAAATACCTTAATCTCTGCACACTTCAAACTCCAGGCCTTATTCAACATCTATCCACATTCTCGTAGTAACCCCAGTGCCCTTCAACATTTTTAATTCCTCCCCTGTCCGCTAAGACCACCCAGGAGTCCCCTGTCTGTACCCAGGGTACTCTCTGCTGTGCTTTGCTACACACACATGCTGGCCTCAATGTTGTGTGTGTGTGTGTGTGTGTGTGTGTGTTTCTGTTTTTACCACCTCTGAGATGCAGAGACAGAGAAAGAAAAGTACACCCACCACAAAATTACTCACCTGAGTCTCCCAGCCTTCAATTCTCTCTCCAATGGGAGAAGAAATCAAACTCACTCAAAGGGCAGTCCCTTCTAGTGGGCAGTCAGGCTTCACACAGGAGGAACCCTGCTCAGGTCTCTTTATACAAGGCTGAAAGAATAAGAAACTCCTCACTTACCCAACCTGAGCCACTTCCTTCCTCGTCGCTGGTTCTGCTTGTTCTGCTTTGGCTAGTGAAATCTGGGCTTCTCTGTTGAAGTTCCCCTGCTACTTACCCCAATGCCATATCAATTCCTTCCTTTCTCTTTTCTGAGGCCCACGCTGTTTCCTTCCTCTCTTTGCATAGCAGCACACCCGTAAGGTCATTGCCAAGAATTGTTGAGGCATGGAGACAGAGTACCAGGACATCTGGGTCACTTCTCACGTGGCCAACAGACAAGACCAAGTTCCAGGAGCAATTCTGCGTACCCCAGAGGCCTTGACTTTGTTTTGGGGGAGTACTACCTTCCCTCTCTCCAGGACTTGGTGATGGTTCAAGTCAGAATCCCATGTGATATCCTAACACATGTAGGACATTTGAGACAAAGGGCACAGGGTGCAGAGTCATAGAGGCTTTAGTGGAGGTGAACAAAAAGTGTGAGGTAAGAAGCAACAGAGAAGATCCTGGAGAGGTGAGCAAGGCTGAGATTAAGAAAGGCCTTGTGGCCGAAACCGGTTTGGCTCAGTGGATAGAGTGTCGGCCTGCGGACTGAAGGGTCCCAGGTTTGATTCTGGTCAAGGGCATGTACCTGGGTTGCTGGCATATCCCCAGTGAGAGATGTGCAGGAGGCAGCTGACTGATGTTTCTCTCATCATCGATGTTTCTAACTGTTAGGTCGGAGAGAGCCCAGGATCAGATACATGCAGACATGACAAGATAATGGACTTCCCCTGGAATTTCTCACAGATCAAGGTGCCAGACACAGATACTAGCTTCTTCTCCCTGAATTCACATACCCCCACACAGATAAGAACTTCGTCCTGAATATTCTGCCCATCCCCTGCAGCAGAGAATTCCTCAGCTCATGTCCCCGCCCCTCACCCAACCCCCTCACCCCACCGCAGTATAAAAAAAGCGCCCCCCTCCCTGTTGGCGTGAATCCACGTGCCCTGTCCTTGGGGTACGTGGGTCTCCCGGGGACGCAGAATAAACCTTTTCCTTTCCTTTCTTTTACCCCAACCATAAAATTATTTTCGTTGCTACTTCATAACTGTAATGTTGCTACTGCTATGAATCGTCATGTTTATCTGATATGCAGGATGTATTTTCATTGTTAACCTACAACCACAAGCCTTGGAGCCTAGGTGGATGGGACTTCACACTGTAATCCTCACAGTCCCCGCTTCACCAAGGCCAGCCCAGGTACCTTCTTTTGGTGCAACGGCACCTTAAGCAACTGCATGAACTCCTCTGACCCGGGCCTTGCTTCGTGGTCACAGTAGTTCCCCAACTAACCTTGTATGGAGAGTCGGAGCTCACTGGCTGCTCCCTCCATCCCACCCCCGGACCTGCCGGGCTGCCTTCCTCCCTGTCATGTTAGAGGTGAGTATCGCTACCTCGGTAGGCCTCACTGGGGGGCCCTCGGGAACAGTCTGGTCACTGCTCAGTACTTTAATGACAAGCTCCAGTTAGCCCTGGAGTCTACTACCGCCTCTTTTTAGCCTCCCTACAGTGACAAGTGACATCAGTAGCCCAAGTAGCCCTGCAGAAGCAGCTCGCCTCAGACCTTCTGACTGCAGAAAAAGGAGGAACCTGCATATTCCTTCAGGAAGAATGCTGTTACTACATCGAGTCCGGAGTAGTGGAGCAAAACGTAAACGTACAGACCCTGACTAAGCTGACTGAAGAACTACATGCAGGACACTTCCAGGACAACTCTCCTTCCGGCTGGTTCCAAAGCCCCTTAGCCACCTGGGTCCTACCCATGATAGGGCCCCTGATTCTCATCTGTGTTCTTTTTTCTCCTAGCCCCCTGCCTCCTCAAGTTCATCCACTCCCGGATCGCGGAGATGTCACGAGTGACTGTGAATCAGCTCCTACTCCATCCCTACACTCGGCTCCCCTCCGACCTGCCTCTGCCAAACCCTGGCCTTTAACTGTCCCCCCCCCTTCGCCGCCCATGGTCAGCTGGAAGCAGCCAGAACGAGTCGCTGTCCCTTATCACCAAAAGGCCGGGATGTTAGGTCAGAGAGAGCCCAGGATCAGATACATGCAGACATGACAAGATAATGGACTTCCCCTGGAATTTCTCACAGATCAAGGTGCCAGACACAGATACTAGCTTCTTCTCCCTGAATTCACATACCCCCACACAGATAAGAACTTCGTCCTGAATATTCTGCCCATCCCCTGCAGCAGAGAATTCCTCAGCTCATGTCCCCGCCCCTCACCCAACCCCCTCACCCCACCGCAGTATAAAAAAAGCGCCCCCCTCCCTGTTGGCGTGAATCCACGTGCCCTGTCCTTGGGGTACGTGGGTCTCCCGGGGACGCAGAATAAACCTTTTCCTTTCCTTTCTTTTACCCCAACCATAAAATTATTTTCGTTGCTACTTCATAACTGTAATGTTGCTACTGCTATGAATCGTCATGTTTATCTGATATGCAGGATGTATTTTCATTGTTAACCTACAACCACAAGCCTTGGAGCCTAGGTGGATGGGACTTCACACTGTAATCCTCACAGTCCCCGCTTCACCAAGGCCAGCCCAGGTACCTTCTTTTGGTGCAACGGCACCTTAAGCAACTGCATGAACTCCTCTGACCCGGGCCTTGCTTCGTGGTCACAGTAGTTCCCCAACTAACCTTGTATGGAGAGTCGGAGCTCACTGGCTGCTCCCTCCATCCCACCCCCGGACCTGCCGGGCTGCCTTCCTCCCTGTCATGTTAGAGGTGAGTATCGCTACCTCGGTAGGCCTCACTGGGGGGCCCTCGGGAACAGTCTGGTCACTGCTCAGTACTTTAATGACAAGCTCCAGTTAGCCCTGGAGTCTACTACCGCCTCTTTTTAGCCTCCCTACAGTGACAAGTGACATCAGTAGCCCAAGTAGCCCTGCAGAAGCAGCTCGCCTCAGACCTTCTGACTGCAGAAAAAGGAGGAACCTGCATATTCCTTCAGGAAGAATGCTGTTACTACATCGAGTCCGGAGTAGTGGAGCAAAACGTAAACGTACAGACCCTGACTAAGCTGACTGAAGAACTACATGCAGGACACTTCCAGGACAACTCTCCTTCCGGCTGGTTCCAAAGCCCCTTAGCCACCTGGGTCCTACCCATGATAGGGCCCCTGATTCTCATCTGTGTTCTTTTTTCTCCTAGCCCCCTGCCTCCTCAAGTTCATCCACTCCCGGATCGCGGAGATGTCACGAGTGACTGTGAATCAGCTCCTACTCCATCCCTACACTCGGCTCCCCTCCGACCTGCCTCTGCCAAACCCTGGCCTTTAACTGTCCCCCCCCCTTCGCCGCCCATGGTCAGCTGGAAGCAGCCAGAACGAGTCGCTGTCCCTTATCACCAAAAGGCCGGGATGTTAGGTCAGAGAGAGCCCAGGATCAGATACATGCAGACATGACAAGATAATGGACTTCCCCTGGAATTTCTCACAGATCAAGGTGCCAGACACAGATACTAGCTTCTTCTCCCTGAATTCACATACCCCCACACAGATAAGAACTTCGTCCTGAATATTCTGCCCATCCCCTGCAGCAGAGAATTCCTCAGCTCATGTCCCCGCCCCTCACCCAACCCCCTCACCCCACCGCAGTATAAAAAAAGCGCCCCCCTCCCTGTTGGCGTGAATCCACGTGCCCTGTCCTTGGGGTACGTGGGTCTCCCGGGGACGCAGAATAAACCTTTTCCTTTCCTTTCTTTTACCCCAACCATAAAATTATTTTCGTTGCTACTTCATAACTGTAATGTTGCTACTGCTATGAATCGTCATGTTTATCTGATATGCAGGATGTATTTTCATTGTTAACCTACAACCACAAGCCTTGGAGCCTAGGTGGATGGGACTTCACACTGTAATCCTCACAGTCCCCGCTTCACCAAGGCCAGCCCAGGTACCTTCTTTTGGTGCAACGGCACCTTAAGCAACTGCATGAACTCCTCTGACCCGGGCCTTGCTTCGTGGTCACAGTAGTTCCCCAACTAACCTTGTATGGAGAGTCGGAGCTCACTGGCTGCTCCCTCCATCCCACCCCCGGACCTGCCGGGCTGCCTTCCTCCCTGTCATGTTAGAGGTGAGTATCGCTACCTCGGTAGGCCTCACTGGGGGGCCCTCGGGAACAGTCTGGTCACTGCTCAGTACTTTAATGACAAGCTCCAGTTAGCCCTGGAGTCTACTACCGCCTCTTTTTAGCCTCCCTACAGTGACAAGTGACATCAGTAGCCCAAGTAGCCCTGCAGAAGCAGCTCGCCTCAGACCTTCTGACTGCAGAAAAAGGAGGAACCTGCATATTCCTTCAGGAAGAATGCTGTTACTACATCGAGTCCGGAGTAGTGGAGCAAAACGTAAACGTACAGACCCTGACTAAGCTGACTGAAGAACTACATGCAGGACACTTCCAGGACAACTCTCCTTCCGGCTGGTTCCAAAGCCCCTTAGCCACCTGGGTCCTACCCATGATAGGGCCCCTGATTCTCATCTGTGTTCTTTTTTCTCCTAGCCCCCTGCCTCCTCAAGTTCATCCACTCCCGGATCGCGGAGATGTCACGAGTGACTGTGAATCAGCTCCTACTCCATCCCTACACTCGGCTCCCCTCCGACCTGCCTCTGCCAAACCCTGGCCTTTAACTGTCCCCCCCCCTTCGCCGCCCATGGTCAGCTGGAAGCAGCCAGAACGAGTCGCTGTCCCTTATCACCAAAAGGCCGGGATGTTAGGTCAGAGAGAGCCCAGGATCAGATACATGCAGACATGACAAGATAATGGACTTCCCCTGGAATTTCTCACAGATCAAGGTGCCAGACACAGATACTAGCTTCTTCTCCCTGAATTCACATACCCCCACACAGATAAGAACTTCGTCCTGAATATTCTGCCCATCCCCTGCAGCAGAGAATTCCTCAGCTCATGTCCCCGCCCCTCACCCAACCCCCTCACCCCACCGCAGTATAAAAAAAGCGCCCCCCTCCCTGTTGGCGTGAATCCACGTGCCCTGTCCTTGGGGTACGTGGGTCTCCCGGGGACGCAGAATAAACCTTTTCCTTTCCTTTCTTTTACCCCAACCATAAAATTATTTTCGTTGCTACTTCATAACTGTAATGTTGCTACTGCTATGAATCGTCATGTTTATCTGATATGCAGGATGTATTTTCATTGTTAACCTACAACCACAAGCCTTGGAGCCTAGGTGGATGGGACTTCACACTGTAATCCTCACAGTCCCCGCTTCACCAAGGCCAGCCCAGGTACCTTCTTTTGGTGCAACGGCACCTTAAGCAACTGCATGAACTCCTCTGACCCGGGCCTTGCTTCGTGGTCACAGTAGTTCCCCAACTAACCTTGTATGGAGAGTCGGAGCTCACTGGCTGCTCCCTCCATCCCACCCCCGGACCTGCCGGGCTGCCTTCCTCCCTGTCATGTTAGAGGTGAGTATCGCTACCTCGGTAGGCCTCACTGGGGGGCCCTCGGGAACAGTCTGGTCACTGCTCAGTACTTTAATGACAAGCTCCAGTTAGCCCTGGAGTCTACTACCGCCTCTTTTTAGCCTCCCTACAGTGACAAGTGACATCAGTAGCCCAAGTAGCCCTGCAGAAGCAGCTCGCCTCAGACCTTCTGACTGCAGAAAAAGGAGGAACCTGCATATTCCTTCAGGAAGAATGCTGTTACTACATCGAGTCCGGAGTAGTGGAGCAAAACGTAAACGTACAGACCCTGACTAAGCTGACTGAAGAACTACATGCAGGACACTTCCAGGACAACTCTCCTTCCGGCTGGTTCCAAAGCCCCTTAGCCACCTGGGTCCTACCCATGATAGGGCCCCTGATTCTCATCTGTGTTCTTTTTTCTCCTAGCCCCCTGCCTCCTCAAGTTCATCCACTCCCGGATCGCGGAGATGTCACGAGTGACTGTGAATCAGCTCCTACTCCATCCCTACACTCAGCTCCCCTCTGACCTGCCTCTGCCAAACCCTGGCCTTTAACTGTCCCCCCCTTCGCCGCCCATGGTCAGCTGGAAGCAGCCAGAACGAGTCGCTGTCCCTTATCACCAAAAGGCCGGGATGTTAGGTCAGAGAGAGCCCAGGATCAGATACATGCAGACATGACAAGATAATGGACTTCCCCTGGAATTTCTCACAGATCAAGGTGCCAGACACAGATACTAGCTTCTTCTCCCTGAATTCACATACCCCCACACAGATAAGAACTTCGTCCTGAATATTCTGCCCATCCCCTGCAGCAGAGAATTCCTCAGCTCATGTCCCCGCCCCTCACCCAACCCCCTCACCCCACCGCAGTATAAAAAAAGCGCCCCCCTCCCTGTTGGCGTGAATCCACGTGCCCTGTCCTTGGGGTACGTGGGTCTCCCGGGGACGCAGAATAAACCTTTTCCTTTCCTTTCTTTTCTGATTCACTGGACTCTATTTCTTGCGCCGCCTCCTGAGCCACCTAACCTCACACTAACTATCTCTCTCCCTTCCTCTCTGTAAAAAATCAATAAAATATATTAAAAAAAAGAAAGAAAGGCCTTGTGCATCCTGCTGAGGAGCTGGGCGTTGTTTCTTTTCTTTTGGTTGTTGTTGTTTTTAATGTTTTTCTTGAATTTAGAGAGAAAGGGAGAAGGAGAGAAACATCAATCAACTGTCCTCCACTCGCCCCTCTGGGAATCCAACCGGCAACCTCTCAGTGCCTGGGATGATGCTCAACCAACTGAGCCACACCAGTCGGGGCAGCAGCTGGGTACTACCCAAAGGTGCTGCGGAGACTGGCACTAGGAGAGCTTCGAGGAAGAAGTGAAAGCTTGAGTTCCGGCAGAGAGCGCAGTGAGAAGCGCTCAAGGTTCCCAACCCTCTTAGTCCTCCTCCCGGCCCTCCGGCCCCGGCGGGTGAACTGGGGGGCCCCGGACGGGCAGCAGGCTCTGTCCTGCAGACCCGGAGCCCTCCCTGCGGGTGCCCACTGCCCAGGCCCAAGCTCAGAAGCAGCAGTGAATCTCTCTCTCCACCCCCACCTCCACCTCCGCGACCTGAGGGCGGTGGCCTCCCCCAGGGGCATCCTGTGCACCGCAGGATCTCCAGCCTGACCCTCCGGGCCTAAGCGGAGCCCCGCCAAGCCACCCCGACCAGCCCCTGGACGAGACCAGCCCCCCCCCCCCGCCCCCCAGGCCACGCTGCCTTGAGCCACGGGCGTGGCGGCGTGGCGGGGCGAGGGGAATGGCCGCCGCTGGAATGCGCAGGGGGAGGCCCATAGGACCTGGGAGGCCCAGAGGCGGGTCTGCGTGGACACAGCTCGCCCACCCTCAGGGCTCCTGGGGTGACTCCTCCGTCCCAGTGGGAGGAGACCTCACCTCGTCTGGACCCCGATGGACAAAGGCCTTCACCGGCCGAAGGTGAGCGGAGCCCCATCCATGGCGGGTGGAGCGGTGAGCGGGCCTTCGGGCGGTTGGTCTTTGTTCTACTATAAACCTTGATTTCGGAAGAGAAATGGCGGAAGAACATGCCACATCCGACTACTAGGAAGGGCCCGCCACCCTTTGCGAAGATTTACTGGCCCTTTATAGGCGCCTGTGTATATCATACGAAAAAGCTGCTCTCAACTTTCCCCCTAACCTTTCAAGAGAACTTTGCTACATCTAGGCCTTCTAGATGTAAAGAGGTTGCCAACGTATGATAAAGTAGAGTTAGAAAATCACACCTCTTGCAAACGCCCATTTTTAAAAAATGTATCAAAAGAAATGTCTTCTGGAAATGACTTTGAGATGGAATTGTCAAACCACCGCTAGAAACGGCGCGCGACACCCGAAGGGACACAGCCACGTTCCCCGTGGGTGAGAGGACCCGGAGAGAAGACCTTGGGCAGGAAGGAAAGAAGGTTCTATGCCAGACTGGTCATATTCAGAAGACATTTTCATATTATAGCCATTGTTTTATGTGTGCAGCTTATTCCTCACGACTGTGTAGTAGTTGACAATGCCAAGTACTTTTTTGAAATACCTGTCTTTCTATATGCTCTGAAGTGCCTGATAAAAGTAGAGGTAGTAAAAAAAAAAAAAGACATTTTAATAAATACCTTGTTAAAATTCATATCAAATACTCTTATTTTGGGAAATGGCCAAACCACCTCTTTGACAGTACACATTTGTGCACTGGTTCAAGGGAGAAGGAAGGGCAAAGAGCTGGATGCCAGTGTGTTTCAAAAGGAGGCAGATTAACCATTGTCCTTTATGTTCATGCATTTAGTTTTACTTAACTGTGTATATAATGTTTATATACTATATATATAGTGTATATAATGGACAAATGAGTTCTAATTTACAACATCTAGTCTTTCTAGATGCCAGTGTATGACAAAAGTAGAGTTAGTTAACTAATGCATTTAGTACATTTGTGCTAAAATTTCTAGGAAAGATTGTCTTCTGAATATTTGAGCATTGTAGCCTACATGGTTGGTGGAGGAGGGCAGGAAGGGAAAGATGGTCTTAGGTTACAATGTTCATATTTCAAAGACACTTTTGGATTATAACTGTTAAATGTGTGCAGTTTATTCAAAACTGCTGTGTATATAGTGGACAAATTAAGTCCTTTTTTGAAACATCTAGTCCATCTAGATGTTTAGAAGTGCCCAACGTATGTTAAATGTAGAGGTAGTAAAATATCACTTTTGTAAATATCTTTTTACTAAAATTCATAGGAAATACTATCTTTTGGGAATGGAATTGTTAAACCACCTCTGTGAGCAATATACTATAGTCGATATTTGTTCAGTAGTTTGGAGGAGGTGGGAGGAAAAGAATTGCAAAAGGTAATATGCTAGTGTGTTCATATTTGGATATTTTCAGATAAAGCCATTTTTTTTAGGTGATTTTTTTTTAATTTATTGCTTAAAGTATTACAAAGGGTATTACATATGTGTCCATTTTATCCCCCCGCCCTAGACAGTCCCCTAGCCTCCCCTATCCCCCAATGTCTTATGTCCACTGGTTATGCTTATATGCATGCATACAAGTCCTTTAATTGATCTCTTAGATAAAGCCATTTTTATATGTTATGTGCATTTTGTTTTGCTGTGTATATAGTGAACAAATAAGTCCTAAAATTGCAATAGCTAGTCTTTAGATGTTAAAGAGGTTGCCAGTATATGACAAAGTAGTAAAATTAACATATTTTGTACACTTTGTGTTGAAATTCATAGGAAAGCTTGTCTTGTGTAAATGACTTTTGGATATGAATTTGTTGAACCACCTCTAAATATTACACACACCTGTACTTGTCCACTGGATTGGTGGTGAAGAGAAGTGAGTGAGGGAATGGTTCAGGCCAACGTGGTCATATTTAGTAGATTCCTCGGATTATAACCATTGTTAGTATGTGCAGTTTTAACAGTGCTGTGCATATAGTGGGCAAGTAAGAATTATATGAAATATCTAGTCTTTCTAGACATTTAGAAGTACTTGATGTACTTAAAAGTAGAAGTAGCAGAATAATGCTTCTTGTAAATAGCTTTTAAAACCTGATAAAAAATATTTTCTTTAGAAATGGAATTGTTAAATCACCTCTTTGAACAGTGTACTCTATATACTTGTTCACTACTAGGTTGAGGGAGGTGGGAGGGAAGAAATTGCAAAAAGATGTTTTGCTAGCGTGTAATAGAAAATTTTAGCTTATCCTTTGCCGCTCTATATGTTACATGCATTTCATTTACCTCTACTGTATATATTGTGAATATACTGGACAAATAGATCCTAATTTTATAATATCTAGTCTCTAGATATTAAAGAGGTTGCCAATGTATGACAAAAGTAGAGTTAGTAAACGAACACATTTTGAACACTTTGTGTTAAAATTCATAGAAAGGCTGTCTTCTGCCATAACCGATTTGGCTCAGTGGATAGAGCGTCGGCCTGTGGACTCAAGGGTCCCAGGTTTGATTCCGGTCAAGGGTATGTACCTTGGTTGTGGGCACATCACCAGTAGGGAGTGTGCAGGAGGCAGCTGATTGATGTCTCGCTCTCATCGATATTTCTAACTCTCTATCCCTCTCCCTTCCTCTCTGTAAAAAAATCAATAAAATATATTTTTTTAAAAAAGAAAGGCTGTCTTCTGAAAAGGACTTTGGAAATCAGATTGTGAAATCTACCTGTAAGTGACACATGTGCCTACTCAGCCCCTCGAGTTGGTTGTGGCCAGGAGGAAGTGGAGGGCTCCAGACTAGAATGTTCCCATAAGGAAGACACTTTCAGATATAACCACTGTTACATGTGTGTAGTTTATTCAACTCTACTGTGTAGATAGTGGACAAACTTAAGTCCTTATTTGAAACATCTAGTCTTTCTAGATGTTTAGAAGTAAACAAAGTATGTTAAAAGTAGAGGTAGTAAAATGACACATTTTGTATATATCCTTTTGTTAAAATTCATTTCAAATACTATGTTTTGGAAATGGGATGATCAAACTACCTCTCTGAGCAGTACACATTATTATATTTGTACTGATTCAGGGAGGAAGGAGAAGAAAGTGCAAAGGGCTTTATACCAGTATGTTCATAGTTAGGCAAGATTAACCATCTTCCCTGTGCCTGCGCATTGTGTTTTACTTAGCTGTGCATATATTGTATGTGAAGGACAAACTGTTCTAATTTACATCATCTAGCCTTTCTAGATGTTACAGAGGTTGCCAGTGTATGACAGAAGTAGTTAGTAAACAAATACATGCTGTCCAGTTTGTGTTAGATTCCTAAGAAGAACTGTTCTGAAAACATGAGAAGTAAAATTGTTAAAATCCTCTCTAAGCATTACAGATGCTTATTGTGCTGTCCACTGTGTTGATAGAGATGAGAAGGGGAAGGGTTTTAGGCCAGAAAGTTCCTTCCTATTCAGAAGACACTTTCAGATTATAGCCTCTATGTGCAGTTTAATCAAACAAATCCTTATTTGAGATGGCTAGTCTTTCTAGATGTTTAAAAGTGCACAACATACATTAAAAGAGTTAAAGTAACACCCTTTAAGTATTTTTTCTGTTAATTTATAGGAATGGTGGTATTTGAGGAATGGAATTGTTAAATTTGATGTCTTGGAGAGTATGCTGACTGTTCACAAGGGAAGGGGGAGGGAAGGAAGTACAGAAAAAAGGGTTCTGTGCCCATGAGTCTTCAGAAAAATTAAAATTATCTAACCATTGTTACATATGTGCATATTAGTTAATATTGCTGTGTACTCAAGGATAAAGCCCGAAGTATATAAAAAGTAGAGGTAGTAAAATAATCCCTTTATAAAAGCCCTCTTGTTAGTTTTTAGGAAGGACTGTCGTCTGGAGTGCCTTTGTTAAGCCGCCTCTTGGAGCCAGGTGTTCTGTATTTAGTCACTGACATGGTGGAGGAGGGAGAAGAAAAAGGGTGAAGGGAAGGGCTCTTTGCTAATATCTCCATACCTAGAAGAAAGTTTTAGGTTATAACTATAGGTCTATATGCATTTTTGTAAAGTTCCTGTGTTTATTGTGGACAAGGTTCTTTTATTTTGCAACATTGGAGCTTTTTAGATGTCCTGAGGTGACAATGTCTGATAAAAAGTAGAGCTAGTGAATTAACCAATTTGTAAATATCTTTTTGTTATCATTGTTACAAAAGAGGCATCTTGGACATTGAGCTGTTGAACCATCTCAGAAATGGACATCAGGACTTGTTCATACCGAGGGGTGTGTGTGGATGTGTTTGTATTCACATTGTGGTGATAACCACTGATGTGCGTGCATCTCTTTAGACTGTGCTATAGGAATATGTTGTTGAGTACTTCCGTCAAAACTTGCCACCTTGCTAATATTTTAAAGTATAAATCATAATTCTATTAGAAGCATTATACTTTGTGTACTCTTGCTTTGGGTCTCATTTTTAATGGAACATGAAGGGAACGCATTATTTTAATTGTAACTTTGTGAATATCTTTTATCTAGAGGTTTGTTGCTATTTTTGTCCTTCATGAAATTTTTGTCACCAAGTAAGGCAGGATTACATTTTCTTCCAGATTGAGTTGATGTTCGGTATTCTTGGTTATCAAAATACTCATAGCTTTGGGACTTTGAAATGGTAAATATTCATGATGTGTGAGAAAGCATGATACATAACTGTACCATCTTAATTACATAAAAGTGAAAGTTGTGTAGATACACAGGACTTGGACACGTCAGACTAAACTGCTTGTGATTCAGGAACTGGGAGGAGGGGAGTTATGGGGGGAAAAAGAGGAACAAATGTAATAATCTGAACAATAAAGATTTAATTAAAAAAATAAAAAAAATAAACTGCTTGTGATTATGGATGGCTTAGTTCTTTGCTTGTGTTTTTCAGTTTCCTATATATGCACATGTTAACTTTAAAAAAATAAATGTTAGCCGTAACCGGTTTGGCTCAGTGGATAGAGTGTTGGCCTGCGGACTGAAAGGTTCCAGGTTCGATCCTGGGCAATGGCATGTACCTCGGTTGCAGGCACATCTCCAGTATAAAATATATATTTTATATTTTATTGATTTTTTACAGAGAGGAAGGGAGAGAGATAGAGAGTTAGAAACATCGATGAGAGAGAAACATCCATCAGCCGCCTTCTGCACATCTCCTACTGGGGATGTGCCCGCAACCGAGGTACATGCCCTTGACTGGAATCGAACCTGGGACCCTTCAGTCCGCAGGCCGACACTCTATCCACTGAGCCAAACCAGTTTCGGCAATAAAATATATTAAAAAAAAAAATAAATGTTATTTTAAAAGCCAAAAAAAAAAAAAAAAAGAAGAAGTGAAAGCTTGCAGATCAGAAATGAGAGAGAGCAGTAGAGGCACTACAGTTCAGACAGGAGACAGGCATGACAGGGCCTGAGCTAGGCCAGAGTCAACTTCATGAGCATGCTACCTGTTCATTGCACTGGGCCAACGTCCAGTGCTTGGTTTAATGTTCTGCAGTCACTGTCTTGAGATCTTTTTTGAACATGGGGTCCTGCTTTTTTTTATTTTGCACTGGACCCCACAAAGTATGTGGCCAGTCCTGGTTAGGGCAGTGGGTGAGGGGATAGAGAACAGTGATCAGGACCTGCAGGTTGTTAAGAAGTCAAACAGGACTTATTTAGTGACTCCTTTGATGAAGGGTTGGAAAGAAGGAAGACTAGGATGAATCCCAGTTTTCCAGGTGGGTGGTGGTGCTCTTAATAAGGTAGGGAATGTGGGGAGCGTGACAGGTTTAGGGAAGAATTAAATCATGAAGTCAGTTTTAGACTAGGTTTGAGGTGGTTGTGGACAATGCTAGTATCCCAGCTTCTCTAACCCCAATTTCTTCCAGCACCCCTATCTCTCCCCACATGTGACCCTGACCCTGCCTTTCTGGATATACAGGGCAAGACTTCTGCATATACAGTCTCTGCCTGTAATTATTATTATTACTATTACTATTATTATTATTATTATTATTACTAGAGGCCTGGTGCATGAAATTTGTGCACTGCGGCAGAGGCGGGGGTCCCTCAGCCCGTCCTGCGCCCTCTCGCAGTCTGGGACCCCTTGGCGGACATCCCTCTCACAATCCAGGATCCCTCGCTCTTTATGCTCAGTTCACTGATCCTTAGCAGAAGGCTCTTTACCACTCGGTTTGCTGCTCCTTAGTGCTGCTGCGGAGGCAGGAGAGACTCCTGCCACCGCAGCTGCGCTCTCCAGCCGTGAGCCTGGCTTCTGGCTGAGCCGTGCTCCCCCTGTGGGAGCACACTGACCACCAGGGGGAAGCTCCTGCATTGAGCATCTGCCCCCTGGTGGTCAGTGCGCATCATAGCGACCTGTTGTTCTGGTCATTCTGCCAAGATGGTTGCTTGGGCTTTTATTATATAGATTATTTTTAGCTAGAAAGACCTAACACAAACAAGCAAGCCCAAAAGTCATTGTTGGGTTCCATGAACCCACAGTAAGCTCCAACCTGACTTCACAGTTGACAAATCCAGGAAGCCCCTATTCCCCTTTCCTTCCTCTTTCAGAGCCATCACCCGCCCTCCCTTTCTTCTCTAAGACTGAAAAGGGGGTAAAGAGAGAAATGAGCAAAGATGACACTCAGGAGGACCCATGGCCATTCTGAGTTCTGGTCTGGCTTTTTAAAAAAAAATTAAAATTTTTTTTTGTTGATTTCAGAAAGGAAGGGGGAGAGAGAGAGATGGAAATATCAATGATGACAGAAAATCATTGATTGGCTGCCCCCTTACACCGCACGCTGAGGATCCAGCCCACAACCCAGGCATGTGCTCTGTGACTGGAATCGAACCCAGGACCTTCAGTCCGCAGGCCAACGCTCTATCCACTGAGCCAAACCAGCTAGGGCTAGTCTGGCCTTTTTTTTTTTTTTTTTAAAGCCTTATCTTTATTGTTGAAAGTATTACAGATGTCTCCCATTTTTTTCCTATTGACCCCCTCCACCCTGTACCCACCCCTCCCATGGACTTTTTTTAAGTCCTCACCTGAGGAGATGGTCTTGCTGAATTCAGAGAGAGAGGGAGGGAGAGGGAGAGACGGAGACAGAGGCAAGGACACGCTGCCTTCCTTTCGTGGCACCTAGACCAGTGATGGTGAACTTCTGACACGCGAACTCATTGTTTTGGTTGATTTTTCTTTGTTAAATGGCATTTAAATATATAAAATAAATATCAAAAATATAAATCTTTGTTTTACTATGGTTGCAAATATCAAAAAGTTTCTATATGTGACACGGCACCAGAGTTAAGTTAGGGTTTTTCAAAATGCTGACACGCCGAGCTCAAAAGGTTCGCCATCACTGACCTAGACCAAGGATCGAACCTGAGCCTGGGTATGTGCCCTAACCAGGAATCAAGCCCATGACCTTTCAGTGTACCGGAGGACACTCAAACCAACTGAGCCACACCAGCCATGGCTGGCCTGGTCTTTTTTTGTTTCTTTTTTTTTGTCACCCAGCAGGCCTAGAGAGAGTCACTAGCTACTCTTGGGAGTGTGTGGTTGAACTGAATTCTGGAGATTCTGGGAATAGGACACCTATGTCCCCTCAGCCCCGTTATGTGAGAGAGGAGTGTGCTCTCCTGTCCCACAGACCATTTAGGGGACCAGATGAGAAGGTATTCATTCTAGCATATCTTAAATAGCATGGTCCCAGTTTTTTGGTCTTGGATACATGAAGTCTCAATAAATTTTTAAGAGACCCAAGCCTGCTTATTTTGCAGATGGGGAAATTGGGGTCCAGAGAGGGGAAGGACTAACCCCAGGATACTATTTATATGAGGCCAAGCAGAGCATAGAGCTCAGATTCCCATTCCCTGCCCCCACTTCTCATGCCTCGCGTGTCTCTGGCATGGGTTTCCCACCAGAGGCACAAAATCTTTTTGTTTTTTTTGTTCTTGTATTATCATTTATTTATTTTTTATTGCTTAAAATATTACAACGAGTAGTACATTTCTCTCCTTTTTTTCCCCCCCTTTACCTTCCCCCAGCTTCCCCTACCCCCCAGTGTCTTGTGTCCATTGGTTATGCTTATATGCATGCATACAAGTCCTTTGGTTGATCTCTTACCACCCCCCACCCCCCGCCCCCAACCCTCCCCAGCCTTCCTACTGTAGTTTGACAGTCCAGAAGCACAAAATCTTGATTCTTTCCTTTGTCTGAGACTGGGTCTAGCTCTGTCTCCCTAGATTCGTGAGACACACTGCAGCTGTCTTAGACTAGGGGAGACTCCTTTTTCATGTGGTTGGCGCCGCCTGGTGGAGTTGCAGAGAATTCGCAACAGCCGTGGCTGCAATCCGAGACCTGGGCTCAGAATGATTCCCTAAGGCCAAGTTTACACTTGAGCTGGGCCCAAGGGGGGGTGAGTGGGATGGGGAACCCCTGCTCGCTTTGCACAAGCCTCAGATCTTGCCTCCTCCCACCCCCATTTCCCTAACCCCGTCCTTCTGATCCCACTTCCTGTGTCAGTCTCCCTCACCATACAGATACATATCCCGGTGTGGTGTCCTTGCTCCCCCAAACAGCGGGCAAAGATTGAAAGTCTGAGTCTGGAGAACAGAGGGCAACGAATCCAGACTTTATTGTCAGGGAGAGGGAAAAGGGAAAGACACGGGCGGGGGCCAGGGTTGCTACATTATCAAGCAGAAAGAGTTGAAGGCCAGTGGGGGGCCGTCCCCCTCCCGGGTCAGTGTTTGGAAGGGCTGACAATACGGAAATCACAGGGGGTGGGGGGAGGTCATGCCCCCGCCCAAGTCGTACTGTGGTGTCTGGTGGGAGGGGACAGCTATTAGGTCTAGGGACTGGGATGGGGGAGGCTACAGACTGCAAATCCTGCGGAAAGGGGCGGGGGGCGGGGGCGAGGCTTCTATTGCTTTTTGCTCACAGTTTTGCGGAAGGCGAGGCGGGGGTGGGCTTGGACTGGACACCCCTTGCCCCCCTCGGTACCCCTTGGGCGATGGGTGCTGGTGAAAAGAATGGAACCCGGACTGGGGAGGAAGGTGAGGGAAGGGTCTATAGGGGCATCTACTTGGTCCCACCCAAGTGCCAGAGATGCCTCCAAGTGCTGCACCTGCGATGGGCCCAGCTAGACCTGGGGCAGGAGCATGGTGCGGGGCGGGCACAGTGAGGTTGCAGGCGGTAAAACCAAAGTGCTTATGAGGGATCCCGCCTATTCCCCTCCCCCTGTGGAGGACGGGGGTGTTCACGGAAGCGCTTCAATTTTGGGGTAGGGGGCCGGAGTCCCAGAGTCCGCTTATTGCCAAGAAAATCCATTTCTGCCCCCTGGACCCCGACCATGGCTTGTGAACCCCGTTTTGTGCTAGGTTTGGGGGGAAGGGCTGGATGGACATGGCTTTTGGGAGGGGGGGTGTCTCCAAGGGGGCTCCGGGTGAGACGGCCCCCCCTTTTCTAGGGGAGAGGAAAGGGCAGGGGGCGGGGTTCCCTGAGATCTGGGGTGTTCCCCCCCTTCTAAAGCCCCCCTCCCCCATCACCCCTCCCCTTTCCTGGAACCCCGTACCTCGGGGTGGGGGGTGGGGAGGAGAGAGATCATTCAGGGAGTGCCAGGAGGAAGCCTGGGTCCCGGCTGTAGGTGGGGGCATTGAGCGGGAGGGGGTTCAGGGTTCCGGTCAGTAGGGGGAGAACAGGATGGGTCCATGCGCCGTTCGGATGGGCCCGGGGGCCGGGTGGAGCAAGGGGTGGGTGATGGGCGGTCCCTGGAGAAGAGGAGCTGCTGGAGCTGGGCGCAGGGACAGCGGGGAGCCTGCTGCCGCTGCCATTACCGCAGCCACCGCCAGGGGGCTGGGGAGCAGGCCGCCGGCCAGGGACTTGGGCAGCTCCTTGGAGAAAGTCAGTGTGCTCTGCAGGGGTGGGGGAGGAGACGGGAAGAGAGAGGGAGAAGTCATTGTTTGGCCAGTAAACCCCACCTTTCCCCGGTGCCCCTTCTTCTCCCTGCACCGGTTCCCCAGTTCCGAATGTTGCAGCCCCCAGTGCCTTACCGCCAGCTCCGCGGCGCCCCTAGGCTTCTTGTGACGGCTCAGTAGCGGGTTGGGCTTCCCGGCCACACCATCTCGGTGCCGGCGGCTGGAAATGTGCTGCGGGGTGAGTGGGTAAGGGACTGTGAGCCCCCAGGAAAGGAGCAACTACCGGGAGGCAGCAAGTGCCTGGCCCCGCCCCTCCTGCAGCACCAAGGGCAGCCCCATACAAGAATCCTCACTCAAATTCCCTATTCTCCCTTCCCTCTTAGAGGGGGGAACTCCCCAGAATTCCTGGGAAGAGCCTTGGACCCACCTGTTTCAGTTGGACCTCCGAGTTGACCTTGACATTGCAGATCTCACAGTGGAAGGTTCGGTCCTGGGCAGGGGCCTCTGGTTCCCCAGGAGTGGTAGGCCCCAGCCGAGGGTAAGCTTTGATGGGGCCCAGACCACTTCGGGCCTCCAGAATTGTCTTGTGCTTAGTACCTGAAACCCACAGAGAGCAGAAGGTAAGGAGCGAAGGAAAAGTTCTCCAGGCCTACTAGGCCTCAAATACCCACATTCCCAATTACAATATGGGAAGCATCAAGTATGAGTGTGTGTGTGGGGGGGGGGGTGGGGGGGGATAGGGTGGTTCCAAGTCCCTCGGGATCCTCCTACCCAAGTAAGCAAAGGGTGGGTCCGGAGAGAGTCATAAGTGAAAGAAGTAGGGTGGGCAGGAGGACTGAGGCAGTAAGGGACTACGGAATGGTGGAGATGATTAGGGAGGGGGGGAGGGAGGGAGGGAGGGAGGGTACATGGGTATTCAAAGCTAGGAGAGTCAGGATGTCGGGAGCAGGAGGGGGCTGAGACAGGGGACCTGGGGTGGGGCAGGGGGCCCATACCTTTGTTATGTGCCTCAAGCTGGGACAGGGAGTTCACTGCCACCTTGCACAGAGCACAGTAGAGCAGCCGCTTGGCCTTTTCCTCCTCGTCCTTGCTACCCCCAGGCAGGGAAGCTGAAGCTGGAGTCCCCGCTTCCCCTTTGCTTGCACCCTGACCAGTCTCCGGAACGCTGGGAGGGGATGGGGAGCCAGGCTGTTTCTCTGGGGATCCTGGGGCTGGACCCTGTCCATTCTCCATGGAAACTGTTGTTGGGGGAGAGACATAGGGATCACTCCAGGTGGCTTTTGGAGAAGACTCTTTATGTGGAGGAGACCCACCCCATTTCCTGGAGGGCAAGAGCCCAGGAGTCCCCACCCTGTGACAACATGCATGCTCTCATGCCCTGGGCCAGAGCCAGATGTGGTCCAGCTGCTGCAGGCTGGGAGTGAGACTGTGAGGCCTGGCTCACTCTCCTAAGCTCCACTGGTGTCCCCTTCAGGGTGAAGCTGGTAGCCAGCCTTGCCAGGGGGGAGAGGCCAGCCTCGCCAGGGGGAGAGGCATGGAACAAGGATTCACCCCTCAATGGCCTGCCAGCCAGCCTGGGCTTCCTGCCTGGCCAGCCCCCTTCCCAGAGTCCTGCCTAGTACCCAGGGAGGCATATGCCCAAGAACTCTAGGAAGGCACAGAGGCGGGATGAGCAAGGAGAGGTTGGGAGAGACAGACACAGACATAGTAAAGGGAAACAGAGACAGCAGAACCGGAGAGGACAGAGACAAGGATGCGGGCTGCTCTATAATTCATGACTCGATTAAAGATGCACAGGCCTAGGCCTCAGCTCTGGGTTCTGGCTTCTGTACAGGGGAAACTCTAGCGCTCCCATTCTTGCTCCAGTAGCTGATCCAGTTTCCGGGTCATGGGGAGGCTGGCTCCTGAGGAGGCTGGCGGTGGGGGTGGGAAGCTGATGGGAGGGGACCTCCTGACCCCTGCAGGTGTCCGCTTGCTAGTGCACAGTGTGGCGTTTCCCTTTATTTCACTTATTCGTTTCTGACATCCTTTATCTCAATCTCGATCCAGACAGCACATCTCAGGCTGGATAGGACTTAATGGCTTACAAAAGCGGGGCAGGTGTCCTGATCTCTTTAGAGAGAGTACCATAGGAACTGAGTGAGGTAACATGCATAAAGCACCTACAACAGTGCTACTGAGGAAATGTTACCTACCACCACCATCACCCCCTCTTTACTGAGATGTTATCAAATTAACCCAAGATGATTAGGCGAAGAAGCAGCCAGAGCACAGTTAAAACTCAGCTCACCTGCCCACCCTATCTGTGCGTCCCCGAGGGGTGTGTGTGCCTGGTTCCCAAGCTGGTGGTACAGATGCTTGTTTCTCATTCTGCTTAGTGGGGCAGGAAGGACAGGCAAGGATAAGGAGGAACTAGGCTGCTGGGTCTCTCTGGAGTTGGCCATGACTGACATCTGATGTGGTAATCCTAGGATGGGGGTGGCTCATATCTTCCAGTCATGATATTCCTTCTTCCCAGTTTCTTGGCTGGGAATATGGTTGAAGATGGCCACTAGCCATGAGGGAGAAAGAATCTCAGAGTTGCCTTCTGTAAACCCGGAAAAGACCTCAAAGATCTTAATGTTTCCCTCCCCTATTTCCCAGGAGAGAAAACTCTGGCCCAGAGAGGTCAAAAGATCTACCCAAGATTATCCATAAAATTGCCTGGGGGTCCTGGACGTGCAGTCTTTCCTGAGGGCAGCCGTCATGTGCAGGTCCTCAGACATCCTGACTTCCTCCCCTGCCCCTCTTCCCAAGATGAGGGGCCTCTCCCTGGATCTGATGGTTCCCTTTTTCTTGAGGAAGTTTGCCAGGTGGCCTCACCCTAGCCCCTCTCTGAGTCACGGGGCAGTGGGGAGGAGAGACAGTGGGAACTCTGTTGAGAGGACCTGGGGTGCGGGTGGGGTGACAGAATGGAAATTTTGCATCACTGTACTTGGCTCCAGGACTCACCTTGGGTGGGGGTGGGGGTGAGGTGGGGGCTGAGGAAGAGAGAGATGAAAGCAGAGGAGAGTTCTGGGAAGTGGGGAAAGGACAGGGAGACAAGATCAGTTGAAGAATGTAGGAGAGTCAGACATACCTGGGTGGGGGGCTACTCCCTCTCCATTTGCGGGGGTGCTGCCTGTGGGAGCTGTGTCTCCAGGTTCCCGGATGCCAGGCTCCCTGCCTCGGGTCTTGGCAGCCTCAATGCCTTTGACTCTTCGGGCGTGGCGATTACCCTTGTAGTGTGCCTCAGCCTGGCTCTGTAGGGGTGGAGAAAGAAAATGGAAACTGAGATCACCTTTCATCTGACAATTCTGCCCACAGAGCTCTTTCAGGTCCTGGGGGGGTCTCAGCAGGATGCAGGGAATCTCTCCCTACACCAGTGAGATATAAAGCCCCATGCCCAGGAGACCTGCTTACTCCTGGGGCTCCGACTAGCTTCTCAAGTTTGAGCCCAGACTCCACCCACTACCACACCCAGGGCCTGGTTGCTGATTCAGGCTTCCCACCTAGTCCTGAGGTGAGAGGGGAGGGCATCACACCTACAGAATCCTAAGTGGGAGGGGCCTAGCAATCAGGCCAGTTAGCATCCTCTTAGACTCCGGGCCTGTGTCCCCTGGTCCCAGGATCCAGCCTGTGCTGCTTCTACCCTCAGCCTGGGAACCCCAGAAGCTCTGGGGCCTGGGCGCTACACTGGCTACTGTCCCCTGGGTCTCATTTTCCCTGTAGCCTCTGCAGACACCCTGGAGGACCCTGGCCCCAAGCCCAGCTCTGGAGACAGAAAAGCAGCAGAGACAGCTGTCAAAACAGAGCCTCTTGGTTGGGGAAGGATAGGGAGGGCAAACAGAAGGGAGGGCTGCCTGCCATTGGCCCCCACCCCTCTGGTCTTCCACCTTCCACCAATGAGTGGAGCCTGGGTTGGGAGAGGGGATGCCTGGAGTTGAGATGAAGGGGAGGCCTGAAGCTGGGTTGGTCCTGGCTCCCCCCACCCCCATGTGTACCCCCTGCTAAGAGCACACAATCCTGGAGCTACAAGGTCACCCAGACAGGAATAGAGTAGAAATAAAAGGCGTGGATAGGCAGAAAAAAAGACCGACAGCCTAGGGGTGGGGCAGTGGTGTTCAGAGCCTGGCAGCATGGTGTGTACATGTGTGGGCTGGGTAGACAAACAGAATATGCTTTATTTTGCCATACTCAGCAGAATGAGGCTCTGCTGTTTTTCTCCAAAAGCTCTTGGAACCTGCACCTCACAAAGCCCCCTCTAAACCCACACAGAAGTCCCAAGGGAGCCTTGGAGGGAGGAAATCTGGGAGGCCAGACACCGGGTTTTGAGTTCTTGGTGGCTTCTCCCCATGGGAAAGTCCCATGGGAGGGAGTGGGGGGTCAGGCTTTGTGTGTGATTTGGAGGGAGGAGGGGGAGAAAGGAGGAAGCCAGGAGGTTAAAGGGAAGTGGATGGGCCAGGGAAAGAGTTCAGCAGAGGCCAAGGAGGGCACAGGCTCGGCAGGGGAGCCAATAACCTAACTCAGTTCTGCACCCAAGGACCAGTGGGCCAGAGGCCACATTCCCACCCGGACACCGATGGCCACCTGTGTTCCAAGAAGCTCTGAGCCAGAGATACAGCAGTCCTCAGGGAGGAGGGCTCCGCCTTAGCAGACTTCTCAAGTGCCTTCTGTCATTTCATGCCCTCCTACAGTACCCCATTCCCTGCTCTGTCCCTGAGAGTCCCTTAATCCCTGCCCCTTACCCAGAGTTCCCAGCCTATGTCCTCTCCCAAGATCCCCTGGCTGCTTCTGCTCCACCCATTGAGTGGGTGGGTGGCTGGGCTTCTTACCTGAGAATTGAAGCGGATCTGACAGACATTACAGGAAATGATGGGCCTCTTAGTCTTGAGCAAGGGTCCCCCAAAAGTGTGGGAAAGCACAGCCTTCTGTACAGGGTCCATCTGTGGAGGCAGGCTGGGGTGAGCCAGGAGCCCCAGCACAAGCTCATGTCCATCATCCCCCCAGTGGCAGGAGCTGGGTTGAACCAAAATCGCCAGGGCCTCTTCCTTATCCTTCAGTATCCTGGGGGCTCTGAGTCTCCATCCTCTGATTTCCTCCCAGCCCAATCTTCACAGCACTGGAAGGGACCTGAGGGATAGACTGGCCCAGGATTCCCATTTGACAAAAAGTGGGAGCAGTTTGCCTAAGGTCACATCATGAGTTAATAGGAGAGCTGGAACTTGAACCTGGACTCCTGTCTTGGTTCCTCATACGCTGAAGACCCACTCTGACACCCTGACCTATCTCCTACAGCTCGGCTGATCCACCAGAGGCACACTGACAGGAAGTCTCAAAGCACCCCAGATCCTAGAGCCTTCAGTTAAGGCCTTTTTGGGTGTTTTTTTTTGTGTGTTGTTTGTTGTTTTTTTTACCTCCTCTCTGGGGCAAGACTGTCTACTAAGCTAAGCTTCTGGTCCCAGGAGACAGATGATCCCAGAGTCCATCTCTGGGCTCCAAGTTACCTTAACATACTCACTCCCTGGACCTCTTTAAGGCAACAGTTTCTAGAAGGAGTCAATACTCAGGAGAGAGTAGGGGGCTCTAGCAGATAATGGGGAATAAGTGGGGGAACCTAAGAAGCTGGGTTGGCCTGAACCTTCCCTGACCACAAGGCTTCTGGGGCAGGGCTGTGGGGCTGGGCGGGATTAGAAGCAGGCTCTGCCCCCACCCTGGGTCAGCAGATGTCTTTGCAGTCTCCTGCCAAGAGTTCACATGAGGAGGGGAGTTTCTCTCTGAGGCTTTCCGCTATCAGGGGATAAAGCCAGGGGCCTGGAGGCAAAAAAACAACAACACTGCCTCTCTGCACAGTCCTCCTCCCTTCTGGCCCCTGGCAGCCAGGGAAAGGGGAGACTGGAATGCAGCTGAGGTTGAGGAGGGCTGGGTGATCCTCTGCACTTCTCATAAAAATGGAACCAAATTAGAGCGGAAACCTTATCTTCCAGGTGGAAGGCTCAAGTAAAAAACAGTTGCTGGGGACTTGGAAGGTCCTTAGCTCCTCAGCTGAGCCCCTCCTTGGGCCTAGGACTTCATGGTTCCAAGTAAGACACCAGAGGCAGGAATGTGAAGCAGCGGGAGGAAGGTGGTTCAAGTCTGGAAAGCCCACACATCCTGTCTTCCCTCGCTCTCCCAGTAGTCTCCCCGGCTGGGTGGGGAATGTCAGGAAAGGGGCTCTAGCATCCCTGGGAAATGTGCTGCCCAGGTGGTAGTGGTAGAGGCAGGACCATGACCAGGTTCAGGTCACTGGTCTTACTGACAAGTGTTTGGCCTGCCTGCCATTGGCTGGAAGCAGCCTTTCTAGTGGCTCACTTTCACCTCCTGAAAGCCCAGGAATAGCCAAATGGGAAGAATGGGTGTGTCTGTGTGTGTGTGTCTAGGCAGGCTGTGATCAATCTGTGCATGGGTGGAGTGTGAAAGAGTATCATGTGCTGTGTGTATATCATTTATGTATCAACATTTCTGTGTCGGGGGTTCTGCTGACGCCATGAGTGGCCAGGTTGTGTAATCTTCAGCTGGGTGTTTATCTGTGTGAATGGATGATGTGTTTGGCAGAAAGAAAGACAGACCAAACTGGAGACGGACTTTAATCAGAAAAAGGAGACAGATGACTGCTCTCAGCTCCCAGTCTCCAGTCTTCGGTCCTTCCTATCCAGAGACACCCCCTCCCCAACTCTGCCCCAGGGTTCTCAGTCCCTGGGCTTCCTCACATGCTGGGTGGGGAATGGAAGTCAGCCCAAACAGAAACCCAATCTGGGCTAGGAAACTTAAGTAGATTAAAATAATAGGGAGAGAGGAGCAGGATGGAGAGGGGCGAGGGGAGGCCCCTGATTCTGTCTACGTCCCACCCCATCACCCCAGCCTGCTCCCCTGAGTGGCTGAGGACCCAGCGCCCTGAGGATGACTTGCGGGCTGATTACCCCAGCATCCACCCCCTGAGACTGGTCCCTGCCTTCCTTGAGTCCTTCTTCCAGGGTCAGAGCCTTTTCTCTTGCACAACCCACTCCCCAGGTACAAGTCCATAAATACCCACTAGGGGTGGGCACGGGCAGGGAAGAGGGCATCAACCCAGTCAGGTGTGTCCTTCCCACCCTCTCCTCCAAGAACTGAGGAGACACCAGGCTGAAGATGAGGGCTGCTGGGCCCAATCCCTGTGCAGGTGGAATGTGAGCCACTGAAGTGCTGCTTCAGGCCAAGGTCAAGAGGCCCTGGTGACCTAGATGAGGGCTCTCTGGGGAGGGGAGGAGGCCAACGTCTCCCAGAGCCCATTCCCCTCCACAGCCCCTTCCCTGGGATTTTGGCCTAGGAACTGCCTAGGAAAGTCCACAAAATGGTCCCTTCCCACCTGCCCTCCACCAGCAGACGTGAAGGGGAATTGCTCCCTGAAGCTGGGGCACAATGAGTTGGGAAGGGCAAAGGGGAGGGGAGGGGGAAACCAGATCAGGAACACGAGGTGGGGGGGGGGGGGGCTATGATTATATTTCCTTCCATTGCCCTTTATCTGCTGGTAACTGCTGCCCCTTGTCTGACCACCCTACTTCCCCATCCCCCCAAATAAAGGTGAAAAGGGATGGGGGTGGAATCTTAGCGATGGGAAGACCTGAGGGACAGGACAGACAGAAATCGGAAGGAGAAGGAGCTAGGGGGTATCTGAAGAGCAGGTGGAAGCGGGTGGGGGAGGGATGCTGGGAAGGAGAGACTGGGATGGGGTCAGGCTGGGTGAGGGATCTGAGCGGCATGGTAATTTTAGGGTGGGTGTAGGACCTGATGGGATGTTTGAAGATCTGGGGGACTCCGAGGACCTGTAAAGCTGAGTCTGGGGTATCCGGTATGGTGGCAGCAGCCTGCGGGCACTAGCTGGGACCCAGAGATTGGTTGGGGCCGCGCCGCCGGTGGTGGGGGATGGGCCGGATAACCCGAGGACCCGGCGGAGGGAGAGGAGCCAGCCCCGCAGGGGCGGGCGGGCGGGGATGGGGTGGGGGTGGGGGGCGCTGCGGCAGCGGCGGGAGGCAGGGAGAGAGGAGGGGACGGGTGGCTTACCCTGCGGGACCCTGGGGGCCGCGGCTCCATGGCCCGGGGTGGCGGGCCCGGGCGGGGGCCTTGGGCCGGGCCGGGAGGGGCAGCCCAGGGAAGCGGCTCTCGTTGCCCGGGTGGTTCGGGGCTGTGCGGCCGGGCGGGCCGGGAGGAGGGGAGGCGGCGCCGGTAGGGACCGGGCCCGCCCCGGGGGCGGGGCCGAGGGCGGGCCGAGGGCGGGGGCGGGAATCGGGAGTGTAAGAGGCAAGAAGAGGGGCTCGGGCGGAAAGCGGAGGGAGAGTCCCTGGGCTGACGCTAATTCCAGGGAAGACCTAGTCGTGGTGTGAGGGGCCACTCGGCCTGGCATGGGGCATTGACCAGATGACCTTGGCTTTCCTCCACTGGGGACCCTTGCTGGGTCTAGTGTTCCCACCAATCCTATGGAGACCCTGTTTCTCTAGCTCGGACATTTCTCCTTTTTTTCATCCAGTCCTCCCTGACCCTCTCTCCCCTGCTGACAGGCTCTCTTCCGAGTTCCCAGACGATCCTTCCTTGCTCCCTCTGCACACGGGCCCTGTGCCCTTTTACATGCCACTTTCTCTGCTAGGGATGGGAAACGAGCCCAGGTAGCCAGGCGTCAGGCCCTGCTCTCTCGGCGACCCTGGACGGCAGGAGCTGCGGGCACCCAGGGCAGAACCGGCCTCAGGCTGGGACCTCGGTCCTTACCTCTTCCTACCTCCTTCCCTCGCCCGCCACCTGCTGGAGAACCAGGTTCCCTAAGACTTTATGTTTCATGCACTTGCTGCCCTCTGGCGGTCCAGTGGGGCAGCATTGGGTGATGGGGGTGGGGGTAGAGGGTGGCAGGAGAAAGCAGCCCACTCCCCTAGACACCTCATCCTCTCTGGACAGGTTCTAGGATTCCCTCTCTCACTTCTGGATCTCATCACCTCCCATTCCACCTAGGGCAGGGAGATTAGTGGAGCAGAGGACTGGATGGAGAGAGAGAGAGGGACAGAGAGAGAGAGAGAGAGAGAGAGAGAGAGAGAGAGAGAGAAGGGAGAAAAGGACTGTCTTTGGGAGACATGAGGGATGTCCAAGGGCAGAGGGACACATAATACAGGGAGGAGTCTAAGGGATAGGAACTGTCCAATTAGGAGATGGATCTAGAGGTATTAGTCCAGGAGGGAGAGACTCTGACATAAATAATAATAATTCCACTACCACCACCATCTAATGTTGGTTGAGCCCTTGGCATGTGCCAGCCTCTGTACTGTGAACTCTTTGCATGGATTATCTAATTTAATCTTCACAACCACTATTCTAAGTACGATTATTATCTTTATTTTATAGATGAGGGACCTGAGGTTAAATAATTTGCTCAAGGTCGTAAACTAGGAAGTGGCTGAACTGAGATTTGAATTTAAACCTGGGCAGCCTGACTGCAAAGCCATGTTCTTAACTGCTGCACAGAGCTGCCAAAGGCCTGTCTGCAGCTTTTCTGCAGTCCTCGTCCCCCTGCTGCAGAAGCCGACACTATTGATGCAGCCCACCACACTCACTCTCTTGGCTCCTCCAACCCTACAGGAACCTGCTTCTCTCTCCACTCCACCCCCTTCAGTGGCTCCTCCATTTCTTTTGCTGTGGCCCCCTCCGGTTCCCACTACCTATTTCTGCTTATTCCCCAAGGCTGAGGCCTTGGCCATACTATCGTTCTCTCTCTGATCCTCCCTTAAATAAAAACAGTAGCAATAACATAATAATCATAGCAGCTAATACTAATTGAATATTTACTTTGTGCTGGGCATTATGATTATATAATGTGATTCTCACAACCTTGTGAGCTGGTACTATTACTATCTTATTTTGCAGCTGGTAAAACTGAGGTTCAGAGTGGTTAAGTAATTTGCCTAAGGCCACACAGCCAGTGCTTTTATAACATCAATTCAAATCCTGCCAGTCAGATACAAAATACCCTGCTGCACTCTCCAAGCTCTGCTCCTGGCTTTATATTGCTATTCCTCAACCCCCACTAGAGGAAATGGAACCATGCACCCTGGGGAGTCAGAAACTCTGGATTATTCATGGGAATCACTAAGTAGCTCTGTGATCTTGGACAAGTCATTTAACATCTCTTGGTCATTATTTCCATATCTATAAAATGGGAGAGCCCAGCTGGTGTGGTTCAGTGGTTGAGTGCGTTGACCTATAAACCAGGCGGTCACGGTTCGATTCCCAGTCAGGGCACAGGCCACGGTTGCAGGCTTGGCCCCCAGTGGGGGATGTGCAGGAGGCAGCTGTTCAATGATTCTCTCTCATCATCGCTGTGTCTGTCTCTCTCTTCCTCTCCCTTCCTCTCTGAAATAAACAAAAATATATTAAAAAAAATAAAATGGGGGAAATGATGGGTGATCCGAGGGTAAGTGAAAATCAGGCATTTACGTGGGAGAAAGTCTTCCCAGCACTTTCTGCTCTAATTACATACAACCGGCTGCGCTTTCTCAGGTGCTCTTTTCTAGACCTTGTTCATGCTATTTGCTTCTGTCTGAAACGTTCTCTAAGACTCCTTTGAAAATCCTACTACGAATTCTTCAAAGTTCAAATAATGTCACCTGCTGCAAATTTTTCCTCTTCTCTCTTTTTCTCCTGCTTAGCTCACGTTGGTCCCAGGGGGACCACCACAGCCAGCGAGTTTTTCTTGACACCCTCTTGGGCTCCCATGCAAGCTAAATGCCTCTGACACAGCTCTCCTCACACTGTAGGGTAACTGTTACCTTGTTATCTTTCCTACTAAACTGTGAATTCCACAAGGGTGTGAACTGAGTCTTGTGTGCTTGACACCAGGCACAGTGCCTGGCACACGGTAGATGCTCAAAATAAATTTATTTTTTGTAGACTTGGATTGTTAGTGTCTGTTTCACAATATTTGTTAGCTCTTCCTCTGGTTTGCATTGCAGATTGCTACGGTCATGTCAATGTATCTCCCCTGAACGGCTCTTTCCAGATTGGGCCACCTCGTTTCATTCTCATGTCTCCGTCATGTCTAGAGCAGCACCTTGCTTATAGTAACTACTCAGTTTTCTCACCTGTAAAATGGGAATAAAATCACAGCTACTCCTTAGGGTTACTATCAAGATTGAGAAATGAAAAACATTTTGTAAACTTCAAAGTGCAATACAAATGTTGGTTTGGATTCTTTGGGAGAAGTTCGGAGGAAGCAGCTGGTATTAAGAGAACTCTATTTGGAGTCACAGGCTATGGGTTCAAATCATACCTTAGGCACATACTGTGTCAATTTAGATAAATTACTAAACCCTCTGAGCCTTAGTTTCTGTCTTTCATATGTCTAACAGGAAAAATAATGTCTACTTTGTTGGGTTGTGGTGAAGATTAAATGAGAGCATGTATAGAAACATCTACCATAGTGCCTGGTGCATAGTTGATGCTCAATAGATATTTATAGCTGAATATGGTTTGATGGTGGTTATTTGAATTGAATAAAGCTGACTTCCCCTAAACCTTTAGCTCTAGCCCAGTCTCCAGGCCCCAAATTCTAAATGTTCGAATTTTGGGCTCCATGTCCTCAAGGGGGTTCAGCAGCACCATGAGGGGTCAGCTTCCTCCTTCAACCCCCTGCCCCTGTCAAGGTGAGTTCTTCCTTCAAATCACAGCATCCCAAACACTGGAGTCATCGTTGACTCATCCTCTCTCTTCTCCCCAATCCCCAAATACCAGTTGGTTACCATGGTCTGTCAATATTTCCTTGGAAGTACCTTGCCCATCTCCCTTCCGCTTTCCTCACGCTGCCACTGTCATTAAACGCCCACTAGTCTGGTGCTCTAGGCTTCCCTTAGGCCCACATTGCTGGGACAGCCTCCTCACTGGCTGCCCTCCTCTAGCCTTGCTCCCTTCCATCCAGCTGTTCCACTCACCTTCCTAAACACTGTTCTTTATTGACTAATTTGAGAGAGAGAGAGAGAGAGAGAGACGAGAAGAAGAAGAAGGAGGAGGAGGAGGAGGAGGAGGAGGAGGAGGAGGAGGAGGGGAAGGAGAAGGAGAAGGAGAAGGAGAAGGAGAAGGAGAAGGAGAAGGAGAAGAAGAAGGAGAAGAAAGTGATTCGTTGTTTCACTTATTTATGCATTCATTGATTGATTCTTGTATGTGCCCTGACGGGGTTTCAAACCCGCAATCTTGGTGTATCAGGATGGCTGGGGCCTTAATCATTGCTCTTGCCAAATCACTCTCCTGCTCAAGAGTGGATAATGGCTATTTCATAGGGTATTAAATCTAGACAACTTTGCCAGCCCTCCAAGACCTACCCCACTGACCATACCCACCCAACTGTGGACTCCAGAGAGCTGGAACTTACAAACAGGCACGCTATGTCCCTGCTTATTTCCTCTTTCTGGATATTTCTGTCTTTATGGATAGCCTATCACCCCTCCCACCTCCTTGTAATCACTACCACCAATCTAAGTATTGATACTTCTCTAGATGATAGACTAGATGAGATGAGTCGTATAAAACACCCAGCACAGTATCTAACCCATAGCAAGACCTCAGCAAATATTAGCTATTGGTATAAATAATATACCATATAACCAACAATATTTGTAATAGACTAGAAGTAAGGGAGATGCGATCCTAATCCTCACCCAAGGATATTCTTTTCTATTGCTTTTTAGAGAGAGTGGAAGAGAGAGGGAAAGACGGAGGGAAACATTGATATGAGAAACACATCAATTGGTTGCCTGGCCCGGGGAGGAGCCTGCAACCAAGGTATCTGCCCTTGACCAGAATTGAAACCGGAATCAAACCCGGGACCCTTTGGTCCACAGGCCAACACTCTATCCACTGAGCTAAACCAGCTAGGACAAGGGAGATGGGATTCTAAAAAGAGACAAGGAATTAGATACAAGGGGAAGAAGAGAAAAGAGCAAGGGTGGGTCCAGGGAGAGCGGAGGTCAAAGGAGGGTTGGGAGACAGGCTGCTGCTACTCACAGTGCTGTAGTTGCCGAACAGGCCCAGGGTGGGGGCCGGCTCCAGTGGGAAAGGCAGGATTTGCTTGAGGTCCAGCGGGGGCTGCATGATGGGGGTCTGCCGAAGCAGAGGGAGGGGCCCTGCCCGGCTCAGGCTGCCTGAAGGGCAGAGAAAACATTGTGTGAAGCAGGAAGATTGAAGCCTGTCAGTCCCACTCCCCAGCGGGGGCCCCCACACTCAGAAGTGCGACCCCCATGCACACACACTTCCCCTGCTTGCTGGCTCCAGAGCAATGGAGCGCGGTCCCTGTGGGTCTGGGGGAGGGTGCAGGCCAGTCCTTCCCTTCTGGGTGGTTTCACTTCCCCTTTCTCTAGCCTCCCTCCTCCAAGACCATTCGGCATTAAACAGACCAGGAAGAGTACAGACCTCTGCAGACTGCCTGCGGGACCCACAGGACTTGGGAACCCTGAGCCCCACTCTCTTCTTCTGGGTTTGCTTTTCCCCAGGGAATCCCAAAGCCAGGCTTCACCTCAGGGAGAACAGTCCTGTGGGTGATTCATCCCACTGCCCAGAGGGGAAGATGAGGCCTAGATTTGGAGGAGGGCTAAGTAATCTTTCAGGCTACCCCAACAGTTATGATTTTTTTGAAATTCTTAATGAACCGTGGACACCTCTGGGGGTGGGTAATAGGTGCGCGGCATTGGCTCTGGGAGGTGGCCTCCCTTCCTGCCTTCCCATGGCCTCTGTCTAACCTGGAGTGCTCAGCTCCCGCTCTGCAGGAGGAACTACAACCAGGCCTCTGGGAGGGGAATGCCTTGGTCTAACCCAAATGGGAAATGAAAGTCCAGGCCAGCCACTCCACTGGCCCCCGCCCCCACTCAAACCTCCTTCTCCTCCCTCCAGAGCCATGGGAGGAGCCCCGCCTGGCTCCGAAGGGGTGGCCCCAAGGCCCTCAGGACCCTCTGGGCTCCCGCTGGCCCAGCTCCCTTCTTCGACCTCCCGGTCCACCAGTTGGGAAACTCTGGCTGCTCCTCAGTGCTTGAGCAAGCCCCCCGTCAGCAACAGGGGTTCCCAGCAACAAAGGCACACCCAGGAGGCTGCAAGCTTGGCCCTGTCCTCCCCTGACCTACGGGGCACAGGGTCCCTCAGATCCTTTCTTGCTCCCTCCATAGAGACAGCCCCTTTTCATACCTTCAGTTTCTGGTGCCCGCTGCCCCCAGGCAGTGGCCTGCCCCTGGCCCCCCAGGGGCCTGGGCCTGACAGCGTCCCCTTCACTTGGTTCTGCCCCCTGCCCTCTCCCTTGCCAGCACCCCCCCCAGTCCAGTCAGTAGAATCAGCCAATCAGAGTCCTGCAAAAGTGGGGCAGAGGGGAGGGCGGGGGAGCAGGGATTAGGGGAATCAGGAGGAAGAGAGGGAGGGGGTGGGGAGGGCTCAGGCACAGCTGGGGGCAGGGAGCTGGTCCAGAAAGGGCTGGAGGGGTCTGTCTCTTCCACCCACAGCTAGGACTGGGTAGCCATGGTGCCTGAGGCAGAGGGGGGGGTCAAGACTGCGGGAAGCTTGGACTCCAGTGTCTAAAGGTTGCAGGAAAGGGCAGGATGCTTGGCTTTGGCCCTCGGACATCTAGGGGTCTGTATACCCCGAGTCCATTTCCTCTTTTTCTGTACACCCTGTGTCCATTCCCTTGGAGTTGGGATGGGGTAGGAGGAGAGGAGGGAGGGAGAGAGGCAGACAGACACAAATGAGTAAGAGGGAATGGAAAAGACACAGAAGCAGGAATAAGTGACTGAGAAATGGACACATAGACACAGATAGAAAAGGACCGAGAACAACGGAGAGATGGAAGAGAGTGAAATGAGAGAGAAAAACAGGGCCACCGCTGAAACGCTGGATACAGAGCTAGAGACTAGGAGAGAGAGACCAAAGGACAGAACGCACAGTAAGACAGGGAGAGACAGACAGGGACAGACGGACTGATGGGGTAATTCAACCATCTCCCCTTCTCATAGCTTCTCTTCTCTATACCCCACCCTCCTGCCTGGCACACAAGGCCAGGGCAGCCTTAACGAGCCCCGGGTGGCATCAGGAATGGTGAGAGAAACCTGAGCACTCCCAGAGTCCCAGCACCCAGCAGCCACCTTAGCAGCTGGTTTGGGGCTGGCACTTGCCCGCTCCAGAGCACCAGAGGCAGCAGCTCAGCTCCTTGACCCTCTCTCCGGTTGAGTATTATCACATTGAGTCTCCGAGGCAGTGACAGTTCTATGGAGGTAGTTGATCCCATTTTCCCCATTTTTCATAGGAGGAAACAGAGGATCAGAGAAGTTGAAAACTTGACTGATGTCACACAGCGTATCAGTATCAGAGCTGGGATTTAAATCAGGATCTGTCGCACTCTGTAAAGTCTTTCTCTGCTACATAACCCCAAAGGACTTCGGTCTGACTCTGAAGCAGAGATCTGAGCGCTGCCTTCCGTCTTGTTCAAGGAGAGGAAGGGGAGAGCAAGTTCCAAGCACTTGCTGGGATTGGAAGAAAACAGGCTGCAGTCACTCAGTTTCCTACAGCCAGCAACTCATCTTTCCCACTGACAGGAGCCCCGGGGGTAGCGGGGAGAGAGGGAAGGGGAAGTGGGAGGAAGGGGTGAAATGAGGATGGAGTGAGGAAGGGACGCAAGGCCACAGGGGCAGATGGCAGCTGATAGGACGAATGGGCAGGAGCAGGGCTCTTGGTTTCAGGTGGTCCAAGACTCAGTTCCTCCCCCACCCCTTTCTGGGGAATAAGAACAGTTGCTACTTTCGGAGGGATAGCGTTGCCCCTATACGCCAGACACTGGACGTCCATAGTCTCTGTGATGGAGCCACTGCTCACCAGCTGGGTGACTAGCTAGTTTCTCGGACTCTCTTGGATTCATTTCTCATTTATCAAATGAGAACAGCAGAACCTGCCTCATGGAGTTGTTGAGAGGATTGAACAAATTCATGTACAGTACTGGCATGCCAGCAGGGAGCTCAGTGCATAAATGTTTGCTAAATAAATGAACCCTAATTTTGTAGATGATGACAAACAGCTCTGAGAAGGGGAGTTACTTGACTAAGTTCACACAACTAGTGAGGGATTTGAATCTGTGTGTCTGGCTAGACTAGGGATGGGAGGGGGGAAAAGGCAGGAATGAAGTAAGGACTGGGGAAGCAGGAAATGAGGTAGGAAATTTAGGTCTTCTGCTATTTGGCTAGGTGAGAGCTTCAGGCAGGTTTGGGGAAGGGGGTGGAGAGCAAATTGGAGTGTGTGTGTGTGCACGTGTGTGTCACACACCTCAGGAAGGGCAGGTAGAACTGGGGCCTGGCTGGGGCAGGCCACTCTGGAGCCTAGCTCATTAGAGTACATAATTACCTCCTGCGGATAGAGCCTCACCCATCTCTGTGGGGAACTGCCAAATGCTCTATTAAAGACAGTTCCCAATGAACTCTAGAGGGTGAACTCTCAGACCCTTGGATGGATGTCCATCTGTCCATCTCTGTGCCCTACCTTGCCCCAGGCACTTGGATGCTGCTCAGGTTTCCCCTCCAGCAGCAAGCCACAGCTGACTCCTTCCATCCCACTGAGATCTCGTCTTTTCCTTCCTCTGCTCCCCAGAAGTTCTGGCCTGGTCCGAGTCCCAGCGCCGTGGCTAGCTTAGGTTGGGTCTGGGGCTTCAAGCCCTTGTGGTAAAGAGTGGGAATGTCCGCTGTGAGCTGGCTCGGCGAGTGGCTGCGTGGGAAGAGCGGCCAGGAAGGTGCTAGGGCTTGGTTAGTGCTAGTCTGGAGAATGGGCCAGGAGGAGATGCAGGTTAGTTAGAGGTATCTGCGTTATGGTTGTAGGTTGTGCTAGGGCCCACGGTGGTGAAAAGCAGAGGAATTAGACTCTGGGGCCAAGAAGAAATTGGATTCGAGTCTGAATTAGGATTTTTTTCTCTCTAATTCATCTTGTTTTCTCTTCAGGCCCTTTGGCCTCTTCTCCCTCCCCAGAAATGCCTAATATTGGGCATTGAGAGGAGAGCCTTGAAACCCTGGGTCTTGCCTTCTTGAGCAAGTCCCATGGAAGTGTCCCCTTCTGCCTCAATTTCCCCCATCTTGGCAAGAGGCAGGCTGAGGGCTGGAAAGGCTTTGAAGTCGAAGATGAAAGCAACAAGGGGATGGTTATGAACAATAACTCAAAACATCAGCCCTAATAACCCAGGGTTAGATGTGGGTGGGGGCAGGGCCAAAGGGAGAAGGTAGCCAGGAAGGGAAGAGAGAAAAACAATCCTGGGCCATCTTCCCAATCTGACAGGAACGGTCCTCTTTCAATGGCTCCCCCTCTACCGCACGAGGGGCGCAGCTAGAGAGGGCAGTAAGAGGGACCTGGACCAGGGAACCTGAGCCCAGAACCACCGCCTTAAACCTGGGCCCAGCAGCCTGGGCCTTACCTGCTGCACATTGACTCCACAGATCTCAGCATGCAGAACCCGAAAACCTTAGTGCGGGCCCTGCGCCCAACCCCTTCTTTCCTCGAAGAGGGCTAAGCTGCACGGGGGCCCAGGCCACCAGGCTTCCCACCCCACCCCCCACACCCCGTGGGGTGGGCACAGGAGGGAGTTCATTAGTGCCCTCCAGGGAGATGTGGTGGGGTCCCCTTGGTGGCTCCAGGCATGCTCCCTGTGGTGGGCTCTTGTCCGGTTTGGGCAGGTCCCGGGAGCCCTCTTTAGGAACTCTTGATCAGGGAGAGTATGGCTCACACCGGCCTGTTCTGGACAAACACGGTGCTGCCCCCGGGCCTCACACCTAGGGTGGGGCCGTTCCCAGGGTGGGGCCAGGGCACAGGGATTGCACAGGACGGAGGAATGTGGAGCCTGTGCTCTGGGGACCTGAGTCCAAGTTGTGGTGGTGAGGGTCCCTCTAGGTCATCTTCACAGATGGGTGGGACTCTCTCCCTGCCGGGGACACCCTTGGGAAGGAGGCGGGCAACCAGCCCGCCATGCCTTCTTCCCCTCATTCATTTCATAGCTGAGATGGAGGGCCAGGTGGAGACGGTCAGACATTAAGTGGTGAGAGTGAGGAGACTCAGGAGGGGGAGAGAAAGAGATGGAGGAAGATGCAAAGAAGGAAACAAAGACAGGTAGTGGGAAGTCAACAGGGGTCAAGTGAACGAAGAAAAGCCGAAGAGCCAAGGACACGCACAGCAGAGGCTGAGGCGGAGCCTGGGGCACCAGCTTGGAGCCAGGTGTCCCCAGCGGCGGGTGGGGAGACCACAGGTGTCTGGGCCTGGATGGTAGGGCTCCCACCTAAGCAGGCCCAGGAGCTGCCTTAGCCTGGGCGGAGGGCAGAGGGCAGAGGACAGAGCAGGTCTGCAGACGGTTTGGAGGCAGGGGCCTGGAGCCCAGCACACAGCTAGCTCCTCGGCCCCTCTCTCCCCCCCTCCCCTCGGGGTTCCCTCCGATGTAGGTCATGAGGATGGGGTGGCTGTGGCTGAGGGCTGTCAGAGCCCCGCGGGAGCTCCCCTCCCCCACCCGTACCCTTCCGTTGCCCCTTCCTCTCGGGGCCTCCCCGGCCCCCCGAGGCAGGTGGGGGTGGGGTAGGGGACGAGAGAAGAAGGGAGCCGGGAAGGAAGGGCCCAGGCAGCCAGCGCAGGAGAGAGGGGGCAGGTCCTGGCGTGTTGGGGCAGGATGGTTGCGGAGGCAGGATCTGAACCGCAGGGGCCCTGGGATGGACAGTTTCCCACCCCGTCTTCTCCCCAGCCCCCTAATCGCCACCCCCCACCACTCACACCTCGAAGCTACACCCACCATCTTCTCCCCTCGCCCGCCCCCTACTTCCTCCTTTTCCTCTAACCCTGGGCCCAGAGGAGGTCGGAGGGCCAGAGCTCAGGGTGGGGGGGCCCGGTCAGAGCCTTCCCCTCAACTCCCCCAGCGGGGCCCAGCCCCCTCCCCCAGCCTCCTGTAGACGGTCATATAATATTCATGAGCCTCATGAATACGCAATGTTTCATTCTGGGGAGGGGGTCTCACCTAGCTGTCTGCTCCTCTAGCATTCCCTAGATTGCCGGGAGAAGCAGCAGCTTCAGGAAGAGGGGAAGAGGGGACCCCAGCTATGGAGCCCGAAGAAGGGGGAGGGGGAACCGGTCGCTGACGGGCGGCCGCAGTCACCGCGGTGCCGGGAGGTTGGGGGGGGGGTGACCTACTGAGAGGGACCCAGGAGCCTGGAGCCTGGAGCTGCGGAGCCCACTCACCGAGGATCATGCTGGGGACCCAGGCGCCCGGGGTTCCGCGTCGTTCTGTCCCGGGGGCCGCTCTGGCCGGGCTGGGGGTACGGGGGGAGGAGTCGGGGGAGGAGCAGAGGCCGGTCTAGGCGGAGCGGGGGCGGAGCCCGCAGCAGGTGAAGACGGGAGGAGGGGGGATACCGGCGCCCAGGGCTCCGTGAGGGGGCGCCCTGGTGGCTCCTCTCTTCCTCCCGCTTTCTTTCCTATTGGCTGCCCCGGGGTCTCCTGGATTTGCGGTGTCACTGCAGCCAGGGCTGGGGAACAGACATCTGGAAGACGGAGTGAGGTGATGGAGGAAGCTGGAACTAAGATGCCCGAGTTCTTGGGAAGGGCTGAGTCTGAGGGCGGGAAGTCTGGTCGAGGGGCTGACATGGGGTGGAGGATGGCTAAGTGCTCTGGGGAGGCATGGGCCCAGAGTTGGGTGGGTCACCTTGATCCTCTCCAAAGTGATGGGTTGGGCGGTGGGGGTGGGGGTGGGGCACAGAGAATGTTGGGGTCCTACTTGTTTCTCTCACTTCAGAGCAGGGTGCCTGGGGGCTGGGTCTCAGGTGAACTGTGGGGTTGAAGATGGTTGCCAAGTTGATCTGTGACTGGAATCCAAATGCCTAGGTCCTTAGGGAAGGTTCCAGTGAACAGACTGTAATCAATGGATCCAAAAAGGTGGAAATAGAAGCTGGCAACTGGGATCACTGGGGAACCAGAAGATCCAGAACTGAGGCTCAACCTTGTAGGGATGACAGGGGGTGGGGTGGGGGTAGGAGTATCTATCCAGGGCCTGAACTCAGGGCCCGCCCCACTGAGGTGAATTGGGTTGGAGAGGACTGGTGGGAGGTGTTTGGTGAGCTGGAGGGGAGGATGGAGGACAGGACAGAATGTATGGGCTGGGGACCATGTCCGCAGAGGCGGGGCGGAGTACGGGACACTGGGTGTACCCTAAAGACCAACAAAGGGACTTGGCTGAAGGCAGACAACTGGGACGCCATCATAAGCCTGGAGTCTGTGAGTCTGTGAGGTGTCTGGGGAAGATGCAGCTGCCGCAGCCTGACCTGTCTGTACCTGCCCCAAGTAGGAGGGTGGCGGGAGGCCTCCCACAATGCCAAGCAGCCAGCATCAGGCCAACCCCAGGCGGAGGGAAAGGAGGTGTGACTGGGAATCAGAACACATAAGATTTAGGGAGGGTGGCAGCAGGAAGGAATAGGTTGGTGGAAAGGTGGTGGGACTGGAATCTTAGAAGACTCTGGCAAGGGAAGGAGAATGGAGACCAGCATTCCTGGGTTCTGCAGGGAAGCTGGACTAGATGGCTAATTAAAGTACAGGAAGTTCAAGTTCCTGTTTCTGAGCCTTAGCAGTCTCTTGCCCTCACTGCACTGATCTGGTTGGTTTGAAGGAAAGCTGTTTCTGCACCTGCCAAGATGCTCCAACTCAAGGGCACGAGAATACTGGGGTTGCCAATGCCTTGAGCTTGTTCTGATCTAGAGGCCAGAGATCTCAGGGTACTGTGTCCCCGCTGTTCAAGTCTGGCCTTGGGGGAGAATGTGGGGTCTCTGAGCCCATCAGAGGAGGTCCTCTTGCTCTGGATCTGACCTTCCACGATGCCATCCAACCCTAGCATCACAAAGCCTGCTTCTCACCCCCCACATCTATCCCTCCTTGTCTCTTCCCACTCTTCTCCTCCTGGGTGGACTCCTAGAAGCAGGCATGGCTGATTGGTGATACAGACCCCTTTGCCTTGTCCACCTTCCCACACTGCCCTAGAGACTCTGAGTTAGGGAGGTCTCTGCAGGGGTGGCTTAGCTTACCAAGGGCAGGCAGCTGGTAAAGGGCGGGGTGACCTTGCAGGCAGCTGGTGGGGGGGGGGGGGGGTAGTGTGTGGGGTGAATTCATTATTGATGAGCCCTGCACCCCGGGCTACTAATGAGCCCAGGCCGGCCGCTCTAATTGATGTCAAGAAACTTGAGACCCCCAGATCAGCTTCCCGCCTGCCAGCTGCCTCTCCTGGGCCTCCTCCCCCTCCCTGCACCCCCAGCTGCTCTGTTCCCTTCCCAGGGCCTCCTTTCCATCTCTACCAACAGACAAGGAAAGGGCCCAGGCCTCCCAGTCCCCCCACCCTAGTCCCTGGACCACTCAAGTCTCTATGGTGGGAGGCAGACAGAGCTGGAGGGGCTGGGAGATTGGGAAGGGGAAGCAGACCAGAGCCTGAGAATGACAGTCCAGGGACAGAGTGGCTGGTGCTAGATTACATCTGCAGCGTTTCTGAGCCTAAGGAATTGCTTTCTTAGAGAGACCTTGTCATTCTCTGAGACTCGAAGCTACAGGCCCGACACAGACCCATGACACCAACCCAAAACTCAAAGCCCATTTCCTTCTCAGATAGTGTAAGAAATCTCAGATCTAGCCCATGAGGTTTCGCTGATGCCACTCCCACCCCTCCCCCAGGAGTGGGGAGTACGGAATTTCTTTCCTTGAGAATTCCCAGTGCCTTGCTATGCCACAGCTGCTATTCTTGGAAATGCTGGGTGGCTCTTTACTTCCTCAGGTCTCTTCTTCCCCACTAGTCCCTCTTCATTTATAGGTTCTGGGAAGAAGGTCCTGAGGGACAGAATTACCAAGAAGTCACAGATGGAGTGTGGAGCAACCTTGGTCTTTCAGGAGGGAGATTATGGGTGATGCAGTCATTGCTAGGCAGGAGCCCAAGGTAATAAGACTAGTCCTGGCCCTGGCCGGGTAGCTCTGTTTAGAGCGTTGTCCCAGTACACCAAGGTTATGGGCTAGATTTCCGGTCAGGGCACATACAAGCCAGCGAATGCATAAATTAATGGAACAACAAATCGATGTCTCTCTCCCTTAAAAAGAAGAGTCTTGGTGTGGGAAGAGGGTGAGACGGACCTCATAGCCTCCCTTCCCCAAATTTCCATAAATTTGTAGCTTTGCTGCCCTCTGGTGGCTGAATTCTGGTCTGGCATGACACGGACAATCCTATTAGATTTGAGCACCCCTCTCCTTTCTCTTGCTGCATGTTAGCACGGGCCTTAAGGAGGCAGAGGACCTTGAGGGGCTCCCTCACTTTCATTTCTCTTCAAAGGCCTGAACCTTATGGCATGTTGGTGAAGGAGGAGGGCTTTCACAGTCAGACAAGGCCGAATTCGACTCTGCTCTGGCACTCCTGTGTGAGTTGGGCAAGTTACATAACCTCTCTGGACCTCAATTTCCTCTTGTGTAAATGAGGTTAATTGTACCTACTTCACAGGATTATTTGTAGAAATTAAAGGGATAATGTAGAATATTTAACACCCCCCCCCCTCTACCCACCACCATACAATAAGTAATAAAAAACCAAAACAAAACCCTAGCTGATTTCTTCTTAGTTTTGTGGCCTTTGCTCTCAACCCATTTCATTATCTGATTTAGGGATGCCCAAGTGAGTCTTCTGGACCATCTTCTCCCAACTTCAACCTGGACCTCCCCCTCTGCCCTCTTCCCTAACCCTCAAGGAGAAGGGGTTTCTCTCCTTCTCTCTGGGAGGTGTGAGGGACCAGGTCTGTGGGGCTGAGAGATGGGCAGGGGTCAAGTCTTTCTTCCACTCCTCCCATCATTTCTTTCACCTAAGAGAAGGGAACCCCAAAACAAGTTCCCCAATTCCTGGGGTTTATAATCCTGGCCCCCGGTGGAAAGAAGTTGTGAGAAACACAGGCTTTTCCTACCCACCAAGCTGTCTGGTACCAGGATGGGTTTGGAAAACATATAAAAGAGATTCCAGCTCTGGTCAGCGGGGGCACCGGGCCGGGTTTATTGCACTGCAACAGAGTTTAAATAAGTCCCGGGTGTCCCGAGCCGAGGGGGGGGAGGGTTGGGCAAAGAGAGGAAGGGCAGCGTCAGTGCAGCTGGCGGGCAGAACCCAAATCCTGCAGGCCCGAGAGAGTGGGCTCCCCTTTCTCTGGGGGACTGGGAGGGCCTGCCTTTGGCCAGGCTGAGGTTCCAGATCTGTTGCCATCATGGCCCCTTCAGAGTCCTGGGCAATTCCTGACTTCTCCCGAGTCAGAGGTGGTTTGGGCCTCCAGGCCCAGGTGTCCGGTGCAGGTTCAAACGTTGTCCTGAATCTGCCTGGCTAGGTTATCAATGGCTGAGTCTGGGTCCCAGATCAACCCCAGGCCCCAGGTTCAATCTGGCCCCATTTGAGTTCGGATTCTCCTTGGAGCTGGTTCTGGGCCAGCATCGATCCTTGTTTGGAATCTGTCCTGAGCTGGTCCTGGGCACCATCCACAGTTAGTGTTCCTTATTTGCCCACCGAGGTGGGGGCTGTCCAGAGCTGCCAGGGCTCACTCCCCAGGTTCCAGGTTCTTAGCCGGGGCCCCGGTGGAACTCTGGCAAGGCTGTGGACAGATCTCTGCAGGCTGGAGCTGGTGGCAAGTCCTGGTGGCAAGTCTGGCCCAGAGAACTGGGATTGGCTTCCCCAGTTCTGGTTCCAAGTTGTTTTCAGGAAACTCTCTCCCAAATGCAAAGGCTGTGGGGAGGCTGGCCTCTGTCCCTGGATCTCAGTTCCCCCGTCCGTGGGGAGGGCATGTGTAAACGAGGGTCCTTCACAGTGCATGGGGGGTGGGGATCCGCAGCTCCTCACCTCCCGGCTCTGGCCCTTCAAGTATGTCTCTGGGCTGGGAGAGGAGCGTCTCCCTGGCCCTCAGCACCTTCAGGAAGCACCCAGCCCCCTCCCCGTCAGTAGACTGAGGGTGAGGGGACTGAGCCTTCAGGATTGGAGTCTGGGAATAGGCGTCAGGCATCTGAGGTGGCTGGAGGCTTGAGCTGAGCTTTTTCCATGGCGGTGCCATAAGGGAGGGAGCGTTTGAAGAATCCGAGCTAATGATGGGGAAAGGAGGGAGAGTTTAGATACTGTGGCTCCCATTTCTCCCCAGATCTTATGCCAAGGGGGAAGGAAGAGGACTCTCTAGTGCTTCCAATCTCCCTATCTTGCAAAAGTGGCCTAAATTCAGGCTGTCATGTCTACCTCTCCAAGAGGCCCAATGGGCCAGGAGGGCTAAAGCTGGGGGTGCTTTGGTATAAAGGGATCTTTCATCAGTGCCATAAAAGTGCCCCTGGGTGAGCCAGCAATAGCAAACAGGTTTGAATTCAAGTTCCAAGTATTGGACTGCCTAGTATTGGCTGCCTCTGGAGGAGGATTCTGAGGCCACTGCTAGGGTCTGACCAATTAGTGCACCTGCCATGGGTCTTTGGAGGAAGTGACAGCACAAATGCCAAATTTGCCACCTGCAAGGAACACTGATTTTGTAAGTAGAGGCAAACTTATCAGGTTGAGTCAAGAGACTCTAAGATAGGGGCTGAAGAATGAAGGGGAAGATCCTATAGGCAGGGTCAGGATGGGATGCGTGTGGCCGGCGCACAGGTGGGGGCATGTGGCTAGAGAATTGGTTTGGAGGAAGATGCTTGGGATTGTGCTGGGTCAAGGGCAGAACCTGATGAGAGGGTAGGATGTATCGGACCTTGTAGAGGATGTAGATGAGCAGACCGAGGAGCAGGAGGCCAATGAGGATGGCGAGGATAATAATCCACAGTGGGACGCCGTGGCCGCCTTCTGCCTTGGTCCACTGCACAGCTGTGGCCACCTAGGGAGCAGGCAGGAGAGGTCACTGAGAGGCCGTGAGTCCTTCCCACCTACACTTGGTTCCCACTTGCCTCTGGACCGAGACCCACCTCTCACCTCGCATCTTGGGCTAACAGAATTCTGAACTTAAAAATTTAAATTCTTAAAAAGTGTGTTATTGTCGCTGACTTTTGGGCCTTCACACTTGCTGGTTTCCTCTCTCCAGAGAATATTCCTTCCCTGAGTGGTGAGCCTGGTAGTTCAGGCCTCAGCTTAAACGTCACTTCTTTCAGGAAGCCTTTCCTGACCCTGCAAGACTGTGTTCACGTGTCCCTGTGATGTGATCCCGTAAGTATTCTGGCCCTCCGCACACTGTGTTCTTATTGCCTGCGAGGCCATGGACTCAGGAGTAAAGATGCCCTGTCCATCAGGCTTATCATTATATCCCTGGAACAGGACATAGTAGATGCTCAATAAATATTTGTTACAATCATAAGGCCAACCCCCATCGATGTCCCTGTCCTAGCACCAGGCCCAGCACTCTGAGCCTCATCTTCCTTGGCCCAGACCTCTGGCCCCGGACCCACCAGAAGTTCCTTTCGGGGAAGCTGCCGAGGCAGGATCCGGTAGGGCATCTTCAGAGCTTCGTACACAGCTTCACACTGCAGGCTAAATGGCTGGTGCTCTCGCTGTGGGTGGAGGAAAGGTGTTCAGGGCAGTCCCCCCACCCCTGTCCTTGGGATCTAGAGGACATAACGGCTCCCCATGGTCTGGTTCAGGTTCTGATCTTTCTCTATTTTGGGCTCATTCTCTCCTGAATCTCTGTGTCCCTTACCTGAGATAATAAATGTGTAATTGAATAGTTATAACTAAATAATACATATTTAGATGGCTGCATGTAAAAAAGAATTTTAAAAATCATTATTGTGGGTTAAGCACCTAGGACAATACCTGGCCCGTAGCGTGCACTTCATAAATGACTGCTCTTTATTTACTACTCTTACAGCTGCTTGTCTCTCCACTAGAGATTCATCTTCCATCTCTTTTTCCACGTTCTCTGCACACGGACCACCCTCCAGCCCTACCACCTTCTTTGAATGGGCCAGGAAAGGGAAGCTGTTACTCTTCTCAGTGTGGCCACTAGGTGGCGCCAAGGACACAGCTCTGTTTGGGAGGGGAATGCCCGAGGCCCCTTTCCCAAAGGATGTAGCTAGGACAGTGGGGAAAGGGAGGGTCAGACCAGGCAGGCCCAAAGGTGGGCCTCAGCCCAGGGCTGAGGTAAAGCTCCCTTACCTGCAGGAAGGTCTTGGCCCGGACCCGGAAATGCAGTTGCAGACTTCGGCTCTCTTGCCGGTGGAGTGGCCCAAGCTCACAGCGCAGCCTGAAACACTCGGCCTCTGGGCATTTCTGGGGAGAACGAGGAAGCCTGAATCTGGAATTCTGCCCTTTGAGAACTCAAACAGGCGCTCAGCGCTCGGGCCCAGACCTTATTCCCAGGGCGACTTACCAGGACCTGAGGCCCAGAGGCTGGGCTCTGGCCTGGAGCTTCCCGTCTTTGCAGCCTGTGGTTCTGGGAACCCTCGGGATCCAGCTGGAAGAGGAAAGAGAGAGACTGTTAGCTGCCCCGTCCCCTCATTACAGCAGCTAAGTCAGCCTGCACCTGGGCCCAGAGCAGCTTCAACTTGTTCTTTCATCCATTCAGCGGACCACCTCCGGTGGCACAACACCAAGCCCAGCGTGAAACATGGAAATGAACAAGGCTGGGTCCTTGGTTTACAGGGAAAAGATGTGTAAATAAATACCTGGGTCCCTGTTGCGGCCTTAGGGCCTTTGCATTGGCTGTTCCTTCCTGGAATGCTCTTCTCCAAAGTCTTTCACACCCTTTTCCTTCAGGCCTCCAGGTTTTTTCCCTGATGGGTCAGCCTCCAGTTCCCTTCCCACTCAGAATGTTAGCACTGCGCTTTTATCACTTTTCAATACCTGTTAGCCTCTCTCTTTAATTTTTATTGTTTAGTGCCCTCCACTAAAATATAAGCTCCATGGGAGTGGAGACCTTGTTAATTTTGTTCAGTGCGATATTTCCTGAGCCTATAATAGGGTTCAGTGAAGGCACTCAATTAATTAAAAATTATTAATGAGTAAACATAAGGCTCGCCATGATCTGGTTCAGGTTCTGATCCAGGAGGACAGGGAAGCTGTTCCCCTGGGGCCCAGAGAAACAGAACTGGAAGGCTTCCCAGAGGAGGTGGCATGGAGCTGGGCTCCCAGAGTGTGCCAGGGCTGAAATAAGGGGGGAGATTTTAGGCAGAATGACGGAAGTGCAGTGCATAACAGAGTCTTTTTCCTGCCTAGGGCCTCGAGGTATCTGGCCTTTTCACGCCCTTCCCATGGCCTAAGTCCTAGCTTCAGGCACACTGTCAGCCATATCGCTCTTCCAGGCCCCCCCTGACATTCCCCAAACCTCTCAGCCTTGGTTCCCCGCCCCCCACCCGACTCCAGGCCTCTCACCTCCAGGTGCTCTGAGTTGGGGGGGTGGCTGGAGGTACAGTTGCTGAGTCCTGTAAACCTGGTCATGTAGAGGAGCTGCTGCCCTTCCAGGCTCTGAGGACAGCTGAGCTCCAGCACGCCCCGGCTAATGGAGCTGGGGCCCCAGTTGATGAGCTGAGGAGAGGAGAGGAGAGCACAGTCATCACGAGAAGGAAGGGAACAATCTTGCTCCATTGAGACACTGGCTCACCATGGCCCTTACACTCTGCTGCGAGTCTCCTGTCTCAAGAGTTAAAGAGGAGCCCTGACCAGTTTGGCTCAGTGGATAGAGCGTCGGCCTGCGGACTGAAGGGTCCCGGGTTTGATTCCGGTCAAGGGCATGTATCTTGGTTGCGGGCACATCCCCAGTAGGGGGTGTGCAGGAGGCAGCTGATCGATGTTTCTCTCTCATCCATGTTTCTACCTCTCTATCCCTCTCCCTTCCTCTCTGTAAAAAATCAATGAAATATATATTTTTAAAAAGTTAGTGAGAAAGTTTAAAAAAAAAAAAGAGTTAAAGAGGAAATCAGCGGGCAGTGACGAAATCCTCTCCAACCAATACCCTTCGAGGTAGCTCCACAATCCCCTCCAAGTCACTCAGCTGGCCTGTCCCTTCTCTCTGCCTCCCCAGCTGACCCTGCCCAGGCCTGACAGCGCTCCTCCTCCCTCCATGCATCCTCTCCCTCCCTCATTCTGCTCCCAGCCATCTGCCACTCATCCCAGCTCCTCCTTCCCTATCGTTCGCTGTGGCCCCACCCCTCCTGGTCCTGGTCTTCCCTGCCTCTATCCGTCCTCACCTCATAAACATGGTGGACAGCAGGGCCCAGGTCCCCCTCCTTCTGAGGCTGGTCTGGGGGGTGCCAGGCGCTCACTGGGAATAGCACTGCTTCAGGTTTGGAGACACTAAGAAGGAGGGTGGTTTTAGAGGACAGTGGAAGGGACGCTATATGCGCGCTTTCCTAGAAGTCTCCCCACCCCCAGCGAGGCCCCTCCCCCTGGACACTGACCTGTTCAGGGAGACCTGGGCTTGAGCCTCCACCGAGAGCCGGAAGGAAACCACTTCGCTCTGTGAGTTGTTGAGGTTCTTGCTGTGGGATGGAGACTGAGTTGGTGCTGGAGCCCAGCCAGAGAGGAGTCCGTGGCACAGGCCCCGCTCCCAACACGGCTGCAGCCTGCGCGGCGCCCGCCCCCGCCCCCGCCCCTGCCCCAACCCAGCACCTACCTGAGGATCTGGAAGTCAAACTGGATCGTTTTCTTCGTGTCCCGGAGGTGAGGCACTGTGAACCGAAGGCCACTCCAGAGCTGCGGGGCGGGCAGGAGGACAGGGAGGCTGCTGGATGGGGCCTTTGCCTTATCCCAGCCCCAGCCCTCCTTCCCTGTCCCACAGCACTGCTCTGAGCGGGCTGGCCGCTGCCCCCTTAGGTCCTCTCTCCTGCCCCAGACTTACACTGGCTCCTGCCTTCATGGGGTTGCCCAGGTCACACACCAGTAAGCGGCTCTGGTTCACGGCAAAGTAGTCACAGCTCAGGCTGGAGAAGTTCTGCAGGGGGCGCGGGTGTGCAGGTAAGGTTTCGGTGCCCCTCTGGCAGGGCTGCTCCCCAGACCCCCTAAGAGTTCCGTTCATACCCCTGGGTGTCTGACGAGTCCTGAGTACTCGGCCTCCGGAGGAGCCGTGACCCGAAGCTCAGCCTCATAGGCGCCACCCTCACCCACATTCTGGGCGTGGAAGGTTAGGTTCAGAGCGTTCTTGTCACCCAGGTACACGTGGTTCTGCTCCCTGGAGGGGGCACACAAGGTAAGGGACACTGGAATTAATCTCCAAACCAGGACAGCGATAATGATATAATAACAGACACCATTTACTCAGTTCCAACTCTATGGCAGGCACTAGGCTAGCTGCTTTTGGTAAATTGTTTCATTTACTTCTTCCAAAAGGCTAGGGAAATAGAGGCTATTATTCCCCCTACACGGATGAAGAAGCAAACACTCAGAGAATTTGAGTGGCTTCCCAAGGTCACACAGCTAGCTAGCACGTCGCTGTTGTACTTTTTCAGGTCCTTCCATGTTTCCTGTGTCCTGCTTCCAGACCGTGGCCTCTGAAACCCCCGCCTGATGTTCGTCTTACTTACCCAAACACTTCCAGCTGCAGGTCTGGCACACAGATGTTGTCTTCTCCACAGTCCAGTAAGATCTGAGCCTGGGAAGCAGGGGGGCCATGAGAGAGGGAGGTTAGAGCCTCTCCTGGGCTGTAGTAGGCTCCCCCACTCAGGGTCCTGCCGAAGGTGCCCAGGCCCCTCTCCTCCTGGCTCCCCCCACCCTGTCCTCACCTTGTCCTCGATACGGCTCTTGCTCTGGTAATGTAAGACTGGCCGGAGGCCGTGGCTGTCCACGGGGGCTTGCGGGTCCAGGGAGAAGTTGAGGGCAATGTGAATCGGGGAGAGTTTGTCTCGGAACTCTGACTCGTTCTGGGGCAGGGGAGAGGGTTCACAAAGTCAGGGGACAGTGCTTCTCATGTTTCCTTCTGTCCACTCAGGGCCTTCAAGAATTCAGGGGTCCAAACGTGACCGTCTTCATTGCTTGAGAGGCCCTGACAGCCTGGCTCCCAGCTCTGACTGAGGGTCCCCCTTCTCAGCTCCACCAAAGCCCCGAGCCTTTGCCTGGAACCTCCCAATCTCCCTCCCTTCAGGAAAGGCCCCAGTGCTCTATGGCCAGCCTCCCCAGGCCCATCCAGACCCTGCCCTGGAGGCCATACCCTGAGGTAGACCTTCATCTCTCTGCAGTCCTCCCGGGCCCCATTCTGGATGAGCAGGGTCTGGGTGAGGGTCGCCTGCCTGGAGGCCAGGAACAGCGCACGCCGCACTCCTCCCTTCTGCTTCTGCCAGTCCAACTGGAGCTCCACCGTGAAGCCTGCAGCGGGGGGGGGGGGGGGGTGTTAGGAGATCCTGCCTCTCCCGCTTCATCTATTCAGGGAGAGGGGCAGTGTCCACATCCCCAGTCCCTCCATGCCCTCCCAGGGACCGAGAGATTCAGGGAGTCTCTTTTACCAATGGAATCAGGAACATGCTTTCCAGAGGCGTTGAGGCAGAAGCTAAGGTTGATGCTGGAGGAAGACGAAGGGGAGAGCTGATGCACCCACTGGACAGGGATCCTATGTCCTCTACCTATCTCCCAGACAGACCCAGACTAGGACAACCCCCTTGTCCCCTGCTGCAGACCTGGTCTCCCTGCCTTCTCCAAGGCACAGACCGAGGTCCCCCAGACTGGTCCCTGCAATCTCCTGGGCCCCAGCTCACCAGGCCACAGGGTTCCCCTCCAAGCTGCAGCTGCGCTCCTCTGGGTTGAACATGGCAGGGAAGATGGTGAGGGAGGCACTGGCAGACACGATGGGGCGACCCCTGCCAAGAGTGGATGGGGGGACAATAGAACTCAGACCCTGTGGAACCTGGGCAAGAAGCTGATGCTCAAGCCCCAGGATCCCCCTGTCCTTTGTCCACGTTCCCAACCTCAGCCCCAATGAGGAACTCCCCAGTTCCCACTTCTCCCAGGCTGCCCATCCGGGAGTTCATACCTGTATACCACAGCCTTGTCCACACCAAAGGACCCCACAATCAGATCTGCAAGAAGTCAAGAAACTACCCTTTACAGCAAGCCTCAAAGTAGGATCCTTCCTTTCTAACCCTTCTAGTTTCATAGCTCAAGGAGGCCGAAGTGAGGGAACATCGCCACCTGGTGGCAGCGTCGCAGAGCTGCACCCAAGGACCTCCGGAAAGTGCACAGAGGGGTTAAGGGGGCCAGTGACAGGGAATTCCTAGTGGAGCAGGGCCTCGGGAACAACTCACCAGGGTACCCGTTGCCATCCAGGTCTCGGCCTCCTCGAAGGGCAGAGCCAAAGAAGTCTGGAGTGTGGCCGGTTGCCCAGAGGGGCAAGAGCACCTGGGAAGGCTTAGAGCCCAGCCCCGCCGGGCCCCCGGGGAATACAAACACCACTCCCTGCTGGGTCTCCCCACCAAAGGGAGCCCCAATGGCCACATCTGCAAGACACACAACACACACCAGTCAGCAGGCCCAGGTCCAAGAGTTCAAATCTTTACCACCACAACCCAGGCCCCAGGATCCTATTTTCCCGGCTGTCGTCCCCCATATTCTCATTCCTTCAAAGCCTCCAGACCTACACATCTTGGGAAGACACTGGGGGTCTGGGTATCGTAGCCACTCTTTTTCTAAATCCCTTCTGACTCTGGACTCCTCCTCAGCTCTGTGTACTTACCATTGTAGCCATCTTGGTCCAGGTCCCCCAGGGGGGTCAAGGAGCTTCCAAATCGGCCAAACTCGTCACGGCCAGTAAGGGTGAGGGTGGGTGTGGGCTCCATGCCGGCTGGCTGCTGCAGGTAGATGTAGACCCTGCCTACCTCCTGGAGCCGCCCATCGGCTGTCCGCTCCATGAGCAGGGGTGCTCCCACCAGCAAGTCATCCAGCCTGGGGGCAGGGCAACAATCTAGGCATCCTGTCACCCTGCCTGGCCGCCTCCCCTCCCCAGTCCAGTGCCAGGAACTTCCAGGCATCCTGATCCCAGGCTCCCTCCCACCCGAGCAAGAAGAGCTGAGGTCTTCTGGTCTTGGTGCTCAGCTCTCTCCTTGCCCTAGGCCAGGGGTCCTCAAACTTTTTAAACAGGGGGCCAGTTCACTGTCCCTCAGACCGTTGGAGGGCTGGACTATAGTTTAAAAAAAAACTATGAACAAATTCCTATGCACACTGCACATATCTTATTTTGAAGTAAAAAAACAAAACGGGAACAAATACAATATTTGTATTTGCATGTGGCCTGCAGGCCGTAGTTTGAGGACCCCTGCCCTAGGCAAAGGGATGTAGGCACCATGAGGAGAATTCAGGGGAGAAGCCTGGAGAAAAAACACTCCTTGAGTTTTCCTGTCCCCATTCTTCCTTCCTTCCTTCCATCGTGGTGTGCCTCTTCCCACTACTCACCCGTCCCCATTGAGGTCTGTTGCAGCCACTGCATAGCCATAGTAGGAGGCCATCTGGGGAGGACAGAGGAGCAGCTCTGGGTCAGAACTAGAGGCTCAATCAACAGAATCAACAGGGGCTATGGAGGGAGGGCAGAGACTCCAGGGAGAAGGGGGCTGAGCTTATTGGGTCAGAGCTGGGGCTTGGTGGGCAGAGGGCCCAAGTGGGTTGGGGTTGGGGGTGTCCTCACCTGTTCCCCTGAGAAGTTGTAGAGGGATCGAATGTCTGAGCCATTAAGGATGGTGACCTAGGAATGAGGAGAGATGCCCATTGGCCCCGGACTCCCAGCCCCTGGACGGAGGGCAGATATGTACTAACTACCCAAAGGCAGGCATTCCGTGGAGACAGAGATTACTTGTCCCCTAATTCCCTCCTGCCCTCACATCCCTATTTCTATGCCAGCAGCTCAGTCCCACAGCAACATTCTTCTTCTCCATATCACTTATCAACGACTGTCAGATCGAATATTTACCTATTGCCCATGCCTACCCACTAGAGTGGGAGATCAATGCAGGCAGGAGCTTGGTCTTGTTCTTTGCTTTTTCCCCAGAGCCTACTAGTAAAGTAGTAGACGCTCAATAATTATTAACTGAATGACCGAATGCACTCTGAGGCTGCACTCATTCTTTATCCTCCAGCCCTCCCAACCACAACACTCACATCTTCCCGACGTCCCCTCTGAGTGGCTGGCCCTATCAGTCACCAAGTCTTTTGACTCCTTGCTCTCTTCCCCGCTGTCTGGTGAGAGTCCTCTCACAGGACTGCTGGAGAGCCTCCTGCCCGCCTCCCTGCCTCAGGCTCTCTCTTCCCCTCAGCACCCTTTCCCCACTGCAGCAGGGCCTAGGAGGGACCCCCCCCCCCGGCTTGAAAACCCACAGGAGTGTTCTGGCCGGTGGCTCAGTTGGTTGGAGCATCGTTCCATAGAGCAAAAGGTAGTGGGTTCGATCCCCAGTCCAGGCAACCCATTGATGTTTCTCTCTCTCTCTCTCTCTCTACCCCTTCCTCTCTTTTTTAAAAAAAAATATGTTTTATTGATTTTTTACAGAGAGGAAGGGAGAGGGAAAGGGATAGAGAGTTAAAAACATCGATAAGAGAGAAGCATCAATTCAGCTGCCTCCTGCACATGCCCTCTGGGGATGTGCCCACAACCAAGGTACATGCCCTTGACTGGAATCGAACCCGGGACCTTTCAGTCCGCAGGCCGACGCTCTATCCACTGAGCCAAACCAGTCAGGGCCCTTCCTCTCTCTTCAAAAATCAATAAACACAAATCCTTGGGCGAGGGTTAAAACACACACAAAAAAACCAACCCACAATGGGTCCCTGTAGCCACTACCCAAGCCTGGACTTCTTGGCTGGTTCTGTGAGGCTCTGGATAACTGGCCCCAGCCTGCCTGCTTCTGCTCAACCCTTCCTCCTCCTCCTCCTCTTCCTCCTCCTCCTCCTCCTCAGTCAACCCAGAGTCTGCTAAACAGGCCTGATTTTTTCCCTTTCCCTCCACGCCTTTCTTCATGCTGCTGCATAGGATGCTCTGGCCTCATCGCCATTGACCCTCACAGGCCCGTCTCTGATCCACCCCGGCCCGGAAAGGAGGTTATTCCTCTCCCTGAACTGATAACCATCGTGCCCACTTCCTGAAACTGACCGTAGTGCAGGGAGAAGGCCGGCCTTGGAACAAGACAGACCTGCTTTTGGATCGCTATCCAGCCACTTCCTAACAGTGTGACCTTAAACAACTTATGGTAACATCTACCCGCACCGGCTTGAATAGAAATCACGAGTGGACCGTGCCCGACACACTGAGGGGCTCCTGAACAGGAGCTGTCCCTTAGGTTGTAATTATATGTGTCTTATCTTCCATAGTTGATCAGAGGCACCTTATGAGATGAGGGGCGATGTCTTATTCATCTTCTTATCTCTTACCTTGCTTTAATAAGTGTTAATTGAACAAACTCCTATGGCACTCTTATCTGTAACCTTTTTAAAGCACTTGTCATGGTCTAATAATAACAGCTACCAGTTGTACACTGCTCAGCAGTTCACTAAGCACTTTCACATGCGTTACCTCATCTCATCCTTACAAGAGCCCTGTGAAGTCAGAACTATTATTATCCCATTCTACAGGGAAGGATGAGGCTCAGAGAGGGTAAGCAGGCTCAAGGGTTTACGGAGTGAGGTAGAATATGAATAAATAAAAATTACAGAAGGATGCATCTAGAGTAAGACCAAGAACTTGAACCCAGGTCTGACCCCAGAGCCCGTGTCTGATCCACTTTTAGAATTCTCACAAACTGCCCTGCATGTTTTTTGTTGTTTTTTAAAAATCTTCACCAGAGGATACTTCCCATTGATTTTTAGAGAGAGTGGAAGGGAGGGGGAGAAACAGAGAGAGAGAAACTTCGATGGGAGACACATTGATTGCTTGCCTCCTGCATGCTCCCGGATCAGTGCCAGAATCAAACCCGGGACCCTTTAGTATGGGGCCTCTTTACACTGAGCCAAACCATCTAGGGCACATGTTTTTTTGTCATCAGCCAGCAGCCGGGGGCGGGGGGTGGGGGGAGGGAAGGAAGAGGGAAGGAAGAGGGGGTCAGGCAGGGTCTTACATAACCGTAGGTGAGGTTCCCTTTTGGCACGCCGGCAACAAAGTCTGCAAAGAGAAGAGAAAGTTGTGGACTAAGGGTGGGAAACAAGGAGTCACAAGAATGGTAAGCGTCTGGGTTCCTGGGTCTCCATCCACCCCCTCCCTTGGCCTTAGTCTGGGGACACACTCACCTTCTGTGTCATCACCACTGAATTCACCCACAGCCACAGAGTAACCTGGGGGACAGGGTGGGTGGGTATTAATATTCTTGCTTCGGGGACCCGTCTGCCCAGGCCCATCTCCACCCCGTCCCCCACCCCTGCAGGCCTTCACAGTCAGCCTGCACATGACAAGTCTGACAGCGGGGCTGGTGATGCCCGAGTGGGAAAGAGGAGGCAGGGGAGTGTGAGGACAGGGCAGGGGTGCCTGAGGTTGCCCCCTCCTCCCTCCCACCTGCTCACTCACCCAGATAGCTGTCGTCGTAGAAGGAACTGGCCTGGCGCGTCTGCAGCTGCCCCTGAACCAGGTTGATGAGGTACTCAGGGTAATAGGACCCTGCAATCTGCTCCTGGGTGGCCGACAGGATCTGGCCTGGGAAGAGGATGAGGAGGAGATGGATGGAGGAGGAGGGGCAGGGAGGAGAGAACTGGGGGTGGGGGTGACTGGGTAGGATTTTGGAAGTCTGGTTCAAGGAGGGCAAGCTTGTGCAGGGTGGTGGAGGAGGACACGTAAGTCTCAACAAAGGGAGAGGAGAACTGGGATGGCCAACAGGAGGGGATATGGCGACCTCAGGCCGGGAGCGGGATGAGAGGCCTGTGCCAGGGCCCTAGGAGTCAGCACAGCAGGACTTACCTTGCCAGAAATAGCTCCCTGGTCCACCCAGCACCACACGCCCAGTCTGTGGGGGGAAGGAGGCGAGTCTACGTAAGGTCCTGACCCCCCTGTGTCCACCACTCACAGCCACGTCCCTCCCAGGTCACCCTCTCACCTTGGTGAACTCAGCACTGAAGCCACCTTGGCAGTAACCCTGGCCTGCTGCCCAGCTGAAATCTGTGGGGGAGAAGGTGGTGGGCAGGAGGCCCACGCAGATGGGCCGAGCAGGAAAGAAGAGAGACTGGGGAAGGAGGTGGGAGAGGGCCCTGGGAAGGGCCGCCCTGAACCAGACAGTAAGCACGAGACCAACAAGGGGCGGGTTTAGCGCCTTCTAGGGCAGGGGTCCTCAAACTTTTTAAACAGGGGGCCAGTTCACTGTCCCTCAGCCTGTTGGAGGGCCGGACTATAGTTTAAAAAAAACACTATGGCCGAAATGGGTTTGGCTCAGTGGATTGAGCATCGGCCTCCGGACTGAAGGGTCCCAGGTTCGATTCCGGTCAAGGGCATGTACCTGGGTTGCAGGCATATCCCCAGTAGGAGATGTGCAGGAGGCAGCTGATCGATGTTTCTCTCTCATCGATGTTTCTAACTCTCTATCTCTCTACCTTCCTCTCTGTAAAAAATCAATAAAATATATAAAAATAAAAAAATAAATAAATAAATAAATAAAAACTATGAACAAATTCCTATGCACACAGCGGTGGCAAAAACACCTGTCGGGCTGGATAAATGTTTTCGGCGGGCCGCATGTGGCCCGCGGGCCGTAGTTTGAGGACCCCTGTCCTAGAGAGAAGGCAGACAAGGCGCGGGCCCACTCTTGCCCTACCTGAGCGGCAAGGTGCGTACTCCAGAATCCGGGTGAAGTTGTCTGTGGAGAGGTAGCAGGTGCCCACGGGATCGCTCAGCGGCTCCTTCTCTGTGCGCCAACTGTACAGCGGAGCGCAGGCCTGGGGAGGCCCCGGAGGAGGGAGCCTTAGGTTTAGACCGACAGAAGCCCTCTCCTCCCTCCCTGCCTGGGTTCCATTGTGCCCGACCACGCCCTACCCGGGCCCCCACCACCCCAGCCGGCTGGCCCCTCACCAAGATGGAGGAGCCATGGGCGCGAACGGTTGCTCCGAACCACTGAAAGGACTTGTACTCCACAGGCTCCTCCCCCTCGGGGTTGGAGAGGGAGGACTCCAGGATCCGAGAGCCTTGGGGAAGGGAGAAAGGGAGTCATGCAGGTAGTGGGCCCCCGAGCCCAGCACAGCCCCTACCCTCAGCTTGGGGGCGCCCAAGCACTTGCAAGCCTGAAGCCAGGACTTACTGGGAGGGGAATGACAAAGGGTCTTCAGGCTCTACTCGGTGTAGCCTGACTCACCCCCGCTCTCTGCGCACACCCTGGGGTTTCTGGAGTTGCCTGGCTCTGTCGCTCTGGTCCAGCGACCAAGGATGCTTGCAGTGAGGTGGGGGCAGGAGGTGGTGGGGGAAGAATGGCACCCCTCTGTCTGTACCTGGGCCGTATCTCTAAGCACCTTGCTCTTTTCTCGATCTTTTTCTCACATCTCTGCATTGCTGCCCATGGACCCCTTCTAGCCACCGCCTTCCCCACACCACTGTCTGTGTCCATGGGGTATGGATCTATACATCATACAGGACATCCTTTTTTATTCCTCTGATTCTTACCTGTCTTTCAGGCATAAAAAAAAAAACCCCATCTGTTTCATGATCTTATCTCCCACCCCCCACTGTCTCCATCTGTTTATGCGCTCCTCTTTTTGTCCCCTCACCCGTCTTTATCTCTGAAGCCAGATATAGCTCAGCAGTTCATATCCTTACTCCACCATTTACTAGTTGTGTGACCTTGAGCAAGTTACTTAACCTCTATTTCCTCAGCTATAAAATGGGGATAATAATATCTCATACAGTTGTTGAAAGGATTAAGTGAGTTAATATTTATAAAGTGCTTATAGCAGTGCTGGGCGCAGAGCAAGTGCTCTTGAAGTGTGAGCTGTTATTACTGTTTATCTCTGGTCTCTGTCGGTCTCCCCCCTCTCTATCCCTGCATCTACCCTGGGCCCTGAGCTCTTTGAGGGCAGTGGCTAAATCATGCTTCGACCCCCCGCAGCCCGAGCACAGGGCCTGGCATGCACTATCACTTAGTCAGTGCTTAGTTAAATGAATCAAATAGCCTGTGTGACTCTCCCTGTCTTTGTCTGTGTTACTGGCCTGGCCTCCCCGAGTTGTGGGTGATTCAGGGGAAATGAGAGCCACATGTTTCTGAATCATGCCCGCCCTCCTCGGGCTGGGCTGGACTGGGAACGTGGTGTGAGTGCCACGGGGAGCCGCTGCTCGCTGCACAGAACTGGAGCACCACCATCAGAGCTGGGCGGGCACGTGGCCAGGGAACTGGGCAGGCTCTGCCCTTCACGCCAGGCCCCACCCGGGCCCCACCCCCAGTCCCTCCTTGAACTTCCCAGGCCTGCCGAGGAGGTTGGTTACCTTTGCTGTCAAACTCAATAGGGGTGCACGGTGCCAGGCTGGTGCCCCAGGGGCAGAGGTAGACAGCACCACCCTGCAGCACGCCTGGCTGGCTGGTGTTAGCCTTGGGTGCTCCCACCAGCACGCTGACCCTGTGAGGGGAATGGAGAAGCAGTTCAGGGAGGCTCCTAGCCCTTCTTCAGTTTCCCAAGGCAGGAAGGACCCAGGCCTCTGGGCCAGGGGCTGGCTGGGGGTGGGGTGGATGCCCCCTGCGTTGTATTTATATCTCAGAAGATGCCACAGATGCCAGAGGCACAGGCTGGAGTCAGGCGGTCCCCATGTGCCGCTGTCACTAACACAACCCCTCCCCTCCTCCCATCACTCTCTTTCCTCTCCTACCTTCTTCCCCTGCTATTAGAGAGAGAAGGAGCCAGAGTCAGTTCTGGGAAGGGAAAGGGGGCCAGAGGTTCTGGCCTCAGCGTCTCCATCCCTCTATGGACCTGCCAAGGTTGGATGTGCAGCCTCTGGAAGCCAGGGTCCTCTCACCTAGCCCGTACGCTCTTGTCCCAAGCCAGAGCCTTTCTCTGGGCCAAGACCCAGGCATCCGGCTGCCCTGCTGTCCAGCCGCCCAGCCCTGGGGCGTGTAGGAGGAAAATGTGAGTCTTGGAAATCAGGCAGAAGTGGAGAGAAGAGCTGGATGGTGGTGAAAACAGACCGTTCCCCTGGGCTTGGGCCTGCCTTCTCCTTGGGCTCTGGTGTGAACTTCCCCGCTGGGGCTGGGCCTTTATCTCAGCCCCGGAACCCTTTTCCACACACCATCTCTAGGAGTCTGCATTCAGATCCTGCTGTACTGGAGTCTTAGTTCCAGACACCGTCCCTCAGTCCCCGCTGAAACCACGAGGAGAGGGTTGCCTTTGTCGGGGGGCCCATGCAATGGGGTGATCATAGTTAAGGTCCTGGATAATCTTCCCGTCTTTGGCTCTGTCTCCTCCATTTCTTGGTCCCTTGCCTCTGAGGCTTCTGCACAGCGGTCAGCCGTCTTGGCGTTCTCCTCCAGGGTCTCCCATGAGGACTGCCTCTGACAACCAGGGCTGGCCCTGGCCCTGGGCCAGTGTCCCTGCAGGCCTTGGCCTCTGCTCTCCTCCCTTACCTGCCTCTGTTCCGGCTTCTCAACCTCTGATCCTCTGCCCCTATGACTGTTTGCTCTCTTGGTTTCAATGTTTGAGTTTTCTCTCTCTTGATCTCAGATCTTAGGCTTCTCCATATCTGTTGATTCCTGTCCCCATTCGGCTTCAGCATTCCCGTACCCACTCCTTCCTGTTATTAGGATACCTTCTTCAGCCTTTCTTACCAGGAAAGAGCATCCAAGTGGGAGATTATGTTGGAGGTGACAAATGCTGGGTCTGCCTTCCAAGAGGACCGGGTGGGGAAGGAGTGAAAGGGGTGGGGTCCAAGAGAAATAGGGGATGGCAACCACAGAGGAAACAGCTCCAAGGGACTGCAGTGGGGAGTGAGCAGTCCAGAGGATGAGAATGGAGGGAGAGGCCAGGGTCAGGGGGATGGGGGGGTGCTGAGAGTGCAAGAGTTCCTGGAGTGATGGGGGGTGGGGTGCCAGCCTTAGTTACTGTGGGGACAGGAAATGTTTACTGCCTGTGGCTTCCTGTCTTTTTCCAACCTCTCACTTCTCCGTTTGTCTCCCACCAGCAGGGCCCCACCCTTTTCACTCAGGCACTACATACAGCTGGGGGGTGGGCCATGGGCGGTGACCTGGTCAGTTACCAGGCCCAGGAGGTAAGGCTGGTCATGGGGAGAGGCTGCGTTGTCCTAGGGCTGGGTGAGGAGAGAGGGGTACCACCCTCCCCTAGCTGGGGCAGCCCCAGAAAAGTTGTGGTACAGGAAGCAGTGAAAAGAGCACTTGACCAGCTTGGCTGATGTGGTTTAGCGGTTGAGCATTGATCTATGAACCAGGAGACCACAGTTTGATTCCTGCTCAGGGCACATGCCCGGGGTTACAGGCTCCATCCTGGGTGAGGTATTCAGGAGGCAGGAGATCAATGAGTCTCTCTCATCGTTGATGTTTCTACCTCTTTCTTTCTCCCTCTGCCTTCCTCTCTGAAATCAATAAAAAAAAAAAATTTTTTTTAAAAAGAGCACTGGACCAGGAGTCAGCCCTGGATGAGGGGCAGGCACTGGCTCAGTGTGGACTTGGGCCATACTTTTCCCCTCTCTCTGGGAGCAGAGGTTATGTCAAAGTCTCAGGGAGCTCTGATAGTCTATTTCCAGGAGAACACAAGGCTATGGCTAAGGGACCCAGTTCTCATTCCCCATTTTTTTAAAAAATATATTTTTATTGATTTCAAAGAGGAAAGAACAGGGAGAGAGATAGGAACATCAATGATGAGAGAAAATCATTGATTGGCTGCCTCCTGCACGCCCCCCACTGGGGATCGAACCTGCAACCCGGGCATGTGCCCTTGACCAGAATCGAACCTGGGACCCTTCAGTCCACAGGCTAATGCTCTATCCATTGAGCCAAACCGCCTAGGGTCCACTCCCAATTTTACAGCACCCCCAGCTCTTGAGGAGGAGCTGAGCTTGAGTTCTCCTGGGATGGCCCGAGGAAGAAGCCTGGAGTTTGTCGGACAGGGTTGGAAGGTGAGAGAGAGACCTTACGAAGATTGTAAAGCCCACAAGCTCATGGGCCAAGGGCATGTGCGTGGCTGTATGAAGGTTCAGCAGACCCGTTCTTGCAGGTAAGCCCACAGACTCCGATCCAGACCTGCCTCCACCACCCATGGCTTGTACCCCAGGGTTCAGTGGCCCTTCTAATCTAGTTCCTCCAAGTCAGTCTAATAACTAGTGCCCCTGCCTATGTGCCGAGGGAGGCACCTGGTGGCAGGGATGGCACTTCACATAGCTAATCCATTCTCCCATTTTTAGTTCCTGCTTCCTAAATCCTGGAGCAGTTGGGGCCCCTTAGGGGTTCAAGAAGGTAACAATGGAAAGTCCTTGGGCTATTTCCTTTATCTTTTAAAATCCTCACCAAGCCCTAACCGGTTTGGCTCAGCGGATAGAGTGTCAGATAGAGTGTCGGCCTGCGGACTCAAGGGTCCCAGGTTCGATTCCGGTCAGGGGCATGTACGTGGGTTGCGGGCACATCCCCAGTGGGGAGTGTGCAGGAGGCAGCTGATCGATGTTTCTCTCTCATCGATGTTTCCAACTCTCTATCCCTCTCCCTTCCTCTCTGTAAAAAAGCAATAAAATATATTTTAAAAATAAAAAAAAAATAAAATCCTCACCAAAGGATATCTTTCCCATTGCTTTTCAGAAAGAGTGGAAGCGAGGGAGGAGAAGAGGGAGACAGAGCAACACTGATGTGAGAGAGACACATCAATTGGTTGCTGCTAGCATGCACCCCAACCAGGACCAGGGATCAAACCTGCAACCCAGGCGTGTGCCCTTGACTGGGAATCGAACCCTAGACCCTTCGGTGTGTGGGCCAGTGCTCTGTAACCAGTGATCCACACCGGCCAGAAACTCTGGGTTATTTTCAATTTTTCAGAAAGCCTAATGGAAACATTCGTTTACTTGATAAGGCAGCCCAGGCTAATTAAAACCTCAAGTATATTTACTTTTGCTGGAATTATATCAACTCATGTAGAGAGCCTGACTATCTCATATTGGTCACAAGCTCTGATTGGCAGCTATAGATGTCTTCTTGTTCTCACGTCTAGCTGATAAAAAATGAGAAAAAAGAATTATTTCTTACTAAATGCAGTTGGGCAGATAAACCCTTCTAAAATATAGAGTTCAAGGGAAGAAATAATTGCCATCATTTATTTTGAAGACTTAGGACCCTGAAACTCTAGCGTTGGTTCTTGGAGACATGGCTGCCACCGCTGGAAGGCACCGCAGAGGGCACCCTCTGGTGTGAAGACTTTCTTGTAGAAGCCTCAGGGCTGCCACGTGGAGTCAGGGGCTAGTTTGGTCTTGACACTCCTCATCTTCCACAGTGGTCTCAACCTTCCTAATGCCGCGACCCTTTAATACAGTTCCTCATGTTGTGGTGACCCCCAACCATAAAATTATTTTCGTTGCTACTTCATAACTGTAACTTTGCTACTGTTATGAATCGTAATGTAAATATCTGATATGCAGGATGTATTTTCATTGTTTGCGACCCACAGGTTGAGAACCGCTGCTTTAGAGCAACCTCTTTTCCCTTTTTATATAGAATGTCCTATTAAGATATTATTTGAATTTTTTAAAAAGGAAACAAAGAAAAAAACTTTAATTAAAAATACCTGCTGACTGAGTCCCACGTCCTTATTTTACAGATGGGAAAATTATTAAGCCCCACAAAAGTGAAGTAACATGTCTAAGGTCACTCTGAATCCTTCTCCACAAAACCAGAAGCCAGGAATCCTGATTCCTAGGCCAGTGTTCTGGCTTACCCCGTTGCCAATTTATCTCCTCTCCGCTCCACTATCCCCCCAGCCAGGCTTCTGATTAACCAGGATCCTGTTCAATAGATGGTTACTGTTTGACTCTGTTGGCCTGACAAGGTCGGGGGCAGAGAGAAGCAAGTGGACCAGGGCCCAGACCCTGCAGGTCTGACAGCAGCCCTGGCCAGGCCAGAGGAGGACACCTAGTTCTGGTCCTGCAGTGTATTCTCAAAGACAATGCCTGGCTGGGGGGGGAGGGACAGTTGCCTCTACCTATGCCAACTAAGTATCCGAAAGGAATAAAGAGCTGGGCTAAGGCTAGTGCACCTTTTAAGTCTGTGTCCTAGGCCAAGTCACTTTCCCTCCCAAGCCTTGGATTCTCTACCCATAAAGTCATGGGTTGCCCTTGAATGGTCCCTGAAACAAACTCTAGTTCTAAACTTCTGTACCTCCTGAAGCTTCAGTATATATATAAAATAAAATGGAGCAATAATGCCTCCTCTGCCTAATGCAAAGATTTTGTAATGATCCAATGAAAAAACAGATATGAAAGTGCTAAGGAATGTGAGGGACTATTATTACTAAAACTGCTATAAGCAAATATTAAAAGCAAGTAAGAAATGGGGGAAAACTTGGAAAAAGGACTAGACGGTATCTAGGTTAGGAGAGAAGCAGAGACAGAAAAACAGTTACCTCATACAAATCATGCCTGCCAGGTATCGATCACCCCCCATGGACCAGGTGCCTTTTATCTGTATCGTCTCATTTAGTCCTCAGAACAGCCTCATAAGTTAGGTGTCTGACTTTCATAAGAACACCAGGCTCTAAGGCAGCGGTTCTCAACCTGTGGGTCGCGACCCCTTTGAGGGTCGAACGACCCTTTCACAGGGGTCGCCTAAATACATCCTGCATATCAGATATTTACATTACGATTCATAACAGTAGCAAAATTACAGTTATGAAGTAGCAACGAAAATAATTTTATGGTTGGGGGTCACCACCACATGAGGAACTGTATTAAAGGGCCGCGGCGTTAGGAAGGTTGAGAACCACTGCTCTAAGACCTTAAGGAAAGGCCCCAGGTCACACAGAGAGCAAGTGGTGGGGCCAGGTGCACACCCAGTTCTGCCTGGCTTAAGGCTTGGCCCTTGCCTACCTTGCAGACTCTCCTGTGTTCACCCTGCCCTTTGATGCTGTTTTGGTGTCCAGGGTGAGAGGTGATGCAGAGGGACCAAGAACACAGACGCCCTCCCTCTCCAGCGACGGCCCCAGGCGAGGGCTATGTTGGTCCCTGGGTGTAGGAGGGGGTTGAAGGTCCAGCTGCAGTGGAAGGGAGGTCACGGGGAGGTGGAATGTGCAGAGTCCCACTCTAAGGGGGTATTGTAAAGAGAAAGTGAGAGGGGGAGGAGTGCGAGCGAGACACCTGGCTCTCTTGGAAGGAAAGATGACAAGAAGGGGGAGGGGGGAGGGGTGAAAATGCTGGGTCCTGTTGTAGAAGAGGGCTTTAGGGACTGCGGCATCAGGCCAGGGGCCAGGCAGACACCTAGGGAACCGGAAGTATGTGAAAGCCCAGATGTTTGAGAGGAGTCTTTGAAAAGGGAGATGACACTTGCTAGGTGTGGGGCAGGGTAAGAGGAAGGTTACCCAGATATGGGGGAGGATCCCCACCTCTCCTTCTCTTCCTCTTCTTGACTCCATGAGGGATGTAGTAAGCAGCGGTTTAAGGGGGCCTTGGGGGAGGCCAGATCTGGCAGAAGTTCCAGGCCGGGGTGATGCAATGGGGTTTGGGCAAGAGGCCAGGGGTGTGGGGTGGGAGCTGGGTGGGGACCTTGAATAGCCCAGAACCAACAGCTAGGGCCTAACTACCTTTTTCCATCTCCACGTCCTCTAGACAATAGAGAAACTTACCCCTGTCCCCGCCTCCCCCCACAACTGAATTTAATCCTTTTCTCCAAACATTAAAGAAAATGAGTAGAGATCAGTTAACTGTATCAGGTGTAAAAACAGCTCACCTCCGGCAGAGGTCCTATCAAACCCTGAATGTGGTGGTGGGGGGCCGTGGGAAGCTCAGAGCCCAGAGAGGCTCATTGTGGAGGATCAGGAGTCCAGCATCTGGGAGTCCCTGATGCTGCCCAGGCACAGCTACCATCCCCTCTTCCCAACCCCGGACATTTAAATAAAAGCCCTAGTTCCAATGTTGCCTCAGCTCCAGCTTCGGTTCCCCCATGCCTCCCCATTTTCCAGGCGCGCAGGGTCGGGTCTGAGGGTCGCCCTGCCGAGCTGGGAATGGGGGTCCTCCTCTGAGCCTCCCCCCATCTCTGATGCCCTGTGTCTGTCGCTCCTGGGCCCAGCGAGCCCGCGCCTCCCCAGCTTCCGACCCCAGCCCCAGAATTCCGGTCTCAGTTCAGTTCCAGCCCACAAGCTACAGGAAACCAGCTTTTCTCTTCCTCCCGGAGCCAGAGGAAGAGGGAAACCGCCCACCCCCCTCAGGCGCGCACACACACCCCTCCCGACACATCCGAGCACCGCCCTTGGCGGAGCCCACCCCCAGCCCGGCGCCCCCAGTGCCAGGGTTCCGGCACTCTCCCCAAGTGCCAGGGTCCCCTCATCCGAACAGAGATGGGGGTGGAGGCGAGTAGGAGACCAAGGAGAAAGGGAAGAGAGCCGCGTCCGCTCCCGGGTCTTTCCCAGCCCGAGTTGAGGGGGGAGGGGAGGATGAGGCTGGCCCCCGTGTAACCTCCGGGCCCTCTCAGGCTCCGACTCCCCTCTCACTGCACACAGTTCCTGCTGCTTCGACCAGTTTCTCTCCGCACAATGGCCCTTGCGGACCTGAGGTCCTCCAGTCCTCGGAAAAGCCCTTCCCGGCCTCCGCGCCCCCTTTGCGCCCGCATCCGCCCGGGTCCCGGTGGCTCACAGGTCTCAACCGGAGACCCGCTGCTCCCCGTCCACGCGCCCGCCGCTCCCTCGGCCCCGAGTCCCCTGCCCAGACTTCTCCAGGTTCCAGCTCCGTGTCCTCTCCCCACCCCACACACGTCTCTCCACTGATCTCTAACTCCAGGCCCCCTCCACGCCGGCCCCTGTCTCCTCCCTAGTCCTGCGCAGGCCCCCAACTTCAGCGTGGGCCCCCAACTCCAGCCCCAGTCCTTCCAAACTCCGCCTCTCCAACTCAAGCCTTGGTCCCCTCCAGACTTCAGCCGCGCCCCCACTTTCCAGGCGTCCCCCCACCCCCTCCATCCCGCCGCCAACGCTCCTTACTCACCCGTCTGTCCCCGGCCGGTAAAACTCCACGGAGAAGCCGAAGAAGGAACCGGGGGGCCCCGAGAGCACAGCTGGGGCCTCCGAGTCTAAGTTGAAGCCCCCGACCCTGGGTGTCGGCGGCAGCAGCAGCAGCAGCAGGGGCAGCAGCAGCGGCAGCGGCGCGGATCGGTGCCGGGGGCCCCAGCGTGGCTGCACGGCGTGGAGAGGGGACCCTGGCGTCCGGCTCCCCATAGCGCCCGCTCTCCCCTGTCCTGGGGCCACCGACCCGGAGCCGCTTCCTAAACCTCCCAGAGGCGAATGACTCAACGCGGGGAGGAGTTTGCCAAACTCCCGGCTGAGCCCTCCCCCCGCCCGCCAGGGGGGTGGGCGGGGGGGCATTCCTGGGTCCTTGGAACGCTGAACCCGAGCCCCCCACCCCGGAGGGGCGTGGGGGGGCTGCACCTCTCCACTCCCCTCTCCCAGCCCCAGCTGGAGGCCGGTAGTTTGTACTGGGTCAGACTGGGCGGGATTGGGCTCTTCGCCCTCCTCCCTCGGCTTCCCCCTCCCTCCTCCCCCCTCCTTTCCAGATGTACAACGTAAACGCTCGGAAAAGGAGTCGGAAAAAGGGAGCCGAGAATTTCCTAATGAGGAAAAGAATCACCTCTGGAGGGCGGAGGGAGCCTGCGCGTGTGTGGGGGGTCGCCCTCACTTCTCCAGGGAGGAGACTTTTGGGTCGAAAGAGACAGGAGACACCTCTGGCGTCTGGCCAGCTGGGATTCCCCCTTGCTTTCCGGGGCCACCGGGTGCCTGGGTGCCTGCCAGCTGGATTTGGGACTCGGGAGTTGAGGGACAGAGTGGTCCCGATCTGATAGAGGGCCTCCACAGGCTCCTCGAGTTCTGCTGCCCCTCACCCCAAGGAGTTTGGGGTCACTCACCGGGAGGGTTCTGCGCCCGGTCTCAGCCTTCTCGGTTGTAGGGCATGGAAACCTCTGTTGAGCTCCGTCCTAGAATCTGGCAGTTGACCAAGAGCCTGGGAGTGATAGGGAGGGTGGTGTTATGGCCCCTCAGTGTCTTCTTGATAAAACCCATGTGACTCCTATAAACCTGGAGAACTGTAGCATGGGGTGGGGGGATGGGGGTGTTATCTTGCAAAGGGGCCACCCCATTCTTCCCAGACCCCCTGGGGATGTTGAGGAAGGAACTCCATAGCAAGGGAAGGCAGTAACCCCCTGCCCACCCCTTCCTCCAACTCTGGCTCGGTGTAATGAGATCACCTTTCAGGATTCTAGTCTTTATCTTAGTCTGGGGGAGGGGGACCTAGGGGCCTAGATTCTCTCCTAACCTCTTCTCCTTTCCAGCCCCCTTCCGGCCTTTTCCCTCCAGGACTTCTTTCCCTCCAGAACAATCATTCTCTGAATCAAGCCCTGCTCCCTCTGTTCCCCAGGCCCCTGCCCCACTCTGCCGAAGGGACTCAGAATAAAAGTGCCCATAATCAATGCTTTTTCTTTCGCTTTGAGTTTCCTTCTGCTACTCTACTTTCTGTCCCAAATCATCCAGCTTCCCCCCAACCCCCCTTTTTAAAAGCCTGTCTCTAGAGCCAGCTGCAGCCCAAGGGAGAAGCCAGCTGGTTAGACTGTGGGATGATGCTGGCCCCCAGCCCACTCTCACATCTGCAGGTCCTGATGTTTTCTTAGGTGAGGAACCCCAGCAATCTCTGGGTCAGGATCTTAAGCACAGCCCTACCACAAAGGTAACCTCTAGGCAAAAACTACTCAAGCCAAGGGGTGAGAACCCCCTTGGGGAGGAGAGGAGCTGAGGCCTGACTGCTGTATAGTCCAGTGTGAACCCAGCTCTCTCCTTTTTTCAGCCTAGGCACAAGCTCTTTAGATTTTCCCAGGATTTAGGAGCTTGGGGCAGAGGAAGGAGGGGTACAAGGAGGGAGGTGTGTGACTCAGCCCCTCCCAGGAGCCTTGGTAGGGGACAGGGGACATAGCGTCCTACTCCAGTCCTCTTCCCAACTCCACCGCCCCCCAGCCTTGGCCAACTCAAACAGGCCCCCTCCCTGTCCATTCCTTGCTCCTGTTTACACGGGTAGCCCCTTAGTCATTCTCTGGCTGGCTTTTCCACCCTCTCCAATATCCCTCCTCTCTTGGCTCTCTCTGCCCTTATAAGTCCTCTCCCAGTTGCCCCAACACCTCTTGCCTTCCCTCTCCCCATGCCTGCTCCAGGCCAGGCCTGAACTTGGGGTTTCCTCCTAGTTGGAGCTGCTTCGGCATAGCCCTCCGGGTCTGGAAGCTGGCTGAGAAACATCAGCCAGGAGGGCCCCTAGAGGTCATCAGCCCAGCTTCAGAAGGAGGAAATGGGTGTAGAAAGTTTAAGTGACTTGTCCAAGGTCCCATGGCTAGCCAGTTAGGGGTGAGTCTAGAACCTAAGTGTTTTGACTCTCAGCCCAATGCCTTCTCCTCTCAGCTCACTGCCCTCGAAATGCTCCATCTTCTCTCAGTGTTTTCTGTCTTGTGTATCTCTCAGCTTGTCTCTGATCCAGCCTGTGTGTCTCCAAGTGTCTCTGTTTTCTTTCTAGGACATGACCTCTCTGGTACCCTCTGTCTCTTCATCTCTCAGTAGGAATGATTTGCTGTGATGACAGACTATTATTAATCATGGTCTGCTTGACAGAGGAGCAGAAGGGGTGAAGGGCAAGGGCGGGACACTCACCAGGCTCCTGCTGTCACCAGCCTGCTTGCCCAGAAGGCTGGGGCTTTAGAACCAGAAGAGTGAATTTCCATAGAGATTTCCATAGAGGTGCAAATTCTAAAGCCAGGAGCCATGCTGAGTTTCAACAGGGTGGGAGTATTAATAATGTTATTTAGCATATGCCATATGCCTGGCTCTGGCCTTGACATGTAACCTGCCTTTATCTCATTTAATCTTCCCAACTATCTAGCACTAAAAATATTAGGATCTTCATTTTACCGTGAGGAAACTGAGTCCCAGAGAATGAAGTAACCGAGCCAAGATCAACAGAAATAAAGGGGCAGAGGTGGAATCCAAATTCATTCCCAGTTGATTCCAAAGCCTGTTGCTTGCCCCAATGCACTGTTACTTTAGTCCTCTAAATTAGGCTGGGTTTCTACAGGGGGAAGATTGTGGAGCAGAGATTTTATACCCAGGTCCATTATTCCCAGTGTGGGGTGGAGGGAAGATTGGGTGCATCATCCACTCAGCCTCTGGAACTGGATGGAAATTTGTGTGTGTAGGTACCGTGATTTCTCTGGAGTGAGACTCGATTGCCTCTTTTAGATTCTCAAATGCCTGGAAATTCGGAGGCTGGATGTCCTGACCTCAGGAATAGGCTTGAGCCTTGTTGAGCCTGTAAAAAGCCTGGCTGGTGGCGTTAGCTGAGTGAAATCTTCATGAAATTAAACTTCCCAACGGGTGTGTGGTAGCTACGCAAATAGGGTGTAGGTGCGCTGAGATCACGCCAATCCCCTCAGTCCCTGAAGTTGGCCAAAGCCCCCGGGGCTGGTGGCTTCTGGCCAGAGCGACCTCTCTTGCTCATTCCAGAGGACGGTACAAATATGACGTCAATATGATATGATGCAAAAATGACTGGGAAGAGTTCGCTGGACAAAGGGGCCAGAGGGGCTTGTTGGCTTGTGGCTCCTGGCGTTGGGCCTGGGGTCCCACTCCTGCCCTGTGGTGGGGTGATGAATGGGAAGAGGGAAGGAGGGAGGGATACTAATGGAAGATTATAGAGCTGCAAGGGGATTCCTGGAAGGAGAACAAGAGCCTGGTTATCCCGGGAGTCTGGGTCCAGAGCCAGCTAAAGCTGGGGCAGTGCTGTGTGTGTGTGAGTGTGTCTAAGAGAGAGAAATTGGAAAGTACAGGAGTGGGTCATTTGAACCCTGGGGCTCTGTTGTTGCCCTGACTCAAGGTCTCAGTCTAGGGAAACTGATGGCTCCATCATATGTGAGTCACCACCAGCACTTAAACTTCCTGTCTGACCCCATGTCCCAGACTTAAAATAACCCCGAACTCCCTCCCCTTCCCACCCCCACTTTGCTCAGAGCACTGGAGGGATGGATGAAGGATCTTGCAGGGTGACAAGATCAGGCCTGGGGGATGAGATGCTTGGGTTCACTTGGTGCTCCAGGACTCTGACATCTCTCTAAGGACCAAATGGGGAGTATTTCCAGGCTGGGCTAGGCTAGGGAGGGACGGGAGGACAGGGATTGGGGGAAGGGCACTGACTGGAGCGGGGCAGGGCTAAGGGAACCCTGGGGTAAAAGAATATAAGACCCAGGGGTCCAAAACAAGCAGATCAATGAGAAGGAATTTCCCCTACTCCAGCTAGTGCCTGCTCTTCCAAACCCTCTTCAGTTTTTCTATTTTTCTTTTTTGGCAATAGAATTCGGCAATAGAATGTAACAACCCCAGATAGGAAGTTAAAAGGGAAATAGGATTCTCTGGGGTGTCCTAACGCTGACATCATTTGATTTGCTCATCCACCCACCCCCATTGCTTTCTGTTCTTTTTCTCCGCTTGGCGGCCATGTACCTACCTTTGGAGAGGAAACGAGTGCCTGAAGCTTCTGGGCTCAAGGGCCTGGAAACTGGAGGAGAGATCTTCCGGGGTGGGAGCTGTGGGCCAGAGCATCAGTTTCCTGGGATGGTCTTCACAGATGTAAGCACATCTGGAGCCCATCAGGGAGGGACCTGGAGCATCAGGATTCTCAATACACATCTGATCGAGGCTGTGAGGCTCTGAGGATGAGACAGGCGTTCCCACTCACCCCCACAAATTTGCCTGCCATTTCTAGTCCTCTCATAGGAAGGATTACCAATCCTAGACAGGAAGTTAGGGCATTGGAAAGGGCCAGGAGGAGGGCAAGAGGGCCAGGGATTGACCCAAATCCAGACATACTTTTTCACTAGCTTCATCTCTTTCTGACTCTACAGAAGTGACGGCATCGCTGATCAGATAGGGACCAGGGTGTGAGTGTGTGTGTGTGTGTGTGTGTGTGTGTGTGTACAGCTTAAGTGTGCCATTTGTCCTTAACACAATAATATATTTGCTATGGCATCAGGTTGGGGATGGGAACCAGCACGTCCCCCCCTTGCTTTTCATGAAAAGGCCTAAGTCCTCCCGATGAGTTCCCATGAGTTCTCTGGACCTCTGGCACTTCTCACCCTTCTACCCACAAACAAATACACATACTCCTTCCTCAGCTGCAAATTCCTCCCTGTCCATCATCACCTTGTAATGAGCACTTCGTTTTCCAGGGATCATACCCAGGGCTAAGAATAGGTCCACCCTCTTGCCCTTTCCCTCAGGGAGATCTAACCATTTGGAGTGCAGAATTAGGAGGTAAATGGGTGTACAGTGACCTCTGCAAGGGATCCAGGGATCCCCTGCAGCCACCCCCTCAGGGTAAGATGGAAAGTCTCTGGGGCTGAAATTCAGGCTCAGTGCTATGGAGCACTCTTGAGGAGCAAAGCTCTCTCTCTCTCTTTCTTCCACAGCTACAGCTTGAGGAGGGGGGAACCAAGCCTTAAAAGAGTCTTAAAAAAATATGTGTGTATATATATATATATATATATATATATATATATATATATATATATTCATTGATTTCAGAGAGGAAGGGAGAGGGAAAGAGAGACAGAAATATCAACGATGAGAAAGAATTATCAATTGGTTGCCTCCTGCATGCCCCCTACTGAGAATCGAGCCTGCAACCCAGGAATGTGCCCTGATCCCAAATCGAACTGTGACCTCCTGGTTCATAGGTAGATGCTCAACCACTGAGCCACACCGGGTGGGCACAAGTGTTTTATTTCTGGGTCTAATTTACCAAAATTGGGTTTCCTGCCTTACCTGCAGCGAAAGTTGAATGGCTATGCCTTTTGAGCCTCCATCTCTTATCATCTCTGGCTTCAATCCTTGATTGGACTTCAAAAACCCCAAGGAGTGAAACCAAGGGGAGGAGATTTCTGACCTTTTGGCTTAGAGCCTTTTCAATAGCTGTCCAGCAGCTCAGAGGCCAGAGGCCCCTCTGTCCCAGTCTCTGATAGAGGTTTGGCTAGAGGGTCCCAGTTGACACAATTGTAGGGCTGGGGCCTTCAGGTCTCTAAGACAGAGGAGAAATGTGTGATAGAGATTGGCCTGGGAAGTTTGGGGTTTGGGTAGAGAGCTGAGTGGCTGCGGGAGGGAAAGGTAGGATGGAGCTCTAAACCCTTACTACCAGCTCAGCCCTTTCTTTAGACCACATCCTCACACCCAGCCTGCATTGGGAAAAGCTCTCAGCCCTATCCCCCAAGCCGATTGTTGACAGATGTTCTGAGGAAAGGGGTGGGGTTTGAAAGGAGAAAGTGAAGATAGGGGGTACAGGGAAGAAAACCTGAAGGAAGGAGGGGGAGATTCATGGAAGGGTGGTCAGGTTGTCAAGTCTGTGAAGATGAAGAGTGGGAGATAAACAGTTGGAGAGGAATGCCCAGCTGGTGTGGCCCAGCTGAGGAGCGTGGACCTATGAATCAGGAAGTCATGGTTCCATTCTCGGTCAGGTCATATGCCCAAGTTTTGGACTCAATCCCCAGTACAGGGCGTGCAGGAGGCAGCTGATCAATGATTCTCTCTCATCGTTGATATTTCTATCTCCCTCTCCCTCTCCCTTCCTCTCTCTGAAATCAATAAAAAAATGTACTTTTTTTTAGAAACCCCACACAGTTGGAGAGGGCAAGAAGAAATAAAAAAGAGGGTTTGTTTTCTCTGTAATTCACCCTACTCAGTGCAGGCAAATTAATCTTAAACCAAGGCTCTGATGATGTTCTCAGCTCAAAACCTTCCATGGCTCCATCCTTTTTAACCAATAAAGTTCTGTCTACTCCTAAGTGCCTAGAACGGCACCCAGGCACATAGCAGTGCCATTGACCCAATTCAGTGGGGGATAGAGGCGGGGGTGTGGAGAGAGAGAGGCAGGCAGGGGTGTGAGGTCATGGAGTATGGGGTCATGGAGTGTGGGAGATGGATAGGAATTTGGGGGGGAGCAATCCTTTCATCCTGCTGGGTTGGAAACTCTTTGCTGGCCAGTGAGAGGCAGTTTGAAGTGGGCAGGAAGCCTGCAGGCCACTGGGTCTGCTCCCCACCCCCTTCCCATTTAGGATCCAGCTTTCTGTGCCCTTTGCCATTTTTGGGTCCTTGAATTGCCTCTCTTCCTTCTCTGGTTCCCTGCCCTCCCTGGCTTCACCTCTCATGTACAGATTTCTGAAGGCAACTTCCTCCTCGCTCATCACACTGCAGGCCAGTCTCCCTTGTCCCTCTTCTCTAGGTTTCTTTCCCTGTATTGGGAGCTTGGGATGAAACAGAGTGGAGGTGTTTCCAGCTCTGGTTTGCTCTCAACTCAGAGTCCCTCTTCCTCCACCACACTGGTCCAGGGCTGAGATGTTTGTGTCTGAAGTCCCTTTGGCCTCTTTCCTGCTCCTGAATCCCTGGGGTGGTATTTGAGGGTGGGAGGAGGGGTAAGGTCCGAGGTGGAAAGTCTGACGCTGAGTCCAGGCCCCCAGCCCCTGTCAGACTGGCTGAGCTCATCTCTCCAAGCAACCACAGCTGGACATTTTCCATGTGATCACCTCAGGGAGGGCTGGGCTCCAGGAACTCAGACAGAGCTGACCAGTTTCACAAGGAGTCTGAGGCTCGGGAAGGAGCCCTCAGGTGCTGTCACGCACCTCTGCTGTGCTCTGCAGGGAAGCCCTGCACAGAGGAGACTCAGGGCTGGAGAAGAGCCAAAGCTGGGATGGCTTTTGGGCCCCAGTTGGCACAGGTTTCTCTATCCCTGCACATGAATGTTCAACGTTGTGCTGGCCGGGCTGGGAAAAGATACTGTGTGATGTGAATGTTTATGTGAGGTAAAAACACATGTGTTTGTGTGTGGTCCGAACATCTGAACATGCTTCTGACGGTGTGCATGTATGCGTGGGTGGGGGCATCTATGTTCAGAGTGGTCAATAGGTCAAAGTTGTGTGTGTGTGTGTGTGTGTGTGTGTGTGTGTGTGTGTGATTGCCTTGCTCTCTTCCCAGTGCAGGGGAGGTGAGACAGCTGCCTGCTCTCCCCACCACTCCATCACTTCTCTAACCCATGGCCTTCTCTCAACCACAGATAACAGGAGGGCCAGAGAAAGTGCCACAGAACAGAGAGGAAGGGGTCTCTAACCTCTCCAGAAGAAACTGGGGCAAGGGGCTAGTTGGACCGGCTGAGATGAGAGTCCCCCTCTCCCCCAGGAACGGATGCAGGGCCTGCAGTGAGAGTAGCCTGTGGCCCCTGTCATGAAGGCCACTGAACTGGAAGCATTAGAGGCTGTCCAGCATGGGTCTCTGTACCCCTTTTCCCCTCTCCCCCAGACCCTGAGATCTTGGGACAGAGGAGGAGCTTGGTAGGGAGTGTTAGGCGGGAGGCAGGGGAGGGGTGGGCAGGAAGTGTTGGCTGTTTGTTCCCTCTCTTTCCTGACTCCTTTGTGGCGGCAGACTGGCTTCCTTCCTCCCTGTGGTACCTTGGCTCCCAGCTCATTTCCACTCTTTGCCCCTTAGCACAGCTCCTAGTCTGGCATGGAGGAGTTTTTCCAAGCTGGCTCTTCTGGGAAAGGAGAGCCCTGGATGAGTGGGAATAGGGGCTGAGGAAGCAAATGAGAGGCCAGTCTGCCCTTCCATCCCATTCAAGGTCAGCAGCCCAGGCCTGAAACAGCTATGGAGTGGCTCAGCTGATGGGAGGTGCTCTGAGCAACACAGGGACCCAGGTGTTTGGTCACCTGGGGATTCCTCTCCTTCAGCCTGGATGTGGAGAGAACAGGCTGGGGAGACACCCTCCCTCACCCTGGCCTCACTCCCCTCTCTGTGTCCCTACTTGGCTGTCCTTGCCTCAGTCTGCCCCTGCCCCACCTCCCACCTCCATCCACTGCCCTACAAGTCAAGGAATGTAAGTTTCCTCTCTCACTCTCTCATTGATTAGTCATGGGCACCCCGATCCCCAAGGGAACCGTTACTCACCCTTGGGCCCCCCCCTCACCAGCAGTCCTCTCCCCAGAACTGGCTGAATTCCTGTAGGAGGAGCTCACAGAGTTGGACGTGGGTGGGAGTAGTGGGGGGTGTGGGTGGTGGACAGTGTCTTAGAGAGAGCCAAAGCAGCAGCCCTTCCCGCTCCCCAATACACATGCACAGGGAGGTCATACTCCTGGCTGTAGCTACTTGAATGGCCACAGAGGTTTAGGCAAAAGGGCTGGGGTTGAAGTAGAGGAGTGTGTGGAGAAGGACCCAAAACAACAGAGCATCTAGTCTCTTCACCGGTGCTGGCTCTGGGGCCAGAATGAGGGCCTAGGGCCTGCTCTTTGGACTTGGCTGAGTGCCCAGGCCTGGCCTCTGTCTCACAGAATCAGACAGGGGCCTTTCCCAATAAGGAGCCTCCCAACTCTGGGTCTAGTCCCCTGCTGCCCCCACTCCCTCTCCCCTGTAACGGCTCCTCTGCCCTAAAATGGCCACATTTTCCTTCTTCCCTTTCTTCTTTCATCCCCCACACCTAGGCTTGGGCCCCAGGGGAGAGAAGGGGCTGGGTGAGGGTAAGACTGCACAGGGGCCATATGGGAAGGTTTAGAGAAGGGTAATGGGATCTCAGGAAGAGAGGGGAATAAGGCCACAGGTAGGTATATAGGGGTGGGGATGGAGACACAGCTTCTTGGAGTTATGATTTTTTGAATAATAATAATAGCTTATGCTATTATTATACATACTATATGATATATATATATATGCTATTATACATATTATACACTAGAGGCCCGGTGCACAAAATTTGTGCATGGGGGAGGGGGGGCGGTGTCCCTCAGTCCAGCCTGCACCCTCTCCAATCTGGGACCCCTCGGGGGATGTCTGACTGCTGGTTTAGGCTCGATCTCACAGGGAATTGAACATCCCTCTCACAATCTGGGACTGCTGGTTCCCAACCGCTCGCCTGTCTGCCTGATCACCCCCTAACTGCTCCCCTGCCAGCCTGATCGACGCCTAACTGCTCCCCTGCCAGCCCAATTGCCCCCAACTGCCCTCCCCTGCCGGGCATCTAGTGGCAGGCATCTTGTGACCACATGGGGGCGGCCATCTTGTGCCAGGGCGTGATGGTCAGTTTGCATATTACCTCTTTATTATATAGGATATACATGTTATTACACAGATTATAATACATGCTATGTATTCTAAGAGCTTTACATGTGTATTAACGCATTTAATTGGCACTGCCACTCTATGCGGGAGGTGCTATTGACCTATCTGGTAAGGTGAGGAAACTGAGGCACAGCGATTCGGTTAAGAAACTTGCTCAGGGCAGGTGGAAAAGCTGGGTTCAAATCCAAGCAATTTGGCTTCACTTTAGGAGAAATCAACCCACATGCTTTGTCTATGGAGTACTTGATCCTCACTGTTGGAGGCATAAGGAATGCCCAAGTAGCTTATAAGGTGGTGATGCTCACAGAAGCTGCCATTCAAATGTGACCCACTATGGACCCTTGGGTGTTTGCATGGATTTAGACTAAACACTCCCAGAGAGCCATTGACCCATGTTTAAAAAAACAAAAACAAATCTGTTGTTGAGTGACATGCAAACGATAGGCAGGCTAACACAGAAGCCAAATAAGTGAGCCGGGTGGGAGGGATGCAAGAAGAGGCCAAAATAAGAGTTAGGGACGAGCTGGGAGAATGAAGAAAAAACTACAGGAGTGTGTGGAGGGACTTTCGTGGGCCCTTTTCCAGCCTTTTCTTATGTTCCAGGCGGTTAAAAATGGTGATTTATTCTTCCCAGCGAGGGGGAGAAAGGAAGAAGGGGTTGAGAATTCTCCTAGTCCTGAGGCAGACAGGGACTCCCTGGGGTGGATCTAGGTACTTGACTTGGAAGTTCCAGCTTAAGCAAGACTCTGCCCTTTTCTGACCCTCAATTTTGTCTTTCCTAAACTGAAGGAATTGAACTAGACGACCCCCGAGGTTCCATCTCCAACACATTTAGCTTCCTACGTAGGATCACCGTGGGGAAAACCAAGTGGGGGCTGGAGTCCTTGTGTGGGGCCAGGACTAAACAAACACTTGGTAACTAGGATGAGCTCAGGGCTCCTGGGGAAAGGCTCTGAAGGGGGTGATGGGAAAGAAGCCAGGCCAGGCAAGGCCCAACCCCAGGAAAGTGAATGGACAAAACTCTTTCATTCATTCAACTCTTCCTCCAGAAATTAAAATCTAGGAACCTGAACTTCCCATTCAGGGACTAATGAGAGTATGAGCTCTAGATGTCTAGGAAAGGCAAACTCTCAGGTCCCTTCCCTAATTTTTGAAGTTTTATGAGAAAAATTAGCATGTAAAGATATGCACCAATGTCACCTGACAAGTACCAGTTACAGATCTAAGCATTTTACATATATTACCTCATTTAACCTTGAAATAATCCCATGAGGCAGCATTTTACATATCTTTCACACCAATTTACCTATTTGGTCTTCACAACAACCCTCTAAAGTTAATAAGGGGAAGATCTTTTCTGACTCTGGGTTCAGAATCGGCTGAGCTGAAGGGAGGGTTGGTCTGCTGGCTTTCCAGCTCCTGACAGCTGGGAGATGAAGATGTAGACTACCGTCACTGACTGCCCCAAGTCAGAAGAAAATGGCAATCTGATATCTTTGAGAATGTTTCTGAGAAGTCCTTGGATAGGAACCTTAAATCAGCAAAAGGAATTTGAAAAGCCAGAGGCAGAATTCTGATTCAACTAGCTACCTTTGTTTCCACCAACAAAGGAGATAAGGAAATTAAATACGTAGTGGGGCTTCCCTATTGTTTGGGGCTGATGGGAGGATTTTGAGTCCTTCAGTGATTGTCAAGTAAAGGCATTCTTCAGCGGGAGGTGGAGGTGTGAGTGCTAGTGATGGTGGAGAAGGGGATGGTAGTGGAGATGGTTTCCCTGGTTGACCTCTGACCAGTTAGAAGAGCCTGAGATTTCTGAGGAAATTTGCCAAAAGGGCACTTGGGGGGAGGGTCCATGTGTTTGGGCTCCAGCCAGGGGTGAAGTCAGAGACATAAATCATGCCTCCCAACTGCCCATTTCCTCTTTGAGCTCAGTTCCCAGCCAAAAGCCCAGCTATCCTGCCAGAGGAGTGTGTGGATATGGGGGAGGGACCAAGATGCTGGAAGCCGGTGGTTGGAAACTAGAATTAGTAGGAATTAGCTGGGACTACAAATCTGGTCTCATTGGTGTCATGAAATGGGCTCAGGGCCAGGGCTGGTAGGACGGGGAGCCTGGTTGTAGGCTCCTCATCCCCTTGGGACACACCCACAGCCACACCCAGTCTGCTGAATTCTCTCCTACAAACAAAACCGCAGAGACATGCCTAGAGGCACAGACAACTACATAGACACACTTCCTACTCTTCCCTCATCCAACTGCTGCTCACTTTTGCCAGAAACCCCCATATCTTCTGGAGCAGCAATCTGCACTAGGAAAAAGGAGTGGGAGTTGAAAGGGATAGGTATCCTGGATTTTCATTAAGAAACATCCTCCTCCTCCTCCTAGCCAGTTTGGCTCAGTGGACAGGGTCCTGGATTTGATCCAGGTAAAGGGCATATACCTTGGTTGCAGGTTGCAAGTGGGAGGCAACCAATCAATGTGTCTCTCTCACATGGATGTTTCTCTCTGTCTCTCTCCTCCTACCTTCCACTCTCTCTAAAAATCAATGGAAAAATATCCTTGGTTGAAGATTAACAAAAACAAACAAACAAACAAAACCAGAAACATACTGCTCTAGTGATCTAATCGGCCTGTACTATATCATCTCTTTTGCCCTTCCCCCCTGGGGACAGGTCTGGATGACCTTCCCTTGCACTTCAGGAGAAAGCGGTCTGTTGTCCTCCTGGTGTGCAGTACATCTGAACCACAGGGATGGAGGAGGAGGAGCAGGAGGCTTGAGATGGAATATGCATGTTGGGTGGGGCATTGAGGGCAGAAAGTTGAGAAAGCTACTCCATGATATTTTCCATTGGCTTGGGTCCAGGCTGCTGGGTCTTGTCTGACCCTAATAGCCCCTCCTACTTCCTTCTTTGGTCAGCTTCACACTCAGTGCTCATTTTGGGGGTAAGACAGGAGAGAAAGGGTTCCTCTGGAGGAAAGGCACCCTTTCTGTCAGCACTTTTCCAGGTGACGGCTCTGGATTGCCTACAGGGACTTGCGGGCCTGAGTAACTTCATCCAGCCTGGGACCATCCGCCCAGGCCTAGTGGTCTCTTCCATGGCAGGGGGTTTGTCATGGCCCCATCATGGTACAACTATAAGCATCTGACATCTAATAGGAACCATGATGCTTTTATTTTGGCTAAGTTTGACCCATTCTGTTCTCTGAATTGTCTGCTTACATTCCCATTAGACTGGAAGCTTTAATGGAACAAGAATTGTGTGTGTGTCAGTTGGCGCAGCCCCAGACTAGCATTAGGAAAGTAATACAGGGAGGGGCAAAAGTAGGTTTACAGTTGTTCCTATGGAAAATAATACAATAATCTCTCTATATAAAAAGCCAGCGACCTTAACGACCAGTCGCTATGATGCCCACAGTGGCCAGCGAATGGCCCAATTAGCCACCCTACCCCATCAGCCCGAAGCCCTTCCTCTTGGCCCGCCACGCCCCTGATCGTCCCCCCCGCCCCCCGCCCCAATAGGGAGCGGGGTTTGCTGGCCAACTTCCTGCAGACGCTCCCCCCAGTCAGCTCCGGCCCCAATTGGCCCCCCCACTCTGATCAAGGGCAGGGCCTGCTGGCCAACCACCCATGGATGGTCCCTCCTCCAGGCTGCTGGTCCCTGATCAGAGCCCCCAACCCATTTGGGGGCAAGGCCAGCTGGCCCACTACCCACAGCCCCTCCCCACGGCTGGCCCCACCCCAGATCAGCCCTCACCACCCTGATCAGCCCCTCCCCCAAGGCCCCTCCCCCAAGCCAGTTCTGCACCCCATCGGCCCCCCCACACAGCAATTCAGGGGCAGGGCGGCTGGCCAATCACCCGCGGCCCCTTCCCCCAGCAGGCTGGCCCTAATCAGCCCTCCTCCCAACAGGCCCAGCTTGATCTACTGATTGGGGCTGGCTGGACCCCACCCGTGCACGAATTCAGGCACTGGGCCTCTAGTTAATAAATAATAATACAGGAATAAACTGTCTCCTATAGTCACAACTGTAAACCTACTTTTGCCTCACTTATACACTTTTTAAAAAATATATATGTATTTTTATTTCAGAGAGGAAGGGAGAGGGAGAGATAGAAACATCAATGATGAGAATCATTGATCAGCTGCCTCCTGTAAGCCCCCTACTGGGGATCGAACCTGCAATCCAGGCATGTGCCCTTGACTAGAATCGAACCCGAGACCCTTCAGTCCACAGGTGGATGCTCTAGCTACTGAGCCAAACCAGCTAGGGCTGTACACATTTCTTGATATGCAAAGAGACAATGTAATAATACTGGAGGAGGAAAGATCTTGGGAATGCTCAAATATATTTTTTCCAAGAAAAGGGGAGGGGGGAGGGGGTGGGCCACTGAAATGGAGGTAAACTGACACCAAGGCCTCCCTGCTCTCCCACCTCTGAGAACCTGAAAAAGCTCCTTCTTCTTCTTTTTGGTTAATAATCCTCATCTGAGGATCTTTTTTCCATTGAATTTTAGAGAGAGTGGAAGGGAGGGGGAGAGACAGAGAGAAACACCAACGTGACAGAGACATATCCACTGGGGGATTAAGCCTGCAACCGAGGTGTGTGCCCTTGACCAGAATTGAACCTGGGACCCTTTAGTCCGCGGGCTGATGCTTTATCCACTGAGCCAAACCAGAAAAGGCTTCTTTTAAATACACCCTCTATTACAGTCACTTGAGTCTCAGTGTTTGAGTACTGTCTCCCTGATATGCCCAGTCTCACTTGGTTCCTGAGAATCCAGCATCCAGAACGCACTGTCTTCATTCATCAAGGCCCACCCAAGCCCTGCATACGCTTCTCCAGCTCATTCTAACTCTCCGTAATGTCCCACTCTTCTAAATTCCTGCATTCATAGTCTGGACTAGACAGTCTAACACTTAATTATAACAGGGTATTTATAAAGTCCTTGTGCAACTTAGAAACTGAATACATTTGGATGTGCATATGATAGGAGCAACTATAAATATTTTATGAAAGCATAGCCCATAAAATTTTTAATGCTAACGTTTGCTTTTTGTTAATGTGCTTTTAACTTGCACAGGAAGAGTATGTGTTATACTGGAAAGACCTGGGCTTGAATGCTGCCTCTCTCATTTGATAGGTATGTGACCTTGGCAAGTTACTTAACCTCCCTGGGTCTCAGTATTTTAATCTGTAAAATGGAGATAATACCTTCCTCACAGATTTGTTGGGAGAATTAAACTAATGTACTAAATGTACAATTACCTACCACAGTGCTTGACTGCAAACACTACAGCCTCATTCAATCTGTCTGATAAATCTGAAATCTATTCAAATGGAATGGAATGTATTTTATAGGTCAGTTCTGAGCACAGACATTAAAAGCCTTCCTAATCTCCTCCCAGTACCCAGATTTCACTAGTCATAGCATTTATCCCACTGCATTGTATCTCCTTGTTTAATGTATCTCTCGACTAGACTAAGTTCTGTGAGCTAAGGATCTTGTTTCCTCCTGTTTTTCCATTGCCTAGCACATTGCCTACATCAGTAAATATTATTTGAATAAATTGAGCCTTAAAAAAGAAATGTAAACATAGCACAGTGATTTCTGAAGTGTATGACGAAGAATTTTAGTTTTTTATTTAGCAAGATAGTCTTCTAGCAAGATAGCATCTCTTGCTATCATGCTTTTAATGTCCATGCAATGCTTGAAATGTATCTGGAAATGTGATCCAATTACTTGTTAACCTGACCAGTCCCTATAGAACTGTATTTTATAGGTGTGGCAGAGACCCATGTTCCAGCATCATCTCCTCTTCTTCTGTTTAGTAAATATGACCCCTTCACCCTGTTTCCCACATACTGAGTTTTACCAGGATACATGGCTGCCAGCTAGATACTAGTCTGCTCAGCCTCTCTTGCAGTACGGGGTGGCCAAATAACTAAGTTCTGGTCAATGGGATATGAGTGAAGTTGTGTGTGTAACTTCTGGGTCAAGTTCTTAAAAGGGAAAGTTGATTGCCCCTACTTCCTCTTTCTTCCTTTTGCTTGCTGGGGCACAATGACAAATTAAGCAAATCACCTTAAACCAAGAGATGCAAGCCTTCTCTCTTAGCCAAGGACCATCTACTTCTGAACTATCACTTTATTTGAACCACCCTCTTCTATTTGTGGAGCTCTTTGTTATAGCGACATGGACTACATTCTTTGAATAAAGATTAAGATCACCATGTATCTGTTAGCCTACTCTGAAGAATGTTTTCAAGGAGCTCAAAAATAAAATGAGCCCTGGCGGGTATGGCTCAGTTGGCTGGGCATCGTTCTGTGCACCAAAAGATTGCCAGTTCGATTCCTGGTCAGGGCACATGCCTGGGTTGTAGGCTCCATCTCCAGTAAGGTGGGGGGCAGGGGGGAGGGCAGTGTGCAGGAGGCAGCTGATCAATGTTTCGCTCACATTGATGTTTCTCTCTCTCTCCCTCTCTCCCTCTCTCTCTCTCCCTTCCTCTCTAAAAATCAAAGAAAAGTCTTACAAAAACAACACCGAACCAAGTTTCAATGAAAATAGAATCTGCTAAAGTCTAGTGAAAACTGAAATTTGTTCTAGCATGAGCATATTCAAATTTCTTGAGGTTCACAAACATCCTATCTCTTCTATTTAACCTAATCTTTTATATATGATAACTTTGAAATCCAAGATGGATGATGTAGTATCCAATCTCCAAGATGGCCCAGTGATTTTCATCTCCTGGTATTCATGCCGTTTCTATGTTCCCTTACTACCTTGAATCATGGCTGGCCTGTGTGAGCAACACAATACTGTGGAAGAGAATCTAAAGCTCCCATGACAAAAAGGAAACGATGCTCATCTGGGTAACATCCCAGGCTAAGTCAGAAAAGATACTGCTGTTTCCATCTTGGTCTTTCCCTTGGTTCACTTGCTCTGAGGGAGGCAGCTGCCATGCCATGGCACTGAAGTAGCCCTATGGAGTGGCCCGAGTGGAGAGGAACTGAGACCTTTTCTTTCACCAAAAGCCATACCAACTTACCATAATTTGAGTTCACTTATATGAGTCATCTTGCAGGACAAGGTGGCCAACCCATCAAGTTTCAGATAAGTGTAGCCCAAATGATACCTTGACCACAACCTCATGAGAGACATCAAGCCAGAGCCACCTACCTAAGCTGCTTCTGAATTCCTGACCCACAGAAACTGTGAGAGAATGAATTTATTGTTGTTTTAAGTCACTAACTTTTGGGAATAATTGGTTATGCGTCAATAGATAACTAATATAGACTATAAATTCCTTGAAAATAGCATTTGTTTTATACTTACTTTACTTCAAGTTATTGCATCAACCATCTCCCTGGCCCTGTATTGGAGATTAAAGCATATTTAAACATCTGGTGGAATATGAGAGGTGAAATGACATTGCCCTTGAAATTCAGCGTAATACAACTAGAATGAAAAAACACAAGATGTTAATCAGTCAGAATATTCTGACCATTGTTTTCTTCCCTGTGGGTTTTTAAGATCCCCCAGGGTGGAGGTGAGGAAAAGGGAATAGAACTCAGGTGAGTATTGTTATTTGTCATTTTGGAGTTTCCCAAAACTCTCTGTTCTGTTATTAAGTGGAATATTCTCTTAAGCCTGGGTATAGGGAAGCTTTGGTAATGAGGAATCTTCAATAGCCTACGGAAACTCACCTAGGCAAAGGGAGTGTGACAATGCCTGGAGGGAAAGTAAAGGGATGGCTCTCTTCACAGGATAATTCAGGCACCAGTCCTTTCTTAGGGATCAGGTAAACACCGCTCTGGCACCCCGAACCAACAGAGTCATCCACTGTGGATATGAATGTGCAGGAAGGGACCTGAGTAAGGAAGGACAGCTCTGGGGACAATGAAGAGGAGATGAGAGACAGAACCACGTTAAACCCAAACTCTACTGGGCAATAAATGGATGTTACCCAGATGAGCATCATTTCCTTTCTGACATGGTAGCTTTAGATTCTTTTAGTTACAAGGTTGACTAGAGCCTCCAGCCTTTCAGTGTATAGAAGATTAAGAGATTTGGACCTCTGACCTTCAAATCCCTGTGGTGGTGGGTGCTGTGTGGGAATGGAGACAGTGGGAGTAGGGACATTGTGAACTCAGAGCCTTTCACTTCCCCCCTCCTACAGTACATGGTTCCCTTATCTGGGACATAGCTTATGCCTGGGTCACAGGGGGCTCTATGAGTGCTATGCTGGTAACCCTCAACAAGAGAAAGTCAGTCACTTCTTAAAATTGAATAGCAGATGTTAGAGAAGGAAGATATTATGGATAGCCCAATGTCCTTATCTTATAGACAAGGAAACTGAGGCTCAGGGAAAAGAAATGCCTTGCCCAAGGTCATACAGCTAATGTGGGATATAATCCAGGTGTCCTTATTCCCAGTTAGCTCTTTCCACCATCCACATTTACCTTCACTTTACTTTCTTTTTTTAAAAAAATATTTTTATTGATTTTAGAGAGGAAGGGAGAGGGATAGAGAGATAGAAACATCAATGATGAGAATCATTGATTGGCTGCCTCCTGCACGCCCCCCACTGGGGATCAAGGGCGCAACCCAGGCATGTGCCCTTGGCTGGAATCGAACCTGGGACCCCTCAGTCTGCAGGCTATCCACTGACCCAAACCGGCCAGGGCTACCTTCACTTTACTTTCATTATATATTCCATCTTATCCCATTAACTACCAACTTTATTCTGGGTCACATTCAGGAAGGTCCATTTCCAGACTACCCCCCTCCCCCATTGGAAGGGTAAAGAGCTTCTGTTTTGTGTTTAGGTAAAGTAGAGCATTTCTCCTTTTCCCTGTCTCCCTTTCTCCTGTTGTTCTCAATGAGGAACTGAGTCTATTTCTCCATACACAGGAGGATTCTCAGAAGTTCTGGGCTCCATTCAGTTGTGGCGGAGAAGCTGATGGGCACAATGCCTTGGGATGCCCTCCATGTTGGCAGGCTTATTGTACCCAACTGGTGGTCATGGCCTAGTGCCCATTGGCAGGGCGGATTCCCATCCATGCTTTAACTTGATGCCTGGCATCTGTGGGTGCCAGACGGCTGACTGGCTGGATACCTATGCTGCATTTTGCCCGGTTGGCTGGGCCTGGTTTGTGTCACTTTTAGATTTGTTTGTGTTTAGGAGGGTGGTCCCTCCATGGATTTGAGACACTGGCATTTCTTGATTGGCACTGCCAACCTAGAATCTCTGATAAACAGCACAGGACCCCCTGGACTTCAGGGAAGTGCTTCAAATGTCTCAGCAGTGCCCCTCCTCTTCTCATCTTTCCTCCAGCATAGAGTTCCTTGTATCACCCTTCCTAGCCTGAACAGAAGCTGACAGGTGACAGTCTCAGGCCAAAGTTCCTAAGAAAGTGAAGGAAGAGAAATGGGCATACATGGGTTAGGATGCGTGGGGACTAGGAAGCAGCCAAGTACCCTGCTTACTCTCCCACAGGCTTCAGAAGACTACGGGAGTAGCCATTTCCGGGGAGAGGTTGGGGGTTAATGGGGGGGATGAGGACACATGTGTAATACCTTAACTAATAAAAAAAAAAAAAGAAAAAAAAAAAAAAAAGAAAGTAGCCATTTCCACTGCAGTCCCAGGCAGCCTTAGACTGTAACTCCACCTGCTGGTCACCAAGAGACCAACAGCTCTGTCTCAGCTCTTTCTTTAACAGACAAAAAACTACTCCACCTTCATTTCAAGGTTAAATTCTTCCTTCTCAGAATCTGTTGAGGTTACAGTTTTCTCTTTTGGGAAACTGCCTTTCAGGGGACTGAATGTAGGGAGACCTGGCTATAACTTCCAGGGGTCCTTTCCCTTTCAAAACATCTCTGAGGCTAGCGCTTCACCTCCTTGCTTCCGTTGCTTTAGGTGTAGGGGGTTGAAATCTATGCCCCTCCACATCCTGGTTAACTACGCCCACAGAGAGCAGCAGCAGGTAGTGATGTTTTACTTGGACATAGATCACAGGATTCTTGTTAGCCTTATGGGAAGGAGAAGCAATTACTTTTATTATCTCTGTCCCTATCTGTTTCCGATATGGGAGAGCCTACATTTTTTTCATACTTACTCTTCTCCTCTTCCCATTCCTTTAGAACAATTAGCAGTAGTTCAGTCCATGCTGAAACCATGGGCCAGGAATCCTGAGACTCCCTGGGGCTACAGCTTCAGAAGTGAAGGTCATCTTTGGCAGGGAAAGCTCTCAAATTAATACTTTTTTTTTTTTGGTGAAATGGGACAATGTCAATGAACACCCTTAAAATTGATCAGGATGTCCAACATCAATCCATGGAGGTTACAGGGCTAGGAAAACAAATCAGATCCAGAAATTTACTCTCCATTCTGACTTATCCACGTTGAGTAAAAAGCAGTCATTTAAAAAATTTTTTTGAATGCCTAACCTTGATTGAAAATACCCTTTAAATGTCTCAAGTTTTGTCTTAAAAGGAAGATGTCAAGGAGTTAAGACAGTATACGGGGGTAATCTTATGCTGCATGTATTTCATGTCATTTCGGTGTTAGGTACCCTCAGTTTATTCATTAGAGCTGATGTGTATTGAGTGCTTAGTGTTAATCCTCTTAAAAATTTTAACGCATTTCCCCCACTTATACCTTTAAATCATCGTATGATTGAGGTACTGTACCTTTATTATCCTCCTGCTCTTAATCACTACTATGCTATACCCTTTGCTTTGTGATTAGTGTGTAGATTTTTAAAGGACCTATTTGGGTCTTTAAAAACTCAGTGTAATTATCTTCCTTGTAAATGCCTTTAAAAAAGCCTTTATTCAAAGTGATATGTGATTGTAGAAACTTGATGCATCAGAATTATATAAGGTGTATTGCTAAAAATAGATTCCAATGTGCTACTTGTAGATAATCCGATTCAGGAAATCTGGACCAAAGCCCAGGAATCTGCATTTTAAAATTAGCACCCAAGTACCTCTTATAGAGGTTGATAGGACTGTGTGGGTCCTCCACTGTCCCCTGTTAATCTAATTCGGTTGTGCTTCAAAATGACTGAGTATAATTAGAATTAGAAACTACATGTGGGCTTTGGAATTAGATTTTCTTTAACAATAATATGCCCAAGAACAGCGGTACTAAGGCAACTTTTGTAAGCTTAACAGTTTATCCTAATGGCCTTTTATAGGTCCAATGCTGTCCTGTCTTTTTTCTTCTTTTCTTTTTTCCCTTCCTTCCTTCCTTCCTTCCTTCCTTCCTTCCTTCCTTCCTTCCTTCCTTCTTTTTCCTTCCCTTCCCTTCCCTTCCCTTCCCTTCCCTTCCCTTCCCTTCCCTTTCCTTTCCTTTCCTTTCCTTCCTTTCTTAAAGATAGCTATGTGGTAAACTTTTGTAAATAAGTCATAAAAAAAAGCCCCTAAGTAATTGTGATGTAGGTGATATTTGGATTATGGTTTTTTTTTTAATATTCTTTTAAAATAATTTTTATTGCTTGAAGTATTACAAAGAGTATTACATATGTCTCCTTTTTCCCCCCCTTTGACATTCCCCCGGCCCCTACCCCCTAGTGTCTTGTGTCAATTGGTTATTCTTATATGCATGCATATAAGTCCTCTGGTTGATCTCTTAATACCCCCTCCTCGCCCCCCCGCCAAACCCTCCCAAGGCTTCCCACTGTAGTTTGACAGTCTGTTCAATGCTGCTCTGCCTCTGCATCTACCCCTGTTCATCAGTCTATACTGGTCCCCATTATCTGTCCCAACCTCACTGGAGCCGTCCCAGCCTCACCGGGGCCGTTTCGTCCTCACCAGGGCCATCTTGACCTCACCGGGGCTGTCCCGACCTCATCGGGGCCATCCCGACCTCACTGGGGCCATCCCTACCTCACTGGGGCTATCCCTACCCCACCGGGGCCATCTCAACTTCACCGGGCCGTCCTGACCTCACTGGGGCCGTCTCCACCTCCCCGGGGCCGTCCTGGCCTCACCGGGGCCGTTTCAACCTCACCGGGGCTGTCCCGACCTCACCGGGGCCGTTTTATAGATTATGTTTTGAAAAACACTGTCTTTGAATATAAATGGCCTGAAAGTAGGACTATAACTATAACAAATCTTCATGTGTACATCCCATTTAACTTGGCTGCATGTAGCAATAGAGGTAACACTGGGGTTTGTATCATCCTTGGCTAAGAACTAAACACTGCTCAGTCACTCTGATATATTTTTCACCCAGGAGAGGCAGCCCTATCTATTAGAGGCCCTTAGAAAAGAGGCGATGTTATATGTTATAAGTGTTTTTTTTTAAATTTGAATTATCTCTGTGTAAAGATTTGATGAAGGCTGTACAGTTTTCACATGTTGGCTTTAGTGATTCTTCAGTCTTCACTGAAGAGGGCAGAAAATAATATTATTTTTCTCTGCCTTTTGAAATGCACAATGCAGGGGGCAGGGTAAAGGGAGGAGAGTCAGGGGCTAAGCTAGAGTTGGTAAACAAGCTTGGAAGCAAATGAAGAGAGCATTTTCGTGGGGAGAAATGAAGGGCTGCACGCAGCTCCTGCACCACAGCATTCTCTGAAGACAGCACCAGTCACTGCTGGCTGTTTCCTATTCTGAAGGAAATAATAAAAAACAGTATTGGCAAAGCGACCCTGGGTTTGTTTGGAATTGATGTTTTGAAAAGCAGTTTACATCAGAGAAGACAATGAAGGAGAAATCTTAAGAAAGAAAGGAAAAAAAAATTGGGCCAAAAAATACAGCAAGCACCTCAAATAGCCCGAAGGAGGCTGCAGGGACCCGGTGGAAAACTATTTAATCCCCGGCCTTGCTAACAGCCTAGAGGACGCCTTTAATGCACTTTTTATAACAAGCCTGGCTTCTGAGGTTGTGAAGAGCCTTCTAGCTCCTAGAATCAGTGATGGTTCTTTGAAAATTTTTCTTCCCCCTTAACTCCTGGGGACAAATTAACCAAAACCCCAAAAATGGGAAACTAGGAAGCTTCCAAAGTTGCTCTCTGTGTTTTAAAAGACTGTATTCGATTCAATATGGTGAAGGCAAAAACCCCTTTCCTTTCTAGGTTACTTTCTTCCCCCACTGCTTCTCTCACCTCAGCTGGATGGTCTCTGAGAATAGTTTCAGGCTGATAGGAAAATTTTACCAAATGATCAAAAGCAAAGCAAGCCCTAGAAATGATTGCATAATCCTCATCCTCTTTAAAAATGCATTTTTTTTTCAATTGAATAACTAGAAAAACAAAATTTTCCAGTTGGACCAAACCACGGAGGTCATCTAGTTCAATCTCACTTTATAGAAGAGAGGAATGAAGTACAGAAAGCTTAACTGACGTACCCAATGTCACAGGACTGTTCTTAGAATCAAGATAAGCCTGTCAAACTCCTAGTAAATGTTACCTCTCTTAACTGCTTTCATAACCGCTTTTCTCAAGTAGTTTCTGCCTGCCCATGACTACTTAGTACGCAGGTACTATAGCAACACATTTTTGGCTTTCTGGGAGGCACGTGGGGTGGTTGGCAATGGTACCTTTTTCTGTGAACTTTGAAAGTAACTTATTTCCTTAAAAAAAAAGGCTGACCTCAATCTTGTCACAAAAACAAATATTCAAAAACCACAACACACTCGAGCAAACTCTCAATGCTCCAGGTACTGATTATCCAGTTTCCTTTTCCCTTTCTCTGCAGACCATGCCGTAGCTCTGCAAAAAGTCTGATATATGTTGTGGGATTGTTTGTGGCAGCTTCCTGATCTCTGACTGTAGCTATGGCGCCATGTTAAACTCAGCGTTCCAGAGGCTGGCGCTCCCTTGGTGGATTCATTCGGTAGTGTACTAGAGAGTCATTCCTATATACCTGCTCCTCCAGCTACTCAAATGGTTTTGTAAGCACTTAATAATTCTGTCTTAAATTTCCTTTATGCTTAAAAATATTGAGATTTTGAGAGTGGCTTCTGTTTCCTATTCTAAATCCCATACAGCAAGCATGTCAAACTCAAAGGCTAACATGGGCCAAATAAACAAGGTTTAAGGTTCTGTGGGCCGCAAAAAAACAAAAGCTTCCATTTTCATAGAAACGTAGGTTTATTTCGATAGAGACATGCTGAATACAAAGGGCTGAAATAAATGAGTAATCGTTAACATAAAATAATAGAACATTTTAATAATAATTAATATATTTTTTGAACATTAACTTACCAGACACTCAAAACTGCACAGATTAATAAGCGTAATGCAAATAAGCCTATTTTTCTTGTTTTCCTAAAGTGAAATATTTCCTGTTGCGCACACCAAACAAGTCAGTCTAAGACTAATGATGTGGCAATCAGCTGCTAAAATATTTGCTGCTAGTATTAGTGGAGAGAAATGGGGCGCCTGCACGTAAGGCTTGTAAGGGAAATGAATACGACAAAATTATAGTAATCAGTTTTTAGCAAAAGTTATAATTCGTTATTAATAATTATGTATAACAGGATATTGTAAAAATTAAGTTACAAAATTTTTATTAAAATGTTTCTTACATACTGTTATATTGGCTGGGACGCAAAAATACTCATTGTGGGACCGAGAGTTTGACAAGCTTGCAATACAGGCATTTAGAAAATAATTACAACATAACTCATGAACAGTTCCAGTCAAGATGGTGGGGAAGGTGGATGCTGAACTCACCTCCTCCCATGATTACATCAAAATTACAACCAGATTATAGAAGAATCAACCTGGATAACCATCTGAAGACTAGCTAAACAGAAGTCCTGTAACTAAGGATATGAAGAAGCAGCCATATGGAGATGTGAAGATGCAAAATGGAATGGCCCTGCATCCACGTGTAGCAGTTGAGAATCTGGAGGGATATCACAGCTGCAGTGGTCCCCTCTGAGGGGCAAGGGGTCTCAGCCCCAGGCCAGGCTCTCCAGCCCAGAACACCAGTGCTGGGAAGAGGAGCTCATATAACATCTGGCTGTGATAACCAGTGGGGATTCTGTCTGTCCAGGTAAGATGGAAGGCTGCTGGAAACCCAGGAGTCCTCTTAAAGGATCAACACACAAACTCGCACTTGTAGGCACTCACCTTGGGTGGAGTGACAGTGGCTCAGGGGCCATCATAAAAATACAGAGAGAAACTGAGTTGTGTGGCTCCAGGGTGAGGGATGGCTGCCATTGTCCCTGTGGGTGAGCCCTCTGTCCACAAGACTAAATTTGAATCTACATTAGCCTGGTGAACTCCACTAGCTCCATCCTGATGATTCTGAGACCCAGTCTTATCCCAAGTGCATGGCCTGAGGCTCTTTTGGTGGCCACCAGCCTGGGTCTGTATCAAAATACTTTTTAAAAAACCATTGAGCAATTTTGGTCAGGTTCAGGTTGGGGGTGTGCAAGAGATATGCAAGGAGAGACTGAGTTGTGTGGCTTTAGGGCAAGGGCTGGAGGGTCAGCTGCACTGTCCCTGTGAGCCCTCCCACCACATGACCAAATCTGAATCTGCCTTAGCCTGGCTCCACTAGCTCCACCCTGATGACTCTCTAAAACCCTGCCCCACCACAAAGGTCTGCAGGCCCCAGGCAGTGTCAGCTGGCCTTGGTGTACCCTGAGACTTTTGCTGAGTGGTCTCAGGGCCAAGCACTGGTGCAAAATTTGAATCTGTATTAACCTGGCGAACAGCACTTGCCCACCCTTGTGACTCCCTGAGACCCGCCTCACTCAGCTCCCATACTGAACTGACTGATGCTCTTTCAGTGGCAGCAGGTCTCAGGCTCCCTTGGGCCTCTTGATGACCTCCCCCAAGCCCAAGACTGGTGCCAGCTGGCTTTGGTTCATAGTGTGGGCCCTCCCATGTGCATCCAAGTGCAAGACAGGCAACTACCAACCACGGATCACTTTGTAGCTCCAAATAGGTAACCCTGGGCTGGTCTGACTTCTGTGGGCCCAAAACCAACACACCTGGTAGTTGGCTTCAGACCACAGTAGAGCCCCACCCGATTAGCTCCACAAGTGGCACACCCAAAGGGAGGTTTTGGCAGGCATCAGACCCTGCTGGGTTGAATCCCATTCCATGTGGTCAGCTCCCACAAAGTAGCTTATACACTGTGATCATGGCCAATCCTCACAGCCAGCCAGCCAGACAGCCTGTGGGGCAATCCCATCCACTGACATGCTAACAGCAACCAAGGCTCAACTACAATAGGAGAATACACACAACCCAAACAAGGGATACTGCTGGAGCACCAGGCTCAGGTGATCATGGAGACTCCACCACTGGGCCCTGTACGACACCTAGTACATTAAGGCAACCGTGCCAAGACTGGGAGACGTAGCAGATCTACTGAGTAAAAACACAGAAAGGCAGCCAAAATAGGGAGACAAACATATCCCAAATGAAAGAATAGGAGAAAGCTCCAGAAAAAGAAATAAATGAAATAGAGGTAAGCAATCTATCAGAAACAGAGCTCAAAACACTGATTATAAAGATGCTTAAAGAACTTAGGAGGAAGAGTAGATACAATGAGTGAGAACTTCAACAAAGAGTAAGCATAAAAAGGGCACAGAAACCATAAAAAAGAACAAGTCAGGCCCTAGCTGGTTTGGCTCAATGGATAGAGTGTCGGCCTTTGGACTGAAGGGTCCCAAGTTTGATTCTGGCCAAGGGCACATGCCTGGGTTGCAGGCTTGATCCCCAGTAGGGGGTGTGCAGGAGGCAGCCAATCAATGATTCTCTCATCATTGATGTTTCTATCTCTTTCTCCCTCTCCTTTCCTCTCTGAAATCAATAAAATATATTTTTAAAAAAAGAACAAGTCGATTTATTTATTGAGGGGGAGAAACCAAGATGGCGGCATAGGTAAACACTGGAGATTGCTGCCTCACACAGCCACTTCAAAAATACAACTAAAAGACAGAATGGACATCATCCAGAACCACAGGAAGGCTGGCTGAGTGGAAATTCTACAACTAGAAGGAAAGAGAAAAACATACTGAGACTCAGAGGAGGTGCGGTGCCGAAGTAAAATACAAAGGTGTGGAGGTGCATGCGGAGAGGGCTGGCGGCTGAGGACACGATTGTCTTTTTTTTTTTTTTTTTTAATATATTTTATTGATTTTTTTTACAGAGAGGAAGGGAGAGGGACAGAGAGATAGAAATATCAATGAGAGAGAAACATCACAAGGTACATGCCCTTGACTGGAATCGAACTTGGGACCCTTCAGTCTGAAGGCCAACGCTCTATCCATTGAGCCAAACTGGTTAGGGCACGACTGTCTTTTTCAATCGGGAGGGAGTCTCAAGCTCTGAGCTCCAGTTCCGGGCAAGTCTCTGGGGACCCAGACTCATACAGGGAGAAACTGGACTGTCTGGCATCAGTCGGAACTCGAGGGCAGCTTTCTTTCGGAGGCGCTTGCAGCAATTGCTGGTGTCTGAGGGCAGGACTGAGAGCAGCCATACTGCTCTCCACCCGCCCTGTTGATCCCCTGGGACTCCGCCCCACCCAAGACGTGCACAGAGGCTTTTGCATATGAAAGGCCCGGCCCTTTGTAATCTGAAAATTACTTAACAAACTGCAGCTGCCCCAAGGCCCCAGGGCAACTTGCATTGCATCACAGCTGGCTTCTGCTGGGTAGCCTCAGGCAGAGGCTAGATTAGCACCTCCTTAGATCCAAGAGCCAGTGTACCCAGTGGTCAGAGTGGGACCATCCAGATTACAACTCCTCAGATCCATAAGGGACACACTCAGGGGGCAGACTCAGTGAGCACCAAAGCCCCACTAAAGCAAGTCTTGCCCCATAAGGGTGTCTTCAGCACAGAAGTTCTCCCACCGTAGACACAGCTGATTCTCACAGCCAATTGGCCTAGAGGTCAATTCCTCCCAGTGATACTTACAACAATCAAGGCTTAACTACAATAAGACCATGCACAAAGCCCACAAGGGGGTGCACCAAGAGTGTCTACCTCAGGTAATCGGGGAGGCTGAGCCACTGGGCCCTATAGGACACTTAGCACAGAAAGTCACTCTATCGACACAGCGAAGCATAAAAAATGCCGAGACAAAGAAACAGGACACAAATGACAGAAATGGAGGAAAGCAAACTACTGGATATAGAGTTCAAAACCACACTTTTAAGGTTTTTCAAGAATTTTCTAGAAACCGCCGATAAACTTAATGAGACCCTCAAGAAATCTAGTGAGACCCTCGATGTTGTGATTAAGGGCCAACTAGAAATTAAGCATACACTGACTGAAATAAAGAAAATTATACAGAATCCCAACAGCAGACCAGAGGATCGCAAGAATCAAGCCAAAGATTTGAAATACGAAGAAGCAAAAAACACCCAACTGGAAAAGCAAAATGAAAAAAGAATCCAAAAATACGAAGATAGTGTAAGGAGCCTCTGGGACAGCTTCAAGAGCACCAACATCCAAATTATGGGGGTGCCAGAAAAAGAGAGAGAGCAAGATATTGAAAACATATTTGAAGAAATAATGACAGGAAACTTCCCCTACCTGGTGAAAGAAATAGACTTACAAGTCAGGAAGCGCAGAGAACCCCAAACAAAAGGAATTCAAAGAGGACCACACCAAGACACATCATAATTAAAATGCCAAGAGCAAAAGACAAAGAGAGAATCTTAAAAGCAGCAAGAGAAAGAAACTCAGTTACCTACAAGGGAGTACCCATACGACTGTCAGCTGATTTCTCATCAGAAACTTTGCAAGCCAGAAGGGAGTGGCAAGAAATATTGAAAGTGATGAATGCCAAGAACCTACAACCAAGATTACTTTATCCAGCAAAGCTATCATTTAGAATTGAAGGTCAGATAAAGAGCTTCACAGATAAGGAAAAGCTAAAGGAGTTCATCACCACCAAACCAGGATTATATGAAATGCTGAAAGGTATCCTTTAAGAAGAGGAAGAGGAAGAAAAAGGTAAAGATACAAATTATGAACAACAAATACACATCTATCAACAAGTGAATCTAAAAATCAAGTGAATAAATAATCTGATGAACAGAATGAACTGGGGCATAGAAAGGAAGTGGACTGACTATTCTTGCAGGGGAAAGGGGTGTGGGGAATGCGGGAAGAGACTGGACAAAAATCGTGCACCTATGAATGAGGACAGTGGTGGGGGTAAGGGCAGAGGGTGGGGTGGGAACCGGATGGAGGGGAGCTATGGGGGAAAAAAGAGGAACAACTGTAATAATCTGAACAATAAAGATTTAATTAAAAAAACCCCCAAAAAACCCCAAAACAAGTCAGAAACTGAGAATACAATATCTGAAAGGAAGAATACACTAGAAGATATCAATAACAGGTTAGATGAACAGAGGATAGAATCAGTGATTTGGAAGACCAAGTAACAGAAAACACCTAATCAGAACAGCAAAAATAAAAAAAGAAAATAAAAAAATGAGCATAAAAAACTTAAACAAGCAAGCAAAAACAAACAAACAAACAAAAAAAGAGCATAATGTAAGGGACCTCTGGGAAAACATCAAGCATAACAACATTCACATCATAAGGGTACCAGAAAGAGAAAAGCTAGAGCAAGGGATTGCAAACCTATTTGAAAAATATAATGACTGAAAACTTCCCTAATCTGGCAAAGGAAAAGATACAAATGCAAGAAGCACACAGGAAAATAAAAAAAGAAGCACAGAGAGTCCTAAACAAGATGAACCTAAAGAGGCCCACACCAAGACACATCATAATTAAAATGCAAAAGGTTAAAGACAAAGAATTTTTTTTAAAGATAGATTAAAAAAATTTTTTTTATTGATTTCAGAGAGGAAGGGAGAGGGAGAGATAGAAACATCAATGATGAAAGAGAATCATTGATCGGCTGTCTCCTGGGGATTGAGCCTGACCAGAATAGAACCAGGACCTTTTAGTCCACAGGCCAATGCTCTATCCACTGAGCCAAATCGGCTAGGGCCAAAGAGAGAATTTTAAAAGCATCACAAGAAAGAAAGTTAGTTACCTACAAGAGAGCACCCATAAAATTTCCAGCTGATTTCTCAACAGAAACTTCTCAGGCTAGAAGAGATTGACACAAAATATTCAAAGTGATGGAAAAGCAAGTACCTACAACCAAGACTACTTTGCCCAGCAAGGCTATTAGTTAAAACTGAAGGAGAGATAAAGACCTTCTAAGAAAGCAAGACCCATATATATTGCTGTTTATAAGAGACACACTTCAGATAGAAAGACACACACAGCCCTGGCCAGTATTTCCCAGTGGTTAGAGCACTGGCCTGTGCACTGAAGGGTTGCGAGTTTGATTTCTAGTCAAGGGCACGTATCTGGGTTTCAGGTTTTTTTTTTTTTTTTTAATACATTTTATTGATTTTTTACAGAGAGGAAGGGAGAGAGATAGAGAGTCAGAAACATCGATGAGAGAGAAACATCGATCAGCTGCCTCCTGCACATCTCCCACTGGGGATGTGCCCGCAACCCAGGTACATGCCCCTGACCGGAATCGAACCCGGGACCCTTCAGTCCGCAGGCCGACGCTCTATCCACTGAGCCAAACCGGTTTTGGCAGGTTTTTTTTTTAAAAAAATATATTTTTATTGATTTCAGAGAGCAAGGGAGAAGGAGAGTTAGAAACATCAATGATGAGAGAGAATCATTGATTGGTCGCCTCCTGCATGCCCCCCACCGGGGACCAAGCCCACAACCCAGGCATGTGCCCTTGGCCGGAATCGAACCTGAGACCCTTCAGTCCGCAGGCCGACGCTCTATCCACTGAGCCAAGCCAGCCAGGGCTGGGTTTCAGGTTTGATCCCTGGTCCTGGTTGGGGTACATTGTGGGAGACAACCAATAGAAGTGTCTCTCTCACATTGATGTTTCTTTCTCTCTTTCTCCCCCCTCCCTCTCTCCCACTCTCTCTAAAAATCAATTTTAAAAAATCCTTGGGTGAACAACAAAAAAAGACACATATACTAAAAGTAAAGGAATGAAAAGATATATTTCTTGCAAATGAAAATTTAAAAAAGCTGGGGTAGCAATACTTACATCAGACAGAATAGACTTTAAAACAAAGAATAATAAGAGATAAAGAACATTTCATAATGATAAAGGGATCAATCCAATAAGGTGATATAACTCTTGTAAACACTTATGTACCAGCATAGGAGCATCTAAATATATAAAGCAAATATTGATGAACATAAAGGGAGAGACTGACAGTAATATAGTCATAGTAGGAGACTTAAACATCCCATTGACACCAATGGAGCAATCTTTCAGACAGAAAATAAACAAGGAAATAAGTCTTTTTTAAAAAAAAATATATTTTATTGATATTTTACAGAGAGGAAGGGAGAAGGATAGAGAGTTAGAAACATCGATCAGCTGCCTACTGCACACCTCCTACTGGGGATGTGCCTGCAACCAAGGTACATGCCCTTAACCGGAATGGAACCTGGGACCTTTTAGTCCATAGGCCAACGCTCTATCCACTGAGCCAAACTGGTTGGGGCAGAAATAGCAGTCATAAGTGAACATTAGACCAGATGGATTTAATTGATATTTTCAGAGCATTTCACTTCAAAGCAGAAGAATATACATTCTTTTTTTTAAAAAAATATATTTTATTGATTTTTTATAGAGAGGAAGGGAGAAGGATAGAGAGTTAGAAACATCGATGAGAGAGAAACATTGATCACCTGCCTCCTGCACACCTCCTACTGGGGATATGCCCTCAACCAAGGTACATGCCCTTGACTGGAATCGAACCTGGGACCCTTCAGTCCGCAGGCCGACGCTCTATCCACTGGGCCAAACCGGTTAGGGCAAGAATATACATTCTTTTCAAGTGCACAAGGAATATTTTCTAGGATAGATGACATGATAGGTCACAAAACAAGTCTCAACAAATTTAAGAAGCTTGAAATCATATCAAGTATCTTCTCAACCACTATGGTATAAAACTAGAAATCAATTACCAAAAATAAAAAGAAAAAACACACACATGGAAATACACACAAATACATGGAAGCTAAATAATATGTTACTAAACAATTAGTGGGTTTAACAATAAGATCAAGGAATAAATAAAAGGTACCTTGAGACAAATGAAAATGAAAACACAACAACCCCAAATCTATGGGACACAGTGAAAGCAGTCCTAAAAGAGAAATTCATAGCAATATAAGCCGACTACTTCAAGAAACAAAAAAAACCCTCAAATAAACAATCTAAACTTACACCTAAAGGAACTAGAAAAAGAACAACAAACAAAGCCCAAAGTGAGTAGAAGGTAGAATATAATAAAGATCAGAGTGGAAACAAATGACATAGAGTCTAAAAAAAAATACAAATACAGCATAGGGAACATAGTCAATGATATTGTGGTGACTATGTATGGTGCTTGTGACAACAGAGGAAGCACTTTGTAGGGTATAGGATTGTCTGATCACTAAGCTGTACACGTGAAACTGGTACAAAATAGTATTGAATGTAAACTGTAATTGAAAAATAAATAAATAAAAGTTAAAAAATGAAAAAGTAAAAAATAATACGAAAGATCAGTGATATATAAGAGCTGGTTCTTTGAAAAGATAAATAAGATTACTTTCAACAATAAAGATAAAATTAAAAAAAGAAAAGATAATCAAGATTGATAAACCTTTAACAAGATTCACCAAGGAAAAAAGAGTACATAAATAAATGAAGTCAGAAATGAAAGAGAAATAACAACTGATACTGTTGTGGCAGAATGCATGGGAGAACGATCAGCCAGCACTCTGAGGGAGGAAAGTTTAACCTTTTTTCTGCAGATCTGGTAGAAAACGCACGGGATCCAAAGCCTGAACTGAATTCGTGGAGGAGGCTCTGGCCTCTATATCTCCTCCTGTGGTGGCCCCTGAGGGTCCCCTGCAGCTCTGCCCAAGTCAGTCTTGGCGGGGCCTTGGGGGCATGCTCCGCAGCTCTGCCCAAGTCAGCTGTGGTGGGGCCCAGGGGTTAGGCTCTGCAGCTCCGCCCAAGTCAGACTGGGGAAGTAAGACTACAGTTTTAACCAGATACTGAACTAGGTTGCAAGGCCCCCCATTTTTGTTTTCAATACCACAGAAATACAAAGGCTTATAAGAAAATACTATGAACAATTATATGCCAACCAATTGGGCAATCTGGAAGAAATGGTTAAATTCCAAAAATATACAATCTTCCAAGACTAAATTGAGAGGGCGAGGGCTATGCCCTCCATCTTACCCCGGATCCTCCATATTTAGGCAGCAGCCATCAGCCATGTGCTAGGCAAGGAGCTTCTTCCCGGAAGCCCAAGCCTCTGCTCTTTAAACTAACCTATGACGATCAAGGGAAGTGTGTGCCATAGACACCACCACATCCTGTGTAACAAGACCCCGACTTGCACCTGGCCAATCGGCAGGGCCCACAGTCCTCTCTCCTCCCCTTACTCCAACCCCCCTATAAAACCCCTCTTCCCACAGGGCTCTCGCGCTCTCTCTGCCGCTTGCCGCTGCGGTGGCGAGTGTGGTCGGGGAGCCGAGCTAGCTCGAATAAAGACTCTATCTGCTTTTGCATCAGACACGGCGCTCCCTGGTGGTCTTTTGGGGATCCTGAAATCTGGGCTTAACATAAATCAAGAAGAAACAGGAAATCTGAATGGACAAATTACTACCAATGAAATCAAATCAGTACTCAAAAAACTCCCAACTAACAAATGTCCTGGACCAGATAGCTTCACAGGTGAATTTTACCAAACATTCAAAGAACAATTACCACCTATTATACAACTATTCTAAAAAAATTCAAGAGGAGGAAGGCTGCCAAATTTGTTTATGAGGCCAGCATTATCTTGATTCTAAAACCAGACAAAAATATTACAAAAAAAGAAAACTATAGGCCAATATCTCTGATAAACATAAATGCAAAAACCCTTAAATATTAGCAAACCAAATTCAGCAATACATTAAAAAGATCATACACTATGATCAAGTGGGATTTATTCCTAGGATGCAGGTTGATCCAATATCTGCAAATCAATTAATGTGACACATCACATAAACAAAATGAAGAATAATAATAATATTATATCAATAGAGGCAGAAAAAGCATTTGACAAAATCCAGCATTTTAATAAGAACTTTCAGCAAAGTAGGAATAGAGAAATCATACCTCAACATAATAAAGGCCATAGATGATAAACCCACAGCTAACACTGTATTCGACAGGGAAAAGCTAAAAGTATTTTCCTTAAGATAAGGAACAATCTTTTTTTGCAATGGGTTTTCCACCAAAACACAGGTGTCATGAAAACCACTGCTAAATTTATAAAGAATTCATACAACTAAACATCAAAAAACAAACAATCCAATTAAAAGATGGGCAGAGGACCTGAGTAGACACTTCTCCAAAGAGGACACACAAATGGCCAACAGACATATGAAAAGATGCTCAATGTTACTAATCATCAGGGAAATGCAAATGAAAACCACAATGAGATCAATTCACACCTGTCAGAATGGCTATCATCAATTAATAAAAAAAACACTAGTGTTAGTGAGGATATGGGGAAAAAGGAACTCTTGTGTACTGTTGGTGGAAATGCAAATTAGTGCAGTCACTATGGAAAACAGTATGGAGGTTCCTCAAAAAATTAAAAATAGAACTACCTTATAATGCAGCAATTCCACTTCTAGGTATGTATTCGAAGAAACCCAGAACACTAATTTGAAAAGACATATGCACCCCTATGTTCACTGCAGTGTTATTTACAATAGCTAAGATAATGGAAGCAACCCAAGTGTCCATTAATAGACAATTGGATAAAGAAGAGGTGGTACATATATAAAATAGAATATTACTCTGCCATAAAAAGAATAAAATTTTACCATTTGCGACAATGTGGATGGACCTAGAAGATATTATGCTAAGTGAAATCAGTTAGACAGAGAAAGACAAATACCATATGATTTCTCTTATATGTGGAATCAAAAGAACAAAATAAATGAAAAAACAACAACACAGAAACATATTCATAGATACAGAGAACAAAGTGATGTTGTCAGATTGGGGGGTGTTGGGTGCTGGGGGGAAAAAGTGATGGGATTAAGAAGTTCAAATTGGTAGCTACAAAATAGTCACAGGGATGTAAAGTGCAGCATAAAAATATTGTCAGTAATATTGTAATAACTATGTGTGGTGCTAGGTAGATCACTTGCAAATTATGTATATCTGCCCACTATGCTGTACATCTGAAACTAATATAAAATTCGTGCACATTGAAAGGAAATTAATTAGAAGGTGGTTGGTGGGGTGGGACTAGGCTAGACAGGCTGGACATGCCCTGGAGCCAACCTCCTGTGGTCCCTCCCCAGCCAGTCACACCTTGGGTGGTGCTTTGGTTTGAAGGGTGTCTGCAGAGTGAGTGGGGTCCCTCTGGCAGGTGGCGTCCGTCAGCTTGGCCTGTGGGCCTGGCTGAAACCAGCTCTCTAATATCCCCCGAGGGGTCCTGGAGTGCAAGAGGGCACTCTGCAAAGTTGCTGTCCTATAGGGTGTGGAACGCAAATGCAAGTGTGCAGTAAACCAGATTTGGGGCCGACAGTGCCCCAGCAACAACCACCCATGGCTGAAGGTGGAATGGTGTGGCCCTGCAAGGAATTGGGCTCCTTCCTCTCTGGTTTTGGGATGTGTCACCTGAGAACCACTGCTGTCAAGTCACTGCAGCTCAGCTGCTCCTGTGTTGAGCGTCTGCCCCCTGGTGGTCAGTGCACATAATAGCTACCAGTCGAACAGACACTTAGCATATTAGTCTTTTTTATATATAGATATTGAATGTCAACTATAATTGAAAGTTTAAAAAATAGTATAAATAGAGGATAGTAGACCCCAGAGCTTGGAAAAGTTACACAAGGAGGTAATATTTGAGTTGGAACTTGAAGGTGGAATATACTAAGCAGAAAAGTGTTGGGAAGGGGAGGGAACACATACATTTTAGGAAACAAGAGTGCCAAGGTATGGTCATTAAAGAGTACAATGTGTTAGACAGAGATGGGTGAGTTCACCAAGTCTAGACTATGAACAGGATGAGGAAAGATGAAGTTGGAGCAATTATAAAATGCAGTGGGACTATGAATACTGCATTTGGGGGTAGCTGAACTGACTACAATTCTGGTTCTGCCACATGGTAACTAAGTAACTCTGGTCAAACCTTGTATACTAGTAGTTTATGATCCTCAGTTTCTTACCTACCAAATGGAGACCTAATAATATCTACTTCATGGGGCTATGTGGAATTAAACTGACAATGCATATAAAGTACTTGGCACATGCCAAGTGCTCAAAAAGCCTTTGCTATTATTATTAGGTAACCTGGGAACAGATTACTAAATATCTTGAATGCTATGTTAAGGCAGGTGGAGGATAAACTGAAGTGCGGAAAACCTAATGGCTAAAAGACTTATGGTTGCTCTAACAGGCCAGGTTGGGATGAAGATCTGAAATAAGACTGCGGCAGTGGAGATACAAAGAACCAGTTGGTTTCAGAAGTCATCTCTGGTATTGAAATGCCAAGATTTGTGGCTAATTGAATGTGAGGGAATTCTGAAAAGACTGAGTGAACAGTGACATTGTGAAGAAGAGCAGTCCTAGGTGGTAGCTGAAGTTGAAGGCTCTAAATGCCTCCAAGAACAAAAGCCTGTTTGAGGCAAGTGGTCTTAATTATTTTGTGCATGACACTGATGTGGCTCCTCCCACAAGCATTGTAAGAAACAGTCGACTGCTTTTTGAATGCTTCAGGAAGTGGGACTAAAACAGACCACTGGTCTTGCAAGTTAGGAGGCTGAGAGGAGATGGTGAAAACAGAGTAGGCAGACTGCAATGGAGTAAGGAATAAGCAGGAACCGGAGATCAAGTCTAGACGATTTTTTCAAGAAGTGCCAGCTCTAAAGGGAAGACGCAAGCAATAGCTCAAGAAGGAGTGTAGAGGGTGCTGTGTATTGGTTTACTGAACACCTGCAGTCCTTTAGTGTACACAAGCTGGAAAGCTAAAAACTACATTTCCCACATTCCCTTGTAGCTGGGGTTCAGATGTGATTTAAGTTTTGCCAGTCAGATGCACTAGTGTATCACTTGGATTTTGAAGCCAGCAGGGGTTAAGACAGAGGGTGCAGGGCATCTATATGGGGCTGCTGATAACCGCAGAGATGTGCTTCTTGAACTGGCAGCTTCAGTGGCAGCTTCCTAACTGTAGAAGTAGCAGCTCCCTGAGCAGTCTTTGGGAGTTATTTTTGGAAATTCAGTCTAGGATTTGTTTCTTCAAGCCTTCCCAATATTCTGTGATTCATTTAATGCCTTGTAACATTTCCCTTCCTGCTGAGACAAGCTCAAATGGATTCTGTTTTCTGCAACTGAACTCTGATTGATACAGGGGACAGGGTATGTGTTTCTTTAAAAAAAAAAAGAAAAAAAAAGAAAAGAATGTAGCCTGGCTGGTGTGGCCCAGTGGTTGAGTGCTGACCCATTCACCAAGAGTTGCTGGTTTGATTCCTGGTCAGGGCACATGCCCGGGTTGTGGGTTTGATCCCCAGTAGGTGTTGTGCAGGAGGCAGCCAAGTGATGTTTCTCTCTTATTGAAGTTTCTATCTCTCTCTCTCTCTCCCTTCTTCTCTAAAAATCATAGGTCAATGCTTAACTATTGAGTCACACCAGCTGGGCAATTTGTTTGTTACATATCAGTAGATAACTAATATGCTGGGATACAGTACAGGTAGAAGGGTGAGTTAGCTTGGAGAAGTAGTATACCTCTGAAATAAAGAAAAAGATGGGTGCTGTAAGAGTTAGATCTAGAAATGGAAAAAAGAAGGAGCTAAGTTTGATGACCAGTATTTTCTCTCGAGTGTAATAGGCAAAGCCATTGGCTGAAAGTGGTGGTGGGAAGTAGAGACTATAAAGTTGAGAACAATAAAAAGGGTGCAAGGGTAACCAGGCAAATCTGAATAAGCCAAATAGGAATGAGTGCCTGGGTTAAGAAATCATACATCTGCAGCAGAGTCAGTTGGCATATTTATGTGATTTTCTATCACTACGCACAATACTCTTAAACAGAGTAAGAGGTAGTGGGTTTCACTTGACTTTGGAATTTGTGAAGCGAGACAGTGGACAACAGTGGGGTCAAGGGAACCCTGGGTGATAATTTAGGCTACTGAAATGACTGACCATGGAGTCCAAGCTGGTAGACATGAAAATGAGTCTAGAAACTCTAGCCTGAAAGAATAAGAGGTTGAGTGCAAAATCAACATTTAGGGAAGCAGGATGGTTATAGAAGCCAAAAGCAGTAAATCAGAAACCAGAAGTTCCACGTCACGGTCATAGCTCACTACTGACAAGCTGTGATAAAATTTTCAGGGCTTGTTTCCCCCCCTACTCTAAAACACTAAGAACAGTGGCTTACCCACAGTAAACACTGTATAACGATTTTACTAGTAACAATTACTCTTGACTGTTTTAAAATTATACAGTATTTGATACATACGTAAGCAGCATAAGATAAACACTGAGAAATCCATCACCCAACTTAATAAACAGAATACTACTAATACACTGTATTCTTTCCTCATCCCATCCCCCTTCTCCTCCCCCAGAGATAACCACTATCTTGAATTTTGTTTATCATTCTCATTCCTTTATTAAAAGACTAGAGGCCTGGTGTACAAAATTCATGCATGGGTGGGGGGTGTCCCTCAGCCTGGCCTACACCCTCTCTAATCTGGGACCCCTCGGGGGATGTCTGACTGCCTCTTGCAATCTGGCACCGCTGGCTCCTAACTGCTTGCCTGCCTGCCTGCCTGCCTGCTCATCCCTAACCCCTCTGCCTGCCTGCCTGATCTCCCCTAACTGCTCCCCTGATTGCCCTGTCTCTGCCTCGCCCTGCACCCAGGACCCAGGATTCTCTCCTCTGGCCAGTCGCAGGCACCCAGGACCCGAGCAGGCTTCCCCTGGGGCCGGCCGCAGCCGCAGGGGACTGTGGGCAGGCGGCTTTGCCTGGGCTGCAGCCACAGGTGCCCGGGACTGCGGGGTAGGTGGCTTGTCCCCCTCCAGAGCCACAGCCTGGCTGGTCCCCATTCCTCTCTCACAAGCTCATTTGTGCCTGGCTGGTCCCCATTCCTCTCTCACAAGCTCATTAGTGCCTGGCTGGTCCCCATTCCTCTCTCCCCAGTGTTGAGTGTCTGAGCCATTAAGGCGTGAGGATGTGATGACCATTTGCATATTAGCTCTTTATTATATAGGATGACATGTTGCACATTTCCTCAGGGCCTGTTTCTTCATATGTAAGATGAAATTTTGGGTTCGGGGTTCTCTAAGCTCCCTCCAGTTTTAAGAATATATGAGATAGGTGGATGTCAGAGTTACATACCTAGTGGGACCGTATAAATGCTTATTTTTCAAGGTTTTGTAAAGTTAAAACACTGATTCTTCTGTTGAAACTGCCAAGTTAGCCGAAACCGGTTTGGCTCAGTGGATAGAGCGTCGGCCTGCGGACTGAAAGGTCCCAGGTTCGATTCCGGTCAAGGGCATGTACCTGGGTTGCGGGCACATCCCCAGTGGGAGATGTGCGGGAGGCAGCTGATCGATGTTTCTCTCTCATCGATGTTTCTAACTTTCTATCTCTCTCCCTTCCTCTCTGTGAAAAATCAATAAAATATATTAAAAAAAAAAAAAGAAAAAGAAAAAAAAGAAACTGCCAAGTCAACAAAAGGATATCTCAGTGGAGCTTCTAAGCTCAAGATCAAGACTTCCCATCACTTTCAATTTGCACCTCTGCTGCAAAGTTCCACTCCAGAGAAAACCAACACAAAGACCTAAATAACCCCGTCCACTGAAAATCTGAACTCCAAGCCCGAGGAAATAAAATCCAAACAGACAAACCGGGAAAGCACACTTTATTTCAGTATTTTAATAACAATTAAGAGGCATGGTTGGATTCATACTCAGCTTTTCATATAAACTGGACTTATTTCCTTTCTTTATGTGTGTGTGTGTGCATAACAAAGTAAAATACTAAACTTATCTTCACATTTCCTCCAAGGTTCTTACATTATTTTAGTTTCATATAAAACAGTCTTTAATTAAGATAAACACAAAAGCAAACCTTCTGACCATATGGTTGTTATTACGGTTACTGTTCGCCTAGGATGCTGTTCTTCCTTTTTATGTACAATCTTAGATTTTATATGTCTCACCAGTTACCAAGTTTATAAAACTGAGCTGCACCAGGCAGTAGAATGGCTATGTATAGGGCTAATCCCCTGTTCACACACAGGTGTGCATTCTTCAGACTGCTAGAGCTGGAACAAAGTCGGCTGAGACTGTTGTTATAACAGGTTAATGTCTCTAGTGGCCTCTGAAAAGGCCATGACTGTAAAGTAGGATATGAATATGTTCCAAAGCTTAACAGTACCAGGAAGATAGTGATCAAAGGAATGAGCCATCACTACAGTATTTTTCTCCTGGAATTTAGGTAGTTTTCCTTATTCTACCCCTTGTATTGATACAAGAAATGCATGTTTTCTCAGAGGTCTTTTCTTCGCAAGGCCAGTCCTGCTTTGATCATTTAAATTATAGTATACAAATCAACTTGATTTTTATATCCTGCATCTTTAAAAAAGGTAATAAGTATAATGTTATCTCCTTGGTTTCTGCCTACGTTTGAGCTTAATGTGAATTGTGAAAAGTACAAGTAAAGAAGTCTAAGAATGCCAATATAGATACACACATTTTGTCTAAGAGACTAACACAAGCAGCTACTGTTCTCCCTCACCAATGAAAGGGTACTGCGATGCATTATTCGAAATTAAATCTGCATACTTTCCTTGTTTAGCTCAGGTGTACAACTACCAGGAGAGCTAAAGGTCCTTTATTACTTACATTTGTTTATTCCTGGTAATAACATTTGCAAATCACAGTGGCACTTCTAGAACCCCTATAGAGAAAGGCAATTTTTCAAAAAGCAAATCGTCTCTTTGGGGTAGAATCTGGAAGCCCTACATAAGATCAAAACGTAGGACTCAAGAGGCTCTGGACTAAGGTTTCAAAACACCTCTGTATTTAACCATTACACCTGACTGTAACTGAAATTAAGGTAGAGTATTCAATTCTTTATCTTCCACTGTTCACATTCCAAAGGGAGGGTATCACCCCCAAAAGAGAGTCTCAAAGATTGGTAAACGTCTCCTCCCAATATCTGACAGAAGTGGTAAATAGTCACTTTTGTTCTAGTTTTTGAGAATCTCCAAAAATCTCCAGGAAACAAAGTCCAGACTAGTGAATCCTAGGCCCAATAAGAATCCCAGGCAGTCTCTGAAAGGTCCTGGATCAGACAAATTGGTTGCTTTAATCATTAGTTTACCAAAGAAACAACAGGATTGTCTATTTTGTGAGCTAATAACACAGGCAGCCAGTGATTCTACCATTGAGTGTTATACTCCAAAGGGTCAGATGTATTGTGATTAAATTCTAGTAGTCATGAGCAAAGAGCTGTTTTCCTAAAATAACAAAATCAGGGTTTTCATTTGCTTTTCATAAATGTTAGATGTTAGCCTATCACCTCTTTAAATATTAAATAAAAACACACAGTAACTATTTTCTGTTTAATTCTTTGCAATGAGACTCATGTCCCTGCTTATTTCTCCTAAACTAGGTGGGAGTTCTGGGTTACAAGTGTAACAGATGATAGTTTTGTTCTGTCATCACGTGAACAGTTGAAATCAAAAGGGTTTTGCATTTTCCAGTAATAAGACTATTTTTAAATAAAGTGTTTGTGAGGTATTGATTGATACACAAACATAAGTGATCAGGACTGGGGCATAAAGGGTGTCCCCCCCCCCCCCCCCCAGTATATTCACTACCCTCTCAGGAGAAAGGGCCTACTTATTCACTTAAGATCATGCAGCTAAGCAGAACTACTACTGTACTGGGGCTTATCTTGAACCTGTTTTTAGAGTTTGGAACTAAAGAAACAGACAGCTCTGCTTCATCAGGGAAGAATTTTGAGTAAAACTGGTGGGAGAAGGCCTGCTTCCCCTTATCTGTTACTCTGCTGGAGAGATCCCTTTTGGGATTGTCAGTATGCTTCATCCAAGTCCCTATCTATACCAGATCACAAACCCCTCCCATGCCAGACAGTTTTAAAACCAAACCAAGTCAAACTTGAAAACAACCACACAAAAACAATCCAAACAATCTCTGGGGAGACTTTGAAGTCTCCTTGGAAGGGCCAACAAGATGCTAAGATATCCAGAGCTTTGGATGTTTCAAAATCTAACTTATTACACATACATCCCAGGTAGTCAGCAGGGCCCTCACACATTTCAACTTTGAAACCTAAACTTCACACACAGGTGGAAAGCCTCTCTCTCTTCTCCACATGTACACTTGTTCCTCCCCTCCATTCCAATCTTCACTCCTATATAATCTATATCTAGTCTGACAACTAGTACGTCTAGCTGGAATGTAGGAGAGATAAATACAAGAAACCTCCCCTAGGTTGGAAATATTTAGACAGACGATGTCCTCAAGTTTCTAACAAGAATGGGGCATTTTGCCCTATAAATGCTATCAGTATCTGGTGACCCTGGATAAACAGATGCACTGATCAAATGGGTCCATTCATACTAATGGGAAAAAGAATTTGGTCCACATATGTCAGAGAACACAAATACTCAGTTACTTTTTCCAACCCAAGTTTCTTGCCTGCATTTGATGGCTTCTTTAAGATTCTTTAAATAATTATGTTTCATTAATGTGGAATGGGATGTGCTTTCTGATCTTGGGGCTCAGGGACTTGACCAAACTATCAAGCTATCTACACCAATGGTTTATTTGAAATAGTTTTAAAACTATGCGGAGTCTTTCTTGCATCAAATGAGGACTCAAAAAGGGGGAGAGAAAAAAAAGGCATTTGTCAGTTTGAAAGTCACAGACAGTTTATCTTTCTATAATTAGATTAGGAGAAAAATGAAGAACCCACTGATAGCAGGAAGAAGCAAGAGTCTTCTAGGTTCAGTCATCTGTAAGGAAATGAGAAAAAAATTTTTTTTAGTTCCTTTCAGTGACAAAGGCAACAACTGCATATGACAATGGGCCACACAACTACAACACAATTAAAATCTCTTGGTCGCTGGAGGAATCTGCTGTTTATGGCAGAGCACCAAGTATCTTCTGACCCTGAGCTCTTTAGTACCACTAAGCACAGAGAAACTTGACTTAAAAGCAATCTACGCAGAGATCAATGTATACTCCTGTGTCAACAGTTTTTTGACTCAGGAGAAAATCAGAATTGACTATCTAGGCAATTGACTCCTGCAGACAATTCTGGATTAATTCTAATTAACTTATATTGATCTTTTTTCTTTTTATTCACTCTACTACTAATTAACTTACCAGTATTTTCTCAGCTATTACAACGTACATCAGGTGAACAAAAATTAGTATTACTTGCTTTTGAGGCACCTATCTATTAAAAAATGGAGTGGTTGATACACACACAAATGGGATAAAGCATACTGACTATAAGTTAAACAAATCCTTTTCACTTCTGTGCATTCAAAAAATCTTTCCACCCATAATTAATTCCTTAAGGGAATAAGTCATGTCTTCTATTTCTTTTGTATCCTTCCATAGAAGCTAGAGAATTCTGCAACAACAGGCATTTAAAAAATGATAAGAAGGTCTGTGGCTGTTTAAAGAGTCTGAACTAACATAGGATAATTTTTTTTTTCCTGATTCCTCAGGGGTTACACAGAAAAATAAATTTAGTTCCAAATGAGAGGTGTGTCTTTTCTTAAGTGATAGAATAGAAGTTTCTCCTAGGCTTTTGCCTTAAGAGTAGCCATTTTTTACTAGGTAACTATCCATACTAGAGCACCAAGTATTTTGTACAGTGTGTAAGAGGATTTAAAGTTCATGATTTATCCAGATCTGTGTGCACTTTCCTGGCGCACCCTAGTGCTATTGTGTCTCTTTTCCTTCAGGGGCCAGATGTAATTTTATGCCTTCCTGATATATTTAACAATTTAATGTCAGAACCTATCAAGAAAAATGACTGATACTGGAAGCAACTGATAGTTATAGTCCATAGCTAAGGGGTGTTTACTTTTAGAATCTCCTTTCTACTTCTCACCAGAAGAAACATCAGCTTTCATATAAAATGAGCCCTAACTCACAGAAGACCCATCTGATTCACTGTCCAGAGGAAGTGAATGAACTCAAAGGCAAGAGGCCACTCACTCATTCATTCACTAAATATTCACTGAGGACTTCCTAGCTCAAGACAGTGGGGGATATAATCCCATCCCTAGCTTTTTTTAACATTTCTTTTGCCAGGGGCAAACGCAGCCAGGACAGCATTTAAAGCACCAAACTTGGCTCTGCTATGGGCATAGTAACCTCGAGGAAAGGCTTCATCTGTGGAAAGTAAACTTTTTGCTCTCTTCATATAGATTTTTTGAAGTTCTGTTCAATCAAATATTCAGATAAGATCAACAGTGCAAGACTCTTAGAAACCCGAAACTTTTAAGTGCTCATTAAAGAGTCTGAATATTTTGATGTGTTAAACTGTACTGCACAGGGAAAGAACTGCAGAGTAGTGAAGCACAGCTGTCTGATTAATCTCAGCCCATTAAAGGGGTATGAGAGATCTAGAATGCAATGCTGATAAAAAAAGAAAAAGAAAAAGGCAATGTGTAGTAACTCTAGGGAAAGCAACTTGGCATGTTAACCGAATTCTAATTTAATCAGTAAATGCCTATTCATTAGCGTGTAAAGCCATAACAGAAGCTATATACTTAAAAAACATAGGTACACACAAAGCTTTAATTTGGTACCATAATCTGAAAGAAAATTGGACCCAAATTGCTTTATGTCCAGTTAAATCTTGCTACCATCGGAGAAGGTAGTGAAATAAAACTGACTTACTTGATGAGATATTCAGTTACTGTGCATTTCCATCTATAGAGTAGAAATATTTCAAAATAAATACACCATGTCAATTGAAATTCACTCCATCCTCTACTCTTAACTAAACACAAACAATTTATTCTGAAGTATATTGAATCACAATATAAAAGTAGAAGAATGCATTCATTCATTCATTTATTTTTAAATTCTCACCCAAGGACATGTGCTTTTATTGATTATAGAGAGAGAGGAAGGAAGAGGGGGATGGGAGAGAAGAGGAGAGAAGAGGAGAGGGAGGAGAGGGAGAAGGAGTGGGAGAGGGAGAGGGAGGGAGAGAGACATCAGTTGGTTGCCTCCCATATGCGCCTGAACTGGGGATTGGACCTATAACTTGGATATGTGCCAATTGAGCCACACTGGGCTAAAAGTCAGGGCTAAAAGTAGAAGAATTTAAAATTAGTGATTGCATTCTACTCAAGTGCATGAAAAAAGAAGATAGTTCTTTACCTATCAAGCCTTCTGACATATGATTTGGTGAACTCATTTTTTGGGCAAGTATCCAAAGGGAAGTTTTTTTTAAAGGAAATCCTTTAGCCACCTAAAAATTAACTCAAACTGTGGCAAAGCCTGAAACCAAGGGACTCTGAATTGGGAGGCAACATTAGAAAAATAAAGTTTATATTAAATATGATGGTTATCTTGGGTGTTCCATATGTGGGAATTTCTTTACCAGGGTGGTATGATACAAATTTAGTATGTTTGCTCAGCATGGCCTCTGATGTCTAGGAAAGACATTCAAATACTATTTTTATGCTGATTCTTATGACTCATAACTTTCATGTTTTCTCTACACATTTCCTTTTAGGTCCCTGAAATCCAATTTCTAATCCCAATTCCCTATTGATCTTATGTCTTAAAAATCAAGGATGACTTCCTCCTAACGAAAATCAGTAGTCTTTTTTGTTGTTGTTAATCCTCACCTGAGAATATTTTTTCCATTGATTTTTTTAGAGAGTGGAAGGGAGGAAGTGAGGGGGAGGAGGTGTGGAGGAGAGAGGGAGAGAGAGAGAGAGAGAGAGAGAGAGAGAGAGAGAGAGAGAGAGAGAGAGAGAGAGAGAAAACACCACATCGATGTGAGACATCATCTGGTTACCTTCTGCATGCACTCCAATCACGGCCAGGGATTGAACTTGCAACCCAGGTACATGCCCTTGACCAGGAAATGAACTTGCAACCCTTTGGTGCTCGGGCTGACACTCTAACCACTGACACACTGGTCAGGGCAATAGTCTCCTAAAAAATATGTTCTTATTTTGTTTTTTAAAATGTTTTTATTGATTTTAGAGAGAGAGAGAAAGGGAGAGGGAGAGATAGAAACACTGATGAGAGAGAAACATCAATATTGATCAGCTGCTTCTCGCACACCCCCTGCTGGGGACTGAGCCTACAACCTGGGCAGGAATTGGTGCGTGGGTTGACACTCAACCACTGTGCCACAGTAGCCAGGCAGGGCAATAGTCTTTTTATTGCTCCCCAAATTTACTCATGGTATTTGACGTCAGTGGTCACCCTATCTTGAAAATATTCTTTTGGTTTCTGTGATCTTGTACTTTCCCGATACTAACCAGAACCAGGACTAGGGTGAACTGAGTGAAGCCCTTAGGGCAGTGGTTCTCAACCTACTGGCCCTTTAAATACAGTTCCTCATGTTGTGACCCAACCATAAAATTATTTTCGTTGCTACTTCATAACTGTAATGTTGCTACTGTTATGAATCATAATATAAATATCTGATATGCAGGATGGTCTTAGGCGACCCCTATGAAAGGGTCATTTGACCGCCAAAGGGGTCGCGACCCACAGGTGGAGAACCGCTGCCTTAGGGTATAAAATTTAAGAGCTGCTCATTCTCAGGTTGTGAGAGTGCAAGGTATTCAGACTAAACATGTTTTTGAATACAAAGACTAACTACATTTATTAGCACAAAGAAAATAATAAAAGCATTCTGTCTCATTACACTTACTGTTTTTCCATGGCAGAACATACGGCAGAGACTTGGGAACGCGCATGCCTGAAGCCAGGTTACTCTTATGTTCCATAACTATGTTGCTTGCAGGGCTGCAAAAAGAAAGATAAATCTGACTATGCCAGCATTCTTCAGGCAGGCACACACAAGACAATCAAAATGTGTTTTTTGTAATTTGGGGGGAAAACAAAACAGGCTACATTATGAAATGTAAACACATTTCCATCAAAACATTCTCGCAATTAGAATGATTACCATTTCTCTGGAAAGCTCACTGTTCTGTACAGGCATTAAGATGGGTCTAAGTATTTTCATTTCTTAGAAATTTATATAAACAGTAATGCCATCTACTGTTCAGTTGTATGACAAACACATCAATTCACTCAATAAACATGAGATAAAATAAAATGCCAAGACAATCAAACTAAAGGCAACAAATCTCAAAGAACTGAGGCAAAATTAAAATTGTACTAGTGAAATTCATTTTTAAGTTTTTCTATCTTAGTGCACACACAAAATAAGGTACAGTTACAATTACTAGCTGACCTCAGGAGCTAAGAAATAAAAATGGGTAAGTATTCAATTGGGGGAAAAATGAAGTCTAACATTTCAGTCCTTTATTTTCTAATCCAGAAATATTCTCATTTGGATTTGAAATGTGATCTTCTAAGGTTTAAAAATAAAATAATAATGAGAAATCTTACAGACTTCAAAATTATATGCAAAATCAGTGGGAAGAAGAGATGCATTTTTTTTTCCCTACCCAACAGGTATTTTGGATTCCCTACTCTTAAACAAACAAACAAACAACTTTTAAGATTATTTTTTCCTTAAACACTAGTTACCAAGAGTAAAAATGATCCACGTGGTATAGCTGGGGATTTTTTTTTTTATATATATTTTATTGATTTCTTACAGAGAAGAAGGGAGAGAGATAGAGAGCTAGAAACATCGATGAGAGAGAAACATCGATCAGCTGCCTCCTGCACATCTCCCACCGGGGATGTGCCCGCAACCCAGGCACATGCCCTTGACCGGAATCGAACCCGGGACCCCCCAGTCCGCAGGCCGACGCTCTATCCACTGAGCCAAACCGGTTCCGGCAGGGGATTTTTTTTTTTTTTTAAAGCATTAAAATAATATGAACCTAGTGAAAAACTCAACTAAGACATAAGAATATCTGGCTCCACTGTCTCCTTTGCTAGACTCTAAGCTAGTATTTTTGTGTTCCCACAGTGATTTACACAAAGCATGTGACCTTTTTATGAATCAAGGAAGAAATAAGAAAAATAATCCACCAAAACAATATCTAGACTAAGTTACTACCAAGTAACGCCATCAAGGAAAGAGATCAATTCATGCTTTGGTGGCTTTTTTTTGGTAACAAAGCCCTCTGATTTTGGGAGCCAGTGCTGGGAATGAGACAATTTCATTTACCTGTTCTTGCCACAGTAGCTGGCTGTGCCCCAGACAAATGGGGTGCTAGTTTGTTCCCACAAATCTGCCAAAGAAAGCAAAACATAGTTTGTGGTATAAGACACCAGTTTATGCTAGTTGAATTTGTAAGATGGGAAATAATACACCTAAGTTTAGAGAAGGAAGTAAAAATTGATCAAGTACCCTGCCTAAGTGACACAGTAGCAGGAATTTAATTGAAGAATATAAACACAAACGACATAAATAATAATAAACGTGCCCAGAAACAGCTAAACACAGATGGCATAGCACAATTTATGGAAGAAGACAGATGTAAAGAAGTGCTTTTTCCAATCCAGAAGAAGAGGCTGCTCCACGTGTCTGCACAGCCATACAAATGTGCTCATTTTGGGGCCCAATAAAAATCACAAAGCATTCTGCAAAACATGGCATGTCCATAAAACAGGAAAATCTTCCTTCTGTCTAAAGCAAATGACTTGAGATTTAGATATTGTGCAGAAAAAGATGCAGAAGCACTTACCTTTATCCCAGTCTTCATCACAAGGAGGGCACTGCCATGTGCTCTCAACCAGAGTCTCTTGTCCAAGGTTCCTGGTTTGGTTGACTGTAAGACAATAGAGATTTTGACATGAGAACGGGACATTGCTAAGTTATGTTTAAAGGGGTTAGTGGCTAAAGAGGTTGCAGGGTAGCTCAATGGGTCTTTGTTTCTCAAAGATAAACAGAGTGGTCTTATCCCCTTGGTGACAGAGGACATGAAAGAAATAGCAGAAACAAAGATATTTATCATATCTGTGGCAAGAAAAGGATTTTTTTAGTTAGATGAATTATTGGTAAAGTGAATAAGGCTGTTTAGAAGAGAAAGCATTCTAACAAACACAACCTGACAACCTTTTCCTTCTGAAAGTGTTCTTCAATATGGAAAGCCAAAAATCAAGGTGACAATGTAGCATAACACAAATTTAAAGGGGTTAACCTCTAGTACCAAAACATTTCAGCTAGTCAGTCTTACCAATGTCTTGCTCTATACAACTTTTGTCATCACAGCTTGAAATATGGTGACTGATTTCGGTCCGAGGAACCTGATGGCGAGCATTGAAGGGACAAGTAGCCAATTTGTTTGCGACATCAGGATGATTCTGTGGAACAAAAATTAAGGAGTCTATCAATTCTCTGGACCTCTTAAAAGTCCAAGGGGCATGGCTCAGCTTTATCTATAAATGGCTCCCCTAAAATCTCTCAATAAACTTGTAGCTTAGCTATGATAGATAAATTCATAGTAGAAAATTAAGAGGAATTTTTTTTATCATTCATACTGACCATATAATTTCTCAAAATCATCAAAACGTAAGCCTCTTTGTTATGACTATAGAGACTGACAACACAGATTTTAGGGTTAAAGCGGTTTATGTGGAGGTAAAGAGCAAATTTAGAATTGGGTATTTGAACCACATCTTCTCTCCCTGTTCTTCAGAGTCATGAGATTCAAGTGGCACAGCATGTAATGGTAGAGCTCTTTGGATGTCTTTGAAAGCTGATATTGAGGATACACAGTAATGCTAAAACACACTCCCAGTCTGCATTGCAGTAGTGTCCCTGTTATTGCAATACAATAAGGCTGGAAAATAATTGTTAGAAGGGAGCTGCAGAAGAAGCAAACCAGTGATTTTTCAGATTAACTTGGGAACACTTATTTAAAGTAATGATGCCTGAAATGAGGCTCTGAACAATTTGACCTTTATTTCAGTTATTTCACTAAGGAAAAGCCCAAATGATAGAGTCTACTCTGCTGACCAAGTTTCTTATTAAAACAAAACAAAGTATTTAATGTTACTCAAATCTTATGGTAATATACCAGCAATTAAGAAATTTACTTAATAGGAGAAGAAAAACATATCATACAATACTAAAAAAAAAGGTAAAAATAATGTGAAATGGGGAGAAGGCTGGAAAAAAAAAATAGAGGGCGGAGAAAATTGTGAGGGCATTTGTCTCCACGTTTTTGTAAGGGATATCAGGTATTCCAATGCAACGGTTTTGTGGCCAAAGATTAAGTGCATTAGAAGAGGACGTTGTGGTGGTATATTCAGATCCATACTGTCCATGTTCAACTTCAAGGGATCTTTGTTCAAAAGATTAAAAAGAGCTGGAGAACTAAAAATCGGCATTATAATCATATCTCCAGGACTACAAGAGAAATAGTCATGAAAGGATGTTAATACATATATAAATCGCATGCAGTTTGGATTAAGTACCAAAACTGTTTCCCAAGCATCAGTCCTGGCAGAACTTTGGCCTCTGTATCTGACATCAGCATTCTAACAATCTTTTCAAAGTGCCTCAGTTACTATACCAGCATTAAAGTAGTTTACATCAACTAAGTCTACAAAAGAATGACCAGAGAAAAAACACTAATAAGTTTTTTTTTATTTTCCCCCTCAAAGATGCTGTTGAAATTTGGAAAAAGAGTTAATTTTAGGAATAAGTTTTTCTTGGGCTAACCTCTAACTGTTCAACTTCTCTAAAATTTGTAATAAAAAATATCGGAAATCAGTGTATTATTGACTCAATCCTTATCAGCATTAATTTCACAAGGCGGAAGGGATTTTCTCATTGCTAGCAAAAATTAGTGTTTCCTCTTTTTACAAAGGGAGAAACGACTACAGAGAAGCTGTTTATCACTATGGGTGCTTATCACTAGTTTGGGGGGAAGGGGGGAACAAAATAGGAAAAAACTGATGTACCCAAGAAGTAAACAAACTCTATAAATGTTGGTATTTAATAAAAAGGTAGAGTCCCAAAACAATTCTGGAAATTCAATTTAACACATTAAAATTATCTGATATTTACAGAATTTGTTTTTTTAAAAACAACTCAGAGGGTATCACATGGCAAATTATGAAAATAATACCCTACCTTTCTGCACTTGATAAGATGATAAGGAAACCTGCAGGCTCTGATCTGGTGGTTTTTATCATAGGGACATTGTAATAGCTTTTCAGGGTCCAGGGAATCGACTGAGAGAGAGAAAGAAATAGGGTAAGTATAAAGCTTAATAGGTCTTCGGAAAACTACAGGTTTACAGGCACAATGTATTTTCTTTCTTTTAAAGCATTTTATTTATTTTAAAAATATTTTTATTGATTTCAGAGAGGAAGGGAAAGGGAGATAGAAACAGCAATGATGAGAGAGAACCATTGATTGGCTGCCTCCTGCACGACCCCTACTGGGGATGGAGCCAGCAACCCATTCATGTGCCCTCGGCCGGAATCAAACCTGGGACCCTTCAGACCACAGGCTGAACCGGCTAGGGCAGGCGCAATGTATTTTCATTTTTTTTTTTTTTAAAGCACAATGTATTTTCCAACAGAATCTGGAACAATAGAATAAGACAGTCTGAAAACAACTTGAAATTTAAATAAAAGTGTAATTAAACATTTGAAAATGAAGATTTAACTCTGATAAGATAAAATTGTGTTAAGACCAGCAAAACCAGTGATCAAAGGGTAAGGTCTTAGCTCATATTTGGTTGTACTTAAATATTGCTGTTTTCACCCAGCTGGCATGGCTCAGTGGTTGAGCATCAACCTATGAACCAGGAGGTCATCGTTCGATTCCGGTCAGGACACATGCCCAGATTGTGGGCTCAATCCCCAGTGTGGGGCATGCAGGAGGCAGCCAATCAATGATTCTCTCTCACTGATGTTTCAATTTCTCTTTCCCTCTGAAATAAATAAAAATATAAAGAAGAAAAAAAAAATATTGTTTTCATTGTTGGTTATCCTTACTATTAAACAAAAAGTTACATGACATTCTCTTTTCCTTTTCTAAAAGTGCTAATTCAGGGTCATTTATAGTCTAGCTAGCCAACCAGAGCTTCCCAACTAGTATGCTGAAGGTTGGAATGGATAGGGTGCCAATATTTCAATGTAGGGGTCCACACACATGTGTTCCCATACCTTAACAGTCCCAGGGCAAGTTGAGGATAGTTACTCCTGCTTAAAAGCATCCCTGTCTATTTGCTAGTATGCCATGACATGAAAAAAGCACTGCTCTATATCAGTGATATGTTCTATGGAAGATTGGGAAATTTTCATTGATAGATGACTTCTTTTTCACCTGTCTGCTTTAATTCATTACTACTATAAGTAGTTCCTGATCTTGGTTACTCAAGTTACCTCTCAAATGAAACCAATACCTTTATTAGATAAGTAGTTTTACCTTTTGTATTCTAATACATGAAAAAAAATCAGAATTCTTTAATTTAGTGATTATCGAATTTGCCATATTAAAAATAACAGAATAATCTGCAAACACAGAGCCTCCTGAAGTTAAGACACCTGCAGACATATGAAGCTGCTATGTGAAAGAAAGCCCCTAACTTATATCATGCTAGTTAAAACTACCCTTAGAAGGCTATACTTTCAGGGATTATTTCCATAGTTTGGAATTGTGGAAATTTCTCTGAACATATCTCTCAGAGAAGTTCCTCTGAACATGTAACTACCCTTAGGCTTTACAAGATGCCCCAGCTGAGCCCCAAATTTTAATAGGCTGGTTAAGGAAGGGAAATTAAATGGTTAAGCACAATCTCAGTATATTATGAGGATGAGAAGCAACCTAATAAAATGCTTTTGCCCCCACTGAAGGCAATGATAAAAGTGAAATAGGATAAACAATTCACATTTGATAAAAGGCTTATAAACCAGGAGACTGATATGAAAATCAGAAGCTAGTGGGGAATTGAAACAGACAGTTTCACTGAAGAGTGGTAAACATGGAATAAATTGCGAACCATGACCATGATGTAAATGAGCCAGAAAGGTGACGTGAAGGACAGAATGAATAGGAAGGAAAAATCTTAGAGGACAGGCAGGCTTATTATGCCAACCAGGCGTATCCTGACCAGCAATCTTTTCCTCTGAAGCTTCAGGACACCCAGGGAGAGTTCACAGATGAAATTCATATTAAATCCTTTCATTTAGTCCATTCCATCACTAGCAAATGTTTGTTAAGTCATGTCTGCAGCTGACAGAACTGGACATACCTTATGATTCATACACACTTTACTGCCCACACAGTGGCATACGTCAGACTTGATAATGATAGTTTTCTACCATAAATGCTTTACTTTTTGGTCTCTAGTAATTTAGGTTAGCTCTAACCTGTTTTAGATTTAAAATTTTTATTTTCTTTTTAATTAAAAAATTTTAAATGGCTATAAAACATATACAACACAAAATTTGCCATCTTAACCATTTTTAAATGTACAGTTCAATAGAGTTAAGTATATTCATGTTGTTGTGCAACCAATCTCCAGAATTTTCTTCATCTTGCAAGACTGAAACTCTATATCCATTAAACAACTCCCCATTCCCTCTTCCACCCAATCATGGCAAACACTCTTCTTTCTGTTTCTGAGTTTGACTAGTCTAGATACTTCATCATAGTATTTGTCTTTTTGTGACAGACTTATTTCACTTAGTATAATGTCCAAGTTTCCTCCATATTGTGGTGTGTGATGGGATTTCCTATACCCATTTTTGCTATTTGCTTAAAAAATTAAAAAAAATTAATCCTCACCAGAGAATTTATTTATTTTAGAGAGAAAAAAAGGGGAAGAGAGGGAGGGAGGGAGGATGAGAGAGGCAGCGAGAGACAGAGAAACATCCATTGGCTGTCTCCCACAGGAACCCCCAACCTAGGTATGTGTCCTGACCTGGAATTAAATCTGTAACCTTTTGGTGTACGGAACAACACTCTAATCAACTGAGCCACCCAGCTAGGGCTGCCCTTTTTTTTTTTACTTAACATATCTTTGTGTTCCTTCTATGTGAGTCCATATATTTCATTACTGGTGGCCTCCTGCGCACACACCCCAACTAGGGGAGGGGCTAGGAGTGAACCCGAAACCGAGGTACATGCCCTTGACTAGGAATCAAACCCATAACCCTTAAGTCTGAGGGCTGACACTCTAACCACTGAGTAAAACTGACTGGGCTCATAGATTATTATTTTTTTTTAATATATTTTAAATATATTTTATTGATTTTTCACAGAGAGGAAGGGAGAGGGATAGAGAGTTAGAAACATTGATGAAAGAGAAATATCGATCAGCTGCCTCCTGCACACTCCCCACTGGGGACATGCCCGCAACCAAGGTACATGCCCTTGACCGGAATTGAACCTGGGACCCTTGAGTCCGCAGGCTGATGCTCTATCCACTGAGCCAAACCGGTTAGGGACAGTTTTTACTTTTATATACAAATAGTCATGTAATGGAATTTGTGCACGGGGGTGGAGGTGGGGTGAGGGGGGAGGTCCCTCAGCCTGGCCTGTGCCCTCTCCAATCCAGGACCCCTTGGGTGATGTCCGACTGCCGGTTTACACCCGATCACACACCAGCAACCAGACATCCCTCTTGCAATCTGGGACTGCTGGCTCCTAACCGCTCACCTGCCTGCCTGCCTGAATGCCCCTAACCACCTCTGCCTGCTGGCCTGATGCCCCTCTGCTCCCCTGCCAGTCCGATCACCCCCTAACGGCCCTCCCCTGCCGGCCTTATCGCCCCCTAACTGCCTCAGCCCCCACAACCATGGCTTTGTCCGGAAGGATGTCCAGAAGATGTCAGGTCTAATTAGCATATTACCCTTTTATTAGTATAGATGCTGTGACTAACAATCTAGTATATACTTCTTTGTGCATTGTATGAGTATTTGTGTTTGGCGGATACCTAAGAGTGCAATATTGATGTATATGCCTGGGCAAATAAATTATTCTAGGTTTTGTTGTCTCAGTGCAAAATTTGAGTGTTAAATAAAGTCATTTTCAGGTCTTTTTTGGTTCTACACTTGTGTGATTCTAGTGCTGGCTCCCTTTTGATTTCCTTGGCCATCTAAGAATCCTAGGTCACTTGAGAAATAAGAATATTCCCTAGGATTTCTTTAATCCTAAAAACTCAATCTACATCAACATTATGTACACCATATTACTCCTGAAAATAGAAAGAAAACACAGGCGTCCCAGTTGCAGCCTTTTCAAAGCTTGATGACTTCTCATACCTCTTTAACTATTTAAATTTTAAATATCTTATTTCAAATTTGGGCACTTCTCTATATTACTATCACACAGACCGTTTCTCTTCAACAGTTTAGGAGAAATATGAATCTTTGCCACACATTAGAAGTCCTGTCAGACATAAAATTGTATGCAAGTTAACTTATTTTCTAAAAGCAATAAGAAATACATACTGTAAGTTTCTTCCATGTTGGAAATGAAGGAGCCGAATCCAAGTGCTGGGGAGGGGGGGGAAAAAGCAGTGGTTCAGTGAATCAGAAATGAAACGTATGTAAAGGTGGCCCTAAGAGGTAGAGTCAAACTGGGATTGAAGCTACCCAAGTTCATTATGAGAAACCTATAGTGCCCTCCTCCCTCACATATTTTTCCCCCTTTAAAGCATTCTTTGTTACTTTAAAGCATTTCAATATCATGGCTTAATTCACACTCTTGGAGTAAATTACAGGGCTCCCAAATAGTTAAGAAAAACCACACCTGACTACTAACTTAAAACGTATTCAGGGGATGTCAGTCTACGTTAAGTGCCATTACAGTAGCCAATCACTGTTTACCAGCTGTTAGGGTCTGATGCTATTTAACATTACAGAGGGCAAATCAAGACCACAAGAATACTGTTGTTTTAAAAAAATACAGGATGGAAAGGCTGCCAGTCTTGCTCCCCTCTGACACTTGGGAATGCTGGAAGCCGTCAGACAGTCTACACTCAGTCCCTCCCATATGCCCAGCGATGCTCTCGCTTACTGTTTCTATGACTTTCCTTAAACGTGGTCAGGAAGTGCCACAGGCTTTCCACTGATGCTTTGCCTCCCCTCGGTCACCCCATCTCCTATGCTAAAACGAGCAGACGTGGTTATTTAACCTCTCCGGTTAACAGTCATTCCCCCTATGCTTTGAGGTAAAACTTCTGAATGTTAGGACTAAAGAACTTCCCATTTTATGCATAACAGACCCATAAAAGAACAGGTCGGCAACGGAAATGCGGGAGATGAAAAGACAAGAACTGGTTTTGTAGTTTGAATTCTCTTCTCCTAGAGATCCCTCCTACTGAGCACTGTGATTAAATACACTTATCATTATGGGGGAAAACAACCCAAATTTATATAAAACCGCCCCGTAAGAACCTTCTGCAAATTGGCTCGATTTACAGTTACTGCCTCTGGAGCCAGCTCTCCTTTGGCCTCTCCTACAATTCCACACCCCTTCCCCCCCATTCTATGACATAAGCAGCCTTGGAATCCACGAAAAGAAATAGCAGTGACCAGCTGGAACCCTAGTTTAGTAATTGGCCGCAGAGCCCATCTGTTAATTACAACCATTAGTGAAACTGTCGTAAAAACACTTGTTATGTCTGGATTAAGAAATTCTGACCTTTCTTTCGACATGTTTTACTTGTACACGGTCACTCTATGCTTTTAAAATAAAAATAAAAGAGGTTTGGAAGGAAGAGCCAAGTATTATCTTCCTGGATTTTAAGGCATTTAAAGGAATGACCGGCATGGGAGTCAACAACCTGTAGGACGCCATCCTGTCCTTTCGGGGCAAAAAGACTAATTAGGGCAGGTCAAGGGCACTGGGACCCATGGCTCCTCTCAGCCTTGTCCATTCAGGTGTCGTCCCCAGCAAACTGTTAACGGGATCTTCTATCTTTTCCCCGAGGACGAGCCGCGCTGAAACGGGCCAAGGACACCACGTAGTTCCAGTTTGGGGGTGAATGTAGCCGGAGGAAACCGGTTACACTCAACAGAGCTGGGGCTCGGTAACATGGTTTTTCTTTCTTTAAACAGAACATTCCGAGTAGATTTAAGCGATGGGACTGAACAGGGGAAGCGCTGGATAACTTGTTTGTAGACAAAGGAGCTCGGAAGGCCCTCGAGGGGACGAAGCGGGAACCGCCTGCAGCCGAACAGCTGCGCGGAGGCCCACCAGGCGGAGGCCTGGGTGTGAAGGGGGGACAAGAGTTGGCGGGGGGACAAGAGTTGGCGAGGGCACCCCGACCCCCGAAGGTGCGTTGTTTGGGGGCCCTGAGTCAGGGCCGCGATGTCGCCCCTACCTGAGTCAAGACGCGCTCTCCACACAGTCGCCTCCACCCCGTGCCTTAGCAACGCTCCCTTCCGGGCGCCCGACGTTAGGGGTGGGGCCCACTTCCGGTGACGTAGGTCTCCGCTCTGGCTGGGGCTGCAGGTGCAGCCATTGCGTTCCTTGGTGCGCCCTCCTCTGGCCTTTCCTTCCCCGTCTGCAGATCAGCCCCTCCCTTCAGGTCCGTCCTGTTGGGCCCGGGAGGATGGCGGCCTTGCGTGGGTGGGACTCGCTCCTTCTCCGGCTTTGCGGTGCCATCTTAGGGAAGAGAACGAGGCCTTAGAGATGGGCCTTCCAGGAGGAATGGGGCCCGTTAGAAGTGGGGTGCTGGTTGGAAAGAAGCCCTGTTTATGGAAATTGTCTAGATCAGTGGTTCTCAACTTTGGCTGCACATTAGAATCACCTGGGAATCTTTTCAAAATCCTGATTTCTGGGCCTCATCCTCCGGAAATTCTGTTTCTTTGTTACTAATGTTGTGCCCCCGCCCCATAACAAAGAAACAGAATTTCCGGAGGATGAGGCCCAGAAATCAGGATTTTAAAAAGATTCCCAGGTGATTCTAATGTGCAGCCAAGGTTGAGAACCACTGCTTTATGGAGAAAAGGGACTTGTGGCCTTTGAAGATTAGACAGGAAAAAAAAAAAAAGGGAAGTGTTGACACTGCAGGTAGATCTGGTGATGCTATTTTGCCAAACCAAGAAGTAGAAGTGTGATATGACAAATTTGTGTACGGTCCGCGGTGTAGGTGGCAGTCTGGGAGATCAGTTTGAATGCTGAAGTATTGTATTTTTGGAACATTTACCTGGTTTATAGAGCTTAAATGTGACTTAGGAGAATCTGTCCTGACAGCAAGGAACTGAATATGGCTTCAGTGAAAAGGATCATGGAAGGGAGGCGTTTTATTTTTACATGAATAATTTGTAAACAAATGATGAGTTTGTGTTTTTTAAAAAATTATCAACCCTTGGGCTGAAGAGAGTGTGCTCTACAGCCTTTGCTTCATGTTAAGATCCTAAAAAGAAATGTGTTAGTGGAAGTTGGGCCCAAGCCATTCTTGTCAGCAGATGAGTCTTAATCTTGTCTGTGCGTTAGAATCTGGGGAGCTTTTAAGACATAGTATTCCAGTTTCCCATCCTGGACCAAGTAATCAGAAAGGGCTGCGCATAGCTATTTTTAAAAGGCTGCCCAGATTATTTCAATGTGCCGTTAGTGCTGAAGACCACTGACCTCGGCACTGCTTTGAATTTACAAAAGCTATTCTGTCACCTGGGTGCCCCGGGTGATTTCTATGAGGGAGAAGCAAGCTGTTAAAGTGCTTCTTAAAACATAATTGCTAAGAGTAAAAGCTTCATTTCAGCCTCAGCACAAAGCATTTTAGAAAAAGCTGCTGTTTTGGCAACTCAGTTTTAGATTGTTAGGAATATCTTAAAGTATTCTTTATGAAATCCTCAACCTCTGAATTTATCTCAACATCATTCATGCAGATTGGTGGGGCCAGTGTGATTTGAAGTGAAATGTGATTTTTTTTTTAAGGCTTTAAATTGCAGTAATCTGGTGAAAGTGTTGACACTTACTGTGACTCATAAGTGCTTTTCATTCAGACACCTGCAGATGGAAATTTCTGAGGAAGAAAAGGCTAAGGGTTTGCGAGGATGGCGAGCGGGCACCGCATCAGCATCCCCTTAAGGTCAGGCTTCACTGCATTCAGTAGTGCCCTGTGCAGGTGACAGGATCCTCAACTGATACCGCTGCTCTGTTTAGCACCAGTAAACAAGCCCACCAACTTAAAAAAATAAGCAAAAACCCAAACTGTCTTTCAGTAGAGATTTTAAAATAAAAACACACCACACATTCATTCTTTCTAGTTTCATTTTTTATTTTATTTTTATTTTTTTGACACATGACAAAATATTTAATGTCTGTGCATGTGCCTCCCCCTGCCCCAATTCCTGTTATGATTTGATAGCCTCCTTAAACTGGCAGTTCCAGAGAAAACATGGGCACTTATCCCCAGCAGGACTTGAAAACCATTAAGGCCCTGGTTCTCTTGATTTGGATGATTGTAGGTGAGCTCTTTCCACAGCATGCCCCAGGCCTCTGGTCAAGGAAAAGAGCCCCCCAGTTCTACAGGACTCCTGAGGTCTTCTGTTCTTCTGCAGCCTGGCACTGGGAGCTGCGCCGCTGGGAAAAGTGGTAGGCTCGAACACTGCAGAGGTAGCCCCCATACACAGTAAGCAGCATCATGGAGGTGGAGAAAGTCTTGTAGCCAATGTCAGCTATTTGCTTGGCAGTTGGCATGTCGTCCCCCTCTAGGATACGACTCCCAATGCAGAGAGAGCGCACCGCGTGCCAGACTCTGAGGCGGGAGCCGCGCCACCTGCTGCCCAGGCTGGGTGCCCTCCTTGAACTTCCATTCTTTCTATTTTTAAATGCTTTGTTCATTTCTTTCCAACCCAGAAAGTTCCTGCTTTATCTGAGATCCCTGCTGAGCTATTTCAGACTTCTTCTTCTTCTTCTTTTTTTTTTTTTTTAAAGCCAGGTTGAATATCTTTGAAAAGGAAAATACAATGAGAGACCAAGGCATTTATACAGGGTCATTCTAGAAGCTAGCTGGGATTAATACCCTAAATTGAATCTCATCTGTGCTGGTTCTGTCTGGTGATATATAATATTTTATTATATACTAGAGGTCCGGTGCACGAAATTTGTGCACTAGGAGGGTTGTCCCTCAGCTCAGCCTGCACCCTCTCCAATCTGGGACCCCTCACGGGATGTCCGACTGCCAGTTTAGGCCCGATCCTGGCAGTTGGACATCCCTCTCACAATCTGGGACTGTTGGCTCCCAACCGATTGCCTGCCTGCCTGATTGCCCCTAACCACTTCTGCCTGCCAATCTGATCACCCCCTAACCACTCCCCTGCCAGCCTGATCAACGCCTAACTGCTCCCCTGCCTGCCTGATCGCCCCCAACTGCCCTCCCCTGCAAGCCTAGTTGCCCCCAACTGCCCTCCCCTGCAGGCCTGGTCGCCCCCAACTGCCCTCCCCTGCCGGCCATCCTGTGGCAGCCATCTTTGTACCACATGGGGGTGGCCATCTTGTGCCAGGGTGTGACGGTCAATTTGCATATTACGTCTTTATTATATAGGTTTATATAGTGTTATATTTTGGAATTAATAATTATTAGTTAAAAATAAACACTCTGGACTAATGAGATCTCTAGTGATTGGAAAAAATATTTGTTAGAAAATCAGTTTTCTCAGCTTTTATTTTTATTTTTTTAAATTTAAAATTTTTATTGTTTAAAGTATTACATGAGTTTCCTTTTCCCCTCATTGGCCTATCGCTGGCCACTCCCACTCCCCAGCACATGCCCTCACCCCACTACGGTCTGTGTCCTTTGGTTATGCTCATATGCATGCATATAAGTCCTTTGGTTGATCTCTTACCCCATCACCCTCCACCCTCCCTCATAGGTTCTGTTTTTTTTTTTTCCTGCCACAGGTTTATTTGTACAAACAGCACAGGAGAACACCAGCGCCACACAGACAACAGCCCAGGGGCCCCACCAGTCCTTCCGTCCTCACGTTGGCAGACAGAGGCCTCTACAGTGGAGCCTTCGTGGGGGCCTGGGCACCTTTGGGAGCAGGAGCCTGAGCCCCTTTGGGAGCCTGAGCTGCAGCTGCAGCTGCACCCGCAGCCTGGGGCTTGGTTTCTGTCTTGGTTTCTCATTGGTAGTTAAGTATATAATTAAAAATAGGAAAATTATTCAATAAATGCAGTTGCAAAAGATTTCAAAATGAGGAATCTATGTGGGAAGCATTGCTTTAGAGGAGGGTGAAAAGTTGGGGCTGTTTACAACTTTTTAGGCAAAGTAGCAGGGAGCCATTCTCCCTTATTATTTCCATGATAAAGGATGTCCCCAAAAATGTATATACACACTTTGAATAATTATAAAGGCAGTGTTTACTAAAATACATGTTTATTTTCAAAATTGAGCTATTAGCTGTTAAAGTGTGTATTCCGAATGGGAATAAATTCATGTTAAAAAAAAATAGCAGTTAATGGGAGTTTGCCAAGAATAGCCAACATCCAGCTCTAGAACTACAAGATGATACAGGATGAATGAAAAAACCAGTAGTGATTTTTTTTTGTCTGTAGTTTAAATTTACTCTGTGTCCTAATAAGTAAATATTATATATCTGTGTAAGCCACATTGCCTGTAATAGTTATAAGGATACTTGAGAAATCAGTTCTCTATGTTTTACTTTGACTTCTAGGCAATTCCTTTCTCCAGAGTTCAGCAACAAATAGCCACTCACACCCTTTCTGGTGCTGGCATCTAAGATATAAATTATAAGTCAAAGTTTGTAAACCATTATTAGTATCACTTTGGCAATGCTTAATAGAACAGATAGGTAAGGAAATGGAAACTTATGAAAGTTGTTTGTTGAAAAGATGGTAGAATGGCAGAAATATGCTAAAGAATTTTTACCTACTAAAAACTGTAAAGGACTAGACTTATATTTTCTTGTGGCCTCCTCCTGTCCTCCTTCCCTCCCAGCACTTAAGTGATGTATCATACTAGTGGTTCTCAAAGTATAGTCCCAAACTAGCAGCATCTGCATCACTTGGTAACTTGAGAAAAAGCAAATTATTGGGCCTCACTACAGACTTACTGAATCCAAAACTCAGGGTGAGAGATGCCCTAAAATTTGTGTGTCTTTTAAAAAATGTATATTGTTAAAAGTATTACAGATGTCCCCCCTCCCTCCCTATGGACCCCTTCTAGCTACAATTTGTGTTTTAACAAGCCCTTCAAATGATTAAAAATATACATATTTTTATTGATTTCAGAGAGGAAGAGAGAGGGAGAGATAGAAACATCAATAATGAGAGAGAATCATTGCCTCCTGCACACCCCCTACTGGAGATAGAACCCACAACTCAGGCATGTTCTCTGACAGGGAGTAGAACCATGACCTCCTAGTTCATAGGTCGATGCTCAACCACAGAGCCACACCGATCGGGCCTCCAAATGATTTTGATAACCACTAAAGTTTGAGAACCATTGTCTATAGTTGTCAACATTGTTCCCTCATGATGAATCATGGCCACTACAGTTTTTAGCATAGTACCTCAAGCATTGTAGATACTTGATTTGACTTGAGAGCACAGGTATATTTTTTCAGGAGTTGCACCTATTGTAAGACATCATCTAACTTGTAAGAGAATAATACGTGGGAAGAAGAGACTAAAATATTTGAAGGTCCCCCTCCCCTCATTTATTTTAATACTGGAAAGAAACATCAATTGGTTGCCTCCTGCATGCTCCCTGATAGGGGTGGGGGAGTGGGTGGGTGGCGGGGGGAGGGTTTTGGAGAATTGAACCTGCAACCCAGGTATGTGCCCTTGACCAAGAATTGAACCTGAGACCCTTTGGTGCACAGACTGACTCTCTACCCACTGAGGAAGGTTGGCCAGGCCCTCTCCTGCTCCCCCCCCCCCTCCATTTTATACCACAGCTACTTGGAAAACCACAAAAGGGCTATAAAGTATGGAGAAGAGAGATGGAGAGAGAGAGAGAAACACTGATGTGAGAGAGATACATTGATTGGTTGCCTCTTGTATGTGCCCTGACTGGGCTGGGGCTTGAGCCTGCAACCCAGGTACATGCCTTGGACTGGGAATCAAACCCACGACCCTTTGGTCCATAGGCTGACGGTCTAACCACTGAGAAAACAGGCCAGGCTAGCCTCCTTTTTACTGGGTTGCCTCTCCAGAGACAGATGAAATTCTCAGATTTGCTATTTTGATGTTTTTGGCAAAGGATTTTGTGGGAGGAGTGGTAAGACAGTTATTCAGGGCTGCAGTACTTATTAGCTATGAAGGCCTTAGGATCTAAGCCTTCTTTTATGACTGTGTTCACTGTTTCACCCTTGCTCACCTATGTTCCAGATGTCAGGGTCAGGAATCTGATTGTCAGCAATAGAAAGTTTTTCAGTTGGTTCCAAACGCAGAGAAATCACTTTTGGAAGATTAAATGGCTCTGAAATAAAGTAGAACGGAAGTTGTAGAAACAGAGTAGAATGTTCCTTCTGTGTTTTATTCCTCTCACTCAACTAAGACTTCCATAGCTATGAAATATGGAGGGCAGGGAGCAATAGAATTTGATACCACTTATCTGCCCCCAAAATAAAAAACTTACGTTCACCATTGGCAATTCTGTTGACACAGTTAGCTTCATGTTCCTTGAGCCTTTTGATTAGGACAACATGACAAGCATTATATTTGCCATCAGCCATCTTTCTAGTTACATTTGGATTTTTCTAAAAGGCAAAAGTTCTTGTTAAATGGCTATCAGGTTTTTCCTGTATTCCACCCTCTATTCCTTTCTGGAAATGCTGAAGACATTAAGAACTGAGAACTGCTAGATGCTATGGATGGCCAGAAGCCTGTTCTTTTTTTAAAAGTATTTAACCTTTTGCATTTTGAGTTTATTTTCCCCCCTCCAGTGACTTAACAGTTCTTATGAGGAAAACGCACCTTTCTACATGAGGCCAGATGATATTGTAACCTGCTGGCTTGTAGCCCATTTTTTAGGTCATAAGAACATATTTCTAAGGTTTTTGGTTCCATGATGCCTAAATAGCAGGGACCATGGATTGGCAAAGAAAATATTGACATTTGAGATCAGGTGACCTATTTTCTGTTCTCAAAAGAAGAATGGTATGAAAGATATGGGTATCTCAAGTCCTACTTACGAAACTTTTGGATAACTCAAAGCAATAACCTAGCCAGTTAGATAATAGGAGAAATTCACTGCTTATGTGTGTTGGAAGAACAAAAACTAACATTTATACATTTTTTTTAGTTTTATAGGTTGTTTTAAGTAGAGCACTTTAAATAGAGTATTAAACAGGCAGGCTTCCTGGGAATACTCATAGTACTGGCGTAAGATGAAGTTTAACACCATAAGCTTGAGTGCTGGAGAAAGCAACCTGAGGCAGCTGGTTCATTTACCTGTTTAGCCTTGCCCTCTTCCACCTCTTCTCCAAACGTATCTAAATTAAGGTCTTTGCCAGAGGAGAATGCTACTTGTCAGATAAGTCAGCATAGCTACTTTTGGGGAGAGAGGATTGGAAGAAGGAACAATATCATGTTTAAATTTAGGCTACTTTTTTTTTTAATATATTTTATTGATTTTTTACAGAGAGGAAGGGAGAGAGATAGAGAGTTAGAAACATCGATGAGAGAGAAACATCGATCAGCTGCCTCCTGCACATTCCTACTGGGGATGTGCCCGCAACCCAGGTACATGCCCTTGACCGGAATCGAACCTGGGACCCTTCAGTCCGCAAGCTGACGCTCTATCCACTGAGCCAAACCGGTTTCGGCAAATTCAGGCTACTTTATACTTATCTAAGAACTAGAGGCCCAGTGCATGAAATTTGTGCAAGGCAGGGGGTGGGGGTGTCCTTCAGCCTGGCCTGCACCCTCTCACAATCCGGGACCCCTTGGGGGATGTCCTACTGCCGGTTTAGGCCCGATCCCATTGGCAGTTGGACATCCCTCTCGCAATCTGGGACTTATGGCTCCTAACCGCTCGCCTGCCTATCTGCCTGATCGTCCCTAACCACTCTGCCCACTTGCCTTGTTGCCCCTAACCACTCTGCCTGCCTGCCTGATCACCACTAACTGCCTCTGCTTTGGCCCCGCCCGCCATGGCTGCTGCCTTTGCCTAGGCCCCTGCTTCTGTGGCTTCGTCTGGAAGGTCGTTGAATGACGTCCAGAAGGTCATTTGGCTGGCTGGTCTAATTAGCATATTATGCTTTTATTATAGACTAGAGGCCCGGTGCACAAAAATTTGTGCACTCTCGGGGGAGAGGGGTCCCTCACCCTGGCCTGTGCCCTCTCGCAGTCTGGGACCCCTCGGGAGATAACGGCCTGCTGGCTTAGGCCTGCTCCCGGGTGGCAGAGGGCAGGCCCAATCCCTAGGTGCAGCCCCTGGTTGGGCTCAGAGCAGGGCCGATTGGGGAGTTGGGGCGCCACCCCCTGTCATGCACAGAGCAGGGCGGTTCGGGAGGTTGTGATGCCACCCTCAGTCACGCTCAGGGTAGGGCCAGTTGGGGGGTTGAGGCACCATCCCCTGTCACACTCAAGGCAGGGTCGATGGGGAGGTTGTGGCGCCACCCCCTGTCACGCACAGAGTAGGGCCCATCAGGGGGTTGGGGCTCTGTACTCTGTCACGCACAGAGCAGGGCCCATCAGGGGGTTGGGGCGCCACCCTCTATCACCCACAGAGCAGGGCCGATCAGGGGGTTGGGACGCCACCACTCTCACACTCAGGGCAGGGCCGATGGGGAGGTTATGGCTCTACCCCATCACACACAGAGCAGGGCCCGTGGGGCAGGGGTGGGGGGTGGGTTGGGGCGCCGCACCCTGTCACACACAGAGCAGGGCCGATCAGGGGGTTGGGGTGTTGCACCGTCACACACAGAGCCGCAGGGCGACCAGGGGGTTGGGGAGCTCTCCCCTATCAGGCACAGAGCAGGGCTGATCAGGGGGTTGGGGCGCCTTCCCCTGTCACGAACAGAGCAGGGTGGATAGGGAGGTTGTGGCCCCGCCCCATGTCACACACAGAGCTGCAGGGCGATCAGGGGGTTTGGGCGCTGCCCCCTGTCATGCTGATCCTGGTGCCGGGAGGCCTCGCGGCTCCGCTGATCCCAGTGCTGGGAGGCATATTACCCTTTTACTATGTAGGATAGAGGCCTGGTGCCCAGGCAGGGGCTGGCTGGTTTGCCCTGAAGGGTGTCCTGGAAAGGGGGGGAATCCCCATTGGGGTGCCTGGCCAGCCTGGGTGAGGAGATGATGGCTGTTTGCAGCTGGTCACACACCCTTCAGGGTGGGGGTCCCCACTGGGGTGCCTGGCCAGTCTGGGTGAGGGGCTGAGGGCTGTTTTCAGGCTGGCGGGTGACTGAAGCTCCCAACTGCTCCTTTTTTTCTTTTCTTTTCTTTTTTTTTTTAATTCTGGGCCAGCTTTAGCTCTGGCTCCAGCTCTGAGGCCTCTGCTGCTGAAAGCAGGTATCTGGTTTGTTTGGGTTCTATTATTGAAACACTGTATCAACTCCAGCTCTGAGATCCCCGCGGGCTGAAAGCAGGTTTCTGGGGTTTTGTTTAGCTTCTGTATTTGTAAAAATGTTTCAAACTGCAAGTTCAGAGGCCGGTAAGGCAGGCGGGGAACGTTGGAGTCCTCTGTCACTGAAGCAAGCAAGCCTCATGTTAGCTTCAAGCTGCCTGGCTGCCGGCCGCCATCTTGACTGGCAGTTAATTTGCATATCTCGCTGATTAGCCAATGGGAAGGGTAGCGGACCTATGCTAATTACCATGTTTCTCTTTTATTAGATAGGACTAGAGGCCCGGTGCACAAAAATTTGTGTACTCGGGGGGTGGGGGGGATGGGGGTCCCTCAGCCCGACCTGTGCCCTCTCACAGTCTGGGACTCCTCAGGGGATGACCACCTGCTGGCTTAGGCCCGCTCCCCAGGGGATTGGGCCTAAGTTGGCAATCAGACATCCCTCTGGCAGCCCGGCAGCCCTTGGGGGATGTCCACTTGCCAGCAGGGAGCAGGCCTAATCTGCAGTCAGACATCCTTAGCGCTGCTGAGGAGGCAGGAGAGGCTCCCACCACCACCGCTGTACTGGCAGCCATTAGCCTGGCTTGTGGCTGAGCAGAGCTCCTCCCATGTGAGTGCGCCCTGACCACTAGAGGGCAGCTCCTGCATTGAGCATCTGCCCCCTGGTGGTCAGTGTGTATCATAGTGACCAGTCCCAGTCATTCTGCTGTTAGGGTCAGTTTGCATATTACCCTGTTACTATATAGGATAGAGGCCTGGTGCACGGGTGGCAGCCAGCTGGTTTGTCCTGAAGGGTGTCCCAGATCAGGGTGGGGGTCCCACTTGGGTGCCTGGCCAGCCTGGATGAGGGGATGATGGCTGTTTGCAGCTGGTCACACACCCTTCAGGGTGGGCGGTCCCCACTGGGGTGCCTGGCCAGTCTGGGTGAGGGGCTGAGGGCCGTTTTCAGGCTGGTGGGTGACTGAAACTCCCAACCTCTCCTTTTTTTTCTTTTTTTTTTCATTCTGGGATTTATTTACCTTCTATGGCTATCACTGGAGCTGAGAGCTGGCTTTAGCTTTGAGGCTTGGCTCCAGCTCTGAGACCTCGGCTGCTGAAAGCAGGTCTGGGCTTTGTTTAGCTTCTATAATTGAAACACTGTTGCAACTCCAGCTCTGAGGCCCGGCTGGCTGAAAGCAGGTTTCTGGGGATTGTTTAGCTTCTATAAGTGCAACATAGTTGCTTAGAGTGCAGCTCAGAGCTGAGCGGCGGCAGGCGGGGAACCTTGGCTTCCTCCATCACTGGAGCAAGCAAGCCTCCTGTTTGCTTCAGCTGCCTGGATGCCTGCCGCCAGCTTGGTTGGCAGTTAATTTGCATATCACCCTGATTAGCCAACAGGAAGCGTGTCGGAGGTATGATTAATTACCATGTTTGTCTATTATTAGATAGGATGCCAGTCTGAAATCTCCAAAGTTGCAGGTATTAACATATGAAGACTCCCAGAAGTGAACTAAGAACACACTATCTAAAATCTGTTGCATTTTACTGCCTATAGGAGGCCTACTGTCCCTTATTCTGTCTTTAGCTATCCCAGCAGACATTCACTTCAAGGACTCCCAAGTTTCCAGGCAACAGCTATAGCTGAGATTTCTGCAAAGCAGGGACAGCATAGTCTGATAAGGGGGGAAAAAAGATCAAGACAGACTGGCATAAGCAGCACGGATTGAAAAGTGCCTAGAATAGTCCATTTCAATTCTGCTTTGTATCATGCCTCAGGCATAGACAAAGGGCACAGAACTAGACTGTTAAATGTCAGTTTTCCTGAGGGCATTTAGGTGATTAAGTCCAGGGATTTAGATTCAGGTACCTTTCAGGAACATAAACCAGGTTGGTTATTTAAAGTTTACAGTGCATATTAATGATTATATTAGAGCCATGAACACTTACTATGAAGTAAATTGGATTCCTGGAAAATAAGGACTACAGTGCAGCTTCTGGTCAAGATAGGGGTAGTAGGTAAATGTGATACACGAATCCTCCCATGACCACAGCAAAATTACAACTAAACTACAGAACAATCATCATTTAGAACCACCAGAATTTTAGCTGAATAGAAGTCCTAGGGACATAAAGAAGAAGCCACATTGAGACAGGTAGGAGGGACAGAGACATGGAACAGACTGGTTCCACACCCAAGTGTGGTGGATAAAAATTGGGAGAGATTTCTTGGTTGCAGAGGTCCTCCCTGAGGAGTGAGGGGTCCCAGCTCCACACTAGATCCCCCAGTTCAGGGTTCCAGTGCCAGGAAGAGAAGTCCCTATCACTTCTGGTTATAAAACTCAGCAGGGATTGAGGCTGAGTGAGATGGAGGGCAGCTGGAGTTGCAAGAGTTCCACTTAAAGGGCCCATGCATGGAATTACTCAGATTTTCTTACTCTTAGCGCAGCACTGGAGCAGCAGCTCAGAAGACACCAGGGACATACAGGGAGGAACTGAATTGTCTGGCATTAGGGCAAAAGCTGGAAGGGCAGTTTTCTCCCAGACAGAAGTGCTGGCAGAGGCCATTGTTCCTTTTCTAAGCTCTCCCCACACAGAGCCAGAAGGTTGATGTCATACCTGAGCCTCTGTCAACCTGCCTACCATCATTAGCCCAATCACTTGTGATTCCCTGAGACTCTGACCCACCCAACTTTCAAGCTCGACCAAGCTGTTTCTAGTGACTTTTCCAATGGCCTGTCTTGGCTCAGGCTTCAAACTTTCCTAAAAATCTCTCAAACAAGCAGCATCTGGCCTCAGCGTGCTCAGTATCTCATACTAAGTGGCCTCAGGTTTGGCACTAGTGGCAGCTTGCCTTGGTCCACAGCTTGGCTTTGCCTGGGCACTTCCAAGCCCAGCACAAGTAGCAGCCATCTGCAGATCACTTTGTAGCTCATGCTTGGCAACCTTGGGAAGAACACATGTGGTGGCTGACCTTGGCCTGCACCTCCCAGGAGACCCCAGAGATAGCGCACCAGATGGACAGCTTCAGACCACATCAAAGCACCACCTCAACAAACAACACGCTCAAGGGGCAGATTAAACAGGCATCAGGGCCCTGCTGAAGTAAGTCCTGCTTTGTGGGTTGGGCCTCTGCACAGTTGATCCTCCATGGTGGTTGCAGCAAGTCCTTGCAGCTGAATGGCCTTGGGTTAAGTCCCTCTCATGATGTGCCAACAGCAATTAAGGATCAACTACAACAGGAGGGTGTACATAGCCCACATGGTGGGGTGAGGATGTACCTGGAGTGTCCAGCTTGGGTGACTGGGGAGGCTTTGCCACTGGGCCCTACAGAACATCTATACTAATAAAAGGGCAATATGCTAATTAGGCCGGGAACTGGGAGACCTTCTGGACGACCGTCCTGGGATTTGATAGCAGAGCGCAGGCCGGGTGGGAAACACCTGCCTCTGCTCTGCCATTGATCCCAGAGTCCCAGCAGGGTGGGCAGGGCCTCTGTGTGGGCGGGGATCAATGGTGATCCCAGGCCTATTGGGAAAGGCCTCCCTCTGTTCTGCCATTGATCGCAGAGCCCAGGCCTAGTGGGTGGGGCCTCCCTGTGGGCGGGGATTAATGGCAGAACCCAGGCCAGGTGGTAAACGCCTGCCTCTGCTCTGCCATTGATCCCAGAGCCCGAGCAGGGTGGGCAGGGCCTCTGTGTGGGCAGGGATCAATGATGAGACCAGGCCTGGTCAGCAGGGCCTCCCCGTGGGTGGCAATGAATGGCAGAGCCCAGGCCAGGTGGGAAGGGCCTCCCTCTGTGGGGCATCAATCTGGAGGGGTGCCCATGATCCATCACCCCACAGAGGGAGGCCCAGGCCACCAGCCAGCGACACTGTGGCAAGTGGGCAGGGCCTGCCAGGTATCTCCCCACAGAGGGAGGCCCAGGCCAGCCAAGCAATGGTACCCTATGCCTTTTGCCTACAGAGGGAGGCAACCACTGGCGGAGTGGGGGTAGCACTGCACAGATGGCAAGCAGTGGCAGCCTTGGGGGTGGGGCCAGCTTCTGGCAGCTGTGGGAAGGAAAGCCCCAATAGGCCCCTTCCCCCACCAGCCCTGCCCCCAATTGCTGCCCCCCCCACTCCCACTCCTGACCCTGACAGTAGGGAAGAGGGAGCTTGATTCCAACTGTCCCTCCCCAGGCCTTTGTTGATGACAGAATATATCTGAAGACCAACTATTGTCACAATCTTCTATACTAATAAAAGGGTAATATGCTAATTAGACCGGGAGCCTTCCGGAAGACCTTCTGGACATCCTTCTGGACAAAGTCATGGTGGCAGGGCCAAGGCAGAGGCAGTTAGTGGCAATCAGGCCAGGAGGGGAAGGGCAGTTGGGGGTGAGCAGGCTGGCGGGGGTGGGGGGGCAATTGGGGGTGAGCAGGCTGGCAGGGGGGGACAGTTGGAGGCAATCAGGCCAGCAGGGGGCAGTTGGGGGTGAGAAAGCCGGGAGAGGGGCAGTTGGGGGCAAGCAGGCCAGCAGGCAGAGTGGTTAGGGGTTTTCAGGCAGGTAGGCAGGTGAGCAGTTAGGTGCCAGTGGTCCCAGATTGCAGGAGGGATGTCTGACTGCTGGGCTGAGGGATATCCCCCTCCCCCGCCCCCCGTGCACAGGGATTGGGCCTAAACCGGCAGGGGGGTGTCCAGGGGTCTCAGATTGGAGAGGGTGCAGGCCAGGCTAAGGGACACCCCCGTGCACAAATTTTGTGCACTGGGCCACTAGTCTACTACATAAGACCATTCTACCAAGACCAGGAGATGTAGCAGCTCTACCTAATACATAGAAACAAACACTGGGAGGCTGCCAAAATGAGGAGATAAGAAACATGTCCCAAATGAAAGAACAGAACAAAACCCCAGAAAAAGAGCTAAACAAAATGCAGACAAGCAATATACTACATGCAGAGATCAAAACACTGAACTTAGGGGAGGAGTAGTTGAATTTAGTAAGAACTTCAACAAAGATACAGGAAACATAAAAATGGAACTGGAAAACATAAAAAAGAATCAGTCAGAAATGAAGAATACACAGTGGAGTAGATAGAAGCAGAGGATCAAATCAGAGATTTTGAAGAAGCAGAAACCACCCGATCAGAACAACGAAAAGAATAAAGAATCCACAAAGTGAATATAGTATAAGGAGCAGCTGGGACAACTTCAACATACCAACATTTGTGTCATGGAGGTGCTGGAAGGCAGAAGAGAGAGAGCAAGAAATTGAAAACCTATCTGAAAAAATTATGATGAAAACCTTCCCTAACCCGGTGAAAAAAATAGACATACAAGTCTAGAGGGTCCCACTAGATCAACCCAAATTAGCCCACACCAAGACACATAAAAGCAGCAAGAGAAAAGCAGTTGGTTACCTACAAGGGAGCTCCCATAAGACTTTCAGTGGATTTCTCAACTGAAACTTTGCAGGCCAGAAGGGATTGGCAAGAAATATTCAAAGTGATGAATACCAAGAACCTACAACCAAGATTACTTTACCCAGCAAAGCTATCATTTAGAATTGAAGGACAAATAAAGAGCTTCCCAGACAAGAAAAAGCTGAAAGAGTTCATCACCACCGAACCAGTATTACATAAAATGTTAAATGGCCTTCTTTAAAAAGAAGAAAAAAAGATTTAAAAAATGAATAATAAAATGACAATAAATACATTTCTATCAAAAATAGAATCTAAACGATAAATGAACAAGCAGAACAGAAAGAGACTCATAGATACAGAGACCATTTTGATGGTTGCCAGATGGGAGGGGAGTTAGGGGGATGGGTGAAAAAGGTGAAGGGAATAAGAAGTACAAATTGGTGGTTACAAAATAGTCACAGGGATGTAAATAGCATAGGGAATATTGCCAGTAATTTTGTAATAACTACGTATGGTGTCAGATGGGTACTGGATTTATTGAGATGATCACTTAGTTATATACTGTCTAACCACTGGGTTACATACCTGAAACTAATATAATATTGTATGTCAGTTGTAATTGAAAAGGAATTTTTTTTTTTAAAGGGCTAGCCCTAGCTGGTTTGGCTCAGTGGATTGAGTGTCGGCCTGCGGACTAAAGGCTCCCAGGTTTGATTCCAGTCAAGGGCACATGCCTGGGTTGTGGGGTCGATCCCCAGTAGGGGGCATGCAGGAGGCAGCCAATCAATGATTTTCATCATTGATGTTACTATCTCTCTCTCCCTCTCCATTCCTCTCTGAAATCGGTAAAAATATATTTAAAAATAATAAAGGCTACAATATAATCCAGTATATATATAGTTATCTTTAGATTTTTAAAGGTAATGGGAAAAGATACATTAATACCTACCAGTAAATGTTGTCCTCAGAGAACCCCAAACCTTTATTTTAGTCAACAGCCTAGAAAAGTATGAAGTTTGACCACACTGATAAGACTGGTCTTAATAAACAAAGAGTGCTTCAGAATAGGCAGTGAGAATTGGCAACTTTGAACTATTCACCTAATCCTATATAATAAAACCCTAATATGCAAATCGACAGAATGGCGGAATGACCACTCGCTATGACGTGCACTGGCCACCAGGGGCAGACACTCAATGCAGGAGCTGCCCCCTGGTGGTCAGTGCGCTCCCACAGGGGGAGCACCGCTCAGTCAGAAGCCGGGCTCACAACTGGTGAGTGTAGCGGCGGTGGCAGTAGCCTCTCCTGCCTCCGCGGCAGCGCTAAGGAACCCTTGGGGGATGTCCAACTGCTGGCTTAGGCAGTTGGACATCCCCTGAGGGGTCTCGGACTGTGAGAGGGCACAGGCCAGGCTGAGGGAACCCTCCAGTGCACAGATGTTGTGCACTGGGCCTCTAGTGATTAATAGTTGAATATTGAAGTATGGAGGCCAACATTATAATGGAGGCCATTTGGTTTAATATACATAGCCTTGGCAAGACCTTGATGTATCTTGACACTAAAAGATCTTGAGACCTACCTTATTCTTGAAGCATTTATCTCAAGAGCCCAAAGGGAAGTGTCATTCAAAGAGGGAAACAATTCTCTGTAAGGCAAAACAAGGCAAATAGCTGAAATTTGAGGAGAGGGAAAGCACAGTACCTTTCATTCAAGTGATATGAACCAATTTTCTGTTCAGGCTACTCAATTCCTCTTCTTCCACCATATGTTCTATGGTTTCTCAGAGATTTGGAAATTTTTGATATTATATTTAAGTCTTGGAGAAGTGGTTTTCAATCCTGCTTGTGTATGAGAAACACTGAATAGTTTTAAAATGACAGATCCTTTGGCCCCACTCCAGAATGATTGGGTTAGATCCTTCACAATGGGGTCTGGCTAACTATGGCTTTAAAAGAGTTCTACAGGGGATTCTGATTTGTATCTAGGGTTACGAGGCCCTGCTCTGGTGTAATTAAACTACCTTTGGATGGGCTCCTTTCGTTTCTAGGAGGAACTGCCACATGATCTCGCCAATGAAGTTTCTCTAAAGACTACTAATTGGCATAATTAATCCCATTTTAAAACCTGGACCTTTTCTTTATGGGGTGCCAAATAGAATTCCACAGAAAGTGATAAGCTCATGCATACTCAGAAATCAAAATTTTACTTTTTTGTTGGCATTCCTAATTTAATGTACAGGTCTTGAGCCAAATGTTTATATATACCATATTATTTAATCACTTCCACAGTTATGTGAGGGATGACTACCATTTTATAGGTTAGGAAATTGGCTCAGTGGTGATAGATAGCCTAAAGTTACAGAGCTAGTACATGTTTGAATACCATTATTGTTATTTGAGGTAATACATTTAAGTACTTAAAGTATCTGGTTCACAGTAAATAGCTAGGTCATCACTTTATGTGTAGTAACTTATTTAATATTTCCCCCGAGTTAGGAAATATTAGCAATATCACTCCCATTTTATAGGGAGGGAAACTGGTTTATAAAACTGAGCTGGTGAGAGTTGGGATGTGAATTCAAGCTCTCTGGATCCAGAATCTAAATCATAAGGCTTAGCTCACTGTATTCAACTACATTTGAACTCAAAATTCTGTCTGATGTGCAGACTGGTGCAGCCACTATGGAAGACAGTATGGAGTTTCCTTAAAAAACTGAAAATGGAACTCCCATTTGACCCTGTGATCCCACTTCTAGGAATATATCCCAAGAAACCAGAAACACCAATCAGAAAGGATATATGCACCCCTATGTTCATAGCAGCACAATTCACCATAGCTAAGATCTGGAAACAGCCTAAGTGCCCATCAGTAGATGAATGGATTAGGAAACTGTGGTACATCTACACGATGGAATACTATGCTGCTCTAAAAAGGAAGGAACTCTTACCATTTGCAACGTCATGGATGGAACTGGAGAGCATTATGCTAAGTGAAATAAGCCAGTCAATGAAGGAAACATACCACATGATCTCACTCATTCATGGATAATAGAGACCATTATAAACTTTTGAACAATAATAGATACAGAGGCAGAGCTGCCTCAAACAGATTGTCAAACTGCAGCGGGAAGGCCGGGGAGGGTTGGGGGGCAGGAGGTAGGGGGGTAAGAGATCAACTAAAGGACTTGTATGCATGCATATAAGCATAACCAATGGACATAAGACACTGGGGGATAGGGGAGGCTGGGGGACTGTCTAGGGCAGGGGGATAAAATGGACACATATGTAATACCCTTTGTAATACTTTAAGCAATAAAAAAAAAAATTCTGTCTGATGATGAAATATAGGCTTTTCTTATATACCAAGTACAGGCAAATAAGTGTTTCCAGGCCCATCAATCTTACAGTTCAGCTGGGGTGGCAGTATAATATGAAATGGACAATTAAAGGTGGACCCGAATTTAGATGTAAAGTATGTACTATAGACCAAGTGTGCAGGAGTTCAATAAAGGCTGGACTTGGGTCTATTTGTGTTAGATCCAGGAGATTGACTGGGATTTGGGTCAGCAAGAGAGAAAAGCATACATAAGGGAGAAAAGTAGAATGAACATAGCATATTGACAGTATACTGAGAACATGGTTCCCATAAGGTTGGGAAGTTCATATTAGGATACAGCAGAAAATAAGATTATCTTGATGTGGAAAGTCTTCAACACAGTTTCCAGGATGAGGATAAGAAATGCAAGTGAGAAAGACCCAAAAGAACTATACTAACTTGTAAGAAGGCTACTGCTACACTGCTGCTCAGCTTCCTAGATGTTGGTATCTTACTGCCTTCTCTTTATTCTTCCCCATCAAGGTGAAAGACCAGTAGAAATCCTACAGATCTACCTGGGTTTCTTTGATAACAGCAGGTGATTCAAATATTCAGGGCTAATATTCCTAATGCCATGCCCATAGCTTGCCAGGGACACACCAGTAAATAAACTGGAAGGCAGATTCTGTTTTCCAAAACTGCATTTTCCCTTGGAGATGTTTGAAATTTCACGTGTTAAGCATTGCCATCTTCATGTTTCTTTGAAAAAAAAAAATACATTCTCTTGAAGCAAACATACTATGCATTCCTTAAATAATAATGTTAATCAGCTTCCCTCTCCCTTGGTCCCAGGATACATTGGGACAATGTGAGAGTCCTGGATATGGAAAGTGGCAATGGCTGAAAAGTGTGGAAAAGGTATTAGAAAGGAGGTATTAGAAAGGAAGATAACTCTTATTTGATTAGAATTTTTCTGAGGATCTTCTGCCTTGAAAGATGCTTGAAAGTGAGTTGGTTTTCTTGAATTAGGGTGTTATAGCCTGGTTTGAATGGCAAGAATGTTTTAGTACTAAAGTTCACTCAGTTTTCTAAGATTTAAAGTTTATTATTAATATCCGTTAATTTATTTCTTCTTTGTGGGCCTATTTCCCAATTTAATCTTAATAATTCAACAAATGAATCAGCATATTTATTGAGTGGCTATTGTGTCCAGGAGGTGGTATCAGTGTTTCTCAACATGTGTCTGATGGAACATTTGCATCCAAACCTCCTAGTATTCTTATAAATGCAGGATTCTAGGCCCCACTGCATATCTATGAATCCTGAATCTCCAGAGACAGGGATTGATCTCTTTCATAACTACCTTTATATTTTTATTTTTATTTAAAAAATATATTTTATTGATTTCAGAGAGGAAAGAAGAGGGAGAGAGAGATAGAAACATCAATGACTAGAGAGAATCATGAATCGGCTGCCTCCTGCATGCCTCCTTCTGGGGATCGAGCTGCAACCCGGGCATGTGCCTGTGACCTGAATTGAACCTGAAACCCTTCATTCCGCAGGCTGATACTCTATCCAATGAGCCAAACCAGCTAGGGCCATAACTACCTTTAAAAACCATTGTAGCCCTAGTTGGTTTGGCTTAGTGGATAGAGCATTGGCTTGCAGACTGAAGGTCCTGGGTTTGATTCCGGTCAAGGGCATGTACCTAGGTTGCAGGCTTGATCCCTGGCCCTGGTCGGGGCATGTGTGGGAGGTAACCAATGGATGTGTCTCTCTCACATCAATGTTTCTCTCTCTTTGTCTTTCACCCTCCCTTCCACTCTCTAAAAATCAAGTGAGAATTAACAAAACCCCCCCACCAAAAATACCACCATTGTATTAGAGCAGTGTTCTCAAACTTGAGGGTGCATTGGGATCACCTGGAGGACTTGTTACACCAGAGTACTGGACCTACCCCAGAGTTTTGGATTTAGTAGATCTGGGGCTGGGCCTCAGAATTTGTACATCTAATAGGTTTCCAGGTGATGCTTATGTGACCACATTTTGAGAATCACTGTACTACAGCATTTCGAGGAGTATAAAGAAGTATAAAATACAATACTTATCATTAAGGAGCTTATGATGTAATTGGGGGAGATAATACATACACTTAAAAATATAACAAGAAATTCAATTATATATATATATATTTGACATTGGATGGGATAATTAAGAGGAGCTGGGACTTAATCTGGGCCCTAAAGGATGGATGGGCCTAGGGTTCAGAAAAGAATCACATAGGCATTCTTGATGGGGATATAAAAAAAAAGGAAATATAAAGGTGTATGGGAGTGGAGTGGTCAATATTTGTTTGTCTGATATAGAGCTTTATAGTGGAGGAGTAAGGCCGAAAAGGTTGATGCCAGACTTTGAAGAGCCTTGAAAGCCTGTCTCTTTCCCCTGCCTCCACCCATTTCACAGCCTTAGCTGCACAGCTAGAAAGAGGAAGTCTCCCCTGCTGAATGTGCAAGAGGAAGCACAAGAGGGTTCTGTGGGCCTGTGAGCCGCACTGACTGCTTTTACCCATGAGCCAATCATAGAGGCAACAGGAAGACCAGCACACCAAAAGGGCTGGGTGCCTCCGCCCAGAGGGTGTCACCACCCAAGCTGAAAGGTCTGGGGAGATCAGGCATTGCTGTCCCATGTTCCGCTCTCTTGGTGGCCATCATGTCTTTGACCTCTGCCTACCAGCATAAATTAGCAGAAAAGCTCACTATCCTGAATGATCGTGGTCAAGGGGTTCTCATTCGTATGTATAACATCAAGAAGGTAAGCATGAGCAACTGGACTAGCACTAATTATTCTAGCAGTAGTAGGGCTGGGGACTCTGAGGCCAGCAGGTCCAGTGGTTAGACTTTCTCCTCTTTCCCGCTGGCTTAACTGGCCTTCAGTCACTTGGATTATATAGATGAAGCGGACAGGAAAGCTTTTTTCAGGGCTTCCCTTTTCTAGGTTTGATTCTCATCCCAATGAGAGTGTTTGTTTTCTGCTGGGTATGGGGTAGGGGTGGTGTGGCAAATAATTGTGTTATAAGTCACTTGGGTAACAGTCTGGGGTCTAAAATTCTGGGTTGTATTGTTTATTGCTGACCCCTCACCCTCTGAAGATATCCAAAGTTGGGTCTCGGCAAAAACATCTGAAGAAGTACTTCCCAAAAAAGGGGAAAAAATTGTTGTGATATTTACATTAGAACAGAAAGAGTAGTTGTTTTCTGAGGTACTCAGGGTCTGAGACAGCTCATGCTGTGGTTGCATATTTGTGTGTTTAGGATAGGAACTGTGGCATCAAGAGAAGCTGGCGGCAAGGGAAGTAAATAGACAAAGACTGGGGTGGGAGTGGGGAGTTTCTCGAAGAGAGAATAGTGGACCTGGGGAGGGAACTTATGTGCATTTTTAAAGTAAAGCAAATCACCAGGAACGTGGTTTCTCTGTCCCCACGTCTTCTTTAATAGCCCTTTGGGATGATTTACTTATATAGTGGGCATAATTGTGACACTGAGTCTCCTGCAAAGTCTAACTCCTGAGCAGCTGCTTTTCTGACTCCTTCCGGCTTCAGCTGAAGGGTGGAGAGAGCTTCCTCTTTGTGCTGGGGACAAGCAGACATTAAACTTTACACAGCAAGACAAGATGCCAGGTTATTTAGCTCTTCTGATAGTTGGCTTAATGTCCTTTAACTTGTTCCTGACCTACTCTTAAGCTTTTATAATGAATCCCCAGATTTCCTTTCCCTAAGAGAGATTTTTGTGAGAATGAATGATGAAGGAAGAGATATGTTTATGGGGGGCAGTGGAAAGGGTTGAAATATAGTGTGGCTTTTCTGTGCAGACTTGTTCAGACCCCAAATCCAAGCCACCTTTCTTACTGGAAAAGTCCATGGAATCATCTCTCAAGTACATCAACAAGAAATTTCCCAACATAGATGTCCGAAACAGCACGGTAAGAATGCGATTCCTCTTCTCTCCTTTCTCTGAAATAACTCTATGCTTGGATGGCAGGAGATAGCATAGTCTTCTTTTAGTTTTCCTAGGCTCAATCACAGGGCTTCAGGTTATTGTAGTCTTGAGAATTCTGAGAAAGAATTTTCCCAGGGTAAGTTGGAGCAAAGCATTGCCTCTTTCTCCATCGCAAAATTCATGAGAACACCATTTTTGTAGAGGAAGACAGCTCTACCAACTCAGCAGGGTGCATAAATCTTATTGTTGTTCCTGTTTCCCACTCAGTGTTTCCTTGTAAATTATCTTAGAACTAGAGGCCCAGTGCACGAAATTTGTGCAGCGGGGGTGTGGCCCTCAGTCAAGCCAGCACCCTCTCCAATCGGGACCCCTCAGGGGATGTCCGACTGCCGGGGATCGGGTCTAAACAGGCAGTTAGACATCCCTCTCATAATCTGGGACCACTGGCTCCTAACTTCTCACCTGGCTGCTTGCCTGATCGCACCTAACTGCCCCGCCCCCGCTGGCCTGGTCACTCCCAACTGCCCCCCCCCCACTGGCCTGGTTGCCCCCAACTTCCTCCCTCCCCTGCTGGCCTGGTTGCCCCTAACCCCCCTCCACCCCCCCCCCCCCCGCCGGCCTGGTTGCCCCTTACTGCCCCCCCCTGCCAGCCTGGTTGCCCCCAACTGCCTTCTGCTGGTCTGGTTGCCCGGAACTGCTCCCCTCCTCTGCTGGCCTGGTCGCCCCGAACTGCCCCTCTGCCTGCCTGGTTGCCCCCAACTGCCCCCCTGCTGGCCTGGTTGCCCCACACAGCCTGCTTTCCAGTCATTTGGTCGTCCCTCACTAACCCCCCTGCCAACCTGGTTGCCCCACGCAGCCTGCTGTTCAGCCGTTTGGTCATTCCTCTCTAACCCCCTTGCTGGCCTTGTCACCCCATGCAGCCTGCTGTTTGGTCGTTTACTGCTACTGTGATGGTGTCCCGGACAATTTGCATATTCCTCTATTATTAGTATAGATTATGCATCTGGTGGGATATCCCTTATGAATGTTAGCACTAGATTTCTTATCATCTCACTTGTAGCATCTTCTCATTCTGCTTCTTTTGACTTTGATAAATCTCTAGGGATCTTGAATTTTCCTTTCACTTAGCACTCTGTATTTAGTCAGAATCACATGCAACTATCCTACCTCCTAGGTAAAAAATCTCCTCTGTTTAAAGGCCCTCAAAGAGTGGGAGATTTCCCAAGTTCCTTTGTCAGTGTATTTCAAGTCTCTTCAAGAATGTTTTAGGTATAACACCTATTCTTCTTGGGTTACTTTGAATACTTGTCTTCTTACTTTAAAAAACAATTTGTTTTGTATTTCTCTCAGCAACATTTAGGACCAGTACATCGGGAAAAAACTGAGATAATTAGATTACTCACCAACTACTACCAGTCATTTGTGGATGTCATGGAATTTCGGGTGAGCTCCCTTTAACTCAGGTCCCAGGGTGGGCATTGTCTTTCTGAGGCTATTCCTTCTTTTATAAATGTTCATTTATGTTGCTTAACATGATTTCTTTCAAAAATAAGATGTACTAATATGGAAGGGTATCTAAGTTATTAAATGAGCGTGAGTTATAGAATAGTGTATGATACAATTATATTTTTATTTTAAAAGATACTAAGCTTATACACTACACATAGTGTTAGTATATACGTAGGAAAGATTTGGAATATTATACATTAAACTAAAAATAACTAATTTATTAAACTTTACATGTTATATCATTTGAGTTAAAAATTTTTAAAGTATTATTTCCCCAATATTTTATTACAAATATACTTCTCCTGGATTTCCTAATTGTTAGTATTTTGCAATGTTTGCTTATCTTCATTTTTTTCCTGAACCATTGAATTAATTGCAGACATCATGACATTTCCTTCCTAAATATTTTAGCATACAGCTGGTAAGGATGAGATATTTTCTTACATAACCCAAATACAATGATCATACTCAGGAAGTGTAAAATTTCTACAATATTATTAGTTAATATATAGCTCATATTCACATTCCTCTAGTTCAGTGGTTCTCAACCTTCTGGCCCTTTCAATACAGTTCCTCATGTTGTGACCCAACCATAAAATTATTTTCGTTGCTACCTCATAACTGTAATGTTGCTACTGTTATGAATCGTAATGTAAATATCTGATACGCAGGATGGTCTTAGGCGACCCCTGTGAAAGGGTCGTCCGACCGCCAAAGGGGTTGCGACCCACAGGTTGAGAACCACTGCCCTAGTTGTTTAGGGATCATACACTGATTTTAGTTGTCATGTCTCTTTAGTTTGTTTTCTTTTAATCCTCACTGGAAGATGTTTTTCATTGATTCTAGAGAGAGAGAGGAAGGGAGGGGGGAGAGAGAGTGAGAGATAGTGAGGGCGAGAGACATTGATGTGAGAGAGAAACATATATAGGTTGCCTCTCACATGTGCCCCAACTGGGGATCAAACCTGCAACCTAGGTATGTGCCCTGAGCGGGAATTGAGCCCATGACCCTTCGGTGCATGGGGTGGTGCAATGCTGATGCTCTAAAAACTCAGCCACCCACCACGGGCATGCCTCTTCAGTTTTTAATCTAGAATAGTTCCTAGACATTTTTTTGGTCTTTCTTGACACTGACCTTTTTGAAGAGTCCAGACTAGTTATTTTTGAGAATACCCCTCAATTTGGATTTGTCTGATTGTTAGCAGTGTTTGGTAGCAATATTACATGAGTGATATTTTATTTGAACTTTAAACCATGAGCATGTATTATTTTTGTCAATGTAAACAAACTAAACATTATTGAGTACAATACTTTTGAAAGGCAAATTGATGTGTTTCAAATACATAAAAAATATTTTTATTGATTTCAGAGAGGAAGAGAGGGAGAGAGTTAGAAACATCAATGATGAGAGAAAATCATTGATCATCTGCCTCTTGCATGCTCCACACTGGGGATTGAGCCCACAACCTGGGATAGTATTATAGTATTTCTTCAGATAGTACCATAGCATGGGACTCTGCCTCATGACCTGTGTCTACCCTATGGAGATAATTCAGGCCATTGATCAGATCACATAATAAAGAGGGAAGTGGGGACATGAAAAACTGTAAGGTCTGAAGGAGGGTCAGGTCAGAGCTTATTAATCTTGGAATTAAGAGTAGTGATTAAGGAGGAGATAGACATTGGTAGAGGTAGTGGAAAGAGTGCTGGAAGCACTGGGATGATAAGATCAGGAAGAGTATATATGACTTGTGTCTGTGGAAATATGGCATTTGGCAGGCTAAAGCCCTATAGGGGCCCACTGACAACTTACTGGGGAGGAACTCCCTCTATTCAGCTATGCCTTTCTTATGTTACTCAGTAGTTTCCTAAGACTTATAAGGGAGAGAACTCTTCCCTTCAAATTCTGGTAGTAGATGTCATACCCTCTTTGTTCTTTACTCATTCTCATCTCCAATTCTACCCTCAGGATCATGTATATGAACTTCTCAACACCATGGATGCCTGCCAGTGCCATTTTGATATTGTAAGATTCTGTGCAATTCTCATTTATCTACAGAAAATGTCTCAGTTGGGACTGTGTGAAGTGGGAGGGAGTAGAGGAGTAGCTATTCCTCCAGAACTATATAATATATAATATATAATATATAATATATAATATATAATATATAATATATAATATATAATATATAATATATAATATATAATATATAATATATAATATATAATATATAATATATAATATATAATATATAATATATAATATATAATATATAATATATAATATATAATATATAATATATAATATCCTATCTAATAAAAGAGAAACATGGTAATTAGTGTCACTCCACTACCCTTCCCATTGGCTAATCAGGGCGATATGCAAATTAACTGCCAGCCAAGATGGCAGTTAACCGCCAACAAAGATGGTGGCTAATTTGCATACTGCAGGCAGGATGGGACAGCGCCATTCTGCCTGCCCTGCCGCCATCTGGGCCTGCTATCTGTGACCTGGATGTTGGGCGACCCCTGTGCGACTCGACCCAGGGCTGGCGGGCATGATCCTGGCGGTCCGCCAGCTGTCACGCCCTCCCGCTGGGAGATCCCAGGCGATTGCGACCGCCAGGAGTCTCCCCACCAGCCCGGATCTCCCACAGCAGTCGCCCCGCCAGCCCGGAACTCCTGCAACAGTCGCCCCTCCAGCCCGGATTAATTAATTAATTAATTAATTCCCTTTCAATGTGCATGAATTTCGTGCACCGGGCCACTAGTATAATATATAATATATAATATATAATATATAATATATAATATATAATATATAATATATAATATATAATATATAATATATAATATATAATATATAATATATAATATATAATATATAATATATAATATATAATATATAATACATAATATATAATACATAATACATAATATATAATACATAATATATAATATATAATATATAATATATAATACATAATACATAATACATAATACATAATATATAATATACAATATACAATATACAATATATAATATATAATATATAATATATATAACATAATGTATACACAAAAGTGGGCAAAAATAGGTTTATAGTTGTGAGTATGTGAAACACAGTTTATTCTTTTTTAAATATATATTTTTATTGATTTCAGAGAGGAAGGGAGAGGGAGAGAGAGATAGAAACATCAATGGTGTGAGAGAAACATTGATCGGCTGCCTCCTGCAAGCTCCACACTGGGATGGACCCTGCATGTGCCCCGATCAGGAATTGAACCATGACCTTCTCATTCATAGGTTGACACTTAACCACTGAGCCACACCGCCTGGCCAGAGTTTATTCTTGTATTATTATTTATTAATTATTGTATTATTTATTTGTATTACAACTATAAACCTACTTTTGTCCACCCCTGTATATAGTATACTATGTAATGAATGAATGAATAGCTCTTCATTCCAGGACTATAGTTCTTTCATAAAAAGTGCTGAAGTTAAAGTGTGTTTACATGTGAAGCAGATTAGCAATGTGATTTATTTAATATAGAAATTACACAGACAGTTTAATTTAGAGGTTGGAGGAAGTCCTTGTTCCATTTCCTCCAACCTCTAAATTTACCTTATTTCCTGGCCTTCTTGTATCCTGATCTCACTTTTGAGATATTCCAATTTTCTCTTGAATTTTTAGCCCTGTGAGTTCCTCCTACTGAATAGATCCTTTGAGAGTTTATTTGGCACTGTCTGGAATAGTTGGCCTTTCTCTTCTTGGGTTCCTATGTGTCTTTCTTATAGAGTCTCAACTTTGACTTCACTCGAAGTTATCTGGACTTGATCGTGACTTACACCTCAGTTATTTTGCTTCTGTCACGGATTGAGGATCGACGGTTACTAATTGGTGTGTACAACTGTGCCCATGAGATGCTGCACGGGCATAGGTGAGCTAAGGGGATATAGATGGTGAAGAATCTCATACATGGTGCTATGAGGTTGGGGGTGGACACAAAGGAAATGATGCCATGCTTCCTCATATGAGAACTTGTAATCTATGTGATGACCCAGGTAAAATCAGGCAACTTAGAATACTTATAAGTGCACATACCAACAAGTGCACTTTTACATGTAGTTAACTCTTAAAAATCTGGTAGTGGGTTAACCAGTTTTCATTGTTTCTGATCAGTTAAAAAATTTTTTAAAAAGAAATTTTTTAAAAAGAAATCAATATTTTTATTGATTTCAGAAAGGAAGAGAGAGGGAGAGAGAGATAGAAACATCAATAATGAGAAAGAATCATTGATCGGCTGCCTCCTGCATGCCCTACACTGGGGATTGAGCCTGCAACCTGGGCATGTGCCCTGACTGGGAATTGACCCATGACCTCCTGTTTCATAGGTCAATTGGTCAACCACTTAGCCACACAGGTCAGGCTCTGATCGATTTTTAATCCTGGTTGGCTTCCCTTCTCTTCAGGCTATTGTAAAAGTCAAAGAAAATTTTTTTTGTAGTATTGATTGGAATAATATTAGCAAGGTAAAGCCATTAGAAGTAAGCACTGTATGATAATACATTTGAAGCAAAGTAGAAATGGATTTTGGAATATCTGCAATTCTGTGCTCCTCTGTTAGTTCAAATAAAAGTATTTAAGGGCTGAAAAATGAAGACCAGAGGGATCAGAGTAGCCTGTGGCACATTGTTCTATGCATGGTGTGTGTTTCCATGTGTCTACATGAATACCTAGGCATATGCCGAATGTGTCTATATCCTTTTGGGTTATATACAGATTTGGGTCCAGATATGTTACTTGATTTACAACTAATTGACATAAATTTATAGAGTACTTATCATGTCTCCAACCCTATTTTGGGTGCTTAAATGGAAGGCATTTTCATGGATCTGCCCCCAAATATGTAGTTCTACCTAATCATAGCTTAATATAGCTGAGCCTGAAGTGGATTTTTCATATATGTAATTCAAAGTTTTTAGTATGTATTTCTTTGGAGGTGGTGGAGAATGCCAGCCAGCCTATGCATGTGTCTTTATCCTATATCAAACATGAGAGTTTATGTCATGGTTAAGGGAGGCCTGAAACTCCTCTTCCCTCTGTTTTCTTTCAGTGACCCCAGCTTTCCCCGTCTAAGTCAGATGGTCTTGGAGTATGATCACCCTCTGAAGAAGCTGACAGAGGAGTTTGGGCCTCACACAAAGGCAAGTTCCCGAGAGAGTAGAGAATTCCTCAGGCAGAAATACATTTTCTCCTTTGTTGACATTAAGGATTCATTTGTTTTTCCCCCACAGGCTGTGAGTGGTGCCCTCCTCTCTTTGCACTTCCTCTTTGCTAGAAGGAACCAGGGAGCTGAGCAGTGGCGCAGTGCCCAGCTTCTCAGTCTCATCAGCAGCCCCCCTGCCATGATTAACCCTGCTACTTCGGACACAGTAAGTTCTCCTTTCCTCTTGTCAGTGGAGGCGTTCTCTCTGCCAAGGCCATCTCTGTAGAGGGTATTTCCTTCAGGAAATATCAGCCCTAAGAGTACTTTAGCCCTCTCCTAGGACATCCTCTAAGTTGATCACCTCCTGTAGCTTAAAAAAAAAATCTTCTAAAAAAAAATCCTCTAAATTGACCACCTCTTGTAGCTTAAAAAAAATTGTGATTGGGTTGGATCATTTGTTTGGACCAGGATTAGTATGTGTCTGTCCATAGAAGCAATTTAGTAAATATTCACAGAATGAATGAATGAATGAATGGATGGATGGATGAAACTGAGTCATTAGGCACCTATTCAACCCAGTAGGTACTTGAGCATAGGCATAAATTATTTAACAAATGTTTTTATTTGACTACTGTGGGCCCAATGTCCTTGCTTCAAAGAACTTATTGTCTAGTAGGAAAGATATGACAAGTAGTCATAAAAATACAACTTACTGCATAAGATGAATGAGAAGTGCCAAATGAATGATTTATACTTTACATGGTAAAAGAATCCAAAGGAGGAAGAAATCATGAGAAGGTTTTGAGTCTTGCTCTCCTGTTATTAAAAATATTTGAACTGTTAAAGAGAAGTTATGTTAAACCTTTTGTTTGTCCTGACTTCTATCTCAAGCTCCTTTTCTTTTTCTCAACTATATTTTCCCCACTTACTTCACTTCCATGATTAGCCCTGCTAATTCAGACACAGCAAGTTCTTGGCAGGTTTCCTAGCTATTGGCTTCTTAGAGTTCTGTGATCCAGCCTGGTGAAATAAAAGTTGGTTTTGGTACTCACATTTTAGCTTGACTGCCTTAATCCTTATGGGAAGACCAAGTTAAATAACTGCTTGACTACCTCTGCTTCTCTTCCCGCAGATGGCCTGTGAATACCTGTCTGTGGAAGTGATGGAGCGCTGGATTATCAGTAAATTTTGTGGGATTAGGTGGGAGGAGACATAGCAGCATGTTACATGGACAGCAAGCTCTGAAATCTTCCTCTGCACTCTTTTACCCACCTGCAGTTGGGTTTCTTCTTTGTCATGGGTGCCTCAACTCCGATAACCAGTGCCAGAAGCTGTGGAAGCTGTGTCTGCAGGGCTCCCTGTACATCACCCTCATCCGGGATGAAGTGCTACAGGTGCACAAGGTCACCGAGGACCTGTTTAGCAGTTTTAAAGGGTGAGACCTGGCAACCAAACTCATCTTCTTTTGGGACTTTTAGCCCCTTCTCACATGCTTTTCAGTCTCCACGAGTGTCCTGAGTTATGGGTGGTAAGGTTTAAGTCTAATGATTGAAAAAGTACTTATTGAATACCTGCTATTTAATAGTCACTTCACTGAATTTTAGGGATACGTTAATTACTAAGATAGCATAGAGGTTAAGAAGATGGACTCTGGAAATAGGCTACGTGGGTTTGAATTTTAGCTCTATGACTTACTGGCTTTGTGATCTTGGGCAAGTTACTTAACTCCTCCTTGCCATACCTCAATGTCCTCATCTATAAAATGGGAATAATAATAGTACTTCCTTGTGACTTACCTCACAGGGTTGTTATAAGGAATGAAATAATTGCTACTTATAAAGCACATAGAAAATTGCCTGGTACATTGTAAGTGCTATATATGTGCTTATTAAATAAAAAAAAGACAGAATCTTTGCTCTTAAGGAGATTATAAATTGATGAAAAATAGACAAATTGTTGTGATATAGTAAGGCAGTGGTTCTCAGCTTCCTGATGCCGCGACCCTTTAATATAGTTCCTCAAGTTGTGGTGACCGCCAACCATAAAATTATTTTCGTTGCTACTTCATAACTGTAATTTTACTACTGTTATGAATCGTAATGTAAATATCTGATATGCAGGATGTATTTTCATTGTTATAAATTGAACATAATTAAAGCATAGTGATTAATCACAAAACAATATGTAATTATATATGTGTTTTCCGATGGTCTTAGGTGACCCCTGTGAAAGGGTCGTTCGACCCCCAAAGGGGTCGCGACCCACAGGTTGAGAATCGCTGTAGTAAGGGCTTAGGATGCATGAACACAAAGTACAATAGAAGCATTTAGAAGGACACCTAAATTGGCTTTGGAGGATCCAGAAAAACCTGGAGACAGATAGACCTGAAGAGTTAAACAGGTGAAGTGGTGTGTGTGTGTGTGTGTGTGTGTGTGTGTGTGTGTGTGTGTGTGTAAAGGCAGGGAGTTGCTCCAGGAAGAGAAAGATATTCTAGGCAGAGAAACTATCAAGATTTTGAGGCAAGAGGGAGCATATCAAGTTCTAAGAAATACATGTAGCTCAGTGCCTGGGCAGCTGGGTTACAAAGGTATGGATGTCAAGAGACTGATTTAGTCCTGGCCGGGTGGCTCAGTTGGTTGGAGCATCATCCCATGCACCAAAAGGTTGCAGGTTTGATTCCTGGTCAGGGAACATACCTAGTTTATGGTTTTATCCCCAGTTGGGGTGCCTATTGGGGGCAACTGATTGATATTTTTCTCTCATATCGATGTTTCTCTCTCCCTTCTGCTCTCTCTCTCACAAAATCAAAGAAAACATATCCTCAGGTGAGGAGAGAGAGAGAGAGAGAGAGAGAGAGAGAGAGAGAGAGAGAGAGATATATGATTTCTGACTTTGTATGTCCTGTCACAGAGTTTGAACCTGTCCTAAAAAGGATAGTGAGTCATTGAATGATTTCAAACAGGGTAGTGCCATGACCATATTTGTATTTTAGAAAAAATCACTCTGGCTGCAGGGAAGAAAACTAGAGGGCAAAAGTAGAAGCAGAGATTAATTAAGTAAATTAGTAGGATTTGCAGATGAAGTCAGGATTTCTGGTACAGATACTTGATATTCCTTAAGATAAAGAACATGTGAATAAAAGCAAGTTTGTGGGGGAAAGATGGTGAATTCAGTTTTGCGCAGGTTGAATTTGAAGTGTCTATAGATGCATTTTAGACCATTTATGTTGTGGCTCTGGAATTTAGGAGTGAGATCTGGATTCAGATAAAGATTGGTAAAATGGTGGTCAAAGCCATAGGAGTAGGTGAGATTACTCAAGGAGAACACGTAGAGTGAGAAGTGACTTGGACAGATCTCTGGGGATATTGATATGTAAGGGCCTGTGGAGGTAGGGAAATCAGTGTGATGTTGAGAAGAGGGAAAGCAGAAGTCAAGAGAAGACATTATAAGACAGACGGGCTGGTTATCTATGTTAGATGATGTTGAGAAGTCAAATAAAAAATATTTATTGGATTTGGCTGTATATAAAGATGATCTTAGCGTTCTTCTTATGGACAAATTCAGTTGAGTGGTGAGGTTCAAAACTGGGTTACAGCAGGTATAGGAGCAAATGAGAGATAAGGAATTTAATAAGTAACTTTCAAGAATTTTGATTGTAAAGGGAGAGCTATAATGAGGAGGAGGTGTGGGATTAGGGGAGGGGTAAAATGCCTTCATTATACATTATAGTTGCAAAATGAACATCCAGAAATGTAAAGAATACAAAGTAGAAGTTGGCTACAGTCTCATCTCCCGAAATAGTTTGGTGTATTTCCTCCAGATGATTGTGTTTATATATAAATCGGTGCATGAAATTCATGCATGGGTAGGGTCCCTAGGCCTGCCAGGTGGTCAGTGCCGATTGGGGTCTTCTGGCTGCTAGCCAGGGCCTTCCTTCATTTCGCACCGCCCCCTGGTGGTCAGCACATATCATAGTGAGCAATCGAACTCCCAGTTTCCCAGTCGAACTTCTGAGGGGACAATTTGCATATTAGGCTTTTATACATATATAGATAAACATGTAAAGGTGTGTATGTACTTTCAACCTTATGTAAGCAATTTTAAAAAAGCAATGGATCCACACTCCACATTATGTTCTACAGTTTGCTTTCCCCCCACTTAGTGTATTTTGGATATCTTTGCATATCAATCTATAGAGACTTATCTTATTATTTTAAATAGTCAAATAGTATTCTATTATGTTGTTGTAACAATTTATTTACCCAATCCCCTATTAATGGACATTTGAAGGGTTTCAACTCTTAAAAAAATTTATAGACAAGGCTGTAATGAATGTTCTAAGATGTATATCTTTGTGAACATTTCTATAGGGTAAATTCTCAGAAGTGGAATAACTGAGGTAAAGTTATATTTCAAATTTTAATAGCCATATAAATTTCCATATAAACAAATATATTATCTATAACCTATCTGAATACTGATTCTTCCTACTCTCAACAATTGAGTATTATCATAAAAGAAATAATTGCCAGAATTAAGAGAGAGTAAATCTAAGATTAATAATCTGAAGTTATAGGAAGTGATTTGGATCTATATCTGTATATGTATATAGATCTAGCTATATCTGTATACCTAGATAGATCTAGATATATAGAAAACTTTCTAGTGATTACCAATCTGAGGATTAGAAGGGATATTTGACGAATGTTCAGTTCCCCATCACTAAGAACAACAACTAACACATAAGGTTTATAGTTTAGGGAGCCTTTGGCATAAATGATATAATTTGATCTTCGTAATACTTATAAGCAGGTATAAGTATTTATATCCTTTAAAATAAATGATAAAATGTAAACAGTCTAAATGTCATTCAGTTAAGAGGTGTAATTAAGAAGTAATTCTAGGTTTTTCAACTCTTAATCCTGTCTCTATATCATACTGTGTAGTGGGTGAAATAATTATTTGCCAGTGGAGTTGAATCCTGATTTAATTAAGATACCTTCCAGCTTTAAATTTCTTTGATTGTGTGCTAAATTCAATAAGGGTGTGGTTTGGAGAAGGGAAATGAAAGGTTATGAAGTTCGACTAATGTGGTGGCAACAGTGATAGAGGACAAGAGAAGACAGATATGAGGAACATAGAGAGCAAAGAGCCTAATATAATGTAGGGTTTTGGAGCACAGGTCACTCATAGAAAAAAAGAGATATTGTGAGGAAAGTAAAATATTACATACAGACCAAGGACAATGAAAAGACCACTTAATTTGGTGATTCCAGAGTTCACATTGACCTTAGAGAGAGCAATTTGTTTAGTGTTAAAGGTTTGTGGGGTTCAAGGGTGAAAGGTAAAGAAGTAAAAAGAGCATAGATGTTCCTTTGAATGAGTTTGGTGGTGTGGGAGAACAGCCAAAGTTTAGTAGATTGTCATAAGGGAGGCTTTGAACTTATTTGTTGGGGTAAGAGAATAAGCCAGTGGGGAGGGAGCAATTTAAATGACAAAGGGATAATTGATAAAGTTAAATTCTAAGAGGTGAGGGGTGGGGTAGGAATGGGATCCAAGGTAGAGCTAGAGTAACTGTTTTACTTGAGAACAGGGTCTGTGTCATATTTATGTACTGCTGTTTTTATCTCCATCAAACCTGGAAGAGTACTTTGTCTTGAAATTGTCAAGGCAGGAGCATAGGACAAGGAGTCTACTACCAGCTTTGCCATTAAAACCCTATTTGATCTTGGGCAAGTCATTTCTCCCTCCTCCCCCCCGTCCCCCAAGATATTATTTTATTCATCTGCAAAATAATGAAGGGAACTGAATGGTCTCTAAGCCCTATAAGTCTCTTACTAATTAATGGGCCAGGGTTAAAGTAGGGTTTGCAAAGATCCTGACAGCGAGGGCTGTCCATGTGCCACAGGCTATAGTTTGGCATCTCTGAGGACTGGGAAGGTGGGACAAGGGCTCTGACCAGTGGTATGGTCAATCCTGCTGTGCTTGTGTCAATCCTCAGGTATGGCAAGCGAGTGGCAGACATAAAGGAAAGCAAGGAACATGTAATTGCAAACAGGTAAAGGTGGGGGGTGGATTCTCCAAGAGGGGATGGAATGGGAATCTCTTCTAGTCTTTGTTCTTGCCCCCAGTTTCTGAACAGTCTTATTGCCTCAACCCAAGAACTTGCTGCTACTCTCAGATTCTTGTGTTTTCTTACAAAGTCTAACTGTAGCATTGGTCTTCCTCTGCCTTTGGAGAGTTTTTAAGGGTGGGTGAGGCCATGTTCTCATGTCCACTTTTGTTTCTCAGTGGCCAGTTTCACTGTCAACGACGTCAATTTCTGCGGATGGCAGTGAAGGAACTAGAGACTGTGTTAGCTGATGAACCAGGACTACTGGGTCCCAAAGTAAGAAAAAGAAATGTTGGGAGGGAAATGATGATAAAGACTCTATGTGGGAAGTGACTTGGCATTCATGAATTTTTGCATTTCTGAGTCTTCTGATATCTATTTGTATTTGTATATGCTAATCCCATCAAATCTTCTTGGAGTACCCCAGACTTCTTGTATCTCTTTTTTGAGCACTATCATAGTACATCATTTATTTTAGTATTTGTGTACTTATCCTCTATTTGAGTATGAACTAATTGAAGACAGAACTTGCTTTTTAAAAATCACATAATGTCTAATAAATTTTTTTAAAATTTAATTTGATAGGGAGGAAAGAGGATTGACTGTGAGCTAATGTCAATACATCTACACTAGAGGCCCAGTGCACTAAATTCATGCGGGGGGCGGGGGGTGTTCCTCAGCCTGGCCTGCATCCTCTCTCAATCCGGGACCCCTTGGGGGATGTCCCTCTCACAATCCGGGACCACTGGATCCTAACTGCTTGCCTGCCTGCCTGCCTGCCTCATCACCCCTAACTACTTTCCTGATTACCCCTAACCACTTGCCTGCCTGCCTGCCTGATCACCCCTAACTGCTCACCTGTTTGCCTGATCACCCCTAACCACTCTGCCTGCCTGCCTGATTGCCCCTAACTGCCTCTGCCTCAGCCCCTGCTGCAGTGGCTTTGTCCAGAACGATGTCTGGAATGACGTCCGGTAGGTCATTCGGCTGTCCGGTCTAATTAGGCTATTACGCTTTTATTATATATGTACATGTCTGATTCTGTGCCACATAGTTTTTTGTGGGTCTCTGTGTTTATTGGACACTATTGTTGATGTGGCTACACAATTGTATCCATATACATATTATGATAGTTTTCTCTGTGCTTTGAAATCCATTTTTAAAGTTGGAAATTCTCATAGTCCCTGTCTTCTCCTTAGGCCCTTTATACTTTCATGGCCCTGTCCTTCATTCGTGATGAGGTCACTTGGCTGGTTCGTCACATGGAAAATGTCACCAAGACAAAGACACCTGAGGACTACACTGACTCGTTAGTACTTGACATGGTTAAAAATCTTGACCTTAAATGGACTGGGAAAAGGGACAGGGAGGCATCAAATGACCTTAGGAAACCTCTGTTCCCACCCTGTTATCACTGTCTTTTGTCAGTTCATATTTCTAGTCTCATACATCTCTCCGTTCTCATCATTGACTTTGTAGGAGCATCGCAGAACTGCTTTTCTTGTTGGAGGAGATTAGGGCACTGGTCCGAAGACACATCAAAGTGCTACAGCAATACCACCTCCAGTATCTGGCCAGATTTGATGCTCTTGTGCTCAGTGACATCATTCAAGTATGTTTAATTGCTTATACTTTGGAAATTTCAGGGTGATCCCTAGTCATTTCCCCTGGAGAACACCCTGGCTGGATCTCAAAAAGTGTGATTTCCCCCTCTACATTTGTTAAGAGAAAAAAGAAAGACTAATAATCTCCCCCTACTGCCCCCAAGGTGAAGCTATACAGAAATAGGAGAGAAAAATAAAGAGAAATTAGGTGTTAGCAGGGCAGGGAACCCAGGAAGTTTCCTCCATCTTTTGCTTGGTTCTTTCTGTTTGTGGTACTTAATAATTCTTTCTACCTGCATACGCTGACTGAACCTTGTGGTCCTCATTTCTATCCTCATAAAACATATGTGCATTTGATGGTAACTCCACCTTCTCTCTTAGAACCTGTCAGTGTGTCCTGAGGAGGAGTCCATTATCATGTCCTCATTCGTCAGTACTCTCTCTTCTCTGAATCTCAAACAAGGTAACTGGAGGGAAGTGGAGGAGGCAGGGTATATATGAGGGTGAACATCTTTCTTTTTCCCTCTAGAAATATTGATCTCTTGAGCCAGGGAATGGGACAAGATGACTTCAAAGAGCATCTCCCATTCTACATAGTTGGATATAGAGTGCTGCTTTATTATTTCCTTTTAAACTTCTTTTATTTTTCTTGCAGTTGATAATGGAGAAAAATTTGAATTCTCTGGATTGAGACTGGACTGGTTTCGCCTACAGGTAAATCTGTTCCTGTTAATGATTCCCCATTCTCAGGTTCTCCCTCCTCCATAATCCCTTCTCTTTTTATCTCCTAAGATCTGCTATATGGAGTGATTCAACATTGACAACTGTTAATTGGACAGGAAAAACCACAGCCAAACTGTAGCTCCAAGGCTGTTTTTTTCCTTTCATTTATCTTGTTTTTCTCCACCCTTTTCCCCAACTCCAACCATAGGCATACACCAGTGTGGCTAAGGCTCCCCTGCACTTGCATGAGAACCCTGATTTAGCCAAGGTGATGAACCTTATTGTTTTTCACTCCCGAATGCTGGATTCAGTAGAGAAAATGCTGGTGGAAACATCTGATCTGTCTACTTTCTGGTATGTCCTGAGTCAGAGCTCTTTGTCAGTTCACCCGGTCTCTTGCATGGCCTCTGTAATTGCCCTAGAGTGGTTCTCAACCTTCCTAATGCTGCGACCCTTTAATACAGTTCCTCATGCTGTGGTGACCCCCAACCATAAAATTATTTTTGTTGCTACTTCATAACTGTAATTTTGCTACTGTTATGAATCGTAATGTAAATATCTGATATGCAGGATGTATTTTCATTGTTTGCAACCCGCAGGTTGAGAACCACTAGACAGATGGGAAAGTCTTGTTTTTTTTGAGATTTCCTTAAATGCAGATGCTCAAACTCCTCAGCTTACTCATTCCAGCTTCTACTAAGTAATAGGAATGTGAGCCTTTGTTCTGGCTTTCTTTAGGAAAACCATTTGGACTTTATACAGGCTTCCTTTTTCTAGGATAATTCATCAGTATATCTTCTTTTTTTGCACTGTTATCTTTGGAACCTTCTTTTATTCTTAGGTTATTGTGATTTAGTAGAGACATGCAAAATTTGGGGGTTTAGTGGGGAGAACTGAAAATAATCAAAAGGGCTGGAGAATAAGGCATTTGGAGAATAAAAACTAGTTTGTCTTTCTTAGTATCATTTATTAAGTGACCTTGTACATAATTTTACCCATTGAGCCGATCAAACAAACAACACAGTATGTTGTCTCTTCTCTCTGCATTGAATATAGATGGAGAGATATAACACCCATGTGTGAAAGGGACATCATAATATTTGCAGATGTAAGAAAGTGTAAAAAGAGTGTATGATATTCAGAGAATGTAGGTTGAGGAAAGATCAGTCTCATGGAATTAATCTGAGAAAGTTTTTTAGAGCCTGAGTGTCCAGTTTGGGAGTGATGTGAATCAGTAGTACTGAAAGACTTCTAAATTAGGGGGAATGGCCCAAATTATGCAGTGATTCTGCGGGAGGAATAGCAAATTTTGTATAAAGAAAGGGAAGAAAATTAGCCCTAAACTGCTCTTGAGTCCAGTATAAGAGTCTGAAAGGGTTGTTTCTTGAGTTCCTGTCTACCTTAAGGGTAGGAAAATTAAAAAGGGAGTGATGAATATCAACAGATATTTGTTGAAAGAATGAATACTGTCTCCACTTCAAAGTGACCTAAACCTTGGTTTAAGTCTCCTTCCCTTTTTTCCTGCAGCTTTCATCTCCGTACCTTTGAGAAGATGTTTGCTATGACCCTGGAGGAACCTACCATGTTGCGTTATGCCATTGCCTTCCCCCTAATTTGTGCTCATTTTGTTCACTGCACTCATGAGATGTGCCCAGAGGAGGTGGGTACCCTGAACTCCAAACCCTGTTATCTCTCCAATCACATCTCATTCGTATTCCCTCAAAACACAATTCCAAGGGTTGATTTTGGTCCCAAGAAGGGCGCAAACATAGGTATGTGATATGAGTCCCCAAGTGTCTCAGCTTTATGTAGACTATGTTCTCTCTTGGGTTTCAGATTCCTTTTCTGTAGAAGGGGTAGATAGCTCAGGCCAGAGGAGCAGAGCGGTATTATGAGGAAGAAGTGACTCTCCTGGTGATGATAATTTTTTCCGGGGTTCCTCTTTCCCAAAGTACCCCCACCTGAAGAACCATGGCCTTCATCACTGCAACTCCTTCCTGGAAGAGTTGGCCAAGCAGACCAGTAACTGTGTCCTGGAGATCTGTGCTGAGCAGCGAAACTTGAGTGAGCAGGTAGGTTCAGTCCTCTCCCTGTAGAAATTTCCCCTTTGCCATCCCTCTGTGCCTTTCCCTCTAACTACCTTTTTCTTCTCATCAATTGTCAAGTTCTCTAGACCCTTTCCTTCAAGTAGAGCTAGAGCTTCGGTGTACTTGAGTTTATGGTAGGATTCTTTTCTTAGTGTAGTCCCTTAAGTGTTTACTCCCATAGGACTAGATAGAGGTATCTAAAAATACTTATTTGAACAGCTGCACTCCAACAAAATCTATGCTGTCATTTGTAGAGTTCTGAGAGATGAGTTAACATTCTAATTTACTTCCCTTCTCCCTGTCTTGTGTTCATATACTTGGACAGTGGCCCCTAGATCACCAGTCTCGTCTCACCTTCCTGTCTATGTGCAATCTAATCTGTGGCTGTCTGAACATTTTTAGGCACCTCCTCTGTGTTTATCCTCAGGGCTGCTTTCTTGTTTTTGTCTGCTCGTTTTTCTCTCCCCTCCCCTCCCTTCACTGACTCATAGCACCTGGTCATGATTAGCTCAACCTAAATTTCAGAAAACTTGAGAATGAGGAACTTGTTTTACTGTTGCCCTGGAGTCTTTTAGGTTGCCCAGACTACCCACCCTTCCTGGGTTTGAGACAGGCTTTGAAGCACCTTTGGCAGAAGGGGATCCAGGTTGTGTGTGTGTGTGTGTGTGTGTGTGTGTGTGTGTGTGTGTTTGTGTACATATGCACAGTTATATTATTACATAACCTTTATATTTTCTTATTTGTAAAATGGGGATAAAATAGTTTCTTCATAGAGGTATCATAAAGATTAAATGAAATAAAGTATGTTACAAATAAAGTATGTAACTCTCAATAGATGTTAGCTGTTACATTATTTGGTACTTATTGGGTACTTTTTGGGATGGGGTCCTGGAAGGAAGGTATACAGTCCCTGCCCTAGGGAAATTTTCAAGTTTAAGGGAAAAAGAGGAAAAACACATGTTTAAAAGACATTTAAGTAATTAATGCAAGGAAGATGTGCAAGCAAGTACATTTATGGCTATATTCATCACTCAGTTTGAATAGTTACTACATGCAAGGGACAAAGTTTTGCTCAGTGCTGAATCAGGATGACTAAAACATGTGAGCAGCGGTTTTCACACCTCCCAGAACTTTAGCAAAATGAATATTGGTCCTTCCAAAGTTACAAATTTGAATGAGTAATTAGTGATATTGCCATTACTAACAGAATTACATTTTTTGGCATTAATTTTGGAATGTATCACAGACATTTTCACATGATTTCAAGGTTGACACGTCTTTGTCTATCAAGGTGGACTTGATTTTTTTGGAACAGTAAGGTCTATCTTAGATTTTCTGTATGGATAACTGGGATATCTATCTGAAGAACTGAAGAGATCCAGAACGGATGTTTAAACTAGCTAGCAATAAATATGATATCTTATTTAAAAAAAAGAAGAGCCCTAACCGGTTTGGTTCAGTGGATAGAGCGTCGGCCTGCGGACTGAAAGGTCCCAGGTTCGATTCCGATCAAGGGCATACACCTTGGTTGCGGGCACATCCCCAGTAGGGGGTGTGCAGGGGGCAGCTAGTCGATGTTTCTCTCTCATCGATGTTTCTAACTCTCTATCCCTCTCCCTTCCTCTCTGTAAAAAATTAATAAAATATATATATTTTTAAAAAAATCGAAAGGAAGAAAAGAAGTAGAAAGAGAGAGCTGGCCACATTGTGAGCTCTGAGTTTTCGGTGGGCTGTAGTAGTATGGGTTACTGTCTCAACTGGACAGTATATGAAGGAATGCAGCAGGTGAGAGGGTTGTTCCAGCAAAAACCCCCAACTATCTTCTAGGTTGGAAGACCCTAGAAAGTGCAGTTGAGTGGAGCTCTTAGATTGCATTCTTTTTACTTGACTTTTTCCATTAGGAAAAACTCTCTTTCAGATGTGGGTAGGGGATTTGAGCTGAAACATGGGGAGATATTTAATAAAAACGAAAAGAGGTGAGCACTTTGTAAATAGGCCCCCATTAGAGAAAGAAATGCTGGGAGGAAAGAGAGAGAAAGGCAGAAAAATAAAAGGACAGACAATCATGGAGGAACCTTTTTATAATTGTTAGATGGGCTACTTGGCAGGTTTAGGAACTAATCTCATTTCTTTATTCACGGGTGTTTTTTTCTAAAGCTTCTGCCTAAGCACTCTGCTACTACCATCAGCAAGGCCAAGAACAAGAAAACCATGAAGCAGAGGCAGACTCCCAAAAAAGGAGAGCCTGAGAGGGAAAAGCCAGGAGCTGAGAGTCACCGGAAGAACCGCAGCATTGTCACCAAGTGAGGATCTGGGCCCTCGAGGACCAAAATGGGCACTGCATCAAAGAAGGGAGAACTGGGAAGAGGGAAGGGGGTACAACAAAAGAATTCAGGAGTGGTGGTGAGGAATGACATATGGAACAGCACTGGAATGTGAATTTTCTACTTTGCCTTTGTAGCTGGTATCAATGTGTACTGTCCTAGGCTGAGTGTTCCTAGCAGATGAAAGGGGTCTGAAGGTCATGGCCCGGCAAATCCTTCCCAGATAATAGCAGGTAGAGCCAGACCCATAATCAAGGCTCATTATACTTTCTCAATTTTACGCAGCATGGACAAGCTACATGTAAACTTGACAGAACTGGCGCTGACAATGAATCATGTGCACAGCTTCTCTGTGTTTGAACACACCATATTCCCTTCTGAGTATCTCAGCAGCCACCTGGAGGCCAGACTCAACAGGTAGCACTCTCTCCTTGTCTTCTAAGTATGTATAGTGTGTTCATTTTCAAAGCTGGGTTCCATTAGATTCATCTTGGTGGTCATGCTACACCTAGAAATTTTGATGCCGTCAATCTGGCGTACGTTCCCAAGAATCTCTATTAAAAGGGAATAAACAAAAAAGAACCCCAAACTTCTACTGGTGGGTTTGTTGAACAGCCAGAGTTGATCACCACTGGTTTAGAAGAATGAGCAGAGCCTTTGCAGTCAGCAGAACTGTGTTGAGATCCTAGTTATTAGCTAAGACACTCGAGTAGGTTATTCAACTTGTTTGGGCCTTCGTTTCCTACCCTGTAAAGTAAGGATAATGATATTTATTTTACAGACAGAGAATTGAGAATTACCTGTAATTGAGAATTGGTAGAGATTATAATGAGTGCAAAGTTCCTGACAGACATATGTGTAATAGGCCTCCATAAAATTGATTCTTTCCCTCCACTTTACCCCTCATTTCTTTGCCCCTGGCCCCCAAAGCAGGAGGAACATTCCTTATATTGGAATTGGGCGCTATAGTTAGCAATTAGGGGAATGAGGAGAAGAGTTATTGTGAATAATCTCCTAATAGTCTATGTTTTCTTTGGGAATATGTAGTATATTCAGTCATTCATTCAACAAATTTTTATTGAACAAGCAGCGTTCAAGAAGCTGTTAATACAGCAGTATACAGAACATAAAATTCCCTGCTCCCAAAAGCTTGCCTTCTAGTGGGGGAGCTTGCCTGGTATGTTCAGGGGACATGGAGGAGATCAGTGTGGCCAGTTCATGGAATAGAATGAGCTAGGGCAGTGGTCAGCAAACTGCGGCTTGGCAAACCGTGGCTCGGGAGCCACATGCGGCTCTTTGGCCCCTTGAGTGTGGCTCTTCCACAAAATACCGACTTCTGCGCATGGGCCATGAAGTTTCAATCGCACTGTACGTGTGTGCCCACAGGTGGTATTTTGTGGAAGAGCCACACTCAAGGGGCCAAAGAGCTGCATGTGGCTCGTGAGCCGCGGTTTGCCGACCACGGAGCTAAGGGGAGATGGATAGGACGTGAGGTTAGAGAGGCTGGGGGAGCGGCATACTGTGCAGATGCTTCTGTGTCAATGTAAGGACTTTGGCTTTTATTCTGAGTGTGATGGGGAGCCATGGCAGGGTTTGAGCAGAGCAGCACAAGATTCCACTCAGTATTTCAATAGGATCACTGTGGCTGCAATAAGAGAGCAAGGACAGAAGGAGAGCAGATAGTTAGGAGTCTGTGTTTTCATTGTAGGGGATGCAAATTATTTTTCAATTAGATTTTGCTTGTGTGACAGCAAATTTAGTGTTTTTTTTTTCATCCTATACACTAGCTATATGGAAAGAAGTATGCCAGGTGCATAGATAACACCAAGAAGATGACAAGCCACTAATTGTCCATGTATAAACCTGGAAAAGCTGGCAGTGGTTTCCAGGCCTTGGCGCGGCGTGGGTGTGATCGTCTAGTTTTCCCTGAATATCTCAAATACTTTCTTTACTGACATCACTGTTCCTACGGCCCCAACACTGGCCTGGAGGTTTGGCATCAATGAAAATTCTAAAATAGATTAGGCTTGCCCCCAGTCTGTCCCTTCTGTATTTTTCCCCCCTCAGGTTTCTTTGGGGAGCAGGTCCTCCTGTTCCCTTCTTCTTCCCTACCATAAATATTTTTCCAAAAACAAAAACAAAAAGCTCCCCAGGTATCTGTGGCTTTAGGAAGAATCTGACTAACTCATTCATGTTGAGGTGCAAATGACTGACAAAGGCTTTGGCAAAGTGCTATGTTTCTATCTTTTAACAAGGAAAAAAGCCTTAGAACTGAATTCTCAGGTTCTTGAGGAAGGTATTTTGGAAGGAAATGGTGGTGCAGTGGGAAGGGATGTTCCTATGTGCCCCTAAAATAATACAGCAAGACCTCATTTAACATAGTTGGTAGGTTCTGTGATTTCAAGTGAAACAACATGTAAGAACCATCTATGTATATAAAAGCTGGTCACTATGATGTGCACAGGGGAGGCCAACTGGCCTGATTAGGGCCCTGATCGCCCCTCCCCCTGCCCATGGCCCCTTCCCCCAGCTGGCCTGGCCTCCGGTCAACCCCCCACCTCAATAGGGGATGGGGCTGGCTGGCCACCCTCCTACGCGCCCCCCCCCCCCTTTGCCGGCCAGCCCGATCGGCCCCCATTGGGGCGGGCTGGCTGGACCCCACCCATGCACGAATTTGTTACTGAGCCTCTAGTTTTACCATATAAACAAGAGTTAATTACCTGTGGCATCTCATCAATTTTTCAATGAAAAGATCAATGCTAAAACAAACATATATTCTTCAAGGACCTGCGGCACAGTGTGAACGGTTATCCCACCTTCTCTAGGGTTGGCTATAGCTGCATGCCAGCCAAGTGTGCTCCTCATCCAGCTCTGGCATCCTATTTGGCCACAGGGAATAGAACTGCACTCCCAAGGATTGCTAGGTGTGGCTTTCCATTTCTGACAGTGATTGGTCCTGCGAATGCGGGTGGCATGAGCCCTCAGGTAGAGTTAGATGATATTTGGGAGCCCAGGTCTTTTACCATCTGACCTAATTTCTCCAGAGAAGGCAGAAGAGCATAGTTAGGAATCAAATGTTATTGGATTCAAGTCCCAGCTCTGCCATTTACCAGCTATGTGGTCTTCACAGATTAGTAAGCGACTTACTATCTCTGTGTCTTAGTTTATTCCTCTGTAAAATGGGGATAATAATTGTATCTACATTATTGGGTTGTCATGAGGTTTAAATGCGATAATGTATGCAGTGAAATCATAGCACAGCACCTGGACCACAGTGTAAATGTGGTAACTGTTACTATGTTTATCATTTTGATTGTAATTATGATCTTTGTCACCTAGAGCCATTGTGTGTTTGGCTGGCTACAATGCCACGACCCAGGAGATTGCAAGGCCTTCTGAGCTATTAGCAGGAGTCAAAGCATACATCAGTTTCATACAGTCACTGGCCCAGATTTTGGGTGCAGATGTTTCCAGAGTCATCCGCAATGCCCTCCTACAGCAGACACAGCCACTGGACTCATGCGGGGAGCAGACTATCACCACGCTCTACACAAACTGGTCGGTGTTGCTCATCCTCTCTCTGCCTGACCTCTTTGTTACACGTTTTCCTTACAGCAGGACTCGGATCCAAGTATTTTAGCTCCTAGGGTCACAAACCCTCAAATGAAACCTTGTTTCTGTTTGACGACTGAGGGTGAGGCAGCCCAGATTCCCTTCTGTCCACCACGAGGTTTCTTTCTAACCTTCCATGTAACATCCACTGACCTACTCTGTAACAGTTGGGCCTTTTCCTGTTAATTTCCAGTTCCTGACCTTCCTTTTCTGGATTCTGTTTTAATTTCAAATGATCTTTCGTTCTCTTTCTGAAGTTCTCTTGTTCCTCTTTTCACCCAACTTCTTCCTCTGAAAACCATTCTAACATTATCTCTCTGGAACACTAGCTTTTCAATCCCAGACATGACCATTTCCCTAGTAGGTTGCTCTTAACAGGATGGGGGCCTCCTCCCCAAAACCAGAGGTAGGAGCAAAATGTCCTTTGAGATTTAAGGTTAGAAAGGAGATGGATTTCTACCTCCCCAAGCCACTGGGTGGCGCTCTTAATCCAGTATCAGCTCAGCAATAAGGCTGGAAAGAACCCTTTGAGAAGGGGGAAAGACAGACTAGGTTTGCAAATACAAATGCCAACAAGGACCCAGGAGGGAAGGGACCTGGGTGTTGTGGGTTAGGTGGGAACTTTGGGTAGTTGTGGAAGGCATGCCTTTCTAAAGGGGGCAGCAGCCACTTTGCTCCTCCTGCTCGCTGCCCAGCTGCTAGTAAATCCTTAATTTTAATGTGACATCATCAGTTTCAAACTTTTGAACAACTAGTTTAAATTTTAAAAACAGATCACATTTAGTGAGTGAGTTTGGTCCACCGTGGTTAGCTTGAGACATAAACCCAGAGCTAGTGCCTGGATGAGTGGCGTGGGTTGTCCAGGCCCTCCTCTGCTGACAATGGCTGGAGGCCTTCTCAGCTTACTCTGAGGTCAGGAGGGTATATTTGGAGACTGGATGACTCATGTTCCTGGGGCTTCTCTCTGTCCAGGTGCTTTGACTTGAGATCCACTTCCAAGATCCTAGGTTTTCAGTCCAACATTCTCACTGGAGGGATTGAGGCTAAGTATATTTCAGAGGAGCCCAATTAGTAGGAACTTTTTTCTTGTCATCTTGGGCTTGCCTTACCTGACAGAGGAAGGCCAAAGGTGAGGGGAGTGCAGTAACTGGAAAAGAGCAGGGGCTGAGGGAGGGGAGTGCATTTGATAGCCCTGCAGATTAGAGGCAAGGTGGAATTACATTACTGCTAGTTGTTTTTGCACCAATGGTTTGGGATGTTAATTAGGGTGTTTTACATCTTCTTTGAATCTCTTCTCTCCACCCCAGCCTTTGGTGGAGTTTCTCTTCCTGAGCCCACTGGTAGTGGTAGGGAGCAATGGTAGGGAGAAGGGATTGAACACTAATTTTTGTGCTTTCTTTGCCAACCCTTTAGGTACCTAGAAAGTCTGCTTAGGCAGGCAAGCAGTGGGACCATCATTCTCTCCCCAGCCATGCAGGCCTTCGTCAGCCTCCCCAGAGAGGAGGAGCAACACTTCAGCGCAGAGGAGTTCTCTGACATCTCTGGTAAGCTCAGGCCTTGTTGCCTCATCTAGGAGCTGAGTCTTTCCCCTCAATACAGTATCTCAGCCTATGGACGTTATCTAAATTCTCTCATCTTCTCAGAAGCTCATTCTATACTCTCAGCATCTCTGCTAAATTCCACTTTAGGGGCAATAAAAAAGATTCTAAGCAAGACCCAGAATTGAGGAGTGGCCTGGGGGTTGAAGGTAGAGAGGGAAAATGAGGGGAGGCCTGGACAGAATGGCTCAGTGGTTGAGCATTGACCTATGAACCAGGAGGTCATGGTTTGATTCCCGGTCAGGGCACAGGCCTGGGTTGTGGACTCCATCCCCATGGTGGGGTGTGCAGGAGGCAGCCGATCAATGATTCTTTCTCATCATTGATGTTTCTATCTCTCTCTCCCGCTCTCTACCTCTCTGAAATCAATACAAATATATTAAAAAGAGGGAAAAAAAGAAAAAGGAAAAAAGAAAATGAGGGGAGTTGGGAATGGGGCAGGTGTACTCCAGTCCCTGAAAGGATTTATTTTTTGAAGGGTAGTAAATAGTTATTTTTCCATCTTCCCAAAGAATTAAATAGTAGGACATACATATAATGAAGAGTAAAAGATAAATGTAAGGAGGATATTCTCATGCTTGGAATTATTATTATTATTTTTAATATATTTTTATTGATTTCAGAGAGGAAGGGAGAGAGAGAGAGAGAGAAAGAGAGAGAGAGAGAGAGAGAGAGAGAGAGAGAGAGAGAGAGAGAAACATCAATGATAAGAGAGGATCATTTATCGGCTGCCTCCTGCAAGCCCCCTATTGGGGTTCGAGCTCACAACCCAAGCATGTGCCCTTGACCAGAATTGAATCAGGGACCCTTCTGTCCGCAGGCTGATGCTCTGTCCACTGAGCCAAACTAGCTAGGGCAGTGGTCGGCAAACTGTGGCTCGCGAACCAGATGCGGCTCTTTGGACCCTTGAGTGTGCCTCTTCCACAAAATACCGCGTGCGGGCGGGCATGTACAGTGCGATTGAAACTTCGTGGCCCATGCACAGAGATACTGTATTGAGGGGAAAGAAGAGCCACATTCAAGGGGCCAAAGAGCCGCATGTGGCTCGCGAGCTGCAGTTTGCCGACCATTGAGCTAGGGTATGCTTGGAATTATTAAACACTGATCTGATGTTAAGGTATCTTCTTTCTTAGGAATAAATTTTAGAGTCTTAATGAGTGCTTAGATTATTGATGTTTAATAATGATAAAATAATGGGTGGCATTTATTGCGGGCTAAGTTGTCAGTGTTCTTGTGTATAAACTCATATAATTCTCACAAGAGCCTTCAGGTAGATATTCTTATCACCCCCATCTTACAGATGAGGACACTGAGACACAGAGAGGTTAAGGAGCTTGCCACAAGTCACACATTCATAAATGGTTGAACTGGAATTTCAACTCAAGGCAGTCAGATTTCAGAACCTGGGTGCTTAATCACTATATAGTGCTGCTTCCCAGTGTATAGAAGTGCTTTTGTGTCTCAAGGGGAGCCAGGTAATGAGTGTGTAGTGAATGAGTTGGGAAGTCATTCTCTTTTTAAAGAGGGCTTTGAGCCATACAGATCCTTTTTCATAGATTTGTTTTACTGACTGACTGATGGATGAACTCTTCTCCTTCCTCTCACCTCCATAAAAATCAGGGCACCTGCATGGTATCTGGTATAGGTAGGAGATGTTTCAGTGACCTGCCCTTTCCATTCTTCCTCTTCCTTAGGGATGTTATCAGAGTCAGAGTAGCAGTTCTGTTTTTCCAGCTCTGCCTTCTTCCTATGCTCATTCTCACTCCAGCCGTACTCTTCATCTGCTGGAGGCTTCAGGTGTCCCCTTCTCATCAACTCCACCCACAAACTGTAGGCAGCATCTAAAATCAGCTTTAGGTCTTGCTGACAACTGACAAGCAGCCGGAGATAATGCCGATTCCCCAATCTGCCACCCCCACCCCAATTTCCCTGAGTTACCATGGTAATGGGACAATGCTACTCCAAAAATAGAGAGATGAAAAGAGGAGGATGCCCTAGGGTTACTAGCCTAAAGTAGAAGAGACTAGAGTAAGGAGGTTTGGCAGATCCAATCTGTCTCCATCTGCTCCAGAGAAGACAATTCAGCCCCTTTCCCTTTTGTCAACCATTTTAGCATTATCTAAGTTGACTGGTTAGGAAATCCTTTTCTAGTTCTCAACTTAATCTTCCTACTGTAAATATGTGACTCTAGAAATGTATTTGCTCTGGACAAGGCTCTGTGTCAGCTGCTGTGACCAGTCCCATGTCCTCAATCATTGACCTCAGTCAGGAGGTCAGCCGGTCCTGCTTTCAAGACTGGGGTGTGGAGCCTTGATTTTCTTTTTCTTCTGAAATTGTATTAACTATGTTAAACTCACTTTTTTTTTCTACTGGTCTCTTGTTACTTCTGGTCTTTTATAGTTTTCTTTGCTGGGATAGTCCACACCCAAAGGCTATCACAACTAGAGCTTCCCCCTATCTGAATTTGTCATTGGTGTTTCTAACATGGGATTTCCCAGGTAGCTTTCTTTGATTAACAAAGAGCCAGAAGCAGGCTGGGTAGGGAGGGATAAAGCATTGGGGCAGACTAGAGGAAAGAAGGATTTTGAGGGAAAAACAGTTGGAACTCGGGATATGTGTTGATTATGAAAAAAGAAAAGGTAGCTTAAGAAGAGGAAAACTTGGACAGTGAGGTGTTAAATAAGGGAAGCAGAGGGAGGGACATAGACAAAGCCAAACCTTAGGTAAGGAACTAGTTGTGGTATCTGCTGGGACACAGGAAGGGGCAATAAGGCAGTGTGCTAGGGTTCTAGTACCAGCTCTTGACTTGGTTAAGTGACCTTGGACACCACTTAACCCCACCTTGTTTGTTAAATATTTACCTCAGAGAGCTGCTAATAATGATCAGAAAAGCCCTTATTTCTATATATCTTTATCGTGTTCTAAGGTTTTTATTCTGTTTCTTATTATAAAATTTATCTTATTTGTTCTAATATCAACTTTATTATTATTAGGGCAGATATTAATTTCTTCATTGTACAGAAAAGTAACCTGAAACTCAGAGCGGGTCAATGACCTGTTTAAGGTCTTACAATTAGTAAAGCTACAACAACTGGTCCAGCAAGAGTGAAATCCAGGTACCACATAAAGGGACTTGAGAAAGTATAGATTCTTACAAGAATGTAAAGTAAATAGTTATCATTTGTGGTAAGTCTTGGTGTGAGTACCAATGGGAAGAGGGTAAATTGTCCTGTCACAGGCAGGCCAGATCTGTCACTTTAATGCAGGATATCAGGTCACTTTTGCTCCTCAACTTCCTACTTCCTTTCCTTGCTGAAAACATTTTAAATGTTCAAATTGCCCTATAGCTGTTACGCGAATGCTCCAGGGCCCTCAGAGCCTCACCTGGGACCTCTGAAACTCTTTTCCAGAGATGCGGGCCTTGGCTGAACTCTTGGGCCCCTATGGCATGAAGTTCCTGAGTGAAAACCTGATGTGGCATGTGACCTCGCAGATCGTGGAGCTGAAGGTGCTGTGGAAGCACACCCCGGGTGAAAAGTTTAGCCACAGTGGAAGTGGGTCAGGAGTAGGAGCCTGGGGGGAAATGTACCATGGCTCTTGTCTTTTCCTTAGTGCTTAATGTTTAATGCTTAATGTTTCTGTGTCCCCACTGCAGAAGCTAGTGGTGGAAAACATGGATGTACTTGTTCAGATCAGATCTAACTTTAGCAAGGCGGACTTGATGGCTTCTCTGCTGCCCCAGCTGACCGGTGAGCACCTCCCCTAAAGGGAATAGGAATTGTGGGAAAGCATTGTGGATGACAGGGGTTTTGGGGGATCTGGGGCTAGCTTGGTCTGAAGTAGCAAAACCATCACTATTCTTCTGTGTTCTCTTCTCTAATACTCTTCTTTCCCCTCAGGGGCTGATAATGTGCTGAAGCGCATGACCATCATTGGAGTTATTCTCAGTTTTCGGGCCATGGCCCAAGAGGGACTTCGGGAGGTGTGTTGGGGGAGTGAGGGCTGCCACAGAATCCCAGACACCTCCACGGGGAGGGCTTGTATGAGAAGTTGTGGAAAGGGTTGGTGAGCATTGAGGAGAAAGGAGCTTACTTTGGTAGAGGCCCTGGAAGATCTCTGGGGATAGATGAGCTGAGGAAACCTGGAGGCATGAGGGGAGGGTGGGGAGTTTGTTTAAGCTGATGTTCTTATTTAAGCTGATGTTCTTATTTAAGCTGAGACATCCCACCCCCCCCACCCCCCGCCCCCTGCTTTTGTTTGTTTTCACCTGTTTTTCAAGGCACTGGACACTGTCTATTAATTCCTCTATGTTCTCTTTCCTCCAGGTTTTCTCCTCTCACTGCCCATTCCTTATGGGTCCCATCGAGTGCCTGAAAGAGTTCGTCACTCCAGACACAGACATCAAGGTAGAGTGGAGTACAAAGTGGACTCCAGTGGGGAGTTATGTTATTGAAAAAGGATGTAGCTAGGATCTTATAAGGGAGAGAGGGCTCTGAGGAAATACTGTAGAGAGATGAGCCAGGATTTGAATAGGAAAACACTGGGGGAGATTTTATGAATAGAGAGAGGGGCATTGGTCAGACAAATATTCTTGGAGAGAGAGGGCAGAGCTGGGGAGGCATGTGGGGATGGAGAGAAGTGGGAGCCTGTTGAGGCTGGGGAAACATTACAGGAGGGAGAGGGGTATGCTCTAAGACAATACCTGTAGGTTTTCACTTAAGATGTGCACACAAGTTCTCTCTTTAGTCAGGAGCTTAGGTACTTCTTATAAAAAGATTTGTTCCTTTCATTTCCACCCACCCTGCCTGCTGTCAGAGTTTCCTTTCTTTTTCTGGCCTATTCTTCCTACTAGTTTCGAAACTTTCTGGTTCCTCTATCTGTGTCACTTGCCTCAGGCCCCATTCTGCACTACAGAGATGGAGAAAGAAAGAGGGGCTTAGGAGACACCCAAAGTTAAACATTTCTCCCCGCTCCCCTTCCCTTCTTGCATTATCTTGTCTTCTGAATCATCTGGAACAAACAAGCATATTATGCAGGAAATACAGCTGAAGGTTGGGAACAAGGGCCTTCAAAACGCATAGGGCAGGCTATTCTCTTGTTGATTCCTTTAAGGGAGGGAGATCTGTGCTAAGAGGAAATTGGTCAACAGGAAGAATTAAAGTTAGATGTTAAGAAAAACATCCTTACCTCTAGATCAAAATAGTTGGGAAATACCCCTGTCTGTGTAAAATCAGGTAAGGGTCAAATGGTCATGGGGGCCGTTAGAGGGCGATGTTTCACTGGATGGCTGCGTGTTTTGACCAGTCTTTGATTTTATGGTGAGCTTGGATTTCTGGCAGCTGCTGATGTTGGGGCCAAATGCTCTAGTCTAGCCTGTCAGGAGCTTGTCTAGGTGATATCTCCCAGGAAGCCCTGAGCTTTAGGCTCTACCTGCTTGTGAAAATAAGCAGGTAGAGGTGGAGAGGGGGAGAACCTGTCCATCAGAGATTCTGCTACTGCCTCAGGGGGTAAAAAGATTAGGAGAAGAGAAAATAAGACCCTTTCAATCATCCCTTTCTTCATCCAGAAAACCACATGTCATGGATCAGGTCCCTGATCTCAGGCCATGGTTGTCATAAGCAGGGTCATCTAGTTAGTAGGGAATTTAAGTAAAGGACAAAGCAGAATGTAGCTAAGGTTTGCCTTCTGTGTCGAGTACCATAAGCAAAGTGTGTGTATATTGTTGTTTGTGGGGTTCTTTGCATACGATACTCTACTTGGTTGTCTACAATTATCCTTGTTCTCTCAGAACATTTTAAAGGTTGTTTTTTTTTTTTTTTCAATGTCAAGAGGGGTATAAGTACTTGGTGTGGGAGTGGGGGGTTTGGGACTAGATCCTGGGAACTTGATTCTAAATACATTGAGGGATTCGGGTATCAATCAATAAATATTAATTGAGTGCATTCTGTGTGCTTAGCATTGTGTTAAAAACTAGAGAGGATAAAAAGAAATGTTCCTCGCTTTGAGATAAAGGAAGAAGGGAAAGGAATAATTTTTATTAGTTTATTTGTGGCTCCATCAGTCCCTAGGGTAGATAGAGACTTTACACGTGTGGTCTAATTTATTCTTCACAAGAATTCTGAGGCGAGTACTATTACCCCAGTCTTACAGATGAGGAAACTAAGGCTCAAAGAGGTTAAGTAACTTTTAGCTAAGGTCACACGTTTAGTAAGTTTAGAATTTGAACCAGATCTTCTTACTCCAAAGCCTTTTTTTCTCTCTTCTCCATGCCATAAAGTTTAAAAAAGAATTATAATCTAGTTGGTGAGATAAGTCATGTTTCACCTCCTGTCTGAAAAGACAACTGAAATTACCAGGTGGTGTGTATGACCAGGGCTAAGTCACTGGTAACAATTTAAGGAGGGAGACATGCGTTTGGGCTGGAGTAATCAGGGAGACCTTCACAGTGAATATGAGATTTGAGTTAAGCCTCAAGGAATGGGTGTCACCTAGATATAAGTAGAGGAGAGGAAAGGACACTGTGGAAGAGGAAAGCATATGAACCAAAGTATGGAAGTAAGGAAGTAAATTGTAGTTTGGAAAGTGAATAAATTACCCTTGCTATATTGACTGTAGGAAGTGTTTGGGGAAATAAGGTTGTCAACATAAGAAACATTCAAACATTCAAATTTTTGTGAGCTTCTTTGAGCCAACCTGTTGACAAATGCCAGGAAGCAGACTCTCAACGGATTGAGATGATGCTCCAGAAAATGGCAGTTTTGCACCTTGTTTTATATATTACAATCAAAAGAGAAGAAGTAAGTGGGTTACATGAAATCCATTAGTGATAGATTATGGAGGTGGGAGAAAGCAAAGTGGAGAGGCCTCTGGGATTGGATAAAAAGTAAAATGAGCCCTAACTGGTTTGGCTCAGTGGATAGAGCGTTGGCCTGCAGACTGAAGGGTCCCAGGTTCGATTCCAGTCAAGGGCATGGACCTTGGTTTCGGGCACATCCCCAGTGGGGAGTGTGCAGGAGGCAGCTGAATCGATGTTTCTCTCTCATGGATGTTTCTAACTGCCTCTCCCCCTTCCTCTCTGTAAAAAATAAATAAAATATATTTTTAAAAAAGTAAAATGATAGACACAAGCTTCTTTTACTTAGGTAGGTGCAGGATAGTTAACTGTAAACAATTAACTCAATAGCAATGAAGGGATCTGCTTTGAGGGGTTCAGAGAAAGGAAAATTACTTTGACATTCTAAAATGACATGTTATTGTAGATGCAAAAGACAATAGACAGGCTCAGGTAAGGTAAAGATTGACCTTTGTCAGGGACGATACCTGCCTAGGACATGACTACTCCCTATAAACTGCTTTTAGTTAAAAAAGTTTTAAAATTTAAAAAAAAATTTTTAAAAATTGATTTCAGAGAGGAAGGAAGAAGGAGAGAGAGATAGAAACATCAATGATGAAAGAGAACCATTAATTGGCTGCCTTCTGCATGGCCTACACTAGGGATCAAGCCCGCAAGCCGGGAATGTGCCCTGACTGGAAATCGAACTGTGACCTCATAGGTCAACGCTCAACCACTGAGACACGCTGGCTGGGCTAAAAAAGTTTCAATTTCCAGACCGTTCTTTGTGTTGACTAGTACTTTAGGTCTCTGAATTTGCAAGGCCGCCGTGTAACCTGTCTCTTGAGTAGTCAGGTTACCAGGTGGCTCCTTTTTGTCCACAAGGTCAAGACAGTAAATTTGTACTATGGCATATGTGAATGACAAGCTAAAACATTTGGGTTCCCCACCCCCCATAAGTTTGAGCTATGAAGGAATACCTAGAAAAGGTGATATACACCAAAAGTTTAAAACCTGTCATCTAGGAATCCTGACTTTCTGTAGCTTTTGCCAAGCACTTCTCTCCTGGGAATTGTCTCCAGAATGTTGTTTTCTTCTCTACCAGGTGACCCTGAGTATCTTTGAGCTGGCATCTGCTGCAGGAGTGGGCTGTGACATCGACCCAGCTCTGGTGACTGCCATTGCTAATCTGAAAGCTGGTAAAATTGGGAAAAGGGAGGGCTTGAGCCATATTTTGGGGTGGGAAAATGCCAATGTCAAAGAAGCCTTTTGTTTGGGATTGTGAATTCAGAGAATATAAACTGGTAACTAAGAAAAGACTTAAAGTGTGGTCCCTAATCCCCACAAAATATTTACACAGGCAATTTGGATTTCTAGTTAGAATCCAATCAATTGACTTGTCAATCAGCTAAAAAGTATTGAGAGTCTGTTTGATGCTTAGCAAATGCTCAAAGGAATTTATAATCTGGTTGGGGAAATAAGATGAATGCAAATGAAATGAGAGAACAGTACACAGTAGTACATAATTTCATGCTGAGTTGTGTGCTATAGCATCTAGTTCCCCAGAGTGATCTTGTGCTCTCCCCTCCCATATAATCACCATGACACTGCTCACTTCTTCCCCACGTCTCCCACTTGTCTCTCATACTTTCCATTACACATTTCCTGTGATTAGCACATTCATACTTATACACACTCAGGACCAAGGGACTGGTTTTAAGCCCTTTTATAATTTCTAGATTGGTTCTCCTTCTTCTCTCCTGGTTTTGATGAGACTCTTGCCTTTCCTTCCTGCCTCTCAACCTCATCACAGGTGACAGGGTGTCCCCAGACTGCTTGTCAGCAGAGCCTTTTGCTAAGAGCTTTGTTCAGTCACCAGAGGAAGCTTCCAAGGAGTTAGGCCCCTCATTACAAGTGGAGGCTAATCCTGTCACCTTCAGCAATAAATGACCTGCCAATAGTGCTTTATAAAGCAGTGGTCACCAGCTGGTGGTCTGTGGACCACTGGTGGTCCATGAGGTCCGAAAGGTTGGTGACCACTTTTATAAAGTACTAGAGGCCCAGTGCACAAATTTGTGCACTGTTATAAGGTACTAGAGGCCCGGTGCACAGATTTGTGCACCAGTGGGGTCCCTTGGCCTGGCCTGCGCCCTCTTGTGCCCTCAGAGGATGTCGGACTGCTAGTTTTGGCCCTATCCCCACAGGCACTGGGCCTCTAATATGCATATAAGATCTTCCGTTAATATCTCAACACTCTTCCCCCACCCCCCTTCCCTCTGAGATTCATCAGTCTGTTTCATGTTTTCATGCTTGTGTGTTGAGTGTCTGCCCCCTGGTAGTCAGTGCATATCATAGCTACCGGTCAAACAGTTGAACGGTTGAATGGTTGCTTAGGCTTTTATATATATAGATGTTCATAGATATTTCTTATCCTCAGTAACTCTGTGAAGCAGAACCCCTGTAGAGGAATCAGGACTCCTGTTGGCCAACCTTACTTCTACTCTTTTCCTTCTTACCAGATACTTCATCCCTTGAAGAAGAATATAAGGTGGCCTGCCTGCTCTTGATCTTTCTTGCAGTTTCCCTCCCACTCCTCGCCACAGACCCTTCTTCCTTCTATAGCATCGAGAAGGATGGTAAGTAAGGAGTAGGGTTGAGGAACCAGTGCTGTTTAACCCTACCAGACCGCTGTACTGATTTTTCGGTAATTTCCGAATCTGCCGCTATGCCGCTGTCCCTAATTTTTGGTACTTTGCCTAGACATATTTTCTACAATGTCTCCAAGTTCCATCTTATTCTAACCACTTGTTTGCATGTAACTAACATTTTTCTATATCATGTTGGTTTTTTCTCTTTAATGCTCAGGAGCCCAGGTATAGGGGACAGTTAGGGTCAGGGCCTCAGGTCTGGTAGGGTTAAGTTACTGTCCTGGGGCAGGGAGAGGAGATGGAGACAGGTATCTATCTGGAAAATACAGACTTCTGGCCCAGGTGTAAAGTTCTATTTCAAAAAGCACTTGAGAATGGACTATCCATAAAAGTCAATTCCAGTGAAATTTCATAGGAATATCCTCCTCCTAATCTCCAGATGCCTCCTATAGGTGTTAAATAGGGGTGGCCCAGACTGAAAAAATGAAAACGTCTCAGTTGGTCAGCCTGAGGTGACTCACTTTGTTAATTGCTTCTGTTTCTCTCTCCCTCTATCAATAATAACCTAGGTTACAACAACAATATTCACTGCTTGACCAAAGCCATCATCCAGGTGTCTGCTGCACTCTTCACACTCTACAACAAGAACATTGAAACTCACCTCAAGGAATTTCTGGTGGTGAGTGGGTCTAGGTGATAAGGAATGGAAGGTTGTAAAGTCTGGTGAGAATTGGTTTGACTTAAGTCCATAGATGGTTATTGTTGAGCAGGCTTTGGAGTCTAACCTCCCATCTAATTCATTCAGTAAATAGAGGCCACTTTGTGAAAGTTCCCTAACAGCTATTGTTTCAGCCTCTGCCCAAATGCTTGCAAAGAGCATCGGTCTATGAGTCAGAAAAATCTGAGTTCGGGTTCTAGATCTGCCAGTAAGAAGTTGTATGACCTCTGAAGGGCCAAACTTTTCGGGCCTCAGTCTTTTCACTTATTAAATAGGGCGGGCAGTTAAACTAAATCCACCATTCACTACCTTATCATTAGGATCCCGAGGATCTTGTTCAAGTACAGATTCCTAACCCTTATACCAGTTCTACTGAATTAGAATATCCTAGGGTGAGTCCAGATCTCTGTTTTTATTTTTCTCTCTCTATTTAATAAAAAATATTCTTTTATTGATTTCAGCAAGAAAGGGAGAGGGAGAAAGGGATAGAAACATCAATGAAGAGAGAGATCATTGATGGCTGCCTCCTGCACACTTCCCTACTGGGGACTGAGCCCGAAACTGGGCATATGCCCTGACCAGGAATCGAACTGTGACCTCCTGGTTCATAGGTCGATGCTCACCTACTGCCACACCAGCCAGGCCAGGTCTCTGTTTTTAATAAAATCTCCAGGAGATCTGAAGCACAATAAAGTTGGAGAGACACTGAGTTTTATAAGGCCCTTTCCAACTCTAATACTGACAAAAGGACAAACCTTTTTCAAATTCTCAAACTTTATCATAAATCAGAACCACCTAGAAAATTTCTGAATCAGTGAATTAGAGGCAAGGCTGGAAAATTAGCATTTTCAACAAGTTCCCAGGTTATGTTGATGCTGTTCATCCTGGGATTTCACTTTGAGAACCACTGGTCTAGATTATTACTAGGGTCTGGTGCTTATAACCTTAGGCTATGTCCAATTTGTTAAAAAAAATTGTTTTAAAACAAATTTTAGCCAAAGTTAGACTCTCTATAACTATCACCATTGATCTTAGCTTTGCTTCTGGAAAAACACAGAATAAGTATAATCTCTTTCCATTATTAAAAAAGGTCTGGAGTTTTCCATTCTAAATCCTTCATGGAGGAATCACATCCATACACTTCTGATACATGGTCCATTACCCACCGTCTCCTTGAGCATTCTTAGCAATAGGGAGCTTATTCATTTACAAAACATGGTCCTGACTTAAGAACCAGGGCCTCATCTGCCTCTTTTCAGGAGGAAACACAGAAGGTCATATTCTCTTAGGAATCATACCATTGTCTTAAGAAGTATATGTCAGGGACTTGGAAGCTTAGTGAGTGAGTCTCTATTTAAACTGAAACAGCCAGTCTGACAGAGATGGACTCTGAGCATATCTATACTAATAAAAGGGTAGTATGCTAATTAAATCAGACGTATTCTGGACGACTATCCGGATGTCCTTCCAGACAAAGCTGCATGGGCTACCTGAGGCTCAGGAAAGCCACGGATGGTGGCTGCCACTGCCCAGGGATGGCCCGAGGCTTAGGCAAACCAGGGATGGTGGCTGTCCAGTCGCCCAGGGCCGGCCCGAGGCTCAGGCAAGCTGCCGATGGTGGTTTCCCAGCAGCCCAAAGCTCAGTTAGGGGGTGATCAGGCTGGCAGGGGAGCAGTTAGGGGCATCAGGCTGGCAGGCAGAGGCGGTTAGGGGTGATCAGGTAGGCAGGTAGGTAAGTGGTTAGGACCCAGTGATCCCGGATTAGAGAGGGTGCAGGCCGGGCTGAGGGACACCCCTCCGTGCATGAATTTCGTGCACCAGGCCTCTAGTTAGATATAAAGAGGACTTACACCAGATCTCTATGTTTCCCTTTTACCCTTTTTGTTTGCTAAATGCAGGAAATCTGAGTCTGGGATACAATTAATCATGTTTAATTCCACCCCCCCCCCCCCACACACACACACCTCTTTGACTTGCTGGGGACCCAGAGGTGAATGGAGAGGACAGATATTCGGCAGTTGACAGGAGGAGAATAACAAGCAGACTGTGTCTGAATCAGAGGCCAGGCTCTGTCTCTAGTCTGGTGGGGAGTTAGCTGTAAACAGCCGATGACAGTGGTATCTGGAGGCTGCCTAGGAAAAGAGATGAATCTCCTGGCATACAGCATTACCTGCCTTAGTTCTAGGTTCTTCCCTCCCCCTTGCATCTCTCCCCCAGACTCCCTCCTGTTGTCCACGCTGGCTGGTTTACAGGCCGCGTGCATCTCTAAAACCTAGGGAATTTGCTGCTTTTCCACCCTGAGATTCCAGGAACATTCCAGCCCTTCTTAACTTTTCTCCTTGATCTTTTAACTTCCTGTAGCCTGAGGCTGTCCTACTCTGACCTCCATAAAAAACTGCTTCCCTTACAAACTCTTCCCTTACAGGTGGCTTCCGTCAGCCTCCTGCAGCTGGGCCAGGAGACGGACAAGATTAAAACCAGAAATCGGGAATCCATTTCTCTGCTCATGCGCTTGGTATGTATCTGGTTTAAGTTGCTCTGGTGAAAGAGAGAGGAGAGCTAGAGGGTCTTTTGGTTCCTGGTATTGTCATCACTCAAAAGCATTAACTAAGAATTTAATTCTGCCTGATCCTCTGGGTCTAGGTTTCATATTCTGATTAACATTCTAGACTTGTCCTGTAATCTCAAGGTAGAGTCTTCAAGGACTTCTCTGCAGGACAGGGCCTTCCTGGCCCTTTTTCTGCAATGTTCTAGAGTCTGACCTGGTGGGGCAGCTGTGTCCCTCCGCCATAACTACTTTCCCAGTGCACATTTGACTTTTCTTGACCACTTCCTACCACCTAATTTCTTGTCCTTAAGAGTATTATGAAGAGGGTGCTGAATAGCACCAAGCTGAACTGGGGGAGGGGGAGGAAGGCTCTGAGGAGGAAGGGCTCTTAGATGAAAAGCTATAAGGCTGGGAGCCAGGGGAGCCAGGCATTAGGCAGTTCCTGCTATCTCTTCTTTCTTCACAAGCTGTGCGCTTTTCCCTGCTTTGGCAGAAAGTTCTGGGAACTCTGACTCAGTTAATTTTTTGAAAATCTTTTCCCCATGATTCTGTTTCCCTCCTCAACACACTTACTCATTGTTTTGCTCAAAAAGTCCAATTCTCCAGGTTAATATTGCACTTAGCTGTGGAGGAGGGGTTCCTGCCCTGGGCCCTGTGTGTAAGAGGCCCTCCTCTGGCCTATGGGGAGAGGATATGCCCACCTGGAGGTTGAAATATCGACTAGTATACTAGTAGTTTATTTGATTTATTTAGCCATATGGTATGTGGCCTTCCATTTGGACTCTTGGCCCAGGACCACAAATGTTAGGAGCAGGCATACCTGGGACTACCCCTGGTTTCCTTTAAATATATGGGCACTGAGTGGTATCCAATCTCAGTTTCTCCTGCGGCCAAAGGCCCAGGTTGGGCTGATTAAGGATTATGATGGAGAAAAGAATGGACATGAGGGTATGTGGGTGGCAGTGTATATGGTGAGGGGTGAGAGGGCAGAGGAGGCAAATGAGGGCAAATGCTAGTATTGTGCTAGAGAGAGCACAATTTTTGGAGCAAGTTAATTAACCTTTGTGAGACTGATTCTTTGTCCATCAAAGTGGACAATAATTTTTATGTTAGAGTGGTTAGTATTCATGAAATAATATACGTGAACGTGCTTAGTATATAGTAGATGCTCAAGAAATGTTAGTTCCCTCTCTCTGCTGTTCATTTTAGTTTCTGGATGGTTAAGCATGTCTCTTCATTTTCTCAGGCAGTTTGCACCTCTGTAGGGTTGGAGGTGATTCTGTATTGCCACCCAGCCTGACCTCTTCCTTCTGCTTTGCTCCCTCCTCCCCCACCGGCCCCAAAGTGTGAGGAGGCGGCTGCCCCTTGTGGCATTGCAGTGAGGCCTGCAGAGTGGCGGGAACAGAGAGCTAGGTCCTAACCAGGCGCTTTTTATTGGAGAGAGTGACAGAGGGACTAGCTGCTGCAAAGCAATTTAAATGCAAATGTTTCCACAGAGCAATTGGAAATTACTGAAGGGGAAGGAGTTGTATTCTGATATAAGAGGCTACTCATGTGGCCCCAAATCCTAGTCAGGCACTTCTCTCCCCCGGGGTCTTTCTGTCTTGGCTGTCAAGCCTGGGCAGTTCCCACCCCAGTATTGCCATCATGTTCCTGGGTTTCACAGGGGAAAGAGATGACTCAGTCATAGAATCGTGGAATCTTAGATGTCAGAATGAGGCCAGATCCTGGCAAGTAGTCCAGTCCTTCCAATTCATAGGTGAGGAAACCGAGGACAGGGAGAGAAAGATGACCTTCAAGATCTCCCCCAAGATATACAGGCAGATTTGGGACTACAAGTTTCTTGGCCTTCATTCTAGGGCTGTTTCCACTACTATGAATCTCTTCCAGTCAGGAGCCCTGTTATTTTCTGTGCTTAATGGAGCAAAGAATAGGAAGTCTTGGGCCAGTGAATCCTTCTTGAAGCTGTCACTCATTTCCCTGTACCCGAGGGTTGTATCCTGGAATAGAGATTTGATCTCTGTCTGGCTTAAGGTTTCAAAGTCTTGCCTAGCAAAAAATTCTTTCCTTTATCCAACCTAAGACCTGAGCCACAGTGTTACTGGGCAGATTTCCTCCCGTCAGCCTGCAACACCTGCTCTTCTGGGGCTGTTGTGTGTATTGTGTGTGCATGTGCTCGAGAATAGCAGGACCTGACACATTTCAAAGCCTGAAAAGGACTTCAGAGAGAGAAGCATGTTAGAGTAGATATGGTAGGTTCTCTTTTCTCAGTGAATTTTCAGGACTTGAAACACTAGCCATATTGGGGAGGCCCCATCTGTGTGAATTGCCAGAGGATATGGGACACTTCTCTCCAGAGTGTGTCTTTTAGTCCCAAACCTCTTGATGAGGAGAGTACTGAAGGAAAGACATCCTGTTCCTTTCTCAGAGGCAGGGACCCTCCAGCCCAAGGCTAAGTTGAACAGCTCTTGGCTAATATGCCCTCCTACCCTTTCTTATCCAGGCATCTTGATCTATCTTTCTGCTTGGCTGTGGGGGCTGCTGGGATTATTACCACAGTACATAAGCTTCTAATTAAACTAATTAATCATGCCCGCTTCTTTATGCGGCATCCTTACTGCTCCACCAGCACTGCACTGAGGGAGGGAGGACGCTGAGGCCCAGCACAAGAGGACCGCTGGGGGTTCCAGGCCCCCCTTTCTTGGCCTGAAACAGCCATTGTTTCTTTCTCTGCCAAGCTTTGTCATGATCACTTTTACTCATCCTTACCTGCATCTGTGCTGCCCACCTGCCTGTGCTTTGGTATCCAGAACAGGAGAGAATGGGCTTTTCTGCCACAAGGGAAGCGTTTCTTTCCTGCCTTCTGTTTCGGAGCCCTTCATATAACCTTGAGGAGGGGGACAGGGCCATTATAATGGAGGGGAAGAGGCCACATTACTTTCCTAGAGCTGAACCCAGTGGGGGAGACAAGGGAGTGTGACTTGGAACCCTGTTCACTGTAACTGGGAGGGCCTCCGAGGGCCCAGGGGACTGGATGACGAGGAACAGGTGTCACAGAGGTACGCCCTACCTGAGGTTCTCATCTCTTGGCCTCTTCTCTTCCAGGTGGTGGAGGAGTCCTCCTTTCTGACCCTGGACATGCTGGAGTCCTGTTTCCCTTATGTCCTGCTTCGAAATGCCTATCGGGAGGTTTCTCGAGCCTACCACCTGAACCGAGTGTTGACCAGTGCCCACTGAAGGGCCCTTTGGACCTGCCTACACCCATGCCATACTGGAAGCTGTGGGCATTTTCTCAAGGGGTGGGGAAATGGTGGGGTCTGGAGCCAGAGCAGATGAGCAGGCATATGGACGAACAGTCCAGGGCTGAGAAATCATCGAGAAGTGGGGCGGGCTGGGGGAATGGAGGACAGTTAGTAGGGGCATGGGGCCAAGAGTGTGAATTTTTACAATGAAGAAACGAGTACAAATATATTTCTGTTTCCTGGTGAGTAGAGCTTGAGCTCTGACTGGCATGGGTCTCTCCGACGACCTTCATCACTATTGTAGGGTAATGCGGGCGGACGGAGATGATCAATCATCATATTAAACTATAATGAGCTTATAATCCTCCCACTGGAGCTGCTATTGTCTCCTGCACATTCATTAGGACGATTATCTCCTCTCTTCCTTTCCCAAACGTGTTCAGCAAATATTCAGCCTGTTCCTACTACAAAGTCATAGCAAAGGAACCCCTCTTTTCCTTTAGGAGTCATAGGTCTCTTCCTCTGTCTCCAGCTCCCCTGCCTGCATGGGCAATGAGAGATATTCACTACCCCCAAATTTTTCACCTGCCCCACACACTTTGCGGGTAACAAGTAAGTTCTCCCATCTGCTTAATTTTCACTCCTCCTGACATCACCAAAACCCAGAGCAGAGGGTCAGTCTAGGTCAGGGGTGGGCAAACTTTTTGACTCGAGGGCCACAATGGTTTCTTAAACTGGACCGGAGGGCCGGAACAAAAGCATGGATGGAGTGTTTGTGTGAACTAATATAAATTCAAAGTAAACATCATTACATAAAAGGGTACAGTCTTTTTTTTCAATAGTTTTATTCATTTCAAATAGGCCGGATCCGGCCCGCGGGCCGTAGTTTGCCCACAGCTGGTCTAGGTAGTTCTAGGTCACATGACAAATTGGATCAGAATCATGTGGTTTCCTTCCTGGACCATTTGGGGTACTCTTCCTCCTATCTGGAGGGACTGATTTAACCCAAATCCCCTTGTCCTCTTGGGTACAGCTGTTGCTCCAGGCAGGGATTTCTCTTCTACATCTTAAATTTCACAGACCTCATTAGGTTATAGAGCCCATAGAGTGGGTATACTTGAGGGAGTACAAGCTGTTTCAACTTAGCCCTTTTCTGCCCTAATTAGAATTTCAAGTGTCACAAAGCCTGGGGCGTTCAAGATAGCACTAAACTAGATTTGGTTAACCCCATGGCAGGAAACACTGGCCTCCATTGCATCACTTCTGTGCACCCACTGCCAGGGAGGCTGGAGCAATAGATCATAGATGTCACAGGTGTAGAGTGGTTGGAATGGCAAATAATTAACTAGTTGATTAATCAGGGTCGTGTTCAGACTTCCCCAATAAAAGGGAAGCAATTATTGATTTTCAGCAAAACCATCTGGCTTTTATTAAAGCTATTTAATAGCTGTTTTTGGACTTCGTATGCTTGTTTGATTTTTATTTCTCGAGACCTAGGCCTTAGTCCATACTTTTAAAACTTGGCACCCATAATCAGTACCCCAGTTTTTCTTAGCAACAACTGCCTGCTCTTTAGGATAGAAGCAACAGCGGATCCTGCTTCCTGCCTCAGCAAGTTGTCCTTCCTTGCAGCGGAAAGGACATTATGGTCTAAGGCAGCGGTTCTCAGCCTGTGGGTCGCGACCCCTTTGGCGGTCGAACGACCCTTCCCCAGGGGTTGCCTAAGACCATCCTGCATATCAGATATTTACATTACGATTCATAACAGTAGCAACATTACAGTTATGAAGTAGCAACGAAAATAATTTTATGGTTGGGTCACAACATGAGGAACTGTATTTAAAGGGCCAGAAGGTTGAGAACCACTGTAGGAGTGATTTAGGGTCAGGCCTACTGAGACTGAGGGCAAAGTTGATGAGGAAGAGAAGGCTCAAAAGTATCTGAACAACCTCTCTTACACACGTCTCTGCTGGGGTCACCATCTCGAGGAGACGGAGACCCCCTTTTCATCTACATGTGGAACTGCTTAAAAGGAGCCTCCCAGAGGACCAAACACAAATTGCCGCAGGGGAATAGAGGGTAGACATAATATCTTTTATTTTTTAAATTAAAAATTATATTGAGCCCTGCCAGCGTGGCTCAGTGTTGAGCATCAACCTATGTACCAGGAGGTTGCAGTTTGATACCCTGTCAGGGCACACACCCAGTGGGCGGGGTGGGGGTGGGGGCCACACGCGTTTAGGAGGCAGCCAATCAATTGTTCTCTCTCATCATTGATGTTTCTCTCTCCCTCTCCCTTCCTCTCTGAAATCAATAAAAATATATTTTAAAAAATTATATTGAAATAGTTAACCCAATGAACTAATGCAGAGAGATCCTGTGTATCTTTACCAGTTTCCCTCAATGGTAACATTTTTCAAAAACGATAGTATACTATCATAACCAGGATATTGGCAGTGACACCATCCACTGAGCTTATTCAGACGTCCCCAGCTTTACCCATTTCTCTGTGTGTATGTAGTTCTGTACAGCTGTCTTACGTGTAGGTTCATGTATCCACCACCTCGATCAAGATACAGAACAGATCCAACACCACAAGGATCCCTCATGTTGCTCTTTTATAATAACACCCACTTCCCTCCTGCAGCCTCTTCCCCTCCCCGGACCCCTGGCAACACAAATCTTTCCCCTTTTCGAAAATGTCATTTGTCATCATATCTCTTTATAAACATATAACTACACATACATTTCCCTACCACATATACTTTTTCAAAGTGTTCTTGCATCCTTATGATATGTCTGCAAGGTAGCCAGGGGAGGCTTCCTTATTTCAGGCCGGTAAACAGATTCGGAGATGTTAAGTGACTTAATGAAGGTCATGGTTAGCCGTACATCTAGACCTGGGAGCTGAGTCTGATACTCGGTCCTAGACCTTTGCTCCCTGCCCAGACCGCCTCTTATTCTGGGAAGACTTAGTTGTTTGCATCCAGAGACCCTAGAACAAGCAAGCATAGGAGAAGGTTAGGACAAGATGGCCGGAACCTCTGGAAACAAAAGATGAATGCCTAGAGCTAACAGGACCTCTCAGCACTTTAGGCAGTTTGCTTTCCAGAAAGGCCAGGATGGTCTCTGACCCTTTGCAGCCTAGGACACAATCAACTGTGAACTGCTTTCTGCTCTCAGATCCCAGCTTGCTTTGTTCAGGCCTAAAAGGAACTGAGGCATGAGTATCCGGGAGAAATTCTGACCTTGATTGCTTGTCTTGCAGGCAGAGTAGGCTGTAGCCTCAGCGTTTTCATTAGTGCAGTGTTTTCATTACAATCTCCATTAACTTGTTTGCAGCAATGAGAGGGAATTATCCTTCCTACCAGGCCTGTTGGTGAGATGCTTGCAGAGGAGCTCCCATTCCTTTGGGCATTAAAGACACGATGGTGTTCAGTCCATTGGGCAGGTGAGGGCAGTCTCTAAATGCAGTGGGTCTGCGTTCTGGACAAGGGGGTTTATCTTTGGCACTCTGCCCAGGAGGTAGAGACAGCTGCGGTTTGAGCTGTACCTGGGAGAGGGAGATCCCAGCTCAAGTCAAGACTTCCTTAACCTTAGGTCCTCATGCCTGTATCAGTTCTTCTCCAACAAAGTTTCACTTTGAGAAGAAGCTGGCACATGGTTGAGATGCACTCACGAGGTTGGGGGGAAGAGTGTTCTTCCAGTCCTCCTCCCCACAGGGCCTCCTGCTCCTCCTAAGTACCTGTCATCAAAGGAGATGAAGATGAATCCCCCCCGCAGCCCCCACACTTCAAGGAGTTGTCAAGCACGCTCCCTCCCACCTGCGCAGGGAGCTGGAGCAGCAGGCCACCTTGCAGGCTGAGGAAGTGAGAAGTTAACTTGAGCTGAGTTTGCAGCTCTGGAGAGATTGAGGAGCAGGCTTTTCTTTTGTCACTTTGGAAGGAGAGGATTGTGAGGGCTCCCCTTGAAATAGCATCCCCGTAGGAGGCAGATCACATCCATCCGTCACCACTGCCAAAATGTCATTTTTGGTCTCCATCAAACTCAAAGCTTGTTGGGTGGGATTGTGGGTTAGGGGAGCGAGGAGGCACAGTCTCCAAGGGGCAGGGGCAGGGGCAGGGGCAGGAGCAGTTCGAAAGCGGAAAAGGAGAGGAAGGAGGTTGGGCAGAGGAGCCTGGGAAAAGTGGGGGCAGGGGACAGGAGCAAAAAAGACAGGGAGAGAAGAATAGCAGCACTTTTAAGCCTATGAATGGAATATATATATATATATATATATATATATATATATATATATATCTTGTCTAGAGCAGTGGTTCTCAACCTTCCTAATGCCATGACCCTTTAATACAGTTCCTCATGTTGTGGTGACCCCCAATTTCATTGTTACAAATTGAACGTAATTAAAGCATAGTGATTAATCACAAAAACAATATGTAATTATATATCTGTTTTTTGATGGTCTTAGGCGACCCCTGTGAAAGGGTCATTCAACCCCCAAAGGGGTTGTGACCCACAGGTTGAGAACCACTGGTCTAGAGGGAGGTTAGACAGAAATGGGATTGGATTGCAAGAGGAGTGAGGTTGAGGTTAGACACCAGGAATGGTGACTAGAGAAAGAGAAAGAGCCACAGAACGAAAACGCACTAGTAAAAGGTTGGAGCCTTGACCCAGGCTTTGTTGCGTACTCTCTGGGGGACCGCATAATTTCTCTGGGCTTAGCTTTCCCATTTGTTAAATGAAGGAAGTTAGATGGAGTCTAAAGTCTCTTTTACAAGTGACTTTTAAAATAATTATATTTTTATTGATTTCAGAGAGGAAGGGAGAGGGAGAGGGAGATAGAAACATCAATGATGAGAGAGAATCACTGATCAGCTGCCTCCTGCATGCCACACACTGGGGATCAAGGCCCCAAACACCCAACCCAGGCATGTGCCCTGACCAGGAATCGAACGGTGACCTCCTGGTTCATAGGTTGATGCTCAACCACTGAGCCACGCTGGCAGGGCTACAGTAACTTTTGGGGGTGTGCAAATTTTTCTTTTCTTAAAATGTGTTAGAAGATGGGGGCCTGGGAGAGCCGGGGTGGGATATACCACTGTGTTGATGTGAAATACCTGCTTAATTTGGGATTCTCTTTAGTTCTAATCCTCATTTTCTTTTCTTGTTAATCCTCACCCGAGGATATTTCTTCCATTGATTTGTAGAGAGAGTTGGGGGGGGGGGGGAGAGGGAGAGAGAGAGAAACATACATGTGAGAGAGACACATGGATTGATTGCCTCCCCCATGCGCCCCAACTGGGGCTGGGGATTGAACCTTGACCAGGAATCGAACCGGAGATCCTTCAATGTGCTGGCTGCTGCTGTAACTACTGAAACACACTGGCCAGGGCGCCCGCCCATTCTTTTTCAATTGGTAAGGACTGCAATTACTCTCAAATATTGAGAATTGGACTGTGTAGGAGCCTGACTGGGATCTCAGATGCAGCTATGTCTTGGCTGGCACTGTTCCTGGCAAGGAGGGGAAGGGTGTGTGTGTGATGAAGTTAGATGGACAGAGGGGGGGAGTCCCGGTATTTTTTCAGAGTTTTCTCCATCTCTGACTCTGCCATCTCCTGCTGTCTGTGTACTTCTGGGAGCTGGTTCTGCTGATACTTTTCAGTCCTGCCAGACCTGAAGGCCTGGCCTAACCTAATTGCCTAAAAGGCAGTTCTTGAATGTTGGGAGTCTTCACTCTGTCCCTTCACTTCTGTTTTTTTTTTTCTTTTTTCTACTCCATTGCTTGGGAAGTGGGGAGCCTCCACCTGATATTTAGAATGGAGTAAAGATCTTCTCCTGATCACCCCACCTTCCAATCTCCAGAGTTCTTGGAATTAAAATTTACACCCTGGGATCCTGGACTAGTTAGTGCATACATCTCCACCTTCTGTTTCCATAGGATTTCCCCCAATGCCAAAGCAAGTGGTCATTAAGGGGAACAATTCTAAGGAATGCTGAGGTAGTTCCTGCCAGAGTCCAGAGTAGGACTTGGTTTGATGGAAGAGGCTTTGTCCTGTTACAAAGTCTTGAGTTCAAATTCCAGGTCCTGCTTCCTAAAAGTGTTGTGATCAGCGAGGCTGTTTTGTGCTGGGTCCCCAGCCACTAGATTTCTTTCACTGAAGACAGAATAAGAGGAAATAATCTGGAAAGGCTTGGCGGGGGGGGGGGGCGGTTGAGACGAATGATTGGGAGTGATTTTCCGGCCCTCAGGGAGTTATATTTAACCAAAAGAAGATGTGGTGCTGTCTGCGCTGGTGGATTCTCTCTGGAAAGCTTTACACTTTGGAGAAACTTCCGTGGCCAGGAGGGAAGTTAGACACCAGCAGGAAGGCCACAGCGAGGAGGACATGTCAGGAAGACGAAGCAAATGGAAAAAAGCTCACCGCAAAAAGGAGTGGGATACCAGGCAACTCAGGCAGACCCTGAACTTTTCTCTTCAAAGGCTGGAGCCCAAAGGGAGCCTGGTCTGGGGCTGGGTTCTGATGGTGGTGGCTTCACTCGGCCAGAGTGCCAGGCCACACCCCCCCTCCCAAGGCAGGGAGAGGCGGACTCCAGTCCCGACCCCCCTCACACGGGACGCTAGGCACATGTGAATGCATGAAACCCACACGCACGTACACAGAAACTCAAACCGCACAACAAGAGGACCCACGCAGCACCCACAGCGAAGTCCTGCCGCCGCCGCCGCGGGCGATGCGCTGGGTAAACACGCACTTACATCCCCCCGCGGCCGGCACGCCCGGCCTCTTACCCCGGGCGCGGGGTGCGCGCGCCCGCCCTCGGGCGCTTTTGTCTCTGTGAGCCCCCGGCTTCCAATCGTTCCCCTGGGAGGAGTGGCTGCCAGGAGTGAGAGACGAGCCGGCAGGCCGACGAGGAGGGAGAGGAGCAGAGGGCGGGGGAACCGGCCGGGGGAGGAGGGGAGACCGAGGAGGCGGCTCTGGCTGCGCGCGGCAGCGGCGGCGCGGAGAGCTGGGACCGGGAGCCCAGAGCTGGGCAGCGGGAGAGGAGCAGCCGCAGGAACTGCAGCTCTGCCAGCTTGGGCTGAGCCTAGAGATACCGGCCTGGCTGGTCCACGCCAGCCGCAGGTGGGAAGGGGCTGGGATGGGGGTGAGGGTCTTCCGGTGAGGGGCTGAGGCTGAGCCGCGGCGCTGTCTCCTCCCTCTGTTCCGTAGACAGAGGCTGAGCATGGAGCTGTCCCCTTGCAGCCCTCCCGAGATGCTGGAGTCGGATTGCCCGTCACCCCTGGAGCTGAAGTCAGCCCCCAGCAAGAAGATGTGGATCAAGCTTCGGTCGCTGTGAGTCCCCGGCCCGGAGTGGGGGGAAGGGATCTCAGGGCGCCTGGAAAAAGGGGGAGGGGGGGGCAGGAGTCGGGCTGGTGGATGTTTTCCGGCACACATGTTGGCAGGTGCAAGGAAACACACTGCTCTGACACGAGTGGCCAGGCACATGTGCAAGGCATGTGCTGGCTGGGTAGAGCAGGTTTAGGAGTTGCAAAGCTGCCGATGTGGACCCCCGGTGACACGCAGCGCGGAGAGGATGTGCGGTGCAGTGTGTCAGGGCTGCAGACGGGCAGCATCCAGGAGGCGCCAGGCTGACTCACACGTATCCATGTGCAGGGTTGTGCAGATGTGAGACACATCACATGTGTGTGTGCATGAGTGTCTGAGGGTCACAGGGATGTTTGTAGAATGATTGCACACAGCTGCAGATGCAGTGCACGGGGATTCTAGTGCCAACCTGTGGGTCATATGAACCTCTGCTGGGATTGGTGGCCTCTGCCTCCTGCATCCTACATGGGGTGGGGGTTGGGGGACCCCCATACCTGAGCTGCTCCTTCCTCTTGAGGCCTGGAGCCCCACTCTGCACTTCTCCTGGGATCTGGAGAAGTGGTAGAACCCCTACCTAGGATCTGGAGGAGGGGGGTAGGGTCCCTGCCTGGGAGCAGGGAGGTGAAGAATGATTGATAGGGCAAGGTAACTGTCCAAGCCTGTTTGTTGCTATTGCGTCTCCCTAGGGTCTCCAAGCACATTTAGGCACCTTTTCTCATTGTTGCAGGATGAGGGCATGTGGGAGGGAATAAGGGAGGAGTAAATGAGGGAAGTCCCAAGGAGGAGAGGAACTTTTCTTCCTGTTCCTGAGAAAGAGAGGGTCTGGTCAAATGCAAGCCATGCGCCAACCTCCCAGTCAGCTGGGAGTGGGTAACCCCCGCAGTCTGTTGATTCTTAAGCAGAGAACAAGGGAAGGTGCTCCTCTCCCTCATATGACCCCCCCCCCCCCCGGACCCAGGAAAGAGGCTGTGGATGTTTAACGAGGGAAGACAAGTAACATAGCCCCTAAACCCAGTTCCTCCCCAGTATCCTCAATAGTGAGCACTGAAGCTTCCATTTCTGGGCTCTGGCCGAGAGGGAGAGATGAGGTAGGAGGTGGCTAGATGCTTATGATTGTGTTGTTTTAAAAAATACTTCGACTGCGGCAATAAGATGATGCCTTTTTCCTGGGTGGTGGGTCCGATTCATATACTAGCTGCTTGGAGAGGCCTGAGGGAGAACAGGCATAGTGGTAACAAGGCTTGGAATCCAAATGTGCTTCGCAGCTCACCCCTTTGCTGCCTCCAGCCAAGGCAATTTGCGGGCTCTCTGAAGCGCAGCCTTGGAATGAGCTCTGCGATGAAGAATGGGAAACCAGATTGAATTGATTTTTGTTGGGAGGAGCGCTGGTTGATTCTTGTTAGAAAACTGTGCTAGTAACGGTTAATAGTAACTAAGATCCGAAGAGGGACAGGTAAGGAAGTGGTTGAAAGGCAGAAAAGGGGCCTCAGGGTCTATAATGCGAGAATTCAAGGTATCCTGGGATGACCCCCTCTTAGCGCTAGTGGTCATCATATACTTCCCCAGCTGCTATTCCAGGTAACAGGTCCTGCAAAAGAGCAGTTTTTACCATCTCCCTTTCTAACCAAAAGTCTTTCCTGGAGGCAAATAGCTATTTCTTCTGATGTGAGAAGTTCTCAGTGGCGAGAGAAGAGGATCCCCAGAGGAGGCATTGAAACCTGGGGAACGAAGGGAGCAGAGGCGCTGCCCCCACAGAGTGTGTTAGTTGACCTGTCCTTACAGGAGAGGGTGGTGGACAAGGATCACTAATTATATTGATTAGATTATCTGGTCTTCACTCACTTCCGCAATCTGAACCTTAAGAGTGCTAGCTTATGCATAATAACATACCCAGAAAAGTACCATCTCCTCAAGTACCACCGAGACAGAGTCCCAATCTCACTTCCTCAGAGCAGAGAAAGATCTTGGTATCAAGGGAGATCCCAAGTTGATGGGTGACTGGATTTGGCCCTGTTTGAATATTGGGGAGGCTTTGCCAACCAGATGAAGGGAAATAAAAGGACTTAGGACTAGGGTAGGCGAGAGAGACTCTCTAACTCTCAGGGTTGAGGGCTGATCAAAAAAGGCATTCCCGCCGAAACCAGTGGATAGAGCGTCAGCCTGCAGACTAAAGGGTCCCGGTTTTGATTCCGGCCAAGGGCATGTACCTGGGTTGCAGGCACATCCCCAGTAGGAGATGTGCAGGAGGCAGCTGATCGATGTTTCTAACTCTCTATCTCTCTCCCTTCCTCTCTGTAAAAAACTCAATAAAATATATTAAAAAAAAAAAAAGGCATTCTCTCTTTTAGGTGGAAATAGAACACCCCTTCCTCCAACCCAATACCACCTGTTCCCAAATGGGCTTGAGTGGGAAGGGGTTTTTTAGTCTGGAAATGGGGGGGTGGGGGGGGGATGAAAATAATTATCTCAGGACTGGGTACTGAATAGAAATGAAAGCAGATGGAGTATATCTATATCTATCTATCTATCTATCTATCTATCATCTATAAAGGCTTTGATTCCCCTACTCAACATATCCTATATCCATTATGCCCTCCCCTTCCCCCCTATACTCTTTTAATTTCTAATTTAGGACATCTAGACTCTCTTCAGGGAGGCCAGGCCTGATGTTTTTGCCCCTGGTTAAAAAGCGATATAATAGCCCTGACTGGTTTGGCTCAGTGGATAGAGCGTCGGCCTGCGGACTGAAGGGTCCCAGGTTCGATTCCAGTCAAGGGCATGTACCTTGGTTGCGGGCACATACCCAGTGGGAGGGGTGTGCAGGAGGCAGCTGATCGATGTTTCTCTCTCATGGATGTTTCTAACTCTTTATCCCGCTCCCTTCCTCTCTGTAAAAAAATCAATAAAATATATATTAAAAATGTGATATAATATAATTGTGCAGGGCACTTTCTTTCTGGGAAGGGCATCCAGGAATTTTGTTCCCACACTAGCATGCTGCCAAAGATAAATCCAGAATCTGGAGCATAGGAGCTGGAGAGTCCCTAACTGTGGGGTTTCATCTCTACCTAGCAGGAAAATGTTCCTAACTAAGCAGACTCAAGCTGAGACATGAGAGGCTGGGGCAGGCAGTCTGGAGATGATGGGTTGACCAGGATGGTTTTTAGCATCTCTCATCCTAAGATGAAGGAATTGACTTCTCTGAGACCTGAGGGCTTTCAGGAGTAAGGGGGAAGGTCAGTAGGAGTAGAAGGGTTTTTTATGTCTTTTGGGAATCAAGAAAAACTATGAGTAGAGATTGGTTTGCTACCTTAGCTCATTCATTCATTCATTCAACAACTATTAATTTTCTCCTGTGTGCCATGTGATGTGCTGGATGCGGGGGATATAGTGCTGCACAAAATGAACACAAGCCCTGCTCCTATGGAGCTTGTAATTTGGGTCAACTCCAACATTTTGATACACCTGTTCCTCATTTTGATACTCCCACTCCAGTGGTAAAAGTCTACCACTCTGGTTTCTGCTTAATCTTTTCCTTTGGGGGTTACAGGAAAGTACAAGCATCACTCTCTTCTCTCTGCTTCAGTTTATCCTGGAATTTTACAGACAGAATCTTCCTCTTCCTTTGGGATAGTACAGACACAACCCCTTTCTCCACATGGTACACACTCAGGACTCTCAAGGTCTAGGCTCAATGTCATAAGCTGCTGTTCAAGGTCATTAAGGCGAGCTGTAGCAAGGACCCAGTTGGGGATTATTTTTGCCCATCTTGTTTCGTCAGTCTAATGTGGTACCTGGAATATCATAGGCACTCGATAAATAAAAGAAGAAACAAATGAACGAATGGTTATCTTTGAATATGTCACCGAGCCCAGGTCTGACTCTGATTCTGTGGTGCGTTTGTTCCTGCGTGCAGAGCGGGGAGTAGGAAATGGGGGTGGAAGAAAGGGCGATGTTGTTTTTTGAGAAGGTGATGTTTAAAAGGTGTGGGGTTTGAGTGCCTGAGAACAGAGCCTGGGACTGAAGGAGTTACAGAGAGGATACATAAACGACGTTATTTGGATGTGTGAACGAGATGTATCCTCATGATTGTGAATGCTCGACATGTTTACATACGATTCTGGGTAAAGGTTGATATATGTGCTGGGGAGTTTGTGGAGCCGGAGTTCTGTGACGATGTCTCTTTGTTTTTATGTTTATAAATGGCACATGTGATGATAAATATGTTGGGAAGGTATGCTGAATTAGGGTATGCTGAATGCCTGAAATTGTTCTATGTAGGAATGAGATGTATGAGTGTATGTGAGTATGTGTGTAGGTAATGGGATAATACGTGTGTGTGATCTTGTGTATGTGCTTGTGACACTCACATTTTTTGACAGTCCTGGGGCGATCCAATGGGTAGGAGGGGAAGCTGAGGGACGGAACGGGGGACTGATTTATCCCCCCTTTCGTCCTCATTTTGTGTGTGCCCCATGAGTGATCTTCTGTGGCTCTTACCAGTTTTGAAAACTGTGCTGCTGTCCTCCTTTTCCTGCATATGGCTGTGGAGCTGTTGTGAAGATTGCAGGGTAAACTATAGCTCCGTGGGTCGCTGGAGAAAAAGGAGCATCATTTCTCCCAGGTCTTAGCGAGATGATTTTTAGTGCCTTCCTCCCCGGATCAGCCCTTCCTCCTTTATTTCCAACCATAGCAAAGGGACTTTTTCTTCCTTGGGTTTATATTTCTCCCCACCCCCCCGCCCCCATCAGATGGCTTCCATCTCTCTATTCCCCCCATCAGCTTTGTCTGAATGAGGCATCCGGATGGTAGAGGGTGGAAAATTTCTGCAGTAAGCTGAGGGGAGGTGCAAAGACAGGGAAAATCAATTCAGATCAAAGGAAGAAGTCCACAAACGCCTGGTCAGAATAGGTGGCTGGAGGGAATCAGGGAGGCAGGGCTGTAGACGATCATTGGGGATATTGGGAGATTAGAGTTGGAGTTCATGTTTCCACTCTGCCTGATCTTGAAGTCACACAGTCTCTCTGAATCTCAGTTCTTCATTCATTGTCATCCATATGAATGTGACTTCTGATACAGTCTGGAGTTCTTTCAGCATGGGAGTAAGAATAAATGGGTGATCATTGGCTTGGATGGAGAGAAAATAAAGATTCAAGAGGCAGGAATATGAATTACTTAGTAGGTTTGAGTCCCGGTGTCTGGGACATGATTTGGAAGAGTCTTGTTGATGAATGGTAGTCTGGAGCAGGCGAGGCAGGTGTCTGAGCTTAGAGACTAGAAGGCTGGCTGGGGCTGAGGAAGGCTGACCTAGATAGAGTGTGGGCCACTGAGGTCAAAAGGAAGAGATGATAGCCCTAGCTGGTTTGGCTCAGTGGATAGAGCATCGGCCTGTGGACTGAAGGGTCCCAAGTTCGATTCCAGTCAAGGGCATGTACCTTGGTTGTGGGCTCCATCCCCAGTGGGGAGCGTGCAGGAGGCAGCCGATCAATGATTCTCTCTTATCATTGATGTTTCTATCTCTCTCTCCCTCTCCCTTCCTCTCTGAAATCAATAAAAACATATTTAAAAAAACATATTAAAAAAAGATGATACGCCTTATCATCTCTTTTCCGTGAAAAAACTAGAAGTGAGTAGAGCAATTGCAGTTCTAAGACACGGTGTGTGTGGGAGCCCAGGGACGGCCACTGGAGAGCTCTGTGAGCAATGGAGGAATTCCCCTCTGGCGCTTATCCTCCGTCCCCAGGCCTGGGTGTCACATGACCAGGGATGCCACGTCCTATTTTAGAGAATCTCTCAAGTCCCTTAGAACCCAAATATCTCCGCTTGCTCAGGAGCCCCAGGAGGCCAGTTGGAAAGACAGACAGATCCCACATTTGAGGTGGCATGTATCCCTCTTGCCAGGAGGGGGGTGAAGTAGCTGGGGGTGCTATGGGACTGGAAGGCCAGGTGAGACTCAGGAGGAGAGAGGCCTGGATGTCTCTAGACCCTTTCCACCTGCCCGCTGCCCAGGGGGTTCCTGACATCAGCGAATCAAGTCCTTGTTTTCCATCCCCCCCTGGTTTTTGGCCGCTGCCACCAGACTTTGAAGGAGGAGCGGGAAGACTTTCCTCTCATCGGGATCATTGAGGATTTGCTTCCCACTTCTCTGCTCCCTCCATTCTCCTCTTCTTTGATTCTTCCTGCATCCTTTCCTCTGTCCCTTCCCTCCTTTGTTCACATCTTTCTTGGCTCCTCTTTCTCTGCAAGGTCCGTTTCGCTCTCTCTGGTCCCACTTCCTCTCTTCCTGTTCCCTTTGACTTACCCTCTTGCTCTCACCTGCAGTGCTCCCACTCCTCGCTCACCTTGGCTAGGCGTCAGAAACCCTGGGGCTTCCCCCACCCGGTGGTGATGGTGCAGGGTAAGTTTGCTGCAGGCACCCCTTGGGGCCACCTTAGGAGTCCAGCCTCAACCCCTGTATTCTGCAAGGCCTTTCTGTTACCTTCTCAGTGACCTCATCCTCCCAGCGCCTCCGGGAAGGAAGCCAAGTAATTGCCTTTGGATCTCAGGGGGCTGATTTTTCTCAGGTACGGAATTTCTAACTCTTCAGGACAGCAGCAGCAGAGAAAGAGGGACAAAACCAGGGCAGCAGGTGGGGAGCAGGTGAGACAACTGGGAGACTGGAAGTTGTTAGATCATGAGATTGTCCCCCAAGGGAGGAAGACTTAATGGTCTGAGAGAAGTGGGAGAGAATCCTGGGAATGCTGAGGGGGGGCAAAGGGGGAACTGAGGGGGGAGAAAGGCGACTGAGAAGGGAAAAGGAAAAAACAGATGCCATCCATTCAATGCAGGGAGATAGATCCCCAATGCCAGTGCTCTTGCCCCTCTAGTACCCCCACCCCCAGCCCTGCAGCTGCTCCTCTCCCCTCAGCGCCTGCTGCATCTACGGAGCTTATCCCTTTCTGGGAAGAAAAGATGAGGGTTGCCTTTACCTCAGCATCCCAGACCTGGCAAAAGTCCACTGAGGGAATGGGAGTGGGGCTTTGGTGGAGAAACAGGCTTGGTGGGAAAAGGGCCAGGGCATATGGGGGGAGGGCTGGCGGCATGGGCAGGGAGAAGAGCTAGAAAGGGGGGCTTCAGGTGGTGCTGTGGATGCAGCCAGGCTCCCAGGTCAGTTGATTCCACAGCTGCAATGAGTAGTCAGATTTGCAAATAATTATGGCTGCAGTGGAATGAATAGGCTGCCAGCGGCTGATGGCACCATTTAGGTTGGGAAGGGAGCGTGGCTTCCTGGGGGCTTAGTGAGTCTCTGGCAGGCAGGACCTGGGGGCTAGAGAAGCTTCTCCTTTCATTCGTGTGGCTTAGCTTCCTTGCTCCCCTGTTGGTCAGCTCTTGTGGATCTAACTTGGCACCATCTCCCTAGTTCTCGCCTCTATGCCCACTTTGTTTGGAAACTTCTTGGGGCCCTGGCTGAGTGAGCTCACGTGCCAACAGTGTTGCCAAGTTCCCGAAGCCCAGACTGTCTCTCTACCAAGCAGTAGCTTTAGGAATTCCAATCTGAAAAATTAAAATAAATCAAATTGTACCAGACTCACCCCCAAAGACTTTTCTGTTCTGCCTGTTCTCTTCCTTTCTGTTTTTCTTTGAACTGTCAAGAAAATTTGCCGTGTTTTTTTGTTTTGTTTTGTTTTGTTTTTGATTTTTATTGTAGCAAGATGGATTAATGATAGGTATTCAGGAGAACTTCCTGGAAAGTTCATGGAGGTTAGAATGTGACCTTTCTATGATAAAGAAGAAAGCCACTCTCCTCCTTTAAGAACCAGGTTAGGGATGAGTTGGGGGAAGCGTTGATGAACTTGAACTCAGGATGAATCGAGACCCAGGCATCCTACTTCCCTGGTGTCTCCAATGCAGGCACTGCATCTGAGAACCATAAAGTTTACAGAGGAGGACGCTGATGCCATTGATAGTTGGTAAGGTGAGGGGCAGGGCTGGGACCAGACACAAATTCCACTGATCCCCAATTTAGTGCTGTTCCTGTCACACCTGCAGTCAGTCCCTTGCCAAGTTTCCAACTCACTTTTCCACCCCAGGCTGCTTTTAACATCTGTTAGGCCCCCTGGAAGCTGGACATCTGCTGGCAACATCTGTTGGGATGTGGTTTGGAGGGTCGGTGGGGTGGTTCATGTGGAGGTGCTTAATGAGCAGAATTAAACAGTGCAGGGAGGGAGAAGAGGGGTGGACAACGGAAGCAGAGAAAGAGTTCTTCTGGACTGCGCCTTGGGAGTCCCTTCTGACTCGTCTTCCTCTTGCCACCCCTCCCAGTTCCTCCCTTACTCAAGGGCTAAAGACGGAGGGAGAAGGGACTCATTTGTGTGCTGGGCTGGGAGCCAGGATATTGGGTCTTTTTTGGTCTGGACCAAGGCTCGAGCTGCTTAGATTACCCCCTTCCTCATCTGACCTGAGCTGTGCTGGGCTGTTGCTAGGAAGACCTGTTAGAAAGGGCTTCTGGTCAGGAGGCAGAGGGGGCTCCGCCTTCAGACACAGGCAGGGGTGAGCTGACTCCTTTCCCTCTTCTTCGGTATTTCTCAGACCCTCTTTACAGCTCCTTTCTGATCTCCCTTCCTTCCCTCCCTGTGCCTTAGTACCTCCTGCTCCTCTCTCTCCTTCCTCTCCACTCACCTGGTTTCTGTCCTTCCCCACTAACCCCGAGTCTTCCACAGGCTCTGCTCCATTCTCCCCCCACCCTCCCTCCACCCAGCTCCTCTGGCCAGTGCCTAGAGACCGCTGCCATGTCAACCTGCCACCTGCTACCTCCTGGGATGGCACCCCAGCTCTGCCACTAGGGGGGCTATTTTTATCTCTAGAGCCACCCCCGCCACTGTGCCCAGCCAGCTGCAAGAGCCAGGCTGCTCATATAGCAATGGGAAGCCAGGGGTGAGGGGAGCACCAGTGCTTGGATAGGTAGAGATCTGCTGTTCTTGGTTTCTGGAGCTCCATGCTCCATATATTCTCCAGCTTCTGCTTCCACTGCCTCCTGACCCCTTTGTCAGGAGTAAGGAGTCGGGGAGAAGTCCCAGACATCTGGAGTGGTGGGAGCAGGCTTTTCCACAGCAGGGAGCCTGGGTACAGGAGTGGGCCTAGGGGACTTCGTTCATGGAGGACTCTTACTAAACATTTGCCGAACTAATGAAATAAAGGATTGGATTAAATAATCTTTTGCTTCATGCATCACTTTATAGTTCCCACGGTGCTCTTCTGTGGGCTCATTTGATCCTTGTGAGAATTCTGTGAAGCGTGCATTATTTACCCATTACACAGACAAGGAAGCTGGAGCTCAGAGTATCTTGCCCAAGGACACACACAGTGATAAAGTCTAGGCAGAAGGCTCCTGATTTTAAGTCATGTCCTCTTCCTATTGGATTTAGATAATTTCCTTCATTCTCTCAATTTCTGAGATTTTGGAGCCTTGGAGCCAGTTAATCTCTTCCTCAATAACCCTCCCACCCTACCTCCTTCCCTCTCCCTCTCCCCACCTTTCCCTTAGTCCCTTCTTCTCTGACCAGAGGCAGTATCTCCTATCCTTTGTTCATCCCATCCCAAGTCCAATCCTTCAGTGCAGGTGGGGAAAGCTGGGGGTGGGCCAGAAAGGAGGCATGATCATTGGGCTCCTTATTATTTTAAAACTAAATTTAAGGGCTAAAGGAAAATCCATGCTGGACTGTTGGTTGGAGTTGTTATAGATATGCCCTGCCTGCCACCCAGGGGACAGTTTCCTTAGTTTGGGCAGAGGTAGAATGTGGTGTGTGTGTCTATATGTGGGTGAGTGGATATGTGTGATTTTTTTCACCAGGAAGGCATGGTGGTTTACTGATATCTTTCCTTATTAGGAACAGTTACAATAATAACTGTTATAATATAACAGTAATAATAATAATAATAATAATAATAATAATAATAATAAACAATCTGGGTTGAGTGATACAGCACGAATGTCAGTGGGGGGTGAGCGGTAAACAGTCATTTGTCCAACCAGCTTTGGTTCTACTGGGCAAGAGAGCAGAGGGATGGGTATCCTCTCCAAAGCTTTTCTAGTCTAAGAAATCTCTACTTCCAGTAGGAGGGTTGAGGTTAGTGCCTACTTGGTTAAGGTAATAGGGCTTGGAGTGAGGGCCTGGAGTGAGGGGAGGGCGGGGAGCTGCCTGGCTTGGTGTTTGTGCTGTACCAGGCTGTGTGCAGCTGCCTGCACTCCCACCTCCATCCTCTCCCTCCAAGCACGCATGGCCACAGAATAGGCCAGGTGACTGTCCCTCATCTCCTGGGTGGCAGTTCTGGGTCTCGGGCTCTGGGTCTAGTCCTTTCTTTCTAAAAACACTAACCAGTGTGTGTGTGTGTGTGTGTGTGTGTGTGTGTGTGTGTGTTGGGGGGCACAGAGTGTGGGTTTCAATTTTTCCCATCTCGGAAGCAGCCCTGCCTCATGGCTACCGGGAGTTCACTGGAAAACAACTTGTAGATATTTAACCTCTATTCCTCCCCTTGCTGTTGAATCCCGCTTTTACTTGTCCCATTACTCAGTGGAGCTGAGAAACAGCAGGTTCCCAAACTTCATTTGTTTATAATCTTTCAAGGCTTTGGCACAGTGACAAGGTATTTTAATTTCTCCCTGCTTTTGGGGGGCGGGGGAGGGAGGGAGAAGACTTCCTGTCATAAAATCCTGGCCCTTGGCCTGTTTCTTCTCTTTTCCCCTTTTCCTGTCATACTCATCCCCACCGGTCCCCTGTCCTCATTTCCACATGGCCCCAGCCCTAGACCCTAGATTAAGGAAATTGCAGTCGCGCAGAACTCTCTTCCTTGGATGTGTTGGGCTTCACTCCCGGCTTTCATCCTTAGCCCCGCCCAGCCCCTCAGCTGACCAATCGTAGCCCAATGCACTTATATTGGTGATGTCATCTCCCAGCCCACCCGGAGGCGGGCTGGGGCTGTGTGTTAACATCCACTTGGCCCTGGAGGCCAGGTTTTCTTCCTAACCTGAGCAAGAGCAAAGAGAGCCTGGAGGAGGAAGAGGGGGTTTCTCTTTGGCCATCCCATCACTTCTCTTCTCTTCCAGTTAACACAGTTATCCCCCAATCCCTGCTTTACAGATGAAAAACCTGGGGCTGGGAGTGTTAATGTAACTTGCCCAACCTCTTGGTGTCTGTGAGCAAGTCCTCCTGATTGTCATACACTGCTTGGGGTGTGTGTGTGGGGCGGGGGTAGGGGTGGAGTGGGGGTGGGGGGGTGGGGATAGGGGCTTCTCTCCTGGTTGGAAGGTCACTGGGTAAGGATCCCCTGATCCCTGGCTTCAGCAAGCCCCACCCCTGCAGTTTCTAATCCTCCTCCTGCTTGCTTCCATTCTTTCAGGTGGGTTAAAGCTCATATTGAAGAACAGCCATGGAAAAGGCTCCTGGGAGGGCACCGAGTCTGACCCCTCTGGGGGCTCTTGCAGAGTCCCTTCCCCTCCTACTACAGACTTCCTCTTAGGACAGATTCAGGATGGTCCCTGTCCCTCACCCTTCAGCCTCCTACTAACCCCTTCTCCTCAAAGAGGAGCCCCACCTCCTCAGAGCAGGGCCTGGCCTGTGCTATTTCTGTCCTTTCTGGGATTTTTCTGAGAACAGATTCTTGTTTTCAGTTCTTTTCAGATGTGAAACTTTTCCCGTGGCCTCTCACCCAGTTGCTGTGGGCTGGGTCTCTGCCTCATCACTGCCTTCTTCCTCCAGCCAGGCTCCTCCTGTTCCCCCCCAACCCCCCAAGTTCTCTCTGGTCAGTCACTCAATTCTGCGGAGACCTGGAGGAGGAAGTTAGGGGCCCAAGAGGGCGCCATTCCCCTCAGGGGCTCCAGGGTCTTGGGGGCAGCATATTGATGCCCTGAAGTAGGAGACTTTGATTCCCATGGCAAATCCTGTTCCTGTGCAGAGGAGCCACCTCCAGGGCCCCATCCTCCGGTAGGCGGTAGGCACCGGGGTGAGGAAGGGAGAGGGGAGGAGGATGGCAGGCTGCTGTGGGTCCACCAGTTGTAATTTGGTGGAGGGGAGCCATTAAGACTTGACATTTATTTAATGAGTATGTTGTGTGCGGGTGTACTTCTCTTCCATCTTTTACCCCATCCATCTTGCCCTTTACCTCATACTCTTCCTTACCCACCTCCCCTTCCTTTTTATCACTTCTTGACTACTGCAGGTGTCTTAGTAGACTTTCCCTCCTTTCTCTGCTTCCTGACCCCCAGAATCCTTAGGACCTCACATTCCTCTGACATCTCTTCATCTGGTCTTAAGAACCCAAAAGGAAACTAGGATTCTTCTCACAACTCTCAGCCCCTGGGCTTAAGGCTGCCCTGTGCTGAGCCCCCTACCTAAAGTGATCTTTTGGGGAATGTAGATTCTGGAAGTAGCGCAGGGATATTTGGAAATCGCCAGATCATCAGCCATATGGTAATTCAAAGAAATGAACTGGTGGGGCTGAGGAAGCTGAGCTCTTTTGGGGTTTAAGGATTATTACTGCCTAGAACCTTTTCCAGCTGGATACCCAGAGCTGGAAGACACTGGGACCTTCCAAGGGTTAGGATCTGAGGCTTTTCCCATGGTGCAGGGGCTGAAGGTAAAGGAGAAGAAGTGATGGTGGGGAAACAGAGTTAGGGGTGGAGGTGGAAGGAATGTTGGGGAAGCTTCCAGTTTTCCTTAGGTTTGGATGAGGATTGGACAGGGTTGAGCATCCAGTTTTGCAGGCAAAGGGACCCGTCCCTGACAGATTCTCCGAGGACTGAGTCAGAGGGGTGGGAGTAAAACTGATGTAGAGGTGGGAGTAGGATTTCTTGCAGAAGAATGGTGAGGTGAGGACTTTGGATGGGTCAAGGGAGATCTTAACTCTGAAGGATTTTAGAATCAGAGAGGCCCCTGCCAGGCCAGAAAGTGCCCTGTGGGGGTTCTATAATTTCAGGAAGGTGAAGTTCAGCACTTGGATCCTTCCAGCTGCCTGAGTCCAGGTTCCCCTTCTTGGACTCCCCATTTGACAAATATATCCTTTAACCTTTCTTTCCCTCTCGCTTTGGGAGTCTGCACTGGTGGTGTCTGGATTGTGTTGGGTTCAGATTTCAACAGGAGCAATTAAGGAACTCCTGGACGGGATCAGAGGTGGAGGCAAGAGGAGCTTGGAGGGAGAGTGTGTTGAAAGGCAGCCCAAGATCTCACTCTTCTCCCCAGGCTCTCCATTACACAGAAACCCGGCTGAGAGCGCAATTGTGAGTTCTGGCAGATAGCTCTTCACCTAATGAATCAGCCTTCTTTCCCATTTATTTATTTAATGAACGTTTACTGAGCACATATTGTGTGCTCTGCACACAGCAGCCAGGATAAACAAGTCCCTGTCAGTGCCATCAAGACACTCACAGTCTGCTAGGGATTGCCGGACACTAACACTTCATGAAGGGTGGATGGCTGGCCCAGCTGGTGTGGCTCAGCGGTTGAGCGTTGACCTATGAACCAGGAGATCATGGTTTGATTCCTGGTCGGGGCACATGCCAGGGCTGTGGGCTCAATTCCCAGTGTGGGGCATGCAGGAGGCAGCTGATCAATGATTCTCTCTCATCATTGATGTCTCTCTCTTTCCCTCTCCCTTCCTCTCTGAAATAAAATATATATATTTTATTTTATATATTAGATATAATATATTTTATAATATATTATATATTTTAATATATTTATATTAAAAAAGGATGGATGACTAAGATTCAAGAAGCTGTGATGGAATTAGTTCCAGCCTCTCCAATCTAATTACAAGATTGCGCTCCCTCTGCCCAACACTTCTGGTGTTTGGGGCACCGTTAAAGCTCCAATAGTGTGGGTTGTAGGCTTGCTGACCTGACTGAGATTGACAAGTTGTATGACCTTGAACGAGTCACTCAACCTCCCTCATCAGGTGACTGTGAGGCTCAAATGAGGGTTGTACTTGTAAAGGAGGATCATGACCATTTTCATCCTCCTATTTCCTCTGTTAGGGGACTTCCTAAGTACCAGTTTCCATCCAAACGAGACTCTCTTCTGGACTTGGGATAGAGAAGTCAGGCGCTGCTGGATTTGAAGGGAGTGAGCCATGAGCTGGGTAGGGCCAGCCTGATGCTGGTCAGTTAATTCCGATTCAAGTCACATTTATAAAGACCGGGAGTATATGCCAGGCCTTTTGCATACATTATTTCATTTAATCCTCTTATTAACAGCCCTTCACAAGTGGTTTATTATCCTCCTCACTATTTTATAGGTGAAGGAATTGAGGCTCCAAAATAAAGTCCTCAAACTTGAGTGTGCATGAGAATCATCTGGAATGTTTGCTAACTGCAGATCCCTGAACCATACCCTCAGCTATTCTGGTTCAATAGGTGTGTAATGAGACCTAGAATCTAAAATTTTCGTAAGTATCCCAGGTGGTTCTGATGCCAGTGGTCTAAAGGCCACATCTTAATAGATACTGATTAAGAATTAAGAATTAGTGACTTGCCCAAGGGCTCAGAGTCAGGTTTGATTGCTGCCTCCCCGCCCCCCTCCACTCCCATTGTGAGGATAAAATGAGATAATGTAGGAGAAAGCGCTTTTAAAAATGTAGAGCTGGCGGCATTGTTAGCGATTATGCGAATACATGCAAATGAACACCTGTGGGCTTGACTGTTCACTTTGGGAGTCTGCGCTGAGAGGTGTGTTTTGAGAGGCAGGTGGAGGAAAAAACTTTGGCGGAGGGCATTGGCCTCTAGGGGCAGAGCGTTTGGTTGTAAGAAGGGCTGACCAAAGTGGAAAATTAGGGCTAGGACAGGCATGGGGGGGGGGGGGGGACCAGATGCCTTTCTTCCTAGGTTGTGTGTCCCCAGTTTTGAGGGCCCCTGGCCACAGGGACTGACCAGGAGAGGGAAGCCTGGCTTGAGCCTGGGCCCCAAAGGCAGAGTGTACCTTTTTGTTCTGCGATGGCTGGGGGGCACTCTGGGAGATGCTGGCTCAGGTCCCCCTTTCTAGCTCATTGGCTGGAAAGCCTTTTCTGTTTCTATCTACTGAACTCCCAGCTGGGTCGGTCTGAGCTTTACTGAACTCAGCCTCTAACAGTGACCCAGTGTTTGCACATGGAGGGGGTGCAGCAGAAAGGCTGGAGGTGGGATTTGAAGCAGCGCTCCCCCCCCCCGCCCCCCCCCCCCCCCCCCGCCTTCCCTCGTCCCCAGGAGGCTGCCGTGTCACCTCCCATCTCCCTGATTTCCCTCCTGCCCCATGTGCAGACAGGTCTTCAGCCAGGTGAGAGTTGGCTGGTGATGCTTCCTGGGGCTGGCTGGCTGTTTTGGGTACCCCTCTTCCAGAGCTGCTGAGACCCCAGGATTCTAGAGCTGCTTTCCTTCAGGAATGCCATTGTTCTTCCTCCCCCGGTGTCCCTGGGAATTGATGCTAATTTCAGCCTCTGGTCCCTGACTCATTCTCTTCTGCTCCCTGACTCAGAGGGTGGCCTTGAGTTTCTAAACCCCCTCTCAGTGGGGAGTTGTGGTGGCCACCATTTCACCCCCATTTTGGTGGGGCTGGCAGGGCAGGGCTGGAGGAAGGAGCAAAGGGAAAAGTTTAATCGCTTTTTTTTAACATCACCATGAAGGCAGAAAGCATTGTTTGCTTTGTGACTGCCTGGGCTGGACTCAACAGACTTCTAAGAAGCCTCCCAGTTAATCACCAACCCCCAGAATTCGTGAGTGCAAACTGTGGGGGATTGTCCCTTCAGGCAACACATTCAATAACTGAGACCCCATGCCCACCACTCTTGCTCTGGGGGAGCTGCTGCAGGGCTGTGGTACGGGATGGGTCACCCGTTGCCAGAGGTTCTCTCTGGTACTGCCCTGGGCAGGCAGGGGTTAATCCTGCTTTGTCCTGGTTGATGGATTCTGGAATCATAATCCATTAGCTCTGCCTGGATGGAGTGAGGCCAGGAGAAAGCACTCAGATTGCTCTTTGTTCTGCGTCTTTGCCATCCTGCCGGGGACAGAGGGGCTAGGGACATGTACCTCCCTCCCCATCATGACCTAGAGACTCAGTGAGAGAGTCTTGGGTCCTCTTTTGCTCTCTGTTGATCCCAGAGCCCTCTCTCATGGGGGAAATAAGCAGTTTCAGCGCTTGGTTATTCAGACTATGAAACAGACCATCCCCAAAACTTCCCCCCAGGGGCTTGTACCTGCCTAATTCTGCTGAGCCCTGGCAGTCTGAACAAGAATGTTCAGGAATCACTGATTAAAGGGGAGTGTTAAGAGGTAGAGATTCATGGGGACAATGGAGTCAGGAAAAGCCTGGAATTACACCTGGGTGGGGGTGGGGGTGTAGATACATTTAGTAAGGTCAGTGGCAGTAGCCTGAGATGAAAAACATTAGCTGCTCTTAGTCTTACTGTTAGAACGATCAATGATTTATGGAAGACCAAAGGTATCCTGCCCGCATGACAAGGTAGCAGTGCCTAAGCAGCATGTCTGCGTCCCCCACCCCTTCCCAGGCTACGCTACATGGTGAAGCAGTTGGAGAATGGGGAGGTCAACATTGAGGAGCTGAAGAAAAACCTGGAGTACACAGCGTCCCTGCTGGAGGCCGTCTACATAGACGAGACGCGGTGAGAGTGGTGACAGTGGAGATGCTGGGCAGGGAGAGACCTACCCACGGAGGAGGAAGATACCAGACAGACACAGTAGCCCAGACCCTGGGGCCAGAGGAAGCTGGGGACAGAGACCTGTGCTGGGGTCAGCGTAGGAAGGAAGGGTGAGATGGGCAGAGAGGAAGAGCAATAGGTAGAAATACTGCAGAGGTAAAGAGGCAGAGAAACAGACACGGAGCTCTAGAGATGGAGGCAAACAGGTGTCAAGGAGAGAAGACTGTTGCCTTAAAGCTCATCTGGCCCCAGCCTCCCTCCCGGTGTGGAATCCCTCAGGCCTGCACTGCCCAGTGTGGGAGCCACTGGCCTCATGTGGCCATTGAGACTTGAAATATGGCAACTGTGAGCCGAGACGTGTATGTATTTGTAAAATACATGCTGGATTTTCAGGACTTAGAAAAGAGAATATAAAATATCTCATCAGTATATGTTATATTGGTTCCACATTGAAATGACAATATTTTGGGTGTATTAGGTTAAAGACAGTTTATCATTAAAATGAATTTCATGGTTTTTCTTTTTTTACATTTGAAATGTGGCGACTGGAAAACTTAAAGTTACTTACGCGTGGCTTGCATCTTATTCCTGCTGCGTGGCTTGCATCTTATTCCTGCTGGACAGTGCTGCTGGTCGCTAGCATCCCTGACGGGTGGTATTCCAGTGTCTGCTTGGACACTTCCAGAGCTGGGATGCTCACGACCTCACGCGGTGACCGGTGTTATGACTGGGGACATGAGATAGAGAAACAGAAAGAAAAAGACACAGAGAGAAGAGCAGGAGAAGGGAGAGAGCTGGCCTGAGCGTTGCTGAGGGTGCGGTGTGGCCGGGCCCAGGGTCCCTGGGTTGTGTAGGCACTTCTTGTCTTTCCTCTTTGACGCCCTCTGGTGCCTCAGGCAAATCTTGGACACAGAAGATGAGCTTCAGGAGCTGCGGTCAGACGCTGTGCCTTCCGAGGTGCGGGACTGGCTGGCCTCCACCTTCACCCAGCAGACCCGAGCCAAAGGCCGCCGAGCGGAGGAGAAGCCCAAGTTCCGCAGCATCGTGCACGCCGTGCAGGCTGGGATCTTCGTGGAGCGGTGAGGCTCGCCCGCCCCTGGCCTCCCTCTGTCTCTAGTCCTGTCCCTCGTCCCCAGCCACCCTGGTCCTCCAGGCCCCGCCAGTGGTATTGGCCCCACATGTCCAACTGGTCAAACCCCACCCCACAGACCTTCACACTTGGGCCTCTTTCCACTGTTTCCCCCTAGGATGTTCCGGAGAACGTACACCTCCGTGGGCCCCTCCTACTCCACTGCGGTCCTCAACTGTCTCAAGGTGATCCTGGGTTTCGGGGAAAGAGGAGAAGGTCGGGGTGAGGAGGTGGAAATAGTCGTTGGGACTTCCAGACTCGGTATAGGGGGTGTTTTTTGCCTGCCCTTTTAAGTATTGTTCTCATGTTCCTCAAAACAACGTGTGCCCACTCCAGAGGCAAGCTCCTGCCTCTTTGTGTAACACGGAGCGATGTCTGGGAAGGAAGGAAGGAGCCCACTTCACCACCTCCTTGTGTACTGCTTCCCAAGACTCTGTAACCATGGGAAAGCCCTCTCCGCTGCCGCTAGGAGCCCCCCTGGGCGCCTCCCTCCTAGTCTGTTGCTTCTCCACAGAACCTGGACCTCTGGTGCTTTGATGTCTTTTCCTTGAACCGGGCAGCCGATGACCACGCTCTGAGGACCATTGCATTTGAGTTGCTGACGCGGCATAACCTCATCAGCCGCTTTAAGGTTGGGTCATACCCTATTCCCGCCTTTGGGCATGATTCTCCACGCCCATTACTCCTGTTCTAGAAGATTCCCAGCCAGTAGATTCCATAGGATCTCTCACTTAGTCCCACCATCAGGGGAGTCTCCTCCTGCCCACTCCAGTCCAGCCTTTCTTTCACTTGCTGCAGTACCAGCCTCTGACCTTATTTTGCGCCCTAGGCTAAGATTCTAGGTGTGTAACTGTCTAGCCCAGGATTCTGTTCTCTCCCCTTTGCTTTCTTTCCCTCTAACTTGACCTCTCCAGGCTGGTTCGCCGTTCACCTCCTCCTTTCAGCTGTCCTGCCTCCTGCCTGTGGACACCAGAGGCCTAACGTCCAGATGCTGTCAGTCCTTTGGGACTAGAGTCTCTCCATGTGCTGGGGGCAGGGGGAGGGGATAACATTGGCCACAGCCACCCGGCTCTCCCACCTAGTGCTAGTCTCTGTCCAAGGAATTTTCTGGAGAGGATCAGCTCTTGGCAGTGCTGGGTAGGACTGTGTGAGGGGAGGGAGGGTGTGTGAACTCCATTTGCTCCTCAGCTTGGCCGGCCAAGAAGAATATAGGATTAAAGTCCTCTCCAGATCCTGTGCCAGGAGGGAATGTCTTTTGGGAATAGAGGCTGGAAAAAAACATTTCCACGTGGAAAACCACAGTTGGAAGTAGAGGGCGAGGGGTGTTGAAGAGTCGCAGTGGGGACTTAGGGGGGGCAGGCAGTAGATGTTAGCACAGAGGAAGCCATGTGTTCTGAGGGCCCATGTCGGGGTGGGAGTGGGTGAGAGGAGAGTGGTGAGGGCCCCTCCAGAGGACTTTGAAAGGTCATCCTGCCATCCTGGGCCCCATTTCACCGTAAGGACCACCGGCCGCTGTGCATGTCTGCCTTCCTCCGCCCGCTCCGCCTTTCACAAGGGCTCCCAAGAGGGCTTCCAGGCCTTTCCCGAGGTGCTCAGGGGGGACTTTGTTCAGTGCCTTCCTGAGGCCTGTCCTTCATAGTTTTCTTTTCTTCCCTTTGATCCTGCCCAGAGAATAGCAGGGTCCTCTTTTTCTCCGGCCTTTCCCAGCTCATGTTTCTCCAAACTGGTTCTCTGGCATATTCCAGACACCAGTTTCTTTTAACTCTGCTTCCTCACCTGGAAGGACTGGTTTTGGGGGGACCCTAAGAGTAATTGCATCAGGTTAGGATTGGCCCAACCCCAGCCCTAACCTGAGAGAGGGGAGTGCTTATTGCTTTAGTGTTCACTCATGGTAGATCCCCCAGTTAGAGCTATCCTTCTCAAACTCCACATTCCCTTCCTGGACACCCAGCCCTCCCCTCCCCCTTCCCTTCCCCTCTCCTCTCCCCCTTCCCCTTTCTTTCCCCTCCCCCTTCCCCTTCCCCTCTCCTCCCCATTCTCCTTCTCTTCCCTCCCCCTTCCCCTCCCACTCCCCCTCTCCCTCCCCCTTCTCTTCCCTTCCCTTCCCTTCCTTCTTTCCCTTCCTGTCCCTTCCCTTCCCTCTTTCCCTTCCCTTTTCTCCAGGGACACCATGGCAATGAAACAGTAAGGGCAGTTGTCATGGAAACAGCCCTTTAAAAATCCCTAAATTTGGGACACAGCCCTCCAGGGGTGGGGGTGGGAGACATTAGGGTCTGATTGATGAGTGGCACGTCCTCTGTGTCTAGTCACTTTCACTCATCTCTACAGAAGCTTCCTCAGGTCCTGAACCTTGCTCTCCTCCTTGCCTCAGGCGATCCAGGGACAGGTGCAGACACCAGCCCTGCCCTCTAGGAGCCTTGAGCCTTTGAAGGAGGCAGGCATACCCCAAGGGCATATGCTGCACCGAGACAGAATTGATTAGCTTGTGTGTGTCTGGGTCGGGGGAGGCTTTCAGAGGAGCGGGTAATCTACATCTGGCTGGAAGGGTCCTCTCTACATCTTCTTATCGGTTACCCTGCTTCTGAGCCCTTATCCGTGGTATTGGATTGGGTTGGGGTGGGTGGTTGAAAGGTAGGAGGGAAACTGTCTTTCCTTTTAAAAAAAATCTCCAGGGAAATAATAATACTTGTAGTTACTCTTTAGAGAGCACTTCCTAAGTGCCTTGTACTTATCTCATTAAATTCAAGGGGGGAGGTGGTATCTTCATTCCACAATTAAGTCTCTGAGGCACAGAGAGGCATGTGACTTGCCCAAGGTCGCGTAGCCAGCAGGTGGTAGAGCCAGGATGTGAGCCTAGGTTCACCTGACTGCTGAGCCAGTGCTCTCCCTGTGCCACACTGCCTTCTACAGAAAAATGGCATTGCTGATCTCAGACCTGGGCCTCCTGCCATTCCTGCAGATCCTCCACGCAGCTCTATTTCCTCCCTCCTGCTGCAGATTCCCACTGTGTTTTTGATGACTTTCCTGGATGCTTTGGAGACAGGCTATGGGAAATACAAGAACCCTTACCACAACCAGATCCACGCAGCTGACGTTACTCAGACAGTCCACTGCTTCTTGCTTCGCACAGGGATGGTGGTAGGTGCCCTGGAGACCACCCTGCTGTGACTGGGGGCTTTATGGCTGCATAACTGGGGTGTATACTCCCATTTCCCTCCTTCTCTCTTTGGTTCCTCCTTTGGCATCACAGTTTTCAGAGTCAGATTGGACTTACTCTGCAGAATTCCTGGGTGCACCATAATTTCACAGGATGTGTGCTGGGATGCAGTGGGAATGTTGCAGGTTGGAATGGAGGAGGGTCTTTGGTCATTCCAGGAGCTGAGAAACCTGGCTGCATTAGCCCAACAGCTGGCCTTGAAGAATGGAAGGGTGGTGTGAGCGGTCTAGCCTGTATGTGGAGATTTGGGGGCAGCGACTCAGAGAGGGTTGGCCCCCTCCCATCCTCTGTCTCTTTCTCCCAGCACTGCCTGTCAGAGATTGAAGTCTTGGCCATCATCTTTGCAGCAGCCATCCATGACTATGAGCACACAGGCACTACCAACAGCTTCCACATCCAGACTAAGTGAGGGGCGGGGTGTGGCAGGGCAGGAGGGGCCAAATGGAAGTGGGGAGGTTGCCAGAATTTCCACTTAACAGGGGGCTGACCATGATGACCTTTGGCTTTGCAGGTCAGAATGTGCCATCCTGTACAATGACCGCTCAGTGCTGGAGAATCACCACATCAGCTCTGTCTTCCGAATGATGCAGGATGACGAGATGAACATTTTCATCAACCTCACCAAGGATGAGTTTGTGTGAGCAGAAGCCAGGAGTGGGCATCCCTACAAGACCCCCTCACCCAACCCTCTCTCTCTACTACCTGCACCTCCTGCCACCAGTGCTCTGGGGCTAATCACTCTTCTGGTTCTGTCCATTCAGGGAGCTGCGGGCCCTGGTCATCGAGATGGTCTTGGCCACAGACATGTCTTGCCATTTCCAGCAAGTGAAGTCCATGAAGACAGCCTTGCAGCAGCTGGAGAGGTGGCATCTGGTGGGGTGTGGCCGGGGCTAGGCCAGAGCAAGGGGTGTGTGAATCGGGGGGCATACACATGGGTGATTGGTGTGCCAAGTCTTTACCTGGATGTAGAAGCTCTCCTGGCTCCAGATAGCTGAGTGTATCTGTGTGTGTGTGTGTGTGTGTGTGTGTGTGTGTGACATGTGTGTGCACATGGCCCTGGGTTTAGGTACAGTCTAGGCAGCTGGTATACTGGAGAGCACTTTGGGCTGGGAGTCTGAGATGGGCATTATCATCTCAGCTTCAGGACAGACTTACTCTGGAATGCTGGGAAAATCATTCAATCCTTCTGGACTCATTCCCTTATCTGTGAAATGTGAAAATGATATGCCTCCCTCCTCAACAGCTTGCCACCAGTTCCTACTATAAGCAGGCTACTGAGAGAGTCATGTGAGGTAAAAGACAAAAACACAGAATAAAGGCCATAATTACATCCACTGTTGCTTAAAAGTGGGAGTATCTAAATGTGTGGGAGTTGCTAAATGTGTGTAAGAACGGACTATGTGTGTGTCCTGAAGGTGTGTGCTAGTGTGCCTACGTGTGGGAGAATGTGCTGTGTCAGAGCATATCATTGTTAGAAAATAATAATTATAATAATAATAATTATAGCTAACATCTACTGAGTACTCACTATGTGCCAGACACTTTTCTAAATACTTTTACATAGCATGCCGTTTAATTCTCAGAACAATTCTATGTAGCAGATTCTACTATTATTTCCACTTAGGATTGAGGAAAATGAAATACAGCAAATTTAAGTAACTTGCTCTGTGTCACACAGCTAGTGTGTGATAGGTGTAGTGAGGATTGAACCCAGACCTCTGCTTCTAAGAGCCTGGACTGCTTGCTGTGTGTGTGTGTGTGTGTGTGTGTGTGTGCGCTTGCGCTTGTGCTTGTGTGTATCCTTAGAGAGTGTTTGAAGTTACCTGAGAGGACCTGAGAGAGGGCATGTGATGGGGAGTTAGGAATGGTCCACATTTCCTTTTCCTAAAAGCCCAGTCTCCCTTCTCTCGCCATCTGCCTTGACCAGGATTGACAAGTCCAAGGCCCTGTCTCTACTGCTCCACGCTGCAGACATCAGCCATCCGACCAAGCAGTGGTCAGTTCACAGCCGCTGGACCAAGGCTCTCATGGAGGAATTCTTCCGCCAGGTACCATGGCATCCTTGCCCACCCCCTGCCCATGGGCCTTCTCTCGCTTGGTTTTCCATGCTCCCACTCCAGACCTTCATTTAGCAACCTGCAGCTCCTGACCTGACCCCAAACCCGGGGGATAAATTGTCATCGTCCTAAGAGCTGAACAGTGGTTGATGAGAGGTGCATCCCATTTGCCTATCACTCATTTCCAGGTCACAGGCACTCAGAGGGGAGGGGATGGAAGACCAGCAGGCTTAGGGAGCCTCCTTCTTCTCCTCTTCCCTCTGCTAGGTACCTTCCAAGTCCACTTTGAGTGCCTGGGGGACATTCCTTTTCTACCACAACTACCTCCTACCACCCCAGCTTCACCCTGGGTCTGGTAGTCTGAGGTGCGCGCTCCAGCTTTCCCACCTGTCTTCTCCCCCAGGGTGACAAGGAGGCAGAGCTGGGTCTGCCCTTCTCTCCGCTGTGTGATCGCACTTCCACTCTCGTGGCACAGTCCCAGATTGGTGAGTATCCTTTCTCGCAGTGAGGAGAGGACTGCGAAGGGGAAAGAATGCTGTGTGGGGCCTGGGCCAGGACTTCCCCACGTCCCCAACCTCAAAGCCATTCTTCCCGTAGAGGCAAGCCTGCTGTGCCAGGGCATGGGGTCCTGGGTGGAAGGCCAGGGGCGTGCAATGGTGGGGAGGAGTTCCCTGAGGTCACAAATGCATCATCCCAAAGGCTGCCTTCATTGGGAACTTTTCAGCCATCGGTTACTCTGTTCTACATGCAGACCAGGGTCACAGCCATGCTGGCCACATCCACTACCCAGCCCTCCGGTAAGACATCGTCATGGTGTTACCCTCCGCACTGCAGGTTTCATCGACTTCATTGTGGAGCCCACATTCTCTGTGCTGACCGACGTGGCTGAGAAGAGCGTCCAGCCCTTGGTGGATGAGGACTCCAAGTCTAAAACCCAGCCCAGGTGCGGATGACTGGGGTAGCCGGCCTCCTGGTTCTGGGAGAAGGGAGCCAGACTCACAGAGGGCGGACCCCCAGGGAGGAGGTACAGCCATGGAAGGGGTGGCGGAGGAGCAGCCTACTCCAAACAGGAGAGCTGCTGTGCTGTGTGTCACACACAGGGGCGGAAGGATGGGGCCATGTGACCAAACGCATGTGCTTGCACCTGTATTCCCTCCACCATATTTTTGTTTCTTCCATTAGCTCTGTTTATTGCCTTTCTGCCAATCTTGTTTTTATTTTCCTTCTAGTAAGAGGGAAGGTGTGGGGAGGGAGGGGTGAAATCTGGGAGGAGGGGGACAGGGACTTGGAAGGTACCTAGCAGAGGGAAGAGGAGAAGAAGGAGGCTCCCTAAGCCTCCTGCTGGCCTTCCATCCCCTCCCCTCTGAGGGCGGTGAAGGTGGTTCTGGAGTGGGCTGGGTCCCACCTCTGAAGTTGGTGGGGGGGCTGCTTCTAGCTTTCAGTGGCGCCAGCCTTCTCTGGATGTGGAAGTAGGAGACCCTAACCCTGATGTGATCAGTTTCCGCTCCACGTGGACCAAATACATTCAGGAGAACAAGCAGAAATGGAAGGAACAGGCAGCAAGCGGTGGGTACCATTGTGGGCATGAAGCCGTGGGAGGAGGTGGCTAAAGGAGTAGTAGCAGGTCCATTTCCCTCAAGCCCCTGGAGCAGCCATTGACTCCGAGTTGGGAATAGAGCTGATCAGACTACAGTTAGATGACAGGAAAGACTGACCAGCTGATTGGCCAGAACTGTTCTAGAATGAGAACTGGAGAGAGAACAGGGACAACCATATTCCACAACCAAGGGGCCTTGTGCACATCGCGGCCTGTGCTCCTGTAGATTAGGGTCACTTGGTGGTCACGGCTGGGAGTCTTTCCTGTATGTGGGAGTTGAGATTGTGATTAGCAATCTGAAGGCCCGAGAGGCTATCCACAAGTGGCCGGGAGTTGAAGATAGGAGGATGCATGAGAATCTCTTACTTTTCTCCACATACTCCTGGGTTCTGGGGAAAACTACTTCTTAGTCTGGTCTCAGCTTCCTTCATGCCCCTCTGCAGGCATCACCAACCAGATGTCCATTGACGAGCTGTCCCCCTGTGAGGAGGAGACCCCGCCCTCCCCTGCCCAAGATGAACACAACCAGAATGGGAATCTGGACTAGCCTGGGGCCGGCCCAGGTGAGCCTGTCATGGTGGAGTGGGAGGGTCTTGATGTTGGGCGGGGAGTAGGGAGAGCTGGGTGTCCAACACGGCATTTTGAAGAGTCATCTCTGGGGTTCAGTGGATGTGAGGTTCTCCCTCCCTCCTTCCAGGCAGGAGAGTGGTGGAAGTGAGCACATAGAACTGAGTCAGGGCATGAATGTGAAGCCAGGAAATCCTCCCAGCTCTTCTGTCCCAGTCCCTGCATTTGGAAAGCAGGTAGCTCTTCAGAGCAGGGTGGGGCCTGAGCAAGGCCAGAGCCATCCAGGTAGCACCTTTGTGAGGGCTCGGGAAAAGGAACCAGCCGGGGCACAGGCTCTGTGAGGTTGGTTGGCACGACTTCGATTGCAGCTCCTGCTCACACCTTGGCTGAGTAACCTTCTGCAAGGCATTCTTTTGCACAATTATTTGTGGGACCGAGTGGGGATCTGGGCGGGACTTGGAGAAGGTAAGTCAGGCTGGAAATAAAGGCAAAGGTCCGAGCACTGAAACTTCCCCCTCTTTCCCCAGGTCCTCATTGAGTCCCAGTGTTAGATGTCATCAGCACCATCCATCGGGACTAGCTCCCCCATCTGCTCCAAGGGAGCATGAAGGTCGAGGAAGAGAAAACCCACCCGAAGGCCAAATGCCAGAGAACGTGGGGTTGGGGGAGGGCTCCTCCCCACCCGACACCCATTGGGCCATACTTTAATCTCCCGGCAGCAAGACTGGGGAACTTCAGGCTCCCAGTGGTCACTGTGCCCATCCCCCTGCCTCTGGACTCCCCCGTGGCCAGATGGATGTCTGGGGAAGGGGAGCTTCCTGCAGGCTCCCCAGGGTTTGGGGGGAGGGTCAGAGATGCCAGCCCCCTGGACCCTCCCCCATCTTTTTTGCCTCCAAGTTTCTAAGCAATAAATTTTGGGGGTTCCCTCAGCCCCCCACCCCAGATCTTAGCTGGAAGGTCTGGGTCCCCTTTTCCTCCCCTGGGAGGGGCTGGAACAGGAGAGAAAGCTGGGGGGTTTCAGAGCCCGATGCGTGGGGAGGGGAGTGGGCTCCTTCAGGGCATGGTATCATTTTAGGGCCTGGGAATGGGGGGTGGGCAGCCTCTTTACCCCAGACCTGCACTGCTTCAGCCCCATCCCCAGCTCGACCCCTTACTTCTTCCCTCCTCCCATTCTGTCATGGCAACTGGAGAAGAGGACCAGGGGCTGAGAGCGGGTCTTTCCTGGGGTCCTTAAGAGCTTGGGACTGGTCTGGGTCTGGGACATGGAACCTGCCCTGGCTGATGCCTGAGCCCTTTGCCTCCTTCCTCTCCCCTGGGCTGGAGGCTCCCATCCGACCAATGTCTGTAACGTGCTTTGAGTCTCCTCAACAAAGCACCTTCAGGATGCATCTTACGAGCACAGGCAGGAGAGACCAGCTGGGTCAGGGTCAAGGGTGCATGATGGGGGTGAGGTATAATCCAGTAATACTGTGTTACCACCAGAGGATCCCTCCCCTTCTCCATTCCAGCACTGGCCCAGCTGCGGGCACCAAGAGGCCCCTCCTCTGTGACAGTGGGGAGGGGTGGGAGGAAGGCAGATGGGGAGGGGCTCAGGGTACTGCTGTAATGCCCTCTGAAGAGAGCCCCCCCAGGCCCCCTGTCCCTTCCTCTCCTCAGGTTCCTCTCACCCCACCTTGTCCCAGAAAAGGCCCAAGTCCAGGTGACTGCCCTCCTTCTTTCTCGTAAATATCAATCATGCATCTGTACAGTGGGCCCTGTTCATGTGAAGTCCATATCCATGGTCTCTTAGACCTGCCACCCTGCCACCTGTCCCCCCACCCCACCCTGAGTAGGGCAGAGACGCATGTGACTCATCCCTGCCCTCGGTCTCCCAGAACCCTGCTATATAGTCAGAGATCAATAAAGAAGGGAGACCAGGCTCTGCTGTGTTTGGTGTTCACTGGGTGGAAGTCCACCACGCATCTTCAGATACACTGTCCCTTCAAGCTTGATAAAATCCGGTGCAGTCGGTGTTCTATCTGATATGTATATATAGTGGGCAAGCTGAGGCCCAGGAAGGTGAGATGTTGCCTGAGGGCACACAGTAGGGAGGGCAGAAGTGGGACCTTACACGTCTGAGGTTCTTTTTCTCTCCATTAAAGTGCTCCTTAAGGAGGGACAAATCTTTCCTTCCTTCCTTCCTTCCTTCCTTCCTTCCTTCCTTCCTTCCTTCCTTCCTTCCTTCCTTCCTTCTCCCCTCCACTACCTGGAAAAATCACAAGCAGTGGGCAGGAGAGGCCTGGCTTTGGGGCCTGAGGAAGTTTCCTCACCTATGCTCAGCTTTTGTCTTTTACCCCCGCCCCTTGGTGTCTAGGACAAGAGGCAGAGTGACCTTCCCAATTCCCAGCAAGGGCCTCTTAGATAATAGCCACTGTATTCTCAATACACCTTTGCTAATAGGTTGGAATAGGAGTGGTGGTCTCCTCACAGGTGGAAGTTTGGGAATCACCGAAGCTTGGAGGGCAGGCGAGGAGGCATCCATACAACACACCACCCACTCTTTCCCATGGGCCGCGCCAGGCTGCAGTTCCCCATTTTGTCCAGCAGATGATGCTCACACAAAGTCACAGTTAGGCTGGCCTTAGAGCTCCAAGGCTCGCAGCTGCAGGGAAGCCCGCCAGGTGGCGATATCCCTTCTTCAATAGGAAAAGAGAACCTGGGGTCATTCTTTCCTCTTGGTACCCTGGAATTTAGTCCTCCCATCTATCTGACCCCCATTCCTCTTCCCGCAGCAAGTAAGGCAGGGATGGAGAAGAACCCCCTTCTCGAGTCTCCTGCCCATTGGCAACTGGGGCAGGACAAGAAGGGAGAGGGAAAAGATTCTCCAAGTCGGGAAAGAAGGAAAATACCAAGGATCTAACACCAAATTTATCACTTTTTAAAAATGAGATTTTCCCCAAAGTGAAGAAATAAGAAACAAATCCAGTGTCCACGCACTCCCAGCTGCAGGCTTGTACCCAGGATCTCTCCTTCATCCTCAGACCTGCTGTGGGGAAAGGGGGCAGAAAGACAGGGTGAGTGAGAGGCCCCCTCCCGAGCTGGTCTGCCCAACCATCCCGTTAGTCAAGTATCTAATTTCTGATGTCTGACACCAGCTCCTTGTCCAGTCTATGCAGGGGAAGGATGACTGTAACATCGAAGCTCACGAGGTTATTCCATCAATGTCTCCACTCCAGGCAGGTCCACTGCTCATCAGCCTGGACAGCTGAAGGTTCCAAATGCCTTTTATCAGAAAACCCATGGTCTATTTCCATCACCTATTCCAGGAGCTGGAAGTCCTAACTCAGAGTCTAACCTTAGTCCCTGCTGCTGCAGCTTCTCATTTGTCCATGCTCTTGCCATAGAGACTAGCTCTTCAGGGACTAAAGCTGGTGCTCTGTTCCCCCTTCCCTGAGTCCAGATCTTAGCCCTCACCTTTCTCCACACAGTTGCTCTCCTATAGACCCACAGCCCAGCCTTGGCAGCTTACCGAGGAGGGGTGGGCTCCCTGGGAACCCAGTGGTGGTATATGGGGTGAGAGTTCTTCTGTGCTGGGTTTCTCACTGCCCCGCTCCTGAGTTTTTGGAGTGGATTCTGCAAGCTCTAAGGAGGGAAAACGAGGGTGGGAGGAGAGGTGGTATTCATGAGGGCTGGTAGAGAGGGCAACGCTCACCCCACCCCATACTCTAATGACCCAAGAGGAGCCAAGACCAAGCTGGGGCAATTGGCCAAGACCAACAGGGTTTTCTCTGATTACAATTCCTACTATAGAATCACTATGTTTAATTTTTTTTTTCCAAAAAGAAAAAAACCCTCCAAAGAAGTTTTCAAATTTGGGTACAATCTCAATGTGTGGCTATATCTGACCTGAACTGATATGAAGCTATTTATTGTCTACTTATCCCACTTAGTGGGACAGTTCATTTCACTGTAGAAATATTAATGTGTCTGATTACAGGGTGATACTATATAATATACTATATAATATACAGTATACATACTGTATCACCTTCATAAAATTGGAAAAAGTCTGACTTCTGGACTAATTGGGATAAGGGACTATGGACATGTATTTACAGTACCTCCAGCAGTTTCCACTTATTGCATGCTTTGTATGTGCCAGTTACTGGGCAGGTTCATTGAATTTTCACAAACTACCAGTGAATCAGGCACCATCATTATCATTTTATAGACTGAGGTTAAGTTGCTCGAGGCCTCTGGGCTGGGAAAGAGGCAGAGCTGGGACTCTAGCCTATGAATGCTGTGCCCATTATGATGGACTCCCCACATTCAGCCACAACAGGGAGCTCTGATGGCCAGCTGGGAAGGGTTGGGTCATTTGGTAAGGAAAGGGGAAGAGATGCAAATACATGCAATACGTGCAGATACATCCATATTCTGAAGATAGTTTCTGGCTCTTCCTAGACGCTTCCCCACCATAGGCTGCCTCCTCCCGGGCTGGAACGTACTTTGTGCTTTCCCAGAGGCGCCCAGTCTTGACTCCGCTTCTGCGTCTGTGGTCTCAGGGGGGCAGGTCTCTTGGGTCTCTTTGCTCTCAGCGGCTCCCTCAGGCTCCTCTCCCTGCTGCTGTTGCCCCAGGTGATGTTCAACCATCATCTGAAGCTCTGGGGATGCAGAGAAAGGGAGGGAACATTGGACATGACTGCCCAGAGCCTCCTCTGTGAACACTCAACTTCAGCAACCACGCTAAATGGCCATCACACACTGCCATGCCCTGAGATCTGAACAAGGAGGGACATTCGCTAGGCAATTAGGAGGGACTAAAGCTAGACAATAAGACATATTTCCTTCAAAGGTAAGAAAGGTGCCCTGGCTGGCGTGGCTCAGTTGGTTGAGCATTGTTCCGAAAGGCTGCTGGTTCAATTCCAGGTCAGTCAGTGCACATACCCTGGTTGCAAGTTTGATCTCCAGTCGGGGTGCGTATGGGAGGCAACTGATCGATGTTTCTTTCTTACATTGATGTTTCTCTCTTTCTTTCTCCCTGTCCCCTCCTCTCTCTCTCAAATCAATAAAAACATTTTTTTTTAAACAATAAGAAAGGTGAAGGGAAGAGCCTTTAAGAACAAAAGGCTCTAACTTGTTGGGATACTTGGTCTCCCTTGGGGGCAGGAGAAAAGACTCAAGTTAGAGTAAAAAATATTTGAAATCAAAACAGCATAAAAAGAGACACACAGACCAATGGAAAAGAATAGAGAGGCCAGAAATAAACTCACACCTATATGGTCAATAAATATATGACAAAGGGGGCAAGAACACACAGTGGGGTAAAATTAGTCTATTCAATAAATGATGCTGGGAAAACTGGACAGATACATGCACCCCCCCCCAAAAAAAACAACCTCCCCCCCACAAAACTAGATCACCTTCTTACACCATATAAAATAATATACTCAAAATAGATCAAAGATTTAAATGTAAGACCCAAAACCATAAAACTAGAAGAAAACATAGGTATAAACTCTCTTAATGCTCTTAGTAATATATATATATATATATATATATATATATATATATATATATATATATATATTTTCTGATATATCTACATAGGCAAGAGAAACAAAAGAGAAAACAAACAAATGGTACTACAAACTAAAAAGTTTTGGCACAGCAAAGGAAACTATCAACAAAATGAAAAGACAACCTGCTGAATGCGAGAAGATATTTACCAATGATACATCCGATAAGGGGTTACTATCCAAAATTTACAAAAAACTCATACAACTCAACACCAAAAACAACCCCCAAACAATCCAATTAAAAAATGGGCAGAGGATGTGATAGACAATTCTTCAAAGAGGACATACAGATGGCAAATAGATACATGAGAAGATGCTCAATGACACTAATAATCAGAAAAATGCAAATTAAATCTCAATGAAATATCACCTCACACCTGTCAGAATAGTTATCATCAATAAATCAACCAACAATGACTGTTGGTGAGGATGTTGAGAAAAGAGAACCCTCTTGCACTGTTGGTGGGAATGTAGATTAGTGCAGCCACCGTGGAAAACAGTATGAAGGGTCCCCAAAAACTTAAATGTGAAACTGTCTTACAACCCAGAGATTTTATTTGGGTACCTATCTGAAGGAATCTAAAACACTAATTTGAAAGATATAGGCACCCCTTTGTTCATTGCACCATTATTTACAACTAGAGGCTTGGTGCATGAAAATTTGTGCACTTGCTGCAGGGGGCAGGGGGAGGTTCCTCAGCCCGGCCTGTGCCCTCTCACAGTCTGGGGCTCCTTGGGGATGTCCACCTACCAGCTTAGGCCTGCTCCCCAGGGGATGGATCTAAGCTGGCAGTCAGACATCCCTCTGGCAGCCTGGGACCCCTCAGGGGATGTCTACCTGATGGCTTAGGCCCGCTCCCCAGGGGATTGGGCCTAAGCTGGCAGTCAGACATCCCTCTGGCAGCCCGGGAGCCCTTGGGGGATGTCTGACAGATGGCTTAGGCCTGCTCCCTATGGGGACATCCTTAGTGCTGCTGTGGAGGTGGGAGAGGCTCCTGTGAGCCGGCTTCTGGCTGAGTGGTGCTCCCCCTGTGGAAATGCACTGACCGCCATTAGGGTTAATTTGCATATTACCCTTTTATTAGATAGGATAGCCAAGATATAGAAGCAATTTAAGTGCCCAGCAATAGATGATTAGGTAAAGATGTGGTACAAATACACAATGGAACATTACTTGGCCATAAAAAAGAATGACATTTTACCATTTGTGACAACATGGGTGGACCTAAAGGATATTATACTAAATGAAATAAGTCACATAAAGACAAATATCATATGATTTCATTTACATATGGAATTGAAAGAAATAAATGAACAAACAAAACAGAAACAGACTCATGGATACAGAGAATAAAGTGATAGTTGCCAAATGGGAGGGCATTTGGGGGTGGCCAGGTGAAAAAGGTGAAGTGATAAAGAAGTAAAAATTGATAGTTACAAAATAGTCATGGAGATGTAAAATATAGCATAGGAAATAGTCAATAATATTTTAATAACTATGCATGGTGCCAGGTGGGTACTGAAATTATCAGGGGGATAACTTCGTAAATTATATAAATGTTTAACCGCTATGTTGTATACCTGAAACCAATCTACACTAATAAAAGACAAAGATGCTAATTGACTGTACCTTTGCTATGCTCAAGCCACGCCCATCAGCCTATCAGGGTGACTATATGCAAATTAACCCAACCAAGATGGCGGCCAGTAGCCACAGAGCTGGAGCAAGCAGGAGGCTTGGTTGCCCTGGCGATGGAGGAAGCCAAGCTTCCCACCTGCTCTGGCCTCCGCAAAAGGCAACAAAGTTTCCATTATAGAAGCTAAATAATTCCCAGATACCTGCTTCCAGTCAGCCTCCACTGGGAGCTTGGGTGGCTGGGGGCTGTGGCCAGCCTGCAAACAGCCATCAGCCCCTCATCCAGGCTGGCCAGGCACCCCAGTGGGGAACCCCACCCTGAAGGGGGTGTGGCCAACCTGCAAAAAGCCGTCAGCCCCTCACCCAGGCTGGCCAGGCACCCCAGCAGGGACCCCCACCCTGAAGGGGCTGTGACCAGCCTGCAAACAACCCTCAGCCCCTCACCCAGGCTGGCCAGACACCCCAGAGGGGATTCCCACCCTGAAGGGGGTGTGGCCACTCTGAAAACGGCCCTCAGCCCCTCACCCAGGCTGGCCAGGCGCCCCAGTTGGACCCCCACCCTGATCCAGGACACCCTTCAGGGCAAACCAGCTGGCCCCCACCCATGCACCAGGCCTCTATCCTATATAATAAAAGGGTAATATGCAAATTGACCCTTACAACAGAATGACTGGGAATGACTGGTCACTATGACACACACTGACCACCAGGGGGCAGACACTCAATGCAGGAGCTGCCCCTTGGTGGTCAGCGTGCTCCCACAGGGGAGCTCTGCTCAGCCACAAGCCAGGCTGCCGGCTGACAGTACGGTGGTGGTGGTGGGAGCCTCTCCAGCCTCCTCAGTAGCGCTAAGGATGTCCGACTTCAGCTAGACCTGGCCCTGGCTGGCAAATGGACATCCCCTAAGGGCTCCTGGGCTGCCAGAGGGATGTCTGACTTCCATCTTAGGCCCAATCCCCCGGGGAGCGGGCCTAAGCCAGCAGGTGGTCATCCCCTGAGGGGTCCCAGACTGTGAGAGGGCACAGGCTGGGCTGAGGGACCCTCCTGAGTGCACAAATTTTTGTGCACAAGGCCTCTAGTATAGAATAATACTGAATGTCTACTATAATTGAAAAAAAATTTGAGTAACTTCTATGTGTTACACCCTATACAGGGTGAGTTCACATAGTTTCTTTAGCTTAACTGCTGTAGTGAGGTTGTATTTGGGGCTCAGTAGGTTAAGAAGGCCACTCAGCTAGTTGGGAAACAGAGCTGGAAGACAAATCCAGTTTGTCTAGCAACAACCCCACTATAATACAGACTTAATGACTTCTCAAGGATTCTTTCCAAAGGGGCATTAGGTCAACTGCACAATCTCAGGCACAGAGGGGACGAAAGAGATGGGAGGAATTGGGGGTGGGCAGAGGTGAAAGAGGATATATGTGGGATAAATGGTGATGGGGGAAAAAAAAAAGAGATGGGAAGGATCTTCCAAACCTTTCATTGTAGGTGTGGTCCTCGTCACCTTCTTTCGTTGCCGTGGAGACATGGCCAAAGTGGACTGTGAAGGACAGAACACAGTGGGTGCCGGCTCTCTCACTGGCCTCCTCTGCCTTGTCATGCTTTTGGATTGCAATTGGGGGTAGGTGTGGACTTCAGAAAGTGGAGAAAGAAAATTCCTGCTTCTCCAGCCCCCACAATGGCGAGCAAGGAGACTGTGTGGGGGGCATGTTGGATGTGTGTGTGCATGCACATTTGGGGGGTACAGGGATGAGGAACTCAATGTTTCTGCAGATGGAGTGTTCTGAGGAATAATCCCTTAATGAGTCTGTGGGTTCCCTGGGCTGGGCTGAGTGGGAGGGGCCAGCTCACCTTGAGAAGGGGGTTGGGGATCCGGTCTTCATCTATCTCTGAGGGGAACAGGAAAAGGAGAAAGTGATGAGGATGGGAGATCAGAGGGTCCCTCGGAGCTGACTTCCAAGGGTAAGAGCCTGTGCAGTCACCTCCTTCCTGATGTGTCCCTCAGATCTGCCCCTAGGCAGTTAGCCCTGGAGGCTGCCCCTGGCCTTCTCCTTCCAGCTTCCTCCTGCTCTGCTGCTGGCTTTACCCCTGCATCTAATCCTGTCCTTGACCCTATGGGTTTATCTGTGTCTACATCCTTGCATCAGACCTGGAGGTTCCAGGATTGTGGTCCCTTTGCTGCATACGAGGGAACATTGGAAAAAGAATAGCAAATTGATCCCGTGCAGGGGCCAGGAAGGTGCAATCATTCTCACTAGTTGGAGGCCAGGGGAGACTCAGGCATCCTGAATTCCTGGCTAGCTTATAAGCATGACCACCTCTCTTCCACTCTCCTGTCAAGCTCCCCATGACATTCCCTGAGACCTTGCTCTCTCCCCAGACCTTGATGGGGACACTGGTGACCAGAATGCCAGCTGCTCCCTGAGCTTTTTCTAACTTTCCCTTTCCCCTCTGGGGGCTGTGAAGATAGCTGATGGAGGCGGTCCCTCCCCCGCACAGCTGTCATAGCCTCTGGGGGTGGGGGCAGCAGCATCTCAGTTGCTGGAGAAACCTGGAAGGCTGTTGCGAAGCAACCAGCACTCAGTTGACCACCCAATTCCCGAGGGCTTAGGAACCAGGTGGTCTCTCTCCCCTTCCTAGCATTGCTCCATCTTCCCAGAGCAAAGGAAATCCTCCTGCTAATCCAGCCATCACTTTTCTGCCTCCAGGATTGAGGAGATCTCTGATTTCTCAGACCTGCCCTTCTATCTAGCACTCACCTTCCCTCACCGGACCCAGCTGTCTTCAGCAGCCCCCACTCCCTTTAGTGACCCATTCCTGGGGTTACCTGGGGATGACTGGTCACTGGTCAGCACGAGCGTAGCAGGGGTGGGCCGACGCCTCCGAATCTGAAGGAAGAGGTCAAGTACATCAAAGCCCCACCCAATACCACTCACTCAGCAATGTAATCCAGGTCAGCCAGTTAGCACACCTCAAAAAATACTGTTACACAGAACCCGTTGTCTCAGGGTGGACTTTCCTGTGCTCATCCCTCTCTGTTGGGGACCCAAAAGACCACCCCCCATTCTGCATCCCCTACCCCTTTTCTGTATCTGAATCCCCCCTCCCCCAGTCCTGGCCCTAGCTATCTATCTCAGCAGTTGTATCTGCTCTAGTACATCGATCTCTGGCCCACTGTCTTTCCGTCCATCCTGGATCAATGGTCAGAAATAACCCAGGAGGTGCAAGGCTCTTCCCTCAGTCTCCCAGCCCACCCCGCAAGCAGACATTAACCCTTTGTGGATCAGCACCTGTAGAGAACACCCCTCAATCCCCACTCTGCCTGGGGGGACAGCACAGAACAGGCAGGTCTGAATGTGCATGTCCCTGGCCTGTGCTCCTCACTTCCTAATGTTTTCCCTATCCTTGGACACATTGCCTTTCTGGTTTGTCAGGAAATATGTCTGTGAAAATCCTTGTCATGGTAAATATAAGTGAGCAGTCCTGGGCAGGACCCTGGTCAGCTGAAAAATCTTATCCTGAGCTTCAGGTCCCATTCTAAGAAATCTATACTAATAAAAGGGTAATACGCTAATTAGACCGGGAGACCTTCTGGGAGACCTTCTGGACGTACTTCCAGACAAAGCCAGGGTGGTGGGGCCGAGGCAGAGGCGGTTAGGGGTGATCAGGCCAGGAGGGGAGGGCAGCTGGGGGTGATCAGGCTGGCGGGGGGAGGGGGAGGGCAGTTGCGGGGGATCAGGCCGGCAGGGGAGGGCAGTTGGGAGCAACCAGGCCTTCAGGGGAGGGCAGTTAGGGGTGACCAGGCTGGCAGAGGAGGGCAGTTGGGGGTGACTGGGCCGGCAGGAAAGGGCAGTTGGGGGCAACTGGGCTGGTAGGGGAGCAGTTAGGGGGTGTCAGGCTGGCAGGCAGAAGCGGTTAGGGGCAATCAGGCAGGCAGGCAGCCGAATGGTTGGGAGACAGAAGTCCTGGATTGTGAGAGGGGTGTGGGATTGGGCCTAAACTGGCAGTCAGACATCCCCCGAGGGGTCCCAGATTGGAGAGGGTGCAGACTGGGCTGAGGGACCCCCACCACCTGTGCATGAATTTTCATGCACTGGGCCTCTAGTTAACATATAAGAGCTGATTGCTGGGCTTCTGAGCCCCTTTTCCCATTGCTGTTCTTTTGTCATGCTGCCAATAAAGTTGATTGTTGTTGAAGTTGGTTCAAGGACTTTTGGGACATGTAGTTTTTTTCTGTTTCTTTGGAGGGTTTAGGGCAGCCGTGGGCAAACTACGGCCCGCGGGCCGGATCCGGCCTGTTTGAAATGAATAAAACTAAAAAAAAAAAAAGACTGTATCCTTTTATGTAAAGATGTTTACTTTGAATTTATATCAGTTCACACAAACACTCCATCCATGCTTTTGTTCCGGCCCTCTGGTCCAGTTTAAGAACCCATTGTGGCCCTCGAGTCAAAAAGTTTGCCCACCCCTGGTTTAGGGGCTTGGAAGCGAGGGTAAAGGTGGGATTGGAGTCCCTATAGTTCCCTCCAGGACAGCAGAAAGGAGGGAAGGTTAATGGGACTGGGAAAGGGGCTAAAATTATTCAGAGCTAAGAAGAGTAGGGTGAGGACACTGAATGATCAAATCCCCATCTTTGTGTGTCCATTTAGTATTATTCCCATTTGCGGTGAAGGTGGTAAGATGCCTGCCCGTCTCTAGGCCCCCAAAATGGGTATCGCCACAGCAAGAGGGGCAGTGTCAGTCTGAGAGGCAGACTCTCCCCAAAGAAGAAATAGAATGCACAGAATGGGGGTATGTAGAGGTAGGGCAGTGTTTCTCAGGATAATCCAGTGGCCTCTGTTCTGGTGACATTTCAAGGTCCCTGGCACGACCAGTCCCACGTGTGTGCACGCCGCATATATGCGTGCACCGCACAAACATTAGCTGAGTCCATCTCTAGCTATTCCTGGTGCAAATGTGCAGGGTGCCAGCCGGCAGGCATGTGTGCTTCCTGTATGTGGGTGGGGGCCATCCTTCTCCTAGGAGGGGACTCCTCTCCAGTTCTCTCTTGCTCTGCGGGAGGGGCTGGCTGTGAAAGAGACAGGGAGAGGGAGGGTGCGGATTAGTGGGAGTTGGGAACCTGAGAGGGAGACTTTGAAAGGGCAGCAGGGTTCTGTGATCCCTTCCTTACCCAATTTCCTTGCCTTGGACAAGATTTCTAAGCACTCAGTGTCCTTGAGAATGGTGAGGGAACAAAGTCAGACTTCCCGAAGCAGCTCCCAGACACCTGACCTATGCTCTTTTCTTTCTTCCACGCATCCCAAATCTCAGCTCTCAAGGACACTTGGTGCCTTTGCCTCTGATTTATCTTCAAACCTGTCACGCCAACGACCTGGTAGTTGTGGGCACCCCTCACCCCCTGCTGTCCTGCACTCCCTAATGCAGATCTTCGGAGCGTTTTTTTGCCTTCCCTTGTCAGTCTGGGATAGGAGCTCCTGCCAAACCTGGAGCTCTTTGCCTGCACACGTGGATAACACAGCAGGAGGGGTTGGGGTTAGACTGCAGGTAAAATTTCAGGCTTGGCAGACAGATTTCTGAAGATTAGAGAAAAGCAGGCTCAAGGCCCAGCTCTCCTTTTCCCTCTGGCTCCTTAGCACGGCCTGACCCTTCTCCTCTGCCCCTACACCCCCGAACCAGCTGGCCTCCCCCTCAACGCCCAACACACACTGCACCTGCCTCCTCTGACACCACACTGAGGCAGGTGTCACGTAGTGGTACCTGTTTGTGCCAATGGAAGGCATATCTGCTGGAAACCTCACCCCTAACCCCCACGTTCCACACTCTTGGGCCCTTTCTTCCTGGCTCTGAGGTTATCTGTGCGAGTCCCCTGCCTGCAGGCACCATAGCCTTTCTCCTGCCCCAGCGAACACTCCCCATGCTCCTGGCTCTCCACCCTCCTCATCCTCAGGAGCTTGGAGGTCTCCCCACAGTCCCTCACTCTACTGTCCCACCTCAGAGATCTGGAGATGCGGCTCCCCCAGGCCAGAGAGAGGATGGGGACCCAGGGACCTAACTCCTACCCACACTTGGGAAGCTGAAGTTATAGGGAGAGAGTGTGTACCTTCCCTGCCCCTTCCCACCCAGACCTTGTTCTACCAACCAGCTGGATCAACAGAAGGAACACTCTGTCAGCCCCTCCTGACAGGCCAGTGTTTTTTCAGGTGGGGAGGCCAGCAGGGCCTGGCAGCCAGTTGGGGGAAGTAGGGAACTGACCTTGTGGGAATGGATATTCGTTAGGAAGAGCGATGCCCAGGCAAATGGACAGAGGACACAAAGGAGATGGAGAAATGAACAATTATCTGGAAACAGGCTGTGGTATGGACCACGGGTGGTCACCTTCTCCACTCACGCTCACTGTCCCTGAGACACACACTTGCTCACACACTCTCATAGGCTTCTGCTGCCTCTGCCAGGCTGCTCAGAGCTAAAAATAGGCCAGGCCAGGAGGCTGGGCCGGGCTCTGGACTCCCACCCCTTGAGCAAAGGCCAGCACAGTGCTTCTCCCCTGCCTGTCGCTCAACTTGAACCCCAGTCCCTCGAAAGCCCCTGCCTGTGGCTTCCCAGTGCCGTTCTCTCCACACCACCCCCCACTCCTCCTCCAAAGGGCAGTAGTTGGGAAAAAAAGGACCCATGTGTCCGGACTTGCAGCCAGGGGAGCCTCAGTCTGCAGGGGGGACCACCCCTCTCCCCAAAGCCCAGCCCTCTCTGTTCCCCAGCCCTTCGTTCTCACTCTCTGGGATCCAGTAGGCGCGGTCCTAGTTAGGAGAGCACTGGGCGGGCTATTGCTCTTCTTTCCACTCCTACACCTACAGCATCGGGCTCCCTCCATTATCCCCCTCTCCTCGGACCCCTCCCCAGCCGCTGCGGGGACCCTTCGGCGCGGCGCCCCCGCAGAGCACAGAAACCCGCGGGGTTGGCTGGGTGGAGGACCCAGACTGGCGAAGGCCGAAGGCCGGAGGGGTCATGTCCTCAGGCAGCCCCTCTCCCGGGGCTGGGGAGGCAGAGAGCGACTCTGGTGGAGACGAGCTTCCAAGGGAGGCGCTCGTCCTTCTGTCCGTCTCCAAGAAGCAAGGATAGGGACGTGTGGCTCCCACGGTGGGGGAGGGGGTGGAAGACCCCCAAACTGAGCGCATCCGCCCTTCGAGGCGCACTGCTCGGGGAGGACCAGGCAGGGATCTCGGATCAGACAGTCCTGGGGTCCCTCGTCCTTGGCTGGGCGAGTCCCCTGCCGCCCCGCCCTGCTCCGCACCTGCTCCGCCGCCTCGGGGTCAAGGTGCGGCTCCAGCAGCGGGACCGTGAACTGGATCCTCCGAGGGCTGTTGTCCGGTTCCATGGTTGGGCGGTGGCCGCTGGCCCGCGCTGCGGCGGGGAAGGCGGCGGGACTCGGGGCTGGGGCGGGCGCGCTTTCTCTCCGCTCCGCTCCGCTCCGGCCCGGCCCCAGCCCGGCGCGCTCAGCTCCGGGCTCCTGGCTCCTGGCTCCGCGCTCCCAGCTCGCGGCCTCCGGGACTCTGCAGCCGCCTATTGGCTCCGCACCGCCCCTCACAGCCCCCTCCCTTCCCCCCGGCCCCTAGCCTTAACCCCGTCGTGGCTGCGCCGCTGGCGGCGGGGGTCCCCACCCCGAGGGCGGGCGAGCGGGGTGTGGCCGGCGCCAGTCCTGGTGGACAGCCCAGGCGCGTGTGCAGGTGTCCCCGGATTTCGGGCAGGGGAGGGGTGTGGCGAGCAGCTACCTAGAACTTCTCCAAGCCAGGCAGGGTTGAGGGCTGGGAAGGTGGAGGGGCCCTGCGCAAGAGAGGAGGCAGTAAACGCGAAAGATTTCATTTCCTTTCATGAGAAAGGGGGTTGTCTCCTAAAGAAAAGCAGGAAAGGGGATTTGGGTATGCCGCAGGAAGGATTAAGGCTAGACGTGGAGAGGGACTTTCCCCTGAGAGAAGACATTAGGGCGCAGGTGGAAACTTGGAGCGGAGGTGTGGGTCTGGGCACAGGTCCTGTGCTCCCTGGGTGGCAGGGAGGGGGACTGAACCCTTAGAGGGTCTCCAGAGACCAGAGCCTCTTCTCCAAGTGCTGATGGCAGTGGGTGCAGGGCCCAGGGAGAGAGGACCATCTGGGACTCAGCAGAAGGAGTAACGGGGGTGGAGAGCCAAGAGCGCTTGTGAAACAGATTTCTGTTTCTGCTTGCTAAATTATGGGGATGGAAAAGCAGGTGAAAGGCCTGCAAGAGGAGGATGGTGGAGAGTGGAGAGGGAAACTCCTTGGTGGGGTGGCTTGCTTACAGATGGCTTGGGTTTCCACTTTCACTATTGGCAGAATATGAAATAATCTGCTGTAACTGAAGGGATGGGGGTTAGACTATGTGAAGAACTTACTAGTTTGATGTAGGACCAGGATGTCAATCAATACTAGAGAGTAAAGGAGATAGAATATTCATAGGAGCTGTGGGCACTATGCCAGGTCTGGGGGCCTCTGGATAGATAGAGGAGAGGTGCCAGGACACTGAGGAGGGGAGGTCTGGACATTCTGGGGGCAGGGAAGGGAGAGGGGAAGAGAAGGACTGGGGTGGGGAGGACAAGGGACAGGGAATTCTAAGGGAAGGTCCCAGCAGCGACCTGGGCCAGAGATCTGTTCCTTTCGCTTTAAACTGAGCAACTGGCAAGTCCCATGCAATCCATGCCTGCTTCTCTGGGGACCCCATGGACAGCCTCTCCTGTACAGGGTCAGCCGTAACCCTCAGTTGCCTCTTCTCCCAGGCAGCCCTTCTTTGGCCTGGATTTCACATGGTCCCTTCCCGTATTACCTCCCAAAATAACCTCCTCTGCACCCACCCCCACCCCCACCCCCAGCCATATCACTTCACACATGCCAGGCCCAGCTCAGTTTTCTCAGGGCAGTGCCGGGGTTATAGGGGCCCAGTGGGCCAGCCAGACCTCCATTTGCCGTAACTGGCTCTGTTTTGCAGTCATTTGGACTCCAGGACCCCCTACACCCAGCCTGCATTTGCAGGGCTCCCTTGCTCTCTCTTTGATGTAGCAGGGCCGGCCTGGGAAACCGCTGATTGGAGTCCTCAGCCCCTCTTTGGTCAATTGCTACCCACTCCCTAGAAGTGACAGCAGAGGGAGGGGGTGTGTGGCAAGAAGCCAAGAGGAAGATGGAATGGTAGATACAGGTGCTCGCTCTGACTTCCTTTGCACTCACGCACCTCCTAAGCACACATGCACAGAGCAGGGTCCAAAGTATCCTATATAATAAAAGTGTAATATGCAAATCAACCAAACGGTGGAACATCCTGTCTGTGGGGGGGCAGGGCCGGTGAGCAGGCAGTGCCAGCAGGTAGATGGAGGGGATGGCATGGGGTGTGTGTGTGTGTGTGTGGTGGCGACCAGGAGCGGCGGAGGGCCGATGGGGGGCTGGGGCCGGCTGGTGCTGTCCCCAGATCACCCACTGGTAGCCTACCACAGAAGGAGACCAGACTGCAGCTTAGGCCAGTTCCCCACAGGGAGGGGGCCTAAGCCATCAGTCAGACATCCCCTGAGTATTCCTGGACTGCAAGAGGGCACAGACTGGGCTGAGGGACCACCCCTCCATCACTGCTGAGTGCACGAATTTTCATGCACCAGGCCTCTAGTCCTTTAATAAATAACTTGTCTATTCCCTACCCCTTCCATCAGGATCCTGGAACTTGAATTCCCACACCCTTGTCTCTGGGGCCTCGATTTCCTCATTTGTGCAATGGGCAGAAGAGTCCCTACCTGTTAGGGTTGAGTATCCTATGAGGTAAGGTATCTGGCACATGGAGCCCTCAACAAATTAATAGCTGCTGTTTTTCTTGTCTTGTTATCTCTTAGAAGGGCAGCGGAGTTAGGAGAGAGACCTTGCCAGGCCCTCATAAGACCTTCCACTCCCGCCCCAGTCATCCAGTTTGCCTAGGTCTCTTTCAGAGTCCCTTCTTCCTCTCACATTCGGCCTGGCCATGGAAATTCCTCCCAAAGTCTCATAACATTCTTCATGTTGCTTTCTCAAGCTCCAGAGTCTTAAGCTCTCTTCTCCAAAAGCTGTAGGTCAGGAGAGGTGCCCAGAGAGCTCAGGCTTTGGAGAGATGGCTGATGGAGGACTGCATGGAAAGAGGGGTCCCCGGAGCAGCTGGTGCTGGGGTGGAAGCGGAGGAGGAGAGAGCAGGGAGAGGGAGGAGAGACAGCTCTTGGTACTGGCTTCTGGAGGAGGCTGGGGGTGGGTGGTAAAACGTTTATGGGTAGTGGGGAGATGGCATGTGACTGGCTTGCAACCTTTGGTGCTGGGGTCTCCACATGAGCTGCCATGGGTCTGTCTGTGAAGGTGTGAGCATGTCGTTTTGACTTTTTTATGCTAAGAGCTGAGTGAGTGTCTGTTGGGCTTGTGGGTGGAAAAGGTGTGGGTTGCTCACCCACAGGGCAGGGAGTTGCAGAGCACACCATGCCTGCTCCTGGAGCCCTTCCTGGAATGAGTAAGAGTTGGAGCCCGCCTTTCCCAGCCCCTTCCCCCAGCTTGCACGGGCCTGTGCTTGCGTGTGCAAGCGTTCATGTCCCTGCTGCAGCCACAGCCCCTGCTGGGGGAGCAGTAGCTGTTCTGTATGGTACACTTCTGGATCCATGAAATATTCAAGGTTACAGGGATGTGACTCAATGGTGCAATCATTTAACAGCTCCCACCTGCCCCTACCCTCGGAGCTGGACCCTGGGTTAATAGGCTGCTCCTGTTGCTCTCAGCACTTTCTGCTTTTATTTATCTATCCTCCCCACCCCCGCAGCCTTCTCATGCATTATCACTAATCCTCACAACCCACCAGGAGGGAGGGCAAGTAGTATGATCTTTATTTTGCTTTTCAAGGGCAGAGTCCTGGAGAAAGGTCATACTGGATGGGCCGCCTGGATTGGTATTTGGGAGGTCAGAGTTCAATTTCTCCCTCTGCTACCAACTGTGCGGGCCACTGTGGGGTGGTCACTCCCTCCCACCCCCAACACACACACACACACACACACACACACACACACACACATCTCCGTTTCCTCTCTTGTAAAAAGTGGGAGCCAGAGGACTGCACGGGTTTCTTTCTGTTCTAATAATTTGCATTCTGAGTGGGGAGCTCCAGTCTCATAGGTAGGAAGTCTCAGAACCAGGATGAGACCCCAGGAGTCTGGGCCCTCACCTCCACCTTTGCATTTCTGCCTGCCTGGCTCAGGGGCAGGGGTGCACTCCTGCGTGTTGAATGCAAGATGCACACACTTTCCACCTGCACAGCTCCGAGGAGGGGAGGCTACCAACGGGTTTCATCCACCCAAAGGAGCAGGAGCCCGTCCAAGCGGTCCCCCTGGGGACCATATGCTCCTGCCAATTTGCTGCTGTTTCTCCAGCATTTCTGGAAACTCTTGGAATCATCTCAGAGCCTGTGGCATATGCTGTGAGTCCTCATGGGGAGCGCATGTCTGTCCTTTGGGTGGCTTGGCTCTTCTGGAAATGAGTGAGAGTCTTTCGGGGCCATGTCGTGAAGGCAGGAGGCCAGGTGGGAGCGGAACCTGATCTGAGGCAGGGGTGTGGGCACCCTGCAGGGATGCTCCGTGTCCCCGGGCACCCCAAGGCCCACCTAGAAGGCCTCTGTGCCAAAGTGTCCAGAGCTTCTTGTGGGCCCCAGCAGCACCATTAGCCTAGATGTGTGGCCTCTCAGGGGCTGGCTTGGAAGGCCCAGCCTCCTCTGACTGTCCTAGAAAGTCCTGGTTTGCCTGATAAGAAGCCCATCGTGGAATCCTGCCAGGCTTGGGTGTGCACCCTCCTGCAGCTGGCACTCTCGGGAATGGGTCCAGCGCTGGTGATTCAAACAGAGGAGATGCTCATTTCCAAAGTGCTTTGCCTCTTTTTGAACCACAAACTGGTAGAGGTGGAAGAGACTTAAAAATCAGCCAATCCAATTTCCCCAGCTTGAGAGGGGAACTGAGGCCCAGAGGGAGAAAGCAGCTCTCCCAAGGACTAGACCCCATGTTCACACTTTCCCCCCAGATTTGGTGGCTGTGACAGGGCAGTGGCTGAACTGAAGTAGGGGCATGGACCAGAGGACCCCTTGAGATGCATTTTTAACCCTACGACCATCACCACTCTAGCAGACCACTCACTCCCCAGCTGGCCTCTAGCTAGTCCCTTCCACCCGAGCTTCCTAAGAGGTTGAATTTATTCTTCCAACCAGTGATTATTGGGTAGTCACATGCGCCAGGCGTTATGTTAAGCACCGGGGATCAGTGGAGCACAGAACAGGTACAGTCTCCGTCCACTAGCATCTGACAGACTAGCAGGGGTCAGTGTGGAACAGGATGACTAAGTAATTATAATTGATGACTAAGCCATTATAAATTTTTTTAAAAGGGGAAGTATAAGAATGAGGCACATCGAGGAAGGGGGAAGGTCAGCATGGCCTCTGACTGCTCGGATGCAAACTCCCTCGCCCGCCAGCCCCTTCCAGCGCGGTGCCCTAGGCTCTGGAACAGTCTGCTTGGGTCCAAATCCCAGCTCTGCCACTTAGTAGCTCTGTGATCTTGGGCAAGTCACTTACCCCCTCTGAGCCTCAGTTTCCTCACTTGTAAATAACAGGCCTGTCTGTTACTGCAGTGAGGGGTGGAAGGAGGGAATGTCCATAAAGAACCTAGCTCAGTGCCTGCCACCCATTAAACACTCGAGAAATAGACACGAATAGGGAGGAATTCATCTTAGCAAATGTTCCTTTTGACTCTGGAACAATCAGGGATGAAGAAATGGGGATTTCCAAGCTTCCAGAGTTGGGGGCAGACACTCCTGCCTCTTTCCAGCCAGATTCAGCTCCTCCCACCCTTGTTTGAGCAGCTGTTCTTGATGTCCAGCTGTGTCCTCAGCAGCATGGATGATCACCCTGCCCTGCTAATTAACACCCGCCCTGTTAATGATTAAATTTAATGACTTTGACTTGGGGGTGGGATGGAAAATTCCCCAGCCACAGGACAGGACGAGGGTAGGCCATGGGGAGTTGGAGGGCAGGGCCCCCTGGGTGCAGGACGTGCTATGGATGGTAGGCAGCTGGGGGAACTGATGCCAGGTTTTCTCCCCAGGCTGCTCAGCAGGGGAGTGTGGGTGGAGAGGGGGTCATTTGAAAGTTACAGCCCATCTCCTCCCCCACTCCTCCTAGGCTTGGCAGAGGCTACTGGGCCCCAGCCCAAGCCGTAGCATTCCTCCTGCCAGGGATCCCCCATTGATTGCTGCTGGGGCTGGAAGGACTGGGGTGAGATGCTGTACTAGTTTCCTAGGGCTGCTATAACAAAGTATCACGAACTGGGTGGTTTAAAACAACAGAATTTATTCTCTCGCAGTTCTGGAGGCTAGGAGCCTGCAATTAAGGTGTCAGCAGGGCTGCGCTCCCTCTGAAGGCTCCAGGGAAGAACTCTTCCTTGCCTCTCTCAGCCCCTGGGGGCCCCAGGTGTTCTTCGGTTTGTGGCAGCAAAACTCCAATCTCTGCTTCTGTCTCCACATGGCCTTCTTCCCCTGTCTGTCCTCTCCTCTTCTTGTGAAGACATCAGTCATGGGATTTAGGGCCCACCCTAAGTCCAGGATAATTTCAGCTCAAGATCCTTAATTAATTACATTGTCAAAGACCCTCTTTCCAAATAAGGCCATGTTTTGAGGTCCTGGGTGGACATGAATTTCTTGGAGAGACCACTGAACCCGCTACAGGTGGTGAGAGTGCCCAAGGGGCCGTGAGGACTGTTGGAAGCTGGGGCTAGCACTGGAGGCCAGAGGCCTGTGTCTCCCCCTCCCCAAAACTGGAGGAAGTGCTCAGGACCCCTGGGAGTGGTTGGAGTGGGTCTCAAGAGGCCTATAAAAGGAGGCTACTGATGACAGATGAAGTAACAGGAGTTGGATGTTCTTGATTGGAGAAAAGAAGGCTGAGGGAACTTGGAAGGGAAAATCCAGGTGTCTGTAATTTAGACCGGTTGGAGGGGAAAGTATAACCTGAATTATATTATATACTAGTGGCCTAGTGCATGAAATTCATGCACTGGGGGTGGGGGTGGGGTCCCCCAGCCTGGCCTGTGCCCTGTCACAGTGCGGGAGCCCCGCGATCGATCACCCCAAAGAGGTAGGCCCCACCCACCCATCCAGGGCTCCTCCAGGATTGCCCCAAAGAGGTAGGCCGGAGCTATGGACCCCCAGGCCTCCATGCCACACGGGGACCTGCCGGACCTGCCTCCTTTGCACCGCATGGAGCCGCGGGACCCCCAGGCCTGGCCACGTGTGGAGCTGGGAGGAGGCTGGACTCCCAGGCAGGCTCCAGCCCCGCCCACCTGCAGGCGCCTGCTGTGCGCGCAGCCATCTTGTGATAGCGTGAGGGCAACACACGTGAGGGCGTGATGACTACTTAGCCTTTTATTAGTAAGGATCATACATATCTATACTAATAATAGCCTAGGTGATTGTCACCCCTCACGCCGTGATGCCCTCATGCAGTCACAATCCCACAATCCATCACCAGGAAGCTGTGTGTGCAGCAGGCGGCGCAAGTGGACAGGGACTTGGTGCTGCATGCGCGGTGCGGAGGCGGGGCGGTGGTTTGCCATACAGTGAGGCCTGGGAGTCCCGTGGCCCCACGTGGTGTGGAGGTGGGACCCCCGGCTCCCGCCTACCTCTTTGGGGCAATCCATCGAGGAGCCCTGGATGGGTGGGCATGGCCTACCTCTTTGGGGCGATGGATCGCGGCGCTCCTGCACTGTGACAGGGCACAGGCCAGGCTGGGGGACGCCCCCCCCCCAAGTGCATGAATTTTGTGCACTGGGCCTCTAGTTATCATATATGTTATATATTGTATAATATATATTACATGCTATATGACAACCATGACTTGCCATATAATGAAAAAAATAAAGTTGCATTTGGATTACATGACGAGTATGGTGTCATGAGATGATCCTTTATCCTTTATGGGGTCAGTGGGCAGAAGTAATTATTTCCCTTGCTTCTGGGTGAAAATTCAGGAAAACCTTTAACTATCCTGCTCACTCTCAGGTGAGACCAGCTCAATTTCAGAAATTAGAATGACCAGGCCAATATATGAATCAAAACCTTAACTATTTAATGTCACTCTTTGCAGCCTGTGGGCTCCTGCTGCAGCTGGAGCTGTGGAAAGGGGTGAGTGGCTGGCTTCTGTTCTATCTGTCACCATCTCCTTCCTCCCTCCCCCTAGCCCTGCCCTTCACCCACTCTCACTCTCTTTAGATGCTGTTTCTGGGTGAGGTGTGTTGGTGAGGAGGTTGGGTGGTGCAGAGCAGATAGGAAGGGGTAGGCGAGTTTTCCATCAGTTGTGACTCAGCCTCCTCCTCCATCAGCTGGTTGTGTCCTCGTCCCTTCCTCTCTGATGTCCTCTGGTGACTATTCTCAAGGGCACTTTCCTGGCCTCTCAGAGTCCCATTCACCTGCATTTATTTTATCCCAGAAACTTGAGCCTCCTCCCTAAGCTGCTGGGATCCCTCAGTCCCTTGAGGTAGCTGTATTGGACAGCACCCAAGATAGATGCATGGGGATACACCTGCTTCTCTCCCCAAAACAGCCAGTTCTTCAGTTGCCAGGCAAGCTTTGGCAGCCCAGGGCATTCCAGACCACCGGCTCTGCCGGCCTGCCCACACAGCCCTTCCTTGGCCCTTCTCTCTCTGTCTAAATATATGGGTGGCACCCAGGCTCCACTAGCTCTGCCAGGCTCCAGGACACTCTGCCACTAGCTCTAAGGATTACATATTCAGCTCTCGGGGCCAAGCATCCAGAAGGTTTGCTATAAAGGGGTAGTCCCCGCTCCCATTCTTGGGAGAGAGGGGATGGGGCTCACTACACAGCTTTGTCCATACATTTCCTCCTCACAAAATCTTCACTTCACTCCACACTATGATGCCATTTTATATCTTCAACCAGGCTGAGGGGGTCAGGAACTAATTCTTAATATTTTCTTTGAAATTCTTCAGAGGACGATTTGGCACCTTACTTTGAAATTTCATCGATTTTGCCTTGGTGCTTAGTTTAAATCTAATTTTAGGATTCTGCTATGTAAGAATCTGGGACAGTTAATGTGCCAGGAGAGGGGCATCTAAATCCATATGGTCGACTTCTCTAATGGCCACCAGAGGGCAGCAGATCCTGCTTCAAACTCTTTCCTTCCTTGAACTCATTGGAACTAGATTATTTTATTCAACTCCCAGACACCAGGTATTGTCCAGGTGCTGGGCCATGAGGAGGGCCTTAGCTCTCCCGATATAGCTCCTGGCTCCCTAATGTTGGTCGTGCTTTCTGACTTTCAAGCCACTGTTCTCTCAGTCGCAGTATCAAAAAAGTCAGTCTGCATCGACAGCAACAGCCATTTACTAAACACCTACATTGTAATGGGCCTGGAAATGAAAGCTACACTTTGCCCTGGACAAGCCCAGCCAGGGAGGGAGGCCTGTGAACAGACACAATGAATGCAAAATAGCAACAGCTGTTGTAGAGGCAGAACTACGGGCTTTGTACTGAACCCTTTGTACTAGAAACAGAGAGGAGGCGGGTGGTTGCCAGGGGCGGAGGGTGACGGTGGGGGAATGGGTGACGGTGTTCAAAAGGTGCAGACTTGCAGTTACAGTAACATGCAGCATGGTGACTATAGTCAACAATATTATTTGTGCATTTGAAAGTCTCTAAGAGAGTTGATCTTAAATTTTCTCATCACACACACTTTTGTAACTATGTGAGGTGATGCATGGGCTAACTAAACTAATTGTGGTAATTATTTCACAATATATACATATATCCAATCATTATGTTGCACACCTTAAACGTATACAATGTTATATGCCAATTATATCTTAATAAAGCTGAAGAAAAAAGAAATAAGGGCCTTGGGAGCACTGAGGAAGGAGCAGGAGCTGGAGAAGGCTTCATGGAGGATGGAGAATTGGAGTTAGTTTTCTTAAGGATGAGTAGGATTTTGGGGGAGAAGAGGCATCAGACTAAGGGGGGGATAGATTGACAAATCCTGGGGGATAAGAGAGTTGCCAGATGACAAGGAAGGTGGAGGGTAGCGGCAAGTGGTGGATTGCTAGGGGAGATTGGGGGCCTAGTAGGGGAACGTTGGGAGGACTATTTTCTGCTATTAGCAGAAGCAAAGCTTCCTTTTCAATTTCCCAGTTTCCAGGAAGAGGGTCTCAGGCTAGATGACTGCAAGGATTTTACTGAATTTAGAGGTTCTCTGAGAAAGTGAGGCGATGGGAGCCTTGTGCTTCTCAGGGAAGAAATGCTTGAAGGCTTTGATGTTATTTGGCCAGGATTAAACAAGACTCAGTCAGGGGTGGGGAGATCTTGGCATAACAGGGGAGGTGAGGGCCAGGAGTCAGACTGGCCTTGGAATGAATCCTGATTCTTCCGATACCCGAGTGAGCCTGGGCTGATTGCTTTACTTCCCCTGCTTGTTTCCTAATCTACAGAATGGGAATAATAATGCCGCCATGCTAGGAATGTTGTGTCCCTAAACGCTTAGCGCAGTGCCTGGTAAGCATTCGTGAGATGGTACCATTTATTATTAGAATGATAATTGCCTTCAGGTGTTTCCAAGGTTGTCACATGGAAACCACCAACTTATCTGTTCTGCTCCATCAGGCTGAATGAGTGACGCAAGTGCAAGGGGGACAGAGACAGGCTGCTGGGAGGAAGAACGCTCTTCCAGTGAGAGCCACCCAAGCCTGGAAGAGGCGGCACTGTGTGTAAGGAGATCCTGTCACTGGAGGTACTCAAGAAGCTGTCTGGGGGATCCTGCATTGGACCCGAAGCTGGACCTTCCTAACTCAGTTCACTGGGATCCTTTGCATGGCTCTGAAACTGTGCAGTAGAGTCTATGAATGGACGATTTTGCGATTCCCTTGGAGAAGGACCCCCGGGTAAGGGAAGATGGAACTGGCAGTGGAAAGAATCAGTGTCTCTTCTGGTCTAGGGCTAATCTCCTGAGGCTTTAGCCATCTGGTCTCCTCGGGTGAGAAAAGGCCTTGCAGAAGGCTCTGTGGGGCTTGCCCTGTCCCTCCTCCTGCCTCCACGTGATATAACTGCATATCCTGGGTAGGAATTTTGGGATTGGTGAGGGATATTCTTCTTTAAGACCCTTCCCTCATGCCCAATAAAAGAGTCCCCTTTCCGGGGTCCTCCTATCCATCCATGGTTAGAGAAGCCCTTCCCTGAGACATCACCTCCAGCCTCCTCACTGCAAGGTCTGGGCCCCTGGTACTGCACCTTGTTCTCAGGGAGTGTGGTCTTCTCCTCACCTCGGCACTGAATCTGTAGAGGCTGTGGACAGGAGCACTGGGACTGTGAGCAAAGACTTTCCAGTCCTTTCCAGAATCTTTTCTTCCCAACCACTTTGAGAGAGGGAGACCCTCATCTGCCACCCCTTCCCTGTGCCCCTTTCCATTAGAGGAGAGGACTCTGCGCCTTCTTCACCAGAGTGTCAGTGTGAAACCCTCTGGTTTCTCTCTGTCCCTTACCTGCTCCTTCCTGGGAAAGGAGTAGCTAATTTCACCAACTCATTCATTCATTCATTCATTCATTCATTCATTCAATTTACTCATGAATTCAGATTTATTCACTGACCTCCAACTGTTTCCGTAGTAATTACTGTTCAAGGTACTAGAGAGAAATGGTGAATAATAATGATCAACAAGTTCCCAGGTTTCATGGAGCTTGCATTTTGTGAGTCAGAAAGTATATACACCACTAAACAAGTGTATAAATAAGATATTTCAAAGCATGGTGAGTGCAATGAGGGAATAAATGGGTGAGGTGACAGAAGTAACTGGTGGGAGGGCAGGTGGGGTGGCCAGGAAGGCCTCTCTGGGAAGAGACCTTTGAGCTGAGACCTGAAGGAGGAAAGGGAGTCAGCTATGCAAAGAAAGCAGCTTCCATTTGAGAGCCTCATAGAGGCTGTGGAATTCTTAGGATATTTTAAAATGTCTTTTAGGAATAGGCAATAGAGAGAACATTCAAAACAAGACACAGACTGGGAATTCTCGAGGGCACAAGAAAAGGGCTTGGGAGCATGAGGCTGGGCAGAGGACTGGGTTGGGGGGGCGGTGGACAGAGCTGCATCAAGATGGGAGTTTGGTTAACAGAGTCCTGGAGGCTTTGGCTTGGTCCTGGTGATGATGGGGTGGTGGTGGTGGTGGTGGACAGAACAGGAGTGACAAGAGGGATTTGGTTGCCCACCTTCCTCTAAGAGCAATCGAGACAGGGTATAGACCTCAGTACCTAGTTTGGGGCCTTTGGCAACTGATTCCTGTGGTACCAAGGACTGAGGGGGGTGGGTGGTGGCTGATTCCATGGGAGCAGGAGGTGTGTGGTAGCAGAATGATGGGCCCTAAAGATGTCCATGTTCTAATCTCTAGAACCTGTGAATATGTTCTACTACCTGGCAAAGGCTGCAGATGGAATTATAGCTGCTAATCGACTGGCTTTCAAACAGGGAGATTATCTTAGATTTTCCAAGTGTATCCAATATAATCCCAAGGGTCCTTAAATATGAAGGAGGGATTCAGCAGAGAGAACAGGATGGATGGCAAAGGGAGAAGAACTTGGCTTGATGCTGCTAGTTGTAAAAATGGGAGGATGGGGCTGTGAGCCAGGGAATGCGGGCGGCCTCTAGACACTGGAAAGGGCATGGAATGGATCCTCTGTAGAGCCTCCAAGAGGACTGTGGCCTTGCTGACACCTTGATTTTAGCCTAGGAAGACCCGTCTTGGACGCCTGACCTCCAGGATTATTAAAATAATACATTTGCGTTCCTTTAAGCCAGTACATTTGAGGAAATCTGTAACTAGAAATTGTAATTAGCAAACAAATACAAGATGAAAGGACCCGCTTTTCACGGCGACTGCCTCCTCCTGTAGGGTGAGCGGCTATGGCAGCTGGAGAGACAGGATTTATCTGACATGTTTCAGCAGGAGTGGAGTTAATGCATTAACAGGAATTTAACAGACTAGCATTGTCTCTTTGAATGCTGTGCTCTCCTGATACAAATGCACACACTTGGACAGGGCTTCCTGCCCCTGCTCCCTTGGGGATGTCTGCTGTTTCTCTCTGCTTAGCGGCTCAGGCCAGGAGGAAGCAGAGGAGGCTCTCTTTGGACTCGTGTCCCGATTGCATTCTCCAGTTCGGCTTGCCAGTGAGGTCAGAGTGCTGTGGGTTGTCTGGCACTTATCTGGTCATTAATAAAACAAATACTTGGGTCTCCTTTTGGTCTGTGTTTGGGGTGCCTTCTCCATTGGCAGGATTCAGCGGGGTGAAGGGATGACATGCTGGTGGGCTTCCCTGGAACCTGGACGGTAAAATCAAGGACTGGCCTGGTGGGGACTCCCGTACCATGGATTTAATTAGGCAAAGGCTCGCAAAATAATTCTAACCTGCAGCTTTCTATGTGTAGTTGAAGCTGGAATGGAATTACCTCAGTTCCACATGGGTGCAGAACAAAGGAATACTCAATTTTGGATTCAGATTACTTGTGCTAATCCCTAGTAAGTGATGCTAGATTGGCTGTCCCGGGTCCTGATTGCCTCCTTTGCTTTGAACGGCAGTTAGGGCTGCAGAAAGAGCGATGGAGGGAGGTTATTTATGGCCTGTGCACAGGCTTTGAGAATGATTTCCTACCACACAGCCTCAAGTTGGCTCCGGGGTGTACATTTATTAAGCCCTGATTTCAGATGCCCACTGTGGGGATCGGCATGTCCCACAGATCCAAAGGCCCAGGACCCCTTATATGGAGGAAATGCCTTGGTGGAGAAACACTCAGTAGAATTATTACACACTTGGAGGATAAAAGAGACATGAACACATCGAGTGCCGGGAACACTCTGTCTCTAGAAACCAGATGTATTCAGGGAATCAGTCTTAGCTTTGTAGTGAGAAAAGTCAGCAAAAGAGAGAATGAAAAAGAAAGGAAGTTCTGTGGATTGAGCTGGGGGAAAAGACAATTTTCTTGGGAGAAATGTTGAGTTCTTAGAGGCCACGCTTGATATGTAGTAAGAGAGAAAGGAAACATTTCTATACCTACATGCTTTTAAGGATGGAACTAAAAAAAACCAATATTTACTCATTTCTGGATCAGGGAGGATGAGTGGGGTCTAGAGATTTAATAACGCTGCAAAGCGGAGTGAAGCCGCTAGAGGGAGCGTGGAACCAGGGAACTAGTGTTGACAGCAGCTTGTTTGGCTTGAAGGGAGGCCAGGAGGATTAGAGGTGAACACTGCAAGTATGGTTAGGCCAGTGGTCGGAAACCGGGGCTCGCGAGCTACATGCGGCTCTTTGGCCCCTTGAGTGTGGCTCTTCCACAAAATACCACGTGCGGGCGCGCACGTACAGTGGGATTGAAACTTTGTGGCCCATTCACAGAAGTCGGTTTTCTGCCTGGGCAAGTCTATTTTGAAGAAGTGGCGTTAGAAGAAGTGGGGGGTGTTGGTCGGTCTGGAGATGGGAGACGCAGTGCGGGGGAGGCGCGCGAGATTCATGCACGAGTTGAGTGAGCCAGTCAGTCAGCAGTCTCATGTGCAGTGGTTAGTGCTAGTCGTGTCCGCAAATCGCGCGCGGGTGACAAAAGTACCTACTCGAAGCATAAAGTTACCTGTATTTTTCCAACCAGCTGCAAATCCTACAGGTATTTTTGTCATCAATTTAAGGATTGTAATTATTTTGTGATGGCGGCTTTACTATTATAAAATGAAACATTTTTTAGGTATGTTGAGATGGTTTGGACATATAGAGAGAATGAACGAAAGGAGATAGACGAAACAAGTATACAAGCTGAGTGTGGATGGGAGAGTTGGAAGGGGTCGACCTCAGCGAATGTACCTCAATCAGATTGAGGACGTTTTTTAGCAAAGGCCAGCTTAGGAGTACCCTAGGTAAGTTAATAACAATGTCCCTACCTATATAGTTTAAGTTTAAAAAATTTGGCTCTCAGAAGAAATTTCAATCATTGTACTGTTGATATTTAGCTCTGTTGACGAATGAGTTTGCCGACCACTGGGTTAGGCAAGTCTGAAAGGGACAATCATTTGGGAGTGGGGAGGGAGTGGGGGAGGTATCGTCTGTACCCTGAGGGGATAAGCCGAGAATCTGTGGTCAGGACCCTCCATGTAGTTACTGGGAAGGTGAAACACACGAATGGGAAGTCATACAGGAGAGAAATGGATGTAGTCACATCTGAGTTAAATTGGGGCGACTGGGAGTATTACTTTAAATTTTTAAATATCACAAGATGACAGAATGTCTTCAGTGCCCCACTCCCAGAGAAGAGACAGTAGGCAGGCCCCCACCTCTAATGGGAAACTTGATGCCCAGTTAACCCCTCCATGGGGGATGTCGCCGAAAGAACACCCACACTGAGAGAAGAATTTCATGAGTTTATTTGGGCCTACATTTTGAGGGCATGCCTGGAAGCAAGATCTCAACGGATTGAGAAAATGCTCCTGAGAAGACAGTCCAGGTTTTCCCTATTCTCTCAGATGCCACCAAGTTTTGCCACCTTTCGTTGCTGGCTTACATAATCAAATGTAGTAATTTGATTCTGGCTGAGCTCAAAGGCCCCGTGTGTCAGGAGGAGGCTCTCATTGAGATGCCTTGTCATTTCTGTCTTCTGTTTCAGCTGCACTGGGCCCTGGCTAAGCAAGCCCAGTTCCAGCCCCTGTGCTGCCCCAGCTGCCCACTAGGGGGCCTCTCCGGAGGTACAGAGGAGATGGGCTCCCCCGCAGCAGCAGCACCGCTGCTCTGAAAACCTCCTTGGAGAAGGTGCACAGGAGGTGGCTGTGGCTCAGTGCCAGTCTCCGCCGCACCTTTTCCCTGCCCCTTAAATCCTCATCAAAGGTTTTTTGCCCCTATTTCTTCCCCGAATCCCCACAAAAAAACCATGCACTAGGTTCTGGGCACATAGTAGAGAATATGTTTGTGTTTCTAAGTTTTGCTGGTGTGGTATTCTGTGTCCTGGTTACCCTGACTTTGATAAAGAGGGACCCACGAGCTACTCAAGTGTGGATTAAGTCCACTTTGGAGGGGCTGGAGGAACAGCTCACCTTTCAGAGCAGAAAGACCAGGATATAGCCTTTGGAGGTGAGGTTAGACTGCAGGTAAAATTTCAGGCTTGGCAGACAGATTTCTGAAGATTAGAGAAAAGCAGGCTCCAGGCTTGCTGCCCTATCCCTCTCCCCTGCCCCACCCCGGAACCAGCTGGCCTCCCCCTCAACGCTCAACACACACTGCACCTGCCTCCTCTGACACCACACTGAGGCAGGTGCCACGTAGTGGTACCTGTTTGTGCCAATGGAAGGCATATCTGCTGGAAACCTCACCCCTAACCCCCACGTTCCACACTCTTGGGCCCTTTCTTCCTGGCTCTGAGGTTATCTGTGTGAGTGCCCTGCCTGCAGGCACCATAGCCTTTCTCCTACCCCAGCGAACACTCCCCATGCTCCTGGCTCTCCACCCTCCTCATCCTCAGGAGCTTGGAGGTCTCCCCACAGTCCCTCCCTCTACCGTTCCACCTCAGAGATCTGGAGATGCAGCTCCCCCAGGCCAGAGAGAGGATGGGGACCCAGGGACCTAACCCCTCCCCGCACTTAGGAAGCTGAAGGTATAGGGAGAGAGTGTGTACCTTCCCTTCCCCTTCCCATCCAGACCTTGTTCTACCAACCAGCTGGATCAACAGAAGGAACACTCTGTCAGCCCCTCCTGACAGGCCAGTGTTTTTTCAGGTGGGGAGGCCAGCAGGGCCTGGCAGCCAGTTGGGGGAAGTAGGGAACTGACCTTGTGGGAATGGATATTCTTTAGGAAGAGCGATGCCCAGGCAAATGGACATCACTAGGGTTTTTGGGAGTGAAACCTCCTGGTTAAGAATGAGCAGAAACTGTCCTAACTGGTTTGGCTCAGTGGATAGAGCATCGGCCTGCGGACTGAAGGGTCCCAGGTTCAATTTTGGTCAAGGGCATGGTTGCGGGCACATCCCCAGTGGGGTGTGTGCAGGAGGCAGCCGATCGATGTTTCTAACTCTATATCCCTCTCCCTTCCTCTCTGTAAAAAATCAATAAAAATATATTTTAAAAAAGAATGAGCAGAATAACAAATTGGGGAAAAATTGCAATTATTTTTTTCAATTATAGTTGACATAGAATATTGTATTAGTTTCAGGTGTACTAGTATAACATAGTGATTAGGCATTTATGTAACTTACAAAGTGATCATCCCAATAAATCTAGTACCCATTTAACACAATACATAATTATGACAATACTAGAGGCCCAGTGCACAGATTCGTGTACCGGTGGGGTCCCTCGGCCTGGCCTGTGGGAATTGGGCTGAAACTGGCAGTCTGACATTTCCCATGGGGTCCCGGATTGCAAGAGGGCACAGGCCAGGCTGAGGAACCCCACCTGTGCATGAATCTGTGCACAGTGCCTCTAGTATGCATATAAGATCTTTGGTTAACCTCTTCCTGCCCTCTCCCTTCCCTGCTTCCCTCTGAGATTCATCAGTTTGTTCCATGTTTCCATGCCTGTGGTTTCTGGTCCTGCGTTGAGCATCTGCCCCCTGGTGGCCAATGCACATCACAGCTATCGGTCAGCTGGCTGCTTAGGCTTTTACTATATATATATAGACAGACTATTGACTATATTTCCTTTGCTGTAGTTTAGATCTCTGGGGAAGGGAATAATTTTGGACTTTTATTTCCTTGCATTCTAATTTAAAAGAAAGTGACTTTAAATTTTGTTACTTTTTTTTTTTAATCCTGACCCGAGGATATTTTTCCATTGCTTTTTAGAGAGAGTGAAAGAGAGAGGAAAAGACAGAGAGAAATATCAATGTGAGAGAAACATATTGATTAATTGCCTCCTGCTCGCGCCCTGACCAGGGCTGGGCCTGGTGAGGAGCCTGCAACAGAGGTACGTGCCCTTGACCAGAATTAAACCTGAGAACCTTTGGTCAGAAGGCTGACGCTCTATCCATTGAGCCAAACTGGGTAGAAATCTTTATTACTTTTGACATTAAGAGGGGGTTTATGTTTAAATTTAGGGCATTTTTGGGCAGCTAGTGTTGAATGATTTGATAGTCTATGCTGCCAGGTAGTACTTATTTTGTAACTTGCAGGTGAGCTGAACTGAGCTGATTGGAGAGGAGAAATAGTGTTTAGGAGTTTCAGTGTCGGAGTTAGTTTTCATCCTATTTGTATCTAATTCAGAGCCCTTGGGGGGCAACAGTAAACTGATCACCCCGCTGGTTCCAGGAGAATATACAAAGATTGGTGGTGAGGACTTGCTACTTCATTTTCTTTATCTGAAAATAAGAATTGAATTTTTGGGGGGTCTTTTGTAAGGATTAAATGAGTAAATATGTGTAAAGCATTTGGAAACCTATTTGCACATTTGCTATTTGGAAATATACTTCTTGTTTGCTCCTGCCACATAGTTGGAACTATAAAAATCAATGGGCCATATGACATGGCCACTTTTGTAGGTCACAAATGGCTGAATATCTGCAAAGTGGGAGACATCTCTGATGCATGGTCTCTTCGCAGCCATCGCTCCAGCTGCACCTGTGGTTGGTCACAGATCAGAAGCCAACCCTTGAAATCCAAAGCGCTGAGCAAGGAGAAAGCTTCTCTGTTTGGGGGCTCTTCCTCTTAGATGTTCCCTCCCCACAGGGGTTGGAGGGAATATTTTTCAGCTTACTTTTTCATTCCGTGCTTACTCTCCTCTGGGGGAAGAGTAGATGATCTTACCTGTGACAGTGTGCCTGCGGTTTCCCCGGCCCTGTCCTTGTTCAGTCCCTGACTCAGGCAGGTGGGGGTGGGCACAGGGCAAGAGTAGAAGGCGCCTTTGTCCCGAGGTCTCCCATCCAGCTTTAGCAGGGAGCCCTGCCTTTGGGTTTATAGCACATCTGTCCAGCCATTAGTAAGGTAGATATTTTGCTTTGATCTCCATTAGGTAATGAGTATCATGTCATTTCTTATATTGATCTGAACTGGAGGGTCAAAGGATGAAAATGGAAATTTCCCTAATCTAATCTCAGAAACTCCCCCTCCAATTTCTTCCTGAATGACATTAACTTCCAATTCCCATGCCCCCCCTGCCCCCCGCCCCCCTCCCCCGCCCCGTTTCCAGCTCTGAACACATTTGCAGATTGCATTGCCAGTAGGACAGTCACTCTGTTGATCTTCTGAGTACACATTTTTTTTATTTTTTTAATCCTCACCTGAGTGGGGGATGGGGGGATGAGAGAGAGAGAGAGAGAGAGAGAGAGAGAGAGAGGTCAGAGAGAAACATTGATTGGTTGCCTTCAACCAGAGATTAAGCCTGAAACCCAGATATGTGTCCTGACTGGGAATCAAACCGGCAACACTTCTGCACACAGACTGAGGCTCAACCAACTGAGCACTCCGGCCAGGCTGCACACATAATTTTATATGTCCTGGGAGTAGAACAATATAGATCAGGGGTAGCTCCTGGGTTGGAAAAACTCAGCTTTCCACCTGTGAGTCTTTCTTTCTTTTTTTTCCTGTCACATAAAGATATTTTTAAATTTATGTAAAAAAATGTACCTCTAACAGGCAAACTACAAACTGGGGAATTTACCTGTAAAATACACGACTAAGAGTAACCTATTAAGAATTCTTACAAATTGGTAAGAAACAAGACAAGCATCTCAATTCACAAAACACAAAATTAATAAAGAAAATTTGAGAGTGTGGCCAGGCAGCTCGAACCGGGCAGTGGACTGTGTAGAATATATGGCCAGGCTCTTGTCTTCTAGTCACCTGGCTTCCTCTGATACCCAGGTTAGAGGACCGGGGGAAGCGTGCCTCAGGCCAGCCTTCAGAAGAATCCACCCCAGAACTCCCCCTTCCCTGCCCAGGAAGGAGGGTCTTTCCCGGGAGGAAATTCAGAAGAAGTTAGAAGCTGCAGAAGAAAGACGCAAGTCCCATGAAGCGGAGGCCTTGAAGCAGCTTGCTGAGCAATGAGAACAGGAGAAAGAAATGCTTCAGAAAGCAAAGAAGAGAACGAACTTTACTAAAATGGCAGAAGGGAAACTGACCCACAAAATGGAAGCCAGCAAAGAGGCACCAACGCTGCTGAAACGGAGCGCTGGTGAGAGAAGGACAAGCACATTGGAGAAGTTCGGAAGAAGAAAGAATCCGAAGATCCTGCTGATGAGACTGAAGCTCACCCATTTGTTCTGAGAACTGACCCCCCCCCCCCTTCCTAAAGCTCCAAGGACTGACTGGCCAGTACTTTGCCCTCCTGACAAATAGTCTAGAAGTTGAGGTGAGACCACAGGTGGATCCAGATGATGTTGTTTTAGGGGATTGAGGGGAGAAAGCTTTTCATTCGTTTTCTAACGTGTTGAAGTCTTTCTAATGTAGCTATTTTTCTTGATCTTTTCTACTTCAGTACACTTGGTGTGCTGGGTCAATGGCTAGTACTGTATTGGCTCTGCAAACACGTTTGTGAAAAGAGTATGTAGTGACTTCTCTTAAATTGTTAAGATGTTGAATATCAGGTCACTTAAAAAATGTATGTTTTCATAGATTTCAGAAAGGAAGAGAGAGGGAGGGAGAGATAGAAACATCAGCGATGGGAGAGAATCATTGATGCCTCCTGCATGCTTCCTACTGGGGATTGAGCCTGAAACCCAGGCATGTGTCTTGACTGGGAATCAAACTGTGACCTCCTGGTTCATAGGTCAACACTCAACCACTGAACAACACTGGCCAGGTTCTGTTCATTTTTAAATCCCACTTCTGTCCTGATATTACCAGATGCTACTGCTCTTGAATGGTTAATAAAACTGCACAGTGCTGTTAATAACATTTAAATATACCAGGTTTTGCCTGTCACAATGACAAGAGAGGAGAAGAGCGGACATAGCCAGTGGTGGTGAGTATGTAAAATATGAAAAACTGCTGACAATCGTATTGTTGGCAAGATGAGAATATATATCTTTTGACTTTACATATTTCTGAATTTCGTCTAAGAAAAATAAAAATGTGTAAAGAGTGTAATCAGGTTGAGCAAGTTTTCGTAAACATAAAGTGAGAAAGTCTAAGAGGATAGACAGCAAAACACAATGAATGTTTTCCTTTGTATTTATCTGCCTTTCTACAATGTGCACAGATTACCTGTGCATTTTTGCTTGTTTGTTTTTAATAGAATGGAACTCGAGTTCAGTAGAAAAACCCTAATTTCAAAGCATCACAGTTTGAACTGAATTGAACATTTCAGGTTAAATGCACCTGTTCAAAATCCAAGTTTGTCATTTTGTTTGGAACAATTTTTGAGAATCAAGTGGTCATGTAAATAAGGAAGCAAACAGGTATAAAATGACAAGAGAGCAATTGACAAAATAACTACAAACTTTGTTCCAATGGCTATTGCAGTGTAATAAATAAAATGACAATTAACCAAAATCACCTTTATTTTAGTCTTCAATGTCCTCTCCTCTCCCCCCCCGCCCCAAGATAAACACGATTAACTTAAAAATGGCATTTACAGTGCCATTTCCCTTCAACGGGAAACAGCCTCACAGAATCCAGACACTGAAAAGGATTATATTTTGTTGTCATTATAAGATAAAACAGAATCTAGCATAAGTCAAAGGAAATCCATTCATACTTCAGGTCCTCCTCCTCCACGAACCAGCATTGTTATATGATTTCCATTTAGCAAAATCTTGTATAATTTAGTGATCCACAGAGAGCTCTGGGTCACTGCACAGGTGAGGCCCTCTCCTCCCTCAGGCAAGAGGGAGGGAAGTGGGGGCTGGCAGTCACCCCCCAATTGCTCCAGTGCTTCTTCCTCTGAAGGCCAGCCAAGAGGTGAAGATTGGGCTGCCTCCCACCTCCCCTTCTCCCTGATTTCCCCTCTCTGCAGCACCCACCCCTCCCACAGGTCAGGGCGTGTAGGAACAGGACAGGGACAGAGGATGGCACCCACAGTGAGTCCTCAGGCCTCCAGGCTTATTTCCTAAGACCCATAATAGTCCACAGGTGTAGGTCTCCATTATTTCCAGACCAGGCTACCTTGGAGTTTCTTATGGCTCTCTGGCCTCCAGTCTGTCTCCACTACAGCCCATGTTCTGGGCTAATGCCTAAGGAATCTCCTGAAGTTCATGCCACGTCTCTACTTAAAAGTCTTTAATGACCACCCATTATCCATCGGATAAAGTGCAAACTCCTTGGCCATGTGTTCAAGGCCCTTCATCTCTCAGACCTCATCTCTGGCCTCTGTGAAGTATTCCCTGCTCGCTGTGGTGTTATATATATATTCATGCTATTTCTCTGCCAGGGGTGAGCTTCCCTGTCCGCCTGCCTACTGTATTCCACAGCAGATGTTGCCTCCTCCCTGGAGTGAATCCAACGTATTCACTATCACTCCTCCCTTGGTTAGTCACCTCACCTTTGTGGTTCCGCAATACATTGTTTACATCTTCATCTTTTCATTATTACATTCCACTGATACTTTTTTCCCCCTAAACTAATTACCCCTTTATTTATTTTTTTTAAAAATTTTTTATTGCTTAAAGTATTACAAAGGGTGTTACATATGTCTCCTTTTCCCCTTGCCCTTGACAATCCACTGGCCTCCCCTACCCCCCAGTGTCTTATGTCCATTGGTTATGCTTATATGCATGCATATAAGTCCTTCGGTTGATCTCTTACCCCCCCCACCCCCTTCTGCACCCCTACCCTTCCTGGCCTTCCCGCTGCAGTTTGACAGTCTGTTTGAGGCAGCTCTGCCTCTGTATCTATTTTTGTTCATAAGTTTATAATGGTCTTTATTATCCATGAATGAGTGAGATCATGTGGTCTTTTTCCTTCCTTGACTGGCTTATTTCACTTAGCATAATGCTCTCCAGTTCCATCCATGCCCTTGCAAATGGTAAGAGTTCCCTCTTTTTTACAGCAGCATAGTATTCCATCGTGTAGATGTAATACAGTTTTCTAATCCATTCATCTACTGATGGGCACTTAGGCTGTTTTCAGATCTTAGCTATGGTGAATTGTGCTGCTATGAACATAGGGGTGCATATATCCTTTCTGATTGGTGTTTCTGGTTTCTTGGGATATATTCCTAGAAGTGGGATCACAGGGTCAAATGGGAGTTCAATTTTTAGTTTTTTGAGGAAGCTCCATACTGTCTTCCATAGTGGCTGCACCAGTCTGCATTCCCACCAGCAGTGCAGGAGGGTTCCTTTTTCTCCACATCCTCTCCAGCACTTGTCGTTTGTGGATTTGTTGATGATAGCCATTCTGACAGGTGTGAGATGGTACCTCATTGTTGTTTTGATTTGCATCTCTCGGAGGATTAGTGACTTTGAGCATGTTTTCCTATGTCTCTTGGCTTTCTGAATGTCCTCTTTTGAAAGGTGTCTATTTAGATCCTTTGTCCATTTTTTGATTGGATTGTTTATCTTCCTTTTGTTAAGCTGTATATGAGTTCTTGTAATTTTTGGAGATTAGGCTCTTATCAGATATGACATTGGCAAATATGTTTTCCCATGCAGTGGGCTTTCTTGTTGTTTTGTTGATGGTTTCTTTTGCTGTGCAGAAGCTTTTTATTTTGATGTAGTCCCATTAGTTCGTTTTCTCTTTAGTTTCAAGTGCCCTAGGAGCTATATCAGTGAAGAAATTGCTTCGGCATATGTCTGAGATTTTGTTGCCTTTGGATTCTTCTAGAATTTTTATGGTTTCTCGTCGTACATTTAAGTCCTTTATCCATTTTGAGTTTATTTTTGTGTATAGTGTAAGTTGGTGGTCTAGTTTCATTTTCTTGCATGTATCTGTCCAATTTTCCCAACACCATTTATTGAAGAGACTATCTTGACTCCATTGTATGTTCTTGCCTCCTTTGTCAAATATTAATTGAGCATATTGGTTCGGGCCGATTTCTGGGCTCTCTATTCTATTCCATTGATCTATATGTCTGTTCTTGTGCCAGTACCAGGCAGTTTTGAGAACAGTGGCTTTGTAATACAGCATGATATCTGGTATTGAGATCCCACCTACTTTGTTCTTTTTCAGGATTGCTGCAGCTATTAGGGGTCTTTTTTTATTCCAGATGAATTTTTGGAGAGTTCGTTCTAGGCCTGTGAAATATGCCATTGGTATTTTAATGGGAAGTGCATTGAATTTATAGATTGCTTTGGGTAGTATGGACATTTTAATGATGTTGATTCTACCAATCTATGAACACAGTATGTTCTTCGATCTGTTTATGTCTTCCTCTATCTCTTCTTTCAACGTCCTGTAGTTTTCTGAGTAGAGGTCTTTTACCTCTTTAGGTAAGTTTATTCCTAGGTAGCTTAATTTTTTTAGTGCGATGGTAAATAGGATTGTTTTTTCAGTTTCTCTTTCTGAAAGTTCACTATTGGTGTATAGAAATGCCGTAGATTTCTTGGGGGTAATTTTGTATCCTGCTACATTGCCAAATTCATGTATTAAGTCTAGTAGTTTTTTGATGGAGTCTTCAGGGTTTTGTATGTATAATATCATGTCATCTGCAAATAAGGACAGTTTTACTTCCTCTTTTCCAATTTGGATGCCTTTTATTTCTTCTTCTTGTCTAATTGCAATGGCTAATATTTCCAGTGCTATGTTGAACAGGAGTGGTGAGAGTGGGCATCCCTGTCTTGTTCCTGTTCTTAGGTGAAATGGTGTTAGTTTTTGTCCATTGAGTATGATGTTGGCTGTGGGCTTGTCATATATGGCTTTTATTATGTTGAGGTATGATCCTTCTATTCCCACCTTGCTGAGATTTTTATCAAAAATGGGTGTTGGATTTTGTCAAATGCTTTTCCTGCATCAATTGATATAACTATGTGGTTTTTTTCTTTCAATTTTTTTATGTGATGTATCACGTTTATTGATTTGCGGATATTGTACCATCCTTGCATCCCTGGGATAAATCCTACTTGGTCGTGGTGTATGATCTTTCTGATGTACTTCTGGATCCGATTTGCTAAGATTTGTTGAGGATTTCGGCATCTATGTTCATGAGGGATATTGGCCTGTAATTCTCTTTCATTGTGTTGTCTTTACCTGGTTTTGGTATTAGGGTGATGCTGACTTCATAGAATGACCTTGGAAGTGTTCCTTTCTCTTGGATTTTTTGTAGTAGTCTGAGGAGGATAGGTTTTAGTTCTTCCTTGAATGTTTGGTAAAACTCCCCTGTGAAGCCATCTGGTCCTGGACTTTTGTTTGCTGGAAGCTTTTTGATGACTGCTTCAATTTCTTCCATAGTTATTGGCCTGTTGAGATTATTAGATTCTTCCTGATTGAGTTTTGGAATGTTGTATTTTTCTAGGAATTTGTGCATTTCTTCCAGGTTGTCTAGTTTGTTGGAGTAGAGTTGTCCATAGTATTTTTAAACAATCATTTGTATTTCTATGGGGTCTGTTGTTATTTCGCCTCTATCATTTCTGATTTTGTTGATTTGGGTCCTTTCTCTTTGCTTCTTGGTGAGCCTGGCTAGAGGTTTGTCAATCTTGTTTATCCTTTCAAAGAACCAGCTCTTTGTTTCATTGATTTTCTGTATTGTTCTTTGGTCTCTATGTCATTTATTTCTGCTCTAATCTTTATTATCTCCTTCCTTCTGCTCACTCTGGGGTTTTCTTGTTGCTGTCTTTCTAATTCTTTGAGATGTAGAGTTAGATGATTTACTACCATTTTTTCTTGTTTTTTTTTGAGATAGGCCTCTAGAGCTATAAACTTCCCTCTCAGGACTGCTTTCATTGCGTCCCAAAGGTTTTGGATTGTTGTGTTTTCATTGTCATTAGTTTCCAGGATGTTTTTAATTTCTTCTTTGATCTCAATGGTAACCCAATCAATATTTAATAACATGGTATTCAGCTTCCAAGTGTTTCAGTGTTTTGGGTTGTTTTTATTGTAGTTTATTTCTAATATTATGCCATTATGGTCTGAGAAGATGCTTGGTATGATTTCAATCTTCTTGAATTTGGGGAGACTTTGTTTATGACCCAATATGTGGTCTATTTTTGAAAATGTCCCATGAGTCTTTGAGAAGAATGTATATTCCGTGGCTTTGGGGTCAAGCGTTCTGAAGATGTCAATTAAATCTATCTGATCTAGTGAGTCATTTAGGATTGCTGTTTCTCTGCTTATTGTTTTTCTAGAGGATTTATCCAGTGATTTCAGTGGTGTATTAAAGTCCCCTACTATGATTGTATTGTTGTCGATCTCTCCTTTGATATCTTCCAGGAGTTTTTTATGTATGTGGGTGCTCCTGCATTGGGTGCATATATGTTTTTCAGGGTTATATCTTCTTGTTGTATTGGTCCCTTTAGTATTATGAAGTGGCCTTCCTTATCTCTTGTTATGGCCTTCACTTTGAGGTCGATTTTGTCCGATATAAGTATTACTACTCCAGCTTTCTTGTCATTTCCATTTGCCTGAAAGATATTTTTCCATCCCTTCACTTTCAGTCTGTGTGAGTCCCTTCTTCTAAGGTGGGTCTCCTGTAGACAGCAAATGTATGGGTCATGTTTTTTTATCCATTCAGCCACTCGATTTCTTTTGGTTGGAGCATTTAGTCCATTTACGTTTAAAGTTATTATTGAAAGGTACTTGTTTGTAGCCATTTCTTTTTTTGTGTAGCTGTTTTCTTTCTGAGCTTTTTAATTCTTCTTTTTACACCAGTCCCTTTAGCATTTCTTGCATTGCTGACTTGGTGGTGATAAACTCCCTTAGCCATTTTTTGTATGTGAAGCTTCTTATTTCCCCTTCAATTTTGAATGATAGCCTTGCTGGATAGAGTATTCTTGGATTCAGTCCTTTGCTTTGCATCACTTTGTAAATTTCCGTCCATTCTTTTCTGGCCTGATGTGTTCCTATTGAGAAATCATTTGATAAACTAGTGGGAGATCCCTTGTATGTAACTTTCTGTCTCTCTCTTGCAGCCTTTAAGATTCTCTCTTTGTCCTGAACATTTGTCATGGTAATTATGTTGTGTCTTGGTGTGGGTCTTTTTGGGTTCACCTTGTTTGGGACTCTCTGTGCTTGTGTGACTTTTTTCTTCTCCACCTCAGGGAAGTTTCCTGATATCATTTCTTCGAATAGGTTTTCTAATCCTTGTTCTTCTTTCTGTTGTTCTGGCACCCCTATTATTCATATGTTGTTTTGTTTCATGTTGTCCCAAAGCTCCCTTAAGGTCTCCTCCTGTCTTTTAATATTTTTCTCCAATTGCAGTTCAGTTTTGGTGTGTTTTGCTTGCTTCCCTGTCTTCTAATTCACTAGTTCAGTCCTCTGCTTCTCCTAGTCTACTGTTGAAACTTTCAATGGTGTTTTTTATTGCAGTTATATCGCTCTTCATTTTTTCTTGCTTCTTACATAAGTTGTTAATTTTTTCCTTCATCCGGTTTATGCACTCTAGGACCCTTATTCTGTATTCTTTTTCTGTCATGTGCATGCCTCTGTAACCCTTAGCTGCTTTTCTGGAGAGTCCTCCTTTTCTTTCCTTGGGGGTTTCTTTGTCTACCCATGTTTGATTGTACAGCCATATCTAGATGTTGAGTCATTCAGTGGCTGCTCCCTGGGTGGCTGTGGCTCCTCGGGCTGTGGTTGCTCCTTGGGGGGTTGTGGTAGCAGCTTCTCCTCAGTTGGCAGCAGCTCCTCTAGTGGGTGCTGTTCACAGCTGTGGTGGCTCTTCTGGCTGGTGAGGGGAGGCTTCACGTACAGCTGCTGTTCCTCAGACAGAGGGTGTGGTGATCAGGAGGCTGCTGTTGCTTGGATCTTCTGCGTTGATTTAAAGGCACAAAATACAACACAACAAGGCACAATGCACCAGGCAATGAACACAAATGTATTCACGATATTAATAACCCCAAATAAATGTTACCTCCCAAGTTAAGAGAGTTAGGGGATAAGGAAGAAAGAAGAGAAAAAGATAAAATAGAAAAAAGAAAAGAAAAAAAAAGAGAGTAGAAAAAAGGAGTGCAAAAATGAAATTGGGAAATAGGAGGGAAAAAAAAAGAGCGAAAAGTGAGAATGAAGTAGAAGAGGGGAAGAAACTATTTATATGAGGAGAAAACTTTGATAGAACTGCCACTAATCCCAACAAATTCCTGCAACAGATCCCTGGAGATGAATGGAAACTACAAACAACCAATAATATCAAGTGAGGTAAGGGAAAACAGAAGCACAAGAATAACCGGCGGGGCGGGGGGGGGGGGTGTAAGGGGGGGAGGAGAAAAAAAAAACCAGCAGGAAAAGCAAAAGCAAAAGCAAAACAACCTCACAACCAATCCTAAAAAAATAAACCAAAAAAAACCCAACAACCAATATACTCAATCAAGCAAACAGCAACAAAACAATAGAAAGATAAAAGAAAAAAAAATTTGGATAGTGAAGAAAGATAAGGGAGAGATGTATAAGGATTTAGAGCTGTCGATTGGAAGTAGGATGTATAAGTGGGGTGAAATTTTGATAGGGGGTATAAAGAAGGAATAGGGAAAATCTAAAGCAGGAATAGGGTAAGAGAAACAGGACAACAAAAGGGGAAAAGTGAGGAAGAGGGTTTTAGCATAGAGGTAAAATTGAGGTAGATAAAAAGTGATGCTAAAGGAATGATGAAAATAGAATGTAGAACACTAATCCCAAAATAAAATAAAGAGAAAATAAAATAACACTTTAAAAAATGGTAAAATGATAGCAGTAATAATACTGGTTAAAAATAAAAATGTAGTAATTAAAAGGGTAAAATCAGGTGATGGAAAAATAAAAAAAAATTGGTTTCTTAGTTAAAAGGTGAAAAAAGAATAAAAAAATAAATAAAAATTTGCAGTAGTGAAGGTCCTTCAGTTCTTCTTCTCTTCAGTCTGGCTCACCTTAGTCCTGCCAGGTATTCAGGAGAATGTTGAATTTCCCTGCGATACACTGTTCCTCTGTGTTGTAAACCACAGTCCTGATTTTAAAGCAGGCCGTATTTGTGTCCCAGACTGCCTTAATTTGTATTTACCTAAGAGTCAGTTTGTGGCTCAGCCTCTGGGTGGCAGTGTTTCTGGATTGGCCTCCAAGGCTATACAGCCTCTCTATCCAGTAGCTTGGGTTTATTTTCTCTATTGCACTTAAAACTGGTTTGTGGAAGTCCACTGCCCAGAGCTGGTTATTTAATTGTTACCCTGCTCTGTGTTGTTGCTGGGACTGAAAGTCCCTCTATAGGCCAGACCCTGTTAACACCCAGGGACTAATCAGATTATTTTAATCCTTCATCTCATTTAGGGAGGAATCTAGGTGTGGCTGTGCTCCTTGCCTGGGGGCTGGGTGGAGGGGTCCCACCCTCCGGAGAGAATGGCTGCCCTAGTCCTGGGCTCAGGGGTGACTCAGCACTCAATTTGCTGCCACCTCTCCTGGCCCCCCTTCTCTCCTCAGCCTCTCCCCAGATTCCACTCGTCCTCACCTTCTCCCTCTCTTCAGCACAGGTGAGTGTCTGTATCTGAAATGTCCTATGAACAGGGTTCAGTGAAAATAAACAAACAAACGCCGGGCTGTGGAAACGGGGAAGGCTGAGTCTCTGTAAGCTCCTCTCTTACTGGCACTGCATGGTCTGGTCAGCTCTTCAGGCTGCCCCTTTTAGGCTCAGCCCTCCGTAATTACAGAACCCAGATCTCACATCCCCAGGCACCAACAGTCACTCGGATCTCCTTTCTCCAGTCAGGGGCTGTGCCTGTCCCAAGAGACGCGGGTGTCTACCACGCGGTCTCCCTCTGCCCCTCTGGGCTCAGAGGTCTGGCAAACTTTCCTGCCCAGATCCCTGGTTTTTTTTACCTTTCCAGGGGAGCTCTGCCCTTCCCAGCTGTAAACTGTCTCACCAGCTGTGTAATTTCGCCAATTCAGGGTGGGTGTTATTAGTTTCAGCTGCTTACTCCATTTGCTCCGGGACAAGACCTGGGACGCGTCTTCCTATACTGCCGCCATCTTGAATCTCTTCCACTGTTACTTTTAAAAATTAATTAATTTATTGTCTAAAGTTTTTCATATGGCTCCTTTTCCCCCAACTGACCGCTCTCCCCGACCCCCAAGCCCAGTCCCCCAAGCCATTCCAACCCCGGGCAAGCTCCCACCACCCCAGTGTCTGTGTCCATTGGTTATTCTAATATGCATGCACACAAGACCTTTGGGTGCTCTCTAACCCGCCCCCCCCCCCCCCCCCCCGCCATTTGTCTCTGGATCTATCCTTGTTCATCAAATTATGTTGATCATTATATCCCACATATGAGTGAGATCATATGATATTTATCTTTCTCCGACTAGCTTATTTCGCTTAGCATAATGCTCTCCAGTTCCATCCATGCTGTTGCAAATAGTAAAAGTTCCTTCTTTTTTTTTTTTTTATAGTGGCATAGTATTCCATTGTGTAGATGTGCTACAGTTTTTTTAAAAAATATGGAACGCTTCACGAATTTGCATGTCATCATTGTGCAGGGGCCATGCTAATCTTCTCTGTATCGTTCCAATTTTAGTATATGTGCTGCCGAAGCAAGCACCTACTGCTACTTATTGAGTGTCTGCCATTTTGAAAATTTTGGGGAGATAATGGTAAGCAAAATTGCCTGACCCTGGCCCCATGACCTTTATGATCTAGCATTTGTCACACTCTGTTGTAATTTTCTGTTTAAATCTATTGCTCCTACTGGTCAATTACCATTTTGGGAGCAAGAGTCACCGTTTATTTATCTCTGTATCCCAATTTATTTAGCACAGATCTTAACACTTGTTAAGTGCTCCAGTTTGGGAAGTTGAATGAGTCAATTTGCCTGTTCAAAGCTGGCCCCTGGGAGCTTTGTTTACCCTCAGTGGGGAGGGAGGCATGAGATGGGTACTGGAACTTCAACACTGAGCAAAACAGACCTGGTGCCTGCTCTTCCAGGCAGAGTTGTCAGATAAAGTCTCCCAGTTAAATGTGAATTTCTGAGAAGCAGCTAATAATTATTTTTTGTTTAAGTATGTCTCAAACAGGGGACATACTTGAAGCATCAATCTTATATAAAAACTGCTGTTTGAAATTTTAACCCTGCTATTTCTGGCTTCTGTAAATGCTTGCTGGCTTAAATAATAAGGAAAATAAGAGTACTCCTATTTCAGAGAGGCCATTAAACCTTCTCCAGAGGAAGTTATCAGTGATGTCGTCAGGCCAAGCACATAGGGGCTCTTTAAGAACTTGCAAAGGGGACCAGAACAGAGCCTCATATTTGGGAGACAAAGAAGATAAAATGGTATAAGTACAGGAAACTTCCTGTGTGATTTCGCCCAGAATTTGAGAGACATTTTCCTCTGCGCCCGCGGGTAATAATAAATGTAACTCCATCTCTATAAACGTTGCTTGGTTCTTCTCTGGTTTTTCTGTAACATATTTATATTAAAAGGTTGTTTATTGTTTATCTGAATTTCACATTTAATGGGGTGTTCTGTGTTTTGTTTGCTAAATAAGGTTATCCTACCCCCAGCTCCAGATCAGCCTCCACCTTCTGCCATCTGTTCCTCCAAGAGCTTAGCCTCCACCTGTGTGCTCACTCCCCACCTGTGTAGAAGAGAGACGTACCAAAGAGGTGTCCAAGGGCCACACCTGTAGTTCTCTTCTGAGAAGAGAGATCACAGTGGTCTTTGCACACAAATTTCAGACTTTGGATCAGATGACCTTCTTACTCTGGACACTCCCATTTGGGGAGGAAGTCTTGGTCTTATCCAGAGGCATCCATCAACAGGCTAAGCATCAGAGGACCAGTGGCTTCTGAGGAAGTCTGGGTGAGAGATCTGTCCATTATTGGTGCTACATACTGAATGGTTCCTTGCCAATCAACAAGAACCCTCTCAGTGAATTTTGAATGTGAGACAGAAGGAAAACTCAGTGAGTTGTAAAAACAGTAGATGTAACTTGTGGACCTATTCTAAGAGAGGAAAGTCCCTACCAGGTAGTGGTTGGGACACATGGTTGCATCTGTGTTAGGGGCACTTCTGTTCTCCTTAATTCCCTCCTAGGGGTGGGTGGAGGGTTTGACACTGAGGCCCTTGATTAGGGATGTACTGGCTTTGAATGCAACCCAGAGCACTCTGTTTTCCTCGTCTCAGGTAGGAGGCTTTCACTTCCGAATAATGGTCGGTCCAATTCAGCTGTTGAAGACAAAGAGAAAGCAGTTATCTCTTGTCACAGAACACTAGAGCTAGTCTTCGTTAATTCGCAGTTCAAATAAGTCATCAAGGACTTAGATTCTTTCCATTTCTCCGCACTGCTATTCTCTGCCCAAGAGCCCTGGCTTCTGACTACTTCTCTTCAGGCAAGCAGGATGGCTGCCGCTGCTCCAGCTAGCACACCCTTGCAGTATCCAGAGGCAGAAAGAGACCTCTATCTTCGTGGATTAATTTTTTTTAAGAGCAAGAAAAACCTTTCTCAGAAGTCTCCATGGCAAAATTTTCCTTATGTTTCATTACCCAAAATTGCAACACATGCCGGTGCTCGAATCAGTCTTTGGCAAGGAGAATGGGACCACTTTGATTGGCTTTGCAAACTACCATTCATCCCTGGATGGAGCCTCCCTCCTGAAACACATGGCTACAAGGAACAGACCCGGGAGTAAATCAATCTGTTGGCAAAGAGAAAGGGGCCTATAGCTTTTGCATAGGAAACCAACAACAGGTAATGAACAGTCTGAAGCAGATAGGGTTCATATGTAATGGTTTTAATTTTTAAACTCACTGGGCTAATTTTCTTATCACCTTTTATCCCCTCTTAAAAATGCTCTGTGAAGCAACCATTTTGGGTCCCTTAATAATATCTCGGGAATAGCACATATATAGTCAAGTCCAGTCATAATTTTTAAATTTAATTTATTTAAAAATTTTTTTATTGTTGAAAGAATTACATATGTCTCCCTTTCCTCCCACTGACCTCTTTTAGCCCACCCCCATAAAAATTTTAATATTTCAGCACTCACTTGCTCCATCTCCTCTCTCTGCCTAATGTGATGTATCTCCAACTCTGACCTCTCCCTTCAACTCCAGTAGAGAAAGAGAGTAGGAAAAATTGCTGAAAAGTTGGTGAGAAGAAATGAGATTATTTCTAAGAAAATAAGTACTTTATGCTGATGTGTCCCGTTGGTCTTCCTCTCCACATCCCACCATGCTGATATTGGCTAGAATTTTAGTTCTATGGTATTACAGGTTCAGTTCTATGATATATTTTTATTTTTATTTTCCTTAGTCCTTCAGACAGTTGTTTAATGTTTGTTATTTTCCATATCTCCCTAGATAGAACTATTTGAATACTTCTTCCATAATTGTTTTCTACGTGGAAGCTTTTGTGGCACACCTTCTGGGTGTGCTTTTATTACCAGTATCATTTACATGATAAAGTCATCTTTAAGAAAATATGAATGTTGAATTCTTGCCAAATTCTTTTGCAGAATCTCGGGGATAGAACCATATGCTTTTCCGTCATTGATCACTGGTGTATATGATTATATTCATACCCTTCTTAGTATGGAACCATTCTTTTGCTCCTGCACTTACTGCTAGATTCTATTGCTAATAGCTCACTTAGGTTTTTGCCTCGATGTTTGCAAGTAAGAGAGATTGGTCTGTTAAAAACATTTTTCCCCCCCATGGACACTCTTTTGGGTTTTTAAATCAGTGTTCTGCTGGCTTCTTTTTGTCTGTGTGAGGTGTTCTCTCTCTGTGCTCTGGGACAGCGTAATGAAACTGAATTCCTTCAAGGGACTAGTGAACCCACCAGTGAAGCGCTATGGGCGTGGTGCATTCTTGTGTGCCCGCTCTCGATGTTTTCTGTTTCTTTGTTAGTAATTCATCTGTTTATGTAGTTTATCTCTTCTGGGGTCAGTTTCCTTGGATATTTTTCTAGAAAATAATCCATTTTACTCAGGTTTAATAAGTTCATTTGCAAATTGAAGCAAAAACAATCTTTTAATTATTTGAGTTTCTTTTTTATCTTTGTTATGTCCCCATTTTCATTTTTTAATCTAGTTTCTCTCATCCCCAATCCCCAACCCCCTCTTCTTTTTTTGCTGTTGTTGCTGGTAAGAGTTAGATAATGGTTTATCTAGTTTTTTCCCCTAAATAATCAGCTTTCGGATTTTTTTAAAGTTTAGGTTCTATAATTTTCTCTTTTCCATTTAATTAAGTTCTGATTTTACTAATTTTTTCTTTCTGTTTTCATTCTATTTAGTTTGTTCTTTAATTTTTTGAGTTGTTTGTTTAAGGTTAATTTTTTTCGTTTTATCTTGCATAGGTTTACTCTTTTTAAAAATTTATTTTTATTTTTTATCACCTTTTATCCCCTCTTAATTTTTTTTTGTGTGTGTAGACTTATTTTTTTTTATTGCTTAAAGTATTACAAAGGGTATTACATATATGTCCTTCCTCCCCACCCCCCGCCCTTGACAATCCCCTGGACTCCCCTACCCCCCAGTGTCTTATGTCCATTGGTTATGCTTATATGCATGCATACTAGTCCTTCGGTTGATCTCTTGCCCCCCTCCCTCCTGCCCCCCAACCCTCCCCGACCTTCCCGCTGCAGTTTGACAATCTGTTTGAGGCAGCTCTGCCTCTGTATCTATTATTGTTCAAAAGTTTATAATGGTCTCTATTATCCATGAATGAGTGAGATCATGTGGTATTTTTCCTTCATTGACTGGCTTATTTCACTTAGCATAATGCTCTCCAGTTCCATCCATGCCGTTGCAAATGGTAAGAGTTCCTTCTTTTTTACAGCAGCATAGTATTCCATCATGTAGATGTACCACCCCTCTTAAATTTTTACTTCATATTTTGACTAATGTTAATATTTCAGACTTTGAAGTTTCCCATGTACACCATTTTAGCTGTATCTCAAATTTTGATATGTAGTATTTTCATTATTGTTGCATTCCAGATATTCAGTATTTTTGGTTTTATTTTCTTCTTTAAATCAAGAGTTATTTAAGAGGGTTACAAATTTCCATATAGATGTGGTGTTTTTTTTGGGGGGGGGGTGTTATTTAGTTCCATTCTTAATTTCTAATTTTATTGTTTTATGATCAGGAAATGTCTATTTGCATTATTTCTACATTTTAGGGTTTATTGAAACATTGGTTTAGACGCAGTCGTGGGCAAACTATGGCCCGCGGGCCAGATCCGGCCCGTTTGAAATGAATAAAACTAAAAAAAAAAAAGACCGTACCCTTTTATGTAATGATGTTTACTTTGAATTTATATTAGTTCACACAAACACTCCATCCATGCTTTTGTTCTGGCCCTCCGGTCCAGTTTAAGAACCCATTGTGGCCCTCGAGTCAAAAAGTTTGCCCACCCCTGGTTAGAGTATAGACTCAGGAGCCAGACTGCCTCAGTTCAAATCCTTAGCTACATGATTTTATTTAACTTCTTTGTGTCTCAATTTTCATGATAGGGTTGTTATAAGCACTACAAAAAATTAAAATCTATAGAATGCTTAGAATAGAGTGTCTGGCACATTTTTAAGTTTTATAGAAGTGTTAGCTATTATTATTGCTGTAGTTGTTTGTCATTATATAATTTTTGATGCATTTTTTAGGATCAATTTCTGAAGTGCAGGAATATTTTCTCTTTCCAAGAGCATTAAATTAGCTCCATCTTACTGTTTAAGTTACTTGGATAAGGACGCCATAACCAGAGTTTCCTGGTCTACTTGACCTTTAGGGCCTGAGCTTAATCAGATACTCTCCAACTACTGATCTTGCGTTTCTTCTTCTTCTTCTTTTTTAATCTTTACTGTTCAGACTATTACAGTTGTTCCTCATTTTTCCCCCCATAGCTCCCCTCCACCCGGTTCCCACTCCACCCTCTGCCCTTACCACCCCCTCCCCCCCACTGTCCTCATCCATAGGTGTACGATTTTTGTCCAATCTCTTCCCACACCCCTACACCCCTTTCCCCCAGAGAATTGTCAGTCCACTCCTTTTCTATGCCCCTGATTCTATTATATTCACTAGTTTATTCTGTTCATCAGATTTTTTATTCACTTGATTTTTAGATTCACTTGTTGATAGATATGTATTTGTTGTTCATAATTTTTATCTTTACCTTTTTCTTCTTCTTCCTCTTCTTAAAGAATACCTTTCAGCATTTCATATAATACTGGTTTGGTGGTGATGAACTCCTTTAGCTTTTTCTTATCTGTGAAGCTCTTTATCTGACCTTCTATTCTGAATGATAGCTTTGCTGGGTAAAGTAATCTCTTGGTTGTAAGTTCTTGCTATTCATCACTTTGAATATTTCTTGCCACTCCTTTCTGGCCTGCATAGTTTCTGTTGAGAAATCAGCTGACAATCATATGGGTACTCCCTTGTAGGTAACTAACTGTTTTTCTCTTGCTGCTTTTAAGATTCTCTCTCTGTCTTTTGCTCTTGGCATTTTAATTATGATGTGTCTTGGTGTGGTCCTCTTTGGATTCCTTTTGTTTGGGGTTCTCTGCACTTCCTGGACTTGTAAGTCTATTTCTTTCACCAGGTAGGAGAAGTTTTCTGTCATTACTTCTCCAAATAGGTTTTCAATATCTTGCCCTCTCTCTTCTTCTGGCACCCCCATAATTCTGATGTTGGTACGCTTGAAGTTGTCCAAGAGGCTCCTTACACTATCTTCATATTTTTGGAATCTTTTTTCTTTTTGCTTTTCTGGTTGGGTGTTTTTTACTTCTTCGTACTTCAAATCTTTGACTTGATTCTCGTGATCCTCTAGTCTGCTGTTGGATCTCTGTATATTATTCTTTATTTCAGTCAGTGTATGCTTAATTTCTAGTTGGTCCTTTTTCATATCCTTGAGGGTCTCACTAGACTTATTGAGGGTCTTAGTAAATTTATCGGGGGTTTCTAGAAAATTCTTGAAAAACCTTATAACCGTGGTTTTGAACTCTATATCCAGTAGTTTGCTTTTCTCCATTTCTGTCATTTGTGACCTGTTTCTTTGTCCCGCATTTTGGCTGCTTTCCTTTGTTGATAGAGTGGCTTTCTGTGCTAGGTGTCCTATAGGGCCCAGTGGCTCAGCCTCCCCAGTTACCTGAGGTGGACACTCTTGGTGCACCCCTTTGTGGGCTGTGTATACAGTTTTGTTGTCATTAAGCCTTGATTGTTTTTGGTATCAGTGGGAGGAATTGACTTCCAGGCCAATTGGCTGTGAGAATCAGCTGTGTCTGCTGTGGGAGAACTTCTGTGCTGGAGACACCCTTCTGGGGCAAGACTTGCTTCAGTGGGGCCTTGGTGCTCACTGAGTCTGCCCCCGAGCGTGTCCCTTATGGATCTGAGGAGTTGTAATCTGGATGGTCCCAATCTGACCACTGGGTACACTGGCTCTTGGGTCTCTAAGGAGGTGCTAATTTAGCCTCTGCCTAAGGCTACCCAGCAGGAGCTATGGAGAGATCTGCAGATTCCTCTTCTTTGTTTGGGATTTGGAGGTGCCCAGATGAGGCCCAGCTGTGAAGCAATGCAAGCTGCTGTGGGGCCTTGAGCCTTCTTTTGGATGTTCTGGGTGTCTCTGACCCAGCTGCAGTTTGTTAGGTAATTTTAGATTGCGAAGGGCCAGGTCATTCATATGCAAAAGCCTCTGCATACAGCTTGGGTTGGGGGAGGTCTCAGGGAATCACCAGGGTGGAGCAAACAGCTATGGCTGATCCTCAATCCTGCTCTAAGAGGTCCCGGGTCTCAGTGCTCTGCGGTAATCGCTGCAAGCAACTCTGAGGGAAAGCCGCCCTCGAGTTCTGCCCATTGCCAGACAGTCTAGTTTCTTCCCATATGAGTCTGGGTCCCCAGAGACTAGCCCAGAACAGGAGTCAGGGCCTTTGGGAGCTTGTGTCTCCCTCCCAATTGAAAAAGACAACCAGGTCCTCAGTTGCCAGCCCTTTCTGCGTGCACCTCCGTACCTCTGCACTTTACCTCCACACCTCCTCTGAGTCTCAGTGTGCTTTTCTCTTTTCTTCTAGTTGTAGAATTTCCAGTCAGCCAGCTTCCTGTGGTTCTGGATGATGTCTGTTTTGTCTTTTAGTTATATTTTTGAAGTAGTTGTGTGAGGCAGCAATTTCAGGTGTTTACCTATGCCACCATCTTGGTTTCTCTCCTGATCTTGCATTTCTTAAAGTTTTGGTGCTCTTTTATAATGAGCAGAACTATTTGTGTCTGTTAAAATGTTTCTTGTGAATTGCAAACTTTGTTAATATACTCTTCCTTGTCTCACTTAATGTGTTTGTATTAAAAATAAATGTTATCTGATAGTAAGATCAATATTCTGTTTTCTAAAATTTGCATAAGTGCTTTTGCCATCCTTTGACTTTCAATATTTCTGAGTTACTTTTCTTTTCTTTTCTTTTTTAAATCTTCACCTGAGGATAGTTTTTCCATTGATTTTCAGAGAGAGTGGAAGGGAGCGGGAGATACAGAGAGAGAAACATCGATGTGAAAGAGACACATCAATTGGTTGCTTTCCATTTGTGCCCCCACTGGAGTCAAGGATTGAGCCTGCCTCTGACTGGACTCAAACCTGTGACCCTCAGTCCACCAGCTGACACTCTTACCACTGAGTCAAGCGAATTAGGGCCCAAATTACTTTTCTATTGAATTTTGTGTAATTCCTATGAACAAGACTATTTTCATCATAACCACAATACCACCATTAAAATCAGAAAATTAACATTTGATATACTATTGATACCTTATTACCATTTAAACCACAGGCCCCATGTGAATGTTGCCAGTTGTCCCAATAATGTCCCATATGACAAAAGGATCCAATCGAAGACTAGCATTTAGTTCTCACAGTTCCTCAGTCTTTCCTTGATTTTCATGAATTCCAGTTTTGAAGACTACAGGCCAATTGTGTAGAATGTCTCTTGATTTCTATTTGCCTAATGTCTTCTTATGATTAGAATTAGGTTCTGCATTTTTGGCAGGAATAGCAAGAAGTGACACTATATTCTTCATATTACATTTTATTAGGTGTTGCATAAGTTCCATTTGTCCCATTTTTGTGATGTTAACTTTGATCACTGTGTTAGGGCAAACTTTTTGACTCGAGGGCCACAATGGGTTCTTAAACTGGACCGGAGGGCCGGAACAAAAGCATGGATGGAGTGTTTGTGTGAACTAATATAAATTCAAAGTAAACATCATTACATAAAAGGGTACGGTCCTTTTTTTTTTTTAGTTTTATTCATTTCAAACGGGCTGGATCCGGCCCGCAGGCCGTAGTTTGCCCACGGCTGGTTTAGCATGATGTCTGGCAGATTTCTCCACTGTTGAGTTACTTTTTTTCTCTTTGTAATTAATAAATATATTGTGGGAAGGTACTTTGCGACTATGTAAATGTCCTGTTCCTCATCAAACTTTATCAATTAGTTTTAGCACTCATTGATGTTTTTTGGCTGAATTATTTATTCCTGAAATTGTTGTCAAATAGTGATTTTCTAGTTCATTCATCCCTTCTACATTCATACCTTAAGGAAAACCTTTCTCACTTCCCCATTTGTGAATGTATGTACACTAATACAAATAAATAATATATGCACATTTATATGGACTCATGACTTTTAATTTGATCAGTAAGTTATATCCTGTTACCATCATCATTATTTATTATTATTATTATTATTATTATTATTACTATAACTAGAGACCCGGTGCACAAAAATTTGTGCACTTGGGGGGGGGGGTCCCTCAGCCCGGCTTGTGCCCTCTCTCAGTCTGGGACCCCACGGGGGATGACCACCTGCTGTCTTAGGCCCGCTTCCCGGAGGAATGGGCCTAAGCTGGCAATCAGATATCCCTCTGGCAGCCCGGCAGCCCTCAGGGGATGTCCACTTGCCAGAGAGGAGCAGGCCTAAACTGCAGTCTGACATCCTTAGTGCTGCTGAGGAGGTGGGAGAGGCTCCCACCACCACCGTTGTACTGGCAGCCGTCAGCCTGGCTTGTGGCTGAGCAGAGTTCCCCCTGTGGGAGTGCACTAATCACCAGGGGGCAGCTCCTGCATTGAGCATCTGTCCCCTGGTGGTCAGTGTGTGTCATAGTGACCAGTCATTCCCAGTCATTCCCAGTCGTTCTGCTGTTAAGGCCAGTATGCATATTACCCTTTTATTATATAGGATAGAGGCCTGGTGCATGGGTGGGGGCCAGCTGATTTATCCTGAAGGGTGTCCCGGATCAGGGTGGAGGTCCCACTGGGGTGCCTGGGCAGCCTGGGTGAGGGACTGATGGGTGTTTGAAGGATGGTCACACCCCCTTCAGCGTGGGGGTTCCCACTGGGGTGCCTGGTCAGCCTGGGTGAGGGGCTCATGGCTGTTTGCAGGCTGGCCACACCCCCTTTAGGTGGAGGGTTCCCACTGGGTTGCCTGGCCAGTCTGGGTGAGGGGCTGAGGGCTGATTTCAGGCTGGCCAAGCCCCCCAGCGATGGAAGCTCCCAGCCTCTCCTTTTTTTCTTTTTCATTTTTAATTCTGGGATTTATTTACCTTTTATAATTGAGACTTTGTTGCCTCCAGTGGAGCTCAGAGCTGGCTGTGGCAGGTGGGAAGCTTGGCTTCCTCCATAACTGGAGCAACCACGCCTCCTGCTCGCTCCAGCTCCGTGGCTGCCGGCCGCCATCTTGGTTGGGTTAATTTGCATATAGTCGCTCTGATTGGCTGGTGGGCATGGCTTCAGGTGTAGCAAAGGTATGGTCAATTTGCATGTTTGTCTTTTATTAGATTAGATATTTTTCTTTCCCATTGACCTTGGCTAGTTTGATACAATTTGACAGTGATGGAATTAAGCTAGCTTTCTGGTTAGCTTATGTATTCTTTTGACATGTCTTCATTATTCTTTGAGCACTTTTTAACTTTATAGTACAACCAGGCATTCCAGGCTCATCATGTACTTTCTCTGTGCCACTCCTGGTATCAGATATTTCTCCAAGGTTCTCTGTTCTTTTAATGGTATTTAGAAATGAAGATATAGCAGCTTCTCAGAATGTCAGTGCTTCCAGGCCCTTCCATTGGTCAAAGATAGGGAATATATATTTGCATGAATGTATGTACATTCATACAAATAAATCATATATATATCTCACAATAAGTTCTCACTGTTGCCTCTAATTCCAGTCTGGCACCCCAGAATTCCAGCTCAGTCATCCTACACCATATAGACCCCCTTCTCATCCTGCGTGTACTCTGATACCCCACACAAGGTCAGTACTTGCACCCTCCCCCTCCTCTCACTCCCAGCACCCTTGGGCAGACACCCTCCTCATCTCTCTCCAATTCCAACACCCTGCTCCAGCTTTTCAGCATGCCCCACCCCCTGCCCATGCAGAGACCAACTTGCTGGCTCTATCTATTGGCTTTTGCACTGAATCATTAAGGGAAGAAGGGAGGAATCTATTATTTATAGTTTAGTTTTACTTTGTGACCCAATCTGGGAATGTTTTGCTTTTAATATGTGAATTTGTGCTATTTTTATTTATTCATATGAAATGTGCTAGTTTTATCTTCTTAATGCTATTCTCCCATCTTAACAATTTATTATTATTATTTATTTTTTGATATATGAACTATATTTCATTTTTATCTGTGTAGTTTTTCTGATAATCTAAAGATGTATAGTTTTAATAGTCCTACTGATTCTTGTTTAACTATAATTTTAAATAATGCACTCAATTCTTTACCATCTGATTTTCATGGATTATCGTATGAATTCTTGTCATGATTTCCTTTATAGCTTTATTATTGCATTAGCAGGTGAAAATAGTTTTTGATATTCTATAAAAGTTGTGTCAGTTAGCCTACTTTTATTAACTCCCATTCTCTCCTCTATCCTCATCATTCACATTCTGATGTTTCTGTTATATTCTCATAGTTTATAACAGTTACCTCTGCTCTGTAACCATAGCTCCTCAGCAATTTTAGCTTTTGTCTTGCATGAAAATGAATTTAGCACTTTCAGCTAATCCTTTTACCTCATTTTATCCATTTATCTCTTTGCTGGCTAGAGTTTATAATCTAATCGTTTTTTTTTTGTTTTTTTTTAAGCGTCATGGGAATGGAATGTCTTGAATTCTTGCATGCTGAAAATATTTGTCACCTTTAGACTGGTAAAATAATTTGAGGAAGTACAAAATGTTTGGGTCTCATTTTCTTCTTCTAGAAGACTTTGTAAAGATTTCTCTACCCTTTTGGTGTTAGTTTGAAGCCAGCCTGAATATATATATACACTAGAGGCCCAGTGCACAAATTCATGTGGGCCTGTGGGATTGGGCCAAAACCAGCTCTCCAACATCCTCCAAGGGGTCCCAGATTGTGAGAGGGTGCAGACCAGGCAGAGGGACCCCACCTGTGCATGATCAAGGCTGAGGAGGGACCCAGGAGGTTGGCCAGCTGGGGAGAGACTGCAAGAGGGCTCCAGGGTGTGTCTGGCCCATCTCACACAGTCCCGATTGGCTGGACCCCAATAGCAAACTAACCTACGGGTCTGAGTGTCTGCCCCCTGGTGGTCAGTGCATGTCATAGCGAGTGGTTGAGCGGCCTTAGCATATCTTTAGCATATTATGCTTTGATTGGTCGAATGGCCTACTGGTCGACCGGACACTTAGCATATTAGGCTTTTATTATATAAGACTAGAGGCCCGGTGCACAAAAATTTCTGCACTCGGGAGGGAAGGGGGGCAGTCCCTCAGCCTGGCCTGTGCCCTCTCGCAGTCTGGGACCACTCGGGAGATAACGCCCTGCTGGCTTAGGCCTGCTCCTGGGTGGCAGAGGGCAGGCCCAATCCCTAGGTGCAGCCCCTGGTCAGGCTCAGAGCAGGGCCGATTGAGGAGTTGGGGCGCTGCCCCCTGTCATGCACAGAGCAGGGTGGATTGGGAGGTTGCGATGCCACCCCCAGTCACACTCAGGGTAGGGCCGATTGGGGGGTTGGGGCACTGCCCCCTGTCACACTCAAGGCAGGGTCGATGGGGAGGTTGCGGCGCCACCCCCTGTCACGCACAGAGCAGGGCCCATCAGGGTGGTTGGGGCTCCTTACCCTGTCACGCACAGAGCAGGGTTGATCAGGGGGTTGGGGAGCTCCCCCCTGTCACACACAGAGCAGGTCCCATCAGGGGGTTGAGGAGCTCCCCTCTGTCACTCACAGAGCAGGGCCAATAGGGGAGTTGGGGCACCTTCCCCTGTCATGAACAGAGCATGGCGGATAGGGAGGTTGTGGCCCCGCCCCCTGTCACACACAGAGCTGCAGGGCGATAAGGGGGTTTGGGCGCTGCCCCCGTCACGCTGATCCCGGTGCTGGGAGGCATGTTACCCTTTTACTATATAGGATAGAGGCCTGGTGCATGGTTGGGGGCCTGCTGGTTTGCCCTGAAGGGTGTCCTGGATCAGGGTGGGGGTCCCACTGGGGTGCCTGGCCAGCCTGGATGAGGGTATGATGGCTGTTTGCATCTGGTCACACACCCTTCAGGGTGGGGGTCCCCACTGGGGTGCCTGGCCAGCCTGGGTGAGGGGATGATGGCTGTTTGCAGCTGGTCACACACCCTTCAGGGTGGGGGTCCCCACTGGGGTGCCTGGCCAGTCTGGGTGAGGGTCTGAGGGCTGTTTTCAGGCTGGCGGGTGACAGAAGCTCCCAACTGATCCTTTTTTCCTTTTTTTTTTTTCTGGGCCAGCTTTAGCTCTGAGGCTACAGCTCTTAGGCCTCTGATCCTGAAAGCAGGTATCTGGTTTGTTTCAGTTTTATAATCGAAACACTGTATAAACTCCAGTTCTGAGATCCCGGCTCGCTGAAAGCAGGTTTCTGGGGTTTTGTTTAGCTTCTATATTTGATAAAATGTTTGAAACTGCAGGCTCAGAGGCCTGCAAGGCAGTTGGTTTCCTCCGTCACTGAAGCAAGCAAGCCTCATGTTAGCTTCAAGCTGCCTGGCTGCCAGCTGTCATCTTGGCTGGCAGTTAATTTGCATATCGCCCTGATTAGCCAATGGGAAGGGTAGCGGTTGTATGCTAATTACCATGTTTCTCTTTTATTAGATAGGATTTTCCCCCCTAGTTCCTCAGTAGCTATGCTGATAGTTTTACCTGAATGCCCAATGATTCTCTTTTTTAAAATTTTAATTTTTTATTATAATTGAAATGCAATAGGATATTAGTGTCAGGTGTACAACATAGTGATTAAACATTTTTAAACCTTACAAAGGGATCACCACAATAAGTCTAGTATCCACCTATGACCGTACATAGTTATAATCCCTGTATTCCCTAGGCTGTACTTTACATCCTGTGACCTATTTTACAACTGGAGGTTTGTGCTTAATCTCCTCCCCTCTTTCTAATGATTCTTTTTTCAATTTTGAATATAAGAAATTTTATTAAGCCAGTTCTCAACATTTGTCTTTTTGAATCTGTTTTTCCTTTCAATCTGTAGATTCCCATTTTTTATTTTATTTTACATTTATTTTAAAAATATTTTTATTGATTTCAGAGAGGAAGTGAGAGGGAGAGAGAGATAGAAACATCAATGATGAGAATCATTGATTGGCTGCCTCCTGCATGCCCCCTACTGGGGATTGAGCCTGCAACCCGGCCATGTACCCTTCACCAGAATCGAACCTGGGACCCTTCAGTCCCCAGGTCAAGGCTCTCCCCTGAGTCAAACCGGCTAGGGCTCACATTTTTATTATTAATTTTAGGTTTTTTTTTTGTGGTAAAATACATATAACATAGAATTTACCATCTAAACCATTTCTAAGTGTACAGTTCAATAGTGTTAAGTACATTTATGTTGTTGTACAACCAATCTCCAGAACTTTTTTCAACTTGCAAAACTGAAATTCTTCATCCATCAAACAACTCCCCATTTTCCCCTTACCCCAGCCAGATTCAAATTTTCTTTTATTTTTAAGGAACACTTTAATTATGTCTTTAATTCTGCTTTTCTTTTCTAGGTGCTCAGTGCTCTTTCTCAGGAGCAGTCTCATACATGTGGTGGATCTAGTTACAAACAAGGTGTCTTTGATTTTGTTCCTCTGAGTATATCATTCACTTTAGAGAAGTTGTATTTGTCTGCTCTGCCCATGAGCTGTCATTATGGGACACTGTGTCAGCATCTTCCCTCAATTTGGTTCCAGTTTCACTGGACTTGGCAGAAGTTCTTCATAGAAAGTGTTATTCGGGCCCAGCTGGTGTGGCTCAGTGGTTGAGCATTGACCTATGAACCAGGAGGTAATGGTTTTTTTTTAAACATATTTTTTATTGATTAAGATATTACATATGTGTCCTTGTCCCCATGTTACCCCCTTCTCCCCCCACCCCCCTCCGCTCATGCCCTCACCCCCCCGTTGTCCGTGTCCATTGGTTAGACCTAAATGCTTGCATATAAGACCTTTGGTTGATCTTTCCCCTTACCCCCAACCTCCCCTACCTTCCTTCCAAGGCCCGACAGTCCAATCAATGCCTCTTCGTCTCTGGATCAGTCCTTGTTCATCAGTTTATGTTGTTCATTATATTCCACAAATGAGTAAGATCATGTGGTATTTATCCTTCATTGACTGGCTTATTTCACTTAGCATAATGCTCTCCAGTTCCATCCATGCTGTGGCAAATGGTAAGAGTTCCTTTTTCTTCTTCCTCTTCTTAAAGAATACCTTTCAGTATTTCATATAATGCTGATTTGGTAGTGATGAACTCCTTTAGCTTTTTCTTATCTGTGAAGCTCTTTATCTGACCTTCTATTCTGAATGATAGCTTTGCTGGATAAAGTAATCTTGGTTGTAGGTTCTTGCTATTCATCACTTTGAATATTTGAATATTTCTTGCCACTCCCTTCTGGCCTGCATAGTTTCTGTTGAGAAATCAGCTGACATTCATATGGGTACTCCCTTGTAGATAACCGACTTTTTTTCTCTTGCTGCTTTTAAGATTCTCTCTCTGTCTTTTGCTCTTGGCATTTTAATTATGATGTGTCTTGGTGTGGTCCTCTTTGGATTCCTTTTGTTTGGGGTTCTCTGCACTTCCTGGACTTGTAAGTCTATTTCTTTCACCAGGTAGGGGAAGTTTTCTGTCATTATTTCTTCAAATAGGTTTTCAATATCTTACTCTCTCTCTTCTTCTGGTACCCCTATAATTCTGATGTTGGTACGCTTGAAGTTGTCCCAGAGGCTCCTTACACTATCTTCATATTGTTGGATTCTTTTTTCTTTTTGCTTTTTTGGTTGGGTATTTTTTGTTTCTTCGTATTTCAAATCTTTGACTTGATTCTTGGGATCCTCTTGTCTGCTGTTGGATCTCTGTATATTATTCTTTATTTCAGTCAGTGTATGCTTAATTTCTAGTTGGTCTTTTTTCATATCCTCCAGGGTCTCACTAAATTTATCAGCAGTTTCCATAAAATTCTTGAAAAACCTTATAAACGTGGTTTTGAACTCTATATCCTGTCGTTTGCTTTCCTCCATTTCTGTCATTTGTGACCTGTTCCTTTGTCTCCCCATTTTTTATGCTTCCCTGTGTTGGTAGAGTGGTTTTGTGTGCTAAGTGTCCTGTAGGGCCCAGTGTCTCAGCTTCCCCAGTTACCTGAGGTGGACACTCTTGGTGCACCCCCTTGTGGGCTTTGTGCACAGTCTTGTTGTAGTTATGCCTTGATTGTTGTAGGATCACTGGGAGGAATTGACCTCCAGGCCAATTGGCTGTGAGAATCAGCTGTCTCTGCAGTGGGAGAACTTCTGTGCTGAAGACACCCTTCTGGGGCAAGACTTGCTTCAGTGGGGCTTTGGTGCTCACTGAGTCTGTCCCCCGAGTGTGTCCCTTATGGATCTGAGGAGTTGTAATCTGGATGGTCCCAATCTGACCACTGGGTACACTGGCTCTTGGATCTAAGGAGGTGCTAATTTAGCCTCTGCCTGAGGTTACCCAGCAGGAGCTACAAAGAGAACTGCAGATTCCCCTTCCTTTTTTGGAGTTTGGAGGTGCCCAGATGAGGCCCAGCTGTGAAGCAATGCAAGCTTCTGTGGGGCCTTGGGCCTTCTCTTGGAAGTTCTGGGTCTGTCTGGCCCAGCTGGAATATGTTAGGTAATTTTCAGGTTGCAAAGGGCCAGGGCATTCATATGCAAAAGCCTCTGCCACAGCCTGGGTTGGGTGGGGTCTCAGGGAATCAAAGGGCGGAGCAAGCAGCTATGGCTGATCTTCAGCCCTGCCCCTAGGGGCCCAGCATCTCAGTGTCCTGGTAATTGCTGCAAGCACCTCTGAGGGAAAGCCGCCCTCAAGTTCGGAGTTCTGCCTGCTGCCATACAGTCCAGTTTCTCCCCGTATGAGTCCTGGTTCCCCAGAGACTTCCCGGAACCGGAGTTCAGAGCAGTCGGGAGCTTGTGACTCCCTCCCAATTGAAAAAGACAGCCGTGTCCTCAGGTGCCAGCCCCTTTCTGTGCACGCTCGGGCCTCAGTACCTCTGCACTTTACTTCCGCAGCTCCTCTGGGTCTCAGTGTGCTTTTCTTTCCTTCTAGTTGTAGAATTTCCACTCAGCCAGCCTTCCTGTAGTTCTGGATGATGTCCATTTTGTCTTTTAGTTGTATTTTTGAATTTGTTGTGGGAGGCAGCAATTTCTGGTGTTTACCTATGCCGCCATCTTGGTTTCCTCCCCCAGGAGGTCATGGTTTGATTCCCAGTCAGGGCACATGCCAGGGTTGCAGGCTTCATCCCCAATGTGGGGTGTGCAGGAGGTGGCCAATCAATTATTCTCTCTCATCATTGATGTTTCTATTTCTCCCTTCCTCTCCCTTCCTCTCTGAAATCAATAAAAAAATTTTTTTTAAAAAGGAAAGTATTATTTGGGGTTGTAAGTCCTCTCCATTTTCATTCAAAATAGAATTTATAAATCTGTATTTATTTTTCTTGTGGTAAATCAATTAAATTGGTGTCAGAGATAAGATGTTGGTGGATGTATCTTTATTCCTTCTCATTATATTTGGAATTGTGTTATTGAGTGTTTCTCTTATTAATTTGTATATAATTTATTTAGAACAGTGATTTTCAGCTCATGGAACATATAAACTAATTACTCAAATTCTGAAGCATAGCAAAAATACATTTTTTGTCAATCTGACAAAAAAAAAGAGATATATTTTGATTCATTCACACTGGATGGCTGTTGTTGTGTTGGCCATTGTTATTTTTTTTTTATTTGACAATTTAAGGGAGAAGAGGTTAGGCAGTAGTGGGCAAACTTTTTGACTCGAGGGCCACAATGGGTTCTTAAACTGGACTGGAGGGCCGGAACAAAAGCATGGATGGAGTGTTTGTGTGAACTAATATAAATTCAAAGTAAACATCATTACATAAAAGGGTACGGTTTTTTTTTTTTTTTTTTTTTTTTTTTTTTTTTTTTTTTTTTTTTTTTTTTAGTTTTATTCATTTCAAACGGGCCGTAGTTTGCCCACGGCTGGGTCAGTGCTCCTGACTAAATAGTCAGGTATTGCATGTTTTAAGAATTCTTGTGGAATACCAGTTGAAAATCAATGATTTAGAATATATCACTCATAGCTGAACATCAAACGTCCATAAATTTGGAACTTAGGAAAACAATTGCAAACCCAGAAATAGTCCTTTTAAAATTGTTTATTATTTCTTGTCATTTCATGAAATTGGAGGTGGGAAGGGGGTGGAAAGCTGTGCTTGGCCTTTTAGCTGGACACAGATGCGTTTGTATGTGTCTTGAGTGGTTTGTGTCAGAGAGACCACCTTCTGCTCCCCACACCCCAACAAAGGTAACTTGTTAGAGTTACATCCACAAGGGAAAGCTGCCTATGCCTTTTTTCCTTGTTCGTCTGCTACGGCCTTTGGACTGCTGCCGTTGTCGGTGGGGATGAAAGATTTCACTGGGCCTGGGTTCTTCTCTGAAACAGTATCTGGGAAACTGCTTCCCCTTTATCAGGCTTTGTCATGGTCACTGTACCTTCCAAAGCACAGAGATTTGGGTGTGAGATGGTTAAAGTTTTCTCTCCTTGGAAGGGAGAGGACCTGGGGTGTGTTGGAGCGCGGGAAGGCAGATATCACCAGAGCTTGAGTGGGTGCTGTCAGTGGGGAGGATGGGAGAAGTGTTGTGCGCAGGTGTGGGCCTGAGTGCACGGTGCCTACATGGATCTCCATCGTTCAATACACAAGCCATTTGTGAAGTAAGCGTCTATTATCCATTCAGTATTAGGATATTGAGATGGATCACACATAGACTTGGTTCTGAAGAGTTATATTTCTGGTAAAGAGGTAGCACAAGTGGAGACATTAATTTCACAGGATGAGAATGGAGAGGTGGGTGGAAGTGGTGTAATACTTTCAATAATAAAGATAAATTAAAAAACATACTGAAACCGCCGAAATTGGTTTGGCTCAGTGGATAGAGCATCAGCCTGCGGACTCAAGGGTCCCGGGTTCGATTCCGGTCAAGGGAATGTATCTGGGTTGCGGGCACATCCCCAGTGGGAGATGTAAAGGAGGCAGCTGATCGATGTTTCTCTCTCATCGATGTTTCTAACGCTCTATCTCTCTCCCTTCCTCTCTGTAAAAAATCAATAAATTATATTAAAAAACAAAACAAAAACATACTGAAATAAAAGAATTAAATACTGAGAAATAAATTTAACCAAAGAGATCTGTGCAGTAAAAACTAAAAGTCATATATATCAATATAATGGACTATTATTCAGCCATGAGAAAAAGGGAAATCCTGCTATTTGCAACAGCATGGGTAGAGCTGGAGGATATTGTGCTAAGAGAAATACGTCAGAGTAGGACAAATACTTTATGATCTCATTTATATGTGGAATCTGAAAAACCCCAAACTCATGGAAACAAAGTAGATTGGCGGTTGCCAGGGCTTAGGAGGTGGGGGAACTGGGTGATGTGGCCAAGGGCTGTGACCTTCCAGTTATAAGAAGAACCAGTAGCCTGCTGAGATGTTGAATATGGGAATAGGGGTGTGTGTTAGTTTCCTACCATAAACTGGGTGACTTAAAACAACAAAAGTGTATTGTCGCTTAGCTTTGGAGGCTAAAAGTTCAAAATCAAGGTGTCAACAGGGCCGTGCACTCTCCGAAACCTGTAGGGAAGAACCCTTCTCTACCTCTTCTTGTTCCTGGTGTTGGCATCACACCAGTCCCTGCCTCCTTGGTCACATGGCCATCTATCCTTGTGTGTCTTTACATAATCTTCCCTCTGTGTATGTCTGTGTCCCAATTTCTCTCTCTCTCTCTCTCTCAACTTTGTTTTTGTTGATTTATAAAGAGAGAGGAAGGGGGAGGGAGAAACATTAATGTGAAAGTGACACATCAATCGGCTGCCTCCTGCACACCGGCATCAGTGCACAGGACGATGCCCAACCCACTGACAACACCAGCTAGGCTCAGTACATTAATTGGCCCCATGTGGAAATTGTGAGTGGAAGACAGGAGGGATTCATTTTTTACTAATGCCACAAGAAAGTGCCTTTGGTAGCAATAACTCAGGATTTGACTCTTTTCAGGATGACAAATCCTGGCTCTTTGGGGGTTCATTTAATTTTTGGAACTGCTCAAATGTCACTAGGAGCCGTGTGTGAAGAAGAAGGAGGCAGACTGAACCGAGTGGCATTTGGAGCAGGAGGCCCAGCACATGTGGCTGTGGCTCAGTGTGACTAAAAGGGCTTGTTAGAGGCAGTGTCCTGAAAGTGGGCTGTGACCGGCTCAGGGAATGGGCTCCAGGCAGGGCTTTTCTCCCTCCCCCTCAGGCCCACCCTACAGAACACAGGCACACAACAAGTTGAATGCTTTCAATTTAATTGCTCTGAGCCGTACACATGATTAAGGCATTAAGTCCCCAGATCCCATTCTTTACAGCTTCTCAAACGAAAAATCTGCCTAGATTCAATCTCTTCTTCGCAGCATCTTGAAGAAAGCAGAGACGCGAATGAGGCTTGAAGGGTCTAAAGCCCTACCCACCCATTCCATCCTCAACTCAATCTTCTTTCCAACCTCACTGCACCCTGAGGGCCTGACACAGAAGTCAGAGGGAGGGAGGATAGATTCACAGGAGGCCAAAGGATGAGCCCTATCCCCCAACCTGGGCAGGAGTGAGAGGAAGAGAAATGAGCAAGCAGACTCTGCAGTGGGAAGGTTGGGGGTAGGACTCCAGGGGCATCTGGTATCAGACAACCATGCATTTTGAACGTGGGTAAGAAATTTGAGCCATTTGAAGGCACAAATGAAGAAAATTTCAATGGAGAGGATCTGAGGTAGTCCCAGATCTCCTGTGTAGGGTGGTGGTGAGGGCATGGTCTTTCCCACCTCCCCAGTTGGCTGGTGGCTAGTGGCTGGTGAGTACTCCTGTTCCCACAAGCCTTTGCCGTAGGATGCACTTACCTTTAGCCTTTTGAATTTCTTCGTCCACCTTCTTTTGTTGTCTTTCAATGAAATCTTTTTGGTCCTGTCTACCTTTCTCTATCACGGATTCTAATTTTGGAGCAGAAGAATCACATCAGCAGAAAAGCCATGTCATTTAAAGAGAGTGCCCACCTCTTCCCCTCTTCCCCCATTATCCTTGTATAAATTCCTAAAGTGCAGAAGTTTTGCTGAGGGGCCCAGCTTCTCTCTTATAGGAACGTGAGTGGGCCAGGAGAGAAACCATGTATAGTGCAGGCAGCAAAATCTACTATTGCAGAGACTGTGTTTGGGTGCAGTGTTCACCTCATTTGTGCGTTGTGTTCAGGTGAATGAATGAATGTCTGCTTCTTCTGGGCTTGTCTTTGTGCACAGAGGCATCATGTAGACCTGCTGCCAGAGATTTCTTTGGGTTGTATCTGTTATAGAGACAGAGACTTACCCAGAGGATTTTGTCTTTGCTTGGTGGTTGGCTCCTGGGCGGCCGCTGGAGTCTGCGCTGCTATGGTTGTCTCTTGGGGTGCATCAGATTGCACTGGAGTTATAAACACACAGATTTGTTGATTTTAGCAAAGTCAGGTGTGTTTTTTTCTTCCTTAGGAATGGGTGGCAGAACCTCAGATACCTAATATGTGCTGGGTGCCAGGATACAGAAATGATATGGTATAAACTCTCCCTCTTAAGAGAGAAATGGGATTTCTACACACTATGTGCTCATTATAGATGTGTGTTTGTCTCTCCCCCCGCTCCCCCCGCCCTGCCCCAATGCATCTGGTGAAATCTTAACTTCCAACAGAATGGTATTAGGAGGTGGGGCCTTGGGGAGGTAATTAGGTCATGAGGTGAAGCCCTCATGAATGACGTTAGTGCCCTTGTAGAAGGGACCACAGAGAGCGCTCTCCCCTTCTTTCCACCATGTGAGGGTACAATGAAAATTTGGCAGCCTTCAACCTGGAAGAGGGTCCTCACCAGAACCTGACCATGCAGACATCCTGGTGTCAGACGTGTAGCCTCCAGGACCATGGGAAATACCTTTCTGCTGTGTAAGCCAGTCTATGGTTGCTTGTTGTAGCAGCCCGCCCGAATGGACTAAGCCAGAGCCTCTCGGGAGATGGGCAGGCTGGGCACGTGTTCTGGGCAGGGTTGGGGAGGAATTGGGAGAGGAGTGTGGGGGCAATCAGGGAGCATGGTAGAGAGAAGCTGGGTGTTGAATGCAGGATTTTGGCAGGGAGGTTGTTCTAAAGGGGCTTCCTTGGGGGCAGGAAGTGAGTCAGCAAGAGCTCTGGGGAAGGCATGTGTGGGACAGGTGGGCGGAATGCAAAGATGTTAAATTTAGCAGATATGGGTGGTACATGAGGGAGAGGCATGGGAAGAGGGTTGGAAATGGGGTCTGAGGCCAGATAGCGGGCACCTTGCAAAGGAGCTGGGAGTCACGAAAGCTGTTTACAGGTAAAGGTCTGCATACTGCATGGGACATTGCCCTTATTATTTTACCTTATTGTTTTCTCCCTTTTATTCACAAAAGCTTTTCCCCCATTAACCATGCCCGTATGAGTTCTCCTGCTTCTTCCCTATACCTGTCCCACCCCAATCCATGCTCTTTTATTACCACCAAGATCAGGACCCAGTCCCCTCTCCCTGAATTCCTCCCCCAGCCTCCACTGACATCCCAGCTGTTTGACCCTCCCCAGGGCAGGGACCAGAGGGAGAGAACTCACAGCTCGCAGGGTCCTCAGCAGCTTGTGCAGGACCAGTGGTGGCATCTTCTGTAACCGAGAAGACAGACAATGATGAGGACTGAACCTGATCCACACCAGAGCCATCCTCCCTCCCATTCCCAATCCTGAGGTCATGGTAACGTTTGTGGACACAGGGGGGCAGATTTCACTGTTGGCTGAACGGTCCTTCTGCCACACCAGTGGGTCCATCAGAGCATTCTTTCTGATGTTTAACTCCTCCCGCAGTTGTTTGAAGGAGGTTTTTCTAAGAAAAGTGGGATATTCCTCTGAAAAGTGCCTTCCTCCTGTACCTCTAGTTGTGAGGTGCCCTAAGTTAGTGTCAGGGAACTAGCCATGGCCTGTGGTGGTGGAGGTTGGTGCAGAGGCCCTTGAGTCACGCTCAGGTGGTTTATGAGATAGGACTCCAGCTCTAATTCCCCGTATTCTTTCAACACAACGTTTATGCAAAGCTCTCTGCTAAGTGAAGGGGTTCTATGATGAAGAAGGTAGATAAGACCCCGCCCTGACAGAGCTAACATTCTAACAGAATTATTTAGTTCCAGGTGAGATGGTGCAATATGGGCAAAAGAGGTCTAATTGATCCTTCACACATTTTGTTTTTGAGGAAGACTTTCTTGAAGAATTCATACCTAAAGTGAGATTTCACAGATGAGAAAGCACCTGGTTCGATGATATCCAGTGTTGGCTGGGGAAGGGGACAGGCAGAAGGAAGAGCAAGAAGGAAGGTCCCAAATTTTGAGGAGTGTCAGGGCTGTCTTCGCCCAAATAGTGCTTTTGTGCGATTGGAAAAGGCATCCTGAGAGATAGCCATGGGCAGGTTACGCTGCTCGGCAAGTGGAACATGGGCTCCACCACCTTCCCTGCCTGGTACCCTTGTGCATTGGACAACCTGCTCAGCTATATTCAGTGGCCCGGGGGCCCTGCAATAAGGCCAGTGTGACCATTATAGGGGGTAAAGGAGGATGTGTGAGGAGATGGCCAGAGGTTTCCTGCCCTGCCCCGCCCACCAGCAGTGAGGTAAATAGGCCACATGTGGAGAATTGGGGTGGGGGTGGGGGGGTCGGGCAGGAGTCACTTGCAGAGGGAAGAGAAGCCAGCATAGCACTGAGAGAGAAACAGAAGAATAAAGGCAGCAGCTAAGGCTTCCCTGGATTGTGAGGGCTTTGGTGGGTGCAGGGGGGGTGGGGGTGGGGGTGGGTGGGCATACTCACGGGCAACGACCAGGGCCCCAGCCAGAGCTACCAGAAGGAGAAGAGCTGTGAATCTCATGGTTGACGCTCAGGAGTGAGTATCACCACAGAATCCTCAGAGGGTCCCAAATACAGTTCTGGGACTGCTGGGCCCTTTTAAGGATACCAAGAGCCAATGGGAAACAAACTAGGAGGGGTGTGACTTCCTCCTCCTCCTCCCCTTCTTCCCCAGATTGTCACCTGCTAAATCAACAAGGATGAGCTGGGGCTGGCAGATACCTGGCACCAACCTTCTCTTTCCTTGTCTACCCCACCTGCCCTCTGGGTTCACTTCTCTGGGATCTCAGGGACAGGAAGCAGCTATTTGGTTTGGGTAGATTTTTAAATGTGTCTGTTGAGGGTACTGGTAGGACTCTAGTTTGGGCATCTCTCCTGGAGGAAGCTGCAGGCTTGGGAGACCACATTGCCCACCTCTTGCCTAGATCTCCACTGGACTCAGTGCAGGGGCTTGAAGGTTTCTCCAGGCTAAGTGAGCCCTGTTCTGTGGGGAGGCCACACTCAGAACACACTTGGGGACTGAGTTCATGGCTCCTTTATCCTCTTGAGAACATGGCTTTGAAAGCAGTGGTGCCTTCTCTGGAGTTGTCCTCTGTTCTTGCACTTAATCCCATAGGAAGAACTCCCCCAGCCCCACATAGGCCCCTGTCAGTCTCTATGCTCAGGTCCAAGCAATGGGATCTCACATTTCTGAGAGGATCTTCTGGTTAAAGGAAGCTGGTCATTCACTGAAGTTGGACTTTGGCTCTCCCTTCCAGTAGGGAGCTGACACAGTCAGAAAAGCAGATAATTCTCTTTGACTTGGGAATTCTTCTTGCCCTGAGTTGGTAACCAAGAAGCCTGGATTTTGAGTTCTGGCTTTGTCATATACATAAGAGAGGGTACTGTCATATGGTAAAAAAACTTTAGGATTTTCATTTGTCATCGAGGAGTTATGGCTCCTGTACAGGAGAATGGTGAGATAACATATGGCAAAGCATTTTATAGACAATACATTTCTATGGAGATGTGTGGGATTCTTGAACTTTGAGAGGGTTCATCTTTTTGGGTAGGTTGATTCAGGCTGGTGCTAAGTGCTATATCGAACGGGGCTGAGAAGAAACAAGAGCCACTTGAGGAACTGACAGGTAGAGAATAGGGTACTGGATACCAATTTGTGATTTCCCATTAGCTGGGTACTTGTTCTCGCCAGGCCCTGGGTGCTCCTCCAGGCTTCCCTGCCTCACAGCTGTTCTGCAGACCAGTGTGGACAAGGGGGTAGGAGGATGGTTGCATTGGTCCAGGTTCAGAGCATTAATCTCCTGAGGAGATAGAGGTGGGACATTACTGGCATGAGGAGTGAGTTCTTTTAGGCCATTTCACCCATCCTTAACCCCCAGTAAGATAACCATCACATTCAGGCAGCTGATCTGCTCCATACATGGGGTGTGGGACCTGGGGTAAAGTAATTGGGCCCCCACTAACTCCCTGTGTGGTTTCATATTTGAAATTTATCGGTATCTAATGGTGGTCAGTAAGTGAAGAAGAGGAATGCATTAAATTAGCATAGGGACAGGACTTGGCAATTGACTGCCTACCTGAGGAGGGTTGAAGGTGATGGGGAGGGCTGAGGGACAGGAGAAAGTGCTCTAGGGTGTGTGTGCATGTGTGTGTGTCCATGTATACACTAGACAAGGAGAAACTCTGACTCAAGAGCCCAAACAGTCTACCTGAGCACATTAAAAAAGCCAACAGAAGCAAACTATGATATTTGCACAAGTTTTTTCTAAGAGGAAATTAGAACTCTGGCATCAACATTAGAGCTGTCACAGAGCAAGGTCTTTCCAAATGTCACTGCTCATTCCCTTTCCTTTCCTAATCCCCCTCTTTGCTCCAGGCATTAAAAAGGCAGGTATTGACATAAATGGGGGTGGGGGTGGGGTGTAAGGTAGGGACACTTGTTCTATAGAAAAATTTCATAACTTTATAACAGGGCCAGTCCAATGTTACCCCAAATTGCAGGGCCTGGGAAAGAATTGGATTCGTATATTAAAGAAAAGAGATGCTTCCCATGTATCTGGGCGAGGGACTTGTCTTCTAGGGTGTTTGACCTCCATGATGACTGTCAGTTTGCCCATCTGTCTTTTATCATGTGCTGGTAATTCTCTGTCCTTCCTACTTCCCTCCCCTTTCTGTCTCAGATCCATTCTCTGACGATCTCTGCCCTGGTCTGGAAGGATGACCTTTGTGGGCTGTGTCACCTGGGCTTCCTTGCCCTCTAGCCTCTGGTTGAATTTGGTCAATGGCAGACAATGGTGGGCGATTAGAGGATGGGAAGAGAGATGGGTGAAGGATTTGTTCCTCCTGCTACCTCCCTGCTTTGTTATGTGTGGTAGGTAGACAGCTAACATACCCTGAGTAATCCCTATTGTCTAAACTTGGGCTGGATCTAGTGATTTGCTTCTAACAAAAAGAAAATGGCAAAAGTTTTGGGATGTCTGTCAATTTGAGATTAGGTTATAAAACACTGACTGTTGGATGGACCTGGAGAGTATTATGCTAAGTGAAATAATCCAGTCAGAGAAAGACAACTACCATATGATTTCACTTATATGTTGAATCTAATGGACAAACCAAATAAAGTAGAAACAGACTCACAGATAGAGAGAACAGACTGACAGCTGTCAGAGGAGGGTTTTTGGGAGGTGGAATGAAAAAGGAGAAGAGATTAAGCAACAATAGTATGATAGTTACCAGAGGGAAAGTGGGGTAAGGCAGGTAGAAAGGGTAAAAGGGGGAATAATGGTGATGGAAGGACACTTGACATTGGGTGGTGAACTACAATACAATATATAGATGATGTATTAAAGAATTGTACACTTGAAACCTATATAATTTCATTAATCAATATAACCCCAACATATTCAATTTAAAAAAAATTTCAAAAGAACTATGACTGTTATCTTGCTTATTCTCTCTCTCTCTCTCTCTCTCCCCCCACCCCCTCCCTGTCTTCTCAGCTTGCTTTCCCCAGTGAAGTGAGATGCTGTGGTGTGAGCTGCCCTATGGAGAGGGCCATGTAGTAAGGAACTGATGGCAGCCTTAGCCTGAAGCCAGGGAAGGATAGAGGCTCCCCGGTCCAGCAATCTTTGAGGAAGTGAATTCTGCCAACAAGTGTCAGTGAGCTTGGAAGTGGATCCTTTAGTGACTAACCTTGATAACTTCTTGCAGGCTTGTCAGAGATTCTGAGTAGAGGACCCAGCTAAGCTGCACCTGGACTCCTGGCCCACAGCAACCGAGAGATAAGAAATGATGCTGTTTGAATAGCACTAGGCTTTGGAATAATTTGTTATTTAGCCACAAACATTTAATACTGCATGGTGTGGCAATGGCGGTGTTCCTTTATGACTACAGCTTCTATCTAGTGGCCCTGGTTCCACAGCTCCTTCTCCTAACTGGTCTCAGAGAAAACCATTTTCTCCCTGTGCCGCTTCAGTTTTAGAGATGGTAATGGCTTCCTGCTGTTGTTAGTCCTTACTTGAATATATATATATATATATATATATATATATATATATATATATATATATATATATATATATATTTCATTAAAGAACCTCTTTAATAAGCTCTTCTGAATGGGCCATTCCTTTTCTTCTAGGACTCTGACTGATATACCCCCCCTCATCTGACCTGTGCTGAATGTCTTTTCCCTGTTCCCCTTCTGTGAAACCCTACCCTGAAGTAGGAGGGATAGCAAGGATTAAAAATGGAAGAAGTGACCCAGAGTTCTTGGGTAGATAGTTCACACATCCAAGACACAGCCATAAGCTCTGTCTATAAGACCAACTTATCCTGACTGCTATGGTTCACATGGCTGGTCTCTGCTGGTTTTGCCCAAGCTCTACCACACTCCCCTGTTGTATTTATTTGTTGAAGGAATTGGTTTACGTGCTTATGGAGCCTGGCTAGTCCAAAACCTGTAGTTCCAGTTTGAAGGCTGTCAGGTTGAAGACCCAGGAAAGAGATGTTGTGGTTCAAGTTGAAAGGCCACCTGCTGGCAGAATTCCCCTTCTTCCAGGGAGGTCAGTCCTTTGTTCTATTCACTCCTTCAACTGGATGAGACCCGCTCATATTATGGAGGGCAATCTGCTTTACTCAAAGCCCAGTGATTTAAATATTAATCTCACCCCAAAACACCCTTAAAGAAATATCTGAAATAATGTTTGACCACATATCTGGGCACTGTGGCCCAGCCAAGTTGAGACATAAGATAAACCATCACAGCCCTGGCCAGTGTTACTCAATGGTTAGACTGTTTGCCCCTACACCAAAGGGTTTTGAGTTCAATTCCCAGTCAAGGGCATGCACCTGGGTTGCAGGTTTGATCTCTGGCCTGATCGGGGCACGTGTCAGAGGCCACCAATTGATGCATCTCTCTCACATCGATGTTTCTCTCTTTTTTCCTCTTTCCCTTTTTCTCCCTCCCTTCCACTCTCTCTGAAAATCAATGGAAAAATATCCTTGGTTGAGGATTAACAAAACAAAAGAAAACACACCCCCCCCAAACCATCATAGTACCCTTTAATATTTTAATTTTGGAAGGCTAGTGAGTATCAGGTAGGGCCCAGAGAGAAAAAGATATGTTATGTGCAACTTCAGAAAGGCTTTTCCAGATCATAACATATTTTCTCTTCCTGGATTACAGTTGAAGTGGTAAGCTCCAGGGAGCCACAGAATAAGTCCTCAAAGAATCAAGAGCCAGCCCTCCTCCTGCCTGTGGACTTATCAATTCTCATGGACCCCCTGTGGTTCTGCCACTTCACTTGGCAATGTCTAGATAGGGACTTGGAGTCAGAGGCCAGAGTTTGGGGATGCAAATTTCAATGCCTATAGGAGTTAGGCAAGTAACAAAAGTGAGCCAGGCAGGCCAGGTGTAAGGCTGACAACAGTGCAGGTGCAATGATACATGATAAATGTCCCTCCCTACTGCCAGACATTCCAATTCTTCAAGGAAAATTCGGTATCTGGATTTCCAGGTGAAATCTCCCAATTTTCTTTCTTATCCTTTTTATACGTTTTATGTAATATTTTTACTTTTTACTTTTAAATATCTTCAGACTTACAGAGAATTTGCAACCCCCCCCCCCCCCCCCCCCCGCTTTCTAGATCCACTGGAGACTGGAGTCCCATATGCTAACGTTTACTCATGCTTGTGTTATCATTTTCTATATTTGTCCTTCTCTCTTTCTCTGTTTTTTCCTAAACTTTCTTGAGAATAGAAGCTGATTTTTTTTTTATTTCTTAAAGTATTACAAAGAGTATTACACATGTCTCATTTTTTCTCCCCCTTGACATTCCCCCGGCTTCCCCCACCCCCCAGTGTCTTGTGTCCATTAGTTATTCTCACATGCATGCATATAAGTCCTTCAGTTGATCTCCTACTCCTCCCAACCCTCTCCAGTGTTCCCACAGTAGTTTGACATTCTGCTCAATGCTGCTCTGCCTCTGTATCCATTTTTGTTCATCAGTCTACAATGTTTCTTATTATCCATAAATGAGTGAGTTTATGTGGTATTTTTCTCAGCTTCCCAGGGGCTGTCTCAGTCTCACAGGGGCCATCTCAGCCTCACAGGGGCCGGCCCACCTCACAGGGGCCATCCCAGCCTCACGCGGGCCATTTCAGCCTCACAGGGGCCACCTCAACCTCACAGGGGCCATTTCAACCTCACCTGGGCCGTCCCAACCTCACCGGGGCTGATTCAGCCTCACTGGGGCCGTTTCAGCCTCACTGGGGCCGTTTCAACCTCACTGGGGCCGTCTCAACCTCTCCGGTGCCATCTTGACCTCACCAGGACTGATTCATCCTCACTGGGGCTGTTGCAACCCTACTGGGGCCGTTGGAACCTCACTGGGGCCGTTTCAACCCCACTGGGGCCGTCTTGACCTCACTGGAGCCGTCTCTACCTCTCCAGTGCCGATTCAATCTCACTGGGGCCGTTTCAACCTCACCGGGGCAGTTGCAACCTCACCGGGGCCGCTGCAACTTCACCGGGGCTGTTGCAACCTCACCAGGGCTGTCTCAACCTCACCAGGGCCATTTCATCCTCACCGGGGCCGATTCAATCTCACCGCGGCCAATTCGACCTCACTGGGGTTGTCTCAACCTCACCAGGGCCATCTTGACCTCACCGGGGCCGTCTCGACCTCACAGGGGCCGTTTCAACCTCACAGGGGCCATCTTGACCTCACAGGGGCCGTTTCAACCTCACTGGGGCTATTTCAACCTCACCGGGGCAGTTGCAACCTTGCCGGGGCCAATGCAACCTCACCAGGGCCATCTCAACCTCACCGGGGCTGTCTCGACCTCACTGGTGCTGTCTCGAATTCACCGGGGTCGTCTCAGCCTCACCGGGGCCGTCCCAGCCTCAGCGGGGCCATCTCAACCTCACGGGGGCCGTTTCGACCTCACCAGGGCCGCTGCAACCTCACCAGGGCCGCTGCAACCTCACCAGGGCTGTTGCAACCTCACCGGGGCCCTTTCAGCCTCACCGTGGCCGTTTCAGCCTCACCGGGGCGGTTTCAACCTCACCAGGGCCGCTGCAACTTCACCAGGGCTGCTGCAACCTCACCAGGGCTGTTGCAACCTCACCGGGGCCCTTTCAGCCTCACCGGGGCCGATTCCACCTCACCGGGGCTGATTCAACCTCACTGGGGTTGTCTCAGCCTCACCAGGGCAGTCTCGACCTCACCAGAGCCTTCTTGACCTCACAGGGGCTGTATCAACCTCACCGGGGCGGTTTCAACCTCACCGGGTCAGTTGCAACCTCGCAGGGGATGCTGCAACCTCACTGGGACTGCTGAAACCTCACCGGGACTGTTTCAATCTCACGGGGGCATCTCAACCCCACGGGGGCCCTCTCGCCCCTGCTGGGGCCATCCCAGCCTCACCGGGGCTGTCTCAGCCTCACCAGGGCCATGCCAGCCTCTCGGAGGCCGCCTCGGCCTCACGGGGGCTGTCTCAGCAACAGGAAGTTTGGCATTCTGTCCCTTGTTGGGCAGTTCCTTGCTGGGCAAAATCTCCAGGCGTTTCTGGTGGCTGGATATCTGTTATGCTTGCTTGGATTTCATTTTCTACCAAGTGCACAGACTGCCTGTCTGCCGTCTCCCAGCGTCCCATGTGAGACTGGATCTGGTGGGCCTGCCTGTGCGTTTGCTGGTACAGCGGTTCCATGTCGCCGGCCCAGGTGGGTCAGGCTTCGGCTTCCTCTGAACCTGATTCTGCTTCTTTATTGTGTCCCTTATGTATGCGAGGAGTTGAAATCTGCATTTTGCTGGGCTGGGCTGCAAAAGCACAGGTGGTTCTCTTTGTGTCACTAGCACAGTTTGGTTTGGGATATAATTTGAGTAGGGCGGGGTCACCAGGAATCACCAGGGCGAGGCCAAGGGCAATGGCATCTCCCCATCTATTCACCTCTCCATGAGTTCCAGTGAGCAGTTCCGAGAGGCAGCCACTCTTGCTCTCCAGGTCGTTGCAAAGCCATCCCGCTTCTCCCCGTAGGGGTCTGTGACCATAGGATCCCGCCCCAAACACACTCAGTGGATTTGAGAGTCCACATTCCCTTCTGGTTGAAAAAAACCGTGCATCAAGTTGCAGCCAGCCTGGTGTGCGATTCCGTACCTCTGTTCTTGGAGCCTCTGCACAATGTACTCAGTCTCAATGCTCTTCTTTCTTTCCTTCCAGTTGTAGAGCTTCCACTGGGCCAGCTTTCCCATGGTTCTGAATGACAACTGTTTCTTTTATAGTTGGTAGTCTCAATGATGTTGTGGGAGGCAGCACGCACAGGTCTGTACCTTACGCCGCCATCTTGGTTCCCAAAGCTGAATTTTTAGTAGACATGACAAACGACCCCTTTGGAAATGGGTGTACAGTTCTTGACTTTCTCCATGATGGCAAATCCTGGCCCTTGTGTGTTAACATTATCTTTGGAAACAATGGTTTATTGACTAGTCAGGACTTGCTGGTGTTTTTTTTTTTTTTTTTCTGATAGTGCTTCCAAATATGCACTGTCTAATCTCCCTTTCCCATTTTTGATGACACATGAAGCAGATTCCACACTTTTTTAAAAAATATATAATTTATTGATTTTTTTACAGAGAGGAAGGGAGAGGGATAGAGAGTTAGAAACATCGATGAGAGAGAAACATCGATCAGCTGCCTCATGCACAACCCCTACTGGGGATGTGCCCGTAACCAAGGTACATGCCCTTGACTGGAATTGAACCTGGGACCCTTCAGTCCTCAGGCCAGCGCTCTATCCATTGAGCCAAACTAGTTAGGGCAGATTCCACACTTTTACAGTTCTTTTTGGTTATAAAGAATCCATCTAGTTTAAAACCTTTAAGGGGCGGTGAGACAGGGTAGGCAGAGATTCTGAGATACAGGTTACTGTGATGTGGGGAGAAGTCCTGATCTCTTTCTATCCAGGTCTCCATTCATCGGCTTCTCTGAGGGCCTCCACCGATGCATGGTATGCTCATCTTCAGGTGGCTGGTGTTCAGTTTTACCTGAGCTCCAGCCATTGCTGTGGAACCCCTCAAAGGTGGCAGTTCCCTTAAGCCCTGTCAGGGACCCACACTTCAACTTTCTCACCAGGTGCTCCCTCCCCTCATCTGGCCTGGAGACCCTATGCAGCCTCTGGGTGTCTGACCCCTCTTCCACATGCATTCATGGACACAATGGGAAATCCCGAGTTCTCTTCCTTTCCTTCCAAATTGCCTCAGGCAATTGAGGTGTGTCTTCTTGTATCTCTTCCATGGACTATCATGGAAAACATCCTGCCTCCAGAAGTTTCAGATGAAAAACACACACTAGTTTCTTTATTCTTTCTGCCCTGTGGCAAAAGTTGCTACAGGGACACCAACCGTCATTCTGATCATCTGTCTGAGACATTTAAACAACCTTCGGAGTTAAGTGTGGTCATGAGATTGCATTCTTGCCAACAGCACGCATCACCTGCTAGTGTAGTCCAGACATACCTCCAATCTGTTGCATGCTTCCTCCCCACATTTGTGATTGGAATGGTGGTGAAGGTGATACAATGACTTTGATGCCAGGTATTGAAGATGTAGAACAATTTCCAGCCTGAATCCCTAAACAACTACATGGAGAAGATGACTACTGTTCCCTTATCCCAAATCTGGTACATAAGAAAGATAGAAACTTTTACTGTCTTAGAACCATTATACTCCAGGTTATTGTTTATAGTAGTTAAGTCTTTTCTAGTTAACATATTCCTGATGCCTGTGGATATAGGTCGGCTTTAGTCTGGGCAGCTCCTGGTCAGTCTAGCAGTGGTTCTCAACCTTCCTAATGCTGTGACTATTTAATACAGTTCCTCATGTTGTGGTGACCCCCAATCATAAAATTATTTTCATTGCTACTTCATAACTGTAATTTTGCTACTGTTATGAATCGTAATGTAAATATCTGATATGCAGGATGTATTTTCAGGGGTCGCGACACACAGGTTGAGAACCGCTGGAGAGCAAACATCCCTCTGGGGAGGGTGACTCTAGTCTCTTCTTGGACTGGAACCTCCAATCTATGAGTGATTCTGATAACCCCTCACTCAACTTGGGGGGTGGGAGAAGCATCTCCTTCCCTTCCTCCATGGGGGCGATCAAGAAAATCCTCTTTGGATTCCCATATAGCCAGTCTCCTTCTCCACAGGGCAGGGAATGGTAGTCCTGAGACTGATTGGGGTAGGGCTGGCTTTTTAAACTCTGTCAGTTTCAGGGTGGTAGTCAGGGTGGTAGAAGGTTCCAAGTATCAAAGTTCTCCGTGGAATGCGGGGTACTTGTGCATGGCCTGTGGTATCTGGCTGTGCGCTCTAGTGCTAGTGCCAGGGCCATGGAAAAAGTGAACAAACAGTGATGCACTATAAAATGGTATTGGGCAAGGGAAGTGAGGAATAAGAAAATAACCAGTTTGGGAAGTGAGTCTTAGCCCTGTTGACATGGGTGAAGGGATAGATGTGCATCAACTTTATGTTCTTACCATCCTATAATTTTCCACCACTATCTCTGGGACAGAAACAATCCTTGTCAAGGCACCCAAATGCAATCTCTACTTTCCAGCCTGGAGGTTTGTGACACTGCTAACCACTCATCTTTTGAAAGGTTGGGTGCATTCTCTCTCTCTCCTTCCCATTCCCCTCCCTCCCTCTTTTTATCTCTGTTTCCCTCCCCCTCTGACTTACCTTTCCCTGCCCCTTAAACATTCTCCAGTGTTCTATTCTTAGCCCTTTCCTCCCCTCCACTTACCTACTCTACTGTGTGACTCATTCTTGGAGTTATGCTTATGGCTCCCACATCTTCATTCCAGCCCCTCTCCTGAACATTAATATCCACCAGCTGCTGGGTAATCATAGGATGTACTGAGTGCATCAAACCCTACAGGTGGAAAACCGGTCTCATCCAGCTTCCCCATCTCTCTCATCACCTGCTCATCCTCCTCCACTGTTTTCTGTTCTAACAACACCAGCATTCACTCAGTAATCTACAAAGAGATGGGAATGTGATTTTATATTTCTCCTCCCTGACCACCTATGTTACAAGGACATGGGTCTGTCAATCCTCCCTTTGACCTGCCCCTTATTCATTTCCAGGGCTTCTGCCTCAGCTCGGGGCCTGGCCATTTCTTATCTCCACTAAAGAAACAGCCTCAGTAGTGTGGGGGAGGGCTGGGATTGGGTGGGGACTGTGTGGAGTGGGCAAAAGAGAAAACTGGGAACATCAGTAATACTATCAATCATAGAAAAGAACAGCCTCATCACTGACTGTCCCCCTGACTGCCTCAGCTTTCATCTAGCCACTGTCCACGTGATTTCTAATACACAAACTCTGAGCCAGAGCTGACACGTTTTCTCAGGAGCAGGCTCCTATGTGTCCCTTTCATTTCCGCCCCTCCTCACTCTCTCGTCTGGACTCTGCCTTGGTCACATCAAATTCCTTGCATAGATTTTGTTTTTTTCTTGCCTTTGTCTCATCACATATTTTCCTCCACATACACACATGCCTTCCTGGCGATTCCTTGAGTCAGAAAAGAGCTTGCATGTTCCTAAAGGCATGGAGACTCTTGTTGGGGTTCCAAGGTGAAGAGGGCTGGCAGCTGGCACTGGGCCTTAAATTCCTAAGTAGTCCATGGCAGGAAGGGCCTTGAGGACAGGTTAAGATTTGGGGAATGTTTGGCTTGTGAGATTTTGGTCCTGCTCTGTTTAACTGGTGGCTTCCCGGAGGGTCTTCAGAAGGAAGGTAAGAAAGTTCCCAGTGTCCAGGGTGGGAATAAAGTGGCTAAGAGTTGAGAGTCGCGGGGTGATTTAATTGCATATCAAAAGTGGGTGTAGAGGCCTTTGGTAGGACAAGCATGGGGGATTCAGAGGAAGGTATGCTGGGGCACCCGTCCTGCAGATATTGGGCACTGGCATCGGAGGGAAGTGTAATGGGGTGTCTGCCCTCATGGAGCTCACAGTCAAGGCTCAGTAATCAAGTTAAATCGAAGAATTTGATATAAATATGGCCTGTAGTGGGGAGTACCTACAAAAGAAGAAAATGAAGGTTTGAAGTAGTACGGGGATATTGGGAGGGGAGAAAGGGGAAATGTTAGATGAAATACTCAGGTGTTATGATCAGCAGAGTAGAGAGAGGAAGTGTTACCTATGTTCCTGAAGATGTGAAACCAAGGAAGTGAGAGGGTCTGATATGGGGAGGGCTTGAACTGGGCAAAGGCTATCTCTGGACCACAGGGTGTGTGTGTGTATGTGTGTGTGTGTGTGTGTGTGTGTGTGTGTGATGTGTTTGTGTGGTGTGTGTGGGTATATGTGTGCGTATGTGTATATGGTATTGTGTGTGTGTGTGTGATATGTGGTATAGTGGTATATGGTAAGTGATATGTAGTGTGTGTCTCTCTGTGTATAATACGTGTGCTGTGTGGTATGTGTGCTGTGTGCATGGGTGCCAGGGTCCAACCCCAGCAGGTCGAGGGGTCCCCAAAGGTGTGGACGGAGTCGGCAAAGAAGGAATGACACGGAGACAGTGTTCAGTTGATCAGCAGCCTAGCCCGGATCTCTAGCCAAGTTCTGGTTAGGATCTCCAGCCAAGTTCTGGTTAGGATCTCCAGCCAGGTTCTGTCCAGGTTCTCCAGCCAGGTTCAGTCACCAGGTTCTAGTCAGGTTCTCTTGCCATGTTCTATCCAGGTTCTGTAGCCAGGTTCTGTCTCTAGGTTCTTCAGCCAGGTTTTCTCGCTAGGTTCTGTCTCTATGTTCTGAGGCCAGTTTCTGTCCAGGATCTTTTGCCATGTTCTCTCCAGTGAAGTTCTTCTGTTTCTAGATTCTGCGTAGGTTCTGTGTCTAGGTTCTGTGTCTCTTGGTTCTGTCTTCTAAGTCCTGTGCCCTGTTGTCTTGTTACATCTGTATTTATACCAGTTGATTCCAATCCTATCAATCTCTATTCCAAAGGTTAGGGCGTTTCTTATCTCCATTCCAGGGAGTAAAGATTATGTAGCTTAAGCATGATTGTTCGTAGTTTAAGTGATTAATTACCGGCCTGGCACTTAGTTAAGGGGTTTTATTCCCTCCCTAATTTCAGGGGAAAATCCCTACCTGGGGAAACAACCTTTCTCAGAGAGGTGACCTTGGTTAAAACACATAGTGCCAAGAAGGTGAGCAAACATATTAAGACCAGTATGCCATATATGCCAGGTCCCTTGAAACAGCAATGATGGACCGGCTCCCGGCACATGGGAGGTGTATGTAGTGTATGGTGTAGTGGTATATGGTTTGTGTCTGTGTGTGTGCACATGGGGGTTGTAATTTGTGTGTGTTTTTCTGTGTGTGGGTATGATGTGTGTATGTGGGTGTACTAGTTATGTACTGTGTGATGTAGTGGTGTCTACTGTTTCTCTGTGTGTGATGCATGTGCTATGTCGTGTGTGTGTACATGGGGGTGTATGTGGTGTGTGGTGTAGTTGTGCATGGTATGTGTGTGTGTCTCTGTGTGCATGTATGTGGTGTGTGGTGTAGAAGTGTGTGATGTAGTGGTGTGTGGCATGTGTGTGTATGGGGTGTATGTGCTGTATGACTTCACTGGTCTTTTGCAAGCACCCATGGGCACAGTAGTAATGAATTGTTTCCCTGAGCTGGTAGAAGTTTGGTCAAGGGCACCAGGTATGGCCAGAAGGTAAAGCAGCTGAAGTTTATATGTTCCTGCCAGGAAGATGTCCTCAGAGTCAATGCCCCAGGCTTGAAATAATGTCAAAGGGACACCATGTACCTCTGAAAGGTGAAAGTGGTCAATTATCAGTAAGAAGCAAGGGTGAGGAATAAAGTGGAGAGAGGCGTGGGCTGAAAAGCTCACTTTGTTACTTCTTCACAAGGCTCCCTTTCTTATCCAGCTCCTGAACTGGTTCTAAAAATCAATTTGAAAGGGGAGACAATTTGGAGCATTGGACATCCATTTGGGATGATTTATGGCTTTACAGGGTGACTAGTTTGAAGAATGTGGTGCTTGTTCCGATGGAGAAGTTCTAGTTTATTTGAGATAAATGTGTTCTCTCTTTATTACCATCAAGCTGGGTATTAGCCAGGTCTTTGGAACACTCAGTACTGTATGATCTAAATTCCTTTATCCTGATGGGCTGGGGAGTTGAGGAGTTTCAGACCTCAGGAAGTTGCAGGGGAGGGAATTAATCTGGGGAGACTTCTTAGACCAAGAGGCCTGTGGTAAGGAGATGGAAGTGAGGGCTTTCAGTGTCGGGGACTCGTTAGTGTAAGTTTGAATGCAGAATTGGGGCATATGAATTGAGTGGAATTGACTTTGGGGACCCTTAAAATAAGGGAATAAAAGAGATGAGTGGGGCAATTGGTAGAAAGCTAAGATAAGTTACAATGGCATTTTAAACCCCAGGAAAGAGAAGTGTTCTTGGTTGCCAGGTTAGTCCCTGATTCTGGATAATCAGAGCCAGTTCTAAAGTACTGAAGGGGTCCCAGTTGACCTCCAACTCTTGTAACAACCCCTTAATTTCCAGAGGTGCTGGCGGCCAGACCTGGCTGCACGGAGAGCCCATTTCTTCATGGAGAGTACTGGGACAAGAAAGAATTTAATATTCTTGCTACTTCATTTGAATCTGGAGGTTGAGGAAAGGAGTTTCCAGTGAGGGTTGCAGGAGGCAACTGGTCCTGTTCTTTGCTGAGATTCTAAGAAATCTGGGAGGCCACTGTCCTAAAATACTCCGAATTGGGCACATGTCCTGGCTGCCTCTGGTCCTCTGGTTCTCTCCTGGGTAGAATTTCAACCTCTTCCCTGCTTCCTGTTCTGAGTTAATGACAAGGAAGGAGGCTGCTGGGTAAGTGGGAACATTTAACCTCCTTAGAGACCTAGAGACACTGAAGGGGGAGGGTCTTAGGGAGAAGTCATTCCATCTACCGTGGGGCCTTGACTTAGGAGTGTCCCGACTAACGAGTTTTTTGAGTTATGAGCCGATTTTTTGCTTTGAGTTGAGAGCTAAAATTTGGGTTACGAGCCAGCTTCAAATACCCCACCGCTAGTTGGCGCAGCGAATGTCACAGTGAATGCCACAACATCAGCCCAGCATCACGTGTCTCACTCGTTCACTTTAATGATTTGACATATGAGTAATTTGAGTTACGAGCTCCGTCACAGAATGAATTAAACTCGTAAGACAAGGCCCCACTGCACTAGTGTATCCATCAGACTGGCAGAGAGAAGGGAAGCACATGAACCAGGTTGAGGTTGTAAAAGAGAGGGCGAGAGTCATTCCTTCCCTTCGACTCTGCCATATACTGCAAATGTGTAATTCTTGCTGTATCATCTGTTCTCTGTTTCGTGCACTTGTAGCTCAACTTTCTCAATGTGGGTACAGGGAAGGAAGTTTCTAGCTCTATCTGCTTCTCAAATACTTATTTTTATACCCAACAAACTGACTCGACACCCCTACCCCTGGGAGAACTCCAACTCCCTTGTGTGTGTGGATTCCCAGGTGCTTCTTACCTTTTGATCAGTTTTTTCTTGTGATTTCCTCTGCCTGCTAAAGCTGTCAATATCAATTTATGGTTTGATTCCTTGAGCTCTCCTCTGTGCCCTGAATCTCCCCAAATGTAGGACACAGCCCCTTTCTCTGAATTTCTCTGAGTACCACTGACATAAGGTTTTTGTCTTTGCTGAAAATTTGGGATTAAGTTCCAGAACAAGAACAAGTTAATAGTGAATACTAATCATTCATGTCCCAAGTATCATTGGCCCTCACTACCAAAGGAACCTTCATACTATCTCTGGCTCCTTAGGCCTCATCTCTCCTCTGCCATTCTCTTTACCCTGGTACCTCTTATCCATTTACCTAACCTTATTCTTCATTTGTTCTCAAAAAAATGTTTATTGAGTGCATACCATGTGCCAGGCATTGCTCTGGTCACTGATTAGTTTAAATATTTTGGTTCTCTTTGACTCCTACTAATCAGGGAAACCTATCTACCTCTACAGAGAAAAAAATCTGACAACTACTTAAAAAATGTTTTGGTTTTAGACAGAGAGAGGAATTGAGAGGGAGAAAGTGAGCGAGAGAAATATCGATGTGAGAGGTGAGAAAGAAACATTGAATGGTTGCCACCTGCAAGAACCTTGACCAGGGAGTGAATCTGCAACCTGGGCATGTGCCCTTACTGGGAATCAAACCGACAACATTTTGGTGCATGGGATGATGCTCAACCGATCACACCTGCCAGGGCCTGGCAACCATCTTTGACCAAGTGTGCACATCACATACCACCTTAGCCAGAGAATTTTGTCTCCTGTGATAAACCACAGCTCGTTCAAGCGTCATCCTTTTGTACTGTGAGTTGCTGATTCCTCAGGGAAAAGAAACGTACCTTTGACATTACAATACCAGTGGCTGCAGATGATATAATGACCTTTGCTGATATGACAGTCATGTGAGGAACTGCTCTTTTTCTACCAATAAATAAGGAACAGACCAACTGTGATTTTGCTATTATCCTTTACCTTCTGTGTGTCTTATTCAGAGAGCCCAGCTCTTCTAAAGGCATTCCCTGCAGACACTGGAAATAAAAATTCTTTCTTTTAAATGTTCAAATTTGCCTCTGAGTTTTCTTTTGATATCACCCAAATGTTCTTTCTTTTGACATTACCTGAAACTCACTGAACGATTGTCTTCAGCACAAAACCATGTATACCCGGATAAATCAGGCCATTACTTTGGAGGGCAGGAGGTCTGGAGCCGTTGTTTTTGTCATAAGTTATTCTATCATAAGAATGATGTAATTTGGTTTGCATATATGAGAAGGGCCTTTGGAGAGGGAACGGGGTCTCCCTGAAGGCTGGGCAATTCCCTGGGCAGTGGGTTGATCCTCAGGGCCCTACTGGTTCTGACACTGAGTCTCAGGGTCTGGCACACTCTCTGCCTCTCCTCCATTCCACCCCTGTGGCCCACCACCCCTCCCCAGCTGTCCAGTTCACTGTCATACAGAAACTAGAAGTGACTCCCTGATCCTAGATCTCATGAGTTTATGGAAGGCAGCACTTGGTTCTGTCATTGATAATTTTCTGGATCGTGGTGTGGAAAAGTGTTCTTTGGAATGAACACGGTTCTCTGGAGTTCTCTAGGGACCCGGGAGGGTCAGAACCCAGACTTCTGCCAGTTGTTTCAGCAGCAGTCTTGTGAGGCAGCGGGGAGCAGGGACAGCCTGTGAGCCCTGGCAGTGAGTGCTCCTGGTAGGGTCAGGATTCTGCTAGTTAAACTGTTTGAATACTGCTTTTTTTAAAAAAAGTTCCCTGTTTATTCTCCTTTCATAAAATCATGCCGAACATTCCAGGCTACTTGTGCTGTGCTAAATGAATTAAACAAAGTGTATTTTTCCATGCATGACCCAGGGAGGTTTTCAAGGGCCAGAATGAGGTGGGATGGCAGTGAGATTCTCCAGAACAAGTTATGGGGGCAGATTCTGGCTGCCTGGCCTGGCTCTCTCTCCTCCAGCATAAAACACTTTTAAAAAAATATATATTTTATTGATTTTTTTACCGAGAGGAAGGGAGAGGGATAGAGAGTTAGAAACTTTCATCAGCGGCCTCCTGCACACCCCCTACTGGGGTTGTGCCTGCAACCAAGGTACATGCCCTTGACCAGAATCAAACCCGGGACCCCTTGGCCCACAGGTTGACGCTCCATCCACTGAGCCAAATCAGTTAGGGCCAGCATAAATCTCTTACACAGGGTTTCTGAGTTTAGAGTTAAGAAAGGAAGACAGTTTCTCTATCCAGGGCTTGTTTGAAGGTTGAGTTTTCAAAGAAAGTCAGAGGTGTGGCGAAGAGCAAGAAAACTAGCTTTGTTTGAGTAGAGCATTTGTGGACATATTTTGGGTCTGGATGGGGGCTTCTCTTGGCCCCCAGCCTGGATTCCCATACCCATGAAGCAGAATTACCTGGTACTCCCTCCCTTCCCTTTGTCTTAGAATGTTTTTCACCTTGGCCATAGCTAAATGTGTATGAGCTGTGCCTTTCTGGTCCCTGGTTATATCACATCCATGGGAAGCATCTTACCATGTGTCTGGTTCACCTTTGGTCTGTGAAGGTCATTCCCTGGGAACATTACCTCTAAGTGGCTGGGAGAATCTGGAATTCTCATAGCTTTGCTATGGCTCACTAGGTCTCCTTGGAAAGTCACTACTCCTCCCTTGATCTCTGTGCCCTCCTTTGTCCAAAAAGCGGGCTTCATTAGATCCCTCGTAAGCTCTGGCCAGTTCCACCACTCAGTGTGTGGTCTGGCCCCGCCCCAGGTGTCCCAGGGCTCTCTGGCTGATAAAACACTGCCTGAGGCTCAGGCCTGGAGCCCTGCCTGGGTGGAAAGTTCCCTTCCCAGGGGAGATTCCAAGTCTGTGCTTTGGACTGACACCCACTTCCACCCCCTTGCCCCCAGCCTCAGGATACTTTTGCTTGAGAGAAACACTGGATTAAGAACAGTTTTCTACCATCTTTGTGTGTTTTTTGCTTCTCTCAGGTCCCAAGATCCACTGTCCTAAATGTTTCCCTCCATGTCCCGTGTGGTTCAGGGTTCAGGGTTCAGGATCTGGAAGAGGAGCCGCACACAAATGAAAGAAAAAAGACAAGAGATAATTTGTGAATATTGGGAGCCAGGTGGGTAAGTCCAACTCAAGAGGAAGGACTTCCACCCATGCTCAGGCCGCACCGACCTTTTATAGTCAGAGGTAAACAAGGCAGTGGCTATGATAGTTACACAGTTCTTTTGAGTTTCACCTGTTTTGACCATAGTTACACTCCCTGCACTTCCGTCAGCCCATTAGCTTCCCAGGTAAGATCTGGGGAATGTTATAAGGTCAAGCCTAATTATTCTAAGAGGACTGAGCCCTCTTAGCTGGGACATGTTTGTGACTTTGCAAGCTGTCAGTCCGAGGCTCAACCCTATATCGGTTCCCCACAATCCACTCTCAAGATGTGGAACCTGCCCTCTGTGTGAATGAGGATCCAAGTCTTTTGGGGAAGGCACCTCCCAGCTGGATCAGGAACTCCATATTGACAGCCACTGGCAAATCTGGGACAGCAGAGGGCGCTGTGGGAGCAGGCTGATGGGTCCCAAGGCTTTTCCTTTCCTTTAGAAGTCAACTCAGGGCACCCCTGCCTTCAAACCAGACTCTACAGCATCCAGCCCATTCCAGCCTCTGCCTTTTAAAAATCATTGTCATTCCACAGTGCACTGTACATAGAAGATATTTGGTGTGTGTTTGTCAAAAGAATGAATAATGGGGAGAAAGAGAAATCTTTTCACGGTTCCTACTTTCTATGGACAAAGACTACATGCCCTGACCCCAGTTGGTCACATGTGTGTCTCTAGCCTTATTGGCATACTGAGGTCTCACTCTAAGGCCTGTTTCTTCCAAGTGGTTGGAAACCATGGGAACAAGCGGTGTGGAGTCTTGACCAGCATTCTGGAATCACTGCTCTGGTTGTGTGCTGGTTCTATTCTTTTTTTCATTAAACCTTAGGGAGCTCCATCCAACTTCAAGAATATTCCTGAGAAGGAGACCAATAGACAGAGGGTCAGTTAGCCTCTGACCAGGACCATGCATTGGAAAGAAGGTGGGGATGCCCTCCTGCTGTCTCGGAAGGGAGAGTAACCAGGAAACTGAGGTCCTCAAAGGAGTGGGGTCCTGGGCAGCACGTCCTCCTGCTCTCCAGGCAATTCTGGGCTCAGTGTTGGGGTGAGGCCCGATGTGGAGGAATGTGGGACAATGGCCTCAATTCTTCAGTCTGGTCCCTTGGGGGAAGAACTCAGACTGCTAAGAATGGATGCATTTCAGAAACATACATGTCCTGTTGTTAGGGCCACTGACACATTGGTTCTCTAACTTCCACGCCCTCCTATCTGCCATCATTGTTACTTGCTAAGGCCAGGCTGCTACAACTCTTGTTTGTGCCTTCTAGCTGGCATCCTTGCCTCTAATCATTTTGCCCACAATGAGCTTCTGGAAAAAACACATTAAGTCAGGACTGCTTTTACTTTAAAAATCCTTGTTAGCCCATTACCTGCAGGGTGAATGCTAAACTCTTAGCATGGCATTAAAGGTGTAAAAAAATTAGCTCCCTTTTAGGGGATTCTGAGAAAATGGGGCAGCTGTGACATAGATTTAGAATTTTTCTGAACCTTCACTTAAAGACAGAGTAGCTGGATAGCAAAACCCCAAAGTAGTGAACAACATTTACAACAAAACTAGTGATAGGTATCCTTACAAACCCGAAAACACAAGAGGGCGAGGGCAGGTCACCTCTGACACTGGCTGTGATTGATGTCTAGGAGGGAGAGAGCAGGACAAGTGGTGGGAAATCCTGTAAACTCAAGAGCCGGAACACCCCTAGATACCCACAGCAATTCCCTGGAAGGCATTGCAGACCAACTTGAGAACAGCAGCTGGAAACGGGAAGGATTTTTCTCACTCCATTAGTGGTTGGGGCCTGTGGGAAATCTGAGCGGAGTAGCTGGAGCAGTTGAGCACTCAAACTGCTGACACGAAAGTATCAGAGCTCCTTTCCAGGAGAAACCTCTGGGAGTGGAATAAAAATTGAGCAGGATAGGGACAAGAGAGGCAAACATAGTGAAGAAACGGTAAAGGTGGAGTGGGGAACAGAGCTGGGAAACCTAAGTAAGCATCTATCTCTATCTCCATCTCTATCTCCATTTCCATCTCCATCTCCATCTCCATCTCCATCTCCATCTCCATCTCCATCTCCATCTCCATCTCCATCTCTATCTCTATATCTATCTCTACCTCTCTTTCTCTTTCTCTAGCTCTACCTCTATCTCTATCTATCTCTATCTCTATCTCTACCTCTATCTCTATCTCTATCTCTATCTCTATCTCTATCTATCTATCTCTATCTCTATCTATCTCTATCTCTATCTATCTCTATCTCTACCTATACTTATATCTATATATCTACTGATATATATACTGTGAAAATAACAGAAGAGGGATCTCCATGTAGTTAGAAAAGCCACCCTGAAACAAGTTCAGTAATACTAATTTTGTGTAAGAATGAACAACAGAAAAGTATTAAGGTCAAATATAACTTTTTATTTTTTAGTAAAAAATGTAAAAGAAATTGAGTAGCATTCCTACAGACTAAGAAAGCATGTCAAGTGCATATCAAATCTTATAATCTTTTATTTCAAAATGAGCTAAAAGGCATTGAGAAAATGATGCAAGACATAGAAGAGCAATAAAAATCAGAATTATGAACTCCGAAAAGAGGTGACCAACTCAGGAAATATTGAGAAGTAAAAGGAAAAATATCACTTCAGAATGAGCACAGTGAGGAGCAATATAAGAGTGAACTAACAGAGCAGATAATGCCTCAGGAAAGGAGGAAAAAACTAAATATAAAAAGACACTAAGAAAGAGATTAGATTCAAGAGGGAGTGACAGATATTAAAGAGACAAAGGAGAGCCACACACATAATAGAAGTCCCTAAAGCAGAAAGCCAAAAAGAGAGAACAAACTAAAAACTATACTTCAAGAAAACTTTCCTCAAAATGAAGGACATTATTGAGATTTTTTTAAAAAAGAAAACTTTCCTGAAATTGGAAAGATTTGAAGTTACAAATGGAAAGAGGGACCCTGTACTTGAGACTATCAGTCCAGAGTGACCAACATCAAGACAAAATGTAATAAAGTTGTTGGACTTCAAAGTACGATGAAACCTTTGAGCTGTAGGTAAAAACAGTAAGTGACTTAAAAGGAAATGAAAATTAGATTATCATCAGGCTTCTCTGACAGAAGTGCAAGAAGAAAATGAGGTAATATATTTAAGACTACAAGGAAAAAAATGTGATGCAAGGATTTTATATCTAGCAAAACTGATTTTAAAATATAAAGGCACACAATGTTATCAATGCGCCCTTCCTGAGGCATCTACCAGAGAATGAGCTTCAGACAATCAAAATGACAAGAGGGATATTACCATAAGGAATAGTGGCAAGCATTAAAAATATAGTTACATGTAGAACTAATTAATGAGAGTTAAAAAGGAGGAGGCAGCATGAAATGATTATAGGTTCAGTCAATTGAGATATGGGGTTGCAAGAATGAGGAAAATGTAAAGGCAATTAAGAAAAATCTCTGAGATTCAGAGGTGGTAGTATTAATATTGTTATTATTAGACTATTGTATAATGGAGGATAATGTAAATGATTAATTATGGGGCCATTCCATCATCCTATGTTTTCAAGAACTAAGATTCTTTTTTTTCCAGGAGAAAAATTGGCTGGGACTTTTATTGGGGTAAGATTGAATCTATAGATCAATTTGGAGATAATAGACACGTTTACAATTTTGAACCTTTTGATCCATAAATGTGATCTTTCCCTTCATTTATTAATATTATTGATTAATAATAGAATACTTAAAAAGATGTTGTGGTTTCTGTGTAGAAAAATTTCTTTAGATTTATTTTGACTTTTTGATGCTATTTTAAAAGTAAACATTGAAAACCTTTTACTTTCTAATTATTCACTTATTGTATATAAAAATACAATAGATTTTTCCAAACTGATCTTATATCCAATGACCTTGCTAACATTACCTAAGTCTGACTGCAAGTTTTTTTTGAGTTTTCTATACATACAATCATGTTGCAATTGTGTTGTGTGAGAATTACAGTTCTACTTTTCCTTTTCCAATTTTTATACTTTTTTACAATGGCTAGGACCTCTAGTAAAATATAAACAGACCTGGTGAAAGTAGGTCTTCTTTTTTTATTCTTGATCTCAGGTGGAAAACTTTCATAATTCATCATAAATATCATATTTGATGTAGGTCTTTTAAAAAAGATACTCATCAGATTAAGAAAGGTCTTCTTTATTCTTAGTTTGCTAAAGCTTTTATTATGAATATGAAATTTTATCAGATGCTTTTCTGCATCTATTAAGATGATCATATAATTTCTATTTATTCTGTTAATACGATGAATTGATTTAAATAATTTCCAGCTTTATTGGGGGTATAATTGACAAATTGAAATTAAATATATTTAAGGTTCACAATGTGACGTTTTAATATATGTATATGTTGTGAAGTAATCAACATAATCAAGCTAGTTAACAAATCCACCTCTTCACATAGTTACAATTTTTTGTGTGGTGAGAACACTGAAAATTTACTCTCTTTGCAAATATTAAGTACACAGAATAATGTTGATAACTACAGTCACTAAGCTGCACATTAGATCTCAAGCAATTTATTTATCCTGCATAACAGATACTTTATACTCTTTGACTAAAATCTCCTGGCAACCACCATTCTACTCTGTGCCTCTATAAGATTGATTATTTTAGATTCCATATACAAGTGATACCATGGAGTATATATCTTTCTATGTCTGGCTTATTGATAACTAGAGGCTGGTTGCAAGAAGAGATTTGTGCAATAGGCCTTCCTTTCCCCTGGCTGCTGGCACTGGTTTTCCTCCAGCACCCGGGGCCCAGGCCTTCACTCTGGCCGAGTTCTGGCCGGAGCCAGCCCTGGAAATGTCTGGCTTCGCTGCTCCTGCAGTCCCGGAGTCATGAGGCCTCGCTGCTCCGCCGGCCCTGGGGCCATGAGGCCTCACTGCTCTGCCAGCCCCAGAAACATCAGGCCTCGCTGCTCTGCTGGCCCCAGGCCATCAGGCTTCGCTCCACAGCTTGGAGCCTACGTATGCGAATTAACCGTCATCTTTGTTGGTGGTTAATTTGCATATCATGCTGATTAGCCAATGGGAGGTGTAGCGAAGGTACTGTTAATTACCATGTTTGTCCATTATTAGATAGGATGTTTGGAGGATGATAGAAAATTAATTTATTATCTTTAACACTGGTAAATAAAATGAAAGAATTGAGCATTTATTTTTTCTACATGAACTGGGTAACCAAATAGTAGATGAGGGAAGTGTCTGAATAAAAGCATTCCAAGTAATAAATTTACAAAAATGTTAGACTGTCACCACTTTGCAAACCCCAATTAATTAATGGTCTGTGACACTGGACAGCAATAACTGCTACCATCACACACCAAAAAGAGAGAATCAGGTATTATCTGCTTCTTGTTAAAAGAACACACCACCACCTAGGTAGTTTTACTAAAAGGTCAAATATCAGTCTGACCCAGGCTCTGGATACATCTGTCAGTTTGCTGAAAATATAGAGGAGAGAAACATATTGAACTGAATCATGAATATGGAATCAACAAAAATCAAGACTGCTAGAAACTATGCAGGTCATATGTGTATCTGCAGGTCAAATGTATATCTCCTCCTTCAATAGATATATTGAAAGGAAAAGCAAGGAATAGAGGGGGAATCTTTAGATTAAACAGGGCTTAAAGAGCATCTATAATGATAAAAGCATAATATGCTAATTAGACTGGACGTCCTTCTGGATATCCTTCTGGATGACCTTCTGGACGAAGCCGAGGCTGCGAGGGCCAAGCCCTTTGCGTGAATTTCATGCATCGGGCCTCTAGTCTATATCTATACTAGTAAAAGTCTAGGTGGAGTCTCACCCTTGTGACATCATAAGATCGCCACCCCCACATCGTCACAAGATGGCCGCCCCATGTCATTACAAGATGGCCACCCCATGTTGTCACAAGATGGCCACCCCCACCTCATCACAATATGGCCACCCCCATGTCGTCATAAGATGGCCGCCACAGGAGGGCGGGCTGGGGAGGGTGGTTGGGGGTGACCAGGCCTGCAGGGGAGCACAGTTAAGGGCAATCAGGCTGGCAGGGGAGGGCAGTTGGGGTGATCAGGCCAGCAGGCGAGGGCAGTTGGAGGATCGGGCCTGCAGGGGAGGGCAGTTGAGGGTGATCGGGCCGGCAGGGGAGCAAATAGGGGTGATCAGGCTGGCAGGCAGAAGCATTTAGGGGCAATCAGGCTTGCAGGGAAGAGCAGTTGGGGGTGAGATCATGCTGGCAGGAGCGGACAGTTAAGGATGATCAGGCAGGCAAGCAGAGGCAGTTAGGGGCAAAGAGACAGGCAGGCAGAGAGGTTAGAGGCAATCAGGCAGGCAGACTGATCGGTTAGGGGCAATCAGGCAGGCAGGCAGAGGCAGTTAGGGTTGACCAGGCAGGCAGGTGAGCGGTTAGGAGCCAGCGGTCTCAAATTGTGAAAGGGATGTCCTACTGCCAGTTTAGGACATCCCCTAAGAGTTCCCAAATTGGAGAGGGTGCAGGCTGGACTGAGAACCCCCCACCCCGTCATGCACAAAATTCATGCACTGGGCCACTAGTGTATATATATATCCTATATAATAAAAGGCTAATATGCAAATTGACTGAATGGTGGAATAACCGGTCACTATGACACACACTGACCACCAGGGTGCAGATGCAGGAGCTGCCCCCTGGTGGTCAGTGCACTCCCATAGAAGGAGTGCTGCTCAGCCAGGAGCTGGGCTCACAGCTGGCAAGCGCGGTGGCGGTGGTGGTGGGAGCCTCTTACGCCTCCGCGGCAGCACTAAGGATTTCCAACTGATGGCTTAGGCTCATTCTCCATGCAGAATGGTCCTAAGCTGTCAGTCGGACATCCCCCGAGGGTTCCTGGACTGTGAGAGGTGCAGGCCGGGCTGAGGGACCCCCTGAGTGCATGAATTTTGTGCACCAGGCTTCTAGTATATATATAAGCCTAAGCAGCCAGCTGGTAGCTATGACTTGCACTGACCACCAGGGGGCAGATGCTCAATGCAGGAGCTTCTGAGTGACAGCAACTTTGCAGAGTACCCTCTCACACTCAGGGACCCCTCGGGAGATGTCAGTCTGCTGGTTTTGGTCTGATCCTCACAGGCCAGGCTGAGGGACCCCACCTGCTGGAGGGACCCCAGGCACTTCACAGACGCCCTTTGAGCCCAGGTGCCATTCCAGGTGCAGCCATCCAGGGAGGGACCGCTGGAGGTTGGCTCCTGGGCATATCCAGCCCATCTTGCCCAGTCCTGTCCTGACAGCCACCTTCTGATTAATTTACTTTCTTCTTTTTTTTTTTTTTTCTGGTTTATCTTTTTCTTTTTTTTTTTTTATTGCTTAAAGTATTACAAAAAGTATTACATATGTCTCCTTCCCCCCCCCCCTCCCTTGACAATCCCCTGGCCTCCCCTACCCCCCAGTGTCTTATGTCCATTGGTTATGCTTATATGCATGCATAAAAGTCCTTTGGTTGATCTCCTACTCACTCCCCTCCTGCCCTTCCACCCTCCCCGGCCTTCCTGCTGTAGTTTGACCGTCTGTTCGAGGCAGCTCTGCCTCTGTATCTATTTTTGTTCATAAGTTTATAATGGTCTTTATTATCCAGAAATGAGTGAGATCATGTGGTATTTTTCCTTCATTGACTGGCTTATTTCACTTAGCATAATGCTCTCCAGTTCCATCCATGCCCTTGCAAATGGTAAGAGTTCCTTCTTTTTTATAGCAGCATAGTATTCCATCGTGTAGATGTACCACCGTTTTCTAATCCATTCATCTACAGATGGGCACTTAGGCTGTTTCCAGATCTTAGCTATGGTGAATTGTGCTGCTATGAACATAGGGGTGCATATATCCTTTCTGATTGGTGTTTCTGGCTTCCAGGGATATATTCCTAGAAGTGGGATCACAGGGTCAAATGGGAGTTCCATTTGTAGTTTTTTGAGGAAACTCCATACTGTCTTCCATAGTGGCTGCAGCAGTCTGCATTCCCACCAGCAGTGCACAAGTGTTCCTTTTTCTCCACATCCTCTCCAGCACTTGTCGTTTGTTGATTTGTTGATGATAGCCATTCTGACAGGTGTGAGATGGCACCTCATTGTTGTTTTGATTTGCATCTCTCGGATGATTAGTGACTTTGAGCATGTTTTCATATGTCTCTTGGCTTTCTGAATGTCCTCTTTTGAAAGGTGTCTATTTAGGTCCTTTGCCAATTTTTGATTGGGTTGTTTATCTTCCTTTTGTTAAGTTGTATGAGTTCCCTATAAATTTTGGAGATTAGGCCATTATCAGATATGACATTGGCAAATATGTTTTCCCACAAAGTGGGTTTTCTTGTTGTTTTGTTGATGGTTTCTTTTGCTGTGTAGAAGCTTTTTATTTTGAAGTAGTCCCATTTGTTCATTTTCTCTTCAGTTTCAAGTGCCCTAGGAGCTGTATCAGTGAAGAAATTGCTTCGGCATATGTCTGAGATTTTGTTGCCTTTGGATTCTTCTAGTATTTGTATGGTTTCCCGTCGTATATTTAAGTCCTTTATCCATTTTGAGTTTATTTTTGTGTATGGTGTAAGTTGGTGGTCTAGTTTCATTTTCTTGCATGTATCCGTCCAATTTTCCCCACACCATTTATTGAAGAGACTATCTTGACTCCATTGTATGTCCTTGCCTCCTTTGTCAAATATTAATTGAGCGTATTGGGTGGGGCGGATTTCTGGGCTCTCTATTCTATTCCATTGATCTATATGTCTGTTCTTGTGCCAGTACCAGGCAGTTTTGAGAACAGTGGCTTTGTAATACAGCTTGATATCTGGTATTGAGATCCCACCTACTTTGTTCTTTCTCAGGATCGCTGCAGCTATTCGGGGCCGTTTTTTATTCCAGATGAATTTTTGGAGAGTACATTCTAGGTCTGTGAAATATGCCATTGATATTTTAATGTGAAGTGCGTTGAATGTATAGATTGCTTTGGGCAGTATGGACATTTTAATGATGTTGATGCTAACAGTCCAAGAACATGGTATGTTCTTCCATCTCTTTATGTCTTCCTCTATCTCTTTTTTCAACGTCCTATAGTTTTCTGAGAAGAGGTCTTTTACCTCTTTAGTTAAGTTTATTCCTAGGTAGCTTAATTTTTTTGGTGCAATGGTAAATGGGATTGCTTTTTTAGTCTCTCTTTCTGCACATTCACTATTGGTGTATAGAAATGCCTCAGATTTCTTGGGGTTAATTTTGTATCCTGCTACATTGCTGAATTCTTTTTTTATTAAGTCTAATAGTTTATTGATGGAGTCTTTAGGGTTTTTTAAGTATAATATCATGTCATCTGCAAATAAGGACAGTTTTACTTCTTCTTTTCCAATTTGGATGCCCTTTATTTCTCCTTCTTGTCTAATTGCAGTGGCTAATACTTCCAGTACTATGTCGAACAGGAATGGTGAGAGTGGGCATCCCTGTCTTGTTCCTGTTCTTAGGGGAAACGGTGTTAGTTTTTGTCCATTGAGTATGATGTTGGCTGTGGGTTTGTCATATATGGCTTTTATTATGTTGAGGTATGATCCTTCAATTCCCACCTTGCTGAGAGTTTTTATCAAAAATGGGTGTTGAATTTTGTCAAACGCTTTTTCTGCATCAATTGATATGACTATGTGTTTTTTTTCTTTCATTTTTTTATGTGATGTATCACGTTTATTGATTTGCGGATATTGTACCGTCCTTGCATCCCTGGGATAAATCCTACTTGGTCGTGGTGTATGATCTTTCTGATGTACTGCTAGATCCGATTTGCTAAAATTTTGGCGTCTATGTTCATGAGGGATATTGGCCTGTAATTCTCTTTCGTTGTGTTGTCTTTACCTGGTTTTGGTATTAGGGTGATGCTGGCTTCATAGAATGAGCTTGGAAGTGTTTCTTCCTCTTGGATTTTTTGTAGTAGTCTGAGGAGGATAGGTTTTAGTTCTTCCTTGAATGTTTGGTAAAACTCCCCTGTGAAGCCGTCTGTTCCTGGGCTTTTGTTTGCTGGAAGCTTTTTGATTACTGCTTCAATTTCTTCCATAGTTATTGGCCTATTGAGATTCTTAGATTCTTCCTGATTGAGTTTTGGAATGTTGTATTTTTCTAGGAATATGTCCATTTCCTCCAGGTTGTCTAGTTTGTTGGAGTAGAGTTGTCCATAGTATTTTTTAACAATCATTTGGATTTCTGTGGGTTCTGTTGTTATTTCGCCTCTATCATTTCTGATTTTGTTGATTTGAGTCCTTTCCCTTTGCTTCTTGGTGAGCCTGGCTAGAGGTTTGTCAATCTTGTTTATCCTTTCAAAGAACCAGCTCTTTGTTTCATTGATTTTCTCTATTGTGATTTTGGTCTCTATGTCATTTATTTCTGCTCTAATCTTTATTATCTCCTTCCTTCTGCTCACTTTTGGGTTTTCTTGTTGCTGTCTTTCTAATTCTTTGAGCTGTAGATTTAGATGATTTACTACCATTTTTTCTTGTTTTTTTGAGATAGGCCTCTAGAGCTATAAACTTCCCTCTCAGGACTGCTTTCATTGCGTCCCAAAGGTTTTGGATTGTTGTGTTTTCATTGTCATTAGTTTCCAGGATGTTTTTAATTTCTTCTTTGATCTCATTGGTAACCCAATCAATATTTAATAATGTGCTATTCAGCTTCCAAAAGTGTTTGAGTATTTTGAGTGGTTTTTGTTGTAGTTTATTTCTAATATTATGGCCTTGTGGTCTGAGAAGATGCTTGGTATGTTTCAATCTTCTTGAATTTGGGGAGACTTTGTTTGTGACCCAATATGTGGTCTATTTTTGAAGATGTCCCATGAGCACTTGAGATGAACGTATATTTTGTGGCTTTGGGGTGAAGTGTTCTGAAGATGTCAATTAAGTCCATCTGATCTAGTGAGTCATTTAGGATTGCTGTTTCTTTGCTGAGTTTTTGTCTAGCGATTTATCCAGTGATGTCAGTGGTATATTAAAGTCCCCTACTATGATTGTATTATTGTCGATCTCTCCCCTGATATCTTCCAGGAATTTTCTTATGTATGTGGGTGCTCCTGCATTGGGTGCATATATGTTTATCAGGGTTATATCGTCTTGTTGTATTGATCCCTTTAGTATTATGAAGTGGCCTTCCTTATCTCTTGTTATGGCCTTCACTTTGAGGTCTATTTTGTCTGATATAAGTATTGCTACCCCAGCTTTTTTTTCATTTCCATTTGCCTGAAAGATATTTTTCCATCCCTTCACTTTCAGTCTGTGTGAGTCCCTTCTTATGAGGTGGGTCTCTTGTAGACAGCAAATATATGGGTCATGTTTTTTTATCCATTCAGCCACTCGATGTCTTTTGATTGGACCATTTAGTCCATTTACGTTTAAAGTTATTATTGAAAGGTACTTGTTTGTAGCCATTTCTATTTTTGTGTGTGGCTGTTTTCTTTCTGGGCTTTTTATTTCTTCTTTTTACACCAGTCCCTTTAGCATTTCTTGCATTGCTGGCTTGGTGGCGATAAACTCCCTTAGCCTTTTTTTTGTCTGTGAAGCTTCTTATTTCCCCTTCAATTTTGAATGATAGCCTTGCTGGATAGAGTATTCTTGGATTCAGTCCTTTGCTTTGCATCAATTTGTAAATTTCTGTCCATTCTTTTCTGGCCTGATGTGTTCATGTTGAGAAATCATTTGATAATCTGATGGGGGATCCTTTGTAGGTAACTCTCTGTTTCTCTCTTGCAGCCTTTAAGATTCTGTCTTTGTCTTGTACATTTGCCATCGTTATTATGACGTGTCTTTGTGTGGGTCTTTTGGGGTTCATCTTGCTTGGGACTCTCTGTACTTGTGTAACTTTTTTCTTCCCCATATCTGGGAAGTTTTCTGACATTATTTCTTCAAATAGATTTTCTAATCCTTGCTGCTCTTGTCCTTCTTGCAGCCCTATTATGCGTATGTTACTTCGTTTCATGTTGTCCCAAAGCTCCCTTAGGCTCTCCTCCTGCTTTTTAATTTTTTCTGCAGTTGCTGTTCAGATTGAGCTTGTTTCTCTGCCTTATCTTCTAATTCACAAATTCGGTCCTCTGCTTCTTCTAGTCTGCTGTTGAAACTTTCCATGGTGTTTTTGATTGTAGCTATATCACTTTTCATTTCTTCCTGATTCTTGCATTGGTTGTTGACTTTCTCATCCATCCAGTGAATGAATTGTACAACCATTATTCTGAATTCTTTTTCTGTCATGTTGCATGCTTCAACTTCATTAATGTCCTTTCTTGGTGACTCGTCATTGTCTTTCCTCTGGGTGTTGTTTCGTCTCTTCATTCTGATTATCTCCCGATGGTTCAAACGTCGAGTTGTGTGGGCCTGGGCCGTGTGCAGTGGGAGCCTCCCACCACCCTAGTGTCACAGAAGAGCTCTGACACTAAGACGTGTGGTTGTTGTGGGTTGGTGGGAACCAGGCTCGCTCAGAGTCAGTGTTGTCAGCGCTCAACGTGGCCTCGTATGGGCCGTTGCATCAGGGACCCTGCCTGCACCGTGCTGAAACAGAGACCCCCCTGAAGCGTGTTGAAAACCAGAGCCCCCTAGCGTTCGCCAGTAGTCAGAGTTCCCCAGAATCCAGTATCAGAGTCTCTGTTGCTTCTCACGACCTTGCCTTGAGAATCAGGGTCCCTGTGTGCCCTTGCACCAGGAATTGGAGTTACTGGCTCTTAGTATGAATGCACAGGATCTCAGGCGTAGGTGAAAAGAAACACAGTCAAGTCACCGGTGCTTGGTGCTGCCTCCTGCCCAGAGAATCGGGGTCCCTGGGCCTGTGCTACATGGGACAAATTCCCGGTGTTCTCGCGATTGCTCCCAGACCAGGGCTCAGAAGCTGGCCCTACACGCGGGATCAGTTCCAAGGTGCTGACGCACTTGCAGGCTAAAGTTCCTGGAGCGCTGAGGCCCTGCCAAGGGGTGGATCTATCAGTTAGTTACTCTGGAGCTGCCCGGGAGCCTGCCTGAAGGGGGGATGGGCTCTGTTACTCAGGGATCTGCCGTTGGGATTTCTGACCTTTTGGTGTCCGCAGGTCTGTAGCTGTGGTCACAGGTCTCTGTCCCCAGTGGCTGTAGGGTCCTGGTATGCGTCTGAGATCAGACTGGGTGGTGCTGAGGCCAGGATTGTAGTCTCAAGCAGCTCTGTTTCCCAAGATGGCGTGGTTGCCGTGCCTGTGCTGGCCACCCAGGACTGTCCGTGCAGGGAGCGTGACTCCCCCGCCTACGACTGCCCGGTTTAGCAGCCCCTTAGAAGACCTGCAGAATCTAACTGTCCCTAGCTCATACACACACACCACACGTGTCCACACACTCCTCTATCACTTCCTTGCACTCTCACACTCTCTCCCTCCCTACCTTCCTGCTGGTCGCCATTTTGGAATCTCTGTATAATATTCTTTATTTCAGTCAGTGTATGCTTAATTTCTAGTTGGTCCTTTATCACAACATCGAGGGTCTCACTAGATTTCTTGAGGATCTCACTACATTTATTGGCGGTTTCTAGAAAATTCTTGAAAAACCTTAAAAATGTCGTTTTGAACTTTATATCCAGCAGTTTGCTTTCCTCCATTTCTGTCATTTGTGTCCTTTTTCTTTGTTTCCACATTTTTTATGCTTCCTTGTGTTGATAAAGTGGTTTTCTGTGCTAAGTGTCCTCTGGGGCCCAGTGGTTCAGCTTCCCCAATTATCTGAGGAGGACACTCTTGGTGCACACCCTTGTGGTCTTTGTGCACAGTCTTGTTGTAGTTAAGCCTTGATTGTTGTAGGTAACACTGGGAGGGATTGCCCTCCAGGCCGATTGGCTGTGAGAATCAAATGTGTCTGCAGTGGGAGAACTTCTGTCCTGGAGCTCTAGGGAGGTGGTAGTCTAGCCTCTGCCTGAGGCTATCCAGCAAATGCCTCCATGCAAGGCTTGGGCGGGGCGGGTCCAAGGGGATCAACAGGGAGGGCAGAGCGAGCAGTTATGGCTGCTCTCAGTCCTGCCTTTAGAGGCCCCGCTTCTCAGTGTCCCAGCAATTGCTGCAAGTACTTCTGAGAGAAAGCTGCCCTCGAGTTCTGACCAATGCCAGACAGTCCCGCTTTTTCCGTGTGAGTCTGGGTTCCCAGAGACTCACCCAAAACTGGAGCTCAGAGTCTGAGACTCCCTCCTGATTGAAAAAGACAAACCACGCCCTCAGCCACCAGCCCGCTCCGCGTGCGCCTCTCTACCTTCATATTTTACTTCCGCACCGCACCTCCTCTGAGTCTCAGTATGCTTTTCTCTTTCCTTCTAGTTGTAGAATTTCCACTCAGCCAACCTTCCTGTGGTTCTCGGTGATGTCCGTTCCGTTTTTTAGTTGTATTTTTGAAGTGGTTGTGCGAGGCAGCAAACTCTGGTGTTTACCTATGCCTCCATCTTGGTTTCTCTCTCCTAATAGGTTTTTTTTAAGGGTCATAGGAATGGAATGTCTTGAATTCTTTCATGCTGAAAATATTTGTCACCTTTAGACTGGTAAAATAATTTGAGGAAGTACAAAATGCTTGGGTCTCATTTTTCTTCTTCTAGAGGACTTTGTAAGGATTTCTCTACTGTTTTGGTGTTAGTTTGAAGCCAGCCTGAATATATATATATTAGAGGCCCAGTGCACAAATTTGTGTGGGTCTGTGGGATTGGGCCAAAACCAGCTCTCCAACATCCTCCAAGGGGTCCCGGATTGTGACAGGGTGCAGACCAGGGAGAGGGACCCCACCTGTGCACAATCAGGGTTGGGGAGGGACCCAGGAGCTTGGCCAGCTGGGAGAGACTGCAAGAGGACTCCAGGGTGTGTCTGGCCCATCTCTCACAGTCCTGATTGGCTGGACCCCAGCAGCAAACTAACCTACGTGTCTGAGTGTCTGCCCCCTGGTTTTCAGTGCATGTCATAGCGAGTGGTTGAGTGGCCTTAGCATATCATTAGAATATTACGCTTTGATTGGTTGAACAGCCTACTGTTCCACCGAACACTTAGCATATTAGGCTTTTATTATATAAGACTAGAGGCTCGGTGCACAAAAATTTGTTCACTGGGGGGGGGGGTGGTTCTCACCCCGGCCTGTGCCCTCTCACAGTCTGGGACCCCTCAGGGGTTGACCACCTGCTTGCTTAGGCCCGCTCCCCAGGGGGTTGGACCTAAGATGGCAATCAGACATCCCTCCGGCACCCGGCAGTCCTCAGGGGATGTCCACTTGCCAGCGGGGAGCAGGCCTAAACTGCAGTCGGACATCCTTAGCGCTGCTGAGGAGGCAGGAGAGGCTCCCACCACCACTGCTCTACTGGTTGCCATCAGCCTGGCTTGTGGCTGAGCAGAGCTCCTCCCATGTGAGAGCACCCTGATCACCAGAGGGCAGCTCCTGCATTGAGCGTCTGCCCCCTGGTGGTCAGTGTGAGTCATAGTGACCAGTCATTCCCAGTCCTTCTGCTGTTAGTGTCAGTTTGCATATTACCCTGTTACTCTATAGGATAGAGGCCGGTGCATGGGTGGGCGCCGGCTGGTTGCTCTGAAGGGTGTCCTGGATCAGGGTGGGCGTCCCGAATGGGGTGCCTGGCCAGCCTGGGTGAGGGGATGATGGCTGTTTGCAGCTGGTCACACCCCCTTCATGCTGAGGGTCCCCACTGGGGTGCCTGGCCAGTCTGGGTTGAGGGGCTGAGGGCCGTTTTGAGGCTGGCGGGTGACTGAAGTTCCCAACCTCTCCTTTTTTTTTAATTTTTTATTCTGGGATTTATTTACCTTCTATGGCTGTCACTGGAGCTGAGAGCTGGCTTTAGCTCTGAGGCTCGGCTCCAGCTCTGAGACCTCGGCTGCTAAAAGCAGGTATCTGGGCTTTTTTTTTAGCTTCTATAATTGGAAAACTGTTGCAACTCCAGCTCTGAGGCCCAACTGGCTGAAAGCAGGTTTCTGGGGATTGTTTAGCTTCTATAATTGCAACATAGTTGTTAGAGTGCACCTCAGAGCTAGGTGGTGGCACGCGGGGAACCTTGGCTTCCTCCATCACTGGAGCAAGCAAGCCTCCTGTTTGTTTCAGCTGCCTGGCTGCTGGCCGCCATCTTGGCTGGCAGTTAATTTGCATATTGCCCTGATTAGCCATGGGGAAGTGTGTCGGAGGTATGGTTAATTACCATGTTTGTCTATTATTAGATAGGATTCTTCCCCGTCAGTTCCTCAGTAGTTATACTGATAGTTTTACCTGAATGCCCAATGATTCTCTTTTTTAAAATTTTAATTTTTTATTATAGTTGAAATGCAATATGGTATTAGTTTCAGGTTTACAACATAGCGATTAAACATTTTTATACCTTACAAAGCGATCACCACAATAAGTCTAGTATCCACCTATGAGCGTACATAGTTATATTCCCTGTATTCCCTAGGCAGTACTTAACATCCTGTGACCTATTTTACAACTGGAAGTTTGTACTTAATCTCCTCCCCTCTTTCTAATGATTCTTTTTTCAATTTTGAATATAAGAAATTTTATTAAGCCAGTTCTCAGCATTTGTCTTTTTGAGTCTGTTTTTCCTTTCAATCTGTAGATTCCCATTTTTTATTTTATTTTACATTTATTTTAAAAATATTTTTATTGATTTCAGAGAGGAAGGGAGAGGGAGAAAGAGATAGAAACATCAATGATGAGAATCATTGATTGGCTGCCTTCTGCATGCCCCCCTACGGGGGATTGAGCCTGCAACCCAGCCATGTACCCTTGACCAGAATCGAACCTGGGACCCTTCAGTCCCCAGGTCAAGGCTCTCCTCTGAGTCAAACCGGCTAGGGCTCACATTTTTATTATTAATTTTAGTGGGGTTTTTTTGTGGTAAAATACATATAACATAGAATTTACCATCTAAACCATTTCTAAGTGTACAGTTCAATAGCGTTAAGTCCATTTGTGTTGTTGCATAACCAATCTCCAGAACTTTTTTCAACTTGCAAAACTGAAATTCTTCATCCATCAAACAACTCCCCATTTTCCCTTTACCCCAGCCAGATTCAAATTTTCTTTTATTTTTAAGGAACACTTTAATTATGTCTTTAATTCTGCTTTTCTTTCCTAGGTGCTCACTGCTCTTTCTCAGGAGCAGTCTCATACATGTGGTGGATCTAGTTACAAACAAGGTGTCCTTGATTTTGTTCCTCTGAGTATATCATGCACTTTAGAGAAGTTGTATTTGTCTGCTCTGCTCATGAGCTGTCATCATGGGACACTGTGTCAGCATCTTCCCTCAATTTGGTTCCAGTTTCACTGGACTTGGCAGAAGTTTTTCATAGAAAGTGTTATTTGGGCCCAGCTGGTGTTGCTCAGTGGTTGAGCATTGACCTATGAACCAGGAGGTCATGGTTTGATTCCCAGTCAGGGCACATGCCAAGGTTGCAGGCTTCATCCCCAGTGTGGGATGTGCAGGAGGTGGCCAATCAATGATTCTCTCTCATCATTGATGTTTCCATTTCTCCCTTCCTCTCAGAAATCAATAAAATTTTTTTTTTTAAAAAGGAGCGTATTATTTGGTGTTGTAAGTTCTCTCCATTTTCATTCAAAATGGAATTTATAGATCTGTATTTGTTTTTCTTGTGGTAAATCAATTCAATTGGATTCAGACATAAGATGCTGGTGGATGTATCTTTATTCCTTCTCATTATATTTGGAATTGTGTTATTGAGTGTTTCTCTTATTAATTTGTATATAATTTATTTAGAACCGTGATTTTCAGCTCATGGAACATATAAACTAATTTCTCAAATTCTGCAGTGCCGGAAGCCGGTCCATCCTTGCTGCTTGACACAGTCGCTGCAGGAAAGAAACATCTGCACAGCATATGTTTCAAGGGACCTGGCGTATATAGCATACTGTTCTTAATATGTTTGCTCCCCTTAGCGCTGTGTGTTTTAGCCAAGGTCACCTCTCCGAGAAAGGTTGTTTCCCCAGGTAGGAATTTTCCCCTGAAGTCAGGGAGGGGATGCCTCTCCTAGAAAGGTTGTTTCCCCAGGTAGGAATTTTTCCCTGAAGTCAGGGAGGGGATGAAACTCCTTAACTAAGTGCCAGGCGGGTAGTTAATCACTTTAACTACAAACAATCATGCTTAAGCTACATAATCTTTACTCCCTGGAATGGAGATAAGAAACGCCCTAACCTTTGTAATAGAAATTGACAGGATTAAAATCAACTGGTATAAATACGGATGTAACAAAACAATAAACAGCAGAACCTCTCTGGAGATCGAGACCAGAACTTGGCTGGAGATCCTGGCTAGGCTGCTGATCAACTGAACGCTGTCTCCATATCATTGCTTCTTCACCGACTCCGTCTACGCCTTTGGGAACCCCTGGACCTGCTGGGGTTGGACCCCGGCATCTGGCGCCCGAACAGGGTTCCCTTAGGTAAGTCCCCCCGTACTTGGGACGGATAGGACTGCACCGTAGGGTGCTTCAGACCCCCCCTATAGAGGATAAGTAGGGTAAGCGGGTAGTTAGTACAGAACTTAGACTGACAAGATGGGCCATACTGAGTCTAAAGAAAAAAGACTCTGTATTAATCTTTTAACGCATATGCTTGCTAGCAGAGGAGTTAAGGTTACTCCCAGTAAGACAGAAAGTTTTATAGAAGACGTATGTCAATGGCTTCCGGAGGATGGAACTGTTAATTTAGAAACTTGGACTAAAGTAGGAGAGCAATTAAAGAACTATTACAGCTACCATGGATCTGAGAAGGTCCCGGCGGATACCTTTTCTCTCTGGAATTCAATCTGTGACACCTTGGCACCAGAGGCAAAAACGGTTCAACTTTCTCAAACTTTAAATAGTCCCTCGGCTCCACCCAGAGAGGATACATCATCATTGTCTTCAGCTCAATCTAAAAGCAGTTTAGCTATGCCTACTGATCAGGAGGAGAATAAATATCATAAACATGACCATTGGTCCTTTCCAGTCAGTAGAGAGGAGAGTGGCCCTCCCATTCAAAACAGGCTCCCCAAATTAGAAAGGAAGCCTAAACCAGGTCCTGTGGCTCCTATGAGCTCCATGTCTAAATTTCGAAGGGCGATAAGAGAAGCTGAAGCTAATGGAGATCTTGAATTCTCACTCTGCTTCCCAGTTACGTATGAGAATGAGTCTGGTGGGAATAGAAACCCCACCTTGGAGCCTATACCTTACAAAGTACTTAAAGAATTAAAATTGGCCTGCTCTGAATATGGACCTCTAGCTCCTTACACACAAACCTTGGTAGAAACCCTAGCCAGTAAATGGATGACTCCTTATGATTGGTCACAGGTTTGTAAATCCTGTCTCTCAGGAGGCGATTACTTATTATGGAAAACTGAATATGATGATCTTGCTAAGAAAGCTGTAGCCACTAGCGAAAAAACCAGAAAAGGAATAACCCTAGACATGATATTAGGAGAAGGTGATTTTAACACGGCTGAGGAGCAAATGAATATGCCCACAGAGGCACTTACCAAAGTAACCAGTTGTGCAATAAGTGCCTGGAAATCCCTACCTTATACAGCAGGAAAAACAACCACCCTTACAGAGGTTAAACAGAAGGTCGAGAAACCATATCAGGATTTCCTTTCTCGCCTCATGCAGGCAGTCAAGAGAGTAATCAATAACAAAGAGGCAGCCGATATCCTAATCAAACAACTGGCTTTTGAAAATGCTAATAATACCTGTCAGGCTTTATTAAGGCCGATTCGCAGAACAGGAACTATAAATGATTTTATAAAACAGTGTGCTGATGTAAGTCCAGCATTTATACAGGGTGTAGCTATAGCTGCAGCTCTCAAAGGGGAGACATACCCTCAATATGTACAGGCTATAGGACAAGCCAGCAATACTACAGGTAATAAAAGAAATATGAACTGCTACTCTTGTGGCTTATCTGGGCACTTTAGCAGAGAATGCCCAAATAAAAATAATAATAATACTCAGGCCAGATGGAAAGCTCCTCGACAGCCTGGAAATACATTAGGGAATAATATTAATCCTCCAAAAACCGTTTGTCCCTGATGTCAGAAAGGATTCCATTGGGCAAAGGAATGTAGATCAAAATACCATAGAAATGGTCGGCCTTTAAACTCTACAAATAGCTCCCAAGGAGGTTATATCCCATCACCTCAATCAGGAAACTTGAGAAGGGGCCAGCCCCAGGCCCCTGCAATAATAGGGGCATCAACCTTCAACCCCTTTGCAAATTTCGATCAGTCAGTGACCTCTTCAGGGCAACCCCAGGCAGTGCAGGATTGGACCTCCACTCAACCACCCATGCAGTACTAACCCCAGACTCGCCAGTAGCAGCCATTCCTACAGGAGTGTCTGGGCCACTGCCTGAGGGAACTGTAGGTTTAATATTAGGACGGAGCTCCACCTCGTTACAGGGGATCTTAGTCATCCCAGGAGTTGTTGATGCAGACTACACAGGAGAAATATAGATTTTACTTTCCCCACCCACCACAACTATACAGATTCAGCCCAACCAGAGAATTGCCCAATTAATCCTGTTACCAATACATAAAATAGGGACAGCTGTTACCCAGGAAGCTAGAGGGGCCGGAGGCTTTGGATCTAGTGATGCAGCATTTTGGATACAAGAAATCCATGCTACTAGACCTACAAAAATTTTACAAATTCAGGGAAAACCAATTGAAGGTCTATTGGATACAGGAGCAGATGTTTCCTGCATAGCAGAGAAGGATTGGCCCTCTTCATGGCCCACGCACACCACCTCCACTTCCCTAGTAGGACTAGGCAAGGCATCTAATGTAAAAAAGAGTTCTCAGATTCTAACTTGGACTGATGAAGATCAACATTCAGGAACATTCTGTCCCTATGTAATTACGACTATCCCCTTTACATTATGGGGAAGAGATATCTTGTCTCAAATGGGAGTTGTATTATATAGCCCCAGTGATAGAGTAACATCACAGATGCTAGACACGAGATTTAATCCAGGAAAGGGATTAGGAAAGGAAAGTAATACCTCACACTCCTCGACAGGATCTTTAATTGGGGCTATTGCCCTTAGGACTGCTGATCCCATAGTCTGGAAATCGTCACAACCAGTATGGGTTGAGTAATGGCCCTTAACATCTGAGAAAATATCAGCAGCCCGACAATTAATTGATCAGCAATTAGCAGAGGGACATATAGAGCCATCAAATAGTCCCTGGAACACACCCATATTTGTAATAAGAAAGAAATCAGGCAAGTGGAGACTTTTGCAAGATCTAAGAGCCATAAATGCCACCATGGAAGAAATGGGCTCCTTACAACCTGGATTGCCCTCCCCTGTGGCAATTCCACAGGAGTATTGTGTTGTTGTTATTGACTTACAGGATTGTTTTTTCACTATATCTCTTCACCCAGCTGATTGTCAAAGATTCGCATTCAGTATACCATCAGAAAACTTTAAACAGCCTTATCAGAGATACCAATGGAAGGTTCTCCCACAAGGGATGAAAAATAGTCCTACATTATGTCAAAAGTTTGTAGATCAGGCATTGCAAGTTATTGGAAAGAAATTTTCAGATCTATATCTTATTCATTATATGGATGATATTTTACTAGCTCATAAAGATCGGGCTACTTTACAGGAAATTCTTACTCAGACCATCCTTGCTTTAGAAGAACATGGTCTAAAAATAGCCACAGAAAAGATTCAGACTGAACCTTCTTTTTCATACTTAGGCAGAATATTACATACCTCTACTATCACCCATCAGCCTCTACAATTAAGAAAAGATCATTTAAACACATCGAATGATTATCAGAAACTATTAGGTGATATCAACTGGGTCAGGCCATATCTAAAAATAACCACTCTTGACTTAAAACCTCTATTTGACATTTTAAAGGGAGATTCTAACCCTAAGTCTCCCCGACAATTAACTGTAGAAGGAGAAAAGGCTATAGCAAAAATAGAACAGGCCATCAATAAACAGCAACTACAGTATCTAGATTATTCCAAATCTTGGGCCTTAATTATTCTAGCCAATAAATATACTCCTACAGGATGCTTGTGGCAGGAAGGACCATTAGAATGGATACATTTACCTGTCACTCCTAGGAAGATTGTACCACCCTATCCCTCCCTAGTGGCCACTCTCATTATCAAAGGTAGACGACGCAGTATTGAACTCTTTGGAAGAGAAGTTACTGAGATAATAATACCTTATAAAAGAGAACAATTAGACACACTATTACAATTTGAAGAAGAGTGGCAAATAGCTATAGGTAACTTCCCAGGACAAACTTTACATCATTTGCCAAGATCACCTATATTGCAATTTCTCTCCCTACATCCGTTTATATTTCCTATTAAATGTTCAAAAGAACCATTATCACCTCCTGCCTCCTTAGTATTCACAGATGGTTCCTCTAATGGTAGGGCAGTAACAATCATTGACTCAATAACCCATGTTCAACAAACTCTAGAGACATCAGCTCAGAGAACAGAGCTTTTGGCAGTCATTTATGCTTTTGAACAATTGCAACAGGTTCCCTTTAACTTGTACACTGACTCTCAATATATAGTTAAATTATTTCCTCATATTGAGACCGCCTCTCTCCCACAAGGAAGAACAGCCATTTTCTCTTTGTTAACTCAGCTACAAACTTGCATTCACAAACGAGAAAAGGCTTTCTATATTGGACATATTAGAGCTCATTCCTGCCTACCAGGACCCTTAAGCGAAGGAAATTATCAGGCGGATTTACTAACTCGCCCAGTAGTTTGTACAGCTCTAGAAGAAGCCCGGCGGTCTCATGCCATTCACCATCAAAATGCTTCTGCTCTCCGTCTATATTATTGCATATCTAGAGAAGCTGCTCGAAGTATTGTGCGTGACTGTGGCCATTGTCCTACTCATTTTCCTAGCCCTGCTACTGGAGTTAATCCAAGAGGACTTAGACCCTGTGACTTATGGCAGATGGATATTACTCATGTCCCATCTTTTGGCAAACTTTGCTATGTGCATGTTTGTATTGATACCTTTACTCATGTTATCCTTGCTTCTGCACGTACAGGAGAAGCCTTTAAAGATGTAAGTCAACATCTATTCCAATGCTTTTCCTACCTAGGAATACCAAGGGCACTTAAAACTGACAATGGGCCTGCCTATACCTCTAGAGCTTTTAAAAACTTATGCTCTACATTCGGCATTGCACATACTACAGGAATACCCTACAATCCTCAAGGCCAAGCAATAGTAGAAAGGGCTCACCAAACTTTAAAAACACAAATTAAAAAATTACAAGAAAATGAGTTTAAATATTCCTCTCCTCATCATGTTCTACAACATGCTCAATTTGTAATTAATATACTAAATGTAGATTCTGAGGGAAATTCCCCGATGTACAGGCATTGGAACCCTGATCTAACTAAACCTAAAGCCCTCGTCAAATGGAGAGACTTGCTTACAGGAGCCTGGAAGGGACCTGATGTACTTTTAACCCAGGGGAGAGGATATGCTTGTATATTTCCACAGGACGCAGACTCACCTGTGTGGATTCCAGACCGTCTAGTCCGACCTTATGTCTCACCGCCCGCCATCTCTGCCTCATCATAGCACACCTGACCAGTGCCCGTCTGCAGCAGATGTGCAGCCCTGAGCTGGAACAATCTGTCCATTGGGAGGATCACATGTGCCTCCGTTTTGTCTTTCCACATGTCCCAGCTTTGCCCCGCATCTCCTTTCCTTTTTCCTTTTTTAAAAAAATCTAACTACTTGTTTGCTGGTTCTTTGGCCTTTCTCCTTCTTTCCTGAACACAGCCTTTTCTAGAATCTCCCTACCCTACTGTTCCAGGAAGGGCACCTCCCTTTTATGCCGTGACTAGGGGTGTTTGGTATATGCCCCATACATGGAGTTGTCTTGTGCCAAGAGCCTGACATCCTGGGCTGAGAAAGCCCTGTTCCAGGACTCTCCTTTGTCCTGTATTGGCACCTTTAACCCTTGTGCCAAGAGGGACCCTCTTCTTACAATCCAATTGCCCATAGCTGTTGCCTGAGCTCTCTGCTCATGCTGAGGTTGAAGCCTCATGGTGGCTGGTACCATGGATCTGTCTCTGGCCCAATGGCATAAGCTGGGCCCTCTCTAGAGAAGAAACCTGAGTTCCCTATGATCAATGCCAGAGCCCCGCCAGCAGGCGAGGGAATCCAAAGGCAGTTGCTGGGCATGAAGGCCAGAGGGACATAGGCTACCAAGGAGACAGAACTGAACCTCACATCACCCTACTTGGCCCAGAGATGGCTGGTAGTCAAAGACGGGTAAGACCCCACAGGGTGGGGCAACCTAAGACAGGCACAGTCGGGGGCCAGTAGGAGAGAACTTGGGGTTCAACAGAGGTGGGGCACAGATCCTCACCCCCCCCAATGGTTCAGGGGCTTGAACACTCGCCCCTTCTGAGGAAGGTCTCCTGTCCCCATGGCTGCTTCCTGCTTCCCATGCCCAGCTCAGATCGGGACCCAGGTAAAGACAGAGACTGGCTGACAGCAGCTGCCCTCTCACTGCAACAGGACTTGTTTCCCATTTCTACCTGGGACCACAGGGAAAGGGGAAGCTGAAGGAAAGGGCTGTGTCAGGATGCTGCCTTCTTCCCTTTCTTCTCCCTCTTTTTTCTAAACACTTCCATGCCTTGTAGTTCTTTTGCTTTCTCTTCTTTTTCTACTACCCTCCATTTTCCATATCAGCTGGATCCAGAGGGCACAGCTTACTCCTCCTCGGACATTGACACCACCATCAACCACAGCCCTGATGGACCCTTTGATGCAGCCCTTCAACTTGCTGACGCTTCGGGAAGCCTGTCGCCAGTGACGCCGCCCACTAGCCAGACCAACAAAGACAATCAAACCAACAACTTGAGGACAGCTGAAATCCCTTGACTGAAGAGGCTGGCAACCTTCTACAGGAATGGGGCTCCTTCTGCGCTCCATCCACTATGATTATAGCTATGCTCACTATCATTGCTTGCCACTCTTCTTCCGAGACTTAAATGGCCCAATCTGAGAGGTGGCCACTGATTTGCATGCGTGATCATTTAAAAAATAAAAAAGGGGGAATTTGCCGGAAGCCGGTCCATCCTTGCTGCTTGACACAGTTGCTGCAGGAAAGAAACATCTGCACAGCATATGTTTCAAGGGACCTGACGTATATAGCATACTGTTCTTAATATGTTTGCTCCCCTTAGCGCTGTGTGTTTTAGCCAAGGTCACCTCTCCGAGAAAGGTTGTTTCCCCAGGTAGGAATTTTCCCCTGAAGTCAGGGAGGGGATGCCTCTCCTAGAAAGGTTGTTTCCCCAGGTAGGAATTTTTCCCTGAAGTCAGGGAGGGGATGAAACTCCTTAACTAAGTGCCAGGCGGGTAGTTAATCACTTTAACTACAAACAATCATGCTTAAGCTACATAATCTTTACTCCCTGGAATGGAGATAAGAAACGCCCTAACCTTTGTAATAGAAATTGACAGGATTAAAATCAACTGGTATAAATACGGATGTAACAAAACAATAAACAGCAGAACCTCTCTGGAGATCGAGACCAGAACTTGGCTGGAGATCCTGGCTAGGCTGCTGATCAACTGAACGCTGTCTCCATGTCATTGCTTCTTCACCGACTCCGTCTACGCCTTTGGGAACCCCTGGACCTGCTCGGGTTGGACCCCGGCACTGCAGCACACCAAAAAATGTATTTTTTGTCAATCTGACAAAAAAAGAGATATATTTTGATTCATTCACACTGGATGGTTGTAGTTGTGTTGGCCATTGTTATTTTTTTTTATTTGACAATTTAAGGGAAAAGAGTTTTCGCTTCTGACTAAAAAGTCAGGTATCGCTTGTTTTAAAAATTCTTGTGGCATATCAGTTGAAAATCAATGATTTAGAATATTACTCATAGCTGAACATCAAACTTCCATAAACTTAGAACTTAGGGAAACAATTGCAAACCCAGAAATAATCCTTTTAAAATTGTTACCTATTTCTTGTCATTTCATGACATTGAAGGTGGGAAGGGGGGTGGAAAGCTATGCTTGGCCTTTTAGCTGGACACAGATGCGTTTGTATGGGTCTTGAGTGGTTTGTGTCAGAGAGACCACCTTCTGCTCCCCACACCCCAACAAAGGTAACGTGTTAGAGTAACATCCACTAGGGGAAGCTGCCTATGCCTTTTTTCCTTGTTCGTCTGCTACAGCCTTTGGACTGCTGCCGTTGTCTGTGGGGATGAAAGATTTCACTGGACTGGGTTCTTCTCTGAAACAGTATCTGGGAAACTGCTTCCCCTTTATCAGGCTTTGTCATGGTGACTGTACCTGCCAAAGCACAGAGATTTGGGAGTGAGATGGTTAAAGTTTCCTCTCCTTGGAAGGGGGATGACCTGGGGTGTGTTGGAGTGGGGGAAGGCAGATATCACCAGAGCCTGAGTGGGTACTGTCAGTGGGGAGGATGGGAGAGGTGTTGTGCGCAGGTATGGTGTGGCTCAGTTGGATGGGCATCGTCCTGTGCACTGATGTGGGTGTGCACCTGAGTGGATGGTGCCTACATGAATCTCCATCTTTCAATACACAAGCCATTTGTGAAGTAAGCATCTATTATCCATTGAGTATCAGGATATAGAGATGGATCACATATAAACTTGGTTCTGAAGAGTTATATATCTGGTAAAGAGGTAGCACAAGTGGAGACATTAATTTCACAGGATGAGAATGGAGAGGTGGGTGGAAGTGGTGTAATACATTCAATAATAAAGATAAATTAAAAAAACATACTGAAATAAAAAGTATTAAATACTGAGAAATAAATTTAACCAAAGAGGTCTGTGCAGTAAAAACTAAAAGTCATATATATCAATATAATGGACTATTATTCAGCCATGAGAAAAAGGGAACTTCTGCTATTTGCAACAACAAGGGTAGATCTGGAAGATATTGTGCTAAGAGAAATATGTCAGAGTAGGACAAATACTTTATGATCTCATTTATATGTGGAATCTGAAAAACCCCAAACTCATGGAAACAAAGTAGATTGGCGGTTGCCAGGGCTTAGGAGGTGGGGGAACTGGGTGATGTGGCCAAGGGCTGTGACCTTCCAGTTATAAGAAGAACCAGTAGCCTGCTGAGATGTTGAATATGGGAATAGGGGTGTGTGTTAGTTTCCTACCATAAACTGGGTGACTTAAAACAACAAAAGTTTATTGTCGCTTAGCTTTGGAGGCTAAAAGTTCAAAATCAAGGTGTCAACAGGACCGTGCTCTCTCTGAAACCTGTAGGGAAGAACCCTTCTCTACCTCTTCTTGTTCCTGGTTTTGTCATCACACCAGTCCCTGCCTCCTTGGTCACATGGCCATCTATCCTTGTGTGTCTTTACATAATCTTCCCTCTGTGTATGTCTGTGTCCCAATTTCTCTCTCTCTCTCTCTCTCTCTCTCTCTCTCTCTCTCTCTCTCTCAACTTTTTTTTGTTGATTTATAAAGAGAGAGGAAGGGGGAGGGAGAAACATTAATGTGAAAGTGACACATCAATCGGCTGCCTCCTGCACACCCGCATCAGTGCGCAGGACGATGCCCAACCCACTGACAACACCAGCTAGGCTCAGTAAATTAATTGGCCCCGTGTGGAAATTGTGAGTGGAAGGCAGGAGGGATGCATTTTTTACTAATGCCACAAGAAAGTGCCTTTGGTAGCAATAACTCAGGATTTGACTCTTTTCAGGATGACAAATCCTGGCTCTTTGGGGGTTGATTTAATTTTTGGAACTGCTCAGATGTCACTAGGAGCCGTGTGTGAAGAAGAAGGAGGCAGACTGAACCGAGTGGCATTTGGAGCAGGAGGCCCAGCACATGTGGCTGTGGCTCAGTGTGACTAAAAGGGCTTGTTAGAGGCAGTGTCCTGAAAGTGGGCTGTGACCGGCTCAGGGAATGGGCTCCAGGCAGGGCTTTTCTCCCTCCCCCTCAGTCCCACCCTACAGAACACAGGCACACAACAAGTTGAATGCTTTCAATTTAATTGCTCTGAGCCGTACACATGATTAAGGCATTAAGTTCCCAGATCCCATTCTTTACAGCTTCTCAAACGAAAAATCTGCCTAGATTCAATCTTTTCTTCCCAGCATCTGGAAGAAAGCAGAGACGCGAATGAGGCTTGAAGGGTCTAAAGCCCTACCCACCCATTCCATCCTCAACTCAATCTTCTTTCCAACCTCACTGTACCCTGAAGGCCTGACACAGAAGTCAGAGGGAGGGAGGTTAGATTCACCGGAGGCCAAAGGATGAGCCCTATCCCCCAACCTGGGCAGGAGTGAGAGGAAGAGAAATGAGCAAGCAGACACCTCAGTGGGAAGGTTGGGGGTAGGACTCCAGGGGCATCTGGTATCAGACAACCATGCATTTTGAATGTGGGTGAGAAATTTGAGCCATTTGAAGGCACAAATGAAGAAAATTTCAATGGAGAGGATCTGAGGTAGTCCCAGATCTCCTGTGTAGGGTGGTGGTGAGGGCATGGTCTTTCCCACCTCCCCAGTTGGCTGGTGGCTAGTGGCTGGTGAGTACTCCTGTTCCCACAAGCCTTTGCCGTAGGATGCACTTACCTTTAGCCTTTTGAATTTCTTCGTCCACCTTCTTTTTTTGTCTTTCAATGAAATCTTTTTGGTCCTGTCTACCTTTCTCTATCACGGATTCTAATTTTGGAGCAGAAGAATCACATCAGCAGAAAAGCCATGTCATTTAAAGAGAGTGCCCACCTCTTCCCCTCTTCCCCCATTATCCTTGTATAAATTCCTAAAGTGCAGAAGTTTTGCTGAGGGGCCCAGCTTCTCTCTTATAGGAACGTGAGTGGGCCAGGAGAGAAACCATGTATAGTGCAGGCAGCAAAATCTACTATTGCAGAGACTCTGTGTTTGGGTGCAGTGTTCACCTCATTTGTGCGTTGTGTTCAGGTGAATGAATGAATGTCTGCTTCTTCTGGGCTTGTCTTTGTGCACAGAGGCATCATGTAGACCTGCTGCCAGAGATTTCTTTGGGTTGTATCTGTTATAGAGACAGAGACTTACCCAGAGGATTTTGTCTTTGCTTGGTGGTTGGCTCCTGGGCGGCCGCTGGAGTCTGCGCTGCTATGGTTGTCTCTTGGGGTGCATCAGATTGCACTGGAGTTATAAACACACAGATTTGTTGATTTTAGCAAAGTCAGGTGTGTTTTTTTCTTCCTTAGGAATGGGTGGCAGAACCTCAGATACCTAATATGTGCTGGGTGCCAGGATACAGAAATGATATGGTATAAACTCTCCCTCTTAAGAGAGAAATGGGATTTCTACACACTATGTGCTCATTATAGATGTGTGTTTGTCTCTCCCCCCGCTCCCCCCGCCCTGCCCCAATGCATCTGGTGAAATCTTAACTTCCAACAGAATGGTATTAGGAGGTGGGGCCTTGGGGAGGTAATTAGGTCATGAGGTGAAGCCCTCATGAATGACGTTAGTGCCCTTGTAGAAGGGACCACAGAGAGCGCTCTCCCCTTCTTTCCACCATGTGAGGGTACAATGAAAATTTGGCAGCCTTCAACCTGGAAGAGGGTCCTCACCAGAACCTGACCATGCAGACATCCTGGTGTCAGACGTGTAGCCTCCAGGACCATGGGAAATACCTTTCTGCTGTGTAAGCCAGTCTATGGTTGCTTGTTGTAGCAGCCCGCCCGAATGGACTAAGCCAGAGCCTCTCGGGAGATGGGCAGGCTGGGCACGTGTTCTGGGCAGGGTTGGGGAGGAATTGGGAGAGGAGTGTGGGGGCAATCAGGGAGCATGGTAGAGAGAAGCTGGGTGTTGAATGCAGGATTTTGGCAGGGAGGTTGTTCTAAAGGGGCTTCCTTGGGGGCAGGAAGTGAGTCAGCAAGAGCTCTGGGGAAGGCATGTGTGGGACAGGTGGGCGGAATGCAAAGATGTTAAATTTAGCAGATATGGGTGGTACATGAGGGAGAGGCATGGGAAGAGGGTTGGAAATGGGGTCTGAGGCCAGATAGCGGGCACCTTGCAAAGGAGCTGGGAGTCACGAAAGCTGTTTACAGGTAAAGGTCTGCATACTGCATGGGACATTGCCCTTATTATTTTACCTTATTGTTTTCTCCCTTTTATTCACAAAAGCTTTTCCCCCATTAACCATGCCCGTATGAGTTCTCCTGCTTCTTCCCTATACCTGTCCCACCCCAATCCATGCTCTTTTATTACCACCAAGATCAGGACCCAGTCCCCTCTCCCTGAATTCCTCCCCCAGCCTCCACTGACATCCCAGCTGTTTGACCCTCCCCAGGGCAGGGACCAGAGGGAGAGAACTCACAGCTCGCAGGGTCCTCAGCAGCTTGTGCAGGACCAGTGGTGGCATCTTCTGTAACCGAGAAGACAGACAATGATGAGGACTGAACCTGATCCACACCAGAGCCATCCTCCCTCCCATTCCCAATCCTGAGGTCATGGTAACGTTTGTGGACACAGGGGGGCAGATTTCACTGTTGGCTGAACGGTCCTTCTGCCACACCAGTGGGTCCATCAGAGCATTCTTTCTGATGTTTAACTCCTCCCGCAGTTGTTTGAAGGAGGTTTTTCTAAGAAAAGTGGGATATTCCTCTGAAAAGTGCCTTCCTCCTGTACCTCTAGTTGTGAGGTGCCCTAAGTTAGTGTCAGGGAACTAGCCATGGCCTGTGGTGGTGGAGGTTGGTGCAGAGGCCCTTGAGTCACGCTCAGGTGGTTTATGAGATAGGACTCCAGCTCTAATTCCCCGTATTCTTTCAACACAACGTTTATGCAAAGCTCTCTGCTAAGTGAAGGGGTTCTATGATGAAGAAGGTAGATAAGACCCCGCCCTGACAGAGCTAACATTCTAACAGAATTATTTAGTTCCAGGTGAGATGGTGCAATATGGGCAAAAGAGGTCTAATTGATCCTTCACACATTTTGTTTTTGAGGAAGACTTTCTTGAAGAATTCATACCTAAAGTGAGATTTCACAGATGAGAAAGCACCTGGTTCGATGATATCCAGTGTTGGCTGGGGAAGGGGACAGGCAGAAGGAAGAGCAAGAAGGAAGGTCCCAAATTTTGAGGAGTGTCAGGGCTGTCTTCGCCCAAATAGTGCTTTTGTGCGATTGGAAAAGGCATCCTGAGAGATAGCCATGGGCAGGTTACGCTGCTCGGCAAGTGGAACATGGGCTCCACCACCTTCCCTGCCTGGTACCCTTGTGCATTGGACAACCTGCTCAGCTATATTCAGTGGCCCGGGGGCCCTGCAATAAGGCCAGTGTGACCATTATAGGGGGTAAAGGAGGATGTGTGAGGAGATGGCCAGAGGTTTCCTGCCCTGCCCCGCCCACCAGCAGTGAGGTAAATAGGCCACATGTGGAGAATTGGGGTGGGGGTGGGGGGGTCGGGCAGGAGTCACTTGCAGAGGGAAGAGAAGCCAGCATAGCACTGAGAGAGAAACAGAAGAATAAAGGCAGCAGCTAAGGCTTCCCTGGATTGTGAGGGCTTTGGTGGGTGCAGGGGGGGTGGGGGTGGGGGTGGGTGGGCATACTCACGGGCAACGACCAGGGCCCCAGCCAGAGCTACCAGAAGGAGAAGAGCTGTGAATCTCATGGTTGACGCTCAGGAGTGAGTATCACCACAGAATCCTCAGAGGGTCCCAAATACAGTTCTGGGACTGCTGGGCCCTTTTAAGGATACCAAGAGCCAATGGGAAACAAACTAGGAGGGGTGTGACTTCCTCCTCCTCCTCCCCTTCTTCCCCAGATTGTCACCTGCTTAATCAACAAGGATGAGCTGGGGCTGGCAGATACCTGGCACCAACCTTCTCTTTCCTTCTCCACCCCACCTGCCCTCTGGGTTCACTTCAGTGGGATCTCAGGGACAGGAAGCAGCTATTTGGTTTGGGTAGATTTTTAAATGTGTCTGTTGAGGGTACTGGTAGGACTCTAGTCCGGGCATCTCTCCTGGAGGAAGCTGCAGGCTTGGGAGACCACATTGCCCACCTCTTGCCTAGATTTCCACTGGACTCATTGCAGGGGCTTGAAGGTTTCTCCAGGCAAAGTGAGCCCTGTTCCCTGGGGAGGCCACACTCAGAACACACTTGGGGACTGAGTTCATGGCTCCTTTATCCTCTTGAGAACATGGCTTTGAAAGCACTGGTGCCTTCTCTGGAGTTGTCCTCTGTTCTTGCACTTAATCCCATAGGAAGAACTCCCCCAGCCCCTCATGGGCCCCTGTCAGTCTCTATGCTCAGGTCCAAGCAATGGGATCCCACATTTCTGAGAGGATCTTCTGGTTAAAGGAAGCTGGTCATTCACTGAAGTTGGACTTTGGCTCTCCCTTCCAGTAGGGAGCTGACACAGTCAGAAAAGCAGATAATTCTCTTTGACTTGGGAATTCTTCTTGCCCTGAGTTGGTAACCAAGAAGCCTGGATTTTGAGTTTTGGTTTTGTCATATACATAAGAGAGTGTACTGTCATATGCTAAAAAACTTTAGGATTTTCATTTGTCATTGAGGAGTTATGGCTCCTGTACAGGAGAATGGTGAGATAACATATGGCAAAGCATTTTATAGACAATACATTTCTATGGAGATGTGTGGGATTCTTGAACTTTGAGAGGGTTCATCTTTTTGGGTAGGTTGATTCAGGCTGGTGCTAAGTGCTATATCGAACGGGGCTGAGAAGAAACAAGAACTACTTGAGGAACTGACAGGTAGAGAATAGGGTACTGGATACCAATTTGTGATTTCCCATTAGCTGGGTACTTGTTCTCGCCAGGCCCTGGGTGCTCCTCCAGGCTTCCCTGCCTCACAGCTGTTCTGCAGACCAGTGTGGACAAGGGGGTAGGAGGATGGTTGCGGTGGTCCAGGTTCAGAGCATTAATCTCCTGAGGAGATAGAGGTGGGACATTACTGGCATGAGGAGTGAGTTCTTTCAGGCCATTTCACCCATCCTTAACCTCCAGTAAGATAACCATCACATCCAGGCAGCTGATCTGCTCCATACATGGGGTGTGGGACCTGGGGTAAAGTAATTGGGCCCCCACTAACTCCCTGTGTGGTTTCATATTTGAAATTTATCGGTATCTAATGGTGGTCAGTAAGTGAAGAAGAGGAATGCATTAAATTAGCATAGGGACAGGACTTGGCAATTGACTGCCTACCTGAGGAGACTTGAAGGTGATGGGGAGGGCTGAGGGACAGGAGAAAGTGCTCAAGGGTGTGTGTGCATGTGTGTGTGTCCATGTATACACTAGAGAAGAAGAAGCTCTGCCTCAAGAGCCCGAAACTGTCTACCTGAGCACATTAAAAAAGCCAACAGAAGCAAACTATGATATTTGCACAAGTTTTTTCTAAGAGGAAATTAGAACTCTGGCATCAACATTAGAGCTGTCACAGAGCAAGGTCTTTCCAAATGTCACTGCTCATTCCCATTCTTTTCCTAATCCCCCTCTTTGCTCCAGGCATTAAAAAGGCAGGTATTGACATAAATGGGGGTTGGGGGGGGATAAGGCAGGGACACTTGTTCTATAGAAAAATTTCGTAACTTTATAACAGGGCCAGTCCAACGTTACCCCAAATTGCAGGGCCTGGGGAAGAACTGGATTCGTATATTAAAGAAAAGAGATGCTTCCCATGTATGTGGGTGAGGGACTTGTCTTGTAGGGTGTTTGACCTGCATGATGACTGTCAGTTTGCCCATCTGTCTTTTATCATGTGCTGGTAATTCTCTGTCCTTCCTACTTCCCTCCCCTTTCTGTCTCAGATCCATTCTCTGACGATCTCTGTCCTGGTCTGGAAGGATGACTTTGTGGGCTGTGTAACCTGGGCTTTCTTGCCCTCTAGCCTCTGGTTGAATTTGGTCAATGGCAGACAATGGTGGGTGATCAGAGGATGTGAAGAGAGATGGGTCAAGGATTTGTTCCTCCTGCTACCTCCCTGCTTTGTTATATGTGGTAGGTAGACTGCTAACATACCCTGAGTAATCCCTATTGTCTAAACTTGGGCTGGATCTAGTGATTTCCTTCTAACAAAAAGAAAATGGCAAAAGTGATGGGATGTCTGTCACTTTTGAGATTAGGTTATAAAACACTGACTGTTGGATGGACCTGGAGAGTATAATGCTAAGTGAAATAATCCAGTCAGAGAAAGACAACTACCATATGATTTCACTTATATGTTGAATCTAAGGACAAAACAAATAAAGTAGAAACAAACTCACAGATAGAGAGAATAGACTGACAGCTGTCAGAGGAGGATTTTTGGGAGGTGGAATGAAAAAGGAGAAGAGATTAAGCAACAATAGTATGATAGTTACCAGAGGGAAAGTGGGGTAAGGCAGGTAGAAAGGGTAAAAGGGGGAATAAATGGAGATGGAAGGACACTTGACTTTGGGTGGTGAACTACAATACAATATATAGATGATGTATTAAGAATTGTACACTTGAAACCTATATAATTTCATTAACCAATATAACCCCAACAAATTCAATTAAAAAATTTCAAAAGAACTATGACTTTTACCTTGTTTATTCTCTCTCTCTCTCTCTCTCTCTCTCTCTCTCTCTCTCTCTCTCTCTCTTCTCAGCTTGCTTTCCCCAGTGAAGTGAGATGCTGTGGTGTGAGCTCCCCTATGGAGAGGGCCATGTAGTAAGGAACTGACGGCAGCCTTAGCCTGGAGCCAGGGAAGGATAGAGGCTCCCCGGTCCAGCAATCTTTGAGGAAGTGAATTCTGCCAACAAGTATGAGTGAGCTTGGAAGTGGATCCTTTAGTGACTAACCTTGATAACTTCTTGCAGGCTTGTCAGAGATTCTGAGTAGAGGACCCAGCTAAGCTGCACCTGGACTCCTGGCCCACAGCAACCAAGAGATAAGAAAGGATGCTATTTGAATAGCACTAGGCTTTGGAATAATTGGTTATTTAGCCACAGACATTTAATACTGCATGGTGTGGCAATGGCGGTGTTCCTTTATGACTCCAGCTTCTATCTAGTGGCCCTGGTTCCACAGCTCCTTCTCCTAACTGGTCTAAGGGAAAACCATTTTCTCCCTGTACCACTTCAGTTTTAGAGATGGTAATGGCTTCCTGCTCTTGTTAGTCCTTACTTGAATATGTATATATATTTCATTAAAGAACCTCTTTAATAAGCTCTTCTGAATGGGCCATTCGTTTTCTTCTAGGACTCTGACTGATATACCCCCCCTCATCTGACCTGTGCTGAATGTCTTTTCCCTGTTCCCCTTCTGTGAAACCCTGTCCTGGGGTAGGAGGGATAGCAGGGATTAAAAATGGAAGAAGTGACCCAGAGTTCTTGGGTAGATAGTTCACACATCCAAGACACAGTCATAAGCTCTGTCTATAAGACCAACTTATCCTGACTGCTATGGTTCACATGGCTGGTCTCTGCTGGTTTTGCCCAAGCTCTACCACGCTCCCCTGTTGTATTTATTTGTTGAAGGAATTGGTTTATGCGCTTATGGAGCCTGGCTAGTCCAAAACCTGTAGTTCCAGTTTGAAGGCTGTCAGGCTGAAGACCCAGGAAAGAGATGATGTTGTGGTTCAAGTTGAAAGGCCACCTGCTGGCAGAATTCCCCTTCTTCCAGGGAGGTTAGTCCTTTGTTCTATTCACTCCTTCAACTGATAGGATGAGACCCGCTCATATTATGGAGGGCAATCTGCTTTACTCAAAGCCCAGGGATTTAAATGTTAATCTCACCCCAAAACACCCTTAATTAAATATCCAAAGTAATGTTTGACTACATATCTGGGCACTGTGGCCCAGCCAAGTTGAGACATAAGATAAACCATCACAGCCCTGGCCAGTGTTACTCAATGGTTAGACTGTTCGCCCCCACACCAAAGGGTTTTCAGTTCAATTCCCAGTCAAGGGCATGCACTTGGGTTGCAGGTTTGATCTCTGGCCTGATCGGGGCACGTGTCAGAGGCCACCAATTGATGCATCTCTCACATCGATGTTTCTCTCTTTTTTCCTCTTTCCCTTTTTCTCCCTCCCTTCCACTCTCTCTAAAAATCAACGGAAAAATATCCTTGGTTGAGGATTAACAAAACAAAAGAAAACACCCCCCCCCCCCCAAAAAAAACAAACCCAGCACTGTACCCGTTAACATTTTAATTTTGGAAGGCTAGTGAGCATCAGGTAGGGCCCAGAGAGAAAAAGATACGTTATGTGCAACTTCAGAAAGGCTTTTCCAGATCATAACATATTTTCTCTTCCTGGTTTACAGTTGAAGTGGTAAGCTCCAGGGAGCCACAGAATAAGTCCTCAAAGAATCAAGAGCCAGCACTCCTCCTGCCTGTGGACTTAGCAATTCTCATGGACCCCCTGTGGTTCTGCCACTTCACTTGGCAATGTCTAGATAGGGACTTGGAGTCAGAGGCCAGAGTTTGGGGATGCAAATTTCAATGCCTATAGGAGTTAGGCAAGTAATAAAAGTGAGCCAGGCAGGCCAGGTGTAAGGCTGACAACAGAGCAGGTGCAATGATACATGATAAATGTCCCTCCCTACTGCCAGACATTCCAGTTCTTCAAGGAAAATTAGGTATCTGGATTTCCAGGTGAAATCTCCCGATTTTCTTTCTTATCCTTTTTATACATTTTATGTAATATTTTTACTTTTTATTTTTAAATATCTTCAGACTTACAGAGAATTTGCAGCGTCCCCTCCCCCGCCTCCCCCCCCCCACCCCCCCCCCACCCCCGCTTTCTAGATCCACTGGGGACTGGAGTCCCATATGCTAACGTTTACTCATGCTTGTGTTATCATTTTCTATATTTGTCCTTCTCTCTTTCTCTGTTTTTTCCTAAACTTTCTTGAGAATAGAAGCTGATTATTTTTTTTATTTCTTAAAGTATTACAAAGAGTATTACACATGTCTCATTTTTTCTCCCCCTTGACATTCCCCCGGCTTCCCCCACCCCCCAGTGTCTTGTGTCCATTAGTTATTCTCACATGCATGCATATAAGTCCTTCAGTTGATCTCCTACTCCTCCCAACCCTCTCCAGTGTTCCCACAGTAGTTTGACATTCTGCTCAATGCTGCTCTGCCTCTGTATCCATTTTTGTTCATCAGTCTACAATGTTTCTTATTATCCATAAATGAGTGAGTTTATGTGGTATTTTTCTCAGCTTCCCAGGGGCTGTCTCAGTCTCACAGGGGCCATCTCAGCCTCACAGGGGCCGGCCCACCTCACAGGGGCCATCCCAGCCTCACGCGGGCCATTTCAGCCTCACAGGGGCCACCTCAACCTCACAGGGGCCATTTCAACCTCACCGGGGCCGTTTCAATCCCACTGGGGCCATTGCAGGTTCACTGGGGCCGTCTCAACCTTACCTGGGCCGTCCCAACCTCACCGGGGCTGATTCAGCCTCACTGGGGCCGTTTCAACCTCACTGGGGACGTTTCAACCTCACTGGGGCTATTTCAACCTCACCAGGGCAGTTGCAACCTTGCCGGGGCCGTCGCAACCTCACCGGGGCCGTCCCAACCTCACAGTGGCCGTTTCGACCTCACCAGGTCCATTTCAACCTCACTGGGGCGGTTTCAACCTCACCAGGGCCGCTGCAACCTCACCGGGGCAGTTGCAACCTCACTGGGGCCGTCTCAACCTCACTGGGGCCCTTTCAGCCTCACCGCGGCCGTTTCAGCCTCACCGGGGCCGATTCCGCCTCACTGGGGCCGATTCAAAATCACTGGGGTTGTCTCAACCTCACCAGGGCTGTCTCGACCTCACCAGGGCTGTCTCTACCTCACAGGGGCTGTTCCAACCTCACCGGGTCAGTTGCAACCTCACCGGGGCTGCTGAAACCTCACTGGTACTGTTTCAATCTCACCGGGGCATCTCAACCCCACGGGGGCCGTCCCACCCCTGATGGGGCCATCCCAGCCTCACCGGGGCTGTCTCAGCCTCACCAGGGCCGTCCCGGCCTCTCAGGGGTCGCCTCGGCCACACGGGGGCTGTCTCAGCAACAGGAAGTTTGGCATTCTGTCCTTTGTTGGGCAGTTCCTTGCTGGGCAAAATCTCCAGGCGTTTCTGGTGGCTGAATATCTGGTATGCTTGCTTGGATTTCATTTTCTACCAAGTGCACAGACTGCCTGTCTGCCGTCTCCCAGTGTCCCATGTGAGACTGGATCTGGTGGGCCTGCCTGTGTGTTTGCTGGTACAGCGGTTCCATGTCGCCGGCCCAGGTGGGTCAGGATCCGGCTTCCTCTGAACCTGATTCTGCTTCTTTATTGTGTCCCTTATGTATGCAAGGAGTTGAAATCTGCATTTTGCTGGGCTGGGCTGCAAAAGCTCAGGTCGTTCTCTTTGTGCCACTAGCACAGTTTGGTTTGGGATGTAATTTGAGTAGCGCGGGTCACCAGGAATCACCAGGGCGAGGCCAAGGGCAATGGCATCTCCCCATCTATTCACCTCTCCACGACTCAGGGACTGGCGTCCCTGAGTGCCAGTGAGCAGTTCCGAGAGGCAGCCACTCTCGCTCTCCGGGTCGTTGCAAAGCCATCCCGCTTCTCCCCGTAGGGATCTGGGACCATAGGATCCCGCCCCAAACATGCTCAGTGGATTTGAGAGTCCACATCCCCTTCTGGTTGAAAAAAAACGCTCATCCAGTTGCAACCAGCCTGGTGTGCGATTCCGTACCTCTGTTCTTGGAGCCTCTGCACAATGTACTCAGTCTCAATGCTCTTCTTTCTTTCCTTCCAGTTGTAGAGCTTCCACTGGGCCAGCTTTCCCATGGTTCTGAATGACAACTGTTTCTTTTATAGTTGGTAGTCTCAATGATGTTGTGGGAGGCAGCACGCACAGGTCTGTACCTTACGCCGCCATCTTGGTTCCCCAAGCTGAATTTTTAGTAGACATGACAGATGACCCCTATGGAAATGGGTGTACAGTTCTTGACTGTCTCCATGATGGCAAATCCTGGCCCTAGTGTGTTAACATTATCTTTGGAGACAATGGTTTATTGACTAGTCAGGACTTGCTGGATTTTTTTTTTTTTTTTTAGATAGGGCTTCCAAATATGCACTGTCTAATCTCCCTTTCCCATTTTTGAGGACACATGATGCAGATTCCACACTTTTTAAAAAATATATAATTTATTGTTTTTTTACAGAGAGGAAGAGAGAAGGATAGAGAGTTAGAAACATCGATGAGAGAGAAACATCGATCAGCTGCCTCATGCACAACCCCTACTGGGGATGTGCCCATAACCAAGGTACATGCCCTTGACTGGAATTGAACCTGGGACCCGTCAGTCCTCAGGCCAGCGCTCTATCCATTGAGCCAAACTAGTTAGGGCAGATTCCACACTTTTACAGTTCTTTTTGGTTATAAAGAATCCATCGAGTTTAAAACCCTTAAGGGGAGGTGAGACAGGGCAGGCAAAGATTCTGAGATACCGGTTACTGCAATGTGGGGAGAAGTACTGATCTCTTTCTGTCCGGCTCTCCATTCATCTGCTCCTCTGAGGGCCTCCACCGATGCATGGTATGCTCATCTTCAGGTGGCTGGTGTTTGGTTTTACCTGAGCTCCAGCCATTGCTGTGGAACCCCTCAAAGGTGGCAGTTCCCTTAAGCCCTGTCAGGGACCCACACTTCAACTTTCTCACCAGGTGCTCCCTCCCCTCATCTGGCCTGGAGACCCCATGCAGCCTCTGGGCGTCTGACCCCTCTTCCACATGCATTCATGGACACAATGGGAAATCCCGAGGTCTCTTCCTTTCCCTCCAAATTGCCTCAGGCAATTGAGGTGTGTCTTCTTGTATCTCTTCCATGGACTATCATGGAAAACATCCGGCCTCCAGAAGTTTCAGATGACAAACACACACTAGTTTCTTTATTCTTTCTGCCCTGTGGCAGAAGTTGCTACAGGGACACCAACCGTCATTCTGATCATCTGTCTGACAGACATTTAAACAACCCTCAGAGTTAAGTGTGGTCATGAGACTGCGTTCTTGCCAACAGCACGCATCACCTGCTAGTGTAGTCCAGACAAACCTCCAATCTGTTGCATGCTTCCTCCCCACATTTGTGATTGGAATGGTTGTGAAGGTGATACAATGACTTTGATGCCCTGTATTGAAGATGTAGAACAATTTCCAGCCTGAATCCCTAAACAACTACATGGAGAAGATGACTACTGTTCCCTTATCCCAAATCTGGTACATAAGAAAGATAGAAACTTTTACTGTCTTAGAACAATTATTCTCCAGGTTATTGTTTATAGTAGTTAAGTCTTTCCTAGTTAACATATTCCTGAAGACTGTGGATATAGGTCGGCTTTAGTCTGGGCAGCTCCTGGTCAGTCTAGCAGTGGTTCTCAACCTTCCTAATGCTGTGACTATTCAATACAGTTCCTCATGTTGTGGTGATCCCCAATCATAAAATTATTTTCATTGCTACTTCATAACTGTAATTTTGCTACTGTTATGAATCGTAATGTAAATATCTGATATGCAGGATGTATTTTCAGGGGTCGCGACTCACAGGTTGAGAACCGCTGGAGAGCAAACATCCCTCTGGGGAGGGTGACTCCAGTCTCTTCTTGGACTGGAACCTCCAATCTATGAGTGATTCTGATAACCCCTCACTCAACTTGGGGGGTGGGAGAAGCATCTCCTTCCCTTCCTCCATGGGGGCGATCAAGAAAATCCTCTTTAGATTCCCACATAGCCAGTCTCCTTCTCCACAGGGCAGGGAATGGTAGTCCTGAGACTGATTGGGGTAGGGCTGGCTTTTTAAACTCTGTTAGTTTCAGGGTGGAAGTCAGGGTTGTATAAGGTTTCAGGTATCAAAGTTCTCCGTGGAATGCGGGGTACTTGTGCATGGCCTGTGGTATCTGGCTGTGCGCTCTAGTGCTAGTGCCAGGGCCATGGAAAAAGTGAACAAACAGTGATGCAGTATAAAATGGTATTGGGCAAGAGAAGTGAGGAATAAGAAAGTAACCAGTTTGGGAACTGAGTCTTAGCCCTGTTGACATGGGTGAAGGGATAGATGTGCATCAACTTTATGTTCTTACCATCCTATAATTTTCCACCACTATCTCTGGGACAGAAACAATCCTTGTCAAGGCACCCAAATGCAATCTCTACTTTCCAGCCTGGAGGTTTGTGACACTGCTAACCACTCATCTTTTGAAAGGTTGGGTGCATTCTCTCTCTCTCCTTCCCATTCCCCTCCCTCCCTCTTTTTATCTCTATTTTCCTCCCCCTCTGACTTACCTTTCCCTGCCCCTTAAACATTCTCCAGTGTTCTATTCTTAGCCCTTTCCTCCCCTCCACTTACCTACTCTACTGTGTGACTCATTCTTGGAGTTATGCTTATGGCTCCCACATCTTCATTCCAGCCCCTCCCCTGAACAGTAATATCCACCAGCTGCTGGGTAACCATAGGATCTACTGAGTGTATCAAACCCTACAGGTGGAAAACTGGCCTCATCCAGCTTCCCCATCTCTCTCATCACCTGCTCATCCTCCTCCACTGTTTTCTGTTCTAACAACACCAGCATTCACCCAGTAATCTACAAAGAGATGGGACAGTGATTTTATATTTCTCCTCTCTGACCACCTATGTTACAAGGACATGGGTCTGTCAATCCTCCCTTTGACCTGCCCCTTTATCATTTCCGGGGCTTCTGCCTCAGCTCGGGGCCTGGCCATTTCTTATCTCCACTAAAGAAACAGCCTCAGTAGTGTGGGGGAGGGCTGGGGTTGGGTGGGGAGTGGGTGGAGCGGGGCAAAAGAGAAAATTGGGAACATCGGTAATACTATCAACCATAGAAAAGAACAGACTCATCACTGACTGTCCCCCTGACTGCCTCAGCTTTCATCTAGCCACTGTCCACGTGATTTCTAATACACAAACTCTAAGCCAGAGCTGACACGTTTTCTCAGGAGCAGGCTCCTATGTGTCCCTTTCATTTCCGCCCCTCCTCACTCTCTCGTCTGGACTCTGCCTTGGTCACATCAAATTCCTTGCATAGATTTTGTTTTTTTCTTGTCTTTGTCTCATCACATATTTTCCTCCACATACACAGATGCCTTCCTGGCGATTCCTTGAGTCAGGAAAGAGCTTGCATGTTCCTAAAGGCATGGAGACTCTCGTTGGGGTTCCAAGGTGAAGAGGGCTGGCAGCTGGCACTGGGCCTTAAATTCCTAAGTAGTCCATGGCAGGAAGGGCCTTGAGGACAGGTTAAGATTTGGGGAATGTTTGGCTTGTGAGATTTTGGTGCTGCTCTGTTTAACTGGTGGCTTCCTGGAACGTCTTCAGAAGGAAGGTCAGGAAGTTCCCAGTGTCCAGGGTGGGAATAAAGTGGCTAAGAGTTGAGAATCGCGGGGTGAATTAATTGCATATCAAAAGTGGGTGTAGAGGCCTTGGGTAGGACAAGCATGGGGGATTCAGAGGAAGGTTGGCTGGGGCACCCGTCCTGCAGATATTGGGCACTGGCATCGGAGGGAAGTGTAATGGGGTGTCTGCCCTCATGGAGCTCACAGTCAAGGCTTAGTAATCAAGTTAAATCGAAGAATTTGATATAAATATGGCCTGTAGTGGGGAGTACCTACAAAAGAAGAAAATGAAGGTTTGAAGTAGTACGGGGATATAGGGAGGGGAGAAAGGGGAAATGTTAGATGAAATACTCAGGTGTTATGATCAGCAGAGTAGAGAGAGGAAGTGTTACCTACGTTCCTGAAGATGTGAAACCAAGGAAGTGAGAGGGTCTGATATGGGGAGGGCTTGAACTGGGCAAAGGCTATCTCTGGACCACAGGGTGTGTGTGTGAATATATGTGTGTGTGTGTGTGTGTGTGTGTGTGTGATGTGTTTGTGTGGTGTGTGTGGGTATATTTGTGCATGTGTGTATATGGTATTGTGTGTGTGTGCGTGTGTGTATATGGCATTGTGTGTGTGTGTTTGTGTGTATGTGATATGTGGTATAGTGGGATATGGTGAGTGATATGTAGTTTGTGTCTCTCTGTGTATAACACGTGTGCTGTGTGGTATGTGTGCTGTGTGCATGGGAGGTGTATGAGGTGTATGGTGTAGTGGTATATGGTTTGTGTCTGTGTGTGTGCATGTGGGGGTTGTAATTTGTGTGTGTTTTTCTGTGTGTGGGTATGATGTGTGTATGTGGGTGTACTAGTTATGTTCTGTGTGATGTAGTGGTGTCTAGTGTTTCTCTGTGTGTGATGCATGTGCTATGTCATGTGCGTGTACATGGGGGTGTATGTGGTGTGTGGTGTAGTTGTGCATGGTATGTGTGTGTGTCTCTGTGTGCATGTATGTGGTGTGTGGTGTAGAAGTGTGTGATGTAGTGGTGTGTGGCATGTGTGTGTATGGGGTGTATGTGCTGTATGACTTCACTGGTCTTTTGCAAGCACCCATGGGCACAGTAGTAATGAATTGTTTCCCTGAGCTGGTAGAAGTTTGGTCAAGGGCACTAGGTATGGCCAGAAGGTAAAGCAGCTGAAGTTTATATGTTCCTGCCAGGAAGATGTCCTCAGAGTCAATGCCCCAGGCTTGAAATAATGTCAAAGGGACACCATGTACCTCTGAAAGGTGAAAGTGGTCAATTATCAGTAAGAAGCAAGGGTGAGGAATAAAGTGGAGAGAGGCGTGGGCTGAAAAGCTCACTGTGTTACTTCTTCACAAGGCTCCCTTTCTTATCCAGCTCCTGAACTGGTTCTAAAAATCAATTTGAAAGGGGAGACAATTTGGAGCATTGGACATCCATTTGGGATGATTTATGGCTTTACAGGGTGACTAGTTTGAAGAATGTGGTGCTTGTTCCGATGGAGAAGTTCTAGTTTATTTGAGATAAATGTGTTCTCTCTTTATTACCATCAAGCTGGGTGTTAGCCAGGTCTTTGGAACACTCAGTACTGTATGATCTAAATTCCTTTATCCTGATGGGCTGGGGAGTTGAGGAGTTTCAGACCTCAGGAAGTTGCAGGGGAGGGAATTAATCTGGGGAGACTTCTTAGACCAAGAGGCCTGTGGTAAGGAGATGGAAGTGACAGCTTTCAGTGTTGGGGACTTATTAGTGTAAGTTTGAATGCAGAATTGGGGCATATGAATTGAGTGGAATTGACTTTGGGGACCCTTAAAATAAGGGAATAAAAGAGATGAGTGGGGCAATTGGTAGAAAGCTAAGATAAGTTACAATGGCATTTTAAACCCCAGGAAAGAGAAGTGTTCTTGGTTGCCAGGCCAGTCCCTGATTCTGGATAATCAGAGCCAGTTCTAAAGTACTGAAGGGGTCCCAGTTGACCTCCAACTCTTGTAACAACCCCTTAATTTCCAGAGGTGCTGGAGGCCAGACCTGGCTGCACGGAGAGCCCATTTCTTCATGGAGGGCTGCACGGAGAGCCAATTTCTTCATGGAGAGTACTGGGACAAGAAAGAATTTTGTATTCTTGCTACTTCATTTGAATCTGGAGGTTGAGGAAAGGAGTTTCCAGTGAGGGTTGCAGGAGGCAACTGGTCCTGTTCTTTGCTGAGATTCTAAGAAATCTGGGAGGCCACTGTCCTAAAATACTCCGAATTGGGCACATGTCCTGGCTGCCTCTGGTCCTCTGGTTCTCTCCTGGGTAGAATTTCAACCTCTTCCCTGCTTCCTGTTCTGAGTTAATGACAAGGAGGGAGGCTGCTGGGTAAGTGGGAACATTTAACCTCCTTAGAGACCTAGAGACACTGAAGGGGGAGGGTCTTAGGGAGAAGTCATTCCATCTACTGTGGGGCCTTGACTTAGGAGTGTCCCGACTAACGAGTTTTTTGAGTTATGAGCCGATTTTTTGCTTTGAGTTGCGAGCTAAAATTTGGGTTACGAGCCAGCTTCAAATACCCCACCGCTAGTTGGCGCAGTGAACGTCACAGTGAATGCCACAACATCAGCCCAGCATCACCTGTCTCACTAGTTCACTTTAATGATTTGACATATGAGTAATTTGAGTTATGAGCTCCGTCACAGAATGAATTAAACTCGTAAGACAAGGCCCCACTGCACTAGTGTATCCATCAGACTGGCAGAGAGAAGGGAAGCACATGAACCAGGTTGAGGTTGTAAAAGAGAGGGCGAGAGTCATTCCTTCCCTTCGACTCTGCCATATACTGCAAATGTGTAATTCTTGCTGTATCATCTGTTTTCTGTTTCGTGCATTTGTAGCTCAACTTTCTCAATGTGGGTACAGGGAAGGAAGTTTCTAGCTCTATCTGCTTCTCAAATACTTATTTTTATACCCAACAAACTGACTTGACACCTCTACCCCTGAGAGAACTCCAACTCCCTTGTGTGTGTGGATTCCCAGGTGCTTACCTTTTGATCAGTTTTTCTTGTGATTTCCTCTGCCTGTTAAACCTGTCAGTATCAATTCATGGTTTGATTCCTTGAGCTCTCCTCTGTGGCCTCAATCTCCCCAAATGTGGGACACAGCCCCTTTCTCTGAATTTCTCTGAGTACCACCAACATAAGGTTTTTGTCTTTGCTGAAAATGTGGGATTAAATTCCAGAACAAGAACAAGTTAATAGTGAATACTAATCATTCATGTCCCAAATATCATTGGCCCTCACTACCAAAGGAACCTTGAAACCATCTCTGGCTCTTTAGGCCTTATCTCTCTTCTGCCATTCTCTTTATCCTGGTACCCCTTATCCATTTATCTAACCTTATTCTTCATTTGTTCTCAAAAAATGTTTAATGAGTGCATACTATGTGCCAGGCATTGCTCTAGTCACTGATTAGTTGAAATAGTTTGGTTCTCTTTGACTCCTACCAATCAGGGAAACCTGTCTACCTCTACTAAGAAAAAAAATCTGACAACTACTTAAAAAATGTTTTGGTTTTAGAGAGAGAGGACTTGAGAGGGAGAAAATGAGCGAGAGAAATATCGATGTGAGAGGTGAGAAAGAAACATTGAATGGTCGCCTCCTGCAAGAACCTTGACCAGGGAGTGAACTTGCAACCTGGGCATGTGCCCTTACTGGGAATCAAACCGGCAACATTTTGGTGCATGGGATGATGCTCAACCGATCACACCTGCCAGGGCCTGACAACCATTTTTGACCAAGTATGCACATCACATACCACCTTAGCCAGAGAATTTTGTCTCCTGTGATAAACCACAGCTCGGTCAAGCATTATCCCTTCGTACTGTGAGTTGGTGATTCCTCAGGGAAAAGAAACGTACCTTTGACATTACAATACCAGTGGCTGCAGATGATATAATGACCTTTGCTGATATGACAGTCATGTGAGGAACTGCTCTTTTTCTACCAATAAAAAAGGAACAGACCAACTGTGATTTTGCTATTGTCCTTTACCTTCTGTGTGTCTTATTCAGAGAGCCCAGCTCTTCTAAAGGCATTCCCTGCAGACACTGGAAATAAAAATATTTTCTTTTAAATGTTCAAATTTGCCTCTGAGTTTTCTTTTGATATCACCCAAATGTTCTTTCTTTTGACATTACCTGAAACTCACTGAACTATTGTCTTTAGCACAAAACCATGTATACCTGGATAAATCAGGCCGTTACTTTGGAGGGCAGGAGGTCTGGAGCTGTTGTTTTTGTCATAAGTTATTCTATCATAAGAATGATATAATTTGGTTTGCATATATGAGAAGGGCCTTTGGAGAGGGAACAGGGTCTCCCTGAAGGCTGAGGCAATTCCCTGGGCAGTGGTTGATCCTCAGGGCCCAACTGGTTCTGACACTGAGTCTCAGGGTCTGGCACACTCTCAGCCTCTACCCCATCCCACCCCTGTGGCCCACCAGCCCTCCCCAGCTGTCTAGTTGACTGTCATACAGAAACTAGAAGAGACTCGCTGATCCTAGATCTCATGAGTTTATGGAAGGCAGCACTTGGTTCTGTCATTGATAATTTTTTGGATCGTGGTGTGCAAAACTGTTCTTTGGAATAAACACAGTTCTCTGGAGTTCTCTAGGGACCCGGGAGGGTCAGAACCCAGACTTCTGCCAGTTGTTTCAGCAGCAGTCTTGTGAGGCAGTGGGGAGCAGGGACAGCCTGTGAGCCCTGGCAGTGAGTGCTCCTGGTAGGGTCAGGGTTCTGCTAGTTAAACTGTTTGAATACTGCTTTTTTTTTTTTTTTTTAAGTTCCCAGTTTATTCTCCTTTCATAAAATCATGCCGAACATTCCAGGCTACTTGTGCTGTGCTAAATGAATTAAACAAAGTGTATTTTTCCATGCATGACCCAGGGAGGTTTTCAAGGGCCAGAATGAGGTGGGATGGCAGTGAGATTCTCCAGAACAAGTTATGGGGGCAGATTCTGGCTGCCTGGCCTGGCTCTCTCTTCTCCAGCATAAAATACTTTTTTTAAAAAAAATATATTTTATTGATTTTTTACAGAGAGGAAGGGAAAGGGATAGAGAGTTAGAAACATTGATCAGCCACCTCCTGCACACCCCTACTGGGGATATGCCTGCAACCAAGGTACATGCCCTTGACCAGAATCAAACCCGGGACCCCTCGGCCCACAGGTTGACGCTCCATCCACTGAGCCAAATCAGTTAGGGCCCAGCATAAATCTCTTACACAGGGTTTCTGAGTTTAGAGTTAAGAAAGGAAGACAGTTTCTCTATCCAGGGCTTGTTTGAAGGTTGAGTTTTCAAAGAAAGTCAGAGGTGTGGCGAAGAGCAAGAAAACTAGCTTTGTTTGAGTAGAGAATTTGTGGACATATTTTGGGTCTGGATGGGGGCTTCTCTAGGCCCCCAGCCTGGATTCCCATACCCATGAAGCAGAATTACCTGGTACTCCCTCCCTTCCCTTTGTCTTAGAATGTTTTTCACCTTGGCCATAGCTAAATGTGTATGAGCTGTGCCTTTCTGGTCCCTGGTTATATCACATCCATGGGAAGCATCTTACCATGTGTCTGGTTCACCTTTGGTCTGTGAAGGTCATTCCTTGGGAACATTACACCTAAGTGGCTGGGAGAATCTGGAATTTTCATAGCTTTGCTATGGCTCACTAGGTCTCCTTGGAAAGTCACTACCCCTCCCTTGATCTCTGTGCCCTCCTTTGTCCAACAAGTGGGCTTCCTTAGATCCCTCGTAAGCTCTGGCCAGTTCCACCACTCAGTGTGTGGGCTGGCCCCGCCCCAGGTGTCCCAGGGCTCTCTGGCTGATAAAGCACTGCCTGAGGCTCAGGCCTGGAGCCCTGCCTGGGTGGAAAGTTCCCTTCCCAGGGGAGATTCCAAGTCTGTGCTTTGGACTGACACCCACTTCCACCCCCTTGCCCCCCAGCCTCAGGATACTTTTTCTTGAGAGAAACACTGGATTAAGAACAGTTTTCTACCATCTTTGTGTGTTTTTTGCTTCTCTCAGGTCCCAAGATCCACTGTCCTAAATGTTTCCCTCCATGTCCCGTGTGGTTCAGGGTTCAGGGTTCAGGATCTGGAAGAGGAGCCGCACACAAATGAAAGAAAAAAGACAAGAGATAATTTGGGAATATTGGGAGCCAGGCGGGTAAGTCCAACTCAAGAGGAAGGACTTCCACCCATGCTCAGGCCGCACCGACCTTTTATCGTCAGAGGTAAACAAGGCAGTGGTTAGGATAGTTACACAGTTCTTTTGAGTTTCGCCTGTTTTGACCATAGTTACACTCCCTGCACTTCCGTCAGCCCATTAGCTTCCCAGGTAAGATCGGGGGAGTGTTATAAGGTCAAGCCTAATTATGCTAAGAGGACTGAGCCCTCTAAGCTGGGACGTGTTTGTGACTTTGACAGCAGGTTAGTCCAAGGCTCAACCCTATATCGGTTCTCCACATCTCCCCCCCCCCCTTTTTTTTTGTATTATTAAGCTACTACAATGAAAATAAAACTTAAGCATCAAGAACAAAAATGTTTAAGTCCCAATTTCGATGTCCAACAGTTCTGAGTCCAAGTTTCAATGTCCGACAGTTCCTCACATGTCAGCAATGACATTTCAGTTCTGGATGGTGAACAAATGGTGGCAATGCAGGTCCGACCCTCTCTGGTTTGATCCTGGGCAACCTGCAGCGATGCAGTTGTTGACTGCTAGCATGGCAAAGCGTTGTCAGTGTCTTCCATCTCTGGATTGTTTTCCCTCTTGCCCTCATGGCTGTAGCATTCCTGATACTTCCTCTCTGTTGCAGGAATCCACATGGTCTTGAAGTTGTTTTCTCAAAATATACAAACATATTCTCGACCGAAGGTTAATTAAGGGAATTTTACTTGGGGTCCTTTTTATATTTGCCCAAATGATTTTCCTTTGGCTTATTTTGACACCATGTATGTTTTTCATGGGTGTCTTGCTGTTAGCATTACAAATGAAAAAAATTTTTCTAGATGTAAATTAGTTACAGGATATTTTTCCTTACATGGTATTTTTCCACTATCTCCGGTTTTTTTAATTTAATTATTAGGAGGCTTTTGGAAAACTTTTATAATGCAGTCTAGATAACTTTAAATTTTTAATTTTTTTGCACAAAAATATGACTGCTTTAAGTTCATTGCATGTTACGCAATTTTACCATGAAATGAAAATTTTGGTTAATACTACTTATTTCGATTAAACTCGTTACTGTCAAATTTAATACTCTAACAACAATCTTAGTTTACACTGTAAATATTAATGGAAAGGATTATTTTGCATCCTTGAGAAGGCCCTGAGCATTGCTGGTGTTAGGCTGGATTTAGATATAGGATAGCTGTTGTCAGCCAAGTCTCTGTTTTCTGGGTACCGATCTCAGCTGGGCTAAGTCTCTTTCTGTTATCTGGGTCCCGATCTGAGCTGGACATGGGAAACGGGAAGCAGCCATGGGGGCAGGAGACCTCCCTCAGAAGGGGCGAGTGTTCAAGCCCCTGCATATTTGGGGGGGGTGAGGATCTGTGCCCCACCTCTGCTGACCCCCAAGTTCTCTCCTGATGGCCCCTCTGCGACTGTGCCTTTCTTAGGTTGTTCCTTCCTTGAGGAATCTTACCTGTCTCTGGCTAACCAGCCATCCTCCAGGGCCAAGCAGGGTGATGTGAGGTTCAGTTCTGTCTCCTTGGTAGCCTATGCCCCTGTGGCCTCCATGCCCAGCAACTGCCTTGGGATCCCCTCGCCTGCTGGCGGTGCCCCAGCATTGATCACATATCTTAGGGAACCCAGGTTTCTTCTCCAGGGAGGGTCCAGCTCATGCCATTGGGTGAGAGACAGATCCATGGTACCAGCCATCATGAGGCTTCAACCTCAGCATGAACAGAGAGCTCAGGCAACAGTTATGGGCAATTGGGTTGTAAGAAGAGGTGTTTTAAAAATAACTCTGTAAGCTATGCATTTATTTTAAGTGGTTTTCTGCATCTGTATTTTATTTTACAATAAAAAGTTTCAAATAAGTTTAGTCCTTTTCTAGGAAGTCCTTCTTTCCATATCCAATCTCCTCGCACCATTTCATTTCTCCATTCTGAGAACTCCTGCCTCTGAGAAGTCGGTGCTGTTTGACACTGAATGATCAAATCCCCATCTTCGTGTGTCCATTTAGTATTATTCCCATTTGGGGTGAAGGTGGTAAGATGCCTGCCCGTCTCTATGCCCCCAAAATGGGTATCGCCACAGCAAGAGGGGCAGTGTCAGTCTGAGAGGCAGACTCTCCCCAAAAAGAAATAGAATGCACAGACTGGGGGTATGTAGAGGTAGGGCAGTGTTTCTCAGGATAATCCAGTGGCCTCTGTTCTGGTGACATTTCAAGGTCCCTGGCACTACCAGTCCCATGTGTGTGCACGCCGCATATATGCGTGCATCGTACAAACATTAGCTGAGTCCATCTCTAGCTATTCCTGGTGCAAATGTGCAGGGTGCCAGAAGGCAGGCATGTGTGCTTCCTGTATGTGGGTGGGGGCCATCCTTCTCCTAGGAGGGGACTCCTCTCCAATTCTCTCTTTCTCTGCAGGAGGGGCTGGCTTTGAAAGAGACAGGGAGAGGGAGGGTGCGGATTAGTGGGAGTTGGGAACCTGAGAGGGAGACTTTGAAAGGGCAGCAGGGTTCTGTGATCCCTTCCTTACCCAATTTCCTTGCCTTGGACAAGATTTCTAAGCACTCAGTGTCCTTGAGAATGGCGAGGGAACCACGTCAGACTTCCTGAAGCAGCTCCCAGACACCTGAGCTATGTTCTTTTCTTTCTTCCACACATCCCAAATCTCAGCTCTCAAGGACACTTGGTGCCGTTGCCTCTGATTTATCTTCAAACCTGTCACGCCAACGAGCTGGTAGTTGTGGGACCCCCCACCCCCTGCTGTCCTGTGCTCCCTAATGCAGATCTTCGGAGCGTTTTTTGCCTTCCCTTGTCAGTCTGGGATAGGAGCTCCTGCCAAACCTGGAGCTCTTTGCCTGCACACATGGATAACACAGCAGGAGGGGTTGGGGTTAGACTGCAGGTAAAATTTCAGGCTTGGCAGACAGATTTCTGAAGATTAGAGAAAAGCAGGCTCAAGGCCCAGCTCTCCTTTTCCCTCTGGCTCCTTAGCACGGCCTGACCCTTCTCCTCTACTCCTACACCCCCGAACCAGCTGGCCTCGCCCTCAACGCCCAACACACACTGCACCTGCCTCCTCTGACACCACACTGAGGCAGGTGTCACGTAGTGGTACCTGTTTGTGCCAATGGAAGGCATATCTGCTGGAAACCTCACCCCTAACCCCCATGTTCCACACTCTTGGGCCCTTTCTTCCTAGCTCTGAGGTTATCTCTGCTAGTGCCCTGCCTGCAGGCACCATAGCCTTTCTCCTGACCCCAGCGAACACTCCCCATGCTCCTGGCTCTCCACCCTCCTCATCCTCAGGAGCTTGGAGGTCTCCCCACAGTCCCTCCCTCTACTTTCCCACCTCAGTGATCTGGAGATGCGGCTCCCCCAGGCCAGAGAGAGGATGGGGACCCAGGGAACTAACCCCTTCCCACACTTGGGAAGCTGAAGTTATAGGGAGAGAATGTGTACCTTCCCTTCCCCTTCCCATCCAGACCTTGTTCTACCAACCAGCTGGATCAACAGAAGGAACACTCTGTCAGCCCTTCCTGACAGGCCAGTGTTTTTTCAGGTGGGGAGGCCAGCAGGGCCCTGGCAGCCAGTTGGGGGAAGTAGGGAACTGACCTTGTGGGAATGGATATTCTTTTGGAAGAGCGATGCCCAGGCAAATGGACAGAGGACACAAAGGAGATGGAGAAATGAACAATTATCTGGAAACAGGCTGTAGTATGGACCACGGGTGGTCACCTTCTCCACTCACGCTCACTGTCCCTGAGACACACACTTGCTCACACACTCTCATAGGCTTCTGCTGCCTCTGCCAGGCTGCTCAGAGCTAAAAATAGGCCAGGCCAGGAGGCTGGGCCGGGCTCTGGACTCCCACCCCTCGAGCAAAGGCCAGCACAGTGCTTCTTCCCTGCTTGTCGCTCAACTTGAACCCCAGTCCCTCGAAAGCCCCTGCCTGTGGCTTCCCAGTGCCGTTCTCTCCATGCCACCCCCCACTCCCTGCTCCAAAGGGCAGTAGTTGGGAAAAAAAGGACCCACATGTCCAGACTTGCAGCCAGGGGAGCCTAAGTCTGCAGATGGGACCACCCCTAATGTTATGGGTTCAATCAGCTAGATAGATCACCAACTCAGAATTTAAATTTAAGAGACTTTATTAAGCTGGCCAGCTGACTACAGCGTGTACCTCTTCTTAGAGATTCTCGCAGCTGCAGTAGTGACCAAGGGTACAGCAAAGCTTTTATTTGCAGCAACTACAAAGCGTTTCGTTAGCTGTTCCTAGTACTGGCAGGGTAAAAAGTGCACAAAAAGTTCACAAGTACAAATGGGAGGAAAACGGGGTTACACCTGGCTGGGTTTAATCATAATACATTGTTTTTCTAAGACAGTCAGTAATGTTTCTATGCCACGGTCCCTGCCCCTAGCACATTCCCTACTGGACCATGTCCAATGGATGATTTATAAGATCAAAATAACTTTCCTATTGTTAAGCCAAACAGCAGGGTTGAAGTGAAACTACAGTTTCCACCTGAGATGATTGCTACTATACTGCATTCTCCCCAAAGCCCAGCCCTCTCTGTTCCCCAGCCCTTCGTTCTCACTCTCTGGGATCCAGCAGGCTCCTCCTAGTTAGGAGAGCACTGGGCAGGGTATTGCTCTTCTTTCCACTCCTACACCTACAGCACCGGGCTCCCTCCATTACCCCCCTCTCCCCGGACCCCTCCCCAGCCGCTGCGGGGACCCTTCGTCGCGGCGCCCCCGCAGAGCACAGAAACCCGCGGGGTTGGCTGGGTGGAGGACCCAGACTGGCGAAGGCCGAAGGCCGGAGGGGTCATGTCCTCAGGCAGCCCCCTCCCCCGGGGCTGGGGAGGCAGAGAGCAACTCTGGTGGGGACGAGCTTCCAGGGGAGGCGCTCTTCCTTCTGTCCGTCTCCAAGAAGCAAGGATAGGTACCTGTGGCTCCCACGGTGGGGGTGGGGGTGGAAGACCCCCAAACTGAGGGCATCTGCCCTTAGAGGTGCACTGCTCAGGGAGGACCAGGCAGGGATCAGACAGTCCTGGGGTCCCTCCTACTTGGCTGGGCGAGTCCCCTGCTGCCCTGCCCTGCTCCGCACCTGCTCAGCCACCTCGGGGTCAAGGTGCGGCTCCAGCAGCAGGACCATGAACTGGATCTTCCGAGGGCTGTTGTCCGGTTCCATGGTTGGGCGGTGGCCGCTGGCCCGCGCTGCGGCGGGGAAGGTGGCGGGACTTGGGCTGGGGCGGGCGCGCTCCATCTCAGCTCTGCTCCTCTCCAGCCTGGCCCCAGCCCTGCAAGCTCAGCTCCCGGCTCCTGGCTCCTGGCTCCATGCTCCCAGCTCGCGGCCTCCGGGACTCTGCAGCCACCTATTGGCTCCGCACCGCCCCTCACAGCCCCCCCCCCCCCCTCCGGCCCCTAGCCTTAACCCTGTCCTGGCTGAGCCGCTGGCAGCGGGGGTCCCCACCCTGAGGGCGGGAGAGCGGGGTGTGGCCCTGGCGCCAGTCCTGGTGGACAGCCCAGGCGCGTGTGCAGGTGTCCCCGGATTTCGGGCAGGGGAGGGGTGTGGCGAGCAGCTACCTAGAACTTCTCCAAGCCGGGCAGGGTTTAGGGCTGGGAAGGTGGAGGGGCCCTGCGCAAGAGAGGAGGCAGCAAACGCGAAAGATTTCATTTCCTTTCATGAGAAAGGGGGTTGTCTCCTAAAGAAAAGCAGGAAAGGGGATTTGGGTATGCCGCAGGAAGGATTAAGGCCAGACGTGGAGAGGGACTTTCCCCTGAGAGAAGACATTAGGGCGCAGGTGGAAACTTGGAGCGGAGGTGTGGGTCTAGGCACAGGTCCTGTGCTCCCTGGGTGGCAGGGAGGGGGACTGAACCCTTAGAGGGTCTCCAGAGACCTGAGCCTCTTCTCCAAGTGCTGATGGCAGTGGGTGCAGGGGCCAGGGAGAGAGGACCATCTGGGACTCAGCAGAAGGAGTAACGGGGGTGGAGAGCCAAGAGCGCTTGTGAAACAGATTTCTGTTTCTGCTTGCTAAATTATGGGGATGGAAAAGCAGGTGAAAGGCCTACAAGAGGAGGATGGTGGAGAGTGGAGAGGGAAACTCCTTGGTGGGGTGGCTTGCTTACAGATGGCTTGGGTTTCCACTTTCACTATTGGCAGAATATGAAATAATCTGCTGTAACTGAAGGGATGGGGGTTAGACTATGTGAAGAACTTACTAGTTTGATGTAGGACCAGGATGTCAATCAATACTAGAGAGTAAAGGAGATAGAATATTCATAGGAGCTGTGGGCACTATGCCAGGTCTGGGGGCCTCTGGATAGATAGAGGAGAGGTGCCAGGGCACTGGGGAGGGGAGGGCTGGACATTCTGGGGTGGGGTGGGGAGGGGTGTGGAGAAGGACTGGGGTGGGGAGGAGAAGGAACAGGGCATTCTGAGGGAAGGTCCCAGCAGGGACCTGGGCCAGAGATTTGTTTCTTTCGCTTTAAACTGAGCAACTGGCAAGTCCCATGCAATCCATGCCTGCTTCTCTGGGGACCCCATGGTCAGCCTCTCCTGTACAGGGTCAGCCGTAACCCTCAGTTGCCTCTTCTCCCAGGCTGCCCTCCTTTGGCCTGGATTTCACATGGTCCCTTCCCGTGTTACCTCCCAAAATAACCTCCTTTGCACCCACCCCCACCCCCACCCCCAGCCATATCACTTCACACATGCCATGCCCAGCGCAGTTTTCTCAGGGCAGTGCAGGGGTTATAGGGGCCCAGTGCGCCAGCCAGACCTCCTTTTGCTGTAACTGGCTCTGTTTTGCAGTCGTTTGGACTCCAGGACCCCCTACACCCAGCCTGCATTTGCAGGGCTCCCTTGCTCTCCCTTTGATGTAGCAGGGCCGGCCTGGGAAACCGCTGATTGGAGTCCTCAGCTCCTCTTTGGTCAATTGCTACCCACTCCCTAGATGTGACAGCTGTGGGAGGGAGAGTGAGGCAAGAAGCCAAGAGAAAGATGGAATGGGAGATACAGGTGCTCGCTCTGACTTCCTTTGCACTCACGCATCTCCTAAGCACACATGCACAGAGCAGGGTCCAAATTATCCTATATAATAAAAGTGTAATATGCAAATAAACCAAACAGTGGAACATCCTGTCTGGGGGGTTGGGGGAGGGGGGGGGGCAGGGCCGGTGAGCAGGCAGTGCCAGCGGCACTTTCAGCTAATCCTTTTACCTCATTTTATCCATTTATCTCTTGGCTGGCTAGAGTTTATAATCTAATAGGTGTTTTTTTTTTTTAAATTAAATCTTTATTGTTCAGATTATTACATTTGTTCCTCTTTTCCCCCCATAACTCCCCTCCACCCATTTCCCACCCCCCCCTCCGTCCTCACTCCCACCCACTGTCCTCATTCATAGGTATATGATTTTTGTCCAGGCTCTTTCCGCATCCCCTACACCCCTTTCCCCCCCAAGAATAGTCAGTCCATTCCCCTTCTATGCCCCTGATTCTATTATAATCACCAGTTCATTCTGTTCATCAGATTATTTATTCACTTGATTCTTAGATTCACTTGTTGATAGATGCTTATTTGTTGTTCATAATTTGTATCTTTACCTTTTTCTTCCCCCTCTTCTTAAAGGATACCTTTCAGCATTTCATATAATACTGGTTTGGTGGTGATGAACTCCTTTAGCTTTTCCTTATCTGTGAAGCTCTTTATCTGACCTTCAATTCTGAATGATAGCTTTGCTGGATAAAGTAATCTTGGTTGTAGGTTCTTGGCATTCATCACTTTGAATATTTCTTGCCACTCCCTTCTGGCCTGCAAAGTTTTTGTTGAGAAATCAGCTGACAGTCATATGGGTATTCCCTTATAGGTAACTGACTTTCTTTCTCTTGCTGCTTTTAAGATTCTCTCTTTGTCTTTTGCTCTTGGCATTTTAATTATGATGTGTCTTGGTGTGGTCCTCTTTGGATTCCTTTTGTTTGGGGTTCTCTGCGCTTCCTGGACTTGTAAGTCTATTTCTTTCACCAGGTGGGGGAAGTTTTCTGTCATTATTTCTTCAAACAAGTTTTTAATATCTTGCTCTCTCTCTTCTTCTGGCACCCCTATAATTAGGATGTTGGTATGCTTGAAGCTGTCCCAGAGGCTCCTTACACTGTCTTCATATTTTTGGATTCTTTTTTCATTTTGCTTTTCTAGTTGGGTGTTTTTTGCTTCTTCATATTTCAAATCTTTGACTTGATTCTTGCGATCCCCTGGTCTGCTGTTGGGGGTCTGTATAATATTCTTTATTTCAGTCAGTGTATGCTTAATTTCTAGTTGGTCCTTTATCACAACATCGAGGGTCTCACTAGATTTCTTGAGGATCTCACTACATTTATTGGCGTTTTCTAGAAAATTCTTGAAAAACCTTAAAAATGTCGTTTTGAACTCTATATCCAGCAGTTTGCTTTCCTCCATTTCTGTCATTTGTGTTCTTTTTCTTTGTCTCCACATTTTTTATGCTTCCTTGTGTTGATAAAGTGGTTTTCCGTGCTAAGTGTCCTCTGGGGCCCAGTGGTTCAGCTTCCCCAATTATCTGAGGAGGACACTCTTGGTGCACCCCCTTGTGGTCTTTGTGCACAGTCTTGTTGTAGTTAAGCCTTGACTGTTGTAGGTAACACTGGGAGGGATTGCCCTCCAGGCCGATTGGCTGTGCGAATCAAATGTGTCTGCAGTGGGAGAACTTCTGTCCTGGAGCTCTAGGGAGGTGGTAATCTAGCCACTGCCTGAGGCTATCCAGCAAATGCCTCCGTGCAAGGCTTGGGTGGGGCGGGTCCCAGGGGATCAACAGGGTGGGCAGAGCGAGCAGTTATGGCTGCTCTCAGTCCTGCCTTTAGAGGCCCCACTTCTCAGTGTCCCAGCAATTGCTGCAAGTACTTCCGAGAGAAAGCTGCCCTCGAGTTCTGACCAATGCCAGACAGTCCCGCTTTTCCCGTATGAGTCTGGGTTCCCAGAGACTCGCCCAGAACTGGAGCTCAGAGTCTGAGACTCCCTCCTGATTGAAAAAGACAAACCACGCCCTCAGCCACCAGCCCACTCCACATGCGCCTCTGTACCTCAATATTTGACTTCCGCACCGCACCTCCTCTGAGTCTCGGTATGCTTTTCTCTTTCCTTCTAGTTGTAGAATTTCCACTCAGCCAACCTTCCTGTGGTTCTGGGTGATGTCCGTTCCGTTTTTTAGTTGTATTTTTGAAGTGGTTGTGCGAGGCAGCAAACTCTGGTGTTTACCTATGCCTCCATCTTGGTTTCTCTCTTCTAATAGGTTTTTTTTTAAGGGTCAAAGGAATGGAATGTCTTGAATTCTTACATGCTGAAAATATTTGTCACCTTTAGACTGGTAAAATAGTTTGAGGAAGTACAAAATGCTTGGGTCTCATTTTTCTTCTTCTAGAGGACTTTGTAAGGATTTCTTTACCCTTTTGGTGATAGTTTGAAGCCAGCCTGAATATATATATATATATATATATATATATATATATATATATATATTAGAGGCCCGGTGCACAAATTCATGCGGGCCTGTGGGATTAGGCCAAAACCAGCTCTCCAACATCCTCCAAGGTGTCCCAGATTGTGACAGGGTGCAGACCAGGGAGAGGGACCCCCACTGTGCACAATCAGGGCTAGGGAGGGACCCAGGAGGTTGGCCAGGTGGGGAGAGACTGCAAGAGGGCTCCAGGGTGTGCCTGGCCCATCTCTCACAGTCCTGATTGGCTGGACCCCAGCAGCAAACTAACCTACGGGTCTGAGTGTCTGCCCCCTGGTGGTCAGTGCATGTCATAGCGAGTGGTTCAGTGGCCTTAGCATATCATTAGCATATTATGCTTTGATTGGTTGAATGGCCTACTGGTCGACCGGACACTTAGCATATTAGGCTTTTATTATATAAGACTAGAGGCCTGGTGCACAAAAATTTGTGCACTCGGCGGGGGGGTGGGGGGGGTCCTCAGCCAAGCCTGTGCCCTTTCGCAGTCTGGGACCCCTCAGGGGATGACCACCTGCTTGCTTAGGCCCGCTCCCCAGGGGATTGGGCCTAAGATGGCAATCAGACATCCCTCTGGCAGTGCGGCAGTCCTCAGGGGATGTCCACTTGCCAGCGGGGAGCAGGCCTAAACTGCAGTCGGACATCCTTAGCACTGCTGAGGAGGCAGGAGAGGCTCCCACCACCACTGCTCTACTGGTAGCCATCAGCCTGGCTTGTGGCTGAGCAGAGCTCCTCCCATGTGAGAGCACCCTGATCACCAGAGGGCAGCTCCTGCATTGAGCGTCTACCCCCTGGTGGTCAGTGTGTGTCATAGTGACCAGTCATTCCCAGTCCTTCTGCTGTTAGTGTCAGTTTGCATATTACCCTGTTACTATATAGGATAGAGGCCTGGTGCATGGGTGGGGGCCGGCAGGTTTTCCCTGAAGGGTGCCCGGATCAGGGTGGGCATCCTGCTCGGGTGCCTGGCCAGCCTGGATGAGGGGATGATGGCTGTTTGCAGCTTGTCACACCCCTTCATGGTGGGGGTCCCCACTGGGGTGCCTGGCCAGTCTGGGTTGAGGGGCTAAGGGCTGTTTTCAGGCTGGCGGGTGTCTGAAGTTCCCAACCTCTCCTTTTTTTATTTTTATTTTTTATTCTGGGATTTATTTACCTTCTATGGCTGTCACTGGAGCTGAGAGCTGGCTTTAGCTCTGAGGCTCGGCTCCAGCTCTGAGACCTCAGCTGCTAAAAGCAGGAATCTGGGCTTTGTTTAGCTTCTATAATTGGAAAACTGTTGCAACTCCAGCTCTGAGGCCTAGCTGGCTGAAAGCAGGTTTCTGGGGATTGTTTAGCTTCTATAATTGCAACATAGTTGTTAGAGTGCACCTCAGAGCTAGGTGGTGGCAGGCGGGGAACCTTGGCTTCCTCCATCACTGGAGCAAGCAAGCCTCCTGTTTGCTTCAGCTGCCTGGCTGCCGGCCGCCATCTTGGCTGGCAGTTAATTTGCATATTGCCCTGATTAGCCAAGGGGAAGCGTGTCGGAGGTACCGTTAATTACCATGTTTGTCTATTATTAGATAGGATTCTTCCCCCTCAGTTCCTCAGTAGCTATATTGATAGTTTTACCTGAATGCCCAATGATTCTCTTCTTTAAAATTTTAATTTTTTATTATAGTTGAAATGCAATAGGATATTAGTTTCAGGTGTACAACATAGTGATTAAACATCTTTATACCTTACAAAGCGATCACCACAATAAGTCTAGTATCCACCTATCACCGTACATAGTTATATTCCCTGTATTCCCTAGGCTGTACTTTACATCCTGTGACCTATTTTACAACTGGAAGTTTGTACTTAATCTCCTTCCCTCTTTCTAATGATTCTTTTTTCAATTTTGAATATAAGAAATGTTATTAAGTCAGTTCTCAGCATTTGTCTTTTTGAATCTGTTTTTCCTTTCAATCTGTAGATTCCCATTTTTTATTTTATTTTACATTTATTTTAAAAATATTTTTATTGATTTCAGAGAGGAAGGGAGAGGGAGAAAGAGATAGAAACATCAATGATGAGAATCACTGATTGGCTGCCTCCTGCATGCCCCCTTCTGGGGATTGAGCCTGCAACCCGGCCATGTACCCTTGAGCAGAATCGAACCTGGGACCCTTCAGTCCCCAGGTCAAGGCTCTCCCCTGAGTCAAACCGGCTAGGGCTCACATTTTTATTATTAATTTTAGGGGTTTTTTTTTTGTGGTGAAATACATATAACATAGAATTACCATCTAAACCATTTCTAAGTATACAGTTCAATAGCGTTAAGTACATTTATGTTGTTGCACAACCAATCTCTAGAACTTTTTTCAACTTGCAAAACTGAAACTCTTCATCCATCAAACAACTCCCCATTTTCCCCTTACCCCAGCCAGATTCAAATTTTCTTTTATTTTTAAGGAACACTTTAATTATGTCTTTAATTCTGGTTTTCTTTTCTAGGTGCTCACTGCTCTTTCTCAGGAGCAGTCTCATACATGTGGTGGATCTAGTTACAAACAAGGTGTCCTTGATTTTGTTCCTCTGAGTATATCATGCACTTTAGAGAAGTTGTATTTGTCTGCTCTGCTCATGAGCTGTCATCATGGGACACTGTGTCAGCATCTTCCCTCAATTTGGTTCCAGTTTCACTGGACTTGGCAGAAGTTCTTCATAGAAAGTGTTATTTGGGCCCAGCTGGTGTGGCTCAGTGGTTGAGCATTGACCTATGAACCAGGAGGTCACGGTTCGATTCCTGGTGAGGGCACATGCCAGGGTTGCAGGCTTCATCCCCAGTGTGGGATGTGCAGGAGGTGGCCAATCAATGATTCTCTCTCATCATTGATGTTTCTATTTCTCCCTTCCTCTCCCTTCCTCTCAGAAATCAATAAATTTTTTTTTTAAAAGGAACGTATTATTTGGTGTTGTAAGTTCTCTCTATTTTCATTCAAAATGGAATTTATAGATCTGTATTTGTTTTTCTTGTGGTAAATCAATTCAATTGAATTCAGACATAAGATGTTGGTGGATGTATCTTTATACCTTCTCATTATATTTGGAATTGTGTTATTGAGTGTTTCTCTTATTAATTTGTATATAATTTATTTAGAACCATGATTTTCAGCTCATGGAACATATAAACTAATTACTCAAATTCTGCAGCATACCAAAAAATGTATTTTTTGTCCATCTGACAAAAAAAGAGATATATTTTGAATCATTCACACTGGATGGTTGTAGTTGTTTTGGCCATTGCTATTTTTTTAAAAAATATATATTCTTATTGATTTTTTACAGAGAAGAAAGGAGAGGGATAGAGAGTTAGAAACATTGATCAGCTGCCTCCTGCACACCCCCCACTGGGGATGTGCCTGCAACCAAGGTACATGCCCTTGACCAGAATCGAACCTGGGACCTTTCAGTCCACAGGCTGACGCTCTATCCACTGAGCCAAACCGGTCCCGGCTGTTATTTATTTATTTTTTTTTTATTTGACAATTTAAGGGAAAAGAGTTTTTGCTTCTGACTAAAAAGTCAGGTATCGCTTGTTTTAAAAATTCTTGTGGCATACCAGTTGAAAATCAATGATTGAGAAGATTACTCATAGCTGAACATCAAACTTCCATAAACTTAGAACTTAGGAAAACAATTGCAAACCCAGAAATAATCCTTTTAAAATTGTTAATTATTTCTTGTCATTTCATGACATTGGAGGTGGGAAGCGGGGTGGAAAGCTATGCTTGGCCTTTTAGCTGGACACAGATGCGTTTGTATGTGTCTTGAGTGGTTTGTGTCAAAGAGACCACCTTCTGCTCCCCACACCCCAACAAAGGTAACGTGTTAGAGTAACATCCACAAGGGGAAGCTGCCTATACCTTTTTTCCTTGTTGGTCTGCTAAGGCCTTTGTGCTGCTGCCGTTATCTGTGAGGATGAAAGATTTCACTGGACTGGGTTCTTCTCTGAAACAGTATCTGGGAAACTGCTTCCCCTTTATCAGGCTTTGTCATGGTTACTGTACCTTCCACAGCACAGAGATTTGGGTGTGAGATGGTTAAAGTTTTCTCTCCTTGGAAGGGGGAGGACGTGGGGTGTGTTGGAGCACGGGAAGGCAGATATCACCAGAGCCTGGGTGGGTCCTGTCAGTGGGGAGGATGGGAGAAGAGTTGTGCGCAGGTATGGTGTGGCTCAGTTCGATGGGCATCGTCCTGTGCACTGATGTGGGTGTGCACCTGAGTGCACGGTGCCTACATGAATCTCCATCGTTCAATACACAGCCATTTGTGAAGTAAACGTCTATTATCCATTCAGTATTAGGATATTGAGATGGATCGCACATAGACTTGGTTCTGAAGAGTTATATTTCTGGTAAAGAGGTAGCACAAGTGGAGACATTAATTTCACAGGATGAGAATGGACAGGTGGGTGGAAGTGGTGTAATACTTTCAATAATAAAGATAAATTAAAAAACATACTGAAATAAAAGAATTAAATACTGAGAAATAAATTTAACCAAAGAGATCTGTGCAGTAAAATCTAAAAGTCATATATATCAATATAATGGACTATTATTCAGCCATGAGAAGAAGGGAACTTCTGCTATTTGCAACAACATGGGTAGAGCTGGAGGATATTGTGCTAAGAGAAACTCGTCAGAGTAGGACAAATCCTTTATGATCTCATTTATATGTGAAACCTAAAAACCCCAAACTCATGGAAACAAAGTAGATTGGCGGTTGCCAGGGCTTAGGAGGTGGGGGAACTGGGTGATGGTGGCCAAGGGCTGTGACCTTCCAGTTATAAGAAGGACAAGTAGCCTGCTGAGATGTTGAATATGGGAATAGGGGTGTGTGTTAGTTTCCTACCATAAACTGGGTGACTTAAAACAACATAAATTTATTGTCGCTTTGCTTTGGAGGCTAAAAGTTCAAAATCAAGGTGTCAACAGGGCCGTGCTCTCTCCGAAACCTGTAGGGAAGAACCCTTCTCTACCTCTTCTTGTTCCTGGTTTTGTCATCACACCAGTTCCTGCCTCCTTGGTCACATGGCCATTTATCCTTGTGTGTCTTTACATAATCTTCCCTCTGTGTATGTCTGTGTCCCAATTTCTGTCTCTCTCTCTCTCTCTCTCTCTCTCTCTCTCTCAACTTTTTTTTGTTGATTTATAAAGAGAGAGGAAGGGGGAGGGAGAAACATTAATGTGAAAGTGACACATCAATCGGTTGCCTCCTGCACACCCGCATCAGTGCACAGGACGATGCCCAACCCACTGACAACACCAGCTAGGCTCAGTACATTAATTGGCCCCGTGTGGAAATTGTGAGTGGAAGGCAGGAGGGATGCATTTTTTACTAACGCCACAAGAAAGTGCCTTTGGTAGCAATAACTCAGGATTTGACTCTTTTCAGGATGACAAATCCTGGCTCTTTGGGGGTTCATTTAATTTTTGGAACTGCTCAAATGTCACTAGGAGCCGTGTGTGAAGAAGAAGGAGGCAGACCGAACCAAGTGGCATTTGGAGCAGGAGGCCCAGCACATGTGGCTGTGGCTCAGTGTGACTAAAAGGGCTTGTTAGAGGCAGTGTCCTGAAAGTGGGCTGTGACCGGCTCCGGGAATGGGCTCCAGGCAGGGCTTTTCTCCCTCCCCCTCAGGCCCACCCTACAGAACACAGGCACACAACAAGTTGAATGCTTTCAATTTAATTGCTGTGAGCCATACACATGATTAAGGCGTTAAGTTCTCAGCTCCCATTCTTTACAGCTTCTCAAGGGAAAAATCTTAGATTCATTTCCTTCCCAGTAGTTCTGGAAGAAAGCAGAGATATGAATGAGGCTTGAAGGGCCAAAAGCACCACCCACCCATTCCATCCTCAACTCAATCTTCTTTCCAACCTCACTGCACCCTGAGGGCTTGACACAGAAGTCAGAGGGAGGGAGCATAGATTCACCTGAGGCCAAAGGATGAGCCCTATCCCCCAACCTGGGCAGGAGTGAGTGGAAGAGAAATGAGTAAGCATAATCTGCAGTGGGAAGGTTGGGGGTAGAACCCCAGGGGCATCTGGTATCAGACAACCATGCAATTTGAACGTGGGTGAGAAATTTGAGCCATTTGAAGGCACAAAGGAAGGAAATTTCAATGGAGAGAGGCTGAGGTAGTCACAGATCTCCTGTGTAGGGTGCTGGTGAGTGCATGATCTTTCCCACCTCCCCAGTTGGCTGGTGGCTGGTGCTGGTGAGTACTCCTGTTCCCACAAGGCTTTGTCTTAGGATGCACTTACTTTTAAGTTGTTTTTCAGCGTTTATAATTCTTTCTTCAGCGACTCCAATTCTTTCTCTAGCCCGTTGTTTTACTTCATCAATGACATTTTTTAGGTCCGATATACCTTTCTCTAGCACGGATTCGAATTTTGGAGCAGAAGAATCACATCAGCAGAAAAGCCAAGTCTTTAAAGAGGGTTCCCACCTCTTCCCCTCTTCCCCCATTATCCTTGTATAAATTCTTAAAGTGCAGAAGTTTTGCTGAGGGACCAAGCTTCTCTCTTATAGGAACGTGAGTGGGCCAGGAGAGAAACCATGTATAGTGCAGGCAGCAAAGTCTACTATTGCAGAGACTCTGTGTTTGGGTGCAGTGTTCACCTCATTTGTGCGTTGTGTTCAGGTGAATGAATGGATGTCTGCTTCTTCTGGGCTTGTCTTTGTGCACAGAGGCATCATGTAGACCTGCTGCCAGAGATTTCTTTGGGTTGTATCTGTTACAGAGACGGAGACTTACCCAGGAGACTTTGTCTTTGCTCGGTGTTTGGCTCCTGGGCTTCCGCCGGAGTCTCCGCTGCTATGGTTGTCTCTTGGGGTGCATCAGATTGCACTGAAGTTACAAACACACAGATTTGTTGATTTTAGCAAAGTCAGGTGTTTTTTTCTTCCTTAGGAATGGGTGGCAGGGCCTCAGATACCTAATATGTGCTGGGTGCCAGGATACAGAAATGATATGGCATAAACTCTCCCTCATAAGAGAGAAATGGGATTTCTACACACTATGTGCTCATTATAGATGTGTGTTTGTCTCTCCCCCCGCACCCCCCGCCCTGCCCCAATGCATCTGGTGAAATCTTAACGTCCAACAGAATGGTATCAGGAGGTGGGGCCTTGGGGAGGTAATTAGGTCATGAGGTGAAGCCCTCATGAATGATGTTAGTGCCCTTGTAGAGGGGACCACAGAGAGCGCTCTCCCCTTCTTTCCACCATGTGAGGGTACAATGAAAAGTTGTCAGCCTTCAACCTGGAAGAGGGTCCTCACCAGAACCTGACCATGCAGACACCCTGGTGTCAGACGTGTAGCCCCCAGGACCATGGGAAATACCTTCCTGCTGTGTAAGCCAGTCTATGGTTGCTTGTTGTAGCAGCCGCCCGATGGACTAAGCCAGAGCCTCTCGGGAGATGGGCAGGCTGGGCACGTGTTCTGGGCAGGGTTGGGGAGGAATTGGGAGAGGAGTGTGGGGGCAATCAGGGAGCAGGGGAGAGAGAAGCTGGGTCTTGAATGCAGGATTTTGGCAGGGAGGTTGCTCTAAAGGGGCTTCCTTGGGGGCAGGAAGTGAGTCAGCAAGAGCTCTGGGGAAGGCATGTGTGGGACAGGTGGGCGGAATGCAAAGATGTTAAATTTAGCAGATATGGGTGGCACATGAGGGAGAGGCATGGGAAGAGGGTTGGAAATGGGGTCTGAGGCCAGATAGCGGGCACCTTGCAAAGGAGCTGGGAGTCACGAAAGCTGTTTACAGGTAAAGGTCTGCATACTGCATGGGACACTGCCCTTATTATTTTACCTTACCGTTTTCTCCCTTTTATTCACAAAAGCTTTTTCCCCATTAACCTTGCCTGTATGAGTTCTCCTGCTTCTTCTCTACACCTGTCCCACCCCAATCCATGCTCTTTTATTACCACCAAGATCAGGACCCAGTCCCCTCTCCCTGAATTCCTCCCCCAGCCTCCAATGACATCCCAGCTGTTTGACCCTTCCCCAGGGCAGGGACCAGAGGGAGAGAACTCACAGCTCGCAGGGTCCTCAGCAGCTTGTGCAGGACCAGTGGTGGCATCTTCTGTAACCGAGAAGAGAGACAATTATGAGGACTGAACCTGATCCACACCAGAGCCATCCTCCCTCTCATTCCCAATCCTGAGCCTCAGGAATGTTTGTGGACACAGGGGGGCAGATTTCACTGTTGGCTGAACGGTCCTTCTGCCACACCAGTGGGTCCATCAGAGCATTCTTTCTGATGTTTAACTTCTTCTGCCGTTTTTTGAAGCAGGATCTCCTCAGAAAAGTGGATAATCCTCTGAAAACTGACTTCCTCCTGTACCTCTAGTTGTGAGGTGCCCTAAGCTAGTGTCAGGGAACCATCCATGGCCTGTGGTGGTGGAGGTTGGTGCAGAGGCCCTTGGGTCACGCTCAGGTGGTTTATGAGATAGGACTCCAGCTCTAATTCCCCGTATTCTTTCAACACAACGTTTATGCAAAGCTCTCTGCTAAGTGAAGGGGGTTGTATGATGAAGAAGGTAGATAAGACCCCACCCTGACAGAGTTAACATTCTAATGTAATTATTTAGTTCCAGGTGAGATGGTGCAATATGGGCAAAAGAGGTCTAATTGATCCTTCATACATTTTTTTTTGAGGAAGACTTTCTTGAAGAATTCATACCTAAAGTGAGATTTCACAGATGAGAAAGCACCTGGTTAGATGATATGCAGAGTTGGCTGGGGAAGGGAACAGGCAGAAGGAAGAGCAAGAAGGAAGGTCCCAAATTTTGAGGAGTGGCAGGGTTGTCCTGGCCCAAATAGTGCTTTTGTGCAATTGGAAAAGGCATCCTGAGAGATAGCCATGGGCAGGTTATGCTGCTCGGCAAGTGGAACATCACCTTCCCTGCCAGGTACCCTTGTGCATGGGACAATCTGCTCAGGTATAATTAAGTGGCCAAGAGGTCCTGCAATAAGGCGAGTGTGACCATTATAGGGGGTAAAGGAGGATGTGTGAGACGGTGGCCTGAGGTTTCCTGCCCTCCCACCCCCCAGCAATGTGGTAAATAGGTCACTTATGGAGAATTGAGGGTCAGGGACGGGGGCAGGAGTCACTTGCAGAGGGAAGAGAAGCCAGCACAGCACTGGGAGAGAAACAGAAGAATAAAGGCAGGAGCTAAGGCTTCCCTGGATTGTGAGGGCTTTGGTGGGTGCAGGGGGAGGGCCATACTCACGGGCAACGACCAGGGCCCCAGCCAAAGCTGCCAGAAGGAGAAGAGCTGTGAATCTCATGGTTGATGCTCAGGAGTGAGTATCACCACAGAATCCTCAGAGGGTCCCAAATACAGTGCTGGGACTGCTGGGCCCTTTTAAGGATACCAAGAGCCAATGGGAAACAAACTAGGAGGGGTGTGACTTCCTCCTCCTCCTCCCCTTCTTCCCCAGATTGTCACCTACTAAATCAACAAGGTCAAGCTGGGGCTGGCAGATACCTGGCACCAACCTTGTCTTTCCTTCTCCACCCCACCCGCCCTCTGGGTTCACATCTCTGGGATCTCAGGGACTGGAAGCAGCAGGTTTGGTTTGGGGAGATTTTCAAATGTGTCTGTTGAGGGTACTGGTAGGAATCTTAGTCCTGGCATCTCTTCTGGAGGAGGCTGGGGGCTTGGGAGACCACATTGCCCACCTCTTGCCTAGATCTCCACTGGACTCAGTGCAGGGGCTTGAAGGTTTCTCCAGGCTAAGTGAGCCCTGTTCCGTGGGGAGGCCACACTCAGAACACACTTGGGGACTGAGTTCATGGCTCCTTTATCCTCTTGAGAAAATGGCTTTGAAAGCACTGGTGCCTTCTCTGGAGTTGTCCTCTGTTCTTCACTTAATCCCATAGGAAGAACTCCCCCAGCCCCACATGGGCCCCTGTCAGTCTCTATGCTCAGGTCCAAGCAATGGGATCCCACATTTCTGAGAGGATCTCCTGGTTAAAGGAAGCTGGTCATTCACTGAAGTTGGACTTTGGCTCTCCCATCCAGTAGGGAGCTGACTCACAGTCAGAAAAGCAGATAATTCTCTTTGACTTGGGAATTCTTCTTGCCCTGAGTTGGTAACCAAGAAGCCTGGATTTTGAGTACTGGCTTTATCATATACATAAGACACTGTACTGTCATATGCTAAAACTTTAGGATTTTCATTTGTCATTGAGGAGTTATGGCTCCTGTACAGGAGAATGGTGAGATAACATATGGCAAAGCATTTTATAGACAGTACATTTCTATGGAGATGTGTGGGATTCTTGAACTTTGAGAGGGTTCATCTTTCTGGGAAGGTGTGACTCAGGCTGGTGCTAAGTGCTAAATCAAATGGGGCTGAAAAGAAAGAAGAGCCACTTGAGGAACTGACAGGTGGAGAATAGTGCACTGGATACCAACTTGTGATTTTCCATTAGCTGGGTGCTTGTTTTCACCAGGCCCTGGGTGCTCCTGCAGGCTTCCCTGTCTCACAGCTGTTCTGCAGACCAGTGTGGACAAGGGGGTAGGTAGGAGAGTGTTTGTGGTGCCCAGGTTCAGAACATTAATCTCCTTAGGAGATAAAGAGGTAGGACATTACTGGCATGAGGAGTGAGTTCTTTTAGGCCATTTCACCCATCCTTAACCTCCAGTAAGATAACCATCACATTCAGGCAGCTGATCTACTCCACACATGGGTTTTGGGACCTGGGTTAAAGTAATTGGGCCCCCACTAACTCCCTGTGTGGTTTGACATTTGAAATTTATCGGTATCTAATGGTGGTCAGTAGTTGAAGAAGAGAAATGTATTAAATTAACATAGGGACAGGACTTGGCAATTGACTGCCTACCTGAGGAGCGTTGAAGGTGATGGGGAGGGCTGTGGGACAGGAGAAAGTGCTCTAGGGTGTGTGTGCATGTGTGTGTGTCCATGTATACACTAGACAAAGAGAAACTCTGACTCAAGAGCCCAAACAGTCTACCTGAGCACATTAAAAAAGCCAACAGAAGCAAACTATGATATTTGCACAGGTTTTTTCTAAGAGGAAATTAGAATTCTGGCATCAACATTAGTGCTGTCACAGAGCAAGGCCTTTCCAAATGTCACTGCTCATTCCCATTCCTTTCCTAATCCCCCTCTTTGCTCCAGGCATTAAAAGGGCAGGTATTGACATAAATGGGGGGAGGGGGGGTAAGGCAGGGACACTTGTTCTATAGAAAAATTTCATAACTTTATAACAGGGCCAGTCCAGTGTTACCCCAAATTGCAGGGCCTGGGAAAGAATTGGATTCGTATATTAAAGAAAAGAGATGCTTCCCATGTATGTGGGTGAGGGACTTGTCTTCTAGGGTGTTTGACCTCCATGATGACTGTCAGTTTGTCCATCTGTCTTTTATCATGTGCTGGTAAATTTCTGTCCATCCTATTTCCCTGTCCTTTCTCTCTCAGATCCATTCTCTGAGGATCTCTGCCCTGGTCTGGAAGGATGACCTTTGTGGGCTGTGTCACCTGGGCTTCCTTGCCCTCTAGCCTCTGGTTGAATTTGGTCAATGGCAGACAATGGTGGGCGATCAGAGGATGGGAAGAGAGATTGGTCAAGGCATTTGTTCCTCCTGCTACCTCTCTGCTTTGTTATGTGTGGTAGGTAGACTGCTAACATACCCTGAGTAATCCCTATTGTCTAAACTTGGGCTGGATCTAGTGATTTGCTTCTAACAAAAAGAAAATGGCAAAAGTTTTGGGATGTCTGTCACTTTTGAGATTAGGTTATAAAATACTGACTGTTGGATGAACCTGGATAGTATTATGCCAAGTGAAATAATCCTGTTATGGGTTGGCTCAGCGAGATAGACCACTGACTCAGAATTTAAATTTAAGAGCCTTTATTAAGCTGGCCAGCTGACCACAGCGCCTATCTCCCCCTCTGGGAGCTTCGGAGCATGTGGCAGAGATCAAGGGTGCAGTATGATCCTTTATAGCACAACAGTGTTACCTTAGAAGTTCATAGAAAGTTCATAAGCACAAAAGGGGGCGGGGGTAAACAGAGTCACACCTGGCTGGAGCGTATCATAACACATTGTTTTTCTAAGACAATCTAGCAATTTTTCTTCTATGGTTCCTAACCCTGACACAATCCTCTATACGTCAGTCCCCCCTCCCAGCACATTCAATTTCTCATGTCCCATTTCCTCCGCTTAGCACATTCTGTATCATTTTGTAACCCTTCCATGCCGCAGTCCCTCACCCTAGCACAATCCAGTCAGAGAAAGACAACTACCATATGATTTCTCTTATATGTTGAATCTAATGGACAAAACAAATAATGTAGAAACAGACTTACAGATAGAGAGATCAGACTGACAGCTGTCAGAGGTGAGGGGTTTTGGGAGGTGGAGTGAAAAAGGAGAAGAGATTAAACAACAATAGTATGATAGTTACCAGAGGGAAAGGGGGTAAGGCAGGTAGAAGAGGGTATAAGGGGGAATAAATGATGACGGAAGGACACTGACTTCGGGTGGTGAACTACAATACAATATATAGGTGATGTATTAAAGAATTGTACACTTGAAAGCTATATAATTTCATTAACCAATATAATGCCAACAAATTCAATTAAAAAAAATTTCAAAAGAACTATGACTGTTATCTTGCTTATTCCCTCTCTCTCTCTCTCTCTCTCTCTCTCTCTCTCTCTCTCTCCCTCCCTCCCTCCCTCCCTCCCTCTCTTCTCAGCTTGCTTTCCCCAGTGAAGTGAGATGCTGTGGTGTGAGCTGCCCTATGGAGAGGGCCATGTAGTAAGGAACTGATGGCAGCCTTAGCCTGAAGCCAGGGAAGGACAGAGGCTCCCCAGTCCAGCAATCTTTGAGGAAGTGAATTCTGCCAACAAGTGTGAGTGAGCTTGGAAGTGGATCCTTTAGTAACTAACCTTGATAACTTCTTGCAGGCTTGTCAGAGATTCTGAGTAGAGGACCCTGCACCTGGACTCTTGGCCCACAGCAACTGAGAGATAAGAAATGATGCTATTTGAATAGCACTAGGCTTTGGAATAATTGGTTATTTAGCCACAAACATTTAATACTGCATGGTGTGGCAATGGCGGTGTTCCTTTATGACTACAGCTTCTATCTAGTGGCCCTGGTTCAACAGCTCCTTCTCCTAACTGGTCTCAGGGAAAACCATTTCCTCTCTGTGCCACTTCAATTTTAGAGATGGTAATGGCTTCCTGCTGTTGTTAGTCCTTACTTGAATATATATATATATATATATATATATATATATATATATATATATTTAAAGAACCTCTTTAATAAGCTCTTCTGAATGGGCCAGTCCTTTCCTTCTAGGACTCTGACTGATATACCGCCCCCTCATCTGACCTGTGCTGAATGTCTTTTCCCTGTTCCCCTTCTGTGAAACCCTGTCCTGGGGTAGGAGTGATAGCAGGGATTAAAAATGGAAGAAGTGACCCAGAGTTCTTGGGTAGACAGTTCACACATCCAAGACACAGTCATAAGCTGTGTCTACAGGACCATTTTATCCTGACTGCTATGGTTCACATGGCTGGTCTCTGCTGGTTTTGCCCAAGCTCTACCACACAACCCTCTTGTATTTATTTGTTGAAGGAATTGGTTTATGCGCTTATGGAGCCTGGCTATTCCAAAACCTGAAGTTCCAGTTGGAAGGCTGTGAGGCTGAAGACCCAGGAAAGAGATGTTGTGGTTCAAGTTGAAAGGCCACCTGCTGGCAGAATCCCCCTTCTTCCAGGGAGGTCAGTCCTTTGTTCTATTCAGTCCTTCAACTTATGGATGAGACCCGCTCATAGTATGGAGGGCAATCTGCTTTACTCAAAGTCCAGGGATTTAAATGTTAATCTCACCCCAAAACACCCTTAAAGAAAAATCCAAAATAATGTTTGACCACATATCTGGGCACTGTGGCCCAGCCACGTTGAGACATAAGATAAACCATCACAGTGCTGGCCAGTGTTACTCAATGGTTAGAGTGTTTGCACCCACACCAAAGGGTTTTGAGTTCAATTCCCAGTCAAGGGCATGCACCTGGGTTGCAGGTTTGATCCCTGGCCTGATCCGAGCACGTGTCAGAAGCCACCAATTGATGCATCTCTCTCACATCGATGTTTCTTTCTTTTTTCCTCTCTCCCTTTTTCTCCTTCCCTTCCACTCTCTCTAAAAATCAATGGAAAAATATCCTTGGTTGCGGATTAACAAAACGAAAGAAAACAACCCTCCCCCCCCCAAAAAAAAAACACCCCAGCACTGTACCCGTTAACATTTTAATTTTGGAAGGCTAGTGAGCATCAGGTAGGGCCCAGAGAGAAAAAGATACGTTATGTGCAACTTCAGAAAGGCTTTTCCAGACCATAACATGAAGAACTCCTATTTTCTCTTCCTGGGTCACAGTTGAAGTGGTAAGCTCCAGGGAGCCACAGAATAAGTCCTCAAAGAACCAAAAGCCAGCCCTCCTCCTGCCTGTGGTCTTAGTAATTCGCATGAACCCCTGTGGTTCTGCCACTTCACTTGGTAATGTCTAGATAGGGACTTGGAGTCAGAGGCCAGAGTTTGGGGATGCAAATTTCAATGCCTATAAGAGTCTGGCAAGTAACAAAAGTGTGCCAGACAGGCCAGGTGTAAGGCTGACAACAGTGCAGGTGCAATGATACATGATAAATGTCCCTCCCTACTGCCAGACATTCCAGTTCTTCAAGGGAAATTAGGTATCTGGATTTCTAGGTGTAATCTCCCGATTTTCTTTCTTATCCTTTTTATACATTTTATGTTATATTTTTACTTTTTATTTTTAAATATCTTCAGACTTACAGAGAATTTGCAACCTTCCCCCCACCCCCACCCCGCCCCCAGCCTCTTTCTAGATCCACTGGGGACTGGAGCCCCATATGCTAACATTTACTCATGCTCGTTTTATCATTTTCTATCTTTGTCCTTGTCTCTTTCTCTGTTTTTTCCTAAACATTTGTGAGAATAGAAGCTGAATTTTTAGTAGACATGACAGACGACCCCTTTGGAAATGGGTGTGCAGCTCCTGACTGTCTCCATAATGACAGATCCTGTCCCTTGTGTGTTAACAATATCTTTGGAAACAATGGTTTATTGACTAGTCAGGACTTGCCGGATTATTTTTTCCCTTTCAGATAGTGCTTCCAAATGTGCACTGTCTAATCTCCCTTTTCCATTTTTGATGACACATGAAGCAGATTCCACACTTTTTAAAAAATTTTAATTTATTGATTTTTTACAGAGAGGAAGAGAGAGGGATAGAGTTGGAAACATCGATGAGAGAGAAACATCAATCAGCTGCCTCCTGCACAACCCCTACTGGGGATGTGCCCGCAATCAAGGTACATGCCTTTGACTGGAATTGAACCGGGGACCCTTTAGTCCACAGACCGGTGCTCTATCCACTGAGTCGAACCAGTTAGGGCAGATTCCACACTTTTACAGTTGTTTTTGGTTATAAAGAATCCATCTAGTTTAAAACCTTTAGGGGAGGTGAGACAGGGCAGGCAGAGATTCTGAGATACAGGCTACTGCAATGTGGGGAGAAGTCCCGATCTCTTTCTGTCCGGGTCTCCATTCATCTGCTCCTCTGAGGGGCTCCTCTGAGGGCCTCCAACGATGCATGGTATGCTCATCTTCAGGTGGCTGGTGTTCAGTTTTACCTGGGCTCCAGCCATTGCTTTGGAACCCCTCAAAGGTGGCAGTTCCCTTAAGTCCTGTCAGGGACCCACACTTCAACTTTCTCACCAGGTGCTCCCTCCCCTCAGCTGGCCTGGAGACCCCATGCAGCCTCTGGGTGTCTGACCCCTCTTCCACATGCATTCATGGACACAGTGAGTTCTCTTCCTTTCCCTCCAAATTGCCTCAGGCAATTGAGGTGTGTCTTCTTGTATCTCTTCCATGGACTATCATGGAAAACATCCTGCCTCCAGAAGTTTCAGATGAAAAACACACACTAGTTTCTTTATTCTTTCTGCCCTGTGGCAGAAGTTGCTACAGGGACACCAACCGTCATTCTGATCATCTGTCTGACAGACATTTAAACAACCTTCGGACTTAAGTGTGGTCATGAGACTGCGTTCTTGCCAACAGCACGCATCACCTGCTAGTGTAGTCCAGACAAACCTCCAATCTGTTGCATGCTTCCTCCCCACATTTGTGATTGGCATGGTGGTGAAGGTGATACAATGACTTTGATGCCAGGTATTGAAGATGTAGAACAATTTCCAGCCTGAATCCCTAAACAACTACATGGAGAAGATGACTCCTGTTCCCTTATCCCAAATCTCGTACGTAAGAAAGATAGAAACTTTTACTGTCTTAGAACCATTATACTCCAGGTTATTGTTTATAGTAGTTAAGTCTTTCCTAGTTAACACATTCCTGATGACTGTGGACATAGGTCGGCTTTAGTCTGGGCAGTTCCTGGTCAGTCTAGCAGTGGTTCTCAACCTTCCTAATGCCGTGACCATTAAATAAAGTTCCTCATGTTGTGGTGACCCCCAATCACAAAATTATTTTCATTGCTACTTCATAACTGTAATTTTGCTACTGTTATGAATCGTACTGTAAATATCTGATATGCAGGATGTATTTTCAGGGGTCGCGACCCCTAGGTTGAGAACCGCTGGAGAGCAAACATCCCTCTGGGGAGGGTGACTCCTGTCTCTTCTTGGACTGGAACCTCCAATCTATGAGTGATTCTGATAACCCTCACTCAACTTGCAGGGTGGGAGAAGCATCTCCTTCCCTTCTTCCATGGGGGCGATCAAGAGAATGCTCCTTAGATTCCCACATAGTCAGTCTCCTTCTCCACAGGGCAGGGAATGGTAGTCCTGAGACTGATTGGGGTAGGGCTGGCTTTTTCAACTCAGTCAGTTTCAGGGTGGAAGTCAGGGTGGTATAAGGTTTCAGGTATCAAAGTTCTCTGTGGAATGCGGGGTACTTGTGCATGGCCTGAGGTATCTGGCTGTGCGCTCTAGTGCTAGTGCCAGGGCCATGGAAAAAGTGAACAAACGGTGATGCACTATAAAATGGTATTAGCCCTGTTGACATGGGTGAAGGGATAGCTGTGAATCAACTTTATGTTCTTACCATCCTGTAATTTTCCACCACTATCTCTGGGACAGAAACAATCCTTGCCAAGGCACCCAAATGCAATCTCTACTTTCCAGTCTGGAGGTTTGTGACACTGCTAACCACTCATCTTTTGAAAGGTTGGGTGCATTTTCTCTCTCTCCTTCCCATTCTCCTCCCTCCCTCTCTTTACCTCTATTTCCCTCGCCCTTTGACTTACCTTTCCCTGCCCCTTAAACATTCTCCAGTGTTCTATTCTTAGCCCTTTCCTCCCCTCCACTTACCTACTCTACTATGTGACTCATTCTTGGAGTTATGCTTATGGCTCCTACATCTTCATTCCAGCCCCTCCCCTGAACAGTAATATCCACCAGCTGCTGGGTAATCATAGGATGTACTGAGTGTATCAAACCCTACAGGTGGAAAACAGGTCTCATCCAGCTTCCCCATCTCTCTCATCACCTGCTCATCCTCCTCCACTGTTTTCTGTTCTAACAACACCAGCATTCACCCAGTAATCTACAAAGAGATGGGAAAGTGATTTTATATTTCTCCTCCCTGACCACCTATGTTACAAGGACATGGGGTCTGTCAATCCTCCCTTTGACCTGCCCCTTTATCATTTCCAGGGCTTCTGCCTCAGCTCGGGGCCTGGCCATTTCTTATCTCCACTAAAGAAACCGCCTCAGTAGTATGGGGGAGGGCTGGGGTTGGGTGGGGACTGGGTAGAGTGGGGCAAAAGAGAAAATTGGGAACATCGGCAATACTATCAACCATAGAAAAGAACAGCCTCATCACTGACTGTCCCCCTGACTGCCTCAGCTTTCATCTAGCCACTGTCCACGTGATTTCTAATACACAAACTCTGAGCCAGAGCTGACACGTTTTCTCAGGAGCAGGCTCCTATGTGTCCCTTTCATTTCCGCCCCTCCTCACTCCCTCGTCTGGACTTTGCCTTGGTCACATCAAATTTCTGGCATAGATTTTGTTTTTTTCTTGCCTTTGTCTCATCACATATTTTCCTCCACATACACACATGCCTTCCTGGCGATTCCTTGAGTCAGGAAAGAGCTTGCATGTTCCTAAAGGCATGGAGACTCTCGTTGGGGTTCCAAGGTGAAGAGGGCTGGCAGCTGGCACTGGGCCTTAAATTCCTAAGTAGTCCATGGCAGGAAGGGCCTTGAGGACAGGTTAAGATTTGGGGAGTGTTTTGCTTGTGAGATTTTGGTGCTGCTCTGTTTAACTGGTGGCTTCCCGGAGGGTCTTCAGAAGGAAGGTCAGGAAGTTCACAGTGTCCAGGGCAGGAATAAAGTGGCTAAGAGTTGAGAGTCAGGGGGTGAATTAATTGTATATCAAAAGTGGGTGTAGAGGCCTTTAGTAGGACAAGCATGGGGGATTCAGAGGAAGGTAGGCTGGGGCACCCGTCCTGCAGATATTGGACACTGGCATCGGAGGGAAGTGTAATGGGGTGTCTGCCCTCATGGAGCTCACAGTCAAGGCTCAGTAATCAAGTTAAATCGAAGAATTTGATATAAATATGGCCTGTAGTGGGGAGTACCTACAAAAGAAGAAAATGAAGGTTTGAAGTAGTACCGGGATATTGGGAGCTGAGAAAGGGGAAATGTTAGATGAAATACTCAGGTGTTATGATCAGCAGAGTAGAGAGGGGAAGTGTTACCTATGTTCCTGAAGATGTGAAACCAAGGAAGTGAGAGGGTCTGATATGGGGAGGGCTTGAACTGGGCAAAGGCTATCTCTGGACCACAGGGTGTGTGTGTGTATATATCTATGTGTTTGTGTGTGTGTGTGTGTGTGTGTGTGTGTGTGTGTCTGAGATGTGTTTGTGTGGTGTGTGTGTGTGTGATGTGTTTGTGTGGTGTGTGGTGTGTGTGGGTATATGTGTGCAGGTGTGTATATGGTATTGTGTGTGTCTGTGTGTGTGTTTATGTGATATGTGGTATAGTGGTATATGGTGAGTGATATGTAGTGTGTGTCTCTCTGTGTATAATACGTGTGCTGTGTGGTATGTGTGCTGTGTGCATGGGAGGTGTATGTGGTGTATGGTGTAGTGGTATATGGTTTGTGTCTGTGTGTGTGCACATGGTGGTTGTAATTTGCCTGTGTTTTTCTCTGTGTGGCTATGATGTGGGTATGTGGGTGTACTAGTTATGTACTGTGTGATGTAGTGGTGTCTAGTGTTTCTCTGTGTGTGATGCATGTGCTATGTGGTGTGTGTGTACATGGGGGTGTATGTGGTGTGTGGTGTAGTTGTGCATGGTATGTGTGTGTGTCTGTGTGCATGTATGTGGTGTGTGGTGTAGAAGTGTGTGATGTAGTGGTGTGTGGCATGTGTGTGTATGGGGTGTATGTGCTGTATGACTTCACTGGTCTTGTGCAAGCACCCATGGGCACAGTAGTAATGAATTGTTTCCCTGAGCTGGTAGAAGTTTGGTCAAGGGCACTAGGTATGGCCAGAAGGTAAAGCAGCTGAAGTTTATATGTTCCTGCCAGGAAGATGTCCTCAGAGTCAATGCCCCAGGCTTGAAATGATGTCAAAGGGACACCATGTACCTCTGAAAGGTGAAAGTGGTCAATCATCATTAAGAACCAAGGGCGAGGAATAAAGTGGAGAGAGGCGTGGGCTGAAAAGCTCACTTTGTTACTTCTTCACAAGGCTCCCTTTCTTATCCAGCTCCTGAACTGGTTCTAAAAATCAATTTGAAAGGGGAGCCAATTTGGAGCATTGGACATCCATTTGGGATGATTTATGGCTTTACAGGGTGACTAGTTTGAAGAATGTGGTGCTTGTTCCGATGGAGAAGTTCTAGTTTATTTGAGATAAATGTGTTCTCTCTTTATTACCATCAAGCTGGGTATTAGCCAGGTCTTTGGAACACTCAGTACTGTACGATCTAAATTCCTTTATCCTGATGGGCTGGGGAGTTGAGGAGTTTCAGACCTCAGGAAGTTGCAGGGGAGGGAATTAATCTGGGGAGACTTCTTAGACCAAGAGGCCTGTGGTAAGGAGATGGAAGTGAGGGCTTTCAGTGTCGGGGACTTGTTAGTGTAAGTTTGAATGCAGAATTGGGGCATATGAATTGAGTGGAATTGACTTTGGGGACCCTTAAAATAAGGGAATAAAAGAGATGAGTGGGGCAATTGGTAGAAAGCTAAGATAAGTTACAATGGCATTTTAAACCCCAGGAAAGAGAAGTGTTCTTGGTTGCCAGGCCAGTCCCTGATTCTGGATAATCAGAGCCAGTTCTAAAGTACTGAAGGGGTCCCAGTTGACCTTCAACTCTTGTAACAACCCCTTAATTTCCAGAGGTGCTGGCGGCCAGACCTGGCTGCACGGAGAGCCCATTTCTTCATGGAGGGCTGCACGGAGAGCCAATTTCTTCATGGGGAGTACTGGGACAAGAAAGAATTTTATGTCCTTCCTAATTCATGTGAATCTGGAGGTTGAGGAAAGGAGTTTCCAGTGAGGGTTGCAGGAGGCAACTGGTCCTGTTCTTTGCTGAGATTCTAAGAAATCTGGGAGGCCACTTCCCTAAAATACTCCGAATTGGGCACATGTCCTGGCTGCCTCTGGTCCTCTGGTTCTCTCCTGGGTAGAATTTCAACCTCTTCCCTGCTTCCTGTTCTGAGTTAATGACACGGAAGGAGGCTGCTGGGTAAGTGGGAACATTTAACCTCCTTAGAGACCTAGAGACACTGAAGGGGGAGGGTCTTAGGGAGAAGTCATTCCATCTACAGTGGGGCCTTGACTTAGGAGTGCCCTGACTAACGAGTTTTTTGAGTTATGAGCCGATTTTTTGCTTTGAGTTGCGGACTAAAATTCGGGTTACGAGCCAGCTTCAAATACCCCACCGCTAGTTGGTGCAGCGAACGTCACAGTGAATGCCACAACATCAGCCCAGCATCACGTGTCTCACTCGTTCACTTTAATGATTTGACATATGAGTAATTTGAGTTACGAGCTCCGTCAAGGAACGAATTAAAGTCGTAAGTCAAGGCCCCACTGTACTAGTGTATCCATCAGACTGGCAGAGAGAAGGGAAGCACATGAACCAGGTTGAGGGTGTAAAAGAGAGGGCGAGAGTCATTCCTTCCCTTAGACTCTGCCATATACTGCAAATGTGTAATTCTTGCTGTATCATCTGTTTTCTGTTTCGGGCACTTGTAGCTCAAGTTTCTCAATGTGGGCACAGGGAAGGAAGTTTCTAGCTCTATGTGCTTCTCAAATACTTATTTTATACCCAACAAACTGACTTGACACCCCTACCCCTGGGAGACCTCCAACTCCCTTGTGTGTGTGGATTACAAGGTGCTTCTTACCTTTTGATAATTTTTTCTTGTGATTTCCTCTGCCTGCTAAAGCTGTCAGTATCAATTTATGGTTTGATTCCTTGAGCTCTCCTCTGTGCCCTGAATCTCCCCAAATGTGGGACGCAGCCCCTTTCTCTGAATTTCTCTGAGTACCACCGACATAAGGTTTTTGTCTTTGCTGAAAATTTGGGATTAAATTCCAGAACACAAACAAGTTAATAGTGAATACTAATCATTCATGTCCCAAATATCATTGGCCCTCACTACCAAAGGAACCTTCATACCATCCCTGGCTCCTTAGGCCTTATCTCTCCTCTGCCATTCTCTTTACCCTGGTACCCCTTACCCATTTACCTAACCTTATTCTTCATTTGTTCTCAATAAAATTTATTGAGTGCATACCATGTGCCAGGCATTGCTCTGGTCACTGATTAGTTGAAATATTTTGATTCTCTTTGACTCCTACCAATCAGGGAAACCTATCTACCTCTACTGAGAAAAAAATCTGACAACTACTTAAAAATGTTTTGGTTTTAGACAGAGAGAGGAATTGAGAGGGAGAAAGTGAGCGAGAGAAATATCGATGTGAGAGGTGAGAAAGAAACATTGAATGGTCGCCTCCTGCAAGAACGTTGACCAGGGAGTGAACCTGCTACCTGGGCATGTGCCCTTACTGGGAATCAAACTGACAACATTTTGGTGCATGGGATGATGCTCAACCGATCACACCTGCCAGAGACTGACAACCATCTTTGACTAAGTGTGCACATCACATACCACCTTAGCCAGAGAATTTTGTCTCCTGTGATAAACCATAGCTCAGTCAAGCATCATCCCTTTGTACTGTGAGTTGCTGATTCCTCAGGGAAAAGAAACACACCTTTGACATTACAGTACCAGTGGCTGCAGATGATATAATGGTCTTTGCTGATATGATAGTCATGTGAGGAATTGCTGTTTTTCTACCAATAAATAAGGAACAGACGAACTGTGATTTTGCTATTGTCCTTTACCTTCTGCGTGTCTTTTTTAAAAAAATATATATTTTATTGATTTTTTACAGAGAGAATTGAGAGAGACAGAGAGTTAGAAACATCGATGAGAGAGAAACATGGATCAGCTGCCTCCTGCACATCTCCCACTGGGGGTATGCCCGCAACCCAGGTACATGCCCTTGACCGGAATCGAACCTGGGACCTTTCAGTCCGCAGGCCGACGCTCTATCCACTGAGCCAAACCAGTTTCGGCTGTGTTTCTTATTCATAGAGCCCACCTCTTCTAAAGACATTCCCTGCAGACACTGGAAATGAAAATACTTTCTTTTAAATGTTCAAATTTGCCTCTGAGTTTTCTTTTGATATCACCCAAATGTTCATTCTTTTGACATTACCTGAAACTCACTGAACTATTGTCTTCAGCACAAAACCATGTATACCTAGATAAATCAGGCCATTACTTTGGAGGGCAGGAGGTCTGGGGCCGTTGTTTTTGTCATAAGTTATTCTATCATAAGAATGATGTAGGAGATTAAAAATGGCGGCAGAGTAGGAGGATGCTGCATGGTCATGCTCCCGGGAACAAGCTGGAATTACAATTGAAATACGAGAAGGCTTCCTGAATAATCAACCGAAAACTCACAGGAGAGAACCCTGATACCCAAGTACAGAAGGTGGAGCCAGCACAGAGACTGGTAGGAGGGGCAGAGATGTGACCCAGAGAGGGGAACTGGAGTCCCAGAGAGATATCTCAGCCCGTGGTGGAGTAGGGGGAGGTGCCACTGAGAATTCTGGCATCTAATCCCGGAGCTGGGATCCCCAACAGAGAGCACCAAACTGAGGAAGGTATCCACATAACATCAAGCTGTGAAAAGCAGTGGGGTGCGGTCTGCCAGGGAGTGGCAGCTGAAAGTTCAGCCACCCCCTTAAAGGGCCAAGGCAAAAACATTCCCTGTGGAGCCACCCACCTTGTGCTCTGGTAGAGGGAGGGTGAAGTGGACTGGAGCTGTGAGAGCAGAAGCCAGCACTGGGGACTTGGGGCCAGAGCTCGGAAGGCAGACACCCCAAGTTTCCTCAGCGAAGTCATTCCCTCACACAGCCACATAGACATCTGCCTTGGCTGGGGGGATAGACATCTGCCTTGCCTGGGGGGATAGCCATCTGACTTGCCTAGGGGGAAGACAGTTGACACACCCTATTAGAAAACACCTTTCCCTGAGGCTGCTTAAGAGATTAAAAGTACCAATTCGAAGGAGTAGCAGCTGCTTGTGTAGCCCGCCCCCATCCAAGGAACAGCAGCCTCCTGATCACCACACCCTCTGTCTGACGAACAGCAGCTGTGTGTGAAGACTCCCCCCACTAGCCAGAGGAGCCACCACAACTGTGAACAGCACCCGCCAGAGGAGCTGCTACCAACTGAGGAGAAGCTGCTACCATAACTGCCCGAGGAACAACCGCAGCCCGAGGAGCCACTGCCACCCAAGGAGCAGCCACTGAACGACTCAACATCTAGATATGGTGGTACGAATAAACATGGGTAGACAAAGAAACCCCCAAAGGAAAGCAAAGGACTCGCCAGAAAAGCAGCTAAGTGATACAGAGGCATGCAACATGACAGAAAAAGAATTCAGATTAAGGGTCCTAGAGTGAATAAACTGGATGGAGGAAAAAATCAACAACTTATGCAAGAAGCAAAAAGAAACAGATGAAAAAATCAATAAATTATGTAAGAACCAAGAAGAAATAAAGAGTGATATGGCTACAATAAAAAACACCATTGAAAGTTTCAACAGTAGACTAGGAGAAGAGGAGGACCGAATTAGCGAATTAGAAGACAGGGAAACAAAGCACACCCAAACTGAACAGCAATTGGAGAAAAAAAATAAAGACAGGAGGAGAGCCTAAGGGAGCTTTAGAACAACATGAAACAGAACCACATACGAATAATAGGGGTGCCAGAACAACAGAAAGAGGAATAATGGTTAGAAAACCTATTTGAAGAAATAATATCAGAAAACTTCCCTGAGGTGGGGGAAGAACAAAATCACACAAGTACAGAGAGTCCCAAACAAGGTGAGCCTGAAAAGAGCCACAATAAGACAAATCATAATAATCATGGCAAATGTTCAGGACAAAGAGAGAATCTTACAGGCTGCAAGAGAGAGATGGAAAGCTACATACAAGGGATCTCCCTTTAGATTATTCAATGATTTCTCAACATAAACACACCAGGCCAGATAAGAACGGACAGAAATTTACAAAGTGATGCAAAGCAAAGGACTGAATCCAAGAATACTCTATCCAGCAAGGCTATCATTCATAATTGAAAGGGAAATAAAAAGCTTCACAGAAAAAAAACAGCTAAGGGAGTTTATCACCACCAAGCCAGCAATGCAAGAAATGCTAAAGGGACTGGTGTAAAAAGAAGAATTAAAAAGCTCAGAAAGAAAACAGCCACACAAAAAAAGAAATGGCTACAAACAAGTACCTTTCAATAATAACTTTAAATGTAAACAGAATAAATGCTCCAACCAAAAGACACTGAGTGGCTGAATGGATAACAAAACATGACACATACATTTGCTGTCTACAAGAGACCCACCTCAGAAGGAGGGACTCACACAGACTGAAAGTGAAGGGATGGAAAAATATCTTTCAGGCAAATGGAAATGAAAAAAAAGCTGGGGTAGCAATACTTATATCAGACAAAATAATCCTCAAGTGAAGGCCATAACAAGAGATAAGGAAGGCCATTTCATAATACTAAAGGCATCAATACAACAAGAAGATATAACCCTGATAAACATATATGCACCCAATGCAGGAGCACCCAAATACATACAAAAACTCCTGGAAGATATCAAAGGCAAGATCGACAACAATACAATCATAGTAGGGGACTTTAATACACCACTGACATCACTGGATAAATCCTCTAGAGAAACAATAAGAAAAGAAACTGTAATCCTAAATGACTCACTAGATCAGATGGACTTAACTTGACATCTTCAGAATACTTCATCTCAAAGCCACGGAATGTACATTCTTCTCAAGTGCTCATAAGACACATTCAAAAATTGACCACATATTGGGTCACAAATAAAGTTTCCCCAAATTCAAGAAGATTGAAATCATACCAAGCATTTTCTCAAACCACAATGGCATAATATTAGAAATAAACTACAATGAAAACAACCAAAAAAACTCAAACACTTGGAAGCTGAATAGCATGTTATTAAATATTGATTGGGTTACCAATGAGATCAAAGAAGAAATTTAAAAAATCCTGGAAATTAATGACAGTGAAAACACAATAATCCAAAACCTATGGGATTCAATGAAAGCAGTCCTGAGAGGGAAGTTTATAGCTCTACAGGCCTATCTCAAAAAACAAGAAAAAATGGTAGTCAATCATTTCAAAGAATTAGAAAGAGAGCAACTAGAAAAGCCCAGAGTGAGCAGAAGGAAGGAGATAATAAAGATTAGAGCAGAAATAAATGACATAGAGACCAAAAAAACAATACAGAAAATCAATGAAACCAAGAGCTGGTTCTTTGAAAGGATAAACTAGATTGATGAACATCTAGCCAGGCTCACCAAGAAGCAAAGAGAGAGGACCCAAATAAACAAAATCAGAAATGATAGAGGCTAAATAACAACAGACCCCACAGAAATACAAATGATTGCTAAAAAATACTATGGACAACTCTACTCCAACAAACTAGACAACCTGGAGGAAATGGATAAATACCTAGAAAAATACAACTTTCCAAAACTCAATTAGGAAGATTCTAAAAATCTCAAGGCCAATAACTATGGAAGAAATTGAAGCAGTCATCAAGAAGCTTCCAGCAAACAAAATCCCAGGACCAGACAGCTTCACCAGGAATTTTACCAAACATTCAAGGAAGAACTAAAACCTATCCTCCTCAGACTACTACAAAAAATCCAAGAGGAAAGAACATTTCCAAGGTCATTCTATGAAGTCAGCATCACCCTAATAGCAAAACCAGGTAAAGACAACACAATGAAAGAGAATTACAGGCCAATATCCCTCATGAACATAGATGCCAAAATCCTCAACAAAATCTTCGCAAATCAGATCCAGAAGTACATCAGAAAGATCATACAGCACGACCAAGTAGGATTTATACCAGGGATGCAAGGATGGTACAATGTTTGAAAATCAATAAACGTGATACATCACATAAACAAATTGAAAAAAAAAACACCACATAGTCATATCAATTGATGCAGAAAAAGCATTTGACAAAATCCAAAACCAATTTCTGAAAAAAACTCTCAGCAAGTTGGGAATAGATGGATCATACCTCAACATAATAAAAGCCATTTATGACAAGCCCACAGCCAACATCATACTCAATGGACAAAAACTCACAGCATTTCGCCTAAGAAAAGGAACAAGACAAGGATGCCCACTCTCACCACTCCTGTTCGATATAGTACTGGAAGTATTAGCCATTGCAATTAGACAAGAAGAAGAAAAAAAGGGCATCCAAATTGGAAAAGAAGAAGTAAAACTGTCCTTATTTGCAGATGACATGATATTATACTTAAAAAACCCTAAAGACTCCATCAATAAACTATTAGACTTAAGAAATGAATTTGGCAATGTAGCAGGATAAAAAATTAACCCCAAGAAATCTATGCCATTTCTATACAGCAATAGTGAACTTTCAGAAAGAGAGACTAAAAAAACATTCCTATTGACCATCACACCAAAAAAAATTAAGCTATCTAGGAATAAACTTAACTAAGGAGGTAAAAGACCTCTACTCAGAAAACTAGAGGACGTTGAAAAAGAGATAGAGGAAGACATAAACAGATGGAAAAACATACCATATTCTTGGATTGGTAGAATCAACATCATTAAAATGTCCATACTACCCAAAGCAATCTATAAATTCAACGCACTTCCCATTAAAATACCAACAGCATATTTCACAGGCCTAGAACGAACTCTCCAAAAATTCATCTGGAATAAAAAAAGACCCTGAATAGCTGCAGTGATCCAGAGAAAGAACAAAGTAGGTGGGATCTCAATACCAGATATCAAGCTGTATTACAAAGCCACTGTTCTCAAAACTGCCTGGTACTGGCACAAGAACAGACATATAGATCAATGGAATAGAATAGAGAGCCCAGAAATCTGCCCGAACCAATATGATCAATTAATATTTGACAAAGGAGTCAAGAACATACAATGGAGTCAAGATAGTCTCTTCAATAAATGGTGTTGGGAAAATTGGACACATACATGCAAGAAAATGAAACTCAACCACCAACGTACACCATACACAAAAATAAACTCAAAATGGATAAAGGACTTAAATGTATGACGAGAAACCATAAAAATTCAAGAAGAATCCAAAGGCAACAAAACCTCAGACATATGCCGAAGCAATTTCTTCACCAGTACAGTTCCTAGGGCATTGGAAAGTAAAGAGAAAATAAACAAATGGAACTACAGCAAAATAAAAAAGCTTCTGCACAGCAAAAGAAACCATCAACAAAACAACAAGAAAGCCCACTGCATGGTAAAACATATTTGCCAATGTCATATCTGATAAGGGCCTAATCTCCAAAATTTATAGAGAACTCATACAACTTAACAAAAGGAAGATAAACAATCCAATCAAAAAATGGGCAAAGGATCTAAATAGACACCTTTGAAAAGAGGACATTCAGAAAGCCAAGAGACATATGAAAACTTGCTCAAAGTCACTAATCATTTGAGACATGCAAATCAAAACAACAATGAGGTACCATCTCACACCTATTAGAATGGCTATCATGAACAAATCCACAAACGACACGTGCTGGAGAGGATGTTTAGAAAAAGGAACACTCGTGCACTGCTCGTGGGAATGCAGACTGGTGCAGCCACTATGGAAGACAGTATGGCGTTTCCTCAAAAAACTAAAAATGGAACTCTCATTTGACCCTGTGATCTCACTTCTAGGAATATATCCCAAGAAACCAGAAACACCAATCAGAAAGGATATATGCACCCATATATTCATAGTAGCACAATTCACCATTCCTAAAATCTGGAAACAGCCTAAGTGCCCATCAGTAGATGAATGGATTAGAAAACTGTGGTACATCTACACGATGGAATACTATGCTGCTGTATGAAAGAAGGAACTCTTACCATTTGTAATGGCATAGATAGAACTGGAGAGCATTATGCTAAGTGAAATAAGCCAGTCAATGAAGGAAAAGCACCACATGATCTCACTCACTCATGGATAATAAAGACCATTATAAACTTATGAACAAAAATAGATACAGAGGCAGAGCTGCCTCGAACAGACTGTCAAACTACATCGGGAAAGCCGGAGAGTGGTGAGGGGCGGGAGGGGGGAGTAAGTGATCAACCGAAGGACTTGTATGAATGCATATAAACATAACCAATGGACATAAACCACTGGTGGGTAGGGGAGGCCGGGGGATTGTTAAGGGTGGGGAAAAAAGGAGACATATGTAATACTCTTTGTAATACTTTAAGCAATAAAACAATAATAAAAAAAAGAAAGAATGGGGAGAAACCAAGATGGCGGCATAGGTAAACACTGGAGTTTGCTGCCTCGCACAACCACTTCAAAAATACAACTAAAAGACGGAACGGACATCATCCAAAACCACAGGAAGGCTGGCTGAGTGGAAATTCTACAACTGGAAGGAAAGAGAAAAGCATACTGAGACTCAGAGGAGGCGCAGTGCGGAAGTAAAATACTAAGGTGCGGAGGTGCATGCGGAGCGGGCTGGCAGCTGAGGGCGAGGTTGTCGTTTTCAATCGGGAGGGAGTCTCAGGCTTTTAGCTCCAGCTCCAGCCGAGTCACTAGGGACCCAACTCATACAGGAGAAGCAGGACTATCTGGCATTGGTGGGAACCCGAGGGCAGCTTTCTCTCTGAGGGGCTTGCAGCGATTACCGGGATATTGAGAAGCAAAGCCTCTGAGGGCAAGACTGAGAGCAGCCATAACTGCTAGCTCCGCCCTGTTGATCCCGTGGGACCCGCCCTGCCCAAGCCCTGCAGGGAGGCTTTTGCTGGATAGCCTCAGGCAAAGGCTAGATTAGCACCTCCCTAGAAATCCAGGAGCCAGAAAGTCCAGAGGTCAGAGTGGGACCATCCAGTTTGCAGCTCCGTGGAAACATAAAGGACACACTCAGGGGGCAGACTCAGTGAGCACCAAAGCCCCATTGAAGCAAGTCTTGCCACAGAGGGGTATCTCCAGCGCAGAAGTTCTCCCACGCAGACACAGCTGATTCTCACAGCCAATTGGCCTGGAGGCCAATTCCTCCCAGTGATACCTACAACAATCAAGGCTTAACTACAACAAGACTGTGCACAAAGCCCACAAGGGGGTGCACCAAGAGTGTCCTCCTCAGGTAATTGGGGAGGCTGAACCACTGGGCCCTAGAGGGCACTTAGCACATAAAACCACTTTATCAACACAGGGAAGCATAAAAATGTGGAGACAAAGAAAAAGGACACAAATGACAGAAATGGAGGAAAGCAAACTACTGGATATAGACTTCAAAACCACACTTTTAAGGTCTTTCCATAATTTTCTAGAAACCGCCAATAAACTTAATGAGATCTACAGGAAATCTAATGAGACCCTCGATGTTGTGAGAAAGAACCAACTAGAAATTAAGCATACACTGACTGAAATAAAGAATATTATACAGACTCCCAACAGAAGACCAGAGGATTGCAAGAATCAAGTCAACAATTTGAAATACGAAGAAGCAAAAAGCAACCAACCAGAAAAGCAAAATGAAAAAAGAATCCAAAAACACGAAGATAGTGTAAGGAGCCTCTGGGGCAGCTTCAAGCGCACCAACATCCGAATTATAGGGGTGCCAGAAGAAGAGAGAGAGCAAGATATTGAAAACCTATTTGAAGAAATAATGACAGAAAACTTCCCCTACCTGGTGAAAGAAATAGACTTACAAGTCCAGGAAGCGCAGAGAACCCCAAACAAAAGGAATCCAAAGAGGACCACACCAAGACACATCATAATTAAAATGCCAAGAGCAAAAGACAAAGATAGAATCTTAAAAGCAGCAAGAGAAAGAAAGTCAGTTACCTATAAGGGAATACTCATATGACTGTCAGCTGATTTCTCAACAGAAACTTTGCAGGCCAGAAGGGAGTGGCAAGAAATACTCAAAGTGATGAATGCCAAGAACCTACAACCAAAGCTACCATTCAGAATTGAAGGTCAGATAAAGAGCTTCACAGATAAGGAAAAGCTAAAGGAGTTCATCACCACCAAACCAGTATTAAATGAAATGCTGAAAGGTATCTTTTAAGAAGAGGAGGAAGAAGAAAAAGGTAAAGATACAAATTTCGAACAACAAATACACATCTATCAACTAGTGAATCTGAAAATCAAGTGAATAATCTGATGAACAGAATGAACTGGTGATTATAATAGAATCAGGGGCATAGAAGGGGAATGGACTTACTATTCTTGGTGGGGAAAGGGGTGTGGGGGATGGGGGAAGAGACTGGACAAAAATCATACACCTATGGATGAGGACAGTGGGTCGGGAGTGAGGGAAGAGGTTGAGGTGGGAACTGGGTGGAGGGGAGTTATGGGCGGAAAAAAGAGGAACAAATGTAATAATCTGTAGAATAAAGACTTAATTAAAAAAAATAAAAAGAAAGAATGATGTAATTTGGTTTGCGCATATGAGAAGGGCCTTGGGAGAGGGAACAGGGTCTCCCTGAAGGCTGAGGCAATTCCCTGGGCAGTGGGTTGATCCTCAGGGCCCTACTGGTTCTCACACTGAGTCTCAGGGTCTGGCACACTCTCTGCCTCTCCTCCATCCCACCCCTGTGGCCCACCAGCCCTCCCCAGCTGTCTAGTTCACTGTCATACAGAAACTAGAAGTGACTCGCTGATCCTAGATCTCATGAGTTCTTGGAAGGCAGCACTTGGTTCTGTCATTGATAATTTTCTGGATCGTGGGGTGGAAAAGTGTTCTTTGGAATGAACACAGTTCTCTGGAGTTCACTAGGGAACCGGGAGGGTCAGAACCCAGACTTCTGCCAGTTGTTTCAGCAGCAGTCTTGTGAGGCAGCGGGGAGCAGGGACAGCCTGTGAGCCCTGGCAGTGAGTGCTCCTGGTAGGGTCAGGGTTCTGCTAGTTAAACTGTTTGAATACTGCTTTTTTTTTTAAGCTCCTGTTTATTCTCCTTTCATAAAATCATGCCGAACATTCCAGGCTACTTGTGCTGTGCTAAATGAATTAAACGAAGTGTATTTTTCCATGCATGAGCCAGGGAGGATTTCAAGGGCCAGAATGAGGTGGGATGGCAGTAACATTCTCCAGAACAAGTTATGGGGGCAGATTCTGGCTGCCTGGCCTGGCTCTCTCTTCTCCAGCATAAAACTTTTTTTTTTTTTTTAAATATATTTCATTGATTTTTTACGGAGAGAAAGGGAGAGGGATAGAGAGTTAGAAACTTTGATCAGCCGCCTCCTGCATACCCGCTACTGGGGATGTGTCCGCAACCAAGGTACATGCCCTGGACCAGAATCGAACCCGGGAGCCTTCAGCCCACAGGTTGACGCTCCATCCACTGAGCCAAATCAGTTAGGGCCCAGCATAAATCTGTTACACAGTGTTTCTGAGTTTAGAGGTAAGAAAGGAAAACAGTTTCTCTATCCAGGGCTTGTTTGAAGGTTGAGTTTTCAAAGAAGTTCAAAGGTGTGGAGAAGAGCAAAAAAAACTAGCTTTGTTTGAGTAGAGCATTTGTAGACATATTTTGGGACTGGATGGGGGCTTCTCTAGGCCCCCAGCCTGGATTCCCATACCCATGAAGCAGAATTACCTGGTACTCCCTCCCTTCCCTTTGTCTTAGAATGTTTTTCACTTTGGCCATAGCTAAATGCGTATGAGCTGTGCCTTTCTGGTCCCTGGTTATATCACATCCATGGGAAGCATCTTACCATGTGTCTGGTTCACCTTTGGTCTGTGAAGGTCATCCCTGGGAACATTACCTCTAAGTGGCTGGGAGAATCTGGAATTCTCATAGCTTTGCTATGGCTCACTACGTCTCCTTGGAAAGTCACTACTCCTCCCTTGATCTCTGTGCCCTCCTTTGTCCAAAAAGCGGGCTTCATTAGATCCCTCGTAAGCTCTGGCCAGTTCCACCACTCAGTGTGTGGGCTGGCCCCGCCCCAGGTGTCCCAGGGCTCTCTGGCTGATAAAGCACTGCCTGAGGCTCAGGCCTGGAGCCCTGCCTGGGTGGAAAGTTCCCTTCCCAGGGAAGATTCCAAGTCCATGCTTTGGACTGACACCCACTACCATCCCCTTGCCCCCAGCCTCAGGATACTTTTGCCTGAGAGAAACACTGGATTAAGAACACTTTTCTACCATGTTTGTGTGTTTTTTGCTTCTCCCAGATCCCAAGATCCACTCTCAAGATGTGGAACCTGCCCTCTGTGTGAATGAGGATCCAAGTCTTTTGAGGAAGGCACCTCCTAGCTGGATCAGGAACTCCATATTGACAGCCACTGGCAAATCTGGGACAGCAGAGGGCGCTGTGGGAGCAGCCTGATGGGTCCCAAGATTTTTCCTTTCCTTCAGAAGTCATCTCAGGCCACCACTGCCTTCAAACCAGACTCATTCCATCCAGCATCCAGCTCATTCCATCCTCTGCCTTTTAAAAATTATTGTCCTTCCAGAGTGCACTGTACATAGAAGATATTTGGTGTATGTTTGTCAAAAGAATGAATAACGGGGAGAAAGAGAAATCTTTTCTCGGTTTCTACTTTTTATGGACAAAGGCTAGATGCCCTGACCCCAGTTGGTCACATATGTCTCTCTAGCTTTATTGGCATACTGAGGTCTCACTCTAATGCCTGTTGCTTCCAAGTGGTTGGAGACCATGGGAACAAGCGGTGTGGAGTCTTGACAGCATTCTGGAATCACTGCTCTGGTTGTGTGCTGGTTCTATTCTTTTTTTCATTAAACCTTAGGGAGCTCCATCCAACTTCAAGAATATCCCTGAGAAGGAGACCAATAGACAGAGGGTCAGTTAACCTCCGACCAGCACCATGCATTGGAAAGAAGGTGGGGATGCCCTCCTGCAGTCTCGGAAGAGAGAGTAACCAGGAAACTGAGGTCCTCGAAGGAGTGGGGTCCTGGGCAGCATGTCCTCCCACTCTCCAGGAAGTTCTGGGCTCAATGTTGGGGTGAGGCCTGATGTGGAAGAATGTGGGATAATGACCTGAATTCTTCAGTCTGGTCCCTCGGGGGAAGAGGTCAGGCTGCTAAGAACGAATGCATTTCAGAAACATACATGTCCTGTTGTTAGGGGCACTGACACATTGGTTCTCTAAATTCCATGCCCTCCTATCTGCCATCATTGTTACTTGCTAAGGCCAGGCTGCTACAACTCTTGTTTGTGCCTTCTAGCTGGCATCCTTGCCTCCAATCTTTTTGCCCACAATGAGCTTCTGAAAAAAACACATTAAGTCAGGACTGCGTTTACTTTAAAAATCCTTGTTAGCCCATTACCTGCAGGGTGAATGCTAAACTCTTAGCATGGCATTAAAGCTGTAAAAAAATTAGCCCCTTTTTAGGGGATTCTGAGAAAATGGGGCAGCTGTGACATAGATTTAGAATTTTTCTGAACCTTCACTTAAAGACAGAGTAGCTGGATAGCAAAACCCCAAAGTAGTGAACAACATTTACAACAAAACTAGTGATAAGTATTTTTACAAACCCGAAAACACAAGAGGGTGAGGGCAGGTCACCTCTGACACTGAGTGTGATTGATGTCTAGGAGGGAGAGAGCAGGACAAGTGGTGGGAAATCTTGTAAACTCAAGAGCAGGAACACCCCTAGATACCCACAGTAATTCCCTGGAAGGCATTGCAGACCAACTTGAGAACAGCAGCTGGAAACGGGAAGAATTTTTCTCACTCCATTAGTGGTTGGGGCCTGTGGGAAATCTGAGGGGAGTGGCTGGAGCAGTTGAAAACTCAAAACTGCTGACATGAAAGTATCAGAGATCATTTCCAGGAGAAACCTCTGGGAGTGGAATAAAAATTGAGCAGGAGAGGGACAAGAGAGGCAAATATAGTGAAGAAACGGTAAAGGTCGGGTAGGGGAACAGAGCTGGGAAACCCAAGTAAGCATCTATCTCTATCTCCATCTCCATCTCTGTCTCTATATCTATCTACATATCTATCTATAATCATCTACATCATCTATCTCTATCTCTTCCTCTATCTCTTTCTTTACCTCTCTCTCTCTCTCTCTCTCTCTCTTTCTCTCTCTCTCTATCTCTATCTCTATCTATCTCTATCTCTACCTATACTTATATCTATATATCTACTGATATATATACTGTGAAAATAAAAGAAAGGGGATCTCCATGAAGTTATAAAAGCCACCCTGAAACAAGTTCAGTAATACTAATTTTGTGTAAAAATGAGCAACAGAAAAGTATTAAGGTCAAATATAATATTTTATTTTTAGTAAAAGAAGTAAAAGAAATTGAATAGCGTTCCTATATGTGGGTAACTGTTTATTGCCTTCACTATCTGATAAGCATAGACAGAGCACTTCCCAAAACCCCCGAAGGCTGGGTGCCTTTGAAGGCTGGGTGCCTTTGAAGCCCTCCCAAAGGTCGGAGCTAGGCACCACCTCTGTTTGTCCAGACAGTGGTAGCTGAAACTACTCCCCCATTTATTATTATGTAAATCCTTGCTGATGGGCTAGTCTGCTTGTTACTAGGGGGTCACCTGCCTAGGGCTATGCTATGGGTGCATCCCAGATCAATAAAAGCTTGGTGAGGCCTGAGCATAGAAGAAGTCCTTCGGGACTTGCCGCCTGGTCCCCCAATATTGCAAAATTATCTCGTGTCTTTTTCTCTCATTTGCTGTGCAGCTCCTCTTTCAGATACCGAACCCTACTCCACGCGAGTCGTGGAAGGAAACACACTCAACATCTGGCGCCCAACGGGTAATCTGGAAGTGCAGGTCTCGCTGGAGCGAGAAAAGGAAGTTTTCACCGAAAAGGTGTGGAAAACTCACCGAAAAAAGGTGAGGGGGATTCTACCGCACGCAATGCCCAGGATCAACTACAGAAGCCCGGGTCTGTAAGTAACTGGGAACGTTTTCTTAACCAGGCTAACAAACGGGGAAGGATTTGGCTTTAAGAAAGTAGATTTGGCTTTAAAAAGGTATATTTGGCTTTTAAAAAAGTAAGAAACTTTATTATAGACTTTTGATTTACATGTTTAAAGTATTAAAATTTTAGAAGGTAATCTTTTTACAGTTTTTGCATGTTATTATAGAACATAACCCTTGGTTTCTTGAAAAAGGTACATTAGATCTTAAAAGTTTGCCAAAAAGTTAATCAGAACTTGCCAAAAATTGTTTTCCCTTGTGGAACACGGCATTTCATTTCCTAGAGGCTTAAGAGAGGTCAAGGAGGATGGATCTCCTCCCCCTTGCAGCCTCTGCTCCTTAAGAGGAGCAGAAAGAAAAGAAAAAAATGGGAGGAATGGCCTTCATGGCTCCCTCCACCTCCATGTCCTAATCCTTAAATGTTTAATTCTCCATTAATAGAATCACCTGTGCAAAAAGGCCAAATTATAAAGAAATTGGAATATTAAAAGGTACTCCTTTAAATCAAGCTGAAAAAAGAGTGCCACGGTCACATCAATGTGGTTTCTTGTTCAAATTAAAATCTTAATTTGTATTTGCAATCAATCTGTAATAAGAAATGAAACCCCGCTACCGAATCTCTCTCTGGTGTGGAGAGATTCGAAGGTGGCAGGAAAAGGCAGAGTTATAAGCTCTCCCACAATGAGATTACTTAATGTTTTATTTAAAAATTACTGGAGAACATCTTATGACAACCAAACTTTGGCTAAGATAACCTTGGGTGCTAGCCATGACTTTAGAAAGCGAAATAGGGAAAAATTTTAAATGTTTTCTATTAAGCATGACTTTGGGAAAAATACGCCATCTGAGTCATTTGCTGAAACTTCCCCCAAAAGCAGAAGGTGGGGAAAGGGAAGAAGGAGCACGTGGCGATCCAGTGTGGACGCCCCCTCCCCAGTATTCTAATTTAAAGTCTCCTTCTCTTAATTGAAAAGTTTTACAAAATTTAAAAATGCGTCTGGGATTTCTGTGCACGTGTAAAGAGAAACTGGCTTGGAACTAAGGCGCGCATCGTCCGATTTTGGACATTTAGATAGAGTTTTGAGCTGAAATCTCTTTCCAAATGTACAGAATAAAACCCAAGACTGATTATTTCCTAAGAAAAATGGCAAATTTTACCCAAAGGAAAAAAGATGCTGGCTAGATTCTAGCAACAAGATTGGTATATTTCCATAATAAAGAACAGTTTTTAAATGCTAATGAAGGGTGTTAAAAAGTTAACTTCAAGGCCGAAAAGAAAATTCAGTAAAATTGTCTCTGTTACAAAAATTTGCTAAAGAGTATGCCTTAAAATAATAATTTGGATTTGAATCTCAAGAATTATTGAACTATATTAATTATAAAAATCTAAGTAGCCCAGGTAAAAGATGGCTATGCCCTTTAATTAAGACTGGTTTCCCAAGGCGATTTAAAGTAGCTTTTGAAATTTCCCGCCCTGAGGCAAGTACCACCAGGAAATTGATAGTCAAGTTTACATGTGAATAGCTTTGTTTAATACAAAAACCAGTTTAAACTTAATATTCTTTAAGATAATTATAAAGGGTATAAACAGCTAATGAGATTTCTGTTTGTCTACAATATAATGTTGGCCATCTATCTTTTAGGAATTTTGGTTTCCTCTTCCCTTGTTTATTGTGAGAATAAGGAAATCATCTTTTCTGTCAGAGAACAGTTTAGACAGCCGCCACTTTGAGCTGCCTGACTTGGCAGCCGCCATGTTGGCCGCATGGCCTGCCGCGCCCCTGGGGGCTGCCATCTTGGAACAGCCCCTCCCTCTGACTTAGCCAATCACAGAAGGAGTGTCTGCTCACTGAGGCAGGGTGGAATTTCAGGGGTGGAGTTTTAAGGCGGAGTTTTACTGCAGAAATGCGGATGAGGCAGAAAGTGTGCTTTCCTCGCGGATTTATTTAATACTACTTATAAGAAAATATTTTTAATACTTAATAAATTAGCAATCACGGTCTTAGTATAATTTCAGTGGTATGATAGACCAATGTTTTAAGCAGTTGGCTTTATAAGGGCCAACAATAGAGCTCGTATTTCTTAAAAGGCTTGTAGATAGAGACATTTTTAAAAGATATCTAAAATTCTCAGTAGAACCACAGTTATACATATATCATACACAAATTAATAGTAATTGATTCCATGGTCAAGACTAGATCCTATTATGTTGAGAACTGTTTTTAAGTGTTTAATTAGATATGTATTTGACAGTTTTTCCAGAGTACAATATTTCAAAATATAATATACTTGGTTGCAAAAGGAATTTCTGCCAAATAAAAGAAAAAATTGATTTATTAGTAGCAAAGTCTTTACTTAAACTAGCAATGTCTTTTATTTAAAAGCTCCTCACCGCTGCATTTTAAATTAGGCTGGAGGTGGGGCAGCGTTTGCACCTCGTGTATCAGACATAAAACTTTACTAAATTTACTAATCTTTGTAAGCAATTGAATTCTAGTAAAGTAAAATTCTTCTAAAAAGGTTACTGAAGGCTTCCCATGATTCCTCTGTATATGCAAATATGCCAAAAGGGAATGCTGTTTAAAAACATTATTGTAAATTTAATAAAAAGGAGAAAGTTTAATATTTTGAAATATCTTCCACTAATATTTACAGGATAATCTAATGATTTGCTGTTAAAATACCAAATCTGAAAATAAGTACAGTCACCATAAATGTTTAATGACTTGGAATACATGGCCTTGCGGCACTATCAGTCAACATCCAAGAAGTAACCCTATAAGTTACTTTGTATAAAAAAAAAGAAAGATTTTTCTTTTTTAAGTTAAAATTTTCTAAGTGTAATCCAGCAGGAGGAAGACAAACCAGACAACCAACAGCCCAGAGACCATCTGGGGCATGGTAAAGTCAAGTATGGTAACAATTAATTCAGGTAAAAACTGTAATTCAGATAACATGCTTAAGTTTTACCTAGGTTACCCAAGGACTATAGATTTACCCAAAACTGTAATTTAGATAGCATACTGTCTCTGCTTCTGTAAATTTCTCTTTTTTTGAAAACTAGGTTCCTCATTCCAAACCTTGAGTTTAAAATTAAGTTGTCATGACCTAGAGCAAAAAATATTCCTACATTGTATTATTCTACAAAGTTTCATTAATAATTTTTGATGCTTTATAACAGTATATTGTGCATTTATCCCAAACAAATTTACAAATGAATTTGAATGTTTTACATGAAGGGATTTATTCCTCTCCACTGTGTGGCGGGCCTCCTGGGGAAGGCACTTAAGCATTCTGTATTGACCTATCTTGACTTTTTTTGCCCAGAGGAATCCAATTGCCTACAGCTGTTACCTGAGCTCTCTGTTCAAGCTGGGATCATGAAAAGCTGGTACCATGGATCTGTCTCTTGCCCAATGGCGTAAGCTGGGCCCTCTCTGGAGAAGAAACCTGGGTTCCCTATGATCAATGCCGGGGCCCCGCCAGCAGGCGAGGGGACCCAAAGGCAGTTGCTGGGCATGGAGGCCAGAGGGACATAGGCTATCAAGGAGACAGAACTGAACCTCACATCACCCTACTTGGCCCAGAGATAGCTGGTAGTCAACGACGGGTAAGATCCCAAAGGTTGGGACGACCTAAGACAGGCACAGCTGGGGGCCAGTAGGAGAAAACTTGGGGTGCGACAAAGGTGGGGCACAGATCCTCACCCCCCCAATGGTGCACGGGCTTGAATGGTGCACGGGCTTGAACACTCGGCCCTTCTGAGGAAGGTCTCCTGTCCCCATGGCTGCTTCTTGCTTCCCATGCCCAGCCCAGATCAGGAACCAAATAGAAGAGATTTGGTCCAGCTGAAATCAGTACCCAGATAAACAGAGGCTTGGCTAACAGACCCTATGTCTAAATCTAGCCTAACAACAGGAATGCTCAGAGCCTTCACAAGGATGTAAAGTGATCCTTTCAATTAATATTTACAGTGTAAATTAAGATTATTGTTAAAATATTAAATTTGACAGCAAAATAGTTTTCAAATTAATTAAATTTGGCTAACTTGAAATAAGTAATTATTCAAAAAGTATTAACAAAAATGTTCATAGTAAACATGCTATGAACCTAAAGCATTTTCAGGTTCATTTTTTTTGTATGCAAAAAATTAATATTTAAAGCTATCTAGACTGCATTATAAAATTTCCAAGAAGTCTCCTAATTAAAAAAAGGGGAGATAGTGGAAGAGTACCATGTAAGGAAATAGATCCTGTAACTAAATTACATTTAGAGGAAAAAATTTTTTCTTTTATAATGCTAATAGTGAGACACCCAGAAAAACCACACATTAGGCCAGGGTAAGCCAGGGAAAGATCATGTTAAGGAAAAGACCCCAAGTAAGGTTTTTTTTTCCTTTAACCTTTGGTCGAGAATATGTTTGTATATTTTCAGAGAACAGCTCCAAGACCATTTGGATTCCTGCAACAAGGGATCCCGGAGAGAAACTGACCAGATTGCTCCAGCCACAAAGACAGGAGAGACAGTTCAGAGATGGAGATGGTGGAAGACGCCTTGCCATGCTAGCAGTCAACAGCTGTGCGTCGCTGCAGGGTGCCCAGGACCAGACCAGAAAGGACCGGACCTGCATTTTCCACCATCCAGAACCAACATTTCATTGCTGGCGTGTACACATGAACTTTTGGACATTGAAACATGGACTCAGAACTTTTAGACATTGAAATTGGGACTTGATTATTTTTTAAAGAAAAAATAAGGGGGAGATGTGGGAAACTGTTTATTGCCTTCACTATCTGATAAGCATAGACAGAGCACTTCCCAAAACCCCCGAAGGCTGGGTGCCTTTGAAGGCTGGGTGCCTTTGAAGCCCTCCCAAAGGTCGGAGCTAGGCACCACCTCTGTTTGTCCAGACAGTGGTAGCTGAAACTACTCCCCCATTTATTATTATGTAAATCCTTGCTGATGGGCTAGTCTGCTTGTTACTAGGGGGTCACCTGCCTAGGGCTATGCTATGGGTGCATCCCAGATCAATAAAAGCTTGGTGAGGCCTGAGCATAGAAGAAGTCCTTCGGGACTTGCCGCCTGGTCCCCCAATATTGCAAAATTATCTCGTGTCTTTTTCTCTCATTTGCGGTGCAGCTCCTCTTTCAGATACCGAACCCTACTCCACGCGAGTCGTGGAAGGAAACACACTCAACACTATAGACAAAGAAAGCATGTCAAGAGCATATCAAATCTTATAATCTTTCATTTCAAAATGAGCTAAAAGGCATTGAGAAAATAATACAAGACATAGAAGAACAATATAAATCAGAATTATGAACTCCGAAACTAGGTGACCAACTCAGGAAAGATTGAGAAGTAAAAGGAAAAATTTTACTTCAGAATGAGCACAGTGAAGAGCAATATAAGAGTGAACTAACAGAGCAGATAATGCCTCAGGAAAGTAGGAAAAATCTAAAAATAAAAAGAAACTAAGAAAGAGATAAGATTCAAGAGGGAGTGACAGATATTGAAGAGACAAAGGAGAGACACACACATAATAGAAGTCCCTAAAGCAGAAACCCAAAAAGAGAGAATAGAACAAACTAAAAACTATACTTCAAGAAAACTTTCCTCAAAATGAAGGACATTATTGAGATTTTTTTTAAAAAGAAAACTTTCCTGAAATTGGAAAGATTTGAAGTTACAAATGGAAAGAGGGACCCTGTACTTGAGACTATCAGTCCAGAGTGACCAACATCAAGACAAAATGTAATAAAGTTGTTGGACTTCAAAGTAAGATGAAACTTTTGAACTGTAGGTAAAAACAGTAAGTGACTTAAAAGGAAATGAAAATTAGATTATCATCAGGCTTCTCTGACAGGAGTGCAAGAAGAAAATGAAGTAATATATTTAAACTACAAGGAAAAAAATGTGATGCAAGGATTTTATATCTAGCAAAACTGATTTTATTTTATTATATTTTTTTACTTTTATTTATTTACTAGAGGCCCGGTGCACAAAAATTTGTGCACTCGGGGGGGAGAGGGGGCCCCTCAGCCCGGCCTGTGCCCTCTCTCAGTCTGGGACCCCTCGGGAGATAATGACCTGCTGGCTTAGGCCTGCTCCCGGGTGGCAGAGGGCAGGCCCAATCCCTAGGTGCAGCCCCTCCTCGGGCTCAGTGCAGGGCTGATTGCGGAGTTGGGGCGCCACCTCCTGTCATGCACAGAACAGGTTCGATTGGGAGGTTGCGATGACACCCTCAGTCATGCTCAGGGTAGGGCTGATTGGGTGGTTGGGGCACCGCCCCCTGTCAAACTCAAGGCAGGGTGATGGGGAGGTTGTGGCGCCACCCCCTGTCACTCACAGAGCAGGGCCCATCAGGGGGGTTGTGGCTCTGTACCCTGTCACGCATAGAGCAGGGTTGATCAGGGGGTTGGAGAGCTCCCCCATGTCACTCATAGAGTAGGGCCGATAGGGGAGTATGGGCACTGCCCCCTGTCACACACAGAGCAAGGCCGATCAGGGGTTTGGGGCACCACACCCTGTCACACACAGAGCTGCTGGGCAATCAGGGGGTTGGGGAGCTCCCCACTATCAGGCACAGAGCACGGCTGATCAGGGGGTTGGGGCGCCTTCCCCTGTCACGAACAGAGCAGGGCGGATAGGGAGGTTGTGGCCCCGCTCCCTGTCACACACAGAGCCGCAGGGCGATCAGGGGGTTTGGGCGCTGCCCCCTGTCACACTCATCCCGGTGCCGGGAGGCCTCTCAGCTCCGCTGAACCCTGTGCTGGGAGGCATATTACCCTTTTACTATATAGGATAGAGGCCTGGTGCACGGGTGGGGGCCAGCTGGTTTGCCCTGAAGGATGTCCTGGATCAGGGTGGGGGTCCAGAATGGGGTGCCTGGCCAGCCTGGATGAGGGGATGATGGCTGTTTGCAGCTGGTCACACCCCCTTCAGGGTGGGGGTCCCCACTGGGGTGCCTGGCCAGTCTGGGTTAGGGGCTGAGGACTGTTTTCAGGCTGGCGGGTGACTGAAGCTCCCAACCTCTCCTTTTTTCCTTTTTTTATTCTGGTCCAGCTTTAGCTCTGAGGGTTGGCTCCAGCTCTTAGGCCTTGGCTACTGAGAGCAGGTATCTGGTTTTCTTGGTTCTGTAATCAAAACACCATTTCAACTCCAGCTCTAGATCCCGGCTGGCTGAAAGCAGGTTTCTGGGGTTTTGTTTAGCTTCTATATTTGTAACAATGTTTCAAACTGCAAGCTCAGAGGCCAGCAGCGGCAGGCGGGGAAGGTTGGCTTCCTCCATCACTGAAGCAAGCAATCCTCATGTTCGTTTCAAGCTGCCTGGCTGCCGGCCACCATCTTGGCTGGCAGTTAATTTGCATATCACCTGATTAGCCAATGGGAAGGGTAGCGGAAGTACGACTAATTACCATGTTTCTCTTTTATTAGATAGAATTTAATGTCTTTGCTTAAAGTATTACAAATGGTATTACATTTGTCTCCTTTTTTCCCCCACCCTTGACCATCCCCTGGCCTACCCTACCCCCCCAGTGTCTTATGTCCATTGGTTATGCTTTTATGCATGCATATAAGTCCTTCAGTTTATCTCTTACCCGCCACGCTCTGCCCCCCTACCCTCCCTGGACTTCCCACTGCAGTTTGACAGTCTGTTTGAGGCAGCTCTGCCTCTGTATCTATTTTTGTTCATAAGTTTATAATGGTCTTTATTATCCATGAATGAGTGAGATCATGTGGTATTTTTCCTTCATTGACTGGCTTATTTCACTTAGCATAATGCTCTCCAGTGCCATCCATGCCGTTGCAACTGGTAAGAGTGCCTTCTTTTTTACAGCAGCATAGTATTCCATTGTGTAGATGTACCATGGTTTTCTAATCCATTCACCTACTGATGGGCACTTAGGCCGTTTCCAGATCTTAGGAAGGGTGAATTGTGCTGCCATGTACATATGGGTGCATATAAACTTTCTGATTGGTGTTTCTGGTTTCTTGGATATATTCCTAGAAGTGGGATCACAGGGTCAAATGGGAGTTCCATTTGTAGTTTTTTGAGGAAGCTCCATATTGTCTTCCATAGTGGCCGCCCAAGTCTGCATTCCCACCAGCAGTGCACAAGTGTTCCTTTTTCTCCACATCCTCTCCAGCACTTGTCGTTTGTGGATTTGTTGATGATAGCCAGTCTGACAGGTGTGAGATGGTACCTCATTATTGTTTTGATTTGCATCTCTCAGATGATTAGTGCCTTTGAGCATGTTTTCATATGTCTCTTGGCTTTCTGAATGTCCTCTTTTGAAAGGTGTCTATTTAGGTCCTTTGCCCATTTTTGATTGGGTTGTTTATCTTCCTTTTGTTAAGTTGTATGAGTTCTCTATAAATTTTGGAGATTAGGCCCTTATCAGATATGACATTGGCAAATATGTTTTACCATGCAGTGGGCTTTCTTGTTGTTTTGTTGATGGTTTCTTTTGCTGTGCAGAAGCTTTTTATTTTGATGTAGTCCCATTCGTTCATTTTCACTTTAGTTTCAAGTGCCCTAGGAGCTGTATAAGTGAAGAAATAGCTTCGGCATATGTCTGAGGTTTTGTTGCCTTTAGATTCTTCTAGAATTTTTATGGTTTCTCGTCGTACATTTAAGTCCTTTATCCATTTTGAGTTTATTTTTGTGCATGGAGTAAGTTGGTGGCCTAGTTTCATTTTCTTGCATGTATCTGTCCAATTTTCCCAACACCATTTATTGAAGAGACTATCATGAATATATTTTATGTTCTTGCCTCCTTTCTCTAATATTAATTGATCATATTGCTTCTGGCCTATTTCTGGGCTCTTGATTCTATTACATTGATCTATGTCTGTTCTTGTGCCAGTACCAGGCAGTTTTGAGAACAGTGGCTTTGTAATACAGCTTGATATCTGGTATTGAGATCCCACCTACTTTGTTCTTTCTCAAGATTGCTGCAGCTATTTGGGGTCTTTTTTTTATTCCAGATGAATTTTTGGAGAGTTCGCTCTAGATCTGTGAAATATGCTGTTGGTATTTTAATGGGAAGTGCGTTGAATTTATAGATTGCTGTGGGTACTATGGACATTTTAATGATGTTGATTCTACCAATCCATGAACACGGTATGTTCTTCCATCTGTTTATGTCTTCCTCTATCTCTTCTTTCAACGTCCTGTAGTTTTCTGAGTAGAGGTCTTTTACTCTTTAGTTAAGTTTATTCCTAGGTAGCTTAATTTTTTTGGTGCTATAGTAAATGGGATTGTTTTTTTAGTCTCACTTTCTGCAAGTTCACTATTGGTGTATAGAAATGCCATAGGTTTCTTGGGGGTAATTTTGTATCCTGCTACATTGCTAAATTCATGTATTAAGTCTAGTAGGTTTTTGATGGAGTCTTTAGTGTTTTGTATGTATAATATAATGTCGTTTGCAAATAAGGACAGTTTTACTTCCTCTTTTCCAATTTGGATGCCTTTTATTTCTTCCTCTTGTCTAATTGCAATGGCTAATACTTCCAGTACTATGTTGAACAGGAGTGGTGAGAGTGGGCATCCCTGTCTTGTTCCTGTTCTTAGGGGAAATGGTATTAGTTTTTGTCCATTGAGTATGATGTTGGCTGTGGGCTTGTCATACATGGCTTTTATTATGTTGAGGTATGATCCTTTTTTTCCCACCTTGCTGAGAGTTTTTATCATAAATGGGTGTTGAATTTTGTCAAATGCTTTTCCTGCATCAATTGATATGACTATGTGGTTTTTTTCTTTCAATTTTTTATGTGATATATCACGTTTATTGATTTTCAGATATTGGACAATCCTTGCATCCATGGGATAAATCCTACTTGGTCGTGGTGTAAGATCTTTCCGATGTACTGCTGGATCCAGTTTGCTAAGATTTTGTTGAGGATTTGGCCTCTATGTCATGAGGGATATTGGCCTGTAATTCTCTTTCATTGTGTTGTCTTTACCTGGTTTTGGTATTAGGGTGATGCTGGATTCATAGAATGAGCTGGGAAGTGTTCCTTCCTCTTGAATTTTTTGTAGTAGTCTGATGGAGGATAGGTTTTAGTTCTTCCTTGAATGTTTGGTAAAACTCCCCGGTGAAGCCGTCTGGTCCTGGGCTTTTGTTTGCTGGAAGCTTTTTGATGACTGCTTCAATTTCTTCCATAGTTATTGTCCTTGAGATTTTTAGAATCTTCCTGATTGAGTTTTGGAATGTTGTATTTTTCTAGGAATTTGTCCATTTCCTCCAGGTTGTCTAGTTTGTTGGAGTAGAGTTGTCCATAGTATTTTTTAGCAATCATTTGTATTTCTGTGGGGTCTGTTGTTATTTCGCCTCTATCGTTTCTGATTTTCCTTATTTGGGTCCTCTCTCTTTGCTTCTTGGTGAGCCTGGCTAGAGGTTTGACAATCTTGTTTATCCTTTCAAAGAACCAGCTCTTGGTTTCATTGATTTTCTGTATTGTTTTTTTGGTCTCTATGTCATTTATTTCTGCTCTAATCTTTATTATCTCCTTCCTTTTGCACACTCTGGGTTTTTCTTGTTGCTCTCTTTCTAATTGTTTTAGTTGTAGAGTTAGATGATTGACCACAATTTTTTCTTATTTTTTTGAAGTAGGCCTTAATAGCTATAAACTTCCCTCCTAGGACTGCTTTCATTGTGTCCCATTGATTTTGGATTGTTGTGTTTTCATTGTCATTAGTTTCCAGGATGTTTTTAATTTCTTCTTTGATCTCATTGGTAACCCAATCAATATTTAATAACATGCTATTCAGCTTCCAAGTGTTTGAGTATTTTTTGTTGTTTTCATTGTAGTTTATTTCTAATATTTTGCCATTGTGGTCTGAGAAGATGCATGGTATTATTTCAATCTTCTTGAATTTGGGGAGACTTTGTGACCCAATATGTGGTCTATTTTTGAATGTGTCTTATGAGCACTTGAGAAGAATGTATATTCCGTGGCTTTGAGGTGAAGCATTCTGAAGATGTCAATTAAGTCCATCTGATCTAGTGAGTCATTTAGGATTGCTGTTTCTTTGCTGATTGTTTGTCTAGAGGATTTATACAGTGATGTCATTGGTGTATTAAAGTCCCCTATTATGATTGTATTGTTGTCGATCTCTCTTTTGATATCTTCCAGGATTTTTTTTCATGTATTTGGGTGCTCCTGCATTGGGTGCATATATGTTTATCAGGGTTATATCTTCTTGTTGTATTGATTCTTTTACTATTATGAAGTGGCCTTACTTTTCTCTTGTTATGGCCTTCACTTTGAGGTCTATTTTGTCCGATATAAGTATTGCTACCCCAGCTTTCTTTTCATTTCCATTTGCCTGAAAGATATTTTTCCATCCCTTCACTTTTAGTCTTTGTGAGTCCCTCCTTCTGAGGTGGGTCTCTTGTAGACAGCAAATGTATTTGTCATGTTTTGTTATCCATTCAGCCACTCAGTGTCTTTTGGTTGGAGCATTTATTCTGTTTACATTTAAAGTTATTATTGAAATGTACTTGTTTGTAGCCATTTCTTTTTTTGTGTGGCTGTTTTCTTTCTGAGCTTTTTATTTCTTCTTTTAACACCAGTCCCTTTAGCATTTCTTGCATTGCTGGCTTGGTGGTGATAAACTCCCTTCGCCATTTTTTGTCTGTGAAGCTTCTTATTTCCCCTTCAATTTTGAATGATAGCCTTGCTGGATAGAGTATTCTTGGATTCAGTCCTTTGCTTTGCATCACTTTGTAAATTTCTGTCCATTCTTTTCTGTCCTGATGTGTTTCTGTTGAGAAATCATTTGATAATCCAATGGGAGATCCCTTGTATGTAACTTTCTATTTCTCTCTTGCTGCCTGTAAGATTCTCTGTTTGTCCTGAACATTTGCCATGGTAAGTATGATGTGTCTTGGTGTTGGTCTTTTCGGGTTTACCTTGTTTTGGACTCTCTGTGCTTGTGTGACTTTTTTCTTCTCCACCTCAGGGAAGTTTTTTGATATTATTTCTTCGAATAAGTTTTCTAATCCTTGTTCCTCTTTCTGTTGTTCTTGCACCCCTATTATTAGTATGTTGTTCCGTTTCATGCTGTCCTAAAGCTCCCGTAGGCTCTCCTCCTGTCTTTCAATTTTTTTCTCGAATTGCAGTACACTTTGGTTGTGTTTTGCTTCCTTGTCTTCTAATTCAGTAATTCGTTCCTCCGCCTCTCCTAGTCTACTGTTGATACTTTCAATGGTGTTTGTTATTGCAGGTATATTGCTCTTCATTTCTTCTTGTGTCTTACAGAAGTTATTGATTTTTTCATCTGTTTCTTCTTGCTTCTTGCAGAAGTTGTTGATTTTTTCCTCCATCCGGTTTATTCACTCTAGGACAGTTATTCTGAATTCTTTTTCTCTCATGTTGCATGCCTGTGTATCACTTAGCTGCTTTTCCTGTGTGTCTTCCTTTTCTTTCCTTTCAGGATTTCTTTGTCTACCCATTTTTGAGCTCACTGACATATCTAGATGTTCAGTCATCCAGTGTTTGCACCTTGGGTGGTAGTAGCCCCTCGGGCGGTTGCAGTAGCAGCTGCTCCACAGTTGGAAGCAGCTCCTCTGGTGGGTGCTGTATGCAGCTGTGGTGGCTCTTCTGGCTGGTGGGGGGAGGCTTCACGTACAGCTGCTGTTCCTCACACAGAGGGTGTGGTGGTCAGGAGGTTGCTGTTGCTTGGATCTCCTGCTTTGATTTAAAGGCACAAAATACAACACAACGTGGAACAACATACCAGGCACTCGCAAAACTTATTTTAAAATATAAAGGCACACAATGTTATCAATGTGCCCTTCCTGAGGAATCTACCAGATAATGAGCTTCAGATGATAAAAATGACAAGAGGACTATTACCATAAGGAATAGTGGCAAGCATTTAAAATATAGTTACATGTGGAACTAATTAATGAGAGTTAAAAAAGAGGAGGTAGCATGAAATGATGATAGGTTCGGTCAATTGAGATGTGGGGTTGCAAGAATGAGGAAAATGTATAGGCAATTAAGAAAAATCTCTGAGAGTCAGAGGTGGTAGTATTAATATTGTTATCTTTAGACTATTGTATAATGCAGGATAATGTAAATGATTAATTATGGGGCCATTCCATTATCCTATGTTTTCAAGAACTGGGATTCTTTTATTTTTTCCAGGAGTAAAATTGGCTGGGACTTTTATTGGGATAAGATTGAATCTATAGATCAATTTGGAGATAATAGACACCTTTACAATATTGAATCTTTTCATCCATAAATATGATCTTTCCCTTCATTTATTAATATTATCCTATCTAATAAAAGAGAAACTTGGTAATTGGCATACGATTGCTACGCTTCCCATTGGCTAATCAGGGCAATATGCAAATTAATTGCCAGCCACGATGGCGGCCGTCAGCCAGGCAGCTTGAAACTAACCTGAGGCTTTCTTGCTTCAGTGACGGAGGATTCCAATGTTCCCCGCCTGCCGATGCAGGCCTCTGAGCTGCAAGCAACTATGTAACAAAAATAGGAACTAAACAAAATCCCAGAAACCTGCCAGGCTTCAGCCAGCAGGATCGCAACATTGTAAGCAAAGGCCAGAAACCTACTTTCAGCAGTGGAGGCCTAAGAGCTGGAGCCAAGCCTCAAACCTAAAGCTGTCCCAGAATAAAAAAAAAGAAAAGAAAAAAGGAGCTGTTGGCAGCTTCAGTCACCCCCAGCCTGAAAATAGCCCTCAGCTCCTCACCCAGACTGGTCAGGCACCCCAGTGGTGACCCCCACCCTGAAGGGGGTGTGACCAGCTGCAAACAGCCATCATCCCCTCACCCAGGCAGGCCAGGCACCCCAGTGGAGACCCCCACCCTGATCCAGGACACCCTTCAGGGCAAACCAGCCAGCACTCACCCATGCACTAGGCCTCTACCCTATATAGTAAAAGGGTAATATGCCTCCCAGCACCGGGATCAGTGGAGCCACGAGGTCTCCCGGCACCGGGATCAGCATGACAGGGGGCAGCGCCCAAACCCCCTGATTGGCCCTGCTCTGTGTATGACAGGGTGTGGCGCCCCAACCCGTCCCCCTCACCCCCCCACGGGCCCTGCTCTGTTTGTGACGGGGTAGAGCCATAACCTCCCCATCGGCCCTGCCCTGAGTGTGAGAGTGGCGGCACCCCAACCCCCTGATCGACCCTGCTCTGTGGGTGATAGAGGGCGGCGCCCAAACCCACTGATGGGCCCTGCTCTGTGAGTGACAGGGGGAAATGCCCCAACCCCCTGATTGGACCTGCTCTGTGCATGACAGGGGGTGGCACTGCAACCTCTCCATCGACCCTGCCTTGAGTGTGACAGGGGATGGTGCCCCAATCACCCAATTGGCCCTACCCTGAGCGTGACTGAGGGTGGAATCACAACCTCCCGATCGCCCTGCTTTGTGTATGACAGGGGGCGGCGCCCCAACTCCCCAATCGGCCCTGCTCTTAGCCCGACCAGGTGCTGCACCTAGGGATTGGGCCTGCACTCTGCCACCCGGGAGCCGGCCTAAGCCAGCAGGTCATTATCTCCCGAGGGGTCCCAGACTGCGAGAGGGCACAGGCCGGTTGAGGGGCTCCCCTTCCCCCTGAGTGCACAAATTTTTGTGCACCGGGCCTGTAGTTGATTAATAATATAATACTTAAAAAGATGCTGTGGTTTCTGTGTAGAAAAATTTCTTTAGATTTATTCCTGCAATTTTGACTTTTTGATTCTATTTTTAAAGTAAACATTGAAAACATTTTATTTTCTAATTATTCACTTATTGTATATAAAAATACCACAGATTTTTCCAAATTGATCTTATATCCAACGACCTTGCTAACATTACCTAAGTCTGACTGCAAGTTTTTTTTGAGTTTTCTATACATACAATCACGTTGTAATTGTGTTGTGTGAGAATTACAGTTCTACGTTTCCTTTCCAATTTTTATACTTTTACAATGGCTAGGACCTCTAGTAAAATATAAACAGACCTGGTGAAAGTAGGTCTTCTTTTTTTATTCTTGATCTCAGGTGGAAAACTTTCAATAATTCATCATAAATATCATATTTGATGTAGGTCTTTTAAAAAAGATACTCATCAGATTACGAAACCTCTTCTCTATTCCTAGTTTGCTAAAGCTTTTATTATGATCTAGAGACCCGGTGCACAAAAATTTGTGCACTGGCCGGGGGGGGGGGGGTGGCGGGGGGGGGGGCGGGGAATGTCCATCAGCCCCACTTGTGCCCCTTCACAGTCTGGGACCCTTCGGGAGATAACGACCTGCTGGTTTAGGCCCACTCCCGGGTGGCAGAGGGCAGGCCCAATCCCTAGGTGCCTGCCCTGCAGCTCCTGGTCGGGTTCAGAGCAGGGCCGATTGGGGAGGTTGCGGTGCCACCCCTTGTCACGCACAGAGCAGGGCGGATTAGGGGGTTTTGGTACAACCCCTGTCACCCACAGAGAAGGGCCGATTAGGGGGTTGGGGCTCCATACCCTGTCACACACAGAGCAGGGCCAATCAGGGGGTTGGGGAGCTCCTCCCTGTCACACACAGAGCAGGGCCTATCAGGGGGTTGAGGAGCTCCCCCCTGTCATGCACAGAGCACGGCTGATCAGGTGGTTGGAGCACTCCCTCTTGTCACACTCAGGGCAGGGCCCATGGGGAGGTTGCGGCTCCATTCTGTCTCACACAGAGCAGGGCCCATGCGGGGGTTGGGGCGCCTCACCCTGTCACACACAGAGCAGGGCTGATCAGGGGGTTGGGGAGCTCCCCCCTATCAGGCACAGAGCAGGGCTGATCAGGGGGTTGGGGCACCTTCCCCTTTCAGGAAGAGAGCAGGGCGGATAGGGAGGTTGTGGCCCCGCCCCCTGTCACACAGAGCCGCAGGGCAATCAGGGGGTTTGGGCACTGCCCCCTGTCACGCTGCTCCAGGGGCAAGGAGGCTTCCTGGCTCCGTTGATCCCATTGCTAGGAGGCCTCACGGCTCCGCTGATCCCGGTGCTGGGAGGCCTCGCTGCTCTGCTGATCCTGGTGCTGGGAGGCCTCGCTGCTCTGCTGATCCTGGTGCTGGGAAGCATATTACCCTTTTACGGTGTAGGATAGAGGCCTGGTGCACTGGTGGGGGCCGGCTCATTTGCCCTGAAGCGTGTCCGGGATCAGGGTGGAGGTCCCGCTTGGGTGCCTGGCAGCCTGGATGAGGGGATGATGGCTGTTTGCAGCTGGTCACACCCCCTTCAGTGTGGAGGTCTCCACTGGGGTGCCAGGTCAGCCTGGATGAAGGGATGATGGCTGTTTTCAGCTGGTCACACCCCCTTCAGGGTGGGGGTCCCCACTGGGGTGCCTGGCCAGTCTGGGTGAGGGGCTGAGGGCCGTTTACAGGCCGGCGGGTGACTGAAGCTCCCAACGTCTCCTTTTTTCCTTTTTTTTTTTTTTTTTTTAATTCTGGGAATTATTTACCTTCTATGGCTGTCACTGGAGCTGAGAGCCGGCTTGAGCTGTGAGACCTCGGCTGCTGAAAGCAGGTTTCTGTGCTTTGTTTACCTTCTGTATTTGAAACTTTGCTGCGACTCCAGCTCTGAGATCCCGGCCATCTGAAAGCAGGTTTCTGGGTTTTGTTTAGCTTCTATGTTTCTTAGAGAGCAGCTCAGAGCCCAGCAGTGGCAGGCGGAAAACCTGGCTTCCTCCGTCACAGGAGCAAGCAAGCCTCCTGTTCGCATCAGTTGCCTGGTTGCCAGCCGCCATCTTGGTTGGCAGTTAATTTGCATATAGCTCTGATTAGCCAATGGGAAACGTGTTGGAGCTATGGTTAATTACCCTGTTTCTCTTTTATTAGATAGGATATAAAATTTTATCAGATGCTTTTCTGAATCTATTAAGATGATCATATAATTTCTATTTATTCTGTTAATAGGATGAATTGATTTAAATAATGTCCAGCTTTATTGGGGGTATAATTGACAAATTGAAATTAAATATATTTAAGGTTCATACTGTGATGTTTTGATATACGTATATGTTGTGAAGTAATCAACATAATCAAGCTAGTTAATATATCCACCTCCTCACACAGTTACAATTTTTTGTGTGGTGAGAACACTGAAAATTTACTCTCTTTGCAAATTTCAAGTACATAGAATAGCATTGATAACTACAGTCACTAAGCTGCACATTAGATCTCAAGTAATTTATTTATCCTGCATAACAGATACTTTATACTCTTTGACTAAAATCTCCTGGCAACCACCATTCTACTCTGTGCCTCTATAAGATTGATTATTTTACATTCCACATACAAGTGAGACCATGGAATATATATCTTTCTATGTCTGGCTTATTGATAACTAGAGGCCTGTTGCAAGAAGAGATTCGTGCAATAGGCCTTCCTTTCCCCTGGCTGCTGGCATCGGTTTCCCTCCAGCACCCGGGGCCCAGGCCTTCCCTCTGGCTGAGTTCTGGCCGGAGCCGGCCCTGGAAACATCAGGCTTCGCTGCTTCTCTAGCCCCAGAGCCATGAGGCTTCGCTGCTCCACAGGCCCAGGAAATGTCAGACTTCACTGCTCCACCAGCCCTGGAAACATGAGGCCTCACTGATCCGCTGGACCCAGGCCATCAGGCTTCGCTCCACAGCTTGGAGCCTACATATGCAAATTAACCGCCATCTTTGTTAGTGGTTAATTTGCATATCGTGCTGATTAGCCAATGGGAGGCGTAGCGAAGGTACTGTCAATTACCATGTTTGTCTATTATTAGATAGGATGTTTGGAGGATGATAGGAAATTAATTTATTATCTTTAACACTGGTAAATAAAATGAAAGAATTGAGCATTTATTTTTCCTACATGAACTATACCACTGGGTAACCAAATAGTAGATGAGGGAAGTGTCTGAATAAAAGCATTCCAACTAATAAATTTACAAAAATGTTAGACTGTCACCAGTTTGCAAATCCAAATTAATTATGGTCTGTGACACTGGACAGCAATAACTGCTAACATCACACACCAAAAAGAGAGAATCAGAAATTATCTGCTTCTTGTTAAAAGAACACACCACCAACCTAGGTAGTTTTACTAAAGGGTCAAATATCAGCCTAACCCAGGCTCTGGATACATCTGTCAGTTTGCTGAAAATGTAGAGGAGAGAAACATATTGAACTGAATCATGAATATGGAATCAACAAAAATCAAGACTGCTAGAAACTATACAGGTCAAATGTGTATCTGCAGGTCAAATGTATATCTCCCCCTTCAATAGATATATTGAACGGAAAAGCAAGGCATGGAGGGGGAATCTTTAGATTAAACAGGGCTTAAAAAGCATCCTATCTAATAAAAGAGAAACATGATAATTGGCGTACAACCGCTACCCTTCTCATTGGCTAATCAGCAAGATATGCAAATTAACTGTCAGCCAAGATGGCGGCCGGCAGCCAGGCAGCTTGAAACTAACATGAGGCTTGCTTGCTTCAGTGACGGAGGACTGCAATGTTCCCCGCCTGCCTTGCCGGCCTCTGAGATTGCAGTTTAAGAAACATTGTAACAAATATAGAAGCTAAACAAAACCACAGAAACCTGCTTTCAGCAAGCCCGGGATCTAAGAGCTGGAGTTATACATTGTTTCGATTATAGAACCTAAACAAACCAGATACCTTCTTTCAGCAGCAGAGGCCTCAGAGTTGGAGCCAGAGCTAAAGCTGGCCCAGAATAAAAAAAGGGAAAAGAAAAAAGGAGCAGTTGGGAGCTTCACTCGGCTTGAAAACAGGCCTCAGCCCCTCACCCAGACTGGCCAGGCACCCCAGTGGGGACCCCCACCCTGAAGGGTGTGTGACCAGCTGCAAATAGCCATCATCCCCTCACCCAGGCAGGCCAGGCACCCCAGTGGGGACCCCCACCCTGATCCAGGACACCCTTCAGGGCAAAGCAGCCAGCCCCACCCATGCACCAGGCCTCTATCCTATATAGTAAAAGGGTAATATGCCTCCCAGCACAGGGATCAGCGGAGCTGAGAGGCCTCCCGGCACCGGGATGAACTTGACAGGGGGCAGCGCCCAAACCCCCTGATCGCCCTGCGGCTCTGTGTGTGACAGGGGGCGGGGCCACAACCTCCCTATCTGCCCTGCTCTGTTCGTGACAGGGGAAGGCGCCCCAACCCCCTGATCAGCCGTGCTCTGTGCCTGATAGCGGGGAGCTCCCCAACACCCTGATCGCCTTGCGGCTCTGTGTGTGACAGGGTGCAGTGCCTCAACCCCCTGATTGGCCCTGCACTGTGTGTGACAGGGTGTGGCGCCCCAAACCCCCTTCTCCACCACGGGCCCTGCTCTGTGTGTGATGGGGTAGAGCCATAACCTCCCCATCGGCCCTGCCCTGAGTATGAGAGTGGCGGCGCCCCAACCACCTGATCGGTCCTGCTCTGTGGGTGATAGAAGGCGGTGCTCCAACCCCTCCCCACTCCCCCACGGGCCCTGCTCTGTGTGTGATGGGGTAGAGCCATAACCTCCCCATTGGCCCTGCCCTGAGTGTGGCAGTGGCGGTGCCCCAACCCCCTGATCGGCCCTGCTCTGTGGGTGATAGAGGGAGGTGCCCCAACCCCCTGATCCACCCTGCCCTGAGTGTGACAGGGTACGGAGCCCCAACCTCCTGATGGGCCCTGCTCTGTGCATGACAGGGGGCAGCGCCCCAACCCCCTGATTGGCCCTGCTCTGTGCATGACAGGGTACGGAGCCCCAACCCACTGATGGGCCCTGCTCTGTGTGTGACAGGGGCTGGTGCCACAACCTCCCCATCGACCCTGCCTTGAGTGTGACAGGGGGTGGTGCCCCAACTCCCTAATCTGCCCTACCCTGAGCGTGACTGAGTGTGGCATCGCAACTTCCCAATCTGCCCTGCTCTGTGCATGACAGGGGGTGGCGCCCCAACTCCCCAATCGGCCCTGCTCTTAGCCCGACCAGGTGCTGCACCTAGGGATTGGGCCTGCCCTCTGCCACCCGGGAGCAGGCCTAAGCCAGCAGGTCGTTATCTCCCGAGGGGTCCCAGACTGCGAGAGGGCACAGGCCGGGCTGAGGGACCCCCCCGCCCCCCCAAGTGCACAAATTTTTGTGCACCAGGCCTCTAGTCTATAATAATAAAATCATAATATGCTAATTAGACTGGACGTCCTTCTGGATATCCTTCTGGATGACCTTCTGGACGAAGCCGAGGCTGTGAGGGCTGATGCAAGCTGCCATGACTGCGAGGGCCAAGCCCCTTTCATGAATTTCATGCATCGGGCCTCTAGTCTATATCTATACTAGTAAAAGCCTAGGTGGGGTCTCACCCTCGTGACATCATAAGATCGCCACTCCCACGTCATCACAAGATGGCCACCCCATGTCATCACAAGATTGCCGTCACAAGATGGCGGGCTGAGGAGGTAAGTTAGGGGCAATCAGGCCAGCAGGGTAGGGCAGTTGGGGGTAACTGTGCCTGCAGGTGAGGGCAGTTATGGGCAATCAGGCTGGCAGGCGAGGGCAGTTGGAGGATCAGGCTTGCAGGGGAAGGCAGTTGGGGGTGATCGGGCTGGCAGGCAGAAGCTTTTAGGGGCAATCAGGCAGGGAGGCAGGCAAGCAGTTAGGAACCAGCAGTCCCAGATTGTGAGAGGGATGTCTAACTACCTGCAGTCAGACATCCCCTGAGGGTTCCCAGATTGGAGAGGGTGCAAACTGGGCTGAGGGACACCCCCCAGTGCACGAGTTTTGTGAACCGACCTCCAGTTCTAATATATAAAAACCCTGGGTCTGTCATGACCAGAGGCTCGACCCACTGGAAGTCAGTCCTGCAGTCAGCGCTGGGTTGCTGTGGTGACACAGCACTGACTGATATGGCTGCAGGAGCAGTGACCCAGCACTGACTGATATGGCTATAGGAGCGGTGACACAGCACTGACTGCTATGGCTGCAGGAGCGGTGACCCAGCACTGACTGCTGAGGGGGCTGCGAATCAGTCCCGGAGAGAGGCCTGAAGAGAGAAGCAGGGTCTGATCCATAGCCTATGTGGCAGTGTTGATCAGCACTTGCCTCTCTCATTCTCTCCAGGCCTCCACTAGGGCTGCTGATCAGCCCTACATTTCTGATCAGGTTCTGTTGATAAGCCCAGAGACACTGACTCACATAGAAACTGACCAATCAGAACCAAATCTGGGTGAAATGTGAGAAGCCAATGGCTGCCTAGGAGGTGGAGCTTTTGATGCTGACTGGTATAGAAACTGGCCAATCAGAACAAATCTGGGTGAACTGTGAGGACCAAATGGCTGTCTCAGAGACAGAGTTTTTGATGCTGACTGGCATAGAAACCAACCAATCAGAACCAAATTGGCCAACAGAGGAGGGAAGTTGGGGGCAAGATCAGGCTTGCAGGGGAGGGCAGTTGGGGGCAGATCAGGCCATCAGGGGAGGGCAGTTAGGGGCGATCAGGCAGGCAAGCAGAGTCAGTTAGGGGCAAACAGGCAGGCAGAGGCAGTTAGGGTTGACAAGGCAGGCAGGTGAGCGGTTAGGAGCTAGCGGTCTCAGATTGCAAAAGGGATGTATAACTGCTGGTTTAGAACATCCCCTAAGAGGTCCCCGATTGGAGAGGGTGCAGGCTGGGCTGAGGGAACCCCCACTTCATGCACAAATTTCATGCACTGGGTGACTAGTGTATATATGTCCTATATAATAAAAGCCTAATATGCAAATTGACTGAACGGTGGAATAACCGGTCTCTATGACACACACTGAACACCAGGGTGCAGATGCAGGAGCTGCCCCGTGGTGGTCAGTGCACTCCCATAGAAGGAGCACTGCTCTGCCAGAAGCTGGGCTCACAACTGGCAAGCGCAGCGGCGGTGGTGGTGGGAGCCTCTTCCGCCTTCGTGGCAGCACTAAGGATGTCCAACTGATGGCTTAGGGCCGTTCTCCACGCAGAATGGTCCTAAGCTGTCAGTAGGACATCCCCCGAGGGCTTCTGGACTGTGTGGTGCAGGCCGGGCTGAGGGACCCCCTGAGTGCACGAATTTTGTGCACCAGGCTTCTAGAATATACATAAGCCTAAGCAGCTGGCTGGTAGCTATGACTTGCACTGACCACCAGGGGGCAGACGCTCAATGCAGGAGCTTCTGAGTGACAGCAACTTTGCAGAGTGCCCTCTCCCACTCTGGGACCCCTCCGGGGATGTCGGACTGCTGGTTTTGGCCTGATCATCGCAGAGCAGGCCAAGGAATCCCACCTGCTGTAGGGACCCCACTCACTTCACAGACGCCCTTTGAGCCCAGGTGCCACTCCAGGTGCGGCCATCCAGAGAGGGACCTCTGGAGGTTGGCTCCTGGGCGTATCCAGCTTATCTTGCCCAGTCCTGTCCTGACAGCTACCTTCTGATTAACTTACTTTCAATGTGCATGAATCTGTGCACTGGGCCTCTAGTTATAAGATAAAAAAAGAAATTTTAAACTATGGCAGACAGGGATGAACATATGGATGATAAAATCATAAACAAACATAAGGAAAATATCATCAACATCAAGAAAGTGGCCACTTTTGTTTGGAAGAAGGCAGCTGTGATCTGGATGAGAGACCTGGAAAGGCTGCTACTGTGGCCAGCAAAGTTCTATGATGTGTGTGGTGGGGTAAGTGGTGTTTTAAAAATAACTCTGTAAGCTACGCATTTATTTTAAGTGGTTTTCTGCATCGGTATTTTATTTTATAATAAAAAGTTTCAAATAAGTTTAGTCCTTTTCTAGGAAGTCCTTCTTTCCATATCCAATCTCCTCGCACCATTTCATTGCTCCATTCTGAGAACTCCTGCCTCTGAAAAGTCGGTGCTCTTTGACACTGAATGATCAAATCCCCATCTTCGTGTGTCCATTTAGTATTATTCCCATTTGCGGTGAAGGTGGTAAGATGCCTGCCCGTCTCTATGCCCCCAAAATGGGTATCAGCCACAGCAAGAGGGGCAGTGTCAGTCTGAGAGGCAGACTCTCCCCAAAGAAGAAATAGAATGCACAGACTGGGGGTATGTTGAGGTAGGGCAGTGTTTTTCAGGATAATCCAGTGGCCTCTGTTCTGGTGACATTTCAAGGTCCCTGGCATTCCAGTCCCACGTGTGTGCACGCCACATATATGCGTGCACCGCACAAACATTAGCTGAGTCCATCTCTAGCTATTCTTGGTGCAAATGTGCAGGGTGCCAGCCGGCAGGCATGTGTGCTTCCTGTATGTGGGTGGGGGCCATCCTTCTCCTAGGAGGGGACTCCTCTCCAGTTCTCTCTTGCTCTGCGGGAGGGGCTGGCTGTGAAAGAGACAGAGAGAGGGAGGATGCGGATTAGTGGGATTTGGGAACCTGAGAGGGAGACTTTGAAAGGGCAGCAGGGTTCTGTGATCCCTTCCTTAGCCAATTTCCTTGCCTTGGACAAGATTTCTAAGCACTCAGTGTCCTTGAGAATGGCGAGGGAACAAAGTCAGACTTCCCGAAGCACCTCCCAGACACCTGACCTATGCTCTTTTCTTTCTTCCACGCATCCCAAATCTCAGCTCTCAAGGATACTTGGTGCCTTTTCCTCTGATTTATCTTCAAACCTGTCACGCCAACGACCTAATAGTTGTGGGACCCCTCACCCCCCCTGCTCTCCTGTGCTCCCTAATGCAGATCTTCAGAGCGTTTTTTGCCTTCCCTTGTCAGTCTGGGATAGGAGCTCCTGCCAAACCTGGAGCTCTTTGCCTGCACACGTGGATAACACAGCAGGAGGGGTTGGGGTTAGACTGCAGGTAAAATTTCAGGCTTGGCAGACAGATTTCTGAAGATTAGAGAAAAGCAGGCTCAAGGCCCAGCTCTTGTTTACCCTCTGGCTCCTTAGCACGGCCTTACCCTTCTCCTCTGCCCCTACACCCCCGAACCAGCTGGCCTCCCCCTCAACGCCCAACACACACTGCACCTGCCTCCTCTGACAGCACACTGAGGCAGGTGTCACGTAGTGGTACCTGTTTGTGTCAATGGAAGGCATATCTGCTGGAAACCTCACCCCTAACCCCCATGTTCCACACTCTTGGGCCCTTTCTTCCTGGCTCTGAGGTTATCTGTGCGGGTCCCCTGCCTGCAGGCACCATAGCCTTTCTCCTGACCCCAGCGAACACTCCCGATGCTCCTGGCTCTCCACCCTTCTCATCCTCAGGAGCTTGGAGGTCTCCCCACAGTCTCTCCCTCTACTGTCCCACCTCAGAGATCTGGAGATGCGGCTCCCCCAGGCCAGAGAGAGGATGTGGACCCAGGGACCTAACCCCTACCCACACTTGGGAAGCTGAAGTTATAGGGAGAGAGTGTGTACCTTCCCTGCCCCTTCCCATCCAGACCTTGTTCTACCAACCAGCTGGATCAACAGAAGGAACACTCTGTCAGCCCCTCCTGACAGGCCAGTGTTTTTTCAGGTGGGGAGGCCAGCAGGGCCTGGCCGCCAGTTGGGGGAAGTAGGGAACTGACCTTGTGGGAATGGATATTCTTTAGGAAGAGCGATGCCCAGGCAAATGGACAGAGGACACAAAGGAGATGGAGAAATGAACAATTATCTGGCAAACAGGCTGTAGTATGGACCACGGGTGGTCACCTTCTCCACTCACGCTCACTGTCCCTGAGACACACACTTGCTCACACACTCTCATCGGCTGCTGCTGCCTCTGCCAGGCTGCTCAGAGCTAAAAATAGGCCAGGCCGGAAGGCTGGGCGGGGCTCTGAACTCGTACCCTTCGAGCAAAGGCCAGCACAGTGCTTCTCCCCTGCCTGTCGCTCAACATGAACCCCAGTCTCTCGAAAGCCCCTGCCTGTGGCTTCCCAGTGCCGTTCTCTCCACGCCACCCCCCACTCCCCGCTCCAAAGGGCAGTAGTTGGGTACAAAGGACCCACGTGTCCGGACTTGCATCCAGGGGAGCCTAAGTCTGCAGACGAAACCACCCCTAATGTTATGGGTTCAATCAGTGAGATAGACCACCAAATCAGAATTTAAATTTAAGAGCCTTTATTAAGCTGGACAGCTGACTACAGCGCGTACCTCTCCTCAGAGAGCCTCGCAGCTGCAGTAGTGACCAAGGGTACAGCAAAACTTTTATTTTCAGCAACTACAAAGAGTTTCATTAGCTGTTCCTAGTACTGGCAGGGTAAAAAGTGCACAAAAAGTTCACAAGTACAAATGGGAGGAAAATGGGGTTACATCTGGCTGGGTTTAATCATAATACATTGTTTTTCTCAGATAGTCAGAAATTTTTCTATGCCACGGTCCCTGCCCCTAGCACATTCCCTACTGGACCATGTCCAATGGGATGATTTATAAGATCAAAATAACTTTTCTATTGTTAAGCCAAACAGCAGGGTTAAAGTGAAACTACACTTTCCACCTGAGATGATTGCTACTATACTTCATTCTTCACTAGTTTTATATACATGAGTCAAATCATGGACTCATCCTTAATAGTTAGGGAATTGTACTGCCCCCCACTTCTTTTAGGGGCATTCTCTAATTTGTTCTCGCTCTCCTATCCCCTAGCACATCTAGCCCCACTTGGCCCTGGACTTTCTTACTGGCCAGCAAAAATGTTCTTACAGTTACCAAGTCCCCTAGTGCCACGGTCCCCGTCAGTACTTGTCCTCACTGAAGCCCATTTCCACTCCTGCAGGCGTCGAGCCTCCTCCTGGCCTGCGTGGAGCTCAGGCTAGGGATCTCATGGGTGAGGCCGCTGGCTGCTATGATCCAGGCCTCTTCCTGGTGCAGGAGCTGGGAGTGGTGTAGCCAGGTCTGGATGCCGTCAGCAGGATGACAGTGTATAATCCTTTCCAATTTGGGGTGAGTCCTTGGGTAGTGAACTTCTTTGCCCATACTGAGTCCCCAGGCTGGAAAGGATGTACAGGGTCCAAGGTGGGCACTGGCAGGGTATCTCGAACAAGCTTATGTGTGGCTCTCTGGGTATACTGCAGAGCCTGCAAGGACTTGAGCAAGGAATGGTTATGACTTTTAGCTTTTAATTCCTTCCCTAACTTTGGGTAGGATAGGGGGAGGTTTACCAAACATGATTTCAAAGAAGAGAACCCCTCCCGGTTGGGAGTACACCTGGCCTGTAAGTAGGCAAAGGGCAGGAGGTTGGTCCAGTTTTCACCGGTTTCTGGCGAAATCTACCTCCCAATGCTCTCCTGGGGAGTTTCCCTGGGCCTAATTCCTAGGGGGACCCCCTTACCTTGCATTGTACCTGTGATCTGCCTCACAAAAGTTCAGAAGTCTTGGTGACACCTATATGGGTAGCCTGGTGCAACTGGGCAACCAAAGTCCGACCTAGAGACCCTGGGACCAACAGTCTGCCATCTGATAGATTCTACCAACCATTTGATCCTCTGGTAGCTTGTTTCTGTTCTGCCAATTCCTTGTCTTGTAAAGGCCCCACTGGTTTTTGGGTGGCTTTCTTGGCAGCTTGGTCTGTAGCTTGGTTCCCTTGGGCGGTCTAGGGCGACTACAACAACCACTGTATACCAGATTTCACAGGAGTTCAAATCTCGCTGGGGCCTCCAAATGTTATGGGTTCAATCAGAGAGATAGACCACCAACTCAGAATTTAAATTTAAGAGCCTTTATTAAGCTGGCCAGCTGACTACAGTGCGTACCTCTTCTCAGAGAACCTCGCAGCTGCAGTAGTGACCAAGGTTACAGCAAAGCTTTTATTTGCAGCAACTACAAAGCATTTCTTTAGCTGTTCCTAGTACTGGCAGGGTAAAAAGTGCACAAAAAGTTCACAAGTACAAATGGGAGGAAAACGGGGCTACACCTGGCTGGGTTTAATCATAATACGTTCTTTTTTCTAAGACAGTAATTTTTCTATGCCACAGTCCCTGCCCCTAGCACATTCCCTACTGGACCATGTCCAATGGGATGATTTATAAGATCAAAATAACGTTCCTATTGTTAAGCCAAACAGCAGGGTTGAAGTGAAACTACAGTTTCCACCTGAGATGATTGCTACTATACTTCATTCTCCCCAAAGCCCAGCCCTCTCTGTTCCCCAGCCCTTCGTTCTCACTCTCTGGGATCCAGCAGGCTCCTCCTAGTTAGGAGAGCACTGGGCGGGCTATTGCTCTTCTTTCCACTCCTACACCTACAGCACCGGGCTCCCTCCATTACCCCCCTCTCCCCGGACCCCTCCCCAGCGGCTGCGGGGACCCTTCCATGCAGCGCCCCCCGCAGAGCACAGAAACCTGCGGGGTTGGCTGGGTGGAGGACCCCAGATTGGCAAAGGCCAAAGACCAGAGGGGTCCAGTCCTCAGGCAGCCCCTCTCCCGGGGCTGGGGAGGCAGAGAGCGACTCTGGTGGGGATGAGCTTCCAGGGGAGGCACTCGTCCTTCTGTCCCTCTCCAAGAAGCAAGGATAGGGACCTGTGGCTCCCACAGTGGTGGAGGGGGTGGAAGACCCCCAAACAGCGCATCAGCCCTTAGAGGCGCACTGCTAGGGGAGGACCAGGCAGGGACCTCGGATCAGACAATCCTGGGGTCCCTTGTCCTTGGCTGGGCGAGTCCCCTGCCGCCCCGCCCTGCTCCGCACCTGCTCCGCAGCCTTGGGGTCAAGGTGCAGCTCCTGCAGCGGGACTGTGAACTGGATCTTCCCAGGGCTGTTGTCTGGTTCCATGGTTGGGCGGTGGCCTCTGGCCCGCATTGCGGCGGGGAAGGCGGCGGGACTGGGGACTGGGTGGGATGCGCTCCCTCTCAGCTCCGCTCCAGCCCGGCCCCAGCCTTGGAGCTCAGCTCCTGGCTCCTGGCTCCTGGCTCCTGGCTCCGTGCTCCCAGCTCCTGGCCTTGGGGACTCTGCAATTGCCTATTGGCTCAGCACAGCCCCTCACAGCCCCCTCCCTCCCCCCTGGCCCCTAGCCTTAACCCCGTGGTGGCTGCGCCTCTGGCGGCGGGGGTCCCCACCCGGAGTGCTGGAGAGCGGGGTGTGGCCTGCGCCAGTCCTGGTGGACAGCCCAGGCGCCTGTGCAGGTGTCCCTGGAGTTCTGGGCAGGGAGGGGTGTGGCGAGCAGCTACCAAGAACTTTTCCAAGCCAGGCAGGGTTTAGAGCTGGGAAGGTGGATGGGCCCTGCGCAAGAGAGGAGGCAGTAAACGCGAAAGATTTCATTTCCTTTCATGAGAAAGGGGGTTGTCTCCTAAAGAAAAGCAGGAAAGGGGATTTGGGTATGCTGCAGGAAGGATTAAGGCCAGACGTGGAGAGGGACTTTCCCCTGAGAGAAGACATTAGGGCGCAGGTGGAAACTTGGAGCGGAGGTGTGGGTCTAGGCACAGGTCCTGTGCTCCCTGGGTGGCAGGGAGGGGGACTGAACCCTTAGAGGGTCTCCAGAGACCTGAGCCTCTTCTCCAAGTGCTGATGGCAGTGGGTGCAGGGGCCAGGGAGAGAGGACCATCTGGGACTCAGCAGAAGGAGTAACGGGGGTGGAGAGCCAAGAGTGCTTGTGAAACAGATTTCTGTTTCTGCTTGCTAAATTATGGGGATGGAAAAGCAGGTGAAAGGCCTACAAGAGGAGGATGGTGGAGAGTGGAGAGGGAAACTCCTTGGTGGGGTGGCTTGCTTACAGATGGCTTGGGTTTCCACTTTCACTATTGGCAGAATATGAAATAATCTGCTGTAACTGAAGGGATGGGGGTTAGACTATGTGAAGAACTTACTAGTTTGATGTAGGACCAGGATGTCAATCAATACTAGAGAGTAAAGGAGATAGAATATTCATAGGAGCTGTGGGCACTATGCCAGGTCTGGGGGCCTCTGGATAGATAGAGGAGAGGTGCCAGGGCACTGGGGAGGGGAGGGCTGGACATTCTGGGGGGGGGGGAGGGGAGGAGGGAGGAGAAGGACTGGGGTGGGGAGGAGAAGGAACAGGGAATTCTGAGGGAAGGTCCCAGTAGGGACCTGGGCCAGATATCTGTTCCTTTCGCTTTAAACTGAGCAACTGGAAAGTCCCATGCAATCCATGCCTGCTTCTCTGGGGACCCCATGGTCAGCCTCTCCTGTACAGGGTCAGCTGTAACCCTCAGTTGCCTCTTCTCCCAGGTAGCCCTTCTTTGGCCTGGATTTCACATGGTCCCTTCCCGTTTTACCTCCCAAAATAACCTCCTCTGCAACACCCCCACCCCCACCCCCAGCCATATCACTTCACACATGCCAGGCCCAGCTCAGTTTTCTCAGGGCAGTGCTGGGGTTATAGGGGCCCAGTGGGCCAGCCAGCCCTCCTTTTGCCGTAACTAGCTCTGTTTTGTAGTTATTTTGGACTCCAGGACCCCCTACACCCAGCCTGCATTTGCAGGGCTCCCTTGCTCTCTCTTTGATGTAGCAGGATTGGCCTGGGAAACCGCTGATTGGAGTCCTCAGCCCCTCTTCTGGTCAATTGCTACCCACACCCTAGAAGTGACAGCAGCGGGAGGGGGTGTGAGGCAAGAAGCCAAGAGAAAGATGGAATGGGAGATACTGGTGCTCGCTCTGACTTCCTTTGCACTCACGTACCTCCTCAGCACACATGCACAGAGTAGGGTCCAAATTATCCTATCTAATAAAAGAGAAACATGGTAATTGGTGTACGACCGCTACCCTTCCCATTGACTAATCAGGGTGATATGCAAATTAACTGCCAGCCAAGATGGCAGCCGGCAGCCAGGCAGCTTAAACTGAACATGAGGCTTGTTTGCTTCAGTGATGGAGGACTGCAACGTTCCCCGCCTGCCTTGCCGGCCTCTGAGCTTGCAGTTTAAGAAACATTGTAACATATAGAAGGTAAACAAAACCCCAGAAACCAGCTTTCAGCGAGCTGGGATCTCAGAGCTGGAGTTGATACAGAGTTTCGACTATAGAACCTGAACAAACCAGATACCTTCTTCCAGGAGCGGAGGCCTAAGAGCTGGAGCCTAAGAGCTAAAGCTGGCCCAGAATAAAAAAAGAAAGAAAGAAAGAAAGAAAGAAAGAAAGAAAGAAAGAAGAAAGAAAGGATTAGTTGGGAGCTTCAGTCCCAGCCTGTAAACAGCCCTCAGCCCCCCACCCAGACTGGCCAGGCACCCCAGTGGGGACCCACACCCTGAAGGGTGTGTGACCAGCTGCAAACAGCCATCATCCCCTCACGCAGGCTGGCCAGGCACCCCAGTGGGGACCCCCACCCTGATCCAGGAAACCCTTCAGGGCAAACCAGCCAGCCCCCACCCATGCACAAGGCCTCTATCCTATATAGTAAAAGGGTAATATGCCCTCCAGCACAGGGATAGCGGAGCAGGGGGCAGCGCTCAAACCCCCTGATCACCCTGTGGCTCTGTGTGTGACAGGGGAAGGGGCCCCAACCCCCTGATCGGCCCTGCTCTGTGCCTGATAGGGGGGAGCTCCCCAACCCCCTGATCGCCTTGCGGCTCTGTGTGTGACAGGGTGCGATGCCCCAACCCCCCCACCCCACGGGCCCTGCTCTGTGTGTGATGTGGTAGAGCCATAACCTCCCCATCGGCCCTGCCCTAAGTGTGACAGTGGTGGCGCCCCAACCCCCTGATTGGCCCTGCTCTGTGGGTGATAGAGGGTGGCGCCCCAACCCCCCAATCGGCCCTACCTTGAGCATGACTGGGGGTGGCATTGCAACCTCCCGATCTGCCCTGCTCTGTTTCTGACAGGGGAAGGCGCCCCAACCCCCTGATCGGCCCTGCTCTGTGCCTGATAGGTGGGAGCTCCCCACCCCCCTGATCACCTTGCGGCTCTGTGTGTGACAGGGTGCGACGCCCCAACCCCCCCACCCCACGGGCCCTGCTCTGTGTGTGATGGGGTAGAGCCATAACCTCCCCATCGGCCCTGCCCTAAGTGTGACAGTGGCGGCGCCCCAACCCCCTGATTGGCCCTGCTCTGTGGGTGATAGAGGGTGGCGCCCCAACCCCCCAATCGGCCCTACCTTGAGCGTGACTGGGGGTGGCATTGCAACCTCCCGATCTGCCCTGCTCTTTGCATGACAGGGGGCGGTGCCACAACTCCCCAATTGGCCCTGCTCTGAGCCCGACCAGGGGCTGCACCTAGGGATTAGGCCTGCCCTCTGCCACCTGGGAGCAGGCCTAAGCCAGCAGGTCATTATCTCCCGAGGGGTCCCAGACTGCGAGAGGGCACAGGCCAGGCTGAGGGACCCCCCCCCCCCACCCCCAGTACACAAATTTTTGTGCACCGGGCCTGTAGTCCTATATAATAAAAGTGTAATATGCAAATCAACCAAACAGTGGAACGTCCTGCCTGTGGGGGGCAGGGTCAGTGAGCAGGCGGTGCCAGCGGGCAGAGGTAGGGGATGGCACTTTCAGCTAGTCCGTTTACCTCATTTTATCCATTTATCTCTTGGCTGGTTAGAGTTTATAATCTAATCGGTTTATTTTTTTTTAAGGGTCATAGGAATGGAATGTCTTGAACTCTTGCATGCTGAAAATATTTGTCACCTTTAGACTGGTAAAATAATTTGAGGAAGTACAAAATGCTTGGGTCTCATTTTTCTTCTTCTAGAGGACTTTGTAAGGATTTCTCTACCCTTTTGGTGTTAGTTTGAAGCTAGCCTGAATATATATATATATATATATATATACACTAGAGGTCCGGTGCACAAATTCATGTGGGCCTGTGGGATTGGGCCGAAACCAGCTCTCCAACATCCTCCAAGGGGTCCTGGATTGTGAGAGGGTGCAGACCAGGCAGAGCGACCCCACCTGTGCACGATCAGGGTTGGGGAGGGACCCAGGAGGTTGGCCAGCTGGAGAGAGACTGGGGGATGGCTCCAGAGCAAGTCTGGCCCATCTTGCAGAGTCCCGATTGGCTGGACCCCAGCAGCAAACTAACCTATGGGTCTGAGTGTCTGCCCCCTGGTGGTCAGTGCATGTCATAGAGAGTGGTTGAGTGGCCTTAGCATATCATTAGCATATTACGCTTTGATTGGTCGAACGGCCTACTGGTCGACAGGACACATAGCATGTTAGGCTTTTATTATATAAGATTCTTCCCCCTCAGTTCCTCAGTAGCTATATTGATAGTTTTACCTGAATGCCCAATGATTCTCTTTTGTAAAATTTTAATTGTTTATTATGGTTGAAATGCAATATGATATTAATTTCAGGTGTACAACATAGTGATTAAACATCTTTATACCTTACAAAGCGATCACCACAATAAGTTTAGTATCCACCTATGACCGTACATAGTTATATTCCCTGTATTCCCTAGGCTGTACTTTATATCTTGTGACCTATTTTACAACTGGAAGTTTGTACTTAATCTCCTTCCCTCTTTCTAATGATTCTTTTTTTTAATTTTGAATGTAAGAAATTTTATTAAACTAGTTCTCAGCATTTGTCTTTTTGAATCTGTTTTTCCTTTCAATCTGTAGATTCCCATATTTTATTTTATTTTATATTTATTTTAAAAATATTTTTATTGATTTCAGAGAGGAAGCGAGAGGGAGAGAGAGATAGAAACATCAATGATGAGAATCATTGATTGGCTGCCTCCTGCATGCCCCCTACTGGGGATTGAGCCTGCAACCCGGCCATGTACCCTTGACCAGAATCGAACCTGGGACCCTTCAGTCCCCAGGCCAAGGCTCTATCCCCTGAGTCAAACCGGCTAGGGATCACATTTTTATTATTAATTTTAGGCTTTTTTTTGGTAAAATACATATAACATAAAATTTACTATCTAAACCATTTCTAAGTGTACAGTTCAATAGCGTTAAGTCCATTTATGTTGTTGCACAACCAATCTCCAGAACTTTTTTCAACTTGCAAAACTGAAACTCTTCATCAAACAACTCCCCATTTTCCCCTTACCCCAGCCAGATTCAAATTTTCTTTTATTTTTAAGGAACACTTTAATTATATCTTTAATTCTGCTTTTTTTTCTAGGTGCTCAGTTCTCTTTCTCTGGAACAGTCTCATACATATGGTGGATCTAGTTACAAACAAGGTGTCTTTGATTTTGTTCCTCTGAGTATATCATTCACTTTAGAGAAGTTGTATTTGTCTGCTCTGCCCATGAGTTGTCATCATGGGAAACTCTGTCAGCATCTTCCCTCAATTTGGTTCCAGTTTCACTGGACTTGGCAGAAGTTCTTCATAGAAAGTGTTATTTGGGCCCAGCTGGTGTGGTTCAGTGGTTGAGCATTTGCCTATGAACCAGGAGGTCATGGTTTGATTCCCAGTCAGGGCACATGACAGGGTTGCAGGCTTCATCCCCAGTGTGGGATGTGCAGGCGGTGGCCAATCAATGATTCTCTCTCATCATTGATGTTTCTATTTCTCCCTTCCTCTCCCTTCCTCTCTGAAATCAATGAAAAAAATATTTTTTAAAAAGGGAAGTATTATTTGGGGTTGTAAGTCCTGTCAATTTTCATTCAAAATGGAATTTATAGATCTGTATTTTTTTTTCTTGTGGTAAATCAGTTCAATTGGTGTCAGAGATAAGATGTTGGTGGATGTATCTTTGTTCCTTCTCATTATACTTGGAATTGTGTTATTGAGTGTTTCTCTTATTAATTTGTATATAATTTATTTAGAACAGTGATTTTCAGCTCATGGAACATATAAACTTATTACTCAAATTCTGCAGCATGCCAAAAAATATATTTCTTGTCCATCTGACAAAAAAAGACAAATATTTTGATTCACTCACACTGGATGGCTGTTGTTGTGTTAGCCATTGTTATTTTTTTTTATTTGACAATTTAAGGGAAAAGAGGTTAGTGCTCTTGACTAAATAGTCAGGTATCGCATGTTTTAAAAATTCTTGTGGCATATCAGTTGAAAATCAATGATTTAGAAGATCAGTCATAGCTGAATATCAAACTTCCATATACTAGAAGTTTGGAAAACAATTGCAACCCCAGAAATAATCCTTTTAAAATTGTTTATTATTTCTTGTCATTTCATGAAATTGGAGGTGGGAAGGGGATGGAAAGCTATGCTTGGCCTTTTAGCTGGACACAGATGCGTTTGTATGTGTCTTGAGTGGTTTGTGTCAGAGAGACCACCTTCTGCTCCCCACACCCCAACAAAGGTAACATGTTAGAGTTACATCCACAAGGGGAAGCTGCCTATGCCTTTTTTCCTTGTTGGTCTGCTAGGGCCTTTGTGCTGCTGCCGTTGTCTGTGGAGATGAAAGATTTCACGGGGCCTGGGTTCTCCTCTGAAACAGTACCTGGGAAACTGCTTCCCCTTTATCAGGCTTTGTCATGGTCACTGTATCTTCCACAGCACAGAGATTTGGGTGTGAGATGGTTAAAGTTTTCTCTCCTTGGAAGAGGGAGGACCTGGGGTGTGGTGGAGTGCAGGAAGGCAGATATCACCAGATCCTGGGTGGGTGCTGTCAGTGGGATGGATGGGAGAAGTGTTGTGCGCAGGTATGGGCCTGAGTGCACGGTGCCTACATGCATCTCCATCGTTCAGTACACAAGCCATTTGTGAAGTAAGCGTCTATTATCTATTCAGTATTAGGATATTGAGATGGATCGCACATAGACTTGGTTCTGAAGAGTTATATATCTGGTAAGAGGTAGCACAGTGGAGACATTAATTTCACAGGATGAGAATAGAGAGGTGGGTTGAAGTGGTGTAATACTTTCAATAATAAAGATAAATTAAAAAAACATACTGAAATAAAAGATTTAAATACTGAGAAGTAAATTTAACCAAAGAGATCTGTGCAGTAAAAACTAAAAGTCATATATATCAATGTAATGGACTATTATTCAGCCATGAGAAAAAGAGAAATCCTGCTATTTGCAACAGCATGGGTAGAGCTGGAGGATATTGTGCTAAGAGAAATACGTCAGAGTAAGACAAATACTTTATGATCTCATTTATATGTGGAATCTAAAAAACCCCAAACTCATGGAAACAAAATAGATTGGTGGTTGCCAGGGCTTAGGAGGTGGGGGAACTGGGTGATGGTGGCCAAGGGCTGTGACCTTCCAGTTATAAGAAGAACCAGTAGCCCGCTGAGATGTTGAATATGGGAATAGGGGTGTGTGTTAGTTTCCTACCATAAACTGGATGACTTAAAACAACATAAATTTATTGTTGCTTAGCGTTGGAGGCTAAAAGTTCAAAATCAAGGTGTCAACAGGGCCGTGCTCTCTCTGAAACCTGTAGGGAAGAACCCTTCTCTACCTCTTCTTGTTCCTGGTGTTTGCATCACACCAGTCCCTGCCTCCTTGGTCACATGGCCATCTATCTTTGTGTGTCTTTACATAATCTTCCCTCTGTGTATGTCTGTGTCCCAATTTCTCCCTCTCTCTCTCTGTGTCAACTTCTTTTTATTGATTTATAAAGAGAGAGGAAGGGGGAGGGAGAAACATTAATGTGAAAGTGACACATCAATCGGCTGCCTCCTGCACACCCGCATCAGTGCACAGGACGATGCCCAACCCACTGAGCCACACCAGCCAGGCTCAGTAAATTAATTGGCCCCGTGTGGAAATTGTGAGTGGAAGGCAGGAGGGATGCATTTTTTACTAACGCCACAAGAAAGTGGCTTTTGTAGCAATAACTCAGGATTTGACTCTTTTCAGGATGACAAATCCTGGCTCTTTGGGAGTTGATTTAATTTTTGGAACTGCTCAAATGTCACTAGGAGCCCTGTGTGAAGAAGAAGGAGTCAGACGGAACCGAGTGGCATTTGGAGCAGGAGACCCAGCACATGTGGCTGTGGCTCAGTGTGACTAAAAGGGCTTGTTAGAGGCAGTGTCCTGAAAGTGGGCTGTGACCGGCTCCGGGAATGGGCTCCAGGCAGGGCTTTTCTCCCTCCCCCTCAGGCCCACCCTACAGAACACAGGCACACAACAAGTTGAATGCTTTCAATTTAATTGCTCTGAGCCGTACACATGTTTAAGGCGTTAAGTTCCCAGATCCCATTCTTTACAGCTTCTCAAGGGAAAAATCTTAGATTCATTTCCTTCCCAGTAGGTCTGGAAGAAAGCAGAGAAGTGAATGAGGCTTGAAGGGCCAAAAGCACCACCCACCCATTCCATCCTCAACTCAATCTTCTCTCCAACCTCACTGCACCCTGAGGGCCTGACACAGAAGTCAGAGGGAGGGAGCATAGATTCACCTGAGGCCAAAGGATGAGCCCTATCCCCCAACCTGGGCAGGAGTGAGAGGAAGAGAAATGAGCAAGCAGAATCTGCAGTGGGAAGGTTGGGGGTAGGACTCCAGGGGCATCTGGTATCAGACAACCATGCATTTTGAACGTGGGTGAGAAATTTGAGCCATTTGAAGGTACAAAAGAAGGAAATTTCAATGGAGAGAGGCTGAGGTAGTCCCAGATCTCCTGTGTAGGGTGGTGGTTAGGGCATGATCTTCCCAACCTTCCCAGTTGGCTGGTGGCTATTGGCTGGTGAGTACTCCTGTTCTCACAAGGCTTTGCCTTAGGATGCACTTACTTTTAAGGTTGTTTTTTCCTTCTTCAATTCTTTCTTTCACCTTTTCTTTTGCTTGTCCAATGACATTTTTTAGGCCTGAGATACCTTTCTCTAATTTTGGAGCAGAAGAATCATATCAGCAGAAAAGCCATGTCATTTAAAAAGATTTCCCACCTCCTCCTCTCTTACCCCATTATCCTATCTAATAAAAGAGAAACATGGTAATTAGCTGTACGTCCGCAACCCTTCCCATTGGCTAATCAGGGCGATATTTAAATTAACTGCTAGCCAAGATGGCGGCCATCAGCCAGGCAGCTGGAAGCTAACATGAGGCTTGCTTGCTTCAGTGACGGAGGAAACCAATGTTCCCCACCTGCCGCTGACGGCCTCTGAGCTTGTAGTTTGAAACATTGTTACAATTATAGAAGCTAAACAAAACCTCAGAAACCTGCTTTCAGCCAGCCGGGATCTCAGAGCTGTAGTTGATATAGTGTTTTGATTATAGAACCCAAACAAACCAGATACCTGCTTTAAGCAGCAGAGGCCTCAGAGCTGGAGCCAGAGTTAAAGCTGGCCCAGAATTAAAAAAAAAGGAAAAAAAGGAGCCATTGGGAGCTTCAGTCATCCACCAGCCTGAAAACAGCTCTCAGCCCCTCATCCGGACTTGGCCTGGTACTACAGTGGGGACCCCCACTCTTAAAGGTGTGTGACCAGCTGCAAACAGCCATCATCCCCTCACCCAGGCTGGCCAGGCACCCCAGTGGGGACCCCCACCCTGATCCAGGAAACCCTTCAGGGCAAACCAGCCAGCCCCCACCCATGCACAAGGCCTCTATCCTATATAGTAAAAGGGTAATATGCCCTCCAGCACAGGGATAGCGGAGCAGGGGGCAGCGCTCAAACCCCCTGATCACCCTGTGGCTCTGTGTGTGACAGGGGAAGGGGCCCCAACCCCCTGATCGGCCCTGCTCTGTGCCTGATAGGGGGGAGCTCCCCAACCCCCTGATCGCCCTGCGGCTCTGTGTGTGACAGGGTGCGGCCCCCTAACACCGCGCCCCCCCCCCACGCATGGGCCCCCTCTGTGTGTGACAGGGTAGAGCCCCATCAGCCCTGCCCATCAGCCCTGCCCTGAGTGTGACAGTGGCGGTGCCCCAACCCCCTGATACGCCCTGCTCTGTGTGTGACAGGGGTCGGTGCCCCAACTCCCCTATCCGCCCTACTCTCTGAGTGACAGGGGGGAGCTCCTCAACCCCCTGATTGGCCCTGCTCTGTGCATGACAGGGGGGAACTTTCCAACCCCCTGATGGGCCCTGCTCTGTGCATGACAGGGGGCAGCGCCCCAACCCCCTGATTGGCCCTGCTCTGTGTGTGACAGGGGGTGGGGCCTCAACCTCCCCATCGACCCTGCCTTGAGTGACACAGGGGGCGGTGCGCCACCACCCCAATCGGCCCTACCCTGAGCGTGACTGGGGGTGGCATTACAACCTCCGGATCCGACCTGCTCTGTGCATGACAGGGGGCAGCGCACCAACTCCCCAATCGGCCCTGCTCTGAGCCAGAACAGGGGCTGCACCTAGGGTTTGGGCCTGCCCTCTGCTACCCAGGAGCAGGCCTAAGCCAACAGGTTGTTATCTCCCGAGGGGTCCCAGACTGCGAGAGGGCACAGCCCAGGCTGAGGGACCCCCTTCCCCCCGAGTGCACAAATTTTTGTGCACTGGGCCTATAGCCCTATATAAATTCCTAAAGTGCAGAAGTTTTGCTGAGAGGCCCAGCTTCTCTCCCATAGGAAAGTGAGTGGGCCAGGAGAGAAACCATGTATAATGCAGGCAGCAAAATCTACTATTGTAGAGACTCTGTGTTTGGGTGCAGTGTTCACCTCATTTGTGGTTTGTGTTCAGGTGAATGAATGAATGTTTGCTTCTTCTGGGCTTGTCTTTGTGCACAGAGGCATCATGTAGACCTGCTGTCAGAGATTTCTTTGGGTTGTATCTGTTATAGAGACAGACACTTACCCAGGAGACTTTGTCTTTGCTTGGTGGTTGGCTCCTGGGCTGCCGCCGGAGTCTCCTGGGCTGCTGCTGGAGTCTCCTGGGCTGCCGCTGGAGTCTCCTGGGCTGCCGCTGGAGTCTCCTGGGCGGCCGCCTGAGTCTGCGCTGCTATGGTTGTCTCTTGGGGTGCATCAGATTGCACTGGAGTTACAAACACACAGATTTGTTAATTTTAGCAAAGTCAGGTGTGTTTTTTTCCTTAGAAATGGGTGGCAGGGCCTCAGATACCTAATATGTGCTGGGTGCCAGGATACAGAAATGATATGGCATCAACTCACCCTCTTAAGAGAAATGGGATTTCTACACACTATGTGCTCATTATAGATGTGTGTTTGTCTCTCCCCCCGCACCCCCCGCCCTGCCCCAATGCATCTGGTGAAATCTTAACGTCCAACAGAATGGTATCAGGAGGTGGGGCCTTGGGGAGGAAATTAGGTCATGAGGTGAAGCCCTGATGAATGACGTTAGTGCCCTTGTAGAGGGGACCACAGAGAGCTCTCTCCCCTTCTTTCCACCATGTGAGGGTACGATGAAAAGTTGGCAGCCTTCAACCTGGAAGAGGGTCCTCACCAGAACCTGACCATGCAGACACCCTGGTGTCAGACGTGTAGCCCCCAGGACCATGGGAAATACCTTCCTGCTGTGTAAGCCAGTCTATGGTTGCTTGTTGTAGCAGCCGCCCGAATGGACTAAGCCAGAGCCTCTCGGGAGATGGGCAGGCTGGGCACGTGTTCTGGGCAGGGTTGGGGAGGAATTGGGAGAGGAGTGTGGGGGCAATCAGGGAGCAGGGGAGAGAGAAGCTGGGTCTTGAATGCAGGATTTTGGCAGGGAGGTTGTTCTAAAGGGGCTTCCTTGGGGGCAGGAAGTGAGTCAGCAAGAGCTCTGGGGAAGGCATGTGTGGGACAGGTGGGCGGAATGCAAAGATGTTAAATTTAGCAGATATGGGTGGTACATGAGGGAGAGGCATGGGAAAGAGGGTTGGAAATGGGGTCTGAGGCCAGATAGCGGGCACCTTGCAAAGGAGCTGGGAGTCACGAAAGCTGTTTACAGGTAAAGGTCTGCATACTGCATGGGACATTGCCCTTATTATTTTACCTTATTGTTTTCTCCCTTTTATTCACAAAAGCTTTTTCCCCATTAACCTTGCCTGTATGAGTTCTCCTGCTTCTTCCCTATACCTGTCCCACCCCAATCCATGCTCTTTTATTATCACCAAGATCAGGACCCAGTCCCCTCTCCCTGAATTCCTCCCTCAGCCTCCACTGACATCCCAGCTGTTTGACCCTCCCCAGGGCAGGGACCAGAGGGAGAGAACTCACAGCTCGCAGGGTCCTCAGCAGCTTGTGCAGGACCAGTGGTGGCATCTTCTGTAACCGAGAAGAGTGACAATTATGAGGACTGAACCTGATCCACACCAGAGCCATCCTCCCTCGCATTCCCAATCCTGAGTCTCAGGAATGTTTGTGGACACACGGGGCGGGGGGGGGGGGGGAGCAGAGTTCACTGTTGGCTGAACAGGTCCTTCTGCAACACCAGTGGGTTCATCAGAGCATTCTTTCTGATGTTTAACTCCTTCTGCAGTTTTTTGAAGCAGGCTCTCCTCAGAAAAGTGGATATTCCTCTGAAAACTGCCTTCCTCATGTACCTCTAGCTTGTGAGGTGCCCTAAGCTAGTGTCAGGGAACCAGCCATGGCCTGTGGTGGTGGAGGTTGGTGCAGAGGCCCTTGTGTCATGCTCATGTGGTTTATGGGATAGGACTCCAGCTCTAAATCCACATATTCTTTCAACACAACATTTATGCAAAGCTCTCTGCTAAGTGAAGGGGTTCTATGATGAAGAAGGTAGAAAAGACCCTGCCCTGACAGAGCTAACATTCTAACATAATTATTTAGTTCCAGGTGAGATGGTGCAATATGGGCAAAAGAGGTCTAATTGATCCTTCATACATTTTTTTTTGAGGAAGACTTTCTTGAAGAATTCATACCTAAAGTGAGATTTCACAGATGAGAAAGCACCTGGTTGGATGATATCCAGAGTTGGCTGGGGTAGGGGACAGGCAGAAGGAAGAGCAAGAAGGAAGGTCCCAAATTTTGAGGAGTGTCAGGGTTGTCCTAGCCCAAATAGTGCTTTTGTGCGATTGGAAAAGGCATCCTGAGAGATAGCCATGGGCAGGTTACGCTGCTCGGCAAGTGGAACATGGGCTCCATCACCTTCCCTGCCTGGTACCCTTGTGCATCGGACAACCTGCTCAGGTATATTCAGTGGCCCGGGGGCCCTGCAATAAGGCCAGTGTGACCATTATAGGGGGTAAAGGAGGATGTGTGAGGAGATCGCCAGAGGTTTCCTGCCCCCTGCCCCCACCCCCCAGCAGCAAGGTAAATAGGCCACATGTGGAGAATTGGGGGGTGGGTGGGGAGGCAGGAATCACTTGCAGAGGGAAGAGAAGCCAGCACAGCACTGGGAGAGAAAGAGAGGAATAAAGGCAGGAGCTGAGGCTTCCCTGGATTGTGAGGGCTTTGGTGGGTGCAGGGGGGGTGGGGGTGGGGGTGGGTGGCCATACTCACGGGCACAGACCAGGGTCCCAGCCAGAGCTGCCAGAAGGAGAAGTGCTGTGAATCTCATGGTTGACGCTCAGGAGTGAGTATCACCACAGAATCCTCAGAGGGTCCCAAATACAGTTCTGGGACAGCTGGGCCCTTTTAAGGATACCAAGAGCCAATGGGAAACAAACTAGGAGGGGTGTGACTTCCTCCTCTTCCTCCCCTTCTTCCCCAGATTGTCACCTACTAAATCAACAAGGTCAAGCTGGGGCTGGCAGATACCTGGCACCAACCTTGTCTTTCCTTCTCCACCCCACCCGCCCTCTGGGTTCACATCTCTGGGATCTCAGGGACTGGAAGCAGCAGGTTTGGTTTGGGGAGATTTTAAAATGTGTCTGTTGAGGCTACTGGTAGGACTCTTAGTCCTGGCATCTCTCCTGGAGGAAGCTGGGGCTTGGGAGCCCACATTTCCCACCTCTTGTCCAGATCTCCGCTGGACTCAGTGCAGGGGCTTGAAGGTTTCTCCAGGCTAAGTGAGCCCTGTTCGGTGAGGAGGCCACACTCAGAACACACTTGGGGACTGAGTTCATGGCTCCTTTATCCTCTTGAGAACATGGCTTTGAAAGCACTGGTGCCTTCTCTGGAGTTGTCCTCTGTTCTTGCACTTAATCCCATAGGAAGAACTCCCCCAGCCCCACATGGGCCCCTGTCAGTATCTATGCTCAGGTCTAAGCAATGGGATCCCACATTTCTGAGAGGATCTCCTGGTTAAAGGAAGCCGATCATTCACTGAAGTTGGACTTTGGCTCTCCTTTCCAGTAGGGAGCTGACTCACAGTCAGAAAAGCAGATAATTCTCTTTGACTTGGGAATTCTTCTTGCCCTGAGTTGGTAACCAAGAAGCCTGGATTTTGAGTTCTGGCTTTGTCATATACATAAGACAGTGTACTGTCATATGCTAAAACACTTTAGGATTTTCATTTGTCATCGAGGAGTTATGGTTCCTGTACAGGAGAATGGTGAGATAACATATGGCAAAGCATTTTATAGACAGTACATTTCTATGGAGATGTGTGGGATTCTTGAACTTTGAGAGGGTTCATCTTTCTGGGAAGGTGTGACTCAGGTTGGGACTAAGTGCTAAATCGAACGGGGCTGGGAAGCAAGAAGAGCCACTTGAGGAACTGACAGGTGGAGAATAGGGAGCTGGATACCAACTTGTGATTTTCCATTAGCTGGGTGCTTGTTCTCACCAGGCCCTGGGTGCTCCTGCAGGCTTCCTGCCTCACAGCTGTTCTGCAGACAGGTGTGGACATGGGGGTGGGAGGGTGTTTGCGGTGGCCGCGTTCAGAACATTAATCCCCTTAGGAGATAAAGAGGTAGGACATTACTGGCATGAGGAGTGAGTTCTTTTAGGCCATTTCACCCATCCTTAACCTCCAGTAAGATAACCATCACATTCAGGCAGCTGATCTGCTCCACACATGGGGTGTGGGACCTGGGTTAAAGTAATTGGGTCCCCACTAACTCCCTGTGTGGTTTCATATTTGAAATTTATCGGTATCTAATGGTGGTCAGTAGGTGAAGAAGAGGAATGCATTAAATTAACATAAGGACAGGACTTGGCAATTGACTGCCTACCTGAGGAGCGTTGAAGGTGATGGGGAGGGCTGAGGGACAGGAGAAAGTGCTCTAGGGTGTGTGTGCATGTGTGTGTGTCCATGTATACACTAGACAAGGAGAAACTCTGACTCAAGAGCCCAAACAGTCTACCGGAGCACATTAAAAAAGACAACTGAAGCAAACTATGATATTTGCACAAGTTTTTTCTAAGAGGAAATTAGAACTCTGACATCAACATTAGAGCTGTCACAGAGCAAGGTCTTTCCAAATGTCACTGCTCATTCCCATTCCTTTCCTAATCCCCCTCTTTGCTGAAGGCATTAAAAATCAGGTATTGACATAAATGGGGTGGGGGTGGGGTGTAAGGTAGGGACACTTGTTCTATAGAAAAATTTCATAACTTTATAACAGGGCCGGTCCAATGTTATCCCAAATTGCAGGGCCCGAGAAAGAATTGGATTCCTATATTAAAGAAAAGAGATGCTTCCCATGTATGTGGGTGAGGGACTTGTCTTCTAGGGTGTTTGACCTCCATGATGACTGTCAGTTTGTCCATCTGTCTTTTATCATGTGCTGGTAATTGTCTGTCCATCCTACTTCCCTCCCCTTTCTGACTCAGATCCATTCTCTGATGATCTCTACCCTGGTCTGGAAGGATGACCTTTGTGGGCTGTGTCACCTGGGCTTCCTTGCCCTCTAGCCTCTGGTTGAATTTGGTCAATGGCAGACAATGGTGGGTGAGCAGAGGATGGGAAGAGAGATTGGTCAAGGCATTTGTTCCTCCTGCTACCTCCCTGCTTTGTTATGTGTGGTAGGTAGACTTCTAACATACCCTGAGTAATCCCTATTGTCTAAACTTGGGCTGGATCTAGTGATTTGCTTCTAACAAAAAGAAAATGGCAAAAGTGATGGGATGTCTGTCACTTTTGAGATTAGGTTATAAAACACTGACTGTTGGATGGACCTGGAGAGTATTATGCTAAGTGAAATAATCCAGTCAGAGAAAGACAGCTACCATATGATTTCTCTTATATGTTGAATCTAATGGACAAAACAAATAAAGTAGAAACAGACTCACAGATAGAGAGAACAGACTGACAGCTGTCAGAGGGGAGGGGTTTTGGGAGGTGTAATGAAAAAGGAGAAGAGATTAAGCAACAATAGTATGATAGTTACCAGAGGGAAAGGGGGGTAAGGCAGGTAGAAGAGGGTAAAGGGGGGAATAAATGGTGACGGAAGGACATTTGACTTTGGGTGGTGAACTACAATACAATATATAGATGATGTATTAAAGAATTGTACACTTGAAACCTATATAATTTCATTAACCAATATTACCCCAACAAATTCAATTTAAAAAGAACTATGACTGTTATCTTGCTTATTCCCTCTCTCTCTCTCTCTCTCTCTCTCTCTCTCTCTCTCTCTCTCTCTCTCCCCCCTCCCTCTCTTCTCAGCTTGCTTTCCCCAGTGAAGTGAGATGCTGTGGTGTGAGCTCCCCTATGGAGAGGACCATGTAGTAAGGAACTGATGGCAGCCTTAGCCTGAAGCCAGGGAAGGACAGAGGCTCCCCAGTCCAGCAATCTTTGAGGAAGTGAATTCTGCCAACAAGTGTGAGTGAGCTTGGAAGTGGATCCTTTAGTGACTAACCTTGATAACTTCTTGCAGGCTTGTCAGAGATTCTGAGTAGAGGACCCAGCTAAGCTGCACCTGGACTCCTGGCCCACAGCAACCGAGAGATAAGAAATGACACTGTTTGAATACCACTAGGCTTTGGAATAATTGGTTATTTAGCCACAAACATTTAATACTGCATGGTGTGGCAATGGCGGTGTTCCTTTATGACTACAGCTTCTATCTAGTGGCCCTGGTTCCACAGTTCCTTCTCCTAACTGGTCTCAGAGAAAACCATTTCCTCCCTGTGCCACTTCAGTTTTAGAGATGGTAATGGCTTCCCGCTGTTGTTAGTCTTTACTATATATATATTTTATTAAAGAACCTCTTTAATAAGCTCTTCTGAATGGGCCATTCCTTTTCTTCTAGGACTCTGACTGATATACCGTACCTCATCTGACATGTGCTGAATGTCTTTTCCCTGTTCCCCTTCTGTGAAACCCTGTCCTGGGGTAGGAGGGATAGAAGGGATTAAAAATGGAAGAAGTGACCCAGAGTTCTTGGGGTAGAGAGTTCACACATCCAAGACACAGTCATAAGCTGTGTCTATAGGACCATCTTATCCTGACTGCTATGGTTCACATGGCTGGTCTCTGCTGAGCTCTGTGGGTTTGCCCAAGCTCCACCATGCTCCCCTGTTGTATTTATTTGTTGAAGGAATTGGTTTACGCGCTTATGGAGCCTGGCTAGTCCAACACCTGTAGTTCCAGTTGTAAGGCTGTCAGGCTGAAGACCCAGGAAAGAGATGTTGTGGTTCAAGTTGAAAGGCCACCTGCTGGCAGAATCCCCCTTCTTCCAGGGAGGTCAGTCCTTTGTTCTATTCAGTCCTTCAACTGAGAGGATGAGACCCGCTCATAGTATGGAGGGCAATCTGCTTTACTCAAAGCCCAGGGATTTAAATATTAATCTCACCCCAAAACACACTTAATGAAATATCCGAAATAATGTTTGACCACATATCTGGGCACTGTGGCTCAGCCACATTGAGACATAAGATAAACCATCACAGCGCTGGCCAGTGTTACTCAATGGTTAGAGTGTTTGCACCCACACCAAAGGGTTTTGAGTTCAATTCCCAGTCAAGGGCATGCACCTGGGTTGCAGGTTTGATCCCTGGCCTGATCGGGGCACATGTCAGAGGCCACCAATTGATGCATCTCTCTCATATCCATGTTTCTCTCTTTTTCCCTCTCTTCCTCTTCCTCCCTCCCTTCCACTCTCTCTAAAAATCAATGGAAAAATATCCTTGGTTGAGGATTAACAAAACAAAAGAAAACAACACCCCCTCCCCCCAAAATACCATCACAGTACCCTTTAATATTTTAATTTTGGAAGGCTAGTGAGCATCAGGTAGGGCCCAGAGAGAAAAAGATATGTTATGTGCAACTTCAGAAAGGCTTTTCCAGACAGAAACATGAAGAACTCCTATTTTCTCTTCCTGGTTCACAGGAGAAGTGGTAAGCTCCAGGGAGCCACAGAATAAGTCCTCAAAGAACCAAGAGCCAGCCCTCCTCCTGCCTGTGGTCTTAGCAATTCTCATGAACCCCTGTGGTTCTGCCACTTCACTTGGCAATGTCTAGATAGGGACTTGGAGTCAGAGGCCAGAGTTTGGGGATGCAAATTTCAATGCCTATAGGAGTTAGGCAAGTAACAAAAGTGAGCCAGGCAGGCCAGGTGTAAGGCTGACAACAGTGCACGTGCAGTGATAAATGATAAATGTTCCTTCCTACTGCCAGACATTCCAGTTTTTCAAGGAAATTTAGGTATCTGGATTTCCAGGTGAAATCTCCTGATTTTCTTTCTATTCTTTTCATACATTTTATGTAATATTTTTACTTTTTATTTTTATTTTATTTTTCTTTATTTTTTATTTTTATTTTTTAGTTTTATTGCTTAAAGTATTACAAAGGGTATTACACATGTCTCCTTTTTTCTCCCACCCTTGACAATCCCCTGGCCTCCCTTACCCTCCAGTGTCTTATGTCCATTGGTTATGCTTATATGCATGCATACAAGTCCTTCAGTTGATCTCTTACTCCCCGCTTCTGCCCCCCTCCCCTCCCCAGCATTCCCACTGCAGTTTGACAGTCTGTTTGAGGCAGCTCTGCCTCTGTATCTATTTTTGTTCATAAGTTTATAATGCTCTTTATTATCCATGAATGAGTGAGATCATGTGGTATTTTTCCTTCATTGACTGGCTTATTTCAATTAGCATAATGCTCTCCAGTTCCATCCATGCCGTTGCAAATGGTAAGCGTTCTTTCTTTTTACAGCAGCATAGTATTCCATCATGTAGATGTACCACAGTTTTCTAATCCATTCATCTACTGATGGGCAGTTAGGCTGTTTCCAGATCTTAGCTATGGTGAATTGTGCAGCTATGAACATATGGGCGCATATATCCTTTCTGATTGGTGTTTCTGGTTTCTTGGGATATATTCCTAGAAGTGGGATCACAGGGTCAAATGGGAGTTCCATTTTTAGTTTTTTGAGGCAGCTCCATACTGTCTTCCATAGTGACTACACCAGTCTGCATTCCCACCAGCAGTGCAGAAGGGTTCCTTTTTGTCCACATCCTCTCCAGCACTTGTCGTTTGTTGATTTGTTGATGATAGCCATTTTGACAGGTGTGAGATGGTACCTCATTGTTGTTTTGATGTGCATCTTTCAGATGATTAGTGACTTTGAGCATGTTTTCATATGTCTCTTGGCTTTCTGAATGTCCTCTTTTGAAAGGTGTCTATTTAGATCCTTTGCCCATTTTTTGATTGGATTGTTTATCTTCCTTTTGTTAAGTTGTATGAGTTCCCTATAAATTTTGGAGATTAGGCCCTTATCAGGTATGACATTGGCAAAGATGTTTTCCCACGCAGTGGGTTCTCTTATTGTTCTGTTGATGGTTTCTTTTGCTGTGCAGAAGCTTTTTATTTTGATGTAGTCCCATTTGTTCATTTTCTCTTTAGTTTCAAGTGCCCTAGGAGCTGTATCGGTGAAGAAATTGGTTTGGCATATGTCTGAGATTTTGTTGCCTTTGGATTCTTCTTGAATTTTTTTGGTTTCTCGTCGTACATTTAAGGCCTTTATCCATTTTGAGTTTATTTTTGTGTATGGTGTACGTTGGTGGTCTAGTTTCATTTTCTTGCATGTATCTGTCCAATTTTCCCCACACCATTTATTGAAGAGACTATCTTGACTCCATTGTATGTTCTTGCCTCCTTTGTCAAATATTAATTGAGCATATTGGTTCGGGCCAATTTCTGGGCTCTCTATTCTATTCCATTGATCTATATGTCTGTTCTTCTGCCAGTATCAGGCAGTTTTGAGAACAGTGGCTTTGTAATACAGCTTGATATCTGGTATTGAGATCCCACCTACTTTGTTCTTTCTCAGGATTGCTGAAACTATTCGGGGTCTTTTTTTATTCCAGATGAATTTTTGGAGAGTTCGTTCTAGATCTGTGAAATATGCCGTTGGTATTTTAATGGGAAGTGGGTTGAATTTATCGATTGCTTTGGGTAGTATGGACATTTTAATGATGTTGATTCTACCAATCCATGAACACGTTATGTTCTTCCATCTGTTTATGTCTTCCTCTATCTCTTTTTTCAACGTCCTGTAGTTTTCTGAGTAGAGGTCTTTTACTTCTTTAGTTAAGTTTATTCCTAGGTAGCTTAATTTTTTTGGTGCGATGGTAAATGGGTTTGTTTTTTTAGTCTCTCTTTCTGAAAGTTCACTATTGCTGTATAGAAATGCCATAGATTTCTTTGGGGTAATTTTGTATCGTGCTACATTGCCAAATTCATGTATTAAGTCTAGTAGTTTTTTGATGGAGTCTTTAGAGTTTTTTATGTATAATATCATGTCATCTGCAAATAAGGACAGTTTTACTTCCTCTTTTCCAATTTGGATGCCTTTTATTTCTTCCTCTTGTCTAATTGCAATGGCTAATACTTCCAGTACTATGTTGAACAGGAATGGTGAGAGTGGTCATCACTGTCTTGTTCCTGCTCTTAGGGGAAATACTTTTTATTTTTAAATAACTTCAGACTTACAGAGAATTTGCAACCCCGCCCCCAGCCTCTTTCTAGATCCACTGGGGACTGGAGTCCCATATTTTAACATTTACTCATGCTTGTTTTATCATTTTCTATCTTTGTCCTTGTCTCTTTCTCTCCCCCCCCCTAAACTCTTTTGAGGATAGAAGCTTAATTTTTAGTAGACATGACAGACGCCCCTTTTGGAAATGGGTGTGCAGCTCTTGACTGTCTCCATGATGGCAAATCTTGGTCCTTGCGTGTTAACATTATCTTTGGAAACAAAGGTTTATTGACTAGTCAGGAATTCCTGGATTTTTTTCTTTTTTCTTTCAGATAGTGCTTCCAAATATGCAGTGTCTAATCTCCCTTTCCCATTTTTGATGACACATGAAGCAGATTCCACACTTGTTAAAAATATATAATTTATTGATTTTTTACAGAGAGGAAGGGAGAGGGAAAGAGAGTTAGAAACATGATGAGAGAGAAACATGAATCAGCTGCCTTCTGCACACCCCCTACTTGGGATGTGCCCGCAACCAAGATATGCCCTTGATTGGAATCGAAGCTGGGACCCTTTAGTCTGCAGGCCAGAGCTCTATCCACTGAGCCAAACTAGTTAGGGCAGATTCCACACTTTTACAGTTGTTTTTGGTTATAAAGAATCCACCTAGTTTAAAACCTTTAAGGAGAGGTGAGACAGGGCAGGCAGAGATTCTGAATACCGGTTACTGCAATGTGGGGAGAAGTCCTGATCTCTTTCTGTCCGGCTCTCCATTCATCTGCTCCTCTGAGGGCCTCCACTGATGCATGGTATACTCATCTTCAGGTGGCTGGTGTTCAGTTTTACCTGAGCTCCAGCCATTGCTGTGGAACTCCTCAAAGGTGGCAGTTCCCTTAAGCCCTGTCAGGGACCCACACTTCAACTATCTTACCAGGTGCTCCCTCCCCTCATCTGGCCTGGAGACCCCATGCAGCCTCTGGGCCTCTGACCCCTCTCCCACATGCATTCATGGACACAATGGGAAATCCTGAGTTCTCTTCCTTCCCGTCCAAAGGCCTCAGGCGATTGAGGTGGGTCTTCTTGTATCTCTTCCATGGACTATCATGGAAAACATCCTGCCTCCAGAAATTTCAGATGACAAACACACACTAGTTTCTTTGTTCTTTCTGCCCTGTGGCAGAAGTTGCTACAGGGACACCAGCAATCATTCTGATAATCTATCTGACAGACATTTAAACAACGCTTGTCAGAATGATATAAGGTTCCAGGTTAAGTGTTGTCATGAGACTGCATTCTTGCCAACGGCACGCATCACCTGCTAGTGTAGTCCAGACAAACCTCCAATCTGTTGCATGCTTTCTCCCCACATTTGTGGTTGGAATGGTGGTGAAGGGGATACAATGACTTTGATGCCAGGTATTGAAGATGTAGAACAATTTCCAGCCTGAATCCCTAAACAACTACATGGAGAAGATGACTACTGTTCCCTTATCCCAAATCTGGTACATAAGAAAGATAGAAACTTTTATTGTCTTAGAGCCATTATACTCCAGGTTATTGTTTATAGTAGTTTAGTCTTTCCTAATTAACATATCCTGATGCCTGTGGACATAGGTCGGCTTTAGTCTGGGCAGCTCCTGGTCAGTCTAGCAGTGGTTCTCAACCTTCCTAATGCCGTGACCATTTAATACAGTTCCTCATGTTGTGGTGACCCCCAATTATAAAATTATTTTTGTTGCTACTTCATACCTGTAATTTTGCTACTGTTATGAATCGTAATGTAAATATCTGATATGCAGCATGTATTTTCAGGGGTCGCGACCCACAGGTTGAGAACCACTGTAGAGCAAACATCCCTCTGGGGAGGGTGACTCCAGTCTCTTGGACTGGAACCTCCAATCTATGAGTGATTCTGATAACCCCTCACTCAACTTGGAGGGTGGGAGAAGCATCTCCTTCCCTTCCTCCATGGGGGCGATCAAGAAAATTATCTTTGGATTCCCACATAGCCAGTTTCCTACTCCACAGGGCAGGGAATGGTAGTCCTGAGACTGATTGGGATAGGGCTGGCTTTTTAAACTCTTTGTCAGTTTCAAGGTGGAAGTCACGGTGGTATAAGGTTTCAGGTATCAAAGTTCTCCGTGAAATTCAGGGTACTATTGCATGGCCTGTGGTATCTGGGTGTGCACTCTAGTGCTAGTGCCAGGGCCATGGAAAAAGTCAACAAAGAGTGATGCACAGAAAATGGTATTGGGCAAGGGAAGTGAGGAATAAGGAAGTAACCAGTTTGGGAACTGAGGTTTAGCCCCGTTGACATGGGTGAAGGGATAGCTGTGCATCAACTTTATGTTCTTACCATCCTATAATTTTCCACCACTATCTCTGGGACAGAAACAATCCTTGTCAAGGCACCCAAATGCAATCTCTACTTTCCAGGCTGTACGTTGTGACACTGCTAACCACTCATCTTTTGAAAGGTTGGGTGCATTCTCTCTCTCTCCTTCCCATTCCCCTCCCTCCCTCTTTTTATCTCTATTTTCCTCCCCTTTGACTCACCTTTCCCTGCCCCTTAAACATTCTCCAGTGTTCTATTCTTAGTCCTTTCCTGGCCTCCACTTACCTACTCTACTGTATGACTCATTCTTGGAGTTATGCTTATGGCTCCCACAGCTTCATTCCAGCCCCTCCCCTGAACAGTAATATCCACCAGCTGCTGGGCAATCATAGGATGTACTGAGTGTATCAAACCCTACAGGTGGAAAACCGGTCTCATCCAGCTTCCCCATCTCTCTCATCACCTGCTCATCCTCCTCCACTGTTTTCTTTTCTAACAACACCAGCATTCACTCAGTAATCTACAAAGAGATGGGAACGTGATTTGATTTTTCTCCTCCCTGACCACCTATGTTACAAGGACATGGGTCTGTCAATCCTCCCTTTGACCTGCCCCTTTATCATTTCCAGGGCTTCTGCCTCAGCTCGGGGCCTGGCCATTTCTTATCTCCACAAAAGAAACAGCCTCAGTAGTGTGTGTGTGTGGGGGGGGGTTGGGGTTGGGTGGGGAGTGGGTGGAGCATGGCAAAAGAGAAAATTGGGAACATCGGTAATACTATCAACCATAGAAAAGAACAGCCTCATCACTGACTGTCCCCCTGACTGCCTCGGCTTTCATCTAGCCACTGTCCACGTGATTTCTAATACACAAACTCTGAGCCAGAGCTGACACGTTTTCTCAGGAGCAGGCTCCTATGTGTCCCTTTCATTTCCGCCCCTCCTCACTCCCTCGTCTGGACTCTGCCTTGGTCACATCAAATTTCTGGCATAGATTTTGTTTTTTTTTCTTGCCTTTGTCTCATCACATATTTTCCTCCACATACACAGATGCCTTCCTGGCGATTCCTTGAGTCAGGAAAGAGCTTGCATGTTCCTAAAGGCATGGAGACTCTCGTTGGGGTTCCAAGGTGAAGAGGGCTGGCAGCTGGCACTGGGCCTTAAATTCCTAAGTAGTCCATGGCAGGAAGGGCCTTGAGGACAGGTTAAGATTTGGGGAATGTTTGGCTTGTGAGATTTTGGTGCTGCTCTGTTTAACTGGTGGCTTCCCGGAGGATCTTCAGAAGGAAGGTCAGGAAGTTCCCAGTGTCCAGGGTGGGAATAAAGTGGCTAAGAGTTGAGAGTCAGGGGGTGAATTAATTGTATATCAAAAGTGGGTGTAGAGGCCTTTTGTAGGACAAGCATGAGGGATTCAGCGGAAGGTAGGCTGGGGCACCCGTCCTGCAGATATTGGGCACTGGCATCGGAGGGAAGTGTAATGGGGTGTCTGCCCTCATGGAGCTCACAGTCAAGGCTCGGTAATCAAGTTAAATCGAAGAATTTGATATAAATATGGCCTGTAGTGGGGAGTACCTACAAAAGAAGAAAATGAAGGTTTGAAGTAGTACTGGGATATTGGGAGGGGAGAAGAGGGGAAATGTTAGATAAAATACTCAGGTGTTATGATCAGCAGAGTAGAGAGAGGAAGTGTTACCTATGTTCCTGAATATGTGAAACCAAGGAAGTGAGAGGGTCTGATATGGAGAGGGCTTGAACTGGGCAAAGGCTTTCTTTGGACCACAGGGTGTGTGTGCGTGCGTGTGTGCGTGTGTCTGTGTGTGTCTGTGTGTGTGTGTGTGTGATGTGTTTGTGTGGTATGTGGTGTGTGTGGGTATGTGTGTATGTGTGTGAGTGTGTGTGTGTATGGTATGGTGTGTGTGTGTATGTGATATGTCGTATAGTTGTATGTGGTGAGTGATATGTAGTGTGTGTCTCTGTGTATAATACGTGTGCTGTGTGGTATGTGTCCTGTGTGCATGGGAGGTGTATGTGGTGTTTGGTGTAGTGGTACATGGTTTGAGTCTGTGTGTGTGCACGTGGGGGTTGTAATTTGTGTGTGTTTTTCTGTGTGTGGGTATGATGTGGGTATGTGGGTGTACTAGTTATGTACTGAGTGATGTAGTGGTGTCTAGTGTTTCTCTGTGTGTGATGCATGTGCTATGTGGTGTGTGTGTACATGGGGGTGTATGTGGTATGTGGTATAGTTGTGCATGGTATGCGTGTGTGTGTCTCTGTGTGCATCTATGTGGTGTGTGGTGTAGAAGTGTGTGATGTAGTGATGTATGGCATGTGTGTGTATGGGGTGCATGTGCTGTATGACTTCACTGGTCTTCTGCAAGCACCCATGGGCAGAGTAGTAATGAATTGTTTCCCTGAGCTGATAGAAGTTTGGTCCAGTGCACTAGGTATGGCCAGAAGGTAAAGCAGCTGAAGTTTATATGTGCCTGCCAGGAAGATGTCCTCAGAGTCAATCCCCCAGGCTTGAAATGATGTCAAAGGGACACCATGTACCTCTGAAAGGTGAAAGTGGTCAATTATCATTAAGAACCAAGGGTGAGGAATAAAGTGGAGAGAGGTGTGGGCTGAAAAGCTCACTTTGTTACTTCTTCACAAGGCTCCCTTTCTTATCCAGCTCCTGAACTGGTTCTAAAAATCAATTTGAAAGGGGAGCCAATTTGGAGCATTGGACATCCATTTGGGATGATTTATGGCTTCACAGGGTGACTAGTTTGAAGAATGTGGTGCTTGTTCCGATGGAGAAGTTCTAGTTTATTTGAGATAAATGTGTTCTCTCTTTATTACCATCAAGCTGGGTGTTAGCCAGGCCTTGGAACACTCAGTACTGTACGTTCTGAATTTCTTTATCCTGATGGGCTGGGGAGTTGAGGAGTTTCAGACCTCAGGAAGTTGCAGGGGAGGGAATTAATCTGGGGAGACTTCTTAGACCAAGAGGCCTGTGGTAAGGAGATGGAAGTGAGGGCTTTCAGTGTCGGGGACTTGTTAGTGTAAGTTTGAATGCAGAATTGGGGCATATGAATTGAGTGGAATTGACTTTGGGGACCCTTAAAATAAAGGAATAAAAGAGATGAGTGGGGCAATTGGTAGATAGCTAAGATAAGTCACAATGGCATTTTAAGCCCCAGGAAAGAGAAGAAGTCTTCTTGGTTGCTGGGCCAGTCCCTGATTCTGGATAATCAGAGCCAGTTCTAAAGTACTGAAGGGCTCCCAGTTGACCTCCAACTCTTGTAACAACCCCTTAATTTCCAGAGGTGCTGGCAGCCAGGCCTGGCTGCATGGAGAGCCAATTTCTTCATGGAGGCCTGCACGGAGAGCCAATTTCTTCATGGAGAGTACTGGGACAAGAAAGAATTTTATGTCCTTCCTAATTAATGTGAATCTGGAGGTTGAGGAAAGGAGTTTCCAGTGAGGGTTGCAGGAGGCAACTGGTCCTGTTCTTTGCTGAGATTCTAAGAAATCTGGGAGGCCACTTCCCTAAAATACTCCGAATTGGGCACATGTCCTGGCTGCCTCTGGTCCTCTGGTTCTCTCCTGGGTAGAATTTCAACCTCTTCCCTGCTTCCTGTTCTGAGTTAATGACAAGGAGGGAGGCTGCTGGGTAAGTGGGAACATTTAACCTCCTTAGAGACCTAGAGACACTGAAGGGGGAGGGTCTTAGGGAGAAGTCATTCCATCTACTGTGGGGCCTTGACTTAGGAGTGTCCCGACTAACGAGTTTTTTGAGTTATGAGCCGATTTTTTGCTTTGAGTTGCGGACTAAAATTCGGGTTACGAGCCAGCTTCAAATACCCCACCGCTAGTTGGTGCAGCGAACGTCACAGTGAATGCCACAACATCAGCCCAGCATCACGTGTCTCACTCGTTCACTTTAATGATTTGACATATGAGTAATTTGAGTTACGAGCTCCGTCACGGATCGAATTAAACTCGTAAGTCAAGGCCCCACTGCACTAGTATAACCATCAGACTGGCAGAGAGAAGGGAAGCACATGAACCAGGTTGAGGGTGTAAAAGAGAGGGCAAGAGTCATTCCTTCCCTTAGACCAGCCGTGGGCAAACTACGGCCTGCGGGCCGGATCCGGCCCGTTTGAAATGAATAAAACTAAAAAAAAAAAAGACCGTACCCTTTTATGTAATGATGTTTACTTTGAATTTATATAAGTTCACACAAACACTCCATCCATGCTCCTGTTGTGGCCCTCCGGTCCAGTTTAAGAACCCATTGTGGCCCTCGAGTCAAAAAGTTTGCCCACCCCTGCCTTAGACTCTGCCATATACTGCAAAAGTGTAATTCTTACTGTATCATTTGTTCTCTGTTTCATGCACTTGTAGCTCAACTTTCTCAATGTGGGCACAGGGAAGGAAGTTTCTAGCTCTATCTGCTTCTCAAATACTTATTTTTATACCCAACAAACTGACTTGACACCACTACCCCTGGGAGAACTCCAACTCCCTTGTGTGTGTGGATTCCCAGGTGATTCTTGCCTTTTGATCAGTTTTTTCTTGTGATTTCCTCTGCCTGCTAAAGCTGTCAGTATCAATTTATGTTTTAATTCCTTGAGCTCTCCTCTGTGCCCTGAATCTCCCCAAATGTGGGACACAGCCCCTTTCTCTGAATTTCTCTGAGTACCACTGACATAAGGTTTTTGTCTTTGCTGAAAATTTGGGATTAAATTCCAGAACAAAAACAAGTTAATAGTGAATACTAATCATTCTTGTCCCAAATATCATTGGTCCTCACTACCACAGGGACCTTCATACCATCTTTGGCTCCTTAGGCCTTATCTCTCCACTGACATTCTCTTTACCCTGGTACCCCTTATCCATTTATCTAACCTTATTCTTCATTTGTTCTCAAAAATGTTTATTGAGTGCATACCATGTGCCAGGCATTGCTATGGTCACTGATTAGTTGGAATAGTTTGGTTCTCTTTGACTCCTACCACTCAGGGAAACCTGTCTACCTCTACTGAGAAAAAAATCTGACAACTACTTCAAAAATGTTTTGCTCTTAGAGCAGTGGTTCTCAAACTTCTGGCCCTTTAAATACAGTTCCTCCTATTGTGACCCAATCATAAAATTATTTTCATTGCTACTTCATAACTGTAATGTTGTTACTGTTATGAATCGCAATGTAAATATCTGACATGCAGGATGTATTTTCATTGTTACAAATTGAAGATAATTAAAGCATAGTGATTAATCACAAAAACAATATGTAATTATATATGTGTTTTCTGATGGTCTTAGGCGATCCCTGTGAAAGGGTCTTTCGACCACCAAAGGGGTCGCGACCCACAGGTTGAGAACCAGAGAGAGAGAGAGAGAGAGAGAGAGAGAGAGAGAGAGAGAGAGAGAGAGAGACAGGAAATGAGAGGGAGAGAGTGCGTGAGAAAAACATCGATGTGAGAGGTGAGAAAGAAACATTGAATGATCGCCTCCTGCAAGTACCTTGACGAGGGAGTGAACCTGCAACCTGTGCATGTGCCCTTACTGGGAATGAAACCGGCAACATTTTGGTGCATGGGATGATGCTCAACCGATCACACCTGCCAGGGCCTGAAAACCATTTTTGACCAAGTGTGCACATCACATACCACCTTAGCCAGAGAATCTTGTCTTCTTTGATAAACCACAGCTCAGTCAAGCATCATCCCTTTATCCTGACCCTTTGTACTATGAGTTGCTGACTCCTCAGTGAAAAGAAACTTACCTTTGACATTACAATACCAATGGCTGCAGATGATATAATGACCTTTGCTGATATGACAGTCATGTGAGGAACTGCTCTTTTTCTACCAGTAAAAAAGGAACAGACCAACTGTGATTTTGCTATTGTCTTTACCTTCTGTGTGTCTTATTCAGAGAGCCCAGTTCTTCTAAAGGCATTCCCTGCAGACACAGGAAATAAAAATTTTTTCTTTTAAATGTTCAAATTTGCCTCTGAGTTTTCTTTTGATATCACCTTAAATGTTCTTTCTTTTGATATTACCTGAAACTCACTGAACTATTGTCTTCAGCACAAAACCATGTATACCCGGATAAATAAGGGCATTACTTTGGAGGGCAGGAGGTCTGGAGCCAGTTTTTTTTTGTCATAAGTTATTCTATCATAAGAATGATGTAATTTTGGTTTGTATATATGAGAAGGGCCTTGGGAAAGGGAACAGGGTCTCCCTGAAGGCTGAGGCAATTCCCTGGGCAGTGGTTGATTCTCAGGGCCCTACTGGTTCTGACACTGAGTCTCAGGGTCTGGCACACTCTCTGCATCTCCCCCATCCCACCCCTGTGGCCCACCAGCCCCCCCCCCCCAGCTGTCTAGTTGACTGTCATACAGAAACTAGAAGAGACTCACTGATCCTAGATCTCAGGAGTTTATGGAAGGCAGCACTTGGTTCTGTCACTGATAATTTTTTGGATCGTGGTGTGGAAAAGTGTTCTTTGGAATGAACACGGTTCTCTGGAGTTCTCTAGGGACCCGGGAGGGTCAGAACCCAGACTTCTGCCAGTTGTTTCAGCAGCAGTCTTGTGAGGCAGCGGGGAGCAGGGACAGCCTGTGAGCCCTGGCAGTGAGTGCTCCTGGTAGGGTCAGGGTTCTGCTAGTTAAACTGTTTGAATACTGCTTTTTTAAAAAAAGTTCCCTGTTTATTCTCCTTTCATAAAATCATGCCGAACATTCCAGGCTACTTGTGCTGTGCTAAATGAATTAAATGAAGTGTATTTTTCCATGCATGAGCCAGGGAGGATTTCAAGGGCCTGAATGAGGTGGGATGGCAGTGAGATTCTCCAGAACAAGTTATGGGGGCAGATTCTGGCTGCCTGGCCTGGCTCTCTCTCCTCCAGCATAAAACTCTTTTTTTTAAAAAAAATATATATTTTATTGATTTTTTACAGAGAGGAAGGGAGAGGAATAGAGAGTTAGAAACATTGATCAGCTGCCTCCTGCACACCCCCTACTGGGGATGTGCCTGCAACCAAGGTACATGCCCTTGACCAGAATTGAACTCGGGACCCTTCAGCCCACAGGTTGACGCTCCATCCACTGAGCCAAATCAGTTAGGGCCCAGCATAAAACTGTTACACAGTGTTTCTGAGTTTAGAGTTAAGAAAGGAAGACAGTTTCTCTATCCAGGGCTTGTATGAAGGTTGAGTTTTCAAAGAAGTTCAAAGGTGTGGAGAAGAGCAAGAAAACTAGCTTTGTTTGAGTAGAGAATTTGTAAACATATTTTGGGTCTGGATGGGGGCTTCTCTAGGCCCCCAGCCTGGATTCCATTACCCATGAAGCAGAATTACCTGGTACTCCCTCCCTTCCCTTTGCCTTAGAATGTTTTTCACTTTGGCTATAGCTAAATGTGTATGAGCTGTGCCTTTCTGATCCCTGGTTATATCACATCCATGGGAAGCATCTTACCATGTGTGTGGTTCACCTTTGGTCTGTGAAGGTCATTCCCTGGGAACATTACCTCTAAGTGGCTGGGAGAATCTGGAATTCTCATAGCTTTGCTATGGCTCACTATGTCTCCTTGGAAAGTCACTACCCCTCCCTTGATCTCTGTGCCCTCCTTTGTCCAACAAGCGGGCTTCATTAGATCCCTTGTAAGCTCTGGTCAGTTCCACCACTCAGTGTGTGGTCTGGCCCCGCCCCAGGTGTCCCAGGGCTCTCTGGCTGATAAAGCACTGCCTGAGACTGAGGCCTGGAGCCCTGCCTGGGTGGAAAGTTCCCTTCCCAGGGAAGATTCCAAGTCCATGCTTTGGACTGACACCCACTACCATCCCCTTGCCCCCAGCCTCAGGATACTTTTGCCTGAGAGAAACACTGGATTAAGAACACTTTTCTACCATGTTTGTGTGTTTTTTGCTTCTCCCAGGTCCCAAGATCCACTCTCAAGATGTGGAACCTGCCCTCTGCGTGAATGAGGATCCAAGTCTTTTGGGGAAGGCACCTCCCAGCTGGATCAGGAACTCCATATTGACAGCCACTGGCAAATCTGGGACAGCAGAGGGCGCTGTGGGAGCAGGCTGATGGGTCCCAAAGCTTTTCCTTTCCTTCATAAGAAATCTCAGGCCACCCCTACCTTCAAACCAGACTCTACAGCATCCAGCCCATTCCAGCCTCTGCCTTTTAAAAATTATTGTCATTCCACAGTGCACTGTACATAGAAGATATTTGGTGTGTGTTTGTCAAAAGAATGAATAATGGGGAGAAAGAGAAATCTTTTCACGGTTCCTACTTTATATGGACAAAGACTAGATGCCCTGACCCCAGTTTGTCACTTGTGTCTCTCTAGCCTTATTGGCATACTGAGGTCTCACTCTAAGGCCTGTTGCTTCCCAGTGGTTGGAGACCATGGGAACAGGCGGTGTGGAGTCTTGACCAGCATTCTGGAATCACTGCTCTGGTTGTGTGCTGGTTCTATCCTTTTTTTCATTAAACCTTAGGGAGCTCCATCCAACTTCAAGAATATCCCTGAGAGGGAGACCAATAGACAGAGGGTCAGTTAGCCTCCAACCAGGACCATGCATTGGAAAGAAGGTGGGGATGCCCTCCTGCAGTCTCGGAAGGGAGAGTAACCAGGAAACTGAGGTCCTCGAAGGAGTGGGGTCCTGGGCAGCATGGCCTCCCGCTCTCAGGCAGTTCTGGGCTCAATGTTGGGGTGAGGCCCGATGTGGAGGAATGTGGGACAATGGCCTGAATTCTTCAGTCTGGTCCCTCGGGGGAAGAACTCAGGCTGCTAAGAACGAATGCATTTCAGAAACATACATGTCCTGTTGTTAGGGGCACTGACACATTAGTTCTCTAAATTCCATGCCCTCCTATCTGCCATCATTGTTACTTGCTAAGGCCAGGCTGCTACAACTCTTGTTTGTGCCTTCTAGCTGGCATCCTTGCCTCCAATCTTTTTGCCCACAATGAGCTTCTGAAAAAAACACATTAAGTCAGTACTGCTTTCACTTTAAAAATCCTTCTTAGCCCATTACCTGCAGGATGAATGCTAAACTCTTAGCATGGCATTAAAGCTGTAAAAAATTAGCTCCCTTTGAGGGGATTCTGAGAAAATGGGGCAGCTGTGACATAGATTTAGAATTTTTCTGAACCTTTACTTAAAGACAGAGTAGCTGGATAGCAAAACCCCAATATCGTGAACAACATTTACAACAAAACTAGTGATAAGTATTTTTACAAACCTGAAAACACAAGAGGGTGAGGGCAGGTCACCTCTGACACTGAGTGTGATTGATGTCTAGGAGGGAGAGAGCAGGACAAGTGGTGGGAAATCCTGTAAACTCAAGAGCAGGAACACCCCTAGATACCCACAGCAATTCCCTGGAAGGCATTGCAGACCAACTTGAGAACAGCAGCTGGAAACGGGAAGGATGTTTCTCACTCCATTAGTGGTTGGGGCCTGTGGGAAATCTGAGGGGAGTGGCTGGAGCAGTTGAGCACTCAAACTGCTGACATGAAAGTATCAGAGCTCCTTTCCAGGAGAAACCTCTGGGAGTGGAATAAAGATCGAGCAGGACAGCCCTGATCGGTTTGACTCAGTCGATAGAGTGTCGGCCTATGGACTCCAGGGTCCCAGGTTTGATTCTGGTCAGGGGCATGTACCTTGGTTGTGGGCACATCCCCAGTAGGGAGTGTGCTGGAGGCAGCTGATCAATGTGATATTTCTCTCTCATCGATGTTTCTAACTCTCTATTCTTCTCCCTTCCTCTCTGTAAAAAATTAATAAAATATATGTTAAAAAATTGAGCAGGATAGGCACAACAGAGTCAAAAGATAGTGAAGAAAAGGTCAAGGTGGGGTAGGGGAACAGAGCTGGGAAACCTAAGTAAGCATCTATCTCCATCTCCATCTCCATCTCTATCTCTATATCTATCTACATATCTATCTATAATCATCTACATCATCTATCTCTCTCTCTACCTCTACTTCTACCTCTATCTCTATTGCTATCTCATCTCTATCTCTATCTATACCTATACCTATACTTATATCTATATATCTACTGAATATATATATATATATATATATATATATATATATATATATATACTGTGAAAATAACAGAAGAGGTATCTCCATAAAGTTAGAAAAGCCACTCTGAAACAAGTTCAGTAATACTAATTTTGTGTAAAAATGAGCAACAGAAATGTTTAAGGTCAAATCTAATTTTTTATTTTCAGTAAAAAAAGTAAAAAAATTGAATAGCATTCTTACAGACCAAGAAAGCATGTCAAGAGCATATCAAATCTTATAATCTTTTATTTCAAAATGAGCTGAAAGGCATTGAGAATATGATGCAAGACATAGAAGAGCAATAAAAATCAGAATTATGAACTCTGAAAGAGGTGACCAACTTAGGAAAGACTGAGAAGTAAAAGGAAAAATATCACTTCAGAATGAGCACAGTGAGGAGCAATATAAGAGTGAACTAACAGAGCAGATAATGCCTCAGGAAAGTAGGAAAAATCTAAAAATAAAAAGAAATTAAGAAAGAGATAATATTCAAGAGGGAGTGACAGATATTAAAGAGACAAAGGAAAGCCACACACATAATAGAAGTACGTAAAGCAGAAAGCCAAAAGGGGGGGTGGGAGGGGGTGGGAAAGCATAGACATTCCAGAAAATGGGATCTTAAGCCAGCCAAAGGAATGACATTTCAATTTTTCATTTTATTATTATTTTGTTAGCTTTTTTTTTTACTTTTTCTTTGTTTTCCTTTTTTTTTGTTTTTTGCTTTATTTCCTACTTCTTTTCACAATATTTTTTCCAACCATGTGAGCAGCAGACACGTGAGAAGCACTCTCTTGTCCAAGGAGCATCAGCCCGTGAGCAGCCTGCCTTAGGCCTAAGAGCAGCAGCCTCATGTGGCCTGCCCCTGTCCAAGGAGCAGCAGCTGTGTGAACGGCCTGCTTCCCCGTCTGAGGAGCAGCAACCACGTGAGCAGCCTGTCCTGTCCAAGGAGCAGCAGCAGTACCAGCAGTCTAACCTACGTATGAGGAAGTGGCAGCCCTGAGCAGCCCGCCGCCATCTGAGGAGCAGCAGCTGTGCGCAGCCTGCACCCTGCACTAGTCCGAGGAGCAGCAGCTGTGCAAGCATCTTGCCCTCATCCAAGCAGCAGCAGCAGCATGAGCAGCCTGCCCAATCCAAGGAACAGCAGCTGTGTGAGCAGCCCGCACCCATGTGAGGAGCAGCATTTCTATGAGCAGCCCATCCCCATTTGAGGAGCAGCAGCAGCCCACCCCGGTCCGAGGAGCAGCAGCCACACAAGCAGACCACCCACTTCTGAGGAGCGGCAGCCCTGCACAGCATGCACTGGTCTGAGGAGCAGAGCCACACACAGCCGGCAACTGTCTGACGAGCAGTAGCCAGGTGAGTGGCCCGTCCTCATCTGAGGAAGAGCAGCCACGCATGCAGCTCACACCTTTCCAAAGAGCAGCAGCTGCACAAGCAGCCTACCACATCAGAGGAACAACAGCAGCATGCAGCCAGTCCCCATTGAAGGAACAGCAGATATGTGAGCAGTCCACCCCAGTTCAAGGAGAAGCAGTTGTGTGTGTAGCCCACCCCTATCCAAGGAACAGCAGCCTCGTGATCAGCACACCCTCTGTCTTAAGAACAGCAGCTGTGTGTGAAGCCTCCCCGCACCAACCAGAGGAGCCACCACAGCTGTGAACAGCACCCACCAGAGGAGCTGCTTCCAACTGAGGAGCAGCTGCTACCACAACCGCCTGAGGATCAACCACAGCCCGAGGAGCCACTGCCAGGGAGCAGACCCTGAAAGAATCAACATCCAGATATGTTGGTGAGATCAAACATGGGTAGACAAAGAAACCCCCAAAGGAAAGAAGAGGAGGACTAGCCAGAAAAGCAGCTAAGTGAAACAAAGGCATGCAACATGACAGAAAAAAAAATTCAGATTAAGGGTCCTAGAATGCATAAACCGGATGGAGGAAAAAATGAACAATTTATGCAAGAATCAAGAAGAAACAGATGAAAAAATCAACAACTTATGTAAGAATCAAAAAGAAATGGATGAAAAAAATCAATAGCTTATGTAAGAACCAAGAAGAAATGAAGAGTGATATAGCTGCAATAAAAAACACCATTGAAAGTTTCAACAGTAGACTAGGAGAAGCAGAGGACCGAATTAGCGAATTAGAAGACAGGGAAAGAAACACACCCAAACTGAACTGCAATTGGAGAAAAAAATTAAGACAGGGGGAGAGCCTAAGGGAGCTATGGGACAACATGGAATGAAACAACATACGAATCATAGGGGTGCCAGAACAACAGAAAGAGGAACAAGTATTAGAAAACCTATTTGAAGAAATAATATCAGAAAACTTCTCTGAGGTGGGGAAAAAAAAAAGTCACACAAGCACAGAGAGTCTGAAACAAGGTGAACCTGAAAAGACCCACACCAACACACATCATAATTCCCATGGCAAATGTTCAGGACAAAGAGAGAATCTTAAAGGCTGCAAGAGAGAGATGGAAAGTTACATACAAGGGATCTCCCATTAGATTATCAAATGAGTTCTCAACAGAAACACATCAGGCCAGAAAAGAATGGACATTAAAAAGTAGACCACATATTGGGTCACAAACAAAGTCTGCCCAAATTCAAGAAGATTGAAATCATACCAAGCATCTTCTGAGACCACGATGGCATAATATTAGAAATAAACTACAATAAAAATAACCCAAAATACTCTAACACTTGGAAGCTGAATAGCATGTTATTAAATATTGATTGGGTTACCAATGAGATCAAAGAAGAAATTAAAAACATCCTGGAAACTAATGACAATGAAAACACAAAATCCAAAACCTATGGGACGCAATGAAAGCAGTCCTGAGAGGGAAGTTTATAGCTCTACAGGCCTATCTCAAAAAACAAGAAAAAATGGTAGTAAATCATCTAACTCTACAACTCAAAGAATTAGAATGAGAGCAACAAGAAAACCCCAGAGTGAGCAGAAGGAAGGAGATAATAAAGATTAGAGCAGAAATAAATGACATAGAGACCAAAAAAACAATACAGAAAATCAATGAAACCAAGAGCTTGTTTTTTAAAGGATAAACAAGATTGAAAAACCTCTAGCCAGGCTAACCAAGAAGCAAAGATAGAGGACCCAAATAAACAAAATCAGAAATGATAGAGGAGAAATAACAACAGAACCCAAAGAAATACAAATGATTGTTAAAAAATGCTATGGACAACTCTACTCCAACAAACTAGACAAACTGGAGGAAATGGACAAATTCCTAAAAAAATACCACCTTTCAAAACTTAATCAGGAAGAATCTAAAAATCTCAATAGACCAATAACTATGGAAGAAATTGAAGCAATAATCAAAAAGCTTCCAGCAAACAAAAGCCCATGACCAGACGGCTTCACAGGGGAGTATTACCAAACATTCAAGGAAGAACTAAAACCTATACTCCTAAGACTACTACAAAAACTCCAAGAGGAAGGAACACATCCAACATCATTCTATGAAGCCAGCATCACCCTAATACCAAAACCAGGTAACGACAGCACAATGAAAGAGAATTACAGGCCAATATACCCCATGAACATAGATGCGAAAATCATCAACAAAATCTTAGCAAAACGGATCCAGCAGTACATCAGAAAGATCATACACCACGACCATGTAGGATTTATCCCAGGGATGCAAGGATGGTACAATATCGAAAAATCAATAAACGTGATCCATCACATAAACAAATTGAAAGAAAAAAACCACATAGTCATATCAATTGATGCAGAAAAAGCATTTGACAAAATCCAACACCCATTTTTGATGAAAACTCTAGCAAGGTGGAAATAGAAGGATCATACCTCAACATAATAAAAGCCATATATAACAGGCCCACAGCCAACATCATAGTCAATGGACAAAAACTAACACCATTTCCTCTAAGAACAGGAACAAGACAGGGATGCCCACTCTCACCACTCCTGTTCGATATAGTACTGGAAGTGTTATCCATTTCAATTAGACAAGAAGAAGAAATAAATGCATGCAAATTGGAAAAGAGGAAGTAAAACTCTCCTTATTTGCAGATGACATGATATTATATATAAAAAACCCTAAAGACTCCATCAAAAAACTACTAGACTTAATACATGAATTTGGCAATGTAGCAGGATAAAAAATAACCCCAAGAAAGCTAAGGCATTTCTATACACCAATAGTGAATGTGCAGAAAGAGAGACTAAAAAAACTATCCCATTTACCATTGAATCAAAAAAAATTAAGCTACCTAGGAATAAACTTAACTAAAGAGGTAAAGGACCTTTACTCAGAAAACTACAGGATGTTAAAAAAAAAGAGATAGAGGAAGACATAAAAAGGTGGAAGAACATACCATGTTCTTGGATTGGTAGAATCAACATCATTAAAGTGTCCATACTACCAAAAGCAATCTATAAATTCAACACACTTCCCATTAAAATACCAACGGCATATTTCACAGATCTAGAACGAACTCTCCAAAAATTCATCTGGAATAAAAAAAGACCCCGAATAGCTGCAGCGATCCTGAGAAAGAACAAAGTAGGTGGGATCTCAATACCAGATATCATGCTATATTTCAAAGCCACTGTTCTCAAAACTGCCTGGTACTGGCACAAGAACAGACATATAGATCAACTGAATACAATAGAGTGCCCAGAAACCAGCCGGAAACAATATGCTCAATTAGTATTTGACAAAGGAGGAAAGAACATACAATGGAGTCAAGACAGACTCTTCAATAAATGGTGTTGGGAAAATTGGACGGATACATGCAAGAAAATGAAACTAGACCACTAACTTACACCATACACAAAAATAAACTCAAAATGGATAAAGACCTTAAATGTATGACGAGAAACCATAAAAATTCTAGAAGAATCCAAAGGCAATAAAATCTCAGACATATGCCGAAGAAATTTCTTCGCCAATACAGTTTTAGGGCATTGGAAAATAAAGAGAAAATAAAGAAATGGTACTACAGCAAAATAAAAAGCTTCTGCACAGCAAAAGAAACCATCACCAAAACAACAAGAAAGCCCACTGTGTGGGAAAACATATTTGCCAATGTCATATCTGATAAGGGCCTAATCTCCAAAATTTATAGGGAACTCATACAACTTAACAAAAGGAAGATAAACAATCCAATCAAAAAATGGGCAAAGGACCTAAATAGACACCTTTCAAAAGAGGACATTCCATGGACAAAGGGCGCGGTTGTTGTTTTCAATCGGGAGGGAGTTTCAGACTCTGAGCTCCAGATCCGGGCGAGTCTCTAGGGACCCAGACTCAAAAGGGAGAAGCAGGACTGTCTGGCTTCGGTCGGAACTCGAAGGCAGCTTTCTCTCTGAGGTTTGCAGCGGTTGCTGGGACTCCGTGAGGCAGAGCCCCAAGGGACGGAACTGAGAGCAGCCATAACTGCTCACTCCACCCGCCCTGTAGATCCCCGGGCACCAATGCCCTGTGCAGAGCCATTTGCTGGATAGCCTCAGGCAAACGCTAGATTAGCACCGCCCTATTGATCCAGCACAGAAGCTCTCCCACTGCAGACACAGCGGACTCTCATAGCCAGTTAGCCTGGAGGTCAAATCACCCCCGGTATTGCTGACAACAATCAAGGCTTAACTACAACAAGACTGCGCACAGAGACCACTAGGGGGTGCACCAAGAAAGCATAAAAAATGCGGAGACAAAGAAACAGGAAAAAACTGTCAATGGAGGATATTGAGTTCAGAACCACACTTTTAAGGTCTCTTAAGAACTGTCTAGAAGCCACCGATAAATGTAGTGAGATCCTCAAGAAATCTAATGAGACCCTCGATGTTATGATAAAGAACCAACTAGAAATTAAGCATACACTGACTGAAATAACGAGTACTATTCAGACTCCCAACAGCAGACCAGAGGAGCGCAAGAATCAAGGCAAGGATTTGAAATGCGAAGAAGCAAAAAACACCTAACCAGAAAAGCAAAATGAAAAAAGAATCCAAAAACACAAAGATAGTGTAAGGAGCCTCTGGGACAGCTTCAAGCGTACCAACATCAGAATTATAGGGGTGCCAGAAGATGAGAGAGAGCAAGATATTGAAAACCTATTTGAAGAAATAATGACAGAAAACTTCCCCCACCTGGTGAAAGAAATAGACTTACAAGTCCAGGAAGCGCAGAGAACCCCAAACAAAAGGAATCCAAAGAGGACCACACCAAGACACATCATAATTAAAATGCCAAGAGCAAAAGACAAAGAGAGAATCTTAAAAGCAGCAAGAGAAAGAAACTCAGTTACCTACAAGGGAATACCCATACGACTGTCAGCTGATTTCTCAACACAAACTTTGCAGGTCAGAAGAGAATGGCAAGAAATATTCAAAGTGATGAATAGCAAGAACCTGCAACCAAGATTACTTTATCCAGCAAAGCTATCATTCAGAATTGAAGGTCAGGTATAGAGCTTCACTGATAAGGAAAAGCTAAAGTAGTTCATCACCACCAAACCAGTATTATATGAAATACTGAAAGATATCCTTTAAGAAGAGGAAGAAGAAGAGAAAGGTAAAGATACAAATTATGAACAACAAACATGCATCTATCAACAAGTGAATCTAAGAATCAAGTGAATAAATAATCTGGTGATCATAATAGAATCAGGGACATAGAAAGGGAATGGACTGACTATTCTTGGGGGGGAAAGGGGTGTGGGAGATGCGGGAAGAGACTGGACAAAAATCATGCACCTATGGATGAGGACAGTGGGTGGGAAGTGAGGGCGGAGGGTGGGTTGGGAACTGGGAAGAGGGGAGTTATGGGGGAAAAAAAGAGGAACAAATCTAATAATCTGAACAATAAAGATTTAATTAAAAAAAAAGAAAGGGAACAATTGCAGGTGTAAGGAAAATATGTGTTAAGAGGGGAAGAAATGTAAAGAACCTAGAAATGTTTGCATTTTCTCAAACACCATGCAGTCAAAGGGCTTTCCATGAGGTTTTCACAATCTTCAGAGGGTGGAGGGATGGAGACTAGAGCAGCCTGTAACTGGGCAACTTTTTAAAACTTTCCAGTGCTTTCTCACCCCTGGTGATTTTCTCTCACCCACTCTCAATGCTGCCTTCAGTAGGAAGATCTTTCACTTTCAGATGGTTTCCAGGTACTCTCTGCTTTTGATCAGAAGACAAAGGCAATGAAATGAACAAAACAATTCTGACTTGGTTCCTTCTCCAACTTCACCTCCATCCTGTGCATGAATCCAGGTGAAGGAGTGGGGAGAAAATCAATCACTGAAGTTGGTCCTTCTCCTGCAACTCTCTGCATTAGCTCAGATGCCCACAAATCTTTGAAAAAAAATCAATAAATATCTACACTAATAAAAGAGAGAGAGAAAAAAAGAAACCAACAACAAAACAACAAGAAAGCCCACTGCGTGGGAAAACATATTTGCCAATGTCATACCTGATAAGGGCCTAATCTCCAAAATTTATAGGGAACTCATACAACTTAACAAAAGGAAGATAAACAATCCAATCAAAAAATGGGCAAAGGATCTAAATAGACACCTTTGAAAAGAGGACATTCAGAAAGCCAAGAGACATATGAAAACATGCTCAAAGTCATTAATCCTCCGAGAGATGCAAATCAAAACAACAATGAGGTATCATCTCACACCAGCCAGAATGGCTATCATCAACAAATCAACAAACGACAAGTGCTGGAGAGGGTGTGGAGAAAAAGGAACACTTGTGCACTGCTGGTGGGAATGCAGACTGGTGCAGCCACTATGGAAGACAGTATGGAGTTTCCTCAAAAAATTAAAAATGGAACTCCCATTTGACCCTGTGATCCCACTTCTAGGAATATATCCCAAGAAACCGGAAACACCAATCAGAAAGGATATATGCACCCCTATGTTCATAGCAGCACAATTCACCATAGCTAAGATCTGGAAACAGCCTAAGTGCCCATCAGTAGATGAATGGATTAGAAAACTGTGGTACATCTACACAATGGAATACTATGCTGCTGTAAAAAAGAAGGAACTCTTACCATTTGCAACAGCATGGATGGAACTGGAGAGCATTATGCTAAGTGAAATAAGCCAGTCAATGAAGGAAAAATACCACATGATCTCACTCATTCATGGATAATAAAGACCATCATAAACTTATGAACAAAAGTAGATACAGAGGCAGAACAGCCTCTAACTGACTGTCAAACTGCAGCAGGAAGGCCAGGGAGGGGAGGGGGGCAGAAGGGGGGGGGGCAAGAGATAAATCGAAGGACTTATATGCATGCATATAAGCATAACCAATGGTCATAAGACACTGGGGGGTAGGGGAGGCCAGGGGATTGTCAAGGGTGGGGGAAAAAATGAGACATATGTAATACTTTAAGCAATAATAAATGAATGAATAAATAAATAAAAATAAAACTTTCTTCAAAGAAAGGACATTATTGAGATTTTTTTAAAAAGAAAACTTTCCTGAAATTGTAAAGATTTGAAGTTACAAATGGAAAGAGGGACCCTGTACTTGAGACTATCAGTCTAGTGTGACCAACATCAAGACAAAATGTAACAAAGTTGTTGGACTTCAAAGTAAGATGAAACCTTTGAGCTGTAGGTAAAAACAGTAAGTGACTTAAAAGGAAATGAAAATTAGATTATCATCAGGCTTCTCTGACAGAAGTGCAAGAAGAAAATGAAGTAATATATAAAAGACTACAAGGTTTTTATATCTAGCAAAACTGATTTTAAAATATAAAGGCACACAACGTTATCCATGTGCCCTTCTTGAAGAATCTACCAGAGAATGAGCTTCAGACAATCAAAATGACAATATGGGATATTACCATAAGGAATGGTCCAAGCATCCTATCTAATAATAGACAAAGATGGTAATTGACCATACCTTCTCTACACCTCCCATTGGCTAATCAGCATGATATGCAAATTAGCTGCCAACAAAGATGGTGGCTAATTTGCATACTGCAGGCAGGGCGGGACAGAGCGAGCTGCCATCCGGGCCCTGGGTGCAGCCCCGCCCCTAGCCAGGACCTCTGTGAGCCCCCTAAGCCCCTCGCTGCCTAAGCCCCGCCCCCAGCAGGGACCTCATGGCGATTAGAGAGCAGGAAAGTGCTGCCCCCAGGCAACACCCAGCATGGCCTGACCCTTGGTGCCCTGGAGATCCAGCAATCGGTGAGCAGGAAAGTGCTGCCGGCAGGCAGCCCCTAGGTGTGCCTGCTCCTGGGTCACCATAGCGATCCATGAGCAGGAAAGCCTGGCCTTCAGGCAGCACCCCACGCTGGCCCCAGCTCAAGGAAGAGTACAACATGCAGTGGAGGCCAGGAGCCTGAGAGATCAACAGAGAAGGGCGCCTGCTCAAAGCCTCCACGGTGTGGCTGGGGGCAGGCCTCCAGCAGACACACATGCACACACACACAAACACACACATACACAGAGCCTACTCTGAGCCTCCAATGTGACTGGGGGCAGACCCCCAATGGGGACACACACACACACACACACACACACACACACACACACATACACACAGGATGCCTGCTCTGAGCCTCTGCTTCCAGACTGTGGCCATCAGTAGGACATCCACTGAAGCTCCCGGACTGAGGGCAGGCTGGGCTGGGGGAACCCCCACCCCCAGTGCACGAATTTTGTGCACCAGTCCGCTAGTTAAAAATATAGTTACATGTAGAACTAATTAATGAGAGTTAAAAAGGAGAAGGTAGCATGAAATGACTATAAGTTCAGTCAATTGAGACATGGGATTGAAAGAATGAGGAAAGTGTATAGGCAATTAAGAAAAATCTCTGAGATTCAGAGGTGGTAGTATTAATACTGTTATTTTTAGACTATTGTTTAATGCAGGATAATGTAAATGATTAATTATGGGGCCATTCCATCATCCTATGTTTTCGAGAACTAAGATACTTTTTTTTTTCCAGGAGAAAAATTGGCTGGGACTTTTATTGGGATAAGATTGAATCTATAGATCAATTTGGAGATAATAGACATCTTTACAATATTGAATCTTTTCATCCATAAATATGATCTTTCCCTTCCTTTATTAATATTATTGATTAATAATATAATACTTTAAAAGATGTTGTGGTTTCTGTGTAGAAAAATTTCTTTAGATTTATTCCTGCAATTTTGACCTTTTGATGCTATTTTTAAAGTAAACATTGAAAACATTTTATTTTCTAATTATTCACTTATTGTATTGTATATAAAAATACAACAGTTTTTTCTAAATTGACTTTATATCCAATGACCTTGCTAACATTACTTAAGTCTGACTGCAAGTTTTTTTTGAGTTTTCTATGCATACAATCATGTTGTAATTGTGTTGTGTGAGAATTACAGTTCTACTTTTCCTTTTCCAATTTTTATACTTTTTTACAATGGCTAGGACCTCTAGTAAAATATAAACAGACCTGGTGAAAGTAGGTCTTCTTTTTTTATTCTTGATCTCAGGTGGAAAACTTTCAATAATTCATCATAAACATCATATTTGATGTAGGTCTTTTAAAAAAGATACTCATCAGATTAAGAAAGCTCTTCTCTATTCCTAGTTTGCTAAAGCTTTTATTATGAATAAATATGAAATTTTATCAGATGCTTTTCTGCATCTATTAAGATGATCATATAATTTCTATGTATTCTATTAATAGGATGGATTGATTTAAATAATTTCCAGGTTTATTGGGGTATAATTGACAAATGGAAATTGAATATATTTAAGGTTCACAATGTGATGTTTTGATATATGTATATGTTGTGAAGTAATCAACATAATCAAGCTAGTTAATATATCCACCTCCTCACATCGTTACAATTTTTTGTGTGGTGAGAACACTGAAGATGTACTCTCTTAGCAAATTTCAAGTACACAGAATAGCGTTGATAACTACAGTCACTAAGCTGCACATTAGATCTCAAGCAATTTATCCTGCATAACAGATACTTTATACTGTTTGACTAACATCTCCTGGTAACTACCATTCTACTCGGTGCTTCTATAAGATTGATTATTTTAATTTCACATACAAGTGAGACCATGGAGTATATATCTTTCTATGTCTGGCTTATTGATAATGTTTGGAGGATGATAGGAAATTAATTTATTATCTTTAACACTGGTAAATAAAATGAAAGAAATGAGCATTTATTTTTCCTACATGAACTGTACCACTGGGTAACCAAGTAGTAGATGAGGGAGGTGTCTCAATAAAAGCATTCCAACTAATAAATTTACAAAAATGTTAGGCTGTCACCACTTTGCAAACCCCAATTAATCAATGGACTTTGACACTGGACAGCAATAACTGCTAACATCACACACCAAAAAGAGAGAATCAGATATTATCGGCTTCTTGCTAAAAGAACACATCACTACTTAGGTAGTTTTACTAAAAGGTCAAATATCAGTCTAACCCAGGCCCTGGATACATCTGTCAGTTTGCTGAAAATATAGAGAAGAGAAACATATTGAACTGAATCATGCATATGGAATCAACAAAAATCAAGACTGCTAGAAACTATACAGATCAAATGTGTATCTGTAGGTCAAATGTATATCTCCTTCTATAGACATATTGAAAAGAAAAGCAAGGCATGGAGGGGGAATCTTTAGATTAAACAGGGCTTAAAATGCATCTATAATAATAAAAGCATAATATGCTAATTAGACCAGATGTCCTTCTGGATATCCTTCTGGATGACGTTCCAGATGAAGTTGGGGCTGCGAGTGTGAGGCAAGCTGCCGTGACTGCGAGGGCCAAGCCCTTTGCATGAATTTCATGCATCGGGCCTCTAGTCTATATCTACACTAGTAAAAGCCCAGGTGGCGTCTCACCCTCGTGTCATCATAAGATTGCCACCACCATGTTGTCACAAGATGGCTGCCCCATGTCATTACAAGATGGCCACCCCCATGTTGTCAAAAGATGGCCACCACAAGATGGCTGCCCCCATGTCATCACAAGATGGCTGCCACAAGATGGCGGGTTTGGGAGGGCAGTTGGGGGCGATCAGTCCAGCAGGGGAGGGCAGTTAGGGGTGATCAGGCCAGCAGGGGAGGGCAGTTAGGGGCAACCAGACCTGCAGGGGAGGAACGTTGGGGGTGATCAGGCTGGCAGGGGAGCAGTTAGCCATCAATTAGGATGGCAGGAGAGCTGTTAGGGGTGATCAGGCTGAAAGGCAGAAGCATTTAGGGGCAATCAGCCAAGCAGGCAGGCAAGCAATTAGGAGCCAGCAGTCCTGGATTGTGAGAGGGATGTCCGACTACCCGCAGTCAGACATCCCCTGAGGGTCCCAGATTGGAGAGGGTGCAAACTGGGCTGAGGGACACCCCCCAGTGCACTAATTTTGTGCACCGACCTCCAGCTCTAATACATAAAAACCCTGAGTCTGTCATGACCAGAGGCTCGACCAACTGGAAGTCAGTCCTGCAGTCAATGCTGGGTTGCTGTGGTGACCCAGCACTGACTGCTATGGCTGCAGACATGGTGACCCAGCACTGACTGCTGAGGGGCTGCGAATCAGGCCCGGAGAGAGGCCTGAAGAGAGAAGCAGGGTCTGATCCATAGCCTGTGTGGCAGCTATTGATCAGCACTTGCCTCTCTCATTCTCTCCAGGCCTCCACTAGGGCTGCTGATCAGCCCCACCTTTCTGATCAGGCTCTGTTGATAGGCCCAGAGATGCTGACTGGCATAGAAACCGACCAATCAGAACCAAATCTGGGTGAAGTGTGAGAAGCCAATGGCTGCCTAGGCGGCAGAGCTTTTGATGCTGACTGGCATAGAAACTGACCAGTTAGAGCCAAATCTGGGTGAACGGTGAGGAGCCAATGTCTACCTCAGAGGTGGAGCTTTTGACACTGACTGGCATAGAAACCAACCAATCAGAACCAAATTGACCATCAGAGGAGGGCAGTTGGGGGCAAGATCAGGCTTGCAGGGGAGGGCAGTTAGGGGGTGATCAAGTAGGCAAGCAGAGGCAGTTAGGGGTGATCAGACAGACAGGCAGAGAGGTTAGGGGTGATCAGGCAGGCAGACAGAGGGGTTAGGGGCAATTAGGCAGGCAGGCAGAGGCAGTTATGGCCAATCAAGCAGGCAGGTGAGCGGTTAGGAGCCAGTGGTCCCAGATTGTGAAAGGGATTTCCAACTGCCGGTTTAGGCCCGATCCCTGTCGGACATCCCCCAAGAGGTCCCCGATTGGAGAGGGTGCAGGCTGGGCTGACGGAACCCTCCCTCCGTGCATGAATTTCATGCACTGGGCCACTAGTACACACACACACACACACACTGCCGGCCCGTAGCTATGACTTGCACTGACCACCAGGGGGCAGGCGCTCAATGCAGGAGCTTCTGAGTGACAGCAACTTTGCAGAGTGCCCTCTTGCACTCCAGGACCCCTCTGGGGATGTTGGACTGATGGTTTTGGCCTGGTCCTTGCAGGCCAGGCCAAAGGACCCCATCTGCTGGAGGGGCCCCACTCATTCCACAGCTGCCCTTTGAGCCCAGGTGCTGCTCCAGGTGTGGCCGTCCAGGGAGGGACCGCTGGAGGTTGGCTCCTGGGCATATCCAGCCCATCTTGCCCAGTCCTATCCACCTTCTAATTATTTTACTTTCAATGTGCATGAATCTGTGTACCGGGCTTCTAGTTATAAAATAAAAAAAGAAATTTTAAACTATGGCAGATAGGGATGCACATATGGATGATAAAATCATTAAAAAAATAAGGAAGATATCATCAACATCAAGAAAGTGGCCACTTTTGTTTGGAAGAAGGCAGCTATGATTGGGATGAGAGACCTGGAAAGGCTGCTACTGTGGTCAGCAAAGTTCTATGGTGTGTGTGGTGGGGTAAGTGGTGTTGTAAAAATAACTCAGTAAGCTATGCATTTATTTTAAGTGGTTTTCTGCATCTGTATTTTATTTTATAATAAAAAGTTTCAAATAAGTTTAGTCCTTTCCTAGAAAGTCCTTCTTTCCATATCCAATCTCCTTGCACCATTTCATTTCTCCATTCTGAGAACTCCTGCTTCTGAAAGGTCGGTGCTGTTTGCTCTTCCACAGCTTTGCCTAGAATAACTCTTCCAAATCACTCAGCTAATAAATTGCAGAGTTGGCACTGAACTCCTGGCTAGCTGATTCTTATCTGGTACTGTAATAGACTGTTCTTCTTTCATTATCCAAATTGATTCAGAAATCTGCCATTACCACTTCTTAGGTGATAAGTCTCCTGGGTTTGGTAGGGATCTTTCATTACCGGCTTAATTCTTGGAGACCCTCATCTTCTTTTACCCTCTGGCTTTGGAACTTCGGACTATATTCTCTCTACTGATTTCCTTATGAGTTTATGGTCGTTGGCATTGTTCTCCTTCCTCTTGGCAACCTGGGGAGTTTTAGTCTTCCTAATTTTAACTTCAGGTAAGGTCACACCATATGTAATTTGGCATCCTTTTCAGTCTTTAGCCCACTTATTTAGCCTTTGGGAAGGCTAATAAATCTAAGAGAAGGTAGTACCTGACTTTAAGTTCTTGCATTAGAGAGGCAGCCAGTGTAGTGAATGAAGAGCCAGCACAATAGTAGCAGCAGGCTCAGATACAAGGTTATAGTTCTTTCTGTTGACCTCATGCCCTGTCCTTGTTCCTAAAACCTAGGCTGGAGTTTCTGGTTATAGGGGTTTTTTATTATAGCCACATGTTGGGCTGGAAGAGACTTCCCCCATATCCTACCCTGGGCCTTGTATAGTGAACTGCCCTTTGGGGGCTCTTGGTATTCTTTTCTATCAATGGACACCATTGGGATAACCTCAATCAATGCAAGGGGAGTGTAGTAGTATTTAATCCTGGGGTGGAGTCACTGCCTTGATCTCTTTCCTCTTAGAAGCCTTGTTGAACTCTGCATATTCACTTACTTTTCCCCCAGAGATCTGCTTTAGCTATTGAGGATCTTAAATAAACTAGCCTGTCCAGCCACATATCAAAGCTCTGATGATACCATTTCCCCAGGAGAGTGAAAACCTACCCACCAGGCAACTCAATTAAAATAACTATTTGATGTTTTCTACTGTAATAATGATAATCTGCTCAGAGGTCACCCTCTTCTCTTTAGACATAGAAGAGGCTGGTGAAATCTTAAGTTCTGTATCACTAAGCATTATACTACTTAAGTAATAATCAATTCCAATATTTGTATTAACTAAGACATATAACTTGACTGATATATACGCTAATTAGTGTTGTCACATTGACTTTATATAACAAAATAAAATGAGAGGTGTATTTTATATTTTGTTTCCTGTATATTCTCATTAGTTACATATGTATAAATTATTATTAGAATTGTTGAAAGGCTGAAAATAGTTAGTGGCCCTACATTACCATCCTCATGGACACCAGGGATCTGAGTAACCCAGGCAGAGAATCTTTGCTTTATGTGACATAGGCCTAGAATATACTCTGTCTCAGGGCTTCCTGAAAGGATGCTCCACTGGGCCTGAAAGACACATGTCCTGTTCTGCATGTTTGTTCATGTCTATCATGGGCTCTTCTGGGGCTTTCTTACTGGATACACAAGCCTGTATGTGTGTGTGTGTGTGTGTGTGTGTGTGTGTGTGCATATATGTGTCTCCATATACCAGAAGGTTCACTGAGAAGGGTATTACCCACATGGTGAGGTGGCAGGGACTGTAAAAGATCCACTTGAGATCAAGAGACACATGGTGAAGACTCCCTTTATTCCTCCTTTTCTTCCACAAATGGTGTAAAATTATTGAACTGCTATAGGCTAGACATTGTTTTGGTCTCGGAGCTTCAGAGATTAAAAAAGGACTTATTTCTTGACCTCAAAAGTCATAGTCTAGTGGTAAAGATGGACAAGAGAACTCATGATAATAGTACCACTTGACAGAATGGTGATAAGCTATTTAGACCATATAAGTCTGAATCCTGACTCTACTACTTACTAGGTGGGCAATCTTACAATCTTAGAAAGGTTATTTAATCTTTCTATGTTTGTGAGAAAAATATAGATCATAGTAGCATCTATTTCTAAATGTTTATTTTCAAGGGTAGAATAAAATAATGTGTGTAAAATACTTACCAGAGTACCTAGCACATGGTAAGAATTCAATAAATATTAGGTATTATATTATATGCTAAGGTCCTACAGGTGTGTTGAATTATGGGAGGATAGGGAATGTGTTTAAGGTGAGTTACTGGTTGACATTCATTTATTCATGACCAAGTCATCTAGCCTTTAGCATCTCAGTATCTTCATCTATAACATATAAGTAAGATACCCATCTCATTAGTGTTGTTATGGCATTTAAATGAGATAACAAATGTATCTGACAGAGTAGGTGCTCAATGCATGGCAACTTTTTTCTTTCCTCCTTTCCCCTCTTCTGCTTCTTTTAGGAAGAGACTCCTGGATTTTGTGGTGATGAGAACTGTGTACATGGGAGCAGGTGTCTTGAGGAAAGAGGTTTTCATCCACTGTGGCTTCAGGTAGCAATAGCTTACTAACTATGATGCAGGAACTGTGGTACCTTTGACCATGCTAGAAAACTCTGGAACTGTTGTTAATTTCCCTACACTTATCACTATTAGCTTTACTTCTATTTGTTTATTCAGTAAAATCTTTTTAAAAAAAGGATTTAGGTGTCAGCATAAAAATGGGTAGCTGAGGAGATGGGACCCCATTCCATGGCCAGACTTGGGGCAAGAAGACCTGGCCAGCGATGGTGCCTGAAAGAGGAGTCTCCATGGCCCAGAGGAGCCTGCAGAGCACCAGGGACCATACCAGAAGGAGGTCTAACATGTGAGTTCCCTACCTCCTCAGTTTCCAGAGTGGCATTTTGTTGGAGGGAGGGCTGGTCCTAGGGATTCAGGTGACTTGGAAGATATGTTTATTACTCCCCAATCCATGTACCTACCACTTTCCAGCCTCCCAGCCCAGTGTTGCTCTGAACTTGGCCACAGCCAACTACAGGCCTGTGGGAATGCCAAGGTAAATACCAGCTTGGCCTTGGGGCCTGGAAGACAGTTGACAAAGAGTGAAATAAGTGCACTCAGAAAGCCAGAGGAGAATCAAAGGATTATTTTGGGAGTGGGAGTGGTGTGGTTGAGATATGGGGGGGGGGGCAGTGGGGAGGGCCTACTTGCATCATCTGGACAGTGTCCTTCCTGGTCCAGGACACAGTCCCTGGGGGAGATTCTCTCAGGCTTCTGAAAAACAGTTGGTAATGAATGTGTGTGCTCATAGCAGGAAATGTTTGAAGGAATCAGGAGAGAAAACATAAACAAGGTTTGGGATCAGGGTGAGTGTTAAGAAGTGTGGATGGGCAGAAACATGCAGAAAGACAGGGGCCCATGTAGAGAGAGAGAGAGAGAGATAGTAAGAGAGGCAAATTGAAAAAGTGAGTGGAAGAGATGTGGGGACGGAAACAGATGGGACTCCAGAGGTAGAGATTCAGTATGGAGAAGAGTAAAAGGAAGATCCTGAGAAACACCCACCACTTCAGGTTTGCCTTGGTGATGGGGAATGTTGTAATTTGTGCTAAGGATTTCAGCTCTCATAGGCTTCCCAAAATATATGGAAATTAGGACAGAACTGGAGGGAGGAAGAGATCCCATTCAAGGCTCTAGTGGCTGGAAGAGAGATGATGGAGTTGGAGATGAGTGAATCATTCCACTTAGGGTGAGGTCCTGCTTCCCAATCTCCAGGAGGACAATGCTATATAGAGTAGAGGTGGGCTTAAGGGATACACTTCCTTGTTTTGGTGACAGGGAAATACAGACCCTGATGGTTGAAGGGGGCGATGATGGCACCTTCCTCGCCGTGGTGGTGGTGATGGTGATGGTACTCAAAAGGTTACCCTGTGATATTTTCCCCTTTTCTCTAGTGGTTCTCGGGGATAGCTTACAATGATCAGTGCTTACTGTATATGTAATATGTCCCTGTGTCTGTGTACCTGACCTGCCTGTGCCACTTGTATCTGGATAGGTTTGTAACACAATTAGCAGGCCTCCTCACATTCCTGGGAGAGACAGACTGATGAGGCTCCAATGGAAAAAGAGCCTATTCCCATAATTTTGCAACATTTTGAACTTATTCCTCTCCTAGCAGTGTCTCCTTAGCCCATAAAACTTTTTTTTTTTTTTTTTTTGTAGAGAAATCTCATTTAATCCTGTGGTCCCCTCTACCTGCTCTGTCACCTTTTAACCTTTTACCCAAACTTCTACATACTTTTATTTTCTCCCTCATCTCTCCATTTACTCCTACATCAATTTTTTTGGGTTCTGATCTAACACTTCTTCAGGAAAAAAAATCCTTCACTCTTTATTTGATACTAGTGGCCTTGTGCATGGATTTGTGCACATTGAAAGGAAAATAACTAGAAGAAATATTTTAATATTGCTATTTGCCCTTTCTCTGTAATGGACTCTGGTCACCATCTGAGGGGCAATCAGTGGGACAATCAGGCCCCCTGGCACCTGCTTTGACCTGATGCTGCCTTCTCACCTGCTCCACCATCCTGCTGAGGTCCCCGCTCTCATTGGAGCTCATCGGGGCCACCTGCTGCCAGTGCTGCATCACTGATGCCCGCCATGTTCCACGCTGCCCCCTGGTGGTCAGCGCACATCATAGTGAGTAGTCAAACTCCTGGTTGAACTCTTGGTTGTGGGGACAATTTGCATATTAGGCTTTTATTATATAGGATTCTTTCATGAATTTAATTTTTCTGACAAGTTTTCTTTTTTTTTTTAAATATATTTTATTGATTTTTTTACAGAGAGGAAGGGAGAGGGATAGAGAGTTAGAAACATCGATGAGAGAGAAACATCGATCAGCTGCCTTCTGCACACCCCTAACTGGGGATGTGCCCGCAACCAAGGTACATGCCCTTGACCGGAATTGAACCTGGGACCCTTCGGTCCATAGGCCGACGCTCTATCCACTGAGCAAAACCGGTTAGGGAAAGTTTTCTTTTTATAAGTAAAATTACTTTTCACTATACATGTTGATTTAAAATATTTAAATATATACAAAGATAAACAAAATAAAGAGAAAATCCATCTTTAAAAACATTTTTTTTGAACACTTGAGAAAGCTCAGGCTGGAGGGTGGATTAAAATAATGAATTTGGAGGAGGGAAAATGGCGGAGGTATAAACGGACGTGTCCTGTGCCTTGTCCTGGAGCAGATAAGGGTGAGCAGCTGAAACGGGTAACATGCAGCCCGAATAGGCAGAGGATTTTCAGCTGAGAGACTGTCTGCAGCTAGGAAAGACCGAGAACCCCCAGGAAAAAAAAGGACGGTTGGAGACTGCAGCTGAAGCCTCTTGTGGTGCACCAGCTAAGCAGCGGAGACTGCGCCATCTTGGGTGGTTGTTGCCTACATCCAGAGACCAGCTACTAACCTGGAAACAAGGGATCTCAAGCAGCGTGACTGCCTGAACTCAGACGAGCACTGCTTCTTCTCATGGAAAGGTTGGACATCCCCTAAAAGTGCGGTTTGCAGTTCGGGTTGGAGGGAGGACCGAGCTCATGCAAGCGCGCGTGCGGAATCTGTGCCCCACAGAGTCTGCAGCCACTGGGACCAGCATGACCAGTGAGTGGGGAAGGGGCCCCACAGGGCTGCTGGCAGAAGGGAACGCGAAAAATGAGCCCATAGCTGGACTGGATGTAAAGGAGCAGACTTGGACTTTGCCAATCTGCTGGCTGCTTGGTGCCAGGGGCGAGTGGGCAAGCGGAGACTGCGCGCGGAGACTGTGCGCAGACCTGGAAGGTGGAGGCTTGCGAATTCGCACAACTATCAGGCTCTTGTTACAGTTCCCCTTAGATCCTTGCATTTGATTATTAAACCCAGTGCATGGGATTCCCCAGTTGGGGTCATTTGCAGAGCCTGTAGGGGAAAGTTCTTTTTGGGGAGCCTGGGAAACAGCGGGCAGTGGCAAGGAACCAGCTCTGGGCAGTGGTCTTTCCCGAATCAGTTCCAAATACCATAGAGGAAAAAAAAAACAAAAAACCCTACTGATAGAGAGGACTTATAGCCTCGGAGGTCAATCCAGACACACTGCCACCCAGAGGCAGAGCCACAAACTGTCTCTTCTGCAACCACAAATAAAGGCAGTCTGGTAAACAAATACAACCTGCCTTAAAATCAGGTCTGTGGTTTACTGCACGGAGGGACAGTGTATCGCAGGGAAGTTCAACACTCCCCTGAATGCCTGGCAGGACTGAGGCGTGCCAAAAAGAAGAGTGGAAGATCTGAAGCACCTTCACTTCCAAATATTTTTATATATATGTATTTTTTAATTCTTTTTTCACCATTTCATTAAGAACCTATTTTATTATTTTTTTATTTTTTATTTTTTTCATCACTTGATTTTACCTTTTTAATTACTACATTTTTTAACCAGTATTATTGCTATCCTTTTACCATTTTTTCAAGTGTCATTTTATTTTTTATTATTTTTTTTATTTTTCTTTATTTTATTTTGGGATTAGTGTTCTACACTCTATTTTCATTGTTCCTTTAGCATCATTTCTCTCTATCTCACATTTACCCTTAAGCCAAAACTCTCTTCCTCACTTTTCCCCTTTTGTTGTCCTGTTTCTCTTACCCTATTCCTGCTTTGGATTTTACCTATTCCTTCTTTCTACCCACTGTCTAAATTTCACCCTACTTATATATCTAATTTCCAATCCCTTGCTCTCCCCATACAAATAGCCTCTTCCCCACCTCTATTTCATTCTCTTACTTTTGTTTTGTTTTGTTTGTTTGTTTGTTTTGTTGTTGTTTTTTTGTTTTGTCTCTTTGTTTTTTTCTTCTCTCCCTTTTCCCAATCTCATTTCAGCACTCCTTTTTGTTTTTTTTTATTTTTCTCTTTAATCTTTTCTCTTTTTTCTTCTTTATCCCCTAATTCTCTTCGCTCGGGGGGGTCACCTTTATTTGGGGTTATTAATATCGTGAATGCATTTAGTTCGGTGCCTTGCACGTTGTGCCTTGTTGTGTTGTATTTTGTGCCTTTGAATCAGCGCAGCAGAGAGAGAACTACATACCCAAACACCTTGAGAAGAGAAATCATGGTGAAACAAAGAACCAACCCAAATATGAAAGAAAAACAGGCATCATCAGAAAAGGAAGTAAACGAAATGGAGGCAATGGAGGCAAGCAACCTGTCAGAGAAAGAATTCAGAGTAATGGCCATAAGGTGGATGAAAAGAATGGAAGACCAATTCAACAATATGTGTAGGAACCAAGAGGAAATGAAGAAGAATCAAGAGGAAATGAAGAGAAACCAAGAAGAAATGAAAAACGACATCACTGCAATAAAGAACTCAATAGAAAGCATCAACAGTAGCTAGAAGAAGCAGAGGACCACATCAGCGAGCTAGAAGACAAGGTAGAAAAAAATACCCAAACAGAACAGCTTCTAGAAAAAAAAATTAAAAAGCAGGAGGAGAGCCTAAGAGAACTCTGGGACAATGCTAAATGAAACAACATCCGAATAATAGGGTGCCAGAAGGAGAGGAAACTGAGCAAGGAATAGAAAACCTGTTTGAAAAAATAGTAACAGAAAATTTCCCTGATATAGGGAGGAAAAAACTCACACAAATCCAAGAAGCTCACAGAGTCCCAAACAAAATGAACCTGAAAAGACCGACACCAAGACACATAATAATTAAATTGGCAAACACCAACAACAAAGCAAGAATCTTAAAAGCAGCCAGAGAGAGACAGAAAGTTACCTACAAAGGATCCCCCATCAGACTAGCAACCGATTTCTCAACAGAAACACATCAGGCAAGAAGGGAATGGAATGAAATATACAAAGTCATGCAAAGGAAGGGTCTGAATCCAAGAATACTATACCCAGCGAGGCTATCAATCAAAATTGAGGGTCAAATCAGGAGCTTCACAGACAAAAACGGTCTACGGGAGTTTATTACAACCAAACCAGCAATGCAAGAAATGCTAAAGGGTATGCTGTAAACAGAAAAAAACAGGAAACAAAGGAGGAACGCAGCGGTAAAGAACAAAAATGGCGAATAACAAGTTTCTATCAATAATAACTTTAAATGTAAATGGATTAAATTCCCCAGTCAAAAGGCATAGGGTAAATGAGTGGATAAGAAAACATGACCCATATATCTGTTGTCTACAGGAAACCCACCTCAGAAAAAAAGACGCACACAGACTGATGGTGAAAGGATGGAAAAAGGTTTTTCAGGCCAATGGAAGTGAAAAAGAAGCCGGGGTAGCAATACTTATATCTGACAAATTAGATCTCAAAGTGAAGGACATAAAAAGAGATCAAGAAGGCCACTTCATAATACTAAAGGGAGCAGTCCAACAAGAAGAAATAACTCTGGTAAATATATGTGCACCCAATATAGAAGCACCCAAATATGTAAGAAATCTTCTGGAGAAGATCAAGGGAGAGATTGACAGCAATACAATCATAGTAGGGGACTTTAACACCCCATTATCGCCACTGGACAAATCCTCTAAACAGAAACTCAGCAAAGAAACATCAATCCTAAATGACTCACTAGATCAGATGGAATTAATTGACATCTTCAGAACATTTCACCCCAAAGCCACAGAATATACATTCTCCTCAGGTGCACATTTGTCATCTTCAAAGATAGACCATATATTGGGTCACAGACAAAGTCTCTTCAAATTCAAGAAAATTGAAATCATATCAAGTATCTTCTCAGACCACAAAGGCATAAAACTGGAAATCAACTACAACAAAAACAATCCAAAAAAATCAAACACATGGAGACTAAATAGCATGCTATTAAACAACGACTGGGTCACCAGTGAGATCAAAGAAGAAATAAAAAAACATCATGGCAACAAATGACAATGAAAACACAACAATCCAAAACCTATGGGACACAGCAAAAGCAGTCTTGAGAGGGAAGTTCATAGCTCTACAAGCCTACTGCAAGAAACAAGAAACAATGAGAATAAATGACCTAACTCTACAACTCGAAGAATTAGAAAGAGAGCAACAAAAAAAGCCCACTGTAAGCAGAAGGAAGGAAATAACAAAGATCAGAGTGGAGATAAACGACATAGAGACCAAAAAAACAATACAAAAGATCAACAAAACCAAGAGCTGGTTCTTTGAAAGGATAAACAAGATTGATACACCTCTAGCCAGGCTCATCAAGAAACAAAGAGAGAGGACCCAAATAAACAAAATCAGAAATGAAAAAGGAGAAATAACAACAAACCCCATTGAAATACAAAGGATTGTTAGAATATACTATGAACAACTCTACTCCAACAAACTAGACAACCTGGAGGAAATGGACATATTCCTAGATAAATACTACCTTCCAAAACTTAACCAGGAAGAATCTAAAAATCTCAATAGGCCAATAACTATGGAGGAAATCGAAGCAGTAATCAAAAAGCTTCCAGCAAACAAAAGCCCGGGGCCAGATGGCTTCACAGGGGAGTTTTACCAAACATTCAAGGAAGACCTAAAACCTATCCTCCTCAGACTATGTCAAAAGATCCAAGAGGAAGGAACACTTCCCAGCTCATTCTATGAAGCCAACATCATCCTAATCCCAAAACCAGATAAAGACAATACAATGAAAGAGAATTATAGGCCAATATCCCTCATGAACATAGATGCCAAAATCCTCAACAAAATCCTAGCAAATCGGATCCAGCAGTACATCAAAAAGATCATACACCATGACCAAGTAGGATTTATCCCAGGGATGCAAGGATGGTACAATATCCGCAAATCAATAAACGTGATACAACATGTAAACAAATTGAGAGAAAAAAACCACATAGTCATATCAATTGATGTGGAAAAAGCATTTGACAAAATCCAACACCCTTTCTTGATAAAAACTCTCAGCAAGATAGGAATTGAGGGATCATACCTCAACATAATAAAAGCCATATATGACAAACCCACAGCCAACATCATAATCAATGGGCAAAAACTAAAACCATTCCCCCTAAAAACAGGAACAAGACAGGGATGCCCCCTCTCACCACTCCTTTTCAACATAGTACTGGAAGTACTAGCAGTTGCGATCAGACACGAAGAAGAAATAAAAGGCATCCAGATTGGAAAAGAAGAAGTAAAACTGTCCTTATTTGCAGATGACATGATACTGTACATACAGAACCCTAAAGACTCCATCAAAAAATTATTAGACTTAATAAATAAATTCGGCAATGTAGCAGGATACAAAATTAATGCTAAGAAATCCATGGCATTTCTTTACACCAATAGTGAACTTACAGAAAGTGAAACTACAGAAGCAATCCCATTTACCATTGCACCAAAAAAATTAAAATGCCTAGGAATAAACTTAATTAAGGAGGTAAAAGACTTATATGCTGAAAACTACAGGACACTGAAAAAAGAGATAGAGGAAGACATAAACAGATGGAAGAATATACCGTGTTCATGGATTGGTAGAATCAACATCATCAAAATGTCCATACTACCCAAAGCAATTTATAGATTCAATGCAATCCCCATTAAATTACCAATGGCATATTTCACAAATCTAGAACGAACGTTCCAAAAATTCATCTGGAATAAAAAAAGACCCCGAATAGCTGCAGCCATCCTGAGAAAGAACAAAGTAGATGGGATCTCAATACCAGATATCAACATGTATTATAAAGCCGCTGTTCTTAAAACAGCTTGGTACTGGCACAAGAACAGATATATAGATCAATGGAATAGAATAGAGACCCCAGAAATCGACCCAAACCACTATGCCCAATTAATATTTGACAAAGGAGGCAAGAGCATACAATGGAGTCAAGACAGTCTTTTCAATAAATGGTGTTGGGAAAATTGGACAGATACATGCAAAAGGATGAAACTAGATCACCAACTCACACCATACACAAAAATAAACTGAAAATGGATAAAAGACTTAAACGTAAGACGGGAAACCATAAAAATACTAGAGGAATCCACAGGCAGCGAAATCGCAAACATATGCCGAAGAAATTTCTTCTCTGATAATGCTCCCAGGGCAATGGAAACTAAAGAGAAAATAAACAAATGGGACTACATCAAAATAAAAAGCTTTTGCACAGCAAAGGAAACCATCAACAAAACAACAAGAAGACCCACTACATGGGAGAACATATTTGCCAATGATACCACCGATAAGGGTTTAATTTCCAACATTTACAGGGATCTCATGAAACTTAACAAAAGAAAGAAAAACAATCCAATAAAAAAAATGGGCAACGGACCTAGATAGACATTTTTCGAAAGAGGACATACAAAAGGCCGAAAGACATATGAAAACTTGCTCAAAGTCACTAATTATACGAGAGATGCAAATCAAAACGACAATGAGGTATCATCTCACACCTGTCAGAATGGCTATCATCAACAAATCAACAAACAACAAGTGTTGGAGAGGATGTGGAGAAAAAGGAACCCTTCTGCACTGCTGGTGGGAATGCAGACTGGTGCAGCCACTGTGGAGAACAGTATGGAGCTACCTCAGAAGACTAAAAATGGAACTCCCATTTGACCCAGTGATCCCACTACTAGGAATATATCCCAAGAAACCAGAAATGCCAATCAGAAAGGATATATGCACCCCTATGTTCATAGCAGCACAATTCACCATAGTTAAGATTTGGAAACAGCCTAAGAGCCCATCAGCAGATGAGTGGATTAGAAAACTGTGGTACATATACACAATGGAATACTATGCTGCGGTAAAAAAAAAAAAGGAACTCTTGCCTTTTGCAACAGCATGGATGGAACTGGAGAGCATTATGCTAAGTGAAATAAGCCAGTCAGAGAAAGATAAATACCACATGATCTCACTCATTTGTGGATTATAGAGAACAACATAGACTGGTGAAAAGGGACAGACCCAACGACTGAGAAACAGCGATCAGGCTATCAATCCCCAGAAGGAAAGTAGGGGAGGGCGGGGGTAAGGGGAAGAGAACAACCGAAGGACTTGTATACATGTATATAAGCCAAACCAATGGACATGGACAACAGGGGGATGGGAGCATGAGTTTGTGTGTGGGAGGGAGGTTGGGGGTTAATGGGGGGGATGAGGACACATTTGTAATACCTTAACTAATAATAATAATAAAAAAAAACAATTACCTAAGACCAAAAAAAAAAAAAAAACAAACAAACATTATAAAGATGAATGAAAAAAAAAATAATGAATTTGGTTTCCAAAGTGTTACATTGAGCTGGCTGGGTTTTAGGCAAGATACTATTTAAGAAGTTCAATACCTAGATATGGAATCTAGGAGAGAATTTTGGGCTGGCAAGACAGTGATAACAAGAGTAATAACATCTATATTAATAAAAGCATAATATGCTAATTAGACCAGATGTCCTTCTGGACGACCTTCTGGATGAAGCTGGGGCTGCAAGGGAAGCCCGGGTCCTAGGTGTCAGAGGGAAGCCGGTGCCAGCAGCCGAGGAAAGGAAGGCCTACTCTTGCATGAATTTTGTGCATCAGGCCTCTAGTTAGTCTATATCAGGTACTGAACTAGAAGTTTCACAATTATTTTCTTAGTTAATTCTGTTAACATCTGTATTAAAACAGGGGCTGTAATGCAATTTGTTCAGGTTAATCAGTAGCATTGATGGCATTTGAATCCAGATCACCTATCATCAGAGTCCACACACTAACTTCTCTCTAGTGTACTTCCTTCTTCAATTTCAATCTCTCTTATTCTTAATTTGGATATGAGGCTTGTTTGGTTTATTTGTTGAAAAGATGTTTATATTTTAATTCATGTTCTTCTTGCTCCTGCAAAACTATTAAGGGATTTAGTCATAGTATTAATATTCCATTTGTTCTCTCCTGTTTGGAACTTGTGGCTTGACTTTTTTTTTTTTTTTTTTAAGCCAGGTATGGGTTTTCCAAAAGCAAAAATAACAATCCCAGTCACATGCCATCCAAACAAGAGAATCGTTTTTAGTCTTGATTAAAAGGATACTTTAAGCCCCAGGAGTTCCCTGTGTATCGGGTCAGGCCATGTCCCAGCTGGTGTTCAGTAGACCATCTGGCCTCCCTGACACTCATGTGTGACTGTGGTAGTCAATGTGAGAAGCACATCTGCACTGTGAAGTGTAGCCATGAAGGGAACATTAGAAGCGGGTGTTCTTCTGGTGAGCTGATAAAGGGGTCAGTGGGAAATGAGGAAGTGAGGACAGTGAGTAGAGCCACTTTCAAGAAATTTGGCCTGGGTGTTGACAGATCTGTGTGTTCAGGGATATGGTGTTGAGATAGGTTTGCTGTTTTGTTTTTTTTCCCCCCAAAATGAGAGAGGCTTGGTTATATTTAAATACTGATAGAAAAGAGCCATCAGAGAAACACTGTTAATATTTTCTTGCTTACCCATCCAGATAATGTTTTAAAATATATTTCACATAAATAGATATTATGATACTTTTAAAAAAACAAAACAACAACAACAAAAAAACCATATAAAAAGTCAAAAGATAAAAGGAGAATGAAAAAAAATATCAATTGGAATGTTACCATCCCAAGATAGCTATGAGAAACTTCTTGTTTTTTGTTTGTTTGTTTGTGGGTGTGGCAGGGCTTTATCTCCTTCAGTTCTCTTAGTAGCACCACAAGGGGAAGTAGTACCCTTCCCCTAGTCCATCCTGCAGAAGATGGAAAAATTTAAATATCAGGCAGAAAGATACAGGTGCATGCTTGCAGAGCTAGGATTTCCAAATCAGACAAGGCAGGGCTGGAAGAGAGAGGAGGGGTTGGAGTGGAGTCAGAGAAGAGGAGGGATCAGAGTCCTTGGCTGACATGGACAGTCTTCTACCTTCCATGTTCAGGATCTAGAAGTAGCCTATCAGAACCCAGTGCTGAGCCCCCTGAGCAGACAGTGTTGAGCATACATATCTAGTATGAGGCTGAGCCTGAAGAGAAATTCTCACTTCTGGACCAAGGGTAACTATGCAGAACTGTTGAGAATGTGCTGCAGTGGCAGTGGAATCCCTGGCACTATTATATGTGTACTAGAGGCCCAATGCACAAAATTCGTGCAAGAGTAGGCCTTCCTTCCCCCGGCTGCTGGCCCTGGCTTCCCTCTGGCACCCAGGACCAGGCTTCCCTCCAGCACCTAGGACCTGGCTCCCTCCAGCCGCCAGCAGGCACCAAGGACCCGGGCTTCCCTCACAGCCCCAGCTTCATCTGGAAGGTCATCCTGAAGGACGTCTGTTCTAATTAGCATATTATGCTTTTATTATTATAGATTATTATAGATAGTATTATTTTTCTCATCACCACCTTAGGAAACATGCTCTATAAAACCATTCTTACTACCCTTGGATGAAATTGCAAATTGTTTTTATACTGTTGCAAACACTGTCAGTCAATAAAAAGTCCAGTTGAGTGTAATATGAAAACTCTACAAACTTTCATCCACTTAAAACCTTTCCCTTCCCTTAGAGACTATTCTGGATTGGAAGCATGTGTTGGGGTGTTGTAAATGTTTCCCTCCATGTCCCATGTGGTTCAGGGTTCAGGATCTGGAAGAGGAGCCGCACACAAATGGAAGAGAAGAGACAAGAGATAATTTGGAAATATTGGGGGGCCAGGCGGGTAAGTCCAACTTGAGGGGAAGGACTTCCACTGGTGCTCAGGCCTCACCAAGCTTTTATTGATCTGGGTTACACTCATAGCATAGCCCTTAGGCAGGCAATTTCCAGAAACAGGCAGACTAGCCCTTCAGCAAGGATTTACATAATAATAAATGGGGAAGATGCTTCAGCTACCATTGTCTGGACTAACAGTGGGTGCACAGCCCTGACCATTGCCAGAGCTCAAGGGTCACCAGCCTTCCGGGATCCTTGTCCACACCTTTCTGATAGTGAAGATAATGGATGACTTCCTGTATTGGGGAAGGAGAGGCACAATTTTAATTTATGTTTTACCACCTGTTCTTTTATTCCTTCTCCATCCATGAGCCTGCATCTGACTCTTCCAGTGTTGGAATAGAGTTGAGGAAAGATATGGGAGGAAAGGTCTTACCTGGCACTGGCACTGTTCTAATCTGGTGTTGGTTTCCCTGGGTGTAGCAGGTCCCATATATGAGATTTCTTCCTGCAGCCTGTCTCCCCCATCACTGAGCATCTCTCAGTAGTACCTTTGGCTTGGCTGCTGATGCTCCCACTCTATATCCCTGACCCCTTCTCTCCTGTGTCACTTTATGGGGTGTCCTCCTGGTAGAGTCCATCTCAAGGTGATCCAGTAATCCTTTCTCCTCAGGGACTCTATCACTGGCCCATGGGAAACTCATGCAACATAGGCCTTGCCAGTTTCTAGAAAACATGGGCTATAACCAAGGCAACCCTTTTTATCCCATTGTACAGAGTGGTGTGATCAGGCACAGCTTCCTTTTGGAAGTCCCAGGAGAAAGAGTATCTGTTCTCATTCTTTCAAATCCAGAGGACAGATGTCTGCTCCGAAGACGCTCTCTTGATGCCCCTGTCATTTAGCTTAATGTGAGGTGAAGAAGCAGCTCTCCCTCTCTGGTGTGCTGACATACCTCTCCAACTAAATCCCCAACAACCGGGCTCTAAACATTCCATGAATTCTCCAGTTTCTCTCAAAGAATCTGGAGACGGGTGGCCTATGGCCTACATAGGCGGTATAGCATCTTGCCTTAGAAGTGAGGGTCCTTGATGCTTATTATTTGATTTTTCTTCTTGGTGCCTACTGCCAACACAAAGACAAAAAGTACTCATTCAAACATCCAGTTACAAACATAAGACAGATTCAAAAGAATTTTGTCATGTTATATAATATACTGTTTTTCTTAATAAATGCTATGTTGTAATATTTTTAATGCTAATAACTGTACATCTACGTGCTTAACTAATGGAGTGTATTTTTCATTGTAATTATTTAAAAATTCAGAGGCAATGTATGCTCTTGTAAACACTCAGATAATAATGGAAAAGTGCAAGTTCCCTTTTACTCTCTATTGAAATTCTTCTTTCTTTATAGGAAGCCACTTCAATTTTCTAGGTATCCTTCCAAATCTTTTCACACAAATTTAAAAACATATACAGGGTGTTCCCCCAAAACATGTATACACTCATTTACAGCTGAATCTATTACATTTTGAAAATTAAATGTATTTTAATAAACACTGTCTTACTTAAAGTGTGTATACATTTTTGAGACAACCTGCAAATATTGACCTAAAAATTAAAAGCACAGTTATATTTTTATTTTCAGTTTAGTGTCTTAAAGATTTGACTTCTCATCTTACATATCTTTCCTATTTTATTACTGCATATAGCCTATCTCATTCTTTTAAACCACAGCCTAGTATTTCAAAGAATGAATTCACTCTTTTCTGTTTAGTTACTTCCCTATTGGTGGTTTTTTGGAAGGGTTATTCCCAATTTTACTCTATTATAAATAATGCCCAAGTGTATGGATGTGCCTGTTTCCTGTACCCTGATCACCACTAGATGCTGTCAGAAATTAAAATTTTGGCCCACTCAATGGCCAAAAAAAAAATAAAACATTTTGTTGTTACTTTAATTTGTATTTCCCAGATTACCAGTGAGTTTGAACATCCTTTGCTAGGATTACTAGTCTTTTTGTGTTTTTTTTTCTTCTTCTGTGAATCATTTGTTTATGTCCTTTGGCTTCTTTGCTATTTTAAAAACTTCATTATCTCTCTGACAGTAATTCCTTAGGTACTTTCATTATGAAAACCTTTTTTTTTTGTCATATGTTGTTAAAAGATTGACCAGTTTTCTTCTATTTATGTTTCTTTTCACATTGAGAAAACTCCTTGCATAACACGCATGGCTTCAATTCACTTCTAAGTAAGAATGACTTAAACTAATTGAGGATCTTGGAAGAAGAGACGGTAGGTATGGCCTTGTTCTCCTCCTTCCCTTGAGACCCAACCCGCCAATGGAGAGCATGTGCTCTGCTGTTCTTCTCTGTGCTCGGAGCCTCCTGTGTGCGATGGCCTGTGGGGGCCCAGCACTATCTGTAGGTACATGGGCAACTGTGTTTAATCCTGAGATCTAGTGGTAGAAAGTTTCTTTCATATAGATATGCACCTTATTCTCTACTACAAAATTTATGAGTAGGAAAGACGACATCTTGATCATCCTTTGCCAAGTTCTTTAAAAAAAAGGTATCTTTTAAATTTTGAACTACGTTCATACTCCAAGAAAACTTACACAAATAAACAAAGACCGCCCACTTATTAATAATATGCCACATTCACCTTAACATCTTCTCACTTATTATTTTTAGCCAATTGAAACATGATGCGCAATTGCCCTTAAATAATAGTGTGTATTTCCTAAAGATAAGGACATTCTTCTTCTAAATAGCCATAATATACATAATATAGTTTTCAAAACTAGAAAATTAACACTGATACAACATTAGCATCTAATCCATATTAGATGTCAGCGGTCCCCGTCATATCTCTTATAACAAAACAATGAAACAAAACAAACAAAAAACAACAAACCAACAGCAACAACTTTTTTTTCACTTTTATGCCTTGAGTTTCTTTGCATGATATTTAGTCTTCATATCTTCTTAGCCTCCTTTAATATGGAAAAGCTCACTGCTGTAACTCCAGGGCCCTCATAAATATTTGCTGAATGAATTAATACCAAATAGTTTTCCAGTTAAAAAGCTAAAAGAAAAAGAAACTGTCTGGGGCCAAGTGGTGGAGAAACTCAACCAGAAACAAAAGGAGGAGAGGGCTACTGCAGAAATGAAACCTGCTCTTCCCTAGGAACCCTGGAGAGTTCTTGAAGCCAGGAATCAATAAGCCCGAGGAGAAACTAACCAAGGGGAGGATCTTTTTTTAAAAATTTTTTTTCCCTTTATTGAATAAGATATTACAAATGTGTCCTTATCCGCCCAATGTCCCCTCATCCCCCCAATCCTGCCCTCACCCTCACCCCCTGTTGTCCACATCCATCGCTTTTGTTTATATGCATGCATACAAGTCCTTTGGTTGGTCTCTCCCCCTCACCACCACCCTCCCCTACTTTCCCTCTGAGTTTTGAACAAGGGGAAGATCTTAAAGGTAAATAAGCACATGACTGTTTTCTAATATCCAGGCTAGTCATTCCCTCCCTTCTTCCCTGATGCTTATGCAATCATTGAATGAACAGTTTGCTCTGGAGTGAGCCAACAAAGGACTGGGCCAAGACCTGTGGGAACTGTGGGCCTTCAGATGGTTACAGAGGAGATACAAAAGGAAAGAGTGTTCTTTAGGAGGAGACACCAGCTTGACTGTTGACTCCACTTCCATACACCCACATACCTTAACGGGAAACTCTTGTGTCAGTATCCTCATCCCGTTTGTCCCCATAGGCCTTCCAGGAGAAGGGGAGAGAACTAAGAGAACTATTGTGGAAGCAGACATATCGAAAGTTGTAGAACCGTATGCTAAATCACTATAGCATTACAAAATGCCAAGAGAGAAGGTGTAAAGGTATCTCATTTAAAATGAAGAATTAATAAATATCTGAGGAAAACAAACAATTTGAAAAAGAAGACCCAAGATGAATATACAGACAACAACAAGGAAACAAACTTTCATTTTTCCATTTCATACAAAAATTATAATCACTTAGAAAACATTGAGTGGATGTTAAATCCTCACAACTAACACAGATTTCCAAGAAGAAGAGCCAATAACTAAACAAGAAAGACTTCTGGTTTTAAAAGATGATTGTAAAAAGAAAGCAATAATAGGAGGGCTGAATAACTCAAAGTGCATGCCTAAAGGATAAACCAGTGATTTGGAAATTGTTTTTTGTAATGTTTAACAAGAAGGCAATAGACATTATGAGACTAAAGTTAAGAGATACAACAGAAAGGAGACCAAAATGTCAAAAAAATAATAGGAGAAAATTTCCCTGAGGGAAACATACATTCAAGACTTTGAATCCTAAGTGCCTCCTAAGGGCTTGGTAGGAGTGCTGCAAGGAGACACCCATGTTTCAACACACCATGGTAAAATTTGTGAATTTCAAGGGTAAAAATTTCTTATTACTTTATGGAGAAAAAAGTCACTCCCAAAGGAAAGCAAATCAGATTAGCACCAGGTGTCTTTTCTGCTACACAGAAAGCTAATACGTGCCATGGTCTTAAGCTACAGTTCAGTAGCCAGTGTAATATTGTGAAGGCAAGATAAAGAGCTATAAAAGTATATCCCTCTTTCTGGGAAAAATTTGTCTGTAAAAATATAATTTCAAGAAAGGAGACAGGATGTACAGGAAAGAGTGCTAAGCAGAGAAAAAATGTAAAAAGTTATCATTGTGTTCAATATAATTATTAAGAAATGATTTCTAAAGGAGAAATACAGTCTCAATTATATTGACATTATTAACATAATTATTATATGTTATATAGATATTTTAAAATTATGCATAAAATAATGTATAGTAACAACAAAATGAACAATAATAATAACAAAATTAACAATATTGGAAATAAAATTACAGATAATTTTATTAAACTCTTGGAAGACAATGATAAAGAGGGGTAAATTATACAAAAAATAATACATGATGCAGGTCTCATCTTTTGGGAGGGAAAGTCATGGATATTCATTGTTAATACTGATAAAAATAGATTAAAATAGGCTTGTTAGAAGTTTAGGTATATTTACTAGTAGAGTGAGTGTAGTATAGCAGTATGTCACTTCCCATTGGAGCCTCCATACCAGTCTTGGACTTTCTCTAGACTTTTTTCTGGGGGGTGGGGGGGTGGGGTAGAGGGGAGGGACAACAAAAAAAGTATGTCTTTAAGCTGTTTATTTTGGAGTTTTTATTCCATGCAGCCGAACTAAATCTTAACTGATACATAGGTCTTCCAAGAAGGTAGAGGGAAAAGAAGAACAACAACAAACTTGATCAATTCAGAAGAGGTAAGAAGACAAAGGGAAAAAAAGAAAAAAAAGAATACCAAGAAAAATAAATACATGGCAAGGTTAGAAAGTGAACTGAAGTTATAGATTTCTATTACGAGACACACACACCCACTCACACTCACACAAAAAAGACACACAAAAGTTGATAATAAAGGTATGATTAAAGGAATGCTAGGTAAATGGGATGGCATTATCAATAGCTGGCAAAATAGAATTCAAGGCCTAAATAATTTTAAAAAAAGTAAAATGCTATTTTAAACGTAGATAGAAAAAAGGTAAAATTCACCAAGAAGATAGAATAGTTACAAGCTTTTATGCACTGAACTTGTATGGAACAAAGTAAAAACTGTCATAAATGTGAGGGCTACCTAACAATACCACAGTCTCTGTAGGAGACATCAATCTATACATCTTGGGAAATGGCAGTTTATGTGGACCAAATATAATTTTGTATGGAGGATTTGAATAACACAATGGACACACTTGCTTTGAGTGTTATACCAAATGAAAGAGAATAAACATTCTTTTCAACACCCATGGGTCTTTACAAAATTGAATAAATACTATGTACCAAAAACATCTGAATCAATTCTCCAAAGAAGAAAGTATAAAGGCCACATTCTCAGAAATGAAAAATGAAACAGAACTAATGATAATTTATAAAATATTTTACCACTGAGGAAAAAGTACAATCTTCTTAAAAATTTTTGGGTCAAGAAGAAAACTAAATCTTAAGTTATGGTTGTTTGGAAATGGACATTATGTGAACACTACACATCTTTACCTGGTTTGCAGCCAATTCAGTTCTTAGAGGATCCCTGGTGTTTAGTGTATTTTATGAAGAAAGAATACCTAACAAATACAAATTCAAGTTTAGTAGCTAGAAAATGAATAATACCCTGAATAAAAAGGGCAAAAGGAGGGAATTGATAGATATGAAAACAAAAATTATTTGACTAAATTTAAAAAGAAGCCATCCCAGCAGAGAAAACAGCTCTCCCCATGCATCCCCCTTTCCCTCTGAAGTATAGCTCACTCACATTCCCACAGCTGTGCTCCACAGGTTGGGCAGTAGCTACACGAACATGTTGATCACCTTCAACTCTACTGCAGTGTCCACATGCATCACTAACTACCCTTCTCTGAGGAGTTCTGGTCGTCTATTCCCCATTCCCCCCTTATTGTAACTAGAGGTCTGATGCACGAAATTCATGCAAGAGTAGGCCTTCCTTCCCCTGGCTGCCAGAACTGGCTTCCCTCTGGCACCCGGGACTGGGCTCCCCTCGCAGTCCCGGCTTCATCCGGAAGGACATCCTATCTAATAAGCATAGTATGCTTTTATTATTATAGATCTCCTGAGCTTTCAGTTACTCCCATTCCTTCATGGAAGACAGACTTCTCTTTTATCTCAAGATTTTGGACAACTTGAAAGATCATGAACATCAATTTGGGTCCCCATTTCCTCATTATGACTCCCATCCTTCTACAGGCAAGCTATAGACCTGGTCATTACTAAGAACTACTCCACTTCTAAAAACATTCACTCTCTGACCACAATCTCCCATCCTTCCAATTCTCTCAATTACTTCCTTTATATTTATTTTCCAAACTTCAATTCCTTGACTTTTTTTAAAAAATATATTTTATTGATTTTTCACAGAGAGGAAGGGAGAGAGATAGAGAGAGTTAGAAACATCGATGAGAGAGAAACATCGATCAGCTGCCTCTTGCACATCCCCCACCGGGAATGTGCCCGCAACCCAGGTACATGCCCTTGACCGGAATCGAACCCGGGACCTCTCAGTCCGCAGGCTGATGCTCTATCCACTGAGCCAAACCGGTTTCGGCTCCTTGACTTTTTTTATTCTCTCTTTATATCTATGTTTACTCTAATCTTCTCTTGTGTCCCTCTTCAGGTTAAATGACATGGTCTATCACTTAGACAACTCTTTTGCCAATATATGTTAGACTCTGGGCATATTTTTACAAAGTATGGCAAAATCCCAATCCTTTGTGAATCCAGGTATTTACTTTCTCTAGTGCTATTCCAGGCTTATTGAGCACATCTAGAAAAAAAACAGATGCAAAATTATAATGGTGATACATTTAAACTTCTGGTTTATAACCTTAACTAGCCCTCAACTCTGTTCAAGCAAATCCACAATGCTTTCCTAGTTAGTGCTGTCTCCCATTCTCCTTAGAAGGTATAGCAGACCTTCTTCTAGCTCCTTAAACCACCCATCTCACCACATCCTGCTTTACCCACAACAGGTAACCTCATCAGCATCACTGAGAAAATGGAAGGGTTTTGATTTGGATATCCTGGTAATATCTGCAATCTTACATGTATTTACATCCACTTCCCCCCCCCTTTTCTACAGTGAGACTTTTTTCTTCTCTAGTCTAATACTTAACCCTTCTTTCAGGCTCTTAATCCCATCTTCTGCCCTCTCATAAATCTTGCCCTGTTGATTATTTCCATTCTCTCTGGCATTTTAAAATTTCCTGACACTTTTAATAACAGCAATTAAACACGACTACAAGGCCCTTTATAATCTGGCCCCCACTTTCACTTTTGACTCTTTCATTTCTCACCTCCTAGTCTATGTCCTAGCCATGTAGGTGTTCTTTCAGTTCCTTCAGCAGGTCTTGCTCTCATTTATCCTGGGATTTTTCACATGCTGATCCTTATAGCTGGATCAGCTCCTTCATCTCCAATCCCCATATTTAAGTAATGCTTTTTACATCTTTCATCATATATAACTTTTCTCTGGGGAATCTATCACTTAAGTTTTGATTAGGCATAGTTCTGACAAACTTAACTTGTATTCTATAATAGCCTATCATAGGCTTATTTTTTTATATTATATTTACCATTTTTATTATATTTATTTTTCTAAGAGATTTTTTTTACCTTTTCAATTCTTATTTCTCCAACAGGACCAAGACTGTCTTATTCAATGTTGAATCCCTGGCATCTGGAACATGTCTGGCATATAAGAACCACTCAATATATTTTTTACTGGACTGATTCAATACTTTCACTGAATTTATTTGGCCTAAGTTCATAATGCAAAACTTTAGGAAGCTTAATTGGATCATATGGGAAATGCATTTTGTGTGGTTTAGAGTCCTAAATAGTGGCATTTTCTAAGCCAGAATTTAAATATTAGAATTTGTTAATCATGAGATGAAATCCACAACCATCAGTGTCAAGGAAAATGAGCCAGAGAGAGGTTTTTGTTATACATAGAGTTATTTATCCTGCCTGACTGTAGAAAGTGGCTATAGGGTCAAGCCTCAGACTGACCTGTGGCAGAGCCACATACAAGTCCCAGCTTGGAGGGCAGAGCCCTCATAGCATAATTAAGCTTGACCTTATAGTCCTTGTTCCTAGGTAGTTAATGGGCTGTGGGAGGTGGAGCAAGTGCTGCCAAAACAAGGCTTGAGTAAGGAAGTAGATTTGAAACTTGCAAGAACATTGTAAACATGTTGACCACTCCCTTGTTTGCTTTGTGTGATCTGACTATAAAATAAAGCTTCAGCTTACAGGCTGTGTCACTGTTTCCTCATCCAGGCAGTGATCCTACCTGGCCCCAACTGTATTCTCTTGTCTGTCTTCTTTAATCCTTCACCGCCCCTCCTCAGGTTCACCCCTGGCCATGCTGGATGTGGTTCACCTGACTCCCACCCCAACTAGAAAATATGGCCTGATGAGGGTCTGCGATCTGATCTGGCTTCTTTCTCCACTCTTCCCTCTCTTTGAAATAGTAAAGAGGAATCTTGTGCTTCATTCCCTAGAATCCAATACAATGATATACTTCAATGAAGAAGCTTAATCAATGACACTGAGAAATAATATTTGAGCTCTATTAATGCACTTTTCTTTGGGCATCTTATCTCATTTGGGCATCTTACCCAGTTTGTGTATATTCTTAGCAAATACCCCTTATTGGAATAGTTTTTTTTTAATTGAGGAATTTGATTATTACTGTGGAATTTTATATTTTCTGTGGTGGAAGCAGACAGTATAAAATGCTTATGGTGGGTATTGAGTAGGGTGGTCATATGGCCTGCTCTGCCCAGGGCAGTCTAGTTTAGGTCTGTTTTTTTCCAGTGTCCAGTCTAAGTTAGTAGGTCACCTGGATTTTTCATATTTTGATGAAGCATTAATATTACTACTAATGGCTATCTATAGTAATAAAAGGGTAATATGCTAATTAGACTGGACATCTTCCCGATGTCCTTCTGGACAAAGCCATGGGGGCAGGGCCAAGGCAGAGGCAGTTAGGGGCCATCAGGCCAGCAGGGGAGCAGTTAGGGGTGGTCAGGCTGGCAGGCAGAGGTGGTTAGGGGCATCAGGCGGGAGGTAGAGGTGCGGGTGCTTAGGGGTGATCAAGCAGGATAGGAGCCAGTGGTCTTGGATTGCGAGAGGGATGTCCGACTGCCAGTTATCCCCCGAGGAGTCCTGGATTAGAGAGGGTGCAGGCTGAGCTGAGGGATCCCCACCCTTGCATGAATTTTGTGCACTGGGCCTCTAGTAATACAATAATGTGAGATAGTGTGGTAGAACTTTACTTTGCATTTCTGCCATGGTTTCATCTAGTTGTGTGAGAACCTCATGCTCCCACTTTAACCTTTTGCGCTCCAACATTGAGGCTGACTCGACAGACCAGGCGCTAGTAGCAGGTCCAATGTCAAGCTGAGTTGGTGATTGAGCTAATTGGCAATTTCTGCCAGGGAACTACTGCAACCAAGAGAGGAAGGACTTCTAATTCGGACCAGACTGTTTGAATTCCAAAAATAAAATTGGAGCACAAAGGGTTAACATGTGGCTAAATTTGAAAAACAGCTAGTGATAACTTTTTCTTCTACTTGAAGCTTTTGCTAAAGTTCTCTGTGGGTTTCCATGGCACCCCATGGAGTATGGCTTGTGTGAGGTTCTGTAGGACTAGCCCTATGAGACATATCAGAGGAAGGTTAAGTCACCATGCCTGGCTTGATTGAGAGCAGCTCTGCCCCACTGAATGGCTGCATCTTATAGGAGCTAGTCTGCCGGAAGGAAGGTCAGATAGGTCTGCAGGAGACAGTGGGCTTGATATAAGGGGAAAATAAAGTAATCAGGAATTGAAGGGTCTGGGGGATGGTAAGTTTGTTCTGGGATCAAGAGTGTTCAGGAGAGATTCCTGGAGGGGAAGGGTAGAGTGGGGGAGATAGTGGGAGATGGGACAGGATAAGTAGGTGTGAGTTCTACCTATCCATCATAAAAACTCAATATCAGGCACTGGTCATAGAGAGATGAATATGGCAGATTCCTATCCACAGGGGATTTACAGGTCTGGGATTGAATTTGAGATTTCAAAAAGTTTTTGCACAGCAAAGGAAACCATCAACAAAACAAAAAGACGATCTACTGAAAGAGGAGAGGGCTATCTGCTTGACTCTCTGCCTTTATCTACCTTTGGCAATTGGAGCCAGTTCTAAAGTACTGATGGGACCTGAATTGGATCTGGGTCCTCACCAACCCCCAGTCCTCATGACCTACCTCTTTACTTCCTGGAGGCACCAGGGAGGCAAGCCCAGATACATAAATTGCCAATTCACTCATGGAAATGACTTGGACAAATAGGACCTTTATGTTCCTGTTAGTTCATGTGTGAGCAGGGGTTGGGAAAAGGAGCTGCCCAGTGGAGTATGAAGGACACAAGTTTTCCTGTTTCCTGCTGAGATTCCAGAAACCTGAAGAGGTCATTGTGACCTCAAATGCCTCAAATGGCCATAATCCTGGTTCCCTCTGGTTCTCTCCTGGGTAGAATTACATTCTCTCCTTCTCTTCCTGCTCTGAGCTGGCAATAGGAAAGTGGCTAGCTGGTTACATGGAGGGACTTAGTTTCCTTAACAATTCAGAAACACTCAGAGGGGAAGGGGCTTACATGGATGTCATTCCATCCAGATCTGTTATACTGGCAGGGAGGAGGGAAGCAAATAAGCCACGTGGAGCTGGGGTGAGAGAATAATCCTTTATTCTGGCTTTATCTTTTGTTGTAAGTATGCAACTTTGCTCTATGTGCTATGGTTGTGTATTCATAATTATCAAGGCTGGAAGTCTCCTGGTTCTCCAACCTCCTTAACACATGAAGATAACATATGGGTGAAGTCTAGTCCATTCCCCCAAATATCAGTAGATCCCCAGAAGGCTTCTATTCTCATGATCATTTCTCCCTATGATTTCTGTTTCCTGCAGAACTGCCCATCTCATTGGTATCTTGTTCTGGTGACTTTGAATCTTCCCAAACATATGACGTAGTCCCCTGCTCTGGATTCCCTCAAGCACCTTCAACATGAAGCTGCTGTGTGAAACTGGCATTTGTGGGGGGCTTGGGTTGACATCATGAGATGACAAGCAGTCTTATATCAACTATTCATTATCCACAATGTGTGTTCATTGGCTATGGCTGACACAGAATTTCTCCCTATCTAATCTTCTCTTCGGGTCTCTGTCCTCCCACAATGCTTTGCTTCCTGGACTTCCACTGTTTCCTGGCTATTGCCTTTCTCTCCAGGCCCCACCTTATTATTTTCAACTTTTTTCTCATTCACAAAACATGTTTTTTTTTTAGTGGTTACCATGTGCCAGGCACTGTTCTGCAGGTCGGTTAGTTTAGTTCTCCTTGCCTAGGGAGCCTTACCTTTTCAACAAAGGTCTTTCAGAGGTTTTGAGGCTATACTTTTAAGCAACAAAACAAACAAAACACTATCTGGTCCTGGATGGAAGTTGTCAGTATAAGGCAGGAGTCAGTTATTTTTGTCACAGAGTTTACTTATTCTCTGGGGTCTATAATCAGAATGAAGCTACCAAGAATAGTGTGTGTGTGTGTGTGTGTGTGTGCGTGCGCGCGCATCTCCGTGTGTGCGCGTACGTGTGTGTGTGTGTGTGTGTGTGTGTGTGTGTGTGTGTGTAAGGACTGGGAGAACAGGGAGGACCCATGGGGAATCCCATGACTCAATAATATATAACCTCAGTGGTAGACAATATATGCCAAAGCAAGGTTCTGACATTGAGCCTCTGGCTCTGGCTCTCTCTTCCAGGCTCCCTGTGGCCTCCCGATCCTCTAGTCAGTGCTGGGTAGCTGGTCCTATGTGGGGAAACAAAGGGTTCTTTTCACATTGGAGGGGAGTACGCTGTGTCACTGTCAAGCCCCTGGGTGGAGGCGTGTGAGAGAATTTCCAGGCAGGGAGTGGAGCAGGATCAGGAGGATTGGGAGCAGTCATCTAGGGAGGCAGAAGGTGGGATGGGATGGCCTGTGAGCTGTAGTTGTGAGCTCATCACAGGAAGCCAGGACCATTCCTGAAGCCTCACAGCACATGTTCTAAGGCCAGGGCGACGGGGTTTCAATCCAAATTCTGCCCCTTATTTGCTCACTGACCTAGAAGAGATCCTGGCTCTAGTGTCTGAGACGGGTATGACGGGCTTCTTATCCTCTCATCATGATTCAAGTGAAATAAAATAATTGGAGGTTAATCTAGCCTGTAATGCAAGAGAGAAGGGAGAGATTAAGGGTTGGATGTAGTCCGAGGACAGCAGGTGTGGAGAGAGGGGATGCATTAGGTAAATACTGCAGCGTCAGCAAGGACAGGACTTGGCAGCATGGGAGACAGGGAGGAGGAGAGGTGCTGCCAGCCTCAGAGTTTAGTGCAAGAGCATATGTGTGTGTGTATGTGTGTCTTATATGTGTGACTGTGTGCGTGGTATGATATTTCTGTGTGTGGTATGTGTATATTGTGTATCTGTTTTGCCTGTGTATTTGTGCACAAGTTGTATGTTTAACTTAATTTAAACTTTCCAGGGACAGTCCCAGGGGAAGAAGTGCCTAAAGGAGCAGGACAGGTCTGGAAGCCTTGAAGGAGGGTTGTCAGCAGCCTCATGATCCAGAGGAGTGTATGGGGTGTGTGCCAGGGACTGAATCCAAAGGGGTACTCACATGGTTTCCCAATGCTCCCCTGCCTTTCTGAGTCTCCTGACTGACATTCAGGGCTCAGAGCTTGGAGCCCCATCTATTGAGGGGAGGCTGGCACCCAGGTGATTTGGAAAAAGCTTCTCTTATAAGGTCCATGTCTCTACCCCTGCCCACCCGCCTCCCTCCCCAGCCTGCTTTCACCATGACCTTGGGAGAGTGTCCTACAGGGCAACAGCAATGTCAGAGTAAATAACAAGCTGGTGCTGGCACAGAACCCTGGGAAAACACTTGCAAAGAACAAAGCAAATGCCCTTGGGCAGCAAGAGGTGGATTAATGGATTTGGAGACAGATGAAGGATAGAGGGAGAAAGGTAACTGAACGAGGATTCTTCTGTCAAGATGGTCTGAGTCCTGTCTGGGTTACTGAGGATGGTCTCTCTGAATTTCCAGGATGAGGCCCTGGTACAGCATATCCAGGTTTCATGGTGAAGATTTTGGAACCTATAGTAATGCTTCTAGCAAGGAATGTTTGACCGAGTCAGGAGAGAAGAAAGGGCTGGGTTTGGATGGATGGGTAGAGACACACAGAGAAGGAGACACATGCAAACATGCAAAGGAAGAGAGAGAGAAAAAGGCCAGTAAGAAGAGGGAGAGATTTGGAAAGATACAAAGTTAAGAGAGATGTAGAGTGAGGAGAGAGAGAGAGAGAGAGAGAGAGAGAGAGAGAGAGAGAGAGAGAATTAAAATATTGTACTGAGAAACTTCATCACTTCATCTTTCGTGTTTGGGTTTATGGAGAGATTGTGGTTTACCCTGTGGCTGCAGTTTGGAAAGGTTTTTCTAAGGTATCTGGGCATTAGTGTAGAGTAGCAGCCCATATCAAATACAGTGGCTGGAGGAGAGAAGTTGGGGTTCAGATAAGGTGAGTCATTCTTCTGAGGGGGGTTGCCCTGTTTCTCTATCCCCAGAAAGGAATGGTCTGAGGTTTCAGGCAGACAACTCCCTACTTGGATGACAGGGAAGTATAGACCGGGGCAAGGGAGGGAGGCCAAGAAGTCATTTTCCATGGCTCAGGTGGGAGGTTGAAATGGAGTCTTAGGTGGTTTCCTCTTCTCTTAGGGATAGTAAAGGATAGCTGAGCAATGATAACAAACACTGCACATGTGAAGATGGCTTATCTGCACACCTGCACCTGTCTGTGCGACCTGGAGCTGAGGCTGTGAGTGTGGCTCATTCCGAAGATCTGGGAGAAACACACACTGTGAGCTATAGTGAGCTCAGGGAAGAATGAAGGACTATATTATGGACTAGATATTCTGAAAGTTTTTTTTCACTACAAGACAAGTAGAACCTGCATAGAACATATGCATATACATACATATATATATAATTATTGAGCTTGCAAGAAGTCAAGGAATTCTCCATGAGGCAAAACTCCTCAAACAGACCAGAGTGATGAGCAGTAGCTGCTCTTTCTTTGCAAGGAGATTCAGGGGAATCTGAAGTTTCAAAATTCTTGGCTTTAACCATGTCTACCCAAATACTCTCATTCTAAGACCTTAATTCTTTCTCACAAGTGCCCTAGTTTTAGCACAAGAGACCTGGAAAAGTGTTGTAACCAAAACCTTTCTAATCATACTCAGTTGGTAATCCTCAACCATATTTTCTCTGACCACAGGAAATGAGAGCATCCTTCAAAGCTGCCATGAAGGTTTCTTGTTCTCCACGTGTATTCCCAATTGTAGATTCATAGCCCCCCTTTCTCTCTCTCACCCACACAACTCTCTCTCTCTCTCCCTCTCTCTCTCTCCTTTCTCTTCTGTGTACACATTCTAGTACTGTAAGAAGAAGTCACCCTATGATATTTATAAAACACTAGTGTTGTCATGGTAACTAAGTGCCAAAGCCACTTGATCTCCTGTTGCCTTTCTTGCTCTCCACCTGTACTTCCTCCCGTGTTAGCATTAGTTATACTTGGAGTAATATGATGCAGTGAGCTAAAAACATGGATTACTGGTGTCCCAATTCCCCACCCCAAGGAAGATAATCCTACCTCCTGTTGAGAAAACCACCAGCCCTGAGTGACCTTGCTAGGTCTGATGCACAAAACCTCAGGAAAGTAATAAATCAACAAACTCTAATTGGAACTCCATGGGTGAAAGAATCATGTAATTGTATATTGGGCTTTTCAACAGGAAGAAACAGTTTCTTACCTTGCCTATGTATAAAGTATATTTCATATGATCCAAAAAATCTAAACACAAAATAAAACAAAAAGGTACATGAATACTGGAGAACACGAAGATACCTGGGGTGTGGAAAAGACCTTACACAAGAGATAAAAACAAGAGAAACTGAAAAAGAAAAATATTCATGATCACATATAAATTTAAAAGTTATTTATGTCAAAAGATCCTACAAATGTCAAAAGATAGAAGACATATCAGAAAATATTTTTTGTTGTGTGTATGATATTCAATGGGTCACTATCTTTTCTATACAAAGAATGTATAGAAAACTAGAGGCCTAGTGCACGAATTCGTGCATGGGTGGGGTCTCTCAGTCTGGCCAGCAATCAGGGCCGACTGGGGCCATCTTGCCCGGTCCTGTTGATCGGAGCCAATGGAGGCCAGCCTGCTGGGAAGGGACCATGGGAGGTTGGCCAGCTGGTTGGGAGGAGGGACCATGGGAGGGCTCCAAGGTCTGTCTGGCCCTTTCACCCAGTCCCAATTGGCCAGACCCCAGCAGCAAGCTAACCAACTGGTCAGAGAATCTGCCCCCTGGTGAACAGTGCACGTCATAGTGACTGGTCGAGCGGTTGACCAAATGGTCTACCGATTGGTCAGACACTTAGCATATTAAGGTTTTATTATATAGGATGGCAAAAAGGGAAAATATCAGCAACCACAAAAACAGCCAAGACCGTGAAGAGGGAATCTGTTGAAGGGAAATACAGATCACCAATAAAAATATAGAAATCTTCTCTACTTCTCTAGGGAAATGAAAATTAAAGCACCAACAAGGAACTATTTTTCACCACCCTATTGGCAAAAATTAGAAAATTCTGGGGAAATGGGCAGGCAGATCCTGTCAGTGGAAACATAGTTTCCCATACCTTTTTGGAAAACAATCTGACAATATCTATTAAAATATTTTAAATGTGATGAGAAACTAAGATGGCGGCATAGATAAACACCAGGAAATTGTCGCCTCCCACAACAATTGAAAAATACCGCAAAGGACAGAGCAGACATCATCCAGAACAACAGGAAGCCTGGCTGAGTGTAAATTCTATAACTAGAAGGAAAGAAAAGCACGCTGAGAGCCAGAGGAGCTGCGGAGGTGAAGTGTAGAGGTACGGTGGCTTGTGCGCGTGCGGAAAGGGGGTGGCACCTGAGGGCGCGGCTGTTTTTTTTGAATCACAAGCTCCCGACGGCTCTGAACTCCGGTTCCGGGAAGTCTCTGGGGACCCAGGACTCATACGGGGAGAAGCTGGACTGTCGGGCAGCGGGCGAACTTGAGTGCGGCTTTCCCTCAGAAGTGCTTGCAGCAATTATCGGGTCACTGAGATGCGCGACTCCTTAGGAGAATCAGCCATAGCTGCTTTCTCCGCCCTTTGACTCCCTGAGACCCCGCCCCACCCAGGCTGCGGCAGAGGCTTTTGCATGTGAATGTACCTAACTGCAGCCGAGCCAGGCAGACCTGGAACTTCCAAGAGAAGGCCCAAGGCCCCGCAGCAGCTTGCATTGCTTCACAGCTGAGCCTCTTCGTGGCTCCTGCTGTGTGGCCTCAGGCAGAGGCTGAATTAACACCTCCTTAGATCCAGGAGCCACTGTACCCAGTGGTCAGAGGGGGACCATCCAGATTGCAACTCCTCAGATCCATAAGGGACACACTCAGGGAGCAGACTCAGTGAGCACCAAAGCCCCACTGAAGCAAGTCTTGCCCCAGAAGGGTGTCTTCAGCACAGAAGTTCTCCCACTTCAGACACAGCTGATTCTCACAGCCAATTGGCCTGGAGGTCAATTCCTCCCAGTGATCCTACAACAACCAAGGCACCAAGAGTGCACCAAGAGAGTCCACCGCAGGTAACTGGGGAGGCTGAGCCACTGGGCCCTACAAGACACCTGGCGCGCAGGGCCACTCTATCAACACAGGGAAGCAGCCAAAATGTGGAGACAAAGAAACAGGTCACAAATGGCAGAAATGGAGGAAAGCAAATGACTGGATATAGAGTTCAAGGCCACGCTTATAAGGTTTTTCAAGAATTTTATGGAAACCGCCGATAAATTTAATGAATCCCTCAATAAGTATAGTGAGACCATGGAGGACATGAAAAAGGACCAACTAGAAATTAAGCATACACTGACTGAAATAAAGAATAATTTACAGAGATCCAACAGCAGACAAGAGAATCCCAAGAATCAAGTCAAAGATTTGAAATACAAAGAAACAAAAAATACCCAACCGAAAAAGAAAAAAGAAAAGAGATTCCAAAAATATGAAGATAGTGTAAGGAACCTCTGGGACAACTTCAAGTGTACCAACATCAGAATTATAGGGGTACCAGAAGGAGAGAGAGGGCAAGATATTGAAAACCTTTTTGAAGAAATAATGACAGAAAACTTCCCCCACCTGGTGAAAGAAATGGACTTACAAGTCCAGGAAGCGCAGAGAACCCCAAACAAAAGGAATCCAAAGAGGACCACACCAAGACACATCATAATTAAAATGCCAAGAGCAAAAGATAAAGAGAGAATCTTAAAAGCAGCAAGAGAAAGACAGTCAGTTACCTACAAGGGAGTACCCATACGACTGTCAGCTGAATTCTCAACCATGCAGGCCAGAAGAGAGTGGCAAGAAATATTCAAAGTGATGAATAGCAAGAACCTGCAACCAAGATTACTTTATCCAGCAAAGCTATCATTCAGAATAGAAGGTCAGATAAAGAGCTTCATGGATAAGAAACAGCTAAAGGAGTTCATCACCACCAAACCAGCATTATATGAAATGCTGAAAGGTATTCTTTAAGAAGAGGAAGAAGAAAAAGGAACTCTTACCATTTGCCACAGCATGGATGGAACTGGAGAGCGGATAAATACCACAGGATCTCACTCATTTGTGGAATATAATGAACAACATAAACTGATGAACAAGTACTGATCCAGAGACGGAGAGGCATTGATTGGACTGTCGGGCCTTGGAGGGAAGGTAGGGGAGGGTAGGGGTAAGGGGGAAAGATCAACCAAAGGACTTATATGCAAGCATATAGGCCTAACCAATGGACACAGACAACGGGGGGGTGAGGGCATGAGCGGGGGGGTGGGGGGGTTGGTAGAGGGTACCGTGGGAACAAGGACACATATGTAATATCTTAATCAATAAAAAATATAAAAAAAAGAAAAGAAATAAAGATGATGCCACAGACCTACAAAAAAAATATTTTAAATGTAAATTATTTCCCCTAGTATTCTGAATTATGGGAATCTATGCTACAGAAAAAAGCATCCATACATAGAATGAATGGACAAGGATATTTATCAAGAATATTTATCAAGGATATTTTTCAATAGCAAAAATACATGCAGACATACATATGTTTAATAAAAAAAAAAAAACTAAAACTACATCAACAAAATACTTGTCAGTCTATCAGGAGGGGGATAGCAGTATAGGTTATGGTAATATCAATATGGAATATTATGCAGCTGTTAGGAAAATGAATTGGACTGATGTAGGGGATCTGGAAGGATGTTTATACCAAATTAAGTGAAAAAACAAATTGTAAATAGCACCCAGAGTAAGATTCCACATTTGAAACAAAATAAAACAGCACATATTTTTATATGATCTTACAGAAATATGTGGAAAAAATATATAAAACTATTCACATATGCTTCTTTAGAGAATGTGGGAGAGAGAGGGCTTATGACTTTTTTCTATCATTGTAGTGTTGACTTAGTACAAGTGAGCTCCACAAGGACATGAATTTTTGTCTTGTTCATTGCTGTCTGTTTAGCACCAAAAAATGTAACAGGCATCCCTGGCCAGTGTTGCTTAGTGGTTGGAGTGTTGGCTGTGCACCAGAGGGTCTCGGGTTCAATTCCCATTAATGGGTGTGTACCTGGGTTGCAGTTTCAATCTCTGGCCCTGTTCCCTGTCATCTCTCTCTCTCTTTCTCTCTCTCTGTTTCTCTCTCCCTCCCTCCCTCCTTCCTTCCCTCCCAATTCCTCTCTAAAAAGTAAAAAAAGATAGGTATATTAGATCATTCAATAAGGTTTATTGAATAAATAAACATTTATTGTTTCTTTAATTTAAAAAGAAAGCATATGTGGTCAGGTAATGGAGAAATTAGGTTCTAAATAAGAGCAACCCAAGAGAGATGTGGAGAGGGCCATTACAGAAATGAAAGCTCTTACCAGAGAAACCTGGGTGGACTTTTAAGTCAGGAGTTAGAAAGTACAGGGGAAAAGCTGGCCACAGAGGTGATTACAGGAGCATTTAAGCAAATAACTCTCCCTGGAACAGCTGGGTCACTTCTTCCACCCTCACTTGTTCACAGAGTGGCTGGTTCAAGGGTTTGCTCTCAGGCCCATGTGACAGGATCAGCGAGTGTCTCATCAGCAGGAGGCACCATGCAATCTGATGTAACTCTGCATCTCCCCAGTGGTCACAGAAAGAAAAGGGCTGTGTTACAGAACAACCGGATATTCTAAAGCCAGTTGCTTAGAGCAAAGTCGTCCCCAGGTTGTCTGCTAGCTCTGCATCCACAGGCTCTCCCCAGCTGTGCTGTCCCCATTTCCTGAGACTGCAGTTGGTTAACTCCAGGGAGAGACAGTCCTCCTGTATAAACTCTGAAGGATCCCGTGCCTGGTGCCTATAAATTCAACTTAGCCTGTCATTTGAAGCAAAGCATTAGCAAACATTTGAGGGAAATTAACATTATAAAATAGAAGGGCCAAAAAGAATCAATGAGATAACTAGCTAAGGATGAAACAGAAAAATGAAAAAAAAACCCCAAAAAACCTTAAAAATTATAATTACCATTTTCAGAAAATGTTGAGAGGACATTATATTCAGATATCAAGGGCTCCTTCATAGGCAAAAGTGTTCTTACAAATTAAAGAATTGCTTATCAAAAGAAAGTTCCAAATGGAAGGCATGGCTGTAAAATGAACCACTGACTTAGAAATCAGAGTATGCTTTCATAATAGACTGAAAAGACAAGAAGATAGAAATTATGAAAATAAAGATAAAAAACATGATGGAAAGGTCCAGAAGATCAAATAACTATTTAAGAGGAAGTTAAAAGTTAAAAGATTAGATCAGACTATGAAGGATAAGAAGGAGGAGAATAAAAATTTCAGAAGTGAAGATATACTGAATACTTCCGGTCAAACTGCTGACTGAGAGTAGGAAAGAATAGCTATGTATAATGTCTAGATTCTGAAATTGAGGGCTAAGCATAATTTAACAAGTTTCCATAAAAAAAATACATGCAAAGAAAAGCCAACTGGAATGGCATAAAACCTGTTGCCTATGAGATTAAATGCCAGTGAACAGGAAGCAGAGGCTACTTGGTTTTGAGGAAAAAGAATGGAGAAACTGAATTTCTAGAGTTAGAAAATATCATACAAGAATTAAATACAAATAACAGGGCCATACCATTTCTAAAAAAATTACTCTCAACAGAGAAAAAATTCAAAAAGAAGATTACAATAATAGTTGGTAAGCAAGGAAACTATTATAACATAGTTACATTTAATTTACAAATAACTCAATCAATTATTTTTAATTTAAAAATTACTTATATCAGTAAAATAATAATTTAAGGATCAATTGATTTAACATTTAACATTTACTTGTTAATATTGTATTTTATACAATTATTAAGAATTGATTCCTATAATGAATATATCTATAATAATAAAAGCATAATATGCTAATTAGACCGGATGGCCGAACGACCTTCTGGATGAAGCGGGGACTGTGAGGGCTGAGGCAAGCTGTGGCTGTGAGGGCCGAGCCCCTTGCAAGAATTTCGTGCATCAGGCCTCAAGTGGTGTAATAATTGACCATACTATGGAAATAATATTTTACTATTATTTTGGAGGAATGATTGGGAAAGATAGGAAATTAAAGAAATGTTACATATATTATTTTGAGGGGAGATCATAGTGATTAATTGTTCATATTTGTAGAGAAATGCTTATTTAAATACTAGAGGCCTGGTGCACGGATTCGTGCACCAGTGGGGTCCTTTTGTTTGGCCTGCGGGATTGGCCTGAAACCGGCTCTCTGACATCTCCCGAGGGGTCCCAGATTGCAAGAGGGCACAGGCCAGGCTGAGGGACTCCACTGATGCACGATTGGGGGCAGGGAGAGACACAGGAGGTTGGCCAGCCAGGGAGGGACTGCGGGAGGGCTCTAGGGTGTGTCCGGTCTGTCTTGCTCAGTCCTGATAGGCCAGACCCCAGCAGCAAGCTAACCTACCAGTTGGGGCGTCTGTCTCCTGGTGGTCAGTGCACATCATAGTGACTGGTCGACCGGTCGACTGTCTGCCCCCTGGTTGTCAGTGCATGTCATAGCAAGTGGTTGAGTGTTCTTCACATATCATTAGCATATTATGCTTTGATTGGTTGAACGGACAACCGGACAGTTAGCATATTAGACTTTTATTATATAGGCTCTTTGTTAAAAAAGTAAGAACTAATGGACATAGACAACGGAGGGGTGATTGCTGGGGGTGGGATGGGGTGAGGGGAGGTGGAGGAAGGTATAGCAGGGATAAATGGGGATGGGCAGTCTTGACTTGATGGACAGTGTATAGATGATGTGTTGTAGAATTGGGCACCTGAAACCTGTATAATTTTGTTACCCAGTGTCACCCCAATACATTTAATAAAAAAGGGGGGGGAAACAAGAATGCTCAATGCCACAGATGACAATGGAAGGGCTAAAAAAATTTAAATGTAACAGCTAATAAAATGGCCAAGTATATAAATATTGGCAAATATTTCAGTTGCCTATCTAATATACTTTATCCTTTTCTTTAGACTAGAATGAGGTGATGCTATCTATACTCAGCTAAAAGGCTATGTTTTCCAGCTACCCTTGCAGCTAGGTAAATACTAAATATATACTAAATAGATGCAGTCACATCTGCACACCATGGTCTGACTGATGATTTATGAGTGTATGAAGCCTCAGGAAAGGCTCCTCCAATGAGGCTGGTTCAGTTGAGACATGGCTTTTTTGCCCTTCCCCCTTTCTTCTTGCTGCATGGAACTTGGGCATGATGGTGGGAGCCACCTTATGACTTTGAGAATGGAAATTATTTTTGTGAATGGTGGAGCGCAAAGAGAGTGGGGGCCTGGGTTCCTGTGACAGCAGAGCCTCCATCTACACTCTGGACTGCCTTCCTTCAAACTTCTGTTATGTGTGAGAATATACGTTTTTAAGTTCTTCTATTTTAGGGTTCTTCTTTGTTCGGTAGAGTCAAATACTGATATGTAGATTCTTGAAATCATTAGAAGAAAAATACAAACAGCAACTCGAAACTCAATTGATCTTGGGAAGGTCAGTAAGGGGAAAACCCCCCACAAAAAACAAAGGAATAATGCCACCCCCCCCAAAAAAAGATGACAGAGTCGAAAAGTAAAATTTAGTTGCATGCTTTTTGTGAGCAATGCACCTAAAGTGAATGGACACAGAAGGTTGAACAATAAATGGAAGAATAAATATATACAAGGTAAATGCTAACCAAAAGAAAACAAGGTTAGCCATGTAAATATCAGACAAAGTAGAATCAAGGCCAAGATCTTTAAGTAGAACAAAGAATGCCTTTTATATAGAAAAAAAGGGGTATGTTTTTCCAATAGTCACGAACTTTATGTATCAAAACCACTTTGCACTGAGACAAATAAAACAAAATCTGTCAAAAATGTAAAGAAAAAAAACAATCATAGTAGGAAACATTAAAAATTCCTGTCTCAAAAAAACCCCACACATAGATTTGAGTATAGGACAAAGAAGCTTTATTATGGCATTGTGCACAATGAACAAAGAATGAACCTGTTTCCAATTCCCACGGGGCATTAAATGTGGGACACTGATCAATATTAGCTAGGCACTAAAGAAACAGCTCAACAAATCCCTAAGGTTGAAAATGTACAGGTCGCATTTTCCAAAATAATGCAATATAAGTAGAATTAAAAATTATAATAAAATGTCGTAACCACTTGGAAATATTTTAAAAAGCAGTTTTCTAAATATCTCTTGGTCAAAAGGAAAACCAAACTTTCAATTACTGGCTGTTTGGGAACTGACAATGTGAGCACTTCACATCTTAATGTGTATTGGAATCAAAATAGTTCTCAGAGAATTCTTTATTATTTTAGTGGTTTTTATTGCAAAAATGAGATATATCGAAAGTAAAAGATCTAAACATTTAACTTTAGAGACTAGAATATAAAATCAAATAAACCAAAAGCATGTTGGAGGCAATTAGTAGGTACCAAAGCAGAAATCATTTAAATGGAAAACCTCAAAGAGAACAACTCATGGTTCTTAGGCGCCCCTCTCCCCGGGGAGGCAGCTGCAGGGCAGCCTGCGGTGCTCCGGAGCACAGAGACCTGCTGGCCCCTAGGCCTGCACTGTAGTTTCCAGACCCTGTGGCTCACTAACACCCTTGCTCTCCTAAGCCTTCATCAACCCCCCTCCCAGTGACTCCCCTTCCTTTATTTAAGACTTTGGCTCCTGGATCACAGTTTTGCTTTCCATCCTACATCCTGCCAACGTCCTAGATAATTTTCATTTTTCTGGAACCTCCCAGTTCTTTGACCTCCTCATTTCTAATAAGTTTCATCTCAACTGCTTTGGCTGCACATGGACCTAATTTATTACCTAAATTAGTTCCATTTGTGAAATTCTTAGTTGAAATAACTGCCTTCCCCTCAGCACACCTTCCTATTCCCAAGTCTCTAACATAGGTATTTCCCTTTTATCTTTTTTTTTCATCACCCTCCTTCCAAGATGTTCACATTTTAATCCCCAGAATTTGTGAATATATTATGCACATGGCAAGGGGGAATTAAAGTTGCAGATAGTGAAGTTTGCTAATCAACTGGCACTGAGATGGGGGGTTATCCTGGGTTATCTGGGTGGACCCGGTGTAATGATAAGGGTCCTTATAAGTGAAAGAGAGAAGAGGGGAGTCAGAGTAAAAGAAGGAAGTGGGAAGCAAAGGTTGGAGTGATGTGATTGCTGGCTTTGAAGAAGAAAGGGGGCCACAAGCCAAGGAATATAGGCAGTCTCTAGAAACTGGGAAAGGCAAGGAAATGGATTCTCCTCTAGAGCTTTCTGAAGGAATTTGGCCCTGCAGATGCCTTGACTTTGCCCAGTGAGACCCATTTTAGACACCAGATCTCCAGAACTATAAGATCTGCGTTGTTTTATGCCACTAACTTTGCAGTAATTTGTAATAGCAGTCATAAGAAACACACTGAGGCAGGCCTCTTTGGCAGACTACTTTGTCAACCTCTCTTTTCTAGTGCAAAACCCTAAGCAGTTCTTTTTTTTTTTAAATATATTTTTATTGATTTTAGAGAGAGAAGCAGGGAGAGATAGAAATATCAAGGGGAGAGAAACATTGATCGCTGCCTCTTGCACTCCCCACTACTGGGAATTGAGCCACCAACCCAGGCATGTGCCCTGACCAGGAATTGAACTGGCGACCTCTTGATGCATGGGACAATGCTCAACCATTAAGCAACACTGGCTGGGCCAAAACCCTAAGCAGTTTAGAGTTCCCAGCTAAAAGGGGAGGACAATTCTGTTATAGCCCTTTTGCACATAAGGTCAGTGACGGTGAGGATGGTAGAAAAGGGGAGCATATTAATCGGACTTGAATGCAGCATCATAGAAATGATCAGGGAAGTTAGCTATGGCTCACACACAAGGGCAGAGTACCATCATGTGTCTTATTCCTGCTTTCCCTGAGTGCTCTTTTTCATGTGACTTGAAGTCAGTGGGTGGCTCAGGAAGAGAACTCTTCCTCTTTGAAGCTCAAACTCCTCATCTATAATAATAAAAGTGTAATATGCTAATTAGACCAGATTCCTTCTCTGTGTCCTTCCGGATGACCTTCTGGATGAATTCAGGGCGACGGGGGCCGAGGCAGAGGTAGCCTCTGGGGTGGTGGCGGTGGGAACCGAGCCCCTTGCACGATTTTCGTGCTTTGGGCCTCTAGTTTGTAAATAAAGAGTTTGGATCAAATGTCTCTCAGGCCATTGGCAGCACAGATTCTGGTACTGACCTTCACTCAGTCAGCACCCACCTCCACTCCATCCCATCCCTGCGTTCTCTTGCCTTAGACACACTGACACACAGAAGTCCTGAGACTGGCTTCTTTCCAGGCATGTGCCTTGCACAGACAACTTTCCTTCATCTCCTGGCTCCTCATTGGACTGGGAGAAACACCCGTATAAAATATTTTCCACAAACTATATGTTTTTTTCCATATTTTTCGGCTCCCAAACATGATAGTTCTGGCGCAGCTGCTGCTTTCTGCTGGAGAAGTGGAGAAAGTGTGTGGGGAACCCCTCTGGCTTCTTCAGTGTTGATTTTTGCTGTCAATTATTGCCATAGCCTATTTGGAACAGCAGAGGGCGCTGATAGACAGCTAAATTTTCATGTGAAAAATGGATGTGCGAATTTAATTTTTGATAATCCTGTTAGGTATTTAAAACTGATTGCTACTAATATAGTTTGTGAAATACTTCAAATAAATAGAAAAGAGTAGAATAATATAGAGAACACCCGGATATAAAAAAAATCTGGCCCAGGGAGAACCAAGATTGCAGCGTAGGCAAATACCTGTACTTGCCACCTCCCACAATCACATCAAAATTACAGAACTAAAATACAAAGCAACCATCATCCAGAACCGCTGGAAAGCTGGCTGAATGGAAGTCCTAAAACTAGAGAAGTAAAGAAGAAAGCACACTGAGACCGGTAGTAGTTGCAGAGGCACAGAACGGGCTGGTTCAGCACCCATGTGGGCTGCTTTTTTAACATGTTAAGCGCTATGTCAGTCACCGGTGACTGACTAATTGGGGGGAGGTTGCCTCTGTGGAGGCTTCCCAGAGGAGCAACGGGTCCCAGCCCCACACCAGATGCCCAGCCCAGCATCCCAGAGCTGGGAAAAGAAGTCCCTACAGGCAGCAAGAACTATGGACTGTAAAAACCAGTGCGGATTGGGGCTGAGTGATACACAGACCGCTGGAGACCCAGCTGCTCCTCATAAAAGCCTGGCACCATGAACTGAACGTACAGACTCCTGCTTCCTCTGAGCTCCAATGCCAGTCGAGGCTCTGGGGGACCAGAAACATACGAGGAGAAACTGGACTGTCTGGCATTGGGGCAGGAACACGGGGGCAGCTTTCTTCCAGTGGGAGGTGCTCCCAGTGGTCATTGTTTCCTTGCTGGGACCTCCCCGGTTGCAGGGCTGATTGGCAGCCATTTCTGTTTGCTCCACCCTGGTGATTCCCTGAGACCCCACCCCACCCAATTTACATCTCCACCCAAGCTGTGGGCAACGGCTTTTGCATATGAATGGCCTGTCCTTTCTCTGGCTAAAACCCTGTCAAACAAGCTGCAGCTGGGTCAGGGAGCCCCAAACTTATCAATAAAAGGCCCAAGATCCTGCACCAGCACCAGCCTGCCTTGCTTTACAGCTGGGCCTTGCCTGGGCACTTCCAAACTCAATATAAAGAGGAGGAATCTGCAAATCTCTCTGTAGTTCCTGGGTGGCCTCAGGCAGTGGCTGACTTTGCACCTCCCTGGAGACCCAAGAGCCAGTGCACCCAGGGGGCAGCATCAGACCATACCAAATTACAACTCTACACATCCGTAAGCTACACACTCAAGGGGCAGACTCAGTGAGCACCAAAGCCCCACTGAAGCAAGTCCTGCTCCATAAGCATGTCTCCTGCACAGGAGCTGTCCCACTGGAGTTGCAACAGGTCCCCACAGCCAATTGGCCTGGAGGTCAATTCCTCCCAATGACAACAAAAGCAATCAAGGTTCAACTACAACAAGACTGTGCACACAGCCCACACAGGGGTGCACCTAGAGTGTCCACCTCAGGTGATTGGGGAGGCTGAGCCACTGGGCCCTATAGGACACCTACTACATAAGGCTACTCTATCAACTCAAGGAAACTTAGCAGCTCTACCCAATACACAGAAACAAACACAGGGAAGCAGCCAAAATGTGGAGACAAAGAAACATCACAAATGAAAGAAATGGAAGAGAGCAGACTACTGGATATAGAGTTCAAAACCACAGTTATAGGGTTACTCAAGAATCTTCTAGAAACCTCCAAGGGACTTAGTGAGACTTTCAAGGATCTTAGTAAAAATGCCAAAAAAAAAAAAGGGGAAAAGAACCAGTCAGAAATGAAGCATACACTGACTGAAATAAAGAATAATATATTGGGATTCAACAGAAGACTAGAGGATTCCGAGAAGCAAATCAATAATTTGAAATATGAGGAAGCAAAAAGCACCCAACCAGAAGAATCCAAAAATATGATGATAGTGTAAGGACAACTTCAAGTGTACCAACATCTGAATTATGGGTGTGCCAGACGAAGAGAGAAAGAGAGCAAGATATTGAAAATCTATTTGAAGAAATAATGACAAAATTTCTCCTACCTGGTGAAAGAAATATACTTACAGGTCCAGGAAGCACAGAGAACCCCAAACAAGAGGAACCCAAAGAGGACCACACCAAGACACATCATAATTAAAATGCCAAGAGCAAAAGACAAAGAGAGAATCTTAAAAGCAGCAAGAGAAAAGCAGTTAGTTACCTACAAGAACGTGCCCATATGACTTTGAGCTGATTTCTCAACAGAAACTATGCAGGCCAGAAGGGAGTGGCAAGAACCTTGGTTGTAGGTTCTTGCTATTCATCTCTACCCATCAAAGTTATCATTCAGAATTGAAGGTCAGATAAAGAGCTTCACAGACAAGAAAAAGCTAAAGAAGTTCATCACCACCAAACCAGTATTATATAAAATGCTGAAGGGTATTTTTTAAAAAAATATTTTATTGATTTTACAGAGAAGGATAGAGAGATAGAAACATCAATCAGCTGCCTCTGCACACCCCCTATTGGGGATGTGCCCATAACCAAGGTACATGTCCTCGATGGGAATCTAACCTGGGACCCTTCAGTCTGCAGGCCGACGCTCTAACCACTGAGCAAAACTGGTTAGGGCCTGAAGGGTATTCTTTAAGAAAAGGAAGAAGAAAAAGGTAAAGATAAAAATTATGAACAACCAAGTGGCAACAAATAGATATCTATCAACAATTGAATCTAAAACTCAAATGAATAAAAAATCTGATGAACAGAATAAACTGGTGAATGGAATGGAATCAGGGGCATGGAAATGGAACAGACTGATGGTTCTTAGAGGGAAGGGTGTTTGGAGAGGGTGTGGGAAGAGATTAGACAAAGATCTATATGCATGTATATGTTACCTATGGACACAGACAATAGGGTGGCAAGGGCCTGGGGTGGGGTGGGAACTGGGTGGAGGGGAGTTATGGGGGGGGGGGGGGAAGGGACTTCTGTAATAATATAAACAGTAAAGATTAATAATAATAAAAAAAGATAGTGAACACCCAAGCCACATACCCACTGTCCAGCTAGATTAAAATTTAGCAGCATGTGTATTTAATTAAAAAATTAAATAGTAAATAAAGTTTAATTGCACCTTGAATGCTCTTCCTTTCCACCCTAAACTAGCCACTACCATTAATTTAATGTTTACCCCTCCCTTACATAATTTTAGCCTTATCAATAGTCATGTGTCTATTAGTATTATAAAGTATTGCTTTACAGATTTCAAATCCTATATAATAAAAGGCTAATATGCAAATAGACCAAATTGCGGAACAACCAAACAACCAAACAACCAGTCGCTATCACGTGTGCTGACCACCAGGGGGCATGTGTAGAACATGGTGGGTGTCCACAGCAGGCTGCAAAGCACAGAACATGGTGGGCATTGGCCACGGCCGGATGGTGGAGCAGGTGAGTGGGGGTGCCAGACTAAGGCCGGGCGCTGGTCATTGTCATTGGGGCGAGCCTCTGGTGGTTACTGAAAATTCTTTGCTCCTGCTTGCCATGGTCCTGCCTGGCACGCTCACCTGCTGCTGGTGTCAACCCCTCTTGCACTCACTGCCTGCACTGGAGCCGCTGCTCACACCCACTGCAGGTTCCTGGCGCTGGCCCTGATTGCTTGGCACTGTCAGTGGTTGTGAGTGGCGGCGGCTGCCGGCCCGATTGCCCCCCAGGGCTTCTCCACCTCCCCCTGCTCCTGAGGGGTGATTGAGGCAGCAGCCACAGTGAGCACCCGCTGACGGGCTGGCATGGCCTGGTCAGCATGTGGGAGTGGTGGCGGCAGGAGTGGGGCTGCTGGCAGACATGGGATTGGGATCTGCAGCGGGAGGGGCTGGGTGGGAGCACGGAGGATGGGCCGAGATCCATCCCTGTGCCCACCACAGCCTCGCAACCCACAGTTCTTTTCAAGGTGTACGAATTTGTGCACAGGGCCCGTAGTTTTATATTAAAGGTCTCATACTTTGTTTACTTCTGAAACTTGCTTTTTTCAACTTCCCATTATATTTTTGAGACTTATCTTCAGTGATAAATGCCTCTCTAGTTCATTATCTAAACCACTGCCCAGAGTTCCATTGTATGAACATAGCCAATCTATTTCTAGCCCTCTGCTGGTGGATGTTTGGCTTTCCATTCTTTCTCTTATTAAGAATACCATCAGGATATTTTGGTTCATGTCTCCTTGTGGGTTAGAGTGATAGGGTGTGTGGTATGAGCATCTTCAATGTTAATGTGCACTACCAAGTGTGGAACCACAAAGTCCTGTGGAACCAAATGCTCTGCAATGGTGGTGCCACAGGGTATTGATCTTTGTCATTGCTCCAACACTCAACATCATCAGACTTCTAAAAGTTTGCAAATAGGATGGATATGAAAATGGTTTTTCATTTTTAAAATTTTCATTTCTCTAATTATCAGTGAGGTTGACCTTTTTTTCATATGTCTATTGGCCATTTGCATTTCTTCTGTGAATTTATTTTTTAAATTAATCTTTTAATTGTGGTAAGAGCACTTAACATATCTACCTTCTTAACAAAATTTGAAGTATATAATACAGCATTGTTAACTAAAGGCAAAATGTACAGCAGATTTCTAGATTTCATCACCTTATACCTGTCCATTTCATTTATACTTTTCAAGTCTCTGTTCAAGTCATTTTCCCAGATCCTCGCCAACCCTTATTATCTCTTGTATTTTTCATAACACTCATTCTAGTAGGTGTGAGGTGATATCTTGTGGTTTTAATTTGCATTTCCTCAATGATTAGTCAATGGATAGGTCCCTGGGTAAGACTGAACCTGCACTGTGACTAAAAGGGACTGGAACCTGAGCCCCAAGTTCCACAGCCAAGATTGATGTCTTTAGATCTGGCTCTGGAGCATGGATGGGCTTGTCCCTCCCAGGTCCCTGGGTGGGCTGGACTGCCTCTTGATCACGGCTAGAGGAGTTGGAACTGAGTATGGGAGCCTTTCAGGACCTCCGAGGACATGGACAGGAGTGTCTCCTGCTGGGTCCCCATCCAGCAAGACTGTTATGGACTGTGACTGGGACAGGCCTGAGGCCAGTTTTAGGGCCTTTCAGAACCTACTGTTCAACCCAGTTTGGTCAGCTTGCCTCCAGGGGCTTGCATACCAACTGTGTAGAGGGGCTGGAACTGGTTCATGGGCCACTTCAGGATCTATGGCCAGGTCCCACTTCTGTATGCGTATTACCCGATATATGAGTATGCGTGACTCCTCTGGGGCACCTTGGGGTATGGTGCTGGTGATAAAACCAAGTCAGATGAGGCTGTAGCTGACTTCTCAGGGGTAGGAAGCTGTTTTTGGATTTGGAGCTGGGACCATGGATGAAAAGTCAGTCTCCCAGGTGTGGGCCTGCCTTCCTAAAATGGCTCTCCTAGGTCTTGAATGGAACCTGGGTTTCATAGCCTCTTACCTGGATCCCAAAGCTCCTACAAAGGCACTTTTGTCCATAGATGGTTGACAAATTATTGTTGAGAGGGGCTATGAGAGGGAGATGTCCTGTTTGGTCACGTTGTTGACATCATTTATAGACAGGATTCTTCTGGACTCTAACCTCTTTTCTTAGAACATGGCTTTAGAAAACTTGTAATTCTTACAACTATAAATTCTTTCTGCACCTTTGAGATGTAAATACTTTAAAAAAGGTTTTGTCAGTTTTGTAAGCCAGAACTGTCTTTCTCAAAGACATGTAATCATTATGGAAGATAGAGCCCTCATCATCCTCTCTCTTGGAGGTTGGAGCCTTCATGAAGATGTTGGTAAGCTTACTTTCCTCTTGGTTAACAAACACATAGATAGCCTGTGATTTCTTTCATTCCAGCCCTTAAAAACTTTCTAGGCCTTTGTTTCAGTAGATTTGAACTCAGACTGAGTTACTGAGTTCCAACCTTTCTACCCTATTGCAATAGCCTTAAATAAAATCGTCCTTGCCCATTTGACTTTGTCCAGGGTGATTTTTAAATTGGTTACTTTACAAAAAATGATAATAAAATAAAAATTGCATGATAGCCCATTTGTGTGAAATTATAATACATGTTTATATATATATGCAAAAAAGACATATATGAAATATGGTTATAAAATGAAAATAATGGCGATCTTAAATGGTGGGATTGGACTTCTGTTGATCTTTAATTTCTTTCTTAGTCTTGCTTATATTGATTGAAATTTTCACAGTGAAAATTTCTAAAAATGGGTCAAACAAATAGTACTATTGTTTTATAGGCATAGGGTCTGAACCAATTAAGAGAAAGACAAGATAAGGTAAGACATGACAAGGTAAGACATAAGGAGATTAAATCATTAGCTTTATTATTGATAAAACTGATATTAGAGTATGCCCCCCCCACACACACACAGGCAAGTGGACTTCCTAATTTTGATCTCCAGGATTAGACAGATTTATTCCCAGTCAAAGAAAGGCTGTATTGAACTCCCATGGGTCTTTGTGTTGTGGAATACTTTCACAAAATCTGGTACACGAAGTGGCAGAATTTATTATGTATTTTATGCAAGTAACTTAATTTCAAGAGAGAGGTGAGAGGAAGGAGGTAGGTTAAGCATGCTCTGTCACATGTTTTAAATGCCCAAATCAGAGAAACCGCTCTGCCCAGCCCTAGGAGAGAGTGAAAGTGCTGTGAGAGGTCAGAAGTATTGAGCAAGCAGAAACTTATCCCTATGAGAGGAAGCAGCAAACACAGGAAAGAAGCATTCCTCCCTGTGCTAGGTGTTTCCAATATCCATTCTTTCCTTCTTTATCAATATTAGAACTCCTGAATTTAGATGAGCCCATGACCACCCAGAAGAGAAGTTATGTTTCTCAACCTCCCTTGCAGATAAGGTGTGTCTATGTGGTTAAATGTGACCAATATGAGGTAAGTGGAAGAGGTACTGTGCAACTTGTCAAGTTTCCTTAAAAGATGGAGCACACCTTTCTCCTTTCTTTGCCTTTCTTCCTGCTGTTTATAATGTGAGCATGATAACTGAGGCCAGAACAGTCATCTTAGGGACTGCAAGTTAGTCCCTAAATGCATGGTGAGGTCAGTAGGGCAATAGGCTAAAAAAAACAATCCCTGGGTCCCTTACGATGGAGGCTTAGTGAGAGAGAGAGAGAGAGAGAGAGAGAGAGAGAGAGAACATAAAGGATTTGTCAAGCATGTTTAAGCCACTGTTTGTTTATTTCCTGCTGGATCCAATCCTTTGGTACCTGGAAATGGGAAGATGCCATTAGGCAGCAACTAAAAATATGAAATTAGCTTGGTGACTGACTGACCAGTGGGCAGCAAGGACCTGAATTTTGCAAGAGAAAAGCCTGATGGCTACTATTATTCCATGACAACACATTTGAAAAGAAAAATTGCCCCAGTTGGGAAGCTAACTGCCTGCCAACTAATGCGGTATTAGTGAAAATGATGGGGAAAGTGCAGTATTAGTGTGGGTTGGCTGCTGCTTGCCACTTTCATCAAAGTCTAAAGGGAGGTGAATTCAGGCTAGAGCTCACCATTTAGCAAGCTGAGACAGGAGAAGGTGCAACTCTCTGGGAAATGCTCTCTGCCTGAGGCTTTTAATTTAAATTGACTGAAGTCTGGAATTAGGAGTCTTGAAGTTTGGAAAAGATAATCACTATGGTATCCCCAAATGAAGCAGTTATATGCAGGGGATGTGAAAAGGCGGCCTAAGCAGGAGATAAAACCATGGCCCCGAGGCATTATTAGCACCTCTGTTACGGGTTCTCTGCCAGACAGTTGGAGCCCTGTACAGCAGCCTAGATCAGATAAAGGATGCTGCCTTTATGCTACCGCTTTCTATTTTTTTCTGAAGACGTCTAGATAGCTGCCATTAGCTTGATAGAAAGAGGCACAGACAGAGGCCAGTGAGTACAGACCAGAGTGTTCCGATTTTAAAACTATGTGTAGTCATGCTTGGTTGTGGAATATTGGCATGTGAGATATCTGGAATCTACCTCATACAAAAAGATCAGATCTCTATTAAGTTTTTGAAGTAATTATATTGATTAAAAAAACCCCACAACTTTGTGAAAGTCCATTATTGTACCATCCATAAAGCCCACAAACAGTGGGAAGTTGTGTAGCTCCCAAGAAGTCAATACAGTTATGAGCACATACAACAGTGATCCCCATCTATACTAATAAAAGGGTAATATGCTAATTAGACCAGACATCTTCCAGACATCCGTCCAGAAGTCCTTCCGGACAAAGCCACGGTGGCGGGGACCAAAGCAGAGGCAGTTAGGGGTGATCAGGCCAGCAAGGGAGGGTAGTTAGGGGCAATCAGGTTGGCAGAGGAGCAGTTAGGGGCAATCAGGCAGGCAGGCAGGTGAGTGGTTAGGAGACAGCAATCCTGGATTGCAAGAGAGATGTTGGACTGCCGGATTGGGCCTAAACCAGCAGTCGGACATCCCCCGAGGGGTCCCGGATTGGAGAGGGTGCAGGGTGGGATGAGGGACCCCCCCCCATACACAAATTTCATGCACTGGGCCTCTAGTAAGATTATAATGGAGCCAATAATCCTATCACCTAGTGATGTCATAGCCATCATAATGTGTAGGGGACACGCATGCTTCTGGTGATGCTGGTATAAACAAACTTGCTGCACTGCCAGTCATATAAAAGTATAACACATACCATTATGTAAAGTACATAATACTTGATAATGATAATAAATGACTATGTTACTGGTTTATGTATTTATGACAGTACTAGAGGCCCGGAGCACAAAAATTTGTGCATTCAGGACGGGGGGGGGGGGGGGGTGCGTCCCTCAGGCCGGCCTGTGCCCTCTCGCAGTCTGGAACCCCTCGGGAGATAACGACCTGCTGGCTTAGGCCTGCTCCCGGGTGGCAGAGGGCAGGCCTAATCCCTAGGTACAGCCCCTGGTCGGGCTCAGAGCAGGGCTGATTGGGGAGTTGGGGTGCCGCCCCCTGTCATGCACAGAGCAGGGAGGATTGGGAGGTTGCGATGCCACCCTCAGTCAAGCTCAGGGTAGGGCCAATTGGGGGGTTGGGGCACCGCCTCCTGTCACACTCAAGGCAGGGTCTATGGGGAGGTTGCGGTGCCACCCTCTGTCATGCACAGAGCAGGGCCAATAGGGGTTGGGGTGCTGCCACCCGTCACTCAGAGAGCAGGGCCCATCAGGGGGGTTGGGGTTCCGTACCCTGTCACGCAGAAAGCAGGGTCAATCAGGGGGGTGGGGAGCTCCTCCCTGCCATGCCCAGAGCAGGGCCCATCAGGGGGTTGGGGAGCTCCCCCTTGTCACACACAGAGCAGGGCCCATGGGGGGCAGTTGGGGCGCCGCCCTCTATCACCCACAGAGCAGGGCCGATCAGGGGGTTGGGGTGCCGCCACTGTCACACTCAGGGCAGGGCCGATGGGGAGGTTATGGCTCTACCCCATCACACACAGAGCAGGGCCCACTGCGGGGGGGGGGGTTGTTGGGGTGCCCCACCCTGTAACACACAGAGCAGGGCCGATCAGGGGGTTGGGGAGCTCCCCCCTATCAGGCACAGAGCAGGGCTGATCAGGGGGTTGGGGCGCCGAACCCTGTCACACACAGAGCAGGGCCGATCAGGGGGTTGGGGAGCTCCCCCCTATCAGGCACAGAGCAGGGCTGATCAGGGGTTTGGGGTGCCTTCTCCTGTCACGAACAGAGCAGGGCAGATAGGGAGGTTGTGGCCCCACCCACTGTCACACACAGAGCCACAGGGCGATCAGGGGGTTTGGGTGCTGCCCCCTGTCACGCTGATCCCAGTGCTGGGAGGCATATTACCCTTTCACTATATAGGATAGAGGCCTGGTGCACGGGTGGGGGCCGGCTGGTTTTCCCTGAAGGGTGTCCTGGATCAGGGTGGGGGTCCCCACTGGGGTGCTTGGCCAGTCTGGGTGAGGGGCTGAGGGCTGTTTTCAGGCTGGCGGGTGACTGAAGTGCCCAACCGCTCCTTTTTTCTTTCTTTTTTTTTTATTCTAGGCCAGCTTTAGCTTTGAGGCTTGGCTCCAGCTCTTAGGCCTCGGCTGCTGAAAGCAGGTATCTGGTTTGTTTGGGTTCTATAATGGAAACACTGTTTCAACTCCAGCTCTGAGATCCTGGCTGGCTGAAAGCAGGTTTCTGGGGTTTTGTTTAGCTTCTATATTTGTAACAATGTTTCAAACTGCAAGCTCAGAGGCCAGCAGCGGCAGAAGCAAGCAAGCCTCATGTTTGCTTCAAGCTGCCTGGCTGCCGGCCGCCATCTTGGCTGGCAGTTAATTTGCATATCACCCTGATTAGCCAATGGGAAGGGTAGCGGACGTACGGCTAATTACCATGTTTCTCTTTTATTAGATAGGATACTTTTTATTATTTTAGAGTGTACTCTTTCTATGAATGAAATATTTTTGCTATAAAACAGTATGCTATCTTATGCTGGCAGCAGCCTCATACATCTTGTGTTTACTGCATCTCTGGATTGTGTCATTTCCCTTGTGCTTGATTTAAGCTTGTGTTGTTTTATACAGTACCATGCTTGTAGCCTAGAAGCAATAGGCTGTACAATATAGCCTAGGCATGCATTCTGTGATGTTCACACAAGGACAAACTCATCTAACAAAGTAGTTCTCAGAAAGTATCCTCTTCGTTAAACAGAACATGAATGTACTTTCTAAGGTGCAGCTTGGTTTTTGCTCTGGTAGATGAGCAAGGAAGAACAGACTGAATAGGGCAGTGGACCAGGGAGCTATTTTGCAAGAGCAGAACCAGGGGAAGTCAGGTGATCAAAATAAGGGCTTACTTACTACCAAAAAACAATGGGTTTAGTTAATTTTTGGACTAGTGACTCCTCCCGTCTACCAAATCATAAACTTAATTGCAGTTAATCTCATTTTTACTCCTTCATTGCCTCCTGGGTATGTTTGGGGCAGATGAGGTCCTGTAGCTTACAAGTCACCAGATCACAGTGAGCCATATCTAGTCCTAATTAAGAAAAACTTCACCACCCAGAAATCCTGGACTTTGATCTGGAGGCTGTGCCTGGTTGGGACTGGACTGTTGTCTTTTTTGAATAGGGTGCATGTGTGCTCTTTAGGGAGAAAAAGGGTGTACACAAATAGTTGGGTGGCCTAAGGGGCAGTTGGTGGTAGAGACTGCATGCTATTCCCTAATAATCATTCTTCCTTTCTTCCTCAGACATGGAATCTTCAATGTTAGCTGGACACTTGGCTGCTGGACCTAAAGATCATTTGCCAGCTGCCATTGCTGCTATTATGGCCACAAGACTAAGTTCTGGCCAAGAGTATATACATGGAAGTGGTTGGTGCATCTGCTGCGCATTGTCCTTAGAGGGGAAAGACGGAGTGCCCTTCTTTTCCCCCTTCTCCTTCCTCCCTGGCCAAATGAAGGCATGCCAGCGGGAGGTGGGAGAGAGATCTTCAGGAGGTAATGTAGAACCCAGATGATAAGGATGGACGTGTAACAAGATAGAAGTCAACTGGGTTACCGGTAATGGTGGAGCCCTGTACAGTCATGCTTAGCCTAGAGAAAAAATGTATTTTTGCATCTAGTCCTGGCCAATGTACATTTCTCCACAAATATACATAAATATTAGAAAGATTTATTTGTTTTTTAACTGCAGGTTAAAAAATGACCAATCAACCACCTACCACCACCATCACCACCAACATCCAAAGGAACCAATTTGGAAAGGAAAAAATTTAGGAGGTGAAAGTAAAGATTTAAATATGGTATAGTGTTCAGTTTGACTAGCAAGTGTTTTCTTTTCTCTTCAGAGACCATCTTATTTGAGTAAAAGCACCGGATATATTGTTTGGGATTTGGGATGGGGGTTGCTTTGCAACTTGACTGGCAATTACACAGCAGGCCTGTTTCTCTGAAACTGGCTTGATCCATCCCCAATGATGCACATTTTCTCCAGTGTATGATATTTGTCATAAGCAAGCTTTTCTTTTCTTCAACATCAGGCATACATTGCATTTATAAACAGGCATTCATTGCATTTATAAATAGGCAAAATAGTTTTATTCAGTGTTATATGGCAGCACATAATAACTTAAATGCCACATAAATGTCACATAAAGGGAAAGTATTTTAAATGAATTGCAGTTATTTGTCCAGTTATGATACCATATAACAATAGATGTGATAACGACAGTATGATGCTGGACATTTTAATTATAGATGTGCCTAATATTCTATGTTTATTAAAAATACTCTATATAGAAAACATTATTCAAATGGAATTATCACACCACATTGAAAAGTCCAGTGTTAAAAAATAATATTTGAAGCATTTAAATGTCATAAACATTAAAAATATATATGGAAATAAACCCCTTTAATATCTTCTGCTTTGAATTAAATCTTACTCTGAAATGTAGTATGTGAAGAAATTGAAAGCTGAGGTCCTCTGCAAGCCCTGGTGGGTGGGGACCAAGAGCTCTGCTCACACTCCCCAGTCCTGGCTTGCACGCCTGCAGGGTTCTTAGGGGATTGCCCAGGGTCTGTGGGGTACAGTTAGGCAAAAACCCCTTTAGTTTTATGCCCTCAGTTAACATAGGAAGTGATTGCAGCCCAGAAGGGAAGTTACAGGTCCCAGGACCAATGACTGGATTGTCTCATAGGCACCTTCACAGCTAATAACAGCTTCAGTAACAAACAAGCTGTGTCATGTCAGAGCATGGCTAACTTTCACAGAAACATCCTGTTGAAATAATACATTTTATAAGTGTGCAATGAAAGGTTAACTTAGCAGACTTGGTGTGTTCAAGCCCTGTACAGTCTAAAGAAAGGACTGGCCTTTGATTGATTCTTGGGAGATAACATTCAAGACCTTGGAGTATGCTGGGAACCTGTCTTTGAATACCTGGGAACTTGGGCCCTAGTCAAATAGTTTTTCCTAACAATGTGACTTATGGTGAATGCCTGTTTCTACTCCCTTGAGGCCTAGGCCACAGTGAATCAGTCTGATTTCATAGGAGCTAGAGACTACGTGTCTCAGGTCAGTCACCCAGTGCTCCATGCCTACACGACTGACCCCCAATAAAAACAGCATCAGGCTCTAACTGGTTTGGCTCAGTGGATAGAGCATCAGCCTGCGGACTGAAAGATTCCAGATTCGATTCCGATCAAGGGCATGTACCTTGGTTGCGGGCACATCCCCAGTATGGGGTGTGCAGGAGGCAGCTGGTCGATGTTTCTCTCTCATCGATGTTTCTAACTCTCTACCCTCTCCCTTCCTCTCTGTAAAAAATCAATAAAATATATTAAAAAATAAAACAAAACAAAAAAGCAGCATCAGTTCAATCTGTGGGGTTGCTGGAGATTAATAACTAATGTCTGTCACATGCGTGTACCATGCCTACATGACTGACCTCCAATAAAAACCCTGTACATTGAGGCTCATGTTAGCTTTCCTGGTTGGCAATAGTCCATGCATGTTGTCACACATCATTGCTGAAGAATCAAGCACTGTCCACAGGACTCCACTGGGAGAGGATGACTTGAAGCTCATGGCTGGTTTCTCCTGGATTGTAACTTTTTCTCTTTTCTGATTTTAATCTGTATAATATTGCTATAATGAACTGTAATCATGAGTATAGTAACATCTTTTCTAAATCCTTCTAGCAAGTCATTGAGCCTACCTCTGACACAGCATGGGTTAACAATGATTATAAAATTCATTAATTTTCTGTATAAAAATAATTCTTAAATACTTTTAAATAGTTAAATAAATCTATTGTCAATTAATGCAAATATGAAGAGAGTACATTCATTTGGCATTGATTAGAGGAGCTTCAAAAGAACATCATATTCTCTTAAGCCAAAATTTTTATAAAATATATTTTAACCAATAATAAAAAGGAAGACTAATCAATATTTCTATTTGTAGAATTGTTTGACATGCCAACATATATGACATTAAACAAAATAGTCTTTAAGAATCATGCTTAATTTTTATTTAATTGCAGCTAGATCATGAGTCTTTCCTGGAAAAAATCTGATTTGAAAATTCTTCACATCATAGAAGGGTGAATTATAAGCAGAATGTCAACTTTTTCATCCCAAAATTTCATGAAAGAATTTATATGCCCTGCTTCAAGTATTTATCAGACACATCTTCATTCATACAAACACCAGCTTTTCTTTTTTTCTAGCACCAATCAAGCCATAGTAAAGAAGACAAAGGACATGACTAAAATAGGAAAATTATAGAGGAACACTTTGTGAAATACTGGAAAAACACACTGTATTCTCTCTAATCAAACTATAAACCAACAGGCTTTACAATAATAATTTAAGAAGATATTGTTTTGAGTCCAAGTTAAAAACTTGTTACAAATGTAAGTAAAGAGCTAATTGAAATTATTACTATAGACTGATAACCATTTTCAATTTGTTGAAGAAGAAGTATTTCAAAATTTATTAAAAACTCATACAACTCAACACCAGGAAGACAAACAATCCAATTAAAAATGAGGAAAGGATCTGAATAGACAGTTAGATGGCAAATAGACATGAGAAAATGGGAAACTTCACTAGTCATCAGAGAGATGCAAATTAAAACTACAATGAAATAAAACCTCACACCTGACAGAATGATTACTATCAATAAATCAACAAACAACAAGTCCTGGCGAGGATGCAGAGAAAAGGGAATTCTAGTACACTGCTGGTGGGAATGCAAACTGATGCAGCTACTGTGGAAAACAGTATGGAGTTTCCTCAAAAAATGAAAAATGAAAATGTCGCTTTAGCTGGGTTGGCTCAGTGGATAGAGCGTCAGCCTGCAGACTGAGGGGTCCCAGGTTCGATTCCGGCCAAGGGCACATGCTTGGGTTGCGGGCTCGATCCCCAGTAGGGGGTGTGCAGGAGGCGGCCGATCAATGATTCTCTCTCATCATTGTTGTTTCTATCTCTCTCTCTCCTTCTTCCTTCCTCTCTCAAATCAATAAAAGGATATATATATATATATATATATATATATATATATATATATAGTCATTTGACCCAGTGATCCCATTTCTGGGAATATATCCCAAGATGCCTGAAACACTAATCAGAAAGAATACATGCGCCCCCATGCTCATAGCAGTGATATTTACAATAGCTAATGTCTGGGTGGAGCGGAACAAAGGGGGAGGGAATGAAGGATATCTGTAAATAAAATTTTTTAAAGAAAAATTTTTTAGATTTCCCCAAACTTAATCCTAGGTACAAAGTTATTTCTATAAAATATGTCACTGAATTCTATTTTACTGATGCTATTCAATGTTCTGCATCAGTATCTTATGCCATTAGACACCTGGACAGCAGGGTGAAACAATGACAAATTCACTGTGCTCTCCTCCTTCGCTTGCTTTTAGACCCTAAAAGCAGTTCTCAACCTGTGGGTCGCGACCATCGGAAAACACATATAGCATATCAGATATTTACATTACTATTCATAACAGTAGCAAAATTACAGTTATGAAGTAGAACCAAAAATAATTTTATGGTTGGGGGTCACCACAACATGAGGAACTGTATTAAAGGGTCACGGCATTAGGAAGGTTGAGAACCACTGTTTCTGGGTCTCACCCAGCTATAGTGAAGTTGACTGAAGAAATACAGTATTTATAAACCATAAAAGAAATAAGGCATTTCATGCAATTATAACCATCATATCTAGTTCATGGCCTTCAGTTGTTTGTTCAGAAAAGAGTAAAGCCCACTGTTATTAAATTTACTGGCTGAAAATGGAAAAATAATGAGCCACTCTCACCATTTTCCTTTCTTTTTATTAAAAGTAATTAATTATTTTTTATTGATTAAGGTATTACAAATGTGTGGTTATCCCTCCATCGTCCCCCCCCACCCCCCAATCCTGCCCTCACCCTCATTCTTTGTTGTCTGTGTCCATTGGTTATGCTTATATGCATGCATACAAGTCTCTTGGTTGATCTTGCCTCCTTACCCCCACCCTCCCCTACCTTCCCTCTGAGGTTTGAGCATCTGATCAATGCTTCTCTGTCTATGGATCTGTTTTTGTTCATCGGTTTATATTGTTCATTATATTCCACAAATGAGTGAGATCATGTGATATTTATCTTTCTCTGACTGACTTATTTCACTTAGCATAATGCTCTCCAGTTCCATCCATGCTGTTGCAAATGGTAGGAGTTCCTTCCTTTTTACAGCAGCATAGTATTCTATTGTGTAGATGTACCAAAGTTTTTTAATCCACTCATCTGCTGATGGGCACTGAGGCTGTTTCCAAATCTTAGCTATCGTAAATTGTGCTGCTATGAACATAGGGGTGCATATGTCCTTTCTAATTGGTGTTTCTGATTTCTTGGGATATATTCACAGAAGTGAGATTACTGGGTCAAATGGAAGTTCCATTTTTATTTTCTGAGGAAACTCCATACTGTTTTCCACAGTGGCTACACCAGTCTGCATTCCTACCAGCAGTGCAGGATGGTTTCTTTTTCTTCACATCCTCGCCAGCACTTGTCGTTTGTTGATGAGTTGATGATAGCCATTCTTACAGGTGTGAGATGGTACCTCATTGTCATTTTGATTTGCATCTCTTGGATGAATTGTGACTTTGAGCATGTTTTCATATATCTTTAGACCCTCTGTAGGTCCTCTTTGAAAAGTGTCTATTGAGGTCCTTTGCCCATTTTTGATTGGACTGTGTATCTTCCTTTTGTTAAGTTTTATAAGTTCTCTGTAAATGTTGGAGATTAAACCCTTATCAGAGATAACACGGGGAAATATATTCTCCCATACAGCGGGCTCTCTTGCGGTTTTGTTGATGGTTTCTTTTTTTGTGTACAATTTTTTTTATTTTGATGTAGTCCCTTTTATTTATTTTCTTCTTAATTTCCATTGTTCTAGGAGCTATATTGGTAAAGATATTGCTACAACATATGTCTGAGATTTTGCTGCCTGTGGTTTCCTCTAAGATTTTTATGGTTTCCTGTCTTACATTTAAGTTCTTTAGCCATTTTGAGTTTATTTTTGTGTATGGTGTAAGTTGGTAGTCTAGTTTCATTTTTTTTTGCATGTATCTGTCCAATTTTCTCAACACCATTTATTGAAGAGACTGTCTTAACTCCATTGCATGCTCTTGCCTCCTTTGTCAAATATTAATTGAGCATAACGGCTTGGGTCAATTTCTGGGTTCTCTGTTCTGTTCCATTGGTCTATATGTCAGTTCTTGTGCCAGTACCAGGCAGTTTTGAGGACAGTGGCTTTGTAATATAGCTTGATATCTGGTAGTGAGATTTCTCCTACTTTGTTCTTCTTTGTCAGGATTGCAGCTATTCGGGGTCTTTTTTTATTCCATTTTTGGAGAGTTCGTTCTAGGTCTGTGAAATATGCAGTTGGTATTTTAATGGGGATTTCATTGAATCTATAGATTGCTTTGGGTAGTATGGACATTTTAATGATGTTGATCCTACCAATCCATGAATACAGTATATTCTTCCAGTTGTTTATATCTTCCTCTATCTCTTTTTTTCAATGTCCTGTATTTTTCCAAGTACAAGTCTTTTACCTCCTTAGGTAAGTTTATTCCTAGGTATCTTAATTTTTTTTGTTGCAATGGTAAATGGGATTTTTAAAAAAATTCTCTTTCTGTAAGTTCATTATTGCTATATAAAAAAGCCATAGATTTCTGGGTGTTAATTTTGTATCCTGCTACATTGCCAAATTCATTTAGACTTAATGTCTAATAGTTTTTTGATGGAGTCTTTAGGGTTTTCTATGTACAATATCATGCCATCTGCGAATAATGACAGTTTTATGTCTTTTTATTCCAATTTGGATGCCTTTTATTTCTTCTTCTTGTCTGATTGCTATGACTAACACTTCCAGTACTATGTCAAACAGGAGTGGTGAGAGTGGGCATTCCTGTCTTGTTCCTTTTCTTGGGGAAATGGTTTTAGTTTTTGCCCTTTGAGTATGATGTTGGCTGTAGGTTTGTCAAATAAGCTTTTTATTATGTTGAGGTATGATCCCCCTATTCCCACTTTGCTGAGGGTTTTTATCAAGAAAGGATGTTGGATTTTGTCAACTGCTTTTTCTGCTCAATTGATGTGATTTTTATCTCTGTTTGTTTATGTGATGTATCATGTTTATTGATTTGCGGATATTGTACCAGCCTTGCAGCCCTGGAAAAAATCCCACTTGGTCATGGTGTATGATCTTTTTAATGTAATGCTGGATCAGATTTGCTAGGATTTTGTTGAGGATTTTAGCATCTGTGTTCATCAGAGATATTGGCCTATAATTTTTTTTCTTTGTCCTATTTTTATCTGGTTTTGGGATGCTGGCTTCATAGAAAGAGCTTGGAAGTGTTCAGAAATGTTCTTAGGATAGAAGCTTGTCACAGAAGTTTCACTGAAGTTGTCTGGAGTCTTTTGCCATCCAAGCTCAGCTCTCCTGTCATACCCCTATATAGAACATGTCCCCATAGAGTTAGCACTGAGAAAAGATGGAACAAGCAGGGGTGTGTTCCCTGGCCACATCCGTACTATTAATTCCCATCTTCATACCAACAAAGAGGGGTATAGGAGTTCTGGTCATGTTAATCAACAGGTAATACAGTCATTTTGAATTAGATCTTAACAAGCACCCAACATCAGCCTTATCCACTCCAAGAAGATCCACATATTTAATTTGGTTTGGTTTATAAAAACTATAAAGTCAGTTTATATTTTCTGAGACCTTAGTAGCTGTGCATGTTTTAGAACAGTCAGCTGAATTTATGCTGAGCAAGGGCAGGAAGGTGGCTGGAGATTGAAAGTTCACTTTGGAAAACCTCCTAAATACAAACTGATGCTTAGGTATTTGACACAGTTATTTCATGAGAGAATATTGTTTTCCTGCGTTAAAGAAGAATTAATGAGCTTCAGAAATAGAAGAAGTCTGAGATATCATTAATAATTGTAAGCCCTTCTCTTGTGATTAATAAGTGCCAGCATGCTTCTCTGTTTGTTACATAGAGGAGCTCATTTAATGCTCACATTAAGCTCATGAAATGAATATTATTATTATTATTATTATTGAACAAAATGACTTTACTATCCTCTTCAACTTTAGTTAGGCTTTTTTTTTTTTTTTTCTGACTCTAGACGTTTGACCTCCATTTTTATAGAGCATTTACTTGAGAAAACTCGCCATTGTAAATTCTTCCTCTGCCCCTTTGAGATGTAAATCTCCCCCACAGCCCACCCCAGTGTCTTGCCAGTTTTACAACTCCAGGGGGGTCTTTCTCCGGTACAGGGAACCATCTCTTTGAAGTGCAGTCCTCAATGATTAGCGTTCTTATCTCCAAACTTCTATTGGAGGCTAGGAGCCTAACATCTGAACATGCTTAGGTCCAAACTGCAAAACTATTTCCTGTAATAAAGATATGAGAGAGATTTTTCCTTTGGATGAAGCCAATTATCAGGTGTGGCCTATAATCCCTCCTAAGGTCCTCCAGTACTTTTCCATTGGCTCACTCCAGATCTTAAAAATTCTATCACCCTTGCTTCAGCAGAGATGAGTTCAAACTTAGTTCTGGCCTCTCTCCCCTATTGGAATAGCCATGAATAAAGCCTTTCTTGCCTGTTTAACTTTGGTGCAGTGTTTACTAGGACATTATCCATGGTTTATTGATTAAGAATCTGAGGCACAGAGCGGGGTAGGGAGGTGTGAGAGGGCAATGGGGGAAAAAGGGACATATGTAATATTTTCAACAATAAAGATTTTTTTTTTTTTAAAAAAGAATATGACGCACAGAAAAATTGAGTAACTTACCTAAGGTCACACATTAGTGAGTGGGATTCTAGTCCTACCTCTTCACAAGGTGATGCTGTCATTCAGGGCTTTCTGTCTGTTTGAATTCTTCCTAGAATAAATATTACTGTGTTAAAAGTATTTTCATGCCTTTATTTTATTTGATCCAGCCCAATATACTAGGCAGAACAGGTATTTTTATGTCTTTACTTTATAGTTGAGAATTTAGGGAGGTAAAACACCTTGCCTGAATCACACATGAGTTTAGGGCCCCAAGGTTTAGGGTTCAATCCTCACTGCACTCTTGAGCTGTGAATCTAATTAGAACCAGGTGCTTGGGAAGGGCTAACTCCCACCCAACTCTGGAAGCCTATGTCCTCTCCAGAAAGTACCTGTGATCCTTCCTTCCTATTCCAGAAGTCACCCAACTCCCCTCTTCCACCCAACAGTTTCCAGAGGCCTTTCTTTAGTTCACAAAAGCCATCGCCAGCCCTGGCCAGCTTGGCTCAGTGGGTTGAGTGTCAGCATGCGGACTGAAGGGTCACAGGTCTGATCCTGGTTGGGGGTATATGCCTGGGTTGCAGGATCGATCGATCCCCACTGGGGGGCGTGTGGGAGGCAGTTAATCCATGATTCTCTCTCATCATTGATGTTTCTGTCTCTCCCTCTCCCTCCCCATCTGAAATCAATAAAAAAAATATTTTTAAAAAAGCCATCTCCAGCCTTTTCTACCCACATTGCTTTCCTTTGAATCAGCTCCCTATAATGATTCTGCCTTTGCTTGGCCTCTTAGAACTCACTGAAGAACTCCCATTTATACATGGACACCTGCCACTTTGCCCTGTGAGGCCACAAGTATGAGCGCCAGCCTGTTTCCTACGTGTGTCTTATCTCCCAAATTGACTTCTCTTCCTTCCAAAGGACTTCCCCATGTTAACATAAGGAACACTCAAACCTGTGAAATTTTTTTTGTGTGTGAGTTTATTTTAGCCAAACTGTCGACAACTGCTGGGAAGCAGACTCTCAATGGATTGAGATGATGCTCTGGAGAATGGCAGCTTTGCGCCTTGTTGTATACATTACAATCAAAAGAGGAGACTAAGTGGGTTACATGAAATCCATTGGTGATAGACCAGGGAGGTGGGAGAAAGCAAAGCGGGGAGACCTCTGGGATTGGATAAAAAGTAAAATGATAGACACATCTTTTATTTAAGTGGGTGCAGGATAGTTAACAGTCAACGATTAACTCAAGAACAGTGAGGAGATTTGTGGTCTCTGCAGAGCGGTGCCTGTGCTTTCAGGGGGTCACGATAAAGAAAAATTCCTTTGATGTTCCAACCATATGTTATTGTAGATGCAAAAAGACAATAGGCTCAGTTAAGGTAAAGACTGACCTTTGTCAGGGAAGATACTGGCCTAGGACATGACTACCCATCATAACCGGTTTTTTAGTTTAAAAAAGTTTTAATTTCAGACCATCCTTTGTGGTTACTTTAGGTCTCTGAGTTTGCAAAGCTGCCATGCAGGCTTTCCCTGAGCTAGTCAGGTTACCATGTGGTCCCTTTCGTCCACACCAAACAATCCAGGCTGGCAATGGGGGTGATGTAGGTAGGAGTGAAGGCAGAGAGGAATCGGCACTGAAAGGGTGTTGGGGAAAGAGGATTGTGTGGTAAAGCTTCCACCAGAGAAGGGAACTAATAGAACACAGTCCTCCACTCAGGTCCAGGGCCGCCTCTCTGGCTGCCGCATGTGATTTTGGTCTGGTTCATTCCTTCCTCGGGCCTTCCAATCAGACCACGACTAGTCCTTTCAGGCCGTGATATTCTGGGAGTGTGAGGCTTGGGTTTCCCAGTGGGAATGGAAGTAGGCACCCCTTCCCTGCTGGGCTCACAGGGAACTCGGTTTCCTTATGGGCAGCATGTCTTGTAAAGAAAAGCAGAGCGAATCTTGGAGCTTCATGAGGACTGCAGGGGCGCGCTTCCCTTGAGCACTGCCCTGACACGTGTCCAATCCAATTGTCCTAAATGCGGCACGCTCTGCCCTCCCCCTTCCCCAACACACCCTCCCCCAACACACCCTCCCCCTACACACCCTCCCCCAGCACACCCTCCCCCTACACACCCTCCCCCTACACACCCTCCCCCTACACACCCTCCCCCAGCATACCCTCCCCCTACACACCTTCCCCCTACACACCCTCCCCCAACACACCCTCCCCCAACACACCCTCCCCCAACACACCCTCCCCCTACACACCCTCCCCCAACACACCCTCCCCCGTGCCAGCGAGGCAGGCGCAGTAGCTTGGCCTGGGGTCTATTTCCTGGGAGCTCTGTCTCACAGCCCCATTCGCGGCAGGGACAGTGTGTGGCCGGGGAGCTGGCAGAGGAGCCTGGCTCTCCTCGGGAGGAGGTGGAGCCAGGCACCTGAGGCAGAGAGCGGAGCCGGAGTTTTGTTCCCGGGCTAATAATAGAACCTTCCGCAAAGGAGTCTGACTCACTGTCCGAGTCTGTCAGAATCTGCCCGGAGCGGCGTGGAGGCAGAATGCCTTTCTTTTCCTTCCTCGCTGGCATCGCCCGTGCGGACCCATCAGTTACTCCAGGGCTGTGAGCACCGAGGAAGGGAGCCAAGGAGGTTATTGGGCCATGCCCTACCTCCAGAATGCTACCCCCCCCTCCAGAATGCTGCCCCCCCCTCCGGAATGCTGCCCCCCCCTCCGGAATGCTGCCCCCCCTCCAGAATGCTGCCCCCCCCTCCGGAATGCTGCCCCCCCCTCCAGAATGCTGCCCCCCCCTCCAGAATGCTGCCCCCCCCTCCGGAATGCTGCCCCCCCCTCCGGAATGCTGCCCCCCCCTCCGGAATGCTGCCCCCCCTCCAGAATGCTGCCCCCCCCTCCGGAATGCTGCCCCCCCCTCCAGAATGCTGCCCCCCCCTCCGGAATGCTGCCCCCCCTCCGGAATGCTGCCCCCCCTCCGGAATGCTGCCCCCCCTCCAGAATGCTGCCCCCCCTCCAGAATGCTGCCCCCCCCTCCAGAATGCTGCCCCCCCCTCCAGAATGCTGCCCCCCCTCCAGAATGCTGCCCCCCCCTCCAGAATGCTGCCCCCCCTCCAGAATGCTGCCCCCCCCTCCAGAATGCTGCCCCCCCCCTCCAGAATGCTGCCCCCCCCCCTCCAGAATGCTGCCCCCCCCCCCTCCAGAATGCAGTCCCCACTCCCGCCAGCCCACTCCTTAGGCGTATCTAAGGGTAGCTTCTGGCGAAGCTGAACGTAGGATTGCCTCGTTCCGCAGCCCCAGCCCATTTCCTCCAGGCGATAGGGTCGAATGTGCTGTTAGTCTCTTAGGCTCTTTGGCTCTTTAGGTGACAAATCACAGGTCCTGTTCACTCTCACGACCAAGACGGCCTTAAGCGTCCCTCAGCTTGACTAAAGCCTGGACAGGTTTTTCCTGACGCTAGTCCCTGGCTTTAGAGAATTTTACTGTCAATTCTTTCTCTGTCCCTTTGAGATGTAAATGTCTCCCTGCCTCATTCCGGTTTAACAACCCAGGAAAGGACCTGAGAATCCTGTCTCTGCGATGTGAACATCAGGAAGATAGTGTCCTATGTCTGTTTCTGTGGAAGGGTGGGAGCCTAGCTTCAGTGGTGGGGGTGGGGAGGCCCTGGCTCCAAGCTGTAAAACTACCTCCTGTCATGAAGATACCCGAAGTTTACCTTTCCTTGGGGTTAGGCCCATCACCGAACACAGATGGCTAAGGTTCCCCCATCCGAGCTCTTCAAAATGCGCAGCCTGTTGTTTCCACCTAGCTAGGTATCCGTATGTCATTTATGCTGGCAATAGCATCAGAATAAAATCAACCTCTGTCAGCTCGCTGTACTTAGTGTGATTTTTTTTCTTTAACACTCATCATGGATGGATATGATTTCCCTCAAATTCCTATCTTCTGTTCTTTGCTGTTTTGCAACTTATTATGCAACCAAGTCATACAAGACTGAAAATGTGTGTGTGTGTGTGTGTGTGTGTGTGTGTGTGAGAGAGAGAGAGAGAGAGAGAGAGAGAGAGAGAGAGAGAGAGAGACCTCTCCCACTCTACTAAAATGTTCTTGGGGAGCAATGTATCTAAGATGTCTGCACCACATACTACCTTACTGTAGAGCCCTGTAGGTGCTCAAGCCGTTTGTAGAAAATGTTTGGCAACGTTTTTCATCCAACAGAAACCATGACTTTTAGTTCTCCAGAAACATGGCAAGATTTGAAAATATTTTATTTGTATTGTTTTCTGCCAGCAGAAAATACTGTATTTTTTTTTTTTTTTTTTGCAGTGGCCAAGAAGAGAGACTCTGAATTCCACTCATCTCTTCCTTTGAAGATACAAAGTTTGGGGTAGAGGGAGAAGCTGATTTTAAGGGGGAGGCTGTAAGTGGATCTCCTCAGATGAGGCCTCAAGAAGAAAATCAGGACTCGGGTGATGTGGAAGACATTCTGGAATTTAATGGAGAGCACATAGGAATGAGTAGAGGCTCAGAGGGACTTCGCTTGTGGGGTGCACCAAGGTTTCTGAGTATGGAAGTGGGGTTTTTCCTTCCTCACTTAGCTTGAGCCCGTTGAGAGCATCCCAGTAGCAACTGTTGTCTCTCAAACTTCATCATCCTTAAATCCTCTAACTGATCTATGCAGTGTCAAATTTGGGAGAAAATTAAGTCTTTGTCTAGTTTACCACTGTCCATATCATGTATTCTAATACCTACATAGTAGAGACATCTACACGCAGAGGAATGAAGCCATGCCTAAGGTCTTTCTCTGTGCGTTCAGCTTATGACAGCATCAGGACGTAGATTCCAAGTCGCTCAGTCTGGTCTCCTTCCCTGTGTGCCATGCTGCCTTTCTCCCACTGAGTCCAGGACTTTGTAAGGTCTGGGAGCAGGAGCTGGAGGTTGGAGGCAATACCACCTCCTGCAAGAAGAGGTGGGAATTAGGCTCTTCTACGAAGCCACTGCTGTCAGAGCATGCACTGTGGTGGTGGAGAAGGCCTGCAATGCAAATGAAAAGGAAACACATCATGCATTTTTAAGACAATGTTGGGTATTGGTGCTAATAGAAACTTTCATATCCCACCTGTGGAAACGCTTCTCACTACTATAAGTAATATTTAAAATTGTTATCAGCAGCAGCAGTCATGTGACTGGCTTTCTGCCCTTCTCACCATGAAGTGAGATATCTGGAATGTACACCTCTGTTTATACTTATAAAAGTATCCCTATATTTTATTCTTATTATTTTATATATATTGCTGAGCATTGCTGTAGAAAATTACAAAACCGTTGCAAACCCATGTCCTGCACCTTGAGCTGAGCCTCAACATTATTCACTTATTCAATTGCGAATAGATGTTTATATTCATAAATATTTCTCATCCTTTCTCCATAGCGACAAATCAAATCTTTACCATCTTCCTGAAATTCCTGGCATCACACTTTCAGTGATGACCTTAACAGGCAAAAGAGAGAAGCCAATAGGCAGAACTTTCTGGGCTTCTTCCCCAAATGACCAATGTAACTGTATTCACACCTGTCCTTTTTCCTTTCCTCTAATCTCAAAGATCTGCACCTCTAGTTCATGACTAACTGACTCCCCACCCCAAAGTACTTTGGCTCTCAACTCAATCTAATTCTCCAGTGACCTCAGGTCATCATTCTCCCTTCCCTCCTGAACCCTAGTCTCTCCCACCCTATTGATTCTTCCCCTTCAGCAAATATACATGTTTAAACCTTCCCCATCCTAAAACAAAACAAAACAAAACAAAACAAAACCAAAGACCAAAAGCAAAAAAACACTTGTTAGAGTCTCTTGACCCCTTTACCTACCTTATTTACATAATTTCCTATTCACTTTCATTAATATTTTTAAGCCCTGTCACATAAATAAAAAATCTTATCAAGGTTCCTAATCATTATTTAGTTGCATTCTCATTCCTGATGGATATTTTATGGCAGTCACTCAAGGAAAAAAGCTGGAAATTTCTCTGTTTCTTTCCCTCACCTCCCATTTCCTAGGTTTAGCCACTGTATATATTAAAAATCTCACTCTTCTTCTCCCCTCTTGAATGATTTCCCTTCCTCCACTGGCTCCCTATTTCTGCCCATATCTCATATCTCTGGTAGATCTTTCTAAAATAGAAATCTAATCAGATAATTCCTTTCTAAAACTTTTAAGAGGTTCCCTAGACTGAATAAAAATATTTAAAATAACATAGAAGACTTTGTTTCATAATCTGTTTTCTAGTAATCTTTCCTAGTCTTAATTTTTAATTTATCTCATATAATCCATTTCTCCCACTAGGCACAAGATATAGTTTCTGAAGATATGATTTTCCATTCCTGTCTGCCTTTGAACATGTTATCCCTCTAACTAGGATATCAATGTCCTGCTTCTTCTACTTCTTCCCACTGCCTTTACTCATCTGTCCAGATTCACCTGGAAATGTCATCCTCTGGGAAGTTCATTTTTCTATGTCCCCATGTCATCTGATGAAGTTAAATCAAAGTAAACTTCTGATCTTCACGGGAGGGTAGGAGTCTAACTTAGGGGCTTGGTTCCAACTCAAAAAACTATCTTCTACCATAAAGATAGGAGAACTTGCCAGCACCGGTTTGGCTCAGTGGATAGAGCCTGCGGACTGAAGGGTCCCAGGTTCGATTCCAGTCAAGGGCATGTACCTTGGTTGCAGGCACATTCCCGGTGGGACATGTGCAGGAGGCAGCTGATCAATGTTTCTCTCTCATCGATGTTTCTAGCTCTCTATCTCTCTCCCTTCCTCTCTGTAAAAAAATCAATAAAATGCGTTTTAAAAAAAAAGATAGGAGAACTTTTATTATTCCTTTGGATAAAGGCAATTAGCTAACATAGTTGGCCACCCCAGTTACTAGGTAAATGCCAGATGAACTATGTATGACAGATGGTGCTGTTGAGTTCTCTGATAAGAGCACTAGTCATTGTTTATTTGACATGAGTGTAATGGGTTGTATTTGTTTGGTTATTTGACAGGTCAGATTTCTTTCTGTCTTTACAACCTCGTTCGTGTATTGCCTGTGATGCACATCATGTTCTGGTTTAATGTTTATTTAAAAATAAAAACTGTTTTCTTTCTCTTATACCTTTTGGAGAGGTTTTCTGGGGTGGGAGAAGATTTTATCTTTGATTATATTTCCCTAATGGGCACAAAACAATCTTGGTAAGAATTATAATTGAGCCAGAAAAATAATTGTCATATTCTCACAATGTCCTCTCTCCCTCCCCTCTCCCTATTCCCATCTCTCCTTGTACTTCATATCTAGTAGTTCCTCTTTAGGAATTTATTTTGGCATAAAAATTAACTGTCCAGTGTCTATATAAATATATTATTGTTAATATTATATGGAAAAGCTTTACACCAAAGAGCAAGTCTGTAGTTACCTGGCCCAATAGGGTCCACCAAGTACACACAGATAGCACTTAGAATAACCCCCTATAGGATTATGTCACACTAGTTATTCTTTATCCTATGCTCTGTACCAGCCCTCCCCACAAACCCTTCCTGTCTCTTCTCTCACTGCCACTAGAAGAGTTGACCATAAAATGAAACCTCCCATCTCCATACATGATCACTTCACAAATAGAATACCTGTTGGCCTGTGCTACCTCAAATTTGGTAAAAGAAACAAACAACGAAAATTTAAAAACCTCCTTGGCCCTGCCTTTTATAAATGTGGTAAAGGTGAAATGGTTTAAATTTCAGCAATAGGGCACCAATAAAAGGGCTATGAATTGGAAAATTCTGAGCATGGTGCAAATGATGGGGAATGATGAGGGCCATCCTTTTCCAGGAACTTCGAGGAAGAGTAAGACTTCTCTGGTAGAGACTAAATGATAGAGTGGGAGGGGAAGAAAGCTGATAGCTGGGGACCAGATCCTTTTTTAACAGAAAAGGTGCCCTTGTACTAATTACAGAAGAAAAAAAGGAATTCTATCTTATAAATGAAGAAACCTTGAGATTTTGGGCGGTAAGCTCTATAGAGCTGGATTTGAACTGGTATTTGCCTCTTTAAACTGATAAGAACAGATACTACACTTGATCTTAGCCAAAAGGCCGAGAAGCGATGGTATTTGCCTCTTTAAGTGAGTGTCTTTGTGCAATGAGAACTACAAACTGGACACAGTGGCTGGTTGGGTGCGGCTACCACTTCCTACCCATGTTCACACCCTCCCATGCCTGATAATCAGTAGTAGATTAACTTCTGGGACTGAATACAGAGATCCTGGGTGATAATTCATCTCTTGGAAATAATTACAGACCCTGGAAGAGACAGAGTGGGGTTGTTTTTCAGTAGATCCAGGACTGTGCCACCTATCTCTGCCTTTGATGGTGGTAAGTGAATTTCTCCCTTCCATATTTCGCACACAGTCTTTAATGTTGGCAGTACTGAGCTGTTTTCATGGTTATCTTCCCTTTCCTATGATCTCTTAAGGATGATTGAGGGAGATACTTCATAGCTTTGAGAAAAGACGATTAAGAAAACTCACAGAGCACTGGAAAGATTTGAGAACCACTGTGGTCCCTGTCTCAGCCAAAGACTGTGTCAGTGAAGGGATTTCTCATTCTTCAAGAGAGGCATAAAAGGAAAATCTGCAAAATCACTTCCTCGTTTATCTGAGAGACTAAGTGCATTTAATGTCTAAAGTTACACTGTTTTATTGACTCGGATAAGCCATCATTTGTAAGATTTATAATTATTTTATATTTCACTAAGGAGGCAAAAACATTAGACAATTAAATAGGCTGATAGTGGCAATTATTAAGACCCATTCCACTTGAGAGATTAAAATGTGGAAAAGGTACGCCTTGGAATAAGTAAAATACAGCATTTCTAACTGCAATCTCTTTTGCTATAATGAAATTGCATCACCATGGCAGATAATGGAATCTAGTAACTTATGTGAAATGTGTAACTTCTAGAAATACTTCCTCCCTGGCATAACTATATAGATCCTCCCTGTGGCCTGCTTTGCCGGACATCTTGGTATTTTCTTGTGCAAGGCTGACATCTGCTGGATAAGTGGCACTTGAGCCAAGCTCTGTACAGTAGTCCCCTGCTATTTGTGGTTTCAGTTACCCATGGTTAACAGCGGCCTGAAAATATTAAATGAAAAATTCCAGAAATAAAAAATTCAGAAATTTTAAATTGTACGCTATTATGAATAGTGTGATGAAATCTCTCACTGTCTGCTCCATCCCAGTTGGGACATAAAACATCCCTTTGTTCAAAGTCTCCACACTTTAAATGTTCCCTGCCCATTAATCACTCAGCAATCATCTCAGTTATCACATTAGCTGTCAGGGTATCACAAGCCATTCTTATTTTATTTAATAATGCCACATTCCCACAACTTTATTACAGTATATTGTTGCAATTGTTCCATTTTATTATTAGTTGTTGTTAATCTCTTACTGTGCCTAATTTATAAATTAAACTTTATCATAGGTATATATTATCAGAAAAAACATAGTACATATAGCATTCAGTACTATCTATGGTTTCAGGCATCCACTGGGGGTCTTGGAACATATCCCTCATGGATAAGGGGGATTACAGTGTGTGTGTGTGTGTGTGTGTGTGTGTGTGTGTGTGTGTGTGATTCTCCTATTTCATAGGACAAAACTAAAGTGATTTCTGCAAGAACTAATATGAGGTATGTCATTTGACTCCATGTCTTAAATTTTTTCAACTGTATATAACATATTGCTGCCTCCTGATAGTTACCTCTTTTGTGAGTCACTAATCTGTATACCTGGAGATGAAGGTAATGGGTAAGAGAGAAAGAAGAGCCATTAGGGCTCCAAGCCACAGATTATTAGAATTAAAAGAGAATTGTAGAGATCTTTGTGATTATGGACTAATAACACTGAAATTTTGGAGTTTTAACAAAAATGGTATTGTGCTAGGAAGTGCAGTAAATAGTTCTAAGATATGCACAATGAAGGGAACTCTAAACTAGATGAATCCTTATTCATATACTTAATTCAAGAAAGGTTTCAATTCCTACTATCTTGGAATAGTCATTATCCCCGATGCCATCTTCTCTGTGGTCCTGAGATACAGGTGGTAAAAACTATAGAAGATTAAGTTTCACCTAGTTTAAACAATAAATCTTTTGCCCAAATGTTCAAATGTATAGGGGTTGCCTCTGAAAGGGTTAATATTCAAAACTCACATCACAAGGAAAGACATTTTAGTGGCAATAACCACGTATGTGAGATTCGACATCAGACCCTTGTTGCAGAAAGGAGCTCAGAGCCTAAATGAACAAAGCTGTGAGATACACTGAGGAGTCTTCCCTAAGTCCTATGATGTGGGCTGAGTAAGAAGTAGCTAAAAATGTAGGTGCTGGCATGTAAATCTCCATGATCGTTCCTCACCTGTTACAAAACTCCTACAATGCTTTTCAAACTCCGATGTGCAGAAGAATCACTATGGATCTTGATATAATGGTGATTCATCAGGTAGGGACTGGGATTCCAAATTTCTAACAAAATTCCAAGTGATGTCAATGCTTCTGGCCTGCAGGCTATGTTTTTAATATTAAGATTCTGTAGGATTTCCCGCAGAGCAGCAGTTCTCAGACTGCGATCACCAGACCAGCAGCATCAGCATTACCTGGGAACTTGTTAGAAATGCATATTTTCAGGCCCTGTCTATACCTATTTAATCTGAAACTCTGGGAATTGGGGCCCAGCCATTAGTATTTGAATAAATCCTCTGGATGATTCTAATGCTAATGTCTGAGAATCACGGATCTAGAGAAGTATTTATCTACCCATAATAGAATTGCCCTAGGAGCTTAAAAACAAAATATCAGCCACTGGTTTCCATGCCATCCCAATTAAATCAGGATTTCAGGATGTGGGACTCTTCATTGTGAGTATTAAAAAAATATTCCCAAGTGATTATGATATGCAGCCAGGATGGAGAGAGAGAGAGAGAGAGAGAGAGAGAGAGAGAGAGAGAGAGAGAGAAGAGACTGACTTACTTCTTGAGTCTTTGCCAACAAAAGGATGGTAAAGGTGAGGGGGTATGCATCTGCTGGCCCAGTATGTCTCCTCGTCGTCCTCACTGTTGCTTTGCACCTGTAACCAAGATCCCAGCAGAACTAGTCAGAGCCACTGGTGGGGAAAGGTGCAGGATGTCAGGCAGCTGTAGGGGAAGGAGGCTTGAGAGACTTGGTCTCTTCTCCTTTGGCAAGAGCCGGTAGTGAGGAAGGCAGGAGCTGAGGTTGCGCTCTACATTCAGTGAGAGGTGACATACATGCAAATGATATTTTGAATCATCACGGCTTCTTGTCGTGGCAAAGACTTGAGAGCTTTGCCAAGAAACCCTTGTATTTGGTGGCAGAACTATAGACCTAGGCAAGATGAGTCCTGAGTTTTTGAGAGTCCATGGAGTAAAGAATTGGCAGACCTAGGGGATGTGCTCACCTGGATCCTAAACTACCCCTTCTAGACCATACACCAGTTATCCGGAATCTCAAATATACTGCTCAAATGGCTCAAGCCTGCTTCAGTGGACTGCACTGGTTGTACCTGGTGTCTGTCCTCTCATGAGCCATCTCCTTATTAGTATATGCACTCCTGGGCCTGAGTGATGGCCAATGGATGGCTATTTGTGGGGATAAGGGGTATGAGGCATTTGGATTTGCAGGCTGGGATGTTCACACACTTGTGTATGAAACCCCTGATGGTCAGAACAGATGTTGGCATGGGAGGAGAAGAGGACAGGCCAGGGGCTGGAGAGTGGCTCTGCCCACACTGTCATGTTCTCCTATAGAAGTCCTAAGAGTCTGAGAATTCTAGATTTGAACCTGGACTTCCAGGTCTTTATGGTTACATATTTGTAAAGGTAGAAGAGAAAATATTTTATTTAATAGTGTTTAGCTTAGTGTATGACTGACCTCTGCTCTTATGTGGATCCCACAAGGTGCTTGATGAGAAACTTCAGGAAGCTCAGATAAGACGAGGAATGAGAAAAGCAGTTCTGGAGACCTGAATGCTCTTAAGAAACTGGGCCTATTTCTTTTCCTCTTTCTATGTTAACTCATTCCCAAAGGACTCAGAGTGTAATTCAAGAATTGGTATATCTGATAAGGACAGGGAACCTGGATTTCCTTTACCCAGGGACAAGAATTCAGAGCCTTTCTCTGCTAGGCTCTTCCCCATCTCCAATTTACTCACCTCCTCCAAGTCAAAAGTGTCCTGCTGCTGATGGGTTAGAGATCGGCGCAGTTCTGGCCTCTCTTGGCTCTGCTTCCATTTCTGTTGGATGATGGACAGATCCAATGAGTTAACCTTCCTGACAGTGGGATCCTTCTGAAACAGACTCTTCCTTGCTCTGCTCTTCCTTTTCCAGAAAGTCTCATCCTTGACCAAGTGGACTTCCTTATTGGTGGCCTGTAGACCCCACAACTCTCTCTTTACCTGTGCAGGATCTGTCCTCCACTGTAGATTTTCTCTGGGCAGAGAATGTGTGCAATAGGGTATCTTGGGGTTAGAATGCAGAGTTTGCAGTGGTTCGCACACTGTGGACATCCCCTGCTGTGTTTCCTCTTTAGGGCAGAGGACACATGAACAAGAAGTAGGCAGCATTGTACCCCTGATGGGGGGCACAGGACCTTCCTGTGAGCCTGGTCCAAACTCAGGGTCTTGCTGAAGAATGAGCTTCTCTCCTCTCACTCTGTCCATCACTTCCCACACCACTTGGTCCAAACTGTTCCTTTTGGAGGTATTGTGGGGTGGTGATAACTGAACGCGGGGGCATGTATATAGGCACATTTTGGAGATGGCTTTCCGGAGGCGATCTCTGGGTGAGTGAGGTTCAGGTTCTGGGGCCAGAATCTTGATGGATGGCACATCAGTTGGGTTGCAATTCCAGAACATGTGGGGTGGTGTGAACTTTTGGACAGGTGTCTTAGACACATAGGAGTAGAGACAGAAGAAGGCATCAGCAGTGACAGCCAGTGTTTGCACTTGCTTAAATCTGCCTGGGTACAAGAGTTGAAAACAGTGAGTCTGGGAGGCTATCAGCAAATTATTTCTTAAATTTCTCCCTTCAATAACCTTCCTAAACCTAAAATCCAGAAAGAAGGTATTAATTTCCCCACTAGCAAATCTCCTAGATTTTTGACACTCAGATGCCCCTTTCTTGATTTTTCTTTAATTTTTATTGAATTTATTGGGGTGACATTGGTTAATAAAATTGCAAAGGTTTTAAGTATACAATTTTATAATACATCATCTGTATATTGTATTATATGTTCACCATCCAAAGTTAAGTGTCCTTCCACTTTCCTGATTTCTTGACTTCCCACACCAAGTAGCTATTTTACTTTAGTCCAAAAATTAATTCTATTTGGTCTGAGAAACATTTCTATATCTTGAGTTAGCATATCTTTCTGTTGTCAGTATTTCCTAAACAATGACCTCTAGCACTGTGTTTGCTTTAGATCAAAAACATGATAAGAAACAAAAAATAATGTTACAAAATCAACATTATTATTTTTTTTAGTAATAAAACATTAGGGTTATAGAAGGCAACAAATTTGAGGGATAGCAATGACTAGGCAATGAACTGGAGTAGAGAATTTAGATGAACTCTATCATTTCTATTAGACCTTTGCTTCTCAAAGTGTGGCCAGTAGTCCAGAAGCATCAGCATTGCTTGGTAACTTGTCATAAATACAGAATCTGACTATATCCCATACATTTTAACAATATCCTCTGGTAATTCATGCGCACATCCATGTTTGAAAAGCACTGTGATAAACCATAAAGTCATTAAATTGTAACCTTCCTGAAGGCAAGAGTCATGCTCCTCTTGTCTAGCTATTGCTATTCCAAAATTTAACATATAATTATGTACCTGGTACATACAACAAATTCAATAAACTATCCTCAGAAGAGTGTGACGAAGAATCCTCTAAGGTGTGAAACTACTCCCACTCAAAATTCTTGTTTTAGTCGCTCAGGAGTCTAGTTTTACTAAACCTCTAAGTTGAATCTGATACAAAGAATCTGAAACATCACTGTCAGAAACACCATCTTGTTTTCAGTGTAGCAGAATATAATTTGAAATATATTCTAACATATGGAATTAAATAGAATGTTTCATACCTCATCATGGTAGAAGAGCCCTCTCATATCTTTCCTTACTATGAAATCAGTATAACTTAAATTATTGTTTCCCTAGATGTGGTCTAAGGATTGCATAAGAATCATCTGTGCGCTTGTTTAAAATAAATATCCCCGAGCCATTCTTTCTCTGGAGGATAAACCTATGAGAAGATGCCAATGTTATCCATCTTCACTGAAGATAATATAAGGGAAAATAGACACAAGAGACAAAGGGTCACATGAAGTTAATCGAGAGAAAGTAGGATTTGGATCCATTGATCACTGTCTGGAGGTTCAGGAAAAAGCAGAGCATGGATCTGTGGGAACACTCACTGGCCAGCATGAGGCATGGGTCCTCCATCTCAATCCTCTGCACCTGGGCCTTCAAGAAGAGCTGGAAATCAATGCCTCTGGCCTGGGAGGGGTTGGTGAAAAATCGGGCAGGGATTCGAGAAGTGTCTTTGTGGTCTTCCTGACCAAAGCCCAGATTGAAGAGGACATCTTCTGCGTCTTCTTGCACCTTTTCCAGAATCTCAGAGATGCTGAAAAAAAGGGAATTTGGGTAAGTAGGGGTGATTTTGAGGGACAGGGTAATCCAAGTATCTTTGACTTTGAGAAAAACTTTTATTTCTCTGAACATAAATTTTCTGTCTGAAACATGGGAATTGCAATACAGCTCTGATTTAAAAATTGAATGAAATTCTATCATAGGACTTTGAATAACTGATTACAGGTGAATGAAAATTTACTATGAGAGGATTTGAACAATTAAAGTGAGTACAGATACAAAGAAATCTGTGGTTGTGTTATTAACCAGTCAGTTCCCACTTGCAAATACGTACTATGACATAGCTGGCTTTTGCCAAGTGCTTTGCAACTTGCCACCCAGTTTACCCTTAGCGGTTGTGGGGGACAATTAGAGAATATGTGTGTAGGGAACATAAAACCCATTTTAACCTCACTCTGAGGGCAAAAAATTTTCAATACGGTATGTCCTCATTGAATGTCATTGATAGGTTTTGTGACTTTAAGCAAAACAACATATAGTGAAATCAAATTTACCATAGGCTAATTGTTATAAACAACTGTTAAGTTCCTAATGTCATCTCATCAATGTTGTAACAAAAGAGCATTGAACAAAACAACCTTAGTTGAGGACCCACTGCGAGGGATGTTCAAAACCTGATTTTGAGAGGTAGACCCATTTGTAGCTCCATTTTCAGTACAGAAGCCCTTCTCTCTTCATGACACCAACATGTATCTGCATTCAAATCTGTGTTCCACCAGGCTGGGTGACACAGAGCTCAATAACTACGCATCCCAAACAACAATGGGGTAGGAGGGCTGTGGATTACTTGAGACTTTGAATAAACACTTTCACTCTCTTCAGAAAAGATTTTGGGCTTTTTGATCCAAATAGGTAGCTTTATTTAATTAACAGCTGGATAATTGGGATCCCTGGCTGTACTATTATGTTTGTTACCTAAGTGCTGATATTATTTCCATGGTCTCACGTTTCCTTATCTGAATTGTGGGCCTAAGTCTGAGTATTGGTTCTTAACCAGGGCTGCATATTAGAATCACTGTCAGGGGGCTTTAAAACATGAAGATGTCTGAGTCTTATCTCAAGAGATGCTGATTTAATTGAACTGGAGTGTGGGCCAGGGCTAGGGCTCTGTAAGGACAAGTCACTAAAGATAGTAATATGACTAATAAGTCTCCGAACCAGGTCTCAAATTCACATTTTGACTGGAGGCCGGCCAGTATGGCTCAGTGGTTGAGCATCACCCATGAACCAGGAGGTTATGGTTTGATTCCTAGTCAGAGCACATGCCTTAGGCTCAATCCCCAGTAGGGGGCGTTCAGGAGGAAGCCATGATTCTCTCTCATCACTGATGTTTCTATCTTTCTCTTCCTCTCCCTCCCTCTCTCTGAAATCAATTTTAAAAAACAAAACAAAACAAAAACTTTGACTTGAAATTCCCACTTTTAATTATACCACACTAGTTTTCATCACTTTCCATCTTGTTCTAAAGGTATTTGCATGTTATTTTGTTCATTCTATTAGATTGTTGAATTCCTGGGGGCAAGCTCTTTGTCTTTTTCATCTTTTAAAATGCCATACAGTCATTGCCTGGCTTGCATTAGGGGATAGAAATCTGCCTGAATGAATCAATATTTACTGCTTTATTCGATCAATAAATCAGTCAGTTAATCAATACATTTATTGATTGTTTATTGAACACTTGGTAATACTAAGTCCAGGAACCATGTGGTACCATTACACCTCCTGCAGTATAAAGCTCAGTGGAAAGACACCTGTTATTTCACACGTAGCAGCAAACTCTGAGCAGTAGATTCCTCAGTATTCCTCACTATTCTTGAAGCAAATATGGTCATACTTCTCAAGTATTTGATTGCCTTAAAGCTCCAGAAAGATATGCCAGAAAAAATGGGCAATAGTTCTCAGTTCCATTCTTTTCTGTTTCTCATCTTCCCTATCCTTCTACCCCTGCCAGTACCTACCTTGAACTAGTCTTGTTGGTCCCACCAGTCATGCTGCTGGAAGCCATACTGCAGCCAAGATCTAGTAGCTGGCAGGGCCGGCCTGTCTCCAGGAAATTCCTGCAGGGATCAGAGATGATGTCATAGGAATCTTGTAAGCAGTTTGCACCCTGGCTGCAAGACACCCCTGCTGGGCAGAGTCACTCCCTGCTGGGTACCTCTGAACCATGTACTGTGAAAATTCAGTCTATGACTTCATTCCTGATCAGGAAATTTCACTCTATTGTAAATTTTTAGCTCTTTGTTTTTAATTTTTTTTTTTTTTTTTTTTTTTTTTTTTTTTTTTTTTTTTTTTTTTTTTTTTTACTATGACACTTACCCCAATTCAGTAGCTCCGGCTGACCTTATACTTACCTGGAGAAGAGGTTGCCATTAGTGGCCATCAGTGTGGCTGGTCAAGGAACAGAACGGTAAAGAGAAAGTTAGAAGGGAAAATAAAAACCACTGAATCTGCTCCTCTGGACTTAAAATTTAGTCCCCTTCTGTTCATCTCTGCCACTACCCCATGAATTCCATTCTTTATGGATTTATCTAAAGACAATCAAACACAGGCCTGGAAGGTGGACTTATATAGAAGAGAAAAATTGGCCCTGAGTCTCTGAACTTCTGAACCATGAATGGTTTCTAGATGAGAGTTCCTCTGTTCTGAGAAGCATAGAGTCATTCAGCTCTCCAGGCTAGACTTTCTATCACACCATATGAGTCTTCAGATCCCGGGAGATAGTAGTAGGTTGCTATACCTCTGTCTTTTATTCAAGCCCTTATCTTCCTGCAATGCAGTCTCTCTCACACTCAGTACTGAGGCTGCATTGGGTTTCCTACACAGAGAACCGTTTTGAAGATGTCTGGGCAGCCAATATTATCGTGATTTTATATGTTATCTTTCCAGGGTCCAAAGGAAAGCTCCAATGGTGGACCAGTAGACATACTAATAGGTTGGTGCAGAAGTATTTTTGGGCATGTGATGCTTTCTTAGTTTCACATTAGATGCTATTGAGATTGCTCTTTCCCTATGGTTAAGATGCCAGGAATGGGCTGCTCCATTCTGCAGTTATTCCCTTCCATCCTATCCTTAATCAATCCAATGTATACTGTCTTATTCAATCTCAACCTCAGAGAGCTGTGCTACTTACCCTCTGCTCCAAGGGTCAAGTCATCTTCAAAGCTGGTTCTCTGGCTGGGGCACCCTGTCAAATAATAAGGCCAAGGTCACAGAAAATCAGGCTTAGACACCCCCACAGCTACCCGCCCTCCCCCAGTCACACCAGACATCGACATGTTTGCAAAACTACCCCAAGCTGTACATACATATAGTACCTCAAAAATTACACTCATATTTTTACTCAGAAAGAATCACATAGACTTCATCTGTAATTAACCTGTCCCCTAATCACATAGTCACGTACACAATTCGCTGCCAAATAATAAGTACATGGAGGTGTGCACTCAGACACATAAACACATACAGCCATATCGCTATCCAGGTAGGAGAACAATAGAAGAAAGGACAGAGTCTATACTCACCATTGTAGATTGACTGTCCGGATTCCTCAAAAAACCCTTCTTCTGTGTAGCTAAAAACCAAAAATAATTTTATAGGTTAAAATCACTACATTTTACATTCAAATATGTGCCATAGGTTCACATAATTTTATGATGAGAGTCAGTAGTATTTAAATTGATTTTATGTTGAAGAAAACAAGACATAGTGGTTATTTGACAAATTCATGGAGGTGATCATGAGAAGCTGGGACTGCAGTGCTGCCATTGTACTGACCACATTGTCTAACCTTAGCTTAGCAACAATTCTCCAGTAGTCCTAAGTAAGGAATATAGAAACAAAACTGGAGAAATACATTTACAGAAGCAGGGATTTGGGTGCATAATTTCTACATCACAAAAGCAAATATAGAGATTTTAAAGAAACTTTTAGGAGGTCATCTTATCTACCCACACCGCCCTTTCTTCTCTATGAGTCATATTCTTGCAGAATATCAGGTCTTTCAGGAAGCAGCAGCAACTGCCTCTTGGTTAGAGATTATATTTTTACATTTTGAGATATGAGCTTATCAAACATTTACCATCTGCAGAAGAAAAACAGATGGAGATCAGCATAAATGTTAGTGAGAAACAACTCAATTTTATAAACAAGGAAGAAATTCTCTGTCTAAAACTGGTGAGTGAAGTAGCCTGTGGAAAAACTTTGAACTGGGACCAGAGTACCTGGATTCTAGTTCTGGCTCCTTGCTACTGCTATGTTTTCAAACATTACACAGAGGATTGGATGCCTAGATATTATTATTTTCCAAGCCCACTTCAAACACTGATGTGTTGTGAGTTTTATAGAGTTTGCTTTCCTGGGAGTTTTAAAATGGAAGTTGCACATGATGCTTTTAATGTAATCTCATACGGAGGCTGGAGCAGAGAAGGCCTGCTAAAGTGAGTTATCAGGGAAATGGACTGGAGTGCATCCATTCCATTGGAGTGGTCTTAAGTGAGGCCTCGCCTTGATCAGTCTTCAGCGATCCAAAGAAATCTAAAGCTATTGGAGCATCACTTCATGAAGTGCTTAATAATAGCAATGGGTTTACTAATTGAACATCTGTAGATTAGTTGTGTTTAACGTTTTATAAAATAAATCATTATGTATATTTTTAGACATCTTTTACTGGTACTTTGCTTTTAATAGTGAAAAAAATCAACCCTGTTTTCCAAATTCTGTATTTTTATATGTCCTTATGAAAAAAACAGTTCATCAAGGTATGATATGATATAAAATGTGCAATGATATACCTAAGCTAATTGAGAATAGGTACCTCTAAAACTATAACTTGAACTAAAAATATATACTTTTCTTTCTAATATGTAATATTATACATAAACCATTATTTTATTACACATATAACATTATATATATATATATATATATATATATATATATATATATATAGTATTTATTGTTGTTAATCCTCATCCGAAGATATTTTTTTCCATTGATTTTTTTTTAGAGAGAGTAGAAGGGAGGAGCACAGACACAGAGAGAAAAACATCGATGTGAGAGAGACACATTGATTGGTTGCCTCACACATGCTCTCCAACCAGGGCTGGGATCCAGCCTGCAACTGAGGTACATTCCTTGACAGGAATCAAGCCCATGACCCTTCAGTCCATGGGCCAACACTCTAACCATTAAGTCACACTGGCTAAGGCTACATACATATATTTTAATATAATGTTAAAAATACGTTGTATATGTAATATTACAAATGTTAGTGCCGGGAGCTGGTCCATCCTTGCTGTTTCAAAGGACCTGGCATATATGGCATACTGTTCTTAATATGTTTGCTCACCTTCTTGGCACTATGTGTTTTAACCAAGGTCTCCTCTCTGAGAAAGGTTGTTTCCCCAGGTAGGGATTTTCCTCTGAAGTTAGGGAGGGAATAAAACCTCTCAACTAAGTGCCAGGCGGGTAATTAATCACTTTAACTATGAACAATCATGCTTAAGCTACATAATCTTTACTCCCTGGAATGGAGATAAGAAACGCCCTAACCTTTGTAATAGAGATTGATAGGATTGAATCAACTGGTATAAATACAGATGTAAGAAGACAGAACGAGGAGAGACAGAACCTAGGCACAGAACCTACACAGAACGTTCTCTAGAGACAGAAGAACTTTGCTGGAGAGAACATGGCAAAAGATCCTGGACAGAAACTGGCCTCAGAACCTAGAGACAGAACCTAGCGAGAGAACATAGCAAAAGATCCTGGACTGAACCTGACTACAGAAATTGGCAAGAGAAGCTGACTAGAACCTGGTGACTGAACCTGGCTGGAGAACCTGGACAGAACCTGGCTGGAGAACCTAGCGAGGGAACATGGCTACAGAACCTGGCTGGAGAACCTGGAGAACCTAGCAAGAGAACATGGACACAGAACCTGGCTGGAGATCCTAACCAGAACTTCACTGGAGATCCAGAGCAGAACCTCTCTGGAGATCCAGACCAGAACTTGGCTGGAGATCCTGGCTAGAGATCCTGGCTAGGCTGCTGATCAACTGAACTCCGTCTCCATGTCATTCCTTCTTCGCCGACTCCGTCCACACCTTTGGGGACCCCTGGACCCGCTGGGGTTGGACCCCTGCATGTTAGTATAAATAAATATTTACAATTACTACTAAAACACTATGATAAGTAGTATAGGAGGCCCCAAAATCGTGGCAGATTAAGTGGCAGCTACACTGACACTTTCCCAGGACCAAATTGGAATTATTGCTATTATTAAACATTTCATGAAGTGATGCTCCAATAGCCTGAGATTTCTTTGGGTCACTGGAATATCCAGGACCAAACTGGAATTATAACTAAAATACAGAAAAACCATTCTGAATAATCAACTGAAGACTAGCTGGAGAGAGCCCAGATAACCAAGGACGGGAAGTGGAGACCACATACAGACTGATAGGAAGTGTGGAGGCACAAGAGGGCTGGCCAAGCTCCCACAGACAGCAGCTGAAGTTCCAGAGGGATAGCTCAGCTGTGGGGTATTCTCATGGAGAACTCTGGGGTCTAAACCCCAAACTGGATTCCCCAGCCCAGTGCACCAGAACTGAGAAAGGTACCCACATAACATCTAGTTGTGAAAAGGAGAGGGGTTGCTATCTGCCAGCCAGAGACAGCTGGAAATGCAGGCACCCTATTAAAGGGCCAATGCACAAAATTTCATGTGCAGCCACTCATCTTGGGCTCTGGCATAGGGAGGGCAGAGTGGACTAGAGCTGTTTGAGGAGAATCCAGGGCTGGGGGCTCTGGGATTAGAGCTCAGAAGGCAGCCACCCCGGCTTTCTGTGCTATCATTCCACCACACTGCAGAGGACATATTTTTCAGACAGACCTTTACCAGCCAGGAAGCTTTTGGAGCAATTGACCTATCCTGTTGGAAAACCTCTCACCCCACCCTGTGGAGTCTATGCCTGGCTGTGTCCTATAGCCTGAGGCACATTAAAACTATGCAAAAACAATCAGACTGCAGGAAGAGGCAGGGGACCCCCAGACCCCTACGATTGCTGGCTCTGCCCCTTGCCCAGGCCTGATGCCTCGGCCAGAGGCGTAGACCCCCATCACCCTCCGATCGCCTGATCGGCCCCTTGCCGAGGCCTGACGCCTCCGCCAGAGGTGTCAGGCTTGGACAGGGGACCCCCATCTCCCCCCGATCACTGGCTCTGGCCCCCGCCCAGGCCTGAGGCCTCTGACCCAGGAATCATGCCTGGGCAGGGGACCCTCATCTCCCTCTGATCGCTTGCTCCACTCCCCGCCCAAGCCTGACGCCTCTGACCCAGGCTTCAGGCCTGGGCAAGGGGACCATCATATCCCCCAATCCCCGGCTCCGCCCCCCACCCAGGCCTGATGCCTTGGCCAGAGGAGTTGACCCTCATCACCCTCCGATCACCAATCACCGAATCGGCCCCTTGACCAGGCCTGAGGCCTCCGGCAGAGGTGTCAGGCCTGGGCAGGGGACCCCCAGCTCCCCGCGGTTGCAGGCTCTGCCCCTGCCCAGGCCTAATGCCTCTGGCCAAGGCATTAGGCCTGGGCAGGGGACCCTCAGCTCCCCGCGGTTGCAGGCTCCGCCCCTGCCCAGGCCTAACGCCTCTGGCCTAGGCGTCCGGCCCAGGCAGCAAGGACCCGCAGCTGCAGTGGCCCCGAGATCATGGGCTTCGCTTTAGGCCCAGGCAAGGGACCCCTAGCTCCTGGGACTGCCAGCTTTGACCGTGCCCAGCTCCCATAGCTGGCTCCACCCCTACTTCCTGCTATCACTGGCCAGGGCAGAAAAGGCACCTGATTCTCTGATCATGGCTGGGGGGCAGGGCAAAGGCGGCCCCAGAGCCGCCTTTGCCCTGCCCCCCAGCTCTTAGCTCCCCCCTGGGTTTCTGATCACTGTCAGTGGCAGGGGGCTTCTTCCTGCTTTCCCTTTCGCCTCCCTGCATTGTGCCTACATATGCAAATTAACCGCAATCTTGTTGGCAGTTAACTGCCAATCTTAGTTGGCAGTTAACTGCCAATCTTAGTTGGCAGTTAATTTGCATATAGCCCTGATTAGCCAATGAAAAGGGTAGTGCCGTACGCCAATTACCATTTTTCTCTTTTATTAGTGTAGATAACTAAATTGTAGGATAAAGAAACAATTTAATGCTATGCAACAATAAAAAGTGCGACCTATTGCTGCTTGCAAAACATGGATGAACATCACAAACCCAATGCTGAACAAAGGAAACACACATAAAACAGTACATATTATATGATTCCATGTATATAAATTTAAGACTGCAAAATTTACCTATGATGCCATAAGTCAGGCTACTAGTTATCTTGGAAGCAGGGTATGAATGGAAGGGGACAGAAAGGAGCTTCTGGAGTGCTGGTAATGTCCCACTGCAGGTTTTATAGGTGTATTCCCTTTGAGAAAATTCCTTGGGCTATCTATTTAATACTTGTTTATTTTTCAATAATTAGTTTATACTTCAATATAATGTATATCATTATTTTAAAAGCTTTATTGAGGTATAATTAATATTTAAAGAACTGCACATATTTAATGTATTCAATGAGATAAGTTTGGACATATGCAACCACTTGTGATACTATCATCAATCAAGGTAGCAGACATATCCCAAACTCTCAGCTTCCTTCTTTCCCTTTGTGCTTTTTTGAAGTCAGAACACAACATGAGATCTACCTTCTTAATAAATTTTGAAGTGCAATACCATATTGTTAACTATAAGCACTTTGCTGTATAGTGGATATCTAGATTTACTTATCTAGCATAACTGAAATGTATAGCCATTGAATTGTATTAAATTTACATTAGAAAAAGAAATGCTACTAATATGTATGCTACATTTCAATAAAATTTACATTAAAAATACCACTGATAAAATTTCTAGTCTCTCCAAAAGAAAACTTGCTACTATTCATTAGATACAAGTGTTCATTGGATGTTCACCCTATATTTCTCTTTTCTAGTTATACCCTGGCAGACATGTCCATATTCTTTATATGAGAACTAGCCCAGGATGACAGTAGGCTTTTCTTTTCTTTTTTTATTCTTTGATTATATTCTTTATTAATTAAAGTATTACATATGTCTCCTTTTCCCCCCATCGCTGCCCTCCCAGCACATGCCGTCACCCTCCCTGTGTCTGTGTCCATTGGTTATGCTTATATGCATGCATATAAGCCCTTTGATTGATCTCTATCCCCTCAACCACCTTCTTCTGTCTTCCATTTGAGGCTTGATGGTCTGTTCAATGCTTCTCTGTCTCTGGATCTGACAGATGTAGGGCGCGGCTATAGGGTTAAGCCTCAGACTGACCTGTTGGCAAAGCCACAAACAAGTCCCAGCTTAGAGGACATAGTCCTCTTCACATAATTCGGCTTGACCTTATGATGCTCCCTAGATCCTTCCTAGGTATCTAATGGGCTGTGGGAGGTGTGGAGCTGCCAAAACAAGTGAAACTCACAAGAACATTGTAACTATGGTGACCACTACCTTGTTTACCTCTGGCTATAAAATAAAGGCTCAGCTTGCCTCTGCATATCTCTCTCTGTAGCCTCAGCCAGGCACAGGAAGATCCACCTAGACCAGCTGTGAGCAAACTACGGCCCGTGGGCCGGATCCAGCCCGTTTGAAATGAATAACACTAAAAGAAAAAAAGACCGTACCCTTTTATGTAATGATGTTTACTTTGAATTTATATTAGTTCACACAAACACTCCATCCATGCTTTTGTTCCGGCCCTCCGGTCCAGTTTAAGAACCCATTGTGGCCCTTGAGTCAAAAAGTTTGCCCACCCCTGACCTAGACCCAGCTTATTCTCTTTATCTGTCATTTCTGCATCCTTCACCACCCTCGCTCAGGCTTTTGAAACCTTGGCTGAGCTGGCTCGGCCCAGACAGTAGCTTTTTCTATGTGTATGTGGGATCTACCACAGCCATATGGATGTGGGCCTGGATTTATTGGTGCCTTCTCACTGAGAATGCTAATTTGAAACATTGTATTCATTACCTAAATCCAAGGCCTTTCATGGATTATTGCTGAAGACATAATACCAATGACTGGGGACTAGATCCAAAACTGCACCTCTCTTTCCACCTTTTTATTGAAAGGTCCCTTAGCATCATTTCAAGTCTGAAGTACAAGAGCCAAAGTACTGTTCTCCTATATACCTAATTAATAAAGAAAGAGTAAGGAGGTGGATTGGATTATGAGAAGAAGCATGTGGCTATTTTTAGTTACTCCCAGCAATTTCCATAGATTAAGTTTGCAGAGATTTTAAACTGAAGTCCATACATGATTTTGGGGCTCCCGATCCTACCTCTGATGATTACAAGTAACACATTTATGCTCTAGAAGTTTAGATATTGAATTTTTTCAACACACAGAAAAGTAAAAAAAAAAATGTGACAGATACCCTTGCACTTGCCACCCTATTTTCACACATGTAAACAATTTGTCATATTTTCTTCATATCTCTGTTAATAAAAAATAAATAAAATATTAAAGATATAATTAAAGTCTCATTTTACTCCCCATTCCTTCCTACTTTCTTCCTTCCTTGAGGTAACCACTGTCCTGGAGCTAATCACTTCTGGACATACCTTTCTGATAATGAGATGGATAAATAGATAGATAGACAGATGATAGACAGACTTATTTTGTGAAATTTTAAAATAGCATGAAGCTCCTACTTTAGAAACCTTACCACTCACATATTGCTACAGAGCATACAGCTCTTGTATATACATCATGGCATTTAAATCTTTGAAAACTTTTGAAACTATTGAAACTTTTGAAATTATTATTCTAGTTCTCCACTTTATAGATGAGGAAACTGAGATAGAAAGAATTTCAGTTGTTTGCTTACAGTTGTTTACACAGACAATTAGCAAACAAAATTAGGCTCCAATCTTGGAGTTTTTCCACTATCAGGCTACATTTTCAGCATATGTTTTGTATCAGAGTTTATCTTCGTAGAATACAGGTGGGGAAAGGTGATTTCTGAAGTTTACAATCTTATATTTCTGTGAATTTATTCTTTTCAAGTAAAATATAGTGTGTTTGAAGCCAAGGAGCACATTTTAAACTATTTGGCATCCCTAGATCATTTAGACCAGTGGTTCTCAACCTTCCTAATGCCGCGACCCTTTAATACAGTTCCTCATGTTGTGGTGACCCCCAACCATAAAATTATCTTTGTTGCCACTTCATAACTGTAATTTTGCTACTGTTATGAATCGTAATGTAAATATCTGATATGCAGGATGTATTTTCATTGTTACAAATTGAACATAATTAAAGCATAGTGATTAATCACAAAAACAATATGTAATTATATATGTGTTTTCCGATGGTCTTAGGCGACCCCTGTGAAAGGGTTGTTCAACCCCCAAAGGGGTCGCGACCCACAGGTTGAGAACCACTGATTTAGACAATCAGACAGTTAGCAAATGCACAGTTAATAATTGTTGACGTGAATTGATAAAACAATAGTAGTTAATGAGATGTTAACTGAGACAACTGGTTCTCTTTTACAAATCTGGTGAAATATTTTTAAAAAATATATTTTTATTGATTTCAGAGAGGAAGGGAGAAGGGAGAGAGAGATAGAAACATCAATGATGAGAGAGAATCATTGATTGGCTGCCTCCTGCACGCCCCACACTGGGGATTGAGCCTGCAACTTGGGCACGTGCCCTTGACCAGAATCAAACCTGGGACCCGTTAGTCCACAGGATGAAGCTCTAGCCACTGAGACAAACTAGCTAGGGCCTAGTGAAGCATTTTTAATATTAGGACACACCAAAACTTGCAAATGTCCTCATCCCTACATTCACTTTGCTTCTCTATATTTTTATTACCTTTAATTGACTTGGAAGTCGTTGAGTTGTGAACCAGATTAGGACTATAAGGATGATATGTTTTGTAAACAACAAAAACACAAAATAAATCCTTCTTGGCATTAACTTCTGGGTCATAGTTAAAATAAACAACATTGGATTATTCAGTGCTATTTCCTACCAAATAAGCAAGGATGGATTTTTGTATATGTTAATAGATGAGTTTAGAGTAAAGTCTACATAAAACTTGAACCATTCCTGGAAAGGAAATAATGAGCAGGCAGGAGTTATAAATTCTGAGAATTCATTATCACACAAGTGATCGGACTTAAATAGGTCACAGAAGCTTTCCTTCTGCTTCTGGGTAGACTGAGCCTAAAATGGTACAGGCTGATAGGGCATGAGGGTCTCATATTTAAAAGTGTTTTTTAAAAATATTTTTATTGATTTTAGAGAGAGAGGAATCAAACCAGAGGCCATGCCCAGGAATCAAACCAGAGGAAAGAGATAATATATTTTGCCTTGAAGTACTTGCTCCAATTCTTTACTGCTTTGAATGACTGGAGTAAACTCTTAGCCCCTTGTCCTATGTTCTACAGTAGAAATAAACAATATAATGACAACCTCTGGTCATAAGAACAATTAGGTTTCTAACCTCTTTTGTTAAAGAGTGTTAGACTTCTGTCTAAGGGAAAGCAGTAAAGAAGGGATCTGGAACTCAGCCCAGTCATTCCCCAAAGCTACAGATTTCCATCATTCTTGGCTTTTGACCAAATCCAGCCTATATTTCCAGACCTCCACCATAAATTAGTTTCATCCTAGGGTTGCCCATACTCACTCCAAACTCTTTTACTCCCCCTTTCTCTTAACCTAACTTTTAAACATTAGTCCCAATTCAAACCCATTTTCCTGTTTCTGAGTTTCCATGGGTCAGTGCCTATTAGCATATCCACCCATCAGCTGTGTTCAATCCCATTGTATCTCCAGCACTTACCCACAGTCCTGCAGCCAGTCCTCAATCTTAGTGATTGGATTCCCTAGGAAAGACAGACATCAGATCACTGTGAGAACGGAAGGAAATTAGACTTCCCCCCTACAACTCACCCCATTCTCAATTTGGCTTATATAAGCCAAATCATGATTCTTTTTTTTTTCTTTTTTGCCCCATAAAAACTTTTTATTAAATATATGAGAGGAATATACCCATGTATAAAAATGAATATTTCTTCTCTCTGCCTCCCCCCACCCCGTCCCTTTCCTCTCAGGAATCTGGAAAATGCTCAGTATATCAAGCCCACTACTCTCTTTCCCCCAAGGTTTGGGAATAAGGGTGGATCCTTCCCCTTAAAAAAATTTAAATAAAACAAAAAGAGCACAATATTGCAATTGTGTTTTCTACTAAATAAACAAGAATGGGGTTATTTATATAAGATTTTCTCTCTTCTATGGCTGTAGTGTCATTTGAACCTCAAAGAAGCTCTGAGAGGCATATAGGAAAGGTACTATTACTATTTAAATTATTCAAGTAAGTCTTAGAGAAGTGAGTGACTTGATAAAGGTCACATAGCTTGTTAGTGACAGAGTTGTGGCCAGAGTCCAGGCATTCAGGTTGTGTAATCTTGTTACACAGACAAAATAAACACCCCAAAGCATTTACAGAGAACCCTAACCTCAGGTCCTACAGGCAGCTTCTCAGGATGATGCAAAACTGTGCCTCTTCCTGTTTCCTAATCTCATGCCTGCCTCCATTTCACATAATTCATATTTTGTATTACTTTACCTTCCTTCTTTTAAACTTATTTAAGCCAATCAAATTGAGCCTCCCTGAGGAACTAGCCTAAACAAGGGACCCACTGCCCACACTGTAGGTCTGTGCCTGTTGTCACGTTTTTCCTACCAAAGACAATGTGGAAGTCTGTTTGATGTCTGACTGCTTCTTACCTTCCTGGAAAACGTCATCCAGGCTGGAAGGTTCTGGATCTGGGACATCCTGCAGGGCAGCTGCAGCCTCCTCTTCCAGGACCTGGGTCTGCCAGTGACGGCTCTGACGGAGCCAGGCTCGTCTCTTCTCCCAGGATGTGGGGCTCAGCACAGAGCCCTCCATGGCCCTGGTTTAGACTTCAGGGTCTCCTGTCACAGTGATGCTGCCCTGAGGGTTGAAGCACAGTGGTACTCCCTCATCCTCTGCCCAGAAACCACCACTCCAGGGTATCTCCCGACCTCCCATCTTCCCAGATCCGCACAAAGAACATGACCCCTCTGCCCATTTGGGAGGAGGAAGGAGATGTCTAGCCCTTCCTCCATTTTCAAAAAGAAAAAAGAAAAGAAAAGAAAAGAAAAGAAAAGAAAAGAAAAGAAAAGAAAAGAAAAGAAAAATGCTCTGAACAATCCAAACCCCAGGGCAATCTTTCAAATCAGCAAGTCTAGAAACTTCAAACATCATATGGTTTAAGGGGCATTAAAAAAGCTCTTCCTGCTTAAAGAATTGCTACTTCTCATGTTAGCTGAAATTGTGTATCAGAAAAACATTTTTTCTTTAATCCTTAAGGATTTTGCCTCAGAATCTTCCACTGACATTAAAATATAGATTTTCAATGTATAAAATTCACTTTACTTAATCCTCATAAAGGTGTATGAAGAAGTCTCAGATCTCAAAGGTTGAACAGCTTTTCTAAGGTCTCACAAACAGGACACCACCCTAACTTCAGTCATTCTGGGTTTGCTTTGTTTTGTTTCCTCTTTTAGATATTAGGGGGTCCACATAGGATTTCTCTGTGGGGGAGAATCTCTCAATAAAAACAACAAGGAGAGCTTGCCTCAAGCAATTAGCAGTCACCACCTTCAGGGTCATCACTTTTGACTTTGTGAACTTGGGTTTCTCCATAGCTATAAGTTAATTCCCTAGTTCATCAATCTATATATATGAAACCCTTAGCGACCGGTTGACCATTTGACTGGTCGACCACTTGACCAGTCGCTATGATGTGCACTGACCACCAGGGAGCAGACACTCAATGCAGGAGCTGCCCCCTGGTGGTCAGTGTGCTCCCACAGCAGGAGTGCTGCTCAGCTGACCTACAGGCGCCAGATGCTGGGCTCACGACTAGCAAGCGCCACAGCAGCGGCGGCACAAGCCTCTTTAACCTCCCCAGCAGCATGCTACCAGGAGGCAGCAGGCACAGCAGGGCCAGGATGAGCAGGAGTGGTGCAATGCCTGGCCTGGGTTCAGGCTCCTCCCTGGCTGCCTGCCACTTCACGCACTACTACATCCCCCGGGGGGTCCAGGATTACCAGATGGTGCAGGCCAGGCTGAAGGACCCCACTGGTGCATGAATCCGTGCACCGGGCCTCTAGTGTATTTATATTTCTTTTAGCACTGCCTAACCAACTCCTCTGTATTCTTCCAAAAGATTCATTCTGATAGCGCTAGCCATTTATTCAAAGAAGAAGAAAGAAGAGAGGAATCATTTAATTGTCCAAATAGAGCTTAAAAGGACTCAAGGTGAAAGAACATTTATTGGCTTATGCTCTGTCCTCCTGCCTCCTCCTACCTGCCACGCTCAAAATAGTAAATCAGTGGAAGGGGAGCCATTGTCCTCTGCTGCTGTGTCCCTGTATTCCCTGGAGCTGTCATAACACCTTCACTATCATAGCTACACTGTTAACTGTTGGAGTAAAGGGAAAGAAATAAAAGAAAAAAATAAGGAGACTGCCAGCTTCCAGACATTTAAAAACAAAATCATTAGTGAGGCATTTAACAATTTAGGCAGTGAAATAGCTATTTCTGAAGAGAATAACCAGAACATAAAATACTTTCCTAGGACCATAAAATTGCTTTGAAAGCCTCTGTTTGTTACAGACAAAACCTATGCAGAGAAAAAGAATTCCTGATCTAAATTCTTTTACTTTGGGTCTAACCCAAGATTATTTTTTTTCCAAAGAGCAACAACAGTTGGAATTATGAAACTTTGTTAACTCTGGGCACCTGTCCTTTTGTCCACTGCCTGTGTCTTTTAGGGGGAATTAAATGATTTAATTATGCTTTTGACACAGGGAAACCACAAAGAGGGTAGCAGAGATAATTTGTCCTTTGGTCAGAGCTGCTGTGAAGTGATGAAAAGATGCTGAAACTGTCACGAGAAAGAATCAAAAAAGCCATATCAGAGTTTATTTACCTAGTTAGTCTGCACCTCCAAAATGTTGAATGGGTTGCTGTCAGTGAGCCCAGACTTGCCTAATGTCTTTAATTCCCACAGTGAATGAACTTCACCTAAATCACAAGACCTCTTTAGCTTACAAGAAGAAACCTTTTGATGGTTAAGAGAATTTAAAAGGAAGGCAGGAAGGCAGGAGGGCAGGAAGGGAGAAAGAAAAAAGTGAAAGAAAGAAAGAAAGAAAGAAAGAAAGAAAGAAAGAAAGAAAGAAAGGGAGGAATATTGACATCCACACTTTATATTCTGCCATTTGCTAATGGTATGGCATTGGAAAATTCAATCCCTCTTTTTGGTCTCAGTTTCTCAATCAGGACACTCTAGCTTAGCGTAGTGTCAGAATCTCACTAATTGAGATGGTAGATGGAGGCCTCAACTTGAGTTTCAACATCCTCTGTGATATGAATCTACTCTATATTCTTCCCACATGTTTGAAACTTCATCATACTCATATAAGCTAATTTCTCCTCTACCCCCTGAAAATGTATATATATATATATATATATATATATATATATATATATATATATATATTAATCTTAGGTTTTTCTCATGTTCTCCATTCCTTCCCCCACTCCTGTCCTTCAACTTTGGCAGTCTTAACCTGAAAAACTCAGCTCTTAAACAACTTTCTCAGTTTGTAGAGTCAGGCCTGGTTTGCAGAGCCTACAATAATCACTTTTCACTGAGTTTTTTTTTTTTGCTTGATTTTATTCTTCATTGTTATCACTAAAATACTTATATTTTATTTGTTAAGCTAATTTATTGTTTACTCCTCTGATTAGGACATAAGCTCCATGAGGACAGAGATTTTTGTCTGGATTATTCACTGTTATGTCCCTAATGTCTAAAACAGAATCTAACTCATAGCAGTTGCTTAATAAATACTTATTCTCTAAATGAGTGAATAATTTTAGTAGGTGATTATTCCCCAAAGGAGCCCAGCATCTTATAGAATTATCAGAGATACATGAAGAGAGATCAGCTTCAAAACTGTGGACAATAAGCTTGTAATTATGTGTTTACTAAGCATGCAAAAATGTTTTGGGCTACAAGTTAGAGAAAAAGATGAATGTGAGGGTTATTCTATGACTTGTTTCTACTCTTGAAGTTCCTATAATTGTGAACAGAAGTTGTTATTTTCTTAACTATTTTGATTTGTTTCTCTGTCCTATGCAGAAAAGTTTTACACCTAAAGGAAACACCTAAAGGAAAATTCCTTTGGAAAGAGAACCTTCAATGCTTAAGAGTTCCAAAGAAAGGTTTACAAATAAATACTATAGTTAGGACAACAAGAAGGCTGGGCACCTTAAGGACTCTACTGCCTATTGAGAATGAAAGAATTTTCTAAGCAATTTGGGTGAGAATTGAATAATTTCTTCTCTTGAAAAAAGCAACAATGGTCTTAAGTCTGAAATAAAATATGAAGGTATATCTATGCTAATCTTTTCAACTGTGGCAAACTGGGCATGGGACTAGGGAATTTAATTAGCTAATTTTCCTCAATTTCTGCCACACTTGGGTTGTAGAGACCTGTTCATGGGGGTGATATATGGAAACACTCTAAGTGCAGTGATATTATGAGACAGGGAGAAATAGAATTGTCTCGTTAGTGGTAACAGCAGGAAGCAGTACTACTGGGAGGTAAGAAAGGGGGTATTCTTTGTGGGAATCTGGAGGAAGCAGCAAGTGATTATCAGACAAGTACATCAGCAGTGAGAGTGTTAGAAAGAAATGAAACATGGGGCTGCACACACTATCAAGATGGCACCTTTAAAGGCCTTGTGGCCCCTTGTAATAGAGAGAGGGGAATGGAGATATTTTCTCCAAACAGGTCATACAAAAACATACACCTATATGTACAATGGAGTTTGGTGCAGTGTGAAGAGCACTGACTAGGAATCAGGAAACTTGGGTATCCTTTCAATCATTGTGTGCAATTAATTGACTTCTGGCAAGTCAATTAGATTTTCTTTTTCATTCTGGAATGTAAAGCTCTTTTTAATTAAAGTATAGTTGACATCCAATATTATATTTGTTTCAGGTGTATTACATAGTGATTTGGCATTTATATACCTTACAATGTGATCACCACAAAAAGTCCAGTATCCACCTGTCATCATACAAAATTATTGTGATATTATTGACTGAATTCCCTCTTCTGTACTTCACATCTCCGTGACTTATGTTATAACTATAAATTATTCCTCTTAATCTCTTTTACGTTTTTTCCTATCCCCTGACTCTCTAGCAACTATCAGTTTTTCTGTATCTATATTTTGTTTATTCAGTTGTTTAGTTTTTTAGATTTCACATTATAAATAAAATGATACAGTATTTGTCTTTCTCTGACTTATTTCACATAGTATAATAACCTCTAGGTATATCCATATTGTTGCAGTGGCAAGATTTCATTCTTTGTCATGGCTGAATAATATTCCACTACGTGTACATACATACAATTATTCTTTGTCCATTCATCTACTGATGAACACCTATGTTGCTTCCATATTATGGCTATTGTAAATAATGCTTCAGTGAACGTAGGGGTGCTTATATCTTTTTAAATTAGTTTTTGTTTTTCTTTAGATAAGCACCCAGAAGTAGAATTGGTGGGTCCTTCTTTGTCTCTTGTTATAACCTTTATTTTAGTCTGTTTTGTCTGATATAAGTATTGCTATCTCAGCTTTTTTTAAATTTCCATTTTCATGAAATATCTTTTTCCATCCCTTTACTTTCAGTTTGTGTATGTCTTTCAACCTGATATGAGTCTTATATAGGCAGCATATGTAAGGGTCTTGTTTTTTATCCATTCAGTTAGCCTATGTTTTTCGAATGGAGCACTTAGTCCATTTACATTTAAAGTAATTATTGATAGATAGGTACTTATTGCAATTTTAGTTGTTTCCATATTATATTTATAAGTGGTTGGTCTACTACCTTTTCTATATGTTTGCCTTTACTTGTGAGATTGTTTTTTTCTTTTATATATTTTCTTATTTCTAGTTTCAGCCTTTTCTTTTCCACTTAAAGAATTCCCTTTAACATTTCTTCTAATGCCAGTTTAGTGATGATAAATTCCTTTAGTTTTTGCTAGTCTGAGAAAATCTTGATCTCTTCTTCAATTCTGAATGATAACTTTGCTGGTATTCCTGATTATAAGTTGTTCCCTTTCATTATGTTAAATACATTGGGCTACTCCCATCTGGCTTGCAAAGTTTCTGTTGAAAAGTCAGCTGATAGTTTTATGGGCATTCCCTTAAAATGTAACTAGTTGTTATTCTCTTGCTGCTTTTAAGATCCTCTTTTTATCTTTAACTTTCAACAATTTAATTATAATGTGTCTTGGTATGGATCTCTTTGGGTTTATCTTGTTTGGGATTCTCTGTGCTTCCTGAACTTGGATGCCTGATTCTATCTCCAGGTTGGGAAAGTTTTTGGCCATTATTTCTTTAAATAGTTTTTTCAATCCATTTCTCTCTCTCTTCTCCTTCTTGGACCCGTATGATTCAAATGTTAGAACATTTAATGCTGTCCCAGAGGTCCCATATACTATCTTTATCCTTTTAAATTCTTCTTTCTTTTTGATCTTTCAATTGGGTGATTCCCAGTATCCTGTATTCCTGATTGTTGATCCATACTTCTGGTTTGGCTGATCTGCTGTTGATTCTATCCAGTATATTTTTCATTTCAGTTGTTACATTCTTCAGTTCTGATAGGTCCTTTTTAAAAAAATAATTTTTAACTCTTTGTTGAAGCTATCACTTGAGTTTATCCACTTGTCTGCAAAATTTGGTGGGCATCTTTATTACTACCACTTTGAACTCTTTTTCTGGTAGACAGCTTTCCTCAGTTTCATTTAGTTCTCTTTTTCTGGGGTTTGTATTTTTTTTCCCTTTTGTTTGGAACATATTCTTTTCTCTCCTCACTTTGACTGTTTTATGTATTAGGTAGGTTAGCTACATCACCTGGTTTTGAAAGTGTGGTCTTATTTAGAAGGTGTCCTGAGGGACTCAGTGGTGGAATCACCCTTGTCACCAGAGCCAGGTGCTCCAGAGATGCTCCTTGAATGGATTAGTGTGGCTTCCTATTTTGGTTGGGCCACAGCTTCTATGGACACACTGGCAGGGGAGGATGGTCCCTGGCCTGCTAGCTGTGAGGTCTGGTCACTACTGTTATGGGCACACTGGTGTGCAGGGCAAGCCTTCTGTGTGGCTGGCTGTGAGGTCCAGACATGCTAGTGCAGATATACTGCTGTTGGGCTGGTGCCCACTGAGGCTACCCATTGGGTGTGGCAGGGAAGGAACTGCTTTGGAGAGATGACAGCCTGGATAAGTCCTCAGGGAAATGTCAGTGTGAGGTGAATAGTGCTAGCAAGTTTAATGGAGAGTATCAGAAATGTTGCCGGATAGTGTCAGACCAGTTAGGTGGAAGGAGAATTAAAAAAAGAGGAAATAGTGGCCCCTTTTGACTGAGGAGAAAGTTTCAACAGATCCTTGTTCCAGCACACACCCTAAAATTGGCCAATATATCACCTTCATGCATAAACTAGGCGCTTTTCAAACTGCTCTTTCTGTGCCAGGACTCAGAAAGAGCACAACTTGGGTTTCCTACCACCTTTGGCTCTCCCAGATGTAAGCCCTGCTGGTTTTCAAAGCCACATGCTATGGGGGATCCTCTTCCTGGTGAGGTTCCCCATGCTAGTGCTCAGACCCTTCACTCTTTGGGGACAACCTCTGGAGTTGTGCTATTCCTTCCACTGGTCAGTCACCACATGGGTCCTGACTAGACAGTCTCTATCCCTCCTACCTGTCTCAATGCGGCTTTTTCTTTATGTCCATAGTTGTAGAAAACCTGTTCTGCTAGTCTTCAGGTCATTTTCAGAGATAGCTATTCTATATGTAATTATAGTTTTGGTGTCAATGAGAGGAGGTGAGCTCAGGATCTTCCTACTCTGCCATCCAGAACTTGAAGCCAAGAGCCTTACTCTTGTTTGCCAATTTTGCTTGTCTGTGAAACGTTCCTTGCAATTGGTGCACTGCTGCTGCAACAAACATGTCTCTGGATGGGGTTGCTGAATCATTCTATTCGGGCATTGGTTTTAGCTTCTAAAGAATTAATTGGTGGGCCCAGCATGCGTGGCTCAGCAGTTGAGCAACCCAGGAATCGAGAGGTCACTGGTTCAAGTCCCGGCCAGGGCACATGCTTGAGTGCAGCCTTGATTCCCATTGGGAGGCTTGCAGGAGGCAGTGGATTGACGATGTTTCTCTCTCATTGATGTTTCTGTCTCTATCTCACTCCCTTCCTCTCTAAACATAAATAAAAACATACTTAAAAAGTAAATTAAGTTGGTGGGACTTGAAGTTTTGTAAGTTTGCCACCAATACCAATGTTTATGAATTTATTCTAGTTGAATTTGAAATATTTGTAGGAATGATACTATAAAAAAGTGCATTTGTATAGTTTCCCCCATAAGAATTAAAAAATAGTCCAGTAGCCCCTGAATTTACTTTCCATTTGGCAACTTTCCTTTACAATGAACACTAACTTATGGGGTTTCTGGATTTCCAACTTTCACTGACCCAGGAAAATGGCGAGCCTGATGAGGGAGGCTAAGAAGGAATTCAAACATGTGTGATTCAGTCAGGTGTTGCTCACTGACCTCCAGTACTTAAACTTTTCTGCTTTAGCTTATATAGCTTCATCCATCTTTCTCTCTTTCCAAACAAATTCTGTCTACCCTTTGAAGTCCTACTCAAGCCATCTGCTTTCAATTATCTATTTCTAACAACTAGCACACATCCTATACAATAAAAGCCTAATAGGGTGGCCCCAGCCAGCGGCAGCAGTGGCAGGTGGCTGGGGAAAGGGAGGTCCTGGCCAGCAGCGGCAGCCACTAGGGACCCTACCCATGCACGAATTTCATGCACTGGGCCTCTAGTATTATAATAAACAAGAGATAGTGGTTACCTTTTTCTTCATTATCCACCTCTTCTTGTGGTCTGTTCCCTAAATCTTTTTTTAGGGCATCTCACAGTCTTTGCAACAAAAGGAGCTCAGGAAATGCTATACCTACATATGAACAAGAATCACACTGGTGCTGAAAATTATTCTTATATTTCATTGGACAGGTATTCCTGATTTTCCCTATGGTCTCAACTCCTAATGTATATATTTTGTATACCTAGTAGTAAAGAGGAAAAAGGCTGGGGGCATAGTCAAGTCAATCCTTTGTTAATGTAATATAACGGTCACACTAGTCTGACTGAATTTATAAGCTTAAAGTATCAAATTTTCCTATCTTAAAAATGTTTCCTAGAATTTCCCATTCAAAGTTTTCATTTCTTGGTCAAAATTTCTTTCTGCAATCGTCTCAGTGCTGGTTTATGTTATAATGATATATTTAATCTATTTTCTATGAGGATAGAAATCTGAAGCTTGTGATATCTTTTCTCTGATATTCCCAATAACCACCCCCTGCAAAAGAAAACAACAAAAGTCTACACTGCTTCTCTAGCTACTTGCCTGAATCACCCCAAAGTCTTACTATTGTCCACTGCTATTATTATCAGCCCTTTGTCCTTTCCTCTTCCTTACATTTCTTGAAAGGCTCACTCCCCAAATATTTCTCCACAATCTGTCAAGTGTTCAGACATATGATCACAACCAGGCAGAATAGGAGAGAATTCTCTGTTCTGAGGATGTTATATTAAAAAGTAGGATTTGTAGCAGACAGGGTTGAAGTTAAACAAGAGGGGAAAAAAACTCTAGTGGTTTAATATTAGGGAGTGGTTTAAGAGCTTGGAAATGAATATCGAACAAAAATCATAACCAGAAGTGGTATATCAGTAGCAGAGAAAACAATTATGGATATTATTATTACTACACTGAGAACAGCACATACTTCTAGTCTTTGTTTTCTCAAGAATGTAGCCAGAGTTTCTCTACATACTAACAAGGGTAAGTCAAGCAAAAGGTACTCATAATAACTCATAACACATAATAAGATGTATTGAGTACCTTATCTTTATTCATAAAATCTCCCCATGAACTATCTCACTTAATCTTGACAATCACAGTTGAGCTAATAATTTTTATCTGAAGCTCGAAAAGATATGTGACTTGTCCAAGGTCATATATTTAGGATCTCATAGTGTTGAGAATTAAATTCAGGTTGGTCTGACTTGAGATGCAGTCTTTCCACTAACAATATAATAATAATAATAATAATAATAATAATAATAATAATAACAACAACAACAAAACCCTAAGATCACTATTTAGGTGTCAGTGGTAAATGCATTTGGCATAAAGGAAAGGACAAACTATTTTAGTAATATCTCCATTTCATGTTACACAAACTCTTCATTCTACAGCTTTGTGTAGAAGAGGCAGCATAAACCAAAAGTAATTTATACTTGGGTTTGTGACAGTCTTGGTGAGTGAGGTGTTCCTTTGTTTGGTTAATAGCATAATATACCTTTTTAACTCCAACTAGATAATTATGAAGCAATGTTGCCTTCCTCAGCCTTATGGAGTAGATTAACAGCAAGGGCCCAACTAGGTTCTAGTTGAGAGGAGACATTTTTGTGGCATTCAGAGCATTTAACAATGATGATGGGATGACATAGATCAATCAGAGTTGACACCAGTCACTGCCCTGGGGCTGAGTCAGGGCTGGTGTGGCACTGAGTTTTTGCTGCCAGTCTCGGAATCTTGTGGGAAGGGCTGGATAGCAAGGATTGGTCATGGACACTCAGAGGGCCTGGAACAATGAGCATTTGTCATAATTTGGTGTGGACATATTTTAATATTTAACAACTAGTATGGGCCTACCAATTTGAACCTGTCAAATATGTATCAGCTATGTGTACAGTTATCTCATCATGGGAATATTTTCAAAAGGCCCAGGAAAAACCTTAGCCAGGTGGCTCAGTTGGTTGGAGCATCATCCCACACACTGAAAGGTTGCAGGTTTGATTTCCAGTCAGGGTATATACCTAGGTTGTGTGTTCAATTCCTGGTGGGGGCACATATGGGAGGCAACCAATCATTGTTTCCTCTCTCACATAGATGTTTCTCTCTCTCCCTCCCTCTTTCTCTCTCTCTTTCTCTCTCTCTATAAAAAAAATCAATAAACATATGTTTAGATTAGGATTAAAAAAAGGCTCAGAAGTGATGGTCAACCCTTGAGAAGGAAAACCATAGAAAGAGCATGAGCCATGGAATCAGAATAAGTTTTGTTTGGAATCACAGTTCTGTCTACCTACTGCATGTATCCTTGGTAAAATTACTTATCCCCTCTAAACCTAACTTTCTTCATATGTAAAAAAGATAATGTATAAAATGTTGGTTTACTGGGGGGTAAAATTGAATAATATACAGGGTGGGGCAGCTGTTTGTATAGAAAATAATATAATAGTTAATAATATAATTCTTAATAATATAAGAATACACTCTGTTTTGCATACTCACAACTGTAAGCCTACTTTTGCCAACCCAGTATATTAAGTCCCTGATGTATAAAGGAGGTGCTTAATAAATGGTGGCAATTATTATTATTAATCTTCCCTTAGCTTAAACCATTTACTAAGGTTGGAACATTTTAAGGCATAAGAAAATAAGGAAAGAGTAGGCAGCAGGATACAGTATGGGTGCAAAATCCAGATGGTAAGAAAGGGATGCTGCTGTTAAGCACAGATGAAAAGTATGCAATGACCGGGTCCTTCATTCTTACTTAATGTCCAAAGGAAGATCATCTAATCCTTGTCACTCATTTTTCAGTTGAGGAAACTAAAAGAGAAAGAAAAAGAGATATATAGAGAGAGATTAAGAGAGAGGCCTATCTGAAGTCATGTAGAATATTAATGGTTATAAATGGGACTTACACTTACAAGTTCTGAGTTCCAGGTGTATGCTTTCTTCTTCTATATCAATAGCCTTCCTCCTGCCATTCTTGGTTTCTAAGACCCTGCCCCAAGTTTTTGTTTATCACTCTGGGCCTCCTCCCAGGGACACGTATCAGACAGACCTCACTTTTCTTCTGTCTGTATTGTTCCTACACCGCAAGCAGTGTCTGTGAATTGGGACTGAGAATGAAAACAAGCGTGGGAGGGGAGAAAAAGGAAACGGGGTTTCCATGATGGGGCCCATAAGACTTTCTGCATCTTATCCACATTCACAACCAACACACACATCACCACCGTGGCAAAGGGCTGTCAGAAATCCCAGCACAGCCAACATTTCGGTTTGTGGATGGAACAAACTCTACCTCAAGCCAGATTGACTGCCCCCCATTCTATGTACCCCAACTGCAACGTCCTCTTTTTTTTAAAAAATATATTTTATTGATTTTTTACAGAGAGGAAGGGAGAGAGATAGAAAGTTAGAAACATCGATGAGAGAGAAACATCGATCAGCTGCCTCCTGCACACCTCCCACTGGGGATGTGCCCGCAACCCAGGTACATGCCCTTGACCGGAATCGAACCCGGGACCCTTCAGTCCGCAGGCTGACGCTCTATCCACTGAGCCAAACCGGTTTCGGCAACTGCAACGTCCTCTTACATGCTTCATAGATAGGAAATATTTTTCGATTTTCAAATCCTCTTTCATGCCACTGCAGTTTGTAAGATCATCAGAACAAAATTTACTGAGAATAGCATTTGAGTATTCTGGAACTTTCATGGTCTAAGAGAGCAGTTCAATCTATTTCAGGGAAAAAATGAGATGTTACTTGGCATTTTTCTTACTTCTACTTCCACAAGGTGGATGAGTTTTATAAAAGGCTTGCAAACTGCTACAGGAAATATTACAGTTGTACGTTTGGAAGAAAGTAATCCTGTGCTCTCAGTGTTGGGAAACATGAAATTTTATTCATCTGGATAGATTTTAAAGACATCAAGAATAAGATAACAAGTGTTGGAGAGGTTGTGGGGAAAAAGGAACCCTCTTACACTGCTGGTGGGAATGTCAACTGGTACAGCCACTATAGAACACATACAGAAGCTCTTCAAAAAATTAAGAATATAGTTACCATATGACCCAGCAACCCCTTTTCTGGGTACCTACTCACAAAATTAGAAGGCATTTGTTTGCAAATATATATGCAGCCCTATGTTCAATGCAGTATTATTTATGGTCATCAAGACATATCCTTCAATAGTTGATTGGATAAAGAAGATGTGATATATATATATATATACAAAGGAATACTAACTACTCAGCCATAAGAAAAAATGAAATACTGCCATTTGCAACAACATGGATGAATCTTGAGAATACCATGTTAAGGGAAATAAGTCAGACAGAAAAAATTATGAACCGTATGATTTCACTCAATGTGCGATATAAAATTGAAAGCAAAAAATAAACATTTTATATTGTGTGCCCACCACCCAACATCAAACCAAAAAAACAAACAAACAAATCTCATAGACACAGACAACAGTGTGGTGGTTACCAGAGGAAAGGGGATGGGGAGTAGTAAAGGGTAAAGGGAGTCTAATATGTGGTGGCAGAAGATGGTTTGATGTTGGGTGGTGGGCACACAATATAATATACAGATTATGTATCATAAAAGTGTACACTTGAAACCTACATTATCTTATTAGCCAATGTCACTCCAATAAATTTAATTAACTCCCCCTAATACTAAAAAAAAGAAACATCAGTCCATTTGGACTGGTTAACAGGCAGCTTAGTCTAGAGCAGCGGTTCTCAACCTGTGGGTTGCGACCCCTTTGGGGGTCGAACGACCTTTTCACAGGTGTCGCTTAAGACCATCGGAAAACACATATATAATTACGTATTGTTTTTGTGATTAGCACTATGCTTTAATTATGTTCAATTTGTAACAATGAAAACACATCCTGCATATCAGATATTTACATTACGATTCATAACAGTAGCAAAATTACAGTTATGAAGTAGCAATGAAAATAATTTTATGATTGGGGATCACCACAACATGAGGAACTGTATTAAAGGGTTGCAGCATTAGGAAGGTTGAGAACCACTGGTCTAGAGACAAGGGAGAATGAGCAGATTTATTGATCATTGCATCCTGTGAATTCATATCTTTAATTCTTCAGTCCTATTTCCTTGGTAATGAAGCTCTTTCCCTCATGCATTACTTTTTATTCTTCCCTCTTTTCCCCAACAATATCTGAAATGTCTCTTCTCCTTAAAATCTGTGTTTAAGCTTTTCTGCATTAGGCCTGGACATGGCTAGGGCACGGAGTACAGTGGGTATCAGGATACCCACTTTGGTCTTATCCTTCAAGTGGCAAAGAGTTGTTAGTTATCAAATGGAAATAAATGTCTGATCTTTTTCCTTTACTGCAGCTCAGAGTGGACCTTGTGAGTCACGATCTGAGCTGGGACCGAACTTTCTCTCTATTTTCTATTAGAATAAGAATCATAAATCTGAAACTAAAAATGACTGTTGGGTCTCTATGGCCACTGCCTAATGCTTCCTCACTGGATTCCATCTAACATTCAGAGGGCCAAAGGAGTTGTGAGCAAGTGTTCTTAGGATTGTTGTAAAAAACTTCTAAATGCCCTGGAGTGCCTGTGAATAAGAAATCATTTGTTAGATCTCTTTCTGTCCCGCTTGTTATCTCTGATAATATGTAGAAATAGAGAATACACTCTTCCTAGTAATACTTCATATTACAGGAAAATCCCACCAGATCTTTTTCTCTAATCACTCAAGCCTAACATGGTTAAGTCTGAAGTTTGAACACACAAGTTGAAAGCTTCTGACCTCCAACCTCCGACCTCCTGTCCTCGGCACTATCTGGAATGTCCCTGGGCCTCTCTACCCAAGGCCATTGGTGGTAGATGGAGTCACTGTTCCTTCCCTGGGGATCTCTTCCGAATCCTCGTGGTCTTATCAGATCACTCCTGTGGGGCTCTTTTATCTTGTCCTTGTTCTGTTTTGGGGACCTACCCCTTCTCTTCCACACACTGGGGAGCTCAGTAGCACAGCAGGGGCATGGGGGAAACCCCAGCGTAGTGGATCTTTCCACTCTTCTACCCTCCCCAAAACTCATGTAGGTGGTGACATGCTCAGCCTGGATACCACTAAGACAAGGATATTGGGGAAGTACAGAATCCATTAAGTAGTCAATATATTCATTGACCCATCTCTGACATGTACAGCTGAAAGCCAACCCTGACGGGTAGTTATCTATCTTGAGCCGTCCAGTTAATTCGGTCTGGTGCTGTCCAATTGTGTAACTTCCTGGGTAACCCCAGTGTACCTTGCTTTAGTTTATCTCCTCAACAGCTTTGTTCCATGATTTCTGAAGAAAGTTCATACCCACAAAAAACAAAATTGATTTAGTCAGAGTTATGGATGCTAGAATGGGACCTGAAATGAAGCTAAGAAACTTTTAACCTGGAGAATCTTTCAAAGTTAGAATCACATTGAATTTACAGCAAAAGTGAGTACAGCAAGACACAGAGATAAACTTCTCAGGTAAGAAAGGTGAAACATTCCTAAATATTAATTCAGGCCATCAAAGGAACCATGCTTTGTGACCCCAGAAAGAGTACCTCTCTAGTAATGGGAAGGAAAAAAAGAGTGTAAAGGGACTCCCTGTTCCAAGAGGCACAATGATGAGCTTTTTAAAGGTTGGAGTCAGGGGTGCGGGAGATTTTCTCCTGACTTTCCTCTTTTCTTCATAGCCTGATGTTTCTTTGACCTGTTTTCTGCTGTCTCCCAGCATCATCCTACATCAGCATAGTCTTAAATAAAGTGGAAATTGCACTCACCTGTTTGCTGGTAGAGAGCAGAATTTGAGGCAAAGCAGTCATGAAAGCTGGGCCAACCCTTTCCCAGGCATGGGGATCGCAGTGAGGACAGTGAGAAAATATCATATTGCATATTGCACTTTTCTCTCTGTCCTCATTAAACGGCAGTTGCAAGCTTGAAAGGGGAAGCGGAAATGAGAAAACACACAGGCACATATACACACAAATGCACAGTCCCCGCCTCCTACCCCAGCCACATCCTTTGCTGTAGCTCAGGAGGCTGACTGAAGAGCAAAGTATCTGACAAAGTATTGAGCTCGCCACTAGTGAGCCCTTCTCGTCAGAGGGCTGCCTTGGTGCCCCTCAAACGGCAGATCTTTTCCTATTAAGGGAAAGGTACAGCCCCTTTAATGATGTGTGCACAGGAAAGTCTTCCTACCACATCACTAGAATCCCACTGCTGCAGATAAAGCTTTCTGTCCCCAGGAGGGGAGGTGTCTGAAAATGACGCTAGATCTCTATCTCTGGAAAATTCTCTCACATTTATCTCAGAGAAGATGCGTGCAGCCCTATCACACACTTGAGAGGGCGCTTTGCCCAAATGGATGTTTTCATAACTCTTTCACACTTTGGTGAATTTCCCAGAAGCTTGTTTTCAAATACTGCATACCGTCACAAGCCACTTTTTTTCTGGGTTGACTTCTTAGCACTTTGTTTTTATGTTCAAATGACTTCAAAGTTTTTCTCTTAAAAAACACACGATTGCCTTCTCCTTTAAAATTTGGATTAAAAAAAATCCATCATACCCTGGAGATGTCTTCAGTTTATTGGCTTTCAAGTCAAAGAAGCCCTTATTAAACTCCAAAACGTTCCCCCCAGTCCTCAGTCACTTCCACCCTGACTAATTCAGCAGGACTGACTGTCTTTCTCCCCATTTCTCCAATATCTGCTAGTGGGATTTCTTCTTTGTTTGATATCGCACCATTCCAGGTTTTCCCTATCTCTCTTTCCTCATCCCACTCTGTTTCCTTCCCTGTATCATTTATCTGCAAATATTTATCACAATATTTATTATACAAGGCACACCTCTAATGTGCTTAATGTGACTGATTTTTATATGTTAATTCTTTTCTTTCTAATTTTTTGGTTATAATTACACTTGGATTTCTTTTTACCATGTGCCCAAATTCCATTTCTAGTTGCTAATTTCATTGGACATCCACGCTATAGCTTTGGTATGGTGGAAAGAAGCCTAAATAAAATTCCTGTTTGGCAAGTTAAGTTTTCTAAACATTATTTCTTTCAAGGATAATATAAGTTAAAAAAAAATCATTCTCTAGAGGAGGCCAGGGGAATGTCAAGGGGCAGGGGGGGGGGGGGGGGGAGAAGTAGACATATGTAATACTCTTTGTAATACTTTAAGCAATAAAACAAAATTTAAAAAAATCATTCTCTCTGTCTCATTCTCTAACACACACACACACACACACACACACACTTTCATGTAGGGATGAAAATGTCTGACATATTTCCCACTATATAGTAGGTTCTAAATATATGCTTTTTTGTGGGGTGGGGGGTGGAGGGAAGAGAATTACCTAAAAGTCAACAAGTGAAAAAACCAAACCTAGCCCTTTCTTGTTCTCTTTATCACTATTATTTTATGTACAAGTTGATTAGAAACACTAAACTAATGGAATGTTTAAATATTTTTTAAACCCTAAGTTTCTGAAATTCAGTATTTCCCTTAACAGCTATTTTAAATGTGTTGGGGTTAGGGAGGGTGCCACTCCTGGAGGGAGTTTGTCAATACGGGAGGGCATTTTAGTTTTCAGTGGTAGAAAGCTGCTCCTGCCATTTCGTGTTCGAGGGCCAGAGATGCGGAAAGTCTTCGGAGGCACGGGACTGTTCAGCATAAGAAACAATTGGTCTGGCCCAAATGCGAACATTTTATAAGCACAGGTATGTTCATGGGAGACTTTGTAATCAAGAGAATATCAGAAGATATTTCTACAGAGTAGACTTTGAAGTCAGACTCTGGCAGGAGTTGGCTCTGTAGTTGTAGGCACATTAATTAACACCTCAGGCCTCTGCTTCCTTGTCTGTGAAATGGGGATAATCTACCCAAAGGCAGGGCCAAAGCTGTAGAGAGAGGAATGCAAAAGGCTGTTAAAAGGCTCTTTAATACAATGCTTTCAGTTTCCCCCCAGCACGCTGTATATCAAAATGGCCTCAGTCAGTAAAGAAGCCATTTCACAAGCAAATTTTTAGAGATTATTCTTGTTAGTTAAAAAACTTCCATTTTGATTGATTGATTTATTTTTTAAAAAGAATTGTTTTCTTCTTTATAAGTAGTTGCTGAAAGTCAAGGCTGATGTATGATTCCTCGGAGGAGAAGGAAGCCCAGGCTATTCTGTGTTTGCCTTCTTCCTGGTAGGGTCTCTCTCTCTTTCTCCCGCTGTCTCCCTCATCTACCCTTTTCCATCCCTGGAAAACATTAAATGCTTTTTATTGCAGACCTTGCAAAGTTCTCTGATCATATATTCCATATGCATCCTGAAAACTTAACCGATTGTCCTTTTTGTGTAAATGCGGTCCAGAATTTTAGAAGGTTTTAAGACTTTGTTCACTCCCTCCCACCCCCGGTTAAAAATAAAAGCGTTATACCAAACAAGCCTTCCGACTCGAACACTCGCAGTATGATAGCTATTTAATTTCACTGCATATCAGTCTCCTCTTCTGACAAACAGAGAAATAACTTCTAATGTTTCCTTGCTTCTAGAAATCTGTAATATGCACACACACTGTTTTTCTCTCCTCTCTTGTAACTATGTGCGCTTTGTTATGGAAAATGAAAATATGAAATGACAGCGCTTTGGTAAGAAATCATTACCCATATAATAAAGAATGCTGTAGGAAAAAAACTCTTGTCCATTGAAAAGTCAAATAAAATTGCTTTTGAGTAATATTTTCCTCTAGACACATAACCTGATAACACTGATAGAATAGTTTCAGAACACGTGTGTGTCCATCAAACAGATGAACTGGGTTGGGCATGAGTTCTGAAGCTACAGAAGTGAGAGCTGAGCTGGCAGGTTGCCCAGGCAGACCTGGGGCGGAGCCAGGACAGCTGCCCAGAGAGGCTGTCCCATGAGAGGGAAGTTGCTGCTCACCGCTTATGCTCTGAGCTGAGCAGCTGGACCTCAGGCTGCGTGCATCACCTGCTTCCATTTCAGTTCTCAGCTTTCTCCTTCCACAGACCCTGGGGTTTGCAAACACCCATTTTTCACTGAGTCTGGTCCTTTAAATTGCTGATGGGAAAGTTCAAGGGAGTTTGTTTCCTTCCTGTATCAAAGGCTCCAATGTGGGGAGAGAGAGTGTGTGTGTGTGGATAGAGTCCCAGGGGAGAACCCAGTGGTGGTTTAACTAACCAAAGGTTTTCTGAACTTTCTCCACACAGAAAAGGGTCCACCAAAATCACTCTGTTCTTCTCTCTGCTCCTATGTTCTGGAAGTAATTAATTCCATGAGATGGGATTTGCTAACTTTTCTGACACACGCGTTCTCCTGAATCACTCAACTCAATTGCTGGAAAGTTTTCCTGTATCTTCCTTATTTATAATTTCAGCAGCGCTGAGAGCACTCTGTCACAGGCCTCTGCAAGAGGGTGTTCCTGTAGAGATTTGAAATTATAACTCTATTCAAATTGTATTTTACTGGGCACTGCCTAAGTGCCAGAAATAAACAAGATCCAGAAAAACAATATAAAAGGCTACCCTTTAGAGAGCTTACTCTTAGTGTGATCAGGCAATTTTGGTAAATACATGGTTAACAAAAGACATACCTGATTTTTTTTTTTTACTTGTTTCACTAACTTTATTCCCAATGTTTCCTTACCCATTGTTTGTTTTTAAACATCAGTTTTCTTTTTTAAAAAATTAATTGTATTAGGGTGACATTAGTTAATAAGGTTATATGGGTTTCAGCTGTACATTTTTATGATACATAAAAATATCTCTCTGAGATTTCTCTCTTTCCTCATCCCACTCTGTTTCCTTCCCTGTATCATTTATCTGCAAATATTTATCACAATATTTATTATACAAGGCACACCTCTAATCTGTATATTGCATTGTGTGCCCACCACCCAAAATCAAATCATCTGTCACCACATATTTTACTCCCCCTTCCCTCCAGTAACTACCATACTGTTGTCTGTGAGTTATTGTTTGTTTGTTTTTCTTGCTTGTTCATTTATTGCTTTCAGTTTTATATCCCACATATGAGTGAAATAATGTGGTTTTTAACATTTTCTGGCTGACATTTCTGTCTTAACATATCATTAGCATGATATTCTCAAGGTCTATCCATGTTGTCACAAATGGCAGCATTCCGTCCTTTCTTATGGCTGAGTAGTACTCCATTGTGCATATGTACCACATCTTCTTTATCCAGTCCTCTATTGAAGGACACTTTGGTTGTTTCCATGTCTTGGCCACCGTGAATAATGCTGCAATGAACACAGGGGTGCATAGATCTTTGTGAATGAATGTTTTCAAGTTTTTGGGTAGATCCCCAGAAGAGGGTTGTTGGGTCTTAGGATAATTCTATTGTTCATTTTTTGACACCCTCCATACTATTTTCCACAGCGGCTGGCAGTTTATATTCCCATGGAAAGTGAATGAGGGTTCCTTTTTCTCCACACCTCTCCGACACTTGTTACTTGTCTTGTTGATAGTAGGCATTCTAACAGGAAGACACACCTAATTTTTTAAGGCACAACTTCTTGAAACTTCTAACAAGCTGATATAAATTTTGGCTCTGCTAGGAGAGAGTTTGTAATTTACAAATCTACTAGTCTTTGTTTTTAAGGGTCATTTCAAGGAAATTACTTTTGGGAAAGTTGTCTTCCACTGTGGCCACTTCAGTTGTGTCTTCTCTGGATTAAATAATGGCTTTCATGTCATCATTCTCAGATGGTTTGAACACAGAATATTTTGACTGCCTGGTGAGTCTGTGTTCTTTCTTCTGATCAAGACTGCTTAACTTAGAAGCACAGTACCTCTTTGGGGTCTCAAGTGTGATCCACACAGTGAGTGTTCAGGGTTTTATATGACAGTTGAAGTGGACAGAGCCTGGGCCCCAGAGGATGTGAGTATAAATGCAGTGGAGGAGGAGGGATCTGGGGATTCTGTAGGGTGGGAGTCATAGGACAACCCTAAGTACTTGAGAAACAAGAAATATGGAATAATTTTTATCTTAGTTTCCTTATCCAGAAGAAAAGAGGGCCGCAGGCAGGGTTTCTCTGTATAGCAGGTACCTGGTACAAAGTAAAAACTCATAGCAATGGTGCAATTGGTGGTGGGAAAGAAAGAGGGGGATGACAGAAAAGCAATACACATTTTTGGATAAAAGAGCATTGAAAGTGCGTTGAACCTTGGAGAAACTATGTGGCAAGGGCCAGGGAATTAGTGACCTCATGGATTTGGAAAACATTTAAAGTTGGCCCAGCACTCTGAAGTCTTAAAAAGGGCAGGCATTAAAAGCCACAACAGCAGCTAGGATTTGGAGGCTGCTGGAGCTTTGGTATAAGGGGGGAAATGTAGGGTGAGTGTGAGTGCAGAACATGAGCACTTGGGTTATAGCGAGGAAGGGGTGGCTTTTTTCTAAGCCTGTGCCCTTCTCTCATCTCTACATAAGGGAAGCCTTGAAGCTCTGAGGCCATCTCACTGAAGTCAGGCTGTCTCCCCCAGCCACAGTGGATCAGAGACCCTGGTGGGCAGAGTGAACACAGGGACAGGAGTGCATGTTGGGCAGAGCCCAGGGATGGGCTGGAGAACAACAAACCAGGATTTCTGGAAAGATGTTAAAAGGTTTCATCTGTGTTGTGTCAGTTAACCAGAGGAAGTGGGATAACTGTCGCCTTCTGATCAGATCAGAGGGAGCGCGGCAGGAGGGGGAAATGGTATATGTGTCAACCCCGGTGCTTGGTCTGCATAGGAGTCTTGGCTGCCGGGAGAGTTCTCTTTATTACGTTTAAAGAAAAAGTAGGAGGAAAAGAAAGGAGAGAGACTGAACGAAAGTGGCACTCACAGAGAGAAGCTGAAAGGAAGTGATTCACACGCAAGAAAAAGTGAAACTGAAGTGCAACCATTCAAACTATGAAACGCAAATCGGTCTCCCTCGTGGGAGGAAGCATCTCATGTTTGCAGACACCTGCCCCTGCCCCCGCCATCCTCCTCCTTCACTGAGGGAACGTTCTCCCCTGGCGTTTCCTCCTGCCCTTTCCGACCTGGAACCAGCAGCTTGCCAGGCCTCCCTTAGAAAGCAGGAGTAAACATGAGGGTGGGGACGGGTGAGATGTTACAATTACATACTATCGTTTTTGTTATAATACAGTTGTTTCATCTGACCTACATTTGGGAAAGGAGTGAGGAGTCAAAAAGCCTGTCCTTTAGGTCTTGCCCTGCATTTCTCCAGGATATCAGGTTCTTTAACTACAAAATGATGAAATGCAAATAAATGGTTTTGTAGGTTCTTTCCAGTATAGGAGTTTATGTCTCTAAAATACTAGCTACCCTCTATTGAGTGAGTATTCTGTGAAAACAATAGTACAGTTTAACTCTAGTCCTCAAAACATGTAGTAAAGTCAATATTATAACCCACAGAGAAACTGAATGAGACTTTGAGCAGAATGTGTGTGTCCTGACTTTTTTCATTCTGCAAACCTGTGTGCTCACAGATGCTCTTCAGACGAATATATTCCTAAAGACCACCAGGTGGCAGCCTATCCCCATTCTCTGAGTTCTGCTTGTGGTTAGGTGGAGTCCGAGACTAGCCCACAGCTCTGAAGGTTGACCTAACCCAAATTGATGAAGTAACCCAGGATTCAGGGGGCTGAGTAGATGAGGGCTTCTTCCTTAGGTTGGGTGATTTTTTATTAAGGCTGTCCAGAATTGAAGATGATTTCAAAAGGTTGAGAAGTAAAAAGAAGGCTGCCCTGGCAGGGGAGATCTGAGTGAACACAAATACCACTGTGGAAAATAGAGGGTATGCTTGGATATTTGGGAAAAATCAAGTAGCTCAATGTGGCTATAATGTGAGTTTTATGACCAAGAATAAGTGGAACATAAGATTGTTAAGATAGTTTGAGGTTATAACTAAGAAATCCTTGAATGCTATATTTCAGGGTTTGAACTTTATTTTGTAAATTCTTGTTTTGAAATAATTCCAAACGTATGGAAGAACTGTAAGAAGAGTAAAGAGAACTCTGGTACACCTGCTACTCTGATTTACAATGGTTAATATTTTGCTTTACTAGAATAACACTGTCTCCTTTTTTCAGAACCTTTGAGAATAATTTGCATATCGTATGCCTCTTTATCCTTTACCTAAAATTAAGGACAATCATCATCACAGTTACCGTACAATTAGCAAAATCAGAAAACGTAACATTGATTCAATTTTATTATCTAACTTGCAGAGTTTATTCAAATTTCATTATTTTCCCAGCAATGTGCAGCTTCACACCAGGCATGTGGATTTCCCGTCTGTCTCTCCTCCTTTATCTGGAACCACTCCTCAGCTTTCCATGATCTCCACGACATGGGTGTGTTTGAAGCTCATGGTCCTTCTCTGCTCCAAGTGTCCCTCCATTTGGTTTGTTTGCAGTTCCGTGGGATGAAATTAGGGTTCGGCGATGGTTTCTGGACTGTAAATGAGATGCTGTGTCCCTCCCAGGGTACACGTCAGGCCGCACAGGTGTCCATTTCCCCGTAATTAGTTACACAGGAGGCATTCTTCTTTTGTTCTTATTTACTGTAAACTTATTTTCCTTTTAAAATAAGTGCTATTCAATCTTTTGCAACTATGTAAATAGTCTATTCCCTATTATCCACTTTCAACGACTGGTTTTAATATTTTATTTGCTTACTGGTGGAGATCAAACACATCAAAACTCTATTGAGTAGGGCAGGATGTATTCAGAGACATGTTTAGCAATACCACTCTGGAAGCTGTGTGTGTGTGTGTGTGTGTGTGTGTGTGTGTGTGTGTGTGTGTGTGTGTGATGGTTCTATAACTCCTATACACTCTACTCCTGCTCGGAACTCTGGTACTACAGTCCTAACCTGCGTCAGGAAATCGTTGCTTTTGAGTCTAGCACATAACCATCTTGGTAGATTGGAGGACAAAACAAGCACCCTTCTTCCAGGCCAATGGAGCCTGGTCTCAGAGTGCACATTCCAGTTGTATTTGCTCCCTTGGGCAGGCAACCCAGGGGCCTCTAGCTCTGGATTGGATTTGGGGAGCAGTAGAATCTGGGAGAAGAAACATATGTATTAAGCTCTCATTGCCCACTTACCTCTCTTTAAGTGTTCCACTGTACACCCCTCAATTACATCTACAGCAACCTTCCAGGCAGGTGGTAGGTAGATTCCCAGTGAGCAGAGGAGGAGGACAAGTCCCAGCAGTCTCAGAAGAAGGCCAGGGTTTCATCCCTCATCTGTCCGACTCTGTTTCTGAAACCTGTGTCATGTCTGCTGCTTCATAAGTCCATTCACTGTGACGATGGCACTGAGAGCAACCCTGTCATTGCCTCGGTAATTGATGTAACCAGCCCCTTAATATACATTTTCCTCTCATGCTCACAGCTTTGTTGGAAATGTAGAGCAGATATTATTTGTCTCATTTTATAGATGAAGATGTTGCTCACACAACTAATGGCAAAATCAAATTTTTCAATCAGAAGTTCTTTTTAATTAGAGCACATGTGCTCTTCTGAGGAGGTTGGGGAGGATTTGGGAGAGTGAGGAAGACGAAATAGGAATAGGGGCTATAGGGCTGGGGGAGGTCAGGGATAGAGGACCTGTGAAATCACGGTGCCTGCGGGCTTCAGGACACATCTGTGCTCCTTTTGGTTCCTTTTGCCAGGGCCCAGGAGATTGGCAGGGACCCCAGAGAGGAGCCCCACTTGAGTGTAGGCATCTGCTGACCAGCTGAGCAAGCAGGGCTAGGCTGCTGGGAGGGCCAGCTCCTCCTGCTAACTCGGTTTTCCAGAGGCCCTGTGAGCACAGAGTCCCGCTCTTCCTCCTCTAGGAGCAGAAAGCTGGCTTCCCTCCTTTCCTTTTCCCAGTGGCCCTCAGGGTCCCAGACGGAGGTCTTTGCCTGGGAATATGAGAGGTTAAGGAGTAACAAATCTCAAAGAACAAAAGAAGAGGTAGAACCAGGCTTCTCCTCTGTGTCTTCTAAGACAAGAGCCCCTAGGAGAGGACAGAAAACACATAATTTTGCAGGAGAGGAGAAGGTCAAAAGCCACAGGGAGCCTAGCCAGTGTGGCTTAGTGGTTGACCTATGAACCAGGAGGTCAAGGTTCAATTCCTGGTCAGGGCACATGCCCAGGTTGCAGCTTGATCCCCAGTGTGGGGCGTGCACTAGGCAACCGATCAATGATTCTCTCTCACCATTGAGTTTCTATCTCTTTCTCCCTCTCTCTTCCTTTCTGAAATCAATGAAAAGATATAATTTTAAAAAGTTGCAGAGAAAGTTGACTCTGAGAGTAAATGAAGTGATCCCCAATATATCGTTATATGTCTTCCCATTCCCCAAAGTGACAGCTGAAATTTGAGTGGGATGGGCTTAGGCGTGAAATAAAGAACGATTTCTGTGACTCTTCGAAGTTTTATGTCACTTCATGGGGTAGATAACCTCACAGATTCGTCTTGGACACAGCGAGAAGGATGAGATGATACCTGAAGGAGCAGTGTGCTTCACAGGGAGATAGTGATCAAAAGATCAGCTGCCAGGATTTGCTCTGTAGTTAACCAGTTAGTTGAGTTGGGGCAAACTACATAACTTTGGTGCCTTTGTCTTCTGACATAACAGACTACAGTAATGGTGCCCATCTCAAAGTGTTGTCATGGAATGTGTGTATATAAAGCTTAGTATGTTATCTAGTACATAGTGAGCAAAACATTTAGCTCTTATTACCATGCTTCTTATACTGAAAAGGGCATTGGGTTGAGTGAGAGGAAAACTGATTTTTATTTTCATTTCTTTCAAGATATCCAGTTTTTATCCTGGCAAATAAATTTTCTTCTTTCCCCTACATGCAGAAAGGCAGGCTTGTTTGAGATCCAAGTTCTATTTCCAGTTGTGATATTAACTCAAATTTTGAGCTAATGAAAATATGTCACTACTCAGAGCCTCAGTTCCCCACATATATAAATGGAGAGGATTATATCTATTTGGGGTTGCTGGTCAGTAACATAGTGTTTAGAGTCAGACAGGCCTGATTTGAATCATACTTTCAACACTTAATAGCTATATGGCTGTGGACATCATATTTAACCTCTGTGAGCCTCAGTTTCCTCAATTGGTAAGTAAGGATTATGATGCCAAACACCTTGTTGAAATATTCATAAGGACTACTTAAAACAATGGAGTATAGGCTGGCTAACACAGAGCCAGCACAGAGTAGGCACCCTGGAAGTAAAATTAGTAGTTGGTAGCTTTTGGGTGTAAATACAATCACTTAAAAACTATCCTTTTAGTCATATGCCTTTGTCTATAACAAAAAGTAGATAATGAGTGGGCAAATTTAAAAACCTTTTCCTGCTTTCCCCTTTTAGACAGGCTCACTGAAAAAGTATCTAAGAATATTTGTTCAGAATTCAGCTATAACCTGCTCTCACACCCCCTCACCCTTCCCTCCAGTGACGGACAAGGCCCATCCATCAACTCTCAATCTCACCTTTGTCATGCAGAGTGGACTAGCCCCTAGCCACAAAGCCCCCTCTCCCCAAACACACCAACACACACACACACACTCCTTCTGCACACCACACACATAATTTCTCAAAAGCCAAATTAAAGTCACCTTCCATCCACTGACAGAAGCCCTTTTCCTATTCTCTTCTCCCAGGGGAATCTTCCCTCTCCATTGACATCAGCCTCTCCTCTACCCCATCCTCCAACACAGGCACAAACGGGTCACCATCCCACTGCTCCTCCCCTTCTTCATTGCTCAGTAATTATATTCTCCGCCTCCCACTGTCATGCTAATACAGCTCCTGGCACAGCTGCCCAGATTAAATTAGAGCCCAAACCAGCAGGCTGACTAATTATATTTTCTGGGCTGGAATTCTCTTCCCCCACCTTTGGGGTCCTGGGCCAATGAAGAGTAAATGAGCACGGCCAATATTTGCCAAGAATATTTGACTGTTTTTGCCTGGTGGTTTTGTCCTCCCCAACCAATCTGGGCCTCTTGAATTAGATTAGACCAGAATGAGGGAAGAGAGTTTTGCTCAAAGGACCTTCTCAAATCCCACCCATTCTCCTGCTGGCTAGCTCAGCTGTGCCTGGCCACCATCATCAGGCCAAGGAATAAAGAATGGCATAGAGCTCTTTCTTAAGAATGGGATTCTACTGCTACCTTTGTAAGTCTGTTCACTCTTCCCAAATCCAAAGTTTTTCCTCCACATATTGATTTCCACTTGTCCTGCAGTGATTGTTGCTGAATTCTTTTACTTCTGTCTCATGTGAAAAAGAATGCTCCTCCCCTTACTGTTTCATAGACTCTATTCCCACGTTTGTCTTATTGATAGCTGAAACACAGTAAATGTTTCAATTTGTCTAGAGACAACTTTGCCAGTCCTTAATTTCATTATTTCACTAACATTTATTGTGCATTTACCATACACCTCATAGTGAGATGGATGTTAAAGAATGTAAAGGTGTAAGTCCTGCTTTCAAAAAGATCATGGCCTCGTGAATGGTCTAAATTGGTATAGCTGTGCGGATAGGTCCTTCGAGAAATCTGTTCAGGATACAGTGCTGGCACATGAGGCTTGGGGTAGGACTCAGAAAAGGCATTATTGAAGAGGTGATCCTTGAGTGAAGTTTTGAAAATTTGTTTAGAAAACCACTAAAGTTAGGACAGGAATTCTGGGAAGAGAGATCAGAGATAGAAAGGCAAGAAAGGCATAACAATTTCATGACCTGAAACCACTAGGGATAAGACAAAAGAAGTAGCCAGGAGGATGCATCTTGATATTAAAGGAGTATTTGGCCTAGTGGCTAGAGCATCGGCCTGTAGACTAAAGGACTGTGGGTTTGATTCTCGGTCAAGGGCATGTACCTGTGTCTCTCTCACATTGATGTTTCTCTCTCTCTTTGTCTTTCTCCCTCCCCTCTACTCTCTAAAAAAAAATCAATGGAAAAGATATCTTCAGGTGAGGATTAACAAAAAAAGTAAAAAAAGGAAGTATTTTGTTTTTGGATTTTTTGGGCCCCAAATTCTTATCTTTTTAGCTCAGGGAGAACAACTCCACTTCTCAAAGACCTGAGCTACTCCACTTAGGGCTCTTTTTTATTTTTTCCTGTCAACGTTCCTCTTCAAATTTGCTTGCAATCATCCCTCTCACAAATAACTGTCTTTTTCTTAAGTGACTATTTCCTATGGAGGTGCATTTAAGCAAGAAACTAATATTTTTAAAGAACTGAAGGGAAACATTCTGGCAGTAGAGTTGCTAAAAATAAAATTAAACAAAAACAAAGCAAAACAAAAACTTACGACTGGATCTCAAATGTTTTCCCATCTAGTCACCAATCTCTTCTACCTCTTTATTCATTTGTTAATTCAACACTTATTTTTTCAGGCCCTTTTCTATATCAAACACTATTTATAGATAATCCAGTGTAAATGATAAAGAGAGTCCTTCCCTTTGAGGAATTCAGTCTAGAGGAGAATAGACTACTATATAGATAATTAAAAAGAAGGTACGTGAGAGCACAGAGGAGCCCTGTATTTGTCCCCAGGGCAACTGTAACAAAGTACAGAAAACTGGGCAGCTTAATACAACAGAAATTTATTGTCTCACAGTTCTGGGAACTAGAAGCCCAAAATCAAGATGTCAGCCAGGTCATGCTCGCCTGAAGCCAACAGGGGAATCCTCCCTTGTCTCTTACCTTGCAGTAGTTTGCTGGCAATCTTTGGCATTCGTTGGCCTGTGTATGAATCACGCCAATCCTCTCTATGCACATGGCATTCTCTCTGTGTGTCTGTCTTCACAAGATTGTCTTCTTATAAGGACACCCATCATATTGGATAGGGGCCCACCCCTTCCAGTATGACCTTATTTTAACTTAGCTAATTCCATCGTCAATGACCCTATTGCCTAATAGGATCTTATTCAAAGGTACTAGAGGTTAAGAAAATGCATCTTATTTGGAGGGAACACAATTCAACTTGTATCAGATACCTAATTCTTTCTAAGATTTGATTCCAGAGAATAAAATAAGAATGGACCAAAAGAGTGATTTGGGGGAAGATGTTCTTATGAAAGAAATAACATCGAAAGAGGCATGAAGGTATACAAAGGGAACATGTGAAGAATTTCCTGTAGCTGTAGAATAGAATAGTCAAAAGCCAAGCAGTGAATGATGGGCGTGAGAAGTGTGCTTGAATCAGATGGTGACAGGCATCAAGATGTGTATACTTTATCCTGGTGTCATGAAATGCTGTGTCTAACTTTTAGACTTGTGACTTACTCCTCTGACCACAGAAAATGAGGCCTGAGTTGTTATTAAGTGTGATATGGGAAAAGGACAGTGGAAGATGGCTCTTCCTGAGTGGCTGAAATGGCCCTACTGTCTATCTATCTATCTATCTATCTATCTATCTATCTATCTATCATAGGAATTGGCTCACATGGTGGAGGTCAAAAAGTTCCATCATCTGATGTCTGAAAGCTGTAGAACAGGAAAACCAATAGTGTAATTCAGTCCAAGTCTGAAGGCCTGAAAACAAGGCGAGCCGATGAGATAAGTCTGAATCCAATTCCAAAGACCCAAGACCCAGGCACACTGACATCTGAGGGAAGAAGAAGATGGATATCTCAGCTCAGGTAGAGACAGCAGATTTGTCTTTCCTACACCTGTTTGCTCTATTCAGTTGCTCAACAGACTGGATGATGCCCAACTGCTCTGGTGAGGGCTGTCTTCCTCACTCAGTCTACTGCTAATGCTAATCTCTTCCAGAAACATCCTCACAGTTACAGCCCAAAATAACGTTTTACAGGCTATCTGGGTCATCCCTTAGCCCTGTCAGGTTGACACATAAAATTACCCAAGACAAATATTAAATCAGAAAATGGTGTGAAATTGCTTAAGGACACACCAGTTTTCTTTCTCATTTCCTTTAGAGCAAAGATGATGCATAAGAGTTTTTTGTAAATTTATTTCTAGGACCTGAGTCATACCAGGCATACAACAGTTTGCTTATAGATAGGCTAAAAGCAATTTAAATATATTGCCACAAGAAAATATCTTACAAAGTGCTAATGAACATTACAACTACTTAAATCAACACTGAGAAAAAAATTGCAAAACTATATAATTTATTAAGCTTTCAGTTAATGGTATTGCCTTCAGAACAGGGGAGTGGAACACAGAATTTGTTTATTTCTAACGCTGAAAATGCTGCAGACCTCTGAGGTTTACTAGACATGCTCCTTTGTCAGTGGTCCTTTGTATCTCTCCGCTGCTGTTTCTAGCCACTCACATACCCACGCAGGCTGAAGGCTGAATCATCCAAGAGCAAGGTGTGGAGAGGAGCAGTGATATAGAAGGTTAATCTCATCCTGGCCTGGTCCATCCTGATTCCACGCCACCTTTCTGTTATGCCTGTTGCATTACTTCTTCCATGAAGACTGCCTTTCATAACGCAGCTCATATATTAAAATGTCTTAATTTAGCATCTTCTTAATGTGATTTTAGAAAGTTAAATTAGATATGGGAGAATAGTCATCATCTAGTTTATGACCCCTAATTCATAGATGAGGCTCAGAGAGGTCACAGGGTGATTATTGATAAGTCCTGAAACCCAGGTCCTCTGGTTTCCAGTTAGTACATTTAAAAAAGAATTGAACTTTGTTGATGTTGTTTTGCTTATATTTGCTTGGTTCTTTCTCCTATTAAAGCCCTTTGAAAACAAATATTGCCTCTCTCTGTTCTCCTCCTGCTATTCCTCAAGTGCTCCTGATGAAGGTAGGGTAGTTATATATGCATTGTTCAAATTGAGACACTTTAGAAAATGAAAAGGAGGTACTGACAGTAATTAAGCCAGGACTTGAGCCAGATACATACTGGTGAATAGGTTTATTTTACTGAACTTCTGTGTGTATATATGTTTTTAAATATAAATTTATCTAAGGTATTCCAGTCACTATGACCCCAATGAATAGGAATAGGAGTTCTTTCAGGTCAAAGTCCTTCTGTGCACCCACGCACATATACAGGTTATAACACATTTAATCCAATTGCTTGAACAACGTTTTAAGCATTTTATAGTCATAAGGTCCTTGAGGCCTGAAACAAGATATTTGTTTTCAGTAGAGAATTTTCAACAAGAACTTCTCTTTGGAAAAGTGAAATAGGATTTCTGTTATAGCTGGAGGATTGACTCAAGGACTGCTGAAACCAAGGTAGAGCATCCTGACTTTAAACATCAGGAGATTATTTCTGAAAATACTTGTGAAATTAAATTTTCTAGTTTGTATTTAAACATAAGTACTATCATATAAATGGAAAAAAACTAATCATTCCAGTTCTCCACTAGATCCCTAGTGTCTGAATCAACCAGTGTCTGGCAGTCATAGATGCTCAATAAAAATTTCTGCAATGCTGTCAGGTTGTCCCTTCCATATTGTGTGATTCTTGAGATAACTTCCTCCAGTAGTGTTCAACAAATGTAATAAATGTACTATGTTTTGTTCTGCAGCGAATACATTGAAAAGTAAGACAAGTTTTCAGCATGAGGAGAGCATGCATTCTATAGGAGGAAGGAACAAACAGCGTGGATTGTGATAATGCACCCTACGACAATAAGTACATATATAGGTATCATCACTTTCTGCAAAGATTGCTTTAGAGTATAATCATACAGCGTTAGATGAGAAGGTTAGTATTAGAAGAGTTAGTACAAACTCAGAAAAGTACATTATAGAAGAAATATATAAACATTAGGATTTTAAAATCTGTTCTCTGAACCACCCTGTTGGATTGCTTTCAAAATGATTTTATATTCTCCGTACCCTAATGGTGTGAATGCATCTCAAGAAACCTGAAGGGATTTTTTTAGAATTGTACATTTGACTACTGACTTATTTCAAACAGGTAAAATATACTCTTTTGTTCCCATAAAAATCTATAATAATAAGAACATAATATGCTAATTAGACCAGATGTCCTTCCGGACATCCTTCTGTCCTTCTGGATGAAGCCGGGCTGCGAGGGAAGCTCAGGTCCCGGGTGCTGGAGGGAAGCAGGTACAGGCAGCCAGGGGAAGGAAGGCCTACTTGTATGAATTTCGTGCATTAGGCCTCTACTTAATAAATAAAATAAAAATCAAACATAGCCTACTGCCTAAGTTACAACCATTGGAAGGAATTAAGCAAAACACACACACACACACACACACAAGAAAAAAACACCAAAAAAACCCCCACACACCACACACACAAAAACAAAAACAAAAAACAAAACCCACAAAAAACTTATGGACACAGACAAGAGCATGGTGATTACCAGAGGTGAAGGGGGAGGAGGTGGGAGGAGGAAGAAGAGGGTAAATGGAGGATAACTGCTGATGGAAGGAGACTTGACTTGGAGTGAACACATGTACAGATGATGTATTATAGAACTGTACACCTGAACCCATATATTTTTATTAACCAATATTACCCTAATAAATTCAATTTTAAAAGTCTGCTGTATTTCTTTCCTGCCTCTTTTCTTTGAACATTTGAAAATGCTGGATTCTTCAAAAATTCTACTCAAATAACTTGTTTATAAGACAAAGTTTAGTTATTGTTTTCCATGATAAGGGAGATCACTGTCTTGCCACAGTTGTAAGAGTGTTTGTGAGGAATGGGGGTCAGGATATTTATAAATGGAAGTACAGTGTAAGAAGGATTTTTCAATGTGAGGAGTGAAGACGAATGAATAAAAATAATGGTACAGCCTAGCCTGTGTGGCTCAGTGGGTTGAGCATCATTCCATGCACCAGGAGGTCACAGGTTGGATTCCCAGTCAGTGCACCTGCCTGGGTTTTGGGCTCCATCCCCAGTAGGGGCCATGCAGGAGGCAGCCGACCCATGTTTCTCTCTCATCAGTGTTTCTACCTCTCTCTCCCTCCCCCTGAAATCAATAAAAACGTATTTAAAAAAAATAATGGTACAATAGTGTAGAACTGGGAAAGAAAGCTAGGCAAGGGTTATGAGATGAGTATTGGATGGTAAACAGTCATTTGATCCTATTATTCAATGTACATTTAAATGTATGTGTGTTTTAGCAAAATTCCTGAAATAAACAGTAAAGTTACTTAAAATGTTTCTTCTGGGCAAGAGCTTCCTGAGTAGGGAAGCCAGGTTAATGTGGACAGTAAGCTGCATGGGTGTAGAAAAACTTCAGTTCTTAGTATAGATTGTAGGTAATTGAGATCACATTATATACAAAATTTTGTATATTATGTTTTTTTAAAAATTTACTTTATGCCATTTTTTTATGTCTTAGAAATCTGCTGTAAATGTCAAAGCTGCAAAGTTTTATCTCGGGAGTTCACTTAAATTGAATTAATTATTCTGAGTCCATTTCAGTTATTTACTGTCTTAACATATAAATGACACAGGAATGAATTGACATGGTTTCCTTATGATAGCCCATTTGAGGTGAAATTATGTTATAAAAGGATTGAGGTTACAAAGTAGTGGCGACAAGTGCTTTTTGGTTTTGTTTTGGTTGTTTCCAGACAATTGCCAGTCACATAAGTCAAACCATCTCGACCCGTAACCTCATTCAAGTCACTCTCCCTATGGGTATTTTATCTTTTCTGTTTTATTTCCATGCACAAAATAATTCATACTTTCTGCCCAAGGGATGTAAAACAAGGCAGATTTCTAGAGCACTCTGCAAATATGGACTTGCTATTCTCTATGGCTCTACATGGTTGGAATCTTAAAAGCTAGCACTCATGCAACACATCTCCCAGAGAACAAGTTACCGAATTACCCGCCCCAGCCAGGCAAAAATGACAAGTAAACCAGCTGATTGTCTTTAGCACTCACAAACAAAACAGAGAAACAAAACACCCTGAGTTTTCACCTTAAACACATAACCCCCTGTGAGTTCAGTACATAAAATGGATTACTGTGGAGCTTTAGAAAAAAATGCACGTAAATGCCTAGTTTCAATTTGGTGCTGAGTTAATGGGAATACACTGAAAAACTACATTTGTCTCAAGGCACAGCTCAAAATTCACCTCCTACCGGAACCATTCCCAGAGCGGGAGACGCCTCCTCTTGGAGTCTTCGAGCACATTTCGCACTCATCACCGTTTTCCTGACTGAAGCCATTCGTATATGTGAATGGTCTCCATTAGACTGTGAGTCCCTGGAATCCCTGGGGTGCTTCCTGCTTCATCCACGTTTGTGTCTGTAGCTACTCATAGGATTTGGACAAACAGATATTTGTTGAATGGGATATAATTTTGGTTTATCTGCAGTCGCTATTTTCTGCACCATTGCTCCCTGTCCTCTGTGAGGCTAATCCTGAATTTACTGACGACCCACTATACAGTTAGATCAGCAAGTCTTAATTATATGCTAGTAGCATCAGGCCTCCCAGTAGGAGAGAGGTCATGCAGCGCCTCCACTGGGCTGAACACTCTCACTGACGTCTGTGACTTCAAATGCTGTTCCTAGGGGGTGGCCGGAATCAAGTTGAGTGAGAGTGGGGAAAGCAGGGAAAAGAAAACCCTCAAGAGAGGGCAGAGGTGGGAAGAAGAAGGATAAGAGGAGTTTGCCCAGATCTCCCACAGCTTCCTCAGCAACTGCCCCCGGGAAGGGGAAAGGGAGGGGCAATGGCTGGAGGCCAGAAAGAGATGGTGAAAGGCTGACAGATGGAGTGCTCCCTTTGAGGGCTCTCTAAGGACCAACAGTTGCAAAGCTACACAATGTAAAGAAGTAAATCAAATTGAGGAACTTGTGCACTAAAGAAGAGGAAAATGGGAGGGGAAGAAGGAAGGGGGCTGAGAGAATGAGATGGAGACCCCCTTATGGCCCGAGGAAGAGAGACCACAGGAAGTTAGGGAGAGAAAAAGGAATGGAAGCCACCTCTTGGGTGGCTGGCATATTTCCATTTTTCTGGAACAGTGAGGGAGTAAGGGGAATGATATGGACTGAGAGGATCAGAGAGTCATAATATCCCAAGGCCTTTGATGGGTCTTTAAATAATTCTCAAATCTAGACAAGACTAAATTCTTAATACGGTGTGTGTGTGTGTAATCTAGGGAGAGACTTTACCAGAACTCTTAACAATAGGTGGCAACTCTCCCCACAAATTACTGTAGAGGGTCCTAGAGGATAGAGCAGTGGTTTTAGCAGGGCCTCAGCTGGTACACACAGAAAATATTCAGAGCCTTAATTTAGCCTTTAAAGACATTAAATCCCTTCTAGCCTGGGGGAATAAACAGCTCCCACCCTTAAAGCTGGATTTGATCTTCTCCCTCCTGGATTCAGCTGGAGAAAGTGAGGGGTGGGGGCTGAATGTGAGGAGGCTGAGCCTGGGGATATTTTTTTCGTGCGGTCTCCGGATGGGGTAGAGAGAGATTCTGTGTTTGTCTTTGCTTTTCAACCTCTCTTCCTTCACCGTACTTTTCCCAATTCTCATTTAATCATCTTTTATTTATAAAGCCCCCACCTACAATATCTCTATATCCCTCTAACTCCCTTCATCATGATCCTTTTCAGTCCGGGGGAGGCATGGTAGTCTTTCTCCTTTAATAGTGGAGTAAACTCATGTGAACGTGGGAGAGCTAATGTTCCAAAGTCCAGGAATGGGCAAGTTTGGAACTTCACTGTAGAGTGTGAGTCGGGTGGCCATACAATGTACATTAGGTTGGGATATTTTTACAAGTGAAAGGGGCTCTCAAAATAATTAGCAGTCATTAATCGATCTACAACACGTGTAAATCAGAACTTATGGTCACCCTGAATATGAATAAATTGGCATGTAACCTATAGTTGTGTATTGTCTCTGCATACACACTCATTTGTTAGGGGGGAGGGAAGGGGTGGGATGTGGGATATTAATTTGTTTCATTTTTATTAAAATTTATCCTCCAAGTGCTGAAGAATAGAATAATAATCCAAATAAATAACAGGGATATAACAAAAAGCAGACTTTCAAAGTATCACATTAATTTCCTGGCTGTGTGATCTTGGGCAAGTTACTGTTCTTTCTGTTTTGCTGGCTGGCATATCCCCAGGGCCTAGCACACATATAAAGCAGTCAAATATTTATTGCATGCATGAATTCATGGACCTCATTCTTTTCATCTGTTAAAAAAAGTGATAATAATAGCACCCATCCCAAAGAGTAGTTGTGACAATGAAATGAAGTGATGTAGGTAAAGCTCTCGATTCAATATAAAAATTCAGAAAATGCTGGCTGTGTTTCTAAAGGAGATGATTTATGCAGACTATTGATGTAACAACTGTGTGGCATACAGTAGACACTTTGCCAACATAGGTTTCCTTTTCTGTCTCATCCTTTCCCCCCACACTACAATTTTGGGTATCTTAAAATACCCACCTTTGAATCCCAAAGGGCCAGTGTAGCTTCAATTCTCTGCCTTCTCAGCTCATACCAGGAGCTAGAAATAAAGTAGTTCTAGCTGAGAGGATGGGGGAGCAGGGAGAAGAAAAAATGGTCTGAGAAGTGCAACCAGACCCTTGTGGTTGAAAAATTATTTGTTGTAGAAGTAGAAAACCGGAGTTTGGGAACTGGGTTATGTGGATGATTCTTGAATTCTATTGGTATTTTGTTCCAATTAGTGGCAGAAAGGGAAAACCCCACCTGGAAGGTGACTCTCTGGCTGGAGAACAGCTAGCTCCCACAAAGAAGTCATTTCAACACTCTGCTTGACTCAAATACTAAAAGGTTTTATGTTTTATTTTCAGAAGAAGGGTGATTCTTTCTGTTCTGAATTCATGAAGTACTGTCTTAGAGCATGAGATCTGGGGTAGGGTTCAGGGAGGGCCAGGTGAGTGTGGAGTATCTCTCCTACTGTAGGAGTTTCTGGGGACCAAGAAGCTACCATCTCCTTGTATTGCACTATCAGTTGTAGTGGTAAAAGTCGCCCCTGAAATCACGTCTCAGGCAAGTGTATTGTGAGCAAAACATGATTCTTTTGACGATATCCTGGACAATGGGGAACCAAATGAGGATGTCATGCTGTCTGCTGCTTCAGGCTGAGACTCCAGAAATGACTGTTAGTCATTTTACTTTCAGTATCTCTCCTAAAACATCTGAGGAATAGAATTGAATTGTAGAGTTAACTGTCATTTATCAGTACTTGTTTTAGGAATATTGAGTAGTGGAGGGAGACTATTTGTATCCAAATTCCAGCACCATCACTTAGTATACCATCACTTTCTTTTCCTTGTTAATAGTATTTTAAAATATATTTTAAAAATTGATTTCAGAGAGGAAGGGAAAGGGAGAGAAAAATAGAAACATCAATGACGAGAGAGAAACATTGATTGGCTGCCTTCTACAAGCCCCACACTGGGGATCGAGCCTGCAACTCAGGCATGTGCCCTGACCTGGAATTGAACCATGACCTCCTGATTCATAGGTCGATGTGCAACCACTGAGCCATGCCAGCTGGGCTACACCATCATTTTCTGTGTGGCTTTGGGCAAGTGATTTAAACTCTGCATTTGATCAATTTTCCTGTAAAACAGATAATCCTATATAATAAAAGGGTAATATGCAAATTGACCCTAACAACTGGGAATGACTGGTTGCTATGACACGCACTGACCATTAGGGGGAAGATGCTCAACTCAGGAGCTGCCCCTGGTGGTCAGTGTGCTTCCACAGGGGGACTGCTGCTCAACCAGAAGCTGGCTCATGGCTGGCCAGCTCAGTGGTGGTGGCGGAAGCTTCTCCTGTCTCTCCGGCAGTGCTAAGGATGTCTGACTAACAGCTTAGGTATGCTCCCTGTTAGGCTGTTAGTCAGACATCTCCTGAGGGCTCCCAGGCTGCCAGAGGGATGTCTGACTGCCAGCTTAGGCCCAATTCCCCAGGAAGTGGGCCTGAGCCAGCAGGTGGACATCCCCCAAGGGGTCCTGAACTGTGAGAGGGTGCAGGCCAGGCTGAGGGACCCCCCAAGTGCATGAATTTTCATGCACTGGGCCTCTAGTAATAATAATAATAATAATAATAATAATAATAATAATAATAACAACCACCTACCTTATAAGGCTACTATAATGATGAAATAAATTATACATGCAAAGCAGTTAAAATATCATCTAACTTATGGTAAGTGTTCTATAAAGATTAGCCATAATTATTACAGATAGTACTTAGTTTCTTCTCATTTATTTTCACCTCACTCTATTGATGAATATTTATGAGACATTTGATTGGAGCACCGGCTTAATGGAGCAGACCACTGAGAACTGCCATGGATGCCAGGAGGGACTGCCTCCACATAATATAGTGTCCACTTGGAGAACTGAGCTTCGGCTGTGACCTGACAGTGCCAAACACAGGGCTCTGCTTGGTCCTCTCAGAAGACTTGATTTTATTCATCTCTTTATCCTAAATTTCTTCCAGTGGTATTTATGCTGAATTCTTAGGAAATCTCTATTGCCTTCCACCAGATATTTCACAGGGCCCCTGAATCACATGACCAAAGCTTTTTTTAAAATTAAATTTATTGGGGTCACATTGGTCAACATGATCATATAGGTTTCAGGTGTGGGTTTCTATGTTACAAGATCTGTATATTGCACCATGTGTCCATCACCCAAAGTCAAATCTTCTGTCACCATAAATTGAAGCTTCTTAAATTCAACCTAAAGTTTGCTCCTAAGACCCAGTAAATGCTTCTGGGACTGAGATTGTGAGGACAGAGCTAGTGGGAGCTGGTGCAGTGATCTTTCATGGAATAGTTATACCATCAGTCCCAGTGTTTGGAGTTGGGGGCTATCAGATACTTCCTGAGAATATTTGGCTATAAGTGGGGAATGGGAGTTTTAAAAGAGAATATTTTAATATCAATTTTATTTTTATAAGTTATATATGAATACATTATTCATACATAAAAGAAAACAATCTTTCTTCTATGGAAAGCAGACAGTCTCCTTTGATAACTATCCAAATCTCAATCTACTTAATCTCAGCAGTGAGATATCCTGATAAAAAGACTCATTGTTATTAGTGTGTGTTTGTGAATAATATAACTATTGTTTAACACCTATATTTTAACATTTAAATGTATCATATTGAACATATATCTATAAAATTGTTATGCATTTCTCCCCATAATATGTTAATACAGAGTACATATTTTATTTATTATTATTATTATTATTATTATTATTATTTCACCTTCACCCAAGGATAGATTTTTATTGATTTGAGAGAGAGAGAGAGAGAGAGAGAGAGAGAAATTGATGCGAGAAACGCTGATCAGTTGCTTACTGCACACACTCTGACTAGGGATCAATCTGAAACCTAGGTATGTGTCTTGACCGGGAATTGAACCCGAAACCTTTTGGTGTATGGGACGACATACCAACCAACTGAGCCACCGGGCCAGGGCTAAAGTACATTTCTTATTAATATATATAGACCAACTCACTGAAAATTAAATAGTATTCTATTGTTTAGCTAAGCCACCGGTTACTTAAGATATAATATAATGTACTTTTTCAGTATTAAAAACAATACTGCAATGAACATCTCTGCTTCATACATGGCTCCTTGAGCACATGTAGCTATGCTAGAAAAACACAGAGAAGTGGAGTTTTTGAGTTATACATTTATATGGTTTGCTTTTCTGCCTTTGCCACTATACTGAACATTGATTAGGAATGAGAAATCTCAATGAGCTTGGTATTCCAGAATCTTGCAGTGCCTAGGGCTGCACATATGCCTAATACACATGTGCTGGATAAATGAATATAATGTGATCATTACTATAGAAAAGAAATACTTGTATTGAGAAACGCAGATAGAACTGCTATAAGAAAATCCTGATATTATTTTTTTCTTGATTTCTAAAGGGTAAAAGATCTAAAAGTTTAAGACAAAATACCAATACTAACCACCACTTATTGAGCATTTGCTGAAAGCCAGAATCTATACTAGGTATTTTACATACCTTACCTCATATTTAATGAGATATATATATACTACTCAGAGCAAGTTTATTGCCTTCAACTTGCAGATGAAGAAACTGAGGCTCAAACAGAAAAAATAACTGGTCTGAAGCTGCATGGTTAGTAATAAATAGCAATGTTAGGATTTAATTGAATCTTAGAGGACTTTGCTCTTAGAAATTGGGGATACTGAGTGCAGAGAATGATGTTGGAGGCAGATGGCACAGAGCTTTCAAAGGTGCAGAAGTTTCCCAACAGATTTTTCACAAAAGCAGGTAGTTATTTGGTAGCTGGAATGAGTCACTCTGTATGCCCTGTGACTACCCAAATGTCCATGTGTTGAATAAACGAGGCGGAAGGTTGAGTCAAGTGTCCTTCCCAAAAGAGACCAGAAATCTGAGTGGAAAGAAGACACTCAAGTCTACTACCTGATTTCTAGACCCACTTTTGTCACTAACCTGGTTCGTTTCCTTATTCAAACCCGGGGACTCAGACTGCATACTTTTAAACGGGCTAGGGCTAGTCTCAAAAGGGGATTGTAACATTTGACTATGTCATCATAACTGAATGTTAAAGCCAGAAAGAACTGGAAAGATCATAATCTAACCTGATCATTGACTGCTGATGTGAGAAAGCTTAGTCTTCTGTGAAGGAAAAGATTCGTATGACACCTATATCTTTGTAAAAGAATGGAGCCTGTAGTTGTAAGGGAGGGTTATTGAATTTTACAGGCTGTTCAGAAAAACTCAGCTGACAACTTTGTTTTACTCCAGTTTTTATTCAGAACAGATTCATGTCACAAATCACTTTGTCTCAACCAGTTTCACAGTCATTTTGACCCTGCATCATTTCCCTCCTGGAGCACGGAGATGCTAACCCTTGGAGAGCAGCTTTAGGATCTGCTCACGGTTACCCTGAATATGGGCAGTTCAAATCCTCACTTTCTGAAAGTTCACAGCCCTCCTTTCCATGGCTCCTGATTTATGGCTCTGGACTCCATTTGTTGGTGGTATTGGTTTTAGTTCAGCAAAAGCTAGCTGTCTCCCGAGGGAAGGGGAGGAGGGACATCTGGGGATCGTTAACAACAGGGTCTGTGGCTTGCAGCTTAGCACCCCGGGGCCTAATGGCAGGCGTCAGTCCCAGGTCTCCAGTGTCTGCTCCAAGAAGGCAGTTTCTAGCCCCCTTAGGGGCCCACAGGCCTGTTTCCTTTGGGGGTCGGGATTACTGGGAATACTAATTAATTCATTAGTGGGGTTGATGGATTATCAAGCTGTCTCCAGGCAGAGGGCCTGGGGGGTGGGGAACAGATTGCTGCCCATAAATCTGCCTGTTGCCTCCCTTCTCGCTGCTTCAATGGCTCCCGGGCTCAGGGCCGGCAACTGAACGCTGGTTACATTTTCCCCACCCAGCAGATGGTTCTAACAGGTTAGCTCAGAGCTTTACAAAAAGCCACACAGAAAGAAGGAGAGGCTGGATGGAGATTGGCCCTCTGGCCCAGGAACCATGTGGGGGGAGGAGAATGAATGCAAATGCCCTGCATTCAGTCTCCGCCCCCTTTCCTCTGCTGACTGCACACATGCCTCCGGCCTCTTCCTGCTCTTCGAGTTGAATAGCCAACTAGGGGCTGTCATGACGGAGACTCTGATGAAATAGGCTCCATCCCTCCCTCTCCGAAAGGCAGCTTGTCAAGAAAATTCAGTGCCCTCCTCAGCTCCCTCCCAAGGCTGCACGCGCAGGCACACACACATGCACACAGTTGGACATGTTTTGAGAGCTAATCCTATTGTGTCCAGTCCCTTACATCTGTCAGAGAAGGCAAGGAGCCCCACAGAATGTTCTGTCCTTACCCTTATCTTTGTCCCAATATGTTCACCTTTCTGCTAATCCACTACTCCTTCCGGCCCTCTGAACATTTCACAGGCAGGAGACCAACAGCACCAGCATCATTAATTGCCAAATATCAATGGAGGTGGCTTTGAAGACACAGAGCAGGGGATCAATCCATCCTATATGTGCTCAATGCAGCTCTATCCCAAATATCGATTACTCCACAAGTAAATTTCCTCTGGCTGAAGAGTGAATTCTAATTTGGTTTTCAGAAGTCCACCATTCCTAGCTTGTGTCTCTTAAATACTCTGAACATAAAGTTTCTTTTGATGAGAGTATATTTCCTGGATAGGAAATATTTTTTTTGTAAGAACTTAAAGATTTGCTGAAGATGAGTATCTTCCCATGAAAACTGAAAATGTGTTAATTTTTACCTTGTCTTCTGTGAAGGAAAAGATTCGTATGACACCTATATCAGAATTTTTAACAAAATTAAGTATTTCAAAACTAAGGTATCTCTTTTAGCTTTATCAGCAGTAAAGCTACTTTTTGTTTGTTTTAACCTTCCGTGCCTTTTCTTACACAAAAGGCATATTTGCAACTTTTCATCTCTATTAGGCACATATGCCAGTTACACTGGTTGAACAAGTGACTTCCCAAAAAGCCTGGGGAATTCCTTTCAAGCCAATTTCAAAAAGAGTTTGAGTTTTGGACTCAGAACTCTATCTCACAACTGCTGGAAAAACTTAAGTGATCAGGTAATTTTACAGATGTGAAAACTGATGCTGGGAGTAAATTACTAAAGATCATTCAGCCAATTGCATAATCCAAGAACGCTTTCCTTTCTTCTTGGAATCACTCGAAGAAAACAAAATCCTTTACTTCTAAAAATGAACTGACAATGATTTGTTTGATCTTGGTCAAGTTTTACATAAGCTAGTAGTTTGATTTGGCAATCTCTAAAACAAGTTCTCTGTCATAAGCATATCCATGTACTTTCTTTAAACCTTTCCAGATGTAATTTTCTTTTTTCTCTTCTAGCAACACAACCTTACTTCATAATATGGCAGGAATTTTAGGGATGATGTGACTCCTCTTTTATTTCAACTTCATTATCACTTAGGAGGGCTTTTTCTACCTGAATGCTTAATGATATATTTTTGAAAAGCAATAGTGGATGCCAGTTTGTAATTCAAGCAGCTAAGCATTCTTAAAATGAAAGATTTCATTCGGTCGCCTTTTGTTTTTATTAATTTTAAACGAACAGAAAAGTTGAAAGATGAGCACAATGAATATAGATATGGCTTTGTCTATATTCACTGAATAAAATAAAAGGGTTCTAAATGGGAGGAGTTTGACATGTTGAAACGAAGGGAGAGGGAGTTACTTCTTTCTTCTACTTCTAGAATTCTAAAGTTTTATATCCAAAGACATGGATCCACACGTGTAAGCCCATGGTGCTGTGTTCTGGGCATGCATCTTTCTCACGCCTGCACTCTTCGGACGTGGGCCAGAGTTTTTATTCACCCTTCTTCGCTCTCTCTCTCCAAGTCTCTCTCCAATTCCCTTTCCCCATTCTGCCCACATGCGCCCTTCCCATTTCTTACCGTTTTAACCACAACGATTTCCAGTCCTCTCTCTCTCTCTTTTTTTTTTTTTACCTCAACTTCAGCAACTCTCCTCCCATATTCCTCTTCTACCAACCTCTATCCCCATTTAAACAAACGAACACACACACAGCTCAGCCGGACCTAGCCAGAGGAGCCCTTGACAGTAGGTGTGTCTTTCTCCGCTGGGCAAGGGGAGGAGTTAGACCGCGGGCACAATCCCCCTCCCGGGTCAGCTGGGAGAGCAATCAAAACTCTCGTCACCGGGAGACTGCGGCCAGAGCCAGGAGCTGCCCAGGGGCTGTGGTCCTGAAAGCTGCAGTCCGGGAACTGACCAGGGAGAGGAGGTACTGAAGACCGACACAACCTGCTGCAGCGGGAGCTTCGGCCCCAAGAGCTCCAAGGAAGGAGTAAAACAATTAGCAGCCAGAGAAACCAGACCTGGTGGCACTCCCAAGAGGCAGTGTCCGGGTTTACCATGGATCGGTAAAAGCACCTCCTTCTCCTGTGACCTGGACGGTCAGGGAAACGTGGCTTCTCTGAGTCTCCTCCAGGGCACAGATTCACAGAGTTCAGGCCAGGCTCTGCGACTGCCAAAGGTGAGCCAGCAGCTGGGGTGGGAGGGGACTCCTGAAGTTTCTGTGGGATGTTTTGCAGGCCTAGAAGAGCAGCTGAGGTAAGGTAAGTCTCTTCTGGTCTAAGTGAGGAGAGAGTGGAATTTAGGAAACTTGAATAGAAAAACAGAGAGAGTCAGAACACTTAGGAACAGATATTACAATTTTAGCAATTTCACTAATTCCCATAGTACCTGTCACCCAAAGTGAAACTCAGATACTCTCAATATTTTTTTTATAGCAGAGATTGCAAATCATCCACCCCCACTCCTGTCATCCCCCTCCCTTTTTATAAATGTAGAAAAAGATGTCCAAAAAAGTTTACTTGCTTTTTCCAGGTGGCTCAGCAAGTAGGTTTAAAGAACTGCCCCAATCTGCCCCCCTGCTCACAGCATTTTAGAGCTCTGAAAGGAGTTGGGGGGGGGGGCGGAGAGGGGGAAAGAAAATGGCATATGGGATGAGAAAAGATGTGGGAAAGCCATGAGAGTATTCTCACCATAGTCTCCATTTGGTCTGCTAAAAATCCTTAATTGGAACAGAGGCAGGGAAACTTCCTTTCCCTCAGCTCTTTCAGATGGGAATCAGAAGGGAAAGATTGTCCACGTCTATTTCTGTCTTCTCCAAGCCTCTATCCCCTCTCACATATCATTTGCTCACTCCAAATATATCCTCAGAAAAGTTCTAATAAATGTAATCTGCCTCCCTCATTTTTTGACAGAGGGATCAGAAATGAAATGCTGAAGAACATGGAGGGGAAACTGAAGGATTGACTAACTTCTGTTTGCAAAGTTCACCATTAGGATCTAAGGCTATGAAAACTGAAGTATGACATGGCTATGCTGGATAAGAAGTGTGTGTGTACGCGCATATGCATGCATGTGTGTGTGTGTGTATCCAGGTTTTTACCAAGAGTATGAAAGATTGTACAGGAAGAGCACAGGACAGCCCACTAGCTGTTTTCAGGCGCTGCAACTTGTGAGCACCCTGGTCTCCATTCTGCCTTTTCAGCGCCAACACTGAGCAAGGCACTTTGTCTGGTCCTTATATTCCTTAGAAATTGGGCTGAATATTCCCATTCCTGTTGTATTTAGGATGTAGTCATCGGATCAGGAGGTGGAGAGAGTACAATGAGCCTTTAAGAGGAAAGACATTGTCTAATCACCATAGACACACAAGCAAGCACCCCTTACCCACTTATTCACCCATTGAAACTTCTCCACAGCAAATAAAAGTTAGTAAAAGTGTAGGGCAAACTCCAGGACAGCTCCACACAGTAGTAATTTATGACCTCAGGCCCCAGTAATGAAAGTATTGGGTAGTTACAATCGTTGGCTAAGCAAACATTTTGTTAGAACTGGTTAAAAAATGAAAAACAGTAGGAGAAAATTTTGAGTATGAGAAAATTGGCTAAACCTAAAATTTCATGAATCCCAAAGAAAAGGGAAATTTTTGTTATATTGTGTAAATATGTAAGGAAATCTAAATTTCAAGATCAAAGGCTAAAATGGACTTTTTAGGATCAGAATGTGCTTGGGGGTCAGGAAGGCTGTATTCTGCCTCCAGAGCTAGTATTCACTGATTTTTTGTCATACTGGAATCTCCTTCATGTATATTTTGAAACATAATCTATTTTCTAGGAATTATGAAAATGTAAAGTGGTGTATCACAATACTTGTGAAATAGTGCTATAGGTTTTTCCATGTAACTCCTGTAAAACAATTGCCAACCCTACATTTGCTCAATAACTTTACAAAGTACTTGTGCTTTCATTATCTCCTTACTTTTCATCAAAGCTTTTAAATGAGATATGACAGATTAAAATATTACTCTATTTCATGCTTCTTTTTAAAATTCTCACCTGAGGATATGTTTTTATTGATTTAGAGGGAGAGAGAGAGAGAGAGAGAGAGAGAGAGAGAGAGAGAGAGAGAGAGACCTGACCAGGGATTGAAAGGGTAACCCAGGTATGGGCGGCGCTGTCCAGGAATCAAACTTGCAACCTTTTGGTGTACGGGATGATGCTCCAGCCAACTGAGCCACCCGGTCAGTGCTCATGCTTCTTTTAATACACCTCTGACTTGGTTCATTAACAAACTAACCATCACAGTAAAATTAGGTACCAGTTCTGGAAAAAACCTAATTGGTTTTCTTGATCAAAACTCAGAACTGCCTCACACACATTTTCAACTCTTAAGCCTAAAACTAGATATTTGTGCCCCCCCCCCCGCCCCTACTTATCTTTTGATTTAGGTGAAAAAGGTCAAAGGAAAAAAAAATGTAATCTTTGAGGAGTCTTGGCTTTCACTTTTATTTGAGAGACACTTCACTTTTCTCCTCAGAGTCCTGTCATTGATTCTGGCAGGAAAGTCATATCCCCGTTAGAGTTTAATCAAAGACAAAGTGAAAAATGTACCAGTGCTAATGGGTGTCTGTATTCCACCAGAAACTTCATGAACTTGAAAATTCACGTGACTGAGTAGGAATGTCCTGCCAACTGCTGCCTCCCAATTATAAACAGAATGAAAAAAAGCTTACTTCCTTGAATGTGGTGGGAGAGTTGTAGCCAATCCAGCAGAGGCAGCTGATAGAACCCCTTGAAACAGAATAGGAGCTCTGGTACTTAGTTTCACTGGGAGTTTGAATATCAGGGACTATTTTGAAGTGGGAGTTGAGGTGAAGTGAAATTTTGTTTCCATATAATCAAATTAAGCACAGATCATAATTATACCAATTTTTGTCTATGTGGCCAGGAAAACTCATGTTGAACTTTAGGAAAAATGATAGCTAACACATGGCATTTATGATGTCTGGCACTATTCAAAGTCTTTACATATAATAGCTCATTTTATGCTCACAATAACCCCATAAGGTAGGACTATTATTATTCTCATTTTAAAGAGGAGACTGAAGCATAAAGAAGTTATGAGTCACATATCTACTAAGTAATTAAGCTGAAATTTGAGCTCAGGTCATCTGACTCTAGAAGCTGTACTGTCTAGTCACATTGGGTAAAAGGGTAGGATATTGGGCTGTTGTCAGATAATCTTTTGAGCCAATCAGAAGAAGCACAGTAGTTAATACAATCTGATTTTCCTATTCATCTCTGAGAAACCATTTTTATTTTTGAATAAGCAGATATATGTGAATGGATTAGATCAGAAAGCCCAAGAATAAGCACAGATAAATATAATGATAATATTTTTATAGCATTTAAAGTTTACAAAATTCTTTTCATATTTTTACTTGTTATCAAGAATCATGCAAAATATATCTTATCCCTATTTTATCAAAGAGGGAATAGAAGATCAGAGCTTATACAATGTGTTTGAGATCAATAACCAGGAATTAGAAGAGCTGGGACTAGAGTCTGTGCTTTTCCAGCTTCCATGCTTTTGAAACTGCACTATGTACACAGGGGGTTCTCTTAGAGCTACTGGACCAGTACTTTTGGGAAAAGAGAAAGTTAAACTGGAGTCATCTATATCTGTCCCATGGCTAGTAAGAGAACAAAGATGAAACTTGGTTGCCCTTTTAATTGTTTAGCCAAAGTCAGTTGGTTCTTTTCTGTTATACCTACTGACAATCTGACTTGAGAGAAGCTCTTTTGACTCTTACAGAAACCATCAAATTATGGTTAAAGGAAAAAGGTAGTCTCCTATGTTCTCCTGGCTCCACTACTTGATGGAGATGAGGATTGGCAGAATTTGGCTAGAGTCCGGAGGCAGGGAGGTGAGGATGATAACAAAGGTCAAACACGGAGGCGAGCATGGGGTTCGGTTTCAGGGGCAATTCAATAGACTCTCCTCTCTTGCATCTTTCTTCTCTTCCTTCCTTCTCACTTCTCCATGTGTGTCTCAGTGGTAAGGGCAATGATGAAGAAGTCATGAGAGAAAGAAAAGGAAGAGAAAAAGGAAGCCAAGAGTAACAGAAAGAGGGGGAATAAATGGGTGAAAGTAGCAAGGAAAAATTTTGGAAGAGGAAGGAATCCTGGAATATGGGAGCTGAAAGGCACTGTAGAGAACACCTAAATTAGCCTCTGGTTGGTTGATGGCTATTTCCTGGTGACTTAGCTCTACTGATCCACATCTGAAGTCAAAGTACCTTTCTTTCTTCCTGTAGTTGTGGTGGAAAAAGAGAGAAACAAAAACATACAACTTAGGTTTTGGAATCAGAACTGGTTCTATGTCCAGCTCTACCAGCTCTGTCTTTGCATTGCTATCACTGAATCTACCTGACCACAGTGACGTTGACTATAAAATGAGCATAATACTCCCTATTTCTCTCAAAGGTTTGCTGAAAGACTATGCAAATGTAATTATAATTACATGTGGAACATTAGGTTTCCCAAGCCCACTCCAGCCTCACTGACCTCAGAGTGCACCTGCCATTGAAAGGTCTGTGTTTCTTTAACAGAAAGTTAATTAGATCCTTCATCCTCTCTCTGGGTCGCTGCCCGAGTTAGAAGTGCAGCTCAGCACACAAGCTCTATTATCCATATTAAAAGTGGGATTTTCTTCCTTGGCCTGGGCAGCCAGTTGACCAATAGGTTCCAATGTGTGTTTTCAATAAAGCTGCTTACTCAGAAAGCCTTATTAAGTGAGTAAGTCAAGCTGACATGATTTCCGTGCTGATTAACATGAAACCTAGGCTGTTTTTGCTATGCAGTGACATTAATTATTTATAGGAGGTAAATGAGGTTACAAGGAAAACAAGCTCAGATTACCAGAAACAAATCAAATCATATATTTATATTTTTAAAAGCTATGTACTAATCCCTGCATTCATTGATTTGAGGCTCAAGCTTCAAAGATAAAAAACATTTATTATGCTCTCCTCTTTCTGATATATGGAGGTGATTCAGAGTTTAATATTTCAAAGACTGGCTGGTAAACTGGGGTGACCCAATGGAGCTTATCAGATACTTCTATTTGGTAAATTATACACCCAGAAATTGCTCAACAAATCTCAAAATAATTCAGAGCTTTTCCAGAATTGAATGTAAAATATTTACCAAACCACCAGTCTTTTCTGGTTTACAAATGTTTTCAATTTGTAAATTTTTCATAGAAAATTCTGATTAAGACGTGTCTGTTAAGTGAATTAAAGCAGTCAGGCTATTTCTGTGTTTGTCTGATATATTCCTCACATTGTCAGTAACTATGTTCTGTTAAGTTTAGCATTTGTTCTAGATTTTTCATTTCTAATGAAGTACTATTATAGTGGTTGCATTAAAATAATCTTAAATAGGTTTGGTAGACCTCTGGTTTGTAATTCTAGCTGCTGAATATCCTTTTTTGATGGCGTGAGATGCATGTGCAATGAGAAGAGTTCTCATTTTAGCATATTGGCAAATTTTCCTGATCCTTCTAGACCACATCACTAACACTTCTAATACCACTAATACTAGATGGACCATAACATGCTTGCTGAAAAACAAAATGCTCTTTTGGTGATGGTGAGAGAACTATTACATGGTCATGTGGCATACTAGCCAGTTGTGGCATGGCTCTCTCCTAGGAGATGTTTGAAAGAACAGCTGGCAGAGTCAGAGGAGATATTGGGATGTTACATGTTAGAGGTATGTGTTATATCTCTAAATAGAGGATATGTGAATATTATATATTCATACAAAGTAGTCTGAATAATCTTACTATAGTTTTTCATTTATCTTATGGTGTAAATATGCAACAGTTTGCTTACTTTGTTGTTTGATATGCTTTTACAATAATTATAATTATTATGTACACATTAAATACTTATAATTACTTTAGCATCCTTTTTCACTTACAGAAGTTTCTCTATCTGGACAATAATTTACATACCTACTGTATCTATTTCCCTTTATGAATTGAATTCTGGGAAGAAAAAACTATTCTTTGATTGGTTTACCAGTTATTTTTGCATAAAATATCCATGAGATAAAAATCCTGAGAATAAAAAGACTTAGACATTGACACTATAATAAATAATCAAGTCAATTTCCTTTTTCTATAGTTTATTTTCTTATAGTATGCCACAGGGAAATGAGTGTCCTGGGCATTTATTTGAGTCTTATATTAGTTATTTAGAATCAAGGACATGGGACTAGATAATTGTAAGTTGAATCCCAATACATATAGTGTACTTTATATCCAAGGTATAAAAACATGTTTAATTTTAAATCAAATCGAATATTCAGAGGCACTAAACTTTTCTGTTTTCTCTTCCAGAATCTAGAAATGGCAAAAACTTATGTGAAACCCAAGGAGATGATAGAGTTGGTCAACACACCATCTTGGATAGACAAAGGTCTGGGTTCTCAGAATGAGATGAAGGAGGAGGAGAGAAGACCAGCTGCTTATGGGATGCTTGGAAGCTTAGCTGAAGAGCATGACAGTATTGAGGAAGAAGAAGAGGAGGAAGAGGATGGGGAGAAGCCTAAGAGAAGAGGTCCCAAGAAAAAGAAGATGACAAAAGCTCGCCTGGAGAGGTTCAAGGCTCGAAGAGTCAAGGCCAATGCTAGAGAACGGACCCGGATGCATGGCCTGAATGATGCCTTGGACAACCTGAGGAGAGTCATGCCATGTTACTCTAAGACCCAAAAGCTCTCCAAGATAGAAACTCTTAGACTGGCTAGGAACTATATTTGGGCTTTGTCTGAGGTCCTGGAAACTGGCCAAACACCTGAAGGGAAGGGTTTTGTGGAGATGCTCTGTAAAGGGCTCTCTCAGCCCACAAGCAATCTGGTGGCTGGATGCCTCCAATTGGGTCCTCAGTCTGTTCTCCTGGAGAAGCATGAAGATAAATCTCCTGTTTGTGACTCTGCCATTTCTGTCCACAACTTCAACTACCAGTCTCCCGGGCTCCCCAGCCCTCCTTATGGCCATATGGAAACACATCTTATTAATCTCAAACCCCCAGTGTTCAAGAGTTTGGGAGAATCATCCTTTGGGAGTCATCCACCTGACTGCAGTACACCACCTTATGAAGGCCCACTCACTCCACCCCTGAGTATCAGTGGGAACTTCTCCTTGAAGCAAGATGGCTCTCCTGATCTGGATAAATCCTACAGCTTCATGCCACAATACCCCTCTGCAAATCTCAGCTCAGGGCATGTGCATGCAACTCCCTTTCAGGCTGGTACCCTTCGCTATGATATTCCCATAGATGTGTCCTATGACTCCTACCCTCACCATGGCATTGGGGCTCAACTCAATACAATCTTCACTGAGTAGAGCAGTAAGATCAGAATTTCAGAGGGTGATGTGGAGATGCTCTCTATAATTCAAACGGTTGAGCTGAAGATTCAATGACCTTAAAGGAACCCTTTAGATATATATCAAATACATTAGTGCCAGTCCATTTAGGCCCTCCTACATCTGTCGCTCTCTATTCTCATCAACTTCTCAAAATGTATTGATTTCTTTATTTAGGGTCCTCAAGAAAATTATTTGATTGTTTACAATCATGTGGAAATAGAACAGAAGCCCTAGGTCCTATTCTGGTGGGGCCAATAACTTATAGAATGATCTATGCCAATTAATTTTCCATTTCTGGACTCTTTTTACTTACTGGTAAAATCAGAAAATTATTCTAAATCTAGATGACTTCTAAAGTCCTTTGCAGTTCTGAAATTCTTTAACTTTGGTGACTACTTTTATAAACTTCTTGAAACTGAAAGGACAGAGGAATGGTAGGATGGACACTACATGTCAATGATCAAACGGAGTTGCCAAAGGAGCACTAGGTGCATGACTCTCGGGGACTTAGTGATTGGGCTACTTTGCATCTAGAAATAGCCTCCAGAGGCTAAAATTCTAAGCTGGTTGTCACCATGAATAACAAAGCATATTCTTGTTGGGTTGAAAGTTGAACATAACTTCCTTGATTCTTGATAACATTTCAAAAGCACTTTTATTAGTAGTAGAGATAGGGCAATCGAATCATTGAAACCTCAGATTCCTATGACAAATGGGACTTAGAAAAGTCATCTAGACCATTTAATGGCATCCATAACCAGAGGGCTCTGGAAATTCTGATGAAGCTCAGGTCCTGTTATTGGAATAAGCAAACAACACAGGTCACATTCAAGAGCAATAAATTGGCTATTGGCTATACTAACTATAGCTATTTAATAGTTCTCAGACTCTCTCTAGCCCACAACTGCCCATAGGGAAACCACTAGATTTTTTTTTTGGCACAATGAGTTTTGTTTGTTTGTTTGTTTTGTTAAAGAAAACATGTTTAAAATCACTGACCTCTGTCCACACCAATATCATATTTTCTAGAAGCACAAGCACCAATCAATTTATTGACCAAACTTGAATTTTCCCAACATATATATAATTCTGTCTCCTCCCCACTAATTGTTACCTCTTCCTCACTTCTAAAATATATATTATTACATATTGTAGATAACATTTAGAGTAATCAGACTTAAAGATGCAGACATTAAATCCAAGGTCAGGGAATGCTTTCACCAATCTATGTCTGCATTACAGTTTATCCCAATTCACAGGATGTTTATTTTTCTTCGTATAACTCCTTTTTCCTTTATATCAGCACTATTTTGTCAAATGTATCTTTTTTTAGAGAAATGTGATCTGAGAAATGTTACTGTCCTGGTCAATCTGCAGGGGAAATTATTTAAAATAAACCAAAAGCAGATCACATTCTTTATCTGCCAGAGAGGATATGCTTATGGTGCATGGTACACAATTAGGGCCAAAGAATGAAAGTGGTAAGGCAGACTAGTATGTCATTTCCTACAGCTTAGCCATCCCCTAAAACCTGCCAAACTCCCTGTGTGTCTTGTCTTTCTTACCCTCTTATTTATTATCTCCTTGCAGTCTAAGTTATTTTCTTTCCATTTTGCTTGCAACATCAACCCTGCTGGATTTTACATGCTTGGTTGGTAAATCCACTTTGGTTGGCATCCAAAGCCACCCTATGTGTTTTGAGTCTGTATTGGCACTTATCTTCGTAAGAGGTAGTGGGGGATCTATCCTTGAAGCTGGAATTTTATGGCATTTAAGTTTGTAGATAATGAATGTTGTCTGAGTTATTTATTAGATATTATTTATTTAATTTATTTCTCCTTCCTTTCATGCAAACTCCTTAGGTTCCATACACGTGCTTGCAAAATCTCCTTAAGGCTTCATTTGGAAAATAGCTCACAACTTTGCTGGGAATTTCTGAGTTTGGGATGAGAGAAAAAGGAGGAAGTTAGTGCAGAATTACCTGCAGTGACATTTTTAAAATAAAAAGCAGCAATAATTTGAATGGCTATGCAAGTTGATATTTTTAGATTACAGTGGGGCCTTGAATTACGAGTGTCCCGACTAACGAGTTTTTTGAGATACCAGCTGTCTCTCAGCAGATTTTTTGCTTTGAGTTGACAGAGTAATTTGAGTTCACGAGCTCCTTAACGAGCTCAGTCTCGGAATGAATTAAACTCATAAGTCAAGGCCCCACTGTATTTTCTTCATTCTAACATGAGCCAGTTATTTTTGGTGAGTCAGTTGTTTGTGCTTTGGGGTGTATGGTTCTAATGAACCAGATGTCCCTGGAATTGTTCAGAGGGACTTAATAATTGAATGAGAATTTGGGAATGTAGTATGGTTGTGAAGAGTCTACTCTCCAACCCAGAGTGGTCTCAATCAGATAAAGCCAAGTAATTGTTTAAAATTTTTGTAAAAAAAAAAAAAAAAAGAATGTTTTCCCTTTCTTTTTTTTTCTAGCAGAAATAAAGCTTGTGAGTCTTATTAGACATTGTGTTGTGTTTTCAGTCATCAAAGTTTTTCTTTGCTGTCTTCTATTTTTTGGATTCTGAGTTCTGTGAGCAGCCAGCAGAGCACAGGCTGGCCCATCAAGGCAATATGCACATCCCATATTTTAACTGATTTTGCCAGAAGATTTGAAAGGTCTAGAAGTTTAGAAGGACCAATTTCTGCCACTCAAGCAATCAACTATACAATCTGCAGTTGAGAAAAACACATCTTCCCCTTTACAGAAATCTAGGGCTATGAGCAATCCAAGCCATCAAACCAGAGAGGTGGACCACAGAAGGAGAGAATATCATCCAAAATTTAGGTGAGCTTACTAACTTTTAAAAAAGGATGAAGTATGTTTTTTTGACAACTGCTTCTTAACACCTCTTCTCTTGATATTTTTCTTTCAGTTTTCTTCAGCTAAAACTTTTCAAGGTCCCTTTTTACATGCATAAAATGCTGATAATAAAGAAATAACAATGCTGTTGATATAAAATGAATTTAATAAAACAATTATTTAATCAAGAGAGATATTTGGTTTAAAATATTTAAGAAACAAAAAATACAGAATGAACCATTCTCCCATCCTTATCCTTCATCTGCCCAGTACCCACTTCCCACCTAGAAGCCACTTTTTTTTTAGCTTATTAGTTGCCAGAGAATTTTTATGCATATATAAAAATATTAGGTACAAATATTAGGTATATATATTAAGTTACATGACCCTCTCCTTTTTCCTTCAATTAATGGTAGTATAATATAACAGTTCTGCATATTTTTATTTATTTCAACCCATATTTTGGCCATATTTTCATGTCTTAATATGTTTCATAACTCTTTATTGTAGCTGGTTAGCATTCCATGTTAAAATACCATAACTTATGAAATTAAGTTATATTATTTAGATTTTTCCAGTTGTTCATAATACTGAATGAATAATCATGTGCACATGCCATTTGACACTTATTAAGAGAATCTTTAGTTTGCAAAGGATATTCTAGAGGGATAAAGATAAACGGACAGATAAAACAATCACATCTAACATTTATTGGATGCTATGAACTGTCACATGTGATTTACATGTATTAATTCATTCAATCCTAAAATCATCCCTATAAAGGAGACTGTTATTATTCTCATTTTACAAATTGGGAAGTTAAGGTGTAGAGCAATCTGTTCAAGCTCACGTTGTTAGTAAATGATGGAGGCAGAATTTAAACTAGTTGGTTTATTTAAAAGGTTTGAAATGATTCTCAGTGGTTGTTTGCTTGGTAGGTACATAGGATGTCATATCTGCAAAAGGCCAGAGCTGGTGGAAGTGGAAATACTTTTTGACACCCTTCAAATTGTCCTTTACATATGACACCCTGTTGCCTTCATGACCCAGGCTGCCCACACGAATCTGAGAGATGACTCTTTTGTGGCAAAGTCTCAACTTTCTATTGTGTGCTGCCTAGGTGGGTCATGTGGATATAGGCCAGGTCACAGACCAGTATTTTGCTGCTTGCAAGTGGCCATCTTTCAGAAGGCTTGGCTCCCTTTCACTGCTGTCATCTCACATATCTTTAGAGTTTTGAAAAAAAGGTTTTAACAGGGAACTATAGTTATGAAAATAAAATTTTTTACTAATACAAGAGCATCCTATCGTCAAGATTATTTTTCCTATTTATAAAACTTTGGATTATCACTTGGTGCTTTAATTACAATCATTGGCTTTAGAATATCAACTAAATGATATTTTAGTTATGTAACTTCATGGTTAAATAACCTTTGCTAAATTGATTAACCCTGAAAAGCCTCAGTTCCCCCAAATTTAAAGTGGCAATAATAGCAATGGTTTCCTCATAAGATTATTATAATTAATTAATGGCGATAATACATCTAAAGGTGGTAATTATTGCCATTCATGATACTATTTATTATTCTTTGATTACATTCATGTTAACTTTTTTCTTTGCCTTCAATATATGTCTGGGGGAGTGTTGATGGTGATTGCAGCAGGCTGAGGGAGTCCCTGGGGTTTTTTAGTTAAAAGGATTGAATCAGACAGACTTGGGTTGGAAGCAAACCGGCTGAGTAGTCCTAGCATATCTCTATGTTTCAGTTTCATTCTGTATAAAAAGGGCATAAAAATTCCACCAAATCCATGGATTGACAGGAGAATTAAAAGGGATGATAGCCCTAGGCGGTTTGGCTCAGTGGATAGAGTATTGGCCTGTGGACTAGAGGGCTCCAGGTTTGATTCTGGGCATGCAGGAAGTAGCCAATCAGTGATTCTCTCTTATCATTGCTGTTTCTCTCTCCCTCTGCCTTCCTCTCTGAAATTAATAAAAATATTTTTTTTTTTAAAAAAAGGGATGATAATGCCAGGAAAGAGTTATCTCAGATTTTGGCACTGGGGCAATTTACCATTATTATTGTTATTATTGGGAGTAGATGGGAACAGATGAGGAAATGGAGAACAAGAGAGCAGAGCAGATCCTTTGAATTTATTTAGTAAATCATTGACTGAGCCAACATAAAAATCAGAGTCTTTTGACCAGCACACCAAACAGCAGAATATGCTGTTTTCTAACGCATTGCAGCAACACCTTAAACAGAACTCCTCAAATTTCCTGAATTTGGGAAATAGGAAACACTGTATTTTTATTTTTTTAGAAATTGTTAGAGAGCTGAAAGGAGCCCTGCGGTAGCTTTTTGCTGTCATCTGGACTAAGACTATGTAGAAAAAGAGTATTATTATCTCTCAAATGTATGATACTATAGAGTTCATTTCAATTCCATTTTACAAATAATTATTGAGCATTTCCCATGGGCCAGGCCCTGAGCCAAGAGCTGGGAATGTAGAAATGAATACATAACCATGCTTTGTAGGTTTATAGTCAGGCAGATTATAAGTGAGTAAAGCATTTCTATACAGTTATCATTCAATATTGATAGAAATATGAGACAAATATTTCAAGTATAGATATCATTTGACAGAGGAGGAAACTGAGACTCGAGATTAGCTAGGTCAAGCAATTAGCTAGAAGTTGTCAGAGATTATCTTACTATAATGCTGTTTTATTTGTTTTAGATAAGTAAAGTCCTACTTTATTTGTGGTTAAATAAAATACATTTTCTAGATGATGTTAATAGATTATTCTGACAATTCTAGATAAGTTACTGGTTAAATAACCTCAGTTAAATTAATTAACCGCCCAATAAATTTTTGCTTTGCTAAAATTAATTACTACAAATATTAATTAAAGCAAAAAAATTGTGGTCAACATTAGGTGCAGATGCCTAGTAACCAGGGAGATAGTTGATTATAAAAATCAAAGGAATCCTATCATGGCTGTCATAATATACATGCAAATAAAAGTGTTTGGTCAATACCTTGTATGCGTGTAAGTAAGTAGATTAATACACTAAATGTGAACTGAAGAAAATTTTAGAAAACAATAGCTAAAAATAAAGGGAAGGAAGAGGAAATTTCTGTTTATTGGATATACACACCAGGTATAAGTAGCAAAGCCAAATTTTCAATATTGAATCAATATTCAAAATAAGCTATTGAAGGAGGTTTCAGATATTGTAGACACCTATGTAAATGTGTATAAATAAGTATGAGAACATTTGAAGTCATGTAATGTCTCTGACTGTCTGTTTTCTCATCTCTAAAATGAGATGCTTGTGTGGAATACTACATGGCCATAAAAAAAGAAGGAAATCTTACCTTTTGCAACAGCATGGATGGATTTGGAGATTATTATGCTAAGTGAAATAAGCCAGTCAGTCATAGAAAGACAAATACCATATGATCTCACTTCCATGTGGAATCTAATGAACAAAATAAACTGATCAACAAAATAGAAACACAAGCTTGGATACATGGAACAGCTGGACAGCTGTCAAAGAGGTGGGGGAAGGGAGGACTAGATGAAAGAAGGTCAAGGGATTAGTCAAAGAACATATATGCATAACACATAGACAACAACAGAGGGAGGTGGAGAGGGGACTGGGTGAAGGTGGGCAAAGGAGGGTGGAGGTGGGAACCTCTGTCATAGTGTCAACAATAAAAATAAAGTAAAGAAAAATGAGCTGACTGTGCCATTAGACATCTGAAATTTTTCTCATTTTAATATTTCCATAGTTCCATGAGCAGCCAATGTCCATTTTCTTTGAATGACACACATATTTCAGGGGGGAAAAAAAGAGTGAATAATGATTGAGTAAAAGCTAATATGTTAAAAGAAAGGACTAATAAGTCATTCAAATCAAAGTGGTCATGGGGCATCTTGCAGGGTTTTATAATTACTAGCTAAGCTATCTTGAGGAAGTAGGTGTTTTCAATCTGTTTTCAACATGGAAGGCAGTTTTCTAGGCAAGGAATTTATTCTAGAGACAATGACTGAAGCATGTTTGGCAGCTGAAGGACCCATAATCTACACTGAGCTAAAATAAACTCATCCAAGACCAAACTGAGAAACTGTGTTATTCCTAGAAATATGCAATCGTCCTCCACCCTGCCCAAGTGAGAAAGAATAGGGAGCCATTGACTACATTATTTACTTGTTGCAAATAGAGCATGTTCATTCTCAGTTATTCATATTAATTAGCCATGTTGTGGATTATTGATGAAAAATATTTCATATGAAGCTTGTTTCTCCATGCTAGCAATGTTCCTAATTTTTGGTGTGTATGTGTGTGTGTGTGTGTGTGTGTGTGTACACCTATGATGTATCTATATTTAAACAAACATATACCAAGATACACACACACACACACACACACACACACACACACACACACTGAGTGGCCAGATTATTATGACCACCTGATGTTTGTAGGCAAATTAGCTATAATTTCACACTGAAATTGCTAGAGGGCCAGACCATTATAAATAGGGAAGCGGGTTGTTTACCACGACAATAGAAGTGTTTTTTTTCTGAAGATATGGGTTAACAACGCGATTTAACAGCCTTTGAATGTGGGATATATATTATTATGAATGGCTAGATTATTATGACTACCTGACGTTTGTAGGCAAATTAGCCATACACTGCATCGTATGGAATATGGAAGCCAAAGGCCTGTTCGAACACCTTTGCTGTCTGCAGTTACCAAGATAAAACGTCTCCAATTCACACAGGAACACAGGGATTGGACAATCGAGCATTGGAAAAAAGTCATGTGGTCCGATGAATCACGTTTCCAGTTGCATCATGCAGATGGCAGAGTGAGAATTTGGAGGAAACAGCCTGAAAGCATGCACCCCACATGCATGAATATAACCCTTCAAGCTGGTGAGGGCAGTGTTATGGTTTGGGGCATGTTTTCCTGGCATGATTTGGGCCCTTTAATTCGTGTGGAACAACGTCTGAATAGCACAACGTACATAAGTATCCTTGCTGAACAGGTTCATCCTATCATGTTGATGGCGTATCCCAATCGAGATGGCTTCTTCCAACAAGACAATGTGTCATGCCACGGTGCTTGTATTGTGCAGGAGTGCTTTCAAGAACATGGGGAGATTTTACCTTGCTTAGGTGGCCCCCACAATCACCAGATCTCAATCCAATTGAGCATTTGTGGGACGAAGTTAAAAGAGCCATCAGGCAGCTGGTTCCACAACCATCAAATCTCACAGAACTGGACAGTGCTATTCATCAGGCATGGTGTCAGATTCCTCGCATGACCTTTCAACATCTAGTGGAGTCAATGCCAAGAAGAATCACTGCAGTATTGAAGGCAAAAGGTGGCCCAACTAAGTACTGATGGGGTGCTCATAATAATCTGGCCACTCAGTATATATATATATATATATATATATATATATATATATATATATATATATATATATATAATGTCTGCATGTGTCCTAGATTTCCCTGGGCAGGGATTAGGTAATTGTGCCATTCTCGTCAGCATGCCCATGGGTCTGGCAGGAGGGGAAACCACGTTCAAAGGCTGTTAAATCACATTATTTACCCATATCTTAAGAAAAAAATCACTTCTATTGTCATGGTAAACAACCTGCTTCCCTATTTATAATGGTCTGGCCCTCTAGCAACTTCAGTTAGAAATTATAGCTAATTTGCCTACAAACGTCAGGTGGTCATAATAATCTGGCCACTCACTCTGTATACATACATGCATATATTTAAATGTATATATATTTGAACCTGTTGGTATACATGAACATATTCATGCATCACACACACATGTATTTATATTTTTGAATGTACTCTAAAGTCAAGTGGAAACACTTTTTGGATCATTTAATTTTTGGCAAGTCTACAGCCTGAGTTTCTTCCTTGATTCATTCAATGTTAATAACTGAGCTGGAAGGTTAGGCTCTGGAGAGAGGAGGTAGAGGCAGAGAGGCAGGAAGAATGTGGGGCAGGGTCTCGTGTTTCCCATCGGGCTGGACCCTGATGGGTAGCTTGGTAATGGTAAGTGCTCTTCCTTGGTCTGAGCCTGTGTTCTCTCCTCCTCTGAGAGCTGCCCTCTGAACTGAGGCAGATCCAGGGCAGGCAGGCACGTGGCCTCCCCACAGAGGGCCAGGCACAGCCGCAAGCTGTTCAGGGGCTCCTGGGGTCGATGCTCCCCTGGCTCCTGCTCAGCCCACTGCTGCCAGCCGGCAGCTTCCCCCCTGCCAGACCCCTGGGCATGCTGACGGGAATGGCACAATTACCTAATCCCTGCCCAGGGAGATCTAGGACACATGCAGACAGATGGAGAACCAGGGGGATCCGGCACTATTTAGTACTGGAGGAGCAAAGGAGATAAGCATGAGAGAAGTTTGCTTAATGGGTCAGGCTTGAAAGAAGGTTCTGTAGTCTGGTTTTCTCCAAGCAGCTCCCTGGCAAACTGTTTTCTCACTAGAACAAAAGCTCTGGAAGAAAGGTGCTACACCTTCTCCTAGCTGCTGGCAAATAATCTAAGAAGGGACATTGACCAAAGTTTTCACAAGGAAGAGAAAGTCTGAGGCAGGTATTGAGAGAAACAGAATCTGTGGGAGTCAGAACTGCAGGAAGGTACATGTAGCGAGTGGCATAGAGTCAGAGATAGAGATCAAAACAGCACATGCATGAACTCAATCTGTGGCCCCTCCCCTCCTTATTTCATACTCTTCACTCTTGCATTCTCACCTTCATTGCCACTGCCCTGGGTCAGGCCCTCAGTATCTCTCTGTCTGGACTCAGGCAATAGTGTTCTTTCTAAATTCCAATCTTTTTGCACCCAATGTCTCCTTCCTTCTGAAAACCCATCCAGATTGATCATCTTAAAGCAAAGCCATGACCTTATCATCTCTGTGGTCAAAAACCTGCATTGGTTCTCCAATCACTATAGAATGAAGTCCAAACTTCCCAGCCTAACATTTAACCCCTGTCCACTATGACTGGTCTTGATCTACATTTCCAGGTATATATTCACCACTAATCCTCCCTCACCTTCGTCAGAAACTGCCAAACCCCACTGCCCTCGCTCTTCTTTGCCAACCCATCTATACATTTGTGTGGCCTCCCAGTGTTACTGCTCCCTCACCTTTGCTCCCGGCAATGCCTTTCCCTGGAGTCCTCTCTATCCATCTTCACTTACCAAAATTGTATTTACCTTCCAAAGCCTAGTGGAAATTCCTCCTTCATAAAATTTGACCTAGTACAATAATAATATTATAATTTATTGCCCCTTTCTTTAAATTAATTAATTTATATTTATTTTATATATATTATTGCCCCCTTCTTTATATTTATTTAAATATTGCCTCCTTCCTTTGCAATTCAGGGAATCATGGTAATTGATCCTTGAAATAAAGGTACAATATCCACCTGTGTCTCCTCTACTAGTTTATCTGATCCTGAAAGGGAGGCTATTGTATGCACTTGTTATATTAGCAGATTCCAGTGTGGTCTTTTTTTTACAGTGAGAAGGAGATAAAACCAATTTTTTGAGGGTCCTTAAATATATACTGGTAATTGTGTTGTCCCGGAGACTCATAAAACTTTGGGAGAAAAGTGCTAGTTTTTTTCTATTTTATAGATGATCACAAGGATGTTCAGATAATGTCCATGACTACTCGACTCATAAGAAGAAAGTGATAATAATTATTATTATTTGACAGAGGGATTTTTTGGGCACCAATATATGTGTGAATGAAAACAAAAACTGTGAACATTTTATCAGTTTTGTCTACCCAGTGTTCACAATGCTATTGAATATAATAAAAACTTGACTATAAAATTTTTTATTTGGACAAAGCCAGAGTGGCCAGTAATATGGAATAAAATACAAAGACAAATAAAAATCGTTAAAGAAGTAGGGCTTTAGAAACAACACCAGAGAAACAAAAATTAAGCCAACATAGAGGCTGGGCGAGGCTGAGAGAGAGGGAGGAAGAGAGCAGGAAGCCATGAGAGCAAGTCTAAAAGAAAAACAGAATAAAGGCAAGATAAAAGGAGTGAGGGTACAACTTCTTCCGTGAGTCATCTGAGTCATCCCAAGTCATTTTAGTTATTATCCCAGAAGACTTGGGGGCTCCATGGCAGTGGGGGGAGGTGAGGGCCACATCGGGAGATAGACAGGTGCTGCCTCTGTTGTGTCTCAGGTAGGAGCCGTGTGACTTCATTCATGCTGCACAAAATGTTGGGCATCACCATGCTCCTCACAGAACCTCCTTGAGTATAATCCCTGGTTGTCTATTTTCGGAGCCACACAGAAGAACAAAGAATATAGGTCCCCAAGTTTTCCCATTCACCAGAAGTCTTAGGCTTCAATATGAACATTTCTATTTGGTCACTGGATATATTTTCTTAGATGACAAGGTACAGCAGGCAAAAAATTGTTTACTGATGATGTGGATGGATAACTTTTTCTGGTTCACAGACCGATCGAAGTCTCATGATTTCTTTTGAGCTTGTGAGTCTGACAAATTCTGTGTGAATGTTATGTTTGCCACATACTAACATTGACCTTGGGCAAGTTTCATAAACTCATTAGAACTTCAAAATCTTTATCTACAAAATGACAACAATAACATCATGCAGGATTTTTGTAATATTAAATAGGGTTGACATAAAACATGTATTACAGGGCCTGGCACATTATTTATGTGCAATAATTGGTGGTTTTGTCATCAGCTTCATCCGCATCATTCCCTCCTGTGCAGGTGAATGCAGCCCATCACACTGAGCTAGGCAGAGAAATGGGAGCAGGGGACTCACGAGGGTACAAATAGTGTTAGATGATGACTAAAACCATCAGAAGGAATTACGGGGTTGTTGTCTGGAGTGTGCGACTCAGCTGGAGCCCGAGTACAAAGGGTCCCTAAGCAAAAGCATCAGGGACAGACAGGGGGCAGCTGACACTGTGCCCACAGTTGGCACAGCCCAACAAGATTTTCAAGGATAAATAAAAAAAAATCAGTCCTGAGAAGGAGCACCGCTGAACCATGCTGCCCTGCTTTTGAGCAGCAGCTGCAAGCAGGGCTAGCAGCTGCAGCTGTCCTCAGAAGCCTGGATTCCCAGGGAAAGTGGGCATCAGGCAAAGTAAAAGGGAGGGAGAGACGAGCAGGGGACAATGCCCTGGGTTCCCGGGATGGGAAATTCCACTGCACAGAAAGAAGGGGCCTGAACCCAGGGGGAGATGTGTGGGGTGGCAGGGAGAGAATGTTCTGAATGTCCAATGATGCTCAGAATGGACAGCAGGCTGATGGATCAATAGAGAGAGCTAGATTGGAGCGGGGAGGGTCAAGCCCTTTCTAGACATTTCTGCTCTTGGATTGCTGCATAAACATGGGCAATACTAATCATAATAGTTCACACTAATTGAATGCTAACCAGATGCCAGGCAATGTTCTTCATTGTTTACATATATGAAATATATGAAATAACACAATGGTATCACATCGAAATCTGAGGCACAGAGGGGTAAAGCAGTTCTACTGAGTCACCTCACAAGCAAGTGACAGACCTGAGATTCAACCTGGGCAGTTTGGCACCTGAACCTGTCTTTTTAGCCATCATTCTCTACCAATACCATCTCCGAGAACTGTCTGCAATAATGGAAATGTTCTATATCGAGCACTTGAAATGTGGCCAGTGCAACCAATAAATTGAATTTTTGACATTATTTAATAATTAATTTAAATTTAAATAGCCTCATATGGTTAGGTGCTACAGTGGATAGCATAGCTTTATGCTCTCTCCCTAAAGAGGCAGATCTCTATGGATCTCAGTTGCTAATTCTTTTTCCCATCTAAACATTATGGGTTCGCACACAGGGATGGAAAATACATGGGGTGATGGCCATTATCTCCTCCATGCCTTCTGCCCACAGAGATGGCATTAAACGAGCCCCACTCTTTCCTACTGAGTCGGACATTACTCAGAACCATCACAACAGAAGACTCTAGGCCGTCAGTGTCAATATCTTAGACTCTTCATTTGAGAAGGAAGTGATCTCCACCTTTGGACTCTAGATAGCATCTGAGGAAAGGACCAGGTGTAGGCATCAGAGGGAAAGGGATGCCATTACAGAAGCCACCTCTTCCAGCCCAGTAGACTCGCTTTTCTCTCCTCATAATTAGTTTTATCCCCACCAAGTTGCTCTTCACCCACATGACAGCGTCCCCATCCCTTATCTTACTCTGGGGGTTCACTTTTTGCAAGTACTTAAGGTTTTAACTGTTTTTTTCTAAATGTCTGGTCCCCGTCATTTTTGCTGCATAATAGTTCAGATTGGGGTGCTTTCAGCTACTAGCACATAGGATGTCAGCAGATATAAGTGGAGACAAAGAAACATTTCCCCCCTTTTACCAGTAAATATATCAGTGAAGAAATCCTCTACCAGGATCTTATAGTGCCTTTTGGCACACAAGGAAGTATGGGAGGCAGATCAGAGACCAGGAGATGCTCTTTTCTGCAAACACAAGGGAAGTAACAACACTCTAGGTAGTTCTTGAACTAGAATTTTTTTTTGGAGCCTTGCAATCACCAGAATAAGTTACCTCTGGCATCATCAGCCTAAGCTTCCGGATATTCCAAAGCCTTATTTGACAGGTATTTTCCTAGCTGATTCCTAATTAACTTTTCCTCTCTCTCCAGAATGACCTTTCAGCTCCCCTGCCTTCCCTTGATCTTTTGTTGCTAAACTCCTACTTAGATATCAAGATGTAGCTCAAATGTCACTTGCCCTGGGAAGCTTTTTTTGATGCTGCTCCCAACACACACATCTCCCAGCTGGGAGAGGTTCTCCTCCTCTGTGAATTAACAGCCCCTTTGCTCTCGCCCGCACAGCATTTTACTCCCACCTCTACCGGAGCATTTAATTCATTCTGCTGTGCTACTGTGTCCTAAATCTGTCCCCCCTGAAGATTGTTAGGTCATCAATAGTAGGGAGATAAATTACAGGTTTTTGTCCCTGCTACCTTGCAAAGAGCTTGATATATGGCAAGAGTTTAATAAATATTCATTGAATGGAAAGAAGAATAAATGACCGAGCTAGAGACAAGATCAGGCTCATGTGGCAGAGCCGATCAGTGTTGTCGACAGACCAACCCCAAGGTCAGGAACAAGGAAGCCTGTTCCCTGGCCAACCCGACCTTTTCTGTTCTGAACAGAATAATCAAGGACAGACTCTTTCCTCCTCATTCCCTGACACTCCCATAAAATTCCAGTCATTCTAATTTCATCCTCACATTTGCCTCCCCCTCCCCCTGTCCTGCACAGTTCCAAATCACTTGGCTTCTCTCCCCCTCTGTCCCAATTGTTTCTCTTTCTATAGCATTGGAATCTCATTGTCAAGCCTGTCCTATTCCCTCCTGACCTCTCAACCACCCATTGTTAGATGTCAGGAGGGCCTCGGTGGCAGCTGGGTCCCAGCAGGGCAGACCTGGTGTCCCCAGGGCATCCCTGGCAGGTGCTGGAATACTCACCAGCCAGGACTGATATTGATACATGCACCCTCTTCTGTGGGTCTCCTGCCCCCTCCCACAGACTTCAACTCCTTTTCTCAGGGACTATTAGAGTCTGAATGATCAGCATGGCTGGGTATAGGCCTAACCAGAGAAAAAGTTTGATCTTTTCTCTGGAAAAAGTTCAGGTTTCTTCGCGTTACTGTGCATATCTCTTCTCCGTCAGATCTCTTATGTGCTAGTAGCTGAAAGTACACCAAACACCATATTTCAACTCTGAAATTTTTTGATTACTTCCCTCTGCAAAACCCTCACTACCACGTCATCTGATACCTTTAAATGTTGATCCAATCAAAGGTGTTATCAGTGCTACCTCTACAAGATAGCCTCTCTCAATTCCAGCACCTTCCTTTCCCTCTATGGTCCCTTAGTACCTTGATATACCTCTGCCATAGCATGTTCCCTTATTGTGGACTGTGGTATGTGGGGTATTACCCAGCTATGTTCCAGTTGCAGTTGAGGAAGCTACCCTCATAATCTGATTTAGTATGGCCCTCACGATAAGCCATTGCAGGGGTATTATCATCCCCACTGTACAGATTAGGAAACTGAGACCCTGCTCTGATTATTTGCCCAGAGTCATACAGCCAAGGGTGGCGGAGCCAAGATTGACTTTTGTGGTTTTACATGACATATTCTTTCCACTAAAGTTCATTAAATATTTAATTAAATTTTATTAATGGAGAAATGTTAAACTATGATGGTAACACAGATGTCAGGGACGTGGACTGAATGGGAGAATAGAGACATTTTCTCAGATGTAAGAGGGGAAAAACTGTTTCTCTTCTTACTGATTTCTGAGAAAGGAAAAGGAAATCCCTATTTATGGGGGATTGGATTAAGCAGAGACCTAAGAAGATAGAGGAATGTACAGCAAGATCAGTTTTTTATTCCTTCACTTTCTTATTTTAAGTTTTCACAACCATGTGGTACCCTCACCTTCAATGAAACCAATGCCAATGCCAAGTAATGTGATCCTCATACTTAGAGAAAGTTTTTCCATCCAGTGGAAAGTTTTTGCACCTCTATCTTTATCTTACCCTTCATAGCCTGTGCTCTGAAGTCCATAGGCCTTCTTACTTAGCAAAGGTGATTCTCACTAAATTGGATTTAATTCTTGAAATGGGTCTGATTTAGAAGCTATTCACTCTATGTCTCCTCAAGGCAATAATGTGTGTGATTAACATCACTAGCCAGGATTGCACTCTAAACTTTCAGTCTTAGCTGGAGACTTAGTCATTTTGCTCCTTGCCCTCTTTGTTACTACAGGGTCCTGGCCAAATCATTGGGGTATGGGAGATGCGGGAAAAGGAGGTGAAGTGAACATTTTACTTTTTTTTTCTGCTGAAAATGAAGAAGGTAAGAAATTAAGTATGGCGGTCCTTTTCTAATTCCCAGCAGAGAGGATTGTGGGATCTTAGTCCCACCTGCATGTTGATGTTGGCTCAAGGAGGTGGCCACACAACTAATTGTGTAATTCCTCAATAATTTGTTCTCTGGGGAAGGCTGCTGCCTCACTTGGAGCTTACATAATCAAATGTTTAGAATCTATTCTCAGATTTGAATTGTACTCAAAGCTGAGAAATAGAAAACTTATTGAGTCCCTTGGGAAAAATTATAGTTTTTGTAAAGGTAGGAAGTAGCTGGAAGCTGATGATTCTTTAGGAGAACATATATTCTTATTGGCAGCTAGGAGCCATTCCCCTGTCCCAATGGCTCCCCTCTGCTGTGGTCTTGAAGTAAACCCTCCTCTCAGATATTTCCCATTCCTACACCAGTTTATTGTAAATAAACATCATTTTGTAAGCCAAGTTATATTTTTAATAAACCCAGTAATTTTTTGTTTAAATGACTACTATATAGGAAAAAAAATTTTAAATTTTCTCTTCAAAAGCAAACCCTCCTTATTTTCCTCTTTTTTTTTTTTTTTAAGTGATTATACATTGGGGCTTTCTTAAACGAGTCAGACTTGTCCTGTATAATAAAGAGGTAATATGCAAATTGACCTTCACACCCTCACAAGATGGCTGCCTATGACCAGGCTGGCAGGGGAATTAGTGAGGGACGACCAAATGACTGAACAGCAGGCTGTGTGGGGCAACCAGGCTGGTGGGGGGGAGCAGTTAGAGGTGACCAGTCCAGCAGAGGGGGGTAGTTGGGGGCAACCAAGCCAGCAAGGAGGGCAAAAGAGGTGACCAGGCCAGCAAGGGGGGCAGTTGGGGTGATTAGGCTGGCAGGGGGGCAGTGAGGGGCGACTAGGCTGGTGGGGGGACAGTTGGGGGCGACCAGGCCAGTATGGGGGGCAATTGGGGGCGACCAGGCCAGTATGGGGGGCAGTTGAGGGTGACCAGGCCGGCAGACAGCCAGTTGAGCGATTAGGAGCCAGTGGTCCAGGGTTGTGAGAGGGATATCCGACTGCCGGTTTAGGCCTGATCCCCGGGATTGGGCTAAACCAGCAGTTGGACATCCCCCAAGGGGTCCCAGATTGGAGAGGGTGCAGGCTGGGCTGAGGGGACCCCCTTCCCATGCACAAATTTCATGCATCAGGCCTCTAATATATATATAATTGTGCTGACATGATTTTTCAATTTAAAAAATCTATTATCAACAATTGGTGAGATTGGCTTGTGTCCAGATCATTTTCTGATGCCCCAGTTTTCATATTTGGAAATAGGAGGGGGAATGAATCTCTGTTCCCCAATATGAAAGAAAATTAGTCCAATAAGAACCATGAATATTTCCAGAGAAATTCAAAGTGGTAGTAAAACTAATTTGGAGCACAAGTCTGCCGGAGTCCACCAATATGAACTGGGTTGAATTTTATGTTTTTAAGCTGTTTCTGTGAAGAAAAAAGCCCGTGGGCAGCCTCTTGCCACAGGACTAGAATGACGGTCACAAGTTCCAGATGTACTACTTCACCTGACTTGGGAAAGTCATTTCCTGCTTCATTTAGAAAATGAAGGCATTCTATTAGGTGACTTTCACTGAAAACAAATTCTAACTAGTGATATTTAAACTATGCTAAAAGAAAGTTGAAAAGAAAGACAAGCGCATGCACTCTTGCTAAACGATGGTGTGGAAGTAAGCTGATTTAGCCAACGCGTGGTCTCTCCCATTGGCCTTTACCTTCTCCCATCCACTCCATCTTTGCTGAGGGTATTCATGCAGAGCATGAGATAAGCACAGTTTTCTTGATTTTAAGGAAAAGGATAAAAAGGGGGAGCAGTGCCAGGTACAAAATAAAAATCTAGGACTCTATACTGATATAAACACATGATTGAATAATACATACAGACGTATATACAGACAAATATCCTAAGCAGAATATTTTTAAATAATTTATGTAGCTTCTCTGCTCTAAAGGAGATGAAGCATACTCCTCACTCTTTAACTGTGGAATGTGAATAGTGGCTTCCTTTCAAAGAGTACATTGTGGAAAGGGTGAAAAAGTCATTCTATCGACCTCCCCTTGAGGTGGTGTAGTGAAAGTGGCACTTTATCACTGTGGACTTCCTGCCAAAAAAAATTACAACCACAATGTAATCATGAGATAAACATAAAATAAATCCCAATTGAGAGACAGTCTACAAAATACATGGCCAGTGCTCTTCAAAACTGTAAAGGTGATAAAAATAGGGAAGCCTGAGAAACTGTTCAAGCCAAGAGGAATGTACAGAGACATGGCGACTAACTGTAATGTGGAGTCAGGATGGGATTCTGGAACAGAAAAAGGGCAATGGGTAAAAACTAAAGGCAACCAAATAGAGTGTGGACTTCAGTTAGTAATAAGGTATCAATATTGATTCATTAATTGTAACTAATGCACCATATCAATATAAGATGTTAATATAATGGGAAACTGGGTTGGGATATATGAGCATTTTCTATACTGTCTTTATAATTTTTCTTCAGAATCAAACTTTTTTTTTTTTTTTTAAAAAAAAGCTTATTTAAACAATTCAAAGGAGAATGGTGAACAAAGATTTTGGAAACCTAGAAAACTGTCTACTTGAGGGGAAGGAGCCTTATGACAAGCTTCCCACATCTGAAGGTTTATTGGAGGAGAGTGACTCACTATGCGTCTCCAAGGAAGACAAAGTAAGGAGAGAAGAGCTTCAATTACAGGAAAAGGATTGGTTCGTGGTCAAGAAATAACTTCCTAGCTGACTGACTTCAACGTCTGAATCGTAAACTCCCTTTCTGGAGGAGGGATCGCTGTGTCTGTATGGATGAGGTCAGGGGAAGATGAGATCACAAAAGCTCTGCTAGGCACCTAGGGATGATCCTTATTCTAGGGATGAACAGATAGTTAGATCAGAGAAAATGTCTGCAGTTCAAAGAAAAGATTGTGGGGCTGTTTCCAGCTGCTCCTCTGCTTCCAAACAAACCTACTCACCTGTATCAGTAATATTACCATTCCATTCTGACTTCTAGGATGCAAGAGAAGGTTCTAATTACTCATGTTAATTAGTATGCAGCAACAACTGACAAGTGTGTTTGGTATTACTAACCACCTTCATAGTATTTGACACCTACTAGGTGTTCAATTGTAACTCCTTAAATAAATTGATTATAGGGTTAATTTTTAGTTCCACTCAAAGGCATTTTTCACTGATGCAATACTTCTCTTTCTATTTATATGATGCAATAATCCTCTCTTTCTACTTGTTTTGCCCTCATTACAACTCTGAAAGATAGGCAATGAATATGAACAGTGAGACCTCCAACTATCAGCCCTAAGTACTACCTGGCACATAATTCTCTTGCATACGTCTAGCTCTTTTCTGCCCTGGATGGCAGAGTTTAGTGTGTGAGCTGATCAAACCAATATCATCACTATAGTGTCAGTGTTTTCTTCCCTTTAAAAGGTCTCCTTTTCCTAGGACATACAGAAAATGAAGGTAGAGGGGATTACCTTATATTTCTCTCTAATCACCCTCCTGCCAATTATTCCTCAGGATTATGCCCTCTTCCCAGCTCATGCCAGTTTTGCAATGGGGCATTTCTCATTTCATGGCTCAGTAAGTGATGATATTTCTCCAGATTGATACCAGAGAGCATGAAAATGTGTCATAGGCTACACTTTCCTCTACTCTTACATATATTCCTCTTAAAACCACTTCCTAAAGATTTACTCGTAGGTAAATAAAATAAATATCCAATTAAAAATTGAAATTATCCTTTATAAATGAGTATTCTCATAGGCCACGGCAAAAGGACGCCAAAAGACTTCACCAAATGGCCCCTTCCCAATAGTCTTAGTTTCTAAAGTGTTTCTCTGCTCTTCTCTGTGAAAGCACATTCCGTTCTTATCTCTACGCATATCCTTTTCTAACAATGTGGGCTGATCCTAATTCAGGATTTATGTCTTTCACCAACGAATATATCTTCCCAATTCTACTTCATTGACTCTAGAATAATACCCTAAGGTCAGTGTATGCTTAATTTCTAGTTGGTCCTTTTTCATAACCTTGAGGGTCTCACTAAATTTATTGGCGGTTTCTAGAAAATTCTTGAAAAAACCTTATAACCGTGGTTTTGAACTCTATATCCTGTAGTTTGCTTTCCTCCATTTCTGTCATTTGTGACCTGTTTCTTTGTCTCTGCATTTTGGCTGCTTCCCTGTGTTGATAGAGTGGCTTTGTGTGCTAGGTGTCCTATAGGGCCCAGTGGCTCAGTCTCCCCAATTACCTGAGGTGGACACTCTTGGTGCACCCCTTTGTGGGCTTTGTGCACAGTCTTGTTGTAGTTAAGCCTTGATTGTTGTAGGTATCACTGGGAGGAATTGACCGTCAGGCCAATTGGCTGTGAGAATCAGCTGTGTCTACAGTGGGAGAACTTCTGTGTTGGAGACACCCTTCTGGGGAAAGACTTGCTTCAGTGGGGCTTTGGTTCTCACTGAGTCTGCCCCCTGAGTGTGTCCCTTATGGATCTGAGGAGTTGTAATCTGGATGGTCCCAATCTGACCACTGAGTACACAGGCTCTTGGATCACTAAGGAGGTGCTAATTTAGCCTCTGCCTGAGGCTACCCAGCAGAAGCTACGGAGAGATCTGCAGATTCCTCTTCCTTGTTTGGGGTTTGGAGGTGCCCAGATGAGGCCCAGCTGTGAAGCAATGCAAGCAGCTGTGGGGCCTTGGGCCTTCTTTTGGATGTTCTGGGTCTGTCTGACCCAACTGCAGTTTGTTAGGTAATTTTAGATCTCAAAGGGCCAGCCCATTCATATGCAAAAGCCTCTGCTAGCAGCTTGGGTGGGGCAGGGTCTCAGGGAATCAACAGGTCAGGGCAAACAACTATGACTGATCCTCAGCCCTGTCCTATGAGGCCCCCGGGTCTCAGTGTCCTGCGGTAATCGCTGCAAGCACCTCTGAGAGAAAGCTGCCCTCGAGTTATGCCTGCTGCCAGACAGTCCAGTTTCTCCCTGTATGAGTCTGGGTCCCCAGAGACTCACCTGGAACTGGAGGTCAGAGCAGTTGGGAGCGTGTGTCTCCCTCCCCACTGAAAAAGACACTGGTGTCCTCCGCTGCCAGCCTTTGCTGCATGCGCCTCTGTACCTCTGCACTTTACTTCCACACCTCCTCTGAGTCTTGGTGTGATTTTCTCTTTCCTTCTAGTTGTAGAATTTTCACTCAGCCAGCCTTCCTGTGGTTCTGAATGATGTCTGTTTTGTCTTTTAGTTGTAGTTTTGAAGTGGTTGTGCGAGGCAGCAATTTCAGGTGTTTACCTATGCCACCATCTTGGTTTCTCTCTTGTTTTTTATTTTTTGTTTTTGTTTTTGTGTTTTTACTGTGTACCCACTGAGGCAGCCCCACATGATTGGGAACAAGGGAAATGACAATTGGGTAGGCAACCAACCTTGTTTGCCAGAACTTGTAATGACCTCAAAGTTTATAAAGTATAGACAATTGCTCATTTTATCTACAGAATTATTTTTCACTTGGGAATTTTTACACATACATTTAAATAAACTGCATTGATTAAACCCATTGCTATTTAAATTACATAGTCTTTTACATTAGGAAACATATATCCTCAGATACCTAGCTTTGTTTTATTCTCTTTGAAATAAAATAAAATGGGCAAATAAAATAAAAAGTGGTTATTGTACGCTTTAACCCAAACACAACTGGTTTCTCCAGCAGTTGTCCTGAGAAACATATTGAACAAAACAGGGTGAAAGGAAAAGGGAGCTGTAAGCTGTGCTATCCAATTTTCAGCATTGCTGTAGAATAGTCAAGTTCACTAGCCATAGGTTGCAGAATTTTTCTTCTTAAGAAGACTGTGGTAACATCTCATTACCAAAGTTCATTGGAAGAACAGATCACCAATCAGATTAACTTTATTTGGCATCATGAGGTCTAGTTTATTTGAGCCTGGAGGCTTGAGTTCATTTACCACAACTCAATGCTGTCTTACAGTCTTTTTTCCTATTTGAGTTTTGATTTCGCCTTCAAAATTTTTAGTTTTCTGTAGTTTCCAGACTACAGTCCTTGGTAGAGCAGTCAGGAGTAGCATTCTGCCTTCTCTCTGATACTGGTTAACCTTACTACATCTTTACCAAACCCGGATAATTAAAATTTAGATTTGTACCCTTAGAATTAAAGACTGGTTCGGATACACACTACGTCTATAATCTTGATTGAATCATGAACTTATTTAAATATCAATTCAGGCTTTGTTATTTGTTTTTTCATTAGCACTATAGTGATTTGAGTTCATTTTAAAGTTTCAAAGTTTTCTTTGTAACTCTGTGGCCTTCTAGAGTCGATATTATACTTTATTGTAAACAATTCAAATACAGAAATGTATAATGTAAAAATAAAAATTTCTTATAATTCAATGCTCATTGCAGATAACTAGTGTGCATGTGTGTGTGTGCATATGTATGCATTTCATGACCAGGAGTAGGATAAAATCTTGTGTGTATGTACATTTCATAGAAGAAAGTGAGAAAGGAGTTAAGCTAAGTCCTCTGACAGATTTGTGACTAATTTGAAACCATGACTCACACATTACGTTACATGTGTCTGAGTCAGCAGTCTCAGACTCGTGAATGTTTTCTGTCAATTAACTACATCCAGGCAGCTAACATAGTAAAATCAGAAAATAGGAGGGAGAAGAGTGTTTATTTCTATGAGATCAACTTTGGAGTATGGCCATGGGATCTGGTATTAGAGCTCCTGGATTTTAATTCTAATTCTCTCTTTTACTTTTTTTTTTACCTTAAGTAATTTATTTAACATTTTCAGGACTTCATTTTCCTATCTGTAAAATAGGTATAATAACAGTATCTTTCTCAAAGGGCTATTATGATGATTAAGTAAACCAATGCATGTAACAGGAAGTTGGTGACTTATTGCTAAGATCCACAGTGGTGGTAAAATAAAGGAGAATTTCTCCTGATTCTATTGTACTCTTAGAAACTAATTATGAACTCTACTACTTTACAGATGTTGGAGCTGAAGACTAGAAGGAGGACATGATTTTTCCAAGTTTATTCTGATAATTAATAATAGTGTTAGCTCAATGTGTTTTTGTTTCCTAGTTTCTTCATTTATGTAAATTAGAATAAGTTTGCTCTGGGAGACATCTCTGGGTAATTACCTTTCAAAGATATCAGTCCTTTGCAGTGGGACCTGTAAAATTGGGGACTTCTATGTTAGGTAGAGTAGCCCTCTCTGATTGAGTTCAACTGGCTGGTAAAACTTTATCACTCTGCCCCTGAATTTTTCATCTTTTCTTGAGTTTAGATTAGATAATGAATATTCTTCTTAAGGCTTTCTGCATAAGGATAAGAGAGATTTGCACAAGAACATGCAAGTCATCTCAGACCAAGGCTGTTTTTTGACAAAAGTGCTACAAATAGTCCTATATCATAACTGGAAGGGAACTTACCTTAGAGACCAAACAAAGGGGTAACCATCACACAGTCAACTCATGGCTGGGTTTAGAACATAATCTTCTCACTTCTAATTCATATAAAGTCCTATCTGGATCTCTGCCTCTCTACTATGAGCATCTTTGTTTACCTAATACCCATTCACAGGATCCCCATTCCCTAGATTCTGGGATTAGATCTGATAGCAGTCAAGAACAACAATAGACCCTTTGCATGAGTCCATTGAGTCAATCTGATCGCTGAGTTTTTTGTTTGTTTGTTTGCTTTGGGTAATTCAATTTAATACTTATAACTAAATTCCTTACCTTTACTCAGTTTTCATATACTTCTGGTTTGCACCCAATTTTCTAGTAATATAGATTTCCTGCTCAGTTCATTAGTGGTCAAATTTCTTTCCTGGGACTCCATTTCTTTGAACTTTACATGGCTCCAAAATTATTACCAGACCCTTCCAAGGATGTCCACCAAAACTGTGGAGCTAACTGAATCTCTGTTAACTAGATATCCATGAGTAATTTACCTACCCACATGCTCTGATATGTACATACTCTGGAACTTCAATGAATTTGAAACTTAGAGTGTATATACATATGTATATCTTGCTTGTTCTTTCTTGTGTAAAATGAATTATATTTTGAGGTCTATCTTATGGTTATTCTCATATTCCTTCTTACTGGTCCCTAAATAATCAGTCCTGCATGCTTCCCATGGTATTACCTTTAGATCTAGGTTCTTAGACATTTTTCCACTAATCTGATACGTCCTCTGGAATTTCTGTATTAATGTATAAAGTATCATGCTCTTTCTATTCCTTATATGTAGGAGGCAAAAACCTAGGGCATCAATATAAGTTTTGAGGGTAATTTGGAGAACTTTGTGCTCTGTATAATTTGGATTATACAGTGGTGCTTCTTCAAGACCCACCTGGTCCCTGTTTATTTTTTTGTTTTGTTTAATTTAGTTTGTTTATTTTTATATTCTCATAATATTTGGTATTTCAAAACATTTGTATTTGGGAATATTTGTCCTCATTTTGTCTCCTTTTCTGTTTTCTTTTTTTTATTTTTTTTATTTTTTTATTTATTGCTTAAAGTATTACAAAGGGTATTACATATGTTTTCTGTTTTCTTAAAGTAAGCTTAATAGATGAATATAACCTTTGTGTATATAAAAATCTAATGGAGTAGTGAGATACTCTCCCACATTCTCCTAAAATTAAAATTCCTCACAGTCACCTGGAAATCCAATGGAGAGGGGAAATTAGATTAGGGAAAAGAGAATAGCAGGCTGCATCCCCCTATCGCCTATAGGCTCTGTTGGCTCAAACATCATGACGATAGCTCTGACTAGGAGGTGGCAGCATGGACATCAGCATTGTGTTTCCCAGGGGCTCCAGCTTCCGTAAATTCTGTGAAAGGGTCTTATTTACAAAGTCATTGATAAAGGAGGGCACCCTCTACCCTTCCTCACTGTGCATATTTTATACACAGGACTCCTTCAATTTATCTCCAAATCTTAGTGTAGCCCCTGAATTCTTTGTGAGGCCAACAACTTGATTTCTATCCAAGACTGAGTTTAACGTTTTTATTTTTTGAGTGTATGCTATGGACTCACCTAACCCTAAGTGAACTGGGTTTGGAACATTGTTGCATACACAGAGCCCTCCACATTTAGATTGAAATTAATTCTTCCAGATGCTATTGAAGAAGTTGCTATAATCCATGGAGCATTTAGTATCTCTCTTTGGATTAAAGTAAAGGCAGATATGATTAATTTTTTTTTCATATTTTTGTATCTCTCTGGATGCAGCACAAAATCTGACTCAGGAAAGAAGTAACGTGTAATTTCTGAATTCAGTGAGTAGATGATTGGTTAAGCAGGCTCTCAGGCATTGCCATGTAGGCTAACTGGAGAAAAATCTTGACCTAACTTCTAAAGAATCTGTCTTGGATTATACCCACTATAACTTTATGCAATACTATATTTAATGAAAAAATAGCCAAGTGAGGACTTAGGTCAATAGTCAGTTAGAGTAGGTATTTACTACTTGTTTAAATATTTGTTAAACAAGTGAAAAACTTCAATCACAGGTTTGCTTTGCACAACAAATTATAAACTCCAAGTAGGGGAAATGGAGTGGGTTGTAGTAAACGTGCTGAGGAGGTTGGCAAAGCAAAAATTGCATTGGACAAATTGAAGGAAGATTATATTCAAGGCTATTATGATAGAGGAGAGAGGCCAGATTTCAGTTTCACCTCAACTTGGCTAAAACAAAGGGTGGGAGGGTTTCTAAACAGTGGGGTGACCTGGTGAAAAATTATTGGCAGACATTAGGGGATAGTCATAAACTATCTTTTTTTAAAACCATCTTTATTCAAAGTAAAAATAAGTTTCTCATATCTCTAAGAAAGAAGGGAGTTCTGCAACTTGGAGCAAGCAAGATTCCCACTGAAATTAGGCTTCTACCGTTTTACAGAAACTGGGAGTAAGAGTGCGTTCAGGGTGGAATGGTCACCGGCTGTGGCTACATTTTAAAGAGATGTCTTCCAAGTCCTTGAGAAAGACAGTCTTAAATTGTAAAACCAGGCAAGAGGCCTTTAAAAATATTTACATCTCAAAAGGCAGAGAAGGAATTTACAAGTGTTTAAAGAAAATGCCTAAGAAAAGAAAGGTGGGGAGAAGTTTGTCTAAACTTTAGGTAAGCAGAGGAAAATGTTAGGGCCATGGTCAAGGCTTCAGCTGATCCAGGAGTTAGTGGAACTTGCCCTGTTTTGAGTGTCAATCTGCTGCCTTCTAAATGCAGCTCTGCTTTAAGCCCTTGGCAGCCCTGGACATGTCACTTAACTTCTCTAAGCATACTTTAGGACAGATGAGAATAACAGGAACTGTTCCAACTCCATCACAGGTCTATTGTGAAGTTCTAATTGCATCAGATTAGAGAATGCTTTGTAAATTAAGGTATTGGCCCTAGCCGGTTTGGCTCAGTGGATAGAGCTTCGGCCTGCAGACCAAAGGGTCCCAGGTTCGATTCCTGTCAAGGGCACATACCTCAGTTGCAGGCTCCTTCCTGGCCGAGGTCTTGATCTGGGCTCGTGTAGGAGGCAACCAATCAATGTGTTTCTCTCACACTGATGTTTCTCTGTCTTTCCTTCTCTCTTCCACTCTCTCTAAAAAGGCAATGGAAAAATATCCTCTGGTGAGGATAAAAAAAAATTAAGGTATTGCACTGATGTACTGGGAGGAGGGGCTGAAATTATTCTATTTTCTTAAGATTCTGTCTCTATCTCAGAGCCCTCAAGTCTATCTTCTGCATTCTTGGGAGCTCCTAGAACTTTTGCTTGTGCCACTTAATGAATCAGAGAAGGCACCTTAAGATTGTCTTGTTCAACCTCATAATTTTATATCAGAGGAGACCGAGTTCTTTCATAAGGAAGGAGCTTGCCCTTGGCTACACCTAAGTCATGGCAGAACTTCGGACTCCTGACTCTATTCACTGCACAATAATGCATAAAATATTCACGGACAAATCAAGCCTTTTCCCCAGGGAGCAGGGCTGAATGTCCCCTCCCTAGGAAGCCACCTTTACTCTGGGACTTCTATTTATATTACCTTCCACTCTTTGTCTGGTTGTTGCTTTGACAGCGTTAAATTGTTTCTGTTGCCAGTTACCCAAGGTTGCTTTTTCCATGTCTCTGTGTCCTTCTGGAACCTTGGACATCCAGAGGCAGAGCAGCCTGTCTGACCACACAGAAATGGGATTGCTTTTCTGGGCTCTAGTACACTGATCTCTGCTTATCTGCCGTGGTTTGCCCTTTATCTTGCAGATAAAACTGAAGATTTGATGTTGAGATGATGACCCGGAGGCCCTGATGTGAGAACTGCAGCAATCTGGGCAGGGTGACCCCGAACTTGATCCCTAGAGGCCCCTCCAGCTAATCCCTACCTTGTCACTCCCAGCCCCCATCTCAGGAAGTCAGGCAGTGAGGTTGGTGATGTTGGTGTGGGGGTGGGAGCTTGCCTCTGTCAGCTGGTGTCTGTTTTCACGACAGATGGTGGGTGATGACGTGGCTCTATTGTCCTCTCTTGCCTGCCCTGAAGGGAGATTTCTTTTGCCAGCAAACGTGCTATACTTCCAGAGGAAATAGCATCTGTCTCTGAGGAGAGGTCCAGAAGGCATTGCTATTCTCTCCATTCCATCCTGTGGCCTGCAAGTAACTTTAACTCTGTGAAAGGCCCAAAGGTAACCTGTTGCTCCCAGTCAGCTCTAAGGGCTACAGCAAAGGAACAAGTTTAACTCCCAAAAGGAACCACTAACGTTAGTCATGAGGAAGAATGTTTTTTTTTGTGTGTGTGTTTTTTTTAATATAAGGGGTATTGGCTATGACTTCATGAGCTCAAAAATGTGTTGATAATTGAACCTACTTCTCTATTCCATGCTCTTTTCTGATACCCCCGCTCCCCTGTCCCAACACTATGATATGTTTTTCTTTAAGTTTGTTCAGTAACATTTTTAATTCTAGATAATGGGAAACACTTTGTGATGGTTTTCAGAGAGCTCCGTGTTGCTTAAATTTTAGCATGGATCAGAATTGCTTGGAATGTGCTTGTGTGGGGGGAAGGGTAAGAGAGCTTGTTAAGGTGCAGCTTTAAGGGCTAAATCAGCAGATTTTTATTCAGTAGGCATGGCTACTCTGGCATATGCAATATTCCAGTGATAGTAAATTTGAAAAATATTTCCTAAAGTTTTAGACTGAGACTATTCATTTAACAGATTTAAAAAAAATGTAAGTTTGGAGGAGAATAAAATGGGAGAAAAGGCTGGGAAACTCGTTGCAAGTGGAGGACAGAGGAAGGAGAGAAGTATGTATAAGTAAATGAGAGAAGAAAGAAAAGGGTTTTGAGAATTAAAGAACTCAAGCACTGTGGAAAAGGAAGTCCTGGAGACCTTAGGATGAAGAGTGAGGTAGAGAAATTTGGCAGCTCCACCTAATGTGTCAGTACTTAGGATGCAGGGGCTTCAAAATAATACTATTACATTGTTCTTTGGATTAAACTAGAATCAAAATGACTTTGGTTTATGGAAGCTGTTGAGCTTAGAGCCTAAAACTTGGAATTTTACTTCAGGACCATGGAGATTGTAGGGCCTTGAGATACTCCTGCTCATATGCAGCTACCAGAATAATACTAGTGATAACAATGATCATTTATATTTATAGAATGGTATAGTAGTTAGGATATCAGTTTAGTTACTATATCAATAAGTCCAAAATAATTGTGGCTTAAGACAGAGATTATTTCTCTTGAACATGCAGCTTTTATTCGTCTCTGAGATGGTTGCTCTTGCTACTGCCATCACAGTCACATTCCAGCCAGGGGGAAGGACAGTGATAGAGGGAGGGAGTATGGGTGGAATATTTTATGCATATGGGGGGGAGGGGATATAGGTGGAGGAAGTATAGGTGGGCACCAAGTGTATGGGTGGGCTCACATAGAGTGTGATCTGTAAGTTATCATATGACCTGAACTTTGCCACATAGCCATCCATGGCTGTAAGAGATGCTGAGGGGCCATATGCCAAGCTGTACCTTGTATTCTAGATAAGAACAGAAAAACAGGTATTAGTGAATTTCAGTGGTCTTTCCCACAAGCAGTTTAGGTTTTAGGTTTCTACAACCTAACACATGAATCATATCTTATTTTCAATGTGAGACAAGTAATATGGTCAGTATGATTTCTCTTTTCAGATGAGGAAATTAGACATTGTAAGTAATAAGTGGTCAATTTTGACTTTGAACTCAAACAGGTCTTTCCACTATGCTGGATATTTTCCATTAAAACAGTGCAAAGATGAAGCTATCCTGACCTTTCTGATTGTACCCAGCCACTAAATACAACGAATCCTCCAGGCACTCATTTAGGAAACCCCCTTTTGTTTTCTTCCCAACCCACCCCTGCTTATATTTCTCTAGACTTGGAGAGAGATTTCTAGGTCCCTCACTTTGAGCTCAACAGCTGCCAGCAACCAGGGCTTTATTTTGTGGTTATTTTAATGCAGGTTTTGGGAGCAGCATCTCTGTTTAATCCCTGGCAGATGAACTCACAGTGGAGAGAGTGGGAGTGATTTACGAAGACTTGCTGGCTGAAGGAGATTGGACAGTTGTTAATCTTTTCGGCTGATATTAAGGGAGCCCGTTTTAATCAGAATTTATACAGGAATAATCCTTTCTTTAAATTCTGGCCCAATTCCTCCAATAATTGCAATCAGGGCAGCGCTCTTTGGAAGGCAGTGCATTAATATGGAGTTTAATGGGATGAAACAGACGGGGTGAAATAGTCCCAGAAAAGAACCCAAGAAGAGTTCTAAATGACGTTCTTGCATAACTTCAGGCTCCATGGCTGAAGGAGTCTAATATCAGCATCCTTTCACCTGTGTCTAGGAGGGGCTTATCAAAGTTATCCTACATGAGACCATGGGGAATGAGAACAAAATAAAGACCATCATGACTCTCTAGAAAATTTTCCTTTTGGAAATCCTAAATAATAAAGAGTTGATATGCAAATTGACCATCACACCCTCACACAAGATGGCTGCCCCCATGTGGTCACAAGATGGCCACCCCATGTCATCACAAGATGGCTGCCACAAGAAGGCCGGCAAGGGAGGGCAGTTGGGGGTGACCAGGACTGCAGGGGAGGGCAGGTGGGGGCAATCGAGCTGGCAGGGGAGGGCAGTTGGGGGTGATCAGGCCAACAGGGGAGCAGTTAGGCATCGATCAGGCTGGCAGGCAGAAGCAGTTAGGGGCAGTCAGGCAGGCAGGCAGGGGAGAAGTTGGGAGCCAGCAGTCCCTGATTGTGAGAGGGATGTCTGACTGCCGGTTTAGGCCCAATCCCATAGGGGTCAGACATCCCCTGAGGGGTCCCAGTTTGGAGAGGGTGCAGGCTGGGCTGAGGGACACCCCCCCACACACACACAAATTTCGTGCACTGGGCCTCTAGTAACATATAAAAGAAACCAAGATTATTTAAAAATAGGTCTATAGAGGAGGCTTCTTATGGTACAGACACTGAATAAATGCACAATTATGTTTGTGTGGGGAAGTGGGTATCACTCAACTGCAAGGCAACAGCCCAAGTATGTTAATTTGGAACCTTTGAGTAGTCAATGCAGAGATATGATTAGACAAGCAAGGTAGGAAGGAAAATCCCTCTGACCATGATGCAGGTCTGATACCTTTGAAAGGAGATAGGAAGGAAGTAGAATTGTGCAGGAGAGACAGACTGTAGCATAGTTCTAAGAAAGAAGTTTTACCTAAGTCAGTGGTGAGTCCCTGAGCCAAAACTGTCTGTGGAAAGAGTCCTGCACGCTGTAGGACCTCTGCTGTGCTTAGACGTCATGGAGGAGCTCCACGGGAGTAACGTGGCCTCCCTGCAGACACTGTGGGCATCCAGAGAGACAAAAGCCAGGGCTGTCAGCCAACTATACTCCCTGCAGTAGGTTCTCTTGCAGAAGATCTCAGTAGTGAATTTCCATCGCCACCACACCTAGGTTCTCTGTTGTTTGACTTCTTTGGGGGATTTTCCTCCCCTATCTGAGCTTCAGTTTCCTCATTTATAAAACAAAATGGCTAGGGTCAGGCAATCCTTAGGTCCTATGTATCTCTTTCAACCTCTGATTTTACTAAGAGTCTCAACCTGCAGTTCCTAAAGGGCAGGGACACAAGCTGGGGAAGGTTGTAGTGGAGGGAAACGTGCTGATGACTGGCAGGAAAGACAGATCATTCTGTCTGATGCCTTCTTTCTGGCACAGCCCTCCCCCTTTTCTGTTCCCTGTGTTCCAGCCTGGGCCAATGGCTGGGCCGGCCACAGCTTCAGCCTAATCTAATCTAATCTGTCAGAGAGGTAATGAACTATAAAAGTGTGGATTTAATTACAATTACAGGGGAGTTTTGTGTTGGCTGGAGTCTGGTGCTAGCCAGAGAATAGACACACTCAGGCTAAGCTGAAAAGCCCCATCTGTGCTACCAAGGTCTGCCCGTTAGGGGTTGGGCAAAACCTTATTAAATACAATGAAGAAAGAACGGTACTCATCAATGATTTTTTTTAAGGGGAAAAAGTATTAACTTTTTAGATTTTTGTCCTTTATAAGAACAGGACTAAAGGAAAGAAATTTTCCTATGATTTTCTTACCCTTATTTCTCAGGCAGAACTCAGATATACCCAAGAGCCTTTATGATTCTGACTTTTTCTTCTCTGTCAAAGACTCTTGGGTACACACCTCTCATACTTCTCCCCCCTTTTCTCCCTAACAGGTATAGATTTAGGCCCTGGAGTAGCCTATTCTTTGGACTTCAATAAAGATAATCTCATTCTGCTGAAACCACTGCAAATTTTGTCAGAGCTTGAGGGGCATTCATTCTCCCTTTGTCTCTGTAGTCCCAAATTGTACCCATCTTTCAAAGTCCGGCTTACTGGCATTGCCTAAGAATGCAAGTCAGAAGACATGTGATCTGTCCTTCTCCCCTAAGCCTCCATTACACTCCTAACTCTCCCAATGGAATCGATCACATTTTGCCTTGCATTAGAAATATTTACATGCTTTTAAAACTCATTTTTCTTATCTCCTTTACTATGCTGTAAACTCTTTGATCATGATTTTTTAAAACTAATCTTTATATCCTCTGCACCATGCTCATCTTTAATTAGTATACAATAGTATTAAATACAGGCTTACTGAGAAGAATTACATATTTGAGAAAGATCATCTTTGTCCTCTTTTACTTTTTGCTACCCTTCTTTCCTTAATTTCCCTTTCCAAAGGGAAGATTGAGCAAACCAATAAGAAATGACGTGATTTTTAAAAAGTAAATTTTCATGCCATTTGCTCTTCCCTGCTTCCCTTGCATCAGTACAAGGGAAGAAGGGAAGAGCAAATGGCATGAAAATTTGCTCTTGAACTGACTATAATTATTCTTTCTTGAAATGTTATAAGTTAAAGTATATGTTTGAGGAGAACCACGATAATATATGGTTTCCCTGAAATTCTATATAAACTTAGTTACAAAACTGTCTCATATTCATCCATCCATATGATAATGTGGTAATATTCTTTATATATATTATATATATATATATTTAATTTTTAACTTTCATTAAATAAGTAATAAAAATATCCTTCATCCCAGTTCTACCTCTTACTGGTAATGTGATCTTGGGTATATAAGACTTCTCTGTGCCTCAGTTTCCTTATCTTTAAAACAGATATAATAATTTTATCTTCCTCAAAGATCTTTTGTGAAAATAATGTGTGATAAAGCAAGTGCTATGTAAGTATTTGACATGTTTAGTTCTGTTATTGTAAGAGATTATTAAAAACAGAAGCAAACTTAAAAGTATATCTGTAAATTATTCATAATTTGTTAGTGTATCAGATTTCTTTGAAGAATTTTTAAGTCGCTAAGAATAAAGTGAATTTTTTTTCTTTCTTCTTTCAATGTATACATCTGTGTAAGAGACTAAACCAGTAATATTTTCAGATGTAAAACCGACAGCTGGACATGTGTCCTTACACAGGGTGTCGCATTGGACTGATCTAACATGAATTGAGGAGCACCTGGATTGTGTCAGGAGTAAGAATTCATGTACTCGATTAGGGAGTGGGGACCATACATGGGAAGGCTTCTGCCTATTTTAAAATCAAGCAAATAGCATGAAAATCAGATGCAAAATAAAACCCAGATTAGCATATAATCACATTAGCAGACTAATTGAGTCAGAAGCTCAGCACTTTGGGTAATAAGGTTGCACCCTTCAGAGGGAGAATAAGACAAAGTCCAAATTGTTTATCCATCCTTCTATTTCAATGCAGAGCAGAGGGTCCTGGGACCAGATGTGACCAGGGTCCCATCCGGGCAGTTAGCTCAGTATCACTTACTCTAGGGGACCTCTAAGAGGGGATTAGGGGTCATAGACTTAGTGTGGAAACCCCCAAGGCCTGAGGGATTAACATTTAATGCAGCCAGCTTTTCAGAAAATTGGGCTCAGATGAGGATCTACCTCCTTTATTTATCTTTGTTTTGCAAAAGCTGTAAGAGTGAGGGGGTTTCTTTTTCTTTTCACACAGTGAAGCCTATTCTATCCTGAGAAGACAGGGACATTGGTTCTACAAGTATTTGGCAGCTCTGAAATTTGGCTTTTGTTCATTCTGCTCAGTTTCCTCACCCTCTCCTCCTAGATGTCTAACCCCAAATATTTTAATTAGAACTAGTTTCTTTATTCCTCTTAAGTTCTGAAAGGAAACAGCAAAATAAGTCCTACATCCTAGCACTCTCAATTTATTTGAAGCAGTTGTTAATATTGCCACCTATGCTTTCACCATTCAAAGATATCTCTTTAGTGCTTCCTATATATAGATCAGACACTTCTGTGCTCCACTGCCTGTCACTGCACTCTATTGGAGAACACTGCAATAAAACAGACTGGAACTTAATGCAACCATATACTACATTGACTGTAACTCACCCAGTTTAATTCCTTCAACTTTATTGATGAGTAAGGTAAGTTTATGAGATATTTAGCCTGGTGTGCATGATCCTAAATCTAGTTATTGCATGACAAAGCCATACCCCAAATTATTCACTACCATAACTATTCTTTTCACTATACTGCCCTTTGTACAATTATTTTAATTTTCCCTTTTCTATTTTTAACATCTCATGAAGTTGAAGTACTTATAACCTACCTGCAGAAAATAAGTTTCAACTGAAATGGAACATTTTGTCCCTGTTAATTTTCTTCCCAAATGTGCATATACTTTATCTAAGGGGGTCAGACACTTCCGTGAAATACTCATGTTTCCTACCGTTTTCTCTGAGGCAAAGGAAATGTACAATAGCAGAAAATACAGGACAAGTTTCTTAGTAAGTCTGCAAGCTAATGAGATACGTAGGAGTTCCTAGACCAAATTTTAGAGTTAGACAGGGTTCCCAAAACACTTACAATATTTACTACTTGTGTGGCAATGGGTAGCCCCATTCCTGGACTTTAGTTTTTCTCACCAGTAAATTGTGAGGTGTGAGGCTCATAGGATGGTTTTGAAAACAAAGAGTGTTATATATGTAAAGCGGTTGGCACATGGAAGGCATCAAACAAATAGCAGTTTGTAAGCAAATTTTTAATTTACCTGCTTGTACTCTGTGGACATGACATGAAGGTAAAGGAAATTGGAAAGGAGAACACAACACAAATTATGCTCCAAAGTAATCTATTATCAAAATTAAAAATTCAAGTTTATAGGAAGAATTCCAGTTTCTGGTTCTGCACATAAAGAGTTTGGAAGTTGACACTCTGACCTAACAGCTAAAATACTGAACAGATTTTCAAGAGAGAAAAGGACACAAGCAAACTGTGCCCAAGATTAAAGAGACATACAGGCACATACAAGTCATCAAGGTTTACCAGAGCACAGACGCACGGGAGAAGCCACCCTAGGAAGCAGGGCCGGGAGGAAAACTGGGACTGCAATTGATGAACTGCTGGAGGCTCAGTGTGGACAACTGAGACCTAAAAACTTCAGGGGCACTCAGTCATAAGGGGGCCCCACACATCTGTGACATTTAACTCTACCAGTGGTTCTCAACCTTCTGGCCCTTTAAATACAGTTCCTCATGTTGTGACCCAACCATAAAATTATTTTCGTTGCTACTTCATAACTGCAATGTTGCTACTGTTATGAATCGTCATGTAAATATCTGATATGCAGGATGGTCTTAGGCGACCCCTGTGAAAGGGTTCTTCGACCGCCAAAGGGGTCGCGACCCACAGGTTGAGAACCGCTGCTCTGATGCTCAACCAGGTTCTCACAGCAGACATTTGAGAAAAATCCCCTAGTGTTTCTGGCAGTGGGCGGAGAAAAGGAATACATTTGAGATACTTCAGAGAACTCTGTTCCCTTAAGGCCTGCCCTCTGGAGAGACTAGTCCACCAAGAGCTTAACTGACCTGGGTACAGGAAATGCCCTGCTCTAGCCTGGCTCTAGCTGTTGTGTCTTGTCTAAGCTGGGGAGGAAAAACTGATAAACTCTTGTTGCTGGGAGCCGGTCCATCCTTGCTGTTTCAAGGGACCTGGCATATATGGCATACTGTTCTTAATATGTTTGCTCACCTTCTTGGCACTATGTGTTTTAACCAAAGTCACCTCTCTGAGAAAGGTTGTTTCTCCAGGTAGGGATTTTCCCCTGAAGTTAGGGAGGGAATAAAACCCCTTAACTAAGTGCCAGGCGGGTAATTAATCACTTTAACTACGAACAATCATGCTTAAGCTACATAATCTTTACTCCCTGGAATGGAGATAAGAAACACCCTAATCTTTGGAATAGAGATTGATAGGATTGGAATCAACTGGTATAAATACAGATGTAACAAGACAATAGGACACAGAACCTAGACTCAGAACCTACACACAGAACCTAGAGACAGAACATGGCAAAAGATCCTGGACAGAAACTGGCAACAGAACCTAGAGACAGAACCTAGAGACAGAACATGGCTGAAGAACCTAGAGACAGAACCTGGCTACAGAACCTGGCAATAGAACCAGGCAAGAGAACCCAACCATGCTGATCAACTGAACGCTGCCTCCGAGTCTTTCCCTCTTCGCCGACTCCGTCCACACCTTTGGGGACCCCTGGACCTACTGGGGTTGGACCCTGGCATCTTGTGAAGTTCACAGTCCAGAGGCCCAGGTTCGCTGAAAGACTGGGGCCTAATCTCAGGACTGTAGCCTCTCCCCCTCTCCTCATGCCTCACCACCACATTACTGAGGGCCTGTTTACAGGAGTTCCTTTTACCCAGTACATCATGTCCGGCTATCAAAAAAAATATTGCAAGGCGTACCAAAAACTGCAGTGCACAACTTGAAGGGACAAAGCAAGCATCAGAACCAGACATGGAATGATCAAGTTCATAGTCATAGTCACTTTCTTTTTTCTTTATTGATTAAGGTATTACATATGTGCCCTTATCCCCCATTGCCCCCCTCCCCTCCCCTCCCCTCTCGCTCATGCTCTCACCCGCCCTGGTGTCTGTATCCATTGGTTATGCTTATATGCATGCATATAAGTCCTTTGGTTGATCTATTACCTCCCACCCCCACCCCTGCCTTTCCTCTGAGGTTTCACAGTCAGTTCGATCCTTCTCTGTCTCTGGATCTATTTTTGTTCATCAGTTATGTTTTTCATTTTATTCCACAAATGAGTGAGATCATGTGATATTTATCTTTCTCTGACTGACTTATTGTGCTTAGCATAATGCTCTCCAAGTCCATCCATGCTGTTGCAAATGGTAGGAGTTCCTTCCTTTTTACAGCAGTGTAGTATTCCATTGTGTAGATGTACCACAGTTTTCTAATCCACTTGTCTGCTGATGGGCACTTGGGCTGTTTCCAAATCTTAGCTATTGTAAGTCATAGTCACTTTTAAAGAGTGTCACCAGGAACTTCTTATGGAGGGAATACTTAATAAGTTATATAAATGTCTAATAACGATGCTGTATACCTGAAACTACTATAATATTGAATTTCAACTGTAATTGAAAAGTTAAAAAAAATTTAAATTAAAAAAAAGTGTTACCAGGATCTAGTCTTGGAATAAAAAACATAAATGCTGCTCTATCCTTCAAGGAGATTTATGTTTATGGAGAGGCAGATATTACATAACAAACAAATAGGTGATATTTGCTCATATGAAAGTGTTTATTCATTACTAATGACAGAGAGAAAGGAAGTTTGTATCAAAGGAAGACAGATTGTTATAAAGACATTGAAGCTAGGGGTAAAGTAGAGAGAGGCCTCCCAAACAATGGGAATGGCCAGGCAAAAGACAAGCTTGAAAGTAACTGGGGTGTCCTGGGAACAAGGGGTACTCTAAGGCAGTGCTTCTCAACCTTCTGGCCCTTTAAAACAGTTCCTCATGTTGTGACCCCGAACCATAAAATTATTTTCGTTGCTACTTCATAACTGTAATTTTTCTACTGTTATGAATCATAATGTAAATATCTGATATGCAGGATGGTCTTAGGCGACCCCTGTGAAAGGGTCATTCGACTGCTAAAGAGGTCGCGACCCACAGGTTGAGAACTGCTGCTAAGGGATCAGTGTGTAATATTGGTGATGTGTATGAAGGGGCTTGGTTAAGGAAGAGGTCAGGTCAACCATGACCAAGTAGTGTAGTGCCAGTCTAAGGTGCTTGGACTTGATCCTCCTGGCAAAAGGGAGTCATTGGTGTTTCTTCATACTGAAGTGACAAGATTCAATATCAGTGGCTGGTATCCTGGCTCAGGGAATGGCTGTTTTGCTGAAGGTGATCTTAACAAGCCAGTGTGTGCTGGAGGAGTTTTAGTTCAGTCTTTAGGGAGATACGTTTTCTTTGAACTGGGCTCAGGGAGACTTAGGTTACTCAGAGCCTCCTTGATGGATAGGGAGTGGGTTGGAGGCAGGTGCGGCTCATCCATGTTCTGTCCCCAGACCCTGGATGCCTTTCCTGTCTCCACAGGCCCATGAGAAACTTTCTCAAGGTGCCAGTCTGGTATTCATACCCCATCTGTCACGATCTCAGTTGTAGTCCTGACTCTCATTAGAGGGGTGGGCAGCCCCTTTCAGGGCTACCTCCCCTTCCCCTCACCCGGCCTCCACACCCAAACAATCTGACTGAGTCCGTTGATTGTTCCCTATGGAAATCAGTCGTGTGCAGCCCCAGGAGGAATAGTGCTGCTCTCTTGTATTCATTTCCTTCCAGCGAGGACTGGCGTTGGGGAGGGTACTTCCTAGCCCTTCACATATGCCTGGCAGAGAAGGGGGCAGGAAAATAAAAGGGAGGCCCAGAGGGACTGAGAGTGGTGCAGGGTGAAAAAGGTTACAGAGCAGCAGCAGCAGAATTGCTTGTGTAGGTCACAGGCAGTTCTGTTTGCCCACTTCAGATTTCTAGGGTTCTAACAACGGAGGGAGGCAACTTCATCTCCAACTGTCCTAAACTTCAGAATGATAATTAATGAGGATATTAGCATGAAAGTCGGATAAAGAGACACCTCATTTGTTTTACTGTGACACTAACAACGGTGCAAGCAAACAGACCTCATATAAGTTTGCAGGTCATTTTTTATTATCTTGGTCTGCGGGACATTGCTGGATGAAATGTTTTTCCTTTAAATTGGTTACTTACCCAGTGATGTTTGAAGAGCCAGCATGGTGGTGGTGTGCAGATAAAAAACTTCTGCAGGTTGACAACTGGTTTTAGGTTCCATCTGACTATTTGCTTCCAGCCCTCCCATATTACTTCATATTACTTTCAAGCTAAACTAGAATTACTTTCTAACTAACCATTTCTCTCTCTCTCTCTCTCTCTCTCTCTCTCTCTCTCTCTCTCTCTCTCTCTCTCTCTCTCTCTCTCTCTCTCCTGTAACTACATCTATCTCCTAGACATTTTGTTATTCTTTCAAAACTGTGCTAGATATACCTTGTCCATAGCTTTTGCTTTCTATCGCCCATCCCAAGTTTTTGCAAAGAAAACAAACATAAATCACTGTGTGGTTATTGTCTTTTTAATCCAAAATTGATGTGTTTATTAGGGAAAATTTTGATAATATGAAATCAGGGACATTCCTGCCAATCTGTGACATTTGTGTGAATTTGAGACTGAGCTAGGCCCAGGGCCCAGGTGTTCTCCCCAAGGGGCAATATGGGTGGATAATGGGGCTTGGGATTTGGATTAGGGGGTGAGTGAATGCACAGACCCAGGCAGCTGAGGTTTTTATTGGATTTCATTATTTGATTTGATTTGGGGAACTTGATTCATAGACACAGAGTAACTTTGTCCCATTTTTTAGTTGGTCTAGTGTTTACTTTTAGACAACATCTTATTAGAACTCTTCACTTTTTAGGAATTATAAGGGGTTCCCCATTTCTTACTGCATTAAGTAGTAATATTGATAAGAGTCTGACATTCAAAGCTTCCACAAAACAGTCTTAATCTACCATTCTAATCATTTATCTACATACTTCCTGATAATGAACTTTATGCACTTGCCAAAGCCAATCACATCCCCCCCACCCCCCATTAGCGCAGACTCCACTTTTGGTCTTTCCTAGCTCTGTGCATCACCCGCCAACCCACCTTCCCCAGCTGCTGTTTTTCTCTCATTTACAAACCTATCTCAAACGTGCCTTATTTCTTTTATTTTTTTTAAATTGAATTTTTTTGGGTGTACAATTGTATATACATCATCTGTATAATGATTGTGTGTTCACCTCCCCAAGTCAAATCTCCATAACCATTTACCCTTCATATACTCCCCCATCCCCTTTTTCCTTTGGTAATCACCATACTGTTGTCTGTGAGTCTTTGTGTTTTTTTGCTAAATCCTTTCAGCTTTTTCACCCAGTCCTTCCCTCGCCCCTTTGACAGCTTTCAATCTGTTCTCTGTATCTGTGAGTCTGTTTCTATTTTGGTTGTTAGTTCATTTTGTTCATTAGATTCCACATATGAGTGAAATCACATGGTACTTGTCTTTCTCTGACTGGCTTATGTCACTTAGCATATGCTCTCCAGATCCATCCGTGCTGTCTCAAAGGGTACAATTTCGCTCTTTTTTATGGCTGAGTAGTATTCCATTATGTAAAGTATCACAGCTTTTTTTTTTTTTTTTTTTTTTTTAATCTACTCATTTACTGATAAGCACTTGGGCTGCTTTCATAGCTTTGCTATTGTAAATAATGTTGCAGTGAACACAGGGGTGCAGATATACTTTCGAATTAGTGTTCCAGGTTTCTTTGAATATATTCACAGAAGTGGAATTGCTGGGTCAAAAGGCAGTTCCATTTTTTTTTTTTTGAGATAACTCCATACTGCTTTCCACAGTGGCTGCACCAATCTGCATTCCCACCACCAGTGCATGAGGGTTCCCTTTTCACCACACCCACAGCCAACATCATACTAAATGGGAAAAAGCTACAAGCATTTCCTTTAAGGTAAGGAGCAAGACAGAGATGTCTGCTTTCACCACTCTTCCTCAACACAGTACTGGCAGTCCTAGCTGCAGCAATCAGAGAAGAAGAAGAAATAAAAAGCATCCAAATTGGAAAGAAAATAGTAAAACTGTCATTATTTGCAGATGACATGATACTATACATACAGAATCCTAATATCAAAATAAAAAGCTTTTGCACAGCAAAAGAAACCGCCATCAAAATGAAAAGGGAACCTACTGTATGGGAGAACATATTTGCAAATGATACATCTGATAAGGGGTTAATATCCAAAATATATAAAGTACTCATACAACTCAACAAAAGGCAGACAATCTCAATAAAAAATGGGCAAAGACCTGAATAGACATATCTCCAAAGAAGACATACAAAAAGAGACATATGAAAAAAATGCTCAAAGTCCCTAATCATCAGAAAAATGCAAATTAAAACCACAATGAGATATCACCTCACACCTGTCAGAATGGCTATCATAAAAAAATCAACAAACAACAAGTTCTGGCGAGGATGTGGAGAAAAGGGAACACTAGTTCACTGCTTGTGGGAATGCAGATTGGTGCAGCCACTATGGAAAACAGTATGGAGTTTCCTCAAAAAATTAAAAATGAAATTTCTGTTTGACTCAGTGAGCCCACTTCTGGGAATATATCCTAAAAACCCCAAAACACCAATCATAAAGAATATATGCATCCCTATGTTCATTACAGCCTTATTTATGATAGCTAATATTTGGAAACAGCCCAAGTGTCCATCAGTAGATGAGTGGATAAAAAAGGTGTGAGACATTTACACTATGGAATACTATGCAGCTGTCAAAAAAGGGATCTCTTTCCCTTTGGGACAGCATATATGGACCTGGAAAATATTACGCTAAGTGAAATAAGCCAAATTGAGAAAGATAAATATCACATGATCTCACTTATTTGTAGAATCCAATGAACAAAATAGTTGACCGACAAAATAAGACCCGAAGCATGGAGGCATGGAACAGACTGACATACCTCAATGTGGGTTTGGGGGGACAAGGAGAGATAAACCAAAGAACTTATGTACTTATATGCATAGCCCATGGACATGGGCAATAGGGTAGTGAAGACCTGGGGGTGGGTGGGTAGGGACTGGGAAGAGGAGAGGGAAGGGGAGGAAAATGGGAGATATCTGTAATTCTACCAGCAATAAAAATATATTTAAAAAAATTGTAACGATTCCACCAAAAAACTGCTAGAACTGATAAATGAATTAAGTAAAGTAGTAGGATACAAAATAAATATCCAGAAGTCAGTTGCATTTTTTTTACATCAATAATGAACTATCAGAAAGGGAAATTAAAAAAAGAATCCCATTCAAAATTGCTCTAAAAATAATAAAATATCTAGGAATAAATTTAACAAAGGATGTGAAAGATGTGTACTGAGGAAATGATAAGACAGTGAAGAAAGAAATTGAAGAAGATGCAAATAAGTGGAAGTATATAATGTGTTCATGGATAAGAAGAATTAACATTATTAAATGTACATACTACCCAAAGCAATCTGTAGGTTAAATGCATCTCCTATCAAGATACCAATGGTGTATTTTACAGAACTCGAACAAATATTCCAAAAATTTATATGGAACCACAAAAGACCCCAAACAGCCACGACAATCTTGAGAAAGAAGAACAAACTTGAAGTAGTCATGTTACCTGATATTAAACTATACTACAAAGATATGGTAATTAAAATGGCGTGGCACTGGCAATAAAAACAGAGACTTAGAGCAATGGAACAGAATAGAGAGCTCAGAAAAAAACCACGCCTTTATGGTCAATTAATATTTGACAAGTGAGATAAAAACATACACTAGAGTAAGGATAGTTTATTCAATAAATGGTGTTGAGAAAATTGAACTGATACATGCCAAAAAAAAAAAAAAAAGAAACTAGACACTATACACAAGAATAAACTGAAAATGGATTAGAGACTTTATCTTTAGACTTGAAACCGTAAAAATCCTAGAAGAAAATATAAGCTGTAAAAATCTCAGACATTTCTCATAGCAATATTTTGTTGTTGTTGTTAAAATTGCATTTCTTTTTATTCTTTTTTAAAAATTACTTTTTTAAATATTATTTTATTGTTTAAAGTATTACAGATAGTAGTACATATGTCTCCTTCCCCCCCCCACCCGCCCATTGACCTTCCCCTGGCCTCCTCTACCCCCCAGCACATACCCTCACCCCACCCCCCAATGTGTCTTGTGTCCATTGGTTATGCTTATAGGCATGAATACAAGTCCTTTGGTTGATCTCTTACCTCTGCCTGCACCCCCTCACACTCCTCAGCTTTCCCACTGTAATTTGACAGTCTGTTCCATGCTTCTCTGCCTCTGTATCTATCTTTTTGTTCATCAGGTTATAATGTTCTTTATTATCCATAAATGAGTGAGATCATGTGGTGTTTTTCTTTCACTTACTGGCTTATTTCACTTAGCATAATGCTCTCCAGGTCCATCCATGCTGCTGCAAATGGTAAGAATTCCTTCTTTTTTATAGCAGCATAGTATTCCATTGTGTAGATGTACCATGGTTTTCTAATCCACTCATCTGTTGATGGGTATTTATTTTTTTTCTGATATATTGCCTCCAGCAAGGGAAACAAAAGAAAAATAAACAAATGGGATTATATCCAACTAAGAAGTTTTTGCATAGCAAAGGAAGCCATCAGCAAAATGAAAAGGCAACCCACTGAATGGGAGAAAATACTTGCCAATGATACATCTGATAAAAGGTTAATATTCAAAGTTTATAAGGAACTTATACAACTCAACACCAAAAAAACACACAAAAAACCAAACAATCCAATTTAAAAAAAATGGGCAAAGAACCTGAATAGATACGTTTCCAAAGAGGACATACAGATGGCCAATAGACGTATGAAAATGTGCTAAATGTCACTAATCATTAGAGAAATGCAAATTAAAACCACAATGAAATATCACCTCACACCTGCCAGAATGGCTATCATCAATGAGTTAACCATGTGCTGGCATGCCTCATTTCCTGAAATCAGCCAGATGGGATTTGGCTCCATCCTGTAAGTCTTCATGACAGACTTACCTCAATTGGTGTCACTTGCAGGTTTTTAAATTAACTTTTTAAAAAGCACTTTTATCAATTTTCCAACTGTAGTCCAGACCCTCATTAGAGCAATGGGTGGGCTCGCCTTATTCTCACTCTCACCCCCACCCCTTAGATCTCTATACCTGAAAAACATATCATCTCTCCATCACTCATACTCATTGGAGGAGAGGTAATATATTTTCTATGTATTTTTAATGTAATATATACATGTAGTGTAACTATAGTGTGAATTGCAATACCTTTCATCTTCCAACCTTGGATCTCTAGTCACATGTAAAGTTAAAGGGTTTTGAGTCAATGATCTTTAACATGTATTGATTGATTGGTTGGTAAAGTGTTACAGATTCTAACTCCTTCACTAAGGGCACATTCATGGTTGCTGCAGGACAGGGACTAGCCTTTCAAAAGTGTCTCACTCAGAATCTGTCCCATAAACATTTGTTTGTTTGAATTATAAACAAATGTGCAGAGTGTTCTTCACTTGGCGAAGTTCAAATCAAGCCTCTTTATCCCTCTGCAGAGCGCTGGCTGTGCCTGCAGCACCGTCCCTGGGCCTGGTCACAGCTTGTGGGAGCTCACTTTCCAGAGAGGCCTGCAGATGCGGGAGGTGACAGATGGCTCAGCAGCAGCAACAGTTTGAGGAAGGAGTCACCAAGGGGAACCTGAGAAGGGCGTGTGTCAGGCCTTCCTCAGGGGCAGAAGGGGAGACCCTAGGGAGATATAAATCCCAGGGTTTGTTCTGTTGACAGGCTTTCTTGGATTTGTGTTAAGGCAACAAGCACAAAATAAAAAGCACTGCTGCCTCCTCTTATCAGCCTCCTTTTGTAACTCCAGGCAGGGTTCTTTCCCGATCTGGCTGGTCTGGGAAGGGGTCAATGCTCTTCTCAGGCCCAGGCCCAAGGCCCTAACCTGACACCTGAGCTCTGAGACGAGTTCTAGAATGCTGACTTCCAGGGTGGGAAGGATGCTAAGGGGCTACTGGGATTTGAACGCCTGAGAGTCCAAGGCCCTGAAGTGGCAAGGGAAAGGGACCTGATATTTTTTTGTTTCCAAGTCTACCTCTGGGCAAGTGATTAAATCTCAGGCTTAATCCCATGCTGTTGAGTCTGTTCACTCACGTGCAGCCGGGGGCTGGGCCCTCCCTGTGGGGCCATTAGCTCTGGAAATCCTCAACCTTCCAAGCCTGTTATACCAGCTACTGCAGGATTAGACTGGCTGCCCACCCAGTGGCTGTGAGCGACCAGCAGCTTGGAAGGGCTGTGTTCCTCAATCGCCTTCTCTTCCAGATGTTGGCAGAGACACAGGGAGTGGCACCAAGAGGCCAGTCTTCCATCTCGCCCTCACCAGCCCAGTCCAACATCTTATAACAGTTTTCATGTAGGCAAGTTCTTCTGAGGCACCAAGCATATCACTTCTGTAAAAAACTAAACCTATTCATTTTATTCAGCACACTAGGGATTGGTTTTAGCATCTTCCTCTGAGAGAAAGTGGTAAGTCCCTGATTGTATGATCAGGAAACTGGACTTGAGGGTGGCTTAGGCAAGTCACTGCATTTGTTGAGTAGCCATTTTCAGCTTGGGAAGATGAAGATGATGTTTCTGCTGTACATAATGAGTATAATCAGTGTGGAGTGCTTTCCAGTTTATGAATGTGTTTTACAAAAGTTACAACTTACATCATGTATATTGCTATGGTAGATGGTCAGGATAGATTATTAATGTGTAAATTATACTGATAGGAAGATTCATATAATTAAAAATCTTAATCCTAACATAATTCCGAGGGAGATTTAAGTTGGTTCTAGCACAGGGGTGGGCAAACTTTTTGACTCGAGGGCCACAATGGGTTCTTAAACTGGACCGGAGGGCCGGAACAAAAGCATTGATGGAGTGTCTGTGTGAACTAATATAAATTCAAAGTAAACGTCATTACATAAAAGGGTACAGTCTTTTTTTTCAATAGTTTTATTCATTTCAAACGGGCCAGATCCGGTCCACAGGCCGTAGTTTGCCCACGGCTGTTCTAGCCACTTCTTAGCTGGGAAGTCTGAGGCATAGAGTGAGAAATGACACAGAGCAAGTTGGGGTCAAATGAAATTATACTCTGGCTTCTTCCCTTTAACCTCCAGGAACCTTCCTCCAGAAAACACTCTTTTTCAATCATCCTAATATGTACTCATTTATCAAATGACTAGAGGCCCAGAGCACGAAATTCGTGTGTGGGTATGGTCCCTAGGCCTGGCCTGTGATCAGGGCCATCTTCCCCGGCTGCTGGCAGCCGGCCCTGCTGCCCCCCCCCCCCCCCTCACCCCTCGTCGCCATCCATCCCAGTTCCCTGTTCCCCGTGATGGGAGTCTGTGGGACAGGGGGAGGGACCGAGAGGTTGGCTGTTCCCGCCTGCTCGCCGGCCCTGTCCCCTGCCACCAGTCGCCCTCTGTGTGTGGGGTGACCAAGGAGGCGGAGGCCTTGGCCTGGTGCCACCCATGTCTGCTGCCACCCACCCCCAATTCCCTGTTCCCTATAGAGCGATCAGAGCCTGCCAGCCAGGGGGAGGGACCGAGAGGTTGGCTGTCAGGGCCCCAATCAGGTGATACCTGCAGGCTGGGGGCAGCTCCTGCATTGAGCGTCTGCCCCCTGGTGGTCAGTGCACATCATAGCAACCGGTCATTTGGCCATCCGGTTGATTTGCATATTATGCTTTTATAAATATAGATAGGTGAACACTTCTTTCTTGAACGTGCCTGAGCCCAAAGTGAGAATGCAATCATCCTTTGACCTCATAAAAGTAGAGATAGGTTATCCCCTCACCCCTGCCCACCCCCTCCATCAAGGGTGTTTTGTAAGTTTTAAAAGACAAACTATTCTAAATCCCAAGGGGGATGAGGGGAGAAAAGAAACATTATTGCACATTAAGGTGTTCTGGTGGCTGAGATAATTGTGGGGGACTTTACATTTGTCACTAAAATTTAAAACCCAACAACAATTCTAAGACAGAATGTAATGAAAGAAACTGAATTATGATATAATGGGAGAGACACAGGGGAATTTTCTGACATGAATTGTCAAATATTGGAAGAAGTGCTGAGTGGAGCTTATGCAATTTCTTTCCCAAGCATTTTAGGTCCTTAAGGGGCAAATGAAACATGTTTAGTTCTTATTAGTGCCAAATATTTTATATATCTAATTAAAACTCATAACGACTGTCTGGCATAATTATAATTATCCTCATTTTGTATGAGTCAACTAAATTATAGAGAGATTTAAAGCCAAAAATGCTACTCCCGTTCACACAGCTGGTTCAGGGGCAGAGGCAGGGATGTGAAGACAGACAGCCTGACTCTGATGCCCTTTCTCTTATCACTGTGCTGTGCTGATATACTCTGCTGGGTCCACGTAATCTAATAAACACCTAGACCTTTGCTGTCCAGTACAGTAGCCACTAGCCACATGCAGATACTTAAATTTAAATTAATTAAAATGAGATAAAAGTAAACATTTAATTCCTCAGTCACATAAGCCATATTTCAAATGTTCAAGAGTTGCATGCAGCCAGTGGCTACGGTACTGGACAGAGTAGATGTAGAACATTTCCCTCAATGCAGACAGTTCCGGACAGATCCAGGTCCTCTCTATATGAGAAATGGCGCAGTAACTTGGGTGAGGACAACAGGCTCCAAGAGTCAACAAATTTGGGCTTGAAACCTACCCTTCTTACTATTGACCCTATGATCTTGAGTAAGTTACTTCTCTTCTTTAAGCTTCAATCTGCTGGTGTGAAGAATGAGTTCAATAAAAAATTTTCCCTCAAGGTGTTATTGTAAGAGTCAAATAGCAGGATTCTAAAAAGCACTTGGCAAAAGTTTGCTATTATATATATTTTTTTAAATGGTGCATATATGTCTGATTTACTAGAGTTACAAAATAAATCAGGTTGGTGTGGGAGCTTCCCTAAAGCAGATACAGTAAAAACGTTATTCAGGATTCTTGTTTGTGCGTATATTTGCTACCTCATTCAAGGTGGCTCCTATGTGTGTGTGCCGAACTAAGTGAGAGATGGCAGGAGAGACACAAGGGGTTGGCCAGGTGCACTGGGTTCCTTCCAGCTCTTCACATGCTCACCACACCACAGGCTCCAGGGCCACAGAAAGGAGTTAGGGTTCACAGCCTCACTGGTTTCTCAGGGCAGGACTCTCCCTGGTTAGAACTACAAGCCCTGCGTTCTGGGGAAGCCCACCCTCAGGACCAGGACAGCCAGGCCTTTGTCACCTGCCTGAGCCCAGCCTGAAGGAGACTCTGATTGTGAAGTCAACTTGAAGGTTCATCTATTTCTATAGCTTAATATTATTTTAACATGAATGACATCTATTCGCTTTATAGTTAAAGTAAATAAACGAGGCTCAGTCAAACACTGAATAAGCCTATTGATATAAGAATCTCTGCCCTTTTTGCTGTGGGGAGGTTAGAAAATGGGAAGTTGCTGAAGGGAGATGGGCAGGTCAGGGAGGGCTGGGATTTGAGAAAGAGGAGAAGGTCCTCCCCTGCAAATCTTTGTTTGCCACTTAGTTTACATAGTTGATTCTATATATTGTTTCCCCCTAGAGATAACAATTATCTATACTCTGGACTAGAGGCATGGGGCAGAGAAAGGACGCCCTGAAGTTTTTTTATACTGTTAGGGGGTGTTCCCTGAGAAATAGAAGACAAGGTTCTGATCCCAGTTCTGTCACTAACTGCTTGGTTGACTTTGGATAAATGACCTAATTTTTCATAAATCCGGCTTCCTTTTGGGGAGGTAAAGGGAAAGATGGGCTAAGTTGGTCCGAAGTTCTTTCTAAATCTAAAAGTGACGATTTAATGAGAACATCTCCCTCATGTTTTCTTCCTGTCAACTGACAAACCCCGAGTATAGGCAGTGCTATCGTGAGGATGTGCTGCCACCTAGTGGTATTTTGGGTGGTCTGCACACACTAGTTTGAAACTTTCTATTCTAATACTATATATATTTTTAAATTAAAATTTTTAACATGGCCGAAACCGGTTTGGCTCAGTGGATAGAGCGTCGGCCTGCGGACTGAAGGGTCCCAGGTTCGATTCCGGTCAAGGGCATGTACCTGGGTTGCGTGCATATCTCCAGTGGGAGATGTGCAGGAGGCAGCTGATCGATGTTTCTCTCTCATCGATGTTTCTAACTCTCTATCTCTCTCCCTTCCTCTCTGTAAAAAATCAATAAAATATATTTTAAAAAAAATTTTTAAACATGTTTCTGCGATATCTTTATTTTAATTATTAACTAATTAATTATTTTTGTTAAGCTTATTGTTGAGAGTATTACACATGTTCCCTATTGACCACTTCTAACTCACCCCACCCCCCACCCCCCACTCTAGGCCTTCACCACCCTATTGTCTGTGTCCATGGGGTATGCATATATGCATTCAAGTTCTTTGGTTGATCTCTTCCCACCCACCCACTCACCCTCACCTTCACTCTGAGATTCCGCAGTCTGTTCCATGCTTCTATGTCTCTGGATCTATTTTGTTCATCAGTTAATTTTGTTCTTTAGATTCCACAGGTGAATGAGATCATATGACACCTGTCTTTCTCTGACTGGCTTATTTTGCTTAGCCTAATACTCTCCTAAAGGAATACAGATGCTTGATTAACATTTGAGAACTTTAGACTATAATACTCTATACTTGTGCTTGTTCCTACTGAGTGACTCTGTATGTGATCACACACCACATCTCTCTATAGAAAACTTTAATAATAACATTAAAGTTTAACTCACTTCATAAATTTAAAGTTAGTTATTTCTTAAATATTGGCTACAAACTATCTCACATCCATAAGCCAATTTTTTTTTTCCTGACTACTTTTTAGAAACTACATTGTTCACTACCATTCACACACATTCCATTATGTGGAGAGATTCCCCGGCAAAACGCCCTGCTGCGAGTGAGCACTCAACCAGTACTTATTGTATAACAATAAAAACAGGGTTCACATGTACTGACTGTCCTTTATGTGCTGGGCTCTTACCCAGGTACAAAGCAAATATTGCTGTAGAAATTATAGGTACTAACATATAGATCAAATCACTTTAGAAATCTATTTGGAATATATTTACTCATATCAATTTTATCTCATCTCTCTCTTCTTCAAAGTCTAATAAAGTTGAAGTGGAGCTCTGGAGATGACAGAGCAGTGCAGCTACCCTTTCAAATGTAGGTCTTGGTCCTTGGAGCCCCCGTGGCCCCATTTAGAGAAAAAAATACTTCAGATGTTTTGCTCTGTATAAAGTCACTGTGTCTTAAAAAGCCCTCTATCCTGAGAAAACTTGGCTGCTTTCAGTTAGTAGCAATTTATTGATTTGTGTGGGGAGGTTTTGAGTTTGGAAGGGCTGCTGGCCACTTAACTGTTCAACCAAATGTGCTGAAATTACTCCTCCAAACTATAACCCAAAAAGAAAAGGGGCATCTAGAGTGTGGGATTAGGTCAGCAGCTAAACTTTGGGATTGACTGATGTCACTTTTTTCCTGACTGGCATCCCATGTGGAGGAGAAGCTAGTGTGGTAGGAAAAAGTGGAGATTTCATGGACCATCAAGTCAAGACAAAGTTAAGCCCATGCTCACTAGTTGTTGCTAAGACAACCGCTCATTATCTCTATTTTAATTCTTAAAACAACTAAAATACTTCAACATTATGGAAAGTACTAAAGCTAGTATAATATATATAGCTATCTATGAACTACATCAATTTAGCAGATTTAACATTTTTCATATTAGCTCCAGAGCTCTCTGTTTTAAAATTTTGACAGTAAAATGAGACTTACATCACTAAAATCTTATATCTCTGCCATTTCACCCTCTCTTTCATGAATAAATTTTACTTCTACTATTTAAATTTAGGTCCATAGATAATACATAATATATTTAGTATGATTAACAGTTTATAATTATATCCTTCTTTTCAACATTGCAAGATGTAGACATACTAATCCTATCTAATAATAGACAAACATGGTAATTAACCATACCTCCGACATGCTTCCCATTGGCTAATCAGGGCGATATGCAAATTAACTACCAACCAAAATGGCTACCGGCAGCCAGGCAGCTGAAGCGAGCAGGAGGCTTGCTTGCTCCAGTGATGGAGGAAGCCAAGGTTCCCTGCTTGCTGCCGCCCAGCTCTGAGCTGCATTTTAAGCAACTATGTTGCAATTATAGAAGCTAAACAATCCCCAGAAACCTGCTTTCAGCCAGCCGGGTCTCAGAGCTGGAGTTGCAACAGTGTTTCAATTATAGAAGCTAAACAAAGCCCAGATACCTGCTTTCAGCAGCCGAGGCCTCAGAGCTGGAGCCGAGCCTCAGAGCTAAAGCTGGCTCTCAGCTCCAGTGACAGCCATAGAAGGTAAATAAATCCCAGAATAAAAAAAAGAAAAAAGAAAAAAAGGAGAGGTTGGGAACTTCAGTCACCCCCCAGCCTGAAAACGGCCCTCAGCCCCTCACCCAAACTGGCCAGGCACCCCAGTGGGGACCCCCACCCTGAAGGGGGTGTGACCAGCTGCAAACAGCCATCATCCCCTCACCCAGGCTGGCCAGGCACCCAAGCGGGACCCCCACCCTGATCCGGGACACCCTTCAGGGCAAACCAGCTGGCCCCCACCCATGCACCAGGCCTCTATCCTATATAGTAAAAGGGTAATATGCAAACTGACCCTAACAGCAGAAGGACTGGGAATGACTGGTCACTATGACACATGCTGACCACCAGGGGGCAGACGCTCAATGCAGGAGCTGCCCTCTGGTGGTCAGGGCGCTCTCACATGGGAGGAGCTCTGCTCAGCCACAAGCAAGGCTGATGGCTTCCAGTACAGTGGTGGTGGTGGGAGCCTCTCCTGCCTCCTCAGCAGTGCTAAGGATGTCTGACTGCAGTTTAGGCCTGCTCCCCGCTGACAAGTGGACATCCCCCGAGGGCTGCCAGGCTACCAGAGAGATGTCTGATTGCCATCTTAGGCCCAATCCCCCGGGAGCGGGCCTAAGCCAGCAGGTGGTCAACCCCTGAGGGGTCCCAGACTGCGAGAGGGCACAGGCCGGGCTGAGGGACCTCTTCTCCCCCCCCCCCCCCCCGAGTGCACAAATTTTTGTGCACTGGGCCTCTAGTATATATATATATAACTATATGTTTATATGCTGTTTATTCATTTAAAAATCTATAACATATAGATCAATAAATCCCATATACAATATCATATTGATTAGAAATATTTTTCAGTTTTTTAAATTAAAGAATGGAAATGTGTTTATGTCTGTTGTGCACACACCTAAGAGCTAATTTGGGGTGTGTGCCTAAGAATAAAATTGCTGGGCCATGCAATACATGTATCTTCTACATTCTTAGGTATTTATAAATGGCTCACCAAATAGGTTACACTGTGAGTATAAGAACATCCATTTTTTCTTTTTCCTTATTTGCCAGCTTGATGGGTGTGAAAAAGTAAGAATTTAAATATCTTGTTATTAGTGGTATTGATTGCAATGAAAAGTTTTTGTTTGACAGAGGCATGGATACGTGGAACAGACTGACAGCTCAGTGGGGAGGTGGTTGAGGGACTGGATGTAAAAAGGTGATGGGTTTAAGCAATATAGATACATATATATCACATAGACACAGAGAACAGTGTCGTGATAGCTAGAGAGAAAAAGGAGTGGGGGGGGGGGAGGTGGGCAAAGGGGGATGAGTGGGAGTTGAAGGAGACTTTGCTTGGGCCAATGGATGCTGACGCAGAGTGCAGATGATGCCTTATTGAATAATACACTTGCAACCTGTATGGTTTTGTGAACCAATGTCACCACAATAAATTCAATAATTTTTTTTTTAGTTAGCCCACTTATCTGTTTTGTTGTTTCTTTTTTCATATACATTTATCTGAAATAATTATGGATTCTGGATAGTAATCCTCTGCAGGTTGTTGGCACTGCACGTGTTTTCTCCCAGCTTGTGGGATTTAAAAAATATTGTGTATGGTCTATTTTATCATATAGATTTTTAAAAATTTAAATATAGTCAAATTTATGAACCCATTATTGCTTTAAGGATAGGAACCTTATCCTGATTTTGAAAGCCCATTTTGCTAAGTAAAGGAATTCCTGGCTGGAGATTTCTAAACTAATAATCTAATTCGCCTTTCTTTCTGGTTGGACTTTAAAAAGATCCTCTTAGCATGTAGATCTCTCCATGTATTTTTTTTTTTTTTAACTAAGAATACTTTGGCTGTGGCTCAGCCAGTTGGGAAGAGAAAGGAGACAGCTGCAGGCTTGCTCTGATGAGGCTGTAAAACAGGCAGCCTGTCTCATCTAGAATCAACACTCCATGTCCATAAGCTGAGAACTGCCTATTGCACTCCTGCTAAAATTCTTCTTTACAACTTTTTAAAAGGAAAACAGGATAGCATTTTGAGTAGGCTTGAGCCTTAAAATGTGTGTGTGTGTGTGTATTTGTATTTCAGGTCTTATATGAATTCCCCCAGTTTAATGATACTCTCATTTATTAAGAATAGAGTATACTCATTTGCCAACCTTACTGACTGATCCCAATTTTGACTTTGTTAGCACTTCAGTTATTTCCAAGCAGTCTCACTTTCACTAGGTTATACGCTCAAATCATTCTTTCCCATCTTTCTTTCCAGTCTTATGTGTTGAATCAAACAAGAAGCATTCAGCAGAAAGTAACTAAAGACTCACTGAACATTGCTTAAACCGTAAGAGGCTATTAATTCACATAGCAAGGCTGCTGGAGATACTATGATTCCAGGGTGAGTTCAGTGGTACAAGGACCTCATCAAGGACACAGGTTCCTCTCTGCCTTCTGCTCCATCATCCCCAGCAGGTCAGCAATACCATATGGTCACACAATGGCTGCAATGGATACAGAGATCAATTATTATTATTATCTATACTAATAATAGAAGAATATGCAAATTGTCTGAGATGCCATCACAGTAACAGTAATGACTGAACAGTAGGCTGCGTGGGGCGATCAGGCAGGCAGGGGGGCTTAGTGAGAGATGACCAGAAGACTGAACAACAGGCTGTTGGGGCGACCAGGCCCACAGGGAGGACTGTTGGGGGTGACCAGGCCAGTGGGGGCTCAGTTGGAGGTGACCAGGCTGGCAGGGGGGCAGTTGTGGGCCACCAGGCTGGCAGAGGGGCAGTAAGGGGTGACCAGGCCAGCAGGCAGAGGTGGTTAGGGGTGATCAGGCTGGCAGGGGCGGGGGCATTTAGGGGCAATCAGGCAGGCAGGCAGGTGAGCAGTTAGGAGCCAGTGGTCCCGGATTGTGAGAGGGATGTCCGACTGTTGGTTTATCAGGCCTAAACTGCCGGAAGCCGGTCCATCCTTGCTGCTTGACACAGTCGCTGCAGGAAAAAAACATTTGCACAGCATATGTTTCAAGGGACCTGGCGTATATAGCATACTGTTCTTAATATGTTTGCTCCCCTTAGCGCTGTGTGTTTTAACCAAGGTCACCTCTCCGAGAAAGGTTGTTTCCCCAGGTAGGAATTTTTCCCTGAAGTCAGGGAGGGGATGAAACTCCTTAACTAAGTGCCAGGCGGGTAGTTAATCACTACAAACAATCATGCTTAAGCTACATAATCTTTACTCCCTGGAATGGAGATAAGAAACGCCCTAACCTTTGTAATAGAAATTGTCAGGATTAAAATCAACTGGGATAAATACGGATGTAACAAGACAATAAACAGCAGAACATCTCTGGAGATCGAGACCAGAACTTGGCTGGAGATCCTGGCTAGGCTGCTGATCAACTGAACGCTGTCTCCATGTCATTCCTTCTTCGCCGACTCCGTCCACACCTTTGGGGACCCCTGGACCCGCTGGGGTTGGACCCCGGCACTAAACCAGCAGTCAGACATCCCCTGAGGGGTCCCGGATTGGGGAGGGTGCAGGCTGGGCTGGGGACACCCCCATGCATGAATTTTGTGCACCGAGCCTCTAGTTTTAAAATATATTTCTATCGACTTCAGAGAGGAAGAGAGAGATAAAAACATCAAAGATGAGAAAGAATCATTGATCAGCTGCCTCTTACATGCCCCACGCTGGAGATCGAGCCTGCAAGCCAGGCATGTGCCCTGACAGGGAATCAAACGGTGACCTCCTGGTTCATAGGTCGACACTCAACCACTAAACCACGCTGGCTGGGCTAAGATTCTTTTTTAAAAACATCTTATTAGAGCATATTATTGGCTTCATGGGGCATATTGATCTGCTACTAATAGTTGTAGTACCATTTGATTTACTAGACCAGAAGAGCCAAGTAGCACAGCTGGACCATGTAGTTAGCTTATTAAAAAAATATTCATGTCAGTCAAATGCTGTTTTTCTTTATACCTCTTAGGAAAGACTACCAGGGGCAGTTTTCTTGCATTTGCAAAGGCAAACAATACATTTTCAAAACTTTCCTTCTTTAGGAGTATTATCAACTCTCCAACCCTATGTCATAATTTAGTTTGCAGGAATCTTGAATGCTTTCTATCTTCATAAGACATCACACTGATAACATTATGCTGACCGGATGTAGTGAGAAAGAAGTAGCAACTACTCTAGACTTATTGGTAACACATTTGCATGGCATAAGGTGGGGAATAGATCCAGCTAAAATTCAGGGGCCTTTCCTATTAGTGAAAGTGATAAGGGTCCCAAGGTGTGGGTCGTATCAAGATATCCCTTCTAAGGCAGTGGTTCTCAACCTTCTGGCCCTTTAAAACAGTTCCTCATGTTGTGACCCACAACCATAAAATTATTTTCATTGCTACTTTGTTGTGCCCAGATTTCAAAGTTCCCAAGACCCCCAGGGAACCAGTCAGTCCGATGCAAAAGCAAAGAGTCCTTTATTATGCAAGCTGGCTTGCGCTCCCCATTCACCAGACCCACTGACACAGCGGAAAGTCCAGTGGCCGAGAGAGAGAGGCCTGATGGGACAGGGGGTTTTAAAGGGGGGTGGAGTGAGGGCAGGAGAGGGGACTGTGTGCCCCGCCCATTGGCCAGGCGCTAGTCGGTACAGGATGTGGTCACAGTGATGGCGTGCACTTCCCTTGATTATTATTGGTTAGTCCAGAGAAATCCTGGGTGTGGCTAGCAGCGGCTTCCCCCGGCGAAGAAGCACATGGCTCTGTCCCAAAATGGAGGACCCAAGGCAAGATGGAGGGCGCAGTCCTCGCCCGGTTCCCGCTGCTGCTGCTGCTCGAACACGCCGCAAGGCAGGATGGCCCTCCCGCACAGCACCTGCAGCCAGCCTGCGGGCGGACCGGGACTCCCGCAGCGGCGCCTGGGCGGCACAGGCCCAGCACACAGGGTGCGACCGGTGGAGTGGCCCAGCTCTGGAAAAGCAGCATCCACTCGGAGCAGGCCCGGCCCACGAGGCCGGCACACTGCAGCAGGGCGGCCTCCCGGGGCTAGGGCACGCGCCCCACTCCGCTGCCACCGCTGCTGCACCGGGGCCGGGGATCCATGCGGCCCGCGCGGACGCCCGGTCCGGGGGGCAGCGGGCGGGTGGCAGCCTGCGCCGGGCTCCCGCTGCGGGCTGGGGAGCCCGGCGCAGCCTGCGCCGGGCTCCCGCTGCGGGCTGGGGAGCCGATGCCCCACGGGGCCCCGAGGGCCGCATGGACCCCCGGCCCCAGCGTGGCAAGCGGGGAGCCGACCATGGGGGAAGGGAGGAAAGAGCCAGGCGGTGAGGCCTTCTGCTCCCACGACCTCCCCCGTGGTCGGTCGCCGCCCGGCCCCACCCCTCCGCCCGCTGCCGCCGCCAGGCCACGCAGCCAGTCCGGACACTCCGACCCGCTCCGGGAAGGCCAGGCCCTACGGCGGGCGCGGAGGGATTTCAGAGCCCAGCGGCCAGACTCCCCCTTCCACACTGCCCGGAGAGGCGGGCGGCACGCCTTTCAACTTCATAACTGTAATTTTGCTACTGTTATGAATCGTAATGTAAATATCTGATATGCAGGATGGTCTTAGGTGACCCCTATGAAAGGGTTGTTTGACGCCAAAGGGGTCACGACCCACAGGTTGAGAACCACTGTTCTAAGGCGAAGGATAAGTTATTGCATCTGGTCTCTCTTAAAACCAAAAAAAGAGGCACAACGCCTAAATGGGTATTTTTGGATTTTGTAGACAACATATTCTTTATTTGGGTTTGTTACTCTTGCCCAAAAAAGCTGCTAGTTTTGGTTTGAGCCCAGAACAAGAGAAGGCTCTGTCACAAGTCCAGGCTGTTTGTACAAGCATCCAGCAGATTCAATGATGCTTGAAATGTTAGCTGCAGATGGAGATTCTCTTTGGAACCTTTGGCAAGCCCTTAAACATACATCACAGGGTAGGCCTTTATGATTTTGAAGCAAAGCCCTACCATCCTTTGCAGATAACCACTCTCCTTTTGAGAGACAGCTCATGGTCTGTTCCTGAGCCTTCGTGGAGACGGCGCACCTGATGTGGGCCTCCGAGTTACCATGCACCCTGAAATGCTCATCATGAACTGGATTTTGTCTGAGCCACTAAGCCATAAAGTCGGGCCTGCACAGCAGCACTCCACCATCAAATGGAAATAGCATATGTGTGACCGTCTCAAGCAGGTTCTAAAGGCACAAGGAAGTAACATGAAGAAGTGGCCCAAATGCCCATGACCCCTGCTCTTGATACACTGCCTTCTTTTCTCCAAGCCAATACTATGGCTTCATGGGGAGTTCTCTAGGATCAATGGACAGAGGAAAAAAAAGACTTGGCCTTGGTTTACAGGTGCAAGTGAATGACTGCGGTACTACAGTCCCTTTCTGAGACGTCCCTGAAGGACAGTGGTTGAGGGGAAAGTTTCCAGTGAGCAGAACTTCAAACAGTGCACCTGTTTGTTCACATTGCTTGGAAAGAGAAATGGCCAGGCATGCAATTATATGCAGAGTCATGGGCTGTGGCCAATGGTTTCAGTGGATGATAAGGCACTTGGAAGAAACATGATGGGAAATTTTGTGACAAGAGAATTTTGGTAAGAGGTATATGGATAGACCTCTTTGAATGGGCAAAAAAACTTGAAGATACTTGCATCCCATGTGACTGCTCACCAAAGGACAGCCTCAGCAAAGGAGGATTCTAATAATCAAGTGGACAGCATGACCTGTTCTGTGAATACCAATTAGCCTCTTTTCCTAGCCACCCCTGTCATTGCTCAATGAGCTGATGAACAAAATGGCCATGGTGGCAGGGATGGAGGTCAGGCATGGGCTCAGCAACATGGACTTCCACTCACCAAGGCTGACCTGGCGTTAGTCACTGTTGAGGGCCAAAACTGCCAGCAGCAGCAGACACGAAGACTGAGTCCCCAATATGGTCCCTTTCCAGCCAGCTACCTCGTGGCAGGTTGGTGGTGACATTGGATTGTTCCCACTATAGAAGGGGTAGAATTTTGTTCTTACTGGACTAGACATTCTACGTATAGATTGCCATTCCTACATGCAATGCTTTTGCCCAAACTACCATTCATGAAGAAAGAGAATGCTTTGTACACCATCATGGTATTCCACACAGCACTGCTTCTGATCAATAAACTCACTTCACAGCAAAAGGAGTGCAGCAACAGGCCTATATATATTCATGGGATTTGCTGTCTTACCATATTTCCCATCATCCTGAAGCAGCTGGTTTGATAAAACGGTAAAATGGCCCTTTGAATACCTAGTTACAGCACCAAATAGGTGACAGTATCTTGGATGGCTGGGGCAAGGTTCTCCAGAAGGCTGCATATGCTCCATCAGCATCCAATGTGTGGTGTTGTTTCTCCCACAGCCAGGATTAATTGATCCAAGAGTCAGTGGGTGGAAAGAGAGTGGCATCACTCATAATTACCTCTAGAAACCCACTAGCGAAATTTTTGCTTTCTTTTCCTGTAGCCATATGACCTAGGGGCCTAGAGGTTTCTTTCTAAAGGAGCAGCATGTTCAGGTTGCTGTGGCCTTGGATCTTAGCAAAACTTGATCTGGCCCAAGGGTTCTGTGCAAGAGGCCAGAATGGCAATTGGGAGCCCAAAGGTTATAGATTCACGGCCCATGCATGTGCAGTTCACTCCCTTGTCCTGGCCTAGAAACATCCCGCAACTTCACAGCCTCTGGGCCAGAACTCATTTTCGGCACTTACCGGAGCACTGAGCAGAGGCTGCACTGCACTGTGACTCTGAGTTAAGGGTCCAAGGTGTCTGTGAGGATTGGCATTTGCTTGATAGGTGGCATGAGCCAGACTCCTTATGGACATGTCTAGGACCTGGGTCCTCTAGAACCCCAGGCACCCAGTTGTTCCTCATCCCGAGTATCCTCTGCTGGCTGCAATAGAATTTCTGAGATCCCTGGAGATAGGACTTCCTCTGGGAAGCTGCTCCTCAGGCCTGAACTCACCATTCTCTGAGCCATTCCTGATGCTCGGCGCACTCCAGCCCATCTTCTCCCTGCTCCTGTGGATCTGCACTTACCGCCCCACACTCCCCAAGCCACACAGAGCACCCGCAGGCTCCAACTGCACCTTGTTTACCTTCCTGGGAAACCCCACACTCCACCTACTCCAACCAGGCACTGGCTTATGGATGTCCTCCATGGTATTTTATTTTAAGGTGAATCATTTTAAGACGACTTTGATTTTTACACCCTAGCAATATTCATCCTTCATCTCACCAAAATAAAATAAAAACAAACTAACAAAAATGTTATACCTATGGTTACACTAATTCTCCCTTGATGGGTCTTTGATATTATGATCTAGTCAAGTGTCTTGATTTTGTGTATAGATGTGCTAACCTAGGAATTATTATGATAAAGCTGATGGCACACCAGGGCATACTTTTAAAAGAAATTCTAGAAACTTCAAAGAACCCACTTATTTTGAATCTAGACTTGTAAATACTTACATGAGTTATGAAGTGGTTTCTTCTAAACATCAATCATAAGCAAACCAAATAGATGAAAGTTGTTTTCTTTGTCCTTCTTTTGTCAAAAGAAAATAATTTCATTTGTCAGTTACTCCATATAGCTTCATATATGTTTTCTCCATTATAATTACAATTCTTGAAATATTTTCTGTATTCAGCTGAACAAATGTTAATCTTTGAAGTTATTTATAAATAATATTTTTTTAATTACACAACAAACAATTATAGTTCAGAATTGGATTTTACAAGAAAAGTATTCAGTGTCTTCATACTTTGATAAATACATGAAAAAGATATTATCCATAAGATGATATACAACTTTAGGTATGGTCCTTATTTATATTTTAAAGAAAATATACATTTCACAGTTTACATTCTTAACAACAGTTCAGAAGGGTTCCCTTTTCTCCACATCTTCACAAGTACATGTTATATCTTTTTTCTTATGATAACCATCCTAACATGTGTGAGGTGATATCTCTTTGTTGTTTTGAGTTGCATTCTCTGACAACTAGTGATGTGGCCAGCTTTTCATGTACTGTTGGCCTACCATATAGCTTCTTTGAAGAAATGTCTTTTCAGGTCCTTTCCCATATTTTAAGTGGGTTTTTGTTGTTTTGCTATTGATGTGTATGAGTTCTTGATATATGATTTGCAAATATTTTTTTTCCTATCCCAAAGGTTGTCTTTTCATTTTGTTGATGGCCTTTCCAACACCCCTCCTCCTCCACCTCCTTCTTCTTCTTCCTCTTCCTCTTCTTCTTCTTTGCTGTGCACCTAAGGAGATTTTGCACAGCAAAAGAAACCATCAACAAAGAGAAAAGAAAACCTAAGAAGTGGGGAAAAAATTTTATTCTTTTTGATTCTAAGTGGCATTGTTTTCTTTATTTTTCTTTAGGTAGCTGTCCTTTATATAGTTTCTCTTTTCAGGTAGTACAGAATTGCAACTAATTTTTGTATATTGATTTTGTATCTTGCAATGCTATTGTATTAGTTCTAACAGGTTTTGGGTGGAGTCTGTAGGGTTTCTATATATAAACTCATGTTATCTGCAAAGAGAGACAATTTTACTTCTTCCTTTCCAATTTGGATGCCTTTTATTTTTTTTACTAGAGGACTGGTGCATGAAATTTGTGCACTTGGGGGAGGGGTTGTCCCTCAGCCTGGCCTGCACCCTCTCGCAGTCCAGGAGCTCTCGGGGGATGTCTGACTTATGGCTTAGGCCTGCTCCCTGCGGTTGATTGGACTGGGATTTACAGCATTGGGAGTTCTCAGGCCCGTGGGTAGCAGGCCTAAACCATCAATCAGACATACTTAGTGCTGCTGCAGAGGTGGGAGAGACTCCCACCACCACTGCTGCGCTCACCAGCTATGAGTCTGGCTTCTGGCTGAGTGGTGCTCCCCCTATGGGAGTGCATTGACCACCAGGGGGCAGCTCCTGCATTGAGCGTCTGCCCCTGGTGGTCAGTGCACATCATAGTGACCAGTTGTTCCTCCATTGGGCCGAAACCTGCTCTCCGACATCCCTGAGGAGTTTCAGATTGTGAGAGGGCTCAGGCCAGGCCAAGGGACCCCATCAATGCACGATTGGGGCCATGGAAGGACACAGGAGATTGGCCAGCCAGGGAGGGACCAGAGGAAGGCTCCAGGGCATGTCTGGCCCATCTCGCTCAGTCCTGATTGGCTGGACCCCAGCAGCAAGCTAACCTACCAGTCGGAGTGTCTGCCCCCTGGTGGTCAGTGCACGTCATAGCGACTGGTTGATCAGTTGACTGACTGCCCCCTGGTGGTCAGTGTATGTCATAGCAAGTGGTTGAGTGGTCTTAGCATATAATTAGCATATTACACTTTGATTGGTTGAATGGCCGACCAGATGACTGGACACTTAGCATGTTAGGCTTTTATTATATAGAATTGACTAATTTCCCTGGCTAGGACTCCAATACTATGTTGAATAGCAGTAGGTACTCCTGTCTTGAAAAACTTTCAACCTTTCACCATTGAGTATGGTGTTAGTTGTGGGCTTGTCATCTATGACCTTTAATATGTTGAAGTACATATGTCATAGGATTGAAATATTATTAATTTTACATTATAGTATTTAAGTTATAGTATATCAAGGAGCAGAGTAAACATCATTTAAAGACTTGACCTTTTCTGGGGAAGGGATTAGTGTATTTTTGGTTGTATGAAGGCTAGTTGTACCATGTTGCTTAGAATTATGACCTGGCTATTGTATTTGTTTGGAGATTAAATATTGTTTACAGAGATGAATATGAGTTCCAGGTTAACAAGGAGTGGATTTTTGATGCTTAATTTTATTGGTTAACTTGAATGAGTTATAGAATGCTCAGATATCTGATTAAACATTTTTTGTAGGTATGTCTGTGTGAGGGTGTGTCTGGAAGACATTAGCATTTAAACCGGTAGCCTGAGTAAAGCAGATGCCCTCCTCAGTGTTATGGACCTTATAGACCTGAATAGAATGAAAGAAGTTTGAATTTCCTCTGTCTGACTGCTTTAACTAAAACTTCCATTTTCTTTTTTTCTTTATTGATTAAGGTATTACATATGTGTCCTTACTCCCCCCCCCCCCCTCGTGCCCTCAACCCCTAGTATCTGTGTCCATTGGTTATATGTATGCATACAAGTCCTTTGGTTGATTGGACTGGGATTTACAGCATTGGTAGTTCTCAGGCCCTTGGCCTCAGACTGGAATTTTTAAAAATTTGTTTTAAATTTTTATTTATTGATTGATTTTGAGAGAGAGAGAGAGAGAGAGATCAATTTGTTGTTTTACTTATTTATGCCTTCAGTGGTTGATTCTTTTATGCTCCCTGACTATGGACGGAACCCACAACCTTGGCCTAACAGGACAGCACTCTAACCAACTGAGCTACCCCGCCAGGGCTCAGACTAGAATTTACATAATCACTTTCCTGTATCTTCAGTTTTCACAGGGCAGATGGTAGACTTCTAACCATCCATAATCACATGACCCAATTCCTTATAATAAACCTCATTATCTATCTATTATCTATCTATCTATCTATCTATCTATCTATCTATCTATCTATCATCTATCATCTATCTACCTATCATCTATCTATTATCTATCATCTATCTATCTAATTTTCTATCTATAATCTCTATCATTTATCAATACAATGATTTTCTTTTTGTCTATGGAGAACCCTAATACAACTACTTAATGGATTTTAAACTTATTTTCACTTACTATGCTACTCTGCCCCTTCATATTTCTTCCAAGAATTCTCAAAGTTTCTTGTGTGTGTGTGTGTGTGTGTGTGTGTGTGTGTGTTAAAGTTTCTTAGGCTTTGTGTATCTGAGATATTTTTATGGCATGCTTGCATTTAGTCCTAAGACTCTTGATTTAATTTTTTCAGAGCAACCTTTAAGAAGTCAGATGGCAATATCATTCTTATTCCTTTAAAGACTGTCTAGTCTTTCTCTCTGAAGGGTTATAGCAATTTCTTTGTTTTATAGATAATTTTAAATTTTACTGTTTTCTCTTAAATATTATGTTCATATATGTTTATTATATGTCTATTATGTTTATTATATATAAATTCTCAATCAATAAGATGGTGTAGTACTCTCTAAGTTCAAAACAAACATTGATGTATTTATTTAAAGATTGTGTAACTCTATTTTCTTAATTGCTTTCAACATGAAAAAGTTACTGGCAGACAGAAAAGTCTTTTCTAGAAAATGTTTACTTAATCATGGTCTTTGACTCTTTGTTTCTACTTTTATAATGGCAATTAAGACAGGACAATTATAACAATGACAACAACAAAAAATTACCAAAACTCAAGTAGGCCTGCAAGGCACCATGCCAAATGGAGCCGCAAAAGTTACCCAGAAATTCATTAAATTTAACTCTTATTGCAGACTACTCTCTGCCTGAAAACAACATGAGTATAATAAATCCCAGTGGGGAGATTCTAGGCTTGTTTGACTTGTAGGACTGATAATGAAGGAAGTTTTAGTGGTGTAATTCCAAATATTAAAACCTCAAGAAGTTAAGTGCTGGTGCTTGGGAGGCATGCTTCTTCAGTCTGTTTAGTTCCAACTCAAACATCACAGTGATTTGTAGACTATCATGCAGGCATCAAGTGACTTTTTCTCATCTGCTCCAACTTCTGAAACTGAAAAAGTTCCTGTACAATCTCTACTGGCACCAAAACTACTTAATGAATATATTACAAGGTTGTTTATTTAGCCACTTCTGATATTGCTTGTAAAGGATTCTTTCAATGCGGATAATAGTTCCAAGATTCAAAGAGTAAAATTGTCTCTTCTTCACAATTAAAAAACCAAAACCATCAGTTCATAAGATAGTTTCTAAAATTTGCTATTTTTCTTATTTTAAAAGTTATGCAGATTAAATTAAGACAGTTTTTTTTCTTTTAATCTCTAGGTCTGCATTTATAGATAATACTGGAGGCCTGGTGCATGAAATTTGTGCACTGGGGGGGGGGAGGAGGTCCCTCAGCCCAGCCTTCACCTTCTTGCAGTCCAGGACCTCTCACTCCTTCCCGCCCTGCTCGCTGCACCTTAGCACTCCCACAGAGGCAGGAGAGGCTCCTGCCACCGCCACTGCACTCGCCAGCCTTGAGCCCAGCTTCTGGCTGAACGGCGCTTCCCCTATGGGAGCACATTGACCACCAGGGGGTGGATCCTGTGTTGAGCGTCTGCCCCCTGATGGTCAGTGAACATCATAGCGACTGGTCGCTCTGCCGTAATGGTCGCTTAGGCTTTTATTATATAGATAATAGAAAAATCTGCCAAGGATGGTCTAAGTCTACAACTTTCATTAGATTTTTTTTAAATAATGAATGCTTTAATTGCTACACTATTAAATGAATAGTATCTTATGTAAATGCTTTTCCTAGTCAAAACATAAAATGAATAGTACATCAGAAGATTTGACTTTGAGTGATAGGCACACAATGCAGTAAACAGATGATGTATCAAATAATTGTACATTTGAAACCTATATAATTTATTAAACAATGTCACCCCCATACACTTAATCAAAAACTAAAATAAAAGAGAACTAACCACTAAAAAGGATGCATATGTGCTTATTTTTCAGAGATGTCTACTATTAACAATACTGTTTCTGCATAAACCTGTATAAATGTTATTCTTAATTTAAAGGAAATTATACAGCATAGTAGGGTTTAAATTCAATTTTTATCTATTTATTCATTGCACTTACTTTTATCATATTTTTATGACATTTCATTAGCCTTTTACTTCAAGAGTGGGTGGGTCAAACTGCATAATGTCAACATAATTTTGAGATCTTTAACCACATAAACATTTCATGGACTCCTGTGTGTCTGAGACAGTGGTTTCAAAATATCCATTTTGTATTTTATATAGACAACTCTGGGTCTTTTGCCACATCAGATTTCAGTATTAAATGCAGTATAGAACAGTACTGACTGTACTGTATTTATTTCTTTTAGATTTTAGTTAATGCTATTCATTCTGTTATTTGGTTATTATTATTAGTATTATTATTTGTAACTAACATATTCGAGTAGGCATTTAGAAATCCATGCTGACCAGAAAATAAGCCATACCAGAGGAAGGTACTGGTAATACGTATTCATCAAATTTCCATTCTCAAAAAATCTCTCAATGATTTTGTCCTGGGACTCTATATAATAAACCTAAAATTTGGTTACATTTTGGAATAGACCCAACACTAATGACAAACATTCTGCTTTTTTCCTAAAGATATTGTGCTCTCATGCAGCAGTACAATAAGCTATTTTTACAAGTAAGAATGAGTACATAAGAGTAACATAGGATACCACATAATCTGTTCATTTGATTTCCGAAGAATCAGCATATTTTCACCTCAGTATAAGATTTGGGTAGGGGAGAAGAGGTCTCAAACCTGAATAATTAGTAGAAGTAACAGTACAAAGGAAGGGATATTTCTGAGAGTGATTCTCAAGGAATAATGAAAAATATGGATGAAATTTCATATAGGGAATGGAGAAAGTTTAAATACCACCATACAGGCCTTCATCAGAAAACAGAGTCTCTCTTCCCAACTCTGAAAAGCTTAACTGTTAAAAATAATTAGTGCCTTTGCTATTATCACCACTACAATGGTTACAAATCGCATATTTGGATCTTGTTGAACCTTAAGAATATGCACACTGATCTCACTGTCTTAGTCTTCTATAAATCTTTTAGTGCAATATTCTAGGCATTTATGGAAAGTTGCTATCACGTGCAGCCTCCTTTGCACATAGTATAAACATATGAATTTTCCCATAATGATAAGCCCTGAATGTGAAGTTTCTTTTAGAATTTAATACTAAGAAAACTTTGTTTTTTTGTGTTGTTTTTTTTTCACTAGTACTTCTTCTCCAATAATTCCAAAATTGTAAATGGTACACGAAATGCTTTTCTATTCAGATCTGATTTGCCATATCTTAAAAGAGGGTATTTAAAGCTAAATTATAGAAAATATTCTAGCTAGCCATATAAAGTTTGTACTTTCACTGTTTTTGTGGGATCTTGTCATTTTAATTTTGCTGAATAGAACTATGATACAGTTGCTTAGTGGTTAAGAGTGGTGTTTTTGAAGGTAGAATTCCTGGATTAGCATTTGAGCTCCGTCCCTTGATATTAAATTTCTCTTCACCTCAGTTCTATGATCTCCTCAATGATAAAAATAGTATGTAAGAGTTTAAGACTAGTAGATAAAATTGTTTGGGGGATTAAAATATGCAGTTTATATAAAAGTGCTTAGAAAAATGCTTGACCCAAATTGTTTTCAGTAAATTTAATACATTATTTTGTCACTACTGTTGTTAAGAGTTACCTGAAAATCTTTTTAGAGAAAGAAAATACAAATAAATTTAATAAGTTAAAAAAAAATGACCATCTGTGATGCACTCCAAATTGTGGTAAGTGCTATATTGAATCTTGCAGAGCAATACATTTATTCTTTTTTTTAAAGTTGTAAATTCTGTTAATTTATTTAAAATACAATTAGATTTTCAAAAATTTGATTCACATAAAACTTTTCAGAAACAGAAGCTGAAAGTTATGAATGATTACTGACTAAGCATGAGAGAGTTAAATTTGAATATATTATAGGTTGACATATTTCAATGATGTAATGAGAAAAATAAATTTCTGGTGTGTTTTTTTTCTATCATCAACAAATCAACAAACAACAAGTGTTGGAGAGGATGTGGAGAAAAAGGAACCCTTCTGCACTGCTGGTGGGAATGCAGACTGGTGCAGCCACTGTGAACAGTATGGAGTTTCCTCAAAAAACTAAAAATGGAACTCCCATTTGACCCAGTGATCCCACTTCTAGGAATATATCCCAAGAAGCCAGAAACACCAATCAGAAAGGATATATGCACCCCTATGTTCATAGCAGCACAATTCACCATAGCTAAGATTTGGAAACAGCCTAAGTGCCCGTCAGCAGATGAGTGGATTAGAAAACTGTGGTACATCTACACAATGGAATACTATGCTGCTGTAAAAAAGAAGGAACTCTTTGCCTTTTGCAACAGCATGGATGGAACTGGAGAGCATTATGCTAAGCAAAATAAGCCAGTCAGAGAAAGATAAATATCACATGATCTCACTCATTTGTGGAATATAGAGAACAACATAGGCTGATGAACAGGGACAGATCCAGAGACAGAGAAACAGTGATCAGACTGTCAATCCCCGGAGGGAAAGTAGGGGAGGGTGAGGGTAAGGGGAAGAGATCAACCAAAGGACTTGTATACATACATATAAGCCAAACCAATGGACACAGACAACAGGGGGATGAGAGCATTCATTCTTAATGTAGCTGAAAATGAAGTTGGAAATGTAAAATAATATGCACAAAATAATCAAGATATAACTAGGTGCTACAATATATGGGAATAATTATTAAAAAAGAATATGAAGAAGTACCAAAGTTGATTACCGTAGCAATACAATGGTATATTTTTGGGAGATATTAAGGGAAACTTAGATGTTGGTAGTATTTAGAACTAGACTCAAGGAGAGAGGTTTTGGGATAATTTGAAGAGGGTGCTAAGTTCAGATTGAGCAAGATAAATGGATGCAAAGTGAGTCATTTCATCTGATTTCATAAAGTTACAATTTGGAGAGTAATAGAAAGTTCATTTTGCTAAATAGGATATTGGAATGAACAAAATTCCATTTGTTCTCTTACAAAAGGAGGGACATGATTCAAATAGTGTTTTACAAAGACAAATATGGAAGGTTAAAAATATATGAATGCTGAGGAGAACAAGATAATCATATAGGACTTTTTAAAAAATACATTTTTATTGATTTATTTACAGAGAGGAAGGGAGAGGGATAGAGAGTTAGAAACATAGATGAGAGAGAAACACCGACCAGTTGCTTCCTGCATGCCCCCTACTGGGGATCACGTCTGCAACCAAGGTACATGCCCTTGACCGGAATCAAATCTGGGACACTTCAGTCCTTGGGCTATGCTCTATCTACTGAGCCAAATAAGTTAGGGCCATATAGGACTTTTTAAAATCCCATTTATGTTGAGGTGAGGAGGTTCCAAATTTGGATTACCACTGTAGCAGTAAAATAAAGAAAAAAGGAATAAATCTGAAAATTATTTAAACTACCAGATTAAAAATATTTGCTTAGGTAATAAAAATGCAATGTCATTACTTCTAGAAATTTGATAACCAAGATAGGAGCTCATTAAAAGTTTCCACCATTAGCCAAGACAGATTTTGTGTGTATGTGTGTTAGACGAGGGAAGCAGAGAACAGGGGGGCTAGACCTATGTGCTTGATAGTTGGGAGAGTAAGCACATAAGAGTAACATAGGATCATCTTTTGTACAAGTTTATTTGTCTCATCACTAGGATTTCAATCATGATGATTTATTGGTTTTACGTCAGGATTGAAAGAGGGATTGGCATGAGTTTGTTTAATAAGCTAATAGGACATCCAAGTGGGCAACTGGGTTTTAAGTTCTGTGTGCAAAAATTTATATTTTAAGTTATGGTGGTAAATGAACACATGGAGGGAAGAGTTTAGAGGTATTTATGAGAGTATCCTATATAATAAAAGCCTAATATGCAAATTGACTGAACAGTGGAACAACCGGTTGCTGTGTCACACACTGACCACCAGGGGGGCAGATGCTCAATGCAGGAGCTGCCCCCAGGCCAGCTAAGGTAGGTACCAGCAGGGGCCCCCTGATTGCACCATCAATCGCCCCACAGATAGGCCCTGATTGCTGGCCAGGCCTAGGGACCCTACCTGTGCATGAATTTTGTTGACTAATTTCAGTACACAAGTGAAAATAAAGGGGTAGGAAAGATAGGTCAATAAAGAAGGCATGAGTAATGGTAGGGAGTCATAAAACTCCAAGGTCTATTCAGGCAATGGGAGTAGTATGTTGAGTCTGAGTGTAAGTTGAAGGAGAAGAAAGAGTAGGACTGGAAGGTAGATCGAAGTTACAAACAAGCACACTCTAGCTTACCATAAGAAAATTTCTAATAGGGAGTCTTGTGCAAAACAACTTTGATTGTCCCAAGAGTATTCCACAAGTGAAGAAGTCATGGCCCTAAAGTTTGGTCCTTGTTATGAAACTCTGATTGGCTTATTTTTCAGTCCTTTCTCAGAGGGAATTCTTCCTCTAAAATCCTGAAAAAGTTTATGCTGCAATTCTCTGAAATAGTTTCATGGGATTGAAAAATCTGCTCCTACCATGCAATGTGGCTGCTACTATTTTTGTATGTCACCAGGGACCAGGGAGCTGTGTTGTTTGTCTTAAATTTCCACTTTGCTCCCATTCAGTTTATGTCCTGTGAAACATGTCAGCATGGAGGCAAGAGACTGGCATGCAGTTTGATTTCAGAGATCCATTGGCATTTATTTCAATTTTGGAAGAGAAATACCCATAACTTTCTAAGAGAAATAAGGAGATTCCAGACTATCATCGGCACTCTGTGTTCAGGAAGACAGATACATCAGGTTTTCAAACAAAATTATATTAAAGAAAGAGTGAATTTTAATCATAGGTAATGCACCTGCCAGCAATGCCCGTAAGAGCATGGTCGTGCCTTGCTTAAAAGGGTTGTTACTTTACTGAGATTGAGATGTTTAATTTTGACATTGTCATTGATCATTTTTATTTTTCAAATACATCTTCTTTCCCAGAGTGAGATCAAAAGAATTTGGATCTCTGCAGTTTCACATGAAAACATTTACAGGAAATATAAAATTCAGGTAAGAATAATTATAAAATAGTCACATAAGACAGCCAAGAACATTTCTATATGTTTAAACTATATTTTTCTTCAAAATGTGCTATCTTAAACTAAAGATGATCAAGTTGAGAATAAACCTTAATAATCCACAGTCCATTGCTTAAAGGAAGATCAAGGCTAAATTACAGGCTAGTAATATGATAATGTTTAAAACATAGTCCTAATAATGTGAATTCTATTACATTGTTTTATCTTCCTTGTTCTACTGCTTAGAAGATCTCACAATCATAAAATCTTCCTATCTCTATTTTGATTATTTTATACCTAATATTGACTCCTTATAATTCTTTTGTGAATGAAGGTTAACCTTTTCATAGTTCATATTTTATATGAAAGCAATATAAACAATATTATTCTACTATATTCTATTACTCTAGATTAGGTTATCCTTGAAATACTAATGTTACCTTCATTAAAACAACATCAAAAAGTAATATTTGATTTGGTTTAAGAACTTAAATCTCTTCCCTTTTCCATCTCCTTTTCCTTCTTCTTTCTCTTCTCTTCCTCCTCCTCCTTTTCAAATAAGAATAAAGGATAAGTTCTATTAATCCTGTGACTCTTTGCAGAAAGAAGAGCTATGTGTGAAATGATTTTAGTATGTCTTAAGAGTGCTTCTTAGTCTTTTTTAACAGTCTCTTTATCAAATTCCAACCAACACATGATGACTGATGCTTGAAACTGCTCTAAAAAGCTTCGTTCTGTTAGTTCCAGAATACAATAAAATCATCTTCATGTATGTTAACCTATATACTTAATTAATTTCCCCATCCCTAATAAAATAAAATTAATATACAATTATTTAAATGGATTTAAAATATATGGTAGAGTGGGGATGAAGGCAGCATAATAATATTATTTTCTTTAATCATTTATCCCCTTGATTCAAATTTATATGAATTAATTTTATGTCCTTTTTTTGAGGAAGCTGTTGGGAGAAGCAACAAATGAAAGATGCAAATAAGGTCATGAAGACTTTGGAAACTGAAAGATTTTTGTAGACCATAGTTAAAACAAACAAAAAATAAAGTAAATCTCTTAAAATTGAGGGAGGTTGAAGAGTCAAAGAGAAATTCTGCATACATACTTTCTAATTTGATTATTACTATATTATTCATTTTAATTTTAGTAAGGACATTTTGTGGATAACTTGCTGGTTTTTATTGCCCAAACCACTCCTTGGAAGGATAAATGACACTTAGTTTAAATGTAACAAAAGAAGAAAAGATGTGTAAGATTATCCTTAATTGCCAAAAAACTTAATTGATAATAAGTGTGTTGTTTCACAGAAAAATTTGGAAATCTTCCAGAGTAAGTAAAGGTGTTTTGGTTGCTCAACAGGTCACCCAGATCCAAATAGGTTAATTCGGATGCTTCTAGGAAATCAATACTCTTAATACTACTGAGTTCTAACTATCAGGTTAAGAGTTCAGTAAATATAATATATTCTTTTACATAGTAAACATTTTTTTTTTATCATTTCCTTACTGTGAAGCTTCTAATTTTTTTCTCATGTTTAGAAAAGTTTAAAATGACATGAATACATGAATTTTTTGACAGGATCAAAAAACTTCACAAGATAAAATAATATAAATATAGCCATGGATGGTGTGGTTCAGTTGGTTTGAGCGTTATCCTATAGTACAACAAAAGGTGGATTGTTCAGGGCGCATATCCAGGTTTCAGGTTTGATCAGGTTGGGGTGTAGGTGGGAGGCAATTGATTGATGTTTCTCTCTCTCTCTCTCTCTCTCTCTCCTTTTCTCTTTCTCTCTCTAAGATTATATATATATATATATATATATATATATATATATATATAATCTTAAATGTAACAAAAGATATACTATATATATATATATATATATATATATATATATATATATTTATATTTATATATTTATATATACTAGAGACCCGGTGCACAAAATTTGTGCATGGGTAGGGTCCCTAGGCTTGGCCAGTGATTGGGGTAGATCTGTGGGGTGACTGGAAGGGTGATCCGGGATCCCGCTTGCACCTGCCTTGGCCTGGTGCTGCCTGCTCACCAGCCCTGCCCTCTGCTGCCACCGCTGGTCAGGAAGGGCCTGCAGGCTGGGGGCAGCTCCTGCATTGAGTGTCTGCCCCGGGTGGTCAGTGTGCATCATAGCTACCAGTCGTTCCGCTGTTCAGTCAATTTGCATATTAGGGTTTTATATTGACAGATGTTTTATATATAAAGATAGCACTCATATTTTACTTTTGCACTTAAATAAAAATAAATTTGTTCCAGAAATTGAAGGCTGATTTCATTTTCAAAGAAGTATCTAAATAAGACAATTTCTCTTTAGTAAATTACTTGCAATTGTAAGAGCTCTTTTTGGTAGAAACTTCATATTATCTTAAAATTTACTTTTAGCTTCCCTTTCCTTCATTTATTTTATTATGATAGAAAAATAAATATTAAATGATAAATTAAATTTAAGGCAGTGCCTTTTCTTTGTATAAGTTTATCAAACTATAATATTTTGAAATCACAAATGCCATCTCACAAACCATCTCATATGACGAGATAGAGAGATATAAAGCAGTATCAGACTATGTTGTGTTGAAATCAACACTAGACTTAAATACGAAATGTTTCTCCTTGAGTCCAATTCCTTTTCTTTTTTTAACATATTTTATTGATTTTTTACAGAGAGGAAGAGAGAGCGATAGAGAGTTAGAAACATCAATGAGAGAGAAAAATCGATCAGCTGCTTCCTGCACACCTCCCACTAGGAATGTGCCCACAACCAAGGTATACATATGCCCTTGACCGGAATCGAACCCGGGACCCTTTAGTCCGCAGGCCGACGCTCCATCCACTGAGCCAAACCGGTTAGGGCGAGTCCAATTCCTTTTTAACTAGTTGTGCTGCCTTATGCAAGTCAAAACATGTCTCATTTACCTTGTTCATGTGCAGAAACTTAATGGAGATAATGGATATGAAAGTATTCTGTAAACTATAAAGTATTTTTTTTAACATGAAGCATTGTGATCATAGAGCAAGAGTGGAAACTTTGTTGCCTTTCTCTATACCTTTGAGCAGAAATTTGGCATGGGTGACAAGAGAGGAGACAACCACTCAGAAGTGACTGACTTCATTCTTGTAGGCATCAGGGTCCAACCAGAGTTCCACAGTCTTCTTTTCCTACTATTCCTAATTGTTTATGGGATGGTCCTCCTGGGAAACCTCAGCATGATTGGCATCATTGTGACTGATCCCCGGCTGAACACACCAATGTATTTCTTCCTAGGCAACCTTTCTGTCATCGATCTCTCCTACTGCACTGTTATTGTACCCAAAGCCATGGTCAACATCCTATCTCAGAAAAAGACCATATCCTTTGCAGGTTGTGTGGCTCAGTTGTTTCTTTATGCACTTTTCATGGTAACGGAGGCATTTGTCCTGGCAGCCATGGCCTATGACCGTTTTATTGCCATCTGCAATCCACTTCTCTATACTGTCCGCATGTCAAGAAGCCTCTGTATACAGTTGGTGGCTGGTTCCTACCTCTGTGGCTGGGTCAGTTCCATCCTTCAAATTTGCGTGACATTCTCAATGTCTTTCTGTGCCTCCCGAGTCATTGATCACTTCTACTGTGATTCAAACCCAATTGAGAAGATCTCCTGTTCTAATACCTTTATGAATAAGATGGTGTCACTTAGTTTAGCTGTCATCATTATTTTGCCCACAATAGTTGTTATTGTAGTGTCTTACATGTATATTGTAAGTACTGTCTTGAAGATCCGCTCCAGCGAAGGGAGGAAGAAAGCCTTCTCAACTTGCAGCTCTCACCTGGGGGTTGTAAGTTTGCTCTACGGGACTGTCTCCTTTGTCTATCTCACACCTCCAAACAATCCCGAACTTCGTAAAGTGGCTTCAGTATGTTATATTTTGTTCACACCTATGCTGAACCCTTTAATCTACTCTCTAAGAAATAAGGATGTTAAAAATGCCGTGCAAAAAGTCCTAGGGAAGAAAAACGTTTTACTCTAAATCTCTTTCTGCTCATTAGATTGTTTCTTGCATCATTTGACTTTTTCTTCCAGATCTTTTAGATTTAGGCATTTAAAACTCAGGTTTATTTTGAAAAAATCTTAAATGTTTTATTAAATGGCATTAATAATATCCTATAAAGAATGCTCCAAATGACTTATTCAGTTCTCCTCAAGGCAATGTTAAATCTGTAAGTTCCAGATACCCATAAAAACCTGCTGCATTTTATAAAGAGTTATATATTTCTCATTAATAATATAATACGTAAATGGGGAAGTATAGAATTTTGGTGTTTCTCTTTTCTGTATGCCTAAGTAAAATTTAGCTTGAGAAAATGCTATGTATAATTATCAACTTGGAAATTGTGTGGCCCAACTGGTTCATATGCAAATGATGCTCGATATAAATGCTAATGTTGTGTTTTGTTTTTGATGTCCTGCCAAAGATGGGAAAGTTTGTGTATATCATGAAGAGGAAATAGAAAGCTAAAATGACCAGTGATCTTTTTTTAAATCCTCAACTGAGGATATGTTTACCAACTTGAGAGAGAGAGAGAGAGAGAGAGAGAGAGAGAGAGAGAGAGAGAGAGATTGATGTGAGAGAAACATTGATTGATTGTCTCTCATAGATGCTCTGACCTGGTTCCCACAACTAGGTACGTGCCTTGACCAGGGATCAAACCTGGTTTTGGTGTACAGGATGATGCTCTAATCAACCGAGACACCTAGCAATTGATCTGTTTTTAATTAAAGGAATGAAAGAAGAAGAAATGGGAAAATAGCATTGATTTGACTTAATTTGTGACATTTTGTTTGGTTTTCTTTTAATGCAATAGTCATCTCTTTGCTCTCATACAATGAAAACATCTTATGATATTTATGATGTTTTACAGCTCATGTCCTCTATTTTTTGGGGAATACAAAATTTTGATAGTGAATGCAATTTGAAAGGATTATATTGAAATGAAGTCAGCTTTAAAATCTCAGTTAACAATACACAAGGCATTACAATAACCTTTGTGGTTGGTTGGATTATATGTAAATGTATGTTTTTGTGTGCATGCATGTGTGTGTCTATGTGTGCATATATCAGGATTAGTTTGGAATGGGGTAGTTTAAAAATGTGATTAATTCTAAATATCAGACATCAGTTGAGAAGGGAAGGGTGGTTAAGGGAACATCCCACAGATTTGACATGTATCAAAGGAAGGCACGTTCTAGAGCAGCGGTTCTCAACCTGTGGGTCGCGACCCCTTTGGGGGTCAAACGACCCTTTCACAGGGGTCGCCTAAGACCATCAGAAAACATATATAATTACATATTGTTTTTGTGATTAATAACTATGCTTTAATTATGTTCAATTTGTAACAATGAAAATACATCCTGCATATCAGATACTTACATTACGATTCATAACTGTAGCAAAATTACAGTTATGAAGTAGCAACAAAAATAATTTTATGGTTGGGGGTCACCACAACATGAGGAATTGTATTAAAGGGTCGTGGCATTAGGAAGGTTGAGAACCACTGTTCTAGAGGAAGTCATGCCAGAGTTACCATTTTTACAATTGACATTAAGTAATGGTTCAGCTAAACAATGACAATGTCTACGTCTAGACAATATTAAACATTAGACAAACACTGTATACTTGGCATTGTGAAAATCTAAATTATGGATCCTGGATTAGGTCTTCTTGTTCTGTTTTGTTTAGATACCTAAGCCTCCTTTGATGAGTGCACAGTGATGTGCGTCCTGGTGAGTTAATGTTTATTAGGGTTAGAAATCTGAGTAATAATTATTCTTAAGAGAGACAAGCTAAGTGATTTACTATTTCTCCCTTCCTCCCTAGACATGTGTGAATCTACCATTTTTCTTGGTGCTCAGATACTACCATTTTTCTTGACATTCAAAAAAATGTCATTTGGGAGCAAAATAGGAATCCAAATCAGGTCATAAACGGACCTTTGGCATTGACTATTATAAGTCTGGAAAATGCCCTTTTTAGGATTAGGTTTTACTTATTTGCTTATTTAGAATGTTACTCTTTGATATGTCTAACAGGTGTGGGTTAGTAAGGACTATTGGAGAAAGGCAATAAGCTATTGAATACAAATACAGCCTAGATTCATTCGCTTTAGTTTTTAGTTTAGTGGATTATATTTTCTGTTTTGTAGCCATAACATATTCCAGTATTCCAGTATATAACCTCACAAGTGGCGTTGTTTAAAACACTCCAAATGTTGGAAGGAATCCAGGAAAGTTGAAAACCAAGAGAGAATGCTTTCAAAGGTGTTAAATTAAGCTCGTTCTAATTTTATTTTAATTGCCATAAACATTTTCCTTGGTAATTTTTTTCTGGGTTCACAGGAATTATGAAAAGTAGTGCCTGCTTTATCTTTCTTCTTATTTGTGCCACCAAGATTCCATCAGAACAACCCAATGTCTTACCAACCTTTAGTTGGCTTTCATTGACAGTGTTTTCTTTTTCAATGATGTGTAGATTGTTTATGAAACACTGCCACCTCCAAGAAAGTTTGAGGACTATATTCTGCATCACATACATAATAAATTGTTATTCTGAGGGGACTTTAAAATTGTACACAAAAATCTACATGGAGAAGTCTTTTCATAGTGATATGATCTTGAAAGGCTGAAATTTGCATTAGATATCTCAAACACTTTAAATTTTTTGTACTGTATCATCTTATCATCCCTGGTTCCATGTTTGTAGACAACACACATATATTGATTGTTCTGAAACGTCATGTGCTGCATTTTGTCTTTAAATTTTATGTACTAATATTTACCCAAATGCTTAGTGTATTAATGCAGAACTTTGGTGAGGGCATTTATAATAATATTTTCTATTGTCAGGATGCTAAGATTCTCTCACTCAGATAGTTGCAAGTGATAATTAAGCATTGATTTGAAACTTCACAAATATAAGTTAAAAATAAATTAAGCATTCGTAGACAAGCACCCAGAGCTTTCTCCATTTGTCTTTCTTTAGGATTCTTTCAGCTCCTTATTATGAGATTTAAATTGGTGATTGGAGTAACTGAACTGATTAAATATTGTAAAAATGTAACGTTGAATTGATAAGATTTTAGTTATTCTTACTGTTGTGAGTTGTGTATGGGATGTCACTTTGTCCAATCCCATGATACCAATATATGTCATAACATCAATAAAAATTTTGAGTGCATGTAAACTGTTATCCTAGTGCTCTCAGTGGAGACAGAGCTACTTACTGTTGTGGGCTGGGGAGGGAGGGGAAGAACAGGAAAGAGATGAGGTAACAAAAAGGTAAGGTATCTGGAACTGAAAACAACATGGAAAAGGAATCCATTTCAAAATCATTCTAATTTTGTAAAAACAAAAACAAAAACTTTAGCCAAAGAATGGTTTTAATATTTCTTAGTTTAAGAGATATGGTTTCTTCTTTCCTTATCCACATTTAAAAATCATCCGTTTATTTACATTTGTTTGCACCGTTATGATTGGTATCCATTTCCTCAACTGAATGTCTATATTTAGGTTTCTGTTATGGCAACCTACCTACTTAAAGTGACTTTTAACTTAAGCAATAGATAAAATAATTATAACACACACACACATACACACACACATACACACATCTCTTCTATACTAATAAAGGGGTAATATGCTAATTAGACTGGGAGACCTTCCAGACAACCTTCCGGACAAAGCCATAGTGGCGGGGCCAAGGCAGAGGTGGTTAGGGGTGATCAGGCCAGTGGGGGCGCAGTTGGGGGCGTCAGGCTGGCAGGCAGAGTGGTTAAGGGCGATCAGGCAGGCAGGCAGGTGAGCAGTTAGGAGCCAGTGTTCCTAGATTGCAAGAGGGATGTCCAACTGCTGGTTTAGTGGGATTGGGCCTAAACTGGAAGTTGGACATCCCCTGAGGGGTCCCAGCTTGGAGAGGGTGCAGGCTGGGCTGAGGGACACCCCCCCATGCACAAATTTTGTGCACTGGGCCACTATCTATAATAATAAGAATGTAGTATGCTAATTAGACCGGACAGCTGAACAACCTTCCAGACGTCATTCTGGACTTCTTTCTGGACAAAGCTGCTGTGGCGGGGCTGAGGCAGAGTGGTTAGGGCCGATCAGGCAGGCAGGCAAGCAGTTAGGGGCAATCAGGCAGCCAGGTGAGCAGTAAGGGGCATCAGGCAGGCAGGCAGGCAGAGGGGTTAGGGGCAATCAGGCAGGCACGCAAGTGCTTAGGGGTTATCAGGCAGGCAGGCAAGTGCTTAGGGACATTGGGCAGGCAGGCAGAGGGGTTAAGGGCAATCAGGCAGGCAGGCGAGCAGTTAGGGGCATCAAGCAGGCAGGCGAGTGGTTAGGGGCGATCAGGCAGGCAGGCAAGTACTTAGGGATGATCAGGAAGGCAGGCTAGTGGTCAGGGCAATCAGGCAGGCAGGCAAATGGTTAGGGGCAATCAGGCAGGCAGGCGAGCATCAGATTATGTGATTTTCTGTTTCTGTGTGTCTTATTTTTTTTTTTATTTCCCAATCCTCTTTTGAATTTGTTATATTTATTTATTTATTTATTTAAATCTTTATTGTTGACAATAAAGATTTAAATAAATCTTTATTTATTCCCTTTCCCTCCCCCATATTGATCCCTTCTAGCCCACCCCCACCAGGCCTTCACTGACCTATTATCTGTGTCCATGGGTTATGCAGTTATGCATATAGGTTCTCTGGAGAATCTCTTCCCACCCACCCATTGCCTTTTCTCTGAGATTCAACAGTCTGTTCCATGTTTCTATGTCTCTGGATCTATTTTGGTCATTAGCTTATTTTGTTCATTAGATATTTTTTGAAAGATTATTTTCAGTATTTTTCCCCCTAGAAACTTCAACAGGCTTATTTAACTTATCAAGGTCCAGTTACTAAATATTTAACATTTTCCTAAACAATACAAGGGCCTTAGAAGTCTTTAATGCCTTGATTTTTATTTTTTTCCATTTATTTTAGTTTTATCTTATTTTTGAATGTTATATAATTTTATTGTGCATTTGAACTTATCAATATAATTAACCATTTTTTTTCGGGGGGGGGGAGTTATACTTTATTATATGGGTTGACTTTGTAAACATAAATCACTAATATAGCCAAAAAGTAAAATAAAAAAGCAATTCCAAATAGAAATGACCCAAACTTTGTTACAATTGATAAACACACAGGAAAAAATGACATGAGAACACATTTTGTACATGTAGTCTATATTAATTTCTTAAAATTGCTGTAATAAATTTCCACAAACTTGGGGGCTTAAACAATAGAATTTTTTTTGACACAATGTAGTGTTATTCTTTCTATAATGATTGGTACTTGGAGGAAACTAATGCACCCCAATCTAGTCCACACATGTCATTTTCCTGCCCACGTTTGGATTGTCTTTTCTTTTTAAAAATTATAGTTCACATTCAATATTATTCTGTATTAGTTTCAGGTGTTCAACATAGTGGGTATACAATCATATACTTTACAGAGTGGTCCCCTGATACTTCAAGTACCCCCTACCCCCACCAGCCCATATATAGCTATTAAAATATTATTTTTCCCCCATTGACCTCTCCAGGGCACTCCTACCCCCAGCACATGTCCTCAGCCGTGTCCATTGGTAATGTTTATACGCATGCATACAAGTCCTTTGGTTGATATCTTATCCCCCCTCCCCTGCCTTCCCTCTGAGGTTTGACAGTCAGTTCAATGCTTCTCTGTCTCTATTTTTTTGTTCATCAGTTTATGTTGTTTATTATATTCCACAAATGAGTGAGATCATGTGGTATTTATCTTTTTCCAACTGGTTTATTTCACCTAGCTTAATGCTCTCCAGGTCCATCCATGCTGTTGCAAATGGTAAAAGTTCCTTTTTTTTATAGCAGCATAGTATTCCATTGTGTAGATGTACCACTGTTTTTTAATCCATTCATCTGCTGATGGGCACTTAGGCTGTTTCCAAATCTTAGCTATTGTAAATTGTGCTACTATGAACATAGGGGTGCATATATCCTTTCTGATTGGTGTTTTTGATTTCTTGGGATATATTCCTAGAATTGGGATTACTGGGTCAAATGGGAGCTCCATTGTTATTTTTTTTTGGGAAACTCCATACTGTTTTCCACAGTGGCTGCACCAGTCTGCATTCCCACCAGCAGTGCAAGAGGTTTCCTTTTTCTCCACATCCTCACCAGCACTTGTTGTTTGTTGATTTGTTGATGATAGCCATTCTGACAGGTGTGAGATGGTACCTCATTGTCGTTTTGATTTGCATTTCTCGGATGATTAGTGATTTTGAGCATGTTTTATACGTCTCTTGGCCTTCTGTATGTCCTCTTTCAAAAAGTGTCTATTAAAGTCCTTTGCCCATTTTTTTGATTGGATTGTGTATCTTCCTTTTGTTAAGTTGTATAGTTCCCTGTAAATTTTGGAGATTAAACCCTTATTGGAGATAACATTGGCACATATGTTCTCCCATTCAGTGGATTTTCTTGTTGTTTTGTTGATGGTTTCTTTTGCTGTGAAGAAATATTTTTTATTTTGATGTAGTCCCATTTGTTTATTTTCTCCTTAATTTCCATTATCCTAGTAGCTGTATCAGTAAAGATATTGCTATGACACATATCTGAGATTTTGCTGCCTGGGGTTTCCTCTAAGATTTTTATGGTTTCCCATCTTACATTCAAGTCCTTTATCCATTTTGACTTTGTTTTTGTGTATGGTGTAAGTTGGTGGTCAATTTCATTTTTTTTTGCATGTATCTGTCCAGTTTTCCCAACACCATTTATTGAAGAGACTGTCTTGACTCCATTGTATGCTCTTGCCTCCTTTGTCAAATATTAATAGAGCATACTGGCTTGGGTCAATTTCTGGGTTCTCTGTTCTGTTACATTGGTTTATATATCTGTTCTTATGCCAGTACCAGGCAGTTTTGAGAACAGTGGCTTTGTAATACAGCTTGATATCTGGTATTGATCTCCCTCCTACTTTGTTCTTTTTTTCTCAGGATTGCTGCAGCAATTTGTTGTCTTTTTAAAATTCCATATAAATTTTTGGAGAAATTGTTCTAGGTCTGTGAAATATGCCATTGGTATCTTAATGGGGAGTGCATTGAATCTATAGATTGCTTTGGTTAATATGGACATTTTAATGATGTTGATTCTACCAATCTATGAACACGGTATCTTCTTCCATTTGTTTATGTCTTCCTCTATCTCTTAATCAATGTCCTGTAGTTTTCTGAATACAGTCTTTTATCTCCTTAGGTAAGCTTATTTCTAGGTAGCTTAATTTTTTTGTTGCAGTGGTTAATGGGAATGTTTTTAAATATATATTTCTGTGAGATCATTATTGGTGTATAAAAAGGCCATAGATTTCTGGGTGTTAATTTTGTATCCTGCTACATTGCCAAATTCACTTATTAAGTCTAATTATTTTTTGATGTAGTCTTTAGGATTTCTATGTATAATACCATGTCATATGCAAATAATGACAGTTTTACTTCTTCTTTTCCAATTTAGATGCCTTTTATTTCTTCCTCTTGTCTAATTGCTATGGCCAACACTTCTAGTCTAGTACTTGGTTGAACTGGAGTGGTGAGAGTGGGAAACCTTGTCTTGCTCCTGTTCTTAGGAGAAATGGTTTTAGTTTTTCATCATTGAGTATGATGTTGGCTGTAGGTTTGTCATATAAGGCTTTTATTGTGTTGAGGTATGATCCCTCTATTCCCATTTTGCTGAGAGTTTTATCATGAAGGGCGTTGGATTTTGTCAAATGCTTTTTCTGATATGACTATGTGATTTTTGTCTCTCAGTTTGTTTATGTGATGTGCAATGTTTATTGACTTGCAGATATTGTATTATTCTTGCATCCCAGGAATAAATCCGATTTGGTCCTGGTTTATGATATTTCTAATGTAATGCTAGATCTGATTTGCTAGAATTTTGTTGAGGATTTTAGCATCTGTGTTCACCAGAGATATTGGCCTGTAATTCTCTTTCTTGTTAGTGTCTTTATCTGGTTTTGGGTTTAGGGTAATGCTGGCTTCATAGAAAGAGCTTGGAAGTGTTCCTTCCTCTTGGATTTTTTTGAATAGCTTGAGGAGGATAGGTTTTAGTTATTCTTTGAATGTTTGGTAAAACTCTCCTGTGAAGTTGTCTGGCCCAGGGTTTTTGTTTGCTGGAGGTTTTTTGATTATTGCTTTAATTTTCTCCATAGTTATCAGCCTATTCATATTTTTAATTCTTCCTGATTGAGTTTTGGAAGTTGTATTTTTCTAGGAATATGTCCATTTCTTCTAGGTTGACCAGTTTGTTGGAATAGAGTTGTTCATAGTATTTTTTTTTTTTTTGCAATACTTTGTATTTCTGTGGGATCTGTTGTTATTTTGCCTCTTTCATTTCTGATTTTGTTTATTTGGGTCCTCTCTCTTTGCTTCTTGTTGAACCTGGCTAGAGGTTCATCAATCTTGTTTATCCTTTCAAAGAATCAGCTCTTGGATTTATTGTTTTTTGTTTGTTTGTTTGTGTTTTGGTCTCTATGCCATTTATTTCTGCTCTGCTCTTTATTATTTCCTACCTTCTGCTCACTCTGGGCTTTTTGTGCTGCTCTCTTTCTAATTCTTTAAGTTGTAGAGTTAAGTCATTCATTACAAGTTTTTCTTATCTTTTGAGGTAGGCCTGTAATGCTATTAACTTTCCTTTCTGGACTGCTTACACTGTGTCGCATAGATTTTTGATTGTTGTGTTTTCATTGTCCTTTGTTTCCAGGATGTTTTTTTGTTTCTCCTTTGATCTCGTTGGTAACCCAATCATGTTTAATAGCATGCTATTTAGTCTCCAAGTGTTTGAATTTTTTTGATTGTTTTTATTGTAGTCGATTTCTAATTTTATGCCATTGTGATCTGAGAAGATGCTTTATATGATTTCAATCTTCTTGAATTTGGAGAGACTTTGCCTGTGTCCCAAAATGAGGTCTATCTTTGAAAATTCCCATATGCACTTGGGAAGAATGTGTATTCTGTAGTTTTAGAGTGAAATGTTCTGAAGAAGTCAATTAAGTCCATCTGATCTAGTGAGTCATTTAGTATTGCTGTTTCTTTGCTGATTTTTTGTCTAGAGGGTTTATTCAGTGATGTCAATGGGGTATTTAAGTCCCCTACTGTAATTGTATTGCTATCAATCTCTCCTTTGATATCTTCCTGAAGTTTTTTAAATGTATTTGGGTTCTCCTTCATTGGGAGCTTATATGTTCACCAGAGTTATATCCTCTTGTTTTATTGATCCCTTTAGTATTATAAAGTGGCCCTTCTTATCTCTTCTTATGGCCTTCACTTTGAGGTCTATTTTGTCAGATATAAGTATTGTTACCCGAGCTTTTTTTATCACTTCCATTTGCCTGAAAGATATTTTTCCATCCCTTTACTTTCAGTCTGTGTGAATTCCTTGTTCTGAGGAGGGTCTCTTGTAGACAGCATATCTATGGGTCATATTTTCTTATCCATTCATCCACTTGATGTCTTTTGATTGGAGCATTTAATTCATTTATGTTTAAGATTATTATAGAGAGGTATTTTTTGAAGCAATTTTTATTCTTTGTGCCTGTGTTCCTTCTTCCCTTTTTTATTTCTTCTTTTTACAACTGTCCCTTTAGCATTTTTTGCATTGCTGGCTTATTGGTGATAAACTCCCTTAGCCATTTTTGGTCTGTGAAGCTTCTGATTTCTCCTTCAATATTGAATGATAGCCTTGCTGGATAGAGTATTCTTGGATTCAGTCCTTTCCTTTGCAAGGTTTTGTATACTTCATTTCATTCCCTTCTGGCCTGACGTGCTTCTGTTGAAAAATCATTTGCTAATCTAATGGGAGTTACTGTATTGGTAACTTTCTGTCTTGCTTCTTGCAGCCCCTAAAATTCTTTCTTTGTCTTACGTTTATCAGTGTAAATTCAATATGTCTTGCTTTGGGTCTTTTTGGGTTCTTCTTGTTTGGGACTCTCTGTGCTTGTGTGACTTTTTTTCTTTCCCACATCAGGGAAGTTTTCTGCCATTATTTCTTCAAGTAGGTTTTCTAATCCTTGCTCCACTTTTTGTCATTCTGGCACTCCTATTATATGTATGTTACTTTGTTTCATGTTGTCTGAAAGCTCCCTTTGGCTCTCATGCTTTCTAATTTTTTTCTCTAATGCTGTTCAGATTGGGCGTTATATGCCATATCTTCTAACTCACTAAATTGTTTCTCTGCTTTTTCTAGTCTACTGTTGAAACCTTCCATCATGTTTTTAATTATAGCTATATAATGCTTGATTTCTTCTTGATTCTTACATAAATGTTGATTTTCTCATCCATCCAGTTTATGAACTGTATGACCATTACTTTGAATTCTTTTTCTGACATATTGCATGCCTCTCTTTCATTTAGTTCCCCTTCTGGTGATTCCTCCTTTCCTTTCCTTTGGGGGTTCTTGCTTTGTCTCCCCATTCCTGTTATCACTGGTCTGAGGCTCGCTGGCAGGACATGCAGGTTCAGGGCTGATACTGCAGGCTTGGCAGGCAGAGAGCGCAGTCCTTGCTTTGCAGGTGGGATGCGCCTGGCCCGGGACCCACACCATGGGCTTGATGGGCAGAGAATGCAGTTAGAGGCTCACCTGCAGGACACACAGGGTCAGGGCTTATGCCATGGTCTTAGTGGGACATGCTTGGTCCAGGGCTCATGCCGCAGGCTTGGTGGGTGGGGGAATGCAGTAGAAGGCTCATCTGTGTGATGTGTAGGGCTGGAGTGAGGCTGTGAGCTTGGCTGGTGTGGGGGGGTGCAGTTCGAGACCCATAGGAGCCCGCATATGGGGTGGCTGGAGTCGTGGTGTCCAGGGATCTGTAGCTGAGGTAGTAGGTCTTTGGCCAGAGTGCCTTTAGGGTCTGGGGTGGCATCTGAGGCCAGTGTGGGTGGTGGCAAGGCTAGGCTCCTAGTCACAGCAGCTCTTCCCTTCAAGATGGAGTGGTTTCTGTCAGAGTCATACGCCCCAGAGGTAATTTCAGTGATAGCAGGGTCTCTCCATTTGGAAGAACATTCTGCAGGGTCTAACTGTCTTTCACTCACACACACACACACACACACACACACACACACACACATCACACAACACACCACACACCTTCACACACTCACCTTTTTCTCCTTCACCACTCACACTCTCTTCCTCACTGCCGAATTGCTGGCCACCATTTTTCTCTAAATAATAGAAATTTATTGTCTCAGATTTCTGAAGGCTAGAAGTTGGAAATCAAGGTATTGGCAGGGTTTGTTCATACTTTTCTCTTAGCTTCTGGTATTGCTAGCAATCTTTGGCATTCCTTAACTTATGGCACCATAGATATGATCTCTGTTATCATATGGCATTCTCCCTGTGTGTCTTCATGTCATCTTTCATCTGTGCATATGTGTTTCCAAGTGTATTTTTATCTTTTTTTATAAAGCTACCAATCATATTGAATTAAGGGCCCACCCTACTTCAGAATGACCTCATCTTAAATAATTACATTAGCAATGACCCTTTTTTCCTAGTAAGGTCACATTCCCAGATATTGGGAGATAGGACTTGAAGAGATAATTTCTTTTTGGAGAGACAATTGGACCTATAACACTATCTTACTGATATATATAAGTAAGATATCAGTAAGATTGTGTTATGGCCCTAGCCAGTTTGGCTCAGTGGATAGAGCGTCAGCCTGTGGACTGAAGGGTCCCAGGTTCAATTCTGGCCAAGGGCACATACCTGGGTTACAGGCTCAATCCCCAGTAAGGGGCATGCAGGAGGCAGCCGATCAATGATTTTCTCTCATAATTGATGTTTCTATATCTCTCTCCCTCTTCCTTCCTCTCCAAAATCAATAAAGAAATATATATATATATATGTTTTTAAAGATTGTGTTATGGGTCCTATTCTCTCTCTCTCTCTCTCTCTCTCTCTCTCTCTCTCTCTCTCGATATATATATATATATATATATATATATATATATTAAAAAAAGAACATATATATGTTCTTTTTTTAAAAAAAAATCTTGCGGAGAACCAAGATGGCGGCATAGGTTAACGCCGGAGTTTGCTGCTTTGAACAACTACTTCAAAAGTGAAACTAAAAGACGGAACGGACATCACCCAGAACCACTGGAACGCTGGCTGAGTGGAAGTCCTACAACTAGGAGGAAAGAGAAACACATACGGACACTCAGAGGAGGCGCCGTGCTGAAGTCAAATTCTGAGGTGCGGAGTGCGCGGAGTCGGCTGGCGGCAGAGGGCGCGGTTGGCGTTTTCAATCGGGAGGGAGTCGCAGACTCTGAGCTCCAGATCCGGGAGAGTCTTTAGGGACCCAGACTCAAACGGGAGAAGGGCGACTGTCTGGCTTCGGTCAGAGCGAGTGCAGCTTTCTCTCCGAGCTTTGCAGCGGGTGCTGGGACTCAGAGAGGCAGAGCCCCTGGGGACAGGACTGAGAGCGGCCATAACTGCTCTCTCCGGCCCACCCTGTTGACCCTGTGCGACCCGCCCCGCCCAAGCCCTGCACACAGGCATTTGCCGGATAGCCTCAGGCAAAGGCCAGATTAGCACCTCCCTAGAGGACAGAAGTTCTCTCACTGCTGACACAGCTGATTCTCATAGCCACTTGGCCTGGAGGTCAAACCCTCCCTGGAATTAGCTACAACAATCAAGATTTAACTATAAGACCACGAACAAAGACCACTAGGGGGTGCACCAAGGAAGCATAACAAAATGGGGAGACAAAGAAACAGGACAAAATTGTCAATGGAAGATCTAGAGTTCAGAACCACACTTTTAAGGTCTCTCAAGAACTGTTTAGAAGCCGCCGATAAACTTAATGAGATCTACAAGAAAACTAATGAGACCCTCGATGTTATATTGGGGAACCAACTAGAAATTAAGCATACACTGACTGAAATAAAGAATATTATACAGACTCCCGACAGCAGAACAGAGGAGCGCAAGAATCAAGTCAATGATTTGAAATGCGAGGAAGCAAAAAACACCCAACCGGAAAAGCAAAATGAAAAAAGAATCCAAAAATGCGAGGATAGTGTAAGGAGCCTCTGGGACAGCTTCAGGCGTACCAACATCAGAATTATAGGGGTGCCAGAAGATGAGAGAGAGCAAGATATTGAAAACCTATTTGAAGAAATAATGACAGAAAACTTCCCTCACCTGGTGAAAGAAATGGACTTACAGGTCCAAGAAGCGCGGAGAACCCCAAACAAAAGGAATCCAAAGAGGACCACACCAAGACACATCATAATTAAAATGCCAAGAGCAAAAGATAAAGAGAGAATCTTAAAAACAGCAAGAGAAAGAAACTCAGTTACCTACAAGGGAATACCCATACGACTGTCAGCTGATTTCTCAACAGAAACTTTGCAGGCCAGAAGGGAGTGGCAAGAAATATTCAAAGTGATGAACACCAAGAACCTACAACCAAGATTACTTTATCCAGCAAAGCTATCATTCAGAATTGAAGGTCAGATAAAGAGCTTCGCAGATAAGGAAAAGCTAAAGGAGTTCATCACCACCAAACCAGGATTATATGAAATGCTGAAAGGTATCCTTTAAGAAGAGGAAGAGGAAGAAAAAGGTAAAGATACAAATTATGAACAACAAATATGCATCTATCAACAAGTGAATCTAAGAATCAAGTGAATAAATAATCTGATGAACAGAATGAACTGGTGATTATAATAGAATCAGGGACATAGAAAGGGAATGGACTGACTATTCTTGGGGGGGAAAGGGGTGTGGGAGATGCGGGAAGAGACTGGACAAAAATCGTGCACCTATGGATGAGGACAGTGGGTGGGGAGTGAGGGCGGAGGGTGTGGCGGGAACTGGGAGGAGGGGAGTTATGGGGGGAAAAAAGAGGAACAAATGTAATAATCTGAACAATAAAGATTTAATTAAAAAAAAATCTTTATTGTTGAGATGCTGGAAGTTATCCATTGTCTACACTATCAAGAAAGTGCAAACAAGGAACCCAGAAGGTTGATGGACCTTGATCTTTGGCAAGGGCTAAAGTTATGCACCGATTGTTCTGTCGAGACAATGGTGGCTCAAGCAATTTTCTGACCTAATAGTCTCAAACTAAATCTTTACTAATATTTACTGACCTTTAAGATAGTCTGTCTGCTACTAGATTGCCTGCCTGACTAAGGGCAAGATGTGTGCTCTAAAATTGAATAAAAAGCAAACAGGGCCTGGGAACCAGTGAAGCCTTTCATCTTAAGAAAGACTCTCCGCATGGCCCCCTATAATTTCCAAATTCAAATTTCTTGTCTAGTCTATTCATTTGTGCATGGCCCTTCTTTAGGTCCTGAACCCTAGCCATGCAGGTCGAGGCTTTCACAACAGGTATGCCCCCATTGTCCACCTCCACCCAGTTCCCGCCTCACCATCTATTGTCCCTTTCCATAGGTAATTCATGTAAGTTCTTTAATCTCTTCCTGCCTCCCCTCCCCCTTCTTTTTGAGATTTGTCAGTCTGTTCCATGTTTCCATGCCTCTGGTTCTATTTTATTCATCAGGTTAGTTTGTTCATTAGATTTCTTATTTGTTTCTTTTGATTTTTAGATTCAATTGTTGATAGATACGTATATATTGCCATTTTATTACACTCTTTGACCAACATTGTTATACACTACTGTTTTTTCACCCTTATATTTTGTTAGGATTTGTGAATTTATATTAATGATTAATATTGGCTATAATTTTTCCTTGTTTTACCATAGTTCATACTCTATATTCCTTGGTAAGTCACATAACTGGTAGGGAATATGAGATATAGCATATGAAAATTTAGGAATATGCAACTCTGTGATCCAGTGAGCTGGGTCATGTTTATTTATTCCTTCCAAAGTGAAAGAAAATTTTCTGGACCACTCACACCCTTAGTAGGAATAGTTAAATACTTTTTTTTTTTTTAAATTTTGGACGCGATATATAATGCTTCTTAAGTGTGTATACATCCAGTATGCACCCATAAAATCTCACTGTTCTTTACCTGATTCAGACTTTGAAATAAGCAGCATTGTCACTAGGAACTTATGAAGAAGAATACTTGATGTTGTTCTGGGTTCTTTTGGAATATAGATGTTTTGTGGAAACTGTGGCAAACTCTGATTGGAAAGCCAGAGTGGTGGCAATCTAAGGATTTAGAGAAAAGCAAGTCTTATTCAAGTTCTTTTGAGAAACAGCTCCTATCTTGGGCCCTGGTAAAGACTGTATTCTTTATTATGGAAATTAAGTGACTAATATCCTAAGGGTGTCTAATTCATCAGCCCTGCAGTTGGGGGTTACAGAGGAACATTATGTCATTAAGTGAAAGTTGTATATATGATGCCTGGCTTGAATGTATCTTAAGGTCAGAAGTAATTTTATGGGCAATTGATTCATATTTCTAGTGTACCTATTCCTGCAGCATTGGCACTTTTTTTCAGCCTACATTTATGATCATGTGGCAAATTCCTTATTTATAATTTTTGAGAAAAATAAATAAATTGATCCAGGTTTATAGATGATACTGCATATACTATGAGCAGCTGTGAATGGACTCCTGAAGCATACTAGTCCAATTTATGGTTGTTCTTTAAAGGACACTAATAATGAAAATATTCTTAATGGACATAATTTCCAGATGCATTGCTTGATGATTTAATTTTTGTCAAGTACAAATTGATTATTTTTATACCGATATAGAGCAATTGTTTAAACCTTTTTTTATTGTATACAGTGAGTGCTGAGAAATTATTAATTTAATACATAGCACCGGGATAAACAACTTTCAAGCAATTAAAAAGTGAACCAAAGGGTGGGGTGGTTGTAGAGTGAAAGGAGTCAATGAGGGGAAAAGGGACATCTGTAATACTTTCAACAATAAAAATAAATTTTAAAAAGTGAACCTAACTTTAAATCTAATCAATAATTATTTACCCTTTACTTTAGTTTGTTAAACAAAAAGCTTAAAAACCGAAAGTTGTCCTGAAAGAGACACGTGCTAGATAGAGAAAGGACCAGGCCCTGGGTCATGTAGTCTAAACCACCAGAAACAGTCCTGGGGTTCATCTTCCTCCTCCTCCTCCTCCTCCTCCTGCTTCCAATGAGTTTGGGCAAGAAAGAGGTAAGTTTTTTAAAGGAATTTCCATTGGCTATAGATATGGGAAATGGGGAAAAGAGGTGAAGCAGGGAAAGTGCTGGGATAGGTGAATAGTCTCTAAGAAAGAAGTACTTTTTCCATCTGGATTGATTGTGGGAATAGTCTGGAAGGTTCATGAGTAAGCAGAATGCAGTGGCCTGTGGCTGGTGGGCTATTTTTTTTTTTTTTTAAGATAATTGCTGAAATAGCTGCCTTCAAAGTTTCAACATACATTCAGGAGTATGAGCAGTATATTCTTGGTTTCTGCCTATGGTTGCTCACAGATTAACTTCAAGTCTCTTCCTCTCATCCTCTGGCCTACTGTAATTTCATTTAGGACATCTGGAAATAAATTTTTCTTGTCAACTTAATGAATTAGAGGGCATTTGTTGGACTTTGCCCCCCTATCATGGTGATGCTAGTCTACTTATTATCAATTATTATTAAAAAAATAACTATGGAGAGCCCTAGCTGGTTTGGCTCAGTGGATGGAGTGTTGGCCTGCAGACTGAAGGGTCCCAGGTTTAATTCTGGTCAAAGGCACATGCCTGGGTTGCGGGCTCAATCCCCAGTAGGGGGCGTGCAGGAAGCAGCCAATCAATGATTCTCTCTCATCATTGATGTTTCCCTCTCTCTCTCTCTCCCTCTCCCTTCCTCTCTGAAATCAATAATAATAATAACAATAACAATAATAATAAAATGAATAACTATGGAGAGTTTCTGGGTGAAAATGAAGTGAACTTTGTAAGTAGGAACAAAACTCTCCCTATAAATTATATTATGAGGGATAATATCTCCTTTCATAACTATTTTTATTTGCCTATCAAACCTTTTGTCATGGTAAATTCAAATGCTGCTTTTTCAATGAAAAAATTACGATAGAAAGATCCTTTTGGACTCCCCCCACCTAAAAGGATTCACGCAGCAAGGAAAGAAACTCTTATATGCATTTTGACTGCTTTGGCTTATTTTTCCCCCACTTAGTTTCTTTTCTTTTATTTTCTTTCCTTTTCTTTTTTTCTATTTTCTTTTCTCTTCTTTTCTTTTCTTTTCCTTTTTTTTACTCTAGAGCCTCTATAGTCCTCACGGAACTTGGCTCTGGAGCCTAGATATCTTAATAACTTACTTATGCGTCCTGTCTCCTAGGAGGATATCCTCCCAGAAGGTGAGGGAAACCTCAATGCTGCAATTATTTGAAAAAGTTACGCTGTTACGCTAATATGAAAGCCATTATAGATAGCTGCCGCTGCTATTTTGACATATTATTAGAGAATCCAGATGGCTCATGGCCTCTACTTACATATTCAATACAATCTATTTTCCTTCTTTAAAAGCATTCAAGCATCTAAGAATGCAAGAGAGGGGCAATCCTGCAGATTGATTCCTCAGGCTCACTTTACATAACTCTAAAATATAATTTCTGGGTTTATTTTAGTTTTAACAGAGCATCTTTTGGAAAATTTACTTTGTCTCTCTTCTGCAAAGGACTACAACATTTTTCAAGGAATAACCACTAAAGGAAAGAACAGTTAAGTAGAGCAATGAGGAAGAGAAGTCAATTTTTCTATGGGAAGAATCTAACACTGAGATAATGAATATGCATTTGTAAATTTGTAGGGGGAGTGGTTCATTTTATCTTAATGTAATGATTTTTTAGTACTTATAGCCAGAACATAGTTATTAATTAGATTTATGTCTATCCTTTCTAGAATTAAATAATAACAAGAGGTGAACATTGGAGTTCTGTTGCCTCATCTTACAGAATCTGACAAGTTACTATACAACATAAGGTAAAAGTAAATTTTAAAACATGAGTTGTTGACAAACAATAAGTCACAAACTGACTACTTGTTTATTGATGACTCTGGGAAAACTCTTTTTTCCAGGTATAAATGTCTTCAGTCATAAACTTATTAACATTAGAATGAGTTTGATATGAATAAATCTTAAAGATTAAAATGATCAAATCCTTTAATATTGTCCCTAGGCAAGATTAAAGGAATACAAATAAAATACATTATTTCTCAAAAAATATTTCACAACTGCTTCATGCTCTTTTCACTGCTTAAATATTATATACCTTATCAGACTCTAAGTACAATCTATTTAAAATCTTGTTCCTTTATAATACAGTTATTTGTACGTTTAATTTTTGATGGAATTTGTGAATAACAAAAGTACTAGTATAACAATCAGTAACCATCTTATTTTCCTGTTAGTCCTCTTTTTTCCAGGCAAAATATTACATTTCTCTCAGATTTCTTTATTCTTTTAAAACTTTTAATAGTTTTCCTGATTCCTTCTCTCAACTTAGAATGGTTTATCCAAAAAAGCTCATATACATGGTGTTAATTTTCAACCTAATCAGCACTGATTATTTTGGTGTGCATTGTAGGATTGAGCATGACAAGATATAATAAAAACAATAATGGCTAACACTGATACATTATTATTTTATTATATACTGAGTACTTTGTCACCAATGGTGCTAAGTGATTTACTTGCAGTATTTCATTATATACTTTGAGGGTTATATTAGTTTTATTCCTCTTTTATATGAGGATACAGTGGTATAGTAACTTGACAAAATCACATCAATTACTTAAGTATGTAATATATTAAGTTATATAAGCAACATAAGCAAGTTATGAAGTAACTTGTCTAAGGTCCCAGTTTGAAAATGAGAGCAGCAGCACTGGAACTTAACCTCTATTTAAACCTAAAGCTGTGCTAACTACTGCAGTATTGCAGCCTTCAAGTTTTTCTCTGATTCTGCATGCTCAAATATCATTCAACTTTTATCTACATGATAAATATGCATTGATTAATTGCCATTTGTCAGGCGCAGAACATAATGCTGACAATATATGAAGGACAAGTTGAAGTTTTGATCATACAGAAGTTATTGTCAAGTGAAGAGTTATTAATATTTAACATTAAAATGTGGTGATAATAGCTACTATAATTGGGAGCATGATGTATACAGAGATATTTTAACCCAGATGAAAGAGTGGAGGAATGTATTTTGAAGATAATAAATTTTAACTGAACTCTAAAGTTGAAATGGTAGTAAGTCAGTAAAGGAACAGGAAGGGCTTGTTGTCAAAGGTGGTATCGTGCAGTGATTAGGAGCGTGGATTCCAGAGCCAGGCTTCTAGGCTTAATTCTTAGTTCAATCCTAGTAGGTGGCTTCCAACAGATTTCATTTCCATGTACTCAGTTTCCTTATCTGTAAACTGGGGCAACATAATAGTACCTACCTCATATTACTGTTTTATGGGTTATAAAAACATTTAGAAAAAGTGTCCGGAATATAAGTGGTGCCACATAAATGTTTGCTATCATTATTATCATCTAAGCAGAATCATGCATACAAAGGCTTGAGGGGAGAGAGTGTGTCCATATTGTTAATACAAGGAGGTCAAATTCTTAGTTGAGCTCTCTAGTAAATGAACTACTGATGGCTATGGAAATTATGTTCAGGGTAAATAAACATGCAACCAACAATTCCTTTATATGCATATTTTGTTCAGTATTCATTTCTAAATAATTCATTTTTATTTAGACTACCTGTAGGCCTCTTAAAAAACTATGAGCCATGGGCTGAGGAAATGCAGGGAAATTGTGTCTATGAAAAGGCTTTGGAGTCTCATCAGGAAGCAAAATCTTAGCATGTGAGTGCTAATAATTTTTATGTTTGGTTGTACACAACTTTTATCTTAGTGAGAATATAAGTTGCATCAGAATCCAAAGTTTCCATTACTCACAAGAACTCATTGCACCTTGTAAGTAATTTTTAAATTCAGTGGCTTACTTTATCTTTGCTGGTACTCTAAATTAAGTCTTCAAAGTTAAATTTTGCTAAATTAAGTCTTCAAAGTTAAACAAAGTTAAATTTTGCAACCTAATATCTCCAAACCCAAACATCAAAATTGTTTCCCAAATGTCATTTATTAAACTACTTAGAGGCCCAGTGCACGAATTCATGCACCAGGGGGGTCCCTCAGTCTGGCCTGCAGAATCAGGCTAAAACAGGCTCTCTGACATCCCCCTAAGGGTCCCAGGCCAGGCCAGGGTACCTCACTGGTGTATGATCAGGGTGAGGGAGGGACATGGGAGGCAGGCCAGCCAGGGAGGGACCGTGTGAGGGCTCCAGGGTGTGTCTGGCCCATCTCACTCAGTCCCAATTGGCCAGACCCCAGCAGCAAGCTAACCTACCAGTCAGAGCATCTGCCCCCTGGTGGTCAGTGCACATCATAGTGAGTGGTTGAGCAACTTTAGCATATCATAAGCTTATTATGCTTTAATTGGTTGAAGAGATGACCTGACTACCGGACACTTAGCATAGTAGGCTTTTATTATATAGGATTTGTTCTCTCTTCCAATCAGTGCTTCATGACATAGAATTTATACATAAATCATGAGTCATAAATATACAGAGAAGTGATAGTTGCAAATGTGAAAGACATTTGGGTGGAATGACATTACATTAGCCTCACAGGAAAAGATCTAATCCCACTTCTTATAGGAATTAAAACATAAAATTAACCATTTGATTAATTATCAGTTGGAATTGTCTTAAAGGTAAGTCATCATAACTTTAAAAGGTTAAAATGAATAATGACTTTAGCTTTGTGAATCCTAATACTTAAACAGATTATTTGTATCTAGGATCAAAGCCAAGGGTTCATTTATTTATTTTGCCTTGTGCCTCTCAGCAGGTTTCTGCCATGGGTGACAAGGGAACAAGCAACCACACAGAAGTGACTGACTTCATTCTCATAGGCTTCAAGGTCCGCCCAGAACTCCACATTCTCCTCTTCCTGCTATTTCTGTTTGTATATGCCATGGTCCTTATAGGAAATGTTGGGATGATGGCCATTATTATGACTGATCCCCGGTTGAACACACCAATGTATTTCTTCCTAGGCAACCTCTCCTTCATTGATCTCTTTTACTCATCTGTTATTGCACCCAAGGCCATGATCAACTTCTGGTCTGAGAGCAAGTCCATTTCCTTTGCAGGTTGCATGACCCAGCTCTTTCTCTTTGCCCTCTTCATTGTGACTGAAGGATTTCTCCTGGCAGCCATGGCTTATGACCGCTTCATTGCCATCTGCAACCCACTCCTGTACTCTGTCCAGATGTCAACACGTTTCTGCACTCAGTTGGTGGCTGGTTCCTATTTTTGTGGCTGCTTCACCTCAGTTCTTCAGACCAGCATGACACTTACTTTATCCTTTTGTTCTTCTCGGGTCATTGACCACTTTTACTGTGATGCTCGTCCACTTCAGAGAATATCTTGTTCTGACCTCTTTATCTATAAAATGATTTCTTTTTTCTTATCCAGCATCATTATCTTGCCTACTGTCATAGTTATTATCGTTTCTTATATGTATATTGTGTCCACAGTTCTAAAGATACACTCCACTGAGGGACGTAAGAAAGCCTTTTCTACTTGCAGCTCTCACTTAGGAGTTGTGAGTGTACTGTATGGTGCTGTGTTTTTTATGTATCTCACTCCTGACAGATTTCCTGAGTTGAGTAAAGTGGCTTCCTTATGTTACACCCTAGTCACTCCTATGTTGAATCCTTTGATTTACTCTCTGAGAAACAAAGATGTCAAAGAAGCTCTAAAAAAAATTCTAGAGAAGAAAAATACTGTTCTTTGATTATTATTTCTCTTCCACCAAAGGTGCTGTGGCTATTTCTTGCATGCTCCTTATGGCCATTAAGAAAAGTTATTCTTCTGAACATCCTAAAAGTGTTATCAGTAGCATTTTCAACAGAGATTATGCTCCCCATTATTACTTTTTCCTTTTCCTCTGAGACATTGTTAATTTTGAACACCCTCATTACAGGATATGTTCAGGATGTTAGAGAAGCATTCTTCAGGATGAACCCTCCCACTGATTTCAAATAATGTTTTATTTCACAGAATTGATTTCTATTTATTTTTATGGCATCCTGCTTTACACTCTTTATATTTTATTATAATGTTTAAACAATATTTTGTCTGATGTTTGTCTTTGGAATTGCTTCTCCACGTATATTGATAACTGACAATAATGCCCAATTTATTTTTTTAAATAAAATATTTCTCAATTTTATAACTAGTTTCTTTACTGTGTTAAGCAGCGATTGAAATTTCACTTTGAATCTAGTATTTATATGTGTTATATTGAGAGAAAAGAGTAATAAGAAGAATTGGATAATAAGTAATCTTCACTATATACAATAACTTATAAAACTGTATATGGAGTGTGGCAGGTATTGTGGAGTGCTCTGAGGCACTGCTAGTTGCTGAATTCTAATATAAAGAACTACAGTGGGAGATAAATATTGGCAAATATTTTTGAGCAATAATTCTTTGGATTTATATCTTCATAATTTTTTGTGTTAATTATTGTAAGAAATATTTAATATTGCTATAGAAGCAAGCTAGTAATCAAAATAGACTGTGATCCAAATTTACTCATCTATGCCTTTGAAGGTTTATTTATTTGATTAATTTTATGTTCTGGTCTTATAATAGTCTCAGATATAAATGATCTCATTCTTTAGGGAGCTTACAATTTACTGTGAAAGTTACATCCTTGGACAGACAATTAAAACCCAGAAATGTGTATGCTAAAGATAATAGAGACTGCAAGGTGGGGTGCCTGAGAGAAGGTGGTTGGTAATCAAGGAAAATATTTAGGACTCTGTGAAAAATGTATGTAAAAGGGGATAGAAATTGAGTCAGGGAAACTGCCATGTCAGTTTTATTATTGATGTGTGCTTAGAGTATGTCAGTGTAAATTAAAAAAGACTGAATTGAAAAATTCAGGTAAAATACACAGAACATATTAACTGATTAATAGGAGGAGAGTATACTGAAAAGATTGTCTCTCACCCTTTTTTAACTTGAATGGTGTGTTGGTGATGGTACAAACAGATAAACAGTAATGGAATTCTCACCGAACTAGGAATAGGGAGGAATTTCCTCAACTTGATTAAACATCTACAAAAAACCCCAAAACCATATTTTTAAAAGCTAAGATAATCTTTTTTAAAATATATATATTTTATTGTTTGTTTGTTTTTTTACAGAGAGGAAGGGAGAGGGATAGAGAATTAGAAACATTGATGAGAGAGAAACATTGATCAGCTGTCTCCTGCACCCCCCACTACTGGGGATGTACCCGCCACCAAGGTTCATGCCCTTGACTGGAATCAAACCTGGGACCTTTCAGTCAACAGGCCAAGGCTCTATCCACTGAGCCAAACAGGTTAGGGCAATATAATCTTTAATTGTGAGAAACTGGAAGCTTTCTCACTAAGATTAAGAACAAGCAAGAATGTCCTCATTCACCACAACTTTCAGCATCCTATTGGAAGTCTTAACTAATATAGACAAGAAAAAAACTAAGTGTTGTGAGTTGAATTATATCTTTTAAAACTTGTATGTTGCAACCCTAGCCCTCCAGTACTGCAGCTTGTGATTATATTTGGAGAAAAAGCCTTCAAAGAGATCATGAAAATAAGGCTCTTGGTGGGCCCTAGCACAATCTGACTGGTATCTTTATGAGGGAGGAGATTGTGACACACAGGGAGACACAGGGGTGGCTGTGCACTGAGGTATGCCAATGTGAAGAGGGAGCAAACAAGGAGAGAGGCCTCAGAAGAAAACAAATCTGGAGGCACCTTCATCTTGGACTTCCAGTTTCTAGAACTGTGACAGAATAAATTTGTTTTTTAAGCCATCCAATCTGTGATATTTTGTTATGGCAGTTCTAGCAAACTAATATAAAAAAGTATACAGAATGGGAAGGAAGAAATAATACTGACTTTGTTCAGAAATGACATAATTGTTTTTGCAGAAAATCTGAATGAACTGAAAATAAAACTCCAGAAACTAATAAGGGATTATAGAAAGGTTTCAGGATATATGGTTAATATACAAAAGTCAATAGCTTTCTCTGTGCCAGCAATGAGCGAATAGAATTTAAAATGAAGACACAGTTACATTTGTGTTAGAACTCCTCAAAAATAAAATGCTCAGGTATAAATCTCACCAGTATGTACAAGATCTACAGGAGGAAAACTATAAAACTTCAATGGAAGCTATCTAAGAAGATCTAAATATAAATAGAGAAATATTTTATGTTTATGAAGAGAAAGATTCAATACCAAGCTGTCAGTTTTTCCTAACTTGATCTATACATTCAATGCAATCCCAATCCAAATCCCAGCAAGTTCTTTTGGATGTTGAGAAACTTTAGATATTGAATCTAAATGTTATATGCAGAAGAACTAAAATAATCAATACAATGCTGAAGGAGAAGAACGGAATCAGATAACTGACATAACACAACTTCATGACTGACCATATAGCCACAGTAAGACCGTGTGGTATTGGTGAAAGAATAGAAAAATAGATCAATGAGGCAGAACAAAGGGGATAGAAATAGAGCCACATGAATATAGTCAACTGATCTTTAATAAAGCAAAGATAATACAATGGAGAAAAGATAGTCTTTTCAACAAAGAGTACTGGAACAACTGGGCATCCATATGCAAAATGTGAAGTAGATATAAACTTCATACCATTCAAGAAAATTGACTCAAAAGGATCATAGACTTAAGTGTAAAACAAAACTATAAAACATCTAGAAGATAACATAGAAGAAATCTAGATGATGTTGGGTATGATAATGCCTTTTTGATGCAATACCAAAGGTATAATCCAGGAAAGACATAATGAGTAAGTTGGACTTCACTAACACTAAAAACTTCTGATCTGTGAAAGACATTGTCGAAGAATGAGAAGAATAGACAAACATTTTTAAAGACATATCTGAAAAAGAATATAAAAATATGCAAGGGAACTCTTAATGCTCAACTATAAGAAAACAAACTACCTGATTAAAAAATAGACCAAGACCTCAATAAACACCTCACCAAAGAAGATATGCAGAAGGCAAATAAACACATGAAAAAGTGTCCTATGTTATATGTCATCAGGGCATGCAAATAAAACAACAATGAGATACCACTATGCATCTATCAGATTGGCCAAAATCCAGGACACTGACATCATTAAATGCTGACAAGCATGTGGAGCAACAGGAACTCTCATATGTAGCTGGTGGGAATTCAAAATAGTACAGCCACTTTGGAAGACAATTTGGCAGTGTCTTGCAAAAACTAAACATAATGTAACTATATGATTCAGCAAATATGCTGCTTTACATTTACCCAAGGTTTATGTCCACACAAAAACCTTCACAGAGGTGTTTAAAGCAGCCTTATTCACAATTATCAAAATTTGGAATAACCAAGATTTTCTTCAGTAAGTGAATAAATAAACCTAGTATATCTAGACAATGGAATATTATTCAGCACTAAAAAAGAGCTATCAAGCTGTAAAAAGATGTGGTGGAAACTTAAATGCATATTACTAAGTGAAAGTGTACAACTGGAAAAACTACCTATTGTATGAGTCCAACTATATGACCATTCCGGAATAGTCACTAGGGATTGTAGGGTGTAGGAAGAGTTAAATAGGAAAAACACAGAAGATTTTTAGTGCAGTGAAAAGACTGTATTGTTTTTAATCCACTCATCTACAGATGGACACTTGGGCTGTTCCAGACCTTAGCTATTGTAAATTGCACTGCTATGAACACAGGGGTGCATATATTCTTTTTGATCTATGTTTCAGGTTTCTTTGGATATATTTCTAGAAGTGGGATAACTGGGTCAAATGGCAGTTCCATATTAAATTTTTTGAGAAATCTCCATACTGTTTTCCACAGTGGCTGCACCAGTCTGAATTCCCATCAGAGTATACTAGGGTTCCCTTTTCCCTATATCCTCACCAGCACTTGTCATTTGTTGATTTGTTGATGATAGCTATTCTAACAGTTATGAGGTGATATCTTATTGTTTTAATTTGCATGTCTCTGATGATTAGTGATTTTGAGCATTTTTTTCATATGTCCCTTGGCCTTCTGTATGTCCACTTTGGAGAAGTGTCTATTTAGCCCATTTTTTAAATTGGATTTCTTGTCTTCCTTTTGTTAAGTTGTATGAGTTCCTTATATATTTTAGAAATTAACCCCTTATCAGATGTATCATTGGCAAATATGTTCTTCCATGCAGTGGGCGCCATTTTCATTTTGTTGATGATTTCTTTTGCTGTGCAGAAGATTTTTATTTTGATGTAGTCCCGTTTGTTTATTTTCTCCTTAGTTTCTCTTGCCCTAGGAAATGTAGCAGTAAACACATTACTATAAAGGATGTCTGAGATTTTGCTGCCTATGGTTTCTTCTATGATTTTTATGGTTTCACAACTTACATTTAAGTCTTTTATCCATTTTGAGTTTATTCTTGTGTATGGTGTAAGTATATTTACACCATGGAATACTATGCAGCTCTAAAAATGAAAGATCTCTTACCATTTGAGATAGCATGGATGGACCTGGAGAGTACTACGCTAGGTGAAATAAACCAGTCTGAGAAAGATAAGTATTACATGATCTCACTCATATGGGAAATCTATGAACAAAATAGGTCCAGAGATATAGAGGCATAAAAACAGACTGATGAATCTCAGAGGGAATGCTGGGGTGGGTGGGTGAGTGGGGAAAGATTAACCAGGGAACTTACATGCATAAATGCATTGCCCATGGAAACAGACAATAGTGTAGTGAAGGCCTGGAAGGGATGGATGTGGGGGTCAATGGAAAAAAAGGGGGACATCTGTAATACTTTCAACTATAAAGATAATTTTTTTAAAAAAGAAAATGCTTCATGTAATACCATAATCATGGATACATGTCATTATGCAATTGTTTAAATCTATAGAATATACAATTCCAAGCGTGAACCGTGAAGCAAACTATGGATTTTGAGTGATGATAATGTATCAATCAGGCTCATCAATATTAGCAAGTATAATCTGGTGGAGGATGTTTATAATGTGGGAAGCTTTGCATGTGTGGGGTCAAGGTATATACAATAAATCTCTCTACCTGCCTCTCTTTTGCTGTGAGCCTTAAGCTTTTCTAAAAAAATTAAAGCCTTAATTTTAAAAAAGAAAAAGAAAAAATGAGATACTACTACATACCTATTAGAATGACCTAAATATGAGCATACCACATGCTGACAAGGATGTGGAGCAACAAACAGAAATCTTCATTAGCCCTAGGTGAATTAAAAATGGTATAAATACTTTGGAAGACAGTTTGCATTTTCCTACAAATTTAGGCATATTCTTACAATGTGATTCATCAAATACCTTTTTGGTATTTACTCAAAGGAGTTGAAAACTTATGTTTTCACAAAAAGCTGCACATAGTGTATAGCAGCTTTATTCATAATTTCCAACACTTGGAAGTAACCAATATGTTTTTTAGTAGGTAAATGGGTAAGTAAACTGTGGTACATCTAGACAATGGAATAATATTCAGCACTCAAGTGAAATGAGCTATCAGCTTTGAAAAGACATGGAAGAACCATAAACCCATGTTATTAAGTGAAAGAAACCAACCTGACAAGACTACATACTGTATAATTTCAACTATATGACATTCTTTCAGCTATTTCTATATTTTTGTTCTTGTTTCCTTTTTTATTTTTTTTAATGATTTTGCTGGACTATTTTGTTGAATTCTGTTAGCTCTGAGAAGCCTCTGATGTCACTTCTCTTATGCAGTTATACTGCTGTCTTCCCCTAATCATTTTGAGTGATGTGCCTCTGTAGGTTTCTTACCCAGCAGATTGCCTCCACCAATCTTTTTTTTATAGAAGGCAAAAATTATTTTATTAATAAAATATACAATCCAAAATTGACATTATAGTCAAATACTAGCTTCAGAATAAATTATGCAAAAATGAAAAACACATAAGAAAACAATAATATTGTATCAGCGTTAACACATTGCACATAATTTTTTTCAAGAAAAACAATTTTAAATCCTACCTAATAAAGAGGGAATATGCTAGTTGACCCTCATGCTGTTGCCAAGATGGCAGCACCCACAGCCAATAGGAGGGAATATGCTAACTGACTGCCATACCCTCAAAGATGGCAGTGCCACAGCTAATAAAGAGAGCATATGCTAATTGACTGCCACACCCTCAAAGATGGCAGCGCCCACAGCCAATCAGGAGGGAATACACTAATTGACTGCCATGCCCTCAAAGATGGCAGTGCCCACAGCCACAAGATGGCGGTACCCAGGCCCCTCAGCCCCCTAGCCGCCCAGGGCCTGCTGGAGGTGCAGGCAAGCCTCGGATGGCGGCTGCCCAGATGCCGAGGGCTGCCTGAGGCTCAGGTAACCAGGGCCGGCTGAGGCTTGTGCTGCCGGCAGTGGAAGCAGCAGAGGTGTGATGGGGGCATTGCCTTCCCTTGATTGCCGGGTCGCCTCCCACTCCTGAGGGCTCCCAGACTGTGAGAGGGGGCAGGTCGGGCTGAGGGACCCCCCCTCCAGTGCATGAATTTTCTTGCACCGGCCTCTAGTATAATATTACTGAAACTGTACTAACATAGTATAATATTACAAAAGCTGTAGGAAATATGAAAAATCTGTAAATAAGTGGATCACTTCTCTTATTTTCTAAAATATTTATTTTTCTCTGGCTCTATTTTGTTCATCAGTTTATGTTGTTCATTATATTCCACAAATGAGTGAGATCATGTGATTTTATCTTTCTCTGACTGACTTATTTCGCTTAGCATAATGCTCTCCTGGTCCATCCATGCTGTTGCAAATGGTAAGAGTTCCTTCTTTTTTACAGCAGTGTAGTATTCCATTGTGTAAATGTACCACTGTTTTTCAATCCACTCATCTGCTGATGGGCACTTAGCTTGTTTCCAAATCTTAGCTATTGTAAGTTGTGCTGCTATGTACATAGGGGTGCATATATCCTTTCTGGTTTCTTGGGATATATTCCTAGAAGTGGATTATTGGCTCAAATGGGAGTTCTATTTTTTATTTTTTGAGGAAACTCCATACTGTTTTCCACAGTGAAAATTAAGGACATTTACATTTAAGTCCTTAATCCATTTTGAGTTTATTTTTGCTAACAATGTAAGTTGGTGGTCTAGTTTCATTTTTTTGCATGTATCTGTCCAATTTTCCCCAAAACCATTTATTGAAAAGACTTTCTTGACTCCATTGTATGCTCTTATCAAATATTAGTTGAGTATACTGGCTTGGGTCAATTTCTGGGTTCTCTGTTCTGTTCCATTGGTCTATATGTCTGTTCTTGAGTCAGTACCAGCCAGTTTTGAGAACAGTGGCTTTGTAGTATTGTTTGCTATCTGGTATTGTGATACCTCAAACTTTGTTCTTCTTTCTCAGGATTGTTGCAGCTATTCAGGGTTTTTGTTTGTTTGTTTTTTTACATTCCAGATGAATTTTTGAAGAGTTTGTTCCAGGTCTGTGAAATATGCCACTGGTATCTTAATGGGGATTGCATTGACTCTATTGATTGCTTGGGGTAGTTTGGACATTTTAATGATGCTGATTCTACCAATCTATGAAAATGGTATATCCTTCCATTTGTTTATATCTTCCTCTATCTCTTTTTTCAGTGTCCTGTAATTTTCTGAGTACAGGTCCTTTATATCCTTGGTTAAATTTATTCCTAGGTGTCTTAATTTTTTTGGTGCAATGATAAATGGGATTGTTGTTTTTTTTTTAGTTTCTCTTCTTGTGAGTTCATTATTGGTGTAAAAAAAAAAGCCATAGATTTCTGGGTGTTAATTTTGTGTCCCGCTACATTGACAAATTCATGTATTAGTCTAGTAGGTTTTTGATAGAATCTTTAGGGTTTTCTATGTACAATATCATGTCATCTGCGAACAATGAAAATTTTACATCTTCTTTTCCAATTTGGATACCTTTTATTTCTTCTTCTTGTCTGATTGAACAGGAGTGGTGATAGTGGGCATCCATGTCTTGTTCCTGCTCTTAGGGACAATGGTTTTAGTTTTTGCCCACTGAATATGATGTTGGCTGTAGGTTTGTCATATATGACCTTTATCATGTTGAGATATGTTCCCTCTATTCCCACTTCACGGAGAGTTTTATCAGAAATGGGTATTGAATTTTCCGAATGCTTTCTCTGCATCTATTGATAAGATCATGTGATTTTTGTCTTTCAATTTGTTTATGTATCACGTTTATTGATTTATGAATATTGTACCAGCTTGCATCCCTGGAATAAATCCCACTTGATCATGGTGTATGATATTTTTAATATATCCACTAATCTTGGAAAGATTAGTAAGATATGCATAACCCTAGCTAATTTAGCAAAGGAAAAACAACAACATTAATTCACAGTATCAGGAATGAAAACTAATATCACTGTAGATCCTCCTGATATTAAAAAAGAATATAGTTATTCATATCAAAAATTTCTTTCTTAAATTAAAATCTTTTTTTAAAAAATATATTTTATTGATTTTTTACAGAGAGGAAAGGAGAGAGATAGAGAGTTAGAAACATCGATGAGAGAGAAACATCGATCAGCTTCCTCCTGCACACTCCCTACTGGGGATGTGCCTGCAACCCAGTAGGACAATGTACATGCCCTTGACCGGAATCGAACCTGGGACCTTTCAGTCTGCAAGCCGATGCTCTATCCACTGAGCCAAACCGGTTTTGGCTAAATTAAAATCTTTTAAATAAAATAAATTGGTATTCAAAAGAGAGATATAAATTTTAAAATATCTATTAAAGAAATTGAAATTTTATTAATAATCTTCACATTGGCTTCACCAGTGTTTACTTTCAAATGTTTAAGAAAGAAATGTGACCATTTCTACATAAACCCATTCAGAAATTGTCATAAAGGAAATACTTCCTAACTATATGAATCTATCATAAGTCTCTTATAGATCTTAAAATAAAAAATTATAGATACATCTCTTCTATATATTTAACATAAAAAATTTAAATGGTATATTAACAAATAAAATACTTCAACATAAGAAGAACAGTTAAATCTTCCTGAAGTGATGTTTATACTACAAATACAAAGGCCATTTAATATTTAAAAAGTAATGAAGGTGCTCACAAGATGGTCGCCACAAGATGGCCTCATGCAGAGCTGAGGCAGGGCCTGGTGGCCACTCTGTGCAGTGACGTGGCTCTGTGTGGTGTGGAGGAGGCTGGTTCTAGCGTCTCCGCCACCTCAGGTGGAGAAGGTGCATTCTGGCAGAGGAGGTGGGTCCCAGCACGGGAAGGCTGTTGTGGGCAATCAGGTCTGCAGGGGAGAGCAGTTGGGGGTGATCAGGCTGGTGGGGGAGGGCAGTTGGGGGCAATCAGGCTTGCAGGGGAGTGGTTAGGGGGCCATCAGGCTGGCAGGCAGAAGTAGTTAGGGGCATTCAGGCAGGCAGGTGAGCAGTTAGGAGCCAGTGGTCCCAGATTGTGAGAGGATGTCCGACTGCCAGTTTAGGTGGTACTGGGCCTAAATCGGCAGTCAGACATCCCGAAAGGTCCCAGATTGTAGAAGGTGTATGCCGGGTTGAGGGACACCCTCTCCTATGCATGGATTTTGTGCACTGAGCCTCTAGTGAAAGAATAACTACTGTGATATTTGCCTAACATGCCCCAAAAGCAAAAAACACAAACAAATGAACAAACAAACCAAAACTGGAAAACAAAACACAAAAAAACCCTCTGGAGAAAATAAATTTTATTTTTTAAGTTAACTAATTAACTTAAAATTTCTATTTTATTTTTTCCATCACCATTTATCCCCTCTATGCCCTCTTCCACTTCTATCCCCCTTCACTCCCCCCACAATCTCCACTCTGCTGTCCATGTCCATGAGTTCCTTCTCTTTAAAAATTTTTTACTCAATCCCTTTATTTCTTGTCTCTGCTGGTGTATTTACAGTACAGATAAGAAACAAGTTTCTAAAAGTAAGGGTCATAATCCACTTAAATAAAAAAACTCATGAATGTTCATCTGTATAAATCATGAAAATAAAGAATCAGGTGATTCTCATTCAAATGTGTGTTTTTTTAATTTATTTTGTTTTGTAAGTAGAAGGTTAGTTATCATGTTTCCTAGAAAGTTAGAGAGCCCTACTAACTTTCTAAAAGTTTGGTGAACTTACTAATTGATAATTTCTTTCTTTCTTTCTTTCTTTCTTTCTTTCTTTCTTTCTTTCTTTCTTTCTTTCTTTCTTTTGCATTATGATACAAAATACATTATTGTTAAGAGAAAATTTAGTCCCTAGTTAGTATCTTGTAGAGGGAATACCCACTGCTCTGGTTTCCCTCCCCATGAGAAAATTTCTCTCAGAACCCATCCCAGGTCTATTTGTTGGTTTAATCAATCAAAAAGTACAGTAAACTTCAGAAAGACAGAAAAAGAGAAGCTAAAATTTTTGCTAGTACTTCATCAGCTTAGGAATTCTGAGCCATGACCTGAGGAGTGAAGAAATGTGATACATGTTGCAGAACAACTTTCTGTTAAACAAAGGTTTGCTTCTTTTCATACTTTTGTTTCTTCATGAATGTACTCTATTTCACATATAGTAGAGGGTTAACTAAGGTAAGAAGTAGCATTCAGTCTTGAAAATATCTCTTATATTTAATTTGTTTATTTTCAACACTCTTCTCTTTTAGATAGCATTAATTACATATTTCCCTCTAATTTTTGTTTAAACTAGAAACTTGCTTATGTAAAATATGAATTTAAGGAAAACATGTATTTTTGTAGTGAATAGGCCCTACCAGAGTTTACTTTTGACCATTCTTCAGCTTTTTAAAATTAATCAGTCAACATGCTATTAACTTTTAATTTTTTCAAAAAAGAAGATATTGAATTGATTCTAATATACAACCAAATTGATTCTAATATACTTCCATAGTTCCATCTTATTTTAAAAGAAAGTCAAAATTAGCAAAATTATAGCAATGACAACAAAAATTACAAGAAATATTTTATAGTTTATATCACATATAATTTTATTATATTTCTATAATCTACGGATAAATTTACATATATACTGAATTATCAATTTTATAATTATGCAATTATAAAATATTTTTATAAATTTATTGCTTGTCAGTTTTTTACATTGTATAACAGATTATTGAATAACAAACCACTATGATAGTCAATCTTATGACTATAAATAAGCCTCTTAAACCTTTCTTGTCTCAATTTTCCTACTCATAAAATTAGAACAAAAATTTTTCTCTACCTTTGCAATGTATATTATTTAAGGACATTGTATAGTCATAATAGCATAAGTCTAAATAGATATAATGCAAGTTTGTTTAAATACATATTTCTTCCCTTTTCTTCACTTGTAACTATCTTTACATTATTATGTGGCCTTCTGTTCTTCATATGCACAGATCTCTATATTTTTGAAAATACAGGAAAATCTCTGCCCAAGACCTTAGAATTCTCCACTTGCATTTCAATCTGCAAAATCCAAAGAAAACAAAAGAGGGAAGGAAGGAAGAAACGAAGGAGGGAAGAAGGAAGTTAGGAAGGAGAACAATGAAAGTCTAATTGCACTGAGTTAGGAAATATAAGAATCACTTCTGTTTTTAGTAGGTGAACTGTGTCACTAAGAGTGTGTATCTTTATCTACAGAGATAAAGATAATGAAAGAAATAGGAACATGAGGTTAATGTGTAAAAGGATGATGCTTTTGGCAGGATCTGCAATCTTTTTCCTGATGTGAGAAAGACAGATACAATGTTTATGTATTATTTTTCTGTAGTAGATTAAATAATTGTTAAAAAATAAAATGAGAGACCATCAATTGAACCAATTTTTACTTAAATATAATCTTAAGTGGATTACAATATCCATGAGAAATGTCTTTCACTAAAGGAGGCAGCTTTCAATGGCAGTAAACTGATAACAATCAAGAAAGAAAAAGAAAAGAAACTCTTCTTTTCAGATGTTTTCCTAGAATTTTCATTTCTCCAAAGCACATGTAGAGGGAAAATCTGCATTATTTGCAAATAGGTATATCTAAAAAGGCTAACCAATCAGATTGAACTTTTCACTAGGAAGACTTTTTTAAAATAGTAATTATTCCTTTAAAACATTTATTTTTCAATTATAGTTTATATTCAATATTATTTTTATTAGTTTTAGGTACACAGTATAGTGGTTAGACAATCATGTATTTACAAAGTGATTCCCTCTGACATTTCAAGTGCTCACCTGGACCGTACATAGTTATTGCAATATTATTGACTATATTCCCTATGCTGTGCTTTACACCCCCATGACTATTTTATTACTTCTTAATCCCTTTACCTTTTTCACCCAGCCCCCCAACTCCTCTCCCCTCTGGCAACCAATAGTTTGTTCTCTGTATCTATGAGTCTGTTCCTATTTTGTAGTAATTCATTCTTTATGTTCATTGGTGTTTTGTGAAGTATTTGGAACAATATGATATGAAACTTTTTTTCATGCTGATTCCTAGTTATTTGTACTAAAACAGTATTCTGGTCACTTATTTCTTTCATTTTTACCATCTCCTCAGTTCCACCAATATCTCAGCTATGAAGAATGAGCTAAATAGGAATTACTCAGAGGTGACTGAGTTTATTCTACTAGGGTTCAGAATCCCTCCAGAGCTACAGATCCTCTTATTCCTAGTATTCTTGCTGATCTACATGGTCACTGTGGTGGGAAATACCAGCATGATAATTGTCATTAAGAGTGACTCCAGACTTCAAACACCTATGTATTTCTTCCTTAGAAACTTGTCCTATTTAGATCTCTGCTACTCAACCGTGATCGCTCCCAAAACTTTAGCCAACTTCTTATCTAATGAAAAGAAAATTTCTTACGGTGGCTGTGCGGCCCAATTTTTCTTCTTTGCCCTATTTGTCACAACCGAAGGCTTTCTGCTGGCTGTCATGGCATTTGATCGATTCTCCGCCATTTGCTACCCTCTCCTTTACCCTGCGCACATGTCCCAGAAAGTCTTTGTTCACTTGGTAACTGGATCCTTTATCTGTGGAAGCATCAACTCCATAGTCCAAACAGGTTTCACCTTCAGTTTGCATTTCTGTGGAGAAAACAGATTGGACCACTTTTTCTGTGATGTCCCAGCCCTGATTAAGATCTCATGTGTTGACACCTTTGTAAATGAGGTTGTACTGTTTATTCTCTCTGCTCTCATCATCGTCACCACCACAGCAGTCATTCTGGTTTCCTATGCTTATATCCTCTCCACTGTCCTGAAGATCCCCTCGACCCATGGCAGGAGGAAGACCGTCTCTACATGTGGCTCCCACATAGCAGTGGTGAGTTTATTCTATGGGACGGTGTTCTTTATGTATGCCCAACCTACAGCCATCTCCGCACCAGAGCAAAACAAGATTGTAGCTGTGTTCTACACACTTATAATACCAATGCTAAACCCTCTAATATATAGTTTGAGAAACAGAGATGTGAAAGAGGCTGTGAAAAGTATATTCTGCAGGAGATGATTCTCTCACTGACATTTGTAAAATCACTTATATAGCAGGCAAATTTTGTCTCTAAGGGTTCAAGTTACATTTGTTCTTGTAAAATTATTACTAGTATATCAAAGATATTTTTATATGGCAACAAATTTTTTACTATTTTACAAAATAATGTTTCTAACAATATAGGTCTATATATCATTACTCTATTTGCTTAGGATATATAAAATCACATGTTCATAATTTATGATGTACTAATATTTTCATTAAAATTTTACTTTGATTAAGAAGTAAATATTAAGAGTTGTTATTTTATAATAATTAAAATAATATTGGTCTGTGCAAATCATTTTTTAATTTTTTCATTCTACAAAACAACTAAGCTGATATTTGTTAGGAAAGGATAACACCCCATTGTGTAGATGACAGAACAGAATGGTAATGATTACATAGAACACTTCCCAATAAAAGGCCTATTCTTTTCTAAATATCCAGGTTTATATTTTGAGGATTATCATCCTTAGAGCGACAACTCCTATAAAAAAGAACCCATAGTATATTATTAGAGAGGTAATTTTTCACATGGAAAATGTGTCAATAACATTCTACTAATTTTTATTTTCTCATTTTCTTTTGAATATAAAATGATCTGTATATATAAAAGCCTAATATGCAAAGTGTCCCCTTGGGAGTTCGACCAACCAGGAGTTCGATCGCTCACTATGATGTGTGCTGACCACCAGGGGGCGGCACAGAATAAAGGAAGGCCCCAGCCAGCAGCTGGCAGCTGGGCAAGGGAGGCCCTGACTAGCAGCCAGCCGCCATTAGGGACACTACCCTTGCACAAATTTCATGCACTGGGCCTCTACTACATTTTATAAGATGATATATAAAAGACAGGTACTATATGCCATATATCATTTTTATGACTATTTTCAAATGAGGAAATTGACACACCAAGAGAATATGAACTCATGTATAAAGTACTTATGTATTTCTTTTTTAAAAAATTTTACTAAAAACTATGTTTTTATTGATTTCAGAGAGAGGAAGCGAGAAGGAGAGAGAAAAACAGGTATGGGCTGTCTCCTGCATAGTCCCTACTGGGGATTGAGTCTGAAATCTGGGCATGGGCATGTACCCTGACCAGGGATCAAACCCATAGACCTCTCCATGCATGGGACAATGTTCAGCCAACTGAGCCACACTGGCCAGGGCCTCATGTATTTCTTTACTTCTCAAATCAGACCTATCATGAAGGGAACATTATATACGTATTAAATGTATAATTTAAATTAATATATTTTATGAGTATAGAAATTGTATCTTAAAGCATTAAGTAATGTGCTTAATATTACATTGCCAGTAACAACTAGAGCTAGTATGGAACACAGAGTTTCTGATCCAAAGCCGCAGAGGTAAAGATTATGTGGCAGTGACTCAGAGAGGGCCCTTTCCAAGGGCTTAGTATCTTTTTGACTTATGCAAAAAAATTTCCTTTCCTTTAAACACCTTAAAATCAGTAACAAAATGTGTTTAAAAATATGAGGAAACAGATTTAGAAATATAAATAGAATGATATGACCCAGGCAAGGATGTGCAGAACTGCTCAGAGGGTTCTGGTTCTAGAAGCAAACCCTGGAGGCAGCTACAGTTAGCCGCCACCTGGTGGCCGCTGCCCACGCTAAGTCCAGTTGAATGGAACAATAGTTAGGAATTAAAAGTATTTCCTAGTTACTGAGTTTCATCCTCTTTATATTGTCCTGAGCAGGGGAGATTGGTTAGAAATAACCCTACATCTTCCTGTCTTCTGAGATGTAACTGTCTGTTATTGTCATCCCTGTTAACACTCCTCATCTTTTGTTCTTTTCCCTCGTCAACAATGTCTTGTAAGATCTCATTCCCTGTTTCAGAAAAGGGATGAACAGAAAATGGGAAGTATTTACCAATTATACCTGAATTTGTCTTATCTTGAGATGCATTGTCACAGGGTTTTCCTAAATGGTATTTAGAATTGTGTGCATGTTCATCATCTGACAAAGCATTGTTTGGTTTCCTCATACTAATCATAGTACATTTTAAACTCAAGTTTGCTTGTCTTAATATCATTAAAAGATGTGGAAGTTTTTTTCTCCTATTTTATTTTGAAGAAGGCATTGTATAACATGGAAATTATTCCCTCCTTGAGTTGCCATCTAGACAAGGAGTTTTTATTATGAGAAAAGTTTTAGTTTGTGATTCAGTTGCTGTAATGGTTATTAAAAGAGGTGATAATCAAAGTATGCAACAGCTTGTTCAATAATAACTGTATGAAAATGCTTATATATCAATAAATAAATCAATAGTACAAACTAGCACCTTTTACCTCCATACTAAACTGCTTAGCTAGTGAGGTTTTTAACACAAACCATTCTAAAAGTTTCCAAATCATTTACAGATTATTTTTATAATTTTTGGGGGGAAGTCTTTGGTTTGACATGTTATCAGTAAACACTATCTGAACCACAGTTTGATATGAAGGGACTAGGCTAGACCAAACCATTATTATAATTTTAGCATTAAATGGAAAGTCATTAAATGATGTCATGTTTGAGAAAGTAAAACTTTCTATAAATTTGTTTTTAATTCTTAATCCTCGTCAGGCTTCTGCTAAACCAATATCAATTATATTTAAAAAATTCTAACTCTTGCCGAAGCCGGTTTGGCTCAGTGGATAGAGCGTCGGCCTGCGGACTGAAGGGTCCCGGGTTCGATTCCGGTCAAGGGCATGTACCTGGGTTGCGTGCACATCCCCGGTGGGGGGTGTGCAGGAGGCAGCTGATCGATGTTTCTCTCTCATCGATGTTTCTAACTCTCTATCTCTCTCCCTTTCTCTCTGTAAAAAAATCAATAAAATATATTTTAAAAAAAAAATTCTAACTCTTGTTTAATTCCTGATCTTCAGAAGAAGTCATTCAGTCTTTAATTATTAAGGATGATGTTACCTATAGGTTTTCATAGATGCCCTTAATCAGGCTGAGGAAAATTGATGAGGTGTTATCACAAATGAATGTTTGGTTTTGTCAAATGGTTTTTCTGTACCTATTGAAATGTGACTTTATATATGTATATGTACACACATATATAAACATATATGCACATATATAAATATAAATATATGTAAATATTTATATTCACCTTTCTGGTTTGTTAATATAATAAATTACATTGATTTATTTTTGAATATTAATCAGCTTTTCATTCTGGGATAATGTTGTCTTTTTCTTTTTGATTCTTTGTTAGATTGAATTTACTAAAATTTTGCTTAGAAATTTTGTGGTTGTGTTTACAACAGATATTGACCTGAAGTCTTCCTTTTTTGTTCTGTTTCTGTCTGGTTTAATACCAACGTTATACTGGCTTCATTTATTAAATTAGGGTCTATTCCCTCCTTTAAAATCTCTTGAAGAAGTTTATGTAGAATTGTTATTAAGTTTTCACTTAAATATTTGGTAGTGACTCACTAGTGAATCAAACTAGAATTTTTATTTGTGGGATAGTTTTTAACTACAATTTCGATTTTTAAAAAATATATATTTTTATTGATTTCAGAGAGGATGGGAGAGAGAGAGAGATAGAAACATCAATGATGAGAGAAAGTCATTGATGGGCTGCCTCCTGCACATCCCACACTGGGGATCAACCCTGCAACCAAAGCATGTGCCCTTGACTGGAATCGAGGGGCCCTTCTGTCCACAGGCTGATGCTCTATCCACTGAGCCAAACCAGGCAGGGCTACAGTTTCAATTTTTAAAATTGCTCTCGATGAAATAAACTGGGCCAGTCACTGGGCTTACCACTGTGAAAAGTTGACCTAAGTGGAGAAATTTTAAACTGGAGCCAGAGTAACTATTCTAGATAAACTGCCTTGCATATCTTATTCCTTGAAACTTTGGAATATTTGAACTAGGAAAAATAACCTTTGGATTGGACCAAACCAACATAGTCTTACAAATACTTGTTTACAAAGCTAACGGGAAAGCAGACATCCTGACCACAAGGACTGATGATTATGAACTCTTTTTCTGATGACAGAATCAGTAACCAGCCTTGTACAGCTAAAGAGTAACTCAGGTTGTTAGCATTAATAGACATTTCTTTCTTTTATTCATGGAATTATTTTCTCACTTTTCTCACAAAAACCCCTTGCCCTCACCCTGTAATTGGGACACTATTTGAGTTTCTGTCTGAATCTTTGCTCTCTGAATTGCAACTTTTTTTTTTTTTTTAAATCTCAAATAAACACTCAATGCCTCTCATTTTGGCCTTTTATTTTTAGGTTAACACCACGTTTCTTTCCGTCTTTTAGGAATCACTGTCCTTCATTGCCTACTATTTACTATCCAATATATACACAAATATATATACATCAGAGAGGAGAAGAATAGTGGGGGGGTGGGGGTGGAGGAGAGAAAAAGAGAGAGAGAGGAGAGAGAGAGAGAGAGAGAGAGAGAGAGAGAGAGAGAGAGAGAGAACCTTATTACTTCATCTTGGCCAGAATCAGATGTCTTATCTTTTTTTATTTTCCAAGCTAAATTAAACATCTTTCTCAATCTGCCTGAATAGCAGGAAGGCAGTTATTTTAGTTAGTATTTTTTGAATTATACATTTAACTAGAGACTTCCATATGTATGGTGATAATGTCCTTATATGCCCGTGCTTCTCATGGAACATTGAAGAGTTACTGATGACAATTAAATCTAAATTTCCTATGGATAAAACTGTTCTACTGTTGATTTGAAGTTGCCTTCAAAGGCTCTATAATGTTCAAGGAAGAAAGTTATGTATTTCTGTTCCTCCTTTTGAAGAATAGTTTTGCTCCTTGAAAGCCAGATTCTCTTAGAGATGACACTTTGATTCTTGGGATCACTTCTCTTAGTCCTCAGCATTTTCTAGTCCATCCTCAAGAATTCCCTTTGATTCTATGTCGTAATGATTTGGGTGACTATCATTCCTAGACCAAGAACAATTTCTTATTTCCTTTCCAGGAATCATCACAGCAGAAGTATATTTCCTTATTTTTTAAAATCTAAAGTATAATCATTTCTAAGTTTGAGTCCAGGATTCTTAGGTCTTTTTACCCAACAAGTGTTATTAATTCCCTTTTCTGGACAGGAAAGCTACACTAATGATGTTTAGTAGACTCCTCACTGCACTCTTACACTATTGGAGAGATAGCTAGCTTCATATCTTATTAGTAATCTACTCTCTGCATACCAATTGAGGTTTTACATTTTGTTTTGCTGCAAAAGATTATAACTTTCCTCTTTTGTGAGTATGCTCTATTAGTCCCAATTTTACTTCTGCTATTTCTATTTGAATTATAGTTTAATTTTCCATAGTATATGTGAGATAAAATGTTAGTTTACATATATAGTACTGTGTTTTACACATATTAATTTTATTTAATTCACATAGTAACTCTGTGAGAAGTTACTATTATTATCTCCCATTTGCAGATGAGGAACATATGTAACTAGAAAATGAAAAAACGAGAGGAGAATGTGGAAAGTATATGTGAAAATAAGAAATTTAAATATGCTTAACACCTGTATTGGGGAGAGATTATAAGTGCTGGTAGAGTTAGGTATATAAATATTTAAAGATTAATAGATTTAAGTAAAAAGGCAAAATAAGAACAATTTGAGACAAAGTACTTGGTAGCTATTATAAAGTATTTTATAAAATAATAGAGGCCCAGTGTACTAAATTCATGCAAGAGTAGGCCTTCCTTCCTCCGTCTACCGGCACCAGCTTCCCTCTGGCACCTGGGACCTGGGCTTCCCTCGCAGCCCCGGCTTCATCTGGAAGGTCCTCTGGAAGGATGTCTGGTCTAATTAGCATATTATGCTTTTATTATTATAGCTGTTTTGTAGTATACACATTTATAAAATAAATAAAATAAATAAAACTAATTATGTACAAAGTATTTGTGATATTAGTTGCTAGTGATGCAGATTAAAAGATACTAGTTTGATGGGTTAAAAAAATCTTATGTGCTCTTTGTTTTCTTTGTCTAATTATCCTTGACTTAGTAGGTGTATTACTTGTCATTTTTGTCCCTAGTTATTTCAATTTCTGTTAGGAATGTATTTGGAATTTGATATAAATTATAAAACCTACCCCTAATATAAATGCACAAAATGTTATTTATAATTATTGGGGTTTCATAAAACCTTAGATGCTTCTACAAATATTTTAGACCAAGACTTCATACTGTATATAAAATATACTCTCTACTTGTATGCCATTCTTTAAAAGGCTTTTAGAACCCAGGATAAAACTTATATAAAAAAGTGGAAATGTAAAAAGCCTAGTTTGTATAGCCAGAATCTAGTGATTTAGTTTTGGTATCCATTGACATCAGAAAAATAAGAAATGGGTTAAATTTATTATGTATTTGTGTTGAATAAAGATAGAAATTCCTGGAAGTCATATTTGTGAAACAATACAATTAAGGGTTTAAAAAATCCTTCCAGAAGGATCTTTATAATTAATAAAGACTTTCATCAACTTTGAGTAAGAATATTATTATTCCGCCAGGAAACAATAAGACCAAATTCAGTGGTCTTCAAACTTCTACATAGAGACTGATTTCATTAGAGTCAGTTGGGAATCTTAAAATATAAATGAATGCTTCCCTCAAATTAGTGTTTCAGGTTTCTTTGAATGTATTCCCAGAAGTGGAATTGCTGGGTCATAAGGCAGTTCCATTTTTAGGTAACTCTATACGGCTTCCACAGTGGCTGCAACAATCTGCATTCCCACCAACAGTGCATGAGGATTCCCTTTTCACCACACCCACAGCCAACATCATACCCAAAGGACAAAAACTACAAGCATTTCCCTTAACCCTTTGAGTGCCAACCAATATCCTAGGAACTATGCTAAAATTGCCAAGGCATTTTTGCTGATTTTACAGCAGTTTAGGAAAAAAATCATGAATCGCAAGTAAATGAAGTTACATATTCAAAAACTTAAGGAAACCTTTACTACATTGACATATTTAGCAATATCATCATCACTAATAAAAGCAGACTTAGAACTGGACGCCATTTTGCCATTGATAGCTCCTGGCACTTTTGGCGAAAGTCAGGAGGAGCGCCATTGCGCTCCCCTGCACTCTAGAGGTTAAGTTCAGGAATAAGACAGAGGTGTCTGTTTTCACCACTCTTACTCAACATAGTACTAGAAGTCCTAGCCACAGCAGTCAGACAAGAAATAAAAGGCATCTGAATAGGAAAGAAAATAGTAAAACTGTCATTATTTGCAGATGATATAAGTGGAACAACAAATTGATGTTTCTTTCTCTAGCTCTCTCTCTTCCTCTCTCTCTCTAAAATCAATAAATAAAAATTAAAAATGTTTCATTTGTTTGCATTTATTTTAGGATAATTAATATTAATTTATCTTCATGCTTGTTAATTCTCATTATTTGGGGGGAACTGTATAAGATATACTTATAAAAATATCTAAGGCATTCTTCATCAAGGTTATTGTGTGGTTGATGTCTTGCATTTTCATTTTTTATAATTCCTATCTTTATGCTGAAATTAATTTTATTATATAGTCTGTTATAATCTACTAGAGGCAGGGGGTTGTCCCTCAGGCCAGCCTGCATCCTCTCCAATCTGGGACCTGTTGGGGAATGTCTGACTGCTGGTTTAGGTCCTATCCAGCAGTCAGACATCCCTTGCACAATCCAGGACTGCTGGCTCCTAACCGCTTGCCTGCCTGCCTGCCTGATTGCCCCTAACTGCTTCTGCCTGCCAGCCTGATCACACCCTAACCAATCCCCTGCAAGCCTGATTAACACCTAACTGCTCCCCTGCCAGCCCGATTATTTCACCGGCCTGATCTCACCCCCAACTGCTCTCCCCTACAAGCCTGGTCCCCCGCAACTGCCCTCCTCTGCCAGCTTGATCTCACCCCCAACTGCCCTCCCCTGCTGGCCCCAAACTGCCCTCCCTTGCCAGGCTGGCCCCCCTAAACTGCCCTCCCCTGCTGGCCTGATTGCCCCCAATTACCCTCCTCTGCCGGCCTAATTTTGCCCCCAACTGCCCTTTCCTGCCTGCCTGATCACCCCTAACTGCCCTCCCCTACAGGCCTGATCTTGCCCCCAACTGCCCTCCTCTGCAGGCCAATTTGGTTCTGATTAGTCAGTTTCTATGCCAGTCAGCATCAAAAGCTCTGCCTCCTAGGCAGCCATTGACTCCTCACAGTTGACCTAGATTTGGTTCTGATTGGTCGGTTTCTATGCCAGTCAGCATCTCTGGGCCTATCAATGGGGCCTGATCAGAAAGGCGGGGCTTATCAGCAGCCTCGGTGGAGGCCTGGAGAGAAATCGAGGCACCGCTGCTAACCAGGCCTGGAGCTAAAGCGAGGGGCAAGTGCTGATCAACAGCTGCCACAGAGGCTACGGATCAGACCCCGCTTCTCTCTTTAGGCCTCTCTTTGGGCCTGATTTGCAGCCCCCTCAGAAGTAAGTGCTGGGTCACTGTGCCTCTTGCAGCCATCGCAGTCAGTGCTGGGTCACCATGGCAACCCAGCGCTGACTGCAGGTCTGACTTTTGGTTGGTCAAGCCCCCTGGTTATTGGGGATGTGACGGACCTAAGGTTTTTATATATTAGGATACTAATAAAAGAGTAATATGCTAATTAGACCAGACATCTAGACATCCTCTGGATAAAGCCATGGTGGCAAGGGCTGAGGCAGAGGCAGTTAGGGGCGATCAGGCAGGCAGGCAGGCAAGCAGTTAGGAGTCAGCAGTCCTGGATTGCTAGGGGGATTCCGACTGCCCATTTAGGTGGGAATGGGCCTAAACTGGAAGTCATACATTCCTGAGGGGGTCCTGGATTGGAGAGGGTGCAGGCTGGGCTGAGGGACATCCCCTATGCATGAATTTCATGCACCAGGCCTCTAGTCCTATATAATAAAAGCCTAATATGCTAAGTGTCCAGTCATCCATTTAACCAAAGTGTAATATGCTAATGATATGCTAAGGCTGCTCAACTGCTCACTATGACTTGCACTGACAACCAGGGGGCAGATGCTATGTCCGGTAAATTAACTTGCTGCTGGGGTCTGGCCGATCAGGACTGAGAGAGATGGGACAACCATGCCCTGGAGCCCTCCTGCATTCTCTCCCCAGCTGGCCAACCTCCCGCATCTCTCCCCAACCCCAATCATGCACTGGTGGGGTCCCTCAGCCTGGTTTGCACCCTCTCACAATCTGGGCCGAGTGACCCGTCCCCCACCACCCTGAGTACATGAATTTCATGCACTGGGCCTCTAGTTAATTATAATAGAGTATTACAAGTCTATTATTTCCTTTACAGCCATTGATATATTAATTGTAGTTATTTAAATTATCTGCCAGTAAGTTCCAGTAGGTTGAAAATAGTAAAAAATAGTTCTCTTAAAAATCACTACTCCCCATAATGTTAATGTTTTACATAACCATGGAAGAATTATCAAGAAAAAAAATTTAAACAGTATCTTCACTATATACCTGATGGCTAGAGACAAAAGGATTAGACCAATTGATGTGATCTAAGTAGAAAAAAGTGTTTTTCACAATTTTATTTTTAATTTAAAATATTTGATTCATATTCTTTATTATTGTGAAGATCTAAACATGCTTAATAGTCTTTGAGTATTGATTTACTTGGTAACAAATTATAAATTTTACAAATATGAGGGAACTGTTCATGAACTTTTCTAGTTGTTAACTTTTTATTTACTTTCAGAGAAAGTTATCTGTATGCTATGTATTTCTAATTATTATCTGGCTCAATTGCCTAATTTATTATTATTATGGTAATTATTCCTTATGTACTAAAGAAAAAAATCTATATTTCAATTTGGGGATATGGACATGCACACATATTATATATATTATGTATTTATATATATTCTTGCCTGTGTCTATTCGATCAATCTTGTTAATTGAACTTCTATACATTTTTCTGATTTCTTGTATGCTTTATTTTTCAATATTTAGGCGAGATATGTAATGATTTACTATGATGGTGTGATACCATTGTAATAAACCTAGTTAGGAATAACTGGAAAGGAGCAAAAAGAATGCCAATATTATAGGCATGCCTCTTGTGCAGCTTTGCCAGGAAGCTGCAGTTTCACACACCCCAGGAAGCAACTGGCCTATTCTTCACAGATCGCTGGGGAAGGGACTGGACAGGGTGGAGAATAGATGCATGCCCAGTAAAGTCAAGGAAAAATAGGGAAGACACCTTTCTGTCAGTCAAACTTGGGAACAGGTCATTGGCCAAAGTAGGCATGCCTACTCCAGGTGTGGGAAGATTTGAGATATTTAATCCCATGAATAAAGGAGCTTGGTCTCTTGTGTTTAGGGGACTCTTGGCTCCCCTGCATTCACCCACATGACTCACAGCTCTGTGGACCCCACACATAATGGACTAATGGGCTGCAACTAGCTTGATGCTGTACTGGACTCAATTCCAACATGGAAAGGAAACTCTGGACACTGGTTGTGTTTCTAGCTCTTCTGACTCCCCAGCTGCACATCTTCCAGGACTGGATTAAGGGACATGGGACTTTTGAAACTCAGGGATGTAATTCCATGAAAACAAAACTTTCTACCACATCTTGCCCTCCCATGGGAGCCTCCAGAAATGCTTATTCCAGTGGTACTCCAAGGACCCCACTCTCACTAGCAAAGGAGAAAGGCAATCCACACATTTCTCTGATAACATGTGGAGTGGCAATTTGTTTCTATAATATGTTTCCTATATATTGAAGCTATTTTATTAGTTAAATACAATTTGAAAATGATTTTATTTTGCCTTTAATTTCCATCAAACTACTCAGCTTTAGTGAAATAAGGCAGTCAGAGAAATATAAGTACCATATGATTTCACTCATATGTGGAATTTAATGAACAAACTGAACTAACAAGCAAAATAGAGACAGACTCATAGATAGAGAGCAGCCAGACAGCTCTGGTGGTGGTGGTGGTGGGGGGGCAGTGTTGGGGGATTGGAGGGATTGAGCAAAAAAGAAAAAAAAGAGAAAGAACTCATGGGCATGGACAATAGTGTGGCGATTGCAGGTAGTGGTGGGAGAGGAGTTAGGTGGGATAAATGGTGATGGAAAAAATAAATTAAAATAAAGAAAAAACTTAAAAAATTTAAGAACATTTACATTGTAAATATGTTTTTATTAAGTTGGTGCCTTTATATATGAATTTTAACTAAATAAGAAGTTAACAAAATGCTTGACTAATGATTTCCTTGCTAATAAATTATAATTTTTGCAAATATGAGGGAACTGTTCATGAACTATACTAGTTCTCAACTTTTTATTTACTTTCAGAGAAAGTTATCTATATACTAGAGGTGGAAGAACTCCGGTAGCTCTTTATCCTTCCCAGTACTTATGTCTTATTGACATTAATCAATCTAATGTGTGCAAAGTGATATTACAGAGTGATTTTAGTTTTCATACTAATAATGTCAAGTAGTAAATTTACATAAATTTATTGGTGATTTTTATGGCGATGTGCTTGTCTTTTAATTATTGAATTGTAGGAATTTTTATATATTCAGGGTAAAAGTATTTTGTCAAGAAACCTGAATTGTGGAAATTTTTCTTAATCCATGTTTTTCCTTTTCATATCAAAAATTAAATTTTGATGAAGTAAAATTTATCATATTTTCCTTTATGGCTAATGCTTTCTAAGGGGAAATAACTGGGATGAGACTGTTGATTTAAGTGAGCGTATAACTTTAATGATAGTGTGAAATTAGTTTCTAAAGAAACTGAACATTTTGCATAACCACCAGCATTGTGTGAAAGTTCAAGTCCCTCCAAATCCTTAGCAACACTTGGTATCCTCACTGCTTTTAGTGTTAGTCATTCTAGTGGAGGTTTTACCTCACTGTGATTCATTTAACTTTGCATTGATGATTAGTTATCTCACAAATCTATCATCTGATTATTTTTCAGATAAGAAAAACTCATCACCAGTAAGATGTTTCTGTTAAATTGTTTTTTTGCCTATTTTTAGACTTTCAATTGTTGAGCTGTAAACTTTTTTTTTAATGTGCTATGGATAATTGTGTTTTTTTAAAAAAAGGTGGTTTTCATTTCAAAAGAAGAGGCAATCATGAGGTTCATTTTTCCCCCCTGTAACTTCTAAACTAGCTTTGAAGGCTTTTGCAATGGAAAGCTCCATAAATCTTCTCTAGCGATGAAGGCTTCACAAAAATCATTTCCTACGTTAGAGGAGACTAACGTGAAAGACAATATCTATTTCAATACTCAGACTGGTGGGACTGTTAATGACGTGAGTGTTATTTTAAAAAATGGTCACATGAATTATACTGGCTTTTGATGTTAAGCATAACTAAGTTAGCTGTGTTTGGGTGAGAATGAAATGCTCAAAGTTAGAAGTCACCAGGAAACTGGCAATAAATCAGTGTCAGGGTCATATTAAATTTTGCTCAGGACATTATCAGTGGTGGATTAACAACATTGTTTTGGATATATAATTATTCTTAACTGTATTCCAAAATTGATTTGAGGAAACGAACAATAAAAAATACAGTAGAATAACATTAATAAAGATCAGTACAATAGGATAGGCTAGGTAGTACAATAGGTAAAATATAGATATCCAAGTTTTGGGTTCAATCCCCAATGGGGGGCGTGCAGGAAGCAGCCGATGGATGATTCTCATCAATGATGTTCTCTCTCTCTCTCTCTCTCTCTCTCTCTCTCTCTCTCTCTCTCTCTCTCTCCCTCCTCCTCCTCCTCCTCCTCCTCCTTCTTATTCTTCTTTCTGAAATTAATAAGAACATATTTAAAAAATAAATAGAAGCAAAGTAAAAATAAATATAGAGGAGTTCCACAATGAGATATCACCTCACACCTGTCAGAATGGCTATTATCAACAAATAACAAGTGCTGGTGAGGTTGTGTAGAAAAGGGAACTCTAGTATGCTGTTGCTGAGAATGCAGACTGGTGCAGCCACTATGGAAAAACAGTATGAAATTTCCTCAAAAAATGTAAAATGGAACTGCCATTTGACCCAGTGACTCCACTTCTAGAAATATATCCTAAGAAACCCAAAAACACCAAGCAGAAAGAATATATGCACCCCTATGTTCATAGCAGAGCAATTTACAATAGCTAAGATCTGGAACAGCCCAAGTGCCCATCAGTAGATGAATGGATGAAAAATCTGTGGTACATTTACATCACGGAACACTATACAGCAGTAAAAATGAGACCTGGAGAGCATTATGCTAAGTGAAATAAGCCAGTCAGAGAAAGACAAGTATCACATGATCTCACTCATTAGCCATCTCAGATGGTGGATAAAGAAAAATTGAATTTATTTTAGGAAAAGGGGGTAGGGGATGGGATATCCAAAGGGAGGAGCTGCACAACACCAAACCAAGGAAACATTGGGTTGATGATGGCAATACCCAGGAGCTGGAGTTTTATCCTTATATGAAGTCACTGGTGGGAAGCTCTTGTTGTCAGTGGGTCTGGGGGCTGAGCTGGTGGGCTTGGAATGTGGATGGAATGCAGGTGTGTAATCAGGTGTCTTTAGGACAGTTTCAGTTCCTTGTATGTTCTGATTACTGGTGTTCAGCAAGTTTTTCCTGGTCTTTTGTTCTCCTGTGGTAGGAAGCTTACAAATGGCCATTAAGGATTGCATTGCCCTATAGTCCTAACACTCTCTATTCTATTACATTAATCTATATATCTGTCTTTATGAAAATGCCACACTGTTTTGAGTACTGTAGCTTTGTAATAAGTTTTAAGATAGTGTGAGTCCTTTCTCCAACTTTGTTCTTTTTCAGTATTTTTTCCTTGAGATTTTTTCCTTTATATAAACTTTAGGATGGACTTTTCAAACTTTGCAAAGAGTCTCTAGGATTTTTTTTAAATTTAATGGCTCCTTTATTTCATTTATAAATATGATGCAGACAATATCTGATGATGAACATGATATTCTCCATTCGCCGCTTGTTTTCTGTTTTCTTTAAAATATATTTTTAAAATTTTATTTTTCAATTACAGTTTATGATAAGTGTTATCTCACACCTGTCAGAATGGCTATCATCAATAAATCCACAAACAAGTGTTGGTAATGATGTGGAGAAAAGAGAACCCTTTTGTACAATTGGTGGAAATGCAGATTGGTGCAGCCACTATGGAAAACATTATGGAGGGCTCTCAAAAAATTAAAAATGGAACTGTCTTATGACCCAGTAATTCCATTTCTGGGTATATATCTGAAGAAACACAAAACACTAATCCAAAAGTCACTAGGATTTTTACAGTAAATGAATTAAATCTGTAGATCACTTTGGGTTGTATTTTCATCTTCACATTATTAACTCTTCAAATCCATGAGCATGGCATATGTTTTCATTTTTAAAATTTAAATTCTTTATTGTTTAAAGTATTACATAAGTCTCCTTTTCCCTCCATTGACCATAACCTGGCCAACCCACCCCCCAGCACATGCTCTCACAGCCCCCTCCTCTGTCAGTGTCCATTGGCTATGCTCATATGCATGCATACAAGTCCTTTGGTTGATCTCTTACCCCCTCAACCCCCACCTTCCCTCATAGGTTGGACAGTCTGTTTGATGCTTCTATGACTCTGGTTCTATTTTTGTTCATCAGTTTATGTCATTCATTATATTCCACAAATGAGTGAGATTATGTGCTATTTATTTTTCTCTGACTGACTTATTTTGCTTAGCATAATGCTCTCCAGGTCCATCCATACTGTTGCAAATGGTAAAAGTTCCTTCTTTTTTACAGTAGCATAGTATTACATTGTGTAGATGTACCACTGTTTTCTAATCCACTCATCTGCTGATGGGCACTTATGCTGTTTCCAAATCTTAGCTATTGTAAATTGTGCTGCTATATACACAGGGGTGCATATATCCTTTTTGAGAGGTGTTTCTGATTTCTTGGGATATATTCCTATAAGTGGGATTACTGGGTCAAATGGGAGTTCAATTGGTAATTTTTGGAGGAAACGCCATACTATTTTCCAGAGTGGCTGCACCAACAGTGCAAGAGGGTGCCTTTCCCCACATCCTCACCAGCACTTATTGTTTGTAGATTTGTTGATGATAGCCATTCTGACAGGTGTGAGATGGTATCTCATTGTTGTTTTAATTTGCATCTCTCAGATGATTAGTAACTTTGAACATGTTTTCTTATGTCTCTCATGTCCTCTTTGAAAAGTGTCTATTTAGGTCCTTTGCCCATTTTTTATTTGATTGTGTATCTTCCTTTGTTAAGTTGTATGAGTTCACTATAAATTTTGGAGATTAAACCCTTATCAGAAATAACATTGGCAAATATGTTCTCCCATGCAGTGGGCTTTTTTGTTGTTCTGTTGATGGTTTCTTTCTCTGTGCAGAAGCTTTTTATTTTGATGAAGTCCTATTTGTTCATTTTCTTTTTAGTTTCCCATTGCCTGAGTAGCTGTGTCGGTAAAGACACTGCTATTACAAATGCCTGCTATTTTGCTGCCTATGGCTTCTTCTAGGATTTTTATGGTTTCCCGTCTTACATTTAAGTCCTTTAGCCATTTTGAGTTAATTTGTATAAGTTGGTGGTCTAGTTTCATTTTTTTGCATGTATCTGTCCAATTTTCCCAACACCATTTATTGAAGAGACTGTCATGACTCCATTGTATGCTCTTGCCTCCTTTGTCAAATATTGAGCATAATGGCTTGGGTTGATCTTTGGGTTCTCTGTTCTGTTCCATTGGTCTATATGTCTGTTCTTGTGCCAGTACCAGACAGTTTTGAGAACAGTAGCTTTGTAGTATTGCTTGTTATCTGGTATTGTGAACGCTCCAACTTTGTTCTTCTTTCTCAGGATTGCTGTAGCTATTCGGGGTCTTTTTTTTTTATTCCAGATGAATTTTTGGAGAGTTTCTTCTAGGTCTTTGAAGTATGCTGTTGGCATCTTAATGGGGATTGCATTGAATCTATAGATTGCTTTGTATGGGCATTTTAATGATGTTGATTCTACCAATCCATGAACATGGTATATTCTTCCATTTGTTTGTTTTCCTCTGTCTATTTTTCCAGTGTCCTGTAATTTTCTGAGTACAAGTCCTTTACCTCCTTGGTTAAATTTATTCCTAGGTGTATTAAATTTTTTTGTGGCAATAGTAAATGGGATATTTTTTTAGTTTCTCTTTCCGTGAGTTCATTATTGGTGTATAAAAAGGCCATGGATTTCTGGGTTTTAATTTTGTGTCCTGCTACATTGCCAAATTCATTTATTAGTTCTAGTAGTTTTTTGATGGAGGCTTCAGGGTTTTCTATGTAGAATATCATGTCATCTGCAAAAATGACAATTTTAATTATTTTCCAATTTGAATGCCTTTTATTTCTTCTTCTTGTCTAATTACTATGACTAGCATTTCCAGTACTATGTTGAACAGGAGTGGTGAAAGTGGGCATCCCTGTCTTTTTCCTGTTCTTTGGGGGTAATGGTTTTAGTTTTTGCCCATTGAGTATGATATTGGCTGTATGTTTGTCATATAAGGTTTTTATTATGTGGAGGTATGATCCCTCTATTCCCACTTTGCTGAGAGTTTTTATCAGGAAAGGATGTTAGATTTTGTCAAATTTCTTTTCCACATCAATCGATATGATTGTGATTTTTATCTCTCAATTTGTTTATGTGATGTATCACATTATTGATTTGCAGATATTTTACCAGCCTTGCATCCCTGAAATAAATCCCACGTGTTCATGGTGTATGAACTTTCTAGTGTAATGCTGGATTTGATTTCCTAGAATTTTGTGGAGCATTTTAGCATCTATGTTCATTAGGGATATTGGCCTGTAATTTTATTTTGGTGTCTTTATCTGCTTTTGGGTTTAGGGTAATGATGGTTTCATAGAAACAGCTTAGAAGTGTGCCTTCCTCTTGAATTTTTTGGAATATTCTGAGTAGAATAGGTTTTAGTTCTTCTTTGAATGTTTTGGTAAAACTCTCCTGTGAAGCTATCTGGCCCTGGGCTTTTGTTTGCTGGAAGCTTTTTGATGACTGCTTCAATTTCCTCTTTAGTTATTGGCCTGTTGAGATTTTTTGATTCTTCTTGATTGAGTTTTGGAAGGTCATATTTTTTTAAGAATATGTCCATTTCCTTTAGGTTGTTTCATTTGTTGGAGTAGAGTTGTTCACAGTATTTTTTTTTTATAATCTTTTGTATTTTTGTAGGGTTGTTTGTTATTTCATCATTTTCATTTCTGATTTTGTTTATTGGGTCCTCTCTCTTTGCTTCTTGGTGAGCCTGGCTAGAGATTCATCAATCTTGTTCATCCTTTTAAAGAACCAGCTCTTGGTTTCACTGATCTTTTGTATTTATTTATTTATTTTTTGGTCTCTATGTCATTTATTTCTGCTCTAATCTTCATTATCTCCTTCCTTCTGCTCACTCTGGGCTTTTCTTGCTGCTCTCTTTCGAATTCTTTAAGTTGTAGGTTAGATATTTTATTACCAGTTTTTCTTTTTCTTTCTTTTTTTTTCCTTCCTTCCTTCCTTTTTTTTTTTTTTTTTTTTTTTTTTGAGGTAGGCCTGTAATGCTATGAACTTCCCTCTCAGGACTGCTTTCACTGTGTCCCATTGGTTTTTTGATTGTTGTGTTTTTATTGTCATTCATTTCCAGGATGTAACCCAATCATTGTTTAAAAGCATGCTATTCAACCTCCAAGTATTTGAATTTTTTTGATTGTTTTTATTGTAGCTGATTTCTAATATTATGCCATTGTGGTTTGAGAAGATGCTTGATATGATTTTAATCTTCTTGTATTTGGAGAGATTTTGCCTGTGACACAATATGTTATCTATCTTTTAAAATGTCCCATGTGCACTTGAGAAGAATGTATAGCTTTGGAGTGAAATGTTCTGAAGATGACAAGTAAGTCCATCTCATCTACTGAGCCATTTATGATTGCTGTTTCTTTGCTGATTTTTGTCTAGAGAATTTATCCAGTGATGTCAGTGGGGTATTAAAGTTCCCTACTATGATTGTATTGTTATCGATCTCTCCCTTGATATCTTTCTTAAGTTTTTTTATGTACTTGGGTGCTCCTGCATTGGGTGCATATATGTTTACTAGAGTTATATCTTCTTGATGTATTGCTTCCTTTAGTATTATGAAGTGGCCTTCCTTATCTTTTGTTATGGCCTTCACTCTGAGGTCTATTTTGTCAAATATAAGCATTGCTACCCCAGCTCTTTTTTTCATTTCCATTTGCCTGAAAGATATTTTCTCATCCTTTCACTTTCAGTCTGTGTGAGTCTCTTGTTCTGAGGTGGGTCTCTTATAGACAGCATATATGGTTCATGTTTTCTTATCCACTCATCCACTCTATGTCTTTTGATTGGAGCCTTTAGACCATTTATGTTTAATGTTATTATTCTTCTTTGTGCCTGTGTTCCTCCTCCCACCCCTTTTTCCTTTTTTTTTTTTTTTTTTTTTTTTTACAGTATTCCCTTTAGCATTTCTTGCATTGATGGCTTGGTTGTGATAAACTCCCTTAGCCTTGTTTTTGGTCTATGAAGCTCCTGATTTCCCCTTCAGTTTTGAGTGATAGCCTTGCTGGATAGGGTATTCTTGGATTCAGTCCCTTGCTTTGCATCACTTTGTACATTCTTTTAATTCCATTCAGGCCTGATGTGCTTCTTTTGAAAAATCATTTGATAATCTAAGAGGAGCCCTTGGTCCTCTTCTTGTCATTTTGGCACCCTTGTTATATGTATGTTGCTTCATTTCATGTTGTCCCAAAGCTCCCTCAAGCTCTCCTCCTTTCTTTTGATTTTTTTCTCTAATTGTAGTTCAGGTTGGGTGTGTTTTGCTTCCCTGTCTTCTAATTGCTAATTTGGCCCTCTGCTTTTCCTACTCTACTGTTGAAAGCTTCCATATTGTTTTTTTTTTATTGTAGCTATATCACTCTTTATTTTCTCCTGATTCTTACACAGGTTGGTGATTTTCTTGTTCATCCAGTTTACGAACTGTATGACCCTTATTCTGAATTCTTTTTCTGACATATTGCATGCCTTTATTTCATTTACTTCCTTTTCTGGATATTCTGTTTTTTGTCTCCCCATTTTTGTTCTCACCAAAGAATCTAGGTGCCGAGTTGTGTAGTGCCTGTGGCTGCAGCGGTGGGCTTGGTGGCAGGTTGCACAGTTGTGGGGGGCGGTGGCTGCTCCTCCGGTGGTTGCGGGTGGTGGCTGCTCATGTGGTGGCAGGCAATGGCTGCTTCTCAGGCAGTCATGTGCAGCAGCTGCTTGCGTGGCTGATGGCAGGGATGCTGTATAAGGCTCGATTATTTTCTCAGGGCTAAAGTATCTGGCTGGTAGGGATAGAGTGCCCTCAGGAACTCACAGGAGCCCTCAGCTCAGGAGGCTGGAGTTCCAGTAGCTGAGGCAGAGGTCTCTGGCTGGAGTGGCTGTAGGATTCCAGGTGGTGTCTGAGAGCACCTGGGTGGAAGTGAGGCTGGGCTCTCAGTCACAGCAGCTTTCTCCTTCAAGATGGCATCTCTAATTCAGAGCCAGTGCTCTGGGAGAGATTACAGCAATAGCAGAGGCTGCCTGGCTATTCAAGCCTGGTCCGCCAGCCCCTGAAGGTCCTGCAAGATCTAGCTGTCCATCACTCAGACATACACACACACCACACATCCACACACTCCCCTTTCGCCCCTCACTCACTCACACTCTCTTCCTCACTGCCGTCCTCTCTGCTGCCATCTTGGAATCTGTTTCCATTTTTTTATGTCTTCTTTTATATTTCAGGAATGTTTTAGTTTCCATTTTACAAGTCTTTCATTTCCTTAGTTATGTTAACTTTAAAGTATTTTAGCCTTTTTCATTATAATTGGAATTGTTTCTTAATTTTCTTTCCATGTATTTTTCATTTACAGAAATGCATGTTGACTTTATATTGAGGTTATTTTAGTCAATAAAATAATATAGATTTTAAGTGTACAATTCTATAATACATCATCTGCACATTGCATTATGTGCTCATCATCCACATTATGTGCTCATCATCCTTTGGTCACCATTTATCCACCATTTACACTCTTTCACTCACCCTCATCCCCCTTGATATGTTTTCATAATCCCTTCAACTATTTCATCTTTATATTTTGCATCTTGATAATTTTTTATTAGCTCTAAGAGTTTTTGTGTGAAATATAGGGTTTTCTACATAACAATTCATGCCATCTGTAATCAGATATAATTTTTCCTCTTCTTTTCCAATTTGGATGTCTAAGACTTCAGTACTATGTTGAATGAAATTGTCAAAAGTGGACATTCTTTTTTTAAAAAAATATATTTTATTGATTTTTTACAGAGAGGAAGGGAGAGGGATAGAGAGTTAGAAATATCAATGAGAGAGAAGCATCAATCAGCTGCCTCCTGCACACCTCCCAGTGTGGATGTGCCCGCAACCAAGGTACATGTCCTTGACCGGAATCGAACCTGGGACCTTTCAGTCTGCAGGCCGATGCTCTATCCACTGAGTCAAACCGGTCAGGGCAAAAAGTGGACATTCTTGATTTGCTCCTGATATTAAAGGGAAAGAGTTCAGTCTTTCTCATGATAAAGTATAATTTCATCATTAAGCATGTCTGTTTTTCATATATGGCTTTTGTTATAAGATATTTTTCTTTTATTCATAATTTGTTGAGTGTTTTTATTGTGAAATATATTAAATTTTGTCAAATGTTTGTTCTGCATCAATTGAGATTATCATACTTTTCTCCCCTTTATGCTTTTAATGTTGTTTATTACATCGATCCACTTTCATATGTAGGACCATCCCCAGCCCTGGTAGGAGTGCATGTGGGAGGCAACTAATTGATGTGTCTCTCTCACATTGATGTATCTCTCTCTTTCTGTCTCTCCCCCTCCCTTTCACTCTCTCTAAAAAACCAATGAAAAAATATCCTCGGTTGAATTTTTTAGATACTTTATTATTATTTTTGATTTTGAATTAAATAATTATTTACCTATCATGGATTGAAGAAGAAATAGTTGAAGAAGAAAAACATGGTAGTTTTTGAAGGTACACTTAATGATAAAGTGTGTGTGACAGGCAGGATTGTAAAATTAGAATGAATATTTTTAAGCTATTGACAAATCTCTTGTTTTAGATGTTTGTTGTATTGCTCTAAAATATGATAGTACCTTTTCTTTTGAGTTGAATATGATTCAGCGTAGGGAGTAGAACAGGAAATGGAGTATACATTAATTTGTATGTGTTTTAAAATTTGGTCTTTAAAATAATCTGCAATATAAAACTGATATTCTAGGATTTTTAAATGAAATACCCCAAACATAAAATGATTAACCAATGGTTATACTTCTTACTGGTACCAATTCACCCCTAGAATCCAACTCTTCTTATTCAAAATTTTGTATTTTTTATATTACTTCACTCATATTTATATTAGATAAGAGAAAAAATATTTCTTGATAACTAGGGTTTTCCTGCTCTAATTCTGAGAATTTATATAATTGATGAGGAAATTTTTCATGTTAACTTGTTTTTTGAAGAAGCATAAAATCTTAAATATATAAGAGGACAAAAATCCCTTTAAGGTATCCTTTTCACCTAAAGTGGCAATATGACTTCTGGAGTTTATACTAGTAGTCAAAAGAAATTTGCAACTTTAATGCAACAAACCCTGGAGACCAATCAGAAACTCCCATAGTACTTATCTAATCGCCTTTCTCCTTGGAGAATATTTATACAAATATTTTAAATTAAAAATGAAGTCATCCGCTTGGTAGAATGTTTGGAGCCATTTCTATACTAATGTTTTCCAAATAGTGTGATTCCCACTGGATGGCTACAGTAATACTCCATTTTCAGAGTTAAGTGTGCCAGTTAGAGAGATACATCCTAAGAGAGATAGAATCATGCCTTTGATGAGGTTAATGAGAAGATGCGAACCCATTGGTCTCAAGATACAATTGGAGTGTAGAATAGCTAATTTCTTATACTTCCTAAGACTAATTGATACGGTTTTGCCATAATTAGCTATAGGTTACATCAGGGCAACCAGGCAATTCCCACTGGCGGAATGAAACTTTTGTATCCTGCTATGAATTACCTTAAATAAAGCCCATGTAAAATAACTTGTGACTTTAATCAGTTTCATTGGGCCCTATTAAAAAGTGAATTCAGTCAAAGAACAAAATTAGAAAGAACCTTAAGAGATCCCTGAATAGGAGATTATAGGACAACTCAAGCTTGAAGTAGTTTTAAATGGTACATTGCATTAAATGTCAAAAAAGATTGAGAGACATGTTTCCTTAAGTTTTTATTCTTTCATGTACAGATACACACACACACATACACTCACAAGAATCTCTAGGGTGAATGTCAACATTATTATAGTAGTTTCCAAACTCCACAAATTAAAAGTAGTTTTAATATATATGCAAACATAATTTTCTGATTCCATCAATGATTAGTTATATCTGCCTTTGACCACATCTTAAAAATAAAAAGAAACTATTTGACAGAGTAACTAATAGCTTCCATTTCAAACTCATCTTATATTCCTTAATCTCTGGAAGTTAGTTTATATTTTATTTACATTTTTTATTTCCTTTAATTTCCTTTAGGAGAAATAGTGATCTTATATTATTAATCAGGTTTAATAAACATAACCTAAGATAATGGCAAAAAAATAAAGAGCTCGTTTTCTAAAACTGTTTTCCTTATGCACAGACAGATTTGAACCACAGTTTCTCTTATTTCTAGTACACACATGTAAAATGACATTTTACCCCACATCTTGAATATATATGTATGTATATATATATATATATATATATATATATATATATATATATATAGTTTGAATGGCAAAATAAAATTAAACAATTTATTTTGAGATGCTCCAAAATTTTTAATTGAAATTTTTGAAAGAAGATATTTACATTAGTCAATCAGATAAATATGTTACACTCTTTACTTCACCCAATTAATATACTTATCATTTGTATTCTTTTTTTAAGTCTTTCTCTCCATTTATACACACACACACACACACACACACACACACGCACATAACCTCAGAACTATTGCTTGTTTGCTTAGATTGAGTAGTTGTTTTAAACTATATTAGAAACTATATTAAACTATACTATGATGCACTATTCTCAGCCAGTCCTTTAACAACAGCAGCCACACAAAATACCAATGACTTAACTTCACCATTAATGCTGCTAGGACTGATATCAATTAAATATAAAAATAACATCACAACCAAAACTGGTTTGGCTCAATGGATAGAGCATCGGCCTGCAGACTGAAGGGTCCCGGGTTCAATTCCGGTCAAGGGCATGTACCTGGGTTGCGGGCACATCCCCAGTGGGAGATGTGCAGGAGGCAGCCGATCGATGTTTCTCTCTCATCGATGTTTCTAACTCTCTTTCTCTCGTCTTTCCTCTCTGTAAAAAATCAATAAAATATATATTAAAAAAATAACATCACAAGCAAACTGCAATACCAACTATAAACAGGATTTGAGTAATAGCTGCTAAAAAAAATCCGCATCCAAGTCTTCCCAAAGACATCTATTACACTCAATAATCTTAAAAGATATTCCTCCCGTTACCCACCAAAAGTTAGGCATAGTTCTGGGAAGATAATTATGGAAAGACATTTTCTGAGCATAATGAGTAAAATTGGTAAATGTGAAAGAAGGGAGTGAAATGGTGAGAATAAGGAAACTGTCTGTAATCTACCTAAAACAATGCAATAGGGTATTTATACTTATACCTTTAGGAAAAGAAAACAAGGCTCTATCTTTAAAAATCTATCTTTATTGTTGAAAGCATTACAGATGCCCTCTGTCATTTCCCATTAACCCCCGCTACCCTGCACCCGCCCCTCCCAGGCCTTCACCACACTATTGTCTGTGTCCATGTTAGCTCTCAATAAAAAAATATAACTTCTTACACCTTCTAATTGAGGCTAACTCCAGACACAAAATAATTAAGCTATAATTCAAATGTTTCTTTTACATTTTCCAGAATCTCATATCATGTAGAGGTGGAAGATTTCTTGTTTTAAGAGAAGTAGTGTTTTAAATTTTAAAGCTTTTTCTTAAAGATAGCTATGCATGTTAATAACTTTCAGTTAAATAAGATAATTTTATTATTGATTATAAGTTATCAGATGATATGACATTATTCATAAAGGAATGCTTAGTTTTAGTTGTTTATTTTATATTATTCATGCATATAAGTAATCCCCTGGAAGATTGAAAATTATATTCTACCTAAAGATAGAGGGTGGGAATAGGAAGGAGGGAGACAATGGAGATTTAATTATTAGACACCTTTTAGTTTTTAATACTTTCACAAGCAAAATATGTTGTGTATTTTTATGTCATAGAGGTGCCTTAACTAATTTAATGTAAGAAACAATTCAAAGTAAATTCTATCTATATGTATCCTCAGTCAATAACCAATTAGTATACATTTGAATAGTTTCATCAGTTGAGAATTTCACATTTTTGAAGGCAGTCCATTTTGTTTTCAAAAATCTCTGCTAGATGTTTTCTTCAGACTGAGCAGGAAAGTGCTTTCCTGTGACTTCCTCCCATATTTTTAATTCTAACCTTTTTATATTTGAGAATAAGTCATTTAAATATGTAATGATAATAACTTCAGTATTCTTGCATAATATTCATATTCCCTGATGACAAACCTTAAGGGTCATGGCCAAATATAGCAATCCTATCCAACTGTATGTATTTGCTCTATTTTTTTAACTGGTGTATTTCAAATGCAGGAACACTTAGAATTTAAAAAATAGTAATTCATTTGTTTATTTAAAATATTTTAATGCCTTTTAGGTCATCATTGAAGGATGGAGATGCAGTTTGTGGACCTCTTGGATTGAATAATGTGAAAATTATTGATGGCCATGACATCAGTGTAAAGTAACAAGCAACCACCTCTCCTCTCAGGCAGCTTATAAGTTACTATGGAAAGATATGCCAAGGAGTTACATATGCTATAGAGAACGATAGAATTAGATGACAAAAAATCAGTCATGTGTAACATGTTCTTCATTTGGTATGCACATAGAACACAGTGAAAGAGTAAAGGAGGGAATGATTCTATATCTTTGGGTAAATTTTAAATAACTTTTATAAATGTAATAACTTTAATGAAATTACATATGTCACATTATCTTGAGAACTAAAAAGTATCAGATATATTTTCTTTTTACTTTTTTATTGAATTTATTGGGAGGACATTAGTTAATAAAGTTATGTAGGCTTCAGATGTGCAATTCCATAATGCATCATCTGTATATTGTATTGTGTGTTCACCACCCAAGTCAAGTCTCCTTCCATCAACATTTATTTACCCTATACTCTCTTTTACATCCCTCCCACCCCTATTCTCCTCTGTTGTGGGATGCGTGAAAAGGTGAAGGGATTAAGCAAACAAAACAAAACAAAACAAAACAAAACAAAGAAAAAAACCTCATGGACTAAGATATGTTTTTAAAGTGTCTGACCTGTGATCCTACTTCTAGGAATATATCCCAAGAAATAAGAAACACCAATTAGAAAGGACATATGCACCCCTATGTTTATAGCAGCACAGTTTACAATAGCTAAGATTTGGAAACAGCCTAAGTGCCCATCAGCAGATGAGTGGATAAGAAAACAGTGGTACATCTACACACAATGGGATACTACACTGCTGTAAAAAGGAAGGAACTCCTACCAGTTGCAACAGCATGGACAGACCTGGAGAGCATTATGCTAAGTGAAATAAGTCAGTCAGAGAAAGATAAATATCACATGATCTCACGCATTTGTGAAATATAATGAACAACATAAACTGATGAACAAAAACAGATCCAGAGACAGAAAAGCATTGATCAGATGCTCAAACCTCAGAGGGAAGGTAGGGGAAGGTGAGGGTAAGGGGGAGAGATCAACCAAAGGACTTATATGCAAGCATATAGGCCTAACCAATGGACACAGACAACAGGGGTGTGAGGGATGGGGGGGCACTGGGGGGAAAGCACACATATGCAATACCTTAATCAATAAAGAAAAAAATAAAATTGTGAACAATATTTACATGAAAACTGGATAATATAATTTGTAATCAAACTGTTATCAAGATAAGAATATAAAAATGACATGAGTAGTTTTTTAAATTAAATGTGTAGTCTTAAAAAAAATCCATGTAAGACATTCACACCAATCACTATAACTTTTTTTCCACCAGATGGCACTGCTAGGAAGAATTTCAAATAGGCAGTCTAGTAATTCTAAACCCTACAGAGTAAAATAAACAGCCTCTGAATAAATTTCTTTAACTGGTAGGATGTGAATATAGTATATGTTATTTCCTTTATTATAAGGCTTTTAATCAGCTATTAGTAACTTGAATTGATTGTATTGTTTATATTGAAAACATGCATAATTTGGTGAAAACTTACAAGCATGTAAAATTCTATTCTGGGTTATTATCCTTGTTGCCAGATTAATCAATGTTGCTAGATCGATCAATAATTGTTAACAAATATTTGGCATCTACTTTCCCCTAGTGATAAATGTATGTAGAAACTGAGGAAACATTATTTTTTTTGTTTTAATTAAGCATTATTTTTTTAATTCAAAAATTAAAACATAATTATAGTACATTCATGTCTTTCTTGAAAGGAGTCTGGAGACTAACCCTATACTTTGGGTCTTGTATTTGGGAAACTGCTCTTGAGTCAGGTGACCTGGTTACAAAGGTTTTTTGTCTAGCTAGCCCCTTCCTTTTGAGGACAATAGAAAAACCTCATAAAAATTAAAATCCTTGGGAATTCTGTCAAACAAATGAATGACTCTGAATTATTTATTTTATAATATATTAATAATATTTGTTGAAGTAATTTGCATTATTCTTGAATTACTCTTAAAGGATACATGTGTCCTAGATTTATATTTATTTTATTAATATGGGATTGTTCAACTCTATATAAGGATGTGTCAGACTAGAAGAAGAATGTGTGGCAATAACTAATCTTTTCGAGAAGAGTAAAAAGATACAGTTAAAAAAAATAGCTGTTTAAATCTCTAGAACTTTAGTTAAAATGGTTTTTGAATTATTGAGGATTTTTCACTTACTGGTACGGAATACCTCATCTCAGAATGATGCAAGAAAATGATTGAAGAGGGGCAAGGCACTATTGTCTCATGCAATAGAAAATTGCAGTGTATTACTGGATTCACAGGCCTATATGTCATCATGACTCAAGATGTATGCAGCTCTAAGTAGTGTTTTCCTCCCACTGACGTTATAGTTAAGTCACTCATTCCTTGTGGTATAGCCCTCAGGAGTTCTAGAATTACATGTGCCCAAGTTCAACTCTAATGGAAAAGATATCACCTTTTTCGTTTATTTTTTTAAAATTTATTTTTATTTTTTAATCTTTATTGTTGAAAGTATTACATAGGTCCTCCTTTTTAACCCATTTACCTCTTCCAAACTTCCCCCACCCCAGGCCCTCACCACCCCATTGTCTGTGTCCACGGGTTACGCATAAATGCATACAAGTTCATTGGTTGATCGCTCTCCTCCCACCCACCTTTGCCAATATCACCTTTTTCTTGTTTGCTTAAGTAAAAACTCAAGAGTTAGCTCGATTGGGCTTTATTGAGTCATGTCTCCAACTTTAAGCCAGTCTCTTCTGTGAGGCCTTGGTCACATGCCCACCCATGTTCTAACACATAATTTGAGGTTTATGAAGTTGTGCTTTTCCAATGAGGAACAAAGCAAAGGAATAAGAGTTGTGAAGGAAATCCAAATTCAAAAATACCTCTTACACATTAAGATTAATAGAATATAGAAGCAAAAACATAGTAGAATGTATTTAGAATAGATCTGCCTCCTCCAACACATGGTTGGCAGAGTGTTAAGAAGTGTACAGTTTGAGTATTTTATACATTTTTAATTTTCTATCAAATTTCTGAAACTAAAATAAAAATTGATTCACTGGTTTTGGGAGTGGAGTATGGTTAGGCAGAATAATACCAAGTGACTGCATTAATATGCCGTTCATGTGCTGTATCTTTCTTTTTTTTTTTTTTAATATTTTTTATTGATTAAGATATTACATATGTGTACCCTCTACCCCCCCCTCTCCCCGCTCACCCCCTCACCCCCCCGTTGTCCGTGTCCATTGGTTAGGCCTATATGCTTGCATATAAGTCCTTTGGTTGATCTTTCCCCCTTGCCCCCACCCTCCCCTACCTTCCCTCCAAGGCCCGACAGTCCAATCAATGCCTCTCCGTCTCTGGATCAGTCCTTGTTCATCAGTTTATGTTGTTCATTATATTCCACAAATAAGTGAGATCTTGTGGTATTTATCCGCTCTCCAGTTCCATCCATGCTGTGGCAAATGGTAAGAGTTCCTTTTTCTTCTTCCTCTTCTTAAAGAATACCTTTCAGCATTTCATATAATGCTGGTTTGGTGGTGATGAACTCCTTTAGCTTTTTCTTATCCGTGAAGCTCTTTATCTGACCTTCCATTCTGAATGATAGCTTTGCTGGATAAAGTAATCTTGGTTGCAGGTTCTTGCTATTCATCTCTTTGAATATTTCTTGCCACTCTCTTCTGGCCTGCATGGTTTCTGTTGAGAAATCAGCTGACAGTCGGATGGGTACTCCCTTGTAGGTAACTGACTGTCTTTCTCTTGCTGCTTTTAAGATTCTCTCTTTATCTTTTGCTCTTGGCATTTTAATTATGATGTGTCTTGGTGTGGTCCTCTTTGGATTCCTTTTGTTTGGGGTTCTCTGCGCTTCCTGGACTTGTAAGTCCATTTCTTTCACCAGGTGGGGGAAGTTTTCTGTCATTATTTCTTCAAAAAGGTTTTCAATATCTTGCTCTCTCTCTCCTTCTGGTACCCCTATAATTCTGATGTTGGTACGCTTGAAGTTGTCCCAGAGGTTCCTTACACTATCTTCATATTTTTTGAATCTCTTTTCTTTTTTCTTTTTCAGTTGGGTATTTTTTGTTTCTTTGCATTTCAAATCTTTGACTTGATTCTTGGGATCCTCTTGTCTGCTGTTGGAGCTCTGTAAAGTATTCTTTATTTCAGTCAGTGTATGCATAATTTCTAATTGGTCCTTTTTCATGTCCTCCATGGTCTCACCATACTCCTTGAGGGATTCATTAAATTTATCGGCGGTTTCCATAAAATTCTTGACAAACCTTATAAACGTGGCCTTGAACTCTATATCCAGTCGTCTGGCCTCCTCCGTTTCTGCCAATTGTGACCTGTTTCTCTGTCTCCGCATTTTGGCTGCTTCCCTGTGTTGATAGAGTGGCCTGCGCGCCAGGTGTCCTGTAGGGCCCAGTGGCTCAGCCTCCCCAGTTACCTGGGGTGGACACTCTTGGTGCACTCTTGGTGCCTCGCTTGTTGTAGGATCACTGGGAGGAATTGACCTCCAGGCCAATTGGCTGTGGGAAGCAGCTGTGTCTGAAGTGGGAGAATGGACCCCCTCTGACCACTGGGTACAGTGGCTCCTGGATCTAAGGAGGTGCTAATTCAGCCCCTGCCTGAGGCCACACAGCAGGAACTACGAAGAGACTCAGCTGTGAAGCAATGCAAGCCGCTGCGGGGCCTTGGGCCTTCTCTTGGAAGTTCCGGGTCTGGCTGGCCCAGCTGCAGTTAGGTAATTATCAGGTTGCAAAGTTCTGGGGCATTCACATGCAAAAGCCTCTGCTGCAGCCCGGGTGGGGCGGGGTCTCAGGGAGTCAAAGGGCGTAGAAAGAAGCAATGGCTGATTCTCCGCGCCAGGAGTCGCGCGTCTCAGTGTCCTGGCAATGGCTGCAAGCACCTCCGAGGGAAATCTGCCCCCAAGATCGCCCGCTGCCGCCTGAGAGAGCAGCCTCTGCCCGTATGAGTCCTGGGTCCCCAGAGACTTCCCGGAACCGGAGATCAGAGCAGTCGGGAGCTTGTGATTCAAAAAGACAGCCGCGTCCTCAGGTGCCACCCCCTTTCCGCGCGCGCGAGCCGCCGCCGTACCTCTGCACTCAGCCTCCGCAGCTCCTCTGGCTCTCAGCGTGCTTTTCTTTTCTTCTAGTTGTAGAAATTACACTCAGCCAGCCTTCCTGTTGTTTTGGACGATGATTGCTCCGTCCTTTGGGCTAATTTTCAATTGTTGTGTGGGGCGACTATTTCCCGGTGTTTATCTATGCCGCCATCTTAGTTTCTCCCTGCTGTATCTTTCTTTACCCCTTCTATTTTTTTCCCTTTGGGCCTCAGTTTCCTCATTTCTATAATGTAGATAATAATGTTCTCAGTGCAGGCCTGTTGTGAGATATAAAGGAGATAAACTTTGCAAAGCACAGGGCAATACCCAGCATATAGTAGGTGCCAAATAAATATTTGATTTAATTATTAGTGTCCACTTTCCTGTAAGGACAGATAGCTTGAGGTGAAGAGTTAGCTTATATATACTCCCAAAGGTAAATTATATAACTATATCAAAGGAGATCTGAAAAGTACAAGATCTGTGGGGTAATAATAACAAGCAGTTTGGTGAAGAAATATATACTTGAATATCTCAAATGAGGTAAAAAACCTAAAATAACTGTCACTTATTCTTTTACTTATTTTTAAATATTTTTGCAATTAATTGAATATCTATCCCTATCAGTCTCTGATTTAAGTTTTGGGATACAGTAATAAATAGACATGTTCTTACTTTCAGAAGCCTACAATTTATTGCAAATAAGTATATTAATAAAAACAATTAAATACACAATCCAAGCACTGTAAATATGAAAAGGAAACTAGAGCCCAAAGAAAATTAGACAATGTCACAAAACATGTAATGGGAGAAAGAGATGTAGTTATTAGGGACAAAAGAAAGCTTTTGTAAATAAGCAATTATAGAGTTGAGATTTGAAGGGAAAATGTGGATTAATTAGATGAAAGGGGATTGTTGTTGGAGAGGGAGATTTTAAAGAGGAAATAGCATGTAAGATCAACATTATTACCTGATTTTAAACATGCTTTAATATCTTTCAAAATATAGAATGATAATTGTAATATCAGGACTGACTACTGGAAATTTCTCGTACTTAGCATCGGTTTGGCCTGTGGAAGTGACATCAAGTATTAAATGGGGGGATCTAAGTGCTGGGTAAGTTTTAAAGAAGTGGGCACGTGCTGGAAAGCCTCTAGTTGCTGTTCATGATTATTTATTGTTTAAACTCAGATCTGTATACTTTCTTTTCCTTCCATACATTTTAAAATAGGGCCTTTTTTGAGGATGCTTTTTGGAACCTGTCCTCATTCTTTTAAACCAACAGTATTGATTTGTCTCTCGTGATATGTGTGGAAAATATTATTTGAACTTTTAATTTGGGAAATAACTGTTTTGAAGCTCAAGGAATAAAGTGACAAATCAGTTTGGTAGAGAGATTTCTTTCAGCTTTTTTTCTGAGAATTCAGCATCATCCTGGACTCCTGGAGAACTGGAGGTTGACAGCATCCAGAAATACTACTTCTGGTGTAAGCACAGATCTCTTAACAGATTGGTAGCAAATCACAACGCCAAAGCTTCTCTATGTGGTTTTGCAGAGCAGTAAATATTTTAAAATGGGAGCAAATCAATGCAAAAGATCAGAAAACCTGTGATGACTGGCAGTTGTTGGACTGGTGTGTGTGTGTGTGTGTGTGTGTGTGTGTGTGTGTGCATGCACACACATGCCTGCATATAAAGTATTTGTTATGTGTGTCAGAGACAACTAAGAGGTAATGTTGGAAGGGATGAGGATCTGCTTGTACACAAGTAGTGCCTATGGACCTTCAGTTATTCTACTCTTGTGAAGTCTCTTTCATCTAAGACTATCACAGTATCTCATGTATAAACATAAACACTCACTTCTCCTAAAATTCATATTGTTCAGTCACAAGAAATGAATTCACTTGTTCAGCTTCTATTTGCAGTGACGCTTAGTTTCTGAGTTTAAAATCCCCAGGTATGGCCTTTTCAGTTGTAATTCTATTGATAAACATTCCAGATTCTGATCATTGCTATTCTGAAAAATGTAGAACATCAGTGATGATTTAAGAAGAATGATAATTTGAACAAAGCAATATACTATGTATTCAATACAGAGGAAGACAGGAATAAGGGGGGATATAACCACAATTTAAAAATTTGATAGAAATCTTATAAAATTGTCATATTTTTATCATTAGCCTAGCAATATATACACATATTATACATATTAGATAAATCATCAGGGTCCCTCACTGGACTTACAAGTTAAATAGAGTTGTGTTGTCATGAAACAGTAAATATCACTCATCAATTTTTACTAACATTGATTTTTGCAGATGCATGATTATTAAGCTGTATAGAGACCAGAGTAATTAAAAGCATGTACTTCTACTTAAGAATTTAAATCTAGCCAAAACCGGTTTGGCTCAGTGGATAGAGCGTCAGCCTGCGGACTGAAGGGTCCCAGGTTCAATTCCGGTCAAGGGCATGTACCTGGGTTGCGGGCACACCCCCAGTGGGAGATGTGCTGGAGGCAGCTGATCGATGTTTCTCTCTCATCGATGTTTCTAACTCTATCTCTCTCCCTTCCTCTCTGTAAAAAATCAATAAAATATATTTTTTAAAAAAAGAATTTAAATCTAACAGTCTATATTTGACACCAAAAATGTATTAATTACTTTCTATTCATTTTTAATTCTCTTCCACAAAAAGAGCATTTCATTTTCCTTAGTAAAATGGTGTGAAACATACTAATCTTAATCCTGTTACCACAGTAGAAGCAAAAAAACTGAATGGTATTCAGAACACAGGAGATTCTCAGTAATTATGTTCATTAAATATTGTTGATTGAATAAATGATACATTATTTAATGGTCCTACTGCATAGCTCCCTTTTACTTAAAGTGAAAAACTGTATAACAGGTCCAACTGTTTCTTGGTTGCTATGCTGCAAATACTTTAATGACATTATATATTGGTAGAGGGATCATGAAACTTTGGGTAACCTCTCTGTACCATAGTGTAAGTTTTGTCTATGATGGCTGGTTTAGGCCATTTGCCTAAAAGCGTTCCTTTGTGTTAGCCTTTGAAAGGCTTCCTTCACTTCCTTGTTCCTCAAGGTATAGATAAGAGGATTCAGAGCCGGTGTGACCACCGTGTACATGAGTGCAGTTGCTTTGTCTGTTTCTGGGGTGTGTGCAGTCTTAGGTTGGAGATAGGTGAACAAGGCAGTGCCATAGAAGAGAGAAACCACCAGGATATGAGAAGAACAAGTGGAGAAAGCTTTGCGTCTGCCAGCTGCTGAAGGGATTCTTAAGATGGTCACAAAAATGCGCCCGTAGGAACATAGAATGAGGAAACAGGGACTCATGATAAAGAGCACGGAGACAGCGAACATCACAATCTCATTATGGGAGGTATCAACACAAGCCAGTTTCACTACAGGCATGATGTCACAAAAAAAGTGCTGAATCTTGCCTGTTCCACAGAAGGGTAGAGTGAAGATCCAGGTGATCTGGACTGACTCCACCACCACCCCGGTGGTCCAAGATGCTGCAGCCAATTTCAAACACACTTGAGGGCCCATCAAGAGAGTGTAATGCAGTGGGTAACAGATAGCTACAAAGCGGTCATAAGCCATGGCTGCTAGCAGGCAACACTCTGTCAGTCCCAAGATGGCGAATATGTACATCTGAGCTGCACAGCCTCCCAGAGTTATGGTCTTGGTATCCACAAGCAGGTGCACCAGCATCTGAGGCACCACACTGGTGATATAGCACATCTCCAGGAAGGAGAGGTTAACCAGGAAGAAATACATGGGAGTGTGCAGGGAAGGGGTGACGCAGATCAGACAGATGATAATGAGGTTTCCTCCCACAGTGAACAAGTAAATGATTAAGAACACAACGAAGAGCACAGGTTGCAACTCTGCTAGAGATGAGAAAGCCACAAATGTGAATCTGGTGCAGAAGGATTCGTTTCCACTCATTATAGGTTCAGAGCCAGATACCTGTGGAGATAACAGAGAGGGCAGATAATACCTAATGTAATCCAGTCACCTAGCAGAGTCTTGATCACCCCTCAGAAAAAGGAGCTTTCCTAGGATCAGTGGTCTGCCATGAGAACCTACACACTGGATTCCTTTTGCTAAAGCATTCTAAATAGCTGTCCAACTAAAATTGGTGCACTATTTCTTCCTGATTTTGAATTCTGAATATTACGATATTTTTGTTTTATATTTTTGATATTCTTATATACACAGGCTGTTATATAAGTAACATATGAAAGCATTCTAACTGTAAAGAAGTCACATAAAACCTATGTATATATAATTAAAAATAAAGGTGCTATATGCTGGTCTTTCAAATTTCACAGCATTCCTTATGCATTTGGAAAGGAGTATATTTCCAGCCATTTATGTATTCATTTTCATACATATATTTATGCATTTTGATTTGAAAAGAATAAGCCAATAGGCAGCTAAAAACCAGGGAAACCCAAACTAACAGACTCTCCTTTTTACAACCTCAATGTAATGTTACAGGAATTTATGAGTAAGAGAACATACCTACAACCACAGGTAAACTTTCCCTTGCTGGGCTTCTAGACTTACTGCGATTTCAACTTATGACATGGTGACAGAATCAGTAGTATTTGTATTCTGACTAAAGACCGGAGGGATTGCATCCACTGCGTGGCTTAATTATATTTGTCTCAAGAGGAATTTGTTCAGAAACAACAATGAACGTTCAATGTAGAATTGGGTTTTTATTTTTTAATACATTTTCCAGAGGTAATCTATTGCTATTAGTTACATCACATAGGCTTTGATGTGTAAACCTGAAAGTTTCTAAGATATTTTCAATATGTCACCATACTAATTTTTGACTTTATGGATATTTGACTTGATAATCTTCCTTAAGCTCCTCAATGGGCAGTGACGGCTCAGGGCTCTGTAATACCGATAGGCCCAGTACAGTACACAAAGTAGGCTCCACAAACCGCCCAGAGAGCATTCACTTTATTCATTATCTATGATTAAACTGTTAGCAGCATAAATGGGCTTGATAGAGAAATTCTAAATTTTCAGTGGAATTAATGAAAATAATTGATCAAAAATGTGAAAGTTGGTTTTTTGGTTTTTTTTTTTACTGTCTTCAAAAAAACAAACAAAAAACTTTTTCTTTTTCAAGGTTCCTCATTGAAAGGAGAAGGCAGTTTCATTTTATTTTATTTTTTCCTGCTTTATTGAGGTTTAATTGAAAAAAAATCTACACTAATAAAAGAGAAACATGCAAATTGGTGTTACTCTACTACACCCACCAGCCAATCAGAGCGACTATGCAAATTAACCCAACAAATATGGCAGTTAATTTGCATATGCAGGCCCAGAGCGAAGACTGAAGGCTCTGGCTGGAGTGAAGACTGTAGACTGAAGACTGAAGTCTGAAGACTGAAGAGGCTTGGCTTCTCCGCTGCGGCTGGACCAAAAGCCTGGGTCCCGGGTGCTGGAGGAAAACCAGTGTTGGCAGCCAGGGGAAGGAAGGCCTATTGCGCAAATCTTCGTGCAATGAGATTCTAGTTATATATATTCAAAGTATACAACATGATTATTTGATATATGTATACATTGTAAAATGATTACCACAATCAGTTTAATGACCATATCCATCACCTCACATAGTTATTTTTGTGTGTGTATGATATGTAGGCTTAGAATCTTCCTTTTGTTCCTTTTAATTTATCTTTATTATTGAAAGTATTACAGATGTCTTCTCCCTTCTTCCCTCCCCCCCAAATGACTCCCCTCCTCTTCACTCCCGTTCCCTCCCTAGGAGGATCTGCTCTTTTTAGCAAATTTCAAGTATGAAATACAGTATTAATTATAGTCACTATACTGTACATTAGATTCTCAGAACTGATTAATCTTATAACTGAAGGTTGAAACCCTTTGATCAGCATCTCACTATTTCCCTGACTTAGCCCATTCTACTCTGTTTTTATAAATTCAATTTTTTTATATTATAAGTGAAATTATATGTTTTTATGTGACTGGTTACTTCACTTAGTATAATGACCTCCAGATTCATCCATGTTGTCACTTATGGCTGGATTTCCTTTTTATGGCTGAATAATATTCCTTTTTTACATTGGCCTTGGCAATAATTTTTGGATATGACATCAAAAGCACAAGCAACAAAAGCAAAAATAAACAAGTGGGATTACATCAGACAAGAATATTTCTACACAATAAAGAATATGAACAACAAAAGGAAAAGGAAAGTTGTAGAATGGGAGGCAATATTTGCAAACCGTGTATCTAATAAGAGGATAATGTGCAAAATATATAATTCATGTACTTCAATAGCAAAAACCAAATAACCCAGTCAAATAATGGACAGAGAACCTGAATAGATATTTTTCCAAATAAGATATACAATGTACACCAGGTAGGTGAAAAGATGCTCAACATCACTAATCATAGACACATGCAAATCAAAACCACTTTGACATCACCTCACATTGGTTAGGAAAGCTATTAACAACAAGAACGACAACAACAACAACAACAACAAAGACAAGAGATAATAAGTACTGCCAAGGATGTGAAGGGAGGGAATCCTTGTACATTGTTAGTAAGAATATAAACTGGTATAGCCATTATAGAAAACAGCTTGTAAGTTCTTCAGAAAACTGAACTAGAACTTCCATAGGATCCAGCAATTCTACTTCCGGTTATATATCTACAGGAAATAAGATCAGTATCTCAAATAAAGATCTCAAATAAATCTCAAAAATTACAATTGTAATACAAATAAATAATACAAGAATGAATAAATAGTATTACAAAAATAAACTGCTTTGCATACTCATAACTGTAAACCTACTTTTGCCCACCCCTGTATTGTCCTGATTCTCAACTTAATACTGTGATTTGAGCAATAATTAAACTTTCTTTGTGTACTTAATTTCATCTATTTAGTGGTGATATAAATATTTCATGCTTCATTAAGCTATCATAAAAAAGGAGTAAATAAATGTAAAGCATTTAGAATGCTACTCAACTCCATAACTATTAGCTTTATCAAGAACTGAGAATTTTGATCAAGAACTTACGTTACAGATCAGAAAAAGTTTGTCTGCCTAGCACTAGCAGAGCCAAACACTAAATACCATGAATTACAGTGGAGAATTATTGCCTATTTTATTATGAATGGCACCATCCAGGAGAATGGGAAGCTAGTGCTCAAAAGCTCAAACTCCCAGATGGCAGGTAGGTTGCAGTTTACATAAGGCAAAATCACAAGACACTGTGGGTTAGGGGTTCAGAGTCACGTTGGGAGTTGATTGGTTAGAGATGAGGTAAAACTAATGAATAATTTCCGGTCCTGAGGGCAGCTCTGAGTTTTTTTTCAGTGTTCCTCTGCCTGGTCCCATGGGGGTCGGTAGAGAGAGAGAGAGAGAGAGAGAGAGAGAGAGAGAGAGAGAGAATGAATGAGAATTTCTATATAGTTAGGATTTAAAATCAAATAAAATCAAAATCATAATGGACCCTCGATTTAACTTAGAAATTTTTATTATCACGAATTTAGAAGAACTGGTGCTTATCTACTATACCTATCTGTATCTTTTTTGGAAGGAGTCTCTTTTCCCATGAACTGGAAGTACATTATCAGGGGAAAACAAACCTGATTGTCTGTAATATGCTAGATCACAAATTAGATAATAATTTGTTTTAACCCTCCTAATTTTTCTGTGAGACAAGGATATTCACAATTTTGCTTAAAAAGAATGAAATAATAGTCACCTTATTTAAGATCATACATTAAGGGAACGAATAATAGAATATCAATGCACAATCAAGACATTTGTATTTGCAGTTTTTCCAATATCCATTTAATTGTCTGTCTCTCCTGACTGCTTCTGATTATGATTTAATTCATTGCTTAAAGAAAATTCATTAAAGAAAAATTGTATAGTAATTGTTTGTTGAATTATTTATTTAATTCTGTCTGAAGAACAGAGATACAATGGCCAGAGAGCAAAAATTTCTGAATCTGGGGGCTAATTCCAGAAGGTCATAAATGCAAGAAGTTCATGAAAAGTTTGGTGGACCTTGAGGCTTCAGTAGGGCTGAAGATACATATTGCCTGCTGGAATAGCTGAAAGCATTTCCCCAAACCTAAAGATTTTCATATTGCTTGCTGTCTAACAGCTGAAGGCAGTTCCCCCAACCTGACAATGCTTACTGTATACCAAACCTTACCTTTGATATGTATATCTGCTTTGCTTTAGGACAATCCTATCTAATAATAGACAAATAGGGTAATTAACCGTACCTCCGATATGCTTCCCATAGGCTAATCAGGGTGATATGCAAATTAACTGCCAATCAAGATGGCGGCTGGCAGCCACTCAGCTGAAGTGAACATGAGGCTTGGTTGCCCCAGTGATGGAGGAAGCCAAAGTTCCCCGCCTGCCTCAGCTGGGCTCTGAGCTGCACTCTAAGCAACTATGTTGCAATTATAGAAGCTAAACAAACCCCAGATACCTGCTTTCAGCCAGCCAGCTTCGGAGCTGGAGTTGCAACAGTGTTTCAATTATAGAAGACAAACAAACCCCAGATACCTGCTTTCAGCAGTGAGGTCTGAGAGCTCGAGCTGGGCCTCAGAGCTAAAGCTGGCTCTCAGTTCCAGTGACAGCCATAAAAGGTAAATAAATCCCAGAATAAAAGAAAAAAAGGAGAGGTTGGGAGCTTCAGTTGCCCACCAGCCTGAAAACGGCCCTCAGCCCCTCACCCAGACTGGCCAGGCACCCCAGTGGGGACCCGCACCCTGAAGGGGGTGCGACCAGCTGCAAACAGCCATCATCCCCTCATCCAGGCTGTAATCGGGAGTAGAGGAGTAAGTGATATTCATTTAAGAACAGATAATGCAGAAATAACTCCACTGAAATTTTACCTTATCTTCGGGAATTTTCATGACTTTGAAAGATCTTATAAAACTTTCATTTATTTGTTTGCCTCATTTTTTTGGTTACTCAGTTTTATATCCCACATATGAGTGAAATTACATGTGGGATATAAAACTGAAAAAGTTAATTAAATGGATTTTTTTCTGTCTGATTTATTTATTTAGCACCATATTCTCAAGTTTCACCCATGGTTGCAAATGGAAGTATTTCATCTTTTCTTATGGGTGAGTAATATTCCACTATACAAATGTAACCAGTCGCTATGAGGTGCATTGACCACCTCTCGGTCCCTCCCCCAAGCCTGTAGGCTCTGATCGCTGGGTGGCCAACGGGGAACCATGGGAACCAGGGTGGGTGGCAGAGAGGTGCGATTGGGGACTGGTGAGGAAACAGAACGCTAATCTCTTGGTCCCTACCCCAACCCACAGGCTCAGATTGATTGCCTGGCCAACGGGGAACCAGGGTTGGATGGAGGCAGCAGGGTGAGACTGGGGCTGGTGAGTGGGCAAAAGATGGCCTTGATAGCAGGCTAGGCCTAGGGACCCTACCCATGCATGATTTCATGCTCTCTGTCTCTAGTCTATATAATAAAAATCTAAGTGACCATTACGGTGGAACAACCAGAATGATCAGTCGCTATGATGCACACTGACTACCAGGGGACAAACACTTAATGCAGAAGCTGCACCCTGGTGGTCAGTGCACTCCCACAGGGGGAGTGTTGCTCAGCCAGAAGCCAGGCTCACCGCTGGGGAGCGCAGCGGTGATGGCTGGAGCCTCTCGAGCCCTCCTGCCTCCACGGTAGTGATAAGGAGCAGTGAGCAGGTGGGCAGTAAGGAGCAGGGGTCCTGGACTGCAAAAGGGATGTCCAACTGCCCACAGGGAGTGGGCCTAAGCCAGCAGTTGGACATCCCCCAAGGGGTCCCGGACTGCAAGAGGGTGCAGGCCGGGCTGAGGGACTCCCCTCACCCTCAGTGTATAAACTTCATACACTGGGCCTCTAGTATAATCATATTAACCAATGTCACCCCTATAAATTTAATTTATAAAATTATTATATTATAAAAAATTCCAGGGATTAAAAAAAAAGAAAAATTGCTTACTTGTTTATAATACAAATCATGTTAGATAATATAAGGTACTGCTTCTATGGAACAATATATGTACCTTGATACTGTTTACAATGTTCTCATAGTAAAAATAAACCAATAGCCAAACTATTTAAGGTATAAGACAACAATAAAACACATGCCAGTTAACAGTTTAACTTGTGTTTAATAATTTAAAAATATTATTCTTAAAACATATATTTTAAAATAATAAAAAATTATAAATTAATTAAAAATGAAATTCAAAACCATTTGTCTTAAAGGCATGGTATAAATTTCTCTTATCAATACTGGATACAAATATATATCACAAATAATACAAAACTCTTATAAAGAATATTAAAACCTATATTCCTCACAAAGTTTTAGCATATTAATAGTTGTAATCCCAAGGGACTTGACCTATGTGCACAATAGACTTACCACAAAATATCTAATATTGAGAAACACATATTGAATTTTAGTCATTATGACTTAAAAAATATAGACAGTTCCATTAAAATTTCATATTTTCCCTTATGAAATAAAAATAGTTGTCCAATTAACAGTACCAAGTAGTTCCTTCTAATGTCCCAGGGATCATTTCCCCAAGGCCAGTCACACTTTTAAATATTATTACTAAATATATATCAACATTTAGTATCAGGGCAAAGCAGATTAGTCTGCCTAAGGCATTTGCTTAATTCTGAAGATTTGAGATAATCTATAGATCAAAGAACAATTCTTACAAAATATTACTTATCTTTTAAAAATCATTAATCTTCTAATTAAGGAAGAATTATGGGGTTTTATTTGGTAAGATATATCCATATACCAGTATTTCTTTCTGTTTTTTTTTTTAAATAGTTTTATCTGTGTAATTGTGTATAATAAGAACAATTTAAGAAAAATAAATATGAAAACTTGTTTAATTATGGGAAAATGATCAAATTTATGCTTTATTAAAATAAAAATATTATAAGGTTCTTATCTCTCTAGAAAGCATTAGACTGCTGAAGAAAAGTGTATCAGAAAAACAATAGTTGTGATTTAAGAAATGTTTTGGATTATAAACATATACTAGTAGAGTATTTTCAATTCAGATATTGGTGTTATTTGCTCTCCAATTTTCACTAGCTTATATTTATGGTTGTTAGAGTGATGTTTCAATTAGAGAAAGTTAGAGATGATCTTAACTTCACATTGTATTCCAAATACTGGTGATGTAATTGGATTGACCCATAATCATTCTTATGAGAAAACATATCCTTGCAATAAAGCTAGCTGGAATAAGAGGTAAAGTCTATTTTCTCAGAAAATGTTGAAGTTGACTGTTTAATGGGAAGGAAAAAATTATCTGGCCTTATTAGGACATAGCCAACTAAATTAGGACTTAAGTAAATATCATTAAATTATTAAAATTCTATGCAACGTGTAAATTTGTACATTATCTAGAGCTATGTAGTATTCATACAACTCAACCACAGTCTGCAAAGTTTTTAAAAAAACACATCAGTATAATCTGTGGTAGTTATTGCAACATCATTGCTGATGAATCCCCCTTTTTTATATGGGTATACATAAAGTAATCAGTAGGTTTTTTTAGGATATAGATAAACTGAGAAGGATATGTGGAGGTATAATTTGTGACGCTATAAACCCCTAGTTTTACCAAACATTTTTAAATTAAATGTACTCAGACAAGGTAGAAAATGTGCAATACTAGTTATCAGGAAACTGACAATTTTTTTGGATGGCCTTATTATATTTCACATTGAAGACTGTGGTGGCACTGTAGACCTTGGTCACTTCAGGAAGGGCCGACCAGCCATGCCTTCATGCCACATCTGTATCAGAACCCTGAGAAGCAGTGGCGGTTGGAGCATTTTAGGGATACACTAAAAATCGTTAGCCTGAAATATGTTCTCGATACCTTCAGCAACCATCATATTCTTTTTTTTTTTTTCTCAAGGTAAATGATGGATTATTTTTAGAGCCATAACAAGATTAGAATTGTTGTAAAGTGTTTGTAGGCATGATAATGCATACAACTCATTTTATAAGTTTTACTAAATATACCAGGAATAAGAATATTGTTGCTATTACTGATGATGAGGATGGTACTGAAGCAGGTTTTGCAATTGCGGTGAGAGGGTAATGGTCATAATCACTAAAACATCAGTTACCCTAGAGTCGGAGACTTCTAAAGACATGATAACTTGGGATCACCAGAGTGTCCTTTTGCTATTGAGGACATTGGTTTGAGACCTTCTAGCTAGTAAACAAAATAAATAGTTGAGATATTACTAAAGAGCATATTTTTAAGAGTAGGATTGAAATATGGGTCACTTGTTTCAATATGGATCTACAGGCTATGAGTTGCTAATTTTTTACTTTCATAGGGCAAATCTATTTCAAAAATAATTTTGACTATAAAAGTTTCTGAATTAAATTTGAAAATGTATTATAAAGTAATCCATTGATCCAATGTTTACCTAACCCCCACATTTGAAAAAATGAAACATCATTCACCTCAGCTACAGTGTAGCATTATGAATAATTATTTTTTCCATATATGTTTCTGTGATTGCTAATGTTTCATATGCTATTGCTAAGTAAGACTTGTACAGAAAATATTTGTATAATTCTACTTTTATTTAAAATTAATTTAAATAAGGTCTAGTGTTTGAGTTTATAGTAGTTGAATTAGTGCTTTTTGACTGGATTTTTACTGTGTGTACAATAAAAACTGACTGGCCTCCACTTCTGACCATGCAGCTGAGATAACTGAGTCTGTTGAGAATTCAGCAAACTACTGCATAATAATGCTGACTTGGTATCCATTTTGTGTAGCCAAGTGGCCTGCAGGCAGGGATGAGGGGGACTTGCACTTAGAATTAACCCCTCCCTTGAGAACATGCACTAGATAACAGCCTGTAAATGTTAAGTTTCTGACATGACTTCCTCAACTGCCCTTGTGCAAAACCGTCTCCCTTGCTTCCTAGGGTCTTCCCCTACCCCTTATATAAACCCTGGGGAGCATATAAAAACTGCTCTTTTTGCTTAGAATTGACCAATATAGCTTTAGCCAGGGAACTCCAAATTACCTCACTCTGGGACCTTAATAAAGGCATGTGCCCCAGCTATTGTCCCACACCCTGCCTTGACTTCCCCATTTAGCCCCTTGAGGTGTTCCATGTAGCTCCTCCAAGACCTGTGCATAATAAGTTCTGTCTCAGTTTCTCTTGTGGTCTTTTGTTGAACCATGGTTTACCATCCTACACTCTTGGGCTCTAACTAATACATGTTAATCTAACAGTCACAACACAATGGGAAGCAGAACTATTTTGATGGGTGGAAATTGAGATGAGTATTACAAGGAAGACTTCTCTTTTTTGGGTCATATGTGTTCAAAGTTGTTCTTTTTAAAGCCCAACTCAAATGATATGACCATATGCATAATAAGAAATGGGCAACTTATGGTCAAATTATGGTTCAAGAGACAATATCAAAAATCCCATAAATTTTCAGGTTAATGAAGACAAAAAAAGCACCAAAATCATTATATATGTTTACTTGTTTGCTTCTCTTTACTTACTGTTTCTCTCATATGTACATATATGTGTGTGCATGTTTATGTATATATGTATGTATATAGTGGATGATGGTATTAAGTATAACCCATTCAATAAAAACTTTTAACTCATATAATCAAGCATTAGAAAAGTCAAACCATCCTATAATTTATCTTTTTGCACCCTGGATTTATCTTTCATATAATAGTTTAAAATAAAATAATATAATAAAAGTAGTAGATGATTCTATTTTGATTATTTTCTAACTCTTTCTACTTAATTCTGAAAAATAGCATGGCTCTGATGAAGAATATGCTCTGTAAACCATGACCCCTGTTGAGAGAAAAACTCATGTAGGTGATAAGCAATTAGTAGTACTCATGCAAAGTATTTCTTTTTCAGTGATTTTTATCTTATTGTAAACATTCTCTCTGCTTCAAAGAAATAGAATGGTAAGGCATCTGAAAACAGAGATATATGTATGGACTTTATTGATATTTTTGAAATTATGTCTACATATCTTTTGGTGCATATACTTTGATTCTTAGAAACTAGTTTAAGACATGATTTGTGAAAATCACACCAGAGTTGCTGAATTTATTCTTCTCGGTTTTACAAACAACCCTGAGAAGCAAATTTCTCTCTTTGTTTTGTTCCTGGTCATCTACACGGTCACTTTTTTGGGAAATTTCCTTATTGTCACGGTTACCAGTGTGGATCCTGCTCTTCGAACACCCATGTACTTTTTTCTTCGAAACCTATCACTTCTTGAAGTCTGTTTCACCTTGGTCATGATGCCGAAGATGCTGGTAGACCTGGTGTCCTCAAGGAAAATCATCTCTTTTGTAGGCTGTGGTACCCAGATGTACTTCTTCTTCTTCTTTGGTAGCTCTGAATGTTTCCTCCTTTCTATGATGGCTTATGATCGCTTTGTGGCCATCTGTAACCCTCTTCGTTATTCAGTCATAATGAATAGGTCTTTATGCTTGTGGATGGCTGTAGGCTGTTGGATGTCTGGTGTTCCTGTCTCTATGCTACAGACAGCTTGGATGATGGCCCTTCCTTTCTGTGGGCCAAACACGATAGACCACTTTTTTTGTGATGGTCCCTCAGTGCTGAAACTAGTCACTCAGGATACAACCGTATATGAAATGCAAGCACTTGCTTCCACACTACTATTTATTATGCTTCCATTTTCCCTCATTTTGGTCTCCTACATCCGTATTATCTCAACCATCGTAAGTATGCCCTCAGCAACTGGTCGCCAGAAGGCATTCTCCACTTGTTTATCACATATTATTGTGGTATCCCTTTTCTATGGAACAGCCAGCTTGACTTACCTACGGCCCAAATCCAAACAATCCCCGGAGAGCAAGAAATTAGTGTCATTGTCCTACACTGTCATCACTCCTATGCTAAACCCCATCATCTACAGCCTAAGGAACAATGAAGTGAAGGGGGCAGTTAAGAGGACATTCACTAGAAAAGTCTTGCGGAAGTTAAATATGTTTTGAGTTATCTTTTGGTGTAGTGCTGTTTCTAAACAAAGTAAGGGCAGAAGAACCCATAAACAAAAGCTTAAAAGGAGGGGAATGTTTGCTGTTATTTTGTCAGTGCCACTGTGATGGGTGGATCACCGTGCCCAGTCATAGTCCCAGAAAGAAATAGATGGTAGTCTCAAATTGGGATAATTGAGATAATCTTTATGAGGGGACAATGTATAAATTGGGGGACAGGTTTAGATAATTGTCACACAATTAATATGATGGAAATTCCATTTCTTGATCTCAAGGGGCAAGGTGAAGGAGTTGTAAGTGGAACCTGGATAATGTTAAAATTATAAGAAAAAGCCATCTACCAGGAGCTCTGTTCATTAGTAAAGGAAGACAATCATGCCAGCTTTATTCTACTTTCTCTTAAATCTATTGCTAGTGCCTGCTCTTGATCAAACCAAATCTGATACAAAAGGCAAGAATGTCTGTGAATGAATTATAAAAAGGTCAGCCTTCTGGGGCACAGATCAAGATGGAAAAAGTTATGAAGGGTACATGAAAATAACCACCACAAACCACTATATATTTTGCAGCTCATATGGTGCAAAGGTCAATTATGTAATGTGTTGTAAGTGACTTTTAAAAGATATATTGAAAGGTGAAGCTTTGTATTTGGCAAGAATTCATGGTGCAAATTCTTTATATGGTTGCTTGTGTAAATGAGGTTATTAATAAAATTGCCTTAGTATTAATGTTTGGTGACATGATTCTAGTCCTCTTTGATCACTGGCTAAATCAGCTATTAGTTTATATTCATCAGCTCTTACTTCTTAGAATTTAAACAACAAACATTTTCTTGACACTATAGGAAAAGCAATAGAGTAATGATAGTAACCAACAGTTTTTATGGAGGCACTGTCTTTAAAAAATAGCTTTGTAATGACTCAAGAGATAGATCTTATTATAAATTTATTTTTCATAAAAGACAAATTATGATCAGAATGTTTAACTTGACAAGGTAAAGAGTTGAGAGGTGACCACAAGAATTTGAATTTAGGCCCTAATGAATTTGAAATCCAATATTTTAACCTCTTAAAAATATCTAGTCATATTTTCATTATGGTAAAGCACCACTTATATGGGAATTTGGTTTTTAAGGCCTTAAAGGACCTTAAAACAACAGAAAAGACAAAATGACATTGAATCAAGTTTAATTTTGGAAAATCTTATTTTTAGTAGCATAAGGATATATTGGCTTGAATATGCAACTTACATATAACTAGATGCCCAGTGCATGAATTTGTGCATGGATAGTGTCCAGCTGGCCCGCTCTGATGAGGGCCCATCGAGGTAGGACCGGCTGAGGGGAGGAGATGTGGGAGGAGCTGTGGGAGGGTTCCAGGGCATGTCCAGCTCATCTTGCTCAGTCCTAATCACCTGGACCCCAGCAGCAAACTAACCTACCAGTCAGAGCGTCTGCCCCCTAGTGGTCAGTGCACATCATAGTGACTGGTCGACTGTCTGCCCCCTGGTGGTCAGTGCACATCATAGTGAGTGGTTGAGCAGCCTTAGCATATCATTAGCATATTATACTTTGATTGGTTGAATGGATAACCAGACAACTGTACATAGCATATTAGGTTTTTATTATATAGGACTAGAGGTCTAATGCACAAAAATTCATGCAAGAGTAGACCTTCCTTCTGTCGGCTGCCAGCATTGGCTTCCCTCTGGCACCCAGAACCCAGGCTGCTTCCATCCTCCAGCCACTGTCAGGCACCCGGTACTTGGGCTGGCTTCCCTCTGGCCCCAGCTTCATCAGGAAGGATGTCCAGAATGAAGTCCAGAAGACATCCAGTCTAATTAGCATATTACCCTTTTGTTATTATAGGTGACTAGAGACCCAGTGCATGAAGATTCATGCACTGAAGGGGGGGTCCCTCAGCCCGGCCTGCCCCCTCTCACAGTCTGGGAGCCCTTAGGGGCAGGAGGCGACCCAGTGATCAGGGGAAAGCAATGCCCCATTACACCTCTGCTACTGCCACTGCCGGCAGCGAAAGCCTTGGCTGGCCCTGGTTACCTAAGCCTCGGGCAGCCCTGGGCAGCTGGGCAGCTGGCATCTGAGGCTTGCCTGCACCTCAGGCCAGGCCTGGGTGGCTAAGGGGCTTAGAGGCCTGGGGAACTTCAGAGGCAGGCATGTGGAGCAGCTGGGCCCACCTGGGGTTGGACCCAGCCTTGCCATGCGCCTGCCACCCCAGTGGGGCTGAGAGGACTGGGCACCACCATCTTGTGGCTGTGGGCACCGTCATCTTTGAGGGTGTGACTGTCAATTAGCATATTCCCTCCTTATTGGCTGTGGTGCCTCCATCTTTGCGATGGCATGAGGGTCAATTAGAATATTCCCTCTTTATTAAATAGAATATTTGTTATAAGTTTTCATTAGCCAATGTTTATCTTAATTGTACAGATTTTATTTAAATCATAACCACCCTCCAACATTGTTTGTCAATTTTCAGGAAAATTTTTAAAAAATCACAACTTGTGATGACTATTTTAATTTAATTATGATTTCTTAAGGTTTATATCCATTGATTGGAATTTGGGATTAAACTATGTGTTTCTGTAAATATTTTTATAATGGCTATTTACTAATTAATGTTTTAAAATTAAATTTATTGGGGTGACATTGGTTAATAAGATCATTTAGGTTTCACATGTACATTTCCATGATACAAGATCTGTATATTGTATTGTGTGCCCTCCACCCAAAGTCAAATCATCATCTGTCACCATATATTTGTCCCTATTCGCACTTCTTTCTACTTCCAGGCAGATTAAAGTTACAGCACCTGTCTCTCTGGTACTTCAGTTAGTCTATGAAATATCACTTCACATTATATCTAATAGAATGACTATCAATGGTCTCTGAATTCTGAACCCCAGATAGTGCAATAAAGCTGTTTTTTTAAATTAGGTCTTAACAAAGTAACACAGCTTCTTAAATACAGTACAACTTATTTCTTAAGAGAGCTTCTATTTGAAATGCTCTAGTTAGGTAAGCTGAATAATAAATAAGATATAAAAATATGACCTCTATTTTGTTGACTAGTCACTAAATTACAGGCACTGGTAGGTGTTTTATATATGTAATTCTGAGAACTACAGTATAATATATAATTATTATTAGCATTATGCATAGGAGCAAAATACTTAGTTTTCATTACTTCAATTGAGGAGTAATTAATTATGTAATGATTAGTAAAGGATTTCTAGTAGTATTGATTAGAAGCAATGATTAATAATAGAGAAAAATAATACATGAAAATAGATCAAGATAAATGGAGAAATGAACAAAATTAATATTTTTCCTAATATATGCTTAAGTTGGAATCTTAAAGAAAACAATTAAAAAGTTTATCCTAGAAATGTTAGGTATAAGTACCTATAATTGAATATGCAAGTGTTAAATGATAATGTCAAAGGAATATGGGTAGGAGAGAACCAAGATGGCAGTGTAGGTAAATGCCTCTACTCACTGCCTCCCACAGCCACATCAAAATTACACATAAAATACAGAACAACCTTCATATAGAACCACCTGAAAGCTGAATGAATAGAAGTCCTACAACTAGAGAAGTAAAGAAGAAAGCACATTGAGACTAGTAGGAGGGATAGGAGGCTGGACCAGTACCCATGTGTGCCACTTTTTTAATCAGGAGGGAGATCTTCTTTGCAGAGGACCCCTGTGAGGAGCAAGGGGACCCAGTCCAACATCAGACCCCCAGCCCAGGGTCCCAGAGCTTGGAAAAGAAGATCCTGCAACTATGAGCTATTAAAAAACAGTGGGAATTGAGGCTTGTTGACATGTAGGCTGCTGGAGACCCAGCTGTTCCTTTTAAAAGACAGGTGCAAGACTGAGCTTACAAGGTCCTGCTTCCCCTGGGCTCTAGCACCAGGGTGAGATTCTGGGGGACACAGACACACATGAGGAGGAACTGGATTGTCTGGCATTGGGGCAGGAACTTGGGGGCAGCTTCCTCCCAAAAAGAGGTGCTTGTAGGGGTCATTGTTCCTATGCCAAGACCTCCCAGGTTGCAGAGCTGATGGGCAGCCAGTGTGCAGTGGCTTTTGCATATGAATGGCTTGCCCTTGCTCAGGATTCAGACTTTGCTAAAATCTCTCAAACAAACTGCAGCTGGGTCAGAGAGCCCCAAACCTATCAATAAAAGGCCAAGTCCCAGCACCAGCATCAGCCTGCCTTGTTTCACAGCTGGGCCTTGTCTGGGCACTTACAAACCTGATACAAATAGGAGGAATCTACACATCTCTCTGTATCTCCTGCTGGGTGACCCCAGGCAGTGGCTGACTTTGTACCTTGCTGGAGATCGAAGAGCCAGTGCACCCGGTAGTCAGCTTCAGACTGTGAATGCTGCATCCATTTGCGGCTAGGGGTCAGGATCTGAAGAAGGGGCTGTGCACAAATGAATATACTAGACAAGAAATATGAATTTAGAAGGCATAGGGGGCCAGATGGAAAACTTCCCTCTAGTGGAGAAGCACTCTCAAAACTCAGTCTGGTATGCTTTTTATTCACCTGAATACAACATTTGCCTTTTAGAAATGCAAAAAGGCATATCAAAGGTAAAGTTTGATAACAGTAAAAGGATTATCAGGTTAAGAAATTGCCTTGAGCCATTTGGCCAACAGCAGGGCAATATGCTGATTTTCAGCCTTGCTGAATATTGCATTAATATGCTAACTACTATTGGTCTTAGCCTCTGATATTTCCCCTTTTTTGTGTTCTTAATAAATTTAGAAAGGTGTATGCCATTTGCAGGGCTTGAGTCCTTTTAAGACTTTTCATTCTGCATTTGCAGACTAGATTTAAACATATAGGAATAAGAATTAGACAGATAATAGTGGTTATGCTGAAAAGCAAATGTAGAGAGATTCAATGAAAAGGATTGAGTTCTTTCATGTCCTTTTTAAAAATTGTTGTCAGGCATTTAAGGAATTTGTCTGTAGTAGGTTTCTTTCTGTGCTGTCTATTCTTTATGGGTCCCCTTCCCAATCACTGTCCCTTGAGACATGACAGCAATGATATTCGAGTTCTGGATGGTGGACAAACGGTGGGCAATGACAATGCAGGTCCGACCTTCTTTGGCTTTGTCCAGGGCAACGTGCACCATCACACAACTGGTGACTGCTAGCATGGCAAGGCTTCTTTACCATCTTCCAGGTCATTTCTAGACTCTTTCTCCTTTGTCTTGATCTCCCATTCCTTATCTTCAGCGTGTTGTTTGGGGCTACTGCTATCTGTGGCAGGAGTAGTCGATTGTCTGCAGCCACAGGTACAGGGTGAGGCCTTGCAGGAATCCACACAGGCTTGGAGGAGTTTTCTGAAAATACACAAGCATATCCTCGACCAAAAGTTAATAAAGGGACCCTTCCATATTCCAGACTTGGGATCTCTCCATTTAACCAGACCATTTTCCTTTGGCTTATTATGACACCAGTGTAATTGCATGGGTGTCTTGCCATCAGCATTACAAGTGAAAAAATTTAAATTAATTAAGGCTTGATGGAGTTTACTTAGAGGAGATTTCTCCACTATTCTCCCTTTTTGTTTTTCAAGTTGGGTTTTTAGCCACTGATGCTGGCGTTCTATAATTGCCTGTCCTTGGGAATTGTATGTATTCCCACAATGTGCTGAATTTTCCACTTTTTACAAAATTGCTGGAAATCACACCTGCTTAAATAGTATAAATAGACTTTGGTTAATGAGTCATTTTAACTGAGTAGTTGCAATCCTGTTTACCAGGCCAGCAGCATAGGCAGATCAGAAATAATATTAAGAGGCTTTTTGGAAATTCTGCAATGCAGCCTTGATGGCTTCTATTTCAGTTCTTTGCACAGAAGTGTGACTAGTTTGTATGACTTGATCTGAATTCATTGTATGATAAGTAGCTTTACCATTAGATGAATTATCAGTAAAAACAGTTAATGCTCCAGGAATAGGTCCCTGCCTAGTATTTTTTGATATAATAATAGGGGTGTAATATAAAAACTGCAACAATTTGTTTTTTAGTAGGTGACAACTAAATTTCCCTGCATATTCACTTATTTCAATTTGCCAATTAAAACCAGTCTGAAATAAGGTTTATTTTCTAACTTCATTTGTCCTTGGGTGACACTAATTAGGTTTCTGCTATCAGTCTTTTTGAGTATATTGACTTACGCTTTGTTTAGGGAGGCAAAATGCAAATAATTTACTTTTATGTGTCCTTGATTTAGGGAAAATAGGATTTACTAGATGGCCCCAAACTGCTTGGCATTTATATATATACTAGAGGCCCGGTGCACAAAAAATTGTGCACTCGGCGGGGAAAGGGGGGTCCCTCAGCCCGGCCTGTGCCCTCTCGCAGTCTGGGACCCCTCGGGAGATAACGCCCTGCTGGCTTAGGTCTGCTCCCGGGTGGCAGAGGGCAGGCCCAATCCCTAGGTGCAGCCCCTGGTCAGGCTCATAGCAGGGCTGATTGGGGAGTTGGGGTGCCGCCCCCTGTCATGCACAGAGCAAGGCGGATCGGGAGGTTGCGATGCCACCCTCAGTCACACTCAGGGTAGGGCCAATTGGGGGGTTGGGACACCGCCCCCTGTCACACTCAAGGCAGGGTCGATGGGGAGGTTGCAGCACCACCACCTGTCACGCACAGAGCAGGGCCAATCAGGGAATTGGGGCGCTGCCCCCTGTCACTCACAGAGCAGGGCCCAACAGGGGGTTGAGGAGCTCCCCCCTGTCACTCACAGAGTAGGGCCGATAGGGGCGTTGGGGCACCGCCCTCTATCACCCACAGAGCAGGGCCAATCAGGGGGTTGGGGCGCCACCACTCTCACACTCAGGGCAGGGCCGATGGGGAGGTTATGGCTCTACCCTGGGTGAGAGGCCCGCGGCGGGGGGGGGGGCCCGGGGGGGCTCTGCACCCTGTCACACACAGAGCCGAAGGGCGATCAGGGGGTTGGGGAGCTCCTCCCATATCAGGCACAGAGCAGGGCTGATCAGGAGTTTGGGGTGCCTTCCCCATCACGAACAGAGCAGGGCCGATAGGGAGGTTGTGGCCCCGCCCCCTGTCACACACAGAGCCGCAGGGTGATCAGGGGGTTTGGGCACTGCCTCCTGTCACAATGATCCCGGTGCTGGGAGGCATATTACCCTTTTACTATATAGGATAGAGGCCTGGTGCATGGGTGGGGCTGGCTGGTTTGCCCTGAAGGGTGTCCTGGATCAGGGTGGATGAGGGGATGCCTGGGGTGCCTGGCCTGCCTGGATGAGGGGATGATGGCTGTTTGCAGCTGGTCACACACCCTTCAGGGTGGGGGTCCCCACTGGGGTGCCTGGCCAGTCTGGGTGAGGGGCTGAGGGCTGTTTTCAGGATGGTGGGTGACCAGCCAGCTCCTTTTTTTCTTTCTTTTTTTTAATTCTGGGCCAGCTTTAGCTCTGGCTCCAGCTCTGAGGCCTCTGCTGCTGAAAGCAGTTATCTGGTTTGTTTGGTTTCTATAATCGAAACAATGTATAACTCCAGCTCTGAGATCCCGGCGGGCCGACAGCAGGTTTCTGGGGTTTTGTTTAGCTTCTATATTTGTAACAATGTTTCAAACTGCAAGCTCAGTGGCCAGCAAGGCAGGCGGGGAACGTTGGAGTCCTCCTTCACTGAAGCAAGCAAGCCTCATGTTCGCTTCCAGCTGCCTGGCTGCTGGCCGCCATCTTGGCTGGCAGTTAATTTGCATATCGCCCTGATTAGCCAATGGGAAGGGTAGCAGTCGTACGCTAATTACCATGTTTCTCTTTTATTAGATAGGACTAGAGGCCTGTTGCAGGAAGAGATTCATGCAATAGGCCTTCCCTTCCCTTGGTGGGAGGCTGGACCAGTACCCATGTGTGCCACTTTTTTAATCAGGAGGGAGATCTTCTCTGCAAAGGCCCCTTGTGAGGAGCAAGGGGACCCAGTCCAACATCAGACCCCCAGCCCAGGGTCCCAGAGCTTGGAAAAGAAGATCCTGCGACTATGAGCTATAAAAAGCAGTGGGAATTGAGGCTTGTTGACATGTAGGCAGCTGGAGACCCAGCTGTTCCTTTTAAAAGACAGGCGCAACTTACTGACTTTCTGTGGTTTTAATGTTGAAATACTATTTTATTTTATTTTCCTCATAAAAACAGGAGTGCCCCGGGACCTGGGGGTCAACCTTGGAATGTGGTCCATTATTATTCAAGAACTACCCATTATTATGGAAATACTAATCTTGTTGCCCAAACCTGGCCTGTATATTTTCCTTGTGTCATTTTTGCATTTTTTAAAGAAAACCAGACCTGGGTTTATTCTATAGCATCGTGAAGAGATAGGGCTCAGACCAAGAGGCCACCCAAAATTGGGCAGGGGATGTCTTCTCTTAAACTAGCCTTTTTCTCTTCATGGGTACAGAAATCCCAGATGCATCCCTAAATTGTGAGAAATGTCTCATTTATTCAAATTTCAAATGGCAGACTGGGAAATAAAAACATGGCGAACATGAGACTTTTAATAACACTCCCAGGAGTGGGCGTCCATTTTACAAAATCACTAAAAGACTAGTAAATTAATGGTCTGGGGCCTTTTTTAGTTACTTCCCTTTGCCTAAGGAATTTTCCTAGAACCTGTGTTATCAGCCACGTGCACCACTTATATTCTTCCTCCCCATCCCCACATTCTGTTTGCTCTGGGGAAATTTTGTAATGGTCTGGCCATCTACTGTTTCTTTTCTATTAAATTAAATTAAAGGCATGCTTAATAAACTAACAATAAACACATTAAACAAAACAAAAAGGACAGATAAAACAATAATCAACAGATAAGCACCTGTAAAGCATAGACAAGACTTACTAAAGCAGAGTTCTTTTCATGGATCTTTCAGATATTTTATATTGCCTGGACTTACAGGCAGAATGCAGCCTAGTTCTCAGCCTATTGTTCACAGATTTATCATATTCTGCTCTCCATAGCATTGACTGGCGTCTAAAGTTATTTTTGCTAAAATCTGCCTGTCCCAAGTTGTCTTATGGTAATTTTCAGACAATGCATTAAAGAGTCCTTTTGTAAAAAGTCCTTTTGTTAGCCCTATTTTATCTAGCTGTTGAGCCTTTCCACACTAGAGGCGGAGGATCTGGGGCCTTAGGTATACAGACTTGTGATCCCAAATACGAATTGGGCATAATGCAATTCAAACAAGAACCCACATATTTAAAGACAACAAGAGCACTTGTCTTCCTTGAGCCTGATTTAAGAAAGTACCTTTTGACACCTTAATTCCTTTATCCTTGAGCATGCAAGCTAAAAATTTACAATGATGTTTTTGCCTTTTTCTCAAATTCTTCCCCATTATAGCCTGACTGAAGTAAAAGACATTCCTCGTCCACTTAAGGTTTGTGAATACGAGCTGGGCTGGGCTTTGTGCATGAGAAATTTCCCCACCTTTTTGGTGAACATCCACCTTTCCAGTGAATTTCCTTTTTTCTTCTTTTTTTAATTTTTATTTATGTATTGATTAAGGTATTATATATGTGTACTTATCTCCCCATTGCCCCCTCCCCCACACCTCCCACTCATGTCCTCACCTCCCTGGTGTCTATGTCCGTTGGTTATGCTTATACGCATGTATATGAGTCTTTTGGTTGACTTCTACCCCTTACTCCTATCCTCCCCTACCTTGCCTCTGAGGTTTGAGCATCTGATTGATGCTTCTCTGTCTCTGGATCTGTTTCTGTTCATCAGTTTATGTTGCTCATTATAATCTGCAAATGAGTGAGATCATGTGATATTTATTTTTCTCTGACTGACTTATTTTGCTTAGCATAATGCTCTCTAGGTCCATCCATGCAGTTGCAAATGGTAGGAGTTCTGTCCTGTTTACAGCAGGGTAGCATTCCATTGTGTAGATGTACCACAGTTTTCTAATCCACTCACTGCTGATGGGCACTTAGGCTGTTTCCAAATCTTAGCTATTGTAAATTGTGCTGCTATGAACATAGTGGTGCATATATCCTTTCTGATTGGTGTTTCTAATTCTTGGGATATATTCCCAGAAGTGGGATTACTGGTCAAATAAGAGTTCCATTTTTAACTTTTTGAGGAATCTCCATACTGTTTTCCACAGTGGCTGCACCAGTCTGCATTCCCACCAGCAGTGCACAAGTGTTCCTTTTTTACACATCCTCGCCAGCACTTGTTATTTGTTGATTTGTTGATGATAGCCATCCTGACAGGTGTGAGATGGTATTTCATTGTAATTTTGATTTGCATCTCTCAGATGATTAGTGATTTTGAGCATGTTTTCATATGTCTCTTGGCCTTCAGTATGTCCTCTTTCGAAAAGTGTCAATTTAGATCCTTTGCCCATTTTTTGATTGGATTGTTCATCTTCCTTTTGTTAAGTTGTTTAAGTTTCTGTGAATTTTGATTAACCCCTTATCTGAAATAGCATTGGCAAATATGTTCTCCCATGCAGTGGCTTTCTTGTTGTTTTGTTGATGGTTTCTTTTGCTGAGCAGAGCTTTTTATTTTGATGTAGTCTCATTTGTTTTTTTTTCTTCTTAGTTTCCATTGCCCTAGGAGCTATGTTGGTAAAGATATTGTTACTATAGATGTCTGATAGTTTTCTGCCTATGAAGTATTCTAAGATTTTTATGGTTTCCCATCATATATTTAAGTCCTTTAGCCATTTTGAGTTTGTTTTTGTGTATTGTGTAAGTTGGTGATCTAGTTGCATTTTTTTTGCATGTATCTGACCAAATTTCCCAGCACCATTTATTAAAGAGACTGTCTTGACTTCATTGTATGCTCTTGCCTCCTTTATCAAATATTAAGTGAGCATAATGGCTTGGATCGATTCTAGGTTCTCTGTTCTGTTCCCCTGGTCTATATGTCTATTCTTGTGCCAGTACCAGGCAGTTTTGAGAACCGTGGCTTTGTAATATAGCTTGATACCTGGTATTATGATCCCTCCAACTTTGTACTTTCTCAGGATTGCTGTGGCTATTCAGGGTCTTTTTTTAATTCCAGATGAATTTTTGGAATTGTTCTAGGTCTTTTAAATATTCCATTGATATTTTAATGGGGATTGCATTGAATCTGTAGATTGCTTTGAGTAGTATGAGCATTTTAATAATGTTGATTCTACCGGTCCATGAACATGGTATGTCCTTCCATTTGTTTATGTCTTCCTCTATCTCTTTTTTTCAATGTCCTGTAGTTTTCTGAGTACAGGTCTTTTACCTCCTTAGTTAAGTTTATTCCTAGGTATCTTACTTTTTTTGGTGCAAAAACATTGGTAAGTTTATGTTATTTTAAAAGGTAGAAAGCTCTCAGCTAAAATCTGCTTTACATTAGTCTTTTATAAAGACTAATAAAAAGAGAAAAAGATAGGATTAACAAAGAAGAATGAGTTACCATATGGTGAGTATAACTTAATGTAAACTAAATACATTTAAAAAATTACAAACAGAGGACAGCAGTATTAAAATATAGTCTTTCTGTTTTTTTTCCTTTGTATTTCTACATTGATAAATGCAGTACACTATTCTTTTGAAAAGTCTGGATTAAGAGAAAACAAATTCAAAGATCTTAATTGAGTTCATGATATTTTGAGTAAAAATTAATGAATTAATTATTATAGGCTTTTACTGATGATTAGCAAAACATTTGGTGTGGGTGGCAACAGACCTCAAAATAATAGGTATCTTATAGAGCCTTTCCCTCTATAATTCTCATTCTTTAATATTTTTAATCAGTAAATGCTCTTGAGACAAGTGGCACTGTGTATAAAAAGGATTCCACTTCTTGTAATCTTAAGAACCACAAAACAAGCAATTAGGCTTCTTATTGAAGGACAGAAACTTCTCAAAATAAAGAACATGTCTGAAATCTCTTTTTATATTTCATTTTTATACTTTAAAATGATAAATATATTCATTTTGTGCATAATCCTAAAAAATATGTTCTAAGTGAAATATTACATAAGTTGGTGAGCACTGACTGTTTTAAAAACCATGAGAAAAAAAATGAAATTAGATAAGTTTTTTTGTTATGTTAAAAATCTTTGAGTTTACATATTCTCAGTGTGTGTTGCTGGAGTCAATGTATATTTAGAAGAGAATGTAAGAGAAAACTATGGGTTAAAGCAAAAAAAACCAAAACGATGGCATGGAGACCTTCAGAAATTGCTTCTATTCTGGGACTCACATTAAATGAAAAGAGGTAGGAATTAAATTGCTACTAAACACATTAAGGCTTAGAAAAATTTGTGGTCTTGTTTTAATTATAAGAACTTTTTCATGAAACTCTAAAAATTGATTTGTATTAAATTCACTGAAATAGTATGGCATGAAGTGAGGACTAATGTTTTACAAAGCTATTTTGATAGTTATACTGAAAGAATCAACTGTGCTATCTTAATAGGAAATCTTTAAATCTTTCATTTTGTTGGAACCAAACTTTGAATAGATATCCTTCATAGTATCCAACAGAATCAGAGAAATGCTCTTTATTAAATAAATATATTTTCTCTAGATAATTATAACAGCATATGAATTTATAACAGCATGGTCATTGAATATTGTGAATTATGGATAACTCTTGAACTTGGGAAATTATTGTTTCATATTTGTGAATCAGTCACATTGAATTATATAGAAATTTAACATTTCATATCATAAAGGAATCTCTTACTTCTTATCTATAAACTTCAAAAACAGTTACAGAAACCCTGAGACTATAAGGGGGCTTAGAAACCATGACTGTTTTACTGTTATCTAGCTAGAACTTATTGTATTTGGAAGAAAAATAATGTTGCCTAATAGTTTGTAACATTTATTTATTTAGAATCTTGTAATTTAAATTTAGGCTAGACAGTACCCAAATATGAACTTACTTCTGACTTTACACTTTGATACTCCATATAACACATATTATTGACTGATGTTTTCCTTTGATTTTCACTTTTAAAAATAGAATAACCTTGGATTTAAAAAACATTTCACTAGTTAGTATGACTTTTACTTATATGGCTAGAATATTCACATTTTTAGAAAAATGATTCATTGAAGAAAATGGTGAAGGAAAGAAAAGAGAAGTAAAAGGGAGAAGGAAAAAAAATTAGTGGTAATTATTTATAATGTATGGGGGGTACTTTTCTTCAAGTCTTTTAGGCTCTTCTGGCTGGTCTAATAATTACATTTATATTAGACAGATTAATAGGAGGAAACCCAAATATAATTTTGTATGTACAGGGCTCCATAGGAATGAGGCCCATAGGCAGTCTGGTAACTGATGCTTATATGCTGTCCTGAACTAGAAGAACAGGATAAGGTTTTGGGACTTCAAAGGAAAGGAAGACAATTCATAGAAAGATGGGAAGATTAAATGTTTAGTAAACAAATGTTTTCTATGTCATGCAGAGACAAAGGGACACAGAGAGGAGTGGAGGAAACAGGTCTTGCCCCTAGTCCACTGCACCCAGCTCATATTCTTTGCAGTTATCTTCTGGTAATAGCTTTCTTCCTAGCATACATCTTTTATCTGAATTCCTTTTAGATAGTTAATGGGGAGGTAAAAAGAAAAAGTTCCCAAGTCTTCTGTTCTTAAAAATAATCAGCCTAAAATAATGCTCATGCCAAAGAGACATAGTTTAGGGCAGTGAATTTTGTTCCCCTTCAATAATCATTGGAAACACTTGTACATTGTTATGACAACCAAACTGGAATATATAAAATGCAATAAGGTTAAAATACAATTTAATATGACACAATATTTTTCTTAAAAAAGTATTCTCATTCTTTAGAAAAATTTAGTGAAAGACTTTTGAGGTGATGAATGTAAGGGCATAGGCTGGTCTGGAAGAAGACAGAAAAACAAGAAAAAAAAATTCCCGTAATTTTGAATTGGCATGTGCTGAACCAGGAAGAGAATGAACATTGAAAATAGAGAAGAAGCTATGATGGCAACAGAGGAAGTAATGGACTAATATAACTACCAGACATGCCTAACTTATATTTTATTTTTTTAAGTAGCTAATTTTTTAGAATCCTCCTCTGTCACTGCAGATATTAAGTGTGCTACTTAAACAATACAAATATCATACATGAGGATACACATTATATCTGCTTGGGTGTATATCAGGGGAAAGAAGCAACCAGGGTAAGTGAGATGAATTAAATTCAAGTCTCAGAAACAATGGAGGAAGCTAAACTAAAAGTAGTTATAAGGATTTAAGTCTTAAATTTTCAGAAGTTTGATGAAAGTATTGAATTCCCACTGCTAATGGGCTAGAAATATTTAGGTCACTTTTATGTTAATTTTAAGAGTAAGAGATTCCTTAGCTGCAATCGGACTTACAGAATTACAAAGTTACCATAAAGTAGTAAACACAGAAAAAAAAAATGTTTGGCAAAGAAGGTGTCTTATTTCTCTGTAAAATGATGAAGATCATGAAACTTTACTTGCTGCAGAGCAACGGGCTTCTCTGAAGATCTCTTGCGGTTCTGTGTAGCTTTAAGATTTATGACCCAAGGAGATAGTTTCATACTTGTATAGTTTTATATTTTTATAAATAAAACCAGAAATGATTCTTTTAATTAAAATAAATAAAAGAAAAATGGGTCACAGGTTGGTGTAAAATAATTATGTAAAATAAATAGATTGTGAAAAATTGCAAACACAAAATAGTTAAAATATTATAGATTTTTGTTATTCGTATTTACTTTAATATGACCTTATCAATATAATATGTGATATTTTTGAAATTCCTGGATTTACAACCCTTTATAAAAGAAAATAGAGTTCTATTTAGCTAAGAAATTAAAAAAAAATACGAGTGAGTTTTGATAGGCTGTTACTGCTGATTAACAGGACAGAGAAGGGAGTTGGATATGGGAAGCAATATGTTTATGGAGCATCTTAAGCAAATAGTCATCTCATGCAGCCTTTTTCCCTTTAATTTTCATTTCTTCTTTAATAGAAAACCGCTATGAGAAACCACACGACAGTGACAGTCTTTATTCTTCTTGGACTGACTGATGATCCACAATTACAGGCTGTCATTTTTCTTCTCCTTCTTATCACCTACATGTTGAGTGTCACCGGGAACCTAACCATCATCACTCTCACCCTCCTGGATCCACACCTAAAGACGCCCATGTATTTCTTCCTCCGAAATTTCTCATTTTTAGAAATCTCGTTCACAACTGTATGCATCCCCAAATTTCTTGTCAGCATGGCAACAGGTGATAAGTCCATTTCTTACAATAACTGTGCAGCACAGCTGTTTTTTACTATTCTTTTGGGTGCATCCGAGTTTTTTCTTCTGGCCGCCATGTCTTATGATCGCTACGTGGCCATCTGCAAACCCCTGCATTACACCACCATCATGAGTGGCAGAACCTGCACCTTGTTGGTCTTTGCTTCATGGTTGGCCGGTTTCATAATAATTTTTCCACCACTCCTTATAGGTCTCCAGCTAGACTTCTGTGCAGCCAACACTGTAGATCATTTCTTCTGTGATGTTTCTCCTATATTGCAGCTCTCTTGCACAAACACGGATATAATAGAATTAATGATGCTTTTCTCAGCCATTTTAACGCTCGTGGTTACACTAGTGTTAGTGATTCTCTCCTACACAAACATCATCAGGACTATTCTGAAGATACCTTCTCCTCAACAGAGGAAGAAAGCCTTTTCTACATGTTCTTCTCACATGGTAGTTGTGTCTATTTCCTATGGCAGCTGCATCTTCATGTATGTGAAACCCTCGGCAAAGGAGAGAGTGTCTTTAAATAAAGGGATAGCTCTGCTCAGTACTTCTGTTGCCCCCATGTTGAATCCCTTCATTTACACACTGAGAAACAAACAAGTGAAAGATGCTTTTAAGCACATGATCAAAAAGAATTTTTTTCAATGAAGTGAACCACTTTAGTGATATACCTGAGGTTATGAATAAAAAAAAAAAGGAAGTGTGGGGTGTGTCACAGAGCTCGCCAATGTTTTATTCAAAATGTTATCTATCTTTTGAATTGTAATTCTCATTGTGGCTTACGTAATCTCCAAAGTCTGACCTCCACTGCTAGACTTCTTCTTCCTCATGCTGAGAACATATATAAAAGATATTTCTTGTTTGTAGACAAATTCATCTGTCTTCTGTGTGTGTGTGTGTGTGTGTGTGTGTCTAGATTTCCTTGCAAAGTTCTCTCACAGAAAGACAAAGTGGGACTTAATTTTTTCTATGTTTCTTTTCACTGTTCTGTAATTCAGCGACCCAATTTGGCATATATTCTAATAGATTTTAATACATTTCCCAGATTTGATCAGCTAATTTGTTTTTTATTGGTGGATTGCAAATTTAAAATCTGATTTATTAGTGTGCTTAGTAGAACTGCAGAGCAAATTAATATAGTGGCATTTCTTATGTTACACATTTTGATAGTTTCAAAATTTTAACTAAGCTTTGAATTGTGTATTCTTAGAAACAGATTAGAGGCTCCAGAGAGGTCTAAGCATTACTGACCTTGCAGTTATTAGATAGAACTCATTGCTAACATTTAGTGAATGCTTACAACGAGAATGCATTAGCTCCCATCTTCAAAACTGTATGACAGGTATCATCATGCTTGTTTATTAATAAAAATCTAAGGCATGTTTAGAGCCGAAGTAACTTGCTGATGACAGAAAAAACAACACCTCACTGATGACAAAATACAGTCCTTTGTTGTCCATGCATCTTTTATATTTTGTTAACAAAATGAAGTGGAAATCCCTTCAATCCCCAATGCCATTTAGGAGGCAAATGAAATTAGATCTTTTAAGAAATTTCCATTAAGTTAAGGAAATGACCTATATAAAAGTAGGCCTTATGAAATCTAGGAAGGTACTTTATTTTTCAAATTAAGTGATTTGAGCATTAAAAATTAGATATAATGACTGATCTTGTGCAAAACAACACATTTTTACCCTTTTCCAAATTGTTATACCTCAGTATGACCAAAAGAAAATATTTTTCTAACTAATATAAATTTCCTTGATAAATATTTATCTAGCACTTGTTTCTGTACAATGTAAACAGTGAGTTTATGAATAATTTTTGACTTGTAGGATTATCACTTTTTTGATTTAACTGAACGTTACATACATAAATTATCCTATACATTTAAAAGAAATATATTACTTTGTTAGATGTTCAGGTTAGCAAGAAATTTAACATTAACTTTGTGAATATTAGTGAAATTTTAAAATTTATATATCTAACCTTTATATATCTAAATTTCTTAAAAATTGAATTGAGGAGAACCAAGATGGCAGCATAGGTAAACACCTGTACTTGCTGCCTCCCACAACCATATCAAAATTACAACCAAAATACTTAACAACTATCATCCAGAACTGCAGGGAACCTGGTTGAGTAGAAGAACCACAACTAGAAAAATAAAGAAGAAATATCATTGAGACTGGTAGGAGGTGTGGAGGTGTGGAGGTGCAGAGGTGTAGAAGGGGCTGCCACCTGGGTGTGCCACTTTTTAATCAGGAGGGAGATACAAGCTCTGGCATGCTCTTAGCTCCAGTGCCGGGCGAGACTTCTGGGGACCCAGGCACATACGGGAAGAAACTAGACTGGCACTGGGGCAGGAACACAGGGGCAACTTTCTTCCAAATGAAGGTGCATGTAGCAGCGGTCAGACCTCTCCAGTGCAGGACTGACTGGCAGCCATTGCTGGTTGCTCCACTCTGGAGACTCCCTGAGACCCCACCCCCACCCAGTTTACAATTGTACCCAAGTTGTGGGCAGTGGCTTTTGCATATGAATGGCCTGTCCTTTCTCAGCCTAAAACCTGTCAAACTGCAGCTGGGTCAGGGAGCCCCAAAGCTATCTAAAGAAGGCAAAGACCAACACTGCAGCAGCCTGCCTTGCTTCACAGGTTGGCTTCATCTGGGTACTTCCAAACCCCATACAAAGAGGCGAAATCTGCAGATCTCTCTGTAGTTGCTGCTGGGTGGCCCCAGGCAGTGGCTGACTTTGCACCTCTTTGGAGATCCAAGAGCCGGTAAACCCAGTGGTCAGTGTGAGACCATCCAGTTTATAACTCTTCAGATCCATAAGAGACATACTCAAGGGGAAGACTCAGTGAACACCAAAGCTCCACTGAAGCAAGTCCTGCCCCATAAGGGTGTCTCCTGCACAGCTGCTCTTCCACTGTAGACACAGCTAATCCTCACAGCCAATTGACCTGGAGGTAAGCAAACACAGGGAAGCAACCAAAATGCAGAGACAAAGAAATGTGTCACAAATGAAAGAAATGGAAGAAATAAAATTACTGGTTACTCAAGAATCTTCTAGAAACCTCTGAGATACTTAGTGAGACCTTCGAGAAACTTGTGAGACCTTCAAGGATCTTAGTGAAAATGCCAAAAAAAAAAAAAAAATAGGAAAAGGACCAGTCAGTAATTAAGCATACACTGACTGAAATAAAGAATAATACACAGAGATTCAACAGTAGAGGATCCCAAGAATCAAGTCAAAGAGTTTAAATACAAGGAAGCAGAAAACACCCAACTGGAAGATCAAAAAGAAAAAAGAATCAAAAAAATATGAAGATAGTGTAAGGAGTCTCTGGGACAACTTTAAGTGTATCAACATCCAAATTATGGGGGTGCCAGAAGAAGGAAGAGAGCAAGGTATTGAAAACCTATTTGAAGAAATAATGACAGAAAACTTCCCCTATCTGGTGAAAGAAATAGACTTACAAGCCTAGGAAGTGCAGAGAACCCCAAACAAGAGGAATCCAAAGAGGACCACACCAAGACACATCATAATTAAAATGCCAAGAGCAAAAAACAAAGAGAGAATCTTAAAAGTAGCAAGAGAAAGATAGTCAGTTACCTACAAGGGAGTACCCATACGACTGTCAGCTGATTTCTCAACAGAAACTATTCAGGCCAGAAGGGAGTGGCAAGAAATATTCAAAGTGATGAATGCCAAGAACCTACAACCAAGATTACTCTACCCAGCAAAGCTATCATGTAGAATTGAAGGTCAGATAAAGAGCTTTGCAGACAAGAAAAAGCTAAAGGAGTTCATCACCACCAAACCAGTATTATATGAAATGCTGAAGGGTATTCTTTAAGAAGAGGAAGAAGAAGAAAAAGGTTAAGATAAAAAATTATGAACAAAAAAAAAGTGACGACAAATACATATCTATCAACAAGTGAATCTAAAAGTCAAATGAATAAAAAATCTGTTGAGCAGAATAAATTGGTGAATGTAATAGAATCAGGGGCATAGAAATGGAGTGGACTGACAATTCTTGGGGAGAAGGGGATGTGAGGGGTGCAGGAAGAGATAGGACAAAAATCTTATATGCATGTACGCAGTACCTATAGATGCAGACAGTGGGGTGGTGAGGGCCTGGGGGTGGGGTGGGAACCCAGTGGAGGGGGTCTTTGGGGGGGGGGGAAGAGGGACTACTGTAATAATCTGAACAATAGAGATTTAAAACAGAAAAAAGAATATACATACAAAAAAATTGAATTTATTGGTTCAGAAAACCATACAGGTTTCAAGTGTACAACCCAACAAAATATCATCTGCATTATGCACCCATTGCCTCATTTTGTCCCCATTCCCGCCCACTTTGCCAATTCCCCTTACCTCTCCCTCTTTCCCATTTTTACAGATCAATTTCTTCTGAAGACACCATATATTAAGTTTATATGCACAAAATTTCCTACCTTATGGATAACAACTACACTCCAGAAAAGCAGTTGCAAAATGTTTGACATCTGATATATGCCAAAATTTCTCAGATTTCATGTGAACACTCTTGCTTAAGTCTCAGGTTGTCGACAAATGCAATATGTGAAATATTTATTCTACATATCTATGTTATTTTGCTTTTTGACCATTCATTATATGTGAATGTAAAGTCTGTTTAGTTCTTGTTACAGTCAGTTACATAGATAAATACATAAGTAATTTAATATAGATAAAAGACTATAATATCTTTCCTTTTCATTTATATCCAAAATAATTACAAATATCTTTTGTAAAATTCATAAATATATTTATTAGTTTTAACTACTTACACTGAACAGGCCCTTTTTCATCTTTCATTAGTAGGCTGTATATAAATAAATAATAGAAAATGCAAAAAAGGAAACCCCAGGCTTTAGGTAGAATGAGAAGTAATCAGAAGGAGTAATTTTCTACTTAATTTGCAATAAATCAGATGTTTGTGAATAAATTTTTACTTTTGTTAATAGCAAGGATAAGAATGTATTATATATTGTGTTGGACTTTAAAAAAATATTAAAATCCCATTTATGCATCTATTTCTGCCATCTCTGATGTTCCTTTCCCCCCTGGAACTTAAAGATAACAAAATTGTTAACAGTTGTGTTTCACTGATATATATTGAATAAGTGTTAAGAAAAATTAGATTGAAGGCACATCCACTGTCTCTTAAATATCCTCTTGTCTTTGATCTCTGACTTATCCTCCACATTGCTGTTGGAACACTTCCTAAGATACAAATTGCTCATGGCACTTTCCTCTAAGAAAATTTTTAACGTTATTTTTATTGTTGACGATATTACAGATGTTTCTATTTCCCCCCACTTTTGCCCACTTCCACCAAGCTCACCCCCCAACTCCCTTCCCTCTGGCCATATCATCATACCGTTCTCTGTGTCTATGTATTATACATATATGTTCTTTGAATAATCCCTGCTAAGAAATGTTTAAAGGCTTTATATTGCTTACAGGGTAATGTTCAAATTCCTCTAGTGATTGTATTTTACATGCTTATCATATGGCTCTGTATGACCTACATTCAGTTGAGAAAGGTCAGCCTTTAATGCCATGCTCTTTCCAAGAGATGATTTAAGTAACTCTGTCAACACTTGAAGCCATGGAATTCTAACATTCTCATCTTCTTATGGGCACAATATTGCCTTCAGAAGGTCAGATAACTGATTTCAAAATCCCCTCTTAAGGGTATATTTTATGTAACCAGCAGTGCAGGAATGATATTTTTCTGGGTATTTCTATCTATCCTGTTTTAGCTCTTGTTTTGGGTTATTTTCACAAGATAATTTGATGTTATTTAGTCTTGGAAGATAGAGAAAACAGCAGAGTTCTTCCCTGCCCAGTGTTACAAAGACACTGCCTCTCCATGTGGCGAGGTTGGGCAGATTTGCTAGTAATATTGTCAGTCTCTTAAGTTTGGGGTCCTCAACTGTGACCTGAACTGATCATATATGGGCAACATCCACGTGGGTCCTCTTTACATTGCCCCTGCTGGGGATGAGGAGGCAGGTGGAGCTGAGCTAACATGAAACTCATTCAACCTCCTGTGCCGTAATAACATGTACTGTCTTTGAGTCAGGAGAATTGTGCTTTTTGCCAGAATCTATGAAACTGTGGCTGGTTGACCTACTATAGCCCTTGCTGTTCTAGGCTGTTTTGTTGTAGGGGATGACTTGCTGGAAGAGGAGGGCACAAGGGCCTTCCATGTGCAAGGTTAGAGATATGAAAGGCTCTTATATCCAGTTGTGGATTTTCTTGCACAAGTGTTGAGTGAGGAGGATAAGGGTGCCACACGGTCACAACACTCAACGAGGCTAAGGGCAAGGAGGTAGGATTGAAACTAGCTACCTGAGCGCTCCTTTTTGTTGTTGCTCACTCCTTTGTAGGAAGGAGGAAGGGCCAAAGCCTCCCCACACCTGTTTTTGGGTGTAATGCAATATCGGACGTTTGTATGACTCTCAAGCAAACATCTGAGTACTCATAATGAAAAGTAATTATGCCCATGACTTCTGGTTTTAACCCCAACATGGGAAGTGCTTGAAAGTTCTCACCCCCCTGTGTATGACCAAACAGCTGGGCAACTGTAAAACGACTACTTTTCTCATACCAATTAGAGAACTAAGGCTGCAGGGAGAAACTGCTGTTCTGAAATGCGGACAGACTTGCATCCAGGAAATCACAGGTTGGCATCTGCTTACCTGGCACAGAAACCTCTGCAACAGTAATCGAGTAACAACACTTAAATACTATTTTGGGTGAAATCTAGAGCATGAATGTGGATAAGAATGAGAGAAAATCCTAGAGGCCACAATATTAAGGGAGCCCCAATCATTTTATGAGCTTTACCTCAAAAAAACTGCCCCAGGTTCTCATGGTGAGTATTTGGAAAAAGAAAAACCAACCTTTGTGTTTTTTGGCGAGAGTAGTGAAGAGCAATCACTGTGAAATACACCTGGCGCCTTCTCTATAACAAAGCCCACTGTCCAGGGGAAAGAATTTGCCAATGTCTGTGGACAAAGGACATCCTATCACTCTGTTCGCTCACCTATTAGGGGGAGGAGCATAGTCAATGGGTGCCATGCCTTCAGGGAACTAGATTGAGCATGCTGCAGGCAGGGAAGGAGTAGAGGCCAGTGAGGGAAAAAGATAAACCACTGGAGAAATGCTTGGGAAAGTCAGAGCCCAGGGAGAAAGGCTCACTAAAAGGCCAATATTTAACTGGAAGATCATAGAATGTTCTTTTATTATAGGAGAAAAATGTTCCTCATCTTCCCCTATTGCTAGTGGGAGGGGGGGTTCTTGGGGTACTGAAGGAAGAGCATTTCTGGAGGCCCCCATGGAGGATGAGGTAAGATAAAGCTTTATTATTGTGGAATGATACCCTTGAGTTTCCAAAGTCCCATTTCCCTTAGTCCAATCTTAGAAGAAGTATCGCTGGGGTTTCAGTAAAGCTAACATCAGAGCCAGTGTCCAGAGCTTCCTTCATATGTTGGAGCTGTGCCCATTCAGCATCAGGCTAGTTACATTAGTCCATGTGTGTGGGGTTCTCAAGGCCATGTGCCATGTGAGCAGATGCAGAGAAGCAGGAGCAGAAGAGCCCCACAAGCCCAGAGTCACACGAGTCCCAAGGGAGCCAAGAGAGTTAACTCCTTTGTTTAGGGGGTTATATGTCCCAAATCTTGCTTTTGTAGGGCCATTCTCATTCTGGCAAACTATCTCTGTCCCCAGGTATGATTAACAGCAAGCACATTCCAGGTGTCACCCCAACTTTACTAGACATGAGTCTATCTTCCCTTTTGTCCAGTCCCCTCCCCACAATGTTTTGCAGGGAACATGCCTATAATGTCTGGCCTTTTCTTTGCTCCTTTCCTATTATTAACTAGAGGCTTGGTGCACAAAATTCATGCATGGGGGGGGTCCCCTCATCTCAGCCTGCACCTTCTCCAATCTGGGAACCCTTGGGGGATGTCCAAACTGGCAGTCAATCATCCCTCTCACAATGTGGGACCGCTGGCTCCTAACTCCTCACCTGCCTGCCTGATCACCCCAAACTGCCCCCTCTTCCGGCTTGGTCACCCCCAACTGCCACCCTCACCAGCCTGGTCGCCCCTTACTGCCCCACCCTAATGGCCTGGTTGTCTCCAACATCCCCTTTCTTCTAGCCTGGTCACCCCCAACTGCCCTCCCTTCTGGCCTGGTGCCCCCCAAAGGTCCCCCCCGCCAGCCTGGTTGCCCCTTACTGCCCCCCCCTGCCGACCTGGTCGCCCCACGCAGCCTGCTGCTCAGTCATTTGGTTGTCCCTCACTAACCCCCTGCTGTCCTGGTTCCCCCACACACCCTGCTGTTCAGTCATTTGGTTGTCCCTCACTAACCCCCTGCTGTCCTGGTTCCCCCACACACCCTGCTGTTCAGTCATTTGGTTGTCTCTCACTAACCCCCCTGCTGGCCTGGTCACCCCATGCAGCCTGCTGTTCGGTAGTCCATCTGACAGTTTAGGTTGTGACGGCCCCTGGCTTTTTATATATTACTAGAAGCCCAGGGCACAAAAATTTGTGCACTCTGGGGGAGGTCCCTCTGCCTGGCTGTGCCCTCTCGCAGTCTGGGACCCCTCGGGGGATAACCACCTGCTGGCTTAGGCCTGCTCCATGGGGGATTGGGCTGAAGCTGCCAATCAGGCATCTCTCTGGCAGCCTGGCAGCCCACGGGGGATGACCACTTGCCAGCAGGGAGCAGGCCTAAGCTGCAGTCGGACATCCTTAGTGCTGCTGAGGAGGCAGGAGAGGCTCCCACCACCACCGCTGTACTGGCAACTATCAGCCTGGCTTGTGGCTGAGCATAGCTTCCCCATGTGGGAGCGCACTAACCACCAGAGGGCAGCTCCTGCATTGAGCGTCTTCCCCCTGGTGGTCAGCGTGTGTCATAGTGACCAGTCATTCCCAGTCTTTCTGCTGTTAGGGTCAGTTTGCATATTACCCTTTTACTATATAGGATAGAGGCCTGGTGCACAGGTGGGGGCTGGCTGGTTTACCCTTAAGGGTGTCCCGGATAAGGGTGGGGGTCCCACTGGGGTGCCTGGCCATCCTGGGTGAGGGGCTGATGGCTGTTTGCTGCTGGTCATACCCCCGTCAGGTTGGGGGTCCCCACTGCAGTGCCTGGCCAGCCTGGATGAGGGGTTGATGGCTGTTTTCAAGCTGCCTGCATCCCCTTTAGGATGGGGGTTCCCACTAGGGTGCCTAGCCAGCTTGGATGAGGGGCTGATGGCTGTTTTCAGGCTGCCTGCACCCCCTTTAGAGTGTGTGTCCCCACTGGGGTGCCTGGCCAGTCTGGATGAGGGGCTGAGGGTTTTCAGGATGGTCAAGCCAGCCAGCAACTGAAGCTCCCAGCCTCTCCTTTTTTTTTTTTTTTTGTCTTTTTTTAATTCTGGGATTTATTTACCTTCTAAAATTGAAACTTTGTTGCCACTCCAGCTCTGAGGCCACAGCCTGCTGAAAGGAGGTATCTGGGGTTTGTTTAGCTTCTATAATTGCAACTTTGTTGCTTAGAGTGGAGCTCAGAGCCCGGCCGCAGCAGGGAGGAAGCTTGGCTTCCTCCATCACTGGAGAGAGCAAGCCTCCTGCTTGCTTCAGCTGCGTGGCTGCCGGCTGCCATCTTTGTTGGCGGTTAATTTGCATATCTCACTGATTAGCCAATGGGAAGTGTAGCAGAGGTACGGTTAATTTCTATCTTTGTCTATTATTAGATATGATGGTGCACTTAGCTTGAGATACAATATTTTCTACCAGACTAAACTGTCCATCTCATATTCCCATATTTTATTACTAACTAATATAAACTTTACTTTTTCTTTCAGACCTTTAGTGGGGATTTCAAGACACAAATGTGTGGTAGATCACACATATATTAGGGAAATTTATACCAAATTATCTAGAGACATAGTAAAAACTAATTTTTTTAAATATATATTTGTACTTTTAAAGTAATTTAGTGCCTGGGGAGAATACTTCAATAACAAAATATAAATTGGTTTGCTTTGGGAAATGTTCAAGAATCTCATATCCACATGAGAATTCTTTGTAATCTAGATAATTTCCCTTTAAAGTAGGAAAGCATAAATACTACATGGGATCAAGTGTTAATTAATCTGTAATACTTAGAATATTCAACACATAATGGGAAAATTTGATTCACTGCCTAAAAATTTGTAATAAAATAGTTAATCAAACTCTTTCCAAAGTAGGGGCTAAAAAAAATCATAGATTGTAGAATAGAGTGAAATCCATTTAAAAAATGGAACATTGGTATGTTCTGTTCAGCTGATGATAAGAGATCTAAATATTGAAACAGAGACTTTTTTGTCTGAATAAATTTGTGAGTATATCTTATTTTAAAAGTTGTTTGAATTTTTAAGTGTTTTTGGTAGACTTGAAAAGACGAAAACAATATTTCTCAAAAGTAACAACAATGTTTCCTGTTACATATATTTTATCTCACATTTGTTCTATTTTCACCTTTAACTTTATTTCACCAACCTTTTAAATTTTAACATAGGGAAAATGGTGAAGAAGACAAATGAAATATAATGAACGTTTACTATTGAAATCCTTTTTCCTTTTGAAATCTATCTAATATTGACAGTATCAAATATAAAGAAATATATCTGCATTCATAGGCCTGACTTCTAATGGTTTTAATTTGTCAACTTTGTTGTTGTTTATGTTGCAGTGTGTGTTGGGAGACAGCTGGTGTGCACAATTGTTGAAGTTGGACAAAGAAATGATTTGACGTGATAAAATTCTTATTTGGTGATTTAAATATAACTTTCCCACAGTGTTGCCATTATGGTAAGTTGTGTAAATGAGAAACATTTTATAACAGGCAGCTTCACAATTATCTGAATGTGAAAGGAATGTCCAGGGAGAAAGAATACTTTGTTTTCACTCATAAATGTCTATATATTAAACACACATGATTTTGATAATAAAACTCTAATAATTTCTTTTAATGAAATCATGCATGTACTCTTCACTTTACTCTGTTTCCTTTCTAATGAATGAATACCTTCTCTCATTTTTTATATTCTAAGACCTAACTTTAAATCTAACTTTCCCCCTGCGAACTCAGATAGATATTATTGGAACTAACACTTATTTGTCCTTAAAAGATTATTTCTATTTCTTTATATGCCTTTTTTAATGATAATACATGTTTTAAATAAGTTAGAAATAATAATTTTTGTATTCTCAAACAGAAAACATTATTTTACCATAAGACCTTAATCATTTTATGTGTTAGAGGATGAAGATACTGAGGAAAGAAATTTTACTAAGAGATATTGTTAAACTTTTTTATTTTAAGGAAATAAGCTATTCTCTGGCCCATAGTATTTTGTCCAAAATGCTGTAGTTTTAAGGAAACAACTTGGGAAATCTTAATGCCGATGTCCAACTTACTAGCTGTGCAAACCTGAACAGTCTGTCTCACTTAATAGATGCCTCATGTTGAGACCAGCTATCTATAGATATTTCTTTAATTGTGTGTTTGCCAAACATTTGAATAGTCTTATGATAAGAAAATATACACCTTTTAAAAATTGTGTCACACTAGTCTATGTGTTTGAAATTTGCCAAATAATTCTCATCTCTTTTAGGCTATGATGGTCACAAAACTGTTTATGTTTCAGTCTGTATTTTAGACGGAGAACCAAAAGGTAAGTATAAGAAAGGCAAGCAGATGGAGAGAAGTTGCATTGGTAACTAGTTCCTCTTTACAATTTCTTCTTACTAATTTACATATTTTCAATCTCCTTTTTACTTTTCCTCTCAAATTCACTATCCTAGCTCTCAAAAACCCTTCTTACCTCTCTAGGCTTCCATAAAGCTTTATCTTTGTCCTTTTCTTTCTCTTTACTCCTTTCATCTCATATGATTTCATGAATCCATATTTGTATACTTCTCTCTGTTTCATTTTTTAATGAAAATTTTAAAAATTGTTTTGAGGGGAAAAAACAATGATTTGTTGTTCCACATATTTATGCATTCCTTGGTTGATTCTTCTATGTGCCCTGACTGGGACTGAACCCTCAACCTCGGTGTATTAAGATAACACTCTAACCAACTGACCCACCCAGCCTGGGCTGTGTCTCTCAGCTTTTATACTCCTTATTCTCACAAAACTGAGGTTTCTTCTGCACAGACTGACATTACCAGACTGTACTTGCTGATTTTGCTTCAGGGTACAAATTGGTAAGTGCTCTCGTTGCAACAGAGATCGAGGGGATGGAAATACTCTTGAGAACAGAATATTTCCCCCCAATACCTCCAAATCACTTACCTGGAATTGGATCTCATTAACCTTGAAAATAAATGAGACAAGAATCAGGCATTTGAATTTGCTTAGTTGAGTAAAATAGTAAATGTATACTAGCCCCGTTTATTGATGATGGCTAGGTTTTTGGTACATGTGGGGGGGGGGCAAATTATGAGCTTGTAGTGACATCATTTTGGTTCTAGGATGAAAACTTTATTCAGACAGGAAATGGCATGCCACCCTGACTCTTGAATATTAACAAGAGAAAAAAACATTTTCCTATGATTTGAAAATCTTCTCTAATCCCTCTAATTTACCCACATAAAAAATATCACCAATTACTATTGCTATATAGGTTATTCTCTAGTACAATTTTCCACTGCAGTTTTAACTACTTTTTTTCCTGCAAACCCTCCCCCCCAAAAACAAAATTTTAAAAACATAAAAGAGAAATGTATTTTTCTATCTGAAACATCACTTTGCTAACTTTACTTTCAACATTAATTATCATGGTTATTTTTCCATTGGGAACATCATTTTCTTTTTTTTTCTGTATTCAGATATAGCAAGTATAGCAATGGGAAATCACACGAGAATTACAGTGTTTATCCTAGCAGGTTTGACTGATGACCCACAATGGAAAGTGGTGTTATTCATCTTCCTGCTTCTCATTTACATGCTAAGCATCACTGGCAACCTGATCATCATCACACTCACCCTGCTGGATATTCACCTCAAGACCCCCATGTATTTTTTCCTTCGGAACTTTTCCTTTTTGGAAATTTCCTATACCAGTACATGCATTCCTAAATTTTTGCTTACTCTGGCAACAGGGGACAAAACCATTTCCTATAACTGTTGTTTCACTCAGGTGTTTTTTGCCTTCCTTTTTGGGGCATCTGAATTTTACTTGCTGGCCGCTATGTCCTATGACCGCTATGTTGCCATCTGTAAGCCCCTGCATTACACCGTCATCATGAACCACAAAATCTGCACACAGCTTGTCCTAAGTTGTTGGCTGGCTGGTTTTTTTGTCATCTTTCCACCACTCATCTTGGGCCTGGACCTTGACTTCTGTGCCTCCAATATTATTGAGCATTTCTACTGTGACACTACTCCTCTTATGCAGATCTCCTGCACAGACACACAGACTCTTGAGCTGATGGGATTCATCTCTGCTTTGGTGACACTTGTGATCACGTTGATAATGGTGATAATATCATACACCTATATTGCCTTGACCATTTTAAAATTCCCTTCAACTAGTCAGAGGAAAAAAGCGTTTTCGACATGTTCTTCTCACATGATTGTGATATCCCTTTCTTATGGCAGCTGTATTTTCATGTATGTTAATCCATCAGTCAAACAAACGGTATCTTTTTCCAAGGGAATTTCTGTGCTCAATACTTCAGTTGCGCCCCTTTTGAACCCTTTCATCTACACTTTACGGAACCAACAGGTGAAAAAAGGCTTCATGATTATGATCCACAGGGTTATTTTTTTCACCAAGAAATGAATGTCCTATTGCACTGTCTATATAAAAGAAATGAACAACGGAACCCTTAATAATAACAGTATATCTAATAGCATCTTCCAGTACATAGCTTCTCGTTCTTTCCCCGTTCTTTTCTAGGATGTTTACCTTTATGTCTTTGAAGCTTTATTTTCGCAGAAATAGCTGTTCTACATTAATTTTCTTTATTTTCTTCAATAGAGACTTTTTTTCTGATCTCATTTTCTTTTCTTCTGGATATGTAAATGAAATTGAGCTAAATTTTTAATCTGTCTTTTTCTATTTTTCAATTCCAATTAGTCAAACTATGAAGTATTATTTAATTTGAATTATGTTTTATGTAGCATGCAATGCAAAGTTTATTACTGTCCTTTATTTGTGATCATTGGAAACTTATTTAAAACTAATATTCATTTATATTTTCTGTACTACTACTGATTTATTGGTGCACATTCTATTTAAAATAATGAAAAGGAAACTGTAACAGATCTGCAATAGTGTTGATGCTCATCTTTGAAAATGTTTGTTTATTAAAAATATGATTGTTATTTTACAGTACATTTTATAAAAACTAGTTATTCATAAGAAATATTTGAAAAATAGCAAAGAAATAAAATGAAACAGGCAGGAAGAACACCACATATAGTATATAATTCAGTAGACAATTATATAAATTTATGTAGCATTTGCAGAATGAACAGGATCTTAATATATATTTAGGTCATGAATATGATTTCAGGGAAAATGGTTACTTAAACAATTTATTATATTTTTTCATCATAATTTTGTTTTATATCCATTTTGATAAAGTAGATTTAATAATTCTAAAACATTATCAAACTTTTAGAAATTTTAAGAGCAAGGAAATGAGAAAAAAATATGTATGTATAATTTGAGCCAAACTAATAAAAATAAAACCTGAGTTTCTCTTACTATTCTGATTAATTTTGATTCTGTTATATGTCAATCAGGATGAGTTAAACGAACTCATCCTGATTGACATATAACAGATAATTCATCACTGAGCTATTCTGAAATGCTTTACTTAATATGCATTTAAATGTCTGCCCTCTATAAGTTATTTACCTTAGAGGATGTTTGTGACTTTTAATAAGGATCACCAATATATTTTTTTATAATATATATTCTATTGATTTTTTACAGAGAGGAAGGGAGAGGGATAGAGAGTTAGAAACATCGATGAGAGAGAAACATCGATCAGCTGCCTCTCCCACAGCCCCTACGGGGAATGTGTCCGCAACCCAGGTACTTGCCCTTGACCGGAATCGAACCCGGGACCCCCCAGTCCGCAGGCCGACGCTCTATCCACTGAGCCAAACCTTCTCCGGCAGGATCACCAATATTTTTTAAGGTGAAATCATCTTGGCATGTGATTAGAGTCTGTAAAACATACAGATAATTCTCCCGTAAGTGTAAGTTCTAGGCAGAAATGTGGTTTATTTCTGAATATCTCAAATGTAAGTTCCTATGTTTTAGAATATATTGATCATCTTTAGTGCTCTCTGTTTCCCAACATGGCATAATCAGTATAAGCAGATTGTCTAAAAAATCTCTAGTTTTAACTTAGTCAGTCATAATTTGAAAATTTTAGTTATGCGTGTCCTTTTTCCTTATTTAATTTACTGGAATTTTTCATTATGCATGCTATTATTTACTAAACACTGAAGTCTGTTTTCCATTGTGATCAAAATACTTGAAATATTCCATTCCTAATAAATATATTTTATTGCTTATTTAGAAATCCGATTTTGTAAAGTATCATCCTTGCCTACATTTAGCTTTTATTGCCCTCACTACCTTTTACTTCACATTCTCTTCACAGCCATCTTTTACTGGTTTATAAGCTACCAATTCAGTAACCTTTTAAACAGTGCCTTTCAAGATTAGTCATCTTTTTACTGTCATAGTAATGAATATTAGCATTGCTTAGAACAATTGATCACTGCCTTTATAATTAATAGAATTTTGGGGGGGATTAAATGAGATATTATTGTGTGGTTTTCTGTGATTATATTGAAGGTTTTTTTGTTTGTTTGTTTTGTTAATCCTCACCCAAGGTTAGTTTTCCGTTGATTTCTTAGAAAGGGTGGAAGGGGCGGGAGCAGAGAGAGAGAGAGAGAGAGAGAGAGAGAGAGAGAGAGAACATCATGTGAGAGGGACACATTGATTGGTTGCCTCCCCCTGAATGCACCCCAACCAGGGCTGGGGATCCACTTGCAACCCAGGTATATGCCATTGGCCAGAATTGAATCGAACCCAGACCCTTCAGTCCATGGGCCAATGCTCTTTCCACTGAGCCAAACTGGCTAGGGCTGGAGGTTCTCTCTCTCTCTCTCTCTCTCTCTCTCTCTCTCTCTCTCTCTCTCTCTCTCTCATATAAATATATATATATATATCTATTTCTATCTCTCTCTATCTCTATCTATCTCTCTTTTTTGCTGATTCCTCCTGTACTTGATTCCTGAATATTAGAATCCCCAATGCTCTTCTCTTTATTATCTTTATAATTCACTTACTTTCCCTAATGATGGATCACATCTAATTCCAATAGTCTGTGTCTGTGTGTGTGTAAATGGCTGAGAATCTTCTGAAAGTATTGAGAAAGGACAAAACATAAGTTGAAGAAACTGAGAGAACACAAAAAGGGGAAAACAACTAGGCACAACTATTTAAAGCTGAAAAAAAATAACAAGGCAAAAAGAAAATCTTGAAGGCATGCAAGGGGAAAAACATATTTACGACACATAGACATGAACAACAATTAGTTCTGACTTCTCCTCAGAAGCAATACAAGCAAAAAAGGTATGTAGTCACAACCTAGAATTCTAAATTCAAAGATGAAAGAGAAGTAAAAACTCATTAAAACCAAGGAATGCATTGTCAAGAAACCTACCTTACAAGAAATGTTAAAGGATTTCCTATTGACAGAAACAAAATATTTTAAATAAAAAAATTAAATTTTCTCCATGAAGTGAAGAGCTTCAAAACTGGAATAAGGGGAAGTAAAATATAATCTTTTTTTTCTCATTTTAATTGCTCTAAAAGAAAAGTAACTAAGGCAATGATGGTAATGTTTATTGTAAAGGATAACAAATTTGAATAATCTTATTTATTGTTTTGGTCAAGGATGTCTTCCTGTACCTGTGTGCCAGATTAAATCAAATCCTTTTTGTGGGAATAAGTCATTATCCAGAGCCTTTAACATTTGTATAGTTTTGAGTATACAGTAAAAAAGTCACAAGCATACCAAGGGAGTTTCAAATGACAAAAAACCATGAAAATAACAGAAATAGAAAGAGACTCAAGAAGATATACATGCATTTAGCACAGTCTATAAAAATTATTAGAACATCATTTTCATAAAAGAGGTATAAATTAATGATCTTAAATAATTGGTTTTGAGAATTCAAGAAATATTCATACAATTATTGACAGCAGCAGAGGGGATTATGTACTGGACAAATGGTTAGGAGAAATATCCATAATTCTTTTTATAAAAAGTACACAGAATACATATTCTTTACTATGGGATTTAGTAAAATAAAATCAGTCACAGGACACAAAGAACAGAGAAACATAAAACAAAAGGTTTAGTTGAAAAGATAATTATTAGGAATTTTTAAAACTAATTAAATATATCAGAACACATATATAATAACACAAAATAAAAAATCTAGAATTCAATATTCAAATAAAATATTTATAATAAAATAAAGATGTGTAGCTCAAAAGTGTGTTGTAAACAGTTCTGTCATTAAAGAAAAATATCAGTTAGAAGGCAGCACAGACATGCAAGTAGGGCAATTGTAAAAATTAGATAAAATAAATGAATATTGATTTAATAGTAATGGTGTAAGAAAATAATATGTTCAGGAAGATTTTGAGATATGTAGAATTAAAATGCACAACAACAATAACATAAGTGGTAAAAAAGAAATTAAGCTAAAATATTTTAAGGTTTTTTATTCTAATAATCTGAAAACTAATTAAGGTAAGAATGTATGCTGTCATCTCTAGGGTAATGTCTGAAAGAATAATTAAATATAACAAAACAATCAATAGAGGTAAAATGGAATAATAAAAGTTTATTATTTCAAATGAAGGCATTTTAATGAATATAAGGAATAAAAATAGGTCAATCAAATGGATACAAAGTAATAAGGTAGCTATCAATAATTATATTGAATTTTCATGGATGAGAAATTTTTCAAGCTAATTTTCACTTGAATTATAAAATTATATAATTATTAAGTTGGATATGCCTTAACCAATGGACATAAGACACTGGGGGGTAAGGGAGGCCAGGGGATTGTCAAGGGCAGGGAAAAAAACCCAAAGGAGACATATGTAATACTCTTTGTAATACTTTAAGCAATAAAAAAAAAAGTTGGATATGCTTTTAATATTAAAAAAACAGAATGGAAAAGTATGTAACATGAACATATTAACCATAAAACATAAGTTCTAGCTAGGCTAATGGCAGATACAGTATATTTTACTGAAAAAAGCATTAGTATTGATAAAATGGGATCTTTCATACACAGAACTAATCCATATGAAATATCACTATCTGAAATAAGCATACGCTGCCTGTATTAATCAGGGTGCTCCAGAGAACCAGAACCAATACGAAATTTATTCCAAGGAATTGTCCCACTTAATGATGGAGGCTAAGAAATCCCACAATCTGCTATGCAAGCTGGAGACCTAGGAAAGTATTGATATAATTCTGAGATCCAGGGAACTGATGGTGTAAGTCCAAGATGAGGGCAGGAACAGAGAGCAAATACCACCCTACCCTTCTGCCATTTTGTTCTATTTGGGTTTTTCAGGGATTGGATGATACCCACCCACATTTGCGTCAGGGCAACCTGTTTTACTCAGGCAGAGAATCAAATGCTAATCACATGTGAAAACACTCTCGCAGAAATAATATGCAATATGCATATCCTATACCCTAGTCAAATCCTATATAATAAAAGGATAATATGCAAATCCATTTAAATCTGAAAATATAGCCGATGGCGGGTTGGTATGATGCACACTGACCACCAGGGGCAGATGCTTACTGCAGGAGCTGTCCCCTGGTGGTCAGTGCACTCACACAGGGGGAACGCAGCTCAACCAGAAGCCAGGCTCACAGCGGGTGAGCGCAGTGGTGAGTACAGTGACAGTGGCAGGAGCTGCTCCTGCCTCCGCTGCAGCACTAAGGATGTCCGACTGATGGCTTAGGCCCATTGGGAGCTGGCCTAAGGCATCAGTCAGACATCACCTGAGGGCTCCCGGACTGTGAGAGGGTGCAGGCCAGGCTGAGAGATAACCCCCTCCCCGAATGCATGACTTTTGTGCACCGGGTCACTAGTTGATAAATTAACCATCTCAAGTCTAGACCTTGTCAATTTGACTCTCATAAACATTTTCTTAAACCTTACTTAGTCTACAAATAAAGAAAATAACAAATTCATAATTTCATATAACATAATAGCCAATCCTATATACAATAAAAAACACTCTAACCCCAGCTAGCTCAGTGCATTTCTTCTAAGTGTTTGGAACACAAGTAATCTTAATCAATAAAACCTAATTATCCTAACTGTCAGCTAATTATATACATGCTCAGATTTATTATACTATATCCAAATACAGTCATATGTCACTTTCAGACAGAATACATAGTGAAAATGCATTACATGATTTCATCAATATATGAACATCATAGAATGCACTTATACAAACCTTGATAGCATAGCCTATGACACACCTAAGTATATGGTATAGTCTATTGCTCCTAAACTACAAATTTGTACAGCATGTTACTGAACTCTATAGGCAATTGTAGCATAATAATATTTTTTGTGTATTTAAAAATCTAAACATAGGAAAAAGTACAGTGAACATACAGCATAAAAAATAAAACATGGTAAACCTGTATATGGCACTTAGTCTGAATGGAGCTTACAGGACTGGAAGTTGCTCTGAGTGAGTCAGTGAGTGAGTGAGGAGTGAATGTGAAGGCCTGGGACATGACTGTACACTGCTGTAGACTTTACGAACACTGTACACTTAGACCACACTAAATCTATAAAAATTATTTTTCTTTCTTTAGTGATAAATTAATCTATCTGTAATAGTGTCAATAATCCTATAAAATGCCTAATATGCTAAGTTTCTGGTGGTCAGGTCATCCGTTCAAACAATCAAAGCATAATATGCTAATGATATGCTAAGGCCGCTCAACCACTCACTATGACATGCACTGACCACCAGGGGGGCAGAAAATCAACTGGTTGACCAGTTGCTATGACGTGCACTGACCACCAGGAGGTAGATGCTCCAATGGGTAGGTTAGCTTGCTGCTGGGGTCCAGCCAATCGGGACTGAGTGAGATGGGCCGGACATGCCCTGGAGCCCTCCCGGGTTCCCTTTCTGGCTGGTCAACCTTCTGCATCCCTCCCCAGTCCCCATTGTGCACCGGTGGGGTCCCTTGGCCTGGCCTGCACTCTATTGCAGTCTGGACTGAGGGACCTCTCCCCTGAGTGCATGAATTTTGTGCACTGGGCCTGTAGTAAAAATATATTTAAAAATAATAATTAATCTTAGCTTATTGTAATGTTTTTAATTTATAATCTTTTTTATGTTTAAAGAGCTTATAAGCCAAAAACACACTATGAAAATTCCTCCGTATTAATGAAAAGCTTTTGGTGTTGTTTGGTTTTTAAATTTTATTAAATGTATTGGGGTAACATTTGTTAATAAAATTATATGAGCTTCAACTGTACAATTCTATGACACATCACATGTATATTGCATTATATGTTCACTACCCAAAATCAAGTCTCCTTCTGTCACCATGTATTTGAATGCCTTTACCCTCTTCTTACCTCCATACCACCATTTCCCTCTGGTAACCACCATATTGTTGTCTATGTCTATAATTTTGTTTGTTTGCTTGTCTTGTTTGTTCTTTTGTTGCTTTCAGTTTTATATTTCACACATGAGTGAAATCATATGGTTTTTTACTTTTTTCATCTGACTTATTTCTCTTAGGATGTTCATGTCAAGATCCATTCATTCTGTCACAGCAAATGGCAATATTTCACCTTGTCTGATGGCTAAGTAGTATTTCATTGTACATACATACATCTTTTTAAAAAATTCATTCAGCTTTATTAACAAAAATATATTCAGTTCACACAGACTAATAAATAAAGCATCGCAAACCCATGTTTGACCATTTCTTAAAATACACATTACAAGCATTCAAGCATTCCTGTTCTCCTGATATAATGATCTGAGAGTAGTGCTTTTCTATGATTTTAAGACAGGTGCATTATTTGGTAAACATGGATATACAATAATTTTATGCATTTAGAGATGAGTTGTCCATACTTTCTAAGATATTTCTAAACATTTATTTATTCTAACCACATCAGACAATATTCATGACTTCTATCTGTAACTACTATGAAGATACATCAGGATTTTAATGAACTGCAACCTTATTTTTCTTAAAATGTAAAATGTTCCTCTGTCTTACATTAATGCAAGGAACAATGCTCTGAATATCTACTTCATGGTGACTTACATTAACATCTTAAGTCAACCACAAACAGCATACCCATTTAGATTTTCTTCAGAGGTTGCACATCACATTGCCCTTAATCTTCAAGGGAATAGATGTGAGTGAATCCCTCCAACCCCCAATATGCAAGGGCTCTCAGATCTCTGAGGCAGCAACAATCAACCCTGTGATTTCACAAATGCACTAGGGATAAAGACATAGCATCCAGTGATTTCATAGTAAAATCACATTAATATTTTTTTATAATAATTCCAAAAAGCATCAATATAAAAAGGATACATTGCAAGTAATTACAGCTATCCAGACATCTGTCTTCCTAATATTTTGAAGCATACTAAAAATTGTTATCTAAGTTTTAAAACTTTGGATTATTCTTTATGTATTCTAATTTAGCATAATATCTGAAAAGTGTTATTGACTTACTACTTTTTAACGTGAATACTCCAACATTTCAAATTTTATTTTCAATTAAATATTTCCCCACATTTTAAAAAAACCTTTAAAGTCACTTCACAGCATGAATTCTATGGGGTTTTTCAAAGTATATATTTTGGACAAAGATCTTTTATCGTGTATTATGAGTGTAGAATTTCCCCTCAATATGCATTCTCTGATACTGAGTGAGGCTATAGGCCCAGCAATAGGGTTTCCCATATTCTTTACACTTATAAGGTTTCCCTCCATTATGAATATTCATGTGTCAAGTAAACTGTGAATGGTGAATAAAGGCTTTTCCACATTTTCTATATTTGCAAGGCTTTGTTTTTTCTGGTATGAATTCTTCCATGTTGAGTAAGATGTGAATTCTAATTAAAGACGTTGACACATTCTTCACATTTGTAAGGCTTCTCTCCAGTATGGATTTTCTTATATTTATTGTGACTGGATAATTGGGTAAAGACTTTCACTCATTGGTTACATTTGTAAGCATCTTCCCTGGTATGAATATTTTCATAATCACTAAGATTTAAAGATTGGTTCAAAGATTTGTCACATTCACTGCATTTGTTTGTCTTCTCTGCACTATGAGTATGATGTATAATTATAGATTTGAGCTTTGACTAAAGACTTTCCCACATTTATAATGGTTCTCTGGAAAGTGAGTTCTCAGACATTTATTAAAATTTGACCCTTAAAGTTTTTCTGAGATTCATTGAATTGATTACTTCTCTCTCCATTACACATAGGATGGTAAATAATTGACAAAAGAAAGGCCATTAATTTCATTTAATGGGGACTTTAATTTCATTAAATGTGTACATTTATTACCAAGTAACTATTCTGTTACCTACTGAATCATGATGGTGGTATAAAGACCATCCCAAGTTTATAAAAATTATAGTCTTTGGAATAAAGAGGGCATTTTTTAAAAATATATATTTTATTGGTTTTTTTACAGAGAGGAAGGGAGAGAGATAGAGGGTTAGAAACATCGATGAGAGAGAAACATCGATTAGCTGCCTCCTGCACACCTCCTACTGGGGATGTGCCCGCAACCAAGGTACATGTCCTTGACCAGAATCGAACCTGGGACCCTTCAGTCCGCAGTCCGACATTCTATCCAATGAGACAAACCAATCAGGGCAGGAGGGCATTTTTTCTGAGTAAAAGAATAAGGAGTCCCTTGTTAATAGATTCTCAAATGGATCACCTTTAGAATTTCTGTCTTTATTTTTAAATCGCTGATTTTCTGAAATGTTTGACTCTTGTTTAATCTGATACATTTTAAGTGGTCCAAATGATTATTTGTTGCACAGACTAGATGACTTTTCAGACTTTCAAAATTTCCTTTAAGAGAATATGTGTGCTTAAAAAATGTTTTGGGCCCTGACCGGTTTGGCTCAGTGGACAGAGCGTCAGCTTGCGGACTCAAGGGCATGTACCTTGGTTGCGGGCACATCCCCAGTAGGGAGTGTGCAGGAGGCAGCTGATGTTTCTCTCTCATCGATGTTTCTAACTCTCTATCCCTCTCTCTTCCTCTCTGTAAAAAATCAATAAAATATATTTTAAAAAATTGTTTTGGGTCTTTGTGCTCAGAAACACAGTTTTTGCAAATGTAACTTTTAAAGTGATAGTTTCCCTAAGATGTATATCTTTGATCTCTTTTGGCATCTGGGATTTCATTATGAGTAATTGTCCCAGCATCACTATGTCCATCATAGCATCTTTCTGCCCTTTCCAATCCCACTCACATTCCCAGTCTCTCATTAAGTACACATTCTCAGGACACAGCTTTCATATCTTACCAGTAGCATTTTGTATAATGAATCTCCTATGTCTGACATTCGCAATGGTCCTGGGTGTCTTCAGAAGACATAACTGTGTTCACACCTTTGTTTCATTATCACTAATTTGTTGTGTTATTTGTTTGTTTGTTTGTTTTGCTATATTCAAATCACTCCCCAGCATCCAGGGAGCTTTCTCTTGCTCCAAAAAGGAGATAATATTCATATTAAGAACAGAAATTTCCAAGAAGAACAGGTTTTTGTAGCTCTTTAGAATCACATCTCTGTAGAAGGCCCACTGAGCTGTGTATAGGCCTTTTTTAACTCCTTCTGAGAGAATTCTATGACGTTCCTTTTTAAAAAAATTTTTTTAAATTGATTTTTAGGGAGAGGAAGAGAGAGATAGAAACATCATTGAGAGAGAAACATCAATTGGCTGCCTCCTGCACAGCCCCAGCCCCACCCAATCAGGGATCACGTTTGCTACCTGGATATGTGCCCTGACATGGAATAGAACCAGCAATCTCTCAGGGCTTGGGTCGATGCTCAAGCATTGAGCCACACTGGCCTAACTATGACCACATTCTTGATTGTCACTCATCCCTGAAAAAGAGTCAATATTGAACACTCTTTGCTTTATTCCCCTCTTCTTCTGGGCTTTTTCCTCAGGCTAAAAGAGTTTTTATAAGTAAATTCTCAGGAATGTGGCCTTCACTCCCAGCTCTCTGATTCCCTATGTATATCTTTGTCCAATTATCTATTGAAAGACACTTCAGTTGTTTTCATGTCTTGGACATTATGTATAATGCTGCAACAAACATTCGGGTACATATATCTTTATGAATAATTTTTTTTCAAATATTTTCCGTAGATACCCAGAAGAACAGTTGCTGGGTCATATGATAACTCTATTCTTAATTTTTTGAAGAACCTCCATACTGTTTTCCATAGAGGCTACACCAATTTATATTTTCACCAGCAGTGCATGAGGGTTCTTTTTGCTCACTGTTAACATAGTACTGGAAGTCCTGGCCAGAGCAATCAGGGAAGATAAAAAGGTAAAAAGCATCCAAATTGGGAATGAAAAAGTAAAACTGTCTCTTTTTACAGATGTCATGATTCTTTATATAGAAAATTCTAAAGATTCCAACACAAAGCTATTAGAAATAATAAACAAATGTAGTAAAGTTGCAGGATACAAAATTAACGTACAAAAAGACATTGTGCTCCTGTACATCAATATAACTTCAGAAAAATAAATGAAATTTTAAAAACAATTCATTTTTGCAATTGCAACTAAAAATAAAACACTTAAGAATAATCTTAACAAGGATGTGAAGACCTATATGCTGAAAGTTACAAGACATTATTAAAAAGAATTGAAGGGGAATTCACAGATGGCGACTGACAGGACGGCAGTGAGGGAAAGAGTATGAGGGAGTGAAAGGAGAGTGTGTGGACATGTGGGGCATGTGTGTGTGTGTGTGTGTGTGTGTGTGTGTGTGTGTGTGTGTTTGTGTGTGTGAGGGACAGTTATACATATTCCATGGGACTTCTGGGGGCTGGTGGACCATGCTCCTATAGCTGGGCAGCCTCTGCTGCCACTGCAATCTCTCCCAGGCTGTGACTGGGAGCCCAGCCTCACAGCCACCCAGGGAGACCTAGGACACCACCCAGGACCCTCCAGCCACACCAGCCAAAGACCAGCTGCCTCAGCTGCGAACCCACAGACACCGAGAGTCCAACCTCCCCAGCCATGGGCTCCTAAAAAGTTTGTCTGGGGGGAGACAAAATGGCAGCTGATAGTCAGACGTGTCCTGCCCCTTCTCACAGAGCAGACAGAAGAAACAACTAAGTCGAATAACATCCAACCGGAATTGGTGAGTTAAACATGGCTGGTGAGACAATCTGTAGCCAGAAAGGACAGAGGACACCTGGAGAATGGTAAGATCAGGGATCTGGGCTGCAGTGAGAGATGCATGACCACTGGGACTAGAGGGTCAGAAGGAAACTGCATTGCATCAAGTCTGCGTCCCTTGGGGGACATGCGTAACACTCGACTGTGGACGGGGGTCCACAGGGCTGCTGGCAGCCGGGGACTCTAGATCTAAGTCCACAGCCATAGGAGGCTGCGCCCAGGAAGGCAGCCTGAAGTTCTGCACTGGCCGTGCTGGGGGGAGAAAAGCGCATAGCCACGCAGTGGCTCTGTCTTTATATTTTCCTTGTTTTCACTCACTAAACCCAGTACATAGGATCTTTCAATTACAAACACTCACCAAGGCTGCAGTGCAGGGGAAGGTGGTTTGTGAAGGCTGAGGAGCAAGGCAGAGAGAGGTAACTGGGAATCCAGCTCTGACAAGTCCAGTCCCTCCAGCCCTGAGCAGCAATTTTCCTCCTGCAAAGCTGACCCCTCCTAGCCGCACCCAGCCTCGAGCTCTGCAGGGAAACAAAAAATCCGAATACCCTCAGGGAGCCCTCGATGAATGGGTTGAGGGGCCATTTAGTCCCAGAAACTAATACAGCAACACCCACACCTAGAACCAGTGTCAGAAATAGACACTTGTGTAAATACCACTGAAAGCAGACAGACAAACAAAGTGGGCAGATTGGTCCTGTCTGCCTGAAACCAAGGCTGTGGAGACAGACACAGAGCAGCAGTGGATCACTGAGACTTCAACATGGTGCTGACTACCTAAGAGAAAACTGAGAAGTGCCAGACAGAACAGTAAAGAGGGGTCTCAAACCAGCCCCCATGGTACAATAAAACTCAGCTGAAATGAACAACACTTCACTGCTTCACCTTTTTATTTTTTATCTTTTACTTAAGAAAGAAAAAGGAAAATTATTTTCCTTTATTTTAATTTATTATTATTACTATTACTAGAGGCCCAGTGCACAAATTTGTGCATGGGTGGGGTTTGGCTGGCCCTGCCCCAATTGGGGCAGATTGGGGCTGAACCTGTTGGGAGGAGGAAATGGAGCGAGGTTGGCTGGCTGGGCAGAGGGGCTGTGGGTGATTGGCCAGTGGGCCCTACCCCCAATTGGGGTGGTGGGTGCTGATAAGAGGCCAGCAGCCTGGTGGAGGGGCCATTTTGGGATGGGGGGCAATCAGGAGTGGGGCTGGCCAGGGGGGAGGGGCTGCAGGCTGATCAGGGTGGTGGGGGCCCATAAGGCGTGGGGCCTGCCTGAGGGAGGGTCTGCGAGAGGTTGGCCAGCCAGCCCTGCCCACTATTGTGGTGGGGGGTGGGGGGTGATCAGGGGTGGGGCCGGCCAAGTGGAGGGGCTGCAGGCCAATCAGGGTGGTGGGGGACCATTGAGGATGGGGCTGGCTGGGGAAAGTGCTGCAGGAGGTTGGCCAGCCAGCCCCGCCCCCTATTGGGGTGGAGGGCGATCAAGGGCAGGGCCGGCTGTGGGGAGGAGCAGCAGGCCAATCATGGTGTGGTGGGCTGGGTGGAAGAGGGTGGGTTATTTGGCTGGCTGCCTGCTCTTGATCGGGGTGGGAGAGTCCAGTAGTGGGCAGTACATATTAAAGGATACTTTTGAGAACAGTAACTGGGAAGAATGGAAAAAAGTGAGGTTTGAGCAAAGGAATAAGTAAAGCTGCAATGCTGGCCAGGGATCAGCCTCGGTGAACCACATAGAGAGCTCTTGGGTCAATGGGGAAAAAAGGAGACATATGTACCTGATCGGGCTAGTTCGCTGGCCACAGTGGGCATCATAGCGACTGGTCGTTATGGTCGTTAGGGCGTTAGGTCACTGGCTTTTTATTTATATAGATTATTTTTTAACTTTTTTTTTGATTAGTGTTCTACATTCTATTTTTATTTTTTATCATTATTTTACTTTATCTATTTTTTTTTTCTTTTTTGCCAACCTCTTCTTCCTCACTTCTCTTTTCATCCTGTTTCTCTTCTGTTCCTGCTTTAGTTTTTCTCTCTCCTTTCTTTTTATTTCTTGTTAAAAATTGATCTTAATTATCTGATTTATTGACGCATTACTATTATAGTAGTCTCTGTTGGCTTACTCATATATCTAATTTCCTCTCCCCTGCTCCAAGTCCATGCACACTTCTCTTTTCTCTTTCTTTGCTAGCCATTTTTTTCCTATTTTTTATTCTTTTGTTTTTCCTCTCCTTGCTTGCTCTCCTTTTCTCCTAATTGTTTAATTAGTTTCACTCACCAAACTCAGGCCTATTTTCTCTCTACTCTATTCTCCTTTCCAAGACCAGGTGAGTATATAAATAGATAGATTAAAAAAAGGAAAAAAAAATAAATTTTTAATTGATTGATTATTTTGATTTTTACTTTTCTTCTTATCCACTCATTGTTTCAACCTTCTCTATACTGAACCATGGCATTCAACATTCATTCAATTCCTTTACCTTACTTTCTGGAAATAAGCTCTGCCTCTTCAAATTAGGCTCCCCCCACCTTTTTTTCTGGGGATTTGTTATTTGCATTTTTTTGATTTAGTTGTTGGTTTTGTGGAGTTTTCGTCCATATACATATATTTTTTTCCTTCTTTATTTTCTTTTCTCTCTTAACTTTTTTTCCCCTTTTCTCAATATTATAATTACACTCTTTTCTCTCCCCTAATTTTCTTTTTCTCTGGTGGTCACCTTTATTGGAATTATCGGTGTCATGAATACATTCATGTTTTGTTCCCTCCATTTCAAGTCTTGTTGAGTTATATTTTGTGCCATAAGGTCAACGTGGTAGAGAGTGAGCCACATAACCAAACAAGCTAAGAGGAGCAAAAATGGGGAGACAAAGAAACAGCCCCTGAAAGAAAAGGAGGAATCACCAGAAAGGAAATAACCGAAATGGAGGCAATCAATTTGTCAGAGAAAGAATTCAGAGCAATGGTCATAAGGATGCTTAAAAGGGTGGAAGAGTAATTAAACAACAAGTGTAAGAATCAAGAGTAAATGAAGAAGAAACAGGAGGAAATGAAGAATGATATAGCTGCAATAAAGAACAAATAGAAAGCATCGACAGTAGATGAGAAGAAGCTGAGGACCACACCAGTGAGCTAGAAGACAAGGTAGGAGAAAACACCCAAGCAGAGCAGCAACTGGAAAAAAAAAAAAACTTAAAAAGCAGGAGGAGAGCCTAAGGGAGCTTTGGGACAACACAAAATGAAACAACATCCAAATAATAGGGGTGCCAGAAGGAGAGGAAATAGAACAAGGAATAGAAAACCTGCTTGAGAAAATAATGACAGAAATCTTCCCTGATATTGGGAAGAAAAAACACAAGTCCAAAAAATGCACAGAATCCCAAACAAGATAAACTCAAATAGACCAACACCAAAATACATCATAATTAAATTGGCAAACACCAATGATAATGTAAGAATCTTAAAGGCTGCCAGAGAGAAACAGAAAATTACTTATAAGGGATCTCCCATTGGACTATAAACTGATTTCTCAACAGAAATACATCAGGCCAGAAGGGAATGGAATGAAATACACAAAGTGATGCAAAGCAAGGGACTGAATTCAAGAATACTATATCCAGCAAGGCTATCAATCAAAACTGAAGGAGAAATAAGGAGCTTCATAGACAAAAAGGACTAAAGGAGCTTATTACCACCAAGCCATCAATGCAAGAAATGCTAAAGGGACTGGTGTAAAAAGAAGAGATAGGAAGGGAAGGAGGAATACAGGCATAAAGATAAAAATGGCAATAAAGAAGTACCTATCAATAATAACCTTAGATGTAAATGGATTAAATGTTCCAATCAAAAGACATAGGGCAGGGGTCCTCAAACTACAGCCCATGGGACACATGTGGCACACCAAAAACATTTATCTGGCCCGCTGGGTGTTTTTGCCTCTGCTGCCTGTCCTGCTTAGCAGCCGACTAGTCCCGGGCCCACAGTGCGCATGTGTGGAATGTCTGAGGTTCAGTGAACTGGCCCCCTGTTTAAAAAGTTTGAGGACCTCTGACATAGGGTAACTGAATGGATAAGAACACATGACCCATATACATGCTATCTACAAGGAACCTACCTCAGAACAAAGGATTCACACAGATTTATAGTGAAGGGGTGGGGAAAAAAATTCAGGCGAATGGAAACAAAAAAAAAGCTGGGTTAGCAATAATTGTATCTGACAAAATAGACCTTAAATTGAAGGCCATAACAAGAGATAAAGAAGGCCACTTCATAACAGTAAAGTGAGCAATTCAACAAGAAGATATAACTCTGGTAAACATATATGCGCCCAATACAGGAGCACCCAAATACATAAAAAATCTTCTGGAGGATATCAAAGGAGAGATCAACAGCAATACAGTCATAGTAGGGAACTTTAATACCCCATTGACACCACTAGATAAATCCTCTAAACAAAACATCAACAAAGAAACATCATTCCTAAATGACTCACTATATCAAATGGAATTAATTGACATCTTCAGAACATTTCAGCCCAAAGCTACAGAATATACATTCTTCTCAAGTGCACAAGGGACATTTTCAAAGACAGATCACATATTGGGAAACAGGCAAAGTTTCTTCAAATTCAAGAAGATAGAAATCATATCAAGCATCTTCTCAGAGCACAATGTTATAAAATTAGAAATCAACTACAATAAAAACAATGAAAAAATATCAAACACTTTGAGCTAAATAGCATGCTATTAAACAATAATTGGGTTACCAAAGAGATCAAAGAAGAAATAAAAAGCATCCTGGTAACAAATGACAATGAAAACACAACAATCCAAAATCTATGGGACACAGTGAAAGCAGTCCTTGTTGTGCCCAGATTTCAAGGTTCCCAGGACCCCCAGGGAGCCCGTCAGTCCGATGCAAAAGCAAAGAGTCCTTCATTTCAAAGTAGTTCGGCTCCCCGACCACACTCACCGATGCAACGGTAGCCCAGTGGCCAAGAGAGGGAAAACTCTGTGTAGAGAGAGGTTTTATAGGGGGTTGGGGTAAGGGGAGGAGAAAGGACTGTGGGCCCTGCTGATTGGCCAGGCGCGAGTCGGTGTCTCATTACACAGAATGTGGTCATAGTGATGGCGTGCACTTCCCTTGACTATCATTAGCCAGTCCAGAGAAATCCTGGGCGTGGCCAGCAACGGCTTGGCTTCCGGGAAGAAGCCTTGCTGAGCACATGGCCAAGGTAAGATGGAGGGCATAGCCCTTACCTTGGGGCAAGGAGGAGGGCGTAGCCCTTACCCTGGGGCAAGGTGGAGGGCGTAGTCCTAGCCCTTTCATCCTGAGAGGGAAGTTTACAGGTCTACCTAAAAACAAAACAAAACAACAACAAAAAGAAAACAAGAAAAAATGGTAATAAATTATCTAACCCTACAACTTAAAGAATTAGGAACAGAACAAGAAGAAAAGCCCAGCACAAAAAGGAAGGAAATGATAAAGATCGGAGTGGAAATAAATGACATAGAGACCAAAAAACAAAGAAAAGATCAATGAAAACCAAGAGCTGGTTCTTTGAAAGGATAAGTAATATTGATGAACCTCTAGCTAGGCTCACCAAGAAACAAAGAGAGAGGACCCAAATAAATAAATTCAGAAATGAAAGAGGCGAAACAACAACAGACCCTCACAGAAATACAAAGGATTATGAAAAAATACTACAAACAACTCTACTCCAATACACAGGACAACCTAGATGAAATGGACATATTCTTAGAAAAATACAAGTTTCCAAAACTCAATCAGGAAGAATAAAAAAACCTGAATAGGCCAATAACTACCTATTAAATTGAAGCAGTAATTAAAAATCTTCCAGCAAACAAAAGCCCTGATCCTGATGGCTTTACAGGGGAGTTCTACCACACATTCAAAGAAGAACTAAAACCTATCCTCCTCAGACTATTCAAAAAAATTCGAGAAGAAGGCAGACTTCCAAGCTCTTTCTATGAAGCCAGCATTAACCCAAACCCAAAACCAAATAAAGTCACCACCAAGAAAGAGCACTACAAGCCAATATCCCTGATTAACGTAGATTCTAAAATTCTCAACAAAATTCTTGCAGATCGAATCCACCATTACATTAGAAAGATCATACACCATGACCAAGTGGGATTTATTTCAGGGATACAAGGATGGTACAATATCCACAAATCAATAACTGTGATACATCATATGAACAAATTAAGAGACAAAAGTCACATAATATCAATCAATGCAGAAAAAAACATTTGACTAAGTCCAACACCCTTTCTTGATAAAACTCTCAGAAAAATGGTAATAGAGGGATCATATCTCAACACAATAAAAGCTTTGTATGACAAACCTATAGCCAACATCACACTCAATGGGCAAAAACTAAAACCATTTCCCCTAAGATCAGGAACAAGACAGGGATGCCCATTTTCACCACTCCTGTTCAACATAGTACTGGAAGTTCTAGCCATAGCAATCAGACAAGAAGAAGAAATAAAAGGCATCAAATTGGAAAAGAAGAAGTAAAGCTTTCATTATTTCTATTGTACATAGAAAACCTTAACGAGGCCATCAAAAAACTACTAGACTTAATAAATGAATTCGGCAATGTAGCAGGATACAAAACTAAAACTCAGAAATCTATGGCTTTTTTATACACCAACTAGGGGCCCAGTGTTTGAATTTGTGCACCTTGAAAGGAACTGTGGGCTGCGAAGCTGTGATAGGCACAGCGACAGATCTTGGCCTATCCTCCATGACCCCTCCTGGCACCTCCCACCTTGGTCCCCAGTCTCCTGTCTGCCAGCCGTCCTGTTCCTGCTGCTGCAGCTCCCTTGTGCTGAGGGTGCTGGCCCCGCTCATACCCGCTGACAGAGTGGGGTGATTGGGGACAGTGCCAGCAGCGGGTGCAAATGGTGGCTGCTGCCCCAATCATTCCTCAGGAGCAGGGGAAGGTAGAGAAACCCTCAGGGGCAATCAGGGCCAGCAGCTGCTGCTCACACCTGCTGATGACACTAAGCCATCAGACCAGTGCCGGGCAACAGCGGTGGGTGCAAGCAGGGCCAGAGCAGGCAGCAGGTACTAGTGCCAGGCGGGACTGTGGCACAAGAGAGCAAAGAATTTTCAGTAATCACCAGAGGCTCGCCCTGATGACAGCGACTGGTGACCTCCTTTGCCTTGGCACCCCTGCTCACCTGCTCCACCATCTTGCCATGACCAACGATCACCGCGTTCCACATATCCCCCCTGGTAGCCAGCACATGTGATAGAACCAATTGTTCAGTTGTTTTGTTGTTCCAGTTGTTCTGCCATTTGGTCTATTTGCATATTAGCCTGTTATTATAGAGCGTAATGAACTCACAGAAAGAGAAACTAAAAAAACAATACAATTTACCATTGTACCAAAAAAAAACTAAGATATCTAGGAATAAACTTAAGCAATCTATAGATTCAATGCACTCTTCCTCCTCTATATTTTGGGAGACCCCTCATTTATGCTTCTTTTTCTAAGGTTGCAGAGCCATGCCAGCTGCAGCTTCCCCAGCTGTTCAGATTATGTAGGGTTATTCAGCTCTCTGTGTGAAGCAGGGCAGAATCTTCCCCTTTGGGAGGCATAATTAAAGGGCAGGATAAAGGGAGCTATGCTCCATTCCTCTGGAGAAGAGGTGTGAGATCTGTGCCTTTTTTAAGCCGTGGAGAACCATGCCTTGAAACATAGGCAGGTACCCATCTCACTAACTCCCCCATGTGTTTGCACAATACCAGTTCTTTCAGTGCTCCATGTGAGGCCAGACTAATTGCAGCCCCTCAGGGAGCATACTAAAAATCTGAGGATATTCAATGTTAGCCTCACTATCTCCTGTGCTCACCCAAATCCAGGGAAGAGTTATTATCTCTATGCCAGCCTGATGGAGGAACTAATATGGGTAAGATGAGAATTGCTGTTCTTACCCATTTCAGTGTGATTGATCTCAATTTTGTGGTCAGTGGGGGGGGGGTAATTCAGTCTTTTAATTGATTTCTGGGTTTTCTTATAAAAGGTTCTTTGTTTTTGTTTTTAATGTATTTTGTTTTTTTCATGTTTTTTAGTGAGGAAGCAAGGGCTAAGATTTATTATTTCTTCATCTTGCCGAGTCTTCTATTATTGAGTTTTGAGAGTTCTTTATTTATTATAATAAGTGTCCTTTATCAGATATACAATTTGCAAATATATTCCCCCAATTTGTAATTTGTGTTTAATTATAATAAGTGTTTTTAGAAAAAAACAAGTTTGGTTAATTTTGATGATGTTTCCTTTGTAATTTTAAAAAATAGATCATTCCTTTCATGTCACATACTAGAGCTCCAATGTATGAAATTCATGCAAGAGTAGGCCTTCTTTCCCCCGGCTACCTGCACCGGCTTCCTTATGGTACCGAAGACCTAGGCTTCGCTCCATCCCCCGGCAGGCACCCGGGACCCGGACATTCCTCTGGCCTGGTTCTTCTGGAAGGACGTCCGGAATGAGGTCTGGAATGACGTCCGGTCTTATTAGCACATTACCCTTTTATTATTATAGATAATGTACGCCTAACCTAAGAACACAAAGAATTTCTCATGTTTTCTTCTAAAAGTTCTATAAAGTTTTGCACTTATATCTGTGATCTATTTTTATACTATAAAGCTACAGTTATCAATTCAGTGTTGATTATTTTCAAGTAGATACACTGATTAGTAAAACAGAATAGAGTCCAGAAATAGACAACACACACACACACATACACACACACACATTTTATCTGAGGTGTACGTTGTAAAAGAGCAGTGTTTGGGCTGCTATTCAACTCTGTGAATTCTGGTAGTAGACATGAAGTTGTCTTAAAATATTTTCTTAATATTCTGGTAAGTCTGTGCAGTGACAGATGATAATTAGAGTTAGTGAGACAAACACATTGTAAATTATAGAAGTGTCAAATCACTATATTGCATACATAAAATTAATATAACTAATATAATATCATATACGAGCTCTACTTAAATTAAAATTTTTGACTTAACATTTTAAAAATAAATTTTCTTTATATTTAAACACCAGTAGCACATATTTTTTCTTCATTTGATGATTTTTTTTGGATCAGGACAAAATCATAAGGAACTTTGTTTAGTAATAATTTATAGCTTGGTCTCTGATATAATATATGTAATCAATCCATTTTACTCATTTGGAGCAGACTCTTAACAACCAATACAGTTCAAACGTTTCAGATATTCGAAGTCTCCTGAATAGGCTCTCATGTCATAAACTAAATGCTTTACCATAGGTTGTTTTTTCCCTCATAATTAAAAAATCCCCACACTCTCTTAAAACTAAAAAAACGAAACATCTCAGACAATATTCTAGTAATATACAATTAATAACCTTATTATAAAATTGGTATGGTGGTTACCAGAGGGAAAGAGGACGGGGAGTGGCAAAGGATAAAGGGGTCAAATACATAGTGATGGAAGGAGATTTGACTTCAGGTGATAAACATACAAAGCAATATACAGATGGTATGTGATAGTATTGTACACTTGAAACCTAACCAACGTCTGCCCAATAAATTTAATTAAAAATAAAGCAAGCATTAAAAACCCATGGATTAAAAACAGAGGGAAAAGAAATAAAGCCATTTGGAAGTGCTAAAATAACTGAATCTAGTTGCAGCAACATTAAGTCTGCTACTTGCCTATTACTGTTATTACTATTATTATGTCTGCAATAGGAAGATAAATTTTGTATTGGAGAAAAACAGATACGAAGGCTTTCATATTGCCTTAGGACTATGAAGCAGTTGATGTTTTTGTTGCATATTTCCCACATTGAAAAAAAAAGAAAAAGCTGAGTGGATTATATATTTTGGGGAGGGTTGGGGAACATAACTAGTATTTTCTGAATACCAGTCTCTCAGGAAATATTTTCATTATTTGTTTGTTTGCTGATTTCAACAGATACTTTGTTTGCTGATTTCAACAGATTCCCTTGTGTCCCTATTGAGCCAAAAGATAAAATTTAGTTACAATCATGAATTATGTTAAATTTCTGTACTTTGATATTGTATTTCTTCCTAGGTTTTAATCTATGATATAACACTTCCAGGTAAAGATTAAGAAAAGCTTTCTGAAATTTTAACCAAACTGGAAGGGATAATAGAGATGCATCAGTGTTGCTTAGTATCTGAATTCTGAAATATGTAGTGAATGTGAACTTAAGTGAAAAATGGGAAATATTTTGAAAAATAAATAAAACATATTTCACATTTTATTTGAATCATTTTTTAAAAAAGAAAACACACATTGTTTTTATAACCTTTTAATAATTGAATGAAGTCCTGAAATGATTATCATCACTCTTATTTTAGGTAGTTTATATATTCTACTGCCTACCATAACAAAAAAAGAAATCCCAATATGTCCTGTGTAAGGTAAGTCAAATATTAAGTTTAATTTGGGTGTTTTGTTTGTTTTTGAATCAGAAGTTAGGGAGATATTTTGAAAGTACAAAATAAATTGATCTTTAAATTGTCTTACTGATCTATTCTTTTTGATGGAGAAGTAAAAATTCCTATATAATTTACTATGAAAATTTTATAACATAGTAACATGCAATTTTTAATATCTATAAATGACTAATTCATTGGCTTTATCTAACTCTATAAACTTTAACTGCATTGAAGGAAAAATTAGAGAACAGGTTTTGTTTTTGAAATTTTTGTTCACATCTTAGCTGTGATCCTTTTTAAAATTCTATCATTATTAACTAGAGGCCCGGTGCACAAATTTGTTCACGGATGGGGTCCCTCGGCCTGGCTGGCGATTGGGGCGATTGGGGCCATCTTGCCCAGTCCTGATTGGGGAGATTGAAGCGGGCCCATGGGCGGGGGAGGAGGGACCGCAGGAGATTGGCCGGCCATGGGAGGTTGGCTGTGGGAGTGCACTGACTGCCAGGGGTCAGCTCCTGCATTGAGTGTCTGCCTCCTGGTGGTCAGTGCACGTCAGAGTGATTGGTCGACCGGTTGTTTGGTCATTTGGTCACTTAGGCATTTATATACATAGACTTTTTTATTGACTTTTTTGTGTGTTAAAGAGAGAGAAAAGCAGAGGGAGAGAGAAACATCAATCAGTTACCTCCTATACACACCTCGACAGGGCTTGAACCTGTAACCAAGGTACATGCCCTTGACCAGAACCAAACCTGGGACCCTTAGTCTGCAGGCCAATGCTCTATCCACTAAGTCAAACCATTAGGGAAAGAATGTAAGATTTTGACAACAATTTTTTTTTTCTGGACTTTAAGATTGAGGTTATTTTCCTTGTACACAAACAACAAAATAACCACTGGAATTTGTCAAAGTAATATAACTAATTCTAAAAGAAATAACCCTAAATCTTTACAAACTGAAAAATATATGCTTGTCACCCAGCCAGAGTGGCTCAGTTGCTTGAGTGCTGTCCCATGCACTGAAAGGTTGCCTGTTTGATTCCCAGTCAATGTACATACCTGGGTTTCAGGTTTGAGACTATAGAAGGCAAGCAGGGATGTTTCTTTCTCAGATCAATGTTTCCCCCCTCTTACTTTCCTTTCCTCTCTCTAAGCATGACTTTGGGTGAGGATTATCTATATTAATAAAAGGGTAATACACTAATTAGACAGGACATCTTCTGGGTGACCTTCCGGACATCCTTCCAGACAAAGCCACAGTGGCAGGGCTGAGGCAGAGGCAGTTAGGGGAGATCAGGCTGGCATAGGAGAGCAGTTAGGGGGATCAGGCCAGCAGGGGAGAGCAGTTAGGGGGATCAGGCTGGCAGGGGAGAGCCATTAGGGGGAGCAGGCTGTCAGGCAGAGAGGTTAGGGGCGATCAGGCAGAAAGGTAGGCGAGCCGTTAGGAGCCAGCCATCTCAGATTGCTAGAGGGATGTCCGACTGCTGAGACATCCTCCAGCGGGTCCCAGATTGGAGAGAGTGCAGGCCAGGCTGAGGGCCTGCTGTCCCATGCACGAATTTCATGCACTGGGCCTCTAGTATATCCTATCTAATAAAAGAGAAACATGGTAATTGGCTTACAGCCGCTACCCTTCCCATTGGCTAATCAGCGAGATATGCGAATTAACTGCCAGCCAAGATGGCGGCCAGCAGCCAGGAAGCTTGAAACTAACATGAGGCTTGCTTGCTTCAGTGACGGAGGACTCCAACGTTCCCCGCCTGCCGCTGCAGGCCTCTGAGCCTGCAGTTTCAAACATTGTAACAAATATAGACGCTAAACAAGACCCCAGAAACCAGCTTTCAGCGAGCCTGGGATCTCAGAGCTAGAGTTGATACAGAGTTTCGATTATAGAACCGAAACAAACCAGATACCTGCTTTCAGGAGCAGAGGCCTAAGAGCTGGAGCCTCAGAGCTAAAGCTGGCTCAGTATATAAAAAAAAAAAAGAATAAAAAGAGCAGTTGGGAGCTTCAGTCCCAGCCTGAAAACAGCCCTCAGCCCCTCACCCAGACTGGCCAGGCACCCCAGTGGGGACCCCCACCCTGAAGGGTGTGTGACCAGCTGCAAACAGCCATCATCCCCTCATCCAGGCTGGCCAGGCACCCCAGTGGGGACCCCCACCCTGATCCAGGACACCCTTCAGGGCGAACCAGCCAGGCCCCACCCATGCACCAGGCCTCTATTCTATATAGTAAAGGGTAATATGCCTCCCGGCACTGGGATCAGCATGACAGGGGGCAGCGCCCAAACTCCCTGATCGCCCTGAGGCTCTGTGTGTGACAGGGGGGTGGGGCCACAACCTCCCTATCGGCCCTGCTCTGTTTGTGACAGGTGAAGGCGCCCCAACCCCCTGATCGGCCCTGCTCTGTGCCTGATAGGGGGGAGCTCCCCAACCCCCTAATCACCCTGCGGCTCTGTGTGTGACAGAGCGTGGTGCCCCAACCCCCTCACCCCATGGGCCCTGCTCTGTGTGTGATGGGGTAGAGCCATAACCTCCCCATCGACCATGCCCTGAGTGTGAGAGTGGTGGCGCCCTAACCCCCTGATCCGCCCTGCTCTGTGTGTGACAGGGGGGAGCTCCCCAACCCCCTGATGGGCCCTGCTCTATGCTTGACAGGGCGAACTCCCCAACCCCCTGATTGGCCCTGCTCTGTGCATGACAGGGGGCGGCGCCAAAACCTCCCCATTGACTCTGCCTTGAGTGTGACATGGGTCGGCACCCCAACTCCCCAATAGGCCCTTCTCTGAGCCCGACCAGGGGCTGCACCTAGGGATTGGGCCTGCCCTCTGCCACCCAGGAGCAGGCCTAAGCCAGTAGGTCATTATCTCCCAAGGTGTCCCAGACTGCGAGAGGGCCCAGGCCGGGCTGAGGGACTCCCCCCCCACCCCCCCCACCCCGCCCTGAGTGCACAAATTTTTGTGCACCGGGCCTCTAGTATATATATATTTGTTGAAGCAGTAATGCTTTTTGCCTCCACTAAACCCCAAGTTCCTACCTAGAGAAATTTATTGCCCATAGGAAGAACTAAGTAAATATTTATCAAATGAATGAGTGATTGAGAGTCACTATAACATATTTTAAAACAAGGGTAATAAAGGAAGCTTTAAAATATCATCTGGTAAATGACTAAGACAAAAACTCCCGCTGTACTACAAAGAATATGATTAACAAAAGACAAATTACAATTAGTAACTATGAAATATTGCTATAACACTAGTCAGTGACAAGAACTGTGACTGATTAAAATCATTTTATACTTAAACAAAAAGATACAGTTTTTTAATGTTATCTGCACAACCATAAAGAAATTAATATGAGACTATTATAAATTGAATAAAGTAAAATAATTAAAATTTAGAAAGACCCATTTCACTTTTTCTGCTTGTTTTCATTTCCTATGTCATTTCCATTAGAATCATTGTTAATGATTTACCAGGAATTTTCTAGGTGTTCAATCAAAAGCCATTGATAAAATAAATGAATGAGCAAGCAAGCAGTGAAATTTAAAAAATTGAAATAAAATTATTTTTTAAAATTTAAGAAAGGATATATGAAATGGAATTTGGTGATGAATAAAAAGAATAAAATTACTTAAAATATTTGTAAACTTTAGAAAATATAATCTATTTAAATAGTTTATTACGGTAAAGTCTTTGGAAGATAGATCAACACCAAATGGTAGAGCTAAAATTTGAATGATAAGTCCCCTATTAAAGTGGTAAGTTAGACTTAGTTCAACCTACCCAATGGGAAAAAATTCAGAATTTCTGTAAAGATGACTGACATTAGAGGACATGTTCATTTTTATAAACTCAAAATAGATGGGTGAAAATATTTGCATATAGATAAGTTTCTGAATGTGGAACATTCTATGGCTGAGAATAAAGAAAACTATTTTCTCACTTGTAATTTAAATTTTGTTTTCTCTGTGTTGATAGGAAAAATAAAGAAATGAACAACTCAACAGAAATAGAGTTCATTTTGCTTGGACTGACAGATGACCCTCTGTTGCAAATTGTGATTTTCCTGTTTCTATTTTTCAACTACATCTTGAGCCTGATGGGGAACTTAATTATCATCCTCCTCACCATGCTGGATCCCCGTCTCAAGACTCCAATGTATTTCTTCCTCCGAAATTTCTCCTTCTTAGAGATTTCATTCACAACCATCTGCATTCCACGATTCTTAATAAGCATTCTGACTGGAGACAAAACAATTTCCTACAGTGCTTGTGCAACTCAATTGTTCTTTTTCATTTTATTAGGAGTTACAGAATTTTACCTTCTGGCTGCCATGTCCTATGACCGCTATGTTGCCATCTGCAAACCGCTGCACTACCCCATCATTATGAACAGCAAAGTGTGCTGTCAGCTTGTACTCAGCTCTTGGATATCTGGATTCCTAATCATATTTCCCCCTTTGGTCTTGGGACTCAAGCTGGATTTCTGTGCCTCCAAAACGATTGATCACTTCCTCTGTGACACTTCTCCCTTATTGCAGATCTCTTGTACAGATACGCATTTCATAGAATTGATGGCCTTTGTCTTAGCTGTGGTGACACTTGTCATCACTTTGTTGTTAGTGGTCCTCTCCTACGTGTACATCATCAAAACCATTCTACAATTCCCTTCTGTTCAACAGCGAAAAAAGGCCTTTTCCACCTGTTCCTCACACATGGTTGTTGTCTCTATTACTTATGGGAGTTGCATCTTTATGTACATGAAACCTTCAGCAAGGGAACGGGTGTCTTTAACTAAAGGTGTAGCTGTGCTCAATACCTCTGTTGCTCCCTTACTAAACCCCTTCATTTACACTCTAAGGAACCAGCAGGTGAAAGAAGCTCTCAAGGATATGCTTCAAAGGTTTTGTTACTTTGAAAACAATGAGACAAAATTGGGGTGTAAGTAATATGTTGTTGAAACATGAATGGGAAAATTGAAAACTCTTTAATGGTAAACTGCTTTCTTCAACTCAGAATATTAAATTTCATCTTTGAATAGAAATATCTCTGCCCCTAAATGATACTTTTATGTACTGAATGCTTTCAAAAACTAAAACTTGCTAGATATACATGGTTAATTATTTCAACACGTGTGTGCTAATTGCTAAGCATTGCATGTGCTCTTAAGTGTTTTCTCAGCTGAAATGTGAGAGAAAACTCAAAATCTGATCATTATTACAGCATGTAATAATTGCTATTGTGATGAAAAAAGAGAGAAATTAAATAATTTTAAGGATCAAGGTAGCCTTTCAAAAATTATCAGTTATGCTGAAACTTGAAAGATGAATAAAGGAAGGAAAGGGTCAAGGGTTCAGTAATCAGAGCTATAAAATGAGAAAAGGAACTGAGATTCTAACAATTTCAACTGGAGAGTTACAATGATTAAGCATACAGTATTTGTGACATTATTATTGTTTAGAGTACAAATAATTGATCTCCAAGCCTTGCTTAAAGTTGGTTATATGGCCTGGCCAGCATGGCTCAGTAGTTGAGCATCGACCTATGAACCAGGAGGTCATGGTTCAATTCCCTGTTAAGGTACGTGCCCTGGTTGCGGGCTTGATCCTAGGTGTGGGGCATGTAGGAGGTAGCCCATCAGTGATTCTCTTTCATCACTGGTGTTTCTATTTCTCTCCCTTCTGCTCTAAAAGCAATATATATATATCTGTATATAAATTTAAAGTGGCTTATTTTGTATTACAGTATTAGGTCTACAAATGATAGTAACCCATAAAAGAAATATAGGTATAATTTATTTATATAAGGGGTTGGGGACCTTTTATATATTTTAAACTATTTGTAAATTAAAAATGCCAGATCCAGTCTGTTTGTATCAGTTTAATAAAATTTAATAAATATACATTTATATATAAGGCAAATATGCTAAGTTCCTTCCCATTCTGTTTGTATCAATTTTATAAAATTTAATAAATATCCTATATAATAAAGAGATAATATTCAAATTGACTGTCACACCCTTGCACGAGATGGCTGCCCCCATGTGGTCAAAAGATGGCTGCCACAAGATGGCTTGCAGGGGAGGGACATTGGGGGCAACTGGACCTGCAGGGGAGGGAAGTTGTGGGTGATCAGGCCAGCAGGGGAGGGCAGTTAGGGGCAACCAGGCCAGCAGGGGAGGGCAGTTGGGGCCATTCGACCTGGCAGGGGAACAGTTAAGCGCCGATCAGGCTGGCAGGCAGAAGCGGTTAGGGGCAATCAGGCAGGCAGGCAGGCAGGTGAGCAGTTGGGAGCCAGCAGTCCTGGATTGTGAGGGGGATGTCCAACTGCCAGTTTATTGGGCCTAAACCGGCAGCTGGACATCCCCTGAGGGGTCTCAGATTGGAGAGGGTGCAGGCCTGGCTGAGGGAACCCACCCCCTGCCCCGTTCACAAATTTCGTGCACCGGACCTTTAGTCTATATATATAAAAGGCAAATATGCTAAGTATCCCTTCCCACCTTCCGACTGGTCGCTCTGATGTTCACTCACCACTAAGGGGCAGACTCTCAAAGCACGAGCTGCCATAATGCGCACAAACAGCACCGTGGACCTGGCACCCACAAAGCAACACTCGACTTCCCCAAAGTGGGACACAGGCTCCACCACCGCCCCAGAGTGACAGCCCACCAATCGCAGCCGAAGCTTCCAAGAACCCATGGCACAAAATGCTGCCCACAGCCCAGCCCTGCTTGGAAATGGTGGCTGTGGGTGCCAGGTAATGATGTCATGTAGCAACGTCCGGCTTTCTCTCCCTAGAAACAGGCCATCTACACTAATAAAAGAGAAACATGAAAATTGGTGTCACTCCGCTACACCCACAGTCACACCCACCAGCCAATCAGGAACGAGTATGCAAATTAACCCAACCAAGATGGCGGTGACCACGGAGCTGGAGCGAGCAGGAGGCTTGGGTTGCCCCCAGTGATGGAGGAAGCCAATTTGCACAGGAACACAAGGATTGGACAGTCGAGCATTGGAAAAAAATCATGTGGTCTGATGAATCACATTTCCAGTTGCATCATGCAGATGGCAGAGTGAGAATTTGGAGGAAACAGAATGAAAGCATGCACCCCACATAATGAGTACAACCCTTCAAGCTGGTGGGGGCAGTGTTATGGTCTAGGGCAGCCATGGGCAAACTACGGCCCGCTGGCTGGATCCAGCCCATTTGAAATGAATAAAACTAAAAGAAAAAAAGACCATACCCTTTTATGTAATGATGTTTACTTTGAATTTATATTAGTTCACACAAACACTCCATCCATGCTTTTGTTCTGGCCCTCCGGTCCAGTTTAAGAACCCATTGTGGCCCTCGAGTCATAAAGTTTGCCCACCCCTGGTCTAGGGCATGTTTTCCTGGCAAGATTTGGGCCCTTTAATTTGTGTGGAACAATGTCTGAATAGCACAACATACCTACGTAAGTATCTTTGCTGATCAAGTTCATCCTATCATGTTGATGGCATATCCCAATGGAGATGGCTTCTTTCAACAAGACAATGCGCCATGCCACGGTGCTCGTATTGTGCAGGAGTGGTTTCAAGAACATGAGGGAGACTTTACCTTGCTTAGGTGGTCCCCGCAATCACCAGATCTCAATCCAATTGAGCATTTGTGGGATGAAGTTAAAAGAGCCATCAGGCAGCTGGTTCCACAACCATCAAATCTCACAGGACTGGACAATGCTATTCATCAGGCATGGTGTCAGATTCCTTGCATCACCTTTCAACATCTCGTGGAGTCAATGTCAAGAAGAATCGCTGCAGTATTGAAGGCAAAAGGTGGGCCAATGGGGTGGTCATAATAATCTGGACACTCACATTCAAATATATCCCACGTTCAAAGGGTGTTAAATCGCATTGTTTACCCATATCTTCAGAAAAAAATCACTTCTACTGTCATGGTAAACAACCTGCTTCCCCATTTATAATGGTCTGGCCCTCTAGCAACTTCAGGGCAAAATTATAGCTAATTTGCCTACAAACGTCAAGTGGTCATAAGAATCTGGCCACTCAGTGTATATGCATTTTGTATACATATATGTGTATGTGTGTATCTATCTCTATTGTCTATCTACTAGAGGCCTGGTGCATGAAATTCATTCACGGTGGGGAGGGTCCCTCAGCTTGACTTGTGCCCTTTCATAATTTGGGATCCCTCGGGCCTATATCAGCAGTCGGACATCCCTCTCATAATCCAGGACTGCTTGCCCCTAACCATTCGCCTGTTTGCCTGCTCAATGTGTCATACCAACCAGTCATTCCATTTGTTCCAGTCATTCCACCATAATGGTCACTTAGGCTTTTATATATATAGATATCTGTGTGTGTGTGTGTGTGTGTGTGTGTGTGTGTGTGTGTGTGTGTGAATTTGTCCACTGTGAGGGCCTGAATATGTTGTTCCCAGTAACAATGAGTGCATGCGGCTCCTAGATCTGGGTTTTAAAATAACTTTTCACTATGAAAACCAGGATTCCTTGAAGAAATGGCTGATACCAAAGTTGATACAGAAAAGGTACAAGATGAGCCTGAAGCACTTTGTGATGCCAGGAAATAAAGAAGTCCTCAAAATTTGATGAATTATATCAAAAGGAAAAGGGACCAGTCTTGAAGGGACCTACACTGGCTAAATCTGCGGAAATTAAGAAGAAGTAAATAATGAATAAAAATGGAAACCATGAGTCTATACTGATATAAAGTAATCTATAAAGCTGATGTTTTACAAAGATTGAGATATTGATATAGAATTAAAAGTATGTATACAAACTACTTATTAATTACAAAGATACAAATGTAGCTTTATGGTAGACAATTCTGTAATAGTCATGTTAACCAAGAAATAAAAGAAAACAACATCAATAATGAGGAAAAAAATGAAATTGTGTGATCCTTGATGGGATTTCATGAGAAGACATCATTACTTCTGTGAGAATCCTATAAAAAATTAATGAATTGAATATAATCATGCAGAAACTTCAGACCAAAATTGAGGGACATATATATAATTTCTGAAAAATAATTTTCAACAACATTCTTGACAGTTAAGGAAAGACTAGTACAAATTAAAAGACACTAAAAATATGACAATTACATAAAATGTAATTCTAAACTGTATTCTTTCTACTATAAAGAAAAATTTTAGACAATTGGTGAAACTTAAATGGAGAATTACATGTTAATAGTGTATGCTAATGTTTTGGTAATGATGATTGCATTGTGCTTATCTGGTAGAATATTCCTTTTGTCATAAATACATGCTACTGTATTGAGTAGCAAATGGAGCACCAAATAGTTCAAGAATAAAAGATCCTCATTGTGTATTTGTTGTTATTTTTCTTTATGTTTTATATTGTTTCAAAAATAATGAGGAAACAGGGAAACATTTAAGTCCTCCCTCCCTTTACCCCAATTTTGGGGGTGGGTCATAACCAAGTTAATCCAATCTAACACATAGACTAATGGAAATGAGAGAGGCTCTTTTTAGGATAAATTTTCTTACCAATGGAATTGGCCATATTGTCCCAGTGGAAATCCTGAAATTCGTGTCTGCATTAAGTATAGAGTTTAAATTATTTCTAGTTCTCTTTTGGGATAATGTTCTTCAGTTTTATAGTTAAAGCAATTCACAGTGGTTTTTATTTCCTTCTTTCTTTGTTTTCTAGCTCTCTTTTTTTCATAATTGGTATATCCTGACACTAGTCTCCAGAGGGCATTTCTTTTTCTTCCCTCGTTTTATTTCAATTAATCCCTTGGTGTATTTTATAAGCAAAATGATAAAACTGTGGCTTTTATTGGTGTTCAATTGGAAGCAATAATTCTTTATTACTTATTTGGGTTCCTTTCATTTGAGATATTTCTCAGAACACCTAGAGCATCACCTTTTCATTTAGAATTTTTATGGGGATTTTTAAAAATTTAAATATATAAGATAAAAACAAAAAAAGAATCTTATTTGGCATAAAAGAAGATTCTAATGGAATTATCTATAATGTCTGGGTCCTGTGATTTTGATGAGTGTGAATGAAGGTGGAAGGTATTAGCAAATGTATATAATTTTTAGATTGCATTGTCTGTTTCAAATTCTTCTCCAGAAAAGCATTGAAATTAAATTTCCTCTTGAAATGATTGAATATTTTGTAATATTATGAGAGAGATATTCAATTTATTTTGACTCTTGATTTTACCATATTTCCATGAGAGAATTATATCAATATACACTACCAAGGTAAGCCACTTATAATTTGGAGTAATTATCTTGATCATATATGAAAGCAATTCTATAAGTATGAGTAAAGTAATGTCTACTAACTTTTGAATTATTATATATTTTTCTATATTAAAATTTTTCTATTTTAATATAGATTGAAGAGTCAAAGCCTCCTGGTTAAATGCAACTGATGAGAAGAATGATACATTTGAAATTACAGAAAAATCATAATTACATGAAATTAGATAAAGGAACAATGGAAAAGAACCACATTGGGAAAAAGTAATTAATAGATATTGTAATATTTCAATCATATAGAGGATATGTAACTTTATTATTTCTATATGTTCCACATATTAAGAAGTGTTTTTAATGAAGTAAGGAATTTTGAATAAACATTGCAAATTGACACTGATATAGCTGTTTAGATTACTATACTTTTTCAACAATTTATGAAATATACCTAGAGAGTACATGTCAAATAATGCTCACATTTTCTCTATTTAGAACATTTAAAAAAATTAAACTCATCTGAAAATGATTAGCTAAAATTTAAATTATTTTTCAAGTTCAAATGGGGAAAAGAAGTAGCATTGTAAACAGGTAACTGGTTTAAATGGAACAGTCAATTAGAGGCTGCTTAGGTTATCTATGCTATAATTTTCTATATCATCTCTCTTGTCAAATTGAATCAACCTTTTAAACTTGTTTACATTTCTGAATATTTTTTGACGTCTGTAGTTTTCTTAAATTCCTGTTTTTTTCCACTTTTGTAGCTGTTTTTCTATGTCTATTTAATAGGATTCAAATCTGAAATGAATAATCAGTCAAGCATAGAGTTCATTCTCCTGGGACTTACTGATGACCCTCAACTGCAAATTGTGATTTTTATATTTCTCTTTCTAAACTATATGTTTAGTGTGATGGGGAACTTATCCATAATCCTCCTTACCTTGCTGGATTCCCGTCTCAAGACTCCTATGTATTTTTTTCTGCGAAACTTTTCCTTCTTGGAGGTTTCATTGACAACAATCTGTATTCCCAGATTCCTGATGACCATAGTGACTAAAAACAAAATTATTTCTTACAATAGTTGTGCATCTCAGTTATTCTTTTTCCTCTTATTGGGAGTTACAGAATTTTACTTACTGGCTGCCATGTCTTATGATCGTTATGTAGCAATCTGCAAACCCCTACATTACCTGGTTATTATGAGCAACAAAGTGTGCTACCAACTTGTATTCAGTTCATGGGCAGCTGGCTTTCTAATTACCTTTCCACCATTGGTCCTGGGACTGAAACTGGAATTCTGTGCTTCCAAAGTCATTGATCATTTCATATGTGACACGTCCCCTCTGCTGCAGATTTCTTGCACAGACACTGGTGTCCTAGAATTACTTTCCTTTGTCTCAGCTGTTGTAACACTCCTGGTCACATTGCTGTTAGTGATTCTTTCCTACGCATATATTATCAAAACCATTCTAAGCATCCCCTCTGCCCAGAAAAGAACAAAGGCTTTTTCCACTTGTTCTTCTCATATGATTGTCGTCTCCCTTACTTATGGTAGCTGTATCTTTATTTACATGAAGCCATCAGCAAAGGAAAGAGTGACTTTATCCAAAGGTGTAGCTGTTATCTATACCTCAGTTGCCCCTTTATTAAATCCTTTCATTTACACCCTAAGGAACCAGCAAGTGAAACAAGCCTTCAAGGATACACTCCAAAAGATTTCCTTTTTATTCAAAAAATGAGGGAAAATTTGGAGAAAAGGGTAAACAAAAATTTTACAAGTTTACTTAATCTGTCCTTCAGTGAGTTAGCCCTCTCATAACATTTTAACCTTTTAGCACAAAGCACCTTTTCCTTCCTATTGCCCTCTATGATTAGCATTCCTTTCTGTGCTAGAGTAAAAGTCAGCTCTTCAAGTTATCAACACAAATATTATATTTTATTTACTCTATAAGACATGGTAGTGGTCTCCTCAAAACTACTTTATTTACATATTAATCATAAGACATTTCATAGACAGGAATATAATCCCATGCACCAGCACCAGGCTTATCTAGGCAGTACTTCATAGATCACTGGCAACTAGCACAAGCCTGATAATTCAGAGTGCAGATTTTCCAGCAGGTCAGCTAGGGTTTAAATCCAGACATATATGTGCACCTGGCCATGTTTCTCAAAGTTTTGGTTGCTAAGTTTCTCCAGTTATAAAGTAGATATCATAATAGTAATTCTTATTTTATAAGGTTATTTTGAAAATGAAATGACAAAGTATGTATAAAGTGATTCTAGATTTGCATCTGGCCTAGGCAGAATTCTCAATAAATGTTAACTGCCCTTGGGGAAAAAGGTTGACTCAGTTAAGACAGTATTTAATAGGTAAGAAAAAAGAGGCAGGCTTCAAATAATAAAAAAGCTTGTGTGTCCTAACATGTACTAGGACTTTATTTGGTAGGTCTATAGACCTGAAAACTTGAAGTGAATAAGAGTCACCTACCTGATCAGATTATTTTAATGTAAAGTCTCCATGTTCTCATCCCTAAAATATATTTTCAATTTATCTAGAGTACAGTTTAGAAACATGGACTATAGGTGATTCTCAGGCAGGGGGTTTATATGAGAGTTTTCTTTTCTAATCTAAGATTATGTAATCATATTTTTATTTTAGAAAGATTGTTTTGTTAACTGCATTGAGAATGAATTTTTTAGATGTTGGAGTCAGGAAGAAGGCTAATGTTTTAAACTAAATGAGTTATTTGAGAGTTACATTTTAATAGTGGCAATGAATCTGAAGTTCCAGGATATGTCTCTAGAGGTATTTAGGAGAACAAACTGAGTGGAACTATCAAACATTTGGATATGTGAAATAAATGAAAGGAGCATTTAAAAAACAAGTTGAATCTTCTTGGGACTTCCCCTTGGCTCACTCATGCACATACTCACTTATGTATTTAATGCCTTTGAAGAAAGGAACAGTATTGATAACCTGTTCGATTAATGAAAAAGAAAGTGACCTGAAAAGAAATCCCTAAAATATATAGAGTTCCATATTGGATATAAAATGCCATCAGAAAAATATCAGTAAAAAAGTCATTAAGGTATTCTATGGTGTCATGATTATCCATGTGGTCCTGAATAGAAATAATTTAAGTTCAGATTTGTGTTTTGATTCATTTAAAAACTTGGAAGCCAACACTGTTATCCATCTGCTTTTCTATGGCAAATAGAGTGAACGGAGCCCATGTTATTATTTATACTCAAAGCCCTGAAAGCCCCCATCCACAGTTTGCCTTCTAATAAGCTTTTAAAATCTACAAGCCCCTTATTGGATATATTACTAGTAAATATTTTTTTATTCTTTGGGTTGTATTTTTCACTTTCTTGATAGTGTCCTTTGATCATAAAAATTTTAATTTTAATGAAGTCAAATTTATCTATTTTTTTGGTTTTTACTTGTGCTTTTGGTGTCATATTTAAGAAATAATATGACACGAAAGTTACATAGATTTATCCCAAGGGTTCTATTTCATTGCTTTGTATGTTTATTGTTATGCTGGAATCACACTGTCTTAATTACCAGTAAGTTTTGAAATCGGAAAGTATGACTTCTGTTTGTTTGTTTCTCTTTTTCAGTATTTTGGCTTTTCAGAGTCCCTAACAATTCCATGTATGGTATAGGATTAGCTTGCTCATTTATGCAAAAAGAACAGTTGGAATTTATATAAGAACTAGAGGCCCAGTGCACGGATTCATGCACTGGTGGGGTCCCTTGGACTGGCCTGTGGGGATCAGGCAAAACCAGCTCTCCAACATTCCCTAAGGGATCCCAGATTGTGAGAGAGTGGTTCTCGGATGACACACCCCAGAATTGGGCTCCCTCCTCTCTGGTTCTGGGTGCATCATCGGAGAAATGCACCTGCCAAAGTCACCTCAGCTCGGCAACTCCTGCATTGAGTGTCTGCTCCCTGGTGGTCAGTGCATGCCATAGCTACCAGTCAGCCAGTCGCTTAGGCCAGTGGTCAGCAAACTGTGGCTCGCGAGCCACATGCAGCTCTTTGGCCCCTTGAGTGTGGCTCTTCCACAAAATACCAACCTCTGCGCATGGGCCACGAAGTTTCAATCGCACTGCACGGGCGCGCCCACACGTGGTATTTTGTGGAAGAGCCACACTCAAGGGGCCAAAGAACTGCATGTGGCTTGTGAGCCGCAGTTTGGCGACCACTGGCTTAGGCTTTTATATAAATAGATTACAGTGAACCTATAAATTAGCTTGGGAAGTATTGCTAACTTAATTAATATTGTTAAGTCTATTACCCATGAACATGAATGCCTTTTCATTGATTCAGTTCTTGTTTAATGTCTTTAAAAGTTTTGTAATTTCTTTGTGTAAGTATTGCATTTTCTTAGTTAAATTTATTCAAAATAAATCTTAAAAGTGAACAATAAATAGAACAAAAACTCAACAAAAATAGGAAAAGAACTTCATTAGATATTTATTCAAAGAAGACATATAATTGGGCAAAAAAGCACATAAAAAGATGCTCAAAATCAGTAGTCCTTAGGGAAATGCAAATAAAAAATATAATGACAGCCACTTTAGCACTGCTAGGGGATTTATATATTACTAGAGGCCCGGTGCATGAAATCTGTGCACTGGGCGGGGGTGTCCCTCAGCCCAGCCTGTACCATCTCCAATCTAGGACCCCTCAGGGGATGTCCCACTGCTGATTTAGGCCTGATCCCTGTGGGTGTCCCTCAGCCCAGCCTGTACCATCTCCAATCTGGGACAACCTCGGGGGATGTCCAACTGCCGGTTTAGGCCCACAGAGATGAGGCCTAAACCGGCAGTCAGACATCCCTCTCACAATCTGGGACAATCCTCTGGGATATCCCTCTCACAACCCGGTTCTCTACTGCTCACCTGCCTGATTGCCCCTAACTGCTTCTGCCTGACAGCCTGATCACCCCCTAACCACTCCCCTGCCAGCCTGATTGATGCCTAACTGCTTCCCTGATGGACCGATTGCCCCCAACTGCCCTCCTCTGCCAGCCTGATCACCCCCAACTGCCTTCCCCTGCTGGCCTGGTTGCCCCTAACTGCCCTCCCCTGCCGGCCATCTTGTGGTGGCCATCTTGTGATGATGTGGGTGCAGCCATCTTGTGACCACATGGAGGCGCTCATCTTGTGACCACATGGGGTGGCCATCTTGTGACCATATGAGGGCAGCCATCTTGTGCAAGGACGTGATGGTCAATTTGCATATTATCTCTTTATTATATAGGATTAGTGGGACCATGAAATGGTGTAGCTACTTGTGAAACAGTTTGACCCTTCCTCAAAAAAGTTACTATATGACTCAATAAACTAACAATTGTACTTCTAGGACTTGAAAACACATGTTCACAAAAACAATTGTATGCACATGTGCATAGAAGCATTATGCATAATAGCCAAAAGGTGGAAACAACCAGAATATCTTTCAAGTGATGAAAGGATAAACAAAATGTGGCATATTCATACAATGGGACATACAAAGGAATGAAGTACCAATATATGCTGCAGCATGGATGAACCTTGTAAACATTATATTAGTGAAGAAAGTCAGACACAAAAGTCTACATAATGTGTGATTCTATTTATGTAAAATGTCCAGATTAGGCAGTTCATAGAGACAGAGGTAAGTTACTGGTTCTCTAGGGCTGGAGGAAGGGAAGATAGTGATATGGCTCTTTAATGGGCATGCAGTATATTTTGGAGTTATAAGTGTATTCTGGAATTGTACTATAATGGTGAATTTTGCATTATATTGTGAATCAAGTTATGCACCTCATAATGATGTTTTGGTCAACATGGAGAATATTATGCTGAGTGAAATAAGTCAGTCAGACAAATACAAATATCACATAAACTCACTTATAAGTGGAATCTAATGATTATAATAAACAGACAAACAAAATAGGTCTAGACATATCTTGACATATTTTGAGACAGACTGACATATCTTGGGGGTGTGTAGGGGGGTGTGGGAGATGGGAAGAAATCTACCAAAGGATTTATATACAACATATATGCCTAACCAATTGGCAGAGACAATAGTGTGGTGAAGGTCTGGGGTAGGACAAGGCTGGGAGGAGGAGATAAAGGGGGCATGGATTGGGACACATCTGTAATACTGTTAACAACACCACCAACAAAAAAATGCCTTGGTAATTCTGGAAAAATTCCTTTTTTGGTTGTTGTTGACCAGAGGTGAGTCCTGGTTGGCTTTTGTTTTATTGTTTGTTTGTTTGTTTATTCATTCATTCATTCACTCATTCACTTACTTATTTGTGACACTATTACAGATGTCTCCCATTCTCCTATTCTCCTTTACCACCTCCATCCAACCCTACACCCCCTCCCTCTGGCTATCACCACACTATTGTCTGTGTCCATGGCATATGCGTTCTTTGGCTAATTAATCTCTTCACTCTTCCATCCAATCCCTCCCAATTCCCTTCCCCTCTGATCTTTGTCAATCTGTTCTATGGAAAAATTCTTAAGCTCTCTGTGCCTCTTTTTCTTTATCTGTATAATGGAAATGAGTGATAAAATTACCTAGTTCATGAAGTTTTGTTCATGTAACTTAGAACAATGACTAGCACACATGTAAAGGATGAAAAATTACATAGAATACAAGTGTAGTTATCACAATGCTCTTGGCACATTGTAAATGGTTACTACATGGGAGAAATTTATGTTTTAATTTATCTTTCAAAATTGATTCAGCTCATAAAAAAATAGGAGTTTGACAATAATTTTTATATGACTATTTTCAATTTCTCCCCCATGATGCAATCATAATCTATTACAATTGTATGTATAGGAACATTAACCCTTATGTTTCTTTCTTGAAAATTGCATTCAAAAGAGGTATTTTTACCTAGAATATAGTTTCTTATCATTTAATTCTGGTAAATGCTTATTTTTGTTTTAAGCCTGCTATGATAGCTTCAGAGTATGAATAAATTCTTTTCCTGGACTCCAGTCAACTCATTAAAATGTGACATTCTAATTGTTTATTTATACTGCTATAAAATTAAGTGACCTATAAAATTATTGAGGTTAAGGATTTCACCTTCTTTCTTGCATTTACCCCAGTGTACTCTCTGTCACCCAGCAGGGTATATTGACCACTTATAATGATAATTAAGTACAATTCAATATCATATTAATAAAGTAATACATATTTGGCATGACACTATATTAGTATCAAACCCATCACCATTAACAAAACCTCTTAACATTATCTAAAACCCAGTTCACATTAAAATTTCCTGGTTGTATCTATTGTGCATTTGTTTACATATGTGTATGTGCATGTAGACTGGTTATTTGTCCTTCAGAATACCCCACATTATGAATTTGATTTATTGCTATGTAAATTTCTCTCTATGTAAATCTTATTACATTACATCCTTAAGCACACACCAAGTGATGTCATAAATATCATTGGCTTCATGTATTAGGTTCTGCCCATTTCCCCTATCTTGATAGTTAACGTTTTTAATAAATGCTGCCATTTGTTTTTTCCTTAAGTGTTTTGTTATTTCATTACATGTTAAAAAATGCTTATTTTCCAATTTAATTTTTTTTCTTTATTTGTAATCTATAATTATCCTATACAAGAAACTTAGTTTATTTAATTACATTTACTTAAATACTCTAAAGTTATTTATATAAGAAAGGAAAAATAAATGTGTCTTTCCATGTATTTATCTGGCACCTCAGTAAGCATATACTGGCACTTTAGTAACCACAAATGTTTATAATATGTTTTCTTTTTTCCATGGATTTCCATATATTTCAGGTATGAGTCTAAGAATAAAGTTCAGTTTATGGTTTATAAATATCCAATTGCCTTGACTGTATTTGCTGAGGACTGTTCCATAGCCACTGAATCACCAGAGCAGGACTCTTGACACAGAAAACAGTAAAGACAAAGTCAATTATTTGAGAAGGTAAATATAATTAATGTATCTCTAGTTAGACTTATCAGAGGAAAAAATGACAGGGCACAAATTACTGATTTTAAAGTTTATAAATGTGATATTAGGAACAAAATTTTTATCTTCTACTTTTCTAGGTTCTTCTGACTGGTCAAATTATTAAAATGACATGAGACAAATTAACAGGATAAAATAAAATTTAATTTTATATATACATACAGGCTATGAGGCCTATAGGCAGTAGAACAATTGAGGCTTATATGTTATTCTAAGTTAAGGAGGAATGGGTTGGGCCTGGGGCTTCAAAGAGGAGGAAGATAATTTACAAGGAGATAGAAGAACAAGTGTTTGGTAAAGAAATATTTGTTCTGCCATATGGAGAAGTCTTTTCTTATGTAAAAGAAAGTTATCTTTGGTAATAGCTGCCTTCCTGGTGCAGGCTTTCTATGTAAATTATTTTAGGCAGTTAAGGAGGAGGTTAAAAGCTCTCTTTGAGTCTGTTGGGCCATGATTGTCCTCAGCTCAAAATAATTGACATGCCAAAGTGACACCTTCTGAGGTGAACTGTTCTGAACTGCTATAAACACATTTATGAAAAGAAGAATGACTTCTTAAAAACAATGGACAGAATCCTTGCAAAACACAAACTGTAAGGCTCTCAATAAAAAATATAAAACCTGTATAGACCTATATCTGTTAACATACTTGATATGTAATTTAAAATCTTCCTACAAAACAAAAACAAAAACAAAACAAAACACCCAACCACATAAAAAGAAGAAATCTAGACCTAGATGACTTCACTAGTGAATTCTACCAAAAATCTAAAAAAAATATCAATTATATGCAGTCTTTCCATAAATTGAGTAGGAGAGAACCCTTTGAAATTATTGTGTAGCCAGCATTTCCAATGTTAATGGACAGAAGCATGCCTTATCTCCCCTGGTTGCTCCTGGGGGTATAGTTCTTGTAATATCTCAAGAAAAGGAATTTTCTAAGACTCACAAGGAAAGATGCAATATGGCAGAAGCTTTATTTCTGTGGAATGGCAGCCTTTGTTTTCCAAAGTCCCAGTTCCCTTCTTCCAGTGACAGAAGAAGTGGAGTTGGGGGTTCACTAGAGCTAAAACCAGAGTCAGTGGCCACAGTTTCCATTCCTTGTTGAGCCAGGTCCAGTTCAGCACCAGGTTAATTAAAGTCTATTAGTCCATGGCACGTGCAGGGGAGTGTGCCCCCTGCAACAGGAGTTCCAAGAGAACCAAGAGCTAAGAGCCAGGAGAGGGAAATTTCATTTTTTTACAAGTTTAAATATCCAGGTTTCCCACCCTTGCAGTGGCCCTTGTTTTGGCCAATTACCTGTTCCCAGAGGTGATTGATAGACAAGCATCTTCCCACCTCACCTAGACTTTACTGGGCATGTGTCCAAACTGCTTTTGTCCAGTCTCTTCCCTATTGATCAGCGGGGAACACACTTTGAGAGTGTTAAATTAGCAAAGCATGCTATATTATGCAGTTTTCCTTTACTCCTTTCCTGTTAAATAATAACCAGATTATTACAACATTATCATTTCCACCTTAGAGAATTTAAGAAAGAAGTGCAAAGTAAGCATAAAGTAGCTGGAGGGAAAGATATAATAAATATCATAGCAGAATCAAATGGAATTACAAACAGAATAGAAGCCAACAAAGAAAAATTAATGAAACCAAAGCTCTTAAAAATGATTATTAAATTGATAATTATCTAGTAAGGCTAACCAAGAAAAAAGAGAAAATACACAAACTGCTATCAGGAATGAAAGAGAATGCAAAACTATGATTCCACAAACATTAAAAGGAAAAGAAAGGAAAGTTACAAACAACATTATGCTCATAAATTTGATAACGTAATTGAAAGGGACTAGTTTCTAAAACATATAAACAACAAAAATTCACTGAAGAAAACATGAATATCTTTGTATCTATTAAAGAATTTGAATTTATAGTTAAAATTTTTCTAAAAATAAAACTCCCGGATTAATTGGTTTCACTGGTAAATTCTAGTAAATTTGTAAGGAAGAAATTATGCCAAATCTGTACAACTTCTAGAAATTAGAAGAGTAAAGAAAATTTACCAAAATTTAAAATAAGACTAACAATACCTGGAACCATAAAAATAAATTAAAGGAAAGAAAATTTCAGCCTAATAACGCTAAACATAGATGCAAAAATTCTTAATAAAATTTTATTAGTAATTCAAATATAGTAATACGTATAAAGGATAATACATCATAATCACATTTGGTGTTATGTATCTTGGCAGCAGACATATAAATATAAATTAAATAAACCAAAGCCCAACTTTAGATAGCATTTTCATGGAAAAGAGTATATGTACAATTGCAATAGAATAAGGTAAATAAACAACCTTTTAGAAAAGCAAAGAATAGAAAGCATCTAATTCTGGTTTTGCAACCAAGGAAGATTTCAAAGATTACATGACATTTAGATGAAACCTTAACAAGGTGTGTGTGTGTGTGAGTGTGTGTGTGTGTGTGTGAGTAGAAGAGAGAGAGAGAGAAAGAGAGAGAGAGAGAGAGAGAGAGAGAGAGAGAGAGAGAGAGAGAGAGAGAGAGAAGCTGAGCAATTACAAGAAATGGTGAACAATTTGATAAAATCAGAGCAATGATTGCACAGGACCTGGGTTCTAGAAAACATGCTCTGCACTCAGATGATTCTTTTAAAAAATATATTTTCATTGATTTCAGAGAGAGGAAGGGAGAGAGAGATAAACATCAATGATGAGAGAGAATCACTGATCGGCTGCCTCCTGCACGCTAGGAGGGATCGAGCCAGCAACCCAGGCATGTGCCCTTGACTGGAATCAAATCTGGGACCCTTCAGTCTGCAGGCTGATGTTCTATTCACTGAGCCAAACCAGCTGGGGCATGCACTCAGATAATTCTTTAAGATAAATAACTGTCCAAAACAATTATTTGCTTTGAACATTAATGGAAATGTTCTATAATTTTTGCTATTCAATTGATTAGCCACTAGCCATATGTGTTGAGTTCCTGAAATATTATTAATATGGCTACCTGGTTTGTATAAATTCATTTGTATAAAAATGAATTTGTATTTTATTTAATGCATATTTAAATTTAAATTCTAGAAAGGATGCTACCTATTTAGCAATTAAAATATAACTACTGTGACAAACATGAAGCACAGGGCATTATGGAAACATATAAGTGCTTGAGAATATCAAAGAATGAAGAATACTGTCATAAACAGAATACATTTAAAGTAGAATTATGGATGAGTAGAAGTGATTTGAGGTACAAAAGAAATCACTTCCTGAGTTGGAATAACATGTGAGTGTGCATGTCTTGAAGGAGAAGAGAAAGTGTCAGTTTATTAAAACAAATGAACAAACAAAACCACAGTACAGATATATCCTGGAGTGGGAACAGTGAGAATACATGGTATGAAGTGAGACTGAAATGGTAGGAGGGGAGTCAAATCTTTCAGGGCTTTAGCTCAGTTAAAATGGGACACTTTATGTTGAGGTGCTAAGAAACAAATTTCCTAAAATAGAAGTATGAGTTATCAGACCAAAATTTTCAGTGGAATCAGTTTCATCTTCAGCTGAAAGATTGTGCATCTTGTTAATAAGAACACTGGGCTAGAAACATTATTAAAAAGTAATAACATGGCCCTGGCCGGTTTGGCTCAGTGGATGGAGCGTCGGCCTAAGGACTGAAGGGTCCCGGGTTCGATTCTGGTCGGGGGCATGTACCTTGGTTGTGGGCGCGTCCCCGGTGGGAGTGTGCGGGGGGCGGCTGATCGATGTTTCTCTCTCGTCGATGTTTCTAACTCTCTATCCCTCTCCCTTCCTCTCTGTAAAAAATCAATAAAATAAAAAAAAAAAGTAATAACATGACTTTGGTGCTCTCTGTAACTCACTGTCTAAACTCTCTTATTGCCTCTAGCTTGATGTTAGGGCAGTTGGTTATCCATTGAAGAAGCAAGTGAAATAAGCCAGTCAGAGAAAGACAAGTACCATATGTTTTCACTTATATGTAGACTCCAATGAACAAAATAAACTAACAAAATAGAAACAGACTCACAGGTACAGAGAATAGACTGACAGCTGTCAGAGGGGAAGGGCGCTGGGAGCTGGGTGAAAAAGGTGAGGGATTAAGCAAAGAAAAAAAATCCCTCATAGACACAGACAACAGTAAGGTGATTACCAGAGGGAAAGGGGTGTGGGGAGGTAGAAGATAGTAAAAGGGGAATAAATGGTGATGGAAGGAGACTTAACTTGGAATGGTGAACACACAATATGTTATACAGATGATGTATTATAGAACTATACACCTGAAATCGATATAATTTTATTAACCAGTGTAACCCCAGTAAACTCAATAAAAAAGGAACAAATATGGATCCATATCTCACATAAGAATAACTCTGTATGGACTCCAAGGTGAAAATATCAAAAGAGAAACCATAAGAGTATTAAATATAAAAAATATCTGTATAATTTTGAAGTATGTGTGGAAAGATGTCCCGTAGAGAATAGGTCACCAATAATTCATGACAGACTATACTAGCTTTCTGAGTTGAACCACACCATAAAAAAGTTAAACAGTAAGGATAAATTCTGGAAACATTGCAACAGAAAAGATACCCGAAAGGTTATACCCATAGTACATACATATCTCCTACTAATAAATGAAAAGTGAACACAAGTTATGAATTGGTAATTCATGGATGAGAAATATAAATATTAAAAATGTTTAATCTATTAATTAAAGAATATTAAACTTTCAATTCTATATAACATTTAATTCTACGCACTTATTATATCCTAACTGCTTTGCTAAGCACTAGTGATCTATTATCTCATTTAATCTTTACAATATCCTATACGTTAAGATTATTATTCCTCTTATGACTAGAGAAACGGATAGAAATGTTAAATAAATTTTGTAAGTTTACAAACATATTGAATCTCTTTAAGCTCAAAACCAGGTAGTGTGATCTGGTCTTTATGACACTGTCTTTATTAATAAGTGAATTGTGACATCATTTTTATCTCTCTGGAAAATTTGTAAAGAATTTTTAATACCTAGTGTTGGTTTGGATTCTATGAAAAGAGCTCATTTTTATCTCAACACTTCACTTGCCCCTATGTAGAACCTATTATTTGTACCCTGAGGAACCATCAAGTAAAAAAGCTTTCAAAAATTTGGTTTAAGACTAGTGTTTTCTAGCCCTGGCTGGTGTACTCAATGGATAGGACATTGGTGTGTATACTGAAGGGTTGTGGGTTTGATTCCAGATCAAGGGCATGCACTCAGATTGCAGGTTTAATCCTGGCCCCCATCGGGGTTCTTGAAGGACGCAACTAATCAATGTGTCTCTCACATATGGGTGCTGTTTTTTTCTCTCTCTTTTCTCCAATCTTTCTCCCACTCTCTCTAAAAATCATTGGGAAAACGATCCTCGGGTGAGAATTAACAACAATAACAAAAAGTAGTGTTTTCTAGAAACAAATGAAAGTATGTATTAGCATGAAGGAATGTCATTGTGAAGATTCAATAAAGGAGAAATGAGATTGTAACTTCTATAATATCCTCCTCACAAATACCTGCATTGTTAGTCTCATTTGCTTAAGCTTTCTTTTCAACCTGGAAGTGACTATGTTGTGTCTCCCTTTCAAACTGTCTGGTAGGTTCCATGTGATCATTGATTATATCTGGATAGAAAACCAGTGGCTATAGAATATAAATCATTTTGATTATTTTTCTGAATAATAAAAATATTTTATACTGTAATAGCTAAGGGAATGTACATGATTTCAATCATGTTACTCTTAAATTTTCTCTTCTGTTACTAATATAAATATTTCTTTCATAAAGTCATATGAAATATGGAATTATTTAAAGACTTGCAGCCATTATATTTTTTCACACTAGCTGTAGTATCTGTTCAATTATTCCCACTCATCTGATGCACATGGATATTTATTTTTCTACTTACAAATAATTTGAAGTTCATTATATCCTATATTTCTTAGTCATGCTGAAGGCATGTATGTTTTATTTTATAAACTCTCCTTGTTTATCTGTATTATGCTTTAAAATATGTAAAAGAAGAATATTTAGGCAGCCATCACTACTCTTATGCCCCTTGGAAGTTTGAAAGTAATTTTATAAATAATAACATCTCTTCTATAGAGAGCATTTATTCTATAGAATATGCTGAACTAGATATACTTTGTACTATATATTATATAACCTTCACCTCTGGCAATTAGAAAGATTATCTCTCTTTTTGCAAATCTGCAAATTGATGCTCAGAAAAGTTGAATAACTTGCTAGAGGTCTTGAGCTCTAACAGCCAATATGATAGCTTCAATTGAAAAAAGAAAATAAAACACGAAACTTATTTTTGATCCATTTTATACATATTTGAAACTCTGTAAGGGCCTACAGGTTTTGCATAGCTTTTACTAATGACCAGCACAAATTTATTGACATTTTAAATTAAATTTATTGGGGTAACACTGGTTAACAAAATAATACAGGTTTCAGGTGCACAGTTCTAAAACACATCATCTGTATACCACTTCCCCACTCCAAGTCAAGTCTTGGTCCATCACCATTTATCACCCCTTTACCTTCTTCTACCTTTCTCCCACCCCCCTCTCTCCGGGGCACCCACACTGTTGTCCATGTCCATGAGTTTTTTATCTTGCTTTTCCTTTTGGGTGCTTTTAAAACTCACCTTACCTCACTTGGACATGATTATGTCATAGTTTAGTCACAGAAGGTATTAACTCCTAATATTATACTTGGCATATAAATTACAACATGAATCAATTAAAACCAGAAACTCTTCAACTACCGTTCCTGGTGAGCAAGACTGAGCAGAAAAAATAAGCATAATGAATTAGCAGTAATATGGTACCAAACACTTTTTGGAAAGGCAGATTTAAATAATAGAGTTAATGAATGTACAGAGTATAATGTGATAGATTACAAATTCTTTTTTTAATGGCATAGAGTATTAGGGAGAGATCTGCATTGGGATTTAGGATATTTGGTTGCTAATCTCTGTCTGAAAATAATGTTGAGGAAAACAAACTTCACATTTAGCTTTATTGTTTGCTTGTTGTTATGTTTTTTTCTGTCTCATTAGACACTGTCCACCAAGCTTCTTTTCAAATTTCAATACTAATGTGTATTGTCCATTACATTCATTAGTGTGCTGTATATATTTCTGTTCTGGCAATTTTGATTCACTAAATTAGTCCCCAGTGTCCGGGAGACTAGATAAAACATTAAGTAGCTTGTGCCAGTAAAATCTATGTAGAAACTATTTTTAAAACACCTCCTGGTCTTTTTTTTCTTTTATATATTCGACTCTTTCTCACACTCTATGGTCAAAGTAATATATCTCCGCTGGATAAAATGGGAAATTTAAGACAAAAACATTGACAATAGAAAGCAAATTGTTAAGTGAGAGGAAATAGTTTTGGAAATGTTGGTATCCTATTAACAGTGACAGCTGGTAATAGTTTTCACAGTCCAGGCGTTCTGACTGTTGGTGAACTATTGGAAAATCAGAGGTAAGTCTGGCAGAAAGGAGGCAATGAAAGTTTCCCAAATCGTATCATTGAGTCATCACTTATTAGTAAACTTTAAATTAAGTTATATATTTGAGTTATATTTTGTAACTGTGTATATTAAAAAGTGAAAAAAGACTAGTATATTTTTGTTTTTTATAGCAATTGATTCATTCTCTATTAAATAAAGGCAGGAAGTTATAATTCTATGCCTGTGTGTTTCTAATTGAATATAGGCTGTAAAGTACTTTGAGAGAACAAATTTTCATTTCAGATAGTCTAATTATATTTGACATTTCCTGGATGTATGAATATGTCTAATGCACAGAACCTCTCAGTTCATTTTTTGGGGGGAATAAAGATAAAGTTTCATAGGTGTGTTACGGGGGCTAAATGAAAGAAAGTTTAAAAGTCCTTAGTATTTCACTAAAATAAATAATGCTTTGCTAAATCACAATTACTGTGAATATCCTTTCCAGAGCTGGAGATTAATTCTAAATAACAGAAAAACAAAGAAAACAGCTCTTCTTAAGGTATATTAAGTGACACATAATTAATTGAGCACTGTTATTTGTATTATTCAAATTAATGCCCCAAAACACCCTTGAAACTTCATTTTTAAAATTAAGTTTATTAGATAACATTGGTTGATAACATTATATAAGTTTCAAATGCTGGTAGGGATGTAAATTGGTACAGCACTATGGAAAACAGGAAGGGACGTCTGCAAATTTAAGAATCCAGCTGTAATATAACCCAGTAATGCCTTTTCTTGATATGTATCCCAAAATTTTGAAAATATTTATTTACAAATTCATATGTAGCACTATGTTCATGACAGCATTATTCATGGTAATCAGCTTCATTTCAAACATAGAAAACTGAAGCTTAAAGAAATTAACTCATTTAAAGTCATGAGTCCATTAAGTGGTCCATTTGTATTTTAACCCATATTTCTCAACTGAAAAATCCATATACTTTCTGTATTAACAATTTACCTTAGAATGCCTAGATAAGAAATGAATTATGTTTTGATACCATAAATTTTATCAATTAACTTTTCCTTTCTTGTCCAAATTATAGATGGTTAGCTAATGAATTGAAAGTGTGAAGTTATGCCCTGGCCGGTTTTGCTCAGTGGTTAAGGCATCGGCCTGTGGATCAAAGGGTTGCAGTTTTGATTCCTGGTCAAGGGCAAGTACTCAGTTCACCAGCCCTAGTAGGGGCATGTGTGGGAGGCAACCAATGGATGTATCTCTCTCTTGTCAATGTTTCTCTCTTTCTCTTCCCCTGTTCCCTCCCTTCCACTCTCTCTAGAAATCAATGGAAGAAATATCCTCAGGTGAGGAGTGAAAAAAAGAACAAGAAAAGGAAAGAAAGTGTGAGGTTATTTGACATTTGTCATAAATCTCTACAGATATGAGTGTTACTATTTCTAAAATTGTTATTGAATGTGATTTGATGATGTCTCCTTTCTCTTGATGTGTTTCTATGAACATTGGTATGAATGCTGGGAATTGAATCTGCCCATCATTATTAAAATGATGCAATATAAATTATTCAGATTTCTCCAGGAAATACTCATTGAAAGTAATTGTGAAAAGAAAGAAAAAAAAAGCATCTATCAGTGTTTCTCAACCTTCTGGCCCTTTAAATACAGTTCCTCATGTTGTGACCCAACCATAAAATTATTTTCGTTGCTACTTCATAACTTTAATGTTGCTACTGTAATGAATTGTAATGTAAATATCTGATATGCAGGATGGTCTTGGGCGACCCCTGTGAAAGGGTCATTAGACTGCCAAAGGGGTCGCGACCCACAGGTTGAGAACCTCTGATCGTAATGATCTTTCCAAACACTTTATTGGGTCTTCCTGAGGAGTCTGCTTCATTCAGACTAAGAGAGGTTCTTAAAGGACCCTGTGTTATGTTCCAAAGCCCAAATCATGGAGTAGTGCCCAATATAAATTTAGAGTAATTATAAAGCCAAACTGGAAGTTTCCCAGAACACAAATTAAACAATTTTCCTTTTCTCTAAGGTATAGACCTAAACGGAGAACAACTCTTTAAACTCATAAAGTAGAAAAAACAGAGCAGTATGATCAATAAAGCACAGTGCTTTGGAGATATGCTTTACAAATTTTTTCCAATTACCAGCCTCTAATGAAGTTGAACCAAAGAAGAGAGAATTCAATTAACATAGAAAAAGTTGTAACAATTAAACTTTCAAATTTATTGCATTAGTAAGGGGTATTTCCACCCACTGTAACATTTGTCATATTAAAAACAACAACAAAACACACCAGAAATAAATAGAATCAGTTTAAGCCTGTATCTCAGTCTCTCTGAGGAACAAACTTTATGTACCCTGTAATATAGAATTCCTCTGGCCTTAAAAAATACTTTACAAAGTTTTCTTTAAAATTATATAGAAAAAAATTTAGCTTTTTTACATGTTCCTGGTTATATATGTACTCAATACAGGTAATTTAGGCTAAGCATATGGCTATGTCTTAAAAAGTAGATAAAGTAGGAAAACACATTTTGTAAAACAAATATACTACTTACATAATAAAAAGCCTAGAATGACATAAAATGGAGATGAGATGGCAATATGTGACTCAGTAACAAACTCAACATCAATAACTAATTAGAAAAGTGTTTATTTTAAACTTACTGTGACTACACTAGATAATAGATTATGTTGCAATAGCTTTGGAAGTAAGACTGTCCTAACTTTCATAAATGCGAACAGAGTTCACAAGAGATTTCAGCACAGTATATGTGATGGGTTGGGAAGAATAAAAATAAGATTATTATAGAACTCATACAATGGGCACACAACCCAATGTGGAAATACGGAAGGAGGTGATTTGGGGTTTCCCTGAAATTTGCTACCTACAATACTAGCTGCATTCATTTATTTTATTTAATGCAAGCTTCACAATCTTTCTCAGAAAGGTTACTATTACTAATGATGAACAACAACAACAACAACAACAAAAAGTGGCCATTGGTAGCCATGTTGACATGCTGCAAATATCTCACATGCCTCAAATGTGGTGATCAGATTCTAGCTCAACAGGAGGCAGGTGGATTGTATAGAGGAGGTAGGGGGTGGGGTGGAGAAGGCAGATACACCATGATGGGCGAGGTAGCATGCACAAAAAGTGGAAGAACTAGATTCATTTGCCTAGAATGCCTCACAGGTAGTACACAATTAGAGACTCCACCTCATTTTTGTCATTGTTTCTATGTGATGCTCTTGGTGCTAAATTCATTCATTACTATTTAATTTAGATATAGGTTTTCACACAGGGACACCATATTAAGCCCACAGTTTTTCTGCTCAGTGGTTAGGGAACATCTTTTTCATTGAACAAAAACTTGTGTGGCTTATAGTAAATGTTAAACATTTTTCCAAATGTTTCACATATATTAGTTCATTTAATGCTCACAATAACCTTATGAGTTAGGCTTGTATACAGAGGAATAAACTGTATTTATAGAAGAAGCACAGAGGGGCTGATTTTCAGAACTAGTAAGTGGCTTGGATTTAGCCTAGATATCTTCACTATTCCTTATGCAAATATCTATGGTAATATCATTTGCTTTATTTAAAAAATTAAAACTTAATATTCTAAAAACACAACAAACTGGCCGGTGTGGCACAGTTGATTGGAGTGCCCTACCATAAATCAAAAGGTAGCTGGTTCGATCCCCGGTCTGACATGTTCAAGAAGCCACTGATCTCTCTCTCTCTCTCTTTTTCTCAAAATCAATAGAAAATTTAAAAAATAAATAATAAGTTCAAATAAAGAAATTAAACTGTTAAGACCAGCTTTATTGGAGTTACTAAGTATTCCTGGAGATCACTTATCTCGCTCTTTAACTGAAAGAAAGTTTTTAATAATAACAATAATATTATTATGATGATTTTAAATATAAAAGGAAATAGGTTGCATGGGAATAAAGGTCATACAAATGACACATAGGTATGCTGATACATAATAAAATAAGTCAGATGTAATCAGCCTCAGATCTAAGTGTTTTCTACTTAAATCACTTTCTACCTCTTTCTCCCCTCTATCCCTAGCATCTCAGGTTGCTGGTGGCAATGGCATTAGTGTTTCTGACTACCAGTGAAGTGCAGGAGTAGTTTATAAAGCCGAGTGTTAACAAAATTGATAAATGGCTAAGGACAAAAGTCACTTTTTACTTAAGAATGCAGTATCTTTCTCATTTTTTTTTAGGATTCTCAATGTGATTAAACTTTTACACAGAATGGGAAACATGTAGGGACTGGAGTAATAGCACAAAGCTGGTTCTCATTGGGAAGAAACTTTGTGAACACGTCTCTGAAACTTCACAGGGTGTATTTGGAGTCAGAAAAGTCTGGGAACAAATCCCAGACCATCCACTTCAAGATTTGTGATATTGAATTTTTTAAAACCGCTTTAACCAAAGAGCTTTCACCAGTAAAAGAAATTGCCATTACCAGTTTGCTTTAAATTGCTCCTGAAGTGAAACATCATACTATTTCAGCCAAATTCTGGTTCCACACTTGGATATTTGTTAATCCACGATTGATGGGTTGTTCCTTGTGCTTTCTCCTATAGATCTGGCAGGAGAAAAACAAACAAACAAACAAACAAGCAAACAAGCAACTGAAGAATGAGAAACCATACAGAAGTAAGAGAGTTTATTCTCCTGGGACTGTCAGATGACCCAGCGCTTCAGGTGGTGATCTTTGTCTTTCTGCTCATCACCTACATTTTGAGCATCACTGGGAACCTGACCATTATAGCCCTTACCCTGCTGGACTCCCACCTCCAGACCCCCATGTATTTCTTCCTCAGGAATTTCTCCTTATTAGAGATCTCATTCACAACTGTCAGTATTCCTAAGTTTCTGGCCACTATTATCTCAGGAGATAAAGCCATTTCCTTTAATGATTGCATCACTCAGTTATTTTTTTTCATTCTCTTGGGAGTCACTGAGTTTTACCTTCTGGCTGCCATGTCCTATGACCGTTATGTTGCCATCTGCAAGCCCCTGCACTACACGACCATCATGAGTCGAAGAAGCTGTACGCTCCTTGTCTTCTGTTCGTGGCTCGTTTCATTCTTAATCATCTTCCCTGCACTCATGTTGCTCTTAAACCTCGATTACTGCAGGTCAAATGTGATTGATCATTTTACCTGTGATTATTTTCCCCTGCTGCAACTTTCTTGTTCAGATACAAAATTCCTAGAGAGAATGGGGTTTGCCTGTGCTGTGTTTACTCTCATGTTCACTCTGGCATTGATATTTCTGTCCTACGGATATATCATCAGAACAATTTTAAGAATTCCCTCAACTAGCCAGAGGACAAAGGCCTTTTCTACGTGTTCATCTCACATGGTTGTCATCTCTATCTCTTATGGCAGCTGCATTTTTATGTATATCAAACCTTCAGCAAAGGAGAGGGTGTCTTTGAGCAAGGGAGTTGCTGTGCTAAACACCTCAGTAGCTCCCATGCTGAACCCCTTTATTTACAGCTTAAGGAATCAGCAAGTCAAACAAGCCTTCATGGACATGGCAAGGAAGACTATTCTTCACAAGCAAATGAAATAATGTGGTGTAATGAATTTGAGAACATTGCAGGAAATTTTAAAAATATCAACATGAAATTTCAATAGCTTCTGCAAATCCCAATAAACTCACTGTCATCCTTTCATATCCTCTTTGTTTTTTCTAACAATTCTGTTTTATATATTTCCCATTTAATTTAAACTATTTTTCTTATGTCATTCTGACTCTCATCCTTCTGAACACTATCACAACTTTCTTAAAATTTATTTATTTTCAAAAATTTTTCTTTATTTTTATTGTTGACACTGTTGCAGATGTCGCCATTCCCCCCCCCCTCCCCCAATACCTCTACCCAGTCCCTCCTTTCCTCTGGCCATCACCACACTGCTGTCTGTGTCCATGGGTTGTGCATATATGTTCTTTGGCAAATCCCTTCACTTTCTTTCATCCAGTAATTTTTTTTTTTTAATTTATGGATAGTTGGTATACAATCTTACATTATTTCTATTCGTTTCAGGTATACAATATTACAACTTATTAAATAATAATTATTTTTAAAGTAAAATTATATTTTGAGTTTTGTGTAGGAAAAAAATAATCACCAGGAATGACAGAGATACTTTTAAAATAGTTATATGATATTTTATTTACTACACATAGAATATATAATTTTATTTTTTATTTATATTTGACAGATATTCTCTTAACTATATTACAGTTTTCTAGAAAAAAAATGTAAATACCTTATAATTTATTGAAAATGTAAACGTTTTCATTTAAAAACTGAGAAACAGTACTTTCCCTCCCACTTTAATAGAGTATGGCCATATAAATTATCTATCAAAAATAGCAGCCATCATGTAGAATAAGTTTATTCTAATTCCATAGAAGGTAAATTCCACTTTTTTGAAGTTTTGGATTTGCTTTAAACTGGGTATGCATATAAATTATTTTATATCTAAACAAAATTATTTAAGTTTTATAGAAAGTTAAAAAACAAAGTAAGATATCACCACATGCAAAAAATGAATTTTAGGAAGGTCATGGAGAAAAGCGAATCCTCGTAAACATTTGGGGTGGGAATGTAAATTAAAATAGCCATTATGGAAAACAGTATGAAGGTTCCTCAAAAATTAAAACTATGGTATGATCCAGTTGTCTTACTTTTTTGGGTATATAATTCCAGTATCCAATGGAATTATATCTCAAAATGGTATCTGTACCCTCAGTTTTATTGCAGCATTATTCATAAAGGACAAGATATAGAAATGCCTATGTCCATCAACTAATAAATGGACTAAAATGGTTTATATATATGATAAAATATAATTCAGACTTAAAAATAAGTAAATTCTGTCATATGCTACAACACGATGAAACTGAAAGGCATTATAGCAAATGAAAGACCCAGAAAAATACTGCACGATCTCACTTATATGTGGAATCTTAAAAACTTGAACTCAGAGAGTAGAATGATAATTGATAACGGAGAGATGTTAGTCAAGGGGAAGAGAGGATCAATTATGTGAGATGCTTAAGTTCTGGAGAGCTAATGTACTACATAGTATCTATAGTTACTAATAATTGTACTTGAAATTTGCTAAAGGTATTCAGACTGAAACACACTATAATCAAATTGTCAGAAACAAAATAAACAAACAAAAAGGCAGCAGGAAAAGAGGAAGAACAAATATGAGGTTAATTGACTCCATAAAAGAAGCCAAAGGCATGAGTCCACAGGAGCTGAGTGGGGCTACTGAGGACAGGGCATGCATCGTAGATATTATTCATTCATAAGGTTACTCAGAGTCTGAGCTAACTTAATGGCACATAACACACATGCACTGTCATAGATTTGAGTTATATTTTTCTTCTATTTTCTACACACTCTCTTCTAGTTCCTCTCTTCCAATAGTAATTCCCAAGCAGACATGTTCAGCCATGATTTAGTTCTACATTGATGGCTGTATTATTATTTGGTTATATAAATTCACTATTGTATTTCTTACATTAAATGCATGTTTAGTTATTTTTAAAATATATAACATTAAATTATACAATATGTATTATTAATTTATATAATTATATAGAAATGTGTAGCTTATTATTAACTGCTTAAATGTAATATAATTTTTATAATAAAAATATTTTGTAAACATGAAGAACAATAAAAATGATTATTCAACTTAAAATAAAATATTCATTGTGTTTTACCAAATAAATAATATTAATTAAAAAACAATCAATAATTCACTAAACAGAATTTCAATTAAACAAAAAGAGTATTTTGTAATATGTCTCATTAAAATGTTAAAAATATGATAAATAAATGTAAAGACCAAGATGAGAAAAGTGATGGACAAAATTGACACTGCAATTAATTATTGCTGTTTATAATGAAGGTTAAGTTAGTTAGCCTATGTAATCACATTAAAAATTGTGACAAAATAATTGTGAGCACAATATGTGTATTATAATAGTTATTATTTAACTTAGAATTATAAAATAATATTGTTTCTTGCTGCCTCAACACTAAAAAAAGCCAAAGGATAAATAAATAAAAGGGTGTATATATAGAAGACTTTTATATTTCAAGATTATTAAATATAGTTATAATTTTGTAAGCAAGTGGAGTTCACAACTATTTATTACTCATGAAATAGCAAGCAATTGTGATTAATGGAAGTAATTATTTTGTGAAAGTCAACATTTTAGGTCCTCTGTGGGATACAAAGATGAACGTGGGCTAACCATTCACTAAGAGAAGAGTTAGGCTATTAATAAATCCAAGGAGAACTTCCAGAAATCCCTCATGGTCTATAATGTAGCCAAGATGTGGCCTGGACTTTGTCTTGATTCCAAGAGATCAATGCATAACTTTCTTCTGAGGTCAAGAAAGTGGACTTGAAATATTTGAACTGCAGTGCCACTAGAAGCCAGATCCTGGTTTAAGAATCTATACTCATAATACCCAATGTTGTCATATCTCTCTCAATTCTCCTTTTTATAATGTATTATTTTTCTTTTTTTGTTAATCCTCACTTGAGGATATTTTTTCCATTGCTTTTCAGAGAAAGTGGAAGGGAGGGAGGGTGAGTTGAGAGAGACACGCCAACTGGTTGTCTCCTGAATGCATTCCAACCAGGGGCAGGGAGCGAACCCACCACCTAGGTTCGTGCTCTTTACTGGGAATCAAACCTGCAACTCTTTGGTGCTCAGGCCGTCACTCTAACCACTGAGAAGCACTAACCAGGGCTCTCTGTTCTCTTTTTAAATGTTGCTTTCTTAAGCTTCTAGATCAACATTATTGAAGAGGACTGTTGTGTATTTCCACATCTTAAGGTTTCTGACTTTCCGTTTCTACTTGCTGAGCTATTTCCTTTGAGCCATCATAAAATGGAGAAAAAGATAAAATAAAATTTGTTTAGAAATTTGCTAGTGCCTGGCAGAGAAGTGGTGGCTTTACATTCTATCCTTCATGGCAGAAATTTGACTATCTAAAATATGAAGGAGGTAACTGTCACAATTTTAGCAAAACTAATTTACAGCATGGTCTATCCAGCTAGCTGAGAATTAACTGAATAGGTTAGGATGAGTGGGGGAGTGATTTTGTATTTAGTTCTAAAATACCCTTATGGATCAGAGGTCTCATGTAAAAGACAAATGTGGGGCCAAATTACAAAAGTATAAAACATTTTTTGCATAAACTTTAATAGCTCAGAAAAATGATGTTCAAAGGGCAAATTCACTGGGCTACAATCTGACTGACAGAGCTCCTAAGATCTGAGGCAAGTAGTATTTTTCCAATATGTGCTGCCATGCAAAATGAAAAATAAATACTGCATATTCCTTTAAGCTCAAAAATACAAATATTCCCTATGTACATTTCTATAAAGTCATAGGAGATGTCAAAGATTAATGATTTTTATGGAATTATGAGAAAAACTAATAAGTGAATATGTTCACTATTTGTTAAAAACAATAATTAGGTTACCTATTCTATCTTAAAGAAAATATACATATGATTACATAATATGTTCAGGATGTTCTCATATTATCTTGATAATTACACTCTAAATATTAATGTTAAAGATAAAAATGAATAGTGTAATAAAATAATAATTTAAAATAAAAATTATTTTCTAAGAAAATTATTAATTAATTTCTTATAGAAAATGTAACGGGTTGTTCTTTTAGTTTTCAAAATTTCACTTTTACATTCGCTAGAATTAAGATCATTCTTTTCTGTTTTTAGGTGACAGTGTCCTCTAATAAATACATGACAGGAAAAAAGGAACATGCATATTTCATACGATTGGTGCAAGAAAAATGTAAGATTTGCAAAAAGTATTAATTTTATTTACCATGTCTCAATGATGTGATTTATTGTATGAATCATTCCTAACTTCTGCTAGATTTAAAATAAGAGAACTAGTACATAAAGCAGAACTCATAAATGTGTATTAAGACAATGCAAACCAGACAGCCAAAATAAAATCAGCACAGATTATAAAAATGTTTTAGAATTTAGTGATGATGATATTGATCACAATGAATCATATCTCTCATCTCCTCTCTTTAATACTTTTTTCACCTAAATATCTTTCAAGGGATATAAAGAGAGAGACAGAGAAATGAACCACACAGCGGTCACAGAGTTTGTCCTCTTGGGTCTTTCTGATAATTTTGATCTTCAGATTGTGATTTTTCTTCTTTTATTTGTCACATATGTACTAAGTGTCTCTGGAAACCTGATTATCATCACCCTCACCTTGGTGAACTCCCATCTACAGACGCCTATGTATTTCTTCCTCCGGAACTTCTCTTTCTTAGAAATCTCATTTACAACTGTATGTATCCCTAGATTTCTGGGGGCAATTATCACCAGGGATAAGACTATTTCCTATAATAACTGTGCAACCCAACTATTTTTCTTTATTTTCATGGGGGTGACTGAATTTTACCTTCTAACCGCCATGTCCTATGACCGCTATGTGGCCATCTGCAAGCCCCTTCATTATACAATCATCATGAACAGGAAGCTCTGCACCCTGCTTGTGCTGTGTGCGTGGCTGGGAGGGTTTCTGACCATTTTCCCTCCCCTTATGCTTCTCCTCCAGCTGGATTACTGTGCTTCTAATATCATTGATCACTTTGTATGTGACTATTTCCCCCTTTTACAACTATCTTGCTCAGATACATGGCTCCTAGAAGCAATTGGTTTTTACTTTGCTTTGGTTACTTTGCTATTCACTTTGGGTTTGGTGATTTTATCATATGTGTACATTATCAGGACTATTTTGAAAATCCCATCTGCCAGTCAGAGGAAAAAGGCTTTCTCCACTTGTTCCTCTCATATGATTGTCATTTCCATTTCTTATGGAAGCTGTATATTCATGTATGCTAATCCCTCTGCAAAAGAAAAGGCATCATTGATCAAAGGAGTAGCTATTCTCAATACCTCTGTTGCTCCCATGCTCAACCCCTTCATTTACAGCCTGAGAAACCAGCAAGTAAAACAAGCCTTCAAAGACATGGTCCATAAAGTAGTATTTTCTACAAATAAATGATCTTTTATTTTGTCAGAAATAAAGGGCACTCTCAAAGAGCAATTACGTGAAATCTTGAAATTCCTAAACATCTATGTAAGTGTGCATTTTTTCCAATGTCTCTTTACATGTCATTTTACAGTTAATATTTTCCCATTTCTTCCACTTCCATATTGTTTCTCCAATACATTTTTAATTGACTTTTAAAAAAATATACTTAAGTTTATTCCTTCTACTGAATGTTCTGGAAATGAAATGTATTTCTTTGAGATATACTAGTATTCTAGAGTGTAATGTAAAAAAAATAGGTCTAATTCTGTTAATATCAGTCCCTAAAAGATGCATATAATATCACATTGTATATTCAAAGTAGAGTTTCCAAATTAGTGTGTAACTTCTTGTGTATTATTAAGAGACTGATAATTTTAACATTTAATGGACCTAAATGTTCTGATACTATTGTACATTAAATGCGGTCCGAAGAGGTAATATGTATTTGTGCATTGCACTTTAAATGCAGTGCTTTATACTTTCTGAAAATTACTTCATATTTTCAAGATAAGTAGAAATCACAATGTTAAGTATTATTTATAGAATTTCTATATGTCTCGCATTTTAGAGAATATTTTCATTAAAAACATTCAGAATAGAAGCAAAAAAAAACGAATAAAACACATGCTGTTGTCCTGAACTCTCTCAGCAGCTTTATGACAGTTATTTGGAATTATTTGTTAGGTGTTCATTTTCCTCCATTTTTTAGGGTCCATTTAATGGAGATTTGTTTTGTTTCTTTGATTGGGACATTTACCTACACATTTGAAAAAGTAACCACCTCTCCCAGTCTTTTTAAACAGGATTCGTACACGGGAAAACCATCACTATTCAGTCCACCTAGAGATTGTGGGGGCCTCTCTGACTTGTGTTTGGAGATTCTTAATTAGAAGATTTTGCCCATTTAAAGAAAAAAGGTAATACTCCTAATCTCTTGCTCTCTGTGTTTCAGTCTGCTGTAGCTCAGCTCCGTGAAGCAGTGGCAGGCCGCCCAGCTCAGTGTGTTCTCAGCAGCGCTCAGGCATCCTGAGTATGTCAGGTCCCATGAGGGCTCCAAGACAGGCTAAGGGACACCAGTCCTAGAACAGCCACTGAAAAGCCCAAACATTGGACTCACGTTCCACTTCCTAGGGGAGGGGCCACAAGCTGTATTGGCTTCAATCTGCTGCTATAAATAGGTCCTATGAAGCATAAAATTTTCTAAAAATCCTTTTATAGTGTCATAAAACGTATTTTCTTTACCCTAAATCTTTCTAAATTAGTTGAATCTCTTTATGGACTAGACGCAGGGGTGGGCAAACTTTTTGACTCGAGGGCCACAATGGGTTCTTAAACTGGACCGGAAGGCCGGAACAAAAGCATGGATGGAGTGTTTGTGTGAACTAACATAAATTCAAAGTAAACATCATTACATAAAAGGGTACGGTCTTTTTTTTTTTTTTTTTTTTTAGTTTTATTCTTTTCAAGCGGGCCGTAGTTTGCCCACGGCTGGACTAGAGGAAGGTCAGAGATTTGTAAATGTTCCTTGTACATTTGGAATTTATAAGTAATGATAGTTGAGTGCAGTGTTCTATATAAGTCAACTAAGTTAAATTTATTACCCATATGATTTAATTTGTATTTTTACTGTTTTTATCATTACTGAGTTATTGAAATCTTCTTATGCAGCTATGGAGTGGTTTCTCCTTGTAGTTATGTCAATTTTTGATTTTAAAAAATATTAACACTGTTTTTGTGCAGACACAAATTTAAAACTGTTATATACTTTCAGTGACCATAACCTATCTTATCATTATGAAAAAAACACCAGTTTCTCTCCTTCTGAAGTGCACTTTTATCAGTAACATCTACATTGACTATTGATATAACTATACTAGCTTTTAAAAAATAATGTATTCATCACTTATATTTTATTTTTTCAATCACTCACTTTTGACTGGATATTAGCATATTATACTGAACACCTGCGACTAAGTATATACTTGTATTTATTGGTTACCTTGTTATGAGGTACTCCTAATAAGGCCATATATGTGGATAGAGGAAGAGAATAAAAATCAGGAGAAATTCATTTTAAAGGAGTCTGAATCATCTGTTCATTAGCCTTCTGTACCTGCTCAAATCTAACCTCTTAAGGACTATCTCCCTTTGATGATAGGTTGCTGCTATGATAGAATGACCAGCGTTATAACTCAGAGGGTCTAATAACATCCAGTTCATTATAGAAAGCTCAAATCTAATAATCAATTGATCATGTCCTATGGTTTGACTACTAGGTCCCTATAGTAAGCCAAAAAGTGCTATTCAAAAGAAGAGTGCATATCTGTAATACGTTGCTCCTTAGTGATGGATGAATCTGCTATGAATCTTCCAACAGTGGCAAAGCACAAGTGCCATGCAGCATCCCTGTTAGTCACTGACACTTCAAGTAACATTAGAATTTCTTGATCATTTGGGTCAAGTGGAAGAACACTAACACTAAAATCAATACTAAATGTTATATGGAAAATCAAGCATGCAGTAATAATTAAGTCACCTTGGAAAACAAGCAATATGAGAGGGCTAACGATAGAGATATTAAAGTATAATATAAAGCTTCTATAACCAAACTATGCACTCAGGCATGAAGAGTGAGAAATTAATGTAGTAAAAATATAAGTGGTGCATTTTAAGTATACCTATTTGAATAGTTTTAACTTTTAAAATATCCTTATTGTTTCACATATTCCACAGACAAAATTAAATGAGCAAGAATGGGAAAAACCTCTATGTAAGTGAACATAATCCTATATAATAAAGAGCTAGTATGGAAATGGTCTTCACACCCTCACGCTGTCACACAGTAAAGGCTCAGACACTCAACACTGGGAGAGAGGAATGGGGACCATTCAGGCACAAATGAGCTCACGAGAGAGGAATGGAGACCAGCTGCGGCCCAGGAGAGAGACAAGCTGCCCACTCCATGGTCCCGGGCGCCAGTGGCTGGGGCTGTGGCCCAGGAGAGGGACAAGACGCCCACTCCATGGTCCTGGGTGCCAGTGGCTGGGGCTGTGGCCCAGGAGAGGGACAAGCTGCCCACTCCATGGTCCTGGGCACCAGTGGCTGGGGCTGTGGCCCAGGAGAGGGACAAGCTGCCCACTCCATGGTCCTGGGCGCCAGTGGCTGGGGCTGTGGCCCAGGAGAGGGACAAGCTGCCCGCCCTGCGGTCCTGGGTGCCAGTGGCTGCGCCTGCGCCTGCGGCATGAGAGAGGGACAAGCTGCCCTCCTTGCGGTCCCGGTGCTGCTGCTGTGGCCCCGGCAGAGCCGCCTGCCCATGGTCCCCTGCTGCGGCGGCCAGAGGAGGGAATCCTGGGTCTCAGCTACAGGGCGAGTCAGAGGTGGTTAGGGGAATCAGACCAACAGGGGAGCAGTTAGCGGCCATCAGGCTGATAGCGGAGCAGTTAGGAGTGATCAGCAGGCAGGCAGGCAGAGGTGGTAAAGTCCGATCAGGCAGGCAGGCAGGCGAGCAGTTAGGAGCCAGTGATCCCGGATTGTAAGAGGCAGTTAGACATCTTCAAGGGGTCCCACATTGGAGAGGGTGCAGGCCAGGCTGGGGGACTCCCGCTTCTGTGCAAGATTTTCATGCACCAGGACTCTGGTTACAAAATAAATCAATAACTATGGGAAGAATAAAGAATTGATACAAGTAATTGTTCAAGATAGTATTTTGATAATTGATCATCAGTAGTACAGATACTGCAAAAAGTTTTTTGAACTACATTTAGTAGATTTTTAAAAATAATAATGGGAGTGTAATCATTACCATTAAAAATATTCTGTGTGTGGGTGTGTGTTGTAGAATTGAGTAATTGACAAGTAAATAGATTGTTGGAGTCAGATTTCTCAGTGCTGAGGAAAAGAGATACAAATGTGGTATAAGAGAAGAAAAATTACATGTTAATGTACTGGGATATGAAATGTCAATTTAAGACTATTTTTATAAATGCATTTTTCTCTGTTGCATGGGAATTCCAAAGAATAACAATAACGCAACAGCAAAGAGCCCACCAAGCATTCAGATTTTGGGCTGTAGGTACAATTTTGGGGCTAAAACATAACCTCTGAGAACTAGAGAAATGGCCGATAGACATGTAAAAAGATGTTCAACATCACTAATCAGCAGGGGAATGCAATCAAAACCACAGTGAAATATCACCTCACACAGTCAGAGTGGCTATCATCAAAAACTCAACAAAGAACATGTTGGCTGGATGAAAGAAGGTGAAGGGATTAACCAAAGAACATGTGGGCATAACTCATAGACACACACAATAGTATGGTTGATCGCCAGAGGAAAAGAAGGGGAGGCTGGGTGAAGGTGGATAAAGAACAGGGAGAATTGTGGACATACATAAAAGTGACAATAAAAATTTTTAAAAAGCACATGTAGGTGAGGATGTAGAGAAAAGAGAGTCCTTGTGCATTGTGGTGGGATTGACAGTTGGTGCTGCCAGTATGGAAAAGAGTATGGAGATTTCTCAAAACACTAAAAATAGATCTTTCATATGACCCAGCAATCCCACATCTGGGTGTTTAGCCAAAGGAAAAAAAACACTAATTTGAAAAGATATATTCACCCCTATGTTCACTGAAGCATTATTTACAATAGCCAAGATATGTAAGCAATCTAGATATCCACTAATAGATGAATGAATAAAGAACATGCTGGATATTACTCAGCATGGAAAAGAATGAAATCTTGCCATTTGTAACAACATGTATGGACCTAGGGATATTATGCTAAGTGAAATACCTCAGACAGAGAAAGGCAAATACTATATGGTTTTACTTATATGTGGAATCTAAAAAACAAAACAAATGAACCAACAAAACAAAATAAAAACGCACTCATAGAAACAGAGACCAAAGAGAATGGTTACCAGATGGGTGGGGTGGGGGATGGCAAAAAAGGTGAGGGGGAATATGGTCAATAATATTGTGATAAGTTTGAATGGTTTTCAGAGAAGTCTTAAAATATTTGGATCCTTTACCCATTCTGATTTAATAAATTTTGTTTTTGGATTTTGAACATGTTATGGCAAAATATTATGTATAATTTAATTTATTCCTCCAATTTCTGTGAAGAGTGAAACCTAGCAGTTGAACTTTGTATGTCTTTTTAAATCTTTCCAGAGGACATGCTTAGAAAGAGGAAGGGATGGAGAGAGAGAGAAAGAGAGAGAGAGAGGAGAGTCTCTGAGAGAGAGAGAGAGAGAGAGAGAGAGAGAGAGAGAGAGAGAGAGAGAAACATAGATCAATTGCCTTAAAAGAGTGCCCTGACTGGGAATCAAAATCACAACCTTTCATTGCAAGGACATTCCACCCAACTGAGCTACTCCTGCCAGGCTGAACTATGTATTTCATTGTTTTAAAACCTAGTGAATTATGAACGAGGAGTTCACAGTTCAATTTCTGGTCAGAGCACATGCCCAGGTTGCAGTCAGGGCATGCATGAGGCAGCCAATCAGTGATTCTCTCTCATCAATGATGATTCTATCTCTCCCTCCCTCTCCCTTTCTCTCTTAAATCAAGAAAAATATACTTAAAAAATAAAACCTAGTCACTGATCAACCTGATAATTACTTGCACATAACTGGATACAATATTTAAAAGCAGATGTCCTACTAGCTTGTGGACAGATTATGAGTATAAGTCAGTCTAAAGCTAGAAAGCTATTAGAAACTGGTAATAAAACATGAAATATAAATTAAGAAATTGAGAGAGTGATCAAGGAAGAGAGACAAGCAACTTAACATCTAGGAGACTGAGAAAAGATATTATGGAAAAGAAACATATCTAATAGAATTTTTCAAATGATATGCAGTGCTTTGTGAGATAGAAATTCACTTGCCTTTTCCCCAAGAAAATCAATAAAGGCTGCATTACTCACAAATATGAATGTGGTGAAGGTAAGATACATAACCAACTTCTACCTGTGTCTGACTCAATATAAAAAATAATAATACCTATCTCAAAGCTTATTTATTGTCTGTTTGGTAGGGAGATGAGATAATTTAAGTGGATAATCAAGGCCTGGTAATCAATAAAATCTTACAAAAATATTTCTACATATATTATTGTTAAAAAGTTTAAGATACAGAATATAAATAGCTTTAGTATTTGCATAAATATAAAGGCAAATGAAAAGAATTTCCATAAGTAGAATATTAGCTTCACTATTTCTACTGAAATATGTTTAATAATTTTAATGACTATTTTAATGTGTATCAATAATAAATTCAACACATGTTGATGTGTATGCATTGTCCTATGTTGTACCTAGCACTTTATTCATCCTTTCCTTTCTTTTTCCTTCTGTCCCAATTTCATAAATTCTCATCTTTCACTCCTGGCATTAAATGCACACATGGTTTATGTTCCTATTTATAACTATGAAGAAATAAGGCTAAATATCTAAATGTAAACTTCATATTATACATGTGTATATATAGTATATAAATATCATATTCTAGTTATAAAATTTATATCTCTCATTGCAGAAAGTGTGAAAATAAACAAGTTAAACATATCCAATGTCTGGTTTCCAAATATGTTTTTCTTGGTTTATTAATATTTTCACAATGAAAAGATGTCATTATCACAAATATAGGCAAAGGAATTTAATGTTAGAATTTCATGAAAGATTTTGTTGTTTTTTTAAAATATTTTAATGATTTCAGAGAGGAAGGGAGATGGAGAGAGAGATAGAAACATCAATGATGAGAGAGAATCATTGATCAGCTGCCTGGCTGCCTCCTGCACGCCCCATTCTGGAGGTTGAGCCTGCGACCCAAGCATGAGCCCTGGCCCGGAATGGAACCATGATCTCTTGGTTCATAGGGTGACACTCAACCACTAAGCCATGACACTGGGCTGAACTGGTTCTTGTCTTTTGAATGTGATAGAACTACTGCTACCTGCAAGGCTGCCAGTATTTTCCATCCATGGATGGGAATCTGTATATGTAGAAGGCTGACAAATTATAGCGAATTTTCAGCTATGTGGGGTAGTGCCCTTACCCTGGTTGATCAAGGGTCAACTGTATGTCAGAGAAAAGAGGACGGCCAGTGTGAGTGAGATCAAAGAGAATTCAAGACTTTAGGAAAAAGGGGAAAACAAAACTGAAAGTAGTCATGAGTATTTAAATCTTAAAGAGTTTTCAGAAGTTTGGTGAAAGTTTTGAATTCCCACTTTATATGGACTAGAGATGTTCATGTCAAGTTTATGTTATTATTTTTTTTTAGAGCTCTACCTTCCTAGTTTTTTTTTTAATTAAAATTTTATTGTTCAGATTATTACATTTGTTCCTCTTTTTTCCCCCCATAACTCCCCTCCTCCCAGTTCCTGCCCCACCCTCCGCCCTCACTCCCTACCCACTGTCCTCATCCATAGGTGCACGATTTTTGTCCAGTCTCTTCCCGCATCTCCCACACCTCTTTCCCCCCACAAGAATAGTCAGTCCATTCCCTTTCTATGTCCCTGATTCTATTATGATCACCAGTTCATTCTGTTCATCAGATTATTTATTCCCTTGATTTTTAGATTCACTTTTTAATAGATGTGTATTTGTTGTTCATAATTTGTATCTTTACCTTTTTCTTCTTCTTCCTCTTCTTAAAGGATACCTTTCAGCATTTCATATAATACTGGTTTGGTTGTGATGAACTCCTTTAGCTTTTCCTTATCTGTGAAGCTCTTTATCTGACCTTCAGTTCTGAATGATAGCTTTTCTGGATAAAGTAATCTTGGTTGTAGGTTCTTGGTATTCATCACTTTGAATATTTCTTGCCATTCCCTTCTGGCCTGCAAAGTTTCTGTTGAGAAATCAGCTGACAGTCGTATGGGTATTCCCTTGTAGGTAATTGAGTATCTTTCTCTTGCTGCTTTTAAGATTCTCTCTTTGTTTTTAATCCTTGGCATTGTAATTATGATGTGTCTTGGTGTGGTCCTCTTTGGATTCCTTTTGTTTGGGGTTCTCTGCGCTTCCTGGACCTGTAAGTCTATTTCTTTCACCAGGTGGGGGAAGTTTTCTGTCATTATTTCTTCAAATAGGTTTTCAATATCTTGCTCTCTCTCACCTTCTGGCACCCCTATAATTCTGATGTCTTGACTTGATTCTTGCGGTCCTCTGGTCTGCTGTTGGGTGTCTGTATAATATTCTTTATTTCAGTCAGTGTATGCTTAATTTCTAGTTGGTTCTTTATCACAACATCGAGGGTCTCATTAGATTTCTTGAGGATCTCACTACATTTTTCAGCGGTCTCACCAGTCTTTTCGAGGGCCTTACTAAGTTTATTAGCAGCTTCTAGACAGTTCTTGAGAGACCTTAAAAGTGTGGTTTTGAGCTCTATATCTTCCATTTCTGACATTTGCGTCCTGTTTCTTTGTCTCTGCATTTTTTTTATCTTTTCTTGGTGCAACCCCTAGTGGTCTTTGTGCGCAGTCTTGTTGTAGTTAAGCCTTGATTGTTGACGGCAATACCGGGGGTGATTTGACCTCCAGGCTAACTGGCTATGAGAGTCAGCTGTGTCTGCAGTGGGAGAGCTTCTGTGCTGGATCTCTAGGGCAGTGCTAATCTAGCGTTTGCCTGAGGCTATCCGGCAAATGGCTCTGCGCAGGGCTTGGGTGGGGCAGGTCCCCGGGGATCTACAGGGAGGGCAGAGCGAGCAGTTATGGCTGCTCTCAGTTCCGTCCCTAGGGGCTCTGCCTCATAGAGTCCCAGCAACCGCTGCAAACCTCAGAGAGAAAGCTCCCTTCGAGTTCCGACCGAAGCCAGACAGTCCCGCTTCTCCCGTTTGAGTCTGGGTCCCTAGAGACTCACCCGGATCTGGAGCTCAGAGTCTGAAACTCCCTCCCGATTGAAAACAACAACCGCGCACTCCGCACCTTAGTATTTCACTTCAGCACTGCGTCTCCTCTGAGTCTGGGTATAATATTCTCTTTCCTCCTAGTTGTAGAATTTCCACTCAGTCAGCCTTCCTGTGGTTCTGGATGATGTCCGTTCCATCTTTTAGTTGTATTTTTGATTGGTTGTTCGAGGCAGCAAGCTCCAGCGTTAACCTATGCCGCCATCTTGGTTTCTCCTAGTTTATGTTATTTTAAAAGGTAGAGAGCCCTCAGCTGAAATCTGATTTACAGAATAACAAGTCTTTCATAAAGACTAATAAAAAAAGAAAAAGACAGGTTTAACAAAGAAGAATGAGTCACCATATGGTGTAAAATAATTTAATATAAACTAAAAACATTTAAAAAATTACAAATAGAGGACATCAATATTAACATATAGTTTTCCTGGGTGTTTTTGCCTTTGTTTCTATTTCTACATGACTTTATCAATGCAGTACACTATTCTTTGGAAAAGTCTGGATTGAAAAAAGCAAATTCAAAGAGCTCAATTGAGTTAGTGATATTTTGAGTAAAAATTAATGAATGAATTGTTATAGGCTATTACTGATGCAAAATATTTGGTGTGGGTAGCAACAGACCTCAAGATAACTGGTATCTCATACAGCCTTTATCTCTTTAATTCTCATTCCTTAATATTTTTAATCAGTTAATGCTCTTGAGACAAGTGCACTGTCCATAAAAAGAATTATACTTCTTGTAATCTTAAGAACTACAAAACAAGCAATTAGCCTCCTCATTGAAGAACAGAAGCTTCTCAAAATAAAGAACAAGTCTGAAATCTCTTTTTATATCTCATTTTTATACTTTTAAAAGGATAATTATATTCATTTATATTCATTTTGTCCATAATACTAAAGAGTATGCTTCAAGTTAAACATTACATAAATTGTAGAGCACTGACTGTTTTAAAAACCATGAGAAAAAAATGAAACTAGATAAGTTTTTTTTGTTATGTTAAAAATATTTGAGTTTACATATTCTCTGTGTGTGTTGCTGGAGCCAATGTATATTTAGATGAGAATGTAAGAAAAAAGTATGGATTAAAGCAAAAAAAAAAAATGATGGCATGGAGACCTTCAGAAATTGCTTCTATTCTGGGACTCACATTAAAAAAAGAGAGGTGTTTTAATGAAAGCCTATTTGAAGAAATAATGACAGTAAACTTCCCCTACCTGGTGAAATAAATAGACTAACAAGTCCAGGAAGCACAGAGAACCCCAAGCAAGTGGAATCCAAAGAGGACCACACCAAGACACATCGTAATTAAAATGCCCAGGGCAAAAACAAAGAGAGGATCTTAAAAGCAACAAGAGAAAAACAGTTAGTTACCTAAAAGGGATGCCCATACGACTGTCAGCTGATTTCTCAACAGAATCTATGCAGGCCAGAAGGGAGTGGCAAGAAATATTCAAAGTGATGAATAGTAAGAACCTACAACTAAGAATACTCTACCCAGCAAAGCTATCATTTAGAATTGAAGGTCAGATAAAGAGCATCACAGACAAGAAAAACCTAGTTCATCACCACCAAACCAGTATTATATGAAATTCTGAGGGGTATCCTTTAAGAAGAGGAAGAAGAAGAAAAATGTAAAGATAAAAAATATGAACAACAAGGTGACAAAAAATACATATCTATCAACAAGTGAATCTAAAAATCAAATGAATAGAAAATCTGATTAAGAGAATAAACTGGTAAATGGAATAGAATCAGGGACATTGAAATGGAGCAGACTGACTATTCTCAAGGGAAGAGAGTGTGGGGGTGTGGGAGGAGATTAGACAAAGATCTTATATGCATGTATGCCTTACCTATGGACATAGACTGTAGGTTGTAGAGTGGCTGGGATGGGGTGGGAAGCAGGTTAAGGGGAGCTATGGGATGAAAAAAGACCAACATCTTAAATAATCTCAATAATAAAGATTAATTAAAAAAAGAAAAAAAGATGAGAGGTGTGAATGAAACTGATAATAAACACAAGGTTTGGAAAAATTGGCGGTTTTGTTTTAATCATAAGAACCTTTTCATGAAGCTCTAAAAATTGATTTGTATTAAATTTACTGAAATAGTATGGACTGAAGTGAGGATTAATGTTTTACAAAGATATTTTGATAGTTATACTGAAAGAATCAATTGAGCTGTCTTAATAGGAAATCTTTAACCTTTCATTTTGTATGAGTGAAGCTTTGGATAGATATCTTACATGGTATACAACAGAATCAAAGAAATGCTCTTTATTAAATAAACTAGAGTCCCAGTGCATGAAATTAATGCACAGGGGTGGGGGGTGTCACTCAGCCCAGCCTGCATCCTCTCCAATCTGGGACCTCTCAGGGGATGTCCAACTGTCGATCCTTGTGAGATCGAGTCTAAACCAGCAGTCAGATATCCCTCTCACAATCTGGGACTGCTGGCTTCCAACTGCTCGCCTGCCTGCCTGCCTGATTGCCCCCTAACCACTCCCCTGTCAGCCTGATCGATGCCTAACTGCTCCCCTGCCGGCCCAATTGCTCCCAACTGCCCTCCCCTGCCAGCTTGGTTGCCCCCAACTGCCCTCTCCTGCCAGCCCGGTTGCCCCTAACTGCTCTCCCCTGCCAGTCTGTTTGCCCCTAACTGCCCTCCCTGCTGTCCATCTTGTCGCAGCCAGGTTGTGACCACATGGGGGCAGACATCTTGTGCAAGTGCATGCTGGTCAATTTGCATATTACCTCTTTATTATATAGGCTATGTTTTCTCCAGATAATTATAACAGCATATGAATTTATAACAGCATGGTCATTGTGAATATTGTGAATTATAGCCATGGAAAACTGGATAACTCTTGAACTTAGGAAATGATTTTTTTATATTTATGAATCAGTCACATTGAATTTAATAGAAATTTATCATTTCATATCACAAATGAATCTCTTACCTCTTACCTATAAATTTCCAAAGCAGTTACAGAAATGCTGGGACTATAAGAGGGCTTAGAAACAGTGACTATTTTACTTTTATCTAGCTATAACTTATTATGGTTTTAGGAAGAAAAATAATGTTGTCTAATAGTAACATTTATTCATTTAGAATTTTGTAATTTAAATTTGGCTAGACATTACCCAAATATGAACTTACTTCTGACTTTGCACTCTGGCACTCTATATAACACATATTGTTGACTGTTATTTTTCTATGATTTGTATCTTTAAAAATAGAGTAACCTTGGATTTAAAAAACATCTCACTAGTAAGTATGTCTTTTACTTATATGGAAAGAATATTCACATTTTTAGAAAAATGATTCATTGAAGAAAATGGAAAAGGAAAGAAAATAGAAAAAAGGAATTATGTAAAAGGGAGAAGGAAAAAATTAGTGGTAATTATTTATAATGTATGGGGAAACTTTTTTTCTATTCTTCTAGGTTCTTCTGGCTGTTCTAATAATTAAATTGACATGAGACAGATTAATAGGAGAAAACCCAAATTTAATTTGTATGTACAGGGCTCCATAGGAATGAGGCCCATAGGCAATCTGGTAACTAATGCTTATATGCTGTCCTGTACTAAAGAGAATGGGATAGGGTTCTGTGACTTCAAAGAGAAGGAAGACAATTCATAGAAAGATGGGAAGATAAAATGTTGAGTAAACAAATGTTTGCTATGTTATGCAGAGACAAAGGGACACAGAGGGGAGTGGAGCAAACAGGTCTTGCTAAATTCCCCCTAGTCCACCACACCCAGCTCATATTCTTTGCAGTTATCTTCTGGTAATAGCTTTCTTCCTAGCATAGGTCCTTTATCTGAATTCCTTTTAGATAGTTAAGGGGGAGGTAAAAAGAAAAAGTTCCCAAGTCTTCTGTTCTTAAAAATAATCAGCCTAAAATAATCCTCATTCCAAAGAGACATAGTTTAGGGCAGTAAATTTTGCTCCCTTATAAAAACCATTGGAAATACTTGTACATTGTTATTACAGCCAAACTGGAATATATAAAATGCAATAAGGTTAAAATACAATTTAACATAATATTTTTTTATAGCAGATATTGTCATTCTTTTAAAAAAATTTTGGTGAAAGACTTTTGAGGTGATGAATGTAAGGGTATAGGCTGGTCTGCAAGAAGACAGAAAAACAAGAAAAAATAAAAATCTCTCTATATAAAAGCCTAACGACCATTATGACGGAATGACTGGAACAACCAGAATGACCAGTTGCCATGACATGCACTGACCACCAGGGGGAAGACGTTCAATGCAGGAGCTGCCCCCAACCCTCAGGCCCTGATCGCCTGTGGGGTCTACCGGCCAACCTCCTGGTCCCACCCCCTGGCTGGCAGGCCCCAATCACCCAATCGAAGATGGGCCACTGGGCTGGTATGGGGAACAGGGGGTGGGGGGTGGAGGACGCAGCCTCTTTCTCAGGGGGAACAAGGGCTAGCTCCCTCCTTGGGTCCAGCAGTCAACCTCCTGGGTCCCTGTCCTCCTCCCCCCATCCAGTAGTCCCAGAGTGCCCGATTGAGGCCGGGCACTGGGCTGGGATGGGGAACTGGGGTTGGGTGGTGGCAGACACAGGTGACAAGGGAAGGAGGAGGGGGGAGGTGGGGAGGTAGGGAACCTGATCGGTCCTAATGGCCTGCCAGGCCTAGGGAACCCACCTGTGAATGAAATTTGGGCATCGGGCCTCTACTGTTCCCATAATTTTGAATTGTCATGAGTTGAATCAGGAAGAGGATGAACATGGAAAATACAGAAGAAGCTATGATGGCAACAGAGGAAGTAATTAACTAATATAATTACCAGACATGCCTAGCTAGCATTTTATTTTTTTAAATAGCTAATTTTCTAGAACCCTCCTCTGTCACTGAAGATATTAAGGGTGCTACTTAAACAATACAAATATCATACATGAGGATACACATTATATCTGCTTGGGTGCATATCAGAGGAAAGAAACAATCAGGGTAAGTGAGATGAATTAAATTCAAGTCTCAGGAACAATGGAGGAAGCTAAACTAAAAGTAATTATAAGGATTTAAGTCTTAAATTTGCAGAAGTTAGGTGAAAGTATTGAATTCCCACTGCATGTGGGCTAGAAATATTTAGGTCAATTTTATGTTACTTTTAAGAGTCAGAGAAAGATAAATACCACATGATCTCACTCATTTATGGAATATAACAAACAACATAAACTGATGAACAAAAACAGATCCAGAGTCAGAGAAGCATCGATCAGACCATCAAACCTCAGAGGGAAGGTAGGGGAGGGTGGGAGTAAGGGGGAGAGATCAACCAAAGGACTTATATGCAAGCATATAGGCCTAACCAATAGACACAGACAACAGGGGAGTGAGGGCATGAGTGGGGGGATAAGGGGTAACATGGGGATAAGGACACATATGTAATAACTTAATCAATAAAAAAATTTTAAAAAGAGCTTTAAAATAGGTAGAGAGTAGGGTTTCTTTTTAGGGTGCTAGAATAACCTCAGTATCCACTTGACAACACAGGATGGGATGTAACAGCTCCAACTAAGGACTATCACAGAAATGAAAATCAGAAACCCATAGCAACTGAGAAAAAGGAAAATGTCACCATAATAAATATTGTTTTGATTGGGGAAAAAAAGAGTCAGAGATTCCTTAGCTGCAATCTGACTTACATAATTACAAAGTCACCATAAAGTGTAATAAACACAGAAAAAAAGATGTTTGGCAAAGAAGAAGGGGTCTTATTTCTCTATAAAATGATGAAGATGATGAAACTTTACTTCCTACAAAGCAACTGGCTTTTCTGAAGATTTCTGAGGTTCTGTGTAGCTTTAAGATCTGTGACCCAAGGAGATAGTTTTATACTTTGAATTTTTATCAATAAAAACATGAATGATTTTTTTAATTAAAACAAGCAAAAGAAGAATGGGTCACAGGTTGGTGTAAAATAATTTAATAGATTGGGAAAAATTGCAAATGCTGAAGATAACAGTTAAAATATTGTAGACTAGAGGCTTGGTGCACAAAATTCATGAACTCGAGGGTGTCCCTCAGCCTGATCTTTGCCTTCTCACAGTCTGGGAGCCCTCAGGGGATCAGTTGGACATATTTAGGGCTGCTGTGGAGGTGGGAGAAGTTCTTGCCACTGCCACTGCGCTCGCCAACCATCAGCCCTGCTCCTGGCTGAGCAGCACTCCCCCTGTAGGAGTGCACTGACCACCAGGAGCAGCTCCTGATTTGAGCGTCTGCCCACTGGTGGTCAGTGTACATCATAGTGACCAGTTGTTCCACCATTCAGTCAATTTTCATATTAGTCTTTTAGTATATCACATTTTTGTTATTTGTATTTACTTTTATTTGACAGTAGAGGCCTGGTGCATGAAATTCATGCACTTGGGGGGGTCTCTCAGCTCAGCCTACACCCTCTAGCAGTCCAGGAGCTCTCAGGGAATGTCCAACTAATGTCCTTCTGGCTGAGTGGTGCTCCCCCTGTAGGAGCACACTGACCACCTGCGGGCAGCATCTGCATTGAGTGTCTTCCCCCGGTGGTCAGTGAGTGTCATAACGACCAGTCATTCTGCTGTTGGGCCAAAACCAACTCTCCAACATCCCCCAAGGGGTCTTGGGTTGCGAGAGGGTGAAGGCCAGTAAAAGGGACCCCACTGGTTCACGATCGGCGCCAGGGAGGATGCAGGAGGTTGGCCAGCAGGGGAGGGATTGTGGGAGGGGCTCCAGGGTGTGTCCGGCCCTTCACACTCACTCCTGATCGACCGGACCCCAGCAGCAAGCTAACCTACTGGTTGGAGCGTCTGCCCACCAGGTGGTCAGTGCACATCATAGTGAGCAGTTGAGTGGTCTTAGCATGTCATTAGCATATTATGTTTTGATTGGTTGAACAAATGATTGGATGACTGGACACTTAGCATATTAGGCTTTTATTATATAGGATTGCCAATGTAATATGTTATCTTTTTATAATGCCTGGATTTACAACCCTTTAGAAAAGAAAATAGAGCTTCAATTTAGTTAACAAAATTTTTAATTAAAAGTATATGAATTACACTGTAAACCAAAAGCAGCATAAATAAATAAAGGCAAGGTGCAATTAAGTGATACACATGGATTGGTAGAATGAACATCATTAAAATGTTCATACTACTCAAAGCAATCTATAGATTCAATTCACTCACCATTAAAAAACCAATGGCATATTTCACAGACCTAGAACAAACTCTCCAAAACTTCATCTGGAACAAAAAAAAAAACAAACCCAAATAGCTGCAGCAATCCTGAGAAAGAACAAAGTAGGTGGGATCTCAACACCAGATATCAAGCTGAATTACAAAGCCACTGTTCTCACCAGAACCGGTTTGGCTCAGTGGATAGAGCGTCGGTCTGTGGACTCAAGGGTCCCAGGTTCAATTTTGGTCAAGGGCATATATCTTTGTTGTGGGCACATCCTTAGTGGGCTCGTGCAGGAGGCGGCTGGTCGATGTTTCTCTCTCATTGATATTTCTAACTCTCTATCCCTCTCCCTTCCTCTCTGTAGAAAATCAATAAAACATATTTAAAAATAAAGCCACTGTTTTCAAAATGCCGGGTACTGGTACAAGAACAGACATATAGACCAATGGAATAGAATAGAGAACCCAGAAATCAACCCAAACCACTATGCTCAATTAATGTTTGACAAAGAAGACAAGAACATACAATGGAGTCAAGATAGTCTCTTCAATAAATGGTGTTGGGAAAATTGGACAGATACATGCAAAAAAATGAAACTAGACCACCAACTTACACCCTGCACAAAAATAAACTCAAAATGGATAAAGGGCTTAAACATAAGATGGGAAACCATAAAAATATTAGAGGAATCCCAAAGCAGCAAAATCTCAGACATATGCCAAAGCAATTTCTTCAGCAATACAGCTTCTAGGGCAATGGAAACTAAAGAGAAAATAAACAAATGGGACTGCATCCAAATTAAAAGCTTTTGCACAGCAAAAGAAACCATCAACAAAACAATAAGAAAGCCCACTGCATGGGAGAACATATTTGCCAATGTTATCAATGATAAGGGTTTGATCTTCAACATTTACAGGGAACTCATACAACTTAACAAAAGGGAGATAAACAACATAATTAAAAATGGCCAATGGATCTAAATAAATACTTTTTGAAAGAAGACATAAGGAAGGCCAAGAGACATATGAAAACATGCTCAGAGTCACAAATCATCTGAGAGGTGCAAATCAAAACAACAATGAGGTACAATTTCACACCTGTCAGAATGGCTATCATCAACGAATTAACAAACAAGGGCTGACAAGAATGCGGAGAAAAAGAAATCCTCCTTCATTGCTGGTGGGAATGCAGACTGGTGCAGCCACTGAGGAAAACAGTATGGAGTTTCCTCAAAAAACTAAAAGTGAAACTCCCATTTGACCCAATGATCCCACTTCTGGGAATATATCCCAAGAAACTAGAAACACCTATCAGAAAGGATATATGCACCCCTATGTTCATAGCAGCACAATTTACAATAACTAAGATTTGGAAACAGTCTAAATGTCCATCAGCAGATGAGTGGATTAGAAAACTGTGGTACATCTACACAATGGAATACTACGCTGCTATAATAAAGAAGGAATTCTTACCATTTGCAACAACATGCATGGAACTGGAGAGCATTATGCTAAGTGAAATAAGCCAGTCAGTGAAAGAAAAATAGCACATGATCTCACTCATTTATGGATAATAAAGAACATTGTAACCTGATGAACAAAAAGATAGATACAGCCCTAGCTGGTTTGGCTCACTGGCTAGAGCATGGACCTGTGGACAGAATGGTCCTGGGTTCAATTCCAGTCAAGGGCACATTCCTGGGTTGCGGGCTCGATCCCCAATGGGGGGTGAGCAGAAGGCAGCCAATCAATGATTCTTTCTCATCATTGATGTTTCTATCTCTCTTTTTTCCTCTCCCTTCTTCTCTGAAATCAATAAAAATATATTTAAAAGAAAAGACAGATACAGAGGCAGAGAAGCATCGAACAGACTGATTTATTACTGTGGGGAGGCTGGGGAGGGTTGGGTGGGGGAGGTAAGAGATCAACCAAAGGACTTGTATGCATGCATATAAGCATAACTAATGGATGCAAGACACATGGGGGGGGGGGTAAGGACATGTGTGAGGGGGGTAGGGGAGGCTGGGGGAAGGTCAATGGGGAAAAAGGTTACATATGTACTACTATTTGTAATATTTTTAACAATAAAAAAAATAAAGGAATATTTTTATGCACCCCTATGTCATAGTAGCACAATTTACCATAGCTAAGATTTGGAAACAATCTACATGTCCATCAGCAGATGAGTGGATTAAAAAACTGTGGTACATCCACACAATGGAATACTATGCTGCGGTAAAAAAGAAGGAATTTTTACCATTTGCAACAGCATGGATGGAACTGGAGAGCATTATGCTAAGTGAAATAAGCCAGTCAGAGAAAGATAAATATCACATGATTTCACTGATTTATGGAAAATAAATGAAAAAACATAAACTGATGAACAAAAACAGATCCAGAGACAGAGAAGCATCTTTCAGATTGTCAAACCTCAGAGGGAAGGTAGGAGAGGGAGTGGAGTAAGGGGGAGAGAGTAACCAAAGGACTTGTATGCAAGCATATAGGCCTGACCAATGGACACAGACAACAGGGGGGTGAGGGCATGAGTGGGAGGGTTTTGGGGGCAATGGGGAGATAAGGACACATATGTAATACCTTAATAAATAAAAAAATAAAATTAAAAATTAAAAAGTGATACATGGTTATACATTTCAACTGAACAACAGACAACAAAAATTTTCCAGTTATTTATGAACTTTGTCATTTAAAAATATGGCTTGCTTGTGTACTTATTATTTAAAAGTGACATAACTATCAATAAACAAGCACATGACTCAACCTGCACACCAAGCCACTATAATTTTCCATCTCTACCAAATAAAAACTTTGTTTACATTTTATTTAAAAGAAAAGTATATGAGTGAGTTTTGATAGGCTGTTAGTGCTGAATAGCAGAACAGAGAAGGGAGTTGGATATGGGAAGCAACCTGTTCATGGAAGATTTTAAGCAAATAGACATCTCATGCAGCTTTTTCCCCTTTAATTTTCATTTCTTTCTCTTTTTCTTTTTTAAATAGAAGTCAGTTATGAGACCCACAACGACAGTGACAGCCTTTATTCTTTTAGGACTGACTGATGATCCACAATTACAGGCTGTCATTTTTCTTCTTCTTATCACCTATATGTTGATTGTCACCGGGAACCTAACCATCATCACTCTCACCCTCCTGGATCCACACCTAAAGATGCCCATATATTTCTTCCTGTGAAATATCTCATTTTTAGCAATGTCATTCACAACTGTATGCATCCCCAAATTTCTTGTCAGCATGGCAACAGGTGATAAGTCCATTTCTTATAACAACTTGTGCAGCCCAGCTGTTTTTTTTTTTACTATTCTCTTGGGTGCAGCCTTGCATTACACCACCATCATGAGTGGCAGAGCCTGCCCTGTATGTGTCTAGTCTCACCTGGCACTGGAGCTCAGAGCACGCGGGAGCTTGTATCTCCCTCCCGATTAAAAAGCGGCATACCCAGGTGCCAGCCCCTTCTGCACCTCCGCACCTCCACACCTCTGCACCTCCTACCAGTCTCAATGTTCTTTCTTCTTTATTTTTTCTAGTTGTAGTTATTCTACTCAGCCAGATTTCCCACAGTTCTGGATGATAGTTTTTATGCATTTTAGCTGTAATTTTGCTATGGTTGTGGGAGACGCAAGTACAGGTGTTTACCTATGCTGCCATCTTGGTTCTCCTCAATTCAATTTTTAAGAAACTCGAATAGGGAAGTTGAAGGGTACATTTTTTAGATGTCAATTTTTATTATCAAATAAAATATTCTTAAAGTGTTATTAAGGTTTTATGGAAACCACTTACACAAACATGGTCCCTATTTGAAATGTAAATTTGAGTCTTTCTACCTCTTCTCAATGCCTCATTTATTATTTATTTAGAAATATAATTTTATCTTATTACTTATTTTTAATTGAATTTATTGGAGTGACATTGGTTAATAAAATTACATAGGTTTCATGTGTACAACTCTATAATACATCATCTGTATATTATATTGTGAGAACAAATGGGTAGCTGTCTGAGTGGAGGTGGGTTGTAAGGTTAGATATATAGATTTTAAAATTTCACTAATATTCACAAAGTTAATGTTAAATTTCTTGCTAACGTGGACATCTTACAAAGTAATATATTCTTTTTAAATGTATGGGATAATTTATGTAACATTTTGATACGTCGAAAAAGTGATAATTTTATAAGTCACAAATTATTCATAAGGTCACCATTTACATTGTACAGAAACAAGTGCTAGATAAATATTTATCAAGGAAATTTATATTAGTCAAAAAAATATTTTCTTTTGGTCCCATTGAGGTATAACAATTTGGTAAAGGATAAAAATATTTTGTTTTGCACAAGACCAGTCATTACATCTAATTTTAAATGCTCAAATCACCTAATTTGAAAAACCAAGTACTGTTCTAGATTTCATGAGGCCTACTTTTATATAGGTCATTTTCTTAACTTAATGGAAATTTCTTAAAAGATCTAATTTCATTTGCCTCCTAAATGGCATTGGGGATTGAAGGGATTTCCACTTCATTTTGTTAACAAAATATAAAAGATGCATGTACAACAAAGGACTGTATTTTGTCATCAGTGAGGTGTGTTTTTTCTGTCGGCAGCAAGTTATTAGGCTCAAAATATGCCTTAGATTTCTGTAGTTTTCCACATATAGGTCTTTTACCTCCTTAGTTAAGTTTATTTCTAGGTATCTTAATTTTTTTGGTGCGATGGTAAATGGGATTGCTTTTTTAGTCTCTCTTTCTGTAAGTTCACTATTGGTGTATAGAGATGCCATACATTTCTTGGTGTTAATTTTGTATCCTGCTACATTGCCAGATTATTTGTTAAGTCAAATAATTTTTTGATGGAGTCTTTAGGATTTTCTATGAACAGTATCATGTCATCTGTGAATAAGGACAGTTTTACTTCTTCTTTTCCAATTTGGGTGCCTTTTATTTCTTCTTCTTGTCTGATCAAAATGGCTAGTACTTTCAGTACTATGTCAAACAGGAGTGGTGAGAGTGGGCATCCCTGTCCTGTTCCTGTTCTTAAGGGAAATGGTTTTAGTTTTTGCCTATTGAGTATGATGATGGCTGTGGGTTTGTCATATATGGCTTTTATTATGTCTAGATATGATCCTTCTATTCCCACCTTGCTGATAGTTTTTTTTTTTATCAAGAAACGGTGTTGGATTTTGTCAAATGCCTTTTCTGAATCAATTGATATGGCCATGTGCCATTTGAGCTGAACCAGAGAAGCCGGATAAAAAGAGCCCCACAAGCCCAGAGTCACATGAGTCCCAAGGGAGCCAGAGAGTTAACTCCATTGTTTAGGGGGTTATGTGTCCCAAATCCTAATGCCTTTGCAGGGCCATTCCCATTCTGGCAAATCATCTCTGTCCCCAGGTATGATTGACAGCAAGCACATTCCAGGTGTCACCCCGATTTACTAGGCATGCATCTATCTTCCCTTTGTCCAGTCCCCTCCCCACAATGTTTTACAGGGAACATGCCTATAATGTCTGGCCTTTTCTCTGCTCCTTTCCTATTATTAATAACTTGCTAATTACAACAGTATCACTCTAACTCCCTCACACGTTACCACCTCACCAACAGAGGATCCAGGATAATAACAGTGAATTATAGTTGAAAGGCTGTTAAGACTCAGGCTCTTACAAAAACACAAAGTCAAAAGGGGAAAGAAAAATAAGGACAGTAGAGGACGTAGAAACCTCTGGCATGTATAGTTACAGAAACATCAAACACAGCTCAAGTCCTAGAGATAATAACATAAACCCTCACACTGAAGGCCTGTTTATCTCCATTCCTATTGTGACACAGAATGTCCAGCTTTTCTCAAAAGGCAAAAGTGCTAGGAGCAGAAATAGAATAGTGGAGACTGGCTATAATTATAAGAAATACTAATCATGCTCTGTGAAATATTAGTTAGGCTCTGTTAACTCTAATTAGAGAAAGCACATTCTAACCTGGCTGGGAGTTGAATGCCCCGGGACATGGGAGATAAATTAATCTCCTTTCCCAAGAACTCCCTGTCATCATGTAAAGATGAACAGCATTGTTGCTGAAACAATCTGGTCCTAGAGGTGCCTTTTCCTTGTGACTCCCACCCCTAATCCATATCACCTGCAACCATTATACCTGTCTGCTTCCCCATGCCTGTAATTCCCACTTTCCCATGTAACCTTTGTCCTTCTGCCCAATGTAAGCAGCTGCCTTATGGGGGTGGGATCGAGCAGTTTTTTGTGGATGACCTGCTGCTCTCCCATTCTGCCAGCATTACTGGAATAAACACTCATGTACGATTCAACCCTGCTTCTGCATAACTGGCTCAAGTCAACTGGTTGTCCAGTTTCATTTTCTGGCAACCCTGGGGGAGTGACTCCTCTGGGGTGAGTAGCAAGAATCCCATTTGCTGCTTGCACTTTGGGTTCCTGGGGCTGAGGCCTGGACTCTTTTAATCACAGCAGCCAGGAAATTTCCCGTTTTGAGTCCCAGCTACAGCCTCAGTCATCCCAGTCATCTCATCTAAGACCTAAGTTGAATTGAGTGTTCTATAATTCTGTAATGAAGGGGCATCTGTTGTATGTTTCTTCCCCATCTGATGTGAGCCTGATGAGCTCCTGGCTGCCAGTGGCTTCTAAAGGTCCTTGCCTTATCTTCACATCCAATCCTGATGAGCTTAGGATGGAGACTTGGCCTTGCAAACCAAGGGCATTCTTTGAAGTATATCTAGAGAATTATAAAATAACTAGAGGCAAAAAAATAATAATAACTAGAGGCTCAGTGCACGAAATTCATGCACTGGTACGATCCCTAGACCTGGCCTGTGATCAGGGCCATCTTCCCCTGCTGCCCACAGCAGTCCTGCCCTGCGCCTCCCCCAGTTCCCCATTGGCCATTGGGTGATCTGAGCCTGCCAGCCAGGGGAGGAATGGAGGGGTTGGCTGTTCTGCCCACTCACCAGCCCCGCCCCCATCCCTGGTTGCCCTCTGTATGTGTGGGATAACTTGTGGAGTGAGGGCCTTGGCTTGGCACCACCCACGTAACCCGCCACCCACCCCCAGTTCCCTGTTCACCATTGGATGATCAGAGCCTGCAGTTCTGGGAAAGGGACCGAGAGGTGGTCAGTGTGCCTCATAGTGACTGGTCGAGCGGTCGTTCTGGTCGTTCTGCTGTTAGGGTCAATTTACATATTACCCTTCTATTATAAAGGATGGTGCACTTAACTTGAGGTACAATATTTTCTGCCAGGCTAAACTCTCCATCTCATATTCCCACATTTTATTACTAACTAACATAAACTTTACTTTTTCTTTCAGATCTTTAGCGGGGATTTCAAGACACAAATGTGTGGTAGGTCACACATATATTAGGGAAATGTATACCAAATTATCTGGAGACATAGTAAAAACTAATTTTTTTAAATATATATTTATACTTTAAAAGTAATTTAGTGCCAGGGGAAAACACTTCTATAACAACATATAAATTGGTTTGCTTTGGGAAATGGTATTCAAGAATCTCATATCCACAAGAGAATTCTTTGTAATCTAGATAATTTTCCTTTAGAGTACAGAAAGCATAAATACTATACGGGATCAAGTGTTGATTAATCAGTAATACTTAGAATATTCAACACATAATAGGGAAATTTAATTCACTACCTAAAAATTTGTAATAAAATAGTTAATCAAACTCTTTCCAAAGTAGGGGCTAAAAAAAATCATAGGTTGTAAAATAGAGTGAAATCTATTTAAAAAATGAAACATTGGTGTGTTCTGTTCAGCTGATGATAAGAGATGTAAGTATTGAAACAGAGACTTTTTTGTCCGAATAAATCTGTGGGTCTATCTTATTTTTAAAGTTGTTTGAATTTTTAAGTGTTCTGGGTAGACTCAAAAAGATGAAAACAATATTTCTCAAAAGTAACGACAATGTTTCCTGTTAGATATATTTTATCTCACATTTGTTCTATTTTCACCTTTAACTTTATTTCACCAACCTTTTAAATTTTAACATAGGAAAAATGATGAAGAAGACAAATGAAATATAATGAACGTTTACTATTGAAATCCTTTTTCCTTTTGAAATCTATCTAATATTGACAGTATCTAATACAAAGAAATATATCTGCATTAATAGGCCTGACTTCTAATGGTTTCAATTTGTAAACATTGTTGTTGTTTATGTTGCAGTGTGTGTTGGGAGATAGTTGGTGAGCACAATTGTTGAAGTTGGACAAAGAATTGATTTGACGTGATAAAATTCTTATTTGGGTGATTTACATATAACTTTCCCACAGTGTTGCCATTATGGTAAGTTGTGTAAATGAGAAACATTTTATAACAGGCAGCTTCACAATTATCTGAATGTGAAAGAAATGTCCAGGGAGAAAGAATACTTTGTGTTCACTCATAAATGTCTATATATTAAACACACATGATTTTGATAATAAAACTCTAGTAATTCCCTTTAATGAAGTCATGCATGTACTCTTCACTTTACACTGTTCAGGCTGTTTCCTCTCTAATGAATGAATACCTTCTCTCATTTTTTTATATTCTAAGACCTAACTAAATCTAACTGTCCTCCTGTGAACTCACCTAGATATTATTGGAACCAATGTTTATTTATCCTTAAAAGTTTATTTTTATTCCTATACATGCCTTTTTAATGATAACACGTTTTAAATAAGCTAGAAATAATAATTTTTATATTCTCTAACAGAAAACATTATTTTATCATTAGACGTTAATCATTTTATGTGTTAGAGGATGAGGATACTGAGGAAAGAAATTTTCCTAAGAGATATTGTTAAACTTTTTTATTTTAAAGAAATAAGCTATTCTCTGGCCCATAGTATGTGATACAAAATGCTGTACTTTTAAGGAGACAACTTTGGAAATCTTAATGCTGCTGTCGAACTTACTAGCTGTGCAAACCTGAACAGTCTGTCTCACTTAATAGATGCCTCATGTTGAGACCAGCTATCTATAGATATTTCTGTAACTGTGTGTTTGCCAAACATTTGAATATTCTTATGATAAGAAAATATACACATTTTAAAATTTGTGTCACACTATTCTGTGGTTTATTATGTGTTTGAAATTTTCCAAATAATTCTCTTCTCTTTTAGGCTATGATGATCTCAAAACTGTTTATGTTTCAGTCTGTATTTTAGACGGAGAACCAAAAGGTAAGTATAAGAAAGGCAAGCAGATGGAGAGAAGTTGCATTGGTAACTAGTTCCTCTTTACAATTTCTTCTTACTAATTTACATATTTTCAATCTTCTTTTTACTTTTCCTCTCAAATTCACTATCCTAGCTCTCAAAAACCCTTCTTACCATTCTAGGCTTCCATAAAGCTTTATCTTTGTCCTTTTCTTTCTCTTTACTCCTTTCATCTCATATGATTTCATGAATCCATATTTGTATACTTCTCTCTGTTTCTTTTTTTAATGAAAATTTTAAAAATTGTTTTGAGGGGAAAAAACAATGATTTGTTGTTCCACATATTTATGCATTCCTTGGTTGATTCTTCTATGTGCCCTGACTGGGACTGAACCCTCAACCTTGGTGTATTAAGATAACACTCTAACCAACTGACCCACCCAGCTTGGGCTGTGTCTCTCAGCTTTTATACTCCTTATTCTCACCAAACTGCAGTTTTTACTTGCACAGACTGACATTACCAGACTGTACTTGCTGATTTTGCTTCAGGGTACAAATTGGTAAGTGCTCTCGTTGCAACAGAGATCGAGGGGATGGAAATACTCTTGAGAACAGAATATTTCCCCCCAATACCTCCTAATCACTTACCTGGAATTGGATCTCATTAACCATGAAAATAAATGAGACAAGAATCAGGATATTGAATTTGCTTAACTGAGTAAAATAGTAAATATATACTAGCCCTGTTTATAGATGATGGCTAGGTTTGTGTTACATGTATGTGTGTGTATGTGTGTGTGGGGGGGGGGGCAAATTATGAGCTTGTAGTGACATCATTTTGGTTCTAGGATGAAAACTTCTTTATTCAGACAGGAAATGGCATGCCACCCCAACTCTTGAATACTAACAAGAGGGGGAAAAAACACACCACATTATCTTATGCTTCAAAAATCTCTCTAATCCCTCTAATTTACCCAGATAAAAACAATCAACAATTACTATTGCTATATAGCTTATTCTCTAGTACAATTTTTAACTACAGTTTTAACTACTTTTTTCTACCAAAAAATTTTTTTAAAACATAAAAAAGCAACGTATTTTTCTATCTGAAACATCACTTTGCTAATTTTACTTTCAACATTAATTATCATGGTTATCTTTTCCATTGGGATCATCATTTTCTTCTTTTTTTCTATTCAGATATAGCAAATATAGTAATGGGAAATCATACAAGAGTGACAGTGTTTATCCTAGCAGGTTTGACTGATGACCCACAATGGAAAGTGGTGTTATTCATCTTCCTGCTTCTCATTTACATTCTAAGCATCACTGGCAACCTGATCATCATCACACTCACCCTGGTGGATATTCACCTCAAGACCCCCATGTATTTTTTCCTTCGGAACTTTTCCTTTTTGGAAATTTCCTATACCAGTACATGCATTCCTAAATTTTTGCTTACTATGGCAACAGGGGACAAAACCATTTCCTATAATTGTTGTGTCACTCAGGTGTTTTTTGCCTTCCTTTTTGGAGCATCTGAATTTTATTTGCTGGCTGCTATGTCCTATGACCGCTATGTTGCCATCTGTAAGCCCCTGCATTACACAGTCATCATGAACCATAAAATCTGCACACAGCTTGTCCTAAGTTGTTGGCTGGCTGGTTTTTTTGTCATCTTTCCACCAGTCATCTTGGGCATGGACCTTGACTTCTGTGCCTCCAATATTATTGAGCATTTCTACTGTGACACTACTCCTCTTATGCAGATCTCCTGCACAGACACACAGACTCTTGAGCTGATGGGATTCATCTCTGCTTTGGTGACACTTTTAATCACATTGATAATGGTAATAATATCATACACCTATATTGCCTTGACCATTTTAAAATTCCCTTCAATTAGTCAGAGGAAAAAAGCGTTTTCAACATGTTCTTCTCACATGATTGTGATAACCCTTTCTTATGGCAGCTGTATTTTCATATATGTTAATCCATCAGTCAAACAAACGGTATCTTTTTCCAAGGGAATTTCTGTGCTCAATACTTCAGTTGCGCCCCTTTTGAACCCTTTCATCTACACTTTACGGAACCAACAGGTGAAAAAAGCCTTCATTTTTATGATCCACAGGGTTATTTTTTTCACAAAGAAATGAATGTCCTATTGCACTGTCTATGTAAAATAAATTAACAATGGGGCCCTTAATAATAACAGTATATCTAATAGTATCTTCCAGGGCATAGTTTCTCCTTTTTTCCCTTTCTTTTCTACGATGTTTACCTTTATGTCTTTGAAGCTTTATTTTCACAGAAATCGTAGTTATACGTTAATTTTCTTTATTTTCTTCAATAGAGATATTTTTTCTGACCTAATTTTCTTTTCCTCTGGATCTGTAAAAGAAATTGAGCTACATTTTTAATCTGTCTTTTAATTCTAATTAGTCAAGACTACGAAATATAATTTAATTTGAATTATATTTAATGTTGCATGCAATGCAAAGTTTACTGCTATACTTTCTTTGTGATCATTGGTAACCTATTTAAAACTAATATTCATTTATATTTTCAGTAATACTACTGATTTATTGGTGCACATTCTATTTAAAATAATGAAAAGGAAACTGTAACAGATTTGCAATAGTGTTGATGATCATCTTTGAAAATGTTTGCTTATTTAAAATAAGAGAGGCCTGGTACACAAAAATTTGTGCACTCACGGAAGTCCCTCAGCCAGGCCTGTGCCCTCTTGCAGTCTGGGACCCCTTGGGGGATGCCACCTGTGTCAAGCAGAGCTGAGAGGCCTCCCAGCACTGGGATCAGGGGAGCCGCGAGTCCTCTTGGCCCCTGGAGCAACGTGACAGGGGGCAGCCCCCAAACCCCCTGATGGCCCTGCTGCTCTGTGTGTGACAGAGGGTGGGCCACAACCTCCCTATCCGCCCTGCTCTGTTCGTGACAAGGGAAGGCGCCCCAACCCCCTGATGAGCCCTGCTCTGTGCCTGATAGGGGGGAGCTCCCCAACCCCCTGATCAGCCCTGCTCTGTGTGTGACAGGGTGCAGCACCCTAAACCCCCATGGGCCCTGCTCTGTGTGTGATGGGGTGGAGCCGCAACCTCCCCATTGGCCCTGCCATGAGTGTGACAGGGGGGAGTGCCCCAACCCCCTGATTGGCCCTGCTCTGTGGGTGACAGGGGGTGGCGCCCCAACCCCCTGATCCACCCTTCTCTGTGTGTGACTGGGGACGGTGCCCCAACTCCCCTATCGGCCCTACTCTCTGTGTGACATGGTGGAGCTCCCCAACCCCCTGATCGGCCCTGCTCTGTGTGTAACAAGGGGGAGCTCCCAACCTGCTGATCAGCCCTGCTCTGTGTGTAACAAGGGGGAGCTCCCCAGCCCCCTGACCGGCCCTGCTCTGTGTGTGACAGGGTACAGAGCCCCAACCCCCCTGATGGGCCCTGCTCTGTGCGTAACAGGGAGGAGCTCCCCAATTGCCTGATCGGCCGGCTCTGTATGTGACAGGGGTGGTGCCACAACCCCCTGATCGGCCCTGCTCTGTGAATGACAGGGGTTGGCACCGCAACCTCCCCATTGACCCTGCCTTGAGTGTAACAGGGAGTGGTGCCCCAACCCTCCAATCGGCTGTACCCTGAGCGTGACTAGGGGTGGCATTGCAATTTCCCGATCTGCTATGCTCTGTGCATGACAGGGGGCGGTGCCCCAACTTCCCAATCGGCCCTGCTCTGAACCCTACCAGGGGCTGCACCTAGGGATTGGGCCTGCCCTCTGCCACCAGGGAGCAGGCCTAAGCCAGCAGGTTGTTAACTCCCGAGGGGTCCCAGACTGTGAGAGGGCACAAGTCGGGCTGTGTGACACACCCCCTCCCCCCTCCCCCCCGCCAGTGCACAAATTTTTGTGCACTGGGCCTTTAATAGTATATAACTGACTAGACAATTATATAAATTTATGTAGCATTTGTAGAATGAACAGGATCTTAATATTTATTTAGGTCATGAATATGATTTCAGGGAACATGGTTAATTAAACAATTTATTATATTTTTTCATCATAATTTTATATTTATATCCATTTTGACAAAGTCGATTGAATAATTCTAAAACATTATCAAATGTTTAGAAATTTTAAGAGCAAGGAAATGAGAAAAATGTGTATGTATAATTTTGAGCCAAACTAAAAAATAAAACCTGAGTTTCTCTTGCTATTCTGATTAATTTTGATTCTGTTATATCTCAATCAGGATGAGTTCACTTATCACATCTAAAGTAAACCACTAATTCATCACTGAGCTATTCTGAAATGCTTACTTAGTAGATATTTAAATGTCTGCCCTCTATTAGTTATTTACCTAAGAGGATGTTTGTGACTGTTAATAAGGATCACCAATACTTTTTAAGGTGAAATCATCTTGGCATGTGCTTAGAGTCTACAAAACATACAGATAATTCTCCCATAAATGTAAGTTCTAGACAGAAATGTGGTTTATTTCTGAATATCTCAAATATAAGTTTCTATGTTTTAGAATATATTTATCATCTTAGGGCTCTCTTTTTTCCCAATGTGGCATAAGCACTATAGTCAGATTGTCTAAAGAAATCTCTAATTTTAAGTTAGTCAGTACTAATTTGAAATTTTTAGTTATGCATGTCCTTTATTCTTATTTAATTTACTAGAATTTTTCATTATGCATATTATTTACTAAACATTGTAGTACCTTTTCCATTGTGGTCAAAATACTTGAAATATTCCATTCCTAATAAATATATTTTCTTGCTTGTTTTTTAATCTGAATTTGAAAAGTATCATCCTTCCCTACATTTAGCTGTTATTGCCTTCATCACCTTTCACTTCACAGTCTCTTCTCAGCCATCTTTTACTTGTTTATAAATCACCAATTCAGTAACCTCTTTTAAACAGTGCCTTTCAAGATTAGTCATCTTTTTAGTGTCATAGTAATGAATATCAGCATTACTTAGAACAATTGATCACTGCCTTCATAGTTAAAACAATTTATTTTTTCGATTAAATGAGATATTATTGTGTGATTTTCTGTGATTATATGGAAGATATTTTTGTTTGTTTGTTTTGTTAATCCTCACCCGAGGTTATTTTTCCATTGATTTCTTAGAAAGAGTGGAAGAGGTGGGGGGAGGCAGGGAGAGAGAAACATCAATGTGAAAGAGACACATATATTGGTTGCCTCCCTCCAAATGCACCCCTACCAGGGCTGGGGATCCACTTGCAACCCAGATATGGGCCATTGTCCAGAATCAAACCCAGGACCCTTCAGTCCATGGGCCAAAGCTCTGTCCACTGAGCCATACTAGCTTGGGCTGGAGGTTTTTCTTTATCTCTATCTCTATCTCTATCTCTATCTCTATCTCTATCTCTATCTCTATCTCTAATCTATCTCTATCATCTCCATCTCTTTCTTTTTTGCTGATTCCTCCTGTGTTTGATTCCCAAATATTAGAATCCCTAATGCTCTTCTCTTTATTATCTTTGTAATTCACTCACTTTCTCTAATGATGGATCACATCTAATTCCAGTAGTGTGTGTATATATATGTGTATGTGTACGGTGTAAATGGCTGAAAATCTTCTGAAAGTATTGAGAAATGGCAAAACATAAGTTGAAGAAACTCAGAGAACATAAGAAGAGGAAAACAACTAGGCACAACTATTTAAAGCTGAAAAAAATAACAAGGCAAAAAGAAAATCTTGAAGGCATGCAAGGGGACAAACATATTTACTACATATAAATATGAATAACAATTAGTCCTGACTTCTCATCAGAAGCAATACAAGCAAAAAAAGATATGTAGTCACAACCTAGAATTCTACATTCAAAGATGAAAGAGAAGTAAAAACTCAGATAGATGAAAACCAAGGGAATGCATTGTCAACAAACCTACCTCACAAGAAAGGTTAAAGGATTTCCTCCTGACAGAAACAAAATTTAAATATATTAAAGGCCAGAGTCTGTGACAAGCAGGAAGACCAAATGACCGGTCACCGTGAGGTGCATTGAGCACTTCGCAGTCCCTGCCCTGCACACCACAGGCTTCATTAGCAGCAAGGCAAGCGGTTGCAGGCGGGACAGCAGCATAGCGAGCAGCCACGGGAGGGCAAGTAGGTGGGGCTAGGAGTGCAGCGGGGCAGTGGGCAGGTGGACAGAGCTGCGAGCATGGCCGGTGGGTGGGCGGGGTGGTGAACGCAATGAGCAGCGCTGGGCCGGTGAGCAAGCCTGCAAGCAGCGGCGGGCTACCACACACGATTTCGCACTCTGGGCCTGTAGTATTTTAAATGAAAAAATTAAATTTTCTCTATGAAATGAAGAGCTTGAAAACTAGAATAAGGGAAAGTAAAATAGAATCTTTTTTTTTCTCATTTTAATTGCTCTAAAAGAAGTGACTAAGGCAATGATGGTAATGTTTACAATAAAGGAAAACAGATTGAATAATCTTATTTATTGTTTTGGTCAAGGATGTCTGCCTATACCTGTGTGCCACAGTAAATCAAATCCTGTTTGTGGGAATAAGTCATCGTCCAGAGCCTTTAACACTTGTATAGTTTTGGTTATACAGTAAAAAAGTCACAAGCATACCAAAGGAGTTTCAAATGACAAAAAACCATGAAAATAACAGAAATAGAAAGAGATTCAAGAAGATCTACATGTATTTAGCACAGTCTGTAAAAACAATTAGAACATTATTTCATAAAAGAGGTATATATTAATATCTAAAATAATTGGTATTGAGAATTCAAGAAATATTCATACAATAATTGAAAGAGGAAGAGGGGATTATGTACTGGAAAAATGGTTAGGAGAAATATCCAGAATTATTTTTATAGAAAGTGCACATAATACATATTCTTTACTATGGGACTTAGTAAAATAAAATCAGTCCTAGGACACAAAGAACAGAAAAACATAGGACAAAAGGTTTAGTTGAAAAGATAATTATTAGGAATTTTTAAAACTAATTAAATATATCAGAACATATATATAATAACACAAAATGAAAAATCTAGAATTCAATATTTAAATAAAATATTTATAATAAAATAAAGATGTGTAGCTCAAAAGTATATTGTAAACAGTTTTGTCATTAAAGAAAAATATCAGTTAGAAGGCAGCACAGCGATGCAAGAAGGGCAATTGTGAAAAATTAGATAAAATAAATGAATATTGATTTAATAGTAATGGTGTAAGAAGATAATAGATTCAGGAAGACTTTAAGATATGTAGAATTGAGCCGAGACCGGTTTGGCTCAGTGGATAGAGCATCGGCCTGCAGACTGAAGGGTCCCAGGTTCGATTCCGGTCAAGGGCATGTACCTTGGTTGCGGGCACATCCCCAGTGGGGAGTGTGCAGGAGGCAGCTGATCGATGTTTCTCTCTCATCGATGTTTCTAACTCTATCTCTCTCCTTTCCTCTCTGTAAAAACTCAATAAAATATATTTTAAAAAAAAGATATGTAGAATTGAAATGCACAACAATAATAACATAAGAAGAGATAAATTAAGCTAAAATATTCTAAGGTTTTAATAATCTGAAAACTAAGGTAACGCAGTAGCTGCCCCTGGTGGTCGGTGCACTCCTACTGGGGGAGCGCCGCTCAGCCAAAGGCCAGGCTCACGGCTGGCCGGCACAGGGGTGAGTGCAGCGACAGTGGCAGGAGCTTCTCCCGCTTCCGTTGCAGCACTAAGGATGTCCGACTGAAGGCTTAGGCCCATTGAGGTGGCCTAAGGCATCAGTCGGACATCACCTGAGAGTTCCCAGACTGTGAGAGGGTGCCCCCCCCCCCGCCACCCGAGTGTTAATTTTGTGTACTGGGCCACTAGTTGATACATAAAATTAACCATCTCAAGTCTAGACCTTGTCAATTTGACTCTCATAAACATTTTCTTAAACCTTACTTAGTCTCCAAATAAAGAAAATAACAAAGTCATAATTTCATATAACATAACTAGAGGCCCAGTGCACAAAAATTTGTGCACTCGGCGGGGGGAGAGGGGGTCTCTCAGCCCAGCCTGTGCCCTCTTGCAGTCTGGGACCCCTCGGGAGATAAATACCTGCTGGTTTAGGCCTGCTCCCGGGTGGCAGAGGGCAGGCCCAATCCCTAGGTGCAGCCCCTGGTCAGGCTCAGAGCAGGGCTGATTGGGGAGTTGGGGCGCCACGCCCTGTCATGCACAGAGCAGGGTGGATCGGGAGGTTGCGATGCCACCCGTAGTCACGCTCAGGGTAGGGCCGACTAGGGGGTTGGGGCATCGCCCCCTGTCACACTCAAGGCAGGGCCGATAGGGAGGTTGCGGCACCACCCCCTGTCATGCACAGAGCAGGGCCGATTAGGGGGTTGGGGCGCTGCCCACTATCACGCACAGAGCAGGGCCGATCATTGGGCTTGGTGCTCCGTACCCTGTCACTCACAGAGCAGGGCCGATAGGGGAGTTGGGGCACCGCCCCCTGTCACACACAGAGCCTCAGGGCAGTCAGGGTGTTGGGGCGCCGCCACTGTCACACTCAGGGCAGGGCTGATGGAGGGGGGTTGGAGCACCGCACCCTGTCACACACAGGTCTGCAGGGCGATCAGGGGGTTGAGGAGCTCCCCCCTGTCATGAACAGAGCAGGGCGGATAGGGAGGTTGTGGCCCCACCCCCTGTCACACACAGAGCCACAGGGCGATCAGAAGGTTTGGGCGCTGCCCCCTGTCATGATGATCCCGGTGCCAGGAGGCCTCGCTGCTCCCCTGACCCCAGTGCTGGGAGGTATATTACCCTTCTACTATATAGCCTGGTGCACTTGTGGGGGCTGGCTGGTTTGTCCTGAAGGGTGTCCTGGATCAGGGTGGGGGTCCTGCTTGGGTGCCTCGCCAGCCTGGGTGAGGGGATGATGGCTGTTTGCATCTGGTCACACCCCCTTTAGGGTGGGGGTCCCCACTGGGGTGCCTGGCCAGCCTGGGTGAAGGGCTGAGGGCCCTTTTCAGACTGGCGGGTGACTGAAGCTCCCAACCGCTCCTTTTTTTTTTTTTTTATTCTGGGCCAGCTTTAGCTCTGAGGCTCAACTCCAGCTATGAGACCTCCGCTGCCAAAAGCAGGTTTCTGGCCTTTGTTTACCTTCTGTATTTGAAACAATGTTGTGATCCTGCTGGCTGAAGCTCGGGGTTTTGTTTAGCTTCTATATTTGTTACAATGTTGCTTAGAGTGCAGCTGAGAGGCCAGCAAGGCAGTCGGGGAAGCTTGGCTTCCTCCGTCACTGAAGCAAGCAAGCCTCCCTGTTCGTGTCAGCTGCCTGGCTGCCGGCCGCCATCTTGGATGGCAGTTAATTTGCGTACCTCACTGATTAGCCAATGGGAAGGGTAGCGGCCATACAGCTAATTACCATGTTTCTCTTTTATTAGATAGGATAGTCGATCCTGTATACAATAAAAAACACTCTAACCCCAGCTAGCTCAGTGCATTTCTTCTAAGTGTTTAGAACACAAGTAATCTTAATCAATAAAACTTAATTATCTTAAGTGTCAGCTTAATTATATACATGCTCAGATTTATTATACTATAAACAAATACAGTCATGTGTCTCTTACAGGCAGGATACATTGTGAAAATGTTTTACATGATTTCATCAATATATGAATATCATAGAATGCACTTATACAAACCTAGATAGTATTGCCTATGACACACCTAAGATATATGGTACAGTCTACTGCTCCTAAACTACAAATTTGTACAGGATGTTACTGAACTCTATAGACAATTGTAGCATAATAATAATCTTTTGTGTATTTAAGCATCTAAACATAGAAAAAGTAAAGTAAACATACAGCATAAGAAATAAAACATGGTACACCTGTATATGGCACTTAGTCTGAATGGAACTTACAGGACTGGAAGTTGCTCTGAGTGAGTCAGTGAGTGAGTGAGCAGTGAATGTGAAGGCCTAGGACATGACTATACACTGCTGCAGACTTTATGAACACTGTACACTTAGGCCACACTAAATTTATAAAAATTATTTTTCTTTCTTCAGTAATAAATTAATCTATCTGTAATAGTATCAATAATCCTATGAAAAGCCTAATATGCTAAGTGTCCAGTTGTCAGGCCTTCCGTTCCACCAATCAAAGCGTAATATACTAATGATATGCTAAGGCCGCTCAACCGCTCGCTGTGAAATGCACTGACCACCAGGGGGCAATCAACCAGTTGACCAGTCACTATGATGTCCACTAACCACCATGGGGTAGATGCTCCAATGGGTAGGTTAGCTTGCTGCTGGGATCCAGCCAATCAGAACTGAGCGACATGGGCCAGACATGCCCTGGAACCCAATCAGGGCCCCTCCCTGGCTGGTCAACCTCCCGCATCCCTCCCCGGTCCCAATCGTGCACTGGTGGGGTCCTTCGGACTAGCCTGCACCCTATAGCAATCTGGGCTGAGGGACCTTCCCCCTGAGTGAATGAATTTTGTGCACTGGGCCTCTAGTAAAAATATATTTAAAAATAATGATAAATCTTAGCTTATTGTAATGTTTTTAATTTATAATCTTTTTTATGTTTAAAAAGCTTGTAAGCCAAAGATACACTATGAACATTCCGCCATATTAATGAAAAGCTTTTGGTGTTGTTTGGTTTTTAAATTTTATTAAATGTATTGGGGTGACATTTGTTAATATAATTATATGGGCTTCAAATGTACAATTCTTTGACACATCATATGTATATTTCATTGTGTGTTCACTACCCAAAAACAAATCTCCTTCTGTCACCATACATTTGAATACCTTTACCCTCTTCTTACCTCCATACCACCATTTCCCTCTGGTAAACACCATATTATTGTCTGTCTATAATTTTTGTTTGTTTGTTTGTCTTGTTTGTTCTTTTGTTGCTTTCAATTTTATATTTCACACATGAGTGAAGTCATATGGTTTTTTACTTTTTTCATCTGATTTATTTCTCTTATCATGTTGATGTCAAAATCCATCCATTTTGTCACAACAAATGACAGTATTTCACCTTGTCTAATGGCTAAGTAATATTTCATTGTACATACATACGTCTTTTTAAAAAATTCATTCAGCTTTATTAACAAAAACATATTCAGTTCACACATAGTCTAGTAAATAAAGCATTGCAAACCCCTGTATGATCATTTTTTAAAATACACATTACAAGCATTCAAGCATTCCTGTTGTCCTGATATAATGAGCTGAGAGCAGTGCTATTCTATGATTTTTAAGACTATGGTGAATTATTTGGTAAACATGAATCTACAATAATTTTATGCATTTAGGAATGAGTTGTCCATACTTTCTAAGATATTTCTAAAGATTTCGTTATTCTAACCACATCAGACAATATTCATGGCTTCTATCTGTAACTACTATGAAGATACATCAGGATTTTAATGAACTGCAACCTTATTTTTCATAAAATGTAAAATGTTCCTCTGTCTTACATTAATGCAAGGAACAATGCTCTGAATATCTACTTCATGGTGACTTACATTAACATCCTAAGTCAACCACAAACAGCATACCCATTTAGATTTTCTTCAGAGGTTGCACATCACATTGCCCTTAATCTTCAAGGGAATAGATGTGAGTGAATCCCCCCAACTCCCAAAATACAAGGGATCTCAGATTTCTGAGGCAGCAACAATCAACCCCGTGATTTCACAAATGCCCTATGGATAAAGACGTAGCATCAAGTGATTTCATAGTAAAATCACATTAATATTTTCTTTTAAAATAATTCCAAATAGCGTCAATATAAAAAGGATACATTGTAAGTAATTGCACCTGTCCAGATGACTGTCTAATACTTTGAAGCATACTAAAAATTACATAAGTTTTAAAACTTTGGATTATTCTCTATGTATTCAAATTTAGCATAATATCTGAAAAGTGTTATTGTTTTTAATGTGAATTCTCCCACATTTCAGATTGTATTTTCAATTAAATATTTCCCCACATTTTTTTAAAAAAAAACCTTTAAAGTCACTTCACAGCATGAATTCTATAGTGTTTTTCAAAGTGCATATTTTGGACAAAGATCTTTTATCATGTATTATGAGTATAGAATATCCCCTCAGTATCCATTCTCTGATATTGAGTGAGGCTATAGGTCCAGCAATAGGGTTTCCCATATTCTTTACACTTATAAGGTTTCCCTCCATTATGAATATTCATGTGTCGAGTAAACTGTGAATGGTGAATAAAGGCTTTTCCACATTTTCTATATTTGCAAGGCTTTTTTTTCTGGTATGAATTCTTCCATGTTGAGTAAGATGTGAATTCTAATTAAAGACTGGCCGGTTCTTCACATTTGTAAGGCTTCTCTCCAGTATGGATTTTCTTATATTTATTGTGACTGGATAATTGGGTAAAGACTTTCACACACACTGATTACATTTGTAAGCATCTTCCCTGGTATGAATACTTTTATAACCACTAAGATTTAAAGACTGGTTCAAAGATTTGTCACATTCACTACATTTGTTTGTCTTCTCTGCACTATGACTATTCTGATGTATACTAATACATTTGAGCTTTGACTAAAGACTTCCCACATTTATAATGGTTCTCTGGAAAGTGAGTTCTCAGACATTTATTAGGATTTGACCCTTCACGTTTTTCCAAGATTCATTGAATTGATTACTTCTCTCTCCATTACAAATAGGATGGTAATAAAAAGAAAGGCCATTAATTTCATTTAATGGGGGCTTTAATATCATTAAATGTGTACATGTATTACCAAATAACTATTCTATGATACCTATTGAATCATGATGGTGGTATAAAGACCTTCCCAAGTTTATAAAAATTATAGTCTTTGGAATAAGGAGGGCTTTTTTTTTCAGTAAAACAATAAGGAATCCCCTGTTAATAGATTCTCAAATCGATCACCTTTAGAATTTCTGTCTTTATGTTTAAATCTCTGTTTTTCAGAAATGTTTGACTCTTGTTTAATCTGATACTACATTTTAAGTGGTCAAAATGATTATTTGTAGCACAGACTAGATGACTTTTCAGATTTTCAAATGTTCCTTTAAGAGAATATGTATGTTTAAAAAAAAAAATGTTCTGGGTCTTTGCATTCAGAAACACAGTGTTTTGCTAATGTAACTCTTTTAAATGGATAGTTTCCCTAAAATGTTGTGTATCTTTGATCTCTTTGGCAATAAGGATTTTATTATTAGTAATTTTCCCAGCATGGCTTTGTCCATCATAGGATCTTTCTGTCCTTCAAAATTCCTGGCATTGGCAAATAAGCCCTGTGTTCACACCTTTGTTTCATTCCCACTAACTTGTGTTATTAGTTTGTTTGTTTTGTTTTGTTTTGCTAAATTCAATTCACTCTCCAGAGTTCAGGGAGCTTTCCCTTGCTCCAAAATGGAGATAATAATCAGGTCAGGAGGAGAAATTCCCAGGAAGAGCAGGTTTCTGTAGCTCTCCAGGATCACATCACTGTATAAGGCCCACTGAGCTGTGTCCAGTCTTTTTTACTCTTCCTGAAAAAATTCTATGACCTCATTCTTAAAAAATATATACATGTATTTATTGACTTTTAGAAAGAGAGGGAAGGAGAAGGAGAGAGAGATAGAAACATAACTGAGAGAAAAACAGCGATCAGCCGCTTCCTGCATACCCGCTACCCAAGCCTGTGCCCTGACCATGAAAAAAAACTAGAAATCTCTCAGTGCTTGAGTTGATGCTCAACCACTGAGTCACATTGGCCTGGCTATGACCACATTCTTGATTGTCACTCATCCCTGAGAAAGAGTCATTGTTGAACACTCTTTGCTTTTTCTTTCCCTTCATTCTGGAGAAATACTTGTGAAAGTCAGAGTCCAGGGAGAAAGGCTCACTAAAAGGCCAATATTTAAGTGGAAGATCATAGAATGTTCTTTTATTATAGGAGAAAAATGTTCCTCATCTTCCCCTATTGCTAGTGGGAGGGGAAGTTCTTGGGGCACTTTGGGAAGAGAATTTCTGGAGGCCACCATGGAGGATGAGATAAGATAAAGCTTTATTATTGTGGAATGATACCCCTTAGTTTCCAAAGTCCCATTTCCCTTAGTCCAATCTTAGAAGAAGTATCACTGGGGTTTCAGTAAAGCTAAAATCAGAGCCAGTGTCCAGAGCTTCCTTCATATGTTGGAGCTGGGCCCATTCAGCATCAAGCTAGTTACATTAGTCCATGTGTGTGGGGTCCACATGGCCATGTGCCATGTGAGCTGAACCAGAGAAGCCGGATAAAAAGAGCCCCACAAGCCCAGAGTCACATGAGTCCCAAGGGAGCCAGAGAGTTAACTCTTTTGTTAAGGGGGTTATGTGTCCCAAATCCTCATGCCTTTATAGGGACATTCTCATTCTGGCAAAAATCTCTGTCTCAAGGTATGATTGACAGCAAGCACATTCCAGGTGTCACCCCGATTTACTAGGCATGCATCTATCTTCCCTTTGTCCAGTCCCCTCCCCACAATGTTTTACAGGGAACATGCCTATAATGTCTGGCCTTTTCTCTGCTCCTTTCCTATTATTAATAACTTGCTAATTACAACAGTATCACTCTAACTCCCTCACACGTTACCACCTCACCAACAGAGGATCCAGGATAATAACAGTGAATTATAGTTGAAAGGCTGTAAGACTCAGGCTCTTACAAAAACACAAAGTCAAAAGGGGAAAGAAAAATAAGGACAGTAGAGGACGTAGAAGCCTCTGGCATGTATAGTTACAGAAACATCAAACACAGCTCAAGTCCTAGAGATAATAACATAAACCCTCACACTGAAGGCCTGTTTATCTCCATTCCTATTGTGACACGGAATGTCCAGCTTTTCTCAAAAGGCAAAAGTGCTAGGAGCAGAAATAGAATAGTGGAGACTGGCTATAATTATAAGAAATATTAATCATGCTCTGTGAAATATTAGTTAGGCTCTGTTAACTCTAATTGTTCTGTTCTGATTAGAGAAAGCACATTCTAACCTGGCTTGGGGTTGAATGCCCCTGGAGATGGGAGTTTAGCTCCTTTCCCAAGAACTGCCTATCATCATGGAAAGATGAACAACATTGTTCAAAGGTGCCCTCCCCTTGTGACCACCCAGCCCCCAATCCGTATCGCCTGTGACCATTATACTTTGTCTGCTTCCCCACGCCTGCAGTTCCCACTTTCCCATGTAACCTCTGTCCTTCTACCCAATGTAAGCAGCTGCCTTATGGAGGTGGGGTAGAGTAGATTTTTGTCGATAACTTGCTGCTCTCCCATTCTGCCAGCATTGTTGGAATAAACACTCATGTATAATTCAACCCTGCCTCTACTTAATTGGCTCAAGTCAACTGGTTGTCCAGTTTCATTTTCTGGCGACTCTGTGGGACCACAAAGGGAGGTGGGGTGGACTCCTTTGGGGTGAGTAGCAGAGATCCCATTCGCTGCTTGCACTTGGGGTTCCTGGGGCGGAGGCCTGGACTCTTCTATTCACAGCTTCCAAGAATTTTCCTGTTTTGAGTCACAGGTACAGCCTCAGTAATCCCAGTCATCTCACCTAAGACCTCAGTTGAATTGAGTGTTCTATAATTCTGTAAACAGGAGCATCTGTTATATGTTCCCCTCCACATCTGATGTGAGCCTAACCAGCTCCTGGTTGCCAGAGGCCTGGTCTCCGCATCCAATCCTGATGAGCTTAGGATGGAGACACAGCCCTGCATGGCCAAGGGCATTCTTTTACGTGTGTCTAGAGAATTATAAAGTAACGAGAGGCCTGGTGCATGAAATTTGTGCACCGGGGTGGTAGGGGTTTCCCTCAGCCTGGACTGCACCCTCTCGCATGCCAGAACCACTCAGGAGATGTTCACCTGCTGGTCTAAGCCAACAGTTGGAAATCTCTCTCGCAGTCCGGGATCCCTCGCTCCTTACTGCCCGCCTGCTCACTGCTCCTTTCCACTCAGCTCGCTGCTCCTTAGCGCTGCCATGGAGACAGGAGAGGCTCCCACCACTGCCACTGCCCTCACCAGCCATGAGACCTATCTTTCTGTGTAATTGTCTGTGGGCCAACTGCTCTCTTCCTTCTCACTTAGGGTGAGCAGCATGTGAGGGCAGAGTGCACTGTCGTGGAATGCAGAGAGCTGTCCAGAGCTGAGGGGAGTGGTCAGGCCCACGGAGTGAGTGAGAGGTGGACACAGAGGATGCTGTCTCACCCAATTTTGGGTTGGGCTGGCCGGCCTTCATCTGCCTGACCCCATCGAGGGAGGGACTGAGCAGGGTGTCCTCCTCTCCATTCTCCATCCTTCCATCTGTGACACCTGTCACCCTTGCCAGGCTTCCCCCAAAGTGAGTTCAGCTCAATCCCTGAATGTAAAAGGGCACGGTGGGGGCCTCCACTCCAGTGCCCCCTGATTCCCAGCGACAGGACCTGATCTCAGGACAGTGGCCACAACTGTGGAACATAGATCTGTTTCAAGAAAAGTTGGGAATGCATTTTCGTATGAGCCCCATTCCAAAAGGTGGCAGTTTATTCACATTGTGGCAAAGACACCTTCAAGAGTAAAATAAGTGGGTAAAATCAGGGCCAAACTGGACCATTTCCTCATCTAATCTCTCTGAGGTGCGTGGGCAGAACCAAGTCTCAGCTCTTCGCAGGACACTTCCAGGGTTTTGTTTTTTTTAAGCCTACAGGACAGTAGTCTGTCTCCATTCTTGTTCTTTGGGATTTTTTCATTGTCGGATAAAAGGATACGTACATTCGGGCAAACCTCTCAAGATACAATATTCCAGTTTACCCATGTGACGACAACAGCACCCCTCAGAGAGAGGGAGCCGACAGATGGGGAGCAGGGAATTCTGAAAACCAAAGTGATGACAGAGATGCTAAGTCTTTTCTTAGCATCTGACAACCCTTAGTGTCTGACAACCCTCTTCGGGCGGCCTGCAGGCCGGGCGTTTGAGGGACCTTTACCACTTGATGTCCTGGCAGGCTGCCCTGGGCCCTGCACGGCAGTGTGCAGGGCTGCCTGGGCCCAGGGGGAGTCGCCCCCCATCACCCCAGCCACTCCTGGTACAGCTCCTGCACATGGGCACTGGTCTCCGGGGGCCACACCGGGATGGCAGTGTAGATGCTTTCCATCTGCTGCAGCAGTGCCCTCTGCACAGCCATCGTCCGTCTGGGCCTGGCCCCTGCTGCTTAGGCCTCCCCGCTGCAGGCCAGGACCTCAATGAAGTGGCAGGGGAACTTGCCCCTCTACAGCTTCAGGACCACTTCTGGGTGTTCCGAAAGCCGTAATCAGTCTCAAAGCATAGCAGAACCTCTCCGTCCCTTTCAAGGGTGACCTCCTGGAAGTCTTTGTTCCTCAGGGTGTGGTAGGTGAGCACCCCCACGTCCTTGTTGAACAGCTCCTTGGACATGAAGATGTGTGCCAGGTACCTGTTGGAGCTGGCACCCTCGTGGAGCCTCACGTCCTTCTCCTTCATGTCTCCAAACAGAGTGTCCATGGCGGCGTCATTGGAGGGGACGTCACTTTGCTCCATTATCTGGACAATTTCACCCGAGGTTAACACCCAGTTAGCACCCTAGGGACTATGCAAAGCTGTGGGAACATCTTCTGAAAGGGCCTCCAGTTTCTTGTCACAACAAGGGGCCACAATGACATGGAAAATCTTGTCTGGGGACAGGTTCTGCCATCTGGCAAAGTAATGCTTCAACAGAGAGTCGATGATCTGCTTGGGAGACTTGGCCATGCAGAGGTGGGGGTGATGGGGAGACCCAAGGCACGATCTACATATCGGTCCCAGCCGGGGCAGGCGGAGGTCAGCATGGGCAGCTGGGGCTCTTCCTCACGGTGCTGGCAGTACCGACGCACAGATTCTTTCTGACTCTCCAGGATGCTGAAGTCCGCAGCTATCTTCATGTCAAAGACAGTGCGCCCCATGGCTTTTGAGGAAGCCGCAGAGCCTTCTGGATTCATCAGTGACACTGAGGCTGAATTTCGCAGCAAAATAAGGCAGAGACTGAGGACACACGGACACTGCCAGCACCTTGTGCTGTGAGGTGTCACATTTCTTATTAAGGTTCAGAACCCGGAAGAAGTCCTTGGTGTTCTGCTGAGAAACTTGGACTCCTTCCTCTGCGGTCACACAACTGTCACATGCCAGGCAGTCACTCAGAAATATCTTGGCATCAGCCAACTTATGGAATTCTCCCTTCTCTTTGTTCTCCTGAGCCCGACTCCGGATGTTGACTGCGGCATTCTCTTGGTCATCGTTTTGTTTGTTTGTTTGTTTTGTTTTTTTACTACATTCCTTCCATTTGCAGTGATCACACTTCATCTGGAGTGGGGCGGGCAGGGGCCAGCTCAAGTGGCCTGGAGGAAGCACAGGGAGAGCAGTCAGTCACCGCTGGTCGCCCCTGGCACTGCTGGCAGTATCCTTTCATCCTTGTGGAGCATCTAGGGAGGGGAAGTGGCCGCAGTGCCTGAGGCCAAGTTCCAGGAAGCCTGCAGTGCTGGTCCATTGGTGCCTGGCCTGTCCTCTTTAGATTCAACCTGCAGGACTACTAAGGGAGCCAGTCCAAGGGAGGGGAAGTGGCCTCACTGCTCGAGGTCCAGTTCCAGGAGGCCGGCAGCACTGTCGGGATCGTGCTGGAGGCACTGGTCCATTGGTACCTGTCCTGTCCTCTGGAGATGGAACCTATAGGACTACTAAGGAAGCCAGTCCCCAGTTCCACCCCACTTCCGCCACCGATTGATTGGAGTCTGAGGACCAGGAGGAGAGACCAAAAGGCCGGTCTTCCAGCTGCTCGCCAGTTGCTGCTGTCACGGATTGATTGAAGCCTGAGGAACCCAGGTTTCCCCATTAGCCATCCCCTGATCAATGGATCCTGAGGGCCAGGGGATGGACCTGTTGTCCATTCAATTGTTAAGGACCCTGGGTTTTTATATATTAGGACCAGTGGCCTGGTGCACAAAGTTCGTGCATGGGGGCGGGGGTGTCCCTTAGCCAGGTCTGCACCCTCTCCAATCTGGGAACACTGGAAGGATGTCCTACTACTGGTTTACAGGGATCGGGCCTAAACCCACAGTCAGACATCCCTCTCACAATCCGGGACTGCTGGCTCCTAACCACTCACCTGCCTGCCTGTCTGCCTGATTGCCCCTAACCACTCTGCCTGCCGGCCTGATCACCCCTAACTGTCCCCCTCCACTGGTCTGCTTGCCCCCAAATGCTCCCCCGCCAGCCTGATCACCCCCAACTGCCCCCCGTCCCCCGTGCCAGTGCCCTTGCCCCCAACTGCGCCCCCTGCTGATCTGCTTACCCCCAATGGCCCCTCCCCCAAGAGCCTGATCACCCACAACTGCCCTCCCCTCTTGGCCTCTAACCGCCTATACCTCGGCCGTGCCACCATGGCTTTGTCCAGAAGAACATCAGGAAGGTCTCCTGGAAGGTCTCCCAGTCTAATTAGCATATTACCCTTTTATTAGTTTAGATAGAGGCCTGGTGCATGGGTGGGGGCTGGCTGGTTTGCCCTGAAGGGTGTCCAGGATCCGGGTGGGGGTCCCGCTGGGGTGCCTGGCCAGCCTGGGTGACGGGCTGAGGGCCATTTTCAGTCTGGCCACACACGCCTTCAGGGTGGGGGGGTCCAGCTGGGGTGCCTGGCCAGTCTGGGTGAGGGGCTGATGGCCATTTTCAGGCTGGCCACCCTCCTCCCCCTGTGACCCAAGCTCCAGCCTCTACTTTTTTCTTTCTTTTTGTTTTGTCAGCACCTCCTTGACTGGAGGCCAGGAAGGGCTGGAAGCAGGTATCTGGGGTTTATTTATCTTCTATAATTGAAACTTTGTAGCCTTGAGCAGAGCCCAGGGCTGGCCAGGGCAGGCGGGAAGCTTGGCATCCTCCATTGCCAGGGGCAACCCAAGCCTCCTTCTCACTCCAGCTCCGTGGTCACTGCCATATTAGTTGGGTTAATTTGCATACTCACTCATGATTGGCTGGTGTGCATGGTTTGTGGTTGTAGCGGAGTGGTGGAGTGATGGTTAATTTGCATGTTTCTCTTTTATTAGTATGGTGTACTTAGCTTGAGGCACAATATTTTCTGCCAAGCTAAATTGTCCATCTCATATTCACGCACTTAATTATTAACTAACATAAATTTAACTTTTTCTTTAAAATCTTTATCTGGGATTTTAAGACACAAATGTGTGGTAGGTCACACATATATTAGGAAAATGTATACTGAATTCTCTGGAGACATAATACACATTAATTTTTAAAAATATATATTTATACTTTAGAAGTAATTTAGCGCCTGGGGAGAACACTTCTATGACAACATATAAATTGGTTTGCTTTGGGAAATAGTGTTAAAGACTCCCATATCCACATGAGAATTCTTTGTAATCTAGATAATTTTCCTTTAGAGCACAGAAAGCCTAAATACTACCTGGGATCAAATGTTGATTAATCAGTAATACTTAGAATATTAAACACATGATGGGAAAATTTAATTCACTGCCTAAAAATCTGTAATAAAATAGTTAATCAAACTCTTTCCAAAGTCGGGGCTAAAAAACAATCATAGATTTTAGAATAGAGTGAAATGCATTTAAAAAATGGAACATTGGTGTGTTCTATTCAGCTGATGGTAAGAGATCTAAATATTGAAACAGAGACTTCTTTGTCTGGGGGTCTATCTTATTTTACAAGGTGTTTGAGTGTTTAAGTGTTTTTGGTAGACTCGAAAAAATGAAAACAATATTTCTCAAAAGTAACGACAATGTTTCCTGTTAGATATATTTTATCTCACATTTGTTCTATTTTCACCTTTAACTTTATTTCACCAACCTTTTAAATTTTAACATAGAAAAAATAATGAAGAAGACAAATGAAATATAATGAACATTTAGTATTGAATCCCTTTTTCTTTTTGAAATCTATCTAATATTGACAGTATCTAATACAAAGAAATATACCTGCATTCATAGGCCTGACTTTTAAAGGTTTCATTTTGTCAACTTTGTTGTTGTTTATGTTACAGTGTGTGTTGGGAGATAGTTGGTGAGCACAATTTTTGAAGTTGGACATGAAATGATTTGGCGTGATAAAATTCTTATTTGGGTAATTTAAATATAACTTTTCTATAGTGTTGCCATTATGGTAAGTTGTGTAAATGCGGAAAATTTTGTAACAGGCAGCTTCACAAATATCTGAATGTGGAAGTAATGTCCAGGAAGAAAGACTAGTTTCTTTTCATTCATAAATGTCTATATATTCAACATACAAGATTTTGATAATAAAACTCTAATAATTTCCTTTAATGAAATCACTCTTCACTTTATCTGTGTTCAGGCTGTTTCCTCTCTAAGGAATGAATACTTTCTCTCATGTTTTTCTATTCTAAGACCTAACTTTAAATCCAACTTTTCTCCTGTGAACTCATCTAGATATTATTGGAACCAACATTTACTTGTCATTAAAAGTTTATTTTTATATATGCCTTTTTAATGTTAATACATGTTTTAAATAAGCTAGAAATAATAATTTTTATATACTCAAACAGAAAACATTATTTTATCACAAGACCTTAATCATTTTATGTGTTAGAGGATGAGGATACTGAGGAAAGAAATTTTCCTAAGAGATATTGTTAAACATTTTATTTTAAAGAAATAAGCTGTTTTCTGGCCCATAGTAAGTGATACAAAATGCTGTAGTTTTAAGGAGACAACTTTGGAAATCTTAATGCTGATGTCCAACTTACTAGCTGTGCAAATCTGAACAATCTGTCTCACTAAATATATGCCTCATGTTGAGACTAGCTATCTATAGGTATTTCTTTAACTGTGTGTTTGCAAACATTTGAATATTCTTATGATAAGAAAATATATACCTCTTAAAATTTGTGTCACACTGTTCTGTGATTTATTATGTGTTTGAAATTTTCCAAATAATTCTCTTCTCTTTTAGGCTATGGTGATATCAAAACTGTTTATGTTTCAGTCTGTATTTAAGACGGAGAACAAAAAGGTAAATATAAGAAAGGCAAGCAGATGGAGAGAAGTTGCATTGGTAACTAGTTCCTCTTTACAATTTCTTCTTACTAATTTACATATTTTCAATCTTCTTTTTACTTTTCCTCTCAAATTCACTATCCTATCTCTCAAATACCTTCTTACTGTTCTACGTTTCCATAAAGCTTTATCTTTGTCCTTATCTTTCTCTTTACTCCTTTCATCTCATATGATTTCAAGAATCCATATTTATACACTTCTCTCTGCTTCTTTTTTTAATGAAATTTTTAAAAATTGTTTTGAGAGAAAGAATCATCTACTTGTTGTTCCACTTACTTATGCATTCCTTGGTTAATTCTTCTATGTGCCCTGACTGGGGACTGAACCCTTAACCTTGGTGTATTAAGATAACACTCTAACCAATTAACCTACCCAGCCTGGGCTATTTCTCTCAGCTTTTATATTCCTTATTCTCACAAAACTGCAGTTTTTTCTTACACAGACTGACATTATCAGACTGTGCTTGCTGATTATGTGCAAGGTACTAATTGGTAAGTGCTAGGTTACAATAGAGATGGAAATTTCATTCAGAACAGATTCCCCCCCCGCCCCCCCCAATACCTCCTAATCACTTACCTGGAATTGGATCTCATTAACAATGAAAATAAATGAGATAAGAATCAGGCATTTGAATTTGCTCAGTTGAGTAAAATAGGAAATGTATACTAGCCTTGTTTATTGATGATAGCTAGGATTGGGGTACGTGTGTGTGTTGGGGGGGGGGTAAATTATGAGCTTGTAGTGACATCATTTTGTTTCTAGGATGAAAACTTCTTTATTCAGACAGGAAATGGCAAGCCTCCCTGACTCTTGAATATTAACAAGAGAAAAAAAAAACACATTTTCCTATGCTTTGAAAATCTCTCTGATCCCACTAACTTACCCACATAACAACAATCAATAATTACTATTGCTATATAGGTTATTCACTAGTACAATTTCCAACTACATTTTTAACTATTTTTTCCTGTCAAAAAACCCATATTTAAAACATAAAAGAGCAATGTATTTTTCTATCTGAAACATCACTTTGCTAACTTTACTTTCAACATTAATTATCATGGTTATTTTTTCCATTGGGATCAACATTTTCTTCTTTTTTTTCTATTCAGACATAGCAAGTATAGCAATGGGAAACCATACGAGAGTGACAGTGTTTATCCTAGCAGGTTTGACTGATGACCCACAATGGAAAGTGGTGTTATTCATCTTCCTGCTTCTCATTTACATGCTAAGCATCACTGGCAACCTGATCATCATCACACTCACCCTGCTGGATATTCACCTCAAGACCCCCATGTATTTTTTCCTTCGGAACTTTTCCTTTTTGGAAATTTCCTATACCAGTACATGCATTCCTAAATTTTTGCTTACTGTGGCTACAGGGGACAAAACCATTTCCTATAACTGTTGTTTCACTCAGGTGTTTTTTGCCTTCCTTTTTGGGGCATCTGAATTTTACTTGCTGGCCGCTATGTCCTATGACCGCTATGTTGCCATCTGTAGGCCCCTGCATTACACCGTCATCATGAACCACAAAGTCTGCGCACAGCTGGTCCTCAGTTGTTGGCTGGCTGGTTTTTTTGTCATCTTTCCACCACTCATCTTGAGCCTGGACCTTGACTTCTGTGCCTCCAATACTATTGAGCATTTCTACTGTGACTCTACTCCTCTTATGCAGATCTCCTGCACAGACACATGGATTATTGAGTTGATGGGATTCATCTCTGCATTGGTGACACTTGTGATCACGTTGATAATGGTGATAATATCATACACCTATATTGCTTTGACCATTTTAAAATTCCCTTCAACTAGTCAGAGGAAAAAAGCGTTTTCGACATGTTCTTCTCACATGATTGTGATATCCCTTTCTTATGGCAGCTGTATTTTCATGTATGTTAATCCATCAGTCAAACAAAAGGTATCTTTTTCCAAGGGAATTTCTGTGCTCAATACTTCAGTTGCGCCACTTTTGAACCCTTTTATCTACACTTTACGGAACCAACAGGTGAAAAAAGGCTTCATGATTATGGTCCACAGGGTTATTTTTTTCACCAAGAAATGAATGTCCTATTGCACTGTCTATATAAAAGAAATGAACAAAAGAACACTTAATAATAACAGTATATCTAATAGTATCTTCCAGGGCATAGGTTCTCATTCTTTTCCCGTTCTTTTCTAGGATGTTTACCTTTATCTCTTTGAAGCTTTATTTTCACAGAAATCGTTTTTCTTCATTAATTTTCTTTATTTGCTTCAATAGAGATATTTTTTTCTGATCTCATTTTCTTTTTCTCTGGATATGTAAATTAAATTGAGCTAAATTTTTAATCTGTCTTTTTCTATCTTTCAATTCTAATTAGTCAAGACTATGAAATATTATTTAATTTGAATTATGTTTTATGTAGCATGCAATGCAAAGTTTGTTACTGTACTTTATTTGTGATCATTGGTAACTTATTTAAAACTAATATTTATTTATATTTTCTGTAATACTACTGATTTATTGGTGCCCATTCTATTTAAAATAATGAAAAGGAAAAAGATTTGCAATAGTGTTGATGCTCATCTTTGAAAATGTTTGTTAATTAAATATATGATTGTTATTTTACAGTACATTTTATAAAAACTAGTTATTCATAAGAAATATTTGAAAAATAGCAAAGAAATAAAATGAAACAGGCAGGAAGAAAACCACATATAGTATATAATTCAGTAGACAATTATATAAATTTATGTAGCATTTGTAGAATGAACAGGATCTTAATATATATTTAGGTCATGAATATGATTTCAGGGAAAATGGTTACTCAAACAATTTATTATATTTCTTCATCATAATTTTGTTTTATATCCATTTTGATAAAGTAGATTTAATAATCCTAAAACATTATCAAACTTTTAGAAATTTTAAGAGCAAGGAAATGAGAATAAAATATGTATGCATAATTTGAGCCAAACTAATAAAAATAAAACCTGAGTTTCTCTTACTATTCTGATTAATATTGATTCTGTTATATGTCAATCAGGATGAGTTAAGCGAACTCATCCTGATTGACATATAACAGATAATTCATCACTGAGCTATTCTAAAATACTTTACTTAATATGCATTTAAATGTCTGCCCTCTATAAGTTGTTTACCTTAGAGGATGTTTGTGACTTTTAACACTAGATTGCCCAAGGAAGTCATTTTGACTGCTTTTTAATTTCAATTAGAAAAACAATTATGTATATAAGGACACAATGTCTTAGAATTTTGTGACTTTTTGTACAACATAAAAATGCGTTTATTAATAATTGTAGTTACCTCCCCTCCTTCATTTCCGGTATATATATATGTGTGTTATACCTATATTGCCCAAAAGCAGTCATTTTGACTGCTTGGGGAAATTTTAGACTCTTATTATTGAATTGAGTAAATTTCTTATATGACCAGTTAGGCTCTGTATTGAAATAACAGTTTTCATTATTTTTCGATTACCGTCACATGATAACATACAAGTACATGATAAATTGTCGATACTTGATAAGTTGCAGTTGCTCAATAAGCTAAACTAGTACTTGTTATTCGAATCTTTATGCAGTGATACTTGTTCTAATAAGTTGTTTATTTCTTTTGCGCCCTAAATTCATGAAAGAAATGTCGAATAGAAGTGAGTTATTGGAAAAGCTACGGAACATAAGTGAAGAGTGCTCTGATATTATTCGTTCACAATGCAGTCATTTTGACTGCTTTTGGGCAATATAGGTATATACTAAATTTCAGTCTTTCTAGTGTTAATAAGGATCACCAATATTTTATAAGGTGAAATCACCTTGGCATGTGATTAGAATCTGTGAAACATACCGATAATTCTCACATAAGTGTAAGTTCTAGGCAGAAATGTGGTTTATTTCTGAATATCTCAAATGTAAGTTCCTATGTTTTAGAATATATTGATCATCTTTAGTGCTCTCTGTTTCCCAACATGGCATAATCAGTATAAGCAGACTGTCTAAAAAATCTCTAGTTTTAAGTTAGTCAGTCATAATTTGAAAATTATAGTTATGAGTGTCCTTTTTCTTATTTAATTTACTGGAATTTTTCATTATGCATGATATTATTTACTAAACATTGAAGTCGGTTTTCCATTGTGATCAAAATACCTGAAATATTCCATTCCTAATAAATATATTTTCTTGCTTGTTTAGAAATCTGATTTTGAAAAGTATCATCTTTGCCTACATTTAGCTGTTATTGCCCTCACCACCTTTTACTTCACATTCTCTTCACAGCCATCTTTTACTGGTTTATAAGCCACCAATTCAGTAACCTTTTAAACAGTGCCTTTCAAGATTAGTCATCTTTTTACTGTCATAGTAATGAATATTAGCATTGCTTAGAACAATTGATCACTGCCTTTATAGTTAACTAGAGGCCCGGTGCACGAATTCGTGCATGGGTGGGGTCCCTTGGTGTGGCCTGCAGGAATTGGGCCAAAACTGGCAGTCCAATGCTACCTGCCACTCCTGCCTGCTGCTCCCACTCATCCCGGCCCCGCTATTCCTGCTATGGGCTCGCGCCTAGTCAGTCCTGATTGGGAGAGGCTCTTGCCACTGCAGTGGCTCTTGCCAGCTGTGAGCCCTGGGTCTGGTGCCTGTCCCAAAGGGGAGGAGGTGGCAGGATGCAATCAGCCCTCCAGGCTGGCAATGGGATGCCCTTGCAGGCCCGGAATCCGGATCTGTCTTGCTGAAGTTCACAACCATTGTCAGGAACCACCTGGTGGCCGTTTTTATATCCTTTCTTTCTTGTGGAGCATTTAGGGAGAGGAAGCGTCCGCGGTGCCTGAGGCCAACTTACGTTACAAGAAATGTTAAAGGATTTCCTATGACAGAAACAAAATATTTTAAATAAAAAAATTAAATTTTCTCCATGAAGTAAAGAGCTTCAAAACTGGAATAAGGGGAAGTAAAATATAATCCTTTTTTTCTCATTTTAATTGCTCTAAAAGAAAAGTGACTAAGGCAATGATGGTAATGTTTATTGTAAAGAATAACACATTTGAATAATCTTATTTATTGTTTTGGTCAAGGATGTCTGCCTGTATCTGTGTGCCAGATTAAATCAAATCCTATTTGTGGGAATAAGTCATTATCCAGATCCCATAACATTTGTATAGTTTTGAGTATACAGTAAAAAAGTCACAAGCATACCAAGGGAGTTTCAAATGACAAAAACCATGAAAATAACAGAAATAGAAAGAGACTCAAGAAGATATACATGTATTTAGCACAGTCTGTAAAAACAATTAGAACATCATTTTCATAAAAGAGGTATAAATTAATGATCTTAAATAATTGGTATTGAGAATTCAAGAAATATTCATACAATAATTGACAGCAGAAGAGTGGATTATGTACTGGAAAAATGGTTAGGAGAAATATCCAGAATTACTTTTATAAAAAGTGCACAGAATACATACTCTTTACTATGGGACTTAGTAAAATAAAATAAGTCCTAGGAATCAAAGAACAGAGAAATAGAACAAAAACTTTAGCTGAAAAGATAATTATTAAGAATTTTTAAAACCTATTAAATATATCAGAACACATATGTACTAACACAAAATAAAAAAATCTAGAATTCAAATTTCAAATAAAATATTTATAATAAAATAAAATAAAGATGTGTCGCTTAAAAGTGTATTACAAACAGTTCTGTCATTAAAGAAAAATTTCACAAGGCAGCACAGAGATGCAAGAAGGGAAATTGTAAAAATTAGATAAAATAAATGAATATTGATTTAATAATAATGGTGTAAGAAGATAATAGATTCAGGAAGACTTTGCGATATGTAGAATTGAAATGCACAACAACAATAACAGAAGTTGTAAGAAGAAATAAATTAAGCTGAAATATTCTAAGGTTTAATAATCTGAAAACTAATTAAGGTAAGAATGTATGCTGTTATCTCTAGAGTAATGTCTGAAAAAATAAATATAACGAAGCAATCAATAGAGGTAAAATGGAATCTATACTTATAACAGGGCTAGTGGCCCAGTGCATGAAATTCATGCATGGGAGGGTGTCCCTCAGCCTAGCCTGCACCCTCTCCCATCTGGGACCCCTTGAAGGATGTCCTACTGCTGGTTTACAGGAATTGGGCTTAAACCGGCAGTCAGACATCCCTCTCATAATCCGGGACTGCTGGCTTCTAACCACTCACCTGCCTGCCTGCCTGCTTGATTGCCCTTAACCACTCTGCCTGCTGGCCTGCTCGCCCCCAACTGCCCCCCGTGCCAGTGTGCTTGCCCCCAACTGCCCCCCTGATGGCCTGCTCACTCCAAATTGCACCCCCGCTGTCCTGATCACCTCCAACTGACCCCCACTGATGGCCTGCTCACCCCCAACAGCTCCATCCCCCATCAGCCTGATCATCCACAACTGCCCTCCCCTCTTGGCCTCTAACCGCCTATACCTCAGCCCCACCACCATGGCTTTGTCCAGAAGAACTTTTGGAAGGTCTCCTGGAAGGTCTCCCATCCTAATTAGCATATTACCCTTTTATTAGTATAGATAGAAGCCTGGTGAACGGGTGGGGACTGGCTGGTTTGCCCTGAAGGGTGTCCTGGATCAGGGTGGGGGTCCCACTGGGGTGCCTGACCAGCCTGGGTGAGGGGCTGATGGCCATTTTCAGGCTGGCCACCCTCCTCCCCCTGTGACCCAAGCTCCAGCCTCTACTTTTTTCTTTCTTTTTGTTTTGTCAGCACCTCCTTGACTGGAGGCCAGGGAGGGCTGGAAGCAGGTATATGGGGTTTATTTATCTTCTATAATTGAAACTTTGTAGCCTGGAGCAGAGCCCAGGCCGGCTAGGGCAGGCGGGAAGCTTGGCATCCTTCATTGCCAAGGGTAACCCAAGCCTCCTTCTCACTCCAGCTACGTGGCCACTGCCATATTAGTTGGGTTAATTTTCATACTCACTCCTGATTGGCTGCTGTGCGTGGCTTGTGGTTGTAGCGGAGTGGTGGAGTGATGGTTAATTTGCATATTTCTCTTTTATTAGTATGCTGTACTTAGCTTGAGGTACCATATTTTCTGCCAGGCTAAACTGTCCATCTCATATTCCCACATTTAATTATTAACTAACATAAACTTAACTTTTTCTTTAAAATCTTTATCTGGGATTTTAAGACACAAATGTGTGGTAGGTCACACATATATTAGGAAAATGTATACTGAATTCTCTGGAGACATAATACACACTACTTTTTTAAAATATATATTTATACTTTAGAAGTAATTTAGCACCTGGGGAGAACACTTCTACGACAACATATAAATTGGTTTGCTTTGGGAAATAGTGTTAAAGACTCCCATATCCACATGAGAATTCTTTGTAATCTAGATAATTTTCCTTTAGAGCACAGAAAGCCTAAATACTACATGAGATAAAGTGTGGGTTAATCAGTAATACTTATAAGGACCGCGCGCTAACCGATTGCGCCACGGGAGCTCCAATCAGTAATACTTAGAACATTCAATACATAATGGGAAAATTTAATTCACTGCCTAAAAATCTGTAATAAAATAGTTAATCAAACTCTTTCCAAAGTAGGGACTAAAAAAACAATCATAGATTTTAGAATAGAGTGAAATGCATTTAAAAAATGGAACATTGGTGTGTTCTGTTCAGCTGATGGTAAGAGATCTAAATATTGAAACAGAGACTTCTTTGTCTGGGGGTCTATCTTATTTTAAAAGATATTTGAGTGTTTAAGGGTTTTGGTAGACTCGAAAAGATGAAAACAATATTTCTCAAAAGTAACGACATTGTTTCCTGTTAGATATATTTTGTCTCACATTTGTTCTATTTTCACCTTTAACTTTATTTCACCAACCTTTTAAATTTTAACATAGGGAAAATGGTGAAGACGACAAATGAAATATAATAAACGTTTAGTATTGAAACCCTTTTTCTTTTTGAAATCTATCTAATATTGACAGTATCTAATACAAAGAAATATACCTGCATTCATAGGCCTGACTTTTAAAGGTTTCATTTTGTCAACTTTGTTGTTGTTTATGTTACAGTGTGTGTTGGGAGATAGTTGGTGTGCACAATTGTTGAAGTTGGACAAAGAAATGATTTGGCGTGATAAAATTCTTATTTGGTCTTATTTGGGTGATTTACATATAACTTTTCTATAGTGTTGCCATTATGGTAAGTTGTGTAAATGAGGAAAATTTTATAAGAGGCAGCTTCACAATTATCTGAACGTGGAAAAAAAGTCCAGGAAGATAGACTAGTTTCTTTTCACTCATAAATGTCTATATATTCAACATACATGATTTTGATAATAAAACTCTAATAATTTCCTTTAATGAAATCACTCTTCACTTTATCTGTGTTCAGGCTGTTTCCTCTCTAAGGAATGAATACTTTCTCTCATTTTTTTCTATTCTAGGACCTAACTTTAAATCCAACTTTTCTCCTGTGAACTCATCTAGATATCATTGGAACCAACGTTTATTTGTCATTAAAAGTTTATTTTTATATGTGCCTTTTTAATGATAATACATGTTTTAAATAAGCTAGAAATAATAATTTTTATATTCTCAAACAGAAAACATTATTTTATCACAAGACCTTAATTATTTTATGTGTTAGAGGATGAAGATACTGAGGAAAGAATTTTTCCTTAGAGATATTGTTAAACTTTTTTTATTTTAACGAAATAAGCTGTTCTCTGGCCCATAGTATGTGATACAAAATGCTGTAGTTTTAAGGAAACAACTTGGGAAATCTTAATGCCGATGTCCAACTTACTAGCTGTGCAAATCTGAACAATCTGTCTCACTTAATATATGCCTCATGTTGAGACTAGCTATCTATAGGTATTTCTTTAACTGTGTGTTTGCAAACATTTGAATATTCTTTTTTTTTTTTTTAAATGCATTTTATTGATTTTTTACAGAGAGGAAGGGAGAGAGATAGAGAGTTAGAAACATCGATGAGAGAGAAATATCGATCAGCTGCCTCCTGCACATCTCCCACTGGGGACGTGCCCGCAACCCAGGTACATGCCCTTGACCGGAATCGAACCTGGGACCCTTCAGTCCGTAGGCCGATGCTCTATCCACTGAGCCAAACCAGTTCCGGCTGAATATTCTTATGATAAGAAAATATATACCTCTTAAAATTGTGTCACACTATTCTGTGATTTATTATGTGTTTGAAATTTTCCAAATAATTCTCTTCTCTTTTAGGCTATGATGATCTCAAAACTGTTTATGTTTCAGTCTGTATTTTAGACAGAGAACCAAAAGGTAAGTATAAGAAAGGCAAGCAGATGGAGAGAAGTTTCATTGGTAACTAGCTCCTCTTTACAATTTCTTTTTACTAATTTACATATTTTCAATCTTCTTTTTACTTTTCCCCTCAAATTCACTATCCTATCTCTCAAATACCTTCTTACTGTTCTAGGTTTCCATAAAGCTTTATCTTTGTCCTTATCTTTCTCTTTACTCCTTTTATCTCATATGATTTCATGAATCCATATCTATATACTTCTCTCTGCTTCTTTTTTAAAAGAAATTTTTAAAAATTGTTTTGAGAGAAAGAATCATCTACTTGTTGTTCCACTTACTTATGCATTCCTTGGTTAATTCTTCTATGTGCCCTGACTGGGGACTGAACCCTCAACCTTGGTGTATTAAGATAACACTCTAACCAATTAACCTACCCAACCTGGGCTATTTCTCTCAGCTTTTATATTCCTTATTCTCACAAAACTGCAGTTTTTTCTTACACAGACTGACATTATCAGACTGTGCTTGCTGATTATGTGCAAGGTACTAATTGGTAAGTGCTAGGTTACAATAGAGATGGAAATTTCATTCAGAACAGATTCCCCCCCCGCCCCCCCCAATACCTCCTAATCACTTACCTGGAATTGGATCTCATTAACCATGAAAATAAATGAGATAAGAATCAGGCATTTGAATTTGCTCAGTTGAGTAAAATAGGAAATGTATACTAGCCTTGTTTATTGATGATAGCTAGGTTTGGAGTACGTGTGTGTTGGGGGGGGGGGGTAAATTATGAGCTTGTAGTGACATCATTTTGGTTCTAGGATGAAAACTTTATTCAGACAGAAATGGCAAACCACCCTGACTCCTCAATATTAACAAGAGAAGAAAAAAAAAACACATTTTCCTATGCTTTGAAAATCTCTCTGATCCCACATAACAACAATCAACAATTACTATTGCTATATAGGTTATTCTCTAGTACAATATCCAACAACATTTTTAACTATTTTTTCCTGTCAAAAAACCCATATTTAAAACATAAAAGAGCAATGTATTTTTCTATCTGAAACATCACTTTGCTAACTTTACTTTCAACATTAATTATCATGGTTATTTTTCCACTGGGATCAACATTTTCTTCTTTTATTTCTATTCAGATATAGCAAGTATAGCAATGGGAAATCATACAAGAGTGACAGTGTTTATCCTAGCAGGTTTGACTGATGACCCACAATGGAAAGTGGTGTTATTCATCTTCCTGCTTCTCATTTACATGCTAAGCATCACTGGCAACCTGATCATCATCACACTCACCCTGCTGGATATTCACCTCAAGACCCCCATGTATTTTTTCCTTCGGAACTTTTCCTTTTTGGAAATTTCCTATACCAGTACATGCATTCCTAAATTTTTGCTTACTGTGGCTACAGGGGACAAAACCATTTCCTATAACTGTTGTGTCACTCAGGTGTTTTTTGCCTTCCTTTTTGGAGCATCTGAATTTTACTTGCTGGCCGCTATGTCCTATGACCGCTATGTTGCCATCTGTAGGCCCCTGCATTACACCGTCATCATGAACCACAAAGTCTGCGCACAGCTGGTCCTCAGTTGTTGGCTGGCTGGTTTTTTTGTCATCTTTCCACCACTCATCTTAGGCCTGGACCTTGACTTCTGTGCCTCCAATATTGTTGAGCATTTCTACTGTGACTCTACTCCTCTTATGCAGATCTCCTGCACAGACACATGGATTATTGAGTTGATGGGATTCATCTCTGCATTGGTGACACTTGTGATCACGTTGATAATGGTGATAATATCATACACCTATATTGCTTTGACCATTTTAAAATTCCCTTCAATTAGTCAGAGGAAGAAAGCGTTTTCGACATGTTCTTCTCACATGATTGTGATATCCCTTTCTTATGGCAGTTGTATTTTCATGTATGTTAATCCATCAGTCAAACAAAAGGTATCTTTTTCCAAGGGAATTTCTGTGCTCAATACTTCAGTTGCGCCACTTTTGAACCCTTTTATCTACACTTTACGGAACCAACAGGTGAAAAAAGGCTTCATGATTATGGTCCACAGGGTTATTTTTTTCACCAAGAAATGAATGTCCTATTGCACTGTCTATATAAAAGAAATGAACAAAAGAACACTTAATAATAACAGTATATCTAATAGTATCTTCCAGGGCATAGGTTCTCATTCTTTTCCCGTTCTTTTCTAGGATGTTTACCTTTATCTCTTTGAAGCTTTATTTTCACAGAAATCGTTTTTCTTCATTAATTTTCTTTATTTGCTTCAATAGAGATATTTTTTTCTGATCTCATTTTCTTTTTCTCTGGATATGTAAATTAAATTGAGCTAAATTTTTAATCTGTCTTTTTCTATCTTTCAATTCTAATTAGTCAAGACTATGAAATATTATTTAATTTGAATTATGTTTTATGTAGCATGCAATGCAAAGTTTGTTACTGTACTTTATTTGTGATCATTGGTAACTTATTTAAAACTAATATTTATTTATATTTTCTGTAATACTACTGATTTATTGGTGCCCATTCTATTTAAAATAATGAAAAGGAAAAAGATTTGCAATAGTGTTGATGTTCATCTTTGAAAATGTTTGTTAATTAAATATATGATTGTTATTTTACAGTACATTTTATAAAAACTAGTTATTCATAAGAAATATTTGAAAAATAGCAAAGAAATAAAATGAAACAGGCAGGAAGAACACCACATATAGTATATAATTCAGTAGACAATTATATAAATTTATGTAGCATTTGTAGAATGAACAGGATCTTAATATATATTTAGGTCATGAATATGATTTCAGGGAAAATGGTTACTCAAACAATTTATTATATTTCTTCATCATAATTTTGTTTTATATCCATTTTGATAAAGTAGATTTAATAATCCTAAAACATTATCAAACTTTTAGAAATTTTAAGAGCAAGGAAATGAGAATAAAATATGTATGCATAATTTGAGCCAAACTAATAAAAATAAAACCTGAGTTTCTCTTACTATTCTGATTAATATTGATTCTGTTATATGTCAATCAGGATGAGTTAAGCGAACTCATCCTGATTGACATATAACAGATAATTCATCACTGAGCTATTCTAAAATACTTTACTTAATATGCATTTAAATGTCTGCCCTCTATAAGTTGTTTACCTTAGAGGATGTTTGTGACTTTTAACACTAGATTGCCCAAGGAAGTCATTTTGACTGCTTTTTAATTTCAATTAGAAAAACAATTATGTATATAAGGACACAATGTCTTAGAATTTTGTGACTTTTTGTACAACATATAAATGCGTTTATTAATAATTGTAGTTACCTCCCCCTCCTTCATTTCCGGTATATATATATGTGTGTTATACCTATATTGCTCAAAAGCAGTCATTTTGACTGCTTGGGGAAATTTTAGACTCTTATTATTGAATTGAGTAAATTTCTTATATGACCAGTTAGGCTCTGTATTGAAATAACAGTTTTCATTATTTTTCGATTACCGTCACATGATAACATACAAGTACATGATAAATTGTCGATACTTGATAAGTTGCAGTTGCTCAATAAGCTAAACTAGTACTTGTTATTCGAATCTTTATGCAGTGATACTTGTTCTAATAAGTTGTTTATTTCTTTTGCGCCCTAAATTCATGAAAGAAATGTCGAATAGAAGTGAGTTATTGGAAAAGCTACGGAACATAAGTGAAGAGTGCTCTGATATTATTCGTTCACAATGCAGTCATTTTGACTGCTTTTGGGCAATATAGGTATATACTAAATTTCAGTCTTTCTAGTGTTAATAAGGATCACCAATATTTTATAAGGTGAAATCACCTTGGCATGTGATTAGAATCTGTGAAACATACCGATAATTCTCACATAAGTGTAAGTTCTAGGCAGAAATGTGGTTTATTTCTGAATATCTCAAATGTAAGTTCCTATGTTTTAGAATATATTGATCATCTTTAGTGCTCTCTGTTTCCCAACATGGCATAATCAGTATAAGCAGACTGTCTAAAAAATCTCTAGTTTTAAGTTAGTCAGTCATAATTTGAAAATTATAGTTATGAGTGTCCTTTTTCTTATTTAATTTACTGGAATTTTTCATTATGCATGATATTATTTACTAAACATTGAAGTCGGTTTTCCATTGTGATCAAAATACCTGAAATATTCCATTCCTAATAAATATATTTTCTTGCTTGTTTAGAAATCTGATTTTGAAAAGTATCATCTTTGCCTACATTTAGCTGTTATTGCCCTCACCACCTTTTACTTCACATTCTCTTCACAGCCATCTTTTACTGGTTTATAAGCCACCAATTCAGTAACCTTTTAAACAGTGCCTTTCAAGATTAGTCATCTTTTTACTGTCATAGTAATGAATATTAGCATTGCTTAGAACAATTGATCACTGCCTTTATAGTTAACTAGAGGCCCGGTGCACGAATTTGTGCATGGGTGGGGTCCCTTGGTGTGGCCTGCAGGAATTGGGCCAAAACTGGCAGTCCAATGCTACCTGCCACTCCTGCCTGCTGCTCCCACTCATCCCGGCCCCGCTATTTCTGCTATGGGCTCGCGCCTAGTCAGTCCTGATTGGGAGAGGCTCTTGCCACTGCAGTGGCTCTTGCCAGCTGTGAGCCCTGGGTCTGGTGCCTGTCCCAAGGGGGAGGAGGTGGCAGGATGCAATCAGCCCTCCAGGCTGGCAGTGGGATGCCCTTGCAGGCCCGGAATCCGGATCTGTCTTGCTGAAGTTCGCAACCATTGTCAGGAATCACCTGGTGGCCGCTTTTATATCCTTTCTTTCTTGTGGAGCATTTAGGGAGAGGAAGCGTCCGCGGTGCCTGAGGCCAACTTCCAGGAGGCTGGCGGCACTGTCAGGATTGTGCCAGCAGCACCGGTGGTCCATCAGTGCCTGGTCTGTACTCTGAGATTGGACCTGCAGGACTATTGAGGGAGTGAGTGGCTGCCACTGGGCTGGTGGACCACCAGGACAGGTTGCCAGCTGAGCGGCACTTCTGCTGTGGGAGAGCACTGACCACCAGGGGGCAGCTCTTGCATTGAGCGTCTACCCCCTGGTGGTCCGTGCGCGTCATAACAACCAGTCAACCGGTTGACCTGTTGTTTGGTCATTTGTTCTCTTAGGCTTTTATATATATATATAGATAGAATTTTTTGGATTAAACGAGATATTATTGTGTGATTTTCTGTGATTATATGGAAGGTGTTTTTGTTTGTTTGTTTTGTTAATCCTCACCCAAGTTTATTTTTCCATTGATTTCTTAGAAAGGGTGGAAGAGGTGGGGGCAGAGAGAGAGAGAGAGAGAGAGACAAAAACATCAATGTGAGAGAGACACATTGATTTGTTGCCTCCCCCCGAATGCACCCTGACCAGGACTGGGGATCTACTTGCCACCCAGGTATGTGCCATTGGCCAGAATCTAACCCAGTCCCTTCAGTTCATGGGCCAACGCTCTGTTCACTGAGCCAAACTGTCTAGGGCTGGAGGTTTCTCTCTCTCTCTCTCTCTCTCTCTCTCTCTCCATATATATATATTATATATCTATCTCTATCTCTATCTATCTCTCTTTTTTGCTGATTCCTCCTGTACTTGATTCCTGAATATTAGAATCCCCAATGCTCTTCTCTTTATTATCTTTATAATTCACTGACTTTCCCTAATGATGGATCACATCTAATTCCAATAGTCTGTGTCTGTGTGTGTGTAAAATGGCTGAGAATCTTCTGAAAGTATTGAGAAAGGACAAAACATAAGTTGAAGAAACTGAGAGAACACAAAAAGAGGAAAACAACTAGGCACAACCACTTAAAGCTGAAAAAAAATAACAAGGCAAAAAGAAAATCTTGAAGGCGTGCAAGGGGACAAACATATTTACGACATATAGACATGAACAACAATTAGTTCTGACTTCTCCTCAGAAGCAATACAAGCAAAAAAGGTATGTAGTCACAACCTAGAATTCTACATTCAAAGATGAAAGAGAAGTAAAAACTCATTAAAACCAAGGGAATGCATTGTCAAGAAACCTACCTTACAAGAAATGTTAAAGGCTTTCCTATTGACAGAAACAAAATATTTTAAATTAAAAAATTAAATTTTCTCCATGAAGTAAAGAGCTTCAAAACTGGAATAAGGGGAAGTAAAATATAATCCTTTTTTTCTCATTTTAATTGCTCTAAAAGAAAAGTGACTAAGGCAATGATGGTAATGTTTATTGTAAAGAATAACACATTTGAATAATCTTTTTTTTTTTTTTTTGTATGTAAAAAGGACTTTATTTGCAGGGGAACGAGACTAATCAAACAAGCCAAATCCCATGTCGTAATCCGACTCCTCGGATTCCTCCTTCTTCTCATCTTTCTTCTCCTCAGCTGCAGCTGGGGCAGAACCAGCAGCAGGAGCTGCAGACCCGGGGGCGGCAGAGACCGCCACAGCCCCTCCAGCGGGAACGCTGGCCAGCTTGCCAATCCCCTGGGCGATGACATCTTCGATGTTTTTCCCGTTCAGCTCGCTGATCACCTTGTTGAGCCGGTCGTCGTCCGCCTGGATGCCCACACTGTCCAGGATCTTTTTTTTTTTTTTTTTTAAATATATTTTATTGATTTTTTACAGAGAGGAAGGGAGAGAGATAGAGAGTTAGAAACATCGATGAGAGAGAAACATCGATCAGCTGCCTCCTGCACACCTCCCACTGGGGATGTGCCCGCAACCCAGGTACATGCCCTTGACCGGAATCGAACCTGGGACCTTTCAGTCCGCAGGCCGACGCTCTATCCACTGACCCAAACCGGTCTCGGCCAGGATCTTCTTGATGTCCTCGGCGCTGGGGGAAGCATTGCCCCCGAGGGCGGCCAGCAGGTAGGAGGCAACGTAGCGCATCTCCACGGCGGCGGAGGGGCCTGGCGCGTGCGACCTCAGGCAGGGAAAGCTGAATAATCTTATTTATTGTTTTGGTCAAGGATGTCTGCCTGTACCTGTGTGCCAGATTAAATCAAATCCTATTTGTGGGAATAAGTCATTATCCATAACCCATAACATTTGTATAGTTTTGAGTATACAGTAAAAAAGTCACAAGCATACCAAGGGAGTTTCAAATGACAAAAAACCATGAAAATAACAGAAATAGAAAGAGACTCAAGAAGATATACATGTATTTAGCATAGTCTGTAAAAACAATTAGAACATCATTTTCATAAAAGAGGTATAAATTAATGATCTTAAATAATTGGTATTGAGAATTCAAGAAATATTCATACAATAATTGACAGCAGAAGAGTGGATTATGTACTGGAAAAATGGTTAGGAGAAATATCCAGAATTATTTTTATAAAAAGTGCACAGAATACATATTCTTTACTATGGGACTTAGTAAAATAAAATAAGTCCTAGGAATCAAAGAACAGAGAAATAGAACAAAAACTTTAGCTGAAAAGATAATTATTAAGAATTTTTAAAACCTATTAAATATATCAGAACACATATGTACTAACACAAAATAAAAAAATCTAGAATTCAAATTTCAAATAAAATATTTATAATAAAATAAAATAAAGATGTGTCGCTTAAAAGTGTATTACAAACAGTTCTGTCATTAAAGAAAAATTTCACAAGGCAGCACAGAGATGCAAGAAGGGAAATTGTAAAAATTAGATAAAATAAATGAATATTGATTTAATAATAATGGTGTAAGAAGATAATAGATTCAGGAAGACTTTGCGATATGTAGAATTGAAATGCACAACAACAATAACAGAAGTTGTAAGAAGAAATAAATTAAGCTGAAATATTCTAAGGTTTAATAATCTGAAAACTAATTAAGGTAAGAATGTATGCTGTTATCTCTAGAGTAATGTCTGAAAAAATAAATATAACAAAGCAATCAATAGAGGTAAAATGGAATCTATACTTATAACAGGACTAGTGGCCCAGTGCATGAAATTCATGCATGGTGGGGTGTCCCTCAGCCTAGCCTGCACCCTCTCCCATCTGGGACCCCTTGAAGGATGTCCTACTGCTGGTTTACAGGAATTGGGCTTAAACCGGCAGTCAGACATCCCTCTCATAATCCAGGACTGCTGGCTTCTAACCACTCACCTGCCTGCCTGCCTGCTTGATTGCCCTTAACCACTCTGCCTGCTGGTCTGCTCGCCCCCAACTGCCCCCCGTGCCAGTGTGCTTGCCCCCAACTGCCCCCCTGATGGCCTGCTCACTCCAAATTGCACCCCCACTGTCCTGATCACCTCCAACTGACCCCCACTGATGGCCTGCTCACCCCCAACTGTCCCCCCTGCTGGTCTGCTTAACCCCAACAGCCCCATCCCCCATCAACCTGATTGCCCACAACTGCCATCCCATCCTGGCCTGATCATCCACAACTGCCCTCCCCTCTTGGCCTCTAACCGCCTATACCTCAGCCCCACCACCATGGCTTTGTCCAGAAGAACTTTTGGAAGGTCTCCTGGAAGGTCTCCCATCCTAATTAGCATATTACCCTTTTATTAGCATAGATAGAGGCCTGGTGCATGGGTGGGGGCCAGCTGGTTTGCCCTGAAGGGTGTCCAGGATCAGGGTGGGGGTCCCGCTGGGGTGCCTGGCCAGCCTGGGTGAGGGGCTGATGGCTGTTTGCAAGCTGGCTAAACCCCCCAGTGGGGACTCTCACCCCATGGGGGTGTGGCCAGCCTGGGTGAGGGGCTGAGGGCCATTTTGAGTCTGGCCATGCCCCCCGGCAACCCAAGCTCCCAGCTTCTCCTTCTTTTTTTATTTTTTTTCAGCACCTCCTTGAGTGGAGGCCAGGGGGGGCTGGAAGCAGGTATCTGGGATTTATTTATCTCCTATAATTGAAACTTTGTAGCCTTGAGCGGAGCCCAGGGCTGGCCAGGGCTGGTGGGAAGCTTGGCTTCCTCCATTGCTGGGGGCAACCCAAGCCTCCTGCTCACTCCAGCTCTGTGGCTGCCACCATCTTAGTTGGGTTAATTTGCATACTCACTCCTGATTGGCTGGCGGGTGTGGCTTATGGTTGTAGCAGAGTGGTGGAGTGATGGTTAATTTGCATGTTTCTCTTTTATTAGTGTAGATAATATGCAAATTGGTCAGGACACGGTCACATAATGACCAATCAGCAGGCTGCATGCACAGCAGGCAGGGATGGGCGGGGACTTGCACCATCTGGGACATGAGTCTGGCTCCCACCTGGAGCCCAGCCCGGTATGTGAGGCTGCCTCATTGGCTCCTCATGTGAAAGGTGAGCTTGAATCCTCACTTTTATTCAGTGTAGTGGAAAGTGGGAACTGGTTTATAGGATCCAGTCCCACTTGGGGAAATGTTACTACAGTCTGAGAGTAGTTGTAAAATGGGGATCATATTTATTTGCTCACAGGCTTGCTGTAGAACAGACAGAGTCACCATCCTCACAGAACTCAGGATGCCCCATGTGAAAACCTAGAATGAAAATTCAGCAACACACCACATGGCCAAGAACTAGAAACTGCCCTTTGAAAGGAGCATATGCAACAGAACTGTGAGTCCGGGGAAGGCGAAGAGGAAAGCTGCCGTGTGGTTAATTTACGAGTTTAAGGTGCAAAACTGGCATCAGAAAGTAGTGGCATCACACTGAGGCCAGGCAGTCATATGGCAACACTGAGACCGTGGGACCCTTTGGGACGAGTGGTTTCCGAGCCATGGGAACCCCCTGCCCCCACTTCAGCCTCTGGGTGCCAGTTACAGATGACCACGTGCACAGGGATGAGGGCTCTGGGACTGCAGTGGTGGGGTTAGAGGACAGAGGACCTCCTCCCATAATGTCTCCCCCAACCTGCACAGTGTCAGGTTGTGTGGCATGCGCCCAATGATGGCATCACCAGGTGATGTCACCTAGAGGGTCCTCTCAGGCGGTTTCCCTGAAGAGGGGCGCATGCCCAGTTCAGAGGTGAGGAGGTACAGGCTTGGGGGCCACACGACTCCCCACAACCCCTGCAGCATGGTCGGAGCTGAAGCTGCAGGTCTGTCTGGCTGTTGCAGGGCCTGGACAGTGCAGTGGCCCCGGCATTGGTGGCGAGTGCTGGGCACCTGAGTCCAGGGAGCCTCCCATACCCATGGGCCTTCCCAGCTAGACCGCTTCCCTCCTGCATCCCTCACCAAACTCGGGTCTGACCCTCATCCTCCCCACCAGACCCCAGGGGCCCAACCTCCCAAATGGTGACCTTTGACTGTGCGCCCTCACCCTAACATTTCAGTCTCAGAACCTAACACCTCCCTTAACCCCCCTCACCTCCGATCTAACCTTTAACAGGAGCCATTGCCAACCACATCTGGTCCAGCACCACTCTCCCCACTCAAGCCCCCCACCTTCCTCCATGGAAACTGCTATTGCTTCCCATGAACTCAAACAAAATAGGATTAATCAGCCCTGACTGGTTTGGCTCAGCAGAGAGAGCATCGGCCTGCAGACTGAAGGGCCCCTGGTTCGATTCCAGTCAAGGGCATGTACCTTGGTTGTGGGCACATCCCCAGTGGGGGGCGTGCAGGAGGCAGCTGATCGATGTTTCTCTCTCATCGAAGCTTCTAACGCTCTATCCTTTCCCTTCCTCTCTGTAAAAAATTCAATAAAATATATTTTAAAAAATAGGATTAATCAAAGAAGAATATGTACAAGCAAAGACCTTGAACTAAAGAAAAAATAAAGTAACTAATATACATGAGAAAAGTTAACATCTAAGGTAATCAAGTAACTGCAAAAAAAGATACCAGGAACATTTAAAAAATCACAATATTCAGTACTGGAGAGGGTGTGATGAAACAGACACCTCATAGCACTGCTCTGGAGTATAGGGGAGAGCTTTTCTGGAGAAAGTTTGACAGGATGTAGCAAATATTCAGGCTCCTGGGATGGATGGGCCAGATATCATCCTATATAATAAAGAGGTAATATGCAAATTGACTACCACACCCTCACACAAGATGGCCGGCAAGGGAAGGCAGTTGGGAGCAAACAGATCAGCAGGGGAGGGCAGTTGGGGGTGACCAGGCCGGCAGGGGAGGGCAGTTGGGGGTGATCAGGCTGGCAGGGGAGGGCAGTTGGGGGTGACCAGGCCACCAGGGGAGCAGTTAGGCGTCGGTCAGGCTGTCAGGGGAGTGGTTAGGTGGTGATCAGCCTGGCAGGCAGAAGCGGTTAGGGGCAATCAGGCAGGCAGGCAGGCGAGCGGTTGGGAGCCAGCAGTCCTGGATTGTGAGAGGGATGTCTCAGATTGGAGAGGGTGCAGGCTGGGCTGAGGGACACCCTCCTCTAGTGCACAAATTTCGTGCACCAAGCCTCCAGTAATAAAAATAAAAGGCTAATATGAAAATGGTCATCACACTGTGACACTGTAATGACTGAACAGCAGGAGGTTGTGTGCGAGGCAGGTGTGGGTGACGGGGTCTTGCAGCATCAACAGATGGGGACTTGCACCGACCTGGGATGTGAGGCTCGCTCCCAGCGCGGCGCTTAGCCAGGGATGTGAGGCTGCCTCCCCGCCCAGTGCCAGGCTGGGGGACATGAATAGCAATATTAAAATATTTCCTCTAATTAATTCCCTTTTAATGTGCATGAATTTTGTGCACTAGGCCACTAGTAATAAAATAAAAGTTTATTATCCCAAGTAAAGGCACTTGAAAATGAATATAAGGATCAAAAACAGGTCAATCAAATGGATAAAGGGTAATAAGAAGTTAGATATCAGTAATTATATTGAATTTACATGGATGAAACATTTTTCAAACTAATTTTCATTTGAATTATAAAGTTATATGATGATTAAATTGGATATGCTTTTATTTTATTTTATTTTTAAATAGAGAATAAAAGGTTTATTTTTTCAACAAACATGGACATGTTTAATATATTTCATGCTTGTTTTGGAATCCTTTAAAATATTCATTCATTTGATCTGGTTTTCATCGTCATTTTACAAATGAGGAAACTGAGGCACAGAGGCACCCATCACTCCCGGAATCACACATGTGATAGCAGGGGTAGGGTCTTCCCTGAGCACTCTAGCTGCAGAGTTCCTGCTCCCCAAGCACCTGCTGCCCCCATCATGTCCCTGCAGACAAGCTCTTCCAGGCACAGAACCTTCTGGAAGGTCACACTGACACTGTTGATAGTGTGTTTTTATTTGTTTATTTTTTATTGTTTAAAGTATTTCAAATAGTAGTACATATGTCCCTTTTCCCCACCATTGACCTCCCCCCATCTTCCCCTACCCCGGGCAATGCCCTCATCCCTCTAGTGCAGTGATGGCCAACCTTTTGAACTCGGCGTGTCAGCATTTTGAAAAACCCTAACTTAACTCTGGTGCCGTGTCACATATAGAAATTTTTTGATATTTGCTACCATAGTAAAACAAAGATTTATATTTTTGATACGTATTTTATATATTTAAATGCCATTTAACAAAGAAAAATCAACCAAAAATATGAGTTCGTGTGTCACCTCTGACACCCGTGTCATAGTTCGCCGTCATTGCTCTAGTGTCTGTGTCCATTGGTAATGCTTATATGCATGCGTATAAGTCCTTTGGTTTTAATATAAAAAAAAACAGAATGGAAAATTATGTAACATGAACATATTAATCATAAAACATAAGTTTTAGCTAGACTAATGGCAGATATAGTAGACTTTACTGAAAAGGGAATTAGTATTGATAAAATGGAATCTTTCATACACAGAACTAATCCATATGAAATATCACTATCTGAAATAAGCATACGCTGCCTGTATTAATCAGGGTGCTCCAGAGAACCAGAACCAATATGAAATTTATTATAAGGAATTGTCCCACTTAATGATGGAGGCTAAGAAATCCCACAATCTGCTATGAAAGCTGGATACCCAGAGAAGTATTGATATAATTCTGAGAATCAGGGAACTGATGTTGTAAGTCCCAGTTAAGGGCAGGAACAGAGAGCAAATACCACCCCACCCCTCTGCCATTGTGTTCTATTTGGGTTTTTCAGGGATTGGATGATACCCACCCACATTTGCGTCAGGGCAACCTGTTTTACTCAGGCACAGAATCAAATGATAATCACATCTGGAAACACTCTCACAGAAACAATATATAATGTGCATATCCTATACCCTAGTCAAATTTTTTATATAAAATTAACCATCTCAAGTCTAGTCTGTATCAATTTGACACTCATAAACATTTTCTTAAACCTTACTTAGTCTCCAAATAAAGACAATAACAAAGTCATAATTTCATATAACATGACTAGAAGCCTGATGCACAAAATTCATGCAAGAGTAGGCCTTCCTTCCCCCGGCTGCTGGCACCTGCTTCCCTGCGGCACCAGGGATGGGACCAGGCTTCCCTCCAGCTGCCGGCCTCCTGGGATCTGGTCTTCCCTTGCAGAGGGAGGCCTCATCCACCTACCATAGCCCGCTTGTCAGTGGCCTGGGCCTCCCTCTGTGGGGCAATGGCTGGGCCCGACCAATCGTATTGCACTCCGCTTGGCTGGCCTGGCACCAGTGGGGGTCATAGCATGGTCTGGGATGGGCGTCTGGATGGATGATCGTCCAGATGGTCATTCTGCTGTTAGCCGTTTGGTCGATTTGCATATTACGCTTTTATATAGGATAGTCAATTCTGCATACAATAAAAAACACACTAACCCCAGCTAGCTCAGTGCATTTATTCTAAGTGTTTGGAACACAAGTAATCTTAATAAAAAAAAAAAAAAGAAACACCAAACACCTAATTATCCTAAATGCCAGCTTAATTATAGACATGCTCAGATTTATTATGCTATATCCAAATACAGTCATGTGCCACTTACAGGCATGATACATTGTGAAAATGCATTACATGATTTCACCAATATATGAACATCATAGAATGCACTTATACAAACCTTAATAGTATAGCATATGACACACCTAGGATAAATGGTAAAGTCTACTGCTCCTAAACTATAAATTTGTACAGCATGTTACTGAATCCCATAGGCAATTGTAGCATAATAGTAATTTTTTATGTATTAGACATCTAAACACAGCAAAAGTACAGTAAGCATACAGCATAAAAAATAAAACATGGTACACCTGTATATAGCACTTAGTCTGAATGGAGCTTGCAGGACTGGAAGTTGCTCTGAGTCAGTGAGTGAGTGAAGAGTGAATGTGAAGGCCTGGGACATGACTGTACACTGCTGCAGACTTTATGAACACTGTACACTTAGACCACACTAAATCTATAAAAATTATTTTTCTTTCTTTAGTAATAAATTAATCTATCTGTAATAGAATCAATAATAAGAATATATTTAAAAATAATAAATTAATCTTAGCTTATTGAAATGTTTTTAATTTATAAACTTTTTATTTTTAAAAAGCTTGTAAGCCAAAAATACACTATGAACATACCTCTGTATTAATGAAAAGCTTTTACTGTTGTTCATTTTTTTAAATTTTATTAAATATATTGGGCTAACATTGGTTAATAAAATTATATGAATTTCAAGTGTATAATTCTATGACGCATCACATGTATATTGCATTGTGTGGTCACTACCCAAAGATAAGATTCTTTCTGTCACCATGTATTTGAACACATTTACCCTCTTCTTACCTCTGTACCACCATTTCCCTCTGGTAACCACCATATTGTTGTCTGTGTCTATAGTTTTTGTTTGTTTCTTTGTTCTTTTGTTGCTTTCAGTTTTATATTTCACACATGAGTGAAATCATATGTTTTTTTTACTTTTTTCATCTGATTTATTTCTCTTAGCATGTTCATGACAAGATCCATCCATTTTTTCACTTATAAGCAAATGGCAGTATTTCACCTTGTCTGATGGCTAAGCAGTATTTCATTGTACATACATATATCTATTTAAAAAATTCATTCAGCTTTATTAACAAAAATATATTCAGTTCACACATAGTCTAGTAAATAAAGCATTGCAAACCCAGGTTTGACCATTTCTTAAAATACACATTACAAGCATTCAAGCATTCCTGTTCTGATACAATGAGCTGAGAGCAGTGCTTTTCTATAATTTTTAAGACTGAAGTGCATTATTTGGTAAACATGTATATACAATAATTTTATGCATTTAGGGATGAGTTGCCCATACTTTCTAAGATATTTATAAAGATTTATTTATTCTAACCACATAAGACAATACTCATGACTTCTATCTGTAACTACTATGAAGATACATCAGGATTTTAATGAACTGCCATCTTATTTTTCTGAAAATGTAAACTGTTCCTCTATCTTACATTAATGCAAGGAACAATGCTCTGAATATCTACTTCATGGTGACTTACATTAACATCCTAAGTCAACCACAAACAGCATACCCATTTAGATTTTCTTCAGAGGTTGCACATCACATTGCCCTTAATCTTCAAGTGAATAGATGTGAGTAAACCCCCCGCCCCCAATACACAAGGTCTCTCAGATCTCTGAGGCAGCAGCAATAAACCCCATGATTTCACAAATGCACTAGGGATAAAGATGTAGCATCAAGTGATTTCATAGTAAAATCACATTAATATATTCTTTTAAAATAATCCCAAATAGTGTCAATATACAAAGGATACATTGTAAGTAATTACACCTATCCAGACATCTGTCTTCCTAATACTTTGAAGCATACCAAAAATTATTATCTAAGTTTTAAAACTTTGGATTAATCTCTATGTATTCTAATTTAGCATAATATCTGAAAACTGTTATTGACTTACTACTTTTTACTGTAAATTCTCCAACATTTCAGATTTTATTTCCCCACATTTTTTAAAAACCTTTAAAGTCACTTCGCAGCATGAATTCTATGGGGTTTTTCAAAGTATATATTTTGGACAAAGATCTTTTGTCATGTATTATGAGTGAAGAATCCCCCCTCCCCCCCGCCAATATGCATTCTCTGATATAGATTGAGGCTATAGGTCCAGCTATAGGGTTTCCCATATTTGTTACATTTATAAGGTTTCCCTCCATTATGAATATTCATGTGTCGATTAAACTGTGAATGGTGAATAAAGGCTTTTACACATTTTCTATATTTGCAAGGCTTTGTTTTTTTCTGGTATGAATTCTTCCAGGTTGAGTAAGAGTCAATTCTGATTAAAGACTTTGATACCTTCTTTACATATGTACAGATTTTCTCTAGTATGGATTTTCTTATATATATTGAGCCTGGATAACTGCGTAAAGACTTTCACAACCTTATTACATTTGTAAGCGTTTTCCCTGGTATGAATATTATCATAATCACTAAGATTTAAAGATTGGTTCAAAGATCTGTCACATTCACTACTTTTGTTTGTCTTATCTGCACTATGACTATTCTGATGTGTACTAATACATTTGAGCTTTGACTAAAACTTTGCACATTTATAATGGCTCTCTGGAAAGTGAGTTCTCAGACATTTATTAGGATTTAACCCTTAAAGTTTTTCCAAGATTCATTGAATTGATTACTTCTCTCTCCATTACACATAGGATGGTAATAATTGATAAAAGGCCATTAATTTCATTTAATGTGGACTTTAATTTCATTAAACGTGTACATTTATTACCAAATAACTATTTTATGATACCTATTGAATCATGATGGTGGTATAAAGACCATCCCAATTTTATGAAAATTACTAGAGACCTGGTGCACGAAATTCGTGCACGGGGCAGGGGGGTCCCCTCAGCCCAGCCTGCACCCTCTCCAATCCGGGACCCCTCAGGGAATGTCTGACTGCCGGCCTAAACTGGCAGTCAGATATCCCTCTCACAATCCTGGACTGCTGCCCTTAATCGCTCACCTGCCTCCCTGCCTGGTGGCCCCTAACTGCCCCCCACCTCGCCAGCTTGGTCACTCCCAACTCCTCCTCCCTCACCCACCTGGGCACCTCTTACTGCCCCCCCTGCTGGCCTGGTTGCCCCCAACTGCCATCCCTGCCAGCGTGGTCGTCCCTCATGGCCCCCCTGCCAGCCTGGTCACCCCACACAGCCTGCTGCCCAGTCATTTGGTCGTCCCTCACTAACCCCCTTGCCAGCCTGGTCGCCCCATGCAGCCTGCTGCTCAGTCATTTGGTTGGCCCTCACTAACCCTCCTGCTGGCCTGGTCGCCCCATGTTCAGTCCTTTGGTCAACCGTCACTAACCCTCCTGCAGGCTTGGTTGTAGGCAGTTATCTTGTGAGGGTGTGAGGTTTAATTTGCATATTCCTCTTTATTATATAGGATAGTCTTTGGAATAAGGAGGGCATTTTTCTCAGTAAAAGAATAAGGAGTCCCTTGTTAATAGATTCTCAAGTTGATCACCTTTAGAATTTCTGTCTTTATTTTTAAATCTCTGATTTTCAAAAATGTTTGAACCTTGTTTAATCTGATTCTACATTTTAAGTGGTCAAATGATTATTTGTAGCACAGACTAGATAACTTTTCAGATTTTCAAAATTCCCTTTAAGAGAATATGTGTGTTTAAAAAAAAAATTATTCTGAGTTTTTGCATTCAGAAACACAGTATTTTGCTAATGTAACTGTTTTACAGGGATAGTTTCCCTAAAATGTTGTGTATCTTTGATCACTTTTGGGAACAAGGATTTTATTATTAGTAATTCTCCAAGCATGGCTATGTCCATCATAGGATCTTTCTGCCCTTCACAATTCCACCAATTCCCAGTCTTTCATTAAGTATACATTCTCAGGCCACAGCTTTCATATCTTACCAGTAGCATTTTGTGTAATGAATCTTCTATGCCTGGCATTGGCAAATAAGCCCTGTGTTCACACCTTTGTTTCATTCCCACTAACTTGTGTTATTAGTTTGTTTGTTTTGTTTTGCTATATTCAACTCACTCTCCAGAGTTCAGGGAGCTCTCCCGTGCTCCAAAATGGAGATAATATTCAGGTCAGGAGGAGAAATTCTCAGGAAGAGCAGGTTTCTGTAGCTCTCCAGAATCACATCTCTGTACCAGGCCCTCTGAGCTGTGTCGAGTCCTTTTTACTCTTCCTGAGAGAATTCTATGATCTCATTCTTAAAAAATATATACATGTATTTATTGATTTTTAGAGAGAGAGAGGGAAGGAGAAGGAGAAAGAGATAGAAACATAACTGAGAGAGAAACACCGATCAGCTGCCTCCTGCATACTCGCTACCCAGGCCTGTGCCCTTACCATGAATAGAACTAGAAATCTCTCAGTGCTTAAGTTGATGCTCTACCACTGAGTCACATTGGCCTGGCTATGACCACATTCTTGATTGTCACTCATCCATGAGAAAGAGTCATTGTTGAACACTCTTTGCTTTTTCTTTCTCTTTTTCTGGACTTTTCCTCAGGCAAAAAGGTTCTTCATAAGTAAATTCTCTGGAGTGTGACATTGACTCCCAGTGCTCTGATTCCCTATGTATATCTTTATCCAATTTTCTAATGAAGGACACTTAAGTTGTTTTTATGTCTTGGCCATTATTAATAATACGGCAACAAACAAAGAATTTAATTTAAATTCTTTATTGTTTAAAGTATTACATAAGTCTCCTTTTTTCCCCATTGACCTCACCATGGCTGCTCCCACCCCCCCCCCCAGCACATGCATGCATTGCCCTACTGTCTGTGTCCATTAGTCATGCTCATATGCGTACAAGTGCTTTGGTTGATCTCTTATCCCACCCCCACCCCACCTTCCTTCTTAGGTTGGATGGTCTCTCTGATGCTTCTATGTCTCTTGATCTATTTTTGTACATCATATATTTTGTTTATGTTCTTCATTATATTCAACAAATGGGTGAGATCATGTGATATTTATCTTTCTCCGAAGGGCTTATTTCACTTAACATAATGCTCTCCAGGTCCATCCATGCTGTTTCAAATGGTAAGAATCCCTTCTTTTTTATAGCAGTATAGTGTTTCATTGTGTAGATGTACCACAGCTTTTTAGTCCACTCATCTGCTGATGGGCACTTAGGCTGTTTCCAAATCTTAGCTATTGTAAATTGTGCTGCTATGAACATAGGGGTACATATAGCCTTTCCTATTGGTATTTCTGATTTTTTGGGATATATATTCCTGGAAGTGGGATTACTGAGATACAAATGTGTCATAAGAGAAGAAAAATTATATGTTAATGCACTGGAATACAAAATGTCAATTTAGGACTATTTTTATAAATGCATTTTTCTCTGTTGCATGGGAATTCCAACGAATAACAATAACCCAACAGGAAGGAGCCCACCAAGCATTCAGATCTTGGGCTGTAGGTAACATTTTGGGGCTAAAACATAACCTCTGCGAACTAGAAAAATGGCCGATAGATATGTAAAAAGGTGTTCAACATCACTAATCATCAGGGGAATGCAATCAAAACCACAGTGAAATATTACCTCACACAGTCAGAGTGACTATCATAAAAAACTCAACAAAGAACATGTTGGCTGGATGAAAGAAGGTGAAGGGATTAACCAAAGAACATATAGGCATAACTCATAGACAAACACAATAATATGGTGATGGCCAGAGGGAAGGAGGAAGGAGGCTGGGTGAAGGTGGGTAAAGAACAGGGAGAATTGGGGACATAAGTTATAGTGACAACAATAAAAATGTTAAAAAGCACATGTAGGTGAGGATGTAGAGAAAAGAGAGACCTTGTGCACTGTGGTGGGATTGGAAGTTGATGCTGCCACTATGGAATCCAGTATGGAGATTTCTCAAAACACTAAAAATAGGTCTTTCATATGACCCAGCAATCCCACATCTGGGTATTTAACCAAAGGAAAAACCCCCCACTAATTTGAAAAGATATACGCACCCCTATGTTCATTGAAGTATTATTTACAATAGCCAAGATATGTAAGCAATCTAGATATCCACTAACAGATGAATGAATAAAGTACATGTGGGATATTACTCAGCATAGAAAAGAATGACATCTTGCCATTTGCAACAACATGTATGAACCTCAGGGGCATTATGCTAAGTGAAATACCTCAGACAGAGAAATGCAAATACTGTATGGTTTTACTTATATGTGGAATCTAAAAAAAAAACCCAAACAAATAAACAAACAAAACAAAACAAAAACACACTCATAGAAACAGAGACCAAAGAGAATGGTTACCAGATGGGCGGGGTGGGGGGTGGCAAAAAAGGTGAGGGGGAATATGGTCAATAATACTGTGATAAGTTTGCATGGTTTTCAGAGAAGTCTTAAAATATTTGGATCCTTTACCCACTCTGATTTAATAGATTTTGTTTTTGGATTTTGAACATGCTATGGCAAAATATTATTTGTAATTTAATTTCTTCCTCCATTTTCTGTGAGGAGTTAAACCTGGTAGTTGTACTATGTATTTCTTTTTAAATCCTTCCCAGAGGACATGCTTAGAAAGAGGAAGAGATGGAGAGAGAGAGAGAGAAGCATAGATCAGTTGTCTTTCACATGTGCCCTGACTGTGAATCACAACCACAACCTTTCAGTGCAGGACACTCCACCCAACTGAGCTACTCCTGCTGGGCTGAACTGTTTCATTGGTTTAAAACCTAGTCAATTATAAACCAGCGGTTCACAGTTCAATTCCCTGTCAGAGCACATGTCCAGGTTGCAGTCAGGGCATGCAGGAGGCAGCCAATCAGTGATTCTCTCTCATCATTGATAATTCTATCTCTCCCTCCCTCTCCTTTTCTCTCTGAAATCAATAAAAATATACTTAAAAAATAAAACCTGGCCACTAATCAACCTGATAATTACTTGCACATAACTGGATACAATATTAAAAAGCAGATGTCCTTCTAGAGTGTGGACAGAAGGGTAATGGGTATAAGTTAGTCTAAAGCTAGAAAGCTATTAGGAACTAGTAATAAATAATAAAAATAGAAAATAAGGGAGTGAGAGAGTGATCAAGAAAGAGAGACCGGCAACTCAGCATCTAGGAGACTGAGAAAATATATTATGAAAAATAAACATGTCTAATAAGAATTTCCAAATGAAATGCAGTGCTTTGTGAGATAGAAACTCACTCTCCTTTTCTCTAAGAAAATCAATTAAGGCTGCATTACTCACAAATATGAATGTGGTGAAGGTAAGATACTTAACTTCTACCTGTGTCTGACTCAATATAAAAAATAATAATACCTCAAAGCTTATTTGTTGTCTGTTTGGTAGGGAAATGAGATAATTTAAGTGTATAATCAAGGCCTGGTAATCAATAAAATCTTTAAAAAATATCGCTACAGGTATTCTTATTAAAGAGTTTAAGATACAAAATATAAATAGATTCAGTATTTGGATACAATAAAGGCAAATGAAAAGAATTTCCGTAAGTAGACAATTTGCTTCACTATTTCTACTGAAATATCCTATATAATAAAAACCTAGGTGGAGTCACGCCCTTGTGCGGCACCCTCGCATGATGACGTCACAAGATGGCCATGCACATAGTTGTGGCCGCTTTGTGCTGTGAGGCCCAGGGGTCCTGCAGCTCTGTGTGGTGCAGAGGAGGCCAGTCCTGGTGTCTCCACCACCTTGTGTGGAGGAGGTGGGTCCCAGTGGAGGAGGCAGTTTGCGGCAGGGGAGGGCGGTTGTGGTTGATCAGGTTGGCAGGGGAGGGCAGTTGTGGTTGACCAGGTCATCAGGGGAGGGGAGTTCAGGGTGATCAGGTTGTAGAAGAGGGCAGGTGGGGGTGATCAGCCTGGCAGGGGAGCGGTTAGGGGGTGATCAGGCTGACAGACAAAAGCAGTTAGGGGCAATCTGGCAGGCAGGCAGGCGAGCAGTTAGGAGCTAGCGGTCCCAGATTGTGAGAGGGATGTCTGACTGCCGGATTGTGAGAGGGATTTCCTAAACCAGCAGTTGGACATCCCCTGAGGGGTCCCAGATTGGAGAGGGTGCAGGCCAGGTTGGGGCCCCCCCCCCCCGCCCCCATCCACGAATATCATGCACTGGGATGCACCGGGCGTCTATAATAATTTTAATGACTATTTTAATGTATATCAATTATAAATTCAACACATCTTGATGTCTACATATTGTCCTATGTTGTAACTAGTACTTTGTTCATTCTTTCTTTTTCCTTCTACCCCAATTTCATATATTCTCATCTTTTACTCCTGGCATTAAATGCACACATAGTTTATGTCCCTATTTATAATTGTGAATAAATAAGACTAACTTGATAAATGTAAAGTTCATATTATACATGTGTATATATAGTATGTGAATATTATATCCTAGTTATAAAATTTATATCTCTCATTGCAGAAAATGTGACAATAAACAAGTTAAAAATATCCAATTCCTGATTTCCAAGTATTTATTTTCTTGGTTTATAAATATTCTCACAACAAAAAGATGTCATATTCACAAATATAGGCAAAAGAATTTAGTAATATTAGGATTTCATGAAAGATTTTTTTTTTATTGATTTCAGAGAGGAAGGAGAGGGAGAAAAAGATAGAAACATCAATGATGAGAGAGAACCATTGATTGGCTGCCTCTTGTAGGCCCCACACTGGGGATCAAGCCCCCAACCCAAGCATGTACCCTAACTGGGAATCAAACCGTGACCTCCTGGTTCATAGGTCAATGCTCAACCACTGAGCCACTCCGGCTGGGCATGAAAATAAATGATATGGTGAAGGAAAGTAGTCAAAAGCAATAAAAGCAACTCATAGCAAATATTGCTATGATATTAGTAGCAATGGGCCATGGGAAGGGTTTCTGTCAATTCAGAGTCAATATTGGGATAAAACTCCTCATCAGTCTTTAACATATTGTTCATTTCAGAAGACAATCAAGTCATACTAGAAATCCAATGCAGTGTTTTGTAGCATTTCATTCTGGGACAGTAAAGAACTCTTCTCTAGTTTGCCAAAATTCAGGACCTGTAAGCACATGAACCTTCCTGCAGTTTAAGTCCAGAATCTTTATGAGAAAAAAATGGACAATGATAGAAGAGTCATATTATAAATCAAACTTTCACACACTCGATATACATCTTGTTTATGTATTTGCCTCATTTACCTCAACCATTTTGTTTTTTAATCTTTATCAATATTTATAAAAATGAATCATCTGTATCTGTTAATGATGCCTCTCTTTGCCACTCTGCTTACTTAATGAACTCCCCTGAGCCAACAGGAAAGACACAGATAAAATAAGTCCAGTTCCACTCGTGTGACATATATAAAGAAGAACATTCCTATTTCCTATTTCTTAAAATAGCATTCGCAGGAAAATATCACAGTCTCTGAAGTACAAGGAAAATATATTTAGGTTTTATAGGTGTGTAATCATAGAATTACAAAATATTTATTTGAAATGTTTCCATAAATACAAAGAAAATCTTTAATAAATGTTTTTATTTATTTATTTACTTGTCCACCCAGGTGTAATTGGATCTCAGGTGAGAGACAAAAAGCAGAAATGAGTTGTATGATAATATGTTCCAAAAATTTTACAGTGCCAGGAATAAAGGATATTGTCAACTATCACTAGTCTAAAAAAAAAAAGAGAGAGAACTATGATCCCTGAGAGTCATGAAAATTTAAGTTTCCACACTTGTTCTGACCATACAATAAAAATAAAATAAATTGCTAACTCAATTTATCAACTTTGAAATTATGTAAATATTTAAGCCTATTAGACAGTTAAATTTGAGACTAAATCAAGAAGAACCAAGAAGTAAGTAAATTTATTATTCTTCAATATAATATTCTATTTCATTCAAATGTTTAAAAATATTATTTGTATTTGTGGATTTACATCCCTTTTTATATTAAAAGTTAAGTAATTGTTTAATATCAAGAAGACTATTAATGGAGTCCTAAAGCAGGAATTCAGAAATAATTTTTGTGTTGTTCAATTACTTTTTCTAAGTTTAATGGTACTCTGTTATAGAAATCAGATTATAAAAAGTGATTCCATATTAGAATACCTCCTAACGATCTGTTAGAATATTTTTAAAGGAGCTGAATATTTTAATAAATACTTGCAAGCTTAATTTTAAAGAAACATTAGAAAAATAGCTTTTGTTTAAATATTAGCACAAGATTTTTTCCATGGTCTATGTGTTTTCAAAGAAAAGAGATTATATTTAATTTCAGTTAATATTCATTACTTCAATGTAAGGTTGATGGAAATTGGAGAGAGTGGCTGAAGGAAAACGTGTTTTTGAATTTCATAGATTATTTATCATCATAGATATTTTTAAAATTCCATACTCAATTCTCAAACCTGTTTTAACTTTTTTATGGTCTGTAGGGGAAATATTCTGTTGTAAAGCAGGGGGAAGGATCCGCAATGAGAAATCGCACAGTACCCTCAGAATTCATTCTTCTAGGACTGTCAGATGATCCAGAGCTTCAGATTGTGATTTTTCTCTTTTTAGTTATCACATATATATTAAGTGTCTCTGGAAACTTCACCATCATCACTCTCACCTTGGTGGATTCTCATCTACAGACCCCTATGTATTTCTTCCTCAGGAACTTCTCTGTATTAGAAATATCCTTTACAACTGTCTGTATTCCTAGATTTTTAGGCACAATTATCACCAGAGACAAAACTATTTCATACAATACTTGCACAGCTCAATTGTTTTTCTTCATCTTCATGGGTATAACTGAATTTTACCTTCTAACTGCCATGTCCTATGACCGCTATGTAGCCATCTGCAAGCCCCTGCATTATACAACCATTATGAACAAAAGAGTCTGCATATTGCTTGTCTTTTGTGCTTGGCTGGCAGGATTCTTAAATATCTTCCCACCAGTTATTCTTTTTCTCCAGTTAGATTACTGTGGCTCCAATGTCATCGATCACTTTGCTTGTGACTATTTCCCCCTCTTGCAATTATCCTGCTCAGACACCTGGCTCCTGGAAGTGATTGGTTTTTACTCTGCAATAGTGATTCTGCTTTTCACTTTGGCGTTAATAATTCTATCCTACACGTTCATCATTAGGACGATTCTAAGACTGCCTTCTGCCAGCCAGAGAAAAAAGGCATTTTCTACATGCTCCTCTCACATGATTGTCATTTCCATCTCTTACGGAAGCTGCATATTCATGTATGCCAACCCTTCAGCAAAAGAAAAGGCATCATTGACCAAAGGAGTAGCTATTCTGAATACTTCGGTTGCTCCTATGATGAATCCGTTTATATATACCCTGAGGAACCAGCAAGTAAAGCAAGCTTTTAAAGATGCTTTTCAAAAGGTTATGTTTTTCTCTGGTAAGTGAATGTACTAGTAACATTAAATGGATAAAGTTCTTATCAATGACTTATATTATTCATACTCTCTCAAAACACTCTTTGCTTCATTACAGTTATTTTCCCTTTGTTATTTCCATATTAAAATTTCTCAAATGTTCTACTCAATAAATTTGAAAAAGCTAGATATTGTTTCAGAGTATTCTGCCAAATATTTTATTCAAATGTACTTTGGTGAAGTAAAAAAAAAAAAAATCTAATGATTATGATTTAAGTAAAAGCCTCTTTTGAAGATGTATAGGGCATTTAATTGGCAAGAATGTCAAGGTAGATGTGAAATTCTGAACTTACCATTCTTAGCAGGTAATAAAAGTGAATGCTATTAGAAACTTTTGATTTTATTTGGCATTTGCATGAAATCAAATGGTCACCATCACCAGGAGGTTGGGAGCAAAATATAAACATCTATATAAATATATTAAATAATTGTAACTCATATATATTAAAATTCTTATCCTATATAATAAAAGCATAGTATGCAAATTGTCCCCTCGATTGGGAATTGTCTGGGAGTTCGACCAGGGGGCAGGGTGGGCCGGGGGAAGGGAGGGAGGCCCTGGCCAGCAGCTGGCAGCCGGAAGCCACCAGGACCTCTAGTTAATAATAATTATAATATAATGAGAAGGAGAAGAAAGAGAGATAGAAAAAAAAAAATTTTCAGCAATTACCAGATGCTAGAGTTATTGTTTTCTTTATATTGGCTCATTTAATCCTGCCAATAACTTTATGAGGCACCTACAATTATTATCATCTTTTAGTCAGAGGTATTTTTCTTCAGTTAGATTAACTACCTCCCAAAATTAAAATGTATGTAAACAATGTATGTAGAGAACAGAATGTAAAATATATCAAGTAAAATGCATGAAACTATAATAAACTAGTAAGAGTTCAACTTTCTGGAGAACTGCACTTTAGTTGGAAGATCTACAACTGACAGGGATTTTGGAATTAAGGAAAGAGACATTTTAAACATCTGTTTAAAATATTCTGCACACTCTACTTCAATTAGGCAAACTGTGAGCAATATTTATTTTAAAAAACCTCTTAGAAAGTGAGTATTATTATTTCTAATTTACAGGTGAATGAACAGCAGGAAACTGAGGCCCAGAGTTCTTTGTCACAGAGATTGAAGCTTTCAAACTGGGATTTAAGTCACTTTTCTTTAATCTCAAAATCCAGACTAATAGGATTGCTTTCATTTTTGTACTGGCTTTCACTAGTAGTAATTACGTGTAGAAGTTCATGTTAAATATTAGAATAGTTGAAGGACTTTTGAATGTGTGATTAACTCACTTAGGTTTTACTTACTGATGACAGGTGTTGGGGAGATAGTGATGACAAATAATGACTCTTGCCCTAGATCAGTGGTTCTCAACCTTGGCTGCACATTAGAATCACCTGGGAATCTTTTTAAAATTCTGATTTCGAATTTTAAAAAGATTCCCAGGTGATTCTAATGTGCAGCCAAAGTTGAGAACCACTGCCCTAGATGGTTTTGCTTAGTCACGCAGTGGTTCTCAACCTGTGGGTCGCGACCCCTTTGGCAGTCGAATGACCCTTTCACAGGGGTCGCCTAAGACCATCCTGCATATCAGATATATACATTACGATTCATAACAGTAGCAAGATTACAGTTATGAAGTAGCAACAAAAATAATTTTATGGTTGGGTCACAACATGAGGAACTGTATTTAAAGGGCCAGAAGGTTGAGAACCACTGGTAGTGGATAGAGCATCCGCCTGCAGACTGAAGGTCCTTGGTTCGATTCCAGTCAAGGGCATGTACCTCGGTTGTGGGCTCCTCCTGGGCCCAAGTCCTGGTCAGGACTTGAGCAGGAGGCAACTAATCAATGTGTTTCTCTCACATCTATGTTTCTCTCTGTTCTACTCTCTCTTCTACTCTCTTTCTAAAAATCAATGGAAAAATATCCTCAGGTGAGGATTAGAAATAAATTTAAAAATAATGATTCTTGCTCTAAATAATCTCAAATTCTAACAGGAAGCAAAATATAACATAATTAAAATTTAATTTGATAAATGCAACAAGTCAGGTCTAAGTTGCCTATAGCCTGATAATATTATCATTGACAAAAAATTTCAATTTTACTGCCTCTTCTAGCAGAATTATGGTCGATTGCACAATAATTGCTAATTATTTGATCATTTTAACCCTTGAGTCACAAATATTTGATAAACCTTGTCTGCTTTGGCTGTCATCTTAGTTTTCACTTCTATTTTCTCTGTTGGTCATTATCTTGTGTAGTATTAAACAATCACATTATTTCCTGAGTAAAAAAGGTTACTGGAAATTGAATTATAGAAAAAGTTTCTCCAATACAGCTCCCTCTAGCCCCAACTTGTATTGTGAATCATGAATTAATCATCAATTCAGTTTTACCTGTGTACCACTTTTTATCTGGTATTCTCTCAGATCTATTGCAGGCATATACTAGTCTTTTGGATTAATATAATATACCATTCCATCCTATAGGCTTTCAGGTAACAGATAAAATGTAAACATTTATGAGTTAATCTTTTTTAAAGCATATCAAGTACTATCTATACTAATAAAAGAGTAGTATGCTATTACACCAGACATCTTCCAAACTATGGGGAAGTCCTTCCTGACAAAGCCAGCCAGGTGAAGCCCCCTGCCAGTGGCCCCGGGCGCCAGAGCCTGGGGCTGGCTGTAGCCTGGGAGATGGACAAGCCACCTGCCCCATGGTCCCGGAGGAGATGGAGAAGCCACCTGTCTCGCAGTCCTGGGCCACAGCCAGCCTGAGTAGCCACCCGCACCGTGTGTGTGTGTGTGTATGTGTGTATGTGTGTGTGTGTGTGTGTGTGTGTGTGTGTGTATGGGGGGTAGGTGCGGGGTGGGGGGGTGAGACAGAGAAGCCGCCCACCCTGAGGTCCCAGGCTCAGGCAGCTGGAGAAGCCGCCAGAGCTGTGGTCCAGGGCACCAGTGCCTGCAGCTCGGGAGGTAGGTTCCTTCTTCTTCCACTGCAGTCATTACTCCAATATTCCCCTTCTGAATTTCTCTCTGCTGCTCCAACCCAACTCCACTTTTCATCTGAAGGATAGGGAACAGAGAGAGCAATGTTAAAAGCTTACATTTTTAAGCAGGTAAGGTTGGTACTTATATAAATGGAAAACTAGAGTCCTTAAGGTAACAAAGGCTAGAAGGGAGGGGACAGGGAGAGGGCAAGACATATTATATCCAGCAATCCATGTGGGTACTGAAAACTTTTCAGTGATGACAATCAGTGAAGATATGAATCAACAAAAATAGTTGACAGAGACAATTCTTCCATCTTTGAAAGTATCTATATCAAGTCTGTTTAAATAGATTTTCATCTGAATAATATAACATACTAGAGGACCAGTGCACAAAATTTGTGCATGGGGGAAGGTGTCCCTCAGCCCAGCCTTCACCCTCTCCAATCTGGGACCCCTCGAGGGATGTCCTACTGCCTGTTTAGGCCAGATCTCACAACCCAGGACTGTTGGCTCCCATCTGCTCACCTGCCTGATTGCCCCTAACTGCTTCTGCCTGCCAGCATGATCACCCCCTAACAACTATTCTGCCAGCCTGATCAACACCTAACTGCTCCCCTAACAGCCTGATTGCCCCCAACTGCCCTACCTGCCAGCCTGGTCACCCCCAACTGCCCTCCCCTGCTGGCCTGGTAGCCCCCAACTGCCCTCTCATTCAGGACTGATCACCCACAACTGCCCTCCCCTGCAGGCCATCTTGTGGCGGCCATCTTTGACCACATGGGGGAGGCCATCTTGTGTGTTGGAGTGATGGTCAATTTGCATATTACTCTTTTATTAGATAGGATTCTGACAAGACCACCACCACCAATGTGGTCAGTGTTGTGCTGGTAAATGTTTAACAACTGGCTCTCAATCAAATAAAACAAAACGCTGATTTATAATATTGGCCAATTTCTGTGGCATAAATACTCCATCAATGGCTGATTTCGGCTGCTAATGTGATGCCACTAAATGCAGAGCTGAGGAGAAACATGCAGTAAAACACTATTATATTCCACCAGAAAGATCCAAAAGATATAAATAATGTCACGAGTTAGAACAGTAAAGTGTAGTAAATAATTGAGGGGTGATGAATTTAGAGTATGTATTACCTTTGGTTTTCATGTAATTTATTCAATTTTAAGATTATATAATTTAATTTTTAATAATGACCATGTTTAACAATCAGCTTGCAAAATTCCTGAAAATTTGTGAGCCAGGAAGAGCAGGCTTTAGCACAATACTGAGTGGAGTATAATGGTTAAAGGGCATGGTTCATGGATTTGAAATGAGACTCAGCCACTTTCAGGCTTTACTGGTCAAGTTACCTGATCTCTCTATACCTCAGTGTTTTCATCTGTGTAATTATAGTACATACTATATAGAGTTGTTGCAAAGATAAAATGAAATTTGTGTATGACACAGCACAGTACCTGAAATAATAATTCACTCAATTTGTTATAAACTGTTACTACCTCAATATGTTATTGACAAAATTACTCTACTCATGCTATAAGAATGAAATTTTATTGATGAGAAAAATATCTTATTTTGAGATTTACATGGAGACAGTCAATTTTGCTTCCTAGGCAGTAGATGGTATTCTACCACTAGGAACTAAAAAGGGAAAAAATGACCTCAATCAACATGATTGAGGCAATGTATTATTAGCTGGATCATAAAGCAAAGAGAATGCCATACATTCTGGGATACATCTGCAGTAAGAAGCTTCACCTCCGGTATTAATTCTGGTCAACTAAGCATCAGACTTAAGATGAATGGTGAGAAGGAGTCTGAGCCTGCTTCTAGACTTAGCAGGAATAGAACTTTAATACATAAGTAACAGTTACTATGGTTAATGATGATGACAAAAACACACCATGATCTATACCAGTGATGGCGAACCTTTTGAGCTCGGCGTGTCAGCATTTTGAAAAACTCTAACTTAACTCTGGTGCTGTGTCACATATAGAAATTTTTTGATATTTGCAACCATGGTAAAACAAAGATTTATATTTTTGATATTTATTTTATGTATTTAAATGCCATTTAAAGAAGAAAAATCAACCAAAAAAATGAGTTCGTGTGTCACCTCTGACACGCATGTCACAGTTTCGCCATCACTGATCTATACTAATAAAAAGGTAATATGCTAATTAGACCAGATGTCTTCCGGACGACTATCCACATGTCCTTCCTCACAAAGCCGGGCCCAGGCGAAGCTGCCTGCCGGCGGTCCCAGGCACCAGCTCCTGTGGCTGGCTGCGGCCTGGGAGACAGAGAAGCCACCCTCCCCGCAGTCCTGGGAGCCAGTGCCTGTGGCCCAGGCAACACCACCTACCCACCATCCCCTGCGGCTGCAGCCAGCCTGGACAAAGCTGGCCTGGGTTCCAGGTGCCAGAGGCCAGCCAGAAGGAGGGAATCTGGGTCCTGGGTGCAGGGCCAAGGCAGAGGTGTTTAGGGGCAATTGAGCCAGTAGGGGAGCAGTTAGGGGCGATCAGACTGGCCGGCAGAAGCAGTTAGGGGCAATCAGGCAGGCAGGCAAGTGGTTAGGAGCCAGCGGTCCCAGATTGTGAGGGGGATGTCTGATTGCTGGTTTAGGCCACAGGGATCAGGCCTAAACCGGCAATCAGACATCCCCCAAGGGGTTCCAGATTGAAGAGGGTGCAGGCCAGGCTGAGGGACACACACCCCCGTGCACAAATTTTGTGCACTGGGCCACTAGTCTATATATATATAAAAGGCTAAGGGTTCGTCCTTCCCTCCAACCAGTAGCTATGATGCACAATGACCTCCAGGGAGCAGATGCTTAACCCAGGAGCAGCCATGATGCACACTGGCCATTTAAAAATAAATGGTGCCCTGACCAGTTTGGCTCAGTGGCTAGAGCATCGGTCTTTGGACTGAAGAGTCCCAGGTTCGATTCCGGTCAAGGGCATGTACCTTGGTTGTGGGCCCATCCCCAGTAGGGGGTGTGCAGGAGGTAGCTGATAGATGTTTCTCTCTCATGGATGTTTCTAACTCTCTATCCCTCTCCCTTCCTCTCTGTAAAAAATCAATAAAATATATTTAAAAAAAATAATTGGCACCATGGGCCTGGCATTGACAAACCAACACTCGGCTTCCCCCAAGTGGGACACAGGCTCCACCACAACCCTAGAGCAACACCCCACCAAATCACAGTCAACGTTGCCAAGACCCCATGGTGCAAATTGCGGCCCACAGCCCAACCCAGCTCAGCCCAAAAACGTTTGTGCCGGGGTTCTTGTCCCAACATCAAGAAGGGTTCAGGAATCTGGAAAAGGCTGTGCATAGATGACATAGAAATCCAAAGACTAATAAAGAGTCCAGAGACGAAAGATAATTTTGAAAGGCATTGGGGGTCAGAGGAGCTTTGCTAAAGGAGCTAAGATCTAAGGTCTTAAGTCTAAGGTCTTAGGTTCTCTCCGTTTCCAGGACCCCATGCTTTTTATTAATACAATTTGTCCTAAGGCAAGGCAGAGATATACACTTCAAAGGTTTGGTACAGAGTCCATTGTCAGAATGGGGGAATTAGCCTACGGCTGTTCAGGTGTTTGGACTGTAGGAGGCAATAGCATGTAGATTAAGGTGCTCTTTTAACTGTCTGGCAGCCAGCAATCAGTTTAATGTATCCTATTCAGGTTTGGGGAAATGCCTTTAGCCATTCCCAACAGGTGACCACATGTGTGACTCAACCCTGTTGAGTCCCCAAGTCTCATCAACTTTTTGATAAAACTCTTGAAATTATGACATGCTGTAATTGGTGCCGGAGTCCATTCATTGTTTTCACTAGCTGAGTTTAGACAGAGACCCCCAAAAGCTAGTAACCTTTGAAGTCCTAGCAAAGGTCAGGACTGCACACCACCCAGTTAATCTAGGAACCACCCAGTTAATTTAGATAATAATAGTTGAAGCATCATCCCCACCTTAGTTCCCTTAATTCCTTAGATACTTATGTAGATCCTTGTTGATTATTGTTGATCAGATACTCTGCCTATTCCTGGAAATCATCTATTGATGAGCTAATCAGATACTTTGTCTGTTCCTGGAAATTGTTTGCTGATCTGTGTGTCATTGAAACCTCCTTACCCTAAGGGCTACTCCAGATCAATAAAAGATTGGAGCGGCCAGAGCATCCAGAGCATCCGTGGAAGTCCTTCGGGACTTGCCCACCTGGTCCCCCGGTATTGCAAAATTATCTTGTGTCTTTTTCTCTCATTTTTTGTGCGGCTCCTCTTTCAGATACCGAACCCTACTCCATGCAGAACGTGGAGGGAGTCTTACTCGACAAATTGGTTCCCGGCACGTTTGCTGTGGACGCCAGGTAACAACGTGAAATAGCAATGCCAAGCTTCCTCTCCCTAGCAACTAGCCTCCTTGGAGTTTCTTCAGCCCAGGAACCTGACTTGCTTTATAGCCAGGTGCAAACATTATACACTTTAACTAAATGTCTATGAAGCGTTTTCCCATGCCTCATCTCATTTGATCCTCACAGAAGTCCTGGAGTAGGTAGAGAGGAGACTCAGTAGAATCCTTTTTTTTTTTTTTTTTCATTAGCAAGACAATGGAGATTTAGAAAGTTTAGAAACTTGACCTGACTGAAAAGAGGTAAGAAATGGTGGAACTGGAAAATGACTTCAGGTTTTCTCACTGCACAGAATATATAGTCCAACACTGCTACAGTTAAATATTTTACCCTTTTTTCTCCCTTCATGATCTATAATAATAATCTGCTTCATGTTGATGTTAACTACTATGTTGCTGACAATTACCTGAAAGAGAAGTCGGGGTGCTTCACTGGGCTGGAAAAAGTTTAGCTAAATCAGAAAGCAGGTCTAATTAAGCAAGTTTCTCTCTCTCTCTATATATATATATAAAAGGTTAAGTTGACTCGTGCATGCACCATACATATAAAGCTCTCCCTGGCACCAATCACATGCATGTGTTTTGATATGTCAATGTTGATCATGAATGTGGTTGACACTTCTATTATAGAGAAAGGGCAAATAGCGATATTAAAATATTTCTTCTAATTTCCTTTCAATGTGCACAAATCTGTGCACCAGGACACTAGTATCAATATAAAAGATGGGTTTGCCCACAACATTTGCAGTAATCCAGTAAGATTTCCAGGTAAAATAATAAATATAATTAAATGGATATTCTGGACAAAGAGAATCATGATGGCAAATAACAGTTGTTGAAATTAGAGAAGTATGGGGTGCGGCTACAGTGTTTTGGACAGGTTCAAGCCTCAGACTAATGAGAGGGCACAGTCCTCTCATGGCCACGTGCAAGTCCCAGATGGAGGGCAGGGCCCTCCCAGCACAATTATAGCCAACAGCTATAGTTGTAAGCTTGAACCTATTGTCCGAACACGTGGCCCCACGTGCCTTGTGATAGAGTTTAGGTGCATGTAGTTGAGTAGGGTTGAAACTCACGAGAATGCTGTAAACAACTTGATCATGCCCCTACTTTGCTTTGTGGCATCTGCTATAAAATTAAGACACGGCTTGTGGGTGCTGGCGCTGTCTCCTCATCAGGGAGCAGCGTCCCACCGGGACTCAGCTTTCATTCTCTTGTCTGTCTTTTCTCAATCCTTTCATCACCCCCACTCAGGATAACCCTTGGCTGTGCTGGTGCAGCCCAGAGAAGTGTATGTTGAGTCATGTGGAAAGAAACAGAAAAGTAACAATTATTTCCTTTCTATGAAAGAGCTATTTCATTGATTCCATTTATTATGCAAAGAATAATAATTCTGCTCAACTGGTATGGCTAAGTAGTTGAGCTTCAACCCAGGAATCAGGACATCAAGGTTTGATTCCCTGTCAGGGCACATGGGCCCAGTCGAAGGCTCAATCCCCAGTAAGAGGCATGCAGGAAGCAGCCAAGCAATGATTCTCTCTCATCATTGATGTTTCTATCTCTCTCTCCCTCTCCCTTCCTCTCTCTGAAATCAATAAAAACATAATCTATAATAATAAAAACATAATATGCTAATTATACTGGAAATCCTTCTGGATGACCTTCTGGATGAAGTCAGGGCTGCAAGGGAGCCCGGGTCCTGGGTGCCAGAAGGAAGCCGGTGCCAGCAGCTGGGGGAAGGAGGGAATACTCTTGCATTAATTTTGTGCATCGGGCATCTAGTAAAGAAATAATTCTATGAAACCAATACTCACTTCCCACTTGTGAATATTGTTTTAAAGTATCATAAATATTTTACCTATACCTCTAAGATTGTAACAGTCTCTTTAAGTCAATATATTTTTTTCTTCCATTTAAAGAATGAGACATAAAAATTCATAGGAACTTATATGTGGCAAATAAACATTGGAACAGTGATTCAAATCAGGATTATGCTCCCCAAATAAACCATTGTACCCACTCTCTGGGGAGGGGAAAAACCTTACAAAATAAACAAATACAAAGGAATCTTAGAAATTCAGAATAAAATGCTATTTAGGTTATTTATTCTTTCACAAAAGTGCTAAATGAGCCTATCCACAGTGCAAGGTTTGGTTTATGACAATTTCATATCCCCCAAAATTAAACATTTAGAGGACAATTGCTCTTTTTGAATTAAAACTCATAGACACAGACAGTAGCATGGTGGTTGCCAGAGGGAAGGGGGCTGGAGGGTCGTAAAGAGTAAGGGGGTAAAATATATGAAGATGGAGAAGATTTGACTTTGGGTAGTGGGCACACAATGCAATGAGTGACATAGAATTGTACATTTGAAACCTATATAATCTTGTTAACCAATGTCACCCCAATAAATTTAATTTTAAAAAACTTATATCTCTAAACTTAAATACAGAAAATCACTTTAGCAAAGAAACTCAGAATCCCCCAGCTCTTCTATTGGTAACTCAGATGTAATATATACCTGCATGATAAATTAGTCTCTCATGGGCAAGACTCTCTGTCATATTTGGATTGAGCACTGACTTATCCATACCACTAATCTCAGTCACAGCTGTAGAATATGTGGTTGGTAAATCTCACTCATTCATATTACTTAGTCATTCTCCATCAGTCTGATTTGAGTAACAGCAAACTTTTGTATTCTTAAGCAATCAAAGCTCTTTCATGTTCATCAGGCCCTGCATCTGTTTCTAATGTTAGGTCTCCTGGGCTAAAATTCTCAAACTCAAATTGCCCTTTTTGCTTCATCTCTATAATTGGACCTGTATTGCTATATTTTACAGTCCATATAAGATTACATGAGCATCAGGAAACAGTGTGGTATGTTTACCATATGACAGAAAATTTCACAATTCACTGGAATTTCATTTTTCTTGACTGTCTTAATGGACTATAAGCATTTCTCAAGCAAAGAGGACAGTTTGTTCATTATTGTCTACCAAAGGGCTTACGTAATGTAGTATTGACTAAAAATTATTAATCAACAAAATCAATGGTAGTCTCTAAATGCCTACTTCCTAATTAAACTATTAAGATATCTTGCCTTGAAATTATCATTGTTTTGCTCTGAACATCTGATTTGAATGAGCTTATATGTTTGGGTTTTTCTAGGACTTCTTGTTTTTCGGAACCATAGATAAAAATTTCTGTAACCCTTAAACAATACTAATCACTACTTAAACTCCTTATTCAACAGACAGAACCACTCTTTCCTTTTCAGTTCTGCCTCCTAAGGTCTGTACTGTGGACATATTTAGAACAAAATCCTATGTTTTAATCATTAAGATAACAGATGCACCCCTATGATTACATTCCTAGGGCTATCACACTTTTAATGTGTTTTTTTAGTTAAGATGTTTTTGTATAGATAGTAGTAAAATATCACAATGATACCCAACAATATCATTAATTTAAGAAAGATCTCGCCATTACTCCCCAGGGCTTCCTTGAGGTGGGTTTCCTCAAGTCTGAATAGCAGCTCTTCTACCCTCTCATCTACTCCATATAATCTCAGAAGCATAAATCTATTTGAATGACCTTGGGGAAATAGCTGGACTCTTAATAAGTCAGTTTCCTAACATAAAAATTAGGAGGATTAATAGTAATTTCTTCAGTAGCAGTTGTCAATATTTATTTAGATAAAGCTTAAAAGGGACTTACAAACAAGTGTGGTTCTTTCCAAGTGCTTAATAAATTATAACTATTAGTATTATCTTAAATAGTAACAGTTTTAATGTAATGGCATACAGCTATCCACATACAATTCACACAAAATAATTCATCTTTATGCATCACAATAGTATCAAGAGGACAACTGGCCTTGTTTAATATATTATGTGTACCCACTGATCTGTATATAAATTGGGGATTACAATAATGTTTACTTAATTCATTTATGGAAATAATTCAGACTTCTTTTTTGGATATTACTATTCTGAAACCATTTTATTATAAATGTACTCATTTTGCATCTTCCAAATTCCTTCAAATGTGTGTATCCATGTGCAGGGATTGCAAGGACCACATTTTCAGTTGTCTTCAGTAGGATTCTAAATGTGATTTTAGTTCTGCCAATCAGGTACATTCATAAAAGATATGAACTTTAAACTTAGTTGTCAAATATGTATATATATATATATATATGATCATATCAGAATCAGATGATCCTAAACCTTATAGAAATAGAGTACTAGTTTCCTGAAGACTAGAACTAACATAGAACTATATTTCCTTTCTCACAAAAATGAAGACTCAATTTTGTGAATTTGCTTTGAGACCATTCTAGCAAGTTCATCTTAACATTTGCCTTCAGCTCTCTTGATAATTCCTTAAGCCATTCATTACTCTATTAAATAGATATATGTTTAAATAGCTAGGGTGGACTCTGCTCTCAGAAACTTCACTTGATATACAAAGAGCATTTCCAGGTAACAGACTCTGAAAGCAGTAACAATCTGGGGTCAATTTATTAACCTGGTTAGATGTGAAGTCAACAAAAATTCCATTAGGCAATTAAATGCTGGTAGTCTACATTCACACATTAGGAAGTTAGAGCTTCCCTAGAATTAAATGCCTACTAAAAGCAAGTTTGAATAAACTTAAATAATAAATGCAAAGCTAATACAGTAGCCTGGCTGCTTCCATATGCATTAGAGAGCTTAAAGAAAGAAAATGTAACTTTAATGTTTCAATCATCTTACAACAGAAGAGGTGACTTAGTTAGTTATTAAATCTTGATTCTACAGATTCCTTAATTATAAAGTTGATTTAATTCACAAGCTCTCCATATGTCTTCTGTGAATGAATGTTAGGGTGTTGATTGGGAAAGAGTGATGACTGAGAATTAGAATGAGTCCTGAATTTGAAAGCACAACCTGACTGTCTTGTCAACAGGAGGATCCATCTTCCTCTGCCTCATGAAGTGGTTCAGGCATTGTTTAGAAACTCTGTAATTACCTCATAGAAAGGAGTTAACTTTAAATTTCTCCTTGTGTTTGCATTCACCACTACTAGGCTATCTTCGGACCTATAGCATGTATCAGAATAACTGGGCATTAACCAGAAGATGACAAGCATGCATAAACGAAGAAACAAAAAGTTTACATATTAAGAGTTTTACAAGATTTTGCTTGTTTGTTTATTTATTTATTTAAATACATTTTAATTAATTTCAGAGAGGAAAGGAGAGGGAGAGAAGGCTAGAAACATCAATGATGAGAGAGAATCATTGATTGACTGCCTCCTGCATGCCCCCTACTGGGGATGGAGCCTGCAACCAAGGCATGTGCCCTAACTGGAAATCTAATTGTAACCTCCTGGTTCATGGGTTGATGCTCAACCACTGAACCACACTGTCTGAGTTTTGCTCATTTATTTGAACAGAAATATGAAAACTTATGTTTGGATGAATTCTAATATCCCATGTCTAGAGCAGACATTAATTTTATATTGAGCTGAAATTATTGAATTTAGTGCATCTATCAGAAATTGTGGATTCTCTATGCATCTTTGAGTAGATGGGAGGCAATCCACTAGTTCCTCAGGTAATTAATAAATGAATGATTCAAAGTTATCCTATAATAAAAAGTTGAAATATTAGTTAATATAGAGGTTTAAATCAATAATACATTGATGAGATAAATAGGTTGGAATGCATTCAACATTTTCAAGCTATTTATTAATCTCCAAACTATATTCCCTAAAATATCCAGAAATAAATACATTTTCTTTTGTTATAACTGAGGAAAAGAGGAATTGGGGTTGATGATGAAAGTGGGACATGCTGCTATTGAAGCTTCCCTGAAGCTTCCCTGATAGTGTCTTCCTTAAGTCTTGGAATGATGGAACCAAGTTATTGTATAGCTTCCAGAAGCCTATGTAAAGTGGTAATAAAAATGGTAATTCACGGAGATGCACCTTTATTATAGGAGATTAATCATGAAAGTGTAGAACAAAAATAAATGGGAAACCTACTGAGGTAATTTTTACTCAATAATAATAGCAATAACACTAATAATAATAACAACAAATCTTATTAATGGAAGCCTGATTTGAACCAAAAAACTTTCATACAATCCAGATTTGAATCAGTTTCTGGAAAAAGAACACTTTCTGTGAAGTAAAGTGTCCTGTTGCAATTTATGAAAGACCCTGCAGTTTCACCCCACACATGCAATGAATCTCATGATCAGTTTACAGTGGCTAATTACTTAAAAGAGCAGCCAATGGCCAATGCTGAAGAATATGAAAAACAAAATAAATAATGCAGTAGCTATAATAATAAAAGCATAATATGCTAATTAGACCAGACAGCCTAACAACCTTCCAGATATCCTTCTGGACAAACTTCTGGACAAAGACAGAGCTGGGAGGGCTGAGGCAAGCCACCATGGCTCTGAGGGCCAAGGCCCTTGCATGAATTTTGTGCATCAGGCCTCTAGTTGAATTATAACCCCCAAAATAAAATTAATAATCATTAGTGCATACTGTTATAAATAATTGAATAATTAATTAAAGTGGGAAGGATTAACTATTTTTAAATATATTTTATTGACTTGAGAGAGAGAGGGAGAGAGAAATAGAGGAAGAGAGGAAGGGAGAGGGAGAGAGATACATCTACCAGCTGTTTCATGCACGCCCCGGACTGGGGATCAAGCTGGTAACTCAGGCGTGAGCCCTGACTGGAAATTGAACTGCAACCACTTGATGCATGGGTCGATGCTCAACCAAATAGCCACACTGACCAGGACAATAATTAACTTTCTTGCAGAAGAGCACTAATTAATACATTCAAAAGAAATGAAGAAAGTAGATAAGCACAATCTCAAAAACAGAAAAAAAGGGGTGAGGGAGGTTGAAGTAGGTAAAGGTGGGATAAATGGAGATGGAAGGAGGCTTTGGGTAGCAAACACACAATGCAATATTCATGTGATGTATTACAGAATTGTACACTTGAAACCTATATAATTTATATAATGCCGTTCACCCCAATAAATTCAATAAAATTTTTAAAAATAATGTATTGAAACATTAAATCACATTTTATTCATTTAGTTATTCTTAATTTAATAAATGTAATTATTCACCAAAAAGCTTCCAGCAAACAAAACCCCAGGGCCAGACAGCTTCACAGGGGAGTTTTATCAAACATTCAAAGAAGAACTAAAACCTATCCTCCTCAGACTACGCCAAAAAAATTCAAGAGGAAGGAACACTTCCAAGCTCATTCTATGAAGCCAGCATCATCCTCATACAAAAACCAGATAAAGACAACACAATGAAAGAGAATTACAGGTCAATATCCCTCATGAACATAGATGCCAAAATCCTCAACAAAATTCTAGCAAATCAGATCCAGCATTACATAAGAAAAATCATACACCATGATGAAGTAGGATTTATCCCAGGGATGCAAGGATGGTACAATATCCACAAATCAATAAACATGATACATCACATAAACAAATACAGTGATAAAAATCACATAGTCATATCAATTGATGCAGAAAAAGCATTTGACAAAATCCAACACCCTTTCTTGATAAAAACCCTCAGCAAAATGGGAATAGAAGGATGATACCTCAACATAATAAAAGCCTTATATGACAAACCTACAGCCAACATCATACTCAATGGGCAAAATCTAAAACCATTTCCCCTAAGAACAGGAACAAGACAGGGATGCCCACTTTCAACACTACTGTTCAACATAGTACTGGAAGTGCTAGCCATAATGATCAGACAAGAAGAAGAAATAAAAGGCATCCAAATTGGAAAAGAAGACGTAAAATTGTTCTTATTCACAGATGACATGATACTGTACATAGAAAACCCTAAAGACTCAATCAAAAATTATTAGACTTAATAAATGAATTCGGCAATGTACCAGGATACAAAATTAACACCAAGAAATCGATGGCATTTTTATACACCAATAGTGAACTTACAGATAGAGAGATTTAAAAAACAATCCCATTTACCATCTCATCAAAAAAATTAAGATACCTTGGAATAAACTTCACTAAGGAGGTAAAAGACCCGTACTCAGAAAACTACATTTCAGGACACTGAGAAAATAGGTTAGAGGAAGACATAAACAGATGGAAGAATATACCGTGTTCATGGAGAGGTAGAATCAACATCATTAAAATGTCCATACTATGCAAAGCAATCTATCGATTCAATGCACTCCCATTAAAACACCAATGGCATATTTCACAGACCTAGAACAAACTTTCCAAAAATTCATCTGGAATAAAAAAAGACCCTGAATAGCTGCAGCAATCCTGAGAAAGAAGAACAAAGTAGGTGGAATCTCAATACAAGATTACAAAGCCACTGTTGTCAAAACTGGCTGGTACTGGCAAAAGAACAAACATATAGACAAATAGAATAGAATAGAGAACCCAGAAATTGACCCAAATCACTATGTCACTATGCTCAATTAATATTTGACAAGGGAGGCAAGAACATACAATGGCATCAAGACAGTCTCTTCAATAAATGGTGTTGGGAAAATTGGACAGATACATGCAAAAAAATGAAACTAGACCACCAACTTACACCATACACAAAAATAAACTCAAAATGGAAAAAGGACTTAAACGTAAGACGGGAAACCATAAAAATATCAGAGGGATCCACAGGTGCAAAATCTCAGACATATACTGAAGCAATATCTTCACTGATATAGCTCCTAGGGCAATGAAAACTGAGGAGAAAATAAATAAACAGGACCATATCAAAACAAAAAGCTTCTGTACAGCAAAAGAAACCATCAATAAAACAACTAGAAAGCCCACTGCATGGGAGAACATATGGCCAATGTTATTTCCAATAAGGGTTTAATCTCCAACATTTAGAGGGAACTCATAGAGCTTAACAAAAGAAAGATAAATAACCCAATCAAAAAATGGGCAATGGACCTAAATAGGTACTTTTCGAAAGAGGACATAAGGAAGGCTAATGACAACATGCTCAAAGTCACCAATCATCTGAGAGATGCAAATCAAAATAACAATCTCACACCTGTCAGAATGGCTATCATTAACAAATCAACAAATAACAAGTGCTGGCGAGGATGCGGAGAAAAGGAACCCTTGTACATTGTTGGTGGGAATGCAGACTGGTGCAGCCACTGTGGAGAACAGTATGGAGTTTCCTCAAAAAACTAAAAGTGAAACTCCCATTTGACCCAGTGATCCCACTTCTGGGAATATATCCCAAGAAACTAGAAACACCAATGAGAAAGGATATATGCACCCCTATGTTCACAGCAGCACAATTCACCATAGCTAAGATCTGGAAACAGCCTAAGTGCCCATCAGCAAATGAGTGGATTAGAAAGCTGTGGTACATCTACACAATGGAATACAATGCTGCTATGAAAAAGAATGAACTCTTACCATTTGCAACAGTGTGGATGGAACTGGAGAGCATTATGATAAGTGAACTAAGCCAGTCAGAGAAAGATAAATATCACATGATCTCAATCATTTGTGGAATATAATGAACAACATAAACTGGTGAACAAAAGCAGATCCAGAGACAGACAGCATGGATCAGACCATCAAACCTCAGAGGGAAGATAGGGGAGGGTGGTGGTAAGGGGGAGAGATCGACCGAAGGACTTGAATGCATGCATATAAACCTAACCAATGGACATAGACACCTGGCGGGTGAGGGCATGAAGGCGGGGGGGCGGGCAATGGAGTGATAAGTACACCTATATAATACCTTAATCAATAAAGAAAAAAGAAATTCCAAAATAAAATAAAAATAAATTAATTAATGTAATTATTTATATTCTGGTGATCTTTATGCATGTTCCTATAATCCATTATTGAAAATATTGATATAAAAACTAATTGTGTAAAAATTTTGAAAGCATACAATTTGCCATGCTCAATGGAGATATATTTTATTCTTTAAAATTGCTATTAAACATATTTGTTTGTCAAATATATGTTGACAGAATGTGATTAGATTTGGTGTGGTGAGGACACAGTGAAATAGAAAGATGATTAATTATAAAATTATACATATGGAACTTACATAATGTTATTAACTAATGATACCACAATAAATTTAATTTAAAAAGAAGAATGTATTTTGGGTACTGCACAGGTTTGTATAGTTCCCTTCAAAAATTCATGTTCACCTGGAATCTGTAGATAAGACCTTATTTGTAAGGTCTTTGCAGATGTCTTCAAGTTCAGATGATTTCTCATATATTAAAGCAATTTATTTAAAGTTAAATAAATTAAAATTAAAGCATGTATCTTTATTTTATAATAGGTTCTCTATAATGTATAATTTTAAATAATATCAAGTCCTACAGATAAACATATAAACACTATTGTGACAATGTTTGTAATTCAACCTCATGCTTATGGCACATTATTCAAGTTCTAGATTTTGATTTTTAGTAAAACAATATATTTTGAGTTTAAACAGCCATTATGCTTTAACTAGAGGCTCAATGCATGGTATTTGTGCACAGGCTGGGGGGTCCCCTAAGCCCAGCCTGCACCCTCTCCAACCTGGGACCCCTCAGGGGATGTCCAACTGACGGCTTAGGACCAATACCAGGGATTGCTCCTAAACCAGCAGTCAGACATTCCTCTCACAATCCGGAACCGCTGGCTCCTAACTGCTCACCTGCCTGCCTGCTTGATCGCCCCTAACTGCATGTATATAAGCCTAACCAATGGACACAGACCCCTGCCAGCCTGATCACCACTAACCGCCTCTGCCTACCTGCCAGATCACCCCTAACTGACTCCCCTGCAGGCCTGGTTGCCCCCTCCCCCCCACCCCCGCCAGTCTGGTCACACTTAACTTCCACACCCGCCAGTCTGGTCTCCCTTTACTGTCCCCCCCTCACAAGCCTGGTTGCCTCCAACTGCCCCCCTCTGCCAGCCTGGTCGACTCTAACTGCCCCCCCCTCTGGCTTGGTCTCCCCATGCTGGCCTGGTCTCCCCTAACTGCCCCCTGCAAGCTTTGTCACCCCTTACTGCCCCTCTTGCTGGCCTGGTCTCCCCTAACTACCCTTCCGCTGGCCTGATCACCCTGAACTGCACCCCCATTGGCCTGGTCACCCCTAACTGCCCCCCCTGCCAGCCTGGTCACCCCCAACTTCCCCTCCTGCTGGCCTGGACATCCCACACAGCCTGTTGTTCAGTCATTTGGTCGTCCCTCACTAACCCCCCTGCTGGCCTTGTTGCCCCACACAGCCTGCTCTTCATTACTTTTACTGTGACAGTGTCCCAGACAATTTGCATATTCCCATATTATTAGCATAGATAGTCTCTACTTCAGTATGAATTCTGTATTGCTTAACCATATACATTGAATAACTTCGTTTGTCTCCCAAAGAAACAGTAAAAATAACCTTAAAACCTTTGTTCAGAGAGTTTCTAGCATTTAAGATCATTAAATAACCACAATTTCTATTTATTTTAAACTATTTCATGAAACAAAATGTTTTATGAAACTCACAGAGTAAGTAAAATCTAGCTATGTCTCAAATAATGAATGTACCATAAATGAGATATTACAAATGTCTTCCAAGATCAAAGCAGTGAAAAATAAGATGATGCCGAGGGAGAATATACATCATATTACACAGGAAAAAGGAAATCTGGGATTTTGAAAATACTATAAAGTAGAATTCTCACACTTTTCTGTAAGAATTAAAAATTATGCAAAGAGGTCAATTGGGGGAAAAGAAGACACATGTAATACTTTCAACAATAAAGAATTTTTTTAAATGAAAAAAATAAATTATGCAAAGAGCTGTCTTTATCATCTCTGAATTCTCAGAAACTAAGCTTGAGGGAAACACATAAAAAAGATCCAACAAATAATTTTTAATGAATATATGATCATGATTCTAATAATGATCAGGTTTTATATGTTATCATTCAGTGGAAAGTTGTAAAACGTTAAAGACAATCTGACACCTCTGATGGTGAAGAATAATGGAAACCTCAGCCTCTTTCTAAAACATCAAAGTGACTGATTAATATTTTCCCTAAAATTAGAGAAAATCCCGCTTGTTCACATTCTAGGTGTTGCCATTTAGAAATTGCTAATGTCCATTTCATTGTTATTAAGTTTTTTCTTGTGAAATTATCGGTCATTAAGGAAATACAAATCCTTCTATATATATATTTGCTCTGATTTGAGGCTACCAGCACTTAAATATTCTATTCTAAATTGTGTAGCAATTCAGACTACTGCTTAATGCTTGGTGTCTTGAGACATCATCTCTGTGGTGTCTTTTGTTTATTCATCAACCGATCCCCTGTGTCCATTGTAAGGGGAGCCGATAAAATATGGACAGCCCAAATAACATTATTTCTGTACAAAAGATCACATCATCTTGGAAGATGCCCACCAAGCTTGGAAGAAAATGACATAAGTACTCACTGCAACTACAGCTTATTTCACGTATCAAGATCATACTTCTCTAAGTGGTGTAGGTAGAAAATTCTGGCACCCTAGATCCTTAGAGAAATTTGGATTTGTATATAGAAATGGGTTGATGTATGCCCTCTTTTGTTAATATTGTAGGGGAGCTCTTGGAATTATTTTTTATTATCAACATTTTGGATATTTGGTTAGAAACCAAATGACAGAGATGAAGCATCACAAAGGCTTTTGGAAAATCCCAGCACAGTGATGTTTAAACAAGTCAGAGAGGCGTGTAAAGGGCACTGACACATATCAGTCATATTCACCAAAAACGTAAGTGCGCCTTTGATAGTTTCTTTCAGGAATATATTTTTGCCTCAAAAGTGTATACTAGTATTTATGCTTTTTAAAAGTAATCTGAAGTTTGTACAACACTATGTAAAAAGAAACTCAACCTCTCAAATTTTACAAAATATATAAATGAAGCAAATTTTAAAATACTATAATTTACTTATTACATGCAACATTATTATTCATTGTGACAAATATTTTGTTATTAATAACACTACATGATTTTTGTGTTCTTATCTAGATATCTTCTAATACCATTTTAAAAATAAATCCAAGCCCACTGATGTGGCTCAGTGGTTGAGCATCGACCTGTGAACCAGGACGTCATGGTTTAATTTTGGTCAGGGCACATGCCCGGGTGGGGGTTCAACCTCCAGTGGGGGGGTTCAGGGGCAGCCTATCAGTGATTCTCTTTCATCATTGATGTTTCTATCTGAAATAAATAAAATAAGTAAAAATATATTTAGAAAATAATGATACATTCAAGAACACCATGTAATCATTTTTGTACAAGATTCCAGAAACTTTATTTAATGTGCTTAAAGAGAAGCATATAAAGGGAAAAGACAGAAACGATGCACAAAGAGAATTAATGTTTGAAAGTGGGAATGTATCCATCCCTAAATTTTATAGATAAAATTTTGAATAAGTTCATTAACATATTAAGTTAAATGGCTAAGCCTGAGAAAATATTATTCCTTTTAAAACCTCTGAAACCCACGAAGAACATAGAAAACAAACAAGTCATACAGACTTAGGCAGACTGTCTAAACATTTAAGTATTTTTAAAAATGATCTTAGATAACAACACATCTAAAGCTTTTATGGAAAATAATAACTTCAAACAGGAAAAATAATTAAGCAAATCTTGTATAAGATCAAGAATTATCACTTGTTCCACTCTTCCTCAGTTACCTGTAAACTGCCCATTCTCACTTCTGAAATCTAAAACCCTATTCCCCACCTTTCTCCTTTGTCCAAAAATGTCTTATATATCTATTGTTGCCTCATTGTCTTGGGAATTTTTATGGAATTATCAATGTCTATGCACATGTATTAAAATATAATTAAACATAATTATCTTGAAAGCCATACATGAAATAAAAAAGAAAAAAGTAATCATCTTTGCCTCCCCAAAACTTAACTTTAATATTGAGCTATTACCTTTTTTCATTTTTGGTCTCCTCAAAAAATAATAGGCAATATAGTGGGAGAGTTCTAAATCATTTTAGAAATAAGTAAGAACACTTGCAGTGTACAAAAATAAAATTAAAATAAGTAAAGGTCCTGCTTTAATATCAGGAACAGACTCAGGATAGGTAGATGGTGAATAAAAATACACTCAAGAATATACTTACAATCTTACAAAAAACCATTAAACAGATTATTAACTAGAATTAGAATACCTTGTTATGCCAGATATTGGAATACATTGGGTACCCTCCCATTCATTAGATACCTCTGTATACTATTATCAGAAACACATTACTGTACCAGGTGGGCAACTTAGTTGTCTCTGTAGATTGTAAGTTTGAACAGAGAAAAGAAAAAAAAATGCTTCTTTAAGATAGTACCGTTAAAAAATGTATGCCCTTGCCAGTTTGGCTCAGTGGGTAGAGCATTGGACTACAGACTGAAGTGTCCCAGATTCGATTCCAGTCAAGAGCACGTACTTGGGTTGCAGGCTCAATCCCCAGCTCTGCCTGTGTATGAGGCAACCAATCTATATGTCTCTCACATCAATATTTCTCTCTGTGTGTCTCTCCCTCTCCTTTCTACTCTTTCTAAAAAATAAAATAAAATCAATGAAAAAATGTCCTTGGGTGAGGATTAACAACAACAACAAAAAAGTTTATAGAGGGCAACAAAAAATATATATCTTCAACAACTATTGTGGTACGGTAAGGAAACTTCCAAGAGTTTTATTTGAGTAGGTAATAACCTCTTATTTTATTGTTTTCAGGAATATATCAAAATAGTCAGAGGACAAAGATGTATACTGAAATGTGTAACAATACAATGAAGAAAATATAGGAATAATGAATTAATATATGCCATAATACATGAAAGAATTTTTAAAGTATTTTGTTACTATGTACTACAAAATCATTTTTCTCTAAAAGAAAAAGGCAGCAATGAGTTTTTTAAAAAGTGTATATGCATGTGTGTGCTTCTTTGTTGGTGTCATGACTTTCTTATTTCTTCATCTATTTTACAGCTAAAACTAAGAATGTCATTGAGAAGCAGGAACACAATGAGAAATTACACAGAAGTAACAGAGTTTATTCTTCTTGGATTGACAAGTGACCCACAGTGGCAGGTTGTACTTTTCATGTTTCTCCTTGCTAACTACATGCTCAGTGTGGCTGGGAACCTGGTCATTATTGCTCTCACCCTTTCAGACCCCCATCTGCAGACTCCAATGTACTTCTTCCTTCGAAATTTCTCAGTCCTGGAAATATTATTTACATCAGTCTGCATTCCCAGATTCCTTGTCAGTATTGTGACGGGGGACAGAACCATTTCCTATAACGGATGTGTGACTCAGCTATTCTTTTATATTTTATTTGGGGTGGCCGAATTTTACTTTCTAGCTGCCATGTCCTATGACCGCTATGTGGCCATCTGCAAACCTCTACATTACACCGCCATCATGAGCACCAAAGTTTGTATGCTTCTTGTCTTTAGCTCCTGGTTTATAGGATTGCTGATCATCTGTCCACCAATAATTCTGATACTGCAGTTGGACTTCTGTGCCTCCAATGTAATTGATCATTTCCTCTGTGACTCTTCTCCCATTCTGCAGCTTTCTTGCACAAACACTCGCTTTCTAGAATTCATGGCATTTTGTTTAGCTGTTGTAACAATCATGGTCTCCTTAACACTAGTTACTCTCTCCTACACATTTATCATCGGGACAATTCTGAGAATTCCTTCCATGAGCCAAAGGAAAAAAGCTTTTTCCACTTGTTCCTCCCACATGATAGTTGTCTCCCTCACTTATGGTAGCTGCATTTTCATGTACATTAAACCTTCTGCAAGAGAGAGGGTGACTTTAAGCAAAGGAGTAGCTGTGCTCAATACCTCAGTGGCTCCTCTCTTGAATCCTTTCATATATACACTCAGAAATCAGCAAGTGAAGCAAGCCTTCAAGAACATGGTCCTGAGAATCGCCTTTTCTTCAAATAAATAAAAGTGATTGTGTGATATGTACCCCTGAAAGCAAAGCTGAATTAAAATTCTCTGCTCTTCGCTAGATAAATGCTTCAAACACCTAAATTCTTCCTTTTGGTGGATATGCTTACATACCATCAGTGCCTAAAAGCGAGGCCCAAAGTCTTTAAAGTTACATAGGTGACGCTAAATCTCTCACCGCTGTAATAAAATTTTAGATAAAGTAATAATCTCCAATGTTTCTCACAGTAAGGTAGATTATAAATTCGTTAAAGACATTTAAAAATTGCTATCATATAGGAAACTTACTAAAAACCTCATACAAATATAAAACTTATGTGAAATAAATAAAAATATGAGCATTAATTGATATCTCTCCAATGTTTTCTTCTGTTCCCAAGAACAGAAGATTAAAAGAATTATTAAAATGTCTACTTGAATTTATCAATGATATATAGTTAAACATTAGAAAAATTAAAATGAAATTAAATAAATATGCTGTCAAATATATCATATTTGCAATTGAAAATGAGGTTGTATTGATTTTTGTATTTGTTTTCCTAGAAAAAAAACAGTGAAGTTCCAGTGTAATAGAGGAAACAGAATTTGCCTTTTTTTCCTTTGATAATAGTTCCTAAAATAATAGATTATTTAACTAAAGATATCCTTATACCTGCCAATCATGTTTAAAAAAAACTGTGGTCTATAAAGGCAAATTAAGTTATCTTGATAAAATTCACTTTATATTCAGACTCTTTCAAATATTACAAAAAATAGTCTTTTCTATTGACATGAAGAAAACGAGAAACTCAGAACCCAATGGTGTGAGATACTGACTCCAGGGAGTATCCTAGAAATGATAATATGTAAATTACTTATGCCTTAGGTTTGTTTTGTTTTGTTTATTAATAAATCTACAATACTATCTTTATCTTTCCATTGTCTTTTTCACAGATTGTTCTATCTCCCTCTCTCATATCTGAGAAAATGACTCTTGGAGGACTTTGAGAACTATAAAAGATATGTTCACATCTAGTTCCTATAGTTGATGAGTCCCTTGACTCTAATAAATTACTAAAAAAAAAAATGGTTATCTTGGGACAGTAGTTATAATTCTAACTAGATATAGGGTAACTGAATTTGACTTCTTGATTTGCAGCTTGGACTGATTTATACATTAACATAAAAAATTCTATATATTTTGCAAGTCCACAATAGAAATGTCCTCTCTTATTGCTCATAGACAAGAATGTCCTTAAGCATGCACCTCTTTTTGACCATTGTACTTGCAAGGAATTAGTTACATTTTTTTTTTCAAACATACATAGCATAATTCTACTACAAAATGAAAATTAAAACCAATTGATTATGTATTGTTTATTATAGTTATCCTATATAATAAAAGAGAAATATGGTAAGTAGCCGTACCTCCGCTACCCTTCCCATTGGCTAATCAGGGAGACATGCAAATTAACTGCCAGCCAAGATGGCAGCCGACAGCCAGGCAGCTTGAAGCGAACATGAGGCTTACTTGCTTCAGTGATGGAGGACTCCAACGTTCCCCGCCTGCCTTGCCGGCCTCTGAGCTTGCAGTTTGAAACATTGTTACAAATATAGAATAAAAGTTTAGTAATATTATTGCAAATTTGAAATTCATTAACTCATATTCCCAAGGCTCATTCCTCAAATTCTGGATATTACAGAATGCTCTCAATAGGGTGGTAATTATTCATGGACTGTTGAGTCTCTTGGTATCAAAATAACAAGTGACAATTGGCTAAAGAAAAAGTTATAATCATTAAAAGCTACTGATCACAAAATCTCAGTAGCAATCAAGCAATAAGATAAGTTTGGAAACCCTTATTTTGTCTTAGATGTAAAAATAATAAGCCAGTTAGAGAAATACAAGTATCACATGATTTCATTCATATGTGGAATCTAATGAATAAAATAAACTGATGAACAAAATTGATCCAGAGACATAGAAGCACCAAACAGACTGTCAAATCTCAGAGGGCAGGCAGGTGAGGGGAGGTCGGTGGGAAGAGATCAGTCAAAGAACTTGTATGCATATATGCATAACCCATGGACACAGACAATAGGGTGGTGAAGGCCTGGGGTGGGGGCAGGGGTGGGCTAGAAGAGGTCAATAGAGGGGGGAAAGAGGACATATGTAATACTTTCAACAATAAAGATTTAATTAAAAAAAATAAAAATATTCAGAAGGAAAAATGAACAAAATAATTGGATAATTAAAATAGAAACATAAAACACAAATTATTTTTTACTGTCCATCACATTTCTGCCTTAATCATAACCAGACTTCCTGCACTTAATTTAGTTCCTTTAAGTAAGAATAGAACAATTGTTATAACATTTTTCTAAGATAATCTACTCACTTGAGTTTCTATAAAAGAAGTAAACCACATTTTTTTTATTTAGAAGCAACTTTATTATTCATGAGTGATGACAGCGTTTTTCAGTTCTCTATAACTACATTTTATATTACCCCTTTTTTCATAAATATTATATTTACTTCTAATTCATATCATGCTCAGGAAAATGTTTTAATACAGTCTTTTAGAAATTCTATCTTCAATCCCTACCTTACATTTAAATATAATGGTGAATAGGCAGGGGAGGAATTGCCTAAGAGCACAAGAAGAATACCAGTTTTTGCTTTGAATAAGGATTTGAGTGGGACAGCCAAATGAAATTAATTTTCACTTGAAATAACATTTAGAGACTATTGAATAAATCATGGTTTGCTTTCTCCCTTTATGCGGCCAAACATACTATTAAACAAACTTCTCATGAAAGAATTACTGTTATGAACTACGTATTAGTTAGGAACTATGTGAATAGATTTTATAGCACATTCAATTGTTTAAATTTTGCTCTTTTTATTATTACTAAGGAGATTATTGAAAAGCATTAAGTATTTCTTAAGAAATTCGTTGATTTATAAAGTTGAGTGATCTGATGATTTCTAAGTTAATGAGGGCAGAGTACTCTTAGATAACAGCAATATGCAGTCTGAATGAGGCAAAACTTTATATTATTAACCATGTTACAAGGAAGTGGGGAAGAAAGGGGTCCCAATATATGGTGACGGGAGAAGATTTGACTTTGGGTGGTGGGCACACCGTGCAATATACAGTTCTTGTAACATAGAAACCCATACCTGAAACCTATATGATCATGTTGACCAATGTCACCCCAACAAATTTAATTTGAACAAAAACCCCTGTTCTCATAAAACACCTTAACTTCTCCATTAAAGAATTTAAATTGGGGGACCTTACTCATAATAAGAGGTATTGCCAGAAATAAATATTTATGTCCCATCTGTATATCAGGACAAGCATCTAATTACTGAGCTACTCTTCTTATTCTGTGAGTTGCCCTCTATCCCTCTGAAGGTCCAACCCCTGTCCCATTCCTTAATTCAAAGTGGCATCTATACCTCACGGTACCTTTCTGTCTTCAAACCTCTCAAGCATGTAACGTTACTATATATATATATATAAAATTAAATTTGTTTTTCCCCATGAATCTGTCTCAAATAAATTTGACTATGAGAAGACCAATGGAGCCTTTGTAGGGTAGAGGAAAATTCTTTCCTAATAGATTCAACATTCCTATATTTTACTATGTAATAAAGGAAGAGAAAAAAGAAAAAACATTAAAATATTATCAATAAATTCCCCAGAGGTTCTTAGATATAGACATATACATACATTTATACACATATACATTTATACATGTAAATACTTGCACTTAAATATATACATATAATATATATATATATATATATATATATATACACACACACACACACACACACACACACACATACATTTATAGACACACACAAAATGTGTGTGTGTGTTAAACTCAATCTTTATATAAAGATTTGGGAGCTGCAAGAATACATGCATGTATTTTTTTAGATGACTTGAAGGTTATAATACAACTAGAGGCCCAGTGCACAAAAATTTGTGCACTGGGGGGGGGTGTTCCTCAGCCCAACCTGTGTCCTCTCACAGTCTGGGACCCCTTGAGAGATAACCACCTGCTGGGTTAGGCCCGCTCCCCGGGTGGCAGATGGCAGACCCAATCCCACAGTGCCTGCCCCACCTCCCCAGGTCGCAGATGGCAGGCCCGGATGGCCACGAGGCGGGCGGCAGAGCACGCTGTCCTGCTCTGCCATCCCGGGCCGCACACGGGATGGCGGCAGGCAGGTGGCAGTTCGAGCTGTGCCACCCCGCCTGCTGTATGCAAATTTAATGGCCATCTTTGTTGGGCTAATTTGCATACTCTTCTTATAGGCTGATGGGTGTAGCAAATGTACAGTCAATTAGCATCTTTGTCTTTTATTAGTGTAGATGGGTCTTTAGCTTCTTAATAAAGAGAGGAAACTCTCATCTGCATATACTGTGAGTCACATATTGGCACTACTATAATAACCACACAGTGAAATTTAACATTGAAAATTATCATTCTCAATTTCAGAAACTTCCTAAAACTGTTTCCAAGCACCAAGTTGGGTTTTTGTTTTATAGTAAAGGAGAATCATTGAAGGGTTTTAGTAAGTAGAAAAGTAACTCTGGTTGCAATGCCCTAGGGCAGATTGAAGGAAGATTAGGGATTTGCAATAGTCCAAACAAAGAATGGTAACATCCAAGACTAAGATGTTAGTATTGAGGATGAAAAAGTAAACATAAGAAGACATTTTCAAGGAATTTGGAATTTTCTTGATGTGAGAGTAGGGCAAAAAATGCAAGTCTGTGGGGGAAAAATAAAGCAATGACACTCAGGAATCTGGTTTAAGAGGCATAATTCCTTGTGAGATTTTTATGAAGATGGGGAATGGAAGTAGATAGGTGGTACAGAGAAGCAATGAGAACAGTCCAAATGCTGCAAGGTCAGTTTTAGGATGAGGTAGAAATAAGAAGTAAACTACATGCAGAAATTTTGAATTACATCATGGCATCAGGTGAGAAATGTGAAATGAATTTAAATACATAAAATCATCTCTTCTAATACCAGTCCTTAGCCATACTTGGGGTTGAATTTGTTATTCTCCAAAGACTGAGTCCCATGCAGCCTTTCTGCACATTTGAGAATGTCATTATATTCCCCATTGAGCTGACTTAAAAGAGAATACTTTGAATTAATATGGATGACTTGGTATAAAATGGCAGGTACATCTCAAAATTAATCGGGAAAAATGGGAAGTGGAGAGAAGAGGCTGTCAGGGAAGAAAGGCCTATCTTTAGAGCTGCCCCATTCCTTACGTTGCTGCTTCCTGATTTCTTTAAAATACTTAGCAAATGAGTCATCTCTTCCAAAATGAAATGAATCTTCTCTAAGCTCACTGAAATCAGTGTCCAGCCTGGAGGCTTGATTCAACATATAAATTACATAATCTGGACACATCATAAGCCTTGGAACAATATTGTATAGTCAATCATAACCATGTAAGGGACCGTATTACTCGCACAATAGCATTACAAAAGTTTTGTTTTTATTTTGATAACAACAACCAAGAAAACCTTAGGCCAAAGTATGAACTACTAACCCAAACTGTATTAACCTGGATCACAATAAGCTCCATGTATTGAACGCTAACAATGCAAAAGACATTTAAAATTGCTCAATCACTATATTGTATTATTTTATTTAATACTCACAATCATCTTATTATCAATGCAATATTCCAAGTAAAATCAGCTTGCCTTCCCTGTTTCCCCTGTTCCCCAACCACCAACCATGAGATAAATGACCTTCCTATGATCACACAGTGTTGCAAAGGCTTTGAGAGGACAGGAACTCCAGTAGAAATAAATTTCAAAAGATGTCGCCTGTAAGGGGAAGAGCTGGATATCAAAGTCAGTTTTTACACAAAAAGGATGCACTCACATTCATAAGTGAAAAACACTACTTTACAACTTTTAATTAATTCTATCTAAAAGTAATCTGAGACTAAACTCTTGACTTATTTCTAAGTTTAATTTAACATTTTTATTAAAACAAAATTAGATCATCTGGATATGATAGAAATATTGACATTTATAATAAAACTCTCACATCCCTATTTTTTTGCTATTTATTGTTAAATGTGTACCACATAGAGAAAAGCATATGAAGTCAATGATATCAATTTAAAATAACCCCCCAAAAATACAAACATCTACTTCCCAGGGTAATGTACCAAACACCATCAGTAACATAGAAACCCACAGCTTTTGTCTCAAAACATGTTGATCTCAAAAGATACATCAAATATACTGGCACAGCTTTTCACACCATCAAGAGTAACTGTTTGTTTTTGTTTTCTTTTCTGGTTTAGTGAAGTAAACATTGCAAACAATAAATTTCAGATATATGCTTTTATAGAACTCAACAAATGTATGCAGTTGTGCATACACAAGCATAGTAAAAAAAATTATATATATATATATATATATATATATATATATATATATCCATCAGTCCAAAATGTTTCCTTATTCTCTATTGTAGTCATCCACAGACCTTGAATAATCCACTGATCCATTGTTCTATTGTGTGTGTGTGTGTGTGTGTGTGTGTGTTTAATTTCCTAGAAAAGGAATCATATAGTATTTAGCTTTTGAGCTTCACTTTTTTCATTTTGCAAAATGTTTTTGAGATTCATTCATGTATTTGTATGTATGATTGGTTTATTCCTCTTTTGCTCTATAGTATTTAATTGTATGGATACATGAACTCACCAGTTAATGGAAATTATGTCTTTATGTTTCACATTTAGGTCAAAGATCTATGTTCTTTGGTTCAGAATCTTGCTTATAGAAGTCCATAAAAAATAACAAACACAAATAAATGGGCTCAAATTAAAACAGGAAGTTTTTGATGGGCTCTAAGATGTCTTAAGGCTACATAATCTCTAAAGTCTCCTGGAGGAAAATAAATGAGACTCTTCTTAAATAACAAGACATTCATAAATAAATGCATAAATAAATGAGTAGAAATAAAAAGATAACCTGATTAAAATTTCGTTGAAGTCTATATTTGCATAAGGATGTAATTCTTGAAGATACACAAAACGATGAAAACTCTTGCAATGAACATATATTTTAAAGGCTTAAAAAAAGATTGATAGCAAGACAGTTCTGCAAAAAAATGAACGGAAATGGAATTACAAGTCAAATAAACAAAAATCCAAAAACCTGATGTTGCATCAAAAGTTGTGTTAATAGAACAAACATTAAAAAACTCTATCAAAATTCAGTACAATTTTTAATGATGAAAAAGAATTTAATATATCTGGAAAACAAATAATGAAGAATCCAAAATGTGGAATCTTAGTATTATTATAGGATAGAAAATAAGCAATTGAAAAGAAGAGATAATAGAGAGGTCCAAGATGGCCCTTGATAAACATAGATGCTAAAATCCTAAACAAAATTCTAGTAAATTGGATTCAGTATTATGTTAGAAAGATCATAAACCATGACCAAGTGGGATTTATTCCAGGAATGCAAGAATGGTACAATATATGCAAATCAATAAATGTGATACATCACAGAAAAAAATTGAGGGACAAAAATCACATAATCATACCAGTCAGTGCAGAAAAAGCATTAGACAAAATCCAACACCCTTTCTTGATAAAACCTCTCAGCAAATTTGGGAATGGAGGGATCATACTTCAACATAGTAAAAGCCTTATCTGACAAACCTATAGCCAATATCACACTTACTGTGCAAAAACCAAACTCATTTCCTCTAAGAACAGGAACAAGACAGGGATGCCCACTTTCACCACTCCTGTTCGATATAGTACTAGAAGTGCTAGCCATAGCGATCAGACAAGAAGAAAAAATAACAGGTACCAAATTGGAAAAGAAGTAAAACTGTCCTTATTCACAGATGGCATGATACTATATATAAAAGGCCCCAAAGTCTCCATCAAAAAACTACTAGACCTAATAAATGAATTCGGAAATGTAGCAGGACACAAAATTAACACCCAGAAATCTGTGGCCTTTTTATACACCAATAATGAACTCACAGAAAGAGAAGCGAAAAAAAAACAACCCCACTTACCATTGCACCAACAAAAGTAATATACCTAGGAATAAACTTAACTAAGGAGGTAAAAGACCTATAATCAGAAAACAACAGCACATTGAAAAAAGAGATAGAGGAAGACATAAACAGATGGAAGAAAATACCATGTGCATGGACTGGTAGAATCAACATCATTAAAATGTCCATACTACCCAGAGCAATCTATCGATTCAATGCACTCCCCATTAAAATACCAACGGCATATTTCACAGACCTAGAAAAAACTTTCCAAAAATTCATCTGGAATAAAAAAAGACCCTGAATAGCTTCAGCAATCCTGAGAAAGAAGAACAAAGTAGGTGGAATCTCAATACAAGATTACAAAGCCACTGTTCTCAAAACTGCCTGGAACTGGGAAAAGAACAAACATATAGAGAAATGGAATAGAATAGAGAATCCAGAAATTGACCCAAATCACTATGCTCAATTAATATTTGACAAGGGAGGCAAGAACATACAATGGCATCAAGACAGTCTCTTCAATAAATGGTGTTGGGAAAATTGGACAGATACATGCAAAAAAATGAAACTAGACCACCAACTTACACCATACACAAAAATAAACTCAAAATGGAAAAAGGACTTAAACGTAAGACGGGAAACCATAAAAATATCAGAGGGATCCACAGGTGCAAAATCTCAGACATATACTGAAGCAATATCTTCACTGATATAGCTCCTAGGGCAATGAAAACTGAGGAGAAAATAAATAAACAGGACCATATCAAAACAAAAAGCTTCTGTACAGCAAAAGAAACCATCAATAAAACAACTAGAAAGCCCACTGCATGGGAGAACATATGGCCAATGTTATTTCCAATAAGGGTTTAATCTCCAACATTTAGAGGGAACTCATAGAGCTTAACAAAAGAAAGATAAATAACCCAATCAAAAAATGGGCAATGGACCTAAATAGGTACTTTTCGAAAGAGGACATAAGGAAGGCTAATGACAACATGCTCAAAGTCACCAATCATCTGAGAGATGCAAATCAAAATAACAATCTCACACCTGTCAGAATGGCTATCATTAACAAATCAACAAATAACAAGTGCTGGCGAGGATGCGGAGAAAAGGAACCCTTGTACATTGTTGGTGGGAATGCAGACTGGTGCAGCCACTGTGGAGAACAGTATGGAGTTTCCTCAAAAAACTAAAAGTGAAACTCCCATTTGACCCAGTGATCCCACTTCTGGGAATATATCCCAAGAAACTAGAAACACCAATGAGAAAGGATATATGCACCCCTATGTTCACAGCAGCACAATTCACCATAGCTAAGATCTGGAAACAGCCTAAGTGCCCATCAGCAAATGAGTGGATTAGAAAGCTGTGGTACATCTACACAATGGAATACAATGCTGCTATGAAAAAGAATGAACTCTTACCATTTGCAACAGTGTGGATGGAACTGGAGAGCATTATGATAAGTGAACTAAGCCAGTCAGAGAAAGATAAATATCACATGATCTCAATCATTTGTGGAATATAATGAACAACATAAACTGGTGAACAAAAGCAGATCCAGAGACAGACAGCATGGATCAGACCATCAAACCTCAGAGGGAAGATAGGGGAGGGTGGTGGTAAGGGGGAGAGATCAACCGAAAGACTCGAATGCATGCATATAAACCTAACCAATGGACACAGACACCTGGCAGGTGAGGGTATGAAGGGGCGGGGGGGGGGACAATGGAGTGATAAGTACACCTATATAATACCTTAATCAATAAAGAAAAAAGAAATTCCAAAATAAAATAAAAATAAATTAATTAATGTAATTATTTATATTCTAGTGATCTTTATGTATGTTCCTATAATCCATTATTGAAAATATTGATATAAAAGCTAATTGTGTAAAAACTTTGAAAGCATACAATTTGCCATGCTCAATGGAGATATATTTTATTCTTTAAAATTGCTATTAAACATATTTGTTTGTCAAATATATGTTGACAGAATGTGATTAGATTTGGTGTGGTGAGGACACAGTGAAATAGAAAGATGATTAATTATAAAATTATACATATGGAACTTACATAATGTTATTAACTAATGATACCACAATAAATTTAATTTAAAAAGAAGAATGTGTTTTGGGTACTGTACAGGTTTGTATAGTTCCCTTCAAAAATTCATGTTCACCTGGAATCTGTAGATAAGACCTTATTTGTAATAGGATCTTTGCAGATGTCTTCAAGTTCAGATGATAGCTCATATATTAAAGCAATTTATTTAAAGTTAAATAAATTAAAATTTAAGCATGTATCTTTATTTTATAATAGGTTCTCTATAATGTATAATTTTAAATAATATCAAGTCCTACAGATAAACATATAAACACTATTGTGACAATGTTTGTAATTCAACCTCATGCTTATGGCACATTATTCAAGTTCTAGATTTTGATTTTTAGTAAAACAATATATTTTGAGTTTAAACAGCCATTATGCTTTAACTAGAGGCCCAATGCATTATATCTGTGCACAGGCTGGGGGGTCCCTTAAGCCCAGCCTGCACCCTCTTTAATCTGGGACCCCTCAGGGGATGTCCAACTGATGGTTTAGGACCGATACCAGGGATTGCTCCTAAACCAGCAGTCAGACATTCCTCTCACAATCCGGAACTGCTGGCTCCTAACTGCTCACCTGCCTGCCTGCCTGCTCGCCCCTAACTGCATGTATATAAGCCTAACCAATGGACACAGACCCCTGCCAGCCTGATCACCCCTAACTGCCTCTGCCTACTGGCCAGATCACCCCTAACTGCCCCCCCTGCAATCCTGGTTGCCCCCCTCCCCGCCAGTCTGGTCACACTTAACTGCCACACCACCGGTCTGGTCTCCCTTTACTGCCCCCCCCCCCCACCAGCCTGGTCTCCTCCAACTGCCCCCCTCTGCCAGCCTGGTTGCCCCTAACTGCCCCCCGCTGTCTTGGTCACCCCTTACTGACCCCCCTTGCTGGCCTGGTCTCTCCTAACTGTCCCTTCGCTGGCCTGGTCACCCCCAACTGCACCCCCGCCAGCCTGGTCACTCTTTACTGCCCGCCTCCCTGCCAGCCTGGTTGCCCCCAACTGCCCACCCCCACTGGCCTGGTCACCCCCAACTGCCCCCCCTGCCAGCCTGGTCACCCCAATTTCCCCCCTTGCTAGCCTGGTCATCCCACACAGCCTGCTGTTCAGTCATTTGGTCGTCCCTCACTAACCCCCCTGCTGGCCTTGTTGCCCCACACAGCCTGCTCTTCATTACTTTTACTGTGACAGTGTCCCAGACAATTTGCATATTCCCATATTATTAGCATAGATAGTCTCTACTTCAGTATGAATTCTGTATTGCTTAACCATATACATTGAATAACTTCGTTTGTCTCCCAAAGAAACAGTAAAAATAACCTTAAAATCTTTGTTCAGAGAGTTTCTAGCATTTAAGATCATTAAATAACCACAATTTCTATTTATTTTAAACTATTTCATGAAACAAAATGTTTTATGAAACTCACAGAGTAAGTAAAATCTAGCTATGTCTCAAATAATGAATGTACCATAAATGGGATATTACAAATGTCTTCCAAGATCAAAGCAGTGAAAAATAAGATGATGCCGAGGGAGAATATACGTCATATTACACAGGAAAAAGGAAATCTGGGATTTTGAAAATACTATAAAGTAGAATTCTCACACTTTTCTGTAAGAACTAAAAATTATGCAAAGAGGTCAATGGGGGGAAAAGAAGACACATGTAATACTTTCAACAATAAAGAATTTTTTTAAATGAAAAAAATAAATTATGCAAAGAGCTGTCTTTATCATCTCTGAATTCTCAGAAACTAAGCTTGAGGGCAACACATAAAAAAGATCCAACAAATAATTTTTAATGAATATATGATCATGATTCTAATCATGATCAGGTTTTATATGTTATCATTCAGTGGAAAGTTGTAAAACATTAAAGACAATCTGACACCTCTGATTGTGAAGAATGGAAACCTCAGCCTCTTTCTTAAACATCACAATGACTGATTAATGTTTTCCCTACGATTAGAGAAAATCCCGCTTGTTCACATTCTAGGTGTTGCCATTTAGAAATTGCTAATGTCCGTTTCATTGTTATTAAGTTTTTTCTTATGAAATTATTGGTCATTAAGAAAATACAAATCCTTCTATATATATTTTTTTGCTCTGATTTGAGGCTACCAGCACTTAAATATTCTATTCTAAATTGTGTAGCAATTCAGACTACTGCTTAATGCTTGGTGTCTTGAGACACCATCTCTGTGGTGCCTTTTGTTTATTCATCAACCGATCCCCTGTGTCCATTGTAAGGGGAGCCGATAAAATATGGACAGCCCAAATAACATTATTTCTGTACAAAAGATCACATCATCTTGCCCACCAAGCTTGGAAGAAAATGACATAAGTACTCACTGCAACTACAGCTTATTTCACGTATCAAGATCATATTTCTCTAAGTGGTGTAGGTAGAAAATTCTGGCACCCTAGATCCTTAGAGAAATTTGGATTTGTATATAGAAATGGGTTGATGTATGCCCTCTTTTGTTAATATTGTAGGGGAGCTCTTGGAATTATTTTTTATTATCAACATTTTGGATATTTGGTTAGAAACCAAATGACAGAGATGAAGCATCACAAAGGCTTTTGGAAAATCCCAGCACACCAATGTTTAAACAAGTCAGAGAGGCGTGTAAAGGGCACTGACACATATCAGTCATATTCACCAAAAACGTAAGTGCGCCTTTGATAGTTTCTTTCAGGAATATATTTTTGCCTCAAAAGTGTATACTAGTATTTATGCTTTTTAAAAGCAATCTGACGTATGTACAACACTATGTAAAAAGAAACTCAACCTCTCAAATTTTACAAAATATATAAATGAAGCAAATTTTAAAATACTATAGTTTACTCATTACATGCAACATTATTATTCATTGTGACAATATTTCGTGATTAATAACACTACATGATTTTTGTGTTCTTATCTAGATATCTTCTAATACCATTTTAAAAATAAATCCAAGCCCACTGATGTGGCTCAGTGGTTGAGCATCGACCTGTGAACCAGGACGTCATGGTTTGATTTTGGTCAGGGCACATGCCCGGGTGGGGGTTCAACCTCCAGTCGGGGGGTTCAGGGGCAGCCTATCAATGATTCTCTTTCATCATTGATGTTTCTATATGTCTCTTCCTATCTGAAATAAATTAAATAAATAAAAATATATTTAGAAAATAATGATACATTCAAGAACACCATGTAATCATTTTTGTACAAGATTCCAGAAACTTTATTTAATGTGCTTAAAGAGAAGCATATAAAGGGAAAAGACAGAAACGATGCACAAAGAGAATTAATGTTTGAAAGTGGGAATGTATCCATCCCTAAATTTTATAGATAAAATTTTGAATAAGTTCATTAACATATTAAGTTAAATGGCTAAGCCTGAGAAAATATTATTCCTTTTAAAAGCTCTGAAACGCACGAAGAACATAGAAAACAAACAAGTCATACAGACTTAGGCAGACTGTCTAAACATTTAAGTACTTTTAAAAATGATCTTAGATAACAACACATCTAAAGCTTTTATGGAAAATAATAACTTCAAACAGGAAAAATAATTAAGCAAATCTTGTATAAGATCAAGAATTATCACTTGTTCCACTCTTCCTCAGTTACCTGTAAACTGCCCATTCTCACTTCTGAAATCTAATACCCTATTCCCCACCTTTCTCCTTTGTCCAAAAATGTCTTATATATCTATTGTTGCCTCATTGTCTTGGGAATTTTTATGGAATTATCAATGTCTATGTGAATACCCCATGCACATGTATTAAAATATAATTAAACATAATTATCTTGAAACCATACATGAAATAAAAAAGAAAAAAGTAATCATCTTTGCCTCCCCAAAACTTAACTTTAATATTGAGCTATTACCTTTTTTCATTTTTGGTCTTCTCAAAAAATAATAGGCAACATTGTGGGAGAGTTCTAAATCATTTTAGAAATAAGAACACTTGAGGTTTACAAAAATAAAATTAAGACAAGTAAAGGTCCTGCTTTAATATCAGGAGCAGACTCAGGATAGGTAGATGGTGAATAAAAATACACTCAAGAATATAATTGCAATCTTACAAAAGACCATTAAACAGATTATTAACTAGAATTAGAATACCTTGCCATGCCAGATATTGGAATACATTGGGTACCCTCCCATTCATTAAATACCTCTGTATACTATTATCAGAAACACATTACTGTACCAGGTGGGCAACTTAGTTGTCTCTGTAGATTGTAAGTTTGAACAGAAAAAGAAAAAAATGCTTATTTAAGATAGTACAGTTAAAAAAAGTATGCCCTCGCCAGTTTGCTCAGTGGGTAAAGCGTTGGACCACAGACTGAAGCGTCCCAGGTTTGATTCCAGTCAAGAGCACGTACTTGGGTTGCAGGCTCAATCCCCAGCTCTGGCCGGAGTGCATGCATGAGGCAACCAATCTATATGTCTCTCACATCAATATTTCTCTCTGTGTGTCTCTCCCTCTCCTTTCTACTCTTTCTAAAAAATAAAATAAAATCAATGAAAAAATGTCCTTGGGTGAGGATTAACAACAACAACAAAAAAGTTTATAGAGGGCAACAAAAAATATATATCTTCAACAACTATTGTGGTACGGTAAGGAAACTTCCAAGAGTTTTATTTGAGTAGGTAATAACCTCTTATTTTATTGTTTTCAGGAATATATCAAAATAGTCAGAGGACAAAGATGTATACTGAAATGTGTAACAATACAATGAAGAAAATATAGGAATAATGAATTAATATATGCCATAATACATGAAAGAATTTTTAAAGTATTTTGTTACTATGTACTACAAAATCATTTTTCTCTAAAAGAAAAAGGCAGCAATGAGTTTTTTAAAAAGTGTATATGCATGTGTGTGCTTCTTTGTTGGTGTCATGACTTTCTTATTTCTTCATCTATTTTACAGCTAAAACTAAGAATGTCATTGAGAAGCAGGAACACAATGAGAAATTACACAGAAGTAACAGAGTTTATTCTTCTTGGATTGACAAGTGACCCACAGTGGCAGGTTGTACTTTTCATGTTTCTCCTTGCTAACTACATGCTCAGTGTGGCTGGGAACCTGGTCATTATTGCTCTCACCCTTTCAGACCCCCATCTGCAGACTCCAATGTACTTCTTCCTTCGAAATTTCTCAGTCCTGGAAATATTATTTACATCAGTCTGCATTCCCAGATTCCTTGTCAGTATTGTGACGGGGGACAGAACCATTTCCTATAACGGATGTGTGACTCAGCTATTCTTTTATATTTTATTTGGGGTGGCCGAATTTTACTTTCTAGCTGCCATGTCCTATGACCGCTATGTGGCCATCTGCAAACCTCTACATTACACCGCCATCATGAGCACCAAAGTTTGTATGCTTCTTGTCTTTAGCTCCTGGTTTATAGGATTGCTGATCATCTGTCCACCAATAATTCTGATACTGCAGTTGGACTTCTGTGCCTCCAATGTAATTGATCATTTCCTCTGTGACTCTTCTCCCATTCTGCAGCTTTCTTGCACAAACACTCGCTTTCTAGAATTCATGGCATTTTGTTTAGCTGTTGTAACAATCATGGTCTCCTTAACACTAGTTACTCTCTCCTACACATTTATCATCGGGACAATTCTGAGAATTCCTTCCATGAGCCAAAGGAAAAAAGCTTTTTCCACTTGTTCCTCCCACATGATAGTTGTCACCCTGTCTTATGGTAGCTGCATTTTCATGTACATTAAACCTTCTGCAAGGGAGAGGGTGGCTTTAAGCAAAGGAGTAGCTATGCTCAATACCTCAGTGGCTCCTCTCTTGAATCCTTTCATATATACACTCAGAAATCAGCAAGTGAAGCAAGCCTTCAAGAACATGGTCCTGAGAATCGCCTTTTCTTCAAATAAATAAAAGTGATTGTGTGATATGTACCCCTGAAAGCAAAGCTGAATTAAAATTCTCTGCTCTTCTCTAGATAAATGCTTCAAACACCTAAATTCCTCCTTTTAGGCGGATATGCTTACGTACCATCAGTGCCTAAAAGCGAGGTCCTAAGTCTTTAAAGTTATATAGGTGACGGTAAATCTCTCACCGCTGTAATAAAATTTTAGATAAAGTAATAATCTCCAATGTTTCTCACAGTAAGGTAGATTATAAATTCATTAAAAACATTTAAAAATTGCTATCATATAGGAAACTTATTAAAACCTCATACAAATATAAAACTTATGTGAAATAAATAAAAATATGAGCATTAATTGATATCTCTCCAATGTTTTCTTCTGTTCCTGAGAACAGAAGATTAAAAGAATTATTAAAATGTCTACATGAATTTATCAATGAGATATAGTTAAAACATTAGAAAAATTAAAATGAAATTAAATAAATATGCTGTCAAATATATCATATTTGCAATTGAAAATGAGGTTGTATTGATTTTTGTATTTGTTTTCCTAGAAAAAAAACAGTGAATTTCCAGTGTAATAGAGGAAACAGAATTTGCCTTTTGTTTCCCTTTGATAATAGTTCCTAAAATAATAGATTATTTAACTAAAGATATCCTTATACCTGCCAATCATGTTTAAAAAAAACTGTGGTCTCTAAAGGCAAATTAAGTTATCTTGATAAAATTCACTTTATATTCAGACTCTTTCAAATATTACAAAAAATAGTCTTTTCTATTGACATGAAGAAAACGAGAAACTCAGAACCCAAAGGTGTGAGATACTGACTCCAGGGAGTATCCTAGAAATGATAATATGTAAATTACTTATGACTTAGGTTTGTTTTGTTTTGTTTATTAACAAATCTACAATACTATCTTTATCTTTTCATTGTCTTTTTCACAGATTGTTCTATCTCCCTCTCTCATATCTGAGAAAATGACTCTTGGAGGACTTTGAGAACTGTAAAAAATATGTTCACATCTAGTTCCTATAGTTGATGAGTCCCTTGACTCTAATAAATTACTAAAACAAATGGTTATCTTGGGATAGTAGTTATAATTCTAACTAGATATAGGGTAACTGAATTTGACTTCTTGATTTGCAGCTTGGACTGATTTATACATTAACATAAAAAATTCTATGTATTTTGCAAGTCCACAATAGAAATGTCCTCTCTTATTGCTCATAGACAAGAATGTCCTTAAGCATGCACCTCTTTTTGACCATTGTACTTGCAAGGAATTAGTTACATTTTTTTTTCAAACATACATAGCATAATACTACTACAAAATGAAAATTAAAACCAATTGATTATGTATTGTTTATTAGAGTTATCCTATATAATAAAAGATAAATATGGTAATTAGCCATACCTCCGCTCCTCTTCCCATTGGCTAATCAGGGAGACATGCAAATTAACTGCCAGCCAAGATGGTGGCCGACAGCCAGGCAGCTTGAAGCGAAATGAGGCTTGCTTGCTTCAATGATGGAGGACTCCAATGTTCCCCACCTGCCTTGCCGGCCTCTGAGCTTGCAGTTTGAAACATTGTTACAAATATAGAATAAAAGTTTAGTAATATTATTGCAAATTTGAAATTCATTAACTCATATTCCCAAGGCTCATTCCTCAAATTCTGGATATTACAGAATGCTCTCAATAGGGTGGTAATTATTCATGGACTGTTGAGTCTCTTGGTATCAAAATAACAAGTGACAATTGGCTAAAGAAAAAGTTATAATCATTAAAAGCTACTGATCACAAAATCTCAGTAGCAATCAAGCAATAAGATAAGTTTGGAAACCCTTATTTTGTCTTAGATGTAAAAATAATAAGCCAGTTAGAGAAATACAAGTATCACATCATTTCACTCATATGTGGAATCTAATGAATAAAATAAACTGATGAACAAAATTGATCCAGAGACATAGAAGCACCAAACAGACTGTCAAATCTCAGAGGGCAGGCAGGTGAGGGGAGGTCGGTGGGAAGAGATCAGTCAAAGAACTTGTATGCATATATGCATAACCCATGGACACAGACAATAGGGTGGTGAAGGCCTGGGGTGGGGGCAGGGGTGGGCTAGAAGAGGTCAATAGAGGGGGGAAAGAGGACATATGTAATACTTTCAACAATAAAGATTTAATTAAAAAAATAAAAATATTCAGAAGGAAAAATGAACAAAATAATTGGATAATTAAAATAGAAACATAAAACACAAATTATTTTTTACTGTCCATCACATTTCTGCCTTAATCATAACCAGACTTCCTGCACTTAATTTAGTTCCTTTAAGTAAGAATAGAACAATTGTTATAACATTTTTCTAAGATAATCTACTCACTTGAGTTTCTATAAAAGAAGTAAACCACATTTTTTTTATTTAGAAGCAACTTTATTACTCATGAGTGATGACAGCATTTTTCAGTTCTCTATAACTACATTTTATATTATCCCTTTTTTCATAAATATTTTATTTACTTCTAATTCATGTCATGCTCGGGAAAATGTTTTAATACAGTCTTTTAGTAATTCTATCTTCAATCCCTACCTTACATTTAAATATAATGGTGAATAGGCAGGGGAGGAATTGCCTAAGAGCACGGGAAGAATACCAGTTTTTGCTTTGAATAAGGATTTGAGTGGGACAGCCAAATGAAATTAATTTTCACTTGAAATAACATTTAGAGACTATTGAATAAATCATGGTTTGCTTTCTCCCTTTATGCGGCCAAACATACTATTAAACAAACTTCTCATGAAAGAATTACTGTTATGAACTACGTATTAGTTAGGAACTATGTGAATAGATTTTATAGCACATTCAATTGCTTAAATTTTGCTCTTTTTATTATTACTAAGGAGATTATTGAAAAGCATTAAGTATTTCTTAAGAAATTCGTTGATTTATAAAGTTGAGTGATCTGATGATTTCTAAGTTAATGAGGGCAGAGTACTCTTAGATAAGAGCAATATGCAGTCTGAATGAGGCAAAACTTTATATTATTAACCATGTTACAAGGAAGTGGGGAAGAAAGGGGTCCCAATATATGGTGACGGGAGAAGATTTGACTTTGGGTGGTGGGCACACCGTGCAATATACAGTTCTTGTAACATAGAAACCCATACCTGAAACCTATATGATCATGTTGACCAATGTCACCCCAACAAATTTAATTTGAACAAAAACCCCTGTTCTCATAAAACACCTTAACTTCTCCATTAAAGAATATAAATTGGGGGACCTTACTCATAATAAGAGGTATTGCCAGAAATAAATATTTATGTCCCGTCTGTATATCAGGACAAGCATCTAATTACTGAACTACTCTTCTTATTCTGTGAGTTGCCCTCTATCCCTCTGAAGGTCCAACCCCTGTCCCATTCCTTAATTCAAAGTGGCATCTATACCTCACGGTACCTTTCTGTCTTCAAGCCTCTCAAGCATGTAACGTTACTATATATATAAAATTAAATTTGTTTTTTACCCATGAATCTGTCTCAAATAAATTTGACTATGAGAAGACCAATGGAGCCTTTGTAGGGTAGAGGAAAATTCTTTCCTAATAGATTCAACATTCCTATATTTTACTATGTAATAAAGGAAGAGAAAAAAGAAAAAACATTAAAATATTATCAATAAATTCCCCAGAGGTTCTTAGATATAGACATATACATACATTTATACACATATACATTTATACATGTAAATACTTGCACTTAAATATATACATATAATATATATATATATATACACACACACACACACACACACACATACATTTATAGACACACACAAAATGTGTGTGTGTGTGTTAAACTCAATCATTATATAAAGATTTGGGAGCTGCAAGAATACATGCATGTATTTTTTTAGATGACTTGAAGGTTATAATACAACTAGAGGCCCAGTGCACAAAAATTTGTGCACTGGGGGGGGGGGGGTGTTCCTCAGCCCAACCTGTGTCCTCTCACAGTCTGGGACCCCTTGAGAGATAACCACCTGCTGGGTTAGGCCCGCTCCCCGGGTGGCAGATGGCAGACCCAATCCCACAGTGCCTGCCCCACCTCCCCAGGTCGCAGATGGCAGGCCCGGATGGCCACGAGGCGGGCGGCAGAGCACGCTGTCCCGCTCTGCCGTCCCGGGCCGCACACGGGATGGCGGCAGGCAGGTGGCAGTTCGAGCTGTGTCGCCCCGCCTGCTGTATGCAAATTTAATGGCCATCTTTGTTGGGCTAATTTGCATACTCTTCTGATAGGCTGATGGGTGTAGCAAATGTACAGTCAATTAGCATCTTTGTCTTTTATTAGTGTAGATGGGTCTTTAGCTTCTTAATAAAGAGAGGAAACTCTCATCTGCATATACTGTGAGTCACATGTTGGCACTACTATAATAACCACACAGTGAAATTTAACATTGAAAATTATCATTCTCAATTTCAGAAACTTCCTAAAACTGTTTCCAAGCACTAAGTTGGGTTTTTGTTTTATAGTAAAGGAGAATCATTGAAGGGTTTTAGTAAGTAGAAAAGTAACTCTGGTTGCAATGCCCTAGGGCAGATTGAAGGAAGATTAGGGATTTGCAATAGTCCAAACAAAGAATGGTAACATCCAAGACTAAGATGTTAGTATTGAGGATGAAAAAGTAAACATAAGAAGACATTTTCAAGGAATTTGGAATTTTCTTGATGTGAAATTAGGGCAAAAAATGCAAGTCTTTGGGGGGAAAAATAAAGCAATGACACTCAGAAATCTGGTTTAAGAGGCATAATTCCTTGTGAGATTTTTATGAAATGGGGAATGGAAGTAGATAGGTGGTACAGAGAAGCAATGAGAACAGTCCAAATGCTGCAAGGTCAGTTTTAGGATGAGGTAGAAATAAGAAATAAACTACATGCAGAAATTTTGAATTACATCATGGCATCAGGTGAGAAATGTGAAATGAATTTAAATACATAAAATCATCTCTTCTAATACCAGTCCTTAACCATACTTGGGGTTGAATTTATTATTCTCCAAAGACTGAGTCCCATGCAGCCTTTCTGCACATTTGAGAATGTCATTATATTCGCGCTTGAGCTGCCTTAAAATAGAATACTTTGAATTAATATGGATGACTTGGTATAAAATGGCAGGCACATCTCAAAATTAATCGGGAAAAATGGGAAGTAGAGAGAAGAGGCTGTCAGGGAAGAAAGGCCTATCTTTAGAGCTGCCCCATTCCTTAGGTTGCTGCTTCCTCATTTCTTTAAAATACTTAGCAAATGAGTCATCTCTTCCAAAATGAAATGAATCTTCTCTAAGCTCACTGAAATCAATGTCCAGCCTGGAGGCTTGATTCAACATATAAATTACATAATCTGGACACATCATAAGCCTTGGAACAATATTGTATAGTCAATCATAACCATGTAAGGGACCGTATTACTCACGCAATAGCATTACAAAAGTTTTGTTTTTATTTTGATAACAACAACCAAGAAAACCTTAGGCCAAAGTATGAACTACTAACCCAAACTGTATTAACCTGGATCACAATAAGCTCCATGTATTGAACGCTAACAATGCAAAAGGCATTTAAAATTACTCAATCACTATATTGTATTATTTTATTTAATACTCACAATCATCTTATTATCAATGCAATATTCCAAGTAAAATCAGCTTGCCTTCCCTGTTTCCCCTGTTCCCCAACCACCAACCATGAGATAAATGACCTTCCTATGATCACACAGTGTTGCAAAGGCTTTGAGAGGACAGGAACTCCAGTAGAAATAAATTTCAAAAGATGTCGCTTGTAAGGGGAAGAGCTGGATATCAAAGTCAGTTTTTACACAAAAAGGATGCACTCACATTCATAAGTGAAAAACACTACTTTACAACTTTTAATTAATTCTATCTAAAAGTAATCTGAGACTAAACTCTTGACTTATTTCTAAGTTTAATTTAACATTTTTATTAAAACAAAATTAGATCATCTGGATATGATAGAAATATTGACATTTATAATAAAACTCTCACATCCCTATTTTTTTGCTATTTATTGTTAAATGTGTACCACATAGAGAAAAGTATATGAAGTCAATGATATCAATTTAAAACACCCCCCAAAAATACAAACATCTACTTCCCAGGGTAATGTACCAAACACCATCAGTAACATAGAAACCCTCAGCTTTTGTCTCAAAACATGTTGATCTCAAAAGATACATCAAATATACTGGCACAGCTTTTCACACCATCAAGAGTAACTGTTTGTTTTTGTTTTCTTTTCTGGTTTAGTGAAGTAAACATTGCAAACAATAAATTTCAGATATATGCTTTTATAGAACTCAACAAATGTATGCAGTTGTGCATACACAAGCATAGTAAAAAAAATTATATATATATATATATATATATATATATATATATCCATCAGTCCAAAATGTTTCCTTATTCTCTATTGTAGTCATCCACAGACCTTGAATAATCCACTGATCCATTGTCCTATTGTGTGTGTGTGTGTGTGTGTTTAATTTCCTAGAAAAGGAATCATATAGTATTTAGCTTTTGAGCTTCACTTTTTTCATTTTGCAAAATGTTTTTGAGATTCATTCATGTATTTGTATGTATGATTGGTTTATTCCTCTTTTGCTCTATAGTATTTAATTGTATGGATACATGAACTCACCAGTTAATGGAAATTATGTCTTTATGTTTCACATTTAGGTCAAAGATCTATGTTCTTTGGTTCAGAATCTTGCTTATAGAAGTCCATAAAAAATAACAAACACAAATAAATGGGCTCAAATTAAAACAGGAAGTTTTTGATGGGCTCTAAGATGTCTTAAGGCTACATAATCTCTAAAGTCTCCTGGAGGAAAATAAATGAGACTCTTCTTAAATAACAAGACATTCATAAATAAATGCATAAATAAATGAGTAGAAATAAAAAGATAACCTGATTAAAATTTCGTTGAAGTCTATATTTGCATAAGGATGTAATTCTTGAAGATACACAAAACGATGAAAACTCTTGCAATGAACATATATTTTAAAGGCTTAAAAAAAGATTGATAGCAAGACAGTTCTGCAAAAAAATGAACGGAAATGGAATTACAAGTCAAATAAACAAAAATCCAAAAACCTGATGTTGCATCAAAAGTTGTGTTAATAGAACAAACATTAAAAAACTCTATCAAAATTCAGTACAATTTTTAATGATGAAAAAGAATTTAATATATCTGGAAAACAAATAATGAAGAATCCAAAATGTGGAATCTTAGTATTATTATAGGATAGAAAATAAGCAATTGAAAAGAAGAGATAATAGAGAGGTCCAAGATGGCCCTTGATAAACATAGATGCTAAAATCCTAAACAAAATTCTAGTAAATTGGATTCAGTATTATGTTAGAAAGATCATAAACCATGACCAAGTGGGATTTATTCCAGGAATGCAAGAATGGTACAATATATGCAAATCAATAAATGTGATACATCACAGAAAAAAATTGAGGGACAAAAATCACATAATCATACCAGTCAGTGCAGAAAAAGCATTAGACAAAATCCAACACCCTTTCTTGATAAAACCTCTCAGCAAATTTGGGAATGGAGGGATCATACTTCAACATAGTAAAAGCCTTATCTGACAAACCTATAGCCAATATCACACTTACTGTGCAAAAACCAAACTCATTTCCTCTAAGAACAGGAACAAGACAGGGATGCCCACTTTCACCACTCCTGTTCGATATAGTACTAGAAGTGCTAGCCATAGCGATCAGACAAGAAGAAAAAATAACAGGTACCAAATTGGAAAAGAAGTAAAACTGTCCTTATTCACAGATGGCATGATACTATATATAAAAGGCCCCAAAGTCTCCATCAAAAAACTACTAGACCTAATAAATGAATTCGGAAATGTAGCAGGACACAAAATTAACACCCAGAAATCTGTGACCTTTTTATACACCAATAATGAACTCACAGAAAGAGAAGCGAAAAAAAAAACAACCCCACTTACTATTGCACCAACAAAAGTAATATACCTAGGAATAAACTTAACTAAGGAGGTAAAAGACCTATAATCAGAAAACAACAGCACATTGAAAAAAGAGATAGAGGAAGACATAAACAGATGGAAGAAAATACCATGTTCATGGACTGGTAGAATCAACATCATTAAAATGTCCATACTACCCAAAGCAATCTGCAGATTCAATGCAATCCCAATTAAAATATCAATGGCATATTTCAAAGATCTGGAACAAACTATCCAAAAATTCATCTGGAATAAAAAAAGACCCCAAATAGCTGCAGCAATCCTGAGAAAGAAGAACAAAGTTGGAGGGATCACAATACCAGATATCAAGCTATATTACCAAGCCATGGTTCTCAAAACTGCCTGGTACTGGTACAAGAACAGACATATAGACCAATGGAACACAACAGAGAACCCAGAAATTGACCCAAGCCATTATGCTCAATTAATATTTGACAAAGGAGGCAAGAGCATACAATGGAGTCAAGACAGTCTCTTCAATAGTGGTGCTGGGAAATTTGGACAGATACATGCAAACAAATGAAAGTAGGTCACCAACTCACACCATACACAAAAACAAACTCAAAATGGCTAAAGGACTTGAATGTAAGATGGGAAACCATAAAAAGCCTATAAGACTCCATAGGCAGCAAAATAGCAGACATATGCCATAGCAATACTTTTACAGACACAGCTCCTAGGACAATGGAGACTAAGGGGAACTAAACAAATGGGACTACATCAAAATAAAAAAGCTTCTGTACAGCAAAAGAAAACATCAACAAAACAATTAAAAAGCCTACTGGATGAGACAACATATTTTCCAATGATATTTCAGATAAAGGTTTAATATCCAAAATTTACAGAGAACTCACAACTTAACAAAAGGAAGATAAACAATTCAATAAAAAATGGTCAAAGGATCTAAATAGACACTTTTCGAAAGAGGACATACAGAAGTCCCAGAGACATGAAAACATATTCAAAGTCACTAATCAGCCAAGAGATGCAAATCAAAACAACAATGATACCATCTCACACCTGTCAGAATGGCTACCATCAACAAATCAACAAACAAGTGCTGGCAAGGATGTGGAGAAAACGGAACCCTCATGCACTGCTGGTGGGAATGCAGACTGGAGCAGCCACTGTGGAGAACATTATGGAGTTTCCTCAAAAAGCTAAAAATGGAACTTCTATTTGACCCAGGGATCCCACTTCTAGGAATATATCCCAAGAAACTAGAAACACCAATTAGAAAGGATATATGCACTCCTATGTTCATAATTCAGCACAAGTCACCAGGGTTAATATTTGGAAACAGCCTAAGTGCCCATCAGTAGATGAGTGGATTAGAAAGCTGTGGTACATCTACACAATGGAATACTGCGCTGCGGTAAAAAAGAAGTTCTTACCATTTGCAACAGCATGGATGTTACTGGAGAGCATTATGCTAAGTGAAATAAGCCAGTCAGAGAAAGATAAATATCATATGATCTCACTCATTTATGGAATATAATGAACATAATCTGATAAACAAAAACAGATCCAGAGACAGAGAAACATTGATCAGACCATCAAACCTTAGAGGGAAGGTAGGGGTAGGTGGGGGTGCAGTAAGAGATCAACCAAAGGACTAGTATGCATGCACGTAAGCCTAACCAATGGACACACACAACAGGGGGGTGAGGGCATGAGTGGGGGGGATGAGGGGGTAATGGGGGGATAAGAACATATATGTAATACCTTAATCAATAAAGAAATTCATAACAAAGAATAAATTTTTAAAAAGTCAACAAAGGACAAATGCTGGCGAGGATGTGGAGGAAAAGGAACCCTGGTGCACTGCTTGTGGGAATGCAGACTGGGGCAGCCACTGTGGAAGACAGTATGGAGTTTCCTCAAAAAGTTAAAAAGGGAACTCCCATTTGACCCAGTGATCCCACCCGTAGGACTATAGCCCAAGAAACCAGAAAAATCAATCAGAAAGGATACATGCACCCCTATGTTCATAGCAGCACAATTTACAATAGCTAAGATTTGAAAACAGCCTAAATGCCCATCAGCAGATGAGTGGATTAGAAAACTGTGGTACATCTACACAATGGAATCCTACACTGCTATAAAAAAGAAGGAACTTTTACCATTTGCAACAGCATGGATCGAACTGGAGTGCATTATGCTAAATGAAATAAGGCAGTCGGAAAAAAATAAATATCACATGATCTCACTCATAAGTGGTATATAATGATCAACATAATTTGATTAACAAGAATAGATCCAGAGACAAATGTCATTGGATGGGAAAGGTGGTAGAGAGCAACCAAAGGACTTGTATGTATGCATATTAGCATAACCAATGGACACAGACATGGAGCTATGGGGGCTTGCCTGGGGTGGGAATGGCTGGGGGCAGGGGTCAATTGGGGAAAAAGGAGACATATGTAAAATTTTAGAGAAAAAAAAGATACCACTTTAATAAGAAAAAAATAAAATAAAAGACTGTGGACCATAATGTCCACCCCCCACTCTCCATAAAAGAAAAGATAATACATGTCTACCTGGAAAAACAGATTGTATAAGCAAGATATAATTACAAATTTAGATTTAAAAATAGATGATAGATAAAGATAGAGACATATAATGTTAAACTATGATGAACAATGGGTAATAGTTATTAAAGATAAATGTCAGATTGAGTTGAAAAATTTAAATGAACTATTGGTTCCCTTAATTAAAATATAGAAAGCATGGCTTTGCAAGTAGTGAGTATGGCTTGTTTACATTAACAAAATACATAAAACTTTTCAAAAAATTTCTGACTAAAGTTATTGAGAAATGATAAAATATTTTTTAAAATTAAAGATACCATAATTCTAGCTAGAATTGTCATTTATTTATTTAACAAACATAATGAGCATTACTCTGTGCCATATAGTGCACGAGGCTTTGAGACCAGTGTATTGAAGAAATCACAGCCCTTACATTCACTAAGCTTACATTGCAATGTAAAACCGATTAAATCATTGATATTTGTATGTGTATTTATATGTATATGTAAGTCTGTAGGGGTATGTGTATCATAGTAGTTATATTTTTCTTAAAAATTAATTCAGATAAAGAGATAATTATGAAGCTGGAATTTAATAAATAAATTGAATTTAAAGCAATAAAATGCCATGCCTTTCTCATCAGATTGTCTTAATGATATTTGCATTGCTAAAAGAACGTTTTGTAACTAATCTATATATATAACAGCCTAAGCGACTGTCCAACCATTCAACCATCCAACTGGTAGCTATGATGCACAATGACTACCAGGGGGCAGATGCTGAAGGCAGGAGCTGCCGAGCTGCAGTGATTTGGCAGCTGCAGTTCTCGGTGACACACACGAAACCAGAAATAAGGGAGCCCCAATCTGGGGTGCGTCATCCAAGATCTGTCCCCTCGAAATCCTGAACCCCTCAGGGGATGTGGAGAGCTGGTTTTGGCCCAATCCCTGCATGCCAGGCCAAGGGACCCTACCAGTGCATGAATCCATGCACCAGGCCTCTAGTCTACTATAAATGGTTATTTTCTGATAATATATTTCTGGTTAGTCTTGAATTCCTTGGTACTGGCAATTAGAAATTTCAATAGAAGGAAGTTTTAATAAATTTTTACACTATATAAATTTCAAAATTAGTATGTAAATTTCAAGTTGAAATTTTTACATAGAATTTATAATTAACTTACTTAATAGTTCCATCATTTTTAATTTAAAGAATAGCTTTATGATTGCAAGAAATATTTTACATTCAATAATATTAAAGTAGGCAATCCTTTACTAAATATAAAGAATTATGCACCAGGCAATTTTTCAATAAAAGCTTTTTATAATTATTGTTCGTAGTACTATTCTAATAGACAAATTCTAACACTTAAAATATATATATTGAATATTGAATCAGGAGTTACACAAAATTTTCTCTATTTCTGAATTTAGTTTGTTTAATCTGTAGTCACACATTCAGAATAGAATGAATTATTTAGCAATCACTTTGAATTAAAAACAAGAAAAATACTGAAAATATTCACTTTCTATGAATTCTGCAAGGATTCTGTTTGCTGATGTGTTGTGAAAATTTTCTTTTGTATCATTCATCAAAAATGTAAGTCCAGAAAATACAAATATATAATTCTAAGGAGAAAGAGAATTCAACTTTGTCATCTATAGAAAACAGACTGAAAATAAAATGTACCAGATTCCAATTGTCTAGTAGGAAAAATTAGATAAAAATAATAGAACAATATTTGAACTTTACTTGTTTCATTTTTTTAATGTGAAGGATACAATACTTAATGTGGAACATAATCCACCCACCCCTGCTGATCCCAAAAAAGAAGAGATAATACATGTCTACCTGGAAAAATGGGTTTTTCAGGTAAACCGATCTCGAGTTTTATTTTTATACTAGAGGCCCAGTACACAAAAATTTGTGCATTCGGGGGGGCGGGGGGATTCCTCAGCCTGGCCTGTGCCCTCTCGCAGTCTGGGACCCCTCGGGAGATAACGACCTGCTGGCTTAGGCCTGCTCCCGGGTGGCATCGGGCAGGCCCAATCCCTAGGTGCAGCCCCTGGTTGGGCTCAGAGGAGGGCTGACTGGGGAGTTGGGGCACTGCCCCCTGTCATACACAGAGCAGGGCCAATCAGGGGGTTGGGACACTGTCCCCTGTCATGCACAGAGCAGGGCAGATTGGGAGGTTGCAATGCCACCCTCAGTCACGCTCAGGGTAGGGCCGATTGGGGGGTTGGGGCACCGCCCCCTGTCACACTCAAGGCAGGGTCAATGGGGAGGTTGTGGCGCCACCCCCTGTCACGCACAGAGCAGGACCCATCAGGGGGTTTGGGGCTCTGTACCCTGTCATGCACAGAGCAGGGCCAATCAGGGGGTTGGAGCGCTGCCCCCTGTCACACACAGAGCAGGGCCCATCAGGGGGGTTGGGGCTCCGTACCCTGTCATGCACAGAGCAGAGTCAATCAGGGGGTTGGGGAGCTCACCCCTGTCATGCACACAGCAGGGCCAATCAGGAGGCTGAGGAGCTCCCCCCGTCAGTCACAGAGTAGAGCCGATAGGGGAGTTGGGGCACAGCTCCCTGTCACACTCAGGGCAGGGTGGATCAGGGGGTTGGGGCGCCACCACTCTCACACTCAGGGCAGGGCCGATGGGGAGGTTATGGTTCTACCCCGTCACAAACAGAGCAGGGCCCGTGTGTGTGTGGGGGGGGGGGGGGGGGGAGGGTTTGCAGCGCCGCGCCCTGTCGCACACAGAGCAGGGCCGATCAGGAGGTTGGGGCTCTGCCACTCTCACACTCAGCGCAGAGCTGATGGGGAGGTTATGGCTCTACCCCATCACACACAGAGCAGGGCCCGTGGGGTGGGGGGGTTGAGGCACCACACCCTGTCACACACAGAGCCCCAGGGCGATCAGGGGGTTGGCGAGCTCCCCCCTATCAGGCACAGAGCAGGGCTGATCAGGAGGTTGGGGTGCATTCCCCTGTCACGAACAGAGCAGGCGAATAGGGAGGTTGTGGCCCCGCCCCCTATGACACACAGAGCGGCAGGGCGATCAGGGAGTTTGGGAGCTGCCCCCTGTCATGCTGATCCTGGTGCCAGGAGGCCTCGCGGCTCTGCTGATCCTGGTGCTGGGAGGCATATTACCCTTTTACTATATAGGATAGAGGCCTGGTGCACTGTTGGGGCTGGCTGGTTTGCCCTGAAAGGTGTCCTGGATCAGGGTGGGGGTCCCCACTGGGGTGCCTGGCCAGTCTGGGTGAGGGGCTGAGGGCTGTTTTCAGGCCGACCGAAGCTCCCAACTGCTCCTTTTTTTTCTTTTTTTCATTATTCTGGGCCAGCTTTAGCTCTGGCTCCAGCTCTGAGGCCTCTGCTGAAAAAGAAGGTATCTGGTTTGTTTCGGTTCTATAATCGAAACAATGTATAACTCCAGCTCTAAGATCCCAGGCTCGCTGAAAGCAGGTTTCTGGGGTTTTGTTTAGCTTCTATATTTGTTACAATGTTTCTTAAACTGCTAGCTCAGAGGCCAGCAAGGCAGGCGAGGAACGTTGGAGTCCTCCGTCACTGAAGCAAGCAAGCCTCATGTTAGTTTCAAGCTGCCTGGCTGCTGGCCGCCATCTTGGCTGGCAGTTAATTTGCATATCTCGCTGATTAGCCAATGGGAAGGGTAGCAGTCGTACACCAATTACCATATTTCTCTTTTATTAGATAGGATATTAGTCTCTCAATTTTTACTGTATTTTGATGTTATGTCTATCTACTAACTATATCGTGCCAAAAATGTTCATTCAAGATATTTTTACTATCAAATAAAATATTTAAGTAGGTCATTTTTTATACTTGTGGCCTTTTGCTATTTTCTGCTTCTTCACAATTTTACATATAACTGGATTATATTGCCTTGGCATTTACTCCAGTAAAAATAAAATAACATATGTCTGGCCAGCATGGCTCAGTTGCATCAACCTAAGAACCAGGAGGTCATGGTTCAATTCCTGGTCAGGACACATGCCCAGGTTGTGGGCTTGATAGCCAGTAGGAAGCATGCAGGAGGCAGCCAATCAACGATTCTCTCATCACTGATGTTTTTATCTTGCTCACCCTCTACTCTTTCTCTGAAATCAATAAAAATATTTTTTAAAAAATATTTGTCCATACACATATGGGTTTATTTTGGGTCTCTAAATTCTGTTACATTGGTCTGTGTGTCTTTCTGCCAATACCATCCTGTTTTGACTATTGTATCTTGGTAATTTGATGTGAGGGAATGTGATACCTCTGACTTTAATTTTTTTCTCAGGATTGCTTTGGCTATCTGGGGTCTTTTGTGGTTCCAGATCAATCTGTTCATTTTTTTTGTTCTATTTCTTTTTAAAATGTTATTGGGACTTTGATGGGTATTACATTAAATCCATGTATTGCTTTGGGTAATATGACTGTTTTTACCTATGTTGGTTCTTCCAATCATGAGCATGGATTATCTTTGCATTTCATTGTATCTTTTTCATTCTCTTTTTATAATGCTTTGTAGAAGTCAGTATACAGGTATTTCACACCCTTTATTTCTAGGAATTTTTATTTTTTCATGCAATTGTAAAAGGAATTGCTTTTTCTGTTTGTTTGGTTTTTGAAATTTCATTGTTAGTGTATAGGAATGCATTGGATTTTTGTAGATTGATTTTGTATCCTGAAACTTTACTGTATTTGTTTCTTGTTTCTAATTGTTTTTTGGTGGTGTCTTTAGGGTTTTCTATATAAAATCATGTTATCTGCAAAAAATGACACTTTAACTTCTTTTTCAATTTGGATGCCTTTCTTTTATTTTTTTTTTCTCTTGCTTTATTGCTTGGGCTAGGATTTCCAAGACTATCGTGAATAAGAGTGGGGAAAGTGTTCCTCCTTGTCTTGTTTCTTAGAGGGAGCTTTCACTTTTTCACCTTTGAGTATATATTAACTGAGGGTTTGTCATATATGGCCTTTATTACATTGAGGCACTTTCCTTCTATACCCATGTTATTGAGTGTTTTAATCATAAATGGATGTTGCACCTATTGATAAGATCATAGTATTTTTTCCTTTATCTTGTTCACGTGGTATATTACATTGATTGATTTGAGTATGTCGAACCACCCTTGTGCCCCTGCAATGAACCCCACTTGATCGTGATGGATTCTTCAATGTTTTATTGCATCCGATTTACTAGTATTTTGTTTAGAATCTTTCAGAGAAACTGGTGTCTTAGGGTTTCTGTGTGTGTGTTATCCTTGCCAGGTTTTAGTTTTGGGGGCGTGGCCAAGCAGTCTAAGGTGCTGGGTTTAAACTCCTCATTGTTCTTTGTACTATACACCTCTCTGATGTTTAATGTTTTAAAAAATAATTTCCCAAGGATACCTAATTAAAAGTACTCAACTCTAAAGTGTATTCATCACTACCATTACTCTCTAGAGACATTTTAATTACATTTCTTTGCAAGAATCCCCTGTGTCTCTTTTGAGAAAAAAAAATAAAATAAAACCACTCTGTTTTCAAAACAATAGTTAGAAAACCAGGGTTCCTGATGGCAGGTAAAGAATGTAAAAAATATATATATCATAATCCATCTTTCTTTTACTAAAGTTACTAAGATCAAGTAAGATTTTTCTAGCATTTAAGATTAAAATTTTATTTTTATGTAAATTTTGGAAAACAAGAGCTAACTAAATGCTTGGCTTTGGATTGTGCAACTGCAGGTAGTTCTTTATATTGTGAGAATTTTCTTTCTCACAAACTTTTACTCCTATGCCATGAAGCTCACCTCTTTTCCATAGTTATTATTTCTTTATTTTAACTCATTTTTGAGCTCTCTTCTTATGAACTGAGAGCTTTACTTAATTAATCAACAAAATACAGAATTTTTTCACCTCTATTTACAGATTTCACTACTCAATATTATTCTGATCCCACATTTTTCTTTTTCTTTTATGTATTTAGTTTTTTAGGCAGTGTTACTCACATTCCAAGAAAATATAGCCTCTGATTCTGTTGAGTCATTAGTTCAAAATTTAAGACAGGGCTCTATTTTTGGTCTTTCAGACTTAATATAGATTAACTACTTGAAACTGCCCATACAGCTTTAGCCACAATGTCACCAACTCTTTTTAAAAATTCTTTATTGTTTAAAGTATTACATATGTCTCCTTATCTGTCTCCCCCATTGACTTCTCTCAGCCCCTCGAATATACCCTCACATCCCCGCCCCCCCAGCGCCCCCCCACCCCCCACCCCCCCCCCACCCCACCCCCCCCCCGCTAGTGTCTGTGTCCTTTGGTTATGCTTCTTTGCATGCATACAAGTCCTTTAGTTGATCTCTTAACACCTCCCTCCTTGACTTTCCTCTGAGGTTTGACAGTCTGTTCCATGCTTCTCTGTCTCTGGATCTATTTTTGTTCATCAGTTTCCTTGATCACAAGTTGCAAGTTTTCTTGAATACTTTGCTTACAGTCTGGATGTAGCACCTTCTACCAGCAACTGGGACTATGTCACCTTTCTATCAGGACCTCCCTACTTCAAGAAAAATTTTGTACTGGACTTATTCTTCCATATGATCCATCTCACTCTATGCAACCAGGGTCATCTCGCCAAATACCACCAACACACTATGTAAGTATGCTATTAGATAAGGAAATCAAAGGCAGAAACAAGTTGTGAAATCTATGAAATGCTCCAAAATAAACATCAAAGACTGTCAATTAAAGTAAGGCAATTGAGTGTTTGGGTTTCAGCAATCAAATTGCAACCACAGGGGATTATATTATTGTAATAATTTTTTCATTTCTCATCTCATTTATTTTTTTCTTTTTCTAATCAGCTTATAACTTAGATCCCTTAACTTTGGCTGTTAGAAAAAAATCTCTTCTAAAAAGCAATAGGTTCTTGTGTGTGTGTGTGTGTGTGTGTGTGTGTGTGTGTGTGTGTGTGTAGTTTTGATGGTCCTGATTCTTTTGTTGTTATTAATTATCTATATAGGTAGGGCTGACATGAAACATCCTGAGAAAATTGTGGGGGAAAAACTCTCTAAAAAACTAAACTTTAAAATGTTTCATTTTCAAAGAATGATTAGAACATGTGGTCATTGTTAAAATACTCTAATAAAATAACTATAATATTTTGCAATTCATACCTAATTTTCATACACATATGGACAAATTTTTAAGAGCAAGTAAAACACATTTGATAAGAATGTTTTTATTTATTTTAAATATGTTTTTATTGAGTTCAGAGAGGAAGGGAGAGAAAGAGAGAGAGAGAAACATCAATGATGAAAGAGAATAATTAACCAACTGTCTCTTGCACACCCCTTACTGGAGATCAAGCCCACAACCCAGGCAAGTGCCCTGACTGGAAATCGAACTGTGACCATCTGGTTCATGGATCAATGCTCAATCACTGAGCCACATCAGCTGGGCAAATATATTTTCCTTGTACAGATGTGTTTATTAGACCTATCAAATGACTCACTTAACATTAAATGGCTAGTGATCTATAAGGCAGATACAAAGTATAACTTTCTTAGTCCTGGCTCACATATATTTTCAGAATTCAGTAAAACTTGGTAGCTGATTTATTGGCCCATTATATTAAATACAGTATTTCTGAAGCCAGCAGAGGTGTTTTTTTTAAAAAAGTAATCCTGTACTCACTAAAGCATAGTTTTTTGTTTGCATTTACAGATGTGGAAGAAGTTAACAATAAGAAATGAAAAACCAAACATCTGTAAAAGAGTTCATTCTTCTGGGATTAACAGATGACCCACAGTTAAATGCTTTAATTTTTCTATTTCTGTTTTTCACATATATACTGAGTATAACTGGAAACATGACAATTATCACCCTTACTTTGGTAGATTCACACCTCAAAACCCCCATGTATTTTTTCCTTAGGAATTTCTCTTTCCTAGAAATCTTATTTACCACAGTTTCTATTCCTAGATTCCTGGTCAGCATTGCAACAGGGGATATGACCATTTCTTATAATTCTTGCATGGCCCAGGTATTTTTCTTTATTCTCCTTGGTTCAACAGAATTTTTCCTTTTGACTGCTATGTCCTATGATCGGTATGTTGCTATCTGTAAGCCACTGCACTACACAGTAATAATGAATAGCAGAATCTGCAACCAGCTTGTAATTAGTTCTTGGCTGGCTGGATTTCTCATTATCTTCCCACCTGTGATCATGGGACTTCAACTGGATTTCTGTGACTCCAACATCATTGACCACTTCGCCTGTGACTCTTCTCCTATGCTACTGATCTCCTGCACAGACACAGCATTCCTAGAACTCCTGGCCTTTTTTCTGGCAGTATTCACGCTCATGGTAACCTTAACATTAGTGATTCTTTCCTATGTATTCATCCTTAAAATGATCCTCAGAATCCCCTCTGCTGAGCAAAGGAAGAAGGCCTTTTCCACTTGCTCCTCACACATGATTGTTGTCTCTATTTCTTATGGTAGCTGCATCTTCATGTATGTCAAAACTTCAGCAAAAGAAGGAGTGGCCTTCACCAAGGGTATAGCAGTGCTTAATACCTCTGTTGCCCCAATGCTAAATCCATTTATTTACTCCTTAAGAAACCAGCAAGTAAAGCAGTCCTTTAAGAACTTGGTCAAAAAATGTTTCTCAAATAAATTTTCATCATAAATTTATGCTCTGAACTTTATTTAAATGAAACAGTATGCCTAACATAATATTAATATTGTTATATTTCTCCATCCACTGCTATACTTCCTTTTCATTACAATATTATTAACTGTTTATAATATTTTGACCTCACTTGGCTCAACTATCTTAAAGTTTACATGCCCTGAAATGTTTCTGAGTATGATTAATTTGTTGCTACATAGATGATGATGATATTTTTTAAAAATGCCAGAATTTAGTTTAAAAGATCTTTTCTTTGGGCCCTAATCAAAAGTTAAATAAAGTTATCACCAAGGAATTCTAAAAATGTATTTCTCCCAGTAGATATGCACAGAGTATTAAAATAAGATTTTCTTGAGATAAAGTCTCCTTAATCTAATGTCCTTATATTTGCTCTCATCTCTCCTATGGTTTTTACATTATGAATGTTTATCTATGCTACTTGGGACAAATATGTTACATCTTCATTGTCAATTCCATCCTTTAATATAACATCTTGTTTAATGATTTTTTGGACCAAATTTCAAAGTTACTACAAGTATGGTATTGATATTCATGTAGGACCCCACTACTCTTACCAGAAAACATCTCTGATAAACTACTTTGATGATTGCTCCATAGCCCATTACTTTCTTTAAATTTGTTGATGCTGAGCCTGGAGCTCATCTGAGGTTCCCTTGCGAACAACCTGGACTGTCTTTAGGTTTCCTAAGATCCAATAGCCTCTCTATTGACTTTTTTGGCAATTAAAACCTATGCTTTCTATCTCCCAGACAGTTCTTGCATTTTCTGGTATGCCAAGGATCCCCTAAAATGTGTTTCAGTGTTTGAATGGTTTCATTATTTTTCAAATATATATATCTCATTCAGAATTTTTGTGGACATTGAGGGTGTGGATTTAAGTGTTTGCTTTGTTCTAATCTTGACACACATCTTTTCTATAAAAAGTTCTTTATAAGTATAAACTTCATTCAATATTCATCCATTTACCTCTTTTCTATCTTCTTTCACAAGTGATGCATGAACTATAAGATCATTTAATTTACCATCATGACACTCTTTAATATTCTTTTTTGTTAAACATATTATTTTGTTTTTAAATTTACTTTATTATTAAAAGTATCAGAGATGTCCTGCTCCCTCCACCACCCCCTTTTTTTTAATTCTCAGTGCTTGGATTCTCTTTTCTCACCATTAAAATGTGACTTCTGCCCAACAGGCAAGGCTCAGTGATTGAGCATCAACCTATGAGCCAGGAGATCATGGTTTGATCCCCATTCAGTACAAATGCCAGGGTTTCAGGCTCTACCTCCAGTGGGGGGTATGCAGAAGGCAGCCCATCAATGTTTTCTCTCATCATTGATGGTTCTATCTCTGTCTTCCTCTGTGAAAACAGTAAAAATATATTTTTTAAAAAATATGACTTCTTCTAACAAGGGCTTTTAGAAATAGGGTTACCCTTAATCAAACACAGGTAAAAATTAATAAAGTGTTGGAGAGTATTAATGTCTAAAGCACCCATATACAATTTAAATTTTTGTGTCTTAGCAAAAACATTTGCTTGTAAAAAGTGTTTTTGCTCAATTTGATGGTAACTTCAGTGAGAACTGAGAAGTATAATGGACTCTCTTATTAGGCAGCATAGACATGAATTATCTTGCTATTCCAGAATTGTGTTTATTTCTCTTTCTTTGCATGACAAGTCTTTTCATTTTGCAGTTGTTACTTTGGAGATTCTACATAAATCCAAATACTTGCTTTGCATCCATTGATGGAGACATTACTCAAGCAATCCAGTGCTCAATAAATTCCAGGTCCTTCAATGTATATGGGCAGAGAGAAATAGGGTGCTAGTAAGGTTAATCAACTAGTTATAGAAAAGAATACACAGACATATTATAAATTTTACAAATATAAGTTACAAATAATAAGGTATACAATAAACTTCATTGTAAATTCTGTATACTCAATAGACTTTTACAGAATTATTTCATTGATTTTTACCAACTATATACTCAAAACCAACCAATCTTTGCAAATCAACCAGCTTGACAAATGTAGTTTAACTTAACACTATGTAGTTGAATTTAGCACTCAAATTCACAATTGGAAACAGATGTTTCAATACTTTCAATAACTTACAAAAAATTGAAAAAGAAAACAGGCAAAGATATGGAAGACTTGAACAACATTATGAACCAAATTGATCTAATTGAAAATTTTAGAATATTCCATCCAACATCAACAGAATACTGTACTCATTCTTTCCAGTATCACAGAAAACATGAAAGGGAATAATAAAGATCAATGAAATAGAAACCAGAAAAATAAAATTTAAAATATCAATGAAACCAAACCTGGCTACTTCAGAATATCACAAAATTGATAAATTTTTTATTGTCTTCTCACCATCCAAACTAAAATCATCTTCCATCACCATAAGTTTGGTCCCCTTTACCCATTATTAACCTCCTACCCCCTTCTCTTTGGTAACCACCATACTATTGTCTGTGCCTATGAGTTTCAGTTTTATGTCCCACATGTGAGTGAAATCATATGGTTCTTAACTTAATATGACTGATGTATTTTGCTTTGTATAATATTTTCAAGGTCCATACATGTTCTCTCAAATGACAGTATGGGTAACAACACACCATGCTAAGCTACACCGGTAAATATCTTTCAGGAGATTGAGTACTTACCTACCTAGAATTCCAAAATTCTCATTACCCAAAGTTCTTATTTTGTTGACACACACCGCTTCTGGTATCTTTATGTCAGGATTGACTAGTTCAGAAAAATTGATCCATAACTGCAGAGCTATGCCCTCAGAGCTAAAGAAATGTCTGGATTTTGAGAATAGTTCTAATATGGGTTGCATACACATTATTCAATCATTAATGTAATGGCGCAATAGGAGACAGACCAAATGCTAACCTATCTACTCATACTGCTTATGTAACCTTGGGCAAGTTACATAACCCCTCAGTACCTCAATTTTACCATTTGCAAAAAGAGGATCTTAACAGGGCCTACTGGAAGCATTTTGGGGCACAGGTTAAAGGCTATTTAGATCTTTGGTATAATAATAATAATAGCAGTAATAATAATAATAAATGTAACAATAATACAGACAGTCCTTGGGTTATGTCGGATTCGACGTATATCGTTTAGTGGTTACATCTCCATCTTTCATTTATTTATATAAAAAAAGTTCTGTCATGTCGACGTATGTACATATATATGTTCTTTATGGTTTTTATTATTTACTTACCACAAGAAAATGTCAGGAATTGTTATCTTTCTTTTAATTTTTTTTTACTGTTTGACTTCATTACTGTTGTGTATGTGCTCCATGTGTGTGACATAGGTGTTTATGTAGGTGGGTTCTGACTTACCGCAAAAATCACATTGCGTTGCACTGTAGGAACGGATCTCCGACATAACCGGAGGACCTACTGTAATAAAACTCATTACATTTTCTTATAACATTTATTATTGCTATCATTGCTGTTGTTATTTGTCTTCCAATATATTTCAGTTCTCTATCACATCTTCCAAAACTACAGTTTGGTAAACAGAAAAGTTATCTAATTATTATTTTTGAAACCTGAGTTTGATAAAGCTATCATGTAACAACTTTCTAAAATAAGTATTTAATCTTACAAAGAATGGTCTTATTTTTTCATTATTTATATGACTGATTATATTCAAAGATTCAAAATGGAACTTTTTCCGTACAACATTGTGTACTAAAAAGGTTTGGCATTGTGTTGTGCAAATAGAATCACTTTAGACTAACGGCAAATGGGAATGAATTTCAAAGAATTGCCCACAAGTATTGTATTTTCTGCTTAATTATTTACTATAAATAGAAACCAAGACATATTTAGAAAACAATTATACTCTGACTCAATAATAAATTTTCCATTGGCAAAATTAGCAAGTAATCTTTTATGAATATTAAGTTTTCAAAAATACTATGGTTTTCAATAACTTGTTTAATCTTCCCAAATGAATTATGTCCACAAAGAAGTAAACTAAGTATTTATCATTATTACCCATTTTTATGACTTTAAAAAAAAACACAACTTTCTCTGTGTTAAGTAAGTTTTCAAAAGTATTTAACAGGGCATTATAAAAGCTATAATTAAAATCTAAGATTTTTAAGTAATAAAAAGCAAATTAATTGCTGATATGAGTTCACAATTTTAATGGATAACTATGCTGTCCCTTTTTGTGACTTCATGTTTCATTGTTCTTTGTGCAGAATAAGAACACTACAAATGTATTTAAAACCATATCAGGAGTTGACATCTATGATTATTTTTACCTACAGACCTAAGATTTTAGAGTTTAGCCATTCCAAATAAGACTTCAATTAGAGAATTCATTCTTCTGGGACTTAGGGATGACACAGAGTTACAAGCTGTGACTTGATTCTTCTTTCTGCTGTTCACCTACTTATTGAGTATAACTGGAAACTTGACCATCTTCATGTTAACACTGTCAAATGCTGGTTTGAAGAATCCCATGTATTTCTTCCTCAGGAATTTCTCTGTCTTAGAAATTTCATTCAAACAGTCTGTATTCCCAGGTTTTTGGTCAGCATCACTACAGGAGATATAGCCATTTTCTATAAGGCTAGTGTGACACAGCATTTATTTTTATCTTTGTGGGTTCTACAGTTTTTCCTTCTGTCCTATCATCACTATGTGGCGATTTGCAAAACTCTACATCACACACCTTTCATGAGTAACAAAGTCTGCAACCAACTTGTAATCAACTCCTGGCTGGCTGGTTTCCTCATCACCTGTCCCTCTGTGCTTATGGGACTCCATCTGGGATTCTGTGACTTGAGAGTTATTGACCACTTCACCTGTGACTCTTTCTGTGCTGCTGACGCTTGCACGAAGTTTCTATATCCTAGGGCATTTTTCTTAACAGTATTCACCCTCATGGTAAGGTTGGCCTTTGTGATTCCCTCTTACACACTCATTCTTCCAACAATTCTGAAGATCCCCTCTGCCCTTCAGAGGAAAAAGGCCTTTTCCACTTGTGGCTCCCATATGATTGTGGTTTCCATTTCTTATGGGAGCTGCATGTTCATATATGTAAAAATATCTGCCAAAGACTTTGTGACTCTGAGCAAGAGGGTAGCAGTACTTAATCCTTCTGTTGCTCCCATGCTGAATCTTTGTATTTATACCTTAAGAAACCAGCAAGTGAAACAGGCCCTTAATGATTTCCCCAAAAAGATGAGGTTGTCAAACAAACACTACCCGTTATGAAATCTGTAGCTGAAACACAAATAAACCACACATAAATGCAGACCATTGTTCTAGGCATACACAGGGAATAAATCATGCACAAGTTTCAGCCATTGTGAGAAAACACACATTAAACAGTCAACATAATAGAAAATAAATTACCCAGTACTTTAGTGGTGGCAAATGCCATGGGGAAAAAAATGGAATACTTTAAGAAAATAGGGGTAGAATTCAAATCATATTTGGTGGTCAAAGACTTGAAAGTCATTTTATAGTTTTTTTCTTTTTTATTTTTCTATATTCAAATGTATTTTTCCGTATTCTTTACCTTTTTTCTTTTCTGTAATTTTCCCAGTCCACTTAGCCATCTATTTCACACATGTAAAACATGAAGTGATTGTGAGGTACGCCTGTAAATAAGTATTGATGTTTACTTTCAAAAGATAAATACTAAGCTCTAGATCAGTGGGTGGTTCTCAACCTGTGGGTTGCGACCCCTTCGGGGGTCGAACGGCCCTTTCACAGGGGTCGCCTAAGACCATCGGAAAACACATATATAATTACATATTGTTTTGTGATTAATCACTATGCTTTCATTATATTCAATTTGTAATAATGAAAATACATCCTGCATATCAGATATTTACATTGCAATTCATAACAGTAGCAAAATTATAGTTATGAAGTAGCAACGAAAATAATTTTATGGTTGGGAGTCACCACAACATGAGGAACTGTATTAAAGGGTTGCGGCATTAGGAAGGTTGAGAACACTGCTCTAGATAAACTATTTAAGTCCTACATCAAAACAAATGACCAGAAATAAAATGCACAACAAACCAGGGTTAGGGATGGAATGAAGACTTAGGAAAGTATGCTTTATGATCATGTCTAGCAATGGGTTTGGTGTCCTCCCTACTCTTATTTCCTTATTCCATTGAATCTACTATTCAGAATCTATATGGGGATAAAATAGCTGATAATAGTTATCTCCTGATATGAAAATGGGTTATTTGAAGCTATGAGGTTACTTTCCCACCAACTCTACCCACCTAAAATAGGTGTCTATATCTTTTTGGGTTATTAAACAGTAAACTGGAATTACAGTAGGCTGTCACTGTTGGGAAGGCTGATCCTATGTGTGTGCTATAAACAGGGTTATTAGAAATGGCTGTTTTTACACTACATGCAGTGACTCTTTTTTAATATATCACATTACAAGAAAATAGAAAGAATTGGGAAATCATAAAAACTCAAGTCATTGAAAATCAATACAAAATATTTACACACCTATTCAATATGCATATAAGGTTTACTCAGATAAGGGGAGTTCAAAGATCACTTCCCTTTCTGTTTTCAAACTATCACCCTATGTAGCTCACTGTATTTAATTAGTAGGACTGAGAATATTGAATTTTAAGGTGAGATTCAGAATGCTAATAACTGAAAAGTAAAAATCCAACATGTGAAAATCCAAACAAAATAAACATAATATGGATATTAATAAAAATAAAGAAATTAGTTGGACTAGTGCAAAGCCCAATTACTAAAAATAAAAAATGTTTGAAATTATAATATTATAAAAATGTGAGAGAAACATAAATATTATAAAGTTATATTTCAAATACTTAGCAAATGGTAAATTTGTATAATTATATGGTAGTAATGTAATTATGGTACTATGTGAAATTATATAAAAACATTGTTATTTTTAACTTTTTGGGATATTAGTATTACTTAGAAATATTACTTACTTAGTATTACTTAGAAAATATTCCTAAGGCAGCAGATAATCTAAATGCATATTTTAACTATAGAAGAACATACTAAAAATAAACAAAGTTTTAGGAGCTGTGCTTTCAAACTTTCCCAAGATTTTATTGTATTATATGTATATATTTTAGATACATAAACGATTTATTTAAACTATGTGTGTGGGGGGAAGGGGTGATTCCACAAACTGTTCACATACCAGAACACACAGTGGAAGGAACTGAAAACTTTCATAAACTGAATGACTAGGTTCTGTACTTTATACATGTTTTATAAATTTATGAAAACAAAAGGCAGAGTCTATATTCCTATGTTTTTGTAGAAGATTGGTGTAGGGTAAATGATCAGGAAGAGCCCTGGGTGAGTAGCTCAATTGTTAAGAGAGATGCCCGGATATGCCCAGGTTGTGGGTTCAATCCCCACTCAGGGCACATGCAAGAATCAACCAATGAATGCATAAATAAGTAGAACAACAAACCAATGCTTCTCCCTCTCTCTCTCCCACTCTCTCTCTAAAAATCAATAAAAAGATAAAAAATGAATAAACAATAAAATGACCAGTAGGGATTAATAAAATATTTCTAGTCTCAAGCATCAAGGAAACAGAATGTTTAGACTAACAGAATTTTTCATCCAGAGGGAATTATAGATCTTTTCTCATGCAGGGATAGCATATAAAGGAGATATGCCTCTAACCTCCCTATGCCATGGCTATATCAAACAACTGAAAATCAGTTGCATAATTATTTCTTAAAGAGTGAGGATCTGATCTCAGAATCCTTCTCAATACAATACCAATACAAGAGTTGGCCTGTGAGATCAGATTAATTTGTATCCCTGATATAATCCCAGTTTCTCACTTATGAGATCAAGAAAGTGAAACTCAGAAATGGGAAAAGGAACTCTTGCAAGTAAATCAGGGCCAATTTGACTTTTTAAAAAAATTAATTTTATTGGGGTGACATTGATCAACATGATCATATAGGCTTTGGGTGTGGGTTTCTATGTTACAAGATCTGCATATTGCACTGTGTGCCCGCCACCCAAAGTCAAATCTTCTCCTGTCACCATGTATTAGGACTCCCTTCTCCCCCCATCCTCTTCCCTCTGACAAACACCATGCTGCTATTTGTGTTCACAAGTTTCAAAAGAATCAGGGCACATTTAGATCTACATTCCAATTCCATTACCCTTTCATGCATCACACTGCCTAACTATTTATTCCTTTCCTGGTCATGGCTCCCGCAATAACCTATGAATTACAAACAAATCATGTTTGCTAAAAAACTAGGAGCAGTGTATGGGAGTGCATACAATGTCAAACACAGCAAGAAGATTCATGGTATGTTTGTTCCCCGGAGTTGAAAACACAGCATTCCTCTCCCTATCTCCATAAAATGTTTTCTGATTGCCAAACATTATCCTAAACTAATCACAGGCTTTTATATTGGATGTCAGCCTGTTCTCTATTCCCTTATATGGCTTCACCTCCCTGTAGGCATCCGGTCAGAAATTACCTTTGGTGAAAATCTTTAGGCATCTGACATCTCCTGCCTACTGCCGCTTATACCTCAAGGTTGCCCAGATATTGTCTGGGGCTGCTTCCGGTATACAACCTGAGTTCCAAATGTGCTTCCTCCCTCTTCCTTTTAGTGAAGGTGTTTTCAGAGCTTCCCAGAAGAGGATGTGAAAGGGCCCCTTTTACTTACTTATTTTTTAAAGATGCTTTTATTGATTTTTTTAGAGAGAGAGAGATGAAAGGAGAGAGAGATAGGACTATTGATCAGCTGCCTCCTGCATGCCTCTGACTGGAGATTGAGCCCGGGCATGTGCCCTGACCGAGAATCGAACTAGTGACCTCTTGGTGCATGGGTCAGCGCTCAACAACTGCACCACACTGGCTTGGTGAAAGGGGGCTCCTTTCCTTCTCGAAGGAAGAGCACTTACCATGAGATCTACCCTCAGCAGTATTTACAACTGAAGGCACCATGCTGTACAGCAGATCTCCTCCCCTCAGGCCAAACAACCACTATTCTACTTTCTATTTCTATGATGTTGACTAGTCTAGGTACTTCATATAAGTGAAATTATACAATAGTTGCTCTTTTGTGATTGGCTTCTTAAATGAAAGACACAAAACCATAAATATTTTAAAAGAAACATAGGCAGCAATATCTCAGACATTTCACGTACCAATTTTTTTTGATATACATCTCCTTGAGTAAGACAAACAACAATAAAAAGTAAACAAATGGGACTACATTAAACTAAAAGCTTTTTCAGAGTAAAGGAAACCACCAACAAAATGAAAAGGAAACCCCCTGAATGGAAGAAAGCACTTGCCAATGATACATCTGATGAAGAATTAATTTTCCAAAAATTAAATAAAAATCTTATACACTTCAACACCAAGAAAACAAACAAGCCAATTAAAAGAATGGGCAAAATACCTGAATAGACATTTTCCCATAATGGATATACAGATGGCCAAAAGACATATGAAAAGATGCTCAATATCACTAATCATCAGAGAATTACAAATTAAAACTATAATGAGTGTGAATCAGTGGTTAGAGCATCAGCCCTTTCACTGAATGGGGTACTTAAAAAACAGAAGTTTAATTAATAGTTGAATTATTAAAGACCTCATCACCGGACAAGTATTATTTTAGAAACAAATATAATTTTAGGAAAATTACAACATGGATATTTTCATTTTAAAGAAGTTGTCTTCATATGTATGTGTGTGTGTACATATATAATTTTAAGCACCTGATACCTAATTAGGAAATGTTCACTTTAAGCAATAGGTAACCATTTGATATCAACTAACAGATTTCCAGCATCAGTTTATTTTTTTTTAATTGTTATCGGGGTGACATTGGCTACACAATGACACAAGTTTTTTAAATATCCTAGTTTTCATTTATAATATGTTCAACGCTAAGATACTATTTCAAAGAAGTTATATATTTTAGCATTGAATTTATTCACTATCAAATGAACTATGCTTACTTTTCTTGTTGGTAAACAATAGCTTTGGTCCGCACTATTAAATCATACCCTGGGCTTATGCCAATGTTGAAATTTTACAGAAACGTAAAGGTGAAGTTTGAGTTGTCTCCTCACTAGTCCTCTCCTGTTTTGCCTTGCATATTTTAAACTGATTGCCCACAGTGTTAGGAATGATACATGGGTACAGGAATATGAACATTCAAAAATGTGGGTATATTTTTGCAAAGTTTCCCCACTTCCCCAAATATTAGAGCAGCATGAAGAGTAAAAACAAAAACAAAAGGCCCCATGAATTCATCAACTAAGGATAAAGAGGAATGTAATTAGAGGTGGACAAAGAGGAGGTTACTAAGGTACAGGTAATATTCTGTCCTTAAAATATTCTGAAATGGGTTCCTTTTAAAATATAAAAATATTTCAAAATTTTAGGGGCAGAAATTTTAGAGCCAAAATCATTAGATCAGTGGTTTTTAAATGAGTGAACTGTTTTTGAGCCATACATGTAACAATGGACTTACAAAGTGTCATCTGTACGCAAAATAAAGGATATGCATGTCATATTTCTCCAGCTTTTCAAAAAGTAGATAAATGCTTCTATGACTAAAAAATAAAAATTTAATCTACAATATCATTGAATACATAGGAATTTGTCTCAATGTGTATTTTCATATTAAATAAAGACTTTACAAGCAATTGTATCATGGGAAATTAGGTAAACTAAAATATTTCAGCTATTAAAATTGCTTATACTTATATCAGGCTTGTGCTTTTTTCCCTTATTACCAGGATGAGCACCTGGCCTCTGTCTAATGCTATTGTTCTGTCTTAGTGTCTCAAAGGACAGCATTCCAGATGCTTCTATTTTAGTTGCTTTGCCAAAGTTCATGATGCAAAAGATTTATTAGTGACATTAGAACCTGAGTCTCCAAGGATTCTTTATTTTATTCACTCAGGTGATCCCAGTGCACCTCCAGAAGACTGAGCAGAAAAATATAAATATAATTATTTGGGGAGTAGGAAAGCCAACTTCCTGCTCAGAGCCATCATAGTTCTTCCAAAACCCAGAGGAAGTTCTTTTATTCTACCCCTCTTACCTTGGATTTTCTTCCCTTTGTGACAGAGATCAAAGGAAAATGTTTCCAGCACTTACAGTAAGAAAGATCAATTAATGAGAGTCTTAATATGATATGAAAATGAGAAATTTGAAGAGCTGGAGAGGCTCCAGAAGATCCCTGGAGAGTAAGGGTAGGTTGATAACCCTTGTACACCAGCGGAGAGGCATGTCTCCCTGAACACGGCGCAGTTAAAAACAATGAGGAGCTGCCGGTGGAAACCATGAAAAATTATCAAAAGAATAAGTGTCATAAGGTAGATATGTGAGTTACTTTTCCTTTTGCGAGATAAGAAAAATATTTGTTGGCATATCTTTCTGTAACATGGTTAATTAAGCTTATATCAACTTTTAACATGGAAAATTGTAGTAGAAATGTTATGAATTATACAATAATCCTTTCTAAGACTAAGGGCACAGCCAGGGTTATATTTTTTATCCATAAGTAGTCATCCCTGTGGTGCAATATCAAGAACATACAGAAATATGCTTTCCAAATCCCTGGAATTTATACCCCAAATAATATTACATTGCTTAAAATGTGAACAATTTCTTTTTTATTTTCAAATAGGATACATATTTTTTATTGATTTCAGAGAGGAAGGGAGAGGGAGATAGAAACAGCAATGATGCAAGAGAATTATTGATCAGCTGCAGATCGAGACTGCTATCCAGGCAGGTGTCCTTGACTGGAATCCAATCGGGATGCCTCAATCCCCAGGCCAATGCTCTATCTTCTGAGCCAAACCTTTAGGATGGGAACAATTTCCTTTTAAAAAACTTGTTATTGATTGATTTCAGAGAGAGAAAGAAACATCAGTTTGATATTCCACTTATTTATGCATTCATTGGTTGATTCTTGTATGTGCCCAGACCCAGGATGGAATCTGCAACCATGGTGTATCAGGACTACACTCTAACCAACTGAACTACTCAGCCAGGGCAAGTTTGAACACTTCCTAAATAGTTAATATCCTTTTATTATTAAAAACATAAGCAGAAACAATTCCATCCTTCCTAAGCATCTATTAGTTCAACAGAAATGTCCCCTTATTATCTAAATTACACACCAGAGTAATGATTGAGAGACACTTTTTGTTACAGAAGATAGCAAGGCTGAAAATAGTATCTCTCTCTCTCTCTCTCTCTCTCTCTCTCTCTCTCTCTCTCTCTCTCTCTCTCTCTCTCCCTCTCTCCTATATGATTCTATTTTTTGAAGTACCTAAAACAAATTACTAGAAATAGAAAGAAGAATATTTGTTTGCCAAAGACTGGGGAAAGAGGAAAATAGGGAGAAAAAAGTGATTTTAAATACACCTGTCAGTCAGTTGAGAGTCTAAGAGGGCATTGCTTAAGAAGTACTCTGCAGAGGTGTAATAAAACTGTGTTGGTACAAGAAGCATGTCCCATTTAGGCTTACGGAAGGATGATCACACACATTCACATACTGTTCTGGTTCTTTTGATTAAACTCTCAAATAACTGCTCTCTCTACAATTTCCAAGAATAAAACACATTTTTCCAAAATTGAAAAGAGTATTTCACTAAGACTATTTTTGCCTGTTGTGTATTCAAAGGAGGAAGTATGAAAACGGAGATGACAGCAAGGTTGTCAATTCCTAATTACTTCATAGTTTGTTCTACTTATTGCCCTTTTTATAGCCCTAGAGTAACTGGGAGAAAAATATTTCTAAGGAAAATAAAATTTAAGGACAAAGCAAAGAATAAGTAAAGCATAGTAAATTTTTAGCACACATTTTCACTTTTTTGGCCTTAAACAAATACACAGCCAGATATTCCACCTGAAAAAAATGGATTTATTTGGGAACAACAAGGAACTGCAATTTGGAATTCAACATTTAATTTCATGTTTGTTCCTGTAACACAAAGATGGTGTCATTCTTATATTTAAATGTTGGATTTCTTGTTAATATATTTAAAACTGTAACCAGTAATAACACCCTTAATATTTTTATTACATATGATATTTTATTTCAATAAATTTAAATATTTAAACCATAAACAATTGCAATTTTGGGCATGTGATCTAATGGCCAAACTTTCGCTCATCCAAAGAAACATAAGAGAGGAGGTTCTTTTATAGAGAAAAGTGGGAATTCAGATGGGTTTTTGTAAACAAAAATTCCATGGCAGTTTAACATCTAGTGGCTTTTCTTTGGCTGATTTTTTAACAGTCTTTTATTGGCTGAGTGATTGTCTATTGAAGGGAAGATCGTCCTTCTTCCTGTTCAGGGAGTAGAATAGAAAAACATCTTGTTGGAGGTAAGACAATGAGTGGTAAGGTCTGATCTTCACCTACAGGCTCTCCCAACGCTAATTTCAATGAGGTTTCTGTTTATTAATCTTTACAACTTGCATATAAGAAAAATCGTTAATCAATTGATCATATCTAACAGAAGCAAAAATAGAATTTGCATAGAGAAAGAGGATGAGGGGGTTTGAAAAAATCTCAGAGAGTTGGAAAGCAAAGCACTATTTCTCTTTCCTTGTATAAGCTATTGATTGGTATAAGGCTCAGAAAGAGATCACTCCTTTGGGAGTAGAAGGATCATCTAAGGAATCTGTTTTCATTGTTAATCTATTTCTTGAGAAACCTTGAAGGTTTAATACATGAGGTAAGAATATGTGGCAGACTGACATTATATAATGTTGGTGGGTAACTTTATTATTGTTTCCATCTTAGGGGTGTCCACTCTGCATCATTTCCCTTATTTGAGTTCGGTTTTTTGTGTTGTTTTTTTTTCATAAATTCCCCTGCGTTAGTGTCCATTTTCCTGTGTTGGTGCCTTCAAAGCAAGATTGGTTTTGCTATATGTTTCTCTTGAGATTTTATAAGACACATGTCCATAGAAACAAATGAATAATTTTCCAGACTCAAAGGGCCGTTATTTGTAGGATATAATTTAAAGCAACTGAGTGAAAAATCATTCATATAGCAAACTAATTAATGTCTCCTGGGGAGATCCCACTTTATTCAGTGAAGGAAAAAAATAACAGGAACTCTAAAGGCTATGTATTCAGATAGGACATAGTTTCATAGTCATCATTGTACATAAATAATTAATGTGGTTAATGACGAGGAGCAGTTAGAAATAGAGTCGCTTCCTCTTGCTAAAGACTATACATAATGCTAAAAATAATATCAACAAAATAAGACTCATAATACAGGGGGGGAAAATCCAGTTAGTATTCTACTCATCCTTCATGTGTATCTGAAATTATAATGAAAATATCAAACTTAAGTGGTTACAATGATATAATGAACAGCACCAATTGAGAGGGAGATGTGGATATATGTGATGATGTCAAGTTTGGCAACAACTTCCTTAACTGTCTGGGTGGATCTCAAATATTAATATGCATATGAAAGTCTTGATTATCATGCCAATATATTCTGACTTTTAATTTCTCCACTGTCACCTAACCCCTCTTTCCCAGTGCCTGGCTAAAATTAACTACAGTGAATATTTTTGTATAACTTTAATGAGTTTTATAATAAAGAGTCTAGCCTTGTGCTTCACAGTGATGAAGTTCCTGTAGGTGTTAGAAAATCAGTAGGGAGGGGTTGGAAGTGAAAGTCAGGTTGCAGAGGCTTAAAGCCTAAACTAAGTAGAGGTATGAGGATGAGGTAGAACTACTACTCTCTTTTTAAAGAAACTAAAAACATAATGCAAAAGGCACCACCTGGAAGACTATAGTTAGTGATATTAAATGTAATTTTAGTTTTGGGGTTTTGAGAGAAAAGGTACCAGAGTCAATTACCTGAAAAATAACATGAATGCATATGAAGATACTCCTTTGCAAATATCTTGAACTCAACGTTTTCTAGCACTATAGATAATGTAATTATCCATCAAACCATCTTAGGGCTAAGAAGAAGGAATAAAAGTGAAGAACAATAGGCAAAGAAAAATATCAAGAGCCATTATTACATTTTGTTGCCATTGTTATTTGTTTGTTTTCCAGGAGAAATGCAGCTTACTCTTAAAACAATCCCTTGATTGGGACAATTGAAGAGAATTCATGTTCTTAACCATCTGGATATGTCCTGTATCTAAGGTTTATCTTGGATAAAGAAGGCTTAGGCAATATCATCACTTTTCCTAACTTATTTGTAAATCCAATTCATATAATGAATTATAATAAACTACATTTATAAATTTTGAGGAGTAAATAATGATCTGAGAAAAACTTGGATTATTTAACAATAACAGGAATTCTGAAGGAATAATCTCTTGCTCATACAAGTAATATTCTGGAAGTTTACTGGAATAGTGGCAATATTGATTATGATGAGAAAGGAGAAAATAAATGTAGACTGCTTTGCTTGGTTTTTCAATATCATCTTTTGCTACAGAACTTGAATACCTATGTCATCATAAAAATCTCTTATTTTTACATGCTGATTGGGTGGATTTCAAAAGTCAGTGATGAGAAACCACACACCAGTAACAACGTTTATCCTGCTGGGACTAACCAATGACCCCCAACTACAAATTCTGCTTTTTGTCTTTCTATTTCTCACCTACATATTCAGTGTGACTGGGAACCTGACTATTATCACCCTCACACTGCTGGACTCCCATCTGAAAACTCCTATGTACTTTTTTCTCAGAAATTTTTCCTTCTTAGAAGTTTCATTTACCACTGTCTGCATTCCCAGATTCTTGTACAGTATATCAACTGGGGATAATACCATTAGCTATAATGCTTGTGCAAGCCAAATATTTTTTGTTATTTTCTTTGGAGCAACAGAATTTTTTCTCCTGGCAGCCATGTCCTATGACCGCTATGTTGCTATCTGTAAACCGCTTCATTACATGACCATCATGAACAATAGGGTATGTACCTTATTAATCCTCTGCTGTTGGCTGTCTGGCTTGATGATCATTCTCCCACCCCTTAGCTTGGGCCTTCAGCTTGAATTCTGTGACTCCAATGCCATTGATCATTTTAGCTGTGATGCAGGTCCCCTCCTAAAGATCTCATGCTCAGATACATGGGTAATTGAACAAATGGTTATCCTTGTGGCTGTATTTGCTCTCATTATCACCCTCGTGTGTGTGTTTCTGTCCTACACATACATCATTCGGACAATTTTGAGATTCCCCTCCGTCCAACAAAGAAAAAAGGCCTTTTCTACATGCTCGTCCCACATGATTGTGGTCTCCATCACCTATGGTAGCTGCATCTTCATCTACCTCAAGCCCTCAGCAAAGGATGAGGTGGCCATAAATAAAGGTGTCTCAGTGCTCACTACTTCTGTTGCACCATTGTTGAACCCCTTCATTTACACCCTGAGGAATAAGCAAGTGAAACAAGCTTTCAATGACTTTGTAAAAAGGGTAATATTTCTCTCAACGAAATAGAAGTTTGGATGAATCAGAGTAAAATGAAAGAAGAAAGTCTTCTAAATAGTTAACAGCTTCTAATTTATTTCATCGCTTTGTGCCTATAATTCACTCATAGTAGTCTTCTCAAAGGCATTTAATACTGCATCTCACCTTAATCAAACTCCCTCCTCTTCTTTCAAACCAAGCTCATACATCATGATTTTGTTCATTGTGAACCTATAAAATATATATTCCAAGTAATTGAACTTGCCTCCATTTCTGACCTAGTCTTTTTGTCAGTGCTCTGTAAAAAAAAAAAATAATAATGAAATTTAAAAGTATATAAATTATATAGAAGATACATTATGTAGTAACATTACTAGGTTTTATCTCTAAGACAAATTTATGAAAGTTAATATTATAAATCTGAGAGTCAAATAAAAATTAGAAAACAGCAACAGCAAAGATGTATTAAAATAAGTTAAATCAAATAAGACATCCCAAGCTAATTAAAATAATGCTAATAACAAAGTGGAAGTGAAGATAAAAAGTGGGAATTTGGGAATAATCAGAATTGAAGAAGTAGAAACATCTTCAGAATTACTAATAAGATGTACAGCAGTCCCCCATATATAGAGAGGATATGTTCCAACACCCTCAGTAGATGCCTGAAACCTCAGGTAGTACTGAACCCTATACATATTATGGTGTTTTTCCTATGCATACATACCTTTTCACTTAAAAGAATGACTTTACAGCTTCTCTTTGGGATACTCAATTGCCAGCATCACTACTTTTATCCTTTGGAGCTATTAGTTAATAAAATAAGAGTTACTTGAACATAAACACTGCAATACCACAATGGTCGATCTGGTAACTTAGATAGCTACTTGGTGATAATGAGCAGGTAGCACATACAGTGTGGACAGAAGGATAATTCAGGTCCAGACGGGACAGAGATGGATGGCATGAGATTTCATGACAGTACTCAGAACATGTAATTTAAATCATATGGATTGTTTATTTCTGTAATTGTCCATTTAATATTTGCAAACCACAGTTGACCACTGGAACTGATATCACAAAAAGTGGAATTACAGATCAGGGGGGACTATGGTATTTGCAATTTATGTATATTCATGAGAGAAATTCACAGAAAAAGGCATATATTTGATTTAAAATAAATTTAAGCATAGTGTCACTTCTTATGGGTTTTAAAATTAGAATAGGTGCACAAGAGTGAACTGGAACACCAAATTTTAAATGCTTATGAAATAAGATAACTATTCACATCAAGATAAGGTTAATGAATGATTTAAGTAGATATCATGGATATTCAACTGGCAAAAATAGGGAGAAAGTGAACTACAAAAGGGAATAATTATAGGAATTATGATCAAGGGGACAACTGAAGAAAATATTCCTAAACTGAAGAACTTAGAGTTTGAAAAAGAAGGAAGGAAGGTTGATAGGAAGGAAAGAAGGACAATAAGAAAGAAGGAGGAAAGGAAGGAAGGAAGGAAGGAAGGAAGGAAGGAAGGAAGGAAGGAAGGAAATATATATATACATATACATATATATATTTTTTTTTGGGGGGGGGGGCGGTGAGCTCAATCTCTTCATCTTTTTTCACCCAGCTTCCCAACTGCTCTCCCCTCTGATAGCTGTGGAACTGGAAATTATGTTAAGTGAAATAAGCTGGTCAGACAAAGACAAATACCATATGATGTTACTTATATGTAATAGCTAATCAACAAGATAATTTAACAAACTAAATAGAAATAGAAGCATAGATATATAGGGACTATTTATTTATGAAATGTGAGCTTTGAAAATGCAATTAAATAATCTTTTATATTACTTCTATGGACAGAATTTTGAAAATAACTGCCTGTTTAGAACTACCAATTTCACTGTGCTACATTTAAGTAACCCTTATTTTATTTAATAACTAGAGGCCCGCTACTCTCACAGTCCAGGACCCCTCACTCCTTACCACTCCGTTTGCTGTTCCTTAGCACTACTGCGATGGCTGCAGAGGTTCCCACCACCACCGCTGCTCTCACCAGCCCTGAGCCCGGCATTTGGCTGTGCTGTGCTCCCCCTGTGGGAACTCATTGACCACCAGGGGACAGCTCCTGCATTAAGCGTCTGCCCCCTGGTGGTCAATGAGCACCATAGCCACCAGTCGTTCTGGTCATTCTGCCATAATGGTCACTTAGGCTTTTATTATATAGACTAGGGGGCCGGTGCACGAAATTCGTGCACTGGGTGTGTGTGTGGGGGGGAGAGTGTCCCTCAGCCCAGCCTGCCCACTCTCACATACTGGGAGCCCTCAGGCGTTGACCCCCATCACCCTCCGATCGCCTGATCGGCCCCTTGCCCAGGCCTGACGCCTCCGCCAGAGGTGTCAGGCTTGGACAGGGGACCCCCATCTCCCCCCGATCACTGGCTCTGGCCCCCGCCCAGGCCTGAGGCCTCTGGCCCAGGAATCATGCCTGGGCAGGGGACCCCCATCTCCCTCTGATCGCTTGCTCCACCCCCCGCCCAAGCCTGACGCCTCTGACCCAGGCTTCAGGCCTGGGCAAGGGAACCATCATATCCCCCCAATCCCTGGCTCTGCCCCCCACCCAGGCCTGATGCCTCGGCCAGAGGAGTTGACCCTCATCACCCTCCAATCACCAGTCACCGGATCAGCCCCTTGACCAGGCCTGAGGCCTCCGGCAGAGGTGTCAGGCCTGGGCAGGGGACCCCCAGCTCCCCGCGGTTGCAGGCTCCAGCCCTGCCCAGGCCTAACGCCTCTGGCCTAGGCATCCGGCCCGGGCAGCAGGGACCTGCAGTGGCAGCGGGGGGCGCCGCGATCGTGGGCTTCGCTTTAGGCCCAGGCAAGGGACCCCTAGCTCCTGGGACTGCCAGCTTTGACCTTGCCCAGCTCCCATCGCTGGCTCCACCCCTACTTCCTGCTATCACTGGCCAGGGCTGGAAAGGCTCCTGATTCTCCGATCATGACTGGGGGGCAGGGCAAAGGCGGCCCCAGGGCCGCCTTTGCCCTGCCCCCCACCTCTTAGCTCCCCCCTGGGTTTCAGATCACTGTCAGTGGCTGGGGGCTTCTTCCTGCTTTCCCTTTCGCCTCCCTGCATTGTGCCTACATATGCAAATTAGCCGCCATCTTGTTGGCAGTTAACTGCCAATCTTAGTTGGCAGTTAATTTGCATATAGCCCTGATTAGCCAATGAAAACGGTATCGCCGTACGCCAATTACCATTTTTCTCTTTTATTAGTGTAGACTAGAGGCCCAATGCACAAAATTCCTGCAAGGGTCTCGGCCCTCAAAGCCCCAACTGCCCCTGCTGCCCCTCGCAACCCCAGCCATCCCTCGCAGCCTCATCCAGCCCTCTAAGCCCCTCCCAGCCTTGGCCGGCCCTCACAGCCCTGACTCATCCGGAAGGTCGTCCAGACGGTCGTTCTGCTGTTCGGTCTAATTAGTATATTAACTCTTTATTATATAGGATAAACCCAAACATCAAACTTTTTTCAAACATTATTCTTTTTTTAAAAAAAATATATTTTATTGATTTTTTTTTACAGAGAGGAAGAGAGAGAGATAGTTAGAAACATCGATGAGAGAGAAACATCGATCAGCCGCCTCCTGCACATCTCCTACTGGGGATGTGCCCGCAACCCAGGTACATGCCCTTGACCAGAATCGAACCTGGGACCTTTCAGTCCGCAGGCCGACGCTCTATCCACTGAGCCAAACCGGTTTCGGCTCAAAAAATTATTCTTAATGCCCTTACCAATTCTATAAATATGTTTTAGTTGTATCAAAATGTGGACAGAAGATTGAGTAAATTGACAAATAGGTAACAAATAACATAGTCTGAATTTTTATTTCAAGTCATGTTCCATCCTCTACAATACACTACCTTTCAAATAGAAGTGTAGTTTTGGTGGTCGAGGGGTGAGAAAAGACACTAAATAAAAGCATATAAACTGGAATAGCAGTAGGGATATCTCACTGACATAATACACTCTTTGTTATTATGTGTGCTTATTAAATTGCTTTATTAACATCAAAGAAAAAATTAAGTTGTCTAAACATTTCAGAATTTAGGTACTGGATTTTATACACCATAATCTGTCCTATTGCAACATATTTAATATTTTATGGTTTGATAAAGAGAAAGAAGATGAGATAAAATTGCAGTTGTCATTTCCCTGGCAACTTTGAAGCATATTTATTACAAAAAAATTTCATGGCGCATTCACCAAAGAGCTCTTATGTACTGAAATCAACTATAAGATATATCTGAATAAAGAAATCTGCACAAGAGATTCTAAAATGTCCATTATGAAGACCAAAGTAATTGTTACACTTACTAATTTGTTTAATTTAATAACAAGTTAATAATTAGTGAATACAACTATTACAGTTGATATAGTTGCAAAACAGAATTAAATAATTTAATTTCTTAATTTAAATAATTCCTATAAAATCTAGCCATATGTAAAATTGAAGAAAATAATAAGAGTGGGAGCCAAGAAACTGAGCCAAATAATATTAATCCAATGTCCTTTACATGTGGAATTTTAAGTATTATAGCAACAAATAAATACAAAACAATGATAATGTAACTAATATTTGAAGTATTAAAATTTGACTCAGGGTTGAAAAGTAGCATCCTTTTAAATTGGAAATGAAAGATGTACAGTGGTAGGCTTATTATAGTTTGAAATGAAAGAAAGCAACTAATAGTAACTCCATTTCTTTAAGGTTACTTACTAATATTTTTTCCTTTTGTTGTGTTATGTTTCCCTGATTATTTGTAATCTTTGTGGCCTTCATTAGTATCTGCATATTTGAAGAAAAAGGCACCTTTTCCAGTCCTTACAACTGGCTTTGGCAGGTAAAATTCTTCACCAGTCAGCCCACCCAGAGGTTCTGGACTTGCCATCTGGTGGAGTCCATGGGTGGGCTTGCTGCTGGAGTTCTTGGGTGGACTGGGTTTTTGGATGATTCAGCAAGTGGGTGGGCCAGCTGCCTAGGTACAAAGGGGCTGATCTGGTGCCTGGATCCACATGAATGTGCCTGGATCCTGGGGTCCACTGAGTTAGGCTTGACATCTGATTCCATGCATATGGTAAGTCTGAGACATTGGTCCATGAAGGCAGGTCTGGAGTCTGTGTCCACAGAGGTGGCCTGAAACATGGTCCACTGGGGGCTGAACTGATGCTAGAGAGTGCTGTATTTATTGATAATGACAGACTTGTATCATTCTTGTTAGTTCACCCTTTGACATGCAACATATATGCAATGTTCTCGTGCCTGTGTCACATTTTCTCTGGAAGCCTCAATTCTGGTTGCTTTAAGGCTTGCTTCTCAGGGTTGAGTAGAAATTCAGCCACTAAATGCTAGCATTTGATTTTTCTCAGCTTTACGTTTAGCAGTTTATCAACCTGTATTCCTGGATTAACAGCTGACAACGTCACTGGAACATAAGACTTCTTTAATTCCTTGTGATTCTTCTACCAGTGGTTCTCAACCTTCCGAATGCTAAGACCCTTTAATACAGTTTCTCATGTTGTGGTGACTCCCAACCATAAAATTATTTTTGTTGCTACTTCATAACTGTAATTTTGCTACTGGTATGAATAGTAATGTAACTATTTGATATGCAAGATAGATTTTCATTGTTCGCGACCCACAGGTTGAGAACCGCTGTAACTAAAAAGCACTATCAAGTACATCAACTATGCAGTCAACGTTATTCTTGTTAGTAACACATTCTATCAACTCATCTTACTCTTCAATCTCCTCTCCTAACAAGACAAGGATTTCCATAATGTGGGCTGACAACGATGAAGTTAGAGTTATAAAGGCTCTTACATCTTCCAATTCAATCCTCTATAATAAAAGCCTAATGTGCTAAGTGTCCTGTTGACTGGTCAGCCGTTCAATCAATCAAAGCATAATGTGCTAATGATATGCTAAGGCCACTCAACCTCTCACTATGCTGTGCACTGACAACCAGGGGGTAGACCCTCCGACTGGTAGGTTAGCTTGCTGCTGGGGTCCGGCTAATCAGGACCGAGTGAGACTGGCCAGACAAGCTCTTGAGCCCTCCTGCAGTCTCTCCCCAGCCGGCCAACCTCCCGCATCCCTCCCTGACCCTGATCAGGCACCAGTGCAGTCCTTCGGCCTGGCCTGCACCCTCTCAAAATCTGGGATCCCTCAGGGCATATCAGAGAGCCGGTTTCAACCCAATCCTGCATGCCAGGCCAAGGGAACCCACTGGTGCATGAATTCGTGCACAGGGCCTCTAGCCTATATAATAAAAGCCTAACTGTTACAGTGGAACAACTGGAATGACCAGTCACTAAGATGCACACTGACCACCAGGTGGCAGACGCTCAACACAGGAGCTGCCTCCTGGTGGCTAGTGGGCTCCCACATTGAGCCCCTCCTGACTCCGCGCAGCTTGCGCAGAGGGCCTGGATGAGTGTGAGTGGCACCCGGCCCCAATTCTGGCTCCTCCCTGGTGGCCAACCTCCCATGGACACACCCAGGCCAAGGGACCCCACCAGTGAAATCTTATTTATGAAACATTTTTTAAATTTAAACTTAAATGTTCCTAAAACATTAAAAGTACTCTATATTCCCTTTATCTAGAGTCATAATTGCTTATATTTTATGATTTATCATATCATTATCTTTTCCTCCTCATATATATGCACATATATATACTTTCTATACTATATACACTACAGGTATATACTTTTTATACTTTGTGTAGTACAGAGTATATACTACATGTGTATACTTTTTGTACTTTTTATACTATACATAAACATTTTTTTCTAAACCATTAAATGGTAAGCTATACATTGTATCACTTTATGCCCACCTACTTCACTACCTTAGGGTATTTTTTCTGAGATCATTGCATTGTTTAACCAAAGTATAATGGTCAAAATCATAAACTCTGGTATGGATATATTTTCTAATCTATAGCCATATTAAAATTTGATAACTTTTCCCAGTAATGTCTTTTGTATTTTTTTATTTTCTTCAGATCCAGTATAATCTAGCATTTAGTTCTCATTTCTGTTTAGTTCTCTTAATCTAGAACAGTCTCTCATCCTATCTTACACCTTATTGTTTTGAAATTTTTGAAGAGCACATGTTATGTGAACTCATATGATTTTGTCTTCAAGGTTAGTTTGAGGTTTTGATTTTTTGCAAGAATAAAATAGAAGTGATGTTAGATCCCTGTTATTCCATATTATCAAGTGCCATATAATGTTGGTTTTTCCACTGGTGATGGTAAACTGACTATTTGGTTAAGGTGGTCTCTTCCAGATCCTTCTACACTACAAAATTACTATTTTCTTCATGTAATAATATATAATTTGTTAGGAGATATTTTTAGGCCATGTAAATATCCTGTTTCTCATGAAACTTTCATCCACTAGTTTCAGCATCCATTGATAATTTGCTAACTTAAACGTTACTTCTATATCAAATAGTATATCTATATATATAAAGACCTAAGTGACTGGCCGACCTGCCCACTGGCTGGTAGCTATAATGCACAATGACCACCAGGGGGCAGATGCTCAATGCATAGGCATGGAAACATGGAGCAGACTGATGAATCTCAGAGGGAAAGGGGAAGGGCAAGGGAGGGAAGAGATTAACCAAATATCTTATAGGCATACTAAAGGACCAGTGTATGGATTCATGCACTGGTGGGGTTCCTTGTCCTGGCCTGTGGGGATCGGACAGAAACTAGCTCTCTGATATCCCCTAAGGGGTCCTGGATTGCGTGAGGGTGCAGGCCAAGCTGAGGGACCCAACCGGAGCACAAATCTGTGCACTGGGCCTCAAGTTTTACTATAAAGACAATATTTTTCCAGTGTATATTATTATTTATTGTAAAGCAGAATTGATTAAAATATTCTTAGTTTACTCAATAAGTTATAATCCATTAATATTTACATTTATGTTGATAAATTATTCAAATATGGTAAGTCGGAATCTCATTTACTTAGCTTCTGAACTTTGTTTATATGTACTTTTAAGTTTTTGAGTACTTCCCTATAACAAAATAACTTAAGCTCTCTTTTACTTTTCTTGATCTAGCCCGGAGTAAGACAGCCATTTCTCCAAGAATCTCAGGTTCATTTCAGTTAATAACAATATTTAAGTCAAGATGTGGGTACTAGTTATATTGGTGGGTTGTTGCTTATAAACACTGTCTCAGAAGACAGTGTGAATATCTACACTAATACAAGGCAAACATGCAAATTGACCATACCTTCGCTATGCCTTAAGCCACACCCACCAGCCAATCAGAGCAACTATATGCAAATTAACACAACCAAGATGGTGGCCAGCAGCCACAGATCTGGAGCAAGCAGGAGGCTTGGTTGCCCCAAGGATGGAGGAAGCCAAGCTTCCTTCCTGCCGTGGCCCGGCTCTGAGCTCCACTCAAAGCAACAAAGTTTCAATTATAGAAGGTAAATAAACCCCAGAAACCTGCTTTCAACTGGCAGTGGCCATGGAGCTGGAGCGAGTAGGAGGCTAGGTTGCCCCTGGTGATGGAGGAAGCCAAGCTTCCCTCCTTCCTGCTCTGGCCAGCTCTGAGCTCCTCTCAAGGCTACAAAGTTTCAATTATAGAAGGTAAATAAATCTCAGAATAAAAAAGAAAAAAAGGAGAGACTGGGAGCTTCCATTGCCAGGTGGTTTGGCCAGCCTGGAAACGGCCCTCAGCCCCTCACACAGACTGGCCAGGCACCCCAGTGGGGACCTCCCACCCTAAAGGGGGTGTGGCCAGCCTGAAAACAGCTATCAGCCCCTCTCCCAGGCTGGCCAAACCTCAATGGGGTGAGGGTCCCCACTGGGGCGGGGGGCTTCACCAGTCTGCAAACAGCCATCAGCCCCTCACCCAGGATGGCCAGGCACCCCAGCGAGACCCCCACCCTGATCTGGGACACCCTTCAGGGCAAACTAGCCTGCCCCCACCCATGCACCAGGCCTCTACCCTATATAATAAAAGGGTAATATGCAAACTGACCCTAACAGTAGAACAACTGGGAATGACTGGTCACTATGACAGACACTGACCACCAGGGGGCAAACGCTCAATGCAGGAGCTGCCCCCTAGTGGTCAGTGCGCTCCCACAGGGGGAGCTCTGCTCAGCCACAAGCCAGGCTGACGGCTGCCAGTACAGTGGTGGTGGTGGGAGCCTCTTCCACCTCCTCAGCAGCACTAAGGATGTCTAACTGCAGCTTAGGCCTGCTCCCCACTAGCAAGTGGACAAGCCCCAGGGCTCCCAAGCTGCCAGATGGATGTCTGATTGCAAGCTTAGGCCCAATCCCCCAGGGAGCAGGCCTAAGCCAGCAGGTGGTCATCCCCCGAGGGGCCCCAGACTGCGAGAGGGCACAGGCCTGGCTGAGGGCTCCCCCCCACAAGTGCACAAATTTTTGTGCACTGGGCCTCTAATATATATATATATATATATATATATATATATATATATATATATGTTTTAATTTATATACTAGAAGCCCAGTGCATGAAATCTGTGCATGGGGGTGGGGGGGCAGGGCGGGTGGGGAAGTCCCTCAGCCCGACCTGCACCTGCTTCAATTCAGGAGCCCTCAGGGGATGTGCTACTGATGGCTTGGGCCCACTCCCCGTGATTCTCTGCTCTCTGCGGAGCCTGCCTGCTCCACACCACGGGGATGAGCAAGCAAGCCCTGCTGGGTGCTGCCTGTGGGCCCCGCTTGCCTGCTTGAGGGTTGCCACTGCCACCGCCCAGCAGGCCCTGCTGGGTGCTGCCTGTGGCCCCCCTTGCCTGCTGGGATCACATTTCTGGGGTGACGCCACCAGCGTCCTGCTAAGCCACTATGGTTGCTGCCATCTTTGTTGCGGAGCGATGATTAATTTGCATATTACTCTTTTATTAGATAGGCTATGATATGAGGCCCAATGCACAAAATATGTGCATGGGTGGGGTCCCTAGGCCTGGCCGGCAATGAGGGCCAATCAGGTTCTCTGCCTCCCTGCCTCCGAACTCCCCACAACCTCCTTCCCTCACCACCCAAACGCTACCACTGCATGGTTCCCAACATCCCTACCTTTCCACCTCCCTGCCTCCTTCTTCCCTCAGCATTTGTGTCCACTGCCACCCACCCCTTGTTCCCCATCCCAGCCTGGGGGCCCAGCCCCGATCAGGCAATCGGGGCCTGCTGGCCGGTGGGAGGAGGAGCCGGGAGGTTGGCCAGCAGGCCTCATGGGCGATCAGGGCCTGTGCATCATAGTGACTGCTCATTCTCTTAGGCTTTTATATATATAGATGCTTTCATATTGATACCTCTAATTCTAATACAACACTATACAGAGTACTTTTAAAAACTTTCTGTCTGTGCTTGTGACTTCTTACTCCCAGAATAAGAAACCTTGGTGTCGTTTACTTCAATGCCAACTTGTGCTAATAGCTTAATCGCCACTACAGCATAAACCAACTGCTATAATGGCATCTACATTAGGACAATTATATGAGTTGTGGCATCTTTGTGTTCTAAGAGCTGACACTTAAAGGAGAAAAATATAATTTCATACCCCAGTTTTGGAGGAAATAAGACATAGTTTTATCATTTTTTTCTCTTTATTAAATTTATTGGGAAAACATCTCATATAAAAAGCCCATGGCCGTCACGCCATCAAGACCAAATGAGCAGCAGCTCTCGCAGTGGGCGAGGCAGGGTGCAATCTATTAGCAGTGGAGAGCTACAAGGGGTGGAAGGCTGGGCAGCGAGTTGAGGCAAGCGGAAACGAGCTACTCACACACAATTTTGTGTGTGTTGGGCCTCTAGTTAATTAATAACATTATATAGGTTTCAAGTGTACAATTCTATAGTACACCATCAGTACATTGCATTGTGTGCACACTACCCAAAGCCAAATCTTCCATTACTGTATATTGGATCCCCTTTACCCTTTACTACCTCCCACTCACTTCCCTCTGATAACCACCATACTGTTGTCTGTGTCTGTGAGTTTTTGTTTTTTTTTACAGTTTGTTCATTTGTTGCTTTAAGTTTTATATCCCACATATGAATGAAATCATACAGTACTTGACTTCTTCTGTCTGACTTAATTACGCTTAACATAATATTCTCAAGATCTGTCCATGTTATTGCAAATGGCAGTATTTCAGCTTTTCATGGCTGAGTAGTGTTCCATTGTGTATATGTGATAGGGGCAGAAATAGAATATTGGGAACCAGCTATAATTGTAAGAAATATTAATCATGTTCTGTTAACTGTGATTGTTTTATTCTGATTAAAGAAGGCACATTCTAACCTGTGGGACCTGGGAGCTCACCTGAAAATGCAGCCCATCCTCTTCATTAGGGAGCTGCCTATTCTCATGGAAAGATTAACAACCTTATGGAGAAACCAGAGCTGCCAGCCCTTTGAAGACCCCCAGGCTTTCCCATATCACTAAGCCCTTTGAAAATTCCCAGCCCTTTGGTTATCACTAGCCTTTTGAATACTCTGAGCCTTCCATACTAGTGGGCCATTGAAAATTTCCAGCCCCCATTACCTGTAAACTGCCTATTTGGCACACCCTTCCCGATGTAATCTTTGTCCTTCTACCCAAATATAAGCAGCTGGCTTATGGTGAGATACAGAGCAGATTTTTGTGGCTAACCCGCTGCTCTCCCATACTGTTGGCAGTTCTGGAATAAACCCTCATTTATGATTCAATCCTATCTCTGCTTAATTGGCTCACGTGGGGACAGGCAGCATGGACTCGTTGATTGTCAGGTTACATATGTACCACATCTTCTTTATCCAATCATCTATCAAAGGATATTTTGGATATTTCCATGTCTTGGCAACTGTGAATAATGCTTCAATGAACAAAGGGGTGCATATGTCTTTGAAAATAAATACAGTTTTATTTTTAAAGCAGTCATTTGAATTTTGAGAAACTGATATTTTATATCATTGAGAGCAGGAAACTTAACACAGAATTAAACACTAATAATTATATAACAAGTCATAAAATTCATCATCTATTCCTGCTTATTTAATATATTAATTGGATGTTCAAGAGATTAAACTTGCTTATATGTTCTTGAAAATTTGTGTGAGAAATCAACTATTTGTCTATTAAATATTTTTATTGTAATTTTTTTAAATCTACCCATATAATAATCTAAATAAAATCACACAAATGAGATATATGATTCATTTAAAAGGATATTATGCTTTATTAACATGTTGACAATTGATATTTCAAAAGACCACTTTATAAAACAATTCTTTAAATTATTTTAAAGTACAAAATCTCTTGAAGCATGTTGAGCATTTTTCATAATGACAAATTTCATTTTATCTAAAAATTTTAAAGAACATGGCTTTTAAATACAACATGGCATGTTTATTTACAGCTCTTAGAGAACTTGTAGTCTATAATAAAATCAAAATTCTTCATTCATTTTATTCTAACATGCTTTTAGAAAAAATAAATTTTGCAATTCTATATTCCTAATATAGTAAGGTTTCACTTTGAAGAGAAGAATGTTAAACTCAGAATGTATACAAAAGAGAGAGTTTCTAAGCTTGAGTAAACTAAAGAAATCTAACTAAATTATTAGAGATTAATTCTTAAACTAGAAGAGGCAAAATTGGTTTTGTTCCATGTTTCCTTCTGTTTTTATGTTAATTCTTTTAATAAATAATATTACTTGTCTAAAGCAGGAAGTACCTTTCTAAATACATCTCTGAAGGCTTGTTTAACTTGCTGGTTCCTCAGAGTATAAATGAAAGGGTTCAACAGAGGAGCAACTGAAGTATTGAGCACAGCTACTCCTTTGCTTAAAGTGGTTCTTTCATTTGCTGATAGCTTCATGTAGATGAATATACAACTCCCATAAGTGATGGTTATAACAATCATGTGAGAAGAGCAGGTAGAAAAGGCTTTTTTCTTTTGGTGAGCGGAAGGGAATTTTAGGATTGTCCTGATGATGTAAGAGTAAGAAAGGATTACTAACAACAGTGTGACAATAAGGGTCATCACAGCTAAGAAAAAAGTAATCAGCTCCACTAAGTGTGTGTCTGAGCAAGAAAGTTGCAGGACAGGAGAAATGTCACAAATGAAACCATCAATTATATTTGAAGCACAGAAATCCAAATGAAGAATCAAAATCAATAAAATGAAACTGACCAGGAATCCAGTTGCCCAAGAACTGAGTACAAGCTGATAACAAATTCTGCTGCTCATGATGGACGCATAATGCAAAGGTTTGCAGATGGCAACATAGCGGTCATAGGACATGGCCGCCAAAAGGAAAAATTCTGTAGCACCCAAGAATATGTAAAAAAATAGCTGGGACATACAACCATCATAGGAAATGGTCTTTTCCCTGGTTATAATGGTGATTAGGAATCTGGGGATGCAAGCACTTGTGAATGAAATTTCCAGAAAAGAGAAACTTCGGAGGAAGAAATACATTGGGGTCATGAGATGGGAATCCAGTAGACAGAGGGCAATGATGGTTAAGTTTCCTATCATGCTCAACATATAATTCAGAAATAGAAAGAAAAAAATTACAATCTGTAACTGAGAATTATCTGTCAGTCCCAGAAGGATAAACTCTATCTGCGCTGTATGATTCTCCATTTCTCTTCTGAGACTTCAAATTCTAGAAATAAAAAGATACAAAAATAAGAAACTAGCCCTACCGGTTTGCCTCAGTGGATAGAGCATCGGCCTGTGGCCTCAAGGGTCCCAGGTTCGATTCTGGCCCAGGGCATGTACCTTGGTTGCGGGCACATACCCAGTGGGGAGTGTGCAGGAGGCAGCTAATCAATGTTTCTCTCTCATCGATGTTTATTTCTCTCTATCCCTCCCCCTTCCTCTCTGTAAAAACTCAAAAAATATATTTAAAAAATACTTTAAAATAAAAAAATAAGTAACTACATGAGTAGCTTTATAACCAAGGAAACTTATCTAATAAAAGAGAAACATGCAATTGACCATACCTCTGCTAAACTCACAAGCCACGCCCACAAGCCACACCCACAAGCAATGCCCACCAGCCAGTCAGGAGTGAGTATGCAAATAAACCTAACCAAGATGGTGGCGGCCACAGAGCTGGAGCAAACAGGAGCCTTAGGTTGCCCCTAGGGATGGAGGAAGCCAAGCTTCCCCCCTGGCCAGCTGTGGACTCCACTAAAGGCTACAAAGTTTCAATTATAGAAGATAAATAAATCCCAGATACCTGCTCCCAGCCGCTGTGGCCTCCACTCAAGGAGGGTCTGGGATCCTGGGTTTCCCAGGGCCATGGCCAGCTGGCAAACAGCCATTAGCCCCTCACTGAGCCTGGCCAGACACCTCAGCGGGGACCCCCACCCTGAAGGGGTTGTGGCCAGCCTGCAAACAGCCCTCAGCCCCTCACCCAGGCTGGCCACACCCTCATGGGGTGAGGGTCCCTACTGGGGGGCTTGGCCAGCCTGAAATCAGCCATTAGTCCCTCACCCAGGCTGGCCAGGCACCCCAAGGGGGACCCCACCGTGAAGGGGGTGTGGCCAGCTTGAAAACAGCCCTCAGCCCCTCACCCAGGCTGGCCACTTCCCTCCAGCAGGGACCCTCACCCCATGGGGGTGTGGCCAGCCTGCAAACCACCACAGGCCCCTTGCCTAGGCCACCCCACACCCCAAGGGAAACCCCACCCTGATCTGGGACACCCTTCAGGGCAAACCAGCTGGCCCCCACCCATGCACCAGGCCTTTATCTATACTAATGAAAGGGTAATATGCTAATTAGACTGGGAGACCTTCCTAGAAACCTTCTGGACGTTCTTCTGGACAAAGCCATGGTGGCAGGGCTTAGGTAGAGGTTGTTAGAGGCCAAGAGGGGAGGGCAGTTGTGGGTGACCAGGCTGGGGGGAGTGCGGGGCCTTTGGAGGTAAGCAGACCAGCAGGAGGTCAGTTAGGGGCAAGCAGGCCATCAGTGGGGGTCAGTTGGAGGTGATCAGGACAGCGGGGGGGAGGGGGCAGTTTGGAGTGAGCAGGCCAGGAGGGGGGCAGTTGGGGGCGAGAAGGCAAGTAGGGAGGAAAGGTGGGGGTGAGCAGGCCAGCAGGGGAATCTGTTGGGGGTGATCAGGATGGTGGGAGGTACATTTGGAGGCAAGCAGGGGGCAGATGGGGGTGAGCAGGCCGGCAGGCAGAATGGTTAAGGGCAATCAGGCAGGCAGGCAGGAAGGTGAATGGTTAGGAGCCAGCAGTCCCAGATTGCAAGAGGGATGTCTGACTGCTAGTTTAGGCCCGATTCCTATAAACCAGCAGTAGGACATCCTTCGAGGGGTCCCAGATTGGAGAGGGTGCAGGCAGGGCTGAGGAATACCCCCTCCCCATGCACAAATTTCATGCACCGGGCCACTAGTAATATATAAAAGGATCCATATTCACAAACAGACCCATTTATAAGGTATTGCTCTGTGATTTGACCCAGAACTGTGCAATAGAAACTATCTTAAAAATCACCATTGAAATCAACTCAGTTTTTTAAATTGACCAGCAAAACCAAAAATAGTCATGTGTGTTTTATCCTTACTAAAAAACTTCTAGTCATTTGTAACTAATTTCAAATGTTTCCATTTGAGAAATAAATACAACATTGTTTTGAGATTCAAAAGTAATCCATTCATTTTTAATTATTAACTTCATCAAAATAAAATTATACCAGTGCATAATAAATTAAGATCTATAATTAAATTTTAAAAAGTTTTGATTTCATATTTAAGTGACATTTTCTTAGTGCCCCATTGTAGACTCCTACAACTTCTCTATGAACTACAGATGAATACATAGAAATTACCCCAGAAAATGAAGTAAGACAAAATAAATACTAGCTGGATCTAAGAAAAATTAAAACAATATAAAGCAGATATGGCCACATTTACAAAAAAATAACAATCTATTCAGGATTTCAAAATTTTGCACATATAACTTAGGCCATAAAAATAAAAGAGAAAATACAGAAAATGCATTGCATTTCTTCACAATCTCCACCCATTTAGAGTATCTAGAATCTAAACCTACTTTCCAGGTGCAGCTCTGTGACAGTGAAAAATCAGTTTTCTTCTCTCATTGCCCGTGTCCTCACGTCCCCAGCAATCACTCATATAATTAATCAGAGACTATTAATCCAAGGAAGTATTGGCCAAAGGAAAGCGTGTGATGATTTGAATGGGACTATTTTATGTTTTTAATTAGAGGTCTTCAGAATCTTGGATGGCAAATGATGAAAACAGAGTGCATAATGGAGCCGAAGCAAAGTAATGTTGGGAGCTTGTTAGGAATTAGAAACATTTTAAAACTGTGCTAATTCACACAAAACCCAGCTATGTATCTGAGAAACACAAACATTAGTGGCTAATGAGACAAACAAAAATTCACTGTTAAAGTTAAAAGTTTGGATATGCCTTTTATTGTTTAAGAATGAAATTTTAAAGTTAAGTACACACACACAAAATAAAACATAAGAAACTCTGTGAGATTTATTCTGGGGATGCAACCAATAAACATGATGTATCACATAAACAAAATGAAGGACAAAAAACATTTGATCATATCAATAGATGCAGACAACATATTCTACAAAATACAGCACCCATTTCATTTTTTGTAAAAACTCTCAGCCAGATAGGAGTCAGGGGAACATACCTCAATGGAATAAAGGCCATATATGAAAAACCTAAAGCCAACATCATTCTCAATGGGCAAAAACTAAAGTTTTTCACTTAAGAAGAAGAACAAGACAGGACTGTCTGCTTTCACCACTCTTGTTCAGCAAAGTACTAGAAGTCCAAGCCACAGTGATCAGACAAAAAGAAAAAAAAGAAAAGGCATCCACATTGAAAAGGAATAAGTACAATTGTTATTATTCACAGATGGCATTAATATTGTACATAGAAAATACTAAAGACTCCATCAAAAAACTATTAGTTTTGATAAATGAGTTCAGCAAAGTAGCAGGATACAAAATTAACAACCAGAAATCTATGGTATATTTATGCACCAGTAATGAACCCTCAGAAAGAGAAATAAAAAGAACAACCCTATTAACCATTACAGCAACAAACAAAAATAAGATGCCTAGGAATAAACTTAACTGAAGAGGTAAAAGACCTGTACTTGGAAAACTATAGAACATTGAAAAAAAATAGAGGAATATGCAAACAAGTGGAAGAATATACATTTTCATGGATTGGAAGAATTAAAATCTTTAAAATGTCCATACTACCCAAAGCAATCTATATATTCAGTGCAATTCCCATTAAAATACCACCAGCATATTTTATAGATCTAGAACAGATATTTCAAAAATTTATATGAAACCAAAAAAAAAAAAGACACCAAATAGCCTCAGCAATCTTGAGAAGGAACAAAGTTGGAGGGAACACAATACCAGATATCAAACTATACTACAAAGCCATTGTAATCAAAACAGCCTGATGCTGGCAAAAGAACAGGCATATAGATCAATGGACCAGAACAGAGAACCTAGAAATCAAGCCACACCATGGTCTATTAATATTTGAAAAAGGAGGGAAGAATATACAATGGAGGGCAGACAGTCTCTTCAATAAATAGTGTTGGGAAAATTCAACACGTGCATGCAAAAAGAAAAGAAAGAAAGAAAGAAAGAAAGAAAGAAAGAAAGAAAGAAAGAAAGAAAGAAAGAAGGAAAGAAAGACCACCATTTTACACCATACACAAGAATAAACTCAAAGTGGATAAAATGCATAAATGTAAGTCAGGAAACCATAAAAACCCTAGAAAAAACATAGGCAATAAAATCTCAGACATCGCACATACCAGAATTTTTGTGGAAACATCTCCTAGGGAAGGAGAAACAAATGAAAAAATAAACAAATGGGGCTGCATCAAACTAAAAAGCTTCTGCACAGCAAAAGAAACCATTCTCAAAACGCAAAGGAAACCCACTGTATTGGAGAACATATTCATCAATGGTACATCTGATAAGCGGTTAGTTTCCAAAATATATATAATTTCCAAGAACTTATTAATTTCCAACTCAAAAAAAGGAAGACAGCCCAATTAAAAATGGGCAAAGTACCAAATGAATATGCATTTCTCTAAAAAGAACATACAGATGGCCAGTAGACATGAAAAAGTGCTCAATGTCACTAGTAATCAGAGAGAAGCAAATTAAAATGACAATGAGGTATCATCTCACACCTGCCAGAATGACTACCATTCATAAATCAAAAAACAAGTTCTAACCAGATGTGGGGAAAAGAGAATCCTATTACACTGCGGGTGGGAATGCAGACTGGTGCAGCCACTGTGGAAAACAGTATAGAATTTCCTCAAAAAATGAAAAATGGAACTGCTGTTTCACCCAGCAATCCAACTTCTGAGAATATATCCTAAGAATCCTGAAATACTGATCAGAAAGGACTATGTGGGTGGGCATTAATAATTAACTAAATTCTAGCACCCATATGTTCATAGCAGCACAATTTACAATAGCTAATACCTGAAAACAGCCCAAGTGCCCATCAGTAGATGAGTGGATAAAAACATGTGCTGCATTAACACAATGGAATACTATCTATAATAATAAAAGTGTAATATGCTAATTAGCCCAGACAGCTGAACAACCTTCCAGACGTCATACTAAGCATCCTTCCAGACAAAGCCAACGTGGCGTGGGCCAAGACAGATGCAGTTATGGGCGATGAGGCAGACAGGCAAGTGGTTACAGGTGATCAGGCAGGCAGGTGAACAGTTATGGGCCATCAGGCAGGCAGGCAGTCAAGCAGTTATGAGCAATCAGGCAAGCAGGCAGAGTAGTTAGGGATGATCAGGCAGGCAGGCGAGTGGTTATGGGTGATCAAGCAGTCCGGCAAGCAGTTAGGGGTGATCAGGCAGGCAAATGGTTAGGGGCATCAGGCAGGCAAAGTGGCTAGGAGCGAGAAGGAAGGCAGACAGAGTGATTAGGGGCGATCAGGCAGGAAGAGTAGTAGTTAGGGGCAATCAGGCAGACAGGCAGTGAGTGGTTAGAAGCCAGCAGTCCCGGATTGCTAGAGGGATATCCGACTGCCGGTTTAGGCCCGATCCCATTGCAGGATCGGGCCTAAACCAGCAGTCGGATATCCCCCAAGGGGTCCTGGATTCTGAGAGGGTGCAGGCCGGGCTGAGGAACCCCACCCCAGTGTGCACAAATTTTGTGCACTGAGCCTCTAGTCTATATATAAAAGCCTAATATGCAAAGTGTCCCCTCGGGAGTTCAACCACCCAGGGAGTTCAATCACTTGCTATGACATACACTGACCACAAGGGGGCATCCCAGAAAGAAGGAAGGCCCCAGCCAGCAGCCAGCAGCCTGGGAAGGGAGGCCCGAGCTGGAAGCCGGCAGCCGGCAGCTGCTGCGGACCCTACCCATGAATGAATTTCAAGCACTGGGTCTCTAGTAAAGCTATAAAAAAGGATAACTTACCCTTTGAGATAGCATACAGGGACCTAGAAAATATTATGCTAATTGAAGTAATCCAGTCAGAGAATGACAAGTATCACATGATCTCACTCATGTGTGGAATCTAATGAACAAAGTAAACTGATGAACAAAATAGATCCAGAGATATAGAAGCATGGAACAGACTGAGGAATCCAGAGGAAAGGGGGTTGGAGGCATGAAGAGATTAACCAAAGAACTTATATGCATAAATGCATAGCCCACGGACAGAATCAATAGTGTAGTGGAGGACTCAGGTGGGGCGGGAGCAGAGGGGAAAATGGGAGACATCCGTAATACATCAATAAAAACAAATATATAAAAATAGAAACAGTGCTAAATGAATAAGTTAAGAGTTTTAGAATCAAAGAGAGATATTTTTGCAAATTTTACTTTATCACTTACTACTAGTTATATGGTCATGAGAAAATTAATTTCCTTGTTTTAAAATTTCACCTACAAAAAGTAGATAAAATAGCTTTGACCTGAGTTATAAGGATTAAATGAGAATACATTAATGTTTACTAACTGCTTAATAATCAGTGAAGAGATCAGTATACATAAAAACCATAAATGTGTAGTAATATTGTGGAGGATGTCATTTCATACTTTAACAACCTTAAAGTAATACTAATGTTTCTGAGAATAGAAGTACTATGTAGGTGGGCATTAATAATTAACTTAGTTCTAGCAGATTTTTTTTTTTTTTTTACTGGAATCAGACCGACACAAGGGTGCTGATGAACCCTATTGTTCAATAAAATCCTAAAATCTCTAACCAATTAAACAAGATTAGAAAGAGAAATTATAAATTATAAAATTCAGGTAAACACTTGCTTGGTAAATAAAGTAGACTTACTTTCTATTGGTCTGATTGGGGCCTTAAAATATCCAATTAACAAATTGAAACTATTATAACAATAATATAGTTAGTTCAGTAATGTGAACAGACTAAATAAATTTCTAAGGAGGAATAAAATGTTTAGAATATAAGGGAAAATTTACCTTTCTCAAAAAGCAGTTCAACATCCATCTTAGACTTAAGCTATATGTCATGACATACTTCAGAGTAACAAAATAGAAAACAGTCTAAATAGTTAAAAATAAGCAATTCTTCCAATAATTTTATTCATTCAGATAATTATATTTTTAAATAAGGACATTGATGAATATGTATTCCTATTAAATATTCTAGAAATATTTTAGATGTAAATTACAAAAATATTTATACAGATTGACCCCATTTTATAATGTCTAATATGATACATGCAGATATGATTTTGGCAAACACATAAAAATAGGAATAATACTTTCAGTGGAATATTAAATCATGGTGCATTTATATTTTTCATAAAAATTCATTCATTCTTAAATAGTATCTTACCAAAAGACATTATCCAATAAAACATGTTTTTTTCAACTTCTCTAATTTATAAAAACTGTTAATGAATTCAGAACACTGATTGCCAAATATTTTATAGCCATACTTTCGAATAAAATAAATCCAGTGACACGTTTAATTTTCTTCTGGAACTGAGGAAAATCTTTGTTGCCAATTTGCAAAATAGATAAACTATTTCCAAATAAACTTAGGACATAAGTACTAATAGAGGTAAGCAATAAACATCATATAGCATAAAATGTTTTCATTTAAATAGAAAAGTATTTAAATTACATTCCTTCTTATTAATTAAATTCTGCCAATCAACACCTTTTCTTGTTTTGAAGTTTTCCTTTCTTTTCTTATTAAGAACATAATATTTTTCCTTCTACATGATTTAGCCCATCACTTCACACATGAATTCACAAACCCACATTAGACTAGCAATTTTATATTTCTTCTCTTATTTTAATTTTCCAGTGTATTACCTCTGGACTGTTGATGGAAATGGTAGATCTAGAGAATCATAGAATCGAAATCTCTCTTCCTGGATCTCATCTTCTTTTGGCCCTGCTCATTTTTAATATGCCCTCGCTCTAACTTCCACTCTTTCTGCTAAACACAGCGAGCATTCCTGAAGGTGCAATGTCGGTACCAAAGCAATTTCAACCCACAAAGCAGATATTTGTTCTGCAACCAGCGCAGATTTGGGAATCGATAACTATCAGTGATAAGTTGTCATTGCTCAAAGAGTTGATTAAAATTTGCACTTCTAGGTCTGGCCAGGTAGCTTTCTCTCTCTCTCTCTCTCTCTCTCTCTCTCTCTCTCTCTCTCAAATCAATCAATAAAAAAATATATTTTTAATTAGTACTTCCAAAAACTGTGTAATACCCTTTGTAATACTTTAAGCAATAAAACAATAAAAAATAAATAAAATAAAAAAATAAAAAAACAAACAAAAAATGTATCTTTACTATTTTTAAAAATGTAGCAAAATATGTGAAAACAAATCTTCCAGGAAAAAATATCCTCTAACCTCATCATTTTTTATTGACTTCTAGGGTCGTTCAGGCATTTTTGATAGAGAGCAGTAAAACAATCACCATTCTCTCCACCATCCTACAGTGCATTGTCTGGTTTAAACACTAATGTATTAGAAATGCAGGTGCAAGTGCACAAATCAAAAACACATGATCTTGCACTGATTTATAAAATAGCAAATAAAAATAATTAATGTTTTATTCAAAAAGGAATAATAAAGTATCATCTTCAAATCACTGATATTTATTTGTATGAACTTACGTGGCATTTGTAATTATTCTTAAATTTTTGAAAGAAAAGTGACAGCACTATTTTACTTACCGTTAGCAGTATATGTTGATTATCTTTTCCTTTTTCTCTAGATTACATGAGCAAGGATCAACTATAGTGAAAGGCAAACATACATATTGGAAAATAATATTTAACTTTGTAGGTAGGAAAATTAATGTAAAATAATTTCTCAAGTTAATTCAAATCACAGACCTAAAGTGTAACTATTTTAATAATGCTATTATTCTTCATTATTACATATATCTGAACATATGGTAATATCTATGCTTTGAATAATAAAAATTTCTGATAAACTCTTCTTTTTTGATACCCAAATAATTTGTAAGATGTGTGTCTGACTAATCCCCCTTTGCTAACATTCATAAAAATTGTCATAGCTGAGATGGTTAGCTTGAAACTTGGGAAATATTTGCAGGTTTCAAATTATTTAAAAGGAGTGAATGCTGCTCTATAGTAGTAAGAAATCTAAGGGGATAGTGTCTCTGAGGAGAAAGAGGAAAGGTGAAAATATATTCAGTAGAGCCTGTGCCAGTTGCCCTTTGTTTTTATCATTAATTGTTAAAAGCTTATTGTTTTAAGAATGATGACATAAAATACCATTAGGGTTGTGACATTTAAATTATTCATTTTAAGACAATCATGTAGACACTGTAAACTAGCAAACTATTTTGAAACATAAGAAATACCAAGATGCCAAGATAATTAATTCCTTTATTGGGGGGGAGGGGGAGTCCGTCAATATGTAAATCTCTAAGAGAACAGTATGTGGGCCCTAACACAAATATTACTTCTACCTATTTTTTTTAAAAGCAACTGTATTCAATATTAAGAAAAAATAGAACTCTGAATACTACTATGATTTAAGAAAGAATATTTTCTTCAGCAGTTTGAGAATGTGCACCTAAGCTCAACAACCATCTTGAAATATTACTAACTATATAACACCTACCGTATATTGAATATTTACTATGCATGAAGTATTATGCTAATTGCTGTACATACATTATTCAATTTATCATCATAATAGGCAAAACACACAATATGAACTCTTTTGCTTTTGAAAAAACTGAGAATTGGGAAAATTATTTCACTTGCTCACACTCATGATAAAATTTATAAATTATGGAGATAAGATTGCAATCAGATCTTTAACAAGTGTAGTTTGTTAATCATTATATTGTACATTCAATAAAGTAAATAGGTAGTTAGATAACAGGTTAATGATTGATATATCATTAACAGGTAACAAACAGATAGATAAATAGGATAAGATAAGGATGATAGATAGATGCAAATAGATTTTCAGCAATTTTCAACTTTTTTCATCTCATGGCACACATAAACTAATTACTAAAATTCTGTGGCACACCATGAGGTATATTTTTGCTGGTCAGACAAAAAAAACTTCACATAGTGTGTGCATCATTCATAGTACTGATGGAATAATTCTGATTTGATTTTGTGTACAGTTTAACATTGTGCAAATTAATAAATATATTAATGATGAGCACTAGGACTCTCACTGTAGAAAAAGGGGGGGACAAAATATGAATGGGAGAAGAATTCAGTGTTAGATTAGAATTAGAGGCAGCAATGTATACTATTGAGTTTTTGTTTTTATTTTAAGAGCTACCATTTATTATGCCAACACTTTGTTTTTAAATTAATTTTTTTCTGACTTTTATTTAATGTATTGGAATGACAGCTATAATAATAAAAGCATAGTATGCTAATTAGACCAGACACCAGAATGACCTTCCAGATGTCCTTCCAGACGAAGCTGAGGTGGCTGGGGCTCAGGCAGAGACAGTTAGGGGCAATCAGGTAGGCAGGCGAGCAGTTAAGGGTGATCATACAGGCAGGCAGAGTGGTTAAGGGCAATCAGGCAGTCAGGAGAGCAGGTAGGGGCGATCAGGCAGGCATGCAGACGAGCGGTTAGGAGCTAACAGTCCTGGATTGCGAGACGGTGCAGGCCAGGCTGAGGGGTCTCCCCTCCATGCACAGATTTCATGCACTGGGGCTCTAGTTGGTTAATAAAATTATATAAGTTTCATGTGTACAGTCTTATAAATGCACCATCTTCGTCTGTGGGCCGTCTCTGCTTTCCTCCCATCTCATCTCCCGGTTTATTCCCTGTTCCCACTTTTAGATGTTTTAATGCATGGATCTCTCAGGCATGTCTCTGTATTGAGCAGGGATTTCTTTGTTGAATTATAGTTGGTTAACTTGTTGAAATTTCAGGGGGAGATGCCACGGGGTTCTCTCATGTTGCCGTTCCTCTGATGTCACTCTGTTTTCTTGTTTGTGCATTTATTGCTTTCAGTTATATAACCCACATATAAGTAAAATCATATGGTTCTTGGCCTTTTCTGTCTGACTTATTTGGCTTAGCATAATATTCTCAATATCCATCCATCTTGTTACAAATGGCAACATGGATATCACATCTTCTATATTCAATCATCTATCAAGGGACACTTTGGTTGCTTCCACGTGTTGGCCACCTTGAATATATGTTTGCTTGTTTTTTATAAAGAACACTAGTGGCCCAGTGCACAAAATTCATTCACGGAGGTGGGGGGTTCCTCAACCCAGCCTGCACCCTCTGCAATTGGGGACCCATTGGGGGATGTCCTAAACCGGCAGTCGGACATCCCTTTCTCAATCTGGGACCACTGGCTCCTAACCACTCACCTGCCTGCCTGCCTGATTACCCCTAACTGACTCTGCCTGCCTGCCTGATTGCCCCTAACTTCCCTCCCCTGCCGGCCTGATCTCACCCCCAACTGCAGGCCTGATCTTGCCCCCAACTGCCCTCCCCTTCTGGCCTGATCTCGCCCCCAACTGCCCTCCCCTGCCACCCTGATTGCCCCTAACTGCTCCTGCCTTGGCCCCCACCACCATGGCTTTGTCCAGAAGGAAGTCACACATTGGGAAGATGGCCTGTCAACCCGGTCTAATTAGCATATTAACCCTTTATTAGCACAGATAGATTATATAGGATAGGATTGCTTAAATGTGTGTGGTTGGGGGAAGCCTTTTTCAGCAGGAGGAGATGCTCTTGGGAGACAAAAACACCTAATCCCTATATCTGGACTGATAGCCAACCTTATGCGCTATACTGCCAAACTGGTCATTAAAAAATTGGACTGTTTTCTTATGTCTTACGAAAAACAGCTGTTGCCCTTAAAACCCCTCCACAGCCCCCACCTTAGGTTCTGCCTTCACAGTTCACCCAGATAAGGTTCTGATTGGTGGGTTTCTATGCCAGTCAGCATCAAAAGCTCATCCTCCTAGGCAGCCATTGGCTCCTCGCAGTTCACCCAGATTTGGTTCTGATTGTCCATTCTATGCCAGTCAGCATCTCCGGGCCTATCTCCAGGCCTGATCAGAGAGGCAGGGCTGATTAGCAGCCCCCACAGCTGCTGGCAAAGCCCGAGGCCCAGAGAAAAAGAGAGGCAAGGGCTAATCAACAGCTGCCAGGGAGGCTGTGGATCAGACCCTGCTTCTCTCTCCAGACCTCTCTCCAGCCTGATCTGCAGCGCCCTCGGCAGTCAGTGCTGGGTTGCTGCGGCGCCAGCAGCGTGGAATCCATGGCAGCCCAGCACGGACTGCAGGACTGACTTCCTGTGTTCCGTAGAGCCTTTGGTCATTTGGATGTTATGGACCCTGGCTCTTTAATATATATAGATAGGTTAACTATCTAGAGATTAGATTTCAGCTTTTGTCCTTGAACACAGTATACTTAGTTTATTATAGTAGCTAGCCAGACAATTCCAACTTCTGGAGACATTATTTGTTTCTATATTTATGGGTGTTATTTTCTCAATTGTTTCATGTATGATTTTTTTGCTGGACACTGTGTTTGAAGTTATTCTTACAGAAAAAAAGTGGGGACTATATATATGGTTTTATCTACTCCAGAGAGAATTTTTTCTATTTTCTTTTTCCACTGGGCCAGAGAACATTGACAGCCTTTTATTTGCTTGAAACCCTTTCTTCACTTTATTTTCTTAATACCCTTCTACCCTGGTGATTGTCCCTCCTACCTCACTATGTGCTCCTCATTTTTCTGACTTCTGTATGTTGAATTGGACCAAGGTTCAGTCTTTGGGTCTGTTTCCTTTCTATTCTTATTCCCAAGGTGCTCTTATTTGGTCTCATGCTTGAAAACTCCATCTATATATTGAAACTTAAAACACCTCTCACCATTTCCATTGCCACTTTTCTGGTTAAAAACCACATTTATGTATTATTTATTTATTTGTTTGAAATTTTACTAACTATTTTTGTAGGCAAAGATGTTGAGATTAAACTCAAAATGTGAGAAACTAGTATTGACCATTAATCCTTGATATACTGTGTGTGTTTTAATTTTCAACTTTAGTTAATATATTGATAAACGTTAGGATTTTGTGTAGCAGTGCAAATTATCACCACAGGCTTTTCTGCTCAGATTTTATCTTTCTCAGCCTTAAAGAGAATCAGACTACAGTATATGGTAGATTTGAAGAGAGGGTGGTAGAAAGAAAATACAAGATGCCATTAGGCAATGAGTAATATTTTTAGGGGAAATAAGTGTCAAGGGAGGAAAGGAAAACAAAATGAAACTATCAGAGAGCCATGATATGTGTGTGTGTCGAAGGGACAGGGGCTTTAAGTAAGAGTAAATTTAAGAAAGATTGTATGAAGTGGATTATGTATTAATATTTTCAATGTTTTACTCAAGACATTTAATTAAATTTAATTTTAGCTCTTTCTTCTGGTTTTGAAGCTTTCCGTATTAGACTTTAGTATCAGTATGAAACTAGACCACATCCAATTTCACTATTGTCCAGTTACATCTAAATGAAATATAAGTACGTATTTTCTTTTTTCATAATTTAAAATGATGCTTTCATTTACGTTAATATTCTACCTATTGTGAACTTTTAAAATGCTATCATTTTATCTGACGTAAGTTGGACATCAAGACCTTCTCTAATGATAAGGAATGATGGGTTGAAAGGTACATAGGATTTTTTCTTTCGTTTTTTATTGTAAATAATTTTTATTTTTTATTTACATTTAACATATAATATTATATTAGTTTCAGGTCTACAACCCAGTGATTAGACATTACATAACTTATTAAGTGATCACCTGATAAAGCTAGTAGCCAACAGTTATTACAATATTATTGACTGTATTCCCCATGCTATACATTACATCTTTCTGACTATCCTATAACTACCAATTGGTACATAGGAGTTTTGATCTCCCTTCTTGATAGAACAATGATTCAGAATTTCTAATAAATTTCTCGCATCGATTATTAATGTTTTTAGAAATTTCAAGTCTAGACCCATGTAATTTCTACTTGCTAGCTCTATACTCTATTTGCTCCCCTCTTCACTCAACAACAAAAACCCCCCACATTACAATTATTTAATTATATCTTGCTTGAATCATCAGCCTGCACTCCCTTTTATTATCTCACCATGCTTCCTTTATACCAATCTTTCTCCAAGATGTGATCAATTTCCACTTACAAAGAATAGCTTTTTATTCTTTTTCTGTTTTTGATAACTCACCAGAGGATATGTTTCCATTGATTTTTAGAGAGCAGAAAAGGAGGGAGAGACAGGAAGAGAGGAACATCATGTGGAAAGACACATGGATTGGTTGCCTCCCACATACGCCCCAACCAGGGCTGGGGATTGAGCCTGCAACCGAGGTACGTTCCCTTGACCAGAATTGAACCCAGGACCCTTTAGTTTATGGGCCAACATTGTATCTCTGAACCAAGCCAGCTAGGGCCATGTTTTTGTTCTTGACCCTAATAGGATGATCAAATATTGGATATCAAGTATCCTTTCTCTTTTCCCTTGGTTCCCATCCATTAATGACAAAAATAAGATGATATAAATGTGGAGTGAAACTTCGATGAGGATACACAGGGAAATTATCTTCTTTCTGTATTTTAGAAACTCTTTAAAATCTGTGTTCTGATTACGGCTCCCTTTCTTTCTTTTAAAATAAATCATTTTAAGATAAATTCTAAAAGAAAATTCAAAGATGAAAAAGATAAAGAAATATAATAGTTTCCCAACTGGTGCTGCTCAGTGGCTGTGAGGAGATAGAAGAAGGGGGCTAGGCAGAGAGGGACAGAACTGCAGGGGCCAGGAGGTGGAGCAAAGCATTCCAGACGCAGGCAAAACATAGCTTACTGACCACGCCCATTTCTGAGAAAAACCACAGACACAGACAAAATGACCTACAACTAGACCCAGCTGGGCAGGGAAAGAAGGGCACACATGGGAGATACGAGCTTTAGAGAACCCTCCTACACGGCTGGTGGGAATGCAGACTGGTGAAGCTTCTGTGAAAAACAGTACGGAGTTTCCTCAAAAATTAAAAATGGAACTGCCATTTGACCCAGTGATCCCACTTCTAGAAATATATTCTAAGAAATCAGAAACACCTGTCAGAAAGGATATATGCACCCTTATGTTCATAGCAGCACAATTTACAGTAGCTAAGATTTGGAAACAGCCTAAGTGCCCATCAGCAGATGAGTGGATTAAAAAAACTGTGGCACAGCCCTGACTGGTTTGGCTCAATGGATAGCGCGTTGGCCTGTGGACTGAAGGATTCCAGGTTTGATTCTGGTCAAGGGCATGTACCTTGGTTGCGGGCACATCCCCATTAAGGGGTGTGCAGGAGGCAATGATCAATGTTTCTCTGTCGAGTGTGTTTCCTTCCACGACCCGCGTGGAGTAGGGTTCGGTACCTGAAAGAAGAGCCGCACAACAAATGAGAGAAAAGACACGAGATAATTTTGCAATATCGGAGGTCCAGGCGGGCAAGTCCAACTCAAGGAGAGGGACTTCCACCCATGCTCAGGCTGCTCCAATCTTTTATTGACCTGGAGTCGCCCTTAGGCAAGCGACCCCCCATTAACAGGCAGACCAGCCCATCAGCAAGGATTTACATAATAATAAATGGGGGAGTAGTTTCAACTACCACTGTCTGGACAAACAGAGGTGGCGCCTAGCTCCGGGCTTTGCTAGGGCTTCAAAGGCACCCAGCCTTCGGGGGTTTCAGGAAGGGGGTTTCGGGAAGTGCTCTGTCTATGCTTATCAGATAGTGAAGGCAATAAACAGTTTCCCACATTTCTCTCTCATCGATATTTCTAACTTTCTATCCCTCTCCCTTCCTCTCTGTAAAAAAAAAATCTATAAAATATATTTTAAAAAAACACACAGAAAAACTGTGGCACATCTACACAATGGAATGCCACACAGCTCTAAAAAAAAGAAAGAGATCTTACAATTTGCAGCAACATGGATGGACCTGGAGATCACTTTGCTCAGCAAAATAAGCCAGTCAGAGAAAGATAAGTATAACACGACCTCACTCATTTGCGGAATATAATGAACAACATAAACTGACGAACAAAAATAGAACCAGAGACATAAAAGCACGAACAGACTATCAAACCTCAGAGGGAAGGCAGGGGAGGGTAGGTGGGTGGGAAGAGCTCAACCAATTAACTTGTATGCTTATATGCATAACCCATGAACACAGACAATGAGGTGGTGAAGGCCTGAGGTATGGAGCAGAGACGGGTTGGGAGAGGTCAATAGGGGGAAAAGGAGACATATGCAATACTTTCAAGAATAAAAATTTTTAAAATAATTTTTAAAAAGAATTATCCAAAAGAAAAAAAAATAAACAAAATAAAATAAAATGTACCAATATTACTAAGACAGGCAGCTTGCAGATAACCAATCACAAACGAGTGAGGCATATTACCAATCCCAAGGATGTTGCTAAGGCAGAATTCTTTGAAAGGACCAATCAGGAGCTAGCAAAGCATGTATCTCTACCCCTAGACAAAAAAACAGTGCACTCTACCTCTAGCTCTCTCTCTCCTCTCTCTCTCTCTGTCTTGCTGGGTTCCAGGGGATGTGCTCCCCTGTACCCAGGTGGCTTATGGCCATGTGGGACTCCACACATGGACTAATAGACTTTAATCAGTTTGGATGCTGTACTATACACCCAGCTGCAACATGGAACAGAAGCTCTGGACACTGGCTCACTTTTTACTCTCCTGGAATCCCAGCTGCACCTTTCCCAGGACTGGCTTCTCTCAATTAACTTTGCTTCCACTAACCATTTTTGTCTAAGACTTCATTCTTTGAATTTGCAAGACAACAAACTAGGATCAGAACCCCACATTTTGGTTTCAGTTTAATGTCCACCTATGAACCGGGAGGTCACGGTTTGATTCCCAGTCAGGCACTTGCCCAGGTTGTGGGCTCAATCCCCAAAAGGGAGCGAGCAGGAGGCAACCAATTGATGATTCTCTCTCATAGTTGATATTTCTATCTTTCTCTCCCTCTCCCTTCCTCTCTGAAATCATTAAAAACATATTAAAAAGAGAAATATGATGGTTGATTTTTAATTAAATGGCATTTGAATAACTGCCTAAACATTTTGGGAGAATTCAATATATTCATACCTTATGCCAACAGTAATCCAGATAGAATGCAGATGTTAATGTAAAGTAAGTCATAAAATAATTGGAAGAAAATATAGAGAAGATTGAGATGAGTAGTGTCTCAAATAATTGCCACAGATTCTGAGATAATATAACAAAATGGAAATATGTTTTACTTCCTATATATAAAATTTTCTGTATAACACCACCATAAATTGTCTTAACTGTTAAATAATAAATCATTCCATAGGATTTGTAACATATTACCTGCAAAGATGTAGCATCATGAATATGCAAGTATCTTAGAAAAGGATAAGGAATTACTTTTTTTTGCAAGAGCAATGAAAGGGTAGTATTATTCTGTTCAGAAATAAAGCATAAATTACGTTGGTGGTATAGTGGTGAGCATAGCTGCCTTCCAGAAATAAAGCATAAATTACATTTAACATTTGAAAAATTACTATATGTCATTAACAATCAACACAAGTGAACAAAAGAACAAAATATTACTTGGATCATCATTTCAGTAAAGATTTAAGTATAGTACACTGATCATATGTTTAGATCTTGATGTTATTAATGTATTTTCCAGTCTCCAAAGACACAGTCCCAATTCCTAGGTGCATTAGTTAATTTTGTTTTATTTTTCCATATTAATTATATGTTACATTCATTACTCACTTGGAAGCAGAGTCACCAATGACACTTTTTTTTTAACTTAGTTGATATTACCTAATACAAGTTAGCCATATAAAGCATCTTCAATCATATCTGTGATGAAACTTTTTAAGGGAGGTTCTCTGTGTTAAAATCGTTGGGTCAAATCATCAACTTTTCAAGAAGCAAAAAGAATTTCTCATTTGCCTTTGCCTGTTTACTAGTCTTTCCTTCTATCTAGCATTCAGATCATGTAGATATATAGTAGTTCCTTTTTAATTTAGATTGGTATTATAATTCATAATAAGTGTTAGACATAAGTATTTGAACACTGATACAGCGTGTGGATGCATTGCCACTGCTACCTTGGAGTGAAAGTTGAGTGAGAAAGCATGACTAGATTGTATCCACATCGCTACTAACAATTCTTGTTCAATTGTGAGTTCCACTAGGGATCTATGAGTAGAACAAAAACTGAAGCCCGAATGAGAGACTAAAGAGTAAGTATGTTCGTATTCCTCAAATTAATGGTTTTCTATTCTGAAATTTAGAAAAATAATTAATATTTTTTCTGTCACTCTTCTAAGTGTGCATGTGTGTGTATGGGTGTGTATTTTATAAAATTTGGATAGTTCATAAAGATATGAAAAATTAATTTCATTTTTTAATTGTCATTTTTTTCAAGAATATTAATCATGGAAACACATGAGGAAGTTTCTATGCCTGTTTTATGTTATTTATGTGGACAATAAAATAGTCAAATTTGATGGGCACATAATGCAACATCTACTGGTATTGCCCCCATTGCTACCACACACACCTGTTAGTGCACACAACAATTTCAATTATATAAATACATCTGCTTCGACGTAATGAAATTATGTTTGACATTTTATCTAAAAAATCTTGTCTTTTTAAAAACATAAATGCTTTTTGATGTATAGGCATAGCAAACAAAAATTAATAAGTTACACCTGCAATATAATTAATTTGTGAGGATGTTTGTCAGACATGATTCTGAAGTAGGTGATTACAAGAACAAAAGGGTTATTTTGCATCCTCCAATAATACCCAGAATTATCAGGGACTTTTGCTAGAAGTTCCAATAGAGCATGAAGAGAAGAAAGGAAGAAAGGAAGGTGGGCTCTGGGGAACAACAATCTTGTGTTTCTCAATTTGAGCTATTGCAGACACTCAATGCTTGTCCTTCCCAATGGTGTCTAGATACTCTGAATGCTGCTTTTTGTTACATAGGTTCCATCTAAGACAATGTTTGTCAAAGGAAGAGCCTAGGAGCAAGATTTGGTTGGAACTAACCATCTAATAACACAATTAGCCCTAGCTGGTTTGGCTCAGTGGATAGAGGGTTGGCCTGTGGACTGAAGGGTCCCGGGTTCGATTCTGGTCTGGGGCATGTACCTTGGCTGCAGGCACATCCCCAGTGGGAAGTGTGCAGGAGGCAGCTGATCAATGTTTCTCTCTCATCGATGTTTCTGGCTCTCTATCTCTCTCCCTTCCTCTCTGTAAAAAATCAATAAAATATATATTTTTTTAAAAAACACAATTAACAATTCTTTAAAGAAATGCTAATTCTAGTTTATGTGGACTACAGTCTAAGTAGTTTTCCCTATATACTACCAGTAAGATTGAAAAGCATAACCCCACAAAACTAAGGGACTTTCTAGAAAAAGGATCAGGTAAATATAATACAAAGAAAAATAATCATTAGCTCATATGTAGAACTTTTTAAAGATGTCATTACCTTATACTTTTTTATATCCCCCTTTTTTCACATGGTCTATATTAGAAAAAATAATACATAAAAATCCTGTGGGCTTTTTACAATCTGAATGAGTATATTTTATCTTTCAAAAAGTGGTGCCCTGAAGGGTCAGGGAAGTATGATACAAAGTCTTAGATATATATTGAAAGAAGTACCTTCAACATTAGTGTAGTATCTTCTAGATGAACCACAGCAATAAACTTCTACCAAGTAGAATCTTGAAAAATTAGTAAAGAGTATATCCTGATCTTTGTTTATAAATATCTATGTGTTTAATCACTATACAGGGAAACTATTATATTCCAGGAAATGTGATAAGATCTGAATATATTATTGAAAACAAGATAGGCCCTGACCTCAAGACTATCACTGTCTAATTGGGTGACAAATAAGAAATGAGCAATATGATACCATTCTGATATAAGGATGAGGGATACAGAAATATATTGGAGATGTATCTAGCCTACTATGGAGGAACTGAGATAGTATCTCAGAACTCATTGTAGACGCAGTGAGGAGACAGGAAGTCCAGTTAGAGCATGAATGTTTCATATTGAGTGTGAGAACTCTCCATGTCCTTGCATGTAGATGTATTATTTTATCTTCATTGGTATATTCTTCCATTTTATGAATATATCACAATTTAAAAATTGTTTCCATCATTAATGAACATTTTGGTTTTTATGTCTTGAGATTATTGAGAATAATACTCCTATAAACTTCCTTAAATGTGTGTATATTTAATGTACACATATACACATTTCTATTGGGTAAACACCTAGAATTGTAATTTCCTTTTTATAGATATATGGACATTCAGCTTAATAAATATATTTTTAAAGTTTTTATATTATTTATAGGAATGTATTCACTAATCTTTAAGATATTAGTTACCCATGCTGTCAAAATAGTTGGTATGATTCATCTATTTAATGTTAGTTATTCTGAAGGTTGTGTATTAGTTGTGAATTTAATTTCTTTCTCCCTAAGTACTAAACATCACATTTTCAATATGCTCACTGGCCTTTAGATATATTCTTTTATGAAGAAATGTGTCTAATTATTATTATTAGGTTAAGTTTTGTTTTCTTATTAATTTGCAGCAGCATTTTATAAATGCAGGTTGTCTTCCTTAAAAGTTGTTGCAGACATCTTCTCCCATTCATTTATGTATTGTTTAAATCAATTTTATTAAAGTACAACATACATACAATAAAAGGCTTGTTTTTAAGTATAGCATTCCAATGGGTTTTGAAAAATGTCTATATATATCCTTAAAACCACAATGAAATCAAGATATATAAAAAATGTTTGTGCTCCTTCTTAATTCCTTGTAATAGATTGCTTTGTCTTTTCTAGAATTGCATATAAATTAAATTTTCTAGTATTTTGTCTATATTGGTATATATTTTCCTTGAAATACTATTTTAGGATTTATCCATGTTTCACACATGAATTTTTTATTCTTTTTATTGCTACATAGCATTCCGTGTATAAATATATCACAGTGTTTACTTATTCCCTATGTTTACTTGTATTTCATTCCACTTTTTGTTATTATGAATAAAGTTGCAATTATAAAGTCTTTCTGTGGACATATGTAGTTTTTTCTTTTTGGGTAAATCCTTCACAATGGATTTACCATGTCATATAGTAGGTACATTTTTTATTTTATAAAAAATTATAAAATTAATACTGCAAAACTGTATTTCCAAGTGGTTTCATTATTTTACATTTCTATTAGCAATATATAAAAATCTCAATTGCCTTGTTATCCCACACTTGCTCTTGTTAGTAGATTTAATTTTGACTCTCTTAATGCATGCTTAGTAATATCTTATTGTCATTTTAGTTTTCACTTCCTTAATAACTAATGTTGTTGAACATCTCTTCTTGTGCACATTTGCCACTCCTGCATCTTCCTTTGTGAAGTTTATGCTCAAATCTTTGGCCATTTTTTATTGGACTGTTTTTCTTTTATTAGTAAACTAGAGCCCCCGTGCACGAAATTTGTGCACTCAGGGGGTATGGTCCCTCAGCCTGGCCTGCGCCCTCTTGCAGTCCGGAAGCCCTCGGGGTATGTCCAACAGTCAGACATCCTCAGCGCAGCCATGGAGGCTCCTGGCTGAGCGGCGCTCTCCCTGTGGGAGCGCACTGACGACCGGGGGCAGCTCCTGCATTGAGCATCTATCTGGTGGTCAGTGCACATCATAGCGACCAGCCCTTCCACCATTTGGTTGATTTGCATGTTAGCCTTTTATTATACAGGATTGTGTGTCTACATATGCATATATACAGATATATTTCTTTGTATTTTTTGTTGTAAACATATGATATGCATTTACTAATATATATATGTATATTTCATACATATATGTGAAATACATGATCTTTGTCAGATAATATTTTCTAGTATGTATGACTTTTCTAGTACATGACTTTTTCTTTCATATTCTAAGACTGTCTTTCAAAAAGAGGGAAGGTAGGGGAGGGTGGGGGTAAGGGGGAAAGATCAACCAAAGGACTTATATGCAAGCATATAGGCCTAACCAATGGACACAGACAACAGGGGGTGGGGGGGGTGAGGGCATGATTGAGGGGAGGAGTGGGGGGTAATGTGGGAATAAGGACACATATGTAATAACTTAATCAATTAAGAAATTTTTTTAAAAAGCAGGGAGTTTTTAATTAGGTCTGTGACCTATTCCAAGTTTTTTTTGTTGTTGTCTCATTTTTATCCTAATGTATATTTTATGGTAGCAGCACCATTTTAAAGACTTAGTTTCCCCTCACTTTGTCTTATGTAACTCTATTTCAGTATACATGTTCTTTTCCAATGAATTACGTATTTATCCTTATCAAAATATCATTTTTTTGTAATTTCTATTACATTGCTATTCTAATTTATTCAATTTATCCCCAAGTATTTCATGTTTAAATATGCTGTAAATGGCAGTTTAAAAAATTCAAGTTCCAAGTGCTCATTGTTGGTATTTATAAATACAATTTCATGTATATATATTGATTATCTATCTTGTGACTTTGCTAAACTCAGTTATTCAAGTAGTTATTTTTTAAATTACTTCGGATGCTATATCTACCTAATTATGCCTTCTACAAGGGAAAACAACTTAACTTCTTTATTTTTAATCGCAATGCCACCATTTTTTTTCATTTGATTAGCTAGGAATATGAGTTATGAAGTAGTCATCGTTTCATAGCTCATTTTAGGGGAAAAGTTTCCAGTTTTTTTCTTTATATTTGATATTAGCAGAAGTTTTGTTTTGTTTTCTTTTCTTTTTTTAAGTAGGTGTCCTTTATCACACTAAGAGAGTTTCCTCTACTTTTACTTTACTGAAAGATTTTTAGCATAAGTGGATGTTGAATTTTGTCAATTTTTTTTTCTGGAACTATTCAGAAGAAAATACAGTTTCTCTCTTTTACTGTTATATGGTGAATAAAATTGACTGATTTAAATGGTAAGCCAATCTTGAATTCCTAGGATAAATGTCACCTTCTCATGAGGTATTATACTTGCACTGTTATTGCTGAATTTTATTGCTATTTTTGATATATTTTTATTGATTTTAGAGAGTGAGGAATGGAGAGGGATAGAGAGAAACATCAATAAGAGAGACACATCGATCGGATGCCTTCTGCGCACACACACACACACACTGGGGACCAAGCCCATAATGTGGGCATGTGTCCTGACTGGGAATTAAACCCAGAACCTCTTGATTCATGGGGTGACATCTAACCACTGAGCAACACCAGGCAGACTATTTGCTATTTTTCATTGAAATTTTAATCTATGTTCATAGATAGTTTTGTTTAGAATTTCTCTCTCTCTCTCTCTCTCTCTCTCTCTCTCTCTCTCTCTCTGTCTTTTTTTGATTTTGGTATCGCTGTAATACTTGCCTTATAAAAGGAGATGAAGTGTGCTAATAATTTCTCTTTTCTGAAGAAATCTATCCACTGTTATTTTAAGCAGCATACTATCTTAATTATGGTTTTTTTTAAAAAATAAATCTGAATATCCATAGTATGAATTCCACATCATTCTTTAATGTCTTCAAATGTGACTTTTAATTTTGGCCCTTCCATTTATATTCATTTTACAATTGTTTTAAATCCTCAAAAAATAAGGTGAGATATGTTCTCTACCCCTGTTGTCTTGAAGAGATTGTGTAAAATTGGTGATATTTTATGTTTAAATACTTAGCCCTATAAATTTTGCTTTGTTAACTACATGTTCAATTTATTTAATAGTTGAAGCATATTAGGCTGTCTATCTTTTCTTGGATGTGTTTGTGGACTTTAAAATTTCATCTGTTTCATTTAAGTTGTCCAAAATATTTGTGTGAGTTGTTCATAGTATCTTCTTACTATCCTTTAAATATCTGAGATCTGGGGTGCAATCTTTCATTTCTGATATTTCTAGTGTATTTTTTCTCCCAGTGTTTTATTTTGCTTATCAGTCTGGTTATAAACTTATCAACATTATTAATCATTAAAGAACCAACTTTTGGTTTCACTGACTTTCACTATGGTCTTTTTGTTTCTGATAATTGATTTCTGATCTTTATCTTTTCTTCCTGCATGTTTTGGGTTATTTCACCCTTTTGTACTAGTTTATTTTTAAAGATTATATACTTTAGTGAAATATTTCTTATTTTCTAATATAAACATTATCGATATATGTTGTCTATGAATTATAATATACAAGTGACCATTTCACATGTCTCTTAGATCAATATTTAACCATTGGATCCATTGAAAGTAGAATGTATAATATATATTACTCTATAAAACCATTTAATCTTCCTCTTCCTATTGTACTTATTATTTATATTATTTTTATATACATTGGAAGCTCCACCAGATAATGTTATAATTTTTTATTTCAACAATTTATTGTATGAAAGGATTTGTGTAGAATTGGTGTTTTCATTTATTTTCCATGTTTGGTAAAACTTTGATAGAAAAATAAGTAGAGCAATTTATTAGAATAATAGTACAGACATCTATACCTGAAGTTCTCTTTTCAGGACGATTTAAGTGTATATTTGTTTACTTTAACAAATATATGGATATATAGGTTAGATATTTTATCTTGAATTAGCTTTAGTAGATTAAATCTTTTAAATAGCTCAGTTTATTTAAGTTACAAAATCTACTTTGCAGAGCTTTCCAAAATATTCTATTTGATCATTTTAATGTCTGTATAACCTAAAATTGTGTCATATTTCTAATTCCTGATAAATTTTATGTTTTTCCAGATCACTTTCACAATAGTTTTATCAATGGCATTCATCCTTTCTAAGAAATCAGCTTTTGATTTCATTAATCTCTTAATTTTTGTTCTATTTTTCATTGATTTTTCCTTATGATTTTCTTTCTTCTGTTTAGATGCTGCTTCTCTGGCTTTTTTGCATGTAGATTGCCTGTAATGTCAAAGGTAATAATGAAAAATCGCACAACAATAACAAAATTTATCCTGTTGGGACTTACAGAAGACCCACGGCTGCAAGTTCTGATTTTTATCTTCTTATTTCTCACCTACATGCTGAGCATTACTGGAAATCTGACCATTATCATTCTGACACTCGTGGATTCTCATCTTAAAACACCTATGTATTTTTTTCTTCGAAATTTCTCTGTCTTAGAAATCTCATTCACAACGGTCTGTATTCCCAGATTCCTGTACAGTATATCAACTGGGGACAATACTATTACTTATAATGCTTGTGCTAGTCAAATATTTTTTATTGGACTCTTTGGGGCCACAGAATTTTTTCTCCTGGCGGCCATGTCCTATGACCGCTATGTGGCCATCTGCAAACCCCTGCACTACATGACCATCATGAGCAACAGAGTCTGCACCTTCCTTGTCCTCTGCTGCTGGGTCTCTGGGCTAATGATCATCAGCACACCGCTCAGTATGGGCCTCCAGCTGGAATTCTGTGACTCCAACGCCATTGATCATTTCGGCTGTGATGCATCCCCCCTTTTTAAGATTTCATGCTCAGATACATGGTTCATAGAACAAATGGTTATAATCTGTGCAGTGTTAACATTCATTATTACACTCATGGGCGTCATTCTTTCATACATCTATATTATCAGGACAATTCTAAGATTCCCTTCTGCTCAGCAAAGAAAAAAAGCTTTCTCCACTTGTTCTTCTCACATGATTGTTGTTTCCATCACCTATGGCAGCTGTATTTTTATCTACATCAAGCCTTCAGCCAAAGAAGAGGTGGACATCAACAAAGGAGTATCAGTGCTCACTACATCTGTTGCCCCTTTGTTGAACCCCTTCATTTATACCTTGAGGAACAAGCAAGTGAAACAAGCTTTCAATGACACGATTAAAAAAATTGCATTTACCTTACACATAAGAGCACACTGATTTTGAACAATCAAACGGAAATGGAAGATTCATTTCTTAACACTTTTCTGGAAGTCCTAATTAGTTCAGTAAGGTTAACCTTTTCATAATTCTTAAAATATTGATTTGTGAACCTACTTGGAACAAATAATTTCGTTCCCTCTTTAATCTTAAAATTGTTTCTATCAATAAAAGAATGTGAGAGTTTTTTTCCAATTACCAAAATCTTCCTTCATTTCTCATTAAGTTTTTCTAATTATTATTCAAAAAGAACTTATATAACATGTTAAATATAGTATTTACATTTCTTGGGAATGTTTTGCTAAACTTATTTAATTTATATATGCAAATATGCTGAAAGGAACATTTAAAATACAGGAAGAAATATTTCACCTCTGTTTTAAGGTATTATAAGACAAATTTTAAAATAAAAGAACTCAAATAGAAATATCAAGTAAAATTAAAACACATTGTATCCAAAATAAGAAAATAAATACCATGAATCTGGAAACAAATGTGATATACTAAAGATATAAGCAAGCCAGAATATTGAGAAGATTTACTTAGAAACAAGAAAAATTTAGACCACAGCTGTTTTACAGTAACATGCAAGTATTCATACATGTGTACACACATAAAACAAGATTAAAAAATGAAAGAATTTTGCTTACAGCTCTATCAGAATAACTAGTTTGATCCCATGTTTTCTGCTTTAAATAATCATAAAACTGAATCAACTATGTAAGGAAATTTTTGACAACAAGCAGCTCAAAATTGTATCCCTCTGGAAAAGGGAAATTCAGTAAATGAGTCCATAATTAGCACTAGCTCAGTCCACATTATGAGTTAGAGACTAAGCACAATATGATTGTCTCTCTAAGTTTTGTTGGCAGAGATCGGGTCAGCTGAAGTGATTAATATCCTCACTCAGGTCAGGATTATGTTGAGCTGGGATCTTGGCAGAAGTTCCCCATGGCTGAGTGACTAACTGACATGTAGGACAAGTGTAGTCCTGATTTACCAGTGATTCAGCTGAGATTTCAACAGAAATACTAGAGGCCATGCAGTCTGTGGGCTTGAAGTTTGGGCCCACCCCAAGTAAAGAGCACAGGCTTCTAACTGGGAAAGTCACTTAGGAGTACCTCAGGAGCAAGGACCACATTCTAGAACATGAGACAGAAAACTAGGGCCTGAGGGTAAAATTCATCCAACACTGGTTATTACTGTAAATAAAATTTAATTGTAACACATTTACTCCCACTCATTTATATATTTTCTATAGCTGATTGTAATGGCAGAGTTGAATAGCTTAACAGGGACCACATAGTCCAGAAACACAAAAATGTTTACTATCTGGCCTTTTGCAGAAGTTTGCCCATCTCTGGTAGAGAATTAACTTTTCCATTTATACAATTTTGAATCATTTGGGAAGAAATAATGAGAGGTAGGTTGCTATGCAGCTACAGTCTCTTCATCTTCCCAACAGTCTTTAGGGAGTAACTCTTAAACGTGTTGAACAGCAAAAAGAGTTCAATGAGTTCATTCCTCTGAAATAGCCCCTTTTCTTCTTACAAGTACTTCGAAACAAATTTTGAAAGAATGTAAATTTTGGGAAGCCTGTCTATTCTGTCCACCTAGGTCTAACTAACATTGAAAGTTGTAACCCATTAGTGTTTTATATTAAACTAGAGGCCCGGTGCACAAAAATTTGTGCACTCGGCGGGGAGGTGGGGGTCCCTCAGCCCAGCCTGTGCCCTCTCGCAGTCTGGGACCCCTCGGGGGATAACGACCTGCTGGCATAGGCCTGCTCCCAGGGGGCAGAGGTCAGGCCCAATCCCTAAGTGCAGCCCCTGGTCGGGCCAGAGCAGGGCCAACTGGGGAGTTGGGGCACCGCCCCCTGTCATGCACAGAGCAGGGCGGATTGGGAGGTTGCTATGTCACCCTCAGTCACGCTCAGGGTAGGGCCGATTGGGGGGTTGGGGCACCGCCCCCTGTCACACTCAAGGCAGGGTCGATGGGGAGGTTGCGGCGCCACCCCCTCTCACGCACAGAGCAGGGGCAATCAGGGGGTTGGGGAGCTCCCCGCTGTCACGCACAGAGTAGGGCCGATATGGGAGTTGGGGCGCTGCCACTGTCACATCCAGGGCAGGGCCGATGGGGAGGTTATGGCTCTACCCCATTACAGAGCAGGGCCCGCGGGGCAGGGGTTGGGGGGGGTTGGGGCGCCGCACCCTTTCACACATAGAGCCGCAGGGTGATAAGGTGGTTGGGGAGCTCCCCCTATCAGGCGCAGAGCAGGGCCGATCAGGGGGTTGGGGCGCCTTCCCCTGTCGGAACAGAGCAGGGCCTATAGAGAGGTTGTGGCCCCGCCCCCTGTCACACACAAAGCCACAGGGCGATCAGGGGGTATGGGCGCTGCCCCCTGTCACGATGATCCCGGTGCCGGGAGGCATATTACCCTTTTACTATATAGAGTAGAGGCCTGGTGCATGGGTGGGGGCTGGCTGGTTTGCCCTAAAAGGTGTCCTGGAACAGGGTGGGGTCCCCACTGGGGTGCCTAGCCAGTCTGGGTGAGGGGCTGAGGGCTGTTTTCAGGCTGGGACTGAAGCTCCCAACTGCTCCTTTTTCTTTTTTCTTTTTTTATTCTGGGCCAGCTTTAGCTCTGAGGCTCCAGCTCCTAGGCATCCGCTGCTGAAAGCAGGTATCTGGTTTGTTTAGGTTCTATAATTAAAACTCTGTATCAATTCCAGGTCTGAGATCCCGGCTCGCTGAAAGCAGGTTTCTGGGGTTTTGTTTAGCTTCTATTTTTGTAACAATGTTTTTTAAACTGCACTCTCAGAGGCCGGCAAAAATACAAGCTAAACAAAACCCCAGAAACCTGCTTTCAGCTGCCTCCTGCACACCCCCTAATGGGGATGTGCCCGCAACCAAGGTACATGCCTTTGACCAGAATCAAACCTGGGACCCTTCAGTCCTCAAGCCGACACTCTATCCACTGAGCCAAACCAGTCAGGGCAGCCTATAAATCCTTTACCTGTGACCTCTAGGTAAGCACCCTCACCTGTGCCAATTTGCCCTCATTTTCTCCACCCTTCAAGCTAAAACCCACCTTCACCCAGGGGACAGGTTTCTTTAATGTGCACCTGTGCCTCTGGGAGCTTGCTCTCTTTATCCCTGGCTCCTTCCCAGCTGGTAACTTTGACAAAGTCCCCTTGCATTGGGTCAAGAGCCTTGTGTGGAGAACACGCTGCCTCACCTCCCCGCCTGTGGCTTAGATTCCGAAGTACCATAATTTTCCCTGTGTCAGGCTTTGCCAGCCTACCTTGCAGACTTTGTTTTACTTCAAAAAGAAATTGAGTTAGTGTCCACACACTAGCTCTATTGGCTCTCTGAGATGTGGCTCTGCCTGGCTGCCAACTGGGACAAGTTCCTGATGCCACCCCACCTCCTCAGCCATAGCTCTCATCCCCTGGAAATCGCATTTGGCGAACAGCACATTCAGTGCGCCACTGAAGCACCAGGTACCAGCTAAGACTGGGCCCCAGCCTGTCACTAGATGGCAGGTTTTTCCTGCAGCTCCAGGGTCATCAAACCAGTCTGGGAGGGGAAGTGTGTTGACCCCTGAGACAGGGGGGTGCAGACATCAGGTGGGAATTCAGCCCACTCTCAAATGTTCACAAGGCCCCAACCCCAGATCACCAGCCCACTTCAGGCCATCAGGTGGCCATTCCCCCTGATCAGGTGCCCATTTCCAGCCTATCTCAGGTCCCTGGCCCCAGACAAGGTAGGAACTTCTGGCCATAAGGGGGCCCAACCCTGATCAAATGCCCACTTCAGGTCCCCAGATCAAGTGCCCACTTCTGGCCAGCTGCCCACTTCTGGCCATCAGGAGGCCCAAAGGTAAGCACATGCCCTTTTCTAGCCCCCAGACCAGGTGCCAACTTCCTGGCAATCATGAGCCCAGCACACTGATAAGGTGGGCACTTTTTGCCATCAGGAGGTCTGACCCTGATCACATGCTCACTTCCAGCCCCCAGATCAGGTGACCACTTCCAGCCTATCACAAACCCCCCACCCCCCTGAATTGCTTGCTTCATTTGTTTAATGTGAAAGAATCAATACTTAATGAGATTTTTCAGGTAAACCGATCTCATGAGTTTTATCTTTGTATATTAGTCTCTCAATTTTTACTGTATTTTGATGTTGTGCCTATCTACTATCGTGCCTAAAATGTACATTCAATATATTTTTACTAACAAATAAAATATTTAAGTAGGTCATTTTTATACTTGTGGCCTTTTCCTCTTGCCATTATCTGCTTCTTCACAAGTTTACACATAACTGGATTATATTGCCTTGCCATTTATTCCAGTAAAAATAAAATAACATTTGCCTGGCCTGCATGGCTCAGTTGCATTGACCTATGAACCAGGAGGTCATGGTTCAATTCCTGGTCAGGGCACATGCCCAGGTTGTGGGCTCAATATCCAGTAGGGAGCATGCAGGAGGCAGCCAATCAACAATTCTCTCATCATTGATGTTTGTATCTTTCTCGCTGTCTATTCTCCTCTCTGAAATCAATAAAAATATATTTTAAAAATTATTTGTCCATACACATACGGACTTATTTTGGGTCTCTCAATTCTGTTACATTGGTCTGTGTGTCTTTCTGCCAAACCATGCTATTTTGATTATTGTATCTTGGCAATGAGAAGTGAGGGAATGTGATACCTCTGACTTTATTCTTTTTTCTCAGGATTGCTTTAGCTATTTGGGGTCTTTTGTGGTTCCAGACAAATCTGATGATTTTTTTGTCCTGTTTCTTTTTGGAACTTTGATGCTTTGGGACTTTGATGGCATTATATTAAATCTGTATATAGCTTTGGGTAATATGACTATGTTTTAATTTTAACTATGTTGGTTCTTCCAATCCATGAGCCTGGAATATCTTTGCATTTCATTGTATCTTTTTCAATCTCTTTTTATAATGCTTTGTAGAAGTCAGTATACAGGTATTTCACACCCTTTATTTCTAGGAATTTTGTGTGTGTGTGTGCAATTGTAAAAGGAGTTGCTTTTTTTGTTTGTTTTTTGAAATTTCATTGTTAGTATATAGGAATGCATTGGATTTTTGTACATTGATTTTGTATCCTGAAACTACTGTATTTGTTTGCTTCTAATAGTTTTTTGGTGGCGTCTCTAGGGTTTCCTATATAAAATCATGTTATCTGCAAAAAGTGACACTTTCACTTCTTTTTCAGTTTGGATGCCTTTTATTTTTTCTCTTGCTTTATTGCTTGGGCTAGGATTTCCAAGACTATCGTGAATAAGAGTGGGGAAAGTGTTCCTCCTTATCTTGTTCCTTGGAGGGAGCTTTCACTTTTTCACCTTTGAGTATATATTAGCTGAGGGTTTGTCATATATGGCCTTTATTAAGTTGAGGCACTTTCCTTCTATACCCATGTTATTGAGTGTTTTAATCATAAATGGATGTTGCACCCATTGATAAGATCATAGTATTTTTTTCCTTTATCTTGTTCACGTGGTATATTACATTGATTGATTTGAGTATGTCGAACAACCCTTGTGCCCCTGCAATGAACCCCACTTGATCGTGATGTATTCTTCAATGTTTTATTGCATCCGATTTACTAGTATTTTGTTTAGAATCTTTGAATCTGTGCTAATCAGAGAAACTGGTGTCTTAGGGTTTCTGTGTGTGTGTTATCCTTGCCAGGTTTTGGTTTTGGGGGCGTGGCCAAGCAGTCTAAGGTGCTGGGTTTAAACTCCTCATTGTTCTTTGTACTATACACCTCTCTGATGTTCAATGTTTTAAAAAAATAATTTCCCAAGGATACCTAATTAAAATTATTCAATTCTAAAGTGTATTCATCAGTACCATTCCTCTCTAGAGACATTTTCATTCCATTTCTTTGCAAGAATCCCCTGTGACTCTTTTGAGAAAAAAAATAAAATAAAACCACTCTGTTTTCAAAACAATAGTTAGAAAACCAGGGTTCCTGCTGGAAGGTAAAGACTGCAAAATATTTATATTATAATCCATCTTTCTTTTAGTAAAGTAACTAAGATCAAGTAAGATTTTTCTAGCATTTCAAGTTGGAATGTATTTTTATGTAAATTTTGGAAATCAAGAGCTAACTAAATGCTTGGCTTTGGATTGTACAACTGCAGATAGTTCTTTATATTGTGAGAATTTTCTTTTTCACAAACTTTTACTCCTATGCCATGAAGCTCACCTCTTTCCATAGCTGTTATTTCTTGATTTTAACTCATGTTTTTGAGCCCTTTACTTATAAACTAAGAGGTTTACTTAATTAACCAGTAAAATACAGAACTTTCTCACCTCTACCAATTTCACTGCTAAATATATCCCTGATCCCACATTTTTATTTTTATTTATATAGTTAGTTTTTTAGGCAGTGTTACCCATATTCCAAGGAAATATAGCCTCTGATTCTGCTGTGTCATCAGTTCAAAATTTAAGACAAGGCTCTTTTTTTGGTCTTTCAGCCTTAATATAGATTAACTATTTGAAGCTGCCCATAGAGCTTTAGCCATAATGTCACCAACTCTTTCTTTTTTTTTTTAAATTCTTTTTTATTTAAAGTATTACTTATGTCTCCTTTCCACCCGACCCGCCCCCCATTGACCTCTCCCTGGCCTCTCACAGCCCCCAGAACATTCCCTCACTCCCCCTAAGGTCTGTGTCCATGGTTATGCTTCTATGCATCCATACAAGTCCTTTAGTTGATCTCTTAACACTCCCCTCCCTGTCTTCCCTCCTCTGAGGTTTGACAGTCTGTTCCATGCTTCTCTGCCTCTGGATCTATTTTTGTTCATCAGTTTTCTTGATCACAAGTTGCAAGACTTGTTGAATATTTTGCTTACAGTCTGGATGTAGCACCTTCTACCAGAAACTGGGACTATGTCACCTTTCTATCAGGGCCTCCCTACTTCAAGAATAAATTTTGTACTGGACTTATTCTTCCATATGATCCATCTCACTCTATGCAACCAGGATCATCTTGACAAATTCCACCAACACACTATATAAGTATGCTATTACATAAGGAAATCAAAGGCAGAAACAAGTTGTGAAATCTATGAAATGCTCCAAAATAAGCATCAAACACTGACAATTAAAGTAAGGCAACAGAGTGTTTGGGTTTCAACAAATTACTACCACATGGGATTACACTATTGTAAGAATTTTTTCATTTCTCACCTCATTTATTTTTTCCTTGTTCTAATCAGCTTATAACTTAGATCCCTTAACTTTGGCTGTTAGAATCTCTTCTAAAAAGCAACAGGTTATTATTGAATTCATAAAGAAAACAATACATTCTGTTTGCTTGCTTACTTATATATATGTACTCATATAAATGTGTGCGTGTGTGTCTCTGTGTGTGTAGTTTTGATGATCCTGATTCTTTTGTCGTTATTAATTATATATATAGGCAGGGCTGACATGAAACATCCTGAGAAAATTGTGGGAGAAAAAATCTCTGAAAAATTAAACTTTAAAATGTTTCATTTTCTAAGAATGATTAGAACATGTTGTCATTGGTAAAATATTCCAATAAAGCTAATATAATATTTTGTATTTTATACCTAATTTTCATACACATGAACAAATTTTTAAGAGAAAGTAAAACACATTGGATAAAAATGTTTTTTTTCTTTTAAATATGTTTTTATTGATTTCAGAGAAGAAGGGAGAGAGAGAGAGAGAGAGAGAGAGAGAGAGAGAGAGAGAGAGAGAAACATCAATGATGAGAGAGAATATTGATCAGCTGTCTCTTGCACAGCCCTCACTGGAGATTCAGCCCACAACCCAGACAAGTGCCCTGACTGGGAATCAAACTATGACGTCCTGGTTTATGGGTCAATGCTCAACCACTAAGCGTACACCAGCTGGGCAAATATATTTTTCTTATACAGATGTGTTTATTAGACCTTTCAGGTGAATCACTTAATATTAAATGGCTAGTGATTTACAAGGCAGATACTAAGTATAACTTTCTTTGTCCTGGATCACATATATGTTCAGAATTCAGTAAAACTTCGTATCTAACTTATTGGTCCATTATATTAAATACAGTATTTCTTAAGCCAGCAGAGGTGATTTTTAAAAGAAGTAATCCTGTACTCACTAAATCATAGTTTTTTGTTTGCATTTACAGATGTGGAAGAAGTTAACAATGAGAAATGAAAAACCAAACATCTGTAAAAGAGTTCATTCTTCTGGGATTAACAGATGACCCACAGTTAAATGCTTTAATTTTTGTATTTCTGTTTTTCACATATATACTGAGTATAACTGGAAACATGACAATTATCACCCTTACTTTGATAGATTCACACCTCAAAACCCCCATGTATTTTTTCCTTAGGAATTTCTCTTTCCTAGAAATCTTATTTACCACAGTTTCTATTCCTAGATTCCTGGTCAGCATTGCAACAGGGGATATGACCATTTCTTATAATTCTTGCATGGCCCAGGTATTTTTTCTCATTCTCCTTGGTTCAACAGAATTTTTCCTTTTGACTGCTATGTCCTATGATCGGTATGTGGCTATCTGTAAGCCACTGCACTACACAGTAATAATGAATAGCAGAATCTGCAACCTGCTTGTAATTAGTTCTTGGCTGGCTGGATTTCTCATTATCTTCCCACCTGTGATCATGGGACTTCAACTGGATTTCTGCGACTCCAACATCATTGACCACTTTGCCTGTGACTCTTCTCCTATGCTACTGATCTCCTGCACAGACACAGCATTCCTAGAGCTCCTGGCCTTTTTTCTGGCGGTATTCACGCTCATGGTAACCTTAACATTAGTGATTCTCTCCTATGTATTCATCCTTAAAATGATCCTCAGAATCCCCTCTGCTGAGCAAAGGAAGAAGGCCTTTTCCACTTGCTCCTCACACATGATTGTTGTCTCTATTTCTTATGGCAGCTGCATTTTCATGTATGTCAAAACTTCAGCAAAAGAAGGAGTGGCCTTCACCAAGGGTATAGCAGTGCTCAATACCTCTGTTGCCCCAATGCTAAATCCATTTATTTACTCCTTAAGAAATGAGCAGGTAAAGCAGTCCTTTAAGAACTTGGTCAAAAAATGTTTCTCAAATAAATTTCCATCATAAATTTATGGCCTGAACTTTATTTAAATGAAATGGTATGCCTAACATAATATTAATATTGTTATATTTCTCCATCCACTGCTATACTTCCATTTCCTTCAAGTTTTATTCTCTATTTATACCATTTTGACCTCACTTGGCTCAACTATCTTTTAAAAATCTACCTGCCCTGAAATTTTTCTAAGCATGATTAAATTGTTGTTGCATAGATGAGAATGACTTTTTTTTTTAAATGCCAGAATTTAGTGTAGAAGTAATTGGAGATCTTTTCCTTTGGACACCAATCAAAAGTTAAATAAAGTTATCACCAAGGTATTCTAAAAATATATTTTTCCCAGTAGATATGCACAGGGTATTAAGGTTTTCTGGAGATGAAGTCTCTTAAATCTAATGTCCTTATATTTGCCCTCATCTCTCCTATGGTTTTCACATTATGAACGTTTATCTATGCTACTTGGGACATAGATGTAATATCTTCATTGTCAATTCCATCCTTTACTATTATAACGTATCTTGTTTAATGATTTTTTGGAGCAAATTTCAAAGTTACTACAAGTATGGTATTGATATTCATGTAGGACCCCACTACTCTTACCATAAACATCTCTGATAAACTACTTTGATGATTGCTCCATAGCCCATTACTTTCTTTAAATTTGTTGATGCTGAGCCTGAAGCTCATCTGAGGTTCCCTTGGGAACAACCTGGACTGTCTTTAGGTTTCCTAAGATCCAATAGCATCTCTGTTGACTTTTTTGGCAATTAAAACCTATGCTTTCTATCTCCCAGACAGTTCTTGCATTTTCTGGTATGCCAAGGATCCCCTAAAATGTGTTTCAGTGTTTAAATGGTTTCATTATTTTTAATATATATATGTAAAATTCAGATTTTTTGTGGACATTGAGGGTGTGGATTTAAATGTTTGCTTTGTTTAAACCTTGACATACATCTTTTCTATAAGAAGTTCTTAATTATAGCTTTATACATTTAAGAATAAACTTTATTCAATATTCATCCATTTGCCTCTTTTCCATCTTCTTTCACAAATAATGCATGCACATATAAAATCATTTAATTTACCAAAAAGACACTATTCCTTGTTGTCTATAGGACACTCTTCCTTAATATTCTTTTATATTAAATATTTTATTTTAGTTTTTAAATTTACTTTATTGTTAATAAGTATTACAGATGTCCTTCCCCCCCCCTTTTTAATTCTCAATGCTTGGATTCTCATTTATCACCATTAAAATGTAACTTCTACCCAACTGGTGAGGCTCAGTAATTGAACCTCAAACTATGAAACAAGAGATCGCAGTTTGATCCCCATTCAGGACAAATTCCAGGGTTTAAGGCTCAGCCCCCAGTGGAGGGTGTGAAGTAGGCAGCCCATGAATGATTCTTTCTCATCATTGATGTTTCTATCGCTCTCCCTCTCCCATCCTCTGTGAAATCAGTAAATATATATATTATGACTTCTTCTAACAAGTGCCTAATGAAACAGGGTTACCCTTAATCAAACACAGGTAAAAATTAATAAAGTGTTGGAGAGTATTAATATCTAAAGCATCCATATAATATTTAAATTTTTGTGTGTTAGCAAAAACATTTGTTACATTTGCTTGTAAAAAGTGTTTTGCTCAATTTGATGGTAACTTTAGTGAGAACTGAGAAGTATAATGGACTCTCTTATTAGGCAGCATAGACATGAATTCTCCTGCTATTCCAGAATCGAGTGTTTTTTTTCTCTCTTTGCATGACAAGGCTTTTCATTTTTGCAGTTGTTACTTTGGAGATTCTACATAAATCCAAATACTTGCTTGCATTCATTGATGGAGACATTATTCAAGCAATCCAGTGCTCAATAAAGTCCAGGTCCTTCAATGTATATGGGCAGAGAGAAATACGGTGCTAGTAAGTTTTAACAACTAGTTATCAGAAAAGAATACACAGACATAATATAAATTTTACAAATATAAGTTACAAATAATAAAGTATACAATAAACTTCATTGTAAATTCTGTATACTCAATAGATTTTTACAGAATTATTTCATTGAATTTTACCAATTATATACTCAAAACTAACCAATCTTTGCAAATGAATCAGCTTGACAAATGCAGTTTAACTTAACATGATATAGTTGAATTTAGCTCTCAAATGCACAATTGGAAAAGGACGTTTCAATACTTTCAATAACTTAAAAAAATTTTGAAAAAGAAAGCAGGTGAATACAGTTGGGCCTTGACTTACGAGTGTCCCGACTAACGAGTTTTTTGAGATATGAGCTGTCTCTCGGCTGATTTTTTGCTTTGAATTGCGAGCTAAAATTCGGGTTACAAGCCAGCTTCAGATACCCCACCACTAGTTGGCGCAGCGAATGTCACAGTGAACGCCACAACATCAGTCCAGCATCACGTGTCTCACTCGTTCACTGTTGATTTGACATACGAGTTATTTGAGTTATGAGCTCCGTCATGGAACGAATTAAACTTGTAAGTCAAGGCCCCACTGTATATGGAAGACTTGAACAATATTATGAACCAAATAGATCTAAATGAAATTTTTAGAATATTCCATCCAACATCAACAGAACACTGTACTCATTCTTTCTAGTATCACACAAAACTTGAAAGGGAATAATAAAGATCAATGAAATAGAAACCAGAAAAACAAAATTAAAAATATCAATGAAACCAAAACTGGCTATTTAAGAATACCACAAAATTGATAAATTTTTCATTGTCTGCTCACCATCAAAAGTAAAATCATCTTCCATCACCATACGTTTGGTCCCCTTTACCCGTTATTAACCTCCTACCCCCTTCTCTTTGGTAACCACCATACTATTGTCTGTGCCCACGAATTTCAGTTTTATGTCCCACATGTGAGTGAAATCATATGGTTCTTAACTTACTCTAATTGACTTATTTTGCTTTGTATAATGTTTTCAAGGTCCATACATATTCTCTCAAATGGCAGTATGGGTAGCAGCACACCATGTTGACCTACACAGGTAAATATCTCTAAGAGATTGAGTACCTACCTCCCTAGGATTCCAAAATTCTCATTACCCAAAGTTCCCGTTTTGTTGAATCACACCGTTTCTGGTATCTTTACGTCAGGATTGACTAGTTCAGAACAATTGATCCATAAATGCAGATCTATGCCCACAGAGCTAAAGAAATGTCTGGATTTTGAGAGCATTTCTAATATGGGTTGCATACACATTATTCAATCATTAATGGAATGGTGCCATAGGAGAGAGACCAAATGCTAACCTATCTACACATACTGCTTATGTAACCTTGGGCAAGTTACATACCCCTCAGTACCTCAATTTCATCATTTGCAAATGAGGTTCTTAACTGGGCCTTCTGAAAGAATTTTGGGGCACAGGTTAAAGGCTATTTAGATCTTTGGTATAATATAAATAATAATGAATGTAACAATGATAATAAAACTCATTACATTTTCTTATAAAATTTATTACTGTTATTCTTGCTGTTGTAATGTTTCTTTCAATATATTTCCTTTCTCTATCACATCTTCCAAAACTACAGTTTGATAAACTGAAAAGATCTAATTATTATTTTTGAAAGCTGAGCTCGATAGAGGCTATCATGTAATAACTTTCTAAAATAATTATTTAATCTTACAAAGAATGCTCTTTTTTCATTATTTATATGAATGATTATATTTAAAGATTAAAAATGGAATTTTTACCATACAACATTGTGTATTAAAAAGGTCTGGCAGGAGAAACCAAGATGGCTGCATAGGTAAACACCTAAAATTGCTGCCTCGCACAACCACTTCAAAAATACAACTAAAAGACAAAATGGCCATCATCCAGAACCACAGGAAGGCTGGCTGAGTGGAAATTCTACAACTAGAAAGAAAGAGAAAAGCACACTGAGACTCAGAGGAGGTGCGGAAGTGAAGTGCAGAGGTATGGAGGCACACTTGGAAAGGGCTGGAAACTGAGGACGTGGTTGTCTTTTTCAATTGGGAGTGAGTCTCAAGCTCCTGAATGCTCTGAACTCCAGTTCCGGGCGAGACTCTGGGGACCCAGACTCATACGGGGAGAAACTGGACTATCTGGCATCGGTTGGAACTCGAGGGTGGCTTTCTCTCAGAGGTACTTGAAGCTATTACTGTGGGACACTGAGACACAGGGCCTCTTAGGGTAGGACTGAGGAGCAGCCATAGCTGTTTGTTCTGCCCTGTTGATTCCCTGAGACCCCGCCCCACCCAAGCTGTGCCCAGAGGCTTTTGCATATGAATGGCCTGGCCCTTTGCAATCTAAAATTACCTAACAAACATCAGCTGGGTCAGAGAGGCCCAGAACATCCAAAGAAGGCCCAAGGCCCCACAGCAGCTTGCATTGCTTCACAGCTGCGCCTCATCTGGCACTTCCAAACTCCAAAAAAGAGGAATTGCAGATCGATCAGTAGCTCCTGCTGGGTAGCCTCAGGCAGAGGCTAAATTAGCACGTCCTTAGAGATCCAAGAGCCAGTGTACCCAGTGGTCAGAGTGGGACCATCCAGATTACAACTCCTCAGATCCATAAGGACACACTCAGGGGGCAGACTCAGTAAGCACCAAAACCTCACTGAAGCAAGTCTTGCCCCCTAAGGGTGTTTCCAGCACAGAAATTCTCCCACCATAGACACAGCTGATTCTCACAGCCAATTGGCCTGGAGGTCAATTCCTCCCAGTGATACCTACAACAAGACTGTGCACAAAGCCCACAAAGGGATGCACCAAGATTGTCCACCTCAGGTAATTGGGGAGGCTGAGCCACTGGACCCTATAAGACACCTAGCACACAAAGTCACTCTGTCAACACAGGGAAGCAGCCAAAATGCAGAGACAAAGAAACAGGTCACAAATGACAGAAATGGAGGAAAGCAAACTACTGGATATAGAGTTCAAAACCACGGTTATAAGGTTTTTCAAGATTTTTCTAGAAACTGCCAATAAATTTACTGAGACCTTCAAGGATATGAAAAAGGACCAACTAGAAATTAAACATACTGAAATAAAGAATATTATAAAGAGATCCAACAGCAGACTAGAGGATCACAAAAATCAAGTCAAAGATTTGAAATACGAAGAGGCAAAAAACACCCAACCAGAAAAGCAAAATGAAAAAAGAATCCAAAAATATGAAGATAGTGTAAGGAGCCTCTGGGACAACTTCAAGCATTCCAACATCCGAATTATGGGGGTGCCAGAAGAAGAGAGAGAGCAAGATATTGAAAACCTATTTGAAGAAATAATGACAGGAAATTTCCCCTACCTGGTGAAAGAAATAGATTTACAAGTCCAGGAAGTGCAGAGAACCCCAATCAAAAGGAATCCAAAGAGGACCACACCAAGACATATCATAATTAAAATGCCAAGAGCAAAAGACAAAGAGAGACTCTTAAAAGCAGCAAGAGAAAAACAGTTAGTTACCTACAAGGGAGTACCCATACGACTGTCAGCTGATTTCTCAATACAAACTATGCAGGCCAGAAGGGAGTGGCAAGAAATATTCAAAGTGAATAGCAAGAACCTACAACCAAGATTACTTTACCCAGCAAAGCTATCATTCAGAATTGAACATCAGATAAAGAGCTTCACAGATAAGAAAAAGCTAAAGGAGTTCATCGCCACCAAACCAGTTTTATATGAAATGCTGAAAGGTATCCTTTAAGAAGAGGAAGAAGAAGAAAAAGGTAAAGATACAAATTATGAACAACAAAGTGACAACAAATACATATCTATCAATAAGTGAATCTAAAAATCAAGTGAATAAATAATCTGTTGAACAGAATAAACTGGTGAATATAATAGAATCAGGGGCATAGAAAGGGAATGGACTGACAATTCTTGGAGGAAAAGGGGTGTGGGGTGCGGGAAGAGACTGGACAAAAATCGTACACCTATGGATGAGGACAGTGGGGGGGAGAGGGCAGAGGGTGGGGTGGGAACTGGCTAGAGGGGAGCTTTGGGGGGGGGGAAAGAGGAACAACTGTAATAATCTGAACAATAAAGATTTAATTTTTTTTAAAAAAAGGTCTGGCATTGTGTTTTGCAAATTTTAGTCAAAAAGGAGCAAATAGAATCACTTTAGGCTAAAGGTAAATGGAAATGAATTTCAATGAATTGCCCACAAGTATTGTATTTTCTGCTTAATTTTTACTATTAACAGAAACCACGACATATTTAGAAAACGATTGTACTCTGACTCAATAATAAATTTCCCACTGGCAAAATTAGCAAGTAGATTTTTATGACTATTAAGCTTTCAAAAATACTATGTGTTTCAATAACTTGTTTAATATTCCCAAGTGAATTATGTCTACAATAAAATAAACTAAGTATTTATTATTATTACCCATTTTTATGACTTTAAAAAACAACTTTCTCTGTGTTAAGAAGCAATCAAAAATATATAACAGGGAAATATTAAAGCTGTAATTAAAATCTAAGATTTTTAAGTAATAAATAGCAAATTAATTGCTGATATGACTTTGCAATATTAATAGATAACTATGCTGTTCCTTTTTGTTACAACATGTTTCATTGTTCTTTGTGCAGAATAAGAACACTACAAATGTATTTGAAATCATATCAGGAGTTGACATCTATGATTATTTTTACCTACAGACCTAAGATTTCAGAGTTTAGCCATTCCAAATAAGACATCAATTAGAGAATTCATTCTTCTGTGACTTAGGGATGACACAGAGTTACAAGCTGTGACTTGATTCTTCTTTCTGCTGTTCACCTACTTATTGAGTATAACTGGAAACTTGACCATCTTCATGTTAACACTGTCAAATGCTGGTTTGAAGAATCCCATGTATTTCTTCCTCAGGAATTTCTATGTCTTAGACATTTCATTCAAAACAGTCTTTATTCCCAGTTTTTTGGTCAGCATCATTATGTGAGATACAACCATTTCCTATAACTTTTGTGTGACACAAGCATTTATTTTTATCTCTGTGGGTTCTACAGTTTTTTCTTCTGTCCTATGATCACTATGTGGCGATTTGCAAAACTCTACATTACACACCTTTCATGAGTAACAAAGTCTGCAACCAACATATGGTAGTCAACTCCTGGCTGGCTGGTTTCCTCATCATCTGTCCCTCTGTGCTTATGGGACTCCATTTGGGTTTCTGTGACTTGAGAGTTATTGACCACTTCACTGGTGACTCTCCTGTGCTGCTGACGCTTGCACAAAGTTTCTATATCCTAGGGCATTTTTCTTAGCAGTATTCACCCTCATGGTAAGGTTGGCCTTTGTGATTCTCTCTTACATACTACTTCTTCCAACAATTCTGAAGATCCCCTCTGCCCAGCAGAGGGAAAAGGCCTTTTCCACTTGTGGCTCCCATATGATTGTGGTTTCCATTTCTTATGGGAGTAACATGTTCATATATGTAAAAATATCTGCAAAAGACTTTGTGACTTTGAGCAAGAGGGTAGCAGTACTCAATCCTTCTGTTGCTCCCATGCTGAATGTTTGTATTTATACCTTAAGAAACCAGCAAGTGAAACAGGCCCTTAATGATTTCCCCAAAAAGATGTCGTTGACAAACAAACACTACCCGTTATGAAATCTGTAGCTGAAACACAAATAAACCACACATAAATGCAGACCACTGTTCTAGGTGGTAGGCATACACAAGGAATAAAGCATGCACAAGTTTCAGCCATTGTGAGAAAACATACATTAAACAGTCAACATAGGCCGAAACTGGTTTGGCTCAGTGGATAGAGCGTCAGCCTGCGGACTGAAAGGTCCCTGGTTCAATTCCTGTCAAGGGCATGTACCTTGGTTGAGGGCACATTCCCAGTGGGAGATGTGCAGGAGGCAGCTAATCGATGTTTCTCTCTCATTGATGTTTCTAACTCTCTATCTCTCTCCCTTCCTCTCTTTAAAAAATCAATAAAATATATTTTTTTAAAAAAAAGAGTCAACATAATAGAAAATAAATTACCTAGTACTTTAGTGGTGACAAACGCTATGGGGGAAAAACTGAAATACTTTAAGAAAATAGGGGTAGAATTCAAATTATGTTTGGTGGTCAATGTCATTTTATAGCTTTTTTTCTATTTTATTCTATATTCAAGTGTATTTTTCTATATTTTTTACCTTTTTTTTCCCCCAAGTTCATATAGCCACCTATTTCACACATGTAAAACATGAACTGATTATGAGGTATGCCTTTAAATAAGTATTGATGTTTACTTTCAAGAGATAAATACTAAGCTCTAGATAAACTATTTAAGTCCTACATCAAAATAAATGACCAGAAATAAAATGCACAACAAACCAGAGTTATGGATGGAATGAAGACTTAGAAAGCTATGCTTTATGATCATGTCTAGCAATGGGTTTGGTGTCCTCCCTACTCTTATTTCCTTATTCTGTTGAATCTACTATTCGGAATCTATATGGGGATAAAATAGCTGATAAATAGTTATCTCCTGATATGAAAATGGGTTATGTGGAGCTGTGAGGTTACTTTTCCACCACCTCTATCCACCAAAAATATGTATCTATATTTTTTTGGATCACACACCTCCTATTAAACAGTAAACTGTAATTACAGGAGGCTTCCACTGTTGGGAAGGCTGATCTCCTGTGAGTGCTATAAACAGGATTATTAGAAATGGCTGTTTTTACACTACATGCAGTGACTCTTTTTTAATATATCACATTACAAGAAAATAGAAAGAAGTGAGAAATCATAAAAACTCAGTCATTGAAAATCAATGCAAAATATTTACACACCTATATAATATGCATATATAAGGATCAGAGAACACATTTTATTGGTACTCAGATAAGGGAGTTCAAAGATCACTTCCCTTTGCTGTTTTCAAATAATCACCCTATGTAGCTAACTCTACTTAATTAGTAGGATTGAAAATATTGAAATTAAAGGTGAGATTCAGAACCCTAATAACTGAAAAATAAAAATCCAACATGTGAAAATTCAAAGAAAATACACATAATATGAAAATTAATAAAAATAAAGAAAATATTTAGACTAATGCAAAGCCTAATTACTAAAAATAAAAAATCTTTGCAATTATAATATTATAAAAATGTGAGAAAACATAAATATTATAAAGTTATAATATTTCAAATACTGAGCAAATGGTAAATTTGTATAATTATATGGTAGTAATGTAATTATTATAGTACTATGTTCAATTATATAAAAACATTGTTATTTTTAACTTTTTAGGATGTTAATATTACTTAGAAATATTACTTAGTATACTTAGAAAATATTCCTAAGGCAACAGATAATCTAAATGCATATTTTAACTATTGAAGAACGTACTAAAAATAAAGTTTTAAGAGGTATGCTTTCAAAACTTTCCAAAGATTTTATTGTATTAGATGTATATATTTTAGATACATAAACCATTTATTTAAACTATGTGTGTGGGGGGAAGGGGTGATTCCACAAACTGCAGTTCAGTAATGTGTATCAGAGTTCACATACCAGAACACACAGTGGAAGGAACTGAAAACCTTCATAAATTGAATGACTAGGTTCTGCACTTTATACATATTTTATAAATTTTTGACACCAAAAGACAGAGTCTATATTCCTTTTTTTTAGTGTGAGCATTTTATTTTATTTTTATTGTTTAAAATATTACAAATAGTAGTACATTTGTCTCCCTTTTTTTTCCATTTGACCTTCCCCCAGCATCCCCTGCCCCCGGCATATCACCCCCCTCCCAGTGTCTTGTGTCCACTGGTTATGCGTATACGCATGCATACAAGTCCTTCCGCTGATCTCTTACTTCCCCCACCAACCTTCCCCAGCTGTAATTTGACAGTCTGTTCAATGTTTTTCTGCCACTGTATCTGTTTTTGTTCATCAGTTTATAATGTTTTTATTATCCATGAATGAGTGAGGTCATGTGGTATTTTTCTTTAACTGATTGGCTTATTTCCTTAGCATAATGCTCTCCAGGTCCATCCATGCTGTTGCAAATGGTAAGAATTCCTTCTTTTTTATAGCAGCTTGGTATTCCATTGTGTAGATGTACCACAGTTTTTTTTTAAAAAAAGGAAAACTAAATGAAACTATCAGAGAAGCATCATATATGTGTAGTGTCGGGGGAAGAGGGAGGTTAGGTAAGAGTAAATTTAAGAAAGCGATTGTATAAAGTGTGGCAGTGGATTATGCATTAATATTTTCAATGTTTTACTCAAGACATTTAATTAAATTTAATTTTAGCTCTTTCTTCTGGCTTTGAGACTTTCTGTATCAGAGTTGAGTATCAGTATGAAACTAGACCACATCCAATTTCACTACAGTCCAGTTACATCTAAATGAAATATAAGTAGGTATTTTCCTTTTTCATAATTTAAAATGATGCTTTTCATTTATTTTAATATTCTACCTGTTGTGAACATTTAAAATGCTATCATTTTATCTGTCATCAAGACCTTCTCTAATGATATGGAATGGTGGGTTAGAAGATACATAGGAGTTTTTCTTTCTTATTTTTTACTGTAAATAATTTTTGTTTTTTATAACTAACATAATATACAATATTATATTAGTTTCAGGTCTACAGCCCAGTGATTAGGCATTACATAACTTATTAAGTGATCACCCTGATAAAGCTAGCAGCCAACAGTTATTGCAATATTATTGACTATATTCCCCATGCTATACTTTACATCTTTGTGACTATCCTGTAACTACCAATTGGTACATAGGAGTTTTGATCTCCCTTCTTGATAGAATAATGATTTAGAATTTCTAATAAATTACTCACATCTATTATTAATGTTTTTAGAAATTCCAAGTCTAGACCCATGTAATTTCTACTTGTTATCTCTATGCTCTATTTGCTCCCCTTCCCATTCAACAACAACAAAACCCCCACATTACAATTATTTAATTATATCTTGCTTGAATCATGACCCTGCACTCCCTTTTACTGTCTCACCATGCTTCCTTTACACCAATCTTACTCCATGAACTGATCAATTTCCACTTACAAAAATTACCTTTTTATTTTTTATTTTGCTGGTAATCTTCACCAGAGGATATTTTTCATTGATTTTTAGACAGTAGAAGAGGAGGGAGAGAAAGGGAGAGAGGAACATCAATGTGAGAGAGGCACATAGATTGGTTGCCTTCCACACACGCCCCAACCAGGGCCTGGGATTGAGCCTGCAACCGAAGTACATGCCCTTGACTGGAATTGAACCCAGGACCCTTCAGTTTATGGGCCAACACTGTATCTCTGGACCAAGCCAGGTAGGGCCATCTTTTTATTCTTGACCCTAATAGGATAATCAAATATTGGATACCAAGTATCCTTTCTCTTTTGTGTTTTTTTTAATGAAAGTACATTTACTAATTCTTATGTTATATTTTGTCTTATTTTTTTTAATCTTTTTTGTCCCTGATATTTATAGTAGATACTGGATGTTTCTGTTTTAAAATAAAATTCAGTATGCTATATCTCAAAGTTAGATAATTTATTAAGATGATTAAAAGCTGGCATTTGATTTTCTTTCTTTGATAGAATACTAATCATTTTAATTTTATATTTTAAGAACCAAAATAGACAACAGCACATGTTTGTTATACAAACTAGGTTCCTATTTATTTGATTACTGCCTCAAAGTTTTTACTTTCTTGGGTGAATAATAAAACAAAAGTGAATAATCAACCAATCCCTTCATATAGACTACTTGAAAACTTTGTTAATCAAAAGGTTCATTTTACCTTTATTATTTTTTCCATAAGTAGGTGTTCTGAAACTATTGATTGTTAATGAGTTAGATCTATTTAATGCAAATTTATACTTGTTACAAAAAAATGTCTGTTCTCTAGTTGCAAATGAATCCTTTATTCTCTGAATATAAAGAAGATAGCCATGTGTTACATTAAAGTAAAATTTAGTACAAGTTTATATTAGCAAGATGAAGAGCATAACATAAAGATGTTTTTCAAAGAGTCAAAGTCTTAGTTAGCTTTCCTTTTATTTACCTCTGATACTCTAAGATTCACCAAATAATTGAAAAACTGCAAGTAATTCTTAAGTGAAAGAACACCCCACCATACTACCTAGTGGTTGCATTTTTCTTAGACATTTATCCCTGATAAAACATAAATATTCATAACAACTTTATTAAAACCAAAATTGGCAACAACTCAGATGTCCTTCCAAAAGTTGAAATATGATCAAACTATTACATATCTATATCATGGAATACTATTTGTATTATAAAGAAATAAACTATTGATGTTAAAGGGCATTTGGGTTGTCATCAATTGTTGGTTACTATAAAGTATATAAAGAAACAAACTATTGATACAGAAAACAATTTGGATGAATCTCCAGGGCCTATGTCAAATGGAAAAATGCCAATCCCAAAAGTCATATATTCTAAGATTTGTTTTATTTGCTTAAAATGAGGGATCCTGGTGGTGATGAAACTTTTTTTGAACTCTCATTGTGTCGTTGTCAATAACCTGGCTGCGAAAGTGCACTGTATTCTTATAAGATAGTGCCATTGGAGGAAATTGTGTAAATCATATATGAATTCTTTCTGCATTAATTCTTATAACTGAATGTGCATCAATAATTATCTCGGAAGTAGATGAAGATAGCTGCTGACCGGATGGCAGGCTGCAAGATAGTGTGCAAGTGAAAGAATGAAAGGAGAATGCTTGGACGTGCGGAGAGTGTCTGTATTTGTGAGTGAGGGACAGCTATATTCCGTGGGACTGCTGGGGATTAGAGGACCGGGCTTCCCTGGCCAGGCAGCCTCTGCAGCTGCTGAAATCTTTCCCGGAGCAACCGGCTCTGCCACAGAGACCACGCCATCTTGAAGGGGAGACCGGCATAATTATCTTGAAAGTTGACTCTGAGAAGCATAAAGTTAAATAGTAACTTAGAATAAGACTTTATTAATATTATTGCAAATTTGAACTTCATTAATTCATATTCCCAAGGGTCATTCCTCAAGTTTTGGATACTACAGAATGCTCTCAACAGGGTGGTAGTCATTTATGGACGGTTGAGTCCCTTGGTATCAAAATATCGAGTGACGATTGGCTGGAAAAAGAGTTAAAATCATTAAAAGCTACTGATCATAAAATCCCAGTAGCAATCAGGCAATAAGAAAAGTTTAGAAACCCTTATTTTGTCTTAAATGTAAAAATAATAAGCCAGTTAGAGAAATATAAGTATCACATGATTTCACTCATATGTGGAATCTAATGAATAAAATAAACTGATGAACAAAATACATATAGAGACATAGAAGCACCAAACAGACTGTTGAATCTCAGAGGGCAGGCTGGCAAGGGGTGGTTGGTTCTTATAACATAGAAGCCATACCTGAAACCTATATGATCATGTTGACCAATGTCACCCCAACAAATTTAATTTAAACAAAAATCCCTGTTCTCACAAGACACCTTAACTTCTCCATTAAAGAATTTAAATTGGGGGACCTTACTCTAATAAGAGTTATTGCCAGAAATAAATATTTATGTCCCATCTGTATATCAGGACAAGCATCTAATTACTGAACTACTCTTCTTATTCTTTGAGTTGCCATCTTTCCCTCTGAAGGTCCAACCCCTGTCCCATTCCTTAATTCAAAGTGGCATCTATACCTCACAGTACCTTTCTGGCCTCAAAACTCCCAAGCATGTAATGTTCCTATACATACAAAATTAAATTTGATTTTCCCCCATGAATCTGTCTCAAATAAATTTGACTATTAGACCACCAATGGAGCCTTTGTAGGGTAAAGGAAAATTCTTCTTTCCCAATAGATTCAACATTCCTATTCTTCACTGTTTAATAAAGGAAAAGAAAAAAACATTAAAATATTATCAATAAATTCCCCAGAGGTTCTTAGATATAGACATATACATAAATGTATACACATATAATTTATACTTCTAAATACTTGCACTTAAGTATATATACATACTAGTAGCCCGGTGCTCAAAATTTATGCAGGGGGGTGTCCCTCAGCCCGGCCTGCACCCTCTCCAATCTGGGACCCCTCAGGAGATGTCCAACTGCTGGGTTAGGCATGATCCCTGTGGACATCCAGCAGTTGGACATCCCTCTTACAATCTGGGACCGCTGGCTCCCAACAACTCACCTGCCTGCCTGCCTGATTGCCCCTAACCACTCTGCCTGCTGGCCTGCTTGCCCCAAGTGCCCTCCCTGACAGCCTGATCACCCCAAACTGCCACCCACTGACAGCCTGCTCACCCCCAACTATCCCCCCTGCTGGCCTGCTTGCCACCAACTGGCCCCCACTGTGGCCTACTCGCCCCCAACTGCCCCCTCTGCTGGTCTGCTTGCCCCCAATTGCTCCCCCGCTGGCCTGATCACTCCCACCTTCCCCCCCACACTGGCCTGATCACCCCAAATGCCCTCCTCTGTCAGCCTGTTTACCCCTTACTGCCCCCTTGCCAGTCTGGTCAGCCCCAACTGACCCCCCTTGCAGGCCTGCTCTCCTCCAACTGCCCACCTGACAGCATGCTTGGCTCCTACTGCCCCCCCATGCCAGCCTGCTTACACCCCTCTGCCCCCCACTGCTGGCTTGTTTACCCCCTACTGCACCTCCTGCTGGCCTGCTCTGGCCCAACAGCCCTCCCCCCACTGGCCTGATCACCCCCAACTGCCCTCCCCTTCTGGCCTGATTGCCCCTAACCACCTCTGCCTAGGCCCCACCACCATGGCTTTGTCTGGAAGGACATCGGAAGGTCCCCTGGAAGGTCTCCCGGTTTAATTAGCATATTACCCTTTTATTAGTATAGATAATATATACAAATTTATAGACACACAAAAATGTGTGTGTGTGTGTGTATGTGTGTGTGTTAAAACAAACTCTATCTTTATGTAAGGATTTGGGAGCTGCGTGAGTACATGCATGTATTTTTTATATGAATTGAAGGTTATGATACAATGGGTCTTTAGCTTCTTAATAAAGAGAGGAAACTCTCATCTGCATGTACTGTGAGTCACATATTGGCACTACTATAATAACCACACAGTGAAATTTAACATTAAAAATTATCATTCTCAATTTTAGAAACTTCCTAAAACTGTTTCCAAGCATCAAGTAGAGTTTTTGCCCTATAGTAAAGGAGAATGACTGAAGGGTTTTAGCACATAGAAAAATAACTCTGGTTGCAATGCCCTAGGGCAGATTGAAGGAAGATTAGGGTTTGCAATAGTCCAAACAAAGAATGTTAAGATCCAAGACTAAGATGTTAGTATTGAGGATGAAAAAGTAAACATAAGAAGACATTTTCAAGGAATTTGAAATTTTCTTGAGGTGAGAGTAGGGCAAAAAATGCAAGTCTTTGGGGGCAGGGAAACAAAGCAATGACATTCAGGAATCTGTTTAAGAGGCATAATTCATTGTGAGATTTTTTATGAAGACAAGTAATGTAAGTGAAAAAAAGCCCAAATGCTACCAAGGTCAGTTTTAGGATGAGGTAGAAATAAGAAATAAACTACATGCAGGAATTTTTAATTACATTATGACATCAGGTGAGAAATGTGGAATGAATTTAATTACATAAAATTGTCTCTTCTAACACGAGTCCTTAGCCATACTTGGGGTTGAATTTGTTATTCTCCAAAGACTGAGTCCCATGCAGCCTTTCTGCACTTTTGAGAATGTCATTATATTCCCCGTTGATCTGCCTTAAAAGAGAATACTTTGAATTAATATGGATGACTTGGTATAAAATGGCAGGTACATCTCAAAATTAATCGGGAAAAATGGGAAGTGGAGAGAAGAGGCTGTCAGGGAAGAAAGGCCTGTCTTTAGAGCTGCCCCATTCCTTAGGTTGCTGCTTCCTGATTTCTTTAAAATACTTAGCAAATGATTCATCTCTTCCAAAATAAAATAAATCTTCTATAAGCTCACTGAAATCAGTGTCCAGCCTGGAAGCTTGATTCAACATATAAATTACATAATCTGGACACATCATAAGGCTTGGAAGAATATTATATATTCAATCATAACCATGTAAGGGACAGTATTACTCATGCAATAGCATTTCAAAAGTTTTATTTTTATTTTGATAATAACAACCAGAAAAACCTTAGTCCAAAGTATGAACTACTAACCCAAACTGCATTAACCTGGATCACAATAAGCTCCATGTATTGAACGCTAACAATGCAAAAGGCATTTAAAATTACTCAATCACTATATTGTATTATCTTATTTAATACTCACAATCATCTTATTATCAATGCAATATTCCAGGTAAAATCAGCTTGCTTTTCCTGTTACCCCTGTTCCCCAACGACCAACCATGAGATAAAATAATTTTCCTATGATCACACAGTGACGCCAAGGCTTCAGAGGACAGGAACTCCAGTAGAATTAAATTTCAAAAGATGTCACGCTTGTAAGGGGAAGAGCTGAACATCAAAGTCAGTTTCTACCCAAAAAAATGCACTCACATTCATAAGTGAAAAACACTACTTTACAACTTTTAATTAATTATATCTAAAAGTAATCTGAGCAGAGCTGCCTCAAACAGATTGTCAAACTGCAGCGGGAAGGCCGGGGAGGGTTGGGGGGCAGGAGGTAGCGGGGTAAGAGATCAACTAAAGGACTTGTATGCATGCATATAAGCATAACCAATGGACATAAGACACTGGGGGATAGGGGAGGCTGGGGGACTGTCTAGGGCGGGGGGATAAAATGGACACATATGTAATACCCTTTGTAATACTTTAAGCAATAAAAAATAAAATTAAAAAAATAAATAAAAAAAAATGAAAGTAATCTGAGAATAAACTGTGACTTATTTCAAAGTTTAATTTAACATTTTTATTAAAACATAAGTAGATTCAAAATTAGATAATCTGGATATGATAGAAATATTGCTATTTATAATAAAACACTCACATCTATATTTTTTGCTTTTTATTGTTAAATGTGTACCACATAGAGAAAAACATATGAAGTCAATGATATCAAATTAAAATCACTCCCAAAAAATAGATACATCTACTTCCCAGGGTAATGTACCAAACACCATCAGTAACATAGAAACCCTCTGCTTTTGTCTCAAAACATGTTGATCTCAAAAGACACATCAAATATATTGGCACAGCTTTTCACACCATCAAGAGTAACTGTTTGTTTTTGTTTTCTTTTCTGGTTTTCTGGTTTAGTGAAGTAAATATTGCAAATAATAAATTTCAGATATATACTTTTATAGAACTTAAAAAATGTATGTAGTTGTGCATACACAAGCATAGTAAATATATATATATACACATATATATATTATATATATATATCCATCAGTCCAAAAGTTTCCTTATTCTCTATTGTAGTCAACCCCTGCCCTTCAACCACAGACCTTGAATAATCCACTGATCCATTGTCCTATGGTGTGTGTGTGTGTGTGTGTGTGTGTGTGTGTATGTGTGTATTGTTTGTTGATGTCATAGAAAAGGAATCATATAATATTTAGCTCTCGAGCTTCACTTTATTCACTTTGCAAAATATTTTGGAGATTTATTCATGTATTTGTATGTATGATTGGTTTATTGTTCTTTTGTCCTATAGTATTTAATTGCATGGATACATGAAGTCACCAGTTAACATAAATTATAAGTCTTTATGTTTCACATGTAGGGAGATCTATATTCTTTGGTTCAGAATTTTGATTATAGAAGTCCATAAAAAATAACAAACACAAATAAATGGGCTTAAATTAAAACAGGAAAGTTTTGATGGGCTATAAGAGTGTCTTAAGGCTATACAATCTTTAAAGTCTTCAAGAAGAAAATAAATAAGACTCTTCCTAAATAACAGGACATTCATAAATAAATGCATAAATAAATGAGTAAAAATAAAAAGATGACCTGATTAAAATTTCCTCTGAAGTGTCTATCTCTGTAAGGATAGAATTCTTGTGGATACACAAAATGATGAAACATCTTGCAATGAACATATATTTTATTGTATTTTTTAAATATATTTTATTGATTTTTTACAGAGAGGAAGGGAGAGGGATAGAAAGTTAGAAACATCGATGAGAGAAAAACATCAATCAGCTGCCTCTTGCACACTCCCTTCTGGGGATGTGCCCACAACCAAGGTACATGCTCTTGACCGGAATCGAACCCCGGGACCCTTCAGTCCACCGGCTGACGCTCTATCCACTGAGCCAAACTGGTTAGGGCATGAACATATAGTTTAAAGGCTTAAAAGAAAGATTGGTAACAAGAAAGTTCTGCAAAAAAAAAGAACTAAAATGGAATTACAAGTCAAATATATAAAAATTCAAAAATCTGATGTTGCATCAAAAGTTGTGTTAATAGAACAAAGATAAAAAAAACTATCAAAATTCAGAACAATTTTTAATAATGAAAAAGAATTTAATATATCTGGAAAACAAATAATGAAAAGTCCAAAATGTGGGATCTTAGTATTATAATCGGATAGAAAATAAGCAATGGGAAAGAAGAGATAATGCATGTATACTGGAAAAACTGATGATATAAGCAAGATATAATTACAAATTTAGATTTAAAAATAGTTGATAACGATAGAGACACATAATGTTAAACTATGATGAATAATGCATAATAGTTATTAAAGATAAATGTTATCATATTAGGTTGAAAATGGTAATTTAAATGAACTATTGGTACCCTCAATTAAAATATAGAAAGCATTGCCTGTTATATCAGCTCAGTCTCTACAGATTCTGCCCCCAACCTCTTTACTGGGTGTTTGGTGTTTGTATTTGTTTGGTTTATCTATTGTTTCTGTGGTGTTTTCTCTCTCTCTCTCTCTCTCTCTCTCTCTCTCTCTCTCTCTCTCTCTCATAAATATATATATATATATATATATATATATATATATATATATATATATATATTAGAGGCCCAGTGCACAAAAATTTGTGCACTCGGGGGTAGCGGGTCCCTCAGCCCAGCCTGTGCCCTCTCACAGTCTGGGACCCCTCGGGGGTGACCACTTGCTGGCTTAGGCCTGCTCCCCAGGGGATTGGGCCTAAGATGGCAATCAGACATCCCTCTGGCAGCCCAGCAGCCCTTGGGGGATGCCCACTTTCCATCAGGGAGCAGACCTAAGCTGTAGTCAAACATCCTTAGCACTGCTGAGGAGGCAGGGGAGCCTCCCACCACCACCGCTGTACTGGCAGCCATCAGCCTGGCTTGTGGCTGAGCAGAGTTCCCCATGTGGGAGCGCCCTGACCACCAGAGGGCAGCTCCTGCATTGAGTGTCTGCCCCCTGGTGGTCAGTGTGTGTCATAGTGACCAGTCATTCCCAGTCTTTCTGCTGTTAGGGTCAGTTTGCATATTACCCTTTTACTATATAAGATAGAGGCCTGGTGCATGGGTGGGGACCAGCTGGTTTGCCCTGAAGGGTGTCCTGGATCAGGGTGGGGGTCCCACTTGGGTGCCTGGCCAGCCTCAGTGTGGGGCTGATGGCTGTTTAGAGCTGGTCGCACCCCCTTCAGAGTGGGGGTCCCCACTGGGGTGCCTGGCCAGTCTGGGTGAGGGGCTGAGGGCCATTTTCAGGCTGGCGGGTGACTGAAGCTCCCAACCTCTCCTTTTTTTTCTTTTTTTCTTTTATTCTGGGATTTATTTACCTTCTATGGCTGTCACTGGAGCTGAGACCCGGCTTTAGCTCTGAGGCCGGCTCCAGCTTGAGGCCTCGGCTGCTGAAAGCAGGAATCTAGGGTTTGTTTGGGTTCTATAATTGTAAAACGTTCTTTCGGTCCTGCTCACTCCAGCTCTGAGGGCTGAAAGCAGGTTTCTGGGGTTTATTTAGCTTCTATAATTGCAACATAGTTTCTTAGACTGCAGCTCAGAGGCCAGCAGTGGCAGGCGGGGAACCTTGGCTTCCTCCGTCACTGAAGCAAGCAAGCCTCCTGTTCGCTTCAGCTGCCTGGCTGCCGACCGCCATCTTGGTTGGCAGTTAATTTGCATATCGCCCTGATTAGCCAATGGGAAACATGTCAGAGGTATGGTTAATTACCATGTTTGTCTATTACAGGATAGAATTATGCACCAGGCAATTTTTCAATAAAAAGTTTTTATAATTATTGGTCGTGCTACTATTGTAATAGACAAATTCAAACACTTCAAATATATATATATTGAATTTTGAATTAGGAGTTACACAAAATTTTCTCTGTTTCTGAATTTAATTTGTTTAATCTGTAGTCACACATTCGGAATAGAATGAATTATTTAGCAATCACTTTCAATAAAAACAAGAAAAATACTGAAAATATTCACTTTCTATGAATTCTGCAAGGATTCTGTTTGCTGATGTGCTGTGAAAATATTCTTTTGTATCATTCACCAAAAATGTAAGTCCAGAAAATACAAATATGTAATTCTAAGGACAAAGAGTTTGACTTTGTCATCTATAGAAAACATACTCAAAATAAAATGTACCAGATTCCAACTGTCTAGTAGGGAAAATTAGATAAGAATAATAGAACAATATTTGAACTTTGCTTGCTTCATTTTTTTAGTGGGAAAGAAACAATATTTAATGAGATTTTTCAGGTAAACCAATCTCATGAGTTTTATCTTAATACTAGAGGCCTGAAGCAGGAAGATTCCTGAAAGAATAGGGCTTCCTTGGGCCTATTCCTGCAAGAATAGGGCTTCCTGGATCTGGAGTGAAGCAGAGAAGGGAGAGAAGCCCGACATGGCGAGCTTCACTCCCTTCTCCTCTGCCTCACTCCCTCCTGTATCCGCTGCCTCAGCTCCGCTCCTGTCTCCGCTATGGCTCCCTCCCTTCTCTGCTGCTTAGCTCCCTTCTGCAGTGCTTGCCTTGCTTCTAAGATGTCTTCATTCTTCGCTCCACGCCTGCTCATGCAAATTAACCGCCATCTTTGTTTGGTTAATTTGCATACTCTCTCTAATTAGCTGGTGGGTGTAGTGGAGGGACTATGTTGCAATTATAGTCAACTTGCATGTTTCTCTTTTACTAGTGTAGATCAGAGGTCCTCAAACATTTTAAACAGGGGGCCAGTTCACTGTCCCTCAGACATTCCACACATGCGCACTGCGGGCCTGGGACGAGTTGGCTGCTAAGCAGGACAGACAGAGGTGGCAAAAACACCCAGCGGGCCAGATAAATTTTTTCGGGGGGCCACATGTGGCGTGCGGGCCGTAGTTTGAGGACCCCTGGTGTAGATATTAGTCTCTCGATTTTTACTGTATTTTGATGTTGTTCCTATCTACTAACTATATCGTGCCTAAAATGTACACTCAATATATTTTTAATAAATAAAATATTTAAGTAGGTCATTTTTTATACTTGTGGCCTTTTCCTCTTGCTATTATCTGCTTATTCACAAGTTTATATGTAACTGGATTATATTGCCTTAGCATTTTTTGATGGCATGGCCAAGCAGTCTAAGGTGTGTTTAAACTTCTAATTGTTGTTTGTACTATACAAGTCTCTGATGTTTGATGTTTTTAAAATATAATTTCCCAAGGATACCTAATTAAAATTATTCAACTCAATTTAGAGTGTATTCATCAGTAGCATTCCTCTCTAGAGACATTTTAATTCCATTTCTTTGCAAGAATCCCCTGTGACTCTTTTGAGAAAAAAAATAAAATAAAACCACACTGTTTTCAAAACAATAGTGAGAAAACCAGGGTTCCTGCTGGAAGGTAAAGAATGTAAATATATATATTCCATCTTTCTTATACTAAAGTTACTAAGATCAAGTAAGATTGTTCTAGCATTCAAAGTTGGAAAGTTATATTTATGTAAATTTTGGAAAACAAGAGCTAATTAAATGCTTGGCTTTGGATTGTGCAACTTCAGATAGTTTTTTATATTGTGAGAATTTTATTTCTACAAACTTTCACTCCTATGCCATGAAGCTCACCTCTTTTCCACAGCTGTTATTTCTTGATTTTAACTCATGTTTTTGATCCTTTTTCTTATGAACTAAGAGTTTTACTTAATTAACCAGCAAAATACAGAAGTTTCTCACCTCCATTTACCTATTTCAATGCTAAATATTTTTCTGATCCCACATTTTTATTTTTATTTTATATAGTTAGTTTTTTAGGCAATGTTACCCACATTCCAAGGAAATATAGCCTCTGATTGTGTTGAGCATTCAGTTTAAAATTTAAGACAGGGCTTTATGTTTGGTCTTTCAGACTTAATATAGATTAACTACTTGAAACTGCCTATAGAGCTTTAGCCACAATGTGACCAACTCTCTTTTTTTAATTATTTATTGTTTAAAGTATTACTTCTGTCTCCTTTTCCCTTGATTGACCTCTCCCCAGACCCTCCCAGCCCCCAGAACATTCCCTCATGCCCCTAGTGTCTGTGTCCTTTGGTTATGCATCTATGCATGCATACAAGTCCTTTAGTTGATCTCTTAACAAACCCCTTCCTGTCTTCCCTGTGAGGTTTGACAGTCTGTTCCATGCTTCTCTGTCTCTGGATCTATTTTTGTTCATCAGTTTCCTTGATCACGAGTTGTAAGATTTCTTGAATACTTTGCTTACAGTCTGGATGTAGCACCTCCTACCAGCAACTGGGACTGTCACCTTTTTATCAGGGCCTCCCTACTTCAAGAACAATTTTGTACTGGACTTATTCTTCCATATGTTCCATCTCACTCTACGCAACCAGGATCATCTCGCCAAGTTCCACCAACACACTATGTAAGTATATTATTACATAAGGAAATAAAAGGCACAAACAAGTTGTGAAATTGATTAAATGCTCCAAAATAAGCATCGAAGACTGGCAATTAAAGTAAGGCAACAGAGTGTTTGGGTTTCAGCAGTCAAATTTCTCCACAGGGGATTATATTATTGCAAGAATTTTTTCATTTCTCACCTCATTCATTTTTTCCGTTTTCTAATCAGCTTATAACTTAGGTCCCTTACCTTTGGCTGTTAGAATCTCTTCAAAAAAGCAATATTTTATTATTTAATTCATAAAAAAGTTTACATTCTGTTTACTTGTCTAGTAATACATATGTACTGTGTGTGTGTGTGTGTGTGTGTGTGTGTGTGTAGATTTGATGGTCCCAATTAAAAAAAAAAGTAATCCTATACTCACTAAATCATAGTTTTTGTTTGCATTTACAGATGCGGAAGAAGTTAACAATAAGAAATGAAAAATCAAACATCTGTAAAAGAGTTCATTCTTCTGGGATTAACAGATGACCCACAGTTAAATGCTTTAATTTTTGTATTTCTGTTTTTCACATATATACTGAGTATAACTGGAAACATGACAATTATCACCCTTACTTTGATAGATTCACACCTCAAAACCCCCATGTATTTTTTCCTTAGGAATTTCTCTTTCCTAGAAATCTTATTTACCACAGTTTCTATTCCTAGATTCCTGGTCAGCATTGCAACAGGAGATATGACCATTTCTTATAATTCTTGCATGGCCCAGGAATTTTTCTTCATTCTCCTTGGTTCAACAGAATTTTTCCTTTTGACTGCTATGTCCTATGATCGGTATGTGGCTATCTGTAAGCCACTGCACTACACAGTAATAATGAATAACAGAATCTGCAACCTGCTTGTAATTAGTTCTTGGCTGGCTGGATTTCTCATTATCTTCCCACCTGTGATCATGGGACTTCAACTGGATTTCTGTGATTCCAACATCATTGACCACTTCACCTGTGACTCTTCTCCGATACTACTGATCTCCTGCACAGACACAGCATTCCTAGAGCTCCTGGCCTTTTTTCTGGCGGTATTCACACTCATGGTAACCTTAACATTAGTGATTCTTTCCTATGTATTCATCCTTAAAATGATCCTCAGAATCCCCTCTGCTGAGCAAAGGAAGAAGGCCTTTTCCACTTGCTCCTCACACATGATTGTTGTCTCTATTTCTTATGGCAGCTGCATTTTCATGTATGTCAAAACTTCAGCAAAAGAAGGAGTGGCTTTCACCAAGGGTATAGCAGTGCTCAATACCTCTGTTGCCCCAATGCTAAATCCATTTATTTACTCCTTAAGAAATGAGCAGGTAAAGCAGTCCTTTAAGAACTTGGTCAAAAAATGTTTCTCAAATAAATTTTCATCATAAATTTATGGCCTGAACTTTATTTAAATGAAACGGTATGTCTAACATAATATTAATATTGTTATATTTCTCCATCCACTGCTATACTTCCATTTCCTTCAAGTTTTATTCTCTATTTATACCATTTTGGACTCATTGGCACAACTACCTTTTAAAATTTACATGCCCTGAAATTTCTGAGCATGATTAATTTGTTGTTACATAGATGAGAATGACATTTTTAAAAAATGCAAGAATTTAGTTTAAGGGATCTTTTCCTTTGGACACCAATCAAAAGTTAAAATTATCACCAAGGAATTCTAAAAATATTTTTCTCCCAGAAGATTTGCACAAAGTATTAAAATAAGATTTTCTGGAATTAAAGTCTCTTAAATCTAATGTTCTTATATTTGCCCTCATCTCTCCTATGGTTTTTACATTATGAATATTCATCTATGCTACTTGGGACAAAGATGTTATATCTTCAATGTCAATTCCATCCTTTAATATTATAACATATCTTTTTTTAATGCTGGGGTCCAGCCCCAACAGGTCCAGGGGTTCCCAAAGGTGTGGACAGAATCGGCAAAGAAGGAATGACACGGAGACAGTGTTCAGTTGACCAGCAGCCTAGCCAGGTTCTCTAGCCAGGTTCTCCAGCCAGGTTCCCCAGCCAGGTTCTCCAGCCAGGTTCTATCTTTTATTCTCTTGTTATATCTGTATTTATACCAGTTGATTTTAATCCTATCCATTCTATTCCAAAGGTTAAGGCGTTTGTTATCTCCCTTCCAAGGTTGCTACTCTATTGTTCTGTTAAGTGACAAGGAAGTAACTGAAGGAGATTATCCTAAGTAAAGATTATGTAGCTTAAGCATGATTGTTCATAGTTAAAGTGATTAACTACCAGCCTGGCACTTAGTTAAGGGGTTTTACTGATTTATTCCATTTCTTAGTCCTGTTAATCCCTAACTCCAGGGAAAAATCCCCACCTGGGGAAACAACCTTTCTCAAAGAGGTGACCTTGGTTAAAACACATAGCGTTAAGAAGGGGAGCAAACATATTAAGAACAGTATGCCATATACGCCAGGTCCCTTGAAACATATGCTGTGCAGATGTTTCTTCCCTGCAGCGACTGTGTCAAGCAGCAAGGATGGACTGGCTTCCGGCAGTTTAATGATTTTTTGGGGCCAAATTTCAAAGTTACTACAAATATGGTATTGATATTCATGTAGGACCCCACTACTTTTATCAGAAAACATCTCTGATAAACTATATTGATGATTGCTCCATAGCCCATTACTTTCTTTAAATTTGTTGATGCTGAGCCTGGAGCTCATATGAGGTTCTCTTGGTAATAACCTGGACTGTCTTTAGGTTTCCTAAGATCCAATAGCCTCTCTGTTGACTTTTTTGGCAATTAAAACCTATGCTTTCTATCTCCCAGACAGTTCTTGCATTTTCTGGTATGCCAAGGATCCCCTAAAATGTGTTTCAGTGTTTGAATGGTTTCATTATGTTTCAAATATATATATCTCATTAAGAATATTTTTGGACACTGAGGGTGTGGATGTAAGTGTTAACTTTGTTCAAACCTTGACACACATCTTTTCTATAAAATTTCTTAATTATACCTTTATGCTTTTGAGAACAAACTTCATTCAATATTCTTCCATTTGCCTCTTTTCTATCTTCTTTCACAATGATGCTGAACATATATGATCATTTAATTTACCATCAGGACACTCATCCTTAATATTCTTTTTTGCTAAACATTTTATTTTATTTTTAAATTTACTTTGTTGTTAAAAGTATTACAGATGTCCTGCCCCCCTCCCACTTTTTCTTTTTTTTTCATTCTCAGTGCTTGGATTCTCTTTTCTCACCATTAAAATGTGACTTCTGACCAACAGGTGAGTCTCATTGATTGAGCATCAACCTGTGAGCCAGGAGGTCACGGTTTGATCCCCATTCAGGACAAGTGCCAGGGTTGCAGGCTCGACCCCCCAGTGGAGGGTATGCAGGAGGCAGCCCACCAATGATTCTCTTTCATCATTGATGTTTCTATCTCTCGCTCCCTCTTCCTTCCTCTGTGAAATCAGTAAAAATATATTTTTTTAAAAAATGACTATTTTTAACAAGTACTTAAAGAAACACGGTTACCCTTAATCAAACACAGGTAAAAATTAATAAAGTGTTGGAGAGTATTAATGTCTAAAGCATCCATATAATATTTAAATTTTTGTGTCTTAGCAAAAACATTTGTTACATTTGCTTGTAAAAAGTGTTTTGCTCAATTTGATGGTAACTTCAGTGAGAACTGAGAAGTATGATGGGCTCTCTTATTAGGCAGCTTAGACATGAATTATCCTGCTATTCCAGAATCATGGTTTTTTCTCTGTCTTTACATGACAAGACTTTAAATTTTTGCAGTTGTTACTTTGGAGATTCTACATAAATCCAAATACTTGCTTGCATTCATTGATGGAGACATTATTCAAGTAATCCAGTGCTCAATAAAGTCCAGGTCCTTCAATGTATATGGGCAGAGAGAAATAGTGTGATAGTAAGTTTTATCAACTAGTAATCAGAAAAGAATACACAGACATATTATAAATTTTACAAATATGTTACAAATAATAAAGTATACAATAAAGTTAATTGTAATTCTGTATACTCAATAGATTTTTACAAAATTATTTCATTGATTATTACCAATTACATACTCAAAACCAACCAATATTAGCAAATGAACCAGCTTGACAAATGTAGTTTAACTTAACACTATGAAGTTGAATTTAGCACTCAACTGCACAATTGGAGTCAGACATTTCAATACTTTCAATAACTTATAAAAATTTTTGAAAATAAAACAGGTAAAGATATGAAATACTTGAACAACATTATGAACCAAATAGATCTAAATGAAATTTTTAGAATATTCCATCCAACATCAACAGAATACTGTACTCATTCTTTCCAGTATCACAGAAAACATGAAAGGGAATAATAAAGATCAATGAAATAGAAACCAGAAAAATAAAATTTTAAATATCAATGAAACCAAACCTGGCTACTTCAGAATATCACAAAATTGATAAATTTTTCATTGTCTGCCCACCATCCAAACTAAAATCTTCTTCCATCACCATACATTTGATCCCCTTTACCCGTTATTAACCTCCTACCCCGTTCTTTTGGTAACCACCATACTATTGTCTGTGCCCATGAGTTTCAGTTTTATGTCCCACATGTGAATGAAATCATATGGTTCTTAACTTACTCTGACTTATTTTGCTTTGTATAATATTTTCAAGGTCCATACATGTTCTCTCAAATGGCAGTATGGGTAGTAGCACACCATGTTGACCTACACAGGTAAATATCTCTCAGGAGATTGAGTACCTACCTCCCTAGAATTCTTAAATTCTCATTACCTAAAGTTCTTATTTTGTTGACACACACCGCTTCTGGTATCTTTATGTCAGGATTGACTAGTTCAGAACAATTGATTCATGAATGCAAACTATGCCCACAGAGCTAAAGAAATGTCTGGATTTTGAGAACATTTCTAATATGGGTTGCATACACATTATTCAGTCATTAATGGAATGATGCCATAGGAGACAGACCAAATGCTAACCTATCTACACATACTGCTTATGTAACCTTGGGCAAGTTACATAACCCCTCAGTACCTCAATTTCATCAGTTGCAAAATGAGATTCTTAACAGGGCCTACTGAAAGCATTTTGGGGCACAGGTTAAAGGCTATTTAGATCTTTGGTATAATAATAATAATAATAATAATAATAATAATAATAAGTGTAACAATAATACAGACAGTCCTTGGGTTACATCGGATTTGACGTATATCGTTTCATGGTTACATCGCCATCTTATATTTATTTATATAAAAAAAGTTCTGTCATTTCGACATATGTACATATATATGTGCTTTATGTTTTTTATTATTTATTTACCACAAGTAAAGGTCAGGAATTGTTATCTTTTAATTTTTTTTTTACTGTTTCACTTCATTACTGTTGTGTATGTGCTGAATGTGAGTGACACAGGTGCTTATGTAGGTGGCTTCTGACTTACTGCAAAAATCACATTGAGTCGCACTGTAGGAACGGATCTCCGACATAACCCGAGGAGCTACTGTAATAAAACTCATTACATGTTCTTATAACAGTTATTATTGCTATCATTGCTGTTGTTATTTGTCTTCCTTCTAATATATTTCCTTTCTCTATCACATCTTCCAAAACTACTGTTTGGTGAACAGAAAAGTTATCTAATTATGATTTTTGAAAGCTGAGCTCGATAGAGGCTATCATGTAACAATTTTCTAAAATAATTATTTAATCTTACAAAGAACGTTCTTATTTTTTTCATTATTTTTATGACTGATTATATTCAAATATTCAAAATGGAACTTTTACCATACAACATTGTGTATTAAAAAGGTCTGGCATTGTGTTGTGCAAATTTTAGTCAAAAAGGAGCAAATAGAATCACTTTAGAATAAAGGCAAATGGGAAGGAATTTCAATGAATTGCCCACAAGTATAATATTTTCTGCTTAATTTTTACTATAAACAGAAAATGAGACATATTTAGAAAACGTTTATATTCTGACTCAATAATAAATTTCCCACTGGCAAAATTAGAAAGTAGACTTATTAGGTTTTCAAAAATACTATGTGTTTCAATAACTTATTTAACCTTCCCAAATGAATTACTTCCACACTGAAGTAAACTACGTATTTATCATTATTACCCATTTTTATGACTTTAAAAAAACAACTTTCTCTGTGTTAAGTAAGTTTTCAAAAATATTTAACAGGGAATTATAAAAGCTGTAATTAAAATCTAAGATTTTTAAGTAATAAATAGCAAATTAATTGCTGATATGAGTTTGCAATTTTAATGGATAACTATGCTGTCCCTTTTTGTGACTTCATGTTTCATTGTTCTTTGTGCTGAATAAGAACACTACAAATGTATTTGAAACCATATCAGGAGTTGACATCTATGATTATTTTTACCTACAGACCTAAGATTTCAGAGTGTAGCCATTCCAAATAAGACATCATTTAGAGAATTCATCCTTCTGTGACGTAGGGATGGCACAGAGTTACAAGCTGTGACTTGATTCTTCTTTCTGCTGTTCACCTACTTATTGAGTATAACTGGAAACTTGACCATCTTCATGTTAACACTGTCAAATGCTGGTTTGAAGAATCCCATGTATTTCTTTCTCAGGAATTTCTCTGTCTTAGAAATTTCATTCAAAACAGTCTGTATTCCCAGGTTTTTGGTCAGCATCACTACAGGAGATACAACCATTTTCTATAAGGCTAGTGTGACACAGCATTTATTTTTATCTTTGTGGGTTCTACAGTTTTTCCTTCTGTCCTATGATCACTATGTGGCAATTTGCAAAACTCTACATCACACACCTTTCATGAGTAACAAAGTCTGCAACCAACCTGTAATAAACTCCTGGCTGGCTGGTTTCCTCATCATCTGTCCCTCTGTGCTTATGGGACTCCATCTAGGCTTCTGTGACTTGAGAGTTATTGACCACTTCACTGGTGACTCTCCTGTGCTGCTGACTCTTGCACAAAGTTTCTAGATCCTAGGGCATTTTTCTTAACAGTATTCACCCTCATGGTAAGGTTGGCCTTTGTGATTCTCTGTTACACATTCATTCTTCCAACAATTCTGAAGATCCCCTCTGCCCAGCAAAGGAAAAGGCCTTTTCTACTTGCGGCTCCCATATGATTGTGGTTTCCATTTCTTATGGGAGTCGCATGTTCATATATGTAAAAATATCTGCAAAAGACTTTGTGACTTTGAGCAAGAGGGTAGCAGTACTCAATCCTTCTGTTGCTCCCATGCTGAATCTTTGTATTTATACCTTAAGAAACCAGCAAGTGAAACAGGCCCTTAATGATTTCCCAAAAAATATATTGTTGACAAACAAACACTACCCACTATAAAATCTGTAGCTGAAACACAAATAAACCACACATAAATGCAGACCATTGTTCTAGGTGGTAGGCATACATAGGGAATAAAGCATGCACAAGTTTCAGCCATTGTGAGAAAACATACATTAAACAGTCAACATAATAGAAAAGTAAATTACCTAGTAGTTTAGTGGTGGCAAATGCTACGGGGAAAAAACTGAAATACTTTAAGAAAATAGGGGTAGAATTCAAATTATATTTGGTGGTCAAAGACTTGAAAGTCATTTTATAGCTTTTTTCTATTTTATTTTTCTACTAGTAGCCTGGTGCACGAAATTTGTGCACTGAGGTGGGGGGGGAGGGGGCCTCAGTCTGGCCTTCACCCTCTCCAATCTGAGACCCATAAGGGAATGTCCAACTACCTGTTTGTGCCCACACTTTTAACAGATAACAGCTCCATTGTTGTTTCTTTCTTATGCTTAAAACCATTGGAATTAGTAGGTATTCAAAGTGTGTATACATTTTGGGGGGACACCTGTATATTTCTAGGCAGCGGTGAAAGAAACCAACAGCAGATTTGGAACCCCCAGACAGGGAACCTCACTCAGTCCCCACATGTCTCCCCACTTCACTTTCCACCTTTGTGGGCAGCAGGAGAATCAATGTTTTCTCTCATTAATTCGGAAAAGCACGTGCTGTCACCTGCTGCCTGGCAGGAGTGTGCTAGGCCCCAAGCAAGTGAGGCTCAGTCAGGGCAGCCTTCGCTCATGGGTGCTGGCACCCAAAGTGCACATTCCTCCTCTACAGTCGCCCTGACTATCCCACTGTTTCACTGAGAGGACGGAATTCCTCTCCGCCTCTGGGTTCTTGATCTTGAACGCTGACCGAAGGCACCTCAGTGAGGGTCACCCATGCCCACCAGGTGTGTCTGTCTGTACCTGCTCCTGCCTCAGCACCTGCATTAACAACCCAGAGGTGATCTCATAGCTGCACTGGCCTCCGTGGGAACAGGGCATCACCACTCCGCCCTCTCACTGTCACCTCACAGGTGCCCACCCTCAGCACCCAGAACACCCAGACACTCTCCAAAGGACGTGAGTGCATCAGAGGGGATGTGTGCACAACCTGTGGGGGTGTTAGGCATGCTGGGTTGATGGAAGTGTGGTGGAGAGGTGTGGGGAACTTGTGCACGCTTGGTTTGCAACTGTTGCAGGCGTGGGAGGGTGACAGTGTGCTGGGGGATGTTCGCACACCAGGGGGGGATGTGCACACCGGAGGCCTCTGGCTTTGCAGATCTGCACACCCCCATGGTGTGGCCAGGAGGACGTCAGTCTGGCCCACCATAGTGGCTGTCCCTGTGATCCTGCACCATCTGGGCCAGGAGGCGGATCTTGTGCAGCCACTCCTGGGCGCTGATGGCCTGCAGGTGCTACTTCAGGTCAGCCTGCAAGCTCCGCTTGGCGCGCTCACAGCTGTCACCACTGCCATGTGGGGAGTATAGGCCGCCCTCCACCGGCCTGCCTCCCCTGTCCAGAGGCTCTCTGCTCTGCTCACCTGCCCAGAGTGACTGGGGCTGGGCGGAAGCCAGGCGTCCTGCCCTGCCCAACCCCGGCTGATCCGTCCCTGTGGGAGCTGCCGCCCCGCCAGGAAGGGTCACGGATTCAGGTCCCGGGACCACGGACAGCCTCAAGCGCTGTCCCCCGCCCCGCAGGGTCACAGATCAGTGTCTTGGTCCCATGGACAGCCTCAAGCACTGCCCCCCGCCCGGCAGGGTCACAGATCCAGGTCCTAGGATGGCAGACAGCCTCCCACGGTGCCCCCCGCCTGGCAGGGTCATGGATCCGGGTCCCAGGACCGTGGACAGCCTCCCTCGGTGCCCCCTGGCTGCCAGGTCATGGATCCTGGTCCCAGACCAAGGCCAGCCTCAAGCACTGCCCCCCACTCGGCAAGGTCACAGATCCAGGTCCCGGGACCATGGACAGCCTTGCCCACTGCCGCCTGCCTTTAGTATGCAAATTAGCCACCATCTTGTTGCTTCAGGGTGGGGGTCCCCACTGGGGTGCCTGGTCAGTCTGGGTGAGGGGCTGAGGGCTGTTTTCAGGCTGGCGGGCGACTGAAGCTCTCAAACTCTCCTTTTTTTCTTTTTTTTTTATTCTGGGATTTATATATCTTCTATGGCTGTCACTGGAGCTGAAAGCCAGCTTTAGCTCTGAGGCTCACCTCCAGCTCTGAGACCTCGGCTGCTGAAAGCAGGTACTGGGTTTGTTTGGGTTCTATAATTGAAACACTGTTACGGTCCTGCTGGTTGAAGCCAGGCTGGCTGAAAGCAGGTTTCTGGAGTTTGATTAGGTTCTATAATTGCAACATATTTACTTAGACTGCAGCTCAGAGGCCGGCAGTGGCAGGCAGGGAACCTTGGCTTCCTCCATCACTGGAGCAAACAAGCCTCCTGTTCGCTTCAGCGGCCTGGCTGCTGGCCACCATCTTGGTTGGAAGTTAATTTGCATATCCTGCTGATTAGCCAATGAGAAGGTGTTGGGGTTATGGTCAGTTTGCATCTTTCTCTTTTATTAGATAGGCTATTCAAATGTATTTTTCTATATTCTTTACCTTTTTTCTTTCCTGTAATTTTCCCAAGTCCATGTAGCCACCTATTTCACACATGTAAAACATGAACTGATTATGAGGTATGCCTTTAAATAAGTATTGATGTTTACTTTCAAAAGATAAATACTAAGCTCTAGATAAACTATTTAAGTCCTACATCAAAATAAATGACCAGAAATAAAATGCACAACAAACCAGAGTTATGGATGGAATGAAGACTTAGAAAACTATGCTTTATGATCATGTCTAGCAATGGGCTTAGTGTCCCTCCAACTCTTATTTCCTTATTCCATTGAATCTACTATTCGGAATTATATGGGGATAAAATAGCTGATAAATAGTTATCTCCTAATATGAAAATGGGTTATTTGGAGCTTTGAGGTTACTTTCCCAACAACTCTATCCACCAAAATTATGTATCTATATCTTTTTGGATCACACACCTCCTATTAAACAGTAAACTGGAATTACAGTAGGCTGCCACTTTGGGGAAGGCTGATCTCTTGTGAGTACTATAAACAGGATTATTAGAAATGGCTGTTTTTACACTACATGCAGTGACTCTTTTTTAGTATATCACATTACAAGGAAATAGAAAGAAGTGGGAAATCATAAAAACTCAGTTATTGAAAATCAATGCAAAATATTTACACACCTATTCAGTATGCATATAAGGATCATAGAACACATTTTATTGGTACTCAGATTAAGGGGAGTTCAAAGATCACTTCCCTTTGCTGTTTTCAAATAATCACCCTATGTAGCTCACTCTATTTAATTAGTAGGATTGAGAATATTGAACTTTAAGATGAGATTCAGAACCCTCATAATTGAAAATTAAAAATCCAAAATGTGAAAATTCAAAGAAAATAAACATAAAATGGAAATTAATAAAAATAAAGAAAATAGTTGGACTAATGCAAAGCCTAATTACTAAAAATAATAATTTTTATAATTTGCAATTATAAAAATGTGAGAGAAACATAAATGTTATCTATCTACACTAATAAAAGAGAAACATGCAAATTAACCATCACTCAACCATTCTGCTACAGTCACAAGAAATGCCCACCAGCCAATCAGGAGTGAGTATGCAAATTAGCCCAACTAAGATGGTGGCGGCCATGGAGCTGGAGCAAGCAGGAGGCTTAGGTTGCCCCTGGCGATGGAGGAGGGCAAGCTTTCCGCCTGCCCTGGCCTACCCTGGGCTCTGTTCAAGGCTACAAAGTTTTCAATTATGGAAGATAAATAAATTCCAGATACTGGCTTCCAGCCTGCCCTGGCCTCGGCTCAAGGAGGCTCTGAAAAAAAAAGAAAAAGAAAAAAAAGGAAAGGCTGGGAGCTTGGGTCACTGGGGGCCATGGCCAGCCTGAAAACAGCCATCAGCCCCTCACTCAAGCTGGCCAGGCACCCCAGTGGGGACCCCCACCCTGAAGGGGTGTGACCAGCCTGAAAATGGCTCTCAGCCCCTCACCCAGGCTGTCCAGGCACCCCAGCGGGACCCCCCATCCTGATCCAGTACACCCTTCAGGGCAAACCAGCTGGCCCCCACCCATGCACTAAGCCTCTATCCTATATAATAAAAGGGTAATATGCAAATTGACCCTAACAGCAGAATGACTGGGAATGACTGGTCACTATGACACACACTGACCACCGGGGGGCAGATGCTCAATGCAGGAGCTGCCCCCTAGAGGTCAGTGCGCTCCCACAGGGGAAGCTCTGCTCAGCCACAAGCCAGCACAGCGGTGGTGGAGGGAGCCTCTACCGCCTCCTCAGCAGCGCTAAGGATGTCCGACTGCAGCTTAGGCCTTCTCCCCACTGGCAAGTGGATATCCCCGAGGGCTCCCAGGCTGCCAGAGGGATGTCTGACTACCAGCTCAGGCCCAATCCCCCGGGGAGTGGACCTAAGCCAGCAGGTAGACATCCCCCAAGGGGTCTCAGACAGCTAGAGGGCACAGGCCGGGCTGAGGGACCCCCCGAGTGCACAAATTTTTGTGCATCAGGCCTCTACTATATATAAAAGCCTACGCAACCAGCTGACCAGCCTACCAGCAGGTAGCTGTGATACACACTGATCACCAGGGGGCAGACGCTCAAGGCAGGAGCGGAAACCACAGGCATGGAAAAATGGAACAGACTTATGAATCTCAGAGGAAAGGGGGAAGGGAAGGGTAGGAAGAGATTAACCAAAGATCTTATACACATACTAGTGGCCCAGTGAATGGATTCATGCACCAGTTGGGTCCCTTGGCCTGGCCTGTCGGGATTTGGCAGAAACTAGCTCTCCAACAACTCCTGAGGGGTCCCAGATTAAGAGAGGGCACAGGCCAAGTCTAGGGACCCAACCAGTGCACAAATCCATGCACCAGGCTTCTAGGGAAGTTATAATATTTCCAAATACTGAGCAAATGTAAAATTGTGTAATTATATGGTAGTAATGTGATTATGGTACTATGTGCAATTATATAAAAATATTCTTAATTTTAACTTTTTAAGATGTTAGTATTACTTAGAAATATTACTTAGTTAATATTACTTAGAAAATATTCCTAAGGCAGCAGATAATCTAAATACATATTTTAACTATAGAAGAACATACCAAAAATAAAAACAGTTCTCATAAACTTTTATGCTTTCAAAACTTTCCCAAGATTTATTTGCATTATATGTATATATTTTAGATACATAAACCATTTATTTAAACTATGTGTGTGAGGGGGGAAGGGGTAATTCTACAAACTGCAGTTTAGTAATGTTTATCAGAGTTCACATACCAGAACACACAATGCAAGGAATCTAAAACCTTCATAAACTGAATGACTAAGTTCTGCACTTTATACATGTCTTATAAATTTTTGATACCAAAAGGCAGAGTCTATATTCCTATGTTTTTGTAGAAGATGGTGTAGGGTAAATGATCAGAAAGAGCCCTGGGTGAGTAGCTCAATTGTTAAGCGAGATGCCCGGATATGCCCAGGTTGTGGGTTCAATTCCTACTCAGAGGACATGCAAGAATCAACCAATGAATGCATAAATAAGTAGAACAACAAACCAATGTTTCTCCCTCTCTCTCCCCCTCTCTCTCTAAAAATCAATAAAAATATAAAAAATGAATAAACAATAAAATGACCAGTAGGGCTTAATAACATATTTCTAGTCTCAAGCATCAAGTAAACAAAATGTTTAGACTAACAGAATTTTTCATCCAGAGAGAATTATAGATCTTTTCTTATCCAAGGATAGCATATAAAGGAGATATGCCTCTAACCTCCCTATGCCATGGCTATATCAAACAACTGAAAATCAGTTGCATAATTATTTCTTAAAGAGTGAGGATCTGACCTCAGAATCCTTCTCAATACAGTACCAATACAAGAGTTGGCCTGTGAGATCAGATTAATTTGTAACCCTGATATAATCCCAGTTTCTCACTTATGAGATCAAGAAAGTGAAACTCAGAAATGGGAAAAGGAACTTTTTCAGGCGAATCAGAGCAAATTTGACTTTTTAAAAAAATTAATTTTATTGGGGTGACATTGGTCAACATGATCATATAGGTTTGGGTGTGGGTTTCTATGTTACAAGATCTGCATATTGCACTGTGTGCCCGCCACCCAAAGTCAAATCTTCTCCTGTCACCATATATTAGGACTCCCTTCTCCCCCCAACCTCTTCCCTCTGACAAACACCATGCTGCTATTTGTGTTCACAAGTTTCAAAAGAATCAGGGCACATTTAGATCTACATTCCAATTCCATTACCCTTTCATACATCACACTGCCTACCTATTTATTCCTTTCCTGGTCATGGCTAACACAATATCCTATCAATTACAAACAAATCATGGTTGCTAAAAATACTAGGAGCAGTGTATGGGAGCACATATAATGTCAAACACAGCAAGAAGATTCATGGTATGTATGTTCCCCGGAGTTGAAAAAACAGCATTCCTCTCCCCATCACCATAAAATGTTTTCTGATTGACAAGCATTATCCTAAACTAATCACAGGCTTTTATATTGGATGTCAGCCTATTCTCTATTCCTTTACATGGGTTCACCTCCCTGTAGGCATCCGGTCAGAAATTACCTTTGGTGAAAATCTTTAGGCATCTGACATCTCCTGCCTACTGCTGCTTATACCTCAAGGTTGCCCAGATATTGTCTGGGGCTGCTTCCGGGTATACAACCTGGGTTCCAAATGTGCTTCCTCCCTCTTCCTTCTAGTGAAGCTGTTTGCAGGACTTCCCAGAAGAGGATGTGAAAGGGCCCCTTTTGTGTGCTTATTTTTTAAAGATTATTTTATTGATTTTTTTTTTTTTTTTAGAGAGAGAGATGAAAGAAGAGAGAGATAGGAATATCAATTAGCTGCCTCCTGCATGCCTCTGACTGGGGATTGAGCCCGGGCATGTGCCCTGACCAAGAATCGAACTAGTGACCTCTTGGTGCATGGGTCAGCGCTCAACAGCGCTCAACACTGTCTTGGTGAAAGGGGGCCCCTTCCCTTGATCGAAGGAAGAGCACTTACCATGAGATCTACCCTCAGCAGTATTTACAACTGAAGGCACCATGCTGTACAGCAGATCTCCTCCCCTCAGGCCAAACAACCACTATTCTACTTTCTATTTCTATGATGTTGACTAGTCTAGGTACTTCATATAAGTGAAATTATACAATAGTTGCTCTTTTGTGATTGGCTTTTTAAATGTAAGTCACAAAATCATAAATATTCTAGAAGAAAACATAGGCTGTAAAATCTCAGACATTTCTCACCAATATTTCTCTGATATATATTTCCTTGAGCAAGACAAACAACAACAAAGAAACAAATGGGACTACATTAAACTAAAAGCTTTTTCAGAGTAAAGGAAACCATCAACAAAATGAAAAGGCAACCCACTGAATGGTAGAATGCACTTGCCAATGATACATCTGATAAAGAATTAAATTTCCAAAATTTATAAAAATTTTATACACCTCAACACCAAGAAAAGGAACAATCCAATTAAAAGAATGGGCAAAATACCTGAATAGACACTTTTCCATAAAGGACTTACAGATGGACAATAGACATATGAAAAGATGCTCAATATCACTAATAATCAGAGAATTACAAATTAAAACTATAATGACCCTAGCCAGTGTGAGTCAGTTGTTAGAGCATCAGCCCTTGCACCAATGGGGTACTTTAAAAAACAGAGGTTTAATTAATAATTGAATTATTAGAGACTTCATCAATGTACAAGTATTATTTTAGAAACAAATATAATTTTAGAAAAATTACAACTTGGTCTTTTCATTTTAAAGAAGTTGTCTTCATATGTATATGTGTGTGTGTGTGTGTGTGTGTGTGTGTGTGTGTGTGTGTGTGTGTACATATATAATTTTAAGCACCTGGCACCTAATTACAAAATGTTCACTTTAAGCAATAGGTAACCATTTGATATTAACTAACACATTTCCAGCATCAGTTTTTTTAATTTTTATTGTGGCCATACAATGTCACAAAAGGTTTTTTAAATATCCTAGTTTTTATTTATAATATGTTCAACGCTAAGATACTATTTCAAAGAAGTTATATATTTTAGCATTGAATTTATTCACTATCAAATGAACTATGCTTACTTTTCTTGTTGGTAAACAATAGCTTTGGTCCGCACTATTAAATCATACCCTGGGCTTATGCCAATGTTGAAATTTTACAGAAACGTAAAGGTGAAGTTTGAGTTGTTTCCTCACTAGTCCTCTCCTGTTTTGCCTTGCATATTTTAAACTGATTGCCCACAGTGTTAGGAATGATACATGGGTCACAGGAATATGAACATCCAAAAATGTGGGTTCATTTTTGCTAAGTTTCCCCACTTCCCCAAATATCAGAGCAGCATGAAGAGTAAAAACAAAAACAAAAGGCCCCATGAATTCATCAACTAAGGATAAAGAGGAATGTAATTAGAGGTGGACAGAGAGGAGGTGCCTGAGGTACAGGTAATATTCTGTCCTTAAAATATTCTCAGATGGATTCCTTTTAAAATATAAAAATATTTCAAATTTTCAGGAGCAGAAATTTTAGAGCCAAAATCATTAGATCAGTGGTTTTCAAATGAGTGAACTGTTTTTGAGCCATACATGTAACAATGGTCTTACAAAGTGTCATCTTTAGGCAAAATAAAGAATATGCATGTCATATATCTCCAGGTTTTTAAAAGTAGATAAATGTTTCTATGACTAAAAAATATAAATTTAATCTACAATATCATTGAATACATAGGAATTTGTCTCAATGTGTATTTTCATATTAAATAAAGACTTTACAAGCAATTATATCATGGGAAATTAGGTAAACCAAAATATTTCAGCTATTAAAATTGCTTATACTTATATCAGGCTTGTGCTTTTTTCCCTTATTACCAGGATGAGCACCTGGCCTCTGTCTAATGCTATTGTTCTGTCTTAGTGTCTCAAAGGACAGCATTCCTGATGCTTCTATTTTAGTTGCTTGGCCAAAGTTCATGATGCAAAAGATTTATTAGTGACATTAGAACCTGGGTCTCCAAGGATTTTTTATTTTATTCACTCAGGTGATCCCAGTGCGCCTCCAGAAGACTGAGCAGAAAAATATAAATATAATTATTTGGGGAGTAGGAAAGCCAACTTCCTGCTCAGAGCATCATAGCTCTTCCAAAACCCAGAGGAAGTGCTGTTATTCTCCTCCCTTACCTTAGATTTTCTTCCCTTTGTGACAGAGATCAAAGGAAAATGTTTCCAGCTTTTACAGTAAGAAAGAACAACTAATGAGAGTCTTAATATGATATGAAAATGAGAAATTCAAAGAACTGGAGAGGCTCCAGAAGATCCCGGGAGAGTAAAGGTAGGTTGATAACCCTGTTAGACCAGCGTAGAGGCATGTCTCCCTGAACACGGCACAGTTAAAAACAATGAGGAGCTGTGGGCGGAAACCATGAAAAATTATCAAAAGAATAAGTGTCATAAGGAAGATATGTGAGTTACTTTTCCTTTTGAGAGATAAGAAAAATATATTTGTTGGCATATCTTTCTGTAACATGGTTAATTAAGCTTATATCAACTTTTAATATGGAAAATTGTAGTCAAAATTGTATGTAGTCCTTTCTAAGACTAAGGGCACAGCCAGGGTTATATTTTTTATCCATAAGTAGTCACCCATGTAGTGCAATATCAAGAACATACAGAAATATACTTTCCAAATCCCTGGAATTTATACCCAAAAAGAATATTACATTGCTTAAAATGTGATCAATTTCTTTTCTTTTCTTTTTCAAATAATGTACAAGCCATTTCCCGTATGGTTCAGCGTTTGGGATCTGGAGAAGGGCCGCGCTCAAATGACAGAGATGAGACAAGAAATAATAATTTGGAAATATTGGGGGCCAGGTGGGAAGCCTGATGCAAGAGGAAGGACTTCCACTGGTGCCCAGGCCTTGCCAACCTTTAATCCAATTTTGGATACACCTATAGCCCTTAGTCAGGCAGGCAATTCTGGTAAGACAGACTATCTTAAAGGTCAGTAAATATTAGCAAAGAATTACTCTGAGACTATTTGGTCAGGAAATTGCTTGAGCCACCATTGTTTCAACTAAACAATTGGTGCATAGCTCTGGCCCTTGCAAGGGCTCAAGGTTCACCAGCGTTCACAATCCTTGTTAGCACTTCTCTGATAGTGAAGACAATGGGTATCTTCCAACAAGATAAAATATATATATATTTTTTTTATTGATTTCAGAGAGGAAGGGAGAGGGAGATAGAAACATCAATGATGCAAGAGAATTATTGATCTGCTGCGGATCGAGCCTGCAATCCAGGCAGGTGCCTTTGACTGGAATCAAACCTCATGCCTCCATCCCTAGGCCAACACTCTACCCACTGAGCCAAACCTTAAGGATGGGAACAATTTCTTTTTTTAAACAAGTGTTATTGATTGATTTCAGAGAGAGAGAGAAAAAAAAGATCAATTTGTTATTCCACTTATTTATGCATTCATTGGTTGATTTTTGTATGTGCCGGGACCCAGGATGGAATCTGCAACCATGGTGTATCAGGACTACACTCTAACCAACTGAACTACCCAGCCAGGGCAAGTTTGAACACTTCCTAAGTAGGTAATATCCTTTTATTATTAAAAACTTAAGCAGAAACAATTCCATCCTTCCTAAACATCTATTAGTTTAACAGAAATGTCCCCTTAATATCTAAATTACACACCAGAGTAATGATTGAGAGACACTTTTTGTTGCACAAGATAGCAAGATTGAAAATAGTATCTCTCTCTCTCTCTCTCTCTCTCTCTCTCTCTCTCATCTTTTACCATATGATTCTAGTTTTTTAAGTACCTAAAGCAAATTACTAGACATAGAAAGAAGAACACTGTTTGCCAAAGGCTGGGGAAAGAGGAGAATAGGGAGAACAACGTGATTTTAAACACACCTGGCAATCTCTTGAGAGCCGAAGAGTGTGTTGCTTAAGAAGTACTCTGCAGCCCTGACCGGTGTGGCTCAGTGGATAGAGCGTCGGCCTGCGGACTGAAGGGTCCCAGGTTCGATTCCGGTCAGGGGCATGTACCTTGGTTTCGGGCACATTCCCCGTCGGGAGTGTGCAGGAGGCGGCTGATCGATGTTTCTCTCTCATCGATGTTTCTGATTCTCTATCCCTCTCTCTTCCTCTCTGTAAAAATCAATAAAATATGTTTAAAAAAAAGAAGTACTCTGCAGAGGTGTAATAAAACTGTATTGGTACAAGAAGTATGTCCCATTTAAGGTTATGGAAGCGTGATCACACACATTCACATACTATTCTGGTTCTTTTGATTAAACTCTCAAATAACTGCTGTCTCTACAATGTTCAAGAATAAAACAACATTCTTCCAAAGTTGAAAAGAGTATTTCACTAAGACCATTTTTGCCTGTTGTGTATTCAAAGGAGGAAGTATGGAAAAAGAGATGACAGCAAAGTTGTCAATTTGTAGTTACTTCATAGTTTGTTATACTTACTGCCCTTTTTATAGCCCTAGAGTAATTGGGGGAAAAATATTTCTAAGATAAATCAAATTTAAGACAAAGCAACGATTATGTAAACCATAATAAATTTTTAGCATACAATTTCACTTTATTGGCCTTAAACAAATACACAGCTGGATATTTCGCCAGGAAAAAAAAAAGATTTATTTGGGAACAATAAGAAATAACAATTTGGTATTCAACATTTAATTTCATTTTTGTTGCTATGACACCAAGGTGGTGTCATTTTTGGATTAAAATGTTGGATTTCTTGTTAATATATTTAAAACTGTAACCAGTAATAACACCCTTAATATTTTCATTACATGTGATATTTTATTTCAATAAATTTAAATATTTAGACCATAAACAATTGCAATTTTGGGCATGTGATCTAATGGCCAAACTTGCGCTCATCCAAAGAAACAAAAGAGAGGAGGTTCTTTTATAGAGAAAAGTGGGAATTCAGATGAGTTTTTGTAAACAACAATTCCATGGCAGTTTAGCATCTAGTGGCTTTTCTTTGGCTGATTTTTATCAGTCTTTCATTGGCTGAGTGATTGTCTATTGAGGAAATCTTCCTTCTTCCTGTTAGGAGAGTAGAATAGAAAAACATCTTGTTGGAGGTAAGACAATGAGTGGTAGGGTGTGATCTTCACCTACAGACCCTCCCAACGCTAATTTCAATGAGGTTTCTGTTTATTAATCTTTATAACTTGCATATAAGAAAAATCATTAGGAGAAAACCAAGATGGCGGCATAGGTAAACACCGGAGTTAGCTGCCTCGAACAACCACTTCACAAATGCAACTAAAAGACGGAACGGACATCGCCCAGAACCACAGCAACACTGGCTGAGGGGAAATTCTTCAACTAGAAGGAAAGAGAACAGCATCCGAGACTCAGAGGAGGCGCAGTGCGGAAAATACAAAGGTTCGGAGGTACGCGCGGAGCGGGCTGGTGGCTGAGGGCGCGGCTGTCATTTTCAATAGGGAGGGAGTCTCTGAGATCCAGTTCTGGGCGAGTCTCTAGAGACCCAGACTCAAACGGAAGAAGCCGGACTGTCTGGCATCGGTCGGAACGCGAGGGCAGCTTTCTCTCCGAGGTTTGCAGTGGTTACTGGGACTCTGAGAGGCAGAGCCTCTGGGGACGGGACTGACAGCAGCCATAACTGCTCCCTCCACCCCCTCTCTTGATCCCCTGAGACCCGCCCTGCCCAAGCCCTGCACAGAGCCATTTGCCAGATAGCCTCAGGCAAAGGCTAGATTAGCAACTACCTAGAGGACAGAAGTTTTCCCACTGCAGACACAGCTGATTCTCACAGCCAGTTGGCCTGGAGGTCAAATCCCCCTAGTATTAACTACAACAATCAAGGCTTAACTACAACAAGACTGCGCATAAAGACCACTAGGGGGTGCACCAAGAAAGCATAAAAAATGCAGAGACAAAGAAACAGGACAAAACTGTCAATGGAGGATATTCAGTTCAGAACCACACTTTTAAGGTCTCTCAAGAACTGTCTAGAAGCCGCCGATAAAGTTATTGAGATCCTCAAGAAATCTAATGAGACCCTCGATGTTGTGATAAAGAACCAACTAGAAATTAAGCATACACAGACTGAAATAACGAATATTATACAGACTCCCAACAGCAGACTAGAGGAGCGCAAGAATCAAGGCAAAGATTTGAAATGCGAAGAAGCAAAAAACACCCAACCAGAAAAGCAAAATGAAAAAAGAATCCGAAAATATGAAGATAGTGTAAGGGGCCTCTGGGACAGCTTCAAGCGTACCAACATCAGAATTATAGGGGTGCCAGAAGATGAGAGAGACCAAGATATTGAAAACCTATTTGAAGAAATAATAACAGAAAACTTCCCCTACATGGTGAAAGAAATAGACTTCCAAGTCCAGGAAGCACAGAGAACCCCAAACAAAAGGAATCCAAAGAGGACCACACCAAGACACATCATAATTAAAATGCCAAGAGCAAAAGACAAAGAGAGAATCTTAAAAAGCAGCAAGAGAAAGAAACTCAGTTACCGACAAGGGAATACCCATACAACTGTCAGCTGATTTCTCAACAGAAACTTTGCAGGGCAGAAGGGAGTGGCAAGAAATATTCAAAGTGATGAATGCCAAGAACCTACACCCAAGATTACTTTATCCAGCAAAGCTATCATTCAGAATTGAAGGTCAGATAAAGAGCTTCACAGATAAGGAAAAGCTAAAGGAGTTCATCACCACCAAACCAGTATTATATGAAATGCTGAAAGATATCCTTTAAGAAGAGGAAGAGGAAGAAAAAGGTAAAGATACTAATTGTGAACAACAAACATGCATCTATCAACAAGTGAATCTAAGAATCAAGTGAATAAATAATCTGATGAACCCAATGAACTGGTGATTATAATTGAATCAGGGACATAGAAAGGGAATGGACTCACTATTCTTGGCGGGGAAAGGGGTGTGGGAGATGAGGGAAGAGACTGCACAAAAATTGTGCACCTAGGGATGAGGACAGTGCGGGGGTAAGGGCAGAGGGTGGGGTGGGAACTGGGTGGAGGGGAGCTATGGGGGGGGGGGAGGAAGAGGAACAAATGTAATAATCTGAACAATAAAGATTTACTTAAAAAAAAGAAAGAAAAATCATTAATAAATTGATCTTATCTAACAAAAGCAAAAATAGAATTTGCATAGAGAAAGAGGATGAGGGGGTTTGAAAAAATCTCAGAGAGTTGGAAAGCAAAGCACTATTTCTCTTTCCTTGTATAAGCTATTGATTGGTATAAGGCTCAGAAAGAGATCACTTCTTTGGGAGTAGAAGGATCATCTAAGGAATCTGTTTTCATTGTTAATCTATTTCTTGAGAAACCTTGAAGGTTTAATACATGAGGTAAGAATATGTGGCGGACTGACATTATATAATGTTGGCAGGTAACTTTGTTATTGTTTCCATCTTAGTGGTGTCAACTCTGCATCATTTCCCTTATTTGAGTTGTGTGTTTTTTTCATAAATTCCCCTGCGTTAGTGTCCATTTTCCTGTGTTGGTGCCTTCATAGCAAGATTGGCTTTGCTATATGTATCTCAAAGGATTTAATAAGACGCATGTCCATAGAAACAAATGAATCAATTTCCCAGACTCAGGTGGCCGTTATTTGTAAGATATATTTTAAAGCAACTGAGTAAAAAATCATTCATATAGCAAACTAATTAATGTCTCCTGGGAAATCCCATTTTATTCAGTGAAGGAAAAAGTACCAGGAAGCCTAAAGATTATGTACTCAGATAGGACATATTTTCATAATTATCATTGCACATAAATAATTAATGATGGTTAATGACAAGGAGCAGTTAGAAATAGAGTCGCTTCCTCTTGCTAAAGACTATACATAATGCTCAAAAATAATATCAACAAAATAAGACTCATAATACAGGAAAAAGAAGCCAGTTAGCATTCTATTCATCCTTCATGCATATCTGAAATTATAATGTAAATTTAGAAATTAAGTGGTTACAGTGATATAATAAACAGCACCAACTGGGAGGGAGATGTGGATATATGTGATGATGTCAAGTTTGGGCAATAACTTTTCTTAACTGTCTGGGTGGATCTCAAATATTAATATTCATATGAAACTCTTGATTATCATACCAATATTATTCTGACTTTTAATTTCTCCACTGTCACCTAACCCCTCTTTCCCGGTGCCTGGCTAAAATTAACTACAGTGAATAATTTTGGAAACTTTAATGAGTTTTATAATAAAGAGTCTAGCCTTGTGCTTCACAGTGATGAAGTTCCTGTAGGTGTTAGAAAATCAGTAGGGAGGGGTTGGAAGTGAAAGTCAGGTTGCAGAGGCTTAAAGCCTAAACTAAGTAGAGGTATGAGGATGAGGTAGAACTACGACTCTCTTTTTAAAGAAATTAAAAACATAAGGCAAAAGGCACCACCTGGAAGACTATAGTTAGTGATATTAAATGTAATTTTAGCTTTGGGGTTTTAGAGAGAAAAGGTACCAGAGTCAATTAACTGAAAATAACATGAGTGCATCTAAAGATACTCCTTTGCAAATATCTTGAACACAATATTTCTGACACTATAGACAATATAATTATCCATCAAATCATCTTAGGGCTAAGAAGAAGGCATAAAAGTAAAGAAGAATAAACAAAGAAAAATCTAAAGATTTATTATTATATTTTGTTTTCCAGGAGAAATGCAGTTTACTCTTAAAACAATCCCTTGATTGGGACAATTGAAGAGAATTCATGTTCTTAACCATCTGGTTATGCCCTATATCTAAGGTTTATCTTGGATAAAGAAGGCTTAAGGAATATCATCACTTTTCCTAACTTATTTGTAAATCCAATTCATATAATGAATTATAATAAACTACATTTATAAATTTTGAGGAGTAAATAATGATCTGAGAAAAAGTTGGATTATTTAACAATAACAGGAATCCTGAGGAATAATCTCTTGCTCATACAAGTAACATTATGGAAGTTTATTGTAATAGTGGCAATATTGATTATGATGAGAAAAGGAGAAAATAAATGTAGACTGCTTTTCTTGGTTTTTAAATATAGTATTTTACTACAGAATTTGAATACCTATGTCATCATAAAAATCTATTTTTACATGCTGACTGGGTAGATTTCAAAAGTCACTGATGGGAAACCACACATCAGTAACAACGTTTGTACTGCTGGGACTAACCAATGACCCACAACTACAAATTCTGCTTTTTGTCTTTCTATTTCTCACCTACATATGCAGTGTGACAGGGAACCTGACTATTATCACCCTCACACTGCTGGACTCCCATCTGAAAACTCCTATGTACTTTTTCCTCAGAAATTTTTCCTTCTTAGAAGTTTCATTTACCACTGTCTGCATTCCTAGATTCTTGTACAGTATATCAACTGGAGATAATACCATTAGCTATAATGCTTGTGCAAGCCAAATATTTTTTGTTATTTTCTTTGGAGCAACAGAATTTTTTCTCCTGGCAGCCATGTCCTATGACCGCTATGTTGCTATCTGTAAACCGCTTCATTACATGACCATCATGAACAATAGGGTATGTACCTTATTAATCCTCTGCTGTTGGCTGTCTGGCTTGATGATCATTCTCCCACCCCTCAGCTGGGGCCTCCAGCTTGAATTCTGTGACTCCAATGCCATTGATCATTTTATCTGTGATACAGGTCCCCTCTTAAAGATCTCATGCTCAGATACATGGGTATCTGAACAAATGGTTATAGTTGTAGCTGTATTTGCTCTCATTATCACCCTTGTGTGTGTGTTTCTGTCCTACACATACATCATTCGGACAATTTTGAGATTCCCCTCCATCCAACAAAGAAAAAAGGCCTTTTCTACGTGCTCGTCCCACATGATTGTGGTCTCCATCACCTATGGTAGCTGCATCTTCATCTACCTCAAGCCCTCAGCAAAGGATGAGGTGGCCATAAATAAAGGTGTCTCAGTGCTCACTACTTCTGTTGCACCATTGTTGAACCCCTTCATTTACACCCTGAGGAATAAGCAAGTGAAACAAGCTTTCAATGACTTTGTAAAAAGGGTAATATTTCTCTCAACGAAATAGAAGTTTGGATGAATCAGAGTAAAATGAAAGAAGAAAGTCTTCTAAATAGTTAACAGCTTCTAATTTATTTCATTGCTTTGTGCCTATAATTTACTCATAGTATTCTTCTCAAAGGCATTAATACTGCATCTCACCTTAATCAAACTCCTTCTTCTTTCAAACAAAGCTCAAACATCATGTTTTTCTTCATTGTGTACCTATAAAATGTATTTCCAAGTAATTGAACTTGCCTCTATTTCTGACCTAGTCTTTTTGTCAGTGCTCTGTAAAAAAAAGAAATAATGAAATTTAAAAGTATATAAATTATATAAAAGATTCATTATGTAATAACATTACTAGTTTTTCTCTCTAAGTCAAATTTATGAAAGTTAACATTATAAATCTAAGAGTCAAATAAAAATTAGAAAACAGCAACAGCAAAGACGTATTAAAATAAGTTAAATCAAATTAGACATTCCAGGCTAATTAAAATAATGGAAATAGCAAAGTGGAAATGAAAATATCACTGGGAATTTGAGAATAATCAGAATTGAAGAAGTAGAAACATCTTCAGAATGACTAATAAGATGTACAGTAGTCCCCCATATATAGAGGGAATATGTTCCAACACCTCAGTAAATGCCTGAAACCTCAGATAGTACTGAACTCTATACTTACTGTGGGGTTTTTCCTATGCATACATACCTTTTCACTTAAAAGGAGGACTTCACAGCTTCTCTTTGGGATATTCAAATTGTCAGCATCACTACTTTTATCATTTGGAGCTATCTACACTAATAAAAGAGAAACATGGTAATTGGTGTATGACCGCTACCCTTTTCATTGGCTAATCAGGGTGATATGCAAATTAACTGCCAACTAAGATGGCGGTTAACCGCCAACAAAGATGGCGGTTAATTTGCATATGTAGGCACAATGCAGGGAGGCGAAAGGGAAAGCAGGAAGAAGCTCCCTGCCACTGACAGTGATCAGAAACCCAGGTGGGAGCTAAGAGCCATGATCAGAGAATCAGCATGCGACCTGGCCAGTGATAGCAGGAAGTAGTGGTGGAGCCAGCGATGGAAGCTGGAAGTCCCGGGAGCTAGGGGTCCTTTGCCTGGGCCTAAAGCGGAGCCCACAATCGCGGGGCCGCTGCAGCTGTGGGTCCCCGCTGCCCGGGCTGGACGCCTCGGCCAGAGGCATCAGGCCTGGGCGGGTCTCAGAGCCAGTGATCAGGGGGAGATGGGGGTCCCCTGTCCAAGCCTGACACCTCTGGCGGAGGCGTCAGGCCTGGGAAAGGGGCCGATCAGGCGATGGGAGGGTGATGGGGGTCGACGCCTCTGGCCGAGGCATCAGGCCTGGGCAAGGGCGGAGCCGGTGATGGGGGGGAGAGGAGGGTCCCCTGCCCAGGCCTGAATCCTGGGCCAGAGGCATCAGGCCTGGGCCAGGGGCAGAGCCAGCAATCGGAGGGGTCTGGGGGTCCCCTGCCCAGGCCTGACACCTGGGCCAGAGGCATCAGGCCTGGGCTGTGGGCAGAACCAGTGATGGGGGGAAATGAGGGTCCCGGCCCAGGCCTGATGCCTCTGGCCCAGGTGTCAGGCCTGGGCAGGGGACCCCCAGACCCCTCCGATTGCTGGCTCTGCCCCTGGCCCAGGCCTGATGCCTCTGGCCCAGGATTCAGGCCTGGGCAAGGGACCCTCCTCTCCCCTCCATCACCGGCTCCGCCCTTTCCAGGCCTGATGCCTCGGCCAGAGGCGTTAGGCCTGGGCAGGGGCGGAGCCAGCAACCGCAGGGAGCTGGGAGTCCCCTGCCCAGGCCTAATGCCTCAGCCAGAGGCGTTAGGCCTGGGCAGGGGCAGAGCGGGAGATCGCGGGGAGCTGGTGGTCCCCGCTGCCCAGGCCTGACACCTCTCTTGGAGGCCTCAGGCCTGGGCAAGGGGCCGATCCGGTGATCGGGTGATTGGAGGGTGATGAGGGTCAACTCCTCTGGCCGAGGCATCAGGCCTGGGCAGGGGGCGGAGCCAGCAATCGGAGGGGGCTGGGGGTCCCCTGCCCAGGCCTGATGCCTGGGCCAGAGGCATCAGGCCTGGGTGGGGGGTGGAGCCGGGGATTTGGAGATATGATGGTCCCCTTGCCCAGGCCTGAAGCCTGGGTCAGAGGCGTCAGGCTTGGGCAGGTGGGTGGAGCAAGCGATCAGCGGGAGATGGGGGTACCCTGCCCAGGCATGATTCGTGGGCCAGGGGCATCAGGCCTGGGCGGGTCTCAGAGCCAGTGATCAGGGGGAGATGGGGGTCCCCTGTCCAAGCCTGACACCTCTGGCGGAGGCGTCAGGCCTGGGAAAGGGGCCGATCAGGCGATGGGAGGGTGATGGGGGTCGACGCCTCTGGCCGAGGCATCAGGCCTGGGCAAGGGCGGAGCCGGTGATGGGGGGGAGAGGAGGGTCCCCTGCCCAGGCCTGAATCCTGGGCCAGAGGCATCAGGCCTGGGCCAGGGGCAGAGCCAGCAATCGGAGGGTTCTGGGGGTCCCCTGCCCAGGCCTGACACCTGGGCCAGAGGCATCAGGCCTGGGCTGGGGGCAGAACCAGTGATGGGGGGAAATGAGGGTCCCCGGCCCAGGCCTGATGCCTCTGGCCCAGGTGTCAGGCCTGGGCAAGGGGCCGATCCTGCGATTGGAGGGTGATGGGGGTCAACGTCTGAGGGCTCCCAGTATTTGAGAGGTTGGCAGGCTGGGATGAGGGACACTCCCCCCCACCCACCCAGTGCACAAATTTCATGTACCGGGCCCCTAGTTAGTAAATAAAATAAGAGTTACTTGAACATGAGAACTGCAATACCTCAATAGTAGATCTGTTGACTTAGCTACTTGGGTGATAATGTGCAGGTAGCATATACAGTGTGGACAGAAGGATAATTCAGGTCCAGATGGAACAGAGATGGATGGCATGAGATTCCATCACAGTGCTCAGAAGATGAGCAATTTAAATTATATGAATCGTTTATTTCTCTAACGGTCCATTTAATATTTGCAGACCAAAGTTGACCACAGGCAATTGAAACCACAAATACTGAAATTACAGATAAGGGGGGGGGGGGCTATATTATTTGCAATTTATTTATATTCCTGAGCAAAATTCACTGGAAAAGGTATATATTTGATTTAAAATAAATTTAAAGATAATGTCACTTTTTATGGGTTTTAAAATTAGAATAGATGCACAAGAGTGAACTGGAATACCAAATTTTATTTGCTTATGAAATAAGATAACTATTCACATCAAGATAAGGTTCATGAATGATTTAAGAAGATATCGTGAATATTCAACTGGCAAAAAAGGGAAGAAAGGGAACTACAAAAGGGAATAATTATGGGAATTATGATCAAGGGGTCAACTGAAGAAAATATTCCTAAACTGAAGATCTTAGTGTTTGAAGCAAGTCACAGTGTGCTTGTCAAAAGGAAGGAAGGAAGGAAGGAAGGAAGGAAGGAAGGAAGGAAGGATGGAAAGAAGGGAGGGAGGGAGGGAGGGAGGGAGGCAGAGAGGGAGGGGGAAAGGAAGGAAGGAAGGAAGGAAGGAAGGAAGGAAGGAAGGAAGGAAGGAAGGAAGGGAGGGAGGAAGAAAATGCATATTTTTTGGTGGGGTGTTCAATCGCTTCATCTTTTTTCACCCAGCTTCCGAACTGCCCTCCCCTCTGATAGCTGTGGATATGGAAATTAGGTTAAGTGAAATAAGCCAGTCAGACACATATGATCTCACTTATATGTAATATCTAATCAACCAGATAATTTAACAAACTAAATAGAAATAGAAGCATAGATATATCGGTACTATTTATTTGAAAGATGAGCTATGAAAATGCAATTAAACAATGTTTTAAATTATTTCTATGGACAGAATTTTTAAAATAAGTGCCTTTTAGAAAGACCAATTTCACTGTGCTACATTTAAGTAACCCTTGCTTTATTTAATAACTAGAGGCCCACTGCTCTCAAAGTCCAGGACCCCTCACTCGTAACCACTCAGCTTGCTGCTCCTTAGTGCTGCCGCAGAGGCAGGAGAGGGTCCCACCACTGCTGCTGCGCTAGCCAGCCCTGAGCCCAGCTTTTGGCTGTGCTGTGCTCTCCCTGTGAGAACTCAATGGCCACCAGGGAACAGCTCCTGAATTGACCATCTGCCCCCTAGCAGTCAGTGCGCATCATAGCAACCAGTCATTCTGGTTGTTCTGCCATAATGATCCCTTAGGCTTTTATTATATAGACTAGAGACCCAATGCACAAAAATTTGTGCATTTGGCAGGGAAGGTTCCCTCAGCCTCAGCCTGGCCTGTGCCCTCTCACAGTCTGGGACCCCTTGGGAGATGACCACCTGCTGGTTTAGGCCTGCTCCGGGGGGATTGGGCCTCAGCTGGCAGTCAGACCTCCCTCTGGCAACCTGGGAGCCCTTGGGGGATGTCCACTTGCCAGCAAGGAGTAAGCCTAACCTGCAGTCAGACATCCTTAGCTCTGCTGAGGAGGCAGAAGAGGCTCCCACCACCACTGCTGTACTGGCAGCCATCAGCCTAGCTAGTGGCTGAGCAGAGCTCCCACTATGGGAGCACACTGACCACCAAGGGGCAGCTCCTGCATTGAGTGTCTGCCCCCTGGTGGTTCGTGTGTGTCATAGTGACCAGTCATTCCCAATCATTCTGCTGTTAGGGTCAATTTGCATATTACCCTTTTATTATATAGGATAGAGGCCTAGTGCATGGGTGGGGGACAGCTGGTTTGCCCTGAAGGGGTTCCCGGATCAGGGTGGGGATCCCACTGGGGTGCCTGGGCAGCCTGGGTGAGTGGCTGATGTCTGTTTTCAGGCTTGCCACAGCCCCTTCAGGGTGGGGGTCCCCGTTGGGGTGCCTGGCCATCCTGGGTGAGGGGCTGATGTCGATTTGCAGGCTGGCCAAGCCCCTCAGTGGGAACCCTCACCTCATGAGGGTGTGGCCACCCTGGGTGAGGGACTGATGGCTATTTGCAGGCTGGCCATGGCCCCCAGCCACCCAAGCTCTCAGTGGAAGCTGGCTGGAAGCATGTATCTGGGATTTATTTATCTTCTATAATTGAAAATTTGGTGCCTTGAGTGGAGGCCGCAGCAGGCCAGGGCAGGCGGGAATCCTGGCTTCCTCCATCACCGGGGCAACCAAGCCTCCTGCTTGCCCCAGCTCCATGGCTGCCAGCCGCCATCTTGGTTGGGTTAATTTGCATATAGTTGCTCTGACTGGCTGTTGGGTTTGGCAGAGGTGATGTCAATTTGCATGTTTCTCTTCTATTAGATTAGACTAGAGGCCCAATGCACAAAATTCATGCAAGGGGCTTGGCCCTCAAAGTCCCTGATTCCCCAGCCAGCCCTCAAAAGCCTGGCCAGCCCTCACAGCTTCATCCAGCCCTCTCAACTCCTCACAGCCTCACCCAGCCCTCACAGCCCCGGCTTCATCCGGAAGGTCGTCCAGATGGTCAATCTGTTGTTCAGTAATTAGCATATAAGCTCTTTATTATATAGTAGAATCCCAAGCATCAAACTCTTTTCATATATTTTTTTAAAAAAAAAAAAAAAGCTGAAACCGGTTTGGCTCAGTGGATAGAGCGTCGGCCTGTGGACTGAAGGGTCCCAGGTTCGATTCCGGTCAAGGGCATGTGCCTGGGTTGCAGGCATATCCCCAGTGGGAGATGTGCAGGAGGCAGCTGATCAATGTTTCTCTCTCATCGATGTTTCTAACTCTCTATCTCTCTCCCTTCCTCTCTGTAAAAAATCAATAAAATATATTTTAAAAAAAAACAAAAACTCTTTTCAAACATTATTATTAATGCACTTATTAGTTCTATCAATATGTCTTAGTTGTATCAAAACATGGACAGAAGATAGAGTAAATTGTAAATATATCATAGTAGCAAATAACATGGTCCGAATTTTGATTTCAAGTCATGTTCCATCCTCTACAATACACTACCTTTCAAGTAGAAGTGTAGTTTCAGTGGGGGAGGGGAGAGAAAAGACACTAATTGGAAGCATATAAGTTGGCATAGCAGTAAGGATATCTCATTGCCATAATACACTCTTTGTTATTATGTGTGTTTATTAAATTGCTTTATTGACATCAAAGAAAAAAATAAGTTCTCTAAACATTTCAGAATTTAAGTACTGGATTTTATACACCATAATATGTCCTATTACAACATATTTAATATTTTATGGTTTGATAAGGAGAAATAAGATGAGATAAAATTACAGTTGTCATTTCCCTGGCAACTTTGAAGCATATTTATCATCAACATAATTTCATGGCGCATTCACCAAAGAGCTCTTATGTACTAAAATCAACTATAAGATATACCTGAATAAAGAAATCTGCACAAGAGATTCTAAAATGTTCATTATTAAGACCAAAATAATTGTTACATTTACTAATTTGTTTAATTTAATGACAAGTTAATAATTAGTGAATACAACTATTACAGTTGATATAGTTGCAAAAAATTAAATAATTTAATTACTTAATTTAAATAATTACTATTAAATCTATCCATTTGTAAAATTGAAGAAAATAACAGTGGGAGCCAAGAAACTGAGCCAAATAATATTAATCCAATGTCCTTTACATGTGGAATTTTAAGTATTATAGCAACAAATAAATAAAATAAATAAATAAAAAACAATGATAATGTAACTAATATTTGAAGTATTAAAATTTCACTCAAGATTGAAAAGTAGCATCCTTTTTCATTGTAAAGGAAAGATGTACAGTGGTAGGCTTATTATAGTTTGAAATAAAAGAAAGAAAGCAACTAATAGTAACTCCATTTCTTTAAGGTTACTTACTAATATTTTTTTTCCTTTTGTTGTGTTATGATTCCCTGATTATTTGTAATCCTTGTGGCCTTCATTAGTGTCTGTATATTAGAAGACGCCTCTTCCAGTATTTGAAGACTGGCTTTGGCAGGTAAAGCTCCTCACCAGTCAGCCCACCCAGAGGTTCTGGACTTGCCATCTGGTGGAGTCCATGGGTGGGCTTGCTGCTGGAGTCCTTGGGTGGACTGGGTTTTTGGATGATTCAGCAAGTGGGTGGACCAGCTGCCTAGGTCCAAAGGGGCTGATCTGGTGCCTGGATCCACATGGGTTAGGCTTGACATCTGATTCCATGCATATGGTTAAGTCTGGGACATTGGGCCATGAAGGCAAGCCTGGAGTCTGTATCCACAGAGGTGGCCTGAAGCCTGGTCTACTGGGGGCTGAACTGATGCTAGAGAGTGCTGTATTTATTCTATACAGACTTGTATCATTCTTGTTAGTTCATCCTTTGACATGCAACATATATGCAATGTTCTCGTGCCTGTGTCGCATTTTCTCTGGAAGCCTCAACTCTGGTTGCTTTAGGCTTGCTTCTCAGGGATGAGTAGAAAATCAGCCACTAAATGCGAGCATTTGATTTTTCTCAGCTTTACGTTTAGCAGTTTATCAACCTGTATTCCTGGATTAACAGCTGGCACAGTCACTGGAAGATAATACTTTTTTGATTCCTTGTGATTCTTCTAAACTATAAAGGACTATCAACTACATCAGCTACACACGCAATCAATGTTATTTTTGTTAGTAACACATTCTATCATCTCATCTTACTTTTCAATCTCCTCTCTTAACAAGACAAGGATTTCCATAATCTGGACTGACAATGATGAAGTTAGAGTTATAAAGTCTCTTAGATATTCCATATATATACATATATATAAAATTAGTAGCCCGATGCACGAAATTCATGCATGGGGGGGGGGTGTCCCTCAGCCTGGCCTGCAATGATGCCAGCATCCCTAGCCGCGGGTCCCCTCTCTTCACCTGGCCAAGCACACATGTTCAGCTTTATAAGCTATTTACTTACTGAGGGTTAGTAAATAATTTCTAAAGCTGAACGCGTCACCACAAGCCCAGCATTTCTCACCAGGGACTCTGGCCCCAGACCCCTCCCCTTCTTTGGCGGGGACTCTGGGCTGGCATCGCAGCGAGCCCAGCATCCCTCCCTGCAGACTCTGGCCCAAGGCCCCTGCCCTCCCCTCCCTCCGCCCAGCCAGGGCACAGATGCTGGGCATTCCTTGAAGCGGACTCTGGCCGGAGGCCCCTCCCCTTCCCTCCCTCCACACAGCTGAGCCAGACACTGGGCTCACATTGCCGGGGCAATGCCGCCAGCGTCCTGCCCCAGCCACTATGGGTGCTGCCATCTTTGTCATGGGGTGACAGTTAACAAAAGTCCCAGGAGTCCTCAGCCATGGTTGCCATCACCTCCTGGGGTGCTTTACACCTGCATATGCAAATTAACTGCCATCTTTGTCCGATAATTTGTATAGTCACTGGGACTGGCTGGTGGGCGTGGCTGGTGGGCGTGGCTGGTGGGCATGGCTTCAGCATAGCAGAGGGACGGCTAATTTGCATGTTTGTCTATTATTATATAGGATATTCCTACTATGCTAAGTGTCTGACCATTCGACCCTTCAACCAGTCACTATGACATTCACTGTCCAACAGGGGGCAGATGCTCTACCAGTAGGTTAGCTTGCTGCTGGGGGCCAGCTGATTAAGACTGGGCAAGTCAGGCCAGATGCACCTTGAAGCCCTCCCACAGTTCCTCCCAGGTGGCCAACCCCCTGTGGACACACTCAGGCCAAGGAATCCCACCAGTGCACAAATCTATGCACCGGGCCTCTAAAATATATATATTTAAATATCCTTCTTCAGGTATATTTTAATTAAGGCAAAGTTCATATAACATAAATTCACCTTTTTAAGCATTGTGTGCAATTCAGTGACTATTAGTATTTTCACAAAGTTGTGCATTCATTATCATTACCTAATTTTAGAACATTTTTATTTTTATTATATCAGTAAGAAAATCCATATCTATTAAGGAGACACTCTATGTTAATCCCTTCCTCCAATCCCTGGCGACCATTAATATGTTTTCTGTCTGTAGAATTTGCCTAGTCTAGACATCTGTACTAATAAAAGGGTAATATGCTAATTAGACCGGATGTCTTCTGGACGTTCTCCTGGACGTCCTTCCAGACCAAGCGGCAGAGGCTGCGAGGGCTGGAAAGGGGGGGTTGGGGGGGGGGGCTGGCAGCTGAAGAGGCTGCAAGGGCCAGAAAGGAGAGGGTCTGGCAGCCGTGGCGGTTTCAAGGACCAGAGAAGAGAAGACCTGCAGCCACGGTGCACCAGAAGTTTCACCTCTGCACATGAGCTGCACAAGAAAAACTTTTTCTGACTGTTCATTGGCTAAGCTCCCTGTACGCCACTGGCGGCATTCTTGCTAACTTGGGTAATAAGAATCCAAGAAGGTGATTTAGGGTATTTGCACCTCACTCCTGGAGGAAAAAACGGAGGTCCACTGCTAGAGGGGCTAAGAAATGTCATATCCAGCCCTAGCCGGTTTGGCTCAATGGATGAGCCTCGGCCTGTGGACCGCAGGGTTCAATTCCAGTCAATGGCATGTACCTAGGTTGCAGGCTCCTTCCCTGGCCTGAGCCCAAGTCAGGGTTCATGCAGGAGGCAACCAATCGATGTGTCCCTCTCACATTGATGTTTCACTCTGTCTTTCCCTCTCTCTTCCACACTCTCTAAAAATCAATGGAAAAATGTCCTCGGGTGAGGATAAAAAAAGGAAAGAGAAAAAAAATGTCATATCCTATGAAAGAGACATCTTGGAAATGCCTAAAGAAAGTTGTAATTTTTTTGTGGTGAAGGGACTGGAGTCCATATTGATGAAAACACCTTGGCGGCTGTGAGGGCCGAGGACCAGTAGCCATGGTGGCTGAGAGGGCTGAGAGCCGAAGTCGCCTCCCACAGAGAGAGGCAGTGACTGGGCCTAAGTCATCAGTAGGACATCCCTGAGGGCTCCTGGGCTGTGAGAGGGGGCAGGCTGGGCTGAGGGATGCCCCCCCAGGGCACAAATTTTCATGCACCAGGCCTCAAGTTTCATATAAATTGAATTATATAATACTAGTGGCCAGGTGCACAAAATTTGTGCACAGGAGTGGTGTCCCTCAGCCCAGTCTGCACCCTGTCCAATCTGGGACCCCTTGGTGGATGTCCAACTGCCAGATTAGGCTCCCCAGGGATCGGGCCTAAACCTGCAGTCTGACATCCCTCTCACAATCCGGAATCGCTGGCTCCTAACCGCTTGCCTGCCTGCCTGCCTGCCTGCCTGATTGCCCTAACCCAGGAGTGGGCAAACTTTTTGACTCGAGGGCCACAATGGATTCTTAAACTGGACCGGAGGGCCGGAACAAAAGCATGGATGGAGTGTTTGTGTGAACTAATATAAATTCAAAGTAAACATCATTACATAAAAGGGTACGGTCTTTTTTTTCAATAGTTTTATTCATTTCAAATGTGCTGGATCTGGCCTGCGGGCCGTAGTTTGCCCACGGCTGCCCTAACCGCTTCTGCCTGCCAGCCTGATCGTCCCCTAACCACTCCCCTACTGGTCTGATTGATGCCTAACTGCTCCCCTGCTGGCCTGATCACCCCCAAGGCTTTTATCAGTATAGACATGGCCCTTCACAGAAAATTTCACTAACCCTACTTTACAATAAGGACTTGACGATTGAATCATTGGGGCCAGACACCAAGATTTCCTTTCTTTGAATGGTGGAGGGAATAATTATCTTTTCTTTAAGTTGCCCTGAACATCAAATGAGATAATGACTTAGAAAAGCATAAAAACACCATATAAAGACAACTGTCTTTCATGAACTGAAAAGACAATAAAGTGGTAAAATGAAAAACTGTATTTTTATTCTCCCCCTTCCTTCCTTCACAGCTTTATATAAACTTTGACATATATAAAAATTTCACTCCTATTTTCATTTCTTTACATTCAATATTATTTTGTACTAGTGGCCCATTGCATGAAGATTTGTGCAATAGGCCTTCCTTCCCCTGGCTGCAGGCACCGGTTTTCCTCTGGCACCCGTGACCCAGGTCTTTGGTCCAGCTGCAGCAGCGAGGCTTGGCTCCTCTGTTCCAGCTTCTCCCAGTCCCTCCTTTTTTTCCCCCAGCTCCTCCAGAGGAGGCCAGGATTGGCTGAAAGTGGAGTCCAGGGCTGGTGGGAAACTTGGCTTCCTCCATCGCCGGGAGCAACCCAAGCCTCCTGCTTGCTCCAGCTCTGTGGCCGCCTCCAACTTCAGTTGTCTTCAGTCTTTGCTCCATGCCTGTATATGCAAATTAACCGCCATCTTTTTTGGGTTAATTTGTACAGTCTCTCTGATTGGCTGGTGGGTGTAGCGGAGTGGCGGAGTGATGGAGTGATAGTTAATTTGCACATTTCTCTTTTATTAGTGTAGATTAGTTTCAGGTTTTATATTAGTTACAGAATAATGGTTAGATAATCATATACTTTACAAAGTGTTCCCCAATATTTCCAGTACCCACCTGGCATCATACCATCATTTCTGTTTAGTTCATTTAATCTAGAACAGTCTCAGCCTATCTTTTACCTTATTGTTTTGAAATTTTTGAAGAGGACATGTTATTTGAGCTCATAAGATTTTTTTCAAAACTAGTATGAGGTTTTGACTATTTGCAAGAATAAAATAGAAGTGATGTTAGATCCCTGTTAGTCCATATAATCAAGAGCCATATAATGTTGGTTTTTCCACTGGTGATGGTAAATTGACAATTTGGTTAAGGTGGTCTCTTCCAGATCCTTCTACACTACAAAGTTACTATTTTCTTCATGTAATAATATGTAATTTGTTAAGAGATATTTTAAGGCTATGTAAATATCCTTTTTCTCATGAAACTTTCATCCACTAGTTTCAGCATATTTATGTTGATATACAAATTATTCAAATATGGTTAAGTCAGAACCTCATTTACTTAGCTTCCAAACTTTGTTTATATGTACTTTTAAATTTTTGAATACTTCCCTATAACAAAATAATTTAAGCTCTCTTTTACTTTTCTTGATCAAGCCCTGAGTAAGACAGCCATTTCTCCAAGGATTTCAGATTCCTTTCAGAATAATGATATTTAAAAACCAAGATGTGGGTACTAGTTATATTGGTGGGTTGTTGCTTGTAAGCCCTCTCAGAAGACTATATATATACACATTTATGTATATATATATATATATATATATATATATATATATATATATATATGATGTGTGTATATTGATACCTCTAATACTGTATTATACAGAGTACTTTTAAGAACTTTCTGTCTGTGCTTGTGATTTCTTACTCCTAGGATGAGAAATTTTAATGTCATTTTCTTCAATGCCAACTTGCATAAGCCTTGGGTATAACAAAGAATTTACAGAATTTATAATCCATATCACTATGAGAAACAAATATCTAGAATTCAATTTTTAACAATTTGTTCTTAAGTAAAATTTATATACACTGAAATGCACCAATATTAAGTATACATTTCGGTGAATTTTGACAAATATATATTTCTATTATTGGAAAGATCAATTGATTGCATGTCTCTACTTTGAGATGCGAATTACTTTTGGTATAATTTCTATAGGAAAAATAATTGCCTATTGAAAGCACCTATATGTCAGAGACCACTATTAAAAACTACTTCAGTGCTTTATTGCATAAAGCAGCCATTTACTATGCTCACAGATTCTGTTGTCGGGAGTTTATACAGAGAGTATCACAGGCCTATTTCTCCGTCATGGTGTCTGAGGGCTCACATGAGAAATGGGGCAGACTGAAGGCTGGCATCTATCCATGTTATTGCAAATGGCAGTATTTCACCTTTTCATGGCTGAGTAGTGTTCCATTGTGTATATGTGATAGGGGCAGAAATAGAATATTGGGAACCAGCTATAATTGTAAGAAATATTAATCATGTTCTGTTAACTGTGACTGTTTTATTCTGATTAAAGAAGGCACATTCTAACCTGGTTGGCAGTTGCCTGTGGGACCTGGGAGCTCACCTGAAAATGCAGCCCATCCTCCTCATCAGGGAGCTGCCTATTCTCATGGAAAGATTAACAACCTTGTTGCAGAAACCAGAGCTGCCAGCCCTTTGAAGATCCCCCCAGCTTTCCCATATCACTAAGCCCTTTGAAAATTCCCAGCCCTTTGGTTATCACTAGCCCTTTGAAGACTCTGAGCCTTTGCATACTAGCGGGCCATTGCAAACCTCCAGCCCCCATTACCTGTAAACTGCCCATTTGGCACACCCTTCCCAATGTAATCTTTGTCCTTCTACCAAATGTAAGCAGCTGACTTATGGTGGGATACAGAGCAGATTTTTGTGGGTAACCCGCTGCTCTCCCATACTGCTGGCAGTTTTGGAATAAACCCTCATTTATGATTCAATATTATCTCTGCTTACTTGGCTCAAGTAGTAACAGGCAGCATGGAACCATTGACTGTCCAGTTATATATATACCACAGCTTCTTTATCCAATCATCTATCAATGGATATTTTGTTTATTTCCCTGTCTTGGCAACTGTGAATAATGCTTCAGTGAACAAAGGGATGCATATGTATTAGCAAATAAATGCAGTTTTATTATTAAAGCAGTCATTTGAATCTTGAAAAACTGATATTTTATATCATTGAGAGCAGGAAACAACACAGAATTAAAAACTAACCCTATCTAATAAAAGAGAAACATGGTAATTAGCATATGACCGCTACCCTTCCCATTAGCTAATCAGGGCAATATGCAAATTAACTGCCAGCCAAGATGGCGGCAGGCAGCCAGGCAGCTAAAACTGAACATGAGGCTTGCTTGCTTCAGAGAGGGAGGAATCCAACGTTCCCCGCCTGCCTTGCTGGCCTCTGAGCTTGCAGTTTGAAACATTGTAACAAATATAGACACTAAACAAAACCCCAGAAACCAGCTTTCAGCCGGCTAGGATCTCAGAGCTGGAGTTGCTACAGAGTTTCGATTATAGAACCTAAACAAACCACATACATGCTTTCAGCAGCTGAGGCCTCAGAGCTGGAGACAGAGCTAAAGCTGGCCCAGAATAAAAAAAGAAAAGAAAAGAAAAAAAAGAGCAGTTGGGAGCTTCAGTACCAGCCTGAAAACAGCCCTCAGCCCCTCACCCAGACTGGCCAGGCACCCCAGTGGGGACCCCCACCCTGATCCAGGACACCCTTCAGGGCAAACCAGCCAGCCCCCACCCATGCACCAGGCCTCTATTCTATATAGTAAAAGGGTAATATACCTCCCAGCACCGGGATCAGCGGAGTCACGAGGCCTCCCAGCACTGGGATCAGCATGACAGGGGGCAGCGCCCAAACCCCCTGATCGCCCTGCGGCTCTGTGTGTGACAGGGTGCGGCACCCCAACCCCCCACCCCAAGGGCCCTGCTCTGTGTGTGACGGGGTAGAGCCATAACCTCCCCATCAGCCCTGCCCTGAGTGTGACAGTCATGGCGACCCAACCCCCTGATCGGCTCTTCTCTGTGTGTGACAGGGGGCTGTGCCCCACCTCCCCTATCGGCCCTACTCTGTGAGTGACAGGGGGGAGCTCCTCAACCCCCTGATCGGCCCTGCTCTGTGCATGACACAGGGGAGCTCCCCAACCCCCTGATGGGCCCTGCTCTGTGTGTGACAGGGAGGAGCTCCCCAACCCCCTGATTGACCCTCCTCTGTGTGTGACAGGGTGTGGCGCCGCAACCTCCCCATCGACCCTTCCTTGAGTGTGACTGAGGGTGTCACCACAACCTCCCAATCTGCCCTGCTCTGTGCATGACAGGGGGCGGCGCCCCAACTCCCCAATCGGCCCTGCTCTGAGCCGGACCAGGGGCTGCACCTAGGGATTAGGCCTGCCCTCTGCCACTCGGGAGCAGGCCTAAGCCAGCAGGTAGTTATCTCCTGAGGGGTCCCAGACTGCGAGAAGGCACAGGCCGGGCTGAGGGACCCCACCCCTCCCCCCCGAGTGCACAAATTTTTGTGCACCGGGCCTCTAGTAATAATATAACAGGTCATAAAATTCATCATCTATTCCTGCTTATTTAACACTAGAAGCCTGGTGCACGAAATTTGTGCATGGGGGAGGAGTGATCCCCTCAGCCCAGCCTGCACCCTCTCCAATCTGGGACCCTTTGGGGGATGTCCGATTGAAATCCCTCTCACAATCCTGGACCACTGGCTGCCTGATTTCCCCTAACTGACCCCCTGCTTGCCTGATCACCCCACACAGCCTGCTTGTTCAGACATTTAGTTGTACCTCACTAACCCCCATCCTGACCTGGTCATAGGCAGCCATCTTGTGAGGGCATGAGGATTAATTTGCATATTACCTCTTTATTATATAGGATATTAATTGGCATGTTTAAAAGATTAAACTTGCTTATATGTTCTTGAAAATTTGTGTGAGAAATCAACTACTTGTCTATTAAATCATATTTTACTTTTTATTGAATTTTTAAAATCTACTCAAATAATAACCTAAATAAAATCACACAAATTAAATGTATGATTCAATTAAAAGAAAATTACGCTTTATTATATGTTGACAATTGATATTTCAAAAGATCACTTTATAAAATAATTCTTTAAATTATTATTTTAAAGTACAAAATCAATTGAAGCATCTAATGCATTTTTTATGACAAATTTCATTTTATCTAAAAATTTTAAAGAACATGACTATTAAATAAAATATGGCGTATTTATTTACAGCTCTTAGAGAACTTGTAGTCTATAATAAAATCAAAATTCTTCATTTCATTCTAACATGCTCTTAAGAAAATAAATTTTGCAATTCTATATTTCTAACATAGTAAGGTTTCACTTTAAAGAAAAGAACATTAAATTCAGAATGTATTCAATAGAGAGAGTTTCTAAGCTTGAGTAAACTAAAAAAATCTAACTAAAGATTAATTCTTAAACTAGAAGAGGCAAAATTGGTTTTGTTCCATATTCCTTTATTTTATTTATGTTAATTCTTTTAATAAATAATATTACTTGTCTAAAGCAGGAAGTACCTTTCTAAATACATCTCTGAAGGCTTGTTTAACTTGTTGGTTCCTCAGAGTATAAATGAATGGGTTCAACAGAGGAGAAACTGAAGTATGGAGCACAGCTACTCCTTTGCTTAAAGAGGTTCTTTCATTTGCTGATGGCTTTATGTAGATGAATATACAACTCCCATAAGTGATGGTTATAACAATCATGTGAGAAGAGCAGGTAGAAAAGGCTTTTTTCTTTTGGTGAGCGGAAGGGAATTTTAGAATTGTCCTGATGATGTAAGAGTAAGAAAGGATTACTAGTAACAGTGTGACAATAAGGGTCATCACAGCTAAGAAAAAAGTAATCAGTTCCACTGAGTGTGTGTCTGAGCAAGAAAGTTGCAGGACAGGAGAAATGTCACAAATGAAACCATCAATTATATTTGAAGCACAGAAATCCAAATGAAGAATCAAAATCAATAAAATGAAACTGACCAGGAATCCCGTTGCCCAAGAACTGAGTACAAGCTGATAACAAACTCTGCTGCTCATGATGGACGCATAATGCAAAGGTTTGCAGATGGCAACATAGCGGTCATAGGACATAGCCGTCAAAAGGAAAAATTCTGTAGCACCCAAGAATATGTAAAAAAATAACTGGGACATACAACCATCATAGGAAATGGTCTTTTCCCTGGTTACAATGGTGATTAGGAATCTGGGGATGCAAGCACTTGTGAATGAAATTTCCAGAAAAGAGAAACTTCGGAGGAAGAAATACATTGGGGTCATGAGATGGGAATCCAGTAGACAGAGGGCAATGATGGTTAAGTTTCCTATCATGCTCAACATATAATTCAGAAATAGAAAGAAAAAAATTACAATCTGTAACTGAGAATTATCTGTCAGTCCCAGAAAGATAAACTCTATCTGTGCTGTATGATTCTCCATTTCCCTTCTGAGATTTCAAATTCTAGAAATAAAAAGATACAAAAATAAGAAACTACATGAGTAGCCTTATAACCAGGAATAATATATAAAAGCATCCATATTCACAAACAGACCCATTTTTAAGGTAATGCTCCGTGATTTTTGAAGATATGATACAGAACTGTGCAATAGAAACTACTTTAAAAACCACCATTGAAGTCAACTCAATTTTTGAAATTGACCAGCAAAACCCAAAATAGGCGTGTGTGTTTTATCCTTACTAAAAATCTTCCGGTCATTTGTAACTAATTTCAAATGTTTCCATTTGAGAAATAAGTTAGATAAAACATTGGTTTGAGATTCAAATGTAATCCATTCATTTTTTATTATTAATTTCATCAAAATAAAATTATACCAGTATATAATGAATTAAGATCTATAGTTAAATTCTAAAAAGTTTTTATTTCATATTTAAGTGACATTTGCTTAGTGCCCCATTGTAGCCTCTTGCAACTTCTCTATGAACTACAGATGAATGCATAAGAAATTACCAAAAAAAATGACATAAGAAAAAATAAATACTAGGTGGATCTAAAAAATTAAAACAATATAAAGCAGATATGGCCACATTAAAAAAAAATAATAATCTTTTCAGGATTTCAAAATTTTGCACATGTAACTTAGACCATAAAAATAAAAGAGAAAATACAGAAAATGCATTGCATTTCTTCACAATCTCCACCCATTTAGAATATCCAGAATCTAAACTTTCTTTCCAGGGGCAGCTCTCTGACAGTGAAAAATCAGTTTTCTTGTCATATTGCCTGTGTCCTCATACCCCCAGCAATCACTCATATAATTAATCAGAGACTATTAATCCAAGGAAGTATTAGCCAAAGAAAAGCGTGTCATGACTTGAATGGGACTATTTTATGTTTTTAATTAGAGGCTTTTAGAATCTTGGATGGCAAATAATGAAAAAAGAGTGAATAATGGAGCTGAAGCATAGCAATGTTGGAAGCCTGTTAGGAATTAGAAAGAACTTAAAACTGTGCTAATTCACACAAAATCCAGCATGTATCTGAGAAATAAAAACATTAATGGCTAATGAGACCAAAAAAAAATTCACTATCAAGGTTAAAAGTTTGAATATGTCTTATTGTTTAAGAATGAAATTTTAAAGTTAAGTACACACACAAAAAAAATAAAACATAATAAACAGTGTAAGTGAGATTTATTCTGGTGACGCAACCAATAAACATGATATATCACATAAACAAAATGAAGGACAAAAAACATTTGATCATATCAATAGATGCAGAAAACATATTCTACAAAATACAGCACCCATTTCATATTTTGTAAAAACTTTCAGCCAGATAGGAGTCAGGGGAACATACCTCAATGGAATAAAGGCCATATATGAAAAACCTCAAGCCAACATCATTCTCAAGGGGAAAAACTAAAATTTTTCACTTAAGAACAAGACAGGGCCATCAGTTTTCACCACTCTTGTTCAGCATAGTACTAGAAGTCCAGGCCACAGTGATCAGATAAGAAGAAAAAAATAAAAGGCATCCAAATTGAAAAGGCAAAAGTAAAACTGTCGTAATATTGTACAAAGAAAATACTAACGATTCCATCAAAAAACTATTAGTTTTGATAAGTGAGTCCGGCAAAGTAGCAGGATACAAAATCAACACCCAGAAATCTATGGTATTTTTCTGCACCAATAATAAACTCTCAGAAAGAGAAACAAGAACAACACCATTAACCATTGCAACAACAAACAAAAATAAGAAACCTAGGAATAAACTTAACCGAGAAAGTAAAAGACATGTATTTGGAAAACTATAGGACACTGAAAAAAATAGAGGAAGATGCAAATAAATGGAAGAATATATGTGTTCATGGATTAGAAAAATTAACATCATTAAAATGTTCATACTACCCAAAGCAATCTATAGATTCAATGCAATTCCCATTCAAATGCCACTGGCATATTTTACAGATCTAGAACAGATATTTCAAAACTTTATATAGAACCAAAAAAAGACACCAAATAGCTTCAGCAATCTTGAGAAAGAACAAAGTTGGAGGGATCACAATACCAGATATCAAACTATACTACAAAGCCATTGTAATCAAATCAACCTGAAACTGGCAAAAGAACAGGCATATAGATCAATGGACCAGAACAGAGAACCTAGAAATCAACCCACACCATGTTCTTTAATATTTGACAAAGGAGGCAAGAACATACAATGGAGGGTAGACAGTCTCTTCAATAAATGGTATTGGGAAAATTAAACAGGTGCATGCAAAAAAGGAAAGGAAGAAGAAAGAAGAAAGAAAGAAAGAAAGAAAGAGAGAGAGAGAGAGAGAGAGAGAGAGAGAGAGAGAGAGAGAGAGAGAGGAAGGAAGGAAGGAAGGAAGGAAGGAAGGAAGGAAGGAAGGAAGGAAGGAAGGAAGGAAGGAAGGAAGGAAGAAAAGAAAGGAATGAAGGAAGGAAGGAAGGGAGGAAGGGAGGAAGGAAGGAAGGAAGGAAGGAAGGAAGGAAGGAAGGAAGGAAAGAAGGAAGAAAGGAAGGAAGAAAAGAAAGGAATGAAGGAAGGAAGGAAGGGAGGAAGGGAGGAAGGAAGGAAGGAAAGAAGAAAGAAAGAAAGAAAGAAAGAAAGAAAGAAAGAAAGAAAGAAAGAAAGAAAGAAAGAAAGAAAGAAAGGAAGGAAGAGAAATTAGACCACCAATTTACACCATACACAAGAATAAACTCAAAGTGGATAAAATGCATAAATGTAAGTCAGGAAACCATAGAAAGAACCCTAGAAAAAACATAGGCAATAAAATCCCAGACATCCCACATGCCAGAATTTTTGTGGAAACATCTCCTGGGCAAGAGGTGGTTAGGGGTGATGAGGCAGGCAGGCGAGCAGTTAGGAGCCAGCAGTCCTGGATTGCAAGAGGGTGCAGGTCAGGCTGAGGGGACGCCCCCCCCCCATATGCACAAATTTCATGCACCGGGCCTCTAGTATATATACCAGTATAAAAACCTAATATGCAAAGTGTGCCCTTGGGAGTTCGACTGACCAGGAGTTCGATCTCTCGCTATGGCGTGCACTGACCACCACGGTGCGGCACGAAATGAAGGAAGGCCCTAGCCAGAAGACAGCAGTGGGGGAATGGAGGCCCCAGCCAGCAGCCAGCAGCCTGGGAAGAGAGGCCCCGGGCAGCTTTTGCAGCTGCTAAGGACCCTACCTGTGCATGAATTTCGTGCACTGGGTCTCTAGTAAAGCTATAAAAAAGAAGGATATCTTACCCTTTGAGATAGCATACGGGGACCTAGAAAGTATTATGCTAATTGAAATAATCCAGTCAGAGAATGAGAAGTATCACATGATTTCAATCATGTGTGGAATCTAATGAACAAAATAAACTGATGAACAAAATAGATACAGAGATATAGAAGCATGGAACAGACTGAGGAATCCAGAGGAAAGGGGGTTGTGTGGGGGGGGGGGGGGGGCGGCAGGGGGGACATGAAGAGACTAACCAAAGAATTTATATGCATATATGCATAGCCCATAGACAGAATCAATAGTGTAGTGGAGGACTCAGGTGGGGCAGGAGCACAGGGGGAAAATGGGACACATCTGTAATACATCAATAAAAATAAATATATAAAAATAGAAACAGTGCTAAATGACTAAGTTAAGAGTTTTAGAAACAAAGAGAGATATTTTTGCAAATTTTGCTTCATTACTTATTACTATTTATATGGTCTTGAGAAAGTTAATTTCCTTGTTTTAAAATTTCACCTACAAAAATAGATAAAATAGTTTTGATCTAAATTATAAGGATGAAATGAGATGTGCATAGAATACACTAATGATTACTAACTGCTTAATAATCAGTGAAGAGATCAGTACACATAAAAACCATAAATGTGTAGTAATATTGTAGAGGATGTCATTTCATACTTTAACAACCTTAAAGTAATACTAATGTTTCTGAGAATAGAAGTACTATGTAGGTGGGCATTAATAATTAACTAAATTTTAGAAGTTTTTTTTTTACTGGAATCAGACCGACACAAGGGTGCTGATGAGCCCTATTGTTCAATAAAATTCTAAAATCTCTAACCAATTAAACAAGATTAGAAAGAGAAATTATAAATTATAAAATTTAGGTAAACACTTGATTGGTAAATAAAGTAGACCTACTTTGTATTGATCTGATCAGGGCCTTAAATATCCAATTAACAAATTGAAACTATTATAACAATAATATAGTTAGTTCAGTAATGTGAACAGACCAAATAAATTTCTAAGGAGGAATAAAATGTTTAGAATATAATGGTAAATTTACCTTTCTCAAAAAGCAATTCAACATCCATCTTAGACTTAAGCTATATGTCATGACATACTTTCAGAGTAAAAAAATAGAAAAGTCTAAATAGTTAAAAATAAGCAATTCTTCAAATAATTTTATTCATTCAGATAATTACATTTTTAAATAAGGACATTGATGAATATGTATTCTTATTAAATATTCTAGACATATTTTAGATGTAAAATTACAAAAATGTTTATACAGATTGACCCCAATTTTACATGCAGATATGATTTCGGCAAATACATAAAAATAGTAATAATACTGTCAGTGGGATATTAAATCATAGTTCATTTATATTTTTCATAAAAATTTATTCATTCTTAATTAACATCTTACCAAAAGACATTATCCAATAAAACATGTTTTTTCAACTTCTCTAATTTATAAAAACTGTTAATGAATTCAGAACACTGATTGCCAAATATTTTATAGCCATATTTTCAAATAAAATAAATTTAGTGACATTTAATTTTCTTCTGGAACTGAGGAAAATCTTTGTTGCCAATCTGCAAAATAGATAAACTATTTCCAAATAAACTTAGAACATAAGCACTGATAGAGGTCAACAATAAACATCATATAGCATAAAATGTTTTCATTTAAATAAAAAATATTTATATTACATTCCTTCTTACTAATTAAATTCTGCCAATCAATTTTTTTGCTTGTTTTGAAGTTTTTCTTCCTTTTATTATTAAGAACATAATATTTTCCCTTCTACATGATTATCCCGTCACTTCAAACATGAATTCACAAACCCACATTATGTAGACTAACAATTTTATATTTCTTCTCTTATTTTAATTTTCCAGTGTATTACCTCTGGGCTGTTGATGGAAATGGTAGGTCTTAAAGAATCATAGAATCGAAATCTCTCTTCCTGGATCTCATCTTCTTTTGGCCCTGCTCATTTTTAATATGTCCTTGCTCTAACTTCCACTCTTTCTGCTAAACACAGCGAGCATTCCTGAAGATGCAATGTTGGTACCAAAGCAATTTCAAACCACAAAGCAGATATTTGTTCTGCAACCAGTTAAGATTTGAGAATCAATAACTATCAGTGATAAGTTGTCATTGCTCAAAGAGTTGATTAAAAATTGCACTTTCAGGCCTGGACAAGTCTCTCTCTCTCTCTCTCTCTCTCTCTCTCTCTCTCTCTCTCTCTCTCTCTCTCTCCTCTCCACCCCTTTTTCTCTGTCTCTGAAATCAATCAATAAAAAATATAATTTTTTTAAATTAGTACTTCCAAAAAATGTATCTTTTCTATTTTTAAAAATGTAGCAAAATATGTGAAGGCAATTCTCCAGGAAAAAATATCCTCCAACCTCATCATTTTTATTGACTTCTAGGGTCGTTCAGGCATTTTTGATAGAGAGCAGTAAAACAGTCACCACTCTCTCCACCATCCTACAGTGCATTGTCTGGTTTAAACACTAATGTATTAGAAATGCAGGTGCAAGTGCATAAATCAAATACACATGGTCTTGCGCTGATTTATAAAATAGCAAATAAAAATAATTAATGTTTTATTTAAAAAGGAATAATAAAGTATCATCTTCAAATCACTGATATTTATTTGTATGTAACTTACATGGTATTTGTAATTATTCTTAAATTTTTGAAAGAAAAGTAATAACACTATTTTACTTACCGTTAGCAGTATATGTTGATTATCTTTTTCTTTTTTCTAGATTACATGAGCAAGGATCAACTATAGTGAAAGGCAAACATATATATTGTAAAACTTTGTAGGTAGGAAAATTAATGCAAATAATTTTTCAAGTTAATTCAAATCACAGACCTAAAGTGTGACTATTTTAATAATGCTATTATTCTTCACTATCACATATATCTGAAATTATGGTAATATCTATGCCTTGAATAATAAAGATTTCTGATAAACTCTTCTTTTTTGATACCCAAATAATTTGTAAGATGTGTGTCTGACTAATCCCCCTTTGCTAACATTCATAAAAATTGTCATAGCTGAGATGGTTAGCTTGAAACTTGGGAAATATTTGCAGGTTTCAAATTATTTAAAAGGAATGGATGCTGCTCTATAGTAGTAAGAAATCTAAGGGATAGTGCCATGGTCAGCAAACTGCGGCTCGCGAGCCACATGCGGCTCTTTGGCCCCTTGAGTGTGGCTCTTCCTAAGCCTTAGGAGTACCCTAATTAAGTTAATAACAATGTACCTACCTATATAGTTAAGTTTAAAAAATTTGGCTCTCAAAAGAAATTTCAATCGTCGTACTGTTGATATTTGGCTCTGCTGACTAATGAATTTGCCAATAGTGTCTCTGAGGAGAAAGAGGAAAGGGGAAAAAATACTCAGTAGAGCCTATGCCGGTTGGCCATTGTTTTCATCATTAATTGTTAAAAGCTTATTGTTTTGAGAATGATGACATAAAATATGATTAGGTATAGATGATAGATGACAAACTCATTTATATGATTCTGTGACATTTAAAAATATTCATTTTAAGCCGAAACCGGTTTGGCTCAATGGATAGAGCGTCGGCCTGCGGACTGAAAGGTCCCAGGTTCGATTCCGGTCAAGGGCATGTACCTGGGTTGCGGGCACATCCCCAGTAGGAGATGTGCAGGAGGCAGCTGATCGATGTTTCTCTCTCATCGATGTTTCCAACTCTCTATCTCTCTCCCTTCCTCTCTGTAAAAAATCAATAAAATATATTTAAAAATAAATACATAAATAAATAAAATATTCATTTTAAGACAATCATGTAGACACTGCAAACTAACAGACTATTTTGAAACATAAGAAATACATATGGGCCAAGACACCAAGAAAATTAATTCCTTTATTGGGGGAGGGGGGAGTCCGTCAATATGTAAATCTCTGACTAAGAGAACAGCATGTGGGCCCTAACACAAATATTACTTATACCTATTTTTTAAAAAGCAACTGTATTCAATATTAAGAAAAAAATAGAACTCTGAATACTACTATGATTTAAGAAAGAATATTTTCTTATGCAATTTGAGAATGTGCACCTAAGCTCAACAACCATCTTGGAATATTACTAATTATATAACACCTATCATGAATTGAACATTTACTATGCATGAAGTATTATGCTAATTGCTATACATACATTATTCAATTTGTCATCATAATAGGCAAAACACACAACTGTGAACTCTTTTGCTATTACAAAAATTGAGAATTGTGAAAATTATTTCACTTGCTCACATTCATGATAAAATTTATAAATTATGGAGACGAGATTGCAATCAGATCTTTAACAAGTGTAGTTTGTTAATCATTAAATTATACATTGAATTAAGTAAATAGGTGGTTAGATGACAGGTTAATGATTGATATATGGACAGATAGATAAATAGGATAAGATAATGATGATAGATAGATACAAATAAATTTTCAGCAATTCTCAACCTTTTTCATCTCATGGCACACATAAACTAATTACTAAAATTCTGTGGCATACCAAGAAGTATAATTTTTACTGGTCAGACAAAAAACTTCACATAGTGTGTGCATCATTCATAGTACTGAGGGAATAATTCTGATTTGATTTTGCGTAAATTTTAACATTGGGCAAATTAATAAACATATTAATGATAAGAACTAATAATCTCACTGTAGAAAAAAGGGGAGAATCAAATATGAATGAAAGAATTCAGTGTTAGATTAGAATTAGAAGCAGCAATGTAAACTAATGAATTTTTTTATTTTAGGAGCTACCATTTATTATGCCAATACTATGTTAAATTAGTTTTTTTCTGATTTTTATTTAATCTATTGGAGTGACATCTATAATAATCCTATATAATAAAAGCCTAATATGCAAATTGCCCCCTTGGGTGTTTCTTCTGGGAGTTCGACCACTCACTATGACATGTGCTGACCACCAGGGGGCGGCACGAAACATTAGCGATGTGGTGCTGGCAGCAGGTGGCATTGGAGGTGCTGCCTGCCCTGATGGGCCCCATGAGAGCAGGACTGCAGCGGGATGGTGGAGCAGTTGAGCATGCAGCACCAGGCCAAGACGGGTACGAGCAGGAGCCCGATCACCCCACTGATCGCCCTGCAGATAGATGGCCACCAGTGGCAGTGGCGGCAGCTGAAGGTGGAGCTGCCACCTGGCTCCCAGGCGTTGAGGGAGCTGGGCAGGGGCCCAGCCCCGATCCATCACCCCACAGGCAGGATTTTGGAGCAGATGAGGGAGCGGCACCAGGACAAGGTGGGGTGCCAGGCGGGGCTGCAGGGCTACAAGGCTGGGGGCACAAGCTGGGGCCCAACCCCAGGCACCACCTCAAGGGACCCCACCCATGCACGAATTCGTGCATCAGGCCTTTAGTAAAAGCATAATGTGCTAATTAGACCAGACACCCGAATGACCTTCCAGAAGTCATTTCAGACGTCCTTCCATATGAAGCGAGGTGGTGGGGGCCGAGGCAGAGACAGTTAGGGGCAATCAGGCAGGCAGAGGAGCAGTTAGGGGCAATCAGGGAGGCAAGCAGAGTGGTTAGGGGTGATCAGGCAGGCAGGTGAGTGGTTAGGAGCAATCAGGCAGGCAGGCAGGCAAGCAGTTAGGGGTGATCAGGCAGGGGAGTGAGTAGGGGCAATCAGGCAGGCAGGCAGGCGAGCTGTTAGGAGCCACCAGTCCTAGATTGCAAGAGGGTGCAGGCCAGGCTGAGGGGACTTTCCTCCATGCACAAATTTCATGCACTGGGGCTCTAGTTGGTTAATAAAATTATATAGGTTTCATGAGTACAGTGTTATAAATGCACCATCCATGTCTGTAGGCTGTCTATGCTTTCCTCCCGTCTCATCTCCCCATTTATTCCCACTTTTAGATGTTTTAATGCATGGGTCTTTCAGGTATGGCTCTGTATTGAGCAGGGATTTCTTTGTTGAATTATAGTTGGTTAACTTGTTGAAATTTCAGGGGGAGACGCCAAGAGGTTCTCTCATGTTGCAGTTCCTCTGATGTCATTCTGTTTGTTTTCTTGTTTGTGCATTTATTGCTTTCAGTTATACAACCCACATATAAGTAAAATCATATGGTTCTTGGCCATTTCTGTCTGACTTATTTGGCTTAGCATAATATTCTCAATATCCATCCATCTTGTTACAAATGGCAACATGGATATCACATCTTCTATATCCAATCATCTATCAAAGGACACTTTGGTTGTTTCCAGGTCTTGGCCACCATGACTATATGTTAGCTTGTTGTTTAAAAAGAACATAGGTTAACTATCTAGAGATTACATTTCAGCTTTTGTCCTTGAACACAGTACACTTAGTTTATTATAGTAGCTAGCCAGATAATTCCAACTTCTGGAGACACTATTTGTTTCTATATTAATGGGTGTTTTTTTCTCTATTGTTTCATGTCTGATTTATTTTTTGCTGGACACTGTTTGAAGTTATTCTTACAGAAAAAAAGTGGGGACCATATATATGGTTTTATCTACTCCAGAGAGAATTTTTTCTCTTTTCTTTTTCCACTGGGCCAGAGAACACTGACAGCCTTTTATTTGCCTGAAACCCTTTCTTCACTTTATTTTCTTAATACCCTTCTACCCTGGTGATTGTCCCTCCTACCTCACTATGTGCTCTGTCTACATATTTTCTGCTGATCCCTCCTTATTTTTCTGACTTCTGTATGTTGAATTGGCCCAAAGTTCATTCTCTAGGTCTGTTTCCTTTCTATGCTTATTCTCAAGGTGCTCTTAGTTGGTCTCAAGTTTGAAAACTCCATCTATATATTGGAACTTAACCACCTCTCACCATTTCCATTGCCACTTTCCTGGTTAAAACCACATTTATGTATTATTTATTTATTTGTTTGAAATTTTACTAACAACTTTTGTAGGCAAACATATTGAAATTGAACTCAAAATATCAGAAACTAGTGTTGACCATCAATCCATGATATACTGTGTGTTTTTTAATTTTCAACTTTAGTTAATATATTGATAAACATTAGGATTTTGTATAACAGTGCAAATTATCACTACAGGCTTTTCTTCTCAGATTTTATCTTTCTCAGCCTTAAAGAGAATCAGACTACAGTATGTGGTAGATTTGAAGAGAGGGTGGTGGAAAGAAAATACAAGATGCCAATAAGCAATGAGTAATATTTTTAGGGGAAATAAGTATCAAGGGAGAAAAGGAAAACAAAATGAAACTATCAGAGACCCATGATATGTGTGTGTGTCGGGGGTGGGGGGAGGTTAGGTAAGAGTAAATTTAGGAAAGAGATTGTATGAAGTGTAGCAGTGGATTATGCATTAATATTTTCAATGGTTTTCTCAAGACATTTAATTAAATTTAATTTTAGCTATTTCTTCTGGCTTTGAAGCTTTCTGTATTAGACTTTAGTATCAGTATGAAACTAGACCACATCCAATTTCACTATAGTCCAGTTACATCTAAATGAAATATAAGTAGGTATTTTCTTTTTTCATAATCTAGAATGATGCTTTCATTTATGTTAATATTCTACCTATTGTGAACTTTTAAAATGCTATCATTTTATCTGACATAAGTTGGACATCAAGACCTTCTCTAATGATAAGGAATGGTGGGTTGAAAGGTACATAGGAGTTTTTCTTTATCTTTTTTACTGTAAATAATTTTTATTTTTTAATTACATTTAATGTACAATATTATATTAGTTTCAGGTCTATAACCTAGTGATTAGACATTACATAACTTATTAAGTGATCACCTGATAAAGCTAGTAGCCAACAGTTATTACAATGTCTATTCCCCATGCTATACATTACATCTTTCTGACTATCCTATAACTACCAATTGGTACATAGGAGTTTTGATCTTCCTTCTTGATAGAATAATGATTCAGAATTTCTAATAAATTCTCACCTCTATTATTAATGTTTTTAGAAATTCCAAGTCTAGACCCATGTAATTTCTACTTGTTAGCTCTACACTCTATTTGCTCCCCTTCTCATTCAATAACAACAAAACCCCACATTACAATTATTTAATTATATCATGCTTGAACATGACCCTGCACTCCCTTTTATTGTCTCACCATGCTTCCTTTACACCAATCTTTCTCCATGAAGTGATAAATTTCCACTTACAAAGAATATCTTTTCATTCTTTTGTTGTTGTTGTCGGTAATCCTCAACAGAGGATATTTTCACATTGATTTTTAGAGAGCAGAAGAGGAGGCAGAGACAGGGAGAAAGGAAAATCAATGTAAGAGAGACCCATCAATTGGTTGCCTCCCACACGCGCCCTGACAAGGGCCTGGGATTGAGCCTGCAACCAAGGTACTTGCCCTTGACCAGAATTGAACCCAGGACCCTTCAGTTTATGGGCCAACACTCTATCTCTGAACCAAGCCAGCTAGGGCCATGTTTTTGTTCTTGACCCTAATAGGATGATCAAATATTGGATATCAATTATCCTTTCTCTTTTCCCTTGGTTCCCATCCAATAATGATAAAAATAAGATGGTATAAATATGGAGTGAAACTGAGATGAGGATACACAAGGAAATTATATTCTTTCTGTATTTTAGAAATTCTTTAAAATCTGTGGGCTGATTATGGCTCCCTTTCTTTCTTTACAAATAAATAATTTTAAGATAAATTCTAAAAGAAAATTCAAAGATGAAACCGATAAAAAAATATGATAGTTTCCCAACTGGTGTTGCTCAGTGGTTGTGAGGAGATAGAAGAAGGGGGCTAGGTAGAGACAGTAATATAAGACTTCCATTGCCAGGATCATGGAAACCTTAAATAAACTTTTATCTTTATCACCATTTTCATCTACTTCACCATATTTCTAAAACATTCAAGTTTATGAATAAAACAGATTTAAATTTCTTGTTGACATATGAAATCACTATATCTGCTTATTTATTTTTTGACAATCTATTTTTGAAAAAGAAAAATATTCTGGTTTACGACAGTACTGTATTGTCTTAAATGATGTTCAATTTCTTTAACATTCAGTTTTTATACTCTACTAATAGCAAACTATAACGTATATTGTAATAATATATTAAACATATAGAGGATAGATGACAAACTCATTTTTATGATTCTGTATCAATCACGGGATCAATTTACAAATTAAAATTTTCCAGAGACTAGAAGATGGGAAAATGGGGAGATGTTGTTCAAAGGTACAACATTCTAGTCATAGGATAAGTGAATACATATGGGGATCTAATATACAGCATAATGACTATAGTTACAATATGGTCTTACATACTTAAAAGTGATGAAGAGAGTAGATCTTAAATGTTTTCACCACAGAAATTTTTTTTAATCTTTATTGTTGAGATTATTACAGATGTCCCTCTTTTTTTCCTCACATAGCTTCCCTCCACCTGGTTCCCACCCCACCCCAGGCCCTTGCCACCCTATTGTTTGTGTCCATAGGTAATGCATAAGTGCATATAAGGTCTTTCCTTCTCTTTTTCCACACCCCCCTCCTTCCCCCTTCCCTCTGAGTATCATCAGACTGTTCCATTTCCATGCCCAAGATTCTATTCCATATTCCATTCACCAGTTTATTCTGTTTATCAAATTTTTTATTCACTTGATTTTTATATTCACTTGTTGATAGATATGTATTTGTTGTCACTTTGTTGTTCATATTTTTTATCTTTACCTTTTTCTTCTTCTTCCTCTTCTTAAAAAAAATACCCTTCAGCATTTCATATAATAAGGGTTTGGTGGTAATGAACTCCTTTAGTTTTTCTTGTCTGTGAAGCTCTTTATCTGACCTGCAATTCTAAATGATAGTTTTGTTGGGTAGAGTAATCTTGGTTGTAGGTTCTTGCTATTCATCACTTTGAATATTTCTTGCCACTCCCTTCTGGCCTGAATAGTTTCTGTTGAGAAATCAGCTGACAGTCATATAGGCACTCCCTTGTAAGTAACTAACTGTCTTTCTCTTGCTGTTTTTAAGATTCTCTCTTTGTCTTTTGCCGTTGGCATTTTAATTATGAGGTGCCTTAGTGTGGTCCTCTTTGGATTCCTCTTATTTGGGGATCTCTGTGCTTCCTGAACTTGTAAGTCTATTTTTTTCACCAGGTAGGGGAAGTTTTCTGTCATTATTTCTTCAAACAGGTTTTCAATATCTTGCTCTCTCTCTTCTTTTGGCACCCCCATAATTCGGATGTTGGTACATTTGAGGTTGTCCAAGAGCCTCCTTACACTATCTTCATGTTTTTGGATTCTTTTTTCTTTTTGCTCTTCTGGTTGGGTGTTTTTTGCTTCCTCATATTTCAAATCATTGACTTGATTCTCAGGATTCTATAGTCTACTGTTAAATTCCTATATATTATTCTTTATTTCAGTCAGTGTATGCTTAATTTCTGACTGGTCCTTTTCCTATTTTTTTTTCTTCTTCTTCTTTTTTTTTTTTTTTTGGCATTCTCACTAAGATCCTTGAAGGGCTCACTAAGTTCCTCAGTGGTTTCTAGAAGTTTCTTGAGTAACCTTCTAACTGTGATTTTGAATTCTATATCCACTAGTTTGCTTTCTTCCATTTTTCATTTGTGGCATGTTTTTTTGTCTCCACATTTTGGCTGCTTCCTGTGTTGGTTTCTATGTATTGGGTAGCTGCTAAGTCTCCTTGAGTTGATAGAGTGACCTTGTGTGGTAGGTGTCCTATAGGGCCCAGTAGCTCAGACTCCCCAATCACCTGAGGTGGACACTCTTGGTGTACCCCTTTGTGGGCTGTGTTCACAGTCTTGTTGTAGTTGAGCCTTGATTGCTCTTGGTGTCACTGTGGGAAATTGATCTCCAGGCCAATTGGCTGTGGGGTTCAGCTGTGACTTCAGTGCAAGAGCTGCTGTTCAGGAGACACCCTTATGGATTAGGACTTGCTTCAGTGGGGCTTTGGTGCTCACTGAGTCTGCCTGTTGAGTGTGTCACTTATGGATGTGAAGAGTTGTAATCTGGTATGGTCTCACCCTGACCACTGGGTACACTGGCTCTTGGGTCTCCAGGGAGGTGCAAAGTCAGCCACTGCCTGGGGCCACCCAGCAGGAGCTAAAAAGAGATCTGCAGATTCCTCCTTTTTGTATCAGGTTTGGAAGTGTCCATGCAAGGCCCAACTGTGAAGCAAGGCAGGCTGGTGCTGGTGCCGGCCTTGGGCCTTTTATTGATAGGTTTGGGGCTCCCTGACCCTGCTGCAGCTTGTTTGACAGGTTTTAGGCTGGAAAAGGACAGACCATTCATATGCAAAAGCCACTGCGCACAGCTTGGGTGGGGTTGTAAATTGGGTGGAGCAGGGTCTCAGGGAATCACCAGGGCAGAGTAAACAGAAATGGCTGCCAGTCAGCCCTGCACTTGGGAGGTCCCAGCACAGGAACAATGACTGCTGTAAGCACCTCCATCTGGAAGAAAGCTGCCCCCGCGTTCCTACCCTGATGCCAGACACTCCAGTTTCTCCCGTATGTGTCTAGGTTCCCCCTGAGCCTCCCCCGGCACTGGAGGTCAGAGCAAACAGGAACTTGTAAATTCAATTCACGGTGCTGGCCTTTTAAAAGGAGCAGTTGGGTCTCCAGCAGCCTGTGTGTCACTCAGCCCCAATCTGCACTGGTTTTTACAGTTTGTAGTTCTTATGGCCCATAGGGGCTTCTTTCCCCAGCTCTGGGACCCTGAGCTGGGACTCTGGTATGGGGCTAAGACTCCTTGCTCCTCCAGGTGGCCTCCACAGAGGCAATCTCCCTCCCTATTTAAAATGCAGCACACACTTAATGATCATTACTAAGGCTTTTAGAATGCAGTTTCTCATTTGCCATGGACATGACCACAAAACATTTCCCCAATAGGTTTTTTTCTTGCCATGTTGGTAGCGTAGCATTCAGCCTACTGGGAACATTTTACTAACCTTAGTTTACATTGCTAGATCACTGTCCACTATAAATATAACACAAGCTATAGGAGGTTTCTGTAATAGCCATTGGTAATCAGTGAGATTTGATAACAGCCATCTTAGATATCTGGGGCCTTGATGTCCTTTGTCTAGCCAATCCTTCTCAGTTACCATACAGTTGGTGATCATGATAATCTCTATTCATATTATATAGGACTGACTGAAATGACATCATGATTGAGCAAAAAAAGGGAATAAGACGAGTAACACTCAAACTCAAGAGAGGAACTAAGGCAGTGGAAGAACTCAGAACATGTGAAATTCCTTAAATAAAAGTTTATTAACTTTAAATAGTTGTGCCTATGTTACAAATAATAAAAGCCCTTTATACTTTTTGTAGAAAAAAAATAAAAAGGGGCACACCCAGTGCCGGGCCTGCCCATTCTGTGCCTCCGCACCTCCTACCAGTCTCAAAGTGCTTTCTTCTTTACCTCTCTAGATGCAGTACTTTCACTCAGCCAGCTTTCCCGTGGTTCTGGATGATAGTTATTCTGTATTTTAATTGTAATTTTGAAGTGGTTGTGGGAGGCAGCAAGTACAGGTGTTTACCTATGCCGCCATTTTGGTTCTCTCCTTACCACAGAAATTTGTATTTATGTGTCCTAGACTTGTGCTAGCCTCCAGTAATGTAATTACTTTAATCCAACATAATAAAAGGGAAATATGCAAATTGACTGAACAGCAGAACGACCGTTCCCTATGATGCACAATGACCATCAGAAGGCAGATGCTCAATGCAGGAGCTGCCCCCTGGTGGTCAGTGCGCTCCCACAGGGGGAGCACCACTCAGCCAGAAACCAGGCTCAGGGCTGGCGAGTGCAGCAGCAGTGGTGAAAGCCTTTCCCGCCTCCATGGCAGCCTTAAGAATGTCTGACTGCTCCTGGTGGGAGCAGGCCTAAAGCGTCATTTGGACACCCCTGAGGGCTCCTGGACTGCAAGAGGGCACAGGCCAGGCTGAGGGACCCTCCTCCAAGTGCACAAATTTCATGCACCAGGCCTCTAGTAGTAATATAAGTTATTTTATACTTTTACATCTCTTTTTTTCTCATTCTTTCCTCCATATAAAGCCCATATACTGTGCCCTGAAGAAACATAGGTTTCAACAGGGTGCCAAAAATTTCTGAAGTAATATGAATGTATTACATGGATTGAAGCATTCATAATGTTAAAACCTTCAAGTACTATTGTATTTAATGGGATAAACTGAACAAGAGGTAAAAAACAAACCTTATCTCTTTAACTTGCCCCTAACACTGACATCATTCTTTGGCACAGCCAGAGAAAGAAGTAATGATTTGCAATTTCTGAGCCCATGTTTTTGGTTATTTTCAAACTATCTGCATTGAATTATCTGCTGCCAACTGATCACATATGACTTTCTTAGTTGTTCTCTGAGTGCCGGGGAAACAAGATACCATTTCCCAGCATCCTTTTCCCTGTGTGGTTCAAATGTACAGTTTATCAATGAGAGGACTTTGTGCAAAATTTTAAAATGTGAAAACAGCAGAGGCTGGCTTTTTTATTTATTTTTATTGTTGACACTATTACACATGTCCTCATCCGCCCCCCTTTTGCCCACCTCCACCCAGCCCCTGCCACCCCACCCCTATCACCATGACCACACTGTTGTCTATGGGTTATGCATATATGTTCTTTGGCTTATCCTTTTATCTTCTTTCATCCATTCCTCCTGTCCACTCCCCTTCTGATAGCTGTCAAGCTGTTCCATGTACCCATGCCTCTATTTCTATTGTGTTCATCAATTTATTTTGTTCATTAGGATTCCACATATAAATGAGATCATATGGTACTTGTCTTTTTCTGATTTACATATTTCACTTAGCATAATAATCTCCAGAGCTGTTTTGTAGTCAGACTGGTGAGCAGACAGGAGATCCATAGTGGTTTTATAGCATGTGAGAACTACCTACTTTACTGTTGAGAATGTTGATAGATGCTTCCTCAGAAATTACTGCCATTTCCCAGCATCTTTCCTGAACCAATCTCCAAAGGACTCCAACCTGAGATATATGCTATTGGTTTCCTCAATATTCTATCTGGTGTTCAAACATGATTCCCCTAGCTCAGTGGTCGGCAAACTGCGGCTCATGAGCCACATGCGGCTCTTTGACCCCTTGAGTGTGGCTCTTCCACAAAATACTGACTTCTGCGCATGGGCCACGAAGTTTCAATCGCACTGTACGTGCGCGCCGGCACGTGGTATTTTATGGAAGAGCCACATTCAAGGGGCCAAAGCGCCGCATGTGGCTCGCGAGCCGCAGTTTGCCGACCACTGCCTAGCTCTTCAAAAGCAGGTTGAGTTTTGAGGTCTGTTGCAATGGACACAGACAATAGTGTGGTGTAGGAATGGGGAGGGGGTGGGTACAGAGAGAAAGGGGTCAATTGGGAGGAAAGAGAGGGACATCTGTAACACTTTTAACAGAGTTAAATTTAAATATTTTTCCAAAAAAAAATCATAGGAGTTAATTTGGAACACAGATGGGCTTCTAAAATAAGCAACAAAAGGGTCATGGTATTCCTCCACATGTATCCTTCTTTTTCTCCTCTAGGGACATTCCCGGTCATCCAACTTCCTTAGAGAATGGCAAGTGAAGAGTAGAGTTACCAAGACATGGAGAAGCACTCCCTTTTATCTATTTCCCTTTAGCAGACAGCTTATTTCAAAGGACATTGTGGGATGATAATAGTTTTCAGTGATTGGAATTTCAGAATATGGTTTATCCTGATTTTCACACTGGTCAATCTCAGGGAGAGATTCCTCAGAGAATAAGACCACCAAGGTGTAGGACTAGGGTAGAGAATGCAAGCTATGACTCAAAGACACCAGGGATTCTACTAAATCACATCAGCAAAAAGAAATGAACTAAGGATGCATGCAATAGTATGGGTACACCTCAAAAACATTATGCTTCTTGAATTTGATTAAACTGATAGAAACAAAATGGGTCAGGCATTTTTAATTTGAAAATAGTTTAAAATATATAGAAAGATTCCCAACCCCATATGTAAATAAATTATACCTAAATTTCTTTCATGGATTACTATCATTTGTAGGCCTAATACTGCAATACAATATAAGCAATTTTAATCAAAGCCTGGAGTTCAATTATTTCTACACCAAACAATAACTAATAATGTTGCAAATACAATATGCTCAATCACTGTAACTCTCCTTTTCACATTTTATATCTCTGATTAAAGAACTTTTGGAATTTTTTATTTCCTTAGTCAACCTTCAAGTTTCAGCATAAATAACTTTTTGAAAGGTTACCATGATCCTTAAAATTATTTAATTTTTCTCTCTTTTTCATCACAATAGCAATTATTGCATGTTATAATTATCAAATTTTGAGTTTTCTCTCACAATTTAGCTGAGAAAATACTTAAAAGCAATGCTTAGCAATTAGCACACACATGTTGAAATAATTAACCACGTATATCTTGCAAGGTTTAGTTTTTGAAGGCATTCAGTACATGAAAGTATCATTTATGGGGAGATATATTTCTAGTCAAAGATGGAATTTAATATTCTGAATTGGAGAAGGCAGTTTACCACTAAAGAGTAAAAAGATCTATTCAGAAAGAACAGAGAGAAGTACAGAGACCAGGAAGACTTAGTAAGCCTAATATGATATAAATCATTGAGGGGAGAAATGGCATAGCTATGAATGAATGAACTGAACATTGTTTTCAATTTCCCCATTCATGTTTCGACAACATATTACTTACACCCCAATTTTGTCTCATTGTTTTCAAAATAACAAAATCTTTGAAGCGTATCCTTGAGAGATTCTTTCACCTGCTGGTTCCTCAGAGTGTAAATGAAGGGGTTTAGTAAGGGAGCAACAGAGGTATTGAGCACAGCTACGCCTTTAGTTAAAGACACCCGTTCCTTTGCTGAAGGTTTCATGTATGTAAAGATGCAACTCCCATAAGTAATAGAGACAACGACCATGTGTGAGGAACAGGTGGAAAAGGCCTTTTTTCGCTGTTGAACAGAAGGGAATTGTAGAATGGTTTTGATGATGTACACGTAGGAGAGGACCACTAACAGCAAAGTGATGACAAGTGTCACCACAGCCAAGACAAAGGCCATCAACTCTAGGAAATGCGTATCTGTACAAGAGAGCTGCAGTAAGGGAGAAGTGTCACAGAGGAAGTGATCAATCGTTTTGGAGGCACAGAAATCCAGCTTGAGTCCCAAGACCAAAGGGGGAAATATGATTAGGAATCCAGATATCCAAGAGCTGAGTACAAGCTGACAGCACACTTTGCTGTTCATAATGATGGGGTAGTGCAGCGGTTTGCAGATGGCAACATAGCGGTCATAGGACATGGCAGCCAGAAGGAAAAATTCTGTAACTCCTAATGAAATGAAAAAGAACAATTGAGTTACACAACCACTGTAGGAAATTGTTTTGTCCCCAGTCAGAATGCTTATTAAGAATCGTGGAATGCAGACGGTTGTGAATGAAATCTCTAAGAAGGAGAAATTTCGGAGGAAGAAATACATTGGAGTCTTGAGACGGGGATCCAGCATGGTGAGGAGGATGATAATTAAGTTCCCCGTCAGGCTCAAGATGTAGTTGAAAAATAGAAACAGGAAAATCACAATTTGCAACAGAGGGTCACCTGTCAGTCCAAGCAAAATGAACTCTATTTCTGTTGAGTTGTTCATTTCTTTTTTGTTTTCCTATCAAAGCTAGAAAAAAAATTTAAAGCACAAGTGAGAAAATAGGTTTCTTTATTCTCAACCATAGAATGTTTCACATTCAGAAACTTGTCAATGTGTAAATATTTTCACAAATCTACTTTGAATTCATCAAAATGAATATGTCCTCTAAAGTCAGTCATATTTATAAAAATGCTGAGTATTTTCCTTTAACAAGATTGAAATAAGTCTTACTGTGGTTTATCAGTCATTAAAACTTTATCCCCACAACTTAACATTGATCTATATCATCTTCCAAAGACTTTACCCTAATAGACTATTTAAATAGTTTAGATATTCTATTTTCTGAAATTAGCAAATATTTTAAGTAATTTTATTCCTTTTACTCATCACTAAGTTCCATTTTATATGTCCTTTCTTTTATTTTTTGTAGCATTTCCTTTACATTTTTTTCAACTCCATCTGCTTGCCTATTCATACATTTTATCAGTGGCCTTTAGATTCAACACTTAGAAAATTCCCAGTAAATCAGTAACAATTATTCAAATCTGGATGACTTGGGAAATAAACAAACAGAAAAACTGAAATAAGTCTTCTTATATTTTAATCTATTTTTACTTTATTCAATTATAATAGTTTTATATTACCTTCTTTATGGTTGTGCAGATTACATTAAGAAGCTGTAGCTTTGCTTGCATATAAAATGATCTTAAGCACAGTCACAGTTCTTGTCACTGACTAGTGTTATAACCATATCCCATAGTTACTGATTACAATTTGTTTTCTGTTAATTATATTATTTGTAGTAGAGCAAGACTCTTTGTCTTAGCCAGTTTTCAGAATTGCCAGATGATATTCAAAAGTCTTTCTTCTTCCCCCATTTTTTAAAATTTTAAACTATAATAGAAAAAAATCAAATGTCACATAAGTACTTTTATTTCTTATCAACTAAGTTTATTCAAATATATTCCTCTACTTTTCTAGATAACCTGATATTATTTTATTCATACATATTCTTTTTAAAGTTACTAAATCCCTAGAATCTTTGTGTTAAACATATCTGAATTCTTACCACCAGTTTTAATCTGTTTATTGTTTGTGAATAATGTTAGTCCTTGCATTTCCACATAATATTTCCATTTGATTGTTCCTTAAGTTTTTCTATTAATCACTTTTTTCATTAAAATATAAGTCTACATTTCTTATTCATTGTCTGTGGAATTTTATGACATGGTAGGCAAACTATAAGTAGTAAAGACATTATTTCATCATTTTCTAGTTTAAATAATCTTCTGAGTTTTGTTAAACACACCAATTGTTTTTAAATTTGAACTAGGTGTAAATATTTTGCTAGATTTCCTCAAAAAGTGAAAAATAGCTCCTTCTAATTTATCTAATGCAGTTAAAGTTATAGGGTTAGATAAATAAAATGAATTAGTCATTTATCTATGAAAATACATGCTACATATATGTGTGTGTGTGTGTGTGTGTGTGTGTGTTCATAGCAAAATTTTATAGAAGTTTTTATTTCTTCATCAAAAAGAATGGATCAATAAGACAATTTAAAGACAAGTTCAATTATCTTATACTTCCAAAATATTTTCCTAAGTTCTGATTTAAAAAAAGACATATTAAAATTTGACTTACCTTACACACAGCACATTGGGATTTCCTTTTTTGTTATGATATATAGTAGAATACATAAACTAACTAAATTAAGAGTGATGATAATCATTTCAGGACTTCATTCAATTATTAAAAGGATATTTTACAAAAATCAATGTTTTCTTCAGAAGGATTCAAATAAAAAGTGAAATGTGTTTTCTTTCTTTTTCAAAATATTTTCCATTATTCACTTAAGTTCACACTCACAACATATCTCATTATTCAGATACTAAAGAACATGGATGTATCTCTACCATCCCTTCCAGTTTGGTTAAATTTTCACTAAGTTCTTCTTAGTCTTTAACTGGAAGTGTTATGTCACAGGTGATTAAAATCTAAGAAGAAATATGTTTAAGTACAGAAATTTAACATATCCCATGATTCAAACTAAATTTTATCTTTTGGCTCAATAAGGACCCAAGGGAACCAATAGCAAACAATATTCCCCTAAAGACATATTCAGAAAGTACAATTTATGTGCCAATAAAGGAAATTCCATTCAGCTGATCCTTTTTTTAATCTAGTAAATATGAAATAAAAATATGAATTGTTTCATAGTCTAAAGACAATATAGGAAAACCTTCTGGTCTTTAGTAAGAAACATTTTTTCACTATTACTAAAATAATAATAGTAGTAGTAGTAATAATAATAATAATAATAATAATAGGCCCAATATTAGATTTTAATGTTGCAGAGAAATTCAATTTAAATAAGAGTTTTAACTGTATATTACTAAAATATTTCTGAGGTTTCTCTTTTAATTTTAAGAAAGTGTTTTTGTTAGAGTTGTTGCTTAGAAATATGGGAAAAGCAAACCTATGATGGCACATTAATTTTATGGCATGAGGACCTTTTCAGGAGAATGAAAATATCTGAAACTTTTGCCCTAACCAGTTTGGCTCGGTGGATAGAGCATCGGCTTGCAGACTGAAGGGTCCCAGGTTCAATTCCAGTCGGGGACATGTGCCTTGGTTGCGGGCACATCCCCAGTGGTGGGTGTGCAGAAGGCAGCTGATCGATGTTTCTCTCTCATCGATGTTTCTGGCTCTCTATCTCTCTCCCTTCCTCTCTGTAAAAAAAAATCAATAAAATATATTTAAAATATCTTATACTTTTGAACTGTATTGATATAAAAGATTCTGCTAAAGTTAAGTGGATAGGTTACATATATTATATGCAAATTATTATGAAACAAATTCCCTGATAACTTTATCGTGATCCAAATAAAAGTTGTGAAAAGGAAGTTTTAAAAGACTTGCTATTGGTATTTAAACATGAAGAAAATTTCTTTTTTAAAAATATTCTTAAATTATAAATTTTAAAAAATTTAAGTATAGTTAATATTCAACATTATGTTAGCTATATTAATTTTAGGTGTACAATATAGTGACTTGATATGTTTATACTTTACAATGTGATTGCCCACTAATTCTAGTTATCATCTGTCAGTGTGCAAACTTATGTCAATATTAAGAAAATTTCTTAAGAAAGCTTCAAGTCAACTATCAGAATTCACAGAGTTGAATGGCAGCCCAAATATTGCTCTTATACAACAAACACAACATCAGATAAATGTCTATAGAAACCTACAGTTTTTCAACTGATTTAAATCTTGTTTAAAAATCAGTTACTCCTAGAAGTGGGATCACTGGGTCAAATGGGAGTTCAGAAATACCAATCAGAAAGAATATATGCACCCCGATGTTCATAGGAGCACAATTTACTATAGCTAAGATTTGGAAACAGCCCATCAGCAGATTTGTGGATTAAAAAAGCTGTAATACATTTACACAATGGAATGTTATGCAGCTGTAAAAAAGAAAGAACTCTTACTATTTGCAACAGCATGGAGGGACCTGGACAGTATTGTGATAAGCAAAATAAGCCAGTCAGAGAAAGAGAAGTATCACATAATCTCTCTCAAATGTGAAATCTAATGAACAAAATAAACTGATGAACAAAATAGATCCAGAGACATAGAAGCATGAAACAGACTGATGAATCTCAGATGGAAGGTGAGGGTGGGGGTGTTGGAAGAGCAATTAACCAAAAACTTTTATGTATATACTAGTATGCATAATCCATGGTCAGAGACAACAGTGTGGTGAAGGCCAGAGCGGAGAGGTATGGGGGGTGAGGGGGCCAGGTGGATAGAGTCAATAGGATAAAAAAGGGGACATATGTAATACTTTCAACAATAAAGATAAATTTAAAAATTGAATGGGGAAACATATTTTGGTATATTCATATATTAGAAAACTACTCAGCTACATACAAAATGGAATAAACTGTTAGAACAAATAAAATAGAAAATTTCAAAAACATTACGCTGAGCAAAATATTTCGACACAAAATAGTACATGCTGTATTCCATACATTTATAATTCTACAACAGGAAAATCAAATATATAGTGACAGAAAGCAGGTCAGTAATTGAAGGAGATCAGAGAAGGAATGTTTTGAGATAACAAAGATATTATACACCTAGTGGGGGCGTTGATTACTTGGATGGATATTTTCAAATTTTCTCAAACTTTACTCTTAAAATTGATGCATTTTATTATGTATAAATTATACTCCAATAATTTTTATTTAAAAAGCAAAGAGAATAAGCAAAATAACTTCAGGTACGTCACATAAAGGAATACATTCGCTAACACAGAGTCTAAGTAAGGAATTCTCACACACTGCACAGAAGAGTATAATTGGTACATCCACTTTGTAAAATATACCGTATAACTAACAATTAAAATTTTAGGTATAGATTCTAGCCAGGGACCTCAGTTGGTTGGAGTGTTGTTATGATATTCCAAATTTGTGGGTTCAATCCCGGGTTAGGGTACATACAAGAATCAACCAATGAATGCATAAATAAGTGGAAAAACAAATTGATGTTCTCTCTCTCTCTCTCTCTCTCTCTCTCTCTCTCTCTCTCTTTCTCTCTTTCATAAATAAAGTTTTTTTTTTAATTTAGGTATGTTATCACCAGCAATGTCTGCATGTGTAAACAAAAATCATGAATAAGATAGTCTTATCTGTACTATTGAAAATAAGCAGGAGCGGGCAACTTTAATGTACATTAAGAGTAATACAAATAAACTGGCATATAGTTACACTGAGATGTTGTACAATATTGAAAATAAAAAAGCTGCTGCTATATGTCATAAGTTTTTGGGTGTCACAAACAAAGGAAAATATTGTACAAAAGAAGATTTATGCAAATATATAGTGTATTAATTCCTTCACATGAAGTTCAGACACAAGCCAGAGTCTTGTATCTATGCTAATAAAAGGGTAATATGCTAATTTGATGGGTCGACCTGCCATCTTCTGGACATCTGACTTCCTTCCAGACAAAGCCATGGTGGCGGGGGTTGAGGCAGAGGCAGTTAGGGCAAATTCAGGCTGGCAGGAAATTAGGGGCAATCATGCTGACAGGGGAGGGCAGTTGCAGACAACCAGGCTGTCAGGGGAGGGCAGTTGGGGGCGACCAGGCTGGCAGGCAAGTGCGTGGTTAGGAGCCAGTGGTCCTGGATTGTGAGAAGGATGTCTGACTGTGGGTTCAGGCCTAAACCGGCAGTCGGACATCCCCTGAGTGGTCCTGGATTGGAGAGCGTGCAGGCCGGGCTGAGGGACACTGCCCTCCCACCCCCATGCATGAATTTTATGCACTGGGCCTCTAGTATAATAATAAAAGTTAGAACAGTGGCTACTTTTCATTGAATCTTGACTGGCAGAGTAAGAGGGAGTTGTCTTAATTGCTGCTAATATTCTATGCCTTGTTCTGTGTAGTGGTTATACGGTTGTATATATTAGTAAAGGTTAATTAATAGGTAGAATTTAATTTGTGCCCTTATTGTAAATGTCTTATACAGCAATATATTATTAAAAGTGAAACAGAAATTTCCAAACACAAAATCTAAGTGCATTCATCATCACTATACCTACAAAAGAAGAAATAATAAAGTGTTCTTTATAACTAAGAAACATAATGACATGTATTCTTATTTTTCAGCTATTGTTGGCATTCAATCTTATTTTAGTTTCAAATGTACAGCATAGTGGTTAGACATTTGTATAATGTATGAATAGATCCTCCCAATAAGTCTAGTACCCACCTGGCCCCATGCATAGGTATTACAATATTATTAACTATTTTCACTGTGCTGTACTTTCCGTCCCTGTGACTACTTTGTAACTACCAATTGTACTTATTCGACTTCCTTCACCTTTTTCACCCAACTCCCAACCTCTCTTCCCTCTGGCAACCATCATTTTGTTCTCTGTCTTTATGAGTCTGTTTCTGTATTTTGTTCTTTATACTCTATATATAAGTAAAGTATTGCTATTTGTGTTTCTCTGTCTGACTTATTTTACTTAAAATAATAACCTATAAGTCCATCCAGCTTGTCACAAATGGTAAAATTTCATTCTTTTTATGGCTGAGTAAAATTCCATTGTACATATACATTTTTCATCCAATTGTCTTGGTGGGCACTTTAGCTGTTTTCATGTAATGGCTCTTATAAATGACAAATGCATATATCTTTCCAAATTAGTGTTTTGGGTAAATACCCAGAAATGCAATTGCTGGGTCATAGAGTAGTCATATTTTTTATGGAGCATCCACAATGTTTTCCCAAGTGGCTGCATCAATTTGAAAACCTACAAACAATGCACCAGAGTTCTCTTTTCTCTTACCCTCTTCCTGCTTTAGTTTTTCCCTATCCTTTATTTTTACCTCCTGTTAAAATTTGATCTTACTTATATATCTAAATTCTGCTCCCCTGCTCTAAGTCCATACACAATTCTCTCTTCTCTTTCTTCACTATCCAAATTTTTTTCTCTCTTCCTTTTCTTTTCTTTTTTTGTTTTTCATTTTATTTTGTTTTGTTTTGCCTTCTTCTTTCTCTCTGTCTTGTTGTGTGTTTGTTTGATTGTTGATTAGTTTCATTTTTGTTTGATTGTTTCTCTTTTTTGCTTCTGTTTTTCCTCAACTAGCTTGTTCTCTTCTTCTACTAATAGCTTAACTAATTCCAATCACCAACTCAGGCATATCTACTCTCTATTCTCCTGTTCCAATAGTTAACAAATACATAGATAGATATATTAAAGAAGGGGAATATATATATATATATATATATATATATATATATATATATATTCTTTTCTATATATATTTTATAGAAAATAAATATATATATTATATATATATTTATTTTCTATATATATTTTATTTCCTTTTTTATATTTTCTGTTTTTAACTTTTCATCTTATACACTAATTCTCTTTCTACCTCCTCTATAATGAAGTGAGGCTATTTCTCCATTCATTCAATTCCTTGACCATACCTTCTGGAAATAAGCACTCCCTCCTCAGATTCATCTGGGTGTTTGTTTTGCATTTTTTTTATAAGTTGTTTTTTTGTAGTTTTTATTCATCTCTGGGTGTTTGTTGTTTGCATTTTTTGGATTAGTTGTTGTTTTAATGGCATCTTCTCCCCATATACATATATTTCCGCCATTCTTTTTTATTCTCTTTCTTTTCTCTCTTACATTTTTTTACTTTTCTCAATACAATTTTTCCTCTCTTTTCTTTTTATCCCCTAATTCTCTTTTCTTTGGTGGCACAACCTTGGGTGTTGTGCCTTGTTGTGTTGTATTTTGTGCCTTTAAGTCAATGCAGGAGAGAGAGAGCTATATAACCAGACACCATGAGAGGAGGGATCATGGGTAGACAAAGAAACATCCTGAATACAAAAGAAAGAAGGGACGGACATCATCCAGAACCACAGGAAGGCTGGCTGAGTGGAAATTCTACAACTAGGAGGAAAGAGAATATCATATCCAGACTCAGAGGAGGCGCAGTACTGAAGTGAAATACTCAGGTGCAGAGTGCACGCGGAGCGGGCTGGCAGTGGAGGGCGCGGTTGGTGTTTTCAATAGGGAGGGAGTCTCAGATTCTGAGCTCCAGATCCGGGCGAGTCTCTAGGGACCCAGACTCTAACGGGAGAAGCGGGACTGTCTGGCTTCGGTCGGAACTCGAAGGCAGCTTTCTCTCCGAAGTTTGCAGCGGTTGCTGGGACTCTGTGAGGCAGAGCCCCTAGGGACAGAACTGAGAGCAGCCATAACTGCTCTCTCCGGCCCACCCTGTTGATCCCGAGCCCGAGCGACCCACCCACCCCTCCCAAGCCCTGCGCAGAGCCATTTGCCAGATAGCCTCAGGCAAGGGCTAGATTAGCACCTCCCTAGAGGACAGAATTTCTCTCACTGCAGACACAGCTGATTCTCACAGCCAGCTGGCCTGGAGGTCAAATCCCCCTAGTATTAACTACAACAATCAAAGCTTAACTACAGGAGGACTGCACACAAAGACCACTAGGGGGTGCACCAAGAAAGCATAAAAAATGCGGAGACAAAGAAACAGGACAAAACTGTCAATGGAGGATATTCAGTTCAGAACCACACTTTTAAGGTCTCTCAAGAACTGTCTAGAAGCCGCTGATAAACTTAATGAGATCCTCAACAAATCTAATGAGACCCTCGATGTAATGATAAAGAACCAACTAAAAATTAAACATACACGGACTGAAATAACGAATATTATACAGACTCCCAACAGCAGACCAGAGGACCGCAAGAATCAAGTCAATGATTTGAAATGCAAAGAAGCTAAAAACACCCAACCAGAAAAGCAAAATGAAAAAAGAATCCAAAAATACGAAGATAGTGTAAGGAGCCTCTGGGACAGCTTCAAGCGTACCAACATCAGAATTATAGAGGTGCCAGAAGATGAGAGAGAGCAAGATATTGGAAACCTATTTGAAGAAATAATGACAGAAAACTTCCCCTACCTGGTGAAAGAAATAGGCTTCCAAGTCCAGGAAGCATGGAGAACCCCAAACAAAAGGAATCCAAAGAGGACCACACCAAGACACATCATAATTAAAATGCCAAGAGCAAAAGACAAAGAGAGACTCTTAAGAGCAGCAAGAGAAAGAAATTCAGTTACCTACAAGAGAGTACCCATACTACTGTCAGCTGATTTCTCAACAGAAACTTTGCAGGCCAGAAGGGAATGGCAAGAAATATTCAAAGTGATGAATACCAAGAACCTACAACTAAGATTACTTTATCCAGCAAAGCTATCATTCAGAACTGAAGGTCAGATAAAGAGCTTCACAGATAAGGAAAAGATAAAGGAGTTCATCACCACCAAACCAGTATTATATGAACTGCTGAAAGGTATCCTTTAAGAAGAGGAAGAAGAAGAAAAAGGTAAAGATACAAATTATGAACAACAAACATGCATCTATCAACAAGTGAATCTAAGAATCAAGTGAATAAATAATCTGGTGATAATAATAGAATCAGGGACATAGAAAGGTAATGGACTGACTATTCTTGGGGGGGAATGGGGTGTGGGAGATGCGGGAAGAGACTGGACAAAAATCGTGCACCTATGGATGAGGACAGTGGGTGGGGAGTGAGGGCAGAGGGTGGGGCGGGAACTGGGAGGAGGGGAGTTATGGGGGGGAAAAGAGGAACAAATGTAATAATCTGAACAATAAAGATTTAATTAAGAAGAAAAAAACACACAAAAAATAAAAATAAAAAAAAGAAAATAAAAAAAAGAAAGAAGGCATCACCAGAAAAGGAACTAAAAGAAATAGAGGCAATCAATATGTTAGAGAAAGAATTCAGAGCAATGGTCATAAAGTTGCTGAAAAGGATGAAAGAGAAATTCAATAATATGTGTAAGCACCAAGAGGAAATGAAGAAGAACCAAGAAGAAAGGAAAAATGACATCACTGCAAGAAAGAACATAATAGAAAACATCAACAGTAGACTAGAAGAAGCAGAGGATTGCATCAGTGAGCTAGAAGACAAGGTAGGAAAAAATAGTCAAGCAGAGCAGCATCTAGAAAAAAACATAAAAAACAGGAGAGCCTAAGGCAGTGGTTTTCAACCTTCCTAATGCCGAGACCCTTTAATACAGTTCCTCATGTTGTGGTGACCCCCAACCATAAAATTATTTTCGATGCTATTTCATAACTGTGATGTTGCTACTGTTATGAATCATAATGTAAGTATCTGATATGCAGGATGTATTTAGGCGACCCCTGTGAAAGGGTCGTTCAACCCCCTAAGGGGTCATGACCCACAGGTTGAGAACCGCTGGCCTAAGGGCACTTTGGGACAACATGATACGAAACAAAATCTGCGTAATAGAGGTACCTGAATAGAGGTAAACTGAGCAAGGAAAAGAAACCTGTTTGAAGAAATAATGACAGAAAACTTCCCTAATATAGGGAAGAAAAATCTCACACAAGTCCAAGAAGCTAACAGAGTCCCAAACATGAACACCAAAAGACCAACCCAAGACACATTATAATTCAATTGGCAAATACCAACGACAAAGTAAAAATCTTAAAGGCTGTCAGAGAGAGACAGAAAGTTACCTACAAAGGATCACCCATCAGACACCCGATTGATTTCTCCACAGAAACACATCAGGCCAGAAGAGAATATAATGAAATATACAAAGTCATGCAAAGCAAGGGTCTGAATCCTAGAATACTGTGCCCAGCAAGGCTATCATTCAAAATTGAGGGTGAAATCAGCAGGTTCACAGATAAAAAATTACTAAGGAAGTTTATGATCACCAAACCAGCAATGCAAGAAATGCTAAAGGGTCTGCTGTAAAAAGAAGAAATATGAAGGAAAGGAGGACAATCAGCATAAAGAATAAAAACGGAGACAAACATGTACCTATCAATACTCACTTTAAATTTAAATGGATTAAGTGCTCCAATCAAAAGACATAGGGCAGCTGAGTGGATAAGAAAACATGACCCATATATCTGCTGTCTATAGGAAACCCACCTCAGAACAAAGGACTCACACAGACTGATGGTGAAGGGATGAAAAAACATTTTCCAGATGAATGGAAATAAAAAATAAGCTGGGGTAGCAATACTTACATATGACAAATTAGACCTCAAAGTGAAGGCCATAACAAGAGATAAGGAAGGCCACATCATAATACTAAAGGGAGCAATCCAAAAAGAAGATATAACTCTGGTAAACATATATGCACCCAATACAGGAGCAGCTAAATAAATAAGAACCTTCTGGCCCGAACCGGTTTGGCTCAGTGGATAGAGCGTCGGCCTGTGGACTGAAGGGTCCCAGGTTCGATTCCGGTCAAGGGCATGTACCTGGGTTGCGGACACATCCCCAGTAGGAGATGTGCAGGAGGCAGCTGATCGATGTTTCTCTCTCATCGATGTTTCTAACTTTCTATCTCTCTCCTTTCCTCTCTGTAAAAAATCAATAAAATATATTTTAAAAAAAAAGAAAGAAAGAAACTTCTGGAGGATATCAAAGGAGAGATTGACAGCAATACAGTCATAGTAGGGGACTTTAATACCCCACTAACACCACTTGAAAAATCCTCTAAACAAAAAAAAAAAATCAACAAAGAAACATCAATCCTAAATCACTCATTAGAACAGATGGAATTAATTGACATCTTCTGAACAATTCACTCCAAAGCCACAGAATATACATTGCTCTCAAGTGCACATGGGTCATTTTCAATGATAGACCGCATATTGGGACACAGGCAAAGTCTCTTCAAATTCAACAAGATATAAATCATATCAAGCATCTTCTCAGATTACAATGGCATAAAACTAGAAATCAGCTACAATAAAAAGTATTTAAAAAATCAAAAACCTGGAGGCAAAATAGCATGCAATTAAACAATGACTGGAGTACCAAGGAGATCAAAGAAGAAATAAAAAGAATCATGGCAACAAACGACAATGAAAACACAACTATCCATGATCCATGGGACACAGTGAAAGCAGTCTTGAGAGGGATGTTCACAGCTCTACAGGCCTACCTCAAAAAACAGGAAACAATGGTAATAAATTATCTACCCCTACAACTCCAAGAGTTTGAAAGAGAGCAACAAGAAAAGCCCAGCATAAACAGAAGAAAGGAAATAATAAAGATCAGAGCAGAGATAAACGACATAAAGATTAAAAAAATAATACAAAATAAAACCAAGAGCTGGTTCTTTGAAGGGATAAATAAGATTGATGGGCCTCAAGCCAGGCTCACCAAGAAGCAAAGAGAGAGGACCCAAATAAACAAAATCAGAAATGAAAAAGGTGAATAACAACCAATCACACTGAAATACAAACAATTATGAAAAAATACTATGAACAACTGTACTCCAACAAAATGGACAACCTAGATGAAATGGAAATATTCTCAGGAAAATACAAGCTCCCAAAACTCAATCAAGAATAAACAAAAAACCTGATTAGGCCGATAACTACCAAAGATATTAAAACAGTAATCAAAAATCCTCCAGCAAACAAAAGCCCTGGTCCAGACAGCTTTACAGGGGAGTTCTACCATGCATTAAAAGAACTAAAACCTATCCTCCTCAGACTATACCATAAATTCAAGGAGAAGGCACACTTCCAAGCTCTTTCTATGAAGCCAGCATTAGCCTAATTCCGAAACCAGATAAAGACACCACAAAAAAAAAGGGAACTACAGGCCAAAATTCTTGATGAACATAGATGCTAAAATCCTCTACAAAATTCTAGCAAATATGATTTTGCCACACATTAGAAATATCATACACCATGACCATGTGGGATTTATTCCGGGGATGCAAGGATGGTACAATATCCGCAAATCAATAAATGTGATATACTACATAAACAAACTGAGACAAAAATCACATAATCATACCAATCGATGCAGAAAAAGCATTTGACAAAATCCAACACCCTTTCTTGATTAAAAACTCACAACAAAGTGGGAATAGAGGGATCATACCTCAACATAATAAAAGCCCTATATGACAAACCTATAGCCAACATCATACTCAATGGGCAAAAACTAAATTCATTTCCCCTAAGAACAGGAACAAGACAGGGATGCCCACTTTCACCACTCCCGTTTTACATAGTACTGGAAGTGCTGGACATAGCAATCTGACAAGAAGAAGAAATAAAAGGCATCCAAATTGGAAAAGAAGAAGTAAAGCTGTCCTTATTCGCAGATGACATGATACTATACATAGAAAACCCCAAAGACTCCATCAAAAAACTACTAGACATAATAAATGAATTTGGAAATATAGCAGGATACAAAATTAACACCCAAAAATATGGCTTTTTTACATACCAATAATGAACTCACAGAAAGAGAAATGACAAAATAAATCCCATTTGCATTGCACCAAAAAAATTAAGTTACCTAAGAATAAGCTCAACTAAGGATGTAAAAGACCTGTTCTCAGAAAACTACAGGACATTGAAAAAAAGAGATAGAAGACATAAACAAATGGAAGAATATACCGTGTTCATGGATTGGTAGAATCAACATCATTAAAATGTCCATACTACCCAAAGCAATCTACAGAGATTCCATGTAATCCATACTAAAATACCAACAGCATATTACATAGATCTAGAACAAACTCTCCAAAAATTCATCTGGAATAAAAAGAGAAACTGAATAGCCACAGCTATCCTGAGAAAGAATAATAAAGTTGGAGGGATCACAATACTGGATATCAAGCTATATTACCAAGCTACTGTTCTCAAAACTGCATGGTACTGTCACAAAAAGAGACATATAGACCAATAGAACAGAACAGAGAACCCAGAAATCAACCCAAACCATTATGCTCAATTAATATTTGACAAAGCAGGCAAGAGCATACAATGGAGTCAAGACAGTCTCTTCAATAAATGGTGCTGGTAAATTTGGTCAGATACATGCAAAAAAAAATGAAACTAGATCACAAACTTACACCATACACAAACACAAACTCAAAATGGATAGAGGACTTGAATGTAAGATGGGAAACCATAAAAATTCTACAAGACTCCATAGGCAGCAAAATAGCAGACATATGTCGTAGCAATATCTTTATAGACACAGCTCCTAGGGCAATGGAGACCAAGGAGAAAATAAACAAATGGGACTACATCAAAATTAAAAGCTTCTGCACAGCAAAAGAAACCATCAACAAAACAACAAGAAAGCCCACTGCATGAAAGAACATATTTTCCAAAGATATTTCTGATAAGGGTTTAATCTCCAAAATTTACAGAGAACTCATACAACTTAACAAAAGGAAGATAAATGATCCAATCAAAAATGGGCAAAGGAACTAAATAGACACTTATTGAAAGAGGACATACAGAAGGCCCAGAGATATAGAAAAACGTGCTCAAACTCAAATCAAAGATGCAAATCAAAAGAACAATGAGATACCATCTCATGCCTGTCAGAATGGCTATCATCAACAAATCAACAAACGCCAAGTGCTGGCGAAGATGTGGAGAAAAAGGAACCCTCATGCACGGCAGGTGGAAATGCAGACTGGTGCAGCCGCTGTGGAGAACAATATGGAGTTTCCTGAAAAAGTTGAGGATGGAACTCCCATTTGACCCAGTGATCCCACTTCTAGGACTATAACCCAAGAAACCAGAAACACCAATCAGAAAGTATATATGCACTCCTCTGTTCATAGCAGCACAATTTACAGTAGCTAAGTTTTGGAAACAACTTAAGTGCCCATCAGCAGATGAATGGATTTAAAAAACTGTGGTACATCTACACAATGGAATACTATGCCGTTATATAAAAGAAGGAACTTTTACCATTTGCAACAGCAAGGATGGAACAGGAGAGAATTATGCTAAGTGAAATAAGCCAGTCGGAGAAAGATAAATATCACATGATCTCACTCATATGTGGGGTATAATGATCAACATAATTTAATGGACAAGAATAGATCCAGAGACAAATGGTAGGGGAAGGGGTTTAGAGAGCAACTAAAGGACTTGTATGCATGCATATTAGAATAACCAATGGACACAGACACTGGGGCTGTTGGGGCTTGCCTGGGATGGGAATGAGGAGGTGGGGTCAATTGGGGAAAAAGGAGACATATGTAAAACTTTAGACAATAAAAAAGGAGAAATTTCAACAAGTTAAAAATACATGACTCATACAGTTATTCAATTAACACATGCAAAATATTTTATTCAAGTAATTTGACATTAACCAGTAAAATGGTACCGCTCAAAGATTTTGAGGAATAACATTATATAATTAGAAGACTGCTGTTCAGTATCTGATAGATATTGAACTGGCTAATATCCAATAGTGCCATTAAACTGTGACCTTTAGGATATGTTTTCTACTGAACACAAATCTACAGCCACAGTTTTACAATTTCACTTCACAGTGGCTGGAATTTAGGCAAAAGTACATAGCCAAGTCAAATGCCTGTGCATTTTCCTGCATAATTAAATAATTATTGGATGGCCCATCAAATTATGACATGGTAACGATAGTCATTCTGATTTATTTCTAAAATTTGGAGGATTTTTATCAATAATTTATTTGTGCAATCTCCTGGCCACTCACCTACTATCCTGCTCCTGGGGTGGAAAGCAGGCTTACCTGACAGATGGATTTTGAACTAGTAAATGGCTGTATGATATTCCTATTCCCTCTCCTGATTTACACTGTATTTTCTACAGACAGATGTCAGACTGTTCAAATTCATGAAATAAAAGGGTTTGCCCCAAGTGGTGTGGTAGAGTTGGGGGTCTAGCACTGTCTATCTGAGAGATATGACTAACTCAGGAGCTTCTTATCAGGATGTTCAAAGCCATGTTTTAAATACTTCTAGCTATAATAAAACTGGTAATTCTTTTTACCTGAAACTATATAATTTTATTAACCAATGTCACCCCAATAAATTTGATAAAGAATGAATTGAAAAATAGAAAAACATTAAGATTGCCTAAATGTTGTCAAATACTTAAGTCTCTCAAATCATAATACTCTATTTTTTTCAGTAGAGATTGAGCTTTAATTTGTACATTTTATTTTTGATTTTGATTTTTAAATTTAAATTCTTTATTGTTTAAAGTATTACGTTAAGTTCCCTTTTCCCCCCATTGACCACTCTCCAGCCACCCCCACCCCCCAGCACATTCCTCACCTCCACCCCCATCTGTGTCCATTGGTTATGCTCATATGCATGCATATACACTGAGTGGCCAGATTATTATGACTGGCCAGATTATTATGATCACCCCATCAGTACTTCATTGACACTTCCAAAAATACTGAATATTGAAAACTTCCTAAGCAAATACTCTCAATGTTTTATTATTATTATTATTTGCATAACTAATTAACTTCATTGTACTGATGGGGTGGTCATAATAATCTGGCCACTCAGTGTAAGTCCTTTGGTTAATCTCTTACTCCCTCACCCCCTGCCTTCCTTCCCTTATAGGTTTGATAGTCTGTTTGATGCTTCTATGACTCTGGTTCTATTTTTGTTCATCAGTTTATGTTGTTCATTAGATCCCACATATGAGTGAGATCATGTGATATTTATCTTTCTCTGACTGGCTTATTTCACTTAGCAAAATGCTCTCCTGTTACATCCATGCTGTTGCAAATGGTAAACATTCCTTTTTTTTTATAGCAGCATAGCATTCCATTGTGTAGATGTACCACAGTTTTCTAATCCACTCATCTGCTGATGGGCCCTTAGTCTGTTTCCAAGTTTTACCTATAGTAAATTGTGCTGCTATGAACATAAGAGTGCATAAGTCCTTTCTGATTGGTGTTTCTGGTTTCTTGGGATAAATTCCTAGAAGTGGGATCACTGGGTCAAATGGGAGTTCCATTCTCAACTTTTTGAGGAAACTCCATACTGTTCTCCACAGTGGCTGCACCAGTCTGCATTCCCACCAGCAGTGCAAGAGGGTACCTTTTTCTCCACATCTTCGCCAGCACTTGTCGTTTGTTGATTTTTTGATGATAGCCATTCTGACAGGCGTGAGATGGTACCTCATCGTTATTTTGATTTGCATCTCTCAGATGATTAGTGACTTTGAGCATGTTTTCATGTCTCATGGCCTTCTGTATGTCTTCTTTTGAAAGGTGTCTATTTAGGTCCTTTGCCCATTTTTCGATTGGATTGTTTATCTTCTTTTTGTTAAGTTGAATGAATTCCCTATAAATGTTGGAGATTAAACCCTTATCGGTGATAACATTGACAAATATGTTCTCCCATGCAGTGGGCTTTCTTGTTGATTTGTTGATGGTTTCTTTTGCTGTGCAGAAGCTTTTTATTTTGATGTAGTCCCGTTTGTTTACTTTCTCCTTAGTTTCCATTGCCCTAGGAGCTGTATTGGTAAAGATATTGCTATGACAAATGTCTGCTATCTTGCTGCCTATGGCTTCTTCTAGGATTTTTATAGTTTCCTGTCTTATGTTTAAGTCTTTTATCCATTTTGAGTTTATTTTTGCATATGGTGTACATTGGTGGTCTAGTTTCATTTTTTTGCATGTATCTGTCCAATTTTCCCAGCACCATTTATTGAAGAGACTGTCTTGACTCCATTATATGCTCTTGCCTCCTTTATCAAATATTAATTGAGCATAATGGCTTGATCTATGAGTTCTCTGTTCTGTTCCATGGTCTATATGTCTATTCCTGTGCCAGTACCAGGCAGATAAAACTGATATTTTAATCTCCATTTCCTTGCCTACTTTTTACTCTCTTGTTGACTCAAACTCAAGTAAGGAATAAGGGTGGGATTCCTTCAGACCCCACAATGCCAATAGTGACACAGAGACCCAAACATGGTGTGCATATAATGTAGTATTACACATTGGAAGCAAAATGTGGCAATAACTTCAAAATTCTAATATGTAAGAGGGCTTTGCATCAGAAATTGCTCTTGTGGTCATTTAAATAGAAAAAAATCAATGATGTTTATTAAAAATGAGATTTTTTATATATAAGTTTTAAGAGTGAAATATTGGAAGCTTTATTAGATAATGGCATACACATAAAAAGAGTGCAATACAGAAAATTATAGTACAAACATATATTTTTACCCTGAGAAAGTATGTACAGTTGTAGGATTGGAAACTGTGTTTATACTACTTTTAAGGTTTGTTTGGTGTTTTTTTTTTTTTCATAGAAAACACAGACAAAGCAATTTTGTCTTTTGTGAATACTTTGTTATCTTTCATCATACAATTATTGTTCTGCACTTGGAATGTGTCTCTTAAAATTATTGCATCTTATTGTCTCCAAGGACACTATTCCCACTGCTCCCTCTAGTATTTTGCCAAAATTCAGTGCATATTAACATCATTAGTCATGTTTGAACTTGGTCATGAAGGGCCCTTTACTTATCCACACAGAGGGCCCCTGTACATCCATAAGAGTCTGAGATTATAAAATTCATCTTAATCTTCCTTCACTGTGTAAAAATCTTTTCCCAGGAAAAATCAGAAATTATCTTTCAAAATCTTCTAGAAAACAGCCTTATATTTCTCAGACATTTAAAATACATGACTTTTTATTTCAGCTTTCAGATATAAGAAATTGTTCCCTAGGTTTGAAGTGAAATAGAGCCTTTAGGAAGAGTCTTTTGGCACTTTCTACTAGAAAAATATTATCCGTGAATGTGTATGTCTTCATGAGAGGAGCATTTGGCCACATTAACTGACCCCACTTATACTTTCGTTTCACCTTTGGGACTACCAGATTACAGAGTCAACTGAAGCCAGGATTACCTTCCATAAGAGTAAGTATGTATGTTTGGCAATTCAGTTTCCTTCTTCATTCAAAATTTTAGTTCTTTAGTCTCTGGAAAATATAAGACTAAATCTATTTACAAATCAGAGATGGCAATATCGGGTGTCTCTGAAAAATAAAATAGTTATTTCTAAATGTTAGTTTGTATTATAAAAAAGAAATCTGAAGGGATTATACTCATTTGAAATATTTATTACATGCTTCATTAGAGATGAGTCGGTACCTATTCACTCCTTTTATCCTTAATATCTACAGCACTACCTGTCATATGATAGGTTTTCAATAAATATGTTCTGAAGGAATTCATGAGTATTCATAGCAAGAGGCTGTATATATATATATATATATATATATATATATATATATATATATATCTGTAATATCTTCCACTATTATCAGAAATGTTATTAGTGATTAATGAGCTCATTTTAATTGCAAGTATTCTTTTAAATATAGAAAATTCACCTGAATGAAAGTGGTCTACCAGAACATTCACTTAAATTTTGCCATCACAGAATACCAAAACTGAATTTGGTCATGAAGGGCCCTTTAGTTATCCACACAGAGGGCCTCTGTACATCCATAAGAGCCTAAGATAATAAATGTCAACTTAATCTTCCTTCACTGTGTAAAAGTCTTTTCCCAGAAAAATCAGAAATCATCTTTCAAAATCTTCTAAAAAACAACCTTGTATTTAAGTGATTTGGTATCACTTAAACTTTTGGTATTGGTGATTGGAAAGGGAGGAGAGTTTAGGAAAGTGGAACAATGCTCTGAGTTAAAATGCCACAGTGAAGTATTGAGAGCTTAAGAATTTTCTCAGTTTGGTTCACAAGGGCAATTCCTATACGACCTTATCTAAAAAGGTACCTGATTAGCAGCTAATTATTTCTCCCCCTCAGCCTAGATTAGTGCTCCTTTTCTGCAGAGATGCCTGTAAACCACAGGTAATTCTCTGTCTCTAGCTCTCTAATGCCATTATATGTTACAGTCTTGATAGTAACAACTAACAGCATTCTATTCACAGACTTCTATTCCTCTGACCTTCGGAAAACACAACTGTAGCTTTCTTGTGGGGTAGAGATTGCTAGAAATAAGTGAAGCCATTAATATACCAAACTAATTAAATTTCTCATGGAAAATTATTTTCTTACGTGGAATGCAGAGACAACAAAAGACATATAGTCTTTATTTACAAAAGGCAATAGCTGCCCATGTAATTGTTAATGGGGTTGAGACAGAAATGTGAAGTGCCTATTGCCTCATATTCAAAACTGCAGTCTCTAAGCTCTGCCCTTAGAATTTCTTCACAGAACAATGAACAGGTAATCAGAGGCACCAAAATTCATAAGCTTTATAAAGAATTCAGGAAGTGCCTTGGTTGGTGTTGCTAAGTGGTTAGAGCGTCACCCCACACATTGAAGGGTTTCGGGTTTGAATCCTGGTGAAGGGCATGTACCTAGGTTGCAGGTTCACCCAGGGCCACAGATGTGGCACATGCCAGAGGCAATCAATTGATGTATCCCTCTCTTGTCAATGTCTCTCTCACTCCCACTCTGTCCAAAAATTAATGGAAAAAATTTCATCTGGTGAGAATTAACAATAACAAAAAAAGAATGCAGAAAAAAAAACCACAATAGCTGTAGTGATTACTGATTAGTGCCCTCACACAATATCATCTATACTAGAGCAGGTTATAGAGAAAAAAAGAGAGGAGGTGAAAGAAGGAGAGAAAATAGAGGTAATGGTGTTTACTTATAATCTAACAGGCACTCTGCATGGACTATCACAATCAACAGTCACAATAATTTCATGAACTACATATTATGTAGGAAACTGAACCCAAAAAGGAAAAGAGAAATGAGAACTTCACAGTCAGAGACTGTGTAAGAAACACAGGAAGTATACTTTCTCTTACTAGGCATCAGTCCACACGAAAGCAGTACTCAGTCATACCTACATAATATTAAAGGCAGTCTTTAAAAATGAGTTCATTTTTACCAATCAGCTCAAGTAAAAACTAAGACAAATATTTAAAGTCATTTTAAAGACCTACTAAGTCATGTTAAAGAAAATACCTTTAAAACAAATTTTAAAGAAAATAAGGCAAATACAATAGTCCTTTATTTCCACAAACTTTTAAGGAACATCTACTATGCCCCGTGGAGGTAAGCTTGCTGCTTGGAACACAATAATGTCAAAATAAAATTTATCAATACAACCTGTCAATTTAGTCATAAAAGCAATAATAAAAAATAATCATAGGGTACAATGGGAATAGCAAAGGCAAAGCTACCTCTATCTTAAAAAGTTATGGATAGATTCCTGGTGGAATTAGTACCTAAATCAAAACTTAAAAGAGGGATAGGAAGGTTAGAGACTACCATTAGAGAGATCATTAACACCATATGAGAAGCGTCTGAGTCTCTACACAGGTAATTTTAAGCATCGCCTTTAATGGAAACCGCTAGTAGATAAGTCTAGGAAAGCAAATTGAATCAAGAGAGATGACACCAGCAGCCTGACTCTATAGGTCATGTTCTTGATCACTATGGCATCCTATCTCTCGCAGGCAGCCAGTGCAAGTACCTTAGTAGGACAGAACAAGACATGAGGTAAATTGTGTGAACTGATACTGAAAATATTAGAAAGATCTCCATATGCTAACTAAGAAGCTTAAGTTTTGTAATGAGGGCAAAAAGGGATGATTGAAAGAATTAAAATTAATGTTTCAGTTACAAAACTCCATTTACACTCTGAAAAGAAAATTTTTTTTTTTATTAACTTAATATCAGTCCTCCCTAACTCCACCACCTTGCTCTAGTGAATCATCTACATATATCTGTGCTGCCTCTCTCAACCCAGGTTCATGGTAATTCTGGAACACCTACGTTATTCCACTGTGTTAAGAAATAAAGATGTCAGTATCCATCATCTCTTCTGGTCCTCGAACATCTATTCATGTGCCTCACTGTCCTGGATCATTTCTTTCCTTTTCCCATGTTACTCTTAAGTTCCAGTAGTTCTCTGTATAAGTTATAAGACCCATTTAGTATTCCTGTGGCAAATTGCAGTACAGGAAAATTTATCAAGTATCCAATTTTTTTCTTTAGTTTCATGTCACGCTGGACATAAGAACACCCTTCTAATTCTATACCAATGTTTACAATGAGAAAACTATGTGACTTTCTAAGGGTTTTTTAGCCTATTTTCAATGAGCAACTTAATTATTATTATTGTTCCCCTTACATCTCTACAAGGAAAAGAAACTGCAGAAATCTCTCTTATTTTTCTTTCCTTCTGCTACTCGGGCTCCGTATTAGTGGAAGATAACAAACGCCCCCAAATATAGAGATCTTATTCCGAACCACTACACCCTTTAGCCTATCCCCCAACTCTCTTATCCCCTGATAAAGAAAGTTCACAAATTCTCTAAGGATGAGAGACTTTGTCCTTAGTCACTACTCTGAATGAAATATGTATTGCCTGAAGTATTTCATTAATGCATTAATCTAAATGTTTAATGCATTTAAAACTGAAAACTCATGACTGTATTCATTTTTCTCTTCTCAATTCTTACCTAAAGTCAAAATGAATTATATTCAATTTAACTGAGAGATAGAACAAGAGTTTCTTGAAAATACATACCATAGGATGTATGTCAGTTCAAAAATGTTTTCCACAATACATAGGGGAGAGATAACCACATCTGGACTTTTTAAAAAAATGATTCGGAGTGCATTGATTTTAAAATAATGAATGGGAAAAGCAAAGATATATGTTAATCATATGTTAACATGTTTTTACAATATTTAAGCTATAAGATAAAGACACCAAGACTAAATGTAGAGTTCTGAGTGAGAGAATAAAAGGAACAAATCAGCACAGCCAGGGTGGCTCAGTGGTTGAGCATTAACTTATGAACCAGGAGGTCACGATTTTGGTTTGGTACAGACTCAGTCCCCAGTAGAGGATGTGCAGGGAGCAGCAGATCAATGATTCTCTCTCACCACTGATGTTTCTATCTCTATTTTCCTCTCCCTTACTCTCTGAAATTAATAAAAATATGTTAAAGAAAAAAAGAACAAATTAAAAAGATAACAGAAATGGCAAGACATGGTGATAAAGTGAAAATGGGAGTAAAGAAAAAAGAATGGTAAATAATGTTTTTATATGAGACTTATTATCGACAGGGAAGGAAAAATAGTCATGAGTGCCATATTAAAAATCATGAAATGTGCACATTTGGAGGACTCTTGATAGGAAATAATAAGATTACAAAATAAGAATGCCCAATACTGTGAACAGTAATGAATGTCCACCTCATTTCAGATGTGGCTATACATATTTTATCTATATTATCTAAATTTTTCATTATAACCCTAAGATGTACATATTATTTTATCTGAAGTTTGCATGCATACACATACAAATAAAAAAGAAACACAAGATAAAGAAATTAATCAAATTGCTCAAGGACTCTCAGATAGGAAAAAGGAAATACACATTTACACTAATTCAAACTCTCTAAGTCTGATCTAGATGTCCAAGAACAAGTTAATGTTGAAGTCAGAATCCTGCAGATATAAATTTAGGAATCATCAGCCTATTTGAAGTCACCTTATTTATTAGGACCTCCTAGAGAGAGAGCAGAGTGAAAGAGAATATTGCCTAGAAAAAAGCTTTCAGGTGCACCAACAACCCTAGAAATTAGAAAAGAAAGGGCTGCTAGAAGAAAATGGAAAAATATAGATAAAGTGAGAGGAAGAAACTCAGGATAATGTGAGATGGTAGAAAATAAGCGGTAAAGACTTTCATAAATTCACAATTTATATGTAGAAGAGAATTTGAGTTAAATCAATTCTGAAGTTTGTTTAATGATTGAAACAAGAGGGAAGCTAGTGATGACCTTGGCTAGAGCAGTTTAAATGATGCAAAGACAACATGAGTTGACGTATAAGTGGTTAATGAGACAGAGAAGACAATTATCAAGTATGTGAAATTTAAGAGAGAATGTTGAAGTATGTTTGAAAAATTGCTAACCCTTGTTAAACCTGATATTGTTCAATGTCATTCATAATGGGTGGTAGAGTGTATTTCAAGCTAAAATAGGTTGACCAAAAACATTAAAAAATCAGGATATTTCTCTTTAAACATACACTAAATGTCCCCTTATTTGTCTGTCATAAATTTTGAATGTAATTCCTGCAATACATTCAAGGAGTGAAAATATTGACAAATGCGTTTAGAAGGAAATAATGGAAAAACATAAATAACAATATATTTAATATAAAAATAATCTGGTCTTAACTAGAAGCCTAGTAGGAAAAAAACTTTTAAGATCTAAAGAATATGAAACTATAGCAGAGAGTTAAAGGACATTAGGGTTTTCACTGTCAGAGGAATTTAAAAAGAAATTAATTAACCAGAGTATACAGTTCCAGATTTCTGCTTGTACACTGGGGAAAAAATGTCTTTGAGGCACTAGACTATTCTAAAAAGCATAAAAATGTATAACATTGATATTCTAAGAGTAGAAGTAAAATATAGCCAAAAATAACATTAATGATATAAAATACAGACAATTGAAAAAAAATTCTGTGAGGAAAACCTCAAAAAGTTTGGACTATAACACATTTAAATGAATGTTTAAGATCATGTATTCAATGGATAGTGTCAGCCTGCGGACCAAAGGGTTACGGGTTTGATTCGGGTCAAGTGTACTTCGGTTGCGTGCATGCAGGAGGCAACCAATCCATGTGTTTCTCTCACATGGATGTTTCTCTCTGTCTTTCCTTCTCTCTTCCACTTTTTTTAAAATCAATGGAAAAATATCCTTGGGTGAAGATTTCAAAGTATAACTAAATAAATAAAAACAATAACTTCTTTAAAAATAAAAGAACATGTATCCAGTAAAAATGTTTTAAACACACCTCAGAGAAACTGCATTAGATAGGATAAAACAGAATAAACTATGTGATAAGCATTTATTGTCAGTTTAATTGCTAATACAATGTAAACTTTAATGTAAGAATTTTCTTAACAAAGACCATTGTTTGTTTGTTTTTTGCGGGGGGGGGGGGGGGGGGACTTTGCTAGAAACATGTCTGAAGTTAGAAAGTAGGAGGAAGAAAGAATAGTAGATCCAAAAGTAACTTTTAGGACTTGTTTTTCAATCTATACTAATAATAGCCTAGGGCCCTCAGGACCTAAATGACTAGACAGACGTGACCCGTCACCAGGAAGTGCATGGAGCACCTCACGGTCCCTCCCCCACGTCCGGCAAGTCTGGCGGCAGGCGGGCAGGCGGGCAGGACGAGGTGGGCGCAGCGAAGTCATTAGCCTATGACCCAGGGCCAGCTGGAGGCCTAACGAACTAGCTGCTGCTGCTGCGGCTGCGGCTGTGGATCAGGCCCAGAGAGAGGCCCAGAGAGAGAGGCAGGTCCTGATCAGTAGCCGCCATGGCTCCTGGCGAGGCCTGGAGAAAGAGAGAGGCAGGGCCTGATCGCAGCCACCAGGGAGGCTTCAAATCATGCCGGAGATAGGCCCCAAGAGAGAGACAGCTGTCAGCGGGCCATTCTGGATTTCCCAGAAGAACCAATGGCTGCCTAGGAGGCGGAGCTTTTGATGCTGACTGGCATAGAAACCGACCAATCAGAACCAAATTTGTGTGAACTGTGAGGAGCCAATGGCTGCCAGGAGGCGCAGTTTTTGACTCTGACTGGCATAGAGACTGACCAATCAGAACCTAATCTGGATGAACTGGGAAGGCAGAACCTAAAGTGGGGGCTGAGGAGGGGTTTTAAGGGCAACAGCTGTTTGGTGTAAGGTGTAAGAAAGTGATTCAATTTTTTAATGACCGGTTTGGCAGTATATTGCATATGGCTGGCTATCAGTCCAGATATAGGAATTATGTATTTTTGTCTGCAAAGAGCATCTCCTCCTGCTGAAAAAGGCTCACCCCTCCCCCCATTTAAGCAATCCTATCCTATATAATCTATAGCAATAAAAGGGTAATATGCTAATTAGACTGGGTCAACAGGCCATCTTCCGGTCATCCAATTTCCTTCCGGACAAAGCTATAGTGGTGGGGCTGAGGCAGAGGCAGTTAGTGGCGATCAGGCCTGCAGGGGAGGGCACTTGGGGGCAAGATCAGGCCAGCAAGGGGTTAGGGGCAATCAAGCTGTCAGAGGAGGGAGGTTGGGGGCGACCATGCCAGCAAGGGAGAGCAGTTGGGGGCGAGATCAGGCCAGCAGAGGAGGGCAGTTGGGGACAACCAGGCCTGCAGGGGAGGACAGTTGGGGGCAACCAGAAGGAGAGGGCTGTTGGGGGTGACCAGGGAGGCCGGTTGGGGGGGGCAACTGGGGGTGACCAGGGAGGCTGGGGAGAGCAGTCGGGGGCAATCAGGACAGCAGGGGAGAGCAGTTGGGGGCAATCAAGCTGGCAGGCAGAGGTGGTTAGGTGCAATCAGGCAGGCAGGCAGAGGCACTTAGGGGTGATCAGGCAGGCAGATAAGAGAGCGGTTAGGAGCCAGCAGTCCCAGATTATGAGAGAGATGTCCGACTGCCAGGTCCCCAATTGAAGAGGGTGCAGGCTGGCTGGGGGAACCCCCAACCCCATGCACGAATTTCGTGCACCAGGCCTCTAGTAATGTTTATAAGATAATATGTTCAAATGACAACAATTGCAGCTAAATTGCAGCAGTGTGAATAAGTGATTTAAATATGAACAGTTTGTATGACACAAAGAGGCATGTATTAGGTGCTTGATTCCCCACAGGTCAATTGTTTTGGGATCACTGTCAGATTTACTTCTCTTGAGGTTAGAGGATAACAAGTTAACTTTATTGTTTCAAGCAGAATGGGCAAAAGGCAATAATCAAGGATGAAAAACCAAACTACACTAACAACCTTCATCTTGCTGGGACTGACCGATGACACTCCACTGAAAATATTGCTTTCTATCTTTCTATTTCTTTCCTACGTGTTGAGTATATCTGGAAACCTAACCATCATCACCCTCACTCTGATGGATTCCCACCTAAAAACACCGATGTATCTGTTCCTTCAAAATTTCTCCTTCTTAGAAATTTCTTTCACAACTGCCTGTGTTCCCAGATTCCTATATAGCATATTATCTGGGGACAAGTCCATTACCTATAATGCTTGTGCCAGTCAACTCTTGTTTACAGACCTCTTTGCAGTAACAGAATTTTTCCTTCTGGCTGCCATGTCCTATGATCGCTATGTGGCCATCTGCAAACCCCTGCACTACACCACCATCATGAACAGCAGAGTCTGCAAGAACATCATTTTCTCCTGTTGGGTAGCAGCACTGATGATCATTCTCCCACCAATCAGTCTGGGTTTGGGCCTGGAATTCTGTGATTCGAATGTCATTGATCATTTTTGCTGTGATGCATCTCCTCTCCTGAAGATCTCTTGCTCAGACACCTGGTTGATAGAACAGATGGTTATCGTGTGTGCCGTGTTGACATTCATCATGACCCTCATATGTGTGGTTCTTTCCTACATTTATATCATCAGGACTATTCTAAGGTTTCCCTCTGCCCAGCAAAGGAAAAAGGCCTTTTCCACCTGTTCTTCCCACATGATTGTGGTTTCCATTACTTATGGAAGCTGCATCTTCATTTATGTCAAACCTTCAGCCAAGGACGAAGTAGCTATAAATAAAGGGATTTCACTCCTTATTACTTCTATTTCACCCATGTTGAATCCCTTCATTTATACACTGAGAAACAAGCAAGTAAAACAAGCTTTCCATGACTCAGTTAAGAAGATTGCATTCCTCTTAAAGATGCAGAGGAAAAAGGAGTCAGTGAATCCAATTAAAAGGAAGGATAACTAAGCAGAAAACCTGAAGTTTCTAATATTATTTGTCTCTGCATGACCTATTCTCCAGTCATATCGACATTCACACTTTGTTTGTAGACTTGCTTACTGTGAACCTTGACTATGTAATATTTTACTCCCTATTAAAACTAAATTCTTAGATGTTTACACTTACTATCTGACAGAAATTGCTATTTTTGCCAAATAATTTGGTTGTCATCCCTGGAAACACTGTAGGCTATATTGTTCTGACATATTTCTACCCTGTAAGATGTGACTATGTAGCTTATGTTGTAGCTGACAGAATGAGTTTGGAAGTGATGTGCAACATTTAAAGACCTGCTCTATGCAAATATTCAATAGGTGATCCACCATTCCTTTTCCCCGCCTACTGGCAAGATATGCATGCTTCAATGACTTTGTAAGGTTCATGTTGACAATGATTGAACTTGAACTTCCATCTCAGGTATAGCCTTCACCCAAAGGACAGGCTATCACAGCTAGTTTGATAAAGCTTCTCCTCTGCTTCACCTCCAGTCAGTTGTCATCTGATTTGAGAAGTAGAGTACTACAGCACTATCCCTGCTACTTACTAAGGGACCAATATTGAGAGTCACCTCTAATTGGCTACATGGGTGCAATTACGACCCACCCTCAACATTGAAATACATATTGTTAAATTTAATGGTATAGACATTATGTTTTGCCTATTGGCATACTACTACTCAGACAGCCATAAAGTCAAACCTGGCCCAGGACAATCAGATGAGGAAAAAATAGTATTAAAAGTAATATACACAAAGTTGTAATACCACCCACCCTTCTTCAAATCTCCTGCTCTTATAAGCCTTTCCAGTGAAGTTCCTCTGTTACATTCTTTTATACTCGCTGCGAGTTAGAAATTAGCTAAATACAATTTTAGCTATTTAATATTTTTCAAACACTTGTGTAAAATAACCAAAGTTTACTTTACCCTTTTCACTCTAATGAGTCTATCACATTGAGAACATTGTGGAAAATACATGGCTCTGTAATATTTAGCTTTTCTTGACTCTTTATGTACATTGGTAACAGTAAAGTATGTAATTTTATCATAAATTTATTTATGATATCCCACAAAGATTTGTGCAGAAAATGTTGAGCCTTCAGTCAATTTCTTTCTGATTCCATAAGCTTAAATGAGGGAGTAAATTTAGCCCCGTGTACAAAAATTTGCTATTTTATATTGCAGTACCCAATATATCTGAATTCTTACAGGCTAGAAATAATGGAATAAAACTGAAGATGTTTATGTGGAGCTAAGGTAGTTTTCTCACCACCCAACAATTGATATTTCACTATTAATTCTTTGGTGACATCTTAATAAATAATCTGTTTTCACATTATTCTGAAAAAGTATGTGTCTCAAGAGGTCAAATACATAACTTCAAATAACTACCTTGCAGCCATTTTAATAAAGAGTTTTTAAAATCTGCAAAAACATAGATTGCTTTAAAAAGTAATAGAACATTCATAAATTACGAACTACATACAGGAATTTTTATGCTAAAACTTTTGTTAATCATTAAAGTGGTATTTAGTTCCCTGTGTTTATAAATCAAAAATATAGAACTTTATGTCTTACTTCTATAAATTGCTCCTATATTTTAAATATGCTTAATAAATATCCACATGGATACGAAAATGTATGAATGTACATATTCAAAATATCAGAAATATCTATCTCTCTGCCATTGTGATTTTACATGTACTTTCTTTTCTATTAGATTTATTTTTATAATTAAAATGAAGTACAAAACAATTAGTAACTACGGAAAATTGTTTCCTATTAATTTTTAAAGAACTATGGTGATGTAGTTTGCATATCTCCTTTTTCTGATGCTCATGTCTACTTCTGGCCCCAAGAACACAGTTCCCACTGCTGCCTTTGGAGTGTTTCTTATCCCAAAAGTTGTTTACACACTAGAATTCTTAGTCACTTTTGAATCAGAGTCACCAAGAACATGAGTGTTTATTTATTTTTTTTATTTTCTTAAATGTGCTAGTGTGCCAAAGGCATCATATCTTCAAGTTCTCTAAAAACCAAAAAGAGGTCCTACACACTCTAGCTTTTTTCGCCTTTTCATTTTCATTTTTTAATTAAATTTATTCGGGTAACAGTGGTTAATAAGATTGTATAGCCCTCACATGTACTCTTCCATAAAACGTGATCTGTATATTGCATTGTGTGCCCACAACTTCTCCAACTAATGTTATTACTTGCCTTGTTGATAATAGCCATTTTAACAGATGGTTATTATGTGAGGTATCTCATTGTAGTTTTGATTTGCATTTCCTTGATTGCTAGTAAAGTTGAGCATCTTTTCATAATCTGTTGGCTATTTGTATGCCTTTTTTTAATTTCTATATTGATTAAAGTATTACATATGTGTCCTTAACTCCTCATTGCCCCCCCACACCTCCACTCATGTCCTCAACCCCATGTTGTCTGTGTCCATTGGTTAGGCTAATATGCATGCATACAAGTCCTTTGGTTGATCTCATCCTCTTACCCCCACCCTCCCCTACCTTCCCTCTAAGGATTGACAGTCTGATCGATGCTTCTCTGTCTCTGGATCTGTTTTTGTTCATCAGTTTATGTTGTTCATTATATTCCATAAATAAGTGAGATCATGCGATATTTATCTTTCTCTGACTGGCTTATTTCACTTAGCACAATGCTCTCCAGTTCCATCCATGCTGTTGCAAATGGTAAGAATTCCTTCTTTATTAACACAGTGTAGTATTCCATTGTGTAGATGTACCACTGTTTTCATATAGGACTTTTTAAAAAAATGTATTTCATTATTGATTTCAGAGAGGAAGGGAGAAGGAGAGAGAGATGAAAACATCAATGATGAGAGAGAATCATTGATCAGCTGCCTCTTGCACACCCCTTACTGGGGATCGAGCCCGCAACCCAGGCATGTGCCCTTGGCCAGAATCGAACCTGGGACCCTTCAGTCCACAGGCTGATTGACGCTCTATCCACTGAGCCAAGCCGGCTAGGGCTAAGGCTTTATTATGCTGAGATATGATCCCTCTATTCCCACTTTGCTGAGAATTTTTATCAAGAAAGGGTGTTGGATTTTGTCAAATGCTTTTTCTGCATCAATTGATATGATTATGTGATTTTTGTCTCTCAGTTTGTTAATGTGATGTATTACATTTATTGACTTGCGGATATTGTACCTTGCATCCCCAGAATAAACCCCACTTGGTCATGGTGTATGACCTTTCTAATGTAATTCTGGATGCTTTTTGCTAGAATTTTGTTGAGGATTTTAGCATCTATGTTCATCAAGGATATTGGCCTGTAGTTCTCTTTTTTTGTGGTGTCTTTATCTGGTTTTGGAATTAGGGTAATGCTGGCTTCATAGAAAGAGCTTGGAAGTGTGCCTTCCTCTTGAATTTTTTGGAATAGTCTGAGGGGATAGGTTTTAGTTATTATTTGAATGCTTGGTATAACTCCCTTATAAAGCCATCCAGACCAGGACTTTTGTTTGCTGGAAGATTTTTGATCACTGTTTCAATTTCTTCTGTAGTTATTGGGCTATTCAGGTTTTTTTTATTATTCTTCTAGGTTGAGTTTTGGGAGCTTGTACTTTTCTAAGAATATGTCCATTTGTCTAGGTTGTCCTTTTTGTTGGAATAGAGTTGTTCATAGTATTTTTTCATAATCATTTGTATTTCTGTGGGATCGGTTGTTATTTCACCTCTTTCATTTCTGATTTTGTTTATTTGGGTCCTCTCTCTTTGATTCTCAGTGAGCCTGGCTAGAGGTTCATCAATCTTGAATATCCTTTCAAAGAACCAGCTTTTGGTTTTGTTGATCTTTTGTATTGTTTTTTTGTTCTCTATGTCATTTATTTCTGCTCTTATCTCTATTATTGCCTTCCTTCTGCTTATGGTGGGCTTTTCTTGTTGCTCTCTTTCAAACTCTTGGAGTTGTAGGGTTAGATAATTTATTACCATAGTTTCTTGTTTTTTGTGATAGGCTTCTAGAGCTATGAACTTCCCTCTCAAGACTGCTTTCACTGTGTCCCATAGATCATGGATTGCTGTATTTTCATTGTCGTTTGTTGCCATGATTCTTTTTATTTCTTCTTTGATCTCCTTGGTACCCCAGTCATTGTTTAATAGCATGCTATTTAGCCTCCAGGTTTTTTATTTTTTTTATTGTTTTTATTGTAGTTGATTTCTATTTTTAAGCCATTGTGATTTGAGAAGATGCTTAACATGATTTCTCTCTTCTTTAATTTGAAGAGACTTTGCCTGTGACCCAATATATGCTCTATCTTTGAAAATGACCCATGTGCACTTGAGAAGAATGTATATTCTGTGGCTTTGGGGTGAATTGTTCTGAAGATGTCAATTAATTCCATCTGATCTAGTGAGTCATTTAGGATTGATGTTTCTTTGTTGATTTCTTGTTTAGAGGATTTTTTAAGTGGTGTTAGTGGGGTATTAAAGTCCCCTACTATGACTGTATTGCTGTAAATCTCTCCCTTGATATCCTTCTGATGTTTTTTATGTATTTGGGTGCTCCTGTATTGGCTGCATATATGTTTACCAGAGTTATTTCTTCTTCTTGTATTGATCCCTTTAGTGTAATGAAGTAGCCTTCTTTATCTCTTGTCATGGCCTTCACTTTGAGATCTAATTTGTCAGATATAAGTGTTGCTATCCCAGCTTTTTTTTCATTTCCATTCACCTGAAAAACCTTTCCCATCCCTTCACCATAAGTCTGTGTGAGTCCTTTGTTCTGAGGTGGGTTTCCTGTAGAAGACAGATATGTGGGTCATGTTTTCTTACCTACTCAGCTACCCTATGTCTTTTTATTGGGGGATTTAATCCATTGACATTTAAAGTTATTATTGATAGGTACTTGTTTGTCTCCATTTTTATTCTTTAAGCCTGTGTTCCTTCTTCACTTCCTATTTCTCCTTTTTACAGCAGACCCTTTAGCATTTCTTGCATTGCTGGTTTGGTGATAATAAACTCCCTTAGTCCTTTTTTATCTGTGAAGCTCCTGATTTCACCCTCAATTTTGATTGATAGCCTTGCTGTGTACAGTATTCCTGGATTCAGACACTTCCTTTGAATGACTTTGTATATTTCATTCAATTCCCTTCTGGCCTGATGGGATTCTGTTGAGAAATCAGTCGCCAGTCTGATGGGGAATCCTTTGTAGGTAACTTTCTGTCTCTCTCTGGCAACTTTTAAGATTCTTACTTTGACGGTGTTTGCCAATTTAATTACAATGTGCATTGGCGTTGGTCTTTTGGGGTTCATTTTTTTTGGGACTCTGTAAGCTTCTTGGATTTGTTTGAGTTTTTTCTTTCCTATATCAGGGAATTTTTCTGTCATTATTTCTTCAAACAGGTTTTCTATTCCTTGCTCAGTTTCCTCTCCTTCTGGCACCCCTATTATGCGGATGTTGTTTCAGTAAGTGTTGTCCCAAAGTTCCCTTAGGCTCTCCTCCTATTTTTTAGTTTTTTTTTTTTTCTAGATGCTGCTCTGCTTGGGTATTTTTTCCTACCTTGTCTTCTAGCTCACTGATGCGGTCCTCTGCTTCTTCTACTCTACTGTTCTTACTTTCTATTGAGTTCCTTATAGCAGCAATGTCATTTTTCATTTCTTCGTGATTATTATTCCACTTCTTCTTCCTCATTTCCCCTTGATTGTTAGACATATTGTTTAATTTGTCTTCCATTCTTTTCAGCGACTTTATGACCATTTCTCTCAATTCTTTCTCTAACATATTACTTGCCTCCATTTCATTTACTGTCTTTTCTGGTGATGCCTGTTTTTCTTTCATATGCGGGCTGTTTCTTTGTCTCCCCAATGATCTCTCTTCTCCAGGTTTCTGGTTTTGTAACTCTCTCTCTCCTGCATTTTTTAAAGGCACAAAATACAATACAACAAGGCACAACATACAAGACACTGAACACAAATGTATTCACGATACTAATAACCCCAAATAAAGGTGACCACCAGAGAATAGAGAATTAGGGGATATAAAAAAAGGAGTGCAAAAATAATATTGTGAAAAGGAAAAAACGTAAGAGATTAAAGAAATATATTTTTAAAATGGGGGGTAAACTATTTATATGGGGATAATACTCCAATAGAACAACCACTAATCCCCAAAAATGCACACAACAAACACCCAGAGATTAATGCAAACTACAAACAACAACTAATAACAAGCAAGGAGGGGGAAAACAGAAGCAAAAAATAAACAGAAACAAAAACAAAAACAAAAAGGAGAAACAATCTCACAAACAAGCACAAAAAAACCAATCTAATCAACAATCAAGAGGAGGAGAACCAAGATGGCGGCATAGGTTAACGCCGGAGTTTGCTGCTTTGAACAACTACTTCAAAAGTGAAACTAAAAGACTGAACGGACATCACCCAAAACCACTGGAACGCTGGCTGAATGGAAGTCCTACAACTAGGAGGAAAGAGAAACGCATACGGACACTCAGAGGAGGCGCAGTGCTGAAGTCAAATTCTGAGGTGCGGAGTGCGCGGAGCGGGCTGGCGGCGGAGGGCGCGGTTGGCGTTTTCAATCGGGAGGGAGTCGCAGACTCTGAGCTCCAGATCCGGGCGAGTCTTTAGGGACCCAGACTCAAACGGGAGAAGCGGGACTGCCTGGCTTCGGTCAGAGCGAATGCAGCTTTCTCTCCGAGCTTTGCAGCGGGTGCTTGGACTCAGAGAGGCAGAGCCCCTGGGGACAGGACTGAGAGCGGCCATAACTGCTCTCTCCGGCCCACCCTGTTGATCCTGTGCGACCCGCCCCGCCCAAGCCCTGCACAGAGGCATTTGCCGGATAGCCTCAGGCAAACGCCAGATTAGCACCTCCCTAGAGGACAGAAGTTCTCTCACTGCTGACACAGCTGATTCTCATAGCCACTTGGCCTGGAGGTCAAATCCTCCCTGGAATTAGCTACAACAATCAAGATTTAACTATAAAACCACGAACAAAGACCACTAGGGGGTGCACCAAGGAAGCATAACAAAATGCGGAGACAAAGAAACAGGACAAAATTGTCAATGGAAGATCTAGAGTTCAGAACCACACTTTTAAGGTCTCTCAAGAACTGTTTAGAAGCCGCCGATAAACTTAATGAGATCTACAAGAAAACTAATGAGACCCTCGATGTTATATTGGGGAACCAACTAGAAATTAAGCATACACTGACTGAAATAAAGAATATTATACAGACTCCCGACAGCAGAACAGAGGAGCGCAAGAATCAAGTCAATGATTTGAAATGCGAGGAAGCAAAAAACACCCAACCGGAAAAGCAAAATGAAAAAAGAATCCAAAAATGCGAGGATAGTGTAAGGAGCCTCTGGGACAGCTTCAGGCGTACCAACATCAGAATTATAGGGGTGCCAGAAGATGAGAGAGAGCAAGATATTGAAAACCTATTTGAAGAAATAATGACAGAAAACTTCCCTCACCTGGTGAAAGAAATGGACTTACAGGTCCAAGAAGCGCGGAGAACCCCAAACAAAAGGAATCCAAAGAGGACCACACCAAGACACATCATAATTAAAATGCCAAGAGCAAAAGATAAAGAGAGAATCTTAAAAACAGCAAGAGAAAGAAACTCAGTTACCTACAAGGGAATACCCATACGACTGTCAGCTGATTTCTCAACAGAAACTTTGCAGGCCAGAAGGGAATGGCAAGAAATATTCAAAGTGATGAATACCAAGAACCTACAACCAAGATTACTTTATCCAGCAAAGCTATCATTCAGAATGGAAGGTCAGATAAAGAGCTTCATGGATAAGGAAAAGCTAAAGGAGTTCATCACCACCAAACCAGGATTATATGAAATGCTGAAAGGTATCCTTTAAGAAGAGGAAGAGGAAGAAAAAGGTAAAGATACAAATTATGAACAACAAATATGCATCTATCAACAAGTGAATCTAAGAATCAAGTGAATAAATAATCCGATGAACAGAATGAACTGGTGATTATAATAGAATCAGGGACATAGAAAGGGAATGGACTGACTATTCTTGGGGGAAAAGGGGTGTGGGAGATGCGGGAAGAGACTGGACAAAAATCGTGCACCTATGGATGAGGACAGTGGGTGGGGAGTGAGGGCGGAGGGTGGGGCGGGAACTGGGAGGAGGGGAGTTAAGGGGGGGAAAAAAGAGGAACAAATGTAATAATCTGAACTATAAAGATTTAATTTAAAAAAAATAAAATAAAATATTCTGCAAAAAAAAAAACAATCAAGCAAACAACAATAAGACAGAGAAAAAGCAAGCAAAACAAAACAAAATAAAACACGAAAACCTATAACAAAAAAAAAAAAACAGAACAAGAACAGAATAACAACAACAGCAAAAAAAAATGGAAGAGGAAAAAAAGAAAAAAGTTTGGATAGTGAAGGAAGAGAAGAGAGAGGTGTGTATGGACTTAGAGCAGGGAATTGGAAATTAGATATATAAGTAGGATGATTTTTTTAACGGGGTAAAAAGAAGGAATAGGTAAAATCTAAAGCAGGAATAGGGTAAGAGAAACAGAACAACAAAATGAGAAAAGTGAGGAAGAGAGTGTTGGCATAAAGGAAAGCTGAGATAGAGTAAAATGATGCTAAAGGAAAAATGAAAATAGAATGTAGAACACTAATTCCAAAATAAAATAGAGAAAATAAAATACTTTTTTTAAAAAAAGGGTAAAATAGTAGCAGTAATAATACTGATTAAAAATAAAAATATAATTAAAAAGGTAAAACCAAGTGAGGAAAAAAGAAAAAAATAATCTCTTAAGTAAAAGATGAAAAATAAAAATGCACATAGTGAAAGTCATTCACTTCCTCTACTGTTCTGTGTGTCACGCCTGTTTCCTGTAGGTAGTCAGGACAGTATTGAGGTTCCCTGCGTTCCACTGCTCCTCTGGATTGTAAGCCACAGTCCTGATTTTCAAGCAGGCCATATTTCTTTGTTTCTTAGACTCCTTTGTGCTTACACAAGGGTCAATTTGTGATTCAACCCCTGGCAGCAGGGTTTCTGGATTGACCTCCGGGGCTATACGTCCTCTCTAGCCAGTATTTAGCTTTTGTTTTCCCTGTCGCATTTAATACTGGTTTTGGAGAATGAACTGTCCCAGAGCTGGTTCTCCCCACTCTGATCCCCAGGTTCCACAGAAACAACTTTCTCCTGCAGTCTCTTAGAGTGTCCCCAATTAGGTGATCCTATGTACTGGGTTTAGTAATCAAAAGCAAGGATTTAAAGAGAGAGAGAAAAAAAGCCAGAGTAAGTGCGCAAACTCGTGACTTTTATCCTCTGGCACTGCTTGCTCTTATCCCCTGCCACTAAGCAGCGGGTTTACTGGTAAAATTTCAGGGTGCCTTTTTGTGCCCAGTCCCACTATGGGTTGATTTTCAGAGTTCTCTTCTGCCAGCAGCCCTGTGGATCCCCTTCCACATTCGTGGATCATGCTAGCCCCAACAGCTGCAGGTTTTGTGGGGCACAGACTTTCCCAAACCTCTAGATCCCATTTGCGCATTTCTCTCTCCTTCCTGGATTGCAGACCTCACCTTTTCCTAGGCAAAATCTGACTTTTTCGTGAGAAGGTGCAAAGATCATCCATGTCCACGTATTCATGCTGCTAGAGATCCAGTGTTCCTGGGTTTGCAGCTGGTTGCTGGGTGTTGTGATTGTAGAGACCCAGGCTGTATAGGTTTCTGATAACAGCCACTCTCCCCTTCAAGATGGCACTATCTCCATGGCAGAGCTGGTTGCTCCAGGAGAGATTTCAGCACCAGTAGAGGCTGCCCGGTCAGGGGAGCCCGTTCCAGCAGTCCCCAACAGTCCCTTGGAGTATAGCTGTCCCTCACCCACAAATATACACTTCCCGTACATCCACATGCTCATCTTTTGTTCTCTCCCTCTTACACTCTCTTGCGGTCTACCTTCCCATTGGCAGCCATCTTCCTCGCTCCTGTCTACCCATTTTTATCTCATTGATGGATCTAGATGTCGAGTCTTGCAGGGGCTGCTCCTTGGGTGGCAGTGGCTTCTTGGGCAGTCACGGCAGTGGCTACTCCTCAGTTGGCAGCAGCTCCTCTGGTGGGTGCAGTTCACAGCCATGGTGGCTCCTCTGGCTGGTGAGGGGATCCTGCTCACATAGCTTCTGCTCATCAGACAGGGGCAGGCTGCTTGCAGCTGCTGCTCCTTGGACAGGGGAAGATTCTCACGTGGCTACTGCTCCTTGGATGGGGGCTGACTGCGTGCAGCTGTTACTCTTCGGACAGGGTGGCTGCTTGTGAGGCTGCTTGTGAGTCTGCTGCTTCTTGGACAGGGGCAGGTTGCTCACAGGGCTGCTCCTAGTACAGGGGCAGGCTGCTCGTGCAACTGCTGCTCCTTGGACCAGTGCGTGCTGTTCCAGGTTGCCACTCCTTGGACGTGGGCGGTCTGCTGCTCCTCTAATGGGTGTGGGCTGCTCATGCGGCTGCTGCTCCTCAGATGGGGGCAGGTTGCTCACACAGCTGCTGCTCCTCGGACAGTTGCAGAGTGAGGGCTGCACACACACACCACATGACCACACACTCCTCGTTTGCTCCCTCACTCACTCACGCTCTCTCCCTCACTGCCACCTTCTTCCTGCCTCTGTTGTTGGGTCTGGGGTGTTATTGACCCATTTGTAGATGGAGTTTCCTCTCCAGGTGTCTGGTTATGTGTCTCGCTCTAGCACATTGGCTGGACAGGATAAAATTAACCTCGACAAGACACAACACAAAGGGAACAAAACACAAATATACCCATGACACCAATAACCCCAATATAAGTGACCACCTGAGAAAAGAGAATTAGGGTAGAGAAAAGAAAGCACAAATGATATCGAAGAGAGAAATAAAGATAAGGGTAAAGATAAGGGAGAAAAGAAAAAGGAGAATATATATATATATATATATATATATATATATATATAGAGAGAGAGAGAGAGAGAGAGAGAGAGAGAGAGAGAACACCATAGAACAAACAGATAAACCAAAAAATTCAAACACCAAATACCCAGCAAAGAGGGTGGGGGCAGAGTCTGTAGAGGCTGAGCATATATACAGAAAATAAAGTTAAGAATTGGATGAATATGGTGAGGACCTCAGTTCAGCATAGAGGAAGTAGAAAGGGGATGAGTGAATAAGAAGAAAGAGAATGGAAAGGAAATAATAATAATAAATTTACAAAAAATTGATTTTAAAAATAGCAAATAAAATAGAGTGATGGAAAAATAATGTGAAAAGAACTAGAAAATAAAGCAACAAAAAAAAGGAAAATAAAAAGGAAAAAAGAGATAATAAAATAATAATAAAATGAAATAAAAATGGAAAAGTGAAGTGTAATTCCTTTGGCTGGCTTAAGATCCCAGTCTACTGTATTGTCTGCAGTTTCTCAGTTTCCTGTTGCTGGGACTGAAAGCCTCTTTTTAGGCCAGTCCCTGTGGACTCTCAGGCACTATTCAGATTTCTTTTTAATTTTTTTAATTTTTAATCCTTTGTACCATCAGGATGTATTCTGAATGTAGCTGTATTGGTTGCCTGGAGACTGGAGGGAGGAGCTATCTCTTTAGGAGAAAATGGCTGCCCAGATCCTGGGCTCAGGTATGACTCAGCGCCAGACTCACTGCCACTTCTACTGGACCCTCTCCTCTCCCCAGCCTCTCCCCAGACTCCACAAGTCGGCACCTTCTCCTCCACCTCAGCCATGGGTGAGTGTCCGTATCTGAAAAGTCCTATGAACTTGGTTCAGTGAAGAAAAGCACAGGCCACAGAGACGGGAAAGACTGCACTTCTGCAAGCTCTTCTGCTGGCACTGCGTGGTCTGGTCAGCCCTTCAGGCTGCCCCCTCTGGGCTCAGTCTTTCTTGACTGTGGACCCAGATCTAGATTCCCCTGCCACCAGCAGGCCTGTAGACTCCTTTCCACAGTCAGACACTGTGCCTGTCCCAAGGTGCAGTGTGGTTTCCTGCTGACCCTCTGGGCACAGAGATCTGGCAGATCTCTCCTGCCCAGATCCTTGATTTTACCTTTCTCCAGGGGTCCTCTGCCCTTCCCAACTGCAAATTGTCTCACCAGCTGAGTCTCCTTCACCAATTCGGGGTGGATGTTATTTGTTTCCGCTGCTCATTCTATCTGCTCCGGGACAAGGCTCAGGACACGCCTGTCTATTCCGCCGCCATTCTGTCTCTCCCGTCCTCTAGTCTCCCAGTCTGTATGTCTTCTTAGAAGAAATGTCTGTCAGGTCCTCTGCCCATTTTGTAATTAGATTGTTGGTTTGCTTATTTGTTTAGCATTTTACTTAAAGGGAGTACAAGAAAATATTGCTTTCATTTAAAGCAAGATCAAAATTATGTTGATAAGAATCTCCAAAATATTTTAAAGCTGGAACACTCTGAGAAATCCTGCCTTTGAGTGTGAGTAAGGGTTCAGAAAAATAAGTGATTGGCAGTGCAACTACCTACCTCCGCTGACACATGTCTGATCAGCTTTTGTCGCTCTGAGGAATTTGGGGATTAAGTGACCATCTGAGGTTATGATTTTCAGGAGAGTAAGTATTTTCTCTTTCCCATTTATCATCTGCATACAATGATGTTTGCTTTTGAAAACTAAGGTGATGTGATATTTTGTTAAAAAAATTCCTTAGTAAATCAAGTCAAGTAATTTTTTATTATTTTTCTTTTTTTTTTAATCCTCACCTGAGGACTTTTGTTGTTGTTTGTTCCCACTGTTTATCAGAGAAAATAGAAGGAAGGGAAGGAGAGAAGGGGAGGGAGAGAGAGAGACATCAATGTGTGAGGGACACATCAACTGGTTTCCTTCCACGTGTGCCCCCACCGGGGTCAGGGAATGAACCTTTAAACCAATTATGTGCCCTTGACCACGAAGCAAACCCACCACCATAAAGTGCCCAGATGGATCCTCTAACCATTGAGCCATGCTGGCCAGGGCAAGGCAAGTAATTTTTAAGTATGAAATATATATTAAAATTAATAGATGCCTGATTATGCATTTGTTAAATTAAAGATATCTCAATGTAACCAGAAACAGTCTTGTCAACATGTTATTCAAACCTGAAGTATATATATATACTCTATATATACTCTATATATATATAGAGAGAGAGAGAGAGAGAGAGAGAAATACATATATTATAGATATGTGTGTATATATGTGTGTGTGTGTGTACACATAGAAATACACTTTCTTCAGTAAAATGACATATTTGTTAATGTTCCAATAGTTTTGTCCCCTACTAACTTGTAAATTTAACAGAAATCATCCCTGCAAGATAGACATCAAACCCGTACACTTCACTATCAATTAGTTTGTCAAAATTGTGCTCTGTATATCTAGGCAAGATAACGCACATACATATGTACAATAGAAATGACTCAAACATAAAATATCTGTGCAACAATATCACTGTTCTGCGAACAGTGTGCACATAGAGGAAAGTGAGTTAAGAAGAGATGAACTGAGAAGAGGTTACCAGGTTTCAGATAAATTTCATTTCTATAGCTCAGTATGAGCTACTGTGGTTGGTTTCCCTGTGGTTTTAAAATACTGTCTCTAGGGAATTAACCTAGTTCCATTTCCGTAACATGGTGTTTTAAACAGTAGAGTTTGAACAGTGGAAGCTGAGCACCAAGGTGGGCTGATTGGAGCCTTTACTTTAGTAGGATAAATGAAACTAAGTGAAACTATTTATAGAGCCTCCACTAGATGGTTTTCCATAAAAAATTTAGGAAAATTGCAACCCTTGAGATACCAACTGCAGAGACAAAACATTTGAGTATTCAAGGGTGCATGATAAGTTATATGTTAGCCTCAAATAGGAAACAGCTAATAATGAAAACAGGATTGTAAATCCTTGGCTTCTGCTTTAATATCTCAATGAGGTGTTTTGAGAAGATATGTGGCATCTTCAAAAAGAGAAAAATATAAAATTAGAAAGAGGAAGGGAGCTATCTCTTTGGTCATCAGAAGGAGCTCTCAGCATCAATATAGTTGCTAAAGGTTTAGTGATAACTCCTCCACCAAAGCAAAACTATATCAATAGCTGCCATGTGCAGTCAAGGTCATGGAAAACTTTTGTTAAAGATATTTTAAAAGGGAGTACCAATTGCATTGAGGGAGAAACCTAGAAGTGTATTTGAAGTCAGTAGGTTAAACAATCAAATCACATATTATAGGGTAAAATTTTTTTTGAGAATTTGATTGTAAGTCTGGAATTCTGCTAATAGTATGATATAATTTGAATAAATCATAGTCCCAAATCTCAACAAAGTACTTCATACTGCTGAATGCTAAGATAATAATAACCAGTCCTTCAAGATGGCACAAAAGAGAGGCACTTAACCCACACAAGTGACTCAAGAGAATTTTTCAAAGGAAGTGATCCCTAAATCAATGAAGTATATTATCAGTGTTAGCAGTTGGACGTTAGATATTATTATTACTATTCCCTAAATTGAATAATCCTGTGCCAGAGTATTCTCCCATCTAACTCAGAACTGGATTAACTTAGAGCATGTTTCCCTTTCAGGGAATCTCATCTTTAAAGATGATTTATTCTGATGAGGAATCTGTGATCATTCTTATGTTTGTCCCAGTAGTTGCTTTTTGAGTTTTTATCATTTGTTCTTGGGAATTTTATTGTTATGTTCCTTAGTGTGATTTCTTTTGTGTTTATTCTTCTTAATGATTATCAAACTTTTATTATCATCAAATTTGTATTGTTTCATGCATTTTTTATTTCTTTGAATATTTTTATGACCCCCAACCCCAGGCCCTTCAGTCTTTCTTTGTTCTCAACTCCAATTACACATGCATTAGATCAGTTAACATTGGCCTACAAGTTTTAAATCCAGTTATATTTTCAGTATTTTACCTTGTCTGTTTCAGTGCATCAAACTTTAATTAGTATAGGTATGATTTTTAACGTATTGCTGGATTTAGTCTCCAATACTGTGTTGAAGATTTTAGCATCTATGTGCATCAAGGATATTCGCCTATAATTTTCTTTCTGTATAGTGTCTTTATCTAGTTTTGGAATTAGGATAATGCTGACCTTGGAAGTGTTCCTTTCTCTTGAATTATTTGGAATAGTCTGAGGTGGATAGATTTTAATTCTTCTTTGAATGTTTGGTAAAACTTGCCTGTTAAAGCCTGGCAGTCCAGGCTTTCACTAGCTTTTTTTTTATTACTGCTTCAATTTTAGTAGTTGTTACTGGTCTATTCAGGTTTTCTGAATTGAATTTTGGAATATTATATGTTTGAAGGAATTTATCCATTTCACCCAGGTTGCCCAATTTGTTGGCATATATTTTTTATAGTATTTTCTTACAATCCTTTGTATTTCTGTGAAGTCAATTGTTACTTTACCTCTTTCATTTCAGATTTTATTTATTTGGGTCCTCTCTCTTTGTTTCTTAATGAGTCTGGCTAAAGGTTCATTAACCTTGTTTATCTTTTCAAAGGACCAGCTCTTGATTTCATTGATCTTTTGTATTGTATTTTTAGTCTCTATGTCACATTGACAACATGATCACTTCAAGATAGTCATGTCGCCCTAGCCGGTTTGGCTCAGTGGATGGAGCGTCAGCCTGTGGACTGAAGAGTCCCAGGTTCGATTCTGGTCAAGGGCATGTACCTTGGCTGTGGGCACATCCCCAGTAGGGGGTGTGCAGGAGGAAGCTGATTGATGTTTCTCTCTCATTGATATTTCTAACTCTCTATCCCTCTCCCTTCTTCTCTGTAAAAAAAATCAATAAAATATATTTTTTTTAAAAAAAAGATAGTCATGTCAATTTGCTTGGCATTTGTAGCCAGTGTCGAAAGCTCATTCAAGTGTCTGAATTTTTCATGCAAATGGGGAAGGAAACAGGGATAAATAATGAGAAACCACACAATAACAACATTCATCCTGTTGGGACCCACAAATGATCTTTATTCCAATACGTTTTTGATTTATAGTCATCTTTACAAATTATTCAGCCAATTATACCACCTATTATGATTCACCTATTTTTAATTGATGCATATAACATTTAAACAAGTTTGTTGATTTATAATCTCAAAGGATATTTACCAAAGTGGTAACATTATTACTGCATTACATTATATATATATATATTACCTGATTAATTTTGGAAATAATTTTATTAATGAAGTAATAGGTAAATACAAGAAAAAATCAGGGGTTCTTGATCTTCAACGTGATTTGGATGATATAAACTTAATCGTAATTATGTAGAATAGTGCATTATCTCATTCTTGTTGCCTATTTTCTAATCTCTAAGCTGTTTCATCTTCTTTCCTCTGAGAATATTCTTCTCCTCAGAGCTGCATGCATTTGGCTTTTTGCCAAGATTATGACACAAAGGATTTAATGCTAAATAAACACCAACCTTATTAATGTGCAAACCTTTGCTCAGGGAAATCAGAATATCATGATCTTTAAAACCAGAGAGAGTTATTGCTAATTCTCAACTCTTAGAACAGCTTTATATTTCCAGGTATAGGCAGCATGAGGAAATACTCTTTGGTTTTATAGTGAATAGAATCCTTTGTGATAAAATTTTTCATAATTTTTGTTGCTATCAGAAATATCTATGCATTTCCAAACCACACATAAACATACAGTGAAATAATGAACAATAGAGAACAGATATGCAAAAATAAATTTTAGTCTTATGAACTAATGTTGCTGAACAACAACCTGAAGTTATGATTGACTGAAAAAAAAGTAAGTACAATGAATTTTTCTTTAGTACTCCCTTTGTAAAATGTCATAAATTTCTGTGTAAAAATGCATTGTATCTGTCTTTATCAACCAAAAGCTGTTAGTAATTTTGATATTTTGTAATGGGACCAAATGTTATTTATTATATCATCTTTAAATTTTATTTTACTAGAATAGATAAAAATTATGGCAGGTTGATATTTATGCAAAAGTTAATTTAGGATAGTTTGAGACATATCAAGACAATAAACTCCTCCTATCTGCTCAATTATAGCTTAACAACAACAAAAAACATAGACATACACATTCACTCACTCACAGATAATATGATCATACTCCCATGTAAAATATAGGGATAATAGTCATGATTTATCTTCTTATTTGACACCCCTCCCTCCATTACAAATGCTGATTCAAATGTATGTTAAATAAACAGAAGTGGATCAATCACATTCGAGGGTCAATTACTTTTTCAGTTCCTGATTTGTAGCTTCTAGGATAAACTGAGTTTCATGGATAAACTGCAGTGATTGAAAAAGAAACCATGTGTGTTTTAGAACACTGAAACCTGACTGGAATGTGAAAACCTGAGTTCAGTATCACAGTATCACAGTAAAATCACATAAAATAATCAGGTCTGCAGTGGAAGCTTTTAATTGTTCATTGACATAGGGGTTTCCAAGCCCTGGAGACACTTACTGCAGATTGAAGACCAATAAATTTCTTTGTAATTAATTGACGAAAGATTTTAAAATATAACCTTGGAAAAGTTCTCAATATTACAAAGTATTTGAGCACTAGCTTCCATTACTCGTGGGTAGTATACTAAGCTAAAGCTGTTGGTAACAAAGATGAAACTATTAGATGGAAGATAAGATGAAAATGAAAATATAGTTACTGCTCATATCCACCATAAAAATATTACACATAGACAAGATGATCACTTCAACATAGTCAAGTCAGTTTGCTTGGCACTTACAGCCAGTATTGAAAGCTCATTTTGGTTTCATTACACTCTATTTAAGTGTCTTTGAATTTTTCATGCAGACTGGGCAGAAAGCAGGAATCCATGATGAGAAACCACACAATAACAACATTCCTCCTGCTGGGACTGACTGATGACCCACAGCTGAAAGTTCTGATTTTCATCTTTCTTTTTTTTACCTACATGTTGAGTGTAGCTGGGAACCTGACCATTATCTCCCTAACCGTCATAGATTGCCATCTCAGAACCGCCATGTACCTTTTTCTACAAAATTTCTCTTTCCTAGAAATCTCATTCACAACTGCTTGTATTCCCAGATTTTTGTACAACCTATCAACTGGTGACAGAATCATTACCTATGAAGCTTGTGCTGTTCAAATATTCTTTACTTATCTCTTTGGGATAACAGAATTTTTTCTTCTAGCCACTATGTCCTTTGACCGCTATGTGGCCATCTGCAAACCCTTGCATTATGTGACCATCATGAATAACAGAGTCTGCAACAGACTTATCATCGGCTGTTGGATGGCTGGTTTGTTCATCATAATCCCACCACTTAGCCTGGGCCTCAATCTGGAATTCTGTGACTCTAACGTCATCGACCACTTTTTCTGTGATGCCACTCCTCTGCTAAAGATATCATGCTCAGACACCTGGTTCATAGAGCGAATGATTTTAGTCTGCGCTGTGTTGACTTTTATCATGACCCTTGCATGTGTTGCTCTGTCCTACATTTATATCATCATGACAATTCTAAGACTGTCTTCCACTCGACAGAAGACAAAGGCCTTTTCTACCTGTTCTTCCCACATGATTGTGGTTTCCATCACCTATGGCAGCTGCATCTTCATTTATATCAAACCTTCAGCAAAGGAAGAGGTGGCTCTTAACAAGGGAGTGTCCCTGCTCATTTCGTCCGTTTCACCTATGTTAAACCCATTTATTTATACCCTAAGAAACAAGCAAGTGAAGAAAGCCTTGAATGACTCAATCAAAAGGCTTGCATTCTTCTTAAAGAAAAGGAAAAAAGTGGTTGATTAACTAAAATAAAAGATCAATATTCCCTCAACTTTTGGGGTAAAATTCTAATCATACTTTGTCTTAATAATTTCTCTTTCAGTTTTATGAACATTTTACAATTTCTTTTACTATACTGATGGGGTAGTCTTACAAATTAATTTCTCTATTTCAAGTCTATCTAACCATTTCATTCACATGGATATAATTCTTTAATAAAATTTGGTTAAAAGTTACAAATAACGTGTAATGCAGAAATAAAAAGCACAAGGTTTTATACAAATATAATTCCAGAATGAGAAAAATATGGTAGACTAAAAAATGGAAAAGTACTACCAATGCAAACACCTGGAAAATTGTCAACACAACTTAATAACTACTTTCAATGCTACCTTATCTTATAGTAAATAGGTGGCACATATAAAGAGGATACTGGAAACAGACAGCCAAAGACTATATATAAACTGTCATATGTAAACTGGCATAGATTACAGAAAAGTAAGTAAAGATATGTCAGAATATATCAAGCTGAATGAATTTAAATATGGATGAACATAAAGATGGAATATGAGATTTCAACTGCCACATGATGAAAAACCTTTAGAACTAGCACAACAACATGACACTAAAATTACCATCTTGATGTACATTTAATGAAAGGGAAATTTTTTAAAACCACCTGCCTACTACATATTCACATGCTAAGTTTAAACATTTTTGGCTATCAGCTTAAAAAATGAAAAGAGCAGAAAAAGTTCCCTGATGTAACTTAAAACCCTGATTGTAGGATCACACAAAGAATGTTTTTAAAATCTATAAATCATATGTAAAATTAAAAAATTAGAAATACGTTTCCACAGTGACAGATTTAGGTATAAAAATGTTGAATCACTATATTATACACCTGAAGCTAATATAACTGATATAAGATTATTTACCAACTATGCTTAATAAAGTAATAATAAAACTGTGTTGCTGAGCTTATAACACATAGAGACATAATTTGTATAACAATAATAGTACCAAGGTAAGAGGAGGCAGCAGAGCTGTATTTGAACAGTTTTCCACACTATTAAAATTAATTTTGTTTATTCAGAACTAGATTGTTAAACGTTAAGATGTTCTTTGTAATACCCAGGAAAACAACTAAGAAAATAATTCAAAAACATACACTTTAAGAAACAAGAGCATTAAAATGGAGTACTAGAAAAAATATTTCATTTAATGCAAAAAAAGAAGTAATGAATGAATAAAGGAACAAAAAAGACAGCAGACACACAGAGACATAATAGCAAAATGTTAGACTTACAACCTACCTTATCAGTAATTATATTAAATATGAATGGAATAAAATCTCTAATAAAAAAGCAGAGATGGAAAGAATGCTTTTTTGTCGTTCTTGTTAATCCTCACCTGAGGATATTTTTTCCATTGATTTCTAGAGAGAGTAGAAGGGATGTAAGGGGTAAGAAAGATAGGAAGAAAGAGAGAGAAAGAAACCTCGAAGTGAAAGAGACACATGGATTGGTTGCCTCCCACCCTCAAACCTGCAACCCAGGCACATGACCTAGACCAGGAATCAAACCTGTAACTTTTTAGTGCAGGAGCACAACACTCTAACCACTGAGACACACTGGCCAGAACAACAGAATGCATTTTTAAATGATCTATTCTACACTGTCTACTCTTTACAAATTTTAGATACAAAACCCAAGTAGGTTTTAAATAAAAGTATAAAAATATATATACCACCCAAAAGAGACCTGAAGTGGGTATCTTATTATCAGACCAAAAAAATTATATGACAAAAAAACGTGTTACTAGAAGCAAAGAGAGACATTTTATAATAATAAAAAAAAGTATCCAAAAGACATAATAAGTATAAACATATATTCAACTAGGAATAGAGCCCCAAAACCCATAAATCAAAATTTAAAAAAATAAAGCATGAAATAGACAATTCAAAAATAATAGTGGGAAATTTCAATGCTTCACTTTCAATAATGAACAATGATGCAGAAGATTATCAGGTAAATAAAAGATATGAGCAATACTATAAACCAAGTAGAGCTAACAGACATCTATTTAACATTCCACCAAACAATATCAAGATACACATTCTTCTCAAAGACACATGTAAAGTTCTAGGACAGATCATATCCTAGGCCATATAACAATCACTATCTTAAAAGTTATTTAAATCACACAAATTATGCCCTCCAAACACAATGTAAGAAAAATATAAATAAATAAAATTTGGGAAATTTACAATTATATGAAAAGTAAGCAGCGTACTTCTAAATTGCCAATGGATTAAAGAATAAATCACATGAGAAATGAGAAAATACTTTGAGATGAGTGAAAGCAGAAACACAACATATCAAAACTTACATAATGCAGCTCAAGCAGGGCTTACAGAGAAATTTGCAGCACTAAACCTATATTAAAAAATAAAATCCCAAATCCTGAACCTCACCTTTCAGTTTAAGAAACCTGCAAAAGAAAAGTAAGCCAAAGCCAAAGTAGGCAGATGGAAGAAAATAACAATAGGGCAGAAATAAATACAGCCACTCCAGTTTTTTTTATTATTGTTAATATGATATATCTTTCTTCGTCACTTTACTTTTATCTACCCAAGTCAATTTATAAAGTTGATTTGTTATAGAAAACATACAGGAATAAAAAGAGAAGAAAGAAAGAAAGGAACAGAAGAAATCTTTAACATTTCTCACAAGGCTTTTGTTTTTTAATTCACTGTGACAACCTCTGTCTCTTAATTTACATATTAGGCCATTAAAATTTAAAGTGATTTTCTTAGACCATTTTAAGCTTTGAAAGGTCCACAGGGCAAAGAAAAGTGACTCTTAAAGATCAGGTGTTTGGCAAATATTTTTCTTTCTGTCTAACCTTGAATTTTATAGTAAAGAACATTCTATGGTCTGTTCTTCCCTTCTGGGAATCCTGATGCTTGTTTGTTTCCACTTTTCATACAATAATGTAAAATTGTATAAAGTTAATACAAAGCCAAGGATTTAAGAGCAAGCAAGAAGTGATTGTCAGCCCTAACTGGTTTGGCTCAGTGGATAGAGCATCAGCCTGCAAACTGAAAGGTCCCAGGTTCAATTCCAGTCAAGGGCATGTACCTTGGTTGTGGGCACATCCCCAGTAGGAGGTGTGCAGGAGGCAGCTGATTGATGTTTCTCTTTAAACGATGTTTCTCACTCTCTATCCCTCTCCCTTCCTCTCTGTAAAAAATCAATAAAATTATATATATATATATATATATATATATATATGTGTGTGTGTGTGTGTGTGTGTGTGTGTGTGTGTGTGTAAAAGAAGAAGTGATTGTCTTCTAAGCAGTATAAGTAAAATAGTGATCATAAATATCTTAAGTGTCCCCCAGACACACCCTCAGGAGTCCTCACCATTGGATCTTTCCTGTGTACTCTTGCACTAAACCTTTCAATGACCCTGCTCATTAGTTGCTCTGCCCATAATTTATCTTTATGCACAATTTTATTTTTCCAAAGCACTGTTTAATAACTAAAAAGTATCTCCACATAAAAAACTGTCTGCCCCAAAAGGAAAAAAGGGAGAATTCTTCTCTACCTCCCTCTGAATCTGGTGGCCCCTAGAACTCTTTGACTTGCAGCTGCATGATTCTAATTTCAGCCTCCATCTTCACATGGCTTTCTTTCCTATGGCTTTTTGTATACTCTTCCCTTCTTACAAGGTCACCAGTCATTGGAGTTAGGGCCTCCTAAATTTCTGAGCTTACTCACATCTGCAAAGACCTTTTTCCAAAAAGGTCTCAATTGCAAGTTCTGCAGGTTAAAACTTGGACATATCTTTTTAAGGGACACTATTCAAACCACTAAAATGGTCAACTGGTATATAACAAAGGTGCCAAGACTATTCACTAGGAAAAGAATAGTCTTTTCAACAAATGGTGTGAGAAAACTGGATAACCGTATGCAAAGGAATTTAGTCATCTTCATCATGCCATACAAAAATAAACTCGAAATAAATCATAGAACTAAGGGTAAAAGGTAAAACACTCAAAAATAAACTGTTAAAAGAAAACCTAAGAGTAAATCTCTGTGACCTAGGGTTATACAATGGTTTCTTATGACACTGAAAACACAAGTGGTAAGAGATAAGCAAAAGTCAATTTGATTTCATCTAAAAAAAATTGTAGTTCAAAACACACCATGCAGATACTGGGAAAGCCACACACTAGGAAAAAATATTCAAAATTATTCTCTGATAAAAAAGACTTGTGCCCAGAATAGATAAAGAATTCTCACAACTCAACAAAAGGAAAACAGTCCAATTAGAGAAATTAGCAACTAACTGCTTTTTTTTACTGCTTTTAAGATTCTCTTTTGACATTAATCTTTGGCATTTTAATTATGATGAGTTTTAGTGTGGGTCTCTTTGGGTTCATCTTGCTTGGGACTGTGCTTTCTACTTCTAGTAGTTGCCACATAAATCCCTCCAACTTCAAAGCCAGATATAGAAAATTTTCTTCATGTCAAATCTCACATGCTTCAAATTTCTTTCAAAAGCTTCCATTCTTTTGAAGGGCTCATTTGATTTGGCAAGGCCTGTGAAAGCCACACCTGCATGGCTAGGGTTCAAGATCTGGAGAAAGGCCATGCACAAATGAATACACTAGACAAGAAATATGAATTTGGAAATCATGGGGGGGCCATGCGGAGAACCCTTCTCTCATGGAAAGGCTTCACTGGGGCCCAGGCCCTGTTAGCTTTTATTCAATTTTAGAATACACATCATGCCCTTAGTCAGGCAGGCAATCCAGTAGCAGATGGACTATCTTAAAGGTAAATAAATATTAGTAAAGATTTACTTTGAGACTATTAGGTCAGGAAATTGCTTGAGCCACCATTGTCTCCACAGAACAATCGGTGCATAGCTTTTGGCCCTTGCCAAAACTCAAGGTCCATCAGCCTTCTGGGTTCCCTGTTTGCACTTTCATGATGGTGTAGACAATGGATAGCTTCCAAGAAAGTCCCACCAAGGATAATTTCCTTATCTTAAAGTCAACTATTTAGGACTTTATTATGTATGCAAAATCCCTTTACAGTAACACTTATATTCTTGTATAATTGAATAACTGTCAGAAATTGTGTACATCACAGAAGTCTTGAGGCCTGAGATAATTAATTTTATGTGTCCACATGTACCTCTGATGGGCACAGTTCAGTAGGGAATGGAGAACAGCTTAGAGGAGGACAGTCCAAGAGTAATAATCTCAAGGACTATTGTTTGGGACCAGGTGGTGGGCAACGTACTCACAGGAATCTGTTTTGAGCCCAAGCCAGCTGAAACTGCTCATACAGAAAAGGCAATAGGCTGTATCCAATCTGAATCCTCATCAGGCCATTTTAGGGGGAACTAGAGTTGAAAGAAATGGTAGAGACTGAGGAGTCAGCTTTGAAGCAAAAATTAATTTCCCCTCATTGAGTGCCTGGTGGTGAAATCTCTAAACTACAGTAGCCTGCATCTGCCCTAAAGACTCTTCGGAAGACACCAGCAACCACAGAGGGGAGGTGGAATAGCTGACAAGAAGAGGCAGTCCACAGAGAACCTCAGACAAGCCTGAGATTAGTGAAAGCAGAAACACATTTGCTTACTAGAAGCAAAGAGAGACATTAACAATAATAAAAAGATTGGAGTGGCTATAAAAAGACACTGAGAGCCAAATGTGGACAGCTCCTGCAATTGGCTGACGCAAAAGTACCTCCCAGGAGGCCTGAAATTAGCATACAAAACACTGAGCCTCAGACATCATAAACTGCCCAGATGAACTTCACTTGGTTGGTTCCTTTTTTCTTTTTCTTTTTCTTTTTTTTTTTTTTTGTCTTTATTGTTGTTGATGTTTTGTTTTATGACTTTTTAATTTTTTTTTGTTTTGCTTTGCTTTTTTTTGTTCTATTTTCAGCATTTTCTTCATATTCTCTGTTTTATTGCATTTCTTTACATTTTTCTTCTATATCTCTTATTGCCCTCCTTCTTTACCTTTTTTCTCTTTATTCCCCTTTGTCTTTCTCATGCTTTCTTTTGCTTTACCTTTCTCTCTTTTCTTGATACCATTGCATAATTTTTTCTTTCTTTCTCAGACTTCTTGTCTCTCTCTCTTTTTTTAACATTTTCCTATTCCTACACTATCCTCTTAATTTTTGCTATTTCTTCCTTCTTTTCAGAACCTTTTGCCGGCACCTTTTACCTCCCAGTAGCTTTTTTATTTTATTTTAATTATTTTACAATTAGCAATAATATCTTTTTCTCTCTTAATTTTTTGCCTTAATATTTGTGTTCTCTCTTCTCTTTCTTAATTCTCTTTTTTCTTGGGTTGATTTCACTGTGGTTTTCAGGATATTTTGTATGTTCCGGTTTATTTCCTGTCAGTTACATTTAGTTTTGACAGGAACTGACAAACCTATACAACAGTTCACACAACATGGTAGCAACCAAGCCTCACAGTTAGCCAGCCTGAAAACAGATTTCTCCCATGAATGGGACAACAAAAATCTGGACAGAAGTGTCTAAATAACCCACAAAAGGGACATCACTAGAGCATACAGCTGAAAAATACAAGAAAAATACACCTCTAGGTCCCACAGGACATTCACTACAAAATCCCACCCCACAAGACTGGGAATCATAGCAAATATATCTAATACATAGGAACAAACACAAAGAAACAACTAAAATGGGGAGACAAAGAAATAACTCCCAAATTAAAGAAAAGGAGGAATCACCAAAGCCCTAGGAGAGATGGAGGGGAAGCAAGTTATCAGACACAGATTTCAGAGTAATGGTTACAAAGATGCTGCAATTAAGTTCCAACTTAATGAGGACTTAGTGAGAATTAAAGGAACTTAGTGAAAGCTACATCAGCATGAAAGAAGATATAGATGTTATGAATAAGAACCAGTCAGAAATTAAGAATACTATATCTGACACAAGAATATGCTGGAAGGAATTAAAAGCAGGTTCAGTGAAGTAGAGGATTGAATAAGTCAATAAGAAGGTAAGTAGTAAAAAAAACAATCAGAGCAGAAAAAAGAAAATGCTTAAAAAACACAAGGACAGGTTAAAGGGACTTTGGAACAACATGAAATGAAACAACAGTCACCTCATAGGGGTGTCAGAGAGAATAAAAGTGAGCAAGGTATAGAGAACCTGTTGGAAGAAATAATGACAAAAACTTCCTTAAGCTTGTGAAGGGAAAATGCCATACAATACCAGGAAGCCAGAGGGTACCAATCAAAAGGAACCCAAAGAGATCCACTCCAAGACACATCATAATTAAAATGGCAAGTGTTGCCCTAATGGGTTGGCTCAATGGATAGAGCGTCAGCCTGCAGACTGAAAGGTCCCAGGTTCGATTCCGGTCAAGGCATGTACCTTGGTTGCAGGAACATCTGCAGTAGGAGGTGTGCAGGAGGCAGCTGATCGATGTTTCTAACTCTCTATCTCTCTCCCTTCCTCTCTGTAAAAAATCAATAAAAAATATATTTTTAAAAAAAATGGCAAGTGTTAAGAACAAAGAGAGAATCTTAAGGGCCCCAAGAGATAGATAGTCAGTGACCTACAAGGGAGCTCCCATAAGGCTATCAGATGATTTCTCAACAGAAACACTACATGCCAGAAGGGAAGGAAATGAAGCATTTAAGTAATAAAAAACAAGGATCTGAAACCAACACTACTCTATTCAGCTAGGCCACCATTCAAAACAGATGGGGAATTAAAAGTTTCCTAGACAAAAAAAAGGTTAAAGAAGATAATTATCAACAACCCAGCATTGTAAGAAATGTTAGAGGGAATGCTATAAGAAGAAGAAGAAATTATAGAGAAAAAAAGAGAAACAGGAAAAAAAACTAAAACTGACAACAAATAAATATCTAGCAAAAAATAACCTTAAATGTAAATGGATTAAATGTTCCATTCAAAACACATAGGGTAACTGAATAGATAGTAAAGCATGACCCACATTTATGGAGTCTACAAGAGACCCACCTCAGAACAAAAAACTGACTGAGGATGAGAGGTAAGGTATGAAAATTTTTTTCCATGCAATGGAAACAAAACAAAGCAGGGGTAGCAATACTTATATATGACAAAATAGACTTCAAAGCAAAGGCCATAATAAGAGACAAAAAAAAAAAGCTATTACATAATACTAAAGGGATCAGTCAAACAAGAATATATAACTGTGGTAAACACTTATGCACCCAATATCAGAACACCTAAATGTATAAAAAAAAAAAAACTCTTAAAAGGCATTAAGGTAGAGATCAATAGCAATACAGTTCTAGTGGGGGACTTTACCACCTCACTGACACTACTGGATAAATTTCCAGACAAAAACTCAACAAGGAAACACAGACCTCATATGGCACACTAGATCAGATGGATTTAACTAGCAGTTACAGAACATTCCAACTCCAAAGCTGCAGAATATACATTCTTCTCAAGTGCACATGGGACATTCCAAAAAATAGACCATGTGTTATGACACAAAATAAGTCTCTATAAGTTCAAGAGTATTGAAATATTATCAAGCATCTTCTCAGGCGACAATGGCATAAAACTAGAAATTAACCAGAATAAAAACATTCAAACACATGGAGGCTAAATAGTATGTTACTAAACAATAAATGGGTTACCAATGAAATAAAAAAAAATCAAAAACTTTCTGGAAACAAATAAAAATGAACACAAAACAACCCAAAATCTATGGGATACAGCAAAAGCAGTTTCAAAAGGGAAATTCATAGCATCACAGGGCTACCTAATAAACTATCTAACACTACAATGAAAATAAATAGAAAGAGAACAAGAAAAGCTCAGAGTAACAGAGAACCCAGAAATCGACCCAAACCACTATGCTCAATTAATATTTGACAAAAGATGCATGAACATACAATGGAGTCAAGACAGTCTCTTCAATAAATGATGTTGGGAAAATTGGACAGATACATGCAAAAAAATGAAACTAGACCACCAACTTACACCATACACAAAAATAAACTCAAAATGGATAAAGGACTTAAACATATGACGGGAAACCATAAAAATACTAGAGGAACCCATAGGCAGCAAAATCTCAGGCATATGCTGAAGCAATTTCTTCACCATTACCACTACTAGAGCAATGGAAACTACAGAGAAAATAAACAAATGGGATTACATCAAAATTAAAGGCTTTTGCACAGCAAAAAAAAACCATCAACAAAACAACAAGAAAGCCCACTACATGGGAAAACATATTTGCCAATGTTATCACCGATAAGGGTTTAATCTCCAACATTTACAAGGAAGTCATACACTTAACAAAAGGAAGATAAACAACCCAATCAAAAAATGGGCAACGGACCTCAATAGACATTTATTGAAAGAGGACTGTGGGAAGAGTCAGGAGTTTTATCTCAGTGCAGTGGCAGATGCAATGGCGTGAGCACACTCCTCCTATACAAGCTTCCTCGGCACACCGGGAAGTGGCAGCGCCCACCTGAGTAAACCTCCTAGAGCCCCTACATAGTACTCTGATCTTTCCTACTATTGGCTGCCCTAAGGATAGTGTAAACTTCTGATTGGTCCAGAATGTTATATATGTTTCTGCACTTACACAATAAACTTAGATCTGCGTCACTGAACCTGGTCTCCAGAGTCAGGCATGCTTCGTTAGGACTCCGTCGGCCTCACCCCCGCGGGACCCTCTGCTTCATTCTGGCGCCGTGAACAGGGACCCCGGCAAGCTTCAGGTGGGGTGAGTGCCCCTCTGTAACTATGGGAAACCTTCCCCCCTCAGCCCGAGCCCCTCAGGCTTGGGCACTCCATGCATTGTTACAGAGCAGGCGAGTAAAGGTAACAGAAAAGGAGCTACAAAAGCTCTGGGATATCCTAATAGCATTTAACCCCTGGCTCTCTGCCACCGGCGGTGTGGGCGGGGGAACAGAAGACCCTTTACCTCCTTATTCCCCCACAGAGCCCTCTACCCCTGCAGATTCCTGGGCTGTTTTTAACAAGCCAAAAGTAGTTTCTCAAAGCTCAAGGAAGGCTGACACTGAGACAGAAAAAACTTCAAGCGAGGTGAAAGCAGGGGAGTCTCACCAGGAGGCTTCCTGCAGGAGTCACTCCCTCGCTCACCTCTCAGAGCGAACAAAAAGTTTAACTGCCCAGCGGCCCCCAAGTAACCCTTTTGTGGGGGACATGGATGATAATCCATGGATGGGGATATATCAATCCTTGTGTAGCCAGAGGGATGGAGCAAAGAAGTCCTTAGGGCTAGAGGACTCTTTCCTGTGAATGTTAACCCCACAGCTGCAGCAAATGCCACCGGATCTGCAACAATAGTCCCGATATCCAAATGGTTAATGCAGAGAAAGAAAGAAAAAAAAAAAGAGGCCGTTGCCATGGAGAGAGAATTCTTTGTTGGTTTTTGCTTATCTAAGGTATGCGGGTCTCAAGGACAAGCTGCTAGCAAAACAAACTTATTTCTGTCCAGTTTTCTTCTCTTTAACCCTTCCAATACTAAATTAGACTAATACAATATACTTAAGATTACATAGGAAAGAAAGTACCTACTCTTATTAATATAAAGAAATGCTGAATGTTTAACTTGCCAGCTAAGAGTTTAAAGTTCTAGTTAAATTGAATTGGGAAAAATTATAATTGTGGTAACTAAATGCCTAAAGTATAAAAAGAAAATCTTGTCAGTTTTAATTTAATTGATATCTCTTAATAATTATAAAAAGTACTATAACCAAGGAATGACTTTGAGATATTTCATGGGCCCTGAAATGTTTTCAAAAGTTTATGCTCTCTTCTTAAAGGATTTTTTAATAAAGCAAATTTAAAATGCTTGAAATCACATGGAAAGCTTTATCAAATAAAAATTAATAAATATATATCTTGAGTTTTTGCCTCTAAGAAAGGGCAAAACAAGTTATTTTATATAATATTTCTTAAAATACAGCAGTAGAATTTTAAGATATAATTTAAAATAACAGAAGCTCATTAATAATTTTTAATATTTTACAACAGCATATTATACATTTATTCCAAACAAGCTTACAAACTAATTCTTTAAATGTTTGGAAGCGATATAATTTAAAAACATGAAAGGATTTAATCCCTTCCACTGTGTGGAAGGCCCCCTGGGAAGGCACTTAAGCATTCTATATTGACCTCTCTTGCCCTTTTTGCCAAGAGGGTCCCTCTTCTTATAATCCAATTGCCCACAGCTGTTGCCTGAGCTCTCTGTTCATGCTGAGGTTGAAGCCTCATAGTGGCTAGTACCATAAATCTATCTCTCACCCAATGGCATGAGCTGGACCCTCTCTGGAGAAACTGGGTCCCCCAAGATACATGATCAATGCCAGGGCCCCGCTAGCAGGCGAGGGGATCCCAAGGCAGTTATTCCTATACCCAGCTCAGATCGGGACCCAGATAACAGAAAGAGACTTGGTCCAGCTGAAATCGATACCCAGATAACAGAGACTTGGCTAACAGCGGCTACCCTATATCTAAATCCAACCTAACACCAGGAATGCTCAGGGCCTTCTCAAAGGATGCAAAATAATCCTTTCCATTAATATTTACAGTGTAAACTAAGATTGTTGTTAGAGAATCAAATTTGACAGTAAAATAGTAGTCAAGTTTTCAGATTAATTAAAATTGGCTCAAGAAGTATTAACAAAAATTTTCATTTCATGGAAAAATTGCTTAACATACAATGAACCTAAAGCAGTCATATTTTTATACAAAAAAATTAAAATTTAAAGTTATCTAGACTACATTATAAATTTTCCAAAAATTCTCCTAATAATTAAATAAAAAAAGGGGGAGATAGTAGAAAAATACCATGTAAGGAAAAATATCCTGTAACTAATTTACATCTAGAAAAATTTTTCATTTATAATGCTAACAGCAAGACACCCATGAAAAACCTATGTGGTGTCAACATAAGCCAAAGGAAATTCATTTAAGCAAAAATAAATAGAACTCTAAGTAAAGTTTTCTTTATTAACCTTTGGTCGAGAATACATTTATATATTTTCAGAAAACAACTCCAAGACGATGTGGATTCCTGCAACAGAGAGGACTTATCAGGAATGCTCCAGCCATGAAGACAAGAGGAAAAACAATCCAGAGATAAAGGCAGCTAGCTTGCACAAGCTATTTCCTTATTTAACCCTCTCTAGCTGCAAGCATCTCATACAGGCATGCAAAACCTGCGGCCCCCTATTGCCTTTAGGCCCCCTCCAGCCACAAGGAGTCAACCCCTGGGGGCTCCAACCCAATGCCTTATGGCAAGCAGATGTGACCCATATTCCGAGCTTCGGTAGGCTCAAATATGTACATATAATCATTGACACTTGCTCTGGGGCCATGTATGCTCAAGCTCACACAGGTGAAAAGACTCGCTATGCAATAGCAACCCTCAATGGGGCATTTTTAACATTAGGCTTCCCCTGGGAAATTAAAACAGATAATGGTCCCTGCTACACTAGCAAGGCTTTTCAGCAATTCCTCATGAAACATAACATCAAGCACGTTACTGGCATACCATACAACCCACAGGGACAAGCCATAGTAGAATGACAGAACAAAGAACTAAAAACCCAGATTCAAAAAGAAAAAGAAGGGGGAAATACAGGCACGCCCCAACAACTATTACAACAGGCCTTATTAACTCTCAATTATTTTCATTTTTCCCCTGACGGTCTTCCTCCCATTTTCAAACATTGGGGAGGTCTCAGGGACGTACCAACACCTCTCCCCTTGGTCCGGTGGAGAGATCCACTAACCAGGGCTTGGAAGGGCCCCGACCCACTCTTAACCCAAGGGAGAGGGTTTGCTTGTATTTTTCCAGAAGGTGAGAAAAATCCCGCGTGGATTCCTGCCCATAACATCAAACCCTGCACCACCAGTGATGAGCTGTAGACCACCACCACCATCACCCCCAGTAGAGGAAATGGAGGACCTGGACATAGAGGACAACCAGCCCAGAGGTGGAGATGACCAAGACATCGATGAGCCCACAACATTACCTGGGGAGACATCAAAAATCTACAGGACCAAGCTGCACACATGGCACCAAAAGGCAATCCGTCAGAAGGGACATTATTCCTATTAATGTGTGCCATGATAACAGAGAACACTCAGGAGCGAGCACAACATGTATGGGCAGCCATACCTCATCCAGGGTTGCTCATGCCTGTCAGTGCTGACAGCCTACAATTCCCCTCTGTCCAAGTGTCTAACTGCTCTGTAGGCTTACCCTATGATGGAGTGGAACTGTCTCATTGCCATAGAATGGGACGGTATGGGCTGATAGCAGTAGCCCTAACCTCCTTAAATGGACTCTAGATAATGGGACTGCCCCGGGACAAGGGTGGATATACCTAGCACCTCATGTAATAATACCCGAGTGAAATACCCATTGAGTTTAGTTTCTTAAGTGATGCTCTCAGCCGTCTAACCTCCTGGTTAAACCCAGCCAACCTCCTCATTTGGGGAGTCATGATAGTAGGATTCTTCGTAGGAATAGTATTATTTCACTGTTTATACAACATGTTCCTTAAGCTAAGTGCTCAGAAAGCCATGATCATACACATCCAGCAGGCGCTAATAAGAAAAGAAGAGGGAGATGTTGGAAGAGCTCAGGAGATTTATCTCAGTGCAGTGGCAGATGCAATGGCATGAGCACACTCCGCCTATACAAGCTTCCTTGGCACACCAAGCAGTGCCCACCTGTGCAAACCTCCTAGAGCCCCTACATAGTACCCTGATCTTTCCTACTATTGGTTGCCCTAAGGATTGTGTAAACTTCTGATTGGTCCAAAATGTTATATATACTGCTGCACTTACACAATAAACTTAGATCTGTGTCACTGAACCTGGTCTCCGGAGTCATGCATGCTTTGTTAGGACTCCGTCGCCCTCACCCCCACAGGACCCCGTGCTTCAGAGGACATACAAAAGGCCCAGAGACTTATGAAAACATGCTCAAAGTCACTAATTATCTGAGAGATGCAAATCAAAACAATGCAGTACCATCTCACACCTGCCAGAATGGTCATCATCAACAAATCAACCAAAGACAAGTGCTGGCGAGGATGAGGAGAAAAAGGAACCCTCGTGCACTGCTGGTGGGAATGCAGACTGGTGCAGCCACTTTGAGAACAGTATGGAGTTTCCTTAAAAAACTAAAAATGGAACTCCCATTTGACCCAGTAATCCTACTTCTAGGAATATAGAAACTAGAAACTATATTCCTAGTTTCATGATACTAATTTAGAAACTAGAAACACCAATCAGAAAGGATATATGCACCCCTATGTTCATAGTCGCACATTTCAGCATAGCTAAGATTTGGAAACAGCCTCTAAGTGCCCATTAGCAGAAGAGTAGATTAAAAAACTGTGTACATAAACACAATGGAATACCACACTGCTGTAAAAAAGAAGGAATTCTTACCATTTGCAACAGCATGGATGGAACTTAGGAGCATTATTCTAAGTGAAATAAGCCAGTCATAGAAAGATAAATATCATATGATCTCACTCATTTATGGAATATAATGAACAACATAAACTGATGAACAGCCCTAGCCGGTTTGGCTCAGTGGATGGAGCGTCAGCCTGTGGACTGAGGGGTCCCAGGTTCAATTATGGTCTGGGGCATGTACTTGGGTTGAGGGCACATCCCCAGCAGGAGGTGTGCAGGAGGCAGCTGATCGATGTTTCTCTCTCATCGATGTTTCTAGCTCTCTATTCCTCTCCCTTCCTCTCTGTATAAAATCAATAAAATATATATTAAAAAACTAACAAACTGATGAACAAAAACAGATCCAGAAACAGAGAAGCATCAATCAGACTGTCAAACCTCAGAGGGAAGGTAGGGGAGGGTGGTGGTAAGGGGATAGATCAATCAAAGGACTTGTATGCATGTATATAAGCCTAATCAATGGACACAGGCAACAAGGGGGTGAAGGCATGATGGGGGCGGGGGGTACTTGGGGGGGAAATTTTAAATGTAAATTAATTTTCAAATAAAAATATTTTAAGTTGAAAAGAAAAGCTCAGAGTAAGTAGAAGGAAGGAAATAATAAAGATCAGAGTGGAAATAAATGAAATAAAGACTGAAAAAATAAATTAAAAAAAAATACAAAAGATCAATGAAGCCAAGAGCTGGTTCCTTTTAAAGATGAAGAAGATTGATGAACCATTAGCTATACTAACCAAGAAACAAAGAGAGAAGACCCAAATAATAAGATAAGGAAAGAAAGAGCGAAGTAACAACTGATACCACTGAAATACAAGGGATCATAAGAAAATACTATGAACAACTATATGCCAAACTGACAACCTGGACATATATACAGGAAAAGACAAGCTTCCCAAATTGAGACAGAAAGAATCAGAAAACCTAAATAGGCCAATAACAACTCAGGTAAGGATTTTAAAAAAGAAAGAGAATTATAGGCCAATATCCCTGTTGAACATAGATACTAAAATGTTCAACAAAATATTGGCCAATCAGATCCACCAATATATTAAAAAAATCATAGTGAAACTTGTTCCAGGGATGCAGGTCAGAGCAATATTCACAAATCAATAAACATGATACATCACATAAACAGGTTGAAAGACAAAAACTACATTATCATACCAATAGATGCAGGAAAATGATTTGACAAAATCCAACACCCTTTACAGATTAAAAAAATTCTCAGCAAAATGGGAATAGAGAGATCATACCACAACATGATAAAGGCTATATATGACAAACATACAGCCAACAGCATGCTCAATGAGGAAAAACTAAAAGCATTCCCCCTAAGAACAGGAACAAGACAGGGATGTCCACTTTCACCACTATTATTCAACATCATACTGGAAGTCCTAGCCACAGAGATTAGATAAGAAAAACAAAGAAAAGGCAAGAAAATTGTAAAGAAGGAAGAAAAACTGTCTATATTGCAGATGACATGCCATTGTACACAGAAAACCATAAAGACTCCATCAAAAACTACTAAATTTAAAAATGGACTTTGGCAATGTAGCAAGTTAAAAACATAACTACCAGAAATTGGTGGCATTTTAGTACATCAATTATGATCTCTCAGAAGAGAAGCTAAAAAAAAATGCCATTTTCTGTTGCAAAAAAAAAAAATAATAAAATACCTAGTAATAAACTTAACCAAGGAAGTAAAAGACCAGTACTCAGAAAACTATATGATGCTGAAAAAAGATAGAGGAAGACATAAACAAATGGAAAAATATACCATGTTCATGGTTTGGTAGAATCAACATCATTCAAACGCCCATACTACCCAAAGCAATCTATAGATTCAATGCAATCCCCATTAAAATACCAATGGCATATTTCAAAGACCTAGAACAAACTCTCCTAAATTCATGTAAAATAAAAAAGACCCGAAATAGCTGCAGCAATCTTGAGAAAGAAGAACAATGTTGAGGGGATCACAATACCAGATATCAAGCTAAAAAACAAAGCCACTGTTCTCAAAACTGCCTGGTACTGGCACAAGAACAAACATACAGATCAGTGGAAGAGAAAAGAGAACCCAGAAATCGACACAAGCCATTATGCTCAATTAATATTTGACAAAGGAGGCAAGAGCATACAATGGAGACAAGACAGTATCTTCAATAAATGTTGTTGGGAAAGCTATACAGATACTTGCAAAAAAAAAAAAAAAGAAAGAAAGAAAGAAAATAGACCACCAAATTACACCATACACAAAAATAAACTCAAAATGGATAAAGGACTTAAACATAAGATAGAAAACCATAAAAATCTTAGAAGAAGCCATAAGCAGCAAAATAGCAGACATATATCATAGCAATATATTTAACAATACAGCTCCTAGGGCAATGGAAACTAAAGAGAAAACAAACAAATGGGATTACTAAAGTAAAAAGCTTCTGCACAGTAAGAAACCATCAACAAAACAACAAGAAAGCCCACTGCATGGAAGAACATATTTGCCAATGTTATCTCTGATAAGGGTTTAGACTCCAAAATTTACAGGGAACTCATACAACTTAACAGAAGGAATATACACAACCCAATAAAAAAAAAAATAGGCAACAGACCTAAATAGACACTTTTCAAAAGTGGACATACAGAAGGCCAAGAGACATATGAATACATGCTCGAAGTCACTAATCATCCGAGAGATGCAAATCAAAACGACATTGAGGTACCATCTCACAGAATGGCTATCATCAACAAATCAACGAACGACAAGTGCTGGTGAGAATGTGGAGAAAAGGAACCTTCATGTGCTGCTAGTGGGAATGCAAACTGCTGCAACCAGTATGGAGTTTCCTCAAAAAATTAAAATGGAACTTCCATTGACCCAGTGATCCCACTTCTAGGAATATATCCCAAGAAATCAGAAACACCAATTAGAAAGGATATATGTACCCCTATGTTCATAGCAGCATAATTTACAATAGCTAAGATTTGGAAGCAGCCTAAGTGCCCATCAGCAGATGAGTGGATTAGAAAACTGCGGTTCATCTACACAATGGAATACCACACTGCTGTAAAAATGAAGGAACTTTTACCATTGCAAAAGAATGAATGGGCTTGGAGAGCATTGTGCTAAGAGAAATAAGCTAGTCAGAGAAAGATAAATATCACATTATGTCACTCATTTGTGGAATATAATGAACAACATAAACTGATGAACAAAAATAGATCCAGAGACAGAGAAGCATCGAATAGACCATCAAACCTCAGAGGGAAGGCAGGCACGGGTGAGGGGGAGAAGTGGGGCAGGTGTTAAGAGGTCAACCAAAGGGCTTGTATGCATGCATATAAGCATAACCAATGGACATGGACACTGGGGTAGTGGGGGTTTGTCCTGGGTAAGTGGTAGTGGCCAGGGAGGGGTCCATGGGAAAAAAGAAAACATATGCAATACTTTAAACATTAAAATTAATTAATTAATTAATTAATTAATTTTAAAAATGGCCATACTACCCAAAGCAATCTATAGATTCAATGCAATTCCCATTAAATTAACAATGGCATATTTCATAGATCTGGAATATTCCAAAAATGTATATGGAACCAAAAAAGATCCCAAATAGCCACAGCCATCTTGAGAGAGAAGAACAAAGTTAGGGAGACCTCAATACCAAATATCATGTTATACCACAAAGATCTGATACTCAAAATAGCCTGGTACTGGCATAAGAACTGACATATAAATCAATGGAACAGACCAAGGAACCCAGAAGTCGACACAAGCCATTATGCTCAATTAATATTTGACAAAGGAGGCAAGAGCATACAATGGAGTAAATCTCTTCAATAGATTGTGTTGGATAAATTGGACAGTTACATCCAACTTACACAATAACAAGATTAAAATCAAAATGGATAAAACGTTTAAATGGAATACATGAAACCATAAAAATCCTGGAAGAAACCATAGCCAGGAAGATCTCAGACGTCTCTCCTAGCGGTATGTTTCCAGATATATCCCCAAGGCAAAGGAAACGGAGGAAAAAATAAAAGGGACTACATCAAAATAAAAAGCTCCCACACAGCAATAGAAACCACTACAAAATGAAAAGAGGACCCACTCCATGAGAGAACATTTTTGCCAATGACATATCTGATAAAGGGTTAATTTCCAAAATATATAAGGAACTCATACAACTTAACAACAGAAGGCAAACATTCCAATTTAAAAATGGGCAAAGGACATAAATAGACACTTCCCCAAAGTGGACATACGGATGGCCAAGAAACATATGAAAAAATGCTCAATCACTAATCATCAGATAGATGGAAATTAAAACAACAATGAGGTATCACCTCACACTTAGAATGGCTACCACCAACAAATCAACAAACAACAAGTGCTGACAATATTATGGGGAAAGCAAACCTAGTACACTGCTGGTGGGAATGCAGACTGGTGCAGCCATTATGGAAAACAGTATGGAGTTTCCTCAAAAAATTAAAATTAGAATTGCCATTTGAGCCAGTGATACCACTTCTAGGAATATAACCCAAGAAACCCAAAACACCAATATGAAAGAATATATGCACCCCTATGTTCATAGCAGTGCAACTTACAATAGCTAAGATCTAGAAAGAGCCCAAGTGCCCATCAGTAGATAAGTGGATTAAAAATGGTGTACATTTACACCATGGGATATTATGCAGCTGTAAAAAAAAAAAAAAACAAAAAAAACAAAAAACAAAGGATCTCTTACACTTTGAGATAGCATGAAGGGACCTGGGGAGTATTATGCTAAGTGAAATAAGTCAGTTAGAGAAAGATAAGTGTCACATGATTTCACTCATATGTGGAATCTAATGAACTCAATAAACTGATGAACCATATAGATCCAGAGACATAGAAGCATTGAACAGAGTGATGATTCTCAAAGAGAAGGTAGGGAATAAGGGGGAGGGGCTGAGTGATAAACCAAATAACTTAAATGCATATATGCATAACCCATGGACACAGACAATAGTGTGATGAAGGCCTGGAGGGTGGGCAGGGCTGGAGTAGAGGGGGTCAATGGGGAAGAAAAGGGGGACATCTACAATACTTTCAATAATAAAGATAAATTTTTTTAAAAAGAAGACTGCTGTTCAGTATCTGATTGATATTAAATTGGCTAATATCCAATAGTGCCCTAAATGTATGATCTTTAGGATATGTTTTCTACAGAACACAAACCTACAGATAGTTTCACTTCATGGTGTCTGGAGTTTTGGTAAAAGTACATAGTCAACTCAAATGCCTGTGCATTTTCCTGCATAATTAAATAATTATTGGATGGCCCATCAAATCATGACATGGTAAAGACAGACAGCCCTGACCAGTTTGGCTCAGTGGATAGAGCATCGGCTTGCGGACTGAAGGGTCCCCAGTTCGATTCCGGTCAAGGGCATGTATCTTGGTTGTGGGTACATCCCCAGTAGGGGGTGTGCAGGAGGTAGCTGATCAATGTTTCTCTCTCATTGATGTTTCTAACTCTCTATCCTTCTCCAATCCTCTCTGTAAAAAATCAATAAAATTAAAAAAAAAGACAGACAGACATTTTCTGATCTATTTCTAAAATTTGGAGGACTGTTATCAATAATTTATTTGTGTAACCTCCTGGCCACTCTCCTACTATCCTTCCCCTGGGGTTGAAAACAGACTTACCCAACAAGTGGATTGTGAACTACAATATTCCCTCTCCTGTTTCATATTGTTTTTTCTACAGGTAGAGATCAGACTGTTCAAATTCATGAAATAAAAGGGTCTGCCCCAAGTGGTGGGGTAGAGTTGGGTTTCTAGAACTGTCTATCTGAGAGATATGGCTAATTTGGGAGGTTCTTATCAGGATGTTCCAAGCCACATTTTAAATATTTCTATCTATAATAAAATTGGTATTTTAATCTCCCTTTACTTGCCTACTTTTGCTCTTTTGTTGACTCAAAACTCAAGCAAGGAATAAGTGTGGGATTCCTTCAGACCCCACAATGCCAATAAGTGACCCAGAGACCCAAACATGCTGTGCATATCATGCGGTATTATACATTGGAAACCAAATGTAGCAATACACTTCAAAATTCTAATATGTAAATGGGTTTTACATCAGAAATTCCTCTTCTGATCATTTAAACAGAAAAAATCAATGATCTTATAAAAATGAGACTGTTAACATAAATTTTAATGAAATATGGGAAGCTTTATTAGATAATGGCTTACACACAAAAAGAATACAATACAGAAAATTATGATACAAACATATATTTTTACCTGGGAAAGTATGTACAGTTGTCAGATTAGAAATTGTGTCTATACTACTTTCAAGAATTTATTTTTCATAGGAAATGAAGACAAAGCAATTTTGTTGTAGTTTCTTAACAGTTTGTTTTCTTTTGGTTGAAGAGTAGCCAGAAATCTTTTCATCATACAATTATTGTTCTGCACTTGGAATGTGTCTCTTAAGATTGTTGCATCTTATTGTCTCCAAGGACACTATTCCCACTGCTCCCACTAGGTATTTTGCCAAAATTCAGTGCATATTAACATTATTAGTCATGTTTGAACTTAGTCACAATGGGCCCTTTACTTATCCACACAGAGGGCCCCTGCACATCGATAGGAGTCTGAGATTATAAAAGTCATCCTAATCTTCCTTCACCGTGTAAAAATCTTTTCCCGGAGAAATCAGAAATCATCTCTTTCAAAATCTTCTTTAGGAATTACCTTATATTTCTCAGACATTTAAAAAGCATGAATTTTATATCGGCTTTCTAATATAATTAATTGTTCCTCAGGTATAAAGTGAGATAGAATCTTTAGTGAAAGTCTTTTGGCACTTTCCACTAGAAAACAATTATCCATGAATGTGTATGTCGTCATGAGTGGAGCATTTGGGCACCTTAACTGACCCCACTTATACTTTCAGTTTTACCTTCGGGACGACCAGGATTACACAGTCAACTGAAGCCAGGATTACCTTCCATAAGAGTAAGTATGTTTTTGTTTGGCAATTCAGTTTCTTTCGTCATTCAAAGTTCTAGTTTCCTAGTCCGAGAAAATATGACTAATCTGTTTAAAAATCAGAGATGGCAATATTGGGTGTTTCTGAAAAATGAAATAGTTATTTCTAATGTTAATTTTTATTATAAAAAATAAATCTGAAGGGATTATGTTCATTTGAAATATTTATTACATGCATCACTAGAGAGGGTTCAGTAACTGCTCACTCTTTACCCTTAATATTTGTAGCACTACCTGTCAAATCAAAGATTCTCAATAAATACCTTCTGAGTGAATGCATCAGTGCTCATAGCAACATTATATACATTACTATGAGAAATGTTGTTATTAGAGATCAATGATTTCATTATATTTGCAAATATTCCTTTAAATATAATAAATAGAAAATTCACCTGAATGAAAGTGGTTTACCAAAACATTCACTTAATTTTGGTATCACAGCCCTAACCGGATTGGCTCAGTGGATAGAGTGTCGGCCTGCAGACTGAAAGGTCCCAGGTTTGATTCCAGTCAAGGGCATGTATCTTGGTTGCGGGCACATCCCCAGTAGGAGGTGTGCAGGAAGCAGCTGATTGATGTTTCTCTCTCATAGATGTTTCTAACTCTCTATCCCTCTCTCTTCATCTCTGTAAAAAATCAATGAAATATATTTTTAAAAAATTTGGGATCACAAAAGTTAAATATTGGTGATTGGAAAGGGAGGAGAGTTTATGAATGTGGAACAATGCTCTGAGTTAAAATGCCACAGTGAAGTATTGAGAGCTTAAGAATTTTCTCAGTTAGATTCAAAGAGTCAATTCCACATAACCCTATCGAAAAAGGTACCTGATTTGCAGCTAATTATTTCTCCTCCTCAGTCTAGAGTAGTGTTCCTTTTAAACAGAGATGCCTGTACACCATAGGGAATTCTCTGTTTCTAGCACTCTAATGCTGTTATTTGGTAATGTCTTGATTTAAACAACTTGCCTCAATTCACCAGACCTTAAGAAAACACACCTGTAGCTTTCTTGTGGTGTAGGGATGCTAGAAATAAGTGAAACCATTAATATACCAAACTAATTAAATTCTCATGGAAAATTCTTTTCTCTTTGAAATGCAGAGAAAACCAAAGTCATTGACTCTTTACAGCTATTTACAAACTGAAATAGTTGTCCATGTAATTAAGTGTTAATAGCGGTTGAGAAAGAAATGTGAAGTACCTATTGCCTCATATTCAAAATTGCAGTTTCTAAACTCTGGCCTTAGCATTTCTTCACAGGACATTGAACAGGTTACAAGCCTCACCAAAATTCACAAGCTTTATAAGAATGCAGGAACTGTCCTAGTCATTGTTGCTCAGCAATTAGAGTGAAGGGTCTGGGGTTTGATTCCTGGCGAAGGGGTGGTATCTGGGTTGCAGGTTCATCCCAGGCCTGAGTTGGGGCACCTGCCAAGGCAACGAATGCATGTGTCTCTCTCACTCACTTCCCAACCCTCCCTGACTTCCACTCTCTCTACAAATCTATGGAAAAAATTATTCTATGGTGAGGATTAACCAACAAACAAAGGATGCAGAAAAAACAATAGTGTGGTGGTCACTGATTAGTGCCCTCACACATTAGCATTATTACAGCAGGTAAAAGGGGGGGTGGTGGGGGGAGGCTGAGGAAGTGAAAGGAGATAAATTTTTAACTTACTATCTGCCAAGCACTTTGCATGGACTATAGCAATCAACAATCACAAGGATTCCATGAACTAAATATAATGGAGGAAACTGAACCCGAAGAGGAAAAGGGAAATGAGAACTTCACCGTCATTCCAGAGAATAAAATACCTTTAAAACACATTTTAAAGAAAATAAGGCAAATATGATAGTCATTCTTTCTTTATTTCCACAACTTTTAAGGAACTCTTACTATGCCCCTGGAGATAAGCTTGCTGCTTGGGACAAAACAATGTCAAAATAAAATTTGTTTATATAGTTTGACAATGTAGTCATCAGAGAATAATTAAATCATATACTACAATGTGAATAGTAAGAAGAAAAGATACATCTCTCTTAAAAAGTTATAGATAGATTCCTGGTGGAATTAATGCCTAAAACAAAACTTAAACTAGGGATTGAGCAGTTAGAGACTACAAGTGTAGAGATCTGTAAAAACAAAAGAACCACCATCTGAGACTCTCCACAGGTAATTTTAAGCATCGTCATTAATGGAAACCGCTAGTAGATAAGTCTAGGGAAGCAAATTGAATCAGGAGAGATGACACCAGCAGCCTGACTCTATAGGTCATACTCTTAATCACTATGATATACTGTCTCTTGCTGGGAGCCAATGCAAGTACCCTAGTAGGAAAAAACAAAAAATGAGGGAAATTTTATGGCCTGATAGCAGAAATATTAGAAAGCTCTCCATATGCTAAGAAGCTTAAGTTTTATAATGAAGGCAAAAAAAGAGTGATTGAAATAATTAAAATTAATGTTTCAGTTACAAAACTCCATTTCACTCTAAAAAAAATAAATATTTTTATTAACATAATATCAGTCTTCCCTTCCTACCAAACTCCACCACCTCACTCTAGTGAATCATCTTCATGTACTTGTGCTGCCTCCCTCAACCCAGGTTCAGCTTGGTTCTGGAACAATTACATCATTTCAATGTGATAAGAAGTAAAGATGTCAGTATCCATCCTCTGTTCTGGTCCTCAAACATCTATTCATGGATCACAGCCTTGGAGCTTTTGTTTCCCTTGCCCGTATTACTCTTAAGATCTAGTAGTTCTCTGTATAAGTTATAAGACACCGATAGCATTTCTGTGGCAAATTGCAGTGCAGGAAAATTTGTGAAGTATCTAAGGTTTGTCTTTAGTTTCATGTCACACTAGACAGGAGAACACCCTTTTGCTAAGTCTATACCAGTCTTTAGAATAGGAAGACTATGTGACTTTCTAAGGCTTTTTTGCCTGTGTTCAAGGAGCAACTTAATTACTGTTTCTCCTAGATCTCTACAAGGAGAAGAAATTGCAGAAATGTAGCTTATTTTCCTATCTTTCCACTATTCTGGCTCCATGTTAATGGAAGACAGTAAATGTCCCCAAACATAGAGATTTTATTCAGAACCACTAAATCCTCTAACCTATTTCTCAACTCTCTTATCGCTGATAAAAAAAATTTATAAATTCTCTAAGGATGAGAAATTTTATTCTCACTCATTACTCTGAAGAAAATATTTATTGCCTGGAATATTTCATTAACCTAAATTCTTGATGCTTTTCAAACTCAAACCCATTAATTCATTCCTTTTTCTTCTCTCCTCAACTCTTACCTAAGCCAAAATTAATTAACTTCTATTTAACTGAGAGGCAGATCAAGAGTTTCAGAGAAATACATATTATGGGGTAAATGTCAGTTCACAAATATTGTCCACAACACATAGGGGAGAGTTAATCACATCTGGGCTTTAGAAAAATGATTCTGATTGCATTGATTTTAAAATACTGAATGGGAAAAACAAAGATATATGTTAATCATATGTTAACATGTTTCTGCAATATTTCACCTATGAGATAAAGACACCGAGGGTAAAGTAGTATTGTGAGTGTGAAAATAAAAGGAACAAATTAAAAAGATAACAGAAATGGCAAGACATGCCCACAACTGAAAATGGGAATAAAAAAAGAACAATAAATAATGTTTTTAAATGAGACTTACTCTTGACAGGGAAGGAAACAGAGTCATGAGTGCCACTTTAAAAATCTTGAAATATGCACATCTAGAGGCCTCTCAATAGGAAATCATAAGATAACAAAATAAGAACGCCCAAACTGAACAGTAATGAATGGTCGCCTAATTCCAGATGCAGTTGTACATACTTTATCTATATTATCTAAAAAAATTTTATAACCCTAAGATGTACATATTATTTTCTCTGAAGTTTACACACACAAATAAATGACACAAGATAAAGAAATTAATCAAATTGCTCAAGGACTCTCAGATAGAAAAAAGGAAAAGTGTTAATTCAAACTAAGTCTGATCTAGATGTCTAAGAATAAGATGAAGTCAGAGTACTATAACATTTTCCTTCAGATGTAAATGTAGGGATCATCAGCCTACTTGAAATCACCCTATTTATTAGAACTTCCTAGAGGGCAGAGTAAAAGAGATATTGCCTAGAAAAAAATATTTCAGGTGCACCAACAAATTAGAAAAGAAAAATGAGCTATGAAGGAGAATGGAAAAAAACAGAAATAATGATGGGAAGAAATTCAGGATAATGTAAGATGGTAGAAATTAAGCTGTAAAGACTTTCATAAATTGACGGTTTATATGCAGAAGAGAACTTGAGTTAAATCAAGTCTGAAGTTTGTTTAACTATTGAAACAAGAGGGAGTCTAGTGGTGATGTTGGCTAGAGTAGTTTAAATGATGCAAAGACCACATGAGTTGATGTATAAGTAGCTAAGAAGACAGAGAAGACAATTATCAAGGAGGTAAAATTTAAGAGAGAAAGTTGAAGTATGTTTGAGAAATTGCTAAACCTTGTTAAACCTGATAATTGCTAAATGATATTTATAATGGGTGGTAGTGTGTATTTCAAGCTGAAATAGGCTGACCCAAAAGACCCATGTTGCTCTTCAGCTCTATAGAAATACTTCAACTGTTCCCTTATTTGTCTGTTACAAATTTTGAAGTAAATATATACAACAAGGAGTGAAAATATATCATTGACAAATGTGTTTAGAAAGAAATAATGGAAAAAGATAAATAAGAAAAAATTCAGTATCGAAGCTCTGGTCTTAACTATAATGCTTTGATAGGAAAAGGGCTCTCAAAATTTAGAGCAAAATGAAACTATAAATATACCACAGTTTTGTAATCCTCTCATTTGCTGATGGGCACTTAGGCTGTTTCAAAATCTAGCTATTGTAAGTTGTGCTGCTATGAACATAGGGGTGCATATATTATTTCTTATTGGTGCTTCTGATTTCTTGGGATATATTCCTAGAAGTGGGATTAATGGGTCAAATGTGAGTTCCATATTTAATTTTTTGAGGAAATGAAGCAGATAGTAGGGTTTTCCCTGTCAACAGAATTTAAAAGGAAATTATTTAACCAGAGTATATAATTCCAGATTTTTGCTTGTAAGCTGGGGGAAAATTTCTTAGTAGCACTAGGATATCCTAAAAAGCATAAAAATGTATAACATAGATATTCTAACGGTAAAAGTAAAACATACCGAAGGGTAACATTAATGATATAAAATACATATATTTGAAATAAATTGTCTGTGAGGCAAACCTCAAAAAGATTGGATTTTAACAGGTTTCAATGAACCTTTAAGAGCATGCATCCAATAAAAATATTTTAAACCCACCTCAGAGAAACTCCACTGGATAAGATGAAACAGAATTAACTATGGGATAAGCATTAATTGTCAGTTTAATTGCTAATACACATGTAAATTTTAATGTAAGGATTATCTTAGCAAAGGCCATTGTTAGTTTCTTTCAGGGACTTTTCTGATAGAAGCATTTCTGGTGTTAGGAAGTAGGGGGAAAATCAGAATAGTAGATCCCAAGCAACTTCTAGGAAGTAGGGAGAAGTAAGAAAATTACATCCAAATGCAATTTTTAGGATTTGCTTTCATTGATGTTTATAATAAAAGTAGAGGCCCGGTGCAAAAAAATTTGTGCACTCGAGGGGGGAGGAAGGGTCCCTCAGCCCGGCCTGTGCCCTCTCGTAGTCTGGGACCCCTCACGAGATAACGACCTGCTGGCTTAGGCCTGCTCCCGGGTGGCAAAGGGCAGGCCCAATCCCTAGGTGCAGCCCCTGGTCGGGCTCAGGGCTGGGCCGATTGGGGAGTTGGGGCGCTGCCCCCTGTCATGCACAGAGCAGGGCAGATTGGGAGGTTGCGATGCCACCCTCAGTCACACTGAGGGTAGAGCCGATTGGGGGGTTGGGGCACCACCCCCTGTCACACTCAAGGCAGGGTCGATGGGGAGGTTGCGGCGCCACCCCCTGTCATGCACAGAGCAGGGCCGATCAGGGGGTTGGGGAGCTCCCCCCTGTCACGCACAGAGCAGGGCCCATCAGGGGGTTGATGAGCTCACCCCTGTCACTCACAGAGTAGGGCCCATAGGGGAGTTGGGGCACCGCCCCCTGTCACACACAGAGCAGGGTGGATCAGGGCGTTGGGGTGCCACCCTCTATCACCCACAGAGCAGGGCCGATCAGGGGGTTGGGGGGCCGCCACTGTCACACTCAGGGCAGGGCCGATGGGGAGGTTATGGCTCTACCCCTTCACACAGAGCAGGGCCCGTGGGGGAGGGGGGGGGTTGGAGCACCGCACCCTGTCACACACAGAGCAGGGCCAATCAGGGGTTTGGGGCGCCGCACCCTGTCACACACAGAGCCACAGGGTGATCAGGGGGTTGGGGAGTTCCCCCCTATCAGGCACAGAGCAGGGCAGATAAGGAGGTTGTGGCCCTGCCCCCTGTCACACAGAGAGCCACAGGGCGATCAGAGGGTTTGGGCACTGCCGCCTGTCACACTGATCCCGGTGCTTGGAGACCTTGTGGCTCCGCTGATACCGGTGCTGGGAGGCATATTACCCTTTTACTATACAGGATAGAGGCCTGGTGCACGGGTGGGGGCCGGCTGGTTTGCCCTGAAGGGTGTCCTGGATCAGGGTGGGGGTCCCCACTGGGATGCCTGGCCAGCCTGGGTGAGGGGATGATGGCTGTTTGCAGCTGGTCACACATCCTTCAGGGTGCCTGGCCAGTCTGGGTGAGGGGCTGAGGGCTGTTTTCAGGCTGGCGGGTGATTGAAGCTCCCAACTGTTCCTTTTTTTTCTTTTTTTTTATTCTGGGCCAGCTTTAGCTCTGGCTCCAGCTCTGAGGCCTCTGCTGCTGAAAGCAGGTATCTGCTTTGTTTGGTTCTACAATCGAAACATTGTATCAACTCCAACTCTGAGATCCCGGCTGGCTGAAAGCAGGTTTCTGGGGTTTTGTTTAGCTTCTATATTTGTAACAATGTTTCAAACTGCAAGCTCAGAGGCCGGCAAGGCAGGCGGGGAACGTTGGTTTCCTCTGTCACTGAAACAAGCAAGCCTCACATTCACTTCAAGCTGCCTGGCTGCAGGCCGCCATCCTGGCTGGCAGTTAATTTGCATATTGCCCTGATTAGCCAATGGGAAGGGTAGCAGACGTACGGCTAATTACCATGTTTCTCTTTTATTAGATAGGACTAGTGGCCTGCTGCACAAAAATTTGTGTACTCGGAGGGCATCCCTCAGCCTAGCCTGCCCCCTCTAACAGTCTGGGAGCCCTCACAGGATGTCCTACTGATGCCCCTGTGGGGAGTGGGCCTAAGCCACAGTCTGGCCTCCCTCGTTGGAAGGCAACTGGCCAATCAGGTATATAGATACCTTCTGAAGGCAGCACAGACTCCTTCCTTATTTCTTTCCTCTGTGGTTGGAGAATAAGGTACTAAAAGGTGGAGACAGAACTGTGGCTGGGCCTGGGGCTCTTATAGGCAGCAGAAAGAAGGAGAGGGCTGGGGAAAGTCTAGACATGGTTTTCTTCAATCGTCCTCCCTTCCTCCAGGCCTCTCACTCTGTTCTTTCCTTGTCGTGGTGGACGCTTGGGCCTAGGACTGACAGGAGCCCAGCGATGGTGGAGTTCAGCCCCCTCACTTCTCAGCTGAACACACAACCACCTCACATTCCAAGTGGAGCTGTTTTCAGTGGCTAAAGTGCTGGCGATTCATGCCTCCTGGCCTTTCCCCTCTGGGGTTTCCTCCTTGGGTCAGTTGCAAACTTCACTGAGACACCAAAGCAACTCTGCCCTGGTACTTCTGCACCGGCCCCTGCACTCTTCCTTGAGGTCTCTGGATCCACAGTCTGAGCTCAGGGAGGTCACCCAGAGCCCGTTGCCCCGGACAGGTGGGGCAGGGGGACTAGCTTGAAGAGCTGGAGGAAGATGGCAGAGTAAGAGTTGGTATGAACCGGCGCCTGCTTAGCCAGACTTCCTTAGCTCCCCACCAGGCCCAGGCTGGGTCCCTTCCCCACACCAGGAGGATCCCAGTTGATGTCCCCTCCCTGCACCCAGCGCTCTCCTCCCTGTTCTACCACTTGGGGAAGGGAGCAGCTCACCTGCTCTGGACCCTGCCAACCTGGCAGGCTGAGGCACAGGTGGTGCAGCCTAGGGTGCTGGTGGCTGTGAGCCTTCTCCCCCTCCCTGAAGTGTGGGGTGGGGTTGCAGCAGCTCACAGCCACCCCTGGGCACCATGCATGGAGAAACCGCTCTCCACTGAGCCACCATCCACCCGGGACCTGTGGGGGTTGGGGTGGCCTCAACGGGCTCCCACTGGCCCCACTGAAGCCAGTCTCGGCTTGGCCAGCCACCCCTGCCGCCCAAGGGCTGCACATGCCCCACGGGCCTCATCACCCTCATGAATCACTGTGGTCCGGCTGTCCCATCCCAGGAAGTGGCCATCCTGATCGCCATAGCTCACTCCCCAGTGCAGTTGGGCCTGCCCAGCAAGCATGTAGGCAGGAGCTGGGCCTCTAAGGGGAAGGGGGAGGCATGCCGGGCCAGGGCAGAAGTTGGGAACTTGGCGATGTAAACACAGCCCACCCCCACGTTGTGCCGGCCCCTGTGCTGCATTCCCAAACCCCTGGGTGCCCCTGCCCAGCACTGCGCTCTTGGGTGCGGTGGGGGTGAGGGACCTGGAGCAGTGGCCTGAAGGCAACCCTCGCTGGCTTGGAATCACAGTGGTCCATCAGGGAGGGATGCGGGATGCAAAATTCCTCCTCTCTCCCTAAACCTCTCTCTCTAAATCTCTCTCAGAGTGGGCCCCGTGTCTTCGGAGGGTATGCGAGGGCTCGGTTGAGGCGATGGGCACGGCTTGCCTTCTCCCAGACCCCCGCCCATCCCCAGATCGCATTGGGACGTGTCTCCGTGTCTCTGGTGGGCAGGTGAGGGCTCAGTTGAGGCAATCTCCACTGCTTGCCTTTGCCCCAGCCCCTGTGCATTGGGACATGTCTCCGGTGGGCGGGCAAGGGCTCGGTTGAGGTGATGGGCACCGCTTGCCTTCACCCCAGCCCCCGCGCATTGGCATGTGTCTCCGGTGGGCAGGCGAGGGCTTGGGCAAGGCAATCTGCACCGCTTGCCTTCGCCCCAGCCCCTGCCCACCCCCAGATCGCATTGGGACATGTCTCCATGTCTCCGGTGGGCAGGCGAGGGCTTGGGCAAGGCAATCTGCACTACTTGCCTTCGCTCCAACCCTCCCCCACCCTGGGTTGCATTGGGACATGTCTCCGGGGGGTGGGTGAGGGCTCGGGCGAGGCGTTCTGCACTGCTTGCCTTTGACCCAGCCCCCGCGCATTGGGACCTGTCTCCAGAGGGCAGATGAGGGCTCAGTCCAGGCGATCCGCACCGCTTGCCTTCGCCCCAGCCCCGCCCACCCCCAGATCACACATGGGAGTGGGCCACCTGTCTCCAGTGGGCGGGGGAGGGCTCCGGGCAATCAGCACCACTTGCCTTAGCCCCCAGTAGCAAAGGGAGGCCTGGATGGTGGCTTGAGCTGTCCCGCCCTGCCTGCAGTATGCAAATTAGCCGCCATCTTTGTTGGCGGTTAACCGCCATCTTTGTTGGCAGTTAATTTACATATCGCCCTGATTAGCCAATGGGAAGCGTGTTGGAGGTACGGTTAATTACCATGTTTGTCTATTATTAGATAGGACTAGAGGCCACGTGCACAAAAATTTGTGCACTCGCGGGGGGCGGGAGGGTCCCTCAGCCCAGCCTATGGCCTCTTGCAGTCTGGGACCCCTCGGATATGTCCACCTGCTGGCTTAGGCCCGCTCCCTGGGGGATCGGGCCAAAGCTGGCAGTCAGACATCCCTCTGGCAGCCCAGCAGCCCTCGGGGGATGTCCACTTGCCAGCAGGGAGCAGGCCTAAGCTGCAGTTGGACATCTTTAGCGCTGCTGAGGAAATAGGAGAGGCTCTTACAACCACCACTGTATTGGCAGCCTTCAGCCTGGCTGTGGCTGAGCAGAGCTCCCCTTGTGGGAGCGCACTGACCACGAGGGGGAAGCTCCTGCATTGAGCATCTGCCCCCTGGTGGCCAGTGTATGTCATAGAGACCAGTCATTCCCAGCCGTTATGCTGTTAGGGTCAATTTGCATATTACCTTTTTATTATATAGAATAGAGGCCTGGTGCAATGGTGGGGGCCAACTGGTTTGCCCTGAAGGGTGTCCTGGATCAGGGTAGGGGTCCTGCTGGAGTGCCTGGCCAGCCTGGGTGAGGGGCTGATGGCTGTTTGGAGGCTGCCCAAACCCCCTTCAGAGTGGGGGTCCCCTCTGGGGTGCCTGGCCAGCCTTGGTGAAAGGCAGGTGGCTGTTTTCAGGCTGCCCAAACCCCCTTCAGGGTGGGGGCCCCCACTGGGGTGCCTGGCCAGCCTGGGTGAGGGAGTGATAGCTGTTTTCAGACTGACCAACCCCCTGGTGACTGAAGTTTCCAGCCTTTCCGTTTTTAGTTTTTTTTTTTATTCCCTCCAGCTCCATGGCAATGGCGACTGGAAGCAGTATCTGGGGTTTATTTACCTTCTACATTCTTCCATCACATGGGCAAGCAAACCTCCTGCTCGCTCCAGCTCCGTAGCCACAGCCTGCTGATAGCAGGTATCTGGGGTTTATTTACCTTCTATAATTGAAACTTTGTAGCACTGAGTGGATCTTAGAGACAGCCAGGGCAGGCAGGAGGTAAGCCTCCTGCTTGCTCCTGCTCCGTGGCCAAGGCCCACTGAAAGCAGGAATCTGGGGTTTATTTAACTTCTATAATTGAAACTTTGTTGTTTTGAGTGTAGCTTAGAGCAGGCCATGGCAGGCAGGGAACCATGGCTTTCTCCATCACTGAAGCAAGCAAGCCTCCTGCTCATTCCAGCTCCATGGCCTCCAGCCGCCATCTTTGTTGACAGGTAATTTGCATATATCGCTGATTAGCCCAAAGGAGGCGTAGCGAAGATATGGTCAATTACCATGTTTGTCTATTATTAGGTAAGATATGTCAAACAGACACCAATTACAGTCAAATTATAATTAGAAGCCGCAGCGCAAATATGTGATTTAAATATAAACAGTCAGTTTATGTGACACAAACAGGTAATCAAACATTGGCATGTATGATAAGCTTACTTCCCCACTGAGATAGGAATCACTCTCTGATTTACTTCTCTTGAGGTTAGAAGATGACCAGGGCTCTGGAGTTCCTCATATAAAGTCTTATTATTTGAAGTAGAATGAGCAAAAACAATAATCAAGGATGAAAAACCAAACTACAGTAACAACCTTCATCTTGCTGGGACTGACCGACGACACTCCACTGAAAATATTGCTGTTTATCTTTCTATTTCTTTCCTACGTGTTGAGTATATCTGGAAACCTAACCATCATCACCCTCACTCTAATGGATTCCCACCTAAAAACACCGATGTATCTGTTCCTTCAAAATTTCTCCTTCTTAGAAATTTCTTTCACAACTGCCTGTGTTCCCAGATTCCTATATAGCATATTATCTGGGGACAAGTCCATTACCTATAATGCTTGTGCCAGTCAACTCTTGTTTACAGACCTCTTTGCAGTAACGGAATTTTTCCTTCTGGCTGCCATGTCCTATGATCGCTACGTGGCCATCTGCAAACCCCTGCACTACACCACCATCATGAACAGCAGAGTCTGCAAGAACATCATTTTCTCCTGTTGGGCAGCAGCACTGATGATCATTCTCCCACCAATCAGTCTGGGTTTGGGCCTGGAATTCTGTGATTCGAACGTCATTGATCATTTTCTCTGTGATGCATCTCCTCTCCTGAAGATCTCTTGCTCAGACACCTGGTTGATAGAACAGATGGTTATCATGTGTGCCGTGTTGACATTCATCATGACTCTCATATGTGTGGTTCTTTCCTACATTTATATCATCAGGACTATCCTAAGGTTTCCCTCTGCCCAGCAAAGGAAAAAGGCCTTTTCCACGTGTTCTTCCCACATGATTGTGGTTTCCATTACTTATGGGAGCTGCATCTTCATTTATGTTAAACCTTCAGCCAAGGACGAGGTAGCTATAAATAAAGGGATTTCACTCCTTATTACGTCCATTTCACCCATGTTAAACCCCTTTATTTACACACTGAGAAACAAGCAAGTGAAACAAGCTTTCCATGACTCAATTAAGAAGATTGTATTCCTCTTAAAGATGCAGAGGAAAAAGGAGTCAGTGAATGCAATTAAAAGGAAGGATAAATAGGCAGAAAACCCGAAGTTCTAATATTATTTTTCTCTGCATGACCTATTCTCCAGTCATATCGACATTCTCACTTTGTTGTTATGTTAGACTTGCTTACTGTGAACCTTGACTATGTAATATTTTACTCCCTATTAAAACTAAATTCTAAGATTTTTACACTTACTATCTGGCAGAAACTTCTGTTTTTGCCAAACATTTTGGTTGCTATCCCTGGAAACACTGTAGGCCATATTGTTCTGACATATTTCTACCCTGTAAGATGTGACTATGTAGCTTATGTTGTAGCTGACAGAATTAGTGTGGAAGTGATGTGCACCATTTCCAGACCTGCTCTAAGCAAATATTCAATAGGTGATCCACTATCCCTTTTCCCCGCCTACTGGCCAAATATGCATGCTTCAATGACTTTGTAAGGTTCATGTTGACAATGATTGAACTTGAACTTCCGTCTCAGGTATAGCCTTCACCCAAAGGACAGGCTATCACAGCTAGTTTGATAAAGCTTCTCCTCTGCTTCACCTCCAGCCAGTTGTGATCTGATTTGAGAGGTAAAGTATCACAGCACTATCCCTGCCACTTGCTAAGGGAGCAATATTGACTGTCACCTCTAATTGGCTACATGGGTGCAATTATGACCCACCCTCAACTTAGAAATACATACTGTTAATTTAATAGTATAGACATTATGTCTTGCCTATTGGCATACTCCTACTCAGACAGCCATAAAGTCAAACCTGGCCCAGGACAATCAGATGAAGAAAAATAGTATTAAAAGTAATATGTACAAAGTTGTAATACCACCCACCCTTCTTCAAATCTCCTGCTTTTATAAGCCTTTCCAGTGAAGTTCCTCTGTTACATCCTCTTATATTCGCTGTTAGGTAGAAATTAGCTAAATAAAATTTTAGCTATTTAATATTTTTCAAATACTTGTTTAAAATAACCAATGTTTACATTACCCTGTCCACTCTTTAATGAGTCTATCACATTGAGAACATTATGGAAAATACATGGCTCTGTAATATTTAGTTTTTCTTGACTCTTTATGTACATTGGTAGCAGTAAAGTTTGTAATTTTAACAGAAGTATATTTAAGATCTCCCACAAAGGTTTGTGCAGAAAATGTTGAGCCCTCAGTCAATCTCTTTCAGATTCCATAAGCTTAAATGAGGGAGTAAATATAGCCCCGTGTACAAAAACTTGCTATTTTATATTGCAATACCCAATACAACTGAATTCTTACTGGCTTAGAAAAATTGAATAAATCTGAAGATGTGTGTGAGGAGCTAAGGTAGTTTTCTCACACCCAATAATTGATATTTCACTATTAAATCTTTGGTGACATCTTAATAAGTAATGTTTTCATATTATTCTGAAAAAGTATGTGTCTCTAGAGGTCAGATACATAACTTCTACTAACTACCTTGCAGCTATTTTAATAAAGTTTTTAAAATATGCAAAAACATAGATTGTTTTAAAAAGTAATGGAACATTCATAAATACAGAACTATATATAGGAATTTTTATGCTAAAGCTTTTGTTAAATATTAAAGTGATATTTAGTTCCCTGTATTTATAAATCTAAAATATAGAACTTTATGTTTTACTTTTATAAAGTGCTCCTATATTTTAAATATGCTTAATAATATGCACATGGATAAGAAAAATATATGAATGTACATATTCAAAATATCTATCTCTCTGCCCTAGTGATTTTACATGTACTTTTTTATCAGATTTATTTTTGTAATTAAAATGAAGTATTAATAAAAATTAGTAAGGAAAATTGTTCCCTATTAATTTTTAAAGACCTATGGTGATATAGTTTGCATATTTCCTGTTTCTGATGCTCATGTTTACTTCTGTCCCCAAGAACACAGTCCCCACTGCTGCCTTTAGGAGTGTTTCTTATCCCAAAAGTTGTTTACACACTAGAATTCTTAGTCACTTTTGAATCAGAGTCACCAAGGACATGAGTGTTTATTTATTTTTTTATTTTTTCAGTGTGCTGGTGTGCCAAAGGCATCATATCTTCAAGTTCTCTAAAAACCAAAAAGAGGTCCTACACACTCTAGCTTTTTTTTCCCTTTTCTTTTCATTTTTTAATTTTTATTCGGGTAACAGTGGTTAATAAGATTGTATAGCCTTCACGTGTACTTTTCTATAAAACATGATCTGTATATTGCATTGTGTGCTCACCGCCCAAAGCCAAATCATCTGTCACCATATATTGTCCCTTTACTACCCCCACCAACTCCATTCCCCTGGTAACCACCATACTGTTGTCTGTGTCTATGACTTTTTGTTTATTTGTTTGTCTGGTTTGTTTACTTGTTGCTTTCAGTTTTATATCCCACATATGAGTGTAATCTTATGGTACTTGACTCTGTCTGACTTATTTTGTTTAGCATGATATTCTCAAGGTCCATGTTGTCACAAATGGCAGTATTTCATCTTTCCCTATGCCTGAGTAGTAATTCATGTGTATATGTACCACATCATCTTTATCTAATCATATATTGAGAGATACTTTGCTTGCTTCCATGTCTTGGCTACCATAAATAATACTGCAATGAACATAGGGGTGCATACATCTTTGCAAATAAGTGCTTTCAAGTTTTGGGGGTAGATACCCAGAAGAGGAAATTCTGGATCATATAGCAACTCTATTCTTACTTTATTGAGAAAATACCATAGTATCTGTACCAGTTGACATTCCCACAAGCAGTGAATATAGGTTCTTTTTTCTCCACAACTTCTCCAACAAATGTTATTACTTGCCTTGTTGATAATAGCCATTTTAACTAATAGCTATTATGTGAGGTATCTCAATGTAGTTTGATTTGGATTTCCTTGATAGCTAGCGAAGTTGAGCATCTTTTCATATATCTGCTGGCCATTTGTATGTCTTCTTAAAAGAAATGTCTGTCAGGTCCTCTGCCCATTTTGTAATTGGATTATTTGTTTGCTTATTTGTTTAGCATTTTACTTAAAGGGAGTATAAGAAAATATTTCTTTGATTTAAAGTGAGATCAAAATCATGTTGATAAAAATCTTCAAAATATTTAAAGATGGAACACTCAGAGAAATCCTGCCTTTGAGTGTGAGTAAGGGTTCAGAAAAAAATAAGTGATTGGCAGTGCAACTACCTATCTCCACTGACACATGTCTGATCAGCCTTTGTCACTCAGAGGATTTTGGGAATTAAGTGACCATCTGAGTCTGGATCTCCAAAGGGATGAAAAATAGTCCTACATTATGTCAAAAGTTTGTAGATCAGGCATTGCAAGTTATTAGAAAGAAATTTTCAGATCTATATCTTATTCATTATATGGATGATATTTTACTAGCTCATAAAGATCGGGCTACTTTACAGGAAATTCTTACTCAGACCATCCTTGCTTTAGAAGAACATGGTCTAAAAATAGCCCCAGAAAAGATTCAGACTGAACCTTCTTTTTCATACTTAGGCAGAATATTACATACCTCTACTATCACCCATCAGCCTTTACAATTAAGAAAAGATCATTTAAACACATTGAATGATTATCAGAAACTATTAGGTGATATCAACTGGGTCAGGCCATATCTAAAAATAACCACTCTTGACTTAAAACCTCTATTTGACATTTTAAAGGGAGATTCTAACCCTAAGTCTCCCCGACAATTAACTGTAGAAGGAGAAACGGCTATAGCAAAAATAGAATAGGCCATCAATAAACAGCAACTACAGTATCTAGATTATTCCAAATCTTGGGCCTTAATTATTCTAGCCACTAAATATACTCCTACAGGATGATTGTGGCAGGAAGGACCATTAGAATGGATACATTTACCTGTCACTCCTAGGAAGATTGTACCACCCTATCCCTCCCTAGTGGCCACTCTCATTATCAAAGGTAGACGGCGCAGTATCGAACTCTTTGGAAGAGAAGTTACTGAGATAATAATACCTTATAAAAGAGAACAATTAGACACACTATTACAATTTGAAGAAGAGTGGCAAATAGCTATAGGTAACTTCCCAGGACAAATTTTACATCATTTGCCAAGATCACCTATATTGCAATTTCTCTCCCTACATCCGTTTATATTTCCTATTAAATGTTCAAAAGAACCATTATCACCTCCTGCCTCCTTAGTATTCACAGATGGTTCCTCTAATGGTAGGGCAGTAACAATCATTGACTCAATAACCCATGTTCAACAAACTCTAGAGACGTCAGCTCAGAGAACAGAGCTTTTGGCAGTCATTTATGCTTTTGAACAATTGCAACAGGTTCCCTTTAACTTGTACACTGACTCTCAATATATAGTTAAATTATTTCCTCATATTGAGACCGCCTCTCTCCCACAAGGAAGAACAGCCATTTTCTCTTTGTTAACTCAGCTACAAACTTGCATTCACAAACGAGAAAAGGCTTTCTATATTGGACATATTAGAGCTCATTCCTGCCTACCAGGACCCTTAAGCGAAGGAAATTATCAGGTGGATTTACTAACTCGCTCAGTAGTTTGTACAGCTCTAGAAGAAGCCCGGCGGTCTCATGCCATTCACCATCAAAATGCTTCTGCTCTCCGTCTATATTATCGCATATCTAGAGAAGCTGCTCGAAGTATTGTGCGTGACTGCGGCCATTGTCCTACTCATTTTCCTAGCCCTGCTACTGGAGTTAATCCAAGAGGACTTAGACCCTGTGACTTATGGCAGATGGATATTACTCATGTCCCATCTTTTGGCAAACTTTGCTATGTGCATGTTTGTATTGGTACCTTTTCTCATGTTATCCTTGCTTCTGCACGTACAGGAGAAGCCTTTAAAGATGTAAGTCAACATCTATTCCAATGCTTTTCCTACCTAGGAATACCAAGGGCACTTAAAACTGACAATGGGCCTGCCTATACCTCTAGAGCTTTTAAAAACTTATGCTCTACATTCGGCATCGCACATACTACAGGAATACCCTACAATCCTCAAGGCCAAGCAATAGTAGAAAGGGCTCACCAAACTTTAAAAACACAAATTAAAAAATTACAAGAAAATGAGTTTAAATATTCCTCTCCTCATCATGTTCTACAACATGCTCAATTTGTAATTAATATACTAAATGTAGATTCTGAGGGAAATTCCCCGATGTACAGGCATTGGAACCCTGATCTAACTAAACCTAAAGCCCTCGTCAAATGGAGAGACTTGCTTACAGGAGCCTGGAAGGGGCCTGATGTACTTTTAACCCAGGGGAGAGGATATGCTTGTATATTTCCACAGGACGCAGACTCACCTGTGTAGATTCCAGACCATCTAGTCCGACCTTATGTCTCACCGCCCGCCATCTCTGCCTCATCATAGCACACCTGACCAGTGCCCGTCTGCAGCAGATGTGCAGCCCTGAGATAGAACAATCTGTCCATTGGGAGGATCACATGTGCCTCCGTTTTGTCTTTCCACATGTCCCAGCTTTGCCCCACATCTCCTTTCCTTTTTCCTTTTTTTAAAATCTAACTACTTGTTTGCTGGTTCTTTGGCCTTTCTCCTTCTTTCCTGAACACAGCGTTTTCTAGAATCTCCCTACCCTACTGTTCCAAGAAGGGCATCTCCTTTTTATGCCGTGACTAGGGGTGTTTGGTATATGCCCCATACATGGAGTTGTCTTGTGCCAAGAGCCTGACATCCTGGGCTGAGAAAGCCCTGTTCCAGGACTCTCCTTTGTCCTGTATTGGCGCCTCTTACCCTTGTGCCAAGAGGGACCCTCTTCTTACAACCCAATTGCCCATAGCTGTTGCCTGAGCTCTCTGTTAATGCTGAGGTTGAAGCCTCATGGTGGCTGGCACCATGGATCTGTCTCTGGCCCAATGGCGTAAGCTGGGCCCTCTCTAGAGAAGAAACCTGAGTTCCCTATGATCAATGCCAGAGCCCTGCCAGCAGGCAAGGGAATCCAAAGGCAGTTGCTGGGCATGGAGGCCAGAGGGACATAGGCTATCAAGGAGACAAAACTGAACCTCACATCACCCTACTTGGCCCAGAGATGGCTGGTAGTCAACGACGGGTAAGACTCCACAGGGTGGGGCAACCTAAGACAGGCACAGTCGGGGGCCAGTAGGAGAAAACTTGGGGTGCAACAAAGGTGGGGCACAGACCCCCCTCCCCAATGGTGCAGGGGCTTGAACACTCGCCCCTTCTGAGGAAGGTCTCCTGTCTCCATGGCTGCTTCCTGCTTCCCATGCCCAGCTCAGATCGGGACCCAGGTAAAGACAGAGACTGGCTGACAGCAGCTGCCCTCTCACTGCAACAGGACTTGTTTCCCATTTCTACCTGGGACCACAGGGAAAGGGGAAGCTGAAGGAAAGGGCTGTGTCAGGATGCTGCCTTCTTCCCTTTCTTCTCCCTCTTTTTTCTAAACACTCCCATGCCTTGTAGTTCTTTTGCTTTCTCTTCTTTTTCTCTCTACTACCCTCCATCTTCCATATCAGCTGACCCAGAGGGCACAGCTTACTCCTCCTCGGACACCAACACCATCATCAACCACGGCCCTGATGGACCCTTTGATGCAGCCCTTCAACTCGCTGACGCTTCGGGAAGCCTGTGATGCCGCCCGCTAGCCAGACCAACAAAGACAATCAAACCAACAACTTGAGGACAGCTGTAATCCCTTGACTGAAGAGGCCGGCAACCTTCTACAGGAATGGGGCTCCTTGTGCACTCCATCCACTATGTTTATAGTTATGCTCACTGTCATTGCTTGCCAGTCTTCTTCCAAGACTTAAATGGCCCAATCTGAGAGGTGGCCACTGATTTGCATGAGCTATCATTTAAAAAATAAAAAAGGGGGAATTTGCTGGAAGCCGGTCCATCCTTGCTGCTTGACACAGTCGCTGCAGGATAGAAACATCTGCACAGCATATGTTTCAAGGGACCTGGCATATATAGCATACTGTTCTTAATATGTTTGCTCCCCTTAGCGCTGTGTGTTTTAACCAAGGTCACCTCTCCGAGAAAGGTTGTTTCCCCAGGTAGGGATTTTTCCCTTAAGTTAGGGAGGGGATGAAACTCCTTAACTAAGTGCCAGGCGGGTAGTTAATCACTTTAACTACAAACAATCATGCTTAAGCTACATAATCTTTACTCCCTGGAATGGAGATAAGAAACGCCCTAACCTTTGTAATAGAAATTGACAGGATTAAAATCAACTGGTATAAATACGGATGTAACAAGACAATAAACAGCAGAACCTCTCTGGAGATCCAGACCAGAACTTGGCTGGAGATCCTGGCTGGAGATCCTGGCTAGGCTGCTGATCAACTGAACACTGTCTCCGTGTCATTCCTTCTTCGCCAACTCCGTCCACACCTTTGGGGACCCCTGGACCTGCTGGGGTTGGACCCCGGCATCTGAGTTTATGATTGTCAGAAGAGTAAGTCTTTTATCTTTGTCATTTATCATCTACATACAAAGATGTTTGCTTTTGAAAATTAAGATGATGTGATTTTTTAAAAAAAAAACTTCCTTAGTAAATTAAGGCAAGGAATTTTTTATAATTCTTCTTCTATTTTTTTAATCTTCACCTGAGGACTTTTGTTGTTGTTGTTTTCCACTGCTTTTCAGAGAGAGTTGTGGGGAGGGAGGGAGAGAAGGGGAGGTAGAGAGAGAGACATCAATGTGAGAGGGACACATCAACTTGTTGCCTTCCACATGGGGTCAGGGAATGAGCTTTTTCTTTTCATTTCTTTTCCATTGAATTTATTCGGGTGACATTGGTTCACAGAACCATACAAGTTCCAAGTGCCCAACTCAACAAAGCCTCAATGATGTTTATAAAAAATGAGATTTTTAATATATAAATTTTAATAATGAAATATGGGAAGCTTTATTAGATAATGGCTTACAATACAGAAAAATTATGATACAAACATATATTTTTACCCTGGGAAAGTATGTACAGTTGTTGGATTAGAAATTTTGTCTGTACTACTTTCAAGAATTTTTGTTTTCATAGAAACTGCAGACAAAGCAATTTTGTTGTCTTTTGTTAATACTTTGTTATCTATGGGTTGAAGAGTAGCCAGAAATCTTTTCATCATACAATTATTGTTCTGCACTTGGAATGTGTCTCTTAAAATTGTTGCATCTTATTGTCTCTAAGGACACTATTCCCACTGCTCCCTCTAGGTATTTTGCCAAAATTCAGTGCATATTAAAATCATTAGTCATGTTGGAACTTGGTCATGACGGGCCCTTTCCTTATCTACACAGTGTACATCCATAAGAGTCTGAGATTATAAAAGTCATCTTAATCTTCCTTCAGTGTGTAAAAATCTTTTCCCAGAGAAATCAGAAATCACCCCTTTCAAAATATTCTTTAAAAATTACCTTATATTTCTCAGACATTTAAAATACATGACTTTTTATTTTGGCTTTCTGATATAAGAAATTATTCCCTAGGTTTAAAGTGAAATAAAGTCTTTAGTGAGAGGCTTTGGGCACTTTCCACTAGAAAATAATCATCCATGAATGTGTATGTCTTCATGAGAGGAACATTGGGGCACGTTAACTGACCCCACTTATACTTTCAGTTTGACCATTGGAACTACCAGGATTACACAGTCAACTGCAGCCAGGATTACCTTCCATAAGAGTAAGTATGTTCTTGTTTGGCAATTCAGTTTGTTTCGTCATTCAAAGTTCTAGTTCCTTAGTCCTGCAAAATATTACTAATCTTTTTAAAAATGAGATATGGCAATATTGGATATCTCTGAAAATAAAATAGTTATTTCTAATGTTAGTTTGTATTATAACAAAAGAAATCTGAAGGGATTATACACATTTAAAATATTTATTACATGCATCACTAGAGAGGGGTCAGTACCTGCTCACTCTTTATCCTTAATATTTATAGCACTACCTGTCATATCATAGATTCTAAATAAATACCTTCTGAATGAATGTATGAGTATTCAGAGCAACATTATATACATTATGATCAGAAATGTTGTTTTTAGAAATCAGTGAGCTCATTATAATTTCAAATATTCCTTTAAATATAGTAAATAGAAAATTCACCTGAATGAAAGTGGTTTACCAGAACATTCACTTAAATTATTGTATCACAGAACCAAAATTGAATTTGGTCAAGAAGGGTCCTTTACTTATCCACACAGAGGGCCCCTGTACATCCTTAAGAGACTGAGATAATAGAAGTCATCTTAATCTTCCTTCACTATGTAAAAGTCTTTTCCTAAAAAAATCAGAAATCATCTTTCAAAATACTCTAAAAAATAACCTTATATTTCAGTGATTTGGTACCACTTAAATTTTGGTATTGGTGATTGGAAAAGGATGTGAGTGTAATAATGTGGAACAATATTCTGAGTTAAAATGCCACAGTGAAGTATTGAGAGCTTAAGAATTTTCTGTTTGGTTCAAAAGGTCAATTCCTATATGATCCTATCTAAAAAGGTACCAGATTAGCAGCTAATTATTTCTCCCCCTCAGCCAAGGTTAGTGCTCCTTTTCTCCAGACATGCCTGTAAACCATAGGTAATTCTCTGTCTCCAGTGCTCTAATGCTGTTATTTGTTACTGCCTTGATTGAAACAACTTGCCTCAATTCACCAGACCTTAGGAAAACACACCTGGGTGGAGATTGCTAGAAATAAGTGAAGCCATTAATATACCAATCTAATTAAATTTCTCATGGAAAATTTTTTTCTCTTTGAAATGAAGAGAAATCGAAAGACATAGAATATTTACAGCTATTTACAAAAAAATAGCTGCTCATGTAATTAAGTGTTAATGGGTGCTGAGAAAGAAATGTGAAGTACCTATTGCCTCATGTTCAAAACTGCAGTCTCTAAACTCTGCCCTTAGTATTTCTTCACAGGACATTGAACACGTTATAAGAGGCACCAAAATTCACAAGCTTTATAAAGAATGCAGGAACTGTCCTAGTCATTGTTGCTAAGCGGTTAGAGTGAAGGGTCTGGGGTTTGATTCCTGGCGAAGGGGTGGTATCTGGGTTGCAGGTTCATCCCAGGCTTGAGACAGGGCACAGGCCAGAGGCTACCAATGCATGTGTCTCTCTCACTCACTTCCCACCCCTCCCTCACTTCCACTCTCTCTACAAATCAATGGAAAAAATTACTCTATGGTGAGGATTAACAAACAAACAAAAGGATGCAGAAAAAAACAATAGTGTAGTAATCACTGATTAGTGCACTCACACATTAGCGTAAGTATTACAGCAGGTTATGAGATGGGAGGGAGGAGGAGGAAGTGAAAGGAGAGAAAGCTTTAACTGACTATCTGCCAGGCACTTTGGTGAACTATAGCAATCAACAATCACAATGATTCCATGAACTAAATATTATGGAGGAAACTGAACCCGAAGAGGAAAAGGGAAATGAGAACTCCACAGTCTTATTCCAGAGATTAAAATACCTTTAAAACACATGTTAAAGAAAATATGGCAAATACGATAGTCATTCTTTCTTGATTTCCACAAACTTTTAAGGACTCTTACTATGCTCCTGGAGATAAGCTTGCTGCTTGGGACAAAACAATGACAAAATAAAATTTATTTTTACAGTTTAACAATCTAGTCATCAGAGAATAATAAATAATAATCATAGGCTACAATGGGAATAGTAAGAAGAAAAGATACATCTATCTTAGAAAGTTAAAGATAGATTCCTGGTGGAATTAATGCCTAAACCAAAACTTAAAATAGGGATAGAGCAGTTACAGCCGTGGGCAAACTACGGCCCACGGGCCGGATCCGGCCGTTTGAAATGAATAAAACTAAAAAAAAAAAAAAAAGACTGTACCCTTTTATGTTATGATGTTTACTTTGAATTTATATTAGTTCACACAAACACTCCATCCATGCTTTTGTTCCGGCCCTCCGGTCCAGTTTAAGAACCCACTGTGGCCCTCGAGTCAAAAAGTTTGCCCACCCCTAAGTTAGAACTACAAGTGTAGAGATCTTTAAAAACAAAAGGACCAGCATCTGAAAATCTCCACAGGTAATTTTAAGCATCGCCTTTAATGGAAACCGCTAGTAAGTAAGTCTAGGAAAGCAAATTGAATCAGGAGAGATGACACCAGCAGCCCAACTCTATAGGTCATACTCTTAATCACTATGATATACTCTTTTTGGGAGCCAATGCAGGTACGCTAGTAGGAATTAAAAAAAAATGAGGGAAATTTTGTGGACTGATAGCAGAAATATTAGAAAGCTCTCCATATGCTAACAAAGAAGCTTAAGTTTTAAAATGAGGGCAAAAAAGAGTGATTGAAAAAATTAAAATTAATGTTTTAGTTACAAAACTCCATTTCACTCTAAAAAAAGAAATATTTTTCATTAACATAATATCAGTCTTCCCTTCCTACCAAACTCCACCACCTCACTCTAGTGAATCATCTTCATGTACTTGTGCTGCCTCCCTCAACCCAGGTTCAGCTTGGTTCTGGAACAATTACATAATTTCTTTTTTATATATATATTTTTTATTTATTTATTTATTTATTTATTTATTATTTTTTATTTTCTATTATTGCTTAAAGTAATACAAAGGGTATTACATATGTGTCCATTCCCCCCCCCTAGACAGTCCCCTAGTCTCCCCTACCCCCCAGTGTCTTATGTCCATTGGTTATGCTTATATGCATGCATACAAGTCCTTTGATTGATCTCTTACCCCCCTACCTCCTGCCCCCCAACCCTCCCCGGCCTTCCCGCTGCAGTTTGACAATCTGTTTGAGGCAGCTCTGCCTCTGTATCTATTATTGTTCAAAAGTTTATAATGGTCTCTATTATCCATGAATGAGTGAGATCATGTGGTATTTTTCCTTCCTTGACTGGCTTATTTCACTTAGCGTAATGCTCTCCAGTTCCATCCATGCTGTTGCAAATGGTAAGAGTTCCTTCCTTTTTAGAGCAGCATAGTATTCCATTGTGTAGATGTACCACAGTTTTCTAATCCATTCATCTACTGATGGGCACTTAGGCTGTTTCCAGATCTTAGCTATGGTGAATTGTGCTGCTATGAACATAGGGGTGCATATATCCTTTCTGATTGGTGTTTCTGGTTTCTTGGGATATATTCCTAGAAGTGGGATCACAGGGTCAAATGGGAGTTTCATTTTCAGTTTTTTAAGGAAACTCCATACTGTCTTCCAGAGTGACTGCACCAGTCTGCATTCCCACCAGCAGTGCACAAGTGTTCCTTTTTCTCCACATCCTCTCCAGCACCTGTCATTTGTTGATTTGTTGATGATAACCAGCCTGACAGGTGTGAGATGGTACCTCATTGTTGTTTTGATTTGCATCTCTCGGATGATTAGTGACTTTGAGCATGTTTTCATATGTCTCTTGGCTTTCTGAATGTCCTCTTTTGAAAGGTGTCTATTTAGGTCCTTTGCCCATTTTTTGATTGGATTGTTTATCTTCCTTTTGTTGAGTTGTATGAGTTCCCTATAAATTTTGGAGATTAGGCCCTTATCAGATATGACATTGGCAAATATGTTTCCCCACACAGTGGGTTTTCTCGTTGTTTTGTTGATGGTTTCTTTTGCTGTGCAGAAGCTTTTTATTTTGATGTAGTCCCATTTGTTCATTTTCTCTTTATTTTCCAATGCCCTAGGAACTGTATTGGTGAAGAAATTGCTTCGGCATATGTCTGAGATTTTGTTGCCTTTGGATTCTTCTAGAATTTTTATGGTTTCCTGTCGTACATTTAAGTCCTTTATCCATTTTGAGTTTATTTTTGTGTATGGTGTAAGTTGGTGGTCTAGTTTCATTTTCTTACATGTATCTCTATGGTGATGATTAACAAACAAACAAAAGGATGCAGAAAAAAACCATAGTGTAGTGGTCACTGATTAGTGCCCTCACACATTAGTGTAAGTATTAGAGCAGGTTATGGGATGGGAGGGAGGAGGAGGAAGTGAAAGAAGAGAAAGCTCTAACTGACTATCTGCCAGGCACTTTGGGGAACTATAGCAATCAACAATCACAATGATTCCATGAAGTAAATATCATGGAGGAAACTGAACCCGAAGAGGAAAAGGGAAATGAGAACTCCACAGTCTTATTCCAGAGACAAAAATACCTGTAAAACACATTTTAAAGAAAATAAGGCAAATATGATAATCCTTTTTCCTTTATTTCCACAAACGTTTAAGGAACTCTTATATGCCCCTGGAGATAAGCTTGCTGCTTGGGACAAAACAATGTCAAAATAAAATTTGTTTATGCAGTTTGACAATTTAGTCATCAGAGAATAATAAATAATAATCATAGGCTATAATGGGAATAGTAAAAAGAAAAGATACATCTATCTTAAAAAGTTATAGATATATTCCTGTTGGAATTAATGCCTAAACCAAAACTTAAAATAGGGATAGAGCAGTTAGAGACTACAAGTGTAGAGATCTGTAAAAACAAAAGAACCACCATCTGAGAATCTCCACAGGTAATTTTAAGCAACATCATTAATGGAAACCGCTAGTAGATAAGTCTAGGGAAGCAAAATCAATCAGGAGAGATGATACCAGCAGCCAAAGGTCATTTTCTTAATCACTATGATATACTGTCTCTTGCTGGGAGCCAATGCAAGTACCTTAGTAGGAAAAAAAAAAACAAGAAATGAGGGAAAATTTACAGACTGATAGCAGAAATATTAGAAAGCTCTCCATATGCTAAGAAGCTTAAGTTTTATAATGAGGGCAAAAAAGAGTGATTGATAGAATTAAAATTAATGTTTCAGTTATAACACTCCATTTCACTCTAAAAAATAAATATTTTTTCATTAACATAATATCAGTCTTCACCTCCTACCAAACTCCACCACCTCACTCTAGTGAATCATCTTCGTGCATTTGTGCTGCCTCCTTCAACACAGGTTCAGCTTGGTTCTGGAACAATTACATCATTTCGATGTGATAAGAAGTAGAGATGTCACTATCCATCCTCTGTTCTCATCCTCAAATATCTATTCATGTGCATCACAGCCTTGGATCTTTTGTTTCCCTTGCCCGTATTACTCTTAAGATCTAGTAGTTCTCCGTATTAGTTATAAGACACTGATAGCATTTCTGTGGCAAATTGCAGTGCAGGAAAATTTGTGAAGTATCTAAGGTTTGTCTTTAGTTTCATGTCACACTAGACAGGAGAACCCCTTTTGTAATTCTATACCAATCTTTAGAATGGGAAGACTATGTGACTTTCTAATGTTTTTTTGCATGTGTTCAAGGAGCAACTTAATTATTGTTCCCCTTAGATCTCTACAAGGAGAAGAAATTGCAGAAATCTATCTCATTTTTCTATCTTTCTGCTATTCTGGCTCCATGTTAGTGGAAAACAGTAAAGGCCCCCTGTGAAGGTCACATCCATTTGAAGCTAGTGTTCAAGGTCTGCAGAAGGGGCAGATGCACAAATTAATACACTAGACAAGAAATATAAATTTAGAAGACATGGGGGAACCAGGTGGCGACCTTTTTCTAGCAGAGAGGCTCTCTGAAACCCTGGACCCATCAGCTTTCATTTACCTGAATACACATTTGCCCTTTAGGAATGCAAACAGGGTTATCAGTGGCGAAGTTTGGTAAACAATAAAAGGATTATCAGGTTAGGCGTGGTGGTCTGCAAACTGCAGCTGTCAAGCCACATGTGACTCTTTGGCCCCTTGAGTGTGGCTCTTCCTAACCTTAGGAGTACCCTAATTAAGTTAATAACAATGTACCTACCTATGTAGTTTAAGTTTAAAAGATTTGGCTCTCAAAAGAAATTTCAATCATTGTACTGTTGATATTTGGCTCTGTTGACTAAAGAGTTTGCTGACCACTGGGTTAGGGGATTGCCTTCAGCCATTCTGCCAACAGCAGGCAATATATTATGCTGAGTTTCAGTCCTGCTGAATATCAAAGTCCATTAGCCTTCCAAGGGACTTCACGCATAATTATGATAACTACTGTTGGTCTTTGCCTCCAGCAGTTACCAAACATAGATAACTTATTCAGAAGGACTAAATTGTCTAACCCAGTTGTTGGCAAACTCATTAGTCAACAAAGCCAAATATCAACAGTACAATGATTGAAATTTCTTTTGAGAGCCAAATTTTTCAAACTTAAACTATACAGGTAGGTACATTGTTATTAACTTAATTAGGGTACTCCTAAGCTGGCCTTTGCTAAAAATGTTTCATTTTTAATAATTAAGCCAACAACACAAAATAATTACAATTCTTAAATTGATGACAAAAATACCTGTAGGATTTGCAGCTGGTTGGAAAAATACAGATAACTTATGCTTCGAGTAGGTACTTTTGTCACCAGCGCACGATTTGCAGACGCGACTGGCACTAACCACTGCACAATGAGACTGCTGACTGACTGGCTCACTCAACTCATGCATGAATAGTGCGTGCGCCTCCCGCTAGCTGCATATCCTGGGGCCCACCTGCGCCGGGTCTCCGGTCTCCTGACCGACCGACAACCCCACCTCTATTAATGCCGCTTCTTCAAAATAGACTCGCCCAGGCCAAAAACCGACTTCTGCACATGGGCCATGAAGTTTCAATCACACTGTACATGAGTGCCTGCATGTGGTATTTTGTGGAAAAGCCACACACAAGGGGCCAAAGAGCCGCATGTGGCTCGCGAGATGCAGTTTGCTGACCACTGGTCTAACCTATACCTCAATTCTCTTTTCCCATGAAAAGAATTTTTATAAATTCTCTATGGATGAGAAATTTTGTTCTTACTCATTACTCTCAATAAAATATTTATTGACTGGAATATTTTATTAATCTAAATGCTTGATGAATTTGAAACTCAAACCCATTAACGCATTCCTTTTTCTCTTCTAAATTTTTACCTAAAGCCAAAATTAATTAACTTCCATTTAACAGAGTGGTAGATCAAGAGTTTCAAAGAAATACATAGTGTGGGGTAAATGTCAATGCAAAAATATTGAACAACACACAGGGGAGAGTTAATCATATCTGGGCTTTAGAAAAATGATTCTGATTGCATTGATTTTAAAATACTGAATGGGAAAAGCAAAGATATATGTTAAGCATATGTTAACATGTTTCTGCAATATTTCAGTTATGAGATAAAGACACAGAGAGTAAAAGTAGTGTTGTGGGTGAGAGAATAAAAAGAACAAATTAAAAAGAAAACAGAAATGACAAGATATATCAATAACTGAAAATGGGAGCAAAAAAAAAAGAACAATAAATAAAGTTTTTAAATAAGACTTATTGTAGACAGGGAAGGAAACACAGTCATGAGTGCCACATTAAAAATCTTGAAATATGCACATCTAGAGGCCTCTCAATAGGAAATCATAAGATAACAAAATAAGAAGGCCCAATACTGAATAGTAATGAGTGGTCGCCTAATGCCAGATGCAGTTATACATATTTTATCTATATTATCTAAATTTTTCATCATAACCCTAAAATGTACATATTATTTTGTCTGAAGTTTGGACTCATAGACACACAAAAGCCACAAGATAAAGAAATTAATCAAATTGCTCAAGGACTCTCAGATAGAAAAAAATGAAAAGTGTAAGATCAAACCATCTAAGTCTGATCTAGATGTCTAAGAATAAGTTGAAGTCAGAATACTGTAACATTATCCTGCAGATGTAAATGTAGGGATCATCAGCCTACTTGAAATCACCCTATTTATTATAACTTCCGAGAGAGAGGGCAGAGTAAAAGAGATATTGCCTACAAAAAATATTTCAGGTGCACCAACAAATTAGAAAAGGAAAAGGAGCTATGGTGGAGAATGGGGGAAAAATAGACAAAATGATGGGAAGAAATTCAGGATAATGTGAGGTGGTGGAAAGTAAGCTGTAAAGACTTTCATAAGTTCATGGTTTACTGTATGCAGAAGCGAACTAGAGTTAAATAAATCTGAAGTTTGTTTAATGATTGGAACAAGAGGAAGTCTAGTGGTGATGTTGGCTAGAGCAGTTTAAATGATGCAAAGACCACATGAGTTGTTGTATAAGTGGTTAATAAGATAGAGAAGACAATTATCAAGGAGGTAAAATTTAAGTGAGAAAGTTGAAGTATGTTTGAGAAATTTCCAAACCTTGTTAAACCTGATATTCCTAAATGATATTTATAATGGATGCTAGTGTGTATTTCAAGCTGAAATAGACTGACCCAAAATATTAAAAAATCAAGATATTGCTCTTCAGCTCTATAGATATATTTCCAATGTTCCCTTATTTGTCTGTCACATATTTTGAAATAAATATATATAAGAAGGAGTGAAAATATGTCATTGTCAAATGTGTTTAGAAAGAAATAATGGAAAAACATAAATAAATAAAATTCAGTATCAAAGCTCTGGTCTTAACTATAATGCTTTGATAGGAAAAGGGCTTTCAAGATCTAGAGAAAAATGAAACTATAGATGTACCACAGTTTTTTAATCCTCTCATCTGCTGATGGGCACTTAGGCTGTTTCCAAATCTTAGCTATTGTAAATTGTGCTGCTATGAACATAGGGTGCATATATTCTTTCTTATTGGTTCTTCTGATTTCTTGGGATATCTTCCTAGAAGTGGGATTGCTGGGTCAAATGGGAGCTCCATATTTAATTTTTTGAGGAAACAAAGCAGATAGTTAAAAGGCATTAGGGTTTTAACTGTCAAAGGAAATTAATTAATCTGAGTACATAATTCCATATTTCTGCTTGAAAGCTAGGGGGAAATTTCTTTTTAGCACTAGTATATCCTAAAAAGCATGAAAATGTATGGCATACATATTCTAACAGAAGTAAAGTATAGCCAAGGGTAATATTAACTTTATAAAATACATATATTTGAAATACATTTCTTGTGAGGAATACCTCAAAAAATTGGATAACACATTTTAATGAATCTTTAAGAGCATGTATCCAATAAACACACCTCAGAGAAACTCCACTGGATAAATTGAAACAGAATAAACTATGTGATTCATTGTCAGTTTAATTAAAAATACACATGTAAATTATAATGCTAGGATTTTCTTAACAAAGGCCAGTGTTAGTTTTTTTAGAGACTTTTCTGCTAGAAGCATTTCTGGAGTTAGGAAGTAGGGGAAAGCCAGAATAGTAGATCCAAAGCAACTTCTAGGAAGTAGGGGGAAGTAAGAATAGTAGATCCAAAGCAATTTTAGAACTTACTTTCATTGGTGTTTATAATATAATATGTCAAACCGACACGAATTAAGGTTAAATTGTAATTAGAAGCAGCAGAGCAAATATGTGATTTAAATATGAACAGTTATGTGACACAAAAAGGTAATCAAACATTGGCATGTATGATATGCTTACTTCCTCACTGAGCTAGGAATCACTCTCTGATTTACTTCTCTTGAGGTTAGAAGATGACGAGGACTCTGGAGTTCCTCATATAAAGTCTTATTATTTGAAGCAGAATGAGCAAAAGACAGTAATCAAGGATGAAAAACCAAACTACACTAACGACCTTCATCTTGCTGGGACTGACCGATGACACTCCACTGAAAATATTGCTGTTTATCTTTCTATTTCTTTCCTACGTGTTGAGTATATCTGGAAACCTAACCATCCTCACCCTCACTCTGATGGATTCCCACCTAAAAACACCGATGTATCTGTTCCTTCAAAATTTCTCCTTCTTAGAAATTTCTTTCACAACTGCCTGTGTTCCCAGATTCCTATATAGCATATTATCAGGGGACAAGTCCATTACCTATAATGCTTGTTTCAGTCAACTCTTGTTTACAGACCTCTTTGCAGTAACGGAATTTTTCCTTCTGGCTGCCATGTCCTATGATCGCTACGTGGCCATCTGCAAACCCCTGCACTACACCACCATCATGAACAGCAGAGTCTGCAAGAACATCATTTTCTCCTGTTGGGCAGCAGCACTGATCACCATTCTCCCACCATTTAGTCTGGGTTTGGGCCTGGAATTCTGTGATTCGAACGTCATTGATCATTTTCTCTGTGATGCAATTCCTATCCTGAAGATCTCTTGCTCAGACACCTGGTTGATGGAACAAACGGTTATCGTGTGTGCTGTGTTGACATTCATCATGACTCTCATATGTGTGGTTCTTTCCTACATTTATATCATCAGGACTATCCTAAGGTTTCCCTCTGCCCAGCAAAGGAAAAAGGCCTTTTCCACGTGTTCTTCCCACATGATTGTGGTTTCCATTACTTATGGAAGCTGCATCTTCATTTATGTCAAACCTTCAGCCAAGGACGAGGTAGCTATAAATAAAGGGACTTCACTCCTTATTACGTCCATTTCACCCATGTTAAACCCCTTCATTTACACCCTGAGAAACAAGCAAGTGAAACAAGCTTTCCATGACTCAATTAAAAAGATTGCATTCCTCTTAAAGATGAAGAGAAAAAAGTAGGGAATCCAATTAAAAGGAAGGATAAATAGGCAGAAAACCCAAAGATACTAATATTATTTGTCTCTGCGTGACTTATTCTCCAGTCATATCAACATTCTTACTTTGTTTTTGGACTTGTTTACTGTGAATCCTGACTATTCAATTGTTTACTCCCCACAAAACTAAATTCTAAGGTATTTATGCTTACTATCTGGCAGAAATTTCTGTTTTTGCCAAACATTTTGGTTGCTATCCCTGAGAACACAGTAGAACACATTTTCTGCTATTTGTACATTATTAGATGTGACCAAGTAGCCTATATTATAGCTAACAGGATGGGTGTGGAAGCGATGTGCACTGTTTCTAGTCCGATGCTACGCAAATATTCAATAGTTAATCCACTTTCCCTGTTCCCCACCTACTGGCCAGATGTCCACATTTCAATACCTTTGTAAGTTTCATGTCAATAATGAATGAGCTTGATCTTCCATCTCTAGTATAGTCTTCACCCAAAGAACAGGCTATCACAGCAAGTTTGATAAAGCTTCTCCTCTACTTCAACTCCAGTCAGTTGTCACCTGATTTGACAGGTAAAGTATCACAGAACTATTCCTGCCACTGACTAAGGGAGCAATACTCAGATTTAGTTCTAATTTGGCTACATGAGTACAATTATGACCCATCCTCAAAGATTGTTATAAATACATTATGTTAACATTTTTTAATATGCTTATATTTTTATTTTTTAAATTATTGATTTCAGAGATAGGAAAGGAGATGCAGAGAGAGAAACGTCAATGACAAAAGAGAATCATAGATGAGGTGCTCCTTGCACGCCCCCCACTAGGGATGAAGAGCATAACCCTGGCTTGTGCCATGATCAGGAATGGAACTATGACCTTCTGCCTCATGGGTCAATGCTCAACCATTTAGCCACACTGGCCAGGCCTTACTTTTACATTTAATGGTATAGACATTATGTCTTGACTATTGGCATACTCCTACTCAGACAGCCATAAATTCAAACCTGGCCCAGGACAATCATATAAGGAAAAATAGTATTAAAAGTAAAATAAACAAGTTTGTAATACCACCCACCCTTCTTCAAATTTCCTGTCTTATAAACCTTTCCAGTGAAGTTCTCTGTTACTTCCTCTCATATTCATTGTGAGGTAGAAATTAGCTAAATAAAATTTTAGCTCTTTAATATTCTTAAATATATTTTTATTGATTTCAGAGAGGAAAATAGAGAGAGAGAGAGATAGAAACATCAATGATGAGAAAGAATCATTGATTGGCTGGGGGTTGAGCCTGCAACCAGACATGTGTCCTTGAGCAAAAATTGAATCCGGAATCCTTCAGTCAGCAGGCTGATGCTTTATGCACTGAGCCAAACCAGCTAAGGCTAGCTATTTAATATTTTTCAATCACTGTCTAAAATAACCAGTGTTTACATTACCCTTTCTACTTTCTGATGAGTCTATCACTTTGAGAACATTATGGTTGAAAAAATAGCTATGTCATATTTTGTTTTTCTTGACCTTTTATGTACTTTGGTAGAAGTAAACTATGTAAATTTTATCAGAATAAGTATATTCAATATACCCCACAAAAAATATTGTTCCCTCTGTCAATCCCTGTCAGATTCCATGAGCTTAACTAAGGGAGTAAATTTAGCCCTCAGGTACAAAAATTTGCTATTTTATATCTCAATACCCAATATATCTGAATTCTTACAGGCTAGGACAAATGTAATAAATCTGAAAATGTGAATGCGGAGCTAAAGTAGCTTTCTCACACCCAACAATTAATATTTCACTATTAATTCTTCGGTGGCATCTTAATAAATAATCTATTTTCATATTATTCCGAACAAGTGTGTTCTTGTGGAGGTTGTTCACATACAAAACTTCAAATAAATACCTTGCAGCCATTTTAATGAATAGTTTTTAAAATATGCAAAAACATAAAATATTTTAAAAAGTAATGAAGCATTCATAAATTAAGAACTATACCAAGGAATTTTTTATGCTAAAGCTTATGTTTAGTTCCCTGTGTTTATAAAGCTAAACTATAGAATCTTATGTTTTACTTTTATAACTTAATCCTATATTTTAAATATGCTTAATAAATATGCTCTTGGATATTCAAAATGTGTGGGTGTACATATTCAAAGTACTAGCAAGAGCTATCTCTATACTATGTATGATTTTACATGTATTTTCTTTGTTATTATCAGATTTATTGTTTTACAATTAAAATTATGTATTTATAGAAATTTATAAATAGAGGAAATCACTCACTATTAATTTTAAAGGACCTATGGTGATATAGTTTGCATATCTTCTGTTTCTGATGCTTATTTCTACATCTCTTCCCAAGAAGACAGTCCCCACTGCTGCCTTTAGGATATTTCTTACCGCCAGAGTCATTTACAAACTAGATTTATTGGTGACTTTGGAATCAGAGTCACCAAAGATATGAGTATTTATTTACTTATTTACAGACTGAGTACATTTTTAAATGTGCTAGTGTGCCAAAGGCATCATATCTTCAGGTTCTCTAAAGAATCAAAAAGGGGTCCTACACACTCTAGCATTTTTCCTTTTTTTCATTTTTTAATTAAATTTATTGGGTTGACAGTAGGTCATAACATTGTATAAGTTTCAAGTGTACATTTCTATAAAACGTAATCTGTATGTTGCTTTGTCTGCCCACCACCCAAAGCCAAAGCATTTCCCATCACCATATTCAGTATTTGTCCCTTTACTACCCCACCCCCACCTCATTTCCCTCTGGTAACCACCATACAGTTGTCTGTGTTATGAGTTTTTGTTTGTTTGTCTGGTTTATACACTTGTTGCTTTCAGTTCTATATTCCACATATGAGTGAAATCTTATGGTACTTGACTCTGTCTAACTTATTTTGCTTAGCATGATATTCTAAACATCCATTCCTGTTGTCACAAATTGCAGTATTTTATCTTTCCCTTTGCCTGAGTAGTAATCAATGGTGTATATGTACCACATCATCTTTATACAATCAAATCTCGAAAATATACTTTCATTGTTTCCATATCTTGGCCATTGTGAATAATGCTGCAATGAACATGGGGGTGCATATGTCATTGCAAACAAATGCTTTCAAGTTTTTAGGATAGGTATCCAGAAGAAGAAATTCTGGATCATGCGGTAACTCTACACTTAATTTTTGAAAAAATGCACTGTTTTTCCATTGTGGCTATACCAGTTTACATTCAGCAGTGAGCAAAGCTTCCTTTTTCTACACAACCTCAACAACTCTTGTTATTACTTGCCTGTGATATTAACCATTCTAACAGATGCCTATTATGTGAGGTGGTTCTTCATTGTAGTTTTGATTTGCATTTCCCTGATAACTAGTGAAGTTGAACATATTTTCATATACCTGTTGGCCATTAGTATGTTTTCTGAGAAGAAATGTCTGTCAGGTTCTCTGTGAATTTTGTAATTGGATTATTTGTTTGCTTGTTTGTTTAGCATTTTACTTAAAGGGAGTACAAGAAAATATTGTTTAGATTTAAAGTGAGATCAAGACCTTATTGATAAAGTCTCTAAAATATTTTAGAGACAGAGAAATCTTGCCTGTGAGGTTGAGTAAGGGTTCAAAAAAATATGTGACTGGAAGTGTACCTCCCTATCTCCGCTGACACATTTCTGGTCAGCTGTTGTAACCCTGGGGAATTTGGGGATTAAGTGACTATCTGAGACTGTGATTCTCAGAAGAGTAAGTATTTTCTTTGTTCTTTATTATCTACATAAATTATACAATGATGTTTTGCTTCTGAAATCTAAGGTGATGTGATGTTTTGTTTAAAATTCCTTACTAAATTCAGACAAGTAATTGTTGTTATTATTGTTGTCAATCCCCGCCTGTGGACATTGTTTTTCAAAGGGATTAGAAGGAGGAGGTACAGAAGAACAAGAGACATATGAAAACATGCTCAATGTCACTAATCATCAAAGAGATGCAAATCAAAACAACAATGAGGTACCATATCACATCTGTCAGAATGGCTATCATCAACAAATCAACAAATGACAAGCGCTGGCGAGGATGCAGAATAAAAGGAACCCTTGTGCACTGCTGGTGGGAATACAGACTGGTGTAGACACTGTGGAGAACAGTATGGAGTTTCCTCATAAAATGAAAAATGGAACTCCCATTTGAGCCATATCTCCCACTTCTAGGAATATATTCCAAGAAATCAGAAACACCAATTAGTAAGGATATATGCACCCCTATGTTTGTAGCAGCACAATTTACAATAGCTTTGATTTGGAAACAGCCTATATACCCACCAGCAGATGAGTGGATTAGAACGCTGTGGTATATCTACACTGTGGAATACTCTGCTGCTATAAAAAGGAAGGAACTCCTGCCATTTGCAGCAGCATGGATGGGCCTGGAGAGCATTATGCTAAGTGAAGTAAGTCAGTTGGAGAAAGAAAAATATCACATGATCTCACTCTTTTGTGGAATATAATGAACAACATAAACTGATGAACAAAAACAGATCCAGAGACAGAGACGCATTGTCAGACTGTCAAACCTCTGAGGGAATGCAGGGGAGGGTGGCGGGAAGGGAGAGAGTTTAGCCAAATGACTTGGAGGCATGCATATAAGCATAACCAATGGACACAGACACTACGGAGGTGTGGGCATGAGTGGGGAGGGGCAATAGAGGGATAAGGACACATTTGTAATACCTTAATCAATAAAGAAAATAAATAAATAGATTGAAGGGAGGGAAGGAGAAGAATTGGGAGAGAGAAACATCAATGAGAGAGACACATACTAGTAGACTGGTTGCCTCCCAACACAAACCCTGATCAGAGTGGGGAGTGAACCTGAAACCCAGGTAAGTGCCCTTGACCAGGAATGGAACAAGAGACCCCTCAGTGTGGGCCTACATTCAAACCAGTGAGCCACAACATGCTGCCCAAGGTAAGGCAAGTAATATTTAAGTAATTAAATATATATATTAAAATTAATTGACACCTGCTTGTGGATTAATACAATTAAAGATATCTCAATGTAGTATGGTATTTTAACACCCAGAAGCATCCTGTGTCAAAATGTTATTCATACTGAAAATATATCTCTAAAGAGGGAAACACATATATTATAGGTGTGTGTATATATGTTTGTACACAAACATAGGCATACACTTTCCTCTATAAAATAACATATTTGTTAATGTTCCAATAGTTTCTTCCCCTACTCACTTGTAAATTGAACAAGAATCATATCTGCAAGAGAGTTAGATATGAGGCCCTTACACTTTACTATCAATTAGTTTGTCAAAGTTGGTCTCTTTGTATCTAGGCAAGGAATAAACATGGATCAAAGACAAAATATTTTTTTAATAAGGAATGCTATTCTGAAAACAGTGTGCCCATAGAGGAAAGTGAGTTAAGAAGAGATGAACTGAGAAGAGGTTACCAGGCTTCAGATATATTTCATTTCTATAGCTCAGTTTAGAGCTACTGTGGTTGGTTTTTCTCTGGTCTTAAAATACTGCCTCTCAGCTGGGCTGGCATGGCTCAATAGTTGAATGATGGCCAATGAACTAGGAGGTCAAGGATTCCTAATCAGGGCACATGCCTGGGTTGTAGGATCAATCCCCAGTGTGGGGTGTTGGAGGAGGCCTGATGATTCTCTCTCACCATGGATGTTTCTATCACTCTCTCCCTCTCCCTTCCTCTCAGAAGTCAATAAAAAAAAAAAAAAACTTAAGAAAAATAGTAGACGTTGACAAAATGGCAGCAGAATGGACAGATGTGTCCTGAGCCTTGTCCCCAAGCAGATAGAATCATCAGCTGAAAGAAATAACATCCACCCCGAACTGGTGAAGGAGACTCACCTGGTGAGACAATTTGCAGCCAGGAAGGGCAGAGGACCCCTGGAGAAAGGTAAAATCAAGGATCTGGGCAGGAGTGATCTGCCAGATCTCTGAGCCCAGAGGGTCAGCGGGAAACCGCACAGCAGTGGGCCACATCCCTTGGGACAAGCACAGTGTCTGACTGTTGAAAGGAGGTCCGAAAGACTGCTGTTGGAAGGGGATTCTAGATCTGGGTCCACAGTAAAGAAAGACTGAGCCCAGAGTGTACATCCTGAAGGGGTGACAAAAACCAAGCAATGCCAGAAGGAGAAAAGCTTGCATAGGCACAGTCTTTCCCGTCTCTGTGGCCTGTGCTTTTCTTTACTGAACCTAGTTCATAGGACCTTCCAGATATGGACACTCACCCGTGGCTGAGGTGCAGGAGAAGGTGCAGACTTGTGGAGTCTGGGGAGAGGCTGGGGAGAGGAGAGGGTCCAGGAGAAGTGGCAGTGAGTCTGATGCTGAGTCATACCTGAGCCCAGGACCTGGGCAGCCATTTTCTCCTGAAGAGTTAACCCCTCCCTCCAGTCTCCAGACAACCAATAGAGCCACACTCAGAATACACCCTGAATGGTACAAAGTATTAAAAATATAAACATCTTAATAGTACCCTAGAGTTCACAGGGACTGGCCTAAAGAAAGGCCTTCAGTCCCAGCAACAGGAAACAGAGAAACTGCAGACAGTACCCAAGAATGGGATCTTAAGCCAACCCAAGGAACGACTCTTCACTTTTTCATTTTTATTTTTATTTTATTTTATTTTATTATTTGCTATCCCTTTTTTCTTTATTTTCCTTATTTTTGTTGCCTTAATTTCTATTTCTTTTCACATTATTTTTCCATCGTTCTATTTTATTTTATTTGCTACTTTTTATACCATTTTTAAATCATTTTTGTTAAATATATTAATATTATTTTCTTCTCATTCTCTTTCTTCTTATCCACTCATCCCCTTTCTACTTCTTCTATACTGACCCCATATTCATCCAATTCTTAACCTTATTTTCTGTATATAAGCTCAGCCTCTACAGATTCTGCCCTCACCCCCTCTTTGCTGGGTGTTTGGTGTTTGCATTTTTTTGTTTTATCTGTTTGTTCTGTGGTGTTCTCTCTCTCTCTCTCTCTCTCTCTCTCTATATATATATATATATATATATATATATATATATATATATATATATATCTTTTTTCTTTTCTCTCCTATCTTTTCTTCTCTCTTTGATATCATTTATGCACTCTTTTCCCTCCCCTAATTTTCTTTTCTCAAGTGGTCACTTATGCCGGGGTTATCAGGGTCAAGAGTACGTTCGTGTTTTGTTCCCTTTGTGTAGTGTTTTGTCAAAGTGAATTTTATCCTGTCAGGCCAATGTGCTAAAGAGGGAACTACATAATCAGGCACCTGGAGAGGAAACACCCCAGACCCAACTACAGAGGCAGGAAGAAGGCAGCAGTGAGGGAGAGAGCATGAGTGAGGGAGGGAGCAAAAGAGGAGTGTGTGGTCATGTGGGGTGTGTGTGTGTGTGTGTCACAGTTAGATCCCACAGGACTTTCAGGGGCAGGCTAACCAGGCTCATCTAACTAGGCAGCTTCTGCTACCATTGCAAACAGTACCGGGAGGATGGCACTTCCTCAGAGGCCTAGCCTTTTTGAAGGAGAGAGCTGCTGTAACTGGGGGCCCAGCCTCACCTCCACCCAGGATGCCCTCAGATAACACCTGGAACTCTACTGTGACCCCTGCCAGGAGCCTGCTACCTCAGCTGCAGTCCCACTGTCACCAAGTCTCTAGCCACCCAAGGTGCAGGCTTCCACCCAGAGTGCCCTCAGATAACACCTGGAACTCTACAGCCACCACTGCCAGGGACCTGCTACCTTGGCTGTGTTCGCACAGTCACTGAATCTACAGCCACCTCGGTCGCAGGCTCCTGTGTGTTCTGAGGCATGCTCCCCTCTGACAAGCTTTAGCACAGGGCATTGTGACTACATGAGCAGCAGACACATGAGCAGCCCGCTCCTGTCCAAGGAGCAGCAGCCCCACGAACAGCCAGCCCCAAGCCAAAGAGCAGCAGCCTCATATGACCTGCTCCTGTCCAAGGAGCAGCAGCTGTGTGAGCAACCCACTCCCCCATATGAGGAACAGCAACCACGCGAGCAACCCACCCCTGTCTGAGGAGCAGCAACCACAGGAGCAGCCCACCCACAACTGAGGAGTGATAGCACCATGCAGCCTGCCCCCATTTGAGGAGCAGCAGCCGCCTGAGCAGAACGCCCACGTATGAGGAGCAGAAGCCCTGCACAGCCCACACCAGTCCGAGGAGCAGCAGTGACATGCAGCCCGTACCCGTCCAATGAGCAGCAACAGGGTGAACATCGCACCCCCATCCGGGGAGCTGCAGCCACATGTGTAACTCACTCCCATCCGAGGAGCAGCAGCCACTTAAGCAGCCCATCCCCAGTCTGAGGAGTCACAGCTGTACTTGCAGCCTGCCCCCATACGAGGAGCAGCAACCCTGCGAGCAACCTGCCCCTGTCCAAGGAAAAGCAGCCTCACGAGAAGCCCACCACAGCCCACCATCTTCCGAGGAACAGCAGCTGTGCTAGAAGCCTTCCCCCAACAGCCAGAGGAGCCACTACTACTGCGAACAGCACCCACCAAAGGAGCCACTGCCTACTGAGGAGCAACTGCAACCCAAGGAGTTACTGACACCCAAGGAGCAGCCCTTGCATGACTCGACATCTAGATTAGTCAGTGATATCAAAAATGGGTAGAGAAAGAAACCCCAAAAAGAAAGAAAAGGAAGAATCGCCCGAAAAGCAGCTAAGTGTAACAGAGGCATGCAAGATGTCAGAAAAAGAATTTAGAATAAGGGTTGCACAGTTTATAAACTGGATGAATGAAAAAATCAACAATGCATGTAAGAATCAAGAAGAAATGAAGAGTGCTATAGCTGCAATACAAAACACTATGGAAAGTTTCAACACTAGACTAGGAGAAGAAGAGGACCGATTTATCAAATTAGAAGTCAGGGAAGCAAAACACATCCAAACTGAACTGCAATTGGAGAAGAGCCTAAGGGAGCTATGGGACAACATGAAAAGAAGCAACAAACAAATAATGGGGGTGTCAGAACAACAGGAAGAGGAACAAGGGTTAGAAAATCTATTTGAAGAAATAATGTCAGAAAACTTCCCTGAGGTGGGGAAGAAAAAAGTCACACAAGCACAGATAGTCCCAAACAAGATGAACCCGAAAAGACCCACACCAAGACACATCATAATTACCATGGCAAATATTCAGGAAAAAGAGAGAATCTTAAAGGCTACAAGAGAGATAGAAAGTTACATACAAGGTTTCTCCCAATAGATTATCAAATGATTTCTCAACAGATACACATCAGGCCAGAAAAGAATGGAAGGAAATTTACAAAGTGATGCAAAGCAAGGGACTTAATCCAAGAATACTCTATCCAGCAAGGCTATCATTCAAAATTGAAGAGGAAATACGGAGCTTCACAGACCAAAAAAAAAGGCTAAGGGACTTTATCACTACCAAACCAGCAATGAAGAAATGCTAAAGGGACTGGTATAAAAAGAAGAAATAATAAGAAGGAGCACAGGCACAAAAAATAAAAATGGTTACAAACAAGTACCTATCAATAATAACTTTAAATGTAAACGATCTAAATGCTCTAAGAAAAAGATATCGAGTGGCTGAATGGATAAAAAAACATGACCCATATATAGCCTGTCCAAAAGAGACACACCTCAGAACAAGGGACTCACACAGACTGAAAGTGAAAGGATGGAAAAAATATCTTTCAGGCAAATGGAAATGAAAAAAAAAAAAACTGGGGTAGCAAAACTTATATCAGACAAAATAGACCTCAAAGTGAAGGCCATAACAAGAGATAAGGAAGGCCACTTCATAATACTAAAGGAATCGATACAACAAGAGGATATAACCCTGATAAACATATATTCACCCAATGCAGGAGCACCCAAATACATAAAAAATACTCCTAGAAGGTATAAAGGGAGAGATTGACAACAATGCAATCACAGTATGGGATTTTAATACACCACTGAAAACAGTGGATAAATCTTCTAGACAAAAATTCAGCAAAGAAACAACAATCCTAAAGGACTCAGTAGGTCAGGTGGACTTAATTGACATCTTCAGAACATTTCAAGCCAAAGCCACAGATTATACGTTCTTCTCAAGTGTACATAGGACATTTTCAAAAATATACCCTATATTGGGTCACAAGCAAAGTCTCCCCAAATTGAAGAAGGTTGAAATAATATCAAGCATCTTCTCAGACTACAATGGCATAATACTAGAAATGAAATACAATAAAAACAATCCAAAAATTCAAACACTTGGAAGCTGAATAGCATGCTGTTAAACAATGACTGGGTTACCAGAAAGATCAAAAAAGAAATTAAAAACATCCTGGAAACTAATGATAATAAAAACATAACAATACAAAATCAATGGGACACAATGAAAGCAGTCCTGAGAGGGAAGTTTATAGCTCTACAGGCCTACTTCAAAAAAAAATAAAAAATGGTAGTAAATCATCTAACTCTACAACTTAAAGAATTAGAAAGAGAGCAATAAGAAAAGCCCAGAGAGAGGAGAAGGAAGGGGATAATAAATACAGAGCAGAAACAAATGACATAGAGACTTAAAAAAAAAAAATCAGTACAAAATATCAATGAAACCAAGAGCTGGTTCTTTGAAAGGATAAACAAGATTGATGAACCTCTACCCAGGCTCACCAAGAAGCAAAGAGATAGGACCCAAATAATCAAAATCAGAAATGAAAAAGGCGAAATAACAAACACCACAGAAATACAAAGAATTGTTAAAAATATACTATGAACAACTCTATCCTAACAAACTAGACAGCATGGAGGAAATGGACATATTTCTAGCAAAATACAACCTCCCAAAACTCAATCAGGAAGAATCTAAAAATCTCAATAGGCCAATAACTATGGAAGAAATTGAAGCAGTCATCAAAAAGCTTCCAGCAAATAAAAGCCCAGGGCCAGATGGCTTCACAGGGGAGTTTTACCAAACATTCAAGGAAGAACTAAAACATATCCTCCTTAGATTATTCCAAAAAATTCAAGAGAAAGGAACTCTTCCAAGCTCATTCTATAAAACAAGCATTACCCTAATACCAAACCAGACGAAGACAATACAATGAAAGAAAATTATAGGCCAATATCCCTCATGAACATAGATGGCAAAATCCTCAACAAAATTCTAGCAAATTGGATCCAGCACTACATCAGAAAGATCATACACCATGACTAAGTAGGATTTATCCCGGGTATACAAGATTGGTAGAATATCCACAAATCAATAAACATGATATATCACATAAACAAATTGAGAGATTAAAAATCACACAGTCATATCAATTGATGCAGAAAAAGCATTTGACAAAATCCAACACCCATTTTTGATAAAAACTCTCAGCAAGGTGGGAATAGAAGGATCATACCTCAACATAATAGAAGCCATATATGACAAACCCACAGCCAACATTATACTCAATGTGCAAAAATTAAAACCATTTTCCCTAAGAACAGGAACAAGACAGGGATGCCCACTCTCACCACTACTGTTTGACATAGTACTGGAAGTACTAGCCATTGCGATCAGACAAGAAGAAATAAAAAGCATTCGAATTGGAAAAGAAGAGGTAAAACCGTCCTTATTCGCAGATGATATGATACTGTACGTAGAAAACCCTAAAGACTCAATAAAAAAATTATTAGACTTAATAAATGAATTCAGCAATGTAGCAGGATACAAAATTAATGCCAAGAAATCTATGGCATTTCTATACATCAATAGTGAACTTACGGAAAGAGATCCTAAAAAAGCAATCCCATTTCCCATCACACCAAAAAAAATTAACATACCTAGGAATAAACTTAACTAAGGACATAAAAGACCTATATGCAAAAAACTACAGAACACTGAAAAAAAGAGATAGAGTAAGACATAAACTGATCAAAGAATATACCGTGTCCATGGATTGGTAGAATCAACATGATTAAAATGTCCATACTACCCAAAGCAATCTATAGATTCAATCTACTACCTATTAAAATACCAACAGCATATTTCACAGACCTAGAACGATCTTTCCAAAAATTCCTCTGGAATAAAAAAAATCCGAATAGCTGCAGCAAACCTGAAAAAGAAGAACAAAGTAGGTGGGATCTCAATACCAGATATCAAGCTGTATTACAAAGACACTGTTCTCAAAACAGCCTAGTACTGGCACAAGAACAGACATATAGATCAATGGAATAGAATAGAGAACCCAGAAATCGACCCAAACCACTAAGCTCAATTAATATTTGACAACGGAGTCAAGAAAAAACAATGGAGTCAAGACAGTCTCTTCAATAAATGGTGTTATTAGCATTTGCAACAGCATGGATGGACTGGAGAGCATTATGCTAAGTGAAATAAGCCACTCAGAGAAAGATAAATATCACATGATCTCACTCATTTGTGGAATATAATGAACAACATAAACTGATGAACGAAAACAGAACCAGAGACAGAGAAGCATTGATCAGACCATCAAACCTCAGAGGGAAGGTAGGCGAGGGTGGTGGTAAGGGGTAGAGATTAACCAAAGGACTTATATGCAACCATATAGGCCTAACACATGGACACAGAATACAGAGTGGTGAGGGCATGAGTGGGGAGGATGGGGGTAATGTGGGGATAAGGACACATATGTAATAACTTAATAAATAAATAAATAAATAAATAAATAAATAAATAAATAGTGTTGGGGAAATTGGGAAGATACATGCAGAAAAAGGAAAATAGACCACCAACTTACACCATACGCAAAAATAAACTCAAAATGGATAAAGGACTTGAACATAAGACGGGAAACCATAAAAATACTAGGGGATTCCACAGAAAGCAAAATCTCAGACATATGCCGAAGCAATTTCTTCACCAATACCAGTCCTAGGACTATGAAAACTAAAGAGAAAATAAACAAATAGGACTACATCAAAATAAAAAGCTTTTGCACAGCAAAAGAAACCATCAGCAAAACAACAAAAAAGTCCACTGCATGGGAGAACATATTTGCAAATCTTATCACCAATAAGGGTTTAATCTCCAACATTTACAGAGAACTCCTACAACTTAACAAAAGGAAGATAAACAACCCAATCAAAAAAAAGGAAACGGACCTAAATAGATACTTTTCAAAAGAAGACATAAGGAAGGCTAAGAGACATATGAAAACATGCTCAAAGTCACTAATTATCAGGGAGATTCAAATAAAAATGACAATGCGGTACCATCTCACACCTGTCAGAATGGCTGTCATCAAAAAATCAACAAACAACAAGAGCTGGCAAGAATATGGAGAAAGAGGAACCCTTGTGCACTGCTGATGGGAATGCAGACTGGTGCAGCCACTGTAGAGAACAGTATTGAGTTTCCTCAAAAAACTAAAAATGGAACTCCCATTTGACCCAGTGATCCCACTTCCAGGAATATATCCCAAGAATCTAGAAACACCAATAAGAATGGATATATGCACCCCTATGTTCATAGCTGCACAATTTACCATAGCTAAGATTTGGAAGCTGCCTAAGTGCCCATCAGCAGATTAGTGGATTAAAAAACTGTGGTACATCAACACAATGGGATACCACGCTGTGGTAAAAAAGAGGGAATTCTTACCATTTGTAACAGCATGTATGGAACTGGAGAGCATTATGCTAAGCGAAATAAGCCAGTCAGAGAAGGATAAATACCACATGATCTCACTCATTTATGGAATATAATGAACAACATAAACTGATGAACAAAAACAAATTCAGAGACAGGGAAGCATCTTTCAGATGGTCAAACCTCAGAGGGAAGGTAGAGGAGGGTGAAGGTAAAGGGGAGAGATCTACAAAGGGACTTGTATGCATGCGTATAAGCCTAACCAATGGACACAAACAACAGGGAGGTGAGGGCATTAGTGGGTGGGTTAGAAGGCAATGGGGAGATAAGGCCACATATGTAATACCTTAATCAATAAAATAAAATAAAAATGTATAGATTTAAAAACAAGAAGACATGTGTAGTATTTTAAACAATTAAATAAATAAATAAATAAATAAATAAATAAATAAATAAATAAATAAATAAAATGGCTGTACTACCCAAATCAATCTATAGATTCAGTGCAATCCCCATTTACCAATGCCATATTTCACATATCTGGAACACGTACTCCAGAAATGTATATGGAACCTAAAAGACCCCAAAGAGCTGCAACCATCTTAAGAGAGAAAAACAAAGTTAGGGGGATCACAATACCAAATATCATGTTATACCACAAAGATATGATACAAAATAGCCTGGTACTGACACAAGAACTGGCATATATATCAATGGAACAGAGCAAAGAATCCAGAAGTCAACACAAGCCATTATGCTCAATTAATATTTGACAAAGGAGGCAAGAGCATACAATGGAGTAAAGACAATGTCTTGAATAAATGGTGTTGGAAAAATTGGACAGGTACGTGCAACTTACACCATAAACAAGAATAAACTCAAAATGGATAAAAGACTTAAATGAAACACATGACCATAAAAATACTGGAAAAAACCATAGCCCCAAAATCTCAGACATCTCTCCTAGCAATATATTTCCAGATATATCTCTAAGGCAAGAGAAACAGAGGAAAAAATAAACAGGACTACATCAAAATAAAGCCTGCCACACAGCAATAAAAATCACAACAAAATGAAAAGGGTCCCAATGCAAGGGAGAACATATTTTCCAATAATATATTTCATAAGGGGTTAATTTCCAAAATATATAAGAAACTCATACAACTTAACAAAAGGAAGAAAAACATTCCAACTTAAAAATGGTCAAAGGACATAAATAGATAGCAAGGAAACATATGAAAAAATGCTCAAAGTCACTAATCATCAGATAGATGCAAATTAAAACAACAATGAGGTTACACCTCACACTTGTCAGAATAGCTACTATCAACAAATCAACAAATAACAAGTGCTGGCAAGGTTATGGGGAAAAGTTAACCCTAGTTCCCTGCTGGTGGGAATACAGACTGGTGTAGCCATTATGGAAAACAGTATGGAGTTTCCTCAAAAAATTAAAACTGGAATTGCCATTTGTGCCAGTGATCCCACTTATAGGACTATATCATAAGAAACCCAAAGCACCAATCAGAAAGAATATATGCACACCTATGTTCATAACAGTGCAACTTACAATAGCTAAGATTTAGAAACAGCCCAAGTGCCCATCAGTAGATAAGTGGATTGAAAATGGTGTACATTTACACCATGGAATATTATGCAGCTGTAAAAAAAAAAAAAAAAAAAAAAAAAGGAACTCTTACACTTTGAAACAGCATGAAGTGACCAGGAGACTATTATGCTAAGTGAAACAAGCCAGTCAGAGAAAAACAAGTGTCACATGATCTCACTCATGCGTGAAGTCTAATGAACACAATAGACTGATGAACCATATAGATCCAGAGACATAGAAGCATGAAACAGAGTGATGATTCTCAGAGAGAAGGTAGGGGATGGTAGGGGAGGGGAAGAGTGATGAGCCAAAGAACTTATATGCATATATGCATAACCCATGGACACAGACAATAGCGTGATGAAGGCCTGAAGGGTGTGCAGGGGTGGGGTAGGAGGGAGTCAATGGGAAGAAAAGGGGGGACATCTATAATACTTTCAATAATAAAGATAAGTTTTTTAAAAAAGAAAACTGCTGTTCAGTATCTGATAGATATTGAGCTGGCTAATATCCAGTAGTGCCCTAAAACTATGATCTTCAGGATATGTTTTCTACCGAACACAACCTTACAACTACAGTTTCACTTCACAGGGGCTGGAGTTTAGGCAAAAGTACATAGGAAGTCAAATGCCTGTGCATTTTCCTGCATGATTTAATAATTTATTTACAGCTATTTATTACAGCTATTATGCTTATTAAGTCATTCTTCTGATTTATTTTTAAAATTTGGAGGATTTTTATCAATAATTTATTTGTGTAACCTCCTGGCCACTTCCCCTGGAGTTGAAAACAGACTTACCTGACAGGGGAATTTTGAACAACAATTTTCCCTCTCCTGTTTTATATTGTTTTTTTTCTACAGATACAGGTCAGACTGTTCAAATTCATGAAACAAATGGGTCTGACCCAAGTGGTGGGGTAGAGTTGGGTTTCTAGAACTGTCTATCTGAGAGATATGGCTAACTCGGGAGGTTCTATCAGGATGTTCAAAGCCACATTTTAAATATTTCTATCTATAATAAAATTGGCATTATAATCTCCCTCTACTTGCCTACATTTTACTCTCTTGTTGACTCAAGACTCAAGCAAGGAATAGGTATGGGATTCCTTCAGACCCCACAATGCCAATAGTAACCCAGAGACCCAAACATGGTGTACATATAATGCGGTATTATACATTGGAAGCCAAATGTGGCAGTAAACTTCAAAATTCTAATATGTAAGAGGGTTTTACATCAGAAATTCCTCTTCTGATCATTCAAACAGAAACAATCAATGATGTTTATAAAAATGAGATTTTTAATATATAAATTTTAATAATGAAATATGGGAAGCTTTCTTAGATAATGGCTTATACATAAAAAGAGTACAATACAGAAAAATTAGGATACAAACATATATTTTTACCCTGGGAAAGTATGTACGGTTGTCGGATTAGAAAACTTGTCAATACCACTTTCAAGAATTTTTTTTCATAGAAAATGCAGACGAAGCAATTTTGTTGTCTTTTCTTAACACTTTGTTATCTATGGGTTGAAGAGTAGCCAGAAATCTTTTCATCATACAATTATTGTTCTGCACTTGGAATGTGTCTCTTAAAATTGTTGCATTTTATTTTCTCTAAGGACGCTATTCCCACTGCTCCCGCTAGGTATTTTGCCAAAATTCAGTGCATATTAAAATCATTAGTCTTGTTTGAACTTTGTCACGAAGGGCCCTTTCCTTATCCACACAGTGTACATCCATGAGTCTGAGATTATAAAAGTCATCTTAATCTTCCATCACTGTGTAAAAATCTTTTCCCAGAGAAATCAGAAATCATCTCTTTCAAAATCTTCTTTAAAAATTACCTTATATTTCTCAGACGTTTAAAATACATGACTTTTTATTTTGGCTTTCTGATATAAGAAAATGTTCCCTAGGTTTAAAATGAAATAGAATCTTTAGTGCGAGTCTTTTGGCATTTTCCACTAGAAAACAATTATCCATGAATGTGTATGTCGTCATGAGTGGAGCATTTGGGCACCTTAACTGACCCCACTTATACTTTCAGTTTCACCTTCGGGACGACCAGGATTACACAGTCAACTGCAGCCAGGATTACCTTCCATAAGAGTAAGTATGTTCTTGTTTGGCAATTCAGTTTGTTTCGTCATTCAAAGTTCTAGTTCCTTAGTCCTGGAAAATATGACTAATCTGCTTAAAAATCTGAGATGGCAATATTGGCTGTCCCTGAAAAATGAAATAGTTATTTCTAATGTTAGTTTGTATTATAAAAAAGAAATCTGAAGGGATTATGCTCATTTGAAATATTTATTACATGCATCACTAGAGAGGGTTCAGTAACTGCTCACTCTTTAGCCTTAATGTTTATAGCACTACCTGTCAAATCACAGATTCTCAGTAAATACCTTCTGAATGAATGCATGAGTATTCATAGCAACATTATATACATTATGATCAGAAATGTTGTTATTTAGGGATCAATGATTTCATTATATTTGAAAATCTTTCTTTAAATATAATAAAGAGAAAATTCACCTGAATTAAAGTGGTCTACCAGAACATTTACTTAAATTTTGGTATCACAGAAGGTAAGTATGGGTGATTGGAAAGAGAGGAGAGTTTAGGAAAGTGGAACAATGCTCTGAGTTAAAATGCCACAGTGAAGTATTGAGAGCTTAAGAATTTTCTCAGTTTGGTTCAGAAGGTCAATTCCTATATGATCCTATCTAAAAAGGTACCAGATTAGCAGCTAATTATTTCTCCTCCTCAGCCTAGGTTAGTGCTCCTTTTCTGCAGAGATGCCTGTAAACCACAGGTAATTCTCTGTCTCAAGCTCTCTAATGCTGTTATTCGTTACTGCCTTGATTGAAACAACTTCCCTCAATTCAACAAACCTTAGGAAAACACACCTGAAGCTTTCTTGTGGGGTAGAGATTGCTAGAAATAAGTTAATCCATTAATATACACACTAATTAAATTTCTCATGGAAAATTCTATTCTTCTTGAAATGCAGAGAAAACCAAAGACATTGACTTTTTACAGCTATTTACAAACGGAAATAGCTGCCAAGTGCTTAAGTGTTAATGTGGCTTGAGAAAGAAATGTGAAGTACCTATTGCCTCATATTCAAAATTTCAGTCTCTAAACTCTGCCCTTAGTATTTCTTCACAGGACATTGTACAGGTTATAAAAGGCATCAAAATTCACAAGCTTTATAACGAGTGCAGGAACTGTCCTAGTCATTATTGCTCAGCAGTTAGAGTGAAGGGTCTGGGGTTTGATTCCTGGTGAAAGGGTGGTATCTGGGTTGCAGGTTCCTCCCAGGCCTGAGACAGGACACCTGCCAGAGGCAAGAAATTCATGTATCCCTCTCACTCATTTCCCACCCCTCCCTCACTTCCATTCTCTCTACAAATCAATGGAAGAAATACTCTATGATGAGGATTAACAAACAAACAAAGGATGCAGAAAAAAACAATAGTGTAGTGGTCACTGATTATTGCCCTCACACATTAGCATTATTACTGCAGGTTATAGGAGGGGAGGGAGGAGGAGGAAGTGAAAGGAGAGAAAGCTTTAACTTACTATCTGCCAGGCACTTTGGTGAACTATAGCAATCAACAATCACAGTGATTCCATGAACTAAATATTATGGAGGAAACTGAACCCGAAGAGGAAAAGGGAAATGAGAACTTCACCACCATTCCAGAGATTAAAATACCTTTAAAACACATGTTAGAAAATATGGCAAATACGATAGTCATTCTTTCTTGATTTCCACAAACTTTTAAGGACTCTTACTATGCCCCTGGAGATAAGCTTGCTGCTTGGGACGAAACAATGTCAAATAAAATTTGTTTGTACAGTTTGACAATTTAGTCATCAGAGAATAATAAATAATAATCATAGGCTACAATGGGAATAGTAAGAAGAAAAGATACATCTCTCTTAAAAAGTTATAGATAGATTCCTGTTGGAATTAATGCCTAAACCAAAACTTAAAATAGGGATAGAGCAGTTAGAGACTACAAGTGTAGAGATCCGTAAAAACAAAAGGACCAGCATCTGAGAATCTCCACAGGTAATTTTAAGCATCGCCTTTAATGGAAACCTCTAGTAGATAAGTGTAGGGAAGCAAATTGAATCAGGAGAGATGACACCAGCAGCCCGACTCTATAGGCCAGTGGTTCTCAACCTTGGCTGCACATTAGAAGAACCTGGGAATCTTTTTAAAATCCTGATTTCTGGGCCTCATCCTCCAGAAATTCTTCTTTTTTTCTTTTTTTTTTCTTTTCTCTTTTTTTTATTGTTTTATTGCTTAAAGTATTACAAAGGGTATTACATATGTGTCTTCCCCCCCCACCCCCCGGTCCCTTGACAATCCCCTGGCCTCCCCTACCCCCCAGTGTCTTATTCCATTGGTTATGCTTATATGCATGCATACAAGTCCTTCGGTTGATCTCTTACCCCCCTCCTTTCTGTCCCCAACCCTCCCCGGCCTTCCCGCTGCAGTTTGACAATCTGTTTGAGGCAGCTCTGCCTCTGTATCGATTATTGTTCATAAGTTTATAATGGTCTTTATTAGCCATGAATGAGATCAAGTGGTATTTTTCCTTCATTGACTGGCTTATTTCACTGTTTCTTTGTTATGGGGTGGGGCCACAACATTAGTAACAACGAAACAGAATTTCCGGAGGATGAGGCCCAGAAATCAGGATTTTAAAAAGATTCCCAGGCGATTCAAATGTGCAGCCAACATTGAGAACCACTGCTATAGGTCATACTCTTAATCACTATGATACATTTCTCTTGCTAATGGCCATTGCAAGTACACTAGTAGGAAAACACAAGAAATGAGGGAAATTTTGTAGACTGATAGCAGAAATATTAGAAAGCGCTCCATATGCTAAGAAACTTAAGTTTTATAATGAGGGCAAAAAAGAGTGATTGAAAAAATTAAAATTAATGCTTCAGTTACAAAACTCCATTTCACACTAAAAAAGAAATATTTTTTAATAACATAATATCAGTCTTCCCTTCTGACCAAACTCCACCACCTCACTCTAGTGAATCATCTTCATGTATTTGTGCTGCCTCCCTCAACCCAGGTTCAGCTTGGTTCTGGAACAATTACATCATTTCGATGTGATAAGAAATAAAGATGTCAATATCCATCCTCTGTTCTGGTCCTCAAACATCTGTTCATGTGCATCACAGGCTTGGATCTTTTGTTTCCCTTGCCCGTATTACTCTTAAGGTCTAGTAGTTCTCTGTATTAGTTATAGGACACCAATAGTATTACTGTAGCAAATTGCAGTGCAGGAAAATTTGTCAAGTATCTAAGTTTATCTTTAGTTTCATGTCACACTAGACAGGTGAACACCCTTTTGTAATTCTATACCAATCTTTAGAATAGGAAGACTATGTGACTTTTTAAGGCTTTTTTGCCTGTGTTTAAGGAGCAACTTAATTATTTTTCCCTTAGATCTCTACAAGGAAAAGAAATTTCAGAAAATCTATATCATTTTTTCATCTGTCAGCTATTCTGGCTCCATGTTAGTGAAAGACAGTAAAGGTCCTCTGTGAATGCCACATCCCTTAGAAGCTAAGGTTCAAGTTCTAGAGAAGGGGCTGATGCACAAATAAATACACTAGATAAGAAATATACAATCAGAAGGCATGGGAGAGCCAGTCAGGGACTTTTCTCTAGCAGAGAGGCTCTCTGAAACCCTGGACCCATCAGCTTTTATTTAATTGAATACACATCTGCCCTTTAGGAATGCAAACAGGGCTATCAATTGTAAAGTTTGGTAAACAATAAAAGGATTATCAGGTTAGGGCCATGGTCGGCAAACCCCGGCTCCCAAGCCACATACAGCTCTTTGGCCCCTTGAGTGTGGCTCTTCCACAGAATACCACATGTGGGCGTGCAAGTACACTGCGATTGAAACTTCGTGGCCCATATGCAGAAGTCTGTTGTCAGCCTGGGCAAGTCAATTTTGAAGAAGTACTGTTGATATTTGGCTCTGTTGACTAATGAGTTTGCTGAACACTGGTCTAACCTATTCCTCAATTCTCTTATCCCCTGATAAAGAAATTTTATAAATTCTCTAAGGATGAGAAATTTTGTTCTTACTCATTACTCTGAATAAAATATTTATTGACTGGAATATTTCATTAACCTAAATGCTTGATGCATTTGAAACTCAAACCCATTAATGTATTCCTTTTTCTCCTCTCCTCAACTCTTACCTAAAGCCAAATTAATCAACTTCCATTTACCTGAGAGGTAGATCAAGAGTTTCAGAGAAATACACAGTATGGAGTAAATGTCAGTGCAAAAATATTGTCCACAACACATAGGGGAGAGTTAATCACATCTGGGCTTTAGAAAAATGATTCTGATTGCATTGATTTTAAAATACTGAATGGGAAAGCAAAGATACATGTTAATTATATGTTAACATGTTTCTGCAATATTTCAGCTATGAGGTAAAGACACCAAGAGTAAAAGTAGTGTTGCGGGTGAGAGAATAAAAGGGACAAATTAAAAAGATAACAGAAATAGCAAGACATGCCAACAACTGAAAATGGGAGTTAAAAAAAAAGAACAATAAATAATGTTTTTAAATGAGACTTACTCTTGACAGGGAAGGAAACACAGTCATGAGGGCCACATTAAAAATCTTGAAATATGCACATCTAGAGGACTCTCAATAGGAAATCATAGATAACAAAATAAGAACACCAATACTGAATAGTAATGAGTTGTCACCTAATTCCAGATGCAGTTGTACATATTTTGTCTATATTATCTAAATCTTTCATTTTAACCCTAAGATGTACATATTATTTCATCTGAAGTTTGCACACATACACACACAAATAAAAACACAAGATAAAGAAATTAATCAAATTGCTCAAGGACTCTCAGATAGAAGAAAATGAAAAATGTAAGATCAAACCATCTAAGTCTGATCTAGATGTCTAAGAATAAGTTGAAGTCAGAGTACTGTAACATTATCCTGCAGATGTAAATGTAGGGATCATCAGCCTACTTGAAATCACCCTATTTATTAGAACTTCCAAGAGAGAGGGCAGAGTAAAAGAGATATTGCCTAGAAAAAATATTTCAGGTGCACCAACAAATTAGAAAAGGAAAAGGAGCTATGGAGGAGAATGGGAAAAAATAGACAAAATGATAGGAAGAAATTCAGGATAATGTGAGATGGCAGAAAGTAAGCTGTAAAGACTTTCATAAGTTCACGGTTTACTATATGCAGAAGAGAACGAGTGAAATCAAGTCTGAAGTTTGTTTAATGATTGAAACAAGAGGGAGGCCAGTGATCATGTTGGCTACAGTAGTTTAAATGATGCAAAGACCACATGAGTTGATGTATAAGTGGTTAATAAGACAGAGAAGACAATTATCAAGGAGGTAAAATTTAAGTGAGAAAGTTGAAGTATGTTTGAGAAATTGCTAAACCTTGTTAAACCTGATATTGCTAAATGATATTTATAATGGGTGGTAGTGTGCATTTCAAGCTGAAATAGGCTGACCCAAAACATTAAAAAATCAAAATATTGCTCTTCAGCTCTATAAATATACTTCAAATTCTCCCTTATTTGTCTGTCACAAATTTTGAAGTAAATACATACAACAAGGAGTGAAAATATGTCATTGTCAAATGTGTTTAGAAAGAAATAATGGAAAAACATAATTAAGAAAAAATTCAATATCAAAGCTCTGCTCTTAACTATAATGCTTTGATGGGAAAGAGGCTCTCAAAATCTCGAGAATAATAAAACTATAGATATACCACAGTTTTGTAATCCTCTCATCGGCTGATCGGCACTTAGGCTGTTTTCAAATCTTAGCTATTGTAAATTGTGCTGCTATGAACATAAAGGTACATATATTCTGTCTTATTGGTTCTTCTGATTTCTTGGGATATCTTCCTAGAAGTGGAATTACTGGGTCAAATGGGAGCTCCATATTTAATTTTTTGAGGAAACAAGGCAGATAGTTAAAGGGCATTAGGGTTTTCACTGTCAAAGGAACTTAAAAGGAAATTAATTAACCAGAGTATATAATTCCAGATTTCTGCTTATAAGCTGGGGAGGAATTTCTTTGTAGCACTAGGATATTCTAAAAAGCATAAAAATGTATAACATAGATATTCCAGCAGTAGAAGTACAATATAGCCAAGCGTAATCTATATATATAAAGAGCTAGGGGCCGTCGCATCCAAAACAACTGAATGGATGACCGAACAGGCTGAGTGGGGCAACCAGGATGGGAGGGGGGTTAGTGAGGGACGACCAAATGGCTGAGCTGCAGGCTGTGTGGGGCAACCAGGCCTGAAGGGCGTTAGTGAGGGATGACCAAACTACTGAGCAGCAGGCTGTGTGGGGGGTCCAGGACTGCAGGGGGCAACTGGGGGGAGACTAGGCCAGCAGGGGGGGCAGGTGAGGGACAACCAGGTCAGCGGGGTGGGGGGGGGGGGCAGTTAGGGGACACCAGGCCAGCAGAGGCGGGCATTAGGGGGCAACCAGGCTGATAGGACGGGCAGTAAGGGGCAACCAGACTGGCGCGGAGAAAGTTAGGAGTGAGCAGGCCAGCAGAGGGATGCTATTGGGAGCCAGAAGAGGGAGGCTATTGGTTGGCAGGGCAGGCAGTTAGGGGTGACCAGGTTGGCCAGGAGGCAGTTAGGTGCAATCAGGCCGACAGGCAGAGGTGGTTAGGGGTGATCAGGCTGGCAGGGGAGCCAGTAAGGGCAATCAGACACACAGGCAGTTGAGCAGTTAGAAGCCAGTGGTCCTGGATTGTGAGAGGGATGTCCCCGAATGCCAGTTTAGGCCAAATCCCCAGGCAGTTGGACATCCCTGGAGGGGGCCCAGATTGGAGAGGGTGCAGGCTGGGCTGAGGGTACCCCACCCCTGTGCATGAATTTCGTGCACCATGTCTCTAGTATTGATGATATAAAATACACATATTTGAAATAAATTTCCTGAGAGGAAAACCTCAGAAAATTGGATTGTAACAGATTTTCATGAATCTTTAAGAGCATGTATCCATTGAAAATATTTTAAACACACCTCAGAGAAACTCCTCTGGATAAGTTGAAACAGAATAAATTATGTGATAAGCATTCATTGTCAGTTTAATTGCTAATACACATGTAAACTGTAATGCAAAGATTTTCTTAGCAAAGGCCATTGTTAGTTTTTTTAAAGACTTTTCTGAGAGAAGCATTTCTGGAGTTAGGAAGTAAAAGAAAGTCAGAATAGTAGATCCAAAGCAACTTCTAGGAAGTAGGGGGAAGTAAGAAGAGTAGACCCAAAAGCAATTTTTAGGACTTATTTTTACTGATGTTTATTATATAATATGTCAAAACGACACCAATTACAGTTAAACTGTAATTAGAAGCAGCAGAGCGAATATGTGATTTAAATATGAACAGTCAGTTTATGTTACACAAAGAGGTAATCAAACATTGGCATGTATGATATGCTTACTTCCCCACTGATCTAGGACTCACTCTCTGATTTACTTCTCTTGAGGTGAGAAGATGACCAGGACTCTGGAGATCCTCATAAAGTCTTATTATTTGAAGCAGAATGAGCGAAGACAATAATCAAGGATGAAAAACCAAACTATACTAACGACCTTCATCTTGCTGGGACTGACCGATGACACTCCACTGAAAGTATTGCTGTTTATCTTTCTATTTCTTTCCTACATGTTGAGTATATCTGGAAACCTAACCATCATCACCCTCACTCTGATGGATTCCCACCTAAAAACACCAATGTATCTGTTCCTTCAAAATTTCTCCTTCTTAGAAATTTCTTTCACAACTGCCTGTGTTCCCAGATTCCTATATAGCATATTATCTGGGGACAAGTCCATTACCTATAATGCTTGTGTCAGTCAACTCTTCTTTACAGACCTCTTTGGAGTAACGGAATTTTTCCTTCTGGCTGCCATGTCCTATGATCGCTACGTGGCCATCTGCAAACCCCTGCACTACACCACCATCATGAACAGCAGAGTCTGCAAGAACATCATTTTCTCCTGTTGGGCAGCAGCACTGATGATCATTCTCCCACCAATCAGTCTGGGTTTGGGCCTGGAATTCTGTGATTCGAACGTCATTGATCATTTTCTCTGTGATGCATCTCCTCTCCTGAAGATCTCTTGCTCAGACACCTGGTTGATAGAACAGATGGTTATCGTGTGTGCCGTGTTGACATTCATCATGACTCTCATATGTGTGGTTCTTTCCTACATTTATATCATCAGGACAATCCTAAGGTTTCCCTCTGCCCAGCAAAGGAAAAAGGCCTTTTCCACGTGTTCTTCCCACATGACTGTGGTTTCCATTACTTATGGAAGCTGCATCTTCATTTATGTCAAACCTTCAGCCAAGGACGAGGTAGCTATAAATAAAGGGGTTTTACTCCTTATTACGTCCATTTCACCCATGTTAAACCCCTTTATTTACACACTGAGAAACAAGCAAGTGAAACAAGCTTTCCATGACTCAGTTAAAAAGATTGCATTCCTCTTAAAGATGCAGAGGAAAAAAGAGTCAGTGAATCCAATTAAAAGGAAGGATAAATAGGCAGAAAACCCAAAGCTTCTAATATTTTTTGTCTCTGCTTGTCTTATTCTCTAGTATATCTACATTCTCACTTTGTTTTTAGGCTTGTTTACTGTGAATCCTGACTATTAAATTTTTTACTTCTCATTAAATCTAAATTCTAAAGTATTTATGCTTACTATTTGGCAGAAATTTCTGTTTTGCCAAACATTTTGGTTGCTATCCACAGAAACACAGTAGAACACATTTTTCTGTCATATTTCTACCCTGTAAGATGTATGTAGCCTATATTATAGCTAACAGGATGGGTGTAAGCAATGTGTAGTTTCTAGACCTATAATAAGCAAATATTCAATAGTTGATCCACAATCCCTTTTTTCCACCTGCTGGCCAGATGTCCACATTTCAATACCTCTGTAACCTTCATGTCGATAATGAATGAGCTTGATCTTTCATCTCCAGTATAGTCTTCACCCAAAGAACAAGCTATCACAGCAAGTTTGATAAAGCTTCTCCTCTACTTCAACTCCAGTCAGTTGTCATCTGATTTGACAGGTAAAGTATCACAGAACTATTCCTGCCACTGACTAAGGGAGCAATGCTCAGTTTGTTCTAATTTGGCTACATGAGTACAATTAACACCCATCCTCAAGTATTGTTAGAAATACATTCTGTTAACATTTTTTAATATGCTTTTAATTTTATTGATTTCAGAGATTAAAAAAAGAGAAAGGAGATTCAGAGAGAGAAACGTCAATGATGAGAGAGAATCATTGATCAGGTGCCTCTTGCTTGCCCCCCACTGGGATAGAGCCCATAACCCTGGCATGTACCCTGACCAGTAACCTCTTGGCATTTAACCTCAAGGCTCATGGGTCAATGCTCAACCACTTAGCCACACTGGCCAGGCCATTCTATTAAATTATATGGTATAGACATTATATCTTGACTATTGGCATATTCCTACTCAGAGAGCCATAAATTCAAACGTGGTCCAGGACAATGATATATGGAAAAAATAGTATTAAAAATAATATACACAAGTTTGTAATACCACCCACCCTTCTTCAAATCTCCTGTCTTATAAACCTTTCCAGTGAAGTTTCTCTGTTACTTCCTTTCAGATTCACTGTGAGGTAGAATTAGCTAAATAAAATTTTAGCTATTTAATATTTCTTAAATATATTTTTATTGATTTCAGAGAGGAACAGAGAGGGAGAGAGAGGTAGAAACATCAGTGATGAGAGAGAATCACTGAGTGCCTCCTGCACTCCCTAGGCATAGGCCCATTAGCGGAATCTAACCTGGGATCCTTCAGACCGCAAGCCAATGCTCTATCCACTGAACCAAACCAGCTAGGGCTAGCTATTTAATATTTTTCAATCACTGTTTAAAATAACCAGTGTTTACATTACCCTTTTCACTTTCTGATGAGTCTATCGCTTTGAGAACATTATGGGGGAAAATGGCTATGTAATATTTTGTTTTTCTTGACCTTTTATGTACATTGGTAGAAGTAAAATATGTAATTTTATCAGAAGAAATATACTCAAGATACCCCACAAAGTTTTGTGCATAAAATATTGTTCCCTCTGTCACTCTCTTTCAAAGATTCCATAAGTAAATTTAGCCCCCATGTACAAAAATTTACTATTTTATATCACAATACCCAATACATCTGAATTATTACAGGCTAGGATAAATCGAATAAATCGGTAAATGTGTATGTGGAGCTAAACTATTGATATTTCACTATTAATTCTTTGGTGACATCCTAATAAATAATCTATTTTCATATTATTCTGAACAAGTGTGTTTCTGTGGAGGTCTTTCCAATACAAACCTTCAAATATATACCTTGCATTCATTTTAATGAATAGTTTTTAAAATATGCAAAAACGAATTATTTTAAAAAGTAATGAAGCATTCATACATTAAGAACTATACCCAGGAATTTTTATGCAAAAGCTTATCTTTAGTTCCCTGTGCTTATAAAGCTAAAATATAGAATTTTATGTTTTACTTTTATAAATTGCTCCTATATTTTAAATATATTTAATAAACATGCTCATGGAAATACAAAATGTGTGGATGTATATATTCAAAATACTAGCAATAGCTATCTCTATACTATGTATAATTTTACATGTATTTCCTTTTTATTATCAGATTTATTATTTTACAATTAAAATTATGTATTTACAAAAATTGATAAATAGGGGAAATCACTCCCTATTAATTTTAAAAGTCCTGTGGTGATGTAGTTTGCATATCTTCTGTTTCTGATCTATCCCCAAAAACAAGGTCCCCACTGCTGATTTAGGACATTTCTTTTTTTTTTTTTTTCACTTCCATAGATTTTAATTTAGCAGGTTTTGGGTGTGACCCCAGAATCTGTATTTTTTTTTTAATCTATTACTTAAAGTATTACAAAGGGTATTACATATGTGTCCATTTTATCCCCCCGCCCTAGACAGTCCCCTAGCCTCCCCTATCCCCCAATGTCTTATGTCCACTGGTTATGCTTATATGCATGCATACAAGTCCTTTGGTTGATCTCTTACCCCCCTACCTCCTGCCCCCCAACCCTCCCCGGCCTTCCCGCTGCAGTTTGACAATCTGTTTGAGGCAGCTCTGCCTCTGTATCTATTATTGTTCAAAAGTTTATAATGGTCTCTATTATCCATGAATGAGTGAGATCATGTGGTATTTTTCCTTCATTGACTGGCTTATTTCACTTAGCATAATGCTCTCCAGTTCCATCCATGACGTTGCAAATGGTAAGAGTTCCTTCCTTTTTAGAGCAGCATAGTATTCCATCGTGTAGATGTACCACAGTTTTCTAATCCACTCATCTACTGATGGGCACTTAGGCTGTTTCCAGATCTTAGCTATGGTGAATTGTGCTGCTATGAACATAGGGGTGCATATATCCTTTCTGATTGGTGTTTCTGGTTTCTTGGGATATATTCCTAGAAGTGGGATCACAGGGTCAAATGGGAGTTTCATTTTCAGTTTTTTAAGGAAACTCCATACTGTCTTCCAGAGTGGCTGCACCAGTCTGCATTCCCACCATCAGTGCACAAGTGTTCCTTTTTCTCCAAATCCTCTCCAGCACTTGTCGTTTGTTGATTTGTTGATGATAGCCAGTCTGACAGGTGTGAGATGGTACCTCATTGTTGTTTTGATTTGCATCTCTCGGATGATTAGTGACTTTGAGCATGTTTTCATATGTCTCTTGGCTTTCTGAATGTCCTCTTTTGATAGGTGTCTATTTAGGTCCTTGGCCCATTTTTTGATTGGATTGTTTATCTTCCTTTTGTTGAGTTGTATGAGTTCCCTATAAATTTTGGAGATTAGGCCCTTATCAGATATGACATTGGCAAATATGTTTCCCCACACAGTGGGTTTTCTCGTTGTTTTGTTGATGGTTTCTTTTGCTGTGCAGAAGCTTTTTATTTTGATGTAGTCCCATTTGTTCATTTTCTCTTTAGTTTCAAGTGCCCTAGGAGCTGTATCCGTGATGAAATTGCTTCGGCATATGTCTGAGATTTTGTTGCCTTTGGATTCTTCTAGAATTTTTATGGTTTCCTGTCGTACATTTAAGTCCTTTATCCATTTTGAGTTTATTTTTGTGTATGGTGTAAGTTGGTGGTCTAGTTTCATTTTCTTGCATATATCTGTCCAATGTTCCCAACACCATTTATTGAAGAGACTATCTTGGCTCCATTGTATGTTCTTGCCTCCTTTGTCAAATATTAATTGAGCATATTGGTTCGGGCCGATTTCTGGGCTCTCTATTCTATTCCATTGATCTATATGCCTATTCTTGTGCCAGTACCAGGCAGTTTTGAGAACAGTGGCTTTGTAATACATCTTGATATCTGGTATTGAGATCCCACCTACTTTGTTCTTTTTCAGGATTGCTGCAGCTATTCGGGGTCTTTTTTTATTCCAGATGAATTTTTGGAGAGTTCGTTCTAGATCTCTGAAGTATGCCGTTGGTATTTTAATGGAAAGTGTGTTGAATTTATAGATTGCTTTGGGTAGTATGGACATTTTAATGATGTTGATTCTACCAATCCATGAACACGGTATGTTCTTCCATCTGTTTATGTCTTCCTCTATCTCTTTTTTCAACGTCCTGTAGTTTTCTGAGTAGAGGTGTTTTACCTCTTTAGTTAAGTTTATTCCTAGGTAGCTTAATTTTTTTGGTGCGATGGTAAACGGGATTGTTTTTATAATCTCTCTTTCTGAAAGTTCACTATTGGTGTATACAAATGCCTCAGATTTCTTGGGGTTAATTTTGTATCCTGCTACATTGCCAAATTCATGTATTAAGTCTAGTAGCTTTTTGATGGAGTCTCTAGGGTTTTGTATGTATAATATCATGTCGTCTGCAAATAAGGACAGTTTTACTTCCTCTTTTCCAATTTGGATGCCTTCTATTTCTTCTTCTTGCCGAATTGCAATGGCTAACACTTCCAGTACTATGTTGAACAGGAGTAGTGAGAGGGGGCATCCCTGTCTTGTTCCTGTTCTTAGGCGAAATGGTGTTAGTTTTTGTCCATTGAGTATGATGTTGGCTGTGGGCCTGTCATATATGGCTTTTATTATGTTGAGGTATGATCCTTCTACTCCCACCTTGCTGAGAGCTTTTATCAAAAATGGGTGTTGAATTTTGTCAAATGCTTTTTCTGCATCAATTGATATGACCATGTGGTTTTTTTCTTTCAATTTGTTTATGTGATGTATCACGTTTATTGATTTGCGGATATTGTACCATCCTTGCATCCCTGGGATAAATCCTACTTGGTCATGGTGTATGATCTTTCTGATGTACTGCTAGATCCGATTTGCTAAGATTTTGTTGAGGATTTTGGCATCTATGTTCATGAGGGATATTGGCCTGTAATTCTCTTTCATTGTGTTGTCTTTACCTGGTTTTGATATTAGGGTGATGCTGGCTTCACAGAATGAGCTTGGAAGTGTTCCTTCCTCTTGAATTTTTTGTAGTAGTCTGAGGAGGATAGGTTTTAGTTCTTCCTTGAATGTTTGGTAAAACTCCCCTGTGAAGCCGTCTGGTCCTGGGCTTTTGTTTGATGGAAGCTTTTTGATGACTGCTTCAATTTCTTCCATAGTTATTGGCCTGTTGAGATTTTTGGATTCTTCCTGATTGAGTTTTGGAATGTTGTATTTTTCTAGGAATTTGTCCATTTCCTCCAGGTTGTCTAGTTTGTTGGAGTAGAGCTGTCCATAGTATTTTTTAACAATCATTTGTATTTCTGTGGGGTGTGTTGTTATTTCACCTCTATCGTTTCTAATTTTGTTTATTTGGGTCCGCTCTCTTTGAAGAAATGAACTATGCAATTTAAATGACAGGGTTGTCCTGCCAATTTTCATAGCTATGCTTTACAATCATTAAGATCTGGAAACAGCCCGAGTGTTCATCAGTAGGTGAGCAGATAAAAAAGCTGTGGTACATTTACACCATGAAATACTATGCAGCAATAAAAAAGATGGATCTCTTACCCTTTGAGACAGCATGGAGGGACCTGGCGAGTATCATGCTAAGCAAATAAGCCAGTCAGAGAAAGACAAGTATCACATGATCTTACTTATATGTGAAATCTAACGAACAAAATACACTAAGGAACAAAATAGATCCAGAGACATGGAAGCATGAAACAGACTGGCGAATCTCAGAGGGATATGGCGAGTGGGGTGTGAAGGGTGGCAGGAAGTGAGTAACTAAAAAATTTACATGCATATATGCATAACCCATTGACGCAGACAATAGTACAGTGAAGGAAGGACTGGGGAGGGGACAGGAGCAAGGTGGAGGGGATTTATGGGGGGAAAGGGGGATATCTGTAATACTTTCAACAATAAAGATACATTTTTTAAAAAATAAAATAAATGACCTGTGTCAAATGCTCCTGCAACATCTTCACATCTCCAAGGAGACAGTCCCACTGAAGCCTGTTTCATTGTGTATTTGCCAAACTTCATTTCTCAGAAAATTAATTAACAATTCTTTATTGTAGGTCACCAAGGATCATTTGCTGTTTTCACTTAATGACTTTTTCTGCAAATTAAAAAGAAAAGTCACATTTGACATCATAAAAGCATTTCTCTCTGCCCTGATTATTTAAATTATTATCGCTTCCACCAGTGGAGAGAGTGCTCAGCTTTTAGAGTAATTTTTTTTTTCAATGATGGAGACTGTAGTCTTAATATTGCTATGTTTAAATAGCCAACAGAAGTCCTGATTTAATAACAGGAGAGTAAGTATGATAGTTTGTCTCTTTGATCTTAGGATTTAGATTATAATTTCCTCTGACAAGAAAATGGATTTCTGTGATAGTGGTAGTTTATATACTCTTAATGTGTTTCAGATATATTTATTAAATTCTTTTTTAGAATGAATTTCCTTCGTGTGAATAAATGTCATTGTCTGGGACGTTTATGCATAAGACACATAAACAAACCTGTGTCTTATGTGTCTCACATTGCTTAATGTGAGAAATATTCAGGGTAACTTTGTATAGACTATTCAATCTCAAATTAAAAATAATGAAGTATCTTTATACAGAAATATACAAGCATGCCCTTTGCATTCCTCTTCCCACCCCAAAAAGAATAACAAAATGACTGGGTCACAGCATCCCATTCAGATTCCTGTGTCCATTTTGAGCATTTGTTTGGAAGATAAAATAAACATAAATAAATAAGTTACATGTTCTGGTCAGTCTGTTTATTGACTTCTATTATAAAATAAATTGTAATATCATGAAGAAAACATATATTTTCAGCATTGAATAATGTTTAAAGTCTGAAGGACAAGTCAGATTTCACAGTGACACACATATGTGAGAGTGTAAGAGAAAAGATGGAAGGTAGGTGAGCTGCAAAAATAAAAATAAAAAAGCCATATGTATCATTTCTACATCTCAATCTGATATAAATACTTGATAGTTGTTGAATGAGTGACTAAATTTCCTGAAAGGATTCTTTTTTTTTTTTTTAAGGATTCTGACTATTGAGTAACCCATGATCTCAGTTAGTGATTTTTCTTTAAATTAGAAGCTTTATGAATTGGATGGTCATTATAATTCTGCCCCAATATCCATAGGAAGAGAACACAATGAGTTGAACAATAAAGTGGATATTCTCATAAAACAAGTAAACTAGATAAAAAATGGGAACAGATCTTTATTACTTTATGTAAGAAAAATGTCAATATTTGACATATTGATTGTACATTAGGAACACTTGAGTTCCTACTTAGTGTAGTATCACTGAAGATAATTCATTGACTGGAAGTTGAGGGAGGGAAGAGAAGACAGTCGTCATTTGTGTGGGCAACAAAGGTAACACACATAGTTAGTAAAGCTAATGCACATATTCAAGGGGAAAATAAGACGGAGTGTGTAACAGGGAATATGGGAAGCCACAGTGCTTAAGGTTGGTCATAAGAGTTAAGCTTTAGAACAATTAAAATAAGTTATAATCTATCAGAAAATTTTTCTGAATATCACACGCAGATTGGAAGAAGTCTGAAGTCCATGATGAGAAATGGTACAGTGACAACATTCATTCTGCTGGGACTGACAGATGACCCTCGGCTACAGGTTCTGATTTTTATCTTTCTATTTCTCACCTACACCCTGAGTGTAACTGGAAACCTGACCATCATCACACTAACCTCTGTGGATTCTCACCTAAAAACACCTATGTACTTCTTCTTAAAAAATTTCTCCTTTCTGGAGATCGCATTCACATCTGCCTGTATTCCCAGGTACATGTATAGTATTGCAGCAGGTGACAAGGTCATTACCTACAACGATTGTTTCATCCAAGTGTTTTTTACTGACCTCTGTGGAGTAACAGAATTTTTCCTTCTGGCGGCCATGTCCTATGACCGCTATGTGGCCATCTGCAAACCCCTGCATTATACGACCATCATGAGCACCAAGGTCTGCCAGACTCTTGTCATTAGCAGTTGGATGTCTGGTTTATGTATCATAGTCCCACCACTTAGCCTGGGTTTAACTCTAAAATTTTGTGACTCTAACATTATTGATCATTTTACCTGTGATGCATTTCCCTTAGTGAAAATCTCATGCTCAGACACATGGCTCATCGAACAGACAGTCATAATCTGTGCTGTCCTGACCTTGAATATCACTCTCACTTGTGTTGTTCTGTCATATGCTTCCATTATCAAGACAATTTTGAGATTCCCTTCTGTTCAGCAAAGGAAAAAGGCCTTTTCCACCTGTTCTTCCCACATGATTGTGGTTTCCATCACCTATGGCACATGCATTTTCATCTATATGAATCCTACAGCAAAGGAGCAAGTGACCATTAATAAAGTAGTTTCACTGCTCATTTCTTCTATTTCACCTATGTTAAACCCATTTATTTATACACTGAGAAACAATCAAGTTAAGAAAGCCTTCAAGGATTCCATCAAAAGAATTGTTTTACTCTCTTCTAATAAAAGGAAATAATACCTTTAGACATCTCAAAAACAAGGATTCATTGCATTTTTGAAGTTTATAATCTCATATATTCTTAACAATATATACATGAGTTGCATTAATTTTCTCAACTTTTCTTCAATCAAACTTTCAGTGAGCTTGACTCAAGCCATTTTATATACTCATTTTTCAAACCAATATCATGTCAATTTATTTAAAAATATTTTTGAAAACTGATTAACTTCAGAATACTATTTTAATATTTATAAAAGTAATTCCTCGGGAAAATGTAAGATAAAATGCGTTGTTGCTCTACTCAAAATGCATACTATAGTGATATCTAAACACATGAAGAAGAGTAATTGTGTGTATAATGACAAAAAAAATGAATAATCACAAGTTAAAGTACATGTGAAAGAATGATAGCGCTTCTAATATTGGGGAAACACCGGAAAATATTACTACCATGAACAGAGTAATACTGGTTTAAATGTAGTAAATATTCAGTAGAATTTATAGCTGAAAGCATTGCAAAGTTGTAAATAGGAGATGTCGGAATTGGTAGAGCAATAATGTATAAAATGACTTGTGGGTGCTCAGAAGATTATAGACTAGGGATGGGAATTAGAGATGGCATTTTAGATCACAATGGTTTAGGTTTAGGTGAAAAGAAATTCTGTTATTCTAAATCTATTCACTAATTATAAAAATGTGAATTAGATAAAAGAGAGGAACTTATCCTTATAAGTTTGAAAAGATGAAAAATGAACATATAAATGGAAAATGTAACTTATTATGGGTAGAAAATGAAATTAATTATATAAGTTAAAGAAATTTAAAAGCTAGTTCTTTGAAAAGTCCAATAGCACAGATAAAGCCCAGTAAATATGAGAGGTAAAAAAATTAAAATACTGCATATTTTATTGGAAAATCATCAGGATACATATAGGAGAGAATGAATAAAACTATTGTGTTTTATTGATTTTAAAGTCTTATTCATATTTTGCTTTTCTGAAATGGAGATTTGTCATACATTGGCATCTACTATTGGTATAGTTCAATTGACAACATTGTCTTTTTTTTCCTTGTTTGGATTATCTACATAAAGCCAGACTTTTGTTTGTTATTTTGTGTTTTATTTTTAATGTATATATTTCTTATTGTTGATAGCATTACAGATATCTCTCGTACCTCTCCCCCTTCCCCTCTTCTCCCAGCCCTACTTAACCCTGCCCCAGGTCTTCACTACCCTATTGCCTGTGTCCATGAGTTATGCATCTAAGTATGTAAGTTCTTCGGTTTATCTTATCTCATCCCCACATTGATGTATGTCAGTCTGTTCCATATCTCCATGCTTCAGGTCTTACTGTGTTGATCAATTCATTTTTTCATTAGATTCCACAAATAACTGAGACCATGTGATATTTGTCTTTCTCAGATTATTTCACTTAGCATAATAGTCTACAGGTCCATCCATGTTATCCCAAAGGATAAGAGATCACTTTTTTACAGCTGCATAGTATTCCATTGTGTAAATGTCCCACAGCTTTTTTAACCTTTCATCTACTGATGGGTTCTTGAGCAGTTTCCAGATCTGAGCTATTATAAATAATGCTGCTATGTACACGGGGTGTATATATTCTTTCTGATTGGTATTTCGGGTTTTTAGGATATATTCCCAGAAGTGGGAATGCTGGGTCAAATGGGAGTTCCATTTTTGATTTTTTTAGGAAATCCATCCTGTTTTCTATAGTGGCTGCAACATCTGCATTCCCACCAGCAGTGAACTAGTGTTCCTTTTTATCCACATCCTCACCAGCACTTGTCATTGTTGTTTTTAATAGTGATACACAGCTTAATTGTATTTCTTACAATTGATGATGTCTAAAAATTGATAAAATTTGGCATATCTGTTCTTTATCATGATTACATATTTACATATCCTAAAAACTAAAAAAACTCTAATAGAAAACTAGTGGAACTAATAAGAGAATTTATTGTTCTAATTGAAAAAATAAAAAATATTTTAAAATCAGCAGACTGTAATAACAATAAGCAATAGGAAATCAATCAGCAAATATTATTTTAGTCACACAGTCATAAAAACTTAATTACCAAGAGAATAAATTTAACAAAAAGTATAGTGTATATATAAACAAAGTATAATATCTATTCAAAGGATATGAAATATGATTAAAACAAAAAGGCAATCAATATTCTTGGTTGGAAAATTTTAATATGAGCATTTATATATGTGTGTGTATATATTATTTACATAAGGTAGAGACATTTATTTATTTATTTGCATGTAGTCACTAAGCACATAGAATATTAAAGGAAGACAAATTTTAATGCAGGTTATCTGAAGCATGAACTAAGAGATACAATCAGAAAGATAAAGGGAGGAAAATCAAGCATGATTCACAGTGGCCAACACATGGAACAACCAAAGTATCTTTCAATAGATGATTGGAAAAACATGTTGTGGTACATACTAGTCTTATCTAATAATAAACAAACATGCAAATTGACCATACCTTCGCTATGTCCAAGCCACGCCCACCATCCAGCCCACCAGCCATGCCCACCAACCGATCCAGAGATACGCACATTAACCCAACAAAGATGGCAGAGGCCAGAGCTGAGATACTTGCGTTGTAGCCACAGCTACCATGCAAGCATCCAGGTTCTGACTGCTCCAGGCCTATTGGAGACGCAGAAGTCAGAGGAGACAGAGAAGTCCGGCTCCAGCACCTGAGGCTGGCTGCGACCTGGGAGACAAAGAAGCCGCCTGCCCCATGATCCCAGACTGCCGCTGGCCGGAGAAGCCACCTTCCCTGTGATCCCAGGCCTTAGCAGGCTGGAGAAGCTGACTGCCCACATCCACCAGCCGCATGTCCTCGGGAAGACTGAGAAGCCAGGCCCCAGAGCCTGAGGTCGGCTGCAGCCTAGGAGACGACGAAGCCGCCTGCCCCATGATCCCAGGCTGCAGCCAGCTGGAGAAGCCGCCCACCTGCAGTCCAGGCGCCAGCGCCTGTGGCTGGCTGCGGCCCAGGAGATGGACAAGCCACCCCCCCTGAGGTCCCAGGCTGTAGCCACCCTGTGGTCCAGGACACCAGCGCCTGTGGCCCAGGAAAGAGGTTCCCCCTCCTCCTACTGCAGTCATTACTTCAATATTCCCCTTCTGAATTTCTCTCCTGTGCCGCAACCCAACTCCACTTTTCATCGGAAGGATACAGAACAGAGCAGTGTTAAAAGCTTACATTTTTAAGCTGGTAAGGATGGTACTTAAACATAAATGGAAAACTCAAGTCCTTAAGGTAACAAAGGCTACAGAGGGAGGTGGACAGGGACAGGGCAAGACATATTATATCCAGCAACCCATACGGGGACTGAAAACTTTGCAATGATGACAATTAGTGAAGATAAGAATCAACTAACATAGTTGACAGGGACAATTCTTCCATCTTTGAAAATATCTACATCAAATCTGTTTAAATAGATTTCCATCTGCGTAATCTAACACATTCTGACAAGACCACCACCACCAATGTGGTCAGTGTTGTGCTGATAAATGTTTAACAGCTGGCTCTCAATCAAAGAAAACGAAGCTCTGATTTATACTGTCGGCCAATTTCTGTGGCATAAATTCTCCATCCAAGGCTGATTTCAGCTGCTAATGTGATGCTACTAAATGCAGAGCTGAGGAGAAACATGCAGTAATACACTATTACATTCCACCAGAAAGACCCAAAAGATATAAATAATGTCAAGAGTCAGAACAGTAAAGTGTAGTAACTAATTGAGGGGTGATGAATTTAGAGTATGTATTTCTTTGGTTTTAATGTCATTTATTCACTTTTAAGATTATATAATTTAATTTTTAATAATGAACATGTTTAACAACCAGCTTACAAAATTCCTGAAAATTTGTGAGCCAGTAAAAGCAGGCTGTAGCACAATACTGAGTGGAGTGTAATGGTTAAATGCCAAGGCTCATGGATTTGAAACGAGACTCAGCCACTTTGGGGTTTTACTGGTCAAGTTACCTGATCTCTCTATCCCTCGGGGTTCTCATCTGTGTCATTATAGTACCTACTGTGTAGAGTTGTTGCAAAGATAAAATGAAATCTGTGTATGACACAGCACAGTACCTGAAACAATAATTCACTCAATTTGTTATAAACTGTTACTGCTTCAAAACGTTGTTGACAAAATTACTCATGCTGAAAGAACGAAATTTTATTGATGAGAAAAATGCCTTATTTTGTGATCTACATGGAGACAGTCAATTTTGCTTCCTAGGCAGTAGATGGTAATCTACTACTAGAAACCGAAAGGGGAAAATGACTTCAATCAACATGATTGAGGCAATGTATTATTAGCTGGATCATAACGCAGAGAGGATGCCATACATTCTGGGATACATCTGCAGTAAGAGGCTTCATCTCAGGTATTAATTCTGATCAACTAAGCATCAGACTTAAGATGAGTGGTGAGAAGGATTCTGTGGCTGTTTCTAGACTTAGCAGGAATAGAACTTTAATACATAAGCAACAGTTACTATGGATAATGATGGCAAGAAAAAACACACCATGATCTAAACTAATAAAAGAGAAACATGCAAATCCCCCGAGGGCTCCCGGGCTGCCAGAGGGATGTATGACTGCTGGGGAGCGGGCCTAAACCAGCAGGTGGTCATCCCCTGAGGGGTCCCAGACTGTGAGAGAGCACAGGCCGGGCTGAGGGACCCTCCCCGAGTGCACAAATTTTTGTGCACCAGGCCTCTAATATATATATATATATATATATATATATATATATATATATATATATATAACAGAATACTACTCACCCATAAGAAAACATTAAGTACTGCCATTTGCAATAACATGGATGGACTTGAAAATATTATCCTAAATGAAATAAGTCAATCAAAAAAATCTAAGAATCATATTATTTTTCTCATATATGGGATATAAACAGAAACTCATAGACACAAACAACAGTTTGGTAGCAACCAGAGGGAAGAGGGGTGGGTGATTAGTAAAGGGTAGAGAAGTCCAAATATATGGTGATGGAACATGATTTGGCTTTGGGTGATGGACACACAATGCAATATACAGATGATGTATCATAGAAATGTACACTTGAAACCTATATAACCTTATTAACCAATGTCATCTGAGTAGATTTAATTTTAAAAAAGAAAAGGAAAAAAAATATTGCTTGTACAATCTCACTGACATGTGACGGTTTGGAGATTATATATATATATATATATATATATATATATATATGTATATATATATATACACACATATATATACATTTTTTTCTTTTCAAATAGATTTCCATCTACAAAATCAAACATCTGCTACCAAGGAAAAAAGATGTTATAATTTATTTTGTTAATTCAGGATAAAAATGCCAAAAAGAAACCCCATTTGAACATGTAAATGTTACACTGTATACAATGAAATATTATTCAGCCATAAAGAGAAATAATATGCTATTTGCAACAACATGAATGGATCTTGAGAATATCGTGCTAAGCAAAATATGCCAGAGAAATTTAAGAATCATATGATTTCATTCACACGTGGGATATAAAACTGGAAGAAAGTTTGACAGCTGTGTGGATTCCCAGATACTTGTATAACATATCAATGGGAGACGAGGTCATTACCTATAATGCTTGTGCCATTCAAGTGCTTTTTACCGACCTCTGTGAAGTAACAGAATACTTCCTTCCGGCGGCCATGTCCTATGACCGCTGTGTGGCCATCTGCAAGCCCCTGCATTATGTGACTGTCATGAGCAGCAGGGTCTGCCAGATTCTTACCATCGATTGTTGGATGGCTGCTTTATGTATGATGATCCCACCACTTAGCCTGGGTTTACTAGTAACTCTGAAATTTTGTGACTCTAACATGATTGATCATTTTGCCTGTGATGCAGTTCCCTTAGTGGAAATCTCATGCTCAGAAACATTGAACAGTGACAATCTGTGTTGCACTGACCCTGATAATGACTCTTACTTGTGTCATTATGTCATATGCTTCCCTTATCAAGACAATTTTGAGATTCCCTTCTGTTCAGCAAAGGAAAAGGCCTGTTCTTCCCACATGATTGTGGTTTCCATCACCTATGGTACATGCATGTTCATCTATATGAATCCTACAGCAAAGGAACAAGTGACCATTAATATAGTAATTTCACTGCTCATTTCTTCTATTTCACCTCTGTTAAATCCATTTATTTATACACTGAGAAATAAGCAAGCGAAGAAAGTCTTCAACAACTCCATAAAAATAATTGCATCATTCTTAAGGAAGCAAAATAAACTAGCACTCATAAATTTAAAATAAAAAATAAACCTGTCCGTTGAAGTTCATAATTTGTTTACCTTTTAATAATCTATATTTCAGTTATATTTCATTTGTCAATCCCCTTTAGATTTGCTTACATTGTACTTTAGTCAATTCTCTCCTTTAGTTTTAACCAGCTTCTTGTAGGAGATTTGTCTCAGTAAAACAATGAAAGTATACTTCTCATAAATTCATTTTTAGGTAAATATAACCCCATATAACTCAATGTTATAGTATAATAAAAGTCATTCTTTAGTCTTCCACAACATAGCATAATGCTACTGATTGCTGTGCTCACATTAAAATGCTACTAAATTTCAACTAAGAACTAACATTTTATAATAAAATACTGAATAGGATGAATGCTGGCATTACAAGGAACAATTGAGAGAAAAGATAATAGCATTTCTAATAGTCTTAGGAAATACATTTTTGAAAAACATGCTAGATAAAGACTCACAAATATTCTTTTGATTTAATAGCTGAAAGTGAAGTTTAAAATGTGGGTTACCAAAAGGTATCAGAGATACAGATTTAACAGTTATGAAGATGAAAAATTCCAACTATGACCCATGGATTTCCAGGAAGGTAAAGAATAGAGGATGGAGAGGAGGAGAGGAGAAGCCAGTTGTTGAATTATGGATTACCGGGAATTGGGTTAAATTTCCATATGAAGATGAGAGATGAAGTATCAGAATCCAAGTGGTGAAAGCACAAGAAACTAACAGAATAGGATAAAGTCAAGACTTTAAAGTGTGATTTAGGGGGGGAAATTGCCCACTCTTGTGAAAAATCAATAATTTTCTCAAAGAAAATTTTCTGTCTCTTCTTGAGCTATGAGCTATGGGCATGGGGTGGGGACAATCATTACGTTCCTCTGCCTATCTAAAAGAGGCCTCTGATAGCCCAAATTCCATTTCTTTAATTTACTAATATTATATATAAACAATCAAATAGAGTCTAACTCTATTTAACTAACTAATATTAGTCTAACTCTTTGAAAGTTAAGAGACACATATGCAATGAGATACACTTCATAACAATTTATATAGAGCATAGAAAACTGTACTCAGAAGTCAAAGAATAATTCATTCATAAATATATTCATTATTTTTAAAGCTAATGAAACAGAAAATAAAGCAAATCCTGCTCCTTTTTAATATTTAAATGCCATCAAATTAATTCAAAGTATGTAGGACATAAATTTTACTGAAGATAGAAACTTTCATAAATCTGAAAAGGTAAATAAATCCAAAAGTTGCTTTTTTAGAAAATTGATAAATTTCTCAGAAACATGAATGAATGCAAAACTAAAAGAGCAATATATGTTTACAAATCAGATAGAGACTATAAATACTACTGCAGTACAAATTAGAATAACTTTATGGATGTTCTTTTAGAATACCACAACAAAAACAAAAATGTGAATACCAGAGCTAATTAACAAAGTTTTAGCAAAACAAAATTTTAAAAATTAATTCAAGATGTAGAAAATATAACATATAACATTTTGGGAAGACAAATAAGAATTACCAGGAAAGAGGCAAGGGGCCAAATATGTTACAATTCACATGGTAAAGCAATAGGGAATCTCATTATAATTTCAATTATCTAAACAATAAAAAAAACTCTCCCTAATGAATTTTTTTGAAATTTGACAAAATCTGATTAAGACATTATATACCAAGCTATTAAACAATTCACTGATGAATACAGGTAGACTATTTCAAATAGAATTCAAGAAAATATCTGAAATTATACTATGATTGATTAATATTTATTTCAATTACACAAGGGTAAAGATACAAGGTAGATAGATAGATAATAGAAGATATAGATAGATAGATAGATAGATAGATAGATAGATAGATAGATAGATAGACAGATAGATAGATAATAGGTAGACCAAACAGAATTATATATGTATATATTTTATACATATGTAAAATATAGTCTGATTTTATTGTCACAACAAATTTTTTTAAAAACATTGTATATAGGTTCAGATTAATAGATCAAACTATCACTGGATAAAAACAGTATTTGCATTTAAAATTTTTTAAAATAAAATTAAAATGTGATGAACTACTAAAATAAGATTAAAGTATCTAGAGAAAAATAATTGGCATTATTACATTAAATGGTAAAACATCTGTACTCAACTGAAATAAAGAACTAAGTAAGAGTGCTCACTTTTATCATTGATATTCAACATTCCATTGCCATCTTTAAAATTCCATAAGATAAATAACAAAATAAATCAGATTATCAGAATGAAGTTATAAATCTACTCTATTTAGCAATTATGAATGCCATTTTTTTAAGTTCTTACATTTATGATAGATGTGTCTTACAATGACTGGCATCTTAATATTGTGCATATTTTTATCAGTAACATTTTTCACAAAATAATAACATGCACTCAAATAGACTCAATGAAATAGGCATTTTCTTCCTAATGACATTATTATGTACCTAGAAAACAATAAAATCTAGTAAGAAAGTAATGGATTTAATAAGAATACTTAGAAATTTGGATGAATAAAGGATACATATAAACAAGTCAGTTGACAATGTTTGTACTAGCAATAAACCCCTACAAATCAAAGCTATCCACATGACTGCCAAGGAATAACTTCTATTATGGAGTCAATATATTATACCATAAAATATCAAGTTGTGCACGCAATATATAAATTTAACACAACTTTAATTAGAATCAGCTTTTAAATTTTCTAATTGCACAAATGATCTCTAAGTTAGTATGAAATTAACTCAATCTCTAACTTGGTATCTCTAAGGTAGTTAATAATTAAATCTCATAAAGGTACAACAATACATAAATGAAAGAAATATTAGTGAATAGAAACTTCAAAAGAGAAGATAAAATGATGCAGTAGAACAGATAAGATCATGAAAGTATACAAATTGCCTTTATTTTTATATAAATATTTGTTACTTTTATACAAAAGTGGGAAAATTTCAGTTCAGTAGGAAAAACATGTTTTATTTCATAAGTGTTTCAGTCACACACAAAAATTTCAAATGCAAACATTTTGCTTTTGATTCACAAAACTAACAAGTTACATTCTAAATGTTTTCAGTTTTAAGTATAAAAATAAACAAGTAGAACCTTATTAGAAAATATATAAGGCCACAATAATGTAAAGGAGTCAGCAGCTTGTACTTAAGAATTTAAAGGCAGAAGGTGATAAAGAAAAGGCACCTATTTGATTACATATGTGTTAACCATTTTAACTGGCAAAAGATACCACTGAAAATTTTATGCCAAATAATAATGTGGAAATTAAATGTATAGTCCTGACAGACAAAAGAATGATTTCTAAAGTATACAAATAGCTCTCATAAATGAACAAGACAAATGAAAAAGCTAAATAATCAAAAAATAGACATGGTCAATTTGGAGAACATTAATTCCCATTTAGTAAAAAAAAAAAACAGGATTGTCAACAGTTCTAACAATCAGTCTCATATCAAGAAATTTATATTGTGGAAGAACTTTACACCAATTATACTGTCAATTTTGAAAAGGACTTTTATCTGTTGCTGAATTAGATCACAGGCAAAAGGGTACTTTCCTAAAGCCCATGTATAAATTTAAATTGCTAAAGCCTTTTGACAAGCAATCAGAAAACCTACAATTTAAAAATACATATATTTTGACATCCCAATTCCATACCTGCAACTCTATCTCACAAAAATGTAAGTACCATTTGAAAGGATATACAGCATAAAGAGGCACAATATGAAATACAGCATTTCTGATCACCAAAAACTCAATGCAAAATGAAAAGCTCTCAATAAATCAAATGTCATAAAGTTATTAAACAAATCTATTAGAGTAACACGTTTTGTTCTAGAGTAATTCCTGTTAATTTTTTTTTTGAGGGTAAGAGAGAAAAAGTGACAAAATATGTCTAATATAATGGAATTTTTGTACTGGAAACCTTGCCAAAACCCTTCACTATGAGTATATATTCATTTGTGCACACATATATATAGATATATGTATAAAATAAAGTACTGTACCTGTAAACATATTTATTAATTCTTACATATGTAGTAATATCAAGTTTTACAGCAGGCTTAGAATTAATGATATTTGCTTGAGAAACTAAATTTTAAAAATACTAAAAGAGAAAAAAAGAAAAGCAAAACAAAACAAACAAAAATATACTTTTCTAGAAAAATCATTACTGGAAGGGTTGAAACAAGGAAAGCACAGGATGAGCCTGGGATATCTTATTGTGCTAGAATACAGTGTTGATTCAGCAGGCGAAGGTTGTTCAAGCCCTGCACTTTCTCACAAAGGCCCATCTTAAGACTGGTCGTTGTTTAGCTGCTAGGAGATAACCTCTGAACTCTTGGAATACCTTGCCTGATAAGAGTGGGGCTTTTTATGCCTAAAGTCCTGGCCGTACTACAGCAGGTTGACCTGTGTGGGGCTGGAGACTAAGTAGTCGAGTGGTTAAGGCCAGTCCTGTGGGTCCTGCATGCCTACATGACTGGCCCCAATGAAACCCCTCATTGAAAAGGCCCAGGTGAGCTTGCCTGCTTGGCAATACTTTGCACATAAAGTCACACATTATTGCTGGAAGAATTAAGCTCATCCCTGTGGGACTCCAATGGGAGGGGACACCTAGAAGTTTGTGCTTGGTTTCTTCAGGACCTTGCTCATTGGGTGGAGGATCCCATTTCCTAGCTACTTGTCAGCCATGGGCTGCTTTCCACTTTGCGAAGTTGCCACATAACCCCCTCCAACTTCAAAACCAGAACTAGAAAAAAGTTTTAATTAAATTCTTTATTGTTTAAAGTATTACATAGGTCTCCTTTTTCCCCCCCTTGATCTCTCTCCGGCCACTCCCACCACCCAGCACATGCCCTCACCCCACTACTATCCGTGTCTATTGGCTATGCTTATATGCATGCATACAGGTCCTTTGGTTTATCTGTTACCCTCTCCCCTTCACCCTCCCCCCTCTCAGCCTGCCCCCCACCTTCCCTCTGAGGTATGATGGCCTGTTGGATGATTCTGTCTCTGGATCTATTTTTGTTCATCAGTTTATGTTGTTCATTATATTCCACCAATGAGTGAGATCATGTGATATTTATATTTCTCTGACTGACTTATTTGCTTAGCATAATGTTCTCCATGTCCATCTATGCTGTTGCGAATGGTAAGAGTTCTTTCTTTTTTACAGCAGCATAGTATTCCATTGTGTAGATGTACCACCGTTTTTTAATCCACTCATCTGCCGGTGGGCACTAGGGCTGTTTCCAATTCTTAGCTATTGTAAATTGTGCTGCTATGAACATAGGGGTGCATATATCCTTTCTGATTGGTGTTTCATTTCTTGGAAATATATTCCTAGAAGTGGGATTACTGGGTCAAATGGGAGTTCCATTTTTAATTTTTTGAGAAAACGCCAAACTGTTTTCCGCAGTGGCTGCACCAGTCTGCATTCCCACCAGCAGTGTTTCATGCCAAATCTCACAGGCTTCAAATCTCTATCAAATGTAAGAGCTTCCATCTTTCTGAAGGTCTCATTTTATGAGGTAAGGCCCACCAAGGATCATTTCCTCATCTTAAAGCCAACTATTTGGGACCTTATTATGTATGCAAAGTCCCTTTACAATAACACCTGTACTCTTGTATGATTGAATAACTGGCAGAAAGTGTGTGCATCATGGGAGTCTGCGATGATGAATTTTATATGTTGACTTGTCAATGATGCCCAGATAGTTGGTCAAACATTATTCTGGGTGGCTCCCTCAGGGTATTTTGTATGAGATTAACACTTAAATTGGTGGACTTGAGTAAAGTATATTGTCCTCCATAGTGTGTCCTTCATCCAACCACCCCTAGTAACAGAATTCTACAGCAGATACCTTCAGACTTCATCTGCAACATCAGCTTTTCTTGATTCTACTGCATACAATTTTGAAATGAACTCTAATCTGTTGCTGAAGTATATCACAGGCAAAAGGGTTCTTTTCTACAGCACATGTGCAAATTTAAACTGCTAAAGTTTTTGACAAGCAATCAGAAAACTTACAATTTAAAAATACGTATACTTTGATATGGCAGTACTTTGGATTTCAGCTTCAAAATTGGCTCTAGTCCTTCAGCAAACTGGCTTTGTCCTCAAACTACTATTGCCCCTGGATCTCCAGTCTGCAGATTTTGGACTTGCCAGCTTCCATCATCACATGAGTAAATTTCCAATTCTTTATGATATGGAGAACCCTAATACAAGGATATCTTTAGGTTCTGCCCACTATGCATGAAATAATTATTAAGATTCAAACTGCATTTTTAGAAATGAAAATGAAAATGTTCTAGATAAAAAAAAATACATAACCCGTGAATAATAAAATAGACCAGGCCTTGCCAGTGTATCTCAGTGTTTAGAGTGTTGCCCTGTGCATGAAAGGGTCATGGGTTTATTCATGATCAAGGGCATGTACCTTGGGTTGCAGGTCAAACCATTGCCCCATTTGTGGCACATGTGGGAAGCAACCAATCTCTCTCACATCAATGTCTGTCATCTCTCTCCCCATCCTCTACCTCCCCCATTCCACTTTCTGTAAAAATCAATGGAAAAATGTCTTCCACGGAGGATTAGTAAAAAGAATAACTGCAACAATAGACCATATTCTGGGGCACAAAATTATGCCAGTCATACAAAGCATGAAATTCTAACCGCAATAGAATTAAAACAACAGAAAGACATGAGGAAAATCACCAAATATATGGACACTAACACAAATGTAAATAAAACATGGTCCATGAAGAAATCAAAATAGATATTTAAAATATTTTTAAATAAGTGATAATTAAAGCACAAAATGTCAACATATGTTGGATACAGCTGGAACATTATTTAGAGCAAAATTTATAGCACTAAAATGCTCATGTAATAAAAGACTACCTAAAATTTTTTTAACCTTTCTGCAAAATTAGCAAAAAAAAAAAAAAAAGGAAAATCGAGCAAATCTAAATAAACAAAAAAGTAAAAAATCATCATAGAAATCAGTTTAAATGGACCAGGAAAACAGTAGATAAAAGTTGTTTCATAGAGAAAATCAGAAAAGAAAAAAGCCATAAATGCAAGTAAAATTGACCCTTGAACAACATGAGTACACTTATATGTGGTTTTGGTTTTTTGTTTGTTATTGTTTCTCAAAACAATGCCTGTATCATTTTCAGTCTCTGGCCAAGAGTCCTTGAATGCAGGAAGGTCAACTGTAGGTGTTGATCTACTTTCTGTAAGGGACTTGAACATCCACAAATTTTAGTACCCATGGGGGTCCTGAAACCAACCCCCTATGAATACTGAGGATAACTGTAGTTAAATTTTGGGAGAGTCTAAAATTATAGGTGGAATTTGACTGTGAGGGGTAGGGGGTTCAGACTCCCTAACCCTAACATTATTCAAGGGTAAAGGGTATAAGGAAAGGTATAAGGAATTAAGAGGTGATGTAACTACAGATTTTATATATATACTAAAGGCCCATTGCAGGAAGATTCCTGCAAGACTAGGGCTTCCTCGGGCCTATTCCTACAAGAATAGGGCTTCGTGAGGCCGAAGCAAAGCAGAGAAGGGAGCGAAGCCTGCAGAGCTCCCTTCTCCGCTGCCTCACTCCCTCCCTTCTCTGCCACTTTGCTCCCTCCCGTCTCCACTGCCTCGGCTCTGTTCCCTTCTCCACCACTTCGCTCCCTTCTGCAGCGCTTGGCTTTCTTCTACGCTGTCTTCAATCTTCACTCTTCGCCTGTGTATGTTAATTAACCACCATCTTTGTTGGGTTAATTTGCATATCGCTCTGATTGGCTAGTGGGCATAGCGGAGGGATGGTCAATTGGCATGTTTCTCTTTTATTAGTGTAGATTAAGAAAAACATAAGGAATTATAATTAAAAGTGCATATCATAAGCTGACAATTTAGATAAAATTTATATTATGTGATAAATAAGATGTTTAAATACATAAATGTGTATGTTTCCTATTGTAGTGAAATATGCATAACACAGAACTTACTATTTTGACCATTTTTAAGTAAAACTCAGTGGCACTTAGTACATTTATATCATTGTGAAAACTATAAAATTATGTTTTGTCTCCAATTATAAGATATCGTTGTAAATTTTTATGCATTTGTGAATAATGCAGTCAGTGCATTTGGAGAAAGAAAAATCTGAAAGGATAAGATCTATATGTAAGCATTAGCCTTCTACAGGGAGAGGCAAAAGTTTATAGTTGTTCATATGGAAAATATGCCTGGCTGGTGTGACTTGGTGATTGAGCCTCAACCTATAAACCAGAAGTTCAGGATTCCATTCCCAGTCAAGGCACATGCCCAGGTTTAGGGATCGATCCCCAGTAGGGGGAGTGCAGGAAGCAGAGCAGTCCATCCATATATCTCTCTCATTGATGTTTCTATCTCTTTATCCCTCTCCTTTCCTCTCTCGGTTAAGGGAGGAGAGAGAGAGAGAGAGAGAGAGAGAGAGAGAGAGAGAGAGAGAGAGAAGAAGAAGAAGAAGAAGAAGAAGAAGAAGAAGAAGAAGAAGAAGAAGGAGGAGGAGGAGGAGGAGGAGGAGGAGGAGGAGGAGGAAGGAAGGAAGGAAGGAAGGAAGGAAGGAAGGAAGGAAGGAAGGAAGGAAGGAAGGAAAAGAAAGAGAGAAGGGGAGAAAGAAAAGAAAAAAATCAATTAGGAAATGAACTAAGTGATTTATATGACACAGTTGTCCTGCTTTTTGACTCAGTGATCCCATCTCTAGGAATATATTCTAAGAATCCAGAAGCACCAATCAGAAATGATAATATGCACCTCTATTTCACAGAAGCATTATTTACAATAGCTAAGATCTGGAAACAGCCCAAGTGCCCATTAGTAGATGAGCAGATTAAAAAAAAAAAAAAAAAAAAAAAAAAACTGTGGTACATTTACACCATGAAATACTATGCAGCTGTAAAAATGAAGGAACTTTTACCCTTTGAGACAGCATGGAGGGACCTGGAGAGTATTATGCTAAGTGAAATAAGCTAGTCAGAGGAAGACAAGTATAACATGATCTCACTCATATGTGGAATCTAATAAATAAAATAAACTGATGAACAAAATACATCCATAGACAAGCAATAGACAGAGGAAGCTCAGAGGGAAGTGGAGGGTGGGTGGGTGAAGGGTGGCAGGAAGTGAGTAACCAAATAACTTATATGCATAACCCATAGACACAGACAATGGTGCAGTGAAGAACTGGGGATAGGACAGAACAAGGTGAAGGGGATCAATGGGGAAAGAGGGGACATCTGTAATACTTTCAACAAGATATATTTTTTAAAAATAAAATGAAATAAATGACCTGTGTCAAATGCTCCTTCAACATCCTAATTTCTCCAAGGAGTCAGTCCCACCGAAGCCTGTTTTCCTTATGTATTTACCAAACTCCATTACTCAGAAATGAATTAACAATTCTTGATTGTAGGTAGGTCACCAAGGACCATTTGTTGTTTTCACTTGCTGGCATTTTCTGCAAATTAAAAAAAAATTTACATTTGTCATCATAAAAGCATTTTTCTCTGTCCTGATTATTTAAATTGTTATCTCTTCCACCATTGAAGAGAGTTCTCAGCCTTTAGAGTAATTTTTTTCTTAATGATGGAGATAGCAGGAAAATCTTTGGAGGCTTATAGTAGCACTAAGCCCATCATAGGCAAGTCTGTCCAGTTTGTCGGAAATGGAAAACAAAGGGAACTCTGTATTCCCAGACATCCTAGTGAATGTGAAGACATACATATTTTTACGAAAATATGACTGTAGACTTAATATTGCTATATTTAAAGAGCCAACAGAAGTTTGATTTACAAACAGAAAAGTAAGTATGATAGTTTGTCTCTTTGATTGGAATTCCCTTTTAGGATCTAGATTATAATTTCCTCTGACAAGAAAATGGATTTCTGTGATTGTTTATATACAACTGTACCTTGCTTAATTAGAGAAATATTTAGGGTGACTTTGTATAGACTATTCAACCTCAAATTAAAAATAATGAAGTATCTTTATATAGAAATATACAAGCATGCTCTTGCATTCCTCTTCCCACCCCAAAAAGAATAACAAAACGACTGAAGTCATAGCATCTCATTACAGATTCCTGTGTTCATTTTGGACATTTGTATGGAAGATAAAAATAAACAGAAATCAGTTAGTTACATGTTCTGGTCAGTCTGTTTATTGACTTCAATTATAAAATAAATTGCAATATCATGAAGAAAACATATATTTTCAGCATTGAATAATGTTCAAAACCTGAACATTTCAATTTGGTGTGAAATTTAGTGACTAAATTTCCTGAAAGGATTCTGACCTTTGAGTAACCCATGACCCTCAGTAAGTGATCTTTCTCTATATCGGAAGCTTTGTGAACTCGGTGGTCACTGTAATGCGGCCCCAACATCAATAGGAACAGAACACAATAAGTTAAACAATAAAGTGGATACTCTCATATGACAAGATAAACAAGGGGATACTCTCATAAACTAGATACACAAGGAGAACATATTTTTATTAATTGATGTCAGAAAATGTCAATATTTGACATATTGATTGCATAGTAGGCACATTTGAGGCCCTTCTTAGTGTAGTATCACTGAAGATAATTCATTGACTGGAAGATGAGGGAGGGAAGAGAAGACAGTCGTCATTTGTGTGGGCAACAAAGGTAACACACATAGTCAGTAAAGCTAATGCACATATTGAAGGGAGAAGTAAGATGGATTGTGTAACGGGGAATAGGGGGAAGCCACAGTGCTTAAGGTTGGTCATAAGAGTTAAGCTTTAGAACAGTTAAAATAAGTTATAATCTGTCAGAAAATTTTTCTGAATATCACATGCAGATTGGAAGAAGTCTGAAGTCCATGATGAGAAATGGTACAGTGACAACATTCATTCTGCTGGGACTGACAGATGACCCTCGGCTACAGGTTCTGATTTTTATCTTTCTATTTCTCACCTACACCCTGAGTGTAACTGGAAACCTGACCATCATCACACTAACCTCTGTGGATTCTCACCTAAAAACACCTATGTACTTCTTCTTAAAAAATTTCTCCTTTCTGGAGATCGCATTCACATCTGCCTGTATTCCCAGGTACATGTATAGTATTGCAGCAGGTGACAAGGTCATTACCTACAACGATTGTTTCATCCAAGTGTTTTTTACTGACCTCTGTGGAGTAACAGAATTTTTCCTTCTGGCGGCCATGTCCTATGACCGCTATGTGGCCATCTGCAAACCCCTGCATTATACGACCATCATGAGCACCAAGGTCTGCCAGACTCTTGTCATTAGCAGTTGGATGTCTGGTTTATGTATCATAATCCCACCACTTAGACTGGCTTTAACTCTAAAATTTTGTGACTCTAACAGGCTTGATCATTTTACCTGTGATGGAGTTCCCTTAGTGAAAATCTCATGCTCAGACACATGGCTCATCGAACAGACAATCATAATCTGTGCTGTCCTGACCCTAAATATGACTCTTACTTGTGTTGTTCTGTCATATGCTTCCATTATCAAGACAATTTTGAAATTTCCCTCTGTTCAGCAAAGGAAAAAGGCCTTTTCCACCTGTTCTTCCCACATGATTGTGGTTTCCATCACCTATGGCACATGCATTTTCATCTATATGAATCCTACAGCAAAGGAGCAAGTGACCATTAATAAAGTAGTTACGCTGCTCATTTCTTCTATTTCACCTATGTTAAACCCATTTATTTATACACTGAGAAACAATCAAGTTAAGAAAGCCTTCAAGGATTCAATCAAAAGAATTGTTTTGCTCTCTTCTAATAAAAGGAAATAATGTTTTCAGACATCTCAGGAACAAGAATACATTGCATTTTTGAAGTTTACAATCTTGTTTGTTTGTTTGTTTGTTTGTTTTTAATATATTTTATTGATCTTTCACAAAGAGGAAGGTAGAGAGATAGAGAGTCAGAAACATCGATGAGAGAGAAACATCGATCAGCTGCCTCCTGCACATCTCCCACTGGGGATATGCCCACAACCCAGGTACATGCCCCTGACCGGAATCGAACCTGGGACCTTTCAGTCCGCAGGCCAACGCTCTATCCACTGAGCCAAACCGGCCTTGGCATCTTGTTTGTTTTTTAACAATATATACATGAGTTACATTAATTTTCTCAACATTCCTTCAACCAAACTTCCATTGAGCCCTGTTCAAGCTATTTTGGTATCTTCATTTTTTTCAAACTAATATCTGACAGTTTTCTATGTCAATTTATTTAAAATTTTTTAAATAAATTAACTTCCAAATACAACTTAAATATATAAAAGTCATTCCTTGGGAAAATATAGGGTAAAATGCTTTGTAGCGCTACTCAAAATGCACACAATAGTGATACCTAAACACATGTAAAAGAGTAATTTTGTGTATAATGTCTAAAACAAATGAAAAGTCCCAAGTTAGAATACATGTGAAAGATTTATAGCGCATCTAATATTGAGAAAACAGAGGAAAATATTACTACCATGAACACAGAAATACTGGATAAAATTTAATAAATATTCATTGGAATGAATAGCTAAAATCATTGCAAACTCATAAATAAGAGATGTCAGAATTATTCAACTCTTAGTAGAGCAATAATGTCTAAAATGACTTGTGGGTGCTCAGAAGATTATAGAGTTGGGATGGGAATAGGAGATTGCATTATGGATCACAGAGATTTAGGTTTAAAGTCTCAGGATTAGTAGAGCATTTGAAATGACATAATAACTGCACATGCAATGACAGTTTGAATTAGAAAACCATGCTGGTATAAGTATATAAATCCTTGGTTTATCTCTTCTTATCCACCCATCCCCACATCAAGGTATGTCAGTCTGTTCCATGCCTCCATGCTTCAGGTTTTATTTTGCTGGTCAATTCATTTTGTTCATTAGATTCTATAAATAAGTGAAATCATGTGGTATTTGTCTTTCTCAGATTGGCTTACTTCACTTTACATCATAGTCTCCAGGTCCATCCATGCTGTTCCAAAGGGTAAGAGATCCCTCTTTTTGCAGCTGCCTAGTATTCCATTGTGTAAATGTCCCAAGATTTTTTATCCATTCATCTACTGATGGGTATTTGAGTTGTTTCCAAATCTCAGCTATTGTAAATAACACTGCGATGAACATAGGGGTGCATAGATTCTTTCTGAATAGTGTTTCAGGTTTTTTAGGACATATTCCCAGAAGTGGGATGGCTGGGTCAAACGGAGGTTCCATTTTTAAATTTTGAGGAAACTCCATACTTTTTTTCATAGTGGCTACACCAATCGGCATTCCCACCAGCAGTGCACAAGGGTTTCCTTTTCTCCGCATCCTCACCAGCAATTGTTGTTGTTTTTAATAGTGAAACACAGCTTAATTGTATTTCCTACAATTCATGCTGTCTTCAAAGTGGTGAAATTTGGCATATCTGTTTTTTATCCAGAGAACATATTTACATATCCTGAAAACTCAAGAAACTCTAATAGAAAATTAGTGGAATTAATAAGGGAACTTGATGTTCTAACTGAAAAAATTAAAAAATATTTTAAAATCAGTGGACTATAATAACAATAAACAACAGCAAATATTATTTTAGTCACAGTCATAAAAACTTAATTACTGCCCTAACCAGTTTGGCTCAGTGGATAGAGCGTCGGTCCGAGGACTGAAGGGTCCCAGGTTCGATTCTGGTCAAGGGCATGTGCCTTGGTTGCGGCCACATCCCCAGTAGGGGGTGTGCAAGAGGCAGCTGATTGATGTTTCTCTCTCATCAATGTTTCTAACTCTCTATCCCTCTCCCTTCCTCTCTGTAAAAAATCAATAAAATATATTTTTAAAAAACTTAATTATTGCCCTAGCCGGTTTGGCTCAGTGGAGAGCATCGGCCTGAAAACTGAAAGGTCCCAGGTTCAATTCTGGTCAAGGGCACATTCCCGGGATGCAAGCTCGATCCCCAGTGGGGGGTGTGCAGGAGGCAGCCCATCAATGATTCTCTCTCATCAATGATGTTTCTATCTCTCCCTCTCCCTTCCTCTCTGAAATCAATAAAAATATATTTTTTTAAAATTAATTACCAAGAGAATAAATTTAACAAAAAGTACAGTGTACAAATAAAGTATAATATCTATTCAAAAAATATGAAATGTGATTAAAACAAAAAATAGCAATCAATGTTCTTGTTTGGAACCTTTTAATATGAGCATGTATATATGTGTATGTATATATTATTTAGATATGGTAGAAACATTTATTTATTTATTTATTTGTAGTCACTAAGCACATAGACTATTAAAGCAAGGCAAATTTTAATTCAGGTTATCTGAAGCAGAAACTAGGAGATACAATCAGAAAGACAAAAGGAAAAAAAATCAAGCATTATTCATTGAAAACAACCAAAGTGTCCTTCAATAGATGATTGGGAAAAGATGTTGTCATACATATATACAATGGAATACTACTCAGCCACAAGAAAGATTAAATACTGCCATTTGCAATAACATGGATGGACCTTGAGAATATTATGCTAAGGAAAATAAGTCAATCAGAGAAAGCTAAGAACCACATGATTTCCCTCATATGTGGGATATAAAACAGAAACTCATAGACACAGACAACAGTTTGGTGGTTACCAGAGGGGAGGGGACTGGGGAAGTAGTAAAGGGTAAGAGGGCCAAATATATGGTGATGTAACATGATTTGACTTTGGGTGGTGAACACACAATGCTATAGATGATGTAACATAGAAATGTACACTTGAAACCTATATAACCATATTAACCAATGTCATCCAAATACATATGAGTTAAGTGAGGCTCCAGATATGTAAGTGAAGCCATCCTATGCCATCAATCACCAATTAAAGCAGCCAGCACCAAAAGAACTGCCCAGCCAATCACAAAATTGGGTTGCTTTAAGCTACTAAAGTTTGGGGAGTGGTTTCTTACGCAGCAAATCCTAACAGATACAAGTGATAAATGGAAAATTATCTCAGTGGATCTCTTGATGTTCTTCATGTAACTTAGCTATTTTAAATATATCATGTCTTTTACCTCCCTGTTTTCTAGTAATCTTGGATAATTTTTTTGAATGACATTATCTGCTATCTGAATAGTACCTTCATCATCTCTCTGCTCTTGACCTTTGAACACTAAGTGATGTACTTCTAGAACAGGAAGTGTATTTCGATATGCTTTGTATTAAATTCCCAGTACCTGGCCCAGGGTCTTGAATAAATGAGTGACTAGCAAATAGGTATTAACTATGGCACCAATCATGTGGTTTTCTAATTTTTTCCTAGCAATAGTCAAGAGCTCAGGTTTCTATAGAAGCAGAGATATTAGATGGCTGGATAGACTGAATGGTCTTAGTAAAAAAAATAAAAATGGAAATTAAGTATTAAATAAATAAATAAATAAATAAATAAATAAATAAGCAATAGCCAGTTTGGCTCAGTTGATAGATCATCAGCCTGTGGACCGTAGGGTCTTGGGTTTGATTTCAGTCAAGGGCACGTAATTTGGTTGCAGGCTCCTCCCTGCCCAGGCCCTCACTGGGGCATGTGTAAGAGGCAACGAATCGATGTATTTCTCTCACAGCACTGTTTCTCTGTCTTTCCCTCTCTCTTCCACTCTCTCTAAAAATCAATGGAAAAATATCCTTGGGTGAGAATTTTAAAAATAATAATAAAAGGAAGGAAGGAAGGAAGGAAGGAAGGAAGGAAGGAAGGAAGGAAGGAAGGAAGGAAGGAAAGAAACATTGGTGGTACAATCCCACTTATATAGACTTTTTTCTTTTCAAATAGATTTCCATCTACACAATAATAGAATATCAAACCTCTGTTACCAAGGAAAACATATACTTTATAATTTATTTTGTTAACACTAATTCAATATAAATAAATTAGAAATGCAAAAAATAAAAGCCCTTTGAACATGTAAATGTTACACAGGATACAATGGAATATTATTCAGCCATACAGAGAAAAAATATGCCATTTGCCACAACATGGATGGATCTTGAGAATATCATGCTAAGAAAAATATGTCAGACAGAGAAAGTTAAGAATCATATGATTTCATTCATAATCAGGATATAAAACAGGAAGAAAATCTGACTTTGGGTGGTGGGCACACAATGCAATATACAGATAATGTATCATAGAATTGTACACTTGTAATCTTATGAACCAATGTCATCCCAATAAATTTTTAAAAAAATGATGCCAGGCTCAAAAACATACGTATTGTATAATTCAACTATATAAAACTCTAAAAACCCAATATACTTTGTATTACTGAACCTATAATTACAGAAAGTAGGTGGCTAATTACCTGGTGCTGAAGATAAGGTAAATGATAAGAAAGGAAATAAAAAAAATTGGTGGGGAAAGATTGAATTATTTGTCTTTATTGAGATTCTGGTTTTGGAGACATATACAATTGTCAAAATTTATCAAACTGTACAATTAAAATGAGTACATTTTATTCTATGTAAATTATACCGCAAAATAAAATCTGAAACCCAAACTTGATCTTGATCAGTTCTTGATTAAAATGAGGTAATATTCCTCATCTTCTATAAAGGAAAAAATGCTAATTAATAATATAAATGTATATCCAAAAGCACTCTGATATTCTTAATTTGAAAGAATATCTTAATTACTTTATTAGTCATCCAACTTATTGAAGAAATTTTGCTACTAATGATTATTCTGACAATATTCCAAAAAAATATGAATTGTACAAGTATCCTTCTTGTAGGTCTTTTTATAATTGTGAAAAGTAGAAAAGAAGGGACTAAAGGGGTGGATAACTCTATAACTACATTTTTTAAAATTCTGAAACATTGTAAAGAGCACATATTCAAAGTTTGACTTAAACTCTGATGCTACACTTAATAGGGTACACTGAAATTAAATGGAATTAAAATGATACATGGCAATAATTATTAAGTTAAAAATAGATTCATATATATCTAAGTATAATGCAATTTACAATGTATCAAAGAATTATACACTCAAAATCTACGTAATCTTATTAATGTCACCCCAATCAATTTAATTAAAACTAAACAAATAAAATAGCATGTGGCAAACTATATATCTCAATTGTATATGTTTTTAATTAATGTTCATACATTTGCAAATATGATATGTCATATATATGAACATATTTGCAGTAGGAAATTTATGGAAGGTTATGCTCCAAAATATTAGCATTTGTTATCTTTTTTTTAGTTATTTTCCATGTACTTATGCCTAGCATTTTTCTATTTTTCTTTATTTTATCACATGTCTTAGGAATATACTCATTTCATAAATATTAGTAAAGGAAAAAATGAATATATATGACCTTTTAATTACCATACATGACAAAGATTAATTTTAAAAAACAGAACTAATTTTTTATTAGATTCATATTGTTTTCCTACCAGTCTCATTTAAATGATTCTGTTGCTTTCACCTGTCTCTGAAGACTATGTTGTTTGATTTTTTCTTTTCCCCCAAAGATTATTACACAAATGATTCATTAGTGATTTTTTAACTTGGTCACCAAGGGCCCTTTTGTTAAACAATTTTGTTGCAGATTTGGCAAATAAACAGATATTAAGCTTGAAACTGGAAAAACCTCTCCCCAAGAGAAGATAGTTCAGATCATCAACTCTCCAAAACGACTGGAGCTTTTTCTCTGTACTGGCATTTCTTTGTACTGATCAAGACTAAAAGAAAATATTTTCAGGGCTTATGGCAGTACATCCGTCTTGAAGAAATGTTTGCAATTGATTGAAGATGGGAACGCAAGTCATTCCAGACTTCTGTAACTGTGGGCCTGGATTCAGTCAGTAGTGAACTGAAACTCTCATGCAAGTTTTCAACATTACATTCATTTTCAAATTTCTATCTGTAAGAATAATAATGGTAGTTAAACATCTCATCAAAAGAGGCTATGACTAACTGTTAGAAGTATAAATATGCTATTTTCTATCTTTTCAGTTATATTCTCTCTGGTTGAGATTGGGTCATGTTTATCTCTAAGAAATGGATTTTCTCTTACTGCATAAAACTGAAAGATGTGTTTTAATATGGCTATTAATGAAATGCTATTTTTAGAAAGCATATTCTTGGATAATTTGTATTTATTGGTGTAACCAGTTTTTAACTTTATTTTTATTGTTGACGCTGTTACAGATGTCCTCATTTTTCTCCCCTTTGCCCATCTCCACCCAGGCCCTGCCCCCACTTCCCTCTGGCCATCACCACACTGTAGTCTGTGTCTATAGGTTATACATATATGTTCTTTGACTAATCCCTTAACCTTCTTTCATCCAGTCCCCCTCCCCCCCTTCCCTCCGGAAGCTCAGTCTGTTCCATGTATCCATGCCTGTTTCTATCTTCTTCGTCAGTTTATTTTGTTCATCAGATTCCATAAATGGTGTGACCATTTTTATGCCAGAACATCATCTAAAGGTAATATAACTTGAGAGACATGAAGAAGCAATACTCCCCTAACAGGAAAAAAATCGATTGACAAATTGGCTCACATTGCATCATCTCATTAGAAATAAAAAATTTTAAGTTAACTATAATAGAAACAATAATCAGGCAATAATAATCTAAATAGAACATTACTCAACACCTGCATTATAATATCAGAGTTCTCATGGGGGGAAAACAGTTTTAGTGACTAGAAGAAAAAGTGATATTATAACTAAATACTATTCAAAGTCCGTTGGGCTGCCTTAGTTGCCTCAGAGAAGCAAAGGGAGGGAGGATCCTTCAGTGCATCTCAGGATGATCTGTTGTAAATTTCAGGTGTGGAGCGACATCCTATGGGAGCATCCTCTGTCGGAGGCAAACCATGAGCAGATCCATGCCCCTTCTCTGTGATAGTGACTTCCATTCCTGAGATTTAACTCCAGAGCTTACACACACCGTCAAAGTTGATATTTTCCCTGCTCCCGTATGGAGGGAATATCATAAAGTAATATAGCAAAACCTTTCACATAATCAACCAATCAGTGGCTCCAGCACAAACTGTAGGTAGTTTTTTTCTTTTGACTCAATTTTTTAAATATTTTAGAAGCTAATACAGTATTTAGTTTGTGCTAGTTGAGAAAAAAAAAAAACTGTAGACAAAATACTGCCACAAATTTAGAATGTCAAAGTCCTCAACTTCCGGTTTTAACACTCCACTGAGAGATGCATCAGGAAAGCAAAAGCAGTGTCAATGAATATACAGCTACTCCTCTGATTGGCAGAAAAGGCAAGGAGGAGACGACAATTATCGCTTTTTTCAGGAATAAAGGTAATGGATTTGATCTGAGTAGTAGTTTTTCATAAGAATTACTACACTAGCCAGGAAAAAAAAAAAAAACTTCAAAAAAAAGTCTAAATGTTAGACTCAAATTATAGCAAATTAAATAAGTAAATTCACCTCAAATATGAATAATATAGTTTCAGGTGGAAAATTTTACTTAAATTTTTGCCAGTAATTATTTTAGGCATTGAATATATATGGAACTGTGTTACTTATATGTTCTGTTCTAGTTAAAACGCACCAGTTAAATCTCAAAGCAATGTACATCCGCAGGGTAGTACTAAAATTGGAGTAAGAATTGATTGCTCTGGAAGACACCCAATCTCTATTTCAGAGTTTCATTAAACTCCAGAAAGAATAGATACTTAAACAAAAAACAATGACCAAGCATTTGCAACTCAAGTGGAACTGGGGTTTGGGAACAGAGATAAGTGAAGAAAAAATTACTCCAGAAAAAAATTACTCCAAACCATGTAAAGTGATTACTTCGATGCACAGCCAAATTTATTAGATTAATTATAAGAAACTCAAGGAAAGAAACAGAGGGAAGTGTGGACATTCTTATGTTTGAGGTATATTTGGCTATATTCCTGACATTCTGAAGAGCAATTATTTTTGGCAATCAAGCAATTAGGCATTCAAGAGAATATCCACTAACTGTACTTGTTAAATTAAAGGAACTAAAAGAAGAAACTGGAAATATGAACATAATAGAGGCAAGAAAGAAGAAAGATCCAGAAATTAGAAATTTAAAAGTAGGAGGAAAAGGTGCATGTTAAGATCAATTATAGCCCAAAAACATATAGGCTTACCCCATGAACACAGACAAGAATGTGGTTATGGCCTGAGGGAGAAGTGTGGGGGCTTGATGAAGGTGGGTAAAGGTGGGGAGGGGGGAATGGGAGACATCTGCAATAGTGTCAACAATAAATAAATGAAAATTCATCATTCTCACAATCTGAAGGGGGAAAAAAGATAAATTATGAGAGAATGTTATGAATAGTATGGTCAAAAGTACTCATTCCACCCAGAAGCCTATAACTATTTTATACAAAAAAAAATAGGTATTTGATAAACTTTAGCAAAAAATCATGTTAGAATGGTGGCAGCAAAAGTGTGATTACAATACAGTGAAAAATGAATGGTTGGTGAGTAACAAAAGGAAAATAACTGAGAGCCAGGAGGTGGAAATAGTGAGAATATATTTATTAGTTATTATGAGCGAGGCACTTTTCTAAATTTCAGATACATATAAATTTAAATTTTTAAAACAGCCTTTAAAGCAGGGAATGTGACTAGTAATTATACCTGATTTTTTTTGTACTTAGTAACATTGGTGCCAAGATGTTGGAATGTATACATCTTAGCTAAACAAATGAAAGATTAAAAAAAAAGTGGTGATGATGTCATGTAATCCTGTGAATGTCACACCCAACATATCTTAACATCCTAAACAACATATTTCTCACCAGAATACCATGTTCTGCGCATAGACAATGACTATAAATCTTAAAAAGAAAGTCTAAAAGAAAGGGAGAAACGAGAACAAATGAATGATGAAAACGTTGTTTAGAAATTAAAACATGAGTTTTAAAAAATTACAATAATGCTAAACAAAATCTTAAGCAATGGGTTGGAAAGCCTGTATAGTAAGCCCCAAACTATTTGTATTATGTTCGCACTTTATCAATATTCAACTACAATGAAAAACATTGAACTGTAAGATTTGGCTTTAGGATTAAACTTTAGTTAGCAGTAAAATATAGCTATGTGAGTAATTCCAAACCAGTGTGTAGATAAAAATAAACCATAAATTAGGAATAAAAAGTGGAAAGGGACTCATAATTCATGATTTTTTGGAATGTGGTCTACATAAAGTAATCTGATTTTTAAAAATATTCCTCGAAATTATCAAAACATACACTGTGGAACCTAATAATAATAAAGATAATGATATTTTATAACCAAAAGTTTTTAAATTTCATGCCAGATGGTTTTGAATCAGTTGTTGAACAACTAATTCTTGCTGTGTGATGTTAACATCACTCTCCTCATACCAAGTATCTCTGAATTATGAATGCAGATGGAATAGAAATCAGGACTCAATGATGAGAAACCACACAGTAACAACTTTTGTCCTGCTGGGACTGACTGACAACCCACAGCTGAAGACTGCGATTTTCATCTTTCTATTTCTCACCTACATGCTGAGTGTGACTGGGAATCTGACAATCATCTCCCTAACCTTCATAGATTCTCACCTTAAAACTGCGATGTACTTTTTTCTACAGAATTTTTCCTTCTTGGAAATCTCATTTACATCTGCTTGTATTCCCAAATATTTGTACAACTTATCAGCAGGTGACAAGACAATCACGTATGACAGTTGTGTCATTCAAATATTTTTTACAGACCTCTTTGGTGCTACAGAATTTTTTCTTCTTGCCACCATGTCCTATGACCGATATGTAGCCATCTGCAAACCCCTGCATTATGTGACCATCATGAACAATAGAGTCTGTAGAAGACTCATCCTTTGGTGCTGGACAGCTGGTTTGTTGATCATGATCCCACCACTTAGCCTGGGACTAAATCTGGAATTCTGTGACTCTAATGTTATTGATCATTTTGTCTGTGACGTATTCCCCCTCCTAAAGATCGCATGCTCAGAAACATGGCTCATCGAGCAGGTGATCATAGTGTGTGCTGTGTTGACCTTTATCGTGACCCTGGTATGTATAATTCTATCCTATATGTGCATCATCAAGACCATTTTACAATTCCCTTCTGCCCAGCAAAGAAAAAAGGCATTTTCTACCTGTTCTTCCCACATGATTGTCATTTCCATTACCTATGGGAGCTGTATTTTCATCTATGTTAAACCTTCATCAAAGGAATCAGTGGCTATTAACAAGGGTGTGGCAGTTCTCACGGCTTCCATCGCTCCTATGCTGAACCCCTTCATTTACACCTTGAGAAACAAGCAAGTAAAACAAGCTGTCAGTGACTTCATCAAAAGAATTACATTGTTCTTTAAAAAATAAAGACACTTGCTAATGTGGAAGAATCAAGTTTTTATAAAAAGATCAGACATCCTTAAGCTGTATCTTTACACTTTTAATCTTTTCCTTCCTCACAAGGAAGCTTTATTGGGATTACATTTCTCAATAAGAAAACATAATGCATTTCCAAGAAACAAAAGAATAACTTCACATGTAACCAAGCCTTAATAAAACAACAAACAATACAAAGCAAACAGAAACAAGGAATTCACCTTAATATTTTGGATTTAGTCATTGCACCAGTGTTTATTCCAACACAAACCTTTGAGTGCAGCATTCTAAGTTACTCGATTTTTTACTTTAAACAATAAACCAGAGAATGGTTTGGGAAAAATGGGTTCAATATTAAAGATGAGATATTTAAATCTTAAGTATTAATTCTGTTAAAGATTTCAGCTTTATTTCATGATGATAAGATTGCAGCAGCTAACACAGAAAATCACTACAGACCTATTACTTTTTATTATGTGTAATAATAAACTTAAAATTTATTTTATCTTCACTTCAAAGATAGGTAAATCAAAGCTCAGCAAAGTTATTGCTAGTAAGAGGTAATATCATGGAGCAAATTCATTTGTACATGACTCTAGACCTGTGTTTGTTATAGTGTGATGCACGTTTTAATGTTAGAATGTCCTCAAGGGACACCTTAAAAAATTACCTATGCCAAATAAGTGTAGTAATTTATGAAATGGGAAAATTTTTCTATAATTTTAAGAGAAAATAATTATTTAAATACAGTAGGCCATTTTAATATAAGCATTCAAAATGTATAAGAATTGAAAATATTTATATTTGAAAATAATTTATATTAATACTAAAGGCCCGGTGAACAAATTTGTGCATTGGTGGAGTCCGGCAGGTCCACCACAATCAGGGTGTAGGGGTGTGGTTGGGGGCAGGGCCAGTTGGGGGGAGGGGCCACAGGTAGTTGGCTAGCAAGCCCCGCCCCCTGGTTGAACTCCCAGTAGAACTCCTGGATGAACTCCCGATTGAGGGGACAATTTGCATATTATCCTTTTATTATATAGGATAATATTTACAAAAAGAAACATACTTTAATATAGAACAATGAGGAGCAGAAAGATTTCAACAAAGGCTTAAAGTCAAAAGCGTATGTACACTCTCTCTAAGAAGGTAGTTAGAAGTGAAATTGTCTCTAAATTGGTATATAAAACTGAATTCATGAATGTAATAATTGTGAATGTCCCCACGAAGGCCAGTGAAATCAGGGCAATGAGCTTAAAAATGGCACTAGTCATGATCAATTACTTGTAACAGATGCAGAAATTCATATTAAATATCCGGCCACCTTTAGCCACAGTCGTTCCTTCAATCAACTCTTATTTATATGCTCTATTCTAATAGCTCATCAAGGTCATTCAACGAATTAGTTTCCTTTGGTCAATATGATGTAGGTTCTGAGGGAGGTCTTTTGCACATTCTAACTCTTTCTACCAAATTATATAAGCTTTCATTCGGTCAAGACCATTAATTTTGCTTTTCACATATCTGGGTTTTTGCCGGAAGCCGGTCCATCCTTGCTGCTTGACACAGTCGCTGCAGGAAAGAAACATCTGCACAGCATATGTTTCAAGGGACCTGGTGTATATAGCATACTGTTCTTAATATGTTTGCTCCCCTTAGCGCTGTGTGTTTTAACCAAGGTCACCTCTCCGAGAAAGGTTGTTTCCCCAGGTAGGAATTTTTCCCTGAAGTCAGGGAGGGGATGCCTCTCCTAGAAAGGTTGTTTCCCCAGGTAGGAATTTTTCCCTGAAGTCAGGGAGGGGATGAAACTCCTTAACTAAGTGCCAGGCGGGTAGTTAATCACTACAAACAATCATGCTTAAGCTACATAATCTTTACTCCCTGGAATGGAGATAAGAAATGCCCTAACCTTTGTAATAGAAATTGACAGGATTAAAATCAACTGGGATAAATACGGATGTAACAAGACAATAAACAGCAGAACCTCTCTGGAGATCCAGACCAGAACTTGGCTGGAGATCCTGGCTAGGCTGCTGATCAACTGAACGCTGTCTCCGTGTCATTCCTTCTTCGCTGACTCCGTCCACACCTTTGGGGACCCCTGGACCCGCTGGGGCTGGACCCCGGCAGGTTTTATTATAAATGATTTCTCCAGCTTTTCACATAATTCTTTGCAGAAATCCCTGCATTATAACCTTTGTGATTGCAATCCATCCCACAATTGCACTATCTGTTCTATTTTAGTAGGATTAATTATTTAGAAATTAAATTATCAGATGATTGAATTTACATTAATCACTCTCACTTGAGCAATGAAATACCTGGAAGCTTCCCAAATGTACAATGAATAGAAGAAGCAATACTAACACACTATGAACAAAGGAGGAAGCAACACCATGGCATAGGGAACTCAGCCACTCAAAAAAGGGGGCGGTGGAGGATAAAGGCCTTTTTCTAAGGATGAACTTGGTATCAGGTCAATGCCATGTCCTATTCTTCTCCCTACCAAAGGAAGCCCAAGCCCATTAAATCTACCTGATGAGACAAAGAATAAGTCCTGACATGATTTCTCAAAACTCATGTTTATTTGAAACAACTGCTATAATATGTATATCATTATATTGAATAAATTACCTTTTTTGGTAACTCTAGAAAATATGTTGGCCAATTGAGAAGTTCAATTTAGTCTCTATTGAAAATAAAAATTTGATCAGACAAAATATTTAGAGATAGGATACAAACTATTCTCTACTCTGTGAATTGTTCCCTCCTGATCAACCAGAACCAGGACTAGAACAACCTCTACCTACCAGTAGCTGTACAATTTGACTCTGTCTCTCAAATAATTCTATGCACAGGCAGTATGCTGAATAACCACAACCCCAAAGATTTCCTAATTCCTGAACCCATGAATATTATCTTACATGGCAAAAGGGACTTTATAGATGTCATAAAGTTATGTATCTTAAAATGAGGGGGGAAATTAGATTATCCTGGATTATCCAAGAGTGTCCAATGAAATCTCAAGGAAGCAGAAATATCAAACCAGTAGTAGGAGATGTGACAATGAAAACAAAAGGTTGGAATAATACAAGGGGCTAGGAGCCAAAGAATGCATGCAGCCTCTACAAGCTGAAAAAAGCAACAAAACAAAACACACACACACACACACACACACACACACACACACACACACACAAAACAGTTTTTCTCCTAAAGCCTGCAGGAAAAATGCACCCTGTGCGTAACTTGGTTTTAGACTTCTGACTTCCAGAATGATAAGAGAACACATTTGTGTTGGTTTAAGCCACTAAAGTTTGTGGTAATTTGTTTCAGCAATAGAAAATCTATAAAATATCAAGAAATAAATAGAATTATTTATTCCAAACAGTTATGTAAACACATCCAGATTGACTTCAGCTAGATTTGTTTAATTAAATGTACCAGGTTGACATTAATAAAATTATATAGGTTTCAGTATACAATTCTGATACACCATCTGTATATTGCATTGTGTGCCCACCACCCAAATTCAAATCTTCTTCCATCACCATGTAATTGACCACTTAGCCCCTATGAGAATTGTATACTTGGAACCTATATAAGAGAACACATTTGTGTTGTTTTAAGCCACTAAATTTGTGGTAATTTGTTTCACCAATAAGAAACCATAATATTGTTGTCTTTGTCTATGAGTTTTTGTTTGTCTTGTTTGTTCATTTGTTGCTTTCATTTTTATATCCCACATATGAGTGAGATCATATGATACTTGATTTTGTCTGACTTTATTTTGTTTAGCATGATATCCTCAAGGTCCATTGATGTGGTTGCAAATGGCAATAGTGCCTCACATTTTCTTATAGCTGAGCAGTATTCTATTGTATATATGTGCCACATCTTCTTTATCCAATCATCTATCCAAGGAAACTTTGGTAGTTCCCATGTCTGGGCCACTGTGAATAATGCTGCAGTGAACATAGAGATGCATATATCTTTGCAAGTAAATGCTTTCAAATCTTTCTGGTAGATGCCCAGAAGAGAGGTTGCTAAATCATATGGTAACTCTATTCTTAATTATTTTTAATATATTTTTATTGATTTCAGAGAGGAAGAGAGAGGGATAGAGAGATAGAAACATCAATGATGAGAGAATCATTGATTGGCTGGCTCCTGCATGCCCCCTATCCAGGTATGTGCCTTGACTGGGAATCAAACCGTAGCTTCCTGGTTCATAAATTGACACTCAACCACTAAGTCACACTGACCTGGCTATTCTAAATTTTTTGAGGAATTACCAAACTGTTTTCTTTTCAATTAAATTGATTCAGGAGACAATGGTTAACAGCATTACATAAGTTTCAAGTGTACAATTCTATAATACGTCATCTGTATATTGCATTGTATGCCTGCCCCTGAAGTCTGGTTTTCTTCTGTCACCATATATTTGACTCCCTTTACCCACTTTTTCCTCCTCCCACGACCTTTCCCCTCTGGTAACCACCATACTGTTGTCAATGTTTATGAGTTTGGAGGAACCACTAAACTGTTTTCCATAGTAGCTGTACCAGTTTACATTCCCAACAGCAGTGAGTGAGGGTTCCTTTATCTCTAAAACTTCTCCAAAACTTGTTATTGTTAATCTTGTTGATAACAGCTATTCTAAAAGATATGAGCTGCTATTTAATTGTAGTTTTGATTTGCACTTCCCAATTAGCTAGTGAAGTTAAGCATCTTTTCATATATCTGTTAGACATTTGTATGTCTTCTTGGGCGAAGTGTCTGTTCAGGACCTCTACCCATTTTTCAATTGGATTGTGTTATAAAAAAAAATCATCAGATTTGTAAGGAACCACCAAAGACTTCGAATAGTCAAAGAAACCCTAAGGAAAAAAAAGAACAGAGCTGGAAGTATCACACTACCTCACTTCAGATTATACTGCAAAGCAACAATAATCAAAACAGCATAGTTTGGCAGAACAGCACACAGATCAATGGAAGAGAATTGAGAGCCCAGAAATAAACCCACATGTACATAGGCATATAATTTTCAGCAAAGGAGCAAAAAACATACAATGGAGGAAAGAAAGCTTCTTTCATAACTGGTGCTGGGAAATTTAGAAAACCACATGCAAAAGAATGAAACCAGACTACTGTTTGTTCCCTTGTATAAAAAGTAACTCCAAATGGATCCAGGACCTAAATATAAGACCTGAAACAATAACTTACATAGGAGAAAACATAGGTACTAAAATTATGGACCTTGGTCTTAGGATTTCATGGATTTGACCCCAAAGGCGAGGGAAGTAAGGGCAAAAAATAAATGAATGGGACTACATCCAATTAAAAAGCTATGCACAGCAAAAGACACCACCAACAAAACAAATAGACAACTGACCAAATGGGAGAAGGTATTTGCAAGTTACAGCTCTGACAAGAGATTAATATCCAAAATGTATGAATTTTTAATAGCAAAATATTGTTTGCAACCTCAAGAGCTTCCAGTATGAAATCTGAAACAGACCCCCATACATGGAGGGAAAAGAGAAACCTAAGACCACTTCAGATTAGTAAGTAGCAGGTTTATGAGCAACAGAATATACATACAAGGCTTGTCTTGGGAGGCCACACGAGGAGATATACACACTGCCCACTAGAACCTTAAAAGTTTATATAGAGGCCTTAACTGGGTTCAGTCACATGTACCATCCAGGTGGTCTCAACAACACATTGCTCTCTCAGGTCTCACGTGTCCTTGAAACGTGGTCAGGATGTTCATTCCAAGGACAGGGAGCAGGTGAGGAGCCTCCAATTGCCCTGGGACCAGCTCACCATCAATGGACAGTCACATCCTCTCAATGACCTTCTCCAAAAAACTGGACATAAATAGGACTTTGTTTTAGTCATTAGTTAATCCATGGTAACACATTTCAAGAGCATTTATTTTTTATTTTAAATTATTCTTTTCAGTTTTACTGAGGTGTAATTGAAAAACAAAATTATGAAATATTTAAAGTGTACATCATAATGATTCTCTATATGCGTACATTGTGAAAGGACGCTTTCCATCTTCTTAATTAGTACATCCATTACTATATAGAGAATGTTACTATCTACTGTCTTAGCAAATTTTAATTTTACAATAAAGTGTTATCAACTATAGTCACCACGTTATAATTAGATTATTTTATCTTGCAGCTGAAGGATTGTACTATTTTACCAACCCCTCCCTATTTTTTCCAATCCCTTGTTCCTAGAAACTAATTTTTTCTACTACCTGTTTTTTACTTTTACTTTTTCTTTATATTCTACATAACATAAATAGAGAGCAGGCAGACAGCTGTGGGGAGGAAAGAGTCAGAGAAGATTAGAAAAAAGTGTGGTGATTGTCAGGGGATGTGGAGCTAAAAGAGGGTACAGTGGAATTACTGATGATGGAAATATTAAATTAATTAAATTGAAAGCTTGATATTATAAAAATAAAAGTAATATGGGGTATTTATCTTTCTCTCTATGTCTTACTTATCTTACTTAGCATAATGCCCACAAGTTCCATCTTTGTTGGAACTTGGCAGGATTTCATTCTTTCTAAGGGCTGAATATTCACATGTTGCATTTTGTGCCTGTGTCAATCCAGTTTTCCCAACACAATTTATTGAAGAGACTGTCTATCCTTATTGTATACTTTGGCTCCTTTGTCATAAATTAATGTACCATAGGAACATGGAAAATTTTAAATAACATGCGTATATAGTATATTGAATTTTAAATCAGATGGAACTTCAAGATATTGAACATAAATACGGTGACATGTCTAGAAGTTTAAGAATATTGACGGATCTATCCAGTTATACAAATTATGTTGTTATTTTTAAATAGTATCTATAGATATATTGATATATCTGAAGAGAAAAGTCTGAATGTTTGATACTATAATTAAGCACTGTGGGTTATATTTTACATACATTTCCTTTTTCTTATCTTAGTAAAATATCCCAAGTGCAATGTTATTCATATAACAAACCAGTAAATGATAAGTGTGATGTCTTTATGATACTTCCATATGGTATGTCTCAGCTTATGTTAGGTAATCGCAAAAAGGAGCTGAAGTTGCATTTTATAACCAGAGTCTTTGGTTGTCCTACTGGCCTTTATTTGCTGCATCCTCCACTCTCCAAGGACACTGTCTCTGAAGAAGCCATAGTTAACATAGTTTTTACCCTTATTTTATTACTCAGAGGATTCATTAGTGGCTTTGTTCCAGGGTCACCAGGGACTCTTTGTTTATTCATTTAGTTGAATTTATGAAATAAAGGCAATACCAAACTAGATATAGTAAATGTGTGCTCACAGCCCTGAGCCCATAATAGCCCATAATAACAACTGCCCTAAAACTGGAGGAGATTTCTGACATTACACAATTTTCATTTCAGATTGTTATTATTATTTGACATTTTTTATATTTTTAGGAGGTTTAAAATAATACAAGAAGGATATCCATATAACTGGTTAAAGATGGATTCTTCCAAGATGTCTACGAGTCTTAGATCTTCTGTGACTACAACGGTGGATTTGTGAGCAAAAGTGACCAGAAGTTCATATGAAAATTTTCATCCCAGCTATCATTTTCAATTTAGGAGTTTTAAGATTTCATGTGCTTCAACAACCAAAGAAACTATGATTGACAATCATAATAGTAAGTGAGATAAAATTTATCATTATAATTATATTTAGTTTTGTGTGTTTTTTATCATGAGTTTCATCATGCTTGGGAAAACATAATTTACCTTTTGTTTTAACATTGGAAATGTAAATGATAATTTCTATATTGGTGAAGTACACATGTTTTTATTTTTTTAGAATGCAGTTTCTTTGCCATTTACTTGGAGATTTTTATGCACAAAAATATATAAAAGGATTAAAATTTGATATCTATCCAGAAATATATTATCTATATCATCAACCTCACATTTAAAAATAAGATCTACACTGAGTGGCCAGATTATTATGACAACCCCATCAGTATTTCATTGACACTTCCAAAAATACTGAATATTGAAAACTTCCTAAGCAAATACTCTCAAGGTTTTATTATTATTATTATTATTATTATTATTTGCATAACTAATTCACTTCATTGTACTGATGGGGTGGTCATAATAATCTGGCCACTCAGTGTATATTCATCTATTTGTATAGGCGTAATTCTCTGACTCCCAAAAGAATGACAGGGCTGAAAGATGACTCAGTAAGATGATGCCTGAGAGATTAGAAAGAGGGTTGAAGAAAGATAGCAGATGGCCAGCAGAAATCTTTCTCCTATCTCAATTTGATCTAATTCAGTCATTGAATGTATCTCCAGTTCCCTTAGTGTGTTCCATCAGGAAAACCATTAGCCTAGTTTAGTTCTTCTTCCTTATGTTGGTACTGTATCCCTGAGGCCTTAACTATATTCTCTACTAGATCATCAGAACTGACCCTGTCTCATATCGGCAGAGCAACACATCAGTATTCACAATGAAGTGAGTCTACAGACAAATAAATTGGGGTCTCCAGGGAAACTTTTCATAATTCACTGTTGTAGTGAAATTCTAACCTGGAGACTTATTTTAAAATAAAAATATTTGAGTCCTACTAATGTAATTGGCAATGCCTTAAAACAATCTGTGAAAAAGTTATTAACACAAACTCAGAATCAAAACAGACCCTGTCCTCTGGATTTATTGTCTTCCACATAGGTGCTCTCAATGCAAACATTGCATCAACAGAATTTTGCTGGAAGATAAAGCAGAGAACACAGTCTCTCTTTATCCGCTGAAGGTGATAAACAAAAGCAGGAAAGTTGATCCTCTTTGAAAGCAAAAGAAAACATTCAGCAACAGATTCTCACATAGAAAAAAAAAATTGAAATCCAATAATTATTTAATCAAAATTTCACATTTTTAAGATTTAAAAAGTAAACATTCTGGTTACATAGCTAACCTCAAGTTCCTTAGCCATTTCAGGACAAAATGAGCTCCTTTTAAAATAACCTATATTGCAGTGACATTGGTTAATAAAATTATATAGGTTTTGAGTGTATAATTCTCTGATACATCATCTGTATATTGCATTATGTGCCCCAAAGTTAATATCAAAGTGCTTTGAATTATAAGTCCAAACAGAAAGGAAAATAGCTTCCTAAGTGTCTGGATAACATACATAGGGAAATTCATTTAGAAACACTTAGTGGACAATCGACAACATATCTGGGGCTATGTTCGTTGTATCTGAAAAAGACACATTTAATGATCCCCACAAATGAGTATTTCTTCTTATGTGTTAAAATAGTAGCAAGCATTGTTTTCCATGGGAACCCAGTGACAAGGATTACAGCTAAGAGCTATCAGACCTGCAGGAAACCTTCCAGAGGTTTTAAGAGGAAGTTGAAAACCAATGGATGAATAGAAGTTATTCAGGTGAGTTTAAGACAGAACATATTTTCTGTGAGAAATGTTTACTAAAATACTTGTCGCATAAAATGGGCTTGATAAATATAGTCCATTACTTTTATTGAAAGGAAATATTGACATGAAGAGAAGAAAGAGGGATAGAGAAGATCATCGGTTTTATTTGTGACAATGGATTTGAAGTCCATGCTTAGTGTTCAAATAGATATGTCAGATTCATCTGAAAATCAGGAAGGACTATTACAAAATAAAGATACTGATTTATTAATAATCACATGAAACACAATATTTCAAAACGTAGGAATTGATGAAAATACAGAAAAATATCAGTATGGTAAGAAGTGAAAAAATATGAAGAAAACACTAATAGACAGATAAAAGGGTGAGAGAAATACACCATCTTTAGTAATATCTTTGAAGTTTATCGGAGCACTTCATAAAAGTATAAATGCATACTGTGCATAAGTATAAATATAGTGTGCATTAAGATAGTTTGTATCCTGCACCACTGTGAATTATAAGGGATTACTTAGGGACAGAGAAACTATAGAAGGAAGCAGTCAGGAGAAGAGCTGAAAGAATGTGTGTATGTGTAGTCATGATAGAGTTTAGAGGTGTTCAGGAGAGAAACACACAAGTATGCAATAAACAAAAATAGAAGACAAATTTCTTTAATCATAGAAATGGAACAGAGACTTCAAGTGATTACAAAAACTGCATAGAGAACCAAGGTTATCTGACATATATTAATATTTTTCCCCCCCTTTAACCCCCAACCTCCCCCCCACACACAAACTCATGCTCCCATCCCCCCGTTGTCCATGTCCATTGGTTTGGCTTATATACATGTATACAAGTCCTTCGGTTGATCTCTTCCCCTTACCCCCGCCCTCCCCTACTTTCCTTCTGGGGATTGATAGCCTGATCACTGTTTCTCAGTCTTTGGGTCTGTCCTTTTTCATCAGTCTATGTTGTTCTCTATAATCCACAAATGAGTGAGATCATGTGGTATTTATCTTTCTCTGACTGGCTTATTTCACTTAGCATAATGCTCTCCAGTTCCATCCATGCTGTTGCAAAAGGCAAGAGTTCCTTTTTTTTTACCGCAGCATAGTATTCCATTGTGTATATGTACCACAGTTTTCTAATCCACTCATCTGCTGATGGGAACTTAGGCTGTTTCCAAATCTTAGCTATGGTGAATTGTGCTGCTATGAACATAGGGGTGCATATATCCTTTCTAATTGGCGTTTCTGGTTTCTTGGGATATATTCCTAGGAGTGGGATCACAGGGTCAAATGGGAGTTCCATTTTTAGTCTTCTGAGGTAGCTCCATACTTTTCTCCACAGTGGCTGCACCAGTCTGCATTCCCACCAGCAGTGCAGAAGGGTTCCTTTTTCTCCATATCCTCTCCAACACTTGTTGTTTGTTGATTTGTTGATGATAGCCATTCTGACAGGTGTGAGATGATAACACATTGTCGTTTTGATTTGCATCTCTCGTATAATTAGTGACTTTGAGCAGGTTTTCATATGTCTTTCTGCCTTCTGTATGTCCTCTTTCGAAAAGTGTCTATCTAGGTCCGTTGCCCATTTTTTTATTGGATTGTTTATCTTCCTTTTGTTAAGTTTCATGAGATCCCTGTATATGTTGGAAATTAAACCCTTAATGGTGGTATCATTGGTAAATATGTTCTCCCATGTAGTGGGTCTTCTTGTTGTTTTGTTGATGGTTTCCTTTGCTGTGCAAAAGCTTTTTATTTTGATGTAGTCCCATTTGTTTATTTTCTCTTTAGTTTCCATTGCCCTAGGAGCATTATCAGAGAAGAAATTTCTTCGGCATATGTTTGCGATTTCGCTGCCTGTGGATTCCTCTAGTATTTTTATGGTTTCCCGTCTTACGTTTAAGTCTTTTATCCATTTTGAGTTTATTTTTGTGTATGGTGTGAGTTGGTGATCTAGTTTCATCCTTTTGCATGTATCTGTCCAATTTTCCCAACACCATTTATTGAAAAGACTGTCTTGACTCCATTGAATGCTCTTGCCTCCTTTGTCGAATATTAATTGGGCATAGTGGTTTGGGTCGATTTCTGGGGTCTCTATTCTATTCCATTGATCTATATGTCTGTTCTTGTGCCAGTACCAAGCTGTTTTAAGAACAGTGGCTTTGTAATACAGTTTGATATCTGGTATTGAGATCCCACCTACTTTGTGTTTTCTCAGGATTTCTGCAGCTATTCGGGGTCTTTTTTTATTCCAGATGAATTTTTGGAACGTTCGTTCTAGATTTGTGAAATATGCCGTTGGTAATTTAATGGGGATTGCATTGAATCTATAAATTGCTTTGGGTAGTATGGACATTTTGATGATGTTGATTCTACCAATCCATGAACACGGTATATTCTTCCATCTGTTTATGTCTTCCTCTATCTCTTTTTTCAGTGTCCTGTAGTTTTCAGCATATAAGTCTTTTACCTCCTTAGTTAAGTTTATTCCTAGGTATTTTAATTTTTTTGGTGCAATGGTAAATGGGATTGCTTCTGTAGTGTCACTTTCTGTAAGTTCACTATTGGTGTAAAGAAATGCCATGGATTTCTTAGCATTAATTTTGTATCCTGCTACATAGCCGAATTCATTTATTAAGTCTAATAATTTTTTGATGGAGTCTTTAGGGTTCTGTATGTACAGTATCATGTCATCTGCAAATAAGGACAGTTTTACTTCTTCTTTTCCAATCTGGATGCCTTTTATTTCTTCTTCGTGTCTGATCGCAATGGCTAGTACTTCCAGTACTATGTTGAACAGGAGTGGTGAGAGGGGGCATCCCTGTCTTGTTCCTGTTTTTAGGGGGAATGGTTTTAGTTTTTGCCCATTGATTATGATGTTGGCTGTGGGTTTGTCATATATGGCTTTTATTATGTTGAGGTATGATCCCTCAATTCCTATCTTGCTGAGAGTTTTTATCAAGAAAGGGTGTTGGATTTTGTCAAATGCTTTTTCCGCATCAATTGATATGACTATGTGGTTTTTTTCTCTCAATTTGTTTATGTGATATATCACGTTTATTGATTTGCGGATATTGTACCATCCTTGCATCCCTGGGATAAATCCTACTTGGTCATGGTGTATGATCTTTTTGATGTACTGCTGGATCCGAATTGCTAGGATTTTGTTGAGGATTTTGGCATCTATGTTCATGAGGGATATTGGCCTATAATTCTCTTTCATTGTATTGTCTTTATCTGGTTTTGGGATTAGGGTGATGTTGGCTTCATAGAATGAGCTGGGAAGTGTTCCTTCCTCTTGGATCTTTCGACAGTCTGAGGAGGATAGGTTTTAGGTCTTCCTTGAATGTTTGGTAAAACTCCCCTGTGAAGCCATCTGGCCCCGGGCTTTTGTTTGCTGGAAGCTTTTTGATTACTGCTTCGATTTCCTCCATAGTTATTGGCCTATTGAGATTTTTAGAGTCTTCCTGGTTAAGTTTTGGAAGGTTGTATTTACCTAGGAATATGTCCATTTCCTCCAGGTTGTCTAGTGTGTTGGAGTAGAGTTGTTCATAGTATTTTCTAACAATCCTTTGTATTTCTATGGGGTCTGTTGTTATTTCTCCTCTTTCATTTCTGATTTTGTTTATTTGGGTCCTCTCTTTTGTTTCTTGGTGAGCCTGGCTAGAGGTGTATCAATCTTGTTTATCCTTTCAAAGAAACAGCTCTTGGTTTTGTTGATCTTTTGTATTGTTTTTTTGGTCTCTATGTCGTTTATCTCCACTCTGATCTTTGTTATTTCCTTCCTTCTGCTTACAGTGGGCTTTTTTTGTTGCTCTCTTTCTAATTCTTCGAGTTGTAGAGTTAGGTCATTTATTCTCATTGTTTCTTGTTTCTTGCAGTAGGCTTGTAGAGCTATGAACTTCCCTCTCAAGACTGCTTTTGCTGTGTCCCATAGGTTTTGGATTGTTGTGTTTTCATTGTCATTCGTTGCCATGATGTTTTTTATTTCTTCTTTGATCTCACTGGTGACCCAGTCGTTGTTTAATAGCATGCTATTTAGTCTCCATGTGTTTGATTTTTTTGGATTGTTTTTGTTGTAGTTGATTTCCAGTTTTATGCCTTTGTGGTCTGAGAAGATACTTGATATGATTTCAATTTTCTTGAATTTGAAGAGACTTTGTCTGTGACCCAATATATGGTCTATCTTTGAAGATGACAAATATGCACCTGAGGAGAATGTATATTCTGTGGCTTTGGGGTGAAATGTTCTGAAGATGTCAATTGATTCCATCTGATCTAGTGAGTCATTTAGGATTGATGTTTCTTTGCTGAGTTTCTGTTTAGAGGATTTGTCCAGTGGTGATAATGGGGTGTTAAGGTCCCCTACTATGATTGTATTGCTGTCAATCTCTCCCTTGATCTTCTCCAGAAGATTTCTTACGTATTTGGGTGCTCCTATATTGGGTGCATATATATTTACCAGAGTTATTTCTTCTTGTTGAACTGCTCCCTTTAGTATTATGAAGTGGCCTTCTTGATCTCTTTTTATGTCCTTCACTTTGAGATCTAATTTGTCAGATATAAGTATTGCTACCCCGGCTTTTTTTTCACTTCCATTGGCCTGAAAAACCTTTTTCCATCCCTTCACCATCAGTCTGTGTGCGTCTTTTTTCTGAGGTGGGTTTCCTGTAGACAGCAGATATATGGGTCATGTTTTCTTATCCACTCATTTACCCTATGCCTTTTGACTGGGGAATTTAATCCATTTACATTTAAAGTTATTATTGATAGAAACTTGTTAGTCTCCATTTTTGTTCTTTACCGCTGCGTTCCTTCTTTGTTTCCTGTTTTTTCTATTTACAGCAGACCCTTTAGCATTTCTTGCATTGCTGGTTTGGTTGTAATAAACTCCCGTAGACCATTTTTGTCTGTGAAGCTCCTGATTTGACCCTCAATTTTGATTGATAGCCTCGCTGAGTATAGTATTCTTGGATTCAGACCCTTCCTTTGCATGACTTTGTATATTTCATTCCATTCCCTTCTTGCCTGATGTGTTTCTGTTGAGAAATCGGTCGCTAGTCTGATGGGGGATCCTTTGTAGGTAACTTTCTGTCTCTCTCTGGCTGCTTTTAAGATTCTTGCTTTGTCATTGGTGTTTGCCAATTTAATTATTATGTGCCTTGGTGTCGGTCTTTTCGGGTTCATTTTGTTTGGGACTCTGTGAGCTTCTTGGATTTTGTGAGTTTTTTCCTCCCTATATCAGGGAAATTTTCTGTTACTATTTTTTCAAACAGGTTTTCTATTCCTTGCTCAGTTTCCTCTCCTTCTGGCACCCCTATTATTCGGATGTTGTTTCGTTTAGCATTGTCCCAGAGTTCTCTTAGGCTCTCTTCCTGCTTTTTAATTTTTTTTTCTAGAAGCTGTTCTGTTTGGGTATTTATTTCTACCTTGTCTTCTAGCTCGCTGATACGGTCCTCTGCTTCTTCTAGTCTACTGTTGATGCTTTCTATTGAGTTCTTTATGGCAGTGATGTCGTTTTTCATTTCTTCTTGGTTTCTCTTCATTTCCTCTTGGTTCTTCTTCATTTCCTCTTGGTTCCTACACATATTGTTGAATTGGTCTTCCATTCTTTTCATCCACCTTATGACCATTACTCTGAATTCTTTCTCTGACAGGTTGCTTGCCTCCATTGCCTCTATTTCGTTTACTTCCTTTTCTGATGATGCCTGTTTTTCTTTCATATTTGGGTTGGTTCTTTGTTTCACCATGATTTCTCTTCTCAAGGTGTTTGGTTATGTAGATCTCTCTCTGTTGCGCTGATTCAAAGGCACAAAATAGAACACAACATGGCACAACGTACAAGGCACCGAACTAAATGCATTCACGATATTAATAACCCCAAATAAAGGTGACCCCCCCCCCCCGAGCGAAGAGAATTAGGGGATAAAGAAGAAAAAAGAGAAAAATATTAGAGAGAAAAATAAAAAACAAAAAGGAGTGCCGAAATGAGATTGGGAAAAGGGAGAGAGAAAAAAACACACAAAAAGACCAAAAAAAAAAACCAAAAAAAAACAACAACAACAAAAACAAAAAAAAATTAAGAGAATGAAATAGAGGTGGGGAAGAGGCTATTTGTATGGGGAGAGCGAGGGATTGGAAATTAGATGTATAAGTAGGGTGAAATTTAGACAGTGGGTAGAAAGAAGGAATAGGTAAAAACCAAAGCAGGAATAGGGTAAGAGAAACAGGACAACAAAAGGGGAAAAGTGAGGAAGAGAGTTTTGGCTTAAGGGTAAATGTGAGATAGAGAGAAATGATGCTAAAGGAACGATGAAAATAGAGTGTAGAACACTAATCTCAAAATAAAATAAAGAAAAATAAAAAAAAATAATAAAAAATAAAATGACCCTTGAAAAAATGGTAAAAGGATAGCAATAATACTGGTTAAAAAATGTAGTAATTAAAAAGGTAAAATCAGGTGATGAAAAAAATAAAAAATAAATAAATAAATAAAATAGGTTCTTAATGAAATGGTGAAAAAAGAATTAAAAATATATATATATAAAAATATTCGGAAGTGAAGGTGCTTCAGATCTTCCACTCTTCTTTTTGGCACGCCTCAGTCCTGCCAGGCATTCAGGGGAGTGTTGAACTTCCCTGCGATACACTGTCCCTCCGTGCAGTGAACCGCAGACCTGATTTTAAGGCAGGTTGTATTTTTTTACCAGACTGCCTTTATTTGTGATCGCAAAAGAGACAGTTCGTGGCTCTGCCTCTGGGTGGCAGTGTGTCTGGATTTACCTCCGAGGCTCTAAGTCCTCTCTATCAGTAGGGTTTTGTCCTCTATGGTATTTGGAACTGATTCGGGAAAGACCACTGCCCAGAGCTGGTTCCTTGCCACTGTCCGCTGTTTCCCAGGCTCCCCAAAAAGAACTTTCCCCTACAGGCTCTGCGAATGACCCCAACTGGGGAATCCCATGCGCTGGGTTTAATAATCAAATGCACGGATCTAAGGGGAACTGTAACAAGAGCCTGATAGTTGTGCGAATTCGCAAGCCTCCACCTTCCAGGTCTGCGCGCAGTCTCCGCGCGCCCACTCGCCCCTGGCACCAAGCAGCCAGCAGATTGGCAAAGTCCAAGGCTGCTCCTTTACATCCAGTCCAGCTATGGGCTCATTTTTCGCGTTCCCTTCTGCCAGCAGCCCTGTGGGGCCCCTTCCCCACTCGCGGGTCACGCTGGTCCCAATGGCTGCGGACTCTGTGGGGCGCAGATTCCGCCCCGCGCGCGAGCTCCTCCCTCCAACCCGAACTGCAAACCGCACCTTTAGGGGATGTCCAACCTTTCCGTGAGAAGAAGCAGTGCTCGTCTGAGTTCACGCAGTCACGCTGCTTGAGATCCCTTGTTTCCAGGTTAGTAGCTGGTCTCTGGATGCCGGCAACAACCACCCAAGATGGCACAGTCTCCGCTGCTGAGCTGGCGCACCAGGAGAGGCTTCAGCCGCAGTCTCCAACCGTCCTTTTTTTTCCCTGGGGGGTTCTCAGTCTTTCCTAGCTGCAGACAATCTCTCAGCTGAAAATCCTCTACCTATTCGGGCTGAATGTTACCCGTTTCAGCTGCTCACCCTTATCTGCTCCAGGACAAGGCACAGGACATGTCCGCTTATACCTCCACCATTTTCCGAGCCCTCTTAATATTTTTTTTAAAATGTCAAAAACAGCCTAAGTGCTCATCAGCAGATGAATGGATTAGAAAACTGTGGTACATCTACACGATGGAATACTATGCTGCTGTAAAAAAGAAGGAATTCTTACCATTTGCAACAGCAAGGATGGAACTGGAGAGCATTATGCTAAGTGAAATAAGCCAGTCAATGAAAGAAAAATACCACATGATCTCACTCATTTATGGATAATTAAGACCATTATAAGCTGATGAACAAAAATAGATACAAAGGCAGAGCAACATCGAATAGACTGTCAAACTACAGTGGGAAGGCCAGGGAGGGTTGAGGGGGTGGGTGAGAGATCAACTGAAGGACTTGTATGCATACATATAAGCCTAACCAATGGACACAAGACACTGGGGGGTATGAGAGGCTAGGGGAAGGTCAAGGGGAGAAAAAAAGTAAGACATATATAATACTCTTTGTAATACTTCAAGCAATAAAACAATTTTTAAAAAGTGTCAAGACATTTTGCTCCTATTTAAGGACAGACCCATAGGCATGAAAAGTGGCCCTTTATGAAGCAGCATTTAAATTGTAAATATTTTTAAAAAATGAACTTTTAAAACCTGAATGTGATAGGGTTCATACTTTTTAAATAATCTATAATAAGATGTCTCAATGTTACATGCAGATATAACTGAAGTCAAGAATCAGCAATGGGAAACCGTACTGTAACAATATTCATTCTGCTGGGCCTGACAAGTGACCTTCAGCTGCAGGTTCTGATTTTTGTCTTTTTTTTTCTCACCTACATGCTGAGCATAACTGGGAACCTGATTATCATCTCCCTCATCTTACTGGATTCGCATCTTAAAACAGCCATGTACTATTTCCTACAAAATTTCTCCTTCTTGGAGATCTCATTCACATCTGCTTGCATTCCCAGATACTTGTACAGCATAGCAACAGGTGACAAGCTCATTACCTACAATGCCTGTGCCGGCCAAGTGGTTTTCACCGACCTCTTCGGTGTCACTGAGTTTTTCCTCCTGGCGGCCATGTCCTATGACCGCTACGTGGCCATCTGCAAGCCCCTGCATTATGTGAGCATCATGAGCAGCACGGTCTGCAGAAGACTTGTCTTCTGTTGTTGGGTGGCTGGTCTATTCATTATAATCCCCCCACTGAGTCTGGGCCTAAATCTGGAATTCTGTGATTCTAATGTCATTGATCATTTTATCTGTGATGCAGCTCCCCTCCTGAAAATTTCTTGTTCAAATACTTGGTTCATGGAACAGACTGTCATGATTTGTGCTGTGCTGACCCTTCTAATGACACTCATGTGTGTAGTACTGTCCTACATTTATATCATCAAGACAATTTTGAGATTCCCTTCTGTTCAGCAAAGGAAAAAGGCCTTTTCCACCTGTTCTTCCCACATGATTGTGGTCTCCATCAGCTATGGCAGCTGCATCTTCATCTATATCAAACCTTCAGCAAAGGAGTCAGTGGCTATTAACAAGGGTGTGACAGTACTCACTACTTCCATCGCTCCACTGCTCAACCCTTTCATTTACACCTTGAGAAACAAGCAAGTAAAACAAGCTTTCAATAACTCAGTCAAAAGAATTGTGATATTTTCTAAAAAATAAGAGAATGTGAAGCCAAATAAACACCTATATAATGCACTTACCAAATTCCACACTCAGGTTCACTTATTCAAAACACTTATTCATCCTGATCTAGTGACATCTTCCTCACAACCTTCTTTTAAGATCCTTCTATACACAGGCATATTAATAGCTTCTTTATCTTTATTGTTGAAACTATTACAGATGTCCCCTTCCCACACACACACTGTTGACCCCCTCCACCCCGCTTCCGCCCACTCCCCAGGGCCCCCAAGCCTCCTCCACACTATTGTTTGTCCATGGTCTATGCATATATGCATATAAATTATTTGTTTAATCTCATCCTGCACCACCATCCCTATACAGGGCAGTCTGTTGCATGTTTCAATGTCTCTGGATCTGTTTTGTTTATCAGTTTATTTTCTTTAAATTTAAATCTTGATTTTGCCTCCAAATTAGGAATACCAAAATAAATAAAACAGAAGTATATCTCCAAATTAGAAACATAAAAAGAGAAATACATAGGTTAGTAAAGATTTACTTTTTCCAGAAAGAGAGTACATAACAGTGGCTATTGTTTCATCCAATCCAAACTTTCAAATGATTTATTCATCGATTCACTTAACAAATATGTATTGGGTACTTTCTTTGAAACAGCTACTGTCTTAAGCACTAAAAACAGAGAAGGGTCAATCAACCAGCAAAAACTTATTCCCCTATAGTATAGGGGTATAGGGCCTATACCCTCAGGGGAAACAAAACCAATTCTATGTTAAATAAAGCAAAATGGTTAACTTGCACTCAAATAAATGTTATTTTCATAAAAGGGGATATAAATCTCATAATGATGGGAAAACATCTGAAGTACTAAAGCTTAAAAATTATAAGATTTGTGTCAATATCAAATCGCTAATAACCAAAACTTTTAACTGTTATACCCTTTCCTCAAAAAAAATCCATAAAGTTAAAGGAAAGATAGTGACAATAGATACTTACAATTTTGAGGAAATTAAATATTTTGGTATTACAAAAACTCTGCCAAATGTAGACACATAGACTGAAATGCCAACACAAAATGTCACTAAAAATGAACAGTTTTCAAAAGGTATATGAAAAGCTGTATTTAAGTAACTGAGGTATTACATCTTTCATGATATGAAAAATTATACATGGGAAGAACACAAACTCTTTACCACATTTCCTCCAAAAAAACTGAAGCTCATAGTTCATCATCTGTAACTATCACCCCATCCCACTACACTTAAGACTCCAGAAATGTGAACCGACATTTTCCCTCCGCTTTCATGTCTAGTCTTTTTCATATGCCATTTCTATGTCAAAATATTTTCCTCACTTTGTTGACTCACAGTTTTCTCCTTGATTTTCTTTAATTCTTTATTGTTGAAAGTATTACATATGTCTCCTTTTTCCCCCATTGACCTCTCCCCATCCACTCCCACCCACTCCCGCCCCCTAGCACAGGCCCTCATGCCCCAACTGCCTGTGTCCATTGGTTATGCTTATATACATGCATACAAGTCCATTGGTTGATCTCTTACCCCACCCTCCCACCCACTCCTGCCTTCCCTCTGAGGTTTGATGATCTGTTCAATGTTTCTATGTCTCTGGATCAATTTTTGTTCATCAGTGTATATTGTTCATTATATTCCACAAATGAGTAGATCATGTGATATATCTTTCTCCGATTGGCTTATTTCGCTTAGCATAATGCTCTCCAGGTCCATCCATGTTGTTGCAAATGGTAGGAGTTATTTCATTTTTATGGCAGCACTAGAGGCCTGGTGCATGAAATTCGTGCACGGAGGGGGGGCATTCCTCAGCCCGGCCTGCACCCTCTCCAGTCTGGGACCCCATCCCTCTCGCAATCCGGGACTGCTGGCTCCTAACCACTTGCCTGTCTGCCTACCTGATTACCCCTAACCCCTCTGCCTGCCTGTCTGATCACCCTTAACCCCTCTATCTGCTGGCCTGATCATCCCTACCTTGCCCCCCTGCCTGCCTGATCACCCCAACCTTGCCCCCTGCTGGCCTGATCAACCTTAACTTGCCCGCCTGCCAGCTTGATCACCCCTAACTGCCTCCGCCTCAGCCCCGAGTCTGGCCTCCCTCTGCAGAAGGCGACCTGGCGCATCAGGGAAAGGCACCGCCCTCATTACCCCGCTGCTGCTGCCACTGCCAGCTTCAGCCTCAGCCCTTTGCAGCCGCCCATGGCTGCCTGAGCCTCGGCCCTCACAGCCGCTGCGGCTTTTTCTGGAAGGACGTCTGAAAGACTTCCACTCTAATTAGCATATTACCCTTTTATTAGTATAGATTTGGGGACCATTACAACCACGCAGAACTTAAAGAAAACACATGGCCCTGGCCGGTTTGGCTTAATGGAGAGAGCATCGGCCTGTGGACTGAAGGGCCCCAGGTTTGATTCTTGTCAGGGGCACATGCCTGGGTTGCAGGCTCGATCCCCAGTAGGGGGCCTGCAGGAGGCAGCCGATCAGTGATTCTTATCATTGATGTTTCTATCTCTCTCTCCCTCTCCCTTTCTCTCTGAAATCAATAAAAAAAATATTTAAAAAAAAAGAAAACACATGATCTTCACTTTGGGCTTTGTCATTTTACAATATCTTTTGTGCAATATTTTAACTTCCCTCAACTTTCCTTTACCCACCCTTAAAATGCAATCTATTTTGGGGAAGATGATCAGGAAAGTGATTCTAGTGGGTAGAAGGTTTTTTTGGAGGGGATGGGGTCGTGAAAGTATTTAAAAATTGAGCATGGTGATGGTGGTACCAATCTTAATTTACTTTAAAAAAACCAGTTCATTGTACACTTTAGGTGACATGTACAGTATATGAATTATATCTCAACAAAGCTGTTCTTTTATTTCTTTTTAAATAAAGACCAATCTTATAATCAATTGCAGATGTTTTCAGAGGCCCTCCAGGATTTGCTACCACATCCCAAACCATGGCTGCAACTCCCAGTTGCCTCCAGTCCTGGTGGATCTGGATGGTGTGGTTTGCAAAGGAGAAGGCGGCAAGAGGCTTGTGGAATTTCTGCAACCCCATTCCCACGGTCTCCTCATTGGGCACCAGGGCCATTTCCACTGTGTCAGCTCTCTGCTTCCTTTAACCTGTTGGGCAAAAGAATCCTGCATGCTCTGGCCAGGAAGTGCATTCCCTCTTAGGTGGCCCAAATGCTTTTTTTACGGTCATTTATAGATTCAAAAGAATAAACAGAGATGTGAAAAACTTTTGTCGAATTCCTTTTATGTGGTTCTTCCAGTCTCGTGGGAAATGAGATGTGGCTCTGAATTCATCCCAAAGGGTGTCTTTGGGCAAAAGCACCCAGAATGGCACAACTCCTGCAGCATGCCCTACACACTTCACTGTCAGGACTCAGGGGGGCTTGAGGGTGAGCGAGGTGGCGGTGGTGCCAGCTCAGGACCTGGGAGAAGGTAGCGCTTCTACACTGCCCAGGCCCGCATGGACTGCAGCTGCACCCGCCAAGGTGGGCAGGGTGTTTCTGCTGGTTTGTTTTGGTCTGGCCTCCACCCCGTCAGCCACGAACCGTGCCTGCACTGAGACTGTGAACGGTTTGATGGTCCTACTTTTTGGTGGACAGTGGACGCACTCCCACCTCCCAGGGACTGGCAGTTAGACACTGGAGGCTTCCGAGTCACTTGCAGGAAGAGCGCGGCTTTAGGTCCAGAACAGACTCAGGTGTCCTCGGCTAGGAGGTTTCCCCAGGCTAGCGACTGCTGATGGTTTGAAGGCAGGCCATGCCCTCGATTGTGGCGGGGGTCCCCTCAGGGACACTGGCTGGCCTGGGCTAAGGGCTGCCCATGGTTTGAAGGTTGGCCATGCCCCAGATCCAGGTGGGGTGTCCCCTCATGGTGACCGTTCGTCCCACTCCCTCAGCTCCCTAGCCTGCTGTTCAGTCATCCATCTGGTCGTTTTGGTCATTACAACCCCTGGCTTTTTATATATTAGGACTAGAGGCCCGGTGCACAAAAATTTGTGCACTCGGGGGGAGGGAGGGTGTCCCTTAGCCCGGCCTGTGCCCTCTCGAAGTCTGGGACCCCTCGGGAGATAACAACCTGCTGGCTTAGGCCTGCTCCTGGGTGGCAGAGGGCAGGCCTAATCCCTAGGTGCAGCCCCTGGTCGGGCTCAGAGCAGGGCCGATTGGGGAGTTGGGGCGCTGCCCCGTCATGCACAGAGCAGGGCAGATTGGGAGGTTGCGATGCCACCCTCAGTCATGCTCAGGGTAGGGCCGATTGGGGGGTTGGGGCACTGCCCCCTGTCACACTCAAGGCAGGGTTGATGAGGAGGCTGCGGCACCACCCCCTGTCACGCACAGAGCAGGGCCGATCAGGGGGTTGGGGAGCTCCTCCTGTCACGCACAGAGCAGGGCCCATCAGGGGGTTAGGGCACCGCCCTCTATCACCCACAGAGCAGGGCCGATCAGGGGGTTGGGGCACCACCACTCTCACACTCAGGGCACGGCCGATGGGGAGGTTATGGCTCTACCCCGTCACACACAGAGCAGGGCCCATCAGGGGGTTGGGGGGCCGCACCCTGACACAGAGCAGGGCCGATCAGGGGGTTGGGGCACCGCACCCTGTCACACACAGAGTCTCAGGGCAATCAGTGGGTTGGGGAGCTCCCCCTTATCAGGCACAGAGCAGGTCTGATCAGGGGGTTGGGGCACATTCCCCTGTCAGGAACAGAGCAGGGTGGATAGGGAGGTTGTGGCCCCGCCCCCTGTCACACACAGAGCCGCAGGGCGGTCAGGGGGTTTGGGCGCTGCCCCCTGTCACACTGATCCTGGTGCCGGGAGGCCTCGTGGCTCCACTGATCCCGGTGCTGGGAGGCATATTACCCTTTTACTATATAGAATAGAGGCCTGGTGCATGGGTGGGGGCTGGCTGGTTTGCCCTAAAGGGTGTCCTGGATCAGGGTGGGGGACCCCACTGGGGTGCCTGGCCAGCCTGGATGAGGGGATGATGGCTGTTTTCAGCTGGTCACACACCCTTCAGGGTGGGGGTCCCCACTGGGGTGCTTGGCCAGTCTGGGTGAAGGGCTGAGGGCTGTTTTCAGGCTGGGACTGAAGCTCCCAACCACTCCTTTTTTCTTTTTTTCTTTTTTTTATTTTGGGCCAGCTTTAGCTCTGAGGCTTGGCTCCAGCTCTGAGGCCTCAGCTGCTGAAAGTAGGTATCTGGTTTGTTTAGGTTCTATAATCAAAACTCTGTATTAACTCCAGCTCTGAGATCCCGGCTCACTGAAAGCAGGTTTCTGGGGTTTTGTTTAGCTTCTATATTTGTTACAATGTTCAAACTGCAGGCTCAGAGGCCTGCAGTGGCAGGCGGGGAACGTTGGAGTCCTCCGTCACTGAAGCAAGCAAGCCTCATGTTCAGTTTAAGCTGCCTGGCTGCCGGCCGCCATCTTGGCTGGCAGTTAATTTGCATATCGCCCTGATTAGCCAATGGGAAATGTAGTGGTCGTACGCCAATTACCATGTTTCTCTTTTATTAGATAGGATAGTATTCCATTGTGCAGATGTACCACTGTTTTTTAATCCACTCATCTGCTGATGTGCACTTAGGCTGTTTCCAAATCTTAGCTATGGTGAATTGTGCTGCTATAACCATAGGGGAGCATATATCCTTTCTGATTGGTGTTTCTGGTTTCTTGGGATATATTCCTAGAAATGGTATTACTGGGTCAAATGGGAGTTCCACTTTTAATTTTTTGAGGAAACTGCATACTGTTTTCCACAGTGGCTGCACCAATCTGCATTCCCACCAGGAGTGTATGAGGGTTCCCTTTTTTCCACATCCTCACCAGCACTTGTAGTTTGTTGATTTGTTGATAATAGCCATTCTGACAGGTGTGTGGTAGTACCTCATTGTTGTTTTGATTTGCATCTCTCGGATGATTAGTGACTTTGAGCATTTTTTCATATGCCTCTTGGCATTCTATATGTCTGCTTTCGAGAAATATCTATTCAGGTCCTTTGCCCATTTTTTTATTGGATTGTTTAACTTCCTTTTGTTAAGTTGTATGAGTTCCCTATTAATTTGGGAGATTAAACCCATATCAGATGTCACATTAGCAAATATGTTCTCCCATGCAGTGGGCTTTCTTGTTGTTTTGCTGATGGTTTCTTTTGCTGTCCAGAAGCTTTTTATTTTTATGTAGTCCCTTTTGTTTATTTTCTCCTTCGTTTCTATTGTCCTAGGAGCTGTATCAGTAAAGATATTGCTATGACAAATGTCTGAAGTTTTGCTGCCCATGGATTCTTCTAAGATTTTTATGGCTTCCTATCTTACATTAAAGTCTTTTATCCATTTTGAGTTTATTTTTATGTATGGTGTAAGTTGTTGGTCTAGTTTTATTTTTTTGCATGTATCTGTCCAATTTTCCCAACACCATTTATTGAAGAGACTGTCTTGATTCTTGCCTCCTTTGTCAAATATTAATTGGGCATAATGGTTTGGGTCAATTTCTGGGTTCTCTGTTCTGTTCCATTGATCTATATGTCTGTTCTTGCACCAGTACCAGGATGTGTTGAGAACAGTGGCTTTGTAATATAGCGTGATATCTGGTATTTTGATCCCTCCAACTTTGTTCTTTTCTCTCAGTGCTGCTGTAGATATTCAGGGTCTTTTTTTATTCCATATAAAGTTTTAGAGAGTTTGTTCTAGGTCTGTGAAATATGCCATTGGTTTTTTAATGGTGATTGCATTGAATCTATAGATTGCTTTTGGTAGTTTGGACATTTTAATGATGTTGATTCTACCAATCCATGAACATGATATCTTCTTCCATCTGTTTATGTTTTCCTCTATCTCTTTTTTCAACATCCTGTAGTTTTCCGAGTCCAGGTCTTTTACCTCCTTAGTTAAGTTTTTCCTAGGTACCTTGAGTTTTGCTATTGTTGCAATGGTAAATGGGATTGTTTTTTAGTATCTGTTTCTGGGAGTTCATTATCCTATATAATAAAAAGCCAGCGACCATAACAGCCTAATGACCAGAACAACCACTCAACCAATCACAATTTTGTGTGCTGAGCCTCTAATTGGTATATAAAAATGCCATAAATTTCTGGGTGTTAATTTTGTATCCTGCTACATTGCCGAATTTATTTATTAAATCAAGTAGTTTTTTTATGGAGTCTTTAGGGTTTTCTTTGTATAATATCATGTCATCAGCGAATAATGACAGCTTTACTTCCTTCTTTCCAATTTGGATGCCTTTTATTTCTTCTTCTTGTCCGATTGCTGTGGTTAGGACTTCCAATACTACATTGAATAAGAGTGGTGAAAGCAGTCATCCCTCTCTTGTTCCTATTCCTAGGGAAATGGTTTTAGTTTTTGCCCATTTAGTATGATGTTCACGGTAGGTTGTCATATAAGGCTTTTATTATGTTGAGGTATGAACCCTCTATTCCCATTTTGCTAAGAGTTTTTATCAATAAATGGTGTTGGATTTTGTCAAATGCTTTTTCTGCATCAATTGATAGGATCATGTGGTTTTTGTCTTGCAATCTGTTCATGTACTTTATCACATTTATTGATTTGTGGATATTTGTACCAGCCTTATATCCCTAGAATAAATCCCCTTTGGTCATGATATATGATCTTTTTAATGTATGGCTGGATATGGTTTGATAAATTTTGTTAAGGATTTTAGTGTCTATGCTCATCAGGGATATTGGCCTGTAGTTCTCTTTCTTTGTAGTGCTTTTATCTGGTTTTGGGATTAGAATAATGCTGGTTTCATAGAAAGAGCTTGGAAGTGTACCTTACTCTTGAATTTTTTGGAATAGCCTGAGGAGAGTAGGTTTTAGTTCTTTGAATGTTTGGTAAAACTCCCCTGTGAAGCCGTCAGGACTAAGGTTTTTGTTTACTGGGAGTGCTTTAATTTTCTCAGTAGTTATCGGCCTATTCAGATTTTCTGATTCTTCCTGATTGAGTCTTGAAAGATTGTATTTTTCTAGGAATATGTCCATTTTGTCTAGGTTGTTCCATTTGTTGGAATAGAGTTGTTTGTAGGTTTTTTTTTTTGTTTTTACAATCCTTTGTATTTCTGTGTCGTCCCTTGTTATTTCAGCTCTTTCATTTATGATTTTGTTTATTTCAGTCCTCTCTCTTTGCTTCTTAGTGAGCCGGGCTAGAGGTTTATCAATCTTGTTTATCCTATCAAAGAGCCAGCTCTTGGTTCTATTGATCTTTTGTATTCCTTTATTTTTCTTTTTTCTTTTTTTTTCTTTTTTTGACTTTATGTCATTTATTTGTGCTCTGATCTTTATTATTTTCTTCCTACTACTTACTCTGGGCATTTTTTTTGTTGTTCTCTTTCTAATTCTTTAAGTTGTAAGGTAGATAATTTATTACCAGATTTTCTTGTTTTTTGAGGCCTATAGTGCTATGAACTTCCCTCTCAGGACTGCTTTCACTGTATCCCATAGATTTTGGATTGCTATGTTTTCATTGTCATTTGTTTCCATGATTTTTTTTATTTCTTCTTTGATCTCTTTGGTAACCCAATCATTGTTTAACTGCATGCTATTTAGCTTCCAAGTATTTGATTTTTTCTTATTGTTTTTATTGTAGTAATTTCTAAGTTTATGCCATTGTGATCTGAGAAGATACTTGATATGATTTCAATCTTCTTGAATTTAAAGAGACAGCCTGTGTCCTAATATGAGGTCTATCTTTGAAAATGACCCATGTGCACTTGAGAAGAATGTATATTCTGGTGCTTTGGGGTAAAATGTTCTGAAGATGTCAATTAGTTCCATCTGATCTTTTGAGTTGTGTAGGCTTGATGTTTCTTTGTTGATGTTCTGCCTAGAAGATTTATCCAGTGATATAAATGGGGTATTAAAGTCCCCTACTATGATTGTATTTCTGTTGATGTCTCCCTTGATATCTTCCAGAAGTTTTTATGTATTTGGGTGCCCCTTTACTGGGTGCATATATGTCTACCAGAGTTATATCCTCTTGTTGTATTGGTTCCTTTAGTATTATAAAGTGGCCTTCCTTATCTCTTGTTATAGCCTTCAATTTGAGGTCTAATTTGTCAGATATAAGTATTGCTACCCCAGCTTTTTTTTTTTCATTTCCATTTGCCTGAAAGATATTTTTTCATCACTTCACTTTCAGTTTGTGTGAGTCCCTTGTTCTGAGGTGGGTCTCTTGTTGACAGCATTTATATAGGTCATGTTTTGTTATCCATTCAGCCACCCTATGTTTTTTTTTTTATTGGAGCATTTAATCCATTTATGTTTAAGATTATTATTAATAGGTACTTGTTTTGCCATTTTTATTCTTCATGCCTGTGTTTCTTGTTCCCTTTCTATTTCTTCTTTTTACAACAGTCCTTTTAGCATTTCTTGCATTGCTGACTTGGTGGTATTAAACTCTCTTAGCCTTTTTTCTCTGAAAATCGCCTGATTTCACCATCAATTTTGAATGATAGTCTTGCTGGGTAGAATATTATTGGATTCAGTCCCTTGCTTTCCATCACTTTACATACTTCATTCCATTCCCTTCTGTGCTGATGAGTTTCTGATGAGAAATCATTTGATAGTCTAATGGGAGATCCCTTGTAGGTAACTTTCTGTTTCTCTCTTGCTGCCCTTAAGATTCTTTCTTTGTTGTTAATATTTGTCATTGTAATTATGACATGTCTTGGTGTGGTTCTTTTTGGGTTAATCTTGTTTGGGACTCTCTGTGCTTGTGTCACTTTTTCTTCCCAAATCAGGGAAGTTTTCTGTCATTATTTCTTCAAATAGGTTTTCTATTCCTTGCTCCTTTTCTGGTCTTTCTAGCACCCCTATTATGTGTATGTTGATTTGTTTCATATTGTCTCAAAGCTCCCTTAAACTCTCCTCCTGCTTTTTAATTTTTTTCCAATTGTTGTTCAGCTTGGCTGTTTTCTTTTCTACCCTGTCTTCTAACTCGCTGATTTGGTCCTCTGCTTCTTCTGGTCTACTTTTGAAACATTCCATTGTGTTCTTATTACAGCTACATCATTTTTCATTCCCTCTTGATTCTTACATATGTTGGTAAATTTTCCATCCAGACAGTTGAACATCTTTGTAACCATTATTCTGAATTCTTTTTCTGTCATATTGCTTGCCTCCATTGTGTTTTGTTCCTTTTCTGGTGATTCCTCCTTTTCTTTCCTTTGGGGATTGTTTCTTTGACTCCCCATTTTGCTGTCTCTTTCTGGCCCTGAGCACCCTGCTTGGGGCCCAAGGGGTAGAAGCCCCTAGTGGTCCAATGGACAGGGACTTGTTAGCTTAGAAGTTGAGTCTGCCTTGAGTCTCATGCCTTTATTGACTCTACTCTGATTTGTCCCCCCTTCTTCCATGGATGGGGTCCCTCCATTGCCTACTTCAGATGTTCTGGGTTAGCAGGGGTGTGTACACAGATCCTCTGGTGTGCAACTCCCTGTGAAGACCCAGAGCTCTCTGGACTGCAATTAACTGTGCAGCCCTGGCACCTTGCTAGCGCACCACCAAGGTCCTGGGCCCAAGGCAGGGCATTCACTGGGTGGCTCCAGGTAAAACCAGCAGCACTGTCCTTGAGTCAGGGTTGGGGCTGTTGCTAGGGAGCTCCCAGTCACTGCAGCCACACTGACCTGGGGCAGTTACTGGGTAGCTCCTGGTTGCTATGGCAGCACTGTCCTGGGGCCAGGGATGGGCAGTCATAGTCAGAGGGTCATCCTGGGATGCTGGGTCCAGGCATGTTGGCAAGGAGGCACAAGCAGGAGGTCTCTCTAGCAAGTACTCACTACAGACATCTGGAAGCTCACAGAGAGGTATTGGGCTCCTCACTGCCAGGGTACGGTGGTAGCGCTATGGGGGTTATGGCTGGCAAGTGGCTCCCTGCAGGGGTCCAGCATGGCCTCCACTGCTCCCCTCTATAAGATGACGTGGGCTTGGCACTGAAAGTCATGCCCAGCCTGGGAGTGCCCCTGGTGTTAGCAGGAGCTCCCCATCTAGGAGGGCCTGATCTGCCAGTCCCTGAGACTCCTGTGAGATCTAACTGTACCTCACTCACCCACACACACACCACACATGTCCACACACGCCCCTCTCGCTCCTTTACTAACACTCTCTCCCTCCTTGCTGTCCTGCTAGCCACCATGTAGCACACTCTCATTTAGTCTCTATTGAAAACAAAAATTTGATCAGACAAAATATTTAGAGAAGGATATTTACTATTCTATACTCTGTAAATTTTTCCCATCTGTTCAACCAGAACTTTGACTAGAATAAGCTCTACCTACCAGTCTATATAACTTGACTCTGTCTCTCTTGAATAATTCTACTCATGGGCAGTATGCTGAAAAACCACAACCCCAAAAATGTCCTAATTCCCTGAACCTGTGAATATTATCTTACATGGCAAAAGGGACTTTATAGATGTCATAAAGTTATGGACCTTAAAATGAGAAAGAAATGAGATTATCCTGGATTATCCAAGAGTCCTCAATGTAATCACAGAAGCAGAAAAATCAAACCATTAGTAGGAGATGTTACATGAAAACAAGAGGTTGAAATAATACAAGGAAGGGACTAGGAGCCAAAGAAAGCATGCAGCCTCTAGAAGATAAAAAAGGAGGGGGGGGGGGGGGACAAAGAAACAGTTTCTCGCCTAAAGCCTCCAGGAGAAATGTACCCCTGCCCATAACTTGGTTTTAGACTTCTGACCTGCAGACCTATAAGAGAACTCATTTGTGTTGTTTTAAGCCACTAAATTTGTGGTAAATTGTTGCATCAATAGGAAACCTCTAATACATCAAGATATAAATAAAAAGAAGCATTTCTTCCAAACAGTTATATAAACACATCCAGATTGACTTCTGCTAGATTTGTTTAATTAGATGTACTAGGGTGAGAATGGTTAATAAAACTATATAGGTTCCAATTACACAATTCTATGATATGCCATCTGTATATTGCATTGTGTGTCCACCACCCAAATTCAAATTTTCTTCCATCACCATATATTTGACCTCTTTACCCTCACTAGCCACCCCCCCCTTTCTGCTGATAACCACAATACTATTGTCTTTGTCTATGAGTTTTTGTTTGTTTGTCTTGTTTGTCCATTTGTTGCTTTCAGTTTTATATCCCACATTGGATATATGCAGGAGATTCATGCACATTGAAATGAAATTCATTAGAAGGTGGCCAGCGGGGCAGGATTGGGTGAGACAGTCTGGACACACCCTGGAGCCAACCTCCCGCGGTCCCTCCCCAGCCAGCTGCACCTGGGGCAGTGCAGCTCAAAGGGTGTCTGCGGAGTGAGCAGGGTTCCTCTGGCAGGTAGGGTTCTTTGGCCTGGCCAGAGGGGGTAGGGCTGAAACTGACTCTCCAACATCACCCAAGCGGCCCCAGATTGCGAGAGGATGGTTTTCAGGTGACACACCATGAAATCAGGCTCCCTCCTCTCTGGTTCCTGGGTGCATCACGTGGCAACCGCCACTGCCAAGTCACCGCAGCTCTGCAGCTCCTGTGTTGAGCATCTGTCCCATGGTGGTCAATGTGTGTCATACCTACCAGCTGGTCGGACAGTCTGACAGTCGCTTAGCCTTTTATATAAATAGATATGAGTGAGATCATTTGGTACTTGACTTTTTGTCTTACTTAATTTTGTTTAGCATGACATTCTCAAAGTCCATCCATGTTGTTGCTAATGGCAGTAGTGTTTTGTCTTTTCTTATGGCTAGTAGTATTCTACTGTGTATATATGCACCACATCTCCTTTATCCAATCATCTATTCAAGGAAATTTTGGTAGTTTCCATTTCTTGGCCACTGAAATAATGCTGCAATGAATACGGGGGTGCATACATATTTGCAAGTAATTATTTTCAAATACATCAGGTAGATACCCAGAAGAGAGGTTGCTAAATCATATGTTAACCATGTTTTTAAATTTTTTTAATATATTTTTATTGATTTCAGAGAGGGATAGAAACATCACTGATGAGAGTCATGATCGGGTGCCTCCTCCATGGCCCCTACTAGGGATCAAGCCTGCAACCTGAGCATGTGCCCTGACTGGGAATCGAATCATGACCTCCTGATTCATAGGTCAATGTTCAACCACTGAGCCACACCAACCAGGCTATTCTTAAATTTTTGTGGAATCACCAAACTATTTTCTTTTTAATTAAATTTATTCAGGAGGCATTGGTTAATGCTATTACATAAGTTTCAAGTGTATAATTCTATAATACATTGTCCGTGTATTATATCGTGTGCTCACCCAAAGTCTAGTTTTCTGCTGTCAACTTATACTTGACTCCTTTTACCCTCTTTATCCTTTTCCCACCACCTTTCCCCTTTGGTAACCACCATACTGTTGTCAATGTTTATGAGTTTGGAGGAACCACCAAACTGTTTTCCATATTAGCTGTACCAGAGTGATGGTTCCTTTTTCTCCACAACGTCTCTGAAACTTGTTATTGTTTGTCTTGTTGATAATAGCTATTCTAACAGGTATGTAGTGGTATTTCATTGTAGTTTTGATTTGCATTTCCCTAGTAGCTAACAAAGTTGAACATCTTTTAAAATATCTATTGGTCATTTGTATGTCTTCTTGGGTGAAATGTCTGTTCAGGTCCTCTACCCATTATTTAATTGGATCGTGTTACAAAAAAATCATCAGATATGTAAGGAACCACAAAAGACTTCGAAGAGTCAAAGAAACCTTAAGAAAAAAAGAACAGAGCTGGAAGTATCACACTACCTCACTTCAAATTATACTGCAAAGCAACAATAATCAAAACAGCATAGTTTGGCAGAACAACAGACACACAGATCAACGGAACAGAATTGAGAGCCCAGAAATAAACCCACATGTACACAGGCATATAATTTTCAGCAAAGGAGCAAAAAAACATCCAATGGAGAAAAGAAAGCTTCTTCCATTAATTGGTGATGGGAAAATTGGAAAACCACAGGCAAAAGAATGAAACCAGACTACTGTTTATTCCCTTGTATAAAAATTAACTCTAAGATAAATATCACATGATCTCACTCATTTATGGAATATAATGAACAACATAAATTGATGAACAAAAACAGATCCAGAGACAGAGAAGCATTGATGAGACCATCAAACCTCAGAGGGAAGGTAGGGGAGGGTGGGGGTAAGGGGGAGAAATCAACCAAAGGACTTACATGCAAGCATATAGGCCTAACCAATGGACACAGACAACAAAGGGTTGAGGGCATGAGTGGGGGGGATGGGGGGTAATGTGGGGATAAGAACACATATGTAATAACTTAATCAATAAAGAAATTTTTAAAAAATTAACTCCAAATGGATCAAAGACCTAAATATAAGACCTGAAACAATCAATAACTTACATAGGAAAAAACATAGGTACTAAACTTATAAACCTTGGTCTTAGGATTTTATGAATTTGACCCCAAAGGCAGGGGAAGTAAGGGCAAAAATAAATGAAAATAAATGAATGGGACTACATCCAATTAAAAAGCTTATGCACAGCAAAAGAAACCACCAACAAAACAAACAGGCAACCGACCAAATGGGAGAAGGTATTTGCAAACTACAGCTCTGACAAGAGGTTAATATTCAAAATATATGAATTTTTTATTGTAAAATATTGTTTGTTTGCAACTTCGAGGGTGAAATGCCATAAATAGAGGGAAAGGAGAAACCTAAGAGAGAGGTGGACCACCCCAGATTAGTAGGTAGCAGGCTTATGAGCAAGGGAATTAACATACAAGGCTTGTCTTGGGAGGCCACAAGAGGAGAGATATTCACGCTTGCCCACTAGAACCTTAAAAGTTTATATAGAGGCCTTAACTGGGTTCAGTCACACGTACCATCCAGGTGGTCTCAACAACACATTGCTCTCTCAGGTCTCACGTGCCCTTGAAACGTGGTCAGGATGTTCATTCCAAGGACAGGGAGCAGGTGAGGAGCCTCCAATTGCCCTGGGACCAGCTCACCATCAATGGACAGTCACATCCTCTCAATGACCTTCTCCAAAAAACTGGGCATAAATAGGACTTTGTTTTAGTCATTAGTTAATCCATGGTAACACATTTCAAGAGCATTTATTTTTTATTTTAAATTATTCTTTTCAGTTTTACTGAGGAATAATTGAAAAACAAAATTATGAAATATTTAAAGTGTACATCATAGAGGTTTGCTATATGTGTACATTGTGAAAGGATGCTTTCCATCTTCTTAATTAATACATCCATCGCTATATAGAGAACATTAAAATTCTACTGTCTTAGCAAATTTTAATTTTATAAAACAGTGTTATCAACTATAGTCACCATATTATACATTAGATTCTCAGAACTTACTTATAACTGAAGGTTTGTACAATTTTACCAACCCCTCTCTGTTTCTCCTACTCCCTCGTTCCTGGAAACCAATTTTCTACTATCTGTTTTTGACTTTTACTTTTTCTTTATATCCCACATATAAATAGAGAGCAGTCAGATAGCTCTGGGAGTAGTGAGGTGTGAATTGGGGGGAAAAAAGAAAAGAAAAGAGAACTCATGGACATGGATAACAATGTGGTGGTTATGGGGGGAGGGGAAAAGGTAGAAGAGGGCATAGAGGAAATAAACGTTGAAGAAAAAATAAAATTAAAAGCTTGATATTCAAAAAATAAAAGCGATATGCAGTGTTTATCTTTTTCTGACTTATCTTGCAGCATAATTCCATCTTTGTTGTCACAAATATCAGGATTTATTTCTTTCTGAAGGCTAAATAATATTTCACTATATATTTCAGACATTTTGTATTTATTCATGTTACATTCTTTTGCCTGTGGCAATCCGGTTTACCCAAGATCATTTATTGAAGAGATTATCCTTCCGTATTGTATATTTTGGCTCCTTTGTCATAAATCAATTCACCATAAGAGCATGCAAATTTTTTAATAACATGGATATATAGTATATTAAATTTTAGTCTGATAGAACAACAAGATATTGAACATAAATATGGTGACATGTCTAGAAGTTTGAGAATATTGATATATATAGGCAGTTATACAAATTATGTTGTTATTTTTAAATAGTATTTATAGATATATTGATATATCTGAAGAGAAAAGTCTGAATGTTTGATAATATAATGTTATATTTTACATATATGTCCTTTTTCTTATTTTAGTAAAACTTCCCAAGTACAATATTATTCATATAACAAATCAGTAAATGATAAGTGTGATGTCTTTATGATACTTCCATATGGTATGTCTCAGCTTATGTTAGGTAATAGCAAAAAGGGGCTGAATTTGCATTTTATAACCAGAGTCTTTGGTTGTCCTACTGGCCTTTATTTGCTGCTGCATCCTCCACTCTCCAAGGACACTGTCGCTGAAGAAGCCATAGTTAACATAGTTTTTACCCTTATTTTATTCCTCAGAGGATTCATTAGTGGCTTTGTTCCAGGGTCACCAGGGACTCTTTGTTTATTCATTCAGTTAAATTTTTATCAAATAAGTACAATGCCAAACTAGATATAGTAAATGTGTGCTCACAGCCCTGAGCCCATAATAGCAACTTTCCTAAAACTGGAGAAGGTTCCTCACATTCCACAAACCTCATATTATTATTGTTGTTATTATTATTATTATTATTATTATTATTATTTGATATTTTTATATTTTTAGGAGGGTTAAAATAATACAACAGTATTTACATGTAAGTGGTTAAAGATGGATACTTCCAAGAGATCTATACATCTTAAAGCTGCTGTGACTATCACAGTGGATTTGTAAGCAAAAGTGACCAGAAGTTCATACGAAAATTTTCATCCCAACTACCATTTTTAATTTAGGAGTTTTAAGATTTCATGTATTTCAACAACCAGCAGAAACTATGATTGACAGTCATAACAGTAAGTGCGATAAAATTTACCATTTTAATTACATTTAGTTTTGTGTCGTTTTTACCGTGAGTTCCATTTTGCTTGAGAAAATGTAAAGTATCTTTTGTTTTAAAATTGGAAATGTGAAACAATTTCTCTATCAGTGAAGCAAACATATTTTTACTTTTTTAGAATGCAGTTTCTTTGCCATTTACTTGGAGATTTTTATGCACAAAAATATATTAGCATTTAAAAGGATTAAAATTGGATATCTATCTAGAAATATATATCATCAACCTCACATTTAAAATTAAGATATCTATTCATCTAATTGTGTAGGCATACTTCTTTGATTCCCAAAAGAATGACAGGGCTGGAAGATGACTCAGTAAGATGATGCCTGAGAGATTAGAAAGAGGGTTGAAGAAAGATAGTAGGTGGCCAGCAGAAATCTTTCTCCTATCTCAATTTGATCTAATTCAGTCATTGAATGTATCTCCAGTCCCCTTAGTGTGTTCCATCAGGAAAACCATTAGCCTAGTTTAGTTCTTCTTCCTTATGTTGGTACTGTATCCCTGAGGCCTTAACTATATTCTCTACTAGATCATCAGAACTGACCCTGTCTCATATCAGCAGAGCAACATATCAGTATTCACAATGAAGTGAGTCTACAGACAAATAAATTGGGGTCTCCAGGGAAACTTTTCATAATTCACTGTTGTAGCGAAATTCTAACCTGGAGACATTTTAAAATAAAAATAGTGGAGTCCTACTAATGTAATTGGCAATGCCTTAAAACAACCTGTGAAAAAGTTATTAACACAAACTCAGAATCAAAACAGACCCTGTCCTCTGGATTTATTGTCTTCCACATAGGTGCTCTCAATGCAAACATTGCATCAACAGAATTTTGCTGGAAGATAAAGCAGAGAACACAGTCTCTCTTCATCCGCTGAAGGTGATAAACAAAAGCAGGAAAGTTGATCCTCTTTGAAAGCAAAAGAAAACATTCAGCAACAGATTCTCACATAGAAAAAAATTTGAAATCCAATAATTATTTAATCAAAATTCCACATTTTTAAGATTTAAAAAGTGAACATTCTGGTTACATAGCTAACCTCAAGTTCCTTAGCCAGTTCAGGACAAAATGAGCTCTTTTTTAAATAACCTGATTTGGAGTTACATTGGTTAATAAAATTATATAGGTTTTAAGTGTACAATTCTATGATACATCATCTGTATATTGCATTATGTGCCTCAAAATCAATATCAAAGTACTTTGAATTATAATTCCAAAAGAAAGAAAAACAGCTTCGTAGGTGTCTGGAAAACATGCATGGATAAATTCATTTCGAAACATTTATTGAACATTTGAAAACATATCTGGGACTACATTAGTTGTATGTGAAAAAGACACACATTTAATATCCCCACAAATGAGTATTCCTTCTTATGTGTTAAAATAGTAGCAAGCATTGTTTTCCATGGGAACCCAGTGACAAGGCTTGCAGCTAATAGCTATCAGACCTGCAGGAAACTTCCCAGAGGATTTAAGAGGAAGTTGAAAACCAATGGAAGAATAGAAGTTATTCAGGTGAGCTGAAGACAGAACATATGTTCTGTGAGAAATGTTTACTAAAATACCTGTCACATAAAATGGGCTTGATAAATATAGTTCATTACTTTTATTGAAAGGAAATATTAACAGGAAGAGGAGGAAGAGGGATAGAGAAGATCATCAGTTTTATTTGTGACAATGGATTTGAAGTCCATGTTTAATGTTCAAATAGATATGTCAGATTCATCTGAAAATCAGGAAGGACTATTACAAAATAAAGATACTGATCCTATATAATAAAAGCCTAATATGCTAAGTGTCCAACCGTTTGTTTGACCATTCAACCAGTCTCTATGATGCGCACTGGCCACCAGGGGACAGATGTTCTGACTGTTAGGTTAGCTTGCTGCTGGGGTCCAGCCAATCGGGGCTGAGAGAGACGAGCCTGACATGCACTGGAGCACTCATGCAGTCCCTCTCTAGCCCCGAGTGCACTGGTGGGGTCCCTCAGCCTGGTCTGCACTCTCTCATAATCTGGGACCCTTTGGGGGATGTCCAAGAGCTGGTTTCGGCCTGATCCCCGCAGGTCAGGCTGAGGGACCTCTACCGGTGTGCGAATCTGGGCACCGGACCTCTAGTTTAGTAATAATCACCTGTAATATGATATTTCAAAACACAGGAATTAATGAAAATACATAAAAAATATAAATATGGTGAAAGTGAAAAGAGATGAAGAAAAAAACAGATAAAAAGGTCAGAGAAGTAGATTTTGAGGAAGATGGCGGCGATATAGGCAGACGCGTCCCAGGTCCTGTCCCGGAGCAAATGGAGAGAGCAGCTGAAACTAATAGCACCCACCCCGAATTGGCGAAATTGCTCAGCTGGTGAGACGGTTTGCAGCCGGGAAGAGCAGAACTCCCGTGGAAAGGTAAAAAAAACCAGGGTTTGGGCAGGAAAGTTTGCCAGACCTCTGAGCCCAGAGAGTCGGAGTGAGACCGCGTGGCAGACAGCCGCGTCCCTTGGGACAGGCACAGCCCCTGACGGGGGAAAGGAGAACCGCGGGATTCCTGGCTCCGCCGGGGGAGTTGAGAGCTAGGTTCTGTGATCACGGAGGACTGAGCCTAAAGGGGGCAGCCTGAAGAGCTGACCAGACCATGCAGTCCCAGTAAGAGAAGAAGCTTACAGAAACCGAGCCTTTCCCGTTTCCGCGGCCGGCGTTTGTTTGTTTGTTTTCACTGAATCCTGTTCATGGGACATTTCGGATACAGACACTCACCTGTGCTGAAGAGAGGGAGAGTGTGCGGAGGAGTGGAATCTGGGGAGAGACTGAGGAGAGAGGGGGGCCGGGAGAGGTGGCAGCGAATTGAGTGCTGAGACACCCCTAAGCCCAGGTCCGGGGCAGCCATTCTCTCCGGAGAGTGAGACTCCTCCCCCCAGCCCCCAGGCAAGGAGCACAGCCACACCCAGATTCCACCCTGTAGGAGATCAAGGATTAAAATAATCTGATCAGTCCCTGGGAGTTAACAGGGTCTGGCCTATAGAGGGATTTTCAATCCCAGCAACAACACGGCGCCGGTAACTAACTATTACGCAGCCAGCTCTGGGCAGTGAACTTCCACTGGTCAGAGAGGCCCTATAGCCTCAGAGGTCAACCCCAGAACACTGCCACCCAGAGGCTGACCCACAAACTGACTCTTTGCTAAACACAAAATAAGGCAGTCTGGGATACAAATGCAGCTTGCTTTAAAATAAGGACTGTGGTTTACAACACAGAGGAACAGTGTATCGCAGGGAAACCCAACACTCTCCTGGATACCTGGCAGGTCTAAGGCGAGCCACACTGAAGAATAGAAGAACCGAAGGACCTTCACTACTGCAATTCTTTTTTTTTTTTTTTTTTTCTTTTTTCACCTTTTAACTAAGAAACCAATTTTTTTCTTCTTCTTTTTTTTTCTTTTCTTTTTTTTTCTTCTTCTTTTTCCATCACCTCATTTTACCCTTTTAACTACTACCTTCTTATTTTTAACCAGTATTATTACTGCTACCATTTTACCATTTTTTAAAGTGCCATTTTATTTTCTCTTTATTTTGTTTTGGGATTAGTGTTCTCCAATCTATTTTCATCGTTATATTATTGGTTGTTTCTAGTTTGCATTCATCTCCAGGGAGCTGTTGCTGGAATCTGTTGGGATTAATGGCGGTTCTATAGGAGTATTCTCCTCATATTAAAAGTCTCTTCCCCTCTTCCACTTCATTCTCTCTTTTCGCTTTTATTTACTTTTCTTTTTTCTTTTTTCTCCTTTTTTTTTTCTTGTCTTTTCTTTTTTCGCTTCCCCCCCCCCCCCTCCTTTTTCCCAATTTCATTTTTGCACTCCTTTTTTTGGTCCCTACTTTTCTTTTTTTTTTTCTCTCTCTCTTTTATCTTTTTCCCTTCCATCCTCCTTATCCCCTAATTCTCTTAATTCGGGTGGTCACCTTTATTTGGGGTTATTAATATCGTGAATATATTTGTGTATACTGCCGGGTACGTGGTGCCTTGTTGTGTTGTATTTTGTGCCTTTAAATCAACGCAGCAGATCGAAGCTACAGCAACCTTTAGAGCACCACACCCTCTGCTGAGGAACAGCAGCTGTATGTGAAGCCTCGCCCAACCAGCCAGAAGAGCCACCTCAGCTGTGAACAGCACACACCAGAGGAGCTGCTGCCAACTGAAGAGCAGCTGCTACCGCAACCGCCCGAAGAGCAACCACAGACCAAGGAGTCACTGCCACCAAGGGAGAAACCACTGAACGACTCAACGTCTAGATATGTCAGTGAGATCAAACATGGGTAGACAAAGAAACCCCCAAAGGAAAGAGAAGGAGGACTCTCCAGAAAAGCAGCTAAGTAATACAGAGGCATGCAACATGACAGACAAAGAATTCAGAATAAGGGTCCTAGAGTGCATAAACCGGATGGAGGAAAAAATCGACATCCTCTGCAAGAAGCAAGAAGAAACAGATGAAAAAATCGATAACATATGGAAGAAGCTAGAAGAAACAGATGAAAAAATCAACAACTTAAGTAAGACCCAAGAAGAAATGAAAAGTGATATAGCTGCAATGAAAAACTCCATTGAAAGTATCAACAGTAGACTAGGAGAAGCGGAGGACCGAATTAGTGAATTAGAAGACAAGGAAGCAAAACACACCCAAAATGTACTGCAATTGGAGAAAAAAATGAAAAGACAGGAGGAGAGCCTAAGGGAGCTTTGGGACAACATGAAACGAAACAACATACGAATAATAGGGGTACCAGAACAACAGAAGGATGAACAAGGATTAGAAAACCTATTGGAAGAAATAATATCAGAAAACTTCCCTGAGGTGGGGAAGAAAAAAGTCACACAAGCCCAGAGAGTCCCAAACAAGGTGAACCCGAAAAGACCCACACCAAGACACATCATAATTACCATGGCAAATGTTCAGGACAAAGAGAGAATCTTACAGGCTGCAAGAGAGAGACGGAAAGTTACATACAAGGGATCTCCCATTAGATTGTCAAATGATTTCTCAACAGAAACACATCAGGCCAGAAAAGAATGGACAGAAATTTACAAAGTGATGCAAAGCAAAGGACTGAATCCAAGAATACTCTATCCAGCAAGGCTATCATTCAAACTTGAAGGGGAAATAAGAAGCTTCACAGACAAAAAAGGGCTAAGGGAGTTTATCACCACCAAGCCAGCAATGCAAGGAATGCTAAAGGGACTGGTATAAAAATAATAAAAAGCTCAGAAAGAAAACAGCCACACACACACAAAAAGAAATGGCTACAAATAAGTACCTTTCAATAATAACTTTAAACGTAAACGGACTAAATGCTCCAACCAAAAGACATCGAGTGGCTGAATGGATAAAAAAACATGACCCATACATCTGCTGTCTACAAGAAACCCACCTCATTAGAAGGGACTCACACAGACTGAAAGTGAAAGGATGGAAAAATATCTTTCAGGCAAATGGAAAGGAAAAGAAAGCTGGGGTAGCAATACTTATATCGGACAAAATAGACCTCAAAGTGAAGGCCATAACAAGAGATAAGGAAGGCCACTTCATAATACTAAAGGGATCAATTCAACAAGAAGATATAACCCTGGTAAACATATATGCACCCAATGCAGGAGCACCCAAATTCATAAAAAAACTCCTGGAAGATATCAAAGGAGAGATCAACAATAATACAATCATAGTAGGGGACTTTAATACACCACTGACAGCACTGGATAAGTCCTCTAGACAAACAATCAGCAAAGATACAGCAATCCTAAATGACTCACTAGATCAGATGGACTTAATAGACATCTTCAGAACACTTCACCCCAGTGCCACGGAATATACATTCTACTCAAGTGCTCATGACACATTTTCAAAAATAGACCATATATTGGGTCACAAGCAAAGTATCCCCAAATTCAAGAAGATTGAAATCATAAAAAGCATCTTCTCAGACCACGATGGCATAATATTAGAAATAAACTACAATAAAAACAACCCAAAATACTCAAACACCTGGAAGCTGAATAGCATGCTATTAAATATTGATTGGATTACCAATGAAATCAAAGAAGAAATTCAAAACATCCTGGAAACTAATGACAATGAAAACACAACAATCCAAAACCTATGGGACACAATGAAAGCAGTCCTGAGAGGGAAGTTTATAGCTCTACAGGCCTATCTCAAAAAACAAGAAAAAATGGTAGTAAATCAGCTAACTTTACAACTCAAAGAATTAGAAAGAGAGCAACAAGAAAACCCCAGAGTGAGCAGAAGGAAGGAGATAATAAAGATTAGAGCAGAAATAAATGACATAGAGACCAAAAAAACAATACAGAAAATCAATGAAACCAAGAGCTGGTTCTTTGAAAGGATAAACAAGATTGACAAACCTCTAGCCAGACTCACCAAGAAGCAAAGAGAGAGGACCCAAATAAACAAAATCAGAAACGATAGAGGCGAAATAACAACAGACCCCACAGAAATACAAATGATTGTTAAAAAATACTATGCTCAGCTCTACTCGAACAAACTAGACAACCTGGAGGAAATGGACAAATTCCTAGAAAAATACAACACTCCAAAACTCAATCAGGAAGAATCTAAAAATCTCAACAGGCCAATAACTATGGAAGAAATTGAAGCAGTCATCAAAAAGCTTCCATCAAACAAAAGCCCAGGACCAGACGGCTTCACAGGGGAGTTTTACCAAACATTCAAGGAAGAACTAAAACCTATCCTCCTCAGACTACTAAAAAAAATTCAAGAGGAAGGAACACTTCCAAGCTCATTCTATGAAGCCAGCATCACCCTAATACCAAAACCAGGTAAAGACAACACAATGAAAGAGAATTACAGGCCAATATCCCTCATGAACATAGATGCCAAAATCCTCAACAAAATCTTAGCAAATCGGATCCAGCAGTACATCAGAAAGATCATACACCATGACCAAGTAGGATTTATCCCAGGGATGCAAGGATGGTACAATATCCGCAAATCAATAAACGTGATACATCACATAAACAAACTGAAAGAAAAAAACCACATGGTCATATCAATTGATGCAGAAAAAGCATTTGACAAAATTCAACACCCATTTTTGATAAAAACTCTCAGCAAGGTGGGAGTAGATGGATCATACCTCAACATAATAAAAGCCATATATGACAGGCCCACAGCCAACATCATACTCAATGGACAAAAACTAACACCATTTCCCCTAAGAACAGGAACAAGACAGGGATGCCCCCTCTCACCACTCCTGTTCAACATAGTACTGGAAGTGTTAGCCATTGCAATTCGGCAAGAAGAAGAAATAAAAGGCATCCAAATTGGAAAAGAGGAAGTAAAACTGTCCTTATTTGCAGATGACATGATATTATACATACAAAACCCTAGAGACTCCATCAAAAAGCTACTAGACTTAATACACGAATTTGGCAATGTAGCAGGATACAAAATTAACCCCAAGAAATCTGAGGCATTTCTATACACCAATAGTGAACTTTCAGAAAGAGAGATTATAAAAACAATCCCGTTTACCATCGCACCAAAAAAATTAAGCTACCTAGGAATAAACTTAACTAAAGAGGTAAAAGACCTCTACTCAGAAAACTACAGGACGTTGAAAAAAGAGATAGAGGAAGACATAAACAGATGGAAGAACATACCGTGTTCGTGGATTGGTAGAATCAACATCATTAAAATGTCCATACTACCCAAAGCAATCTATAAATTCAACGCACTTCCCATTAAAATACCAACGGCATACTTCAGAGATCTAGAACGAACTCTCCAAAAATTCATCTGGAATAAAAAAAGACCCCGAATAGCTGCAGCAATCCTGAAAAAGAACAAAGTAGGTGGGATCTCAATACCAGATATCAAGCTGTATTACAAAGCCACCGTTCTCAAAACTGCCTGGTACTGGCACAAGAATAGGCATATAGATCAATGGAATAGAATAGAGAGCCCAGAAATCGGCCCGAACCAGTATGCTCAATTAATATTTGACAAAGGAGGCAAGAACATTCAATGGAGCCAAGATAGTCTCTTCAATAAATGGTGTTGGGAAAATTGGACAGATATATGCAAGAAAATGAAACTAGACCACCAACTTACACCATACACAAAAATAAACTCAAAATGGATAAAGGACTTAAATGTACGACAGGAAACCATAAAAATTCTAGAAGAATCCAAAGGCAACAAAATCTCAGACATATGCCGAAGCAATTTCTTCACTGATACAGCTCCTAGGGCACTTGAAACTAAAGAGAAAATGAACAAATGGGACTACATCAAAATAAAAAGCTTCTGCACAGCAAAAGAAACCATCAACAAAACAACGAGAAAACCCACTGTGTGGGAAAACATATTTGCCAATGTCATATCTGATAAGGGCCTAATCTCCAAAATTTATAGGGAACTCATACAACTTAACAAAAGGAAGATAAACAATCCAATCAAAAAATGGGCAAAGGACCTAAATAGACACCTTTCAAAAGAGGACATTCAGAAAGCCAAGAGACATATGAAAACATGCTCAAAGTCACTAATCATCCGAGAGATGCAAATCAAAACAACAATGAGGTACCATCTCACACCTGTCAGACTGGCTATCATCAACAAATCAACAAACGACAAGTGCTGGAGAGGATGTGGAGAAAAAGGAACACTTGTGCACTGCTGGTGGGAATGCAGACTGGTGCAGCCACTATGGAAGACAGTATGGCGTTTCCTTAAAAAAATGAAAATGGAACTCCCATTTGACCCTGTGATCCCACTTCTAGGAATATATCCCAAGAAACCAGAAACACCAATCAGAAAGGATATATGCACCCCTATGTTCATAGCAGCACAATTCACCATAGCTAAGATCTGGAAACAGCCTAAGTGCCCATCAGTAGATGAATGGATTAGAAAACTGTGGTACATCTACACGATGGAATACTATGCTGCTCTAAAAAGGAAGGAACTCTTACCGTTTGCAACGTCATGGATGGAACTGGAGACCATTATGCTAAGTGAAATAAGCCAGTCAATGAAGGAAAAATACCACATGATCTCACTCATTCATGGATAATAGAGACCATTATAAACTTTTGAACAATAATAGATACAGAGGCAGAGCTGCCTCAAACAGATTGTCAAACTGCAGCGGGAAGGCCGGGGAGGGTTGGGGGGCAGGAGGTAGGGGGGTAAGAGATCAACTAAAGGACTTGTATGCATGCATATAAGCATAACCAATGGACATAAGACACTGGGGCATAGGGGAGGCTGGGGGACTGTCTAGGGCGGGGTGATAAAATGGACACATATGTAATACCCTTTGTAATACTTTAAGCAATAAAAAAAAAAAACAAAAAAAAACAAAAAAAAAAAAAAAAAGAAGCACTCTTTTAGATTAAAAAAAAAAAAAAAAAAAAAAAAAAAAAAAAAAGGTCAGAGAAATATACCATCTTTGAAGTTTATCAGAGCACTTCGTAAAAGTATAAATGTATACTGTGCATAAATATAAGTATATTGTGTATTAAGATAGTTTATATTCTGCACCACTGTGAATTATGCGTGATTACTTGGGGACAGAAAAACCATAGAAGGAGGCAGTGTAAGGAGAAGAGCTGAAAAAATGTGTGTGTGTGTGTGTGTGTGTGTGTGTGTGTGTGTGTGTACGTGTAGGCATGATAGAGTTTAGAGGTGTTCAGGAGAGAAACACACAGTATGCAATAAACAAAAATAGAAAACAAAATTCTTTTTTTTAAAATTTATTTATTTATTTATTATTGCTTAAAGTATTACAAAGGGTATTACATATGTGTCCTTTTTTTTCCCCCCGCCCTTGACAATCCCCTGGCCTCCCCTACTCCCCAGTGTCTTATGTCCATTGGTTATGCTTATATGCATGCATACAAGTCCTTCGGTTGATCTCTTACCCCCCTCCCTCCTGCCCCCCAACCCTCCCCGGCCTTCCCGCTGCAGTTTGACAATCTGTTTGAGGCAGCTCTGCCTCTGTATCTATTATTGAAAACAAAATTCTTTAATCATAGAGCTGGAACAGAGACTTCAAGTGACTACAGAGAGTGCATAGAGAGCCCAAGTTATCTGACTAATATTGATACGTTAGGGAACAAATCATCAGGCAAATACATCAAACAGAATTCTTGAAAGTCAAGATATTTTGCTCCTATTAAATGACAGACCCATAGGTGTGAATAGTCGTCCTTTTCAAAGTAGCATTAAAATTGTAAATATTTTTAAATAATTTTTTAAACCTGAATATGATAGGTTTCATACTTTTTGATAATCTATAAGATGTCTCAATGTTACATGCAGATATAACTGAAGTCAAGAATCAGCAATGGGAAACCATACTGTAACATTCATTCTGCTGGGCCTGACAAGTGACCTTCAGCTGCAGGTTCTGATTTTTGTCTTTTTCTTTCTCACCTACATGCTGAGCATAACTGGGAACCTGGTTATCATCTCCCTCATCTTACTGGATTCGCATCTTAAAACAGCCATGTACTATTTCCTACAAAATTTCTCCTTCTTGGAGATCTCATTCACATCTGCTTGCATTCCCAGATACTTGTACAGCATAGCAACAGGTGACAAGCTCATTACCTACAATGCCTGTGTCAGCCAAGTGGTTTTCACCGACCTCTTCGGTGTCACTGAGTTTTTCCTCCTGGCGGCCATGTCCTATGACCGCTACGTGGCCATCTGCAAGCCCCTGCATTATGTGAGCATCATGAGCAGCACGGTCTGCAGAAGACTTGTCTTCTGTTGTTGGGTGGCTGGTCTATTCATTATAATCCCCCCACTGAGTCTGGGCCTAAATCTGGAATTCTGTGATTCTAATGTCATTGATCATTTTATCTGTGATGCAGCTCCCCTCCTGAAAATTTCTTGTTCAGATACTTGGTTCATGGAACAGACTGTCATGATTTGTGCTGTGCTGACCCTTCTAATGACACTCATGTGTGTAGTACTGTCCTACATTTATATCATCAAGACAATTTTGAAATTCCCTTCTGTTCAGCAAAGGAAAAAGGCCTTTTCCACCTGTCTTTCCCACATGATTGTGGTCTCCATCAGCTATGGCAGCTGCATCTTCATCTATATCAAACCTTCAGCAAAGGAGTCAGTGGCTATTAACAAGGGTGTGACAGTACTCACTACTTCCATCGCTCCACTGCTCAACCCTTTCATTTACACCTTGAGAAACAAGCAAGTAAAACAAGCCTTCAATAACTCAGTCAAAAGAATTGTGTTATTTTCTAGGAAATAAGAGAATGTGAAGCCAAATAAACACCTATATAATGCACTTACCAAATTCCACACTCAGGTTCATTTATTCAAAACACTTATTCATCCTGATCTAGTGACATCTTCCTCACAACCTTCTTTTAAGATCCTTCTATACACAGGCATATTAATAGCTTCTTTATCTTTATTGTTGATACTATTACAGATGTCCCCTTCCCACACACACACTGTTAACCCCTTTCACCCCGCTTCCGCCCACTCCCCAGGGTCCCCAAGCCTCCTCCACACTATGGTCTATGGTCTATGCATATATGCATATACATTATTTGTTTAATCTCTTCCTATCCTTCCTCTCCACCCTTCCATCCCCTGCAAACAGGGTAGTCTGTTGCATGTTTCAATGTCTCTGGATCTGTTTTGTTCATCAGTTTATTTTCTTTAAATTTAAATCCTGATTTTGCCTTCAAATTAGAAATACCTAATACAATAAAATAAAATAAAACAGAAGTATATCTCCAAATTAGAAATATAAAAAGAGAATACATAGGTTAGTAAAGATTTACATTTTCCAGCAAGAGAGTACATAACAGTGGCCATTGTTTCATCCAATCCAAACTTTCAAATGATTTATTCATTGATTCACTTAACAAATATGTATTGGGTAATTTCTTTGAAACAGCTACTGTTTTAAGCACTAAAAACAGAGAAGTATCAACCACCCAGCAAAAACTTATTCTCCTACACCAGTGATGGCAAACCTGTTGAGCTCAGCGTGTCAGCATTTTGAAAAACCTTACCTTAACTCTGGTGCCATGTCACATATAGAAATATTTTGATATTTGCAACCATAGTAAAACAAAGACTTATATTTTTGATATTTATTTTATATATTTAAATGCCATTTAACAAAGAAAAATCAACCAAAAAAATGAGTTCGCGTGTCACCTCTGACACACGTGTCATAGGTTCGCCATTAATGTCCTATACCCTCAAGGGTAAACAAAACCAATTCTATGTTAAATAAAGCAAAATGGTTAACTTGCACTCAAATAAATGTTTTTTCATAAAAGGGGATATAAATCTCATAATGATGGGGAAAACATCTGAAGTACTAAAGCTTAAAAATTATAAGATTTGTGTCAATATCAAATTGCTAATAACCAAAACTTTTAACTGTTATACCCTTTCCTCAAAAAATCCATAAAGTTAAAGGAAAGATATTGACAATAGATCATTACTATTTTGAGGAAATTAAATATTTTGGTATTACAAAAATTCTGCCAAATGTAGGCACATAGACTGAAATGCCAACACAGAATGTCACTAAAACAGAACAGTTTTTAAAAGGTATATGGAAAGCTGTAATTAAAGTATTACATCTTTTCTTATATGTGAAAAGTTATACATGGGAAGAACACAAACTCTTTACCACATTTCTTCCAAAAAAATAGAAGCTCATAGGTTATCATCTGTAACTATTTCCCCCATCCCACTACACATGAGACTCCAGAAATTTGAACCTACATTTTCCCTCTGCTTTCACGTCTAGTCTTTTATATATTCTGTTTCTCTGTCGAAAATATTTTCCTCATTCTTTGTTGACTCACAGTTTTCTCCTTAAATTTTTTAATTTAGAAGGCACTCGGGTTATTTAAAAATTAAATATAAAGCTGCTATGTGAGCCAGCAACTCCCCTTCTGGGTATTTATCCGAAAGAATTAAAATCAGGAAATTAAAGAGACATCGGCACTCCTATGTTCATTACAATACTATTCACAATAACTAAGATGTAGAAACAACCTAAACATCTATCAACTGGCTAATGGATAAAAAAAAATGTAGTATAAACATAGAGCAGAATAGTATTCATACTTTAAAAGGCAGAAAATTTTGCTCTGGCCAGGTGGCTCAGTTGTTTGAATCATCGTCCCATATACCAAAAAGGTTGTGGGTTTGATTCCTGGTCAGAACACATACCTTGGTTCTGGGTTCTATCCCTGGTTGGTGTGCATATGGGAGACAACCAATCGGTGTTTCTCTCTCACATGGTTGTTTCTCTCTCTTTCTATCTCCCTTCTTCTCTCTCTAAAAATCAATAAACATATCTTCAGGTGAGGATTTAAAAAATAAAGAAAAAGAAGGAAATTTTGCAACATGCAACAACATGGATGGACCTTAAAGACATTATGCTAAGTAAAATAAGCCAGACACAAGACAAGCACTTCATAAACCCACTTACATGAAGTATCTAAAAAGTTAAATTTATAAAATTAAAAACTAAGATGGTGGTTACCAGGTTCTGAGGGAAGGAGAACAAACAAGCATATGTTTCAGTTAAGATGAATAAGAACTAAAGGTCTACTGTACCTTAAGTGAAAAATAATGTACAATTTTTAAGAGGAAACATCTCATTTCCAGTGTGAATTTTTTAAGAGGAAAGATGTGTTAAGTGCTCTTACCACAATAACTTTTTTCAAAACCACACACACATTTTTTAAATAATAAAGAAACAAGCACATATAAATACAATTTTACGGAAATACCAAAATCTAGCTTGATGCTAGTTAATTTGATTACCAAAAGGTTGTGGGTTCAATTCTCAGTCAGAGCACATACCTAGGTTGCGGGTTCTATCCCCGGTTGGGATGTGTATGGGAGGCAAACAATCAATGTTTCTCTCTCACCTCAGTAAATTTAATTTAAAAGAGACTCCCAACAACAACAAAAATGTTCTGAGTCAGAAAGCTTCACAGGTGAATTTTATGAAGCATTCAAAGAAGAACTACCACCTATCCTTCTCAAATTATTAAGGGGAGGGAGGACTCCTAAGCTCAATTCATGAGGCCAGAATTATTCTAATACAAAACCACATATGAAAACTACAAAGAAATACAATTATATGCCAACATTCCTGGTGAACATAGATTCAAAAATCCTCAACAAAATATTAGCAAACAGAAATCAGGAATACATTGAATAAGATCATACATACACCATCATCAAATGAGGTTCATTCCTAGGATGCAAGATTGGTAGAGTATCTGCAAATCAATGTGATAAGTCACATAAATAAAATGAAGGATAAAAATTATATGATCATATCAATAGATGCAAAAAAGCATTTGACAAAATCCAGTACCCATTTATGATAAAAAAAAAAAAAAAAAAAAAAAAAAACCTCAGCAGAATGGGAACAAAGGGAACATACCTCAACATATGTCATTCCATATATAACAAACCCACACACAACAGGGGCAAATTTAAAGTGTTTCCCTTAATATCAGAAACAAGACAGGGATGTCCTTTTTGGTGATGTTTATTCAACACAGTATTTGAAGTCCTATGGTTGCCAAAGGGGACAAGGTCCAAGAACTAGTGAAAAAGGTGAAGGGATTAAGATGAATAAGAACTAAAGGTCTACTGTACCTTAAGTGAAAAATAATGTACAATTTTTAAGAGGAAACATCTCATTTCCAGTGTGAATTTTTTAAGAGGAAAGATGTGTTAAGTGCTCTTACCACAATAACTTTTTTCAAAACCACACACACATTTTTTAAATAATAAAGAAACAAGCACATATAAATACAATTTTACGGAAATACCAAAATCTAGCTTGATGCTAGTTAATTTGATTACCAAAAGGTTGTGGGTTCAATTCTCAGTCAGAGCACATACCTAGGTACATACCTAGGCACATACCAAGAAGTACATTGGTAGCTACAAAATAGTCATAGGGATGTCAATACAACATGGGGAATACAGTAAAAAATATTGTAATAGCTATGTATGGTGCCAGGTGGGTACTGGAAATGCCAGGGTGAACACTTCCTAAAGTACATGCTCTCTAACCACTATGCTGTGTACTTGAAACTAACACAAAATAATATTGAATGTAAACTATAATTGAAAAATAAAATGTCTAAGGAGACTAGACTGCAGGTAGTGAGCACACAATAGAGTATACAGATATAGTATTATAGAGTTCTACACCTGAGATTTATATGTTATTAACCAATGTTATCCCATAAATTTATTTTTTTTTTAAATACTATCTTGCCCTGGTCGGTATGGCTCAGTTGGTTGGAGTGTTGTCCTGTGCACCGAAGGGTCACTGGATCGATTCCCAGTAAGGGTGCATACCCAGGTTGCAGGTTCGACCCTGTAGGGGTGCATACAGGAGGCAACCATGCAATGTTTCTCTCTTACATCGATGTCTCTCTCTCTCTCTCTCTCTCTCTCTCTCTCTCTCTCTCTCTCTCTCTCTCTCTCTCTCTCTCTGAAATAAAAACATATATTCAGGTGAGGATTAAAAAAATACTATTGTGAGACCCCCGAAGAGGGACCCTCACTCTGTCCCATAGATTGACGGCGACCCAATCATCCGCAGGAGACGTCACTTGATGCAATCAGCAAGAGGCTTTATTCCAGCATGCTGGGGCACAACTCATACTCACGCAGGAGCAGAGGAGTTGGGCCCCGAACAGAGAGTTTTCCAGATATTTATGGGCAAAAATTATACATTAGGGAGGGGTCGCATGCAGGAGGGAGAGAGGGGAACAAAGGATTTCCAAAGGGGTCTGAGTTGTCCTGACAAGGCTGAAGGTTTAGTCATCATTCCTGGTTTATCTCAAGGTTGATTGAAGCCTGGCTTACTCAGCCCACCCTTTGTTGGGGCTATCTCCTGGAGGAACAGCCTTGGGGAGGGTGTCATTCCGTTCTGTTCCTATCTCTAGTGGGGGAAGCCTAGGGAGTTGAGATAAAACAGGCAGCTAAGCCTGGCAGCTGGGCCTGTGCAGTTTGTAACATTCTTTCACTATCCTATATAATAAAAGCCTAATATGCTAAGTGTCCGGTCAGCCAGTCGTCCATTCAACCAATGAAAGCGTAATATGCTAATGATATGCTAAGGCTGCTCAACCCCTTGCTATGACATGCACTGACCACCAGGGGGCAGACGCTCTGACCAGTAGGTTAGCTTGCTGCTGGGGTCCGACTGATCAGGACTGAGCCAGACAGGCTGGACATGCCCTGGAGCCCTCCCACTGTCCCTCCCAGCTGGCCAACCTTCCACATCCCTCCCTGGCCCTGATCATGCACCAGTGGGGTCCCTCAGCCTGGCCTGCACCCTCTCACAATCCAGGACCCCTCAGGGGATGTCGGAGAGCCGGTTTTGGCCCTATCTGGCAGGCCAGGCCAAGGGACCCCCACTGGTGCATGAATTCATGCACTAAGCCTCTAGTCTTTACATAAATTCATGCATGACCATATTTTAGGAAGTGCTGACAGGGGGAAATGGAAATAATAGTATTTTTATTTTTTAAATATTCATAAATATTCATCTAGTTCAGCGGTTCTCAACCTGTGGGTCGCCAACATGTGGGTAGCGACCCCTTTGGGGGTCGAAAAACCCTTTCACAGGGGTCGCCTAAGACCATCGGAAAACACATATATAATTACATATTGTTTTTGTGATTAATCACTATGCTTTAATTATGTTCAATTTGTAACAATGAAAATACATCCTGCATATCAGATATTTACATTACGATTCATAACAGTAGCAAAATTATAGTTATGAAGTAGCAACAAAAATAATTTTATGGTTGGGGGTCACCACAACATGAGGAACTGTATTAAAATGTCACAGCATTAGGGAGATTGAGAACCACTGATAGAGTTCTTTAAAATATAAAAAAGAATTATCACTTGCTTTGAGTTTTCTAATTTTCTATTTTGTTATCTTTTATAATGATTGAGAAAAATAGCAAGCGGAATAGAGCTGAGTGATCTTTCAGCTTTCTTAGATGGTAGGGAAGAAATACAGGAAAGACAGACTACTTCTTGATCTTTGGTTTTTTATTATTTTATCTTGACCTGTGCCTGTTGCTATTGTCACATCTTTGTGTCTCTAGGGACAGTGCCCCCACTGCTGCATCTTACAGGATTTTTGCCCTAGTTCATTACAAAGGAAACTCATTAGTGATGTTTGAACCTGTGTCACCGAGGACCCAGTTGTTTAATACTTAGTTTGAGGTACAGCAAATAAATCAAATATAAGTCTTAATAGTGTGAAAGCCTCTTATCCTATCCAGAAAAGTCATAATATCAATGATTTCAAAGCAAAAAGGGGAAATAGTTGAACAATATTTTACTTTCAACCAAGAAAGAGTAGAAAACATTTCCTAGGCATCAAGTTCTTAGTTTGAAAATCTCATGTTGGAGATGAAAAATTCAAAGAGCCCTACGTCCTCCCAGAGCACGGGTCAGGGTAAGTAGAGTCATAAACTTAAAGAAATTTTTACACAAACCTTTTTCAATAGATTCTCTTCCTCAAGTTAGCCCTTAGGGTTCTGGTTGCTAAAGAATCAGCTGAAGCTATTATTAACTTTCAGACGAGTAAGTACATTGGCTATTTCATTTACTTTCATCTTTGGTAAATCTGTGTGTTGATTTTCTTTGAAAAGATTTGACATTAACTTTACAAAATCAGATGTAATTAATATTTGAATTATTATGTAAAGATCCACCGGTTTTTCTGAGTTGTATCGTTCAATACTGCATTTTATAGTTTTCATAAAGATACTGTGAATTTATATGCAGTGAAAAGTTATCTCTTCCACACTCTCACTTTCCTCTTTAAAGAAAAAAGTGTATATCTACATTAAAATCACCTGATATGACAGGTCTTAACAATTGAAAAAATTGTTGAAATTTTTGAAAATTGAAAAAATTAGCTTTCTTTGCACTTTTTAAAATATAAAAATATTTAAAAGATGCAAACTACTTTTGTGAACTTTGCCTTTTAAAAACTAGCATTGATAAATGGAATAAATAAAAAATATTTTGGAGCGGGGCTGCCACACAGGGTGGAGGAAAGAGCATGTTACCGTGTAAAGTTCTAGGAGCCCCTGGGTTACAAAGTACATAGTGGAGTAAGGAGGTTAGGAAGGCTGAAAAGAGCATCCTTTCCTTTAATTCAGCGGTTCTCAACCTGTGGGTCGCGACCCCTTTGGGGGTCCAACGACCCTTTCACAGGGGTCGCCTAAGACCATCGGAAAACACATATATAATTACATATTGTTTTTGTGATTAATCACTATGCTTTAATTATGTTCAATTTGTAACAATGAAAATACATCTTGCATATCAGATATTTACATTACGATTCACAACAGTAGCAAAATTACAGTTATGAAGTAGCAACAAAAATAATTTTATGGTTGGGGGTCACCACAACGTGAGGAACTGTATTAAAATGTCACAGCATTAGGAAGGTTGAGAACCACTGCTTTAATTACAATTATCTATTTAGTTATTATGTGGTGTCCTTACAATTCCTGAGAATGTTAAAGTTCTTCAAAAACATCATTGTCGTCTCTTCTTTCAAAGGATGTGACAGTAAACGTTGGGGTTTAACTGTAGTTCCCAGTCATACAGTGAGAGATGACCTTGCTCTAATCTCTGGAGAAAAGGAATATTTTAAAGGAACAAATGACAGCCAATCATATAACAACTTACTAGAGTTTTGCTAGGAAATTGAAAAGCAACTTGTTTTTTATTCATTTATATGAGACGTTCAAATCCTGGAGATACTATTCCAAAACTAAAAATGTATTTGAGTATGTTAGTACAACTAAGTGTCATAGCTGAGGAAAAACTATGGAACAACCATTAAGCCAAAGCAATAATTAGAAAGTTCTTGGACTCTGGTTTTAAAGTATAATCAAAATATGTTCTAAAGAGACATAATTGTAAAACTAAGAAGGGAAACATCTTTATCTGCAAGAAGACAAGGAAGCAATCCTTAGATGTAGACTGAACGGATAAATATTCCATGGTATAAATTGTGAATATTCAATGGAACCAAAACCTGTTTCAAATAAAAATTCAACCATCTTGGGAAAAGGCACATGAAACATAGTGTGGATACAGTCACACTTTGAGTTGAAGGAAAAGGTGATACAAAGTTTATTAATCATAACTTGGTAAATGATTACAAAAGTTCTAAATTATTATCTCCTTTTTTCTTAAAATTTCATTTCCAGGAATTATTATGAAATTATGAGATAATGTTTATAAAAAGATACTTTTGAAGATATTGTAACAATTATGGAAAACAAAGAGAGACATAAAAGTGTGTTGGAAATTGATTTTAAACTTGTGGTACAATCATAAACCTAGTTCAATGTAGGTGACATTTTGAAATAATAAGAACAAAAATAAAGAGGGATTTAAAAACTGGAGTCACACAAATACCCTAGATTGAAATTAAACAGGATTAAATTAAATAAATTTACCTTATAGAAATGTAAAATATTTATAATTTAAAATGAATAGCATGTGAACAAATTACATATTCAGATATGCAAATTCCTTGACCTCCAGTTTAAATATCTTACAGATTTCCTCAAAGAAACAAAAAATAGCCACCGAGAAAGATACAACTATCTGCTTGAGAGCTAAAGCAAGGAAGAGAAGCCAGTTAACAGTTTGGTAAGCAGGGAAGTAATGACATAAGCAAAAGGGGTGGTAGTTCATGGTATGCATGACTTTATTCGCCAGCAAAATTACTATTTCAAATGCAAAAAAATCCTGTGTTAAATACAAGTATATGTAAAATTTACAAGTAAAAAGTAAAATAAGTGTGGCAAAGGAGTTTCAAGATGAAACTTGAATATAGGTTTGAATGTGTAGGCAAATGAATAATACATATACGTTATTATGTGTGTATGTAATTTACACAACAGTATGTCTTACCATGGACTGTAAGCCTCGGATTGTTAGTTTTGGTAGCTATCCCAGTAGAGAAGACAACAGTCCCTGATTTCAACAAACTCACTTTCTCAGAGGAAGTGCTAAAGTGGAAGTAGCAATTATTTGTATTGAAGCATAAATGAGGAACACTTAACATAGACAATAGAGTACCAAAGGACTTTCCAGTAGAAATGATGCTCAAGTGAAAATCACAAACATATAGTTACATCTGTATTTTGGGAGACTGGGAAGTAAGGATGGAATGTGGAAAGAGAGAGATAAGAAAGGATTTTTTTTCAGACAGATCATCAATATGAAGTGCTTACAAGAACTACTACATAGTAAATTCTCAATAAATAAAATTTATTCTTTCTAGTATAAGGAACATGGAGTAGAAAGAAGACTATATGAGTTACACAAAGCATAAGTCCCACTTGGGATTTTGAGTTCACAGCACATAAATTATCTGTAAGAGGCGAGAAAATAACAACTGCCATACACGAAGCATGTACCATGCATCAGATTTTATTGTACAAAACAAAGAGGTACATAAAAGTGTATTGGAAATTAATTTTAAACTTGTGGTACATTCATAACCCTATTTCAATGTAGGTGACATTTTGAAATAATAGAACAAAAATACAAAAACAAAAAGGGATTTAAAAACCGAAGTCACACAAATACACTGGATTGAAATTGAACAGAATTTAATTAAATGAATTTATCTTATACAAATGTAAAGTATTTATATTTTAAGATTATCATTTTAGGTGAATATGGTAGATACTGTTTTTATCTCCATTTTGTAGATTAACTTACTGAATGCCTGAGAAGTTGGAAAACTTGCCAACAGTCATACAGACGAAGGCGGAAAAGCAGGTATTAGATGATGGAGATCTCGCTGCAGATCTGATCTTAATCTTGATGTACTGCCGTTAAGGCTAAGACTGAGGGAGACGATAAAGACATGTGCATGGAGAGTATATTTAGTAATTTAGAGTTGATTTTGGACTTAGTAATGGTGACAAAAAGGCGTCAGAGTGTTTTCCATGCTTAACTAAACAGAATGAAAGCATAAAAAAAACTGAGTTTTTTCCAGCTGTACATCATTAGGTCTGACATTTCTTCACCTACGGCAAATACATCATGCAGTAAAATACTCTGTATTGTATATCCAGTAGACACTGAGTGTAAGTTACACACTAGCAGAGAAACATAAGGAGAGTCCGAGGAGTCATCCAACAATGTTTAAGCTACATGTTAAAACATAAAAACAAAACAACATAAACACATTTGGTCATAGTGGCAAAATGTGAAATAAAAGTTACAGGTAGACCAACAACGCCTGTGCATGGAGCTCAGATTAGTTCTTACATGTTTACATTTTATCATGACCAAATCTTCATGGAAATACATGAAAAAGGTATTACATTTAAATATTCACCTTTGAGATAAGAAATCTTAGACATAAGAATAAATCATAATTTTGTTGAATCACAAAACATTATATAGGTCAAAACTACCCACGTGAGAAAGTTCAGTCTTTGGTATAAGTTAAAACTGAAATAAAAAAGGAAACAACAGTGCTAAAACAATTTTTTTATTTAAAATATGTTTTAAAATCTATCACAAAACTGCCAAAACAATAAATAAAATAAGCAATTAAGTAGCAAGGCCCACCAGAATGTTGGCAATATCAACTATTAATTTATAGCAGAAACTGCATGTGAATTAGTTTGCTAGTAGTCACTGTTTATCTTTATCTGGCTTTGATACCACCCTATTCAAATAGAATATCTCTAAACTTTACATGAAATTAAATAAAGTTCAGTAATGAAAAACCACACAATAACAACTTTCATACTCTTGGGACTGACAGATGACCCTCAACTTCAGGTTCCAATTTTTACTTTTCTATTTCTCACTTACATGTTGAGTATAACTGGGAATCTGACCATCATATCCCTCACTTTAGTGGACTCCCACCTTAAAACACCCATGTACTTTTTCCTACAGAATTTTGCCTTGTTAGAAATTTCATTTACATCTGCTTGTATCCCTAGATATTTGTACAGCATAGCAACGGGTGACAAATCAATTACATACAATACTTGTGTTGTTCAATTGTTTTTTACTGACGTGTTTGGAGTAACTGAATTTTTTCTGTTGGCTGTGATGTCCTATGACCGCTACGTGGCCATCTGCAGGCCCCTGCATTATGCGACCATCATGAGCAGCAGGGTCTGCAAGAGCCTTGTCCTCTGTTGTTGGATGGCTGGCTTGTTGGTCATACTCCCACCATTTACTTTGTTCCTAAATTTGAAATTCTGTGATTCAAATGTCATTGATTATTTTGTCTGTGATGTATCTCCTTTGTTGAAGATTTCATGCTCAGACACATGGCTCATCGAGCAGCTGGTTATTGTCTGTGCTGTGCTGACCTTCATTCTGACCCTTGTGTGTGTTGTTTTGTCCTACATTTACATCATTAAGACCATTCTAAGATTGCGCTCTGCCCAACAAAGGAAAAGGGCCTTTTCCACCTGTTCTTCCCATATGATTGTGGTTTCACTCACTTACGGAAGCTGTATTTTCATCTATATCAAACCTTCAGCCAAGGAATCGGTGACTATTAATAAGGGTGTGACAGTGCTAATGACATCCATCGCTCCTGTGTTGAACCCATTCATTTACACTCTGAGAAACAAACAAGTGAGACAAGCTTTCAGTGACTCATTCAAAAATATTGCATTGGTCTCAAACAAGTAAGAGAATGTTCAAGTAAAAAAATAAAATATCAAGCTAATTATAAGCCATTAAGTTACAAATCTGTTTGTCTCTTTTTGATCTGATCCCTATTCACATTAACTTTCTCAAACATTAATTGCACCCAGAATGAACGCCCTCCACCATGTGAGTTCACTCCTTTAATCCTCCTGCAAGCAAACCTTTTTCAGGATAAGATCCCAATCAGAAGAGATGATAATAATTTTCTAGTGAGTGTAAGCCTGATGTTACTTCTAATCTATAAAGTTGAAATGAAGAAAACTAAAACAAATACAAATCAAACAAGGAAATAAACAGTTGTTTTTTATTTTCTTCAACTTGAAAGAAAATAATTGATTTAAAGTGTTCTTCCAGTCTTCCCATCAAAATATTGCTTACCCTTTGAGACAGCATGGAGGGACCTGGAGAGTATCATACTAAGCAAAATAAACCAGTCAGAGAAAGACAGTATCACATGATCTCACCCATATGTGGAATCTAAAGAACAAAATAAACTGATGAACAAAACAGATCCAGAGACATAGAAACATAGAACAAACTGATCAATCTCAGAAGGAAGGTGGGGGTGGGTGGGTGAGAAGAGATTAACCAAAGAATTTATATCCATATATGCATAACCCATGGACACAGACAATAGAGTGGTGAAGGCCCAAGGTAGAGGGTGGGGGAAGACTGGAAGAGATCAATGGGGGTTGGACAGTGTACGTCTGTATTACTTTCTCTTTTTTTCTTTTTCTTTTTCTTTTTATTACTTTCTGTGGGAAGCACAGAACTTTGTTGGAAAGTTTGTAAGAAGGAATCTCCAAAGGGTCAGGAGACCCCAGGGGGAACTGGCCGAAGGCGGCTGCCCCTGCCTTGACTTTTCCAAACAAAGCCCCTGGGTGTTTTACTGGAATCTTTATGTTTAGTCTTTAGATGTCCTTGCTTAAAGGACACTGCAGACGCATGTGTTTTCTCAAGGATGCTTACCTTACTGATAGTATCGAATAGTTAATTTCAGTTCAAGCTGTTGTTACAATAAAAGCCTGAGGAGGCAGGCAAACGGGGCTGTTTGGTTCCTATAGCCAAGCAGTCCCTTAGTCCTCTCTTTCACAGAAACGTGTGTCAGAGTAATCATTCATCTATAGCTCAGGTTCTGCTGATCAGCATCAGCAAGTGGTGTCCCATGTAAGGAGGAACACAACGAGACATGTCAGAAACCTCGAAAATGAAGGATAAGAAAATGAAAGTAACTGTGCAGTAAGTCATTGGAGCCTGCTTGAGATTTCCAAGTTCTAGGGCAGGGGTCGGCAAACTCATTAGTCAACAGAGCGAAATATCAACAGTACAACAATTGAAATTTCTTTTGAGAGCCAAATTTTTTAAACTTAAACTATATAGGTAGGTACATTGTTATTAACTTAATTAGGGTACTCCTAAGGCTTAGGAAGAGCCACACTCAAGGGGCCAAAGAGCCACATGTGGCTCACAAGTCGCAGTTTGCCGACCATGGTTCTAGGGGATTGTTTCACAACGGGGCCAAGAGCTATTCACAGAATAACAGCAATATATCACAGTGCTTAAACAGTTACTAAAAGCAGGTGGTGCCTCTGTTACAGAACAATTAATGAGCCTGTTACAGACTGTTATAATTTATAATCCTTGGTTCCCTGATGCTGGAACACTAGACCTTAATCTCTGGGAACAAGTGGGCAAGAATTAAAGAGAAATCAGGCCCAGGGAAAACGAGTGCCCTTATCATCTTTAACTATGTGGGCTCTTGTTCGAGCTGCACTATGCCCACTTCATATTGAGGATCAAAAGCCTACAGAACACCAGGAGGATTTATCACTGCCCCTTCCTCATGAAGTAGAGCCTGTAGAGCCTATAATATCTAAGACCCCATCATCAAAGGAACCTTTCCCAATCCTCCGCCTCCAGTGTGGGAAGGCTCATCAACTAGATCCTCAGTTATGGGATCATGTGTCAGGCAAGCTATGTTAGAAGGAGAGCTTTTGGCTTTCCCAGTTATGCAAGATCAGCAAGGTAGTCAGATACATGAACCACTCTCCTTTAATACCTTTAAAGAAATAAGGAAAAGTATTAGGGAAAATGGGGCTAACAGTCTATTTACAAAAGGACTCCTTAATGCCTTGTCTGAAAATTACCATATGATGCCTCGGGACTGGCAGATTTTGGCCAAAACAACTTTGGACACCAGTCAATATCTATGATGGAGGGCAGAATATGATGAGATCTGTGAACAACAGGCTGTTTGTGGGTGTTCACTGGCAACCCCACCTGGGAGCCCTCTGGGCCGCATTCTGGCTGTAAGTCCCAGGCACTATAAGACATCTTCTGAAAGATCCATGGAAAGAACTCTGATTTATTAAGTCTTGCCTGTGTGTTATGCACTCCTGTAAATATCGTATATGGGTGTTTCTGTTAATTGTTGTTTTGTGTCTTCATTGTTTGGTTTAATTTGTTTAAAGACGGGCCATATTTCTCTTTGCTAGGGGCCCCAGCTACTTGTGGCAGGCTGAACACATGGCAGGGATTGCAGGGACTTCCCAGCAGCTGCCAAGAATTCTTAATCTTGGGGACCCTTCCTGCTCTCCCTCTCAAGGCATCAGCCACTAGAAACTCTTAGCTAGTGGAAGTTCTCGTCTGTCTGTAAAATAACTTGGTTACTGATTGATGTTCTTTGCTTGCTTTCTTATCTTTGGGGGACTTAATTTGCACTTCACCATTTTATGAACATAGGGAATCATCTGTCTCTGCTGTCTGGGCTTTGTGTCACTCATAACGCATTTGCTGTGCTGGGTTAGTGTGAGATAAGATTCTAAGGCTCATGTCCCAGGCCAACTTTTTACTCATTCATTTACTATAGGGATTTTTTTTGTTTCTGTTTTTAAGATCTATTCTTATATTTAAGATTTCATATTGTTAGTCTACTCAGAAAGAGAAAATATGGGAAATAATTATTTAAACTCCCCAAGTATTTATCGTAGCAGCTGGAGCTACAGAAGTACAGGCTGCAGAAGTGGCAGCAGCATCAGGGTGGGGGAACAATATTCTTTAAAGGGATAAAAAAAAAAAAAAGGTACTTTTACACTAAAGCCAATACAACTCCTAGGGCAATGGAAACTAAGGAGAAAATAAACAAATGGGACTACATCAAAATAAAAAGCTTCTGCACAGCAAAAGAAACCATCAACAAAACAACAAGAAAGCCCACTTCATGGGAGAACATATTTGCCAATGTTATCTCCATTAAGATTTTAATCTCCAACATTTACAGGGAACTCATTCAACTTAACAAAAAGAAGAGAAATAATCCAATCAAAAAAATGGGCAAAGGACCTAAATAGACACTTTCTAAAGAGGACATACAGAAAGCCCAGAGACATATGAAAACATACTCAAAGTCACTAATCATCCGAGAGATGCAAATCAAAATGACAATGAGGTACCATCTCACACCTGCCAGAATGGCTATCATCAACAAATCAACAAATGGTAAGTGCTTGAGAGGATGGGGAGAAAAAGGAACCCTCCTTCACTGCTGGTGGGAATGCAGACTGGTGTAGCCACTGTGGAAAACAGTATGGCATTTCCTCAAACAATTAAAAATGGAACTGCCATTTGACCCAGTAATGCCACTTCTAGGAATATATCCCAAGAAAACAGAAACACCAATCAGAAAGGATGTATTCACCCCTATCTTCATAGCAGCACAATTTACAATAGCTAAGATTTTTAACAGCCTAACTGCCCATCAGCAGATGAGTGGATTAGAAAACTGTGGTACATCTACACAATGGAATACTATGCTGCTGTAAAAAAGAAGGAATTCTTACCATTTGCAACAGCATGGATGGAACTGGAGAGCATTATGCTAAGTGAAATAAGCCAGTCAATGAAAGTAAATACCACATGATCTCACTCATTTGTGGAATGTAAAGAACATTATAAACTGATGAACAAAAAATAGATACAGAGGCAAAGAAGCTGTCAAACTACAGCAGGAAGGCAGGGGAGGGCCGGGGGTGGGGGAGGGGTAAGAGATCAACCGAAGGACTTGTATGCATGCATATGAGCATAACCAATGGACGCAAAACACTGGGCATGGTGGGTGAGGGCATGTACCAGCGGGTAGGGGAGGCTGGGGGAGGTCAATGGGGGGAAAAAAGGAGACATATGTACTACTATTTGTATTACTTTAAACAATAAAATAAAATTTTTTAAAAAACAACTTGGATTATAGAAAGAAAAAGAATAAAATCACAGTTGCTCCTGAGAAGCAATTCTCTAAAAGATTACTTGAAATATCTCACCAAGAAATACCTTAAGAAGGTTACTCTTCGTGATTGGCTTCATGTGGTTGCATCTGACAAGGAGACGTATGAACTTCGTTACTTTCATATTAGTCAAAATGAAAATGGATCTGAGTCTGAGGACTAGGTGAAGGCACCTTAAAAAGGTCTTTGCTTACTAATAAAACAAATGAGGCATACCAAGAGAAACATCTAGAAATGGACTTTTAGTTTATCAGAGAATAAAAAAGATAACACTCTAAAAAATATATACACACAATGATAACACTAATAAAATGTTGGACTAGCCGTATTAACATCAGACAAAGTAGACTAGAGCAAAAAATATTATTGGGATAAAAAGTGTCATTTTTCAATGGCAAAGGGGTCTATTCTTAAGAAACCTAACTGCTTATGCATATAACAAAGACCTTCAAAATACATGTAACAAAAAACTGATAAAATTGCAAGAAGAAAAGAAACACCCAAAAGTATAGTAAAAAAAAAAAAAAAAAAGTTCAACATGCCTATCTCAATATTTGATTGAATCATTGCCCAAAATTCACTAAGCACACAGAAGACAACAATCTATCAACATGATCTGGCATGTATAGAACACTCCAAGAACAAAGAGAATTATTCTAAGGCTCACAAATAATATTCGCCAAGCTAAAGAATATTCAGGACTCTAAAAACAGCCTTGTTAAATTTTACACAATTCAAATTATACAAAGTGTGCTATCTGGCCAAATGGAATTAAATTAGAAAGAATTATGCACCCCTATGTTTATTGCAGGGTTGTTTACAATAGCCAAGATTTGGAAGCAGCCCAAGTATCCATCAGTGGATGAGTAGATTAAAAAAGCTATGGTATACAGTATTTACACAATGGAATACTAGTTGGCCGTAAAAAAGAAGGAAATCTTACCCTTTGCCACAGCATAGATAGGCCTGGAGAGCATTATGCTAAGTGAAATGAGCCAGTCAGAGAAAGATAAGTACCATATGATGTCACTCATGTGTGGAATCTAATAAACAAAATAAATGAACAAACAAAATAGAAACAGACTCATAGATAAAAACAGACTGACAGCTATTAGAAGGGAGGGGGGCTGTGGGACTGGATGAAAAAGGTGAAGGTATTAAGAAAAAAAACAACCTCATAGACACAGACTATAGCATGGTGATTACTAGAGGGAAAAGGAAGTGGGAGGAGGTACAAGAGGGTAAAGGGGGGATAAATGGTGATGGAAGGAGACTTAACTTGAGGTGGTAAACACACAATATGATATACAGATGATGTATTATAGAATTCTATACCTGAAACCTATATAATTTTATTAACCAATGTCACCCCCAATAAATTCAGTAGAAAATAAATAAATTCTTCTTAAAAAATTAAAATTCATTGAGAAACATCATAATTGGAAGAAAATATAATAATTTGTGGGATGCAACAAAAGCAGTATTTTTAAGGAAATTTATGGCTCTATAGTAATAATAATGATTTAAGTAACTGTAACATATGTCATTGGCCATAATCTTAGTCACACACCCATATCATTTGTAAAGGAGGCTGGGTAGATTTTTACCTGGGCATTTTGCACCAAGTATAAAACTGGGATTCAGTTGCTATGGACAAGGAAAGAAAAATACCAGACAGGAAATTACCAGTCTCTGTCATAGTCCATCAGGATGTTCTTCAAAAATTTACTGTAAATACAGAGAGATATCTTCTTCCTCCCCAGCCTACCCCCTGCCAGGGAAAATTATCAATCACTTCCTGCCAATAGGGAATGACAAAAAGGCATGATGTGGCAGGCTAGGCAGTGTGAGAAACCTCAGTAGAGTACTGAGTGGGCAGAGTGCAGGGACAACAGAGGCATCTTCTTCAGTAGAGGTAGGAACACCCTCTGCTCTACCATTTGATGCCAGGATCAACATAAGCAGCAGAGTAAGAATATCCAGAAATAACAGTAGAGATAGTCAAAGAAAAAGTTTTTTTCAGGGTCATTGAACAGTAATAAGCCATAGCAAAAAGGAAACCATCCTGGAACCAGGCAATTTTTTATTCAGTGCTTGAGATGCAAAATGCTCCACTGCTTCCAATACCAAAAGCAGTTTCATTGTCCACCTGAAAAGTCATAAAGAGAAGGAGAAAGGATGAAAACACAGGCCAGGCAGCACTGGAAGAGCATCAAGTTGAAATTTATTTTTTTCTCTCAATTTTATTTTGTATTGGTTTAGTGAGTTAGACAATCATATTCACATAGTGTTCTCCTTGATATTTCCAGTACCTAACTGGCATCATACATCATTATCATAACACTGGAGGCCCAGTGCATGAAATTCGTGCATGGGTAGGATCCCTAGGCCTGCCTGGCGATCAGGGCCAATCAGGGCCTTCCAGCTGCTGGCCGGGGCCTTCCTTCAATTTGCACCGCCCCCTGGTGGTCAGCACACATCATAGCAAGCAGTTAAACTCCCAAGGGGACAATTTGCATAACTAGCCTTTTATTATATAGGACTAGAGGCCCGGTGCACAAAAATTTGTGCACTCGGGGGGGGAGGGGAGTACCTCAGCCCGCCCTGTGCCCTCTCACAGTCTGGGACCCCTCGGGAGATAACGACCTGCTGGCTTAGGCCTGCTCCCGGGTGGCAGAGGGCAGGCCCAATCCCTAGGTGCAGCCCCTGGTCAGGCTCAGAGAGGGCCGTTGGGGAGTTGGGGCGCCACCCCCTGTCATGCACAGAGCAGGGCGGATCGGGAGGTTGCGATGCCACCCTCAGTCATGCTCAGGGTAGGGCCGATTGGGGGGTTGGGGCACCGCCCCCTGTCACACTCAAGGCAGGGTCAATGGGGAGGTTGCGGCACCACCCCCTGTCACCCACAGAGCAGGGTCGATCAGGGGGTTGGGGAGCTCCCCCCTGTCACGCACAGAGCAGGGCCCATCAAGGGGTTGAGGAGCTCCCCCCTGTCACTGACAGAGTAGGGCCGATAAGGGAGTTGGGGCACCGCCCCCTGTCAGACACAGAGCAGGGCGGATCAGGGGGTTTAGGCGCCTCTCTCTATCACCCACAGAGCAGGGTCAATCAGGGGGTTGGGGCGCCGCCACTGTCACACTCAGGGCAGGGCCGATGGGGAGGTTATGACTCTACCCCATCACACATAGAACAGGGCCCATGAGGGGGGGGGGGGGTTGGGGTGCTGCACCCTGTCACACACAGAGCCGCAGGGTGATCGGGGGTTGGGGAGCTCCCCCCTATTAGGCACAGAGCAGGGCTGATCAGGGTGTTGGGGCGCCTTCCCCTGTCACGAACAGAGCAGGGCGGATAGGGAGGTTGTGGCCCCGCCACCTGTCACACACAGAGCCACAGGGCGATCAGGGGGTTTGGATGCTGCCCCCTGTCACGCTGATCCCAGTGCTGGGAGGCATATTACCCTTTTACTATATAGAATAGAGGCCTGGTGCACAGGTTGGGGCTGGCTTGTTTGCCCTGAAGGATGTCCTGGATCAGGGTGGGGGTCCCCACTGGGGTGCCTGGCCAGCCTGGGTGAGGGGATGATGGCTGTTTGCAGCTGTTCACACACCCTTCAGGGTGGGGGTCCCCACTGGGGTGCCTGGCCAGTCTGGGTGAGGGGCTGAGGGCTGTTTTCAGGCTGGCGGGTGATGGAAGCTCCCAACCGCTCCTTTTTTTCTTTTTTTTCTTTTTATTCTGGGCCAGCTTTAGCTCTGAGGCTCCAGCTCTTAGGCCTCCGCTGCTGAAAGAAGGTATCTGGTTTGTTTCGGTTCTATAATTGAAACTCTGTATCAACTCCAGCTCTGAGATCCCGGCTCACTGAAAGCAGGTTTCTGTGGTTTTGTTTAGCTTCTATATTTGTAACTGTGTTTCAAACTGCAGGCTCAGAGGCCGGCAAGGCAGGCGGGGAACGTTGGAGTCCTCCGTCACTGAAGCAAGCAAGCCTCATGTTAGTTTCAAGCTGCCTGGCTGCCGGCCGCCATCTTGGCTGGCAGTTAATTTGCATATCTCGCTGATTAGCCAATGGGAAGGGTAGCGGTCATACGCCAATTACCATGTTTCTCTTTTATTAGATAGGATTATTGACTATATTCCCTCTGCCTTATTTTACATCCCTGTGACTATTTTGTAACTGCCAATTTATACTTCTTAACCTTCACCTCTTTCAAGCCCCCTCCCTTCTGGCAACTGTCAATCAGTTCTCTGAGTCTGCTTCTATTTTGTTTATTGGTCTATTTTGTTCTTTAGACCAACATGTAAATGAAACCATTTGCTATTTGAGTACTGGTAAGCCTCTGAAATATTGAGACAAGTAGCTAGGATAGCATGGAGAAAGAATCAGGACTTCTGTGTTCAGGTCCATTTTTGTTCAAAACGTGCACCGCTCCAAAGGGCATTCTGCCCAGTCATCCCTCTGCTCCTCAGTCTCCTCGTCTGTAAAATGAAGATAGTTTGGGGTCTTTTTTTTTACTTTACCTAAGATTTACATCAAAGATAAGTTATATGTTATATGTATAAAGTGCCAAATAGAGTGTCTAATTCTAGGAGAATTATAAAGATTCAACAAAGAAATCAAAATGGAATTCAGATGACACCAGCCCACCTTCCATGTCTCTGAGGACATTGTTCCCATTGCTACGTGTGTTTTCACACTGCTGATTAAACTACCAGCAGTTCATTAGTAACTTTTGAAACAGGGTCACCAAGGACTATTTTGCTGTTCACTCCCATGTTCCCTGTGCATTGGTAGCAGACTAAACATATAAAAGAAATGTTGCTGTAATACAATTTGCAGGGAAGCCTGCCTCTGCCCAGGAGATTCAGAGATGCCCCTCTGACAAAAATAGAGAGAAACCTTCCTTATCGCTGCACCACTCTTTTCTTCCTTTGAACAGAGTAACTGAGAAATCTGGTAACAGGTGGCATTTAGACTTGGTGAGGGAAGAGGAGGCTGAAGCTGGGCTCAATTATATCAGATATAACAAATCTAGGAGAGTTCCTTCTCGTGTACGCACGCGCATGCACACACGCACACACACACACACTCACACACACACACTCAAACACACAAATATGCTTGTGTGGAGGGTGAGACTGGGTGTGGAAATACGTGGGATGTGAGATCGGGAGTACACATGAAACTCACAAACTGAATGTTCCTCAAATTGTGGTTCCATCAAAGGCCTCGTACAGAACTGTAAGAAAAGTAAGTATATAGCCCGGCCAGCGTGGCTCAGTGGTTGAGCATCAACCTCTGAACCAAGAGGTCATGGTTCGATTCCCAGTAGAGCACATGCCCAGGTTGCAGGCTAGATCCCCACTGTGCGGTGTGTGGGAGACTGCCTATCAATTATTCTCTCTCATCATTGATGTTTCTATCTCTCTCTCCCTCTCCCTTTCTCTCTGAAATCAATAAAAGATGTATTATTTTTTTAAAGAAAAGTAAGTGTATAGTTGTCGAGACATATTTTTCCTAATTCTCTAAACATAGGCAGAGGATGGATACCGTCAGTTTTAAAATCTGGAATTCAGTTCATAATAACTGGTACTAAAGAAAAGGATTTAACAATCATTCTGGTATGTTGTTATTCTCAGGGAATATAAAATTAGAATTTGCTGCCATAATCACTTTAGCCTTTGAACGAGCCAATCGTAACTACTAGTTGAGGAAGTGAGACAGAATAATAAAAGGTGATGGAAAAGACCTCACCACCCAATAATGTCCACTGGTGTCCTAGACATAAAATGATATCAGCTTATAAATTATCTAGCAGGGAACCTCATCTTATTTTCCATCTGCTACTTAAGTACTTTTTGCCTTTTTTTTTCTTTTTGGCAGGGAGTACGGCATTGGAGGCACAGCATTCACTCTTCTTAAATCTCAACTATCCAGTCCACGGGCAGCCTGACCCAAATGAAGACAGAATGAGGTTTGTTCCAAACAAAGCTAAGGTCAGAGTCTCCCAAATATATTTTAATTAACTCAATAGTAAGTCAATGAAAGGAAGAAATGAATCTCAATCACTCCCCCACTCCCTAACCTGAACCAAGAGTAAGTAGTTTTGCACAGGTGAAATCATCAAGGCCTACCGATGAATGTTAATTAAAAACACTACTTATGGGAGGGAAGTGGTGAAATTTATTATTTATGTAATGAAATTATTTCAAACTTTAATTGATCCAAACTCAAAATAAATAAATAACTCGTTCTCCCAGGAAAACTTTCCCAATATAAGAGAACGTCACTATGATTGCTGGTAAAGGTTAGCAATTTGTTTAAAGTTGTTTGATTTCATCTGAAGCAGTTTTATGTATCCAAAGGATCTGCCACCACAGGTTTAATTCTATTACTGCAAGTAGTGTTTATTTAACAAGCTTCGTGAATTAAAACACAATGTTGCTAAAGATTCACACATATTACATTAGCCATTTTAAAACATTAAATTAATGATCTTGAAAATGCTATAATGATTGAGTTCACCTGTCTTTCCTACCAATACAGAAGAACAAGGGCTTTGATAAGAGAAGCAGGGGATAATTTTAGATTCTAGGAACTTCATAGGACAGGGGGAGCTGGAGTTAACAATGCCAGTAGCCAGTACAAGGATTTAATTCTTCTACAATGGGAGAGAGGAAAATTAGGAGGGCAGTCATAAACCTGACCTACCGTTTAATTTGGTCTTTGAGTCTTCCTCTGACAAGTATATGGTAAGTATTTTACCCATGAGCTAAGGGAAGGTTTTCTCTGTTCCAAAATCATATTTGTGACCTCTGAGCAATGCACTTTGCCAACTCAGCTTATGGTGACAGATGACATTGACAACTTTAGTAAAAAGAAAAGAACCTAGAGAAACTGAGTGCACATAGGAAAATATGAACAGCTACTAAGATAACTAAGAATGATTGCCAAGGAGTGATCAGGAAGTAGTCATCCAAAGTTCAACGTTGCATTTTCACTGCTTTCTGGTGTTACCACGTCACTGAACGTGCACTAAAATGAAATGTCATTTCCTACTGGGATAGCCTGAGAGCTTTTGTTTTTTTCTTTCTTTTTATTAAATTTATTGGGTGACATTGGTTAATAAGATTAGATAGGTTTCAAGTGTACATTCCTATGACACATGATCTTCATATTGCATTGTGATTTGACCCAAAGTCAAATCATCTTCTGTCACCATATATATGACCCCCTTTACTACCCCAACCCCCCTTTCCTCTGGTAATCACTGTTGTCTGAGTCTATGAGTCTGTGCTTGTTTGTTTGTTTGTTCATTTGTTGCTTTCAGTTTTATAATTCCTCATATGAGTGAAATTATGTGCGGGATTTCTGATATTGTACTTTTTAAATAATAGATGCTTTTTAAATATTTGTAATGAATAAATGTAGATTATTTATTTGAGCAATAAGAAATAAGAGTAGCCTAATGTATTTTTACATTTTATATAACACACACATTGGGTACAATTGCTTATACACATAAGAGATTAGTTTTGCCTGATATGTAGAAGTGTGTAGTGTTTCCCTATAAACCCTTGAGCTAAGCCTAAATTTTCCTGTTTCACAATTAATCCTCCCTAATAAAACACAGAGACATATTATAGGCCAATGGATTGAGTTAGTATGAACTACTGATATGCCCAGTGAGAATGCACTTACCAGGTCTTCTTTTACAGATGGATACCTGAGAGTAGTTGCTTGAAATATGAATCTCAATGAGGGTAAGTTTTGCCATGAAAGGGGGGAATTTCCTGAGCCTCTATGGGATTCCTGAAAAAATGTAACTTAAAAGTACCAGGAAGGCTTAAAACTCCTGGGAAGCACTGAAATGGACGGCGATATATACAATGAGAATACCAGAAAGTGCAATAGGGTCCTTTATAATTTGTTTACAAAGATTGACTCAGGTGTGTCCATTTGTTCCTGGATGTTGCTTCAGCAAGTTAACGTATCAAAACCCAGAGAACAGCCCTGCGGGGATGACTCGGTGGTTGAGCGTCAACCCATTAACTAGAAGGTAACAGCTCAATTCCCAGTCAGGGCACATGCCAGGCTTTCAGGCTTGATCCCCAGCAGGGAGCGTGCAGGAGGCAGCCGGTGGATGGTTCTCTCTCATCATTGATATTTCTATCTCTCTCTCCCTCTCCCTTCCTCTCTCTAAAATCAGTAAAAATGTGTTGTTGTTTTCTTAACTCAGAGAACGTAGCTGGTTGGTAAATTAGTGGGGGAGTTGATTTGAGGAGGGGAGCAGCAGCAGTTATTCAAAGTCACTAAGATCTATCCTGAGGCAGATTCTGATGGCTGAGTGCTGCGAAAAGCACAGGAGTGACCAGGCTGCCGAAGAGAGGACAGCCACAGATCAGTCCCTCTGGGCTCCGGCCATGACCCAAAGCTCCAGAACAGGACTGATGGTGGTTTATATTCAGGTTTCAGAACATTTCTTCATACCACTTCAGGAAACCCACTGTGTAAGCAGTCCCAAAACTGGCTTAGGCATACTTTCATTTGCCTAAATATAGGCTAAAGAAAACACAGGTATATCTGTATTTTAAACTTTTTATTTCTCAATCCAGAGATAATTTGAATTACAAAGAGTTGAACTAACACTTTTAAATGGATGTGCTGCTGTTAACATTTAGCATAACAACATAAGATGATTAACGGAAAATACTGATTAAAACTTTGTCCAAACCCATAGAATGGACAACACCAAGGTAAACCATAATGTAATCTATGGACTTTGATGTGTCAATGTAGATTTATTCGTTGTAACAAGTGGACCACATGGCAGGAGGCTATTGCTGGTGGGAAAGGCTGTGCATGTGTGACAGCAGGAGGAATATGGGAACTCTCCGTATCTTCCCCTCAATTTTACTGTGATCCTTATATTGCTCTAAAAAAAGATTTATTTTAAAACACAAAAATACTCATTAACAGATCGTTCTTGGTTTTGAAAGTGGAACATTTCAGTATGGTGTGGAAAAGCAAAGAAAAACAAGGATGGGAGGAAAAAACCTCAAAAATGACAATTTCCTTCATGATAAAGACAAAATCTGTACTACAAGGCAATATTGTTGACGAATTGCAAAACAGAAGCGTGATTTATGTCCTTTTGTTTTGTGTTGTTTTTATTTGACATCTTCCTACATGTGCTTTCTAATCAGAGAATTATAAGCATTAGATCTGTACTAGATATTTCCTATATCTGCCTCTTAATAAAATGTAAGGGCACTGTGTTAACAAATTGCTTATTAGGCAAAAGAATAAAGTGAGCTAGCTTGTTGGGGAGTTTTCATTTACATTCCACCGCTAGCTTCTTATGACACTTCTCTCTTCAGGTGGAATTACATCTGACTTGGCACAAGGCAGTGATGAAAAATTATACAGCAATAACAACATTCATCTTGCTGGGACTGACCGATGACCCAAAACTACAAGTTCTGCTTTTTGTATTTTTGTTTCTCACCTACATGTTGAGTGTGTCTGGGAACGTCACCATCATCACCCTCACACTTTTGGATTCCCACCTGAAAACCCCCATGTACTTTTTCCTCCGAAATTTCTCTTTCTTAGAAGTTTCATTCACCACCGTCTGTATTCCCAGATTCCTGTATACTATGATAACTGGAGATAATAAGATTACCTACAACGCTTGTGCCACCCAAATATTTTTTGTTGTCCTCTTTGGAGCAACAGAGTTTTTTCTCCTTGCCGCCATGTCCTATGACCGTTACGTGGCCATTTGTAAGCCCCTGCGTTACACAACCATCATGAACAACCGAGTCTGCACTACGCTCGTCCTCTGCTGCTGGTGTGCTGCCCTGTTGATTATCCTCCCCCCTCTAAGCATGGGCCTCCAGCTGGAATTCTGCGATTCGAACGTGATTGATCATTTTGGCTGTGATACCTCCCCTATTTTACAAATAACCTGTTCGGACACAGCGGTACTAGAGAGAATTGTTTTGAGTTTTGCCGTGCTGACTCTTATCATTACCTTAGTGTGTGTAGTGCTTTCCTACACATACATCATCAAGACCATTCTAAGGTTCCCTTCTGCCCAGCAAAGGAAAAAAGCCTTTTCTACCTGCTCTTCTCATATGATTGTGGTTTCCCTCACCTATGGCAGCTGCATCTTCATCTACATCAAACCTTCAGCGAAGGAGGGAGTGGCCATAAATAAAGTGGTGTCTGTGCTCACCACTTCAGTTGCCCCTTTGCTTAATCCATTCATTTATACCCTTCGAAACAAACAAGTGAAAGATGCCTTCAAAGACACAGTAAAATGGATTGTATTTCTCACAAAGAAGTAAGAGATGATTAATGTTTTTGAGGTTATTAAGTTTAAATCTAACCCATGAGTGACATTCATTAATTTGCCAAATAAATGGTTTCTTCTTATTCTGAGATTCATCAAGCTATTCTGCCCCTAAGAACCTTTGTCCCTTATAATGCAAAAGCCAAAATCAAGCTCTTTATTTCTCTTTTGTTTAAGTTTATTTCATTCTGAATGATTTCTTCAACAAATGCACATTTTAGAGACTAGATTCTCAACATACTCAATGTCATAAAAAGAAAATGCAAATGAATAAAGTTGTATGTCTGGCCATAAAGCCTTCTTATGGTGTGGAGTATAAATGCCCCGAGACCATTTCTCACTTATAGAGAATACTTCAATATCTAGCCTCTGATTACACAAAAGTAACTGAAGATTCTTTACTGATGCTTTAAAAGTGATCTCATAGAAAAGTGTGATTCCAGAGCTCTTCTCATTTTAAAATGTCCATTTTTCAGGAATGAGAAGATGCTAATAGGGCAATTTCAAAATCAGTGAAAATAATTATATTTTTTCTTTAAGCCAATTTACCCACACACAAAAATAAAATGTTTCTACTGGCCTTTCTGGAAGACAACTGCATGTGAAATATGAGGGGGAAAAATAGGACTTCCAAGTGCTGGATGGCTTCCACTAACATTAACATTGATGTTAATAAGTCATAAACTGAAGGAGAATAAGCCTGAATTTAGGGGTAGGATAACTAAATCTTGGCTAAATAAGTTCTCCAATATTCAGACTTACATTGTCCCTTGATTTAAGAAGAATGTTAGAGATTAAGAGAATTCATCAAAATATCAAGAGCTCATAATTTGGGAAAGACCTTCTAGGCATTTGATTGCTTAGCATAGACTGACTACTGAAGATCAAATCCAGATATAGTGTGGGGAAAAAAGTACAGACTTAGAAAAGAGGGGGAGTGGTAGAAAAACAGGTAACAGTCATGTAGGGACCTTGGACCAAATAATTGAAATTCTTGACATTAAATAGTTAAAAAGTCATTTTATTGTTTTCAGGTTCTATAATTGTGCAAGTAAAATTGTGTGCTCCACAATACATATGCAACTATGACCTGTGTCTATTAACATCACTTAGTTACTTGAGTGTACCTTTTATTTTGATCATATTTTCAGTTGTTCCTATAAGATAATGGCTAAAGTATAAGTACAAGCATCTTTTAGACTTCACAAGTATTCAGGGAAAGTAGGACTTTATTCTCCATGGCATTTCTTCTTTTTTCATTTAAAATTTCTAAACTCCTAGAGCCCATACTGATATAAATAAATGATTTTAAAAATTAATAAATGAGAGAGAAGAGAGAAATCTCCTGTATAGAAGTATTCCAAATAATTTATGTAGATACTCCATCCAAAAGAAGGGGAAACTTTACAGAGGAAAAACTGACAAACACTATCTCAATCAAGCCAGGTCAACATCAATAGCCATAAGCCATGCCCTAGCTGGTTTGGCTCGGTGGATAGAGTGTCGGCCTGCAGACCAAAGGATCCCGGGTTTGATGCAGGTCACGGGCACATACCTTGGTTACAGGATCCTCCTTGGCCTCAGCCCAGGACATCTAAATGTAATGTGGTATCCTACAGGGGACTGTGGAATGGGGGGAAGGGGGAGAGATATTAGGTGAAAACTAAGGAAATCCAAATAAACTGTGGACTTCATTTCATGATTCAAGTCATTCACTCTGCCCTCAAAGAAGCTCTTCTGCCAGGGCTGGTGGCTACAGCTTTCAGCCACACACACTCGGGAAACAGAACTTGTTTTATAATTAAATATACTCAAAACATTTTGAGATCCAAGATGGCAGCAGGTTAGGTGGAAGCTACACTCACCACCTCTCAGGACCAAACTAAAATTACAACTAAATTATAGAAAAATCATCCTGAAGAAGAGCCGCAGAGAAGTCTTATAACCAAGGACTTACAGAAGAAGCCACATTGAGACTGGTAGGAAGTGTGAAGGAGCAAGAGGATTGGCAGGGCTCCCACAGGTGGCAGCTGAGGTTCTGGAGGTGTATGTCAGCTACAGGGTGCTCACCCTGAGAAGTGTGGGGTCTAAATCCCAAGCCAGGCATCCCAGACTAGAGCAGCAGAGCCAGAAAGTACATAGCATCTGGCTGTGAAAAGCAGCAGGGCTTCTGCCCACCAGGAAGAGATGGCTAGAGACATCGGCAGCCTCTTAAAAAGGCAATGCACAAAATTCCATTCACAGTCACTCACCTTGGGCTCTGGCAGAGGGAAGGCAGAGCAGACTAGAGCCACACGAGGAGAGTCTGGGGTTGGTGACTCTGGGGGGCGAAGAGCTGAAGGGTAAGCCTCCAGGATCACTATACTGAGTCATTCCCTCACTGCAGAAACCATCTTTTTCTGGCAGAGCACTCTCCTCCATGAGTTAGCAGCCTAAGGGAAAGCAATAACTCCACCCTGTGGAATTCATCTCACCCTAGCCCAGAGGTGGGCAAACTTTTTGACTCGAGGGCCACAATGGGTTCTTAAACTGGACCGGAGGGCAGGAACAAAAGCATGGATGGAGTGTTTGTGTGAACTAATATCAATTCAAAGTAAACATCATTACATAAAAGAGTACGGTCTTTTTTTTTTTTTTTTAGTTTTATTCATTTCAAACGGGCCGAATCCGGCCCGCGGGCCGTAGTTTGCCCACGGCTGCCCTAGCCTGTGGAACCTATGCCCTGTTGAGGAGTACAGCCAGAGGCTCTTTCAGTGACTAAGCTGAACAGACTGGGTTCTTTGAGAACTTTGCTGCCTTTCCCCAAGCCCAGTGCTGGTAAAAGCCAGACTTGGTGTGCAACTTGGTCCTTTCTGCACACACACCCAGGTCCCGCAGAGGCAGCCACAAACTATGGGTCATTCATAGCTCCAAACAGGTTGCCCAGGGCCAGTCACAGGCAACGTCTAACATTGTCCTATATCAGAGTCCCCACAAGAGGCCCATATGCAATACACTAGCTTCAGACAACAACAGAGCAGGATCCAATAAGCTTCACACACAGCATATCCAAGCAAGATCTCGGCAGACACCAAAACCTGTTGAGGCCAATACCACATCGTATGATCAGCACCTAAACAGCAGTTCACATGCCATGTTGGGGTTTGAGCCTCACAATCAGCCAGCCTAAGTTTGGATCCCATGAATGAACAGCCCAATAGCAATTGAGATTCAATTAAAACAGGGGTGCCTACAGAACACACACAAGGGACATTCCTAGAACACCAGGTCATGTGATCAAGGAGACTACACCACTGGGTTCCATAGGACACCGACAAATGAGACCACACTACCAAGGCTAGGAGTCATAGAAGATATACCTAAAACATAGAAATAAACACAAAGAGGCAGCCAAAATGGGGAGATGAACAGACCTCAAATGCAAGAACAAGAGAATTCTCCAGAAGAAGAGCTAAATAAAATAGAGGCAAGCAATTTACCAGATATAGAGTTCAAAGCAATGATTATAAGGATGCTCAACAGCATGAAAAAGGACATAGAAGCCATAAAAAAAGGACCAGTCAGACATGAAGAATTCAGTATCTGAAAAAAAGAATATATTTCAAAGCCCTGATCAAGTGACTCAGTTGGTTGGAGTGTCATTCCATACACCAAAAAGTTGTGGGTTTGGTTCCTGGTCAGGTCACATACCTAGGTTGCTGGTTCAATCCCCAGTCAGGGCCTGTATAGGAGGCAACTTTCTCTTTTCTCTCTCTCTCTCTCTCTCTTCACCTCTCTCCAGAAAAATCAATAAAAAATATATCCTTGGGTGGAGGTTTTTTAAAAAATACACTGGGAGGAATAAATAGTAGATTGGATGATGCAGAAGTTCAAATCAGCAATTTGGAAGACAAGGTAGAAAAACACCCAATCAGAGCAGCAAAAAGAATGAAGGTATTTTAAATGGCCTTTGGGACAACATGAAGCATAACAACATCTGCATCATATGGGGTACCAGACGGAGAAGAGAGAGAGAGCAAGGGATCAAGAACCTATTTGAAAAAATAATTGTAAATATGTCTCTCTTCTCCACACCCAGCGCAGCTGGGGATTGAGAAAATGAAAGAAAGAGACTGACACAGAGGTGGAAGGGAAAAGCTGGGGCCGGGTGGGACCACTGTCCTCTGATGATGAGACAGGGACAGTGACAGTGACCCTGAACCAATACAGCATATTTATTATATACAACAAAAAACAGGAAGTTTTACTAAAAGTCAAGACAAAGGAAATTATGTGCATTCTTGGGTGGGCCCTAGTCGTATTCATTCCTGGTGCTTGGCTGGATTTAAATAACAAAACCCACCCCCTGGCACCTGGGCTGAAGGTCAAGCTGGCAACACTCCTGCCTTTTGGCAAAGGGAGTTTCCAGGCCATGGCTTTGCCAAACGCCACTGGATTCAGCTGACAATAATTAAAGAAAATGCCCATGTGCCTTCCCAGGTGCTCTCTACAAATAATGATCAAAAACTTCCCTAACCTAGTGAAGAAAAAAAACACACAAGCCCAGAAAGTCCCAACAAGATGAGCCCAAGGATGCCCACACCAAAACACATCATGAAAAAGAAAAAGTAAAACTGTCATTATTTGCAGATGACATGATACTGTATATAGAGAACCTAAAACATTCCATACAAAAACTACATATTAGAACTGATAAGTGAATTCAGTAAAGTAGCAGAATACAAAATAAGTATCCAGAAATCATTGCATTTTTATATGCCAATAATGAACTTCCAGAAAGGGAAACTAAAAAACAATCCCATTCACAATTGCTTCAAAAAGAATAAAATTACCTAGGAATAAATTTAATCAAGAATATAAAAGACCTATATTCAGAAAATTATAAGATGATGAAGAAAGAAATTGAAGAAAATACAAATAATTGGAAGCATATACTGTATTAATGGATTGAAAGAATTAACATCATTAAAATACCCATACCACCCAAAGCAATCTACAAATTTAATACAATTCCTATCAAGATACCAATGAACAAATATTCCAAAAATTTATGTGGAACCACAAAAGACCCCAAATAGCAACAACAATCTTGAGAAAAAAAAACAAAGTTGAAGGAATCAAGCTACCTAATATCAAACTATACTGAAAGGCCATAATTATCAAAACATCATGGTACTGGCATGAAAACAGACACGTAGATCAATGGAACAGAATAGAGAGCCCAGAAATAAATCCATACTTCTATAGTCAATATTTGGCAAACAGTCAAAAACATTAATGGACTAATGGTAGACTACTCAATAAACAGTGTTGGAAAATATGACAGATACCTGCATAAAAATAAACTAGAGCACCTTCTTACAACACACACAAGAATAAACACAAAGTGGATTAAGGACTTAAATGTTAGACTCAAAACCATAAAAATTCAAGAAGAGAACATAGGTAATATAACCTCAGACATTTCTTGTAGCAGTATTGTTTCTGATATATCTACTTGGGCAAGGGAGAAAAAAGAAAAATTTTAAAAATGGGACTACATCAAACTAACACAGCAAAAGAAACCATTAACAAAATGAAAAAACAACCCACTAAATGGGAGAGCATATTCACCAATACATCTGATAAGGACTTCATATCCAAAATTTATGAAAAACTTATAAAGCTCAACACCAAAAAACAAGAATCCAATTTAAAAATGGACAAAGGACCTAAGTAGACATTTTTCCAAAGAGGACATACAGATGGGCAATAGATATATGAAAAAAAGTGCTCAAAATCACTAATCATTGGAGAAATGCAAATTAAAACCACAATGAAATATCACCTCACACCTATCAGAACGGCTATCAACGGTAAATCAACAAACAACGAGTGTTGGTGAGGATATGGAGAAAAGGGCACCCTCACACACTGTTGGTGGGAATGCAGACTGGTGCAGCCACTGTGGAAAGCAGTGTGGCGTCTCCTCCAAAAATTAAAAATAAAACTGCCTTATGACCCAGAGATCCCACTTTTGGGAATTTATCTAAAGAAACCCAAAACACCAATTTGAAAGAACATATACACCCTATGTTTATTGCACTATTATTTACAACTAGAGGCCTTGTACATGAAATTTGTGCATGGGGTGTGGGGAGGGGGGCCTCAGCCCAACCTGCACCCTCTCCAATCCCTGACCCCTCGGAAGATGTCCGACTGCCAGTTTAGGCCCAATTCCTGTGGACCGGCAGTCGGACATGCCTCTTGCAATCCGGGACCACTGGCTCCTAACCGCTTGCCTGCCTGCCTGCCTGCCTGCTTGCCTGCCTGATCGCCCCTAACCACCTCTGCCTGCCTGATCGCCCCTAACCACCTCTGCCTGCCTGCCTGATCGCCCCTAACCACCTCAGGCACCCGCGAATGCGGGTCAGGCAGCTTCACCCAGGCCAGCTTTGTCAGAAAGGACGTCCAGTCTAATTAGCATATTACCTTTTTATTAGTATAGATAGCCAAGATCTGGAAACAGCCCAAGGTTCCATCAGTAGGTGAGAGGATAAAACAGCTAAAATACATTTACACAATGGAATACTACTTGGACATTAAAAAGAAGGCATTTTTATTCTTTGCAACAGCATGGATGGACCTAGAGCACATTATGCTAACTTAAATAAGCCAGTCAGCAAAGACAAGCACCATATGATTTCACTCATATGTGGAATCTAATGAACAAACTAAACTAACAAGCAAAATAGAGACAGACTCATAGAGAGCAGGCTGACAGCTGTACAGGGGTGCTGGCTAGGAGTTGGAGGGATTGAGCAAAAGAGAAAAAAAAGAGAAAGAACTCATTGACAGGAACAACAGTGTAATGATTGTGAAGGTGGTAGGAGGGGGAATGGAGGTGGAAGAGGGTATAGGTGGGATAAATGATGATGGGGGGATTTAATTCAATTTAAAAAAAAATAAAAGACTGAAAATAATATTAAAAAATAATGATTCGGTTTTGGTTTATTAATTGCAACAAATACATCACACTAATGCAAGATATTAATACAGGAAGCCTAGCATATGATATACAGGAACAATCTATACTATCTTCTCAATTGTACTGTAAATCTAAACCATTCTAAAGAAAATAAGGTCTATTAAAAATAAATATAATCCTCAAGTTAAATGACAACTATTTTCTTTATGCTGAGGAAATCTATGGCTACTTAAATGATGGATTTGAAAGAAAAATTAAAGATCTCTTTTGCAGGCCACTCAATGCAAGGATGCCCTTCAACCTCATTATTCCATCTCTCCTTCTTCTCCTTAACCTGCTGGTGACCTGTTTGATGCTCCCATTGTACCTTCCTCGCCAGTCTCTGTGGGCTGACGTCTGCTAAGCAACTATTTAATTTTTATTCTTTAATACAACAAAAGGTCTTTATCAGTCCCTCAGAACCAGGACCCCTAGGGAATGCATTGTTTGTCAGCACAATTGATCCCAAAGTGGCCAGATCTGAGGAGACAAAATTTGTTACTTTGGATCTTTAAAAACCTCCAAAATGCTAATGTGGCTTTTGCTGAGGTAATCAGTTCTCCTAGGAATAGAAAAAGCCCTAGAAATTATCTGTCCTTCAATACTGTTTGTTCATAATTTAACAAGTATTTGAATGTGTTTAGCATTTTGCTATGCAGTGTAGAAAATTCAACAAAGTTGATCAGTCAAGGGCAACAATACAATATATAAAATATACAACCATGAAAAGTTAACATTACAAGAAATTGCACAGGGCAACATATATTTAAGTGCGATGTGAATGACACAGATTTATGTGTCCTTTCAATACAGAAGGGAGATCCCTGTGGTCAAGTGAAATAATAAGAGCACTTATAGTATTTAATATGTGCAATGCCTGGCACATTATATAAACCCTATATATATAAACCCTATATATTGCACATTATTATTATCATCAATATCTATACATATAGATATATAGATATATAGATATATAGATATATAGATATATAGATATATAGATATATAGATATATAGATATATAAAAGCTTAATATGCTATGTCTGACCAATCAGTCAACCAATCGGTCAACCACTGAACCAGTCGTTATGACACACACTGACCACCAGGGGCAGACACTCTGACCAATAGGTTAGCTTGCTGGTGGGGTCCAGCCAATTGGGACTGGGCAAGACAGGTCAGACAAGCCCTGAATCAACCTCCCACAGTCCCTCCCCAGCATCTAAAATATTTCTTCTAATTAATTTCCTTTCAATGTACATGAATTCATGCACCAGGCCTCTAGTATTATTATAATCCTATATAATAAAAGCCTAATATGTTAACACATTGTTTGCAGGTAGTTTTTATCGCGCTAACAGGTGGTGTGGGCCATTTTTGCTAATTTTTTGCGCAAATGGCAACGTTCAGTAAAATTACGATAACTTTAGTTTTACATATTTTTTGCAATGAAACTTTTTGTGATTTACTATAAAATGTATACTGAGTTATTTTTCTTAAATTTTAAACAGACAAATACTGGAAAACTCACTGGAAATTGAAATAAAAGTCATAAAATATGTAAAAATTCTGATTTATTGAAAATATTTTGAAAAAAAGTACAATATGTAAAAAAAAGAAAGAATGAAGTTTTAGTAGTGTTTTTTTGTGTGATAATCGTTAAAACATTTCCCCCGATTGTTAGAATCGCACTGAATGCATGGCGAGACAGAGAATTGTGTGAAGGGATGACTCTACGCAGTTGAATAGATTACCGTTATACCTGGAAATACATACATAATTCACCATTGTATTTGTTAGAGACCCAAATTTTGTCCTTTGGAATTCGTATATCTGCATGTTAGCATCGCTTTAGAGCAATAAAAAAGTATAAAAATAAATGTATTTATACGTTACCCACATTCTACCACTAGTCTATAAAAAACGTATTAATACGTGTCCCGCGCTCTACTACCAATCAACGTAAAACATATAAATACATTTCCCGCATACAATGTGTTAAGTGTCCGGTCATCCCGTCGGCCTTTCAACCAATCAAAGTATAATATGCTAATGATATGCTAAGGTTGCTCAACCGCTTGTTATGACGTGCATTGACCACCAGGGGGCAAACAGTTAACTGGTCGACCAGTCGCTATCACATGCACTGACCATCAGAGGGCAGACGCTCCAACCAGTAGGTTAGCTTGCTGCTGGGGTCCAGCCGATCAGGACTGAGTGAGAGGGGCAGGACACGCCCTGGAGCCCTCCCACGGTCCCTCCCAAGCTGGCCCTGATCATGCACAGTGGGGTCCCTCAGCCTGGCCTGCACCCTCTCACAATCTGGGAACCCTCGGGGGATATTGGAGAGCCGGTTTCAGACCCAATCCCACAGGCCAGGCCAAGGGACCCCACTGGTGTACAAATTCGTGCACTGGGCCTCTAGTCCTATCTAATAATAGACAAACATGCTAATTAACTATACTTCCGCTACGTTTCCCATTGGCTAATCAGGGTGATATGCAAATTAACTGCCAACCAAGATGGCGGCCAGCAGCCACGCAGCTGAAGCGAACATGAGGCTTGGTTGCCCCGGCGATGGAGGAAGCCAAGGTTCCCCACCTGCCGCAGCCAGGCTCTGAGCTGCACTCTAAGAAACAATGTTGCAAATTATAGAAGCTAAACAAACCCCAGATACCTGCTTTCAGCCAGCCGGCCTCGGAGCTGGAGCCACAACGAAGTTTCAATTACAGAAGGTAAATAAATCCCAGAATAAAAAAAAGAAAAAAAAAAGGAGAGCCTGGGAGCTTCAGTTGCAGGCTTGGCCTGCCTGAAAACAGCCCTCAACCCCTCATCCAGGCTGGCCAGGCACCCCATTGGGGACCCCCACCCTGAAGGGGGTGCGGACAGCCTGAAAACAGCCCTCAGCTCCTCATCCAGGCTGGCCAGACACCCCAGTGGATACCCCCACCAGGAAGGGGGTGCGGGCAGCCTGAAAACAGCCATGAGCCCCTCATCCAGGCTGGCCAGGAACTCCAGTGGGGACCCCCACCCTGATCCGGGACACCATTCAGGGCAAACCAGCCGGCTCCCAACCATGCACCAGGCCTCTATCCTATATAGTAAAAGTGTAATATGCAAACTGACCCTAACAGCAGAAAGACTGGGAATGACTGGTCACTATGACACACACTGACCACCAGGGGGCAGATGCTCAATGCATAGCTGCCCTCTGGTGGTCAGTGAGCTCCCACATGGAGGAGGTCTGCTCAGCCACAAGCCAGGCTGATGGCTGCCAGTACAGTGGTGGTGGTGGGAGCCTCTCCTGCCTCCTCAGCAGCGCTAAGGATGTCCGACCGCAGCTTAGGTCTGCTCCCTGCTGGCAAGTGGACATCCCCCAAGGGCTGCCAGGCTCCCTGGGGGATGTCTGATTGCCAGCTTAGGCCCAATCCCCTGGGGAGCAGGCCTCAGCCAGCAGATGGTCACCCCCCAAGGGGTCCCAGACTGCGAGAGGGCACAGGCCGGGCTGAGGGACCCCTCCCCCCGCCCCGAGTGCACAAATTTTTGTGCACCAGGCCTCTAGTGCTACATAATAAAAGGCTAATATGCAAATTATCCCCTCAACTGGGAGCTCGACCAGGGGGCGGGGCCGGCTGGCCAATGGCCTGAGGCCCTGCCCCCCCAACCGGCCCTGCCCCCAAACACCCCCGATCGGGTTGAGCCAGCTAGACCCCACCTGTGCACAAATTCATGCACCGGGCCTCTAGTTAATAATAATAATAATATGTTACCATTATCATTCTACTATTTAAAATAAGCAAATTGAGGCATAGAACCTAAGATACACAACTAATAGACAAAAAAGCTGAGATTTGAACCCAGGTCACCTGGATCCAGAGTTCATGTATATGACCAGAACACAATATTCTGCTTCCTATTCTGGCAGGCCCTGTGAGGAGATAGAACTCTCCTCAGACCTAGAACACATTAAGAAAAGTAAAAGAGTAAGCAGAGAGCCTTTCTTACAAGAAAACTGTATCAAACAAATAAGACTGTGCTTCAAAATTCTTTGAGCAAATCTTACTACCTGGGTAAGATGTTTAGGGCAGACATAGAAGTTAGAAATAATTATGGTATTTACTGACTAATTAATATGAGGTAGGAGGAAAACCAAGTCACTTGTAGAGTTTAAATCTGGATGACTGGAAATACACTGCTCTTGACACAAATAGATAATTTTAACTTGGAGAATCAGTATTGTAAAAGACCTCCAATGTTATTCTTATTCTAAATTGTTGTTTACCTAGGTCCTTTGCTTATACATTTAAATTTGTAAATACAGCTTGTCAAATTCTCTTTAAAAAGAGAGCTTGTTTAACTTTTTATTATTATTGTGATGACTACATATATCAATTTGGAGAATAGTCTTCACACTATTTTTTTTTAAATATATTTTATTGATTTTTTACAGAGAGGAAGGGAGAGAGATAGAGAGTTAGAAACATCGATGAGAGAGAAACATCGATCAGCTGCCTCCTGCACATCTCCTACTGGGGATGTGCCCGCAACCCAGGTACATGCCCTTGACCGGAATCGAACCTGGGACCTTTCAGTCCGCAAGCCGACGCTCTATCCACTGAGCCAAACCGGTTTCGGCATAGTCTTCACACTATTAAGTCTTCAGATCCATGAACATGGTCCATCTCTCCACTTATTTAGGTCTTCTGTATTCCCCCACCAATGATTTGTAGTTTTAAGCATTCAAAAATAACACAGATTTGTTAGATTGATCCCTAAGTAATTCATGTTTTTATATAAACTGCTTTTTTATTTTCAAATTCTAATTGTTCATTTTTAGTATATTGAAATGCAATTGATGTTTCTATATTGACCTTGTACCTTATTCCTGTCCTAAGCTCATTTGTTAGTTTTAATAGCTATTTTATGTTTCCCTTTATTTTCTATAATGATGTTCATGTCATCTGAAAATAAAAACTATTTTAATGCTTTATTTCCAATCAGGATGGATTTTATATTTTCCTTCCTTATTGCATTGATTAAGCCCATAAATACAATGTTAAAAAGAAATGGTGAAGAAGACATACAAAAGGCCAACAGATATATGAATGCTCAATTTCACTAGCTATTAGAGAAATGCAAATCAAAACTACAATGAGATACCACCTCACACCTGTTGGAATGGCTATTACCAACAACACAAGTAACAAATGTTGGAAAGGTTGTGGAGAATCCTTATTCAAATGTTGGAAAGGTTGTAGAGAACCCTTAGTCATTGCTGGTGGGAATGTTGACTGGTACAGCCACTATGGAAAACAGTATGGAGGTTTCTCCAAAAATTAAGAATAGAGTTACTATATGACCCAGCAACCCTTCTTCTGGGTGTCTACCTAAAAAATGCAAAAACATTTATTTGCACCTCTATGTTCATTTCAGTACTATTCACAATAGTCAAGACATGGAAACAATCAAAGTGTCCTTCAATAGATGATTGGATAAAGAACATGTGCTACATATATACATTGGAATACTACTCTCCATAAAAAAAATGAAATACTGCCATTTGTGACAACATGGATGGACATTGAAAATATCATGCTAAGTGAAATTAGCCAGAAAAAGCTTAGGACACAAAACAAGTCTCAATAATTTTAAGAAGATTAAAATCATATCAAGCATCTTCTCTAACCATAATGCCATGAAACTTGAAACCAATCACAAGAAGAATACTGAAAACACACAAAGGCGTGGACGCTAAATAACATGTTACTAAACAATGAATGGGTTAACAACGAGGTCAAGGAAGTAATCGGAACTTGAAACAAATGAAAATGAGAACACAACAACCCGAAATCTGTGGGACACAGGAAAAGCAGTCCTAAGAGGGAAACTCATAACATTACACTCCTATCTCAAGAAAAAAGAAAAAGCTCAAACAAACAATCTAACTTTACATTTATGGGAATTTGAAAAAGAACAACTAACAAAGCCCAGAGTCAGTAGGAGAAAGGAAATAATAAAGAGCAGAAATAAATTAAATAGAGTCTTAAAAAAAAAAAATACAAGAGACCAATGAAACCAAGAGCTGGTTCTTTGAAAAGATAAACAAAATTGATCAACCTTTAACCAGACTCATCAAGAAAAAAAGAGAAGGGACCCAACAAAATAAAATCAGAAATGAAAGAGGAGAAGTAACAACTGACACCAAAGAAATACAAAGAATTGTAGGAACATATTATGAACAACTATGTATCAACAAATTTTACAATTTGGAAGAAATGGATAAATTTTTAGAAAATTACAATCTTCCAAAACTAAATCAGGAAGAATCATATAATCTGCATAGACAGATTACAACTAGTGAAATTGAGGCAGTAATAAAAAATAAAAATAAAAACCCCCAACAAACAAAAACCAAGTAGGGGAAGTTTTCTGTCATTATTTTTTCAAATAGGTTTTTAATTATCTTGCTCTCTCTCTTCTTCTGGCATCCCCATAATATGAATGTTGATACACTTGAAGTTGTCCCAGAGGCTCCTTACACTATCTTCATATATTTGAATTCTTTTTTCTTCTTGCTCTTCTGATTGTTTTTTGCTTCCTCATATTTCAAATTTTTTCATTTGATTCTTGGAATCTACTCTGCTGTTGAATCCTTGTATATTATTTTTTATTTCAGTCAGTGTATGGTTAATTTCTGACTGGTGCTTTTCCTTTTTTTTTTTTTTTTCATTCTCAGTAAGATCCTTCAAAGTTTCACTAAGTCCCTTAGAGGTCTCAAGAAGATTCTTGAATAACCTTATAACTGTGGTTTTGAACTCTATATCCAGTAGTTTGCTTTATTCCATTTCTTTCATTTGTGACATATTTCTTTGTCTCCACATTTTGGCTGCTTCCCTGTGGGTTTTTTTCTATGTATGGGGTAGAGCTGCTATGTCTCTTTGAGTTGGTAGAGTGGCCTTGTATAGTAGGTGTCCTATAGGGCCCAGTGGCTCAGCTCCCCAGTCACCTGAGCTGGGCCCTCTAGGTGCACCCCTTTGTGGGCTGTGAGCACAATCTGGTTGTAGTTGAGACTTGATTGCTGTTGGTGTCACTGAGAGGAATTGACCTCTAGGCCAATTGGCTGTGGAGACCAGCTACGAGTACAGTGGGAGAGCTACTGTTCAGGAGACACCCCTAAGGAGCAGGACTTGCTTCAGTGGGGCTTTGGTGCTCACTGAGTCTGTCCCTTGAGTGTGTAGTTTATGGATGTGTAGAGTTGTAATTTGCTATGGTCTTATGCTGCCCCCTGGGTGCACTGATTCTTGGGTCTCCAGGGAGGTGCAAAATCAGCCACTGCCTGGGGCCACCTGGCAGGAGCTACAGAGAGATCTGCAGATTCCTCTTATTTGTATTGGGTTAGGAAGTACCCAGCCAAGGCCACGCTGTAAAAAGACAGGTCTTAGGCCTTTTATTGATAGGTTTGGGGCTCCCTGACCTAGCTGCAGTTTGTTTGAGAGATTTTAGCTAAGTCTGAAGCCTGGACAAGGACAGGCCATTCATATTCAAAAGTTGCTGAACACAGATTGGGTGGGGCTGAAAATTGGATGGGGCAGGGTCTCAGGGAATCACCAGGGCAGAGCAAACAGAAATGGCTGCCAGCATAGGAACAATATGGGAGAAAGCCATCGCCGAGTTCCTGTCCTGATACCAGACAGTCCAATTCCTCCTTGTATGTGCCTGGGTCTCCCAGAGCCTCGCTCTGGCCCTGGAGCTCAAAGGAAGCAGGACCTTTTAAGTTCAGTTCATGTGCCTTTAAAAGAAACACCTGGATCTCCAGCAGCTGCAATGACACTGAGCTGAAATCCCCACTGGTTTTTATAGCCTATAGTTATGGGGACTTCTCTTACCAGCTCTGGGAGCCTGGGATGGGGGTCTAGTGTGGGGCTGGGACCCCCTTTCTCCGTACAGGGGGCCTCCACAGAGATAATCTCCCTTTCAATTAAAAAAGCAACACACGTGGGTGCCTGACCAGCTCATTCCATGCCTCCACCCCTCCTACCCATCTCAGTGTGCTTTCTCCTTTACTTCTCTAGTTGTAGGACTTCCATTCATCCAGCTTTCAGGAGGTTCTGGATAATGATTGTTCAGTATTTTAGTTGTAATTTTGATGTGGTTGTAGGAGACGGTGAGTACAGGCATGTACCTATGCCACCATCTTGGTTGGGAAGTTACCTTTAAAAACTAAAAATAGATTCGGCAATGTAGCAGGATACAAAATTAACGCCAAGAAAACTGTGGCATTTCTATACACCAATAGTGAACTTACAGAAAGAGAAACTAAAAAAGCAATCCCGCCGAAACCGGTTTGGCTCAGTGGATAGAGCGTCGGCCTACAGACTGAGGGGTCCCAGGTTCGATTCCGGTCAAGGGCATGTACCTGGGTTGCAGGCATATCTCCAGTGGGGGATGTGCAGGAGGCAGCTGATCGATGTTTCTCTCTCATCGATGTTTCTAACTCTCTATCTCTCTCCCTTCCTCTCTGTAAAAAATGAATAAAATATATTTTTAAAAAAAAAAGCAATCCCATTTACCATCACACCAAAAAAATTAAGATACCTAGGAATAAATTTATCTAAAAAGGTAAAAGACCTCTACTCAGAAAGCTACAGGATGTTGAAAAAAGAGATAGAGGAAGGCATAAACAGATGGAAGAAGATACCATGTTCATGGATTGGTAGAATCAACATCATTAAAATGTCCATATTACCCAAAGTAATCTATAAATTCAACGCACTTCCCATTAAAATATCAACGGCATATTTCAAAGACCTAGATTAGAACGAACTCTCCAAAAATTAATCTGGAATAAAAAAAGACCCCGAATAGCTACAGCAATCCTGAAAAAGACCAAAGTAGGTGGGATCTCAGTACCAGATATCATGCTGTATTACAAAGCCACTGTTCTCAAAACTGCCTGGTACTGGCACAAGAACAGACATATAGATCAATGGAATAGAATAGAGAACCCAAAAATCGATCCGAACCAATATGCTCAATTAATATTTGACAAAGGAGGCAAGAACATACAATGGAGTCAAGACAGTCTCTTCAATAAACGGTATTGGGAAAATTGGACAGATACATACAAAAAAATGAAACTAGACCACCAACTTACACCATACACAAAAATAAACTCAAAATGGATAAAGGACTTAAATGTAAGACGGGAAACCAAAAAAATACTAGAGGTATTTAAAGGCAACAAAATCTCAGACATATGCTGAAGAAATTTCTTCACTGATACAGCTCCTAGGGCATTGGAAACTAAAGAGAACATAAACAAATGGGACTACATCTAAATAAAAAGCTTCTCCACAACAAAAGAAACCATCAACAAAACAACAAGAAAGCCCACTGCATGGGAGAACAGATTTGCAAATGTTATCACCAATAAGGGTTTCATCTCCAACATTTACAGAGAACTCATACAACTTAACAAAAGGAAGATAAACAATCTAATCAAAAAATGGGCAAAGGACCTAAATAGATACTTTTCAAAAGAGGACATTCAGAAAGCCAAGAGACATATGAAAACATGCTCAAAGTCACTAATCATCCGAGAGATGCAAATCAAAACAATGAAGTATCATCTCACACCTATCAGAATGGCTATCATCAACAAATCAACAAACGACAAATGTTGGAGAGGATGCAGAGAAAAGGGAACACTCATGCCCTGCTGGTGGGAATGCAGACTGGTGCAGCCACTATGGAAGACAGTGTGGAGTTTCCTCAAAAAGTTAAAAAAAAACAACTCCCATTTGACCCTGTGATCCCACTTCTAGGAATATATCCCAAGAAACCAGAAACACCAATGAGAAAGGCTATACGCATCCCTATGTTCATAGCAGCATAATTTACCATAGCTAAGATTTGGAAACAGCCTAAGTGCCCATCAGCAGATGAATGGATTAGAAAACTGTGGTACATCTACACAATGGAATACTATGCTGCTGTAAAAAAAGAAGGAATTCTTACCATTTGCAACAGCATGGGTGGAACTGGAGAGCATTATGCTAAGTGAAATAAGCCAGTCAATGAAAGAAAAATACCACATGATCTCACTCATTTGTGGATAATAAAGACCATTATAAACTGATGAACAAAAATAGATACAGAGGCAGAGCAGCACCAAACAGACTTTCAAACTACAGCAGGAAGGCCGGGGAGGGTTGGGGGGCGGGGGAGGGTATGAGATCAACCGAAGGACTTGTATGCATGCATATAAGCATAACCAATGGACACAAGACACGGGGGTAGTAGGGGAATCTGGGGGAATGTCAAGGGGGAAAAAAAGAAAAAGGAGACATATGTAATACTCTTTGTAATAGTTGAAGCAATAAAACAAAATTTTTTTAAAAAAAATTAAAAATAAAATATATGCCGAAGAAATTTCTTCTCTGATAATGCTCCTAGGGCAATGGAAACTAAAGAGAAAATAAACAAATGGGACTACATCAAAATAAAAAGCTTTTGCACAGCAAAGGAAACCATCAACAAAACAACAAGAAGACCCACTACATGGGAGAACATATTTGCCAATGATACCACCGATAAGGGTTTAATTTCCAACATTTACAGGGATCTCATGAAACTTAACAAAAGGAAGATAAACAATCCAATAAAAAAATGGGCAACGGACCTAGATAGACACTTTTCGAAAGAGGACATACAGAAGGCAGAAAGACATATGAAAACCTGCTCAAAGTCACTAATTATACGAGAGATGCAAATCAAAACGACAATGCGTTATCATCTAACACCTGTCAGAATGGCTATCATCAACAAATCAACAAACAACAAGTGTTGGAGAGGATGTGGAGAAAAAGGAACCCTTCTGCACTGCTGGTGGGAATGCAGACTGGTGCAGCCACTGTGGAGAACAGTATGGAGCTACCTCAGAAGACTAAAAATGGAACTCCCATTTGACCCTGTGATCCCACTCCTAGGAATATATCCCAAGAAACCAGAAACGCCAATTAGAAAGGATATATGCACCCCTATGTTCATAGCAGCACAATTCACCATAGCTAAGATTTGGAAACAGCCTAAGTGCCCATCAGCAGATGAGTGGATTAGAAAACTGTGGTACATATACACAATGGAATACTATGCTGCGGTAAAAAAAAAGGAACTCTTGCCTTTTGCAACAGCATGGATGGAACTGGAGAGCATTATGCTAACTGAAATAAGCCAGTCAGAGAAAGATAAATACCACATGATCTCACTCATTTGTGGATTATAGAGAACAACATAGACTGATGAAAAAGGACAGACCCAAAGACTGAGAAACAGCGATCAGGCTATCAATCCCCAGAAGGAAAGTAGGGGAGGGCGGGGGTAAGGGGAAGAGATCAACCGAAGGACTTGTATACATGTATATAAGCCAAACCAATGGACATGGACAACAAGGGGATGGGAGCATGAGTTTGTGTGTGGGGGGGGGGGGGGAGGTTGGGGGTTAAAGGGGGGGATGAGGACACATTTGTAATACCTTAACTAATAATAAAAAAATATATATATAAAAAAAATTTAAAAATAGACTACAATATGACCAGTGATTCCACTTCTGGGAATTTATCCAAAGAAACCAGAAATACTAATTCAAAAGAAATATGTACCCCTATGCTCATTGCAGCATTTTTCATAATAGCCAGGATTTGGAAGCAGCCGCAGGGTCCATCAATAGATGAATGGATAAAATGGCTGTGGTACATTTACACAATATAATACTATTTGGCTATTTTTAAAAAAGGCAATATTACCCTTTATAACAGCATGGATGGACCTGGAGAACATTATGCTAAGTGAAATAATCCAGTCAAAAAGGACAAGTATCATATGATTTCACTCATATGTAGAATTTAATGAATAATCTGAACTACAAAGCAAAATAGAGACAGACTCATAGATACAGAGCAGGCAGACAGCTTGGAGGATGGGGGCGATTGGTGTGTTAGGGGGTGAGGGGATGGAGGTGGAAGAGGGCATAGAAGGGATAAATGGTGATGGAAAAAAATAAAATTAAATACATAAGTAAAATTTATTTAAAAATATGTTTTGGCCCTTGCCAGTATTGCTCTGTGGATAGAGCATTGGCCTGTGGACTGAAGGGGGGTTCAATTTTGGTCAAGGGCACATACCTCGGTTGCAGCCCTACTGGGGTGCGTGAGGAAGGCAACCAATCAATGTGTTTCTCTCTCTCTGTCTCTCCACCTCCCTTCCACTCTCTCTAAAAAAAATCAATGGAAAAATATTCTCAGGTGAGGTTTAACAAATACATATATATATATATATATATATATATATATATATATATATATATATGCTTTGGTAGCCCAGATTTTTAAATCTAAGATTGTGGCAACTAAGTGTCTTGAAAACTTTAATAATAATCCTGTCTTAAAATTTTGTCTGCCTTGCCAAACCTGGATATATAATGTACAACATGATGGCTATCTATATATATAAAAGCCTAAGCAACCATTCAACTGGTAGCTATGATGCGCACTGACCACCAGGGGGCAGACGCTCAATGCACAGGCATGGAAACATGGAACAGACTGATGAATCTTAGAGGGAAGGGGGAGGGGGAGGGCGTGAAGAGATCAACAGAAGATCTTATATGTATACTAGAGGCCCTGTGCACCAGTAGGGTGCCTCAACCTGGCCTGCACCCTCTTGCAATCCAGGACCCCTCAGGGGATATTGGACTGCCAGTTTCGACCCAATCCCTGCAGGACAGGCCGAGGAACCCCACCGGTGCATGAATTCATGCAGCAGGCCTCTAGTTGTTAATAATATTGTGTTGCATATTTGAAAGTTGCTAAGTAAGTATATTTTAAAAGTTATCATCACAAGAAGAAACAAATCTGTAACTATGTATAATGAAAGATATTAATTAGAATTATTGTGGTTATCATTTCTCAAAATATACCGATATCAAATCATTATGCTATACACCTGAAACTAGTAGTATAATGGATTTAAAATTTATAAATGAGAAACATGTTACCCCTGAAACCCAAATAAACATTAAATATTGAGTCTATTTTAAAGTAGAAAGTGCTGATGAAAGGGAAGCATTGGTTCCTTACTGCATCAGGTATAAATCATCCTTGGGCTGATGAGTAATGTTCTGAAATTTTACTAAAGTAAATTTCACAGGATGCAATGGCCCAACCCTGCCGGGGTCCAACCCCAGCAGGTCCAGGGGTTCCCAAAGGCGTAGATGGAGTCGGCGAAGAAGGAATGACACGGAGACAGCGTTCAGTTGATCAGCAGCCTAGCCAGGATCTCCAGCCAAGTTCTGGTCTCGATCTCCAGAGAGGTTCTGCTGTTTATTGTTTTGTTACATCCATATTTATACCAGTTGATTTTAATCCCGTCAATTTCTATTACAAAGGTTAGGGCGTTTCTTATCTCCATTCCAGGGAGTAAAGATTATGTAGCTTAAGCATGATTGTTTGTAGTGATTAACTACCCGCCTGGCACTTAGTTAAGGAGTTTCATCCCCTCCCTGACTTCAGGGAAAAATTCCTACCTGGGGAAACAACCTTTCTAGGAGACGCATCCCCTCCCTGACTTCAGGGAAAAATTCCTACCTGGGGAAACAACCTTTCTCGGAGAGGTGACCTTGGTTAAAACACACAGCGCTAAGGGGAGCAAACATATTAAGAACAGTATGCTATACACGCCAGGTCCCTTGAAACATATGCTGTGCAGATGTTTCTATCCTGCAGCGACTGTGTCAAGCCGCAAGGATGGACCGGCTTCCGGCACAACCCTGATTGGAAAGTTCTGTAACAAGTGTTTGTAGATCCCTTGTCAGTGTGTATATTGCTTGAATTTCCTTGCAAGAGGATGTTATCAATATAATGTCACTCCTGTGTTCCTGGAATGAGTTGGATGTGGTTAAGATCTTTCCTGCAAAGGTATGTGCACTGACAGAGCTGTTGAAATAAACCAATGGGAGTTGAGTGAAAATGTATTGTTTTTTCAAAGGTAAAGAAAATTGCTTCTGAGAGACTATAGAACTATATATAGAATGGAATATACTAGCCAAATTTATAAAAGCAGAATATTTTCTAGTTGATGAGTATAGTATTAATTTGAGTAATACTGAGTATAATATTGAGTATTAATTTGAGTACACAGATCTTAATGAAAGATTCTATGGTATTAAGATTGTTATAATCCACTGTGCAGTGACATCCTTTTATATCAAGATTGAGCACTGGCCAAATTTTGTTATTAAAGGCAACAATAATAGGAACAATGCATAATAGGAACTATGCATTGGTCAGGCATACCAATTCCCAGGGGTTTCACTACATTGCTCTCAACTTCACAAACCTCATGCTGTGGCAGATATTTTCATGGAATCCTTACCATGGTCTCTCAGGAACTTCTCTCTGCAGCCATGTTTATAACTTGTTCTCACAGTTATCAACAGCTGAGTTTTATTTACACATTTTGAACTTGGGTCCACAGGGCATCTTTAGCTTCTTCAGGAAATTGATCCCCATGCGCCTGTTCTAAAAAGAGCAGATAAAACCTGTGTCACTCTGGCTAATATAGACTCTGCAAAGTTCACACCCTGCCTTCTAAGGACTTCACAATAATCTCCTTTAAAACAGAAATATTAAGGAATTTTCAGTCTATTGAAGTCCTCTCTTCTAATTCTGTCATTGCTAGGAGAGGAGTAGCTTATTTGCTTTTCCTTTTTATTACATATGTGCAGGACTGTGTCCCTCAGAAACTGTGATTTGATTCTGGTTTGGATTCATAGAATGAAAGGTAATATAGTACTTCCTTCCTAGTTAAGCTCTACAAACTTGATTATTTCCATTAAGAAAATGATAGAATGTGGATGGGAAGCCAATAGAAAACATGTTACTTTTCATACTATTCAGAGATTCACATGGCACATTTCACCTTTGATTTTCCTCTTAGGAACAGTAAGATAAACAGCCCACTGCAGTCATTCATATTGTTGAGGATGTGAGCACGTATGTTTTTAAAGTCACTGATGTTATTCTATAAAAGTGGATCATGAACTCAATCAATTGTGAAAATATGGATGAAAATGCAGTACTTGCCAAAGACCACAGGTGAGTGCAAACAGAGAAGGGAGGGCTGTGGGGGATTCAGATGAATGTTTAACATCACCTAGTTTCTCCAAAAGCTGTATGGAACAATGGAGAGATTGACAAGAATGATTGTGAGGGTATGATTTTTCTAACCTATATGCATGTGAATTGTCTTTGCCTGTTAATCAGAAAAACCTAAAGATGAACACAAAATGCATCCATCAAAATTTCCTTCCTTGGGGATTACCAATTTACCTACAAAAGAATCTTACTGTTAGAAACATGGATCTCCCTCTTCCTGATTTCTGTATCCCAAGAATAGAGGATAGGAAAGTTTAAGGCATACTAAATTGTGGTCCTTGGTTTGCCACTGAGGATCCTTTAAGACTGGGACAAAATCCACTCTGAGATGCTGCCTGTGGATCTCTCAAGATCTCTTTTTGCAGAGATATATCCAAAATAAATTACTAGGAGACTCTGAATGTGACAGAGAAACATATAAGAATGCTAATTAATATTATTTGTTGATTCCTGAGCCTGTTCATGTAGACAAAAATGCTCATGGCATAAAATAACAGTGTTGGACCAATATCTTAAAAGTTCTAAAGGCCTATTATAAATTCATCCCACAAAAGAAGTCGAGGTATAGAGAAAATCAATTATATATCAAGATCTTCAGCATAATCTGTGTGGGGAAATTCCCTTTGGTGCACAAAACAAGGAAATCCGAGATGTGGACAGTAATGGAGATGAGGATTGATGACAGATATCCTGTGAAACATCAAATAGTACAGAAAGAAGAAAAAAATACACAAAGGGGGAAACACACAGGGAAGGAAAAAGAAAGCACAGAAAACAGAATCAGATAGGGATATTTCTACCAGGAGCACAGAAGTAGGAGAGACTAATAAGAGTCAGAGAAAAGTTGCCCTAACCGGTTTGGCTCAGTGGATAGAGCATTGGCCTGCGGCCTGAAGGGTCCCAGGTTCCATTCCGGTCAAGGGCATGTACTTTGGTTGCGGGCACATCCCCAGTGGGGAGTGTGCAGGAGGCAGCTGATTGCTGTTTCTCTCTCATCGATGTTTCTAACTCTCTATCCCTCTCCCTTCCTCTCTGTAAAAAATCAATAAAACATATTTTTTTTAAAAAGAGTCAGAGAAAAGTGATTTAAATGTGGAGATTTCCTGAAGATTTTAGGGGGAAAGGATAGGTTCCAAAACATATTATTCTGAAAAAAATAAATAATTTTCCTATAATATATTCTGTTAAGAGTACAGCATTAGATGGACTTAAAAACTGTAAGACTTAGGAAAAGGTCACTTCCGTAGAAGACCGGGGGCTTCCATGGAGTCGAGTCCAGTTCAATGGGACGCTGGCCTGAGCCCGTTGGGTGGAGAGTAATTAATATATGACCTGATTCTATTAGTTACAGTCAGCTTCATCCCTCCCTCCCTGAGAAAATTCAGTTTTCATCATTCTCATCTTTTTTCTTTAGATCTACTGGAGGTCAACAATGAAAAACAGGACCATGTTTACTGAGTTTATTCTGTTCGGCCTCACAAATCAACCTGAAATCCAGGTCATGATATTCACCTTTATGCTCCTCACATACATGCTAAGTGTTCTAGGAAATCTGACCATCATCATACTCACACTGGTAGACCCACACCTCCAGACCCCCATGTATTTCTTCCTCCGGAATTTCTCTGTCTTAGAAATTTCCTTCACATCCATTTTTACTCCCAGATTTCTGATCAGCATGACAACAGGAAATAAAGCCATCAGCTTTGCTGGATGCTTAATTCAATATTTTTTTGCAATATTTCTTGGGGCAACAGAGTTCTACCTCCTGGCCTCTATGTCCTATGACCGCTATGTGGCCATCTGCAAACCCCTGCATTACCTGACCCTTATGAGCAGCAGAGTCTGCATACTACTCGTGTTTTGCTCCTGGCTGGGGGGACTCCTAGCTATCTTACCCCCAATCTTCCTGATGAGCCAGGTGGACTTCTGTGCCTCCAATGTGCTGAATCACTATTACTGTGACTATGGGCCCCTCCTGGAGCTTGCCTGCTCAGATACAAGTCTCTTAGAACTGGTGGTTATCTTCGTGGCTGCTGTGACTCTTGTGGTTACGCTGGTACTGGTGACACTTTCTTATACATATATTATCAGGACCATTCTGAGGATCCCTTCTGCCCAGCAGCGGACAAAGGCTTTTTCCACTTGTTCCTCTCACTTGATTGTCATCTCCCTCTCTTATGGCAGCTGCATGTTTATGTACATTAATCCCTCTGCAAAAGAAGTAGGGGCTTTCAACAAAGGAATAGCTGTGCTGATCACTTCAGTTACTCCCTTGTTAAACCCCTTCATTTACACTCTAAGAAATCAGCAAGTGAAGAAGGCATTCAAGGACACCATCAGAAAGATTGTGAAACTTTAAAAAAAGGATATACTTTAATGTATTGAGTGGACCATATTTTAAGTGCTGAACTGGCCCTTGAAGGAAATATGAAAGGCATCTCTCCTAATTTCAAGGAATCTATAGTATAGTGAGATAGAAAGGTCTATGAACTGTTAATTTATGTAATGGGTTTATTTTTAAAATAAAATAACATGGTAAGTGTTACTAGAGAAGGATGAGTGAAAATTTGTAGAAAAAAAATTGGAGAAATTAACTGTTTTCCAGAAATGACTTGACATATAAGAAGAAAAGCATATTACTTATTTAGGAGAATTGGAAGATATGAATTTTGAGTGAAAAGGAGAAGCCAAATCATGAAGGTATTCAATTACTAACTATAGAGTTACTTGAACTTTGGTGAGTCAAGAGAAGTTTTAAGAAAGGAAGTTATATTATCAGCAATGTCTTGAAGGAAATCTAGCATTGATATTGCTCTTCATCATAGAGCCATGAAGACTATGCTTCTAAGTGTCAATAATTTTCATTATCCTCCCCTTTTTCTCTTATTTTCCAACTGCAGCCATTACAACTTCCATCTTTCCATAAAGGAAGAGTTTCTTAAAGGATGTACATTCACTCCATTTTTCTCCAGATGAGGCAAAAATAATCAAGATTTTTGTCAACTGATATTTATTTTTCTAGAAGTTATGATTAAAAGAGGTTTCTAGAGGCAAGGTTAGAAGACTTTCACAGACCCTAAAAGGATATATTGTTGCTTTTCTTAGCTGATATCTTTTTAAGTTAATAGCTGATATCTCCCACTCTCTCTTTTTGGTAGTTTGTGTTAATTTTTTGTTAATTGTGATTTTATTTTTATCTTTTGGCCTCCTTTTGTTAAATATTAGAAAGGACAAATTCTGTGACATGGCTCCATTCTTTTAACTTTTCCCCAAGTTTTTGCTTTTGTTTTTAACATACGCCATGGATGCCTGTTTCATAAAGTGAAAAAAAATGTATAATATCAATACAGTTTTATATCTAGAATGTTCCAAATTATGAGTCTTAGCAACCAACTAGGAATAGACTATCCTAACAAGAACTCCATACATGGATCAGTATAGCAACTTAAATTTGAATAGGTGGTGTAAGGGGCTCAATTTCAATGGAACCAGGAACATTTTGAAAAGCTGAGTACTTGCACATCTATCTACACTAATAAAAGACAAAGATGCTAATTGACCGTACCTTTGCTACATCTCAAGCCACGCCCACAAGCCAATCAGAGCAGCTATGCAAATTAACCTAACCAAGATGGCGGCCGGAAGCCATGGAGCTGGAGCAAGCAGGAGGCTTGGTTGCCCGGGCGATGGAGGAAGCCAAGCTTCCCACCTGCCCTGAGCAGGCTGTGGCCTCCACTCATGGCAACAAAGTTTTAATTATAGAAGACAAATAAATCCCAGATACCTGCTTACAGCCAGCCTCTACTGGGAGCTTGGGTGGCTGGGGGCTGTGGCCAGCTTGCAAACAGCCATCAGCCCCTCACCCAGACTGGACACACCCTCATGGGGTGAGGGTCCCTTCTGGGGGGCTTAGCCAGCCTGAAAATGGCCCTCAGCCCCACACTCAGACTGGCCAGGCACCCCAGCAGGACCCCCACCCTGAAGGGGGTGTGGCCAGCCTGCAAACAGCCATCAGCCCCTCACCAGGTTGGCCAGGCACCCCAGGGGGGACCCCCACCCTGAAGGGGCTGTGGTCAGCCTGCAAGCAGCCATCAGCCCCTCACCCAGGCTGGCCAGGCATTCCTATATAATAAAAGGAAAATATGCAAATTGAACCTAACAGCAGAATGACTGGGAATGACTGGTCACTATGACACACACTCACCACCAGGGGGCAGATGTTCAAAGCAGGAGCTGCCCCCTGGTGGTCAGTGTGCTCCCACAGGGGGAGCTCTGCTCAGCCACAAGCCAGGCTGATGGCTGCCAGTACAGCGGTGGTGGTGGGAGCCTCTCCCGCCTCCTCAGCAGTGCTAAGGATGTTCAACTGTAGCTTAGGCCTGCTCCCCACTGGCAAGTGGACATCCCCCGAGGGCTCTCGGGCTGCCAGAATGATGTCTGACTACCACCTTAAGCCCAATCCCCCAGGGAGAGGGCCTAAGCCAGCAGGTGGTCATCCCCCGAGGGGTCCCAGACTGCGAGAGGGCACAGGCCGGGCTGAGGGACGCCCCCGAGTGCACAAATTTTTGTGCACCAGGCCTCTAGTATATGTATAAAAGCCTAAGTGCCCATCCGACTGTTCGACCATTTAACTGGTATCTATGATGCACACTGACCACCAGGGGGCAGATGCTCAACACACAGGCATGGAAACATGGAACAGACTGATGAATCTAAGAGGGAAGGGGGAGGGGAAAGGGTGGGAAGAGATTAACCAAAGATCTTATATGCATACTAGAGGCCCAGTGCACAGATTCGTGCCCTGGATATCTCTGAGTATGCTGAGGTAAGAAAGAAAATTATTTGGTGTAAGCCAAATTTTAAGGACACTATGCAGGGCTTCACCCAGCCTTTACAATATAAGAATTTAGAAATTAATTTGAGAAGGAGCATATCTCCTTCTAAACAAGCTTACCCAAGAAAAATATGTCATGCTTTTATGAAACTATTCATTGAAGCTGGCTTATGTTAATACATACTTGGAACATAATACAAGTTATAGATAAGCAAAGGAATAAAATTACTGATTCTGGAGCTGAGCTATTGGAATGTTCAATGCTTAAATGCATAAGTTGGTGGGTTTTATTCCTCCTATTATTACTGTGGACAAGAATCAAAAGAAACAGTTTAACCTGCCTAGTATTCTGAGGACAATATCCAAGCAGTGCTAGAGTGAGGAGATAAAAACAGTGGCTGCTCTGCTACTCTTGGGGCATCATTTTTCTATTCTCTCTCCCTAAGTCCTCAGAGGCTGTGGACTTATGGGTTATAAATCTAAACAGTTAGTCTTGTCCCAATGCTGCTTCTTACAATAAAATGAAATTCAAAAGATAAAAAGAGAATGTTTTAAGAAGGCAAGTAAGATAAGAGTGGTACTATAATGACTTGAGCTCTCTGGGCTGAGGATCATCTTTTTCATTTCTTTAAATTCATTCAGAACATCACAAAATAGGGCTTAAGCTTCTGTCCATACACAGTACTAGACAGTATAGCTAAAGATATACAGAGGTCATGAGTTCAGAAACCAAAATAAGCACCCATCTGAAAAATATCTATGGGGGTGGGTGGATAGGGGTGGAGGGAGACAAGGTAACACACCAGACCACATATGATCTAAAGAAAGACTTACAGAAGAAACAGCAAGAATATAAAATAAATATAATTTCCTCAAAGATATTAGAATAATACTGATAAAATGAATAACAAAACATTATAAAAATAACTAGGTAAAAAATACTAGGTAAAAAGCATAACAAATGAAATAAAAATAAAACAGATGAAAATGATACCAGGAAAGTTAGAACCAAGTTGGTGAAGATGTGGGAACTCTGGTAAACAGTTGGTGGAAATGTAAATTGGTGCAGCCATGATGGAAAATAGTATGGAAGTATACACTGAGTGGCCAGATTATTATGACTGGCCAGATTATTATGATTGACTAGATTATTATGACCAACCCATCAGTACTTCATTGACACTTACAAAAATACTAAATATTGAAAACTTCCTAAGCAAATACTAACAAGGTTTTATTATTATTATTATTATTATTATTTGCATAACTAATTCACTTCATCGTACTGATGGGGTGGTCATAATAATCTGGCCGGTCATAATAATCTGGCCACTCAATGTATATCTATACTAATGAAAGGGTAAATGCTACACTGGATAGACCAGACGTCCTTCTGGACAAAGCTGCAGAGGCGTGAAGGCTGAGGGCAGCCGGAAGTGGCCGCAGCAGCAGGGTGATAGGGGCGGCGCCTTCCCCTGATCGGCCCAGTCACCTCTGCAGAGGGAGGCCAAACTGCGAATAAGCCATCAGTAGGACATCCGCTGAGGGCTCCCAGACTGTGAGAGGGGTTCAGGCCGGGCTAAGGGAGCCCCCCCCTCCCAGTGCATGAATTTTCATACACCAGGCCTCTAATCCTATCTAATAAAGAGGGAATATGCTAATTTACCATCATGCCCTCAGAAGATGGCGGCACCCACAGCCACGACATGGTGGTGCCCAGTCCCCTCAGCCCCGCCGGGGGGCGGCAGGCACTGCACGCCTCATCCAACCAGAGTCCTCCAGTCCCCTCAGTCTCACCTCATCCATCCAGAGTCCCCCAGTCCCCTCATCCCTGCCTCACCCAGTCCCTGCAGCATCCAGCCTCATCCAGCCTCAGTCCCCCAGTCCCCTCAGCCCCACAGGGGAAGGCACTTGGGGGCAATCGGACCAGCAGGGGAGGACAGTTTGGGACGATCATGCCAGCAGGGGAGCAGTTATGTGTCAATCAGGCCAGTAGGGGAGCAGTTACGGGCTATCAGGCTGGCAGGCAGAGTGGATAGGGGCAATCAAGCAGGCAGGGAGGCCGAGTGGTTAGGAGCCAGCAGTCCCGGATTGTGAGAGTGATGTCTGACATCCCCTGAGGGGTCCAAATTTGGAGAGTGTGCAGGCTGGGCTGAGGGACACCCCCCATGCACAAATTTTGTGCACCGGGACTTTAGTATCCTATATAACAAAGTGGTAATATGCAAATTGACCGTCACTCCAACACACAAGATGGCCACCCCCATGTGGTCAAAGATGGCCACCCCCATGTGGACACAAGATGGCCACCACAAGATGGCCAGCAGGGGAGGGAGGTTGTTGGTGATCAGGCCTGTAGGGGAGGGCAGTTAGGGGTGACCGGGCTGGCAGAGGAGGGCAGTTGGGGGTGACCAGGCCTGCAGGGAGGGCAGTTAGGGGCAGCCAGGCCTGCAGGGGAGGGCAGTTAGGGGCAATTGGGCCGGCAGGGGAGCAGTTAGGCATCGATCAGGCTTGCAGGGGAGTGGTTAGGGGATAATCAGGCTGGCAGGCAGAAGCAGTTAGGAGCAATCAGGCGAGCGTTTGGGAACCAGCAGTGCTGGATTGTGAGAGGGATGTCCGACTGTCCATTTAGGCCCAATCCTAAACGGGCAGTCAGACATGCTTGAGGGGTGCCTGATGCTGGGTGCCTCACAATTTTTTTCTTTATTTTCTTCTTAACTCTCTTTATTGCTCCTTAACCTTATGAGACTGCACAGCTCCCATGGCTCAATTTCCATCCATATGTTGATAACTTATTTTTGTTTTAAATTAAATTCTCACTATGAGAATTTACTATTTCTTTAAAAGAAATGCAAGTCTTTTGAGAGTGTCATGGAAAGACTACTTTACTTGTTTATTTCTCAGGGTATAAATGAAAGGGTTCAACAAAGGAGCAACAGATGTAGTAAGCAGAGAAACTGCCTTATTAATGGCCACTTCATCCTTAGCTGAAGGTTTGATATACATAAAAATGCAGCTGCCATATGTGATGGAAACCACAATCATGTGGGAAGAACAGGTAGAAAAGGCTTTTTTCTTTTGCTGGGCAGAGGGCAATCTTAGAATCATCCTAATGATGTATATGTAGGACAGAATTACGCACATAAGGGTCATTATGAAGGTCAACACAGCACAGAGTATCACAAGCTGCTCTATGAACCACGTATCTGAACATGAATTCTTCAGTATTGGAGAAGCATCACAATAAAAATGATCAATAACAAAATCACAGAATTCCAGACGGAGGCTCAGTCCAAAGGGCGGAAGGATAATCAATAAGCCAGACACCCAACAACACAGAATGAGATTTCTGCAGACTCTGCTGTTCATGATGGTCGCATAATGCAGGGGTTTGCAGATGGCCACATAGCGGTTATAGGACATCACAGCCAAGAGAAAAAATTCTGTAGAACCAAAGAGGACAATGAAAAATATTTGGCTGAAGCAGGCTTTGATGGTGATGGTTTTGTCCCCACTGGATATGCTATACAAGTATGTGGGGACACAGGCAGTTGTGAATGAGATTTCTAAGAAAGAGAAATTTTGAAGAATACATAGCTGTTTTTAAATGAGAATCCACCAAGATGCGAGAAATTATGGTCAGATTCCCAATTACACTTAACATATATGTGATAAACAGAAAGATGAAAACTAAAATCTCTAGTTGTGGGTCATTTGTCAAACCCAGTATGATGAACATTGTTATTGCTGAATGATTTCGCATCACTGACTTCGTACTATTGCCGGTCTTCGCTAAAAGTCAAAGAAGTTGGATCTGAGGAGCAATATCAAAATATGACAGAATTAGACAGTTTATCAATACAAAGCAAACTCAATCACATTCATTTCCTTCTGTAACTTGATAATCAGGTTTTGATGAGGTAATTTCCTCAACACCACTGAAATGTACCACAGGAAAGCTGAGCTTATGTGAAGTTTCTCTTGAAAATGACTGCTACTGAAATTGTTTTAAATATTTCAGGATCTCTGAATTCACAGCACTATTTCCAATTCAGTTTTTTCTCAAGTTCACTTTGGTTGGGATTTCTCCTATATAGGTCAAGAGTTAACCCCTCTTGCCCTAACCGGTTTGGCTCAGTGGATAGAGTGTCAGCCTGTGGACTGAAGGGTACCAGGTTCGATTCCGGTCAAGGGCATGTACCTTGGTTGGGGGCACATCCCCAGTAGGGGGTGTGCAGGAGGCAGCTGATTGATGTTTCTAATTCTCTATCCCTCTCACTTCCTCTCTGTAAAAAATCAATAAAATATTTTTTTAAAAAAAAAGTTAACCCCTCTTGCTATGACCAGTGTGGCTCAGTTGGTTGGAGTGTCATCCTGTACACCAAAAGGTTGTGGTTCAATTCCAGTCAGGGCACATACCCAGGTTGCAGGTTCGATCCCAGGTTAGGAAAGGCAGCCGATTGATATTTTTCTCTCACATCGATGTTTTTCTCCTTCTCTCTCTCCCTTTCCCTTCCTCTCTCTCTAACTCAAAGTCTGAGCAATAGCAATATGTAATAGTTGTTCTAGCCTGGGGAGGGGACGGGAATGGGCAGTGGGGTGGAGGGAGTCAATGGAGATGGTTGTTCTTGAAATAACAGAATTAGTTACATTACTCTATTCAACTATTTGCTATCTTTATTCAATGTTTTAGGCCTCAACTGTTCAAAAGAGTAGCTACTAGTCATATATGGCTATTGACAACTTGAGATGTGGTTAATTCAAACTGAGATATGCTATAACTGTGAAACACACATCAGATTTAAGGACTTAGCAAACGATTACATAAAATATACCACTTAAAATTTATTCTGGATACATTTTTAAATGTTAATGTATTGAATATATGAAGTTAACTAAAATGCATTATTAAAATTAAGATCACATATGTTTTTTACCTTTTATAGGGTACTACTAGAAAATTTAACATTACAAGCATGGCTCCCACTATATCATTATTGGAATATACTGTTCTAAGTTTTCAAGTTCTTTCACATTAGTGAATTCTCTTAAAAAGGGATCTTCTCGCTGTGACTGGTTTGGCTCAGTGGATAGAGCGTCGGCCTGCGGACTGAAAGGTCCCAGGTTCGATTCCGGTCAAGTGCATGTACCTTGGTTGCGGGCACATCCCCAGTAGGGGATGTGCAGGAGGCAGCTGATCGATGTTTCTCTCTCATCGATGTTTCTGACTCTCTATCCCTCTCCCTTCCTCTCTGTGAAAAATCAATAAAATATATTTTTTAAAAAGGGATCTTCTCATAAGACAAATTAGTTTGTTTTCTAAATGGTTTTCATTCTTTTTTAATATAACCCCACAAATATCTATAAAGTACAGACCCCTTAAGACTAAGAAAATGAAGTTCTTTTTTGTCTTTGTGAGGTATTATCAACTCCTACCAACTATTTGCTATCTTTATTCGATGTTTTACTACGGTAATGACATACTACAGTACACTGCCAGGTTACCGATATCATGATACAAAGTGGAACATTAACTTGGGTTTATGAAACAAATAGTTTGTAAGTAGGTGATACTGGTACTTTATTTTGAAGAAACGTGCTACTGAATACTTCGGGAAGCTTATGGTGAACATGCTCCATCTCAAGATCCTTGTGAACGCTGGTTTAAACGCTTTAAAGGTGATGATTTCTATGTGAAAGACAAAGAACGTCCAGCTCAACCGTAAAAGTTTGAAGACCAACAATTAAAGCATTATTGGACGAAGATGCGTGTCAAACTCAAAAACAACTTGCAGAAAGATTAAACATTGCTCAGCAAACAATTTCCGATCATTTACAAGCAATGGGAAAGACTTTAAAGGAAGGAAAATGGGTGCCACATCAACTGAACGAAAGACAAACGGAAAACGGAAAAGTCATCAGTAAAATGTTGCTTCAACGGCACAAAAGAAAGTCTTTTTTGCATTGAATTGTGACTGGCAATGAAAAGTGCACTTATTTTGAGAATCCCAAACGCACAAAATCATGGGTTGATCCAGGTCAACCATCAACATCAACTGCAAGGCCAAATCGCTTCAGAAAGAAGACAATGCTCTGCGTTTTGTGGGATCAGGAAGGTGTGGTGTATTATGAGCTTCTAAAACCAGGTGAAACCATTAATACTGATTGCTACTGACAACAAGTAATCAATTTGAAGCACGCTTTGACCGTAAAATGACCAGAATGTGACAGAAGACATGGCAAAGTAATTTTGCTTCATGATGACACACCATCACACACTTCAAAACCAGTTAAGGACACATTGAAAGATCTTGCCTGGGAAGTATTAACCCACACACTGTATTCACCAGACCTTGCTCCTTCAGATTACCACTTGTTCCGATCGATGGCACATGCACTTTCTGAGCAGCACTCCAAAACGTACGAAGAAGTAGAAAATTGGGTCTCTAAATGGTTTGCCTCAAAACAAGGAAAGTTCTATTGGACGGTATCCACAAATTACCTGAAAGATGGGAAATGTGTAGCTAGCGATGGACAGTCCTATATAATAAGAGAGAAACATGCAAATTAACTGTCCCTTCACTACACTCAATCCACGCCCACAAACCATGCCCACAAGCCAATCAGGAGCGAGTATGCAAACTAACCCAACTAAGATGGCGGCAGCCACGGAGCTGGAGTGAGCAGGAAGCTTGGGTTGCCCCCGGCGATGGAGGAAGCCAAGCTTCCCGCCTGCCCTAACCAGCCCTGGGCTCCACTCAAGGCTACAAAGTTTCAATTATAGAAGATAAATAAATCCAAAAAAAAAAAAGAAAGAAAAAAAGGAGAGGCTGGGAGCTTGGGTTGCCGGGGGGCATGGCCAGCCTGAAAATGGCTGGCAAGGCACCCCAGTAGGGATGCCCACCGTGAAGAGGGTGTGGCCAGCCTGAAAACAGCCCTCAGCCCCTCACCCAGGCTGACCACAATCCCATGGGGTGAGGGTCCCCACTGGGGGGCTTGACCAGCCTGCAAATAACCATCAGCCCCTCATCCAGGCTGGCCAAGCACCCCAGTGGGGACCTCCACCCTGAAGAGGGTGTGGCCAGCCTGAAAACGGCCCTCAGCCCCTCACCCAGGCTGGCCAAGCACCCCCTGATCTGGGACACCCTTCAGGGCAAACCAGCTGGCCCCCACCTGTGCACCAGGCCTCTATCCTCCTATATAATAAAAGGTAATATGCAAATTGACCCTAACAGCAGAACAACTGGGAATGACTGGTCACTATGACACACACTGACCACCAGGGGGCAGATGCTCAATGCAGGACCTGCCCCCTGGTGGTCAGTGCGCTCCCACAGGGGGAGCTCTGCTCAGCCACAAGCCAGGCTGCCAGCTGCCAGCACAGCAGAGGTGGCGGGAGCCTCTCCCACCTCCTCAGCAGCACTAAGGATGTCTGACTGCAGCTTAGGCCTGCTCCCTGCCAGCAAGTGGACATCCCCTGAGGGGTTTCAGACTGCAAGAGGGCACAGGCCGGGCTGAGGGACCCCCCCCCCCCCAACAAGTGCACAAATTTTTGTGCACTGGGCCTCTAGTACTTTGAATAAATCAGTTTTTATGTTTCTCTTGAAATTATCATGTTTCCTTTGATTACAAAATCTGCCATTATTAAATGGTACACCTAGTACATATATTTCCTAGCTCTGTCTAGTAAAAGCAATGACACTCTGTACCATGATATTATATCACAGCATCTATATAATAAAGAGGTAATATGCTAATTTGTCCATTATGGTGTCCCAGTCATGATCAGTCTGTGGGCAGAGCCAGGGGTGGGGACTTCTGCCCCCAGCACTAACGTCACGCTGCCTGCGTAAATCCCCATTCAGCACTGGTATGATGCTGAGGGGGGTAGCGGGGGCTTGACGGGGGACCTAAGGCCACACCCCTGCCCCAGCTCCGGGCCAGGAGACCTCAGGCAGTGCCCCTCGCCCCGGCGCCAGGCCCAGGGACCTGAGGCTATGCCCCCCACCCAGAGGGGCTTGATGGGGGTGGGGCCAGCCAGGTCTAGGTCTTACCCGATGGGGTTGGGGCCGGCCAGGTCTGGGTCTCCTGCTTTTTTGAAGCATATGAGGGTGATGTGTGGGGACTTGACTCTAGGTCCCACAGCATGCCCCAGACTCTGACAGGAGGGAGATTTTATATACACTTTACTACTTTTCTTTCATCTCTGACACTTCTATTATAGAGAAAGGGCAAATAACAATATTAAAATATTTCTTCTCAATTCTCTTTTAATGTGCATGAATTTCGTGTACTGGGCCACTAGTTTCTTTAAGCAAAGAGAAATATTTTTGTAATATACATATTTATAACATATATATCATCCTCTAGCTTGACCACCTACAATTTACCCACCCAGATTCTGTACCTAACTGCAAATTTCAAAAAACAGACTATAATTGTCTCTGTTTGGCTCCTATCTACACCTAGTTCATTCTCCTCTGGCCAAGTTCTCCTAAAAGAAGCTGGGGACTGGGAGAAAAATAAGATCTATCATATCTACTATAAAATTATCTCTTTGTCTAGCATTCAGACATCAAGGATTACCCACAAATAAATGCCCTCTCCCCTGAAGCTCTAGACTAGATTGCACTAATCCCTTCTTTTGAAAATTATACTGCTATTGTTCTGCTACTCCATGTTTCTTGCCTTTTCCCCATCACCTATTTTCCTGATGTATAATGTTATTGACTCCAATAACCTCTCAGGACTATCCATGTTGGTCTTTCTTAAAGAGCTCTGTAATGTTATAGCACATTAACTTTCTCAAAGATGCATATTTTCCATACTTATCCATTAGTTTTGTCTGTCTAAAACCAAACTGGGAACAGGGGGAGAGATTGTTCACATGGGTGGCCAAAGGTAAATAATCTTAATCACAGATTGTTTGTCTGGAAGCAACCCCAATAGATGCATTCCTCTCACCAAACATTGTTTGAAAATTAATGTCATATCTAGGGTCTTGGTTGAAGTCAATTGCTGATCCCTCTAAGATCATATTCCTCTGCTTCATGCAATCTGAAAATTCTTTTGTCAAGGAGCTTCTTATTTGATAGCTCTTGAGGATCCACGTGACAATTACTATCCCCATGTAAAGACGTGGAGATTTAGACTGTGTGCATTTGAAAAGGTTTGCGTGGGAGTGGCGGTGAACAGGGGAAGGGGCTTTTCAAGCCTTGTAGAGGAGAAAGAGGAAGGACACAGGGCCTCCAGTCTTACATCAGAGAACAGTTATCAGGACACCAAAGACTAATGGGAAGAAAAAGGCACTAATGGAGAAAATGCTAAACCCTCCTTGTATCTCATGTTACTTGGCCAATATAACATCACCACAGCAACAGAAGACAAATGCTCTAACTGCTACTATCTTGTTCTTGAGAAGTATATGGGTGTTATGAATGGTAACAAATAATAAATGTATAGTTTATTCAATGTTACTTGTCTGTGATTACAGAACATAAAATCCTATAACTGTGACCTTTAGAATTTTTTATCTAGCATTGTACTTAAATATAATAAAGATATGTTGTTTAGCATTATGCCCACCATGAAGTAAACTGCTCAAAACAAATGTTTTTCTACTTTCTGTGGTTATTTTTAATCATATCATTACTGCAGTTTCCACAGAGCTTTCTTACTATACTGATGTTCTCCTATTAAATTCCTCGGCGTCTCTTTGGACTTCTTCCCCAATCTCCTATTAAAGGTTCAATTCCAGAGTTCTCAACAAATAGGGTTCATTAGCTTACTCTGAATTTGTGCCTCCTGGGACGTTTCATTTCTTCCCTCAGCTCATTATCTTAAGGTCTCCCTAAATACAAACATTTTAAATATGTCTCAGCCTCATATAAAATCAGAAGACGCTCAAATGAGTCAGAACAGAGGAAATAAGATTTTGAAGCGAGGGTGCTTTTATTATCATTACTATAAGTATGCTTAACTTAAATAAAGCACATCTCAAAGGATTGCTTTACTAGCCAGGTCACATTTTATTTTTTTAATCGAATTTATTGAGGTTACATTGGTTAATAAAATAACGTATGTCAGTGTGCATTTTATATTAATGTGGAAATTAATTTAATTTTACTGATCTTGTTCTACTCCATGTTTCAGAAAAGCTCATATATGACAGGATCAGCAGAAAATTCTACTAGATTTTCATAAGCTTGTAGGATTTTGTGAATAATTAGGTCAATAAGTAGTGGTGGGAAAGCAAAAACAAGTTCAGTTTTATGCCACCTTTCAGTCACATCTGACTTCTAACTTGTGATTCATCCCACGACATGCATGGGAAAAATCCCACATCACTGCCCTGAAGTCAAGTGTAAGTATATTCTCAGCTTATAGTTATATCAATGTCATTTGTCTGTGATTGTAGGCCATAAAATCTTATAATAGTGACTTTTTTATTTAAAATGAACTTATACTTGTTTTATAACCTTCATACAATATAGACAGGTATAAAGGTATGAAAGTATAAAGTAAAAAGGGACAGCTCCCTGTATGTCCCCCACTTGCTCATTCAACTTCATTGAAGTAATACTGTTTATTTATTTTTCCAGACATATGTGACTATATACATAAAAATATAGTTGTATAGCATATAAAAGATGTTTAGATACATGTATGTCTTTTTTTAATATATCTTTAATTGATTTCAGAGAGGAAGGGAGGGGGAGAAAGAGGCAGAAACATCAATGAAGAGAATAATTGATCAGCTGCCTCCTACATGTCCCCTACTGGGGATCGAGCCTGCAACCCAGGCATATATCCTGACCAGGAATCAAACCGTGACCTCCTGGTACATAGATTGACACTCAACCACTGAGTCACTGCAGCTGGGCTACATGTATGTCTTTTTAACAAAAAGGGATCATACAATACACCATTGTTAACATATTAAGGTTAATGTGAGAGAAAAACATACAAAAAAAATGAGAGTTAAAAATATGGGGCTGAAAATGAAATAAGAATTCAGGCCTAGAAATATTTACTTGAGAGTCAGCATGAAATAGCTACAGGACAGGGTTGTTTCATTCATTTGGAAACTAGAGCAAGCAAGAGCAACTTCTGAAAAAGGAGTGTTTAGAAGAAAGAAGAGTAAGACATGCATCTTTAGAGTTCAAAGAAAGGAGGAAAAATCATGAAGGACCCATTAGTTAAAACCAGAAATTAAGAAGATATTAGAAAAAGTACAGAAGAAAATATTAGGAGAAAAAAAATCAAAGATAATGTAGAGGCAAAAATATAAATATGCAGAATAGTTTTCAATATGCAATTACCATTTAATAAATTTGTTAAGAAATGGTCCACATGTGTCTTAGATTCAGAAGAATGTGCTAGCTGTGTGTTCTTGGTCAAATCACTTAAACTTTCCCAGCCTCAGTTTCACTATCATGACCATTATTATCCTCACAGTAGAAGTAATCCACATGATCTCATCTGTAAGGTTGAGATAATGATCATAATCGCTCTACCCCTGTGTGAGGATGGGAAATCAGCACAAGCTGGGAGTTAAGTGAGCAGACTGTGGAACCAGGTGGCACTGGGTCAGACTCCACAACACACTAGCAATGGAAGTTGGAACAATTTCATCAACTGCTCCAAAACTCAGTTTCCTCATCTGCACAATGGGGATAGTAATAATAGCTATCTCAAAGGATCCTTATGGGAATCAAATAAAATGACAAGACTTGGCACATAGTTCTCAATTCATGGTAATTATTTATTGTTATTATAATTGTAACCAAATAAAATCAATGTACATTAAATGCTTTTTGATTTGGAAGATGGTAAAATGTTTACTAGTTTCTATTTTCAAGAGTCAGAGAGGGACTAACCTTTGACACAAAAGGGGTAATCAACTCTTTTGATCAGAGTATGGAAAGATCAGACCAGTCTTAAAAGAAGAAAGGTAGAGAGGAGGATCATGCCAGAGAAAATTTTACTAATTATCAATAAAATGTAGGTGGGTTATCTGCTGAGAATGGTTTAGAGAATTTGAGAACCATGCAGAAGAATAAATAAAAGTGAAATATAATTTAAATTAAATTTTGCAATAGCTATGTAAACCTTAAGAACCCTATTCCTCCGCTATAAACAAAAAAATAATTACCTGAATTCTCTAAGTATGGTATAAATAGCCCCCTAGTCATTTATATTCTTCATTAGAAACTCCTAGCCCTAGCCGGTTGGGCTCAGTGGAGAGCGTTGGCCTATAGACTAAAAGGTCCCAGGTTCGATTCCAGTCAAGGGCATATGCCCCGGTTGGAGCTCAGTCCCAAGTACGGGGCATGCAGGAGGCAGCCTATCAATGATTCTCCCTCATCATTGATGTTTCTATCTCTCTCCCTCTCCCTTCCTCTCTGAAATCAATAAAAATATATCTTTTTAAAAAAAAATTCCCAAATGACATTTGCAACTTTTTAAAAAAAATTTTATTGAATTTATTGGGGTGACATTTGTTAATAAATCATACAGGTTTCAAGCGTACAACTCTATAACACATCGTCTGCATACTGTATCATGTGCTAACACCCAAAGTATCTCCATCATTACCCGCCCTTTGCCCTCTTCCACCTCCCTCCACGTGCTTTCCCCATGGCAATCACCATACTATTGTCCATGTCTATGTGTGTTTTTCTTTTTTTTTTTTTTACAGTGTAAAATTTTTATATTTAGAATTAGGCAGCTGGACTCAGTTTAGATGATTCCAATTTTGTTGGCAACATCCAAAGCATCATAGTCAGGAGCCAGTCGAACATATGCCTTCTTCTCGCCATCAGGCCTGATCAGGGTGTTGACCTTGGCCACATCAATGTCATAGAGCTTCTTCACAGCCTGTTTGATCTGGTGCTTGTTGGCCTTGACATCCACAATGAACACTAGTGTATTATTGTCTTCTATCTTCTTCATGGCTGACTCGGTAGTCAGGGGGAATTTGATGATGGCATAGTGGTCAAGCTTGTTTCTCCTGGGTGCGCTCTTCCGAGGGTATTTAGGCTGCCTCCGGAGCCTCAGCGTCTTTGGCCGTCGGAAAGTGGGTGACGTGCGGATCTTCTTTTTTTTGTGGCTGTGGACGCCTTTCAACACTGCTTTCTTTGCCTTCAAAGCCTTTGCTTTGGCCTCGGCTTTGGGAGGGGCAGGGGCTTCCTTCTTAGCTTTCGGCGCCATCTTCGTAAAAAGGGTATGTGTGTTTTTCTTCTTAATACCTTCACCTTTTTCACCACCCTCACCTCTGACAGCTGTCAGTCTGTTCTCGTTATCTATAAGTCTGTTTGTATTTTGTTAGTTTATTTTGTTCATTAGATTCCACATATAAGTAAAACCATGTGATATTTGTCTTTCTCTGACTGGCTTATTTCACTTAACATAATATTCTCCAGGTCCATCCATTCTGTCCCAAAAGGTAAGAGTCCCTTCTTTTTTACAGCCACACAACATTCCATTGTGTAGATGTATCATAGCCTTTTTTATCCACTCATCTATTGATGGGCATTTGGGCTGCTTCCAAATCTTGGCTATTGTAAATAATGCTGCAAGGAACAAAGGGGTGCATATATTCTTTTGAATTAGTGTTTTGTGTTTCTTCTGATATATTCCCAGAAGTGGAATCATTAGGTCATAAAGCAGTTCCATTTTTAATTTTTTGAGGAAACGCCATACTGTTTTCCACAGTAGCTGCACCAATCTGCAATCCCACCAGCAATGCACAAGGGTTCCCTTTGCTCCACATCCTTGCCAACACTTGGTTTTTTTGTGTTTGTTTTTTTTTAAATTAAATCTTTATTGGTCAGACTATTACATTGGTTCCTCTTTTTTCCCACCATAACTCCCCTCCACCCAGTTCCCACCCCACCCTCCGCCCTCACTACCCACCCACTGTCCTCATCCACAGGTGCACAATTATTATCCAGTCTCTTCCCGCACCCCCCACACCCCTCCACCCCCCACCCAAGAATAATCAGTCCATTCCCTTTCTATGTCCCTGATTCTATTACAATCGCCAGTTCATACTGTTCATCAGGTTATTTATTCACTTAATTTTTAGATTCACTTGTTGATAGATGTGTATTTGGTGTTCATAATTTGTATCTTTACCTTTTTCTTCTTTTTCCTCTTCTTAAAGGATACCTTTCAGCATTTCATGTAATACTGGTTTGGTGGTGATGAACTCCTTTAGCTTTTCCTTATCTGTGAAGCTCTTTATCTGGCCTTCACTTTTGAATGATAGCTTTGGTGGATAAAGTAGTCTTGGTTGTAGGTTTTTGGTATTCATCACTTTGAATATTTCTTGCCATTCCCTTCTGGCCTGCAAAGTTTCTGTTGAGAAATCAGCTGACAGTTGTATGGGTATTCCCTTGTAGGTAACTGAGTTTCTTTCTCTTGCTGCTTTTAAGATTCTCTCTTTGTCTTTTGCTCTTGGCATTTTAATTATGATGTATCTTGGTGTGGTCCTCTTTGGATTCCTTTTGTTTGGGGTTCTCTGTGCTTCCTGGACTAGTAAGTCTATTTCTTTCACCAGGTAGGGGAAGTTTTCTGTCATTATTTCTTCAAATAGGTTTTCAATACCTTGCTCTCTCTCATCTTCTGGCACCCCTATAATTCTGATGTTGGTACGCTTGAAGCTGTCCCAGAGGCTCCTTACACTATCTTCGTATTTTCGGATTCTTTTTTCATTTTGCTTTTTCAGTTGGGTGTTTTCTGCTTCTTCGTATTTCAAATCTTTGACTTGATTCTTGGGCTCCTCTGGTCTGCTGTTGGGAGTCTGTATAGTATTCTTTATTTCAGTCAGTGTATGCTTAATTTCTAGTTGGTTCTTTATCACAACATCGAGGGTTTCACTAGATTTCTTGAAGATCTCACTACATTTATCGGCGGTTTCACCAGTCTTCTTGAAGATCTCACTACATTTATCAGTGGTCTCACCAGTCTTTTCGAGGGCCTTATTAAGTTTATCAGCAGCTTCTAGACAGTTCTTTAAAGACCTTAAAAGTGTGGTTTTGAACTCTATATCCAGCAGTTTGCTTTCCTCCATTTCTGTCGTTTGTGTCCTGTTTCTTTGTCTTGGCATTTTTTATGCTTTGCTGTGTTGATAGAGTGCCTTTCTGTGCTAAGTGTCCCAATTACCTGAGGTAGACACTCTTGGTGCACTCCCTTGTGGGGCTTTGTGCACAGTCTTGTTGTAGTTAAGCCTTGATTGTTGTAGTTATCACTGGGAGGAATTGACCTCCAGGCCAATTGGCTGTGAGAATCAGCTGTATCTGCAGTGGGAGAACTTCTGTGCTGGAGACACCCCTCTGGGGCAAGACTTGCTTCAATGGGGCTTTGGTGCTCACTGAGTCTGCCTCCTGAGTGTGTCTTTTATGGTTCCCCGGAGCTGCAAACTGGATGGCCCAACCTCTGGGCCATCCTGGCTCCTGGATTTCTAGGGAGGTGCTAATCTAGCCTTTGCCTGAGGCTATCCAGCAAAAGCCTCCCTGCAGGGCTTGGGTGGGGTGGGTCCCATGGGATCAACAGGGCAGGGCTAGCAGTTATGGCTGCTCTCAGTCTTGCCCTCAGAGGCTCTGCTTCTCAGTGTCCCAGTAATCACTGCAAGCCCCTCGGAGAGAAAGCTGCCCTAGGGTTCTGACCAATGCCAGACAGTCCCACTTCTCCCATATGAGTCTGGGTCCCTAGAGACTCGCCCGGAACTGGAGCTCAGAGCCTGAGACTCCCTCCCGATTAATAACGACAACCACGCCCTCAGCCGCCAGCCGGCTCCGCATGCACTCCACACCTTAGTATTTTACTCCCATACTGCGCCTCCTCTGAGTCTCGGTATGCTTTTCTGTTTCCTTCTACTTGTAGAATTTCCACTCAGCCAGCCTTCCTGTGCTTCTGGATGATGTCTGTTCCATCTTTTAGTTGTATTTTTGAAGTGGTTGTGCGAGGCAGCAATCTCTTGTATTTACCTATGCCGCCATCTTGGTTTCTCGCCAGCACTTGTTTGTTGATTTATTAGTTATAGCCATTCTGACAGCTATGAGGTAAAATCTCTTTGTGGTTTTAATTTGCATTTCTCTGATGATTAGTGACCTTGAGCATCTTTTCATATGTCTACTGGCCATCTGTATATCCTCTTTAAAGAAGTGTCTATTCAAGTCCTTTGCCCATTTTTTAATTGGGTTGTTTGTTTTCTTGGTGTTGAGTTATATAAGTTCTTTATAAATTTTGGAAATTAACCCTTTATCAGGTGTGTCATTGATGAACATGTACTCCTATTCAGTGGGTTGTCTTTCATTTTGCTGATGGTTTCCTTTGCTGTGTAAAAGCATTTTAGTTTGATGTAGTCCCCTTTGTTTAATTTTTATTTTGTCTCCCTTGCCCCATGAAATATATTAAAAAATATCGCTTTGAGAAATGTCCAATATTTTGCTGCCTACGTTTTCTTCTAGGTTTTTTAAGGTTTTGTGAATTACATTTAAGTCTTTAAATCCCCTTTGAGTTTATTCTTGTGTATGGTGTAAGTTGGTGATCTAGTTTCTTTTTTCTGTTTTTCTTTTTCTTTTTCTTTTTTTGCATGTATCTGTTCAACTTTGCCAACACCACCTATTGAAAAGACTGTCTTTACCCCTTTGTTTGTTCTTGCTTCCTTTGTCAAAATTTTTTAATGTCTTTATTTCTTTCTTTATTTATGTTTTGTTAATCTTCACCTGAGGATATTTTTCCATTGACTTTTAGTGAAAGTAGAAGAAAAAGAAATACAGAGAGAAACATCAATGTAAGAGAAACACATCCATTGGTTGCCTCCTGCACAAGCTCCCACTAGGGCCTGGGCCAAGGAGAAGCCTGCAACCAAGATATGTGCCCTTGACCGAAATCAAATCCAGGAACCTTTGGTCCACAGGCCGACACTCTATCCACTGAGCCAAACCAGCTAGAGCTCCTTTTTCAAATATTAATTGACCATAAAGCTGTGGGTTTAGCTCTCTATTCTGTCCCATTGATTTACATGCCTTTTTTTATGACATTGTCATGCTGTTTTGATTACAATGGCCTTGTAGAATAGTTGGATGTCAGATAGCATGATTCCTCCAAACTTCTTCTTCTTAACTCAAGATTGCTGAGGCTATTCAGGGTCTTTTGTGGGTCCCTATATATTTTTGGAATACATGTCTTTTGGAAAGTTCTGTGAGCTATGCCATTGGTATTTTAATAGGAATTGCATTGAATTATTAGATTGCTTTGGGCAATGTGTGGATTTTATTATGGTAATTATTCTTATCCATGAACACAGAATATGCTTCCACTCATTTGTATCTTCCTCAATTTCTTTCTTTAGTAACCTATAATTTTCAGGGTACAGGTCTTTTACCTCTTTGGTTAGATTTATCCCTAGTTATCTTATTGTTTTTGTTGCAATTGTAAATGGTATTGTTTTCTTAGTTTCTCTTTCTGATAGTTCAACGTTGGTGTATAAAAATATCCCCAATTTCTGAATATTAATTTACTTTTCTTAACATCTGAATATTAATTTTGTATCCTGCTACTTTACTGAATTCATTTGTCAATTCCAGTTGTTTTTGGTAGAGTCTTTAGGGTTTTCTATATACAGTATCATGTTATCTGCAAACTGAGACCTGAGGGAAAGCAGACACTGACTGCAAAGATTTAGAGACTGATATTAGTTACATTGATTCACAAATTCAAAAATTCTAAGGGAATTTGGGGATCTCTTTGGATACAAAGTGGAAATAATATTAGAGGCCCAGTGCACAAAAATTTGTGTACTCAGGGGGGTCCCTCAGCCCAGCCTGTGCCCTCTCACAGTCTGGGACCTCTCGGGGGATGTCCACCTGCTGGCTCCACGGGGGATCGGGCCTAAGCTGGCAGTCAGACATCCATCTGGCAGCCCGGGATGTCCACTTGCCAGTGGGGAGCAGACCTAAACTGCATCCTTAGCACTGCTGAGGAGGGGGGAGAGGCTCCCGCCACCACTGCTGTGCTGGCATCTGGCAGCCTGGCTTGTGACTGAGCAGAGCACACCCTGTGGGAGCACACTGACCACCAGGGGGCAGGTCCTGCATTGAGCGTCTGCCCCCTAGTGGTCAGTGTGTGTCATAGTGACCAGTCATTCCCAGTTGTTCTGCTGTTGGGGTCAATTTGCATATTACCCTATTATTATATAGGATAGAGACCTGGTGAATGGGTAGGGCTCGGCTGCTTTGCCCTCAAGGGTGTACCAGATCAGGGTGGGGGTTCCAGCTTGGGTGCCTGGCCAGCCTGGGTGAGAGGCTGATGGCCGTTTTCAGGCTAGCCATGCCCCCCAGTGACCCAAACTCCCAGCCTCTCCTTTTTTCTTTTTTTTTCTGGTATTTATTTATCTTCTATAATTGAAACTTTGTAGCCTTGAGCAGAGCCAAGGGCCAACCAGGGCAGGTGGGAATCTTGGCTTCTTCCATCGCTGGCGGCAAACCAAGTCTCCTGCTCGCTCCAGCTCTGTGGCCACTGCCATCTTTGTGATGGAGTGGTGGAGTGATGGTTTATTTGCATATTACTCTTTTATTAGATAGGATTGCTTATTCCTTCCTAAAGGCCCCTCAACTATGAACTAATATAGTTAGCTTTTCTTCTCACACTAAGACCAAGAGAGTGATGGAAATGAGACACCACTGCCAAAATAGCAGATAAAAGATCAAAAGCCAGTGTTCAAAGAGACACTAAATGGAGTAAATGATAACTTAGGATTTGGATTAGAAGATGCGTTAGGAAGTACATGAAGAGCCTGAAAAGGAGACATGGAGAAAAATCCTATGTGGGAATCCAACAAAAATTCTTGTGAAGAGACAGCCTCTATCCAATAGAAAATCTCACTTGAGTCAAATTAAACAGGGGGGACAGGGGATGGGGGAAGGGTTGAATCAATTCAACAAAAAAGCCTAAGTCTACCAGACGTGAGGCCCTGAACCTAGGCAAAGTACCGAAAATTAGGTACAGCAGCATAGCAGCAGATTCGGAAATTACCGAAAAATCGGGACAGCAGTCTGGTAGGATTAACCTCTCCTGAAAGCTCCTGCGCTCTTCTTCCCTTTCAAACACCAACTTTGTTCCTTTGTACCTTCCTAGGCTGTAAAAGTTAGCGATGAAAAACCAAACCTTTCCGACAGAATTCATTCTTCTGGGACTAACAGACATCCCAGAAATTCAACTTGTCATCTTTATACTTCTCTTCCTGACCTACATATTTAGTATTATTGGAAACCTGACCATCATCACCCTCACACTACTGGACTCCCACCTACAGACTCCCATGTATTTCTTCCTCCGGAATTTCTCCTTTTTAGAAATTTCCTTCACAACCACTTTTACTCCTAGGCTACTGTTCAGCATCTCAACGGGGAAGAAGAGCATCAGCTTTGCTGGTTGCTTAACTCAGTATTTCTTTGCCATATTGTTCGGGGCCACAGAGTTTTACTTTCTGGCTGCCATGGCTTATGACCGCTATGTGGCCATATGTAAACCCCTGCATTACACAACCATCATGAGCAGCAGGGTTTGCACCCAGCTGGTTCTCTGCTCCTGGCTAGGTGGTTTCCTGATCATCATATCCCCAATCATCCTGACCAGTCAGCTGGATTTCTGTGCCTCCAACATACTCAATCACTATTATTGTGACTATGGACCCCTCATAGAGATATCGTGCTCAGACACAACACTCCTGGAGCTGGTGGACTTTATTTTAGCATTTGTGACCGTGGTGGTCACTCTGGTGCTGGTGAGTATCTCCTATACAAACATCATCTGGACCATCCTGAAGATCCCCTCTGCTCAGCAAAGGAAAAAGGCCTTTTCCACGTGCTCTTCCCACATGATTGTCATCTCCCTCTCTTATGGCAGCTGCATCTTCATGTACATAAAACCCTCAGCAAAAGAGGGAATTGCCTTCAATAAGGGAGTCGCTCTGCTCAATACCTCAGTAGCCCCTTTGTTGAACCCATTCATTTACACTCTAAGAAATAAACAAGTAAAACAAGCTTTCAAGGATATGAACAAAAAGATTAGGACTCCTTAATGAACATAAAGACCTCTGCTGGAGGCAAAAGCAAATAGCAATTAGCATAAAAGTGCAAAAGAGACATTAGAAAACCAGTGGACTATGATATTCAGCAGTGCCCAAGATCATGTCTTCCCCTCTCTCCAAGGAGCTGCGGCAGAATTACCAGATCTGATCCATGCCATCCACAAGGGCGATGAGGTCCAGGGGGTTCAAGGACACTACAAAGGTCAGTAAATCGGCAAGGTAGTGCAGGTGTACAGAAAGAAATATGTCACCTACATGGAGCGGGTGCAGCGTGAGAAGGCTAAGGGCACAACTGTCCAGGTGGGCATTCACCCCAGCAAGGTGGTTATCACCAGGCTAAAACTGGACAAAGTTCGGAAAAAAATTCTTGAACACAAAGCCAAATCTCGACAAGTTGGAAAAGAGAAAGGCAAATATAAGGAAGAACTTACTGAGAAAATGCAGGAATAAACGTAACCTGTTGTGCAACCACGGTTTAGCTGTAGGTTTTTAGCCTGGTGTGTATTCCTTTAAAATGGTTCAAGATGTCTCTGGAATATTTTGTTTCCTTCCTGGTTTGTTACTGATATGTGGCTCAGTATATCTATTGTTGCTGTTTGGATTAATTTTATGAATAAAAATTAGAAATGTTTCTTTTAAAAAAGATTTCTTTCTAGCAAATAGATTTTTGAACCAGACATTTTTAAAAGTTGCAAAAATGTGAAACAATACCACTCTTCTAGTTATTTTTTTGAGATTATAATTATGTTAAATAAAAATATATTGTTTGTGTTTTGAGATGTTTTTATTATCCTATGTAATAAAAGAGAAACATGGTAATTGGCATATGACCGCTACCCTTCCCATTGGCTAATCAGGGCGCTATGCAAATTAACTGCTTGAAACTAACATGAGGCTTGCTTGCTTCAGTGACGGAGGACTCCAACGTTCCCCGCCTGCCGCTGCAGGCCTCTGAGCTGGCAGTTTGAAACATAGTTATAAAAATAGAAGCTAAACAAAACCCCAGAAACCAGCTTTCAGCTAGCCAGGATCTCAGACCTGGAGTTGATACAGAGTTTCGATTGTAGAACCTAAACAAACCAGATACCTGCTTTCAGGAGCGGAGGCCTAAGAGCTGGAGCCTCAGAGCTAAAGCTGGCTCAGAATAAAAAAAAAGAAAGAAAAAAAGGAGCAGTTGGGAGCTTCAGTCCCAGCCTGAAAACAGCAATCAGCCCCTCACCCAGACTGGCCAAGCACCCCAGTGGGGACCCCCACCCTGATCCGGGACACGTTTCAGGGCAAACCAGCCAGCCCCCACCCATGCATCAGGCCTCTATTCTGTATAGTAAAAGGGTAATATGCCTCCCAGCAGCGGGATCAGCAGAGCCGCAAGGTCTCCCGGCACCGGGATCAGCATGACAGGGGGCAGCGCCCAAACCCCCTGATCGCCCTGTGGCTCTGTGTGTGACAGGGGGCGGGGCCACAACCTCCCTATCAGCCCTGCTCTGTGCCTGATAGGGGGGAGCTCTCCAACCTCCTGATCGTCCTGCAGCTCTGTGTGTGACAGGGTGTGGTGCCCCAACCCCCCCACCCCACGGCCCCTGCTCTGTGTGTGAAGGGGTAGAGCCATAACCTCCCCATCGGCCCTGCCCTGAGGGTGACAGTGGCAGCGCCCCAACCCCCTGATCGGCCCTGCTCTGAAGGTGATAGAGGGCGGCGCCCCAACCCCCTGATCCGCCCTGCTCTGTGCGTGACAGGGGGGAGCTCCCCAACCCCCTGATGGGCCCTGCTCTGTGCATGACAGGGGGGAGCTCCCCAACCCCCTGATGGGCCCTGCTCTGTGCATGACAGGGGGGAGCTCCCCAACCCCCTGATGGGCCCTGCTCTGTGCATGACAGGGGGGAGCTCCCCAACCCCCTGATGGGCCCTGCTCTATGCATGACAGGGGGGAGCACCCCAACCCCCTGGTTGGCCCTGCTCTGTGCGTGACAGGGGATGGCGCCACAACCCCCCATCGACCCTGCCTTGAGTGTGACAGGGGGCGGTGCCCCAACTCCCCAATCGGCCCTAACCTGAGCGTGACTGAGGGTGGCATCGCAACCTCCCAATCCGCCCTGCTCTGTTCATGACAGGGGGCGGTGCCCCAATTCCCCAATCGGCCCTGCTCTGAGCCCGACCAGGGGCTGCACCTAAGGATTAGGCCTGCCCTCTGCCACCCGGGAGCAGGCCTAAGCCAGCAGGTTGTTATCTCCCGAGGGGTCCCAGACTGCGAGAGGGCACAGGCCGGGCTGAGGGACCCGCTCCCCCAGTGCACAAATTTTTGTGCACCGGGCCTCTAGTAGTAATATAAAACAAATTAATATATAGATTTTTTAATTTCTCAGTTTTGATTTCTAATATGAAATAAAATAATACAGATATAACCCTTTAGTAGATAAATTTTTATAGGAAAAAGATGTAACTATATAACTTTGTTAGTCTATGTCCAAAGGAGGAACATCTGAATAAAATTAATGGTGGTGTCCACAAGACTGGTGGTCTTGGGCTTATTGATAAAGTTTAGCTTTACAAACCAGGCTCTTCACTTTATCAAAGTCTTTAGAAAGTTGTCCAAATATATTATCAGAAATACTAGACAATTTCCAGAATAAGCTAGTAATTACATCTTGCAATAAAGCTCTACTCTTGCAATAAAGGCCATCCTTTCTCAAGTTTGAGATAATTTTCCTTCTCATCCTTTTTGCTCTGAAAATTCTAAAAATCTCTTCTTTAGACACTTAATAAAGAAACTGTTTCTGCTGGTAGGGTTGATATTTCTGGCTCTAAATCTCCTCAAGTCATGAAATTGGAATGAAAACTACTGGTTTTCATCTGGTATCCCTAACAGAGTGAATATCCAATCTCTTCTTAAGGGAAGATTCAGAAGAGTAGGAATCTTGAGTTATGTTACCAAAACTTGTAGGGCTCCTTGAGGGTGTCTGAGCTGTAGGGGACATATTTTGTAGATGAACCTTGGGAGGCTGAGAGTGAAAGGACTACCTAAGGATGCCTTAGAAAACAGCATCCAAATATTTTAAGAATTTTTTAAAGCAAATTACCTAATTTATTAGAGGCAGCTGGCTTTTGTTATTGTTATTTTCCAGATAAGTCAAGTGGAGGCAAATTCAAGTAGATAGTCTCTGCAACTGATCCCCAAAGTCAGTTCTTTGCAAAGCACCCCCTGGTGCTTCTTTAGACCAGTGATTTCCCATCTTTTTCATCTGATGACACACATAAACTAATTATGAAAATCCTGCAGCATACCAAAATATATATATTTGCCCATCTGACAAAAGGAAAATAGATATACTTTTGATTCATTAATACCAGACAGCTATTGTTGTATTGTCTGCTGTCATCGTTTTTATGTGATAGCCTAAGAGAAAATAGGCCAATGTCCCTGACTAAATAGTCACATGTTGCATATTTAAAAAACTGTGGCACACTGGTTGAAAATCACTGCTTTAGAACAAAAGCTAAAGAACAAGCAAAGGCTCCTGACTCCTGTTTCTGCATGGCTTTTAATTAAATACCTTAAAGATTTGGGCATGGAAGCTGGATGGAAACATACACACGCTGCCTTGGCCCAGCCCTGTCCTCTGCCTTGGATCTGAGCAATACTGTGAATGTGCCCTTCATCAACTGCCTAGAAGCCCAGCAATCATTCCACAAATATATTTGCCTTCCTACATTGTTCTCAGTGCTCAAGTTATTATGGGGCCATTTTCCTTCTCTTCAAAGTGCTGGCTGCAGAAGAAAAAAAAAAGAATTGGTTTTTTAGAGGGTAGGTAAAATCGGGAGGACATAGAAACCTATATATCATAAGGTGTCTACATTTTATTTGAAGTGGTAAAATCTTGATTCTAAGTGGACTGGGAAAAGTTAAGCATATGTATAGTAATTTCAACATAAATAACTTCAAATATTTGATATAATCAAAATCACAATAAATAAATAAATAAATGAGTTTAAATGGAATACTAAAAAAAATCAAATAACCCAAAAGTAGGCATGAAAAGGGAAATAGAGGAACTGAGTTAGAGGAAATAAACATCCTATCTAATAAAAGAGAAACATGGTAATTGTCGTACGACTGCTACCCTTCCTTAGCTAATCAGCGAGATATGCAAATTAACTGCCAACCAAGATGGCGGAAGGCAGCCAGGCAGCTTGAAACTAACATGGGGCTTGCTTGCTTCAGTGACGGAGGAAACCAACGTTCCCCACCTGCTTTGCCGGCCTCTGAGCCTGCAGTTTAAAAAGCATTGTAACGAATATAGAAGCTAAACAAAACCCCAGAAACCTGCTTTCAGCGAGCCCGGAATCTCAGAGCTGGAGTTGATACAGAGTTTTGATTATAGAACCGAAACAAACCAGATACCTGCTTTCAGGAGCGGAGGCCTAAGAGCTGGAGCCTCAGAGCTAAAGCTGGCCCAGAATTAAAAAAGAAAAAGAAAAAAAGGAGCAGTTGGGAGCTTCAGTCCCAGCCTGAAAACAGCCCTCAGTCCCTCACCCAGACTAGCCAGGCACCCCAGTGGGGACCCCCACCCTGAAGGGTGTGCGACCAGCTGCAAACAGCCATCATCCCCTCATCCAGGCTGGCCAGGCACCCCAGTGGGGACCCCCACCCTGATCCAGGACACCCTTCAGGGCAAACCAGCCGGTCCCCACCCGTGCACCAGGCCTCTATTCTATATAGTAAAAGGGTAATATGCCTCCCAGCAGCGGGATCAGCAGAGCCGCGAGGTCTCCCGGCACTGGGATCAGCGTGACAGGGGGCAGCGCCCAAACCCCCTGATCACCCTGCGGCTCTGTGTGTGACAGGGGGCGGGGCCACAACCTCTCTATTGGCCCTGCTCTGTTCCTGACAGGGGAAGGTGCCCCAACCCCCTGATCGGCCCTGCTCTGTGCCTGATAAGGGGCAGCACCCCAACCCCCTGATCGCGCTGCGGCTCTCTGTGTGACAGGGTGCAGTGCCCCAACTCCCCACCCCCCACCCCACGGGCCCTGCTCTGTGATGGGGTAGATCCATAACCTCCCCATCAGCCCTGCCCTGGGTGTGACAGTGGCGGTGCCCCAACCCCCTGATCCGCCCTGCTCTGTGTGTGACATGGGGCGGTGCCCCAACTCCCCTATCGGCCCTACTCTGTGAGTGACAGGGGGGAGCTCCTCAACCCCCTGATGGGCCCTGCTCTTTGCGTGACAGGGGGAGCTCCCCAACCCCCTGATCGGCCTGCTGTGTGCGTGACAGGGTACGGACCCCCAACCCCCCTGATGGGCCCTGCTCTGTGCTTGACAGGGGGTGGCGCTGCAACCTGCCCATTGACCCTGCCTTGAGTGTGACGGGGGCGGTGCCCTAACCCCCCAATCGGTCCTACCCTGAGCGTGACTGAGGGTGGCATCGCAACCTCCCAATCTGCCCTGCTCTGTGCATGACAGGGGGCGGCGCCCCAACTCCCCAATCAGCCCTGCTCTGAGCCTGACCAGGGGATGCACCTAGGGTTTAGGCCTGCCCTCTGCCAGCAGGGATCAGGCCTAAGTCAGCAGGTCGTTATCTCCCGAGGGGTCCCAGACTGCGAAAGGGCACAGACCCGGCTGAGGGACCCCCTCTCCCACCCGAGTGCACAAATTTTTGTGCACCGGGCCTCTAGTAATATATAATAAATGATGGACATAAATCCAAACATATCAATAATTATACTGAGGCAGGATAGTAAGCTAGGAATATTCCTCGGCAAGTGGAACTGGGCAACTGAGACAGAGAGCTGAACAAACTGGCCCATCAATTACAGCAGATACAGAGGGTCACTTCCCTAGAGATAACATCTAGGCCTCAGGTGTGTTTCAGCTTCAGGCCCAGAAAAGCAGCAAAACCAGGTAGGTGGAGCCAGGACCACTGCAATGACCAATAGTGCTGACCAATCAGTGGAGACCACAACCCTGACAGGGCACACCTGGAAAAACCAATGAGTATTGTATTGAGATCTCCCCAAAGCCCTCCCCTAAACTCCCAGCCTTCAAAGACCCCCATCCTGAGCTCTTCTCCCTTTCCGGACCACGCCCGCACCTTCCCCTTCCCCTTTTCCTTCCCCCACAGGTGTGCATTCATAAATGCTAAGGGCACCCATGAGATTTGCACCGGGGAGCAATGGGTAGCGGCAACTCAGCCCAGGCTAACCCCTGAACCTCTCTGCCTTCTCAGTGAGCCAAAGCAGCCCTGCCTAGGCTCATTTCTTCCCTACAACATTTCTAGAGAGCCAGACATTTCTAGCGAAGCACAAGACCTTATCTTCCCTAACCAAGGACACTGGAGAGTAAATGGTTTACACCGCTCCTCCCTACCCAGAGAATACATAGCTTAAATCATCCTGGTCAGAGATATAGATAAGAAATCGAATTAATGCCATTTGTGCCAGCTGAACCGGATGAAGTCTGGGGAATAACTAACAACAACGAGAGTCAAAGAAATCCAAGATAGAGGCAAAGCTAACCAGAAAATGACCTGGTCGCTCTATGCCTCATTTTTGTACATATTAATGAACACCCCTGGGAAGCTGATGAATATTCTGCTAAAACTCGCCATGAGACCTTTCCTAAGATTCCTGCTCCAAAGGACAGATAAAAAGCCTCAAGACAAAAGACCCAGGTGTTCTCTCTGGAGCACAGTCATGATGCCTTTTCTTTCTCAGGTGTGAACCTTCTCCTAACTCTAAGGGTCCCCATGAGACTTGCAATCAGGGGAGCATCAAGCAACAGCAGCTCATCCGGGCTTACCCCCTGAACCTGCCTCCAGTGCCCCTTTTCTCTGACTTTTTAATGAGCGAGCAGCAGCCCTGCCTTGTCTCACTCCTGTCACTGTGACTTTTACTTCTCAGTGAGCTAACAGGCGCCCCGCCTTAGCTCACTTTTGCCAGGGTGCTTCTCTGCATCTAGAAGGGTTCAGGAATCTGGAGAAGGGGCTGTGCGTAAATTAATAAAAAGACTAGACGTGTACATTTGGAATACATGGGGGAGCCAGAGGAGACTTAGCTATAGTATCCAAGTTCTCTCTAAATCTCTGGGCCCAGGGCTTTTTATTCACACATTTTGGCCTATAGCAAAGCAGATATACATATCAAAGGTAAGTTTGGTAAACAGAAGCATTGTCAAGTTAGGGGAACTGCCCTCAGCTGTCTGGTAGCAGGCAATCATATGTACATTTTCAGGTTTGGGGAAATGCTTTCAGCTATTTCAGCAGGCCATGATATATATCTTCAGCCCTGCTGAAGCCTCAAGGTGCCATCAACCTTTTGATGAAACTTCTTGCATTTATGACATGATGGAATTAGCCTCCAGCACACTTCTTTCCTATAATATTTCTAGAGAGCCAAAGCAGCCCTGCCAGGGCTCTCTCCTGTTGCTTCTTCTATCTCAAGCCCTTCCTTTGTTTCAGTATCCCCAGGTTTAATAAATGTACTCTCAAAGTCACCTGGACTCATGAAATCTTTCCACGTACTACAGGCCAATACGAGGCAGATCGCTCTGGGCCTGGTCCCTTCCCAGTGAGTGACAAGAAGACCTTCTAAATGTGCATGCATTTAACAACACAGTTACAAAATATATAAGTAAATTATAGAAATGTAGGCCTGAAACCTATATAATTGTATTAACCAATGTCACTGCAACAATTTTAATAAAAAAGAAAAAATTGCATATAAGTAAAAACTTGAATAACGGAAAGAAGAAACAGAAAATCCACAATTACAATTGATGACTTTAATGTATCTCTCTCAATAACAAATATAATTAGTAGTCAGAAAATAAGCAAGGATATAGAACTGAACAACATCATCAGCCAGCTGGATATAACTGACATTTATAGAACACTCCCCCTAAAAACAGAAGAACACACAGTCTTTTCATATGCGTATGGAATATTTAACAAAATAAGCCATACCCTAGATTATAAGACAAACCTTAGCAGATTTAAAAGAATTGAAATAATATAAAATATATTTAGCCCTACCTGGTTTGGCTCAGTGGATAGAGCGTCGACCTGTGGACTGCAGGGTTCCAGCTTTGATTCCAGTCAAGGGCACATGCCTGGGTTGTGGGCTCAATCCCCAGTAGGCGGCATGCAGGAGGCAGCCAATCAATTATTCTCTCTCATCATTGATGTTTCTATCTCTCTTCCTATCCCTTCCTCTCTGAAATCAATAAAAATATATTTTTTAAAAAATAAATAAAGTATGTTTATAATGGAATTAAACTTGAAATTAATAACAGAAATATGACCAAAATTTTTCAAGCAGTTGGAAATTAAACAACACACTTCTCTGTAATTCATGGGCCAAAAAGAAAATCTCAAGGGAGATTAGAAAGCATATTGAACTGATTGAAATGGCAACACAATATATTACAAATTGTGATGCAGTTATAGAAGTGCTTATAGGAAAATTTATAGCATTAAATGCTTACATTGGAAAAGATGGAAAGTCTCAAATAAATACTGTAAGCTTCCACATTCAGGGGGAAAAAAAAGCTAATTAAACCCAAAGCAAGCAAAAGGAAGGAAATAATAAAAATAAGAACAGAAATCAATGAAATTAAAAACACAATATGTAAATCAATAAAACCAAAAGCTTGGTTTTTTAAGAAGACAAATAATATTGATAAGCATCTATCAAGACCAACAAAAGAAAGTGAGAAGACACAAAATTCCATTATCAGGATTAAGAGGGAATATCATTGCAAACCCTATAGACATTAAAAGGGCAATAACAAAATACTACACACAGGCATGTTATAGATGTTGACACAAGGAATAATTGGTCCTTTATTAAGATGGCAACACCTAAAGCCTTTCTGGCTTCAACTTTAACAGAATATATATAAGTAATTAGAAGAATCAATGTGAACTCTCAGGGGCTCAAATTATTCTGCTTGTGTCCATGGACTCTTGTCCATACAGATTTTGGAACCAAAACCCATTCTTTAGTTATTCCTTGAAGGATACATATACTAGTATGTATATCAGATGTTCGGAATAGTTATAATCTGATGATGCGTAGGAGAATTCTCTGGAACTTCAAACGAAGAGGAAGCAAGTAAGAAACAATAAAATGGTAGATACAGAGTCTTTCTGCAGTTTATCTTTAATTTAATATTTTATATTTCTACCCCAGTTGAATTCATATTCTGATTATAAACCTGTCAGCAATGAAGATGTGGACGTAGGAACACTAACAGATTTCTCCAGCAAGGGAAAGACAGTTTTCTTGATCAAAAAAGTACATGGGGGACATCTGCAATAGTCTCAACAACAAAACATTTAAATAAAAGTAAAAAAGAAAGGTACAGTGAAGGGTGTTTTGGAAGACACTTCTGGTCCTTCAAATCCTTGTGGGTAATCCTGCTCTAATTATCATAATGGCTCTCTTTCCTCATCAAGGCCATAATATTTATAAATGGAACTTTAAAAGGCTGTGAATTCAACTAACAGTGTAATTCAGTTCCCAGAATTAACTGCTGGGTTTGGCTTTCAACAATTTCTATTTTGTGGCTCTAAAATGTAAAAGATTATTTTAGCATAGCCTCAGAAAAATCTGCATTCGATTCTGTTTTAGATGAGAATTTTTAATATAATGCAGTTGTGTGTGTTTGGGTTTTTCCGTCACCTTAAGATACCTAATGGGGTAAGACAAAACCATTCTGCCCAAACATCATGGATTTCCTCCTCCTTCTAAATTGCTCTACAGCAACCCAGCCGCGTAGCTCAGAGGTTGAGCACCGGCCTATAAACCAGGAGGTCACAGTTCAATGCGGGTCAGGGCACATGCAGCTCTATCCCCAGTGCCGGTGTGCAGGAGGCAGCCAATCAATGATTCTCTCTCATCATTGATGTTTCTATCTCTCCCTCCCCTTTCTGCTCTGAAATCAATAAAAATATATTTTAAAATAAATAACTTGCTCTCTAGCAGTAGCTTCTCATCTCTCAGATCTTTGCCTGCGCGTGGTGTAGCTGCCGCCACCGGGCGGCCCCGCGCTGCCCTCCTCCCGCTGGTGCGCCCGCTGTTCCCCAGCGCCCGACAGCCGCCTCAGGAACTGTCATAACGACGCCGCTTAGGGTGCCCGCAGCCGAGGGGTCACCGACCTCCTGCGGGGGAGGGCCACCTGCTCCTGCATCTCAGCCAGAGCCTCCCCTGACCGGATGCCACCGCCTCCCCGAAAGCTGCAGCCTCCTCAGCTCCAATGGTCTTCTCTCTGCATCGCCATCCTCCTCGCCTTCCCAGTCTCCTCCCAAGGACCCCCTTGCATTTCCCCTGGCTCCCCCCCAGTTTCTTCTTTCTCCCTCATCTCCACCTTCCTTCCTGCCCTTCGCCGGGGTCCTCAGAGCCCCTGGCCAGCCGGTGCCTCCCTCCCCAACTCCAGGAGGCAGCTGAGAGGGATTGGGGGGGTGGGGGTGGGGGCGGGGAGGGGGAGAGACAGATCTTGGACTCGTGAGGAGGGACCTCCCTGCCTTGTGCAGTCAACCCTCCTGGAAACTATGAAGATCTCACTCTGCCCCCGCCCCCCGCCCCACCCCACCCCCACCCCCAGTTTTCAAACCAGGATTTGCCCAGAGGCACATGCATTTGCCCCCTCTTTTGAATACAGACATTCCCCCACCTCGTCTTCCGCCCAGGACTCTTTCCCCAGTTATTCTCAGGCACCGGTCTCCTGTCCAGAATTCCACTCAATCGTGTATTTCCTTCTCCTCTCAGAGCTGGTGGAACCCGGGACAGCTGCTCCCTCTGCCCTCCGCCCATGAGGAGGGAGAGATGGGCTGCCGTGGGGCACGTATAACAATGTAAATTATTAGGCATTTTTGGTTGGATTTCTTTTGTAATAAACTACTTTTGTAACACAAAAAATAAAATTAAAAAAGAGGACTGGGGTAGCAGCAAAGAGTGAGTTATTTTTAGGCTTTCTCAGAGGAAACAAAAGGAAGGGATAAAAGAAAAGAGGAGGGAAAGAAGAAGGGAGAGAGGAAAGTCACTGGTATCTAATAATTATTTAAAGATTCTGAAAGAGGTGACTTTCCTGACAAGGGAAGAGCTTCCAGGGGCTTCTGCTCTGCTTCCCTGAAGCTACAGGGACGCAGCAGCAGGTAAAGGAGGAACGGATTCGAGGAGAAGTGTTCCTCTGCTTTAGCCTAATGTCTGATGCTTCTACCTGCCCAGGCTGCGCCTTTCTGGAAAGGGCCTGAGGTGCACAATGGCCACTCAGAGCATCATGGCCGAGTCCTTCCACCAAGGCCTCGCAGACACCAATGAGCTTCAGGCGGCAGCTTTCCTGCTCCTGCTGCTTGATGCCTCCCGATTGTCTCTGGACACCTGGTCACCATCACCTTGACGTCCCTGGAAAACCCTCCTGCAGACGCCTATGCATTTCTTCCTCCGAAATCTGTCCTGCTTAGAAATTAGGTTCCAGACTGTCATCGTACCCAAGGTGCTGCTCAACATTGCCACGGGGACCAAGAGCCTCTGCTTTGCTGGCTGCATGGCCCAGGACTTTTCCACATCTTCCTGGAGGTCACGGAGTTCTTTTCCCTTGTGACTGGTGGAAGGGCATGTAATAGGAACAGAACCACAGTTGTTTAGTGGTTACTCACCTTACTAACTATAGATAAGAGGTTTTCTTTCAGACCCTGGGAAACTGGAGGATATGTGGCAAGAAGTAAAACAGGGCTGAGAAAGACAAGACCCCTTGGAGCCCGGATGGATCCATTACTCAGCAAAGAAAATACTTTTTGAGAGCAGACCAAGGACAGGACATGCTTCGACTTGATCTACGCCTGGACCCTGACCCCCCCGCCCCCCCAGGAGTTTTCCTCAGGAATGCTGAACATTCGCTGGTCCAAGGAACGGGCTGAGCTGTTTTTAACCTCATAGAAGATTAGCCAACTTGTTATCAGACTTCAAGATCCTGGAAGAACACATACTGACCACACACCATACAGTCTTTAGCCTGGCCCCCTGCCCCTTGCACTCAGCCCTTCTTCCTTATCCCAATGTAACCAGCCGGCTAGTAGGAGACGTCAGAGCAGAATTTTCAGGACGACCTCCATAGTTACCTCTCCGTACTGCCGGCATTATTGGAATAAACATTCATGCATGATTCATCCCTGTCTCTGCTTAATTTGGCTCCAGTGGTGACAGGCAGCCTCAGACCCGTTTTGTGTCCAGTATCACTTACAGCCATGGCCTGTGATGGGCACATTGCCCAACGCCAGCCCCTCCGCTGCCCTGATGAGCAGCAGAGTCTGCACATGACTCATCCTCACCTGCTGGCTGGCAGGATTCTCCATCGTTGTGTCTGTCATCTTGACCAGTCAGCTTCCATTCTGTGGCACCCACATCAACCACTTCCTCTGAGTATCCGCCTCTAATGGAGGTGGTCTGCAGTGGGCCGAAGGTGCTGGAGATGGTGTCCTATATCCAGATTCCTCCCACACCCCTAGTCCCAAAGCTACTTCCATATGTTAGGTGTTTGTTATGGTGGCACCCCACTTCCAGGTACCAGAATCTGTATTAGTTACCTTTTGCTACTTAACAAATAATGCCCAAAACCTAGTGACTTAAAACAACAAACAATTATTATCGCCGTAGTTATTTGCAAATATTCCCCATTCAGTCGGTTTCTTTTGCTGTGCATTTTAGTTTGATGTAGTTTCATTCATTTATTTTTGCTTTTGCTTCCCTTACCTTTGAGGTCACGTTTATAAAATCCTCTCTAAGGCAGAGGTCCATACATTTGGTACCTATGTTTCGTGAACAAACAAGTGTTTTACATACAAACCTGACAAGTTCAGGCTCTACAAACTGAGAGACCAAAAGTAACCACCTAAAAATTCCTAACTAAATGCAGATCATGAAGGGAAGTCCCATCCTAGGCCTGTAGCTTCCTTGACAAAGGTCAGTCTTTACCTGAATTGAGCCTGTCTGTTGTCTTTTGGCATCTGAAATAACATACCTTTGAAATGTCAAAGTCTTTACCAGACCCCTCAGGACACACCCACTGCATCAGAGCATGAGACCACAGAATCCTCATTGTTATATTGTTCCCCTAATCCCATCTCTATGTGCCGGAATTGTTAACTATCCTATACCCACCAATATTTTTTTTTAAAGTATGTGTCTCTCCATTTTACTCTTTATCTAATTTCAGTGATTTCCCTGCTTTGCTTTCTCCCGCCTCCCTAACCTACCACCAAAGAATTTCATGTAACCTTCCTTATCTCTCTTCCTTTGAGTCTAATACAGGGTACCCCAAAAACATGTATGCACATTTTGATAACTCACTTAATTTTCACTCCTTTTCAGGTTTAACTGATTTGAAATAATGGATGAAGCCAGACTAAGCTTTGCACAAAGAAAATTTATACACTAGACTTTTTTATGGAGATAGATAAAAGATTAAGTTATGGTACAAAAACAGCAACAGTTGACGAATTGAGGCCGCACAAATACCAAACGAAATGATTCCATTGCTTTGAGTTATCAGCAGTGCCTAGACCAGAACGGTCACCAGTTTGAAAACAGGTGTTGACAAAAAAATTATTCATTTTATTCATTTCTGTGGATTCTTTTACATTTTGAAAATGAACTGTATGTTAATAAACACTGACTTCATAATCATTCAAATTGTGTACACATTTTGGGGGGGATTTTCTGTTTCGGAGGTCTCTCCATAGCTGTCATTGGGGTACTTAGGTCCCCTACTATAATTGTGCTTTTGTCAGTTTCTCCCTTTAGTTCTGTTATTAGTTGTTTAGGGGGCGTGCAGGAGACAGCCAATCAATGATTCTCTTTCATCATTGATGTTTCTCGCTCCCTCTCCTTTCCCCTCTGAAATCAATAAAAATGCTTTTTTTTTAATAAAAATAAAAAAATATTTTAATATGTTTTATATAGTTTGGTGCTCCCTGATTGGGTATATATATATATATATATATATATATACATATATATATATATATATACTGATAACTGTTATGTCTTCTTGATGTATTGTCATCTTTATAATTAAAATATATCCATCTTTGCCCTAGCTGGTTTGGCTCAGTGGATGGAGCGTTGGCCTATGGACTGAAGGGTCCCGGGTTCGATTCCGGTCAAGGGCACATGCTTGGGTTGCGGACTTGGTCCCTGGTAAGGGGCATGCAGGAGGCAGCCGATCGATGATTCTCATCATTAATGTTTCTCTCTCTCCCTCTCCCTTCTTCCCTGAAATCAATAAAAATATATTTAAAAAATAAAAATAAAATATATCCATCTTTGTTTCTTGTTACCTTTTTTATCTTGAAATCTATTTTGTAGATATAAGTACAGGTACACTCACTTTTCTCTGGATGCCATTTGCGTGGAGTATCATTTTTCCACCCGTCCATATTGAGTCTACATTTGTTCTTGCAGCTGAGATGTGTCTCCTAAAGGCGGTATATGGTTGAGTTTTGTTTTTTGATCCAATCTGCTACTCTCTGCCTTTTTATTAATGAGTTCAGTCTCTTTACACGCAGGGTGACTATTGATGTATGAAGATCTCCTATGCCATTTTATCTTTTATTTTCCGATACCTCTGTGTCTCCATTGTTTCTTTACCCTTGTGTTTCTGTCTCCTATTTTACTTTGGTGGTATTGATATTTGTCCTCTGTCTCCTTTCTTTTTATGTCATATGTCTCAGTTCTAGATTTTTATATGTGGTTACCATTAGGTTTATGCAAAAGTAAGTTTCCTATATACAGTAGCCCCTTTTCCTCTGACTGCATCTTATCTCCATTCCCCTGTGCAAATTCAGACCTTAACCCCACCCCTTTCATGTTTTCATTGTCTCAGATTATCCCTTTTTATGCTGTGAGTTTATTTCCTAATTGCAGAAGCTATTGTCTTCTTCCTGTCTCTTTTAAATGTTTTTATTTTCTTTAACCTTTATGTGATATTAAGTGTATAGTACCCTATTTTGAAAAAAGGGTTGCAATAACCTGCTTCTGTCTGCCTGTTGGTGATCTTACACATAGCTTTATGACCTTTTGCTTTTTGTTTAAGGTACAATAACCCCCTTCACTATTTCCTGTAATGTATGTATTGCAATGGTAAATTCCCTCAGGTTCTGTGTGTCTGGAAAAGTCTTTATTTCTCCTTAATGTCTAAAGGATAACTTTACTGGGTATATTGTTCTTGGCTGGTAATTTATCTTTTCAATAGTTTCAATATAGTGGAATATTTGCTTCCACTTTCTCCCAGTTTGTAGAGTTTCTGCTGAAAAATCCAATAATAATCTAATGGGATTTTCTTTTTAAGTTACCATCTTCTTTTCCCTAGATTCCTTAAGAATTCTTTATCATTAATTTTTTAAAACAAATACATATCTTTTTTAATGTAAATGGAAAGTAAATATTCACTGATGCCAGAAATAATCTATCTTCACTCTGGGCTCTTTTCAAAAGATACAAGATCATTGTTTCAAAAGATACAAGATGCACAGATAAATCACATTCACTCCTTACAGATGTTAAATAGCACACAATTTAAATTCATAATGAACAATGATAATTTTTCAGTAGCTTGAAATGTCAGTTGTCCATTCCATAATTTTAAAAAAAGAAAGAGCTATGTATTTATGTATTACTCCAAAGTACAAACCACTCAAAAAATAGAGTCCCATGCTTATATGTATTATAAAAATACTGAGACATGTATCAGTCATAACTCATATAATGAAAACTATATTTTGGAATATGTTTCACAAAGACAAGTCTAACATTTCTCTTTGGTTCATAAAATACAAGAGGTAGATTCAAAGACAGTAAATGCCTATTATGTCACTAAATTTTCACTAAAATGTTGGCAATTTATAACAGCAATTACTAGAAATCAAACAAGTTTAGAAACTAAATTTTAAAAAATGGTAAGAATAACTTCAACTAATAAATGTTATTCTAAGTCCTAATCACATAAATCAGAAAAAGATAGTTGATTACAAAAAAATAGCTCTAATAAAATAAAAACATGCTATCAATATTAAAAATTAAGTTTTCTATATCATAACATGTTCTAAAACTTGGGGCAAGAGAGCTTATGAATGTGTATGTTCATAAATTGGGCCTTTTGTTTAAATATAAGTACCTACTATGGAAGATTAATATTTGCTACCACTAATATGTACTATTCTCTTAGGTTTGTGCTGCCCAAAGTGGAGAATTGCAGGTTCAAAGAAATTCAACAGGGAGGGAGGACAGGGAATGTCATTCACCCATGATCAACCCACTTCGAGTAATTAAGACATTTCAGATGACAAAGAATGGTCCCCAGAAAACTTCCTAGTTAAATCTGATTCAAGTAGGAAACAAAGGATGAAAAAAAGAGAGAGATGCTCCTCAAAAGCTGATCTCCATAAAAATGTGTTGTTTCCTGGTACGTTCCAAAGCAAAGACAGAATATAAACAGAACCCTTCAAATAAGTTGCCTTGTGTTGATAACGTAACAGGAATATGCTGACAGTCTGTGTTTCCTCTTAGGAACCAAATTACAGTGCAAGGAAAAGAAAAAAAAGGCCCACAGAAATAAGTATTATTTCATCACTCCTCCTTATACAAAAATGATATCAATAGACAAGGGTATTCTCATGCCTTGAAATCCAGCCACTTATGTTCATTCTTATTCAGCTTAAAAGAAGGTAAGAATAGAAACCCTATATTTATTTGCCTGCCAGAAGGTATATCTTTCATGCAATGACTTTCTATTAACAGCTCTACAAGGAAATGTTAAGAAGTCTACACAGGCATTCAAAATATATAAAACAGTTTAAGTGTTGAGGTTTTCCAATCATCTTGCGTTTAAGAAAAAGACAAGTATAAAGAAGCTGTCATAAACTTGAACCATCCAAAAATAAAGATGGATGATTTATGATTACACCACACAAAACAGATTTAGTTCAAGCAGGTTCATGTTTCAGATTGAGGACTCAGGGCAGAGATTTGTAGAAAGGAGTAAGAAAAAGAGATAAAATTCAATTTTCTGGCTTTTTCAAAATTGTATGAGCTTATCAAAACTATGATTTTTTAAAAACATTCCTGTATATAGAAAATTGAACCCAAGTGTTTAAATGATCATTGATAAGCTCTTCCTTTTTGTGAAAAAAAATACTTCTTTTGCCATCAATTTGCAATTCTAGAAGAAAAAGTCCTTCTAGAGATTACTGAGAATCTACACTAATAAAAGAGAAAGATGAAAATTCATCGTACCTTCACGACACCCACCAGCCAATCAGGAGTGAGTATGCAAATTAACCCACCAAAGATGGCAAGTTAATTTGTATGCGCAGGTGCCAAGCAGCCAGCATTCCACACAGCCCCAGCCACTCCGGGCCTCTGGGCAGCATGGGAAGGCAGAAAGGTGACTCCGGCCGGAGAGAAGGCGGTGCCGGCAGCCACAGGAAGGAAGGCCCATTCTTGCATGAATCTTTGTGCATTGGGCCTCTAGTTTCAGTATAATCGTGCTAAAGCAAACAAAAAGTTCAACATATTATTTCTGGATGACTCCTCAAGTTTGTTTCATATTTTCATAAACCACATAGCTGATGCCTACAGCTGGGAGCACCTTCATGAATTTTGGGTGATGCCTCAGTAAAGTCCCAGTATCCCGTCTTTGGAAATGATTTGTGGAAAGAAGCCAACCATGCACAGCTGTGGGCTTCCTTCAGTCATGGCTTGAGCCTGCATGTGTGTTCTCACCAAAGCCAATGGGTAGCTGGCCAGCTGGCCAGCTGCCCACAGGTGCTGAACAAGGTGCCACATCCCAGCAACACTGCCACTCCAGGGTTTACAGTGTCTTTGGCAAAATGATCCAGCCAATGGGACTTCAAGAGCTCATACACAGCAAAGTCCATACCTGCATAAGGTCTGATGCCTAGTAGATTGGGAATATAACCTTTGAAGAAAGCTCCCATGCCCTCGTGTTTCAAAATCTTCATTGCACAATGGAACAGGCCAGAGTACTGCCCAGTTCTGCCCCCAGCCAGTGTGGTGTTCAAAACTTCCATAGGATAAATAAACGTGTGTTCAGGTGCTCTGGCCATGGAACCAAAAACAAATCTCTCAAAGGTCCCTGTTTTTTGTCCTTCCTCAGTAAGCATCTTCTTGTTCTGTCCATATGCTGAGAAGTTGACAGCCATCTCTAGGGCAATTTTAAGAATATTTGTGCTGTTTCCTCTCCAAAGGGAGTGGATACCTCCTCCTTTCACCATCTGCCAAAAGCCACCATATATGTTCATTTTGTCAGATTTTGAACCATGGACCTGCATCATGACTTTGAGACGATCCAAGGGCACAGTGCTTGTGTGGGAGATGGCACCCGCAATGCCTCCTACCAGAAGCTGCCTCCACCACTGTCCCGACTTTTTTTCATCTTCCATGAATTCATCCGGGATAGTTCAACTGTCTCCTATGTCAGTACCAGTGGAATGTTTCCAGAAACGGATAATTCCCTTGATATCTGTAACAGGATTAAGTACGAAGTAGTCCCTCCATTCCTCCCAGCCCACTGTCATCATTCCATCACTATCAATGCTTTGAAGAATCAACTATGCTTGCTTTTCAGAAATAGTTATCCCTAATATCTGGAGAGACTGGACAATTTCGGAAGCCTCAATTTTTCCATCATTATTTTGGTCTAAACTCTTAAATGCCAATTTCATTTTTTTTCTCATGGTCTGTAAGGTTCTTCATAAATTCTTCAAAATCCAGCTTCCCATCTTTGTCGATATCACTAGTAGTAAAAATTCTCTCCTCGGTGTCCTGGCCCAGGGGGATGCCCAGGTCCCAGAGCCTCTCTTGCAGCTCGCCGATGTTCACCATGCCATCCCCATTGCAGTCCAGCTGCTGGGACAGGGTCTTATAAGGCCCCAGTGGCCCAGTGTCTTGGCAGGCAGCCGCAGCCAGCACAGCATTGTCCCAGAGGCGCGGGGCGATGCGGCCCTTTATCATTAACTTTTGCAGTTTTAATATAATGTGCCTTAGAGAAGGTCTTTTGGATTGAGTTAATTAGTTGTTCTCTTTGCTTCTTGGATTTGAGGATCCAGATCTTTCCATAGGTTTGTAAAATTCTCATCAATTTTGTTTGTTTGAATTGGTTCTCTGTTCCCTTCTCCCTCTCTTCTTCTGGTATAACTATTATTCTTATATTAGAGGCCCGGTGGGCAAAATTCGTGCACGGGGAGAGGGAGTCCCCTCAGCCCAGCCAGCACCCTCTCCAATCCGGGACCCCTCGGGGGATGTCTGACTGCCAATTTAAGCCCAATCCTGGAGATCTGGCCTAATCTGGAGCTGAAGAACTCAATAAAAGAGATGAAGAACTAGCTAACGAGCTTAGGAAATAGAGCTGATCAGATGGAGGAAAGATGGATATTTTCTCTCACAATCTGGGACCACTGGCTCCTAACTGCTCACTTGCCTGCCTGCCTGATCACCCCGAACTGCCCCCCCCCCCACCCTGCTGGCCTGGTCACCCCTTACTGCCCCTCCCCGCCAGCCTGGTGGCCCCCCAACTGCCCCTCCCCCACCAGCCTGGTTGCCCCCAACTGCCCCACCCCCCCCCACCCCCCCCACCCCCCCCCCGTCAGACTAGTAACCCCACGCAGCCTGCTGTTCAGTCATTTGGTCATCCCTCACTAACCCTCTCTGCTGGCCTCATCACCCCAGGCAGCCTGCTGGTCATTACTGTTACTGTGATGGCATCCTGGACAATTTACATATTCCTCTATTATTAGTATAGCTTGCTCTTTCTGATGGAATCAGATAGTTTTTCTCTCTCTCTTTTTTTTTTTTACTCTCAAATCTCTGCTTTCTTCCATCTTTATCATTTCTAGATTTCTATCTTCACTATCACTAGTTCTTTCCTCCATCTGATCAGCTCTATTTCCTAAGCTCGTTAGCTAGTTCTTCATCTATTTTATTGAGTTCTTCAGCTCCAGATTTTCTATTTAGTCCTTTTTAAATATGGAATCTCTTTAATAAAGTACTCTTTTTCTTTGTTCATTTTATTTCTTTTTTTTTTCATTGATTTTATTTTATTTTATTTTTTATTTTATTTTTTTGCTTAAAGTATTACAAAGAGTATTACATATGTCTCCTTTTTTTCCCGCCGTTGACAATCCCCTGACCTCCCCTACCCCCCAGTGTCTTATGTCCATTGGTTATGCTTATATGCATGCATACAAGTCCTTCAGTTGATCTCTTACCCCCCTCCCTCTTGCCCCCCAAACCTCCCCAGTCTTCCCGCTGCAGCTTGACAATCTGTTTGAGGCAGCTCTGCCTCTGTATCTATTATTGTTCATAAGTTTATAATGGTCTTTATTATCCATGAATGAGTGAGATCATGTGGTATGTTTCCTTCATTGACTGGTTTATTTCACTTAGCATAATGCTCTCCAGTTCCATCCATGCCATTGCAAATGGTAAGAGTTTGTTCATTTTATTTCTGAGTTCATTAAGCTGCCTGTCTGAGTTTTCTTATATTTCATTGCATTTTTTCAGAACTGCAATCTTGAATTTTCTGTCATTTAAATCATGCATTTCCATGTCTTTAAGTTTATTTTCTGGAGATTTTTCATTTTCTTTCTGAGCTGCCTTGTTACCTTGGTTACTCATGGTATCTGATGGATTATTTCTCTGCCTAGGCATTTATGAGAATGAAATCTGCTTTTTCTATTGTTGACAGTATGTACCCCTATGTTCATAGCAGCATTATTTACAATAGCAAAGCCCAAGTACCCATCATTAGATGAGTGGATGATCTCTGCTTTTTTTAAGAGTGTTTATCACTTCTCTGTTTAGCAGGTTGATAAGGAATATTTATTTTATTTTCCAGTAGGTGGCACTGAAGCACAAGTTTTTAGTTTCTCTTCACTTCTCTGGTATCTCAAATCTCTGAGGGTGGTAGAAATGCCCTGTATTCCCCGGGGTCACCTTGGTTTCAGGGCACCACCCTGTGGGGGGATACGGTGGGCACTGGGGTTCAGCGCCTGTGAGATCCCAGAGTTGCCCCCTAGATGCTGCGAGCAGTACAGCCTGAGGTATCCCAGGTGCCCCCACTGAGCTCTGCCATGATGGCTGGGGGAGGGGAGAGGAGGGGGGGGCTGGGAGAGGCTGGCTCATGCGTTTGTGGCTTTGTTCTCCTCCTAGTAATGGTAACTGCCAGATCCCAGCTGCCTCGCCTCTGTATCTCCACCCGTCACTGGGATTCGCCACAGCGTGTGCCTGCCACTCAGAGAGGAATTCTTCTGCCTCTCCAGTTCTCAGGGCTGTGGAGAGTGTGCTCTGTAACTCGACACCTAACTGCTACAGCTTCACCTAGGGCCTGCTGCGAGCGCTGGGAATGCACGGGATGGGGCCAGGCTCTGTAGCTTTGTCTGCCCGGCACTGGTGGCTGCTAGACCGCAGCGGCCACACCTGTGTCCCACTTCTGCCCTGGTCACTGGGTTCAGCCACAGTATGTGTTGACGACTCAGGCAGCAATGGCTATGCTACACTCAGGCAGCAATGGCTATGCTACACTCAGGCAGCAATGGCTATGCTACACTCAGGCAGCAATGGCTATGCTACACTCAGGCAGCAATGGCTATGCTACACTCAGGCAGCAATGGCTATGCTACACTCAGGCAGCAATGGCTATGCTACCTCTCTGCCCTGGGGGCTTCAGAGTGTGCACGCTGCAGCCTGATTTGTCCCCTGCTCCCACAACCCACAGTGAGCTCCAGGTTGCATCCATGGCCCTGTCTCTGCTCTCCCCTCTTACTGCTTCCCTTGTTCGCTCCAACTCACCCACCTTCAGATGTCTCAAAGCGTAGATCTCTCAGACATGCTTGTGTGTTGAGCAGGGAACCCTTTGTTGAATTATCGCTGTCCGACTTATAACTTCGAGGGGAGAACCCAGAAGGACCTCTCACACTACCATTCTGCTGATGTCACAGAGAGATTATTTTTTAGGATAATAAGACACAGAGATTTATCAAGAGTTTCTTCTCCCTACTATGGCCAAGAAACCAAGAATCTCAATGGATGACAACAATTCTAAATCTGGAACTGACTCACTGAGAGATACATGAGATGCTTAAAAAGGTAGGAAAACATGACCCATGTGGTTGTGTAACCAGACAATAATCAGTGGGTCCGGGCTGCCTGTCACTACTTGAGCCAATTCAGCAGAGACAGGGTTGAATCATATATGAGTGTTTATTCCAATACTGCCGGCAGAATGGGAGAGCAGCAGGTCATCCACAAAATCTGCTCTGCCTCACACCATAAGCCAGCTGCTTATTTTGGGCAGAAGGACAAAGATTACGTGGGGAAGTAGGCAAAAGGGATAAGAATAGGTACACAAAATGGGCAGATTACAGGTGATGCAGGCTAGGGGTTTGCAAAGGCCTGTCGGTATGCAAAGGGCTGGGGTTTTCAAAGGGCTGGTGCCGCTGGTTTCTGCAACAAGGTTGTTCATCTTTCCATGATAATAGGCAGCTACCCAGGATGGGCCGCATTTCCTGGTGAGCTCCCAGGTCCTGAGTGCAGCTGCCTGCTAGGTTAGAATGTGCTTCCTTTAATCAGAATAAAACAGTCACGGTTAACAGAGAGAGAGGGTGTACAGGCCTTTCATGGGGGACTAGGTAGGGACCCAGAGTTTCAGGGCTCACTCTTTGTTGGTGAATTTAAAGCATATGAGCAAGAATTTGAAGTGCAGAAGAGAAAAGAACCTAGTAGCCCAAATGATCAGTTATAAAATCAACCAAGATCTCTCAATAAAGGGACTTCGGTGGGGGGAATTTGGCCTGGCTCTACCTAGTGGCTGACATGGGTTTATTGGAGAAGGCTTTCTCTGAAGTGGATGCTTCTTTGAAATGGGAACATTAAGTCTGGCACTTGCATTACAAAGAACAAAAAAAAACTGTCACGGCTAACACTTCCTGCTTGGTTAGGACAATGTGAGGCTAGCAAACATAATGCAACCTATCTGTTCATGTTGACCAACTTAATAAATACAATTTTTTTAAAAGAGAGGGCAAGAAGAAACCTAGCTGAACTCTAGGAAAGGAAGTTTAGCTTGCCGCTTGTGTCCAATTTGAAAGCATCATGATAAAATTTAGCAAGAGATATAAAGAGACCTGACAGGTTTTGCTCAGTGATTAGAGCATCAGCCCAAGGACCCAAAGGGTCAAGGTTTTAATTCCAGGTCAAGGGCACGTTCCTCCATTGCAGGTTTGCTCAGCGCCTGTCAGACAACCAGTCAATGTGTCTCTCACATCGATGTTTCTCTCTCTCTCTCCCCTCCTCCTCCCTCCCTTCCACTCTCTCTGAAAATCAATGGGGGAAAATATCCTTGGGTGAGGATTCAAAAAGAGAGAAAGAGATAAAAATGTTCTGATGCTTAGTATCTTGGAAATTTATCTTTTTTTTTTTTTTTTTAATATTTTTTATTGATTAAGATATTACATATGTGTACCCTCTACCCCCCCTCCCCCCGCTCATCCCCTCACCTCCCCGTTGTCCGTGTCCATTGGTTAGGCCTATATGCTTGCATATAAGTCCTTTGGTTGATCTTTCCTCCTTGCCCCCACCCTCCCCTACCTTCCCTCCAAGGCCCGACAGTCCAATCAAAGCCTCTCCGTCTCTGGATCAGACCTTGTTCATCAGTTTATGTTGTTCATTATATTCCACAAATAAGTGAGATCTTGTGGTATTTATCTGCTCTCCAGTTCCATCCATGCTGTGGCAAATGGTAAGAGTTCCTTTTTCTTCTTCCTCTTCTTAAAGAATACCTTTCAGCATTTCATATAATGCTGGTTTGGTGGTGATGAACTCCTTTAGCTTTTTCTTATCCGTGAAGCTCTTTATCTGACCTTCCATTCTGAATGATAGCTTTGCTGGATAAAGTAATCTTGGTTGCAGGTTCTTGCTATTCATCTCTTTGAATATTTCTTGCCACTCTCTTCTGGCCTGCATGGTTTCTGTTGAGAAATCAGCTGACAGTCGGATGGGTACTCCCTTGTAGGTAACTGACTGTCTTTCTCTTGCTGCTTTTAAGATTCTCTCTTTATCTTTTGCTCTTGGCATTTTAATTATGATGTGTCTTGGTGTGGTCCTCTTTGGATTCCTTTTGTTTGGGGTTCTCTGCGCTTCCTGGACTTGTAAGTCCATTTCTTTCACCAGGTGGGGGAAGTTTTCTGTCATTATTTCTTCGAAAAGGTTTTCAATATCTTGCCCTCTCTCTCCTTCTGGTACCCCTATAATTCTGATATTGGTACGCTTGAAGTTGTCCCAGAGGTTCCTTACACTATCTTCGTATTTTTTGAATCTCTTTTCTTTTTTCTTTTTCGGTTGGGTATTTTTTGTTTCTTTGCATTTCAAATCTTTGACTTGATTCTTGGGATCCTCTTGTCTTCTGTTGGATCTCTGTAAATTATTCTTTATTTCAGTCAGTGTATGCTTAATTTCTAGTTGGTCCTTTTTCATGACCTCCATGGTCTCACTATACTCCTTGAGGGATTCATTAAATTTATCGGCGGTTTCCATAAAATTCTTGAAAAACCTTATAAACGTGGCCTTGAACTCTATATCCAGTCGTCTGGCCTCCTCCGTTTCTGCTAATTGTGACCTGTTTCTTTGTCTCCGCATTTTGGCTGCTTCCCTGTGTTGATAGAGTGGCCTGCGCACCAGGTGTCCTGTAGGGCCCAGTGGCTCAGCCTCCCCAGTTACCTGGGGTGGACACTCTTGGTGCACTCTTGGTGCCTTGGTTGTTGTAGGATCACTGGGAGGAATTGACCTCCAGGCCAATTGGCTGTGGGAAGCAGCTGTGTCTGAAGTGGGAGAATGGACCCCCTCTGACCACTGGGTACAGTGGCTCCTGGATCTAAGGAGGTGCTAATTCAGCCCCTGCCTGAGGCCACAGAGCAGGAACCACGAAGAGGCTCAGCTGTGAAGCAATGCAAGCCGCTGCGGGGACCTTGGGCCTTCTCTTGGAAGTTCCGGGTCTGCTTGGCTGGGCTATAGTTAGGTACATTCACATGCAAAAGCCTCTGCCGCAGCCTGGGTGGGGCGGAGTCTCAGGGAGTCAAAGGGGCGGAGAAAGACGCTATGGCTGATTCTCCGTGCCCGGAGTCGCGCGTCTCAGTGTCCCGGTAACGGCTGCAAGCACCTCTGAGGGAAATCCGCCCTCAAGTTCACCCGCTGCCGCCTGACAGAGTCGCCTCTCCCCGTATGAGACCTGGGTCCCCAGAGACTTCCCGGAACTGGAGTTCAGAGCAGTCGGGAGCTTGTGATTCAAAAAGACAGCCGCGTCCTCAGGTGCCACCCCCTTTCCGAGCGCGCGAGCCGCCGCTGCCGCCACCACCGCTGCCGCCGTACCTCTGCACTCAGCCTCCGCAGCTCCTCTGGCTCTCAGCGTGCTTTTCTTTTCTTCTAGTTGTAGAAATTACACTCAGCCAGCCTTCCTGTTGTTTTGGACGATGTTTGCTCCGTCCTTTGGGATAATTTTCAATTGTTGTGTGGGGCAACTATTTCCCGGTGTTTATCTATGCCGCCATCTTGGTTTCTCCTGGAAATTTATCTTATAGAAGTAATTGAACAAAAGCAAAATCATATACATAAAGCTGTTGGTTGCAGAAGTACTTAAAAAAAGCAAAAAGCATGGAAACAAATGTCCAGTGGTACACAACTGGTTTAGTAACTTATGGTCAACAATCTAACACTTACCATATGTGTTAAGAAGGAAAAACTGAAAGTATGTGAAATGAGTCAGCATTACCCAACCTAGAAGTTAATATGTAAAAATTAATTATAGTCATATTAGGGTGGTAGAACTATGCAATATTTTTTTCAGAAATGTTATCAATATGATTGTTACATCTTTTAATTGATAATATTAAATGAAGACATGAAAACTATAAAGTAAGTTTGATAGGTTACTTGAGTGATAAGTGGACAATAATTGATGACAGGCATGAAAGGGACCAAGTAAAAGCTTTTCTGCATCTCCATCAGATGCTCACTTCTTAAAAATCCTATATAATAAAAGCCTAATATGCTAAGTGTCCATTTGTCCAGTTGGTCATTCAACCAATCAAAGTGTAATATGCTAATGATATGCTAAGGCCACTCAACTGTTTGCTATGATGTGCGCTGACCACAAGGGGGAAGATGCTCCGACTGGTAGGTTAGTTTGCTGCTGGGGTCCAGCCGATTGGGACTGAGTGAGATGGGCCAGACATGCCCTAGAGCCCTCCTGTGGTCCCTCCCTGGATTGCCAACCTCCCATACCTCTCCCGTGTCCCCCTGGTCCCGATTATGCACCAGTGGGGGCCCTTGGTCTGGCCTGCGCCCTCTCGCAATCAGGCTGAGGGACCACACACACACACACACACACACACACACACACACCTCCAGTGCACGAATTTCGTGCACTGGGCCTCTAGTAACTTTATAACAACTTCTAGACCAATGTTTGAACAAACAACTAGGCACTATAATTTAGTGAAATTGGCACATAAAATTAACCAGCACAGTTTTCTTCTTATACGGAAGAGCCTCAGGAAGAGGTGGTCTCTGTCCTTTCTCTGAATTATGACTGCCTGAGGACACTAATGAACCACCGAGTCAACAAACTTTGAAGACCACCTGCCTGTGGACTTCCTTTTATGTAATAAAATGTATTTATTTATTTATTGTCTAAACCAGGGGTGGGCAAACTTTTTGACTCGAGGGCCACAATGGGTTCTTAAACTAGACCAGAGGGCTGGAACAAAAGCATGGATGGAGTGTTTGTGTGAACTAATATAAATTCAAAGTAAACATCATTACATAAAAGGGTACGGTCTTTTTTTTTTTTTAGTTTTATTCATTTCAAACGGGCCGGATCCAGCCCGCGGGCCATAGTTTGCCCACGGCTGGTCTAAACCAATTTGAATCAGGTTTTTCTTAGTTGTTGCTGAAAGGACTCTAACATATACACGAGCCAAATAAACCTAAGTTCTAGTTATTGCGTCATAATCTTCAGCATGTGACTTAACCTCTCTGAACTTCAGTCTTTTCATTTGTAACGTGGGAATAACAAGTGTGTCTCACACTTATATTCTCAATAATAATAATAATAATAAAGGTATTAGAAGGTACAACACCAGTGTAAACTATGGACTCTGGGTGATAGTGACGTGTCAATGTAGGTTCATCAATCGTAACAAATGTCCCACTCCAGTAGGGGATGTTGATAGTAGGGGAGGTTATGCATGTGTGGGCACAAAAGGCATATAAGAAATCTCTGTACCTTCTGCTCAATTTTGCTGTGAACCTAAAATTGCTCTGAAATTTTGTCTATTTAAAAAAATAATAATAAAGGCCTAGTGTAAAAAAAATACATTGAAGACATACCAATGTCCAAGGTAGGCTGAGGTCCTTCTACAAATAATGCTGTTGTGTGTGTGTTACTGTAAATGTTTTTGTAAGATAAATTCATAAAAACAACAAATTAAAAGACACCAAAAGCAAGGGGGGGAAACACTGTCAAGAAATAGAACCATCAACTGAACCAAAGATGATCCAAAAGTTGGAACTTTAAAATACTGTAATTAATATGTGCTTGTACCTAGTTTAAAATGTGGACAACAGGCATGAAAAAATGGAGAATTTCATCAAAGAGAGAAACAATAAGAATTTGTTAAAGAGAAATGCTAAGAATAAAGGACACAATATCAGAAATGAAGCATTTTCTCAATGGGCTCATCAGTAGACTTGACACAGCAGAGGAAAATATCAGTGAACTTGAAGAAAGGTCAATGGGAGGGAGAAACCAAGATGGTGGCATAGGTAAACAAAAGACAGGACACAAATGACAGAAATGGAAGAAAGCAAACTGCTGGATATATAGTTCAAAACCACACTTTTAAGGTGTTTCAAGAACTGTCTAGAAGCCACCGATAAATTTAGTAAGGCCCTCTAAAAGACTGGTGAGACCACCAATAAATGTAGTGAGATCCTCAACAAATCTAGTGAGACGCTCGATGCTGCGATAAAGGACCAACTAGAAATTAAGCATACACTGACTGCAATACAGAATATTATACAGACTCCCAACAGCAGACCAGAGGATCGCAAGAATCAAGTCAAAGATTTGAAATACGAAGGAGCAAAAAACACCCAAACGGAAAAGCAAAAGGAAAAAAAGAATCCAAAAATACGAAGATAGTGTAAGGAGCCTTTGGGACAGCTTCAAGTGGACCAACATTCGAATTATAGGGGTGCCAGGAGAAGAGAGAGGGCAAGATATTGAAAACCTATTTGAAGAAATAATGACAGAAAACTTCCCCTACCTGGTGAAAGAAATAGACTTACAAGTCCAGGAAGCGCAGAGAACCCCAAACAAAAGGAACCCAAAGAGGACCACACCAAGACACATCATAATTAAAATGCCAAGAGCAAAAGACAAAGAGAGAATCTTAAAAGCAGCAAGAGAAAGAAACTCAGTTACTTACAAGGGAGTACCCATACGACTGTCAGCTGATTTCTCAACAGAAACTATGCAGGCCAGAAGGGAGTGGCAAGAAGTATTCAAAGTGATGAATACCAAGAACCTACAACCAAGATTACTTTTATCCAGCAAAGCTATCATTCAGAATTGAAGGTCAGATAAAGAGCTTCACAGATAAGGAAAAGCTAAAGGAATTCATCACCACCAAACCAGGATTATATGAAATGCTGAAAGGTATCCTTTAAGAAGAGGAAGAAGAAGAAAAAGGTAAAGATACAAATTATGAACACCAAATACACATCTATCAACAAGTGAATCTGAAAATCAAGTGATTAATCTGATTAACAGAATGAACTGGTGATTATAATAGAATCAGGGACATAGAAAGGGAGTGGAGTGACTATTCTTGGGGGGGAAAGGGGTGAGGGGGATGCGAGAAGAGACTGGACAAAAATCGTGCACCTATGAATGAGGACAGTGGGTGGGGAGTGAGGGCAGAGGGTGGGGTGGGAACTGGGTGGAGGGGAGTTGTGGGGGGGGGGAAAGAGGAACTAATGTAATAATCTGAACAATAAAGATTTAATTTTTTAAAAATTAATAAATAAATAAATAAATAAATAAATAAATAAATAAAAGGCAGTATTCTCATTAATAGTATTGCCGCTGAGATATACAACTTTATCCATCAGAAAACACCTAGGTCATGAGAGCAGCTCAGGCTGTATGGTCACCTGGCGTCCCATGGTCAGATGTTCATCTTCTACCAGGGACCAAATAACAAACAAAGAGTCATTTCTCAAAAGTACAACTGTTATTTGCTGAAGAGGGCATGGATTTTCTCTAAATCCTTTGCGGCCTCTACTATAATTCTCCTGGATGTAACACCTTTAGATCCCCTTTGACATAAAAGCAAGGCAGAGCTGCATTGCAGCCTGGATCAGGTAGAAGCCCTATTTTGCTTTAGGATCCTGCCAAGCTAGTTTTTGGTGCGTAGCTGGAAACCTAAAATCCTGAACCTGCCCATGTCTTTCTTTGAGCTGTCTACAGCAGTTATAAAAAGCGGCCCAAACCCACTGCCTTCTGCCTCATGTGTCCAGAATACTATGCTATGAAGCCATAATCAGTGGCACTTCAGGGGACAATAAATAACCGTTTATGTCACTATTTCATGACTGAAAGCCAAGACTACCAGACCAGTTTTTCCATCCTCTGATGGAACCTGGCTCCTCACTGTCCTTAAACCCAGTGAAATCAAATGATCAGTCCTATATTCCCATCCTTGCAGCCATCTCTGATACTAAATTCTGTATCAGTGTATCTATCAGGATTTAAACAGAAATGTTTAATTCAGAAAATTAGGTACTTACAATACAATGTTAATAGAAGGACTGGAAGAGAAGATTCTCAGCTAAGCTTCTGAGAAAAGTTTTAGAACAACACTGTAGAGCAGACCTTCCAAGGAATCTGATACCACTGCCAAGATCACAAGGTTGGGCATTAGGAAGTCAGTGCCCGGCTTCTGGCTCCACAACCACATCACCTGCACCTCTATTCACGCCAGCCAAAATGGATGCTCCGGGCCTGGCTCTTGACACCCACAGTGCTTGAGACGCCTGCTACCACTCACACACACACACACACACACACACACACACAACTATATCTGTCAGGAGAAACAACAGAAGCAAAATAAGCACAGCCCTCAGCAGATAGAACATCAGCCTGTGGACTGAAGGGTCCTGGATTTGATTCCGGTCAAGGGCACATGCCCAGGTTACAGGCTCCATCCCAAGAGTGGGGCGTGCAAGAGGGAGCCAATCAATGATTCTCTCTCATCATTGATGTTTCCATCTCTTCCTCTTTGAAAGCAATAAAAATATTTTTTAAATTTTTTTTAAAAGAAGAAAAAAATGAGCACAGCCTCTGCTTCATTTCTTCTGCCTTCCATATCTCACACAGAGACTTCAGCTTGGTGGAAACTAGGTCACAAGTAGAACCTGAGCTATAAATAAGTTTTGGGAATAAGTACAGTCTTTAGCTTTCTAAACTCCAGACCCCAGGGGACAGGAAGTCTTGGACTGGAACTGAAAGAGCAATCTGTAATGCCCGTCAAAGCGCCTCAGCTAAGCTTCTCCCCAGCTCCTCCTCTAAGTCTGAAGCTATGAACCCAGCAAAGTCCTCGCCTGCATGAAGCGTGCTTTCTAGTAGGGGAGACATGCACTAACTACACAACCAAAAAACTAACATTAAATTCTGATGGAGATGCATGCAATAAAGAATATGAATAAGGTGGTCAGAGTGTGGTGCTACTAGGTTTAGGGCACTTTGAGAACACCTTTCTAAAGAGGTGGAATTTGAGCGGGCATTTGAATAATGAGAAGGCACCTAAGGGAAGATCTAGGGTCAGAGCCTCTGGACAGAGGAAACAGCAGGAGAAAAGAAGTGTGTTTGTGGAAGAAACAGAAGGCGAGTATGGCTGGAGCATTGTGGACAAGAAAGACAAGAGCAGAGTGTTTTTAAAATGAAGATTTTATTATTATTCCACCATGGTGAGGACAACAGAGCAGGAGACAATTGCCACGGAAAAGATGGCTTGTTTCTCACTGTTCCCAAGAGGAGGGGGCTTGCCACACCACGCAGATCCACACGGAAAAGCACCAGGGCTGAGCGGAGGCAGAGGGAGCGAGGGGCAATGTGGGCAAAGCCTTTGTTGTGATCTTCATGGGATGGAATGGGTAAAGCAGGGTAAGCAGACTAATCAGGTTTAGGATTCCTAGTCTGAATCATTCCAATGGGCGCTGGGTGTAGGGGCTGTCTCTAGCTGTCTGATTCCTGGCCTGGGATGCGTAGGGCAGGGGAATATTGGATCAGAGTGTCAGAAGCTAACAAAGGTGGCAGCTGAGGATGTGGACTCTGGATTGGTTGGTGTGTATATGAAAGACATGCTTGCAGGTAAGTCTAATCAGGGTCACTACCGCCCCAGATGTCAAAACATCAGAATAAAAAGCCATGCTTAATACACAGCGGCCAAATCATGAGGGCCATATAAATTAAGGGAAGAATTTTGCATTTTATTCTACTTATAATAAGAAGCTATTTAGCTATGGGGGCATTTAAAAGGAGGGAAATTACATCATCTGACTCACATTTGGAGAATATCACCCTGGCTGGGTGGAGACAGGATTGTAGAGAATGGGAATGGCCCAGCTGAGAGACAATTTGCTGAACTAGGATTTTAGCAGTAACAATAATGAGAGGTCGTTTTGGGGGGTTAAATATTTGAGGCAGAACTGACAGAATTTGCTCAGAAATTGAATGTGGAGTGGTAAGAAAATAAATGAACTAAAATGATCTGAGCAACTGGGTAGCAACTTACTGTGATGAGGAAGTCACTTACTGTGATGAGGAAGCTTGGGAGAGGAACAAGAGTTCTTTTGGGGACATGATAAGTTTGAGATGCCTCTAGACATCTAAGGGAAGACACTCACTTGGATTAACAAGGAGAGGCCAGAGCCAAAGATGTATGTTCGAGAGTTACAGAAGTTAAAAAATAAAATGTTTCAAGGAGAGGTGCCCTGGCCAGTGTGGCTCAGTTGGTTGAGTGTCATCCCATGCACCGAAAGGTTGCTGGTTCAATTCCTGGTCTGGGCACATGCCTGAGTTGTGACCTCAATCCCTGGTAGAGAGAGTGCAGGAGGCAGCCCATTGATGTTTCTCTATCACACCAGTGTTTCTCTCCCCCCTCCCCCCTTCTCCGTTTCTCTCTCTCTGAAAAGTCAATTATTTAAAAAAAAAAAAAAAAAAAGGAGAGGGGATCAAATCTGTCAAAGATAGTTTAGAGATTAGGAATGAAAACCGGAAAGTATTAAGTTTGACAGCTCGGGAATGTTAGTGATCTTATAAGAGAGAATCAATGGAGTTGTAGGCACAAATGAAGAAAATGGGAGATAAGAAGTGGAGGCAGCAAATGTCAACAAGAGGGCACCAGGTGTTGAGGGAAAGGCGCAGGCTACTGCAAGTCACACCTCTGTTCTACCCCCAAACTTCACCACCCTTCCAGACTAAACACATTCAGAAGGCTTAACTCTGTATAAGGACCCCACTAAGTACATATGCAGTCACCTGAACCTGGCGATTGAAGGGAATCCTGCCCTCCCTGCCAGGCAATGTCTTCACTGGAACACTTTCCATCTAAAAGGCAAACCAGGCATGGAGATCAAGGTGACTAAATTATACTTCACTGTTATAACATCTAGAAGTTTCCAGAAGCATCTGCATTGGACAGGGAGCCACGGTTTCATGCAGAGGAACCAATTACCCATGGTGAAATTCTAAACATAAGGGAGGGAGGCCCTCAAATCTCATGCCATTTGTGACCAAAGAGACCCTACAGTGAGTGAGAAGACAAAAGTTAGCCAGGAAAAGGAACCAGGTGTGAGGAAAGGGAGAAGACACAGGTTCACCAAGAAAAATGAGATTAAGGGGAGGAGAAAGGAGACAGCAGGCAGTGGGGACATGGGCAGAATCACCCGGCCCATGACATTACCTCAGCTCAGAGTTACCCAGGGAAAACCCACAAGTCAGGGCCTCCCAGGTCCCCAGGGAGTGGAGGCACAACAGCAGCCGGAGAATAATTGTGGGCACCTCAGAGGCCAAGACTTCCACAGAGGAAGAGGGAACCGCAGAGCCCACACCTGTGCCCAGCAGCCCCTGCCCAGGCTGGGTGGCCATTTCCATCTCCCCCAGGTAAGTGCTCCACACAACGCTGGGCAGCCTTGGCCTTTCCCTGACAAGGCTGGACCCTGCCGGGACCAGAGGGCAGGTCAGGGCCCACTCAGAGTCTTAAAACCCTTTCTATGGGCTTGGGGCCAATACCTGTCCCTAGTCATGAGAGAAAAGAGCCAGGTGAGGGTTCCCACATCTCTACTAGTGCATTCGCAGAGGTGTGAGTCAGAGGCCTCCAGCCTGGCTGGACAAGAAGAGGGATGAGAAGGAGACAGGGAGCCTTGGACAGTTTCTCCCAGATGGAATTGCACATAAGACAGTAAGGCAAGTGTGTCTACACTCAGTCTGTTCAAGTCTTGGAATGTGTTCTGTGGGCTGGTGTGCTCTGGGGTGGGCCATACCATGTAAGAAGTTTGGCAATCATGTGGTATGCATGTTTGTAGTGTGCCTCATTGGGTGGGGGGTGAAGTGGTAGGGGTAAGGCAGTGTGAGCAGGTTTGTGGGTTTACAAGTGGCGTGGAAATCAGGTGGGCATTCCTAGCTTCCGTACTGTCTATGGTTAATGTCTGATAAAAACAGGACATTCTTTCTCGGGTTCCTGTTAATGGTCCACATCTCAGAGACCACAGATGAAACAACCTGCATGCCCCATTTTCTCTCTCTCTCTCTCTCTCTCTCTCTCTCTCTCTCTCTCTCTCTCTCTCTCTTTCTCTCTCCCCACCCCCACCCCCATGCAAAGCAAAGCTCCAAAGCTCCCACTAATACTTCAGACAAAATATATATATATGAAAAAAACAAAGGCAAATTGTCTGGCTGTGCGCCCCCAGATCTCCTTGATTCAATGAAGGCCATCTTTCTCCCCATCCCTCACATCCCCCACCAGGCTCCAGAATTCCAGCTCCCTTGCCCCCAAGGTGCCAAACCTTCTTTCATGAACTGCTTTCTATTCCAGACCCTCCCTCACCTCCTGCATCCAGGGCTCTCTGGGCTGACCAGTCATGCAGCCAGCCAGCCACACCTTTGTTCATCCTCGTCCATCAGTTATCCACAGGGTATCCATCCTCATGCCCACTAGCTAATCAATTTACCCATCTGGCTGTCTCACTAAGATTTATCGAAGGGGGGCTGTTCTGCTTTAAAAATAGCCCTGGGGAGGGGTAAACAGGGAGCTGTCTAATAGTTACAGAGTTTTAGTTTTTATTCCATTCAGTAAAGGACAAAACCAATTTTAATTTTATTAATCTAAGCCGAAACAGTCCACATTTTCATCTGAGCCTTGCAGACTTTTCATTTGGAGTTTGAAGCTTTTTTATTGCATTTTGTTTTTTGAGCACTTCATTACCTGAGGTTAGCAATTAAAGTACAGGTGCAGTTTTCTTTTAATTTTATGCTGTTGTTTAGGTAATAAGAAATAGTAAGTAACTGGCTTTAGGTTTTGTAATTTTTTCCTCTATGTTCCTGCTTAGATTTCTAGTAGTCCATTTATTTTCAGTGAAATGTAAAAATATTCCCATTCTCTTTAACCAGTATTAATTTTTTGAGACCTTATTGCTTGTCACTTGAATCTTGTAGCTGTCATACATAAGCAGCACCATAAATGACTTTACTTTCATTATTTCTTCTGGAGGGCAGGGGAAAGAATATGAATAGGCAATTCATAAATGAAATAATTCAAATAGGCAGTTTGATAAGTTGCTCAATTATCTAAATTGATTAACTTTTCTTTTTTATGTATCTTTATTGTTGAAAGCATTACTTCTTAAAATTTTTAATTGCAAACACAACATTTTTTTATTTGAAAATAGCAATATTTCTCCCATAAGCTAAGTGGTGTGAGCATCTCAAAGGTTATTGACAAGAGTGAAGAAGACCAATGGACTCAGATACTCCTGTTCAAACTGAATAGATGGAGTTTGTCTTCCAGAGTGTAGGGTGACGTTGTTGGCCTCACTGGACATACAGTAGGTGTGGTGAGATCTCAGGCTCCAAGTAACAATTCTGTGTTCGCCACTCACTAATAGTGTGATCTTAGGTAAGTAATTTAATTTCTCAGAGCTCTTGTTCCCTATCTGCAATGACTAAATAACAACTATTCCTAGAATTGTTATATAGTCAGTTGAGATGTTACATACTGCAAAATGCCCAACACACAGCAATCTCTAAGTGTTAACTGTAGAGTAAATGACTGAAGGCAAAACAATATATATGATGAGAGGGCAAAGTGAGTATGGGAGGAAGGTTAGGTCTATGCGCAATGGGCAGACAGTTTGAAACTATCCTGCTTTAAGATGAAGGTTGCTGAGCTAATCTCAAATGTGGGATGAATGTGGGTGATAAAAGCTCTTCAAATCTTGGGAACCAAGACTTCTAAAAGACTTGGGCCCAGTGTCCTTGTCTTTATCAGACTAGCTGCCTATTTTAGACAAATCAGGTTCCGTCTTTATAAGTGGGATTTACTCATTCATCTCATAAGCATTTAGCTGAACACTTGGCACGTGCAAGGTACCAGGCCAGTTGTTCTGGTGAATACACTAGCAGATAAGACAGTAGATAACTCAGTGATTAAGAGCAGAGGCTCTGGAGTTAGGCAGGCCTAGATCTGAGCCCAAACTCTCTGTTACTAGGTTTGTGATTTTAAGTAAGTTTCTAATGTTGTCTGGACTTCCATTTGCTCATCTGTAAAATGGAGAAAATATAGGCTTCTATATCATAGTGCGATTGTGAAGACTGGAGGTTTTTTGTTTGTTTGTTTGTTTGTTTGTTTTTAAATCCTCACCTGAGGATATTTTTCCTATTGATTTTTAGAGAAAGTGAAGGGGGGGGCGGGGTGCAGGGGGAGAAACATCAACCGGTTGCCTCCTGCAAGCGCCCTGGGGATCGAACCTACAACTGCGGTACATGCCCTTGACCAGGAATCAAACCTGTGATCCTTTGGTCCATGAGCTGACAATCTAACCGCCAAGCAAACCCGGCTAGGGCATGACTCAAGATTTTAATGACTATTAAGCCCTTTAGCCAGGCACTTGGGAAATAGCAGCTATTAAAACAGATGCTCACCCTAGACCCTTCCCCCCATCACCACCTCCCCAACTTGTCCTGCAGGATCTATACAGTGGAGACCTTTATCTAAAAAATTCTGGGACCAAGACACAGGTGCTATCTCATGTGAGCCCAAATGAAGGTGCTTTCTTCAAATACTTGAAGGGCTGTCTGGTGAAATAGGGCTTAGACGTTCTATAAAATACTAAGAATTTAGCAAAGACTAGTAGAATGAAGACTTTTCCTACAGGCAGACGGGGCTACCTCAGTAGATGGTGAGTTTTGCTGCAGATGTTCAAACAGACACTGCACATCAGCCTTCTAAGATGTTGTAGATGAAATCTGAGCATTGTCACACTGAAATATATGACCCTTAAAGTCACCTTTAATTCTGAAATGCCATGAGTAATTATTTCTGACCGTGAGGAGAAGGGAAGGTGCCATAGGGATGGTGGAATTTGAGCTGAGCCTGAAAGATGCGTGGGATTTTAATAAGATGCATCCCTGCAGGGGGCACACTCTGGGGATGCCTAGGGCAGTGATGGTGAACCTTTTGAGCTTGGCGTGTCAGCATTTTGAAAAACCCTAACTTAACTCGGGTGCTGTGTCGCATATACAAATGTTTTGATATTTGCAACCATAGTAAAACAAAGACTTATATTTTTGATATTTATTTTATATATTTAAATGCCATTTAACAAAGAAAAATCAACCCAAAAAATGAGTTCGCGTGTCACCTCTGACACGCGTGTCATAGGTTCGCCATCACTGGCCTAGGGACTGGGAAAACGGAGGGTACCACCAAGACAAAGCCGCTGGAGTGATAATTACAGGGACCAATAAGAGGAGAGCAAAGTACAATATGGCCAGTCCCTGCCCCACTCCCCTCACAGGGCAGGGGCCATGGGCTAATAATCTTTGAAAAGGAGCTCTATAGCATTCCAAAGCATGATACAATTGAGCAGTATTATCCCCAACAGTTGCGTTATTGCCTGACATCCTAAGTCCATGGCCCACCATGGTGATCATAAGACACCAGCCTGTGACAGCCCCTGACTGAGTCCACAGTGGGGGTGTCACATAGTTTGTTTCAGGCTGGGGTTTGGAGCCAGACTGTACAAAGAAGTCTGGGGCAAAGCAGCTGCTCCATCCCCACTCTGGAGGAAGACCAAAGTATATGTCTGGGGTCTCTACACTTGGGAGTCAGGCCCTGCACCCAGGACCCAGAGCTTAGAGGACATGGGAAATGCATGGAATTTGGAGTCAAGAAACCTAGATTCAAGTCTCAGGCCTACCACTCCCTTGGTATTACCTGGGACAAATTATTTAACCCCTCAGAAACCCATGGCCTCATCCATAAAGCGGAGACCCTAACTGTCTCGGTCAATTTGAAAGGGACTGTATGAAAAGTGCCTTACTAAGCCACAGAAATGCTGATTCCATGTAAACTTCTCTTTCTTGGCTGTGCCATAGGTTCTAGCCTGAAGTGATGACTAAGGAAAATCAGACTCTGCCTGAATTCATCCTTTTAGGGTTCTCCGACCTCAGGGCCCTGCAGGGCCCCCTGTTCTGGGTGGTGCTTCTGTTTTACCTGGTCACTTTGCTGGGTAACTCCATGATCATCCTCCTCACCCGGGCCAGCCCTTCCCTGCACTTGCCCATGTACTTCTTCCTGCGCCACCTCTCGGTAGTGGAGCTCCTCTACACCACCGACATTGTGCCCAGGACCCTGGCTGACCTGGCCTCCCCGCATCCCCGGGCCATCTCCTTCCAGGGCTGTGCAGCCCAGATGTACACCTTCATTGTCCTGGGCATCTCAGAGTGCTGCCTGCTCACAGCCATGGCCTATGACCGCTACGCCGCCATCTGCCAACCTCTGCACTACTCCATCCTCATGAGCAGGCGGGCCTGCGTGGCCATGGTGAGCATCTCCTGGCTCATGGGCATTATCACAGCCACCACCCACTCCTCCCTCATCTTCACCCTGCCTTTCCCCCGCCACCCAATCATCCCGCATTTCCTCTGTGACATCTTGCCGGTCCTGAGGCTGGCAAGTGCTGGGAAGCACAGAAGCGAGATCTCTGTGATGACAGCCACTGTGGTCTTCATCATGGTCCCCTTCTCTCTGATTGTCACCTCTTACGTCCGCATCCTGGGCGCCATCCTGGCAATGGCCTCCACCCAGAGCCGCCGCAAGGTCTTCTCTACCTGCTCTTCCCACCTGCTTGTGGTCTGCCTCTTCTTTGGAACGACCAGCATCACCTACATCCAGCCCCAGGCAGGCTCCTCGGCGACCACAAACCGCATCCTCAGCCTCTTCTACACAGTCGTCACCCCCATGCTCAACCCCATCATCTACACCCTTCGAAACAAGGAGGTGGCGGGGGCCCTGCGGCACATGGTGAAGAGGCAGGTCTTCTCACCCTGAAGGGACTCGGGGGGGGGCCTGCTCACTCACTGACTGCCTTCAGGTGCTGGACTGAGGCCACAATCTAACAGAAACCGTGCAGCACCTGAGAAAAATAAGGCTTCCTGGCAGAAAATGCTGGAATTAAAACAGAAGTAAATCTGTATCTTACCTCCTAACCACACCCCAGACTCACCATCAGAGCTATAGGATAAGGAAGAATGGAGGGGGCCCAGCCAGCATGACTCCGTGGTTGAGTGTCAACCTATGAACCAGGAGGTCATGGTTCATTCCCAGTCAGGGCACATGCCCAGGTTATAGTCTTGATCCTGAGGCCTGCAGGGGGCAGTCAATCAGTGATTATCTCTCATCATTGATGTTTCTCTCTCTCTGAAATCAATAAAAATATATTTTTTAAAAAGAAGAATGAAAGGGAATGCTGCCTATGGGGAAGAACATTTGGCATCTTCTAAATTATTCTAGATCCCTGAACAAGGTGATTGCCCTGGCTACACCCACAGTCAGAGGTCCGTGTCAGTCCTGAAAGCAGATGCTATGAAGTTGACATCCAACTAAGTGCCCCCCCCCTCCCCCGGAGCCCGTGGGGGAGTTTACCTGGCCCTTTGATCTGGTTTTCTCCCAGAAGCACACAACAGTCTTACGCTCTCGATGCCTTTTAGAAGAAAGGGAGCTGTTCCCCCTAGAAATAGTCCACATGAATATCCTTCCTTGCTTTTCCTCACCCTTGATTTCTGACATCCATAACCGCCTATCACACATCCAACTGGGCAAGAGGGTGTCCCTGGCTTCCCTATTCTCCTCCCACCATGTGGCATCAGCTTAAACCCATACTCCTTCGCCAGCCCCTCAGACTGAGAAAAGCCCCGGGTCATCCTGGATAGGACCTAGTTAGCAGACATTTCCCACTCAGTGCGGCCCTCTTTCAATCTCTGGAGAATTCCTCGCTTTAGAAAGAGGAATTCCTCTCTGGGGCTGAGAACACTTCCTTAGCCCCCCAGGCATGTGACACAGTTCCACTGACTGACTTTGACCGAGTGTCTGCAAGAGGCACGGAGAGGTGCTCTCCCTGATGACGGCAGCGAAGGCTGTAACAGCAAGTTCCTGCCATAAAAGTGGCAGAAACTTTCTGACCCATTCCTGGTGGCAGCACCCATGGTTTCCTCAACTGACCAGTTAATGTTTGGGAGTTATTCCTGGGTAACAGTGACTGTTCTCCCAACAACACTTCATTTTAATAATTGTTTTTCTGCTTCATCATCCAGACAGCTTCTGTCTCTGCCAAGAATTTTGATTAACACAATCGGTTTGGAGGCTAGAGGCAGGAGAGGGAAAACGTTAACCCTGCTGCCCTAGAAATAATGTGGTAGACAAAGCGTGTCGAACTCGCGGCCTACAGGCCCTATGTGACCCACAATGAATATTTTTGCAGCCCAGCCAATATAACGGTATGTAAGAAATGTTCTAATAAAAATTTTGTAACTTAATTTTTACAATATCCTGTTACACATCATCATTAATAATGAACTACAACGTTCGCCAATGATTCATTACTATAACCGTGTTACATTCATTTCCCTTATGTGCCTTACCCGCAGGCGCACCATTTCTCTCCACTAATACTAGCAGCGGATATTTTAGCAGCCGATTGCCATGTCGTTAGTCTGGACTGACTTGATTGGTGTGTGCAAAAGGAAATATTTCACTTTCGGAGAACAAGAAAGTAGGTTTATTTGCGTTATGCTTATTAATTTTTGCAGTTATTCAGTATCTAGTAAGTTAATGTTCAAGAAAAAATACTATTTTTTTATTAAAATGTTCTATTATTTTATGTTAAAGAGTACTCATTTACTTCAGTCCTTTGTATTCAGCATGTCTCCATCGAAATAAACCTACGTTTCTATGAAAATTGAAGCTTTTGTGTGTGTTTTTTTGCGGCCCACAGAAACTTAAACCTTGTTTATTTGGCCCGTGTTAGCCTTTGGGTTTGACATGCTTGGCCTAGAACCTGCTTAGAGAGACCAGCTCTAGGGAACTTGGGGTCAGAAAACATCCTCAGGCAGACACAGAGTCAAGGAGCCCAAAGCTATACAGCATTACTGATATCAGGAAAACCAATCCTTGCCCTCATGGGACTCCTAATCTAATGGGGGAGGGGGTTGTGGGGAGAATGGAGTGGACAAAAAACAAACCAGCAGAAACATAGAATGAGAGCAATTATAAAGATGTGTAAACACGCATTGGAAGGCAAATCATTGATAACAGTTTGGCGGTGTTCCAGGAAGGCTACCTGGAAGCAGAGGCTCAGTGCCGTACTTCCAACCTTCCTCACACGGTGGCACATGTAGGAAGTGCTAATACTTGAATGGCACACCAGGGTCAACTGAAAGCATGTGGTAGAGCTTGATGGGAGGCAGGAGGGGCGGAACCAGGCGAAGGAAGTGTCCCTGTCAGATCTGGCTGCACAGTGGGACTAAGGAAGAGCCACCACGAGGTAGACTGTCGCCATGGGTAAAGGAGGCCAAGAAGCTGAAGGGGCAAGATGTCCTCTTATGCCTTCTTCGTGCAAACCTGCGGGTAAGAGCATAAGAACATCCAGACTGTGTTGTCAATTTTGCTGAATTCTCCAAGAAATGTTCAGAGAGATGGAAGACTGTGTCTGCAAAGGAAAAGTCAAAGCTTGAAGATATGGCAAAAGTGAGAAATTCACTATGATGGAGATTTTTTAAAGTATGTTCCTGCCCTAGCTGGTTTGGCTCAGTGGATAGAGCATCAGCCTGTGGACTGAAGGGTCCCAGGTTCGATTCCAGTCAAGGGGACATGCCGGGGATGCCGGCTTGATCCCCAGTAGGTGGTGTGCAGGAGGCAGCCGATCAATGATTCTCTGTCATCATTGATCTTTCTATCTAAATCAATAAAAATATATTTTTTAAAAAAAATTATGTTCCCCCCCAAAGGTATAAGAAAGGAAAGAAAAATACCCCAATGCTCCTAAAAGGCCTCCATCTGTTGTAGTTTTTTTATGTTTTGCTCTGAACATCGTCCATGGGGGATACCGCCAAAAAACTGGGTGAAATGTAGTCTGAACAGGCAGCCAAAGCTAAGCAGCCACATGAACAGAAAGCAGCTAAGCTAAAGGAGAAATATGAAAAGGATATTGCCACATACTGTGCCAAGGGCAAAAGCGAGGGGAGGGAAAAAAGAGTCCTGGCCCTAGCTGGTTTGGCTCAGTGGATAGAGCATCGGCCTGTGGACTGAAGGGTCCCTATGTTCAATTCCAGTCAAGGGCACATGCCTGGGTCGTGGGCTCGATCCCCAGTAGGGGGCGAACAGGAGGCAGCTAATCAATGATTCTCTCTCATCATTGATGTTTCTTTCTCTCTCTCTCTCTCTCTCTCTCTCTCTCTCTCTCTCTCTCTCTCCCCCCCCCCCCCCCTCTCTAAAATCAATAAAAATATTTTTTAAAAACTCAATGGAAAAATATCCTCAGGTGAGGATTAACAACAACAAAAAAACTCCTGGCAGGCCAACAGGCTCAAAAAAGAAAGATCCAGAAGATGAGAAGGAGGAGGAGGAAGATGGAGATGAAGAATAAATGGCTATCCTGTAATGATGTGGGTGGAGTATATGTGTGTGCTCAGGCAATTATTCTGCTAAGGATGTAAATTCAAATGCAGCTCAATATTAGCTTCAGTATTAAAACTACACAGATTTTTGTATAGCTGATAAGAGTTATAGTGGAGAAAATACTGCTTTAAAAATGCAAGTTGTAAAAAGAAATGCAAGTTGTAGCTTTTTAATATCTTTTTTATTATTGATTTAAGGGAGGAAGGAATAGGAAGAGAGAGATAGAAACATTAATGATGAGAGAGAATCATTGATTAGCTGCCTCCTGCATGCCACACACTGGGGATCGAGCCCACAACCCAGGCATGTGCCCTTGACCGAGAATGGAACCATGACCTCCTGGTTCATAGGTTGACATTCAACCACTGAGCCACGCCGGCTGGGCTAACTTGTAGGTTTTTGAAGGGCTATTACAAACAGTTAAATTTTAAGGCTTCTAGTACTAAATGTTTCATATATTTAATGGTTTCTTTAATTTCTTGATTTGTGTATGGTAGCACAGCAAACTCCTAGGAATTAGTATCAATAGTAAATTTGGGGTTTTTTAGAATATGGCATTTCGGGGGTTTCTTTAATTTTGTAATATTACAAATAAAATTATACATATTAAAATTTTTATTGCACCCTTTCACTATATAATTACAACGAAAATAAAATATGCAGTAATATTTCATTTAAAAGTATATAGTAAAAAATACTGGTTTCACAAAAACTTCCAAATAAAATTTAATAGATATTAGAAACTTGTGCTTCTGTGAATATAATTACTATATTAGATTTGTGCTTGAAAAATGGCTAAACACCTCCTGGTCAAGATCTTTAAGTACTGATTTCTTTTCTTTTTTTTAAATATATTTTATTGATTTTTTACAGAGAGGAAGGGAGAGGGATAGAGAGTTAGAAACATCGATGAGAGAGAAACACCGATCAGCTGCCTTCTGGGTATGTGCCCGCAACCAAGGTACATGCCCTTGACCGGAATCAAACCTGGGACCCTTGAGTCCGCAGGCCGAAGCTCTATCCACTGAGCCAAACCAGTTAGGGCAGTACTGATTTCTTAAAATAACTGATGGTCACCATCCAAGAAAACTACTCATAGAAGTGGATGATAAAAAATGAAAAACCTTTTCAGTCATTCAAAATTATTCAATCATTGAAATTATGTATAAATATATATTTACATTTACTAACTTTTCTTTCATTGAAAATTCTTGTAATTTTATAAAAGGATTTCATTTTCAATAATATTTTTTCTCTTTTTTCTTTCTTTTTTGGCTTAAACAACAGCAATCTATTTCCTCGCAGCTCTGGAGGTTAAAATTCCGAGATCCAAGTGTCCACAGGTCTGGTTCCTTCTGAGGGCTATGACGGCCTCTCTTCTTGATTTATAAATGGCCATCTTATCCCTGTGTGTCTTTTTCTATTGATTGATTGATTACAGTTGACATACAATATTATATTAGTTTCAAGTGCACAACATAGTGATTAGACATTTATATCCCTTACAAAGTGATCACTCTAATAAATGTAGTACCTGTATGGCACCATACACAGTTATTACAATACTAGAGGCCCAATGCACGAAATTTATGCAAGAGTAGGCCTTCGCAGCTGCGGCAGCTGCCTCGATCCCTCCCTCGCAGCCACTGTGGTTGCCCCAATCCTGTGGCTGCAGCCCCGGCTTCATCTGGAAGGTCGTCTGAAAGGTCGTCCAAAAGGACGTCCAGATAGCCATTCAGTCGATTTGTATGTTATGCTTTTATTATTATAGATTACTGACTATATCCAGTGGTCGCCAACCTTTCGGACCTCACGGACCACCACCAGTGGTCCGTGAACCATTGGCTGCTGCTCCAAAGGTTTCCTTATCACTTGACAACTATGCCTACATTCAACCACGCTTTTTCATGTCAGGTATTTCGATACAGTATTACTGGAGCTCTGCTGTGCAGATTGTGCATACAGCCACCATGCAGCCAGATTATATACCACAATAGTGCACCTTAGCAGGTAATGGGCAGAAGTATTGGATACACCATATATGAAGACGGAGATTCAGGACCACCATGGAGAGCTCAGGAGATCCCCAGGACTCCGCACCCTCCAACCCTTGAGGGCCACACCTTGGGCTCGGAACTGTGCTCCTTGTCACATGAACCCCAACTCCTCCACAGCTCCATGAGCCCCTCGTCCTCAGTGGGCAGCAGGACTCTTGGGAGCTGGCTGCAAGAGTAGACATGAAAGTTACAGAGCACCTCTAGGCTGCCCTAACCTAGTGAGGCCAAACAGTGTCTATCACTCATTTTTCTCACCAGCTGCAGGAACCTCAGGGTGCATTACCAACCCCACGCTTTTTGGGGCTTCCCACTGAATAGCCCCAGGCAAGGCTATTTATGGCCAGATGCAATGAGCCTGGGAGCTCTGTCCATTCCAAGACCCCACAATGCAGAAACCAAGGGCAAAGAGGATCACACTCTTACAGATACTTCCAATCCATGGCCCTCCAGTGTGCCATGGTGTACCCTTAGAGAAGCTCAAGTTTATTACATTCATTCAGAGAATACCATGTCAAGCTGTGTGCCAGGAATTTAGTGCAAAGGAGAATAAAACCCACATAATGGGGGAGATGGAACAATTAACAGGCAATTACAATTTTATATGAGACGTGTACAAACAATAGCAGCAAGATAGGATGGTTAGCAGTAAAAGGAGAAGTCCCTAATCTAACCTGAGAAGGCTCCAAGGAGGAGGAGATACCTTAACTGAAGTCTGCATAACAAGAAGTTATCCAGAGGAAGAAATAAGAAAGGGAATAGAATGTGCAAAGGTCCTGAGGTCAGCAAGAGTGTGGCTCACTCCAAGAACTGCAGGATGCTCATTGTAATCGAGTATGCTGGGCAGTGGGAAAGTGACAAGAGAGGAAGGAGACATGCAGTATCCGAAATTGCTGGAGTTTGAAGAGGTCTCCTTAACCACATATCTCTCCCTTTGGGTTCTCTACCAACTAGGAAAATACACTGAAGTTAGGGAGCAAACAATCAGCTTTATTACTAGTCAAGCTGAATTGGAGGATATGGCTTGAATCCAAGGTCGAAAAGAGCTTCCTACTCTCCACAGTTACCACTACCCCCAAGTTAACAGCAGAGAATCTATACAAATGGCAGGTCACTCCAATTGGGCCTGTCCTGAAGCTCACTACCTGAAGGATGAAAGGCAGGCCAGCTGAGAAAGAAAGCCAAAGAGGGCTTACACCACACATGCACAAAAATGCTTTCTATTATATCAGTAAAGTTCACTCCTCCCTCCATAAGAAGCGAGTGCTATGCCTGAAACTAATACAAAGTAATGTTGAATGTAATTGAAAAGTAAAATTTTAAAAAACAAGAAATGAGTGAAGGGTTAGAGAGAAAGATGGGAAGCATTTCTGCCCTTGTTCCCTTCTGGAAGTGGAATTTTAAAAATCCTTTCATCTTGAGGTAAACCTAGTAACAGGATGACGGGTTTGCTCCCACCTCCACCCAGTACAGATCATGAAGGATGTTGGGGTGGCTAGAGAATTCAGGGACTCATTCTGAGTGACAAGATCAGATTTCAGTTTTTAAAATATCATTGTAGCCAGTGTGGATCGGTGGTTGAGCATCGACCTATGAACCAGGAGGTAACAGTTTGATTCCCGGTCAGGGCACAGGCCCGGGTTGTGGGCTCAGTCCCAGTGGGGGGCATGCAGGAGGCAGCTGATCAATGATTCTCTCTCATCATTGATGTCTCTCCCTCTCTCTTCCTCCCGAAATCAATAAAAATATATTTTTAAAAATAAATAAATTATAAGATGCTACTAATAAAGAAAACTAGAGGTGGGGTGCATGGAAACAATATATGCTACTACCTTCACAATTTTTCTGTAAGTCTAAAACTATTCTGAAATAAAGTGTTTTATTTTTAAGCTAATTTATTGACATGGGAAGATGTTCACAATATATTATTAAGTGATAAAAGCAAGGTAAAAAAAGTAAGTTCTGCCCTAGCTGGTTCAGCTCAGTGGATAGAGCATTGGCCTGTGGACTGAAGAGTCCCGGGTTCAATTCCAGTCAAGGGCACATGCTCAGGTTGAGGGCTCCATCTCCAGTGTGGGGCGTGCAGGAGGCAGCTGATCAATGATTCTCTGTCATCATTAATGTTTCTATCTCTCTTTCTCCCTCTTCCTTCCTCTCTGAAATAAATATATCTATTTTTAAAAAACAGTAAGTTCTCAATATAAAATATATATTCAGATAGATATTAAGATATATATACACCAAAGTATTGACAATGATAGACTCTGGATGGAATGAGTCTTTTTTTGTGTGTGTTTTTTTAATATATTTCTCATCCATTGATTAGAAATAGGGAAAAGTCATATATAAAACAGCAAAAGAAAAAGATGGAATTTGTTTAAACAGATTTTTATATTTTTATTTTTATTTATTTTCAACCAACTATTCCTTTTTATGCCTTTGGAAATGCTTTTATTAATAATTTAATGTTTCAATTTGCTCAAAAGTGAATGTTTCTGATTGTGAGCACACATTTTTCAAATATAAACATCGTAGAAAGGCTGTGAGTAGAACACAGGTAAGGACACTCATAAGTCTGGTTGTTTCCAGATTTATGATGTTGAGCATTTCTGCAGTTTCCAATTAAAATGCTTTATAAATAAAAAAAGACAGAACGGGGTGCAGAGTGGGAAATGGAGCCATAGGGACTTTTTCCTCAAGAGCAGCGTAATGCGGAGGTTTTTTCAAAGTGGGTTCGCGTCGCTCCCGTGTGGTGAATCTGCAAATCGCCCGGCTGGGCGTCCCCTCTCAGAGCTGTGTGAGGAGATGGTGAGGGAAGGTGCTGAGGATCTACTCGTCCAAACCCCATCTACAGAGGAGGAAACAGACCTAGGAAAGCTCCCGTGGTTTATCCAAGATCGCTCAGTGAGCTCAGGGCAGAGCTGAGACCAGTGATAGCATGTCATCTACACCTCGTCAGCCTGGGAGCAGAGATCACCTCACTTCATGCTGACGTCATGAGGTTCCGTTAACCTTGCCCTATGATGAGCTCATGGTGAGAAAGGAAGTGTCTTGTCCAAGGTCCCACCGCCTGGCTGCAGCAGAACCAGAACTCGTACTCGGTCGATCTGCCCCCAAAGCCAGAGCAACTGAACACTGTCAACCCAGCCTCCAAAGCCACTGCCCAGCCCACATGTCTTTAACACGTCTGCACCTAGATCACAGAAAGGAGATGCCCTGGAGACACCCGCTCTAACTCCATCATGTCACAGAAAAGCACACAAAGATGGGGCAGGATGTGACTTTTCTGTAGTGACCGAGGCCAGAGCTGGGGCTGGACCCATGCCTCCAGGCTCTTCCACTAATGTCCTCTCTGCGCCTCTGTTCTACCTATCAATCTACTGCAACTCTGTGTGCACACGCGCGCACATGCGTGTGTGTGTGCACCTGCATGTGTGCCTTATATGTGCACATGTATTGCATACATATGTATAGCGTGTATGTGTACGTGCAGAGACCATCCTACACATAGGAAAAGTAGGCAGGAAAAGCCCTGAGAAACCCCCCACTGGGATTGGCACCTGCCACTTTGCAGAGCCTGGACGTCAGAGATTAAAGAGTTTAAAGGAAGAAAGGGGACACTCTGGTGTAAGATCCCACAGCTGGGGCCCTAGGGGACTGGGGGTGCTTCCGTGGGTGCAAGATCTCAGGAACATACTATCCTGAAGTCCCGTGTGCAAGGCCCAGAGGGACACATGAGACCACTAGGAGGTCAGACTCAAGCCACAAGCTTCCTGTTTCCTCCAGGACAGGAAGTCAGGGAACCGAAAAAAAAACCTGCCCCAACCTCTTTCATGCTCTTGCCTCATCAGCGGAACTCAGTGTCTGGGCCTCTACGTGGATCCTGGGCAGGGGAGCAGGCACACTGAGGGAGGAGCAGAGATGGTATAAGAAGTAGCACTGGTAGGAGAGGGGAAAGTGGCCAGGAACAAGGAGGCACTTCCCTGAAGCCCCAGAGGTGCGAGCGCTGTGGGCACCAGTGAGCTCATGCCAGAGACCTGAGAGCAAGGTGTCAGGCAGCATAGGACAAAGGCAAGCACTCCTGTGAAGACATGTACCCCTGACGACACAAGAGCCCGCTCTCGCCTCAGGTAGAGCATTTCCATCCAGGAGGTGATTCCCACCACACCAGAGTTCACATTCCTGGACGACACTGTTTGCTGTGCCCCTGCCTGAGAATGTTCCTCCACCTTCTCTTCCAGTTTACTTCCTGTCCACCATCCCAGGCCCAGCACAGAACACCTCCTCTGAGAAGTCTGCCCTGGTTCTCCCACAGAAACCACATTACCCCACAGCCTTCCACCTTGTATTGCCTCAGAACTTAGTAACTTAAAGCCACAAACATTTACGTATGAACTCATGGTTTCTGAGTCAGTAATCAGGCATGACTTAGCCAAGGGCCTGTGACTCTCATGAAATTTAATCAAGCAATCAGCAGGATGCCCTTATCTTAAGGCTCCCCTGGGATACAGTCTGCTTCTAAACTCGCACACAGAGCTGTTGGCAGGCCCCAGGTGCTTACCGGCTGGGGGCATCAGTTCCTCACCACGTGGGCATCTTCACAGGGCAGCTCACACCATGGCAGCTGCCTTCCCTTTAAGTGAGCAAGCAAGGGAGAGAGCAAGAGCACATGAGCAAGATCGAGGCCACAACCTTTCTGTAATCCCATCTCTAGTTTCTGTGCACTGTTAGTTAGAAGTGAGTCATTGATTCCAGGCCAAAAGGCCCAGGTTACAGAAAGACTGTGCCTCTGTCTTGCTGGCTTTGTCTCACTCTCTCCTTTTCTCACTCAGAGGGGCCTGCCATGTTGTGAGCTGCCTAATGAGAGGCCCATACAGCAAGGAACGGAGGTCTCCATCTATTCAAGGGGAGAGGATTACATGAGGACTTGCACGCCAGGAGGCGGGAATCGCTGGGGGCCGGCTGAGGGACTGCCTATCACACATGTGACAGTGGGCACTGCCTGAGCATCTACTAAACCTAACGCTAGGTTGATCAATCATGTTACTTACTAGTAAATCCCATAATCCATCTGTGAGCCAGGCATTAGTATTGCCTCTTTGCAGATGAGAAGGCCAAGGCCAAGAGAGGTGATGTGAGTGACTTGCCCGAGGTCCCATCAGCCAGTGATCAATCCAGGATTCACACCCGAGCCTCTGACCCCACGCCCATGCCCTTTCTATGGCAACAGCCTGCCAGGGATCACCTTCCACGCTGGACTCCTGGCTTCACCACCCACAAGCTGTGTGACCTGGGCACATTATTTAACTTCTCAGAGACTCGGATTTCTCATATATAAACAAAGACAATTCCTACCTCATAAGATTATTGCAAGAATCAATAACAATGGATGAAAAGCACTTAGCACAATATCTGGTGAATAATAAAATCAGCATTATTTCACATGGGTCAGGGGAGATAAAGAAGGTGAGTTCACTGTGTACATTTTCACCCTGGACTGAGATGACAATAAATTTTTTTTTAAAAAAGGTACTCAAAGGATACCAAAATCAAAGAAAGTATGGGATTGAAGACAAAATATATTGTGTATTTTTCAAGTATATTTTTATTGATTTCAGAGAGGAAGGGAGAGGGAGAGAGAGAGAAACATCAATGATGAGAGAGAATCATGGATCGGCCACCTGCACACCCTACACTGGGGATCGAGCCCACAACCCAGGCATGTGCCCTAACTGGAATGAAATGGCGATCTCCTGATTCATAGGTCAATACTCAACCACTGAGCCACGCCAGCCGGGCGAAGGCAAAATATCTTGAAAGTTGCTACTTTGAGTGGAGAAAAGGCTTAGGTCTTCCTCTCCCAGTCTCAAGTGCAAGAAATTGCTTTCTTGGTCAGGTCCTATGACCTTTCTCAGAACATTCTTATTCAGGTGAAAATAGAAATTTGTTGGCTGCAGTATCTGGGGTGGGGGGTGTTGATAAGGGACATGAGGGGAGTCAAGGAGAGGGGAAATGAACTGAAGAATAACATGAAAATGAGAGCAAAGGGATCTGTAGCTGTCAATCAACCCCACAAACTCTAGAAGATGAAGCTGGCCTCAAGTTGCAGTGGAAGACATGATTAGATCCAAGAAACTAGAATTGTGGTGGCCTTCCCCATAGAGATCATGAAAAAATTGTAAGTCTGGGAAATTCATGTACCCTGAATCCCAGACCTTCCTGTTCTCCTGGCAAGCTTTCTCTTTGTAGGAAAAAAAGAATGTGTGAGTGAAGATCTCAGAGGTACTAAGAGCTCCTCGGAGAGAGAGCCTGGGGCAGGGGATTGGCCTCCCCAAACCCCTGAGATCCTTTTTACTCTAAAAGTCTAAGCCGTCACGTACATATATCGGATGCAACTTAATAATTAACAAATGCTTTCTCCCTATGGATGCTGTGTAAGTTTTAATTAGTTCCCTGGGGTCAGCCAAGTCTCTCTGTTTCACTAGGGCCTGCCTCACAGCCTCACAGCCCCCAGTGCCTCTGCAACAGTAGTTACCTTCCAAATGGGACTGTCTCTACCAGCATAATGGTAATCATGGCCACAGTAACTCCGCAATTATTTTGGTCCCTTGACATTAAAAATAAATAAAAAGTTTACAGCCTAGCCCTAATAGAGCACCTGGGCAATTTCCTTTCATTATCTCATTTGGTCCTCACACCAACCCTAGAGATAAGCCTAGCACAGTGGTCGGAAAACTGCGGCTCGCGAGCTACATGCGGCTCTTTGGCCCCTTGAGTGTGGCTCTTCCTAAGCCTTAGGAGTACCCTAATTAAGTTAATAGCAATGTACCTACCTATATAGTTTAAGTTTAAAAAATTTGGCTCTCAAAAGAAATTTCAGCCCTAACCGGTTTGGCTCAGTGGATAGAGCGTCAGCCTGAGGACTCAAGGGTCCCAGGTTCGATTCCGGTCAAGGGCATGTACCATGGTTGCGGGCACATCCCCAGTGGGGAGTGTGCAGGAGGCAGCTGATGGATGTTTCTCTCTCATCGATGTTTCTAACTCTCTATCCCTCCCCCTTCCTCTCTGTAAAAAAATCAATAAAATATATTAAAAAAAAAAAAAAGAAGAAATTTCAACCGTTGTACTGTTGGTATTTGGCTCTGTGGACTAATGAGTTTGCCGACCACGGGCCTCGCAGGTCTTACTAAGTGACAGGAAAACTAAGGAACCACATGACTGCAAAGTCACTTGGCCAACAAAGGTAGAACTGGGGCTTGAAGCCTAGAATTAAATCCCCAGCTTCCAGTCCAGGGCACTCTAACATGCCACCCCGTCCTGCCCATCTTGGGACCCTCTCTCCTATAAGCTGTGTCCCCACATCTGTAACTTGTTCTCTGGAAGCCCAGCTCCTCCCAACAACAAAAGGCCACAGTGTCCTACACAGCAACCCGGGAACAGCTGGTCTGCTCTAAGAATCCCCCTACTTCCTCACACCTTGTCCCCTCACCTCCGAGCCAGGCTTCTGGAGTAAGAACCAATACCCCATATGGGGAGTTCGTTGGTCCATGTCCCCAGTTCTCACTTCACCTCCGTTACTCCACCCATCACTCTGCCTCCTTCCACTTCCCACTTCCATCCTACTGCTATAAGGAGAGACTCACTGTTTATATTTGTTCATTCACTGTATTGTTTCTTGTTGCCCTGCATAAATAGCTTACCAAGACAGATGAACCAACACAAGATGGAAAATTTTTAAAGTAGGAGCAAAGGAACTAAAGAGAAGAAAATAAAAAATCTTTAAAGAAAAAGAAAGGTAGAGGTATAAAATGGAGCCAGGAATGTCACTTGAAAATGTAAAATATAAGATCTATGCCCTTCCCAAGGGTGGGCCACAAGTTTGACTCAAAACTGATTAGAAGCCAACCCAAAAATCGGGTCCGTTCCAGAGCTCACAGTGTCCCTGAGATAAAACAGAGACAGACTATTCAGGGCAATGCAGCTATTCTTGGAGCTAAGACCAGGCAGAAGTTTCTCCAAAGGCAACTCTTAGGGAGATGACTATGGTTCAAGTCCTTACCATCACCTTCATAGGAAGTTTCCTAAGATGACTTCTAAGAACTGCCCTCAGCATAAGGGAAGCCATTGCACCTCTGCAGTTGTGGGAGAGGCTGGAAATTCATGTAACCTGAACCCCAGGCATCTCTGATTCTCCTGGGCCAAGCTTTCTCTTTGTAGGAAAAAATGTGTGAGTGAAGATCTCATAGGTACCAAGAGCTCCTGAGAGAGAGAGGACTGGGGCAGGGGACTGGCCTCTCCAACCCCCTGAAACTGGCCTCCCATTGGCATGCCAACAGAAATCAAGGTTCAACTACCTTCAACTACCATAGAATGGTGTGCACAGCCCACACAGGGGATGCATCTGGAATGCCCAGCTTGGGTGACCAGGAAGGCAGTGCAACTGGACCCTACAAGACACCTACTACATAAAGCCACTCTACCAAGCCCGGGAGACGTAGCAGCTCTACCTAATATGTAGAAACAAACAGCCAACATGAGGAGGCAAAAATCATGTCCCAAATGAAAAAAACAGATAAAAACTTCAGAAAAAGAACTAAACAAAATGGAGACAAGCAATCTACAAGATGCAGAGTTCAAACCACTGTTTATAAGAATGCTCAATGAACTTAGGGGAAGAGTAGATGAACTTAGTAAAAACTTCAACAAAGAGATGGGAAACATAAAAACGGAGCTAGGTCCTGGCCATTTTTGCTCAGCAGTTAGAACATTCAGTCCAAGGACTAAAGGGTCACAGGTTCAATTCCCTGCTCCTAACTCGGTTGCAGGCTCAATCCCCGCAGGAAGCAACCAATGAAACTTTGTGTGTGTGTGTGTGTGTGTGTGTGTGTGTGTGTGTGTGTGTGTTGCTCTCTTTCTCCCCCTCCCCGCTCCACCTCCCTAGGTAAAAGCAGTGGAAAAATATCCTCAGGTGAGGATTAAAAAAAAGTAAACATTTAAAAAACAGAGCTAGGCCCAGTTGATACGACTCAGTGGTTGAGTGTTGACCTATGAACCAGGTCACAGTTCAATTCCCAGTCAGAGTACATGCCTGGATTGCAAGCTCCATCCCCAGTGAGGGGCGTGCAGGAGGCAACCAATCAATGATTCTCTCTTATCATTGATGTTTCTATCTTTCTCTCCCTCTCCCTTCCTCTCTGAAATCAATAAAAATATGTTTTTTAATAAATGCCAGGACAGAGTTATTAAAATATTGCTATATTTTCGATGTTTATTTTTAACCAACCAAAACTTTGAGTACCATCAATAAATACAAAGACAATGTGACCTTATTTTGCAATAATAGGAAAGTCTATACTTGAGGCCCTTCATGAATACAAGGCCCAGGCCAAATATTTCTCCTGGTTTCCCACGTGATAAATGAGCCCTAGCTGGTTTGGCTCAGTGGATAGAGTTTTGGCCTGCGGACTGAAGGCTTCCAGGTTCGATTCCAGTCAAGGGCACATGCCGGGTTGTGGGCTCAATCCCCAGAGGCAGCTGATCAATGATTCTCTCTTATCATTGACTAGTGGCCCGGTGCACGGATTCATGCACATTGAAAGGAAATTAATTAGAAGAAATATTTTAATATCGCTATTCACCCTTTCTCTATAATACAAGTGCCAGAGATGAAAGAAAATTAGTAATATGTATATGAAAATAATATATAAATTGATAATAAATAAACAATAAGAACATATAACAACAAAGACATGATATAAAAACAACAAAAACATGACATAAAAACCACATTGACAAAAACAATGACTGATAATTGATTGAACTTACTCTAATATCTCCCTGCATACCACATTAAGAGTAAAAACACTTTCAGAGTGCTTCACTAATTTCCCTTGTGATGAAGTATTTAAACTTTAACATCACACGCTCCTCAAACTTGAGAAAAAGCAACATATAACTGACCAAATCTGAAAACGGGTTCAGGTAGAAATATTCCTACTCTGCCTAAAGTTTGTCCTTGTGATTTATTAATAGTCATTGCAAATACTGACATCACAGGAAACTGTCTTTGAATTAACTTAAATGGGAGGCCAGTGTCAGAGGTGGACAAATCAATTCTTGAAATCAGAACAACCTCTCCTTCCGCAGATCCTGTTAATACTTTAGCTTCGATTATGTTAGGTCGCAATTTTTTGATAATAAATCTAGTACCATTACAAAGACCCTGTTTACTATTAAGATTTCTCAGTAGAAGGAGAAAATGGCGGAGGTTTAGACAGACGTGTCGGTGCCTTGTCCCGGAGCAGATAAGGGCGGGCAGCTGAAACGGGTAGCATACAGCCCGAATAAGCAGAGGAGATTCAGCTGAGACAGTCTGCAGCCAGGAAAGACAGAGAAATCCTAGATAAAGGGAACGGTTAGAGGCTGAGGCTGAAACCTCTCCAGGTGCGCCGGCACAGCCGCGGAGACCGTGCCATCTTGGGTGACTGTCGCCGGCATCCAGAGACCAGCTACTAACCCGGCAACAACGGCTCTCAAGCAGCGCGGCTACGTGAACTCAGAGGAACTCTGCTTCTCCCCACAGAAAGGTTAGACTTTCCCCAAAGGTGCGGTTTGCAGTTTAGGTTGGAGAGTGGAACGCGCGCAGGGGGGTGGGGGCTCTGCGCCCCACAAAGACCGCGGCCGTTGGAGCCAGCGTGACCCACGAGTGTGGAAGGGCACCCCCAGGGCTGCTGGCAGAAGGGAACGCTATAAATAAGCCCACAGTTGGACGGGACACAAACGGGCAGCCTCAGATTACGCCAGTTTGCCGGCTACTCGGTGCCAGGAGCCAGAGCGCGCGCAGAGACTTCGCGCAGATTTGGAAGGTGAAGCGTTGCGAGTTCGCACAACTTCCCAGGCTCTTAAATCTGTGCGTTTGATTGTTGAACCCAGTGCAAGGGACTACCCAGTTGGGGTCAGTCACAGAGCTTGTAAGGGAAGGCTGTTTTTGGGGGAGCCTGGGAAACAGAGCGGGGAGTGACTACTGGAAAACCAGCTCTGGGCGGAGGACATTCCCAAACCAGCTTCCGGTACAATAGAGAACACCTGGTCAGAGAGGTCCTATACCCTCGGAGGTCAATCCCGACGCACTGCCACCCAGAGGCAGAGCCACGAACTGACTCTTCTGTAAATACAGATAAGGGCTGTCTGGGAAACCAATGTAGCCTGCCTTAAAATCAGGACTGTGGCTTACAACACAGAGGAACAGTGTATCAGAGGAAAATTCAACATTCTCCTGAATACCTGGTGTGCCAAAAAGAGGAGCAGAAGATCTGAAGCACCTTCATTACAGCCCATTTTTTTTAATTATATTTTTTAATTATTGTTTCACCTTTTAACTAAGAAACCATTTATTTTCTTTTTTCATCACCTGATTTTACCCTTTTAATTACTACATTTTTATTTTTAACCAGTATTATTACTGCTGCCATTTTACCATTTTTTTTTAAAGTGTCATTTTATTTTCTCTTTATTTTATTTTGGGACTAAGGTTCTCCATTCTATTTTCATCGTTCCTTTAGCATCATTTTCCTCTTCCTCAATTGTGCTGCCGTGCTAAAACTCTCTTCCCCACTTTTCCCCTTTTGCTGTCCTGTTTCTCTTACCCTATTCCTGCTTTAGATTTTCCCTATTCTTCATACGCCCTGTCTAAATTTCACCCTACTTATATATCCCTTTTCCAATCACCTGCTCTAAATCCTTATCCACCTCTCCCTTATCTTTCTTCACTATCCAAATTTTTTATTCTCTCCTTTTCTCTATTGTTCTGTTGTTGCTTGCTCGATTGTTGAGTATATTGTGTTTTTTTTTTCTTTTCTTTTCTTTAAGGATTGTATGTGAGGTTGTTCTGCTTTTTCTTTTTCTTTTTCTGTCTCCAATTCCCCCTCCCCACCCCCCCCCCACCCCGGGCCAGTAATTTCTGTGCTTCTGCTTTCCCTTGCCTCACTTGATATTATTGGCTGTTTGTAGTTTGTATTCACTCCAGAGATCCGTTGCTGGAATTTGTTGGGATTAGTGGCGGTTCTATCGGAGTTTTCTCCTCATATGAATAGTCTCCTCCCCTCTTCTACTTCATTCTATTTTTCTTTTTTTTTCTTTTTCTTCTTCTTTTTTTTTTTGTTTCTCTTTTTTCTGTTTTTCTCTCTATCTTTTTCTCTTCTTTCTTCCTTGCCCCCCAACTCTCTTAGCTCGGGTGGCCATCTTTATTTGGGGTTATTAATACCGTAATTCATTTGTGTTCAGTGCCTGGTACGTTGTGCCTTGTTGTGTTGTATTTTGTGCCTTTAAATCAACGCAGCAGATCCAAGCAACAGCGGCCTCCTGATCTCCACACGCTCTGTCTGAGGAACAGCTGCTGTGGGTGAAGCCTCCCTCCACCAGCCAGAAGAGCCACAACAGCTGTGAACAGCACCCATCAGAAGACCCGCTAACAACAGAGGAGCAGCTGCTACCACAACCGCCCAAGGAGCAACCACAGCCCGAGGAGCCACTGCCACCTAGGGAGCAGCCACTGAACGACTCAATATCTATATACGTCAGTGAGATCAAACATGGGTAGACAAAGAAATCCCCAAAGGAAAGAAAAGGAGGACTCACCAGAAAAGCAGCTAAGTGATACAGAGGCATACAACATGACAGAAAAAGAATTCAGAATAAGGGTCCTAGAGTGCATACACCGGATGGAGGAAAAAATCGACAACTTATCCAAGAAGCAAGAAGAAACAGATGAAAAAATCGACAAGTTAACTAAGACCCAAGAAGAAATGAAGTGCGATATAGCTGCAATAAAGAACACCATTGAAAGTATCAACAGTAGACTAGGAGAAGCGGAAGACCGAATTAGTGAATTAGAAGACAGGGAAGCAAAACACACCCAAACTGTACTTCAGTTGGAGAAAAAAATTAAAAGACAGGAGGAGAGCCTAAGGGAGCTTTGGGACAACATGAAACGAAACAACATACGAATAATAGGGGTGCCAGAACAACAGAAAGAGGAACAAGGATTAGAAAACCTATTGGAAGAAATAATATCAGAAAACTTCCCTGAGGTGGGGAAGAAAAAAGTCACACAAGCCCAGAGAGTCCCAAGCAAGGTGAACCAGAAAAGACCCACACCAAGACACATCATAATTACCATGGCAAATGTTCAGGACAAGGAGAGAATCTTACAGGCTGCAAGAGAGAGACGGAAAGTTACATACAAGGGATCTCCCATTAGATTATCAAATGATTTCTCAACAGAAACACATCAGGCCAGAAAAGAATGGACAGAAATTTACAAAGTGATGCAAAGCAAAGGACTGAATCCAAGAATACTCTATCCAGCAAGGCTATCATTCAAAATTGAAGGGGAAATAAGAAGCTTCACAGACAAAAAAAGGCTAAGGGAGTTTATCACCACCAAGCCAGCAATGCAAGAAATGCTAAAGGGACTGGTGTAAAAAGAAGAAATAAAAATCCCAGAAAGAAAACAGCCACACACACAAAAAAAGAAATGGCTACAAACAAGTACCTTTCAATAATAACTTTAAATGTAAACGGGCTAAATGCTCCAACCAAAAGATATCGAGTGGCTGAATGGATAAAAAATCATGACCCATACATTTGCTGTCTACAAGAGACCCACCTCATTAGAAAGGACTCACACAGACTGAAAGTGAAGGGATGGAAAAATATCTTTCAGGCTAATGGAAAAGAAAAGAAAGCTGGTGTAGCAATACTTATATCGGACAAAATAGACCTCAAAGTGAAGGCCATAACAAGAGATACGGAAGGCCACTTCATAATACTAAAAGGATCAATACAACAAGAAGATATAACCCTGATAAACATATATGCACCCAATGCAGGAGCACCTAAATACATAAAAAATCTTCTGGAAGATATCAAAGGAGAGATCGACAACAATACAATCATAGTAGGGGACTTTAATACACCACTGTCATCACTGGATAAGCCCTCTAGACAAACAATCAGCAAAGATACAGCAATACTAAATGACTCACTAGATCAGATGGACTTAATAGACATCTTCAGAACACTTCACCCCAGTGCCACGGAATATACATTCTACTCAAGTGCTCATGACACATATTCAAAAATAGACCATATATTGGGTCACAAGCAAAGTATCCCCAAATTCAAGAAGATTGAAATCATAAAAAGCGTCTTCGCAGACCACGATGGCATAATATTAGAAATAAACTGCAATAAAAACAACCCAAAATACTCAAACACCTGGAAGCTGAATAGCATGCTATTAAATATTGATTGGGTTACCAATGAAATCAAAGAAGAAATTCAAAACATCCTGGAAACTAATGACAATGAAAACACAACAATCCAAAACCTATGGGACACAATGAAAGCAGTCCTGAGAGGGAAGTTTATAGCTCTACAGGCCTATCTCAAAAAACAAGAAAAAATGGTAGTAAATCAGCTAACTCTACAACTCAAAGAATTAGAAAGAGAGCAACAAGAAAACTCCAGAGTGAGCAGAAGGAAGGAGATAATAAAGATTAGAGCAGAAATAAATAACATAGAGACCAAAAAAATAATACAGAAAATCAATGAAACCAAGAGCTGGTTCTTCGAAAGGATAAACAAGATTGACAAACCTCTAGCCAGACTCACCAAGAAGCAAAGAGAGAGGACCCAAATAAACAAAATCAGAAATGAAAGAGGCGAAATAACAACAGACCCCACAGAAATACAAATGATTGTTAAAAAATACTATGGACAGCTCTACTCCAGCAAACTAGACAACCTGGAGGAAATGGACAAATTCCTAGAAAAATACAACATTCCAAAACTCAATCAGGAAGAATCTAAAAATCTCAACAGGCCAATAACTATGGAAGAAATTGAAGCAGTCATCATAAAGCTTCCAGCAAACAAAAGCCCAGGACCAGACGGCTTCAAAGGGGAGTTTTACCAAACATTCAAGGAAGAACTAAAACCTATCCTCCTCAGACTACTACAAAAAATTCAAGAGGAAGGAACACTTCCAAGCTCATTCTATGAAGCCAGCATCACCCTAATACCCAAACCAGGTAAAGACAACACAATGAAAGAGAATTACAGGCCAATATCCCTCATGAACATAGATGCCAAAATCCTCAACAAAATCTTAGCAAATCGGATCCAGCAGTACATCAGAAAGATCATACACCATGACCAAGTAGGATTTATCCCAGGGATGCAAGGATGGTACAATATCCGCAAATCAATAAACGTGATACATCACATAAACAAATTGAAAGAAAAAAACCACATGGTCATATCAATTGATGCAGAAAAAGCATTTGACAAAATTCAACACCCATTTTTGATAAAAACTCTCAGCAAGGTGGGAGTAGAAGGATCATACCTCAACATAATAAAAGCCATATATGACAGGCCCACAGCCAACATCATACTCAATGGACAAAAACTAACACCATTTCCCCTAAGAACAGGAACAAGACAGGGATGCCCCCTCTCACCACTCCTGTTCAACATAGTACTGGAAGTGTTAGCCATTGCAATTCGGCAAGAAGAAGAAATAAAAGGCATCCAAATTGGAAAAGAGGAAGTAAAACTGTCCTTATTTGCAGACGACATGATATTATACATACAAAACCCTAGAGACTCCATCAAAAAGCTACTAGACTTAATACATGAATTTGGCAATGTAGCAGGATACAAAATTAACCCCAAGAAATCTGAGGCATTTCTATACACCAATAGTGAACTTTCAGAAAGAGAGATTATAAAAACAATCCCGTTTACCATCGCACCAAAAAAATTAAGCTACCTAGGAATAAACTTAACTAAAGAGGTAAAAGACCTCTACTCAGAAAACTACAGGACGTTGAAAAAAGATATAGAGGAAGACATAAACAGATGGAAGAACATACCGTGTTCATGGATTGGTAGAATCAACATCATTAAAATGTCCATACTACCCAAAGCAATCTATAAATTCAACGCACTTCCCATTAAAATACCAACGGCATACTTCAGAGATCTAGAACGAACTCTCCAAAAATTCATCTGGAATAAAAAAAGACCCCGAATAGCTGCAGCAATCCTGAAAAAGAACAAAGTAGGTGGGATCTCAATACCAGATATCAAGTTGTATTACAAAGCCACTGTTCTCAAAACTGCCTGGTACTGGCACAAGAATAGGCATATAGATCAATGGAATAGAATAGAGAGCCCAGAAATCGGCCCGAACCAATATGCTCAATTAATATTTGACAAAGGAGGCAAGAACATACAATGGAGCCAAGATAGTCTCTTCAATAAATGGTGTTGGGAAAATTGGACAGATATATGCAAGAAAATGAAACTAGACCACCAACTTACACCATACACAAAAATAAACTCAAAATGGATAAAGGACTTAAATGTACGACAGGAAACCATAAAAATTCTAGAAGAATCCAAAGGCAACAAAATCTCAGACATATGCCGAAGCAATTTCTTCACTGATACAGCTCCTAGGGCACTTGAAACTAAAGAGAAAATGAACAAATGGGACTACATCAAAATAAAAAGCTTCTGCACAGCAAAAGAAACCATCAACAAAACAACGAGAAAACCCACTGTGTGGGAAAACATATTTGCCAATGTCATATCTGATAAGGGCCTAATCTCCAAAATCTATAGGGAACTCATACAACTTAACAAAAGGAAGATAAACAATCCAATCAAAAAATGGGCAAAGGACCTAAATAGACACCTTTCAAAAGAGGACATTCAGAAAGCCAAGAGACATATGAAAACATGCTCAAAGTCACTAATCATCCGAGAGATGCAAATCAAAACAACAATGAGGTACCATCTCACACCTGTCAGACTGGCTATCATCAACAAATCCACAAACGACAAGTGCTGGAGAGGATGTGGAGAAAAAGGAACACTTGTGCACTGCTGGTGGGAATGCAGACTGGTGCAGCCACTATGGAAGACAGTATGGAGTTTCCTTAAAAAACTGAAAATGGAACTCCCATTTGACCCTGTGATCCCACTTCTAGGAATATATCCCAAGAAACCAGAAACACCAATCAGAAAAGATATATGCACCCCTATGTTCATAGCAGCACAATTCACCATAGCTAAGATCTGGAAACAGCCTAAGTGTCCATCAGTAGATGAATGGATTAGAAAACTGTGGTACATCTACACGATGGAATACTATGCTGCTCTAAAAAGGAAGGAACTCTTACCATTTGCAACGTCACGGATGGAACTGGAGAGCATTATGCTAAGTGAAATAAGCCAGTCAATGAAGAAAAAACACCACATGATCTCACTCATTCATGGATAATAGAGACCATTATAAACTTTTGAACAATAATAGATACAGAGGCAGAGCTGCCTCAAACAGATTGTCAAACTGCAGCGGGAATGCCGGGGAGGGTTGGGTGGCAGGAGGTAGGGGGGTAAGAGATCAACTAAAGGACTTGTATGCATGCGTATAAGCATAACCAATGGACATAAGACACTGGGGGATAGGGGAGGCTGGGGGACTGTCTAGGGCGGGGGGATAAAATGGACACATATGTAATACCCTTTGTAATACTTTAAGCAATAAAAAAAAAATAAATTTAAAAAAAATAAATAAATAAATAAAAAAAAAAAGATTTCTCAGTAGCGCCGAAACCGGTTTGGCTCAGTGGATGGAGCGTCGGCCTGCGGACTGAGGGGTCCCGGGTTCGGTTCCGGTCAAGGGCATGTGCATGGGTTGCGGGCATATCTCCAGTGGGGGATGTGCAGGAGGCGGCTGATCGATGTTTCTCTCTCATCGACGTTTCTAACTCTCTATCTCTCTCCCTTCCTCTCTGTGAAAAATCAATAAAATATATTTAAAAAAAAAAAAAGATTTCTCAGTAGCATGATGATTGCACTTACTTTTAATTTCCATTTATGACACAGCATTCCTGAATGACAGATTGAAACACACACGTGCAATTGGCACCAGTGAGAGCTTTACATGTATCGCACACGCGCGAGTCATATGTACCCGTCGGTTGGTCAGTCGATGGTTGAATAGACGTACGGTTGGTCACTTAGCCTTTTATATATAGAGATATTTCTATCTCTCTCTCCCTCTCCCTTCCTCTCTGAAATCGATAAAAATATATTTAAAAATAAAAGAATAAAAATAAATGAATCGCCGAAACCGGTTTGGCTCAGTGGATAGAGCGTCGGCCTGCAGACTGAAAGGTCCCAGGTTCGATTCCGGTCAAGGGCATGTACCTGGGTTTCGGGCACATCACCACTGGGAGATGAGCAGGAGGCGGCTGATCGATGTTTCTCTCTCATCGATGTTTCTGACTCTCTATCTCTCTCCCTTCCTCTCTGTGAAAAATCAATAAAATATATTAAAATAAATAAATAAATATATATATAAATATATAAATGAATAAATGAGACTTTTCCTTTCTGTCCTACTGGGGAGTTCTTTGCTCCCTATGGGAGGAAGAAGTAGAAATTCAGATAAATCAATTTCAAGTTTTCTCTTGACAGGAGAGCCGCCTGCAGCTCAGTAGATCAGGAACCTTGGGCTCCTCCTAGCAAACCCAAGGAGGCTGAGAGAAGTGCATCTTCTCCAATCCATGGCCATATCTCAGCCCCTGCCAGCATCCTTCGGCCTTTCCACACTTCCCCAGGGAAAAGAAAAAGTCACTTCCAGTGCTACAATGGACATATACACCATTTCTTTCCTATCTGGCCAAGAAACTATTACAGAGCAGTCCAGAAAAAGTGGAAGTGCTGTTCAACCCATTCCCTGTATCACACAAGCAAAAGACCCCTATTGACCTCGGTCTTAAAAAGAAAAGGTTTTTGTAGACCCTTCTCTCTCAATCCATGTTCAAGCTTCAGATTTTATCTAAACGCCAGTAGAAGTTTTCCTCTGTCCAGGTTTTAGAAGATCCAAAATGGGGAGGCGCTGTCTCTGATTTTATGAGCGGAGTAGACATGGTGTGCTGGAGCCATTTCCTCACAAGTTACCTAAAAAGTAAGCACACCTCATCATAGCAAAGATTAATTTTTCTCCCAAGTCAGTAAAACCTGGTTACATAGTAAGAAAACATATGGACATTTGGAGCAAGATGGCGGCGGTATAGGCAGACGCGTCCCAGGTCCTGTCCCGGAGCAAATGGAGTGAGCAGCTGAAACTAGTAACATCCACCCCGAATTGGCGAAATTGCTCAGCTGGTGAGACGGTTTGCAGCCGGGAAGAGCAGAACTCCCCTGGAAAGATAAAAAAAAACCAGGGATTTGGGCAGGAAAGTTTGCCAGTCCTCTGAACCCAGAGAGTCGGAGGGAGACCGCGTGGCAGACAGCCGCGTCCCTTGGGACAGGCACAGCCCCTGACGGGGGAAAGGAGAACCGCGCGATTCCTGGCGCCACCGGGGGAATTGAGAGCTGGGTTCTGTGATCACAGAGGACTGAGCCTAAAGGGGGCAGCCTGAAGAGCTGACCAGACCATGCAGTCCCGGTAAGAGAAGAAGCTTACAGAAACCAAGCCTTTCCCGTTTCCGCGGCCAGCGTTTGTTTGTTTGTTTTTACTGAATCCTGTTCATGGGACATTTCGGATACAGACACTCACCTGTGCTGAAGAGAGGGAGAGGGTGCGGAGGAGTGGAATCTGGGGAGAGACTGAGGAGAGAAGGGGGGCCGGGAGAGGTGGCAGCGAATTGAGGGCTGAGACACCCCCCGAGCCCAGGTCTGGGGCAGACATTCTCTCCCGAGAGTGAGACTCCTCCCCCCAGCCCCCAGGCAAGGAGCACAGCCACACCCAGATTCCACCCTGTAGGAGATCAAGGATTAAAATAACCTGATCAGTCCCTGGGAGTTAACAGGGTCTGGCCTATAGAGGGATTTTCAATCCCAGCAACAACACAGCGCCAGTAACTAACTATTATGCAGCCAGCTCTGGGCAGTGAACTTCCACTGGACAGAGAGGCCCTATAGCCTCAGAGGCCAACCCCAGAACACTGCCACCCAGAGGCTGACCCACAAACTGACTCTTTGCTAAACACAAAATAAGGCAGTCTGGGAAACAAATGCGGCTTGCTTTAAAATAAGGACTGTGGTTTACAACACAGAGGAACAGTGTATCACAGGGAAACTCAACACTCTCCTGAATACCTGGCAGGTCTAAGGTGAGCCACACTGAAGAATAGAAGAACCAAAGGACCTTCACTACTGCAATTTTTTTTTCTTTTTCTTTTTTCACCTTTTAACTAAGAAACCAATTTTTTTTCTTTTTTTTTCTTCTTTTTTTTTTCCTTTCTTCTTTTTTCCATCACCTGATTTTACCCTTTTAATTACTACCTTCTTATTTTTAACCAGTATTATTACTGCTACCATTTTACCATTTTTTTTAAAGTGCCATTTTATTTTCTCTTTATTTTATTTTGGGATTAGTGTTCTCCATTCTATTTTCATCGTTATATTATTGGTTGTTTCTAGTTTGCATTCATCTCCAGGGAGCTGTTGCTGGAATTTGTTGGGATTAATGGCTGTTCTATAGGAGTATTCTCCTCATATAAAAAAGTCTCTTCCCCTCTTCCACTTCATTCTCTCTTTTCGCTCTTTTTTTTTTCTTTTCTTTTCTTGCTTTTATTTTCCCCCCTCCTTTTTCCCAATTTCATTTTTGCACTCCTTTTTTTGGTCCCTACTTTTCTTTTGTTTTTTCTCTTTTATCTTTTTCTCTTCCTTCTTCCTTATCCCCTAATTCTCTTAATTCAGGTGGTCACCTTTATTTGGGGTTATTAATATCGTGAATATATTTGTGTATAGTGCCTGGTACGTGGTGCCTTGTTGTGTTGTATTTTGTGCCTTTAAATCAACGCAGCAGATCCAAGCAACAGCAACCTCCTGAGCACCAACACCCTCTGCTGAGGAACAGCAGCTGTACGTGAAACCTCGCCCCACCAGCCAGAAGAGCCACCACAGCTGTGAACAGCACCCACCAGAGGAGCTGCTGCCAACTGAAGAGCAGCTGCTACCGCAACCGCCCGAAGAGCAACCACAGACCAAGCAGTCACTGCCACCAAGGGAGCAACCACTGAACGACTCAACGTCTAGATATGTCAGTGAGATCAAACATGGGTAGACAAAGAAACCCCCAAAGGAAAGAGAAGGAGAACTCTCCAGAAAAGCAGCTAAGTAATACAGAGGCATGCAACATGACAGAAAAAGAATTCAGAATAAGGGTCCTAGAGTGCATAAACCAGATGGAGGAAAAAATCGACAACCTCTGCAAGAAGATAGAAGAAACAGATGAAAAAATCAACAATTTAAGTAAGACCCAAGAAGAAATGAAGAGTGATATAGCTGCAATGAAAAACTCTATTGAAAGTATCAACAGTAGACTAGGAGAAGCGGAGGACCGAATTAGTGAATTAGAAGACAAGGAAGCAAAACACACCCAAACTGAACTGCAATTGGAGAAAAAATTAAAAGACAGGAGGAGAGCCTAAGGGAGCTTTGGGACAACATGAAACGAAACAACATACGAATAATAGGGGTACCAGAACAACAGAAGGATGAACAAGGATTAGAAAACCTATTAGAAGAAATAATATCAGAAAACTTCCCTGAGGTGGGGAAGAAAAAAGTCACACAAGCCCAGAGAGTCCCAAACAAGGTGAACCCGAAAAGACCCACACCAAGACACATCATAATTACCATGGCAAACGTTCAGGACAAAGAGAGAATCTTACAGGCTGCAAGAGAGAGACGGAAAGTTACATACAAGGGATCTCCCATTAGATTGTCAAATGATTTCTCAACAGAAACACATCAGGCCAGAAAAGAATGGACAGAAATTTACAAAGTGATGCAAAGCAAAGGACTGAATCCAAGAATACTCTATCCAGCAAGGTTATCATTCAAACTTGAAGGGGAAATAAGAAGCTTCACAGACAAAAAAAGGCTAAGGGAGTTTATCACCACCAAGCCAGCAACGCAAGGAATGCTAAAAGGACTGGTATAAAAATAAGAAATAAAAAGCTCAGAAAGAAAACAGCCACACAAAAACAGAAATGGCTACAAACAAGTACCTTTCAATAATAACTTTAAACGTAAACGGACTAAATGCTCCAAACAAAAGACATCGAGTGGCTGAATGGATAAAAAAACATGATCCATACATCTGCTGTCTACAAGAAACCCACCTCATTAGAAGGGACTCACACAGACTGAAAGTGAAAGGATGGAAAAATATCTTTCAGGCAAATGGAAAGGAAAAGAAAGCTGGGGTAGCAATACTTATATCGGACAAAATAGACCTCAAAGTGAAGGCCATAACAAGAGATAAGGAAGGCCACTTCATAATACTAAAGGGATCAATACAACAAGAGATATAACTCTGGTAAACATATATGCACCCAATGCAGGAGCACCCAAATTCATAAAAAAACTCCTGGAAGATATCAAAGGAGAGATCGACAACAATACAATCATAGTAGGGGACTTTAATACACCACTGACAACACTGGATAAGCCCTCTAGACAAACAATCAGCAAAGATACAGCAATCCTAAATGACTCACTAGATCAGATGGACTTTATAGACATCTTCAGAACACTTCACCCCAAAGCCAGGGAATATACATTCTACTCAAATGCTCATAAGACATATTCAAAAATAGACCATATATTGGGTCACAAGCAAAGTATCCCCAAATTCAAGAAGATTGAAATCATGAAAAGCATCTTCGCAGACCATGATGGCATAATATTAGAAATAAACTACAATAAAAACAACCCAAAATACTCAAACACCTGGAAGCTGAATAGCATGCTATTAAATATTGATTGGGTTACCAATGAAATCAAAGAAGAAATTCGAAACATCCTGGAAACTAATGACAATGAAAACACAACAATCCAAAACCTATGGGACACAATGAAAGCAGTCCTGAGAGGGAAGTTTATAGCTCTACAGGCCTATCTCAAAAAACAAGAAAAAATGGTAGTAAATCAGCTAACTCTACAACTCAAAGAATTAGAAAGAGAGCAACAAGAAAACCCCAGAGTGAGCAGAAGGAAGGAGATAATAAAGATTAGAGCAGAAATAAATGACATAGAGACCAAAAAAACAATACAGAAAATCAATGAAACCAAGAGCTGGTTCTTCGAAAGGATAAACAAGATTGACAAACCTCTAGCCAGACTCACCAAGAAGCAAAGAGAGAGGACCCAAATTAACAAAATCAGAAACGATAAAGGCGAAATAACAACAGAACCCACAGAAATACAAATGATTGTTAAAAAATACTATGGACAGCTCTACTCCAACAAACTAGACACCCTGGAGGAAATGGACAAATTCCTAGAAAAATACAACATTCCAAAACTCAATCAGGAAGAATCTAAAAATCTCAACAGGCCAATAACTATGGAAGAAATTGAAGCAGTCATCATAAAGCTTCCAGCAAACAAAAGCCCAGGACCAGACGGCTTCAAAGGGGAGTTTTACCAAACATTCAAGGAAGAACTAAAACCTATCCTCCTCAGACTACTACAAAAAATTCAAGAGGAAGGAACACTTCCAAGCTCATTCTATGAAGCCAGCATCACCCTAATACCCAAACCAGGTAAAGACAACACAATGAAAGAGAATTACAGGCCAATATCCCTCATGAACATAGATGCCAAAATCCTCAACAAAATCTTAGCAAATCGGATCCAGCAGTACATCAGAAAAATCATACACCATGACCAAGTAGGATTTATCCCAGGGATGCAAGGATGGTACAATATCCGCAAATCAATAAACGTGATACATCACATAAACAAATTGAAAGAAAAAAACCACATGGTCATATCAATTGATGCAGAAAAAGCATTTGACAAAATTCAACACCCATTTTTGATAAAAGCTCTCAGCAAGGTGGGAGTAGAAGGATCATACCTCAACATAATAAAAGCCATATATGACAGGCCCACAGCCAACATCATACTCAATGGACAAAAACTAACACCATTTCCCCTAAGAACAGGAACAAGACAGGGATGCCCCCTCTCACCACTCCTGTTCAACATAGTACTGGAAGTGTTAGCCATTGCAATTCGGCAAGAAGAAGAAATAAAAGGCATCCAAATTGGAAAAGAGGAAGTAAAACTGTCCTTATTTGCAGACGACATGATATTATACATACAAAACCCTAGAGACTCCATCAAAAAGCTACTAGACTTAATACATGAATTTGGCAATGTAGCAGGATACAAAATTAACCCCAAGAAATCTGAGGCATTTCTATACACCAATAGTGAACTTTCAGAAAGAGAGATTATAAAAACAATCCCGTTTACCATCGCACCAAAAAAATTAAGCTACCTAGGAATAAACTTAACTAAAGAGGTAAAAGACCTCTACTCAGAAAACTACAGGACGTTGAAAAAAGATATAGAGGAAGACATAAACAGGTGGAAGAACATACCGTGTTCATGGATTGGTAGAATCAACATCATTAAAATGTCCATACTACCCAAAGCAATCTATAAATTCAACGCACTTCCCATTAAAATACCAACGGCATACTTCAGAGATCTAGAACGAACTCTCCAAAAATTCATCTGGAATAAAAAAAGACCCCGAATAGCTACAGCAATCCTGAAAAAGACCAAAGTAGGTGGGATCTCAATACCAGATATCAAGTTGTATTACAAAGCCACTGTTCTCAAAACTGCCTGGTACTGGCACAAGAATAGGCATATAGATCAATGGAATAGAATAGAGAGCCCAGAAATCGGCCCGAACCAATATGCTCAATTAATATTTGACAAAGGAGGCAAGAACATACAATGGAGCCAAGATAGTCTCTTCAATAAATGGTGTTGGGAAAATTGGACAGATATATGCAAGAAAATGAAACTAGACCACCAACTTACACCATACACAAAAATAAACTCAAAATGGATAAAGGACTTAAATGTACGACAGGAAACCATAAAAATTCTAGAAGAATTCAAAGGCAACAAAATCTCAGACATATGCCGAAGCAATTTCTTCACTGATACAGCTCCTAGGGCACTTGAAACTAAAGAGAAAATGAACAAATGGGACTACATCAAAATAAAAAGCTTCTGCACAGCAAAAGAAACCATCAACAAAACAACGAGAAAACCCACTGTGTGGGAAAACATATTTGCCAATGTCATATCTGATAAGGGCCTAATCTCCAAAATTTATAGGGAACTCATACAACTCAACAAAAGGAAGATAAACAATCCAATAAAAAAATGGGCAAAGGACCTAAATAGACACCTTTCAAAAGAGGACATTCAGAAAGCCAAGAGACATATGAAAACATGCTCAAAGTCACTAATCATCCGAGAGATGCAAATCAAAACAACAATGAGGTACCATCTCACACCTGTCAGACTGGCTATCATCAACAAATCCACAAACGACAAGTGCTGGAGAGGATGTGGAGAAAAAGGAACACTTGTGCACTGCTGGTGGGAATGCAGACTGGTGCAGCCACTATGGAAGACAGTATGGAGTTTCCTCAAAAAACTTCAAATGGAACTCCCATTTGACCCTGTGATCCCACTTCTAGGAATATATCCCAAGAAAACAGAAACACCAATCAGAAAGGATATATGCACCCCTATGTTCATAGCAGCACAATTCACCATAGCTAAGATCTGGAAACAGCCTAAGTGCCCATCAGTAGATGAATGGATTAGAAAACTGTGGTACATCTACACGATGGAATACTATGCTGCTCTAAAAAGGAAGGAACTCTTACCATTTGCAACATCATGGATGGAACTGGAGAGCATTATGCTAAGTGAAATAAGCCAGTCAATGAAGGAAAAATACCACATGATCTCACTCATTCATGGATAATAGAGACCATTATAAACTTTTGAACAATAATAGATACAAAGGCAGAGCTGCCTCAAACAGATTGTCAAACTGCAGCGGGAAGGCCGGGGAGGGTTGGGGGACAGGAGGTAGGGGGGTAAGAGATCAACTAAAGGACTTGTATGCATGCATATAAGCATAACCAGTGGACATAAGACATTGGGGGATAGGGGAGGCTAGGGGACTGTCTAGGGCAGGGGGATAAAAAAAAAAAAGAAAAAAAATCTATAAAGTGTCCTAAAAAATGTGTACACACTTTAACAGCTTATAGCAGTTAAATGAAAATTAAATGCATTTTAATAAACACTGCTTTTGGAATGACAAAAAAAAAAAAAAAACATATATTGCCCCTAATGTTAAGATTTTGACAGCAGCCCAGCCGGTGTGGCTCAGTGGTTGAGTATCGACCCATGAACCAGGAGGTCATGGATTGATTCCTGGTCAGGGCTCATGCCTGGGTTGCAGGCTTGATTGCCAATTGTGGCGGGAGAGGGGTGGATGAGGCAGCCAATCAATGAATCTCTCTCATCATTGATGTTTCTATCTCTCTCTCCCTCTCCCTTTCTCTCTGACTTCAATAAAAACAAATTTTAAAAAAAAAGATTTTGACAGTATTTGTTGCCAAATGATGACCTTAATACGACTGCTAAGGAACCCTTGACTTCTTCCCAAGTCTGCCCTAGCCAGCCCCTCCCAGGCCAGGTGCAAACTGAATTCTGATCCACGATCCTCTCCCCTGACAGAAGGAGAGACCTCAGTACTTCTTAACATGTATCATAGTTCACATTTCAACTCATGTCTGATGGCTTCCATTATTTTTGCTATAAAATACCAACGCATCCTATTTGAACACCGGAGGGTGCATGCAGAAGTCACACCAGCAAATACAGGTGACAAGAACACACTGTAGGGCTCTTCCTCCACTCCACCCCAGCTCCCTGTGAGTTGTCCATATGACCAATGGCGACCTGAGATAAAAGTCTGCCCATCGCAGTACAAAGCAGAGCATTTAGCACAGCCACCCCTTCAAACTGTGAAAGTATTGCTTTGGACGACCAAGAATGATGTTTACACTAAACTTTCTGACCTTTACTCCAACCCTGAGCCTCGCCCCATTCCTGAAGCTGAGGGCCCAGCCCCAGTCCCTGCCCCAACCACAGGAATTGTCTCCTCTGATCCTCCTCCGGGCCCAGGCTCACTGACCCAGACCTCAAGCAGTCGCGCCTACCAGTTCCATCCCAGTCCACCTCCTGCCACACCTGGCCTGATCCTGGCTGGACTCCACCTGGACCTACTGAGCCAAGCCCAGCCCCAGGCCCCAGACAGCTCGTGTCTGACCCTGCTTGTGAGGTACTGAGTGTCTAGACCTGCCCGTCTGGGTACAGCTGCTAGACTGAGTCCTTGGCCGCCACCACTTACTGAAGTCAAGCTGTGGAATGTCCAGCCAGACCAGCTCCACAGAGCGCTGCCTCCTGGAGGAGCAAGAGGGATCAAAAAGTCTGAGCTCACAAGCTCCATCCCCTTTTTCAGCCAATAAGCGGTTTCTTAATGTGGATGCACATAAGAATGACCTGCGGATCAATGCTCAACCACTGAGCCCTGATGGCCAGGCTGTCCACCAGATCTTAAAAGTGTATATAGAGGCCCTAACTGGGTTCAGTCACACACACAATCCAGATGGTCTCAACAACACCTTATTCTCTCAAGGCTATGTCCTTGGAACAGCTCCCACTGTGGGAACGGCAGGCAAAGTGTACATTCCAGGGATAGGGAGGGTGTGGGGGAGCTCCAATTGCCTGGGCCAATCAGCAGTCACAGCTTCTCAATGGCCTCCCCCAAAAGGTGGCTGCTAAGGAAGATGTGAAGTCAAGAGAGGGCTGGTTTGTTATTAAATTGACATATATTAGAACATATTAATATGTTAAATAAAAGACCCAGGGAAAGGGAGAGGGAGAGATTAATGATTTAAGAGAGATAAAGGATAAAAGTAAGGTTAGAATTCACACAGAGGGGAAGGAGGTTAAGGGGCCGGCTGAAAAAGGTGAAGGGATTGAGGAGTACAGATTGGTAGTTACAGAATAGTCGCAGGCATGTCGAGCACAGCATAGGGAATAAAGTCAATAATATTGTAATAACTATGTATGGTGCCAGGTAGGTACTAGAAAATCCAGGGAACACTTTGTAAAGTATATAATTATCTAACCACTATGCTGCACCCAGAAGCCAATACAAAATAATATTGAATATAAAAACTATATATAACTTTAATTAAATAAATAAAAATTAATACAAAAAATTAATTCATAGCAGCATTCTTCATAATACCCCAAAAGTGGTAACAGCCCAAATGAACACCAATTGATGAATGCATAAACAAAATATAGATCCTATACCATGGAATCTTATTTGGGCATCAGAAGGATGAAGCCTGATCTAGGCTATAAGATGGATGGACTTTGGGAACAATATGCCAAGTGAAAGAAGCAGATGCAAAGGGCCGCATAACGTATGGTTCCGTGTATATGAGATGTCCAGAACAGGCAAATCCAGAGGCCAAAAGGAGATCGATGGTGATGGAGGAGTTGGAGGAAATGGAAAGTAACTGCTGATAGGCCTAGAGTTTCTTTCTGGGGTGATGAAAATATTCTAAAATGAGTTATGACCACCCGGTGTGGCTCGGTTGGTTGGAGCATCCTCGTGTCCACCAAACCCACATCATGGAGGTTTGATTCCAGGCAGGACACCTACCCAGGGTTCAGGTTCAATCCCTAGTTGGGGCACGCACAGGAAGCAACTGATCCATGTTTCTCTCTCCCATCGATGTTTCTCTTCTCTCTCTCTCTCTCTCTCTCTCTCTCTCTCTCTCTCTTTCTCTCTCTCTTCTCTCATCAATAAAAAGTATATCCTCAGGTGAGGATTTTTTAAAATGACTTGTAGTGATAATAGCACAACACCACTGAATTGCATAATTTAAAGAGCTGGATTTTATGGTGTGTGAATTGTAAATTATATCGCAATGAAGCTGTTACATTATAAACTGAGAGGGTGAAAGCTGGCCAAAAGAAAGGCATTTTCTCAACAAACTAGTGTTTATTATCAAACCCAAGGCTTCAGTGCCCTACAAATAGAAGAAAAGAAGGGAGAAAAAGGTATAATAGAGACGGGTCGAGAGACCTGGGTCCCAGAATTAGTTCTGCCATTAACTTTGCGTTTCTTTGGGCGAGACTTTTTACTTTCTGGGCTCCAATTTCTCGTCTGTCAAATGGGGAGGTGAGGAGAGACTGGATGGGCCTTAACCAGCCTCTAAGGCAGGGGTGGGCAAACTTTTTGACTCGAGGGCCACAATGGGTTCTTAAACTGGACTCAGAAGAAGGAGCTGCGGCCGTGTTTCCCGACGTTGCCATGATAACACTGCTGCTGGTGAAGGAGCGGAGGGGAGAGCAAGAGAACCCTCCGCTCTTTCGGCTCCGCGGGCCGGATAAAACAGCCGAACAGGCCGGATCCGGCCCGCGGGCCGTAGTTTGCCCACGGCTGCTCTAAGGTCTCCTCCTCTCACATTTGTGTGATCTAAGGAGAGTGAGGTAAGAGAGGAAGCAGGTGACCCTCGGTGTCCTCACAACAGAGGGCAGTGCCCCTAGGCTTCGGGACCAGGCCAGAGACTGCCACTGAGGCAGGGAAGTCTCGGAGACCAGACTTTGGGGTCACAAGCACCTTAGCAGAAAGTCCCCCAGGTACATAAGTGGTGGCTTCTCTTTTGGCAGAAGCTTCCCTCAGAGTCTTGGGGGCAGCTTGTCACAGACAGTCCCAAAGGCTCCACACCAGCTGCACAGTGGCCAAAGGAAATTTATTTAGAGAAAAGGAAATTTTGTGAGCACAGAGTGACTTTCTGAAGGATTAGTGAAGAGAGGGGAGTAGCCACGCCAAATGGGAGACAAAAGAGGAGCTTCAGAGCCCGGCTAGGAAAGGAAGGGTGTTTCTGGTGGAGGAAAGGGCAGGTGTACAGAACTGGGACACGTGGGACAGATGCTGTCTGCCCCCATCTGGACAGAGTGAAACGCTTAGTTTATTTTAGTGAAGAATAGGGTGAGTTGGAAAAGTGGTGGGAAATGAGGTCAAGAGAGCAGTAATTCCTTAGCAAAGGTTCCTTTTCATTTTCAAAAGAGCCATTAAAGAGTTTTGTTTTGTTTTTAGAAAGGTAAAACTTTCACATGCTACAAAAGGGACTATAGGAAAAATTATCTTCCACCCTAGTCTCCCAGTCACTCAGATCCCCTCTCTGGAGGCACTAAACTTCACATCACCAACCTCTTATGAATCCCCCTGGAGATGGGGAGTATCTGTGAATGAGCAGAGAGTGAATGAACAGGTAGCGCACACACCACGCAATTAGATGCATATTCGTATGCACACATACATATTCCCCTTTCTTTACACAAATGGAAGTACATTGGACACACTATTCTGTACCTTGTTTTATTGGGTATAGCAGATAGTGCCAAAGGGTTCCAGAGTGGCTATATCAATTTACACTTCCGCCAGTAATATCTGGTTTTATGTCTCTTCTCGTTTATTCATTTATTCATTCAGATTATTATTGACTCACAGATTTTCTATTTTATTCAGTGGGTTGTAACCTAATTCCCTACTTACTTACAGTTTTATTGAGGTATAAGAATGTATAAGAATGAGTGGGTGCCCTAACCGGTTTGGCTCAGTGGATGGAGCGTCGGCCTGTGAACTGAAAGGTCCCACGTTCGATTCCGGTCAAGGGCATATACCTTGGTTGCAGGCACATTCCCAGTGGGGGGTGTGCAGGAGGCAGCTGATCGATGTTCCTCTAGCATCAATGTTTCTAACTCTCTATCCCTCTCCCTTCCTCTCTGTAAAAAATCAATAAAAAATATTAAAAAAAAAAAAAAAAAGAATGAGTGGGAAACTAAGATGGCGGCATAGGTAAACACCGGGAAATTGCTGCCTCCCACAACAACTTCAAAAATACAACGAAAGGACAGAACGCACATCATCCAGAACTACAGGAAGGCTGGCTGAGTGTAAATTCTACAACTAGAAGAAAAGAGAAAAGCACACTGAGACTCAGAGGAGCTGCAGAAGTAAAGTGCAAAGGTACGGAGGCTCGAGCGCACATGGAATGGGGCTGGTACCTGAGGACGCGGCTGTCTTTTTGAATCGGGAGGGAGTCACAAGCTCCCAACTGCTCTGAACTCCGGTTCCAGGAAGTTCCTGGGTTCTCTGGGGACCCAGGACTCATACGGGGAGAAACTGGACTGTCTGGCAGCAGGCAGAACTCTGAACTTGAGGGCGGCTTTCCCTAAGAGGTGCTTGCAGCAATTATCGGGACACTAAGACGCGTGGCCCCTTAGGGCAGGGCTGAGGACCAGCCATAGTTGCTTGCTCCGCCCTTTGGTTCCCTGAGATCCTGCCCCACCCAGGCTGTGGCAGAGGCTTTTGCATATGTATGCCCTGGCCCTTTGCAACCTGAAAATTACCTAACAAATTGCAGCTGGGCCAAGACAGACCCAGAACTTCCAAGAGAAGGCGCAGGGCCCACAGCAGCTTGCATTGCTTCACAGCTGGGCCTCATCAGGGCACCTCCAAACTCCAAAAAACGAAGGGGAATCTGCAGTACTCTTCGTAGCTCCTGCTGGGTAACCTCAGGCAGAGGCTAAATTAGCACCTCCTTAGATCCAAGAGCCAGCATACCCAGTGCTCAGAGTGGGACCATCCAGATTACAACTCCTCAGATCCATAAGGAACACACTCAGGGGGCAGACTCAGTGAGCACCAAAGCCCCACTGAAGCAAGTCTTGCTCCAGAAGGGTGTCTTCAGCACAGAAGTTCTCCCACTGCAGACACAGCTGATTCTCACTGCCAACTGGCCTGGAGGTCAATTCCTCCCAGTGATCCTACAATAATCAAAGCATAACTACAACAAGACTGTGCACAAAGCCCACAAGGGGGTGCACCAAGAGTGTCCACCTCAGGTAACTGGGGAGGCTGAGCCACTGGGCCCTACAGGACACCTAGCACACAAAATCACTCTACCAACACAGGGAAGCATAAAAAATACGGAGACAAAGAAACAGGTCACAAATGACAGAAATGGAGGAAAGCAAACGACTGGATATAGAGTTCAAAACCACGTTTATAAGGTTTTTCAAGAATTTTATGGAAACCGCCGATAAATTTAGTGAGACCCTGGAGGATATGAAAAAAGACCAACTAGAAATTAAGCATACACGGACTGAAATAAAGAATAATATACAGAGATCCAACAGCAGACAAGAGGATCCCAAGAATCAAGTCAAAGATTTGAAATACAAAGAAACAAAAAATACCCAACCGAAAAAGAAAAAGAAAAAAGATTCCAAAAATATGAAGATAGTGTAAGGAGCCTCTGGGACAACTTCAAGCGTACCAACATCAAAATTATAGGGGTACCAGAAGAAGAGAGAGGGCAAGGTATTGAAAACCTATTTGAAGAAACAATGACAGAAAACTTCCCCTACCTGGTCAAAGAAATAGACTTACAAGTCCAGGAAGCACAGAGAACCCCAAACAAAAGGAACCCAAAGAGGACCACACCAAGACACATCATAATTAAAATGCCAAGAGCAAAAGACAAAGAGAGAATCTTAAAAGCAGCAAGAGAAAGACAGTCAGTTACCTACAAGGGAGTACCCATACGACTGTCAGCTGATTTCTCAACAGAAACCATGCAGGCCAGAAGGGAATGGCAAGAACTATTCAAAGTGATGAATAGCAAGAACCTACAACCAAGATTACTTTATCCAGCAAAGCTATCATTCAGAATAGAAGGTCAGATAAAGAGCTTCACAGATAAGAAAAAGCTAAAGGAGTTTATCACCACCAAACCAGCATTATACGAAATGCTGAAAGGTATTCTTTAAGAAGAGGAAGAAGAAAAAGGAACTCTTATCATTTGCCACAGCATGGATGGAACTGGAGAGCGGATAAATACCACATGATCTCACTCATTTGTGGAATATAATGAACAACATAAGCTGATGAACAAGGACTGATCCAGAGACGGAGAGGCATTGATTGGACTGTCGGGCCTTGGAGGGAAGGTAGGGGAGGGTGGGGGTAAGGGGGAAAGATCAACCAAAGGACTTATATGCAAGCATATAGGCGTAACCAATGGACACAGACAACGGGGGGGGCGAGGGGGGGCGGTTAGGGCATGAGGGGGGGTTGGGGGCAACATGGGGACAAGGACACATATGTAATATCTTAATCAACAAAAAATATATTTTAAAAAAAATCAAATTTAAAAAACAAATAAACAAAATAAAAAATTTTTTTAAAAAAAGAATAAGTGTATATTTATGGTGTACAACTAGATGAATTTTGACCTATGTATACACCTGTGAATATATCACCCCAATCCAGATAATGAACATGTCTATTACCTATGAAAGTTCCTTGTGCCTATTTGTGAGCCATTCTTCCCTCTCCTATCCCCATCCTCAGGTAACCACTGGTCTGCTTTCTGTCATTTGCATTTTGTAGAATTTCATATAAATGGAATCCTACAGCCCTGGCTGGTTTGCTCAGTGGTTAGAGTGTTGTCCCACGGACTGAAGGGTCATGGGTTCAATTCCCAGTCAGGGGTATGTACATCGGTTGCAGGCTTCATCCCCAACCCAGGTAAGGGCATGTGTGGGAGGCAACCAATCAATGTGTCTCTCTCACATCGCTGTTTCTCTCTCTCTCCCTCCCCCTCCCTTCCTTCCACTCTCTCTAAAAACCAATGGGAAAATATCCTCAGGTTGGGGTTTTAAAAAAAATTGGGCAAAGGACCTAAATAGACACTTCTTCAAAGAGGACATACAGATGGCCAAGAGACACATGAAAAAATGCTCGAAGTCACTAATGATGCAGGGTGATGCAAATTTAACAACACCTGTCAGAATGGCTACCATCAACAAATCAATAAGCGACATGTGCTGGTGAGGATGTAGAGAAAAGGGAACCCTCGTGCACTGCTGGTGGGAATGCAGACTGGTGCAGCCACTGTGGAAAATAGTATGGAGTTTCCTCAAAAAACTAAAAATGAAACTTCCATTTGACCCAGTAATCCCACTTTGAGGAATATAATCTAAGAAGCCAGACACACCAATCAGAAGGAATATATGCAGCCCTATGTTCATAGTAGCAGTATTTACAATAGATAAGATCTGGGAACACCCTCCAAGTGCCCATCAGTGGATGAAAAAGCTGCAGTGCATTTACATAATGGAATACTATGCAGCTATAAAAAAGGGGGGATCTGTTATCCTTTGAGACAGCATGGAGAAACCTGGAGAGTATTATACTAAGCAAAATAAGAAAGACAAGTATCACATGATCTCACTCATATGTGGAATCTAATGAACAAAATAAACTGATGAACAAAATAGATCCAGAGACATGGAAGCATGGAACAGAATGATGAATCTCAAAGGTAAGGGGGAGGTGGGAAGAGATTAACCAAAGAATTTATATGTAGATATGCATAACCCATGGACACAGACAATATGAAGTAGGCCTGGAGAGGGGATGGGTATGGGGTGTAGGGCGTCATTGGGGTTTTACCCCCATTTTCATGTGGGGGACATCTATAATATTTTCAACAATAATTTTTTTAAATAGTTCCTTTTATTGCTGAGTGATAGTCCATTGTATGAATGTACCACAGATTATTTATCTATTCAGCCATCAAACAAACCAAATGATAGGCACATAGGTTGTTTCCAGTTTTTGTCTATCCTATATAATAAAAGCCTAATATGCTAAGTGTCCGGTCATTCGTTCAACCAATCAAAGCATAATATGCTAATGATATGCTAAGGCTGCTCAACTGCTCGCTATGATGTGCACTGACCATGAGGGGGCAAATGCTCTGACCAGTAGGTTAGCTTACTGCTGGGATCCAGCTAATCAGGACTGAGTGAGATGGGCCAGACATGCCCTGGAGCCCTTCTGCGGTCCCTCCCCGGCTGGCCAACCTCCCACATCCCTCCCCAACCCTGATCATGCATCGGTGGGGTCCCTTAGCCTGGCCTGAGCCCTCTCACAATCCAGGACCTCTCGGGGGATGTCAGAGAGCCAGTTTTGGCCCAATCCCGCAGGCCAGGCCGAGGGACTGCACTGGTGCACGAATTCGTGCACCAGGCCTCTAGTTACATCCTCTGAGACCACATCCATGCCCCTCCAGGATCTGGTCACAAAATTCAGGATACACGCATTGTTGCCAGGCCCCCAACCTCCCACCCACTGCCACCTTTGTCCTGAGCTGTGGGGGTCAGAGAGAATCAGGCCTTGAGGGTGAGGGAGCAGAACTCAGCAAAGAGGCCAGAGGTTTGTTCCAAATATTTTTTTAATAAATAAACAAAATCCACTAGATTGATGCATCAAACTAAGGTCAGAGGAGAGGGGAAACGAGGGAGGGAAGAGCCCCTGAGTCAACAATGCCACCTCCTCCCCAACCTTCTAGGCTAAGGCACTTTTGGGGAGACAGGTCTTTGGGGTCCTGTTATACTAGGGGAATGGGAGCGGGAGAGATTAGCCTCATCTTGAATCAGGACATCGCCGCCCTTCTCACCCTACCCCGCAACCCTATTCCTGATTTCCCCTCTCCTCTCACAGTGTTCTAAGGGGAAGTTTTGGGGGGAGAGGTCTATGCCTCTGAGGAAACAGATCCTGAAAATCCTGCTGGGACACCAGCAGCCCACTCTGCCCTCTTCATCCTGAGGCGCCATCTCTGGGGAAGGGATGGAGGGGACACACGGGCCACGCTGGGACCCAGGAGGCTATGCAGTGCCTGGCACAGGGTGCCCATCGGAGCCCAGCTCGGGGTGCCCGTCAGCAGCCAGGATGGGGTGTGCATCGGGGCTCTCCCGCCGGGGGCTGCCCCAGTTGTTCCTCAGAATGGTGCCCGTCTTTTCCTCCTTGAACTGCTGTCGGTCTTCTCGCGGGATCTTTACCGCGTGGTACTGGGGCACGGTGGCCTCGGGGTACCGCGCCCGCTTGAAGAATCCCATCTGTGAGAACACCAGGCCAGACGTGAGGAGGCTGCAGGGCTGAGGTGCCAGGGCAGATGCCCAGCACCGCCCAGCTCCTGGCTCCACCACCCCTGGGACGGAAAGAACCAAGTGCAGCAGGAAGGAGCCGGGGGAGCAGCTCCCACAGTGCCCCCGTCAGTGCTCAGTGCCCAGGTTCTCGTTTACAGCAAGAGAAAGACCAGGGGGCCCACGGAGCAAGACCACGGACATCTCCCTTGGTACCGGAGGGAGGGGTTGAAGGTGGGACATCAGGACTGCTGGCCCCAAAGGTCCCCCAGCACAAGCTTTTCAGGAGACCCACTGGCATTGCCCAGGACACAGACGAAATCTGAGGGAAAGCGTGGCTTCCTAGAGCCCCGCACACTCCGAAGTGGCTCCTCTGAAGCCATGTACATGTATAGCCTGTGTCCTCACTGGCAGCACCCCCTTAGGACAGGGCCTTCTGTCCATGAACTTGGTGACCCAGCCCTTCCCTAAATCCTGAACATGCTACACTCACACTCGGGACTGCCAGAGCCTGGGACATGCTCAGACTGCACGGTACCTCCTTGCATGTTTGTCTCTGCACTTCATGCCCAAGAAAAGGCATGCATGGCACCTCCCTGCACTCCACATGCTCACACTGCAAGACCCCACCCAGCCCTCTGTGCATGCCCCCGGCTGTGTGTACTCACTCTTAAAGCTCATCCTTACATTATCTTCCACCCCAGGTCCTAGGACTTACCCCACCCTCGTGCAATCTCATTTCTTCACCCTGAATGGTCCTGAATGCTGGGCACGCTACTAACACTCACACACACACATACACACACACACACACATATTTGTACACACGCACACACACACATGCACACAAACAAAAATTACCCCACAGTCCCTGGACCCCCAACTTCCACAGCCGAGGGCTGCACGGCCAGACGGGCCCGGTGATAGTTAGTGGGAAAAGATGAGTTCTGGCTGCTCCGACGGAAGAAGCCACACTGGGATGTCAAGGGAGGAGGGGAGCAGATGAGGGGGAGACAGGAGACTGAGGAAGGGTGGGGCTGTCTCTGCTCTGCCCCTTCTGGGGGAGCGGGGAGCCCGGATCCTGGCGCCAGTTTCATGAGGGCAGCAATCTCCCCCAAGGACGACCAGCTTCCCACAGTGGGTGCCACTCCAGAGGCCTGGTCCCCTGATGACTCCCACTGGTCAAAGGGTGAGTTTGGTCTGTGACTGGCTGGGGCTGGGATGGGAGGCTGTTCCCCACAGAGCCCGAGGACAGCACGGCTCCATACAGTCCCGCTGTGGCATGTGGGTTCGGGTATGACCTGCACCGAGTGTGCTTTGATGTGGAGCCCCAGACACAAATTTGATTCTGTCTATACTCTGTGTCTCCAAGAATGTCCACGGGGAACCTGGTATGTGGAGGCTCCAAGTTCAGCCCTAGCGGGGGCAGTTTCCTGGGATAGTTCCCCAGGCTGTTGGCCTTCATGGCCGGTTTCCTTCCCAGCCTCACCCTGCCACGCTCTAATTAAGCCAGACCACACTTCCCTGCCTCCATGGCTCCCCCACCCCCTCACCTCCCACATCCAGATCCTACTACCCCACCTTCTTCTCGCAGTGGTTCTCCACCTTCCTAATGCCACGACCCTTTCATACAGTTCCTTTAATACAGTTATGTTGTGGTGACCCCCAACCAAAACATTATTTTCGTTGCTACTTCATAACTGTAATTTTGCTACTGTAATGAATCGTAATGTAAATATCTGATATGCAGGATGTATTTTCAGGGGTCGCGACCCACAGGTTGAGAACCGCTGTAAGGCCTGGCTCCTGGGCCTGCTGCCCACAAGCCATTTCTCCTCAGAACTCCCACTGCACTTTCTCAACTGACTGCCCATCCTTGACTGCAAGGCTCCCCTCCCTCACTAGACTGTCAAATCCCTGAGGACAAGATCTGCATCTGACTTGTCTCTGAACCGTCCAGGACCTGACAGAGTCCCTGGCACAAGCATGGCAGGTGCTCGGTGCAGATTTGCTGAGTAAATGAAGTGGGTGGGTGAGGACCACGCAGGAAAGGCCACCTCCTCGCCAGGGAAGCCCAGCCCTCCCCCGCCCCCGCCCCCCCCCCCCCGCCCCATCCTCCCCAAGCCGCACCTTCCACAGGAGCAGCACCAGCAGCGCCAGCACCAGCAGCCCCGCCAGGACAGCCAGGAGGATGACCCACCAGGGGACTCCCTCTGCCACCACAGCCACGGGGTCCAAGTACACCATCACTGGGATCTGGGGAGCGAGGGGTTAATGGAGCAAGAGCTGGGCAGCAGGAGAGAAGAGCTCCTCCACCCCCACCTCCACCCCTGCCGCTCACCACTGTGGAGGCATCTCTGAGCACCAGGTTCTTGATAGAAGACTTCACGGTGATGTTGGCTCGGACAATCACTTCCAGGGACTTCACAGCTGAGTACTCCTAAGGGCGCAGGGAAGCAGGCCCTCCTCCTAAATGCCCCCGGCCCCTCACCCCCGCCCCCAGCTCCTGAAATTGTAGAATGGTGCCCAACACAGAGCGTGTTTCTACCTGTCTAGGTTTAAGAGTGTGCTGCAGCCCAGCTGGTGTGGCTCAGTGGTTGAGCACCAACCTATGAACCAGGAGGTCACAGTTCGATTCCCGGTCAGGGCATATGCCCGGGTTGCAGGCTTAATCCCCAGCGGGGGGCGTGCAGGAGGCAGCCGATCAATGATTCTCTCTCATCATTGATGTTTCTATCTCTCTCTCTCTCCCTTCCCCTCTGAAATCAATAAAAGATTTTTTTTAAAAAAAAAGAGTGTGCTGCCCGACTAGCATAGCTCAGTGATTGAGTGTTGACCTATGAACCAGGAGGTCACAGTTCAATTCCTGTTCAGGACATATGCCCGGGTTGTGGACTCCATCCTCAGGCGTGAGGAGGCAGCCAATCCATGATTCTCTCTCATCATTGGTGTTTCTAGCTCTCTCTCCCTCTTCCTTTCTCTATGAAATTAATAAAAATATATTTAAAATTTAAAAAAGAGTGTGCTGCATTTGGAAAGGGAAGAGGTAGAAGAGAAGTGAGTCCTGGAGGGGCTGCCGGGGAAGAGAGCCCAGTCCAAGCCCTAGTCACACTCTCACCTCCAGGAAGGTGCTGTTCCAGAGGCGGCCCCAGACATGCAGCACAGCCGCGCGGTCGAAGCTGTAGAGTGGGCAACTGAACAACACGCAGTTGGCGGTGCCCCGGGCACAGTCCTGGGGACCAGACGGACAGAGCTTTGAGCTGCTGAGCCTGCCCAGGGCCCAGTATCCTCACAAATGCAGTCACACAGACAGAGTCTGCCCGGAGCCTTCATCCATCCCTCCTTGAGCCTCCACATCTTGGACCCCTTTTCTCCTTGCTCCTCACCCATATCTCTATTTTCATGACCAGGCCTCAAACTTCCCTCCTCCAGGAAGTCTTCCCAGACTAACCCTAACCCAAACCTGGGCTATTTGGCTTTGAAATGCATGGGGAGCAGGGCGAAGGGCTCTTCCTTGACAGCAGCAGGCAGATTAGCTTCCCCAATTGATGTTGATGTGACCTAATGTTGGTCCCCTATTAATTGAGCACCTACTACCTGCCAGGTACTTATCTCATTTAAGCTTTACAACTATCCTGCAAGATGCATATTATCATCATCCCCATTTTTCAAATTAGAAAATTGAGGCTCAACGTGTCCAGGTGACCTACCTTAGTCCCAGAACTAGCAAACTGGTAAGTGGTGAAGCTCATATTTGAACCCAGGTCCATATTGGGCAAAACCATACTCCTACACTAAGCCCAACTCACTGACAGGAGAGGAGGCTGGAGGGACTCAGGCCCTGCTCCTTCTAGGCCTGACCCATATCCATTTGGCCTAACTTCACCTAATGGTCTACTTGCCTAAAAACATACTCAACACACTTCAGAGACAGCAGAATGGCTTGAGAGTGTTTGAATTTTGTCAATCATCTTTTATTTGGCTACTTTTTTGTTTTTTTAATATATTTTATTGATTTTTCACAGAGAGGAAGGGAGAGAGATAGAGAGTCAGAAACATCGATGAGAGAGAAACATCGATCAGCTGCCTCCTGCACATCTCCCACTGGGGATGTGCTCGCAACCCAGGCACATGCCCTTGACCGGAATCGAACCTGGGACCCTTCAGTCCGCAGGCCGACGCTCTATCCACTGAGCCAAACCGGTTTCGGCTTTATTTGGCTACTTTTAAGTAAATCAAGAACCCTCGGTCAATGTTTCTAAAAACAAGGCCTTAATTTTAAGTTAAAGAATTAATTTCAAAGTTCTGAATAAAAAAGGAGTTCTTTCGGAGGCAATTAGCCTCATGGAGAAGGTCAGACCACCCATACACAGGGAAACAGCAGTCGCCTTATCCCCAGGCGCCTTCCTTTGCCTCAGGCCTGCTCTCGGGGAGCAGGGGAGCGGAGGGCCAGGAGGCACAGGGTGTCCGTGGAGCTCCCTCCCAGACCGAGGAAGCCAGAGCTGGCCCAACTGCTGACATACCCCTGCAAACAGTCTTCCACTCCTTGCCTCCATGCCTGGCTTCACCTCCTGGCAACTGGACAAATACCCCCTTAATCGTGTTCCCCCCACACTGTCACTGCAGCACCATTCTCAAGGGGTGAGCATAGAGAATATGCCAATTTGCTCCATAAATCCACTTAAAGAACAAAACTTTGTAAAACAAGCAGGAAAAGGGGGGCAAAACTGCTCAAAAGGGATAGACTTAATGAATCCACATAATACACTATCGTTTTAATTATTAGAACTTCTTAAAACTTAAAATGCTTTGGACATTGTAAAAATCAAACAGGCTTTCTTACACAAATTGACTTTTTTGTCCTAAAAGACTTCAAAAGAACAACAAACAGATTTCAAAGGTAGCTAAAACCATCCCATCCCTATGAAATGTTATCTTTGGGCCCAGCTGGTGTGGCTCGGTGGTTGAGCATCGACCTGTGAACCAGGAGGTCACGGTTTGATTCCAGTCAGGGCACATGCCAGGGTTGGGGGGTTCGATCCCCAATGGGGGGCGTGCAGGAGGCAGCCAATCAATGATTCTCTCTCATCACTGATGTTTCTATCTCTCCCTCTTCCTTCCTCTCTGAAATCAATAAAAATATTATTTTAAAAACTAAAGTGCTATCTTTGGTATAAATGTGAGGAGCACCGAATGCACAGCCAACTGCCCCGCTCTCCAGTAAGCGCTTGGCAGGTGTGCGGGACTGTCCATCAGCCCTCAGCAGGCCAGCCTCCCTGGACACCCACCACGCTGAGTGAAGCGCCATGCCCCAGCATCCTCTGTCACACCCCCACACCCCCTTTCTGCCTGCACACATCTGCCCTGCCCTCACCAGGGTGATGTTTTTCTTCTTCTCAGCAGAGGACACTGGCCACCAGGATGTGCTAGGCTCCTGCTGCTCAGGAGGCACCTGCTGCTCCGGCTGCTCTGGCTGCTCCAGCTCTCGACGCCTCCTGTCCCTGCTGTCCACATCCTGGATGTGGGGAAAGGGGCCCGGTGAGTGTCCCTCCAAATACGGCAATCCTGAGATGGCATCTCCTCCCCACTGCCTTCCTCCTGGTCCCCCCACCCCACACACACACACACACATACATGCCCACCCTCATGACACACTTCCCGAAGTCTGACCCCCCCACACCCTGCCTCACCAGGTGGAGGATGTTGGGCCTGGGGGAGCAGAGTCCCTTCTGCCCAGGGCCCTGTCCGCCCTCCAGCTCCACCCGCATGGGGTACAGCAGCCACTTCCCGTTGGCAATCTCATGGGGCCACATGATGTTGAGGAAGGCAGAGCCAAGGGTGTTGAGTGACTGGCCCTGGTTGGAGACCTGTGGCACAGAGAATGTGAAGGGAGGGAGCTGGTTTCTGAGCGGCCCTAAATCACAGAGATGGAGGGGGTAGGGTCGAGGGGAGGGCCTCGGGAAGCACAGTTTCAACAAAGATTCAGGATCTGAGACCCCACTAGGCACCACTCTATGCCAACCCCAAACCCAGGAAAACCTGGGGAGGTCCCTGGTAGGTGTGGGAAGCCCCAGAGCAGAGCTCTGAGGAGAGACAGCAGCCCTCCCCCCATGTTCCCATCCCCCAGCTGAGGCCCCAGACAGACAAGCTTCCCGGGGCTCTCATGGCCTCCCGTCAGAGATGACCAGGAAGCGCCTGCCCACAGCTGAGGTCCAGGAGCAGGGGGAGGCCTCAAACTCGCCATACAGTGGAAGACCCCACCCTTGGGACCTGTCTCAGACACTTCTCTGTGCCAAGAAGGGAGGGCGACCATGAGGGACCAGATACCAGGACACTCACCGTGACCTCATACTTGACCTTGCTGCCCACATCCCGCTCAGACCGCATGGCACTTTCCCCCCGCACCACGCCGGAGAAGAAGAGCTGCTGGGGAATGGCCACCCTAGAGAAGAGGAGTCAAATGGGGACTGAGGAGGCCTGAGGCCCGACAGAGGGTCAGGAGGCAGAGCCCAGGCCTGGGCTTGGGAGTGGCAACGCCTGCCCCTCCAGCGCAGGTGCCCACTGGGGCCCAGCTTACCCCGTAATGGACAGTGGCAGCTCAATGAAGACATTGGCCCGGGCAGAGACGGGGTGCAGCTCCTGCTCGCTGATCCTGGTGTGTGGGCAAAGGCAGGAGTGGGCACGGGCACCACCTCAAGGGTGAGTCCCTTCTTAGGTAGACATCAATTCCACTGCCCCCAACCTTACCCACCCCAGGCCCAGCAGGCTTACGTGGACAATAGCAGCTCCACCTCCAGCTCTGTGGTCTCAATGGTGATTCCTGAGGTGCTGAGGATGAGGTAGAAGGCGATCTAGGCCAATGGTGGAGTGGGATTAGAGTCAAGGGAAGCCAGGAACTTGAGGAGGGGTCAGGGGTTAGAGGTCACTCAGATAGGGATAAGGGCAGATGTGCCAACCTGGGCATCTCTCTTCATGGGGTTCCCCAGCTCACACTCAACACGGGAGGCATTCTCATTGGACAGGCACAGGGGCTTCTCCTGGAGTGGGGAGAGGAGAGGTCAGTCTGGGTTAATGCAGACCCCCCAAGACCATGCCCCCTGCCCCGGTCCTCACCGCAGGATCCAGGGCCCGCACTCCTGAGTAGTGCAAAGAGGCAGGGAGGCTGACCAGCAGCTGGGCTTCATGGGCATCGTCCCCATCAGCCTGGGGCTGTGCTGGGTCCGAGGGAAAATTGGTGACCTTCAGCTCCAGGCCGATGAATGGCTGCCCACTCAGTGCAAACAGGGCTGTTGTCCCATCCACATCCCTAGAGGGTCAGATCCCACTCACTCTAAGATCAGAAAATCTCCCCCTGCCTCGCCCACTCCTGCCACCCTCCCCCAGTGAACGCCACTGGCCTCCACTCCCTGAGCCTCTGCTCCCACCAGTCCAAGCCTCCGTCCTCCCCATGTTCCAGAGATCCAGGATGGGAGCCAGCGGCCTTCGTTCTGATCCCAGCTCCCCCACTGACTCACCTTGGGCAGGTAACCCCTGGACCGCTCTAGGCCCCTGTTCTCCAGCTATGCAGCGGGACTAGTAATAATTCCTACCTCACAGGGTTGGGAAGGACTGCTAGTCCTTGCACGGTAGCTCCTGTGCCCCATCACTGACCCTCATCTGCTGTCTTCTGAATCATCAGCAGGTCTCCCCCAGCCTTCCAGCCTCCCGCTGCAGGCTCAGCCCCTCCCTCCGCCTGGCCCTCCTGAAGGAGCTTCCTCCCGTTCCTTGAACTCTTGCCTGCCCACCCCCCCTGCCCCCTTGCCCCCTCACATGGGCAGAGGCTGGAACTCCGTGTCGCTGACGCGGGCACAGAAGCGGGCGTGGACCAGCTGCAGATTGCTCTGACAGATCTTATCTTCGCCACAGCCTTGCTTCAGGAAGTGGACCTGGGGAGAGATTTTTTCTTCTTTTGTTTTGTTTTCTTGTATTTGTTTTATTGATTTTAGAGAGAGGAAGATGAGAGAGAGAGAGAGAGAGAGAGGTTGCCTCCTGCAGGTGCCCCAACCAGGCATCAAATCGGCAACCTGGGTATATGCCCTGACCAGGAATTGAACCCGCCTTTGAGTACCAGATGACGCTCCAGCCAACTGAGCACATTGGCCAGGGCTGGGAAGAGAGTTGAGGAGAGGGTCATTCCTAGGGGACAAGAAAGGGTGCAAATGTGTCACCAAGGCATATGGTGGGGTCGAGTGTCACAGGATTACACAACCTGGGTTCAACTCCCAGATCTGCTGCTTGCTGCCTGTGTGGTATTGAGCTGGTCAGCTAACCACGCTGAGCTGTGCCCTCTCAGGACAACGATGGGCGTACTGTGATGCTGCAGTAGACACTAGCAGGCTGGTCCACTGCAAGGACCTCTCTCCCCAGCCTTCCTTGCAGGTACTGAGTTCCAGATTCGGAAGGTGACGAGAACGTGAAGAGTGCCACTTCCAGGCTGTCCAGGAGAACCACACGAGGAGCTGTGTGCTCGCCCTCCCGGCTGAGCAGGACGGAGGTGGCCTAAGGGCCTTGGGAGCCACATTTGAACATGGCAGACCCACATCAGCCGGGGCCCCTGAATGACCCGTAGAATCAAGAGCACCGCTCCCTCTGACTATGAACACATGACCCTTTGGGCCATTCTCCACCTGGAGGGCTAGTTGTTACCGCGCCTGGAGACATGAGGAGCTGCGGGGACGCACGTGAAGGAACTCGGCAAGCTATGAGCGAGTGTCACTGATGAGGGGCTATGATCACTGCTCCTCCCAGCAACTTTTTCTGGCTAAATCAGAACCCATGCTCACCTCTGCTCGGTGGGTGCTGGGCTGGTGGGCATTGAGGATGGGGGCCACTGGGGGCAGCCCCTGGCCAGGAACCTGTCGCCGAAGCCGAGGGGTCTGCAGACTATAGGACAGGGTCACCACAATGGCCCGAAGCTTGTCTTTGACATTCTCCTGGAAAGGGGAAAGATGAAATGAACACAAGAACAATCCCCAGGCCATAGCCTTGACCAAAGCCCCACCCAGATCTAGGACAAATTCTTAAACTTGGAAAGAAGTTTAGGGAGATGAAGGAGAAAAGTGGAGAGCTGAGCAAGAAGGAAGAGTGACTAGGGTGGAAAAGGGAAGAGACCCAGGATTTAGGGCTTTGAGGACCAGATGTGACAATGGACCCTGCCATCTCCATCTCCAGGGAGTACAGAACTTGGCAGGAGACAGAAGAAGGCAACAGGTGAGGAGGAGGTCAGCCCGTAAGGGAGGCTTCCCAGAAGTCCAGATCTCAGGACGAGGTGTGCGTGTGTTAGGGAAGAAGCTAAGAGGAATCCAGGAGAAGAGATCATGCCATGACCATGACCCTCAGTGGCCAAGGGGTCAGTGTCCACCTGTAACTGAAACATGGTGTCTCCGCAGACTCGGTCATGCTGGTGTTTCAGCCACACGGTGCCTGAGGCCTGGTGCTTCAGGTCATCTGGGCCACGGCTCAGGAAGGTCACACGGGGAACCTGGCCCCGGAGCCTTCGGTCTGTGTCCCCGTCTAGCACATAATTCAGGGCTTTGGCAAGTGGGGAGAGGAGAGGAGACAGTGAGCTAGGGAACTGCTTCAATCTGACCCTGTTCCCAGGGGCCCATCTCTCCACCTTGGAGTGACCCGACCAAAGAGGTGGGAGGTTGGAAGGGGACCTCACTCACCCACAATAGGGCTGTAGCTGCTGGGGGTTGCCATGTAGCTGAAACAGACTCTTATGTCCACACTGTGGGGGGCAAAGTGTAGCTGATGGGCCAAGGCCCCACCCCCACCCCGCCCACTCCAGACCCAGTCTCAGCCCCCAGTGCCAAACTAGGCAGAGAAATGGAGAAGGGAGAGGCGCCTGGAGGCCCTGAAGTCCCCACCCCTCCTCCCTCCCCTTGGATCCAGCCTCACCAGACCAAGTGGCCGCCAGCACAGTTGGGCTGTTCTAGGTCAATGGCTCGTGGAGCAATGATGACCTCGTGGGAGACGTGGAGGACAGGTCTGGCCCTGGGGAACGGGGAGTTGAGGGCACAAAGAACGTGAGAAGATTGGGCTGGGAAATGGGAGGGGGCTCTTCAGTATCAGATTTGGGGTGAGCGGGGCTTATGTCCTCAGGAAGGGAGAAGACAGGAGCTCACCTGAAGAGCACAGCAGTGTCGGCCAGGGAGCCCACCAGCAGGTCAGGGTAATGGTTCCCATCCACGTCCAGGCCGCCCGACAGAGAGTAGCCGAAGCTCTTCAGGCTCACGGCCTCGCCCTCCAGCACCTGCAGGTCCTGACTGTCAGCCAGCACCCCGCCTCCCCTCTTCCCCTGCCCTCTGTTGCTATGCCCCTTATGTCACCCTCACCCACTCCCTCATCCCAACAAGCCCCTCACCTGGGAAGGTTTCATGACAACCCCCAGGCTGCTCCCATGGTAGATAAAGACTTTCCCATCCCCATCAAAGGGAGCGCCCACTGCGATATCTGTGCGAGCAGAAAAGGCAGTCAGGCTGTGGGGCAGGGGTGACGGGGTCCAGGCCCCAACGTTCCCTCCGTCACTCAGTTCCATACCATATGTGTTCTATTTCACTCAGAAGCCACTGAGTCCCAGGCACCTTACACACTTCACAGCTCATTTTTTAAATATATATTTTATTGATCTCAGAGAAGAAGAGAGAGGGAGAGAGAGACAGAAACATCAATGATGAGAGAGAATCATTGATTGGCTGCCTCCTGCACACCCCGCACTGGGGATCGAGCCTGCAACCCAGGCATGTGCCCCGACCTGGAATCAAGCTGTGACCTTCTGGCTCATAGGTCAAGGCTCAACCGCTAAACCACACCGGCCGGGCCTCACACCTCATTTTTTAAACCTCTCAGCTACTCTCTGCAAATATTACTAGCTCAGAAACGTTAGGTAACCTGTCCAAAGTCATAAAGCTGGTAAATGATAACGTTCAGGTGTGAGCCCATGTGGCTTCTCTCCCTGAGCCCTCAAAAGACCTCCCCTTGGGGGGAAATGGGCAACATCTGCAATAGTGTCAACAACAACAAAAAGAAAGAAAGAGAAGCCCTCCCCTGACCTCTGAGGCACCTCCCTGCCCCTGCCCTTCCCCTCCCTCTCCTGAGCCCTCCAGTTCCCGTCACACCTGGGAAGCCATCGTGGTTGAGGTCCCCGAGGACAGCCAGGCTGATCCCAAACATGGAGTCGGGGGAGCCACAGAGCCGAAGCGGGGAGACCTCAGCCCAGTGACCCCCCTGGTTCATGTACACATACACGGCACCCCCCAGCTCTTCTTGGCGCTCAAAGAAGTAGGGGGCACCCACTACCAGGTCTGCCCAACTATGGAGAAAGAACGACAGTCAGTGCGGGGTCCTGCCCAGCCAGGGAAGTCAGGAGGAGATGCCAGGGGCCCCTCGGACCTTCTGGACCCAGCTCCCCCGGCTCCACCCCCGGCCGCCCACTCACCCGTCATTGTTGAGATCAGCCACGGCCAGCGAGTAGCCAAAGCCGGAGGTCAGGCGCTCCCCTGACAGCATAACTTCGGGCACCAGGCGACTGGCACTGTCTTTGCGCAGAATGACCACAGCCCCCTTGTGGTTTGCACGGGGGGCCCCTGCGACGAAGCTCAGTTCCTCTGCACGCACCAGGCTCTTCCCTGAATCGATGGAGAAACCTGGGCAGGTGTGACCTCCCAATGAGCCCAAGAGCCAGGGCGAGTCACAGTCCCCCACCTCCGCTCCTCACGGGTCTGGAGCAGAGACGGAGCCCCCTCCAAGTTATCACCGCCACAGCTGGACTGCTCCGCCCCTCCAGAGGCCTCACAGCCCCCCCCCCACCGCCCCCCACCCAGAGACTGGCGTCTGGCACAAGAAGTGCAATGAGATCAGCCTCGGGGACTGGGGAGGAGAGAGAAAGGCAATGGCTGAGAAGCCAGACACTGGGCAGGAGCTGGGGCAGCCCCACCCCTCTGATTCCCAGAGAATTCCTCTGCCCTCTGCACGCCCAGGGGGTCCCATCCTGTCCAGTGCACCTTCTGCGCCCCCACTCCCACCATCCTGGCAGGGAGCGAAGTCTTCACATGGAGGCGGGAGACAAGGGAAGTGGGGAAGAGCTTGATCCACCCCAGTATCTCCCAGGCCTCCTTTCCTCCTTCTCTGCCGTGGGATACAGATGAGACAATGAGAGGGACTTACCAACACGGCTAGACTTTTCTGCACACACACATTCACACTCACAAACCCCTATGCAGACTTTTGTCCACCATCCATCCCTGAGAAAATGTCCCCTGGAGGTCTAGCCTCCTTCCTTCCCACATGGTGTCCACCCACCTCATAGGTTCTTCTCACCCCCCACCCCTGCCCTGTAGGTCCTTCCTCTATGAAGACCCCTGTTCACAGCCCCTTAGGTTGTCCCCCATGGGGCCTCTTCTTCTTGGGCCTGGTCACTGGGCCCAGCTTGTCTCTGAAATTTGGGCCCAACCTGTATTCCCCTGGGTGTGTGTTGGGGGAGGGAGGGGAAGCCAGGCCAAGCCCCCAGGGCCCAGGAGGACGTGGGTGGGCGCTTACAAACCTAAGTAGCTATTCAGGGCCAAGTCTCCGGCTGGTCCTGGGAGCCGGTCAGCGGGGTCCAAAGTTTTATACACCAGCTGGTCGGGGTCTGAGCTATCAATGTTGGTCACAAAGAGCAACCCTGTGGGGGCCGGGGGGGGGGGGGGACAGGGAGAGACACCGGGGAAGGGACATCCAGAAGACGGGCCACGGAGTGGAGAAACAGAGCCAGACACAGGCAAGAAGGAGACGAGGAAAAGGCGGAGAAAGAACATGAGAGCGACAAAGCGGCCAAAGGGATAAGAATAGAGAAACAAAGACAGAGATCGAGCCGGACAGAGACAGGAGGGTGGGAGCGTGGAGAGGGAGGACAAGAGAGAGGAGCAGAGGGTTAGAGAGGCTCTGGGCCAGGAGGGGTCCCTACCAAAGTAGCTGTTGGCAGGGACCGGGATGAGGCGGGGGTCCTGCTCCTTCTCACCCCCCGCCTCGTAGGGCCCGTCGTCCAGGTGGGCCAGGTCCGCCGAGCCCTGCGCACAGAGCTCCACCCTGGCCGTGCCTGCAAGGACAGACCTGTCAGTGCCAGGGCAGGAGCCCCCGTTAGGCCAGATGCTAGTTAGACAGCCACACAAGGAAGCCCCTCCTCTCCCCCCAAGCTTCTGGGGCCCCACAAACTTGGCACACACTCACCGAGTGTCAGCTCAGCCAGCGGCAGCGTGCGGAGACGGGAATGGGAGTGATGAGGTGTGGGCTGGTGTGGTGGGAAGGAGGACCAGCCGTGCGTGGGGGCTCATGCCAGCGTGTTGAGGAACACTCGGCCATGCGAAGGAGAGGAGATACCTCCATTCATGTGTGTGCTGGCATGATAGGGGTGGAAGGCGTGGCAGTGCCCGGGGCTACATGGCAGTGAACATGTGGGCATGCTTGGCCACGTGCTGCCCGCAGTCCCCTCTCTGAGCTAAGAGGGCGGCTTGGTTCCCTTCTCCCCTCCTGGAGGAGTGACTCACCCTTCCAGTTATAGGTTCCTGGGGCCCCAAAGAGGAGGTAGTGGCTGTCAGGGGAGAAGGCAGCGGCCGCGCCCTGCTGGCAGAACCCAAACTGATCGTGGCCCTGGGGGCGCCCCTCACAGAACTTCCACTCGCCACCATCCAACTCATCGTGGATGGCCAGGTCCTGGCTTAGCACAAAGCAGCGGCCGATCACGTCCCTCGTCTCCAGGATTTGGTCCACTCGCTGCCTGGCCTCATATCTGTGTGCACAGGTCTGCAGGAGGAAGGAGGCAGGGGCCAGTCCCCTGGGTGGGCCTGGGCCTGCTTCAGCCACACTGCCCACATGCAGACACGAGGCAGGCGCTGGCTCATGTGCACATACCACACACACACTCACAAACCCCTGTGCGGGCACCACTTGAGCACCACCAGCCCAGTGTTACCATAACCCACTGTCCCATCAGCACCCACTCCCTTGCCCTGGGCACCCACAGGCATGACTAAGCCAGAACACAGGCCTCGTGGCTTCGCGATTACACCCAACCTGCCAAGTTTGACCCTGTCTCTGGCCCTTTGTGACATCACCTCGTCTTCCCCCGCCTCCCCCCCCGCCCCCCCCCCCGCCCCCGCTCCACTCTCCACGTTTCAGTTGTTCTTGAAAGCCTGGCTCAGATCGCCCCATCTGCAGGAGTCGTTTCTCTCCACACCTTCAGACTTTGATCATCTGGGACTATACGCTCACTTAACATTAACCGTGCTCGGCCCCATACTGACTTGAATTCATAATTGTGGCCCTGGAGCATCCCATGCGCCCAAAGGTTGCCGGTTGGATTCCCTGTCAGGGCACAAGCCCGGGGCTGCAGGCTCGATCCCCAGTAGGGGGTGTGCAGGAGGCAGCTAATTGATGTTTTGCTCTCACATTGGTGTTTTTCTCTCTCCCTCTCCCTTCCTCTCTCTCTCTAAAAATCAATTTTTAAAAGTCTTTGAAAAAAATAATAATTGTGTATTTGTGCATGTTAGTAATGATACAGAGAGAGACAGAGGAGAGGATGAGGCTCTCCAGATATGCAGCAGCTATTTGAGGCGCGGACCAAGCTTTTCCCTGTCTTTACATGGTCTCTCCCAGTAGCTAGCACAATGCCTGATGCTTAACAAGTTCTCAGTAAGCGTTTGACAGATGGATGAATGGATGAAATGTTTAGATGGTTTAAATTTATAAGGACAGGGGCCATGTCTTATACTTTTTTTATATCTCCTTGAGGTCCTGGAAATCAGACCATCATACAAATGCCCAACCTGTGTTCTGTAAGCACATCTATGCATTTGCGTGCGTGCACGCACACACACACACACACACACACACACACACCCCACCCTGGCATGCGGTTACAGAAGTAGTACTCACAACAATCTTGCCCCCAGGACCCTGGCTCCGAACACTAACTCCCAACCACTGGTTCTCCTTGCTCTCCTTCTGCACATCAGCTGGAGGCAGGACACCGGGAATTAGGGGAGGGAAGAGGGGGCCAAGTCCTCTCCTCCCTCTTCCTGCGCACCCCCCACTCCACCCCCACAGCGCACATACCTCCCTGGTCAATGTCCACTCTGTAGCAGTCAGTCTCCTCCAGGCTCAAGGGGCAAGCGAAGAGGCCTCCAGTGCGGTTCGCCTGCTGCCCAGGCAGAGCCAGGGCCTGGGGAGCGCCCACCAGCAGCCTGTGCCATGGGGCAGGGGCAGGAGTTAGCAGCCAGAATGCTCCCCCTCCACAGAGCTGCCCTGGCCCAAACCCTCAGTACCAAGCAGAGTGTCGAAGGACTAAGAACAAAGGCCAAAAGGCAATTTCCCAAGTCCTGACCAGGGCAGGTTAACATACTTGGCCATGTAATCATCATGTTACATATGCACATACTATCTGGATGAAGAACCACATGCACAGTGAATACACACACACACACACACACACACACACACACACACACAGCAACCCGACAGCCTGGCCAGCATTGCTGGTTTGAAAGAACCGCCTGTTGCCAGCACCTGTTCCTGACCAGGCCTTGCCTACCCACTCCCTGGCCCCACTCCCAAGCTCTGCCCTCCTCCCCAGTCCTGCTGAAACCTTCCCAGAAATGCCGAGAATGCTGGGCGCAAGCGTAACAGAGGCCCAGACTGGCACCATGAGGTGGCCCAGGGATCAGGTTTGGAGGCCAAGCAAGAGGCTAGACATGGGCCTACTTCCCCCACCCTTTCATCAGGGACCCGCCAAAGACCCCACCCCAGCAACCCTGCCAGCCCAGGGTTCTATCAGGCACTCCAGCCGGCAGGCAGCAAGGTAGAGGCAAATTTCTCATTTGGTCTCCAATCTTCCCTCCATTCTCCCCCACTTCCTGAAACCCCTTTCCCAGCCTTCCTTCTCCTCCCACAGCTATGGTTTTCCCATTCCTCCCACCCCCCCTACTCCCTCCCGCCCCCTCCCAGGCTTCTCTCTTACCGCCCCCCCACGCCCCCCCCTCCCCCCCCCCGACACACACACTTTCCCAGCTACAACTTTCTTGGCAGGACAATTTTCCACAATCACAGCCAAGGCTTCTTCCCTGGGAGAGGACTGTGCTGGGAATGGAGGCTGCCTGGGTCCCTTGGGGCTGAATCCCCAGGCCAGGAGTAAACGGGGGGGGGGGGGGGGGGGAGCTGGGGATGAGGTGACTGTCACCCAGCTGGACAAGGATCCTCTTTTCGAAGCAGGAGAGACTGGAAAGTGGCAGCAGGGCAAACCTGGAGGCCTCTCTCCCACGCTGTTGCCCTCCATCCCCCTTCCCGGGGGGAGGCCCAAAGCTGTGGGGGGCAGCGCCGCAGGCAGGCATCTGTGGGGCACTGTGCCATTTCTGAGGGTGCAGGGGGAGGGGAGGGCACAGAGCCATCTCCCTTCCCACAGCTCCTCCTGGGCTCTGCCCAGCTGTCATCCCGTGTCAGAGCCAGTGTCAAGAGGCAGAAGGGGGGGGGGGAGGGGGGTGGAGTAGCAGTAGGGAAGAGAGCATGGCATGCATTCGGCATTTGTTAACAACTATTTTTTGAAAACCTATCTGCCAAGCCCTGCGTCAGGCACTGGTGAGACAAGGAAATCATATTTATTCGGCACCTACTCTGGGTCAGGCTCTAGGCTACATGCCAGGGACATGAGGAACTAGCATGTATCGCTCTCTACCTAGGTGCCAGGGCTGGGCAAGTCACATGCATTATCTCATTTAATCTCCTCCACAACCCACGTGAGGGTCCTTTTCTGGGTGTTAGAGGAAGACACTCGCGCAGAGACGTTCGGTAGTGTGCTGGGGGGACTCAGATGCACGTGGGCCCAACTCCAACACCACGCCCTTCCCACCACACTCAGGGACAGGCCCGCGCCCGAACAGGGAACCCTCCAGAAAGGGAAGAGGAGGAAAGGGAGGGAAGAGGACCCCTGAGCAAAAAAAAAAAGCAACTGAGTGGCATGGCCAACCTTCAGACAAGTCTGCAGGAATCCTGACTCATCTCCCACACAGAGGCAGCCACCTCTGAGAGGTGTCTTGCTCATCTCTGCACTTGCCCCCTAGGAGGCCGGTACCTCAGACAGTCAGCGCACAGCTAAGCACCGGGAGGAGCTAAGTCAGTGTTCAGTGTTCACCTCTCCTCTGGAGGTCAGGAAGAGAGAGGAGGGCGGAGGGGAGGGGGACTACTGGGAGAAGAGGAGTCAAGCACATGAATCCACCCAGCCCCACCCTTGGCGAACAGGCCAGCCCATCCTCCTGGAACAAGAGTTCCCACACACAGCCTCTGGTCCCTCCACCTCTGCCCCAGCCGCACACTCCTTCCTGGCTTCCTCCCACGATCCCCAGATACCTCGGGCCTCTGGGCAGAACAGTAGCCACAGCTGCAGCCACTACAGAGAGAAAAGCAAAGGCACATCGGCAGCTGGGGCAGCGGGACTCCCTGGGATCTGAGCTTAGCGGGGGGTGAACGAGAAGCCCATGACCACTGCACCCCTTGGTTCTCCACAGCCCCAGGCTCTCACCCAAGCCCAGCCCTCTCTGACTCTCAGTCTGGGTGGCCCTCTGCAGAGGGTGCTGGGCCTGAAGGCTGGCCAAGCCTTTGGATCTGGGCTTGCTGTAAGGTGCTAACGCTATTCTCTAACGCTGTGGGTCCCTATAAAGGAATTATCCTATTGGAACAGTCCTGCACTGTTCTAAGCTTTTTTACGTGCTGGGAAAGGAGAGCTGGGACTCAAAAGCTAGGGATGAGCAAGGTACTTGGTCTCTCATGGGCCAACAGGCAGCAGAGCGCCCCCTGCTGGAGCAAAATGCCCGTTAGGCAGTCAGGCCCCTGTGGGAATGCCCTCCGCTGGACTCTGGGAGACAGAGTCAGGGGCCACCTTTAGAGATGAGGGGGAAATGACAAGAGACCAAGCTATTAAAAATAACCTAGAATTTGTCTGGAAATAGCTCGGAGAGTTCAGCATGTCCTAAAAAGGCCTCCAGCTCTGGAACTCTGGCAGATGGGAGAAGGAGGGAGGAAGACAGATGAGGGAGGAAGCAGACAGAAGGCTGAAGAAGAGGTGAAATCAGTTGCTTTCTATCTCTCCCAAACTTTTTTGGGGCGGGGAGCGGGGGGCACTGACCCTGCTCCCTGATGACGGGATAACGGAAGAAGAAAGATCAGAGCTGGCCCCTCCTCCCAGCACAGGAAAACCGAAATGAGCTCTTGTCCCTACCCTCCGCCCCCAGGCCAATGGTTGGGGGGAGAAGACAGTCCCTGTGGAGGGCATCGATCCCAGTAATGGACACTTAGTGTGGCTCAGGCTGGCCTAGAAAAGCCCCGGCAGGAAGGGGTGGGAAGCTCTCTGCCCCTCCCCATCCCTCTTTTTAAAATCATACATGTAGCTGGAGCGAACAGTACAGGAAGCATGGCAGTCACAGGCCTCATACACAAGTGTCCTTCCTCCGTGGGTCCTGAACTGATTAGAAAGCAACCAGAATCGCCCCCTGCCCCTCACTCCTCCCTGCCTCCCCCCCCCCCCCCACCGCTGCTGAGATGCCTGGGCTGGAAATGTCCTGAGGGGGAGGAAGGGCAACAGCCTGGCCAGCATCCTTCCTGGACCCCTCTCTCTCTCTCTCTCTCCTGCTACTGCTGCTGCTACAACTTTGGGGGCTCTGTTTTCTACCCCTCTATCACTGAGGCGCCTGGAGCAGGCTGCCAGACCCTGCCGTCCTCTCCCAGCTTCCCCAGGTCTCGCCACAGGAGTGGCAGGTCTCCCCTGGCCTCCCAGTGCCCCGCTGCCCTGGTTCCATCCCATGGCAATGCCCTGGTTCCATCCCATGGCAATGCCCTGGTTCCATCCCTGGTTCCAACCTACGGCAATGCCCTGGTTCCATCCCTGGTTCCAACCTACGGCAATGCCCTGGTTCCATCCTATGGCAATGCCCTGGTTCCATCCCATGGCAATGCCCTGGTTCCATCCCTGGTTCCAACCTACGGCAATGCCCTGGTTCCATCCTATGGCAATGCCCTGGTTCCATCCCATGGCAATGCCCTGGTTCCATCCCTGGTTCCAACCTACGGCAATGCCCTGGTTCCATCCTATGGCAATGCCCTGGTTCCATCCTATGGCAATGCCCTGGTTCCATCCTATGGCAATGCCCTGGTTCCATTCCTGGTTCCAACCTACGGCAATGCCCTGGTTCCATCCCTGGTTCCATCCCATGGCAATGCCCTGGTTCCATCCCTGGTTCCATCCTACGGCAATGCCCTGGTTCCATCCCTGGTTCCAACCTACGGCAATGCCCTGGTTCCATCCCTGGTTCCATCCCATGGCAATGCCCTGGTTCCATCCCTGGTTCCATCCTACGGCAATGCCCTGCAGGAAGTTGCTTCTGGAGTCTCCCCTCCACCCCTCCCATGGCACCTTTGGCCTCTCTGTCCTCTCCCCCTTTTCCTGTGCTAAGAAGAGACAACATGCTCAGTCCCCTCCCTCAGGGGATTCGAGCCTCTGAAGAAGGAGGGGAGCCATGCCCCTTAGGATGCAAACGGGTGGGGGCAAACGGAGACGGTCCCTGCCCAGCCCAGAACCTTGCTCGCCAGCGCACCCCCAACGCAAGAGCCCGCGCCTGGGGCTGAGGGCAGCCCTGCAGACCCGAGGCCGCCGAGGCGCGGCCTCCAGCCCGGGTGCAGGAGAGCTGGGGGCAGCCGAGTCTCGGCGGGGTTCGAAGACCGAGCGATGAAGCAGGAGCGGGGGTCCGGGGCTCGGCACGGGGACCGCGGGCGGCGCGGTGACTCACCAGCTCTGGGGCCGGGGCTGTAGCTGCCGGTGCAGGGCCACCGAGAAGCCGAAGAGGCTCCCCGGCTCGCCCTCCTTGCGCAGCGCGCCCATCACATCCAGATTGAAGGCGACGGCCCCGGGGGAGAGCAATCCGGCGAGCAGGGTGCCCAGAAGGTAACAAATCCCCGCGGGGCCCCGAGGATCGCGGCCCGGAGTCCCCGCCATGGGGACACCCCTCGCGCGCTCCCCGAGAGCGCAAGGAAACTCGCTCGCGCCCCAGACCCAGGTGTCCCAGGCGGCCCCTGGTCCCGAGTCCCGCGGGTCTCCGCACAGCTTCCACCGCTCCGCCGCCCCACGCCGCCCCGCAACTGCGGCAGCCGCGGCCGGGCGTCCACGGGGCTCCCGCCTCCGCCCCGGGCGCCGCCCCGCCCCGCCCTCGGCCCGCCCCTCGCGCCGCTGCAGGTGGAGGCCGCGCGTCGCGGAAGGATGCCCAGGCGCCCGCCCCGAGCCGGACCTGGCCCGAGGGTGGGACCTGGCCTCGCTGCACCCCCCACCCCCCAGCCCCGCCCCAGCGCCCTCACTCTCTCCTGCCCTCTCTCCTGCCGAGCCCGCGAGGGGTGGAGGCGGCGCCCCGGAATGGCGAGCGGGCGCGAGGGAGGAGTACAGACAGAACGGGACCGAAAAAGAGGAAAGAGGGTAGGAGATGCGAAGGCGGGGAGAGAGGGGCAAACGGAAAGAGAGGCGATGAAAGGACAGCGGTCTCCAGCCGGCCCCTGTGGTCCCTCGGTGCTCCCCTCTCGCCTTGGCTGCATGAGGCACCTCTCGTGCTGTTCCAGTCACCCCGCTCCCCCCTCTTCCCACCCCGCTCCCCCCTCTTCCCACCCCGCTCCCCGAGGCCCGGCAGTGACACAACATCCAGGGCAAGAGAGAGAAACTCAGCAGGCCTGGGGAAGGGAGCAACGGAGGCGGGAAGAAAGAAACAACAAGAGGAAAGAGAGGGAGAAAGAAGGGCAAGAGTTTGATCAATGAGGGATGGGCCCGGCCGGCGTGGCTCCGCGGTTGAGCGTCGACCTATGAACCTGGAGGTCACAGATCGATTCCTGTCAGGGCACATGCCCGGGTGGTGGGCTCGATCCCCAGTGTGGGCGTGATCCCCAGAGGGGGGAGAGGGGAACGTTCAGGAGGCAGCCAATCAATGATTCTCTCTCATCATTGATGTTTCTCTCTCTCTCCCTCCCTCTCCCTTCCTCTTTGAAATCAATAAAAATATATTTTTTAAAAAATAAGAGATGGGAGAAAACAAGAGAAAAGACTGACGATGATAAAGGAAGAGGAACAAAGGCAAGGATGAGAGATGGGGCCCAAGAGGCAGGGAGATGGGAAGGATGTCTGCAGTTCCCAGGCCCTTCCTAGGACTGGGCATTTCCCACCACCACTGGGGAGAGGATGGGAGGGCGGAGTCCTGGCTGGCCCAGGCAGGAGCTGGGTGTGGCTTCCCAGGGACCTACCAGCAGGCCTGTCCCTCTTCCTCTCCCTTCCCCCCAATGCTGAGGCAGAAGCAAAGGGAGGGGGGACATTTTCCAACTCTGCTATTTATAACTCCAACCCAGAAATGGAGCCAGGAGGAGAGATAGGGAATAATTTCGCACAACTAGAACCTCACTTGTTCCCACCTTCCCTCCTCTTCCTAGTTGTCTTTCTTATGGGGTGTTGGTCTTGTGCATATCCATCTGTCCACTGCTCGCTCTCTCTCTCGCTCTCTCTCTCTCTCTCTGGTTTTGTCTCGTTCGAAACTCTATGTTTGTCCCCCTTCTCGGAATCTTTCACAGACGATTTCTCAATGTCTCTAATGTTTTCTCTGCCCCTCAAACACTGTCATATTCTTGAGATCCTGTCTTCTCCCTCCCTTTCTTAAAAGCCCCAATGTGACCTACCTAGTTCCCCTTCACACGCTCACTTTGTCTCTCTTACTTCTTTGTCCAAGAGGGTGCTTCTCACCAAGCAAACAAACAGGTAGGCCCTTACTCTGCTGGCCCTGACACAATTCTCTGCCTGCGTGAATTACTATCCCCCTTTGGGCCTCCGTTTTTTACAACACGACACGCATGGCCCTCTCCCCCAGGGGACGAGGCAATCTCTGCACAAGTGCTGCCAGCGGGCTGACACAGGGCCCTGCTGTTATCAGCCCCCAGAAATGCTCTCTCCATTACTTATGCACTTCAGAGCCACAGACAGTAGGGAAGAGCTGACGTGAGGATGCAGGATAGTAACATCAGATTAGGACCCGGGACTCCCCTCCCGACTCAGCCCAGACCCACAGCCGGCCTCGGAATGCGGTTAGAACCCCAGCTGCCTCCTTTCTGCACCTACAGCTTCTGCCTCCCTCCGGCTCCCCTCCTCTGGCTCCTGCTAAACCCAAGGCTGAAATCAGATGCCAAAAATCTGCTTCTGAACTCCTCTGCCCAAATATTTGAGAAGTCACCTCACTGCTACAGGAGGAAGGAGAGAAAGGCTGCCCAAATTAGCCTGCCTATAAATAGTGGGGCAAGGGTTGGCGGGAGCAGGCGGGAGCTCCGGCGCAGCCTCGTACGGTTAGACACGTAGATTTTTCTCTAAAAGAGAAGTGAGACCAGATTGCTGGAGTGGAAAGCAATATCATGGGAACACTGTAGGTGAAGGGGGGGATGAAGACGCTTGAGGGGTCCTGAGAATGGAGGAAGCTGAACATTAGAATAAGCAACCTGCCAGAGAACTTCCTGTATTTGAGTCAAGAGTTTGGGAATTCTCCCCAGCCCACTTGGCTCAGTGGATAGAGCATCAGCCTGTGGACTGAAGGGATCTCGGGTTTGATTCCAGTCAAGGGCATATGCCTGCATTGCAGGCTAGATCCCCAGTAGGGGGCGTGCAGGAGGCAGCCAATCAATGATTCTCTCTCATCATTGATGTTTCTATCTCTCTCTCCCTCTCCCTTCCTCTCTGAAATCAATAAAAATATTTTTTAAAAAGCTCTGATCACAAGAACAACAAAAAAATTATTTAAAAAAAGAGTTTGGGAATTCATTAAATTAAAACCAGTGCTGATACTATATGATTCCACTCATATAACATTCTCAAAATAATAAAACTATAAGAGATGAAGAACAGATTAGTGATTTCCCAGGGACAGGGATGGGGAGGGGGGCATATAAAAGAATAGCATAGGAAGTTCTTTTGTAGTGATGAAGAGTTCTGTATCTTTTTTTAAAATATACTTTTATTTATTTCAGAGAGGAAGGGAGAGGGTGAGAAAGATAGAAACATCAATGATGAGAATCATTAGTTGGCTGCCTCCTGCATGGCCCACATTGGGGATCCAGCCCACAAGCCATCGAACCGTGACTTCTTGGTTCTTAGGTTGACACAACCATGAGCCACGCTGGCCAGGTGAGTTCTGCATCTTTTTTGTTGTTGTTAATCCTCACCTGAGGATATTTTTCCATTGATTTTTAAGGAGAGTGGAAGAGAGAGGGAAAGACAGAGAGAAACATTCATGTCAGAGAAACATCCATGTGAGAGACACACCTCAATTGGTTGCCTCCTGCACAAGCCCGGACCAGGGACTGGGCTGGGGAGGAGCCTGCAACCAAGGTACGTGCCCTTGACCGGAATTGAACCCATGACCCTTTGGTCTGCAGGCCAACACTCTATCCACTGAGCCAAACCAGCTAGGGCAGAGTTCTGTATCTTGATTTTGGTGGTGGTTATTTGAGACTTTACATAAGACGAAGTAGTCTACACGCATGCACACACACACAAACACACACAAATGAGTGCATGTAAAACACTGGTGACAATTGGATAAGGCCTGTAGACTAGTTAATAGCATCGTAGCTGTGTCAGCTCCTGGTTTAGATATTGTGCTACAGCTATGTAAGACATCACCACTGGGGGAAGGGTACTCAGGACTTCATGTACTATTTTTGCAACTTCCTCTGAGTGGACAACTATTTCAAAATAAGTTTGAAAATTGATAAATGCCCAGGCTCAGCGAAGACTTGTCTGAGTGGAAGCTGGGGCTTTCTCCAACCCCTTTCTACTCTCACAGCTTTCTTCCCCTCCATCGGGATCCCTATTTTGCAGCCCTCAACTTGCAGAACACACACTCCCTCCACCTGATCTGGCAGCAGAGCCTGGGCCCATATGTCCCAGGGTCAGCCTTTTCCTCCTCACCACACAACGTGGTGCCTTTCTCACCCCAGCCACCTCTCCAGCACCGGAATCCTCCGCCTGCCTCTGAGCTCTGGCTGTGGCCAACGCTTCAACTATGGGAGTGGCTGGGAGAGGAAGAATAGAAATGTGATCGAGGGGAGTCACTGGAGAAATGGCCACTCTGGTCTTTGAGGATCTTGGGGAGAAGGACTAGGAGGTCATTCCCACAGGGAGCCATTTAAACGGACTTGAGGGCCTCTTTTCTTTGAGCGCTGGCTTCAGGCCAACATTTGGAACTTGGCCACACCACCAACAGCCCCCTCTTGAAGCCCAGCCAGATTTCCCGGTTTGAGAAGCTTCTCCACTCACACCATGCCCTCCCACAGTCCTCACCAACCCCAAACAACCCAGCAGCTTCCGGCCCTACAGTTTAGCCCAGTCAGCCACCTTGGAGCTTGCTAATTAAAGCTAACTCTGAAAGAGACCTCAAAAGAGCAGGGAAAGGAGTGGAGAAAAAGAGCATGGAGTTACATCCACTCATCCTAAGGGAGAATAATCAGGGTGGGAAATTGTAAGGAGAGATGGGCAGAGAGAGATTTCAAATATCAAGACTCATTCTCCGGTTACAGTGCAACTTTTCTCCATAGCTACCAAATATAAGTGGGGCTGAGCTTAAACTGCAGCGGAAACTACGTGGTTGGACAGTCAGCAAGAAGGGCCCAGCAAAAGAGCAGCTGGAGGACCATCCTGGAGAGATAAGCTGCAGGCCCCAGATACGGGACCCATGTCTGCTGTCCAGCTCTAGGGCACAGGAACTGCCAGTATGCGGGAGAAGAGGGCGGGGCTTATGTCTGCAGCGTACTGGCAATCTCTCTGCTGATTGTGAAAATGTCAGACGGTTGTGCCAAGCGGGGTGAGGGTAACACAGGATGGGCCTGGCACACTCCCTGTGTCAGCCTATTCTTAACATGCACAGACTGACCATTGAAACCCCCAACACCAACAACCCTCATTAGCCCCTGCCCTCTGTTTCATGCCCCTCAAGTCATCATTCTCTGGTACCTCTTCCAACCCCTGCCCTTCTTTCCCAGGCTCCACAGCTCTGGGAGTGAGACACCAGGCACGTTCCCGTCTGCCTCTATTTTGCTTGCTCACTGCAGTTAGAAGCAGGAGCCAGGGTGGAGGTGGGGGGAGGGCCGGGAGAGGCTGCCCTGTGATGCTCTCACTCTTCCCGCTTTTATTGATCAGCCGTTCTCTGGAGTGGAGCCTCTTCCCAAACACTCCTCCCCTGCCAGGATTCCCTTCACCTGAGGTCTGAGCTAGAAGGGCCTGGTGGCAACAAACAGGGCCTCCCGTCCCAGGGCCTCTCCCACAGTGTCTGCAGCACAGTCGTTCCACTCAGGCTTTGGAACCAAATAGCCTGGATTTGTAGCCGACCTCTACTTCTTGTGAGCTCTGTCACTATTTCACTGCTCTGTAGCTGGAATTCTTCATCTGCAAACTGGGGGTGATAATTATAATACTTTACAGGATAGTTCTGGGGGTTAAATTAATGAATACATGTAAAGTGCTTGACCCATGGTAAGTACTCAGGAAATGTTGGAAAAAGAAGTTATCCTATATAATAAAAGCCTAATATGCAAATCGACCAAACAGCAAAACAATGGGTGGAATGACTGTTCGCTATGATGTGCACTGACCATCAGGGGGCAGATGCTCAATGTAGGAGCTGCCCCCAGCTCGCAGGCCCCAGACCAGCCAAGGCAGGTGCCAGTGGGTGCCCCCTGATTGCCCTGATGGTCGCCCCACAGATCATCCCTGATGGCCAGCCAGGCCTAGGAACCCTACCTGTGCATGAATTTCGTGCACCAGGCCTCTAGTAGTACACACATAAGCACAGACACACGCACAGTATCCAGCATTTTTATTCAGAATTTTTATTTTGACACTTAATGTTCTTCTTTATGCTACCACTTAACCAATTCACTCCCTAATCTTTTGGTGTTCCCACATCTCCCAGGAAGTAAGATGCTACTCTGCAAATAGCTGAATGAATGAAAGTAACCCTCAACTCATCCTCAGAAAATTCAAAAAGGGCGTTTTATTCTAATTCAGTCAGCACCCATTTCTCCACCCCCTGCAAGTAGATGTGATAAAGTCAGTTTTCAACTATGTAACTGAATCACAAAATGAGAAAATGCCAAAGCTTGAAATGGCTTCAGATATGGTTTAGTCTAGTGATTCTCATCCTTTGATGCATTTTAGAATCACCTGAACAACTTTTTAAAAAAATAGTTATGTCTGGGCTCCACTCCTCTGAGATTTAATTAGTCTAGGGTCAGGGAATTTTTTTAAACTTCCCCATGTGATTCTAATGTTTAGCCCTTATTTCACAAAGGAAAAAGAACACGAATCCAGAGTGGAGAAGCAATTTGCCCAAAGTCACCCAGCATGTCAGTACACGGTGCACCAAGAGAGACTGTGGCCATAGCAAGAATATGTTGATGATGTTTATAATTTTTCTTGTTGGAGTTATCCCAGAAGCATTTTTCTTAGTTCAGAGAGGTATTATGTCGTTTACCTTTTACTGTGACAACAGCAGTTATTCTTCTGGTAAGACTGAAATGGGTTCCCATTCCCTGACCACAGAAGCACAGAGATGGCATTGCGCATTACTGCACTTAGCCACAATTAGCAAAGCTCCCTAGGAGGCCACTTGAGGTGCCCAAAATACTGCCTCTCTACAATGATCACCCCGCGCTGAGGGACCGCAGCAGTGGTGAGAAGAGGGAGAGCTGGAAAAGAAAGGAAAGCTGTCCCTCCTAGAGGGAAGGAGCTGAGAACAACTGAGAACCGGCCAGAGCTGCCAGGAGGGCAAGGCAAGAAAGGAAAAGAATTTCAATGAGCCTAGGGAGCCTCTGCTCCGCCAACAAGCAAACCATGATGGACAGCCTGGCAACATCCACCTCTCCCCACCCCCCCACCACCCCTGCAACCCCACCCCCCCAACCCCACCCCTCCACACACACCACACACACCAGGAGCCTGAGATCCAAAAGAAATGTTAAAAACTGGCTCTGGCCCTAGCTGGTTTTGCTCAGTGGATAGAGCATTGGCCTACGAACTGAAGGGTCCTGGGTCCGATTCCCATCAGGGGCATGTACCTACTTGCAGGCTCCTCCCCTGCCCAGTCCCTGGTCAGGCACGTGCAGGAGGCAACCAACCGATGTGTTTCTCTCACATTGACATTTCTCTCTGTCTTTCCCTCTCTCTTCCACTCTCTCTAAAAGTCAATGGGAAAATATCCTCAGGTGAAAAAATTGGCTCTGCACCTGGCCAGTGTGGCTCAATGGTTGAGCATCAACCCTTGAACCAGAAGGCCAGGGTTCTATTCCTGATCAGGGCACATGCCTGGGGTTGCAGGCTCCATCTCCAGTGGGGGGCGTACAGAAGGAAGCTGATCAATGATTCTCAGCATTGATGTTTCTACCTGTCTCTCCCTCTCCCATCCTCTCTGAAATCAATAAAAAAAAATATTTATTTTTAAAAATTGTCTCTGCAATGTGAGTGGTAAAGAAAACGTCTTCCAACATTCACCAAAAAGTGAACTCGCCATAAAGACAAGAGCTCACCCGCCCCCAACTCTTGACTGTTCCCTTTCTTCCCAGCCAAGATCTCACTACCTGCCAACCTAGGCTCAAAAAGGGGGCGGGCCCGACGTCACGTGACTGCGCGGTCACGTGGCCCGGGCCCCTCTGCGCAGAGCCGTGCGTCCCGCTCCGGAGTCTGCGGGGCCCGGCGCGTCCAGCCTCCCCGCCCCAGCCCGACGCGACCATGCTGTCCCGCCTGCTGAAGGAGCACCAGGCCAAGCAGAACGAACGCAAGGAGCTGCAGGGTGAGCCCACAGCCTGTCTGCCTGCGCGTCCTCTCCCGCCGCGGCCTAGCCTCAGCCCCGAGCCTGAACCTCGAGTAATGGCCCAGATCCAGGGAAGGGCGCGGGCTCGTGGGCACGGGCGTCGGAGGAGGGGGAGGTGGTGCTTCTTTGGAAAGTCCGTCCGGTGCCAACGGGCTCTAGTCCCTTTAGCGGCACCCGTGTCCTCTCGGAGACGCCCCTCGGCTGGGCCGCCGGCCTCGTAGTCCCGCCCCTGCTCCGGGGGCGCTGTGCCGATTGGTCCCGGCGGCCGCTCCTCCCGGGAGTGGGCGGGGCTCCAGGAGGGAGGAGGGTGTTGGGGACCCGCCCCAGATGGGATTCTCCGGGGCCGGAAACAGCCCAAGCAGGTGTGGGCGCCTGTTTGCTGAACCCGGGCTTGGGATCCGGAGTTGCCGACCCTGAGGCCAAGGAAGCGGGGAGTCTGCACCCCTGGACCTTGACGTCCCCGGGCGAGACGCTCCCCCTCTCCAGGCGCCGGGCTCCTCGCCTCGGACATGAAAGCTGTTTCTGTTGGGCCAAGTCCTTTGCAGCTCTGGCGCTGAGATCAGTTGACATGTTCCCACAACTAGCAGAATAGTCATGAGTAGGGGGGCCTTCAAGCAGCCCCCCCCTGAGAAACACCTCGTCGCCACTCCGATCCCTTCCCCCTCCTCCCCGCAGAGAAGAGGAGGCGAGAGGCCATCTCTGCAGCGACCTGCCTGACAGAAGCTCTGGTGGACCACCTCAATGTGGGGTATGAACGCTCCCACCCAACCAGCTGCCCGCCCGCGTTCAGGCGCAGGCAAGACCGAGGGCAGCCGCCCTGGAAGGGAGGGATGTGCTGCTCATCCTTCCCTCCCCCACGCAGCTTACGGTCAGGAGAGGCTGAGTCAGCTCTGACCCTCAGCACGTCAGGGACGAGCAGCCAGCTCTGTCCCTCCTCACAGTGACCCCCCCTGGTGCCCACCACCTGATGCCCTCCGCCCACCTCCTCGCACCCCTCAGGCCAGCTGGCGCTTTGGTGGGAGGGCGGTGCCCTCCTTCGCCATGGCTGACTGCCTTCTCCACCGCCCACCCTCTGGCCGGCCGGGGAGCAGCTGGCAGGAAAGAGACGGCACAGCTGGTGAGGGTGAGGGTGAGGGTGAGAGCAGGACCCCTGCCAGGCGCCCCAGCAGAACCCGGCTGTCTCTGCCCTTCCTTCTGGGCCTCGGGGGCGGGGCCTTTTTTGGAAAGTCTGTCCCGGTGCCACCGGGCTCCAGGGACTACCCTCTGCTCCAGTCCTAAGTGGAAAAAACTTGGGAAGGAGCAAAGAATATTCTCTTGACCGGGAGTGACCCGGGAGGGTGCAGAGATGATGGTTGTCGGCCGTTTATTGGAAGAAAGGAGGCAGTTATGTATGATGCCTTCCACCCCAGGGCAAATAGTTGTGAATCCAGAGACTGAGTCACCCAAGTGAGCCAGGCAGGGGCTGCCATCTTCATGACTCATTTCTGGGGAAGATTAGGGCAAGAAAGGCTGTGGTCAGGCAGGGCCTCTGACCGCCCTGCCCTCCAGGCCCTCCCTCCATTCAGATGAATAGTGGAGAGCAGGAGATCAACAGGAAAAGCAGATTTGAGAAACTCCCAGAGGAATCTGGAAACATGGGAGCCCCCTACTCTTACTGTTTCAGGTCCTACACTGCCCCCTACTGTGGCCACCTGTCCCCAGGGACAGGGCCTTACCCCACACGCATACATTGGCGCCTCCTGGCTCTGCTGAGACGTTGGCCCGGGCTTCTTCCTCTCTTCTGACTCTGCTAGGGGCCACCCCACTTTCAGTTGAGAGGGCAGCTAAGCCAAAGCCAGATTAGAAAGGGTTCTGTGCTGCTGCCCACGGCTCGCCTCATTCCCCGGGAAGGGACACAAAGGCCCCGTTTATCTCGGCCCCTGTCAGGTGTCCTTCCCCCTCTCGCCACACCCCCAGCCCCTTGCCCTCTCCAGCCCCCACGGATTCCTGTGGGTGGGGGCACCGGATGTGGACTCTCTCAGCTGACCTAGAGCTTCGGGGTGGGTAGTGGAAGATTCACCAGCCAGTAAGGGAGAACAGTGATTGCACAATTATTGCAGGAGGGTCGGGGGGGTGGAGGCGGGCAGAGAATTGAGGATACCAACCTCATGGCAATCATGGTAATGGCAGCCAGCACCTTGATTGAGGAGAAAAGAAAATAGAGCAGAGCGGAAGGAAGGGAGAACGTGTGCATGTGTGTTCATTTGTGTGGGCGGGAGGAGAAGGGTTGGGAGAGAGACTGAGCCAAGAAGCAGTCCCTGGGAGATCTTCTCTTGACCCTGAGTTCCTGGGGAGGGGGTTGCTCTCCCATCCGACCCCAGGTTCAGGGAGCGGCCAAAGTTTCCTTCCCAACTTTTTGCACAGATCCCTAGGCTTCCAGTTGCTGCCAGATGTGTCCCTGCTACTGGATTTTCCCAGCTTTCCCCATCTCCCCCTTTTTCTTCCCAGCTCTTTACTCAGGGATATCCCCCTACCAGGCTAGCCTTGCTTCCCCCACGCAGCTTCAGGAACTCTTTTCGGGGTAGGAGATGGTGTGTTTCTACACAGCTCCCAGCGAGGGTCTCCTGAGAATCCTGGGAGTGGGAGGAAGAAGCTGGGTTCATTTGCATGTACTAGTCTTGTTGCGTCACTTCCCAGTATGGTCAGTCACGAGGTTGTCCCCAGCCTGACCCCTGGCTGGCCTCCCACTCTTGCAGTGGGGTGTTAGTCCTGGAGACCACTCTCACCAGTTGGGTGGGTCGATGTCCTCCCTTCTCCAACCTCTAGTGTGGCCCAGGCCTACATGAACCAGAGAAAGCTGGACCATGAGGTAAAGACCCTACAGGTCCAGGCTGCCCAATTTGCCAAGCAGACAGGCCAATGGATCGGGATGGTGGAAAACTTCAATCAGGCACTCAAGGTGGGCCACACTCCCGACATCAACATCGCATCCTGGGCCCCCACTGGCTGCCTCCAGTAGGGTCACCTCAGACCTGGGGCTAACGAAGTGGTGGGATGGCCCCAGAAACCCCATCTATGGCCCCAGAAACCCCATCTATTGCCTCAGAAACCCCATCTATGGCCCCTGTGTCAGAGAAGCTAGCGAAAGGTAAAGGGAGCTGGTGGGTCTAAGCAAAGCCCTTTGTAGGGGATGGGTGGGAAGTGCCCCCATCCATCCACTAGAGCCACCCTCTACTCACCCTGATTTGAGGATCCCCACCCTCTCCCCTTCCCAGGAAATCGGGGATGTGGAGAACTGGGCTCGGAGCATTGAGATGGACATGCGCACCATTGCCACTGCCCTGGAGTATGTCTACAAAGGACAGCTGCAGTCGGCCCCGTCCTAGCCCCTCCCCCTCCCCCTCTGCCTCGCTCCTACCCCCTCCACCTCCCCTTGGGGCAGGAGGGAGGCTGGCAGGCCACAAATAAAACACAAGCCTCAGTTTCTCTGTGATACATTTCAAGGAGCTACTAGCTGAGCATCGGGGGTGGGAGGGGAAGGGTCATAGACCCTAAGGGACAGGCCCCTGGTGCAGGCGCCCGCCCATTGGGTGACCAGAAGTCGGGAGTTTCCCACACCTCTCCAGAGAGGGCCCCAGGAGAGGCCCTGCCGGCAAGCATCCTGACTTAGGACTTCCCTTTCCTGCAGGGGAGCAATGAGGCAGGGAGCGGGCCTGGTCCCGCCTCTGGTGCTCTGCCTCTCCACGTGCCCGTGGCCTCTCCCAGCCTGGTACTAAGCCGTGTCATGAGTCTGGACCTTGTGGGAGATTAACTCTTGGGCATGGGAGCACTTTGGAGGAGAAATGACAGGTCCGAGGTCACCCACAGGCAGGGGCAGTTGTCATACTTGATAGATCCTGCTCCTGGGAGCCTACGACAGAGGTGGTCAGGAACCCCGGCTGGAGAAGGTAGCCATGAAGGGGTCTGGGCACGCCTGGCCCGTGCCAAGCCGCGGCTGACCGGCTTCCGCTTCCCTGACTCCGCCCCTCAGCCTTCCACCCCCCCCTCCCCCCCCCACACACACACACACACACACACACACACATACTTAATACCTCTGGCACCCAGTCCACCCGCCGTGGACTTTGGCCTCAGCTGTAGCTTGTTCGGGAGCCGGGAGGACTGGGAGCAAAGGAAGAAGCGTCTGGTGCAGCACCTGCCAGCTTTCCCCCCCGAGGAGGTGAGCAGGGCGGGAGCTGGGGAGCTGGGAGGACGTGCCAGGCATCGCATTGCTGATAACGCACACTTCTCCCTTCTGATCCTGCACAACTCCCCAGTGGGCCTGTGGGTGCTGGTCCCACCTGGCAGGTGAGAAAACAGGTCCAGAGGCTCAGCATCACACAGTAAGTTAGGGGCCACCGGACTGAAGTGCAGGGCCCTTTGCCCCGTGTGTGTTTCCTAAAACAAGGCCCGGCTTAATTTAGAGAGTTCAGGTGTCCCTGGTTCAGCAGGAGAGAAAAGGGGACAGCAAATGAGAGCTGCTGCTCCCACGCGGCCGGCTGCCCTCGGAAGGGGCTTATCTGGTTTTCATTGTTACCCACAAGCATAGGGGCTGCCCAGATCCTGGCTTTGCCTAGAGGAGGCACAATTTGCCATTTATCTGCCAAGCAGATGCTGAGACCAGAGACTCCCAGCTAGGGAGGCTATTAGGGGCAAGGGCTCGAGGGTCAGAGTAAACCGCACGTGTTCTCCTGCCCAGCCCGGCTGCCACCTGCAGATCACGTGGGCTCCGGCCATGTGGCTGCCTGTGCTGCTGGGAGTCTTACTCTGGGCAGCACTGTGGCTGCTCAGAGACCGGCAGAGCCTGCCCCCCAGCAATGCCTTCGTCTTCATCACCGGCTGTGATTCTGGCTTCGGGCGGCTCCTGGCACTGAGGCTGGACCAGAGAGGCTTCCGAGTCCTGGCCAGCTGCCTGACCCCCTCGGGGGCAGAGGACCTGCAGCGGGCTGCCTCCTCCCGCCTCCACACCACCCTGCTGGACGTCACCGACCCCCAGAGCGTCCAGCGGGCAGCCAAATGGGTGGAAACATATGTTGGGGAAATAGGTGAGTCTGGCTGAGCCGCTGGGAACATGGTGTAGGGGTTCACTCACACGGGCAGTGGGAACCAGGGGGACTGTGAGGGGAAGGAGCAGTGCTCAGGCCGCCCAGGAAGGAGGGCCTTGGAATGCCTGCCCTACCCTCCGTGACTCCCCCCGCCCCCCTCCCCCTTTACAGGGCTTTTCGGTCTGGTGAATAATGCCGGTGTAGCTGGTATCATTGGGCCCACACCATGGCTGACCAGGGATGACTTCCACCGGGTGCTGAATGTGAACACACTGGGTCCCATCGGGGTCACCCTTGCCCTGCTACCTTTACTGCAACGGGCCCGGGGCCGGGTGATCAACATCACCAGCGTCCTGGGTCGCCTGGCAGCCAATGGTGGGGGCTACTGTGTCTCCAAGTTTGGCCTGGAGGCCTTCTCAGACAGTCTGAGGTGAGGTGGCAGGGCCCCAGGCTCCCAGCCCACTGAAAAAAGAATTAGTGTCTGCCCTGCAAAGACTACTAAAACATGTAATGGAATACTTCAAAGGAGATAGTCTAGGGCTCAGCTTCATAGCCCAGCCTCTCATGTGAGTTTTGTGACTGTAATAGGTTAATTTTCTTATCCCAGTTTATTCCTCATCTGTTAGATCAGGATGAGAAGACCGATGTCATGGGTGTTGGGAGTGAAATGAGATACATGTAAAGCCAACAGTACCTGGCACATAGAAAATGTCCCAAGCCCTAGCTGGTTGGCTCAGTGGATAGAGCGTGGGCCCGTGGACTGAAGGGTCCCAGGTCCAATTCCAGTCAAGGGCACATGCCTTGGTTGCAGGTTCCCCGGCCCTGGTTAGGGTTCATGCAGGAGGCAACCAATCGATGTATCTTACATTGATGATTCTCTCTGTCTCTCCCTCTCCTTTCCACTCTCTGAAAATCAATGGAAAAATATCCTCAGGTGAGGATTAACAAAAAAGAAAATACCTCCAAAAGCCTGCTATCATTATTAGTATTATTAATAACTAGAGGCCTAGTGCACAGGTGGGGTCTCTTGGCCTGGCTGGCGATTGGGACTGATCAGGGCCATCTTGCCCAGTCCTGATTGGGGCCGATGGGGGCCAGCCGGCCAGGAAGGGACCGTGGGAAGTTGGCCAGTTGGGGAGGGACTGCGGGGGGGGGGGGGGGGGGGTCCAGGGCATGTCTGGCCTGTCTTGCCCAGTCCTAATTGGCCAGACCCCAGTAGCAAGCTAACCTACCAGTCAGAGCATCTGCCCTCTGGTGGTCAGTGCACATCATAACGACCGGTCGATTGGTCCTACCAATTCATCTGACACTTAGCATATTAGGCTTTTATATAAAGAGATGAGCTAGTACCTTTACATGTTTTCTTATTAATTCTCATGGTAGGTATTAATACCCATAGAGTAACATAACTTACCCAAGACCGCTGGAACTGTGCTCACCCACTGAGCCTGGTCATTCTGTTCTCCTGCCCCTCATCTTTAGATGGTAATGTTCAAAGTCCCATGAGAGCACAGTGAAGACTTGACAAGAACGACATGGGAGCAGGGCCTGAAGTTTAAGATTTTTTTATATTTTTAGAGAGAGAGGAAAGGAGAGACATTGATGTGAGAGCGAAACATCTATCAATCGACTGCCTCCTGCACACTCCCTACCCAGGGTTGAGCCCACAACCCAGGCATGTGCTGAGTGGGAATCAAACCAGCAACCTGTTAGCGCACAGGACAGTGCTCCCACCACTGGCCAGGGCTAGGCCTGGATTCTGAGCAGAAGTACAAGTCCCCCAAGCCAAACCCACCTTCTGAAGGAAACCTGCCTTTGTCACCATCACTCAGCATGTAATTTCAATATCGGCTTTTTTTTTTTAATATACATATTTTATTGATTTTTTACAGAGAGGAAGGAAGAGGGATAGAGAGTTAGAAACATCGATGAGAGAGAAACATTGATCAGCTGCCTCCTGCACACTCCCCACTGGGCACGTGCCCGCAGCCAAGGCACATGCCCTTGACCGGAATCGAACCTGGGACCCTTGAGTCCTCAGGCCGAGGCTCTATCCACTGAGCCAAACAGGTCAGGGCTCAATATCGACTTTTTTAAAAAAATGTGTATTTTACAGAGAGGAAGGGAGAGGGACAGAGAGATAGAAACATCGATGAGAGAGACATTGATTGGCTGCCTCCCACACGACCCTTCTCCCCCCCACTGGCATGTGCCCTGACTGGGAGTCAAACCAGGGACCTCTTGACTCATGGGTCAACACTCAACCACTGAGCCACACCGACCAGGTTCTACTTTTGTCCCTATCCATCTATCTTTTAATTTTCCAGTTGGCATCATGAAACACATACTTTATACTTGGACTTCTGCATCTGTGCCGGGGTGGTTGGATGTATCCCCACTTTCCTCCCAGCAAATACTAGTCTACACCTCCCTACCCAGCACTCAGGACTCCACCCTGTGTTTTGGGAGCTAGGGAATGGGGTTCTCCTAGGGCTGGAGTTGGCAAACCGTGGTTCTCAGGCCAGATCTGACCAGCTGCCTACAAGCCAATAAAGGTTTTTACATTTTTAAATGATTATATAAGTACCTACATAATATTTAGTCCTGCATTCCAGAAAGTATTTACTATCTAGACCCAACCCCTGCTCTAGGTTGTAGAAGAGAATACACAGGGAAAAAACCTCCCTCCCTCCCTCTGTCCACTGGCCCCTCATCCCAGGGCAGCAGCGTATCCCTTAGGACCCCTGTCCCTGGTTTAATAACTTTCCCATCACAGTCTCCCACCCGTGTCCCTGAACATCCCCTCCCTATTAGGGCAAGAACCCAAAAACTTCCCTCTACCCCACTCCAGGCGGGATGTGGCTCCTTTTGGAGTACGAGTCTCCATCGTGGAGCCTGGCTTTTTCCGAACCTCTGTGACAAACCTGGAGAGTTTGGAGAACGCCCTGCAGGCCTGCTGGGCACGGCTGCCTCCAGCCACACAGGCACACTATGGGGATGCCTTCCTTACCAAGTGTGAGTAGCTGGGCCCATACAGGGGGAATGAAAGTGCCAGAAAGGTCAGCCCTGCACCAACCTACCGGGAGGAAGTAGGAAGGGCAGTCAGGGAGTGGGTGAGGGTGACTGGGGTGCTTTAGGACACCCAGGCCATGTGGAGCCTGCCCATTCCCCTAACTGGGGACGGGATTAAGGATCCCTCTCACCTCTGCTGGGCAACAAGCCCCAGGACCCAGAAGAGGGCCCGAGATGGGCTGCAGTGGGACAGGGACACTGATTCCAACCACCCACTGGGCTGCAGACCTGGAAGTGCAGCAGCATGTCATGAACCTCATCTGTGATCCGGACCTGACCAAGGTGAGCAGGTGCCTGGAGCATGCCTTGACTGCTTGCCACCCCAGAACCCGCTACAGCCCAGGCTGGGACGCCAAGCTGCTCTGGCTGCCAGCCTCCTACCTGCCAGCCAGCCTGGTGGATGCTGTGCTCACCTGGGTCCTTCCCAAGCCTGCCCAGGCAGTCTCCTGAACCCAGCCTTCCAGGAAGAGATTGTTCTTCAAATGCAAGAACTTCATTCCTGTCCCCACCCTGCTACTGGCACAAAATAGGCACTCAATAAATGTGTTTTTAAAAAAGTAGATGAGCAGCCCTAAGCGGTTTGGTTCAGTGGATAGAGTGTCAGCCTGCGGACTCAAGGGTCCCAGGTTCGATTCCAGTCAAGGGCACGTACCTTGGTTGCGGGCACATCCCCAGTAGAGGGTGTGCAGGAGGCAGCTGATTGATGTTTCTAACTCTCTATCCCTCTCCCTTCCTCTCTGTAAAAAATCAATAAAATATATATATATAAAAAAAAGTAGATGAGCAGAAACGAAGGTGCTCCGTTAAGTGCTGTCAGTGCCTGCAAAATAACTAACACCCACTGGAGGGCGCAAGAGGGCTGCGTCTCTAGCTGGTCTTTAACGCTGCACCTAAGTGGCCACTGGAGGGCGCTATTGGACGTCTCTCTTTTCTACATGGAGTGATACTAGAAATGCAATGCAGCGTTTGGGAATGGCCCTCATATATTTTTCTTGGGGGGCAAGGGAAAGAAGTATGGAGGGGTCACGTCTAGGCTTGAAAAAAGGTAGTACTCACTTAAATTATTAAGTGAGTAGGATGACACTGGCCACACAACTCATCACCACCCTGAAAGGAGCCAGGCCCCTGGGCTGGGAGGGAGTTGCTGGGCCCCGAGTTGGACAGAAGGCCAAGGAGATGTCCGTGGTAGATGTCATGGCGGGCCTCTCCCAGGTAGGACCTTTGTGGGTTTAACTGCAGTACTGAGCCTAGCAGCACACTAGGAGATGGGGAGGGCAGTGGGCCACAGCCTCCGCCCAATCCCGCTTCCCCAGCCAGCCCAGCCAACCATTCCCAGACACCCCCCAAAACAGGCCTTCCTTCCTGGAGGTGCAAACAGAACGCAGGCCCGGAGTACAGGAGCATGGATGAGGAGAGAAAAGGGATAAAGTATCACTCAAACAGTCTTTTTGGTCTGAAAAAATAATCAGTTTAATTGAAAAATGTGGAGCATATTACCCCTCTCTCCTAGATGAGGGGCTAAAGAGACCAGAGTCCCTACATCACTTCATAGCCACTTTGGATACTCTTCACAAGGCAGCAGGCAAAGACAATTCCCAGGACCTAGAAAGAAAGATGGGGGAGGGGGGAGGTTAGTGAGAGGAGTCAGAAAGGCAAGGTACCCTCAACCACCCAAGAGCCCCAAACACACACAGGGCTTCCCTCCCCAGATGAGCACCTCCTGCCCGCTGCCCCTACTCTCCAGGTGCCCTGGAATGAGTCCCAAGGGGGCCTCTCACCTCCACAAAGGCAATGCCCAGGGCTGCCGCAGCCACCACCAGCACGTTGCTCCTCAGCCAGGCCCCAATCTTCTCCACACAGCCCTGAGGGTAGAGACAAACAGGGTGAGGACACCATCAAAAACCTCCCTCCCACCTCCCGTGTGTCCATGTCTCTTCACCACCCTCTGTACCAGTGGTTCTCAACCTTCCTAATGCCGCGACCCTTTAATACAGTTCCTCATGTTGTGGTGACCCCCAATTTCATTGTTACAAATTGAACATAAAGCATAGTGATTAATCACAAAAACAATATGTAATTATATATGTTTTCCAATGGTCTTAGGCAACCCCTGTAAAAGGGTCATTCGACCCCCAAAGGGGTCGCGACCCACAGGTTGAGAACTGCTGCTCTATACCTTTCTCCCCACCCCTAGCATTCCCAGATCCCCTCCCCATTCCTGATCCCCAACTTCTCGGAGCCCCAACCCTCTCACCTCCATCCCTGGTTCCTCTCGTCTCTTGAAACATTTCCCAGGTTTCCCAAGTGCCCTGCTATCTCATCTCAGCCTTGTCCCTACCTCAGTATGGATGTCCTTCACCTTGAAATTAACCCCGCAACCCGCAGTGACGTTGATGCAGCAGGAGTCAGGGACACGGTCCTTGGGCTCAAGAGGGACCGTCTCCCAATCTGTGTAGTTAGCCGCCCCGCAGCACTTGAACTGGGGGAGAAGAGAGATACGGGGAGGCTGTTAGGTGAACCTCCACCTTCAATATGAAGATGAGAGCCTCTTCCTCCATTACCCCTGATCCCAGCAACCCCACTCACTTTTTTCTGCATCTCGTCCAGGAAAAGATCAGTCTGGTTCTGTTTGGGATAATTCTTCATCTGCTGCCGGAAGTCCTTATTAAATTCTGACCTCACCTGGGAGTAGGGAAGTTGAGGTCAGAATGCAGGGTACCTGGGCAGCAGAGCCTCTGAGGGAAGGCTCTCCCCTTATTCCTCGCTTACCTTGTCTCGGAGCACATAGCCAGCAATGGCGGTGGCCACCTCCACCAGCACAATAAGAGACAGGAAGATGACAAACTGCAGGCACCAAGGACAGGAGTCAGGTTTGGAGTCCGGGTGAGAGGGGCCTGCTGTGGCCCGGCCAGTGTCTGGAACGTTCCCAAAGCCTTTCCGCGCCCACCCACCGCCTGAGCCCCCCCAGAGGTGACCTTCCAGAAGTCCACACACGCCCCGGCCCACTGGCCACTCACCGTCAACATAAGGCAGTAGCTCTCCTGGCAGGCCCCACAGCAGCCCACAATGGCCACCAGGAAGAGGAAGGCACCCACTGCAATGATGACCACAGGCAGCACGGAGCTGGCGGTCCCCTGGCTGACTGTCTGATTGAAGATGAACAGGGCCCCTATGCCCACAGCCATCAGTCCCACTGCACAGGCCTGCGAAGAAAGCAGGTCGGGGTCAGGCCAGACCCACACCCACCTGGAGGGCAGCGGGCGCACCCAGGAGTCAGTCAGCCTTAACCCCATCCTCACCCCCAGAAAACGGCTGTGGGGGAGGATGACCCATCGTCACCCACAGTCTGACCGACTGCAGAAAGAGAAGGGAAGTTCCCAGGAAGCTTTAACCCCGGGGCACACATTCCTGACCCAGAGTAGTGTTCGCTCGGCCCGGGCCTCCGAGAGCCGCCCTCTCTCTAGCCACGCCCAGCCCTTCCCATCAGCTGTGCAGCCGGGAAGGGGTGAGCGGCGCCCCGGGCCCTGGTCCTCCCAGGACCCCAACACCGCAGTCTGATCCCATCAGAGCACAGGCAGGAATCGGCCAGTGAAAGCACAAATAAGTGGAACAAATCGATGTCTCTCTCCCTTCCTCTCTCTTAAAATCAATAAAAATTTTAAAAGGAGACTGGGGGGCCCCTCCCTGGACAAACAGTGCCCACGGCAGCGATAGCATCAGCCGTTGGCCGGTTGCCCCACTAACCCTGTCACAAGGTTGGGTCACCCGACAGGAAGGGCCAGGAGGGGCGGGGGCGCCCGTTCCCACCCGCACCCGCCTCGGGGGCCCCTGACGGCGGCGGAGGGGTGGCCGCGCTGCCGACAGCCGCCGGGCTCTCCTCCCACATCTGGTCTCCAGCTGCCTCCATTCCCGGCCCCGCGCCCCGCCAGCGCCCCGGCACCCCCGCGACTCACGAAGAAGGCCAGCAGGAGGACGTAGTGCAGGATCTTGACACATCGCATGCCTCCTTCCACCGCCATGGCTGCCGGGCCTGGGCAGGGCAGGGGCATCAGACGGGGCGCGGGGCCGGGTTTCCGGGCTCCGGCCGCCCTCGAGGCCTTCCCGGCGCGGCCCCCTCCACGTCTCCCGGCCCCTCCTCTCCGCCCGAGGGGCCGCGCGCGGGGCGCCCGGGACAGACCCACGTCTCCCCGCCCCTCCTCTCCGCCCGGGGCGCCGCGGGCACATCCACGTCTCCGGGCCCCTCCTCTCCGCCCGGGGGGCCGCGCGCGGGGCGCCCGGGACAGACCCGAGGGCGCGGGCAGGGGGAGCCGCCGCCAGCCCCGGGCTTTAGACGCCCGTCCCCGCCAGACCGGCTCCGAGAACGGCCCCGGCCCCCGGCCCCCGCCCGCCCGCCCCTTCCCTGCGCTCCGACCCGCAGAGAACGCGGCCGCGGGAACTTCCCGCAAGTTGCAAAGTTGCGAGGCCGCGGAGCGGCCGGGGCGCGGCGGGTCTCGGGGGCCGGGCGGAGCCGGAGCGGGGCTGCCAGCGACCCCGGCCCGAGCCCGGCCGCCTCACCTGGGTCCCGAGGCTGCGCGCTCCGCTCCCGCCGCCGCGCTGGGCTCTCTGGCGGCCCCCGTGCCCCGCCCGCCGCCGGCCCCGCCCCGCCCGCCGCCCGGCCCCCTCCCCCCGCCCGCCGCCCGGCCCCCTCCCCCCGCCCGCGGGCTCCCTCATGTGACGCGGGGACCGCCAGCTGCGGCCTGAGTCACCGGCGGGGGAGGCCGGCCCCGCGCGGTCGGGGCCACGTGGACCCCCAGGTCAGCGCCCACCCCCGGCCAAGGGAGGGCGCCGGGCAGGACCCGGGGCGCCCAGGGCCCCTCTGCGCCCCCGCCCGTGCCGCCGGGGCTGGGAGAGCGGACGGAGCCCACTCCCTCCGACGGCTCCACTCTGCACCCCGAGGGCAGTGCTGTTGGCTCCGGGGATCGGGTGGGGCCAGAATAAACCCCCAGAGCCCCGGCCCGCACCCTGGGGGGGAGCCCCCGCATCCTTGGAGGGAGCCCCCGCATCCTGGGGGGAGCCCCTGCCCCCTCGCCAGTCCCTCTCGGTGCTCAAGACTCTGAGCGGGGGCTGGGGGAGGAAGCCCTCGACCAGCCGCACAGCAGCGCCGCCACCCCGGGAAGTGCCCCCCGCTCCCGCTCAGCCCTTCGCGGCCGGATGGACACGAGGCAGGCGCCGCACAGACCCCGGGTTTCCGCGCCTCCGGCCGACAGCCCTTCTCGCCACGGGCGCGACTAGACGGCGAGGCGGCGGCCCAGGCTGCACCCCTCCCCCCCGCCCACCCCTCCCCCTTCCCCTTCCCCTCCCTCCCCGTCCGCCCGCGGGTCCCGGAAGGAGCGGTGGGAACAGGCCGAGGCCGGAGCCGGCCAGTTGGTGGCCACGCCCCCGGCCCCGCCCTCGGCCCCCGGCTCGGGCTCCGGGCTCCGGCAGCGCTGCCTGCGTCCTGGTGCGCGTTCGCCGAGAAGGAGAGAGACCGGAGCGGAGGGGAGGAGGCTGGGCTCCGGGCTCCGGGCTCCGGGGTCCGGGATCCGGCCCCGGGATCACCACCTCCGCAGGACACGCCAAGCCCGCCCTGGACCTTCCTCCGGGGACCACCGCGGACCGGCGTGGAGGGCGGAGATGCTGAGACAGGAGGGTCCAGGTGGTGGTTCCGTGTTGTGCCGCCGGTAGATGCCAAGCAGGTGCTGGGCACGGGCGTGGGGGCAGCGAGGCGGGGAGACAGCCGCCCTGCCCTCCGCCAGCAGGCGGAACCGGCCCGCACGGAACGGGCGGAACCGCTGGTGGCGATGAGAGGCCCGGAGGGAAGGACGGTGCTGCCTGGGCCGGGAGAGGGGAGAGCAGGAAAGGACTCCCCAGAGGGGGGTGGGGGGGCGCGGTGCTCTCCAAAGGGACTTCAGGCCGGAGCGCGCTCTCCGTTCCAGGGACCAGGAAGGCCAAGTGGAAACAAGGACTGACTCCATGGCAGGTTGGGATGGGGGCCCGAAGGCCGCAGGATGGATGTGGCGAGAGGTGCACGGAGGAAAGGGCCTGAAGTCAAGATTAAGAAGCTTTAGACCAGGGGTGGGCAACCTTTTTGTGAGTGCGTGCCAACCCTAATTTTTTGAGAAATGTTACGCCTACTTGATATCTCTTAAGGGGTTCGTATGTGAAGAACCTTGAAGAAATAATAAAATTCATTCGAGCGACAAAAACACAGTATATGATGATGAAAAATATATTTATTTTTTAATGTATACATGTACACTGATAGTCCGACAGAAAACTTTATGACTCCGCTTGATATTATCAGTGGGACTTTTGCTGCTGCATCACTGATGACAGAGGTTTTACATCAGGTTTATATTTTGTGACCTTCAGAGATATGCACGAGCTACTACTTTCATCCGTCAGGCTACTCCTATTACGAGACTTAACAAAATTCATCACTGAGAACAAAGATTCACAAGTGTATCTGGATGAAAACATGGAGAGTAATGCTGTTGCAGTTTTTTAAACAGAAAAAGTTTTCTGGAATGGCATTCCAAGTCCTCAATAGTTCGTTTTCGACACTATTGAAATTGCTCTTCCCCTTGCTCGTCAATCCATGTCTATGGTCTTTAAGATAACTTGTTATGTAAAATTATTTATTTATCTAAGATGCACCTACACTGAATGTATCTGAAAAATAAAAAAGTCGATATTAAGAAAAAATTGTAAATGGAAGATTATAAGAGAGGGTTTCACGTGACAGCAAAAGTTACTGGCATGCCATGTTTGGCACGCGTGCCAGGGGTTGCCCACCCCTGCTTTAGACAGATAATAACCAAGGATAATGCTGGGTCTTTGCTTGAATCTTTAAACAAACAAACAGTGAAAGATATTTTGGAAACAACTGGAGAAATTTGAATGTGAACTGAGAATTAGACATGAGAACATGTTTTTGTTAGCTGTGATGATAGCATGATTATATGGGAAAATTACTCTATTTCTTAAAATATTTTTATTGATTTCTTTGAGAGAGAGCGAAATAAAACATTGATGTGAGAGCAGAACACCCATCGGCTGCCTCCTGCAACCCCTAACAGAGTACAAGCCAGCACCCTGGGCCTGTGCCCTGACCCCATGACCAGGAATCAAACCAGTAACCTCTCAGGGTGTAGGGTGACACCCAACCAACTGAGCCACACCAGCCAGGCTACTCTTTTTTTTTTTTTTTTTTAATATATTTTATTGATTTTTTACAGAGAAGAAGGGAGAGGGATAGAGAGCCAGAAACATTGACGAGAGAGATCCATCAGCTGCCTCCTGCACGCCCCCCAGTGGGGATGTGCCCGCAACCAAGGTACATGCCCTTGACCGGAATCGAACCTGGGACCCCTGAGTCCGCAGGCCGACGCTCTATCCACTGAGCCAAACCGGTTCGGCTATTTTTTTTTTTTTTTTAAGATGCATGCTAAAATATTCATGGAGAAATTTCATATCTGCAATTTGCTTTGGAATACTTCACACAGCACTAGGTGAAGCACAAAGAAGACAGTCTAGGTAACAAGACTGCTGAGAACATAGAAGGTGTGCCGGGCATGTTCTAAAGGCAATGGGGCGTGTGGGGAGTTACCGACGGGTGAACTGCACTGGCATTGGGTCTCTATCAAAATGAGGAGGGATGGATGTCAGGTGTTCTGGAAGGTAGCTGGGACATCACTGCCGCAGTGCAGGGGAGAGCTGATGAAGGCTGGGGCCAGAGAGGAGGCAAGTCCCGGGGGGCATTTCAGAGGCAAATTAAAGGGCTGAGTGACTGCTTATCTGTGGGAGGGGCAGAGGAAGTAGGAAAAGTCCCAGGTGACTCAGGGGTTCCCTTGTCTCTCCCCACACAGCAGAGCCAGGCTGCCCTCCAGCTCTTTCTGTTTACTGAAAGCCTCCACCCCATGCCAGCAGCAGGGCATGGTAGCCACAGGTGTCCCAAGTGAAGGTGGTGCCCTCTGAGAGCGCATGGGCGCTGGCCAGAGCCACTGCAATGCAGAACAGCCTGTGCCAGTGCCCGAGGCCGCCTAAAGCCCACACCCACACCAGGAGCCCAGACAGCTCTCCACTCAGCAGGGCCCCTAGGCCCCCTGCCCAGGCCCCACGGGGAGCGGCCTGCTCGGAAAGGAGACTCAGCCGTTCCTAAAATACCCTTCACAGGTGCCCTGGTAGGATAGGCCCCGGAATTCAGAACTGCCACCCGCAGAGACCAAATGGGGGGTGGCAGGGGAAGGAGGGGAGGAAAGAGAAAGGCTGAGGAAAGTTGGGGGCAGGATGAGGAGATAGAGGAGAGACTAGAGGAGGGTGGAAAACATGGGAGAGGTTGGGGATATGAGATGGGAACAAAGGCACGAGGGACGGGTGGGGAGAAGGAAAGGAAGCTGCGTCTGCATGAAGGCCTTCTCGCTGGGGAGGGGAGGAAAGGTAGTGCTGCAATTTCATGTCAAGAGGTTGGGTCTGAATTGGGGGCCTGAGAGTTAAATCGAGTCCCCAGTTTTGGATATGAGGAAGCATCAGTGCTTGATGGCAGTTCCCAGACTGCAAAATTAGATCAAAAGCTATGGCTCTGGTGGGGGGGGGGGGGGGGGCCGTAGAGATCTACCAAAGGACTTGTATGCATGCATATCAGCATAACCAATGGGGCGGTGGGAGTGGCCAGGGAGGGGGTCAATCGGGAAAGAGGAGACATATGTAATACTCTTAACAATTTTTTTAAAAAAACTGCCCTGACTGGTTTGGCTGAGTGGATAGAGTGTCAGCCTGCGGACTCAAGGGTCCCGGGTTCGATTCCAGTCAAGAGCATGTATCTTGGTTGCAGGCACATCCCCAGTGGGGGAGTGTGCAGGAGGCAGCTGATCGATGTTTCTCTCTCATTGATGTTTCTAACTCTCTATCCCTCTCCCTTCCTCTCTGTAAATAATCAATAAAATATATTTTTTAAAAAAAGCTATGGCTCTGCAGGTCATGCTGGTAGAAAGGTTCACGGACCTCCCACCCCCCAAAAGTCTCCCCAGAAAGTCAGGGAGAGACCCTGATGAGCACCAGGGCTGAGGGCAGCCCCAAGAGGAAGATACCCCGCCCTGGCTCAGTGGGGACAGCACGGCTGAGGTGCTGGTTGGTGGAGTCTCTGTGGTGGCCAGTCGGACTCCCCCAGCTCTTGGGGCAAGACTGGGTCACAGGCTGCACCGTGGTGCCAGGAGAGCATCATCTGCACCACCTCACATCCTCGCTTCAGGGGAACTGAGGTTTGGAGAGGCTCAGCCGCTCACTCAGAGGCCACCTGGAGGGAGAGCCAGGTCCTGACGCACAGACACCGGTGCCGAGTGCCCCACCGCCCCCAGCAAGGCGCCCCTGAGGGCAGAGCCCTGGCAGGAGACAGGCTCTGCCCCTCACGCGCCAGGAAGGGTGGCTGCTTAGCTCTCCCCCGCCCCTGAGCTCCCATCGGGCAGAAGGAAAGCTACTCCTTCCTCACCTCACAGGGTGGTTGTGAGGATCTCAGAGAAATGATGGGATCAGTTTCGTTACCTTGAGAATAAAAGCTTTAGTATCCTGCTAAGTGAAATGAGGCATTCAGAGAAAGACGAGTATCACATGATCTGGCTCATAGGTGGAATCTAAGGAATAAAATAAACTGATGCACGGAGTGGATCCAGAGACATGGAACAGAGTGCGGAATCTCGGAGGGAAGGCGGGGGAGGGCGGGCGGGCGGGAAGTAATAGTAAAAGAATAAAAGCTTTATCATGCTCTATTTTTATTTATTTTTAATCCTTCAGAGTGAGTGGAAGAAAGAGGGAAAGACAGATATATCGATGTGAGAGAAACTCATCGACTGGTTGCCTCCTGCATGCGCCCCAACCAGGGCCCTGGCTGGGGAGGAACTTGCCCTTGACCTAATCGAACCCGGGACCCTTCAATCCACAGACCGATGCTCTATCCTCTGAGCCAAACCTAGGGCTATCATACCCTGTTTTTAGACTCATGGGAATGAAAATGATTTCGAGAAATATCTAGACTCCACACACACCCTTAAGGTTGCCAAGGGTTCAGAGGGACAATCTGGCCCCCTTTGGCCCCTCCTACCCAGCTTGGCCTCAGCCCAGAGCCCCAGTTCACGCTCCAGTTCCAGCCCCACCAGATCCTGCCCCCATGGCCAGGCCCGTCCTCAGGGCTCCGCCTCCCTTCCTGCCCTTTTCCTTTCCATGCTCCTCGGGCCCCCAGTTCTCCCCACCCTTGCCTGGCTCCTGTCCCAGCCGCCTCCCAGCCATCAGGGTCAATCTAGATGCCCCGCTGGTATCCTGCCAGGACCAGGAGCTCGGCTGCTGGCTGCTGGCTGCTGTGTGGTTCCGGTCCAGGACCAGCTCAGGAGAACAGTGGTCTCCACTGAGAGTCACAGACCCAAACAACTAATGAACATGGAGAAATAAGAGAGAGGCAATGCTGGGGAGGGTGGTTACCTCAGGCTTCTGTTCCTTGGGGCTGAGAGGAACAGCCCTCTGCCTAACCAGGGAAACAGGGACGGAGGAGGAATTCATTCATTCATTCATTCATTCATTCATTCATCTGTTTACTGAAAGCCTAAACATGCCAGGCATTGGGACTATACAGAGGTGAGTAAGCGTGGCCCAGCCTTTAAGGTGATTACAGTCTGTAGGCACTGATTTTAAAATGCAGTGTGGAGAACTATGACAAAGAGAAGTCCTGGCTGGCTGGCACGGCTCAGTGGTTGAGCGTTGACCTATGAATCAGGAGGTTATGGTTCAATTCCTGGTCAGGGCACATGCCCAGGTTGCAGACTCCATCCCCAGTGTGGGGCATGCAGGAGGCAGCCAACCAATGATTCTCTCTCATCATTGATGTTTCTATCTCTTTCTCCTTCTCCCTTCCTCTCTGAAATTAATAAAAAATATATATATATGTATTTTAAAAACACACAAAGAGAAGTCGTGGATGCTGGGTGGGGGTGCAGCAGGGCATTGCAGGCCTTGGGGCATTCACTCCAGCTCTTCTCAACTGGTTGGACTCCTCCCCATGAATGTGGTTTTATAGCTCAAGAAACTAGGGATGAGGAGATGAGGCAGGGTTTGAATGGATGAGAGCACACACACACACCCCTCATGGGCCAGCAGCCTTGACCTTCACTGCCCTGTGCCCTCTTCTGGAGACTGAATCCCTCTGAACATTCCTATCTCCAGCTCCCTCTGCTTCCCAACAGTGGCCCTCACCTGGCCGCCCAGGTCATGCTCCGTCACCTCCGGGGTCAGCACATCTGCCCGTGTTCTGAAGTCCTTGAAGTACGCATTGTACTCGGACCCCTCCTTTTCTTGGCCAGCAGCTGGAATAGTGGTGCCTCCTGCCCGCATAGCTGTCAATGGGGCCAGCGTTGGCTGATGCCAAGCAGCACCCCAGCAAAGGCCTGGAGAGGGAGCAGTAGGAGGGTGAGGAGGGTAGGCAGGCAGAGGAGGGTAGGCCTGGGAAGGGGAGAGTGAAGGTGGGAAAGAACTGGAGGGCTGGGTCTACCCTAAGAGGAAAAGTGGAAAATGATGGGGGTGGGGGTGTCTTCCAGGAGGCCAGAGGCAAAGGAAGATGTGGCTCCAAATGATTCAGGGAGTCCCCCACTTGTATCCCACCTCTCCCCAAACACTAACTCTTTGGCGCCCTCCTCCCAACTTCCAACTTTTCTCCGAGGGCCTTGGTAACAGGGCGGATCCGGCAGGGTAATTATAGGGTTTAGAATGTGGTGTGGAGAGGATGGTAATTACAGTGAGGTCCTCTGGGGGGGGGGGGGGGGGTGTGGGCAGAGACCTGGAAGAGGTCCATTCCACCAACAGACCACCCCCAGCCCAAAATAGTCTCCCTCCCCTCACCACACCCCCAGAGGCTTGTGCTGGGGTGGGGGAGGGGGAAGCAAGCCCTGTACGGAAGCCCCTCTCCCTCAGCTGCTTCTCAGTAACCCAGCCCACCCATCCCCTCCTTGGAAAGACTTGCCATGCCTTGGACATGAGTCCACTGACCCTAAAAATAGGGTCTTTAGGGGGGGAAATGCAGAAGAGAGAAAACTAGGGATTCTGAGTTATCCCCACTGAGCCTAGCTCTGCACAGGCAGTCTGTATGTGCGTGTGCGTGTGTGCATGTGCGTGTGTGCGTGTGTGTGCGCGCGCGTGTGTGTGCGTGTGTGCATGTGTTTGTGTGTGCGTGTGTGCGTGTGTGTCCTGTGTGGTGAGGGATAAGGCAAGCAGGAGTCCCGTCTCCTCACGGTGGTCCCCGTTCTGGGGTCAGCTCTGAGAGTGGCCCAGGTGTCTCTGGCCTGAAGCCTGGTGACCAGCGCCCAGGGCCTGCAGTTCCCCTCCCTGGGGATGTAATGGGCCCTCTACCAGGGCTACGCAAGCCCCTCTTTCCTTCAGCAGCTCCCGATAGCTCATTCCCGCCCACTGAAACCCTCCTGCTTCTCCCCGGCAGCTCGCACTCTTCAAACCTCAATGCCTCCCTTAGGTCCCGACCCACATTTTCTATGAACCAGTCAGGACCTTGAAGGAGGCGGGCCTGAAGGTTGCTTGGGTAACGCAGGAAGAGCGGCACCCCCGGCCAGAAGACAGTTGCCAGGGAGATCAGGACAGTGGGCGGGGCCCCAAACCCTGGTTCGCCTGCACCGGGATGAGGAAGGATCTGAATGTTCAGCTCTCCCAACTCCTTTTCCGTAAAGGCAGCAGGGCTCTCCTCTCGGGACTGGGTCTCGGGAGAGAGGAACAAGGCTTAATGCATTATGTTATAGAACTTTTGGGGCTAGAAATCTAAAGTGAAAATATGTAAGGAATTCAAAACAAAAAGAAAAAAACAAAAAAAAGGCGTTTAGTCCCATTCCAAGAAGTAGCAATTCCAGAATCTAACACCAGATGGCAGTCTTCCCTACTCATTGCATTAAGTGCGGTCTTGGACGTCTTGGGGAGGAAACCAGGAGGTGGAAATCTTTCTGTCTCAGAATTTGTGCCTGATTCCTGCTCTCTGGTATTTGGCAGGTACCCATAACTCCTCATGACCATAAATACAGTTTTCTCTGCCCAACCCAGCTCTGACCAGATCCAGTCAGCAGGGTTCATTCATTCTTTATTCAAAGCAGTTAAGAATAGAATACTTCGGTGGGGAAAAAAAGTAAGGTGGGCCCTAGCAAGTTTGGCTCAGCGTATAGCGCATCAGCCTGGGGACCGAAGGGTCCCAGGTTTGATTCCGGCCAAGGGCACACGCCCAGGTTGCGAGCTTGATCCCTAGTAGGGGGTGAGCAGGAGGCAGCCGATCAGTGATTCTCCCTCATCATTGATGTTTCTATCTCTCTCTCTCTCTCTCCTCTCTTCCTCTCTGAAATCAATAAAAAATAAATAAACTTAAAAAGTAAGGTGGTGCCAAAACCGGTTTGGCTCAGTGGATAGAGCGTCGGCCTACGGACTGAAAGGTCCCAGGTTCGATTCCGGTCAAGGGCACGTACCTGGGTTGCGGGCACATCCCCAATGGGAGATGTGCAGGAGGCGGCTGATCGATGTTTCTCTCTCATAGATGTTTCTAACTCTCTATCTCTCTCCCTTCCTCTCTGTAAAAAATCAATAAAATATATTTTTAAAAAAATAAAAATAAAATAAAATAAAAAGTAAGGTGGTAAGTTGGGCTAACAGTAATGACTAATGAATTCATTTGAAACTGTGTGCCAGGCAGTTAATCTGCGTAATCTTATGGAATAGATACAATATTGTTTTCCTCATCTTATAGGTGAGGAATCTGAAGCATAGAGCCAAGTTCACACCGTCAGGAAAAGGGGAGAACAGGAACTTGAAACCAGGCAGCCTAATTCCAGAAGCTTTGTGATTAACCCCCATACGCACACAAAGTGGTGCAGATGAGCTAGGAGGAGCATCTACTCTAAACTTGGGAGTCAGGAATGGACTTCTCGAAGACATGTCTAAAATCTCATCTGTACTGAGAACTGAGCAAGAAGTGAATATGGCCAAGAGGTTGTGTGTGTGCGTGTGAACAGGTGAGGTAGGACGGGGAGTTGTTCTAGGAAGAGGAAACAACTTGTACAAAGACTCAGGTGATCGCCCTAACTGGTTTGGCTCAGTGGATAGAGCGTCGGCCTGCAGACTGAAGGGTCCCAGGTTCGACTCCGGTCAAGGGCATGTACCTTGGTTGCGGGCACATACCCAGTACAGGGTGTGCAGAGGCAGCTGGTCGATGTTTCTCTCTCATCGATGTTTCTAACTCTCTATCCCTCTCCCGTCCTCTCTGTAAAAAATCAATAAAATATATATTTTTTTAAAAAGACTCAGGCCCTGACCAGTTTGGCTCAGTGGATAGAGCGTCGGCCTGCGGACTGAAAGGTCCCAGGTTCAATTCCGGTCAAGGGCATGTACCTTGGTTGCGGGCACATCCCCAGTAGCAAGTGTGCAGGAAGCAGCTGAATCAATGTTTCTCGCGATGTTTCTAACTCTCTATCCCTCTCCTTCTCCCTTCCTCTCTGTAAAAAAAATCAATAAAATATATTTTTTTAAAAAAAGACTCAGGTGATCAAGAGAAAGAGGCTGCGTAGCTAAGTTGGTTAGAGCGTCTGTCATCACAATGTGCCAAGGTTTCAGGTTTGATCCCCAGTTAGGGTGCATACAGGAGTCAACCAATGAGCGCATAAATAAGTGGAAGAAGAGATCGATGTCTCTCTCCCTCTTTCTCCTTCCTCTCTCTCTTTTTCTCCCTCTTAAATTAATGAATAAACAATTTAAAAAGAGAGAAAGAAAATGAAGGCTTCGTCCAGGTTTATGGGCTGGATGATTAAATGTCATTCACTATAAATGAAAAACATCAGGAAGGGGATGCATTTTAGGGGGAGGGAGAGAACTTCTCTAGTTATCCCGTCTAATCTTTGAGCTACCTTGCGACTTCCGGATGGAGATTTGGCCAGTACTGTTCACCTAGTGTCTTGTCTAGTCTATACGTTCCCTAAGGAAAGGGACTATCTTATTTATCTTGGCATCTTTCACGCCTAGATCACCAATTTATTCCTTCATTCCACTCCAGCTCCCAGTCCAACTCTGTCCTTATACCTAGTGCTTCATCAAGACAACTTTAAGACACTGTATTGGGTTCTAATCCAGAGAGGAACCCAGTGTCTCTCTATTCTGCCTGGGAAACCCAATTATGTTCTCCCATTGGTTCAATAAATGTTGTGTATGCCAGGAAACCAGCAAGATCCAGTCTCCTAAACATGTCCAATCTATTGGTTGTCTATTGACCTCCAGGGCTTTAGGGTCGAGAAATAAGCCGGGAGAAACTGAGGCCTGGGAAGAGGTACCCAGAACCAGAAGCTAAGCACTTTGGGAGCATTTGAGTACTTGGCAGTCTTCTACTCTGCCCTCTGGCTTACCCAAGGTCACACTTGAAGCCTGGGGCTGGTTCCACATCTGGGCTTCCCTCTCTACAACGTGCTGTCTCCACCTCAGGCACCTGAGGGCAGATGTCTCCCTTATTCTCACCCCTAAAACTACTGGCCCCTTCTCAGATTTCTAAGACCCTGCAGGTACTAAAGTATAGCTAGGAATCCAGAGATACAGATTCCTCTGCAAGCGTAGTGGTCTTCACCACTGCTTCCTCCCATCCCGCCCCCCTCCTGCCTCCTCCAACCTGCTAATTACCTTATCCCTTTCAAGCCTCAATTTCAAGCTCATGACCTCTTCCCAGCTCTAAGTCTTCCTCTGGTCTCAGGGCTTCCCACACGCCTCTCCACCTTCTCAGATTGTCCCTGTCCTCTTCAGCTCCTGGTCTCTCTGGCTAACCCCCATGTCTAATCCCTCCATTTTCTCTTTCTGATTCCCCTGATGAGACAGCCTGAGGCTCCCCTTCATGGCTTCTTCTTCTTTTAAATATATTTTTATTTATTTCAGAGAGGAAGGAAGAGAGAGAGAGAGAGAGAGAGAGAGAGAGAGAGAGAGAGAGAGAGCTCAACGTCAATGACCATCAATGATGAGAGAGAATCATTGATTGGCTGCCTCCTGCACGCCCCCTACTGGGGATCGAGCTCGCAACCCGCAACTCGGGCATGTGCCCTTGACCAGAATCAAACCTGGGACCCTTAAGTCTGCAGGCCGATGCTCTATCCACCGAGCCAAACTGGCTCGGGCCATGGCTCCTTTAAACATCTTTGGGCTAAGCGAGGGCTCCTCTGGACTCGCTTTCTCCCCCTCCTCCCCATCAGGCTCTCCGTGCTCCCCCTAGGCTGGCTCTTGTCCCCGTGCTGTCTCTCCTTCCCCGGGCGCCTGTCTTCTCAGCTCTGCCTCCCTCGATCCTCTGGGCTCCTCACGGGCCTCCTCACGGGCTCCCTTGCTTTCTCCCTCCACCACCGCTTTCCCGGGTCCGGTCCCTGCCCCATCAGCTCCTCGGCCTCGGCTCCACCGCTCCGCACACCTGACCGCCGGAGGACGGCTCTGCGGACCGCCTCTCCCCGGTCTAGCCGCCCCTCTCGCCTCCCCGAGTCTCTCCTGGTCTTTGCCTCTGGCTCTCCCGCCTCTAACTCCGCTGCTAGTCGTACCCGTCTCTCGAGCTAAGTCTCTGCTCCCGCGTCTTCCCTCCGACTCCCTCTTCCCCGCCTCCCTTTTGTCTCTCTCCTCTTCCTCCTGCTTTTTCTGTTTCTGCTCCTCCGATCGGTTCCTTCCCTCTTTCTCTCTCTGTCTCCCCTCGGTCGCTGACTCGCTCTGCCCCCCACCCCAAGATCGCGGTCTCCCCGTCTCGCTCTGGGCCCCGGCTCCCGCCCTCTCTCCCTCTTCCACGGCTCTCTCCGGCTCCCTCTCTCGCCTCGGATGACAGCGCGGCCTCTTTTGTTGGCTCCGCAGCCAATCGCGGCCGCTGACGACACGGGGGCCGGGGCTATAAAGGGCCTGGCCCGGGCTCGGGCCCCCCCAGCCTCCCGCCCCGGTCGCCCGCCCGCCCCGCCCGCGCGCCCGCCGCCCCCGGCCCCCCCGGGTCCCCCTCGGCCGGGCAGCCCCCAATCCCGCGCCGCCGGGACCCCCTCCTCCTCCCTCCCTGTTCCCTCCGCCCCCTCCCCGCGGGACTCCGGCGTCCCCGCCCCCCAGTCCTCCCTCCCCTCCCCTCCAGCATGGTGCTCGCGGCCCCGCTGCTGCTGGGCTTCCTGCTCCTCGCCCTGGAGCTGCGGCCCCGGGGGGAGGCGGCCGAGGGACCCGCGGTGGCGGCGGCGGCGGCGGCGGCGGCGGGGGTCGGGGGGGAGCGCTCGAGCCGGCCGGCCGCGTCCGCGGCGCCCGAGCCCGACGGCTGCCCGGTGTGCGTGTGGCGGCAGCACAGCCGCGAGCTGCGCCTGGAGAGCATCAAGTCGCAGATCCTGAGCAAACTGAGGCTCAAGGAGGCGCCCAACATCAGCCGCGAGGTGGTGAAGCAGCTGCTGCCCAAGGCGCCGCCGCTGCAGCAGATCCTGGACCTGCACGACTTCCAGGGGGACGCGCTGCAGCCCGAGGACTTCCTGGAGGAGGACGAGTACCACGCCACCACGGAGACTGTCATTAGCATGGCCCAGGAGAGTGAGTGGCGGGCGGGCGCGAGCGGCGCGGGGTGCCGACCCGGGCTCCGGGGAAGTGAGCGCCTCCTGCTCGGGAGCCGGGCGCTCCGGTGGCTCCGGCCCGGAAGCCTGTGCTGCGGAAACTTGACGGATCGGGGGGCGGGGGCTGCTCCGTGTAAGTTTCTCTAGCGGTGGAGGTGAGCGCGGAGTGGCGTGCACGCCCCGTCCCTGGAGGGGGTGGGGCGGCCAGCCCCGAGGATCGCCGGGCAGCGCCTCCTGCCCCGGGTGTGCGCGGAGGACCGTGCGCGCGGGAGTCCGGAGCAGCGGGGCCGGCCGCGGGCGGGGAGGGACAGCACCGAGTCCTGAAGAGCCGCGGTGGAGGGGCTGGGGACGGAGTCGGAGGCTGCCGGCCCCGCGGTCGTGGCGGGGCTGCCGTGCTCTCCGCCTCCCATGCCCCCGGCACCCACTCGGCACCCGCTCCAACCCCGGGCTCCGCGACGCGCCCCCGGGCTCCGGAGAACGGAGTGCGCCTCTCCCTCCCCCAGGAACGCGATCCCAAAGCCCCGTGTCTGTCCCGGTACGTAGCCCACCTGGCACTCCCTCCGCCAGGAGCCCTCTGACACCTGGGCTCCCTGAGGGGCAGGAAAGTTGTGCCTTCTGGGTACTGACTGGCCCAGAGAACCCCGCTCCAGGCGCCGGGGTTACCGGCACGGGTTTGGCGGCTCAAACCTGAGTGCTCCACCCCTTACTCACCGCCCCTACCCGCACCCGCACTTGAGGAGAGAGAGGAAGACCCAAGGAGAAAAAGAAAGAAATACATGGGGAGGGGGATGAAACCAGGCATCCAAGCCCCTGGCCAGAGGAAAGATGAACATGTTAATAGACTTGTGCTGCTTTGAAATTTTATGGCCTGGAAAATCCAGCCAACACTCCCCGCAACATCCCCAAACTCCCCTGCTCTCCCCAGGGTCAGACCACTGCCTTTCCCCTCCCCCACGAAGGCCCCCCCAACGCCCACCACCCCCCCACCTCCAGGGAACCAGGCCCTCTTAGAGGTTTGGCAAAGTACCCCCCCTCCCTCACACACACACACACACACACACACACACACACACACACACACACACAACTGTTTGGTTTTATGGCTCTGAACAGAAGAGGGGGAGATGTTTTATTGGCAGATGGGTCATAAAAAGCTGGGGGCTGAGGGGAGTCCTAGTGGCCCACCCCCATGGGAGAGGCACAGGAACCCAGGTGTGCATCTGGGAGGCAGAGTGCTTACGCCGCCACCAGTTTTTCTGCAGACTAACTCCACAGCACTGGGTCAGGGTCGTAAAGAAAAGAAGACTCAAAGAACTAGGACATTTACTTTGGGGTGGGGTGGAGGTGCCGGCTTGGGATCTGAGCTTGGGTTTCCCTCAGTCTTCCTTCTGTTCTGAAGGCTTTTGCTTTATAGAAGCTAGGGTTAGTGCGCTATTGACTGGGGGCAGCGATGGGGGTGGGGGTTTGTGAAACAGTTATAGAGGAATTCTGGAAAAGAGTTTGCTGGGCGATGAACAGGGGAAAGGTCCCCTGGCCTATGTGGAGTCGTATGTGAGGATTTCCAGATGGGTGATAGAGCCGTGGGCTTCCCTTGCTCTTTCCTACCCCCAGCATCCCTTAACCAATGGGCCCGAGTCCAGAGTTAGCCCAGGTAAAGGGGGTGCGGGAAATGAACGGCTAGGACTCCGCATGCCTGGATTGGGAAGTGCAGGTTAGGCTGGGTCACGGGTGAAGAGAGAAGGACACCCTCATGCCACCCCAGGACGTGGATAACTAGGGACTGGGTCTCTGGCCAGGTGTTGTACGTCCCCTTTAAGAGCCAAGCTGAGCTCTTAAGAGAGGGAGGGGGAGTGGAGGGGAGGGGAGGGGAGGGAGAGAGGGGAAAAGGAAAAAGAGACTTTTATAGTCTAATCCCCAGGGACCCGCTTTAATAAGAGACTTGTGCTCTGCTAATCGGGGGAGGTGTTTGTCAGCAGAGATGGCCTCCGCTCCCCTCCCCCTCCTCCCCTCCCCCAGTCCTCAACCCTGGACCCCAGCCCCCACCTCTCCTAGGCTGCAGTGCCTGCCCTAGTTCCCTCCACCCTCTTAGGCTCTCCCACCCCAGCCTTCATCCTGGGAACCCAGCCCCCTTGCCCTTCTGGGAGCCAAGCCCAGCCCCTCAGTTTCTCTCTCCTCCCTACACCAAGAGGCCCCGTCCTCTCAGCCCAACCTCCTGCCCCTAGGCCTTCCAGCCGGGGTTAGAAGAGTGTGTATGTGAGTAGGGGGGCGGGGAGGGCGAGGTGGTGAGCAGTGAGGGGGTTGGGCTTTTGCTGAAAATAGTGCAATGACCTCTCTCCAGACCAGCACCGCCTACTAAACCTGACCTGCTGCCTGCCACCAACCCGATCAATCCAACACAGATGTGGCTCCTTCCCCTCCCCTTGGGAGCTGGGCCTATGTATGTGTTGGGGACTCTCTCAAGCCCCCTGCTTCCCTCCGTGGCTCTACCTGGTTCTCCTTTGTTCCTCCCAGCGTATCCTTCTGTCCTTTCTCTTCATCCCACTGGGCTTACCTACCACCCTCCTTTTGCTGCTTAACCTCCACCCGCTCCTATAAATTCCCCCTTTTCACCCAGTAGTCTCCCAATCCCAAGCTGATTTCTTCCTCTACCGTGACCCTCCCTTCTCTTCCTTCTCCTCTGCATTTCTCTGCCTGTCTGTCTCTTCGACCCTGCCTTCATCCCTAACAGTCTCTCTATTATCTCCCTCACCATCTCCAGTCTCTCATCTCCTCTTTACTTTTCTTTTTCCACGCAATGTTTTAGTCCTGTCCCCTGTAGGACCTGACTGTCCCCACATCCACTGGGTGAGAAGTGTATGGTGATTCCCTGGGGTGGGGACGGGGGACTCTGCCTAGAGACCTGGGAGGACGGGGTCCTGGGGCCAGCTTAGGAAACTAACAATAAACCAACATTTCCTGAGAAGCTCCTGCTACTTTCAGGTTCTTTATTTAATGCTCAGCACTCCTATGGAGCAAGGATCATTGTCTGTTTCACTGAGAAGTTTGGTGGGTAAGGTCAGATGCTGGTCAATGAGAAGTCAGGCAGTGATGAAACCCATTTCAATCATAGTCAGAGACAGAGCTGAGATGTCAGGAAGGACTTTCCGGCACTGGCCTGTACCATCTAAGATTGGGAGGCTAGGGAGCTCAGTCAGCGTGCATTTAGTGAACACTGCCTGGTACTACGGAGGCACTGAAGCCACAATGAGCAAAACACACAGTATCAACAGTGTTCACATGCACGGGGATTAGGACCTCATGGTGAAGACACAGGAAAAGAAGACAGTCCTTGTGCTGCAATGAGGCATAGTGTGCTGGTTGGGTTGTCGCTGCCCCCATCTCACCAGCAGCTCCCCTGCCCAGCGCTCCTGGTCTCTGAGTTTCCACTTTGGAACCCTACCCCATTGCACCCCACAGCTCCAGCGGGAGAGTAACTGGGAACACGACCAGTGCCCTGGGATCTCAGAACAGAACCAAGGGGAAGGAAGCTGCAGAGGAGCTTGGTGTCTTGTGTCCTGAATACATGAAGATCATTAAGCACTTTCCTCCCCATCTCACTTGGAGGACCCTCCTTCTTCTGGGGTGGGGGTGGGGGAATGCTGGTGGGAGACCAACCGCAGATGCTAAGTCCTCCACGATTACGCAGAACTCCGAGACCTGGGCACGAGACATATGGACTTGACTTCCTAATCATTCTTACATGGCTCTGGAAGCTCCTTCCCGAGTCTTCCTCTCTGTCCATTTAGAGTGAGATGGCTATTCCTGCCCAATGAAAACATGGTTAAGGCATTTCCAACTGACTTCAGGGATTAGGAAGGAAACTGAGAGGAGCTGCAATGGAAGCAGAGGCAAATATTAAGCATCATCTTTTAGATCCAAGAAGAATCAATTTAGGGTCCAGAACAAGGGGAAATGGGCCAAAATGTAAAGTTTGGATGTTAACCTTTGCAAAGAGTTGCTGGCACTGGACAGGAAGCTCAAGGGAGAAAAGACTGATTACAGTTCATCTGGTGTGTTGAATATTATTTCTGATGCTTTGGGCAAGTAGGAGGAAACAACTTAGAGGTAGTTTTTCCCTCTCAAAAGCTGAGGTGGTAACAGTGATGAGGATGAGGAAGCAGCTGAGGAAACTGGTTTCCAGCTAGACATTAATGGGAGAGTCAAATGCACAGGAGTGCTTGAGTAGTTCGTGTTAGTTCCAGGCGTATTAGTTCTAGTGTGAATGATGCCAGGAAGCCTAGATCTGATTTACTTCATGAAATAAATTTAGCCCATGCTCTCTATCTGGACCATGGGTTATCCACTCTCTGAGGTCATCTGTTTTGTTTTATATTGTGTGTGTGTGTTTGGGGGGGGGGCGTGGGATGCTATAACAGGTTCCCCACCTGGCCACCAGACAAAACAGAGCAAAACTGGGACAAGGTGACCTGAGGACAGCAGGTGTGATATGAGGTTTGGCTTCTTTGAAGAACATCAAAGGTTCAGAAGTTAGAGCCCTACATGTTGGGGAAAGTTGGAGAAAGGGAAGACTGTGGATGGAAGAATCCTCTAATAACCACCTTTGCAGGTTATCTGGTAGAGGAGAACCTATGCATTAGGGCAATTGGATTAGGGAATGGGTACAGATCAGTAAGACCCGATAGAGCAGTCAGTCATCTCACAGCGGAAAAGAGGAGACACTGTTCTGGGTATCAGTGACACGGTAGTCAACAAGACAGGCATGGGAGAAGGGTGAAGAACTGGAAAACTCAGGCTGAGGACTCCAAGTTGCCAGTGCCACCCAGGACTGCTGACCTCCTCCACAAACACTTTTGCTAACCTTGTACCCCCTTCTCTCTTATCAGCGGACCCTGCGGTGCAGACAGACGGCAGCCCTCTCTGCTGTCATTTCCACTTCAGCCCCAAGGTGATGTTCACGAAGGTACTAAAGGCCCAGCTGTGGGTGTATCTACGGCCTGTGCCCCGCCCAGCCACAGTCTACCTTCAGATCTTGCGGCTGAAACCCCTAACTGGGGAAGGGACTCCTGGGGGAGGTGGGGGAGGCCGACGTCACATCCGTATCCGATCACTCAAGATTGAGCTGCACTCCCGCTCCGGCCACTGGCAGAGCATCGACTTCAAGCAAGTGCTACACAGCTGGTTTCGCCAGCCACAGAGCAACTGGGGCATCGAGATCAACGCCTTTGATCCCAGTGGCACAGACCTGGCTGTCACCTCTCTGGGGCCAGGAGCTGAGGGGCTGGTGAGCAGGGAGCCTGAGATGGTGGCGGATATGTGTAACCTGGCCCTGAGGAGGTGGGATGTTGGAAAAGGTAGATCAGGAATGTGAAGAGGGTTGTGGACTAGCATTATTTATCTGGGGCCAGAAGCTGATTCTAGAGGAGGAGTTTGGGAGGGAAGGGGAGTGGCAACTATCACTTTTCAGATATCCAAGCCAGGCCAACAGCTGAAAACTGGATTTGGTTGAAGGTGTGAGTTAATGGGAGATCCGTGGGAACACAAAAATGGACTCTTGATGAGGCCTCTGGCCAAGGGGCTGATGAGAGTTAGGTTGCCAGGGGAGGAATTAGGAAAGGTGAATTGAAGGAGAGAGGGCTAGCTGGCAAGAAAAGTGGGCAGAGGACCCTGGCTGGGGATGGAGCAGTGGGAAAGCTGAGAGGTGGTCTCTGTTCCCCTGCCCCCGTTGAGGGCAGGTGAGGAAGAACACCGGGTACGAACCCTTCAGGACTCTGTCACAGCTCTTTCTCCTCTCCCGTCCCAGCATCCGTTCATGGAGCTTCGCGTCCTGGAGAACACGAAGCGGTCCCGGCGGAACCTGGGCCTGGACTGCGATGAGCACTCCAGTGAGTCCCGCTGCTGCCGATATCCCCTCACAGTGGACTTCGAGGCTTTCGGCTGGGACTGGATCATCGCACCTAAACGCTACAAGGCCAACTACTGCTCGGGCCAGTGCGAGTACATGTTCATGCAAAAGTATCCACACACCCACTTGGTGCAACAGGCTAATCCAAGAGGTTCTGCTGGGCCCTGCTGCACTCCCACCAAGATGTCCCCAATCAACATGCTCTACTTCAATGACAAGCAGCAGATTATCTACGGCAAGATCCCTGGCATGGTGGTGGATCGCTGTGGCTGCTCCTAAGGTGGAGGACAGAGGATGCCGCCTCCACAGACCCTACCCCCAGATCCCAGCCCTGACCCAGTTCCCCCACAGGCCCTAGATCTCCCTCCACCTCTTCTCATGAGCATCACATCTTGTTCCCTGCCCAAGCAGCGTGCAATACAATAGAGGGAGGCAGGTTGGGGATTGAAGGGTGAGGGGTTTGGGGGAAAGGGAGAAGAGGAGGGGACAGGTCAGGTGGGGAGTGTTTGAGGTTTGCAGGTGAAAAGGTTTGGCAAGAAGACAGAGAGGCACAGAGAGAGAGGTAGAGCAGAGGGATAGAGACGGGATGGAGAGGCAGATGAGACAGACTAGGCAGAGATAATGAGAAAGAGACTGAAAGGGAGTAATGAGAAAGCCCCATACCAAGCCTCCTTTCTTCCACTGGCAAGGTGAGGGGCTTGATCTGTTTTGGGGAGACCCCCTGACTACCATTTTCAGTAGGAAAGGAAATCAAAAAATCCATTCTTAGTTCTTCCCTTTCTCTCTCTCTAGCAGTGGCCATGGGAAGGGAAGTGAGGGCAGGAGCAAAAGTGAGGATTTTGGGATATTATTTATTTATTTATTGTGACTTTTCATTTTTTGGTATTTGGCTTTACTGAAATAGAAGGGCCCCTGTTCACTGTGCCCCATTTGTCCCTTATTCCCTAAACCCTGTCCTCCCTCAATACCCACCTACTTAAGCACTTGTATAAAGCCTCTAGGGTTGGGAACGGGAGTAAAGGACAAGAGGGCTGACATATGGGGAAGCTTCCAATCCATAATCACCCTACTTAATTAACCTTCCTGAGCCAAAGGGGTGGAACTGCCAGCAGTCACGGAAACAGTAAGCGGTTACGGTTTAGGAGCTGGGGGAGCCAGCCTTCAACATCCAGGATCTATATGAGAGCCACTAAACTCACTCAGATCTACCCTCATAGTACTGAGTTATTTACCTAGAGGGTGTGGCCTGTTTATGCCCAAATTCCCACCAGCCAAAAGAGAGACCAAAGAGCCTGTGGAATGCCCTTGCTCCCAGCCTCTATCTTCAGGTCAATAAAAAGAAGAGTATAGAGAGGTCTGGGAAGGGTTAGGAGGGGTTAAGAAAGTAGAGAGGAGGCTGATGGTTACAGGGCATCTGAATCCAAATTACTGCTCTGGGCTAAGGAATAGAGCCAGCAGACCAAGGTGGAAGGGATTCTGGAGGGGGGGACATTTTAGTTCCTCAACCCCAAAGCTCAGGGTGGAAGGGGGGGAGAATAAGGGAGCAGAGTGTATAATTATTTTTATGTTTTATTTTTGGAATCTAGCAGTACCTGGCAGCAGGGATGGGGACAATACAGTGTGTAAAAGCACCTGACAAGGCCAATTAGAGCAGAGGATGGGAAGGCTGGAGACTCCCTGGTTTGTTTGAAAGGCTAGGAAGCAGGCAGGGATTGGTTACCACTCCAAGTCACGAGCTGGGCCTGTTCACTCCTCCCACAATCCTGACCCGCCCTCCTCTGGACTCACTGTGCCTCAGTTTCTTCCCCTCGATGGAATGAAAAATAGCAGCACCCGCCACAGCCAAGAGATGAATTCTGAGCACTTACCACGGGCACTTTATGGACATAAAATACCTCTCGCTGTGGGACAGATAACCAGGGCACCAGAGTAGTGGTGAAGAGATGTGAGGCTTAGAGGAGTCACAGGCTTCAGAGTACAAGTTCCCCTCTGCCTCCCAGCTGGACAGTGCCTGAAGCCAAGGAGCTGAGAATCTCCTGACCCACACCCTACCCATACCTCACCACCAGACTTCTTGGCTCCAGGCAAGAGCCTAGAGGGTCAGGAGAGGAGGGGGAAAGAACCTTCAGTAAAATTGTTATTCTTCAGTCGAGTCAGTAGTTACGGTTCTTGATACAAACGGTACTGAACAAAGTTAAGCCCAAGCTGGAGAGCTGACCAGGAAGGCTTGATTTTCCCAAGAGCATGACTCTCCCACCTGGTCCAGCCAGTGGAAGGGGCAAAGGTATGTGACCACCCTTGGGAAGGTGGTGTTGGTGATCTTTAGTATCTTATTCCCATTCACATAGTGAAAAAGTGAGATATGGTGTTTCAGTATAGGAATGGGCAGGGCCTATTAAGCATTTCAACTTGCCTCCTCACATACAACAGCTACGCTAATCCCCCAGCCTCTCCTCTCTGACTCTATTCTTTATCCTTCCTTCTGGCCCAATCTTGGAGAACCGGCAACACCATTCACTTTTTCTTGGTGAAAGGAGAGGAACAGAGCAGTGAAGAACAGAAGATGCCTTCTCCAAGGTCAAATGCCCATGCCTCTTGATCTTGGCACAGGGTGGGGGTTTGGCAATAGGTATCAGATGACTTCCCTCTACAAATTCTATAGAGTTGGGGCATTAGATTTGGGGACACTTAGAATATGCCCCTTTAATACCACCAAATAAAGACCTTTGGGGGGGGGGGTATTTCTCTTATGAACATAAACCTGAGTTGAAGTCTCCTTTCCCTGGTTCTTCCACCCCCGAAAAGGCCGGGGGGGCATAGCCCAGCGGCCTCGTGGAAACTAGCACTCCCCTCCCACCTCCTGATGTGTGTGGACCTCACCAGTGCCCTCAGATCGTAATTAGTGTAATTATTATTTACTTTGTGTATTTGTTACACTGTGTGCGTGATTGCCTTTGTTTGTTAAGGGTGTCTGAGGAGTATGGGGCCGATGGGCACTGGAACACCGGGAAAGAACTTTTCACTGAGATCAAAGATTCCTGGAGGGAACCATTGCAAAAAGGCCATCAGGCAGTTTTCAAGTTATGTGACAGAGGGCAAAGATGGCCATAGGGTGCTCTGATTTTTGGGATGGTCACATGACACAATCCAGCACTTGAACCTGAAAAAAGAAAAATAAAAGCAGTCAAAGAATTTAGAATTCAGTGATGAGCTCTTCTCCCTAACTAAGCGCGAACATTTATACCTCAGACCAGGAACAGAAGAGGATCTGGGAGGACGGAACCTTGTGCTCAAGAACTAAGAAGATGGCAGTCATTGGAGCAAGGGAAAACCACTATTGTCATCTGGGATGATGGTTGGGACATGCAGACCAAGGGAGGGGACCTAGAACAACAACTCTCTAGAGAGCTTTATCAAAACAGTCCCAAAGATTACAAAACCCTCTCCCAGCTTCCTAAGAATGGAAGATCTAAAAGTTCTCTTGAGACCATCCTGCTAATGTTTACCCTATTCTGCAGTTCCCTGATCCTAGGGTTCCTCAGCTAAGTTTTACAAAATCCACAAGCCAAGCTAACATGGCCATTCACCTTGCCAGTGCACCAAAAGTGGTTAAGCATCTCAAAAATGTCTCCCGTGAGCCTAGAGCAGCCGTGGGCAAACTACGGCCTGCGCGCAGGCCGGAGGCCCGTTTGAAATGAATAAAACTATTGAAAAAAAAGACCGTACCCTTTTATGTAATGATGTTTACTTTGAATTTATATTAGTTCACACAAACACTCCATCCATGCTTTTGTTCCGGCCCTCCGGTCCAGTTTAAGAACCCATTGTGGCCCTCGAGTCAGAAAGTTTGCCCATCCCTGGCCTAGAGCATACTTCCAAGGCATAAGAGTTAGGTGTAGCAAAGGAATCTTCCCTAACTTACATTAAAAAAAAAAAAAAAAGGAAGAAAAGCTACTGTAACATCGATCTGATCCAGAATGGGGGGACAGGGCCATGGAAGGTTTAATATGCCACCATGCATTCCTGTTTTGTTAGTCTATCTTCAGAATGACCCCACCTCAGACCAAACTACAAGACCGAGGTTGAGAGAGGAGAAAAGTGCTACACACTGTCCTCCCAAGGAGCTGCTGTATCCACACCTACCCCTAGCATTTTACCTGAGCTAAGACTTTTTTCTCCCCCTACTGCTGTTTCCTGCTTTGAGAGGGCATTCAGAAGAAACCGCAAGATGACTTTTATCCCCAACATCCTCCAACCCAATGCATGAGTAGCTAGCCTATACTCTATCTGTCCATTTGGGGATGTCAGGGGCTCCAAGCTAAGCACCACAGGCAGTGGCATTTATTTACAGCTTCTGCTCTCTAGTGAGGCTGAAGCAGGGAAGTCTGCCCCAGGCAACAATGTCAGCTTTCCTACCAATGAGCTGGGGGTAAGGGAGCAATTAGACTCCTACCTCTTTCCACTCTCTGAACCTCCTAACATTGTACCTGCATATGCAGTATACACACACATACACATACTCAACCTAATCCACTCAATCCCTTACCCTTTAGCTGGGACCTACTTGGGGAAAAGAAAATCTTCTCACTGTAAATAACCTAGTAAAATTAAGATTTCATATTTATTGAACGAATACTATGCAAACTATGGTAAAAAAATTGTGCCGAGTACATAACATCAATTTTCACAGGGTTGTTGTTGGTACAGGGTCTGGAGAGAGTCACAGAATAATTAATTTGTCCAGGGTCTCAGAGCCAGTAGAGCTAGTGTGGTAGAACAAGGAATTGCACTGAAGTAGTTGAGAAAAGCAAGCTGGGAGCACCCTGGGCTCAAAGGGTCTGCAAAGGTGTGAATTCCACCATTATTTGGTAATTTCTTTGGAGTTTAAAAACAAGTGTGGACATGTTGCAAGAGAGGCAGAGGTTAGTTTCTGATGGATTTCAATAATCAGGTGAATGACATTACCTATCAGAGGCCCTCATACAACAGGGAGAACAGTTAAGTTCTTTCCTTCCCCTTCATCTGTTTCTCGTGTCAGACATGGAAACAGGGCTCAATATCAAGAAATCCTGCTCCTATTCACATCTTTCTATACCCCTTACCCCCACAGAAGCTTCTAACCTTGAATCTTCAGAAGTTCCCAGGAGTTGGCGTGGGGGAAGGAGTTTGGAGTGATGGTGGAGAAAAAAAGAATGATCCTTGGAGAACCATAAAAAGGTGCAGATTTACAGCTGAGGAAGCTAGTTCCCTCCACATCTTTTATAGACTCCCTCATTAAGAGCTTCCAGGTATGCAGAGAATGTCACAGCTTCAGGACAGAAAAAGAAAGCCTCAGTCAGCTAACCACACCTGGATCTTGGATCAGCTACACTAGTGAGACTGGGGGATAAGAAGGAAAGGTACTTGGATCCCAGAGAAAGGATTGGAAGCCTGGGTGCCCATTAATGTCTTAAAAGGGGCTTACTATTTAAAGACTAAATTAGTGGAAAAGACAGGCATCTTGATCTATCCATGCTCAAAAAGTATGTGTAGAATGACTATGAGACAAGAGGAGGATTTGGTGATCAGGCTTGGAGATGAGAGATTTCTGACCAACATAAGAACAGCTGCTAGAATGAGATGAAAAGGTTAGTAAAAAAATTCACACTCTCAAGGATTTGGGGAAAGTGAGTTGAATCAGGGAAAGAATGATTAGACTTCAGAAAGAGAAGGCTAAGTGCTTTTATGGAAGGTTAGAGGATAAGGAGGTAAAGTGTCCTCTCCATGGAGGATAAAGAGGAAAAAGGATACCTGTGAATCTGAGAGAATGTAAATAGGCTTAAAGGGATGGACTGAGCCAGGCCGGTGTGGCTCAGTGGTTGAGCGTTGACCTATGAACCAGGAGGTAAAGAGATAAGGAGATATACAGTAGAGAATAAGGGGGTAAACACTGAAGTATCCATTGTTTCACTCCATTAACACCATATGCTCCACCCCCTTTACCTATTACTAATTTTTATCATCCTTGGGTAAAAAACCCTTACTGAATCTATAACCTCTCTCAAGCTGCAAAACAGAACTAACTCTGTTTTTGTTTTCAGAGTAGAGAGAGGAAAAATTAGTCTCAAATCAAGGCCTGGAGAAAAGAAAAGGGAGGCAGACAGAAGAGGCCAGAGGGAAGGAAACATTTACAGAATTCCCGTCTGTTCACTTTCCCAAAGTCTCAGAATGGGGCAAAAATGTACAACAAACGGTTAATCTTTGGATCTGCTCTCCAAGGCAGTTTTCCTAAAGTGTCTAAACTTAGGTCTCTACCCTCCTCAGCAACCAAAAACACTTTGTGGGAAGAAATTCTTGTTAGGAAGAGGATCAAATTTTTACCTACTCCTCACAAAATAAGGCAGAAGGTTTCAGTAGAAATGGGAACAAGAAATTACACCACAGCAACACAGCATCTGAGTATGGTACCAAAGTCTTCAGGTAAAGGTGTCAAGCTCGTAAGTTTTATTACCAAACAAAAACCAACCTTGTGAAGGTCCAGAAATAAAGATTAAGGGGAGAAACCTTATACCAACACATCAAAAAAGATTAAATAGCAGGTCTCAATCTATGTGAAACCAAATGCAAACACACAGCCTGCTTAGGGAGAGCCAAACCTTTCTAAGTTGGAGGCGCAGCAAGTAAAATGGATTTTAGTAATATTTAAGAAATGTTACTGCCAAAGCTGCAATAGTATACTTCGGCAACAGAAGACAAACTAGCACATTAGAAAGTAGAAGCATCCTGTCCACTGCTTATGTTTCCAATGATCTAGGCCAGTGGTTGGCAAACTGCAGCCCCTTGAGTGTGGCTCTTCCACAAAATACCACGTGCGGGCGCGCACGTACAGTGCGACTGAAACTTCGTGGCCACACTCAAGGGGCCAGAGCCACATGTGGCTCTCGAGCCGCAGTTTGCCAACCACTGATCTAGGCAATAATGCTTAACACCTCTGACATCCTGTCATGCTTTGATTCCCTACACTTTCTTCTAGCTCTGAGGGGTACCCAGCCCATCTCCTTTCCTGAACTGCCTACCAACAGGGTCCCATATATTAGCTTTGGTTGAAACCAGAGAGTATCACATCAGATCACTTTTGAAAATAAGATCCTTCTGGATTCCATTCTATAAGAGACTACCAATCATTAGCCCTTGTATTTCATTCTCTGCACCTCTTAAAACCCACGGTATTCTCCCTATTTCATACCAATGGGTCACATGAACCTGGAGAAGCAAAGACTCAGGGTAAAACTTGGCCTCTTCATGAAGGATAAAGAGGTAAAAGGATGCCTGTAAACATGAGAGAATATAAATAGACTTAAAGGGATGGACTCAACCCAGCCGGTATGGCTCAGTGGTTAAGTGTTGACCTATGAACCAGGAGATCATTATTCAATTCCCAGTCAGGACACATGCCCTGGTTGCAGGCTCAGTCCCCAGTAGGGAGGTATAGGGGGCAGCTAATCAATGATTCTCTTATCATTGATGTTCCTCTCCCTTCCTCTCTGAAATAAATAAAAAAAATATATTGATGGATTCAATCCTTTTCCTTAACTTCTTTTCTAATGGGTAAAAGACTATGGCTAATTCTCTATAAATGTCCCTGAAGATCCCCATATCTGATTGAATCTGGCTCTAAGAACTCAAAGGAGTACCTAATAAAACACACTGTTCTCTTTTCTAATGATTTTTATTAACAAGCAAAATAATAATTAAAAAACACAACACAACAACAACAATCTTGAAGTTGGAACAGCAGTAAGTCAAATTGCTATTTAGTTCACGGATGTACCTGGGGTACATGCTCTCTCATTGCGAGGCAGCACCTAGGCACATGACTGTGTATTTAGGTATGTATGTGGCCAAGGAGTCAGAGATGGAAACCACTGAAGAACAGAAAGCATTAGGAGTTTCTCATCAGGCAATCCCAAAGCGTTCTGCTCTTTTCCTCTTCTTTGCCTATAAGAAAAAAGCAAGAAGAGAAAAATTAGATTGTAAGACAACAGTGGCCTGGGTTCCTGGCTGCTTTAATCCAAATTCACATGGATTGTCACATGGTTGAAGAAGGAGGGAAGGCCCAGGCTTAAGCTTGGCAGCCAAAGATTTCATTTCTGAATTTCTCTTGTTATCCAGTTAGAGCTGGGGAGGTTTGGTGAAAAAGCAGGATGAGAGGGGAGAAGATTATAAAGAGATGGGTCAGGAGGAAAAGAGGAGAAAAGTAGTAGTAGAAAATGGAAAGATGCCTTAAGGAGAGAGGACCATTCAGCCTTGTAGCAAGTTAGTCTCGAAATAGTGGACTCTTAACAGGCTGGGGAGATGGGAGATTTCAGAGGACAAAGGGTTGACCAATGCTATTTGGTGGAAATGAAGGGAATGCCCTTTTGGACAGTCAGGCCCCCAGAGCAGTTATTCCTAGGCCTCTAAATACAAAGAGCATAAAATCTTCAATACCAATGTAATAAACGGGGAGAGGTGAGTCCCCAATATGATCTCTTAAGGGAGGACACATTGGAGAGAAGGCACAAAATGGGGAGGGGCGGAGGAAAGAATGACACAAAACAGCACCAAATCCAACCTCATTCCAACCACTGCCCCCAGCAAAGGGGAGACTGCTTTTTCATTTCATTCACACAGGAGGTTTAATTTAGATTAAAAAGAAAAGCTAAGTGTATACAGGCCCAGACCACTCCACCTGGATTATTGACACAATTCTTTGGAATAAAAAAAAAAGTCATCTGGCTCATGTAAACTCCATGAGCCTCAGAAGTTACTTCTTCCTTACATACAATGACTCTCCCAACAAACGCCAATATTCCTTGCCACCCAACAAAATCCTCATCCGCCTTATGTTGGAGAGGCCAGATGTACCAGCTGAGTGAGCATAACACAGTTTCCTTGGGAAAAGGGAGTAATTTAAACTAGATTTAAAACAAGCCTAGATTTATGGTTTACTTCTAGTTCATCCTGGAAAATCAATAAGTAAGGAGATACTTACAATAGGTAATGATTTATTCTGAATTAGCATAAAAAACACAAATCCCTCTAGTTTTTTCCTAGCGAAGATATAAACTGATCAAATTCCAAAATTTTCAGGGTTTATTATTATTATTTTAAATGTTTTTTAATTGATTTTTTAGAGAGAGAGAGAAACATGGATGAGAGAGAATCATTGATTGGCTGCCTCCTGCACACCCTCTACTGGATTGAGCTGGCAACCTAGGCACGTTCCCGACCAAGAATTGAACTGTGACTTCTTGGTTCATGCATGAGTTGATGCTCAACCAATGAGCAACACCAGCCAGGCGGTTTATTTTTATTATTCATAAAAAAAAAATTCCTAAGATTTTCAGTATATAAGTTAATAAATATTCAGAGGATATCTCCAGAGGTAGATGGAAAGAAGTAAACTTGGATTAAATGGGAGAAAGAACATTCTAAACTCCTTTCCACCCAAATAATTTCTATAGTCCAAAACATTTATTATTTCAATTGTTCCTTATGTACACCTCAGGTGATACTTGGTCTCCATTACAGATACTCTCAAATCAGCAAATCAATATTGTCTGTCCATGTCCTGAGCAGTCTTCCAAAGCTTAAGGGTCAGTGAATGGGAGTTATTATTCTAGGGGAAGCTGGAATGTGGATGAACTTAAGTCTTTTTTTTTTAACATAAGTCACTATGTTCAAAATAAAAAAGCCACTCTGGCATTTTGAGAAACTATTTGCAAATAAAGTGATAAGAAAAAGAAACCTCATTTGAGTCTATTGTCCTATTCCAGAGGGGAGTTAGGCACAACTATACTTGTGTCTGGGCTGGATATGGGCTTCATTAAATGATGAAAGAAATATGCTTGGCTGATTATCAGACATTGCTTACTGAATACTCTCAATATGACAGGTGCTATGTCAAGCATTCTATACAGAATCATCTGTTTTTACATAGAAACATTTCATGCTTAAAATACCACTTCAAGCCCTATCTGGTTTGGCTCAGTGGATAGAGCGTCGGCCTGCGGACTGGAGGGTCCCAGGTTCAATTCCGGTCAGGGGCATGTACCTTGGTTGCGGGCACATACCCAGTGGGGAGTGTGCAGGAGGCAGCTGAATCGATGCTTCTCTCTCATCGATGTTTCTAACTCTCTATCCTTCTCCCTTCCTCTCTGTAAAAAAACAATAAAATATATTAAAAAAAAATACCACTTCAAGGTAGGTATTACTATCTCTACATCCCAGATGATGAAACAGAGGTTAAGAAGAGTACCATAACCTGGAGATTATTATAGTAAGTAAAATAAAACAGTCAGAGAAAGACAGCATCACATGATATATGTGGAATCTAATGAGTAAAATATACTGATGCGGTGCCAGGGGGGAAAGTACCATATTTTGAAACAGCTATCAAGCAAAGGACAAAAGATCTTCTCATCTGAGCACTTAAGAAGTAGGCCAGGGAAATACTAGTGTTTCTCCACTCAGTTTGTTCATCCTCACTTCCCTTCAAGGGCTCTATGAAGCAGTTATGTATATTTTACCTCTGTATCCTCTGTGGTTCCTGTTCCAGCTGAACTTGTGACAATTCCAAATCGCTCCTTCCTCTTTTTCAGCTTCTCGTCATCTTCAGACTGTTCAGGGACAAAGAAAAAGGTTGAAACAGCTAGCCTCCATTCATAAGGTAAATGGGAATAAAACTGTAACTTATGGTCAGAACTAAGGATCACACAAACAGAAAAAAATAGATAAGAAACTGAATAAGCTAGTATACAGCATTTTGTCTCTAAAATGACTAAAAATTTAAGGCCTCAAAGATGGTGGATGACCCCAGCTGACAGGAACAGGGAGATCGGAAGATCACGAAACGAATTATGAACTTCAAGGCAGCCCTGACCAGTGTGGCTCAGTTGGGTAAGTGTCCAGTTCCATTCCTGGTCAGCACATATAACCAGGTTGTGGGTATGATCCCGAGTCGGGGTGCATGCGGGAGGTAATGATCTATGTTTTTCTCTCACACTGATGTTTCTCTCTCTCTCTCTCTCTCTCTCTCTCTCTCTCTCTCTCTCTCTCTCTCTCTCTCTCTCTCTCTTCTTCCCTCTCTCTATAGAAATCAATAAAACTCATTAAAAAAATAAAAAACAAACAACTTGGGGGCCGCTCATGGCAATGGCACAAGCATGCTATCATTGATCCTGCCTACTAAAGACCAGATTTCAGGAACGGCAAAATGTTAGCAGTCTGTTGGTTCTGGCTAGTGTGGCTCAATTGGGTAGAGCATCCCTGTGCACCAAGAGGTAGGGGATTTCGATTCTAGGTCAGAGCACTTACCCAAGTTTTGGGTTGGATCCTTAGTCTTGGTGCATATGGGAGGTAAATGATGTCTGTGTCTCTCTCTTTCTCTTCCCCCTCCTCCCCTCTCCCTCCCTCAATTAAAAAAAAAAAAGTTAGCAGATGAGTTAGTTTAGAATTTAATCTAAAGCAGTGATGGCGAACCTATAACCTATGTCACCTCTGACACGTGAACTCATTTTTTTGGTTGATTTTTCTTTGTTAAAGGGCATTTAAATATATAAAATAAATATCAAAAATATAAGTCTTTGTTTTACTATGGTTGCAAATATCAAAAAATTTCTGTATGTGACACGGCACCAGAGTTAATTTAGGGTTTTTCAAAATGCTGACACGCCGAGCTCAAAAGGTTCGCCATCACTGATCTAAAGTCATGAGTAAGCCATCTTTCAGGCCTGGGAGCCATTACATCTGTATAACAAAGATTCAAACTTTAAAACAAAGTACCTCCAAATGGCCTGGTTTACTGTGGTATAATTATAACAGAAGTAAAGGAAAAGAAAGTCAACACTGACTGAATATTTCAAACCAATTCATACATTTGTATGACAAAGTCTATACAGAGGCTCTTATAGCACTACTTTCAGATGATAGCAAGTTTGGTTTCATTGTAATAGACTATAGTGGCGTACTTTTTGGCACACTCCAAGGAAACAAAAGAGAAGTCCTGCATATATTCACTATGGACTTCCCTAAGAAGCATGGTAGAGGAGGTCAGTTATACATAATTGTGTTCGGAAACTAGCTAAGACAGCAGCTGGTCTCATTTTAGCTGGATCAGCTGACTTTATAATTTTTTTTAAATCCTCAAACGAGAACTAGAGAAGGATAAATCTCATTTCACAAAGAGGATAAAAACATGAACTAATTTAGAGTATGCCCTTGCTGGAATGGTTTGCTAACAACTATAAAAAATGTGGAGCCTGGCTGGTGTGGCTCAGTTGGTTGAGCACTGTCCTGTGCACGGAAGGGTCATGGGTTCAATTTCTAGTCAGGGCACATTTCCGGGTTGCGGGTTCAATCCCCGGTTGGGGTGAATGCAGGAGACAGCCAATCGATGTTTCTCTCTCACATTGATGTTTCTCTCTCTCTCCCTGTCTCTAAAAAAAAAAAAAAAAAAAAAAATCAATAAAAGACATATCCTCATGTAAGGATAACAAAAAAATTTAGAGTTACACTGAAAAGTGTTACAGGTAAGTCACAAGAAGGATCCCAATTTGTGAAAGGTTCTGGTGGAATTGGAGGTATCTTGTGGTATCTGTCTACATGGGTCCGGCAAAATGTGTTTCATCCCTTCTGCATCCAACCCAAGGAGCATACATGTAGTGGAATCCAACAGATTCCTTCCTTATAGTTGGAACATTTCCAGAATTTAATCCATGAGCATTAGATATTGGAAAACCAATGAAATAAAACCAGGCCCAACTTTACACTTTCGTTTATCAGTGCAGCAGCCTACAACTAAGTTCATAAATGCCACTTTGGACTAATTTAAACAAAAATCCTAATTACACAACTAGATTTTATGATGAGCAAATAAAAATCTTTATGTGATTAGGTGAAAAAAAAAACAACAACAACCAGAATCCCAGTTTTTACTTTTACTCAATGGTGAAATTTGTTGTTCTTGTAATTTATAAAAAAGAATAAATTATTTTTAAACCTTCATACATAGAAACAAAAGTACTGTAAACCAGAAATTAACAGAAATGAGATTGTTAAAAAATAAGTACAATAAATAAATAAATAAATAAATAAATAAAATAAAATAAGTAGGGCCTCAATATTCATAAGACGAGTAAAAACAAACTAGTAAATTTCTATGCTGAAAAAATATTTGTCGTTTACAAAGCTAGGGCTGGTTAAACAAATTGAACAAGCAAAGATGGATAGCTGCCCTGCTTTTGACCGAAGAGATGGCTCCTGTGATCACAGGAACAAAGGCAACTTCTTGGCTGGGGTGGACAGTAGAGGTATTAAAAAATTCCTATGTTTCTGTAGGTATCTGGATTGCTTTTCCTTTTGAGTCTGTGGGTTTTGAGACACCCAGAGACACAATGCCTACAGAAAGCAGGAATATAAATCCTTGGGATTTTAAAAAATCCAGCTCAGGAGCACCACACAGCTTTGTTCAAAAGTTTGTTTGAACTCTTTTAACTTGACCTTAGGTTGATTACCAAAGAAACTCTCCTGGCCCATGGTGAGGGTGGGCATGTAAGGGTCTCTTGAGGTATATAAGAGGATAGATTCTATATCTAGATGTGCCAAGTTTGGGGGGGCAGGGGAACGAGAAATCCAGAGAGCCCACCTGAGTTTAGATGTTCAGTAATCCTAGGGCTGAGCTTTAAATTACTGGTGACTTGGGTTTGCAGAGAAGGTGGAAAATGAGAAAATATCTGTTAAAATGGGATAAATAAAATGGCAGGTATGGGTCCTGACGGGAATACGTATGAGACTCTTACACTGAACAGTACTGGATGTTAACAGCAGCTCAGTCTTTACACAGTTCTCGGAGAACGGCCAGCTTCTATTCTAATTTATAAGCTGACAGGGCAGGCAGCATCAGTCTCCTGGATGCTTGGAAAAGGTCCAGAACATCTCTCTCTTAGAGAGGTGACTGGTTCCTTGACTCACCTAACTTCAAATCCTTTCAAACTATTTATTCAGAGCTCTTTCAGCTTGAGAAACATGTTCATTTTCTCCTTCTTGCTGCACCTGCTTTCTGGTGAGTAAGAAAGCAGCTAAGAAGAAGGTTGGTGGCTATGAAGGATTGAAGAATCCAACATATAAGTTATCATTGGTTGATTATTATATGTGCCCTGCCTGACTGGCGATTGAACCCACAACCTTAGATTAGAGTATCGGGACAATGATCTAATCAGCTTACCTACCCGGCCAGGGCTAGAACAGAATATTGCTTACATAGTGTTTTGTTGTTGTTGTTAATCCTTCACTGTTTTTTCCTCATTGATTTTTTTAGAGAATGGAAGGGAGAGTGGAGAGACAGAGAGAGAGAGAAACATTGATGTGAGAGTGACACATCGATTGATTGCCTCCCAGGGATTGAGCTTGCAGCTGAGGTTTGAGCCCTTGACTGGAATTGGACCCATGATCCTTTAGTCCTCAGGCTGACGCTCTAACCACTGAGCAACTGTCTAGGGCTTGCACATAGTTTTTCTGCCTTTCATTTTAAGCACCAGCAAAATCCATAGTGCGTGCATAACTTTTTTTTTTAAAATATATTTTATTGTTTTTTTACAGAGAGGAAGGGAGAGAGATGGAAAGTTAGAAACACTGATCAGCTGCCTCCTGCACATCTCCCACTGGGGATGTGCCCGCAACCCAGGTACATGCCCTTGACCGGAATTGAACCTGGGACCTCTCAGTCCGCAGGCCAACGCTCTATCCACTGAGCCAAACCAGTTTTGGCAATAGTTCGTGCATAACTTTTGTAATCTAAGCTATTTATAAAAGACTGAGCTAGGCCCGGCTGGTGTGGCTCAGTGGTTGAGCATAGACCCATGAACCAGGGATCACGGTGAGATTCCCAGTCAAGTACATAACCAGTTTGCAGGCTCAATTCCCAGAGGAGGATGTGCAAGAGGCAGAAGATCAATGGTTCTCTATCATCACTGATGCTTCAATCTCTTGCTCCCTCTCCCTTCCTCTCTGAAATCAATAATAAAACAACAACAACAACAAAACAGATGCCCAGCATATGCCTTAAAAAAAACAAAAAAAACACAAAACCCCGAGCCAAGTTTCAAGAAAAAAAGAAGTATCTTGTCTTGCCCTGGTCGATAGCCTCAGTGGTTAGAGCGCTGACCCATGCAAGTACCTCGGTTGCAGGTTCAATCCCTGGCCCCAGTTGGGGCCAGTGCGGGAGGTAACCAATTGATTTGTTGTCTCTCTCCTTGAGGTTTTGCTCTCTCTCCCTCTCTCTCCTCTCTCTACTTCCCTTCCACTCACTATAAAAATCAATGAAAAAAATATACTTGGGAAGATTAACAACAACAAAATAGTAAAAGAAGTACCTTGTCCTTAACTTTAATAATCATAAATTAAAATAATAATATAGTCACTAAGATTTGAGTGACAATATTTTCTCTCTATAGCAATTTTAAAAATAGTAGGTACTATGACATATATAGTATGTACTTTGACTAAATTCATTTAATAGATAAAACTGAGGCTTAGAGAGGTTAAGTAACTTGCCCAAAGTCTCACAAATAGTCTTACATAGTAAATGGCAGAGCCAGGAATGAAGCCCAGAACATTTTTACTCAAGAACCCACCTTTACATCGCTTCTCGGCCTTTTGGCTAAGATCAAGTGTAAGAACCCACCTTTACTATATCCTCAGGTATCTGATATAAGCATTTCTTTGGAATAATAGAAGCAAATAAAAATCTTTATATGAATAGGTGGAAAAAAACAATAATGGAAGGAATGCTTAATTTCCAAAGGATGAAGATAAGGACCCTTAGCTAAGTTGTGAACTACTTTAACGACTTCCATATCACTCAAATAACTTGGGTCAATGCTAGGATCCTATTCCCTTTCTATCATAACAAATGCCTCCATTTTATAACTAACAGGGGATCTAAGGAATGGACTCCAGTTACTAATCTTTTTAAAAAAATTGATTTGAAAGAGAGAGGAAGGAAGAGGGGGAGATAGAAACATCGATCTGATTGGTGCCTCCCATACACGCCCTGACCCAGGGATCGACTGGGGATCAAACCTGCAACCTGGGTATGTGCCCTAACCAGGAATTGAACCCATGACCCTTCAGTGTATGGGACAACACTTCAACCAACTCAGCCACACCAGCCAGGGCTCCAGTTAGTTAGTTATCTTATATGAAAGATTTTCTCAGTCAAATTTGTTTCTAATTCTGGCTAACTGGCTATTTCATCTGTTGAACTGTAATTAAAGAATTAGGAGAGTTTCCAATGAAGATAGGCCTCTCTACATTTTTCCTTACTAGGCAAAGTTTTGCCTACCATTACTAAAATAAAAGTGAATAATTGGTATGGCTCAGTTGGTTGAGCGTTGTCCTGTGCACGAAGTGTTCAATTCCGGCTCAGGGTACATACCCAGGTTGTGGGCTCGATCCCCAGTAGGGGGTGTGCAGGAGGCAGCAGATCCATTGTTTCTCTTTCCTTTTCCCTTTCTCTCTAAAATCAATTTTAAAATATATTTTTAAAAGTGAGTAAGGGATATAAATGGAAATTTCAAAATGATACTCTAGCCCAACCAACGTGGCTCAGTGGCTCACTGTCAACCTATGAACTAGATGGTCATGGTTTGATTCCCAGTCAGGGCACATGCCCAGGTGGCAGGCTAGATCCCCAGTCGGGGGTGTGCAGGAGGCAGCCAATCAATGATTCTCTCTCATCATTTATGTTTCTCTCTCTCCTTCACCTTTCCTCTCTGAAGTCAATAAAAATATATTTAAAAAAATTTTTTTAATCTCCATTTCATTGTCTCCAGGCCAAGCAGAAAATAAAAGGAACATTCCATCTTATTGAAGAGAGGCAGGACTAGACCATATCTTGCTAAACTTACCACACTATGTACTTATTCCCATTCAAGTCAATCCTAGGGGTACTTCAGCAAGTTCAAATTACAGAGAGGGAAATGCCACTCTTGAAGCCCAGCCATTCTCTCAGCACAAACCCTAGGACCACTCCCTTCATAAATCTCATCACAAAGTCCATCAGGAATGTGTGAGACAACCTTTCTTCTAGTTCCCTATTTTGCTATATCCCGAAATGGGAATTTTGGTAAAAGAATAGGAGGAGGGAAAGGATATACTTCTTTAGCCACTGAGGATAGAATCAGAGATTTCCCTACAAGCTTCCTTTTTAAATCACATCTTTGGTGCTTTTCCTGGAGATCCAGGCAGAACATCTGCTCTAAATCTACCAGGGGCTCTAGGTGAAAAAAACAACAATACAGATTCCACCCCCCTCACCCCGCCCCCCCACTTCCCACTCCCTACAAACAGCCTGCCTAGCCCTCACCCACAGAAAGCAGCGAGGGTTTATTTTGTGCATGCCTGCTCTTTCCTCACCACCCAGAGGCCCTCAGTTCCCCTCCTAAAGCCTCTTTCCTTCTTGCCCTGCAGGGAAAATGCACAACAGGCCCAGTAAATCAACACAGTTCTAATGATCTCTCTCACTTGACCCTTCTAGCGTGACGGTGTCGCATGGAGACAATCGTACAATAAACTTCACTCCATCTTTAGCTCCTTGCTGACAGGTTTTGATTCATGGGATGGTGAGACCCATCTGAGGGAAATTACCTTGATCAAAACGCATCTTTCTTTGCATTCGTCAGGCCAATGCCTCCCAGGTCATGCTCAAGTGCACAAATGGGGTTATGCATCTGCAGGCAGCACTGACTCCTCCAGCTCAGTGTCATATGCATTTACAAACCCTTCCGTTCTTCATCCCCGTACCCCCAACCCTCTCATGCAAAGTCTCAACCACTAACTCTTAATTCTTCCCATGCATTCTCCTGTGTCAGAAGACTAGTGCTGGAATCTGAAATGCCCTTATTTCCTATTAAATGAAAACTCCTAAAAACATACAATTTGCATCCAGAATCAGAAAAGAAACCTCACTAACTAAACATAGGCATTGGATGTTCAGATTGATCAATATATGGATCAATGTAGTTCACTTCCTCCATCCTGTTACTCAAGATTTAAATAGCAAGCCAAATGGCTGATGCCATAATAATCCTATTTTCCCAGCGGTGTCTTTTCTTTTTAAAAGCTCATTGATAAAAATGAAAAAGGGAATTGTGTAAAAGAAGAGAGTCTATCCTATATAGTAAAAGGCCAGCGACCATAAGGGCATAACGACCAGAATGACCGATCGACCCATCGCTACGAGGTGCATTGACCACCTTTCAGTCCCTCCCTGCATCCCGCAGGCTCTGATCACTGGATGGCGAATAGGGAACCACAGGGAACCAGGGCGGGTGGTGGCGGGGCAGGACTGAAAGGTGGGGAATGGTGAGCGGGCAGAACAGCCGACCTCTTGGTCCTTCCCTCTGACATGCAGGCTCTGACTGCTGGATGGCCAATGGGGAACCAATGGGGAACCATAGGGAACCGTGGTGGGTGGCGGCGGGTCAGGACTGCGGACTGGTGAGCGGGTGGAAGATGGCCCTGATCGCAGGGCACACTATCCACGCATGATTTCGTGTGCTGGGCCTCCTATATAATAAATAGATAATATGCAAATTGACTGTCACACCCCACGCACAAGATGGCCACACCCATGTGGTCACAAGATGGCCACCACAAGATGGCCGGCAGGGGAGGGCAGTTGGGGAGCGACCAGGTCAGCAGGGGAGGTAGGGCAGTTGGGGGGGACCGGGCCTGCAGGGGAGGGCAGTTGGGGGTGACTGGGCCCGCAGAGGAGGGCAGTTAGGGGCGACCAGGCTGGCAGAGGAGTGGTTAGGGGGTGATCAGGCTGGCAGGCAGAAGCGGTTAGGAGCAATCAGCAGGCAGGCAAGTGAGGGGTTGGAGCCAGCAGTCCTGGACTGTGAAAGGGCCTAAACCGGCAGTCGGACATCCCCCGAGGGGTCCCAGATTGGAGAGGGTGCAGGCAGGGCTGAGGGACCCCCCCCACCCCAGTGCATGAATTTCGTGCACTGGGCCTCTAGTGTGTGTGTGTGTGTGTGTGTGTGTGTGTGTGTATGCAGCACTGGACAGAAAGCATGATGCATAGTTAATAAAGCCAATATCCCCATGAATTACTATCATGGTATTTTCCATTATGAAATAAGACAGTTCCAAACGGAACCCATCAGAAGACATTTTCAACTTTCCAAAAATCACTTTTGTCCTTGTTTCCCTTTTATAGTTGCAAAATCCTCAGGCAATATACAGAAAAGAATACTTGCTGAGGGAAAAGACTGAGAAATTCAAGACACAAATACAAATTACATGTGTGAATGTGCTCAGCGCCTAGGAACTAACATATAGTTAACTCAATAAATATTAGATATTAGTTTTATTGAAACATTCCCCCTGGTCCTTGAAACAAAGTAACGATTTGAAGCTAACAATGCCCTACATTCCTCTTCCTCATTAAAAGTGAAGTCACCGAAAGTTCGTAAGAATCACTCCTTACCAAGGCAACAAGGAAATTTATTTTAGCTGCAAGGCAAATCAGTATTTGGGCAAATGACTAAATTTAGGGTTAAAGTGTGTCAGAACAGCCGGGTCAGCAGGGCTCAGTGGTTGAGTGTTGACCTATGAACCAGGAGGTCATGGTTCAATTCCCAGTCAGGGCACATGCCCGGGTTATGGGCTCAATCCCCAGTGTGGGATGTGCAAGAGGCAGCCGATCAATGATTCTCTCTCTCTCTGAAATCAATAAAAATATATTAAAAAAAAAAAAAAGTGTGGCAGAACAGTAACCGAACAAAACCAGAGTCTTCTCTACCAAGTGCTATTAACCATCTTCTCTTTCTGGAAACCTAAAAAAAATCTATGCTGCCAAGTTTCACTGATTTCATCATCCCTAATAATTAATAACTACTAAAAATAGATATCTATATAAGGAAATATCTGAGGGAACTGAGCAAGGATCCAATATCTAACTTTGTGGACCCAATCCCAGGTACTCCAAAATAGCAGTCGCCAACCTTTCAGATCTCATGGACCACCAGTGGTCTGCAGACCACCGGTTGGCGACCACAGCTATAAAGGCCTCTGAGAAATTGCTTTCACTGAATTACCTGACTTCAATTTCTATTAACAATTCAATAACACTAGAATTGTAAAATTAATACATTCACCTACTATTCATTCAAATATCCACTGAGTATCTACTTACGCTCAGGCACTGTATTAGCATTAGAAATAGAGAGATGAATAAAACACAGATCCTTAAACTCATGTGGCTTATGAATTCACAACTGAGTTATTGTAAAGATGTGTGCCACTGTTCATTATAGCACTGCATTATGAGGACCCATGGGAAAATTTTCTTTCTGGTCCCCAGACCCAAAATAATTATGCTTTTGCTGAATAATTTGTTAGTTTTCACCTTCTGAATCCTGTGAATAACTAAACTGTTTAACTGTGTTCTCTTTCTATTGACTATAAGGTTTAAAGCCAACTGTGTGATCTCTCTCTGGGAAGTGATGTTGAAATTATTTCTATTTTTTTTAATATATATTTTATTGATTTTTTACAGAGAGGAAGGGAGAGAGATAGAGAGTTAGAAACATCGATGAGAGAGAAACATCGATCAGCTGCCTCCTGCACATCTCCCACTGGGGATGTGCCCGCAACCCAGGTACATGCCCTTGACCGGAATTGAACCTGGGACCTTTCAGTCCGCAGGCTGACGCTCTATCCACTGAGCCAAACCGGTTTCGGCGAAATTATTTCTATTTTTAATATTCTATTACAAAGGAGAGGTCAGCCCTGGGCAGTGTGGCTTAGTTGATTGGTGTGTCATCCCCTGCACTGAAGGGTTGCAGGTTCAATTCCCAGCCAGGGCCTATGCCTATGGGTTCGATCCCTGGTTGGGTGCATACAGGAGGCAACTGATCGATATATCTCTTTCACATTGATGTTTCTCTCTCTCTCTCTCTCTCTCTCTCTCTCTCTCTCTCTCTCTCCCCCCCCCCCCTTTTCCTTCTTTTCTAAAGTCAATTAAAAAAAAAAAGGAAGGTGTGGCCAGAGTATTGTGGTGAAAGAAAAACACGAGATCCAACACCAGATCCCAGGTAGAGGCTTAGCAGACAATATGAAGTGCAGTTAGTTTCAGGGTGGCTGCTGTACCCTTAAGAACTTATTCCTCTCACCCTGGGCCCTGGCCGGTGTGGCTCAGTTGGTTGGAGTGTTGTCCTGTGCACCAAAGATTCCCAGTCAGGGCATATACCCAGGTTGTAGGTTTGATCCCCAGTCAGGGTGCATATGGGAGGCAACTGATGAATGTCTGTCTGTCTGTCTCTCTCTCTCTCTCCCATTCCCTCCCCCCATCCCTCCCTCTCTAAAATAAAACAATAAAAACATATCCTTGAGTAAGGAATAAAAAACAACAACTTATTTTTCTCTAAATATAATGACATTTATTTTAAAAATACCTTACTGTCCCAGGAGGATAAAGAGGTACTAGGAAATAACTAGAAAATTTTAAATTAAGGGCTCTTGTCATAGGTTTCCATGGTATACACACTGTAGCCAGGAATTAAGTCCCAAATAGAAGGCCAACTACAGTAACTGGCAGCCTGAATAGCGTAGATGTACTTTCTAAAACTATTGCCTCTTTTTATGACAGAGTACCAAGGATAAGCTGCTCTCTACCCAAAATGGAATCCTACCTTTGTTATCTTCCAAACCAAACTTATGTCTTCAAGATTCAAATTCAAGAGAACATTTTTCAAAACTTACTAATTTTAACCTGAATACAATAAATACTACTATTCTAAGCTTAGTGTTCTAGGGTTATTTGCTCTGCCAAAAGGAGTCCACTTTGATTTAATTAGCAATATCACCCCATGGACTGTGTGTTGAAAGCATTCACTTTCTTCAATCTTATTACTAGTGCCACTCTGGATCATAAAGAGAAACTAGAAGAAACAGAACAGTGACCCAAATGTAACCCAGGCTTATTTAGGGAATTTGAACTCAGTAATTCCCAAAACACAAAGCAAGGGTATTTCTGAATTCAATTAAGAGACATACTCACTTATTCTTAGAGGAGTCCAAAAGCATTAACCAAACCAGGCATTTTTCCTGGTCAGTGCAACAAGCTCACTCACTTACATCATGTGTAGGAAGCAGAATTTAAATCTAAAGAATTCAGTCAGGCCAGGTTTTGCTCAGTGGATAGAGAGTCAGCCTGCAAACTGAAGGGTCCCAGGTTCAAGGGCATATGCCTGGGTTGCGGGCTTGATCCCCCAGTTGGGAGTGTGCAGGAGGCAGTCAATCAATGATTCTCTCTCATCATTGATGTTTCTATAATTCTCTCCCTTTCCCTTCCTCTCTGAAATCAATAAAATATATACAAAAAGAATTCAGTTAGACTTATCATTACAAGTAGGAAGGGACATTTCAGGGAAGCTTAGGTACTGCTATGAGTTGGAGCTGGCCATTCTCCGAAATGACTGAGCTATTGTTCACATCCAACAATGTTCAATGTAAAAGTCTCTAATACATTCCCATCAGGACCTAAACTCTGCCACTTTACTTATTCCAGAAGATTATTTTCTCAAAAATTTTCCCCTGGAGTGATGGAAGAGAGGCTAATAGTGACCTAAGATAGTCACATTTTGCAAAAATAACAAATAACTGTCCCCTTTTGTACATGAATTACCACACTATGTTAACAGTTCAACCTGATTTTCCAAGGGAATGTAAGGGAAGAATGAGGCAAAAAGGAAAAGAGGGAACCTTATGGTCACATCTTGACTCTCACTGCCACGTGACTGATGGCAAGATGAAAAGCAGAGCCTGAGGGCTTTCAGGAGATGGTGGATTAATAATGATATGGCCTTGACTTCCCAGAGGTAAAGGTTATGAAACACTCCAGGGTAAGCGAGCTTCCAATTTCATACTCTCAGGGTGAATGACAGCAACTGATGGTTTTTCTCTCAGAAACACTTCAATGCTTAAACACACAGCTGTCACCTCCCTGACCCCGTTTCTGAAATTCATCTGTACATGTTAACCCTTGAGCCTTATGCCAGCCAGACCACAGAACATGGGGTGGTCCTAAAAACCAGTACACAGAGCCTAAAAGAGGACTATAAATGAAGGACAAGACCAGGAAAGGGTACAGTTAGCACCAACAATACACAGTGAAGAGACATTCCAACACTCCCCCCACACATAAACTTAATACACTTTCCAGAACAACCAGCTTACCTACTCTCAACAATCTTTCAACTGTGAGATCAGAATCAATTTTCTAGGTGTCAGAAACTTTAAAACTACACCAGAATAAAGACCACCAGGAACTGTTATCTCCTATCTTCAATGGATCTGAAGTTCCCAAACAGCACAGAACCAAACACTCTTCTGAGTCACTAGCTCCTATCACTTTTTCTTTCTCTTGTCTAAATCAAGCTTTTCCCCAACCCCCACTCCTCTTTGACCCCAGAAGAGGTCATCTGGGTCTTACAGTAATTGATTGTAGGACAAAGCAAGGCAGGTGGAGGAAATGAAGGCTTCACACTTGAGACCCCCCTGGAAACCACATTTCTATTAAAAGTCCGCACCCCTCCCTTCCCTTGAAAGCCAAAAAGCTGTTGCTTTTAAGGATAAGCGATGCACAATTTGGAAGAAATGTCAAGAAAGCTAAAAATGTTTGAGGGGAGGTAAATGTTGTCTTGGCCAAAATATACAGAGAATAAAGGATGACAGTTACCTAAGCATTCACACATTTAGAATGAGCACTAGGAAAACAGACTCTTTTCACCTCTAATATTTTAAAATGCAGATTTCTGGCTTCACCAAACTAATAAATATGAATCTCAAAAGGAAGAGCTTAAGGCGCTAAATTTTAAAAAGGGTCCCCTGGGACTCTTATGTGCAGCTATAGTTGGTAACAATTGCAAATAGCTTTGAATATAGACCAACATTAAAAGAAAAATTCCTCACCAAGTCTAAAGAAGGCTGTTACCACAACCCAATCCCCCCCCCCCCCCAAAAGCAGCAGGGGCCTTCCTAAAAAGTTTAAGATTCCTACAAACAGGATATCTCTGCGGCAGGGACCTGAAAGGAAAAGGAAAGTTAGAAAGAATCACAGCTGGCTCTAAGGCAGCGGTTCTCAACCTGTGGGTCGTGACCCCTTGGGGGGGTGTCGAACGATCCTTTCACAGGGGTCACCTAAGACCATCGGAAAACACATATATAATTACATATTGTTTTTGTGATTAATCATTATGCTTTTTTTTAAAATATATTTTATTGAGTTTTTACAGAGAGGAAAGGAGAGAGATAGAGTTAGAAACATTGATGAGAGAGAAACATCGACCAGCTGCCTCCTGCACACTCCCCACTGGGGATGTGCCTACAACCAAGGTACATGCCCTTGACCGGAATCGAACCCGGGACCTTTCAGTCCGCAGGCCAACGCTCTATCCCCTGAGCCAACTCGGTTTCGGCCATTATGCTTTAATTATGTTCAATTTGTAACAATGAAAATACATCCTGCATATCAGATATTTACATGACAATTCGTAACAGTAGCAAAATTACAGTTATGAAGTAGCAACGAAAATAATTTTATGGTTGGGGGTCACCACAACATAAGGAACTGTATTAAAGGGTCTCGGCATTAGGAAGGTTGAGAACCACTGCTGTAGATGGAAAAAACTTGTGTGATCCTCTTAGTCATTATATTTCATTGATCAAGGGCTTATGAAGGAATTAATCCCTTCCTCCCCTTCATCTTTTTTTTTTCTTTTTTTTTTTTTTTTGGTTAATCCTCACCTGAGGATATTTTTCCATTGATTTTTAGAGAGTGGAAGGGAGGGGGAGACAAAAACACCAACGTGAGAGCAAACACATCTATTGGTTGTCTCCCACACACACCCTACCAGGGCTGGAATCAAGCCTACAACCAAGGTATGTGTCCTTGACCAGAATTGAACTACTCTGCAGTCTGAAGGTCGATGCTCTATCCACTGAGCAAAACCAGCTAGGGCCCTCTTCATCCCAGATTATCATTTTTCCCAAAATGATTTCTCCATTTGAAAAATTGTATTCTTGCCGAAACCGGTTTGGCTCAGTGGATAGAGCGTAGGCCTGCAGACTGAAGGGTCCCAGGTTCGATTCCGGTCAAGGGCATGTACCTGGGTTGAGGGCACATCTCTGCTGGGAGATGTGCGGGAGGCGGCTGATCGATGTTTCTCTCTCATCTCTATCTCTTTCCCTTCCTCTCTGTAGAAAATCAATAAAATATATTAAAAAAAAAAAAGAAAAAGAAAAGAAAAATTGTATTCTTGCTCTGGCCAGTATGGTTCAGTAGTTAGAGCATTGACCTACGCACCAGAGGGTCACAGGATCAATTTCCAGCCAAGGCATGTACTTGGGTTGCAAGTTCCATTTGATTCCTGCCCTCAGTTAGGGCACATGCAGGAGGTAACCAATTGATGTTTCTCTTTTGCCTCTCCCCTCCACACCCCCTCCCTTCCATTCTCCCTAAAAATCGATGGAAAAAATATCCTCACTCCTTGGGTGAGGTTTTTTTGTTTTTATTTGTATTCTTTTAACTTATATTAACCACAAGAAAATAAGAATGGGCTATGTATATGATAGATAGATATAGTGATTGAGAGTGGCTATCAGAAAGGATGAATTTTAAGGAAAAACCAAGACCCAACCTCACATAGCCTTCAGTATTTCTTGGAGCATTTTAGGACCAACCAAATTTAACCAGTCCTTTAAATCCCCTTCTAGTTCATAATAATTTGAAAATAAATATTTGGCATTTTTCATATTGCTGTTTCTCTACCCAACCACTGGAATACACCTTTAGGGGTGAGGCTGTTTAAAGAGGAAACAATAGGGGAAACTCTCTGACCTCAGTTTATACCCTCATCTGGTTCTTCATTTGTCCCTGCTGAGGAACAGAACTTGTCTTTTGTCTGTAACACAAATACATCTTCACCTCCCTCCCTTTTCATTCCCTCCCCCTCCCACCCTCTCTTCTCACTGCCTTCTGTTATGGGTCCAATCAATGATGTCATTATGTGTGCCATTCAACTGCTGTTAAACCACTTGGCTATAGGAATTTTGAAGAGCAAAGAAGCAGAATGGAATTTTTCTCTCCCCTGCCCAGGGCTCTTGAAAATGTATTCTAATTTTAACTAGGGAAGTAGGAGTCAGGTTTTTCTTTGCTCAACAACTTTTACTCTACCACTGTGCCTTAACTTTCAAGCACACACTTTTTACTTCGCTGGGTATGAAGAAAAATTGGACATGAAGTATTAGGAATAGAAATTGAACACTTTAAGAGGAAAAGCTTCAAAAATTGGGAGAAGCAAGTTGAAATTTTTGATGCTATATTAACATTTATGGCTGGTGGTTTGCCCTGTTTACTATAAATTGGTCTTTTTAAAAAATGTTTTTATAGAGAGAGAGAGAGAGAGAGAGAGAGAGAGAGAGAGAGAGAGAGAAACATCAACGTGAGAGAGAAACATCAATTGGCTGCCTCCCATTCGCACCCCTACCAGGGTCCAATCCCACAACCTGGGCATTTACTCTGACCGGGAATCAACCAGCAACCTTTAGGTGCATTGGACAATGCTCAACTAACTGAGCTACACCAGCCAGGGCTACAAATTGGATTTTTGAGAAGTTTGTTATATAGGGCTTATTCTTCCCTAAGGTACATAGTTGAGACCACTAGGATCTTGTACCTTTTTGATTTTTCCCTCTCTGATTTTGTTCATTTAGTTTGAACCCAAAGAATAGATAAAAAAGTCAGATAAAAAACTCACTTTTTTCTATTTCCCCTGTGCAATACCCACCCTCACTAATGTCTTTGCATTCCTTCTAACATGTCAGAACTGATAACTTTGATAAAAAACAAGTTTTATGCCTTTCTCTGGTCTCCCTGTAGTCTTTGCTCCAAGAGTAAACATAGCCTGGGAAAGGAGGGGAATGCTGGGTTTTGTTGAGTCTGTTTTACTTTTAAATATCCTTCAGTTGTTTTTGGCCAACTAAGTTCTTGGGGTGGGATTATTCTTCACATGTCGGGTTGTTGTTTTTTTGTGCTGTGTTTTTTTTTTTAAGTACTCTTCAGTATATAAGATGAATAATTTAAAAAATCCACCTGTCAATCATATTACATATGATTGGTTGTCGAGTTGTATGTCTAATTTGGGAGTGATCAGTAGCTGGCCTGGCTTTTCTAAGCAGAACAATATCTGCCTGATCACTCGTAGATATTCTTGGCTACAGTGAAATGTGAACTATCTGAATCCACGTCTGTCCATCCTTCGAAATCTGCATGGGAGAAGAAATTTGGGCTTTTTTTTCTTTTCTTTTTAAAAAAATCTGTGTGTGTATGTGTTGTTATTTTTGCTGGGAGGGGGGAATTTTGGTGTTCAAAGGGCTCCTCATGATGTGAGAGGTGTACCAGTACAGGAATGTTTAAGATTTATTTCAATACTTGATTAATACTGTTCTTTGGGCTGACACTGATTGGGAGAGGTAATATTTTATTTTTAGGGGTCAGTTCATTTCAGGTTTAATAATTACATGACAATTCATTTTTCTTAATATACTCACCAAAATAGCAAAGTTGCTTTTCATGCTTGATAGCCAAAGTTGGTCAGAAAAAATTCAGTATTTTGGAGATGGAGATGGGGATGAGACAGGGTATCAGATTGGGAGATTTTATAGGGGGATATTTGGTGGTGGGTGATGTTTGCAAACTAGCAAAGAGCCTCTTTTAAATAAAATCTGAGATCTTATTAAGATCTAGAAAATGTTAACTTTTTTCCTCCCCTCCTGTACCTTTGCTGCTTTTTCCCCACATTTTCAAAAATTAATATTTTAACCAAATCTACCTTCTCATCCCTACAGCAGATTCTTAGGACAAAAATAGAAATGTACTTTCAGATTGTTCCACATTTGGAGTTCGTATCAAATATTGAATCTTTTTAAGTCCCTAGCAGTGAATGTGTGTTATTGAGATTGTTTGAAATGCTCAGTGTCTGGATTTTAGGAAGTATTTATTGAGGGAGGAGTTTATTAAGTTATAGAGTAGAGGGATGCAGTTATATATAGAATTTTCACTATTATGCTCATGCTTAGATATGAAATGGTTGAGGAAAGAAAACTGGAAATGAACAGAACTATATATAAGATGAGAGGCCTTACATGATGGCCCTCTTTAGCACTCTAAATGACAAGCGAAACACATGGTCCTTAACATTTACCTGCTCTCCACTTTATTGACATTCTCTCTTTTAACTCCGTATCAGTTCTGTAGGAAAAAATACCTTTGTGTGCATCAACATAATTGCCTATCTTTTTTCTTCACATACCTGAGCTGTTCCCTGAACTTGTTTTGGCATGTTCTTCCTTTACTGAACTCCTCTGGTTTAAAAGTGTCTTTCTGTTTCTCTATTTGAATTCTAAGAAGGCAGCAAGACAGGTGTGTGTTAAGAAAGAACGCACGAGTCCGAAAGGGGTAAAGAATTATGAATTTATAAGGTCATCTGGAAAACCAAATGGGCTGAGCTTCGGCGACCCTACCAGTGCGTGCAGTGGTTCTCAACCTTCCTAATGCCGCGACCCTTTAATACAGTTCCTCATGTTGTGGTGACCCCCGATCATAAAATTATTTTCTTTGCTACTTCATAACTGTAATTTTGCTACTGTTATGAATTGTAATGTAAATATCGGATATGCAGGATGTATTTTCATTGTTTGCGACCCACAGGTTGAGAACCTCTGCACTAAATGAAACTTCAATTTCTAGACTCGAAAAAAAACAGTGAAGATGCTAAAACTATTAAAAAGGCCCAACTTCTCATTATTGATGAATGCACCATGGAATCCAGTCATGCTATAAACGCCATAGACAAATTACTAAGAGAAATTTGAATGTTGCATTTGGTGGGGAAGTTCTTCTTGGAGGGGATTTTCGACAATGTCTCAGTATTGTACCGCATGCTATGCGATCAGACATAGTACAAACGAGTTTAAAGTACTGCAATGTTTGGGGATGTTTCACAAAGTTGTCTCTTACAACAAATATGAGATCAGAGGATACTGCTTATAGTGAATGGTTAGTAAAACTTGGAGATGGCGAGAAGAACCTGGCTGGAGAACCTATCGAGAGAACATGGCAAGAGAACCTGGACAGAACCTGGCTGGAGATCCTGGATAGAACCAGGCGAGAGAACTCAACCATGCTGATCAACTGAATGCTGCCTCCTTGTCATTCCTTCTTCGCCAACTCTGTCCACACCTTTGGAACCCCTGGACCTGCTGGGGTTGGACCCCAACAGTAAGCCAAAGAAAATTACTCAATACACAATGCCACACATAAAAAAAAAAAACAAAAACAAAAAAAAAAACAAAAAAAACTTGGAGATGGCAAACTTGATAGCAGTTTTCATTTAGGAATGGATATTATTGAAATCCCCTGTGATATGATTTGTAATGGATCTATTATTGAAGCTACCTTTAGAAATACTATATCTATAGATAATATAAAAATATATCTAAACGTGCAATTCTTTGTCCAAAAAATGAGCATGTTCAAACAGTAAATGAAGAAATTTTAGATATACTCGATGGAGATTTTCACACATATTTGAGTGATGATTCCATTGATTCTACAGATGATGCTGAAAAGGAAAATTTTCGCATTGAATTTCTTAATAGTATTACTCCTTTGGGAATGCTGTGTCATAAATTAAAATTGAAAGTGGGTGCAATCATCATGCTATTGAGAAATCTCAATAGCATTACAAAGACCTCAAGCACGGGGTCTTTGTAATGGTACCAGATTTATTATCAAAAGATTACGACCTAACATTATCGAAACTTAAGTATTAACAGGATCTGCAGAGGAAGAGGTTGTTCTGATTCCAAGAACTGATTTGTCCCCATCTGACACTGGGATCCCATTTAAATTGATTCGACGACAGCTTCCTGTGATGCCAGCATTTGTGATGACTATTAATAAATCACAAGGACAAACTCTAGACAGAGTAGGCATATTCCTACGTGAACCCATTTTCGCACATGGTCAGTTATATGTTGTTTTCTATCGGGTTCGAAGAGCATGTGACATTAAAGTTAAAGTTCTAAATACTTCATCACAAGGGAAATTAGTCAAGCACTCTGAAAAGTTTTCACTCTATTTTTTTTTAAATATATATTTTATTGATTTTTTACAGAGAGGAAGGGAGAGGGCTAGAGAATTAGAAACACCAATGAGAGAGAAACATCGATCAGCTGCCTCCTGCACACTCCCTACTGGGTATGTGCCCGCAACTAAGGTACATGCCCTTTACCTGAATCGAACTTGGGACCCTTGAGTCCACAGGCCGACGTTCTATCCATTGAGCCAAACCAGTTAGGGCAAAGGTTTTCACTCTTAATGTGGTGTACAGGGAGATATCAGAATAAGTTTAATCACTTTATCAGTCATTGTTTGCATCACTGTTGTTTTTATATCATGTTTTTGTTGTTTTCATATCATGCCTCTGTTGTTGTTATATCCTTTTGTTACTGTTTATTTAATAAATTTATATATTATTTTCATATACATTTTACTAATTTCCTTTCATCTCTCACACTTTATCATAGAGAAAGGGCAAGTAGCAATATTAAAATATTTCCGCTAATTAATTCCCTTTTAATGTGCACGAATTTCATGCACTGGGCTACTAGTCTAGATATAATCAAATAGGCCTTCTAAAAGAGAGTGAATGGAGACCAGACTGCCATTGGTTAGCCACTGGGATTCGAATACTAGAAGACAGTGCCCTCCTGTGCTTGGAAATGACTCATTGTCCCAGCTTCCTCTGATATCTCAACACATTTTAGTGACAAGCTCATCAAAAACACGGCAGTGGTTAGAGCATTGGCCCACAGACTGAAGGGTCTCAAGTTTGATTCTAGTCAAAGGCAGGTATCTCAGTTGCAGGCACAATCTCTGGCCTCCGGTTGGGGCTGGTGCAGGAGGCAACCAATCAGTGTGTGTGTGCATCTCTCTCTCCCCCTCCTTTCCACACTCTCTCTCTTTAAAAAAAAAAAAAAAAAAAAAAAAGTCAATGGAAAAAATATCCTTGGGTGCGGATTAACAAAACACAAGGTAGGTCTAATTTCTCTCTCACTCTGAAGTGGTTTATTCCCAACCAATGGGTGAGTTAAAATATGTAATTACTAGAGGCCCAATGCAGGAAATTTGTGCAAGAGTAGGCCTTTGCAGTGAGGCAGCTGCCTAGATCCCTCCCTCACAGCTGTGGCGGCTGCAGCCCTGGCTTAGTCCCAGAAGGATGTCCAGTCTAATTAGCATATTACCCTTTTATTATTATAGAAGATATGAAAGGCTCATAAAAGTAATCACTGCAGCCACCCAAGAATTTTCTAGCTCCCAGCCTCATCAATAAGAAGTGGTCAGTGGAGGGATAGTTTGTTTTCAACCTTTATATTCTGACACTGTGTAACTTAACACAACATTAACAGGGAAGAAACTGGCAGAAATCACAAATCTGAGGAAAACAGCCTTCAGAGTTCATAAGCCTTAAGATAAATCATTAGCATAGTTACCTATCTGAGAGCTATAAGTAGGGAAAACCCAGTTAATATTCTAGTAGAGAAGTAAGGAAAATGTATTAAGATTAATAGGGATACAAGAAGTTTATATTTTCGCCGAAACCGGTTTGGCTCAGTGGATAGAGCGTCAGCCTGCGGACTGAAAGGTCCCAGGTTCGATTCCGGTCAAGGGCATGTACCTGGGTTGCGGGCACATCCCCAGTAGGGGGTGTGCAGGAGGCGGCTGATCGATGTTTCTCTCTCATCGATGTTTCTAACTCTCTATCTCTCTCCCTTCCTCTCTGTAAAAAATCAATAAAATATATTTAAAAAAAAAAAAAGAAGTTTATATTTTCTAATACCATTAATGAATAAGAAGCAGCAGCCCAGCTGGTACGGCTCAGTGGATTGAGCGTCTTCCCATGCAGGGAGGTCACCGGTTCAATTCCCAGTCAGGGCACATGTCCAGGTTTCTGCCCAATCCAGGTCGGGGGCATGCAGGAGGCAGCTGATCGATGTTTCTCTCTCATCGCTCTAATGGATGCAGCAACACATGCTTTTCTACTTAGTGCCTGAGCTTTTTTTTTTTTTTTTAAATATATTTTTTATTGATTTCAGAGAGGAAGGGAGAGGGAGAGAGAGAGAGAAACATCAATGAGAAGAATCACTGATCAGCTGCCTCCTGCACACCCCCCACTGGGGATCAAGCCTGCAACCAGGGCATGTACCCTTGACCGGAATCGAACCTGGGACCCTTCAGTCCACAGGCCGACACTCTATCCACTGAGCCAAACCAGCTAGGGCTGGGCTTTTTTTTTAAAAGATACTAACCCAGCTGGATTTCCTGTAAGACCTAGACCTAAAGTATCAAGTTTACTTTCCCAAATGTGCTAATAATAAAACAACTCAAATCAGCTACTTCAGTTAACACTATAACTCTAGGCCCAGACTTAAGTTTTTACCAAAACTGATGTCCTATGACTGATACACAAGGTAGGGCAAAAGTAGGTCTACAGTTGTTCACATGGAAAATGATTAATAAATAATAATACCAGAATAAACTCTGTGTTTCTAATACAATTGTAAACCTACTTCTGTCCCACCCTATACTAGGTGTATTGGTTAATAATGTGGATTTTTTTCAATAGATGGAGTTACACATATGTTGCTATATATGCAATTTGATATGTATGCTATTTTGTTGTATTGATAGAAAGCTTCAAAACTTCATGTCAAATTTTCTGAAGGTGTTAACATAACAGATATTTTCACGCTTAAAAATGTCGAATTTCGTGCCAAAAAAAGAGCATGTGGCCGAAACCGGTTTGGCTCAGTGGATAGAGGGTGAGCCTGCGGACTGAAAGGTCCCAGGTTCGATTCCGGTCAAGGGCATGTACCTGGGTTGCGGGCACGTCCCCAGTGGGGGATGTGTAGGAGGCAGCTGGTCGATGTTTCTCTCTCATCGATGTTTCTAACTCTCTATCTCTCTCCCTTCCTCTCTGTGGAAAATCAATAAAATATATTAAAAAAAAAAAAAGAGCATGTGCGGGAAGTTTTAATTCATTATTTTGAAGAAACGTGCTACTGAATACTTCAGGAAGCTTATGGTGAACATGTTCCATCTCAAGATACTTGTGAACGCAAGTTTAAACGCTTTAAAAGTGATGATTTCGATGTGAAAGACAAAGAACATTGAGGTCAACTGAAAAAGTTTGAAGACCAACAATTACAAGCATTACTGGATGAAGATGCGTGTAAAACTCAAAAACAACTTGCAGAAAGATTAAACATTGCTCAGCAAACAATTTCCGATCGTTTACAAGCAATGGGAAAGATTTTAAGGGAAGGAAGACGGGTGCCACATCAACTGAACAAAAGACAAATGGAAAACTGAAAAGTCATCAGTAAAATGTTGCTTCAACGGCACGAAAGTCTTTTTTGCATCGAATTGTGACTGGCGATGAAAAGTGGATTTATTTTGAGAATCCCAAACGCACAAAATCATGGGTTGATCCAGGTTAACCATCAACATTGACTGCAAGGCTAAATCGCTTCAGAAAGAAGACAATGCTCTGTGATTGGTAGGATCAGGAAGGTGTGGTGTATTATGAGCTTCTAAAACCAGGTGAAACCGTTAATACTGATCGCTACCGACAACAAATAATCAATTTGAACCATGCTTTAATCGTAAAATGACCAGAATTGGCCAGAAGACACGGCAAAGTAATTTTGTTTCATGATGACACACCATCACACACTTCAAAACCAGTTAAAGACACATTAAAAGATCTTGCCTGCAAGTATTAACCCACACACTGTATTCACTAGACCTTGCTCCTTCAGATTACCACTTGTTCCGATCGATGACACATGCACTTTCTGAGCAGCACTTCAAAACATATGAAGAAGTGGAAAATTGGGTCTCTGAATGGTTTGCCTCAAAACAAGAAAAGTTCTATTGGGACGGTATCCACAAGTTGCCTGAAAGATGGGGAAAATGTGTAGATAGCGATGGACATTACATTGAATAAAGCATTTTTGATGTTTCTCTTGAAATTATCGTGTTTCCTTAGATTACAAAATCTGCCATTACTAACTGGTACACCTAGTATATCAACTGATCTGGCTTCCCACCTATTCCTTCTATCCATCTCTCATTCCTTTCAGAGATGAGTTTCTTATGTGCCAGGCAACTGCTGTCCTTCACCAATAGAACTAACCCAAACACTATTTTTCTTGGGAGGCATGACAAAGTGACAGAAAACAACAAAACAACCAGTAGAGCACAAGACTAAAAACCTAGCTGGTGATCAATCAGAACCAATCAGGCAGAGGTTATTTATCTGGGTTCTGTTTTGTTTGAAGGGTGGGAGGTTTCTAAGCCACAGTCACCATGAGACTTATATGAGAAAAGGCATGCCATTCTAGCCTCAAATAGCCCAAAGAGTTGGAGGGACAATTTACAACCTCCTGTGTAAAAAATGTCTATAAATGCCAGTGCCATTCTTTGCCCTGTCACTTCCCATTATCCTAAACCAACAGGATTCTATTCACTGAGACTTAAGCTAGAAACATGAATGGACAGGCCTTTCTTGGGCAGGCAAAAGAGGTTTTGTGCATAGTATACTAATGGAATATATGAACAGTTATACAAAAGTCAGCTTAGGAAGAATAGCTGAGATTCAGTGCCCTCAATTTTATAATATGGTCAAGCTATAAATCTAAAATATGATCAGATTATGACAGTTAAAAAAGAAATCAGCCATAAATACTATTAATCCATGGTTCACTTCCTCTCACACTTTCCCTCTTTATCATATATAATAAATATATACTTATTATATATGCAGCAAAATCTACTGAAGAGAAATAAGCAAGCAATTGGAGTCTTAACCTGGATCAAGTAAACACAAACCCTGTGCAATGGAGATGACAGGAGGTGGGTTTCTCATTGTACTTTTTAGGATATTAGGATGAAGAAGAGGCATCTCCACACCATCTCCTAACTTACCAGTATTGGCATCATCTCTACATGAATGAGATCTGTGCCTAAAGAACCGTAAAACTTAAAGCAGGTGTCTAAATTACGTAGGAGGATGTTATACTAGAATCCAGGACCCCAAAATAAGGTGGACAGAATGCTGATCTGGCTGTTCCATAAAAATAAACCTAATCATGTCACTACCTTGGCCAACCAACCAAATACTAGGTAGAAAATCAGCTCTGGTGATAAAGAACAGTTATACATAAGACTGAAACAGGCAATTGTCACTGAGAATATATCCAGTTTGCAATTTCAGGCTTTGGATATAGGACACTAGGTTCTAGGAAACAAGTTACTTGCAGCTAATCAATGATCCTCTCTCATCATTGATATTTCTCTCTCTCTGAAGTCAATAAAAATATATTTAAAAAATAATTAAAAATGAAACTGTTTATATTCTACAAGTACTGAAAAATTCTGGGCTACAAAAACAGGAATTCAATTTATGTGATCTGATAAAGGAGTTCTATGCTACTTCCAAGTATAAAAGCTGTGTGGGAGACATAAACTAGACTTGAGTAGTTTAATACACATGTGGCTATTCAATTAAAAATTCAGTTCCTCAGTTACACTAGCTACATTTCTTTTTTTTTTAAATATATTTTATTGATTTTTTACAGAGAGGAAGGGAGAGGGATAGAGAGTTAGAAACATCGATGAGAGAGAAACATCGATCAGCCGCCCCCTGCACATCTCCCACCGGGGATGTGCCCGCAACCCAGGTACATGCCCCTGACCGGAATCGAACCCGGGACCCTTCAGTCCGCAGGCCGACGCTCTATCCACTGAGCCAAACCGGTTTCGGCTACACTAGCTACATTTCAAGTGGTCACTAACCACATATTGCTCATTACTATATTAGATAACAGATTATTAAATAGAACAATATTCTATAGACTATTTCTATCACCACAGAAAGTTCTACTGGACAGTAGCAGTCTAGACAACAAAATATCAACATTTCCTAGGTCATTTTAGTGGTTTATGGGGAAAATTAGAGCAAACTGTTAAAATGAGGATGATTATGAAAACCAGGAATTATGATCAATGTATATGGAACTTATACTCAAAGAAGACATCTAAAAAAGTTACAAACCTCCAAGCAAAGTGGTATCTGGGAGAAATCATATACTCTAGTACAGTGCTATTCAAAATGTGGTCTGCCTCGTGGTGCTGGTCCCCAAACTGTTTGGTACCACTCTGCAGTTAAATCCAGAAATTGGGAGTGTTTAGAAACTTCTAGAGTAATTTAACATTGCTGTGACATTTTAATTTTATTGTATTCTACAAAAGTACCACTCTGCAATAAACTAGAAATTTAAAAAAGCTAGTCTTTGCCTGGGCTGGTAGCTTAGTGGTTGGAACACCTCCCCACACACAAAAGGGTTGAGGTTTTGATTCCTGGTCAAGGAAAAAAAAATAGCTAGTTTTGCCACAGAACTTGAGAGAAACACTACTCTAGAACATATTTGTGACAATGAATGTGCTTAGAGAACAGAGCTCATATAGTCAGAGTTCTGCCAATTACCACTATCCTATCTAATAAAAGAGAAACATGGTAATTAGCGTACATCCACTACCCTTCCCATTGGCTAATCAGGGCGATATGCAAATTAACTGCCAGCCAAGATGGCGGCCGGCAGCTTGAAACTAACATGAGGCTTGCTTGCTTCAGTGATGAAGGAAACCACCGTTCCCCGCCTGCCTTGCCGGCCTCTGAGCTTGCAGTTTGAAACATAGTTACAAATATAGAAGCTAAACAAAACCCCAGAAACCTGCTTTCAGCAGCCGGGATCTCAGAGCTGGAGTTGATACAGTGTTTCGATTAGAGAACACAAACAAACCAGATACCTGCTTTCAGCAGCAGAGGCCTCAGAGCTGGAGTCAGAGCTAAAGCTGGCCCAGAATAAGAAAAAAAGAAAAAAAGGAGCAGTTGGGAGCTTCAGTACCCACCAGCCTGAAAACAACCCTCAGCCCCTCACCCAGACTGGCCAGGCACCCCAGTGGGGACCCCCACCCTGAAGGGTGTGTGACCAGCTGCAAACAGCCATCATCCCCTCACCCAGACTGGCCAGGCACCCCAGTGGGGACCCACACCCTGAAGGGTGTGGGACCAGCTGCAAACAGCCATCATTCCCTCACCCAGGCTGGCCAGGCACCCCAGTGGGGACCCCCACCCTGATCCAGGACACCCTACAGGGCACACCAGCTGGCCCCCACCGGTGCACCAGACCTCTATCCTATATAGTAAAAGGGTAATATGCCTCCCAGCACCAGGATCAGCGGAGCCGCTAGGCCTCCTGGCACCGGGATCAGCTTGTCAGGGGGCAGCGCCAAAACCCCCTGATCGCCCTGTGGCTCTGTGTGTGACAGGGGGCGGGGCCACAACCTCCCTATCCGCCCTGCTCTGTTCCTGACAGGGGAAGGCACCCCAACCCCCTGATCAACCCTGCTCTGTGCCTGACAGGGAGGAGCTCCCCAACCCCCTGATCGCCCTGTGGCTGTGTGTGTGACAGGGTGCGGCACCCCAATCCCCTAATCGGCCCTGCTCTGTGTGTGACAGGGTGTGGCGCCCCAAACCCTCCCACGGGCCCTGCTCTGTGTGTGACAGTGGGCGGTGCCTCAGCCCCCTGATCGGCCCTGCTCTGTGCCTGATAGGGGGGAGCTCCCCAACCCCCTGATTGCCCTGCGGCTCTGTGTGTGACAGCGTGCGGCGCCCCAACCCCCTGATCGGCCCTGCTCTGTGTGTGACAGGGTGCGGCGCCCCAACCCCCCCCCCCCCACGGGCTCTGCTCTGTGTGTGACGGGGTAGAGCCATAACCTCCCCATCGGCCCTGCCCTGAGTGTGACAGTGGCAGTGCCCCAACCCCCTGATCGGCCCTGTGTGTGACAGGGGGCGGTGCCCCAACCCCCTGATTGGCCCTGCTCTGTGCATGACAGGGGGTGGCGCTGCCACCTCCCCAAGTGATCCTACCCTGAGTGTGACAAGGAGTGGCATCGCAACGTCCCGATCAGCCCTGCTCTGTGCATGACAAGAGGTGGCGCCCCAACTCCCCAATCGGCCCTGCTCTGAGCCCGACCAGGGGCTGCACCTAGGGATTGGGACTGCCCTCTGCCACGCAGGAGCAGGCCTAAGCCAGCAGGTCGTTATCTCCCGAGGGGTCCCAGATTGCGAGAGGGCACAGGCCGGGCTGAGGGACCCCCCCCCCCCCCCGCCCGAGCGCACAAATTTTTGTGCCCTGGGTCTCTAGTCCTATATAATAAAAGGGTAATATGCAAATTGACCCTAACAGCAGAAAGACTGGGAATGACTGGTCACTATGACACACATTGACCACCAGGGGGCAGACGCTCAATGCAGGAGCTTCCCCCTGGTGGTCAGTGCACTCCCACAGGGGGAGCTCTGCTCAGCCACAAGCCAGGCTGCTGGCTGCCAGCACAGCAGAGGGAGGGGGAGGGGGGAGAGGGGGAGGGGGAGGGGGAGAGGAGGAGGAGGAAAGAGACGAAACATCGATGTGGGAGAGATACATCGATTGGTTGCCTGGTTGCCTCCTGCATATGCCCTAACTTGGCAGGGGACTGAACCTGCAACCCAGGTACATGCCCTTGACCGGGAATTGAACCAGCAACCCTTCAGTGAATGGGCTGGCGCTCTAACCATTGAGATACTAGCCAGGGCATTATTCCCATTTTTATAGATGAGGATCAAATAAGTTTAATATTTTGCTCAAAGTCACAAAATCAACTAAGGTATCTCCTTCATGTTCTACTCATGGACTGGCAAAATCAGGTCAAATATGGAGAAAGATTATAGGGAAAGGAAAAGAAAAGCTGATGTCCCTGAATTGAAACACTATCAAAATAACTCAGGTGGCCTGGCCAGTGTGGCTCAGTGATTGAGTGTTGACCTATGAACCAGGAGGTCACAGTTCAATTCCGGGTCAGGGCACATGCCTGGGTTGCAGGCTTGATCCCCAGTAAGGGGCATGCAGGAGGCAGAGCCAATCAAGAATTCTCTCTCATGACTGATGTTTCTATCTCTCTCCCCCTCTCCCTTCCTCTCGGATATCAACAACACACACACACACACACACACACACACACACACACACACACAAAACAACTCAGGCAGACAGTATATGTGAGGGACAAATTCCTCTCAGGAATGTGTCCATGTGAGCCGAGTAGTAGGAGGTACAATGTTCAATTTAATTCATTTTGATGGAACATACGAACATACATAATTCCTTAGAAGAGTGAAGTTATTGCTGAGATTCTCAGACACCTAACCGTCATATACAAAAGGAGATAGATGAGATCCAGGGCCACACATCCAAAGCATCCTTTCCCTTGGCCATCTAGCAAAACACAAATGACTTTGGGTTTATAATAATTCTTCCCAATTAAGCTGCACGTGGTTTAAGAATCACATACTCTGCCTTTCTCTCGACTCCTAAATTGTAAATATTTCACACAAACCAGCAAATACTCCTATTGAACACCTATGGTTTCAGCATCAAACTGAGCACACAGAGCTGATGTTGTATTTCTGGTAAACACAAAAGGAAGGGAAGATGAAACATAGCTGTAAGCAAGATTATGAGTGGTTCTCCCCCACTCCTCCCACTGCAGGTACAAGTGTTTACTTCTTAGTGTTCAGTTTTTTTCCTGAGCAAAAATATAACCAGTAACCAGTCAGGTCAATTTTTTCCTATGAATTTCCAAAGAGCTCAATATTTCCATGCTCAAATGGGAAATAATAATTTAAAAAAATTTTTTTTTCGACAACCAAGAGAAATACAGAGCATGCTCAAACAGCCTAAGTAGAAGTTATGAAAACAATCTGGGTTGGGGGACCAATTAGCTTTGTGAAACAATTTCTGTAATACAATCAGCAGGCAGTGAGAGGAGATGAGAGCCAAAGGACTGTGTGAAACAAAGTGTTACATTCTTAACCTGGTAGTCCCTAAGCTGTTCTAACATTGCAAAAGCAGTACTTTACCTTTCTGGAGATTGAAGAAACATTCAAACCAAATCTTTGAGCTCTTTCCTTTAGCTTGTCCAGGTTAACCTACAAAAACAATGGGGGAAAACAAACACCAACAAAAAACCAACCTATATTTTAAAAAACCAAAACAGAAAATACAGAAGGCAGAAACTATGATCCAATGATAAGAGTTAAATAAGCCTACAACATCAAAGATAATCTATGTGCCAAATTAGGACAGAAAGCAGCACCCGTCCATGCCACTAATTATTAAAAGGCTTCTTTTGGAATGCAGTGACAGAGTCGGCCCTACCACCTTCATTCATCAAAGGTGGCAAGAACCTCATGAGGGTTTAAGATCAAAGTAGGACAAACACTGCTTGAAAAAGCAAACAAATGTCTAAATCATCACCTCCTAACAAGTCCTTCATTCACAGTCCAAAATCATTAATTCCTATAGTCTCTGCAAATAGTTCTTAACTCTATCTCTTAACAAAAAGATATCATCACTGCACTTGTACTTTCTTCAGAAGACAAATCTACCACCAGTACCCTACTCAATTTTCTTGGAAGCCTTGATATATCAAGATTATCATAGGCATATTTAGGACATTTTCTTTCTTTTTAGGTAGAGGAAGGATATTTTGAATGATTAATGCATGTAATTGCTGAGGCCACTATGTACAGGTAAGAGAGGTGGATATTTCTTTATCTCTTCCCCTTTGGACAGAGTCTTGATGATTTCCTCCCTCTTGGCCTGGAGCCATTCATCATGGAGCTTGCGTGCTTCCTTGGTCTTAGACCTGTGGGCCTCAGCCTGGTCAGCCAGAAGTTTGCTGAGTCTCGTCTGCCTTCCTTCAGCTCATGAATGTGTTCCATAAGAATCCGCTTGTTTCTGAACATGTTACCTCTCACTTTCAGGAACAGGCTGTGATACATGTGGTGGACAATCTTCTTAGATTCACAGTATCTTCTAAGCATCTGGAAAAGAATTCTCATCCTCCTCATCCAGGCTACCTTCTCAGCCATTCAAGCACTGGCAGTACCCTTTGGTTTACCTCAGCCATATGCCTGCCCTTCTTGCAGGCCAAGGTGTTTTTCAGGGATCAAGCTTGGGGAATGGACAATCACAGGCTTCCAGATCATCAGTCCATCTTTGATCAACTTCCAGATCTGCTGATGGGAGTTGGCAATGGAGATTTCATTGGTCTCACTGGGGTCTAACCCAACCTTCTTTTTGCCACAGAAAAGGACACTGCAGCCAAGCCTCTTCTGAAGCCTGAGCAATACTCATGTATGTGGACACACCGGTAAAAGTACTTGGAAAATTTTCATTACTACTACCACTAAAAATAATGAACTGTAACCACAAAAGCAGAATTCCATAAAGCTGAACATATTTCTTTTTTTATAGTAAACACTGACCTTTAAAATTTTATTTATTTTTATTATTATCATATTTTAAATCCTCACCTGAGGATATGTTTTTATTGATTTTAGAGAAAGGAAACGGGAGACAGAGAGAAAGAAACATCAATGTGAGAAAGAAACATCAACTGGTTGCCTCCCATACATGCCAACCAGGGATTGAACCGGCAACCTGGATATGTGCCCTGACCGGGAATCAAACTTGGACCTTTCCGTGTACAGGACGACACTCCAACCAACTGAGCTAAGGACAAACTGAACATATTTCACCACATCACTTATTTTCATTTTCTAATCATGCCTACTAGTCACAATGGCCCAGAAGTGTCTTATTCTACTAGTCTTTATTCTGATTTTACATTTACTAGGAGTGTTGAAAAATACCAGTATCTATAAATAGAACTCATTAAGTTGCTTTCACAGATTTTCTTGTGGTAATTAAGAATTAGACATTATCAAAGCCACTGGACAAGGCCTAAAACTGCAGTACCATAAAACAAAGAGTTAATTGGGCTGTCCTCTAACAAAATCTATTCATTTGTTCAAGAGGAGTGGTAGGAAAGGGGATGTCTATAGTATTTTTGAAGACATGGAAATTTTCCTGACCTCTCGGAACCTCTAACAATTCTCTTTATTCAGGACATCAAACATTACTGAAAACAGTTACCAAGCTCATATGACCTCAGTTTCCTTTGACCTGGGGAGGAAAAGTCTCTCTAACTTTTATACTAACTGGATAGAGTTAAGTGTTAGCTCTCAAGGTATAAAATAAGATTTCTTACCATAGGCTTGGTGTCAGATGACAGGCCTAAAAAAAGAGAGTTTTATTTAATATTTTAAAAAGTCATAAAGGAAGCTCATAGTCTTCAAATCAAGTCAGACAGCATAGAAATAATATATATGACAAATCTCCTTTATTAGAAGTAAAAGGCAGATTGCATCTAGAGACCATATCTGTATAGCCACTTTGGAAACAGTTTGGCAGTTCCTCAGAAAGTTAAAGCATAGTTTACCATATGATTCAGCAATTCCATGCCTAGGTATATACACAAAAGACATGAAAACATTTATCTATACAAAAACTTGTATATGAATGTTCACAGCAACATTATCCATAATAGCCAAAGTGTGAAAACAATCTAAATGTTCATCAACTGATGAATGGTTAGATAAAATATGGTATATCCACACAATGGAATATTACCCAACAATAAAAAGAAATGAAGTTCTGATAAATGCTACAACAACTGAATACATTATGCTAAGTGAAAGAATTCAGTCACAAATAACCACAAATCATATGATTCCACTTATATGAAGGAAAATTTATATATACATAAGAAAAAATCAGTGGTTGCTTAGGGGGACAGGATGGGAAACAACTGATAATGAGTACAGGGTTTTGTTTTTGGGTGATTGATATGTCCTAAAATTAGATTGTGATGATAGCTGCACAACCCTGTGAATATAAAGAAACCAATAAATTATATATTTTAAATGGATGAATTGTATGGTATACGAATTATATCTCAATAAAGCTGTTAAAAAATGAGAAAGAAATTCATATCTGGAAAAAAGAGCAGAGCTATTATCATGAGTTAAAATTATGGCCTCTTTTTAAAAAATATACTTTCTTATTGATTTCAGAGAGGAAGGGAGAGGGAGAGGTAGAAACATCAACGATGAGAGAGAATCATTCATCGGCTACTTCCTGCATGCCACACTGGGGATGGAGCCCACAATGTGGGCATGTGCCCTGACCAGGAATGGAACCATGACCTCCTAGGATCTCCCAGTTCATAGGTTGACACTCAACCACTGAACCACACCAGCTGGGCAAAATTATGGCCTCTTTAAGATAATGTTCTGTCTGGAAATTATCACTAAGAAGCAAGTAGTAAACTGGTCTATAGGATCAAACCTAATCTAGTGAATAATTACTGACTTAAAACTTTTCAAAATTTTATTTTAAGCAATCTCAATTTTGTCATTGGTTCTGTAACTCTCCAATGTAAGCATTTATGTATGGATTCAACTTTTACCATAACCCATGTGCTAGGAACTCTTAGATGTTTTTATGTTCTCACTCATAACACTAAAACTCCTTTCAAATGTTCTGTTCAAACATTTTAATTGATTTTTTTAGAGAGAGAGAAAGGGAGAGGGTAGAGAGACAGAACATTGATGCGAGAAAAACATCGATTGGCTGCCTCCTGCATGCCCAGAACTGGGCAGTGCCCTGACCAGAAATCAAACCGGTGACCTCGAACCGGTGACCTCGAACCGGTGACCTCCTGGTTCATGGGTCAACACTTAACCAGTGAGCAATACCAGCCAGGCTGTTCTGTTCTTTAGAGCTACTCTGTAATTCTAGGATGTCAGAGTTACGGTAACACTGTAAATGTTATCTATACATTATTTTTACTGATCAGGTTTACTTTTCAGACTGTATTCATCTTAACTTTTGTTCTTTCTTCAAATTGCACCACCTAATGTCTTAAATAATTTTGTTGTACTATCATCAATCCTATTATCTCTCTCTTGACATAACTAAAAGCTAGAAAATAACTTATTTCTAAAACACATACTGATAGTGGCCAGAATTTTTCTGGTCTTTTAGAGGATATTTTCTTAACACACTTGAAACTACAAACAAGTCACTAGGAAGACCGGATTGGATTAGGAGATTTCATTTAAATTTTATGGGGATTATGTCCTTTTAAAAAATAATAACCTGCCCTAGCTGGTTTGGTTCAATGGATAGAGCGTCGGCCTGCACACTGAAGGGTCTCAGGTTCGATTCTGGTCAAGGGCACATGCCTGGGGTTATGGGCTTGATCTCCAGTGTGGGGTGTGCAGGAAGCAGCCGATCAATGATTCTTCCTCATCAATGATGTTTCTATCTCTTTCCCTCTCCCTTCCTCTCTGAAATCAATAAAAAAAATATATATATATATATGTGTATATTTAAAAAAACCAATAACCTTTATTCCCTAATTTATTACAAAATGCATATTCATTGTAGAAATTTTTTTCATTGTAGAAATTTTAAAAACAGACAAGATTTAGTCACTCAAAATTCTACCAGAGAAAATGAGTATTAACAATTTAGTATATTTCCTTTATTTCCTAGCCATACGTGCACTAGGAAATGACAATCTACTGCAAATTTTATAACTTTCTTTTTTCACTTAATATCTTCCTGATAAATATTCTTCAATACCATTTTTAACATCTGCATGGCCTTCTACTATACCATGGTACAAATTTATTTAACCAATTCCCTATTGTATATTACACTGCTTATTTCCTTGTAAACTCCTAGAAGTAAGATTGTTGAGGTAAAAAAGACTCTTTCCCTTTACCACTACATGAGGCAGAATAACAATGGACAGGTACATAATAATTATATACTGATTTGAGACAACAGAATGAGTGAGGTACTAGAAACTTCTCTGAAAATGTCCAAGAAAAGAAAAAACAAATGTTGGTACTTCTTCCTATTCTCTTCAGTATCTTCTCTAAATTGCCCAGGAAGGCTTACGTATAGTTTTACCTAAAGCAAAGAGGTAAATGTTACAACTTCTCAAAGGCTTCTAAAGCTAGTAAGTTTACCTTAACTTGGAGAAATAAAATCTGTGTGCGAGAAAAGTAAGAATATAGAGATAACTTTCTCAGAAAAGTTTCTGTATGCTTACCTTTTGAGGGAACTGAAGAAATTCCAAATCTGTAGAAAGAAAAACAAGCTAAATTTTAGGGAGCTGTTCACACTCCTGGTCTCCGTGTCAAGTGTACATATGGCACTTCTTGCTTGTGATCTCAAGCCTTGCAATCATTAGCTAATTCTAACAACCCCATGAAAGAAGTTCCGTTTACTCTTTTTCTCACCAAGAGTCCAAATAATAAGCTAAAAGGAAGCCTTATCAGAAGTATTAGTCAGTTCCTGACTTTTACCTATTACAAAAACCCTGCTCAATAATAAAACCTATCTATAGCTACTATATCCAAATCAACAGAGTTCTGAATAGAGCCAAAAAAGCTTCTTTTCACCAAGGCCTATATCCTCATTAAAGTCAACAATTATATTTAAAATCATAGCCCCTCACCTTCATACTATCATTATCTCAGGTCCAAAAGGCGGGGGACACTCACCTAGCTGCCCGGGCAGCTTTCTTACTCTCCAAGCTCACAGGTACATTGAATCTTTCAGCTCTCTTCTGCATTCTCTAAGTGATAATGGACAAAAGAAGGGGAAAAGAAAAATTTAATTTCTGGTTTTCTTCTCTTAAGAGAAAAGTTGTTTAGAAGTTTATCTTTAGAACATGAGGAATAATTTCTTAAAATCTAAACTGAGAATACTGACAATCTTAGAGGATATCAGGTTATATCCATCTGAGCGCTTAAGTCAATAGCCATTTCCAGAAAGCAAACACAAAAAGACTATTATTACATTCACATCCTCAAAAACTAAAGAAATAAAACAAAACCCACAATCTGCATGAAGCCAAGAAGAAAAAAAGCTGTGTCTAGCTGACCTTTGAAAAGGGATCAAAGGAACAACTTGGTTCCAACAGTGATGGTATGCTTTCAGTTAGAAATGAGGCAGTATATCCTATGTCACCTTTACTTTAAGGGTATATAAAAGAACACAGATCTCGACTGGAACCTAGTTTCAGAGTTTTAAAGACAGAATCCCACAGAAATTTCAATCTCACCAGCTAGTGAGTTATAACTTAAGGGTGATATCTTCCCTTGTTACTTTTCATCTCTCCCAAGGTACAATTCTCCCAAGCTCCAATCCTAGCTTGTAAACATCCTAAAGAGAAATACCACTAAGACCACAGGTACAGTGTTATATACAAAAAGACTATGGTTTCAACGATGACTATGCCAGCCGAAATATTTTCTCAAGTGCAGTTGGTGGAAAAATTTTTAAAGTGATAATACAGATAGAATAAAGGGTAAGAAATAGGAGGATATATGTATAGAGGGCCTGCTCTTCTCCCAGGGAGAATACCTACCTCAGTCTGTGGTATTTCAGATGTAATTTTTACTACTTTCTTTTCCGCTGCCCTGGAAAAAGAGGAAAAGAGTTTTTTAAAATGAGAAAACTGACATTCTAAACCAAAACTTTAGAATTGTATAAGAATTTACCTAAATCATGTCTTCTGTCCCATATCTCTCTACCACCCCTTCTTAACCCAAAAAACCTTAAAACGCATTAGAACTTCAATTCCTTGAACTGTCATCTATTGATAAGAGTTCAAATAACAGACTAAGCTACTTTGCTAAAGTATAAGAAAGTTACCAGGAAAGAAGTCTGGATATATATATTGGGCTGAAGGGAAATACTCAAAGGATACGGGAAACCATTTTATTTACTTTTAGGAACTTTTAAATTTACTTCTGGACTCTAACTAGTCCTCTAACCCTCATTTAAATATCAGCTCTCAATTTTCATCACAGAAACAATGTGTGCTCTACAAGCTCTGGTTTCTTTTACAAATCCCTTATATTTCCCATGGGGACTGTAGTTTCAGCTGAAACAGTCAAAATGGGACAAATAAAAATGCCAAAAGGAGTGGGAAGAAAAAAGGCTAAGGGGAGTTTGAATTAGGAAAACAAGGTAAGTTACTAGTCAAAAGGCTAAGAGAAAACAAAAGAGGAGGACCACAGGGGCGGTAGACAAAGTTCGGAAGTACCCAGGATAAATGGAAGGGAATTAACCTTCCACCAAACGACTCCCATAAAACTGTGGGTCATAACCAGTCTCATTAAGGTCCCTCATTTAGAGACATGGGCGGCTTTTGTTCCAATATCCCAGACACTTTTCCCATTTGATGCCCTGAAAGGTAGTAATGGTTTAATGGCATTTTCAGAGGAAGCAATTCTGGAACAGGAACTTACTCTCTCCTACATCCTTTTGTTGGAGGTCCCTGAACTGACATATAAGCAATAGGTGCCCCCTGCTGACCATAACTAAGTCCTACAATACTGAACTGACTTGACTATGAAAAAAGAAAAAAACATCAAACTAGAAAGAGGAATATTTTTGGAGACTATCAAACCAAAGATGAAGTAAGGGGTCTCCTATTGAATGTTCAAGGGAGCTAAATTAGCCCTAAATATTCTGACTTGTAAAGAAATTTTTGAATTCTTCCCAACTCCTGGTCACTCTTCCTTCCCTGTCTTGTTCAGGCAAAAAGGGACACTGAAGTTATGTTTTTCTTCAAGTCCAATGCCATTAAGAAAGCAGTCCTCTCCACCAACCCCAGGCTAATGACTTTCTTCACATTCCTGTCTTAAAGCACAATCACTGCAGTTCACCTCATAGCAGAAATGGAACCCCAAAGAGGAACCCTCCTTCTGTTCCATTCTAACCCCCTCAGGTGCATTTAATCACTAGCAATAAAAACACATCACATTCTGGGACTCATGGGAAATTTCATCTCTTCATTGAAAAATTTTTGACACACAGTCACATACCACTGTCTAAACTATAGGGACTCAGACCTTCACTGAACTGTACATATTTTTAAAAATATATATTTTTATTGATTTCAAGGAGGAAAGGAGGAGAGAGAGATAGAAACATCAATAATGAGAGAGAAGCATTGACTGGCTGCCTCCTGCATGACCCCCTAGTAGGGGGCCAAGCCCAAAACCAGGGCATGTGCCCTGACCAGGAATTGAACCGTGACTGCCTGGTTCGTAGGTGGACGCTCAACCACTGAGCCATGCCAGCCGGGCATGTACTATACATAGTTTAGTCTAACCATTACTTCCCTCCAAAAAGCCAAATCACCACCACCCCACACATTCAATTTCCCTGTTTAGAAATTATTAATAAAATTAAAACCCTTTAAACAAATTACACATTTTACATGTCCTAAGAATAATGAACTTTTACAAATTTTCAAACTTCACTTTTCAAAATATTTATTATTGATTTTTTTTCTTTTTGAGAGAGAGAGTGCGAAACACTGATCAGCTGCCGTCTGCATGTTCCCTATCCCCTTATTGGGGACAGAGCCCACAACCTGTGTATGTGCCGTGACAGGGAATCAAACAGGCAACCTTTTGGTGCAGGGGATGATGTCCAACCGAGCCACATCGACCAGGTCCAAATTTCATTATTTTTAAACCACACAAGCCAATTATCACTGTATTTACCTGATATTGCTTCTTGCCCAGAAGTCCCAAAAACATCTCAGTTTTAAAGCTATCCCATAAAACATTTTCTTAAAACATTATATCTAGCCCTAATGGGTTTGGCTCCGTGGATAAAGCGTCGGCCTGCGGACTGAAGGGTCCCAGGTTCGATTCCGGTCAAGGGCATGTATCTTGGTTGCAGGCACATCCCCAGTAGGGGGTGTGCAGGAGGGAGCTGATCGATGTTTGACTCTCTATCCCTCTCCCTTCCTCTCTGTAAAAACTCAATAAAATATATTAAAAAAAATAAAAATAAAAAACATTATATCTAAACACAAGCCCCTATGATGGAAGATAACTAAAAGGTTTTCAAAGCAGTAATATTTGACAAAATCTAATAAAACATTACATGCACATCCCCTGTAATGCAGAAACTCCAGAGATATATCCTATGAACATATTTGCATAAGTATAAAAACACTGCATAAGGACATGTAGCACTGCATTTTCTGCTAGTATGAATAATCTCAATGTCCATCAACAGGAGACCAATGAAATTACTGTTTACCCCTGGAATGGAATACTATTAGTTGCTAGAAAGAATAAGACACTAAGCCAGTGATGGCGAACCTTTTGAGCTCGGCGTGTCAGCATTTTGAAAAACCCTAACTTAACTCTGGTGCCGTGTCACATACAGGAATTTTTTGATAGTTGCAACCATAGTAAAACAAAGACTTATATTTTTGATATTTATTTTATATACTTAAATACCATTTAACAAAGAAAAATCAACCAAAAAAATGAGTTCGTGTGTCACCTCTGACAGGCGTGTCATAGGTTCACCATCACTGCTCTAAGCTGATAACTACTAAATCTGGAAAGGAGGAAGTAAAACTCTAATTATTCACAGATGACATGATATTGTACATAGAAAATCCTAAGGACTCCACCAAAAAATGACTAGATTGCCCTAACCAGTTTGGCTGAGTGGATAGAGTGTCAGCCTGTGGACTCAAGGGTCCCAGGTTCGATTACAGTCAAGGGCATGTACCTTGGTTGTGGGCACATCCTCAGTAGGGAGTGTGCAGGGGGCAGCTGATCGATGTTTCTCTCTCATTGATGTTTCTAACTCTCTATCCCTCTCCCTTCCTCTGTGTAAAAAATCAATAAAATATATTTTTTAAAAAATGACTAGATTTAATAAATGAATTTGGCAATGTAGCAAAAACAAGATCAACACCCAAAAATTGATGGCTTTTTTTATATACCAATAATGAATTCTCAGAAAGAGAAATTTAAAAAACAACCCCATTTACCATTGCACCAAAAAAAATTAAGATACTTAGGAATAAACTTAACCAAGGAGGTAACAGACTTGTACTCAGAAAACTACAGGATGTTGAAAAATGAGATAGAAAAAGATATATACAAGTGGAAGAATATTCCGTGTTCATGGATTGGTAGAATCAACATCATTAAAATATCCATACTACCCAAAGCAATCAACAGATTCAATGCAATCCCTATTAAAATATCAACAGCATATTTCACAGATCTAGAACAAATACTCCAAAAATGTATATCGAACCAAAAAAGAACCCGAATTGCTATAGCAATCTTGAGAAAGAAGAACAAAGTTGGAGGAATCACAATACCAGATATCAAGTTATACTACAAAGCCACCATGATCAAAACAGCCTGGAACTGGCATAAGAACAGGCCTATCGATCAATGGAACAGAAAGAACAGAGACCCAAGAAATCGACCCAAGCCATTACGCTCAATTAATATTTGACAAAGGAAGCAAGAGCATACAGTGGAGTCAAGAGAGTCTCTTCACTGAACAAAAATCGTGCATCTATAGATGAGGACAGTGGGGGTGGGGAGGTGATTTAAAAAAAAAAGTCTCTTCAATAAATGGTGTTGGGAAAATTGGACAGATACATGCAAAAAAATGATACTAGACCACCAACTTACAACATATACAAGAATAAACTCAAAATGGATAAAAGACCTAAATTTAAGTTGGGAAACCATAAAAATCCTAGAAGAAACGATAGGCAGCAAAATCTCAGACATCTCGTCAAAACCGGTTTGGCTCAGTGGATAGAGAGTCGGCCTGCAGACTCAAGGGTCCCGGGTTCGATTCCGGTCAAGGGCATGTATCTGGGTTGTGGGCACATCCCCAGTGGGGAGATGTGCAGGAGGCGGCTGATCGGTGTTTCTCTCTCATTGATGTTTCTAACTCTCTATCTCTCTCCCTTCCTCTCTGTAAAAAATCAATAAAATATATTTTAAAAAAAATCTCAGACATCTCTTGTAGCAATGTTTACGGATACATCTTCTAGGGCAAAGGAAATTAAGGAGAAAATAAACAAATGGGACTACATCAAAATAAAAAAATGTCTGCATAGCAAAAGAAAATATCAACAAAATGAAAAGGGAGCCCACTGTATGGGAGAACATATTTGGCAATGATACATCTGATGAAGAGTTAATATCCAAAATATATAAGGAACTCATACAACTTAACAAAAGGAAGACAATCCAATTAAAAAATGGACAAAGGACCTAAATAGATACTTTTCAAAAGAGGACCTACGGAAGGCCAAGAGACATATAAAAAATGCTCAGTCACTAATCATCAGAGAGATGCAAATTAAAATGACAATGAGGTATCACCTCACACTTCTCAGAATGGCTACCATCAACAAATCAACAAATGACAAGTGCTGGTAAGGATGTGGAGAAAAGGGAACCCTAGTACACTGCTGGTGGGAATGCAGACTGGTGTAGCTATTATGGAAAATAGTATGAAGTTTCCTCAAAAAATTAAATATAGAACTGCCATTTGATCCAGTGATCCCACTTCTAGGAATATATCCTAGGAAACCCGAAACACCAATCAGAAAGAATGTATGCACCCCTATGTTCATAGCAGCACAATTTACAATAGCTAAGATCTGGAAACACCCAAATGCCCTTCAGTAGATGAGTGGATAAAAAAGCTGTGGTACATTTATACCACGGAATACTATTCAGCAGTAAAAAGAAGAATCTCTTACCCTTTGAGACAGCCTGGAGGGCCCTGGAGAGTATCATGCTAAGTGAAATAAGTCAGAGAAAGACAAGTATCACCTGATCTCACTCATATGCGGAATCTAATGAACAAAATAAACTGATGAACACAGTGGACCCAGAGACAGGAAAGCATGAAACAGAGTGCGGAATCTCAGAGTGAAGGCGCAGGAGGGTGGGTGGGTGGGAGGTAATCAACCAAAGACATTGTATGCATACATGCATAACCCATGGATGGGGTGAGCTGTAAGGGGCCAATGGGGGAAAAAAAGAGGACATATGTAATACTTTTAACAATAAAGATTTAAAAAAAAAAAAAAAGGAAGCATTACCTGAGATAACTGTTCCAAAAAAAGATCTCCAGATGTGAAAAAAAATCAAGAAACCAACAATATGCACAGTGTGTAACCATATGTATCCGTATATACACATACCATGTAATACATTACAAAAGAATATACTGAAAACCTCTAGGAAATCAGATGGGGGTGAAAACAAGGGCTACTTGTGTGTATGTCCTGTTTGCTTTTCATTAGTCTATACATTGCATTTTATAGTTAAATGCATTAACACAGCTATGAGGAACAAAAATGCTAAAAGGGACTCAACAGTTCTTAATATGCTAGAGCAGTGGTTGGCAAACTCATTAGTCAAGAGCTAAAATCAACACTACAACGATTGAAACTTCTTTTGAGAGCCAAATTTTTTAAACTTAAACTATATAGGTAGGTACATTGTTATTAACTTAATTAGGGTACTCCTAAGGCTGAGGAAGAGCCACACTCAAGGGGCCAAAGAGCCGCACGTGGCTCGTGAGCCACAGTTTGCCAACCACGGTGCTAGAGAATAAGATGGCCAGACATTTGTAGAAAGAGCCCCAAATAAAAAATGTTTATGATAACATAGTGGGATAGTTTAAATAAATCAAGATCTACTTTCCACTCTAGTATTTTGTCCTCCCCTCCTCTATTGTAATTCAAAACGGTATAGAGAATAGTGTACTTGAGAGGCAAAATCTCTGCTCAGCACTCTCCTTCCTTACAAAATTCCTTATATGCAGAGAATTTGTATAATTCGCTATACAGAGAATTATCTATTATGGTGATACAACAAAGGCTAGAAGACCTAAACTTGAGCTTAAAACTTCCTGGTCCTAATTACCTATTACATAAACCAGAGACAAACTACTTTGCTTCACTGAGACCATATACTTGAAATGAAATAGACTCTTCTGAAAATGTATGATCTACTGAGAGATGAAAAAGCCAACAAGAACACATAAAAGTTAAACAAAATGAAACACTAATATCCCACCCCCAAAACCAGAATTGTCTGCTCTGTACTCAAATTATAAAAAGAGATAGTTACACATCAACAGTTTTTTCAGGGGGTTCTTCCTCTTTAACAGGCAGTTCTATGGGCTTTGGTTCTTCTTCCTAAAATCAAATGAAACAGGATATTTAATATAAATCAAGAGTAAAAACCTATCAGTAGAAGAATGTGAAAACTCTAAAATGAACCAGTCTTTCAGAATTTTTATTCCCCCACTACACTCCCTTAACAAGTTAGTATTTAAGCCCTGTAATGACTGATGTTAAGCAATGTTGCCAAGGTAGCGACACACTGTCATGTCAGTGATCAACCTTATTCTCTCCAACTCACCTCTGTTTCATCTCCTAGTACGTCTTCTTCATTTGCCTCCTCTTCAGCTAAAGAATATTAAAATATTCAGGTCAAGCCCTGCTACAAAACCATATTGATCACTTCACTCAGGCTAAAATTATAATCATTTTGCTTTCCCAAAATACAATTCAATAATGAAGGCAAAACTAATGCTGGTAAAAATGCTCCACAGAGAAGATAAAACTGTTTTCTCCATCTAACATTAGTACAAAGTTGAAGTTCAGCTGAACTGAAGAACTAAATGTAATGAGATCAAATTTAAATATTAATATTAAGTAATATGGGAGAATACCTTTAAGATTTAGTGGTAGGGAAAGATTTCTAAAATTAAAAAAAAAAAAAAAAAAAAGAAGCAGCAAGCCATGACAGTGTTGCTCAGTGGTTGAGCATCGACCTAGGAACCAGGAGGTCTCACTTTGATTCCTGGTCAGGGCACATGCCGGGTGACAGGTTTGGTCCCCAGTGGGGGCATGAAGAAGGCAACCAATGGATGATTCTCTCTTGTCATTGATGTTTCTATCTCTCTCTTCCTCTCCCTTCCTCTCTGAAGTCAATATATATATATATATATATATATATATATATATATATATTAAACACACACACAAAAATCAAAAGCAAAAATAGTATGAGAAAGCCCTGGCTGGTGTGGCTCAGTTGGTTGGAGCATCGTCGCCCTGTGTACGGGAAAGTTGTGGATTCGATTCCCTGTCAGGGAACATGGGAGGAGACCAATCAATGTATCTCTCTCACATCGCTCTCTCTCCCTCTCTCTCTCCCCGCTCCCTAAAATCATTTTATTTAATGTAATATGAAAAAAAAAAAATGCAGATTTTTTTAAAAACTAAGGAAAAACACCATGGAAAAGGAAACAAATGACAAAGATATTAGTCTAAAACCAACAAGGGAATAGTTACTACTCCTTCTGTCCCATAATAATAGTAGCAAGTGAGTATTTAAACGGGAATTATTGACGAATGTAGCTGTAAATTATGTTGTAGCGCAAAATTGCGAAGCTTTCAATCAAAATCAATGTTTCATGACGTCTGTCATTTGTTTTGACACATCTTTCAATGTTTAGGTTAATCTAATTATTACAAATTATAACTATTTTTCTAATTTCATCCGCTGATTGAAATCAATTATTTTATTTCAGTTGAATATCAACCCATTGTAAAAGTAAGATGAAAAAAAGAGAGTTTTCAAGCAAAGATCGAGTTGCGATTGTCCAGTTCTTGATGCATCAAAAGAAAAAGGAAAAGTTGCAGAAAGGTGCAATTACGTTAACTGCAAAACAATTTAAGTGCAACAGAATGACCACATCAAGAATTTGGAAACGTGCCTCCGAAAATAACTGTCAAGGAGAATCTTATGCTAATGTTGATTCTTTGAAAAAACAAAACTGTGGACGTAAATGCAAAGATTATGGAGAACAACTTGAAAAACTTAGACATATTCCTCTTAGCAGAAGAGGCGCCATGTTAGCCTTTGATAATGTTTCTCCTGAAATACTGGATACTACGTTTCTGTCACTTCAACAAGTTATGCTGGAAGCAATGAAGAACGATGGCTCCAATAATTTTAAGCTCACGCATACTGGGAAAGCAAAGCTTTGCAGCCAACGGATCCTAACTACAAATTTAAAATGCAGTAACGAAATTATTGAAAAATCCAGAAACTATCTGAACACTCAAAATAAAAATTAGGAGTACTATTTTTAATTTATTGTTTAATTTAATCTAGTTTTTTTTATAATAAATGTTGCATTCTATATTTATTTTCTTTTGCTACTATTATTATGGGACAAATTACATTCATCAACTGCTACTATTATGGGACAGAGGGAGTAGAATTTAAAAGAAATGGCTTGCAAACTAATGAATGGTATAAATCCTAAAAGAATAACAAACAAAGGAGAAACACAAAGAACCATGAACACAGAAATGTTTAAACTCTTTAATAATTAGAGAAATGTAAACTGAAACAACCAGGAGATTAGCAAAAATTAGGCTACTTGATAAGATAGTACACCAAGTTTAGGTCTGTGAAAGCTATACAAGAACCATCACGCACTCTATAGATATATAGAGCAATTCTGGAAAGTAATTTGGCAGTGCTTAGTCATATTAAGTATACATCATAAATATATATTAATTAGCAACCCATTCCTGCGTATATAACCCAGAAAGACTCTTACAAAGGAATATGAAGGAACATGAAAGTAGTAGTTCAGGGGGCAACAGAGGTGTCTATCACTGGGTGAATTAAAATGTGGTAGATTTTATATAGAAATTAGAATTAATAGACTAGATGACAACACAGCCATAAGCCAAACAAATACATCTTTAAAACAACACAGTACTGCCTGGCCAGCATGGCTCAGTGGTTGAGTGTCGACCAGGAGGTCACTGTTCAATCCCGAGTGGGACGTGCAGGAAGCAGCAAATCAATGATTCTCTCTGATCATTGATGTTTCCATCTCTCTCTCCCTCTCCTTTCCTCTCTGAAATAAACAGTGACTATCCAAAGTTACCTAGTAAATTTCTGGCATAAAAGGAATTAGAATTTAAATATTCTAATTCACAGGTTAATGGTATTGTTGTACCATACTTCCTTTTAAATAATTTGCTGAAATAAAATTACAATGTATTTAAAAAGGGGGAGGGAGTGGCTTTTTTTTTGCATTAAGACCACTGTTATGGATAACCAAGAGTTTTCTTGATATAGTTAATTAACAGTTTACATTACCAACAATCTAAAGGAAAAGAAGAAATCTTCCATATAGCAGAGCCTAAAAATTAATACCCTTAATCAAACCACTCTTTGTCTCCACAAAGTACTCACCATGCTCTTCAAGATAGGCCTGGAGCCTGTTGATGAGATCTTGTTTTATTCCCTTGGTCTCCAAACCACGAGCAAGACATTCCTGCTTTAATTCAGCAAGCTGAAAAAAAATAAAACTTTTCCTTAATTTACAGAATGTACCTGGCCAAAAAAAAGAGAGTTGATCCTTGAAGAACAGGAAGTTAGAGGTCCTGACACCCATGCAATCAAGTATCTGCGTATAACTTGAATTCCTCAAAAGCATAATTACTAATAGCCTACTGTTGGTTGGAAGCCTTACCAATAACATCAACAGTGAATTAACAAATTTTTGGTATATTATTATATACTATAATCTTACAATACAGTAAACTAGAGAAAAGAAAATGTTAAGAAATCATAAAAGAAATTACATTTACCATACTGTATTTATCGAAACAAAACAAAAAACTTGAGTATAAGTGGACCTGAGCAGTTCAAACCCATATTGTTAAGGGTCAACTGTAGTTCTCACAAAAAAGAAAAAGAAAAGAAAGTTCAATCCCAAACAATTGCTCTTAATCCCACCAAGTCTCTAGATCAGCGGTTCTCAACCTGTGGGTCGCAACCCCTTTGGGGGTCAAACGACCCTTTCACAGGGGTCGCCTAAGACCATCGGAAAACACATATATAATTACGTATTGTTTTTGTGATTAATCACTATGCTTTAATTATGTTCAATTTGTAACAATGAAATTGGGGGTCACCACAACATGAGGAAGTATATTAAAGGGCTGTGGCCTTAGGAAGGTTGAGAACCACTGCTCTAGATCCACAAGAAGACTTTTCTAACATATGGTAAAGATAAATATCCTACTTTAATAAATTATATATTCATGCAACTATTTATTATTACAAATCTTTAGCATTTCTGAGAAGAGAAAAAGGTATAGTCCCCCCCCCCCAAAATTACTGTACCAGATAGTTAATGAAGATAATTAATCTTTAAGTATAAAATCTAGTTATCTAAAAAAGGAGATTCTTCTGTTATCCCAGATCCTTTACTGAAATCTACCATAAATAGGTGTTCAAATCTGACCACCGTAGAATTAGGTAAATGTGTTAGCCAGCTTTATATCAACAGTGAGTCAATTCAAGCCCTGGCTGGTTTGGTTCAGTGGACACAGCATCGGCCTATGGACCAAAGTCATGGGTTCAATTCCAGCACAGGGCATGTACCTTGGCTGCAGGCTCAATTCCCGGCCCCAGTCGGGGCACCTGGGGAAGGCAACCAATCCATGTGTCTCTCTTACATTGATGTTTCTGTCTTTCCTTCTCCCTTTCACTCTTTCTAAATGGATTAACAACAACAAAAAAAGATCTATATTAAAATGGAAAAAATATCTAATTGTATTCCACAGATTTCTGTTGCAGATTTTTAAAATCAGTAACTTGACTAGAGATATAACAGGTAGGCTTATCAACTTTGCAGGCAATAGAAAGTAGAAGAATTTATGGATTACTGATAGAACTAAACTGAGGGAAAGGGGAGCTCTTCAGGGAGAACAATATGCCAAAAATAGTCAACTTAGAAGAAATAAGATACACCTATAAAGTACTACAATTATATTCAAAACTTAGCAACTGTTCAAAAACCAGATGAGTTCCATTTTTAAGGAAACTCCATACTGTTTTCCACAGTGGTTGCACCAGTCTGCATTCCCACCAGCAGTGCAAGAGGATTCCTTTTTCTCCGCATCCTTGCCAGCACTTGTTATTTGTTGATGATAGCCATTCTGACAGGGGTGAGATGGTACCTCATTGTTGTTTGTATTTGCATCTCTCAGATGATTAGTGACTTTGAGCATGTTTTCATATGTCTCCCGGCCTTCTGTATGTCCCCTTTCGAAATGTCTATTTAGGTCCGCTGCCCATTTTTTGATTGGATTGTTTATCTTCCTTTTGTTAAGTTATATGAGTTCCCTGTAAATGCTGGAGATTAAACCCTTATCGGTGATAACATTAGCAAATATGTTCTTCCATGCAGTGGGCTTTCTTGTTTTGTTGATGGTTTCTTTTGCTGTACAGAAGCTTTTTATTTTGATGTAGTTCTATTTGTTTATCTTCTCTTTAGTTTCCATTGCCCTAGGAGCCGTACGGGTGAAGGTATTTCTTCGATATATGTCTGATATTTTGCTGCCTATGGATTCTTCTAAGATTTTTATGGTTTCCTGTCTTACCTTTAAGTCCTTTGTCCATTTTGAGTTTATTTTTGTGTATGGTGTAAGTTGGTGTCTAGTTTCATTTTTTTGCATGCATCTGTCCAATTTTCCCAACACCATTTATTAAAGAGAGTGCCTTGAATCCATTGTATGCTCTTGTCTCCTTTGTCAAATATTGAGCATAATGGCTTGGGTCAATTTCTGAGTTCTCTGTTCTGTTCCATTGGTCTATATGTCTGTTCTTGTGCCAGTACCAGGCAGATTTGAGAACAGTGGCTTTGTAATACAGCTTGATATCTGGTATTGTGATCCCTCCAACTTTGTTATTGTTTCTCAGGATTGCTGCAGCTATTCAGGGTCGTTTTTTATTCCAGATGAATTTTTGGAGAGTTTGTTCTAGGTCTGTGAAAAATTGGTATGTTAATGGGGATTGCATTGAATCTATAGATTGCTTTGGGTAGTATGGACATTTTAATGATGTTGATTCTACCAATCTATAAACACGGTATATTATTCCATTTGTTTATGTCTTCCTTTATCTTTTTCAACGTCCTGTAGTTTCTGAGTATAAGTCTTTGACCTCCTTAGTTTATTCCTAGGTATCTTAATTTTTTTGGTGCAATGGTAAATAGGATTGATTTTTTTTTTTTTAATACATCTTTACTGATTTTAGAGAGGAAGGGAGAAGGATAGAGAGATAGAAACATCAATGATGAGAGAGAATCATTGATCGGCTGCCTCCTGAATGCCCCCCACTGGGGATCGAGCCTGCAATCCAGGTATGTGCCTTTGGCCAGAATCGAACCTGGGACCCCTCAGTCCACAGGCCGACGCTCTATCCACTGAGTCAAACTGGCTAGGGCTTAGTTTCTTTCTTTGAGTTCATTATTGGTGTATAAAAAAAGCCATCAATTTTTGGGTGTTAATTTTGTATCCTGCTACATTGCTGAATTCATTTATTAAGTCTAGTAGTTTTTTTATGGAGTCTTTGGGGTTTTCTATGTACAATATCATGTCATCTGCAAATAATGACAGTTTTACTTCTTTTCCAATTCAGATGCCTTTTATTTCTTCTTCTGGTCTGATCACTATGGCTAGCACTTGCAGTACTATGTTGAACAGGAGTGGTGAAAGTGGGCAACCTGTCTTGTTCCTGTTCTTAGGGAAAATGGTTTTAGTTTTTGCCCATTGAGTATGATGTTGGCTGTAGTTTTGTCATATATGGCCTTTATTATGTTGAGATATGCTCCCTCTATTCCAATTTTGCTAAGAGTTTTTATCAAAAACTAGAGGCCCGCTGCACAAAATTCATGCGTGGTTAGGGTCCCTAGACCTGATCGCTGGCCTTCCAGCTGCTGACTGGGGCCTTCTAGCCCCGGCTGCCAGCTGCCAGCCGGGACCTTCCTTTGTTCCACGCCACCCCCCGGTGGTCAACGCACATCATAGCAAGCGATTAAACTCCCGGTTTCCCAGTTGAACTCCTGAAGGGATTCTTTGCATATTAGCCATCTTACCTAGTAATAGACAAACATGTAAACTGACCATCCTCCCGCTACACTGATCAGCCAATCAACAGTATGCAAATCAACCCAACAAAGATGGCGATTACTTTGCATACATAGGCACCAAGCGGTGGAGCAAAGACTGAAGGCTCCGGCCAGAGCAAAGGCCTGGGTCCCAGGTGCCAGAGGAAAACCGGTGCTGGCAGCCAGGGGAAGGGAAGGCCTATTGCACGAATCTCTTCATGCAACAGGCCTCTAGTATATATATATATGTTGGATTTTGCCAAATGCTTTCTCTGCATCTATTGATAATATCATGTGATTTTTGCCTTTCAATTTGTTTATGTGATGCATCACGTTTATTGATTTGTGAATATTGTACAAGCCTTGCATCCCTGGAATAAATCTCATTTGGTCATGGTGTATGATATTTTTAATATATTGCTGGATGCAATTTGCTAATATTCTGTTGAAGATTTTAGCATCTATGTTCATCACGGATATTAGCCTGTAATTCTCTTTCTTTGTAGTGTCTTTATCTGGTTTGGAAATTAGAATAATGCTGGCCTTATAAAAAGAGTTTGGAAGTGTTCACTCCTCTTGGATTTTCTGAATTAGTTTGAGGAGTATACGTGTTAGCTCTTCTTTGAATGTTTGGAAAAACTCCCGTGAAGCCATCTGGACCTGGGCTTTTGTTTAGTGGGAGTTTTTTGATTACTGCTCTATTTCATCAGTTGTTATTGGCCTATTCAGGATTTTTTATTCTTCCTGATTCAGTTTTGGGAGATTGTTATTTTTCTAGGAATTTGCCTATTTCATCCACATTGTCCAGATTCTTGTATTCTTGTTTATTAATGTATTATTTTCTTTTTAAAAAAATGTTTATTGATTTCAGAGAGGAAGGGAGAGGGAGAGAGTGATAGAAACATCACTGATGACAGAGAATCATTGATTGGCTACCCCCTGCACAGCCCACACTGGGGATCGAGCACGCAACCCAGGCATGTGCCCTGAACGGGAATCGAACCATGACCTCCTGGTTCATAGGATGGATGCTCAATCACTAAGCCACGCTGGCCAGGCAATGTATTATTTTCCATATGAACTGTAAACCTACTTTTGCCCCACCCTGTGTGTGGAGAACTGTCCTACTCAACAAGTCAACAGCACTCTCTATTGAGAAATGTTAGGCAATCACCCATTAAAAGTGTGTAATGGCTGCATAGTCTTAATGGCCTCTAAAGCCAGACTATCTGGATTCAAACTCTAACTTTACCACTAACAGCTGTGTAAATTTCAGTGCATAACTCAACCTCTCTGTGCCTCAGTTTCTCATGAAATGAGGAAAATGCAACAGTACCTATACCAAAAAGTTATGAAGATTAAACCAGTAAATATTTGGAATAGTGCTTGGCACCTAGTAAGCACTTTATAATGTTAGACACTAGGTGTAGGTTTAGACAAAATTAGACTGAATCATTGTTTCTCAGATTTCTGAATTTCACAGATATTTTTAAATAGGTAGATTGAGCCCTAACTGGTTTGGCTCAGTGGATAGAGCATCAGCCTGTGGACTCAAGGGTCCCAGGTTCAATTCCAGTCAAGGGCATGTACCTTGGTTGCAGGCACATCCCCGGTAGGGAGTGTGCAGGAGGCAGCTGATTGATGTTTCTCTCTCATCAATGTTTCTAACTCTCTATCCCTCTCCCTTCCTCTCTGTAAAAAATCAATAAAATATATTTTTTTAAAAAAATAGGTAGATTGATAAGTCTAACAAATTTTTCTAATATCCCAACCAGGTCATGGACTGATACTTTTGTAGAAGACAATAAAAACCAATTACTAGAAAAATAATTGTATGCTTCAATGTAGTAGCAGTGATGTCAAATTGCTATAAAAGTTTCTAAAAGATTACTCAATTTTATTTATCACTAACCAGTAACAAACATTTCATGGACAAGCACTGGCCTGTGGACCATACTTGAATAGTATTAAACTAGAATTTAAACTCTAACTGATCTCTAAGGTCCATTTCTTAAGAAAGAATCGTTTTGTTTTGTTTTCTTTTTTTTTTTTTAATATATTTTATTGATTTTTTACAGAGAGGAAGGGAGAGAGATAGAAAGTTAGAAACATCGATGAGAGAGAAACATCGATCAGCTGCCTCCTGCACATCTCCTACTGGGGATGTGCCTGCAACCCAGGTACATGCCCTTGACCGGAATCGAACCTGGGACCTTTCAGTCCGCAAGCCGACGCTCTATCCAATGAGCCAAACCGGTTTCGGCTCTTTTTTCTTTAAGTAAGAATCTTGATCTTTCCCACCTTGGTACTTTGATTTCCTTTCAGCTCCCTGAAGAACAAGTCTTTTTTATTTTGGTTACACTTCTTAAAGTTTGTTTTGTTATATAAATACTAGACCCGGTGCACGAATTCGTGCATAGGTGGGGTCCCTCAGCCTGGCCAGTGATCAAGGCCTACTGGGGGCCGGCTGGCAGGGGGGAGGAGCTGTGCGAGGTTGGCTGGTGGGGGGGGGGGGGGCGGGGGAGAGCCGCAGGAGGTTGACTGGTAGGGGAGACAGGGACCACAGGAGGTTGGCCAGCAAGCCTCCCAATCGGGGCTGATTGGGGGGGGGGGGGGGCGGCTGGCCGGGGAGAGAGGCCACAGGATGTTGGCTGTGGGAGCGCACTGACCACTAGGGGCAGCTCCTGTGTTGAGCATCTGTCCCCCGGTGGTCAGGGCCCGGCATAGTGACCAGGCCTTCGGTCATTCGGTTGCTTAGGCATACACACACATACACACACACACACACACACACACACACACATACTAGAGGCCCAGTGCACAAAAATTTGTGCACTTGGTGGTGGGGGGGAGGGGGGTCCCTCAGCCGGACCTGTGCCCTCTTGCAGTCTGGGACCCCTCAGGGGATGACCACCTGCCGGCTTAGGCTCGCTCCCAGGAGAGGCTCCCACCACCACCACTGTACTGGCAGCCGTCAGCCTGGCTTGTGGCTGAGCAGAGCTCCTCCCATGTGAGAGGGCCCTGACCACCAGAGGGCAGCTCCTGCATTGAGCGTCTGCCTCCTGGTGGTCAGTGTGTGTCATAGTGACCAGTCATTCCCAGTCCTTCTGCTGTTAGGGTCAGTTTGCATATTACCCTTTTACTATATAGGATAGAGGCCTGGTGCATGGGATAGGGCCGGCTGGTTTTCCCTGAAGGGTGTCCCAGATCAGGGTGGGGGTCCCACTTGGGTGCCTGGCCAGCCTGGATGAGGGGATGATGTCTGTTTGCAGCTGGTCACCCCCCCTTCAGGGTGGGGGTCCCCACTGGGGTGCTTGGCCAGTCTGGGTGAGGGGTGAGGGCTGTTTTCAGGCTGGTGGGTGACTGAAGCTCCCAACCTCTCCTTTTTTCTTTTTTTTTTTATTCTGGGATTTATTTACCTTCTATGGCTGTCACTGGAGCTGAGAGCCGGCTTTAGCTCTGAGGCTCGGCTCCAGCCCTGAGACCTCGGCTGCTGAAAACAGGTATCTGGGTTTGTTTGGCTTCTATAATTGAAACACTGTTGCAACTCCAGCTCTGAGGCCCAGCTGGCTGAAAGCAGATTTCTGGGGTTTGTTTAGCTTCTATAATTGCAACGTTGTTTCTTAGAGCGCAGCTCAGAGGCCAGCAGCAGCAGGCGGGGAACCTTGGCTTCCTCCATCACTGGAGCAAGCAAGCCTCCTGTTCACTTCAGCTGCCTGGCTGCCAGCTGCCATCTTGGTTGGCAGTTAATTTGCATATCGCCCTGATTAGCCAATGGGAAGCATGTCGGAGGTATGGTTAATTACCATGTTTGTCTATTATTAGATAAGATATCACAATAGAATAGTCTAAAAATTCTGAAAAGTATAGAGGAAACTAAGTCTTATGTAACTCCAACACTGAGAGATCACAACATTTTAAATATATTTGTGTGTGTGTGTGTGTGTGTGTTTAGACAGTGTTGGCTGGTTGTCTACAAAGCAATACAGTCTTCCTCAGAGGCCTCAATTCCTTTCCCCCCCCTGATTTTGGTAAATATTTTTGGTAAATATTCACGCAATTCAAAGTTCAACTTTCTAGTAGAGTTGTTTCCCCCTTTTCCTTCCTTCCCAAAATTGTGGCTAGGCAAAAGTTTATAAAAACTTCCAGATGAGAGGGAAATGTACAGTTAGAGATGGTTTTTGCTTAAGATGCAGATTTAGACTTGGAGCTGACAGATTGGTACAAATGGTTGTTTACATGGATAGTATCTGCTGACCATTGATCTTACTATTGTCTTGATCACTAAATCTCAGGCCCCTACCCTCACCCCCAAATGACTCCCAGCTCCTAACCCCAAGGTCTCTGGCTCATGCAGCAATCTTCTCAGCACCTCCATGACCCCTCTTTGGTCAAATAAAATATTACATATCATCCTATATAATAAAAGGGTAATATGCAAACTGACCCTAACAGCAGAAAGACTGGGAATGACTGGTCACTATGACACACATTGACCACCAGGGGGCAGACGCTCAATGCAGGAGCTTCCCCCTGGTGGTCAGTGCACTCCCACAGGGGGAGCTCTGCTCAGCCACAAGCCAGGCTGATGGCTGCCAGCACAGCGGTGGTGGCGGGAGCCTCTCCCGCCTCCGCAGCAGCGCTATGGATGTCCGACTGCAGCTTAGGCCTGCTCCCCGCTAGCAAGTGGACATCCCCCGAGGGCTCCTGGGTTGCCAGAGTGATGTCTGACTGCCAGCTTAGACCTGATCCCCTGGGGAGCGGGCCTAAGCCAGCAGGTGGACATCCCCCAAGGGATCCCAGAGTGCGAGAGGGCACAGGCTGGGCTGAGGGACCCCCCCTGAATGCACAAATTTTTGTGCACCAGGCCTCTAGTTTTTACATATTGTATTATTTTAGTTATTACATGGTGGGTTCTGCTCATACACTAGGAGATAACTCATAATATCATATCTTACCCATTTTTATATGCAATTGACTTTAAAACATTTTAAAAAGCAAAGGATATTGAGTGAACTGTATGGTATGTGAATTGTATCTCAATAAGACTACTTTTAAAAACCAAGTTATAGAACACTTTATACAGGATACTAACTTTAATGTTAATGTAAAAAAATAATGCACATACACACACCCCATTCCATGTGATGTATATACACAAGATGCCTGGACAAGAAACAAATAAATTAATACTGAGAAGAAGCTTGTTGAGGACAAGTGTAGGAAGGAAACACTACCATATACCTTTTTGTACCTTTAGAATTGTGAACTTGTACATAAATGACCTATTCAAAGATTAATTTATATATTTTTCAGTATCAATAAGGCATTTTCCATTCTATCAACCTCCAGAGAAAAGACCAATCAATAGCTCAAATAACACATTTACCATTAATCATTTATTGCCCTGTGATTTCTTCTGTTTACTAATCTTGATCCAAATCTTTTTCATCTGTTATCTCTTGATATGGTTTGTAAACTCTTTGAGGGCAGAGACATTTCATATCACTTATAACATTTCATACAACAGGAACTCATATTTATTTTTAAGTACTAATACATGACAGACTAAGGCAGTGATGGCGAACCTATGACACGCGTGTCAGAGGTGACACGTGAACTCATTTTTTTGGTTGATTTTTCTTTATTAAATGGCATTTAAATATATAAAATAAATATCAAAAATATAAGTCTCTGTTTTACTATGGTTGCAAATATCAAAAAATTTCTATATGTGACACGGCACCAGAGTTAAGTTAGGGTTTTTCAAAATGCTGACACACTGAGCTCAAAAGGTTCGCCATCACTGGACTAAGGGCTAAACTTTGAATATTATTTCCTTATTTAATCCTTACAGCAAACATAAGTAGTTGGTATTATGATCTTATTTTATAAAGAAAATGAGGCTTAAAGAGATTTAATAATTTTTAAAAAAATCATATAGCTAGAAAATAGTGGAGCTCAGGTCTCTCTGATTTAAGCTCAATCTTAACTACCAAGATGCTGACATTGCTCTCATGTACATGCTCTATCACTCTCCATTTTCCTCTTACCTCTCCTCATCAGCCTCCTTGCTAGCTCTTCTTCCACTCAACCTGTCAATACCAATATTCACTAAGATTCCTTCTTTGGCCTTCTCATCCCACTTGTATCAAAGGTTTTCTCACTTCCCAGAATCAAATCACTGGCAAATCCAGTCAGCTCTACCTTCAAAATATATCTAGGATCTAATCCCTTCTGGTCTTTTTAAATACAGATTATTGTAAAAATTCTACAGTCCCTGCATCTTATTATAGTTTATTAACAAGGTAGTCAGTGATTTTTTGAACATTTAAGTCAGAACATGTCATTCCTCTCTTCAAAAATCTTCTATTGGTTTCCTATCTCTAAGAGTATAAGCCAGATCCTAACAATCACCTATAAGGTCCTCTTACACTATGCACAAGGCTCACTCCTTCAAGTCTCTGCTTAAACATCATATTCTCAATGAGGCCTTCCCTAGTCACCCTATTATAAATTACAATACCCTTCTTCTCACTGTACTTCCTATCCTTCTTTCCTATTTTTCACTACAGACTTTACTACTATTTGACACTATACATTTTACTTTATTGTGCCTTCCCCAGCAAAACATAAACTCCACAACAGGAAGAATTTTGTCTACTTTGTTCATTACTCTATCTCCAGTACCTATGTGAGCTGGCATATGGTAGGCACCCATAAATATTTTTTTGAGTAAGTCCCAAACCTTTATTATCAGCTTTCAACTCTTGAGCAGGAGACTCACATTTCCAACTGATTACCAGGCATCTCTCTCCCTTTTTTTTTGTTAATCCTCACACGAAGGTATTTTTTTCCATTGCTTTTCAGAGAGTGGAAGGGAGGGAGGGAGGGAGGGAAGAAGGGAGGGAGAGAGAGAGAGAAAGAGAGAAAGATCAATGTGAGAGAGACACATCAACTGGTTGCCTACCACACACGCACCCGACTCGGAGCAGGGAGCAAACCCAAAACCCAGGTACATGCCCTTGACCCGGAATGGAAGGCTGACATTCTAAACACTTAGAAGCTTCAGCCAGAGCATGTATTTTTTCTTCTTCTTTATTTTGTTTTTTTATGATTACCAAACATCTCCAAGTGCATGTCTCAAAGACACTTAAGCCCAAAAGTGAACTTATCTTCTCTATTGCACAAAACTGGCTTCTTCTCTTCTTCCCAAACTAGACTAAAGCTATCACTACTCAAATCTTGGAGTCATCTTTCATTCCTCCCACATCTAACTGATCTATAAATACTTACAATTTTATATCCCAAATTTCTTTTAAATTTGTTCCTTTCCAAGTAGCCACTACCTTATTTCAGGTCTTACTAAATTTATTCACTTAACAAATAGTTACTGGGTACCCCCTGCATGTAAACCATTAGTTTAGGTATAGGGAAATAGTCATAAGCAAAACGGATAGAGTTTTTGTCCACATAAAGCTTACAACCTAGTAAGGAAACAAGGCAATCAATGATCATATACATAATACTTAACTGATTAACTTTTTAAAAAAGTACAGTCTTATGAAGGCATTTAAAAAGTAGTCTGTCGATGTGTGGGTAGAGAGAACCTATCCTACACCTAAGGGTTCCTTGGATAAATGATGTTTGACTACTGAAAGGCAACTAGCAGTTAATTAAATGAAGATGTGGGGAACAGGGAGTGGCAGCAGCACCACAGCAAAAAGCATGTGTAAAGATTCTGGGTTCTGAGGTAAAGAGAGGTAGTGGTGCACAGCGATTAAGAACATAAATTTTGGAGATAAACTGCCTGGATTTGATCCACCATTCATTAGCTGTGGAACCTAGGGCAAGTTATTCAATTAATTTCTCTAAGCTTCCATGTTTTCCTGATTTTAAAATAGCCCTGGCAGGTGTGGTTCAGTTGGTTGAGCATTGTCCCACACACCTTCACCAAGAGGTTGCTAGTTCGATTCCTGATCAGGGCACGTGCCAGAGTTGTAGGCTTGATCCCCAGTGAGGAGGCCTGCAGGAGGCAGCCGTGGATGTTTCTCTCTCTCTTTTCCTCACCCTTTCTCTCTCTCTCAAATAAATAAAAACATTTTTTTTAAATGGGGATAACAGAGGCATTTCCTTTCCAGAGTTATTGTGCAAACTAAATCAGTTAATGTATGTAAACAGCTTTGACCAGTGATTGCCACATAGTAAATGCTATTGTTAAATGTTAGCACTTAATGAACACGTTCATTCTGAGGAATGAAATAAAATAAAGCCACTGTGGTTGGAGTGTGAGAAACTAAGCTGGAAAATTGGCAGGTATAAAGGTAAAAGGTTTTAGCAGGGGAGTGAATAATAAAAATGTAACTGGTGAAATTTCTCCCTCTCAGATCTCATCCTCCACACTGCCAAAAGAACACACATGCATCACATCAGCTCCTTCTTTAAAAATTTCCAAAGACTCCCCACTTTCTGCCTACATGACAAAAACCAAATGCCATACGCAACTTAAAAGGCCCTTTTCATTATCACTTCAATCTACCACTGTAGTCACACAATTCATCTAGTTCCCTTTACAATCTTAAGCCACTAACATATATGCACTTTATGCTTCAAAATTACCTCTGACTTTTTCAACACTCTTGCACTTGTAGACCCTTCTCATTCTCTCCTCTGCAGTAGTCTCTTTTCTCACCATTGATTGGAAATTTGGTACTATTACAGTTCAAAGCATTTTCACCCACAATTCAGTCTCTATAAATGAATTCAGATGGCATTTCTACAAAATCTTTAGAATTCTGCAGGTGATGTGGACTTACCTACCAATCCAGATATTCTTCCTTCCTATATTAAAGCTTGTTCCTTTCCTCTGAGGGCCCCATCTAAATTTCTTTAAAAAATGGAAAGACTAAGAAAAAAGATATAACCCTAAGTCCATGGTTGGCAAACTGCGGCTCGTGAGCCACATGCGGCTCTTTGGCCCCTTGAATGTGGCTCTTCCTAAGCCTTAGGAGTACCCTAATTAAGTTAATAACAATGTACCTACCTATATAGTTTAAGTTTAAAAAATTTGGCTCTCAAAGACATTTCAACCGTTGTACTGTTGATATTTGGCTCTGTTGACTAATGAGTTTGCCGACCACTGCCCTAAGTCAACCCAAGCCAGGATTACTCCATCAAGATCAACAGTGGAACCAAACATTAACTGTCCTAGAAGTCAGAATTAAAGGCATGGGTTCTTAACCAGAGGTCCATGGACTCCTCAGGGCTACATGGTAATTTTATGAAGCCCCTCAAATCGCATGCAAAGTATGTGTACATGCCTTTTTCTGGGGAGAGGGTCCATACCTTTCATCAGAGTTTCAAAGATATCTGTGACCTCCAAAAGGTTAAGAAGTGCTCTAGAGAAAAAGCAAAGACAAGCAAATGTGATTAAAAGAGTGAATCCTTTTTACTTTTTAGGCTGTCAGGGGTGCCTCATGATCTCTTAATACCTGAAATCAGGTCAGAGGACATTATCCAATCAAAATAAAAGTTAATATGGTCCAAACAAATACAGCTTCTATGGAAGGAGGAACTCCATACACAAAACCAAATCCATGAAGGTAAGTCACAAGGCTGGTACCTTACTCCAGGGGTTTCAAAATGGGACTAATAGGAAGAAAATATTTTACCTTCTATTCATATTTCCTTTTATCTCATTTACTGAAACATTCCTTTTCTGTGTGTTTTATCACATACATAACAGTATGGTACCACAATTTACATAAGTGTACATATAATGGAAGTGGTTGCTCAATTTGTCTTACTTGTGGGAATATGAAACCACAGATATAATCTACACACTTCAGTACCAAGTTAACAGTAACTCCAGAATAACACAGACCCACTAGTACAGTTCAGAATCCAAGAGTAAGAAATCTATCAGCTTTCACAAAAAAAGCTAATCAATGTCAACTAAAAAGTGACTAAAAGGACCTCTCCCTACCCTTAACTCTCCTTACTTTTGTTTGTTTATAAGCTAAACAAGCTTTAAAGGATTAGTTTTCAGCTAAGTCAGTCTGGTTTGTCCAAGATTCCCAGGATGATGTGACCAAAACATTTAATGGAAAAACTACTTGCGAAACCACAAACGGTCAACTAATCAAGGTATTCTCATAATTTACCCTAAAAGAAATTACTCTTTTCTTCCAGGAAAATAAATGCGATAAGACTACCAAGATAGCCAAGGCACATCTTAGAACAGGTGATTGAGAGTGTCACCAAGTGGTGATACCCAGAGATGCAAGGTCCATCCGCGACATGAAATGGGACAGAGATAACCCTAACCTTGAAAATGTTTTTCCAAAACATTACAGCTCCAAGCGAGCTGTCTGTCTGGCAGTAGGTAGGGAGCGGCGAGGGGGGTTGTTGGCCGGGGGAGAACCACGTGAGAGAAACTTTTAAATCCGAGCTACCTGTGCCTTTTCTACCTCTAAAGATCTCCTAAACCCCAGGTTTCTATGGGGAGACCAGTATTCTAAGCCCCTCCTCAGGTTTCAAAGGCGCACCCCCCCGGGGGGGCGTAACCCCATCTAAAAAAAAAGTGGATTTTCTGGATCACTTTGAGACCTAAATAGGTAGAAATAAAGATGCCAACATATCCTAACGGGAATCAGCTTGGGACAATGGAGAGGAAAGCATCAACCCAGGGAAGAAAAAGGGGTGCACGGTGCGGCATGGGGCAGAGAGGTGGGACCACTGACGTAATGCAGCTCTGACGAGAAATGAGGAGAGAACTGGTTGTAGGCACTTACACAACCCGGTGGAGAAATGACGGACGACACAACAATGAAGCAGAGAGCCGAAAAAACAATACAGATACAATAAAACCGTGAGGAGCATGGGAAATTAGGACAGGCGTAGTGAGGAAGAACTAAGGAGGGAGCCGGTAAAAAGTGGAAAAGCCTACAAGAAGAGCACCTCGGAAAGGGCACAAGCCACTCCCAGAATTCAGTCCCCAGAAAAAGTCTAAGTCAGCCCCTGCCCTCCTTCACAGTACCTTCAGTTTATGCAGCTCCACCGTCTCTGCCGCCATCTTGTTACCCCTCCACTCCACTAGGCCCCCACTCGCAGCCTCCGCTTCCAGCAGCTCCCGCCCAGGCGCAGGGTCAACCAATCACCGCTACTCTTACTATCACCTCACACCATCAACTCTTCCCATTAGTCAATAGCTGCCGTCCTCTCACTCCTCCAGCCAGCTTTCCCCACCTCTCAAAAGGTGGGGCAGGGAGAGGGGCGGGTTCTGCGCCTTCCAAACGACGGAAATGGAGACCAATTGGGCGTCTTCATTGCACACCCCCCAGCCAATGGATGGCGGCAGCGCTAACCCTGTTTCACCAATAGGGAGACAGCAGATAAGCGTGGGCGGCTGCTTCCTGGAGACCACAGGTATAGAAGGGAGAGCTGCGCCCCTCGCCGATCAGCTTCTGAAGCTTGCAGGTAGGGGTTTACGGGAGACTGGAAAGGGGTGCCCGGCAAAAATGGTGGGAGGCAAACCGTGATGGGAGGCGAAAGCGGCGGCGGGGGTTGGAGCGGCGGTGAGTTAAATACCGAGAGAGAACCAGAGGGGAGCCGACGTACGAGAGATGGAAGCTGGGAAAAGCATCGGGCAGGTTCAGTATTAGGGTTTAGCGAATTTTAGGTAGAGAGGGGCGGGCAAGAGCTGCTTCCTAACTGGACATCAACTTTAGCACGATTTTAAGGAGCCAAGTTCAGACGATCTGAGCCGCCTTTGGATTTGAGGTTAGGGCTCCAACTGGAGGCGCCAAACTTAGGTTCCTTCCTAGCTCAACCCAAAACCCTGGGTAAATTCTCCCAATGCCCCACGCTTGAGAGGAGGAATTGGGATGTTGGCTGCCTACATGCCACGGGGATGAGAGGTCGGGCAAGCCCCAGAGTAAAGGTGAGGATTGGAAGTAGCTTTACCCCCTCCTGCCTCCTTAGTGAATCCTTGTTTCCCATTACCTGCTTCTGGAATTATGGGTGTATGTAACCTCTTCAGGCTTCCTTATTAACAACTTCAGGAAATAAAGTGAAATACTTGTTTCCCTTGCTCCTTTAAGTAGGTGCCCAAGCCTAGATTTACTCCTTCAAGCTGAAGTATAAGAATCAAAGATTACCATGTGTCTCTAAGATGTAGAGAGTACTCTTTTTGCCTTTTAAGTATTTTACCTCCCAAGTCTTCAGTTTTTCTTTGGGGATGTTCTTTCATTCCCACTACAGTTCAGGGGATTTGAGCTATTCAGGAGACAATGTGGGGGCAAAAAAATCAAAGAGGGGTTGAGAGGAAATACAGGTGGACTCCTGCCTGATCCGCCACTGTGGTAGGATGAATGTGGGAGTAGCACACAGCGAAGTAAACCCCAACACTCGAGTGATGAATAGCCGGGGCATCTGGCTGGCCTACATCATCTTGGTAGGACTCCTGCATGTGGTGCTACTCAGCATCCCCTTCTTCAGCATTCCTGTTGTCTGGACCCTGACCAACGTCATCCATAACTTGGTGAGCGCTAAACACACCCTATACCCACCCCAGGCCTTTCCCAAACAAAATAAAATCCCCAATTATTTGGGGATATGCCTTCCTTTGGGGATCTTAATCTTTGGGCTAAAGGACCATAGGCTGCCCCTTCAAACTGCTCCCTTTTCTCCTCCCAGGCCATGTATGTCTTCCTACATACGGTGAAAGGGACACCCTTTGAGACCCCTGACCAAGGAAAGGCTCGGCTACTGACACACTGGGAACAGATGGACTACGGGCTCCAATTTACCTCTTCCCGCAAATTCCTCAGCATCTCTCCTATTGTACTGTGAGTCCAGTGGGAGATATGGGAAATGCTCCAAATGCCAGGTACAGAGGCCCACAGAGGAACTTAAAAAAAGCAGACTAATCACTTGGACCCTTTAAAGATATTATGGTATACTAGGTCTAAATCTAGGGAGTGCAGTAAAAAGTAGAAAGCAATAATCAAGCATTCCTTGCTGCCTCCTTGGTGATAGGAGAACGGAGATGGGACTGAGAAAACCAAGTAAAACCAAATGATTTTACATTTCCAAAAGATGTGAATAAATTAAGGCAGAACTGATGTAAATCTGTGAAAACTGGCCTTGGGGAGTGGAAGCACAGAGGACTTAACAGTGATACAGGCTGAAACTGCTTCAGCTGTCATTTGCCACATGTCATTAACAATTATTAAACACACAAACTAACATACAAATCTCCAGTTAAAGGTGCTGATTATCTCCCTGACCTCTAGGATATTTTCAAATATCCTAGGACTACATGCAATAAAACTGGTCATTTAAAATAGAAGAGAAAGTCACTGGAAAGGCCAGCTTCACTCAACTTATTTCTTTTCTTCCCAGCTACCTCCTAGCCAGCTTCTACACCAAGTATGATGCTGCTCACTTCCTCATCAACACAACCTCATTGCTCAGCGTACTGCTGCCTAAATTGCCCCAATTCCATGGGGTTCGTCTCTTTGGCATCAATAAATACTGAGAGATGGGACTGGGGACAACATTGGAACAAAAGGCTGTAACATCTTTCCCTTCTCCATACTGTCTTCCTTTTCTTGGAAGCCTGAGAACTATACAACTGTTCCAAAACTCCCAGGATGAGAACTGGTTGGAAAATGGGGCTCCCTGGGAGTAGCCCTGCTAGCAGGCTTCTTTGAATCGGGAAAGGCAGATGAGGTAAGGGACAAATCACTCTCCTCCACAGGAGGCCATGTTTGGGCAGCTTGTTTGGTTTTCCCATGTCTTCCACCCCCACTACCTCCAGCTCTGTTTTGCTGTGTATTTCCCTCATAATAAAGGTCATTTTTTTTTTTCAGATATGGCTACTCTTTGGTCAGCAGGGAGGGTAGGGAGATGTCCTCATAAGGCTGGGGAAGAAAGATGGAACAGTGACTTAATACACAAAACTTTTCTAAGGTACTTTTTATCCCCTCTCCTTCGGTTCAGGAGGTGCCCTTCACTCCCAGCTAACACTCAGAGAAAGGATTTTCAAATGAGAAAAAGGACACTATCTATAAAGGCAAAGAAGAGAGGGAAGAAACAGGTTGCCAGTTACATATTTATAGAAAGATAATCCCCTGGCTTTAAATAGTTATGTACATACAAATATCAACAAACTTAAAAAAATACAAACCCTTGGATCATAAGGGGCCTCCCAGGAACCCCTTTATTCTTTCCCCTCACCCAAGGGCAGAGGGCATGAGTCTGATTTTTTTAAAATTATTAGTTTGGCCATCCCTGCAGAAACAAGCATGAAGTTGGACAGTTACCCACAAGGTGACAGAAAAAATTCAGAGTTCCCACTCTCTGAACTCTATCTCCTATAATTAGAGTTACATGCTTTCTTGTTCTGTCTTTTAACTAGTATTGGGCTAACTAGTATATTCAGGAGGGAGCCCTGAACTGGGTCAAGAAATAAGATAGACTCATAGTTTAAAAAGAGGAGGGAAAGTCATCTGCTGTAGAAGCAAAAGACAAGACAAAGGCATACAGACCCTAGGGAAATACCCAGTTCCCACACTCCTCTGGGAGATACTGTCCTGCCCAGGTCCATGCCCTAGGTTCTTTGCTGTAGCCACCCCCTATTTCTTTGGTATTGTCAGAAGACCAGATTCAGTTCCTGGGTACCGGTGGAGGAGGGAGAGTGGTTCTGGGGCTTCCTACAAGTACTGAGTGAACAATTTGAGCTTAAAAGTTTCCCTTTTTAAAATATTTAAAAATAAATCAAACTCCATCCTATGCTGTACACAGCCCTTTTGACTCCCTGACATTGATTTGAGGAAAGAAGAAAACAAGTGTCAACGTTGGAAGGGCCTCCTCACTTTCTTCCGCCTCTTCGGTTTGGCTTCTCCCTTGGGTACTGTGCTGTTGGGCTTGGAAGCTCCGGTGGCCCCAGGGCCAGGGTGAGCTGCAAAGAAGTTCCCATTGGACATCTGTCCCGGGGGTACTTGAAAGATCCGGTTCAAGAAATCCTGAAGGTCAGCAGGAGGGGCATCTGGAGTGGCTCTGAAAGGAAAACAGAAGAATAATGAGGCAAGAGAGATTCAAAGTCAAACACAGGTAACTATGTTAAAGATATGTTGAGTCAGTTACCAAACTTCTTTTTTTTTTTCTTTTTCTTTTTTTTTTTATATTTTATTTCTTACAGAGAGGAAGGGAGAGGGATAGAGAGTTAGAAACATCGATGAGAGAGAAACATCAACCAGCCGCCTCCTGCACACCTCCCACTGGGGATGTGCCCGCAACCGAGGTACGTGCCCTTGACCGGAATCGAACCTGGGACCTTTCAGTCCGCAGGCAGACGCTCTATCCACTGAGCCAAACCGGTTTGGCTACCAAACTTCTTAAAGGGTGAGACATCTAGGTGTCCTAAGCACCATATTCAGAACTAGAATAGTGGATAGATTATTGAAAGAAATACCACCTACCTCTGTCGCCCACTGGTGCCTGGTATCCGAGAACCAAATGAGATGTGATAGGGGACTCTATGAGTATCTGGGGAGATTCCTACTCGCTGACATCCAGCCCACTCTGCACACATGAGAAAGAATTAGCTAATACATCATATAAGCATATATGAGCCTGTATTTCTACAGAACAGAAGTGTACCTGTGATGTCATACACCTTTCCATCCATCAGTGCAAAGTAGGTGATCTTGAGACCCAACATACTTGACTCTGCCCAAAAGTCTCCTTCTTCAGCAGGATGCAGCCTATTACACTCAGCACAGTATCTGGCACTCTTAGGTTCCCGGTCCATTTCAAACCTCCTGCAACCCAACAGAAGGGCAATTCCTTAATAATTTGTCAAGCCTGTGACATTTCTGTAGTCTCATTATTATGTGTTATTACATATGCCTATGCACACCCTTCTCTCAATCTTCTATCTTAAAGGTAAAAAATGTCTTTTAAAAAATATATATTTTTATTGATTTCAGAGAGGAAGGGAGAGAGAGAAACATCACTGATGAGAAAGAATCGTTAATTGGCTGCCTCCTGCACGCCCCATACAGGATCAAGCCCGCAACCCAGGCATGTGCCCTGACCAGGAATTGAACCATGACCTCCTGGTTCATAGGTCAATGCTCAAGCACTGAGCCACACCCACTGGACTGTCTTTTTTTTTTTTCTTACTAATTAGAATCCCCAATCTCTTTACAATATGACAGAAGTGGAAACCCAAGAGTTCTTTTACTCACCATTTCTATCCCACAACTACCAATAATACAAAGAAGGTCTTTGGCTTCCTAAACCCTAAGCCAGTGATGGCGAACCTATGACACGCCTGTCAGAGGTGACACACGAACTCATTTTTTTGGTTGATTTTTCTTTGTTAAATGGCATTTAAATATATAAAATAAATATCAAAAATATAAATCTTTGTTTTACTATGGTTGCAAATATCAAAAAATTTCTATATGTGACACGGCACCAGAGTTAAGTTAGGGTTTTTCAAAATGCTGACATGCCGAGCTCCAAAGGTTCACCATCACTGCCCTAAACTGTGGCTGTTACATTCCTATTTCATACCTGTGCTTTCCCTGGCATCGACTGCACATCATAGTATTCATCGCCTCTTTGAGGTCATCCTGCAGCTTGGACAGAAACTCATTCACTGACCGGCTCAGCTCATTCTCTGCCATTCGTTTCCTAAGAGAAGAAAGGCTTTATAAATCAGAGGGTATTGAACAAGCTATAAAAGGAGACAGATCTGTTGGCCTCTTAAAGGCCTTTTGCCTACTAGAAAGACAAGCAATTTTCTCCACCTGAGAGGGCATTCACCCGCAACTCTAGGGACCTCTGCTATTGAAGATTATTCATTTACGCCACCTGACAATTTCCTAGCTCCAACTTACATCTCATACTCCTTTCGCCTTTCAGGATTGCTGACAATGTCCCAAGCTGCCCGCAAAACCTTGAAGGCCTCCTCAGCCCGGGGATGATGATTTTTGTCAGGATGAACCTACCAAAACAAAGAGAATTCATCACAAATCCATTCCAAACCTCTCCCCATCTTGGGTCAAAACCTTATGTTAAGTGATAGCCCTGGCCAGTGTGGTTGGGTATCATCCCATGCACCAAAAAGTTGCTGATTCAATTCCTGGTCAAGGGCACATGCCAGGGTTGTGGGCTCAATACCCAGTAGGCAGCATGCAGGAGGCAGCTGATCAATGTTAGCTGTCACATTGATGTTTCTTGCTCTCTTTCTCCCTTCCTCTCTAAAAAAAGTCAATAAACTATTAAAACACACACACACACACACACATACAAATCATGTCAAATGGCTCTTTTTCACTCCCTTTTGGAGAGTCAATATAGTTTTTTAAAAAAAGTTAAATTCTTTATTGTTTAATATATTACATGTCTCCTTTTTCCCCCATTGACCTCTCCCCAGCCGCTCCCACCCCCCAGCACATAACCTCACCCTGCTACTGTCTGTGTCCATTGGTTATGCTTATATGCATGCATATAAGTCCTTTGGTTGATCTCTTACCCGTCCTCCCCTACCTTCCCTCTGAGGTTTGACAGTCTGTTCGATGCTTCTATGACTCTGCATCTATTTTTGTTCATCAGTTTATGTTGTTCATTATATTCCACAAATGAGTGAGATCATGTGATATTTATCTTTCTCCAACTGACTTATTTCGCTTAGCATAATGCTCTCTAGGTCCATTCATCCTGTTTCAAATGATTAAGAGTTCTTTTTTACAGCAGTGTGATAATTCCATTGTGTAGATGTACCACAGTTTTTTAGTCCACTCATCTGCTGATGGGCACTTAGGCTGTTTCCAAATCTTAGCTATTGTAAATTGTGCTGCTATGAACATAGGGGTGCATATATCCTCATTGGTGTTTCTGATTTCTTGGGATATATTCTAGGAGTGGGATTACTGAATCAAAAGGGAGTTCCATTTTTAATTTTTGGAGGAAAATCCACACTGTTTTCCACAGAGGCTGCACAGTCTGCATTCCCACCAGCAGTGCGCAAGGGTTCCTTTTTCTCTACATCCTCGCCAGCACTTGTTCGTTGATTTGTTGAGGATAGCTATTCTGACAGGTGTGAGATGGTACCTCATTGTCGTTTTGACTTGCATCTCTCAGATGATTAGTGACTTTGAGCATGTTTTCATGTCTCTTGGCCTTCTGTATGTGCACTTTAGAAATATGTCTATTTAGGACAAGCATGTCAAACTCAAAGGCTAACATGGGCCAAATAAACAAGGTTTAAGTTTATGTGGGCCACAAAAAAACACACAGAAGCTTCAATTTTCATAGAAACATGCTGAATACAAAGGGCTGAAATAAATGAGTAACTGTTAACATAAAATTTGAACATTTTAATAAAAATTAATATTTTTTCTTGAACATTAATTTACCAGACACTGAATAACTGCACAAATTAATAAGTGTAATGCAACTAAACCTATTTTTCTTGTTCTCTGAAAGTGAAATATTTCCTGTTGCACACACCAAACATTTATCTTCAGTTTCCATTGTCCTAGGAATTGTATCGGCAGATATTGCTACAACATATTTCTTATATTTTGCTGCCTATGGATTCTTCTAAGATTTTTATGGTTTCCTGTCTTACCTTTATGTCCTTTGTCCACTTTGAGTTTATTTTTGTGTATGGTGTAAGTTGGTGTCTAGTTTCATTTTTTTGCATTTATCTGTCCAAATTTCCCAGCACCATTTATTAAAGAGAGTGCCTTGAATCCATTGTATGCTCTTGTCTCCTTTGTCAAATATTGAGCATAACGGCTTGGGTCAATTTCTGAGTTCTCTGTTCTGTTCCATTGGTCTATATGTCTGTTCTTGTGCCAGTACCAGGCAGTTTTGAGAACAGTGGCTTTGAAATATAGCTTAATATCTGGCATTGTGATCCCTCCAACTTTGTTATTCTTTCTCAGGATTGCTGCAGGTATTCAGGGTCTTTTTTTATTCCAGATGAATTTTTGGAGAGTTTGTTCCAGGTCTGTGAAAAATTGGTATGTTAATGGGGATTGCATTGAAGCTATGAATTGCTTTGGTTAGTATGGACATTTTAATGATGTTGATTCTACCAATCCATGAACACGGTATATTCTCCATTTGTTTATATCTTCCTCTATCTCTTTTTTCAATATCCTGTAGTTTTCCGAGTACAGGTCTTTTAACTCCTTAGGTAAGTTTATTCCTAGGTATCTTAATTTTTTTGTTGCAATGGTAAATGGGATTTCTTTTCGTTTGTTTCTCTTTCTGTGAGTTCATTATTGGTGTATTAAAAAACCCCATAGATTTCTGGATGTTAATTTTGTATCCTGCTACATTGCCAAATTCATTTATTAAGTCTAGTAGTTTGTTTGGGTTTTTTTAAATATATTTTATTGATTTTTTACAGGGAGGGAGAGGGATAGAAAGTTATAAACATCGATGAGAGAGAAACATCGATCAGCTGCCTCCTGCACACCCCCTACTGGGAATGTGCCCACAACCAAGGTACATGCCCTTGACCGGAATCGAACCTGGGACCCTTCAGTCTGCAGTCCAATGCTCTATCCACTGAGCCAAACAGGTTAGGGCAAGTCTAGTAGTTTTTTGATGGAATCTTTAGGGTTTTCTATGTGTAATATTGTATCATCTGCAAATAATGACAGTTTTACTTCTTCTTTTCCAATTTGGGTGCCCTTTATTTCTTCTTCTTGTCTGATTGCTATGGCTAGCACTTCCAGTACTGTGTTGAACAGGAGTGATGAAAGTGGGCATCCCTGTCTTGTTCCTGTTTCTGATAGGCTTTACGTGGGGGTGATGCTGTATTGCTTTCCGGAACTGATTGGCCCCTCTTCAACCCAGTCCCTGAGGGCTCTTTGGGGCTATTCAGAGTCTTTGTTTCCTTGGGAAAACTCCAGATGTGGGCCAGGTGTGGCATTATTAGCTGTCTTGAGGCTGCTGGCAGGAGCTGGCTCTTCAGGAGAAAAATGGTTTGGAAGGTCACAAATGTCTCAGTGCCAGATTCCTGGTCACCTCTCCTGCTCTGCTTTCCTCACAGCCTCTCCCCAGGCCCCACAAATCACCTCTACCTGCATCGCAGCCTCAGGTGACTGTTTGTAATTGAAAGGTCCTATGAACTGGTTTTATTGAAGACAAACAAAGGCAAAACATTCAAGAGACTGTGAGTTTCTCTACCCTGCCCCCATCCCCGGAATCACGCTGCTTGGGCAGCTCTTCATGCCACCTTTCTGGGTGCAGCCTCTCTCTGCCGTGGACTTAGATCTAGATTCCCCAACCGCCAGCAGCCCTGTGGACTTCTTTCCACAGTCGGATGTTACGCCTGTCCCCAAGGGACATGGTCTTGGTGCAGTGCAGCTTCCTCCTGACCCTCAGCCTGGTGGTCGCATGTCTCTCTCCAGCCCAGATCCCTGATCCTACAGTTCTTCAGGCGTCCTCTGCCCCTCTTGGCTGCTGTCTCATCAGCTGTGTCTAATTCACCAATTCTGGCTCTCCAACTTAGTTGCTTCTTCCTTTTTTTTTTCCCTAGAGACGGGGTCTCGCTATGTTGCCCAGGCTGGAGTGCAGTGGCTATTCACAGGAGCCATCCCACTACTGATCAGCAGGGGAGCTTTGACCTGCTCTGTCTCCGACCTGGGCCGGTTCACCCCTCCTTAGGCAACCTGGTGTCCCGTCCCCCCCCCCCCCCCCACGCTCCCGGGAGGTCACCATATTGATGCCGAACTTGGTGCGGACACCCGATTGGCATAGCGCACTACAGCCCAGAGCTCCTGGGCTCAAGCGATCCTCCAGCCTCAGCCTCCCGAGTAGCTGGGACTACAGGCGCGCGCCACCGCACCCGGCTAGTTGCTTCTATGTCAGTGGTTCTCAACCTTGGCTGCACATTAAAATCACCTGGAAATCTTTTTAAAATCCTGATTTCTGGGCCTCATCCTCCCGAAATTCTGTTTTTTGTTATGGGCTGGGGCTACAACATTAGTAACAAAGAAACAGAATTTCCGGAGGATGAGGCCCGGAAATCAGGATTTTTGAAAAGATTCCCAGGTGATTCTAATGTGCAGCCCAGGTTGAGAACCACTGAATGCTCCAGGACAAGCGCAGGACACGTCTGCCTATTTGGCCGCCATTTTCTCCTCTCAATATAGCTTAATAATTGCTCTGGCTCTGGAGAGAGACCTCTGTTCAAGTCACAGCTCTGTCACTATTAGCTACATGACCTAGAATATTTTATCTATCATAGATTGTTGGGAGTATTAAATGAGAATACATGTGAAGAATACATCACAGAATCTGTACTAGGGTGATCCACCATCCCAGTGCACCTGGGATTGTTCCAGTTTTAGCAGTGAAGTTCATGTCTCAGGAAAGCCCTCAATCTCAGGCAAACAGGGATGGTTGGTCACCCTACCTGGCACATATATACTAATTCCTCACATTTAAACTTTATTGTCAGTTATAAAATAAGAGTTCCAAAGATGTTACATTCTCACTTTTCTAACTAGAAAATTCTCATATCTACTCAAAACTTCCTACAATAGTTTGCCTTTCTGTCCCAGAAATGAAATAGCATATTATGATACAGGCTTTTTATTCCCTTTTCAACCTTTCTCCAAGACAAACAATAACTTCTCTTCCTACTGCTTATGATTCCCATCCTCATTCCTCCAAAATACAGAGATAAAGCTGGTCTCTTGACTGATGCCAAATAAGCAGAATGCTGTTAAATCTCCCATATTCCCAGGCTTATTGAACAGCCTTGTAATCATGGTCACTCTAGGGCAGCGGTTCTCAACCTGTGGGTGGCGACCCCTTTGGCGGTTGAACGACCCTTTCACAGGGGTCGCCTAAGACCATCCTGCATATCAGATATTTACATTACGATTCATAACAGTAGCAACATTACAGTGATGAAGTAGCAACGAAAATAATTTTATGGTTGGGTCACAACATGAGGAACTGTATTTAAAGGGCCAGAAGGTTGAGAACCACTGCTCTAGGGCCTAATAAGGGCAGTGAGAGATTCTATAAAAGAACCTCACTGACACACTGATGGAAAACAAGGGGGATTTCTGGGGTGTGAGGCAGGGTATTGAGGACTGGGTAACTTAACATCATCTCTACTCCAAAGAAGTAAGTTGAAAATGATATTTTTTTGGGAGACTGATATTCCACAAACGAGGATATCTGCTAAAAAAGACATGAAGGTGAGAAAAGAGCTCTACTATTAGTAACTATTTGAATGTAAGCACTTGTTCCCCACTCTAAGAATATCCCAGGCTATCAACTAAGGGGCATGCATTTCCCACCAAATTAATTTAGTCCTCTTGTAAGTTGCAGGACTGGTACTTTATTGTGCCCTGAATGGTTAATGGAAACCATGGTTGCCCATTCCTTTGGTGTCATGCAACTGTTGAAGTAATCTGCACACTGTGATATTGTACCAATCTAGTTACATACATTCGGTCAAACAGGCCACCTGTGCAATTTACACACATTATTTATATTCATAATATAGTTTCACTTGTACAGAAATAGAATCATCTAAAAATAGAAATCTAATATTAACTTCTAATAGCAATTTGATTGCATACTTATATTAAATCATTTCCCTCAAGCATGTGGTGTATCACAACTCCCACTCACTTTTTATTAATAAAAGCAACCATATTTTCTTTTCCTTTTTTTATTTATTTTTTAAATATATTTTATTGATTTTTTACAGAGAGGAAGACGGATAGAGAGAAACATCGATAAGCTGCCTCCTGCACACCCCCTACTGGGGATGTGCCCGCAACCAAGGTACATGCCCTTGACTGGAATCAAACCTGGGACCCTTCAGTCCGCAGGCCAACGCTCTATCCACTGAGCCAAACCAGCTAAGGCCATATTTTCATATATGACATACATTTGCACATATTTCTGATTTTTATTCCATTTTCCTTCCCTTTCCCACTCCGGGTTGCTGGTCTTTTTTTTAAAGATATTTTTATTGAGTTCAGGAAGGAAGGGAGGGGAAGAGATAGAAACATCGATGATGAGAGAGAATCATGGATCAGCTGCCTCCTGCACGCCCCACACTGGGGATCAAGCCCACAACCCGGGCATGTGCCCTGACTGGGAATTGAACCGTGACCTCCTGGTTCATAGGCGACGCTCAACCACTGAGCCACGCCGGTCAGGCTGGGTTGCTGGTCTTGAAATAGCTTTTCTTTCACCTGGTCCTGGAATAATCACTCACAAGCACTCCCCGAACTGTCCCATACTAGGTCCACACTTGCCATTCTGGGACAGATGGTTGAATTTCCCTATATTCAGAAACACCCCTCATTTGTTCAGGGAGAGGAACTGACAAGTTTTCTGAATAGACCTCTTCTCCACCCTGGCAGAGGGACTTCAACTCAGCATTTCAAAGTGAGTGAGTCCAACATTGCCTGATATACCAATTCATTTCTTTTCATTAAGGAAAAGAATCTCACCCAGCTGGTGTGGCTCAGGGGTTGATCATCGACCTATGAACCAGGAGATCACAGTTTGATTCCGTTCAGGGCACATGCCTGGGTTGTGGGCTCGACCCTCAGTTGGGGGCATGCAGGAGGCAGCCGATTGATGATTCTCTCTCATCACTGAGGTTTCTATAGCTCTCTCCCTCTATCTGAAATCAATAAAAACATATTTAAAAATAAAAAAGTTCTTATGACTCTTTTCTAAGAATTAAAGTTACTCTTCAGCTTAAAGTTGATTTTCTTCTCTGCCTTCCCTTTATTCTACTCTCCCTAAAATTAGGAAATAAAATATAGGCTCAAGATGGATAGGAAACGGGGGGGGGGGGGGGGGAAGGATACTCACCATTACTGCCAACTGCCTATAGGCCTTCTTCATTTCAACATCTGATGCTGTGGCTTCAACCCCCAAGACGTGGAAAGGGTTTAGCTCATCTTCAGGAACCCCAGCCATGGTCAAGAGTCGAGTCACTTCCTCTTCAGGCTGGTAATAGCGACCACTAGCTACAGGCGCATTCTCTTGTCCGTTAGTCCTCTGTTTGACCCCAGGCAACTCCAGCCAACCCCACTGAACCATTCTCACCATCTGCTGCCATGGCCTGCTCTCTCTCAGCACAATCAGACAACGCTGCAAGGTGGGAGAATCCAGCCAAGAGAAGAGCCAGGTGACTTTAGCCCTCCAGCCTAACCGGTCACCCAGTCTCACAAGAAACTGCCAGGCCACCTGCAGACAGCCCAACAAGAGGGCCAGAGCCAGAAGCAGCAAAGCACCCAGTAGCCGAAGAAAACGGGTGAATAGCCCTGCCCCATAGCAAAACCCCTGGTTCAGAAACTGGAACATTACCTGGGCCCAGCCACCCAGTCGCCCTGCCCAGACTCCTGCCCAGACTCGAAAAAGGTCCAAATCACTGCCTTTCAGCTGCCTGCATGCATAGATGAGATGGCCACAACTTTCCACATACTCTCCCACCAATACCAGCAGTTCGATCAGCCACCAGAAGCCTGCTTGTCCGAGCTGACACAGTTCTTCTGCTCCCCATAATCCCAAGCCTCTGCGCTTATCTGCCTGACTTCGTTTCCGGCCCAGCCGATGTCGACCAGGGGACCTGGGGTCCCTGCGTCCACCCTCCCAGGTATCGTCCTTGGCTGCAACACGGTGCCGCTGTCTCCGGGGTGGAGGTTTCTTTCCACTGGGCACACGAGAAAAATCACTGGGGAACTTGGGCTCCTCATCATCATATTCCTCTTCCAACTCTTCATGTTCTCCTAAAGCTGGAGACATACAATGGTGGCAGAAGTTGCTAGAAGAGTGATCTCCTCCCCCGGAGTAAGGCTCTTCAGGGATTCCAGGGGTTCCCTGGCAGGTGCAAGCAGATGGAATGGAAAGAAAAGAAGGGTTTTCATCCTCCTGGTGCCCAGCCTCATTCTCTCTTGAGAGTTCCTGATCCACTCCTGACTCTTCTTCTGAAGATGCCTCACTCTGATCAGGGTCCTCTCCATTTCTAGGGGGTCCTGGACCCCTTGGGGGGCCATGGCTTGGATCCGACCAGTGGGCTGGGTTTGGGGGCTGTGTGTACTTAGGGCTAGAGTGCTTTGTGAGGCAGCGGGTACCATTTGGAGCAGGCCTCGCTGAGTCCCTGAGTCCTGAGAATGAAAGTATTTCAGGGTCCAGAGAGGGTCCTAAAGTCCCGAGCGAGGCACCACCACTGTGGTGGGCTCCACACGACTGTCTTTCTCCGGGGTGCTTCTGGGCCATGACCCCCTGGCTTCCTGAAGATTTTAGGTCACAGCCATCATTGTAAGTTCTAATGCCTGTAACAAAGTATCAAGTTGGGTCAAGGATAGGTCCAAGAAAGGGGTTAAATTGAGACTATACATAGTATATAGAATGCATCCACCTCCCTTGCCTTCCCAAGTTCTTTGGGGGCATTTATTACCTCTAGCAATAAGCCAATACTACTTAAACCACAACACCACTCCCTGCCCCCTCCCTCCAACTCCACCTAAGTTTTTCTTCTCTCCCCGAAAGCTACAGCTCTGAATCCGGAAAAGAGGGAGGTACTGCAAAGGGTGTGGTCCTGGGATCACTCTAGGGAAAAACGGAGAAACGATCGGAAGGGAGGGCTGTAGGCTGCCTGAAAAGGGTGGGGACCCTGCGGCCCTTAAAGAAAACCTGGAGGCGGAGCTTGGGGTTGCCCCTAAGACAGACAACCAGGGAACCCTGAGCCTGGGCAGACGGGGAGAAGGTAACGTACCGAAGAGCGGCGGTAACTCCTCCCCCTCGAGCTGCTGGGCCCAGAGCCAGGGGAGCTGAGAGAGCGGCTCCCCCGGCTCCGCCTCCCGCTCAAGCTCTGCTTCCGCCTTCCGTCCCCGCCGCAAACGCCGACCTCCGCCTACTTTCACTTCCGGGGTCACCACGGAAGCGACAAGAAGGAAAAGAGAAAGCGGTTGGCTGAAGCGCGAGCCAGTCTAGCGAGCCGTGTGTCAAATCAGGAGGCGGTCCTGGGCGAGCGCGGGTGCCGCCCCTTAAAGGGCCCTCTGCTGCGGCCCTCCGTGTGCTGAAGTAGAATCCCTGCAAGTTGCACCCCTGGAAGCGAAGCAAGTGGGTGCTGCAGCAGCGCCTGCGGTCTGGGGACAGATTCTTAGGGTCCCTCTGGCTGGATTTGTGGGCTTTTCCGAGACTGGGAGATAGAGGACAGCCTCTGAGCCATAGTTTGTTTCCCTTGCAGACAAAACTAGGGAGCATAGAGGGGCCACCGCCCTGACCCCTTCCTTGCTGGCTGAGGACAGAGGCTCCTTTGTATCATGTTCTCTCCAAGAGAAGACACCCCGGGCCAGCCCCCGCCCTGGTCCCCCTAGCACTGCCCCTTCTTTCCCAGCAACCCTCGGCCTCCCCGGCTTCTGACCCAGCTGGCGAACCGCCCCGTATAACTGCAGCTATCACGGCCCGGACCCGCCCCTCTGGACGCAGCTCCAGGCCCCCTCACGGAGCGGGGTCCGAGGCCACGCGCGTAGCAGGCCCTGAGCGGAGAGCCAAAACCCCTGCACTCCGCCGCGGGCTGCTTTGCATCTCATTTGCATACCGAGCCGTTCGGCGGACGCAGACAGCGACCCTCCCCCACGCTGACCCGGCTCGGGTCCCCGCTCTGTCGGTCCCTTCCTTTGCACACGCCTCTCTCGTTAGCCCTCCTTTCAGACTTCGCCTTACTCCGCCAGCTCGGCCACCCATGCACCCCTCGCCGGCGGCCCCAGAGCAGCGAGAGCCTCGGCCCCAAATCCCCAGTCCCGACCACCCGGCCCTCCAGAAGACAATACTCCAATTCTCTGGGAAGTGGGAGAAACCAAGGCAAAGCGAGGGGGGCGCCGAGACCCCACCTGGGGCTCTGAAAGCTTCCCATTGTCGAGTCACCGCCCAAGTATTCAGAGACTTTTCCGCAAACCTCCTGTGCACCCAGGACCCTTCCCTGCTATGGTGGGTGGGGGGGTCTCCGCTCCCAGCCTCAAGCAGCAGGCAAACTGTGTTCCCCCCACACACAAGGGGAAGAGTTGGAGGGGCCCGCCCCGTGATGTCACCCCCGCCCTGTCCCCTTCCTCCACCCCCACCCCCCCAAGCTGGCTGCTTTTAGTTCACGGGGCTTGGGCTACGACTTGCAAGAGTTTAGGGGGCAACGAACTGAGTGGCCTTGGGGGTGCCGACGCCCGACAGCCGCCCGGACACCTAGGACCTCCGGGCAGGGATGCAGCTGGGGGTCTAGGGAAGCACTTCTACCCCCTTCCTCTCCTCAGCCTGGCAGGGTGGTGAGTAGTGAACACCCCCTCCCAAACCTCTCCTTGTTTGGGGTCCCTAGGCTTCCAAGAGAATTGAGGAGAGGAACCCCAGGGATTCCCCAAACCAACCCTCCAGCCTGTTAGGACCGTGATGTCCAGAAGGAGACAGCTGGAGGGATGTGGCTGCACCCACCCACCCCACTCCCACAGTGCCCCCATGCCAGCCCCTCCTTCGTGTGCTCCTCGCAGGAACCGAGTTCAAGTCCCACTGTCAGCCCCCAATCGCCTGGGGAAAGGGAGGGACAGGACAAGTCCCAGTGCCCTGAGGGGAGGAGCAGGAGGCTACCAGAACCGATCGTGGGCCAGGGGCCTGCTAATTCCATGGGGGTCCTTGGGGCTGGACGGGCCGGAGGCCCCTCCCCCAAAAGCTCCATCTCCCAAGAAGCAGAGGCTTGAAACCATGGCAAATGTGGATTCCTTGCCCCAAACTTTTTTGGTTCCTGCCACTCCCCCCTCTCCCCTGGGGTTGGAGCAGCCCGTCCAGAGACCCCACCCTTCTCTCCTCTTTCTGCTCCTTCTCCCCCTTTTATCAACCCCACCCTTCCTAGTCCAGTGTGGTCATACTGAGTCCCAGCTGCAGGTGGGGGCAAGCTTTCTTTTTGCAGCTGGAACAGGTTGCTGTAGTCCCATTAGTGCCCCTGGACTCCTCCCGCCACAGATCTTAGGACTTCCTACTCCTCCCATCCCACCCTGGAAAGTTAGGGGGCAAAAAAAGGTTCATCCCCTTATAAGATTTTCATTTACGTTTTAGTTAGTGTCCTTGTTGCAGAGGGTGGTGAAGAGCCAGCTGGCTCCCCTCGACCCAATCCTGTAAGTTTTTTTTAGTTACCCCAATAGGGCCATGCTCCCTCCGGAAATTGGGCTTTCTTCAAATGAAATAGAGGTACAAAGTCCTCAAAATTCATGGGCACCTGAGTTGCTGCCCCCTACTCCCTTGCAGGTTTCCCAAACCCCTCGAGACATTCATGGATGGATGAGAGGAGCTGACACTGACCTCCCCCTCTGTGACCACCTTCTCTTCCTGCCATGGAGGAAGCTTTGCTGCCCCTGGCCATGACCTCTGACCCCAGGCCCTTTAATCAACAACTCCCAGAGCCTCCAGACCCAAGATGTGTCTTGGAACCCCAGGACAATCCTGAACTGGCACCTGCCCTGGTGTGTGCTCTTTGCTGCTGCTTTGGAATCATCTACTGCTGCTTCGGTGAGGGCAGAGCCACGGTTCTGGGGGGCAGCTGCCCAAGGCTGTCCCCCTCAAGGATGCTGTTAACTTTCTCCTTTGCTCCTGGGCTACCTCTAGTACACTGTCAGGCAATGCCTACCTTCAGTGTGCCCATGCTGCTCTTGCCAGCTCTTGTTATTTATCTGCCCCCCATGCCCTCCAGCTGTGACCCCTGGCACTCTCGCCTGCCTTCCCCGTGCCTTCTACCTCAAAACTCCATTCCCAAATTATCATCCATGCTTAAGGCTTCTTCACCCTTCCCCAGTAACCTGAATCAGCCTAGGCTGATTTCTTCCCATCTACCATTCCTGGAAGGACTAGACCTTTTTTCTATACTTACTCCCCTCAATGCAGCCATCTTATCTCCTTCTTTCCCTCCCATCCCCTCACAGTTTCCGAGAAGTCTCTGCCCTCCCTGATATTATTCCTTTCTGCCTCTTGCCTTGAGATCCCTGGGTGTGCTGCTCCTGTCTTCTGCTCTTCTGCTCACCAGCAGTCATCCCTGTGGACTCCCCTCAGCCCTTCCTGCCTCTCAGTGCCTCCTGCCTCCCTTCCCAGGGTACCGCTGCTTCAAGGCAGTGATGTTTCTCTCCGGCCTGCTATCAGGAGCTCTGGTGATCTTTCTGCTATGCCACAAGGAGCGAGTGCTAGAGACACAGCTGAGCCTGGAGGTGAGCGCGGGCATTGCGCTGGGCATCGGACTCCTCTGCGGCCTGGTCACCATGCTGGTTCGCAGTGTTGGGCTCTTCCTGACTGGTCTCCTGCTAGGCCTAACCCTGGGCGCCGGGGCCCTGCTGGGCACCGAACCCATCTACCAACCGCCTTCAGCCTGGGTACCGGCTGGGGGGCTAGTGGGGCTGGCACTGCTGGGAGCCCTGTTCACGCTTCGGTGGCCACGTCCATTCACCATTCTGGGCACAGCCCTGCTGGGTGCTGCGGTGCTGGTGGCCTGTGCTGACTATTTCCTGGAAGGGCTGGCACTGGGCAGTCGGCTGGGCCAACGCTTGCAGGCACTTCCGGCCTTGCCTCCTCTCTGCTGGTATAGCTGGGTCTTGCTGGGGACTTGGCCGGCCCTGGGGGCCCTTGGGGCCCTGGCCCAGTGGAAGCTCATGGATGAGGAACATGGAGGCCACGCCAATGGTGAGTTAGTGCCATGGTACAGAAGCAGCCAGCCTGTGCCTTCTCATGTCCCCAAGTCCCGGACTTGAGGAGGGGAAGGGGGGAAGTACACTTGAGAGGAGAGAGGAGAATGGGGCAGGACGTTGAAAGGAAGTTAGAATTGGAGGAGCCAAAAGTCTGGGTAGGAATGAGAAGGAAAATTGTCAGGGGGAATGGGAAAGTTGTTTATTGGAGGCAGTTTATGGAAGATAATGAAGATCTCAGGAAAGTCCAGGAGGAAGAGAGTAGGAAGACTCCAAAGAAGAGTTTCTTTTAGAAGAACTGGGGGAAGGAGGGGATGAGGGGGACACAAGGTTTGATAGAGCCAGAACAAGATCAAATGGATTTCTCTAGAGAGTGAGTGTGTTTGGGGGTGGGATTTGGGGTCTAAAGAGGCCCCCCTCAGTCTGTATCGCCCCCTCCCAAGCAGTGGTCTTGAGCCACCAGCGAAGGCATCTCCAACTTCTTCGGATCCGTCAGCAAGAGGCCAAGTGGCGCCGGACCCCCCATGGGGTGGGGCTCTGTGAGGGCAGCTACCGGAGGCAGCTCCCCACCAACGCCCGGAGCCCTGCGGACAGTCTGGCTCCAGTGAGTGGTGGGGAGGGGGCATCCTGGGGGCTGGGGCAGAGGGCACATGGGATAGTCAGGGTGGGACGGGGACTGACCCAGGCCCTTCCTTCTGTCCTCTCTGCCCTGCGCCCCTCCAGAGTTATCTCCAGAGCCTTCGAGATCGCCAACTGGGACCAGGCAGCCAGGCCACAGCCCCCCACACCATCCTGGACCTGGATTCTGACTATGGTTCCACTATACCCCTCACCACACCTTCTGGTTCCACCCAGACCTGACCCTAAACCTCCACTGATACCCCATACCGCTAGCAAGGGCCTGGGAGCACTAGGTGGGCAGGACCTGAGCCCACAGGACTCACACACAGACTTCCCCACCTCTTAGACCTGGGGATGGAATCTGTGCTCCAACCTAGACCAGATCTGTAGGGATAGGTTTCAGAGACAGATACAGAGGAATCTTGGGGAGGGGAGAGGAATGGACGTATGAGTAGCTACGTCTGTCCAATAATAGAGGTGCCCTGCTCCCTAAAGTAACTGACTCCCTAATTCCCTCCAAGTCAAGGGGGGGGGGGGCTTACCCAGATAGCCTTTTATATACCGGCTTCAGTGTGCCACAAAATGGTAAAATAAGGGGTTTTGTTTCTGTAGGAACTGTAGAAAATCAGGAAGCCTCCTAAAGCACTTGATAGTTGTTTTTTTTTTAACGTGTCTTTATTGATTTTTAGAGAGAGAGGAATGGAGAAGGCATGGTGAGATAGAAACATCGATGAGAGAGAAGCATCAATCGGCTGCCTTCTGCACACCCCCTACCGGGAATCAAGCCCACAGTTGGGGCATGTGCCCTGACCTGAAATCAAACCAGCCACCTCTTGGTTCATAGGTTGATGCTTAACCACAGAGCCACACTGGCTGGGCACTTGATAGCTTTTGATGGGGAGAAGGGCACAGAGGAGCTCCAGGGTCCCCCAATCCCCAGGCTCCTCATTCGGGGGTAGTTGGATTCCTGATTAGCCTTTCCCCCCAGGCCCCATAGGCTCAGCCCCCTTCTCCTACCTCAGGGGGGGTATTGTCCTCCGTGGTGCTTCCCTGTCTCTTCTTGATGTGGGGAGGGCATGGGCGGTGCCTGGCTCAGCCCCCGCCTCTCCCAGAAGCTGGCTTCTTGCTCCAGGAGGGAGCCTTGGCCCACATGCCGGAGTGCTGCCCTTTGCCCAAAGGAGCCGGTCTGCGGGGCTGGATGGGAGACAAGTGCCTTCTCTGCCTTTCTTTGTAGGTGATGCTCATTTCTTCCTTAACCAGAACTTTGTCCCAGCCACTAGTCCATTCTAACTCTCCCCACTCTGACTCTCCCCCTCAAAGTCAGTTCCCTGATTCCCCCGACGGCATGAAGGAAGATATCGTGGAGGAAGATATATCCCTCTCCTAGGCGGCAAGGCTATGATGAGAGGGAGGAAGAACATGTGAATAAAGTGGCATTAATTAAACACTGAATCAGGGAGTCTGGCCTCTGTTGTTGCTGCTCTTTTGTTTCTTTGCATCCCAAAGCAAAGAGGTAGCCATGCTGACAAGTTCTCTGTCCACCAAAAATCTGATAAGGATTCCCTTAGCAGACTGGACTACTGTAGGAGCTACGCACACACACGCACACACACACACAGCCAGAGGAAGAGTTGTTCAGTCCTCTCTTATGAACATGGAGTTAGCCTTTATTAAGCACAAATGTGCCGGACACTGTCAGGCACTTCACATATAGTATTCCATTTAATGCAACAACCCTGCAGGATTGGTATTAACCTTATTTTGCAGATGGGAACTCTGAAGCTCAGCAAGGTTAACTAACTTGCTTAAGTCATAAAGCAGCCAATGTTATGCTCAAGGATTCCAAAACCCTTGCTCATTTTACTGGCCATGCTGCTGTTGTTTTTTTGCACTCCATCTAGGAAGAACAGGACCCAAGTATTCAGCTTCCCAGCTGTTGCCTCCTGTCAGGCCTGATTGACACCTCCTCTCTACCACTGTTTTCCAGAGAGTAGGTAACGCAGTTAGAAGTGCTATCTAGGATGAGAAGAAATGGATAGAGTTGGGGGCTGACCCAGAGCACAGGGGAATGGAGGTTAGAGCTGGGACATTTAGAGGTCTGAGGTCTATGGTCCATGTCCCTGCGGCAGCACCTGCAGTCCAGTGAGGAGATATTTGGTTGAGGCCTTAGGCCTCTGGGGGGATGACGTTGCCAGGGATTGTGTCTCTGGGTGAGTGGTCAGAGTTCAAGGTGATATCTATGGACAAGGAAGTGGTACCCAAGGTTGTTCCTGTGACTGAGTGGTCAGGGCCTGTGGCTAAGGGAGTGGTGTCTCCACCTGATGGGGTAGTGTCTGGGATTGGGGGACGACAGTGCATCCAGTTGTGGGCGATATCTCTGGGATAGCCCTTCGCTACTCGAAGCTGCCGGTTGAGCTGCCAATACTGTTTGCCCTTGAAGAAGTAGACGTGGCCATCCCGCCAACTCATAGCAGCTGAGAGCTGGTCTGGCACTCCTGTAAACAACCTCTTGATGGGTTTGGGGTAGTGGCTGAAGTCAGTTCGGGCCAGCTCATCCCACTGCCAGTATCCGGAGCCCTAGGCATGGGGTAGGTAAGGAAAAGAGGAGCATGAGCAGACAGCTTAGGGACCCCAGATACCTACCCTCTGTCCACAGCAGCTACAAAACTCCCTTTAGAAACAAGTCTTAGCTTCTCCGTGTGAAGTAGCCCACCCATCCTAAGAAGGGATTTGCCCTTGATTTGAAGTATGTACCTTAAAGAGGAACACCTTTTGGTTGACTGGCCAATAGAGAGCTGCATCCAGGTTGGGTGCTACCCTATTCAGCTTCTTGGGGAAGCCAGGAGATAACTTGAAATTGACGTAGCGCCACACCTTGTCTCCTGAGAACATACAAGAACATACAAGTCACCTCCGTCTTCAGCTGGTAGTTTTGGTTCCTCCTTTGCACCCTCTCAGAAACTTCTCACCGCTCCCTCCCCTTTATGGCTTCTTTGATGGTAGGCCCTCTCAGGTACGACACATAAACTAGTCCCTTTACCCTTAAAGAAGTAAATCCATTGTGTCCGAGGAGAGTAGACGGCAGCATCCAGGTTTCCTGGGAGTCCCTCCCAAAGAGCAGATGCTTGGAATAAGGGACCCAGCCCTGAGTCTGTCACAGTCCACACGTAGCTCCCCTTGAAGGCATAGGTCTTCCCACGGGGCCCTGAGAGCAAAGGTGTGTCAACAAATTAAAAAGACGGCCACCTCAGGCAGGCTGATAATTTTCCCTTCTCCCACAGCCTGATTCCTCAAAAATTCATCCAACTTTAGTTCAGTAAGATTAAGGAGACAGAGAAAGAGGACCCAGAGTTCAGCCTCTCCTTTGTTGTTCAGAGCAATTGAGGTCTGGTCCGCTTAGCAAAACTAAAACCTTGCAGATAACTGCTCCCCCTTGGGGGACCTCACTTTCCACCCCAGTGGCTTCCAAGTTATTCTTCCATGCAGGTATAATACCTTCTCTAATAGACATCCAGTTAATACAGTTTTCTCCATCTTGCTGTATTTCCAGATGTGGCTCTTACAGCAACTGAGGTAAATGCCTACCTGGCCCATCTTTAATTTAGCTCTGGACCCTCCCCCCCCCCCCTCCCCATGCCACATGCCTCTTTCTATGACCACTAACTCCTGCCTGCTCCTGCAGTGATCCTACGTCATTCCCATTTGTCCAGGTCTCAAGGTCAGCAGGCTGTCCTCACTGCTTGCCTATAGCCTGGAAGGGAAGGGCCTCACCCAACATTATGGCATCCAGTTCACCACTGCAGGGATCTGGCATAGGACTGGGTTCTGTGGGCACTTGGGGTACAATGAGTTCTGTCACTTCTTCCTCATCCTCTGTCTCAGGGTTCTTCTTGCCTGCAAGGTAATGTAATGCTGCTCAGAGAGAGAACTCTAACTCCTGACCTCCTCACTCCTCTGTAAGTTTGGCTCAGAGGCCCCATAGAGGTGGGGAAAGGGAATCCTAGAGAGTTTCCCTTGGTGGGAGGCAAGATCATATTGATGTTAGCAGGAGACATGTTTTGGTTTAGGACAGTGATGGCGAACCGATGACACGCGTGTCAGAGGTGACACGCGAACTCATTTGTTTGGTTGATTTTTCTTTGTTAAATGGCATTTAAATATATAAAATAAATATCAAAAATATAAGTCTTTGTTTTACTATGGTTGCAAATATCAAAACATTTCTACATGTAACACTGCACCAGAGTTAAGTTAGGGTTTTTCAAAATGCTGACACGCCGAGCTCAAAAGGTTTGCCATCACTGGTTTAGGAGGAAGGAGGTTTGTTGGAATATTCATTCTTCATCCCCAAGAATGGGTCTGAGGGGAGACAGGCCCCAAAGCAAGATTAGATGTGCAAGTGTCAGAAAAACAGTCCCTGAAAATAGAAGTCTGAACAACTGGGCGGGAGGAAGAGAAATAAGCTAAGCCATTTCCCTCAATGGAGCTTAGAACTGCCTCTTCACACCTGAAGATGCTTATCAGATTGACCCTCCTGATCACTAGGGGAGGGACTACCATAGAGAGCCTGGATCCCTGCCACATCATCAGGGTGCAGCTTGAAGTGGGGCCGGTAGCCAGAGTAGACAGGGGCCATGAGGGCTTGGGTATATCGGGAGTGCCCAAGCCCCAGGGCATGGCCCAGTTCGTGGGCCGCAATGATGCGAAGGTTCACGCCCTGGTAGGTCCTCTCAGTCCAGTGCTCATCTTCATCAAAGTGCACGCTGCCCAGCTCTGGAATGTCGGCATGCGCCAGGACCCTCCCTGGACAAAGGCAAAAGGTGGATAGGAAAGAGGTCAGAGCTCCTGTAATAAACTCCAATTACTCCATTCCCATAAAATCCCCCATCTTTGGTCACTGTCTCTTGGATACCTCGCTCTCTTCTTTCGGATTCCCTCGTCGCCACCCAGTTCTTACAGGGATGCCCATCACTCTGTTAAGTTACCCCCCCACCACTCTCTCCTCTGGCCCCGTCCTCTCTGGGTTGTGCCTTGAGCAGGGTCCAGCTGCTCCCCAAGGGGATGTTAGAAGGTGGTTAGAGAGTGTAGGGGTAGATGGGCACAGGGATCAGCCTAAACATTAAGGTTCCAGAGTCCATGGCTCAAGGGGACAGAGAAAATCTCAGAGGTCTGTTTGGTGAGAGCCAAGAGCTGGTACCTACCAGGCCCATCAAAGGTATTGGAGCAGTACGGGCTTTGGCGGCCATGAAAGGAGAGGCGGATGTCAGCCCAGCCAGCCTTCACCTCCCGGAAGGTCAGGGGGGCCACACTGCTCCAGTACTGGAAGGCTTGAAGCAGTGCTCCACGGGCCGTGTGGGGTGGGAGCGTGGAAGGCAGGTTCAAGATGCGGAAGGTCAGGTGCTTCTTTCTCCAGCGGCCTGGTTATTGGACCATGAAATAGATTAGAAACACAAATCCTTCTGCCAACCAGAGAGCTCTGCTGACTTTGTGCATTCACTCAGCAAAGCTATGTAACAACCCTCCAGCCATGTGATGGTCAATCAAGCGACCACCCATTCAGCACTGAGCTAGTCCAGGCTGTCCGTGCCACCTCTGCCTATCCCCCCTTTCCCAGGCTCAGGCCTCACCCAGCAGCAGATATTTAAGGGTCTTCTGATTGAAGGGGTCCTCCAGCCCACAACGGGGCTGACTCATGCGGGCCCTTGTGGCTTCATCCAGCTGACCTGAGACTGGAAGCTCAGACGCTTCCTGAAAAGCTCTGAAAAGAGGGAGAAGGGTAGGTCCAGCAAGGTAGTGGAATCTGGAATGACTGGGGGTCTGAGGAAAGCTCTTTGGCTCCGTACCGCCCAAAGTGATAGCCGAGAATCTCTGAAGCTGATGGGTTCACTCCCGTGTCCAGTTGCCATAAATTGGACTTTCTCTTTGCTCTGGAGTTATGGCAATATTCCAACCTTACCTCCCCATCTCCAGGCTCTTATTCGGGTAAGGTTCTCCTTGGTGTAACCTTCCCCTCACCCCACCACTGCAATCTAACTTGCTCTGCGTGCATGTCCTGATCCCCTGCTCTGAAGACTCTCCCACCACTGCTCCCACCTGAGGACCTGTCCTCTCTCAGACTTCTCCCCTCCTGGCTGGATACCACTCCCAGCCCAGCCTGCTCTGAGGCAACTTCATCCATCAGGCACTGCAGGCACCATGGCTTTTCAAGGGATTGTGAACAGATGTGAGACCAAAAAGAAAAAAATGATCCATTGGATCCAAAACATAAAAAGAAAACTTCAAAATAGAAATGAATGATGAATTAAATGTCTACAAAAAGGCAACAGCATGTCAACAACTCAAACCCAACTCAACTCAATTCATACTTTTACATATAAATTATACTTACTCTGGGATGCGACTCAATGTCAGTATTTGAATACCATGTGGAGCCTCCAAAGGAGTGTTCAGAGCCTCAGAAGATGCAATGGCTGCTGCTCATCTTTGAATCCCCATCGCACCCCGTGCCCACCACCCTCACAGTCATGACCACCCATTCCCTAGATCCCAGCATGGATTTGGGCCAGGCAGAGGTGGGTTTAGGGAGAGGAAGGGACAAGAAGAGGGAAAGGCCTTGCAACCTCAACCCTGACGCATGCGCTTTATGATCTCTCACCTCAGAGCCTCCATGATATCTTCTAGCCTGAAGTTATCAGGTCCTTCTAGGGGCTTCTGTAGGTACCCATATTGCAAAAGGTAATCCTATGACAGAGGCAGGGGTTAGCGGGGTAAAAGAGGGGGCTAGTCTCAGGGTAAAGCCTCTAAGTGACCTAACAGAACCATGTGGATAGGAGGGGACAGACGTGGAAGATGAAAGGAAAGGGGCTCCGGTGGAATAAGAGGGAGGAGAGGAAGATGGGCATGGATAGATCATGGAGTCGAGGAAGGAAGGGAAAGGCAGGCAGGTTGCGGTCAGGAGGGAGGCTTGGATGGGACATGGAACAGCACCCTAATTCCTCCCCTGACTGCGGTCCCTCTTGCCCAGGGGACTCACCACTGCTGCCTCCTTCTCTGCAGGCCCCAGGGCCCGGCCTGTGACTGTCATGGGAAGTAGGAAGCCCAGCCACAGCAGCCGCCAGTTCATGGTCCCACCACACAGGAGCTCCAGAGGCTGACTGTGGCCCCTGCCCTGAAATTTCTGGGAGCCTGAGAGAGCAAGGATGGGGGGCAGGGGCACTCCTGCCTCCAGTTCTTGGCACTTTCTAGCCTCTGGTCCTCTTTATAAAACATCAGGGGAACTGGGGGGAGTGGCAGTGGGAGGTGACTCAGCCCAGAGATATGTTGTAATTCACCATTAACCCCTGCCCTGCCAGAGGGCAGAGTCAAGAAGATCCCCCAACCAGGCCCAGAGTGTTCTGCTGCAGGTAGGAAGACTTTTCATACTGTTGTGGGGGCGGGGGTTGGGGGCGGCGCATTTTAGAAGGATGAGAAGCAGAATCTCTGCAGAGACTAAGGATAAGGACCACGGCCATCCCCTGGAGCTGGATATTCCTATGCCCCAGCAACCCTGGGGCAGCAAACTCCTCATCTTCAACCTTCATGCCCCCCTGTCTCCTCTGGAATGGGGGGTGAGGGGGTGGGGAGGAAGGTGAAGCTAAGAGGTAGAAAGCAGCTTAGGTGCTTGGATTTCAGGTGAAGGAATCAAGGATGAGGTCTTAGATATTTTTTGCCCCCAAGACCAAGTTGGAAATTTATGTTTGTTTGTTTTTTAAATATATTTTTATTGATTTCAGACAAGAAGTGGGAGGGAGAGAGAGATAGAGACACCAATGATGATAGAGAATCATTGATCGGCTGCCTCCTGCAGGCCCCCCACTGGGGATCGAGCCCAAAATTCCGGGCCTGTGCCCTTGACCAGAATCGAACCAGGGACCCTTCAGTCTGCAGGCCAACGCTCTATCCACTGAGCAAAACAGGCTAGGCCAGTGGTTGGCAAATTCATTAGTCAACAGAACCAAATATCAACAGTACAACCACACGTGGTATTTTGTGGAAGAGCCACACTCAAGGGACCAAAGAGTCACCTGTGGCTCGCGAGCCGCGGTTTGCCAACCACTAGCTAAGGCCCAAGTTTGAAATTTAAATGCTCTTGAAGCTGACTTTTTGTCTGCTTTCATAAAAAGTCATGATTTCAAGAATTTAATGAGCCTGGTATGGAGGTAGGAGTTCACAAGGGCACAAAGAAGTAAAGGGCAGGAGGCTGTGCACAGGGAGCTTCCAGACAGGGTAAGGGCAGCCCAAGAACCTGAAATGAGGGGAACCAGGATGCCAGTCAAGAGGTGCCCATCTTAAGGGTCATGGGGCTGTGGAAAGGTTTGCTGCGAAGGCAGACTCTTTTTTTTGTAATTTATCTTTATTGTTGAAAGTATTACAGATGCCCTCCTTGTTTTTTTCCTGTTTGTTTGTTTCCCATTGAGCCCCTCTTCCCTGCACCTGTCCCTCCCAAGCCTTCGCCACACTATTGCCTGTGTTCATGGGCTATGCATAGAAGTTCCCCAGTCAGTTTCTCCTCCCCCCACCTTGAGAAGGCAAATTTTGGAGGCTGCCTATGAGCTGGATGGGGTGAAAGGGTACTGAGGGACAGGGACAGTGCAGTCCTTGAGTAAAAGTGTAGAGCTGAGAAAAGCCAGCTGTGCTCATAAGTGCTGAGGGTTTGTACTGCACATTCACGGAGTCCCTAGTGCCTACCCCAGGCTAGCTTAATCCTTCAGGTGGTGCTTAATAAATCTTTGTCAATAAATGATCAGGGTGGGAACCAGAGTTTAGAAAGTCCTGAATGATATATAAGGAAGAGGGGGGAAGTTACATTTTAGAAACCTACTTTGTGTTAGTTGAGTTCTATTATCTCATTCAATCTCACAACCCTTATGAGAGAAGAATAATTCTGGCCATTTTTTGGAAGAGAAAATGAAGAGCCAAAACGAGAAACATGACTAAGGACATGGAGCTCCTAATTGGTCTGGCCTGTATTTGAACCCTACTGCTGACTCCATAACACATGTACACTGACGCGTAGCTTTCTTGTTTTGTTTTTAATTGGAGAGAGAGAGAGAGAGAGAGAGAGAGAGAGAGAGAGAGAGAGAGAGAGAGATGACAGAGATACATTGATCAGTTGCCTCCCACCCGTGCCCCAACCTGGGATCGAACCTGCAATCTAAGCTTGTGCCTGACCAGGTTCAAACCCGTAATCTTCCAGTGCATGGGATGGTGCTCCAACCAACTGAGCCACACTGGCCAGGGCTAGAGCTTTGTTCTTTAAGTGGTTAGGGGCCAGGGAAGGCTCCACTGTCAATTATGCATTACACAACATTTGCATACCATTCAAATACACTGGGAAGTAATGATAGGAATGGGGGGAAAGGTTACTAAACTCACATTCTCAGTAGGACTCCAATTTGGAGCCTTCCCCACACCCCAGCCTGAAAGGTGGATAGACTATAGGGGAACACTTAACACCCAGGGTGGAGGTGGGGGAGACTCCTGACTCATATTGCTGCCCTCAGTGATGCTGGCCACCTTCATCCACCCAGCACCCAGCTGGGTAACAATCAGGTGACTAAGTCCCAAACGGCCAGTGACCAGCAAGGGAGGACAGAGAGCCTCTGACCGATGAGTCACAGAGGCTGTGGAAAGGCTGATGAGCCCATCACTAAGGTTGATGCCCCCAGGAAATGATGGAATTGGGGGGCCAGCTCATGCTCAGCCCCCTACAGGGCTCTTTCTTCACCCTGCCCATCTGTTCCTCTTTTCCACACCCCACCCCTCAGTCCCTCTGCTTTTGTGAACAAGACATGAACCAATTGAAAATGATAATATTTTTCTGATTAAAGTTGTTTTGTGTGTTTTTCTGAATAAAGGTTATTCATTGCTCACTATAGTAAATTTGGAAAATACCAAAATAAACAAGGAAGAAAAGGAAGATCAGCAGTAAATTCTACACAGAAGAGAACTACTAGTAACTTTGATACAGTTACTTGGAACTGTGACCTTGAGTTTGGCTCCAGCTCTGCCTGCCCAGGCGCAGCCCCTGGAAACTGGCTGGGGTGGGAGAGAAAGCGAGAGAAAGTAGTTAGGATCATGGGGGCGGGTCGGGAGCTGAGGGTGGTGGCGGCGAGAGAATACAGACAAGGAGGATACAAGGAAAAGGAGTAAAGTTCAGGTGAACCTGATAGCAAATTACTCCCCCAGGCACCTCATATAAGAAATAAAACCATCGTGGATGTTTAGGATGGTGTGTGTTGGTGAGAGAGATGGTGGTTATCATGAAAGGTGACAGAGGGGGCACTCTGGCCTCCGGAGACCCTGGGGGATAGAACCACATTCTAGATCAGGGATGGGCAAACTTTTTGACTCCAGGGACACAATGGGTTCTTAAACTGAACCGGAGGGCCAGAACAAAAGCATGGAGTGTTTGTGTGAACTAATATAAATTCAAAGTAAACATCATTACATAAAAGGGTACGGTCTTTTTTTTTTTTTAGTTTTATTCATTTCAAACGGGCGGGATCCGGCCCGCGGGCAGTTGGCCCACGGCTGTTCTAGATACTAAGAATCCGGGAGAGAATAGAGGAAAAAAGTGAAAGCTGCCAGATAATTTATTGGTTTATTTATTTAAATCTCAGCAACAATTCTGAGGGCTGATATTATCACCTTTTTATAGAAAAGGAAAAAAAAGAGTCTCTAAAAGGTTGTTTTGGGTCACACAGCAAGAAGGAGCAGAGCCTCAGGCTCCAGCTATGATCTTTGCAACCGCTCCCCCCCAATCCCCCCAACCCCCAACCCCCCCCCCCCCCCCCACCACCACCCAAACAAAAGCCCCTGGAGCCAGGAGCTGCAGGCAGGGCGTAAGTACAAGGACTGCATGACTAAGTCTGTCCCCATAATGGCGTCATGACCACCCCTCTGCCAGCCCCCACCCCCTGAGCCAGGCTGATCCAGCTCTTTTTCCCTCTGATTTGTCATCGCTCACTGGGGGAGCTGGGGGGATGTGTGTGAAGGGTCAGAACATGTGGTCTGCCGCCACAAAAAGAGAACTCGATTCCATGAGAGAAAGAACTCCGAGGTTCTTTGGCTGGCTTGCTCCCTTCCTGCAGTCTGGTTTCCCTCTCTGCCCACAGAAGAGTGTATAGAAATATTTTTCATTATATGTGTTAAACTGTCACGGGAGGGATTAGGTTAGAATCTGAGAGTATGTTCTAATGATCAGAGGCTATGGGGCTATGGCTGGGGGGCAAAGGTTTGTAGAGATCTCTAAGCCCAAGAGAAGCCAATCTCTACACTGTCCCCCACCCCCTCTGACAGACACCCTTACTGGAATGGGGTGGACTGAAGGGCTACATCCTGGTTTTTAAAGGGCAAGTCTGGGTCCTGAAACTGGAAACGGGATGTGAGAAAAAGCTAAGTTGTAACTGAGTTAAGGCCAGCGTGCTCTTGGTCTAGAGACGCTGGTTTTCCGCTCAGGGAGTTAGGATAAAGGGAACTCTCCCTGGCTGAGTGGGATCGAGTTCTCTCCAAGCCACTTACTCTGGAAACGTCTGTTTTTAAGAAGAACTCCGCCCACATACATGCACTTCTTTAATTAGTCATGAGTTCCTAGAAGCCAGATGGGAAGTCATGGCTGGGATTGTGCACAGCTGGAACTGGTTAGAGACCAGGGAAGTGGGAGGAGTTTGGGGATGGCTCAGGTCCGGGCCAGCACATTCTGTTCTCAGGAGACACCAAACTTGGTTGAGGACCTCCATTAAGGACACTTTCGGGGGCCCTGCCTTGAACTGGCTCAATGGAAAAAACATCAGACCCAATTCTTAAGTTCTCCGGCTCTTGTCAAAGTGTGAAGAGGGCCAAGATCCGCTTCCCTTCTCCAATTCACAGAAAGGGTGTTATCCCACCAGACTCCCCTGTAGGCTTCTGCTGGTGGTCCCATAACTCAGCAGAGTGCCAAAGGGATGCATTCAGGGATAAATTCTAGCCTCAGAAACAAGGAAGGGAATCTTATATAATAAAGCGGGAATATGCAAATTGACCATCATGCCATAATGGTCAAGATGGCTGTGCCCACAGCAGAAGCAGGGATTCCATAACACAAGATGGCTGCACCCACAGTGGAGGCTGAGTTCCCATAACAAGCCTTAATGAGCAATCAGCAGGGACCTGAGGCTGCAACCCCCACCTGGGGGAGTTTGACAGGAGACCTCAGGCTGCTCCCCCCGCCTAGCAGGGCTTGATGGGGGTGGGGCCGGCCAGGTCTAGCTCTAGCCCAATTGGGGTGGGGCTGGCTGGGTCTGGGTCTCGCATGATTTCAAGGTGCCCAAGGGTGGGTGGGGACTTGACTCTGGTTCCCATGCTGCACCCCAGACTCTGAGGAAGAGTTTAATATACATTTTACTAATTTTCTTTCATCTCTGACACTTCTATTATAGAGAAAGGGCAACTAGCAATATTAAAATATTTCCTCTAATTAATTCTCCTTTTTTTTTAATGCCCTTGACCAGAATCGAACTGGGGACCCTTCAGTCCACAGGCTGACGCTCTACTCACTGAGCCAAACCAGTCAGGGCGTAATTCCCTTTTAATGTGCAAGAATTTCGGGCACCAGGTCACTAGTAAAGAAATAAGGAGCTTAAGTGTTCTTTCAGCATCTGGAATGATAGGGAAATGGTGGTTACAAGGAATTTTTGCTCCTTCTGAGAATGACAGCTTTTTCCTTTTTTTTTTTAAAAAATATATTTTATTGATTTTCCACAGAGAGGAAGGGAGAGAGATAGAGAGTTAGAAACATCGATGAGAGAGAAACATCGATCAGCTGCCTCCTGCACATCTCCCACTGGGGATGTGCCCGCAACCCAGGCACATGCCCTTGACCGGAATCGAACCCGGGACCTCTCAGTCCGCAGGCCGACGCTCTATCCACTGAGCCAAACCGGCTTCGGCAGCTTTTTCCTTAATAAAAACCAAACTGATCTTTATTGCTTTTCCCAAGGGAAGTGGAATGTGGGGAGGCTTTGGCCTTGTGTCCTCACTCCATGACCCCAGGAAACAGATCTGTCCTAATATTTGGGGACTGTCCTGGGCCTGGAAAGTCCATCTTTGGCTCTTTTTTTGTTGGCAAAAGCATTTGATAGGGTGTGGACAGAGGAAGAAGTTCACACTGACTTCCCCCTTTGAAGAGGGTAATAACTAGACAGGGGAGGGAGACCTGGAAAAGACTCAATTCTGTCTCTGCCAGGCCAGCAATGAAGAGAGGATTTTTGGGGTAAGAAGGCTGCCCTTAATGGGGAGCTATACAGGAGGTGGATTTGCCTCTGTATCTCCTGTTTTGCCCTAACTTACCTAAGAAGGATAGTGGGTGTTTACCAGTGTGGTTTTGTTTTTTTATTGATTTCGTTAATTGACAATGGGGGAAGCTGACATTGTGTACAAGTGTGTACTCACAAAGGGAGGAAGAGCTAAAACATTTTAAAGTGCCAGAGGGGCACAATTCCAGTTTGAGTTTGAGCTGCATGCAGTTTTGGCACAATGAGCACCACCCCTCAGCCAGAAGCTAATCTTAAGGATGTGTGTGTGTGCAGGAGCGCATGCAGGTGCGCGCACTTTATTATAGGAGTGATACTCTGTTGTAAAAAAAAAAATGAGATAACTGTCCGCCTTCTTTCAAAAAGGAAGTGCCAGATATTGATGGGATCAGAGCACAGTGGGAGGAAAGAGTTAACTGATCTTTGAAGACCAAGAGCTGGAACGGGTGAAAAATAATCCAGTTGATCACTGGCCACAAAGCAAGGCTGACCATTGACCAGAATGGCCATAGCCAGGATGGTTAATAACATCAGAGAGAACTGATCAGCAAGGGTGTTAATGGTGGTAGCCGGTGACAAAAAGGGAATTTTAAAAAAGCAAGTGAAAGAGGCAATCAGGATGGGGAGCTGAAGGAGCATGGAAAACCAAACCCAGCTTGGGCTAGGGCAGTGATGGCGAACCTTTTGAGCTCAGCGTGTCAGCATTTTGAAAAACCCTAACTTAACTCTGGTGCCGTGTCACATATAGAAATTTTTTGATATTTGCAACCATAGTAAAACAAAGACTTACATTTTTGATATTTATTTTATATATTTAAATGCCATTTAATAAAGAAAAATCAACCAAAAAAATGAGTTCGCATGTCACCTCTGACACGCGTGTCATAGGTTCGCCATCACTGGGCTAAGGTCATGTGTTGAGGGCAAAGCCAAAGAGTTCTACTTTTGGCTAGCAGACTGGGTGAATGAGTACAGTACTGGAAGCCAATTCCAGCATGTCAGCAGGGCTGAATCATCTGGAGATGGCTGAGGGCATTTCCCAAACCTGAAAAGGATGCATAAAATGATTGCTTGCTGCCAGACAGCTGAGGGCATTTCAATCTGCATGTTATTGCTTCCTACTGGACAAACACCTGAACAGCTGTAGGCAATTCTTCCAGTCTGACAATGGATTCTGTATACAAAACCCTGGCCTTTGATGTGTATATCTACCTTGCCTTAGGACAATTTGTGCTAATAAATAGCAAGGGATCCTGAGACAAAGGAGAACGTAGTTCCTTTAGCTAAGTCTTCTCTGACTCCCCAAAATGCCTTCCAAAATTATGTTTCGTCTCTGGACTCTTTATTAATTTACACATAGCGCCTTCTCCAGATTTCTGAACCCTTCTAGATGCTAGATTAAGACCCGGGGCATTAGTAGAGTATTGGCAAAAGTTGTATTCATCCATCATTCATTGCTTCACTAATTGAATCTGTCAGTGCTTCTTAAACTTTTCTGACAAAATTCCTCGGGTAGATTATGAAAACGTATGCTCAGAGGGTAGATGTGAGTATTTAACTGTGATGGTCACTTCTTTCAGGAATTTGTCCATCTCACAATGATTACTCCTTCTCTGTCCCTCTCCCACAGGATCAGATGGCTGGCTTCCAGCAGCCATGTTTATGCCATGTAAAACTAAATATATAATTCTAGGTTGATAGTTTTTTCTCCTTTGAGTACTTTAAACTGTCTTCTGATCGCTATAGTTTCTGTTGAGAAGTCCATGGTAATTCAAATCATTGTTCCTCTGTATATAATGTGTCCTTTTTTTCTGTTTTCAAGATTGGTTCTACTTTTTGGTTTTCAACAGTTTGACTGTGATGTGCTTAAATGTGGTTTGCTGAACTTCTTTTATCTGAAAATTTATGTCTTTCACCAAACATGGGAAGTTTTTTCAGTCATTATTTTTTCAAAGTCTTTTCTGCCCCATTCTTTCTTTCCTCTCCTTCTGCGACTCTAATTACATTTATGTATATTAGATTTCTGATATTGTCCTATAGTTTTCTGAAGTTCTGTTTATATTTTTCAATCTTTAAAGAATATATATGTTCTTGCCCTAGCCAATTTGCTTAGTGGTTAGAGTGTTGGCTTGAGCTTGAAAAGTCACAGGTTCGATCCTCGGCCCAGGTCAGGGCAAGTTCAGGAGGCAACCAATCGATGTCTCTCTCTCATATCGATGTTTCTCTCTGTCTTTCCCTCTCTCTCCCACTCTCCCTAAAAATCAATGGAAAAATATTCTCCGATGAGGATTAACCAAAAAAAAAAGTGTTTTCTGAATTTAATAAAATTCCATGACTTGTTGCTTTCCCAAAAGATCCTTTAACATTTCCTCTCTCTCCTCCTCTCAGCCAATTACATTACCTGCATTCAGTCAATTACTCATTTTGGAGTATAACTTCCATCACTTTTACTGTTTAACATCTTCTTTGATCTCCAAGGGAGAAAAAAATGCATTCCTTATCTGTTTTGAGAGACAGCAATATTGACCAAAAATTGTAACCTCTGAATCCCAGATTCTCTAACTTCCTCAATTTGTAAGACTAGGTCAGTGGTCGGCAAACTGCGGCTCGCGAGCCATATGCGGCTCTTTGGCCCCTTGAGTGTGGCTCTTCCACAAAATACCACGTGTGGGCACGCACGTACAGTGCGATTGAAACCTCATGGCCCACGCGCAGAAGTCGGTTTTCAGCCTGGGCGAGTCTTTTTTGAAGAGGTACTGTTGATATTTGGCTCTGTTGACTGATGAGTTTGCCGACCACTGGACTAGGTTATAGTTGCAGAGGGGAGGGAGATCTAGGTACCCTCTCCTGGGATTCCTGGGAGCCTGAAAAGATTTTCTAGTTGTTGATAAACCTGTCTGCTAATCTCAAAACAAGCTGGAGCTGAGGGACAAGATAACTTACAAATACTGGCCCCTCACAGTACCACCTAGTGGACAGTAAGAAACTAACACATGGGCTCTGAGCCCATGAGAGTAAACGGCCAGTCAGTCCTACGATAATTCACTTCTAGATCCTAGAATCTGCTATTTATACATTAGAAGGGGATCATCTGCAACGAGGAAAGAACTTCCAAATGAATCGTAATATAGCTTCAGGAGTAAGAAGAAAGCCAGGGCGAATTTACTTTGCCATAGCAAATAAGGGTCTGTTGGGAAATAGTTAAACTAATGTCCTCCCAGCCCACCCACGGCAAACACGCAGACCAGAGGGGAGTGTGTGCTGCTTCAGCCCCTCAGTATTGATGTTATTGGTGGCTTTCAAATGTATTTTCCTGCAAACCAAGGTAAGAAATATTTCTTCTGAAACAAAAGTATCATGAGACATATTTACCCTTTTTAAGCATCAATATCTGCTATTTTCTATACTAGTCACAACTTTCTAAATTCACTTCATTACCCACATTTAGAAAAACACAGCTTATGTTCAAATTTTCATCCTGTATCAGGTGATTAGCATTGATTTTTAAAAAAAATATTTTATTGATTTTTTACAGAGAGGAAGGGAGAGGGATAGAGAGTTAGAAACATTGATGAGAGAGAAACATCAGTCAGCTGACTCCTGCACACCCCCTAATGGGGATGTGCCTGCAGCCAAGGTACATGCCCTTGACCGGAATCGAACCTGGGGCCCTTCAGTCCGCAGGCTGACGGTCTATCCACTGAACCAAACCGGTTAGGGCAACATTGATTTTTAAAAAAATATATTTATTGATTTCAGAGAGAAAGGGAGAGATAGAAATATCAATGATGAGAGATAATTATTGATCACCTGCCTCCTACACACCCCCTACTGGTGATCAGGTCATGTGCCCTGACCAGGAATTAAACAGTGACCTCCTGGTTCATAGGTTGATGCTCAACCACTGAACCACACTGGCTGGGCAACATTGATTTTATGTAAGGAAATATGGCCCTGAAAAACTGAAAGCAGCCCTAGCTGGTTTGGCTCAGTGGATACAGCGTCAGCCTGAGTTTGATTCAGGTCAAGGGCACATGCCCGGGTTGCGGGCTCGATCCCCAGGAAGGGGCGTGCAGGAGGCAGCCAATCAACGATTCTCATAATTGATGTTTCTATCTCTCCTTCTACCTTCTCCTCTGAAATCAATTTTTTAAAAAAAGGAAAGAAAAACTGAAAGCAAATTCATACCTGCCTTTCATGATGCCAAGCCTTACCTGAGGATATTTTTTCCATTGCTTTTTTTCTTTTTAATATATTTTTATTGATTTTAGAAAGGAAGGAAAAGGGAGAGATAGAAACATCAATGATGAGAGAGAATCATTGATCAGCTGTCCCCTACATGCCCCACACTGGGGCTTGCAACCTGGGCATGTGCCCTGACCGGGAATTGAACCGTGACCTCCTGGTTCATAGGTCAATGCTCAACCACTGAGTCACGCTGGTGGGCTCCATTGCTTTTTACAGAGAATGGAAGGGAGGAAAGGGGGAAGGGAGGGAGTGAGGGAGTGAGGGGGAGAGAGAGAAAAACATCAATGATCATGTGAAAGAGACATATCAATCGGTTGCCACCTGCAGAAGTCCTGACTGGGGCTGGAACCTGCAACACAGGTACGTGCCTTTGACAAGGAATTGAACCCCACAACTCTTTGGTGCACAGGCCGGCACTCTAACCACTGAGATCACCGGCCAGAGCCTTCCTGCCTTTCTTTTTTTTTTTAAAAAAAATATGTTTTTATTGATTTCAGAGAGGAAGAGAGTGATAGAAACATCAATGATGAGAAATAATCATTGATCAGCAGCCTCCTGCATGCCCCCTGCTGGGGATCGAGCCCAAAACCCAGGCATGTGCCCTTGAGTGGAATAGAGCCTGGGACCCTTCAGTCTGCAGGTCAACGCTTTATTTACTGAGTCAAACCGGCTAGGGCATCCCTGCCTTTCTTGAGATGCAAGTAATGATCTTCTTCAAAACCCAACTCCACCATTAAGCCTCTCCATACCCTAAATCAAAATAAATTTTCTTAGCTCTCCCTCAACACATTGCTGATACCTCTACCATAGAACTTAATTAAATCTGTCAAGCACTTAATTTGTGATTTGCACAATTTAATAGCTTTTTCAAATGAAGGGTCTACAATGTATTCATAATTGCATCCCTCCCAACTAGCAAAATGACCGACAGAGCCCAACAAATAACAAAATAAACTTTAATCAAACCACGAAAGACCCAAGAAAGTTAAAGCTTTACTGAAGTGAATCCTTTTGCAAAACAAATAATGGTTTTAAAAGTATAGATTCCTCAAAAATGTCTAAACTTACAAAGCATCAAACTCCTCCATATAAGCCAATTAAACCTTATTTATAAAATCCTTATAATTGTGTAGAGGTCCTACACAAGAGAGCGCAGGCTTTTGATCTCACACTGAGGTGCCTAGTCGAGTCCTCATTTTTTCTGGCAAGGCACAAATGATCCCTCCTCTTCTGTTTCTCCATGTGGCTTGCAGCCTCATTCACTCAGTCAAACATTTGAGAATTTACTATGCACTGGGATGCAATGATGTTAAACACAAGCTGCACCCCTGATTGGTGAGGAAGAGGGGCTAACAATGCCCTAGCTGGTTTGGCTCACTGGATAGAGCCTCGGCCTGGGGACTGAAGGGTCCCAGGTTTGATTCCGGTCAAGGGCATGTACCTTGGTTGCAGGCACATCCCCAGTAGGAGGTGTGCAGGAGGCAGCTGATCAATGCTTCTCTCTCATCGATGTTTCTGACTCTCTATCCCTCTCCCTTCCTCTCTGTAAAAAATCAATAAAATTATTTAAAAAAAAAAGAGGGGCTAACAAGTAAACAGTGTGACAACATAAGGTAATACACACCGTTACAAAGGTTAAGTGCAAGTGATAAGGAAGCAAGTTAAGAGAGGCACCTAAATCAGCATTGGAAGGTAATGGAAGTCTTCCCAGAGAGGATAACATTAAAGATCCAAAGGATAAGAAAGAGTTGACTAGGAAGAGTGGATCAGGAAGAGAATGTAGGCAAAGGAACCAGTAAGGGTAAATGACCGAGGTTCAGAGAGAATATGACTCAGTTGATGAACTGAAAATCGTACAGTAAAGTTGGAGCAGTTTGACCAGAGTTGAGGAATGGCAAGAAACAAGGCCAGATTGAGTGAGACCTTTAGAGTCAGACTAAGAACTTGGGACTCCTGAGAAAGGTCATTACTGACTTCCCCCTCTGTTGGTTTCTGCACCAGCAGCTGACTAGAAAGAAAGATTGATAGGTGAAGGAGTGGAAATCAGAGCTCATGAAAACATTCGGTGGCAGCTCTTTTTTGGCTGTAAATTTCTTTACTTGTATCATTAATTTGCGCCACAATGTTATCTTAGGGTGGCATCTGATAAGATAAAATTTCAGATGAGCTGCCCCAATGAAGCTGTGAAGTAAGTTGATTATCTTAGAAAGAAACAGTAAGGGAAGATTAAAAATGGTGGCAGAGTAAGTGAATGATGCACAGATACCCTCCCAGGACCAAACTGGAATTACAACTAAAATACAGAAAAACTTCCTGAATAATGACCGGAAGACTCGCTGGAGAGAACCCTGATAAGTGAGAAAGAAAGTAATGGTGTTACAAAGGCCCCACTGCTATGCAACACAGTGATGACACATGCAAATTAACATGTCAAATGAAATTTGTTCTAAACTTCATTTTATTATAACACTAATTTCTGTTCACTGAAATCTAACCAAACATACAGAAATCAGTGTTGCTCATTTGGTCATACCTTTATAACTGTTAAAAATTATTTCTCCAGCCCAAACCGGTTTGGCTCAGTGGATAGAGCGTCGGCCTGCAGACTGAAAGGTCCCAGGTTCGATTCCAGTCAAGGGCATGTACCTGGGTTGCAGGCACATCCCCAGTAGGAGATGTGCAGGAGGCAGCTGATCGATGTTTCTCTCTCATCGATGTTTCTAACTCTCTCTCTCCCTTTCTCTCTGTAAAAAATCAATAAAATATATTTTATAATTAAAAAAAAAATTATTTCTCCAGCCAGGTTCACAGTTCGATTCCAATCAGGGCACATGCCCAGGTGGTGGACTTAATCCCCAGTGTGGGGAGTGCAGGAGGCAACCGATCAATGATTCTCTCTCTCTCCCGACCTCTCTGAAATCAATAAAAAATAAAAATGAAAAATTATTACTCTAGCCCTAGCTGGTTTGGCTCAGTGGATAGAGCGTTGGCCAGTGGACTGAGGGATCCCGGGTTTGGTTCCAGTCAAGGGCACATATCTTGGTTGCAGACTCGATCCCTGGCCTGTGCAGGAGGCAACTAATCCATGTCTCTCTCTTATATGGATGTTTCTGTCTCTCCCCCTCCTTGCCACTCTCTCTAAAAAACCAATGGGAAGATATCCTTGGGTGGGGATTAATAAAAAAAATTAAAAAATGATTACTCCCAAAACTTGTCTTCCTGGGCCAAACTGGAAGGAATAAAATACCTACTAGAAGCTGAAAAGAAAGAGGCAAAGCTAGACAATTTGTCTACTTGTTTATTCTGTTCTTAAAAAAAAAAAAAAAAAAAAAAAGAGGTCAGGTATTGAGGGGGAAATAACCCATAAACACTGTGAACAGGAATCAAGACTCCAAGACTTGGGCATACTCCCCCTACCCTCAACCTCAGTTCCCGAGAGTCCCACCCACCCAATTTTCTTTTGAATAAGACACCCAAATCAGCAGCAAAGGAGCCTGGGGGAGTCACTGAGATTTTTGAACACTGGGAATGGGAAGGGGAAACGTCTAAAAAATAGGAGTTTGGAAGAAAAGGGAAGGAATGAGGGAGAGGCTAGGCTCTGGAGGACAGAGTTGGGCCATGAGAGATGGAAGTGAGCCAGTATGGGGGGGTACCCCTCCTGACTGCTGCTGCCATGTTCCCCAGGACCCCAGAAAGCCCCATGGTTTGTTTTAGTCCATTCCCAATTCCCCAAAGGCCTCACAGGCCGAGCTCCAAGTCCTCGAGCTCCTCCTCCAGCACCCTCCTCCTTGCTAGCTTTTCCAGCTGCTCTTTGCTGGGCTGGCTGACTTCTCCAGCCTGGATCCGTTGCTGCAACTCTTCCACCTGCCGAAGCTTCTTCTTTAGGTTCTTTATCTTCTTGGCCTTCTCAGTGATAGCAGCCGGGTCAGGCTGGTCAGAGGCAGCTGCAGGAGCTGCCCGGGAGCCCTGTGGAGCACTGGGGAGTTGAGCTGTCTCTCCCAGGGACACCTTTTCCAGAGTCCGGCTCAAGGCCTCTGCCTCCCCTTTCTCTTGCTGCTGCCGCCTCTTCTCCTTCCGCTTCATGTTGCGTTTGGCTGTCTTGGAGAGGCCTGGTTCCCCACCTTCAGACCTTGATGGGTTGACAGGAGCAATGGCCTCGAGGCTCAACCCTGGGGGCAGTTCTGGTTTGCTCTTGAAAAACTTCACATACTTGTTCTCATACCTGCAGGGAGATGTCAACAGTTAGAGAATCACTGACTTTAGAGCCCTTTTCCTAACCTTCCAAATCACTTTACCCTTTTCACCTCTCTGCTTGCTTTCTCCCCCTTGGTCCCTCCCCAACTTTCCTCTGCTTTCCAGGTTTTAGAAGGGTCCCTAGGTCTCAGAGCTCTGGATCTCTGAATGCTATTTGGAGGTTCTGATGAACAGAGGCCATAGGAACATGACCAGTCCCTTGTAACCCTCACTCATCCCTGTATCCCAACCCCTGCCTCTCCTTTCTCAGTTGTCCCCTCGCATTCCTGAGATTTGGGCATCAGAAAATTCTTCCCTGAACTCATAGGCACACATGTTCTTTCTTTCTGTAGGGATCCGTTAAATACCCCCTCCTCACGCCTAACCACGTACACGGGGACCTCCTCCTGGGGCACATAGCCTTCTTTCACCCTCCGCTGCTTGCGCCAGGTCCCGTCGGGCCGCTGTGTTGAGGCAATGTACTTGCCTGAAATGAGAGAATCAAGTTGTAGAGTTACTCTAACTTTCAAATCATTCCCAAGATGAAAGAACGCATGAATGCACACAGCTTTCCTCAGCATCCATGTGGACACTAAATGGACCATTAAGGTGTCCCTTTCTCTTAGCAACCTTCAATCCCACCCTGGTCATTATTTACTGAGTGTCTATATATACACTGTAAAACACACCATCCCTCCATCAGGGCACTTCTAGTTTCATAATCTAGTTGGCAAGGCAAGAAAGGCACAGAGGAAGAGTCTTTAAAAGCAAGACAATAGCATGTACACATCAAAAGACAGTAAATTATTAAGAGGCTGAAAAGGAGTAAAACAAAGAGAAATAACAGAGAAGATGTTGAAAGAAGGGAAGTTTTATTGAGACGGATTGTAAAAACAGGTCCTCTTTTAGGAATCCATACTTTAGATATAAGAAGCATCAATGCACAAGGATATATGTAAAGAATGTTTGTTGCACCCTGGCTGGTGTGGCTCAGTTGGTTGAACTGTCATCAAATGCACCAAAAGGTCGTGGGTTCGATTCCCAGTCAGGGCACATACCCGGGTTGCAGGTTCCATCCTGGTCAGGGTGCAATCACAGTGTGTATGGGAGGCAATCCATCGATGTTTCTCTCTCTCATCAATGTTTCTCTTTCTTTCCCTCTCTCTCTTTAAAAATCAATTAAAAAAATATATCCTTGGGTGATGATTAAAAAATAATGTTTGTTGCTGCATTATTTAACAAAAAGAGGAAAGCAACTTGAATGGCCATTAATATATGGATGATTAAATGGATATGGGTCATCCCCATGATGGCACACCATTCTGCTATGGAAGTTTATTGTTGTTGTTGTTTTTTTAAATATTTTTATTGATTTCAGAGTGGAAGGAAGAGGGAGAGAGAGATAAAAACATCCATAATGAGAATCATTATGGAGAGAATCATTGATCGGCTGCCTCCTGCAAGCCCCCCACTGGGGATTGAGCCCGAAACCCGGGCATGTGCCCTTGACCGGAATCGAACCTGGGACCTTTCAGTTTGCAGGCTGACGCTCTATTCACTGAGCCAAACCAGCTGAGGCTGTTTTTGTTTTCTTAATCCTCACAGGTGGATATGTTTTTATTGATTTTAGAGAGAGGGGAAAGGAGAGGGAGAGAGAAAAACATAGCTTGGTTGAAGGGATCAAACCTGCAACCTGGGTATGTGTCCTGACTGGGAATTGAACCCATGACTTTTCAGTTTAAAGGACAACACTCCAACCGAGCCCCACCGGCCAGGACTGGAAAAGAATTTTAGATATAAATGCACTGACCTTGACTGGTGTTCAAAATATACTAAGTGAAAGAGTAAGTTGCAGAAAAATAGGTAGTGATCCTCAAACATTTTTTTATTTCATGATTCCCCCTAGCACTCATATTTTGTAATATTATGCATTTAACCATACAATATTTGTTAATATCATCAGAAAAAAGTTTTATTGGAAAGCTTTCAAGCTCTCGGTGGCAGATACAAGTTTTCCAAAATTCTAATGTTCACTTGAAGGCTTGAATCTTATCATTGCAACAAACACTGTCAGTTGTTTTCCTTAAAAGGGCAGGCTCACTTCCTTCATTTTCAGCAAAGTGCCTATCAGATATCCAGGCCTGAATTACCAGTTTGTCAGTGGTTTTTTCAAGTAAAAATGTGTTCTATGAAAAGGAAGCTTATTTAGCTTGTAATTGGTACAGCTGCGCCAGTACTTTTCCTTGAGACACCATCCACAGTGTGCAGCAAAATGTTTCACGTTTACTTCCCATTTAGTCCAGAGAGAACATTAAAAAGATGTATAACTTTCAGTTATAAGATGCGTTAAGTTCCAGGGATCTAAGGTATAGCATGGTGACTATAGTTACCAATATTGAAGTGTATATTTGCAATTTGCTATCAGAGTAGCGCTTTAATGTTCTTATCGTAACAACAAAATGGTAACTCTGTGAGATGAAGGATGTGTTAACTAACCTTATTGTGGTACACATTTCACAATATATGCAAATATCAAATCATCACACTGTATACCTTAAACTTACATGTTATATGTCAATTATATCTCAATAAAACCAGGAAAAATAATAAACAAAAATGTTTATTTTAAGGGCCAGGGTTTAATCAAATTAATAATAAAGATATTAAGTGAAAAACTGGCATTATTTACTGCAAGCATATGGCAGTGAAAAATACAATGATGAGTATAGTTGGTGCCACTACCTTGATTAGTGCTAAGGGGCCAGCAGTTTTACCCACCTCTGCTTTTGCTTATCAGTAAAAATGTCAATCTAGCAAATAGGCAAATAACATCTTATATATGCTGAAAATAGTTATGCTTGTAGATTTCCTGTAAAGGTCTTAGGAAACCTCCAAGTGTCCTGGACATTTGAGTTACCTTAAGAGGGATAGGTAATAGAAACCATTAACAAAAAATTATATATCTATATATACATACATATATATATTCACTTGGAGGCTTGAATCTTATCACTGCAACAAACACTGTCAGTTGTTTTCCTTAAAATGACACTGCAACAAACACTGTCAGTTGTTTTCCTTAAAATGACAGGAAGTGAGCCTGTCATTTTAAGGAAAACAACTGACAGTGTTTGTTGCAGTGATAAGATTCAAGCCCTCAAGTGAATATGTGAATATATATATATATATATATATATATATATATATATGTATATATATATATATGCAGGGTTTGACAAAAGTAGGTTTACAGTGGTGACTATCAAAACACAAGTTAATAAAGCTATTATAATAATCATAACCTGCATGTCTTTTTTTCATACAAACTATAAATTTACTTTTGCCCACCTATACTACTAGTACATATCTTGTATTACTCATTTTTAAGTATATGGGCCTCCCACATGGATTATACATTGTAACAGGAGTTGTTTTTTTTGTTGTTGTTCAAAAAGAAAATATCATTAATAAATTAAAACAAAAAAAGTGTTAAAGAAAATCTGTACCCAGCCAGTGTTGTTCAGTGGTTAAGTATCAACCTATGAACCAGGAGGTCAAGGTTTGATTACTGGTTAGGGCACATGCCTGGGTTGCAGGCTCTGTCCTGTGTGGTGCATACAGAAGACAAGCAATCAATGATTATCTCTGATTATTGATGTTTCTCTATATTTTTTAAATATACATTTAAAAAACAAAAAGAAAATCAGTAAGATTTGACAGCTAAAAGGGATGGGAGAAAGAACAAACATGAGCAAAGAAAGGCATGGATGTGGAAATGGGCATGGAATATTTTTTAATTTATTGATTTTAGAGAGAGAGGAAGGGAGAGAAACATCAACCTATTGCTCCACCCATTCACCCATTCTTGTATGTGCCCTGACCAGGGATTGAACCAGCAACTTTGATGTATCAGGATGATGCTCTACCCAACGGAGCAACCCAGCCAGGGCAGCATGGAGTGTTTAAGGAACAGAAAGTAGAGGAGTCGAGAGGAATCACACAGTTCATTTTAGGGAATAATAGGAAGCCAGGTTGGAAATAAAAAATGGGGCCAGATTTCTCCAGTAGGGGGCGTGCAAGAGGCAGCCAATCAATGATTGATTCTCATCATTGATGTTTCTCCCTCTCTATCTCCCTCTCCTTTCCTCTCACTGAAATCAATTTAAAAAAAAAATAGGGCCAGATCTTAGAAAGACTTAAAAACAAGGTCAAGGAATTCAGAGCTTTATCTTGCGAATAAAAGAGAATGAAGATATTGTTTGCTTAGCTGTGACAGTTTAGAGACAAGAGAAAAATTGGTTCTTGGCCTTTTGGCTAAGATCAAGTGCAGAGACAAGAGTAAAAACTGAGTAATGAAAAAACTGAGAGGCTTCAGGGAGGGAGGGCTGAAACTTGAATGGGGCTTTGAAGAAATAATCAAAAACTGAGAAAAGGGAAGCAGAATGGATTCTAAACAGAAGCTCATTCTAAAACAAAATTTCAGACATGGTAATGTAGACGGAATGTTCAGGAGATGGTGACTAGACCAGTCCGGCTGGATCAGAGGGCTGGTGCAAAAGTAAATGAGGGGAGGATATTCATACCTGGAAATGCCAGTTAAGGGATGTAATGTCTGCTGCATGGCATGCATTCAATAAGGATCTGTCAAACAAATGAATCTTTTACCCAAAGCAGTGCTTTAGGACAATTAATCCCTGGCATGATGATGGGGAAATCAGCTAGGAAAAAAAAAAAAAAATCGCAATAATCCTGGCATAGGGACAGAAATGGCTGAACTTGTGAGAATGGAAAGGAAGAGTACATTATCAAAGAATCAACAACACTTGGTAATTCACTAATTGGGGAAAGGGTATAGATTAGGGCAGTGGTTCTCAACCTTGGCTGCACATTACAATCACCTGGGAATCTTTTTAAAATCCTGATTTCTGGGCCTCCTCCTCCGGATTTTAAAAATCAGAAATCGGGATTTTAAAAAGATTCCCAGGTGATTCTAATGTGCAACCAAGGTTGAGAACCACTGGGTTAGGGGTTAAAGTCAAAGATAATGCAAAACAGTTTGTTTTAGTTATCCTAATCTTGATAATTTAGCATAAGAAAATAGTTCCAACGGGAAAAAATAAATCACATAAAAATGGTATTACCTATAAATAGCTAAAAATTAAAACAAACTCCACATCCAGTTATACAGGAATGATTTATAATACACCCATTAAAAATGATTAAGCCCTGCCCTGGCCGGTTTGGCTCGGTGGCTAGAGTGTCAGCCTGCGGACCGAAGGGTCCCAGGTTCGATTCCGATCAAGGGCACATGCCTGGGTTGTGGGCTTGGTCCAACCTACAGGAGGCAGCCAATCAATGATTCCCTCTCATCATCGAAGTTTCTATCTCTCTCTTCCTCTCTGAAATCAATAAAAATATTTTTTTAAAAAATGATTAAGCCCTGGCCAGTGTAGCTCAGTTGGTTGGGCATCTTCTTGTGCACCAAAAGGTTGTCAGTTCGATTCCCAGTCAAGGTACAGGCCTGGGTTGTGGGTTCAGTCCCCGATAGGGGGAGTAAAGAAGGCAACCGATTGTTCTCTCTTACATCAATGCTTTTTTCTCTCTCTCTCTCCCCTTCTCCCTTCCTCTGTCTAAAGAATCAATAAAATTGTTTTTAAATGATTTTTAAAATTTAAATCATGTAATGTGATATAAAGCATAATTTTATATGTGTATATATATATATACACACACCATGATTTTATTTATAGCATACATATTTGTAAGTTTATTTATTTTAGCAAGAGGCATATTTGTACGTTTAGGAAAAAGTATGTAACATGAAAATTTATGTTGAGGTGATTAGATTATAAATACTTTTTCTTTTTTAAAATTCCATTATTGCCCTGGCCAGGTTGCTCAGTGGTTGGAGTGTCATCCTGTACACCAAAAGGTTGTGGGTTCAATTCCCAGTCAGAGTACATACCTACATTTTGGGTTCTATTCCCAGTCAGGGTGTGTATAGGAGGCAACCAATCAATGTTTCTTTCTCACATTGATGTTGACTCTCTCTCTTTCTCCTTTCCTCTCTCTAAAATTGATGAAATAGCCCTGACCAGCCTGCGGACTAAAGGGTCCCAGGTTTGATTCCGGTCAAGGGCATGTACCTTGGTTGCAGGCACATCCCCAGTAGGAGGTGTGCAGGAGGCAGCTGATTGATGCTTCTCTCTCATCAATGTTTCTAACTCTCTATCCCTCTCCCTTCCTCTCTGTAAAAAAATCAATAAAGTATATTAAAAAATAAAATAAAATTGATGAAACAGCCTTAGCTGGTTTTGCTCAGTGGCTAGAGCGGGTTCAATTCTGGTCAAGGGCACATGCCCAGATTGTGAGCTCGATCCCCAGTATGGAGTATGCAGGAAGCAGCCAAGCAATGATTCTCTTCATCATTGATGTTTCTATCTCTCTCTCACTCTCTGAAATCAATAAAAACATATTTAAAAAAATAATAATAAATAAATAAAAATTCCCATTATTGTTGTTATATTGTGGGTTTTAAAAATATCTTATTTTAGGTTTCAAACCTAAATGGCTTGGAGAGTGGGTACACAAAGGAGAGTGAAATTACTTTTGACCAGGTGAGTTTTAAGGTTATTTTAAGGACACAGCATTTGTTGTGTACGTTGGAAGATGAGCAAGATTTAGACAGGTGGAAGCATGGGGTGGGACTATGAGGAAAGGAGAAAAGGAAGTATTTCAGGCATAAGGGACAACATAAGCAAAGGAACAAATTGGACTAGTCACACTCCTACTTAAAATTCTTCCTGGATTCCTGTTGCCTCAGAGTATGTACATGGAAAATGGAACCACATACAAAGGCCTTTTTGATCCAGTTTCCAGCCTCTTAACACCCAATTATTCACACTTTCTGCTCCAGCCACTGAAATATTCACAAATCTTACCCTAAGGTGTCTCTATTCTCATGCTTTTTCTTCCTTTGGCTTGGAATAGACTTTCCTTGAATCATAAGTTAGTTAATTCCTATTGGTCTTTAAAGGTCAAGTTCAAATATAAACTACTCAATGTAGTCTTCCCTGATGTACCTACCCCAAGCCAGGTTAGAAGTAGCCCTTTGTGTACCTACAGTACCTGTTTTGGTCTTTATCATACTCTAATTTTTAACATAATTGTTTGCTTGAGAGCAGAAACTTTATCTTTGATCTTTAAAGCAAAGTACCTGCCCCACAGAATTAATTCAAATTAATGAATAAATAAAAATGCTTCATACTAGGGAACAGCAAGAATCCAGTATATTTTGAGCAAAAAGTATATGTAATGGGAAAAGAGACTTAGAGGTAATTTAGTCAGAAGATAAAAGGTATCCAATCTCCTCTTGACTTTGGACTTGAGCTTCAAATTGTAGGACACCGAAGGCCAATAAGGGAGTATAGATGATCTTCTCAAAGCAATGCTTTAAGATTAACCTGAAAATATGTAACATAAACTAAAGGTAGGAAAAAAATGAAAAATATAGTCGCAATGCAAGAAGACTTGATTTAGATACTTGTTTGGGTATTGAAAGGAAAATGGAAAAATAAATCATCATGAAGAGTAAGTTAACAGGATCTGAAGACTGCCAAGATTTGAATTAGAGAAAGGGAATAATTGAAACAGTGATACAGTGGAATTAATCTGGTGATTTTCACATGTATTCTTATTTTTCACAACATACTTGTGGGTAGATAGGGCATATGGTAATAACATTTATTCACACATGGATTTTAAATGTTTATTGAGCACTTAACTGTAATAAGACCTAGGGATACAACAACGAATAAAACAGGCAAGGGTCTAGCCTCCTTGTAGCATGAGTTCTAGTGAGGTAAAAAGGTAATAAAAACACAAATAAACTAATTACAATATCACTTTTGAATGTGGAAAATTTGGAGAATAAAAACCAGTGATAGAAAGTATAGAGAAGAAAACCTTGTGAAAATAACATTCGATTCTAGATAGGCAGTGTTTTACATGGAATTAAGGAAAAAGGAATAATAAGAAACATATATTTAAGTGCCCAGAGATGACAGTGGAAGCCTTAAGGCTAGTAAAGATAAAGCTAGGGATGATCTTGACTTATATGTAGACTCTAATGAACATAAATAAAACTGACAAACAAAACAGGTCCAGAGATATGGATGCATGGAACAGACTGGTGTATCTCAGAGGGGAGCAGGAAAGAGATTAACCAAAGAACTTATATACATACTAGAGGCCAGGTGGATGGATTCCTGAACATTGAAAGGAAATTAATTAGAAGAAATATTTTAGAGGCCAGGGAGGGACTGCAGGAGATTGGCTTCAGGGTGAGTCTGGCCCATCTTGCTCAGTGCCGATCAGGGCTGATCGGGCCAGCAGGGGAGGGACTATGGGAATTTGGCCGGCCGGGGAGGGACGGCGGGAGCGCTCCAGGGCATGTCCGGCTCATCTCGCCCAGTCCCAATCAGCCGGACCCCAGCAGCAAGCTAACCTACCAGTAGGAGTGTCTGCCCCCTGGTGGTCAGTGAGCATCATAGCGACTGGTCGAACGGTTGAACGAAAGGTCGGACACTTAGCATATTAAGCTTTTATTATATAGGATTATATAGGATATGCATAAGCAATGAACACAGACAATAGTGTGGTGAAGGCCTGGGGTGTGGCAGGGGCTGGAAGGAGGGGAGAAAAGGGAGGGAAAATTAGGGGACATCTATAATACTGTCAACAATAACATATAGATAGATAGGGCAGAAGCTTTATGAATGGCCACCTTAACTGGAAACCCTCAGAGATACACACAGCCTATTATCACAAAGAAGCACTTATTTTATGTTATATTGGTTTCATTCTCTGTTCTTAATGGTATCCAAAGATAAAGTCAAAAAGAAGGAAAAGGTTTTTACCCCTAGAAATAAAAACCAAAGGCAGATTATCAGGATTTTCCAGAAATTACAGATTAGAGACTGCTACTATAACAATTTTGTAAGCTTTGTTATTTCCTGACATTTGCTGTTTTGTAATCCTCAGACTGTTTCCTTAAACTGAAAGGGCCCAAAAGTTTTCAGTGATGGCAGGAAGACAGTGGAGAAAAAACACAGCAAGGAGTGGGAGAACTCCAAGGGGTTAGGTGGAAGTGACTGCTCAAGATGTGCTGAATCCCTAGGACCTGCTTCAAGTAAGAAAGGAGATTTGCGCCCTAACCGGTTTGGCTCAGTGGATAGAGCGTCAGCTTGTGGACTCAAGGGTCCCAGGTTCGATTCCGGTCAAGGGCATGTACCTTGGTTGCGGGCACATCCCCAGTAGGGAGTGTGCAGGAGGCAGCTGATCAATGTTTCTCTCTCATCAATGTTTCTAACTCTATCCTTCTCCCTTCCTCTCTGTAAAAAATCAATAAAATATATTAAAAAAAAAAAAAAGAAAGGAGATTTGGGTCACATATCTGAGCTTAAGGATGATCTCAGGGCCAACAATGATAAGACCCAGGTTTCTAAAACAGAAAAAATATACGAAGATCCAATTTGTTTTTTGTTTTTTATATATTTTATTGATTTTTTTACAGAGAGGAAGGGAGACGGATAGAGGGTTAGAAACATCGATGAGAGAGAAACATCGATCAGCTGCCTCCTGCACACCCCCCACTGGGAATGTGCCCGCAACCAAGGTACATGCCCTTGACCGGAATCGAACCTGGGACCCTTAAATCCGCAGGCCGATGCTCTATCCACTGAGCCAAACCAGTCAGGGCCAAAGATCCAATTTGGATGAATGACCTGGAAAAATGGTCATAATCATAATCCTCAAGGAAGAAAAGGTGTCAGCAACAAGAGAAAATGATTCTAGGAAAGAAGAACCAGGACAGTGCTATGCCATGGAGACCAAAAGAGTTTTAAGTAAGGGCAGGTGATTAACAGTATTAAATACTGAAGAGAGATTAAGGAAAGGATTTTGACAATTTAGAAATCTCTAGTTATTCCAAGAATATTGTCTCAGAAAAGCAAAGTGGTCAGAAGCCAGACTACAAATTAATTAAATGCAATCTATAATAATAAAAGCGTAATATGCTAATTAAACCAGACGTCCTTCCAGACAAAGCCACAGCGGGTGGGGACTGAGATAGAGGTGGCAGAGGCCCCTGGCCTCGGCGGCTACGGCAGGTGGGGACCAGGGCCAAGACCCTTGCATGAATTCGTGCATCAGGCCTCTAGTAAATTACTAAAAGCCTCCTAGGAGAAAAGCACTATACAAAATGCTACAGGGATTAAAACGGTCCCACTTTCACGAAATTTATAGTCTAAGTAAGGAGGGTGGGTAAGTTAGGCAAACAAATAATAAGAGAAAAATATGAATGTCTTAAGTATCCTAAGAGACACTGATACAGACTGATAAGAGATTTCAAGAGAATAAATTATTACACCCTGTTTCATGGTGGAAGGTGACACAAAATCATGAAAAAATGTTTACAATTGATTTTAGAGAGAGAAGGGAGGAAGAGAGGAAAAAAAGAGAGATCAATTTGTTGTTCCACTTACTGATGCATTCACTGGTTGATTTTTTTTTTTTTTTTAATTTCTTGTTGCCCTTGACCGGAATCGAACCTGGGACCCTTCAGTCCACGGGCCGATGCTCTATCCACTGAGCTAAACCGGTCAGGGCCACTGGTTGATTCTTATATGTGCCCTGACTGGAGATGGAACCCACAACCTTGGCATAAGGGGACACGCTTTAACCAACTGAGCTACAAGGCCAGGGCTAAGTCATGACAACCTTGACCCTGAAGACTAGGGTCAAATCAGTGGCTCATTATTTCTGCTGGCAGAGAAAAGGGAAAGGGCATTCTAAGAGAAATTACAACAAGCAAAATCATAGCAATGGAAAACTCACAGTATGTTAAGAAGAATTAGGAAAGAACATTTATAAATTAACTAGAGACCCGGTGCACGAATTCGTGCATGGGTGGGGTTCCTTGACCTGGACCCCCTGGGGGTCGGGGAGGGACTGCAGGAGAGCTCCAGTGTGTGTCTGGCCCTCTCACCCAGTCCTGATCAGCCGGACCCCAGCAGCAAGCTAACCTACTGGTCGGAGTGTCTGCCCCCTTGTAGTCAGTGCATGTCATAGCGGCTGGTCGAGTAGTCGCCCTATCAGCTGAACACTTAGCATATTACACTTTTATTACCTTAATATATAAAAACCCAGGGTCCATAACATCCAAAACGACCGAAGGCTCGACCAACTGGAAGTCAGTGCTGGGTTGCTGTGGTGACCCTGCACTGCCTGCCGCCGTTGCAGGCACCCCGACCCAGCACTGACTGCAGAGGCCCCTGGCCTTGGCGGCCGCAGCAGGTGGGAACCAGGGCCAAGACCAGGCCCTAAGAGAGGCCTGGAGAGAGAAGCAGGGTCTGATCTGTAGCCTCTGTGGCAGCTGTTGATCAGCACTTGCCTCTCTTTCTCTCCGGGCCTGGCCAATAGCCATGCCTCTCTCTCGGGCATCTGCTGGGGCTGCTGATCAGCCCCACCTCTCTGATCAGGCCTGTTGATAGGCCCAGAGACACTGACTGGCATAGGAACCAACCAATCAGAACCAAATCTGAGTGAAGTGCCAGCAGGGAAGGGCAGTTAGGAGTGATCAGGTAGGCAGGCAGAGGCAGTTAGGGGCAATCAGGGAGGCAGAGAGGTTAGGGGCAATCAGGCAGGCAGGCAGGTGAGCGGTTAGGAGCCAGCGGTCCCAGATTGTGAGAGGGATGTCCGACTGCTGGTCAGACATTCCCCAAGAGGTCCCCAGTTGGAGAGGGTGCAGGCTGGGCTGAGGGAACCCCCCACGCCTGTGCACAAATTTTGTGCACTGAGCCACTAGTATAGATAGGATAAGTAGCTACAAGAACTTCATCTACATTACCTTTTTAAATCTAGGCAATGGGCAGGTATTACCCTCTACAGCAGAGGAAACAAAGTTGTCAAGAGGTTAAATGATATGTCCAAGATCACAAAGGCATTGGGTACCTGCAATCTGAACTCAGTTCTGATGCCGAAGTTTACACATCTGCACACTACTATTGCATCTGTCTTATACTAGATAGCTCAGTTTCATTGGAGGGTATAGGCAGAAATGCAGTATGTGATGATACTATATTGAAAACTGGTTTGTGCTCATAGTAGTGAGTGTAAGAGTTAATGATCCATATAGAAATTTTATAGTCAATTCTAAATAAACTCAATAAAGGGTAGTTTTATAGTCAACCAACCTTTATTGAGTGCTTGCTTCATGCCAAGGACAGTACTCGTATGCATTATTTCATTTTCACAACTTTATAAATGATTATTCCAGTTTCACAGATTATGATAATTTAATAACTTGCTCAAAGTTACAAAGTCAAAATTCAAACCTAGGCTGTGGGTTCCAAAGTTCTTCAAAGAAGTAGGATTTTTAAAGATGAGAATACAAATACAGTCAAAGAAGTGGTGAAACCAGCATATTCATATATCATCAGTGATAAAAACCCGTTAGAAAACAATTTGGCTAACATAGCAAGAGAATATAAGATAATCCTACCATTTTTTCAGCATTTCCCAAAACTTTTGTTATATAAAACACTACTTCCATAAGACATTAACAAGGGTTACCTAAAAAAATTGTTAAACAAGTTTGGGGAATTCTGGGTTAAACATAGAAAAAATACTTGTTTTTTATCAGCAAGACTTAAGTGAGTTAATGTTCTCCCTCCCCTCCCCCGCCCAAATACAAGCAAAAGATTATTTAGAAAGTCAAAGGGGTAGATAAAACGAGCTGTGGAAGAAGTGAGAAATAAGTTACAGAGACAAATAAGTTACAGAAAGGCTCCCTTGGAGCTTAGGAGAAAGAAAGGCAAAGAAAACTCCCCTGGGAGAAGAGGGGGAAAGGTGCCCTCAGGCTTCAGTGAGAGAGAGAGAGGGAGGAGGAGAGGGAGAGTGGGGGGGGGGGGGGAAGAGAGAGAGAGAGAGAGAGAGAGAGAGAGAGAGAGAGAGAGAGAGTGAGGTGCCCGAGTTGATATGTTCTTATTCATGTGACTATCCAAGATGGGAATATGGTCTACAGTGTTTCTCAAATGTATTTGACCCAGGAATCTTATTATTATTTCAGTTATTTATTTTGTAGCACATTTCACAGGACTAGTAAGTGTTCTGAGGATCATATTTTGGGAAATACAGCCATTTGCTATGATCCCAGTTATGTTAAATATAGGTAAGCTATATGTGTGCATAGAAAGAAAAACTAAAATAAAACGTAACTGTAGTCATTTCTGGATTCTGAAATTACCAAACATGTGAGTGGCATATTTTATACAACCTTTTAAAATATTTTCCAAGTTTGCTATAATCAATAAGAATTAATTTTATAATTAATATACAATAAATAAATGCTTGTACCCTCCAACCCAATAATTCTATTTCTGGGAAATCTATCCTAAGAAAATAACCCTAAATGCAGACAAAATTTTATGCACAAAAATATTTATAGAGTTCTTATAATTAAAATTCTGAATGGTCCGGGGAAAGCTTCCTGTGTTGTTGAACTTGGCCAGCTGTGAGTGCAGCCTCGAACCAAGCAGCCCTACCCTGACCTAAAGTAAATTCCCAGGAGAAGTTTTTCTTGGGTCTTGAATTTGCAGCAACAGGTGTGAACATTCTAGCAGCAGTTTGATGATCATGTATGATACTGCAAACCAGACCAAAAAATATAAATAATAATAATTCTGGAAACAATCTAAAAGTCCAATAACAAAAGAAAGATAAAAAAGGGTATGTTTCCAAACAATAAAACATTCTGCCAGTACTATAAAAGATGTTTACAAAAGCCCTGACCGGTTTGGCTCAGTGGATAGAGCGTCGGCCTGCGAACTCAGGGGTCCCGGGTTCAATTCCAGTCGAGGGTATGTGCCTTGGTTGCGGGCGCCTCCCTGGTGGGGGGTGTGCAGGAGGCAGCTGGTCGGTGTTTCTCTCTCATCGATGTTTCTAACTCTCTATCCCTATCCCTTCCTCTCTGTAAAAAATCAATAAAATATATTTTAAAAATAAAAATAAATTTAAAAATATATTTCATTGATTTTTTACAGAGAGGAAGGGAGAGAGAGAGTTAGAAACATCGATGAGAGAGAAACATCGATCAGCTGCCTCCTGCACATCTCCTACTGGGGATATGCCCGCAACCCAGGTACATGCCCTTGACCAGAATAGAACCTGGGACCTTTCAGTCCGCAGGCCGACGCTCTATCCACTGAGCCAAACCGGTTTCGGCAAAATATATTTTTTAAAAAAGATGTTTACAAAGAGTTTCTAATATTAAGAAAAATATTTTTTTCATAATGTTAAATAAAAAGGCAAGATATAGCCCAGCCAGTGTGGCTCAGTGGTTGAGCATCAACCTATGACCCAGGAGGTCATGATTCGATTCCCAGTCAGGGCACATGCCCGGGTTGCGGGCTTGATCCCCAGTGTGGGTGTGCAGGAGGCAGCCAAACAATTATTCTCTCTCATTATTGATGTTTCTATCTCTCTCTCTCTCTCCCTGCCTTTCTGAAAGCAATAAAAATATATTTTAAAAAATACATTTAAAATAAAATAAAAGGCAAGATATAAAAATGTATATATCCTCTGATTCAAAAGTGTTTTTTAAAGGCACAGAAAAAATAAAGATCAGAAGGATATATGACAAATTTAATAGTGGACTCTTGGTGAATGAATTAAATTGAACAAAAATTACATAATTTAACTTGTACGTAAGGAGCAATAATCCGATAATAGTGTTTCAGGGAGTGTAACTGGAACAGGCAGACTAGCGATAAGACTACTACTGACTTCTGGTCAAGATGATGGCATAGGTAAAGATAGTACTCACCTCCTCCCACAGCCACATAAAAATTACAACTAATCTACAGAACAACCATCATTTAGAACTAACTGAAATCGAGCTAAATGGAAGTCCTACAACTAGGAAATTAAAAAAGAAGTCACATGGATACTGGTAGAAGGGGCAGAGACATGGAACAGGCTAGTCCCACACCACCAGTGACGGATAATCGGAAGGATATCTCAGCTGCAGAGGTCCCCCGGTGGAGTGAGGGGTCCCAGCCTCACACCAGGCCTCCCAGACCAGGATTCCAGTGCCAGGAACAGAAGTCACCATAACTTCTGGCTGTAAAAACCAGCAAGGATTGAGGCTCAGGGAGATGGAGATTACTAGAGTCCCAGGCAGTTCCTCTCAAAGGGCTTGTGCACATACTAACTCAGACTCACTCCCTCTGAGCTCCAGAGCTGGGACAGCAGCTTCACAGGCACCAGAAACTTATGGGGAGGAACTGAATTGTGTAGTATCAGACCAAGATCTGGGGGGCAGCTTTCTCCCAGATAGAAGTGCTGGCAGAGGCCATTATTTCTTTGATGAGCTCTCCCCACACAGAGCCAGCAGGAGGGCGTCAAATCTGAGAATCCATCAACCTGGCTCAAAGTTTGTCCCACCTTGATGATTCCTTGAGGCCCTGCCCCACCCAACTTTTGCGCCCATCCGAGCTGTTTCCGGTAGCTTTTCCATATGAATGGCCTGTCTTGGCTCATGCTTCAGATTTTCCCAAAATCTCTCAAATAAGCAGCATCTGGCCTCCATGAACCCTGTACCTCTTGTTAGGTGGCCCCAGGCCTGGCACTAGCAGCACCCAGCCTCAGCTCTTGACCTTGCCTGAACACCTCTAAGCCCAGCACAAGTAGCGGCAATCTGCAGATTGCTTTGTACTCATGCCAGGTGGCCCCAGGCAGAAAATAGACAGTCGCTGACCTTGGCCTACATGTGCTGGGAGGCCCCAGAGCCAGAGTACTGAATGGACAGCTTCAGACAACGTCAAAACACTACCCTCAACCATCTCCACAAGCAACACACTCAAGCAAGCACCAGAGCCCTGCTGAAGTAAATTGTGCTCTGTGGGGTGGGACCCTGCAAAGCTGATCTTCCATAGTGACTGGAAGTTGGTGGTCAATGGTCACAGCCAGTCCTTGCAGCTTGATCATCCTGAGGGTAAATATCTCCCGTTGACATGCCAATAGCAATTAAGGCTCAATTATAAGAGGAGGGTGTACACAGCCCACACATCAGGCACATCTTGAGTACCCAGCTTGGGTGATCAGGGAAGCTGTGCCACTGGGCCCTACAGAACACCTACTGCATTAGGCCACTCTACCAAGCCTGGGAGACATAGCAGCTCTACCTAATACATAGAAACAAACACAGGGAAGCTGCCAAAATGCAGAGACAAGGAAACATGTCCCAAATGAAAGAACACAAAACTCCAGAAAAAGAACTAAACAAAACGGAGACAGACAATCTACCAGATTCAGAGTTCAAAACACTGGTTATAAGGATGCTCCATGAATTTAGTGAGAACCTCAGCAGCATAAAAAAGGACCAGTCAGAAATGAAGAATACATTAACTTAAGGATAACTTACAGGAAATCAACAGTAGAGTAGATGAAGCCAAGAAAATCCACAATTTGGAATATAATGAAGCAAAAAAACACCCAATCAGAACAGCAAAAAGAAGAAAGAATTTAAAAAAAAATGAGGATAATGTAGAGCTTCTGGGACAATTTCACGGGTACCAACATTTCATATCATGGGGGTGCCAGAATAGAAGAGAGAGAGCAAGAAACTGAAAACCTATTTGAAAAAATGACAGAAAACTTCCCTAACTTGGTAAAGGAAATAGACATACAAGTAAGTCCAGGAAGTGCAGAGAGTCCCAAACAAGATAAACTCAAAGAGGCCCACACCAAGACACATCATAATGAAAATGCAAAAGTTTAAAGAGCCCTAGCCAGTTTGGCTCAGTGGACAGAGCATCAGCCTGCAGACTGAAGGGTCCTGGGTTCAATTCCAGTCAAGGGCACGTACCTCAGTTGCAGGCTCCTCTCCAGCCCACACCCTGGTCGGGGCTCATGCAGGAGGCAACCAATCGATGTGTTGATCTCACATCGATATTTCTCTCTGTCTTTCCCTCTTCCACTCTCTAAAAATCAATGGAAAAATATCATCAGATGAGGATTAAAAAAAAAAATAACAAAAGTTTAAAGACAAAAAGAGAATCTTGAGCCCTGACCGGTTTGGCTCAGTGGATAGAGCATCAGACTGCGGACTGAAGGGTCCCAGGTTCGATTCCAGTCAAGGGCATGTACCTTGGTTGCAGACACATCCCCAGTAGGAGATGTGCAGGAGGCAGCTGATCGATGTTTCTCTCTCATCGATGTTTCTAACTCTCTATTCCTCTCCCTTCCTTTCTGTAAAAAATCAATAAAATTTAAAAAATAGCATGTACTTGATATGATGTGATAAGAATGTGATTACCCTTTTTTTTAAAAAAAAAAAAAAAGAGAGAGAATCTTGAAAGCAGCAAGAGAAAAACAGTTCCTACAAAAGAGTTCCCCTAAGACTGTCAGCTAATTTCTCAACAGAAACTCTGCAGGCCAAAAGGGCTTGGCAAGAAATATTCGAAGTGATAAAAAGCAAGAACCTACAACCAAGGTTACTTTCATTTTAGGAACAAAAGACAGATAGAGCTTTCTAGACAAGGAAAAAGCTAAAGGCGTTATCACCATCAAACCAGTATTATATGAAATGTTTATGGGTCTTCTTTAAGAAAATTAAATAAATGATATGAAAAATAAAATGGCAAAATATATACATATTATATATAAACAATTGAATCTAAAAAACAAAACAACAGAACCAGACTCATAGATCACATAGAACATTTTGATGGTTGCCAGATGGAAGGTGGGTTGGGAGAATGGATGAAAAAGGTAAAGGGATTAAGAAGTACAAATTAGTTATTACAGAATAGGCACAGGAAATATAGTCAATATTTTAATAACTATATGGTGTCAGATAGATGCAAGATTTATTGAGATGATCATTTAGTAAGTTATATAATGTTAAATCACTTGATACTAATATGATAATGTATGTCAACTGTAATTAAAAATAAAAATAAAAAAGACTTCCCTGGCTTGTGTGGCTCAGTTAGTTGGATATCATCCTGTGTACCTGTGGGGTTAACTGGTTCAATTCCCAGTCAGGGCACATGCCTAGGTTGTGGGCAGGAGGCAGCCAATCGATTTTGTGCTCTGATCTCTCTCTCTCTCTTTCTCTCACCTTCTCCCTCTCCCTTCTTCTTTCTCTAAAAATCAACTAAAAAAAAAAGATTACTACTTAGGAGGTCATAGCACTATTTGCAGGATAAGGAAACTAGAATTTTATCAGGTACTTAGAATGACCGAAGTACTATGCTTGATACTTTGCATGTATAATTCTGTCTAATCCATATAATAATCCTTACACATAATTACAGAAGCATTTGTGGAACACTTTCTATGTGCCACACATGTACATTATTTAATTTTTTGAAAGTATATTTTTATTGATTTCAGAGAGGAAGGGAGAGGGAGAGATAGAAGCATCAATGATGAAAGAGAATCACTGATCAGCTACTTCCTACATACCCAACACTGGGGATTGAGCCCATAACCAGGCATATGCCCTGACTAGGAATCAAACTGTGACCTTCTGGTTTATAGGTCAACCACTGAGCCATGCCAACTGGGCTACATCATTTCATTTAAATTTTAATTCTCAATTAGTTCTGTGTTTAGGAGTTATTCCTATTTCACTGATAAGAAAACTGAGGCTTAGATTCCCAAGGCCAGACACCTAACAAGTACTGAAAATGGGATAGAGGCCCTAGCCCAGGGGTGGGCAAACGTTTTGACTCAAGGGCCACAGTGGGTTCTTTTTTTTTTTTTTTAATATATTTTATTGATTTTTTACAGAGAGGAAGGGAGAGAGATAGAGAGTTAGAAACATCGATGAGAGAGAAACATCGATCAGCTGCCTCCTGCACATCCCCCACTGGGGATATGCCCGCAACCCAGGTACATGCCCTTGACCAGAATCGAACCTGGGACCTTTCAGTCCACAGGCCGACGCTCTATCCACTGAGCCAAACCGGTTTCGGCAACACAGTGGGTTCTTAAACTGGACCGGAGGGCCGGAACAAAAGCATGGATGGAGTGTTTGTGTGAACTAATATAAATTCAAAGTAAACACCATTACATAATAGGGTACGGTCTTTTTTTTCAATAGTTTTATTCATTTCAAACAGGCCGGATCTGGCCCGCGGGCCGTAGTTTGCCCACGGCTGCCCTAGCCGATCTGGCTCAGTGATAGAGCTTAGGCCTGCTTACTGAAGGGTCCTGGGTTTGATTCTGGTCAAGGGCACGTACCTCAGTTGCAGGCTCGATCCCAGTCCTGGTAAGGGCTCACGTGGGAGGCAACCAATCAATGTGTCTCTCTCACATCGATGTTTCTCTCCCTCCCTTCCACCCTTTCTAAAAATCAATGGAAAAATATCCTTGGGTGAGGATTAACACACAAAAAGAAAAGAAAATTGGATAAGGGTAAGGCAGTGGGAATAGAAGATCAATAATTTGACAGCTGGTGCGGGGAAGGGATGAGGAGCAAGAGAGGTGTAAATGATACAAAACAATACCCCCAAAGCAGCAAAAACTCCTAGTGCTCTGATTTTGGTTTCTTATTATCATTCCCCAATAAAAGAAACAAGGACTCCTTAGAGAAATGGCTGGTTCTAGTACTGGAGTAGAAATATACAAGATGATCTTAAAGCATCCTAAAGCAGAAAATAAGGAAGAGCTAAAAAAAGAACAACAAACAAACCAAAAACCCACACTGGTGGGGTATACCAAAGGGACACAGGCCAACTAAAAGAGCGCCCAATGTTCAAAGCAGGAACATTTGAGCAATAAAATAAATAAAACATATTGTATTATGACCTGAAGTCCATAATGATAAGTAAATGATTGAATAAATATATGGGGGAGGAGAGACAAATCTCCTGTTCAGAAGAATTCCAAATAATGTATGTAAATAATCCTTCCTTAAGGAAGGGAGCATAACCCTCCACTTTTCAAGTGTAGGTGTTGATCCCAGACAAGAAAAAGCTGAAAGAGTTCATCACCACCAAACCAGTACTGGCCCTCCGGTCCAGTTTAAGAACCCACTGTGTTGCCGAAACCGGTTTGGCTCAGTGGATAGAGCGTCGGCCTGTGGACTGAAAGGTCCCAGGTTCGATTCCGGTCAAGGGCATGTACCTGGGTTGCGGGCATATCCCCAGTGGGGGATGTGCAGGAGGCAGCTGATCGATGTTTCTCTCTCATCGATGTTTCTAACTCTCTATCTCTCTCCCTTCCTCTCTGTAAAAAATCAATAAAATATATTAAAAAAAAAAAAAGTATCAAGAAGAAAGAAAAAGGGAAGAGGAGGGAGGAGGAAGGAGAAAGGAGAAGAAAAAAAAAAAACATGAATAAGAAAATATCATAAAGAGTATTGTAGGCCCTAGCCGACACTCTACCCACTGAGCCAAACTGGCCAGGGCTCATCATTGATGTTTCTATCTCTCCCTCCCTCTCCCTTCCTCTCTGAATCAATAAAAATATATACTTTTTAAAAAGAGTATTGTAGAATTGTATACCTGAAACCTGTGTAATTTTTATTAACCAACTAGAGGCCCGATGCACAAAATTCATGCAAGGGTAGGCCTTCCTTCCCCCGGCTTCATGGCCCCGCCCACCTTGGCCTGGAGCTGCCCGCCGCCACACCCCCCCAATTCCGCAGAGGCCCCAGATCGATCACCTTGCAGAGGGTGGCCTGGACCTCCCTCTGTGGGGCAATCGCAGAGCCCCCCAATTGATTGCCCCACTGGCCGTTGGCCTGGGCATCCCACTGCGGGGAGATCATGGGGCAATGGCGGGTCCCCCTGACCAATCACATCGCACCCGCCTTGGCTGGCCTGGCACCAGTGCGTGTCTTAACGTGGTCATCTGGATGGTCATTCTGCTGTTTGGCCATTTGTATATTACACTTTTATTATTATAGATGTCACTCCAATAAATTAAAAGAAAAGAGCCCTACCCGGTTTTGCTCAGTGGATAGAGCATCAACCTGCGAATTGAAGAGCCCAAGGTTCAATTCTGGTCAAGGGCACATGACCAGAATTGTATACCTGAAACCTGTATAATTTTTATTAATTTTTATTGTTGGCTAGGGCCTACAATACTCTTTATGATATTTTCTTAAGGATTGAGCCTGGATGTGGGCTCAATCCCCAGTAGGGGGCATGCAGGAAGCAGTCAATCAATGATTCTCTCTCATCATTGATGTTTCTAGCTCTCTCTCCCTCTCCCTTCCTCTCTGAAGTCAATAAAATATATTTTTTTAAAAAGAAAAGAGAATATTGTAAAGAAAAAATACACATTCTTGCTGACAAAGGCAAACAATAAAAGGAGTGGATCAACTAACACTAAAGCTAGTACAAAGGTTAAAAGGTAAAATAGTAAGATCACGTGTAATTACAACAATAAATTAAGGGATACACACAGACAAAAGTAAAAAATAATGACAAAAATATAAACATGGAGGGGGTAAAAATGGTAGTGATTTCAGAAATACATTCTAACTTAAGTGACCAACTTAAAACAGGGTGCTATAAGCATAGCGTAGTATATATGAAGCACATGATAACCACAAGCCAAAAATCTTCAAGAGATATACAAGAAATAAAGAGAAAGGAATCCACACACAACACTACAGAAGTTGTCAACATACAAGAGAGCAAGAGAATAAGAAAGGAACAAAGAAGAACTATAAAAACAATCTGAAGACAATTAATAAAATGGCAATAACTACATACTTATCAATAATTACTTACATGAAAAGGAGAAAAGAAATAATTACTTACATAGATTCAATGCTCCAATCAAAAGAGGAATGGATAGCCCTGGCCAGTGTCCTAAGTGGTTAGAGCATTGGCTCAAGCACCAAAGGGTCATGGGTCCAATTCCCAGTCAAAGGCAGGTAACTGGGATGCAGGTTCAATTCCCAGTGGTTGGGGCGCATTTTGGAGGCAACCAATCGATGTGTCTCTCTCACTCTCTCACATCGATCTCCCCCCCCCCCATTCTCTCTAAAAATCAATGGAAAAAATATCCTCGGATGAGGATTAACAAAACAAACAAACAAACAAAAAGGAATGAATAAAGTAGATGTGGTACACATATACAATGGAATATTACTTGGCCATAAAAAAGAATGAAATTTTACCATTTGTGACAACATGGATGTACCTAGAGCCGTGGTCGGCAAACTGCAGCTCACAAGCCACATGCGGCTCTTTGGCCCCTTGAGTGTGGCTCTTCCACAAAATACCACGTGCGGGCACGCACATACAGTGCGATTGAAACTTCGTGGCCCATGCGCAGAAATCGGTATTTTGTGGAAGAGCCATACTCAAGGGGCCGAAGAGCCGCATGTGGCTCGCGAGCCGCAGTTTGCCGACCACTGAAGAGTGTATTATTCTAAGTGAAATAAACCAGATAGAGAAAGACAAATACCATGATTTCACTTATATGTGGAATCTAAAATACAAAATGAACAACAAAACAGAAACAAATTCATAGATACAAAGAACAAACTAATGGTTGCCAAATGAGAGGGAAGTTGAGGGGGCTGGGTAAAAAAGGTGAAGGGATTAGGAAGAACAAATTGACAGTTAAACAACAGTCATGGGATGTAAAGTACAGCTTAGGAAATATAATCAATAAAATCGTAATTGTATATGGTGTCAGGTAGGTACAAGAATTATTGGGGGGTCACAGTGTAAGTTATAAAAATGTCTAGCCACTATGCTCTACACCTGAAACTAATATAATATTTAATGTCAACTGTCATTGAAAATTTTTTTAAAAAGTATGAACAGTGACTTTCTTCTAATGAATACAGTATGAAAAGGACAGGGAAAAAGAGTCACTTTTACAGTGGAAATACCTTACAAACAACCTTAGCCAGGTGGTCACGGTCAATATCAACAGTAAAAAATCATTGTGATACTATTTACCCTTGACATGATATGATGAAAATGTCACTTTACCTCAGTGGTTAATCCCCCCCAAAACACATAACTCCAGTCTAATCATGAGGAAAACATCAGACAAATTGCAATACAGGGGTATCCTACAAAATACCTGACCAGTACTCCTAAAAATGTCAAAGTCATCAAAAACAAGCAAAGTCTGAGAAACTGTTACAGCCAATAGGAGCTTAAGGAGACATGAGAACTAAATGTTATATGGTGCCCTGGATGGAATCCTGGAACAGAAAAAAGAAATTAGGTAAAAAGTAAGGAAATCGCCGGGACCGGTTTGGCTCAGTGGATAGAGCGTCGGCCTGCGGACTGAAGGGTCCCCGGTTCGATTCTGGTCAAGGGCATGTACCTTGGTTGCAGGCACATCCCCAGTGGGGAGTGTGCAGGAGGCAGCTGATCGATGTTTCTCTCTCATCGATGTTTCTAACTCTCTATCTCTCTCCTTTCCTCTCTGTAAAAAATCAATAAAATATACTAAAAAAAAAAAAAAGTAAGGAAATCTGAATAATGTATAGGCTTTAATAATAATGTGTCAATATTGGTTCATTAATTGCAATAATGGTACCATATTAATGTAAGACGTTAATAGCGGGAACTGAATGTAAGGTATATATAGAAATTGTCTATATCATCTTCTCAAATTTTCTATAAATCTAGGCCCTGGTCAGGTAGCTCAGTTGGTTGGAGCATTGGCCCAATGCACCAGGGTTGTAGGTTTGATCCCTGGCCAGGGCACATGCATGGAGCAGCCACTGGGTGCATGTATAAGCAGAACAACAAGTCAATGTTTCTCTCTCTCTCTGAAATCAATAAGTAAAAATTTTAGAAAATTGTTTTCTCTAAATCTAAAAATATTCTAAAAAATAAAGTCTATTTAAAATTTTAAGAAGAAAATAAAATTTTAAGGAGAGAAAGAGGGAGAGAATGCAAAAAAAGTTCATCTTTGGTTGGCTAATACAATGGTGCCTTTAACAGAAATAAGGAAAAAGAACTGATATTGATTTTGGTCAGATTGTATTTGAAGTATGACAGTATATCCATGAATGAAAGCTATTTACCAAACAATTATGAAAGGAAATTGGCAACTCAGGAGAGAGGTTGGTGCTAAAAGTAAAAAGTAAAAACTGTAAAGAGTTAAGGAAACTCTTAAGCAGTGAGGAAATGGAAACAGTATGTATAGAACTGACATTCAAGAAATCAAACTGTGGACAGGAAAGAAACAGAAATGATAGGCCTTGATTTTTCAATGAAATAGAAAGTGAGGTCATCTGCCACAAGAGGGAGAATTAAAAGGAAAGGTTATAGCCCTCACCAGTTTGACTCAGTGGATAGAGCGTTGGCCTGCGGACTGAAGGGTCCAGGTTTGATTCTAGTCAAGGGCACATGCCTGGGTTTCGGGCTTGATCCCCAGTGGGGGGCATGCAGGAGGCATCGATCAATGATTCTCTGTCATCATTGATGTTTCTCTCTCTCTCCCTCTCCCTTTCTCTCTGAAATCAATAAAAAAAATTATTTACATTTTTAAAATAAATAAATAAATGGAAGGTTACAGAGAGCCAGAAAAGGTTGGGGAAATGGCCATGGTAGACTGTAAGCAAACCAAGAAAGAAGAATTCGAGAGAAACTGTGATCTTGGCAGAAGTTAACATTAGGTTATATTATACTGGATCTGCTAGTTTCTGTGCTTTTTCTCTAGCTATATGCTGTGACCTGGAAGCAGAAGCCAAGAAAACAGTTGATGAGTATGACTCAAAATAACATAAGTGCTTGCTTAGTATAGATCAAAACAAATGAAGAAAGCAATGAGGATAGTACCAAAGTGCCTGGTCACAGAGGTCTAGCAAGGGCAGCATCAATGATAGTCATGAAGGTAGTGATAAGACTCAATGAAATTGGAAAGGTCAAGAACCAGAGAACCTAAGGAAGGCAAAACGCTGCTTCTGTGGGTGTGACGTAGTGAAAAAAGTGACTAGTAAGGAGGCAAAAATAAGTGATGGAGAGCACATGAAGGGGAAGCAGTATCATAGGTAAGGTCCAAGTTGTAGTGACTCTGATGTGTAGCTGGTTTGAAAATACAAAGGAAAGTCAACGGTCTCATGCTGAGGAACTATAAGATCAAAGTATCCAAAGGTGCTGGAGATACTGAGGATGAGAGCAAGAAACAGTGGAGAGAAAAAGAATGATGGCCCTGAAGTTTTAGAGAAAAAGCTATAATTGCATGGCAATACCTTCCATTGTTGGGGTCCAGCCCCAGCAGGTCCAGGGGTTCCCAAAGGTGTGGACGGAGTCAGCAAAGAAGGAATGACACGGAGACAACGTTCAGTTGATCAGCAGCCTAGCCAGGTTCTCTAGTCAGGGTCTCCAGCCAGGTTCTGTTCTTTATTCTCCTATTACATCTGTATTTATACCAGTTGATTTTAATCCTATCCATTCTATTCCAAAGGTTAGGGCGTTTGTTATCTCCATTCCAAGGTCACTACTCTATTGTTCTGTTAAACTACAAGGAAGTAACTGAAGGAGATTATCCTAAGTAAAGATTATGTAGCTTAAGTGTGATTGTTCGTAGTTAAAGTGATTAATTACCTGCCTGGCACTTAGTTAAGGGGTTTTATTCTCTTCCTTAATCCTGTTAGTCCTGTTAATCCCTAACTCCAGGGAAAAATCCTCACCTGGGGAAACAACCTTTCTCGGGGAGGTGGCCCTGTTTAAAACACATGGCGCTAAGAGGGGGAGCAAACATATGCCATATACGCCAGGTCCCTTAAAACATAAGCTGTGCAGATGTTTCTTCCCTGCAGCCACTGTGTCAAGCAGCAAGGGTGGACCGGCTTCCGGTATTCCATGAGTATTAGTGTGACAGTGGTAGATCAATGATCTGGAAGCAGTAAGAGAAAGCAAAGAAGCAATGTGATTCCTTCTCCTCTTCCACATGGTCACAGAGTTCAGAAAATAATCCTTGGTAGGAAGGTAGGGTGAGATGCAATATCTGGATTTTCATTAAATCAGTTTAAGAAAACAGGTAAGCCCTGGCAGGTGTGGCTCAGTTGGTTGAGCATCCTCCCACGCACCAAGAGGTCACTAATTTGATTCCGGGTCAGGGCACATGCCCAGGTTGTGGGCTCAATCCCAGTCAGGGTGGGTGAGGAAGGCAGCCGATTGATGTTTCTCTCTCACATCAATGTTTCTCTCTCCCCCCCTCCCCCAAGTCAATAAAAAAGTAACAACAATAACAAAAAACAGTTAAGAATAAAGAAGTGTACTGCAAATTGGAAGTTGAATAATATTTTCAAAGCACACATTAAAAGAAGCTAGTTGAAGAAGGACCTACTGAGCAGAGAGCAGGAAAGGTTGTACCCACCACTTTACAATGTGAGGTTGGGGAGAGGTAGCAGAGACCAGGGTTGTCATTAGATATCATAGGAGAGGTGGGGTGGGATATAGAGGACATGAAAAGTAGCAAAGCAAGAAGCATACATGGCACATTTTAAAACAGACCGTACGTACCACAGCACAGGCACAGCATCCCTTCTACAGGAGGCTCTACATACACACTGAAGGCTTCACAAAAGAGAAAACAGTAACACCTTGCCTTGCGCAGCATGTTATAAATTGCTTTCACATATACTATCTTATTTGATTGTCAATGACTAGATAGTCCTATGCACATTTTTCTAAAGATGAGGAAATTAGGATGGGACAAAACCACAATGAAAATCTTGATTTTCAGGTTTCAACACATAAAGCTCACACATGCAGCAGACACTTCAGCATTTCAATCAGCAAGACTGGGAATTCTCCAGCCAGAAGGAATAACTGGTTTCTATCAACTTGTCAGAGGGCTTGAGAGACCACTAGACGCGTTCCTGGTTTGCCTTCTTCCACCTTAGATCCCTCACCTCCTATCACTATCGACAGAGAAGGCAGAGGAGGGTGGGGCCATGGAGGAGAAAACTCGTGCTGAAAGTTCTATTAGGATCTTCATCCCTTCACGCCTCTGGACCAACAATAAAGATGAGGGAGAAAGTGGGAAAAGCGCTATAGAGCAATGAGAAGATCTACAGACACAGCTCCCAGAAAAAGAATTTAAATGTGGTTGGGGTAGCGCAGAAAGCAGGTACAGCTAAAAGATGGGGGAGGGGAAGAAAGGGAAGGTAGGAATTGGAGGGAACTAAGTGTTGGAACCCCCAAGGCTGGAGAACCCAAAAGAGAGATGCTGGAGCTTCGACTGCTAGAGAAAACCTTAAAGGCCCGTGAGGGCCTTGGAGTAGGGGCCAGCATTGAAGGACCCCAAGGTTTGGGTGACCGGAAGCAGAGACCCCTAAACTCGAGACCAGAAGGGGGCGCAGGTGGCACCCCGTAGGAATGAATGGGGAAGGCGGTCCGAAGGGCGGGGCAAAGGAGGGGCCCCGGGATGGGCGGGGCACAGACCCTTTTCCAAGTCCGAACCCCTACCCCGAGAGCCCGGAGAGAAACGGCTTCGCGCCTCCCGCACTCACCGCCGGTCTCGTCAGTTACATAGGGAGTCGCCATCTTGAGAGCGCAAACCACTTCCGGCGTGAGCGGGCTGGGGTCCCGCCCCCTCCCCACCGGAAGTGGAGTCCCGATCGTAGCCTGCCACCATTTTAGTCTTAAAGGGAGCGTACACAATTTCATGGACGAAGATGGGAGGAGGAGGAAGGGAGTAGAAGCTGAAGACGTTAGTAAAATGAAAACAATGGGCTCTTTTACTGTCACTGATACCATTATCGAGCGCCTGCTGCGTGGAAAGCAGTCCGCTGGGCGCCGAAAGAATGCTGAGGCACAGCCCTCCCCTCACAGGCACTCTTAGTCCGTACAGGACCTGCGAGGGAAAAGGGGGCAAGGCCCACCTGCACCCGAAAAGGGGGGGGCTGATAAATGAGGAAAAGAATATTCAGGCCCTGGTCTGCGCCCAGATCCCAGAACGGCTTGGGGACATGGAGCCGGTCGGGCACACTCCGGGAATGCACCGGGGCAGGCGCACTGGTGTTGCTGGGGGCGAATGGAAGACCCCTAATCCTCAGAAGATGGGCAGTCGAAATCGCGCGCCGATTGCTCTCGGCCGCCCGGCTCAACCCGCCGGACAGAGACCCGCCAGGCGAGGAGAGGCGGAGGGCGCTGCGGCCGGTCCCCGGTCGCGGCGACCTCAGGCAGCCCAGGCTCGGCCCGGCCTGCGGCGGCCCCCGGATCCGGGCGGCGAAGTGACGGACTTGCTCTGACCTTCGACCCCGGCCGCCGGCTCGGGCGGGGCCCGGGGTCAGAGGGCGGGGTGCAGCCACGGGGCGGGGCCAGGGTCAGAGGGCGGGGTGCAGCCACGGGGCGGGGCCCGCTCGTATTCGAATGAGCCTCCTCCCCGTCTCTGGGCGACGGGGATGGCGAGCGGGCCACTCGCCAGGAGTGCGGCCCGAGCGGCCACACCTTCTGCAGCCCCGCCCTGCCCCGCCCTGCCTAGTCTCTATGGGACCCCAAGGTTCTCCCTCCCCGGTTCTTTCCAGCAGCTCTGCTCCTTCAGGGCGAAATCCTGCTAAACTCGTTTCCCCTGCAGCCTGGGAGGGGCCGGCGGGTTCCTCTCCTCCGGTGTCACTGCCGCCCTCCCCCAACCCCGTGCTGTGTTTTCCTTCTCTACCCTGTGGTACCTTTTTCCAAATCCCTACACGGGCTCGCGTTCATTCCCACAGCAGCGCTGAAACCAGGGAGGGAGGAGGCGATGTTATTGACCACCTCCATCACCAAGTTCCCTGCCCCACTTAAAACACGCGCACACACACACACACACACACACACAAATGAGAGCAATGGCTAACTAGGAACGACTGAAGGCTTCGAAATGAAGCTTCAAACGTTTTGGGGTAACAGCTTGCCTGCCTGCCCTCCACCTCGCTGACTCTCAGCAGAAGCCCAACTCGGAAGGTCTCAAAAAGACTAGAAAAACGTGTTTGCGTCCCATGCACAGTTCCTGCGAGTGTTGTCACACGGCCATTGTCAACTCTGCTCTCTCACTACCTGTGCTGCAGGTGCCCGACCTGGCGTCCTGTCCTTAGTCTTGTTACTCCTTGGAGGAGAGAGTGTGGAGGCCCCTGAAAACTAGGGGGTGCATGGCCTCGGCTGCACCACCTGAGGAGTGCAGGTGCTCGCCTCCAGCTGCTCTGTGGAAGGTTCTGCAAGAGGGAATCCTGGATGGCCCCCGCTGACTACCCAGCCCTGGGCCCCCCGGTGCCCCCGACATCCTGCCTCAGCTCTGAGGTTGACAGGAAGTGAAACTTAGTGTCTGCCTGGCAGACCTGCCTGGGCCCCGGCCGGCCCGGATGTGGCCCCCCACCCTGAGGAGGAAGAGGGGAAAGAAGAGGCTGAGGAGAACAAGGCTGTTTTTTCCTTTCCCTTTGTTCACTGCGGTTTCTTTCTTTCTGATTTTTATGATGTGGTTGATTAAAGAAATGAGCACCTGGAACTGCAGTCATCAGACGCTTCCTCCTGAGATGTTACTTGGCCTTTCTGCATCCTACCCCCACCAGTAACCGACTTGGGGCGTGACACCGTTCCCAGAGAAGACACACAGGCGCCCAGGCTGATGCCACCTCATTCCTCACTAGAGAAATCGCCTCCTGCTTCACGCGGACGTCTCAAATAATGTCGTCAAAGGGGACTCTCTAACCTCATGTAGGGACAGAACTGATGAGGAGGAGGGAATGAGGAACTCAGGTCATACATAGGGTGTATCACTGGGAGTGTTATTTGCAAGGAAAGCTGAGTGCTTTAAGGAGTAGTATCATTCCAGTATTTCTACTTTTTAAAAAAATGTGTTTTTATTGATTTCAGAAAAGAAGGGAGAGGGAGAGATAGAAACGTAAATGCTGAGAATCATTGATCGGTTGATCAGCTGCCTCCTGCACACCCCTTACTGGGGATCGAGCCTGAAACCCGGGCATGTGCCCTTGATGGGAATCAAACCCAGGACCCCTCAGTCCGCAGGCCGATGCTGTATTCACTGAGCCAAACCAGCTAGGGGCATTCTAGTATTTCTAGATGAGAGGTTCAAGGACAGAAAACTGATTGGAAGAGGCTCTAGGGGACTTGTTCTCAACTGATACCATATGCTTGTTTAGGGTGGGTTCGAGGGGCAGGCACTTGACACATACACACACTCGCACACACCAGGCCACTCTATGGTGTACCCCTAAACTAGGCTCTGTATTTGGCTGTCTTGCAGAACTAAGTACAAGCCCTGGTGCAAAATAGGCCTTTATAAAAAAATATATATTTTTTATTGATTTTTTACAGAGAGGAAGGGAGAAGGAGAGGAATAGAGAGTTAGAAACATCCATGAGAAAGAAACATCAATCAGCTGCCTCCTGCACACTCCCTATGGGGGATGTGCCTGCAACCAAGGTACATGCCCTTGACCAGAATTGAACCTGGGACCCTCAGTGGATAGAGCGTCGGTCTGCGGACTGAAGGGTCCTGGGTTCGATTCTGGTCAAGGGCATGTACCTTAGCTGTGGGTATACCCCCAGTGGGGAGTGTGCAGGAGGCAGCTGATTGATGTTCCTCTCTCATCCATGTTTCTAACTCTCTATCCCTTTCCCTTCCTCTCTGTAAAAAAATCAATAAAATATTTTTTTTAAAAAATGGAGGAGTCTCTTCCAACAAGCCTGTCTTGATTGTCTTAAAACAATCAAGAACTGCTTGCACCCCTCTGTTTCCACTAGAGGTCCTCATGTATTCATTCCTCCTCTTCAACCCCCACCGAAGAATGTAGAAGTATGTCTATATTATATGTGTGTGTGTACACACACAACATTTACAGAACACACATACACCCTCCCAGCCAGGGCTCCCCCCCCCCTTTCTTCTGCCACCAGGTGTAAAAAGGAAGATTCCAGGAACTCAAGCCTTTGTTATTGTGCCCTATTTCAATGAAGGGTAAGAGGAGGTGTGTGTGTGTGTGTGTGTGTGTGTGTGTGTGTGTGTGGAGGGGGAGACGGGGCGGGGCCAGGAAGCAGGATGCCAGGGTCCCCAGTGCCTACCAGTAAGTCCCTTGGCCTCCGTCTCTCTCCCTTGCCACCGTGCTGCCCCCAGGGTCTTCACTCCAGAACAGATTCCAGAAAGAAGCTGAAAAGACCTCTTTTCACCCCGACTTTTGGCCAAGGCCTTCTATGCCACCTGCCAGGACCAGCAGGTAACGTGGGAGGGTGCGGACATAAAGAAAGGGTGGAACAGGCCAGAGTGCTCTTTGCACCTAAACCTCCACCCCAGAATCAAGGGAGCCATCTGGGTTTTGCGAGAAGGAAGTGTCCGTACACTTGGGAAGACAAGTGTGAGGCGTCCGGGTCGGGGTGTTCCTGAGGTGAGGGGCCTGGAGGTAAGGGGGCAGCTTTTCTCAAGTAGCGGCAGGTAGTGGGGCCCCTGGTGGGTGTGTGGGGGGGCGGTTGGGGTCTCAGGATGTGGAGTCTGAACTCTGGCCTCGCTGCCGAGAGATCTCCGGGGTATGGACTTAGCCCATAGTGGATGCACCGGAGCTGGGAAGGCAGCAGTTAGGAGCGGGAGGCGCGGGCCCGGGGCAGCTGTCCCCCTGTGCCGTCCGCTCCCGCCCCCGCCCCCGATCATCCCGAGCTCCCGGGGCTGGAATGCAGGGAGAGGCCGTGAGTGGCTGGAAGGAAGGGGAAACAGCGGCAGAGCGGGCCCCGGGGCGGGAAGAAGATGAGCAGCGCGGGCAGGAGGTGGAGAAGGAGGCACAGACCGGAGCCCTGGAGACACCGGGAGCGGGGGAGCGAGGCTGGGTGAGCTGGAACGGGGGCCTCTCCAGACCGGCATCCCGGTGCTGGGGGCCCCGGGCGCGGGCGCGGGCGGGCCGGCCGGGGTGAGGGGCGGGCAGCTGTGTCGTCAGGAGAGGGGCGGCCCCGCGGCGGCCGTCTCTGCCCGGCCCGGCCCGGCCCCTGCATCCCGGCTCCGGCTCCGGCTCCGGCTCCCGCGCTGCAGCTCCGACCGCGCGCCCTCCGCAGGCAGGTACAGACCCCGCGAGCCCCCGCCGCCCGCCCGGCCCTCGGCGCTGGAGGGCGGGGGCGCGCGAGGGCACGGCCCCGGGCGGGGTAGGGCTGCTGGGCGGCGGAGGAGGAAGCGTGACAGCTGGAGCGGGGAGCCCGCGGGGTTAGCGCCGGGGCGCGGGGGCAGCGGGAGGGCTCGGCCGGAGCCGGGGAGGCAGCGGTGCACCCAGAGCTCCCCGCCTCCTCTCCCTGTCTCGGAGGGATGGGGAAGCCCAGCTCTCAGGGACCCGAGTGCGAGGAAAGTCCATTTTGGGAACCTCGACAACGCTGCACGTTGGAAAAGGCTTCTTGTTTTGGCCTCCTGGTCCCCGACTTCCCACCCGTATCGTCTCCACACCTGTCACCGGGATTCTGAAACTCCCGGGGTCTGAGTCCCGTTTTTCACCTTCGGGGGAGGAAATGAGCTTTACTGAAGAAGAAACGCAAATATGATTGGGCATCTTCTCACCCTCAGAACGAATGAGCCCACATGCCCCAACTGTGCCAACATCGGAACTTCCTCCTGCGCTGCACAATGACCCCCCCCCCCCACCCACACCCCCACACCCCACCCCCTTAATCAAGCAACACTGCCATCTGTGAGGTTTGTGGAGGTTTAACGAATTTTGAGGCTTCAAGCCAAGCCAAATGCTTCCCTCTAGGGGGCTACTAAACTAGTGGCAGCGATGGGCAGGGAAGAGGAGGATGCAGGCTCTCCTGTGGTTAACGGTTCAGAAGTCCAGGTTCAGTCCTGGGCCCTCAAGGACCAGTGCCTGCCCTTGGGGTTCCTTGCTGGGTCAGCCTTAATGTTGTGGGGGCAGAGCTGATCCCTGAGTAATGGTAAACTCCTGGGACTTGGAATGTGAGCAATGAGTGTTGAGGTGAAAAGGGAAACTGTAAATGTTAGCACTGGCTTTGGAAAGCATACTTACCTTTCGGTTACCAGCAATGTTAGTATGTGATGTTTAAAATAAGATCTAGGAACCAGAGGCACGAAGGTTTAATGAAATGGACCCGGGACAGGCTGTGCGGAGTCTGCGTGTCCCCCTGAGACGGTTGCCCTCTCTCTGGGCCTCAGTTTCCTCCCAGCTCTGAGGATGTTCGACGATTCTCTGCCTCCAAGTCAACTAACTCTCTCACCCCGAGTTGGAAGAGGCAGGCAGGGAAAGCAGAGGAGGGAAGGGAAGGGTGAGTCACAGTAGCTGGCGGCTGGCAGCTGACCCCACCCTCCCAACCCTAGCAGCCGCCTGGACTAGCCCAGGTTGTAGACTCAGGGTTGGGATGGAGCGGAGGACAAACCTGGACTTGTTATAGGTCTTTAAGGTTCTAGGATCCTGCAGTTTGTTGCCTTCCAGCAACTGGGGTGGCTAAACTTTCGGGGGGAAAGTCCGAAGGATGGCTGAAAAGATCCCAGGAGTCCTATGTCCAAGGTCGCAGCCCAGGAGTATCCTTGGACCCTGACAGTGTAGTTTGCAGCCACCTCCTCACCCCCCCCCCCGCCCCCCACTCCCCATAGGCAAAATGCAGAATCCTAATGCTACATGTCGGTGCCTGACACGGGGGAAAGTCTACAATTGGGCCTCACTGCTACTGGGAGTCCCTAGAATTTATGCCTTCCTGGGTCAAAGATATCATTTTCCCTAAACTCCAGATGTGCGTTTCTCTAGGTACCATCCTTGTATTATAATAAAATAACAAAAATAATACTATCTAACATTTATAGAGTTCTTCTGTGTCATGAAGTTTACTAAGTATGTTGCATGTATTACCTTATTTAATCCTCACATGGTGACTAATTTCTCTAGGTAACCATTTTATCGATGCGGAAACAGGTTTAGGGAGATGAAATAACTCACCCAAGAGCTAGGATTCTAATCCATGCCTATCGAATTCAAAAGTCCATACTCTTAACCTCTACTGTATACTACATTTAAGACCTTGGAGGCTAGGAAGGATCATTTTTTGAAAAGAGAGACAAGAAAGAAGTATTGTCCTTTTGTCCCTTGTTTGCTCTCTCCCTGTCACTTTCTCTCGCAGATGTCCTAGAACCTTGGAGCCATCTAAGAATTCCCAGGGGTAATCAGAGTGGCTAATTAAGCCATACAGGCCCATTAGCCATAAGACTATTATGTATTCATTAGCTCTGTTGGCAGTAGAAGTTGGATTATAGTCTTTGAAAAGGGCCAGAGGGGTGGACTCCTTTCTCCAGAATATCAGTGTCACAGAACCCCTCCCTAAGTGTTCCCAGAGCGCCCCCAGGCGAGGAATGTTATACACATAGAGGTGGGCAGCAAAGATGTCCCAAGGTTAGAGGCTACAGAGTAGATTCTTGCACCACCAGAAAAGAAATTCTCATAGGTTCTAACTGCCTCCTTGAGCCTGAATAAATAAGTGGGCAGAGGGGAGGCAGAGGTCAGATTAACATTATTCATTCATTTAACAAATATTTATTTAGCACCTACTATATGTGCTCCAAATTGTCTCACGTATTCCCCTGCCTATCAAGATGGACACGCTGGCATCCCATTTAACCATATTTGTATTATTATTCTCAAAATATGACTCCTTAACTTTACATAACTATTTGTACAACCAATATGGAGCACCTACAACATGCTGGGCACTGGGTTTTTTTTTATTATTAAGTTATTACATATGTGTCCTTATCCCCACATTACCCCCCCCCCCCACTCATGCCCTCATCCCCCATTGTCTGTGTCCATTGGTTAGGCCTATATGCTTGCATATAAGTCCTTTGGTTCATTTCTCTCCCTTACCCCCACCCTCCCCTACCTTCCCTCTGAGGTTTGACAGTCTGATCGATGCTTCTCTGTCTCTGGATCTGTTTTTGTTCATCAGTTTATGTTGTTCATTATATTCAACGAATGAGTGAGATCATGTTTGGGCACTGTTTTTGATATTGGGGCTACAGTGATGAATAATACTGACAAGCCTTGGCTGGTTTGGCTCAGTGGATAGAGCGTTAGCCTGCAGACTGAAGAGTCCTGTGTTTGATTCTCGTCAGGGGCACATGCCCAGGTTGCTGGCTCGATCCCCAATAGGGGGTGTGCAGTAGGCAGCCGATCAATGATTCTCTCTCATCATTGATGTTTCTATCTCTCTCTCCCTCTCCCTCTCTGAAATCGATAAAAATATATTTTAAAAAGAAACAAAAGATTAAAGAAATAGAATTTAAAAAATGATAAGTTCCTGCCCTTGTGGAACTTACATTTTATTTTTTTTTAAATATATTTTATTGATTTTTCACAGAGAGGAAGGGAGAGAGATAGAGAGAATTAGAAACATCGATGAGAGAGAAACATCGATCAGCTGCCTCTTGCACATCCTGTGCCCGCAACCCAGGTACATGCCCTTGACCGGAATCGAACCCGGGACCTCTCAGTCCGCAGGCTGACGCTCTATCCACTGAGCCAAACCGGTTTCGGCAGGAACTTACATTTTAGTAGGAGAAGACAAACAGGAAAGAAAATAATTGGGTATGAGATTTATCAGGATGATCACTTAGTAAGTTATATAATGTCTAATCACTGGGATGAAACTAATACAATATATGTCAACTGTAGTTGAAAAATAAAAAATGGTTCAAAGAAAAAAATAGGGTTCAAAGAGAAAAATAATTTCTAGCTGTGTTATGTTCTATGAAAGAAATGACGGTGCTATGCAAAGGAGGGGACTACTTTAGAATGATCAGGGAAGGACTCTTGGAGGAGCTGACATTTCAGCTTTGGCAAAAAGTCAGCTCTGCCCACGAGTATGGAAGAGTGTTCCAGGCAGACAGAACAGTAAGTCTCATGGCCCTGAGCAGGGAAGAACTTGGTATGTTTGCAGATCAGAAAGGAGGTCAGTGAGACTAAAAGGCAGTGTTTGAAGAGGAGAGTGTTGCTCAGTGGTTGAGCATCCACACATGAACCAGGAGGTCAGGGTTCAATTTCCAGTCAGGGCACATTCAGGGGTTGCAGGCTCAGTCCCCAGTAGGGGGCATGCAGAAGGCAGCTGGTCAATGATTCTCTCTCATTGATGTTTCTGTCCCTCACTCCTCTCCCTTCCTCTCTGAAATAAATTTTATTTATTTTTATTTTTATTTTTTTAAAATATATTCCATTGATTTTTTACAGAGAGGAAGGGAGAGAGATAGAGTTAGAAACATCGATGGGAGAGAAACATCGATCAGCTGCCTCCTGCACATCTCCCACTGGGGATGTGCCTGCAACCCAGGCACATGCCCTTGACCGGAATCGAACCCGGGACCCCTCAGTCCGCAGGCCGACGCTCCATCCACTGAGCCAAACCGGCTTCGGCTGAAATGAATTTTAAAAAATTTTATATATATATATATATATATATATATATATATATATATATATATATACAGAAAGACAAGCAGGGGCCCCTGCCACACAATTCTTGGATTGCAGTTTGGTTCCTGCCTTGGGAAGTCCCAACCTCTTCTTGGAGCTTTAGTTTCTTCACCTATAGAATGGCTATACCAATCATTTTTTATCTCATAGAATTTTCTTTTAATTGTTAATACAATAACTACTGTTTCTTGAAGGCCTTCTGTATGCCAGGCATTATAGTTGGTACTTTTTATACATTATTTGACAATCCTCACAACTGTGATAGATAGGTGTCATTCTCCCCATTTTACAGATGTAGTTTGTCCAAATCAGACGCTGGTATCAGAGCTAAAAATAGAACCCAGATATGACTAATCCTAGTTCTGTTTGACTCCAAAACGGTGCTGTCCTATGCTGTGCCATACTAATGTGAGATATTATTATTGCTGTTTTTCAATACTCAGGGCAAGTTGCCCTCTGCTACTTGGTCTCTGGGCCAGTGGTCAGCATGATCCACGTGATGGCTCCTCTTTGGTCTCTGAGTCCCAGAGCTAAAAAATTAGCTCCCTAAACACTGTTAGCCAACCTAGGTGGGTAGAAGGAAGACCCCATAATTTGAGACTCCCACATTTAGTTAAACCCTGCTGCAACCGGGAAGCCAGGCAGATAGATGTCTTTCCCCTAACTTCTCCCAATCTCACGTGCCTGGCTTCCCCCCTTCCTCAGTCGAGCTGGACACTGGCGAGGCGGGGCCAAGGTTGGGGACCCACCAGAGTTGGTTCTGTGTCGCGCGCGTCAGAAGCGCTAGAGGTCGTTGCGGGGCGTGGGTGGCTCGGGGAGTGGGTGGCAGAGCGGGGCTGGAGACCGAGGCTGGAGGCGGAGCAAAATGGGGTCCTGGCCCGGAAGGCGTGCCAACAGCGCAGTGAGAACCACCAGGGCGGCCGGGATGTGGGATCCGCGATGGAGAGCACGGGCTTGGAATTGACTGCAGAGATTGGGGGTGGCGGGAGAAAAGGTAGAAGCAGGCGAGAGACACACTCACGAAGACATATACACTGGGAAAGCGGGTGTGGGGGCGGGAAGGTGAGGGTGGTCAAGATGAATTAAGACAGATTGGGGGGCGAGGGGAATAAGAGAGCTGGAGAAGGATCCAGAAATGGAGGAGAGTAAGAGATGAGTCAAAAACAGAGACAAAGGACAGTCTGTCAGGGAGAGATAGAGACACATGGAGAGGAACACAAGGCACAGAAGAGACTCAGAGAAAAGGAAAGAACAGAAATAATAGTGGGAGTGGAGAATTAACGGAGTAGACAACCACAGAGACCATGCTGGCTCTTTCAGCCACATGCTCTTGTCATCCTCCAGACCTACCCTTGGAAGCCCACGTCCAGGCACCACAAGCTGTACTACCACGCTGCCCTTGTGGCCACCCTTGTGAAAAAAAGGAAGATGGCCAAGGAGAGGGGCCTAATAAGCCCCAATGATTTTGCCCAGCTGCAAAAATACATGGAATGTGAGTCTTTCTCTCAGTCCTTTAGTTCTGGAGACCTTACCCCAGAGAGCTCCTCCTCTTCCTTCAATTTTCCCCCCTCACCCCCAGTTTTCCCCATGATCTTGAACCAGTCAGCTCCTAAGATATGCCCATGACTAGGAAAGGGAGGAGAGGGAGATGGGGAGATGTCTGGGGTCTCAGCTGTCCATCTACCTTCTCTGAACCTTGACTGCCTGTTCCAAGTCTCAGAGAAGAAAAAATAGGGGTACCACTTGGAGGATCTGAAATGTTATTCTCTTCTGTATTTCTGTGCATTTCAGACTTTCTTCTTTCTTCGTCTCACTTGACTCTTTTTTCCTGTTGGATGTCTGGGTGGGACACTGGCAGAGGGCAGGGAGAGCTAAACTAGACTAATGCTCTTCTTTTACTCTCTTCACACCGTAGACTCCACAAAGAAGGTCAGTGATGTCCTAAAGCTCTTTGAGGATGGTGAAATGGCTGGATATGTCCAAGAAGATGTGAGTGGCAGCTGGTAAATCTTTTCCTGGACCAACTCCTCCTATCTTTGTTTTTTGCTACACCATTGGGATCCCCAACTTCCAGGGATTATTCTGGGCCCAACCATGCTCTCTTCCCTCGAGATACCCCAACATTCATTGTTACTGCAGCTATTGCTTTAGGACAAAGCAAGAGATTCTAGTAATTCAGGACTCAACCTAAGAAGTTATACTCCTGCCTTGGGTGCTTCTCAATTCTGCACTTACTGTCTCTGTCCCCACTACTCCCAATTCTTCAATCCCCAACTCCCATCCTGCAGACTCCCCAGGATAATGGTTGCTCTCATCATAGGCCATTGGGTATGAGGGATTCCAGCAATTCCTGAAAATCTACCTGGAAGTGGATGATGTTCCCAGTCACCTAAGCTTGGCCCTGTTTCAATCCTTCCAGACTAGTTACTCCTTAGAAGAGACTGTAAAGAAAGGTATGGTCACACAGGTGGGAATGGGCCCAGCCTCCTGAAGAAAAGTCATGGGTTTTGGGGTGAGAGCTGAATTGAGTCACATGCTGGGGTTAGGGTTGGGGGTCAGAGGTAGAGGTCTCTGGGAGCCGGAAGAAGGAAAGTTAAAGGGAAGAGTTGGGACAAACAAAGGAAAAGAGAAGAGCCAGAGTGAAGGGAGCCCCACCTCAGACTTACTGTACGTTTTGTATCCAGATATGGTGTGTCTCAGTGATGTCTCCTGCTACTTTTCCCTGCTGGAGGGTGGCCGACCGGAAGACAAGCTAGAATGTGAGTTGCCATTCTGGACTCGGGGAGGGGAAGAAGGTGAAGGGAGAGAGGGTGTTCCCCAGCCTTCCTTCCCTAATTTTTTCAGGATTCCTAAAGACCGACAGGGCCCGACAAAGGTGGGGCCAGAGAGTGAGCCCATTTTCTCTGTTCCCCCAGACTCCTTATACCTAATGCCATCCACCATAGTCACCCGAGTTCCTATGTTTTGTACATTTTCATGTAGGTGGCCTGGGGTGTTCTTGGGATGTAGATGGTGTGTAGTATCTCCCCTATCAGGTTCACTGAGGGTGGAATCCAGACCTGTTTCCCCTCCCTTTTTGTCTCCTTTTTCAGTCCCAACCCCAAGCTCTGGGCTCTTCATCTAAAAGGTTTCTCCCTATCTCTTTGTTTCCCCTGTATTCTATGATGAATTCTTTGGGTATCCCTCACAAACTGACCCTGGCCCCCCTAAAACACCCCACAGTCACCTTCAAGCTGTACGACATGGACAGAAATGGGATCCTGGACAGCTCAGTGAGTTGGGGGACCTGTATGCTGGGCAAGGGAGTATGTGTCCATTTGTCTGTGCCCTCCTGTCTCAACTCTTCCAGGATCTTAAGAAGCAGAGGAAGCTAGAGGGAGAAGTTGAATCTTGTAGAACTAAATTTGGGAGTAGGTCCCAAGCTCTTGACCCCTAAAAGAGGAGGCTGGAGACATGAATTGGGGACTGCCTTGCAAACATATGAACACACATAGACTTAGCATAGGCACCTGAGAATGAGAGATGGGTCTGGGGTGGAATGTAAGAACTCTGATTTCTAGAGAACGGTTTGAATGGTGGTAGTGAGGTGGGATATGGCTGTGGCTCTTACTCTCTTGGCCCACAGGAAGTGGAAAAAATCATCACACAGATGATGCGAGTGGCTGAATACCTGGATTGGGATGTGTCTGAGCTGAAGCCGGTAAGGCAGCTCTTCCTTCATGTCCCTTCTTGTATTTTCTCCCTGGTGAGTCTACTTTACCCTTACCTAGGATGGCTGGTCTAGGGTGTCCTGGGGGGCCTTGGAGAGGTGTCAGATCTGAGGGGCCACTCACACCAAGAGTCTCCCCATTCTCTGCTCAGATTCTTCAAGAAATGATGAAAGAGATTGACTATGATGGCAGTGGCTCTGTCTCCCTGGCTGAGTGGCTGCGGGCTGGGGCCACTACGGTGCCATTGCTAGTGCTGCTGGGCCTGGAGATGGTGAGTAGAGAGACCTGTAAGGAAGTTAAGACAGCTGCCTTGGGTTGTTTGCCAGAGGTTAGTTCTCTAAGGGCTTAGACACTCCCTAGCATTTACTGTGCCCTCCTAGACCCTGAAGGACAATGGGCAGCACATGTGGAGACCTAAGAGGTTCCCCCGACCAGTCTACTGCAACCTGTGCGAGTCAAGCATTGGTCTTGGCAAACAGGGCCTGTGCTGTAACCGTGAGTGATGGGGCCTGGGAGTGTGGGAGCAGAGGGGCAGCCCAGCTGTCTGTGGGAGCATGGTGCTCTGAACTCAGTGTAACCTGGGTTTGAACTCTGACCTCTGTCACTGACTAGTTATGTGACCTAGTTAAGCCTTAGTTTCCTCAACTGAAATTGAGATCATTGTGAGCATTAACTAAGTTGTTGCAAGGAAAGTGCTTCATCCAGTGCATGTACCTACTATTAATTCTACAATAAAAATTAGTTATTATTATTGTTTTATATCTGGGCCTCCTTTGGATCATCCAACTCAGTTATTGGCACGCGGAGGGAGTAGGGGTAGTCATGCAGTAACAATTGCTCTCTTAGGGGGAAGAGTGAGCAAAAGGCATAGGTCTTGGAGGTGAACCCCCACCCCAAACTTTAATTATCTACCATACCCTCACAGCAAGGGATTATATGTCTTGTTTCAGTGAGTGATCCTACCTCACCCCCGGGTAAGGAGGAACTAGAGAGAGGGGCTTTAGCTAAGGCTCTGACCTTCTTCCTCCTTGCCCAGTCTGTAAGTACACCGTTCACGACCAATGTGCCATGAAGGCCCTGCCTTGTGAAGTCAGCACCTATGCCAAGTCTCGGAAGGACATTGGTGTGAGTGACCCCCATGCCTACCCCATCACCATCCATAGCCTGGCCCCAGCCCTTGGCCCATTGTTACCCTCAACCCTTCCCCAGTCCTTGCTCAGACCCTCTCAGACTGGGATTGCCTTTCTCCCCAAGGTCCAATCACATGTGTGGGTGCGAGGAGGCTGTGTATCTGGAAGATGCGACCGCTGTCAGAAAAAAATCCGGATCTACCACGGTCTAGTTGGGCTGCATTGTGTGTGGTGCCACCTAGAGGTCAGTTCAGAGGCTTTGTCTACAGGCTGCGCCTTGGGGCCCCTGCTTAAACTGCCCTGTCTTCTCTTTTATCTCTAGTCTTCTCGCCTCCCAGACAGCTTATCCCTTACAGCCCCTATGGGCTCTCTTTTCAGTACCAGATCCCCAAGTTGAGAAGTGATGAGGTTCCCTCCACGATCTCGCCATGCCCACCTTGTCTTTCAGATCCATGATGACTGCCTGCAAGCTGTGGGCCATGAGTGTGACTGTGGGCTGCTCCGGGATCACATCTTGCCCCCATCTTCCATCTATCCCAGCGTCTTGGTGAGTGCTGTGGGAAGTGGCTGGGAGGGGACACGAGTGCTTCTCCGATTTAAAAATACACATGCACACAATGCCATTTAGAGCAGAGAGCCTATACTTTTAGGACTCAAGTCAAACTCTCATCTCTTTAGGGATTCACACACAATCCAGTTTTCCTTCCCTTTGCTTCCCTTCCTAGGCCTCTGGACAGGAGCATAAAAGTAGCAAAGCAAGCCAGAAGATCGTGGATGATTTAAATTTGAGCACGTTTGAGGCTCTGCGGGTACAAGGCTGAGAGGGTTGGGCTTCATGTGGTGGGGAATGGTTTTCCTTCACTGGAACCCTCCTGGGGGGAATGAAGTAGAAACCTGGGGAATTGTGCCTGCTCTCCAGAAGCCCCACCCTGGTAGAGGAGGGGAAAAAATATCTTGGGGGAATAACAGCTTTCTGTTCCTGTCTCCAGGGTCCATCTGAACTCTAACAAAACCCTGTGTTCCTTATCCTTGTTTTCTTCCTCCATGCAGATTGACCCTGTTGCTAACACCCACCCACTTCTGGTCTTTGTCAACCCTAAGAGTGGTGGGAAGCAGGGAGAGAGGTGAGAAAACAATACTGGGTCTTCTGAGATGGAGGGAGAAGACCGACAGAGATTTGGAATCTGTGTGTATGGAGAGGACTTTCCTTGAGGAGGACAGCAAGAAGGTGGGGTACAGAAACTCCATCCCCTGCCATGAGCTTTCCTTTTTCCCTCAAATAGGGTGCTTTGGAAATTCCAGTATCTGCTAAACCCTCGACAGGTGTTCAACCTCCTAAAGGATGGTCCTGAGCCAGGGTGAGTGTAAGTTGGGAGCTATAGCACAATGTTTGTGTGTGTCTGCCTATCTGTGTATGTTGAGAGAGCAGGAAAGATTGCATGTTGGGAGGGGAGGGCCAAGGGACCCCCTAGAAATCAGAATTCAGAATGCTGTTTTCACTAGGGTCACTGAGTATTCTGTCCTCTAAGTGCTCTGCCTCATCATTGTTCTGCTCAACGGTTGGAGATACCAATTTTTCCTAACTACTAAGGAGTAGCTATAAACTCTCCCCATTGTACCTTTTCTCTGCCCTTAATAGAGATAAGTCTTTTGACATAGGAGAAGGGGATTATAAGCAAAGTCCAAAAAAAAAAAAAAGTAATCTGCCTGTCCGGGAGTTGGGTAGCCTCATTCCAGTTATCGTTCCTCATCTTCTCTTTCACCTTTTGTCTCAGGCTTAGATTCTTCAGAGAAGTTCCCGATTGCCGGATTTTGGTGTGTGGTGGAGATGGCACAGTAGGCTGGATCCTCGAGACCATTGGTCAGTGCAGGGAGCGCTCCGGGCAGGGCACTCGGGCAGTGGCCTTCCAGAGCTAACTCCCTCCATGCATCTCCGCACCTGCCTCCCCAGACAAAGCCAACTTGCCTGTTGTGCCTCCTGTTGCCGTGTTACCCCTGGGCACTGGAAATGATCTAGCTCGTTGTCTAAGATGGGGAGGAGGTAAATGATTAGAAACTTTTTCTTGGGTAATGGGTGGAGTTTGGTTGGAAGGGGAAGACACCTAGAAAGCATCTAGGCGTCTGGTGAACAAAGAGGGTTGGGAAGAATAGGCAGAGATGGGCGGGTACCAAAGTGGATTGTCCCAAAAGAAGAGAGCTGTGGAAGGAACAAGGATCACAGTCTGAACATAGAAGGGTCAAGGGTGATGGTTCTCTCCCCTATAAATCTAAAAATCTTCTATTTCTCCCAACCAATTCTTAGGGCCCAGAGCATCAGGGAAAATGGGGGTAGAGGGAGGACAATGTAGGAATAAGAAAGGTTGTATAAGAGCTAAGCCAGCTCTGGCCAGTGTGGCTCAGTTGGTTGGGCATTGTCCCGTGCACAGAGAAAGGTTGCTGGTTCGATTCCTGGTCAGGGCACATGCCTGGATTGCAGCTCAATCCCCAGTAGTATGCAGCAGATTGATGTTTCTTTCTCTACCTGTCCCTTCTTCTCTCTCTCTCTCTCATATCAATGAAAACGTATTTTTATGTAAGCCAGATGCCGAGTGATGGAACTTGTAGGGAGATTGGCCATGACTCATCCATTCATTCAACCAGTTAATCAGGTCATGTATTCATTCATTATAATTTCTTCCCAAGTGTATTGCAACAGTCTCCTAACTACACTCCCATTTCTAGTCTTTTGCTCCCTTCAAAGAGAAAGAGTTGAAGGCATTGGTGGTTAAAGATGTCAGTGTGGGGCAGGTTGAGTTTGAGGTATCTTGGAGCTGAGCTGCTGGATTCAAAGCTGTGAGATGTCACAGGAGATTATAGAATAGGGGTCTTCTAAGGAGAGTAAAAAGTGTTTTAAATGGAAGAAATTATGTAAAACCATTGGAGCCACCAAACAATGTGGTGGTGCATTAGGGGAAAGTGTGAGTCATTCATTGTTACTGGGACATAAGGGGTGAAATGGGGAATGGGGAGAAGGAGGACTGAGTTTTCTAGAGTCCAGATTGTGGAGGGTCATAAATGCTGTGCTGAGGAGTTTTTAACTTCATCCTGCTGGAGATTGCAAGCTGACAGCCCACAGAAATTATTTGTATTGTCTACCTTGCAGCGTTTTAATTTTTTGACTTTGGTTATTTCTAAGAAGTGGGTTATGTATTCTTCAAATTCCCACAATCCCTGGGCTTCCTACTATTCACTTGTCCACTTTACCTTTCTAACAACTGAGGCATTTGAATGTGCAATTCCTGAACCGTAGGGAGCTCTTTTTTTTTTTAATTTAATATATTTTATTGATTTTTTACAGAGAGGAAGGGAGAGGGATAGAGAGTCAGAAACATCGATGAGAGAGAAACATCGATCAGCTGCCTCCTGCACATCCCCCAATGGGGAAGTGCCCGCAACCCAGGTACATGCCCTTGACCGGAATCGAACCCGGGACCCTCCAGTCCGCAGGCCGACGCTCTATCCACTGAGCCAAACCGGTTTTGGCCATAGGGAGCTCTTAAACTCATGAAAAATATATGTAAAATATTATACTCTTGTATACACTGGCCGGTGTGCTCAGTGGTTGAATGTCAACCTATGAACCAGGAGGTCATGGTTCAATTCCCAGTCAGGGCACATGCCCGGGTTGTGGGCTCAATCTTGTGTGGGGCATGCAGAAGGGAGCCAGTCAATGATTCTCTCTCATCATTGATGTTTCTATCTCTCTCTCCCTCTCCTTCTTCTCTGAAATCAAGAAAAAAATATATTTAAAAGTAAAGTAAAATATTATACCCTCTCTATATAAAATATTATTCCAGAAATTAGGAATATTTTTTAAATGTATTTTTATTGATTTTTTACAGAGAGGAAGGGAGAGAGATAGAGAGTTAGAAACATCAATGAGAGAGAAACATTGATCGGCTGCCTCCTACACACTCCCCACTGGGGCTGTGCCCGCAACCAAGGTACATGCCCTTGACCGGAATCGAACCTGGGACCCTTGAGTCCGCAGGCCGATGCTCTATCCACTGAGCCAAACCGGTTAGGGCTAGGAATATTTTTGAATACATATTACCATGTAAATTTTTGGCCAGATTTTATTTATTTGTTTGTTTTGTTTTGTGTTAATCCTCACCTGAGGATATTTTTCCCATTGGTTTTCTTTTTAAAATATTTTTATTGATTTCAGAGAGGAAGGGAGAGGAAGAGAGAGAGAGAAATATCATTGACCGGTTGCCTCCTGCACACCCCACACTGCAGACCAAGCCTGCAACCCGGGCATGTGCGCTTGACTGGAATCGAACCTGGGACCCTTCAGTCCACAGGCCGACACTCTATTCACTGAACCAAACTGGCCAAGGCCCCATTGATTTTTTAAAGAGAGTGGAAGGAAGGAGGAGAGACACACACAGAGAGAAACATCATGTGAGAGAGACACATTGATTGGTTGCCTCCCGCACGCACCCCAACCAGAGCCATGAGGTAGAAGCCACAATGTTTGGTAACTAATGGGTTGTGGAGGAGGACGTGAAGACCAGTCTAAGACATTTCCTAGGTCTGTGGACTGAGCAGATGGGATGGCATTTACTAAGATATGGGATACAGGAGGAGGACCAGTTTAAGGAAGAAAGATTCATTTTTAGACACGCTGCATTGAGGTGTCAGTGGAGCACCCAGATGGAAGTGTGTGGTGGGTAGTTAGAAGTCAATGTTAAAAATTTAGGAGACCCCGTGATCCCACTTCTAGGAATATATCCCAAGAAAACAGAAACACCAATCAGAAAGGATATATGCATCCCTATATTCATAGCAGCACAATTCACCATAGCTAAGATCTGGAAACAGCCTAAGTGCCCATCAGTAGATGAATGAATTAGAAAACTGTGGTACATCTACACGATGGAATACTATGCTGCTGTAAAAAAGAAGGAATTCTTACCATTTGCAACAGCATGGACGGAACTGGAGAGCATTATGCTAAGTGAAATAAGCCAGTCAATGAAGGAAAAATACCACATGATCTCACTCATTTATGGATAATAAAGGCCATCATAAACTTATGAACAAAAATAGATACAGAGGCAGAGCAACCTCGAACAGACTGTCAACTACAGTGGGAAGGCCGGAGAGGGTTGGGGGTGTGGGGGAGTGGGGTAAGAGATCAACTGAAGGACTTGTATGCATGCATATAAGCATAACCAATGGACATAAGACACTGGGGGGTAGGGGAGGCCAGGGGATTGTCAAGGGCAGAAAAAAAAGGAGACATATGTAATACTCTTTGTAATACTTTAAGCAATAAAACAATTTTAAAAAATTTAGCAGAAAAGTCAGGGCTGAAGATACATGTTTGAGAGTCATCTGCTCCTGGGTGGTAATTGACATCTGGAGAAGAGTTACCAGGAAAAGAGTTAAGAAGAGAAGGTGGATGAGAACAGGCAGATCCTGGTAATCACCCTATTTAAGGTTTGAGCAGAGGAAGATGAATTATTAATGGAGTCTATATTAGTCACCTGTTTCTGCTATAACAAGTCACCACAAACAGTGGTTTAAAACACAGCTCTGACTGGTTTGGCTCAGTGGATAGAGCATCAGTCTGGGGACTGAAGGGTCCCCGGTTTGATTCCGGTCAAGGGCATGTACCTTGGTTGCGGGCACATCCCCAGATGGGGGTGTGCAGGAGGCAGCTGATCGATGTTTCTAACTCTCTATCCTTCTCCCTTCCTATCTGTAAAAAAATCAATAAAATAGATTTAAAACAACAACAACAACACAAATTTATCATCTTAACGTTCTGAGGATCAGAAGTCCAAAATAGGTCCTACTGCACTAAAGTCAAGGTGCTGGCAGGGCTGTGTTTTGTTTAGAGGCTCTAGGGGTCCCCTTTTACTTATAAGGACCCCTGTGATCACCTTGGGCCCCCCTAGATAATTCAGGATACTCTCCCCATTTTTAAAATCATTAATTGAATCACACACGCAAAGCCGCTTGCTGTGTACGGCAACACATTCACAGATTCTGGAGACGAGGATGTGGACATCTTCGAGGGGCCATTATCCTGCCCGCCGCAGATACTATGAAGGAGCAGTTAGAGAGGGCCCTCTGTCACTTAGAGAGTGCTAGTTTAGAAACCAAGTGAGCAGTTCCATGAGTTAAAATAAGAACTAAAGATACACTATTGGTTTTGGCAGGAATCACTGGCATCTTTGCCAAAAGCGTTTCAGCAGGGTTGTATGGTGAAAGGCAAATTACAGTGGGTTGAACCACCAATGGAATGTGAGGAAGTGAAGACCCAGTTTTGTAATCTTTTTCTTCCTGATTGCAAAAATAATACGTGCTTGTGGTAAAACATACTTCAAACGTTTCAGATATACGTGCCAAGAAAGTGAAAGTTCTCTGTAATCTGCTCCCTGAAGTTTTGGAGTCTATTTCCACATGGTTTTCTTTCTAGAGACATACTAATCTGTATTTAAACAACAAGGTCATTTTACAGATGCTTTTCTTCTTCTTTTTAACGAAACAGTTCATCTTGGTTGTCATTATATTTCTTTTTTTAAATATATTTTTATTGATTTCAGAGAGGAAGAGAGAGGCAGAGAGAGATAGAAACATCAAGTGATGAGAGATAATCATAGATTGGCTGCCTCTTGCACACCCCTACTGGGGATCAAGCCCGCAACCCAGGCATGTACCCTTGACTGAAATCGAACCCAGAACCCTTCACTCCTCAGGCCAACACTATCCACTGAGCCAAACCTGCTAGGGCTGCCTCACTCCTTTTATTACTGAATAGCACTATGCTCTGTGAATGTCATTATTTACTTATTTATTTTTATTTTGAGAGCATGTTTATTACAGCTAAGGATAGCGAAAGGAGGAAGGGCTTAGGATAGAAGAAGCAACAGGAGAGAGACAGGCGAGGCTGCTTAAGGTCCCTAGAACTGTTATAGGAAAAAAGAAGTGAGCCAAGGTGGGGCTGCTTTCGCTCACTGGAAAGTCAGAGGAAATGGGGCCTTGGACACAGGTTCAGAGGGTTAGCCCGGGAGGAGCAGCTGCTGCCCATGGCTCCCCTGGTTGCAAGTCTTGTGGGGACTGTTAGAGTTTAGGAGAGGCATGCCTGTCGGGGAAGAAAAGCATGGATGTGCTCCTGGGAGGGAACGTGCCTTTCATAATTTATTTAACCAGTCCCCTCTTGATAGACATCTGGGTAGCATTTAGTCTTTTACTACAAACCATGTGCCGTGGACACTGCACATCTATCTCTGCACACAGATGTGAGAATTTCTCTAGGAGAGATTTCAAGAAGTGAAATTGCTGGCTCCAAGAGCATAAAGATTTGACACTTGATTAGTTATTTTCTTTTAAAAAAAATAGTGCTTGCTTGAGCAGTATATATACTAAAATTGGAATGATACAGAGACGATTACCATGGCCTCAGTGCAAGGACAACACACAAATTTGTGAAACATTCCATATTAAAAAGAAAAAGAAAGTAATACGTCAGTACATTTTCACTGTAAAAAATTTTGAAAAGTGAAATGTGTAAGTCTTCACATATAGGTCTCTTTTTCCTTACTCCTCACCAAATTCCACATTCCTCCCACTGCTTCCTATTTGCACTCATTTTTCTGTTTTCACATGCACACACACACACGGAACTTTTAAACAAACATAAATGGGATCATGCTATCCAAATTGTTCTGGTTCTTTTTTTCATGGCCTAATGTGTCTTGGAGCTCTTTCCATGTTAGCTTCTATAGATTTCATTTTGCATTCAGTAGCTGCTCATTATTTCATGGCATGGATTTGCCACCATCCATATAACCTTCCCTTACTGATGAGCATTTAGATTTTTTCCAATATTTTGCTATTTTAGAAGTACCTCAGCAAACTTACTTGTATATCCACTGCTGTGCACATGTGTGTTAGTTTCTGTAGGTGAAATTCCTAAAAGTGGAATTGCTACATCAAAGGATATGTTTTGATAAAATTTGATAACGTTTTGATAAAAATTGCCAAATTGTCTTCCAAAAACGAAATAACAATATATGCTCCAACTAACAGCAAATGAGAGCGCCAGTTTATTCATAATCCCTTTAATGCTTGATTTTATCAATCTCTTTATACTTTGTCAATTTGAGCATCTTTAATATGCATATTGTCCATTTGTATTTCTTTTTTTAAAATATATTTTTATTATTATTTTAAAAAAATTTTTTTAATATATTTTATTGATTTTTTACAGAGAGGAAGGGAGAGAGATAGAGAGTTAGAAACATCGATGAGAGAGAAACATCGATCAGCTGCCTCCTGCACATATCCTACTGGGGATGTGCCCGCAACCCAGGTACATGCCCTCGACTGGAATCGAACCTGGGACCCCTCAGTCCGCAGGCCGACGCTCTATCCACTGAGCCAAACCGGTTTCGGCATATTTTTATTATTATTTAAAATATATTTTTATTGATTTCAGAAAGGAAGGGAGAGAGAGAGTGATTGAAACATCAATGATGAGAGAAAATCATTGATCGGCTGCCTCCTGCACACCACACACTGGGGACCAACCTGCAACCCAGGCATGTGTCCTGACTGGAAATTGAACCGTGATCTCCTGTGGCCAGGCATATATATATATATATATATATATATATATATATATATATTATATATTTTATTGATTCTTCACAGAGAAGAAGGGATAGAGATAGAGAGTTAGAAACATCAATCAGCTGCCTCCTGCACACTCCCCACTGGGGATGTGCCCGCAACCCAGGTACATGCCCTTGACCAGAATCGAACCTGGGACCTTTCAGTCTGCAGGCCGATGCTCTATCCACTGAGCCAAACCGGTTTCGGCTTAAATATATTTTTATTGATTTCAGAGAGGAAGGGAGAGGGAGAGAGAGATAGAAACATCAACGATGAGAGAGAATTATTGATTGGCTGCCTCCTGCCCACCCCGCTACTGGGGATTGAGCCCACAACCCCTTCAGTCCATAGGCTGATGCTCTATCCACTGAGCCAAACCAGCTAGAGCTGTATTTCTCCTATGATTGGCTTGATTGCCTTATTTGCCAGTTTTTCTATTGACTTTATTAATATAGAATTTGTAAGCTTTTTTTGAATGTTGGGGAAGTTAATCTGTTGTCTGTGCTGCAGAAAATTTTCCTCAGTTTGTATTTTGTCTTTGTTGTTGTTGCTGTTAATCCTCACTTGAGGATATTTTTCCATTGATTTTTTTAGACAGAGTCAGAAGGGTGGGGGAGAGACACAGAGAGAAACATTGCTGTGAGAGAGACACATCGATTGGTTGCCTCCCGAACATGCCCTGACCGGGACAGGGGATTGAGCCTGCAACTGAGGTACATGCCCTTGACGGGAATCAAACCCAGGACCCTTCAGTCTGTGGGCAGACGCTCCAACCACTGAGCCAAACCGGTAGGGCTATTTTGTCTGTGTTGTTTTTTTTTTAAGTGTGTTATTTATTTCACCATACAGAAGTTTGTAATTTTAATATATTTGTGTTAATCAGTCTTTCCCTTTTTTGGCTCCTAGCTTTGTACGTATTATGCTTTAGAAAGGCCTTTTCCACTCAAGATTGTTAAAACATTGTGCTTTCTTCTAGTACAAATTCTGCTTCCTTTTTTTAACATTTAAATTCTTTGATCCACCTTGAATTTATTTTGGTATAAGGAGTAATTTTTACACCCAGCACCATTTATGGAATAATCTGTCTTTTCCCTGCTTACTTGAAATGTCATCATATACTAAACTCTCATATATACTTCATTCTATTTCTCGGCACTCTGTCCTTTACTTTTTACTTTATTTACTTTTATCACACTGTTTAGACAGAGAAAGTGTCAGGGAATGAGGGAGAGAGATAGAGATGGAGATGGAGATAGAGATAGAGAATGAATTTTCCCCATTCATCACTCATTTTAAAATTTTTCTGGCTATTTTCTCTAGTCTTCCAGATGAACTTTGCATGATTGTTAGATGGGTACACACACTGGGAACACTCATCCTCCATGACAGTGTGGAAGAAAGGCTCAGCAAGGTCCATGCCCAAGCACCCTTCCCTTCCACTGGCAAGGGCTGGGAGAGTCTGCAGAATCAGGACAGAGAATCCCTGGGAATTTGTGGAGCTAGGAGCTAAGAGGAGGTCCCTCTGAGACTTGGGGCTGAGTGCTAACCTGTGTTCTCCCCCCTCCCTAGGCTATGAGGGACAGAATTTGGGGAAGATCCTCAAGGATTTAGAGATGAGTAAAGTGGTATATATGGATCGATGGTCTGTGGAGGTGATACCCCAACGAACTGAAGAAAAGTGTGACCCAGTCCCCTTTCAAATCATCAATAACTACTTCTCCATTGGTGTGGTCAGTGGAGTGGGCATGGGGGAAGGGAGGAAGTAGGGGTCAAGCAGGCACAGGCTGGAGGAGGGCAGACTGGAAAGGTAGAGGTTAAGGAAGCTATCCACAGGAAAATTTGGGGTGGGGCCCAGTGGTGTGAGTTGCAAGAAAAGAACATGAGGCATACTGCTCCCAAATGGGGAAGTTAAAGAAAGTTATGTGCTGAGAGGTGGCAGGCCTCTGATCTTACATGCCCTGAACTCCCCAGGACGCCTCTATTGCTCACCGATTCCACATGATGCGAGAGAAATATCCTGAGAAGTTCAACAGCAGGTGAGAGAAAGTGGGGGTGGGGGTATGTATACACAGTGGCAGGGACCAGTTGTGGCCAAGTGTGACCCGAGCACTTATATGGGTAGTAACACCTCTAGGAAAGCCCTCAACCCAAAGGTACCCTGTTCTGCATGGGTATGGAGTCAGGAGGTTGATGCCCTTCCCTGTCACTGCTAACTGCATAATTTGTCCCCTCCCTACTGGGTCTTGTGTTGGGGCTGATACAGAATGAAGAACAAGCTATGGTATTTCGAATTTGCCACATCTGAATCCATCTTCTCAACATGCAAAAAGCTGGAGGAGTCTTTGACAGTTGAGGTGGGTATGATGAAACCTAACCCTATATCCTTTTCAGCTTTTTATATCTTAGTTTCTCTCTACACAGGTGCCTCAAGAACTTCCCATATTCTTGAACCTTTGCTTTGACCTCCCAGTTCTCCAATTTTGAATTCCCAAGTTCTCAAGATATACTAGTCCCTATTTCCCTCCATCCCTTGCAAAACTCAAAATCTTGGCTTTCCCCTATTTGTCATTTGGTGGAGGAAGAGGTCACGCCCTTGATTATGTCGTGATGTAAGGATCTGTTTTCTCCTACCCTCAGATCTGTGGGAAACCATTAGATCTGAGTTCCCTATCTCTAGAAGGTATTGCAGTCCTGAACATTCCTAGCACGCATGGTGGATCCAACCTCTGGGGTGATACCAAGAGACCCCATGGGGACATCCACGGGATCAACCAGGCCTTAGGTTCTGCAGCTAAAGTCATCACCGACCCTGACATCCTGAAAACCAGTGTCCCAGGTGAGAGGAGCAGCTCTGGAAGCGGAGTGAGCGGGACTAAGGGGAAGGTGTGACTCTCTGAAGGCACCCTGCTTCTGCAAAACCTATCTCACTACTTTCCACCCCCAGACCCAAGTGACAAGCGGCTGGAAGTAGTAGGGCTGGAGGGTGCAATTGAAATGGGCCAGATCTATACCAAGCTCAAAAGTGCTGGACGTCGGCTGGCCAAGTGCTCTGAGATCACCTTTCAGTAAGGAAAATTCTGGCCAGGGGCTCTGAGGGAAGGAGTTGGGCCGGGAGCACCCGGGTCTTGGGAATGGTGGGGAGGGACTGTACTAGGAGATCTCAGTGCTAAAGGGTCTGAAAGCCAACCTAAGAAACAGAGTTTTGGTATTTGATTGGTAAGGAAATCTCCACCAATCTGCCTTGGCCTCCCACAGCACCACAAAAACCCTTCCCATGCAAATTGATGGAGAACCCTGGATGCAGTCGCCCTGTACGGTGAGTATTGCCTATGCCTGCCAAATATTGAACCCTCAGGCTCCATGGATCCTAAATCTCCATGCCATAGCTTCTTTACTTCCTCCTGATGCCTGAAGTTTCCCTGTGCACCATTCCTCTCATACCCTGTCTTCCCAGCCCCTGGCCATCCTACTATGTATGATGGGTCTTCCTCCAGCAACCCACCCTGAACCCATGGGTCTTCCTCCAAATTTCTGCTGCTGCAGCCCCAAAACACCAGGTTCTGCATCTGAACATGCCCCCTTCCCTTCCAGATCAAGATCACCCACAAGAACCAGATGCCCATGCTCATGGGCCCACCACCCCGCTCCTCCAATTTCTTTGGCTTCTTGTGTTGAGGGGGACACCTCAGCCTCCAAGCCAGCCTTGAACCCACCTCCCTGGACTCTACTCCATAGGCTCTGTACACTGCTGCCACACCCTCCTGCCAGCTCAGGGCAGTGTTCCTTCACCCTTACAGTATTTATTATCCTGCACCACCTCCACTATTTCCCACGCATATGTGTGCGCACACACATACACAAACACACCACAAACACATACATTGAAAGTGCCTCATCTGAATAAAATGACTTTTTTTCCCTCACTGGGATATCTGTTAAGTGAGTGGTATACCTCCTTCCTTTATACCTTCACTCTATAAATGACATAGATTCTCGCAAGAAGCAAGAAAAAAACAGCATCAGGTTCTGAGTATTTATTTCAGGTAATGGCAGCCTTTGCATAGAGAAAAGATGGGCATTGCTGTCCACCCTGGGTAAATCATGGCATCCCATGTGAGTACTCAGACCTGCTGCCCGCTGAGGAGGGGCTTGCTCTCACCGATGGAGGAAGAGTGGAAGACCCGGGGCAGACGCAGCCAGTGGGTGCTACCCTGTGGCAGCTGGGGAAGGGAGACAGCAGAGCCCTGCTTCATAAGCCTGCGCCTGATATTGGGAGAAGGAGGAGAAAACTGGTTAGCAATGGCCAAGGGCAGCCTGTCTGTGCCTCTGCAAAGGACACACCCATATTTCAGGTTTACTTGGCCTTGATCTTTGCTCCCCAACCTTCTCCTCACCAACAGGGTTCATCCTCTCTTGTTTCTGTGGTAGTCTCTGTCCATTCCCCTCTCCCTACGATCTTCCCTATTTGAGGACTCCAGGCCTAGAGATCTGCCCTTTTTGCAGGTGGAGACATCAGTTCACCCAACCTCCTCCACCTTTGATATTGCCAATAACAACAGTCACTTATTGCATTCTTGCTTCAGAACCAGGTGCTTTAGCCACATTGTCTCTAATCCTGACAATAGCCCACAGGATAAGTGTTAGTTTTCCTACTTTACAGAAGTTCAAAAAGGTTAAGCTACTTCCCGAAGATCCCACCAGCAAGAATGCAGCCCACACTTGTTTAACTTCCAAGTTTGGGCTCTTTCCTGGACACCGTCCTTCCCCTTGAGGAAGAGTGAGTGGTGGAAATAAGGAATAAGGGAGTGTGAGCTGGATGGTGGGGTTCTCACCTGTATACCAGAGATGCAAGCACCATAGCCACCAATACCAGCAAGATACCCACGAACAGGGGAGCCTGCCCAAGGTCTGCTTCTTGACCTGTGAGTAGAATCCCAGGCTCTGCTTCAGGGTCTGCTCCCTGACAGATAGCCTCTGCCCACTGCCCTTCTTCATCACTGCTCCTGTCCAAGTACCTACCAGGCATGACAAGCTGGGTGCTGACCATTGCCAGGCTGTTGGCATCAGCCAAAGACACATTGAGGCAGTAGGTCCCTGAGCCGCCTGTTAGTACCTGGTACAGAACCAGCTGGCAGGCTGGGCTAGGTGGCACAGGCTGACACAGCCGCTGGGTAGGGGGCTGGCACCCTGGCGATGAGATGTCCATACAGGCTTCCTCAGGCAGCCTGGGAGAGGTGACATCTTATGTCAGGGGGTCTGGGAAGGAACACTTGATACCAGAGAGTAGGTTAACAGTCAACCCAGGAGTTCTCAGGGCCACCAGTGGGACACTCACCCGCCTTGACAGGACACTGTCAGCTCAAATGCATCCCCTTCACTGGATGGCACAGCCTGCAGGATCTCAGCACTCTCGATGCCCTCTGCAAAGTTGCAAGATTTTAAGCCTGGGATTCCTCTATCAGGATTCCCTAAAGGCCCACAGACAGGAAATCCCTAGGCTACTTCCCTAATCCCATCCCCATGCCTTCAAATGAAAACTCTGGGATGTAGGTATTCTTGCTCATGTGAGCAACTCCTTCCACAGCACGCTTCCACTGGCAACCTGAGACAGCCCGCACCTCCCTCCGCCAGCCCCCACAGTGGGCAGGACTCACGGACAATGTCCATGGTGAGGGAAAAGGAACCATATCGATACAGAACACAATCCAAGGGGGCTTGTCTCTTCACCAGGATTAAGGTGTCTGTATCATCCAGCAGGGGGCTCTGGGAGCCTGGCAGGAGAGGAGAGAAGTCAATAGACAAATGACTCACCTGGAAACAGAAGCCTAGCAGGCTTATTCCCAGAAGAGCCAGAGCTACTAGATCCAGGCTTGGAATCTGACAAGACCTAGGAAATCTCATTGTATAGATAAGAAAAGTGAGGCCCTGACGGAGACATTACTGCCCCAGTCTCACAGATGGGGTAGAGTTAGAGTTTTTAAAAATCACAAGTATTTATAATACCATACAGTGTGCCAGGCCCTAGGCTCAACATATGTTTAACTCATCTAAGTGTCACTTTCTTACTCTCCCATTTTCAGTGCTGTAATTCCAGACTGATCTGCTTTGGGAAGAGAATCCAGGGGTGGGAAATGGTGTCAGAATCTGGAAAAGATTTCCATGCATTTTCGCTTGAGCAAAAAATGAGATATAAATATTATAAATAACCACAGTCTGTCATTCCCTGGCCTGTCCCTCAGAGAACAGCTCTCAGGGATAGAGAAGCAATGAGCTCTCTCCCCCAGGCCCTAGGGAAAGGCCCTGACTTCCTGAACACATCTATTCCATGGCCTTAAAACCAGTGAGGGCTTTAAAACCAGTGAGGCTTCTGAGGGGACTCCATTGCTAGGCAAAGGGTTGCATAACAACTGGGTCCTGGGGAAGACTTTCAATTCTTTAGTTACAAATGCCCCACCTCGCCCTAACCGGTGTGGCTCAGTGGGTAGAGCATCGGCCTGTGGACTCAAGGGTCCCAGGTTCGATTCCGGTCAAGGGAATGTACCCTGGTTGCGGGCACATACCCAGTAGGGAGTGTGCAGGAGGCAGCTGATTGATGTTTCTCTCTCATCGATGTTTCTAACTCTCTATCCCTCTCCCTTCCTCTCTGTAAAATATCAATAAAATACATTTTTTTTAAAAAAACAAAAAAAAACAAACGCCCCACCTCAATAAACCTCATTCACACTGGCCCTCTTACCTGTAATACCTTCTGTAGGCATGAATGGGCTGGCATCTGGACCCTCAGGCTCAGGTGTGGGTACCTCTCCTGCTGTGGTCTCCACCAACTCTGTGGTTGGTACCTGTACAACTGTGGTTTCAGAGGGCTCTCCAGTTGACACTTCAGGGGTCATACCGATAGCCTCTGTAGTTGGCATCTCTGCAAGTGTGGTAACTATGCCTTCTGCGGTTGGCATCCCTGCAAGTGTGGTACCTAGGCCTTCTGCAGTTGGCACTTGCACCGATGTAGTACTTAAAACTTCTGTGGTTGGCACCTGCACAGCTGTGGTTCCAGAGGACTCTGCAGTTTGCACCTGACCAGGTGTAGTACCTACAACTTCTGCTGTAGGCACTAACCCAGCTGTGGTGCCAGGGGCCTCTTCAGTTGGCACAAGCCCATTTGTGGTTCCTGGAACTGGGGAGGAGCCACAGGAGCTGAGAGGAATAGCAGCCTGAAGCACCACCCGGGCAGTGACTGGGCCCGACTCCAGGTAAGTGTGAGTGACCACAAGCGCCCGAGAGATCAAGGTCCCAGTACTGTCTCCAAAGTCCCAGGTGTAAGAAAGGTCAGCCCCAGACAAGTAGCCACTGGGGTCATGGAGCTGGAGCGCAAAGACCAGAGGTTGGTTTCTCAGGAAGTGCTTGTTCCCTCCATCCAAGGCCTGCAGTTGGGACACACTCACAGAGAAGGGCACCTGGTCTGGGATTGGAACCAGAAAAGGTCAGAACCACACCTGGGCCACAGCTTCTCTTTTCACAGCCACACCCTCCACCCCCAAGATGACTGTCTCTTCACTGGCTCCGAGCCCCATATTCCTTTGCCCAGGTTGTCCTGGTTCTGCCCCTTTAAGGTTATACACATTTCCCCTTTCCCCTTCTAGTCCAGCCAAACCTCTCCACCTTCTTCTCTTGCTGTAGGATTGGCCTTGCCCCTTCCTAATCCTTACCAGTAACGGTGAAGACTAAGCTGGCGTGACCAATGGGCATGTAGCTCTCAGACCCCCGGCGGTGGTAGACAGTTACTTCCATGGTGTTTGTGCCCAGCACTGTTGTGTCTGTCCCAATGCTCAGCCCAGACACCGGGCCCCCCAGAACTTGCCAGTATTGGCCTGAAGGTTTTGGAAAGAAAAGCAGGGAGTGAGGGTTACTGGTTGAAGAAGATTGATTAGAGATAGCACCAGAGAAGGAAGGTCAGCTGTATTTAGGACGGTAATTTTAGATGGTATTTGGAAGGTGGTGATATGGGGGCCAGGGAAGGAGTCCTAATGAGTGGTTCCATGGAATGGGACTATAATTGGGGAAGGACTCCCAGAAAGAACTATTATAGAGTTGGAGGGGGCTAGGTGCTATGGAAGAGGCAGGAGTCAGGGGGAAAATGATTAGGGAAACTTGCAGAGCTTAAAGGATGGGACCAAAAGGAAAGAGAATCAGGTAAGAAGAGGTGAATCTAAGTGTGGGTGACAGGCCAGAGCAGGGAGTCCCTCACCCCAGGTCTTCCAGACATAAACAAATCTTCTCCTCTGAGACCAAGGGCCTGATGGGCAGGCCTCCCCATCGGGGAAGATGCAGGTGTCATCAAGTTCCTGGGGATACACTGGCTGTCCTCCCCACACCTGGCTCCCTGAAAAGCAGAAACAGCGTCACCTTTAAACCGTGGCATTACACCAAACCCCTAATATGGCTCTGGGGGTGGTGGTCTGGGAATACTCCCTAGCTGCAAAGTGTATTACCCTTGGTATAAGGGGGGTAGTGGAAAGAATGGAAACTACAATTAAAGATTCATATGTATATACTTACATAGGAAAGAGATTGGAAGGCCATATATCAAGGCCATATATTTAGAGAGATTTGCTCTAACTAATGGGATAAAAATAAAAATAACAGCACCAGCTAATATTTATTGAGCCTTTACTATAGGCCAGGGCAGGCCTTGTGCTGAATTTTTTTATATATTATCACATTTTAGTCCTTACAACAACCTTTCATTGTAGGTATCATCCCCATTCTACAGATAAGGGAACGGAAGCACAAAACACGTGTTTGCCCAGGGTCACATCCTAGTAACAAGTTTAAATCCAAATCCATCCAACTTCTAAGTCCACTGGTCTTCTGTCCCCCATTTGGGAGACTATAATAGCCCCCCCCCCCCCCACATACACACACTTTGTGTCTTCTACTTTTTCTACAATGAATATGCATTACATATATAATTTGTTTTTTTTTAAAGTAGAGGTGGAAGGGGGCATTCCCTGAGCTCATTAGGCATACTAGGGAATTGGGACATAGGAATGAGGGCCTGGGACAGAGAGGTACTCACCATTGACGCTGGTGTCATTGGCCCAGATGACCTGCCCATCTGGCAGCACCTTTTGGCTTTCAGGGAAGTGCAGGGAAATAGAGAAAGAGACATTTGCTCCAACCAGAGTAGGCCCATCATTACGGACCTTCAAGGACACTGGGCCACCTGGAAAAGGCAGTTGCATTAGCTGGGACTCCTTGGCTTCCCCTCCCCATATACCCTTCCGCTTCTTCTCTTCTCAAGCTACATTCAACCCAGTTCTCTCCCCACTCCATTTCCACCAAGCCCTCCCCAGAATCTGCCAAGTTCCCACCTCTCCAGCAATCAGGCCCCTGGTTTTCTGTCCACTCAGGATACAGCTTCTTGTTCCAAGCTTTAGTTCTAAGCTGCCTTGAGACACCAAGCCAGTCTTGGCCTATGGATCCTAAAAGGAAAGTACCATGAGGGCCCTAGGATCCTCACTCAGTCCCTTCTCAGGGGACAATAGTGCCCCATGTCACTCCACTCATTCTCACATTCAAAGTGCATTTTGATTTACTGAATGCCCTCTAGGTGCCAGGTACAAAGGACTATGCTAGGTACAAAGGACTTAAGAAATGAATAAGACATAGCTCTGAAGGGATTCAAGGTAAAGTATAGGAAATAGACATATATGTAAATTGCTATAAATCAAGGCACTATTTAATATAAGCCATAGCAGACATGCATGAAGTACTACAGAATGACAGTCTAAACAGATTTCTATAGTTCCACTCTGGCAGATTAGGAAAGACTTCAATGAGGAGTCGGCCTGTGGGATAAAGCACTCCAGGCAGAAGGCCTACCATGAGCAGATGCATGCATGGAGGCATGGAAGCACATGGCATGATAGGGAACTACTAGCAGTGTGGTTAATGCACACTGGGAAAGACAAGACCAAAAGGCCGCCTTGCGGGCTTTGAGTGCCCGGTGAAGGATTTTGGCCTTTAACTCTATAGGCAAGGCCACCTCAGAAGATTTTATTTTACTGAACTGTAATCCACATACACAAAATTCACCCTTCAGAATCTTTTTTAATATGATCAGATTTGTCTTTTAGAAGGATACCTGGCAAACAGTGAGGAAGATGAAACAGAAGTAGGCAGAGGTTGGGGTTGGGGACACAGCAGACAAATTTATTGCAACTGACTGAGAATAGTCTGAGAAAAAGAGATATGATGAATCTCTATATCCCTCATCCAGATCCAACAACTATCGCATTTGTCACATTTGCTTTTTCTTTTCTTTTTTTTTTTTTTTAAATATATTTTATTGATTTTTTACAGAGAGGAAGGGAGAGAGATAGAGAGTTAGAAACATCGATGAGAGAGAATCATCGATCAGCTGCCTCCTGCACATCTCCCACTGGGGATATGCCCGCAACCCAGGTACATGCCCTTGACCGGAATCGAACCCGGGACCTCTCAGTCCGCAGGCCGACGCTCTATCCACTGAGCCAAACCGGTTTCGGCCACATTTGCTTTTTCTATACGTTATTATTGTTGTTTGTTTTTGTTGTTTTATTTTTTATTGAATTTATTGGGGTGACATTAGTTAATAAAATTATATAGGTTTCAGGCATACAATTCTATAATACATTATCTGTATATTGTATTGTGTGCTCAACACCCCAAGTCAGGTCTCCTATTTGTTTTTAGTTAAAGTCTTTAAAAGCTAATCCCAGGCATCTTGTTATTTTAACCCAACAAATTCAGTATGTATCTGTTTTTAAAATGAATATTTTATTGAATAAGTATTACTTCACACGAAACAAAATATCAAACCTAGTCCATAAAAAATTCATTAATATCTAAAAATGGCTTTTGGCCCTAACTGGTTTGGCTCAGTGGATAGAGCGTCAGCCTGCGGACTCAAGAGTCCCAGGTTCGATTCCGGTCAAGGGCATGTACCTTGGTTGTGGGCACATCCCCAGTAGGGAGTGTGCAGGAGGCAGCTGATCAATGTTTCTCTCTCATCGATGTTTCTAACTCTCTGTCCCTCTCCCTTCCTCTCTGTAAGAAATCAATAAAATACATAAATAAATAAATAAAAATGGCTTTTGATATATAAAAAAAAAAAATCAGGATCCAGAAAGTAAGCACAGTCCTTTAAGAGCCTCAGATGGACAAGAATGAATAGAATGTTTCCAGACTACACTAAGGAACATAGTAAGAGAAAAAGACTTAAAACAGCAGCATGAATGAGGAAAGTCAGATCAAGAAGAATTTTCTTGAAGTCTGTGAGAAAGAAGAAACTGAGAGCCCAGCTGGTGTGGCTCAGTGGTTGAGCATCAAGCCATGAAGCAAGAGGTCACTGGTTTGATTCCCAGTCAGGGCACATGCCTGGGTTTTGGGTTCAGTCCTCAGTAGGTAGTGTGCAGGAGGCAGCCAACTGATACAAATGTTTCTATCTCTCCAGCCCTCTCCCTTTCTCTCAAAGATCAATAAAAAAACATTAAAAGGGAAAAAAAGAGGAAACTGAGATATGATGCATGTATTTCAGAATAGCAGAAACTATCCTCACTCCATTTGTAATTTGTACTGGAAATCTAGTTGATTCTGCTGGGGGAGGAGCTGGAATCTTCATTGAGCATCCTACCACTAGAGCAAGAGAATCATAAGATGCCCCATTCTTTTCCCACTCCCAACCCTCCCTCCTCAGAGCCCCGCGGGACATTCCAGATCCTCTCACCACTCCTCACCCCCACCTCCTGCTCCTGTCACGAGGCCCCAATCCTCCAGAGCCCTTTCATGTGATGCTCAGCTGAGACCCCTCTGCCTGTCTTTTCCATGCCCAGGACAAAAGCCTGGACTGTGTTCACCCATCCCCACCCTACAGAGGTTTGATGGTGCCTCCTTACTCTTTTTATCCAATACCACATTCTCTTACTCCTCACTTTAAATACCTTATCCCAAGTGCCCGAGACATCACCTAAAAGAGCCTCCCACTCATCCCCACCCCCCCTTGGAGCCCCTGCCCCAGGGGGGCCTCAGAATTATGGCCACAAAGACCCTCCATTTTTTTGCCCTTCCAAGCAGATGGAATTACTCTCAGATTCAGTCCCAGATTCAGAGTTCAAGTGCGCATATCCTTACTAAATCAAATGAATGAGAAAAGCCTGAAGTGTTGCTGGTATCTCCCATTAGGAGGGGGAAAACCAGAGCAGGTGTGCAACCCCAAATGCACTTATTCATATCCACACGCCCCACACTAACCTTCTGTGGCCCCCACAGCCAGAAGAGCACCCAGCACAGCCACAAGGAGAAGGCATTTTAAAGGAACCATCCTGTCTTTCTTCCAGCAACCAAAGGCACCGAGGGGCTGGGACAAGCCCCTATATAAGAAAGGGGTACTCATTTGCATAGTCCTTCCTCCTCTCCCTCCAGGGGAGGTCTGGGAGGGGCAAGAGAACCGGAGAACTGACAAGGGATCCTGGTCCCTGGACACAGGTTCATTCTCATCTTGACTGAGAAAGAATTGGCTGAAGGGCAGCTACATAACACGTACCCCATGTGCACAATTCATCATGGGAGATTAAATCAATCTGTTGTTCGAGTCAAACCAGGAGCCTCAAAAAGACTGAAACAGAGATCCTGCATCCAAAAACAGAGAGAGAGAGAGAGAGAGAGAGAGAGAGAGAGAGAGAGAGAGAGATAGTATCAGGGTAGGCAGAGAGGCTGAGGCCAAGACTCCTCCGACACCCAGGAAACCCTTACGAGAGATTGCCAGCTTTCTGCTTTTATTTATTTTTTTTAATATATTTTATTGGCCGAAACCGGTTTGGCTCAGTGGATAGAGCGTCAGCCTGTGGACTGAGAGGTCCTGGGTTTGATTCCGGTCAAGGGTATGTACCTTGGTTGTGGGCACATCCCCAGTGGGGAGTGTGCAGGAGGCAGCTGATCGATGTTTCTAGCTCTCTATCTCTCTCCCTTCCTCTCTGTAAAAAATCAATAAAATATATATATTTATTTTTTAAAAAAAAATATATTTTATTGATTTTTTGCAGAGAGGAAGGGAGAGGGATAGAGAGCTAGAAACATCGATGAGAGAGAAACATCGATCAGCTGCCTCCTGCACACCCCCACTGCGTATGTGCCCGCAACCAAGGTACGTGCCCTTGACCGGAATCGAACTTGGGACCCTTGAGTCCTCAGGCCGAGGCTCTATCCACTGAGCCAAACCGGTTTGGCTATTTTTTTATTTTTTTACTTAAATTTATTATTCAGGAGAGCACATCCCAGCTTCCTGCTTTTTGAAGGAGGCCCCAGGGCCAGGTGGCATTTAATCTTAGATTGATATATATTTTCCCTAAGGGTCGTGAAAACGGCGAGGTCAGGAAATCCCTACAAACTCAGGACACGGTGGGAAATTCGAGCCCAGGTCAGGTGAGTTTGGAAGGAGGTGTCCGGCCTCCCCACCGAGGCAGAAACTTGCCTTGAAGCCTCTTCAGAACCAAACTTGCGCCCGGCTGGCTCATTAGCTGCGAGGGGCGCGGGGTTCGGCCCCCCGCTCTGACGTTGGCCAATCGGAAGGGCCGGGGGCGGGGCCGGGGAAACGCGGGAAGGAGAGGCGGGGCCTCCGGCGGCGGTGGGGAACCGGAGGGAGGCGGCAACATTGTTTCGAGTTGGACAAATTGACAAGAGCGAGAGGTAACCCTGCGTTCCATCCGGACCTGGAGCCGCCGTGCCGCGCCCTGCTGCCCCCTCCTCCGCCCCGGAGAACCGGGGTCCGCTTCCTGCAGGGTTCCCAGGCCCCCGCCCCAGGGCCCGGCTGACCCGACTCGCTCGAGCGCTTCATGGAGAACTTCCAAAAAGTGGAAAAGATCGGAGAGGGCACGTACGGAGTGGTGTACAAGGCCAAAAACAAGCTGACGGGAGAAGTGGTGGCGCTTAAGAAAATCCGCCTGGACACGTGAGTGGCCTCCGTCCTGGGGCTCCCACCTCGGGGACTCCTGCAGGGCCCCCGCCCCACCCCGCGGGCGGGTAAGCCGTCCGGGGACCGGAAGGTCGCGGGGAGGGACTTCTTTGAAGTGGAGAAGTGGGTGGAGGAGTGTGGAGGGCTCCCCTCCAGGGACGGTAGGGTAGTGCCCCAGCCGTGGGAAACTCGCTCCCCGGAGCCCGGCGAAGCCCCCGAATGTGCAGCCAGGGAGGCCCAGGAAGGGGCAGGAGGCCTCTGAGTTGGGGTCCGGTCCTCCCCGTGGAGGTGGGTTTTGTGGGGACCGGTGAAGAGCACTTTTCTGCATAAAGCGCCCCCCTCGCTGCCCCAGCCCCACCCTCATCTTAGAATTCTCTCCCTGTTTCAGAAGAATGGCAGTTGAGCCTCACTGGCCCCTCTAGGGAGGCTGGGTGCTGCTACCCCCTATTTCCCCTGTGACCTTCTCTCCCGCTATACCAGCAGGCTTTACTCACCTGCCTTTCGGGGGGGAAAAAAGAAATAATGGCCTTCATATGTCCAAAAGCCACTCTCTGTCCCGGATGAATGAATGAATGAACTACAGCACACTTTCTCTCCTCTCACTTTACTAGGGGATGCTGGGGTGGTGTCTCCTTGGGGAGAAAAGAATGCCTGGGCTGGGAGAAAAGGAATATTTGTAACCACATTCCCATCTCTGTTTCCCAATCTCTCCAAGTGAGACAGAGGGTGTCCCCAGTACTGCTATTCGAGAGATCTCTCTGCTTAAGGAGCTTAACCACCCAAATATTGTCAAGTAAGTATGTAAATGGGAGGTGCTTGGTAGTAAGGAGGATGCCTTCTCTCCTCTGTGTCGTCTGGCGGTTTTGCTCTCTCACCTCCATTCCTGCACCTCCCTTCCCTAGGCTGCTGGATGTCATCCACACAGAAAACAAACTCTACCTGGTTTTTGAGTTTCTGCACCAAGATCTCAAGAAATTCATGGATGCCTCTGCTCTTACTGGCATTCCTCTTCCCCTCATCAAGGTAATCCTTCTCATCAACTCCTCCCCGACATGGTCATGTCCTGTGGGGACTGAAGGCCAGGCAAATCAGACCAAATAAAGATTTGTGATATTGGTTTCCCAGTCCTCATCTCCCTACACACACACACACACACACACACACACACACACACACACCTTTCTTTTGTGGCTCTTTCACTGCTCATTATGCTTATTAACCCTAGGGCTGGGCAGGAGAATCAATGTTGAAACTCTAGTGAGTCAACATAACAGCTCCGGTAGAAGGTCAGATGAAACTCAGATAAATGGGACTTGAGGGCACTTGGTACATTGCTCCAGAAAAGTCCTTTTACCTGTTTGGTGGGAGAAATAGCCAGTGAGTCTCTATTTTCTGTATTACAGCTGAGTTGTTTACTCCCCAAACTACTTTCACTCTATCAACAAATGTTTATTCAACACACATTTATAATCTAATATAGGAAAAGCTGTAGTAGAGCTTTGGAGGTGATAAAGAAACATGATTCTCTCTCTCTCCATTGTCAGAGCTATCTGTTCCAGCTGCTCCAGGGCCTAGCTTTCTGCCATTCTCACCGGGTCCTGCATCGAGACCTCAAACCTCAGAATCTGCTTATCAACGCAGAGGGGTCCATCAAACTAGCAGACTTTGGACTAGCCAGAGCCTTTGGAGTCCCTGTTCGTACTTACACCCATGAGGTCAGTCCCTCTCCACATTTCTTCTCTGAACTCCCTGGGAGGTGTTAACAAGGACATTCAAAAAGTAACTAAAAATATTTGGACAGCAGTTTCTCTCTCACTAGAGCAGGGGTGGGGGACCTTTTTTCTGGCAAGGGCCATTTGGATATTTATAACATCATTCGAGGGCTATACAAAATTACCAACTTAAAAATTAGCCTGCTAGCCCTAGCCAGTTTGCTCAGTGGATAGAGCAGCGGCCCTCAGACTGAAGGGACCTGGGTTCAATTCCAGTCAAGGGCACGTACCTTGGTTGCAGGCTCCATCCCTGGTCCTAGTTGGGGTGCGTGCAGGAGGCAACCAATTGATGTGTCTCTCTCACATGGATGTTTCTTTCTGTCTCTCCCCCTCCCTTCCACTCTTTCTAAAAATCAATGGAAAAATATCCTCAGGTGAGTATTAACAACAACAACAAAAAATCAGTCTGATAATCAAACGTTTAATTAACGCACCCCTAATGCCTTGGCAGGGCCAGACCAAATGATTTCTTGGGCCTTATAAAGCCCACAGCTGGACATTCCCTACCCCCACTCTAGAGGGAGAGTATGCCTGACACCTCAAGAGGTCTTAGCGTATGCACAGAGTTCACACTGCAGCGCTAACTGGGCTTTGATAGGTACCAAGCCAGGCGAGCTGGATGGCTCACCATTAAAGTTATGACCAGTTCTCTCAAGTTTTCCATGCGGGTCACAAATTGGGGGTTCAGAAAATATGGTCCCAGAGTCACAGGCTAGGCTCATTCTGGGCTAAGATGTATGTAGTCATTTTGCTGAGGGAAATCCAGGGGGAAGGGAAGGATGGAGGGAAAGAAGCTGCTTGGTAAGAGGCGAGGAGTTAGAGTAGTGCTGGGGAACTGAGATGGAATCTCCATGCCCCATATGCCAACCCTCCCCTTCCTACTCTTGTCCTCAGGTGGTGACTCTGTGGTACCGAGCACCTGAAATCCTTCTGGGCTGCAAATACTACTCCACAGCTGTGGACATCTGGAGCCTCGGCTGCATCTTTGCTGAGATGGTACAGATACATGCCTGAGTTCCACCCTGGCCCACTCCTCCCCGCATTCAACAACAGAACTGTTTCTTGGCCCAGATCCATGGCCCTTCTATTATCACAGGGTTCTTTCTCTAGAGTAGCACTCAGGGGTGGTGGGAAAAGGATAGGACCTGGTGTCAACCACAATGCTAGGATAGCCTCAAATAGCTTTAGCATCCTTGTACATCTCTGATCCCCAAGTTAAGCTAAATAATTTCTGTAGCTGCTTTCGCTTTAGTCTGCCTATATTTGGTAGCATGAGTTCCATTTAGTGCTTCCTTCCTTTGGCCTGGAGACCGTCTTGTACGGTGTGAGGAATGCAGTGAAGCCACCTGTGTTCAGTTTATCCACATTTTTTACTTAAACTGCAAACTTAGCTCATGTCCCCACTCAACCTCTGGCTTTTGAGACTAAAGGATCCCTGAGGCCCAGCCTGAATATGTGAACTGTCGTCCCATTTAATACAATAATGGAGTGGGCTGAGTTTTTAAACCAAATCAATATGTTTTATGGTCCTTCATCTGGGTTGTAACCGGGGGCTTGGAGACCATTAGCCTATATATATAATGTGCATTTATCCCCCAGTGCATTACTTTACAATTGCCCATATTCCTCTCTCAATTCATCAAAAAATATTTGTTAAGCACCTAGTGTGTACCCAGCACCATGCTAAGTGCTGTGGGGAACACAGAAGAAATGGAAGACACAGTCTCTGCACGCTGTGCTCCTATCTAGAAGTGGCTGCATCACAAGGAGGGGGGATGACCGCAGTGTCTACCCCACACCCCGTGAGTGGCTTGGGATCCCTTTGCTACACGTCAGTGGCACCCCAGACATTCACCCCCTCCCAGTCCCACCCAGCCTTGGGGATCTGCAAAACCATGGTTGGGGGAAGGAAGGAGGGGGCGAGGAGACGGATGAAGGGACTTTATTGTCTCAGGCTCTGTGTGACTGACCCCATGAAAGGCCCTGGGGAGGGAGTCATGGGGCCCTACTGACCTTCCACCGCCTGCGGGAACCTCCGTTATACAAGGGGCAGTTTTCACTGACGCCAATGTGGGTCTCGGCCTTTCCTCTTTCCCCATTTTCAGGTGACTCGCCGGGCCCTATTCCCTGGAGATTCTGAGATTGACCAACTCTTCCGGATCTTTCGGACTCTGGGGACCCCAGATGAGGTGGTTTGGCCAGGAGTTACTTCTATGCCTGATTATAAGCCAAGTTTCCCCAAGTGGGCCCGGCAAGATTTTAGTAAAGTTGTACCTCCCCTGGATGAAGATGGACGGAGCTTATTATCGGTGAGAATGGGGGGTGGGCTCCCTTTCCTCTCATTGACTACCGTAGGGCAGGGTTTTTCCTGGAGGAAGGAAGGGTAAGCCCCTGGATTCAGTCTCAGTGTTTCCCTAGCTCCTGCTTCTGTCTTCCTGTTGGCATACCAACTGACCGGACAGACATAGCGAGGAGGGAAATGGGAACTCTGCCTTGGGTAAAATGAATTCTGGTTTCCCGAATTCTTGGAATACTTGCTGTCCACTAAGCCCGCTGTCACATCACTGAAGTCAATATACATCTTTTCCTCCAGCAAATGCTGCACTACGACCCCAACAAACGGATTTCAGCAAAGGCAGCTCTGACTCACCCTTTCTTCCAGGATGTGACCAAGCCAGTACCCCATCTTCGACTCTGATGTCCTTCTCCAAGCCCCCGGTCTCACCCTCTCCTCCAGTGGGGGGCCTGATCTGGCTTGGCCTTGGGCTATGGGTGTCCTCTATCTTGTCTGGCTGCCTTAACACTCCTTACCTTCCTTCTTAGCCAGCCAACTCTGGGGATACAAGGGGTCGGAGGGGAAAAAATAAAAGGAAACTTCAGTATTAGATGCACTTAAGTCAGCCTCTACCAACCCTCCTTAGTCATTGCTAAGGAGAGCTGGTGTTTAAAAAAAAAAAAAAAAAAGACTGACTCTTTCCTCCCCCCCCCCCCCCCCCATAGGATTTGCCATTCCAATCTCTGAAAGCCCCACAGTTATTATTTCCTGTGTTTGAGATGACAGAGGCCCCAAACCTCCTGCTGCCACTGTGTTTGTTAGGCCAATTGATGACAATTGGAATTTTGAAAACCAAGCAAAACAAAAACATAGAGAGGGGCCTGTTTTGAAAAATTAAAAAATAGATCCAACCAGTTTATACCCTAGTTTCAGTGTTTGCTCTCCCCTAACAGTCGGAGAGTGTCAGGACTCCCAGCCTCTGCAATCCTGTTGGGGCTACAGTAGAAATGATTGCCCCCAGTGCCCTTATCTGCCCCTCCTGTCCCTCCTATAGGCAAGGGATGTCTGGGACAGGGATTATGCTTCACCGCAGCCTTATGAGGCAAGTGAAAGATATTTGGATTTTCTCTTTTAAAATTCTTAGTTATTCAGGTGGCAGGGCAAATCTTCCTCTGAAAGCCACCCCCATAGGAGTGGAAGTAAAGATTAGACATCATTTTGAGAATACTGACACTTTTTTAGGGCTGTGAATGAGTGGGAGCACGGAGATAAAATATTTCTTTAAAAGAAGGATGAATAATTATATTTATATTTCAGGTTATAGTAGTTTTTTAGTGGGAGTGGGTGAATTTGTTGCCATGTGCACCTTGGGGTTTTGTAATGCAAATGTTTAAAAAAAATATTGTTTTTCTTTTCTCTTACCTCTTGTCCTTGAGTGTTCTTGCTATTAACATTATTTGTAATTCATTAAAAAATGTTACTAGTGTTATTTATAGTTTATCTTCCCTCCTTTACTTTTGTGTACTTATTTATTGAAAGAATGGTGTGAGAGAATATGAATGTGTATATATGATCATTGGTTTCAGACCCCCACTTTTCCTCATCTCTCTGAGCAGGCCTACTCACCCCACCGCATTTTGACTTCTGTGATGAAATTGGGATAGTGCCGACGGTGGGCAAGTGGGAATTATTGCCCTGTTTTACAGCTGGAGAAACTGAAGCCTTCATATTTTCCCCACAAACCTGCATCTCCCCCTACCCCTTCCCTCCCCACCCCGACCCCTCTCCCCCAACACACATATAACCACAGACACATATACTGAGTTCTGGAATTCCAGTGTTAGGAAGGGCTTGAGAGCAGCAATATGATTGCAGGTGGGCTCCACGGATTTCACCTCGACACTGCATTTCCCAGTAAGCTCGTCATTTTTCCTTTTTGTTGCATATCACAAACACCAAAGTTTTCTAAATATACGTTATTCACCTTTATAACACGACTTATAATAGTGTCAATTGTATGGATGAAATATTATCATGAAGGGGCTAAAGTCTCCCCAAGCTACCGGTTCGTGGGGCTGCCATTGTCTCCCCTCATTAAAGTCATCTCAGACCGCCCACCGTAAACTTCCCTGTACTCTGAGGCCCCACTAAAAGGAGGAAGCCCCGGCTTAAAGGCTGCTTAAACCCCCAGGCTCCGGCTACCACGGGGAGGTATTTCCCTTCACGCCCGCAAATTGGTCCTAGAGGGAGGGGCGCTCGTCAGTCCCTGCCAAATCCGGGGGGAGGGGCGAAGGTCAGAGGCTTCCTTCAACCCCGCCTTGCCTGCCATTCAAGTCCCGAACTTTCGCAGTACTGGTTAAAGTTTCCCTTCGGCCCGCCTCCGTCACTCACCTGATTAGATGTTTATGAGTCAAAGGGCGGGGTCATGAGGGTGTCAAGAGTTTATTGGTTGGTCTGTACGCCTGTCAACAGTGTACCGCCTCCTGTCTCGGGGAGCTCCCTCGTCAATGGCTCCTCACCCTGTCCATATTCAAGGTTTCCCTCTTCCTATTGGCCTGGGGACACGCCTGTCCGGTCCCAGGCTCGTCCTCGTTGGTGACAGCGCCGAAACAGGCCCGCCTTTCTCCGGAGGATTGGCGGAGCGGCGCACACAGAGCCCACCCTTGATGGTAGACGTAATCGTGCTATTGGCCGGGGCCCCCGCCCCAGGGCGAGGAGGAGGAGGAGGGGCTGGAGGGTTTGGTTGAGCTGCGGCTGTTTGTCTGTTCGACACAGGCTTGGGCCCGACGGGGGAGACGGAGCCCCAGGTACCGGGCTGATGGAGCCCTGTAGGGTAGGGGCGGAGGCGCCCGGGAGAGGAGAGCAGCCTGGCCTGAGAGCAGAGGCGGGTCTGGGCCTCAGCGATGGGGTTAGAGCGGCCCGCTGGAGAGGGGAGAAGGGGGCCGGGCCCCGGCAGGCCTTATGGGGGCGCTGGGGAGGGGGCTAGGCGGGCTGGGAGCCCGAAGTTGGTGAGGCTGGGTTCTGCCGGCGGCGGGGCTGGGAGTGGGCACGCGAGGCCCCGGTCTGTGTGAGGGCAGGGCAGGCCTCATTGAGCAGCGCTGAGAGGGAGGAGCTGGAGGAAAGGCCGGGCAGCCGGTGAGGTAAGCCCATCTGCGGGGCGGTGAGGAGGGGTCAGCCCCAACGCCCGGCCCCGAGCGTCACCGGGGCTGGCGCTCTCGAGAGGTCTGATTGGAAGGGCCCAAGAAGGGTTCTGAGTTGGGTAGGAAGCCTTCTTTTTCCGGGAAAGTGACAATTATAACAATAGCGAGGGTGCCCCGGAGTTGCGCGGAGAGGAGGATTTGGGTTCGTGAGGCCAGCGAAGAAAGCTTCCCTAACCGAGAAGGCTGAGGTAGCTGGGGAGCTGGACGCAGGGCCTGGCGTCACCGTGCAGCTTGTGGGTTCGCTCCAGGGTGGGCTGGAGGCTCTGGGGCTTGGGAGGACCCACCCTTTTGTTCCCATTGAGTGTGGAGATGTGGTAACTGGAAGTTTTGGGTACTCCCAGGGTAGCCAATGAAAACAAACGTAATTTTTTTTTTCTCCTGTGACTGTTGGCTGTTCCAAACTCAGACCCTCCACTTTCCCTTGGCTTCACCTGGAGAGTGCACGCTCTGTTTCTTCCTACCAGCCTCGGATGGTTTAGGGTGCAGTGCTTGTGCAAGAGCTGAGAAGTTGGATTTGGGGGATGTTTGCTTGTTTTCCCACGCAGTAATGTGGTCTGTGGTGGATACCATAGCTCGCACTTGGAAGTGGGGAGTGAGCCAGCTCCTCTCCCCAGCCACCAGGAGAGCTTCCAGCCATAGTCAGTGAAACTTTGTAGGACTTAGACTTGGTTGTTTCCTAGGCAGGTAATGATGAGGTGGAACCAACCCTGGAAATAAGAAGTGATATCACTTGAGGAAGGGATTTGGGGAAGAGAAATTCTATTCCACAAGGTTGCCATCACCCCTGTTCTTTGTTTACTTCTTCAGGAGCCCCGGTTAGAAATAGCAAACAGCCCTGGCTGGTTTGGCTCAGTGGATAGCGCATCCGCCTGCAGATTGAAGGGTCCCAGGTTCAATTCCAGTCAAGAGCATATGCCCAGGTTGCGGGCTGGGTGCCCAGTAGGGGGCGTGCAGGAGGCAAGAATCAGTGATTCTTTCTCATCATTGATGTTTCCATCCCTCCCTCTCCCTTCCTCTCTGAAATCAATAAAAATATATTTTTTTAAAAAATAGCAAACAGTAAGACACTTGGGGGAAGGGGTGAGTAGAGAAAAGGAAGATGTATTTCTAAGGCACAGGAGTCCCCTCCTCCCATATGTTTTTAATGGTCTTCTGACCTTAGTCTCCCATAGATTGGATCTTTTTGGGTTTTCCCTTATACTTCCTCCTTTTTTCCTTTTATACCATTGTATTTTGTCACTACATTCCTTCTTAATGTGAAAAGTAATATGTACATATTTTTAAATATTCAAGCTGTACATAAGTGTAAAAAGTGTAAATGCCCCCACACATAATCTCACTAATTACATTTCATCCAGAAAGGTCAGAGATAAGAGAGAGCAGATGAGACTAATCTTGCTTGCGTTGGGGAATGTGCCACCAAAGGCAATTTTGCTTTATGTTCCTACCAAACGCTGGTCTTGTTCTTTTCAGTTTCCCTTCTGGGATGATACTCTGTTATTTATTGTGCTCCTTCACAGTTCTTCTTGTCTTGCTTCTATCAAATTCAGACAAGCAAAGAGCTGTACTCTGGGCTATCCCTCACCTTACACACACCCCAGTTGTGCAGTGGGTATCTTAGAAAATGCCCAGATAGATGGCCAAAACTTTTTTCTCTTTTATGAGCAGGAAAAAAACATGAAGGAGAATCATTTTGTTTGGGAGTACTATTGGCATCTCTGCTAAATGAGAAATTTGAGACCTCTATCTTCTTGTTCATGGTCTCTGCCTGTGTAGATTATATGACTGTCCCTTCATTATCCTAAAAGAAGATGATGGTTCTCCTAAGGGTCCCTTGTATCTTTCTATGAGAAGCTCCCAAGTTTCTCTAGATAAGAAATTGGCTGTCCTTTAAACCTAGCACAACTGGGACATTTCATACTACCTCCTTGTTGAATTTATCCTTACCGGCTTTAGAAGTCCTCTGATATGCCCAGCCTTTGTACAGAAACCTTGACTGTGTCCCCCAAGAGTTTTTATTTCCTCTCCCGGCAAAGCCAGTCCTAGAGAAAATTGTAGGAGTTTGTATGTGTGTTTTAATCCTCTCTAGACTTTGCCGTGTTCTACATCCTGGTGATATCCTGTCCCTTTCTTTATATATTTCTTGGTCTTTTCTACCTTCCCCTTAATCAAAGCCGACCTTTAAGAAATGATCTGGAATTGCTTCATATTAAGGTGTAAGTAACAAATAGTCCCTTAAAGTATTAATCTTCCCAAGAGTTTTTGTTTCATAAGAAGGAGCTAAGGAGTGGAATTATCAATATAGAATTTCAAACATAAACCTTGAGTTACAAAAATTTACTTGGAGAAGGGGGCTTTCCTATTGCCCTTGAAGTCATACCTTATATCTTCTCTTACTTTGCCCAGGAGCAAGATTGCTCTTCTATAGTTTGCTTGTTTGTGTGCATAGATAAGGATTTGACTGCTGAGGAGGCAGAGGGTAGGAGAAGTAAGTGTATAGCTCCTATTCGTAAGGCATTCAGATTGGAAAGTAAACAAAGTGTAAGACAGTGACTTAAGGAAATGCAACAGCTCTCTAGGAGGAAGGATACCTTAAAACCCTACACAATACACTCCCACTTCCCAAGAGTATTTTAGGAAAGATTTAGTCATTGACTGAATAGTAACTAAGCTGAGTAAGGAGCCACCCGTGTGAGCAAATTCTGTGCACATTTCTGAACCAGGTTGTAGCTTCTGTTTAGGGACCGCGGGTACCTTTTCAGTGTCCTCAAGCTCTGTGGTGGTATGAGTATTTGTGTGTGTGTTGTTTTTGTTACTCCTCACCCAAGGATATTTTTCCATTGATTTCTTTAAAGAGAGTGGAAGGGAGAGGAAGAGACATAGAAACATTGATGTGAGAGAGACACTTCAATTGGTGGCCTCCCATATGCCTTTGCCAGGGATTGCGCCTGCAACCGAGGTATGTGCCCTTGACCAGAATCCAACCCAGGACCCTTCAGTCCCCAGGCTGGCTAACACTCTATCTATGGAGTCACACCAGCTAGGGCTGTATGAGGTGTTGTGTTTTTTGTTTTTAATTTGTGTTTCTCAAGATCAAAAATTAATAGAGATAATGGCCCAAAGTTTGTTGAACATTAATATCAACTGAAAATTCAGGGAATTTTTTTATTTAGCCATAGTTGCTTCAGTGTTAGGGTGGGAGGGCCACATGTTCGGTGTGATTAGGCCATTTGAGGCATAGTAACGGGTGACAGGAAAAGCAGTTAGCCCATATGAGTTGCAACAGTACCTTGTGGGTTGGGTCCCTAGGGGGCCCTCCATCCAAGGGAGATCAGAAAGCAGCCAGGGGAGAGAATTGGTTCTCTGAGGCTGATTAAAAACTTTTCCAACTGGAAATAAGTAAGAAGCTATCCAGATGGCATGGAAGGGGAGGAGTTAATGGAGGGAGGAAGCAGGATTGCTTTGGCCTTAATATAAGGAGCATTTAATGAACATCTACTAGGGATCAGGTATTGTGCTCTGCTCTGGAGATTCAAGATAACATAAAAAGTAGTCACACTTTTTGAGAAGTACATAGTTTAAACTAATATGACATAATAAATGCTGTGATGGTAATACAGTCTTAATACTGTGTGACCCCAGAGGAAGCAGTGATGAATACTGCTGGGGTGAGGGTAATTATGCAATTTCATAGAGAAGGTGACATTTGAGCTGGGCTTTAAAAAATACATTAGAAGTTTGCTAGGCAGGCAAGGTGTGAAAGGGCATTCCAATCTTTCCTAGGTCAGTAGTAGGGAGTTTGTACTACCATGCTGATAAGAGAGAAGTATGCTTTTTGCCTCTTAGGGAAATATAAGGGAAAGAGAGGGGGAAGTGGAAGGACTCTCTCCAGCCAGTGATTCACTGGTTAACACTAGATCAACACAATGAAAGAGCTGAGCCAAATAGCGGAGCTCTCAGTTCAAGATGTTTGTAATTTGGAATCTAAGTAAAGTTTGCAAGTTGAAGGTTTTTACTGGCTTCTGCCCTATCTTCCATACTCAATAAATCTCTCCCATTAATCCCAAGGCCCACTGAATTCTGCAAAAGTTACCACTTCTTTCCCTATCACCTTCCATTAAATTGTTTCTTTCAGCTGTCCTGGCAGGCGTTGGTCAAGACCTTGTAGAAAGGCATAATAATGAGTCCTTTTGTCAGAAGGATGTGGGACTGGATCCCAGTACCCAGGGAAAGCCTAGGTCTTCCTAACGTTTAGTCCCAAAGGAAGTACTTATCTAAAATGAATAGAGGCAGAAATTCTATCCAATCTCAGCTCTTGTTCCTGTCCTGGTGCCCTCTTCGGAGTTCAGTACCTATTGCTTCCCTAGGAGGTATAGTGGTATAATAGTAGCAAGAGTACCTGACTGGGAGTACCTGTTAGAGAAGATTTGCTACTAAACAGCTGTGTCACCAGGCAAGGTGATTTTTATGTGCCTTGGTTTCCTCACCTACAAAATACAGAGACTGGGCTAGATGACCTCTAGATTGCTTCTTACCTGGCAAACTGACTTTACACGGCTAACATTTGGGAATGGGCTAGAGCTAGACTCTAGTGTCTATGTACTTGGAACTCAGTCTCTGTAGATAGGTGAGAGGCTTCATATGTAGTAGGCCTATGCTACCAAGTGGAAGGAAGCCAAAGGAACAGAGTTGTGTTCTAGCTGGGATCAGCAGGCTGAGAAAGCCTTCCTATTCATACTTTCCTGCCCCTTTATCCTCCCTCTTTCCCCTCTCCCAGTGGGCTGTTGCCAGGGTCAAGCCTCAGTCCTCCCTAGTTAACGGTCATCTGATAAGTCATTCTTGTGGAGCTGCACTTCTAAGGGAAGTTAAATCTGGTTTCTTCTCTTCTGAACTGAAAGGGTTGAAAGGAAAATCTCCTTCCTCCCTCTTTATTTTTGTCTCAGGTCTAGAGGTAATAATCATCACACTACTTGACTGGTTGGCTGTGGTTTATTGTTTACCTTTGAATGGATCATTTGCCCACTATCAACTCTTAGCAAAAAAAGTCACTACCAGAATAGTGAAATCAATTGAATCTTACAGATATTTCATTTTTGTACCCCTAATTTTTTGAGAGTCTAGCTAGCTGTTGCATAAAAAAAGCCATGATGCCCTTATAAATATGCTGGGATTAAAGATCAAGGCATAGCGATGGACAGCCCTTCAATTCCTGTGAACAGGGAAGGAGGACATATTGAGGGTGACACATTGGGGTGGGAGGTAGTCTTTTATAACCCACTGGTTATTGATCTCTGATAAGCCAAGGTTGCTTAGTAGCAAGAAAGTTTGCTGATTGTGTGTCTGAGCTCTGGTTTGACTTACTGTCTGTGGGGGTTATTGATCAAGGCTTTGCAACCAGCATATGTCTTTGACTGTTTCCTATCTTCACTCTTCCCCAATTCCCTACTGTTTTCCCAAGCCTACAGTGATGTGTCTGCCCATGAGAATTCAGTCTACTCTAATTTTCATGTTTTAATTTTGTAGAATAGTAACATTAAGGCTTAGTGTTCTGCCCCTTAGATCATATGTTTTAAAATAGATAAAAAGGTAGACCAGCTGGGTATGGCTCAGCAGTTGAGCATCCATCCAGAAACTAAGCTCACCGGTTCAACTCCCAGTCAGGGCAGTTGAATTGGGGGCTCATACCCAGTAGGGGGCATGCAGGAGGCAGCTGATCAATGATTCTCATCGATGTTTCTATCTCTTCCTCTACCTTCCTCTCTGAAATCCATAAAAAAATATATTTTTTAAAAAGGTAAAGGAATAAGTTTTTGAAGATTCTAGTAACTTTTCCTGTTGTTTCTTTAGAGTACTGTATAATATATGCCCTGGCTGAGTGGCTAAGTTGATTGGAGTATCATCCCATACACCAAAAAGTTGGAGGTTTGATCCCCAGTCAGGGCATGTATGGGAGGTAACCGATCGATGTTTCTCCCTTCCTCTTTCTCTAAAAATCAATAAAAATATATTATCAGGTGAGGATTTAAAAAAGAGTATAGTCTAATGTCACCTAAAGAAAACTTGATCAGTTTATCATCTGCAGTTATTTATATTTTATTTTTTATTTTTGTTTTCATCTTTAATTTCTTTATTGGTTAAGGTATTACAAGGGTGTCCTCACCCCCCCCATTAACCCCCAACCTCCCCCCCGCAGTTATTTTTTTTAATGTAGTTATTTTTCGATTGTGTCATCTGTTTTCAAATTTAAAGTGTAGAGTTTTATGATGACCTAGCCTCTGTTCCTATGAAACAATGTATATGAGCCACATAAATAGGTTTTTAAAAATAATTCATCCTGCCCATCCGGCATGGCTCAGTGGTTGAGTGTTAACCTGTATACCAGGAGGTCATAGTTGAATTCCCGGTCAGGGCACATGCCCGGGTTGCAGGCTTGATCCCCAGTAGGGGGCATGCAGGAGGCAGCCGATCAATGATTTTCTCTCATCATTGATGTTTCTCTCTCTCTCCTTTCCTCTCTAAAATCAATAAAAATATATTTAAAAAGATAACTCATCCTCACAGAAGTTGAGTAACCCTAAGAGAAACAAATTTCTTAAATGTACCCAGAACTTTGGATTCAAATCCTGCTCTTTGCTACTCTCCCCTCTCCCCTGTTCATCGTTATAGATAAGGAAGCTGAGGCTCAGAAAGGCAAATCAGAGTGAGCAGCCTAAGATCACAGTGGGTTAACTGAGAAAGGGAATAAAAGTCAGGCTTGCACAGTAACAAAGCCCTTACCACTACATGGGACTGTGTCTGTCTAGTTTGGCTTTCAGTTTTCATAACTTTAATAGCAGGATTGGAGAATCCTCTAATCCCTGTACTCAGTCCTCATCTTAATTCCATCTAGGAGTGAAATTAACTATGGCCTATAGGCTGGCCAGAGACTAGACTTCCTTCCATCCCCTGCTACCCCATCTTTCAGTGTCAGGCCTCTCTAAAGCAGTGTTTTTAAAATTTTTTTGATCATGACTCACTTTTTTAAAAAAAGGCGTTTTACATCAAAATTCAGTGTGTGTACATATACAAGAGACATTTTTACAACATGATTCTTTTTTGTTGTTTTTGCTATTAATCCTCACCTGAGGATATTTTTTCCCATTAATTTTTTTAGAGAGAGTAGAAAGGAGGGGGGGGGGGTGGTGAAAGAGGGAAACATCAATTGGTTGCTGTCAGCGCACACCCTGACTGGGAAAGGGATCAGACCTGCAACCCAGGTACTCCCAGTTGACTGGGAATCAAACCCAAGACCCTTTAATGCAGTGGTTCTCAACCTTCTGGCCCTTTAAATACAGTTCTTCATGTTGTGACCCAACCATAAAATTATTTTCGTTGCTACTTCATAACTGTAATGTTGCTACTGTTATGAATTGTAATGTAAATATCTGATATGCATGATGGTCTTAGGCGACCCCTGGGGAAGGGTCGTTCCACCGCCAAAGGGGTTGCGACCCACAGGTTGAGAACCGCTGCTTTAATGTGTGGCCAACACTCTAACCACTGAGAAACACAGGCCAGGGCACAACATGATTCTTATGCTTACTATTTGTAGTTACGCTTAATTTTCTTTTTAATATACTTATCATCATCCACCAAGTGATTTCACGGCCACTATTGGCTTATAGCCTCAGTTTGAGAAACTAAAGGTTTGAGGGTGAAAACAGCTAAAGAATTATAACATTGGTTAAGAAGCTAATTAATACTGATTCTTGCACTACAGAATTTTGGGTTTCATGGACCAATTAATTTTAATTGTTCCCCCCCTCCCCAAGTAATTATATTTAGAAAGTTTACTACTGCCTGTCACCATAATTTTTTTTTTAAATATATTTTATTGATTTTTTACAGAGAAGAAGGGAGAGAGATAGAGAGAGTCAGAAACATCGATGAGAGAGAAACATCGATCAGCTGCCTCCTGCACATCTCCTATTGGGGATATGCCCGCAACCCAGGTACATGCCCTTGACCGGAATCGAACCTGGGACCTTTCAGTTCGCAGGCCGACGCTCTATCCACTGAGCCAAACCGGTTTCGGCAATTTTTTAAGCATTGAAAAAAAACAAACCCACCCAAACAGTTGTTTAGGAAGTTTTTAAAAAATATATTTCCTGTTAAAAAAGAATTATGTAGAATGAAAAAAATCTGAATCCTTCACATACCATTTTCCTCATTTCCACTCTCTTCCGAGGTAACCACTGTTAACAAATGGATGTGTATCTTTCCATACTTTTCTCTGTGCAGGATTGTCTTTTTTACAGAAATAGAATCCAACCACATGTTTTAGTCTACAGCATATTTTTTACTTCACAATAGATTTTAGAGGTTTTTCATATATATATGTGTGTGTGTGTGTGTGTGTGTGTGTGTGTGTATATATATATGAGAGAAAATTAATTCTAAGAAATTATAAATCTTGTTATAAAGGATATATTCAAGTTTAATAAATTTAGTTTTATGAAAAACATGCTATATTGTCTTTATTTTTATCATTTCATCATAGACCAGTGAAAACTTAATAAAAAAATGGCATATGTGAATCTGGATTCTTAGGATACACTGGCCTAAGAGACTATAGAATACCTAGCAGGATCAGAGTAATTTGTTCCATTCCTCTGTCTTACTCTAATATACTTTTCTAAGTTCTCACTTCTATCTCGTTCCTCTTCCAATTTTCTCTTTATAGTTTTCTGTGGGGTTTTTTTGTTTGTTTGTTTTTTGTTGTTGTTTTTAGAGAGAGAGAAACATTGATTTGCTGTTCCCACTTATTCATTGGTTGATTCTTGTATGTGCCCTGACTAGGGATCAACCCCGCAACCTTGACATATCAGGAAGATGCTCCAACCAACTCAGCCAGCCAGCCAGAGCCGACACTTTCTTTTTTCTCTATCTCTTTTATGTTATGGTTGCTTTTTAGGAATATATTGATAACCAATTCTGAATTATACCTTAGTATATTAAATTGATGTTTTCTGTGAATTAGGGCCACTCAGTAGCAAAACTATCTCATTTATTAACACTATGCAAAATAAATCTTTCACTTAGTCCTTATAGCCACTCTATGAGGTAGGCATTTTTTCCATTTTATAAAAGTAGAAGGTAAGACTTGCAGAACATATTTTTTTCTTTCTTTTTAAAATTGAATTTAGAGAGAGAGGAATGGAAAGAGAGAGAGAGAGAGAAACTCTATTTGTTCCACTTATTTATGCATTCATTGGTTTCTTATATGTGCCCTGAGGGGATCAAACCTGCAACCTTGGCTTATGGGGACAATGCTCTAACCAACTGAGCTACCTGGCCAAGGCCAGAAAATTTTTCTTGATGTCATATTAATAATGATTAGTAACTTAATAATCATTTGAGCACTTAAAGTCAAACACTTACACAAATTCTTTATGTGTATTATCTCATTGAATCCTCACAACCTTAGGAAGTAGGTCCTCATAAGGCTGTTACCCATTCTACAGCTGAGAAAAGGAGTACACTGATAAGATTTAGTAACTGGCCCAAAGTTTCGCAGCTAATAAGCAGAACTGTAAAATAAACCCAGTGAATTGGACTCCACAGCCACAGAATTGGACTCTGCACTGCCTCCTATATGATTTTTCTGTCTTTACTGGGATTGCAGAGATTTTAACCCTGATTTGACTTCAAAACAACTTGCTATAGTGACAAAATGTTTCCCCACATATACTGTAAAGCAGGGGTCCTCAAACTACGGCCCACGGGCCACATGCAAATACAAATATTGTATTTGTTCCCGTTTTGTTTTTTTACTTCAAAATAAGATATGTGCAGTGTGCATAGGAATTTGTTCATAGTTTTTTTAAAACTATAGTCCGGCCCTCCAACGGTCTGAGGGACAGTGAACTGGCTGGCCCCCTGCTTAAAAAGTTTGAGGACCCCTGCTGTAGAGTATGATGATTGTGGAGTCACTAGAGAAGGGAAAAATTATTCACACTGGAGAAGGGAAAAATTCATTTGAACAAGCAAAGTACAACCCAAGCAATGCTTAGATTTTAGAAGTTCTGCATGCTCTGATAATACTAACAACTTCTTTCAATGCCTTAGTTTCTTTCCCCCTCAGAGTCAGATTGATGAAGTATTCAGGTTTGCATGATTAGCCTCCTGAAGCCCTACTTCTCTCTCTGCCTCCTCCAGCACCAGCTTTCCTAGCCTCTTGGAAGGAAGGTAGAGAAGGCTCGATTGGCTACCTCCTGTACACCTCAAGTTTATTCTTCCATCAAATATTTATTGCTTGAAGACTTACTCTTACACCATCCCCTGGAGATTCCTGCATGTGTTTAGAAGGTATACCTTCTTTCTCTGTCTCTAATTTGGAGGACTACAGCTGTTAGGCCCTTTTAGTATGGAGGGTAATCTAATCCCTAAGCACTAGGAAGACAGCTGCAAGTTGAGAGCAGGTCAAGCCTACTGACTCTTAGACTTAAGAAACTTTCAGACGTGGAGAGGTGGCAGAAGCGAAATGAAAGAGTTGATATTTCTCTACTCACCTTTGACCATAAATGAGTATATTTTCTGGCAATTGGACCTTGGTTAGATTTTCAGAAATATCAAGAAGACTGGTCATATATGAAGGATACAGAACCAGAAGATAGCCTTCCACTATTAGGAGGATTGACATTCCCACACCACTAGAATGAATCCCTTCTTTTCAAAGCTAGAAAAAAGCAGAGCAGGAGGAAGAAAAAGGACAGCCCCAAGCCCTAGCTGGTATGGTTCAGTTGGTTGAGCGTTGTCCTGTGCACCAAAGTCGCTAGTTTAATTCCCTGTCAGGGTACATGCCAGGGTTGCAGGCTGGATCCCCAGTAGGGAGTGTACAAGAGGTAGCCAATCGATGTTTCTCTCTCACATCGATGTTTCTCTCTCCCAACAATGTTTCTCCCTTTCCCTTCCTCTCTCTCTAAAATCAATTTTAAAAAAAGAAAGAAAAACACTAACAAACAAAAAATAAAATCAATAAAAACATTTTTTAAAAAAAGGACAGCCTCAGGAAACCAGGGAGATACTGAGGATCTACGGTACTTGTAGGTGGATCTAGATGTTCTTCAGGCCAACTAAAAGTTGATCAATTTGCTATTCTTTAAAGACATGGTGAGAAATTAATGGAAGGAGTAAAGATTCTTCTACACCGTTTTCAGTCTCCATTTTGGCTCTGTTGGCACTTGGGGATTATGTAGTAGGGTAAACTCTACTTCAGATGCAGTTCTTATTTTATCGTTCTCCACTCTTACCACTGAGTGTCAGCTGCCTGGTTACACTCAGTAGTGTAACCAAACAGTGGATGATTATAAGATCACTAGAGGCCCGGTGTACGAAATTCGTGCACAGGTAGAGTCCCTAGGCCTGGTCAGCAATCAGGGCCGATTGGGGCCTTCCGGCTACCAGCCAGGACCTTCCTTCATTCCATGTCGCCCCCTGGTGATCAGCATACATCATAGCAAGCAATCAAACTCCTGGCCTCCCGGTCTAACTCCCGAGGGGACACTTTGCATATTAGCCTTTTATATATAGATAGGAGCAAAGAAATGAAGAGATTCTATCCTTTGTCTAAAAAGTGATTGTAACTATAATGGGTCTGTTTTAATTTTACCCGATTTTTTTCTTACAGGACTGTTGAAGCCTGGAAGTCCCCTCCCCTCCCCCTTCCCCCCTTTGCCGCTTTGTGGCATTCCCCTCCCTCCACCCTTTCCCACTCTGAAAATCTAGCCATGACTAGCAGAAGCACAGCCAGGCCCAATGGGCAGCCCCAGGCCAGCAAAATATGCCAGTTCAAATTGGTCCTGTTGGGTGAATCTGCAGTGGGAAAGTCTAGCCTGGTGTTACGTTTTGTCAAAGGGCAATTCCATGAGTACCAGGAGAGCACCATTGGAGGTGAGTATCTCAGGGAAAGAAAAGGTTCAATGCTTAGTAAGGCTTTTGAAGGGAGATCTAGGGACCTAACTGTGAAGCTGGCTGTCTTAGCTCCCTGGAATGGAAATCCTTTATAAAACAGAAAGAAAAAGCCATAATGCCAAAAAGCAGGTATATATTCATCTTCTTGCTTTCTACAAGAAAGAAGATTGCCCTTAGCTCACCAATAAAACCACTAATTTTTATCTGTCTCCCTCCCCCTATTCTCATCTGAATCCCAGTCAGGTTCAGCTGAGTGTCATCTTGAGCAGGGGTGGTTTGGAGCAGATTCATAATCAGAGATGCACACCAGAATCATCTGGGGAACGTTTCATCCTATGCATACTTGGGCCCTACCCTAGATCTACTGATTAGTGTTGAAGGAGGTAGGGGTGTAGGCATATATGTATGTGCATTCTGATGCACATATCTGATAAAATAGAGGCTGGAATTAAATATGAAAGATAAAGGCCATTTGCCTTTCCCACATTTGCTACCTTCTCCCTGCCACTACCTCAAAAGTAGGTTGCTAATTCAATAAAAGATCACTTATAAGAACTCCATGTTACTATTTCCCGCCTGTACTAGTCACCTTGAAAATGTGGTATTCTTGCCCTAGCCAGCTTGGCTCAGTGGATAGAGCATCGGCCTGCAGATCAAAGGGTCCCCAGTTCAGTTCCGGGCACACACCTCAGGCCCTGGTTGAGGCGCGTGCAGGAGGCGTGTGCAGGAGGCAACCAATCAATGTGTTTCTCTTACATTGATGTTTCTTCCCTGTCTTTCCTTTCTTGCACTCTCTCTAAAAGATCAATGGAAAAATATCCTCGAGTGAGGATTAACAAAATATAAATAAAAAAAATGTTCTTTAAAAAAAAAGAAAATGTGGTGGTCTTAGGCTAGCAGAAAATTATAGAAAAAGTAACAGACAAATAACATTGATAAAGGTGGGACCTCCCATCAAACTTTAAAATCTTCTAATCAGTTAATTTTTTTCTTCTCTATTCAGTTCTTGATGTGAGTTTTATCTGAAGCTTATTATCTCTGTCATTATCTCTTATTTTGGTTAGAAGAGGGATGACTCTAGTGTAAGTGCCAGTTCTTTCTGTCCCTCATACTTTATTTATGATGTGCACCCATTCCTTAGACGAGAGAAACTTCTGCAGGAAGGACTTAGCCAAGTGTGGTCTTGTGGTCTTACTCCTGGTTCCAGGAATATATATAAAGAGAACACTAAACCTTTTCCTGTAGCTGAATTGCCCAAGTCATGATTGGTCTTAGGCTAAGAGTGGAGATATTTTGAAGGGGTGTGGAAATGTACCCATTCATCCTCTCACCACTGCTTCTCCATTCTCTTATCAATAGCGGCCTTCCTCACCCAGTCCGTTTGCCTAGATGACACAACAGTCAAGTTTGAGATCTGGGACACAGCAGGGCAGGAGCGATACCATAGCTTGGCCCCCATGTACTACAGAGGTGCCCAAGCTGCAATTGTGGTGTATGACATTACTAATCAGGTAAGTGGGCTGAGAGGGTGATCCTTGCTTTCACTTAAAGGAATTAAATTAGGTGGGGGAGAGAAAACAAGTTCTCAAAATAACAAAATTATGCTTCCAAGTGCTAAGAAGACAAAGGTAATAAATTATCAGAGACTAGAGGCCCTATGCAAGAAATTTGTGCACTGGCGGGGGGGGGGGGAGGGTCCCCCAGCCTGGCCTGTGCCCTCTCACAGTGCAAGAGCCCCTAGACCTATTGTCCCAAAGGTAGGCCCCACCCACCCATCCAGGGCTCCTCGATGGATTGCCCCAAAGAGGTAGGACGGACCCAGGGGTCCCACCTCTGCACCGCATAGAGCCATGGGACCCCCAGGCCTGGCCGCATGGAGTGGCCACTGGGCCCCGCCTCCACACATGCAGCGTCAAGTCCCCGCCCACCCACACCCACCCGCTGAGCATGCAGCCTCCTACTGATGGATTGTGGGATTGTGACGGCGTGAGGGCATCATGGAGTGAGGGCATGACAACCACCTAGGCCAGTAGTCGGCAAACTGCAGCTCGCGAGCCATATGCGGCTCTTTGGGCCCTTGAGTGTGGCTTTTCCACAAAATACCGACTTCTGCACATGGGCCACAAAGTTTCAATCACACTGTACATGCGCGCCCGTACATGGTATTTTGTGGAAGAGCCACACTCGGGGCCAAAGAGCCGCATGTGGCTCGCGATCCGCAGTTTTCCAACCACTGACCTAGGCTATTCTTAGTATAGATGGGTGGTTTCAGTGAGGGAAGACCACCTAGAAGAGGTGAGTTTTGAGACTGGGCTTTAAAGATGATGGGCCTAGATTGACGGTCATTCCAGCCCACCTATTTTCTTCCTCATGTTTTCCTAGGAAACCTTCGCCCGAGCGAAGACATGGGTAAAGGAACTACAGCGACAGGCCAGTCCTAGCATTGTTATTGCCCTGGCGGGGAACAAAGCTGACCTGGCCAACAAGCGCATGGTGGAGTATGAAGTAAGATGGCCCATAGAGCTCCTTTCTAATACACTCCCTCTGTGCTTGGGACCTCTTTTGTCCAAACCTGCCCTCTCTAGAAACCTCATCTGAGGACATTCATCATGTCATTCCCCAGTCCTGCACCACGTTAAAAACAGCAACACTGTGACCCTAATGATAGCCAGGAGATTTTAGAGGAGTCAGAGAACATTCCAGAGCAGCGAGGTGGGTAGGGAATACCAGCTGTGGGAGTACCAGTGCGAAAACAGGAAGGAGGGAGCAATTGAATTTAAGGTAAGGGACTGTTCAAGGGTCAGAACCCAAAAGCCCCCAACCAGCTTACCTTTCTTTTCCATGATTAGGATTCGTGATATCTGTTCGTTGCATAAAGTGGTCTAGACCATAGGTTATCCTTGAGGGAGTTGTCACCAAAATATGGATCCAGAGCCCACTGGCTCAGAGGAGAGTTAAGGTGAAGGAACCTAGGACATTGCCTAGCTCTGGTGCTACATGGGAGTGGAAAGGCCATGGTTGTTCTTTTTTTTTTTTTTTTTTTTTAATATATTTTATTGCCATAGTTGTTCTTAACCTACATTCTGAGCACCACTATACCCTATCCCTTGCAGGAGGCCCAGGCATATGCAGATGACAACAGCTTATTGTTTATGGAGACCTCAGCCAAGACAGCTATGAACGTGAATGATCTCTTCCTGGCAATAGGTAAGGTCAGAGCTGCCTGAGGTCTTCCTGTCGTTTTCCCTTACCTCTAGGCAAGATCACTAACCCAAGTCATAAGGATAAATGGGAGTGTCTCCTCTGGTGAAATACCTTAACTTTCTATTGTGACCTCCATCCTTTAGCTGTCTTTAATATAATTTACAAATAGTGAACCCTCTCCTCTTCAGAGCATTCTTTTAATGTTTCACATTTCCCCTTCTCCCCCACCCAATAGTCTTTTTGGGGGGATGAGTTAAAATCTACCACACTTTGTTCCCTTCTCTTTTGCCTCTAGCTAAGAAGTTGCCAAAGAGTGAACCCCAGAATCTGGGGGGTGCAGCAGGCCGAAGCCGAGGTGTGGATCTCCATGAGCAGTCCCAGCAGAACAAGAGCCAGTGTTGTAGCAACTGAGGGGGTAGCTAGCAGCGAACAAGTATGGAGCTAGCACGAGAGCTAAGAAATAACCTCCATTCCCAACCCTCAGCACACAGCCCCTACGGTAACAGCACACTGAGCCCTGGCTCCCAAGGGCTGCCTCCTGACAGCTCCGTCATGGCACTTTTTAACGCTTCAGCAACCAACACCAGGCAGCTGTTGCCACTGACCTCCTACCCCTACTCTGGGGCTTGGGGGTCAGATCCCCCAGGACTTACCTTCCAAAACAGTCTTTCTTCACTTTGTATTATAGGTGCAAGACAGTGACCTACTTACCTTTCCTTCTCCTCCCCACTTTTTCAGAAAACATTTTTTTGTCTCCTGCCCCTTCTGCTTTGGTCAATCCCTGTCCTTGATCCCCTTGTCCTCCTCTCCCTTGGATGGAGGTGGTGAACCCAGGAACTGAGGATGGAGGTTTCCAGTTCAGTCATATTAAGGGCCCTGGGGGAGAGTAAGGCTCAGAGCAGGAGGGAGTAAGGAAAATTCCTTTTTGGTTTATTTGGTTGGAGTTTCTCATATTTGAAAACACTGCAGCATCCATGAGTTGGCCTTGTGGAAGGTGTTTCTAGGTAGAGTGAGGATGGGAAGGCAAGCTCTTGGGCACCAGTTGGGAGTCGTGTTGTTAGTTACCTGGGCGGAGGCGGGGGTGGAGGCGGAGGTGGAGGTACAGTGTCATCTGTGGCTCTGGAACTCTTCCAAGGCCTAGTTTCCCTTCACTCAGTCTCTGAGGTAGCTTCTCCTCCACAGTGGGGGAAACTCTGGACCCCAGAGCCCTCCAAAGAATCTTCACTGGTTGCCTGCATCTTTGGTTCTGCTGTGATCTAATTGGAGGAGGGACCAGTTTCTGACACCCATCCTCTGATTTATACATATGCATTTTTTCCTCTCTGGCCTTTGGATGGCCTCAGCCCCAGCCATTGTATCCCCCTGCAGTTTGCACTTTAATTGATGGTGGTTCAGTTGGGACACTTGTTTTCTGGGGGTTTTGATTGATTTACCTGCCCTCTCACCTTTTAAATTAAATGGAATCCAAGATGTATATGAGGTTTGGGGAGGGACTGTCGAGTGGCAGCTACTCAAGCCCAATCTCCAATGCTATCTTGCTCCAACTCTGATTCTTAACCTATATTCTTGCCAGCCTATATTCTTGGGTATAGGTTTGCCTTTCCTGGGGAATTAACTGAAGCAACTGGAGAGCGGTCTCAGGATAGCACAGACCATGGTAGGGGTGAAGAGGAGTCAGGCCAGAGGGAGGAGTTTTCTCTCCTTCCCCAGGGTTCATGTTCAATTTGACCCACCCATTACCATGTCTTTTCTACTTCCCTGTACATAGGTATGATCTTTATTCCCACTGTACAGTCTGTTCTCCCCCCACCCCCACCCCCCCTATCAGGCCCTATTTCTTTTCTCCATTGTTAGTATCTTCAGTTTAGCCCCTCCATGCTTATGCCCATACTCATCCCTCATGCAACCAGTGGCTTAATCCATGTACCACTAGGGGCTAGCACCACAGAGGCCTACTTGTGGCCCCCTTAAAATACAACACCTGTTCCTGTGGTCAGAGAGACTGGCACTGAAGGTCCCTCACAACTGTCTCTCATCACCAGACGAAGTTGGTCCTTTCTAAATCTCTAGCCTCTCTTCACATCCCTCATCGGGTATTTTAGGATGTCTTTGGGAAGCCAGCAAGGCAGGAGAGCATTCTAAACTTCTTTTGGTTCCAGCCTAGGGTTTTGGAAAGTTGGGGAAAGTAATATAGGAAAGGCCTCAGTGACCTAGGATTGGAACCTTTCTGCCCTTGTGGCTTACAGACTTCCTTCTGTCCCAGAGCAGCTGAGAAATCCATGAGGCTGAGATTCTAAAGGACCCCGCTTAGGTTCTTCCATTTAGGCTTCAATTCCCTTCCTTGTCCAGGGGCAGCCTTAGTTCCCGTGGCCCTGAAATACATACACATTTTTGTCTTCCTTTGCCAGCACCTCACCAGCCCCCAACAGCACCCAGTGCATTCTTACAAGTGGAAGAACTAGGATGGCTCTCTTAAGTCTCTTAGAAATGAAGTTCTTTCTCTGTGTAGCCTTCCCCATGGAGCAGGAGTGAGGAGGTTTCATTGCCTTGGGGCTGGGAAACCATTTCTGCAGGCTTCTTCTCCCTCTCCAGCCCCTTTAGGAACAGGATTGGCCTTAGCTTCTGGGCCTATCTGCTGCCTTCCTTCTACTTCCTACCAGCTCTCTGCTTTTCTTTGAGCTCTCTTGGGCTTGGAAATCTTAGTTTTTATTTCGCAGCTCTTCATTTTTTCCTTCTATCAGTTTTTTTTGGGGGGGGGGGGTTCCCTTTTTTTCTTTTAAGAAAGCATTTGCCTTCCCCCCCCCCCCCCTTACTCTTCCAACATAACAATCGTGGTAACAGAATGCGACTGCTGATTTACCGATGTATTTAATGTAAGTAAAAATGGAAAAAAAAGAAAAGCGTATTGGAGTGTTGCTTCTTTTTTTTTTTTTTTTTTTTTTAACTTTGTCTGACATGAGAAATTTGGAAGAAAGGGCACCCAGTAGTTTTATTGCATCAGAAACACACCCTCCCCTGCATGTTGGTGCCTCCTTATTCCCTCTAATCTGTTCTTGAATAGTGAGATAACTTAACTTGGAAAATAGCATCTTTATTGCTGTTTTTTTGTTTGTTTGTTTTGGGGGGTATTTTGGAATTTTTAAAAAATATTTTAATTGATTTTTAGAGAGAGGGAGAGGTGGGGGGAGAGAAACATCGATGTGAGAGAAAAACATTGATTGGCTGCCTCCCATAAAGGCCCCAACCAGGGATAGAACCTGCAACCTGGGTATGTGCCCTGACCAGGATTTGAGCCCGCCACCTTTTGGTGTACAGGAAACTCAACCAACCAGCCCCGGGCTTTATTGCTGTTTAATCTCTCCTATTCCCAGGCCACTAGAGAGCTCATCAAGTCTGACCACAGCTATTTTTTTTTTTAGGTCCTCTTAACAGAACATATATATTGGGGGTGGAGGGGTGTCTATTACCTTTGGGCAGATAGTTGATGAGATTGGAGAGGTGGAATTTGTGACTCCTGTGAAGTATTATGCAAAAATGTATGTATTTCTGTAGGGAGCGGGTCCTTTGCCTTATTAGTATCTCAAAGGGGACCATGACTTAAAAAAAGATTAAAAAAAAAAAAATCACTGCCCTTGCCGGTTTGTCTCAGTGGTTAGAGTGTAGGCCCACAGACCAAAGGGTCAAGGGTTCAATTCCCAGTCAAGGGCACATACCTGGGTTGTAAGTTTGATCCCCGATGTTTCTCTCTCTTCTTCCTTCCCACACTTCCACTCTCTCTAAAGATCAATGGAAAAAGGATTTTAAAAAAATACTGAACTAGCATTTTTTATTGATCATGTGGCTTTACCCCAACAGGAAAATTTATCCTGGATCTGCTTTTATTTCCTGCTGTATGTGAAGCCCTTTAGTCTCAGTCTAAATGGAGGTGGGTGGGAGAGAATGATACAAAGAAAAAACTAGGTATGGATGCAGGAGAAGTTTTAAATTCCAAAGAATCTGAAAGGAAAGAGGACTGGTGCTAAACAGACCTGGCATTCCAGTCCTGTCTCTTGCCAACTTACCAGCTGTGGCCTTGATAAGTGACTTAGCTGCTCTCTGCCTCAGTTTCTTCTGTAAAACAAAGAAAAGTTGTGGTTTAAAGGTCAGTTATGTAGAGCATGTGTATGTCACACAAGGAGATATACTGTTGTTAAGACATACGCTTCCAAAAAAAAAAAAAAAATACTCTTATCCTTGGGCTGAGCCTGACTTTTTATATATATATATATATATTTTTTAATTTCAGACGACTATTTTTTTTTTTTTTTGACACATCCATTGGTTGCCTCCCACTCATGCCCCAACCCAGGGTGAAGATCTGACCTGCAACCCAGGTACCTGCCATTGACCTGTAATCGAACCCAAGACCCTTAGGTGCACAGGCCGACGCTCTAACCAATGAGCATGCCAGCCAGGGCTGAGCCTGATTTTTTAAAACATATATATATATTTAAATTTTTTAAAATATATTTTTATTGATTTCAGAGAGGAAGGGAGAGGGAGACATAGAAACATCAATGATAAGAATCGTTGATCAGCTGCCTCCTGCACACCCGCTACTGGGGATCAAACCCACAACCAGGGCATGTGACCTGGTTCGTTGATTGACAGTCAACCATACCAGCCAGGCCTGAGCCTGATTTTTAAGACTAGTAAAGCCAGGCCGACATGGCTGGGTGGTTGAGAGTTGACCTATGAACCAGGAGATCATGGTTGCTGGCTCAATCCCCAGTAGGGGGTGTGCAGGAGGCAGCTGATCAATGATTCTCATCATCGATGTTTCTCTCTCTCTCTCTCCCTCTCCCTTCCTCTCTGAAACCAATTAAAAAAAAAAGACTAGTAAGATAGTGTTAGGATTGTCAAAGGAGGAATGCACAAGGCTAAAGTGGTAAGGGATTATAAATTTACGAATTCATGCACCAGTGGGGTCCCTCGGCCTGGCCTGCGCCCTCTCACAATCTGGGACCCCTCAAGGGGTATCAGAGAGCTGGTTTCAGCCCAATCCCACAGGCCAGGCCGAGGGACCCCACTGGTGCACAATCAGGGCTGGGGAGGGATGTAGGAGGTTGGCCAGCTAGGGAGGGGTCATGGGAGGGCTCCAGGATGTGTCCAGCCCATCTCACTCTGTCCCGATTGGCCGGACCTCAGCAGCAAGCTAACCTACCAGTCTGAGTGTCTGCCCCCTGGTGGTCAGTGCATGTCATAGCAAGCAGTTGAGCGACCTTAGCATATCATTAGCATATTATGCTTTGATTGGACAACTGGACACTTAGCATATTAGGCTTTTATCATATAGGACTGGAGGCCAGGTGCACCTAATTCGTGTACAGGTGGGGTCCCTCAGCCTGGCGGGCGATTGGAGCCAATCGGGGCTGCAGGAGGTTGGCCAGTCGGGGAGGGGCTGCGGGAAGTGGGCCTGCTGCGGGAGGTTGGCTGTGGGAGCGCACTGACCATTAGGGGGAAGCTCCTGCATTGAGCGTCTGCCCCCTGGTAGTGTGCGTCATAGCGACTGGTTGGCCAGTCTCTTGGTCGCATAGGCTCATATATATATGTATATATATATGTATAGATAGATAGATAGATAGATAGATAGATAGATAGATAGATTAGGTCATCTGGATACCAGTGCCAGCACCCAGCAAAGGGGAGTTAGATTTTAAAGGACTCCAGGTGGGCTTTTTCTGGGAGGGTCCAGATCCTGGGAAGGTCCAGAGAGGAAGGATAATGGTCTTAGCAAGTGGAATGTGGTCTAAGGGAAAGGGAATGTCCGTTGTGAAGTGGCCTAAAGATCAGTTTCCAGGGGAGGGGTATCCATTCAATTATTTGATCAGACCTAACAGGTCTTGCACCAGGCCTCTCCAATGATTTAATTGTATACAAATTTAATTGTGTTGAAAATATTTCTGAAAACTTGAGAGCCAAAATCTTTAGAGCCTATTCAGTGTCATTGCCCCTTTCTGTATATTTCTTAGTACTCCCCCAGGCTCCTGGATTCCTGGTAATATCTCTAGTTCAGTTTAAGAGATCAGAAAGGGGAGGGTTGGGGGGAATGATCTTCCAAAATTAGAGATGAAGTCCTTAATGTAAAGTGAGTAAGGTTGTAGCTCAACCTTCTGTTCCCTAGAGGGCAGTGTAGATATCTTTGCCCCAGGTTCACAGCCAGCCAATGACAAAACAATTTTTAGTCCTGCACCAAATGCTAGAGCAAATTATTTGTATTAGTGTTCTTTGCTCTAAGATTATGAGCGATTATAATCTTCCTAATTTGGGGTGTTATATATGTCGTTGCTCTTGTTAAACGACGATTTTGAAAAATTGACTTAACGAATCAAAATTAAAAAAACGTGGCTATTCTGTGTTGATGGTTCCCTAATTTGGGGAGAAATTTGACTAGTCCACGAAATCTCAAAGTCTTTGAACCACTATTTAGGCTTCGTTTCTGCTCATTCTTGTATATAAGAATCGCTTGACCTTGTTTTTTCTAAAAGGCAAACAGGGCTGTTGTCGCTGCAACATAGATGTTGATCAAAAACAGGGTGGAGGCGAGCCTCCCCGCCAAGAGAAAGCGGGCTGGATCCCGCGGCCTCGTCCAGTGAACGCACCTTTATTCTCAGCTGTAGGCGGGGCGGGGGCATCCCAGTCTTCCATCTTTCAGCCCAACCTTTGGAGTCCTCGTCACCTTCCACTGCCCAGGGTCCGGACATCAGTGAGGGTCCCATTCCCTGCCCGGCGAGGGTGTAAAACAAACTGCCCTAGCTTCTAGCCCTGGAGGCGCCCCGCCTGCTTTGGCTCCAGGAGGCGGGCCCAGCAGCTCGCAGGCCCGCCAATGGCTGGGCGACCAGCCGAGGAACGCAAATGATCCTTCAACTCCAACCGACGTCACAGCGCTGGCCTCGCCCCTTCACCAGCGGTCTCCGGCGCCGGACGGGTCCATCACGCGGACCTCAAACCGGGTAAGGGGTTTGGGGCCGGGAGAGGGAAGTGGAGGGGGAAGGGCTAGTGCCCTGGGCCACGGTGGGGGCCTTGGCACCCAGGGGTGCTTGGAACTCCAAGAACAACAAAATTGCCAGTACCCACCTCCACTCCCGCTCTCTGGGTGCTCCGGGGGCACGGGGTGTTGCTACAAGACACTCTTGTGCCAGCTTCTGGATGGTGGCATGGGGACCAGATGCCCTGGTGCTGGACATATCCTCCTACCTACAGTGCCCCTGAGGAGTGGGGAGCCACCACCCGCACAAGGCGTGGCATCTTTTATGTAGCAGAAGGCTGCCTCTCCTAAAACCTGCGACATTGAATTGACTGAGTTCCCCTGCAGGTCAGCCCTACCTGCACCACTCCAGTCTGACTCAAGTGGGCTGCTGGGATTGAGGGCAGGTGGGAGGAAGGGAGAATGAGAGGCCCATGGCCCAGGAGTGAAATGCAGACCCTGCTCCTACTTCTTTCTCCCTCAGTTTTTCTGCCTGCCCTGCAGCATCTCATCAGCCACTGGGACTCTACTCACTCCTCCGGTCTTGGTGGGGGTCAGTGATCTGCTCAGTGCTGTGAGGAAGAAACTGTTGCAGGGCAGAGAACAGAATAATTACCTTCTTCCTACTCTAGCCCATACCCTGACACACTGGCCATTGACGCCTCAATTTGCTGAGCTCACTGGAGTGGCATAGACAAGGTAAGGGTGGGGACCTGGGATTGGGGTCCAGTTCCCAGCTGGGTTCAATTTTTTTAGGGTGGGTGGAGAGAGAGGAGGGGACTGAAAGGCCTTCAGAGATAATGTTATTACTTGTTTACTGATCACAGCAGCTGGCTATGGGTGATCTCATTTCCTAGATGAGGAAGCAAGTTCAGGGAGGCTTTGTTCGTTATGTTGCCCAGGGAACAGAGCTGGTTAATGGCTGAGCCGGTTTCTCAAAGCAGTTTGACTCCAGAATCAGGTCCCGCACCCCATTAGGCTGCCACTACCTTTTTTACCTTTTTGTTCCTGTTTAAGTCAATCTGCCCTTCAGTTGTCTTCTCCTGTATTAAGAAATAAATTTTGGCCCTACCCGGTTTTGCTCAGTAGATAGAGCGGCCTGCAGACTGAAAGGTCCCAGGTTCAATTTCGGTCAAGGGCATGTACCTTGATTTCAGGCACATTCCCAGTAGGGGATGTGCAGGAGGTAGCTGATTGATGTTTCTAACTATCCTTCTCCCTTCCTCTCTATAAAAAATCAATAAAATATATTTTAAAAAAAGAAAGAAATTTTGCCCTTTTAGGCCCAAAAGTAGAGTGGAGGGTGGGAGATGGGTGATTCTAGAAGATTCCTATTTCTCCCTCTAACCCTATTCCCTTTCATCCTGTCAGTACAGTCTGTGTCTGAAATGCTCCAGGTTTTCTCTAAGGGCCCATGTGGACCCCCACTCCTACCCTTTGGCCTCATTACCACAGAAAAAGTCCCTCCAGATGACCTCCTCTGTGTCTTCCTCCCACTCATTCCCTCAAACTGCCCTAATAGCATCCCCTCCCAGGAATTCCTATCTTGATCTCAGAATCTTCCTCCTACAGGTCTGCCACAATGCTGCTGCTGCTGCATAGAGCTGTAGCCCTGGGGCTCAGACCCGCCTGCAGGTAGGCCAGCCCATCCTAAAAGGTCTCCTAACCCATATCTTTTACCCCCAGTATCTTTATGTTTAAAAAAAGAAAGAAATTTTGCCTTTTAGGCCCAAAAGTAGAGTGGAAGATGGGAGATGGGTGATTCTAGAAAATTCCTATTTCTCCCCCTAACCCTATTCCCTTTCATCCTGTCAGTACAGTATCTTATCTGCCAGATAAGATAATTACGATGGTGGCAAGGAAGGAAAGGGTAAGCCAGATCCCACTTGTCTCACCTATCCCTGGAGAAAACAAGTTCCAACTAAAGGAGCCACTGGCCAGCCAGGGAGAGGTAAACCCCAGGCCTTCGCTGATCAGAAGTGTGTTACTAAGAAGACTCACTTTCTCTTCCAGATTCAAGTCTACCCACTCAAGGCTCTGCATTCAGGCCTGCTCTACAAATGATTCATTTCAGCATCAGTGCCCCAGCCGTGCCTTCTCTACAGATAACTCCAGCACCAGGGGATGGAGAGTCATGGGGACCCTGTTAGGCCTTGGTGCAGTGTTGGCCTATCATGACCGTCGTTGCAGGGTAAGTGGGAAAGGAAAAGACTTCACTCTCAGGGATCCTAGTGTGCTCCCAGGCAAGCCAGGGTGTTACCACAGAGCCCACAGTTGACACGTCTTCATGCACAAGTAGAGATGAAATCTGCTACTTCCATTTCCCAGTGGCCACGACTTTGTGGATTGGCTTAGGGTGAGCTGCAGTGATTGCTTCTTAATATTCTGTTCCCTTTTGCCTCACCCCTGTTCTGCCTGCAGGCTGCTCAGGAGTCACCACACATATACACCAGAGAGGAAGTAAAATCCCACAGCAGCCCTGAGACTAGGATCTGGGTGACTCTGGGCTCTGAGGTCTTTGATGTCACAGAATTTGTGGACCTACACCCAGGGGGGCCATCAAAGCTGATGCTAGCAGCTGGGGGTCCTCTAGAGCCCTTCTGGGCCCTCTATGCTGTTCACAACCAGTCCCACATACGTGAGATACTGGCTCAGTACAAGATCGGGGAGCTGAGCCCTGAAGACAAGATGCCATCCACTTTGAAGACCTCTGACCCTTACGCTGATGATCCTGTACGTCACCCAGCTCTGAAGGTCAACAGCCAGCGCCCCTTTAATGCAGAGCCCCCCCCTGAGCTGCTGACAGAAACCTACATCACACCCAATCCTATCTTCTTCACTCGAAACCATCTGCCTGTACCTAACCTGGACCCAGACACCTATCGCCTGCATATTGTAGGACCACCTGGGAGACGGCCACTGTCTCTGTCCCTGGATGACTTACACAAGTTCCCCAAGCACGAGATCACGGTCACCCTGCAGTGTGCTGGCAACCGGCGCTCTGAGATGAGTCAGGTAAAAGAAGTAAGAGGTCTGGAGTGGAGAACAGGCGCCATTAGCACTGCACGCTGGGCTGGGGCACGACTGTGTGATGTATTAGCCAAGGCTGGTCACCAACTCCGTGAAACTGAGGCCCACGTCTGCTTTGAGGGACTGGACTCGGACCCCACAGGGACTGCCTATGGAGCATCCATCCCTCTGGCTCGGGCCATGGACCCTGAAGCTGAGGTCCTGCTGGCATATGAGATGAATGGGCAGCCTCTGCCTCGTGACCACGGCTTTCCTGTGCGGGTGGTGGTTCCTGGTGTGGTGGGTGCCCGCCATGTCAAATGGCTGGGCAAAGTGAGTGTGGAACCGGAGGAAAGTTACAGCCACTGGCAGCGGCGAGATTACAAAGGCTTCTGTCCTTCCGTGGACTGGGACTCTGTAGATTTTGACTCTTCTCCATCTATTCAGGAGCTTCCTGTCCAGTCAGCCATCACAGAGCCCAAGGATGGGGAGATGGTAGAGGCAGGGGAGGTGACTGTCAAGGGCTATGCGTGGAGTGGTGGTGGAAGGGCTGTGATCAGGGTGGATGTATCTCTGGATGGGGGCCTAACCTGGCAGGTGGCTGAGCTGGATAGAGAGGAACAGCGCCCCCGCAAGGCCTGGGCCTGGCGGCTCTGGCAGCTGCAAGCCCCTGTACCACCTGGGAAAAAGGAACTGAACATTGTTTGTAAGGCTGTAGATGACAGCTACAATGTGCAGCCAGACAACGTGGCCCCAATCTGGAACCTGCGAGGCGTGCTCAGCAATGCGTGGCACCGTGTCCATGTCCGTGTTGCCTCATGAGAAAGTGAAATGGCACCATCTACTCCCCAGAAGCACCTTCTCAACCCCTTTCCACACCCATCCATTAGCCTCATTTCCACAGAAAAACCTTTCTCTCCATCTCTCCACTTCTCTCAGAAACTTGTACTCTGCCTTCCTAAGCCACACACAGGTACACACATTGGACATTTCCACCTAGGCGCCACCCTCCTTTGACAGTGTCACATACTACTGTCCATTGACTCTGTGCCAGGAGGTGAGAGCTATTGGAGCAAGGGGCTAGAAGTGAGAAGAATATTTCTGGAAACACGCACTATTTTCTCTTCTTACCCCACTTCCACTTCCAATGTTGATCACCACTGAGGCCTTATTTTGCTTTTCTTGGATTCTTCAGAGAATGTATGTGTAAGAAAAATGGATATGTGATTTGCTGTTGCCCCGCCGGGTTGCCAGGGGTTGTGAACAGTGTAACCCTCTTCCTTTATAATTACACTTTTATAAATATATCAATAAAGCATCCTTTTAAGACTACAAGGCTACAAAAAGAAAAGGTGGTGACTTTTGGGACCTCTCCAGGCTGGGGAGTGAGCATGTTGCAGAAGGGAGGTGCATGGTACTGGGAGGTGTCCTGAGATGACTCAAAACAAACGCTGGAGGAAAGGGAGAAAGCAAACAGGTGCAGGGAAGTCAAGAAGTGGGGCTTCCTTCTCTGCGGTCCGTCACATCTGCAGGGCTACTTGGGAGACTGACCGCAAGACACCCCTCCAGAGAGGAAAAACTATTTGCCACCCCGAAGCCCCGCCCCCTCACTATTGCTACGCACTTGGCAGGAATGGCAACGAGCGCTAAGAGGTTAAAGTCAATGTTGTCTTACGAGGTTCAGGGACAAAATTTGGCCCTAGGGGCAGATGTGCCAGGACACATGAGGTGTCCAGTGTGCCTCCAGTTTGCAAATTAGATGCAGGTGAAGGGGCAATCTTCGGCTCTTGGCACGAGACCGAACCTTTCGGACTTCAGTCTTTCTGCGCTCAGCTACTCTCCCCTAGCTCTTCTCCCTTCTTTCCCCAGCAGTTTCCCTGGCTTGGGGGCGCTCGGTGTTCGGCCACGTCGCCTGTCGCCTGGTAGTGGGACCGGAAGTTGTTCAGGGGAGGGGAGACGGCTGGGATGGGGGGGTGTTTACCGGGGGGGCCGTCCCTCTTCAGGTGAAGCTGCTGATGGATATGGAGCCGCCGCCGCTGAGCACCCGGGACCCGGCTTCGGCCCGGTTGCCACCGCCTCAGTGACCCCCCCACTCCCCCCGCACTGGGCTTCCCGGGCCAGAGTGGGGGACCCCCGCCGCCCCGCCCCCGTCTCCCCCAATACCGTCCCCTCGCTCACACCGCAGCCTGAGCGCGCGCGGAGCAGCCTCAGGTGAGTGAGGGGCGGGGCTTGGGCGAAGCGCGGGGGCGGGGCCTCGGGCGGCGGGGCGGGGCCTGAGGGGCTGGGGCTGGAGGCGTGGGGGAGGTTTGACGCAGGGCTGGCGGCGGGAGGGTCCCCGCGTGGCTGCGGCCCGAGGGAAAGAGGCTGGCCTTGGGGAGTTTGGCGCGGGGCCCAGCATTGGGGGGGCGGTAGCAGAGACCTAGGGGTGCTAAAAGGCGGGAGCTGGGTCAAGCCAGAGGACCAATGACATGCAGAGGCCGGCATACGAGAGGTCAGGGTACGGCTGGGGTGGACCGGAGGGACCGCGGAGAAAGGGAAAGCGGAGAAGGTACCTAGGGCGGAAAGCCAGGGACGCCAGGGTCTGGTCGAGGTTTCAGGGAAGGACGGGCCTAGGTGGGAAAGATCGTGGAGACAGTGAGCAAAGTGGGAGACACGTGGCAGAGAAGAAACTTAAGGTGGAGTGAAAAGTGCTCTCTGGGTACCGTGTAGGGTGAGAAGTCGAGAGGACCCGAGAAGGAAGGTATTCACGGCATGTGAGCCTAAGAAAGGAAGGTAACGGAGGAAGCCCTGGGTGGATCTGGGGGGTGAAGGCAGGGGGAGCGACAGACTTAGGAAGCAGGTCTAAACTAAAACAGCCCTCCGGGTGCCTCCTCACACAGCCCCGTCCAGTTTTCTTCCCGTGGTCTGCTAGAGTTGTAAACTCTAGTTATTTTCTTCCCCCTTTGTCTGCTGGTTGTAAACTCTCTCTTTTTGAATTTGGGATTTATTTTTATCATTACTGGCCCGGCCTGGGGCAATGAAATGCTTAATGGAACATGGACCTCTGGTTATGAGATGTGTAGGAAATAAGGTACATTTTTTCCCCTCTCCAAGGTCAAGAATTTACTAACTCTGCTCCCAGAAAGATTTGCTGCGTTACCACGTATCATGCTTTGCACACCTTCTTTTGCCTCAATCCCCTCTCTTGTAAGCAAAACTCTACTGTTTGGACTCTTATTGACTCCCATTTACATGTCCAGCTGTGCCCTACTCTCCCTGCCCTAAGCACTCAAAGCATCGGTGGTAAGCGTGGTGGTCCTGACTCACTCACATGTCAGCTCTAGGTCTTCCATCATCATGGCCAAGCTGAAGGCCTTTGAGGCCTGGCTATCTCCCCTTACTGCTACTTGCTCACTTAGCCTGGGTGAAGTTCATGTGTTCATATCCTTAGGAAGCGTTAAAAACAGGTGTCTGACTACCTAGAATGTTTCCACTTAATATAATTCAGATTCTGAGGACAAGACCAGATAAAAGTCCAAATCAGACCATCTGAAAGTGTAGGGTCTTGTGTTAGGAGTATGCTTAATGCCTAGCCAGGAGTCCCTCTTCCCTTAATGGGTCTGCGAACCTTGCTTTGTGGTGTGTGGGGAACTTCAGCCTTCTCCACTAACAGCCTAAAACCAGAGAATCCAGACAACTCCCTAGGTCATGAGAACAGTCCGAAGAGTGGCTCCAGAGATAAAAATAAAGTCTTAAAAGAAGAAAATAGCCTTACCATTGGAAAGCAGGAGAGGTTTCAATAGTGCTTCTTGGGTGGGCCCCAGAGTGGTGGGAGCTGCCTTCACTTTGGCAGTTTCAGAATTATATCTTGTTCTAGTCAATAGAGGCTGAAGTCTCAAGCACAAAACATGATGTCTTTGTTGCTCACTGAGGGCAGTTAGTTCAATTGTAGCTTCTGGGCAGCCCCCTTCCTCACAGTAGGTTCAGGATACAGCATGTTTCAGGAGTTGGCTCAGAAATAAGTCCTGACTTTTTTCCAGTGAAAATGCAACCAAAATTTTCTTCTTTATTTCCTCTTAATTTAAATCTGCAGCCCATACTCCCCAACATGGGAGGAACATCCCACCTTTTACACCCAGCCTCTCCCCCACAACATCCACAAAGGAATTATTTTCTCTCAAACTGGCCATCTCTCTTCCCTCAGAACACATACAAAATAGCCAAGGAAAAAATAAAGATAAATTATTGTTGGGCAGCTATTTCTAGCCTCATTTTACTTTGTGGAAACAAATAAGAGTGTGGGATCCTGTGGGTGTAGACAGTGCCACAGGCAGAGGGACTCCCTTCTGTTGGTCTCTTGACCCTGCTGGAGAAGGCTCTGAATTCCAGGCTGTTGGATTTGCATCCTCTTCTCAGACAGCTGTGGACTCTGTATTGGAAACACAGAGACAAGTTCAAGGTTTATCAAATGAAAACATATAAGAAAGAGTAGTGGTGATGTGAATGGCCTGGTCCCTCTGGGGATAGCATCAATTTGTAAACTCTGCTGGAAGGATCATATATATGCTTGTATGATCCTTGAGCCAAGAAGCCCTTGTTCTACCTTAAAGATATTTAGTGAGTGTCTTGGTTAGCTTTTTTCTCAGTCCTGTAATCTCTGAAAAGAAACATGGAAGCTAGAGAATTATTTATTTCCCCATCTATAAACCTGTGTTTCTAGTTCAAGGATTTCAATCACTAAGATGTAAACCCCAAACTATTCATGTTATCACCCAAGAGAAAAGCAAGCAGGGTGGCCCCAAACCTTCCAGCTATGGCAAGATTTAACTTTATGCCACAGTAGAAAGACCCCCAGACTGGTAACCTGGGTTCTATTTGTCCTACTTCTAAATTTATCACTAACCAAATGGGTGACTCTAGGTTTAGTTTCTTCTTCAATTAAAAAAAAAAAAAAACACAAAAAAAGACAACAAGAAATTGGGGGGAAAAAAAAAAGAAATTGGAGATATCTCTCAACTCCATTCTAGCTCCAAGATTCTCCAGCTCCTAGAGTACCCCTGCTCCAAGGCCCTCCACCTGAGGAGAGGCTTACCAAATTGGGGTGTCTGAGCAAGGTTCTTTGTTATGGAGGAGCCTGAAAACATCCTTCTGGCCCAAACATCAGTGAGCTGTTTTGATCAGCATGCGTTAGGGACTTCTGTCCAGGATTGCCACCAAAAGCAATTGTTCCTATCTCTTCCACCTTTTTGCCACCCTACCCCAGTCAAAGTAATTAATTGAAACTTCTATGTAATTTTAAAAATTTTATTTGAAAGAGAGAAAGAAACCTTGATCAGTTGCCCCCTACATATCTTGATGGGAGATTGAACGTGAAAACTGGGTATGTGCCCTAACCTGAAATCAAACCCGCCTCCTTTTGGTGTGCAGGACGACGCTCCAACCAGCTGAGCCGTACCCGCCAGGGCGCAACTTCTACGTGATTTCAAACTTCACCTGATATAGCTAACCCTGTTTTGGACATCTTTGGCTTCAAAACTGATCATTATAAAACTCAAATTGAATTCCCCTGCTCTACTTTCCCCAACCCTACCCAAACATACAACTGAACACAGTGACTGTGGGGCCTTTCTATATATTCAAGAGTGCACTCCAAAAAACTCAGTATCATCTCATGTGCATCAGACCTAGTGATTTAAACTGTTTAGTTTGGCCCTTTTCTTATTCCTAAAGTTCTGAAATGAGGTACAGGAGGGATGGGATTGTCTCTCCTCCCACCCATAAACCTTAGCTTTCTCTCTCTTCCACAGTGTACATGGGGAGGACAGGGGAGCGCAATGAACAAGAGAAAAGATGCATTCACCTGAGATCTAGGAGGAGACAAAGGTGATATTTTCCCACCGCCCGGGTATTTTGTTTCCAGCTGTTACCCCTTCTTATTTTAGAGGCTGGCCATTCCTAGAGTGACCTGGGGACTCACCCCCTCTGCACTGCTCCCCACACACGTGGATAATGAAGCTGAGATGTCTTTGTCTGTGTTACGTGTAGACAGAAGGTGACCACCTACAGCCTGATGAAAAAATGAGGCAGATCTTTCTGCTGTACAGACAGACACAGGAGCTGAGAAAGGTTAGTGGGTTTCTTTCAGAGGGCGCTAGGTTGTCCCTAAAGATCATTTCAGAGCCACAAACTGCTCCATGTCCAGGTCTGTTTCCTTGAGAGGGGTGTGCAGTCAGGTTGCAGACCATGCCTAATTCCACCTCTTCCCTCTCCCCTCCACCTCTTCCCCCTCCGCAATTTTGCAAAGCCTTGGTAGAGAGCAGGGCCAGCTATGTGATTCCAACCTGGTTTTTCCCTGTTTGTTCAGTTCAGAAAGGAACAGGAAGGAGAGTGATAGTGTGGGTTTGGTCTATTTGTAGTACCTGAAGTCCTCCCTCCCAGGCATGTGGGAAGGTCTGTTTGTTAATAATCACTGGGCTCTACCTCAGATCCCAGGTCCTAAGGCAGACCAGAGAAACAATTTCCACTTCTCCCTGCTGCAGTTCAGGACTAAAAATCAAACGATGGCATGGGTTCTTGACACTCTCCACCTTCATCCTCTTTCCCAACAATATCCCCCTCACCGCCTAGGCTACATGGAGTGTGTTTAAATTTCAATTTTGGAGTGTCACTGGATCAAACCGTTTTCCTTGGAGGATTTGAGGAGTTTTAATTCCTCGTGATATCCATCTTATTTCAGGTTTCCAGAGACACTACATAGAGAAAACTTGACTTTCTGACATTTTTGTCACCAGCAAAACTGCGGGAATGTTTTTGAGGAGATGGGGATGGTAGTTGATGCCTGACCTGACCTTGGGAGCCAGACTTTGGATTGATCCTCACCTGCTACTTGTCAGGAAGTGTGATTGGAAATCTGTCTGGGAGGGATGCCCTTTCCTGTTCATATGTGACATTGTGTTGATGAGAGAAAGCCAAGGCCATGGAGGACTCTTGTTATGGTGCCAAGTGGATTCAAAAGAACAGAGAAAAAAATATTTGTCTACAGAGATTACAGTGACCAGCCTTTTCTCTGTCCTCACAGAGATACTTCCTTTTGAATTGGGAGACTAGCTGTTTCTAGTCGTCCTGTATGCAGCTCGCTAAACGGAATTTGCCGTACATAGTGTGCCTACCTCTATCACTGAATCTGTGTTGCTGTGAAGCCAGTTTCCTCCCAAGATCTCGGAGCCAAACCTGTCTGGTGTAACTAACTTCTCGATCCTTGTACCTCCTCCCCCTGTGGTATGTCTCCAATTGGCACTGCCTAATTTGACCCAGTTCCTCTAAGGCAGTGGTTCTCAACCCCTAATGCCGCGACCCTTTAATACAGTTCCTCATGTGGTGGTGACCCCCAACCATAAAATTATTTTCGTTGCTACTTCATAACTGTAATGTCGCTACTGTTATGATTCGTAATGTAAATATCTGATATGCAGGATGTATTTAGGCGACCCCTGTGAAAGGGTCGTTCGACCCCCAAAGGGGTCACAACCCACAGGTTGAGAACCGCTGCTCTAAGGGGACACTAAGATCTGCCTGCCTGGCCAGGCAGGGGAGGAGGTGCTTTGAGGGATGGGGAGCAGGAAGGTTGGGAGGGATGTGCCACCTGGGGATTGAGCAAATAGTGAAGTTCATCTACTGATTTGTTCCTCAGAATACCAAGACAGAATCTCAATGCCCTCTGGCTTCCGGGTTACCAACTGGTATTTAGACCAGTTAGAGGCGGCTAAAGACTTGTTTTGCCCAAGATGTGTCATAGAGCACCTGTTAAAAGGAATTAAGAAGCAGAAGAGCTGCCCTAGCCGGTTTGGCTCAGTGGACAGAGTATCCGCCCAAGGACTGAAGGGTCCCAGTTCAGTTCTGGTCAAGGGCACGTACCTCAGTTGCAGGTTCGATATTCCTCTCACATCAATGTTCCTCTTATCTCCCCCCCCCCTCCATTCTTTCTAAAAATCAATGGAAAAATACCCTCCACTCTCTCTGAAAATCAATGGAAAAATGTCCTTGGGTGAGGATTAGCAACAACAAAAATGATAAAATAAAAAAAGAAGCAGAAGAGCTCAGTTTACTGCTAGGAACAAAGTCCAACTCAAACCAACTCCTTCAGATCCTTTTGGAATTGTTTTGGGGCCATTTTGGCAGGTGTCCAAGAGTGAGAGCCAGGGCTAGCTGGATGCTATGCTTCAACTGCTCTGCCCACCTAGTGCTTGTCTAGCTAGCCCCTGGTTCTCTCTCTCTCTCTCTCTCTCTCTCTCTCTCTCTCTCTCTCTCTCTCACACACACACACAATTACATTAGCATATTTCTTGGTAGAACCTGTTCAACTTGTTCTTTCTTTTTTTATTTTTATTTTTTAAATATATTTTATTGATTTTTTACAGAGAGGAAGGGAGAGAGACAGAGAACCAGAAACATCGATGAGAGAGAAACATCGATCAGCTGCCTCCTGCACATGTCCTACTGGGGATGTGCCCGCAACCCAGGTACATGCCCTTGACCGGAATCGAACCTGGGACCTGTCAGTCTGCAGGCCGACGCTCTATCCACTGAGCCAAACTGGTTTCGGCTGTTCTTTCTTTTTAAGTAACAGACCCCACTCCCACAGGGATCACACCAAAGGAAAAGATGCCTTATGCCTTAATTGATGTTAGAACCAGGAAAAAGCAAGTGATCCACGAAGGCCTTGAGTAATCTGGCTTTTGAAAGGAAGCAAGATGGTTTAATGAAGAGAACACGTCTCCGAAAGGCAGGAGACGTGTATACATTTTCCTCAGTCTCACCATGAGCCCTGAGACAAGTCACTTAACTGCAATGAGCCTCAGTTTCTCCAAGCAGAAAATTGAGAAACTCCTACTCACTTTGCTTCTCCTGCACTCGGGGGATCAGGAGGTTCTAGGGAAGTCACCTGTGGCATCTTGAACTTTGCAGTGATATTGAACAATCCCAAAGGGCAATTATGGAGCTAATGGTTTGGAAATGAAAGCGAGTACCAGGCTGCCCTCTCCCATCTTTGGATCTCTGACCACTGCAAGTTCTCTGGCTAATTCCAGAAGGTACAAGTTCATTAACCCCTGTGGACTTGGGCTCTTTTAATCATTGCCCCTAAGGGAACCTTTTAAGGAACCACTTGTTAATGTGGCTTGTCTGGTTCCAAAGCTCAGTACACCCCAGGGAGGACTTAGAGAAATGTTTTGTCCAGACCCTGTCTTCCTGGGTGAGACTAGCAATCTCTCTGATTAAATATAAGGGATTTGCTTTGGGAATGTTTCAGGCTTTTCCATGAGAGTTTTTAGAGACGTATGATGTCTCTCAGAACTAGACAAGAATAACCCAGGTGGGGATGCCCTGGCCAAGTGGCTCAGTTATTGGAGCGCTGTCCCATATTCAATCCCCAGTTAGGGTATGTGCAGGAGGCAACCAATAAATATTTCTCTCTCACATCAATGTTTCTCTCTCTCTCTTTTTCTGTCCCTACCTTTCTCTCTCTCTAAAATCAGTAAAGCCCAGCCGGTGTGGCTCAGTGGTTGAGCATCAACCAGTGAACCAGGAGGTCACAGTTTGATTCCCTGGTAAGGGCACATGCCCAGATTGTGGGCTTGATCCCGAGTGCAATGTGCAGGACGCAGCAGATAGATCAACGATTCTCTCTCATCATTGTTGTTTCTATCTTTCTTTCCCTCTCTCTCTCTGAAATCAATGAAAATACATTTTTAAAAAACAAATGTTTTTTTAATCCTCAGGTAAGGATTAAAAAAAAAAAAAAAAAGGAATAACCAGGGAGGGGGAAAAAGCAGAAAAATAAAAAATAGATTTTACCCCTGTGTGCCCTTCAGAACCCCCAGCCCCACCCCTGGCTCTATCAATATAATATTATAAGCAAACTAAATTTGCATCTACCTGCCTCAGTGAGATCCTTCAAAACCAAGAATCTTGGAGGCAGCTTAGGCTATTCATTTCCTTGCCCCACTCTTTTTATTTTATTTTTAAATTAATTTCAGAGAGGAAGGGAGAGAGAGAAACATCAATGATGAGAGAGAATCATTGATCAGCTGCCTCCTGCACACCCGCTAGTGGGGATGGATCCGCAACTAGGGCATGTGCCCTTGACTGGAATTCAGCCCAAAGGCCAGTGCTCTATCCACTGAGCCAAACAGGCCAGGGCTAACCTGCATTTCAAATTTAGGGTCCCCCCTTCTTTAAAAGCAATAAGCATATCAAAGTATTGACAAGAAGGTGGGGAGGGCCACTAAAAGGTTTAATTTGTTTATCTACCTTCAGTAGAGAACTCTCCTCACGGAACCTGCGGTGGGCTGCTCTCCTCCACCTTCTACTTTCCTGTCCTCTCCCTTCTGCCACACACACAAAACAGAATCCCTTGAACGACTGAATCCTGCCTCCTCCTCTTACTACTACCCCATCCTTAACAAGGTATAGAGCCCTTATGGAACTTTTTTTTTTTTTTGCCTCTCAAGGGCTGGGCTGAGCTGAGCTGTAACCTGCCTCATTTCCTACACATTAGCTCCACCCACAAGGAAAGGGTCTCCTCTCAGAACAACACAACCAGGACCACTCTGAAATGAGAGCATTTCCACCCCAGAGCCTGGGAAACAGAAGGTGTGGGTTGGAGGAGGCCCCAGGGTTTGTAAGTCAGGGTACATTGTCTTCCTCACCAGGATAAGGGATGAGGTTTTTCTTCTTCAGAGCACACTTAAGTGATCTTTTAGGGTTCTTGCTAACTCCAGGATGTTAGAGAGAAACCTCTTCCCTTCCCAGTTCTGGCTTCTAAAAGCAGCTATTTTCTTTTTCAGCAGAATCTAAGATGGACATAGAAGACTGCAATGGCCGCTCCTATATGTCTGGTATGCCCTCTTGTGCATTCTCTTTGTAAGGGGCTGGGAGCAGACACCCCTGTAGAGCAGCGCCTCAGCCCCGCAGACCTGAGTGCCCTAGTCACAGAGCCGACACCCACACTTATTAGTGCTTGATAGTAATCATTTATTTTGGTCATTTTACATTCCTTCGTGATTTTCTTCCCAGGCTTCTTGGGTGATAGAAGGGAATAAGAGAGGAATATGAGTAGAGACTATTAGAGAGGAATGATTTGAGGCAAAGAGATGGAAGGAAGATGTAGTTCCTTCTGTTCTCTGAAGTCGCCAGCAAACATGATATTTATTTAATAGAGAGTAGAGCAGGGTTTCAAACCTCAAAGGCCTGTGTGGGGGGGAGGGGCAGGGGGCCGATGGGTATATAAATGAATGACCTGGGTTAGAATAATGAGCAGAAGAGAATGGTGGGGACTGTCATGAACTGGAAAACATACGTCCTTCCTCGAGGAGCAACAGCTCTTCAGTGTCCGTGTGGGAGTGTGTGTGTGTGTGTGTGTGTGTGTGTGGCCAGTGTGGCCAAAACTTCCAATTGTTTAAGAGAAATCAAAAATCATTATTTTTACATAAAAATAATGACTCAATTTAAAAAGAAAATGTTTCATGGGGCAAACCAAACTTATCTATAGGCTGAATTTGGCCAGTGGACCAATGCCTTACAGCCTTTGAAGTGGAGATACAGCGCTCAATTCTCCTTTCCCCCAGTCCTTTTCAATGATCAGAACATACAGCTTTTCATATCTGCCGGATACTCTTACTGAGGCAGAAGAGATCATCGCTCATGGTATGCCTGGCTTTTAGAGATAGGAAAGTTATCAGGATGCTCTCAGAGTTTAACAAGGTGAAAAGAAAGGAGGAACTTTATCTGGCTCCCGCTCTGAGGGTATAGGAAAGGGCCCAAGACAGAGTGTGTCTAAGATGGAAGGAATCGTTTTTTGGACCATTAGCATGCCAGGGCAGGAAATGATTATACGAGGTCAGGGAAGCCAGAATTGGGTTTTGACATGATGAGTATCCCCCTCAGATATTCAAGCACCATTGTAGAAGTGACTTCTAGCTTTTTTTTTTTTTTTCCCCTCAAGTGGGACTTGTGGAGGAAGTATGGGCATGCACTGAGGGAGATAGCAGGGTGGATCAGGCACACATTTAAGAGTCACTGACAACTCCTGATTAATGTAAGGGAAGACAACTCTGACCCGTTTTTCATTTCAGGAGGGAAGGAATTGGAATGGGCAAAGGCATTCAGTACCTGCCACGTCTGGACAGGGTGACAGGGACCAAGGGGAATGACATAACTGAAAGAGGCTTTATTGGTTTGAAAGCCATAGCCTTTCTGAGGAACCAGCCAACCCTCCCACCTCCTGCTCATTAAACCTATTCAGAAAACCACTGCAGAACAACAAGCACACTCAGGACCCTGCTTTATTGCCGGGGACCGCTCAGGCGGATGAAAACCAGTCCCTGCTCCATGGTAGGCAGAAGAGAAACCAGGAAGGTGGGCGAGGAAATACGACAGGCTCTTTTCAGCCCTATCTCTGGAGAATCATGGATATTAGAGGAAAATTTCTGAGGGTGTTTGCTTTACTGTGCTATGAAACCAAACTTCCCCTGCTTTCAGCAGGTTGGCATGTCCTGTATAAGTAGAGGCCTCTGCACAGGATGGCTTTTTGGGTGAAAGTAGAGGTCAGCCACCTCTTACCTGTGTTTTGAGAATTCTAGACGTCAGCAGCTACCTTAGAGAGGGAGAAGGGAAAACCCAGATAGGGCCAACATGAGCCCTGAAAAGTAGCAGCCCCTGCAGAACTGAGCATCGCCGAGACAGTCCACCCGCAGGCCATCTGACCCATCTCTCCTGGAGTGATATGGAGGCAGCGGGGGAGGCTGACACAGTGTACACCCTCCCAAAGCACCCCAGTGGCTCCTGCGAGGCCATCCCAGCTCTTCTGACTCCACACCCGGTGGCCTTTCCTCGACTGGCCACTTGATGAAGGGCGTGTCTCTCCTGTTCTTCACCCGGGTTTTCCCACCGCACAGAACCCAGTTCTGAAAGCCCATCTTTTCTAAAGGTGCAGACGATTCCCTCCTGGGGGCGGGGAGAGGGAAGAGTCATTGATTTACCATCCAGAGCCTCTCCCCTCCCCATTCCCTCTCTCCAGGGAAGCCGAGTTGCTGGGACTGGCTCAGACAACTGTTTGAGCAGTGCTTGTCCCAAGTTTTCTGGGACCCTGAAATGTTCAAGGGAACCTCAGTAGAAAGAGATCCAGGGGTAGGCAGCCCAAAGTTTCACAGCCCCTCCCACCCCCAAATTCTTGGAATCAGAAAACCTAGTCTCCAAAGTAGGTCAGCACGTCACTGAGCAGCTCCTCTGGAAGGGAAGGGAGCGGAGGCCTTGTCTTGATAGAGGGCGGATTCATCCAGGGCTGCAGGCAGGCAGCCGGCCCCAGGGGCACGGGCCGGGCGGGGCGGCGGGGAGACTAGACCAGCGTTTTGCCCGGGATCTGAAAGGGCTCAGGGCCACAGAGCCACACCGGCCTGAGACCAGACTGTGCTGGGCCCTCTCACCGCTCAGAAGGAGGGAACTGTCCGTCCCCAGATCCGACAGAGCGACCTCCCTCCTGGAGGAGGAGGGAGAGGAGGGAATCAGTGCCTGAGTTTGGTGGGGGAGGGGCTTTCTGCGGATCTGAGCGCCTTGAAGCTGCCCCACGTCCTGGGCCCCATGACCTCTTGGGGCCTTGGCCTCCCCAGCTGGCGGAGGATTGGGCCTTCCCTGGGGGCCCCCTTTCTCCCTCCCACCCCGAGGGCCCATCCATCTCTCTCTTGCACACACTTGCTTCTCTCAGGCATTTGTTGTGCAGTTCCTCTTTGTCTGCTGGGCACGAGGGCCACGGCATCTGCCTCCCGCTCCCTGTGCACACCCCCCACCCCCGCCCCTGCACTGGCTTGGGAAAGAGATGCTGTAGCCTAGCACCCCCCACACACACACACATATACATTCTACATTCTCTGCAGCCCCCTCCTCAAGCACATCCAAGCGTTCTCTCTCTCTCTCTCTCTCTCTCTCTCTCTCTCTCTCTCCTCTTTCACGCGCGCGCACACACACACACACACACTCACATGCATACACCCTGGGCTGAGCTCTTGCTGGCTGCAGCCGTGGGCCCCTGCTCACCGTGCCGCCGCCGCTGCCTGCGAAATGACGGCGGTTCCCCTCACTTCCAGGAATCCACGCTTCCTGGAAGGTGAGTGGCTGGGCTCACCCCTGCCTGCCACCGAGACGCAGACATGCACACACCACCCGCACCCCCTCGCCGTTTCCAAGGCGGCGGCCGCGCTCGCACCCCGGGGTCTCACCGGCCAGGGAAGGATAATGTAAGTCCAGGCAGAAGGCGGTCAGCGGCGGGGGGCGAGGGGGTGCCGGGGCGAGGGAGCCGATGCCGCCACAACTCCCGAGACGGAGGAGAGGCAGAGGATGGGGGCTGCGCGTGTGTGGCGGGGGAGGGGGCGTTCCTCCTCGCACCCGCCGAGGATGGGAGAGGGTGTTTGGTGTTGCTAAGCGCAGGCTGCGACTTGGACAGTGGGAGCTCGTGGTGACATCTTGATTAGGCCTTGGGGACAGCTGCGAGCCGTCCCGGGGAAATGCCGGGACAGAGACGGCCCGGGTGGGCATGGGTAGCGGAGGGTCGAGGTGAAGAGGCGCCTTGGCAGCAGATGCCTCCGCCTGGAACGGAGATGCGAGGGGCCTCGGCTTCCTCCCCACAATAGAGCCGGGGATGGGCGGCTCTCTCTGCTCCCGGACCCGCTGTTCGCTGCGGGCAGCTAGCATCCCGGCACCTTGGAGCTGCTGGGCAAGAAAGGGAAAGCGGTAGGACGAGGTCCCTTGCAGAGGAGTGTGGAGGCTCTCCCGCCTCCCGGCCCTCCCTAGAAGGAGCCCCTCGGAGGGTTTAGGAAGGGCAGCAGGAGCAGGCGGCGGACTCCCTCCTTAGCTTGGGGGATGTCTGTCTCCCTCCTGCCTTTCTGCCCCGGACTCACCTCCTCGTGCCTCTGAGGTGAGCCTCATGATTTGGCTTTGCCCTCCAGGGGTCCAGGCAATCGATGATGACTTTGACCAAGAAAATGTCTCTGAGACCTGAGAGCAGCCTTAATGCTTGGCTGGGACAGTCTGGGGTTTCCTGGGAGTCCCAGGCATTTGAAATTCCCTCACTGGGGTTTCTGAGGCTGAGAGGAGAACTGCTGAACTTCCCAAATCTGATTCTAGTCCCCTTCTCCCCTTCGCTGGAAATCACGATCCCTGGGGCCCCATAAAGATTGTCTACGCCCCGGAATGATTCACTTGTATGCGTTAGCCCCTTGAAGTAGACTTGAGCCTGCTTCCCCTCTGGCCTTGATCCTCGGGAGGGCAGCGGCATCAGAGAGCCTCCTGAACTACTGACGTGATCCTGGAGGCACCTGCTCTTCCTCCTGTTCCCAGGCCGTAACAGGGAGAGCCACAGAGGATATTCCCCCTAATGTCTCTACCTATCCCTTTAAGGATATTTCTCCCCATATATCAAGGCTCTGGCCCCAAGAGGCAGCTTCAATCTAGTAGGCTGGGACCAGCGATGGACTTCCAGGGAGGTCCTACTCCTTTCAGGGTCAAGGACTCAGGGCCAGGGCCCAGAGAGAGCCCTGCTCTTCCCGGTTGCTAACATCGAGAGATTTAGGGCAAGTCAGCACTAAGGATTGAAAAGGAACGAGAAGATGCCCTTTCAACCCTTCTCACCTCAGTAAACCCTCCGCGTAGTTTAAATGACATATTTTAAAACTGGGTCTGGGTCTCCAAGTCTCAGCTCACACTGAGATGCTCACTTTGTGATATGTGTGGTTCTGATTTGGGCAACGTTTGTAGATAACCATGGCTCATCTAAAGAGCCCCAGCTGGGGAAACTCGGTTTTAAGCCATAAAGCTTTTCCTATAGGTAGTAAACAATTTCCTTAGACTTTGATGGGATAGCGTGCGGGAAATGGGACTTTTAGGAGAGGATATGAATGGGAAATGGTCCCAAAGTCCTGAGTGGTTGTTTTCTTCCCACTGACCAAAGCTGGAGAGGGATCCCTCAGGAGGGTGTGTTCCGGATTTCTTGCCTCAGGCCCAAGACTCCAACCATTTTATAATGGAATCTTTATTTTGTGAAAGTAAGTATGTTCATAGCTGGGAAATTGGGTAAAGTACTAATAGGTGGATTTTAGGGATGAATTTTAGGGTTTCTCTCTCTCTCTCTCTCACTCTCTCTTTCTTCCATATTTAGGGCTGTCTGCACACATCCATGCATGTTCATGTTAGCAGATACTGTAGAGGCTATGAGTATATTTATCCCAGTAGGTATGTTCTCTGTATGTGTATCTACATATGTGATCTTGTCTGTGTCTGTGTGTGTTTGTCTACATGTGCTTTATTTCACCTATGTATTTGTGTAAATGATTGTGGGGAGGAGGGATTTTTTTTATATCTTTAGGTGTGTTATCTGATTTTTTAAAAGATATATGAACTTCTCAAAAAGCATTTTTACAATGCAATTTGTCAACAAGTTAAAATGAATATAATGAAAATAAACTGATTATTTCACTGTCAAGGGAATACCAAGTTGTAAATATCTGATTGGAGTCATATCAAATAGGACGCTTTCTAGAGTAGTCAAATTTCGCTAATTTTAGAAAATCTAATGGGCCCAGATCCCCCTTCCTGAAACAGTGAGTCCCAGTTGGCTGGGTAGGTGGTGGTTAAGGACATGGGCACTTCTTTTATGTGATCAGCTTCCAGTTCTACCGCTACTGGCTATATAACCTTGGGCAAGTAATGCAGCCTTTTTTGTGCCTCAGTTTCCTCACCTGCGAAATTAGGATAATATTGGTACCTACTTCATTGGGTTGTTGTAAATGAAATAGTTCAATTAAGGTGTATGAACATTGCCTGGCACATAGTAAGCACTCAGTTCATGTGAGCTGCCATCGTTATGATTGCTATTATTATCATTAGATTCAGGGACAATTCCAGCCGCCCCTCCTGCAGATCCCGTACCTGGTGTTGGGGGCTCCGGAGAGGAACAGTAGGGAAGAGCCGGCTGTCCTGAACGCCTCCCTGCTGAGGCCCCCATTTTCCTCTCTGCCCCGGCCCGCCCAGCCCCAGCCCTGCTTCCTGTGGACGTCAGGCAGTGATGCTCTTCCCCTCAGGCCTAGATAAAGGTAGGGTGGGCAAGACCCAGCCACGGAGCTCTCGGAGTCAGCACAGGCACCCAGGCTGGCCAGGGCACAAGGTATGGTGCCCAGCATCCAACACGGCCTTGTACACGGCTACAAGATCCATGTAACTGAGTTTTGAAAAGATGAGGCAGTTTACTAATGGCGACAGCTTCACCTGCCCTCTTGCTCTCTCCTCTAAGGTAGCGGGGACTCATCTCTGGAGAAGGAGTTCCTTGGGGCCCCAGTGGGGCCCTCGGTGAGCACCCCCAACAGCCAGCACTCTTCTCCCAGCCGCTCACTCAGTGGTAAGTGCGCCCCCCTCCCCTCGCCTGGCACAAGGCGTCCCTGTTTGTGTTTGGCCCTCGATTCATCTTCCATTGGCAGCCATTTCCCCATCGCTGCCTCCCTCTGGTTTCCTGCTCAGAGTCTCTCAAATCACTAAGGAGCTCCGTGTCTGGGATTTCCCTCACTTCTGAAAGAAGAATGAACTCTCACTGCCAGGCAAGGGTGGAATTCACAGAGGCATGGGTGGGATGAAGGTAAAGGCCCCAAAGAGAAAGTCTGGAGTGAGAATAGCAGGTCGATAGCAATGGGCGCGAGCTGGAGGTAGACAGGAAACAACAGACATGAGAAGGGTCTCCTCATCACCCCCCTGAGTCTCCTGCCCAGAGGGTCCCCAGGACTGCCTCTCCTCAGCTGGCCCCAGATCTGTGACATTCTCCAAATGGTTGGAATAGCCAGGAATGTAGGTCAGAGCTAGAGCCAAAGCTTTCTCCTCAATGGCTCCCCCTCCTCCATCCCGCTCCGGTTGTGATGGAGGGGAGGAGAGGGGCTCAGTCTTACGGGGTGGGAGGAGAATGTAGGCCGTGTCGGTCTCCCAGTTTTACTCTCTCTTTAGCCCTGTCTCTTCGGACTTCTAGGGCTGTTTTCCTGACACTGTTACTTGCTGGCTTCCTGCCCAGGGCCAAGTCAGACATCTTGCTTAATGACCAGAGAGGGGAGAACTAGGCTCCCCTTAGCTTCCTCCTCTCCCCAGTGATTTTCCCTCGAAGCCTGTTTGCCTGCCCGGTGGGGCAGGAGGACAAGGTTGCTTCGGGTCCCAGCAGGACCCTGGTGTCACCACTCTGGACACCTAGGGTAAGGCCTCCTTTGAAGCCTGAAGGCCTCAGGGCTCAGAGACTCCTTTGGACTCAGGAGGGCCATTCTGGCCTGGGGGAAGGCTCTCCCCTTTGCCTGTCTCTGTCCTAAACACCATCCCACCCTCCAGCCAACTCCATCAAGGTGGAGATGTACAGCGATGAGGAGTCGAGTAGACTGCTGGGGCCAGATGAGCGGCTCCTGGAAAAGGACGATAGTGTGATCGTGGAAGACTCGTTGTCGGAGCCCCTGGGCTACTGTGATGGAAGTGGGCCAGAGCCTCACTCCCCTGGTGGCATCCGGCTGCCCAATGGCAAGCTCAAATGTGATGTCTGTGGCATGGTCTGCATTGGACCCAACGTGCTCATGGTGCATAAACGCAGTCACACAGGTGAGTAAGCCAGGGGACCAGGGAGGAACTCCCACGTGGGCCCGAGAGGCAGAGGCAGTGCTGGGAGGCCATGCCTTGGGGAGGGGGGGGGGGGTAGCCTTGGAAAAGGTAGGGTCTCTCCTGGCACATATTCTAGCTGAGGGAGGGGAAAAAAGGGTTGAAATTCAGCCTCCCTGAATGCCTATACTTTCCTGGCACTTTCTTCAGCTCTTATTATAAAGAAAAGCCAATACTCTTCTGAGGAAGTGAGGGAGGGGAAAGTCTTGTAGCCTCAAGAAGGATCCTAGCTCTGGCCAGGTGGCGCAGTTGGTTGGAGCATCATCCCATACACCGAAAGGTTGCGGGTTCGATTCTGCTCAGGGCACATACCTAGGTTGTAGTTTAATCCCCAGTCAGGGCACATATGGGAGGCAACCAGTAGATGTTTCTCTCTCTCTCTTCTTTCCTCTCTCTGAAATTAATTTTTTAAAAATATCCTTGCCCTAGCTGGTTTGGCTCAATGAATAGAGCGTTGTCCTGTGGACTGAAGGGTCCCGGGTATGATTCCAATCAAGGGCACATGCCCAGGTTGCGGGCTCGATCCCCAGTGTGGGGCATGCAGGAGGCAGCCAATCAATGATTCTCTCTCATCATTGATATTTCTCTCTCTCCCTCTCCCTTCCTCTCTGAAATCAATAAAAATATGTTTTAAAAAACCAAACAAACAAAAAAAAAACATATCCTGAGAGCATCAGCCTGTGCACCAAAGGGTGGTGGGTTCAATTCCCGGTCAAGGGCATGTACCTGGGTTGCAGGTTCAATCCCTGGCCCGGTTGGGCACATGCAGGAGGCAACCAATTGATGTGTCTCACTTTGATGTTTCTCTCCCCCCCACCCCCACTCCCTTCCACTTTCTCTAAAAATCAACGGGGAAAAATATTCTCAGATGAGGATAACAACCAAAAAACATATCCTCGGGTGAGGATTTAAAAAAAGAGAGAGAGAAGGATCCTATACCTAATGGGGATAGGACTCCTGGGTATTATTTAGGCCCTCCCATCGGTGAATAAAGAAAAAATACGGAATATAGAAGCCTCTTCTCAGCTTCCCTGGGCTCTGGGCTCCTGCGGCAGTGAGAGCCCGATGGGGCTTGGTTTGTGATAAGGGTCTTTCGGCCCCATGTTCCAGGCCTAGCGCGCTTCTCCCTGCCACAGCCCCTTATCCACACCTTCCCAGGAGCAGACTGCCCTGGGGATCTGTATCAAGCAGGATCAGTATGAGTGGCACAGCCCTGCCTCTCAGAAATGTGTTCTGAGCCCGTTCCCTGAGCCAGTGTGGGGCAGGGGTGGGGGCGGGGGGGCTGGGTTCAGCCTCCAGAGTCCCTCACAGCCAGTCCCCGGCACCTCCTTTCCCTCGCAGGCGAAAGGCCCTTCCACTGCAACCAGTGCGGCGCCTCCTTCACCCAGAAGGGGAACCTGCTGCGCCACATCAAGCTGCACTCCGGGGAGAAGCCCTTCAAATGCCCCTTCTGCAACTACGCCTGCCGCCGGCGGGACGCGCTCACTGGCCACCTCCGAACACACTCGGGTCAGTGACCTTTCCAGTGGGAGAGGGGGAGGTGGGACCCCAAGACACCGCGCGACTTTGCTTGTCTCTGTGGGATGCAGTGTCCGTTCTCCAGGAGGACAGAGCACCCCCGGAGTGGACAGGGCCCTGCCTCTGTAACCCTCCTCCGGGCAGCAGCCCCGTGGCACATGTGGGGGACTCTGATGAGGCATTTTGCCTCTGCCACACTCTGTAACGTGGAGAGCAAAAGGAGCACAGGCAATGTTCTTGGGTCTTAACAGTCACCCTTCCCTGCCTGGCTATTTTTATTTTTATTTTTTAATATTTTTATTGATCTCAGAGAGGAAGGGAGAGGGAGAGAGAGATGGAGAATCACTGATCGGCTGCCTCCTGCACGCGCCGCACTGGGGATTGAGCCCGCAACCCAGGCACGTGCCCTTGACCGAAATCAAACCCAGGACCCTTCTGTCCGCAGACGAAGCTCTATCCACTGAGCCAAACCAGCCAGGCCATGCCTGATATTTTTAAAGGTCACGCTGATGCAGAACCATCTGTGCCCCATCACCCCCCACTTCTGAGCACCAGGGTGACCCCTCCTTCCCTCATATCTGCCCCAGGCCCCACACTTGTCACCATCTTTGCCCGCTTCTGTCCTCTCCTTGACTTCCTCCTGGTTCCTGAAAACATCCACGGGCCTCCCAAACTGGAGGGCAGGAAGCCTACGAAGATGATCCCATTTCTGTACCCCATCCCAAGCGGTCATCACCGGACCAGGAGCGAGAGCGAGTGCCCGGAGCTCAGGGTTTGGAACGGTGCCTGGGAACTGGACCGACTCGATTTTCTAGCCCAGCCCAGACTGAATCAACATCTGCCTAATCAGCTGGACAGATAGCACTTTTGAAGCCTTTCACTAAGTTTTGAGCTTTGGGCTTGGACTTGGGAAAAGGTCAGGAGCTGAGCTGGCAGGAAGGAGGGAACTCAAGACTGGGAAAAGGAGGAAGGAGGGCAGAGGGTAAAGAATTAGTAGGGTCTGTCCTTGGCAACGTTCTTTGCTATTTTTCTCTTTTCCTAAACTCTCATGGGCCAGGATTTAAAGGGACAAAGTGATCACCTCCCCACCCTCTGCTTTTTCCAGCCACCTACCTTGCTGTCACCTGGGAGCTGGGACCTCTTTACCTCTGTGTATGTGGAGGAACAACAGAGAGAAAGAGCATCATTGGCCCATGCTTTATCCTCTACAAAGCATTTCACTTGTCTCCTCATGTGATCCCCATAACAATTCCGAGGTAGATGTTACTACCTCCATTTTGCTGACAAGGAAACTGAAAAAGAAGAAAAGATTTGCCAGTCACAGAGCTATTCTTTCTGCATCCTCACTGCAACCCCATCAAGGTCCTGGGGAAAGGGAGCCCCCCCTGCTAGTTTGGAACAAGGGTGGCTTGGCCCCTAGAAATCTTACCAACAGCAAGGCAGGGGTCCGGGTGGGCTTGGGAGGTTCTGTAGGAGATTATTGGGGCCAGAAGAAGACACGGATATACTATTGGGTCCCGTCTTTATGAGATGCTTTCTCTTACAACCCACACTATAAGAAAAAGAGGCCGAAACCGGTTTGGCTCAGTGGATGGAGCGTCAGCCTGCGGACTGAGAGGTCCCAGGTTCGATTCCGGTGAAGGGCATGTGCCTGGGTTGCGGGCATATCCCCAGTGGGAGGTGTGCAGGAGGCAGCTGACCGATGATTCTCTCTCATCGATGTTTCTAGCTCTCTCTCTCCCTTCCTCTCTGTAAAAAATCAGTGAAATATATTTTAAAAAAAAAGAAAGAAAGAAAAAGAGGACTCCTCTCAGATGTTAAAACATTCCCCTAACATCAGAGTCTTAGGTCAATGGGGTCTGTGACTTTAATCTCATCCCACAAACACCGAGCAAGAGCAAGATGGTAGTAGATTGGTTGAGTCAAGGTGCAGGTCAGGCATGGGACGGGAGAGGGTTCCTGGAGATACTTCTCCTAGCCCCTGCTCAGTAGTAGCAAGACACATAAATTAAAATATACAATACCTTGTTTCTCTCACTTTTTTCTCTCCTCTCACAAACATCGTCTCTCAAAAGCTGTCTTTCAAGGAAGTATCGATCTCAGTCTTCCCAATCTTTTCTCTTCACTAGAAACAAAATCCTTATTTCCTGTTCTTTAAAAAAAAACCTCCAAAGTTGTTCTCTTCTTTTTCTATCTTCTCCATTGTTTTCTTTTCTGCTCTTTTATTCTTTTTCTCTTCTCAAAGTTCTCCATCAGTTGATGGTTTTTCTGGGGCTCTCTTTGTATCTCAATGTAGAACGACAGAAAGAATAATAAGCAGCAAAACTGGGCTGGTAGTAGAGGTAAAAAAGGACAAGCAAAGGTCAGTGAAAACTGCCCCTCCCCACATCAGCAGATCTAAGGACTCTCATTTCTGTCACCCCAGCCCACCAGTTTCCCCCAAACCAAATCAGATAGTTCGTAAGCAAAAAATCCCCTTGTCTGGTAAACAGCGCTGACACCGCCTGCCACATGGAAAGGTTAAACCACAGTGTGGGCCTCAGACTCTGAGATCCTGGGGTGGGGCCAGCCTGCCTGCCAGGGATGATCCCCCACCAAGTCCCTGGGCTCTTCTTTCCTCTGAGCAGCAATTTGGTCATCTTTGTTGTTGTTGTTGTTAATCCTCACCCAAGGATATTTTTTTCATTTATTTTTAGAGAGAGTGGAAGGGAGGGGGCGAGACAGAGAGAGAGGGAGGGAAACATCAATGTGAGAGAGACACATCGATTGGTTGCCTCCCACCCCCGCCCGACCAGGGTTGGGGATCAAGCCTACAACCGGAATCAAACCTGGGACCCTTCAGTCCGAGGGCCGATGCTCTATCCACTGAGCCAAACCGGTTAGGGCCATTTGGCCATCTTGAGTCTTATCAGCAATCCAGTGCTACATGACCTGGGCGTCCCCTTTCGCTTCCCATAGCCGCCACTGTGCCTCTTCTCTGAGGTTTGGTCATCTGCCCATGCTCACAGCTGCAGCTGGGGAAGGGAAGACAAGCAGAAGAATTCGATGGAGCAGGATCCCTTCCTCCTCAGTGTCCCTTTGCTCCTAGATGGCTGTGTAGAGCCAGGGCACTGGGAAAAGTAACCTTGATGCTACTTGCTTCCTCTCTCCTGCACAGTCTCCTCTCCCACGGTGGGTAAGCCCTACAAGTGTAACTACTGTGGCCGGAGCTACAAGCAGCAGAGTACCCTGGAGGAGCACAAGGAGCGGTGCCACAACTACCTGCAGAGTCTCAGCACTGAAGCCCAAGCTCTGGCCGGCCAGCCAGGTGGGCTGTGGGCAGGACTACGGGGGAGTTGAGGGCAGAGCGGAGGGAGGGAGTACAGGACAAGGGTGATTCCAGCTCTTGCCTGCACAAGGGGTGAGGTCCATGGGGAAGGGACAATTACCTCAGTAATTAGGGTGCCGAGCACCCCAGTTAGTGAAGAGCCCCTGGTAAATGCTTCAGAAGGACCCAGAGGTAGGGGAGGATTTGATCTATGTTCTTAGTCTAATGGGAGAGAGAGAGACTACAAGGAAGTATAAAATTGAGGGTCAGATGTATATAATTGTCCCCAAATTATCTAACCTGTTGCTGGGATGATAATGAAGTAAGCTGACCTAATTTCCCAGGCATCAGGTAGGACCTTCCGTGGCTCCTGACCTGCTGGTTTTCTCCAGGAGAAGTCTGCTGGGCCAGTGCTACCCCTCCTCAGCTGCTACTCCCTGTCCCCACCTCCCCCCACTAGGTGATGAGATACGTGACCTGGAGATGGTGCCAGACTCTATGCTGCACTCATCCTCTGAGAGGCCCACATTCATTGATCGTCTGGCCAACAGCCTCACCAAACGCAAGCGTTCCACCCCCCAGAAGTTTGTAGGTAAGAGTCCAGTGGTAGAGGAGACATCAGCTTTAAGCCATAGCTCATCTGTATCTGAGCTCTGATGGCCATTAGACCAGTTGGGTCTGGAGATTTGATTGAAGGAAAGAAAGCAGTCTGGTCCTCAGAATCTATCCCCAAAATAGAAGCAGAATGAAGAGGGAGAAAGTACCTCGAGAGGGTGGAAGGGGTTAGTGTTGAGGGCTCATGTGGTGGTTTTAGAAGAGGGTGTCAGGGTTCTCCCAGTTTTTGAGAATAGCAAGGACTTAAGTCTGTGGGGACTGAGACCTGGGCCCTTTGGGTCAGAGGGAAGAGGCAAGTATGAGGACCTCACCTGGCCCAGCTGTCCAAGGACCTGGAGCTTTATACAGAACTAGAGGCCCGGTGCACAAATTGGTGCACAGGTGGGGTCCCTAGGCCTGGCTGGCAATCAGGGCCAATCAGGGCCGGGCCGATGGGGGCCTGCTGGCCGAGGGGAGAAACAGGGCTCGGGAGATTGGCTGCTGGTTCCGAGGAGGGAGCCGGCCCTCAGCCCCCTGGGAAAGAGGCCATGTCCACTGCCGCCCACCCCCAGTTCCCTGTTCCAGCTCAGGGCCCAAAGGCCCCAGCAGGGTCGGGAGAGGAGGCAACGGTTCGCCAGGCCAGGAGCAGAAGAAACAGAGGCCAGACACCCTCGCTGCCGCCAGCAGTGGGAGGTTGGCTGTAGGAGCGCACTAACCACCAGGGGGCAGCTTCTGCATTGAGCATCTTCCCCCTGGTGGTCAGTGCATGTCATAGCAACCGGTTGACCAGTCATTCCGGTTGTTCTGGTCATTTGGTCATTAAGGTTGCTTAGGCTTTTATATATATAGATATAGATAATGCAAGAATGATAAAGATCAGTGGCCCGGGACTGAGACCTCTAAGATTATAGCCTAGAGTTGGAGAGCAGCCCCACAAGGGACCTAACCGCCAGGGAAGTAAATGAAGAGTGGTAAATCATGTGATAGCCATCCTGCGGGTAAGAAAACAAAGGCATCATCCTGGGGAGCTCAGGAGTCCTCCATGCCCAGCTCTGCTGAGAGCCTCCTCTCCACAGGTGAGAAGCAGATGCGCTTCAGCCTCTCGGACCTGCCCTACGATGTGAATTCGGGTGGCTATGAGAAGGATGTGGAGCTCGTGGCACATCACGGCCTGGAGCCTGGTTTTGGAGGTTCTCTGGCCTTTGTGGGGGCAGAGCACCTGCGTCCCCTCCGCCTTCCACCTACCAATTGCATCTCAGAACTCACGCCCGTCATCAGCTCTGTCTACACCCAGATGCAGCCCCTCCCCGGTCGACTGGAGCTTCCAGGATCCCGAGAAGCAGGTGAGGGACCCGAGGACCTGGCTGATGGTGGTCCCCTCCTCTACCGGGCCCGAGGCCCCCTTACTGACCCTGGAGCATCCCCCAGCAATGGGTGCCAAGACTCCACAGATACAGAGAGCAACCACGAAGATCGGGTTGGGGGGGTGGTATCCCTCCCTCAGGGCCCCCCACCCCAGCCACCTCCCACCATTGTGGTGGGCCGGCCCAGTCCTGCCTACGCCAAAGAGGACCCCAAGCCACAGGAGGGGTTACTGCGGGGCACCCCAGGCCCCTCGAAGGAAGTGCTCCGGGTGGTGGGCGAGAGCGGTGAGCCCGTGAAGGCCTTCAAGTGTGAGCACTGCCGCATCCTCTTCCTGGACCATGTCATGTTCACCATCCACATGGGCTGCCATGGCTTCAGAGACCCTTTCGAGTGCAACATCTGTGGTTACCACAGCCAGGACCGGTATGAATTCTCTTCCCACATTGTCCGGGGGGAGCACAAGGTGGGCTAGCAGCCCACTGCCCTCCCCTAATTTTGCCACGCCCTTGCCCCACCCACAAGAGTCTAGCCCTGTCCCCACCACATCCCAAGAAGTTGTGCTGTGTAGCCCCACCACTGGCTACCTAACTTCACACTTGACCCTGAATCTTTCTCACCTGTCCTTCCCCCTGACTGATTCAAGCATCGTGATGAAACAGGTTTTTGCTTATGTTTCTCCTTTTTCTCTTACCCTCTCATCCCAGCATACTCAGAGTTATTTATTAATATAATTAGCTGATTTTTCTTTTGCATTTTTTAACTTCTATCAGTCACTTGCCACTCCTCCATCCTCTTGCTCACAGCCCCCTTACCCTTTAGGCCTAATTTTTCTCACTTTGTTCTGGCTTTCTCCAACAGCCCCTGGGGTGGGAGGCTCCTCTTAGTACTAAGAGACCTTGAACTTCTTGCGTTAAGTCCTCACTTTTGCATTGCGTGATGCTTCAGTTTGGATGCTGATAGCTCCCTCTGGCCCTACCTTAGCTCTGTGGCATTATATCTCCTCTCTGGGACCCTTCAGCCCGGTACTCCATACCTCTTGTGCCCTCTCACATTAGGCAGCTTGCACTTTTCTTAAACAAAGGAAGAATTCCCTCATTTGGAAGTAGGAGGGGCTGAAGACATTCTCCCCAGTCACTGTGGGACTGAGGGTCTTGACTGCCCCCTAGTAACATGAGTTTCCCAAAGCCCACATTCAGGATCTCCCTCTAGGATGTGATATATCTCTTCCCTCTTCTCGAACAACCCCCAACACTGCTCTACTTGCTTCAACCTGCCAGTCTACTCGGTGGTAGCTTTTCTCTCCTTGGAGTGCCCCAATTTTATATTCTCAGGGGCCAAAAGGCTAGGTCTGCATCCTCTGTCTCTGACACGTTGGGAGCCACAGGTGCCTAATTGGGAACCAGGGCATGGGAAGGGGGTCGTTCAAAATTCTCCTTACTCTCCCACCTCTCAAACTTCTTCACTCTAGTGACCTCCCTAGGCTCTCAGGGACTCCTGCAGTCCCCGTCCTATGAGAAACCAGTGGGTTGCTGCCTGAAGACAAGGGGGTATCTCAGCCCCTCGGTCACACTGCCTTCTTCTCTCCCCACCCAGCAGGATTCACCCTCGGGAGGAAAGAGTGCCTCTTTTCTCTCTTCTGATTTTCAGTGTAACCAAAAATTATCCCAGGACGAGCAAGGGCATGTGCCCCTTACCCTGTCCCACTCTTGTCCCAGCAAGAATGGGATGGGCACAACTAAAAGGGGGCCACCTGTGACTGCCCCCCTCTACACTCAGCTCCCAGACGTAGGGCAGGAGGGGCACGCTCCTCCTGGCTACTGCAGAGACCCTGGCTCTCTGGGTACCCTGGTTAGCGAGAAGGGGCAGGAGGAGACACAGCTCCACTGCAAGTGGGGGTCTCTCTACCAGACTTCCCTGCCCAGGGCCACAGCCATCCCATTCTCTGCTTCCTCGAGATTCAAACCAAAGGCTGTTTTTCTATATTTAAAGAAGAAAAAAAAAAGTAGAAAACCAAACACAACACCTCACAAGTTGTAACACTTGCTCCTTCTCTCTCCTTTTTCTTCCTTTCCATCTCTCTTTCCACATGTCCTTTCCTTATTGGCTCTTTCGCCTCCTACTTCTCTCACTCCCTATCAGGGGTGAATTGGGGGTTGCTAAAGGATTGGCTAAGGAACAGACCCTGGGATTGGGGCTCTGAGAAGAGTCTACCTTACCCCCTTGGGAGAAGGAAGACACTTAAAAATTTTCTCCTCTTCTTCTTTTTCTCCCCCATTATGTGGTCTCTCCCAGAGAACCAGATTGTCAGGGAGGGGCATTGTGGGTTGATCTTTCCTCCTTGACAAGGTAGCAATAAACAGATGCTGCCAAGGGCAGAGGATGGGGGAGTGATCTGGGAGGAGAGTGGTCTCTAGAGAAGGGGAGAGTTTTCTCATCAGCAACATGGGAACTGACTCCTTTCTTCAGGATGGCAGCAGAGATGAGATTAATATCCGGGTTCTCCTCAATTGTTCTGATTGTTGAACCCCTTCCTGGTAGACCTACCACCTCTTCTGTGTCTGCTGTATCTTTGGTAACACCTCATAAGGACTAGTCCCTTCTGGGGTATCAGAGCCTTAGGGTGCCACCATCTCCTCCCCCCGTCAGATTTGGCACCTATAACCTCCTGGAACATGAAGGACTGTGCTCGGAGGCTGTGCTCTGAGCCCATGAGAGCAGAGACTGGAAGGCAAGACCAGGTGCTAAGGAGGGAGAGAAGCACACTCTGTCTCTCTCCAGACCATCACTGCACTTTAACCAGGGTCTTAGGTACAAAATCCTACTTTCTGGAGCCTTTCAGCTCTGTTAACTCAAACACTCTCACGCTCTCTCTCCCAACTCCTTTTGCATAAAAAAGAAAAAAGAAAAAAATACATGGAAACCCACATGGAGAAAAGAGGTGTTTTCCTTTTATATTGATACTCAAATTAACACCACACACAAAAGAATTTCTAAATAGACACTTTTCCAGATCTTTGTTTTCTCGTGTCAGTGTCCAAGCTGCAGGTGGGATTTTGTAATACTTCTGGCAGCTTCTGTCCTTGTGTAAATAATATATATTATATATATTTTTAATTAGAAGTTATGAAGAACAAAAAAAAAAAAACAAAAACACAGAAGCAAGTGCAATACCACCTCTCTTCTCTCTCTCTCTCTCCCAGGGTTTCATTTGTAGCCTATGCTTGGTGTCTCCTTGGACCTTACCCCTTCATCTCCTCTTCCTCTGATTCCCCCGCCCTGCCCCCTTTTTAAAGAGTTTTTCTCCTTTCTCAAGGGGAGTTAAACTAGCTTTTGAGACTTATTGCAAAGCATTTTGTATATGTAATATATTGTAAGTAAATATTTGTGTAATGGAGATATACTACTGTAAGTTTTGTACTGTACTGGCTGAAGGTCTGTTACAAATAAACATGAGTAATTTAACACCCTGGTTGTTTTTGCAGATTTCCTTTGCCTTGTTTTTCTACTTGGGGTGGGGGGCGGGGGCAGAGATCCTTGCAGCATGTTGTACTAACTACTAAACATTTTGAAAGTAAATAAGTCTAAGATTGAGAGGAAACCGAACAAGAATACTCAAGCTGTTGCTACAGAAGAATTTTCAACCTAGATTGGGAAGTAGAAGAGATTTTCCTACCAGAAGTGCCTGCAGGGTAGGAAAGAAAGCCAACATGCCTATCTATCCAAAGCAGAAATTTATCAAACATTTGTTGTTGAGTACCTACTGTATGCAAAACACATCATATGCTCAGGGACAAGTTATAGTAACATGAACGATGTTAATGACTTCTTGAGCACTCATAAATGCCAAGCACTGTGCCAAGTACCTGTTTAATTGTAGAAACAACCTACAAAGAAATGATCACCATTACCAGGGAAGAAATAAAAGCCCAAGAGAATAAATAACTCATCTAAGACTCATCAGCCAATGAGTGACAGAACCTGGATGTGAACCAGAGGTGTGTGACCAAAGTGTGTGCCCATCCCTTTTGCCAGGGAATGCAGCCAATGAAAAGTCCATAAAAATCCCAAGAAAAGCCAACATAGGCACATTAAGTTGGTTCTGACTTAAATACATATTAACTATTTTCTGTTCCCTTCACTCTGAATTTTTTTTCCTCCTATCTACCTCACTGCCATTTCATATGGTAGTGTTTGCCTTCCTGTGTCCATGAGACTACTAAAGTAAAAATTGGAGACACTTCCATCTAGAGTCTATCGTTTTCCATTCTCCATTGAAACTAACAAATTCAAAATAGAGACTATGAATAAAATTGTTTTGAAGCCAAATCAAAAGTTAGGAAACAAGCCCTAGCTGGTTTGGCTCAGTGGATAGAGCATCGGCCTGTGGACTGAAGGGTCCCAGGTTCGATTCCAGTCAAAGGCACATGCCTGGGTTGCGGGCTCCATCCCCAGTAGGGGGCGTGCAGGAGGCAGCCAATCAATGATCCTCTCTCATCATTGGTGTTATTATCTCTCTCTCCCTCTCCCTTCCTCTCTGAAGCCAATAAAAAAATATATTTTAAAAAGTTATAAAATAAATTTCGACTCCACTAAAGTGGGTTAGAGGTTAGGAGAAACCATGATGTGTTGTTGGAGGGAAAGTGAGTCTGGTGTATTCAGACTCCAGAATGATTCTTGAATAAATGAACAGTTGGTCTCCCTCTATATCATCTTGGGTCTGAATGCTGGCAGGTCCCATTGACATTCTAGTTACTCCAATTTTGGAGACACCTAGGTGTTTGGCTGCCCATAGATAGCCACTCCTGCTGAAAGCTAAGGATTTTCTGAAGGCTCTTAAGAGGTAAATGGAGCATATACATACCAGCTAGAGTCGCTCAGTGATTGAGTGTCGACCTATGAACTAGGAGGTCACCTTTTGATTGCCAGTCAGGGCATATGCCAAGGTTGCAAGCTCAATCCCTAGTGTGGGATGTGCAGGAGGCAGCCTATCAATGATTCTCTCTCATCATTGATGATTCTGTCTCCCTCTCCCTTCCTCTCTGAAATCAATATATATAATTTTTTAAGTGTGTTTCAGTCAGGGGTCAGACTCATCAATGAGGCAAAATCACTTTGGTGGAGCTTGATCAGCATTTCTTTTTTAAAAATTGAATATACCAGAGCACCTTTATGTCATAAGGGTATTTCGTAAAGTTTGTTTCAGCTGTGTGTGTGTGTGTGTGTGTGTGTGTGTGTGTATTGTGTAAGTATTGAGTATCATATATTTCTACTATGTATTTCTACTCTGAGTCTGAGTCAAAATTATTTAAGGCGCTGGTCCAGGCTGTCCATCCACTGTTGGTTGGGTGAGAAGCAGTGCGGTTTAGTGGAGCCAGGACCCCTCTTACTAGCTCTGTGTGACTTTGGGCAACCTCAGTTTTAACCTCTCTACAGTACTCCTCGGTTCTTCTATCTGTAAAGTGAGGATAATAATAGTACCTGCTTTATAGAGTTGTTGAGGATTAAATGAGTTAATATTTATAAAGCACTTACTACAGTGCCTGGCACTGTGATAAGAGGATCCAAGAATTAAAAGGTGAATGAGAAACAATGCACTTGTCCCTGGCCCCTCGTTGTGGGTTTTTCTCCACATTGGAAAGAGGAATTAACAAAATGTTTTGTTCCCCCCCAGGTCCTCCGTTTCTCAATCCTACACCAACGAGTAGGATTGTCAGAGAAGTGAGCCGACAGCGTCCCCCGGAGGCGTAGAGCCGTCCGGGGTCTAAGTGCTTGGGGCAAAAGGCCTGTCAGCTTCGCACTACAACTCCCACCATGCATCTCTTCCCATCTGGCCTCTAATTGGCAGCGCGATTTGTGATCTTGCGCCAGGCAACTTCCGCTTTTAGCGTCGCAAAACCAGATTAATTGTACCGCCCAAAATTACTTCCGGGGTAGGGCGTCGCAGTGCCTGCTGGGAGACGTATAACTTTAATTTTCTTCCGCCATCAGGAAAAATAGTCCCATGGTCACCTTGTTCCACCGATAAATAAACTCGAGAAATGCCTTTCTGCCCTAGATTTCAGCATAAACGCTGAATAATAAAGAAAATTTGAGTAAGGTGGGTTGCCGTTCTTGGCGTTCGTCAACTAAGGATTCTTCCGGTGTGAGTGGAGGGATCTCGCGCTATATAAGGGAGGCGGGCCGGGCGCCGGATCCTCTCTCGGGTCCTCGTTTCCAAGATGGTGAGTGCTGGCGCGTGGGGAGCGGGCGGTCTGGGTGAGGTTGAGTGGGGCAGATTCCGATTGTGGGGGGTTTGGCAGCCGGGTCCAAGGAGGAGCGGGCGGAGTGTGTGTTTACCCCGGGCTTGGAGAGAGATTTGCGGAGGAACTGGGGATGTGACTGGCGTCTTCCTCGGGCGGCTGGTGCGGAATGCAGCCGGTAGGGGCCGAGGCTGGGCAAGTTGCGCCTCCGTTCTAACAAGGTCTTTATCCTCATGCAGACCAAGAAAAGAAGGAATAACGGTCGTGCCAAAAAAGGCCGAGGCCATGTGCAGCCTATTCGTTGCACCAACTGCGCCCGGTGCGTGCCCAAGGACAAGGCCATTAAGAAGTTTGTCATCCGAAACATAGTGGAGGCCGCAGCCGTTCGGGACATCTCCGAAGCGAGTGTCTTCGACGGTGAGTAAGCCGCCGGCGTCATCTGCAGGCTCCCTAACGCCTACCCTGCGCCCCGCGGCCGAGTTCACGGGAGCATCCCCTGCGGGTTATTCACCTTGAAGCTCGTTGCCAGTAGAAGAGAACGGGGCTTTTTCTTTTTTTTTAAGGGAATGGGAGTCCAAAAGCACTTGCAGAACTTGTTCTGTAGCTGTGTTTGGGGATGGGGAGCAATAACTACAAGCGTAGTACACTGAACAGCCCCTTTGCACCGGTTTTCTTTGAGTGCCTGTTGTGGAAACGTACAGACTAAGTCTGGGAGAATGTTTCAAGTAGGAGGCCGTCTGGATTGGTCACCAAAGGTGTTTCTGGGCAATATGATATATTGTCTTTTTTTTTTTCTTAAGACAAATTGGCTTTTTCTTGTTAATCCTCTCCCAGGGACATTATTTTTATTGATTTCAGAGAGGGAGGGAGGGAGAAACATCAACGATGAGAGAATCATTGATCGCCTGCCTCCTGCACGCCCCACACTGGGATCCAGCCCACAACTGGGCCTGTGCCTGGACCAGGAATCAAACTGTGGCCTCCTAGTTCATAGGTCAACACTGAGCCACGCCGGCCGGGCTTTCCATAGGTTTTTAGGGAGAGTGGAAAGGAGGGAGAGACAGGGAACATTGATGTGAGAGAGACTCATCCATTGGATGCCTCCGGCCCAGACCAGGGATGGGGAATCTAGGCTGCAACCGAGATACATCCCCTTGACCAGAATCAAACCCGGGACCTTCAGTCCTCCGGCTGATGCTCTAGCCACTGAGCCAGATTGGCTTTTTAGGGCCTAAAATTTAGGCAAGAAGAAAGTGCCCAGGAGTAGGTGTTGGGGCTGGTGCAGCTGCTGAAGGAACAGGATGTTTGGTTTATCTGGGATGTGGGCTTGGTCCCCTTGGGAGTGTTACTCGTTTGTGAAATTGCATGTGTTTAGTTAGGCATCAGAAACTGAATTTGGGAGTGAGATGGTATAGGTATGCTGACAGGCATTTATGTGCATTTAATATGCTGTTCCTTTTCCATCTTAGCCTATGTGCTTCCCAAGCTGTATGTGAAGCTGCATTACTGTGTGAGCTGTGCCATTCACAGCAAGGTAGTCAGGAATCGTTCTCGTGAAGCCCGGAAGGACCGAACACCCCCACCCCGATTTAGACCTGCGGTAAGTACCAAAAAGGAGATGTGGACGCCAGAGGGGTGGTGTACAGAGCAAGGGTTGTCAAATTAATGTCCACCTGTGGTGAGGTCAGCTAAGTCTGATGAGGTAGGTGGGACCCACACCTAAAACATTTACTTAGAGTCACTTAGAAGAGAATTTTTTTGGAATGAGTAGTGTGGTCTACTTTCACATCTATCAGTTTTCCATGCACTTATGGCCCAAATACATTGTTAGTGATGGGAGAATCGTGGTCAGGTTCTTTGAGGGGACAGTCTTTAATTACTCTTTCATTCCTTTGTCTTTCAGGGTGCTGCTCCACGACCTCCACCAAAGCCCATGTAAGGAGCTGAGTCTTCAAAAGAGTGAAGAAAGTTCTCTGGGGGGGAAATAAATGGAAATTGTATTTCATATAGCGTGTTGGGTGTGGTTTTGCCTGATAGAATGGGGATTGTGTATGTCATGGATTATAATTGCTTTGACCAAGTATTCAAGTGTGGGATGCCGCGTAGTCTTTGATGAGGGAGGGTATTCCTGTACCTTAACTTCGGGTTCTTTTGTATTTGTATCCTCAGCCTCCCCAGTTTGCATAGCTTTTGTGGGGGAAAGGGATAAAAGTATTTGTAAGTATTCCATTAATTTAACCTGGCTAGTCAGTGCTTTTTAAATGGGAAGGAGCCGGGAGGGTAAGGAAGTGTTGAGTGATGAGCAAATCAGGCAGAGAATTAGACAGAAGTGTGCCTCCCCTTGCTGAGAGAGAGAGACTTTAATTAGAAAGTTATCAATTGGGGATATATATAAAAGAAAGTGATAGCAAAACAATCCGATGGAAACTGCTGCATGATTTACTTAATGGTCAGCGTACTAATGCATGTGCTGGGACAGCTGTGGCAAATCCTGAACTTCGTCTGAACCTTTAAGTCAGTGGTTCTCAACCTTGGCTGCACATTAGAATCACCTGGGAATCCTTTTAAAATCCTCATTTCTGGGCCTCGTCCTCCGGAAATTGTGTTTTTTTATTATGGGGTGGGACCACAACATTAGTAACAAACACTTGCTTGAGGATGAGGCCCAGAAATCAGGATTTTAAGAAGATTCCCCAGTGATTCTAACGTGCAGCCAAGGTTGAGAACCACTGGTTTAAGTTTAGGCAAGCGTATCTATACCTTTGGGTAGGCTTATGAGACCTATCTGTCCCCTTTACATCAGGTGTAAACATTGGATGGGGAAAATCGGGTCCAAGGTTCAAGTGCTTACCCTGGGAGTCCCATAGCCCAGCTTGCTCAGTAAAGCCAGGTTCAAGCAGGGAAATCCGGGCCATGGTTGCTCCAAGATTTCTTTTGAATTAATTGTGTGCACAGCTTATCTTTTCCTCAGGGTAGGTCTTAACTGGCTCTCCCAGGAGTTTAAGGATTGATTTATGCAATCTAAATGCAAAGTAAAATCCTGGCTCTAGAAGTCGTACATTCAGGAGCCTAACACTGCTTAGAATTAGTTTAGTGATTTCTTTTAAGCTAATTGATTTTTTGGAGTACCAGAAATAACTTTCTCAAAAGGGTTTTCCTCCCAGCTGGTGTGGCTCAGTGGTTGAGCGTCCACCTATGAACCAGGAGATCAACAATTCCCAGTCAGAGCACATGCCTGGATTGCAGACTCAATCCCCAGTGTGGGGCAAGCAGGAGGCAGCTGATCAGTGATTCTCATCATTAATGTTTCTCCCTCTCTGAAATCAATATATATACTAGAGGCCCAGTGCACAAAAATTTGTGCGGGGGGGGGGGGGTGGGGAGGGGGGGGAGGATCCCTCAGCCTGGCCTGCACCCATTTGCAGTCCAGGATCCCTTAGTGGATGTCCACCTGATGACTTAGGCCCACTCCCTGGGGGATCAGGCCTAAGCTTGCAGTCAGATATCCTTCTGGCAGCCAGGGAACCCTCGGGGGATGTCCAACTAAAGACTTAGGCCCCCAAGGGAGCTGTGATGAAGCTGGAGTGACAGAGGAGCCATGCTGTCCTACACCGCTGCCCCGGGGAGGCAGGGCAGGCAGATAGCATGCCCGGATGGAGGCAGGGCAGGCAGGATGGCGCTGATCTGCCCTGCCTGCAGCATGCAAATTAGCAGCCATCTTTGTTGGCAGTTAATTTGCATATCATGATGATTAGCCAATGGGAGGTGTAACGAAGGTACAGTCAATTACCATGTTTGTCTATTATTAGGATACTAGAGGCCCAGTGCACAAAAATTTGTGCACTCGGAGGGGAGGGGGGGTCCCTCAGCCCAGCCTGTGCCCTCTCGCAGTCTGGGACCCCTCAGGGGATGACCACCTGCTGGCTTAGGCCCGCTCTCCGGGTGATTGGGCCTAAGATGGCAATCAGATATCCCTTTGGCAGCCCCGCAGCCCTCAGGGGATGTCCACTTGCCAGCGGGGAGCAGGCCTAAACTGCAGTCGGACATCCTTAACACTGCTGAGGAGGCAGGAGAGGCTCCCACCACCACCACTGTACTGGTAGCCATCAGCCTGGCTTGTGGCTGAGCAGAGCTCCTCCCATGTGAGAGCGCCCTGACCACCAGTGGGCAGCTCCTGCATTGAGCGTCTGCCCCCTGGTGGTCAGTGTGTGTCATAGTGACCAGTCACTCCAAGTCTTTCTGCTGTTAGGGTCAATTTGCATAGTACCCTGTTACTATATAGGATAGAGGCCTGGTGCACGTGTGGGGGCCGGATGGTTTGCCCTGAAGGGTCTCCCGGATCAGGGTGGGGGTCCCGCTTGGGTGCCTGGCCAGCCTGGATGAGGGGATGATGGCTGTTTGCAGCTGGTCACACCCCCTTCAAGGTGGGGGTCCCCACTGGGGTGCCTGGCCAGTCTGGGTGAGGGACTGAGGACCGTTTTCAGGCTGGCGGGTGACTGAAGCTCCCAACCTCTCCTTTTTTCCTTTTTTCTTTTTTTATTCTGGGATTTATTTACCTTCTATGGCTGTCACTGGAGCTGAGAGCCGGCTTTAGCTCTGAGGCTCAGCTCCAGCTCTGAGACCTCGGCTGCTGAAAGCAGGTATCTGGGCTTTGTTTAGCTTCTATAACTGAAACACTGTTGCACCTCCAGCTCTGAGGCCCGGCTGGCTGAAAGCAGGTTTCTGGGGATTGTTTAGCTTCTATAATTGCAACATTGTTTCTTAGCGTGCAGCTCAGAGCTGGGCGGGGGCAGGCGGGGAACCTTGGCTTCCTCCATCACTGGAGCAAGCAAGCCTGTTCGCTTCAGCTGCCTGGCTGCCGGCCGCCATCTTGATTGGCAGTTAATTTGCATGTCTCCCTGATTAGCCAATAGGAAGCATGTCAGAGGTATGGTTAATTACCATGTTCGTCTATTATTAGATAGGATTTTCTTAACACAGCTTTTACATTTTAAAAAAGTTTACCAAAATGACATTTAAATATATTTGTATTGATTTCAGAAAGAGAAACATCAATGATGAGGGAATCATTGGTTGCCTTCTGCAGGTGATGGCAACCCGGGCATGTACCCTTGACTGGAATCGAATCTGGGACCCTTCAGTCCTCAGGCTGAGGCTCTATCCACCACACCAAACAGCTAGGGCACCAAAATGATTTTTATTATAAATTTTATTACTGAATATCTATGCTTAAGCACCTATATAAATCAAAATGGTTTATTTTTCATAAAAAATATTTTTTTCATTGTTGACAGTATTACAGGTACCCCTTTTTTTCCCCATCACCATTTATCCCCCTCTATGCCTTCTTCCACCTACCCCTCCTCCCCACTAAACCAAAATGATTTTTATCACAAAAAATGGTACCATCCAAAATCCTCACAAATGTTCCTGGGAAATGTTTCCAGTAGATGGTCAGTTACATTGCCTAACACCCAGTAGGTCCTCAGCATTTGTGGATAAATCTGCTCAGCCTAAGGAAAAGTCATGGGTTAATGAAATAATTTCCTTTAGAGCAGTGGTTCTCAACCTTGGCTGCACATTAGAATCACCTGGGAATCTTTAAAATCCTGATTTCTGGGCCTCATCCTCTGGAAATTCTGTTTCTTTGTTACTAATGTTGTGGCACCACCCCATAACAAAGAAACAGAATTTCCAGAGGATGAGGCCCAGAAATCAGGATTTTATTTATTTATTTATTTATTTATTTTATATATATATATATATATATATATATATTAATATATTTTATTGATTTTTTACAGAGAGGAAGGGAGAGAGAGATAGACAGAAACATCGATGGGAGAGAAACATCGATCAGCCGCCTCCTGCACATCTCCTACTGGGGATGTGCCCACAACCCAGGTACATGCCCTTGACCGGAATCGAACCTGGGACCCTTCAGTCCGCAGGCCGACGCTCTATCCACTGAGCCAAACCGGTTTCGGCTTTAATATATATATTTTATTGATTTTTTACAGAGAGGAAGGGAGAGAGATAGAGAGTTAGAAACATCGGTGAGAGAGAAACATCGATCAGCCGCCTCCTGCACACCTCCTACTGGGGATGTGCCCGCAACCAAGGTACATGCCCTTGACTGGAATCGAACCTGGGACCTTTCTATCCACTGAGCCACACTGGTTACGGCAGAAATCAGGATTTTAAGAAGATTCCCAGGTAATTCTAATGTGCAGCCAAGGTTGAGAACCACTGCTTTAGAGAATAGGAACCACATCTACCATTTGAGTAAAATTGAGTCCTAAGCCACACCTCCAAAAAGCATGGTTCAAAGTGTTTGAGGTGGATCTGGAAATTTTTTTAAAAAATATATTTTATTGATTTTTACAAAGAAAGGAGAAGGATAGGCCAGTAGGGGGCGTGCAGGAGGCAGCCGATCAATGATTCTCATCATTGATGTTTCTATGTCTCCCTCTCCCTTCCTCTCAGAAAAAAATAAAAATGTATTTTAAAATAATAATAAATTGAGACCAGTGTGGCCCAGTGGTTGAACATTGACCTATGCAGCAGGAGGTCACAGTTTGATTTCCAGTCAGGGCACATGCCCAGGTTTATGGGGCTCAGTACCCACTAGGGGGCGTGCAGGAGGCAGCCAAACAATGATTCTCATCATTGATGTTTCTATGCCTCTTCCTCTTTGAAATAAAAATAAAATAAAATAAAATAAAGTGAAACCAGTTGGCATAACGTACTATTTAATAATATAGATACAAACCCAAAGTGGATAGGATTGAATTTAGCCAGAGTTGTAGGTTCATCAAATGAGTACATTGAAGTAAGAGGGGGCAAAAAAATTGAGAGTATACTCAAGGGAGAGTGACTATAATGACTGACTGTGGAAGTTAAGGATAAGGAGGAAAGCTATGACATGGGAGGGTCAGGTCCAATGGTAAGGAGATATGATCAGTAAGTTCAAGTTCTGGTTGGGGTTAGGACAGTAGAGCTGGTAAAAAGGAAAAGAAATGAGGCCAGAGAGTGGGAAATTGAAAATATGGAGGGGTTTCAGTTACTGGTCAAGAGTCCTTTGGGGAGAGCCAGGTTTTCTTGTCTTCTTTTAAAAAAAATATATTCTTATTGATTTCAGAGAGGAAGGGAGAGGGGGAGAGAGACAGAAACATCAATGATGAGGATCACTGGGCGCCGCCTCCTGCACGCCCCCTACTGGGGATCGAGCCCGCAGCCCGTTTCATTCCTGCCCTCTAACCTCCAGTGCTGGTAGGCGATCACACTGCAACCTCCGCATGTGCCCTTGACTGGAATGGACCTGGGACCCTTCAGTCCACAGGCTGAAGCTCTAGCCTCTGAGCCAAACCAGCTAAGGCTATCCTTGCATTCTCTTAATAGTATCTTCTGAAAGCAGAAGTTATTAATTTTATGGGAATTAAATTTATTTTATTTTATGGATTGTACTTTTGAATCTAAGATATTTTCCTCACTCAACATCACAAAGATTTTCTCCTGAAAGTTTTTTGGGTTTTTTTTGTTTTGTTTTAAAATATATTTTATTGATTTTTTTACAGAGAGGAAGGGAGAGAGATAGAGAGTTAGAAACATCGATGAGAGAGAACATTGATCAGCTGCCTCCTGCACATCCCCTATTGGGGATGTGCCCGCAACCCAGGTACATGCCCTTGACCGGAATCGAACCTGGGACCTTTCAGTCCGCAGGCCGAGGCTCTATCCACTGAGCCAAACCGGTTTTGGCTCTCCTGAAAGTTTTATAGTTGCTTGTGTGTGTGTGTGTGTGTGTGTGTGTGTGTGTGTGTGTGTGTGTTTTAATGTATTTTATTGATTTTTTTTTATAGCGAGGAAGGGAGAGGGATAGAGAGTTAGAAACATCAATGAGAGAGAAACATCGATTAGCTGCCGCCTACACACCTCCTACTGAGGATGTGCCCGCAACCAAGATACATGCCCTTGACTGGAATAGAACCTGGGACCTTTCAGTCCACAGGCCGACGCTCTATCCACTGAGCCAAACCAGTTAGGGCAAGTTTTATAGTTTTCGTTTTTATATTTATTTAGGTCTATAATGCATTTTAATTAATTTTTGTATCTGATATGAGGTATGGATCAAAATTCTTTTTATTTTTTGCATATGAATATCCAATTGTACCAACACCATTTGCTTAAAAGACTACTCTTTCTCTATTTGAATTGTCTTTGCACTTTTGTCAAAAATCAGTTGACTAGGGAACATTTGAGATATTGCTCCCCGGCAAAAGTGGTCAGTTTGGCTCAAATAAACTCATAAAAATTGAAAAAAATTACTTGACTACATATTCATGGGACTATATCTGGACTGTATTCTGTTCCATTGAGCTATTTGTCTATCATCATACCAATGCCACATTATCTTGAGCAGGGTAGCTTTACAGTAAGTCTTGAAGTCAATTACGATAAGCTTCCAACTTTATTCCTCTGTCACTTTCTACAAAAAAAAAAAAAGTCTGCCAAGATTTTGATTGAGATTGCATTGAATGTACAAATCAATTTGGAGAGAATTTGACATCTTAACAATATTAAATCTTTTCATCCATAAATAAACATGGTATATCTCTCCATTTACTGAGGTCTTCATTAATGTCTCTCAGTAATATTTTGTAGAAAAACTCAATTTCTGACAGCTCACTCTGAGTCAAACTAACCACACATTCTGGGTCAGAAAACTAGCCAAATCACTGAAGTGATTTCAGTCAAGACTTCCTGGATTGGAGTCCTAAAATGTACTGTCTGTGTTATCCTGTTTAACCTTTTCCTGACGCACTGCCCGAACCTGCACAGTGTGAGTAACAGCAGTAACTCCTCCCGGTGCTGTGAAGGTGCCTGGGAGAATACTGTTACCAAACTCAAGTGCTCACCCTTAGGGTGTCCCCTTGGACATGGTGGTCCTCAGGTGGTTTTATTTCCTTGCAGCAGCTAAAGGAGACAGGGAATTCCCGTCCAAAGCTCTTGTCTCCCCAAAGGGAAGCTTAGGCTTCGTTTATATTCACTACTTGGTTAATTATATGTTGATTTCTTCTTTGCAATTGGCTACACTTACCAGGTTGGGTTCCTGTCAAGCTCATCCTGTTTACAGCTGCATACTGTGCCCCCCCCCCCCCCCCCCCGCATTTCAAGATCTTTAATCACACTTGCTAAGACCCTTTTTCATTGTAGGGTAACACTTCAGGTCCAGGGCTTACAATGTATATGTCCTTGGGGGTGATTTGTCAGCTACTACAATCCACATTTCACAGATGGGAAAACTGAACCCCAAAGAGGAGAAGGCGTTGTCCGAGCCCCGCAGCCTCTGTGAGTCCGGCCCAGTCCTGAGCTCAGTGGGTGCCCCTGTTGGCTGCAAAAACAGCACCAGGTGTTAGACCAATGGAGTCAGACCAGACCTTCAGCCACCTCCGTACTTGAGTTCTGGCTAAGAAAGAATTTACAGCCCAGACTCAAACTACAAGAACACATGGTTAGAAAGTCACAGAGGGAGAAGGGAGCCGTAGAGGAAATGGGCTTAGGAAACAAGTTGCGGCGGCAAAAGCAGGTCCCTTCGAGCTTAGAAGAAAGAGGCAAGGAAAACGTGCCTGGGGGAGGGGTGGGGACAGGCACAGTGCTCCATAGAGAGGCCAGCGCGCGGCTAACATTCAGGGAGAACAGAACAGCGCTGGGCCCTGGCCGGTGTGGCTCGGTGGCCGAGCGTGGTCCCGCGCCCAGAGGTTGCTGATTCAATTCCCCGTCCCGTCCTCTGGTTGTGGGCTTGATCCCCAGTAGGGGGCGTGCAGGAGGCAGCCAATTGGTGCTACTTTCTATGTTTCTCTCTCTTCCAATCTCTCTAAAATCAATGAAAACATATTTTTAAAATAGAATAGCATTTAGTAAGAACTTCCCAGACCTTGAGACCCTGGTCCTACCTAAGAATTCCCTCTTGAGATTTTTTTCACTCCTCATTTTTTTTTAAAATCTATTTTATTGGTTTTAGAGAGGAAAGGAGCGGGGGGGGGGGGGGACATCAATGACGAGAGAGAATCATTAATTGGCTGCCTCTTGCACACCCTCCATTGGGGATCAGGCCCATATTGGGGATTGAGCCTGCAACCTGGACATGTGCCCTTGACCAGAATCGAACCCAGGACCTTGCAGGCCAATGCTCTATCCACTGAGCCAAACCAGCTAGGGCCCATCTCCAGTTTCTTTTCTTTTTTTTTTTTTATTAAATATATTTTTATTGATTTCAGAGAGGAAGGAGAGGGAGAGAGAGACAGAGAGAAACATCAATGATGAGAGAGAATCATAGATCAGCCGCCTCCTGTACACCCCCCATTGGGGATCGGGCCCACATTGAGGGTCGGGCCAACAACCCAGGTATGTGCCCTTGACTGGAATTGAACCTGGGACCTTTCAGTCTGCAGGCTGACGCTCTATCCACTGAGCCAAGCCAGCCAGGGCCATATCCGGTTTCTTAATGGAAAGGATGGGAGTGTTGCCGGGTGACTAACAAGGTGCAGTGAGTCCCAGTTGGAGAAGTGCTTTTGGGGCAGGGTGGTCCCCATTTTTGCCTCGGGTTTCAAGGGGTGTTGTTAACCCGGAGCCAGGGGTCTGTTGTTTGAGGCCTCCTTTAACAGGTAGGGCACACTTTGCCCTTCCGACTGTTCCTTGTGCCCAAACAGCTGGATTAACCTGGTCAAGAATCTCTGGTCTTTTGGGACCTGTCGGAGTAGGGCCGTAAGAGCGATTCCTTTATTTAATGAGTGGCAGTGCTGCGACACATGCTACACAGTTCAGGGTGAGGATTTCCAATAAACCTTTCTGATACTAAAACAGTTTTTTGAATTCTATTCCTTTATAGTAGCCCTGCATTAGTTAGTAGGTCCCTTCCTAAGCGGGAGCTGGACACGCAGGTATAGAGAGGGGAGAGTGTGACAGCCTCTGTTCCACATCAGAGGCTGCACAATTCCTTGCGCCTGGCTTTCTCCCGCCCCTTACTGTTACACTCCCTCTCAGAGAGCAGAGCTCCTTCCAGGTAGTAGGAGCAGAGTAAGTGGCTCCATAGCTAATAAAAATTCAATGTTCTCCCCTTTGACATTCAGGGTGACCTGGGGCTCGGCCTGGGAGATCAAAACATTACCTCTTGGAGCCAAATGGGAGTCCCCTGGGCCCCATCACTCCTCACTTTCCATCGGAGTAACTGCAGAAAGTTAGAAGCCTCCCTCTGTTGGGGTCCAGCCCCAGCAGGTCCAGGGGTTCCCAAAGGTGTGGACGGAGTCAGCGAAGAAGGAAGGACACGGAGACAGCATTCAGTTGATCATCATAGAGAGGTTCTCTTTATTGTCCTGTTACATCTGTATTTATACTATTTGATCCCATAAGCATGCCTCTATAATTACATCATGGTATGTTTTGGGTCAGGTTCTACAATTCCTTGTTTCTTATCTGACCTTTGCCAAAAATCCTGATTCTATCTAGTTCTGTTGATTTTAATCTTGTCTAGGTTAATCTCTGTGTTCCATTGCAAGGGCTATTCCAAGGTCACTGCTCTACTGATAGGCTACAAGGAAGTGACTGAAGGAGATTATCCTACCCAGTAAAGGTTATGTCCTCCCAGCCCCGCTGCTTGCCTTCCCTGGGACTGCCCTGTGTCGGTGGGGCTCCAGGGGTGTAGGCTTTGGTGCTTTCCCTGGTGGGCAGACCCCTGGGGATGTGGGCCCAACAAGCCCCAAATTTATTGCCAACAGTCTTAGTCCACGTTCTTCATAAGTCGGACATGGCATTTCTGTAACACTAGGGGGATTTACTGATTTATTCTCTTCCTTAGTCCTGTTAATCCCTAACCTGCGGAAACAACCTTTCTTGGGGAGGTGGTCCTGGTTAAAACACATAGAGCTTAAGAGGGGGAGCAAACATATGTCATATACACCAGGTCCCTTGAAACATAAGCTGTGCAGATGTTTCTTCCCTGCAGCGACTGCGTCAAACAGCAAGGGTGGACCGGCTTCCAGCATCCCTCTCCTCCTTCCCTGGGGACCTGGAGCACCCTCTTCCAGGGTCCCTCTTGCTTGCAGTATGCACATTGGTTAGAATCCAGTCTTTCTGGACATCGTTGGCTGGTCCCACAGTGGGAGCTGGTCTTCCTTTTCCCACCCCCAGATGATCAGAAGCCTGGAGGGTGACAGCCAGAAGCCCTACTCCCCAAAACAAGAACAGAAGCACTAATTAAAGCGATCACCTCCCTTCCAGCGCGCTGGACAGAGCAGGTTCATGTGGCCACTCCACTACCTGGTGGAGGCAGAGGCAGGCCAGGCGGCTGCTCAGGCGGTCTCGGAACCAGGCGGGAGTTTCCCATAGAACAGACCCTCCGTCTGCAAAAGCTCAGGGCAAGTGAATGCTTCCCCACACGTCTGCACCAGGGTAAGAGGAAGAGTCCTGTTTAAGGGGCCGAGTTTGTTTCCCAACTCCAGGGGTTCGCCACTTAGGGCGTTCCATCAGATGTGGTTGTCATCAGGGACTTTTATTTACTTACAACAAGTAAAGGAGGCCGGGGATCTGCCATATAGCAACAGGACTGATCATTTCAAAAATATAAACCCAGCCCTAGCCAGTTTAGCTCAGTGGATAGAGCATCGGCCTGCAGACTGAAGGGTCCCAGGTTTGATTCTTGTCTAGGGCACATGCCCGGGTTGTGGGCTCGATCCCCAGGAGGGGCCCCTGTAAGAGGCAGCCAATCAATGATTCTCTCTCATCATTGATGTTTTTCTCTCTCTTCTTTCCCCTCTGAAATCAATAAAAATATATTTAAAAATAACCCCAGTGCTGCTCCTCGCCCACGGAAGTCCTTCAATGGCCTCCTTCTGCCACGACAATAAAATCCCAGCTCCCTGCTGCGATCCAAGCCTCTGGCTGACCTGGCTGCTCCTTTTCCCTGTGGCCTCCTACCCATTCTTCTCTCCGCTCCCGCCCCTTGGGCCTCCTTTCCGTGTAGACACTCCACATCCGTCCTTCCTCAGGGCTGGTCCTTGCTGGTTGCTGTGCCATGAATGCTCTTCCCTTGGTCAGCACACACTGTCTGCTTGCCATCATCGTCCAGGGCGTGGTGCCACATCACCTCCGAGGACCCCTCTGCCCGTCCTGCCCGAAGACCTTCCCATCACATCAGCGACCCTTTCCAGCACCGCGTTTGCTTTCCATCGGCCACTCACTAGGGGAGTTATTTCCTGAGCTGTCTGATGACTGTCTGCCCTCCTTACAGTGTTAGCTACTCGAGGGCCGGGTCTGTCTCTTGCTTTGTGGCTGTGTCCTCGGTGCTTGGCAGTGAGTGAGGGAGTGCTTACCAGGGCCTGAGGTGGTGGGCTGCTGTATTGGTTGCTGTAGCGAATTACCATTAACTCACGGCTTAAAACAACACCAAATTATTATCTCACAGTCCCAGAGGTCGGAAGTCTGAAATGAGTCCCATGTCAGCAGAGCTGGGCTCCTTCTGGAGGCTCTAGTCCAGTGATGGCAAACCTATAACTCATTTTTTTTGGCTGATTTTTCTTTGTTAAATGGCATTTAAATAGCCCTAACCGGTTTGGCTCAGTGGATAGAGCATCAGCCTGTGGACTGAAAGGTCCCAGGTTCGATTCCGGCCAAGGGCATGTACCTTGGTTGCGGGCACATCCCCAGTAGGGGGTGTGCAGGAGGCAGCCGATCGATGTTTCTCTCTCATCGATGTTTCTGGCTCTCTATCCCTCTCCTTTCCTCTCTGTGAAAAATCAATAAAATATATCTTTCTTTAAAAATGGAATTTAAATATATAAAATAAATATCAAAAATATAAGTCTTTGTTTTAATAGGGTTGCAAATATCAAAAATTTTCTATATGTGACACGGAAACAGAGTTAAGTTAGGATTTTTCAAAATGCTGACACGCCAAGCTCAAAAGGTTCGCCATCACTGCCCTAGTCCCTCTCTTTTCCAGTTTCTAGGGGCGGCCGGCACCCCTGGGCGCATGGCCTCTTCCCCCGACTTCAAGGGCAGCAGCAGCATCTTCAGATGCCCCGGCCTGACAGCCATGCTGCGCTCCACCGACTCCTGTGGTGCCGTTGGGCCAATCCCGGTGACCCAGGAAAATGTTCCCAGCTCCAGATTCTTTTTTTTTTTTTAAATATATTTTATTGATTTTTTACAGAGAGAAGGGAGAGAGATAGAGAGTTAGAAACATCGATGAGAGAGAAACATCAATCAGCTGCCTCCTGCACATCTCCTACTGGGTATGTGCCTGCAACCCAGGTACATGCCCTTGACCGGAATCGAACCTGGGACCTTTCAGTCCGCAGGCTGACGCTCTATCCACTGAGCCAAACCGGTTTCGGCAGATTCTTTTTTTTTTTTTAAACATTTTGTCCCAATCTCTTTATTTCCGTGTGTAGTGCATTTGTGTGTACACATACATACTAATATATATGTATTATTATATATATACACACACACACATATATATGGTATTCCCCAAATTTTTTTTTACACATTTTGAATAATTATTAATCCCAATGGGTTAAATCGTTCTCCAGGCGTTCTCTGCCCTTCCCGGCTGCCAATTGTCTCACCAGCTGTGTCCACGTCGCCAATTTGGGGTGGATGTTACTGGATTTAGTTGCTCCTTCAGTCTGCTCTGGGACAAGGCTCAGGATAGGTCTGCCTATTCCACCGCCATTTGTCTCTCTCGAGATTCTGAACTTAATCAATCTGCAACGTCCCTTATGCCGTGTAAGGTAGCATTCACAGGTTTCAGTGATTGGGATTTGAACATCTGCAGGGGCCATTCGTCTGCCTGTGATTGCAGTAAACCTCTGTCCAGGAACCCATCCTGGTCAGCCTCATGCAAGCCCACATCTTCCCTGGAACTTTCCAGACGCGTCGCCTGCAGAAGCAGAGAGCAGTTTTCCTTTTGTGTCTGTGTGGTGCTGTGACAGCACTTACTGCACTTCATACAAATGAATGAAATCTCTTTACCAGCCTCCGTTCCACGCGAGCCTTTTCGAGCAGGATCCAATGTTTCTTCCTCTTTGTATCATCAACACTTAAATGCTGATTGATTTTCACCTGTTAAAAAAATACAGGGTGTCCCAAAAAATGTATGCACACTTTGCCTAATTATTAATTCCAATTAGAATTAATTATTCAAAGTATGTATACATTCTGGAGGGACACCCTGTACTTATTAAAGGCCTGCTATGCTCTAGGTATGGAGGATACAGTGCTAAACAAACATAGACACGTAGACGCGGTCTTTTCCATCTGGAAAGCGAGAGAGACTGTTAAACCAGCAGCAGCCGTGAGAGGAAACCAGTCACAGAGGAGGAGCGACAGGAGAGCGAAGCGAGCACGAGCTCCTGTTTGGAGGAGCCAGAAAAAACGTCTGAGAATCACATCGTCCTGGCTGCAGGCCCCAGGACAAGGAGGAATTAGCCCTGCAGGTGCGACCTGAGGGAGCGGCTGCAGTCCCACGCCAGAAAACCAAACACAGAAGCCACTGTCATCACTTCCGCTTAATCTGTAGATTCTTTTTTACAAAGAGATTGTAAGCACTTTGAGGTCAGAAGCCTCAGAAATGTTTGTTTAGCATGGTGTCCCCTGTACCGTAAACACAGTGAGCTGTCAAATATTTTGTTTTGCTTTATTTTTTGTCAAATAGTTTTTGAATAAATTTTAAATTCAAATTTTTTGCAAGTGCTATCCTCATGCTCCTCCCATTTTTATGCTATAATATCTACATGGTCAGATCATATGGCCATGCATAGTGTACGCTCTCTTTTAACCTTCATTTAGTCTCAGTTCTACCGGTAACTGAGACATAGTTCTCACTCACAGCCCCTGTGTTGATGTCTCCCCAGGCAGTTTGGTTGTCTGAAGTGCATTTCCTAGGAAGGGCTCATGGGAACAATAGTTCCTGAGATCCTGCCTATTGATAACAATTTGTCTGTGTCTATTATAGTTGAAGGTTAATTTGCTTTGGCTCTCATGTTCTCTTCCTGATTACTTAAAATATGTCAATTTCATTTTCTTCTTGCAGAAAGCATTGCTGTCCAAAAATCAGACAATTACTCAATTTGTCCTGTATGAGTCACATATTCTTTTTGTCTCAACAAAGGATTTTTTTTCTTTAAAGTCTAATGATTTTATTAGAATACTAGGGGCTCAGTGCATAAATTCATGTACCTTGAAAGGAACTGTGGGCCATGAGTCTGTGGTGGGTACAGGGGCAGATCTTGGCCCATCCACCACACCCCCAGTCCCCAGTCTACCAGCAGCCCCGCTCCTGCCACCGCCGCTCCCACGTGCTGATGGTGCTGGCCCCACTCGCACCCGCTGATAGCACAGAGCAATTGGGGCCCATGCTAGCAGCAGGTGTGAGTGACGGCTGCTGCCCTGATCGCCCCTCAGGAGCAGGGGGAGGAGGAGAAGACCTCAGGTGCAATCAGGGCCAGCAGCCACTGCTCGCACCTGCTGACAGCACTGAGTGATTGGGACTGGCGCTGGGCGCTGGCAGCGGGTGCAAGAGGCAGCTGCCATCCCCAATCGTCCCTTAGGAGCAGGGGGAGGTGAAGAAGCCCTGAGGGGTGATCTAGTCCGGCAGCTGCCACTCACACCCACTGAAGGCGCTGAGCAATCGAGGCCAGCGCCGGGCGCCATCAGCTGGTGCAAATGGGGCCATGGCCGGCACCAGCAGCAGGTGTGAGCACCGAGTGGGACCATGGCACATGGGAGCAAAGAATTTTCAGTAACCACCGGAGGCTCACCCTGATGACAGTGACAGGCGCCCCGCCTAGGTCTGGCGCCTCCACTCACCTGCTCCACCCTCCCACTGGGGCTGACAGCTGCCATGTTCCACGCTGCCACCTACTGCCTATGGCCGCCATGTTCTGCACGTGCCCCCTGGTGGTCAGTGCATGTCATAGCAACCAGTTGTTCCACTATTCAGTCTATTTGCATATTAGGGTTTTATATATATAGACTAGAAGCCCGTTGCGTGAAGATTTTTGCAATAGGCCTTCCTTCCCCTGGCTGCCGGCACCGGTTTTACTCCGGCACCGGTTTTCCTCTGGCACCCCGGACCTAGGCCTTTGGTCCGGCCACAGTGAAGAAGCCAAGCCTCTTCAGTCTTCAGTCTTCAGTCTTCGCTCCGTGCCTGCTTATGCAAATTAGCCGTTACCTTTGTTGGGTTAATTTGCATAGTCACTCTGATTGGCTGGTGGGCGTAGCGGAGTGACACCAATTTGCATGTTTCTCTTTTATTAGTGTAGATGCCATGGTATTAACCATTATAGGTCAATATTTTTAGTACTTCCTTTATTCTCCTAATATATAGTTTAACATTTTTTTCAGGAATGTTTTCTTGAGTAGTTTTGGGGTATTTTTTTCTGTTCCTTTGCTTTGGTTTCCTTTTTCAGAGATTTCTATTAACCTATATTAGTGGAGTCCCTTAAGACACTCAAAAAAGTTACCTAAAAAAATGGGAGCCAAGGATTTTATATCTTCCTTGTTTGTCTTTTTTTTTTTTAAATATATTTTATTGATTTTTTTACAGAGAGGAAGGGAGAGGGATAGAGAGTTAGAAACATCGATGAGAGAGAAACATGGATCAGCTGCCTCCAGCACACTCCCTACTGGGGATGTGCCCACAACCAAGGTACATGCCCTTGACTGGACTCGAACCTGGGACCCTTGAGTCCGCAGGCTGACACTCTATCCACTGAGCCAAACTGGTTAGGGCTTCCTTGTTTGTCTTTAATGTTTGTCACTTTCTCTTGAATCCTCTTACTTTATTTCTTTATACTTTAAAAATTTTCCTTTTTCATCTTTAATTTCTTTTAAGACATCATTTGTTGTGTTTATTTGCTCTTGTGTTCCTTTCCTTCAGCTCTATCACTTCAAATATTTTTTTTTTCTTTGTTTTGTTTTGTTAATCTTCATTCAAGGATATTTTGCCGCCGAGACCGGTTTGGCTCAGTGGATAGAGCGTCGGCCTGCGGACTGAAGGGTCCCGGGTTCGATTCCGGTCGGGGGCATGTGCCTGGGTTGCGGGCATATCCCCAGTGGGAGATGTGCAGGAGGCAGCTGATCGGTGTTTCTCTCTCGTCGATGTTTCTGGCTCTCTATCTCTCTCCCTTCCTCTCTGTAAAAAATCAATAAAGTATATTTAAAAAAAAAAAAGGATATTTTGCCATTGATTTTTAGAGAGAGTGGAAGGGAGAGGAAGAGGGACAGACAGAGAGAGAGAAACATCAGTGTGAGAGAGACACATCTATTGGTTGCCTCCCCCATAGGCCAGGGCCAGGATGGAGCCTGCAACCTAGGTACCTGCCCTTAACTGGAATCAAATAAGGGACCCTTCAGTCCTTGGGCCAACGCTCTATCCACTGAGCCAAACCAGCTAGGACCATTTTTTAGTTTTTTAAAATTATGATTTGTGTTATTCTTGCATGGTGAAGTGGTTGAGCGTGGACATATGAACCAGGAGGTCACGGTTGGATTCCCGGTCAGGGCACATGCCCTGGTTACTGGCATTATCTCCAGTAGAGGGCATGCAGGAGACAGCCAATCAATGAATTCCTCTCATCATTGATGTTTCTAACTCTCTCTCCCTCTCCCTTCCTCTCAGAAATCAATAAAAAATATATATTTTTAAAAGTGATATTAAAAAAATAAAATTCTGCCCAAACCGGTTTGGCTCAGTGGATAGAGCGTTGGCCTGCGGACCCAAGGGTCCCAGGTTTGATTCCTGTCAAGGGCATGTACCTTGGTTGCAGGCACATCCCCAGCAGGGACTGTGCAGGAGGCGGCTGATAGATGTTTCTCTCTCATCAATGTTTCTAACTCTCTATTCCTCTCCCTTCCTCTCTGTAAAAAATCAATAAAATATATTTCAAAAAATAAAAATAAAATTCTGATTTGTGTTATTCTGTTATTTCTCAAATCCCTTTTTTTAAAAAATGTATTTTTATTGATTTCTGAGAGGAAGCGAGAGGGAGAGAGAGATAGAAACATCAATGGTGAGAGAGAACCATTTATCTGCTGTCTCCTGCACGGCCCCCACTGGGGATGTGCCCTAACAGGGAATCGAACGGTGACCTCCTGGTTCATGGGTCAATGATCAAACACTGAGCCATGCCAGCCAGACTTTTTTCCCCCCAAATCACTTTCTTAATGTCTTTTAACTCATTTTGAAATAAAATGTTATAATTTCCATCTATTTTGTAAGCATGTCTCCCTGGCATGCTTTCTTTGTCTGCAAGGGATGGTTTTTCTGTTCCTTATTCTCTTTCTTTTTATTTTTTTTAAATTCTCACTCAAGGTCAAGGAGTGAGGATATTTTTTCCATTAATTTTTAAAGAGAGTGAAAGAGGGAGTGGGGAGAGAGAGAGAGAGAGAGAGAGAGAGAGAGAGAGAGAGAGAGAGACATTGATGTGAGACACATGGACTGGATTGGCTGCCTTCCACATGTGTGGCCAAGCAGCAACAGGGATCATTGAAACTGCAACCCAGGTACATGCCCTTGGCCAGGAATCGAACCTGCCACCCTCTGGTGCACAGGCCGATGTTCTGACCACTGAGCTAAGCCCTCCAGGGCCCCCCTCTGGTGCACAGGCCGATGTTCTGACCACTGAGCTAAGCCCTCCAGGGCCCCCCTCTGCCTTTGTCTCTATTGTCCCTGTCCTGCTCATTCCGATTCCTCTCTCAGCAGTTTTCCTTCAGGATGGAGCCTGTCCTGGATGGTCAGTTTGGGGAGTTCAAAGGGGTGAGGTTGCTCCCACCTCTTTAGGCCTGACTGACAGGTCTGGGGCCTGGCCTTCACCTGCTCCCAGAGAGGGCAGAACCTCTCTTCCTTTCAGCTACTGTGTCAGATTGTCCTCCCTGTTCCTATTGGCTACTTCAAGCTTCTCCGCTTTTCCTTTCTCTCCTACGCTGGCTGCTTCCCCTGCTCTCTCTCCCCAGACGCCCATGACTAGCGAGTTCTCTGGCCCTCAGTGGTTTGTTTCCACCGCCCGCATTGTGGAGTGTGTGGTGATGCCTGGTCACCTAGCGCTGTGGCTGTAAACGGTGCCCATGATTCTCATGTTGCACACCGGCTTCTCTGCTTTGTGCTGGACCCAGCTTGTGCTTTATTCCTTTCTCACATTGTCACGATGTGTGCAGGTCCATTATCCGTGTTTCCTGGACTGGCAGAGCCTGAGAGCTCAGGGACAGCGCCTGGCAGTAGAGCAGGGGTTCGATAAATGTTTGTTGAAGGAGAATGTCCCAGAAAAGGCGGCATGTCTGGTGGCCGGGAGAAAAAAATATCTGTTTGTGGCAGATGCATAAAGTGAGATAAAGAATGGTAAGAGATAAAGCCAGAGGGTGGGGTCAGGTCAGTGTAGTGGCTTGTAAACCAGTTAAGGAATTTGAACTTTATCCTGAGGGCAATAGAAATCCTTTAAAATAATTTTTGATGTGATCTGATTTCTTTTCTTTTTTTCCTTTAAAAGGTTTTAAGCAAGGGAGTGGTCTGATGAGATTTCTGTTTTGTTTTGTTTTTAACCACAAACCACAGTATAGAAAATGGACTGTAGATGGCAAAACTGTAGACAAAATTAGAATGCATGGAAATAATACAGCATGGAGAATAAATGATGAATTAAAAAATTGAATTACAGTGTTCTGATTTTCAGAAAGCTTGTACAGTGGAAAACATAATCAGCCTTGGCCAGTGTGGCTACCTGGGCTGCAGGTTTGAGCCCTGGCCTGGCTGGGGAGAGTGTGGGAGGCAACCAATCCATGTGTCTCTCTCACATCAATGTTTCTCTCTCTCTCTCCACCCCTTCCCTCCTTTCCACTTTCTAAAACTCAATGGAAAAAATATCCTTGGGTGAGGATTAACAACAACAAAACCATAATCAGAAAGGCAATAGACTGGACAGAAAAAGGATGAATCTTAAATCAATGATAATTTAGCTGAGATAAATGAAAGCTCATTAATTTAGGGCCCCAATTCATAATTGATGAACAAGTATAGGCTGCTTTAATAGCTTGTGGTAAGACATGAAGTGACACTATGATGAAATTGATCAAAAATATTAATTTATTCTTTTTGAAACCCAAAACATTTTGTTTTTTAAATTCACATCGAAGCCCTGGCTGGATAGCTCGTTGGTTAGAGCATTGTCCTGATACACTAGGTTGTTGGTTCTATCCCTGGTCAGGGCACATAAAAGAAGCAACCAATGAATGCATAAATAACAAATTGATGTTCCTCTCTCTCTCCCTTACTTTCTCTCTATAAAATCAATTAAAAAAATTTTAAGTGTGTAGTTCCTATCAACAATAAAAAATACATTTTTAAAAGTATATTTTAAAATATACTTTTAAATAGTTCAATGGCTTTTAATATATTTGCAGATATGTGCAATCATCACCATGGTCAATTTTAAAATATTTCCATCATCTCAAGAAGAAATCCCATACCATTAGCTATCACCCTCCTACCCTCCCAGCACTCTTCTCCCCAGCCCTAAGCAACCACTAGTCTACTTTCCTATGTGTTAATCCTCACCCAAGGATTATTTTAATCCTCAACAAGGATATTTTTTCCCCATTGATTTTTAGGGAGAGTGGAAAAGAGAGGGAAAGACAGAGAGAAACATCGCTATGAGAGAAACACATTGATTGGTCGCCTCCTGCATGAGTCCCTATCAGGGCCTGAGCCGGGGAGGAGCCTGCAACCAAGGTACGTGCCCTTGTCTAGAATCGAACTCAGGACCCTTTGGTCGCAGGCCAATGCTCTATCCGCTGAGCCAAACTGACTAGGGCTTTCCCATTGATTTTTAGAGAGAGTGGAAGGGAGGGAAGGAGGTAGAGAGAGAGAAACATCAATGTTAGAGACAAATCCATTGGTTGCCTCCCGAATGCACCTTCACTGGCCCAGAACGAACCTGCAACCCAATGATCTTGTCTCATCATTGATGTTTCTATCTCTCCTTCTCCCTTCCTCTCTGAAATCAATAAAAATATTTTTAAATATTTTTTTAAAGTATAGTTCAATGGCTTTTAATATATTTGCAGATATGTGCAACCACGGTTAATTTTAGAACATTTCCATCATCCCAAAAAGAAAACTCATACCTATTAGCTCTCACCTTCTTATCCTCCCATCACCCGTTTGTGGAATGCCCCACAAACATTACTATGGCAAAACTAGGAGAGCCTATGGTGTTACCCAGCATGCTGTTGGCAAAATTCCTGCCAAGAGAATTAATATTGGTATAGAGCATACTAAGCACTCTTTTTTAAAAAAATATATTTTATTGATTCTTTACAGAGAGGAAGAGAGAGGGATAGAGAGTTAGAAACATCAATGAGAGAGAAACATCGATCAGCCGCCTCCTGCACACTCCCCACTGGGTATATGCCTGCAACCACGGTACATGCCCTTGACTGGAATGGAACCTGGGACCCCTGAGTCCACAGGCCAACGCTCTATCCACTGAGCCAAACAGGTTAGGGCACTAAGCACTCTTAAGAGCTGAGATAGCTTCCTGAAACATGTAAAGTAAAATGGTTAGGAAAAGAAGGGAACCGAAGGTAAAGGTACTTGGGTTCAACTGAGGTGCCAGAGAAGCACACTTTATGAGAACCAAAGGGAAGGAGGCTGGGCTGCTGGAATCCATTCCCCGTGAATTCATGGCATGCTAGGTATAAAAAGCAATTTCAGACCTGTGGAGTGTATAATAATAATAATAATAATTTCAAAGAATGTGCTCTGGCCGAGTAGCTCAGTTGGTTAGAGCATCATCCCGATATGCTAAGGTTTTGGGTTCGATCCCCAGTCAGGGCACAACCAGGAATCAACCAAGAAATGCATGAATAAGTAGAACAACAAATCAATCTTATCTAATAAAAGCCAAAAAGGGTGCTCTTCCCTCTTGCGGCCATCGTAGGAGCGCCAGCGGTCAAAATGAAGTTCACCCCCTTTGTGACTTCTGACCGGAGCAAGAACCGTAAAAGGCATTTCAATGCACCTCCCCACATTCGAAGGAAGATCATGTCGTCTCCTCTTTCCAAAGAGCTGAGACAGAAGTACAATGTTCGGTCCATGCCCATCCGAAAGGATGACGAGGTTCGGGTTGTTCGAGGACATTACAAAGGGCAGCAAATTGGCAAAGTCGTCCAGGTTTACAGGAAGAAATATGTCATCTACACTGAACAAGTGCAAGGGGAGAAAGCTAATGGGACAACGGTTCACGTGGGCATTCACCCCAGCAAGGTGGTTATCACTAGGCTAAAGCTGGACAAAGACTGCAAAAAGATCCTTGAACGTAAAGCCAAATCTCGCCACGTAGGAAAGGAAAAGGGAAAATACAAGGAAGAAACAATTGAGAAGATGCAGGAATAAAGTAATATTATATACAACTTTCATTAAAAACTTAAACTGAAAAAAAAAAGACCAAAAGGGTAATTAACCGTACCTTCCCTACGCTTCCCATTGGCTAATCAGGGCCATATGCAAATTAACCACCAACAAAGATGGTGGTTAATTTGCATACGTAAGCTCCAGAGCGAAGCCAAAGGGCCCTGAAGCCGGCGGAGCAGCGAGGGCTCACAGGACCCAGCCAGAGCGAAGGCCTGGGTCCCGGGTGCCAGAGAAAAACTGGTGCCAGCAGCCAAGAGAAGGGCAGGCCTATTGCACGAATCTCTTTGTGCAACAGGCCTCTAGTCAATATATAAAAATTTACAAAATAAGTAAAAATAAAAAGGATGCAAAGGCAGGAGTCCCCATCATAACTTTATTTAATTCACCAATCTGGTTCCTGCAAAACCCGACCGATCCTGTCAATGACAGTAAATGACTTCACACTCAAAAAGTTCTCCCAATCGCAGCTGCTTTGCCACGTGTGGTACCCTTAGCAGATTAGCAGATACAGGTATGCAACTTCGGTTTTGGCAAGTGCATTCTTTTCCATCCTTATCAGAGAGGGGAACAGAAACAGTCACCTTCATTTGGAAAAGACAACCAGGTCCAGCCTTGCCCAGGGCTATGTGAACTCTCTTGACCTCTGTCATAAAATAATTTGGAAATACCTGAGTAGCTGGGCTTCTCTCAAAACATCATTCTAAAAAAAATAAAATAAAAAAATCATTCTACATTGACCTGCTATATTATAACATTATGCAAATTGGGCTGGTTGAGCAGGAAGTATAAGTACGTCAGATGCCTTGGTAAATACTTGCTCACCAAAGAGTGGGATTTTTTATTTTTTTATTTTTTAAATATATTTTATTGATTTTTTACAGAGAGGAAGGGAGAGAGATAGAGAGTTAGAAACATCCATGAGAGAGAAACATCGATCAGCTGCCTCCTGCACATCTCCTACTGGGGATGTGCCCACAACCCAGGTACATGCCCTTGACCAGAATCGAACCTGGGACCTTTCAGTCCGCAAGCCGACGCTCTATCCACTGAGCCAAACCGGTTTCGGCAAGAGTGGGATTTTTTAAAAATATATTTTTATTGACTTCAGAGAGGAAAGGTGTCAGTGCCAGCCTGACAGGTTGAGCTGGGCTGAGGTAGGCAGGTGGGAAATGAGAAAAGAAAGAAAGACAGGAAAACGGGATCGGGAGGACTCCAGTTCTCGAGGAACTGAAGCAAGTTTATTAGCTATACAATCCTATTTATACACAACAGACTGAATAGGAGGTCTGTCAAGAGGAATGTATTCTTTGTTCCTCTTAATCTCTAAGGGAGAGACACAGCAGAAGGACAAGTTCTCAGTACAGCATATCTCAGTAAATAGTTACAGACTTCTTGGTAAGCCATGAAAGGCTGTTCTCATTCTACAAAGGTTGCTCTCATTCTACTGATAACCACCATCCAACAAGTCTGGGAAAACTGTGTGGGTAAGGGTCCTAGCCTTGCTAGCCCCTTCAGGTGCAAGGACCTTGCCAGCTTACATCTGGCCCCCAACAGATCCCCCTTCTTTGTTTTTTAGCACAAAAATATAACTGCTTTAAATTCATTGCATGTTAAGCAATTTTACTATGAAATGAAAATTTTGATTAATACTTCTTGAATAATTACTTATATTAATTAGCAAAATTTAATTAATCTGAAAACTTGATTACTATATTACTGTTAGATTTAATACTCTAATAACAATCTTAGTTTACACTGTAAATATTAATGGAAAGGATTATTTTGCATCCTTGAGAAGGCCCTGAGCATTCCTGGTGTTAAGCTGGATTTAGATATAGGGTAGCTGCTGTTAGCCAAGTCTCTGTTCTCTGGGTATCGATCTCGGCTGGGCTAAGTATCTTTCTGTTATCTGGGTCCCGATCTGAGCTGGGCATGTGAATCGAGAAGCAGCCATGGGGACAGGAGACCTCCCTCAGAAGGGGCGAGTGTTCAAGCCCCTGCATAGTTGGGGTGGGTGTGAGGATCTGCCCCACCTCTGTTGGCCCCCAAGTTCTCTCCTGAGGCCCCTCTGCGACTGTGCCTGTCTTAGGTCATTCCTCCCTGAGGAATCTTACCAGTCATTGACTAACCATCCATCCTCCAGGGCCAAGCAGTGTGTGTGAGGTTTAGTTCTGTCTCCTTGGTAGCCTATGCCCCTGTGGCCTACACGCCCAGCAACTGCCTTGGAATCCCCTCGCCTGCCCGCGGGGCCCGGGCATTGATCATGGGGAACTCAGGTTTCTTCTCTAGAGAGGGCCCAGCTTACGCCATTGGGCGAGAAACAGATCAATGATATAATCAGTGAACTAGAAAAGATACAAAGAGAATTAGCTAGAATGATAAAGACAAAAAACAACAAAAACATACAAATAGACAAAATACAAAAAGAAAACGGGACACAGACAACAAAAACAGATTTTTAAAAAATATATTTTATTGGTTTTTTACAGAGAGGAAGGGAGAGGGATAGAGAGTTAGAAACATCGACAAGAGAGAAACATCCATCAGCTGCCTCCTGCACACCCCCCACCGGGGATGCGCCCGCAACCAAGGTACATACCCTTGACCGGAATCGAACCTGGGACCCTTCAGTCCCCAGGCCGACGCTCTATCCACTGAGTCAAACCAGTCAGGGCAAAACAGATTTTTAAAAATATGTTTTTATTGACTTTAGAGAGAGAGAGCGGGAGGGAGAGGGAGGGAGAGAAAAAAACATTGATGTGAGAAACATTGATTGGTCGCCTCCCATACACACCCCAACCAGGGGCTCTCCCTGCATGTGGGAATGTGCCTGATGGGGAATTGAACCGGCAAACTTTTGGTGCACAGGATGGCACTCAACAAACTGAACCACACCAGTCAGGGCCACAACACATTTTTTAAAAAATAGCAGTAGCCCTAACCAGTTTGGTTCAGTGCAGGGGTCCTCAAACTACGGCCCGCAGGCCACATGTAAATACAAATATTGTATTTGTTCCCGTTTTGTTTTTTTACTTCAAAATAAGATATGTGCAGTGTGCATAGGAATTTGTTCATAGTTTTTTTTTAAACTATAGTCCAGCCCTCCAATGGTCTGAAGGACAGTGAACTGGCCCCGTTTAAAAAGTTTGAGGACCCCTGGTTCAGTGGATAGAGCATCAGCCTGGGGACTGAAGGGTCCCAGATTTGATTCAGGTCAAGGGCACATGCCCAGGTTGCTGGCTTGATCCCCAGTGGGGAGCATGCAGGAGGCAGCCAATCAATGATTCTCTCTCATCATTGATGTTTCTCTCTCTCTCTCTCTCTCTCTCTCTCTCTCTCTCTCTTCTTCCTTTCTCTCTGAAGTCAAAAATATTTTTTAGTGGACCCCTTCCCTCTCCCCAAGTGGGAGTCTGTACTTGTTCCTCAGTAAATCTCCACCTTTGCTATAAAATATATATATATATATATATATATATATATATATATATATATATATATTTTAAATTAAATAAATAAAATAACAGTATTTATTAATACCCATACACTAATGAGTTTATAAACCTAGATGAAATAGATTTCTGGGAAAATATAAACAGCAAAATGGGTCAAGAAAAAATTTGCCCTGGCTGGTTAGCTCAGTTGGTTAGAGCACCATCCCCATATGCCAATGTTGCTGGTTTGATCCTCAATCGGGGCACATACAAGAACCTACCAATCGTCCTAGCCGGTTTGGCTCAGTGGACAGGCCTGCAGACTGAAGGGTCCCAGGTTCAATTCTGGTGAAGGGCACACGCCCAGGTTGTGGGCTCAGTCCCCAGTGTGGGGGGCATGCAGGAGGCAACCAATCAATGATTCTCTCTCATCATTGATGTTTCTATCTGTCTCTCCCTTTTCCTTCCTCTCTGAAATCAATAAAAAATATATTAAAAAAAGAACTTACCAATGAATGCATAATTAAGTGGAACAACTTATTTATCGATGTTTCTCTCTCTCTCTCTCTAAAAAATTCTGTAGTTTCATGTGATTAGTTTCCATATAATAACTTTAAAAAAAAAGGCATGGAAAAGGGAATGCATTGAAATATTTTTAATTCATGGCAAATGAAAAAAGAAAAAGGAAACTTGAATAATGTCAAGTATTGGTGAGGAAGTTGGGATACAGAAACCCCATGGTTGATGGTGTGATATTCCAGAGTGTGCAGCTCAATATGCACAAGAAGTTATCACAGAACCAAAGGAGACAAGTACAAAGGCATTTTATTGCTCTTGCAACATCGATGTGGTAGCCAGAAACTAGAGGCAATCAGAGTAGGAATCCACAAGACAGAACATCTTGCCGCAGTTAGGAGCACAGAACTAGAAGCCCAAGGGGTCAAAGAAAGTTTACTTGTTTTATTGTATTTTTTAATGGCAGATATTACAGCTCATTTGTATGCTAATGGAATGATCCAGTACAGAGAAAATTGGGTAATATAGGAAAAGGGGAATAATATAGGAGAACAGTACAGGAGAAAGGCAAGGGATGGGCTGAGGTGTAGAACTGGAGGGTGGGGTGAGAGGTGGGAATGGGGGAGTGAGAGTTGGTCTAATAGCAGCAAGGACAATCTATTGTAACAAGATGGAATCAGGATGGAGGAAAATTGGCCAGATTGGTGGTAGAAAGATAGGATGTTTTCTTCCGGTTACTTTTAATTTTCACAGTAAAATTAGAACCAAAGTCATCAATTAAGAGTAATGCCCGATTGGTGTGGCTCAGTGGTTGAGTGACGACCTATGAACCAGGAGTTCACAGTTCAATTCCCAATCAGGGCATATGCCCCTGTTGTGGGCTAGATTCCCCATTGTGGGCATGCAGGAGGCAACTAATCAATGGTACTCTCTCATCATTGATGTTTCTTTCTCTCTGCTCTGAAATCAATTAGGAAAAAAAAAAAGAGTAAGGAAAAGTAGCCTGGCTGGCATGGCTTAGTGGTTGAGCATCAATCAATCTATGAACAGGAGGTCATGGTTGGATTCCTGGTCAGGGCACATGCCTAGTTGTGGGCTCCATCCCCAGTGTGGGGCGTGCTGGAGGCAGCCAATCAATGATTCTCTCACATCATTGATGTTTCCCTCTCTCTCTCTCTCTCCCTCTCTGAAATAAATGAAAATATATTGTAAAAGAAAGTAAGGAAAAGTAAATGGTGCCAGGTAAGTGCAGAGAGCTTTTGTGAACAAAGCCTTCCTTTAGTTATGTAGTCAGGGTAGCACCCTTACTGGTCAGCTTTATCCGGGTTATATCCCTGATGCTCTTAGCTGGATGCTTCTATGTATTGAAGAATGGATACCAGCAAACGCACCGTGGGATCTAGTTGGGGAGGGGAGAAGGGAGAGGTTGGTGATAGTAGGACTAAATACAGCAAGCATTCATTGAATGCTTCTAAAGATCCAGCATAGCACAGTAATTAAGAGCCCTACCTGCCTTTTCTCATTAAATCTGAACAACAACCTTAATAGATAGATACAACTGTTTTATAAACAAAAAGCTAAAAGGGGTTTCCTCCTTCCGAATCAGGGCCTTGAACACTAGGTTGAGGTGGGTGAGTAATAAAATGAAAGGCTCCTTAACCTGGCATTTAGTTCAGTTATCTGATGGGGGTTTGATTCTGAGCAGATGACGCTCCGTCTCAGTGTGACATAAAGAAATCCTGGGCAAAAACCCGAGCCCCTCCTCCTCATCCACCCTGTCACCAGGTGGATGACCTTGGGAAGTCACACCTTTGCAGCTCCATAAACTGTGGACAGATGTCTGGCTAGCACACATTTTTATGTTAAGTGGAGCATTCTCTAAGTTGTAGGAAACGCTTGCAAATGCAGCGGATGTGCATGCATACGTTAATGTTTCACTGATGTTGTTATTGCCGTGTTAGGATTGTTATGCAGGTAGTCAGGGCCAGGCCAACGCCCTAGAGCAAAGGTAAGCCTTCAGCAGAGAGCAGGCCCTAGTAATACACAGTAAGTTTCAAGAATTTTAGCTACCGGCGAAATTTTTCTTCACTAAAGCTCAACTGTTATTTTTTATTTTTAATATATTTTTATTGATTTCAGAGAGGAAGGGAGAGGGAGAGAAACATCAATGATGAGAGACAATCACTGATCGACTGCCTCCTGCACACCCCCCCATTGGGGACTGAGCCCGCAACCCGGGCATGTGCCCTTGACAGGAATCGAACCTGGGAGCCCTCAGTCCACAGGCCGTCGCTCTATCCACTGAGCCAAACCGGCTAGAGCTCAACTGTTCTTGACGTCTTCAGGCTTGAAACTCTGGAGAGAATAATTAGGTCCTCTGGGGGAGCCCCGGAATACCAATTGTGGGGCTTCACTGCAGCGGGTTGGCACCAGGGGGCGGCCCGCGGGCCCGTGCAGAGGCTGGCCGGGCACCCGACCGCCTCCGGCCAGGATGCGGGGTGGTGCTGGAGATGCCGCGGACCCCGGCCATCCGAGGCCGCAGTATCTGGGGCCCTCTCCACGCCCCCCTTCCCCGCCCCTCCTCTCCCTTCCCCGCGCCAGCCCCGGCCTGGAAGGCGCCCGCGGAGGTGCGCGCACCTGGTGGGGACAGTGTGCCCACCTCCGTCCCCGCAGAGCAGCAGAACTCCAGGCGCCCCGACGGCGCGCTCCGGCTCGTGTGGAAGGGGAAGCAGCTGTTCTCCCAGGCGGCCGTGGGGGGCAGCAGAGGGGACGGCGACAGGTGCGGGAGCCCCCCCGGGGTGGAAGAGGGAAGGCGGGCTTCGGGTCTGTTCCCAGGCTGGAAACCACCCCCGCCCCCCAGCCAAATCCCCGGGAGAGGCCCGGCCGGCGCCGGGTCTGGAGGAGGAAGCGGCCGGAGACAGTGCAATTTCACGCGGCCTTGGGGCTCGGGTTCCTCAGCAGGGTGGATGAATGATGGGGTTTCGAGGGGTCTCCGAGGAAACGGAGGCGACCTGAGCACGAGGAAACACCCTTCCCCAGCCCCCCAAATACAGAGAGAAACATTCACTTTTCCGAGAGAAACATCCCCAAGTGACCCAACCGGCTAGGGGAGTTGAGTGATTTGGTTAATGGGCGCGGCCAACTTTCAGGGGCCGGGCTTTGGCGCACTCTCTCCACCCCATTACCTTACCCTCAGCAGGCATTTGGGGGTGTTGGGAATCTTGACCCCTCTTGAGTCCTACTCCCGAAGGACAATTCGGGACGAGACCCTCCTCGACCCGTTTGGCCCAGCCGCCAGGCAGGGGGCGCGGGGCGCAGGCGGCGGGCGAGGCTCCCGCAGCCCTCGCTCCAGCCTCGCGCCCGCGGGGGCGCGGCCGTGACTCACCCCCTCCCCCTGCGCTCCCTCCTTCCCTCGCCGACACACACCCCTCCCCTGCCATCCCGCCCCGGACTCTGGCTCCGGCTCCGGTTGCACTTTGCAACTCCTCTGCCGCCGCTGCCAGCCCGCCGGGAACTCAGGTGGCTGGTTTCGATGTCTTAGTCCCGGGGCGCCCGGGCCGATCGGCTGCGCTGCGCGCCCCCTGCGCGCGGAGTCATGAGGGCGCAGCGGGCTCTGCAGGTGCTGGGCTTCCTCCTCAGCCTGGCCCGGGGCTCCGAGGTGGGCAACTCGCAGTCAGGTAAGCGGCGCGGGAGCATCCGCAGGCTCGGACCCTGGGGCCCCCGACCCAGTGCGCCGAGTCCTGGGGCAGCGAGGCCGGGGCGGGGTGGCCCTGGGGCCGCTGGGGCCACCTGGGTGGGGACCGTCAGGCTCGGTTCTCAGGGTGGTCCTTGCGCGGGCGCGTTCCTGCACCACCCGCGCCCCCACCACCTCCCCAGCGCGTCGCCGACTCCTTAATCTGTTCCTTACGACAGGGCTGATGCCGAAACAGTGCACCCTTCTGGGGGGCCCTGCGGGGCGGGGCGCCGAGACCCTCGTTCTTGTAAACGTGAGGTGGTGATTTTGGAGGAAGGTGGGGTCTGTTTGCTCCCCGACCTCCTGCCCCCACCCCCAGGTTTTCATCAACCTCCAGTTTTGTTGTTTTGCCGACAGGGCGGAGCTGTGGAGGGGGTTGTTGTTCTCCGGTGTTGGGAAAACAAGAGCGGCACCTCCTCTTCCGCGAGGGAGCCCGCCCTGGGAGGGCTGGGATGAACCGGGGAGCCAAGTCCAGGTGACCTCAGTCAGGGGAGAGGCCCTGCACAGGTTGACCGTCTTCTTTCCCTCGAAATTATAAAGCTGGCTGGTCCCCAACTTCACCCACCAGCCTCTCTTTGTCAAGACCCAGATCAAATCAATTAAAATTTATTGAGCATCTATTAGGTACAAGGCCCAGAGCCAGGAGCTGTAGGGTCAGGGACGTCTGGCCTGTATTTATCACTGCTTGTCTTTTCTCCCGCAACCGGAGGGCTAACAGGGCCTCGCTCCCACCTTCAGAGCCTCATGTCCCGGGGAGTCCTTCCTAGACTCAGCTTCTCCCTCACCCCCATTCTGTTTATTGTCTCTGTGTCTAGGAGTCAGATTGCTCCTCTGTTCCTCCTCCCCACTCCCATGCCATCTGAGCCCACCCCTTTGGGTATCCCTGGGACCTTGGACACCTGAGGGGTGCTGGTGTTGCTGGCCTTGGAGGAATCCTGTTGGTCTCCCCTCCCCCTAGATCTCAGCTTGGGGTTTGACCCACCCAGGGCCCCTACCCCAGAGTGGGAGTGGGAGGAAACACCTGTGCTTCTCCCACAGTTGCTGAGCCTAAATTTAGACCCTGGGATCTTGAGATGCTAACACTCCCAGCTGGTGGTGGAGGGCGGGGGACCTGGGAACTAGGGTAGGAGGGACAGAGTACAGTGACTGTCACTGTCCTCTCCAGGTCCTCGGCATCTTCAACCAGGAACCCAGGAGTCTAAGACCTGGCCACCTTCCCCGAGGGAGCCAGGGGGCAGGCACGGTTGGGTGTTTTTACCCCTTATCTGGGTCCCTGCCGTCTCTGGGCATCCGGCCCTGTCTCAGTCCTTCTATAGCCCCTTTGTCCTGGCTGTGATGGGGGTGGGGGACGCTGGAGAGGAGGCGTCTGATTGAGGAGGGGCTGCAGACTCTTGCTGTGACCCACCCCAGGGCTCTCCACCAAAGGACGGCCTGTGACAGTGCCCCTTCTGAGCCCCTGGTCCCTGAGCACTGAATGGATTTTTATAATTCCTCCCCCTTGCCCCTCCCCCAAGCTCCCTGGTTCCTTCTCAGAGGTGTTCACGCTCTTCCCGCCCTGGCCCTCTGCTCCCTGTTTATGGACTTTATCCTCTGGGCGGCAGGAACTGGGCCTTCAACACTGCAGCCTTCCAAGCACACAGACTCCCAGACTGCACAACGGGCAGTGGGATGGATGGAGCCACCTGAAATACCTCCTAATAAAGAAACCCAAGGACAGAACCAGTAGATTCCTGGCCCAGAGGGGAGCTATGTACATGTCCCTCTGTATGTGTGTCGTGCGAGTGCGTGCACGTACACACACACACACACACACACACACACACACACACACACACCATTTCCCTGTGCAGTAATCTTGGCTCCTCCCTTATCTAGTGAGAAGGGTTGGCGCCTTGACTTGGAAGAGGGGGTGTCCTGCCAGGAAGGGGGTTGGGGTGGGGCTGTTCCAGAAGTGACTAACCTTTCCTAGTCTATTTCTTCTCAGCCCCAAGGACCCTGGAGTTCCCAGGCTCTTCTGGGAGCTGCCAGTCTGTCCCTTCCCTTTGTGGGGGAGATAGAGGGAATGGGTGCCCTCAAAGGTCAAGTGGTCAGAGTAAGGGTGTCTCTAGTCTAGGAGGAGGAGTTGGGGCCTCACCAGCTTCCCACCCTCCCTCCTTTCCTGCTCCTGCCTCCCACTAAAGCTGCCACCGCCTCAGGGAAGGGTGGTTGGAACAGGTGGTATCTCTTCACCCCCACCCCCTCTTTCATGAGCCAGAGGAAAGAGATAGGAATAGGGCTTCAAGGTCAAGATTTCCTGTAGCTTCTAGGTCCTGCAAGGCCAACAGGCCTCATGGACCTCGAGTCTAGGCTCTACCTCATGTCAGTGCGGGTTGCCATGTTGGAAGGCTTTTGAATGAATCTTTTGACAATAAAACTGGCTTAGTGCGGCGGGAGTCTGCTGCTGTTTCCCTCCAGGTCTCTGCATTTGCTGGAAAACACTCTAGGCTGGACAGTGTGATGCTGAGGGGGCTGGAGTGTGTTGGGGTAGGAGAAGGGAGCGCGAAGGAAGCCAGAGTTTAGGAAGGGGGGTGCGGGGTAGGCAACCAGCTCCTTATCTTTCGGCTTTAAAGACAAAGCTCACATTGACCCCAACACCAGCCCCAGAGCTCCCCCCTCTAGTGAGATCACTTGTCTGAGCCCAAGACTTGAGGGTGGAGGGGGTGCTGCCGAGGACAGGGTGTCTGGGGACAGGGTGGGGCAGCCCCCTCCTCCTATATAGAATCGCCTCATTGTGGGCTGGACTGTGGCCCCAGGCACTGCCCCCATCCCACCCTGGGTAGACACAATAGGGGCTGTGTGCTAGCCCCAAAGAGATATTTATTCCAGGACTTAGAGGCAGGACGGGGGCAGAGGATGGAGGGGGAGGGGAAGAGGAGGAGGGTGACCAAGTTGTGTCCTTGTCTAACTTCTGTCCCGGGAGGGGGAAAAGCCCTACGTCCTCCTTGATTAACCCCCTAGGAACCGAAAGAGGCACCGAGGAGGTCTGGTGGAAAACGGAAACCTTTTCACCTTCCTGTTGGGGGGATGGTGAGGGGGGTTCTGGGAAAAGAAAGTTCAGGCTCTCAGACTAACAACAAAGGCCTTCGTGTCTATCTGAAGGGGTGAGGGGTGGAGGCAGCCCCCTGATCCTGTTGAAGATCTCCGGAAAAGGGCAACCCAGAGGGTGGTCTCGGGGGACGGGGCTGAAAACTTGTGTCCAGCCCTCTGCCACTCCTGCTGCTCCACTTTGAACAGTGTGTCCCGGGACTTTGAACGGCCTGAGTGTGACCGGCGATGCTGAGAACCAGTACCAGACCCTGCACAAGCAGTACGAGAGGTGTGAGGTGGTGATGGGGAACCTGGAGATTGTGCTCACAGGACACAACGCTGACCTCTCCTTCCTGCAGGTTAGAGTGCCCGACCTCCTGCACCTGTCCCCCTTCTCCCCACAGACACCGTCCCTTCTTCAGGGCCACCCTCTGCTGGAGTTGAGCCTTTCTAAGACCCGAAAGTCCCTAAGATCCAAATTTGTGTGTTTATGGGGACAGTGACTGGACTCTGGGACCTCTGGTTTGGCCTCTGTAACCAGGGATACACCAGGGCTGGCCGAGAGAAGGGCAGGGGCAGGGGCAGGGGCAGGGGCAGGGTGGCGTTCTACGCTGGGACTGATGTAGAGAAACACCTGAGGACCGAGAGGCACCGGAGGAAGTGGGTAAGGAACCAAGCAAGGACCCTCCTGGCGTGAGGAGCTCTGAGCAGGAAAGGGTGGGAGTCCAGAATCCCTCCATCATTTCTGCTGCCTCTTTTCACTGGCAGAAGGGATTAGAGGAGTGAGGGGTTCCTGAATGCCTCATGGAGGGAGAGGGGATTGAGACGTTTTGTCCTGTCTCATCTCTCCCTGACACCATTGGCTCCATCACAGTGGATTCGAGAAGTGACCGGCTATGTGCTCGTGGCCATGAACGAGTTCTCCACGCTGCCCCTGCCCAACCTCCGCGTGGTGCGGGGCACCCAGGTGTACGACGGGAAGTTTGCCATCTTCGTCATGTTGAACTACAACACCAACTCCAGCCACGCTCTGCGCCAGCTCGGCTTTACCCAGCTCACAGGTCAGCTCCTGGTGATTCCTGGTCTTGCCCCTCAGCCTGCCGCTGGCAGGTGCCTCCTTGGGGACAGTCCAGGACTGCTCACTCTCAGGTGCCCCTCCCAAGGTGCCGCCCACTTTGACCACTCATCTCAAAGGCCACCAGTCCTTTAGGGCCCCGATGGGGAGCTGGGGGCCTCTGCCCAGGGGGAGCGTCCTTATGTCCTGGTGGGGCTGGAACTGGAGCTGGATCTGTGAGCCACATTCCTCTAACTTCAAAGTACAGTGTACCCTGAGATGCCTCCTTCCCCAGGAATTGGAATCCTACCTCCCCCCTCACAGTTCCCCACACGCTGGAGGAATATAGGGGTTAAGTACCACCTGGCAGCCTTCTACTTCTCCCTGTCCCAGTCAGTTGAAAAACACACAGGTAGGGCAGGGGAAGGGGGTGGGGTGTTGAGTCAGGAATCTTCACTCCTTTTCCTTCCCCTCCCCCACTGGCTAAACCGGATCTGGACAGGTGTCTGAGGAGGCGGGGGTTTCTTTCAGCCTAGCTCCTCCTCTGCCTCCCCAGGCCAGCCTTCTCTGCATTTTGGATTTAGTTGGACATGTCCGTCTGCCCCATTTCCCCTGCTCCTGAGATTAGCGGGGGTGGGGGGGCATTTGGAAGTGGGGAGGTCAAGGGGAGGAGGCCTGCTGCAGCCCTTAACCCTGTCACTTCTCTGTCTCAGAGATCCTGTCAGGGGGCGTGTATATTGAGAAGAATGATAAACTTTGTCACATGGACACCATTGACTGGAGGGACATCGTGAGGGACCGAGACGCCGAGATCGTGGTGAAGGACAATGGCAAGAGCTGTGAGTGGCCCTGGTCAAGATTGCTCCCCTGTCCCCACCAAACCAGAGTGACTCCTTTCCCGTCATCATCAACCCTAATCTGAACCCTCCTCTCCACTGAGCAAACACCTCAGGCCCGAGGAGCCTGCCAGGAGGGAGCAGGTCAGTCCCCGGGAATCCAAACCGCAGAAGCAGTATGTCAAGAAAAGGGGCCAAAGACTGCACTAAGTGGGGAAGCCAGATCTTTGGACTCCATCCATTTCGCTTTCCACAACAACCACCTCCCCTTTCCTCAGAACCTACCTACCCCTGACCGCAATCTGCTCCTGCCTGTCCACTCACACGCGTACAATCCTACTGGGTTCAGTTTGCCAAGAGGGAACCAAGTGCCGAGGTTGGGCCTGGGGCTGAGCTTGGCATTTGCCCCAGACCCTCCCCTTTAGCTGCCCTGTGGCGAGGTGGAGGCGTGGCTCCACCCCTTGTTGACAGGTTCGCTTGAGCCCCACCCTGCTCTGCGTGGGCAAGGAGGGGCGCTGCCTGGCTCTTTGCTTCCTGGGGCTCAGGTGCCTGTGTGCTGACGTCATTCCCTGTTGATTCAGGCAAGTCTTTCTCTCACCCTTGATGGGCTCTTGTGTTGCTTTCCCTCCCGACTAGGTGAGCCGTGTCATGAGGTCTGCAAGGGGCGATGCTGGGGTCCCGGACCAAAAGACTGCCAGACATGTGCGTTTACTTCCCTCTAAAATCCTTAAATTCATTCCCGTTCATATCCCTGCCCTCCCCAGCCTGGGCCACCATGGTGGGTAGGGATGAGCCTGGAGGGCAAGAGGGTGAGCAGGGGCCTTAGAACGCAGGGCTGAGGACCCTGACAGCCAAGCTTTCTCTCCTTCCCTAGTGACCAAGACCATCTGTGCGCCTCAGTGTAATGGTCACTGCTTTGGGCCCGACCCCAACCAGTGCTGCCACGATGAGTGTGCAGGGGGCTGCTCAGGCCCTCAGGACACCGACTGCTTTGTACGTACTGTTAGCACCATTTGCCTGGGTTCTGGGGTGGCCATGTGGGCTTTGTTGGGGGGGGAGGGGGACCTAATGCAGCATGAGTTTTATGAGTCTCCTGTGTGCCTAGGCCTGCCGGCTCTTCAATGACAGTGGAGCCTGTGTACGCCAGTGCCCACAGCCTCTTGTCTACAACAAGCTGACTTTCCAGCTGGAACCCAACCCTCACACCAAGTATCAGTATGGAGGAGTTTGTGTAGCCAGTTGTCCCCGTGAGTATCTGAAAGGAAGAAACCATGATCATGGAACCAGTAGTTTAGACAAAATTGTAGGAGGCAAAAGGGATTGAGTTGGGTGGTGAGTAGGGGCCTTGGAGGGCAAACGGTTGTGGTCATCCGCCAGCCCCAGGGAATGACCCCTGTGTCCCGGCCCCTCATGACCTTCCCTGTGTCTCCCAGCAATTGCACCGAGCTCTGCTCCTTGGAACAACACAGAGCAAAGGGCCTTCCTAATCCATCGGACGGCACGAAGGAACTTCGGGTGGTGGGTTGGGGCAGATCCAGCGCAGAGCAGGAGGGAGCAAGGTTCAGGCGGGAGCGGCAGAGCTCTGCCCTCACCTCCGTGGGTGCCCTCCTTTTCCCTAGACAACTTCGTGGTCGATCAGACGTCGTGTGTCAGGGCCTGTCCTCCTGACAAGATGGAAGTGGATAAAAATGGACTCAAGATATGTGAACCTTGTGGGGGGCTGTGCCCCAAAGGTAAGGAAGTTGGTGAAAAGACATCCTTTACCCTGAGACTACTCAACCCTCTCCCTCAACCCTCACTGAGTCTCTTTTTTTGTTTGCAGCTTGTGAGGGGACCGGCTCGGGGAGCCGATACCAGACTGTGGACTCGAGCAACATTGATGGATTTGTGAATTGCACCAAGATCCTGGGCAACCTGGACTTCCTCATCACTGGCCTCAATGGGTTAGAGATTCTGCCCTCTCTTCCTGGACCCCCACCCCATACATCCCCTCACAGTTCATTGCATCGGCTTCACGCTTCATATGTGAAGCTGATTAGGAAACTAGTTCATAAAACCTTAGAAATCACAAAGGACCTGACAGTGCTTAACTCAACCTCCACTAGGGCGTGAGCCCCCTCAGACACATCCCTCCGCAGTCTGACATCACCCAGCTGAATGGCAAGGGACAGGAACATTGTGTCCTCTTAAATTTAGATAAAAATCTGCCAGCTATTTCCCCTAGTTCTGCCCCTTAGAGAAGAGCCACAGAGAGCAAAGGGACTTTCTGATCCGTTTAAAGTGTGTGTGTATATGTGTGTGTGTGTGTGTGACATTACAGCCACCTGTTTTCTTATTTTGTTTTGATGGAATTTTAGATCTACACTAAAGTTGCAAAAATGGTATTAGGATTTCCTATACATTCTTTGTTCAGATCCCCCAGATCCCCCAAGTGTTAACATTATACCGTACTAGAAGCCTGGGGTCCCTAGGCCTGGCTGGTGATTAGGGCTTATCAAGGTTGTCTCGCCCAGTCCCAATCGGGGCCAAGCCAGCTGGGGCCTGCTGGCTGCTGGCCAGGGACCTGGGGGCCCGCTGGTTGCTGGATGGGGCTGGAAGGATTGGGGGTGGGTGGCGGGGGCCAAGGTAGGTTGGCTGGCCATGGGAGGTTGGCTGTGGGAGTGCACTGATCACCAGGGGGCAGCTCCTGCATTGAGTGTCTGTCCCCTGGTGGTCAGTGCATGTCATAGCTACTGGCCAACCGGTAGTTATGGTTGCTTAGGCTTTTATATATATAGATGCTTTATTATTTCTCTTTCTTTCTACACACACATTTCACTCTGTCTCACAATGTCCTGGATCACACATTGTATTCAGTTGTTATATCTCTTCAGTCTTCTTTAATCTATAACAGTTCATGATATTGACATTATTGATGAGTACAGGTCAGGTAACAGGTGGAACCTTCCTCAGTTTGGATTTTGTGATGGTTCCTCATACTTAGAGTCTCTAAGTTATGCTTTAAAAAAAAAAGTTTATCGCCTGTCCGGCGCAGCTCAGTGGTTGAGCGTCGACCTATGAACCAGGACGTCATGGCTCGATCCCCAGTGTGGGGCATGCAGGAGGCAGCTGATCCATGATTCTTTCCCATCATGGATGTTTCTATCTCTCCCTCTCTGAAACCAATACCAATATATTTTTTAAAATTTTTTTTAAAGTTTATTATTTAAAATTTTCTATTACAGTTTACTTCCAGTATTATTTTGCATTGGTTTCAGGTGTACAGCAAAGTGGCTAGACAATCATACACTTTACATAGTGTCCCCTGATATTTTCAGTGCCCACCTGGCACCATACATATTGCAGTATTATGACTATATTGCAAAACTTTGGTGTACTTTACATTCCTGTTCAAGTTATGCTTTTTCTAAAAAATATTTTTTTACTGATTTCAGAGAGAGAAAGGGAGAGGGAGGGAGAGATTGAAACATCAATGATGAGAGAGAATCATTGATTAGCTGCCTCCTGCACACCCCCTACTGGGGATCAAGCCCGCAACCCGGGCATGTGCCCTTGACTGGAATCAAACCCGTGACCCTTCAGTCCACAGACTGACGCTCTATCCATTGAGTCAAATCGGATAGGGCCAAGTTATGCTTTTTATATATATATAAATATGCGAGGCCTGACGTTTCCGGGGCCAGCTCCGGCCAGAACTTGGACAGAGCGAAGGCCTGGGCCCTGGGTGCCTGAGAAAAACCGGTGCCAGCAGCAGCCAGGGGAAGGAAGGCCTGTTGCACGAATCTCTTCGTGCAACAGGCCTCTAGTATGTGTGTGTGTGTATATATATATAATTTTAGAGAGGAAGGGAGAGAGGGTGGGAGAGATAGAAAAATCAATGATGAGAGAGAATCATCATTGATGCCTCCTGCACAATCAGGGGGATCGAGTCCGAAACCCAGACTTGTGCCCTGACTGGGAATTGATCCGTGACCCCCTTGTTCATAGGTCGATGCTTAACCACTGAGCCACTGCTGCCAGGCATGTTTTTTGTTGTTGTTGTTAATCCTTACACGACAATATTTTCTCCATTGATTTTTTTAGGAGGGGGAGAGGGAGAGAGACATTGATGTGAGAGAAACACATCGATTGGTTGCCGTCCACACGCCCCCAAAGTGGGCCGGATATTGAACCTGCAACTCAGGTGTGTGGCCTTGCCCGGGAATCGAACCTGAGACCCTTTGGTTCGTAGGCTGACACTGTAACCACTGAGCGGAACCGTCCAGGGCTTAATAAGTATCTTGTGGGGAGATTTTGCCTGAATTAATTTTATAACGAGAATTGCTAGATAATTATTTTCTAATTCCATTATTCCTTCTGCATTTATTTGTTGGCATTCTAGTGTTAGGAAGAGTCTCCCCTTCCTACCTATCTATCTATTGATCTATCTAGTCAGTGTGGGTATTCGTTTTATTCAATGGTTTATAATCTTTTACAGTCATTATTTTGGTGTCCAGTTGTCTCTAGTAGGGTTTCTGGGGGCCCCTTCAAGTTGGTTCCTGTGTTCTTTGGGCTTGGACCCCTCCTTATTTGAACATTTGCTTAGTTTTCTCTGCAAGATGCTGTAGGCTTGCACCGGCCGGTGTGGTTCAATTGGTTGGAATGTTGGGTTGTGGCGGGTTCGATTCCCAGGTTGCAGGTTGGATTCCTGGTCGTGCGCAAGAGGCAACTGAGCGATGTGATGTTTCGCTCTCACATTGATGTTTCGCTCTTCCTCTTCCTTCCTCTCTCTAAAAATCAATTAAAAAAGAAAAGATGCTGTAGGTTCCTGCAGTATTTCTCCTGCCCCAGCTATTTCCCTAGGGAGCTCGGTCCTTTCAGCGGAGAATGGTATTTAGAAACCAAGTTCTGAGGTTGGGCGCTCGCTGCTGATGCCTGTCCCGCTGCCTTGTTGACTGTTTTTACCGTTCTCTTCAGAGACCCTTGGCACAAGATCCCTGCCTTGGACCCTGAGAAGCTCAATGTCTTCCGGACAGTTCGGGAGATCACCGGTGAGTGGGAGAAGCTCCCCTTTCTGAGAAGAAAAGATCAACCATTGGCACGAACTGTAGTGTAACCACTTGAGAAAAATCAAGTTTCAAGCAACAGGGGAGGGACCAGGAGAACCTGAGAAAGAGGGAGAGAAGGCGGCTCCTGCTCATATACCTCTCTCCAACCCCTCAGGCTACCTGAACATTCAGTCCTGGCCTCCCCACATGCACAACTTCAGTGTCTTTTCCAACCTGACGACCATCGGGGGCAGAAGCCTCTACAAGTGAGTAAGAGTGTGGAGGTGATAGCACCTCCAGGTAATGAACTCTGCCTCTTAGGCATCTGTGAGTGAAAATCCAGAAAGGCGTTTTCTCAGACGGCAGCCCCAGGGGGTCTGAGAGTTTGATGGAGAAAAGGCAGAAGGAGAGGGGAGTCCCTTTCAGTGTGTCTCGTAGCCCAGAGCAGGTTGTTGAACGGAGTCCGCCGCGTGGTAAATTTTCCTTTTGTCGTTTCCCCTCTCATCCCGTCTCCTTGTTCTCAGCCGGGGCTTCTCATTGTTGATCATGAAGAACTTGAACATAACATCTCTGGGCTTCCGATCCTTGAAAGAAATAAGTGCTGGGCGTATCTACATAAGTGCCAATCGGCAGCTCTGCTACCACCATTCTCTGAACTGGACCAGGCTGCTTCGAGGGCCTGCTGAAGAGAGACTAGACATCAAGCATAACCGGCTCCGCAGAGACTGCGGTGAGGGAGAGGCCCGCTGGGAGGGGGGAGAGGGAGTTGGGAGAGGGGTGGAAGGACTGCTCTGCCCTGGAAGTGGGAGTAGGGAAGCAGGGATGGGGGCGCGGGGGTGGAGCCAAGGAGAGAGGGATGTTGGGCTGGAAGCGGTAAGGAGGAAGTATTCAGGGGAAGGGCTTGTGGGGAGACCTCGGACTCCTCCTGACCCACCCCTTCCTTTCCAGTGGCAGAGGGCAAGGTGTGTGACCCACTCTGCTCCTCTGGGGGATGCTGGGGCCCAGGCCCTGGTCAGTGCCTGTCCTGTCGAAACTACAGCCGAGGAGGTGTCTGTGTGACCCACTGCAACTTTCTGAATGGGTACGGACAGGAGGGACGGAGTCAATTAGGGGTGGAGGGCCCTAGCTGCTTTGGCTCAGTGGATAGAGCATTGGCCTGCGGACTGAAGGGTCCCAGGTTCGATTCCAGTCAAGGGCACATGCCGGGGTTGTGGGCTCGATACCCAGTAGGGGGCATGCAGGAGGCAGCCGATCAATGATTCTCTCTCGTCATTGATGTTTCTGTTTCTCTCCCTCTTCCTTCCTCTCTGAAATCAATAAAAATATATTTTTTTAAAAAAAGAAGGGGTGGAGGGATGGGGCCCTGGGACAGGGCTATTCCGAGTGACCACCCCCAATCTCTACCCCGCTTCCTCACGGCAGGGAGCCTCGGGAGTTTGCCCAGGAGGCTGAATGCTTCCCCTGCCACCCGGAATGCCAGCCCATGGAGGGCACTGCCACATGCAATGGCTCGGTACAGTAGCGGCACCAGGGTCTCGGGGAGGGGGCAGGCCACTCTGGAGAATCTAGGGGATGATATGGCCCAGCCTCCAGGCCGGCACAGGGAGGCCAGACAATGCTCGGGTTTGTGGAAGGAGGATCCTGAATGGCTGGGTTGGTCCCTGTTAGGAGATATGGAATTGACCCTGGAATCCCATTTTTCCTGACCTTTTCTTCTCCACCCAGGGCTCTGATGCTTGTGCCCAGTGTGCCCATTTTCGAGATGGGCCCCACTGTGTGAGCAGCTGCCCCTCTGGAGTGCTGGGTGCCAAGGGCCCCATCTACAAGTTCCCAGATGCTCAGAATGAATGTCGGCCCTGCCATGAGAACTGCACCCAGGGGTCAGTGATGGGATGTTAAGACGAGGGGGTCAGGGGAGAGGGAATACAGACTAGAGGGAGAGAGGAGGGCGCAGGGAGGAGAAAGAAGACAGGAACTGTGATTTGAGAATTACTCCCAGCTGTAGAGTGAAGGGTTGGAGGAAGGGATACTGAATATAGCACAAAATCACACCACAATTTTGGGGCCTGGAATAAACACCCACTCGGGGAGGGTGGGCCTGCTAGGGACGGAGCCCATGTCTTGGGATGTGCGTGGGCTCCAGGATGGGACGCCGTGGTAGGGTCTGAAACAATGCTGTCGCTGGTGCAATGGAGCGTCCCATGGGATTCTCCAGTTCCCACTTAAGGCGGTGACTTTCTTCTCCAGGTGTAATGGGCCTGACCTGCAGGACTGTTTAGGCCAAACACAGGCGATGATCAGGTATGATGGGCTTGGAGACTTAGTGAGCTGCGGGTATTCGGGAGAGAAGCGAGGGAGAGACGGTTATCTGCTGGGAAGAGTTGAGTCTACCCTTTCTGGCCTTCTATATACAGTTCACTATCACTGGACTCAGGGCACAAGAATCCAGACTTCTGGCCTTCCCTTTCTAAAATTAACTCACAGTAGCCTCAGAAGGTCCAGATTTAGGTTAACTCTTTAGTGCTCAAGGGTATGTTTGTGAATGTTGACTGCTTGCCCCGGGTCTGCACCATACCTTTTAGGACAGGTACAGATGACATTGTAAGGGAGGTGTGGACCGAGGGTAATGCCAGGTTTCTCTACCCCACAGCAAAACGCACTTGGCGATGGCTTTGGCAGTGGTAGTAGGATTATTAGTGATTTTCGTGATCCTGGGCAGCACGATCCTCTACTTGCGTGGGCGTCGGATTCAGAATAAGAGGGCTATGAGGCGCTACTTGGAACGGGGTGAGGTGAGTGTGTAGCTTACTCTAGAAAAGTGCCCTGTTTCAGAGCCTCCTCCTCCCCCGATATTTGATCCCTAGAAATAACTCTGACCAGAGAATTGGGAGACATGCTTTCTCCCCGATTTTGCCATTAATTTGCCGCATGACTGTGAAGAAGTTACTTTCCTTCTGTGCCTCAGTTTATGACTGTATACAGAGGAGATAGTAACATCCATCCTTATATGATGGCTGTAATGGTGAAAGTGATGATCTAAGTGGAAGTGCTTTGAAAACAGAGAATTGAATAAAAATACTCAAGGGATAGGATTACCAACTCCTTTCTTCCATCAAAGGGAAAACCCACCCTCTTGATTCCTAATCTCACGATCACAAATAACTCCCTCTGTCCTGGGGTCTGTTATTTCTCTGATATGCCTACAATGCTTTTGAAGACGAAAGACAACTCCTCTTCCTGCTCCCACCCTTTGGGCTCGGCTGCTCTTGGCAGCCACGCAGGAGGAGGGAGCCAGGGGGTCGTGGGAGCGGGCTTTCCTGAGTGCCTCCCTCCCACCTGCTCCCCAGAGCATAGAGCCTCTGGATCCCAGTGAGAAGGCTAACAAAGTCCTGGCGAGAGTCTTCAAGGAGACAGAGCTGAAGAAGCTTAAAGTACTCGGCTCAGGCGTCTTTGGAACGGTGCACAAGGTGCGTGACACACAGAAAGTAAAAGTCCGGGGAGGTGGGGAAAGGGCTGGCCGGGGGAGAACCGCCTCAGGCTGACTCCTCTTTACAACTTCCCAGGGCGTGTGGATTCCTGAGGGCGAATCGATAAAGATCCCAGTCTGCATTAAAGTCATTGAGGATAAGAGTGGACGGCAAAGTTTTCAAGCTGTGACGGATGTAAGTGAAGGAAGGGTTTTCTGTATTCCACTAGGAAAGAGGTCAGTGTTACAATTGTGCAGAAGCATGGTCCTGTGTCAGCAGCTACTGTGAGCCATGTCGATGTACTGGAATGTTGGGGAGGCCCTGGCCTGGGTATCCTGGTACGTGAACCTGTTTGTCCCTTGGATAACCCCTCTTCTCTTGTGTCCCTTAGCATATGCTGGCCATTGGCAGCCTAGACCATGCTCACATTGTACGGCTGCTGGGGCTGTGCCCAGGGTCATCTCTGCAGCTTGTCACTCAATACTTGCCTCTGGGATCCCTGCTGGATCATGTGAGACAACACCGGGGGTCCCTGGGGCCACAGCTGCTGCTCAATTGGGGAGTACAAATTGCCAAGGTGAGAGGAGCCGGGAGGAGTTTCTATGATGGGACTGCCTGGCTGGGGGCCAGCAGGGAGGAGGCAGGGAGGGTGGAGTTCTGAGTGGTACCTTTAGGGTTTGGGGTGGTTCTGGATCTCAATGATGGATCCCCCAATCCTGAGAATATTTCCTTCTCCTGTAGGGTATGTACTACCTTGAGGAGCATGGTATGGTTCATAGGAACTTGGCTGCCCGAAATGTGCTACTCAAGTCAACCAGTCAGGTTCAGGTGGCAGATTTTGGGGTGGCTGACCTGCTGCCCCCTGATGATAAACAGCTACTGCACAGTGAGGCCAAGGTAGGCGACACAAAGGGCTGGTGAGGAGGTGGGGCTGGAGTGAAGCAGGGAGATGGGGAGCAGCCAGTGGTCTCTTCCAGAGGGAAGCAGATGCAGTAAGATAAGTTCAGGGAGGGGAACCTGAAGATGCCGGAAATATAAGTTGAGACAGCAACAAAGAGAAGGATGCAGAGAATTTGGGGTTTAGAAATGCTAAGGTAATTTGTGAAAATAATTGGTGACACCTTTGCCTTTAATCCCCCAGACTCCAATTAAGTGGATGGCCCTCGAGAGTATCCACTTCGGGAAATACACACACCAGAGTGACGTCTGGAGCTACGGTCAGTCCATCTGCATGGCCCAAATCCCACAGTTGCCTTTTGAGACCCCCTCTTAGAATCTTCAAGCCCTTCAGATCCTTGAGTCAGACTGTCATGCCTTCCCTTCATCTTTCATGCCCATTGCCACTATTTTGCCACCAACCAGTCATGTCTTCCTGTACCAGGTGTGACGGTTTGGGAGCTGATGACTTTTGGGGCAGAGCCCTATGCAGGGCTGCGGTTGGCTGAAGTACCAGACCTGCTGGAGAAGGGGGAGCGGTTGGCACAGCCCCAGATCTGTACCATTGATGTCTACATGGTCATGGTCAAGTGTGAGTTACCTGATGATGCCAACTGTTTGCTATCCAGCTTTCCTCCCTACTCCCTTCTCCTCTCATGACTCTATTTCCCACATCTTACCCCCAGGTTGGATGATTGATGAGAACATTCGCCCAACCTTTAAAGAACTAGCCAATGAGTTCACGAGGATGGCCCGAGACCCACCTCGGTACCTGGTCATAAAGGTGAGTAGGTGTCAAGGAAATTTAGAGCAAAGGGGATTTGGCTGGAACCAGGATCTACCTTAACAATCACCTGCCCCTATAGAGAGAGAGTGGACCTGGAATTCCGCCTGGGGCGGAGCCTCCTGCTCTGACCAACAAGGAACTGGAGGAAGTAGAGCTGGAGCCAGAACTAGACCTAGACCTGGACTTGGAGGCAGAGGAGGACAACCTGGCCACAACACTGGGCTCTGCCCTCAGTCTGCCAGTTGGAACACTTACTTGGCCACGTGGGGTAAGGCGCGTCAGTTACCCAAGGCTTTCTGCTCCCTGAGCACTCTGCACACCTGCACCCTCATAAACCCCAGATACTCAGATTAACTACTCAAAGGACCCATGATGAGATGTCTCCCTTTGTCCAAACCTGTTTTCATCCTAGAGCCAGAGCCTTACAAGTCCATCATCTGGATATATGCCTATGAACCAGAGTAATCTTGGGGAAGCTTGCCAGGTAAGGTCTGTCTCTTTCAGGGGCTGCTGAGATGCTGGGTGGCAGAATGTCTTAGGATGATAGGGGTGGTGTGGGAGATCGTAGAAATCTTTGAGGTTTCATCAGTGTCCTACAAAAAAAGAAGGCATTGAACTACCCAGTCTCCTTTCTTCATCGCTGTGTAAATCTCTGTGTGTTTTTTTCTTCCTTAGGAGCCTGTAGTTTGTGGGGGTGGTGAACGGTGCCCCCGTCCAGCCTCTCTGCACCCAATGCCACGGGGACGCCTGGTATCAGAGTCGTCTGAGGGTCACGTGACAGGCTCTGAAGCTGAGCTCCAGGAGAAGGTGTCCATGTGTAGAAGCCGAAGCCGGAGCCCGCGGCCACGTGGAGACAGTGCCTACCATTCCCAGCGCCACAGCCTGCTTACTCCTGTCACCCCACTCTCCCCACCAGGGTTAGAGGAAGAGGATGTGAATGGTTATGTCATGCCAGATGCACACCTCAAAGGTACCTGATTCCTCACACCCGCCCTCCCCACTCCCCCCGCCCGGCCTGACTCTTTCCTCTCCCTACTGCCTATTAATTACTGTGAATGTCTCCACATAGCTAGCCTCTCTTCTCAACCTCTAGGTACTCCATCCTCTCGGGAAGGCACCCTTTCTTCTGTGGGTCTCAGTTCTGTCCTGGGCACCGAAGAAGAAGATGAAGATGAGGAGTATGAATACATGAACCGGAGGAGAAGGCACAGTCCATCTCGTCCCCCAAGGCCAGGTTCCCTCGAGGAGCTGGGTTATGAGTACATGGATGTGGGATCAGACCTCAGCGCTTCCCTGGGCAGCACACAGAGTTGCCCACTCCACCCCGTGCCCATCATACCTACTCCTGGCACAACTCCTGACGAGGACTATGAATATATGAATAAGCGACGCGGTGGAGGAGGTGCCGGGGGGGATTATGCAGCCATGGGGGCCTGCCCAGCAGCTGAACAAGGGTATGAAGAGATGAAAGCCTTCCAGGGGCCTGGACACCATGCTCCCCAAGTCCACTACACCCGCCTCAAAACTCTACGCAGCTTAGAAGCCACCGACTCTGCCTTTGATAACCCGGATTACTGGCACAGCAGGCTTTTCCCCAAGGCTAATGCCCAGAGGACATAACCCCTGCTCCCCGAGGTACTCCGGGAGCAGTTGATGGCAGCTAGTGCCTCCAGAGGGTACCCCGTCCCTCCCTCACAGGTCTCAGTCCCATTTCCCCTCCAGCCTAGACAATTCCATCCAACCTTCGGAGGCTTTTACACACTCGGACAAAGATCTCGTGGCATGTAGCTGGCTGTGCACTTTCTTCACCTTCCCAACCCCTGGGAAGTAGAAGGTTTTCCCTGTTTTGTGTGCTTTCCCACTCCCATTCCTCCAACTTTCTCAGGGGAGCTCCCTGGAGATATGAAGGATTACTCCCTTACATCCGTACCCATTGGATGACTCCAGTATCATGTCCCTTTCTCTCAGACTCTAACTTGTTGAGATGAGGATTTAAAGTGTGCCTTTGTTTCCCATCAGACTCCCAAGGCAAAGAAAAAGGGCAAAACCTGGCCAGGGAAAGTAACATTTTGGCTATGACCAATCCCCTGGAAAGAATGGGAAATTTTCAATCATGTGAAGGAAGTTCAGGAGTAGATATTAATGATTGCTATTAATTGAGCATTTATTTTTGTGCCAGACAGTGTGCTAAACTTTACCTGCATTTTCTCAATCCATATACCAATTCTGTGAACTAGTTTATAGTTCCTTACAAATAAGGAACTGAGCCTTAAGAGAGATTGCATGGCAGGTCCAGGATTCAAAATCTTCCCACGTGTGTGCTCTTAAAGGTATCAAGGAAAACAGGCACAAACCAGAGCCCATATAAGGGGTATTGTCGTCTTGTTTTTGCACTGAATTAAGTCTAACCCCAACAACCACAGCCTCCTACACCCAGACTTCTCATCTCAGGAAGGGGGTGGTCAGAAGGAAATGTAACTGGACATTTTTGTGTAAACCATAACTTACATGTGCTGTAAAGGATCTCCACTTCTTACCCAAGGGACAGATTCACAAGGGTCCCAAGAGCCACTTTTAGAAGTGTTCTCACCCAATAATGGGGAGCTTCTGATTGGGATAGAAAGAAGATCCATCTTCAGACCTCTCCCATTGGGTGGGAAATGGGGATATTTGTTCTATCAGTGAAGTTTTTTGTTTTGTTTTTATACCTGTCTGAATAAAGATGCCAAAGTTTTTCAGCTTTCTGTCTGTCAAATGAAAATCTTCAGTAAGGGAGACCATCCCTTTGCTTCTCAGCAGAACATTGCTACCTTTTTTCCCTGCTTTGTTTTGGGACGGTCCTACTCTGTTCCACGCAGCTTTCTCCAACCCTGCTTTTCCTTGCATCCCCTTAGCATGCTCTCCCTCCCAGGAGCATGCCCGCACCTTTCCTCCCCCCCTCAGGCACCCATTTCCTAAACTCTGAGGGATCCCAGAGACTTGCAACCAGGGCAACAATTGGCAGCAGCAGTTCACTCTCAGCTAACCCCCTCACCCCAGTCCTCAAGGCCCCCTTTTCTCTGACTTCTTAGTGAGCCAAAGCAGCCCAGCCTAGGCTCACTTCCCCACCTAGTCTCTTTTCTGTTGCTTCTATCTTAGGCCCTTCCTTGTTTCACTGTCCCCAGCTTTAATAAACATCCTCTAAAAATAAAAAATTTAAAAAGCCCGGCCAGCATGGCTCACTGGTTGAGCATTGACCTTTGAACCGGGAGGTCACCGCTGGATTCCCCTCTCAGGGCACATGCGCGGTTGCAGCAGGTTGAGGGATTGCTGGGATCGCTGGGGCGTGCAGGAGGCAGCCCATCAAGGATTCCCTCTCACTGTGGTGGTGTTTCTCTCTCCCTTCTTCTCTGAAATCAATAAGAATATATATATTTTAAAAAGTATTTTTTAAAAAATGTAAAAGGAGAGAACCATAGCACAGTCCTTTTCATTTAAAGGTTTAATGAGCCATCTACAAGCAATCAACTGGGAATGAAAAAGTTTGGGGAAGTTAGAAAAAGCCCTATAGATATACTCCCTCAAGAGGTGAAATGCTGAAACTTCCATGTTTGAGTACTTACTCTTTTTTAAAAAAAAAATGTTTTTTTACAGAGAGGAAGGGAGAGGGATAGAAAGTTAGAAACATCGATCAGCTGCCTCCTGCACACCTTCCACTGGGCATGTGCCCGCAACCAAGGCACAGGCCCTTGCCCGGAATGGAACCTGGGACCCTTGAGTCCGCAGGCCGACGCTCTATCCAGAGCCAAACCGGTTAGGGCGAGGACTTACTCTTTTTAAGTATATTTTTATTGATTTCAGAAAGAGGAAGGGAGAGGGATAGAAACATCAATGATGAGAATCAGATTGGCTGCCTCCTGCACGCCCCCTACTGGGGATGGAGCCCGCAACCGGGCCTGTGCCCTTAACCGGAATCCAGGCCGACGCTCTATCCTGGACGCTCCAGGGCTGAGAACTTCCTCTCGTAAAAAAGCCTCCCGAGCACTTCGCTTAGGCGCCATCAACCCTGTTGCTGGGACAGCAGTGCCATCTTCAGTGGGAGTCCGGCCTCTAGACCGGGAGGCTGTGAATGGATGGTGTCTTCAGAGTCGCGGGTCCAGTCACTCCCTACCCCTGGTCTCCTTCCACACCCCTCTGCCCCTCCCGATCCTCCCGGCGTCGCAGGACGAAGGCACCGGCAGGGCAGGTCCCGCCAGATGCTCCAGGTATCCGGGGAAGGGCGCGCCCAGCCTCTACCCTGAGTGTAGTCACCCCAATCACCGGGGCTCCACCCTGCCTCTCCGCCTCCAAATCCTCTCCCCGCCGCGGCTCCGCCCCTTCTCAGCCCGCCCCACTCCATTAAAGGTTCCAGCTCCAGGCTCCTGGTAGGTACGGACTTTCCGGGAGCGACCGACCACGCTGCTTAAACCCCCAAACGGCTCCGCCTTCCCGCCGGAGCCTGACCCTTCCCAGCGTGCCCGGCGATTGCAGCGTGCGAGGCCCTCGTAGGGCAAGGCCCCAGGGCCTGGCATAGAGGCGCGAAAGGCAGGCTGGGAGTAGTAGTTCAGGAGTCCAGGAGTTCGGCTAGAGGTTGGCTGCGGAAAGGACTCGTTGTCCCAGCGTGCCCTGCGCCGCAGCCCGCGCGCTCGCCCCTTCTCGCTCTCGCCCTCCCGCTCCCTTGCTTGCTCGCGCCTTTGCTCACGCTCTCCTCGCGAATCCAAGGGGCTCTGGCCACAGCTTGTGGCTAGGGAGGGAGACCCAGGCGGCGGCTCAAGGGAACCAGGCTGCAGTGGTGGTGGCGGCGGGAAGATGTCGGGCGAGGACGAGCAGCAGGAGCAAACTATCGCCGAGGACCTGGTCGTGACCAAGTATAAGATGGGGGGCGACATCGCCAATCGTGAGTACGGCCTCCGGAGTCCGGGGATCTAGGCTGAGGGAGGCAAGGGGGACGGCATTGGGCTGGCCCGGAGGGGCTGGAGCGGTGGGGTCGTGCGGAGTGAGCCGCTGAGGGCCCCGGGCCGGTCCGCTGGGGGCGGCGTGGTAGGAGGACTGTCGCGCCGGGGACCCGAGCGTCCAGGCCTGGACTGCAGTCCGGAGGTGCGGCCGGCGACGAGCAAGGGCTCGGAGGAGGGTCCCTGGCGGCGCGGACCCTCGGCCGTTGCTAAGGAGGCTGGGCGGGCGCGTCTCCGCTCACCCTTGGGTCCGGATCCCTGCCTCCTGTAGTTCTGGCAGCGGCGAGGCCATCTGGGAAAGGAAGCGCCAGCTGTTGGCGACGGAAGAGCCCCTCTGTGTGGTCGGGGCGCCCCCAGAGTCAGGAGCCAACCTGGCGCCGGCACGTGTCGCCGGGTCCCGGTGCGGACCGCCGGGTGCCTTCCTCCGAGGCCGTCCCTGACACCAGCTCCCCTCCCACGTGCTTGGCCGGAGTCTTTGGTTCCTTACTTCAACTCCTTCCCTTGGGGGAACCCCCTGCTGCGCCCGGGCCCGCCCGGGGGCCGTTGGAGGGCACCCTGGGAGTCCTCGCCCCCTCTTGGAGAGGGAGCTGGCTTTTCTTGAAGTTGCTCATTCCTGCCTGCAGTTTGTGCAGACAGCCTAGTTAGCCGTCAGCTGAGATTGCTCTCGGGCTGGACCACCCCGGCCAGGCAGACTTGTGGATATGCTGGGAAGGGGGGACTGCTTTTAGGATCGCAGAAGTAAGTCATCCTTATTAGGACTGCTCCGACTTTCTCGGCAGCTGCCTGCCACGGTAGGCAGACGTCTCACTTTCTTTTTCCTCCACTTACAATTTCACCTTTCCCATTCAAAACCCGGTCGGAGGGGACAGAGAGCTTGTCTTTGGGCTTCTGAATGGTGTTGACAGGATGGGTTGGTACTTAGGGCGCCTCTGGTCCGATGTTGGAGAACCTGAGTTTCAGGCTCCAAAGAATCACCCGAACTTAGATCATCACAACAGTCAAGTTCAGGATGGACCAGGGAGATGCTTTGTAAGGTAATGGACATTTAGTGCACTACCCCCGTTTTTGTACATAATATTCGTGGTTTGAATCAGAAAAACTTTCCCCCCTCTTGCACTTCTGAGGCACTGTGATCAGTTACCAGTTTGAAACTCTTAGGTCACATACCTCTTTGCAGTCTACCCAAAACTGTGAGCCATGAGCCTGCCGAGGCCCAGGGACCTTAGATCAAGTCCCCTGGCTTATACACTTGTTTTTGCGGAAATAAGTCTACATAACTTGAATTAGTAACACCTAATTGGGGCGTCTGAAGGGAGAAGGTAGCATTTCACAATGCATCGGCTTTGAGTCAGCAGTTCTGTGCCTACTTTTCTGTTGTTCCTGACTCCCATAAATTTCTTCTAGTCTGCTTTGCATGTATGTGGGATACTTTGGTGAGGATCCCCTTGAATTTCATAATGCTGCCCTACCACACCACAGGGGTCATCGTTGGAAAGTCTGCCTTGCCTAAGGAGAGAGATTGTATATACCCAGTTGTCATATAAGGAAGGGAAGGGAATGTTGATGTCTTCATTTTAGGATAGGAAGGTAGAAACTTAGAGATGAAAGGTAGGTACATTATAAAAGGCAAAACAAAAAATAAAATAAAAGGCAAAACATCTTCCCTCTTTCAGTCTTAGGGCAATGCCACTAGGAAATATTAGAAACTATGGATCCAACTTCTAGATATTGCTTGGATTGTAACTTAGACAACACATCCAGGACTGACATGGTGGGATTCTGTCCCCAGGGGTACTTCGGTCTTTGGTGGAAGCATCCTGCTCAGGTGTGTCGGTGCTGAGCCTGTGTGAGAAAGGTGATGCCATGATTATGGAAGAGACAGGGAAAATTTTCAAGAAAGAAAAAGAAATGAAGAAAGGTAAAATATCAATCCCCCACTAATTTCCCCCATCTGACCCTTATTCGGTCCTGTTTGTTTGTCATAATGATGCAACTCTCACCCCACCTCTGGTGGAGATATTGGAAATTTGGAATGGCAAGTGGGTTATAAGCAGTGTCCTACCCAGTCCAAACTGATTAAACTTAGGCAAGACCCCAAAGAAGATCCTTCCATTTTTCTGAGGCATCAGGGCTCTAAGAGAGCAAGGCAGTAAGTAAGGCAGATGATTCTCTTTACAGGTATTGCCTTTCCCACCAGTATTTCAGTAAATAACTGTGTGTGTCACTTCTCCCCTTTGAAGAGTGACCAGGACTATATTCTCAAGGAAGGTGACTTGGTAAAAATGTAAGTTTAAATCAATTTAAAGCACTTGTCTTTTTCCTAAGCACTTATACAGTCCCAGTTGCTGATGCTGTACTCTGCTCTTTCTTTTCAGTGACCTTGGGGTCCATGTGGATGGCTTCATCGCTAATGTGGCTCACACTTTTGTGGTTGGTGTAGCTCAGGTAGGTGGTTTGCTTTGAACTCTGTGCAGCCTGTGGGGAATGGGGGTGGGTGTACTACTGCTTGCTTCTTATCCCCACCCTCTACTACAGTGGTTCCCAACCGTTTTTGGCCATGCCCCACTAAGCATCTCTAAAATCCTGATGCCCGCCCCTCCCATTCCCTCCCCCCGCCCCCCCCCCCCCACATATAATTCTTATTATTCAAAAAGTGAACTCCTAATCATGTGGAGGAAGCCTAAAAGGCTATTCACTTGGTCTAAACAAGCTTCCAAAGAACATGGCATCCATGAAAGAGAAAAATAAAAGAACAAAAGGACAGTTGAAGTACTGAGGAAGAAATCACTAAGAAATTGTTAAAAATAATAATATGAAATGATATGAAGAAATAGCAAATAAAGTTTCAAAACATAATAGAGAACTGAAATGCATAAATATGTCACAATATGCTGGGGTCCAACCCCAGCAGGTCCAGGGGTCCCCAAAGGTGTGGACGGAGTCGGCGAAGAAGGAATGACACGGAGACAGCGTTAAGTTGATCAGCAGCCTAGCCAGAATCTCTAGCCAGGATCTCTAGCCAAGTTCTGTTCAGGATCTCCAGCCAAGTTCTGGTGTTTATTGTCTTGTTACATCTGTATTTATACTAGTTGATTTTAATCCTGTCAATTTCTATTGAAAAGGTTAGGGCGTTTCTTATCTCCATTCCAGGGGAGTAAAGATTATGTAGCTTAAGCGTGATTGTTCGTAGTTAAAGTGATTAACTACCCGCCTGGCACTTAGTTAAGGAGTTTTATTCCCTCCCTAACTTCAGGGAAAAATCCTTACCTGGGGAAACAACCTTTCTCGGAGAGGTGACCTTGGTTAAAACACATAGCCCTAAGGGGAGCAAACATATTAAGAACAGTATGCTATATACGCCAAGTCCCTTGAAACATGCTGTGCAGATGTTTCTTTCCTGCAGCGACTGTGTCAAGCAGCAAGGATGGACCGGCTTCTGGTAACAATATATATTTATACACTGAATATGAGGTCCCTAGAACCCTAAAAAATGCAAAATATTCACTGTTAATAACTCATTCTCAAATTGCCCCCTTTAAAAATTAAATTGCTCCCCCTGTGGGGAGTGTGCCCCACATTGGGAACCACTGCTCTACTACCAGGTAAGTACAGAGACTATATATATAAAAGCCTAAGTGACCAGCTGACTGGCCAGTAGCTATGACATGCACTGACCACCAGGGGGCAGACACAATGCAGGAGCTGCCGAACAACAGCAACTTTGCAGAGTGGCCTCTGGCACTCTGGGACCCCTGGGGGGTGTCGGACTGCCGGCTTCAGCCAATCCCTGCAGGCCAGGCCAGGCCGAGGGACCCCACTGGTGCACAAATCCGTGCACCGGGCCTCTAGTAGAGAAATAAAAGTAAAAGGGGGATATTTTCTCTCCTCATTGGCTGGACTTGCATAATGGCCACACAGATATTAACGAAATAACCAACTAAGAGCTTTCCAGGAAAACACTGATTATATTTCCTTATCTACAGGGGACCCAAGTGACAGGGAGGAAAGCAGATGTCATTAAGGCAGCTCACCTTTGTGCAGAAGCTGCCCTACGCCTGGTCAAACCTGGAAACCAGGTAAGCTGTTGAGTCCAACTCCAAAGCTTAATAGAGCCAAAGGAGCACTAGGTATCTGCAACTGTTCTGTGCTGAACTGCCAACTTCTCCCACAGCCCTCTGATAAAACACATAGCTTTTTATTTATTTATTTATTTTTTTAAAAATATATTTTATTGATTTTTTACAGAGAGGAAGGGAGAGAGATAGTTAGAAACATCGATCAGCTGCCTCCTGCACACCTCCTACTGGGGATGTGCCTGCAACCCAGGTACATGCCCTTGACCGGAATCGAACCTGGGACCTTTCAATCCACAGGCCGACGCTCTATCCACTGAGCCAAACCGGTTTCGGCCACATAGCTTTTTAGAATTAGCTTCCTGGCTCAGTAATTGAGCATTAACCTATGAACCAGGAGGTCACAGTGTGATTCCGGGTCAGGGCATATATCTAGGTTGCAGGCTAGATCCTCAGTGTGGGGAGTGCAGGAGGCAGCCAATCCATGATTCTCTCTCATCATTGATGTTTCTGTCTCTTTCTCCCTTTCCCTTCCTCTCTGAAATCAATAAAAAGGTATTATATTTTTAAAATTAGCTACCTCTTAGGATGGGATTTCTGTAAGAGATGAGGCAGGAGCTAAATAGCTTCATAGTAAACAGCAGACCCTGACTGCCTACCATAGACACTTCCGTGCTCGCTGTATGGGGATATATGGAGCTTACATATATCCCCACATGTGATCTTTCCTTTTTTGTGTTTTTGGTGTGCGTTGTTTCCCTGAAAATAATTTGAGATAGATAGCATATAAAAACACACAGATATATTTTTAAAGGTTATAAATAAAACCGTAATAGTGCTGGTAAACTGGTGACAAAGGGAGACCAAAAGTTAGTTCTGTACCTTGCATGACAATATTGGGAAGCCCAGGTATCATAAACTTTTCGTGAATTAATACAGTTCAGTGTGTTTGACTATGAGTGAAGACATTTTTCTAACACTTAAGTTTCCAGAGATTTGTTCAATATTTAAAAGTATTGTCTTTTTTCTTACTCCCTTTTTGTACTGTCTTGTTCTTCATGCTTTTAATCAATTTGTACTTCTTCCTCATTTCTACTTAATTGCATAATTTTTACTTAAACCTGTTTTCTTATAATGATACTACTTCACAGAGCTGTTAAAAAGCTCTTTGAACAATGCCCAGCACATAGTAAACACTTGTGTTAACTATTATTTAACACGTTTATCATTTTTTTTCACATTTATTATTTTTATTTATATACTTAACTATGTGTATCTTCACTGGAAGGCAGTGTTGTCTAGCTATGACACCAGACTTTCTGAGTTCTCGCCCTATTGCCACCTCTTTAAAAATAACTTTGAATTTAAATTTCCTCATCTGTAAAATGGGAAAAATAAAATTCCACCTTATTCTTTATAGGGTTGTAACAATTGAGATGATCCATGTGTAAAATTATTATCACAGTACCTAGTACATGGTTTAATAATATTAGCTGGGATTAGTTCACTTTTCTTTTTGTCTAAGAACTGTAGCTTAGGTGAGGATCAGATCATGTTTGAGAGGTAAGAAGGGGAAAATAAGAGTTTGCTGTTCAATGCCTTAGTCAGTTTGGCTCAGTGGATAGAGGGTCGGCCTGCAGACCTAAGGGTTCCAGGTTTGATTCTGGTCAAGGGTGTGTACCTAGGTTGCAGACTCAATCCCTGGCCCTGGTCTGGGCTTACAGAAGGCAACCAATCGATATGTCTCTCTCATATCAATGTTTCTCTCTCTCTATTCCCCTCTCCCTCCTCCCCCCTCCCTTCTACTCTCTAAAAATCAATGGAAAAATATCCTCGGGTGAGGATTAACAAAGAAAGAGTTTGCTGTCCCTTCTCAACAGTTTAGAATGTCAGGTACAATGGAATAAACAAAACTTACTGTCATAAAGCCTGGGTTTGTACCAGGTTCTTTCTGTTGACTGGTTTAGTCCCGAGGAAATCACTTAACCTTTCTGAGCCTCAGTTTCCTCATCTTCTAGATTGGGGTATAGATCTGCCCTGTTCACCTTCCAGAATTGTTTAATTAGACCAGTGATGGTGAACCTATGACACGCGTGTCAGAGGTGACACGCGAACTCATTTTTTTGGTTGATTTTTCTTTGTTAAATGGCATTTAAATATATAAAATCAATATCAAAAATGTCTTTGTTTTACTATGGTTGCAAATATCAAAAAAGTTTCTGTATGTGACACGGCACCAGAGTTAAGTTAGGGTTTTTCAAAATGCTGACACGCCGAGCTCCAAAGGTTCGCCATCACTGAATTAGACGCATCTTTGTGAAAGCTCTTTGTAAAAGGAGATGCAAGTGTAAGGTATGTTTAGATTGTAGGGACTGACAGGGCTATGACATGAAACACCAGTGAGAATCCCTTGTACTTGATGTACTCTCAGTTCTTTATGCTTCTTATTCACACCGTAGAGAACTTACTAGCCCCTGGTATCTCACCTTGTATTTGATCTTGTACTTCTAGAACACACAAGTGACCGAAGCCTGGAACAAAGTGGCCCATTCATTTAATTGCACGCCAATAGAAGGTGAGACCTCAGATAACACGGTTGAGGGTAAAGTGTCAGTGATTTAGCATAATTAAGGCTGTTTTCTTTCCTTGAGAATCCATCCTGGCTCTAGCACAGTCTAAGCCAAAAACCTCAGTGCCCTTAGTTTTTAGCCAGGTGCTTTTCTCTCATTGCCCGCCTCATCAAACTATTTACGTGGGTGGATTTGGAAACCTTTTGGGATTCTGGATGGTTGGTACCAGAAGCTTTGTCCTCTCCACAGGTATGCTGTCACACCAATTGAAGCAGCATGTCATCGATGGAGAGAAAACCATTATCCAGAACCCCACAGACCAGCAGAAGTAGGTGCCAATCCCACCCTTTACCTTCCACCATACAAGACTAGTCATGTTTTCTTCTGTACTTCCAGCTTAACTCCAAACTCCAGGAACTACTTATGGCTGTTCCCTTTTTATTCCTTTCAGGAAGGACCACGAGAAAGCTGAGTTTGAGGTACATGAAGTATATGCTGTGGATGTTCTCGTCAGCTCGGGAGAGGGCAAGGTGAGGAGTGCTTCCAGAGCTAGCAAAGAGGGGTAACTGAAGTTTTGTTCCAGGAGCACCTGAACAAATGTGACCTAACTTACTCTTTTAGGCCAAGGACGCAGGACAGAGAACCACCATTTATAAACGAGATCCTTCTAAACAATATGGCCTGAAAATGAAAACTTCACGTGCCTTCTTCAGTGAGGTTGAGAGGCGTTTTGATGCCATGCCGTTTACTTTAAGGTATACTGCACTTCACAGGGCCAGGGCTTGGAACTAGTGTGACTCATAGACCACACACCCAGGAATACTATTCCCTCCTCCACTCCTCCCTGCCTCCCCCTCCCCTCCTGCCTGGACTTGTAGCTCCAGCCTGCATGCAAGGATTCTCTTATGCTCCCTATCTCCCTCATTGAAGGGAATATAAAAGAGCAATCCTAAGCACGATTTCTGCCTGAGGGTAGGATCTATTTAAAAGCATGAGCAAAAATGATGAGACTTGAGACGGAGTTAAGGATACCTGAGTTTGTCTTCCCCTACCCAGAGCATTTGAAGATGAGAAGAAGGCCCGGATGGGTGTGGTGGAATGCGCCAAACATGAACTGCTGCAGCCATTTAATGTTCTCTATGAGAAGGAGGGTAAGTTCTAAAAGGAGAGTTTCACTTTGGAACTGTTTCTATGGTTCCCTTCTTTTTCCCTGTAGCTTATAGAAAAAAGGATACAACAAGCGAACATTTTATCAAAACACTTCTCTCTCCCATAGGCGAATTTGTTGCCCAGTTTAAATTTACAGTTCTGCTGATGCCCAATGGCCCCATGCGGATAACCAGTGGTCCCTTTGAGCCTGACCTTTACAAGTCTGACAAGGAGGTCCAGGATGCAGAACTAAAGGTTAGTGTGGGCTGGAAAGTGGTTGAGCACATGGAACCTGTCCTGAAAGTGAGGACTAAATGTAAGCAAAGTCCTGAAAAACAGGTACAGTGTTGAAAGTAAGACTGTTTTCTCCAAAGTCCTCAAAATTTGTTTTCCTTCTTCCTTTTTTCCCAGGCCCTCCTCCAGAGTTCTGCAAGTCGGAAAACCCAGAAAAAGAAAAAAAAGAAGGTGTGTTGTTATCCCTTTTTGGCAGGTTGAACCTCATCGCTTTTTATTCCACCTTCCTGGGTTGTGGTGGGGCATAGATTTTTGTATATCCTTATTTCCCCCCTTCTCAGGCCTGACCTAGAGAATCAGGACATTTTTGTCCTTGGTCCCCCAAACACTACCCCAAGGAAATTTACATGTTTCCATCTTCTTTCCATGAATATAGGCCTCCAAGACTGCAGAGAATGCCACCAGTGGGGAAACATTAGAGGAGAATGAAGCTGGGGACTGAGGTGGGTCCCATCTCCCCAGCCAGCCGCTCCTGCCTCATCCCCTTCCCACCACACCCCAGGCTCTGTGAAGTGCAGTCGTCTTCTCCACCCAGGACCGCCAGCAGATCAGGGGTCTCCCTGCCCCCATCCCAGTCCCCCAACCCAACCCCTTCCAACAAGAACCAGCTCCAACTGACTCTGGTCTTGGGAGGCCAGGCTTCCCAGCCACCGAAGACTACTTTAACTAGAAAAGAGAAATTGAACAATAAAATCAGGAATCAAAATCCATCGTCTTCAAGCCCCTCTTTCTAGCCTTTTTCTACTACTGTCTGCTTGGTAAAGGTTTATGGCCCTACAACAAAACAGGGAGGAGGCTAAAGGAGCTACCACCATTAAAGATTGAGCTGAAATTTTTATACGCTCTGATTCAGCATTTTCTCTTCTGTTGGGGCTTGTTCCTCTCTTTTCCCACTCTCCATAAGTATTTTATCTGGCCTCAAAGTAGAGAGGAGCTGTTCTTCAGATTATTTTATTCACATGTGGTAGGTTCCTTTTCTGATCCAGGCTATCTGGTCAGGCCCCTCCTTTTTTTTAGGAGCTGGAGCCTGCACTTACCAAGGGATTCTCATCTATGAAACGGATCCTCATTTGTAAATCTTTATAATCATTTTTGTTCTGTAGGACACCCCCCCCCCAAAAAAAAAAAAAAAAAACTGTAAAGGAGGAATTTTAACGGGTCCATTACTTTGGAGTCAGTGGGCTCTTCCCTTGCTCCATCTTACAAACCTGAGCTGAAAGCTCAACTGCGGTTTTGTTCCCCATTTGAAACATTCTGACCTCCCTCCCTCGAAAGAAAGACCAGGAACCAGAGGAGCAGACTGACTGAAGAGACAACCCCTGGCTTTCTACGCTGTGCGGACTTGAATTGGATGAACTGCTAGGGGTTTGGAGAGAAAGGTGGTGAATTTTATTCAGTACCTCTGGCATGCTGTCCCAGGGACCTAGGGCTCCCGCTAACTTAGGAGGTTTTTAAATTGAAAATGACATGGCGTTGAAATAAATGTGGATTTGCTCATAATCATGTGCCTTTGCTGCTCTTATTTGGTGGAGGGGGGAGTGTTAGTTGAAGTGAGGATTTGGAGCTGTTTCTGTGTTGCTACATACTAACTTTCTAAAACAATACTTCCTCAACCCAAAGACATAAATCCTGAATTCTCTGAATTAAGATAGTAAACTTTCTATGGGAGCTTGATTTAATTTTAATTAAAACCATCAACCTTGCTGCTGACACTTTGTTCAGGACTAGCACATTTTAATGTGTACTGAAAAAAATAAAACACTCTACAGGTGTTTGTCTTGATTTAGGAAGCCAGGAAAAATGCCTTCAGTGTTACAAAAGTTGTCAGGGCCAGTCTAAAATGAATAAGTAGATTTGAGTATCTTACATGTCAGGAATGCTGACCTGGAGATACTACAGTGAACAAAACATGGAGCTCTTCATAAGAGTTTATAGGCTAGGCAATCAACAGGTGAAATCCTGGTGGATTTGCTATTTGATAATGAAGTAATTCTGATGGAATTTTTCTTTGCAAAAACTATATAGTGGTAATGAAAATACTGGAACTACTTAAACAATTAGAACAAGGGCCCCAAGTCTTAAAAACCTTGTTTTAATAGAGCTAAAAGGGTGACATGTTAATGCATAAGTTACAAAGGGAAACCATCAAAAAAGGGATTATAATAAACCTTGCAAGCCCTGACCAGTGGCGCAGTGGTTAGAGCATTTGCCCGCACCCCCGAAGAGTGTGGCCCGTTGGATTTCTGGTCCAAAGCGTGTTGCCTGGGTTACAGGTTTGATATCCCACCCTGTCGGGGAAAGCAGGAGGCAATTAATGGATGTGTCTCTCTCACACTGACGTTTCTCCCTCACCCCTCCCCACCTAATACTCTCAAAAATCAATGGAAAGAATATCCTCAGGTGAGAATTAACAAAAAATAAAAGCCTTGCAGTATCAAAGTAAATTAGGCCAAGTCTGCTTAAGGACTTTTTTCCATCCTTTGTAACTGTCCAAATCTGTTTACCGGGTGCCCTCACCTGTCTACGCCCCGAGACCGGCAGTTCTTTACCTTACAACCAAGTACCGTCCTTGCCCAGAGAAGAGAGCCACCCTCCCCTCCCGTTGGTGGAATCACTGAAGTGCTTTCTGCAGGAGATGCACCGCGGCCAGGAACCTGGGGAAGACCGCGGTTGGCTAGGGAAAAGTTCATCTAAAACAGTGGCCGCTTTGGGGCAATCGGACAGCTTTCTTGACAACCCAACTTTACATTCTCCCATGTTCTGGAACCCTGGGACCTTCGGGGGAGGTTCTGAGATAGAGTCTCCCTGCAGCAATTTCGTTTAAAAATCAGGCAAACCAGTAAACAAATGAGGCATTTTTATAAAGTACGCACCTATTTATAATAAAATGGAGGGGGTGGTCAGGACTGCAACTCCCATGAAACAACGAGAGGAGGAGGAAGTTGCTCTCCTTTGCTCGCCAGCACCTGTAGGTCTCATTCTGGAAACGGGTGCTCACGCTTAACTAACCATGTCCTCACAACAAAACGGGGCGGGGGATTCTGCAACTCAGATTCTAAATACTCCGTTTTCCAAGAGGACAAAAGCGCTTATGAGGTACCTGAAAGGGGCCGGAAGTCATTGTTACTCCCCCGGAGGGCGGGCTAAGCAGCGGAAGTGACGACACGAGTGCGCCCTTAAATAGCGGTAGGCGGGCGCGCAGCGCTCTCTCGGCCTTAGCGCCATCTTCTCAGGTGGGTGTTTGTGTGGCCCGTGTGTGGATTCCGCGAACAATCCGTTTACATCTGGTCTCTGCGCTTGCCATCATCACAGCAAACTAACTGTAACCTTTCTCTCTTTGCCCGTAGAAGCCTCTGCGCCATGAGAGCCAAGGTAAGCACTCCGGTAGGAAGCGGAGGCAGGGACTGGGAGATGGGGGTGGAGACCAGGCGAGGAAAGTCCGCCATGGCTCCCGGGCCGCGGGCTCTCCATGGTGTCCGAGCGCGGGGAGAGGACGGGTGGTGTGGGGAGAAGCAGAGGAGGTGGCTGGGTAACTGCGGCGAGGAAGGAGCGCGTGCGGAATTCGGAGTTTACTTCGGGTGCGGGGGTTAGGAGGCCAAATGATTGATGTGTTTACTGCGACTAAGCCCTCATATTTGGTCGAGGACATGCCTGATTCCAAAAAATGCTCTCCACATCCCCATCTAAACCACTCAAAAGCTAAACTAATGACCTTTTTTTATTATTATTATTCCTTGTCTCTGGTTATAATCGGTGGCCAGTGGAGGAAGAAGCGAATGCGCAGGTATGTTGAGACTTTGCCGGCCCCGGAGGAGGGAATGGGGTGGTGCATGCCTTGCTCAAAACTTGGGAGGGACGTTTGGTTTAGAAATCTAAAAGAATCGTCGGTGAAAAACGTGAGCGCTGACTTGTCAGCCAGGGATTGAACAAAAGACGAGAGAACGTAGTGCTTGATCGTCTCCCCGCCCTGTGTTGTGTGCACATAAGATTGGGCGGGGGGTTTGTTGTGGGCTTGAGGGCAAGGAGTGTATTCTTGTGTCTGCTTTTCAGGCTGAAGCGCAAAAGGAGAAAGATGAGGCAGAGGTCCAAGTAAGCCGCAAGCTGTGCACCCGTGAGAGCCACAGGAGCAGGAATGAGGGAGCCAGAGGCCGGGCGAGCCGGCGGACTGCGTGCCTGCTGTCTGGCGCGTCTCCGCGGGAGCTGGAACATAACATGCGCGTCACCTGAGCGCCGCGGCCCCTTTTGAGAGGCCCACTCTGCTCTTACAGAAACAGCCTCTTTTGGATCTTTGCCCTGGACCCGTGACATTCTGGACTGGTTCTGTTCTCTGTGGCTGAATGTAACGTGTACAATAAATCACCTCTTCTGTCTTAGCTGAAGAAAAAGATAATGTCTGCTTTGTGGTTTTTTTTGTTCCATTGGCTGGGGATTCTGTCCGTACGGCGGGCCCTGTTAACTACCTGATGCAGTAGGATATCGAGCTACGTGCTGCCCCCGGGGTGTGGCCCCTGCCCCCACCCGACATCTGGCCCGGGGCCCTGAAGTAATGGGAGCCTGGGGACAGGTATCGCGATAGTTCTTGGGCAAATGGTTCCGCCCCTACTCATCTCTAGGCCTACGTCAAGTTGCGGTTTTTTAAGACGTTTTTGCGGCATGGTGTCCCGTTACCATGGTGACACGCAAAGCTTGCTGGGAACTTCCTGCGGCTAGTCGCGCAAGTACTGTACACACCATAGAGTATAGTTCCGGGTCTGGTGGCTAGAGCGCCATTTCTTCCGCAGGAAGCGGAAGGGCCGCTGGGTGGGCGGCTCTTTGTCGAAGCTAGAGGACCGGCAGGCGGCAGCAGCAGCAACTACGGCGGCGGCGGCAGGTGAGGGAGGCGGGAGACAGGTGGAGGCCGCGCCCGGAGGGGAGGAGTCGTCGCCGGCCCAGCGGCCAGGCTCCGCCGGCGACGCCAGGCCCCCCAGGCCCGAGCTGGCTCTTCTCAGGCCCCAGGGCCGAGCCCTTTTTCTAACTGACCTCGCTGGGCGAGCAGACGCTAGCTCCATGACGTCACAGCCCTGCCCATCCCCTCAGCTTGATGTCACCCGCAGTCCCTAGCCCGCCTCACCTCGTGTTCACTGAATGTCCTGTTCACCTCCCACGGCCGAGCGCGGGCGGCACTGCACGGAACCTGCCAAGCCAGAAGATTTGCTGCGGGAAACGGGACTTTTCCAAACTCGGGTGTTGCGAGGCGTCATAATCACTGCCCCCAAGCCCCGTCGGCCACCCACTGCACTGTCAGTCGCGGCCCTTGCGCGGCTCCGCAGGCGGAGTTCCTAACCCCAACCCTGAGCCGGACTCTGACCCCCGTGTCCTCCATTTGAGGCAGGGCTCCCCTCGCCCTTCGTGCGCCCAGGGCTGGTTGCCCAGCCCATCCTTCTAGGCTCTCCAGCTTAGTTCTGTCTCTTGCTTTTCTTACTTGCAACGGCTCCCTTTGGTGAAGTGAGTTGAAACCCTGAGGAAATCTTGATGTGCGCAGAGCTCTTGCCGTTTTGTCAGACTGACTTCTTGTAACTGTCACCCCATAGTCCTCCGTTCCTACCCTTTCTCCCACCCACGTACCTGTTTTGTTCCTGTTCAGAACCCAGCAGTGATGTGGCGGTGGAGACCCACAGGAGCCCCGGACTTCACCTGAGCTACCTCAGGTATCGAACACTCCTGGGACGGTGGGTGGGAGGGAACCCTGGTGGGACTCGCCCGCGGGTCAGGCTCGGAAAGATGGCATTTATTTTTCACCAGGTCATTTCCCTTTTAGTAAAACTTCGCATTTTCTCTCTTACCACTTGATGGTTTCTATTATCCTGAGACTTACCACCCTTTGGAGGAAAAGGACCCTTCTTTTACAGGTTCTCTTGTAACTTTGGCCCCTGGTCGGTTCATTTTAGGGAGATCTGAAGGCAAAGTCAAGGCAACCAAGTGGTGGTTGTGGCAGATCAAAGCCAGAGAAATTGGAAAGATTCCCTTATACTCCAGGGGAAACAATATGAAGTTTTCCTATTTGAACAGCAGGGGGAGCCTGGACACCGCCTAGGAAAGGTTTACCAGGTCAGACACATGGTAGCCAGGACTCCCCGTCTTGTGGGGGGTGGGGTGAGGGGCGGGCTAGAACCAGGGCAGTGGACTGACATTCCAGAGCTCTCTTGGGAAAGATGAGACTTAAGAAGCTTTTATAGCGTCTATAAATAAAGAGGATCTTTATGGGGTGAGGAATGGTGTGGTTTGATGTCAGTGGTATCTTCCCATGGAGGGTTAGGAGGGGATAGAATGGGAAAGTAAGGTCACTTGTTCCTGTGAAATTAACTCCTTCTTCCTGCTTTTGTTCTTTGGTAGTCTAGAGGTTTTGTCCTTTGGTCGTCTATAAGTGGAGATCCTAGCCAGAGAACTCTTCCCCTGAAATGGGAGAGGAGGGAGCTGACCACACTGGGGTCGATAGTGGTATTGAGCTGGGAGGGAATACTAAAAAATGACAGGTTTAGGGACTACGTTCAGGGTGGTGACACAAGTCTCTTCACTCAAGCTTCCCTGGGGTCTGGAGATATGATACTTCACAGAGCCCTCATCTGAAATTCCATGGAAGAGGGGTTAAGGGAAGTTTTGTCACCAGCATTCCATTATCCACAGCCCTAGTGGCCCACCAGCCCATCTTGACCACGATTCCCAGTACCTTCCTAGCCTATTCAGACACTGACAGTTTTAATTTCATTTCCACAACTTTAATAAGGTCAATTGAAAAGGGGAAATAAAATCCAGTACTGTTCTATCCCTGCCCCCTCCTTGGCCTGCATTCATTAGTGAGATGAGATGGCTTCACCCCCAGCTCCCTCCCTTCTCCATTAGCCAGGCAAGTGTGAATCATTCTGTCCCAGACCAGGTGCACAAGAGCCTGGGCGGGACTTCTGACAAGCCAGCCAGTCTGGGCAGAATTCTCCCCCCCAAGGTTCTCCATCTCCAAAGCCATTGCCCCTCTGGCCTGCCTCTTGTTGGACTGCCTACCCTAAAGTCGGGAAGAGTGTGGCCTCTCCGGAGGACTCTTGTTTGACACAGTTCTTCTCTTTCCTAGTGGTCACCAAGGGTGGCAAGAAAAAGAAGAAAGCCCTGATTTGGGGGGGACCAGGATGCCTGACCGGGACAGCTATGCCAACGGCACTGGGAGCAGCGGTGGAGGCCCTGGAAGTGGTGGCAGCGAGGAGGCCAGTGGGACAGGGCCAGGCAGTGGAGGGGCCAGCTCAGATGCCATCTGTAGAGACTTCCTGAGGAATGTGTGCAAGCGAGGCAAGCGTTGCCGGTATCGCCATCCAGACATGAGTGAGGTGTCCAACCTGGGGGTGAGCAAAAATGAGTTCATCTTCTGCCATGACTTCCAGAACAAGGAATGTAGTCGCCCAAACTGCCGATTCATTCATGGCTCCAAGGAGGATGAGGATGGCTATAAGAAGACAGGAGAGCTTCCCCCTCGGCTGAGGCAGAAAGTCGCAGCAGGCCTGGGCCTTTCTCCAGCTGACCTACCAAATGGCAAGGAGGAGGTCCCTATTTGCCGGGATTTTCTCAAAGGTGACTGCCAGAGAGGAGCCAAGTGCAAGTTCCGTCATCTACAACGGGATTTTGAATTTGATACTAGGGGTGGAGGAGGCACTGGTGGTGGGGGCTCAACAGGCCCAGTCCCTCCAGGACGACGTCATGATCTCTATGATATCTATGACCTCCCTGACAGGGGCTTTGAGGACCATGAGCCAGGTCCCAAGCGCCGGCGAGGTGGATGCTGTCCCCCAGATGGCCCCCATTTTGAATCTTATGACTATAATCTGGCTCCACCCCGAGGGGTAGAGTGCAGGCTGCTAGAAGAGGAGAATGCCATGCTCAGGAAGCGGGTAGAGGAGCTAAAGAAGCAGGTCAGCAATCTTCTGGCTACCAATGAGGTACTCCTGGAACAAAATGCCCAGTTCCGCAATCAAGCCAAGGTCATGACCCTGAGCTCCACTGCACCAGCAACTGAGCAGACTCTGGCTCCCACTGTGGGTACTGTTGCCACTTTTAACCATGGCATTGCCCAGACTCATACTACTCTCAGCAGCCAGGCTCTACAGCCTCGGCCTGTGTCTCAGCAAGAACTGGTAGCCCCTGCGGGAGCTCCAGCTGCTCCCCCAACTAATGCTGCACCTCCTGCTGCTCCACCGCCCCCACCCCCACACTTGAATCCAGAGATCACGCCACTGTCAGCTGCTCTGGCTCAAACAATTGCCCAGGGAATGGCACCCCCACCTGTCTCCATGGCTCCTGTGGCTGTATCTGTGGCTCCTGTGGCCCCTGTGGCTGTATCGATGGCCCAACCCTTGGCAGGAATCACAATGAGCCACACCACCACTCCCATGGTGACTTACCCCATTGCTTCCCAGAGCATGCGTATCACAGCCATGCCACACTGATGGAGCTACTGCTGGACACCCATGGTATAGCCTCCCAGGCTGGGATCCGGGGAGTCCTTTACCCACCCACCCGCCTAGCCCTCCCGTGCCCTGTCTTAAGGGCTTATTCAAGAACTAGGACAAGAGACTACAAGGAGTTTACTTCTGAGAAGGGGTTGGCTGGTGGGTTTTCTCTCACCTCCCTTTTATGAGGGCCCTCTTGTCCATCTTTAAGTCTCACAGAGGGGGCTTGCATAGGGGTGCAGACTGAAGCCAGCAGAGAGGAAGGACTGACTGAGGGGTTGAATGTCCCCTGATGGGAAGATGGGGACATGCCTGGTCTTGTCCTCTCTTCTGCTCAGCACAGGTTCCAGCACTGGCTTTGGAAGAAAACAGTGCCCAGAGGGAAAGCCAGGAAAGATTGGGAAGTGGGTGGCCAGAGGCGGCCTAATAGGAGCCTTCAGACAATTGGGGACGTAGTTGAGTTGGACAATAACTGCTCCTGGGCCTGTAGCAAGGCGGGGACCATAGTAATCCAGCCCAATGACTAGGGGAGGATTCATTACCTTGGCTTGGCCTGGAAATTCATAGGGCAGGGCCCACCACTTTCCAAAGAAATAAAAAAACAATTATTTTTAACAAATGAGGGCAGTGAAAACTTGCTTAGAGTTCCTGTGTGGAATATGGGAGCAGTAAATAGATGTCATGCCAAAATGGGATAAAGACCCCCCACCCTCAGAGCTGGGATAAAGTTGGATGGAGACCAGTGAACAAGGGTAGGGACCCAGAGGAAGACCAGATGAGGCTTTGGGGAAGGCACTTTGTGAGGTAAAAGCATTGGAGCCACCTAGTCCAGTTTAAAAATAGTCCCATCTGTTCTGGTTTCTATCTGCATGAACTATTCCCAGGTTGCCTTAGTAACCAGGGCTCCTAGGGTCATTTAGGGGGGCAGGTACTAAGGAGGGTGGATGTGCTGGAAAATGGGAATGGACTCTGTATTGACAGAGCCTTCCCTATTCAAACAGAGCAAGGCGGGTGGCGGTTGCTGTCTTTAGTTATTGATGGCAGTTAATGTCCCTCCAATCCCTTCCATAGTTACCAGTGCCTTACACCTTTAAGGCTTGGGAGGTGCTGGGAAAAGGAGAGTTCTGGGGATACAAATCTCAGAATTCATTCCTTCCCTCTGCTTCCACATAGGACCACATTGGTTTTAAAGTTAATTAAATGTCAAGGCTGAGGGCCCCAATAGCCAAACCTCAGTTCCTCCTCAGCTCATAGCTGATACGGGGAAACAACTCAGGTGTCTAATCTAAGGGGATTGTGGATTTGGGGGTAGAGACAGTGATCCTGTGTTCTCCCCCATCATATCTCCTGCTACCTCTTGCTCTCTTGTCTGGTTGATCATTCAGGATATACCTGGGGTTGGAGTTGGTGGGCTAGGTCATGGCAAGGCCAGTGAAAAAAAAGAATCTAAAGACTAAAAATGGGTAAATACTAAAATATTGTTTGTGGATTTTAGAAACTACGCATTGATAAGTTAAATGTTGATTTTCTAGCACAAGTTTGGATTATTAAAGAGATGGTTTATGAATCTTTAGAGACAAGTGTGATCATAGATACCAACATGAATTCATCCCAGCCCAATGCTGACCCATTAACTTTATTTCTTTTTGCTAAGTATCTCGAAAGAGGTAGATTTGGGAAACTATACATTGTATGTCCTTTATTAACATCCTCCAACTAAAGACCACCAGGAATACACCTGCAGTTGAACAAGTTCGGTTTAATGCTCATAGGAATGATGGAGAGAGCATGCCATGGGGAACTGTGGTATTAGAAAGTGAAAGGGTATTAGGAGCTATAGGACTTGTATTTTGGTTAAGCGATTTGGGGGAAGGTTTAAGGAAGTGGGACTTCATTCTGGATTGAGTGCTCTTTGAAAAGCGGGGATAGATAATTCTATGATTGGGTTTCTTTTTTTTATTTTAAATATATTTCTTTATTGATTTCAAAGAGGAAGGAAGAAGGAGAGAGAGATAGAGCCATCAATGATGAGACAGAATCATTGATTGGCTGCCTCCTGCATGCCCCTGACTGGGGATCGAGCCCGCAACCTGGGCATGTGCCCTTGGCCAGAATCGAACCTGGGACCCTTCAGTCCACAGGCCAACGCTCTATCCACAGAGCCAAACCGGCTAGGGCTGATTGGGTTTCTTTATTTTTATCCCGATAAAGGGAAGACTAGAGTGGAGCAAAGTTGTAATTGGTAATGAAACAGTAGTCACTCAGCTGGGTGAGGGAGGTTTTTGCCATCTTGTGGTTTGCACTCTGACCTTGCTTTGTACTTAAACAAAACTGTGAAGTGATCTTTTTTGCTGCACTTCATCATAGTCGCTGAATGCCCTTGTCCTGTGTTGGTGTTTTGTGAGATTGTGTCCAATAGTAGAGCACCATTTCCCACCTGTGAGCCCAGGTCAGCCCCGACAACTCTGAAGCCTAGCTGTGTCAGGCCAGTTCGTAAATGGCAGGAGCTGCTTGCCTCTTTCTCACCTAAATCATTACAAATAAAAGAATAATTATGGTTCCATTAATAATAGAATTTGGTGGAATCAAACTGAACATGAGTGCATAGTAAATGTTGATTAGTGCATTCATGTTAGAGAAATCTCTAGTGATATACCCAAGAGGTATGTTTTATTAAAAACTTATATAAAAATATGGAAGACTCTTATCAACAGTAACACAAGGACATACTAAGTAATATTGAAAGTGTAACTTGGATTGACTAAATCCAAGGGGTCAATTTGTATCAATTTGGTTGACCCTCTAAAGACCTGGTTGGTTGATGCATCATCCTCTGCACTGAAAGGTGGCAGGTTCCATTCCCGGTCAGGGAAACAAAACAAAAGAATTGCTTGAGCCTGTCTGAGGAATAAATTCAGAGATCTACATTAGCAATAATGAGAACAACACAGGAACAATGAGAGAGCAACACAGGACTTCTAATTGGCTAAAAAATATTTGTCCCTATAGTATGTCAGTTCATAAATAGTGAGAGCCTGCTATGTTCTAGGCCTTTCTAGGAGCTCCTTAAGGATAACAGAACCATAGACATGCATTGTAAATATAGCAGTTCTTCCATGTCTGTGCGTGAAACAACTCCTAAGGTATTGTGCATTCTTCTCAATGTGATTTGTAAAGAGGCCACTGGCAAACCAGTGGAGGAGCTGAAAGAAAGTGCTAAGAAAAGACTGAGGGGAGACCCAATAGATAACGGAATATCTGACGGGCTGCCCAGGGGAGAAAAAGGTCCTGTTTTGCTGCATAGGAAATAAACAGGGAGGCCTAGGGCAGTGATGGCGAACCTTTTGAGGTCGGCGTGTCAGCATTTTGGAAAACCCTAACGTAACTCTGGGGCCGTGTCACATATAGAAATTTTTTGATATTTGCAACCATAGTAAAACAAAGACATATTTGTGATATTTATTTTATATATTTAAATGCCATTTAACAAAGAAAAATCAACCAAAAAAATGAGTTCGCGTGTCACCTCTGACACGCATGTCATAGGTTCACCATCACTGGTCTAGATACTTACTGAGTATTTAAAATTTAAGGCAAGGCACTTTAATTGCAATATCTAATTGGCACAACACGATGGGTATTATTCTCATACCCATTTGGCAGAGGAGAAAGCAGGTTTAAAGAGGGTTAATCAGCTCAGGGTTCCACAACTAGTGGTATGGAGCCAAGTTCTAATGTAGAGCAATCCAACAATGGGACCACTACTTTGCTATAACTTGCTAGGAATAATACAGAGGAAATTTCCTCCAATTCTGTTGCCCTGCCCCTTCCATCTTGTGAGCTGGGACCAGATGACCACATTCAATCCTCTGCCTCCTAGGCTACTGTGGTTTACATATAAATAAATGCAGATTGCAAATCCAGGAAGTCTCAGCACTCTGGCTCACTTAGACACTCTAAAGAAGTGCTTATTGCTTATCACCACCAGGTGGCACCTGGGCAGCAGAATTGTCAGTGGGCAGAGACCCAGCCTGTTGACTAATTCTGGTGCCTGCATTGCAGCTGCTGATTGTTTGGCCCCTGAGCCAGCTGGGAAGAGACCTTCCTAGGATGAGTTTTTGTGCTTCATATACCGTCTTCAGTAGAAGGGTCTGATAATCTAGATCAGCAGTTCTCAACCTGTGGGTCGCGACCATTGGAAAACACATAGCATATCAGATATTTAGATTACGATTCATAACAGTAGCAAAATTACAGTTATGAAGTAGCAACGAAAATAATTTTATGGTTGGGGGTCACCACAACATGAGGAACTGTATTAAAGGGTTGCAGCATTAGGAAGGTTGAGAACCACTGCTCTAGATGGTGAGAAAGGGGATGTTTGAAAAAGAACCTCCTATCTCCCGGCCTAAGGGACTTCAGTGCTTGGCAAATTTCAGTTTATAGGGAGGTTTTCCTATAAGGAACTTCATTTTTCTCCTCTAATTCTGCTTCATCAGTTGGGGACAGATCACTCATACCTCCTCCAAACTCCTTGAGCTCCTTTTGTACTTGCTCACTTCTGAGAATATGGGGAACATAGGAGGCAAGTAGAAAATTGTTTCTTATATAGTTCTGCAAGCTGGATGAAATAGTCTAGATAAGCCTCCGGGAAGTAGAGAAAGGGAAATGAAACATTTTTAAGATTGGGAAGGAATAGGTTTTAGCAGCTTTGATGAAACAGCCTGATGAAATCTATGCCCTGCAGAGCCAGATAAAATGTATGAGCTGCAGACCTAATCTTTCCTCAAAGATCAACCCTAGTTCCTCTATTGCACCAAACAGAATAATACAACAAGCTCCACAGACACTGCATTAAACAGTAACCATTTTATGACTAACCCTTCCCTCTAGGGCTTCCAGTTAGTCCAGTTTTTTGTGGGTTTGGTTTTTTTTTTGAGAGAGAAATATGTTTTTATTTATTTTAGAGAAAGAGGAAGGGAGAGGGAGAGAAACATGGATCAGTTGCCTTTTGTGTTTTTTTTTTTGTTTTTTTTTATATATTTTATTGATTTTTTACAGAGAGGAAGGGGGAGAGACAGAGAGTTAGAAACATCGATGAGAGAGAAACATCGATCAGCTGCCCCCTGCACATCTCCCACTGGGGATGTGCCTGCAACCCAGGCACATGCCCTTGACCGGAATCGAACCCGGGACCCTTCAGTCCACAGGCCGACGCTCTATCCACTGAGCCAAACCAGTTTCGGCGATCAGTTGCCTTTTGTACGTCCCCCTACCCCAACCTGGATATGTACCCTATATGTGCCCTGAGCGAGAATCAAATCCACCATGGGATGACAATCAACTGAGTGCACCAGCCAGGGCCAATGAGTCTAGTTTGGTCGGCAAACTCATTAGTCAACAGAGCCAAATATCAACAGTACGACGATTGAAATTTCTTTTGAGAGCCAAATTTTTTAAACTTAAACTATATAGGTAGGTACATTGTTATTAACTTAATTAGGGAACTCCTAAGATGGCCTTTGCTAAAAATGTCCTCAGTCTGATTGAGGTACCTTCGCTGAGGTCGACCCCTTCCAACTCTCCCATCCACACTCGTCGTGTAGCCAGTCTCACTCAACTTGTGCATGAATTGCGAGCGCCTCCCCCGCGCTGCGTCTCCCGCCCCACCGACACCCCCCACTTCTTCTAACGCCACTTCTTCAAAATAGACTCGCCCAGACAGAAAAACAACTTCTGCACATGGGCCACGAAGTTTCAATCGCACTGTACGTGCGCGCCCGCATGTGGTATTTTGTGGAAGAGCCACACTCAAGGGGCCAAAGAGCCGCATATGGCTCGCGAGCCGCAGTGTGCCGACCACTGGTCTAGTGTCTAAGTCCCCAGACAACACCCTCTAAATCCAATTAACTAGTGATAGTGGTCATCATCAATGTACCTTGCACTTTCCCCTTTCTAATCCTATATACAGTACAATGTAGAACTGCATTAGTTCTGCATATGACTGTGTCCCAGATCTTCCTTCCAACTCCGGCAAGTGAGAAGTGGAATCGTCTCATACTCTTCGTTTCTTATTTACATGTTATAGTTCCAGTCGTCAGCGTCTGGAAATGTAATCATTTCTGCTGCAGCTGAGCCCCCCCCCCCCTGCCCCTTTTTGGAGCCGATTTAGTTTTAATCAGCCATCTATGCTATAACGGACTAAATAACTCTTGGAGATTTCTAAAAAGAAAGAAAGGCTCGCTTCCTATTCACCCTGCTTTCTTCCCCCCTCTTCCCTGAAGCCTGGACTATCTCAGCCCTGTAATTCTCGGGTTCTCCAGTTTTCTCTAGCGTCTGCCCGAGGACTCAAGACAGGACAGGACAGGCGGGGTAGGTCATGGAACACTTTCATTCCAAATAGGGTAATTTCCTTTCCTGTTCTAAGGGCAGCCAGAACATATGAAGAAAAGTGCTTAGGATATGAACATTAGGGAAAGCTGACAGACGAACCTGTGGGAATCGCAGGCCAAATCCTGCCAAACCGAATGGAGTGGAAGGGAATCCTGACTCCTCTCCGAAAACCGGGTAACTGGCGGTGCGGCTCTGCCTGCGCCATACCCCGGGCAGTCCAGCCCCGCGCCGGGGAGCTCCGGGGCGCGCCTCTCCGGTTTAAATGGCACACCATCCCGCCTTCCCTTCCTGGCCAGTCCGGGGCTGCTCTTCAGCCTCTTTCTTCCCTTCCCGCCATCTCAGACCGCCCCCTTGGCACTCTGGCCCAATCCGGGAGGTCCTGCCTCCCCGGAGCCTCTCCCTTCCCGGCGGAAGAGGGGCGGGGTTTGGAGATGCCGACTCCACCTCGGTCTCTGCGGCGCGGACCTACCCTCACCATCAGGAGGGAAGGGCGTGGCTTGGAGTCCCCTCCCTATTTGGGGGTTTACGGTTTGCTAGGGGGGCAGCCTGCCGCGGGTCTCTGGGTCCGCAGGGTCCTCCCAGAGGAGGCACCATGGAGCGCTCCCCGGGAGATCGCCCCAGCCCCAGCGCCCAGGACCAGCCCTCGGCTCCCTCCGACCCCCCGGGCCAGCCCCCGCCTGCGCACCCGAAGCCGGACCTGAGTTCTGGAGACCAGCCCGCCGGCCCAGGCGCGGCGGGCGAGGCCCTGGCGGTGCTGACTTCGTTCGGGCGGCGGCTGCTGGTGCTGGTGCCGGTGTACCTGGCGGGGGCCATGGGGCTCAGCGTGGGCTTCGTGCTCTTCGGCCTCGCCCTCTACCTGGGCTGGCGCCGCGTCCGCGACGGGAAAGAACGGAGCCTGCGGGTGGCGCGGCAGCTGCTGGACGACGAGGAGCGGCTCACGGCGGAAACGCTGTACATGAGCCATCGGGAGCTCCCTGCCTGGGTGAGCGACCCTCCACCGCGGCGCCGGGCTCCCACCCTCTCTCAGCTCCCCACCTGGGGCCGTGGGCCCGCCCGGACGCCCCCTGCCCGCCCCCTCGCACGCCCCGCTCCCGATCCTGCCGCGGAACCAGGGCTTCTCCTCTGCGCTCGGGCAAGAGCAGTGCCCACGCCGCCGTGGCGCTCCCTCCCTCCGGGACACCCCTCCCGACTGGCCCCTGGGCATCCCCATTCCCACAGCCGCTCAGAGGGCTTCCTTCGCTCTCCTGTCCTCAGGGCTCCCCCACCCACACCCCCATTTCAAAGCTGTAAGGTTCTTTCTTTTCCCGCTGTCACCCCCGGGGACCCGCGGGGACCCAGCCCCGGGCGCACTGCCCTGACGGACGGGGCGGAGGCCGAGAGGAGGAGCGAGCCCCTGCACCTGGCCGCACCCTCCGGCGTCGCCACCTTCACCCCCAGGCAGCCCGACCGCAGCCCAGGCGGATGCTGGGGGGAGGGCGGGGGTACCGGGAGGGGGGCAGAGGGCTGCTGCAGTGCCCGCAGCCCGCACTCCGCCGCCGGCAGCCCCACCCTTTTCCGGACTGTAGACTGCGTCTGTTCGAGGCCCAGATCCTCATCTCTTTGCCCCTCTCCGTCGGTGGGGAGCCTGACACCTTCTCGGGCCTTTCAGAGACGAGCCCGCTACCCAGCCCCTCCTTACCCCTCCTGCCTGCTCCTCCCAGCAGAGGCGCCCGAATAGAGGGACAAGGCAGGAGGGAGGAATCAAAGTTGACACCAGACCGGCACAGCCATGGTTCCCAGGACTGGAGAGGCCGGAGGGGAAGGAATGGTCCCTGGGGACGCGTCGCCCAGGCAGCCACTGTCCTTTGTTCCTCCTGCTCATCCACATGGAAACTAATCCTTCGGAAGCACTACCCCAGCTCCTCCCCCAACAGAGCACAGGTGCCCTTTCCCATCAAAGGAGTCACACTGATCAAACGAAATAAAGAAAAAATAATAATAAAGGCCAGGGCCTACGCAGCTCTTCTGGTCCCTCCCTGACTCAAGGAACTGCTTCCCTTTTCGCATTCCCGGCATAGACGCCGTCAGAGAGGAGGGCAGGCTGCACAAAGGACCCAGGCCTTCTCCAATCCCAGGATTTCTTTCTCAAACTCTGACTTGGCAGGACCTCCCCCTCCAGAAAGAATGTGCCCTTCTCACTCCTCCTCCCGGCCCCAGCAGCTGTCCCTTCGCCTCCCTGAGCTAACCACAAAGCCACGAAGTGTGGCCTACACCCCCCCCCCCCCCAGCTCCTCTTGTCAGAGGCCTCAGTGCCCCCAGACCCTGTGGAGGAGGCCCTGCCACACTTACCTTTCCTTCCCTCTGAGCAGCCAACCCCAGCACCCGAGCAGGAAACCACAGGCGTGTGCTCAGGACTCTGTCTTCCCCCCTCTAGGTCAGCTTCCCAGATGTGGAAAAGGTTGAATGGCTAAATAAGGTGAGGGTTGATGGTCTTCATTTTTACTTTTCCTACGTGGTGAATGGGTCCCTTCCTCTTGCCATCCTCTGCCACACTTCGTTCTAGCCCCAGCCCAGTCCTCAGTGCGCCCTGGGGGCCGGATTCTGAAGGAACTTGTTCTTAGAGGGAGGACTGGGCTCTTCTGTGACTGGCTCCCTCTCTCCAGATTGTGGCCCAGGTCTGGCCCTTCCTGGGACAGTATATGGAGAAGCTGTTGGCTGAAACTGTGGCCCCATCTGTTCGAGGATCTAACCCTCATCTACAAACATTTACATTTACCCGAGTGGAACTGGGTGAAAAGGTATGTGTGTGAGAAGGAAAGTGATGGGAGGAGAAAGTAGCAGGGAAAGTGGGAGGTCCGGGGAGCTTGAGATACTCCTCCCCTTCCCTTCCTTCCTCTCAAGAATTCATCTCTCTCTAGCCATTGCGCATCCTAGGAGTCAAAGTTCATCCTGGTCAGAACAAACAACAGATCCTGCTGGACTTGAACATCAGGTAACACCACTCACCACTCTCCCATTTAACAGATCCTGGTCACGCAGACTTTATGCGCCTGCCCCCATGACAGCCGAGTGCTAACCTTTCTGTTTTCCTCACCAACCCCCAGCTACGTGGGCGATATACAGATTGATGTGGAAGTGAAGAAATACTTCTGCAAAGCAGGAGTCAAGGGCATGCAGGTGGGGCAGATGTCGGGGGGGGGGGGGGCCACCGTAGGGAGCCCTGGCCCTAAGGTTCCTCGGATGTGGGGACGTGGGAGGTTGGAAGAACCAAGGCTGGGGACGTGTGGGGAGGGAAGGCCTTTTCTGAGGAAAGGCTTTGATCTTCTCTTGTCCCAGCTTCATGGTGTCTTGCGGGTGATTCTTGAGCCGCTCATGGGAGACCTTCCGATTGTGGGGGCTGTGTCCATGTTCTTTATTCGACGCCCGGTAAGGACAGATGTTGAGGAAGGACGGGGAAGAGAGGATTGGGAGGGTGAGGGTGGCCAACTGGGGGAATGGAGGAGGGAACTGACAAGAAGACTGACTTCTGGCAACTGCTGGGTGGGTCTGACCGTGCCTCCACATGCTCTTTTCTTCCAGACTCTAGATATCAACTGGACAGGGATGACCAACCTGTTGGACATCCCAGGACTCAGGTATCAGGGACTGACTGAGCACCTGCTAAGTGTGGCAGCCTGCCTGGGGTTTCGGGGCAGTAAAAGATGCAGCGGTGCCCTCCCGGAGCCTGGAGCCGCTGGGGAGATAGGACAGATGCCCCTGAACAGTACCCTGCTGTGATTTTCCTTCTGTGGGGAGCAGGCATTTTGGTAGAGAATGAAGAGCGCTGCAGACTGTTCCACGGGGCGAAAAGAGGAAGGAGAGCTGGGGTGGCGGTGAAGAAGGGACAGAGCCGTAGGTGGGAAATTAGGGAAGGGGAGTAGCAAAGAGAGTTTCAAGAAAGGACTTCCTTCTGGCTTTAGGCCTCTTGGTTGTGGGAGACATAGTTGGGGTCAGGGCTGTTGTCAGTTTGAGGCCACCCTCACCTCCTTTCTACTCCCTGATGCAGCTCGCTCTCTGACACCATGATCATGGACTCCATCGCTGCCTTCCTGGTATTGCCCAACCGGTTACTGGTGCCCCTGGTGCCTGACCTTCATGATGTGGCCCAGCTGCGCTCCCCTCTTCCCAGGGTATGGCCCCTCTCTCCTTAAAGAGAGCCTTCTCTTAGGAACCCTGTGCTAGGCCCTTCCTTTCTCACTGTCTGATTCCTACCCTCAGGGCATTATTCGGATTCACCTGCTGGCTGCTCGAGGATTAAGCTCCAAGGACAAATATGTGAAGGGCCTGATCGAGGGCAAGTCAGACCCCTATGCAATTGTGCGAGTGGGCACCCAGACATTCTGCAGTCGTGTCATCGACGAGGAGCTCAACCCCCAGTGGGGAGAGACTTACGAGGTGGGAGAGCGGGGGATGGGGCTGTGTGGAATGGGAGCCTCGGGAGGCTGAGGGCTGAGCCTCACAGCCGCAGCCCATGAGACCCTTGTTCCTCTGCTCCTCAGGTGATGGTACATGAGGTCCCCGGCCAGGAGGTGGAGGTGGAGGTGTTTGACAAGGACCCAGACAAAGATGACTTTCTGGGCAGGTGAGACTCTGCCTATGTTAGGATTCTAAAGCCCCAGTGCTCGCAGGGCCACAAAGGTAAGTATAGTCCTTTTCTTTAAAAAAAATTTTTAATATTTTTATTGATTTCAGAGAGGAAGGGAGGGAGAGGGAGAGAGAGACAGAAACATCAATGATGAGAATTATTAATCGGCTGCCTCCTGCACGCCCCCCCACCGGGGACTGAGCCTGCAACCTGGGCATTTGCCCCCGACTGGAATCTAATCCAGGACCCTTCAGTCCACAGGCCGACGGTCTATCCACTGAGCCAAACCATCTAGGGCTAATTACAATCCTTTCCCAGGCCTGGGAATTGTGTGTCGTTTTCCTTCCCAACCTCCCATCCCTTGCCCCCACCCACACACAGGCACATGCACGTGTGCGCGTGCACACACAGTCCTCTCCTGAGTATAAGGAGAAGGGAGTCAGATCTGCCAGTTATTTCTGGGTCAGTGAGTGGAGGACCAGTGACATGCTACTAATTACGGGCCTCCCCCTCTCCCCTCTCCCTGCCCCCCTCCCAGAATGAAGCTGGATGTAGGGAAGGTGTTACAGGCTGGAGTCCTGGATGAGGTAAGTTAAGAAAAGAGGAAGGTGGGGTGGTCTCACCCTTACAGCAGATGATAGTTGCTACATTGGTGGGGCAGAGGCTGGGTGCTATCTGATCTCAGCTATGCCTCACTTCCTTCTACTTCCTTCAGTGGTTCCCGCTACAAGGCGGGCAAGGCCAAGTTCACTTAAAGCTAGAATGGCTGTCGCTCTTGCCAGATGCAGAAAAACTGGAGCAGGTAACCCACATGGGAAGCAGGAAGTGGCAGGGGAGAAAGTCGTCTGGAAGTACGGGGAACCGCGGGGGCTAAGGCCTGACTCCTGCCACCCCTGCAGGTTCTGCAGTGGAATCGAGGCGTCTCCTCCCGACCAGAGCCCCCATCGGCTGCCATCTTAGTTGTCTACCTGGATCGGGCCCAGGATCTCCCTGTGAGTGTGGCTTCTGAGAGCAGGTGAACAGGGAGCCTTCCCACACCTCCCCTGCCCCTGCCTGCTTTGCTCCAGAAGAAGCATCATGTAACACAAGGGTCCCAAGGGGGGGTGAGAGCATCTCAGAGAAAAGCTTCTGACGAGAGCCCACCTTCCTCCACTGAAAGAAAAACACCCGTGATAGTGACTTCTGCCTTCTGCCTCCCACAGCTGAAGAAGGGGAACAAAGAACCCAACCCCATGGTACAACTGTCAGTTCAGGACGTGACCCGGGAGAGCAAGGTGAGGCCAGGGGAGCTGCGGGAAGTGTCCTTTGGCTGCGGGGCTGGGGCAGGACTGCTCTTGGGATGGAGTTTCCCTTTGGGAAGCCTGGAACAGTAAGGGCTTTCTTGAGAAACAGGAATGGTACTGTGACATGTCCCTTTAAAAAAAATGTATTGGGGTGGCTTCGGTTAATAAAAGTGGTGGCCTGTACCCTTAATGCTGCACGTCTCCAGGCTGTCTACAACAACAACTGCCCCGTGTGGGAGGAGGCCTTCCGGTTCTTCCTGCAAGACCCTCAGAGCCAGGAGCTCGATGTCCAGGTGAGACAGTCATCTGTTCTGCCTTCTCAGAGCTGTACCATTTCTTCTCTCCATGTTCTCCTTTGATCTCTATTTTTTAAAAAAATATATTTTTATTGATTTCAGAGAGGAAGGGAGAGAGATAGAGAGATAGAAACATCCATGATGAGAGAGAATCATTGATTGGCTGCTTCCTGCACACCCCCTACTGGGGATCGAGCCCGCAACCCAGGCCTGTGCCCTTGGCTGGAATCGAACCTGGGACCCTTCAATCTGCAGGCTGATGCTCTATCTACTGAGCCAAATCAGCGAGGGCTGATCTCTATTTTTAATTTATCTATCTAAATTCTACCTCGTCTACTCTCTACTGTCCCCCCATTATATCTAGAATCTTTTTTATAACTGAGAATTGTACACTTAAAATGAGTGATTTTTATGGTATATAAATATGTAAATTGTGCTTGAATTAAAAAAAAAAGAAAATATTGATTAGCTATAAGGTACCTAGTATTATTATTGTTTATTGTTAATCCTCACCTGAGGATATTCTTTCCATTGATTTTTAGAGAGAGTGGAAGGGAGCGAGGGAGGGAGGGGAGAGGCAGAGAGACACATTGACTGGTTGGTTCCTGAACCTGCAACCTGGGCTTGTTCCCGGACCAGGAATCGAACTGGTGACCTGTTAGTGTATGGAACGATGCTCAACCAACTGAGCCACACCAGCCAGAGCACTTAAAAAAAAAATTGCCCTAGGTGGTTTGGCTCAGTGGAGAGAGCATAGGCCTGCAGACTGGAGGGTCCCGGGTTTGATTCCAGTCAGGGGCACATGCTCGAGAACCAGTAGGGGGCATGCAGGAGGCAGCCGACTGGTGGTTCTCATCATTGATGTTTCTATCTCTACCTCCCTCTCCCTTCCTCTCTGAAATCAATAAAAATATATATTTAAAAAAAAATTTTTTTTGACTGGGGATCAAACGCACAACCTTGGCATATCAGGATGATGCTCTAAGCAACTGAGTCACCGGGTCACTTTCTGGGCTAGGTACCTGGTATTTGAAAGGTCAGAGGAAAAGCCTGCCGTCATGAAGCCTACCAGCTAGTTTCATAGACAAGACATACATATGTGAAGTCACCCAAGGAGGAGTAAATACTGATCAGTGGGAGTAAAATACCCATAGTATAGTGCTAAGATGGCCAGAGAAAGATACAGGGGCTGGAGTAACTGAAGATTCTGTGAAGGAAGTAGGATTTCATGTGGGCCTTGAAGGATAAGTAGTATTTATTATTTTTTTTTAATCTTTAAATTCTTTATTAGTTAAGGAATTACAAATGTGTCATCATCCCCCCCATTAACCCCCATCCCTCCCCCCGCCCCCCTCCAGGATAAGTAGTATTTAAATAGGCAGGGAGGAGAATGAGAACTTCGCAGGTAATGGCAACAGAATGAGCACAGGCAGAAGGGACCATGGAGTGGGCAAAGGGCTGTAAAAAGGTGGCCCAGGCCAGAGCAAAGGGTCTGTGATTGGCACCGAGAGAATGAAGCTGCTGCCATACAGTTCCCAGGGGGCTCCCTTTTCCCTGGTGTCTCTTCACTGCATCTCCTTCTCCTGCGCCTGTAGGTGAAGGACGACTCCAGGGCCCTGACTTTAGGGGCACTGACGCTGCCTCTGGCTCGCCTGCTGACTGCCTCCGAACTCACCCTGGACCAGTGGTTCCAGCTCAGCAGCTCTGGCCCAAACTCCAGGCTCTACATGAAACTGGTTATGAGGGTATGGAGGTGGGGAGCGCTGAGGGTGTGGCAGGGTCTTGTAGATTCCTTGGTATTAACGGTAAGGAAGGGGGGGCCCCTAAGATTAAACGAGCCAGTGTCTGTGCAGACGCCCAGCGGGCACACAGAATGTTTGTAAATCTAACTGGGGAAGACATGGTGTAGGAATAGGACGAGTGTGGAGGGAACCCCATAGAGATGAGCCCAGAAAGATGGGACCTGGTTTCCCCATTATAGCCCCTGCTCTGCCCCCCAATCCCCACATACCTGCCTGCTGGGGGCTAGCCACACTTCTCTGATTCGGCAATAACCCTCCCCTCCCAGATCTTGTACTTGGATTCGTCAGAAGTGCGTTTCCCCGCTGTGCCTGGTGCTCCTGGCGCTTCAGACCTGGACAGTGAGAGTCCCCAGACAGGCAGCAGTGTGGATGCCCCGCCTCGACCCCAGCACACGACTCCTGACAGTCACTTTGGGACTGAGGTGAGCCTCTGTTTGGAAAGGAATGGGGTCTGTGTGCCCACCCTGTGTGTGCAGAGCCGGTTGGGGCTGGTTCTGACAGGTTTCTCTCTGACTGACTGCCATCTGGTGCCTCCATCCCTTTTTGCAGAATGTTCTTCGGATCCATGTGTTAGAGGCCCAGGACCTGATCGCCAAAGACCGTTTCTTGGGAGGATTAGTGAAGGGCAAGTCGGACCCCTATGTCAAACTAAAGCTGGCGGGACGGAGCTTCCGGAGCCGTGTTGTTCGGGAGGATCTCAATCCCCGCTGGAACGAGGTTTTTGAGGTCAGAATTGAGTGGCCAGGACTCCTCCCAGGCCTGCCGCACTCTCCCCGCTCTCTGAGAGTGGTCCCAAAGGCTCTGGGTTCCGCTGGCTGGATGGAGAGGCTCCAGACACTGGGAGGAGAATCCCCTTTTGTCTGCACTCTTTTCTCCCACTAGGTGATTGTCACATCAATTCCAGGCCAGGAGCTCGGGGTTGAGGTTTTTGACAAGGACCTGGACAAGGATGACTTCCTGGGCAGGTGAGAGGGTGGGAGTCCAGCAGGGAGGCAGGCTGAGCCTCTGGAGGCCTCGGAAGTGTGGCCTCGGGGAGACAGAGACGTGGCTGTGACCTCCTGGCTTCACGCTTTCACAGGTGTAAAGTGAGCCTCACCGCAGTCCTCAACAGCGGCTTCCTCGATGAGGTGAGCATGGCATCAGCGTCAGCTCTCCCGCCTGATCTTGGCCCAGGTCTCACTCTCACAGCCCCTGCCCCGCGAATGTTACCCCCGCCCTGCGAATGTTACCCCCGCCCCGCGAATGTTACCCCCGCCCCGCGAATGTTACCCCCGCCCCGCGAATGTTACCCCTGCCCACTTCCACAGTGGCTGACCCTGGAGGACGTCCCGTCTGGCCGCCTGCACTTGCGTCTGGAGCGCCTGACGCCCCGCCCCACTGCTGCTGAGCTAGAGGAGGTAAGGAAGGCGACGGGAGGAGGGAGGGGGCCCAGATGGGTCAAGGTGAACACTTCTCTCTGATTTTAAGGGACACTTCTCCACGCCAGGCCCAGGGTTTAGTCACCACTCCCCAACCCCTGTGTGGCTTCCCCCAGGTGCTGCAGGTGAACAGTCTGATCCAGACTCAGAAGAGTGGAGAACTGGCAGCAGCCCTGCTGTCCGTCTACGTGGAGCGGGCAGAGGACCTTCCGGTGAGACCGCCCCACGCCCCATAGCTCCCTGGCCCTCCCCGCACCTCCCTCAGGTGTGGATGCTCCTGGTGTATGTGGAATAACAGTAAATTCTAAAGTCCTCTCTTTCCCAGGGTGGTGCTGGGGTAGGAGAATTGTCTGTGCAAGGAGGGTGGTGGCTGTTCAGTGATAATAGGGGCCGAGGCCGGTTTGGCTCAGTGGATGGAGCGTTGGCTTGCGGACTGGGGGGTCCCGGGTTCGATTCCGGTCAAGGGCGTGTGCCTGGGTTGCGGGCACATCCCCAGTAGGAGATGTGCAGGAGGCAACTGATCGATGTTTCTCTCTCATCGATGTTTCTGGCTCGCTGTCTCTCTCCCTTCCTCTCTGTAAAATATCAATAAAATATATTAAAAAAAAAAAAGATAATAGGGACATGACTGCTGGCTATGGATATAACTTGTGAGAGGAGGGGGGAATCTGCCTAACTTGATCCCAATTTAAGACAATTTAAAAAATATACATATTTCTTTATTGATTTCAGAGAGGAAGGGAGAGGGAGAGATAGAAACATCAATGATGAGAGAATCATTGATTGGCTGCCTCCTGCACGTCCCCTATTAGGTATCGAGCCACAACCCGGGCATGTGCCCTTGGCCGGAATCAAACCCAGGACCTCCCAGTCCGCAGGCCAACGCACTATTCACTGAGCCAAACCGGCTATTTATATCAAATACTAAATATTTAATATTTAACACAATATTCTCTTTCTAGCTCCGGAAAGGCACCAAACCTCCCAGCCCTTATGCTACTATCGCTGTGGGAGATACTTCTCATAAAACTAAGGTATTAGGAAACGCTGCAGGGATAAGAAGCAGGGGTGGGGGGGGGGGGGGGAGAGGAGTAGAGGAGAGACTATCAACCTCTGCTCATTCCCCTCATCTCCACCAGACTGTTTCCCAAACCTCAGCCCCCATCTGGGACGAGTGTGCCTCCTTTCTCATCAGGAAACCAAGCACTGAGAGCCTGGAGTTGCAGGTGCGATAAATTCATTCTACAAACATTTGCAGATTCCCATGATGAACCAGGCACAGGCACAGGGCATTCTGAGGCCAGTGTTCTAAGCCCTGTGTTCTGGAGCCTCTGGGCGCAGGGCATTTAGAGATAAAAGATCTAGGTCTTATCTTTACTGAGCTCACACTCTCTTTTGGAAGAAAAATAACCAGAGAATACTTCCAGACTGATAACTGCTGAAATAAAAGGCACTATCGGGGAAAAAGATGCATCTCAGTCAGACTAGGCGAAAAGGTGGAGGCAGTAAGAAAGGCATCCATCCTGAGATGTCCCCTGAGCTTAAGGATAAATAGGCTCTGGCCAGGAAAAAAAGGGCAGGAAAACTCTTCAGTCTGAGAAAAGACGGAGGAGAAAGAAGGCAAATTATAGAGAGGCAGGCAGGGAGCAAGATCATGGAGGCTGTTGAGTATTAAGCTAAGAATTTGGATTTTATCCTAAAGGTATAGGGAAACATGTGAAGGAATGAGAGGTGACATATCCAGATTTGTACTGGAGGATCAGGATAAAGAATGGACAACCCTGGAGACAGGTAGATCGGTTAAGAAATTAGAGTAACTGAAGCAAGAAATGACAGAGGCCGGATGGTATCTGGTGGTTGTTTAGGCACGGAGCGGGAAGGAGGAGCAAGGTACAGCCTCGATGCTAACTCCTGGCTTTTTAGCATGGCTGGCTGGGCAGATAAAGGTGCCACTGACAACACAGTGAATGCACAAAGGAGGAGTTTTTTTATTTGAGATCTCAGAGAGCCATCCAGAAGGTCGATCTATGGCCTGTTCTGATGTTCTTCCCTTTCCTTCTTTGAGCATCATGAGCAAGCGACAGGTGGCCACGGCCATCATGAGTGTGAGGGCACCGTAAGGTGCATATGAAAAGACCAGGGGTGGGCATGCCGGGCACTGCAGCAACCAACGGGCAGCTGGAGGAGTCAGAGCTCTTCAGAGGGCCTGGAGTGTAGCCAGGGCAGTGCGACACTCACCAGGAAAGAGTGGGTTACAGAGACCAAGGCGGAGTGTTTCAAAAGACAGCAAGTGGCCAGATGTTGCTGAGAGGTAAAATTAGATCACGGAAAAGTATTCATTGACTTTGAAAACTAGGAAGTCACTGATGATTGCAGCACCTTCGGTGGGATAAATGGAGTGGAAGCTAGGTATCAGTGGGTTGAAGGGTGAACAGAATGTGAAGAGGAACAGGGGGTAGGGCCAGGGACGGTGGAAGGTGATAGAGGAGTGCTGACTCCCTCCTCTCCTGGAGTAATCGGATCCCTTCGAAAGTTGATAGGAAAATAATGTAACTGTTCACAACACGAGCAGAGGTAGAGATGTAAATGAGCTCAGTTCCTCATCTTACACAGCGGGGAACCAGTGGATACCAAAGCTGGCAAATCATGAAGTAGAGATACAGGCATATTAATAATTAGAATTATGTTCAAACAAAGGAAACTGGGAGGCTTTGAATGTTGTTAATATTTGGAGTATGAAAATAGGGGTAGGATGGGCAGAAAACATTTACTTTAAATTTAATTCAATTGTTGCTGTTCTTTCCTCCTCCCTGTGCAGGTATTGCTGGTACAGTGTGTAAAAGCGTAGGAAGTAAAGATAGTCTCATCTACTCTGGTTAAGAAAGGCAGGGAGGCCGAGACCGGTTTGGCTCAGTGGATGGAGCGTCGGCCTGCGGACTGAAAGGTCCCGGGTTCGATTCCGGTCGGGGGCATGTACCTGGGTTGCGGGCATATCCCCAGTGGGGGATGTGCAGGAGGCAGCTGGTCGATGTTTCTCTCTCATCGATGTTTCTGACTCTCTATCTCTCTCCCTTCCTCTCTGTAAAAAATCAATAAAATATATTTAAAAAAAAAAGAAAGGCAGGGAAGTAGAGGAAGCTGTTACCAGGGCTTCCTGGCCCTTCACAAAAGGGAGTCTCTCACCAAAACCACCCGAGTGCAAGCGTCTGGGCCTGGAGCCCTCGGATTTCATCTTCATCTTCTGATCACAGTGCTGTGGCTCCACAGGTTCGGGGTGAGGGGACTGGTGCATTGGGCTCATTATCCCTGCCCCTCTCGGAGCTCCTTGGGGCTGACCAGCTCTGCGTGGACCGCTGGTTTACACTCAACAACGGTCAAGGGCAGGTGCTACTGAGAGCACAGCTAGGGGTGAGTGCCAGGCAACGGTGGGCAGGAAGGGGAGGGTGGGCGGGAACAGAGGGCTGCATCATCATAGCAAGTGAGCGGAGCAGAACTCTGCCCAGCTCACCGCTTTCTTGACCTCCTAGATCCTGGTGTCCCAGCACTCAGGAGTGGAAGCTCATAGCCACAGCCATAGCTACAGCTCCTCATCTGTGAGTGAAGAGCTGGAGCCCTGGGGGGGCCTGCCTCACACCACCTCCTCGGCCCCAGAGCTCCGGCAGCGCCTGACCCATGGTGACAGGTGAAGGACGGGAGGGACGATGGGATGCATCAGGAATACAACGGGTGAGCGACAGGTTCCCTAGGCACTGCCTTCTCCCAGACCTGTCTCCGTCTCTCCACAGTCCCCTCGAGGCCCCAGCCGGGCCTCTGGGCCAGGTGAGACTAACTGTTTGGTACTACAGTGAAGAGCGAAAGCTGATCAGCATCGTTCACAGTTGCCGGTGAGACCCCATCCGTCAGATCCTCCAAGTTCTCTCCGTCCCCGCCTTGTGTGGCCTCATCACCTTGATCCTCCTGTTGCAGGTCCCTTCGCCAGAATGGCCGGGATCCCCCTGACCCCTACGTGTCACTGTTGCTACACCCAGACAAGAACCGGGGCACCAAGAGGAAGACCTCTCAGAAGAAGAGGACCCTAAATCCTGAATTCAATGAACGGTCAGTCAGTGGGCAGTCAGGTGGAGAGAGGGCAGGCTTGAGAAGGACACCTGCCCTCATACCCAGTCCCTCCCCAGGTTCGAATGGGAACTGCCCCTGGATGAGGCCCTCCGGCGAAAGCTGGATGTCTCTGTGAAGTCTAATTCTTCCTTCATGTCAAGAGAGCGTGAGCTGCTGGGGAAGGTAAGAGGGTGAGCACGGGCAGGGCAAAGGTGAGAGTTAGAAGCTGCTGGTACCAAGGCTGTAGCCCCTGCTAGGGAGGAGGCACTCCAAGTGACATTACTTGATAGGTCACCCACTCACCTCTGCACGGGTTTGGGACCAGGAAGTGTGATGATGGGGCGTAGTCTTTGGAGCTGTCAGAATAACATCTTGCCTTGACCATCCTCCGACACAGGTGCAGTTGGACCTCGCTGAGACAGACCTATCCCAGGGTGCGGCCCAGTGGTGAGTATCTGACGGTTGGGGGATGGGCCTAGATCAGGGGTGGGCAAACTTTTTGACTTGAGGGCCACAATGGGTTCTTAAACTGGACCGGAGGGCCAGAAAAAAGAATGGATGGAGTGTTTGTGTGAACTAATATAAATTCAAAGTAAACATCATTACATAAAAGGGTACGGTCTTTTTTTTTTTTTAGTTTTATTCATTTCAAACGGGCGGGATCCGGCCCGCGGGCCGTAGTTTGCCCACGGCTGGCCTAGATACTAAGTAGGAGAAATCCCAAACAGCACAGGAAAAAAGGATGCAAACTGAGCAGAGAACCATTGGTCCTCTGAAGTATAAAAGCTCTGAGATCCTGTCTCATTTCTAAGACACAAGAGTCAACTTTATTTATTTTGTTTTGTTAATCTTCACCCGAGGATATTTTTTCCATTGATTTTTTTTTTTTTTTTAGAGAGAGTGGAAAGGAGGATGGGAGAGGGAGAGAGAGAAACATCGATGTGAGAGAGACTCATCAATCTGCTGCCTCCCACACATGCCCCGACTGGGGCAGGGGATCAAACCTGCAACTCAGGTGTGAGCCCTGGACCAGAAATTGAACCCGAGACCCTTCATTATAGTACATGGGCCAATGCTCCGGCCACTGGGCAACACTGGCCAGAACAAGAGTCAACTTTATGCCTGAGTATTCTCTGCTTGCTCCCACAGGTATGACCTCCTGGATGACAAGGACAAAGGCAGCTCCTAGGAGCAGCGGATTAACAGCCTCACTGCTGTCTCCCTGCCTTGCCTCCTGCCGCATCAGCGCCTCAATGTGATGAGCCAAAAGCGGGGGCCTGAGGCAGAGCCTGTGCCCCTCGGCCGTCTTACCTCCCAGGCCCTTGCTAGGGCCTTTGCCTGACCAAAGAGGGGAACCATATGTTACCCTTTCTTTACTGCACGGCCTTTATCCTTCTGGGCTCCTGAGGCAGGGACCTGAGCTGGCTATTTCCTGCTCTGCCTGCAAAGTCTCCTTTCCGCCCAGCTCCTCAGGGCCTTCTGTGCCTGTGCCTGGCCACTGGCAGCACTAGCAGTGGCCTTAGCTTATGCCAAATACATTTTCAGAAAGACCTTTCAATTGAATGGTCACCTTCCCTGTTGTCAGCAGGGAGGGAAAACACATGGGTAGGAAAGTGGATAGGCTGACCTCGCAAGCTCTGAGCCTCTTGGACCACTGCATGTAGCGAATGGATAGCAGCCCAGTCCCATGTGCATTTCTGTCCCCACTTCCCTCAAGCCTGTCCTGAAAACTACACCTGCTGCGATGACTGGGGCCAGCCAGTCTCCTGACTCCACTTGGGAACTGGGAACACTTGGATCCTACCCAAGCCTTCAGGTAGCAGGTAGCACTCTGGGAGCCGCTAGCAGAGGGCCTTGGCGGACTCAGAACAACAGGGCCAATTTTTTTTCCTAGATGCCTAAGCTGTTGACTCTCTGACTAGAGTCGAATCTCGTCATTTTGCACCAGCTCTGCCAACTCACTGTATCTCATTAAACATTTATATTCAATCCAGCCGTGGCTCTTTTCCTTCAGGACAGGGAAGCCAGCCTACCAGTTAGAAGTTAGATGCTTATTCCAAGTGTCAAAAGCCTTTATTCGCGTCTACAGATCATGTCAGTTTACTTAGTGGTCAGAACCTACTGTGGCTGCAGCCACAAGAATGTTTCTGTTGAGGATGGTCAGGGGGCCTGCCTGTAGTAGCCGCTGCCGCGTTCCTGGAGATTCATTCCCCGTCACTGTGACGCAGTGTGCTCCCCACCCACCTTGTCTGCTGACCCTTGTCTCATGGGCTTTCCAGGAAAGGGGTTCCCAAGTGAGCCGGGGTGCTCTGCCTCAGCACAGGCTCACAGTGTCCCAGTGGTACGTTTATAACCAAAAGACTTCAGCCCAGCCGATGGGCAGCGAGATGAGGAGTAATTTCTGCCCGTTCAGATCTGCTCGCCTTGACCTCTGCTTCCTGGAATGCAGGCTGTAGTGCTGTGCTCCATCTGCTCTGCCACCCACGTGGAAGGAGCATGAGATGGAGGAAGAGTGAACTACTGAAACGGTCGCTGCAGGAGGAACTTGGAGATTTCGTCTCGAAGGATGCTGTCCGCTGGGAGGAGAGGAAAGGCTCGGTGAGGGTGGGGGGTGTGCCAAGAACTAAACTCAGTTCCACAAGTTCAACTGCACCCGCCCAGCAAAAGCTGCTTAGACTCCGTGCCATCCACTAGCTCAGCCTCTGTTATTTTTCAGTAATTCCTTTGTAGTCGTTACTGGCCCTGGCATTCTGCTCCCTTCTCAATGTAAGAGAACCCAGTGCTGGCCTTGTGCCCTTCCCTGACCCAGAAACTAAGGGGGAACCCCCAAAACAGGACAGACGAACTTGTATTTCTAAGGACTCTGTCTTATATTCAGTACTGGGCACGCGGCCCAAGGCCTCCTGTTCTAGCTGGCTTCAGCTAGTACAACCGATGATCTGGCAGTGTGTGATTTTAAGAAGCACCTTTGGCCTAGTTCATCACCAAGTAATAAACATTTCCAGAAAACGAGAGGACATGGCACAAACTCTCCCATTCCAGAGGGTCCCTCCTCTCCCAGCTTTCTCAAGTTCAGGACACATAAGGGAGGGAGTATTGATCTACATATTAAATACAATGTTAAATACATTGTTGCATTTATATTTATAAAGATTAAACAAACCAAGGGTCATTAATCACAGGAATTAACTGTACTGTTATTTCTCAAACAGCTGGCCTTCCGCACTGGCATATGTGATGCCTCCTGTTCCAGAGAAAGGCAGATACAGTTGCATACGGTGCACCATAATATAAATACTACCCTCTTAGAATGTGGCTTTATTGGCCCTAACTGTGCTGTAGTTAGGTAGCAACCGTTAGTCTAGCCAATAGCCATTCCCCCCCTCTATATACAGAAAAACCCAGAGCATTCCTTGTAACAGTGCCAGCTCCAAGGGACTAATCACAATTATTTTTGCTACATAGTCACTTTCCCAGCTTCCCCTGCAACTGGCTCTGTGACCCAGCCAGGACCAACAAGATGGAAGAGGAAGTCAGCTGGGAAGTGGAGAAACAACAGAAGAGAGCCCTCACTGCCCCTTTCTTCTGCAGCAGTAGCAGAAGCTGCAGCAGCCTTCTTTAAGGCCACGAGGTCACCGATACAAGGAGGAAAAGCTAACGTGATTACAGGAGTACCTATTTTATAAATTAGCATCGTATTGTAACCTGCATTTTTCATTTAACACATAAGCATTTTACACTTCATTAAATATTCTTTTTAAAAAAATAGTTTATGAACTGCCCTGACCAGTTTGGCTCAGTGGATAGAGCGTCGGCCTGCAGACTGAAGGGTCCCAGGTTCGATTCCGGTCAAGGGCATGTACCTTGGTTGCGGGCACATCCCCAGTGGGGAGTGTGCAGGAGGCAGCTGATCGATGTTTCTCTCTCATCAATGTTTCTAACTCTCTATCCCTCTCCCTTCCTCTCTGTAAAAAATCAATAAAATATATTAAATAGTTTATGAACTTTTTTTATTGATTTTTTTTTTTTTTTTTTTTTTTACAGAGAGGAAGGGAGAGGGATAGAGTTAGAAACATCAATGAGAGAGAAACATCGATCAGCTGCCTCCTGCACACCCCCTACTGGGGATGTGCCCGCAACTAAGGTACATGCCGGAATCGAACCTGGGACCCTTGAGTCCACAGGCCGACGCTCTATCCCCTGAGCCAAACCGGTCAGGGCTCATTAAATATTCTTTGAAAATACAGTTTATAATAGTTGTGTATAATTCCATAGAATGATTGCACCATAATTTAATTGATTCTCTGTCAGAAATAAAGGTAGTTCCCGCTGTGGCCAGGTGCTCAGCTGGTTAAGCGTCATCTCTATGCCCCAAGGTTTTGGGTTTGATCCCCTGTCAGGGCACATATAAGAATCAACCAATGAGCCCGGACGGTTTGCTAAGTGGTGCTTAGAGCATGACCCCATGCACCGAAGGGTTGCAGGTTCAATTCCCGATGAAGGGCACATACCTGGGTTGCAGATTTGACCCCTGATGGCCCCAGTCAGCACGTGCGGGAGGCAGCCAATTGGTGTGTCTCTCTCACATCATGTTTATCTAGCTAGCTAGCTATTTCTCCCCCTGCCTTCCTCCCTTCCACTCTCTCTAATATTAATATTCTTATTAATATTTTATCTCAATTTATTTAGAGTAAGTAGAATTAGTGGGTTAATTTCTGTATTTCAACAACTTTTTAAATTAAAATTTTTTAAAAAAAATATATTTTATTGATTTTTTACAGAGAGGAAGGGAGATAGTTAGAAACATCGATGAGAGAGAAACATCGATCAGCTGCCTCCTGCACATCTCCCACTGGGGATGTGCCCGCAACCCAGGTACATGCCCTTGAATCGAACCTGGGACCTTTCAGTCTACAGGCAGATGCTCTATCCACTGAGCCAAACCAGTTTCGGCTAAATTTAAATTTTTTAAATTGATTTTAGAGAGAGGAAGGGAGAGGGATAGAGAGATAGAAACATCAATGTGAGCCCTAACCGGTTTGCCTCAGTGGATAGAGCATCGGCCTGTGGACTGAAGGGTCCCAGGTTCGATTGCGGTCAAGGGCATGTACCTTGGTTGCGGGCACATCCTCAGTAGGGGGTGTGCAGGAGGCAGCTGATGGATGTTTCTCTCTCATCAATGTTTCTAACTCTCTATCCCTCTCCCTTCCTCTCTGTAAAAAATCAATAAAATATATTTTTTAAAAAAGTTATAGGACTGTGGCATGACTACCCACCTGCCCAGTTAGAAAATTATTAAAATAAAAAAATAAAGAAAAGAAACATCAATGAGAGAGAAACATGGATTGGCTGCCTCCTGCACACCCCTGCTGGGGATTGAGCCTGAAACCTGGGCATGTGCCCTGACTGGGAATTAAACCATGACCTCCTGGTTCATGGGTCCATGCTCAACCACTGAGCCACACTGGCCAGGCTCTCCTGGATATTTTAATTAAAAAAAAAAAAATTCTTGCCAACTGATGGGCAAAATTTTGCCTACCTTTATAGATTTTCCATCAGATAACCATGCGTCATTTCCTGGTCCCGTCAGCCCTCTCCCCAGCAGCAATTCCTCTCCCACCCACCTGTCAATTTTCTTTTCTGATCTTGGGCTGGAATCCAGATAACATCTGTGGAGCACTGTATTAAGCAGGTACTGCTGAAATATTAAAGTAAAACTGCCCTAAAGAACTAAAAGCGAATCTGACGCCAAAAGCAAAGGCCACAAAAGCAAAAATAAGTAAGTGGGACTATATCAAACTAAAGGCTTCTGCACAGCAAAAGAAACAATCAACAAAATGAAAAGGCAACTACTGACTGGGAAAAAATTATATATCTGATAAGGGGTTAATATTCAAAATATATTAAGAATGCATACAACTTGCCAAAACCGGTTTGGCTCAGTGGATAAAGCATCGGCCTGTGGACTGAAGGGTCCCAGGTTCGATTCCGGTCAAGGGCATGTACTTGGGTTGTGGACACATCCCCAGTGGGGGAAGTGCAGAAGGCAGCTGATCGATGTTTCTCTCATCGATGTTTCTGATTCTCTATCTCTCTCCCTTCCTCTCTGTAAAAATCAATAAAATAAAATTAAAAAAAAAGAATGCATACAACTCAATAGCAAAAACAAACAATCCAGTTAAAAAATGGGCAGATGATCTAAATAGACATTTTTCCAAAGAAGACATATAAATGACCAATAGGTATATGAAAAGATGCTCAACATCACTTATATATATATATATAAAAGCCTAAGCAACCATCACAACTGAATGGACGACTGAACAGGCTGCGTGAGGCGACCAGGACGGCACAGGGCTTAGTGAGGGACGACCAAACAACTGAGCAGCAGGCTGCAAAGATGGCAGCGCCCACAGCCAGTAAGGAGGGAATATGCTAATTGACTGTCACACCCTCAAAGATGGCGGTGCCCACAGCCAGTAAGGAGGTAATATGCTAATTGACTGTCACACCCTCAAAGATGGCGGTGCCCACAGCCAGTAAGGAGGTGATATGCTAATTGACTGTCACACCCTCAAAGATGGCGGTGCCCACAGCCAGTAAGGAGGTAATATGCTAATTGACTGTCACACCCTCAAAGATGGCGGCACCCACAGCCACAAGATGGCCGGCAGAAAAGGGCAGTTGTGGGTGATCGGGCTGGCAGGGGAGGGGTTAGGGGGTGATCAGGCTGGCAGGCAGAAGCAGTTAGGGGCAATAAGGCAAGCAGGCAGGTGAGCAGTTGGGGGCCAGCAGTCCCAGATTGTGAGAGGGATGTCCAATTGCCTGTTTAGGCCTGATGTGGGATCGGCCTAAACCAGCAGTCAGACATCCCCAAGGGGTCCCAAATTGGAGAGAGTGCAGGCTGGGCTGAGGGACAACCCCCCACCCCCCGTGCATAAATTTCATGCACTGGGCCTCTAGTCATACAAATAAAAACCACACTATACCTGTTAGAATGACTACCATCAAAAAGTCAAGAAGGGCCCTGGCCAGGTAGCTCAGTTGGTTAGAGCATTGTCCCAATACACCAAGGTTGTGGGTTCAATACCCAGTCAGAGCACATACAAGAATCAACCAATGAATGCATAAGTAAATGGAACAACAAATAGATGTTTCTCTTTTTTTCTCTCTCTCCCTTCCTCTCTCTCTCTAAAATTAATACATAAAAAAATAGAAAAAAAGTCAAGAAGTGTTGATGAGGATATGGAGAAAGGAAACCTTTGTTTATTATTGATGAGAAGGTAAATTGGTACAGCAACTATGGAAAACAGTATGGAGTTTCCTCAAGAAATTAAAAATAGCACTACCATATGATCCAACAATTCTACTTCTGGGTATTTACCCAAAGAAAATGAAAAAACTATAATTTGAAAAGACACCTGTACTCCCATGTTTACTGCAGCATTATTTACAATTGCCAAGACAGACGCAACCTAAGTGTTCATCAATGAATGAATGGGTAAAGATGTGACTACATACACACATATACACACAAACTGTAATATTATTCAGCCATAAAAAAAATAAGGAAATCTTGCTATTTGAGGCAACAAATAGCTCAGTTGGTTAGAGCATTGGTTGAATCATGGTTGGACCTTGAGTGCATTATACTAAGTAAAATATAGGCAGGCAGAGAAAAAAATAGTTTATGATCTCATTTATATATAGAATCTTTTATATACAATGTTTATTTATTGATTTTAAAGAGAGAGGGAAAAAGAAACATTGCTTTGTTGCTCCACCCATTCATACACTCACTGGTTGATCCTTTTATATTTTTACTAGGGGCCCAGTGCACAAATTCGTGCACCTTGAAAGGAACTGTGGGCCACGAGGCTGTGGTGGGCACAGGGGCAGGTCTTGGCCCATCCTCCATGCCACCCCCCCCCCGTCCCCTCTCACCACAGGGCCCCCAGTCCCCTGTCTGCCAGCAGCCCTGCTCCTGCCACCACCGCTCCCACGCTCTGGCCCTGCTCACATCCACTGAAGGTGCCAGCAGTGGTTGTGAGCAACAGCTGCTACCCTAATCGCCCCTCAGGAGCAGGGGGAGGTGGAGAAGCCCTCAGGGGCGATCGGGCCAGCAGCTTCTGCTCACACCCACTGATGGCACCAAGCCAGGACCAGTGCTGGGCACTGGCAGTGGGTGTGAGCGGTGGCTCCAGCACCAGCAGTGGGTGCGAGCGGGGCCTGCACCAGCAGCAGGTGCAAGTGCTGGGTGGGACCACAGCGTGCCAGCAAAGAATTTTCAGTAACCACCAGAGACTCGCCCCAATGGCAGCAACCAGTGCCCTGCCTTGGTCTGGTGCCCCTGCTTACCGGCTCCACCATCCCTCCACGGCTGACGCCCACCATGTTCCGTGCACACCCCCTGTTGGTCAGCGCATGTCATAGCAACCGGTTGTCTGGTTGTTCAGTTGTTCCAGTTGTTCTGCCATTTGGTCTATTTGCATATTAGCCTTTTATTATATAGGATTTTAAGAAGATATTTATTAAAGCTGGGGACAGTGAAACAAGGAAGGGCCTAGGAGAGAGAAGCAACAGGAGAGGGAGTAGGTGTGGAAATGAGTCTAAGCTGGGCTGCTTTGGCTCACTAAGAAGTCAGAGAAAAGGGGGCCTTGGCCTACCCGGTTTCGCTCAGTGGATAGAGCGTCGGCCTGCGGACGGAAGGGTCCCAGGTTTGATTCTGGTCAAGGGCACACGCCCAGGGTTGCAGGCTAGATCCCCAGTAGGGGGCGTGCAGGAGGCAGCCAATCCTGATTCTCTCTCATCATTGATGTTTCTATCTCTCTCTCCCTCTCCCTTCTCTCTGAAATCAATAAAAACATATTAAAAAGACAGGGAGACAGGGTCAGGTTTGTCCGGAGGAACTGCTGCTTGTCCATTGTTCCCTGTTTGTGAGCTGGGGGAGTCCCTTAGAGTTCATAAGATGCATAACTTCGGGGGAAGGAGAGGGGACAGAAAGGTGCAGGTGTGCTTCTGGGAGGGCGAATGGGAGTCACTGGTTCTTTTCTTTTTTCTCCCTCTTTTCTCTTTTACTGGTTGATTCTTGTATGTTCCCTGACTGGCGATCGGACATGCAACCTTGGTGTATCAGGACAAGGCTCCAACTGACTGAGCTACTTGGCCAGGTCTATATATAGAATCAAAAAATACTGCCCTGGCCTGTGTGCTCAGTGGGCGGGCGGCATCCTGTGCAGCGAAAGGTTGCCAGTTCAATTCCTGGCCAGGACACATGCCTGGGTTGCGGGCAGGAGGCAGCCAATCAATGTTCTCCCTCTCTCCCTTCCTCTCTCTCTAAAAAAATATTTAATTTTAAAAACCTTAAAAAAAAAAAAAAAAAAAAAAAGCTCAGCCCAGGCTGGTTTGGTTCAGTGGATGGAGTGTTGGCCTGCGGACTGAGGGGTCCCAGGTTCGATTCTGGTTGGGGGTACATGCCCGGGTAGTGGGCTCGGTCCCTGGTGGGGGCGTGCAGGAGGCAGCCGATCGGTGATTCTCTCATCACTGATGTTTCTCTGTTTCCCTTCCTCTCTGAAATCAATGAAAATGTAAAAAAAAAAAAAAAAAAAAAAAAAAAAAAGCTCAGATACAGAGAACAGATTGGGGGTCAGAGGCAGGTGGTCAGAGGAAGGAGTGGGGGATGGGTAAATTGGGTTAAGGGGGTCAAAAGGTACAAACTTCTAGTTATAAAATAAGTCCTGGGGATGTGATGTACAGCATGGTGACAGCAGTTAATAGCACTCTATTGCAGAGGTAAAAATTACTAAGAAACTAGATTTTAAAAGTTCTCATAAGAAAATATTTTTTTTGTAACTACATATGGTGATGAATATTAACTACACTTACTGCAGTGATTTTTTTTACAATGTGGTGATCATTTTGCAACAAATATCAAATTGTTATATTGTGCACCTGAAACTACTACTCAATTATTCCTCAATTAAAAAAAAAAAAACTAAGAAGGAGATAGAGAAAAATGTGTGCTTGTGGGCAGAAGTATGTGTGTGTACACACACACGTTGATGTCGAACACATCTGCGTGCATAAGCCGAGGAATTCTCTGGGAGGACACAAGGAACCTGGCAGCTCTGGTTACTCTTGGAAGAGGGGTGGGAACTACTTTTCACTGTATACCTTTTATACCTTTGAATTTTGTACCATGTATTATCTATAATAAAATAAAGGTTTTTAATTAAAAAAAGAACTAAAGCCCTGGTCGGGTGCGTCAGTTGACTGGAGTGTCATCCTGTACACCAAAAAGGTTACAGGTTTGATTACCCGTCAGGGCACATACCTAGGTTGCAGGTTCAATCCCCAGCTGGGATGCATGCGGGAGGTAAATGATTGATGTTTCTCTCTCATATTGATATTTTTCTCTCTCCCTTCCTCTCTCTCTAAAAATCAATTTTAAAAAAAACACCCCACATCCTCAAGTGAGGATTAAAAAAAGAAAAAAGAAACGAAAAATCTAGGAAGGAGTAGAGTGATCGGGCAAGCAGAGTATAAGTGAACGTCAGTGAACACATAAGCGAATGTAGGAAAGATGCAAAGGATAAAAGGAAGTGAAGGGAGCAGCTGCAGGGCCCCAATACAGTCTCCCCCTGTTCTCCTCCGTCTCAGACCTTTCCACTGGGCTCTCTGCCAGCCTAGCTCCCCCTAACACTTCCCACTCACTCTGCCCTTTATAATTCTTGACCTTTTTCACACAAAGCTCACTCTGGCCTCCCCTAAAACTTGGCTCACCTTCACCTGGAACACCCTGCAGGGGAGACTGCTCCTCCTGAACCCCACATACTTAGAATGGGAGGTGGGATCCGCATTCTCCTTGCACCCCAATACTATTTTCCCATCGTTATTCTCAGAGCAGTAAAAAGTTCAGCTCCTTTAGGGATAATGCCAATCTGAAAAAATGTCTCTACCTTCTTTCAACTCTGTCATTTATTAAATGCATGACACCCAATATTACTGCAGAGTGTGGCATCCTAAACACTGCTATCATTCAGTGTACATTGTAGGTTACTCAATAATTAGCATCATAGTTCCTCATTGTGGTAGACACTGTTGGTTTCCTCCCCAACATCCTTTCAATCCACCTCCAGCGGCAAGGACATACTCTGGGTGGCCACAAGGGTGAGCAATAACCCACGCCTAGGTCAATCCGGGCACAATCTCTCCCTGGTCGTAGTGATCATAATGTTCAAGGGTAGACAGGCGTTTTTCTAAGTTGGTCTCGTCAGAGTGAAGTCTAGGAATTATCCCAACGGTCAAGAGAAGCTCACTCACTTCTCTGTGGTGCAAAGATGTCAGAGCTGTGCAGCTGAGCCCTACCTGGCTCCAGGAGGGGACTCTAGAGGGGTGCTAACACGTGGAAAACAGTGGCAAGAGAATTAGAGAACAGATCCCTTTTGTCATGTCTTGAACTTGTGGATCAAAATGAACCTAAAACCCACACGACCTCTTGACTTTTCATGTAAGCCAATAAATTCTCTTTACTGTTTAGCCAGCTTCAGTCAGATTTTTGCTATTTGCAATGGAAAGAACCCTAAGAGACATCATCCTCAAATCCAGCCACCTTCACTTCACTACCCTTTCAATCATTAACTCCCATGGCCACTCATCCTAGTATTCTTCCATTCTTGGATATCCTTTGAAATATTAATCTCAGATGCACTATTTTCTACAACTCCAACTCTGTCTCTGACTAACTCACTTCTTCAACCTCCTTGAAACTCCAGCCTGTAGTGACTTTCCATATTCTCTCAACTTAAGTCACTGCTATACTCACTCCTTCTCTATTTGTTGTGGATCATAAATACTCTTGTACTCAGACCCTCAGTTCCCTCAATCCCATGTTAATCCATCATCTCTATTCCACAAAACCCCAACCCATTACCATTCCAGCTGCCTCTTTTCTCTAGTTATTCATCCAAACAGCTGAGTTCTGCTGGAGGCAGGAAATCACCACCTTGTAGATTGGCACCATTACAAATTCATGATCTCCCATTGCAACCACCCTCCACGCTGCGAAGCAAGTTCATGTGCAAAGCTCTGAGTCAGCACTTGGTAAATATTAAATGAGTATTCGTGAATTGGTCCCCAGTAAACTGTCTCCTATCTTTCATAGTACCTACTTCAGACCCTCACTACTTTTTAAAGTCACCTCCTTCTACTTCCTCTCTTAGCAAATCAATCACCTCACCTTCTACTTCAGGGTAAAACTAAGAGTTCAATACACGGGAGCTCTCCGTCCCTTAAATCCCCAACCCATTTCCCTATCGACTTACTAGTATCGGTGTCATCCTCAAATCTTCCTTTTCACTCTGATAGCCATTCATTCTGCAGATATTTGAGGGCCCAGTACATGCCAGACACTGTGCTTTGGCCCTAGAAACAGTGTGTGTCGGTGCGGAGAGGGAGCAGAGACATAACAGACAGAGACAGCAAGATGAGCAGAGAGGACGTAGGACACCTCCGAAGCTCCGAAAGCTATTAGGTGTGGCTGATACAGAGGTGGGACTGGTACAGGCAAGGCGTGTTTGAAACTGTGCTGACACCTGTGGGCCAATGTGAGGATTTAATCTTTATCAGAACACATGGGCCTGCGCTGGCCGGGTAGCTCAGCTGGCTAGAGCATCATCCAGATACACCAAGATTGTGGGTTCCATTCCCAGTCATGGCACACATATGAAGCAACCAGTAAATGAATAAGTGGAGCAACAAATTGATGTTTCTCTCTCTCTCCTTCTTCCTCTCTCTCTCCAGTCAACTAATAAATAAAACTTTTTTAAAAGCACACACATGGGCTCTGGCTCGGTTGGTTGGAGTGTCGTCCTGTGCACGAAAGGGTCATGTGCTCTATTATCTGTCAGGGCACACATCCAGGTCTCAGGTTCAATCCCCAATCGGGGCATGTGTACGAGGTAACTGATCGATGTTTCTCTCTCTCCTTCCCTCTCTCTCTCTCAAATCAATGAAGACATATCCTCAGGTGAGATAAAACGAAAAAAAAAAAAACACATGGAAGGATTTTGAGTTGAAAGATGACACAATCAAATGTACATTTTGAAAATATCATTCCTTTTTAAAATTTATTTTATTTTTTAAAATATATTTTCATTGATTTCAGAGAGGAAGGAAGAGGGAGAGAGAGATAGAAACATCAATGATGAGAGAGAATCATTGATTGGCTGCCTCCTGCACGCCCCCTACTGGGGGTCGAGCCTGCAACCCAGGCATGTGCCCTTGACCAGAATGGAACCCAGGAACCTTCATTCCACAGGCCGAGGCTCTATCCACTGAGCCAAACCAGCTAGGGCTAAAAATACATTTTGATTGATTTCAGAGAGGAAGGGAGAGGGAGAGAGATAGAACCATCAATGATGAGAGAGAATAACTGATTGGCTGCATTCTGCATGCCCCACACTGGGGATCAAGCCTGCAACCCAGGCATGTGTCCTGACCTGGAATCAAACCGTGACCTCCTGGTTCACAGGTAGATGCTCAACCACTGAGCCACACCAGCCAGGTTATCACTCCTTTTATTAAAGCTGTGGTAACCTATGTTTGTTAGTTTATTGTGTGCTTTCCATTGGGCTAAACATATTTCAAATAGATTCCCAGGCCCTAACACAGATCTTTACGGGCACGGTATCAAAGTTTGTCTATTACAAAGCTCCCAGGAGATTGTGAAAAATAGCTAAGTCTGAGAGCCACTGGTTTAGAACATTACAAAATGAAACTAACATTACATATCACAACACTTATTTTCGGTTTTTATCATGCACTATTATGGGCCTATAAAAATGGGACTTGGAAAGGACTTTATAAACTATCTGTGTATCATAAAACATCCTCATTTATCCTCCCTCCTCTTTCCATTATGGGTTGCCACCAGCACCACTTTCTGGCCAGAATACCAGAGGACTATAGACATCTTTCTTAACAAACTCCTATTTACTTAGGAAACAAATGTTCCCTTTACCTAAACATATTTTTTTAATATATTTTATTGATTTTTTACAGAGAGGAAGGGAGAGAGATAGAGTCAGAAACATCGATGAGAGAGAAACATCGATCAGCTGCCTCCTGCACATCTCCTACTGGGGATGTGCCCACAACCCAGGTACATGCCCTTGACCAGAATCGAACCTGGGACCTTTCAGTCCGCAAGCCGACGCTCTATCCACTGAGCCAAACCGGTTTCGGCCCATTTACCTAAACATATTAACACATTAGCTAGTGTTTAAAGGGTTAGCAAAGTTGTATAAGGTGAATCCACAATTATTCAAGCTACAGAAGATCTATAGTATTGTATAATTCCAAAAATTGTTCTGTTGGATTTTAAATGTATGGGTTTTTTTTTCTTTTTAAAGATATGCCCTTCCTAATTATTTTATGTTGAGACCAATAGTAGAATAAATATTCTATCCCTAAGAACATACAAGTCACATACTAGGTAGGGAAAGAAAAGAAGATAGGCATTTGTTACAGAAAATCCACATGCAATATATATAACTCAGCTCTGCCAGTTAAGACATATCCAGTTCAGTTTGCACAAGACCGATAGTGCAGAAATGAAGGCTAGTCCTCCAACCTCATTTGCCAAGAGTCTTCATCTCTTCTTTTTGCACTACTTCTCTATTAAAGACAAACATGCTAGAAAGTCAGATGATGCCATGACCTCTTCTCCTTGGCAAAGTGCCTAAAGAGGGCTATAGGTTGAGAAAAGGAAGAGGAGGAAAGAAAACCAGACAAACCATATATTCGACATAACTTCTGTGGAAGTGACGGAAGACCCACAAAGGCACTTGTGGTGTGGCCCTTCCCCAAACAACCTCATAATCAAACACTTATGAGAAATGTATTCATCTCTTCCTGATTAGTGGTCCTTTACGGATGTAAAATAGAGAAAATACCAGCTAGCTCACATGTTGGAAAGATTACAGGAAATCTACTTAACAAACATTTACATACTACTTACTCTGTGCCAGCCCCATTCTGTTTTACTAATATTAACACATTTAATCCTCCCCACCACCCTATGAGGTAGATTTTTAAAAAAATATATTTTATTGAATTTTTTTACAGAGAGGAAGGGAGAAGAATAGAGAATTAGAAACATCGATGAGAGAGAAACATCCATCAGCTGCCTCTTGCACACCTCCCACTGGGGATGTGCCCGCAACCAAGGTACATGCCTTTGACCGGAATCGAACCTGAGACCCTTCAGTCTGCAGGCCGACGCTCTATCCACTGAGCCAAACCGGCTAGGCCCTATGAGGTAGATTTATCCTGATTTCACAGATGGGGGAACTGAGGCACAGAGAGAACAAAACTTGCTAGACTGTTGCCAGTAAATACCTGACAGAACCTGGATTCAAATCTAAGCAGGCTGGTCTGAGCCCAAACTATTTTTTTTCTTTTTTCATTGATTTCAGAGAGGAAGGGAGAGGGAGAGAGAAACAGTAACATCAATTATGCAAGAGAATCATTAATCTGCTGCCTACTGCACGCCCCCCACTGGGGATTGAGCCCCCGAGGCTGCAACCCAGGTATGCGCCCTGATGGGGAATCAAACAGTGACCTCCTGGTTGGTAGGGTGGTGTTCAACCACTGAACCACACCGGCTGGGCTGAGCCCATACTCTTCAGCACCCCCTACAATGCCTCTCTGAGATAATTGGCCCCTCATGCCTGCTTTGTAGAGGCCTCCAGGAATGGTTGCTAACTCCTCCTCATCCTTATTTGTTACACAACCCATTACTAATCTTCTGAGAAGCTTTCTCCAACTAACAAACACCATTTACTACCCAGAAAGTTAACTCATGCCTCAACTTTCCTGCCCACCACCCACTGACTTGCGTGACCAGGCAGCCCCAGGCTCCAGCAGGAGATGCTTGCAGGGAGTTTACTGATCCAGGGCATTAAGGGGGTCTTGGCCGGGCTGGTTCCCTCCCAGCAGAGGAGACATTTGATCCCTGTCTGGGGCATGAGCTGTCCAACACTGGGCAGAGGTGTCAGGGTCAGACTGCAGTCCAAGGAGACCCGCGAGGTTATTACTGGGTGGCTGGTGCATGTGCGGGCCGCAGTATGAAGAAATTTCGACTGGGTGAGACTGGGGCAGGCTTAACTCCAAATCTTACCGTTTACTGCAACTACCATCTCATTGCAAAAAAGAAAAGCACTTTGCCCTGGCCGGTTTGGCTCAGTGGATAGAGCGCCAGCCTGCAGACTGGTGGGTCTCGGGGTTCGGGGCACATGCCTGTGTTGTGGGCTCGATCCCCAATAGGGATTGTGGACGTAGATGATCAATGACTCTCTCATCATTGATGTTTCTCTCTGTCTCTCCCCTTCCCTCCCACTCTCTCTAAAAAAATAAATAAAGCCCTGACCGGTTTGGCTCAGTGGATAGAGCGTCGGCCTGCGGACTGAAGGGTCCTGGGTTCGATTCCGGTCAAGGGCATGTACCTGGGTTGCGGACATATCCCCAGTAGGGGGTGTGTAGGAGGCAGCTGATCGATGTTTCTCTCTCATCGATGTTTCTAACTCTCTATCCCTCTCCCTTCCTCTCTGAAAAAAAAAAATAAATCAATAAAATATATTAAAAAAATAAATAAAAATAAGCATTTTGGGATTAGTGATCCAAGTCAGATAGCAACTCAGTGGGCTCTTGTTGGGGTCCAGCCCCAACAGGTCCAGGCGTTCCTAAAGGTGTGGACGGAGTTGGCGAAGAAGGAATGACACGGATACAGCGTTCAGATGATCAGCATAGCCAGCTTCTGGGGTTCAGGTCCAGGGGTTCCCGAAAGGTGTGGATGGAGTCAGTGAAGAAGGAATGACTCGGAGACAGCGTTCAGTCTATCAGCATAGCCAGGTTCTCTAGCCAGGTTCTCTTTTTATTGTCCTGTTACATCTGTATTTATACCATTTGATCCTATAAGCATGCCTCTATAATCACATCATGGTATGTTTTGGATAACCATCTACAGTTCCTTGTTTCATTTCCATTGTTTCTTATCTGACCTTTGCCAAAAATCCTGTCTCTACCTAGTTCTGTTGATTTTAATCTTGTCTAGGTTAATCTCTGTGTTCCATTGCAAGGGCTATTCCAAGGTCACTGCTCTAGTGATAGGCTACAAGGAAGTGACTGAAGGAGATTATCCTACCCAGTAAAGGTTATGTCCTCCCAGCCTCGCTGCTTGCCTTCCCTGGGACTGCCCTGTGTCGGTGGGGCTCCAGGGGTGTAGGCTTTGGTGCTTTCCCTGGTGGGCAGACCCCTGGGGATGTGGGCCCAACAAGCCCCAAATTTATTGCCAACAGTCTTAGTCCAAGTTCTTCATAAGTAGTACATGGTAATTCTGTAACACTAGGGGATTTACTGATTTATTCTCTTCCTTAGTCCTGTTAACCCCTAACGCCAGGGAAAAATCCCCACCTGGGGAAACCACCTTTCTCAGGGAGGTGGTTCTGGCTGTAACACATAGCGCTAAGAGGGGGAGCAAACATATTAAGAACAGTATACCAAATACGCCAGGTCCCTTGAAACATATGCTGTGCAGATGTTTCTTCCCTGCAGCGACTGTGTCACGCAGCAAGGATGGACGGGCCTCCGGCAGGCTCTGTTCCCTCTACTCAATGGTAGGCGCAAGCTAAAGAGCCCGCACCACTCTCGCCAGGGCTGTAAGTGCTTCCTACAAGCTCCCCTCCCGCCGGCCGCCAGGCCACACGGAGGACGCTGCGCTCAGCCAGGGGCGCATCCTGAGGACCCCAGCGGTGGTAGGGTCCCCTAGGGGTGAGGGCTGCCAATTGCTCACTGCCTTTCAGTTCCGGGACAGAAATCTCGCCTGAAAGGACTTGAGTCACTAACCGCAGCCTCCGGCCGGAAGTCACCTCCCCAGCGTCCTTTTCGAGCTGCAGAGCTGCAGAGCCCCGGCTCCCGGAGCCCGCGGGCGCGCGCGGACTACAACTCCCGGCATGCTCGGGGGCCACGGAGTTAACCCCTCCGGGGCCGCGGCCGCCCCGCGCCCCGCCTCCGTCCCTCACCTGGAGCCCGCAGGGTGAGTTTCGCAGAGCTGGGAAAGGACCCCCCTTTAAACTTAAGTCGTGTTTGTGTGTGTGTGTTTGTGTGTAATGTATTCCATAGAAATGATGCTGATCTTCCTGAAATGGTACAATTTGCAGTAATGAGGTTCAGACGTTTTGGGGTGTTTTTGTGGGGTTTTTTTTGCGAGTGGAAGACAACAACTACTCTGAACCACAGGGCCTAAATGGAATCACTACTGTCTTCCTCAGAATGCTACCCAAATCCTCCCCTTTCTCCCCAGTGCAAAAGTAGCCAGCAACCCCTCCCCTCTCCCGAAGGCCCCCGACCTGGACCCTTCTCCTGGGCCCCCAGCAAGGCTTGTCACCTGGCACCTGAACCAAGGACTTTGTTATCCCTCGGGTTCGGGCGAGGGAGGACCTCCCACATCCTGTTGGATTAGAGATTTTAGAATTTAGGCCCTTTGTCTCTCTGAGCCCGCCCTCCCCGCAGGGTGCCACCAGGGAATCCTGCAGATTCGGCGGGCGCCCCACCTTTGTCTGACTTGGATGACTGATGGTTTAAGGGTTTCTTCCTCGGGAGTGTGGGTGGTGGGTGTTAAACTGGTCGTTGCCCCGCCCCCACCCTAACTCCATGGCACGGAGGCAGTGGATGCGGGTCACAGTTTTCTATTACTGTCCTCTGTCGATATTGTGCACAGTTCCAGTTCTGGGCCGGGAGGGAGGAGGACAGTAATTACAAGTATTGGGGATTACTAGGCTGTTCCGGGTCAACTGCCCCCCGCACTTCCATCCGTGGTCAGAGGGGAGTGGTGAGGATGCTTGTTTTTTTTTCACCTTTTCACTGCCCCCAGACTCCACTTTAACTATGTCAGTTCCCCCGCCCTTCTGCCTCATCTTTCAAGAGTCTAAAGCTGCTAGAAAAAGGGGCTACTCTGAGTCAAGGGGCTGAGGGCCTGGAATTCCTGGATCCCCTTCTCTGCTTCACCCCTATCTCAGTGTCACTAGCAAGAATCCTGCCCTCCCTGGAAGGTTAATTCCCCCATTCTGGGCAGTCTCTGTTTTTTCTTTTCTTTTCCATGGCCCCCAAAGGGGCCATTGTTCTGGCCAGCCTTTGGGGCAGGGTAGACAGAAGGGAGGAGACGTTGGGGCAGGAGTCCTGAACCATGGGAGGCGAGGGGAGTGAGAGCAGGCCGGCAGATCTCCTCTATTTCACCCTCCCCACCGCCAACTGGCTCCCTGCCTCTGCTCCCGCCCCTTAACATCCCAGACTCCCTGGCTATTTAAACAGCGATGGGTGCCCCCATCGGCACACTGTCCTTTGGCCACCGGACATCATGCCTCCCAAGAAGGATGTTCCTGTGAAGAAACCAGCGGGACCCCCGATCTCCAAGCCGGCTCCCAAGCCAGCAGCAGGGGCTCCTCCAGCCAAGTCCAAGGCTGAGCAAGCGGCAGCTGCCCCTTCAGGCCCTGAGAAAACTTGGGAGCCCCCCATGGATCTCTCCAAAGTGGTGGTGAGTGCCGGGAAAGTGAAGAAAGAATTTGGGGCGGGGAGGGGGGGCGGTACAAGGGTGGAATACAGCCTAGGGGAATTAGGAGGTATCTAGAAGGTAGGAATCAGTGCGCACTGAAATGATATTGGGGGCTCCCCTGGGTCCATCCTTTGGAAGCATCCAGGCTTATGACTCTGCTAGTACCTCTGTTGTTCTCCCCATTAACCTGTAACACACGTGTGTGCGTACACACGTTCATACACACTGACTCCCCTGCTGGAGGCAGGGACTGTGAGATGGGGAACATCTGGGTTCCCAGGACAGTTTCAAGGTGAAGGGAGGGAGCTACTGCCTGTGTAAAGGCCCTATCTCTGAACCCCAGCAGGGAAGGCTAACGAGGACAGACTTGTTAGACAATCACAGCTGGGGGTCAGGAGTAAATTTAGCTTTTGTTCAGCCCCCAGTTATGTGAGGGATGCAGGGCTCAGGGCAGTGGAGGGAGGGGAACAGGTGGCATGGGATTAACCCTGTTCCTAGGAAACCCTCCCCCCTGATAATTCCTCCTCTTGGGATTCTCCCAAAGTCCAGATCTGGGAATGGGACTGAGGTGGCTGGGCTCTCAGCCTGGTCCCTTTGAGCCCCTCCCCAGAGGTAGCTGGCAGTTGGTTGGGAGGAGTGATACCGAGGAATCGAATGAGCCCTGTGCGCCCTCCTCACCTGCTCTTTTCTCCCACAGATCCAGTTTAACAAGGACCAGCTGGAGGGTGAGGAGCAGTTGGTCCCCTGAGCCCACTGTCTAGGCCCAAGCCCCTGGTCAGATTCTCTTTCTATTCCCCTATTCCAGTCCTGACCTTGAAACCTCCCACACTAGTCCCCTGTTCTGCCCAGCTCTAACACACAGTTTCTGAACTTCCTCTCTGTCCGGGGGTGATGGGACCCTGGTCAACACCGATATCTCTTTATACTTCAGAGTTCAAGGAGGCCTTTGAGTTGTTTGACCGAGTAGGGGATGGCAAGATCCTGTACAGCCAGTGTGGAGACTTGATGAGGGCCCTGGGCCAGAACCCCACCAACGCCGAGGTCCTCAAGATTCTGGGGAACCCCAAGAGTGATGGTGAGGGGACCACTGGAACAGTGGGGCTTTTCAATTTGGTGGTGGAACAGAGGAACGTTGGTAAGGTGACAAAAGATGCTGAGGTGGGTCTCGTGACTTCAAAAACTGTCCACGCAGGGGCCGAGAAACGTCCTGAATGTTGAACAGGAGCAAAGCCTTCATGGGTGGGATGGGAGCTGGGTCCTAGGTGACACCGCAGTGACCTCTCCCTCACCTCTCCACCTTCAGAGCTGAAGTCGCGGCGCGTGGACTTCGAGACCTTCCTGCCCATGCTCCAGGCAGTGTCCAAGAACCGGGACCAAGGCACCTATGAAGACTACCTGGAGGGGCTCCGGGTGTTTGACAAAGAAGGGAACGGCAAAGTCATGGGAGCAGAGCTCAGACATGTCCTCACCACCCTGGGTGAGGCTCAGACAGAACGGTGGGTTGTGGGTTGGAGAGAAGAGTGGACCGAAAGAAAGGTTGCCCAGTAGGAGGAGCCAGGGAGGGATTACTGTCCTGTAGGTCATGGGCAGGAGACTGAGAAGGTCAGAGCCCTGGGGGCGGAATCTGACGGCTTCTCCCTGCAGAGGCTAAAGTGAGAAGGGGCACAGATGCCTCCCAAAGGGCAGGGGAAGGGAAGAGGTGGGAGATTTGAGGTTCCCTTTTGGAAGAGATGCTGGCACTTGTGATCTGGTGCTCTCTCTGAGTGTCACTGTCGAAGCTTGCACCTGGTGCTAACGCAGGTGAAATGCAAAGCGAGATGCAGGGACACATTCAAGGCGTGACCGTTAACACAAGGAGAGGATTCCTTTGGCTTCTCTTGCCGCGGGCAAATCTCCAGGGTGGGAGGAGGGGAGGTACAACACAGGATAGGCCGGCCTGGTTGGGCAGGGAGGGAAGGCAGCGGCTAAAACGTTGTGTCTGGGGCTCAGGAGAGAAGATGACTGAAGAGGAGGTGGAGACCGTTCTAGCAGGACATGAGGACAGCAATGGCTGCATCAACTATGAAGGTGAGGGGGCAGAGGAGCAGAAGGCACGGGGGAGGAGGGGCGGCAGGAGGCTCCCGGTCCGCGGTGTGGGCACCCTGGGGCCGGGGTTACCTAGGGTCAGACGACCATCCTCCGGCCCGCTCTGAAGCCCCTCTCGCTTCCTTGCAGCCTTCCTGAAGCACATCCTCAGCGTGTGAGCCCGGCAGGTAGGGCCCTCCTACTCGCCTGGCAGACTAGTCTCCTTCCGGCCCCTCCGCCTGGGCACAAAAGCTGGGCAGTGCGTTTTCCTGTTCTACCTATGCGTGCTGGGGTTTGGCAACTTTTCACCTTTTTCCACAGACGGCGCGGGGTCGGACCCTGGGCCTCCCGCAGGCGGAAGCATGTTCCTACCACTAGGAGGCCACCTATTGTTTCAAAATAAAGAGACGGTTCCTCCCCTGGCCTCCGACTGCTGCTTTCTTCAGGGGTGGGGGTGGGAGGGAGGGAAGCGAGGGCTCTCCTCTCCCCGGTCCGTTCTCCTCCGTCTTCCCGCTGCTCCAAAGGGCAGGTTCCTCGCGCCCCTCCCCACACCATCCACGGGCGCGGTCTCCGTGCCCCAGGTGAGGCTCCGGAGAAAAGAGCAGCGGAGGGCCCCGCCCATCTCATTACTAATGCAGCAGGTCATCTGCATAAGCCCAGGCCAGGAATCCTATTGGCTGGGCCCGCTGAGGGTGACGTCATCGGGACGTTCGAAGACTAGGGCTGGGCCGGCCGCCGGAGCCATTACTGCAGGAACAGGTCCCGCAGAGCTCGGCAGCCAAGATGGTGGGGCCCGGGCCTGGGGGGGAGAGCGGGGTTGGGGGCGAGAGGCGGGAAGTTGGGGGTAGGGGCGAAGGGTCCCCGAGGGCCTGGAAGATTGGCGGCAGGGTTGGGAAGTCTGGGGAGTTGTCCTGCTGGGAAGCGAACGAGTCCCCGGCGCGGGCCCGGAGTTGGTGGTTGTGGGGGACGGGGCTGGAAGCTCGGGGTGTGGAGCTCAGCTGCTGACCGCCCCCCTCTTCTCCGCGCAGTGCGACTTCACCGAGGACCAGACCGCAGGTATGTGACGCGCCCCCTGAGGTCGCGCTCGGGGACTCCTCTAGCACCTGACCCCGCCTGTCTCTTCCGCGCCTCCAGGGGCGCCTCCTCCTGGAGCCTCCATCTTCTGTCTCCCTCTCTTCCTCCCTCTCCTTCCATCCAGATCTGAGCCCCCGCTCTGGGTGAGTGAGGGTGTGGGCATGAGACAGCTTGGCCGCCCGCTGCGGGGCGGGGAGGGGTCTGCGCTGCCTGTGCGCCTCCGACCCGTAATCAGCTTCCGCCTCTTCTCTCCTGACAATCCCCCTCCCCCGCCGCTTGGACTTGTGCGGACTAACACCGGGGACCCGCTCTTCTGTAAAGTGGGGGCCGGGGAGTTGGCGGAGGTCACTTTCGCCGAACGGCGAGGTGGGGAGTGGCCGGAGGCTGCCCCGGCCGGCCGCTGCTCCCGCTTCCTTATAAGGACCGGCCCAGCCGGGCGGCGGCGCATTCCTGCGGGTCCTGGCGGCGGCCGGGCCGCGGGGTGGGGCGTGTGTGTGTAAATGTGCGGCTCCTGCCCGGGGAGCAGGGCTGTGCCCTCCGTGGGACACCCGAGTCGGGAGTCGGACTCTGGGTCCGTCCCTCTTAGGGACTTGGCGCACAGAGGGATCTATCGGGTTTCCATGATTAAAGTTGAATGGGAACGGGCACCATGAGGGTTGGTTTAGCCCCCGTGTGCCCAGGGCTGATGTGTATCTGGATCCTCAGAGTTCAAGGAGGCCTTCCAGCTGTTTGACCGAACAGGGGATGGCAAGATCCTGTACAGCCAGTGCGGGGACGTGATGCGGGCCCTGGGCCAGAACCCCACCAACGCCGAGGTGCTCAAGGTCCTGGGGAACCCCAAGAGCGATGGTGAGGGTCAAGAACAGCCCCTCGGGGTGGGGGTGGGCCCAGTTCTTCAGCTCAGCGCTCCCTTTGCCTGGGTAGGTTCCAAACTCAAGCAGGTCTTGTCTCAACTAGCAAATCCCATGGATTTCTTCTGCTTGGAGTGGGAGCAGTCTGTTCGGCTGTGACCCTGTGACCCCCTTGGTTCTGAGGACTTGTGTGACTTTCCTCCTGACTTCTTTATGGCAGAGATGAACGTGAAGGTGCTGGACTTTGAGCACTTCCTGCCCATGCTGCAGACCGTGGCCAAGAACAAGGACCAGGGCACCTATGAGGACTACGTCGAAGGCCTGAGGGTGTTTGACAAGGAGGGGAACGGCACTGTCATGGGCGCCGAGATTCGGCATGTTCTCGTCACACTGGGTGAGGCTCTACCCTTTCTCCTTGAGCCCAGGCGCCACCTGATAGACACTTCACCTGTCAGCAGCTCCCACAATGCTCTTTCCCTCTGCAGGTGAGAAGATGACAGAGGAAGAAGTAGAGATGCTGGTGGCAGGGCACGAGGACAGCAATGGTTGTATCAACTATGAAGGTGAGGGACAAACTGGAGGAAGCAGCCATACGGGGCAGGTCAAGTACAGTTTGGTGCTGTCCCTGTCCCTGGACTTGGGCTCCAAAAAGTGTCAGGCAAGAGGCAGGGCCCTGCCCAGCCCAGGAGCGGGAGGCCAGGGTGTATGACAGGAAAGGAAGGGGCCATGTGGTGTGAAGGGTGGGGAAGGAATGGGAAGTAAAATAAATGGAATGTCTATGTCCCCACTGCCTGACCCCCTCACCCCATGTGTGTGTCTTGTCTTCACCATTAATGTCTCTTCCTTCCTGCAGCATTTGTGAGGCATATCCTGTCGGGGTGACGGGCCCGTGGGGCGGGTACGGCTCCTCCCAGCCTCTCCTTCTATAGTTGACCCCTCCAGTGTTTTTCTTCCCCACTTGCTCTCTGGCCCCTGCCCTACCCCTACTACCATCTGACTTCTGGCATGTTTCTGCATGGAGCTGACTGGGGAGGGGAGGGTCCTCAAAGAGGAAGACAGCCTGGGGGTGTGGTACCTCCTCTCCTAGAATGGGCTCTGAAGTTTCACTTCTGGGGCCTTAGGTGCTGGTGCCTGGGAACCCTGACACCTGTCCCGTCTTGCTTTAGGGTGATCCTTTGGCCCTGGAGCAGCGGTGGTTGGCATAGAGGGGTGGGTTGCCTGCCCCATTGTTCTGCTGTAGCTGAACAGTTCTTCCCCTTCCTTCTGCTGGGCAGCTTGGAGGTACCCTAACCCAAAACTCTGTCTTCTCCTCCTGCCAGTGGCTGACAGTAGCTTTAGGTGTAGTTAAGAACTTTTCCGCCTCTGCTGTGTTCTTGCTGCTCAGGGTGGGGTGGGAACTAACAGCTGGTGGGAGGGGAGCTGGGGGCCTAGAGAACTGGTCAGACTCAAGGTGACTCCTGCAAACTGACCCCAAGGTTGGTTGCGGCAGGTACGTCCCTTCCTTCGTAGTCTTAATGGTCTCCTGGCCCCTGGTGGTCCCCTCCCCTGGGCCCTGCCCCCTCGTTTACACTTTCTCCTTTCCACAGAGCTCGTCAGAATGGTGTTGAATGGCTGAAGACATTCCCAGTGTGCCCAGAGCCTTGTGCCTTCCCCTGTGTGAGACTGTATTAGCCCTGAAGGCTTCCCAAGTTCTCTTGTCACAGCACTTTTCCCAGCTTGTATCTCTTGGATGATGTTTGCCATCAGCATTCACCAAATAAACTTGTTTTCTGTGCCCTAAGTGCGGTTCTGTTTTCCTTCCTGAGCAGGGTGAAGGGAGAGATAATCCAGGATCAATGGACCAGGGGCTGGGGAAGGGCTTGTAGGAGCCCTTTGCCTCACTGAAGAAATGCTGACCGCATTCATTGCTGCTACAAAGGCCACCCCTTGGGGGATGCGGGAAGCCATAAATCTCTAGGACCAAGGCTGGCCAGCCTCGTTCCAGGCCACATCAGGCTGAGTCCTCGCCTAGCACTCTAGCTCCTTAAATCCAACGCTGACCCTCCCAAGCACCGCAGACCTCTGGTGGGGGAAACGTGGAGACTGTTTATTGGAGCTAAAGCGAGGGCACATTGGCACTGCCAGAGCCTGTCACCCAGCAGGGCTAGGGGCCAATAGCAACAGGAGGAGGTGAGATGCCTGCCTTCTCCCTGCCTAATAAGGGAAGAAATGAAGCCACTACTTCTGAAAGGGTAAATAAACAAAAGCTCCCGGTTGAGGGTGTCCTTCCAAGCCTTAAACAGCTATTTTTGGGGCAGGTGAGCGCCTCTGCCCAGCTCCTGCATCCGTGCACAGCCCTGACAGCTGAGCTGCCTTTGGCTGTGGGGAGGGGCCAGCGTCGGGGCCTGGTGCCTCTCTGGCCTAAGTGAACGCCCAGGGAAGAACTCGATAATGATGCCCCAGCCCGACCCGCTACCTGACAGCCACAGGTCAGAGAACACAGAAGGCATCCACAAGATAAAACTGAAAGCAAATTAATTTATAAAAAAGAAAAAGAAAGAAAAAAAGAGAAAATTTACAGAAAACTTTTGAACAGAAGGAAGGTGCCAAGACGCAGAGGAGAAACATGGGGACATGAGGAACGAAGGGCCTGGTGGGCGGGACAGGGGCTGATGGGGAGCCTGGAGTCACGTTTGCCTGCACATCGAGGGTGAAGAGGGCGAGCTGGTATGTGAGGCACTGGAATCTGGGGAGCTGAGCTGCAAGCTGGGGGTCAGCACTAACCTAGGTTGGGCACCCCTACCCCACTGTCTCCAAATCCCAGGGAAACCCTAGCTACCAGTCAAGGTTCTGATGGTCTTGCTGGAGGAGGGAAGAGGTTATGGGAATGATCCACTGAGTCATAAGAAAGAGGTGCTTAAGTGCTTTTTGAAAATTTCAGATTTTTAAAACTTTCCATCTTCTAGCTGCCCTCTCCATGTCTTCTAGGAGCCCACTGAGAAAGCCCAGGAAGGAAGAAGAGCCCTGAGCCCTGTCTTCCTCTGTTATCTACCACAGGAATCTCCAAAAATAGGTTTCCCCACCAAATACACATACGCTGACATCAACTACATTGGCGACTTAAAAACACAAAAAACTGACATTCAGAGGGAAACGGGTCATTGGCTGAGCTGGGGTGGCCTAAAACAGCAACACTGAGGAAGCAGCAGGAGAGATTAGTAGGAATAAACAGGGGGAGCGGGAGGGGTTTCTGAGTTGACTTAGTTACTACTGAGGGGCTGGAGGAGACAGGTTCTGCACCCTATTTTATCCCCAGAGCTCTCTCCAGAATGTTAATTACCCTTTTCTAAAATGGTCACCTCCCTCCTCCAAAAAATGTAAAAGTTGGATTTTTTTTTTTAGTGGGTGGAGGGAGCTCCAATGCAGCTTAAAAAAAAAAAATCTATTTCCTTTAAAAGGGCTTAATTTTTTCCATCCATAAAAAATGCAGTCGTTTTGAGGGGGTGTACCCTTTAGAAGTGATTAATTAGAACCTTGTATAAATACCTTCCCCCAGTCCTTCCTTTGAGGGCACATCCCCATCCTATCCTTCCTCCCAGACATTAGGAAGATCCTTTAAACAGAAGTCCTTGAATAATCCCATATAAAAATGCAAGCCCCTGGCAGGGGCTTTGGTGGGGGCTTTGGAGGGGGCAGGAAGTGCTTTCCTTACGTAGTGATGAGCTCTCCAGCTGGGGAAGAGTCCCAGTGGTGGGGGGAGGGCTCTTCCTGGAACCTTGATCTTCATGGGGGTGAGGGAGAGAGATGTCTGGCTGGCTCCTCACTGTGGAGGTGGCACAGGGGTGACTGTGCCTGGGCTCGGGGCTGTGGGGTCTGGAGGCAGGGGGGTGCCTGGGTCTGTGGAGAAAGGGAAGATGAATCAGCTAGGGTGAACAGGAGAGAGGGCACCACGGACAAACAGAACGGGGCACGGCGTGCAATGGGTGGGTAGATGAATGAGGTACCCACAATATACAACTTCCTTTCCCAACAACCTCTCCTACCTCACACTGGGAAAAGTGAAGACCTGAAATCATCCTCCTGCCCCCAAGGGAACTCTAAATGGGGCATCTGAGCATGATGGGGACAAGCAAAGGGGGTGCCAATCATCATGCAATCAGGTAGCTGCCTTTCAAGTTTACAGCTGAGATGCTCTGTGCCACAGGACTCCTCCATGACCCACCAGTGAAAGGCCCCAACGTCATCCCTGGTGGCAGCTGCCCGGCTGGGGGATGGTGAGGACAGCCAGAGAGGCCCTTCCTCCTGGATTCTAATTTCACCAGAGTGCTCAAATAGTACCTGAGCCCTTCCCCCTTGCCCTCCTCTCCCCATGTGGAACCCTCTCCCGCACCCTTCTCCCCTCCAGGACCCTTCTCACCTGGCAGTGGGCTGGCACTGGGCAGGAGGTTGCCCTGAACAGCTGCCACAATGGCAGGGCTCTGGGCTGCGGCGGATCCGAGCCCCGGCCCGAGAGGCAAGGAAGATGGCATGGTGGTGGTCGCCGGCAGGTTAGGATGTAGAGGGTTCGCCATGGACACAGGCAGGTTAGGTGGGGGGAGAGTGCCCGGGGCGAACGGGAGATGGTGGTGATGCCCATGCAGGTTAGGAGGAGGGGGAAGGTTAATACTGATGGAGTCGGCTAGACTACCAAATGGGATGATGGATGGAGCAGGAGGAGGAGGAGGCGGCATGCCAAAAGGCAAACCCAAAGGAGCATTACCCGCCACGCCTGGGTGCCCGCTGCCTGGCACTGCCCCTGGCATCATTGAGGGAGGAGTTTGTTGGTTGGGGAACGGTGAGGGGCCTGGGAATAGAGAAGAGATCCAGATGATTAGAGACAGAAAATCTCACTTATCAACTCACTTTTATAGGGAGGGTAATCTAGCCACTCCCAGGCACCACCTTCCCTTTTTCTGACACTGGAATTAGTGGTAAATCCTTGGAGCAGCATTCCAAAGATCCGGGTTTGGGGAAAGACCCCTGCTGGCTTGGGGATATGGCAGAGGTGGGCCCAGCCAGAGAAACAGGCCAATTCTATCTCCAATCCTATCACGTATCCCCTCTGAGGGGACCTGGAACGCTCACCTGGATCGCTCTGGTCAGCAAGAGGTCAAGAGCCCATCACTTACCATGGGGTCCAGGGGGTGGTACCCCTGGTGGGACTGCCCCAGGTTGGGGGGCTCCGGCTGGTTGTTGCTGCTGTGGCCCTGCAGTTGACCCTGTCTGCCCAATCTGTTCAGAGGGGCCCAAGCTTCCAGGAGGGACCCCACTGCTAGCAGGAGCAGGGGCCACAGAAGCCGGAGCCATCGCCAAGCCATGGACTGTGGGTGGCCCAGCAGCGCCTGTAGGTGGGATAGGCTGGGAGCCTGGGGGCAGGGCTGGAGGTGGCTGCTGCTGCTGCTGGTGCATTTGCTGGAAGTGCTGCTGCCGAGCCCTCATCTCCGCATACTTCAGCTGCTCCATGTGGAAGGCTTGCCTGTCGGCCAGGAGCTGCTGCCTCTGATACTCCAGCTGCCAGTGCCAATTGAGTACTGTCACCCGTGTTCAGGAGATCCCAGAGCAAACACCTTCCCCCTGCTTTATTTTCTGACAAACCCAGCCCCTCATTCTGGTGGTTCCCCACACGAGTCTAAATCAGTGCGTGAGCATCCCCTTCCCCTCCCCCATCTTCTGGCCGCCCACACAGCTTCTCATGGCAATGGTGCTAGTCTGGGGGCTAGCCCTTGCTGATTTCAGCTACAAAGCTTTGCACTTGTCATTAATCTGGAAAACCTTTCCAGTCCTCCTGTCAATTCATGTTCTTTTCTTCCTTAAAAATTGGCTAAAAACTCATCATTCTTAGGGAGCCATCTCAGATCAATTCACTAGCCTCTGAGCTTTTGGCCTTTATTCTGTTATCACCTCAGGACTTATATACTTGATTTGAAATCTCTTACTTTGAATTTGTCAGGTACTTTAAGCATTAACTGTTTTTTGATGTCTCCATACCGTATATATTTGATGTCTCTAATTGAATTGTAAATTCTCTGAGGACAGGGGCCCTGTATTCTCTTTCTTTCTTTTCTTTTTTAAATATATTTTTATTTATTTCAGAGAGAAAGGGAGAGGGAAAGAGAGATAGAAACATCAATGATGAAAGAGAATCATTGATTGGCTGCCTCCTGAACAACCCCCAATGGGAATTGAGCCAGCAACCGAGGCATGTGCCCTTGACTAGAATTGAACCCAGGACCGTTCAGTCCACAGGTCTGAATCCACAGGTCTCTATCCAATGAGCCAAACCAGCTAGGGCTCATCTCTTTCTTTTTACAACTTCTCAAAGACAAAGTGGTCCATAGCTTATCTATCCCATCCCCTTTTCAAGTTCATCTCCCGGATCTGAAGCCTCTACCCTCTCATCATGCTTTAAATTTGTTCACCCCCTCAATATACACTTATTGAGAGTTTACTATGGGCCAAGCCCTGTTCAAGGACCTGGAGATGCTGATCAAAAATTAACTAGGATCTCTGCCCCACGGAGGAGCTGACATTGCGTGGCACCTCAGTTCCAGCCTCACCTGTGGGCCACTTGTCCTTAACTACCTGGAGCTGGCTCCCCCTGCCCTGGCTTGGGCTGTTCCACTCTTGCTTTGGAGCCCTGTCCATCTCAGGCTTTCTGCTCTGCTGCTACCCTCTCCCCACTGCCCTGTCCTCAACTGAAGCACAGCTCAGCATCAAGGTGGGCCCCGGCTCTGCTGAACCCCTAGGGAGCATTACTCACTGCTTCTCGCTCCCGGTCCATGATCGTCTCCAGCTCCTCAAAGTGCCGGAGTTTGATCTCCAGCTTTTTCATCTGGGTCTCCACTAGCAGGGCCACCAGAGATTTGATCTTCCTCTCCTCAACAGCAGCTAAGTGCTGGGGAAGGAGGGGTGGAAGGCATGTCAGCGGGAAGACATTCCGGGGCAGAGAAAGGTGGCAGGTTTTAAGAAACAACTTGCGGTATTCACAGCCCAGAGAGCAAAACAGGCTTGATGTTTTTAAAAGAACATGAAGAAAAATCAAGTGTGGCAAAGGATAAGACAAAGTCAAATAATCTATACACATAAAAATCTAAGTGACCGTTCGACTATTTGACCAGTAGCTATGACGTGCAATGACCACGAGGGGCAGATGCTCAACATACAGGCATGGAAACATGGAACAGCCTGATGAATCTCAGAGGGAAAGGGGGAAGAAATTAAACGAAGAGCTTATATGCCTCCTAGAGATCCGGTGCACAGATTCATGTACCGGTGGGGTCCGTCAGCCTGGGTTGCAGGGATGGGGCCGAAACTGGCAGTCTGACATCCCCCGAGAGGTCCCAGATTGTGAGAGGGCACAGGCCAGGCCGAGGGACCCCACCGGTGCACAAGTCTGTGCATAGGGCCTCTAGTCAAATAATCAAAGCTTAAGAAACTTAGAACAGTGATGACCAACCCACCCTCTTAGGATCAAAAGAAAAAGGAAATGGCCAGCATTATTCAAGGGATGAGTAAGGATTTCCTCCAGGCGAAGTGAGATCAGAGAAGGGGCATCTCCCCCTTGGGGTTTTCTGGGTCTCTGGCCCTCACCTTGGCCTTCACAGCGGCGGCGGCCAGCGCAGCAGCAGCAGCGGTGGAGAGATTGCCCTCACCGATGTCCCTCTCCACCTTGGTCTTCCTTTCCCCCTCTGACTCCACCACTTCCTTCAGCACTTCCTCCTGCCCCTCCTTTGGCTCCTTCTCCTTCTCAGGGTCAACTGGGCCAGGAACAGGGCTGTTAGTCCTTCGGCCTCCCTTCACTCTCCTGGACTTAACCACCCTGCCGGGAGGCTCACCTATGGGGTCCCCATCACTCTTCTCTGACTCCTTCTCACTGTCGCCTTCTTTCCCTTTCTCTTCATCTTTCTTGGGAGCCTCGCTAGTCTTCTCTTTTGCTTCTTCCTCCACAGCCCCAACTCCTTCTCGGGGTTCCTGAAGTCCCAGGGAAAGAAAAGTAGAGGATATCAGGGTGACTGGTTCTCACACAGGATCTGGACTAGGAAATGAATTCACACCTCTTACTTGGGAGGTAGTTTGGCTCCAGGAGAAGCCTAGCCACCTCCTGCCTGAGCTGGACTAAGCCAGCTCCCCATCACTATGCTGCCACCCCACCCCCAGCCCCCCAATCCCCCCAGCCCAGGTCAATCCAGCTATACCTTGGGCTCCTTCTTCTCCTCTGTGGCCTGGCCCTCTGCCCGTGCCTCGTCAGTCCCGCTCTCCTCTGGGCCCGTGGGAAGAGGAAATGGGAAGTGGCTGATACAGAGTCTGTCTCTACAGCACTTTTCCCACAGCCCCCTTTCCTAGCCAAAATCTTAGTGAGAGGGTTAATAGGGAGCCAGAGACCCTAAGGTAAAGTCCTGGGGAAAATAAAACCCCCACCAATCTCCCATTTGTCTTGTGCTCTGAGGCCAACCGAGGCAGGGATGGCAAAGGGAAGCCAGGTGGAAGGGGAGAAATCTCGGAACCTGTCAGCCTTACCAATCCGCTCAGGCTCATCAGAGGTGGTTCCGGCAATACCACTACTTTCCAGACCGAAGGCTGGGTCCGCCTTGCCTGTCACTTTGGCTGCTTCCTCCACTTTCCGAACATGGGCCTCCACCAAGGCTGTGGGTACCTCTTCCTTCATTTTAGAGAACTCCTCTGCAAGTTTCAGAGAGGATGAGGATGGGAGTGGGGGCAGGGAGGCAGTTCTGGCCACCCCGGTGAAATCCCCTCTCTCCATCCAGACCAACATGGAGCCAGACAGGTGCCTGAGCTGATGCCAGCAGAAGACAAGGCCATTAAGGCAGCCAAACTTGAGAGGGTCTCAAGGTCTGAGTAACTAGTCCTTCAAACGCAAACTAAGCCCGGCTGGTGTGGCTCAGTGGTTGAGCGTCAACTTATAAACCAGGAGGCCAGGGTTCAATTCCTGGTCAGGGTACATGCCTGGTTGTGGGCTCAATCCCTAGCTGAGGGCGTGAAGGAGGCAGCCGATCAATGATTCTCTCTGATCATTGATGATTCTCTCTCTCGCTCCCCCTCACCTTTTCTCTCTAAAATCAATAAAAATATATTTAAACAAACGAACAAACAAAAAAACGCAAACTAAGAAGGCCAGGAACCCCCACATTACCTAGAGCCGACTTTGCAGCAGCAGAGGCGACTCGAGGATCGACGACGGAGGCCAGGAAGGCGACAGTGCTCATGACGGGGTTGCCCGACTGACTGAAAGGGATGGGCTGGTAGGCCAGGGGGCCCAGAGAGGCCTCCGAGTCCTCCAGGTACGGGTCTTCAATGGGAAGACGAAGAAAATGCAAGATGCACTCGTCCTGCGTGCGGCTTCCCACATGCTCAGACACTTTGTTCCAGTCGTCTTTGTACATTTCCAGAGCCTGGTGGTGGTGGTGGAGGAGACACAGCTTCGCTAACTTAGCCACTTCCCTTGAAGATCAATTCCCCCCATCTTACTAAGGCGAGCTGGCTTCAAAGCTCTCTCTGTCTTTGGTATTTGTGTGCTCTGTTGGGTCCAAAAGGAACTTGCAAGTAGCACTAAGAACGGATATGGCGTTAAGGAAATGGCCCAAATCTCTGGCCTGGAGCTGTTGCCTAGGGCAGGTGCGACAGGCATCGGGAAGGAGAGAGCCTGAGGGCAAGATCACGCTGCCCAGCTCACGAGTGCGCAGGCACCTGGCCACTTCCGTCACGCAGGCCTCTCTTTTCCTCGCCCCAATTACCTCCAGGAGAAGAAGAGTCTCCTGCTCCGTCCACTCTCGCGTGGCACTGGCCGCAGCTTTGCTCTGCAGGGTAAAGACAGGCGGGTCAGCCAGAGGGGCCTTGACCTCTGAGGAGTGAGGGCGCTCAGGCCCTGAGTCACCCCACACCTCCATACCTTGGAGGGCACGTTCTTCTTTGTGTACATGTCTGTGCGTAGCCCAAAGTTCTGCATGTCTGTTGGTTTCTCTTTGCCTTTGTCAGGGAAGTTGAGCATTTGTTGGGAAGCAGAGGTCTGCTATTTGTGGAGGGAAAGAAAGAGGTGAGTACAAATGACCACCAGGAGCCAGGGGCAGAGAGAGAAAGATAGAGACAGAAAGAGAGAAAGAGAGAGCGAGATAGAAACAGACAGAAGGAGCTTTCTTCCCAAAGTCAGGGACACCCCTGGGCGGGCTTCCTCCCTCACGGCTGTAGCTCCTCTGTTCTCATCTCTCCTTCCCGGGCAGGGGCCCCCAAACAAAGGGGGCAAATAAAAAGCCCAGCAGGGTCTACACCCCACCTACCAGCTCTGGCTTGCCCTTAGCGGTCTCTGGCACCAGGTCATCCAGCTCTTTGCCCTTGCGCCCAGCCTTGGTATCAGCATCAACCTGGCGGCCCTGGGGGACAGAGCTTGACGTCATGGAGGCTGGGCAGGGAACACCAGGCCAAGGCCCTAGAGGCCTCAAGACCAAGTCCTGGGTGGGCCGCAGCTCTGGGGCCTTCATGCCATTGCTCCATGTTCCCTTAATGGTTAATTAGGTCTGCAGTTGGCATGATATCCACTTGTATTCACATATGTCTTTACAAATTTCCTTAGGAGCTGGACAATTAGGTTCTAGTTCTAGATTTAGTACTCAGTGACCTTGGGCAAGCCACATAACCTTTCTCCTCTTAATTTTTGTAATGTGTGAAATGGAAGTGGAAAAATGGAAGTGATAATAATTATGAGTCAAAAATGAAAAAATGTTGGAAACATGACAAAGCTAAAAAATTTCATGCAACTGAATTTCAAGCCATTTTTCTCTATCTGCTCCATCCCCTACATTAGTCTCTGCTCTTCGAGGACAAGGAGCATCTCTTCTCCCTCAGCAAGTCCTTGTAATCTCAGGGACAGAGGCTGAGAGAGGTTGCTAAACACCTGGGGCTGATTCCTGTCGCCCTGTGCATCCCATGGAAAAGGAAGAAGCCTCAAAACACTTCTGAACCATTACCCTAAAAAACCAGAAAAAGAAAAGTCCAAAGAAGCCCAATTTTACTCCCCCCGCACCCTACAGCCCCTCATCCTACCTGTGGGGTCTTGGGTTGCAGAGGCACCAGCCCTGAGGGCGTGTCCGCTAAGACATGGAAGTGAGAGGTGGGTGGAGGTCCCATTGGGGTTGGTCGACTCTCAGCATCCACCTGGTAGTTTATAAGACCCCACTGCTCTAGGAAGGCGTGGACCCTAGGAGGAGACAGAAACAGGGTCACAGGCAACCAGAAAGCTGCATGAGAGCCGAGGACAGAGGTGGCCTAAAGCTCCCTCTCCTGCCCTGTCTTCTGCGCATTCTCCTCCCTGGGAAATCTCTCCTCCCACCACGTAAATGCCAAGTCTACAGCTCCAGTTAGGACTCTCTTCATATTCATCCACCTGCTCCACATCTCCTCCTGGACAGCCAATAAAATCGAAACAGGACATTCTCCTTTCCTCCACGCTGATGGGGTACCACTGCCATTCCCTCAAGTCACTCGCACCCCGAACCTGACCCTCACCTTTTCCTAGAGGTGTTCCTTCCTGCTCACTCCCCTATGTTCCTTGCTGGCATCTCTGTTTCTGCCAAGAGACATCTGTGGGCAGACATCCTGACATACCCCTTCCTCTCAGCTGCAAAACCCACCTCATGATGGCACAGACATCGCCTGCCAGGTTCCTGCGGCAGGCGGTAGAGGTGAGATACTCCTGGGGGTTCAGCCGGTAAGTGTCAATCATGAAGTTTCGGTAGGCCAGGTAGCTTAGGAGAGATGAACAATGAGGCAGAAAAATAAATGTCTGTTGACGGCTGAAGGGGAGGAGAAGTGATAAAGGAGCAAATAACTCCTCCTATATGACAAAGGCAAAAAAGAGCTCACAGTTTGACTCAATAAACAATGTGGGTCTACTATGTGCCTGACACCAGGGGTTCAAACACTGCTGACATTTTCCTTGATGGGTTTTTGTTTTTTTAAAAAATATATATTTTATTGATTTTTCACAGAGAGGAAGGGAGAGGGATAGAGAGTTGGAAACATCAATGAGAGAGAAACACTGATCAGCTGCCTCCCGCACACCTCCCACTAGGGATGTGCCCGCAACCAAGGTACATGCCCTTAGTCGGAATCGAACCTGGGACCTTTCAGTCCACAGGCCGACACTCTATCTACTGAGCCAAACCAGCTAGGGCTCCTTGATGGGGTTTTTAAAGTAAATTATATCCTTGGCTGTACTTGAAGGTGATTCACCCAACTTTTAAATAAGGAATCAAAAGGTAAAAAAAAGAAGCCCTTATTTCCAAATGCATATGTTAGAGGGAGGTCCAAATCCATGTATCCTACTCGTCAGCAAAGAATATGTTTTGAATGTGGAAAAGCTCAAATCCCAGTTCTACCATGATAGCCTTGGGCATGACACTTAAATTTTTGCCTCTCAGTTTCCCCATCTATAAAGTGGAGTGTCTGTTGAAGCTTAGAAAGGTCTGTAAAGGTCTAGTACAGTTTGAAAAATGATAGCTGTTGTATATAGTATAGTCATAGTGTAAAGTTTGAGACCATGACCCAGACTAAAGGATTCAGATCTCGGTTTTACTACTTACTAGCTGTGTGACCTTAAGCACTAACTTAACCCCTCTATACCTCAGTTTCCTAATTAGTGAACTGGAGATGATAATAACCTTCCCCTAAAGCTGATGTGGAGATTAAATTAGCCAATGTCTGTAGGACTGTGCCTGGGAGACAGTAAGCTCTCAATAAAGGTAGGCAATTATCATCATTTACTATTTTATGCCAAAAGTGCAAAGTGTAAGTTAGGAAACATGATTTCAAATACTGCTTTGCCACTAAAAAAATAGCTTTGTGTCCTTCCTTTGCTAGTCACATCATCTTGAAAGGCCTCCAGGTTATTAGTTTTTAATGTGGTGAGAACTATACAGCTTATAAGCTTTCTTCCAGATCTAAAAATCTATGATTCTCTCTTCCTGGTGATTTTGGTTTCTCTCCAGATAAAAAAATAATACATAAAACATAAAACTATAAAAAAAAAAAAAAAAAGGTCCTGGCTGGTTTGGCTCAGTGGATAGAGCGTCAGCCTGTGGACTGAAGGGTCCCAGTTCAATTCCGGTCAAGGGCACATGCCTGGGTTGCCGGCTCGGACCCCAATAAGGGGTGTGCGGGAGGCAGCCGATCAGTGATTCTCTCTCATCATTGATGTTTCTATCTCTCACTCCCTCTCTGAAATCAATAAAAATATATTTAAAAAAATAATAATAAAAATAAATAAATAAATAAAAAGGACTGCAAAGTGTGGAACAGTTCTAGTTCCAACCCTGAGGGCAAATCATGTTGATCATGTCACCTGGCCACTACTTCCTTTCCCCTGGAGAGCGAGGCTTCCTCACACACACTGCTTTCCCAGAAGAGGAGAGAAGCAGACCAGGCTACAGGAAAAGTAGCATCGCAGGAAGGGAAGGGAAGACGGCCCCCGAGAGGGGAGGCTGAGGAACAGATGGGAAGCAAGCCCTGGTTCTCAGGGAACCTGGGCTCAGCACTCAGGCTCACCATCTCATCATGACATTGATCCTGGAGCATCTCTAACCAGAGAAGATTGCCAAGCCTCATCCAAAGCCAAGCAAGTTTGGCCAGAGGCAACACCTTGAAGGAAATGAAGACTTCTGAGCCCCAAGCCCACACTTGACCTAACACTTCTCTCCAGAAAGCCCTCTCCATCCCGTAATTCACAGACGTGGGTCTTAGTAGTTTTCCCTCTCGTTTATCTATCAAAACCTACCCTTAGGGACCAGCCTGGTAACAGCCACTGACAGTTTAGTCAAAGCTATTCTAGGGAGATTTGCATTTTGGACAACATCAGTAATTGTGGATTGAAAGAGTCTGTACCCTGTTAAAAGAAATGGATTTGGAGCAGGTAGTTGTTTTGTACAGAAGAGCAGGCTGATATGGCCACTGGGCAAATCCTAGAGAGCGTGTTGCGTGGTCAGTGCTGGGCTGGGGCTGCCTGGGGGCAGCGATCCCTTATTTGATAAGCCTTGCACAAGCGCTTGGCTCATGGAAGAACTCAAGAAATGTTTGCTAAACAGGATGTTGCTGGATCAGGAAGAGTGAATGGGGACAGGAGTGGAGAAAGCGATTCATGAGCGGAGATGTCCTTACATTTCTGGAGTCTTGGACTTGTTCTTGCCGTTGAAGAACTCAGGGAGAGCCCGCCGCTCAATGGCATGAACACTGCAAGAGAAGCCAGTGCATTCAGAAGGCACTAGTGGAGAGATGGGAGCCCCAAAGAGAGGAAAAGCCTAGAAGGTGAGGCAGGCAAACAGCTGGAGACAGCAGGAAGGAATCAGATGCTTGGGGAGAACTTCCTCCCAGGGCTCCCCTAAAATGGAAGTGTACCCCAGTCTAGCTGACTGAGGAAGAAATAACTTATTTAGCGGCAGGAGAAGGAACAACATGTTGACCCAAGGAGGCAGGGAGAAAAGGGTTTAGTGAGAAGCTGGAGAACAATACCTATTGTAATCGAACCAGGCTGCATAGCTGGGAATGATGATGTGGTGAGTCTGCTCAGTCACATTGTCCTCATGCAGGTCCGGGTTCTTGGTCTGCTCCCCCTTGTTCCCCGTACTGTTTTCATCCTCATCCTATGAACACGGAGGCTGCTGGACACTCAGCATTCTCATCTTGCCCCCAGCAGCCCCCTGCTTCTCCCGCACCCCAGGAATGTGGGCACTGAAGATGGGTGTGGGGGTGAACAGTAATGGGCCCAGGACTGGAAAAGGGTCAGTTTTGAGCAATAGGTAGAATTAGTCTATGGGGGAAATGTCCGGGCAGGCAAAGTTCTGGGCAGAGGGAACTTTATAATCACAAATCAGAATCACATAGAGAGGTAGGGCCCCTCTAAACTGGCTCCACCTTGCCCGTGGTCTCCATGCTTTCATCCTCCTGTTCATCTGAAAGAGAGAGACAGCAAGATAGAAGGCTGAAGCCTCCAGAGGGGCCGAGAAGAGTCCTACTTTCTGAAAAGCCCCGGCAGGCGGGGAGTGACAGCTGGCCTCCCCGATCAGGCTGACTGCCCTGCCCCGATGCTCCCCGTCTTACCCAGGTCAGTCATGGTGCCTCCTTTGACCGGGGCTGACTCCGAGTCCTTCTTAGTGTTGACTGTAGGAAGAGAGTCATTTTATCAGACAGGTTCTGCCTAAACCAGGCCCTTACCTCTCTGCTGCTAAGTTCTAAAGATCTCATTTTCTCCAAAAACTTTCTCCTGATCACAAAATGTAGTAACTTCCTTCAGTCACAATCAGTCTAGGTTTTGAAACTCACTTGCCATTTTGCCCTCTTCCCAACCAAAAATTCATTTAAGTTTTTCCAAAGAGAAGCATTTTCTACTCAATGGATATTCATATATCAATTGTCTTTCAGGCCCTTATATCCATCCACCTATGTGTCTTTTAAAAAAAAATAAAAATGTCTTTATTGATTTTAGAGAGAGAGAGATGGGAAGGGAGAAGGAGAGAGAAACATCAATGTGAGAGCACAAAATCAACTGGCCGCCTTCTGCACACCCCCTACTGGGGATCAAGCCCCCAATCCAGGCATATGCCCCGACAAGGAATTGAACTGGTGACCTCTCACTGCATGAGACAACACTCAACCAACTGAGCCACATCTGCCAGGGCTGTAAGTTCTTAATAAAGTGAGACAGAGCCTGACCAAATCACTCTATAGAGAAGTGGTTGGATCTTAAATATTATTCTTTTTCCTTGCTTTTTAAAAAACAATCTTTATTGTTGAAAGTATTACATATGGCCCCCTTTTTCCCCAATTGACCTCTTCCAGCCCACCCCTGCCCCCCACCCCAGGCCTTCACCACCCTATTGTCTGTGTCCATGGGTTATGCATAAATGCACTCAAGTTCTTTGGTTGCTCCCTTCCCACCCACCCACCCTCTCCCAGATCTTAAATATTTTTGAAAGCAGAGGACACTTTCCCCAGCTGAATTCATACACGAAAGTTCAGGAGAGCTGCTCGGATCGACTAGGGGGTGGGAGTCAGAACTCCTCTCTCTGTGGCCCTCTTTACTCCACTCCTGAACTGTATTTGGGACCAGTCTCTAGAGCACAGATTATAACCAGTGCTGAAGAGCAGTGGTCTCCAAATGAGGTTCTCACACAGGATGCACAAGATGGTCCACTAGACTACAGCCAGAGAATATCAGAACTTCTCTTTATATTTGTCTTTTAATCTTACCCTTTACATTTTCCCATTCTTAGATAAGGTTTGCATGTGTTTTATAATGTTCTTAAAGGAGTGGTGTAACAGTTCTTGTATGTAATTTGTGCTCAAATATATTTTAGAGGTAGGGCCCCACCTTGGTTAAGGCGTTGACCCAATATGCCAAGGTTGTGGGTTCAATCCCTGGTCAGGACACATATAGGAATCAAACAATGAATGCATAAATAAGTGGAAAAATAAATTGATGTTTCCCTCTCTCTAAAATCGATCAATCAAAAAACAAAAAAATGGAATATGGAGACAACTACTGTCGGCACAAAGCACAGTCCACAACTTACTAGTAGTTATGGATGTGAAGTTAGAGGGTGGTCCATGGTGGTGGAAAGAACCTCTAGACCTGGGACTGGGCCTAGGAAATCAGCCACTCGGGGTTTGAAAGAGTAGGGGCAGGGCAGGCAGGCCCAGGAGCCAGGCCCAGCCCATACCTGTTTTGGGCAATGTCACCTCTTCTACGTTGGGGACCGGTGAGGGCTCATCCATGTCCTTTGTTAGGTCCTCTTGCTCCTCTTCTCTGTGGCCACGCTTGGACTTGGTGTAAGGTGCTGAGGGACTGGGAAGGAAAGGGAGTGAAGGAGAACCTAGTCATCCTTGGATGAGGAGTCCCTGGAAGTTCAAGTTCAAGGGACAGGAAGCAAGAGAGAACCCCAAGGGGCAGAACTGAGCAAAAACAGAAACCAATCACCTCAGAATAATGGGAAGTGGCCAAGGCTTTCATTTGGAGATAAAGCTCTCTTTGAGTTTACTAGTGGCTGGGACTAGAACTAACAGCTAGGCAGCTAAAGATGAGTAGGTCTAGGGTCGGGTGGTCATGGGAAGGTTTGGAGAGATCACTGACGGTGGGGGCAGGCTAGGGGCTAGCATACCCTTTCTTAGCATTTTTCTTCTTAGCTTCTGGGGTTGGTGAAGGAGAGGGGGAGCGCTTCCTTTTCTTATAGTTCCCCCCCTTCTTGTCCCGTCGATCTGAATCCGGGCTGTTCACCTGCAGGTTGGGGAATTGGGACAAATGTCAGTCAATAATCTCCAGTGAAGACTTATTCCAAAACTTATGCTAATGGCTCCAAGAAGAAAGAAGAGGAATTTCACCTCATCTGTCAGTGTCTTGGCTGAAATCTTCTTTCGGCGGGAGACAGGGTTTTTGTCATCATTTACTTCATAGTCTTCCTCATTCATCCATTCATTGAAGGTGTCTGTGTCCAGGATCCACTTCGCATGAACCTAAGTACAGAGGAGACTGCGCTGAAGAGCCGCCTGGAAGCCAAAGCTCTGCCAGGGGCCCTTGACAGAAAGCCCACGGGCACAGATGCTGCTTCCTCTCCGAAGAGAGGCCTGGTCCTGGCACCGTTTTTCTGGGGGCAGCGCGGGAACAGGGCAGCTCACCTTCCGAGGCTTCTCGGGAGTCGGAGCATCTTCCACAGACGCTTCAACTTCACTGGCCGGGATCCACGTGTCGTAACTGCCATGGGAAATTCACCGTGAAGCAGAATCAGTAAGATGGGGTTGTGGAAAAGACAACTGGAAATCTTTTCCCTTTCCCATGTATAAAAAGCAGTGTTGTTGGGTTATTATTTTGGTATAATTATTCCCCAGTTAATATTGGGATCCTTTCATTATAAAGTCATAAAAACAACTACAAAATATTTCAAAAATAAAAAAGGACCACACTAACCCAACTACTTGTGACATTCAGTATATGGTTTTTCCCAGTAACTTTTTAAAATATATATATTTTTATTGATTTCAGAGTGGAAGGAAGAGGGAGAATCACCAATGGGCTGCCTCCTGAATGGGAGAGGGGAGGAGGCGAGCCCGACCTGGGCATGTGTCCTGACCAGGAATGGAACCGTGATCTCTTGGTTCATAGGATGATGGTCAACCAGCTAGGCCAGTAACTTTTTTCAGTATAATTTTGTCTTAACGTAATTCAATGATACTGGAGTTATTTTATATCCTACTTTTTGCAGTTACTATTCATTTAACAAATTATCCATGTTATTTCTATAAATTTAAAGGCTGCATAGCCCTGCCAGTGTGGCTCAGTGGTTGAGTGCCCACCCATGAACCAGAAGGTCTATGGTTCGATTCCCAGTCAGGGCACATGCTCGGGTTTTGGGCTCAATTCCCAGTGGGGGGTGTGCAGGAGGCAGCCAATTCATGATGTCTCTCTCATCGATGTTTCTATCTCTATATCCCTCTCCCTTCCTCTCTCTAAAAATCAATAAAAACATATTTAAAAATAAATAAAGGCTGTATAATAGCCCACTAAATAGACATGTAAATTGGCTGAAACAATTCCCCACCATTAAACATTTAGATTGTTTCTAATATTTACTTATCAAAAATTATACTGGGGGGAAAAAAAATTATACTGGAGTAACGATTTTGCATGTAAAGCCCCGATTCTTTTAGCCTAAGCCTGGTCCAATAAATACCAACCTCCCCCAAGATAGGGGATTCACATAATAGGAGAGAGGAGAACAAATTAACAAACCTAAAAAACCCTAAAATAACCCCAAAAGATAATAAAGTGAAGAAAAAACCCCATACACACACACACACACACACACACACACACACACCCCTCCGAATCCCTCCTTGTTGCTTTGCTAGATGTCCTGGCACCTCCCAGCCTGGCTCTGTACTTACACCTGTCCCCAAACCCATCCTCACCTGTCAGGGTAATAGCCCCAGTGCAGAAGAACCTGCTTGTCCCTCTTCATGACCGGTCGCACCCATTCCTCTGGGGATAGAGACAGAGCAGGGAGAGAGATAAGCTAATGGGGTACAAAAGAGAACTCTGTATAGAACTCCTGTTGCAGCAGAGGATCTGTAAATAGGAATGTAAGGCGGTAGAAGAATTTAGGGTTGAAAGGAGAGAGCAGCCCAGGCACCGCATGGGATCTGAGCAGTCCTCCACCTCCTAGTCCAAGCCATTCACTGAGGTGCCCAGGGAAGCCAGGCCTCACCTTCTTCCAGGTTCCCTGGGACAGGATACACAACATGGGAGGCACTGTTCCTATCCTCGGTGACCGTTCCCTGGATGGTACAAAAAAGGAGGTAAATATACCCCCCTCCAAATCACTCATCAGTATAAATAAGCCAAAATAAGATTTAACCACAGATCTGCCTTCCTAATCATATTTTGCTCAGAATGGTTTTAAAGTGAGTTGCCCTCTCTACTAAGCACACACTAGCTCAATGGCGGAGGAAAATAGCTGGGTTTGTGCTAATAATGAAGAAAAGTCAAAGAATTAGAAACTGCTACAGATAATCTGAGTAAATAATCCACACATGGGAAATGTGAAGTTGACTGTGTGCCTTTAGCAATGACTTCTGCTTCCTATGCTAGAGTTCCAAAGAGCCAAGATTTCATTTCTCTGACCTCAGGCAATACCAAGTTCATTGGAAGTAAAAGCTTTTCCCCAGACTGAGTCTCTAGGAACAGTGACTCAAACCTGTCAAGCTTGGAAAATGGGAGGAGCAGACAGAGAATAGCCCAAGGCTTCAAGTCTAGTCATTTTCCAAGTAGGCAGAGGCACCTCTGCCGCAGAACACATGGCTCCTCAGGGCTATTTATTGAATGGAAACATCAGGAAAAGGGTCGCGGACTTTCCAAAACCTTGCCTGCCCCACCCACTCACCTGGTGTCTCTTGATAATGTCCTTTAATTTTCCTAGCAGTTTGGGTTCAATTTCGGGGCACAGAAAAATGTTTGGTCGAGACAGGCAATTATTCTGTGGGGAGAAGAAGTAGATGGAGTGAGATTATGGGGGAGGGTGTTTTGGATTCCTGCTGAGGGAAGGGAGGTGAAAGGGGGCAGGTTCCTGACCAGTACCTGCACCAAGGACTTCTCGATGGTCATGAACATTTCCACGTTGCGGTCCATGCGTGATGGGTTCTGGAAGTCGTAACGCCGCCTTGTGAAGAGGCAATAATCCAGTGAGTGATATAGTTGAGGTCGGGGGATCAGGTTAGGGTATGTGACTATTTAACCTGGGAAACTAGGAGGCAATCCCATTCATGGCTATTGTCAAAACTGCCTAGAATCTGGGGTTTACTGATCTCAACTCACTCTGTACTGAGTCCAAAGGACAAAGCAAAGTTTGAGATGCCAACCTAAGAATCCCTTTTCCTCTACAATACACATACTGATGCACACATACTCACTCAGTCTTGGAGACTATTTTGGCTCTGACTCCCAGCCCTTTTTCTGACCTAGCAAGTCAGGCCTACTGACCTAACAAAGTAAGAGACTCATAAAAATGTCTACTTAAGCTCTGCCACCCCAGAAAGACCCCGAGGAAAAATTTACCCGAGGAAAATCCCTCTAAACTACATATAAAGAGCATCAAGAGAGGGCATCTCACCATCCCTGGTCACTCTTGAATTTGTAGGCAGCTGCAAGTATGTGGCACAGGGAGCCTCCTGCTTTGAAATCTAGGAAACATTTGATCTACAAAATTGAGACAGGGAAGAAGTATGTAAGAGTTACATCCTAAATTCTCTTATTACTTAATCCTCCCACAAAATCCCATGCTAAAGTGATCTCCCTCTCAAAGCTGGAATTCTTTAACCCCTGTGCCATTGTATCATGTAGCCTAGAAGAGTGGAAAGAAAGAAACGAAAAATCACAAAGCCCCACTTTGTGCCAAGCACTTACTGGGTTCCCTCACTGACCATTACAGAACGGTCATAGTGTTGTCATACTAATCCTATCTAGAGATGAAGGAACCAAGATGCAAAGGGTGAAAACTGCTTGGCCAAGTCACAGAGGCACCAAGTGACAGAGCCAGGATTTGAACACAAGCCCGTGCAAATCCATGCCATGAGAGTTTCATGCACCGAGCTCACACACTCTGAAATAACCTGTTGCACAAAGTATTACTAAGACAAAGGGAATGGCAAACTGGGGACTAGGCCAAGGCCTCAATGTCCTGGCCAGGGATAGGGATGGTAAAAAATTACCCAAATGTCAAAAATCATGAAATTTACAACCCCCCCGCTAAAAAACAAAACAACAGCTTCTCCAGTTTTGAGGATTCACCCCCTGGCTTTTGCACTCACCGGCAGTTTAGTGAGCGGTGCATTGCTGACATGTTTGCCAAAAACTTCTTCCTGAAATTGTAGCAACTGTACAACCAGGCTAGACAGGGACTTGTTGGTGGGTGGTTCAGCTTGTATATACTGGGGAAACAGAGAGAAAGAAAAGAAAAATAGACCCCAGGTAAATTGACCACCACTTCCCTATTTCTTCCCCAGGAGCTCTGGAAGCAGCTGGGGCAGAGAAAATTGTGTCTTCTTCCCCCACACGTCTAGTTTCTATAAAGAAAATGGCAAAAGGGAGACAGACCCTCGACGTCCCTCACCAGGAAGTTGCAATTGTGCTGCCCCCAGCCCAGGTACACCCCGACATTGGATCTCTACCCTGAGGGCTGTAAAAGTCTGAAGATTCCTTGAGTTCAGGCCAGGGAAGCAATACCTTTGAGGCTCTAAGTGAGACAACAGTGTATTTCTGGGGGTAACTTTGTGGAAGGCCAAGCTTCGCCGTTATCAGGCGGCTTAAGAAAGGTCAAGGAAGTGAGGCAGGGCAAACAGGGCGAGAGGGCAAGCATGGGGGCAAGCATGGGCAGAGCGAGCTCCTGCATTCTGCTTCTGCGAAGGGACAGGGCACAGATGTCTTCGCAGGCCCTCCGAGGTGGGAAGGACCAGCTACCATCTAGCCTAGTGGGAAAGAGCAAGACTGCCCCTGTCTTTTCTGAGGAAACCTTAGCTGAGACAAGTAACCCTGGGCATTCTTTTTTTAAAAATATATTTTATTGATTTTTTACAGGAGGAAGGGAGAGGGATAGAGTTAGAAATATCGATGAGAAAGAAACATCGATCAGCCGCCTCCTGCACACCCCCCACTGGGGATGTGCCCGCAACCCAGGTACATGCCCTTGACCGGAATGGAACCCTCCCGGGACCCCCTCGGTCCGCAGGCCGACGCTCTATCCACTGAGCCACACCGGTCAGGGCGCCCCGGGCATTCTTAAACATTCCCATGCTATGCTACTAGCATCCTCGCCTTCTGTTCTAATTTAAACCTGAGCCAGCAGGCAACTTTCTCTTTACCTTTTGACCCGTTTGCTCGCCCTAATCACAGAGCAGAGCCTCCTTCTCAGCGGGAGGTGTACAGAGACCCCTGAAGGAAAGGGAAGTGACAAGGAGCTAAGCGCTGCAAAGCGGAGGCAGGGCACGGGACTCAGCCCCTGGATGGATCTCCCTCCAAAGGTCAAAGGTAGAAGCCTGGGAACCCGCGCCCCGGGCGGAGGCGCAGCCAAGGCCGAGCCCCGCGCCGCCGGTCGGGACCCGGCACCCAGAGCCCCGCGCAGGGCGCTCGGGACCGGGACCGGGACCGGGACCAGGACCAGAGCGGCGTCCTCCTCAGCCACTCGTCCCATCGGACGGGCTGCAGGGCTGGGCAGGAGGCGCCGGGCGGAGGGCGGCCGCCGCGACCCCGCTCCGGGAGCAGAGAGCAGGCCGGCGGCTGTCTCGGAGAAAGCCCGCATGTTTAGGTGTTGCTTTCAACAAGGCACAGACAAAGGCCAGCCCGGGAGGAGTGCAGCGGGAGACGGTAAGGCTCCTTCCACCCTTTGTTCGGCACCGATTCTCTCCGGTTGGGGTGGGGGGCCGGGGGCAGAAAGCGTGGCCTAGACTCTGAACCCCAAGCCCAGGCCATGCCGGGCCAGGCGGCGGGCGGCTTCCCTGTGGAGCCGGGGAACCGGTGGGAAGGGGCCGCTGCCAGGAACCGGACCCGCGGCTCCCGAGGCCCTGCGGCCCCTGGGGGCGGGGGGCGGGGGGACAGGTGACCGCCAGGTGGGGGCCTGTTCCGGCTGATGGAGCGCCGAGGGCCTGCGCCGCGGCTGTCTGCCCTCCTGCTTCCACCGAGCACAAAGCGCCGGGAGGCCTCGGCCGGCCGGTCCCCGGTCCCCGGTCCGCGGGCAGCTCCGGCGCGCGCCGTGGCGGGGGGACCCCCGCCGTCTCTCCCGGAAAAGAGGAGGGTGGGCTGCTGGCACCGGGCCCGCGGGGCAGAGGGCGCCGCCGGGGAGGCGGGGGCTGGAATGCGAAGCCGCAGCGGGGCGGGCGGCGGCGGCGGGGGGCGCGGGCCGGAGGGCGCGCGGGGGCGGCACCGGGGCCCGCGGCCGCCGAGGGGGCAGGAGCCCGGGCGCGGCGGGGCCCGGTCCCTTTGTCCCGCCCCCGGGCCGCGCGGCCCGGCCCGCGTACCTTCTTGTAGTTCTTGCCGAGCCAGAGCCGCACGTTGTCGAACTGGGTCACCGTGTCCGCGGCCTCGTAGTACTTCACGTTGGGGCCGCCGTCCTTCTTCCGCACCGCCATCTTCTCGGGCTCGGGCCCGCCGCCGCCCGCCCCGCTCCGCGCAGCTCCCGCCTCCTCCGCCGCCTCCGCCCGCCTCCCGCCGCCGCGGCCGCCGCCTCCCGCCGCCTGGGTCCCGGCCCGCGCAGCGACCCCTGCCGGCCGGCCGGGCGCGGCCCGACCCCGGGTGCCTCCCGGGAGGCGGCGGCGGGAGCCCCGGAGCGGCGGCTGCTTCCGGGCCGGCGCCCGCTGCCGGGACCGCTCGGACCCGGTTCTCGTGGCCTCTCCGCCCGGGAAGCGGCTCCTCTCTACGCTCCCCCAGGGGGCGCCGTGGCCGGCACCGCGCGCATCCCGAGCCCCTCGGAGCCTGGGACCAGGAGCCCAGACCCCCCTCCCCGAGATGTCCCCGCCTCTCACCCGGGGAGACCGTGCGAACGCTTCCCGAGCCGCCCCTCATGCCCCGTCCCAGCGCCTCTCCCTCCTCCATCCCGGGGTCCCCGGGCCGCCACCCTCGGGGCCAGCCCCTGCCCGCCAGCTGCTTCCTCTGCAGGCAACGCCGTCGCCCCTACAGAGCGCTGCGCTCCCTGAGACCCCGAGTCTTCGCTGGGTGGGTGGCCCTCCCAGCCGGGGTCCCCCGTCCCCCCGATGTTGCCCTTTGAGCGGCAGAGCAGGGAGGTGAGGCGCGGGGAGGGGGCGCGCGGACGGCGGGCGTGCGTCCCCGCCCGGCGGACTCCTTCTGTAAGTGCGAGGCCGGCTGCAGTTTTGGGAGTCACGGTGGCCGAGTGGTTAAGGCGTTGGACTCGAAATCCAATGGGGTTTCCCCGCACAGGTTCGAATCCTGTTCGTGACGGCCGCTTTTTTCCCCCTTTTCCCTTCAGGACCTGTAAAGGGAACCCCTTGTTTTCGCACATGTCTCGTGCACTTACCTTTCTGCCTCGGAAAGTGAAGCCGGAAGGTCTCACCCTTGGATTGGGGGGAAATGGGGGCGATCTTGGAAGCTTATTGTCCACAACCATGTCGGCTGCTAGAATACAAGGCACTCTCAGAACTCTGTAACTGCAGGTTTGCTAGCCGAACTTTGACATCGTTTCATGCTTTCGGTAGGGAACAGCAAAGGATTTGAAGAAGGGTTACGTTTTGTTTGGGAATGTGAATACCTGTTGTGCTGTCATAGTCAAAACTGAAGTTTCCAGGGGGAGAGGGCGCCTCTGGATTTGATGACCGGAAGTCATGTCTGGTAGGTCTGATTACAAATGAAGACCCAGGAGCAGGGCATGCTCTCATTTGGATTTCCTTGAAGAGGTGCGCCTCAGGTACCACAGGGCTTGGGGGAGTGGCCTATGGAAGCAAATAGGCAGATCTAGCTGGAGCTAGTGTGGGATAACTGTCACTTTTTATTGAGTGCTCACTAGGTGCCAGGTACTGTGCTAAATGCTCCATTAGCCAAGATAGGGAATCAGCCCCTTCTCTCACCTGCACTCACCTCACTCAGTTCTTCCTGTACCCCCGTTTCTGATTGTGGGGAATAGCTAAGGTACTTGTGGAGGATGTGCTTCTTGTATTTCATTTCTTGCACAGCACCATCTTCTCCAAGGAGGATCCCCAAAGGACCAGGGGTTCGTACCATTGCTCATGCTGTATTTCCCACGCTCCCCCTCACCACTGTCTCCTTCCCACCCCCACCATAACCACTTTCCATGCTGTACACAGGTTTGCTCCTCCTCTTTGAAGCTCTTGATGACTCCAGCTGGAACCTATCAGTCTACCACCACCATTCATGCAAGGAATCTCCTTTAATACACGTGTGCAAAAATTAATTTTTACAAATTATATTTATTCTAACTGCCAACTATGTCTCAAATCTGTGTGCTTTTCTCAGGATCGAGTGCAAGCTGGACCCACCACTAGCTGGAGCCTTTATTTGGAAGGTCAGAGTTCTTGTGAGAACTACATGAGTTATATGTAAGCTGTACCACAGCCTGCACAATGTAGCTGGAGACCTTAAAACTTTCCACAGCTGCCCTAGCTGGCTTGGCTCAGTAGATAGAGTGTTGGCCTGCAGACTGAAGAGTTGTGGGTTCAACTCCGGTCAGGGGCACATGCCCGGGTGTGCAGGAGGCAACTGATCAATGGTTCTCTCTCATCATTGATGTGTCTATCTCTCTAGCCCTCTCTCTTCCTCTCTGAAATCAATAAAAATATATTTTTAAAAAACTCTCCAGAGCTGCTTTTGGTCTCTTTTCTCTCACCACTCTCCCGTATTTCCTACTTCCATCCCCTGGCATTATTTTAGTTCTCGGAGTAGCATTTGTCCGCGTTCATGCTGTTCTCTGCCTGAAATAATCTTATCCTCACCTTCTACTCAGTCTCCACTTAAATGTCGGTTCTCTAATCACCTGTTGCCCACCATGTCCTATGGCCTATGCCCTAATCTTCTGTGAATTGTTTCCTCTGTAGAATATAAACTCTTGGCACCTATAAGCTCTTCAATAAAAAAAAAAAAAAATGTTTTTTGAGTAAATGGGTGCTTTTTACAGTGGCTATGTGTACATGTTTTAGCCCTCACTCAGACTGTACTATAAGCTTCTTGGGATTTAGGATTGTATTTCATTTGTATCTACTCTCCTAAGTGTTACACGCAGATGTGATCAAATATATACTGTAATCCTACCGAACAGACTCAGTCCTTGGCTTCCACCGAATCCCATCTTGCGCATGCTCTCAGGTTTAAATATCTGGAGAGCCAAGACCAATACCGGCCAGCAGAGGGCACCCGACAACTGTTGTGAAAGGAAGAAGGCTCCATGGTTTTATAAAATGGAGGCTCTGGACCGAGAATGAGAGCCTGGCAGAGGTTGTTTGGTTCTTAGGAAATCCACTCCCAGGTGCGTCCCTTGTCACTTTTGGGGGTGAGAGGCCAAGGCTTCCGATTCTCATGAACAGTGGATAAGCTCAGATTGTTGCCATCCCACAGCCACCGTCCCCACTTCTTCCATCCTTCTCCTTTCATCCCAACAAATCCTGCCTCTTTCTTTGCGTTGCATAATCAGGCCTCCCTCCCCCTCACCATTTTTACATTCTACTCACTGCCCTTCTTTTCTTCTGGTTCGGTATTCGGCCTTGCTTATCTGCCCTTAAGTTCCCGTCTCACCTAGACTTGCAATCCCACTCATTTCAATCTAAGGAACCTTCTGTAAGTACCCTTCCATAATATGTTCAAATTCTCCTCCTCTGCTGGATCAATCCTCCTTCTTTTTTTAATCTTTTAGTTATTTTATTTTTTATAATCGATCAATCCTCCTTTAATTCAGAACAAAACTACACCTGACACTTACGAACCACCACATTGTTTTTTACTTCCTTTTATTTTTTGAATAAAATGCATACTTTCTGCCTGCGGCTTCCTATTATCTTAACAACCCTGTGGTACAAATCTTTGCTATGTTTGAAACCATTGATTTCTTTTTTTTTTTTTTTTTTTTTTTTTTTTTTTTTAATATATTTTATTGATTTTTTACAGAGAGGAAGGGAGAGAGATAGAGAGTTAGAAACATCGATGAGAGAGAATCATCGATCAGCTGCCTCCTGCACATCTCCTACTGGGGATATGCCCGCAACCCAGGTACATGCCCTTGACCGGAATCGAACCTGGGACCTCTCAGTCCGCAGGCCGACGCTCTATCCACTGAGCCAAACCGGTTTCGGCCCATTGATTTCTTAATGGGCTGCAGAGACACTGTACCCGGTTTTTCTCTTAGAACAGCAATTTTCAACCTTTTTCATCTCGTGGCACACATCAACTAATGACTAAAATTCTATGGCACACTAAAAAATAAGTTTTTGGCCTATCTGACCAAATAAGAAGGTATAATTTTGATTCATTCACACCAAATGGTTATTGTTGTGTTGGCTGGGTTTTGTTTGTTTGTTTGTTTGTTTGTTTTTTGACAGTCGGCAAAAGAGGTCAGTGCCCCTGACTAAATAGTCAGGTATTGCATATTTTAAAAATTCTTGAGAGCTATAGCCAGTTTGGCTCCATGGATAGAGCATTGGCCTGTGGACTGAAGGGTCCTGGTTTCGATTCTGGTCAGGGGCAACATGCCCAATTGCGGCCTCCATCCCCAGTAGGAGACGTGCAGGAGGCAGCTGATTAATGATTCTCATCACTGATGTTTCTGTCTCTCTCTCTGTCTCCCTTCCTCTTTGAAATCAATAAAAATATATTTTTAAAAAATTATTGAGGCATACTGGTGGAAAATCGCTGTTAGAACACTGTTTCATCAACAAGTAAAGTAAGGTTTGCCCTAGCTGGTTTGGCTCAGCGGATAGAGCGCCAGCCTGTGGACTGAAGGGTCCCAGGTTCTATTCTGGTCAAGGGCACATGCCTGGGGTTGCCAGCTCAATCCCTGGTGGGGGGCATAAAGGGGGTAGCCAATCAATGATTCTCTTTCATTATTGATGTTTCTATCTCTCTCTCTCCTCTCTCCCTTCCTCTCTAAAATCAAAAAATACATATTAAAAAAACAAGTAAACTAAGGTTTTACTTTACAAATTATATATTAATTTATTTTTAAGTGAAAGAGAGTTTATTGGTGAAGCTGTGAGACAGAGTGGCTACTCCACACAGCCACCTCACCCGTGGATATGTTTTTATAGATTCTAGAGGGGAGGAAGGGAAGAGAGAGAAAAAGAGAGAGATACATTAATGTGAGAGGGAAACATTTATCAACTGGTTGCTTCCCACTCGGAATCAAAACTGCAACCTAGATATGTGCCCTGACCTGGAATAGAACCTCCAACCTTTTCATGTACAGATGTCACTTCAACCAACTGAGGCATCCAGCAGGGCAAACTATACATACATATATATGTATATTTTTAAATATGTTTTTCTGATTTTAGAGAGAGAGGAAGGGAGAGGGAAAGATAGACACATAGATGAGAAAGAAACATCAATCAGCTGCCTCTTACACACCCCCACTGACCAGTAAATGAACCTCTTGATGCATAGGTCAATGCTCAACTACTGAGCTACACTGGCCAGGATATATATTGATTGGCTTCAGAGAGGAAGGGAGAGGGAGAGAGAGATAGAAACATCAATGATGAGAGAGTGTTATTGACTGGCTGCCTCCTGCATACCCCACACTGGGGATCGAGCCTGCAACTCCAGGATGTGCCATGACCAAGAATCGAACCGTGACTTCCTGGTTCATAGGTTGATGCTCAACTGCTGAGCTACACCGGCCGGACCAGGCTATGCTTTTTTAAAATATTTTTATTGATTTTTTACAGAGAGGAAGGGAGATGGATAGAGAGATAGAAACATCGATGAGAGAAACATCGATCAGCTGCCTCCTGCACACCCCGTACTGGGGATGTGCCCGCAACCAAGGTACATGCCCTTGACTGGAATCGAACCTGGGACCCTTCAGTCCGTAGGCCGACACTCCATCCACTGAGCCAAACCGGTCAGGGCTGGGCTATGCTTTTTTATTTTTTTTTTTTTTTTTTTTTTTTTTTTTTTTTAAATATATTTTATTGATCTTTCACAGAGAGGAAGGGAGAGAGATAGAGAGTTAGAAACATCGATGAGAGAGAAACATCGATCAGCTGCCTTCTGCACATCACCCACTGGGGATGTGCCCACAACCCAGGCACATGCCCTTGACCGGAATCGAACCTGGGACCCTTCAGTCCGCAGGCCGACACTCTATCCACTGAGCCAAACCGGTTTCGGCAAGCTATGCTTTTTTAAACTAGAAAATTTAACTGAAAAAAAGAGAGAAAATAACTGTTTCTCCATCTCATTTGTTTTCTTTGTTCTTCTGTGGAATTCTACCAAAGCTTCATTCTTTTCCCTCCTCCCAAGACAAAAATCTCAAGCCACCATCCAGGCATGGTCCTTTATCTCTGGCTGGCTGTGTCTGCATAGCTGACTTAGTGTCCCCTGAAACCCAAAACAAAACTTCTCTTCCTTTCCCAGAATCACATTCTAAACTTTTTCAATTTATGTTGATACTATTCTCAATTCGATCTAGTTTCCAACCTTAAGGATTACCTGACATTTTTTTCTCTCCAGCCCATCATTCATCAGTGATTGCTTCCTTCATTACATCATTTAGTTCATGCTTCTGTTACAATGGCCTTCCAGGTGCCCCAGTTTCACCACACAAATCTCTAAAACACATGACTTTCATTATATTACTCCCTTGTCTAGGAACATCAGTGTCTCTCTGATCAAACACATGTTCCTATTATCAATAACACCCTGCCTAAATCACCCATTTTTTTATCCTTAATTCTTCCCAATAAGATACCCCCAATCTAATCAGGCTGGGCATTTCCATTTACAGCCTAATTCCTTCTCATAAAGCTCCTGTCTCTTCACTTTATTTATTTTTTTAATCCTTACCCAAGGACATTTTTCCATTGATTTTTATTTTTTAATATAATATAATCCTATCTAATAAAAGAGAAACATGGTAATTAGCCGTATGTCCACTACCCTTCCCATTGGCTAATCAGGGCAATACGCAAATTAACTTCCAGCCAAGATGGTGGCCGGCAGCCAGGCAGTTTGAAGCTAACATGAGGCTTGCTTGCTTCAGTGATGGAGGAAACCAACGTTCCCCGCCTGCCTTGCCAGCCTCTGAGCTTGCAGTTTGAAACATTGTTACAAATATAGAAGCTAAACAAAACCCCAGAAACCTGCTTTCAGCCAGCTGGGATCTCAGAGCTGGAGTTGAAACAGTGTTTCAATTATAGAACCCAAACAAACCAGATACCTGCTTTCAGCAGCAGAGGCCTCAGAGCTGGAGCCAGAGCTAAAGCTGGCCCAGAATTTAAAAAAAAAGAAAAAAGGAGCAGTTGGGAGCTTCAGTCACCCACCAGCCTGAAAACAGCCCTCAGCCCCTCACCCAGACTGGACAGGCACCCCAGTGGGGACCCCCACCCTGATCCAGGACACCCTTCAGGGCAAACCAGCCAGCCCCCACCCATGCAAAAGGCCTCTATCCTATATAGTAAAAGGGTAATATGCCTCCCAGCACCAGGATCAGCATGACAGGGGACAGCGCCCAAACCCCCTGATCGCCCTGCGGCTCTGTGTGTGACAGGGGAAGGCACCCCAACCCCCCCCCCCCCAACAGGCCCTGCTCTGGTTGTGACGGGGTAGAGCTATAACCTCCCCATCGGCCCTGCCCTGAGTGTGACAGTGGCAGTGCCCCAACCCCCTGATCGGCCCTGCTTTATGGGTGATAGAGGGCGGCGCCCCAACCGCCCCCCACGGACCCTGCTCTGTGTGTGACGGGGTAGAGCCATAACCTCCCCATCGGCCCTGCCCTGAGTATGACGGGGTGCTCTGTGTGTGACAGGGGGCGGTGCTCCAACTCCCCCTATCGGCCCTGCTCTGTGCGTGACAGCGGGGAGCTCCCCAACCCCCTGATGGGCCCTGCTCTGTGCGTGACAGGGGGCAGCACTCCAACCCCCTGATTGGCCCTGCTCTGTGCGTGACAGGGGGTGGCGCCGCAATCTTTCTGTCAACCCTGCCTTGAATGTGACAGGGGGCGGTGCCCCAACCCCCCAATCAGCCCTATCCTGAGCGTGACTGAGGGTGGCATCGCAACCTCCCGATCCGCCCTGCTCTGTGCATGACAGGGGGCGGCGCCCCAACTCCCCAATCGGCCCTGCTCTGAGCCCAACCAGGGGCTGCACCTAGGGATTGGGCCTGCCCTCTGCCACCTGGGAGCAGGCCTAAGCCAGCAGGTCGTTATTTCCCGAGGGGTCCCAGACTGCGAGAGGGCACAGGCCGGGCTGAGGGACCTCCCTCCCTCCTGAGTGCACAAATATTTGTGCACCAGGCCTCTAGTCTATATATATAAAAGGCTAATATGCTAAGTGTCTGTCTGACCAGTTACTATGTTGCATACTGACCACAAAGGGCAGACACTCAATGCAGGAGCTGCCATGACATGCACTGGCCATTTACATAGACATGGCACCATGGACCTGGTGCCCACAAGGCAACACTCGGCTTCCCCCAAGTGGGACACAGGTCCTGCCACCAACCCGGACCAACAGTCCACCAAATCGCAGCTAACACTGCTGAGACCCCATGGCGCAAAATGCTGCCCACAGCCCAGCCCAGCCCAAAAATGGTGGCTGTGGGCTCCGGGTAATGATGTCATGTAGTGATGCCCAGCTTCCTCTCCGTAGTGACGTGTTGGGGTCCAACCCCAACAGGTCCAGGGGTTCCCAAACGTGTGGACGAAGTCGTCAAAGAAGGAATGACATGGAGACAGTGTTCAGTTGATCAGCATAGCGAGGTTCTTTTTTTATTGTCCTGTTACATCTGTATTTATACCATTTGATTTTAATCCTATCCATTCTATTCCAAAGGTTAGGGCGTTTGTTATCTCCATTCCAAGGTCACTACTCTATTGTTCTGTTAAGCTACAAGGAAGTAACTGAAGGAGATTATCCTAAGTAAAGATTATATAGCTTAAGCATGATTGTTCATAGTTAAAGTGATTAACTACCCGCCTGGCACTTAGTTAAGGGGTTTTACTGATTCTCTTCCTTAGTCCTGTTAGTCCCTAACTCCAGGGAAAAATCCCCACCTGGGGAAACAACCTTTCTCGGAGAGGTGACCTTGGTTAAAACACATATCGCCAAGAAGGGAAGCAAACATATTAACACATTGTTTGCGGGTAGTTTTTATCGCACGCTAACAGGTGGCGCTGGCCATTTTTGCAGGTGAATAGATTGATTACTGTTATACCTGAAGTACATACATAATTCACCATTGTATGTGTTAGAGACCCAAATTTTGTCCTTTGGAATTCGTATATCTGCATGCTAGCATCCCTTTAGAGCAATAAAAAAGTATAAAAATAAACGTATTTATATGTTACCCGCATTCTACCGCTAGTCCAGGGGTGGGCAAACTTTTTGACTCAAGGGCCACAATGGGTTCTTAAACTGTACCGGAGGGCCGGAACAAAAGCATGGATGGAGTGTTTGTTTGAACTAATATAAATTCAAAGTAAACATCATTACATAAAAGGGTATGGTCTTTTTTTTTTTTTTAGTTTTATTCATTTCAAACGGGCCGAATCCGGCCTGCGGGCCGTAGTTTGCCCACGGCTGCGCTATTCTATAAAAAACGTATTAAGCCGAAACCGGTTTGGCTCAGTGGATAGAGCGTCGGCCTGCGGACTGGAGGGTCCCAGGTTCGATTCGGGTCAAGGGCATGTACCTTGGTTGCGGGCTCATCCCTAGTAGGGGATGCGCAGGAGGCAGCTGATCGATGTTTCTCTCTCATAGATGTTTCTAACTATCTCTCTCTCTTCCTCTCTGTAAAAAAATCAATAAAATATGTTTTATAAAAAAAAAAAAGTATTAATACGTGTCCCGCGGTCTACTACCAGTCAACGTAAAACGTATAAATACGTTTCCCGCATACAATGTGTTAAGAACAGTATGCCATATACGCCAGGTCCCTTGAAACATATGCTGTGCAGATGTTTCTTCCCTGCAGCGACTGTGTCAAGCAGCAAGGATGGACCAGCTTCCGGCAAATTCCCCCTTTTGTATTATTTTATTTTATTTTTTTCTCTCTGGTTTATTTTAACCTGTCAACTCAATACTGTTATTTGTTAAGAACTGAGGTGCCACTGGGCTGCTGGGTCACTGTCTCCATGCCTGGGACCGGAGTTAAAGCTCATCTGTAAACACTGGCCACACTAACCCCTGCCTGCCCCTCCCCCCTTTTTATTTTTTAAATGATAGCGCGTGTAAATCAGCGGCAGCCTCTCGGATTGGGTTGTTTAAGACTCGGAAGACCTGTTTGTGACTTTGCCAACAGGTCAGTCTGAGGCTTAACCCTATATCAGCTCCCCACAGTGACGACTAGCCTCCTTGCAGTTTCTTCAGCCCAGGAACACAACTTGCTTTATAGCCAGGTGCAAACATTTCACACTTTAACCAAATGTCTGTGAAGCGTTTTCCCCTGCCTCATCTCATTTGATCCTCACAGAAGTCCTGGAGTAGGTAGATAGGAGATTATTTTCTTTTCCTTAGCCAGAAAATGGAGATTTAGAAACATGACCCAACTGAAAAGAAGTAAGAATTGGTGGACCTTGAAAATGACTTCAGGTTTTCTCACTGTACAGGATATAGTCAAACACTGCTGCAGTTAAATATTTTACCCTTTGTTCTCCCTGCGTGATCTACAATAATAATCTGCTTCATGTTGATATTTACCTCTGTATTGCTGCAAATTACCTGAAAGAGAAGTTGGGGTGCTTCACTGGGCTGGAAAAAGTTTAGCTAAGTCAAAAAGCAAGTCTAATTAAGCAAGTTTATTCTATATCTATAAAAGCCTAAGTTGACTCATGCATGCACCATACATACATATAAAGCTCTTGCTGGCGCCAATCACATGCGTGTGTTTTGATTTGTCATTGTAGATTTTGAAATTGGTTGACACTTCCATTATAGAGAAAGGGCAAATAGCGATATTAAAATATTTCTTCTAATTAATTTTCTTTCAATGTGCACAAATCTGTGCATTGGGCCACTAGTGTGTGTATATAGTAGTTGTTGATTGAGGAAGGGAGAGGGAAAGAGATAGAAACATCAATGATGAGAGAGAATCATTGATCAGCTGCCCCCTGCACATGCCCTATTGGGGATCGGCCCACAACCTTGGCATGTGCCCTTGACCAGAATTAAACCTGGGACCCTTCAGTCCCCAAGCAGACACTCTATACACCGAGCCAAACCATTTAGGGCTTTCCATTGATTTTTAGAGAGAGTGGAAGGAAGGTTGAGAAACATTGATGTTTCATCAACTGGTTGCCTCTAGCACACACTCTAACTGGGCCAGTGATCAAGACTGCAACCAAGGTAAGTGCTCTTGACTGGAATCTAACCTGGGACCCTTCAGTCCGAGAGCCTACGCTCTATCGACTGAGCCAAACCAGCTATGACCTATCTCTTCACTTTATAACCAATGACTGGCTAATGCCACCCTATACTGATTTTTAAAATTTTTTAAATATATTTTTATTGATTTCAGAGAGGGAGAAGGAGAGAGAGATAGAAACATCAATGATGAGAGAGAATTATTGATTGGCTGCCTCCTGCAGGCCCCCTACTTGGGATCAAGCCCATAGCGTGGGCATGTGCCCTTGACTGGAATTGAATCCGGAACCCTTCAGTTCACAGACCGACTCTCCATATCCACTGAGCCAAACCAGCTAGGGATTACAATGTTCTTTATTGATTTGAGAGAGAGAGGAAGGGAGAGAGAGATAGATACATCATTAACATCATTGAGAGAAACATCAACCTTGATTGGCATGCCGTCTGCTGGGGATCGAGCCTGCAACCCCAGCATGTGCCCTGATTGGGAATTGAACCGTGACCTCCTGGTTCATGGGTCAACACTCAACCACTGAGCCACACTGGCTGGGTATACTGATTTTTTTCAGCTACAAATTCTTAGATATTAATAAAAGTTCCTTTTTTTTTTTTGGCCAGGGGAAGAATGTGAACGCAGTCCTCCCCTACCACAAATTATGCAGCCGAGTTTCCCACACTTCGGGAAATCACAGGGGTCAGCACGTCCACAGTGCAATGGCTAAGACTCGCCCTGGGAAAACCATCTTCGTGATCACGGAGATGGTATCGCCCCTGCCAGGTAAGCATCAGTTGATTTTTTGTGGCTAGAAAGCTAATGTGTGGGGATCTAACACACAACATTTTAATATTATACCCTTCCAAGTTGTGGACTTGTTCCAAATGTTAAGAGGCTTGGATCTCTGCAGTTTGTCCAGTCAAGCAAATCATTAGAGGACTTGAGCTGAAATTATCTCAACTGACACTTGTTTCAGGAATGCTGCCATTATACAAAATATTTCTGGAACTCCTTCACAGAAACGTAGCTAGTTTATGAGCCACATTTAAATGACTCACTACTTCAAAATTACTTTTTTATTGTTGTTAATCCTCACTCGAGGATATTTTTCCATTGATTTTTAGGGAGAGTTAGAAGAGAAAGACAAAGAGAAACATCAATGTGAGAGAAATTCATCGATTGGTTACCTCCTGCACAAGCCCGGACCAGGGCCTGGCCCCGGGAGGAGCCTGCAATCCAACCGAGGTGCGTGCCTTGACCAGAATCAAAGCCAGAACCCTTGATCTATTCACTGGGCAAACCAGCTAGAGCAGAATTACCTTTTTAAAAAAGCTGATCCATTAGCCAACTTTATCATTTATCTGTTTTCCAGACTTCGTTCTAGATTACTTCTGGAATTGCCCAGAGGCCCCATTCTTAGCCCTCTTGTTCTCTCCTTTAATGTTTGCATTAATTCTTAGAATGTCTTGATCGCCTCTGGGTGGATAACTCCCCACTCCACAACCTTAACCCTGACTTCTTACTCCTAAGCTCTAGACCCACATTTTCATTTCCACACCTGTACGTAGCAGCACTTTGAGTTCTGTGTTCCCCAAATGCGCTGGTTACGTCACCCCTGAAACCTGCTCATCCTTTCCTCCCTATTCAGGTTAATGGCACTGCCTTCTCATTTACACAGACTAGAAACCGGTCTTTATGGCTCATCTTTGGTAAGTGCAGTGATTAGGAGCACAGACTCTGAAATGACTTTTTGGGCTCAAACCCGGTTCTAATTGCTGGGTGAAGTTTGTCCTTTGTTTCCGTTTCCCCACATAAAAAATGGAGATGATAATAGTGCCTTTTATAAAGTTCAGATGACTAGATGTTTAATATTTGCCTGACTCACAGTAAATGCCATTCCTCACAGCCAATGTGTGACCCTTTTCAGAACTCGCTCCAATGATTCCTCTGAGAAGCCTTCCCTCCTGCATCCCATCAGGTGGGTAGCTGACCCCTTTCTTCCTCATTGTCCCACTGAGTCCTTATCTACAGGCAATATATTATCCTGTATTTCCCACTATTTGTTCCAGTGCATCTACCAAGCTGAAACTTCCTTTACAGCAGGGGTGGGGGACGTCCAGCCTGCGGGCCACATAAAGCCCACGAAATCATTTGGTCTGGCTCTGCCAAAGCATTAGGGGTGAGTTAACTAAATGTTTCATCAAATATAGCAGGCTAATTTTTTTTAAAAATATATTTTATTGATTTTTTATAGAGCGGAAGGGAGAGGGATAGAGGAGTTAGAAACATCGATGAGAGAGAAACATCGATCAGCTGCCTCCTGTACACTCCCTACTGGGGATGTGCCCACAACCAAGGTACATGCCCTTGACCGGAATCAAACCTGGGATCCTTGAGTCCGCAGGCCGACGCTCCATCCACTGAGCCAAACCGGCCAGGGCCGAACCTGGGACCCTTGAGTCTGCAGGCTGATGCTCTATCCACTGAGCCAAACCAGTTAGGGCTAAATTGATAATTTGTTATGAATGATACTATAAATATCCAAATGCCCTTGGCAGAAAAAAGGTTCCCCACCCCTGCTTTAAAGACTTGTTTCTCAATTATTTGTGTATCTCAAATGCCTAGCACCACGGCTGGCACATGACAAGTATGCTATAAATGTTGGCTGAGTGAATCTAGTCAGTTACTAAGCTCTGTCAATTTTTCTCCCTGGATGTCTATCTTCTTTCCTGCTTTTTCAAGCTCTAAACCTCTCACATAAATTACTGCAAAGCTTATTAGTATCGTCAAAAATTTTTGCTGTCTTCCCATTGCCACTAAAATCATGAGTTGGCAGTCACTCTTCTTCTCAAAAACTTACTATAAGATTGAAGTCCAAATAACCTGCTGCCATGTATTCAAGGCCTTCCAAGGATTAGCCCTAAATTATTTCTAGCCTTATTTCCTTCAAAAAATTCTTTGCTCCAGATTACGCTAGTCTTTTCTTTCTTCAACATATCCTTCATCTCCACTTGTGTTTTTTTGTTAAATATGTTTTTATTGATTTCAGAGAAGAGCGAGGAGAAACGTCAATGATGAGAACTATTGATCGGCTTCCTCCTGCACGCCCCACACTGGGGATCAAGATCGCAACCTAGGCATGTGCCCTGCCTGGGACTTGAACCATGACCTCCTGGCTCACAGGCGGACGGACACTCAACCACTGAGCCATGCTGGCCGGGCTCCACTTGTTTTTATCCATGCTGTGGATAAAAACAGAGTTTGCAAACTGGTAGATCCTAAATTTTATTTTTTGGCCCACACGCATTTTTAAAAAGAAACTGAACCAGTGTTTAAGTTGTGAGATTTAGCATAAACATTAGGAAGAGCAAAGTTCTTGAAATATAAGATTTGGCAATACTGGGCCCCTTTGCTTGTTAGCAGCAACCAACCAGAGCTGCACTGCCAGCTGCCCCATTCTCTCAGGGCACATATTCGTCACCAACCAGCTTTAAAAGATCTCCCTGCAAATGCACAAGATCAGGCTAGTGGCAGGACAACTGGGTCTGTCTCCTGATGTTACACAACATAAAGAACATCTTTCCTGTGATGTCTGCTACCCCCAGACTGTTTAACTTGAATCTCTCAGACTCTAGATCTGTTTAGCAAAAATATCAGCTAGACTCGCAGCGGTTCTCAATCTGTGGGTCACGACCCCTTTGGCGGTCGAACGACCCTTTCACAGGGGTCGCCTAAGACCATCCTGCATATCAGATATTTACATTACGATTCATAACAGTAGCAACATTACAGTTATGAAGTAGCAACGAAAATAATTTTATGGTTGGGTCACAACATGAGGAACTGTATTTAAAGGGCCAGAAGGTTGAGAACCACTGAGCTAGAGAACAAGTTGAAGGACACTGTAAAAAAAAGTCTGTCAAATACAAAAGATCATTCTCGAGGACAACTGGCCCAACCTCTTCAATAAGTTCGTGTTACAAAAAAAAAAAAAAAAAAAAAAAAAAATGTTGGCCCTGGCTGGTGGTTCAGTGGTTAGAGAGAGCATCAGCCTGCACACTGAAGGGTTTCAGTTCGATTCCCAGTCAAGTGCATGTACCTGGGCCTGGGTTGCAGGTTCACTCGCCACACCCGGTGGGTCGCAGTGTGTGTGTGGGGGGTGGGAGGCAACCAATCAATGTAGCCCTCTAACATCCATGTTTTTCTCTCTCTTCCCCCTCATCCCTCCTTCCAACTCTCCCTGAAAAGCAGTGGAAAAAATATCCTCAGGTGAGGATTAACAAACAACAAAAATGTTCCAAGAATCCAGATTAGGAGAGAAAAAGAGTCAAGACACATAACGTGGTGTAATGCATAGTTCTTGGCTAGGGTCCCAGATTGGACAAAAATTAGCTCTGAAACTTCTTGGGACAGTTGGGAAAATGTGAATATCGATTTGTATGAGGTCAAGGACATATTAATTTTAAGCAGTTATTTTGGCAATGTATAAAATGTTGATTTTTAAAATCTATGTACTGAAGTAAAAAATTAAAACAACCAACTTGCTCTTCCACTCATACTTTTTACCTTACAAGTTTAGAATGGGCCCTGGCTGGTGAGGCTTGGTTGTCTGGGTGTTCTCCCGTGCACTAGGAGGTTGCTGGTTCTATTCCTGGTTAACAGCACACTCCATAGGGGGTGTACAGGAGGCGGCTGATTGGTATTTCTCGCATGGATGTTCCTCTCCCTCTCCCTTCCTCTCTCAAAATCAAGAAACTATTCTTTAAAGAAAAGTTTAGAATGGGTTGGTAAATTCGTAAAAGACCAAAAAACAAATATTTGACGCTTTGTGGGCCATAGTTTTGTGCAACTCTACTGTTGTGATCTAAAACAGCCATAGACAACATGTAAACAAACAGGCATGGCTGTGTTCCAATTTTTTAAAAATATTTTTTTATTGATTTCAGAGAAGCAGCAAGGGGGAAGAGAAAGAAATATCAATGATGAGAGAGAATCATTGATCGGCTGACTTCTGCACGCTCCACACTGGGGATGGACCCCACAACCTGGGGAAGTGCCCTGACCGCGAATCAAACCATGACCTCCTGGTTCATAGGTCAATGCTCAACCACTGAGCCACACTGGCCGGGACCAATACAATTTTTTTTTTTTTTTTACAGAAACAGACAGCAGGATGTAAGTTTGCCAAACTCTGACCCAGGAACAAATACCACTTCTCCTGAAAAAGTCTTTCCTGGTGCCCATCACAGTCAGTGGCTTTATCTTCCTTCCCTCTGCTTACATATTGCTTGTGAAGCCACTTCTGGTATTTATTATGTCTTATTTATATAATCATCTCCACTAGGGAGTAAGTCTAGAAGGTAGATGCCATTTTGCTACATGAACTCCCCCATACCTATCCCAGTGAGTTCCTTGCAGAATCGTCTGAATATTGTTTCCCAAAACCAAATCTACCCTAAATGGAAGGTTTGGTACCATTCATGATACTGAAAAATGAGCAGTAGGTTCTGAAAGTAAACTTGAAGGAAACTCGGGGGGAAGCACTACTGGCGTCACTAGAGTACATATATTGCCTCTTATGCTCTATATTGTAATGTGGTCACCACTAATTAGTGATCAGGCCTGTGCGTGTGAAAGTATAGAAAAGGATTAAAAAAAGTAGTAGAGATTCAGTTGGCACAGGAATGCCCTGATGCCCACCCCCCTTACTCCCACTAGAGTATCTGGAGTACTATTAGATTTACAGTTGGTACATGATAGTATCAACAAATTTAAAAATGTAACACTCAAGGAAAAGAACACTTCCTTTTTCTCATGAAGGGAGAAGGTGGCAGCAAACACCTACAGAAGTGTCTAGAGGTCTGACAACCACAGCGGGTTGTTCCAGGTTCCCTTCCTCACATTGGCTTTCTCGGTTAGAAGGCATTGGGGGTAGAGGCTTCCCTGCCTACGATGGAATCCCAGATTCCAAAGCAAAGGTAGAACGACAGAGAAAGGTACATGAATAACTTCTGTGGGAAGTGTCCCAACCCCAGGAACAGAAGACATGGAATTAGGGGCAGAGGCAGACCCTGGAACAAAACAAAATTCAGATCACTGGAGAGAGTGTTGGCTGCTATAGAACAGGGGACAGGAGGGAAGGGTGTAGGAGAGCGCACAGGGAAAAGATGTGAGGTGCCCACTAACCCCAGACAGACAGCCTCTTAAAACAGAGGTTAGTTCTAAGAAAAGGATAGGTTACAAAGTAAGAAAGAAGGGGAATTAAGGTGAGAAAAAAGGCCAAAGCAGGGGAGAAGTTTTACAATGGGGAATAATATTGAATTAAGAATTTAGAGTTGAGTGAAAGGTTTATTATTAGTGCAGTCAACACGATGGAACAGCACATGTAACACAACCAGCAACCTGCAGAGACACTAGTGCAAAGGGTGGGGAAGCCTGAGCTGAGCTTCCTGGCTCCGTCGGAGGGTGATGCCAGGCGGGGATGGGCCTTGGTAAGGATGGCAGGGGCCGAGGGGAGTGGAAGAAATGTAGTAACCAGATTAAGTATAGCAGCGTTTTCAAATTCCTGAGCACAGTGTCCTGGAGCTGGAACATATGACTGCTCCCTACTCCCTTCAAGCTGTGTCCCTCCAATCCAATCCCAGTGGAGCCGTGACCCACTACCCAGACCTACAGCAAGCTGGCCTGGACTGAAACTCCCAGAGGAGCTGTTAGAAGGCCTTCTCTTCAACCCCACTCCCACCTACATATTAAAATACTCACACCCTCTACCCTCCCCTTCTCTTACTCTGCAGTCACCCTAGGGTAGTGATGGCGAACCTTTCGAGCTCGGCGTGTCAGCATTTTGAAAAACCCTAACTTAACTCTGGTGCCGTGTCACATATAGAAATTTTTTGATATTTGCAACCATAGTAAAACAAAGATTTCTATTTTGATATTTATTTTATATATTTATATGCCATTTAACAAAGAAAAATTAACCAAAAAAATGAGTTCGCATGTCACCTCTGACACGCGTGTCATAGGTTCGCCATCACTGCCCTAGTGGGTCAAGGAATGCCTGTGTAGCCTGAAATGGAGCTGCAGCCATTCAGGGGTGTGGATGGGACAGAGTATTGTCTGTACTCAGGGACAAAGGCATAATTTCTGCTCCATCTTGCCTGGTGAACCTTAGATCCCAGCTATATGTCTCCAAGGAAATGGGCTGGTTTCTTCAAAATTAATACTCTAAATCCAAAGTTTCATGATGAGACCCTGGAAGGGCCAGGAGCAGTTCCCCAGAGGCTCAGGCATCGGTGCTGCCTGTCACATCCATCCCTGGAAGAAAGGAAGCTCATCTCAGAGTGGGTTACGGAGGGTTGGAGCCGACATAAGTTCCGCCAAGGACTCCTTTGGCCCTTCCTACATTATAGCCAAAGGTTGTGCTGAAAAGGAAAAATATAAAATAGACCCCACCCGTCCCACCCTATTCAGAATCCCCACCATAGGAACAATAAAAGAAAAATTTTAAGTTTTGTTCATTTTTTTCTTTTTCCTTTCTTTAAAAAAAAAAGTAAATAAATTAAATTGCCAACAATGTGGCTGGGCTGGAAAAGTGGGGTAGCCTTAAGTAGGCCATTCTTAAAAAAAAAAATGTGGGAGGGAGTGAAATATAAACACACCACAATGGCCAAAGGGAATTATCAAAATGACTAGTTCAATCACAGGGCTGGAGGGGCAGGGAGCTACTGTGGCCTGTGCCAGAGGCAGGTGCCTACCTGACTTCAGCAAATGCCAGAGAGCTGCTTCTTGCTGAGCATATTCACCCCAACAGACTAATCCCTACTCCCACTCCTGCATTCCTTAACTAAGAGAAAGTATAGGAAAGAAGAGCTCATCTGGAAATTTTCGGCATCCCAACCGGCACACCTGCAGACCAATGGGAGCCTGCACCTTTAAGATGGACTAAACAAGGTATTGCTTGGCACGGAGTTCCAGTCTTCCCCTAAGGGCCATCAGTGATGGCCAGTTACTGGCTCATTACTTCTAGGGTTTGGGTTCCACCCTTCCTATTTCTTCAGGATGCCTGCTCCCAGAGCTGCCCGCTAAGTGTTTAGAGTCAACAGGCCTGCCTGCTCAGATTCCCTGGTTTGAAGAGGGGAATGATTCAAAATGTCTCACTCCACCCTGATCCTTCAAGAGAAAATGAGTATCTTTGTGCTTTCTGAAAATATCTGGAACCAGGGACCCTAGGCAGGAAAGTGGATATAGAATGGGGACTTTCCCAACCAGACTGAAAATTTACAGACATCTTAGGGGAAGGAATTAGGCAAAAGAAGGGAACCTGGGTTTCCCACCCACAAGGCTGAGCAAAGTGTTCCAGGGCCCCTCAGTGCCCGAAGAGCAGGGAGATGTGTGGCTCAAGGATAAGCCACAAGATTAAGGACAGGGGGGAGGACTCAGGGCTCAGCTACTGGAGTGATGAGATTTTCTGATTTCCATCTCTTCCTGACAGCCCGCCGGGATCTATATCTCTTCAACGCCATGGGCAAATATCATGACGAGCCCCGGCTCCTGCACCATGTCATCGCCCATATGCTGGTTCTCACAGGCCATCACGACAACAGCCTGCTTGCCAGGGATGCGTTTGGCCACATAGTTCTCGTAGTACCGCCGGTTCATCTGTCTTGTCTCTAGTGTGGCCAGACCCTGGGGCCAGCTTCGCTCATGGGCATTTTCTATCAGCTCGTTGACAATAGAGGCAGGACAGCCACTCTCCACCAGGGAGCGCTTGATTACAGCCTGGAGGACAGCATCTGGGGTGGAGATCATCCCTCCCCAGCGGGTCACTCTTGCTGGCTGCAGGGAGTTCACCCACCTGTGTGGAGGGAGATGGAGGTGGTCATTCCAGCTCACTATCTCTGCATTGCTTCTTTCCCCAATAGGAACCACCACCCACTCTACACTTAGCTTAACCCTATTCTTTCTTTCTTCCTTCCTTCCTTCCTTCCTTCCTTCCTTCCTTCCTTCCATCCATCCATCCATCCATCCATCATTGGTTCACAAACTCCTAATCTGTCCCTAGTTGGTCCCATCTGAGTCACCATATGCTACTCACCAGATTAAACTCCACGAGTATGGGGTCCCTATTATTTTTCTTAAAAATTCCAATACTTAGCACACATAGTGCCTGGCATGTACTAGGTGCTCAACAAACGTTTACTGAAGGAAGCAATTACTCCTCTGTACTATGTCCCCTGCAGCACTATTTGCACTAGATATATCGATTCAGCCTCCACAGTTTAGTCTATGAGATATACAGGACTCCAGAACTGAAAGGGATCTTATATTTTGCTTGTTTACTTCATTTCATTTATAGATCACTTTCCTGGATTTGCACTCTCTTTTCTTCTCTGGATTGTAAACTCTCTAAAGACAGACAATATCTTCTATTTCTTTTTGGCCCTCCTACCATTCTACAGCCTTTAATACAGGGTTTTCTACATGTGGGTATTCACCTAATTCTGGAGAAACTGCATCCTTGGGTAAGCTTTCCCTTCCATCCACCCCCAAAAAGAAGAAGTCACAGACTGGCCTGAAGGTGATCCTCTTCTCCTCTACCCCCGTCCTTCATCCCAACATCTGAAAAGTGGTGGCCCCAGCCCAGCCCTCCTATCATCCTTCTCTGCCACTCCCCTGCTCTTCCTCCTTTCAGGGCTCAGTGCCAGGATGTGGAGGAACTCCACGTCTTGAATGACACTCACTCTAGGATCTCATTGTATTCAATTGTCTCCTCCAGGTTCTGAAGGTTGGGGTTGACACTGCGGATTGCACGCATGTATGCCTTCAGCAGCTGGATGTCTCGCTTCTGTTGGAGAGAAAGAGAACCAGCGCTGATGGTTAAGGCAGAGAATAGATGACAGACAACAGTTTATCTGAGAATGAGGGCAACTGAGAGATCAGAGGAACTACCAGACTGTAAGCTTCATGAAGACAAGGATATGACTGTTTCATTCACAGGTGTATCCTGTGCTTAGCAAATTGCCTTCATAGAGAAGGCACTGGATAAATGTTAGGTGGATGAATGACAGTGAGGGGATGAAGGGAAGGGAGAAGAGCTCCAATCTGACTCCCTACTAGGCTGCAGGTAGAGTATCTACTCAGCCAGGTGCACAACCACAGGCACAGATCTGCAGCTCACATGGTGCTTATCATTCACAAGCCTGTGGTCTTTGCATACTAGGGACATGCTTTCCCCATGTTCCTCGGGCCCTACCTGCTCCGACAGCTGGTGTTTGTGTTCAGCCGAGGACTTCTCCAGCTCTGCGATGCGTGTCTGCTGCTGCTGTACCACTGAGCGCAGGTGTTTAACGCAGTTGTGGTTTGGCAGCTCATCTTTGGGCATCTCCAGGCTGCCACCCCGGGTGGGAAAAGAGAACAGGAGCACTCAATGGGACATGTGGGCGAAGGCAGAAGCTTGCTGAGGGCTTTCTCTTACACCAAATTTCCAACATTCATTCATTTCTAACTTCAGTCTTCCTCTTATTTCTCTTCACACACTTCTCCCCAGTCTCCCCCCCACCCCCATCCCTTCGCTATCTACTTTCTCTGGGTTTCTTCTCCTAAGACAGATTTTACCTACCACATGGCTCTCTTTTCCTTCTTAAGATTCTGCCTGTGCATTCATTCATCAGAAGCCCTAGATTCGCAGTCCTGGCTATTGGCATTTAATCAAATATTTCACACCCCACAAAAAGGGAGAAAATAGGGTAAGAGGAAATATGAGAAGGCTGGAAATTAGAGCAGTCTAATGAACAAAGAGAAAGTAATAACGGACTGAAAGGGAAGAATAAAGTAAATCAAGTCATTAGTGTTATCACACAGATTGCTGAATTGCTGTCTCCTGTATATTAAAGCAAGAGCAAAAAGATCGTAGTTGGAAAAGCAGCATGAAAGTGAGATCTTGGGGCAGGATGCCAGGGAGGCCAAGAACGCTCCTTGCTGTGCCTATATGCACCTTAACAGTGAGCAGGGGATCCAGAGACTGGGGTAAAAATGGGAATGCCCTTATCCATGTGGGCAGAAGGGAAAGAATCTCACCCGCAGCCCTGTTCACAGGTCACAGGCCGTTTTGGGTTGTGCTCACAGTCACTGAGGTGAGACATGAGGTTATCAAGCCGAACAACAGCACTACAGCCAAATACAGCGTTGTCGCAGGCAATCTGCAGCTTTGACAACATGTTCCGCATGATCCGAGGTACTGGGCGCAGGTGGGCAACCGTCACTACGCTGCGGTCCACCGGGCACGTCTGCTGCTGAGAGAACCACTGGGTGATGCAGGCATTGCAGAAAGCATGCTCGCAATGAGGTGCCTAGAGAGAGAGTAGGGCGAAAGGACACAAGAGAATTAGCAGGTGCTAAGAGCCTATGTATGGTAACTGGAAAAGCCAATCAAGCCCCTGAGCAGCTTCCAGGCCCAGAGGTTGCTGGGGTCACAGCAGAATATAGCTGCACTACGGGCAAACAAGCTATTATGGGGGACAAGCTACAGTACGTTTCCTGTGCTCACGATTCCAACTGGATTGTGACAAAAGACAAACAAGTAACAATAAGTTATGTAACAATATAAATATTCCAGGACAATAGGAGAGGTGACTCGAGGCAGTCAATTAGTAATTGCCAACTGGATTGCACATACAATAATTACCAAAGAAATTCAGAGGAGGGTGATCCAAGCTAGGTCAATCAGGGCAGGTGTTTATGGAGAGGACAGAGTTCAATATGGGTCCTGAAGGATAAGGAGGGTGAGGGCCAGCAAGAGATTTACTGGCAAAAATTCAATGTAAGAAAGCAAAACACAACAAAAGCCTGGAACTCCAGGTGAGAGGCTGAGAGTCCTCCGTGTGGGCCCAAGTTCGTATTTTGGAGGGCTGCTTTGTCCCGAGTCCCAATGGCTATGCCTACCTTCCAAAACAGGGCTGGTTTGTCATAGAATCACATTCTCCTCAGTTTCATTAAGATCATACTTCAGCCTGCTTCCTGGATACTCAGGTAACCTCTAAAGTCAGTCCCTCAAAGCGAGAGGATTCTCTGGCCTCTACGGAGACACTATCTAGCTTCTAGCATGGGACAGACATAGTGGCATTTAGCAGATGTTAGATGTTGATGGATGGATGGATGGATGATGGATGGATGGATGGATGAAGTGCCTTCTACGTCCCAAACACTTTGCTAGGTGCATACAATAAAAAAAGACAGTTTCTGCCTTCAAGATATTCACAGACACCAAAGACTGAAACACAGAGGCTTTGTAAGGAAAGAAGTCATTGTCAGTATCACTAATCCAATTGTCAGATTTTTTTTTTCCACTCAGATATTTGATTCTTTCCAAAATCTTAGAAAACCGTATCTCCAAAAAAACTTAAATTTGTCAACTTTCCCCCCATCTCTACAGCAACTAACCCAGTTCAAGTGATCATTTCTCACCTGTATTACTAGATATGTCTTTAACTTCTACCTTGCCCCTTTATACTCCACTAGAGGCCCAGTGCACAAATTTGTGCATGGGTGGGGGGGCCCCCGCCAGCCCGCTGATTGGGGCTGGGCTTGTGGAGGGGAGGAGGAGATGGCGGGAGGTTGGCCCACCAGCCCGCCCCCAAATGGGGGGGGGGCGATTGGGGGCCAGCAGCCTGGGGGTGGGGCCATGGGTGGTTGGCTGGCTGGCCTTGCCCCTGATCAGAGTGGGGGGCCCACTGGGGACAGGGCCGGCTGGGGGGAGGGGCCGCAGGAGGTTGGCCAGCCTGCAGCACTCCCCTCCCACCCTGATAGGGCCAGTTTGCTGGCCTTAGTGGGCATCATAGCGACCAGTTGTTCTGGTCATCATGGCATTCTGTTCACTGGCCTTTTATATATAAAGATTCTATCTTCAGAGCCAGAGTGACCATTTAAAAATACAGACTGGATCATATCACTGCCCTGCTTAAAACTTTACAATGGCTTCCCATTGTACTTAAAATAAATCCAAACACCTACTTAACTCAGGACCTGTAACATTCTGCTTGATCAGACCCTGTGCCTATGCCCTCTGCCTACCTCACACCACATTTCCAACACTGTGTTCAGGCCATTTTGGCTTTCTTTCTGTTCCTGTCCACACCCACACATTCCTGCCTCAGGACCTTTGCTTTTGCTGCTCTTTGACTGAAATGCTCTTCCTCTAAATCTTAGCATGAATAATCCCTTATTCAGATCTCAGCTCAACTGTCATCTCCTTTGTGACCATCTTAACTAAACCTGCCACCCTTGCGGAAATATATAGAATGTACTACCTTTCATGTAAGAAAGGTGGGCAAATATATATATGCCCTCATACATCCTGGAAGGATATCAAATAAACTAATAAATATCGATGGGGAGATTAGGTAGATAGGACAGGGATGCAAGTGTTCGCACTATACACCATTTTAAAAATAATTTAAAAAAATTGATTTGGGAGAGAGGAGGGGAGAGAGAGAGGAGGGAAGGAGAAAAACAATGATTTGTTGTTCCACTTATTTATGCATTCATTGGTTGATTCTTGTATGCAACCCGCAACCTTGGCTTATTGGACAATGCTTTAACAAACTGAGCTACCCAGCCAGGGCCCTGTAGACCTTTTGTTACTGTTTTGATTTCTGAACCATGTGAATGTTACCTATTCGAAAAATAAAGAAACATGATGTAGGAAAATCAGCATCCCTAGCAGGGGCCTCCTACCCTGGGAAATGTGGCTGGTCACTGGGCATCACGGGGTCTGCCTCGCCAGAAGGTAAACCCTGAAGGTTGGGGAGTGGCTTCTGATAGACTCACCACTGCCAGCGACCTCTCCACGTGTGTCTCAACTCAGATGATAGAGCCAGACACAGACAAGGCCCTGCCTCGCGGGGAGGGAACTGACACACCCATGACCTCTCGACACCATCAGGATAGCTTGCTCCACAGCAGCCGACCTGCTTCCAATAGCAGTGGGCTGCCAAGGCCTGGCAGCCAGGGAGAGGGGCAGGGCGAGCTGCCACCGGAGTAGAGGCTGACTCATGCAGCTCCGGCTCTGTGCTCCGCTGGTGGTTGGAAACTGGAGGAAGAATAAGCTCCGAGGATGAAGGCGAGGGGGTGCAGTGAGCTGTATAAGCAGTGCGGGGGAAGGGCCATGAGGCCTCACTGACAAGTGTCCTGGCTTGGACAATGGGATTACCCCAGCTAGCCAGCGGTGGGGGAGGGTTAACTGGTATTTACAGAGTTCAGGCAGAAAGGACCATGCAGGAGGATGTCCCAGGAATACAACTGTTAAGAACTCATCTCACTCATTATACTTGCCTGCTCATCATGAACTTCTCCTCATACTTGCCCCAGGAAGATACAACTGACTCTGGTCTGGCAAGGCTGGTAGAGAAATGACCTACTGAAGATGGCAGCTTTCATATCAAATGCAGAGGACATGGCTGCATCAAAAATTGGTTTTTCCAATAAATCCCAGGAAGAAAATAGGTCAGTACACACAGTTCCCCACTTCCCATTTGTTCAACAGTAGGCGGGGCCTGCAGGGACCTGGCTGATTACCCAAAACACTACACCATCAAAATGCAGAGAACTTATCAGGAGAGTCCAGAGGTTTAATCACGGGTTGGAAGACAGAACCTTGTGAGAGCCCCTGCAGAGGAAAGGAAGTTCTCAAGCCACTGTCAAAAGACAAAAACAAAAAACTGACCATTTTACGGCAGAAAAATCTCAGAGTGCCCTTGGGAGAAAATCGGAAGCACTGGACTTCTGGGCATCCACCTCCAGACAGACTCCGGAGCCCTGTCCCTCTTGTATGGCCATTGCTCTTCTGCCCAAACCTCTGTTCTGTGTATGTGTGAAGGGGAAGCAGGGTACTGGGGAGACACAGCACAGTGCCTCTCTCTCTTGGTCCCATTACCTATGAATACTTTCCACAAGCTCCACTGCCATCTCTTGCCTCACTACACCTGCCAGCAGACCGACTCACCTGGACTGGCTCCTCCAAGACTCCACTGCAAATAGGACAGATAAGATCTTCGTCAACATCCCCCTGGAAGCGGGTTACATCATACCCCATGTCTCATCACTGAAACCCAGGCCCTGGAAGGAACCAGAGGAAAAAGAGGCCAGTTCAGAAGAAGCCTACAAACAAGTGCCAACTTGAACTCATTGCTAAGATCCGTTCATTTGTCCAACAATTATTATTTTTTAAAAATATATTTTTATTTATTTCAGAGAGGAAGGGAGAGGGAGAGAGAATCATTGATCGGCTGCCTCCTGCATGCCCCCTGGGTTTCAAGCCTGCAACCCAGGCATGTGCCCTTGACTGGAATTGAACCTGGGACCCTTCAGTCTGCAGGCCAATGCTTTATCCACTGAACCAAACAAGCTAGGGCCAACAATTATTTATTGAGGGCCTACTATGTGCCAGTGATTTGGGGTGAGTGGGGAGTAGACTCAAGAAATTTAACTCTAATGGGATATTACACAGCATACATTTAAAATATGAAGTGAGCCTGACTGGTGTGGCTCTGTGGTTGAGCGTAGACCTATGAACCAGGAGGTCACGGTTTGATTCCTGGTCAGGGCACATGACCAGGTTGCGGGCTCAATTCTCAGTGCGGGGCATGCAGGAGACAGCCGATTGGTGATTCTCTCTCATCATTGATGTTTTTATCTCTCTCTTTCCCTCGCCCTTTCTCTCTCAAATCAATAAAAAAAATTTAAGTGATAAATGCTTTGATAGAGTAAGGCACTGTAAGATTATAAGGGCAAGAGATGTAGATACCTAAGCCAGGCTTAAGGGAGAGGGTGATTTTGAGAAGTTTTCTAGGACTAGGTGTCACCACCAGGACAAACAAGAGTTAGGTAGGTGAGGGGATGGGGGCAGGATGGGCATTAGCGTTTTAGCCACTTTCAAAGGCCCAGAAGTAAGAGGGCATATGATGGGTTCAGGGAACTCTAGTGGTTTGGAGAATGGCTGACCTGAAGGGTGCCAGAGTAGTAGTGTCTAGATCAGCCGTGGGCAAACTACGGCCTGCGGGCCGCATCCAGCTCGTTTGAAATGAACTAAAAAAAAAAAAAAAAGACCATACCCTTTTATGTAATGATGTTTACTTTGAATTTATATTAGTTCACACAAACACTCCATCCATGCTTTTGTTCCGGCCCTCCGGTCCAGTTTAAGAACCCATTGTGGCCCTCGAGTCAAAAAGTTTGCCCACCCCTGGTCTAGATAGAAGGCTGGAGGTGAGCAAGGGTCAGGCCCTTATGTAAAGCGTTGGGACTTCATCCTGAGGCTATGGGAAGCCACGGAAAGACTGAAAAGGAATGACCGGATAAAAGTTCCTTTTTAGAATCACTCTGTCGACACAGGTGGGATTGGAGACAGGAAGGCCATGTAGGCAGGACAGAGATGATGAGAGTCTGAACTTAGGTGGTGGCAGTGGGAGTAAAGAAGGATGGAGATTCAAGAGAGCAAGTGCTCAAAGAGCAGTGCGGCTGTCATGCCTCCTCTTAGGGCTCCTAGGGGTCACACCCAAAGAGGTCATGAACGGTGACTGGTTCTCCAGTGTAGGTAGCCAACTGGATACAAGACAGCCAATCCACAGACCCACCATCAACTGTGATGTCTTGGCAAAGATAAGCTGAGAGATCAGATTGTTCTCAGAAATTCAGAATCAAGCTGTCCAATTTTTTAAAATATATTTTTATTGAAAGAGAGAAAGGGAGAGGATAGAGAGATAGAAACATTGATGAGAGAGGAACATCATCAATCGAGGCAGCAACCTGGGCTTGTGTCCTGACCAGGAATTGAACCAGCAATCTCTTGGTTCTGGGTCGATGCTCAACTGCTGAGCCACACCGGCCAGGCATGCTGTTCATTTTTTAAAAGGGAAGGGGAGGGATGAATCCAAAGAGGCCTTGCTAGGTCAAGTACAAGCTAAAATACAGCACTGGATTGAGTCAGAACTGAGATGTGCCAGTTCTACTACTCATTCATTACCTGTGTGACCTTGGGCAGACCACATAAACTTCTGAAGCCTAAGTAGTTTTTCATAAATAAATAAAATGTATATACTAAATAGAAGTGACTCTCACAGAGTTGCCCTTAAAGAGATAATGCATATTAAACATTTAGCAAAGTGCCTGCTGGCACACAGTAGGTACTCAACACATGATAACAGCCATTATTTATGTATGCATCTAATTTCTACTACGTGAAAAAATTCCTTAAGAGCAGAAACTCATATTCTGCATTCAATGTAGCACCAAGCACAGTTCCTCACAAATTAATAAAATGTTTGGTATATTTCAATGTTACCTTTAACTGGGAAGTTCCCAGCAACCAGGGTGTAGTGGACTTCTATTTTACCTACAGAACATTTTATTTTCCAGTTTTGCTTTGGGAATCATACCCTAGTTTCCAGTGGACATGTGAACCATCCCAGGACAGAGAACTAGGGGACTCTGGGGCCTCTCCCGAAGCTCTGCAAGGAAGCTCCTTGCCCTGGGATTGCACAGCTGGTGGGATGTACAACTCAGAGCGGTTGGCAACCATCTCTGCCACGAATGAGGACAGCCTGCTTATAGAGTAAAGCCAATAAGAAAGTAAAGCTGAGATCGAATTCAGAGATTATTTAGATGCTGGATTCAGCCATGTGTAAAGCCACAATCAGCTTTTTCTTTCTTTTGATTAATTAAATCTTTATTGTTCAGATTATTACATTTGTTCCTCTTCCCCCCCCCCCCATAACTCCCCTCCACCCAGTTCCCACCCCACCCTCCTCCCTCACTCCCCACCCACTGTCCTCATCCATAGGTGCACAATTTTTGTCCAGTCTCTTCCCGCATCCCCCTCACCCCTTGCCCCCCCAAAAATAGCCAGTCCATTCCCTTTCTATACCCCTGATTCTATTATAGTCACCAGTTCATTCTGTTCATGAGATTATTCACTTGATTTTCAGATTCACTTGTTGATAGATGTGTATTTGTTGTTCATAATTTGTATCTTTACCTTCTTCTTCTTCCTCTTCTTAAAGGATACCTTTCAGCATTTCATATAATACTGGTTTCGTGGTGGTGAACTCTTTTAGCTTTTTCTTATCTGTGAAGCTCTTTATCTGACCTTCAATTCTGAATGATAGCTTTGCTGGATAAAGTAATCTTGGTTGTAGGTTCTTGGCATTCATCACTTTGAGTATTTCTTCCCACTCCCTTCTGGCCTGCAAAGTTTCTGTTGAGAAATCAGCTGACAGTCGAATGGGTACTCCCTTTTAGGTAACTGGCTTTCTTTCTCTTGCTGCTTTTAAGATTCTCTCTCTGTCTTTTGCTCTTGGCATTTTAATTATGATGTGTCTTGGTGTGGTCCTCTTTGGATTCCTTTTGTTTGGGGTTCTCTGCGCTTCCTGGACTTGTAAGTCTATTTCTTTCACCAGGTAGGGGAAGTTTTCTGTCATTATTTCTTCAAATAGGTTTTCAATATCTTGCTCTCTTCTTTTGGCACCCCTATAATTCGGATGTTGGTACACTTGAAGCTGTCCCAGAGGCTCCTTACACTATCTTCGTATTTTTGGATTGTTTTTTCATTTTGCTTTTCCGGTTGGGTGTTTTTTGCTTCTTTGTATTTCAAATCGTTGACTTGATTCTTGCAATCCTCTAGTCTGCTGTTGGGAGTCTGTATAATATTCTTTATTTCAGTCAGTGTATGCTTAATTTCTAGTTGGTCCTTTATCACAACCTCAAGGGTCTCATTAGATTTCTTGTAGATCTCATTGAGTTTATCGGCAGTTTCTAGAAAATTCTTGAAAAACCTTAAAAGTGTGGTTTTGAACTCTATATCCAGTAGTTTGCTTTCCTCCATTTCTGTCATTTGTGTCCTTTTTTTTTTTGTCTCCGCATTTTTTATGCTTCCGTGTGTTGATAAAGTGGTTTTCTGTGTTGAGTGTCCTCTAGGGCCCAGTGGTTCAGCCTCCCCAATTACCTGAGGAGGACACTCTTGGTACACCCCCTTGTGGTCTTTGTGCACAGTCTTGTTGTAGTTAAGCCTTGACTGTTGTAGGTATCACTGAGAAGAATTGACCTCCGGGCCAATTGGCTGTGAGATTCAGCTGTATCTGCAGTGGGAGAACTTCTGTGCTGGAGAAACCCTTCTGGGGCAAGACTTGCTTCAATGGGGCTTTGCTGCTCACTGAGTCTGCCCCCTGAGTGTGTCTTTTATGGTTCCACAGAGCTGCAAACTGGATGGTCCCACTCTGACCTCTGGGTTTCCTGGCTCCTGGATCTCTAGGGAGGTGCTAATCTGGCCTTTGCCTGAAGCTGTCCAGCAAAAGCCTCCCTGCAGGGCTTGAGCGGGGCGGGTCCCAGGGGATCAACAGGGTGGGGCTAGCAGTTATGGCGTCTCCGCTTCTCAGTATCCTGGAAATCCCTGCCAGCCCCTCCGAGAGAAAGCTGCCCTCGAGTTCCGACCAATGCCAGACAGTCCCGCTTCTCCTGTATGAGTCTGGGTCCCTAGAGACTCGCCCAGAACTGCAGCTCAGAGCCTGAGACTCCCTCCCGATTGAAAATGACAACCGCGCCCTCAGCCGCCAGCCGGCTCTGCATGCACCTCCGCACCTTAGTATTTTACTTCCACACTGCGCCTCCTCTGAGTCTCGGTGTGCTTTTCTCTTTCCTTCTAGTTGTGGAATTTTCACTCAGCCAGCCTTCCTGTGGTTCTGGATGATGTCCGTTCTGTCCTTTAGTTGTATTTTTGAAGTGGTTGTTCGAGGCAGCAAACTCTGGTGTTTACCTATGCCGCCATCTTGGTTTCTCTCTCACTTATTTTTCTTGATCCATTTTAGATAGGAACAATGATACCCCCTGATACTGCTACCAGTACAGACCTCCATGACTACCATTTCTCTCTATACTCATTCCTCCATCTCTAATCCTTAAAGTTCAGGGCCTTGGGCTTACTAATAATCCATCTGAAATTATCACTGTCAACCACCTAGGCCTGGCTATTTGAAGTGGAAGCCAGACTGCAGCGGTTCAAAGTGAACAAGAGGTGAGGCAGAGACAGGAACGGAAGATAACTCATAAAAAAGCTTGATTTCAAAGAAAGGGAAAGAGAGAACTCGCTAGAGCAGTGGTTCTCAACCTGTGGGTAGAGACCCCTTTGGGGGTCAAACAACCCTTTCACAGGGGTCACATAAGACCATCGGAAAACACATATATAATTACATATTGTTTCTGTAATTAATCACTATGCTTTATGTTCAATTTGTAACAATGAAAATACATCCTGCATATCAGATATTTACATTACGATTCATAACAGTAGCAAAATTACAGTTATGAAGTAGCAATGAAAATAATTTTATGGCTGGGGGTCACCACAACATGAGGAACTGTATTAAAGGGTTGCGGCATTAGGAAGGTTGAGAACCACTGCGCTAGAGGAAGACAGGTTGAGGAAGTGGGTTGTGTTGGGGTGTTTTTCTATTTTTTTTTTCATCTTCAACTGAGGACATGTTTTTATTGATTTTAGAGAGAGAGGAAGGGGCGGAGGGAGGGAGGGAGACTAATGTGAAGAGAGAAACACTGGTTGGAACCTACACCCTAGGTTTGTGCCCTGATTGGAATCAAACCTGCAACATTTTGGTATATGGGATGCTGCTCCAACCAACTGAGTCACCTAGCCAGGCCAGGGAATGTTTTCCTTGCAATAAGAGGCTTGAGCATGTTTATATATTGAGAGGAAGATAACTACAATAGAGAATCTGGTCACTGAGGTAGTGGTAAGTGGGGAGGTGATCTGGATTATGTTAAATAAAAAGAGGGACACCTTTAAAGCAGGAAGGAAGGAAGATGGTACAAAAAGAGACCCAGATAGGTTTTATTTTTATTTATTTATTTAAAAAATATTTTTATTGATTTCAAAAAGGAAGGGAGAGGGAGATAGAAACATCAATGATGAGAGAGAATCATTAATCGGCTGCCTCTTGCATGGCCCCTACTAGGAATCAAGCCCAAAGCCCCAGCATGTGCCCTTGACCAGAATCAAACCTGGAACCCTTCAGTCTGCAGGCCAAAACCAGCTAGGGCAAGATAGGTTTAAAAATATCGCCGTGACCGGTTTGGCTCAGTGGATAGAGCGTCGGCCTGAGGACTGAAAGGTCCCAGGTTCGATTCCGGTCAGGGGCATGTGCCTGGGTTGCGGGTACATACCCAGTGGGGGGTGTGCAGGAGGCAGCTGATCGATGTTTCTCTCTCATCGATGTTTCTAACTCTCTATCTCTCTCCCTTCCTCTCTGTAAAAAATTAATAATAATAAAAAAATATCATACCAGGCCCGGCCAGTGTGGCTCAGTTGGTTGAGCATCATCCCATGCAACAAGAAATCCTCAGTTCGATTCCTCGATTCCTGGTCAGGGCACATGCCCAGGTTAGGGGTTCAATCCCCAGAGGGGGTGTGCAGGAGGCAGCTGATCAATGTTTCTCTCTCACTGATATTTCTATCTCCCTCCTTCTTCTCTAAAATCAATATAAAAAAACATATTTAAAAAATCATACCACCCTAACCGGTTTGGCTTAGTGGATAGATTGTCGGCATGCAGACTGAAGGGTCCCAGGTTCGATTCTGGTCAAGGGCACATGCCTAGGTTGTAGGCTCAATCCCCAGTGGGGGGCCTGCAGGAGGCAGGCAATCAATGATTCTCTCTCATCATTGATGTTTCTATCTCTCTCTCTCCCTCTCCCTTCCTCTCTGAAATCAATAAAAAATATATTTTAAAAAATCATACCAATAAACTTTTAAAAATCAAATAATTACTTATTCATTTTAATGAACAATAAAGGTATAGCTAAGTGATTATGGTAATATGAGTCCATTTGATGGAATAATGTATCTATTTTAAATGATATTTCTGGGGAATATGCTATAACATGATATAATAATAGATGAAAAAGTAGGACACAAAATTGAGCACATACCTGTTTAAAAACATATCATGCCCTAGACAGGTTGATCAGTGGTTAGAACATCGGCCCTCAAACTAAACGGTTTCAGGTTCGACTATGATCAAGGGCACATACCTCGGTTGCAGGTTCAATCCCTGGCCCTGGTCGGGGAGCATGTGGGAGGCAACCAACCGATGTCTCTCTCTCACACTGATGTTTCTCTCTGTGTGTCTCTCCCCCTCCTTTCCACTCTCTCTAAAAATCAACGGAAAAAATATCCTCCAAAAAAAACCCCAATAAAACTCTCCTGCCCTAACCGGTTTGGATCAGTGGATAGAGCGTCAGCCTGCGGACTGAAAGGTCCCAGGTTCAATTCCGGTCAAGGGCATGTACCTTGGTTGCGGGCACATCCCCAGTAGGAGATGTGCAGGAGGCAGCTGATAGAGGTTTCTCTTTCATTGGTGTTTCTAACTCTCTATCCCTCTCCCTTCCTCTCTGTTAAAAATCAATAAAATATGTATATATTTTTAAATCTTAAAAAAAACTCCCCCCTAAAACATCATATATTTATAAATAATCCACACATAAAAAGAGACCAGAAGGAAATATCAAAATGTTAACAGTGGTTTATTTGGATATAGAACTAAGGATAATGTTTTTCTTCTATTTTTTTTAAAATTTATCGATTTTTTTTAGAAAGAGAGAAACACTGATTTGTTGTTCCACTTATTTATAGATTCATTGGTTGTTTCTTGTATGTGCCCTGACCAGAAATCTTAGCATATAGGGATGTTGCTCTAACCAACTGACCCACCCAGTCAGGGCCTCTTCTATTTTTTTTTTTTTAATTGATTTTAGAGAGAGAGGTCCCCTCAAAAGCATATACCTTTTCCCTCTTCCAGGAACTTGGCCTAAGGAAATAATTACACAAGGGTATAAAAACCATACACCAGGTTGTTTATCTCTAAGCATTGCTTATAATGGCAAAAAAACCCAACACAAATATCCAGAATGAGATACCATGTAGCATTAATGGCTTAGCTATATTTGCTTCTTATTCCTAATTTACTTGCTATATTTATGATTTATATACTAAATAAATTAACATTTATGCATGTCATATATGCTATAGTGCCATTTTTGTTAAAGCCCGGCTGGTGCTGCTCAGTGGTTAAGCATTGACATATGAACCAGGAGGTTACGGTTCAATTCCCAGTCGGGGCACATGCCCAGGTTGTGGGCTCCATCCCCAGTGGGGAGCGTGTAGGAGGCAGCTGATCAATGATTCTCTCTCATCATTGATGTTTCTGTCTCTCCCTTCCTTCTCTGAAATCAATTTCAAACACACACACACACACACACACACACGTTGTTAATCCTTGCTGAGGATATTTTTCCACTGATTTTTAGGAAGAATGGAAGAGAGGGAAAGACAAAGAGAAACATCAATGTGAGAAAAATACATTGATTGGTTGCCTCCTGCACAAGCCCTGACCGGGGCCCAGGCCAGGGAGGAGCCTGCAACCAAGGTAAGTGCCCTTGACTGAAATCGAACCCAGGACCCTTTAGTCCACAGGCTAACGCTCTATCTACTGAGCCAAACTGGCTAGGGCAATATATATATTTTTATAAGTATGTTTGTAGGAGGACTGGAAGAAATTAATTAAAGACATATATGCATAGCCCATGGATACAGAATAATAATGTGCTGAAGACCTAGGGGTGGGGCTGGATGGAGGGGGCGCAAAATGGGAGAAAATGGGGGACATCTGTAATAGTGTCAACAATAAAAAAAGTATGTTTATATTTATGTGTATACACATTTAGCATACTAATATTGGAGAACATCTAGGACAGCCGTGGGCAAACTATGGCCCACAGGCTGGATCCGGCCCGTTTGAAATGAATAAAACTATTGAAAAAAAAGACCATACCCTTTTATGTAATGATGTTTACTTTGAATTTATATTAGTTCACACAAACACTCCATCCATGCTTTTGTTCCGGCCCTCCGGTCCAGTTTAAGAACCCATTGTGGCCCTCGAGTCAAAAAGTTTGCCCACCCCTGATCTAGGACATATATTAGAGAAACTGTCTCTAAATGTAGACTTTTAATACTTTGAAGTTCATTCATAGTTTTGATTTGTTTCTCCTTTTCCAACAATGATCATGTTTTGCTTATACAATTAAATAATAAAGTCAACATTTATTGAGCAATATTACATGCTAAGCTCTATTCTAAGCATTTTTTTAAAAATATGGACTGCTGCACGAATTTTCCTGTTATCCTTATGCAGGGGCCATGCTAATCTTCTCTGTATCGTTCCAATTTTAGTATATGTGCTTACGAAGCAAGCAGTAAGCATTTCTTATATATTAATTCATCTAATTCGTACAATTATATGAGTTACTCTATGAGGTAAAGACTATCATTACCCATATTTTACACATGAATAACAGATGCACAACACAAAGGTTAAAAGACTTGTTTAGTCCTGGCCAGTGTGGCTCAGTTGATTGGGCGTTGTCCCATGCCAAGAGGCTGTGATTCCCAGAGGGCACAGGCACGTGACCAAGTTGCCAGCTTGGTACCTGGTGAGGGGCATGTAGGAGGTATCCAATGGAGGTTTTGCTTTCTTTTTTGTTTTTTAAATATGTTTTTATTGCTTTTTTATAGAGAGAGGAAGGAAGAGAGAGAGAGAGAGAGAGAAACATCCACCAGCTGCCTCCTACGTGCCCCACCCTGGGGATCAAGCCTGCAACCCCAGCATGTGCCCTGACCGGGAAATGAACCAGTGACCTCTTGGTGCATGGGACAATGCTCAACCAACTGAGCCACGCTAGCCTAGCCGCTGTTTCGCTTTCACATCAATGTTTCTTTCTCCCTCTCCTTCCTTTCTTTCTGGAAATCAATGGAAAATCTTAAACAAAAAACACACAAAAAAACTTGCCCTAACTGGTTTGGCTCAGTGGATAAAGCGTCGTCGGCCCGAGGACTGAAGGGTCCTGAGTTCAATTCTGATCAAGGGCACATACCTTGGTTGCGGACTCAATCCCCAGTAGGGGGCATGCAGGAGGTAGCTGATGGATGTTTCTCTCTCATCGATGTTTCTAGCTCTCTATTCCTCTTCCTCCCTCTCTGTAAAATCAATAGAATATATTAAAAAAAACAAAAACAACTTGTCCAAAATCATACAGTTAGCAAGTGGTTCAGCCAGATTCAAACCTAGGCAGACTGGCTCTAGAGCCCAAGCTTTTAACCACTTTGCTGATCTGCCTCTCAAACTGAAAAATGCAAGTTGCAAAAACAGTATGTCTACTTTGACCCCATTTTTACAAAAACAATTTTAAAAAGAAAAATAAATATATGTAGTGTACGTATTACACATGCTGAGATTATACTTTCAATCTAGATTATATATTTCTGCAAGGTTTAATTTTTTAAAAAAATCTGTTATCCTTAGAGCGAGGGGTAAAAATTAAAATGACATTACCTTTGCTATGTAGAAAATTGGCCTAGAGATTGTACTGTGCTTCACTGAACTTTTCATTTTAAATCAATACTGATAATATTGTCTTAAGGAGGAATATAAATTCTAAAAACCTATCTTAATGGGGCCTCAGGAGATCCCATATCCCCAAAATAAACAGCGGAGAACTTGCCTCGGTTGGTGCAGAGATGGCCAGAGGGTGTGGGAAGCCACCGGCCAGGGTGAGGGGCTGCAAGGTTCTCACCATAAAGTCAGGGTTTACAGAACTACAGAGATGCTGGGCACTGTTCTTTCTAAATCAAACACACTCCCCCCCCCGCCCCCCCGCCCCCCCCCCCGCCGTTCTTCCCCCCGACCCCCGTTATCTGCATATTCACCCGTTTTATCTACCCTCCTATAAATGCATTCTCTCAGTGGTACAGCCTCAATCGTTAAGGGGCCATTTAGATTTCCAATATGATTAGGGTATTCCCTATTTATCATCTATGGGAAACAGATGTTGACATGGATCTATACAACCTTGGAAGCCAGCTCCTTGCCCTGCCCCAAGGCCAGTGATGGCGAACCTATGACACACGTGTCAGAGGTGACACGCGAACTCATTTTTTTGGTTGCTTTTTCTTTGTTAAATGGCATTTAAATATGTAAAATAAATATCAAAAATATAAGTCTTTGTTTTACTATGGTTGCAAATATCAAAAAATTTCTATATGTGACACGGCACCAGAGTTAAGTTAGGGTTTTTCAAAATGCTGACACACCGAGCTCAAAAGGTTCGCCATCACTGCCCTAGGCTGACAGTCAAGCTGATAGCTGCGATGCCGTGACTATTCCTTCTACTCTTTGGGACTCGAAACACAGCTGTGGCATCTCCAAGGGGCAGGATATCACCTCCAGGCGGATGCCTCACAAGAACTCACTGCTCCCCAAAACCGGTTTGGCTCAGTGGATGGAGCGTCGGCCTGCGGACTGAAAGGTCCCAGGTTCGATTCCAGTCAAGGGCATGTACCTGGGTTGTGGGCACATCCCCTGTGGGGGATGTGCAGGAGGCGGCTGATCGATGTTTCTCTCTCATCGATGTTTCTGACTCTCTATCTCTCTCCCTTCCTCTCTGTAAAAAATCAATAAAATATATTAAAAAAAAAAAAAAAAAAAAAAAGAACTCACTGCTCTCTGCCCTGGGGGCAGGAGTCTTAATAAAACTGAAACCATAGCGTCCTCAAGAGTCACAGCCAGGGGGACCCTTTCCCCCTCCCCATTGTGGGAGTCCATTCTGTGGGACTCTTTCCTTCTCCCCACGTGTGAGTCTGTACTCGTTCTTCAATAAATCTCCACCTTTGCTATAAAAAAGAGTCACAGCCAGTAACCACAGCCATGGGAAGCAGTTTCCTCGATACTCTCCTGGAGCTGTGGAATAGGAAAAGGTTTCACTGAACTTGGAGAGCTGAACTTAAGTAGCGCTGAGGTGTCCCTTCAGGACTGTAGTTCTCCCAGCCTCCCTGATTTGAACATCCTAAACCCAAACTGAAAACTGCATTCCTGCCCTAGCCAGTTTGGCTCAGCGGAAAGAGTGTTGGACTGAAGGTTCCATTCCAGTCAAGGGCATGTACCTCAGCTGCAGGCTCAATCAATCCCTGGCCCTGGTCGGAGTGTGTGTGGGAGGCTACCAATCAATGTGTCTCTCTCACATCGATGTTTCTCTCTCTCGCCCCTCCCTTTCACTCTCTCTTAAAATCAATGGAAAAATATCCTCAGGTGAGGATTAACAGCCCCAATTACAAACAAAACTGCATTTCCCATCTGCTATCCTGCAGGCAAGAACCAAACCAGGTTAATTGTGCTACTTTCCTTCCTCACTGTTACATGAGGTATCTCTCTCTCTCTCCCTCTCTCTCTCTTCCTAGTCAGCATTAATAATAAAAATACAAGAGACCCCTTCCTATACCCTTTTAACTTATTGCGGCAGTTGTTTTCTCTGGTCTACCCCCAGAGAGAGCTAGGAATTCAAGAAAGTTTGTTCCTAAAGAAACTTGAACATTTATCCTCCCTTATTCAGGGTTTCTTGAACCCATGTACAGGTATGCAAACCATGCACATTCACACACACACACATCCACACTCTCACTCAAGAGAAACATTACATAAGACACATTAGTATTTGAGGGTGACTGGGCACGCTGTCACCAATTCTTGGCAAAAGCATAAGGGTAAAAGCCAGGTATGTGTGCTATAGGCTTCCTTCTGCTGATTTTTCTCTCTGCCCTGAATACAACAGATGTGCAGAGGGCTGAGGAGCCTCCAGCCCCAATTACTATAAACAACCAGACACACAAGGAAAAGGCCCCTTAAGCAGAAGCAACCCAGACTGGCAGAGAAGAGGCTGAAGCCTGGAATGGGACTCTACGTCAAGGCTCTTTACCTTCCAAGTGTTGGGGGACAGGCTCCCTGTTCACAAGGCTCCAACCCCCTGACGCCTCCACTCAGTGCCACTCAGGAGACGCTCCCAGTAGCCCATCTTGTTGGCTATTCTCCAACTGAATCTTCCTTCTCAGTGATAAGCTCCATCACCAAGGGGATGGATGTGATGTCACAATCGGGAGCACTCTATTAACAGAAACAAGGAAGAAAAAGGTGAGTCAGGGGAACGACCTCCACTTGGCAGTAAGACTGGACAGACTTGGATCTGGTGGTTGAGTGCGGAGTGTGAGACAACTCTATTAAGGTTTCTGTGCTAAACATGTAGGACTCCCCTCTAAGGAGCAAGATCATTAGCTAAGGAATCACATGCATGGTCTAAGTCTAAGAGATTCAAACATACCTGAGAGGGGGAAAGAAAGGGACGAGAAGAAAGGAAGAAAAGGGGAGAAATGTGAAGTAGACAGATTCTTTTTGTTTGTTTGTTTGTTAATCCTCACCCGAGGATATTTTTTCCATTGATTTTTTTAAAAAAATATATTTTATTGACCTTTTACAGAGAGGAAGGGAGAGAGATAGAGAGCTAGAAACATCGATGAGAGAGAAACATCGATCAGCCGCCTCCTGCACATCTCCCACTGGGGATGTGCCCGCAACCCAGGTACATGCCCTTGACCGGAATCGAACCTGGGACCTTTCAGTCCACAGGCCGACGCTCTATCCACTGAGCCAAACCGGTTTCGGCTCCATTGATTTTTAAAAAATGATTTCAGAGAGAGGCAGGGAGAGGGAAATATCAATGATGAAAATCATTGATCAGTTGCTTCCTGCACGTCCCCTAATGGCATCGAATCCAAAACCCTGGCATGTGCCCTGACTGGAAATCAAACTGTGACCTCCTGGCTCACGGGTCAATGCCCAACCACTGAGCAACAGCGGCCGTCTCCATTGATTTTTAGAGAGTGGGAGGAGGGGGAGAGAAAGAGAAATATCAATGTGTGAGTGGAAATAGAACCTGTGATCCTTAGGTGTGAAGGTTGACGCTCTAACCACTGAGCACGCCAGCCAGGGCAACAAAGGATTCTTTTATTTTGTGTACACAACTACCAGTAATGTCAATAATTCTAACTTTGTGGCTACATAATGCCTAGATCCATGATACCTTACATGCACAGCATAATACTTTCATGTTTCCAAAGTGCTTTCACATAAATTATTTCATGTAAAAAGGATTCTGGTCTATCCTCCAGTTGGAAAATACTACTTCATAAGATAAAGATACTCATGAATGTTAGTACAGATGCATTTCAACTTCCCAAGCAAGAATGTACTCCTGAGGGGACCAGGCTTTTTAAAAACAGAGAGGCAGTGAATTGGGAAATTATTCCAGGGTGGGCAACTGGGAAGACTAGCGTAGCAGTATGGTTAGGCTGACCAGACACCTGCTGCTAAAAGGATGGAACCAAGGAGAGGAGACCAGGTTTCAGATGAACGAGGCTGAGCTATTCAACACTTTGCAGGAGAATAGCAACCATTCAAACTACTTTCCTCACCATCAAGAGATTAAGGGCTGTGTTAAAAAGGAATAGGAGGAGGATTTCTATACATAAAAATGGGGCCATTTCATCTTCTAAGTCTGGTACACATGCTCATCAGTTTTTATGCTCAGAGATAAAGGTGAAATGTCAGACCACACTTTCTCTCCCCTGTGGTCGGGGGTGGGGTACGTTGACAACACGCCTGCCACCCACAATACAGAGGGTGTAATGCTCTTCCCTTTTGACAATACCTTATTTCCCACGGCCTGGCACATGCCCCTGTACCTCGCGAAATGCTTCCAGGAACCCGTGTGGATGGCTCTGCTCCGTCTTCTAGCGACAAGGTCCCGTCTCAGAAACCAAACAGTTGCCCATGCTGGGAGAATCAGTCCTACTTTGACTCTCCCTTGGCCAGAACAAAACAGCATTTTTCAACTGAGAGGAGAGCCAGGAGTCAGGAGACAGAGGTTCTGGTCCCAGCTTTGCCAACTGAATGACTTTTAGCAAGCCATGCCACCCTTCTGTCCAGTAGGGAAAGTGATCCCCTGCCTCATCTCCCTCACATGAAACGGCAAATGACATAATGCATGTGAAAGCATACGAAACACGGCTCTGCTCAGGTAAGGCATCGGTGGTAACCGCGCAAACTAAGCTTAGAGCGCGGAGGGCCAGGGAGGAGACGCCTGGCAGGCGCCTGTCCCTTCTTCTCAGTGACTGGAAACCAGGCCCGGCCACCAAGGCAGCTGGACGCACAGGGCAGTAACAGGATTGCATCACTCGGATTCCCTACCACCAGTCAACTCCATTCCTACTGGGAGAAGACGATCCGCCAGGAAGCTGAACGCTCGCTTCTCGCCCTAGTGTCGATTCTAAAACCACCTGTACAGGGAGGGATGAGCCTCTCCCATCACGGCCGGCCTCCGAGAGCGTGGCCCGGTGGCCACATGAACAGCCACACTTGCTATTCGGTGGAACGAAGTCCTTTCTGAACGGGGACGATGTCTTTCGGCCGCTCGGGCCCAACACCCCCCCAACCCGCTGCCCCCCCCCCCACCCCCGGCTTCCTGCTCCTTCTGCACTCCCCCCTCCCCACGCCTCAATTTCCCCCGCGTCCCGCGCTGGGGACGGCTTTCCGGTGTGTGAAGCCCGAGAAGAGGGCTTGGCCAAAAACCCCGGGCAGGGATGTAAGGAATGTGAGATTCCTTCATGAAGGAGGGGGAGAGGGGAGGGGGGGAGGAATGAAGGAGGAAGACAAGGCTGCCAAAGACAAGGCGCGGGAGACGAGCCAAGCTATGGCGCTTCGAGGGCGGGGGTTCAGGTTCCGCCGCCCCGGCCCTGGCTGGCCCCCAGAACGCTCTCTTCTCCTCCCGGCCCGTCAATCACGGCCCATTTAAACACCACGTTGTTCCCCCCGACCCCCTCCTCCCCGCCCTCCAGCCCGCCCAGGCCCCCTCCCTCCCGCACTCCTCCAGGCTCCACTAGCCTCCCCAGCCATCCACCCTCCTGCGCCCCTTTCTCACCCCGCGACTCCTCCCCACGGCTGCTCCCTGCCTCCATTTTCCATCTTTACTCCCATCCCTTACCCTGACCTCCAACATCTCCAACCCGGGCCCCGATGCCCCTGGGACATCGCCCCCTCCCTTCCCACACCCTCTGAGGAGCCCGCGCAGGCGCAGTACGCACCGCCCTGGAAGCGGTCGGACTCTCCGTACCCCAGCCCGGCGGGAGCTGAGGCCGCCGCGGCCACGGGACAGCCCCGGTGCCGAGTCCCAGCCTTTCCTGGGAGGGGAAGGGGAAGGGAAGGAGAGGGAGGAAGGTTCCGACCACTCGCCGCTGGCTGAGACGGCCCTCGGCCCCGCCCACCGCTGCTACGCCACCCGGCGGAAGCGCGTCACCAAGCCCCGCCCCTCTGCTTTAACTCAAACGGAGACTCGAAGCTACGAGCGGCCAACGAAGAGGAAGGAAGGCTCGCCAGGCCTGGGCTCCAGACCGGAAGTCTTTACAGTCCCTGCGAGGACTGGATGGCCATTGGGGAGGGGAATGCTATGTACTTCCCAGGGGGACCATCAGGGGCGGTCCCGAGGCCGGCGGCGCTGAAAAGCGAGACTTCGCTCGGGAGGGGGGCGCGTGTCCCGTGTCCCGTGTCCGAAAGCCCTGGCCTCGAGTTGGCTGGCCTGCGGTGCGCGCTGCCATCCGCCGGGCACCCCCCCCCTCCCCCCCCGGTTTCCAGAGCCGGGATCGGCCTCCCAGAGGCTGCCGACTCTGTGACTCATAGTCATGGGAGTAGATCCTGTGTCCACAGGGCGAGCAGGGGGTGGGGGTGGGGGAGTGTCTGACCGCAGAGCTTTGATCTAGGATGTCCAACGGGTTGCCAGCCTCTCGCCCGGCCGCACTCCTGCCACATCCACGTCGGCTCTCTGAGCACGAGTAGAATTTCCTGAAACACCTCAGGGGAGAGAAGGGAGATTAAATGCCCCTCTCCCTGGGTTGTGGTTTGATTTCCTTAGGACACAACACCAAGGTCGGGAGAGAATCCGCTCCGAGAAAAGTCAAGGCGGAGCCTAAAGCCAAGAAAGTAAGGGGTTAATGAAGCAAGCGACGGCGTTACAATTACATGCACTCTTAGGCTGATCTGATATTGAACAGTATTTGTTATGAATGTTCGCTAAGCAAATGGTAATGCACGTATGTGCCTTTGTAATTGGTTTATTTTTAAAATTCTTTTTTTTTTTGAGAAACATCCATTTGTTCCACTTATTTATGCATTCATGGGTTGCTTCTTGTGTGTGCCCTGACTTGGGCTTGAGCTGGCATCCTTGGCTTGTCCATCAATGCCCTAACCAACTGAGATACCTAGCCACAACTCTATGTCATCGGTTTACACACATTACTGAGCTAACTACGTTTTGTTGATTATCTAATAAGTCCCAAAGGAAACTAAAGGTTTGGGCCTCCTCTTTGCAGTCACTGGGGACCCTGAGGTGAGTGAGATGGCATTAGGAACAAGTGCCTTTCAAACTGTGAGAGAACCTAATGCAAAATGTGCTCTCTTCCCGAGGTCCCATTTCTTTCCAGGTGGTGCATCTACCTGTTGTCTGTGGTGTGAATGCCACTTTTCCCAAGACCCTGACCAAGTCCATTAAAAAGGAAGGACCCCAAGTCAAGATTAAAGATGAGAGCTAAAGCAGTGGGAGAAAAGGAGGAAACTGCCTGCCATGTGCTAGGCACTGCCTTTTTTTTTTTTTTTTAAATAACCATTATTCAGTACTTGTTTTTTTTAAATATATTTTATTGATTTTTTACAGAGAGGAAGGGAGAGGAATAGAGAGTTAGAAACATCAATGAGAGAGAAACATCGATTAGCTGCCTCCCGCACACCTCCTACCGGGGATGTGCCCGCAACCAAGGTACATGCCCTTGACCGGAATCCAAACTGGGACCCTTCAGTCCGCAGGCCGATGCTCTATTCACTGAGCCACACCGGTTAGGGCTAGGCACTGCTTTTTATATAATTTCCGTTTGCTCTTCTGCAAAATAGAGTTGCATATTTAATAATTGTCAGAAAAAGAAGTGAAGCGCTGAGTCAGGTTTCAATCTTTTGTCCGCTGCATTCCACAACCCTACCTCCTTTTTCCACCGTGTCACGTCTAGGAGAGAAACAAAACCTTAGCCCCTAAACGTAGTCTGCCGGTCAAGGAAAACTGGAACCCGGGGAGCCCCCTGGTGGCCTATTTTTCTCCCGGCGGAGCCCGTCCGTTCCCAGGCTCCTTTAATACCTGGAATACGCCCCCTTCCCGGCGCGTGAATCTCGAGTCCCGATTGGCTGGGCGGGGGCCAGTGGCGGGGCGTGGGGCGCGCCAGAGCGGCGCTCATTGGTCGGAGCAGGCCAGGGGACACTTCCGGGAATGCCCGCGCTCCCGCGTTCCATTGAGCTGCATCCGGCGGCCGCGGGGGCCGGTGGCTCCCCCTGCGGGCGGCTCAGCAGCATACACCGCCGTCTGCCTGGGTGGGTGGTGGGGGAGGGGAGGGACCGAGCCCCGAGTGGTGCGGGTGCGGGTTCGGGAAGGTTTAGAAACTAAGATTCTATTCCCTGGCCCTGCACCGGCTTCCCTCACCTCCTCTCCGTCGGTTCCCACACCTCGGGGCTTGAGACTGAAAGAGCATCCCGGGAAGGGGCATTCCAGTCCCCAAGCCGCCTATTCAGAGATCCCCCCCAAACCTGATCTTGAAGTTGGAGGCCCCCGGGAAAGTTCATTTCTAACCTTTCAGAAGAGCGAGAGGGTTTGAGGCTGCCTGACCCCAGGCGAGTGTGGTAGGTGGACCTTGGGCAGTGGAGCATGGGGGCGAAGGCTCCGGGCGATGAGCCTTCATCCCCTTTTCCTCCTTCCAGTGGGGTTCCGAGGCTCAGGCAGCATGACGACGGAGACCTTCGTGAAGGATATCAAGCCCGGGCTCAAGAATCTGAACCTCATCTTCATTGTGCTGGAGACAGGTGGCTATGCTGGGGCCGGGGACCCCCTGTGGGGCTTCTCAGGGTTGGGGGGCAGAAAGGGAAGAACATCACCTCCGTTCTTAATTTGCTCCCGGCGTGGCAGGGTGCACCCCAAAACATGGCTCACGCCCAGTCGCTCTCCTAGACCCCAGCCCAGGGAGTTGCCCTGAAATGTAGGGTACATGCAACTCTTGCCAGATCCAAGCCTCCAGTGTCTCAGGGGCCTCTTCCCGCTCAGCACCCTCGCCACGGCGCCGGCTCCTCCACTCCCCACCCCCTCCCCAGCCTGCCCCAGAGATTTAGCTTTGCCCTGTTTGTACTTTTCCCTCACCCCCACCAATATGTCAGTATATCTAGATCTCATCCTTCTGACCACTCCCCACTCTGTTTATCTGTTCCCTCCAGGCCGAGTGACCAAGACAAAGGACGGTCACGAAGTTCGGACCTGCAAAGTGGCAGACAAAACGGGCAGCATCAATATCTCCGTCTGGGACGACGTGGGCAACCTGATCCAGCCTGGGGACATTATCCGGCTCACCAAAGGGTAAGCCAGCTGGTGCCTGCTGGCTATCCCAGGGCAGTAGCAGTCAAGGGGGGCGGGTTTAACCGTCCCTGTAAGTCTTCTGAGTAGTCTGAACCCTGCGTTTTGTGCCCCCACAGGTACGCTTCAGTGTTCAAAGGTTGTCTGACATTGTACACTGGTCGTGGGGGCGATCTTCAGAAGATTGGAGAGTAAGTGCTCTTGGGTTTGGGGATGTAGAAGCAGCAGGCCAAGAGGGGAAATTTAAGGTTTGCAAGAAGGCAGCATGAGGGTGTGCAGTCCATGTCCTATACTGGGGGCCTCTAGCACTGGCCCAGAGGATGGGTCTGAAGCTTTGGCCACTTTCTCTCCTTGCAGATTCTGTATGGTTTATTCTGAGGTTCCTAACTTCAGTGAGCCAAACCCAGAGTACAGTGCCCAGCAAGCACCCAACAAGACGGTGAGTCCCATGGCCATGATGTGGGGGCGGGCAGGGCAGGCGGAGAAGCATGGTAGGAAGAAAGGTCTGAGTTTAATTTGTACCTTCAGGTGCAGAACGACAGCAGCCCTGCAGCTCCCCAGCCTACCACTGGACCCCCTGCTGTTTCTCCAGGTAAACCTGTTTCCTTCCATACACGGGTCCACCTAGTTCCCCTACTCTCCCCAGCCTGGAGAGGTGACCAGCCTTATCCCTTTCCCAAATCTCTCTTCTCTGTATACTCCCCCTCCCCCCTTGCACCCAATTCTTCTCCCAGTTCTTTTGCAAATCCCTGTGGTGAAAAGATCTGGTTGGGGACCTGCTTCTCTGACTGGTAGAGCTCTTGGCACCCTGTTGCCACTACCACTCAAAGGCAAACATGAGAACAGTTTGTCCACAAAGACGGTCCTCCTTCATTCTAGCTTGTCTTTCTCCGCTTCTCTTTTGGCAGAACCTGCCCTTTTCTCTTGCTCGTTTTGATTTGTTACCCAGTTCTAATGCACCGAATTTCTTGTATGACTCATCACAGAGCGCACTCTGCACAGCTTTTGAAACCAATGGCCCCGCTGCCCCTCTCGGCCTTGGCATGATGATTCTTCCCTCTCATGTACTTCAAGCCCCTGCTTTTTGGTCTCTTGAGGAATTGGGACCTTACTGCTCGTCCTCAGCGTTTAATTAGCATCATCCCCAAACACACAAGCACACCTCCTTCGTCTGGTGGTGGTCTCTCCTCAGGAACCTGGTTTTTACTGCTCTTCTCTCCTCTGGATCAGCTCTCAGCGGGCCCCCCTGCTCCCTGAGTGTGTGGCTCTCTCTTGCCTCCGGTCCAGGCCTTAGGTTTCTCCCTGTGACACTGGCTTCAGGCTGCCTCAGCCCTTCCCCAGTTTGTGTCTGCATCCCCCGTTACCATGGTTTTTCAGAATTGTTTGTGTCAGAACCACCAGGAGTCATGTGTTTTTTTAGAAACACTATGAAATAGCAACATTTAATTCCACCACAAAAATTAATATTGGGGGGGGGGGGGGAGGTTAACATCCATGTTTTTAACTGAAAATATGACTATTACATATTTCCAGGTCTCCATTTTAGTGATGGTACATTTAAGCCCGTTTACCCTGGTATTCTTGGCCAGATGTTTATCCACTTTGTCCTCTGCCAGTAGATACAAAAGGCTTAAAAAACACATCTGGCATTAAAACTTACCTTTGACTTTCTATACACTCTCCACATTCCAAATTTTTTCTGTGAATTGAGGAAAGGGCGTTATTTTTTCAGTTCTGGCTGCAGATATCTTAGTCTGGTAGAGTAGGGTTCAACAGGAATGTGGTCTGAGAAGCACTAGCCTATAACTTCTACCCCATTAGCGTTCACAGTGCCCTAGTACGTGAGAGGCAGACATCTGCCTTCATTTAACAAACTTTTATAGATAAGGGATGCCAAGGAATAAATAAAACAGCACCTGCCTTTAGGAGCTTGTAGTCTATGAAGGAGATGGCTGCCAGAGTGGCTCAGTGGTTGAGCATCAACCTATGAACCAGGAGATCACGGTTCAATTCCCAGTCAGGGCACATGCCTGGGTTGTGAGCTCAATCCCCAGTAGGGGGCATGCAGGAGGCAACCAATCAATGATTCTCTCTCACCACTGATGTTTCTATCTCTCTCTTCCTCTTCCTTCTTCTCTGAAATCAATAAAAATATATTTTGAGCCCTAACTGGTTTGGCTCAGTGGATAGAGCAGGGGTCCTCAAACTTTTAAAACAGGGGGCCAGTTCACTGTCCCTCAGACCATTGGAGGGCCAGACTATAGTTTAAAAAAATTATGAACAAATTCCTATGCACACTGCACATATCTTATTTTGAAGTAAAAAAACAAAACGGGAACAAATACAATATTTGTATTTGCATGTGGCCCGTGGGCCGTAGTTTGAGGACCCCCTGGGATAGAGCGTCGGCCTGTGGACTGAAGGGTCCCAGGTTCGATTCCGGTCAAGGGCATGTACCTTGGTTGCGGACACATCCCCAGTAGGAGGTGTGCAGGAGGCAGCTGATCAATGTTTCTAACTCTCTATCCCTCTCCTTCCGCTCTGTGAAAAATCAATAAAATGTATTTAAAAATATATATATATATATATGTTTTGAAAAAAAAGATAGTCACACAGACGATGATTATAATACACCATGAGTGCAAGAACAGTGATATGCACAGCTGTGGGAGCACCAGGGAGTCATCTCACACACCTGCTGTAATCACACATTTAAAATGTGTGTGCGCGCACACACACACACACACACACACACACACGTTATTTATTAGTGAAGAGGGGTGGGGTGAGAGAATGTGTAATAATTTTTTTCCTTATTCTCATCTGTATTTTCCAAAATGCACATGTGTCATTGTGATACACACCAGGCCTTTTTAACACACACACACACACACACACACACACACACACACAAATGAAAGTTTATTTAGAAAGTTACAGTGGTAGAAGTGAGCTGTAGAAGAAAAGAGCTGAAGAAACAAGTTACAGAAGCAAAGAAGGGCCTTGGAGCTTAGTAAAGGACACTCGATAAGAAGATTCAAAGAAGATTCGATTGGGTGGCTCTGTGGGAAAGAGGGTTTATTGTGTTGTGTTTTTTTCCTTAAAGATCCTTCCTATAACACAGAAACTTCAGGCCCTTCCCCTTCCCATGCTTTTCCAGTTTCACAGTCACTTTTGGTACAGGGGCATTTTGTCAGAGGTCCTTGAGCCTAGAACTAAATAGCTAATTCTAGGTCGGACTCCCAATGATACAAAATGAATCAAAGAGAAAAACACCATACTAGAGTTCATGTAGCAACTTCTAAACTGACAGAGTCTTTCCTGGGGCTCCATTCATACAACCCACATTCTTTGCACTTGGTCCAGTTGCCATTCATGTGCAGCTGTGCTGATGAAATACCGTGCGGTTCTCTGGGGGATGGGAGGACGCCCTGGGGACGCACCCTCTCCCACCTTAGTTCTTTAATTTCTGTGTTTCTTCCCCTTCTCCCACAACTAGCCTCTGAGAGCCAGAACGGGAATGGACTGAGTGCCCCCCCAGGTCCTGGCGGTGGCCCGCACCCCCCTCACGCTCCTTCCCACCCGCCCAGCACCCGGATCACCCGAAGCCAACCCAACCACACACCTGCCGGCCCTCCTGGCCCCTCCAACAACCCTGTCAGTAACGGCAAAGAAACCCGGAGAAGCAGCAAGAGATAGCAAGACATTCTTCCTCCCTCCCCACCGCTGACCATACCCCAAGTGTCTGCTAGAGAACACAGCCTCTCCTGGGCTGCTGGCTTGGGGGTGGGAAGGGATAGGTAGCAATATTTTAGCCACTAAACTTCACTAAAGGGGTGGTGAGAAGCGGCCTTATCCACCCTACACCCATACTCACCCCTTCCCCCAGCTGAAGCTGCCTGTGCCCTGGGATTAGGGCCCCTGCCTGCCCTCCTTCCTCTTCAGAAATGCGTTACGGTCTGTTTCTTGTACGTGTGTGATGTGGAAATCTAATTGAATCCCTTCTTCCCAATAAATGTTACTACTCTGTACTGGACTCCTTTGCTTTTTGTGGGGCAATGACAAGGTTAGCAGCTGGGCACTTGGGAAATGCCCTCGGAGGTGGAGAGGAGACAGGTTACCGGCAAGGAGGCCCAGGCAAAGCAGGCCTGCCCCTTTAAGGTAGTGTCCCTCCCCTGCCCCCTCCCTGCAGGTGACCCTTGCCCGCCTGCCTGTCTACCCCCCTCACAGCTGGAACCTAGACGGCTGTGTCCCCCTTCCTCTGGGCGTCCTTTCTGTCTCCTGCTATCAGGTAATCCCAGCCTCACCCCCTTGGACCACTCACCCCAGGCAGGCTGCTCCCCTGATTCTGAGCCAGGTCAGACATCAGCGGAGCCGAGACACTCCTTCCCTCCTCCCCACAGAGCTTCCCCGCCTGGTCATTGATTCCCAGAGCTCCGCTCTTACTCTCTGGGGTGGGGAATTCCCAAAACAATGCCTTTCCTATGCACGTGGGTTGCCACTTAATCTGCTTCTTCGCCCAACTCTCCAGTTTGGGAACAGCTGGGTCCAGCTTCCCCGGGAACGTGGGGATGGGGTGGGGTGGGGTGGCGAGGAGTGAAGCCCAGTGCTGGATGCAGGGTGGGGGGCGAGTGTATGCAGGGAAAGGCTAAGACGGTACCAGCTGGGTTAGAGGGTAGAGGACTTAGAAGAAAAGACCAGGCCTAGATTCTCCTGAGCCATGTGGCTTTTCCAGGGGCAGAGGGTGGCCCCGCCCTCCTGGGGGCCCTAGCAGAGGCTGACCTTTGACCCCATCCAAGAGACCAGTGAACCATTAACTCCTCCACCATGTGAGCCTTCCCACACTTGCCCCACCCCTGGCCCCGCCCCGAGGCAGGTGGGCTAAGGGGGGGGCTTGTCCATCCCAGCCTTCCATCTGACGTGGCCTCCATTCCACCTGGGAGCCTGGAGGCCGAGCCCCTCTGGCTCCCCTCCCCGACCCAGGAACCTCTTAGTGTCCCCAAGGCCTGACGCGACCGAAGGTGACGAGGTTCTTCTGCCAGTGGAGGTGAGGTTCTGGGGGTTGGCGGGGAGACAGAGGTGGGGGAGGGCTTAGGGGACGGAATAGGCTGTCAGCTCTGGGTCAGGTGAGGCGAGCACTTTGAGTCAAAGAAGGTGTTCTAGGAAGTGGCAAAGGAGAGGAGAGACTGCTCCAGCTGGAGGCCATGGGAGGGAGGAGGGCGGCTAGAGGGGGGCTGCTGCTGAATTTAATGTGGGGGCGGAACGAGGAGTGAGGGGTCCCCTCTGGCCCTGAGCTGAGCAGCAGGGCAGGAGCACTGACCCTTCCTCCTTGTTCTTCCAGGCACAGTCCTCAGGATGTTCCGGGGGGAATAGAAGCTAGAACCAGAGCCTCTTACCTGTTCCTCCCAACAATGGGGCTCCCGACCAGTCACCTGCTGGCTGGCCTGTGTGTGTGTGTGGCCTTGAGCTGGGGAGGGGGGTCAGCCCCCAACCTGGGCCCTGCTGAGCTGGAGCAGAACCATTACCTGGCCCAGCTGTTTGACCTGTACGGGGAGAACGGCACGCTGACTGCAGGGGGCCTGGCCAGGCTTCTCCACAGCCTGGGGCTAGGCCAAGTCCAGGGGCTGCGCCTGGGACAGCACGGGCCTCCAGCTGGCCGGCCTGCACCCCCAGCAAGAGACAACGCCACACACAGGTACTAACCCTTCGCCCCGGCCCCCAGTCCCACATCCCAGCTCTTTTTAGTGCTCAGATCCCTCTCCTGTTGTCTACTTCTGGTTCCTAAAGTAAGGTTTCTGAGATTACAGACTGTTCAAACACTGACTCCTTGTATCCCCTTCAAGGCTTCTTTTGCCTCTATTGCCTTCTCATTCTCTCCTTTTCCAAATCCCTGTGCCCTTCGATTCCTTGCTTTTAGTCCCAAAGCTCAATATCTCCAGGCTGACTTGACTCCCAATTTGTAGCATTTTTGGCTGTTCCCTGACTCCTATTTCCTCTCACACCCATGCCCTATATTCCTATAAGCTGACAATTCTCAGATCCTCCCAGGACTGACATTTTATGGTTTCTGGATCCCAGGAACTCCAGCCAGTGCCTGGTCTTCCCTCTTCCTCTAAGCTCCCTGGTAGCCTCTCAAGTGGGACTTCTCAGAGAACATGGGCATCTGACTTGCTTTTTTCTTTAAATCCTCACCCGAGGATATTTTTTTCATTGGTTTTTAGAGAGAGTGGAAGGGAGGGAAAGAGAAACATCGATGTGAGAGACACATTGATGGGTTGCCTCTCGCACGTGCCCCGACCGGGCCGGGGATCAATGCCTGCAACCCAGATACATACCCTTGACCAGGAATCGAACCCGAGCCAGCCCCTTCTGTCCCAGGCTGACCCCTAACCACTGAGCCGAACCGGCCGGGGCTGGCCATCTGACTTTCTATCCCATCCATCTAGGCCTCAGGACCCCAAATTGAATGTGGATGTCTGGTCAGAGCTGCCTCTGGGTCCCTCAGGGTGGGGTGACCTTGAGGAGCCAAAGGCCCCCCACCCACCCCATGGGCCAGCCCCCTCGGGCCTGGACCTGTTTCACAGGCTTCTGTTGCTGGACCATTCGCTGGCTGACCATCGGAATGAGGATGTGAGTCTGATGATCCCTGGAGAAGGGGAAGGAGCCATGGGATTTAGATGGCATGAAATATTTAAAGAGTCAGTAACTTAAAAAAAAAAAAAATTTATTTAGTGATTTTAGAAACATCGATTTGTTGTTCCACTTTTTTTTTTCATCATCATTTATCCCCTCAATGCCCTCTTCCACCTCCACTCACCCCACCTCCACCGTTTCACCTATTTAATGCACTCATTGGTTGATTCTTGCATGTGCTCTGACTGGGGATCGAACCTACAACCTTGGTGTATTGGGATGACACTCTAAACAACTAGCTACCCAGCCAGGGATAACGAGTCAGTAATTTAATACAGTTCCTTTTTTAAAAATCCAGATGTGGTCTTTTTTGCTGTTGTTAATCCTCACTCAAGGATATTTTCCATTGATTTTTAGAGAGAGTGGGAGGGAGAAGGGTGGGAGAGAGAAACATCCATCGATGTGAGAGACACATCGATTGGTTGCTTCCCACATGCCCCCCATCTGGGCTGGGAATCAAACTCAAGACCCTTTGGTTTCAGGGCTGACTCTCTAACAACTGAGCTACACTGGCCAGGGCAACCCAGATGTGGGCTTAGGGTAGGTGATTCCGGCTTCAGTGTCACACTTGAGAAACCAAAGAAGCAGCCCAGGGTAGGCTGTGGGGTTGGCTATCTGGAGAGGAGACCTGCAGAGAGCTGACAGCTGTCCTCACCCAGAAAAGACAGAGAACTTGTTCCACATACACCAGAGGGCAGCCAGAGCTAACCTGAGGCAGGCCTGGCAAGGGTGAGCACCCATAGAGGAAGCACTCAAGCCAAGGCTGGGTACACAGGTGACAGGGCTGCTGAGAGGAAGGTTTGATGGCTTTACAGGTTTTTTTCCGTCTAAGAATCTGGACTGGAGAATTCTAGTTGTCCAACCAACTCCATGATTAAATCAGTGAAATCACCAGGTGCTCGGGAGGGAGGAAAATGGTGGCACTGTTCACTAGCAGCCAATCTGCATTGAATTGAATATTTGCATCGGACTATTTGAATATTCACTAATTAACACATACTGAGTACCTGTCCCAGTCCCCCAGTCCCTCCCTGATGCACGGGGAGGGGGCCTGGGAGACCCAGGAGTCCAGGTGGTGGAAGGGCAGATCGGAGTAATCGTTGAATGTGACTCCCAACTCAACTCCCCTAGTGTCTGAACGGCTCCCAGCTGCTGGTCAACTTTGGCCTGAGCCCCGCTGCTCCGCTGACCCCGCGGCAGTTTGCTCTGCTATGCCCAGCCCTGCTTTACCAGATCGACAGCCGTGTCTGCATCCAGGCCCCCGTTCCAACCCCACCAGGGGATCTACTATCTGGTCAGTGAGTGAGAGTGGGTGGTGGGGGGCACCCTCAATCCTGGTAGGGAGTGGGTTCCATGCCAAGGAAGGGGTTCATCGGGGTACTGCCTCCTCTTGCAGTGTATCTTTGCCTCTTAGCCCCCGTCCCCCGATTTTCCAGCCCTGGCTCACAGCGCCCTGGCGGTCCTGCTGCTCAGCCTCCCCACACCCCTCTCACTGCTGCTGCTTCGCCTCCTGGGATCTCGTCTGTTGCGGCCCCTGTTGGGCTTCCTGGGGGCCCTGGCCGTGGGCACCCTTTGTGGGGATGCGCTGCTACACCTGCTGCCACATGTACGTGGATCCCCTTCCTTATTCCCCTGCCCCCATTGGCGGACGGGCCCCTCATATCCAGGTGTTCCCAGTCACAGGACATCCCTCCCCGCCAGCCCACAGCTGCCTTCTGGTAGAATGGGAGTGAAGGCTGCCACCTCATACCCGGGAGGGGGATGGTGCCGGGTGCAGGGGTTTCTGGGGTCTGCCCTGACCTCCTCTCTGTCAGGCACAAGGAGGGCATCACTCCGGACCTAGTGGGCGACCAGAGGAAGACCTGGGTCCAGGGCTGTCGGTACTTGGCGGTCTCTTTCTGCTCTTCTTGCTGGAGAACATGCTAGGGATTTTGCGGCGCCGAGGGCTCAGGCCAGTGAGTGAGACTCTTTTTTCCTCCTCCTACTGAGATCAGAGTCCCGGCCAAGAACTGGCCACATGAACCCGAAGGTGAGGGGCTGAGTGTGCTCCTGGCTTTGCCATTTGCCTGACTGCAGGCCCTGACTGCTAAGGGAATGGGCGGGCTCCCTCAGCACAGGCTCAGGACTCTGTCTGGCCCAATAGCTTCCTCTCCTGAGTTCAAGGCAACAGCAGGGAGATGCCAAACTGGGAAGAGAGTAGAGGCCAAAAAAAAATCCCCAAGTGCCCAAAACAGAACCAGGTGTTCATTTCCCAGCCGGCAGCCTGGCCTCTCCTTAGCCCCCAGCTCTGCTGCCTCCTCCACCAGGAGGGATACCCTCCTATTTCAGAGATGCTGCAGGCGGAAAAGGGAGGATCTCAGACCAGACCTGGACCCAGAGGACAGCAGCGGGATGGCACTTCAGCCCCTACCGGCAGCTCCAGGTAACAGGAGGAGAAAATGAAGACGAGGCTCCCACTCTCATTTTCAGCCACTAACACTCTCCTTGTCCTCCTTCCTGCAGAGCTAGGGGCCCAGGGCTGCAGGGAGCCGGACAGCCACCCCCCGCCAGTCCCAGCCCCTCCCGGGCACCAAGGCCACAGTCATGGGCTCCGGGGTAGCAGTGACACCAGTATAACATGGATGGTCCTCCTGGGAGATGGTCTGCACAACCTCACTGATGGGCTGGCCATAGGTATGACCGGAGGGGACAGAGGCAGTCAGGGGCGCCAGTTACTGGCGGGGGGTGGGGGGGGTGGGGGGTGAGGGTGGGTAGGAGAGGGCCCCAGGAAGGGGAAGATGAGAGGACGGCAAAGGGAATGTAGGCCCTGCCCCTGCGGAGCGCTTTCTTCCAGACTGCCCACCTCGTTCTGCAACCCCAGGTGCTGCCTTCTCTGACGGCTTCTCCAGCGGCCTCAGCACCACCCTAGCAGTGTTCTGCCATGAGTTGCCTCATGAACTGGGTAGGAATGGCAGGGTGGGGTTGGGGTGGAACGTGGAAGTTGGCGGGTGACATTGGTGAGGGGCAGCCCTGGCTTATTCCCTCCTACCCTGTCCTCTCTTCCTAATAGGTGACTTTGCAATGCTGCTCCGGGCAGGGCTGCCCTTTCGGCGGTTGCTGCTGCTGAGCCTAGTGTCTGGAGCTCTGGGACTAGCGGGTGCAGCCCTGGGGGTGGGGCTCAGTTTGGGCCCCGTCCCCCTCACTCCCTTGGTGTTTGGGGTGACGGCTGGGGTCTTCCTCTATGTCGCCCTGGTGGACATGGTGAGGTGTGGGGTAGTGCAGAGGAACGGGGGAGGGGGGAGAGGGAGAGGAGAGGGCCACATGGAACAGGGTGCAGACCACAGGCCTGCAGAGTCTGAGAGACCAGGGCCTGGAAGAGCTGGGGTGGGGGCTGCTACTTCCTGACACCCCCTCATGTTTCGGGGACACGTAAGGCAGGACCCTGATGTTTTCCTTTTCTTTCAGCTGCCATCCCTGCTGCGTCCTCCCGAGCCTCTCCCTCCCCTGGAAGTGCTCCTGCAGGGGCTGGGGCTGCTGCTGGGAGGCAGCCTCATGCTCACCATAGCCCTGCTGGAGGAGCAGCTGCGGCCCCTGGTCTCTGATGGCTGACGGGCCAGTGGAAAGGCATCCAGCTGCCCTTCCTTCCCCCCAACCACAGGAATGGAGGCGGGACACAGGGCCAGTAGGAGCAATAGGATTTTAATAAACAGAACCCATCCTAAAGCCATGACTACGACAGTTGTACTTGCACCAAAACAGCATAGAAAACCAGGATGTGGTGGGAGAGGGCTCGAAGCAGGTTGGGGAGGACATGAGTCGGGCTGGAGGATGCAGGGTGCATCAATCTGTGGGGACAGCATTGTGCTTTAGCCCAGGGAGGAGGGGAAGGGATGGGGCAATGCACTGAGGTCCCCCCTTTTTCCTGCTGCCCTCAGCACCCTGGGGATACAGGCATCTGGGCAGCTCTGCCCTTTATTGCTGACCACCAGCATTAAACACCCCCGACCCCAACGCTAGCACCACAGGACCCAAGGCAGGAGAAGGGCAGGAAGGGGAACATTGCTTAGAGAAAGATTCCACTAGAATCCAGTGAATTGTGCTCAGTTCTCTTTACTTCCTACAACCGAGTACATGGGTCACAGGGCGGAGGGCGCAGCAGGACATGGGACATGCCCCTCCGTGCTCCCAACACACCCCTGCACACAGGATGGTGGTGTCTGCAGCATCACAGGTCATGCAGGGCACAAGGAAGGGGAGGATCACACACACATAGACGTCCGCAGCGAGTACCAGACAGAGAACACCCCTGGATATACACAGCTGTACACAGGGAACCCCAGGTCCCCACCCAACCCTCTCCCCTGTCTTGCCGTCCCCCCGGCAGGAGGAACTGTATTGCTTTGAGAGAGCCACCCTGGGGGCCACTCTGCCAGGCACCCTCCCTCCCACCCAACCCCGTTTTGGCACATCTGCGAGACACACAGCAGCGAGAGTAGGCACCCTCCCTCCCAGGCTTCTGTGGCTTGGAGTGAGGAAGGGGAGAGGAGCCTTCATCCTCCACCTTTCCCCTAGCCCTTCCCAACCCCTACCAAGCCCACTCCAGCCAGAACCCACCCCCACCCCCAAACGCACACATACAAAGCTGAGCTACCCAGGAATACAGGGAACAAGGAGATTGTCCGGGATGGGAGCAGAGGCAGTGGGCGAGAAAGGACTGGAAGCAGAGACCCCACCTGGTGTGGGGGTAAGACTGGCACAACAGCTACTTTAGTGCAATTGGAGAGGGTGCCCACGGTGAGGGATGGACATGGGGGGGAAGGCTCTCCCCAACTTCCCTGGGCGCAAAGCCAGGCTCCCCAGGGAAGGGGCCTAGCAGGAGTGAGCATGGGCCAAGGGTGGATCCTCTCGTCACCCGCCGCCCTCTGCCCTCCCGGATGCAGTGACAGTGTCCCCCTCACACCTAAGTGGGCAACAGCAGCCTCAGAGTCAGTACCTTCAAGTAATTCATAGAGCAGACCCTCCCCACCCCAGCTTCCTCCCATCTCTGGGATTTGGTCGCTTCTCTAGGGGTTGGGTTGGGAGGAGGGAGTCCTCAAAACAGACCCTTCCTTCTCCACCTCCCTCTTCCCAGACCACTGGGCTTGGTCCTCAAAGACTCCTCACCTCCGCCCTTGCCCAGCATGGGTCAAGGTGCGGCGGACGGAGCCACCATGATCAGGGGAAGGGCTGCTTTGCTCCTTCTCCCTCCTTCTTACAAGGTAGGGTTCAAACTAGGCAGGATGGGGCCCCACGGGGGTTTGCCCCGGAGGGGGTTTCTGGGCGCGGGTCTGTAAGGCTATTTTCCTTTGCGGTGGGAAGGGGAGGCAGGGGATGAACACTGGGTATGGGGAGAGGGTGAGGAATGGTGGAGAGGGAAGGAGGAAGGGGCCTCCCTGCTGGAGCACAGTCACTGGAGTCCTTCAAACGAAAAAACACGCATGTGCACAAGATCCACAGTGGGCCTGCTCCCAGCCCCTCCAGCCTGGCTCCACCCCACCTCTCAGGGCCCCTTCTAAGACCCCAGAGAAGGTTTTGGGGGTACAGCTGTAGAACCGTTCACTCTGGCCCTACACTCCGGTGCCCCCAGCCTCTTCTCCCCTTCTAGGTCCAGGGAGGAAGAAGGTGCTCAGGTGGGCAGACAGCGGTGGAAACAGTATTGAGTTTTCCTTTGGTTACATATTGAAGGCAAAGGTGAGCTGGACTTACAGTCAAAACGGATAGGGATGAGGAAGGAGGAGGGGCCATGGCTGGGGCTGGAGAGGGGGTAGGCCCTCCCAGCCCCTCCACCCCAAGGAACACGTCTAAGTGGGGTGGCCATCCCTCAGTCTCATCTCTCCCACCCCCCACAGCACCAAACAAAAGGAGAAGCCCCCTCCCCCAGGGGCTGCTCCCCACCCCAACCTGGGCTGTACATTCAGTGGTTTTCAGCAGTCCTATGGCTCAGGGGCCAGGGGTGGGGGAGGTGGCCCGTCAGTCTCAGCTGGACAGTGGCAGTGACCTGGGTCTGTTGGTCCATCCTGGGACCCACAGTTTGTGCCATTTGCTTTTCTGAAGGATAGTACACAACCCTACCAAAGCCACCGCCCAATCAGACATATCCCCACAAAATCAGAAACTAAAAACTGGCTCTTTTCATCTCGCCCTCTGATTTACACGTCTGTTTCCCTGTCTCCTATGTAGCCCTAGCTCTGTCTCCTTTGCTGGGACCTGGGGCTGCTCCCAGGATCCTCACTTAAAATAGGCCTTTTCTCAAAAGTGCTTATTACTTGAAGCAAGTGCTTTAGCTGCGGTGGGGAGGGGAGGAGAGGGCAGGTGAAGGGAAGGAGAGGTTTCTTCCCCACCTACCCCCTCAAGACTGGGGGGCATTCTGCCTGTTTTTCACTTCTCCACACCCGTTTAAGTCAAAGAGGTTTAAAAAAAATCTTAACATTAAAATAAATATGCAGTGGCCATGAGAATGGTCAAAATGCTTCAAAAAACACAAGGGACTGGAGAACCTGGGGTGGGGTTTCCTTTGGCATAGGAGAGGCTGCTTGTCCTCCAGGCCTCACAGCCGCGTGAGGACGAGGATGCCCCACATGCCCAGCACTGCTGACGGTGTGCTGACGGGGCAGCCGGGAGCAGCCACCAGAAATCTCCTCCAGCAAAACCATGGGGCTCCTGACAAACACTCCGACGCTTCCTGTCATCACCGAACGCTGATAAAGGAGAACACGACCGATACCCCGAGAGTCTTCTCTGGAGAACCCGGTTCCCTTCTTCCCCGCCCCCACCACCTAATTCCCAGCACCAAAATGAGAGGGAGGGGATGGAATGGGAAGATTTCAGGAGAGAGAATTAAAGTTAGGGGCAAGCTCTGCAGATCCAGCAGGGTGGGGGGCTGCAGCCCTTAAGAGAGGTCACATTGATTGTCGTATAGGGGAGGACGGGGTGTAAAAGGAGGTGGGCAAGAGGGGCGTTGCAAGGCCCTTTGGCTTTGAAAACAAAAATAAAAACTAAAAGCTGCACAATCCTTCTCACCAATAATGGTCATTTGGAAGCTTTGAAATGGTTTAGGAACTGAGGGGTGGGGGAAGCAAGATAGAGGATAAAAGAAACGAAAAGAATAAGGACTTGGATAAACACCCCAGGCATCAGGGAACCAGCATGAGGTATGGTTAAGGGTATCTGTGAGGGAGGGAGGGGCCCTGGGATGCTCCCTCTCCCCTCAGCCCACCCTTGGCAAGGGTAGCAAGATTTGCAGGGGCTACAACTGGAATCAGGTAAGATGGTGAATAAAGCAAGCATGAGAGAGGGGCAGGAGAATGAGGGGTCCCCTGGCAGGGGGAGACCCTCTACTGTGTAAACGAAGCCCATCCAGTTCTCAGGGGACAATACTGATGGCAGCCAAACTGGGCAAGGACGCACTGTGGGCACGGAGGGGGCATGACCTCTATTCAAGTTCTGTGTCTTGGCCCCTGGCTGAGGTATTGAGTGTGAGGAAGGGAACACTGGGCTGTGGGAAAGGGTCCAACTGTCCAGGAGGCTTAGCTAGGAGATGGATGGACAGGGCGTCTGAAGGGACCAGGGCCAAATTCAATGCTACATTTAGAGAAGAAACTGCCCCCTCCTCATCTAGCCCAGTTTGGCTTTTAGGGTGCAGCTTTGAGGAATCTTCTCAGTGCAGCCCCGAGCTCACACCCCTCTCCCTGCTGCTGGGAGGCAAAGCCCTCGCCTCGGACTCTGCTGTTCTCCTTAGATCAGAGCTTCATCCTCACTGGGAGGGGAAGCCTGGTCCCGAGCAGCCACGGTCCCTCGTCTGCCCTGCCCCTCCCACCATCTTTGGCTTCAGATCAGGAGTGACTGGGGGCCGTGGGTGCTCGTGGACATGTGGAAGGTGGTAGCAGACAGGAGCAGAGGACTAGGATGGGGGCGCAGGAGGAAGAGCACAGCCCCTCCCTCCACACACATGCAAACACATGCCTGAAACACATAGGACATACGAGGGCTGTGGTTTTGAAATGGGCAGGAAATTAATTTGTTTCTTTCCCTAAAGGATAAAATGCTTACTTAAAAATTCATGACAAGCCTCAAAGTTAAGAGAGAGGAGAGCCGGGGAGGGAACGGCCAGGGGCTCTGGCCTCCCAACAGAAGTGAAAAGAAGAAGCGGGTTAAAGTGCGTGGCTGGGGCCAGGCCAGCAGGGAGGGGAGCAGGGGGGTAGGCTGTGGGGGCAGAACCAGCCCTTGATTTGCATATGAGGGGCCAGGGGAGAGTGCAGGATGGGGGCCCAGGTACAGTAGTTGCTGCTTCAAGTGTTTTGCATTTGAACTTTAGGGGGATGGGATACAGAAATGGGGAAAAGCTCCAGGCCCCAGTGCTAAATACCCTCCCCCCTTGTCCACTAGCTGCCCCTGAAGGGGGAGGGGTGCCCCCAGAGTGCTCACACAGTACCAGAGATTAAGGCTTCTCACTGCTGCGGGGATGGAGGAGCCGGCCGAGCAGGGAGGCAGTGATGGGAATGGAAGAAGAGGAAGGGATCTGCCTGGCAGGAGGGGGGGACACAGAGAGGAGAATCTGGGGGAAGAGTTGGGGTCGCTGGCAGCAGAAAGAGGAAACTGAGAGGTGGGGTGACGAGAGGGGGAGCCAGGCATTTAGCAATCATTTTGGGACACTTGGCAGAAGGGGCTGCCCTGGGGGTACCAAGGGCCTGGGGTGCTCCCTGTCAGTCCCAGACCCCTGCCAGGCCAGGATGGTATGGCAAAGGGGTGAGCAGCTGCTCCCCAGTGCTTTTCTCCCCCCTCCAACCCCCAACTCAGTCGTGTTCTCCTTTAAAGTGCCCTAAATGTATAGACTTTTTCTAAATAAATAGAATAAGATATCAAGCCACCGGCAGGGAGAGGGACACTGGAAAGGGGCTACTCAGAGTAGCAGCCATCTAAGCCAATGGCGCCGTGCCGCTCCTGGCTGTAGGGGCAGGAGGCCCCGTGGGGCAGGGCCCCGCAGCCACCCACCGTCTTGACTGCTGCAATGCTGCAGTTCTTGAGCAGGCTGAAGCTGAAAGGACTGACGGCATCCTTGGGTGGGAAAGGCTTCATGGTGGAAAGGATCAAGGCCAGGCAGTCCGCCACATCTTTGTTGGGGGCACAAGCCAGTGCTGGGGTGTGACCTGCAGGCAAGGGCAAGAACTAAGGCACAGAGCCCTGTATCTCGGGGCCCCCATTCCTCCTCTCCTAGGCCCTGAGCGCTCTTATCTGTGGAGCGGACCGAGGCAGGCAAGCACTCAGTATGGCCAGGGGTCAAGGGCCATGAGGGTCACAGGAAGCTGACAGGTAGGCTGTGGAAGTGTGGAGCTAAAGGTGGAGCATGGGGGACAGGAGGCTGAAGGATGGGGGGGCGGTCTTCCTGAGGACCCTGCTGGCTCTACCTAGTTCCAACAGGTTTCCCTCCGAGACTAGCACGCTGGTGCTTGGGACAAAAAGCCAGTTTATAGCAAATTTAAGAGGTCACCTCCTGAAGAGTGTCCCCGACCCCAAACCCAGGAAAGGGGGGGGGGGGCTCCACTCACCTTCTTCATCCACAGCCAGCACTGTGGCCCCACGACTCAGCAGGGCCTGCACCACAGAAGCTAGACCGTTCCGGGCAGCGATGTGGAGTGGCCTGGAGGAAAGGAAAGAGGAGCATGAGGCAGTGGGGTGCAAGCTGCCCTGCCACCCCGGCCTGAGCAGCAGGGCGCTGAGCAAACACTGTGAGTGCCAGAGAGCCCTGGAATGCAGGCGGCTCCTTCTTCCCCACCTGCCCCCCGCCCGCCAGGAGCCCCTTCCCTGGCACTCACATCTGCAGCGCACTGTTGGTAGCATTGATAAGGCCAAGGTCTTGGGTTTCTGCCAGGATCATGAGGGCACATTTCTCATGGCCCTGAGGGAGAGGAACAGAGTGCAGACTGTGACGTGGAAGCATGACAGGCCACAGAGGGGGAGAAGGGGAGTGTGGCAGTGGGACAAAGAGGTGCCCCACCGTCTGACAGGCTAGCTGATTCTGACTTCCACGCCAGTCCTCGCCCCATCAAGCCACCCAGCCCCTTCACATGCCCTGCCCTCTGCAGCCTCACCACCACCCTCCAGGCAGTACCTTGCTACAAGCCAAGTGGAGGGCAGTGTTCTTGTTCTCATCCAGCACAGTTAGGTCCGCCTTCCCTCGATACAGCAGAAATTCTACAAGAGAAAGGGGACCGAGCGGGACTGACGCCTCCCCCAGAGCAGCAGCCATCCTGGCTCTCCACCCTCCTATCTGCATATATTGTGCCTCACATCTGCAGAGGGTGAAACACCAAGACATGCCTCCTGCTTCCTGAACCCCACAGGCAGGGCTGACCCATCTTGCAGAAACCCCAGGGGAGCGCCTCCCTTGCGGAAACACACCCACAGCAGCAGTCTGCCCGTTCTCAGCCGCCGTCATGAGCGCGGTGCGGCCAGTGTGGTCAGTGGCATCCACCTCAGCCTCATGCTGCAGCAGCATCCGGAGCCCAGAGACGTTGTCCGCGAAGGCAGCGGCGTGAAGAGGGGTCCTGCGGGCGGGGGTCCGGGCACAGTGAGACAGGAAAGGCTCCTCCACCTGAGGGGCTTCTCCCCAGGCCTTCGCCACTCACTCACCGTCCTTTGGCATCTCGGCTGTTCACAATCTTGGCACCCAGAGCTCCCAGCAGCATCTCGGTGGTGCTGTCCTGGTTATTAATTCTGCGGGGAGAGGAAGGCTCAGCAGGAGGGCAAGAGAAGCAAACTCCTGTCCGAAGCCCGGGTCAGGGACCCTTGGGAAGAGCTGAGGCAGAGGAAGGGACTTACACTGCACAGTGCAAAGGAGTGAAGGGGTTTCCTTCCAGGTATTGAAATGGGCTGTGTTCAAGTAACAACTCCAGACAATCTTCATGTCCTAGGCATGAGGAAGGGAGAGGAGTGATGGACAGAGATAATACCAGGGTTCCCACATCTGTCCTCTCCCATCTCCTGACACTCCATTCTACCTCCAGAACCAGATCAACCCAGGTCCCTCCCTCCACCCCCTTGTCCTGTGTCTCTGTGTACACTCCTGAGCCTGCAAAGCCCCCAGGCCCATACCAGTGTAGGAGGCCCAGTGCATGGGCGAGTATCCGCTGTAATCCACTCCGGCATCCAGGGGGTCTGTGGAAAGGGCAGCCTGCAGCAGGGTCCGCAGGACCGCAGTGTGGCCACAGGCAGAGGCCAGGTGGATGGGCGTGCGGCCCTTGAAGTCTCGGCACAGCACAAACGCATCGTGGTCCAGCAGGGCAGCCAGGCAGTCCTCACAGCCAGTCACTGCCTGGGGTGGGGAGTGCAGTTGAGGAGCCACTCCCTTTCCAATGACCAGTCACTGGGGCTGGCCCAGGAGTGAGAGCCACCTCCAGAGCTCCAATCATAGTCTTTTTTTTTTAAATTGGGGTGACATTGGTTAATAAAATAATACAGGTTTCAGGTATACAATTTTACAAACACATCATCTGTATGTTTTGTGTGGTTACCACCCCATCCAATCCTAGCCTTTACAACAGTGACTCCAAGTGTTAGTGATCAGCAGCTGCTTCCTTTACTAAGCCAGTGGTTCTCAACCTTGGCTGCACATTAGAATCACCTGGGAATATATTTTTTTTAATATATATATTTTATTGATTTTTTACAGAGAGGAAGGGAGAGAGATAGAGAGTTAGAAACATCGATGAGAGAGAAACATCGATCAGCTGCCTCCAGCACATCTCCTACTGGGGATGTGCCTGCAACCCAGGTACATGCCCTTGACCGGAATCGAACCTGGGACCTTTCAGTCCGTAGGCCGACGCTCTATCCACTGAACCAAACCAGTTTCGGCCACCTGGGAATATTTTTAAAATCTTGATTTCTGGGCCTCATTCTCCAGAAATTCTGTTTCTTTATTATGGGGTGGGACCACAACATTAGTAACAAAGAAACAGAATTTCCGGAAGATGAGGCCCAGAAATCAGGATTTTAAAAGGATTCCCAGGTGATTCTAATGTGCAGCCAAGGTTGAGAACCACTGCTCTAAGTCAACATATAATCAGGATGCAAGAGTGAATTCTGGCACTCTGGAATGGGAGACATGTGGAGTACGGAGACTAGGGGAATCAAACAATCCTGGGGGACAGGAGGCAGCTTTAGGACATGTGATGGTGGAGAAGGACTGGGTAATGGCATCTTCATCCGATGGGACAGGGGCAGCAGGGTATCCTGGGGCAGAGCCTGGCTAGTGAGCAGGTGGCTGTATGTGATTACAAAGCAAGGTGATCCAGGAGATCAGCTGTGGATGTCAAGTACTCATCCCGGAGCGAACACAGTGACGCCCAGGAAGACTCGGCACAAAGTCCTGGCCCACCTGCCCGACAGCCTGATGTCCGACTGCTGGCGGGCCCTTGTGCTCCTCACCCAGGCCCGTCTATGAGCAGCCCCACCCAGGGCTCACTTACCCCACGGTGGAGGGCGGTGCAGCCCCGGAGGTCAGCAGCATCAGCTGTGGATCCTTTCTCTAGCAGCAGGTGTACACAGTCCACATGGCCATTCATGATGGCCAGCATCAGTGGGGTTCTACAGAGCGGGCAGGAAAAGGGTGAGGGCCCAGCAGTGATGGGAAAACCTGCACACCACCCCTGGCCCACACTCACTGTCCATAGGCATCCATGACATCTGTGATGTCAGCTCGTTCCCCACTGTCGATCAGCAAGTGCAGGGAGTCAGTGTGACCAGAGGCAGCTAGGAGGAAAGGGGGCCTGTGTCAGGGCATGGTCCGGGGGAAGGAGGCCAGGCCAGGGCAGGGCTCAAGGGGTAGGGGGATAGGAAGCTACAATTCAGTATACGACGTTTCCATCCTCCTCACCCGACTCCACTCCCAACCCCAATCCCATTCAGGAGGGATGGTGGGCCAGCCTCCAAGGGGAGGGAGCAACCTAAGGGGCACACGAACCAGCAGCATGCAGGGGTGTCCACTTGCGCTTGCGCTCCTTGATGAGGGCAGAGGCGCCGTGGGCTGTAAGCACCTCCACACACTCAGTAGAGCCTCGCTCAGTGGCCAGAAAGAGTGCGGTCCGGCCCTTGTGGTCCCTCACGTCCAGATTCACCAGCGTCTCGGCCAGCGTCTTCAGGGCTTCACAGTGACCATTGTAGGCCTGGAGGGGGTGGGCGACCCATGGGTACAGCTCAGGACACGGCCTCCTTCTGCTCTTGGGGCCCATGGAGACCCAACCAGCAGTTCCCCCACTAGCCCCTCCGGATGCTCTCCCCTCTCCAGGCCGCAGCCTGCTTGCCTCATCTTCTCAAGAAGACAGAGCACGGGCAGTGCACCGTGTGCCCCTGCGCGAGGGCCAGGTGAGGACAGGCGGGCGGGAAGGAAAGGCTGGGACTCACAGCTAAGTGCAAAGGGCTGACTGGAATGGTGCTCTCCACATCCTCCAGGCAGTTAAAAGACATTTCTAAGAGCTGCAATGGCAGGAGAGCAGGTGCTAAGGTTTTGGAAATCCCAAGATATTAGCCCTGTCCCCACCAACAGTAATCCCCTGAGCCCCTGACCTAGAGACCACATCTGATTCAGTCACCCCTTGGTTTCAGAGCCCACAAACACAAAGGTGCCCTATCCGGGCCGGATCCCACACGTACCAGTTCGAGGTTCTGTCTGTTGCCATAGGCGGCTGCATAGTGCACGGCTGTGTAGCCCTGCCTGTCCCGCAGGGAGGGGTCTGCACCGTTATCCAGTAAGAACTCCAGACAGCTGGGGGCAGGAGTAGACGGTGAGGTGGGGACAGGCCCAGCCCAGGAGGGCACAGTTCTGGGAGAGGTAGGAGAGGGGGGAGCCCCTCCCAGCCTAGCTGGCCAGCACCCAGGTGTGCTGTCTCCTGCCCATTCTACTCCAGCTCCAGACCTGCCCCTCCTTCAGGTCTGCCCTAAACCACTTTGGCTTCAACACCCTCCTAGGGAACCGAGACACAGTACCAGCTATCAGCATTGTGCTGACTGACGCTCTCCCACCTCCAGGCACGCTGACCCCTCCTTTAAATGCCTTCTCCTCCCAGCCCAGCTGGTCTGCTCCTCTCAGTCCTGGCCCCAGCACCCTCTCCCCTGTGAGGCCGTCCCCAACCTTTCCGGTTAGTGCCGCCTCCTCTGTACTCCCTTGGCACCCCTCGCGTTGCTTAGTAGTCGTACTAGTGATAAAATAATACTTAGCACTCACTCCGTGTCACACTGTTCTAAGCACTTCCTGCGCATTAAATAGTTTAATCCTCATAATGACCCTATGAGGTAGATACTAGTCTTATCCTTCCTAAGGTTGAGGAAGTTGAGGTTAAGTTACTTCCCAAAGATCACAAAGCTGAGCCTCTTTGTCAGTATCCGTTAAAAAAGATACACTTTTACTTTTAGAACAGTTTTAGATTTACAGAAAAACTGTGAAGATCGTAGAGTTCCCATATACTCCGTACCAACTCCCCCTACTACTAACATCTCACATCAGAATGTGTAAGTGTCCTTTCATTTATCTTTTTCAACAGATTTTTAGCTTTTAGAAAGCAGAAATGTGGGGTAATTTACCCTTTTTCCTTAGTACGTAACACAGTACGTGGTAGCTAATAGGTCATTACTCAGTTAATGCCTGTGGAATGAACAGATGACTCTGTGGGCTGGTTGTCTGACCCTCTCAAGACCGCCTGCTCCTGAGGGAAGAAACTACGCCTCGTACTCTCGTCTTCACCCCGTGCTGAGTCCAGGCCTGCACTCAGAGGCTCCACACACACTGTGCCGAACGCCTGTGGGGGGGACAGAGCTGGCTCCGCGGGGCAGGCACCCCCGGCCTCTCACTACTCACAAGAAGGCCTCCTTCCTGCGGGACTCCTTCAGGGGCTCCTCCTCTTCAGCATCGTGGCTGGCAGGTGAGTGGGGCTCTGCTCTGTGGGACGGAGAGTGAGGAAGTCAGGGGGAGGTTCGGGGAGGTGCGTGGGGTTGAGCAGGCCCAGGTGGGCGCCTCACCTCCTGTAGGTGTCAGAGGCGGCAGCGTAGTGGAGGGGGGAGCAGCCTTTGCAGTCGGCCTCGTTGACGCCTGCCCCAGCAGTCACCAATGTGACCGCGCACTGGTAGCTGCCGTTGGCGGCTGCGTAGTGCAGAGGAGTCCTGGGGAGAAGTGGAAGAGGCGGTGGAAGAATCAGGGACGGATCCAAACGCGCTCAGATGCGCAGCCAAGGGCTGCTCTGTCACATTCTCCTTACTTAGTCTCCAGCTCCCCAACCCTCGCTCTATCATTTGTCTCTCTAATCAGACAACCCCTAGGTACACCTGTGCACATCAACACACCTTCCAAATTTGTCTCTCCTCCTCAAGTCAGCTCCACTGCTCAACAGCAAATTAAGACATTCAACATTCCTAAAAGGAAGAAGGATGAGGGTTAAGAGAGTGAAAGCCTCAAGGAGAAGCCACAGGCGCAGGGAGGGGCTGAGGAAGGATGGAACTGCTCCCACTGTGAGGGGCAGAGACGTGGGCAGGAAGGGAGCGGCTGGCCCCTGCCCGGCTCCCTTCTCAAGGCCTGGGAGGGGGAAGAACTCACCCTCCAGAAGCAGCAGCATGAAGACAGGTGCGGCCAAGGTTGTCGGGCGTATTGATGTCAAACCCAGCTGAAAGCACGTGCTCATTGCTGAGTGAAGACACAATGCTGTACAGCTGACCTGCAGGGCCAGAACCGCCACAGGTCCCAGGTAAGGGCACTGAGCAGAGAGACAGGCCTCTGCTCCCCAGGTCCCTGCCCAACCCCCACCTGGCCAGCACATACCTGAGGAAAGAAGCTTACGACAACAGTCAGAGAATCCAAAGAGGACAGCTAAGTGCAGGGGGAACATGTCGTGGATGCCGCGCCTAGGGAGAAGTTGGGGCTCACTCCTCGGTCCAGGAGGGACCCGTTAGACCCGTTAGACCCACCACCAGCCTAGGAGACGGCGAGCTTCCCTTTAGCAAGCTCCTCTGTGCCTCCGTGTTTGATGGGAGCCACCTGTGCAGCCTGGGGCAGCCTGGAAGTGGGTCCAGGAGCCCTGACTCACCGGGCGGTGTCCGCGCCATTGGTCATGAGGGTGCTGATGAGCAGCTCGTGTCCGTAGCGAGCGGCCACGTGCAGTGGCGTGTTCCCAAATTTGTCAGCACAATCAATCTCGCTGCCTGAGGGGGTGCATATACATACACTCAGGCCGGCTTAGGCTTCAGGCCACTTCTCCTAGCTAGCTCCCATCCGAGCGCTGAGGACGTGCCCGTGCCAGGCTAAGCATTCCACATGTGTCATCTTGTCTGTTAGCCTCAGGGGAGGGGGCAGGCAGAGCAGGGCCATTTCCACTGGTGCCTAGCTCAGAACTCCAGGTGCCATCCTGACTGGAAGACGTGGTGGGAGGCAGAATAAGGAAGGAAAGGGCTTTCTAGAAATGAGTTCTCTGGGGAAAGAGGTGAAGGGAGCAGTCTCCCAAATCCATACCATTCTGGATGAGGATCTGGGAGCGGGTGAAACGGCCGTGGATGGCAGCCATGTGCAGAGGACTTTTGCCTTCTTTGCTCTGTGGAAACATGGTGTGTTTTTTCTTTTTCCTTCCTTTTTTCAGTGCAAAGCATAGAGAATGCCCTGTTCCCCCTTTCAAAGGACACATCCCTGAGGATGGTATAGTCCTATGACACATTCTCGGCCCATATTCTCACAGGTCCCTGGCAAGCTCTGAACAGCCCAGGAAGCAAGTGGACAATTCCCAGAGAGTTATCCAGAGGGAAATATGGTCAGGACCCCAGAGCCAGGCTCCTCTCCCCACTGGGCTCAGCCTTATCCCTTCCGGTACCTGGTAGTTGACATCAGCCCCATTATTGACCAGAAGCTCCAAGCAGAGCGCGCCGTTGGTGGAGACGGCAGCCACGTGCAGCGGCGTGAAGCCCTTGTCATTCGGCTGGTTGACATTGGCTCCTGCGTTCACCAGCTCAATAGCCACAGCATCCTGGCCCAGGTAGCAGGCGATGTGCAAAGCTGTGTTTCCAAAAGCATTGGGCTCGTCGATCTGGATTTCCAGGGGTGAGGGAAAGGGAAGTATCAGTTTAAACAAAGTGGTAGCTGGCACAAACAGCCTAGAGAACCCCGAAATCCAGTAACTGCCTCAGCTCCCTCAGATTCCCGACCCTAAAGACGGAGGACACTATTACTTCAGGTGAGCATTATGCAGGCCCTTCCACCACATCCTCCTTGGCTCCCAAAACCATACCTTCCCATCTCCACAGCTCACTCTGACCTCCAACTCCCTGCCCTCAGTCCCCAGCCCCTGTGCTCAGCACCCTCACCTCAGCCCCCGTCCGCAGCAGGTACTTCACCACTTCAATCTGGCCACTGGCAGCAGCTGTATGGAGCAGCCCATAGCCCTTGCGGTCCTTGCAGCCGAGGTCTGCTCCCCGGGCCACCAGCAGTTTCAGGACATCCAAATGTCCTGAGAAGAGAGGATGCTTTCAAGCGGGGTTTGTGGAGGGCCTCTCGCTGAGGGCAGCAACCCCCACTCCCTGCCCCAGGAATCTTAATGATCAAATGCCTCCTCTTCCTGTGAATCTTTTCTCACCTAGAAAAGCTGCCCAGTGCAGAGGCTGCCGCTCTTTTTTGTCACAGACGTTCAGGCTGGCTCCCTTATTGAGGAGCAGGTTCACCGTCTGTATCAGGACATGAAACACCTTCAGTGCCAAGTTCATGCCCCCAACCTGCCTAAGAACAGAGACCTCAGCTCCTGAAAAGGCTGAGGCAGCCTAATGGTCTTGGTTCTTTTTAAAATATATATATTTTTATTGATTTCAAAAAGGGAGAGGGAGAGAGATAGAAACATCAATGATGAGAGAGGATCATTGATCGGCTGCCTCCTGCATGCCCCACACTAGGGATCAAGCCCGCAACTCAGGCATGTGCCCCTGACCGGAATCAAACCAGAGACCCTTCAGTCCGCAGGCCAACACTCTATCCACTGAGCCAAGCCAGCTAGGGCATGGTCTTGGTTCTTGAGCAGGACAATCTGGAGCAGTGGTCACCAACCTTTCAGACCTCACGGACCACCGGTTGGCTACCACTGATCTGGAGAACCAGAGGGAACAGAGGAAGCAGGCACTACGAAGGAGTTCCCACACAAACCAGAAGTTTGAGAAGTCTCTGCAGGTGATCTGGTGATGGTTCTTTTTGTTTGTTTGCTTTTCAATTACAGTTTACTTTCAATTTTATTTTGTACTGGTTTCAGGTATACAGCACAGTGGTTAGACAATCATATGCTTTATAAAGTGGTCCCCCTGATATTTCTAGTACCCACTTGGCACCATACACAGTTATTACAATATTACTGACTATATTCCCGGTGGTGTACTTCACATCCCCGTGATCTGGTGGTTCCTAAACTCTTGAAAAGTTTTTAAAAATGTGTTGGAAGACATTGACTCTCACATCAGAAAAAGGCATGTATACAAACATTTTCCATGTAACTCCAGAGAGTTCATCACCCTCTTGAAGTCCAAGTCAAGGATTTCAGTCCAATATGACCATTCATTCGGCTCATAGAACCATCGGGGCTTCTCCTCCCCAGGGCAGATGGGTAGGAAGGAGAGGGAAGGACTAGGCTAGGCATGGACTGGACATGGTCCTCACCTCCAGGTGCCCGCTATGCACTGCATGGTGCAGGGCGCTGCGCCCGCTCCTGTCAGCCACGTTGAGGCTGCTCAACAGGGGTGCCAGCGCCTCAGCACACTTGGTGGCCCGGTTGGCGGCAGCCACATGCAACGGTGTCTGCCACAGCTTGTCCCGGGCATTCACATCTGCTGAGTGTGCCAGCAGCAGCCCCAGCACCTTCTGTTCAGGGGCAGGGATAACAGAGATGACAGAGGGGGGTTAGGAAGTGAAACAATAGGAAATGGAGGGAAGACTAGGTCAGCATGACACAGGTGGCCCCATTCCTCCACATGCCCACAGCATGTCTAGCCTCTCAATGTCTACTTCCCACCTTCTTCTGGATCTCCTTAGAGCTTAAAATCTTCCCTACCTTGCTGATAAAACCAGAGATCCCTTCCTCTTCCTCAAGCCGCCAATATTACTCTCTACCCGACCCTGAACATCTTCACCCACACAGTCAGTACCAAGCAAACCCACACACAAGGAGGACCCACTCCCCCACTACTTCCCGGAAAGATAAACACTCCTGAGACGTCAGTGCCCACGTGCTCTCTGTCACCCCGTCCAGAGGCACCAAAATCATTTTCATTACCTAGGAAAGCGAACCCCCCTCACGAGCTGGTTCCCTGCCCCCAGGCTGGCCTGGGTTCCTCTCCAAAACCCAGCCTAACGTGGCCCTCCTAATCACCACCCGCCCCCTTCCCGCTGGCCTCCGTCCCACCCCTTCCCTGGTGGCTCCGGCCAGGGAGGTGACTTAAAATAAGAGGGAGGTCTCCTTTGCACACTCTTCAGGGTTGATGGACTCAACCGGTGAGGCACGCTGGACCCCTGGGCTGTCAACTTTCATACCGCTTGAGGCAGGGATGCAGCAGATCGCCACCCCGGCCCCCCTCCTCACAAGAAACGTAATCTCAGTGCCCAGAGGGAGAGGGACTGCAAGGTGGCCCCTCGGGGAGGGATGAGTCACTCCGGCCTGGCAGCAGGGCCCCCTGCAGTCTGCCAGCCCCGCGCTAAGCTCTGCCCTGACGTCACATCAGCTGGCAACACTCGGCCCCACCTTACCAGCCAGTCCCCGGGCCGGGCCGCAGGGAGGGGCCGAGGTCCGGTCTTCGCCCATCCCCGGGGTGGACCCGCCTGTCAGGCAGAGGACTGAGGCCCTCCCAGCCTGAACCTGCACCTCTAACCAACGCATCGCCCTGGGAGAGGGGCCCGGAGGGGAGGCCGGTACCTCATTTCGGGAGGCAGCAGCACGATGGAGGGGGGTCAGCCACAGTGTGTCCTTAGCGTTGACGTTAGCACCTGTGGGAGGGACGCTTTAGGGGGGAGGTGGGGCCGGGGCGGCAGGGAGGCCGGGATGGGCCGGGAGCTGGAGGGGCTGCAGCCGGGCCTGGACCGGCGTCCGGAGAAGGAGCTGGGATCCGGGGCGGGAGGCTGGCCCCTCCCGAGGCCCCTCCCGAGGCCCCTCCCGCGCCACACCTTCCGGCGCCCGCTCACCTGACATCAGTAGCAACTGGAGGATGGGGACATCGCCGACGTAGGCAGCAGCATGCAGCGGGGTTCGCCGCTCCTGGTCCTGGGGAGGCGGAAAAGAGGGGCGGCTGCGGCGGGGAGACGGAGCCCCGGCCGCTCCCCACGCCCTCGTCCCGCAGGTTCTGCGGATCCGACCCCGACCCCGGGGCCCCGCCGGCGCCGCGGGGGGTGGGCGCGGGGTCCGGCCCGCCGGGCAGCGGTCCCTTCCGAGGGACCCGTGTCCGCGCTGCGAGCCGAACCCTCTCCATCCCCCAAGCGGGCGCCGGCGCCCACCGGCGCGGAAAGCGCTGCGGCGTCATCCGAACGGGGAGCCCGGAGCCCCGCGGCGGGCGGGCGGGGAGGAGTCGGAACCCGGGGCCGGATGCCCGGCTCGCCCTCCCCCCGACCTGCGCTCACCAGCACGTTGATGTTCTCCTTCTGCGAGAGGAGGGAGCGCACCTCCTCCACATCGCGGCTGAAGATGGCCTGGACCAGGGGCGGCTGCGGGGAGAGCGGCGTCAGCGGCGGGCGCGCGGGCCGGGCGGGGGGCGGGGGCCGCGGGCGGGGGGGCGGCGCGGAGGGGGCCCCGCCGGGCTCCCGGCTGCAGGGCCCCCTCGCGGCGTCTCCGCCGTCGCCAGGCCCCCAAGGGCACCGACTCGGCGGAGGGGAGCGCGGGGCGGGGCGGGCGCCCCGGGAGCTCCGGGCTCGGGCCCGGCCTAGGCCGCACATCCCCGGGCTCGCGTGGCGGCGGCGCCCGGCCCCGGAGGGAGGGGGCGGGAAAGGCAGAGGGCTGACCTGGTCCGTGATGCTGAGGATCCCCATGGCCCGGCCCGGGCTCCGTCCGCATCGAGCTCCCGGCGGCGGCGGCGGAGGATCCACCGGGGACACGGGGCGGCCCAGGCGGCGGCTGCGGCGGCGGCTGCGGGGAGAGCGCGGCCCCGCCTACCGGGGGGGGGGGGGGGCAGGCGAGCGGGAGCCTGCAGCGCCCCCTGGCGGCCATCCTGGGCCCCGCAGGACGCTGGCCGCGCTGCCCCGGCCGGTGGCGCCCCCCGCCCGACCCCGGCGGCTCCCCCGCCTCGCGTGGGGGCTCTCCGACTCCCGGCCGGCCGCGCGGTGCCCTCCGCTCCAGCCCGGCGGCCCCGGCGCCCCATCCTCCAGGCCCCCCGATCCTCCGCACCCCCCGCCCCGGCTCCCCGCCAAGGCTCTAGCAGCAACGCAGACCCTGGCCCTGCGGCGCCCGCCAACCCGAGGCCCCAGCCCACCATGCCCACGGCCTCCTCGGGAGCTAACGCCTCTCGCCAGCGATGGCACACCCCAACCCCCCCCCCCCAGACTTGGGGAGCAGGGGCGTGGAGATCTGGGGGTTGTATATGGCAATAGCTTCAGAGGAAGGGAAGTCACGTAAATCCACCAGTGGTGACAGGAGTTGCGTAGAGAGGAAGTAGCAAAAGTGCTCAAACTTCAGAGAGAAATCCCAGGGAATCTGCTGCCGCCGAACCCCCACCCCCACCCCAAAGAGGCTGGGAGGGTCTGAAGGCCTCCAAAGCCAACAGAGGGGGCCCTTCTCCACCCCCTAATGGCCACATTGCCAGGGCCAGGCAGGAGGGTGTTGGTTACACTTTCAAAGACGCAAACGTTTCTACCCCGAAAAGGGTGGGGTGCTGCCCCTCCTCCGCGGAGAGGCCAGAGAGCAGCCAATCAGGGAAGACCTGGACGCAGGGCAGCCCAGCCCAGGCGGGGAAAAAGAGGGAAGAAAAATGGATATTGAAAAATTGGTACAACTTATACAGGGTAACTAAGGGTCCTGTTCAGAGCTCGGCAACCCAGTAGGTGTGGCCCGAGAAGGGAGCACACGCAGGAAGAAGGGTAGCAGTTGGGCTCCTGTCAGGAATAGATATAAAAGCCCTCCCTAGCTCTCCAACAAGCTATGCCCCCGCATTGCTGTCAATATCTTGATTCCACCAGAAAGATACACAAGACACTGGTACCACTGCTTTTTCCTGGAGAGAAACTGGGAGACAGGGAATAAAAATAAGAGGAAAATGTATCTATCACTATATACTTTTAAAATACTTTTTTTTTTTACCATATTGGAAATAAAATTTACAATATTATGTAAACCTTAGCTCTTCCGGGAAGTCTTCCCTGTTAACACTTCCCTTTTGTTAGGTGTTGTTAACACGTACTTTACCCTGTAGCACTCACATTTAAATTGCACACCTTTGTTGTTCACTTCAGTCTTTGACATACAAGTGCCCGATAGTTTAGAATGGATTCTACATTCCTTGTTAGCTAGTCTTGCTTTCAACACAGGCCTTCACATTGTTTGTTTGTTTGTTTGTTTGTTTGTTTGTTTTTCTATGAAAAAGGGATTTTGAGCTCTCTGAAGGCAACAGTAGACATTAAATTATTCTTCATAGCTCTAGCAGAGCAGCACATGGGAACAGCCACTTAATAATTGATGATGAGCTCTAACCGGTTTGGCTCAATAGATAGAGCGTTGGCCTGCGGACTGAAGGGTCCCAGGTTCAATTCCCGTCAAGGGCATGTACCTTGGTTGCAGGCACATCCCCAGTAGGAGGTGTGCAGGAGGCAGCTGATCTATGTTTCTCTCTCATCGATGTTTCTAACTCTCTATCCCTCTCCATTCCTCTCTGTAAAAAATCAATAAAAAATATATTTTTTAAAAATAATTGATGATGACGATAATGATGAAGATGAGGCTGAAAAAGTAGAAACTGACAGGAGCTGGAGATGAGATGGGTATGGGTGTTGGGACATGCTGACTTGGCTGTGGGATATGAGGGACCTTCCAGGAAGGGCTAAGCTAGGATATGGCCCAGAGGATGGGGAGGAGGGGACTATGTGGCCTGTGTGGCCTGAAATAGCTCTCGGTAACCTGAGGAACTGGCAGTCAGGAGTTGAACTGGAGTCACGTGCCTGGTTCTGGCTCAGAAGTGGAGGTGAACAAGGGAGGTTGCCAGCCAGGTTCTTTGGGCAGCTGGAAGGAGGAGGAAGGGCGAGAAGAGTTATTTTTAATATTATTCAGAGCACAGAAAGAGGATTTCCCAGTAGGGAAAAAAAGGAATACGATGTAGGTAACACAGATACTTCCAGGGCTCGAGGAGGTGCGCAGGGTTGGGGAGGAGGAGGCCAGAGGTGGTGGCAAAGCCCTCTAATGTGGACAGTCCTACTGGATTCAACTACTGAATTTATACTTGGGTGAATCTAGGCAGATGCCTGCCTCTCTTTAAGACTGTTTTCATTCTTCTAATAAATGTTGATTGAAAACTCACCATTGAGTGCAGCACTATACCAGCTAGTTTGGAGATAGAAACTTAAAAGTAATGGTGTCTATTTTGGTGGAGCTTAAAACTTAGTAGAAGAACACACATATACACATGAAACAACTAGTGAATGTAGGTTACATGGTACTTTTACATGACATTTTATTGAGGGATGGGTTCAATCAGGAGGGTCTTCCTGGAGGAGGTGTGTTTTGAGCCAGTATTTGAAGGAAGTTATCAATGCAGAACAATGGAGAAATGGCAAGAAATTGGTTGTTCCAAGTACAGGAAATTAACTAAGAAAAGTTTAAGGGGGTGGAGGGAGAATTGGGGCTATAAGGACACATGTAATACCTTAATCAATAAAGAAAAAAATTAAAATAAAAATAAAATATAAAAAGAAATTCTACAAGTCACAAAAGAAGATAAACAACCTTACAGGGAAATGAGCAACAGACTTGAACAAGGTTTCACAAAAGTAGGTATTCAAGTGATCTGTGCACATATGAAAGGAAGTTCGTCTTCAGTAATAGGAAAATGTAAATTAAAACCACAGTAAAATACCGTCATTTACCAAAAGAAAGAAAGAAAGAAACGTTTAGAAGACAGTAATTAGCTAATCTAATTCGTAGGGTACAACAAGCAAATTGACTTGGCAGGCCTATTGTACCTTGGGGATTGTGCAGCAAGGTACAATATAACAAGGTACAATATAACATTATGACCTCAATGTTAATGAGGTCACAGTTCAGTCATGTATCCCAGTCCATTTCTGTCTTTTATCTGGCCTGATCCTGCCTTCTCACTTGAAGCAGCTGTCTCACGTGTGTAAACCCTTAGTCAGAGGGTGTGGGACTAGACAAGAAAGTGGGGTTGGAAATGTTGTAGGCAGTTAAACAGACATACGCAGAGCAAGGGCAGTGGGCCAGGTACAGAAGTTCACCAAGACGGAAAGCTCCAGGTGCTTAGCAACCGACAATGCATTGTAGGGTGGGACCTGCACACTGGGTGACTTTTCCTCCTCTAGCATAAAGCTCGCTGGTCATGCAGTTGGACCCCCTTACCTTTCCTCCCTAAAGTTAACATCTGTGCCTCAGTTATATTTCAACTCCTGGCCCAGGTAAGTAACAAAACCAGCTACGGCCGACATCAGGACCAGTTGCACTGAATAATGACCCCTGTCCTGGAGGCAGCCAATCCATCAGTGAAGACCACAGCGCTGAATGGACACACCTGGAAAGCTACTGAATATTCAATTAAGATCTTTCTCTGGGACCGCCCCTAAAATCTCCGCCCTTAAAACCCTTAGGACAGAGGGTCCTCCCTGCTTTTCCTCCCAGGAGTGAGCCCGCGCCTCCCCCTTCCTCCCCCCCCCCCCCCCCCCAGGCACCATTAGCTTCCTCACTCCGAAGCTCCAAGGGCCCTCACTTCACCACTGGAACTTGTCTCCTAAGCCCATTTCCTCTAGCAATTACTTCTCCTACCTCTGTGATTTACCCAACAGACATTCTCTTACAGTGTGGGTCTGGATTCTGAATCCTTTCCTAGCCAGAACCCAAGTACCGAGGTTGCTGGACCCAGGTTTGGCCTGACCCCGCTGGCCAGACACCTGGTGCCTTTCCCGCCGCCTACAGCAGAAAAGGCCACAGGCCCACTGAGTGTGCCTCCAGAATACATCTCTGAACGGGAAGGAGGTACTGCATCCTGCTGGTTGGGGTGGAAGTAACGAGGGAAAAAGAAGATGTTAGCAAAGAAAAAGAAATGAGATCATTCGCAAATGTGGGGCTTTATATATACATATAAAATACGGATTAAAACACCTTCCTTACAAAATGGTAACTAAGCCAGGGTTCAAAGAGAGGAGTCCTGCTCAATGAATTCCATATAAAATGGGCTCAAACTTTAAATCAATCCAGATTCAGCGGAAAGCCCAAAATAAATGTCAATCTCAAGGAGTGGGGGGAGTTGGAGGGTTTCTATCTGTTTCCAGGCCTCTGTTTCTGGGCAAGATTTCTCTTTTCCACGCGAATTAGATCTAAAAGGCAACACAGTCTTTAATTATTTTACATGCCCCCCCACCTCACCCCACCCACATAATACTGCTCATACAAAGCTTTCCTGAATGTGAAGAGCGTGACTAAAGATTCAGAAAGCAGAGGAGTATAAATATCTTTGACTGTAACAGCAGGCACCACCATTCTTATTTTTTTGTTGTTAATCCTCACCTGAGGATATTGTTTTCTATTGATTTTTTAGGGAGTGGAAAGGAGGAATGGGAGGAGGGAAATAGAGAAAAGAGAGAAGGAGAGAGGGAGAGAGAGAGAGAGAGAGAGAGAGAGAGAGAGGGAGAGAGAGAGAAATATAATCGCCTCCCGCACTCGCCCTGGCTAGGCTGGGAATCAAACCCATGACCCTCCCTTTGGTGCACAGGGCCCATGCTCTAACGGTTAGAGTCTAACCACTTAACACTGGCCAGATCGGGCACCACTATTCTTTTTATTTTTTTAAATATATTTTTATTGATTTCAGAGAGAAGGGAGAGGGAGAGAGAGAGAGAGATAGAAACATCAATGACGAGAGAGAGAATCATCAATTGGCTGCCTCCTGCAAACCCACACTGGGGATGGAGCCCGCAACCCTGGGCATGTGCCCTGACGGGGGCGGGGGGGGGGGGGAATGGAACCGTGACCTGGTTCACAGGTTGATGTTCAACCACTGAGCACGCCAGCCGGGTGCTCTTCCCGCTTTTATCACGATCATTTTCCCCCTTGTATCACGATGGAAAGCTGTACAGTGACCTTTCATTGCCTGGATTCCTCCTGCCCATAAGGTCTCACCTTTCATCAAACGTATATTTTTCCAGACAAAGATGGATCTCTCCCCTAGAAGTAAGTCTGATTCTCTCCACCTCGACTTCTTTCAATACATATTAAAGGAGAAAGCTACGCAAACACTTTGCCCAGAGCCTGGAAGATTCATTTCCTTTCTCAAGGGTTTTAAGCACGTACTAATAGAGCTGTAGCGACTACAAAGATGAATAGGATTATGGAACTAACTATAAGCAAGGTGGAATATGATAAAGGCTCTAAGAGATCAACAGGTATCTGCTGTTGACACGCTCACGAAGTCATCCTGGCGCTTATGTGTCCGGTGGGTGGCCTGAGACTGGCCAGGTCGTGGGCGGGCGACTTTGCGCCACGGGACCACGTCTGCAGCGCCTCGCACACCCGCCGCGGCTCCTGCCAGGGGGTGGAACTACATCTCCCGACAAGCCGCCAGTCTCCTTGCTTCCTCCCTCGCCCGTCCCGAGCCATGGCAACCGCGTGACGTGCGGGTGCAGGGAGCTGCAGGAGCAGCGGTCGCGGCTTCAGTGCTAGCTCACCCCGCTGCCCGGGCGGGAGCACGGCGAGAGGAGCCGCTGCCCCGCGCCACCCCCGCGCTCCCGGAACCGGCCGGGCGTCCGCGCCCTCTGGAGTGAGGAGGGCGCCGCGGGTGTCAGAGCCGCGGGCTGGGGAGGGTCGCGCGCATGGCCTCGGCGGGCGCGCGGCGGCTCCCGGTCGGGACGCGCGCGGCGGCCCAGCGCTGCTGCGGCCTCCCGCTCCGCCCGGGCGCGCGCCCGGCCCCGCCCCCGGGCCCTCCGCGACCGCCGGGACCAATGAGGTGAGAGGGAGGCGCGGGCGGCCGCACGGGCGGAGAGGGGGTCGCTCAGGACCCCGAAGTTCCGCGGCGGAGGGCTGCAACCCAGGGATGCTAGCGCGGCGCGGGGAGGCAGCGGCCACACCCCGGGGTCCAATGCGCAGCTTTGGGGAACACGGTCGCCAGTTACTCCGGAGGGGGGGTCCCCGGGGTGGGTGCCCAGCCAGCTCTTGCCCCTCGCGGAGTTCGTGCTCGCGGGTGCCCGGGCCTGGCGGGGCCCGGGAGCCAGGAAGTTTCGCAGCTCTCAGCAGCAGCATAGCCCGCAGGCAGAGGCCACGGGCAGTTCGCACGCACCGTGCGCTCTCCCGGCTCCTCCCGCGGCGCTGTCCTCTGCCGCCCTCGACCTTTTGCACTCGTGACTGTCTGGCCAGGGAGCCTGGCGGGCTGCAGCAGGTGCTGGGGGAAAAGTGGACTGGACGACCTTCCTCTGGGATGTGCCCTCTTCCCCTTCCCCTGGGAATGGTTGAACACAAAAGAAACCTGACGTTTGTCTCTCCTTTCCTTTCGGGCTTAGATGTCTGATTTCCTGCAGCCTCCTCTTACCCAGGACTGCCCAAGTCTTGGCGGCGGAGGGTGGCTTACCTCCCAGCCGCTCCTTCATGGGCTTTGCTGCCTCCTTCACCAACAAGAGAAAGGCTTACTCCGAGCGTAGGATCATGGGGTGAGCATCCGCCCCTGTCCAGCATCCCTCCACATTCCCTTCCCCTCCAAACAAGTAACTGTGTCCAGGTTAGAATGTAAGGGTAGCAAGATTCATCCCTGCCCATCGCTGATCCTTTATCCTCTCCTGCAGTCTTCCAACCTTAACTCCCCCCTTCTTGATTGCCCTGCATGTACATAATGTGAAATGTGCCTAGAATTGGACAGTATCATAAGGCAACAGGGTATTATTTCTCCGCCGACCTGAGTTTATGTATTCTGAGCACAATATAAAATAGCTAACGCTTACTGAGCACTTGCTACTGCTAGCAGTTAGGATGCTTAGGTATTTTACATAGATTTTTCTCATTTGATCCTTTCAACAAACCTATGAATTCGGTACTGTTATTACCTGTGATTTGCAGGTGAGAAAGCTGAGGCACAGATCATGTACCTAGGGCTACATTAAGTTGTAGAGCTGGGATTTGAGTCCTTGTATGATTGACAACCTCTATTCTTCTGAGATGATCCCTCTTAAGATAAAAATCGGTATTAAAAGCATTAACTAAACTGTGAAACATAGGGTAACATTAACATCATGAAAATTTGTACCCTTGCTTTTGGGAAGTCATTCATTCAGGCTTATTTGGGATCTCTAGTTCCTGAAGGTGCATGGTTAGTGGGCAAAGGTACTGGGGGGAGTGCACCACGGGCAGGGAGAAGCCTGAACCAGCTGGCAGTTCCTTGGCCTCTCCGATTCCTTTTCCCAGATACTCCATGCAGGAGATGTTCGAGGTGGTTTCCAATGTCCAGGAGTACTGTGAGTTTGTGCCATGGTGTAAGAAGTCTTTGGTGGTATCCAGCCGTAAAGGTCACCTGAAGGCCCAGTTGGAGGTCGGCTTTCCACCTGTCATGGAACGTTATACCTCTGCTGTTTCCACCGTCAAACCTCACATGGTCAAGGTGAGGTCTGTCTGAGACAGATTGATCAGGAAGTTTTTTGTGTTCTCTAGCATTTTTACATTCAAGGGCTATTTTGGCCTTTCTTGTAATAATCTTATCTCCATGTCTCAAATACTTCCCTAATAAAATATTAGAAGGGAAATGACTTTCAATTCCTTCTTGTAGTCTCCTATACTTATTAGACTTCATTCCATTGTATGTATGATGTTTAACTACCTGACTGCCCTATTCTAGGCTGTTTGCACTGATGGCAAGCTCTTCAATCACTTAGAGACCATTTGGCGATTCAGTCCTGGTATTCCTGCCTACCCCCGAACTTGCACTGTGGACTTTTCGGTGAGTCAGGAGCCTGTATGACACAGGGATACAACTAGGTATGGGGCCAGAGCTGAGGTACAATGACAGTTATTTTTTTTTAATTTTTAATTGATTTTTTGGAGACACCGATTTGTTGTTCCACTTATGTATGCATTGATTGCTTATATGTGCCTTGGCCAGATGGAGATCGAACCCGTAACCTTGGCATATTGGGACAATGCTCTAACCACTTGAGCTACCTGGCCAGGGCTACATGATAGTTATTTTTTTAAATATATTTTTATTGATTTCAGAGAGAAAGGAAGTGGGAGAGAGAGAGAGACATCAGTGATGAGAGAGAATCATTGATTGGCCACCTCCTGCATGTCCCACGGGATGGAGCCTGAATCCAGACATGTGCCTTGAATGGGAATTGAACTGTGACCTACTGGTTCATAAGTGGATGCTCAACCACTGAGCCACGCCGGCTGGGCATGACAGTCATTCTTTATGCAGCTAGCACTTGGGACTTCCCAAGTCAATGACACTTTCCACAGATCTGACCTTTTATCAAACTTGGAACATTGCGCTCAGTCCTAAGTTAGGGCTTTGGAGGGGCTCTAAGGAACTGGCGGGGGAGGGGAAGAAAAGGCACTGAGTAAGTGTTCTTGCATTTGGCCAGGGACTACCCAACATGATCTTGAAGTTTCTGACTGTCTCTTACCCATTCCCAGATTTCCTTTGAATTTCGTTCTCTGCTGCACTCCCAGCTGGCCTCCATGTTTTTTGATGAGGTTGTCAAAAAGAATGTTGCTGCCTTCGAGCGCCGGGCAGCCACCAAGTTTGGTCCAGAAACAGCCATACCCCGTGAACTGATGTTCCATGAGGTGCACCACAGTTGAGGCAAAAGACTGTTCCTTAGCTTCTCCTTGACTCTCCCTTTCCACCCAATTCTTTTATTTATTTCAATGGACTCCTGCCCCAATCTGAGATAGAGTCTGTGTTTATAATACTGTTTTCCCTCAGTTCTCCAGAAAGCGGGCTCTAAGCTAGCTGGAAATGCTGGGGGAAGAAAAGGCAGGGGGTATGGAAGGGACACATGCTAAGAAATGGTCAGGCTCATCTTGAGAGCCCTATAAGCCTGATGCCTGCAGCCTTCTCACACTGAATTATAATTAGGACTGTGTGGTTATCCCTGAGCCCTGTCAAGGTACCTTAGTGTCTGACCAGGGAAAATAGCAACTTTTCTTAAGGATTGAATAAATTGAGCTTTTTCCTCTACACAGAGGAACTGGATGGTCAATTACTTTTGCTTGCTTGAAATGCCTCAGGGGATGCTACAGCTCTGGCCACAGCTTAAAATCACATCACCTCACTTCTAAGAATATTTCCATGCTAGTGGAGAGCCTGGGGCTTTCTTATCATCAGTGCCACGGGGTGAGAAAAAAAAAAAAAAAAAAAAAGCACTGAACAGAGTTATACTTTTGGGATGTACCGTATTCTTCCACTTGGCCTGAGTTTTTATAAAATGTCAATAAATTAATTGTGACAATGTGAATTTGGCTTTTTAAATTATTTATTGACTTGAGAAAGACAGACATTGATTTGTTGCTCCACCCATTTATGCATTCACTGGTTGTTTCCTGTATGTGACCTTGACTGGAGATGGAACCTGCAACTTTAGCATATTGGGACAACACTCTAACCAACTAAGCTACCTTGCCAGGGCTTGGCTTTTTGGTATTGTTTGAGAGAATAAGACAGATATAGCAGAGTAGAAGAAAGTCATGGCTTCCTTCCGAGGGGAGTGAAGGTGCAGGCCACTTGAACATAGTGTCCCTGCTAACTATAGTAGTTCATTCTACAAGCCAGGACCTAGTACCCACTCCCTTGCCTATTAATAGACTTTTTCAGAAGGTCAGTTGCAGCAGGAGTCTCAGGATAGAATGATCTGGCCTCAGACCTCCCATATAACTGATGCCCTCAGGAACAGTTATGGGAGGCTGCAAAGAAGAATAGGCATTCCATGAAGTACCAGAGCACTCTAGTGGTTCACACCCTGAGCTAGCTGTTCCATTCCTATTTGTCCTTGGCATAGCTTGTTCCTTTCACCTAGTGGGCTGGACCAGTGTCCTTGAATTCGTCACATCAGCAGTTGTGATGAATTCTCTGCAATCAGCTGTCTCAGCTATAAGTCCTTGAGTGTTCTACCTTACAACAAAATTAGGAAGGATGGTGGCTAAAGGTCAAGGACTTCTAACCTTGAGAAAAGACAGAAATCTCCTTTGGCAATCTCATAGGGAGCCTGTCTTCAGATTAGGGTAAGGAAATGTCAAACCTACCTAAAAATAGAGAGATCTACATGATAACCTATAACCCATTTAAGTCCAGGATCTTGCCAGCCAGATTTCTTACCTCATAATAGATTCTCCCAGGACTTATATAATAGCAGGCTCAAGCATTGTTAATAAAAACATTTATTTTGCATTTTATACAGAACAACCTGAAGTCTGCATCATGACTTGACAAGTTACCCAGGTTTAGACAGTGTGTCCACCTGAACAGCGTGGTTCTGGGGATTAGGGATCCACACAAACACAGGCAGGAGTTGTGAGGGAGTAAGGAGGCACAGCAGGAGTGTATTTCAGTCCTTTCTTAAAGAAAAGGCAGTAGAGCATTCTGAGTCACTGAAAACCTGTGCAGATGGGGCTTCTAAAACCAACACTATACTGTGAGCTCTTGGGGATGGGGCAGGCAGGTAAGGACCTTGATAAATAAAGGGATACTTCCTTGTGGCAGGGGATGAGGAGGGAAGCTTACCATTCTTAATGCCCTCAGCCCTAGGACCTGATATTCAAAGGAGACCATGTCCAAACTTAAAGCATTTTCCTGCTCAGAAAAAGGTGCCAGTATCCCTGGGATCAAGACCATGAAGGTATCATGCTGGTCATTCCTCTATCCCTAGTCTATGGCCCACAGCGTACTGAAATAAAGGGAGAAAAAGTCAGAGGGTAATGGCTAAAAAACTTAGTTCATTTTAAGCACTGATAGAGCCAAATGACTGGGCAAGACCCTATCTCAGACTGGTTTCTACAATCCGCAGAAAGGTCGGGAGGGACAAAGAGGGGAAGCAGGTCCAGAGCACCCTCCGCTGGAGGTGCCCAGCACATACAGAAAATCTCAAAGGAGGTATTCAAGTAGTGGAGAACAGAACACTCCCAGATCTTAATTTTTATGGGATAATTTTAAAAAGAAAGAAACAGACACTGGGTACCAGTAGCAACAAGTGCCATGGGCTTTATGGTCACCTGGTGGCGTAAAAAAAAAAAATTACCCAAACATGTCCAGCCAACCAACAGGTTCTGCCAGGAAGTGTCTGCACATGGGAGAGGGCAACAGGGCTTAGTACAGCTGATAATCCAACATGATTCCTCTGGAAACAGAAGGGGCAGAGTCCTGGTGTGCTGGCCCATGAGGACTGGGCAGAACAAGCAACTGCAGATTCTCTGCAATCAGCTGTGACCCAGGGAAAGAGGAGCCAGATTCTCGCTCTAGAGATGGTGTGGGGGCCAGATCTAACCCATACCACATGCATTAGTCCCGGTCATCCTAAGTTGATGGGCAACTCATACCAGTCAGGGGAAAGGAGCTGGTTAGGGAAAGAGGGGTCACTTTTCATTTTTTAAAGTCTTAATTTATATTTTAACCTCAAACTTATTACCAGTGCCTCAGATACAACTTAAGTCTTTACAAGCCCCCTGAAACAAAACAAAAGTATACTTTTTTTGAAGCTCCCTCACTTCTGGTAGTTAGTTTCCCCCGTCTCCAGTTTTACCCTGACTTAGAGTCCACAAACTTCATCAGACCATCCGTGCTCATGGACTTGGGCCTCTCTAGAGGGAAGCCCAGGGCTCGGCTCCAGATGAGCTGTGCCAGTACACCCAATGCTCGTGACACCCCGAACAGCACTGTGTAGTAATTCATCTCCGTCATGCCATAGTACTGTAAGGGAGAAGAGAAAAGTGTTTTGTTAAAGGCCCAGAGGTAGTGGCATTTACAAATCCAGGATTACAGAAACCTTAACCCAGTCAGCCTTAGACAGAAATGACACTGGGGAAAGTATAGCAATTGTGATTCTGAAAAGAGAGCATCCTTTCCTCCTGCCCACACCTCCCCAACCATAGGCAATGTGATCAAAAAGGTAAGGAAAGAGATATGAGCCCCTGCTCTGACCAGGGAATTGATTTTGTGCGTGGCAGGGAACAGTAGTGTTTGGTAAAGCTAAAGGGAAAGCAGGGAAGAGAGGACTCACCTGGAGCAGTACCCCACTGTGAGCATCTACATTGGGCCAAGGATTCTTGGCCTTGCCCTGCTCTAAGAGGACATTGGGCACAATCTTGTACAGCTGAGCAACCAGCTTAAACATGGGGTCATTAGGCAGGTGTTTCAGAGCAAACTCTCGCTGACACGTGTATCGTGGGTCAGTCTTTCTCAGTACTGCATGGCCATAGCCTGGGACAACCTATACAGAGTGAGGGGGAGAAAAGCCAGTTACATTCTCTCGTGGAGATTCTTCTTTTCTAAATTCTTCAGGATAGACCAGCCGTGGGCAAACTACGGCCCGTGGGCCGGATCCGGCCCGTTTGAAATGAATAAAACAAAAAAAAAAAACAAAAAAAAAGACCGTACCCTTTTATGTAATGATGTTTACTTTGAATTTATATTAGTTCACACAAACACTCCATCCATGCTTTTGTTCTGGCCCTCCGGTCCAGTTTAAGAACCCATTGTGGCCCTCGAGTCAAAAAGTTTGCCCACCCCTGGGATAGACTAATGGGCGGGGGGAGCTCCTTCTCTAAGGACCACTTCTCAAGCTTACCCGCCCTGAGTTGAGTGTGTTCCAGATGTAGTCTCGTAACTTCTCATCTGACACATCTTTGCCAACTTCCTTCTGAAGATGTGTCAGCCAGACAAGCACTTCCTATAGATAAAAGGTTTGAGGAATAAGAGTGTCAATACATATGCCAAGGAGAACGCTAAGATCAGAAACAAAAGCATGGGATGAAGAAAAACACGGGACAGGAAAAGAATAGTTTTACCTGATTTGCCAATCCATGTAGGGGCCCTGCCAGCCCATTCATAGCTGCTGCAAAGGACAGGTAGGGGTCTGAAAGGGCACTGCCAACTAAGTGGCTGGTATGGGCACTTACATTGCCACCTTCATGGTCACTGTGGAGAAATAAGAAAGGAGAGTCAAGGCCAAGAAAAGGGAAAAAAGGGTCAGATATGGAAACACAGACCTTGTTGTTCTTAATTGTCATATACTAGCCTAGTTATGGGCGTACACCAGCCTGTAGCCAGCCAGTTACACATAAGCTCTTGTAAAAGATGTCCCAAGCTCATTACCCGCCTTTGTGTACTGGTTGATGATGCCTGTGTGCCAAGCTCCCTGGCTCTCACTCCAGGTTTAATAGCAATGGCCAGAAGAGGGAGCTCCTGGAAAGCTAGAGAAAAACCTAATGTGAGCAGCTAGTACCTTTCTCAGCTAGAAGCACTATCTTGTTCTTCCTTACTCCTCTTAACCTTCTTTACTAGATCCCTTTCTTGCCTTGTATCATCCCTTATACCATTTTCCCATCACTGTGCTGCCTATTGCCTATTCCCAGATGAGGAGACCTTTAAGGAGCTTTTCTTAAAATTTCCCACTAATCCAGGCTATGGTTGCTGGGTCTAGCTCACCTGTGAATGGTGAGGTACAAGCGCATGAGCTCAGTAAACTGAGCATCAGTATAGCCTAACATGTTGGTGAAATTGTGGGACCAGTCCAGCTTAGAGTCAATGGCCCCAATACTGCTGCCCTCCCGGTACAGATTCCGGTAGATCTTTGCAGCAACACAAGGTAGCTTTGCGATCAGATCCATACAATCTTCGTAAATCAACTGAAGGGGAGAAGAGGAAAATGGAGAAGGAAAAAAAAATTATCAACAAAGAATTAGGCAGGAATGCTATTTGTCCTCCATACAGCCCAGGATCAGGCTATTTGGGTTGATGGTTACATGCTGAGTGATTATATACTGAGTATAACAACAATAACGATTTAACTGAATAACTATGGCCCAGGCACTGCACTGGATGATTCACTCATACTACTCTGGACACATTAAAACAGCGGTTACCAACTGGTGGTTCACAAAGTCTGAAAGGTTGGCGACTGCTACATTAAAACATTATTCCCAATTTTTACAATTCTACCATGTATGTAATGACCTCCATTTTACAGATGAGGAAACTGAAGCTCAGAGCATTCAGTTAAATGCCAGTCATATTGTGAACCCATATATATTTAATCATTTTCTTTCCCTCTATGACTTTGCCCTCAATGAATGTGCTAAGAAACTAGATTTTATTCTTTAAATATACTAGAGGCCCATTGCACGAAGAGATTCGTGCAATAGGCCTTCCCTTCCCCTGACTGATGGCACCGGTTTTCCTCCGGCACCCGGGACCCAGGCCTTCGGTCAGGATGGAGGCTTCGGTCTTCGCTCCGCCACTTTGCCCGTACGTATGCAAATTAACAGCCATCTTTGTTTGGCTAACTTGCATACTCTCCTGATTGGCTGGTGAGCGTAGTGGAGGAATGGTTAATTTACATGTTTGTCTATTATTAGGTAAGATTTTTATTAATTTCAGAGAGGAAGGAGAGGGAGAGATAAAAACATTAGAGAGAAGCATTGGTCAGCTACCTCCCCTACTGGGGATTGAGCCTGCAACCTGGGCATGTGCCCTTGACCTGAATCGAACCTGGGACCCTTTAGTCCGCAGGCTCTATCCACTGAGCCAAACCAGCTAGGGCAGAATCTAGGTTTTAATAATTAATTTTATGTTCCCTCTTTCAAAGAAAACTCATCATATATGCCAAGGGTCAAACATTGGTATTCAACTGTTAGTTTATAGCAAAGGCTTCCTTTTTTTTTTTTTTTTTAAAGAATAGTTTATTGATTTTTAGAGAGAGATGAAGGAAGAGGGAAGAGAAGAGAAACATCGAAGGCACAACATGATTGGCTGCCTCCTGCGTGCCCCCTACTGGAATCTAGCCCTATGTATACTATGTTTTTCCCCTATATATACATACCTATGAATTTAATGTATAAATTAGTGACAGAAAAGATAAACAACTAATAAAACAATTATAATAATATACTGTAATAAAAGTTATATGAATGTGGTCTGTCTCTCAAAATATTTTATTGTGCCATATTCACCTTCTCACTTAAACGAAGTACTTTATAGCTTCTGTTTAGAATATCCAAATCGCCAGCATCACTACTCTTTATGTTTTGGGACCATTATTAAGTAAAATGAAGGTTACTGCGATATCTCAAAAACTCAGCCAGCTAAGTGACTAACAATGAAGATACATACACTGGACAAAGGGAAGATTCACATCCCAATGGATGCAGCAGGATAATGCAACCTTTAAAACATGAATTGTTGATTTTCTGGAATTTTCCACTTGGTATTTTGGGACCACGGTTAACTGAAATCATGGAAAGTGAAACCAGGGATAGGTGCTGTGTAGTATAATTGTTATTTAAAGGCAGAGTTGAACTTTTTGTTGCAATTCAGCAATCTTCTGATAGAAAGTTGTTTCTCTTTGCGGGGTCGGGGGGGGGGGGGGGGGGAGGACGCTATCTCTAAGCATATTGATAGGCTAGCTACACGATTTGTCTTTGTAGTGAGGGATATAGATTTCTTTAAAAAAATTTTTTTCTTGATTTTAGAGTGGAAGGGGGAGGAAGAGAGAGAGAGAGAGAAAGAGAGAGAAACATCAATGTGAGAGAGAAACATCGATCAGTTACCTCCCGAAAGTGCCTCAAACCCATACAACCCCGGCATGTGCCCTTGACTGGGAATCGAACTGGCAACCTCCTGGTGCACAGGATGACATCCAACCAACTGAGTCACACTGGCTAGGGCAAGGGTTCCAGTTCTTAAGCACTTACTATAGCGGGTACTGTGTTAGATATGTTATTTGCACTTATTTATTTTCTTACAATAATCCTATAAGGTAACATAGCCCTCATGTTACAAATAAGGAAATTAGGGCTTGGCCAGGTTGAGTAACTTACACAAGACTGCCCATGTAGCTAACAAGCATCATCTAGCTTAAACAATTAACTCCTGGCCACTTTTGTTTCACCTATACCAGTGGTCGGCAAACTCATTAGTCAACAGAGCCAAAAATCAACAGTACAACGATTGAAATTTCTTTTGAGAGCCAAATTTTTAAAACTTAAACTATATAGGTAGGTACATTGTTATTAACTTAATTAGGGTACTCCTAAGGCTTAGGAAGAGCCACACTCAAGGGGCCAAAGAGCCGCATGTGGCTCGGGAGCCGCAGTTTGCCGACCACAGACCTATACCATACTTCCCCCTCTCAATTCTCAAATTATTTTGAGTTAAACACCAGACATCATATATGTATTTCAATATGTAAATATTTAAGCATGTATGTCTAAAAGATAACGATCCTTCATAAACCCAAATCACAAAACCATTATCCTACTGATTAAAATTTAATTTAATGATATCAGTATCATTAAATATCTTCTCAGTATTCAATTTAAGTTCCCGCTTATGCTCTCCTTCATTTTCACTTTTTAAACTTTTATTGAATTTATTGAGGTGACACTGGTTAACAAAATTATACAGGTTTCAGGCATACAATTCCACAACATATCATCTGTAAACTGTATTGTGTGTTTACCATCCCAAGTCTCTCTCTCTCTTTTTAAAAAATTATTATTATTATTATTATTTTAAAATATATTTTATTGATTTTTTTACAGAGAAGAAGGGTGAGGGATAGAGAGTTAGAAACATCAATGAGAGAGAAACATCGACCAGCTGCCTCCTGCATACTCCCTACTAGGTATGTGCCTGCAACCAAGGCACATGCCCCTGACCAGAATCGAACCCGGGACCCTTGAGTTCGCAGGCCGACGCTCTATCCACTGAGCCACACTGGTTAGGGCCAGTCTCTCTCTTTTTAAAAATATATTTCTATTGGTTTCAGAGAGGAAGGGATAGGGAGAGATACATAGAAACATCAATGATGAGAGAGAATCATCGATCAGCTGCCTCCCACACACCCTATTGAGGATCGAGCCTGCAACCCACGCATTTGCCTTGCCCAGGAATCAAACCGTGACCTCCTGCTTCATAGATCAATGCTCAACCACTGAGCCACACCAGCTGGGCGCAAGTCTCTTTTAAATTTGTAATTTATGCTGAGACCGGTTTGGCTCAGTGGATAGAGCGTCGGCCTGCGGACTGAAGGATCCCAGGTTCGATTCCGGTCAGGGGCATGTGCCTGGGTTGCGGGCATATCCCCAGTAGGAGATGTGCAGGAGGCAGCTGATCGATGTTTCTCTCTCATCGATGTTTCTAACTCTCTATCTCTCTCCCTTCCTCTCTGTGGAAAATCAATAAAATATATTTTAAAAAATAAAAAATAAATAATAAATAATAAAAAAAGAAATAAATTTGTAATTTATTTGTGGGAAATCAGATCATTTCTTCTGTAGAATTTCCCTGAGTTTGCTGGCTATATACCTGTGATGTTCCTCTGTCAACTCTATTTCCTACAAACTGAAAGTTAGATTTAGAGGCTGGAGCAGATTCAGGTTCAATTTTTTTAAGCAAGACTATTTGATAGTTTTGTTGTGTTCATTTGTTAAGAAAAACGTAGCTGGTTGTCTCTCTTTTTGTGATGTTAAAAGCTTGCTTAATTTTTATGGCTCAAATTTATTTTCTCAAAGGGATTTTAAGTTCCTTTAGGGAAGAGACAGGGTTTTAGTTTAGTTTTGTTTTTTTAATATAAAAAATGTATTGATTGACCTGAGAGAGGGGAAGGGATAGAAACATCGATTTGTTTTTATTTATGCATTCAATGGTTGGTTCCTGTATATGCCCTTACCAGGCATCAAACCCACAACTTTGGTTTATTGGACGATGCTCTAACCAGCGGCTTTTATCCAGTTTCATGTACATAGAAAGCATGGAGTAAATACTTGCTGATTGGTGTTACATAGTGCTATCCCATCAAGCTAACTGGTTAAAGGCTCCTACAAGAAGTCATGAAGGTCTGACAGGTATGGCTCAATGGTTGAGCATTGACCCAGGAACCAAGAGGTCACTGGTTTGATTCCTGGTCAGGGCACATGCCTGGGCTGTGGGCTCGATCCCCAGTATGGGGAGTGTAGGAGGCAGCCTATCGATGATGTTTCTCTCTCAGCAATGTTTCTATCTCTCTAACCTTCTCTCTTCTTCTCCCTAGAAATCAATAAAAACATTTAAAAAAAAGTCATGCCCTAGCCGGTTTTGCTCAGTGGGTAGAGCGTTGGCCTGAGGACTTGAGGGTCCCAGGTTCGATTCTGATCAAGAGCATGTACCTTGGTTGCGGGTACATCCCCAGTGGGGGGTGTGCTGGAGGCAGCAGATTGATGTTTCTCTCTCATGATGTTTCTAACTCTATCCCTCTCCCTTCCTCTCTGTAAAAAATCAATGAAATATATATATATATATATTTTTTTAATATATTTTATTGATTTTTTACAGAGAGGAAGAGAGAGAGACAGAGAGCCAGAAACATCGATGAGAGAGAAACATTGATCAGCTGCCTCCTGCACATCCCCCACTGGGGAAGTGCCCACAACCCAGGCACATGCCCTTGACCGGAATCGAACCCGGGACCCTTCAGTCCGCAGGCCGACGCTCTATCCACCGAGCCAAACCGGCTTCGGCAATAAAATATATTTTTAAAAAAGTCATGAGGTTTCAGTAGTTCTATTGGAACTAAGAGTAAAATGGATAATAACTAGCCTAAATGAGTTAATTCCTATGAAGTCATCTATACTCAGTGAATTTTGTCAATGCCACCAGAATTCAGTTAGAATACTGCCAAAATAAAAGCTATTTTTTAAAAAATATATTTTTTATTGATTTCAGAGAGGAAGGGGGAGAGAGACAGAAACATCAATGATGAGAGAGAATAATTGATTGGCTGCCTCCTGCACGCCCCACACTGGGGATTGAGCCTGCAACTCAGGCATGTGCCCTGACCGATAATCGAACCTGGGACCTTTCTGTCCGCAGGCTGACACTCTTTCCACTGAGCCACACTGGCTGGGCTAAAAGCTATTTTAAGTAAGAAATACTTAGTTAACACTCTGTAAGCTCTCAGATTCCTTACATGACAATCATACTATTAACTATACCTCTTTGCAGATTTAAATCCCCCAAGGAAGTAGGTTACTTCTAAAGCCTGCATCAAGGATAGGCAGTTCTGAGGGACTAGATCAGCCGTGGGCAAACTACGGCCCGCGGGCCGGATCCGGCCCGTTTGAAATGAATAAAACTAAAAAAAAAAAAAAAAAAAAAAGACCGTACCCTTTTATGTAATGATGTTTACTTTGAATTTATATTAATTCACACAAACACTCCATCCATGCTTTTGTTCCGGCCCTCCAGTCCAGTTTAAGAACCCATTGTGGCCCTCGAGTCAAAAAGTTTGCCCACCCCTGGACTAGATTCACTGGCAGAATGACAGGAACAGGATCTCAGGCTAGGCAAACTGGTATCTGTGAAGTATATACTTTCAAAATCATCTGGAATGTATGAATGGCCACATCATAATGAAACTGCAAAAATGAGATTGTTTCACCTTCTACCAGTGAGGATGAAGTTTATAAAGCATCAGATCAGGTATAACAGTGTGGGATCCTTACCCTTTTTGTAGTGGTCAATGCTGTACAGTTAAAGAGAGGTTAAAAACAAAAATAAAACAGCAATAATAATAATAAAAAAATCTGGCAGAGAACTCTTGCTTATTCACTCTTTAATAAGCAAAGATTGGAGTGCTATTTTAGCTTGTACCAACTCATTATCTACAAAGCCTTGGAAAAAGAGACGTTAAAACACACCACCATCGCTGAAGCTGGTTTGGCTCAGTGGATAGAGTGTCGGCCTGCGGACTGAAGGGTCCCGGGTTCGATTCCGGTCAAGGGCATGTACCTGGGTTGCGGGCACATCGCCGGTAGGAGATGTGCAGGAAGGAGGCAGTTGATCGATGTTTCTCTCTCATCGATGTTTCTAACTCTCTATCTCTCTCCCTTCCTCTCTGTAAAAAAATCAATAAAATATATTAAAAAAAACCAAACACACCACCATCATAACTGTTTGGAATAAAGGTAACAAAATTGACCATAACTGTTATCGAGAGTCACTATCTCTAATGCTAGTAAAATTCTGGCCAAATACTTAGCTATCAATCATTAAGAAGACACAGAAGAAAAAAACGTTAGTATTAATAGTGAAGAGAGCCCAGAGTAGAGCAAACTCAAATTTGAATCTTCTCTCTACTTAATTTTTCTAACCCTCAGATTTCCCAGTTAGTAAAATGGGAAGAACAACATCTACCTCATAGGGTTGTGCTGAGGATTAAATTGGATGATGAACATAAAGCACTTAAGTATATTTGGCATGTTTTCAAGGGCTGTTAGGTGTTAAGATGATTTGATTATAAACGGCTTCAAAACCTACATATACTGTTATAGGCCTTACAAAAGGTGATATTATAAGCAAAACTTGATCTGCCAGCTACTTGCCAAATTTTACTCAACATTTACTTAAGGCTACTTCACAATTAAACAGGTGGGTTGTATCGTAGTAATTTCCTGGTCTTGAGTGAAGTTAAGCCAAACAGAAAGAGTCCTAACTCAACTCAAGAGGTTACACTATCTAAAGTCATATGAACTGTGATGGAAAAAATGCTGGAGGCAGATCATTCTTTTTTTAAAAGTATTTTTACTGATTTCAGAGAAGAAGGGAGAGGAAAAGATAGAAACATCATTGATGAGAGAGAACCATTGATTGGATGCCTCCTACACGCTCCCTAACTGGGGATCAAGCCCACAATCCAGGCATGCGTTCTTGACCAGAATCGAACCCAGGACACTCCAGTCCGCAGACTGACACTATTCACTGAACCAAATCAGCTAGGGCAGATTATTCTCTTGAGATATATGTGAAAAAACAAGATGAACCAATGATCCCAATAAAGACTCAGATCACATATAAACTTAACATAAATTTTTAAACAGAAATAACCAGCTGAATGCTATAATGTAATTCTTCTTAAACAGTCCATGGTTAAATTAACCAAAACAGAAAACTGACCTGAAATAGCATGTCTGACCTTTACTAGTAAGAGTTACAAGATGTGCTCTTCTTCTTTGAAATCAATAAAAATATATTTTTTAAAAAAGATACAAGATGTAGCAGCAAAAAGAGCATCAAGCACCACTAAACTAAAGCACCAAAACCCAGTGCTAATTTTTGTGTAGTGTGAACGTATTAGACACACATCCTAAGGGTGACAAATATATCACTTCTAGCTTGTACTCTCCAGAAGATCGGCAAACTTAGATGACAACTCACAAACAGATGATGGTAGAACAATCAATCAATGGCTACGCTAAAATGGAGGCAACAGCAAGCAGAGGAGCACCTTTTAGTGATTCAACAAAGGACAGCGTGAAGCAATGCAGCATGTTTGGATGCCTGGGGAGTGTCTTGTAGGAATCCATTAAAAAGTAGAAGCTGGCCCTAACTGGTTTGGCTCAGTGGATAGAGCGTCGGCCTGCGGACTGGAGGGTCCCAGGTTCGATTCCCATCAAGGGCATGTACCCTTGGTTTCGGGCACATCCCCAGTAGGAGGTGTGCAGGAGGCAGCTGATTGATTAAAAAAAAAAAAAAGTAGAAGCTGTTCTCTCCTCATGACAATCAAGTAGAAACTCACTTCTGGGTGGTAAGTTTCTAAAAGATGAGTTTCGAAGAACTATAGGTCTTTTTTAGCTTAAAAAAAAAAAATATATATATATATATATATATATATATATATATATATATATATATATATTGATTGATTTCTGAGACAAAGGGAGAGGGAGAAAGAGACAGAAACATCAGTGAGAGAGAATAATCGATTGGCTGCCTCCTGCATGCCCCAACCCGGCACATGCCCTTGACCAGAATTCAACCTAGGACCATTCAGTCCGAAGGCTGACGCTCTATCCCTTAAGCCAAACTGGCTAAGGAACTGCAGGTCTTTTTTTTTTTCTTCTTTTTTAAAAATATATTTTATTGATTTTTTACAGAGAGGAAGGGAGACAGAGAGTTAGAAACATCGATGAGAGAGAAACATCGATCAGCTGCCTCCTGCACATCTCCCACTGGGGATGTGCCTGCAACCCAGGTACATGCCCTTGACCCGAATCGAACCTGGGACCTTTCAGTCCACAAGCCGACGTTCTATCCACTGAGCCAAACTGGTTTTGGCAAACTGCAGGTCTTGATTTAATCTTTTGTGTTATGGTGACCCACACAGATAACAATCACCTGAATAGCATTTAAAAAGAAAAAATGAGGAAGGAAACTTGACTTGGGGTGGTAAACAAACAATATAATATACGGATTGCCAAAACCGGTTTGGCTCAGTGGATAGAGCGTCGGCTTGCGGACTGAAAGGTCCCAGGTTCGATTCCGGTCAAGGGCATGTACCTGGGTTGCAGGCACATCCCCAGTAGGAGATGTGCAGGAGGCAGCTGATCGATGTTTCTCTCTCATCGATGTTTCTAACTCTCTATCTCTCTCCCTTCCTCTCTGTAAAAAAGCAATAAAATATATTAAAAAAATATATATATACGGATGATATAATTTAGAATTAGACCTGAAACCTATATAATTTTATTAACCAACATTACCCCAATAAATTTAATTAAAAAAAAGGGGGGGGAAATGAAAAGCAATATATTCAGGTTATATAGCTTTCTGAATCTACTGATGTGCAGCTCTATAAATGCTTTAAGTGCTTGTGAATGTGTATATTCTGTGCCACTCCAATACCCTCCTCCTTCTCAATGCCAAACAGACTAATATCAACTGCGAACTCTCCCTCCCTCCTTCCCCCAACAGCAAACATAATTCTCTATACACAGTTGGCATCAAATAAATATTGACCAACCAAATGAAGCAGGATTTGACAAAATCCCAAGGAGATTTCATCAGACTAGTGGACCACGGTATGGCCCACAGACTATTCTGTGTCTTGCATCATAGTAAACTCTTCCAGGACCACTTGGTGGTTAGCATCTTATTATCAAAATCACTTAGTATACCTGTTCTGCAAAAGGGAACTCTTGTGCTCCTACATTACCTGTCTCTGAATAAGAAACAAAAGAAAATGAGATGTGCTCCTGTAAACTTAACCAGAAATCTTGTACTTTACCCAGTGTTTATGAGTATATGGGGTACTGCAAAGAGGATGGAAGGAATTAGATATTCTGTATTGGGACAAGGCACAGTAGTCTTCTTCTACTACAACTACAGAGTACAAACATTTCATTTTCAGAAAATAAAGCTCAGAATCCTGGATCTTCTGGGATACGAACTACCCTCCCACTCCTGACAGGTATCTTGAGTGGGCTAGTCCAGAACTGTGGCTGATTGGCATCAGTCCTCCCAGACCAGCCGTGGGCAAACTACGGCCCGTGGGCCGGATTCGGCCCGTTTGAAATGAATAAAACTAAAAAAAAAAAAAAAAAAAGACCGTACCCTTTTATGTAATGATGTTTACTTTGAATTTATATTAATTCACACAAACACTCCATCCATGCTTTTGTTCCGGCCCTCCGGTCCAGTTTAAGAACCCATTGTTTGCCCACCCCTGTCCCAGACTCTAGAGTTGCCTTAGTTGCCATTCTCAAGATTCTCATTTGAAGAGGAAGACATGGGACCATTTGAATTTAGTGTGAGACTGCACTATGAATTCTTCCTCAGGGACCCTGTAGTTAAATTGATTTGAGAGAGAAGTGAAAGAGAAACATCAATTTGTTGATCCACTTATCTATGCATTATTGGTTGATTCTATTTTTTTAAAAAATTGTAATATTTTTATTTTAAAGAACTTTTTATTGATTTCAGAGAAAGGAAGGGAGAGGGGGAGAAAGAAAACGTCAATGATGAGCGAGAACCCTGGCTGGTTTGGCTCAGTGTATAGAGTGTTGGCCTGTGGAGTGAAGGGTCCCAGGCTTGATTCTGGTCAGGAGCACATGCCTGGGTTGCAGGCTTGATACTCAGTAGGGGGTGTGCAGGAGGCAGCCGATCGATGATGCTCTCTCATCATTGATGTTTCTCTCTCTCCCTCTCCCTTCCTCTCTGAAATCAGTTAAAAAAAAAAAAAGATGAGAGAATCATTGATTGGCTGCCTTCTGCATGCCCCTACTGGGGGATTGAGCCAGCAACCCAGGTATGTGCCCTGATGGGGATTCGAACCATGACCTCCTGGTTCATGGGTCGATTCTCAATAACTGAGCAACACTGGCCGGGCTGGTTGATTCTTTCATGTGCCCTGACTGGAGAGCAAATGCATAACCTTGGTGTGGACAAAGTCACATCCTTTTCAATGTTCCAACAGCCCTGTGTACGTATTTCAACAGGGTTTTACAGAATTATAGTTTCTTTTTTACATCTATACCTAAACAAACTAACAACTTTGGTGATAGAAAGCATGCTCCATATACCCAAAGACAAAAAGCAAGCCACAATAAAAAATAGTTAAATATGTTTTTGGCATAACTCAGGAGTAAATTTTCCTAAAGATTCTATATTCTTTTTCTTCCTTCACATTCTACTCTCTGAATCCCCATCACACATCAATCACTGCACCAAAATTACCTACCTCCCAGTACTTGGTTCGGCTGATACCCTCTGCATATGCTCGGGCAAAGTTGCTTTCACTATTGAGGGCTGTAATGGCTGCACTGAGCTGAGACATGGGGTGTAGATTGTTGGGAAAGTTGTCCAGCATGGTGACCACATGGGAAGGCAGAGCTGCCCTCTTTGCCCATTCTTTTGAGAGCCACGACACCTGTAAAAAAGGATACATTGCTCAACAAGGCAAGAAAAAAGAAGAGAAAAAGACAGTGACATATGAGTAAGAAAATACAAGCAAATTCAACCCAATCCCCTTATACGCAGAACTCTGCTCTGATTCCTCCCATTCACTGTACATCTCTGTAAACTACCACCAACAGCCAGATCAGGATTAAGTGTTAGAAATTAGAGAAAAGCAAAGGAGGAGAATGAGAAAGGCCAATGTCCTCCTGCTTTACCTGTTCCTCTGTTGGGATTTTCCCAGTTACCAGCAGCCAAAATAAGCCCTCCGGCAGGGGTTCTTCCCCACCCTTAGCCTTGGGCAGCTGTTTCTGACATTCAGGGATACTGTAGCCACGGAAACGGATGCCCTTGAAGGAGAAGAGTGAGAATGTTATACAACTTAAATGTATTAGCCTGGAAATAATTGACTGGTCCTACTCTTATCAGACATTTCAACAAATTAGAGTAGAACTTTTAAAACTTAAATCTTCATAAAACTTACTTCTGCTTTGTACTTTTACTAGCTGGTTTATTAAAAAGGTAAACTCGCCCTGACCCGTTTGGCTCAGTGGATAGAGAGAGCTTCAGCATGCGGACTCAAGGGTCCCAGGTTCGATTCCGGTCAAGGGCATGTACCTTGGTTGCGGGCACATCCCCAGTGGGGGATGCGCAGGAGGCAACTGATCGATGTTTCTCTCTCATCGATGTTTCTAACTCTCTATCCTTCTCCCTTCCTCTCTGTAGAAAATCAATAAAATACATTAAAAAAAAAATAAAGCTAAACTTGCCCTAGCTGGTTTGGCTCAGTGGATAGAGCGTTGGCCTGTGAAGTGGAAGGTCCCAGGTTCAATTCCGGTCAAGGGCACGTGCCTGGATTGTGGGCTCGATCCCCAGTGGGGGACTTGCAGGGGGCAGCTGGTCAATGATTCTCTCATCATGGATGTTTCTCTCTCTCTCTCTCCCTTTTCCTTCCTCTCTGAAATCAATAAAAGTATATTAAAAAAAAAAGGTAAACTTATTTTTCAGTTATTCCATATATACCTATTTTCAAGCTTCCAAAATATAAAGGAAGGTGCTTTATTTTGTTCTCCTTACCCTTAGTGGTCTAAAACACGGTGTGCACAACAGTCAGTAAACACAATAATTATTAGTGATTAACGTGAAGGTCTCTTACCTCATCAGGATCAAGAACTGATGTTTCGTATACCAATCCCTTCATGCCTCTCATGCCACCATACATCTAAAGAAAAGAAGAGGATGCAACCGATGGTCAGAATAATTCAGGCTAGAGCTTGTTAGTAGGATCTGGGAGAGGTCATTTATCTCTGACTTACAAGACTTCATTTGGGAGAGATGATTTCCAATGAGTTAACTTATTACAGTATGGAACTTTGCAAGGGAACCTACTAATGTTGGAAATGAAATTTTTAAATTGAGAAATAACTATCTTTATTTGATGTTTCTGCCTCTGTTTGCTTCCTTTTCCTGTTGAATTTTATTTTTTCTCATGCCCACTGTTACAACCAAAGTAAACAGAATGGGATCTACTATAGGGGAAGGGGATAAAAGACTAATGGCTAAACACTGCTGTGGAATTATCATCTGAGCTGCTCAGACTCTTAGGGCTAGAAGAGAAGCCATCCTAAAGCTGTTCTAGAGGGCCTGGATGGTTGGTACAACGTCAACTCAAAGACAGAGAGCACTGGCTCCAAAACCTAGGGTGTTGGAAAGAGAAATAGAAATTTCATTCATGCCTCCCATAGGTGAATTAGGTTAGGCTCAACTATTAAATCTAAAGAAAATAAGTCTAATTTCTAATAAAAATCATTAAGCACCAACATTTCCTTATATAGAACAGAATGCTTTTGAATAGTCAGTGAAGAGAACAATACTTTTGCTAAAGCACATTACAGAGCTACTTTTCCAGCCAAATTCCCACAACCCTTACCATGTCCACAGTGATTTGGCCCACCACTGTCTTTCCATGTTGCTGCCTGAAGGCCTTAACTCTGGCCTGCTCCTTCGGTATTAGGTCAGCCAACACATCTTTCAAATTCTAAAAAGAGAAATAGGCTGTTATGGTCAAAATGCTGACTACATTACCTGCAAAGTAGGTATATGAAGACTTTTTCTTAACTTGGTTTTCTCTACCTGCCAGGGAAGACTGGTCAACTACTCTACATATGAGGTTAAAAGAATTAGGTGGAGCTCTGGCAGGGTGGCTCAGTTGGTCAGAGCATTGTCTTGATATGCCAAGGTTTTGGGTTTGATCCCGTCAGGGCACATAGAAGCCATCAACCAATGAATGCATAAGTGGAATAACAAATCGATGCTTCTCTCTCTCTCTCTCTCTCTCTCTCTCTCTCTCTCTCTCTCTCTCTCTCTCCCCCTCCCTCCCTCTCTCTCTCTTCTCTCTCTCTCCCTCTTCCTGTCTTTCTAAAACCCAATTAAAAGAACTAGGCAGAGGGAAAGGAGAATAGGGAGTTGTTTAATGGATACAGAATTTCAATTTGGGAACATGAAAAAGTTCTGGGGATGGACAGTGCTGATGGCTGTGCAATAATGTGAATGTACTTACTACCACTGAGCTAATACACTTAAAAATGGTTAAAATGGCAAATTTTATGATATGTATATTTTAGCAATTTTTTTAAAAAATATATTTTATTGATTTTTTACAGAGAGGAAGGGAGAGAGATAGAGAGTTAGAAACATCGATGAGAGAGAAACATCGATCAGCTGCCTCCTACACATCTCCCACATTCCTGGTACATGCCCTTGACCGGAATCGAACCCGGGACCCTTCAGTCCGCAGGCCGACGCTCTATCCACCAAGCCAAACCGGTTTCGGCAATTTAAAAAAAAAAAAAAAAAAAAAAAGATTAGGCATGCCCAGCTGGCAAGCTCAGTGGTTGAGTGTTGACCTATGAACCAGGAGGTTGCGGTTCAATTTCTGGTCAGGGCACATGCCCAGTTGCAGGCTCAATCCCCAGTAGGGGTTGTGCAGGAGGCAGCCCATCAATGATTCTCTCTTTCATCATTGATGTTACTCTCTCTTTCTCCCTTCCTCTCTGAAATCAATAAAAACAGTAAATTTTTTAAAAGATTAGGCAAAAACATTTTATATTCTCATCTCACTACACTATTGAATAATTGACTTCTTAAAATAATAGTTATAACAATAATAACAAACACCTCCAGAAGATTAGAATAATGATGAATCTGGGTAGTAGTCAAACCACCCCCAACCCTATCCCAGGATCAGGCTGCCTCAATGATTCTCAGTCTTTTTTCCCCCAAAACTTACCGCGGAGGAAGCACTAGCATGCCGGGCAGCAAGAACAAGACAGGATGCATTCTGCAAAAAAAACCACAAAAATTTATGCAATAGTTACTCCTCCCTCCTATGTATTAACAAGAAGTGACAGTGCCTCAACCTGTATTCATCTTAGCCTCTAAGGACCGTTTGGCATAAAAAAAGCTGCGAAAGGCCCTGAATAGCTTGGAAGGAGTTACCAAGTCTGGAGGCAGCAATCGGGTTTAGCTCTGCTTTTTGCATCCAGAGCTTCTTTAGCATCACCCCCTGAAGACACACTCTCTCCCGTCATTGGGGTTCCAGGGCTGGGCTTTGTAGGCACAGAGGAAAGGTCAGAAAGGCTGTTACAGAGTACCTAGTCCATCCCGATCTAGCTCTTAATAATTCTGAGTGGCCCTGAGAAAAGCAAATGAGGGAACTGATTGATTACTTAGCCCTGCTGGTAAAATCAGGCACCTAGTAGTGTTTTGGCAACACTTCCAACCTTTCCAGGCAGCCTAGGAGCGCCCACAGGCCAAGACTGACTATGGGGACACTCCCTCAAATGCTCCTGGAAAAAGCACACAGACAGAACATCCTCAGAGTGACAACCGACAGGAGGCTACTCAGCAACAGTAATGGAAACTAGAAAATCATCTTCAAAGTGCTGAGAGAATTAAGCTAGAGTTGTGTACTAGGTGAAAAAATATCTTAAAGGAGGTGAAATGAAGACATTTCAGACAAACAAAAGATGACAGTTTATTGCCTATACACCTGAACCCAAAGGATTTTTAAAGATACACTTCAGGAAGAAAATTATCCAGAAAGATGGACCTGAGATTCAAGAAGGCTGTAGGTTTTATCCCCCATCAGGGCACATATGTACGTTTTGGTTTGGGGCATGTGTGGGAGATAACTGATCAATGTTTCTCTCTCACATCAATGTTTTTCCTTCTCCCTCTCCCTCCCCCTTCCTCTCTACAATCAGTAAAACATAAAAATAAAATAAAAAGGCTATATTATAATCCTTACTACAAAGACAAATAGCGTAGCTAGCCTATTAATATGTTTAGAGATAGGGTTTTTTTCCCCCCAAAGAGAAACAGCTTTCTATGAGAAGATTGCTGACCTGCAACAAAAAGTTCAACACTGCCTTTAAAAAACCAATTAAACTACATAGCACCTATCCCTGGTTTTGCTTTCCATGGTTTCAGTTAACCGTGGTCTGAAAAAGCTAAATGGAAAATTCCAGAAATCAACATTTCATGTTTTTTTTCCTAGTATATTTTTATTAATTTGAGAGGTAGGGAAAGGAAGTGATAGAAATATCAATGAGAGAGAATCACCGATCGGCTGCCTCCTGCATGCCCCCCACTGGGGATCGAGCCTGCAAACCTGGCATGTGCCCTGACCGGGAATCGAACCGTGTGACCTCTCGGTTCATAAGTTGACACTCAACCACTGAGCCACACTGGCCAGGCAATAATTCATAAGGTTTAAAGGTCGCATTATCTTGCTTCATCCCACTGGGATGTGAATCTTCCCTTTGTCCAGTGTATGTATCCACACTATTAGTCACTTAGTTGGCTGAGTTATCAGGTCCACAGTTGAGATTTTGCAGTGCTTGTGCTCAAGTAACCCTCATTTTACTTAATAATAGTCCCAAAACATAGAGTAGTGATGATGGCAAATTGGATATGCTAAACAGAAGCCATAAAGTGCTTCCTTTAGGTGAGAAGGTTTAAGTATAGCACAATAAAATATTTTGAGACAGACCACATTCACACAACTTTTATTACAGTACTAGAGACCCGATGCATGAAATTTGTGCAAGGGGCTCGGCCCCACCCCCTCCCACTGGCCGTTCCAGAAGGTCGTTCTGCGTTCTGCTGTTTGGTCTAATTAGCATATTAGCTCTTTATTATATAGGATATTGTTATAATTGTTTTATTATTAGTTATTATTAATCTATTACTGTCAGTAATTTATAAATTACTCAGGTATGTATGTATAGGGAAAAACACAGGGTTCAGTACTATTTGTGGTTTTGGGCATCCACTGGGAGTATTGGAACATAATCCCTATAGCAGTGGTTCTCAACCTTCTGGCCCTTTAAATACAGTTCCTCATGTTGTGACCCAACTATAAAATTATTTTCGTTGCTACTTCATAACTATAATGTTGCTACTGTTATGAATCTTAATGTAAATATCTGATATGCAGGATGGTCGAGGCGACCCCTTTGAAAGGATCGTTCGACCACCAAAGGGGTCGCGACCCACAGGTTGAGAACCGCTGCCCTATGGACAAGGTGTGACTACTGGGCTAACTAGCTATAAGGGGTTAGACAAGGAGATATAACTTTTCTGCATGAGATGATTTTGAAGATAAAATGAGATAGTCAAAATAAACCCCAGTTTCCCCATCTGTAATGTGGTGTTATTACTGACTACACAACTCAACAGGGTTATTTTGTGATAAAATGAATGTGAAAGCACTGCAAACTAAAAGGATCACACACATACAAACTAAACCTGGAGCAAGTCCACACCTCCCTCCCCCTTGTCAAAAGGCCAGAAGCACCTTTTCTAGTAAATATTGTCTTACTGTCTAGTTGCTCTGAAAATCATTGAACCAGTGATACTGTATAAATTCCAAAAAGCTACATTGCCTAGGATGAGAGTTCAGTAGGGCTTGAGGCTTTTTTTAGATTTTAGTGTCCCTCTTTCTGTTGTACCAAGGGTTGAAAAGAGAAGTGACCCTTCAGAAAAAGGTTATTTTTAAAAGAATCAATCCACCTTAGCTGGTTTGCTCAGTGGATAGAGCATCGGCCCTTGGACTGAAGGGTCCCGGGTTCGATTCCAGTCAAGGGCACATACCTTGATTGCAGGTTCCCCAGCCCTGGTTGGGGTGCATGCAGGAGACAACCAATCGATATGTCTCTCTCACATCAATGTTTCTTTGTCCCTCCCTCTCCCTTCCACTCTAGCTAAAAAATCAATGGAAAAATATCCTCAGGTGAGGATTAACAAAATAAAATAAATAAAAAAGAATAAATCTAAGGTGAAAGCCTGAAAAGGTGGTGGGAACAGAGTGCAGGGGGTCAATGAGAGGGGGAAAGGGGGGACATCTATAACACTTTCAACAATAAAGATATATCTATCTATATCTATCTATCTATCTACACTAATAAAAGAGAAACATGGTCATTGGCGTACGACCGCTACCCTTTTCATTGGCTAATCAGAGAGATATGCAAATTAACTGTCAGCCAAGATGGCGGCCGGCAGCCAGGCAGCTTGAAACTAACATGGGGCTTGGTTGCCTCAGTGATGGAGGAAACCAAAGTTCCCTGCCTGCGGCTGCAGGCCTCTGAGCGGGCAGTTTAAGAAACATTGTAACAAATACCGCAGGACTTCAGCCAGCAGATTCGCAACATTGTAAGCAAAGGCCAGAAATCTACTTTCAGCCGGAGGCCTAAGAGCTGGAGCCAAGCCTCAAGCTAAAGCTGGCCCAGAATAAAAAAAAAGAAAAAGAAAAAAAGGAGCGGTTGGGAACTTCAGTCACCCCCAGCCTGAAAACAGCCCTCAGCCCCTCACCCAGACTGGCCAGGCACCCCAGTGGGGACCCCCACCCTGATCCAGGACACCCTTCAGGGCAAACCAGCCGGCCCCACCCATGCACCAGGCCTCTACCCTATATAGTAAAAGGGTAATATGCCTCCTGGCACCAAGGATCAGCGTGATAGGGGGCAGCGCCCAAACCCCCTGATCGCCCTGCAGCTCTGTGTGTGACAGGGGGCGGGGCCCCAACCCCCTGAGCAGCCCTGCTCTGTGCCTGATAGCGGGGAGCTCCCCAACCCCCCCCCCCCCCCCGCCACGGGCCCTGCTCTGTGATGGGGTAGAGCCATAACCTCCCCATCGGCCCTGCCCTGAGTGTGACAGGACGGTGCCCCAACCCCCCAATTGGCCCTACCCTGAGCGTGACTGAGGGTGGCATCACAACCTCCCAATCTGCCCTGCTCTGTGCATGACGGGGTGGTGCCCCAACTCCCCAATCGGCCCTGCTCTGAGCCCGACCAGGGGCTGCACCTAGGGATTGGGCTTGCCCTCTGCCACCCGGGAGCAGGCCTAAGCCAGCAGGTCGTTATCTCCCGAGGGGTCCCAGACTGCGAGAGGGCACAGGCCGGGCTGAGGGACCTCCCCTCCCCCGAGTGCACAAATTTTTGTGCACCGGGCCTCTAGTATCTATATATCTATCTATATATATACCTCTAAAGCTACATCCAGAGAACACAGGCAAACTATCCCTAAAGCAAAGGCAGAACACCTCAACTTGTTAATCAGTGTCTGTCATAACTCCTTTCCTTAACTTCTTAAAGAGTCTCCTCTAGTTCACTGAGGACCATTTGGGCAAGAAGTAAACAGCACAAAGAGCCCTTTAGCCGCTTCACCCTGCGAGGGACAACTGGGAGCTGGACCCAACACTACGGAGATAACTTTTCCTATTCTTATTAGTCACCAAAAAAGGGACAAGAAAAAACATGTGAATAAGTCAAACTATTGTTCTACGGAGCTAATAGCCATGTTCAAGCTATTCCATGCTCAATGGTCCCACAGATCCCCTATTATAGAGGCCCCATCTCCCAGCAACTGTATCAGTACTGCAGCAGCCCTTTTACTAGGTGTACTGGTTAATAATGCAGTTTTTTTTCAATAGATGGAGTTGCACAGATATTGATATATATGCGATTTGATATGTATGCTATTTTGTTGTATTGATAGCAAGCTTCAAAACCTCATATGTCAAATTTTCTGAAGGTGTTAACATCATAGATGTTTTTACGCTTAAAAATGTCAAATTTCGTGCCTCCCCCCCCCCCCCCCAAAGCATTTGCGGGGAGTTTTAATTCATTACTTAATTTTGAAGAAAAGTGCTGCTGAATACTTCAGGAAGGTTATGGTGAACATGCTCCATCTCAAGACACTTGTGACGCTGCTTTAAACGCTTTCAAAGTGATTTCGATGTGAAAGACCAAGACGTCCAGGTCAACCAAAAAAGTGTGAAGACCAACAATTACAGCATTACTGGATGAAGATGCGTGTCAAACTCAAAAACAGCTTGCAGAAAGAGTAAACTTTGCTCAGCAAACAATTTCTGATCGCTTACAAGCAATGGGAAAGATTTTAAAGGAAGGAAAATGGGTGCCACATCAACTGAACGAAAGACCAATGGAAAACTGAAAAGTCATCAGTAAAATGTTGCTTCAACGGCACGAAAGAAAGACTTTTTTGCATTGAATTATGACTGGCGATAAAAAATGGCTTTGCCCTAACCAGTTTGGCTCAGTGGATAGAGTGTCAGCCTGTGGACTCAAGGGTCCCAGGTTCGATTCCGGTCAAGGGCATGTACCTGGGTTGAGGGCACATCCCCAGTGGGGAGTGTGCAGGAGGCAGCTGATCGATGCTTCTCTCTCATCGATGTTTCTAATTCTCTATCCCTCTCCCTTCCTCTCTGTAAAAAATCAATAAAATATATTAAAAAGAAAAAAGTGGCTTTATTTTGAGAATCCCAAATGCACAAAATCAGGGGTTGATCCAGGTCAACCATCAACATCGACTGCAAAGCCAAATCACTTCGGAAAGAAGACAATGCTCTGCATTTGATGGGATCAGGAAGGTGCAGTGTATTATGAGCTTCTAAAATCAGGTAAAACCATTAATACTGATCACTACTGATAATAATCAATTTGAACCACACTTGATTGTGAAACGACCAGAATGTTCCAGAAGACACGGCAAAGTAATTTTGCTTCATGATGATACATATGTCATCATCACACACTTCAAAACCAGTTAAAGACACGTTAAAAGATCTTGCCTGGGAAGTATTAACCTGCCCGCTGTATTCACCAGACCTTGCTCCTTTAGATTACCACTTGTTCCGATAGATGGCACATGCACTTTGAGCAGCACTTCAAAACATACGAAGAAGTGGAAAACTGGGTCTCTGAATGGTTTGCTTCAAAACAAGGAAAGTTATATTGGGACAGTATCCACAAATTACCTGAAAGATGGGGAAATGTGTAGCTAGCGATGGACATTACTTCAAATAAAGCACTTTTGATGTTTCTCTTGAAATTATCGTGTTTTCTTTGATTACAAAATCTGCTATTAATAACCGGTACACCTTGTAATTCTGGGTCATTGGTTGTTGCAGTGGTTGATTGAGTTTTTAAAGAGGCTACAGGGGAGGGGGCAGGTGGGTGGGACAACATATCATCTGAGAGAAGAAAGAAGTTAAAATACCTCCATAATGGACAATTTTTCCACTTCTAAACCATCTTTAAATTTCCATAATGGCTGGCTGCTTCATTGGCAAGAGGATTATAAAAAGAACAGTCTAAGGTTAAATCTTAGGGGGAAAATATATATATGAGCTCAACATATAGAATGGGGCCCACATCTTAAGATGAAAATGGAAATACCCTCAGGTTGGAGGTCTTTCTTCTACCAATAAGAACATAAAACAAAAACAGTCTATCCCCCATTGTGAGAGAGAACTGCTAGAATCAACGAGTGGCCCTCTCCTTTTAATTCACTTAAGATTAAAACAAGATAACACAAAAATGAAAGAGGAAATCAGAAAGAAAAGGGTGGAAGGTCACTTAACAAGGCTATAAGAATGCAACATCATTAGGGAATCAGAGGGTCATGATTGCTGCTTAGTCATTTCTCAGATCTGTTTAGATGAACGCTACTTTAAGCAAATGATTAGGTAAGAGGAAGGAACTTGGAACTAAACTATCACCCCACTTCCACCAATAGCAAAGTCTTACTTTCCTTTGTAGAGAGCATCTTTGTCATTTAATGAGGAGCCTCAGGAGTAACTTAAAGAACTGATCTCAACTGTCCCTAATCTCCATCAGCAACACTTCTTCTTAGCCAGATCTCCAATTTGCAAAACAATGCTAATTTGTGGAGAGCTTGGTTACATAACTATAGAATAAAGCTGGTCTCTTCTCATTCTACACTTCTCTGCCACTTCGTGGCTGTGTAACCCTAACCAAGTCATTTAACATTTCTGTACCTCAGTGTCCTTAGATGTAAAATGGAAACAATAACTGTACCTACCTCAAAGGATTGCTCTGAGGATTAATTCAATACAGGGTGGGACAAAAGTAGGTTTACAGTCATTTGTACAGAAAATACAATAATGAATAAATTATAATACAAGAATAAACTGTTTTGTGTATTCACAACTGTAAAACTATAGCCCTACCCTGTTTTTACAAAGCACTTAAAACCATGTCTGGCACATAGCAAATGTGTAGTATTTGTTATACAATCCTATATAATAAAGAGCTAATATGCAAATGGTCATCATACCCTCACGCCTTCATGCTATAACGGCTCAGACACTCAACACTGGTGAGAGAGGAAGGGGACCAACCAGGCTGCGGCCCGGGAGAGGGACAAGCCGCCTGCCCCACGTTCTTGGGCACCAGCGGCTGGGGCTGTGACCCAGGAGAGGGACAAGCTGCCCACCTACGGTCCCCTGAAGCTGTGGCCAGCCCAGGTGAAGCTGGCCCGGGTCCTGGGTGCCTGCAGCTGGCCAGAGGGAGGGAAGCCCAGGTCCTGGGTGCCTTCGACCGTCTAGAGGAGGGAATCCTGGGGCCCGGGTGCAGGGCGAGGCAGAGGCAGTTAGGGGCTTTCAGGCCAGTAGGGGAGCAGTTAGAGGTGATCAGGCAGGCAGGCAGGTGAGCGGTTAGGAGCCAGCGGTCCCGGATTGCGAGAGGCAGTCGGACATCCCCCAAGGGGTCCTGGATTGGAGAGGGTGCAGGCCAGGTTGAGGGACACCCCCCCCCCGTGCATGAATTTCATGCACCAGGCCTCTAGTCTATATTATAAAAAGCCAGTGACCATGATGCCATAACAACCAAACGAACGGTCACCAGGAGGTGCATTGATGGGTCTCGCAGCGATGTGGTGGGTCAGGGGTCATGTGGCAGTGCAGTGGGTCTCACGCGATTTCGCACACTGGGCCTCTAGTCTATATATATATAAAAGCCCAGTGAACGGAACGACCAGAACAACTGGTGGCTATGGTGCGCACTGTGGCAGCCAACCAGACTGATCCGGGCCCCAACTGGCCCCCAACAACCTGATCGGGGGTGGGGCCGGCCAGTCAACTGCCTATGCACGAAGTTGTGCACCAGGCCTCTAGTCCTATATAATAAAAGACTAATATGCAAATCAATTGAACGGCGGAATGACTGGTCGCTATGACACGCACTACCAGGGGACAGACGCTCAATGCAGGAGCTGCTCCCTGGTGGTCAGTGTGCTCCCACATGGGGAACGCCACTCAGCCAGAAGCCGGTTCATGGCTAGCGAGCGCAGCAGCGGTGGCGGGAGCCTCTCCCACCTCCATGGCAGTTGGACATCCCCTGAGGGCTCCCAGACTGTGAGAGGGTGCAGGCTGGGCTGAGGGATGCCCCCCCCCCGAGTGCACGAATTTCATGCACCAGGCCTCTAATCTACACGAATAATAGAGGAATATGCAAATTATCTGGGACACCCTCACAATAACACTAACAACCGGACAGAACAGCAGACTGCGTGGGGTGACAAGGTGGGCAGGGGATTAGTGACGGACGACCAAACTACTGAACAGCAGGCTGCGTGGGGTGACCAGGCCAGCGGGTGGGGGCTGTAAGGGGCAACCAGGCTGACGGGGGTGGGGGGCAGTTAGGGGCAACCAGGCTGGCGGGGGGTTGGGCAGTTGGGGGCGACCAGGCCGGCAGGGATTGCATTTAGGGGTGATCAGGCTGGCAGGCAGAGGTGGTTAGGGGTGATCAGGCTGCTAGCGCGGGGCAGTTAGGGGCGATCAGGCAGGCAGGCAGGTGAGCAGTTAGGAGCAAGTGGTCCCGGATTGGAGAGGGTGCAGGCTGGGCTGAGGGGACCGCCCCGTGCACAAATTTCGTGCACCAGGTCTCTAGCAAATATATAAAATGAAATAGTATGGCCACTTTATCACACCCTTCAGTGTAAGGCTTAGTCATATTTTTAGCTAACCCTGCAACTTAGATAAACTAAAGAAATCAGAAACATTTTAAAGTCAGCAATTCATTGGTATGACCACTCAAAAGGCTAGAACAGGAAAAATTTAAGTGAGGACAACTTTACCTATGATGTAGAAGTCAGAGAACATGATGTGGAATTAGAAACAGAAATCTGGGTTCTAGCCTCAGCTCCATTACTAAATAACTGAGACACCCAAAGCCAAATAACTTCTCCATATTTAGGATAACACTGAAGCTACTTAGCTCAAAGTCTAATACAGGTGTAAAGGTGCCTTGCTATTTAAAATATGACTGCCTAGCGAATGGCATCAGTATTACGTGGAAATTCTTAGAAATGCAGAATCTTGGGCCTCACCTCAGACCTATGGAATCCACGTCTGCCCTTTAACAAGCTCATTAGGTGACTCACATGAACAATAAAGATTGAGACATGGTCCAAAGTGTTAAGCAAGGGAGCAGAAGGATCGAATGTAAAGAGCCCGGAATTTGGAGTTATCAAGGATCAAGTCCTAAATCCAGATCCTGCCACTATCTTGCTGTGTTACCTTGGCTATGTGACCTAACTTCTGTGGGGGAGGAAGAAACTTTCTCCTGACTTCCCAGGTTCTTTTGGCTTGTCTAGTAATTAAATCTATGGGAGACAGATTAACAAGAAAAAACTAAATGTAATACATACATACACATGGGAACCTCACATACATTAGTCAGAGACCCCACATACATAGGAGGTTCAAAGACAAAAAGGGAAAATGAGGTATATTTGACATTTTGGGCTAAGGATCATCTTAGGCATTCAGAGGGGAGAAGGATGATAAGAGATGTTTGCCCTGGCCAGTGTGGCTCAGTAGTCAGAGTGTTGGCCCATGGACATAAAGGTCTTGGGTTCAGGCCTTACCGGTTTGGCTCAGTGGATAGAGCATCGGCCTGTAGACTGAAGGGTCCCAGGTTCGATTCCGGTCAAGGGCATGTACCTTGGTTGCGGGCACATCCCCAGTAGGGGGTGTGCAGGAGGCAGCTGATTGATGTTTCTCTCTCATCGATGTTTCTAACTCTATCCCTCTCCCTTCCTCTCTTAAAAAAAAATCAATAAAATATATATTTTTTAAAAGTTCTCGGGTTCAGTTCCTGGTCAAGGGCATGTACCTGGGTTACAGGTTCGATCCACAGCCCCAGATTGGGGCACGTGTAGGAGGCAACCAATTGATGTGTCCCTTTCACACTGATGTTTCTCTTTCTCTTTCTCTCTCTCTCTCTCCCCTTCTCTTCCTCCCCCTCCCTTCACTCTCTCTAAAAATCAACAGAAGAAATATCCTTTGTGAGGATTAACAACAACAAAAAATATGTTCAGTAATTAGATAGGTCATAAAAAGTCATTTCTGGTGATAACTTTCATTATGGGCAAGGCCCCTAATTAAAATTATTTAAGAGAGAAGTAAATTTCTTGTGAGCCTGTAGAGTCTTGATTGGCTTCAGTTCAAAATAATTTACATGCCAAAGTGCCACATTTTAGTGAGGCCTATTCTGAAACTCTACACTAGTTTTTGCATCTCTAAATTTGTAATAATAAAGCCAATTTCAGGGTAGACAAGTAGACTATTCCTATATAATAAAAGCCTAATATGCTAAGTGTCCGGTCGTCCGTTCAACCAATCAAAGCGTAATATGCTAAGGCCGCTCAACTGCTTGCTATGACATGCACTGACCACCAGGGGCAGTCAACCGGTTGACCAGTCGCTATGACGTGCACTTACCACCAGGGGTCAGATGCTCTAACCGGTAGGTTAGCTTGCTGCTGGGATCTGGCTGATCGGGACTAAGCAAAACGGGCCACACACATCCTGGAGCCCTCCCGTGGCCCCTCCCTGGCTGGCCAAACTCCCATGTCCCTCCCCAGCCCCGATTGTACACCAATGGGGTCCTTCGGCCTGGCCTGCACCCTCTTGCAATCCAGGACCCCTCAGGGGATGTCGGAGAGCCGGTTTCGGCCAGATCCCACTCAACACAGGAGCTGCCCCGTGGTGGTCAGTGTGCTTCCACAGGGGGAGCGCTGCTCAGCCAGAAGCTGGGCTCACAGCAGGCGAGCGCAGCAGCGGTGGTGGGAGCCCCTCCGGCCTCCGCAGCAGTGCTAAGGATGTCCGGCTGCAGGGAGTGGGCCTAAGCTGGCAGTCAGACATTCCCCAAGGGCTCCCAGACTGTGAAAGGGTGCAGGCCAGGCTGAGGGGACCACCCCACCGGGTGCACAAATTTCATGCACCGGGCCTCTAAAATATATATATATATATATATATCCCTAATATGCAAATAGACCGAACAGCGGAACAACTGAACAACCAGCTGCTATGTTGTGCGCTGACCAGCAGGGGGCGCGCGTGCAACACAGTGGGTGTTGGCAGCAGGCAGCAGAGTGTGGAACATGGCCGGTGTTGGCCGCAGTGGGAGAGTAGAGCAGGTGAGCGGGGGCACCAGACCAAGGCGGGGCACTGGTCATTGTCATCAGGGCGAACCTCTGGTGCTTACTGAAAATTCTTTGTTCCCGCGCACCACCGTTCCGCCTGGCACTTGCACCTGCTGCTGGCCCCAATTGCCCCTGCTGCTGGCACTGGCACCGTCAGACAGGAGACTAGGGGCCATGGCGGGAGGGGCCGGGAGGATGGGCTGAGACCCACCCCTGTGCCCACTGCAGCCTCACAGCCCACAGTTCCTTTCAAGATGCATGTATTTGTGCACTGGGCCCCTAGTTTGTGTGTGTGTGTGTGTGTGTGTGTGTGTTCCGATCACTTAGGCATATATATATATATATATATATATATATATATATATGCGCCTAAGTGATCGGAACAACCGGTTGCTATGATGCACACTGACCATCAAGGGCAGATGCTCAATGCAGGAGCTGCCCCTTGGTGGTCAGTGCACTCTCACAGCCAACCTCCCATAGCCCCTCCCCGCGGGCCAGCAGCCAACCTCCCATGCCCTGCTCCCCCCCCCCCCCCCCCCCCCCCCCCCCCCGGTCGGCAGGCCTAACTCGGCATGCCACCCGCCCGCCGCGGTGGCGAGGGAAGGAGGAGGGGGGAGGCGGGGAACCGCGAGGTGGTGGGGCGCCGATGATGGCAGCATCAACGTCTGGCGTCCGTTCCTTCTGTGCCTGGCCCGGCGACCATCGCCTCCTCTCCGGCCCCGCCCTGATCGCTGACCAGGACTAGGGACCCCATCCATGCAGGAATTTTGCGCACCGGGCCTCTAGTATAAAATAATTTGCATCTAGAACAGTGCTTTCTGCATAACTGAGTTCAGTAAGTATTTGTTTCTTAGAACTGTGTTGGCCTATTACCTACTACCTCAAGTATCACAACTCTTCCCTGTAGTTGGATCCCAGGAAACAGGCAGTCACGCCTATGGAAGGGGTAAATGGATAATTCCCTTTAGCTGGGAACAGAAAGGTCCTCCTTAAAAAGGGCAGGAATTAGAGAGAGGAAACAAATTTAACTAACAGTAATCTCCATCAGCGGAGCAAATGATTCTAAAATGATGGAGGAGTGTCACACCCAAGGCTACACACCTCATTTCATCTACCTCCTGGCTGCCAAAGAAAGCTCCTGAATAGCTTTGTACAGTACATTCAGGCTATACTCACTGATAGGATAGGGAGATTACAAACCTCTGAGTCATCTCAGATTTTCACCTCCCAGCTCCTCCCCCAATTTTGGAGGTGTGGCAACTGGGCTTTTGGTTTCTGATTGCATGCCACGTGTAGAGTCACCCTACTAGAACAGCAGCTGTCAGGTTAATCAGGGAGTCACCTCACTCAATAGGTCAGCTCCTTCAGGGAAGATGGAGAGAGCTCCTTCCAAAGATAAGGACCTGACTCACAATGTCCAACAGCCAGGATTCTCTACAGGATGGGGGTGTCACAATTACTAAGAGGCTTTTTCAAACCTGCTGCCACCTTGCAAGAACTCTGCTAGTGAGTTTGCCATTATTGATAGAAGTGGGCTGTAGCTCGAATGTGCTAGGATGAAAAAATATAATGAAAAGACCTACCTTAAAGGGCCAACGGAGGAAAAGTACTAATAGTGTATGCAGAAAATTCTGCCAAAGACTTGCTGGTTAATACTTCGGGTATTTCTGGAATAGGATATTAGCCAAATCGCTTATCAAAAATCAATTAAGCCCTGGCTGGTGTGGCTCAGATGGCTGGAGAATCATCCTGTGCACTGGGGTCACAGGTTCGATTCCCACTCAAGGCACATACCCAGCTTGCAGGTTCAAACCCCAGTTAGGGTGCATGCAGGAGGCAATCTCTCTCTCTCTCTCTCTCTCTCTCTCTCTCTCTCTCTCTCTCCCTCCCTCCCTCCCTCCCTCCCCCCCTTCCTCTGACTCTAAAATGATAAATAAATCCTTTAAAAAATCAACTAAAACTACTCTCTTCTCCCCCAAATTCTGGCAAACGTAAAATCATATTTGGATAAGCACCTACTCAATAATATGGTCATTTCCCTCTTACTTATCTTGACCTATTATTACTAGTCCACACCTAGGATCCTTACTCTACAAGGGAAAAGCAAAATTTTCTTTGATCCTCCATTCCAGATACACATCAGAACTTGTCCTGACACATATTCAGGAACTCCATTAAAAGCTTGAGAAAGATGCTCTGAATTTAATAGAGCCCTGTCCTTCATCAACAAAAGATCAGAGCTCGTCAAGCTAGCAGAACTAAGTTGATGAAGCAAACACAATGCATTAATAACTGCTAGGAAAAATCTTGTGCAACAAAGGCTTCCAATGCAGAAGGAACAACCTGCATTAAGGAAAAAAGAACACACACAGGACAAAGGCTCCTCTCTTCCCAGAACCAGGTCAGAGAACTAAGCCATTTAACATCTGTGTTTCACAATGGTGATATTAGAAGTCTGCCTGCACTTAATAGGCCATTTAACAGCCTAGGCAGAGTAATCAGATTTCATACTTTGACTCCCTTCATACTCACAATTTCCGTATTCACCCTACCTGTCATTTTCTAATAGATTCTCCCCTAAACGTTTGCCGACCATTTGGCAAGGAAGACAGGAAAAATCAGCAATTCAGCTTCAGAAAAAAATAAAGAGTTCTAATTTGCCCTGGCCAATTTGGCTCAGTGGATAGAGCGTCAGCCTGCGGACTGAGGGGTCCCAGGTTCGATTCCTGCCAAGGGCACATGCCTGGATTGCAGGCTTGATCCCCAGTAGGGGGCGTGCAGGAGGCAGCCGATCAATGATTCTCTCTCATCATTGATGTTTCCATCTCTCTCTCCTTCTCCCTTCCTCTCTGAAATCAATAAAGAAATATATATATATATATATATATATATATATATATATATATATATATATATATATATATAAAAAAAGAGTTCTAATTCTACTTTCAGTAGAAATCCTTACTGTTCTTTAACAAATATTTGCTGAACCCCTACTTATTATATGTAACACTAAGTGTATATTAGTGAATAAAGTGTATAGGATCTGCCAACTACTCCTCTCTCAGAAACTAGAAACTGTTCCTTTACTTCTTCTAGAAGTTCTTACAAGTTTTAGCTTCTAATGTTTTGCTAGAGGGATTTACAAGAAACTTTCCCTAAGGCAGTGGTTCTCAACCTTCCTAATGCCGCGACCCTTTAGTACAGTTCCTCATGTTGTGGTGACCAATCATAAAATTATTTTCGTTGCTACTTCATAACTGTAATTTTGCTACTGTTATGAATCGTAATGTAAATATCTGACATGCAGGATGTATTTTCATTGTTACAGATTAACATAATTAAAGCATAGTGATTAATCACAAAAACAATATGTAATTATATATTCAATACGTGTTTTCCGATGGTCTTAGGCGACCCCTGTGAAAGGGTCATTCAACCCCCAAAGGGGTCGCGACCCGAAGGTTGAGAACTGCTGCCCTAAGGTATTTGGGGAAAAAAAAAAAAAAAAAAAGACCTAGGAAGACAAACCTAGAGCTAATAGCCCAAAATGGTTAAAGTCATTTTTGAAGTCAATTTTTAAAATAACCATTAATTAAAAAAAAAATCCAAATATTCACTAAGTTTCATTATATACATTCAGTAAAGTTGCAAAAAAGAGCCCTACCCAGTTTGGCTCAGTGGATAGAACATCAGCCTTCGGACCATAGGGTCCCGGGTTCGATTCTGGTCAAGGGCACGTACCTTGGTTGCAGGCTCCTTCCTCCCCAACCCAGGTCCTGGTCAGGGCTCATGCAGGAGGCAACCAATTAGTGTATTTCTCTCACATGGATGTTTCTCTCTGTCTCTCCCTCTCTCTTCCATCTCCCTAAAAATCAATGGAAAATATCCTCACGTGAGGATTAACCAAAAAAAGTTGCAAAAAATGTCTGCATGTGGCCCAAGAGAAAAGGACCACTGAGCACCCTCAGTCAACTAAGGTACTTGAAAAAATATGAGTCTCCAGATTCCAATCCATGTTTGCTGAATCAGAATCTAAAGGTAGGATTCATGAATGTGTAATCTGAACAAGCATCCCACATCCCAGGTGATGATGTCTACTGTGAACTTACAGATCTTTACAAATAATCTCATGTTAAAAGAAATATAGGAATCTGCCCTAGCTGGTTTGGCTCAGTGGGTAGAGGGTCGGCCTGCGGACTGAAGGGTCCCAGGTTCGATTCCAGTTAAGGGCACATGCCTGGGTTGCAGGCTCAATGCCCAGTAGGGGGCGTGCAGGAGGCAGCCAATCAATGATTCTCTCTCACCATTGATGTTTTTATCTCTCTCTTCCTCTCCCTTCCTTTCTGAAATCAATAAAAATATATTAAAAAAGAAAAACAGGAATCTAAGGAATTTGGGCAGTTGAAGGAAGAACTGAAAAAGACAGTCCAAGTCAGATCCTAAGAAAGACCTATTGATAAAACTGCCTCACTCCTGATTTAAATGTCACATCCTACTCAACTCTATCACATAAAGCACTGAAACAGGGCAGAAGGAATTAGTGTGTGTTTTTAGAAAAATCCACCAAGTCTGGTTTCCTGCCTTTGCCCACTTGGATTCTAAGAACTAGGAATGCCAGTCTTTCCTCCTCTGATTACCTACTTCACCTTGCTCCCCACCTCCAGGCATTTACCTGCTATCAATCTAAAGGCCACTATGAAGAACAGATGCAATCATGCCACCACGAGCATATGATGAGCTTTTACTCTCCATCTTTCATCTCTGGTCCATTTAGTAAGAATCCAAGAATTGCCATTACTTTGGGTAGGCTAACAATCAAAGTGAAGGCAGAGATTTGAGCACGTGCTTTAAGAAGCTTTGGTCTTTAAGCCCAAGTAACATTTCACAGGACAAAACCGACTTCAGTTTTGTGGAATCTAATTTCAGTCTAGGATTTACATAGGAGAGATTATGCAGTGATATAGGTCTGCAATAAAGGAACTATTGGTATTAACTTAAGTGTCTTGAAAAGGTCTCGAAACAACCTAGAAACACTCTTGGATTGATTTACTCAAAGTTATAAAATATCCTAGCCTGGAGTAAAGTAAATAACTAGGTTTGGCTCAGTCACTTTGGTGTTAAAGAGTCCAGGAGTGGCCCTGGCCGAGTAGCTCATTTGGTTAAAGTGTCGTCCAGATACACCGAAGTTGCGGTTAGATCCCTGTCAGGGTGCATACAAGCAGCAACCAATGAATGCATAAGTAAGTGGAATAACGAGTTGATTTTCTCTTTCTCACTCTCCCTCCCTTCCTCTCTTAAAAAAAAAAAAAAAAAAAAAAGTCCAGAGTGTATTGATGGCCCTACTCCAATTCTCAGCTCAGATCACCTGAGAAAAGACAGTATTTACATCACAAAGCTAAGCCACCAACAGCTAATACGAAAGCCATTACTTAGTATGAATTCATTTGGATAAACGAGAAGCCAATATCAAGGTTCTGAATTAGTCTACCTCTCCAACTCAAGTGTTTATTAAATTACATGATTGTGGGGAGTGTTAAACAACAGAATGACTAACATTTGTGTCTCCTAGCAAAGTTTAAAAATATCTCTTCTCAGAAAAGTGAAACTATATCTGACCTTGAGAATCAAAGTGGTATGTATAGGTCAGTTCTCCCAGGTCAGAAGACTATCTTTGCCTTCTAAAGCCTACTTTCATAGCGAAAATAAAATTGAGTACCAAATAAGCTGCAGGGTAATCTGGAAAGCTCAGGCAGGTGCTAGCAATGCTGAAAGGCTTCTTGGTATCCTGGTCTTTCTGCTTAGATACCAGGAAATTTTCAGTCCTGAGTCATTAGGTTTTGCTAGTTTTAAGGGTCAAAAGCCTTCTAATGGCTTCCTATTTACATGTTTCTGGGATCCTCAAGTCCATCTGTAATAGGAAAGTAAACAAAATAAAAATGGTATTACAGTTATGTAGTCCTGTCATCCCAAAAGCCTTCTGAGCTTCCTCAGAGCCTTAAGAGACAAAATATTTTCAAAAGGTAAACTCTAAAGCCTTTTTCAAATTCACCGCAGGGTTAGACCATCTGGTCTGGGTTAGCAGCAGCTCTGCCACTAATTATGGTGTTCCCTATTCTGCCAAAACACTATCTAGAACTTGCTTCATGTCCCAAGAGGCTTCCTTACCCTGTTCCCTGGCAGGAGGAGAAGCAACAGTCAAAACAAGACAAGTATCTCCCAAATAACCAGCTGCCATCCAGTGCAAACCCTACAAGCTTCACCTCACCTGCCAACCATGCAAGATAACACAGGGCAAGCTAAAACCACCTTGAGACCTTCCTTAACTTCAGATGTTGGCAGCTTTACTCTGCCTGCAGGAGAGAAAGTATACGTTCTTTACAGGAGTCAAGGTCACTTGTGGGACTGTTCCTGCTTGGATTAGAGGGCTGGGACTCCCTCCGCACAACAGTTTCTCTGTTTAAAGGGCCAAGTTACCCAGAGACAAAAGTACTGGCAAATTGAAGTTGAAAGCACCATCACCTGCAACAATACTGCTATGATTCAAAAGGCAACGAAAGTCAAGTAAAGGGCCCCCCGAAATGAGAGGGATCTCTTCTGGATAGAGTAGACTTAAGAGCAACAGCAAAAAACCTGGGTGATCCGATAGTAGGACTGGACATATGACCTTGGGAATACTATATCCTACCCAGTGTTTTCACTAATGGCCTGCTGTCCGGAGGAAAAGTCCTTCTGGTGCCGTCGCCAATCGTACGCGGTAATCATGCCTGCGTTACAGAGCGCTCCACCCGACCCAAGCCCTGCGATATGCAGTAAGCGGAAGAGTCCCAAGGATAAAGACGTCCCTTCCTCCAGCAGAAACTGGTCATCAACGGCTTTAATAACTGGGGTGGGGAAATGGAAACGGGCCGTCAGGAACTAAGACCCTCCCTACAAAACAGAAGCCGAAATTAACTACAGCTTCAGCTCTGGCCCAGGTAGAGTGAGCACATCTGTTCACCCTGCCACTCCTCTTACACACCCCCGCCCCCTCCTTCAAAGAGACTCTTTCCCTAACTCCGATGGACACACCTATGTTCTCTATGGCGAGTCCTGCCAGGACCACGCAGCACCCCCTCCCGCCATAAAAAGGCGGATGGACAGCACGGCCCGGCCTCTCCCAGCGCCGTAGACCGCATGCCGAGGGCGAGCAGCGCTCACTTCTGCTCCAGGGGCCGGAAGGCCAGCCTAGCACATGGCTCTGGGAGCGCCCAGCACGGCTGGCGGCCAGTCAAGTACAGGGCCCCTTTAAGGCGCGCCGGGGTGCGTATGGGTAGGGGAGGGAGACCCCGGGACTTGAGGGCCTGCAGTCTCCTCAGCCCCACCCTGGGCCGTGCGCTCCCTCCTGCAGTTGCTCACCTTGGCTCCGATGAGCCGGGCGGCCGCAGTGAGTAGAGCCATTGGCGGGAGAACTCTGGGATCTGACGGGGAGGCAGGGAGGGGAGCGAGCTGCGGCAGGAACGGGAGCCTCCGCCGCTGCACCAGACGCCGCGCCGACGGGTGAACAAGGTTGAAAGGAGGCGGCCGAGGGAAAGGGTAGACGAACCGGCGGCGGCGCCCAGCCCGGGGTCCTTAGCGAGGCCCCGCCTACTGCCCGGAACCCGCTCTCGCCGCTGTCAGGGACTTGACGCGGGCTCGGCCATTGGTCGGGCGTGGAGGAGGGCGGGACCTTCCCCGTTGACAGCGGCTGTAGCGGGGAGGATTGGGCCGCCGGGTAGGCTAATTCAGGGCGGGAGCGAGAGAAGCTTGTAGGTGGCTAAGAATGTGCCTGAGAACTCAGTTAACTTTCCTCTTAGGCTTTTTTCTTGCCTGTAACACAGTCGGGGTTAGTTCTTGGGTGAATATTAGCGAAAAAGCCTCAAGGACTTATACCTTTGAAGGTCCTCAGAAGCCAACCCCTTAATATATTATCATGGCAACTGATCACTCCTACCCCCTTGGCGTGCTTTCTTGAATGTCTTTGGTCAATGACTTAATGGCCATAGAGGTGACATAATGCCAGAGTTAGCTTTCTAACAAACCCCCCAACCCCCCCCCTCCCCCCCAATAGCTGGAGAAGGAAAGCAAAGGCAGGAGCCTGAATATCCAGTGCTCTTTGGGGCTGTCAGTTCTATTTAGTGCCAGAAAATCCAAGTCTTACAAATGCTCCCTTAATATGGAGGCTTCCAGCACGGGCCAGAGCCTCTGGGCCCTGGGCATAGTCTCCCTGCTCCTCCAGGCACCTAACCCCCTACAGCCGGCTCACTCTACTTCTAGCCATTAGATGCAGACAAAACCTGCATCCAAAATCAGGCTCGAGGCACCCTCCCTTTTTTGTCCTATCACTCCCACTGGGCCTCTGTACCCCATCTCCTACTTGGCTACCTTTTATACACTTACCCTGTGCTCCCTAGAGACCATTAAAGGAAACATGGCACTAAAGTGATCGTCCACACCATGCTTGACTAACCCCTCTGGGCAGACAAGACCTCGGGACCTTCCCTCCTCCCAAAGCCTCCTTGTCATTGACCCAAGGGCAGAGAGGGAAGTGACCCAAGGGCCTGGGCATCTTACCTACAAACCTAAGCCCCAAGTGAACAGTCCTCTTATCTCCTCACATAGTAGTAACAAGTTTCAGAGGTCTCAGTACCATCTAAGCCAGGTTTCCATAGACCTAGTTTACGAGTTTATAAAGAACCTAGTTTATAGCGTGGACTTGGGGAAAAGGGACAGAAAACCATTCTTTTTTCTTACCAAGTTTCCTCATACCCAACTGCACACCTACCACCCAATGCTCCTCTGGACTGGGGAATCACATGTAGGTCTTAGGAAAGAACGTAATAAAGATAAGCGGAGCAGTAACCTCTGCTACCTGTCGGTGACTTCAAAGCTTCGCTGATCAATAGTTGATCCCAATTTAGCATCTCACAGAGGATTTCCTCTTAACCCTAGAATAGTCTGACCTTGTTTCTTCTCTCTGGTTAATTATCCACAGAGACTAGCCAGCAGACCAGAGGACTGAACTCCAGTGCCCCAAGCGACAGGAGGCATTTTCAGTGTGAGGCTACCCAAGGGATAATTATTGAGTGGCCATAAGGGTAACCTATTTTGGCTCTCTAGTGATTGGAGGGAGGGTGGGGAACAGTGATGCGCTAAGCCTTTTGACACAGTGTCCTGGATTCTATTATCATAAGGACTATATGGACTTGTTTTGAAGTTGTTCAGTCCTGACATTTACTGCTAGAAGGCCAATGGGAAAGCCCAGGGAGCAAGTGAACTAAACGGTATGTCACAGGGGCTGGCTTATAGTCTTTTTCTGAAAGTGGATAGGACCTGGGGAGGTGGGAAGAAAGTTAAGGGAGCCCTGGCCAGGTAGCTCAGTTGGTTAGAGTGTTGTCTCAATACACCAAGGTGGAGGGTTCGATCCCCAGTCAGGGCATATATAAGAAGCAACCAATGAATGCATAAAAAATTGGAACAACAAATAAATGTTTCTCTCTCTCTCTCTCAAAAAAAAAAAAAAAAATCCATCAATAAAAAAAATAAAAAAGAAAGTTAAGGGGAAAAGATTGGTATGGCTAAAACCACCAAGTGAGTTCTAGGGCCCAGATACAAATAAGTGCCTGAGAACTGAAGTGGGCAAGAGAGAAGGCTGAGCACTGAGGTCATCCTGACCTTGAGGACTTCTTTAAAATAGACAAAGGCAATAGTGCCCTCTGGTGGCCAAGAATAAGTGAGAGACCACAGCCTACCAGTGATGGCGAACCTTTTGAGCTCAGCGTGTCAGCATTTTGAAAAACCCTAACTTAACTCTGGTGCACTGTCACATATAGAAATTTTTTGATATTTGCAACCATAGTAAAACAAAGTTTTATATTTTTGATATTTATTTTATATATTTAAATGCCATTTAACAAAGAAAAATCAACCAAAAAATTGAGTTTGTGTGTCACCTCTGACATGCGTGTCATAGGTTTGCCATCACTGGCCTAAACTTAAACTCTACATCAGTAAAACAAACTCCTGTATTTAAGGGGTAATAACTAAAATTGATTGAATAGTTACTATTTACAGATACATGTATTATCTCAATCCTCACAACTCTAAGGGATATAAATATTAATATCTCTACAGAGGAGAAAATAAAAATTTAGATAAGTATGTTTTTCTATATTTAAAAATATTTTAGCCCTAGCCAGTTTGGCTCAGTGGACCGAGCATCAGCCTGTGGACTGAAAGGTCCCAAGTTCGATTCTGGCCAAGGGCACATGCTGAGGTTGTGGGCTCGATCCCCACTGGGGGGCGTGCAGGAGGCAGCCGATCAATGATTATCTCTCATCATTGATGTTTCTATATCTCTCTCCCTCTCCCTTCCTCTCTGAAATCAATAAAAATATATTTAAAAAATAATATAAAGCCCTAACCGGTTTGGCTCAATGGATAGAGCGTCGGCCTGCGGACTCAAGGGTCCCAGGTTTGATTCCGGTCAAGAGCATGTACGTTGGTTGTGGGCACATCCCCAGTAGGGGGTGTGCAGTAGGCAGCTGATCGATGTTTCTAACTTTCTATCCCTCTTCCTTCCTCTCTGTAAAAAAATCAATAAAATATGTTAGAAAAATAAAAAAATAAATAAAAAATAATATAAAAATAAAATTTTTTTAAAAGGTGTCTGGCCACAGTGGCTCAGTGGTTGAGCATCAACCTATGACTCAGGAGGTCGTAGTTCGATTCCCAGTCAGGGCACATGCCCGGGTTTCAGGCTCAATCCCCAGTAGGATTCGGTGCAAGAGGTAGCAGATTAATGATTCTCTCTCATCACTGATGTTTGTATCTCTCTCTCCCTCTCCCTTCCTTTCTGAAATCAATAAAAATATATTTTAAAAAGTAAAAGGTGCCGAAACCGGTTTGGCTCAGTGGATAGAGCGTCGGCCTGCGGACTGAAGGGTCCTAGGTTCGATTCCGGTCAAGGGCATGTACCTGGGTTGTGGGCACATCCCCAGTAGGAGATGTGCAGGAGGCAGCTGATCGATGTCTCTCTCATCGATGTTTCTAACTATCTCTCTCCCTTCCTCTCTGTAAAAAATCAATAAAATATATTAAAAAAAAAAAAAGTAAAAGGTAAATAACTACTGCCCTGGCCAGTGTGGCTCAATAGGCTGAGCATCATCCCATGCACCAAGAGATCACCAGTTCAATTCCCAGTCGGGCCACAAGCACGGGTTTCGGGCTTGATCCTTGGTAGAGGTGACTGATCAATGTTTCTTTCTCTCCCTTCCTTTCTCTCTAAAATAAAATATATATTTAAAATAAGACCTATAGTCTTACTTATCTGTAAAAACCTCTGTATACCCATACTTGAAATATATGCTAAATGGTGATCCTCCCAGAAAAGTTAAAGGTAGGGGAGACAAACATTTAGCACCTAAAATGACCACGGGGGTAGAATGGGCTTCTTACACAGAATAATCAGTTTGGGAAAATGGCTGAAGAGGCTATAGTGTTTTTTCACTATAGATTGGAGGAAGTTTTTAAATAAAAGTAGTACAACTTTTCACAGCCACTGGGGACTATGAGAGTCCATTACAGAGTGAGGTTTAACAGAAAGACCACTGGCCTAGGGGTAAGATGGTCACTAGGGTTGAAATCTTGGTTCCCTGCTGACTAGCAAGCTCAACCTCTTTGAACTTAGCTTCTTCATCTGTAAAATGAGTGTAGCATCTTTTTAAAATATATATATTTTTATTAACTTCAGAGAAGAAAGAGGGAGAGGGATAGAAACATCAGTGATGAGGGAACATCATCGATCGGCTGCCTCTTGCACCTCCCCCGCCCCCAACTGGGGACTGAGCCTGAAACCCAGGCATGTGCCCTGACCGGGAATCAAACCTATGACCTCCTGGTTCATGGGTTGATGCTCAGCCACAGAGTCACGCCAACCAGGCACATCTATTTCCTAAGAGTTGTAACCTTAAATCAGAATGTGTATGTCCTTGTTATGAGAGTATTCAACATATGCTGTAGGTCCACTTATGCGTGGATTTTTTCAGTTAAGTATACAGTCAGCCCTTTGTGTACCCACAGATCGAAAACAGTATTTCTGATCTGCAGCTGGGAATCGTTGATGCAGAGGACCAAGTAAGTATATGCATTGTCCTATGCCATTTTATATAAGGGATTTGAGCATCTGCATATTTTGGTGTCAGTGGGAACCAGTCTTCCAGGGACACCAAGGGACAACTCCAGCTAAGTTTCCAGGGAGCCCAAAGTTGTTTGTGGATATTCAACTATGTGGAGACTGATGCCCCTTACCCCCACATTATTCACGGGTCACCTGTACCAGTTCCCTGCTATTCATTCCAGTTCTGTGTTTAAAGGAATCTTGTCCCTACTCATTTTATTTCTTTAAAAAATTTTTTTTAAATTGATTTAGAGAGAGAGAGAGGGAAACATCGATTGGTTGCCTCCCGTATGTGCCCAACCAGGGACTGAACCCACAACCTAGGCATGTGCCCTGACTGGGAATCGACCAGAAACCTTTAGTTGCATGGGATGATGCTCTAAGGGAACTACACCAACCAGGGCTTGTTCCTGTTCTGAATGCTTTTTTAAAAAAAAAATATTTTATTGATTTTTTACAGAGAGGAAGGGAGAGAGATAGAGAGCCAGAAACATCGATGAGAGAGAAACATCGATCAGCCGCCTCCTGCACATCTCCCACTGGGGATGTGCCCGCAACCCAGGTACATGCCCTTGACTGGAATCGAACCTAGGACCCTTCAGTCCGCAGGCTGACGCTCCATCCACTGAGCCAAACCGGTTTTGGCCTGAATGCTTTTTAACAGCAAAAAATCCTCTGAAACTTATTTTTAAAGGACTGGTTTTTCACATAATAAACTTTCTTAGTCACGTCCAGATAGCATTTAAACACTGGCTTTGGGAATGTTTTGAGTTTTACCATTTCACTGATAAATTCATTAGAAGGCATCTAAAGCTTAAAGTGTAACCAGATATGCAAGGTCGAGTATACACTGTATCAAATACTGGGCTAGAACAATTTGTTACGGTGAGCCTCCAGAGGGTTTAGGTAAATTAACCAATTCCTTGTAGTAATTTATGATATGAATTAAGAGATATACAAAGTATATCCTCCTACCTTCCGAGGATGAAGTCAAAGACAATCACATCCACTCTTCCCTATGTAGGACACATCCCAATGTACAACGGGCAAAGACCTGGGCTGGGAGAGTTCTTAACAGCTGTTCCCTGACAAACTAGCAAGGTGCATCTCAAGTAATTTGTCACTGATTAACATTAAATTTATTTTATTAAAACTTGTGGATATTTTTTGTAAATTAAAAGTTTCAAGTTCCCTATTTGACTACTCTTACTTGTATTTCTAATAAGCTTTTTGATGGAAGAGTAAGAAGTGTTTAGATACCAGGCAGGCAATGGACAGAATCCTGGGCATACTCACAGGGTTATGAAGCATGTGAACATGATTCATGTGCGTCACAGAAGACAAAAAGGTTAGTAAGCTGCTCTGGGAAATTGATTTGATAGGATACAGCATTTCTTATCAATGATGAGAGAAGAAGAAATTAGCACTAGATCTTGAGTTTAGTTCAGTGATGGCGAACCTTTTGAGCTCGGCGTGTCAGCATTTTGAAAAACCCTAACTTAACTCTGGTGCTGTCACATATAGAAATTTTTTGATATTTGCAACCATAGTAAAACAAAGACTTATATTTTTGATATTTTATGTATTTAAATGCCATTTAACAAAGAAAAATCAACCCAAAAAATGAGTTCGCATGTCATAGGTTCGCCATCACTGGTTTAGTTAGTTGTCAACTAATTTCAGGGTACTTTCTCTAAGCTATATCATGTGTTAGATTTCATAGGGATTGTGGTATAAGAAAGCTTTGTGGAATACATTCATTCTGTGTACAAGGTAATAAGAGGAAAAAAAGACTTAAACTAGAAGCTAGTTCACAGCTCTATCAGATCACCTAACTTTTGGGAAGAGCGTACAGTAGATCCAGTTTTGTCACTGAATGCGTAACTTCAGAGCCTGTGGTTTCTCCGGCCGTGTTTTCTTCGTATGTAAATGGGTAGAAGTGAACTAGATGACCTCCAAGGTTCCTTTAGATTCTCAAACGCTTAATTTAAGAAGTCTCTGAAATGTTTATTCAGGTTCTCTCTCTGAGGCATTCCCAAGACAGAAATGTTCCATTTCAAACCTATGACAGCCACATCCCCAAATCAGGTATTTAAAAAGCTCCTCAGAGAAGGTATCCATTGTTTTCATCACTATGCCCCAGGACAGAGTCTCTACATACAGAAAGTGAGGACAGACTTATAGTCTAGATTGACAACAGCTAGTGATGAAGATGAAAAGGGTATACTTTCATGTTGCTGTTGGCACTAAATCTAAAAACGTAGGCCATCAAATAAGGCCTTTCATTAAATAACGTTCCTTACCTAATTTCTCCCTATCTGAAAAAGCCCTTACTTTTCAGCTGAGTTGATCACATCCATTTTCCCCTTCCTGAATGCTCTTGTTGATCCCTCCATCTGGAAGGGCAGGGAGGAAAGAATAATGCATGTCCATTATTTCCTTCGAGACCAAGCTGTTTTACTTTACGTTTCATCAGTATGAACACATGTAATTTCTAGAATCCTATACCACCATACGCTTACTTATGTTCTTCTGCTCATTCACAGAGGGTCCTCTTTTCTCCACAATTAAGCTTGAAACACATTTGAGTAGGCACCGAGTAAATGTTTACCTAGTTTGTGAGTGCAGCAGGAATCTCAGATGGCAAAGAACGAAAGCTTCAGGCTCCTCCTCCCTTCCTGCGATACCATTCCCAATGCTCGTCCTTCCCTTCCCTTTTATTTCCAGTCTGGAACCCCCTATCTTCAAACCTAATCTAATGACCAGTTCTGGGCATGAAAAGACAACACCGTTCATCCTTTTAGTTTCATATTTTTTCAGTTCATTTCATTATAAACATAATATAAACGGCATTGCCACCTTTTCCCCTCCTGGGGGTGATCCATCAAGCTTGTCAGTTGGGCCCGCTCAGTGATTCACAGCTCATCATGCGGTATGTGCAGGGCATGGTCACATAAATCTGCAAACAACACAGAACAGTTGGAAAGAAAATGCCACTCTTATATTGATATATGCCACTATTAAGAAAATACCCCCAAATCAAACTGATACACATACCAACCACCATTTTTCAAAGCATGTTTTTTTGTTTTACTCCTCACCCGAGGACATGCTTAGAGAGAGGAAGGAGGGAGGGAGGAAGGGAGAAGGGGGCTTGGGGTGGGGAGAGGGGGGGAGGGAGAGAAAGAGAGAGAGAGAGAGAGAGCGAGAGAGACAGAAACATTGATCAGATGTGCCCCAATAGGGTTCGATTCGGAATCGAACCGGCAACCTGCAATGCTCAACCAACTGAGCAACTCTGGCAGGGCCAGAGCATATGCTTTTATTTTTTAAAATATATTTTATTGATTTGTTTACAGAGAGGAAGGGAGAGGGATAGAGAGTTAGAAACATCGATCAGCTGCCTCCTGCACACCTCCTACTGGGATTGTGCCCGCAACCAAGGTACATGCCCTTGACCGGAATCGAACCTGGGACCCTTGAGTCCGCAGGCTGACGCTCTATCCACTGAGCCAAACCGGTTAGGGCAATATGCTTTTAAATGACAAAACATTCCCATTATCCTCTGACTTGTACCTCATGAGCGAGCCACAAATTCTGAAAGCTGACGGGAAGAGAACGAATAGGAACAGCCCAAGTCCCTAAGCCATGGGTCACGGAAGCCAACTCTTGAGCTACTATCAGGGGTAGGGCGACTGCTAGGGCATGTGTCTGATGCCACAGAGCTGTGAGGACAAAAGGTAACCTGGGAGCAGCTTACCTGTTCGCTTGCTACAGAGTTTGTCTTTCACATTGTCAGCCTCTCGGGAAAAGAATTCAATGAGTTCATCCTCATATTCCTCCACAATGGTCTCACACTGCCAACCCAAGGAAGAACCGAGTGAGAGAAGGCAGCAAGAAGAGGCTCTTGCTTCTGACTCGAGAACAAGGATATTAATCCTGTTTTCCACTTGGGCTCTCCAATAACTCCCCTAATTTCTAAGGACCAGCTACCCACTCCCATAGCTCACCGCAAACTTGAGGGTGCCACGGATGTCTGAATCAATTCGGATGCCCTCTAGATTCAGGTCTTTGGGTTCTCCGTTCCGGTTCACTACACGTATGTAAATGTTGCGGTGGGTGGTAGGGTCCATCTGTTCCCCGTACTCCTTCATCCGGTCACATACTTCCTCTAGCAGCTCCGTGAGGTGGGCCTCTGAGCGAGCATAAGGCACCTAGAAATGTCCTCAGCCTTGGGTCACTGTACATTAGTAATTTACATCCTTACTTTTCCTTCCAAATCTAGCTCAACCAACCTATTGTAAAAAGCCTGCCTTATATAAAAACAGCATGGGTTTATTTTTGTAATTCCAAAGTGTTTTCAAATACTGTACATAGTCTTATTTCACCCATATACAAGCCCAAGATATAAAACAGGTGCCATCAGGCCCCAGTGATAAAGAGACCTCTTCGATTAACCCTCGTCAACTATGTTCTTTTCCTTTGAATTCCTTTCATGCTTATGGATGTAAGATAATGACTTTGTATTACAATGAGACTAAAACCTGCCCTCAATAGGAGAACATTAGAAAAGTAGTATAGGTTTTGAGGAAACAACTATTAAATCATTTCACAAGCATTACATTTACATTTCTTTATTGTTCATTAGGGACTTTATTATATGTGTTATGTTTTCAACTAAAATAAATTTCCTAAATATAAGAATGAGAACGTCTATTTCTTTTTTGTGAATGTGTGAATACCATACTGCCACTGAAAACACGAGTCACATGGATTAAGGATGTGGAGAGAGGGCTGATCAGGGTTCCCGGTCTGCTAACATCTACAGCAGAAACCAAGTGTCAAGGCTTGGAACCAGGAAGCCAGTGCACAGGGTGTAAGTCTCCAGCCTCTCCCCAATGAGACAGCCTATCGTTCAGGTCCTTCTCTGGGTCAATGTTCTCTTCCTTTCTATTAAACCAAGCTCCTTAATTAGTCGAGTCCTCATTCAACCTGACAGTGAGCTACTGTATTTGGGGAAACAGTAACAGTTACCTCCACCACTGACTGGCTGCCATCCGGATTGATTCGGAAAGAGCCCATCTGAATGGTCTTCTTGGGATCCACCTGGGCAATTTCCCACTCTAGTTCATCCACCAGAGCCCTGCAAGCTGGCGCAGGGGGAGAGGAGGTGGGGAGGGGGAAAGGAATCAACCTGGGGATTTCCATTCATTCTCATCCAGGCTTCGGACCTCACGACCTCCCCAAGCTCTGCCCCCCCCCCCCCCCCCCCCACACACACACTTCTCTCTGTGTCTTTACCTCCACAGTGTAGATCCTGGGCCGTCCGAGCCCAGGCGGCTCCCAGCAGGGCCCCCAGAAGCAGGGCCGGCCAACCCCAGCCTTTCATCTCTAACGTAACGGGGTCGCTCCACCTGGGTTTGGGTGGAATAAAGCGTAAGTATGAGGAGCCGCTGCGTTCCCCCACCCGCCTCTCATCCCAAGGCCTGCACAGGCCGCAGGGTGACTGGTTCTACTTTCCAGGAAACGGCGGGACACACAAGGGGCTCTCCGGCTTCGGCGCTGGAGGGCCCGGAGTCCCTCGGGCGGTGGTGTCGCGAGCTCGGATCTGGGGCTCAGCCCGACACTACGCCGCCGGGGAGGCCCTGGATGTTTGTGCTTCCGCGGCTCCTGCGCCGGGCTCACCGCGCCAGGTGGCAGCCACGGAGCGAAGGTGGAGGAGGAAGCGAGGACGAGAGGCAGAGGAGCTGCCGGCGGGAGCGGGAAGCGGCGCGTGGCCAGCCGCGTGGAGCACACCCGGGACCGGGCTGCGGGGACCAGACGGAGATCCCCGCATCCCGCCTCCAGCCTATAGACTGTCCCCTTTGCGGGCCGGCCCCTTTCTAAGGACCCCGCCGCGGCCTTCGCTCCAGCCCACCCCGACCCTCGGCGCCACGCGCACCCGTCCCACCTCTGCTCCCGGGGCCGCCGCCGTGGGCCGGGCGCTGCAGGCCGGTCGACCTCTCACGTTAGATCTGGACTCGAGCGCCCGGCTGCGGGGAGCGGGGCCGTCCCGGCTCCTCCAGAGGCTCCGGCGCTTTCAGACACGGGGTGCCCCGGCGACCGCCTGAACAGCTCCCCGCACCCTAAGGGGGCGCCTGCGCCGGGCTGCGATTCACTGCGGCGCCGGCCCACGCCAGGGTCGGACCCCAAACCCGCTCCTCCACTCTCGCGCGAACAGGCGGATCCGGAGCGACTCCCAGGCAGCGAGGACCCCGGCGGGTCGCAGGGCCGGCTTGCGTGGCGACCAGCTCCACGTGACCGCCAGGGGTCAGCCGAGGAAAGGAGCGGCTGCACCCGGCCGGCCCTGGGGGGTGCGGAGGCGGACGGGCGCTCGCGTGCGCGTCTAGTGGGCTGGGACCTTCAAAAACGAAGGTGCGCTGATGGCCGATACGGAGCCCGATTTACATAAGTTACTTTTGTAATACTTTCAACAATAAGAATAAAAAGCTCGTTTCAATTCCCTGGAAACTACATCTCCCAGGGAGCACCGCAGCACCACGCAGACCTCGTTAGTAGCCACAGGTTGTAAGGTGTCCTGGGACCTGTAGTTTGTCAGCTTCTCCACTCCCCTTCCACCGTTAACTGGTAAGTCCGACTGTACGTCTGAAAAGAAACCGACCTGAGGCAGCCACAGCATTGACCTAACGCTGTCCAGGTCAGACATTAATTATACTCCTCCAATATCCTTAACTTTGGACTCCACAGAGCTTTACCTTTAATTCTAAGGGGGAATTTAAAAGCCTTAGATTTCCCCATTTATAGACAACACAGAGAAAGGAGAGGAAGGCCAAAGAGAACCCCACACTTGCACGTCTCCAATGAGATAGATGACAGTCAATAATATTTTTGTTTTTATTTTATAAAACATGCAGTTTAAAACAAAACTTAAAAAAATAACAAGAAAACGAAACTTGTAACAGGAAAGTGGAGTGGATGGAAGACAGATGCTTCTCAGCTGTCGGCAGGAAGGAAGCCAGCAGCCAAGCTTTGTCTTGGACTCAAAGGCCCTTTTGGCAATGATGGTGTTGGCAACACTGGTTTGCTAGGGCCACCAAGACTGTATGCTGGCTTCCTGGCATTCTTCAAGCAGTCACAGACTTGGGCTTGAGCTAAGTCTTGAACTACTGTTGTTGTTTCCGGTTACTCTCCAGTACCTAGCCAACTAGGAACTGCAAGTTTTGGTTCCAGGATCTGCTTTGCCTGGATATTAATCACCCAGGATATTTATTAAGAATACCAATTACTTTTCATCTAGAGTAGACTCTGTTTTTTGCAAAGGATGTAAAAGGAATCTGGCTGCTAGACCCTTTGCAACAATTCTGTTGCATTCCAGTTCTATTAATAGCACCACCTGTAAACCCTGAGCAGGTTCAATTCTGGAAGTAGACAGGGTATAGCCATCTTAGGAAGCTATCTCCCCGTTCTGAGGCCACAGAACGCTGAAGGGAGAGCAGAAGCTGGTTGGGAGAGGATGAGGTCAGAGTGCCAGCACTGGAGAAAAAACAGCTGCATCTGTCAGAGATAAAACCAAGAGCATTGACTCTTACGGTGAGTGAAGAAAAAGTACCTTGGATTCTTCTTAGGAAGGAAAAATGCAAGAGGAAAGCGGGCCTGGACCTGCCCCAAACATTTCAGAACTGGCCAAGAGGAGAGTCTCAGCAACAAAAGCTATTTCACTGACGGTTGGATTAAATGCTTTGTACACTGTTAAGTGCTTTGCAAGTATATAAGGTAGGGATGGTACTGTTAGCATCATCATCATCATGATTATGGTGGGTATAATTGTCACATATGCAGTCAAAACCCACCCAGTTCAGTTTCCCTTGTCCCATCCCAGGCCTTACTCTTGGGACTTGTCTGGCCCTCGGGCTCAGGCACCTTCCAGTCCATCTTTCGGCCCTTCTCATACAGGCCCTTGAGCACTTTGTGGAAGGACTCGGGCTCAGTGCCATTCTTGCTTAGCTCCAGATACTTCTGGTAAAGCTGAAGGGCTGTGCGCGCATCCTCAATACTGTCATGGGTCTCCCCTTGAATCTTCAGGTCTGGGGAGGCAGAGGTGGAATAGTTTGAGACCTAGCAAAGGAAGATAAGAACATGTCCCCTACTCACATCCCCAACTCCCAATAAGCAATAAAAAACCTACTGCCTTTAAGAGAAGAGGCCAAACACCATTCCTGGTGTACAGAAGGGATATTGAAGCTAATTAAATCCTCTAATAACTTCACCACTAACTTGGGGTCCTTTTTCCTCCCTTTGGTCCCTCCAACACTTCTTCCTGCTCTTAATGAGCTCCACAAGGATCTTCAAGGCAGAGCAACTCACCCAGAAAGTACCAAGCAAGGAATCGCAGGGAAATCATTCGTTTTCGGGGCATGTGGAACAGATAGACAGTGTCAAGGACTTGGTCCTTGGGCACCTGGCAGGAATAAAAGAACGGACGGCTAAAGATAAGGGAGCCCGTATCTTCCCATTCCCCAAAGGCACAATGTATACCCTGAGTGGCCCACACGCAAAGAAGACTTAAAATAGCCCTGCCCGAACCATGAGATTGATGACCCGGAAGTCCTTCTGCAGACCATGACCCACAAACTTGACTCCAATGTCTATGAGAAAACGAAGCTTTAAGTAGGTAGACTTGAGAGTTGTGAGGTGCTTAGAGGAAATCTTGGCATCGAGATCTCCTGGCTTTATTCCTGAGTATTGAGTCAAGTAATCCACGACCTAGGGATAGAAAAAGAGACAAGTCTCTCAGGAAGTGAGGTTCCATCTCCCCCTGCCACTCTTCCCTGGGTTCCAGAGCCCTCTACATAAGCACAGGGTCTGTGCCACTTGCACATCCATATTCTAATACCTGCTCCTGGGTAGAGATGTAGTCATCAATGAAAGGGATACCCTCATTGGGCCCCTGGCCCCGAACACAGGTAATCCTAGCTACTGACATCTGACTTGGTTTGATGGTAGACTTGGTACCATCACTGCGCAACTCTGCTTCCTCCTGCATAAGAAGAGTTAATAAGGAAATCAGACAAATACTTATGACTCTTAGTATCCCCAGATTTCTGTTCTAACATTCTACACTTTTCGGTCTTGGTTACCTCATTGAGGGTGACAAATTCAGCATCCAGGCCCACCAGGTCCCCAACCTGTGGCATCTCATTCAGCATCAGCGGAATAAAGGTAGTATGTGTTTTCCGCTGCTTCCGTGCTAGCGAGGCTTCCGCCATCAGCACACTTGCCTCAATAGGGTTCTTGACTGAAAGGGAGAATCCAGAAGACACATTGCTGGGGGCAGGGAAGTGACCAGGGGAGGGAAGCCCAAGGTAGCTGACCAGAGGCCAGGTCTACACTGTGATCCCTCAATAATTAAAGCATATGAGTAAAAAGATCATGTCTGATGAACAAAGCAGGTAGAGGGAACAGGTAAATAAGAAATGTGATAAGGCCCTGGCTGGTGTTTATCAGTGGTTAGAGCATCAGCACATACCTGGGTTACAGGTTCGATTCCCAGCCCTGGTTGGGGCGTGTGTGGGAGGCAATCAATTGATGTGTCTCTCTCACATCAATGTTTCTCTCTTTCCCCATCCTTCCTTCCTTTCCACTCTCTCAAAAGTCATGAGAAAACATATCCTTGGGTGAGGATTAACAACAACAAAGAAATGTGATAATGGAAAAAAAAAGCCAACAGAAAGGAAAGAATAAGATTTTCATTTTGGACTTTAGCTTAGAAAATCTACAAAAATGAAGTTATAGTTTAAAGGCACCAAAAAAGGGACTTAATAAGGAGTTCATTTCCAAAAGAGATCTTCACTTGAGGATAAGAATGATTAGACTCAAAATCATAACCTTAGCTACTTGATCAGACTTTTCCCCAACACCTCCTTCCCACTATACTTTCAGGATCTTCAGCTTCTAAATTTAAGGCCTTATGAGTAGGACTCCCTGGAAATATTAACACTGGTTGCAGATCTTAAATTTTTTTTAAAGCATGCCTCTTTTTTATTGATAGATTTTTTTTTTTTTTTTTTAGAGAAAGGGAGGGAGAGGGAAGGGGGGAGGGGAGAGAGGGAGAGGGAGAGGGAGAGAGAGAGAGAGAGAGAGAGAGAGAGAGAGACATTAATTTGTTGTCCCACTTATTTATGCATTCATTGGTTGCTTCTTGACTAGGATAGAACCTGCAACCTTGGTGTATCGGGATGATGCTCTAATCAACTGAGCTACCCAGTAAGGGCACAGATCCTCATCTTATAAAGCTACTTCCCAGGTCTCTTCCTGAAGACCAATCTAAACTACCCACACCTTGGGTCTACTCTTGTACCACTTACTGTTCAGGTTGTATTTAGAATTAAGATTTCTTTTGGTGTAATAAAGGATAGCAGGCACTTTCCAATTCATGTCAAACTGCACAGCTTCATGCTGTAAAAGAGAAAGCACTTAATGGCCCACATATATGCCCCTTTCCCCAAATTAGACAGAAGATAGGACTCTGGTGCTACGTTTAGCTCTGCTAATGCTTATAATTCTTGAGAACCCATCCCTCCCTCCTAAGTTTGTCTGGCATTCTCTAGGGCACTGAGGATGAGGATGCTAGGAAAAGGGGGGATGCAAGGGGAAGTGCAATGTGTTACAACTAACCTTATCAATGGGTTCAATAAGAAAGTCATTGAAGAGATACCACTGCTGGTGGGTAACACCCTATGGAGATACAGAGAAAGACTGATGCCGAAATGATGGCTGGACCACTCTGCCTCAGACTGAAGGTAGGACAGATCTTGGATTCCATTCTGGCCACCACCAGGAGTATCCCTGCACTGTATTATGTCACTCACCTCCTTGCGTTGGTGGTAGGTCTCTCCAACTTTGATGTGAGCCACCAGGCTGCCCCCTGTGCGTGAGTCCAGGATGTGTACCACAGTAGCCATCAGGTCATACACATAGACACCATGTTCCTCCTCTGCCCTGGCTGGGCCCCACTGTGAGGGGGGGTACCCAGGCTGCTAAGCTAAGTTTACGGATGGGGAAGGAAGGGGAGTGGGGATAGAGGACAAGGAGTTTGGGGTATGGAATGGGGCACCACAGTGGGTTATCTCCATCCTAGCCCATCTATGACTCCCAGCAACGAACTGAGTGACTGGAGGAGCCCAGAACTGCCAAACACTCAGCCTTACTCCCTTTCTTTTTCCTATACTAAGTTCCACCTTCCCCCTGCCCTGCTTCTGCCCCATCCCTTTCTTCCTTACTCCCCCTCCTCTTCCCAATTTTCCAACAACCTGCATCTCATCCCCATCAGTCCAATTGCAAACATCCAGTCCTTTGTTCTTGGTCAGCTTCATGCGAATAGAGAAAGGAAGCCAGACATTCTTCAACTCCTCAATGGAAGGACACCTCAGCATGCCCTCGGGACTCCCTAGTTCCTTCCTATCGGGACAGGAGAATTAGAAATTTGTTCTGAGGAGATCTAGCCAGTGACAAGAGGAGCCGCTGGGTAGTTCAATACTTTGGTCACTCCCAAGACAGTACCTACCAATCAGCCAAAGCAAGCTCCGTGTTCTTGGAGATTTCCCCACTGTGCTTCTTTATTGCCATCTTGAAGGCAACCTGAACACAAAAGGAGAAAATATCTGATTCTTCAGGAATATTAATCATATGTGGAAGTCACTCAGAAGAGGGAGGAAATTAAAAAGTACTCCTTTAAAAACAAAATAAAACTCCTAAGACCCTGTTGCCAGCCCTGGTCCTTACATCAGCCTGCATTCTCCAGAAATCAGCTTCTTTCAAGCTGTTCACTTCACAATTGATGACAAGAATGTCTGGCAGGTGGCGGATGTTGCGTGTCTGAATCTGAGAGGATGAAACAAACAAGGAATAGCAGGGCGCCGACAGGGAAAGAATCCTGGAGAGGAGCACTAAAACCTGGATCTGCATCCTCACACTGGCGTTCTCCCCACTGCCTACAGATCCCTGGATGGCAGTGCTCACCAAGCCCCAGATGAGACCACGGCTGAGTCCCCAACATGTCGGGACTCTAGTCCGGGGCAGCGCCCACTCACCGTGGGCTGGTACTTCTCGCAGTTGTCACACCAGGCCTGCGTGTTCTGCTCCAGGCAGATGCTTCGCTTTAGCACCTGAGCAAAGTCACAGTTCTTCCCGGTTTTATCTGTAGGGAAACTGGATACTTCAATCTAGGTTCTCCCTTCTACCCACTATTAGTGTTAGTCCCCCAACACCCTCTCCTGATGTTACAGGACACTGGGGGAGCCTTCCCAACCCAACTGCAGGGTATACCACTGTTGCTACCCTCAGGGTAGGAGAGTGTGAAGAGTAGAGTAGATGAGGCTCGCACGGTCTCACTGCCACAGCGGCAGAGGCTGCAGTTCTCCATCTCACAGCTGAACAGCTGTCCAATGACAGAGTCCCCCGATGAGCAAAAGCTGCTAAGAGTGGGGAGGGCGATATATGCACACTGAAGGAGTTATGAGACCCTGTCAGTCACAGAGGGGCCCGTCATGGTAGCTTTAACGATTCCTGTGCCAATTCCATACCTGCTCGCAGCACCTCGATAAGCCTGAGGTACTTCCAGCTCCTGCATATCCTGATGCAGCTGAGTGAGAATGAAGCGATTCCACCTCTGGATGAGCCTGGCCAGATTGCCCTTCCCTGAAGCCTCATCGGAGTCAGCCAGGATCAGACCGAGGGCTGAGGCCTCAGGAATGGTGCGGAAGGCCCGAAGAAAATTACTGCCCTGAAATCCAAGAAGGGTGTTGCTGGAAAGAGGTTATTTTTTCTTGCGGCCATTTGCACAAAGGTATCTCTGCCTATTATCCACCTCCCTCCCTCTTTTACTGTCCCAGGTCTCCAGGCACTGACCTGACAAGGGTCACCTCGGGAGAGGTCCAACATGTGGAAGAGGAAGCCCAGCTCACATGCCAGGCAGAACTCCTTCTGGCAAAGGTGGTTCTGGATTAGGCAGCGAACGGGCTCCAGGAAATAGAGCACCTGGAGGGAAGAACAGGAGAAATGACACAGGCAACTGCTACGAGGAGGAAGAGACTGGAAGGGTAAGTAAGCTGGTGGAAATCCAAAGCAGGAGTCCACTGAAGAAGTGGAGCTCACAGAAGAGTGTGTTGGGTGAAAAAGAATGGTAGAGCCCTAGCTGGTCTGGCTCAGTGGATAGAGCGTTGGCCTGTGGACTGAGAGGTCTCAGGTTCGATTCCGGTCAAGGGCACATGCTTGGGTTATGGGCTCAATCCCTAATAGGGGGCGTGCAGTAGGCAACTGATCAGTGAATATCTCTCATCATTGATGTTTCTCTCTCTCTTTCCCTCTCCCTTCCTCTCTGAAATCAATAAAAATATATTTAAAGAAAGGAAGAATGGTAGAGGGGATCATCTTAAAGTGGGCCTGGTTGGGGGACATGGAAAAAGAGTTGTGGGGCCACAGAGAAGAAAGGCAGCAAGCATGTTCAAGTCACAGGAATATCCATCCTTACCTGGATCATGCAGTTACAGTAGGCATTGGGGATATGGGGCTCTAATCCAGCAAACAGGGTCTTATTGTAGTGTTTGAAGTCAAAGTCCTCCAGCCCTAGCTTGGAGTATTTGATGGTTACCTGAGGCAGAAACAGTCTAAGCAAGATGGAGATATCCTCAAAGTCCCCAGCCATGGCCCTCCCCAAAACCTCCCTCCTGAGTCCAGCACGGTAGGTCAGAGCTTCCCGACTGAGTCCTTCAGTCTCTTCTCATATGACCCCTTTCCCTGGGACCCTTCCCTACACCCCAGAGGGGCCCTTCCGTGGTATTTCCCAGCACCTTGCGGTACTTCTTAGAGACCATGTGGAGATGTGGCTCCTCTTCCCGCCCGATCGGTGACTCAGCAACCTTGCTGAAGCTGTCAGATTCGCTGTCGGACTCCTTGAGTCGGTAAGGAATCTAGAATTTTTAAAAAGAGGTAACCTTGTTGGATGTCTTAAGCATCTTTGTTCCCACAACACTGACACAGTCACCAACTCCTCACCCTAACTTCACAGGGTTTTCACCATTCACTGCTGCTTTTTATTCCCACTACCTACTCATCACTGCTGGACAACTGGGGTGGCTTCCACATGGGCTCCCCACATTCACTCTGCCCAGCATACTGCTACCACACTAACCCTCCCAGAATGCCCCGTTAATGTATCACTTCTTCCATTATACACTGGATTTCAAGGCCTCACAACCAACCTCAATCTTTCACTGTTTCCTGGTATAATAGTTGCTCCTGCCAGACTGGTTGGTATAGTCCCCACTGGGTACCCATTTTGCAATTATGCCTCTTGAGACCTTACTAACACTGCTCTCTCATCTTTAATATGCTCTGCTGTTATTATCTACCTACCCATCTCTCACCTCTCCAGCTCAATATTTAGCTCTTTCAATATGCCTGCCCTGACCACTCTGGCCCAGAGTAAAATTTTCCCTCCAAACAGCTCTGTTGATGAATGCTTATAACATTCCTCTAGCACTTGACAATAGAACATACACATTTTTGTTATGAATAGGTCTTATTTTCTCCAACTAAATACAAACTTTTTAAGAGCAAGGACTCTATCTTCTATGTCTCTGTATCCTTCCTAACACCTAGCATAGTAGCTTCAATTTAGTAGGCTTCAAAAAACCTTTACTGACTGAAAACAAAAACTACTGAGGACTAGTAAAGGAAAAAGACAGGAGAAAGGCCAGTGAGCTGGGGGTGGTGAGGGCTGGCCTCCTCCCTTCTAAACATACCTGATTGCGCAGCCTGGTGCGGGGGTTGGGGGCATAGCCAATGAAGCCCACCTTCTTCATGGTGCGCAGAATCTCTGCGTCCACAGGAGGGGCTCTCCTGTAATGGAGGATTACAGTCCTAAGGCTTAAAGGTTGTTGTGTCTACCCATCTAATGCCCAACCCCCAGGGGCTAGATATAAAGAAGAGACTGAAGGTAAACAAAAATCAGAAAAGAATTAGAATAATAATAGGGCGTGCAGAGAGTTCCTGTATCTCAGTCCTTTCCCCACCCTACTTTTGGTCCAAATGTGAGGTACAACCTGGGAGCCGGAGCAGAGTTGGCAGCGGGCCAATCAGAGAGAAGCGTGTCCGTGGTGAGCGGGACAGGGATGAGGGACAGAGGCAGCAGGTCCTGGCTCCAGTCCAGAGGAGGCAGTGAGTCCACCAGACAGGGCAAAGCAAACTCGGTCTCCCGGGAGTAGGGGTTGAAGGAAGGCTCAGGGGAATCAGTCCAGAGGTGTACACAGCCTTCAGAATCTCCAAAGGCCAGGGCCTGCTTGCTGGCTGACACATCAAACGTCATCAACAGAGGCCCCACAGGATTCACATGAAAGATGTCTGCTGGGTTGGCCAGGCCTGTGGGTTCACAAAACTGGCATTGCCCTAGGAGGGAGGAGGAAGCCCGCTGAGCGAGCCCTGGAAGGTGAAGGGAACCATCCTTTTATGCCCTTCCTACCCTCTTCCCCTGGTATCAAGGAAAGATGGACCACAAATCCATGTCTAGAGCTAGAGAGAATACCATCTGATACCTTCCCATAAACCACAGGGAGGTTTGCTACACAGCAAAAGGCAGTTCTAAAGTGGTTTTGCCTGTTCCGCCTTTTACCTTTTCCTGTGTTCGTCACACACAGGGGGACAACAAAGCTTTAATCTCTGACCAAACCTAAGTGAGACCAGAGACCCCACTGAAAGGTTACTTCTTTCCCCACCAAAGAGGTTCCTGGGAGCATACTCCCTCTGGAGCCTAGTTCCCCTTTGCTCATCAATCTCTCTTACACCATCTTACATCCCCTTCATACCCGACTGGGAGATGATAGCGAGACGAGAAGTATACGTAGGGATGAAGCGCAAGAAGGCCGGATCCACGTGTACTTGAAGTGGTGTGATGGCACGCATCATGCGCAGATCATACACCTTGAGGAAACGGTCACAGGCGAGGCCGGTGAGGCGGCTGGAGAAGCCACAGCTGGCCAGCAGGTTGCCATGCACGTCAAAATCTGACAGACTCCCTGAGAAAGCATCAAACTCATGCTCCACCTTAAAAGTACGAAGGTCTCGCAGGGAAATCTGAAGAAGAGATACCTTGGTTATCTGCCAAAGATGGTATCAGGAAGGCACCTGCCACCTACTTAACCCTGAGAGGCTCCTGCGAAAAGAACTAATGCTTTAGTTACGGGCTTTCACAGCACAGGAAAAGCCAAAAGAGAACTCACTCACCATTTTGCTTCTCAGGTCCCTGGTTACAACAGAAAACATCAGGCTGAAAGACTAATCTCATAGCATAACATGGCTAGACAGGAACTGCACTCACTGCTCCCTTCCCTCAAACTACAGGCACAGCACTGACAGAAAGGCCGGGCCCAGTCACATGTCTGGTGGGAAGAAAAAGAGAACTCAGCCACCTTGCCAGATGTATGGCCACAGAAGAAGAAGCGGTTTGTCTGTCTCATGATGGCGACTCCAGGTGTCTCAACAGCATACTGGGGAGGGAAGGAAAAACAGTGAGAATGATTCTCCCCACAAACCAGGAGGACAGAAAGGTAACACACGCATCTTAGGCATGTTCCCAGCTCAAGTATTACCCACCGCTTCCGCCACAATAACCTCAGACCCTGTTTGGGCCTTTCCTGCCCCAGGCTTATACCTTCTGCGTCTCCTGGACAGTGTTAAGGTCAATCTCCAATATGTGGTTCTGCAGCCCACCAACAAGCAGCATGCTGCTGTCGGTCAGCAGGAGGCTGTGCATGTCCTCACTCTCGTCCAGCCTGTGGGGGACAGGACAGGCTAAGGGGCCAGGGCCTCGAAAGCTTCAATCCTGTAGCCTTCCCATTGGGTGCGGAACCCTCTTTCCCAGTCCAGGGCTGAGAAGCCACTTACAGATAATCAAATATAATGAGGCCCCCACGGGCCATATACTTGAGGCTGTTCTTGGTGAGAAAAAGGATACCATTCTCCAGGCTCTGGATCTGCCGAATGTCATCGCTGCTGTTGACCTGAAACGATGAGTAGCGCTCCAAGGTTGGGCCAAAGAATGAAGTGGCATGACCCTGTAGGGGACAAAAAGACAAGACACCCTGAGTGGAGAGGCAGGGCCATCCCAATATACATTTCAGGACCTAGACATCACTCAGCTGGTTTTCGTTCTTGCTTCCTGGCCTTTCTGGCCGGCAGTGACTAAGGCATAAAGCTAGGCACCAATCTTAGTGAAAAACACACTGAAAATACCGTCTCATGTTTGCTTAATGCTTCACAAAGTGCTTCTGTTAACTCTTCCTCCTTTTATCCTCACAATGACCATACTGAGTAGGTAATGGCTCAGGTGGATAGAACAGTGTTAGGGACATGGGTCTGACCCTCCTCTGGCCATCTGGCGTTCTTATGTTCCACAGTCAAGTCTTTCTTCAGCCATTAGGGAAACATGTACTGTGGGTCACAGGCTGGAATAGAGAGAATGTGAAACTCATTCCACTGTTGGCTCCTATGTCATTCACTCCTGGCTTCTCTCCTGACTCTTAGCTCATACCCTCCCTTCATGTGCTCCCCTTCTGACCACTCTTGAAACATGGCCATTCCCAGCCCACTATCTTCTCACTCACTGGTCTTCCTAGATTATTTCATCAATTTTTAAGCTGATGAATCCTAATTTCTTCCCCTAGCCCAGACCACTGCCTCAAGCTTCAGACTTAAACATCCAAATACCTACTACACATCTCTCCTTTGATATACCATAATAACCTCAAACTCATTACTGCTTAAATTAAACACTTTTACTCCATTTCAAATCTTAACTGTACCATGATCTACCCACTAGACCAAGTCACTGGTAGTCAAGTCTTGTTTTACTTCCTAAATATCTCCCAAATCTGTTCTCATGTATACATCTCTACAGTGCTTCTTCATTCAGGCCTTACTGTATTTTATGTGAACTACAACAGCCTGCGAACTGATCTCAAACTGTCTTTACCTCGTCCCCCTTAAATCAAACTCTGTACTGCTACCTCGACAATACACTGAAGTTGCAAACCAGACCACATCATTCTGGATAAAAATCTTTGGTGGCCTGGCCCTGGCTGGTGTAGCTCAGTTGGTAAGAGCGTCATCCTGTACATCAGAAGGTGGGGGGTTCACTTCCCAATAGGGGCACATACTCAGGTTGTGGGTTTGATCCTCAGTTGGGGATCGTGCAGGAGACAACAGATTGATGTTTCTCTCACATGGATATTTCTCTCTCTCTCCCTCCCTCTCAGAGCAATCTTAAAAAGTCATTTAAAAAAACAACAAAAAACCCTTTGGTGGCCTGAAGGATCAAGTCCAAGCTCCTTTAAGACACAAATGGGGCCCTAGCTGGTTTGGCTCAGCAGATAAGAGTGTAGGCCTGCGGACTGAAGGGTCCCAGGTTCTATGCCGGTCAAGGGCATGTACCTGGGTTGCGGGTACATCCCCAGTAGGGGGCGTGCAAGAGGCAGCTGAATTGATGTTTCTCTCTCATGGATGTTTCTAACTCTCTATCCTTCTCCCTCTCCCTTCCTCTCTATAAAAAATCAATAAAATAGATATATTTCAAAAGATACAAATGGGGCCCTGGCTAGTTTGCTCAATGGTTAGAGTGTCCACCTGTGGATCGAAGGGTTACAGGTTTGACTCCCGGTCAAGGGCAGGTACCTGGGTTGCAGGTTTGATCATCAGCCCCAGTTGGGAATGGAGGCAACCAATCCATGGGTCTCTCTCATTCAATGTTTCTCTCTGTCTCCCCTTCCCTCCCTCTAAAAAAAAAAAATCAATGGAAAAAAATATCCTCAGGTAAAGATTAACAACAACAATAAAAAGATACAAATGGGGTTTTCTAGGACGTTTCTCCCCCACCCCCCACCCCGCCCCGCTATCTTTATGGCTCCCTAAATCCCTTCTACGTGGCTTAAAATGGGCTTCCTGGCCTAAACCCAGGTCTCTACTCAAATGTGACTTTATCAGAAAGTCCTTCCCTGACAAACTATCTCAAATGGTAACACCTCCACCCCTTATTACCTTAACACCTTTATTCACTGTATTTTTCTTAAAGATACTAAGCACCACCTGATATATTATAAATTATTATGGTTGCCTTTTAAAATGCTTATTCCAAAACTCGACCCCCGAGCAAGGCGTGGCACCTGGTAGCTCAAAACACACTGGTTGAATGAAGAAATGTGTAACTCTTCAGCCTCAGCTTCCAGTCCAGTAAACCATAATGGGTTGTAGTTCCTGCAATCATTATGCTGTGTGATATCCTGGGAATTTTTGTTGATCCCATTCCTTTTGCCAAGATAGCATTTTCCTCCCTTTTTCACCTGATTTCTACTCATCTCTTAGGACTCAGTTCAGGTGTCACTTCCTTCTGGAGGTCCTCTGACTCTCCTGTATGCTCACTAGCACCCAGTAAATATTTTTCACACTGGCATTTAGTAGTTTATATCCTAAATTCATAATTAAGTCAAACAGTTTAGTTTCTTCTAAAGTACCACAAATTATCTGTTTATATGTATTTTTTTCCTCATTGTCTTGTAAACTCCTTGAAGGCAATGATTATGTTTTATCCAGCTTAATTCGCTGGGCCTACCATAGCAGCAGATACTGTCCACTGAAATGAATGTATTACCAAAAAACCTTCATTCTTTCTAATGAAAAAACAATTCACACCTTATGGAAGGTAAATTAGTAAACCAAGGCTAGCATGTTATTTCTTCCAAAATCCTTGGCTCCCTAGCACACTGGCAGTATGCATACACATTTTAAAAAATCAACATTGGTAACTGCTCTCAGAGATTAAAATCAGCCAAAGAAGACAGAATCATTCCATATAAGCTATATAGAAACATGCATTAACCATTCTATAATAAAAATGGAAAAGAGAGGTTGCATTAGAGATTGGATCTGGATGGCTACAGATTAGCAAGATTAATCAAAGCATGGAATGGGCAAATTGTGGTATAAGTGGGATGCCTTCTAAAAAAGCACACCTAGCCCTAACCGGCTTGGCTCAGTGGATAGAGCGTCGGCCTGCGGACTGAAAGGTCCCAGGTTCGATTCCGGTCAAGGGCATGTACCTGGGTTGCGGGCACATCCCCGGTGGGGGGTGTGCAGGAGGCAGCTGATCGATGTTTCTCTCTCATCGATGTTTCTAACTCTTTATCCCTCTCCCTTCCTCTCTGTAAGAAAATCAATAAAATATATATATATATATATATATATATATATTTTTTAAAAAAAGCACACCTAGGTAACTCATTTCTGGGTCCCCTAGACTTCTTTGTCCACTCCCTTCCCCTTGGATTACGGGACCCAGCTAACTCTTATCACTTCAATCCTGGCTCCCTGCAAAGCAGCGGAAGCCAGATAAAGCACAGCCAATGTCTCTTTTCAGCCCTTACAGAGGGGTACAGTTCTTACCCCATGGCTTCCCACCCACAGCATCTCCTCGTGCAAGTCAAAGTGGGAGACGGTGACAGGCACACCCACTTCAGCCACCACACTGTGCAATTCAGAGTAGACACCTTCCATTATGTGCACTGACTCCTGGACAGGAAGAGCCTCCAAGGCCACTCCCTCCGGGTCCAGCTCCACATTCTGCAGCAGACTTGGGTTCAGGTGGGCATCCAGGACGGGGTCCAGGGCAGAATGCATGGCTGGGGCATACTCCGCCAGTCCAGGGTCCAGACCCTCGAAGTTCATGATGATTGCAGCAGATTGGACCCGTGTCACACCCTACTTTGCCACAGCCCCTTTAGATGCCTGACCCCAACCTTCAGCAGGACAGCACCAGTGGGCATCCTGGCCTGTAAAGGGAAAGAGGTAGCTAAGTCAAGGGTAGGCTCGGGTACTTATAGTAGGGTGTTATGTGCTATCTAGAGGAGGTAGGCAGCGGATAGAGCAGGAAGGAAGCGGATGGGCAGCTGGGCAGAGGTGGTAACCGTCTCCCCCACTCTCCCACTCCCCCTTACGACCTAACCCAATCCTGACTTCCTTTCCACTTCCCTTCAGGCCTGCTCACTTGCCTGGTTCACCCCTGAACCATCACTGGAAGGAGCAGCAACTGCAGGGTAGGAATCAGGTAAAGGGGGCTGCGGGGCTGGGTCCCCAGAGTCAGGGCAGGGAGTGGAGGGCAGGGGGAGGAGGGCAGGGGAAGTCAGTTTCCCAGAGCCCTCTGTGATATTACCCAGGATTCTCTAGGGGGAAATAAGAAGGGCTAGTTCCCACAACGGGGGCGGGGGTAGGGTAGCGTGATGGAAAGGGCTAGCTACCCAGAATTCCCTGGGGGAACCAGAGACATCAACTACCCAGAATTCTCCCCCGGCAGCGGGGAAGAGAGGGGACAGGGCAGGGGTCAGATGTGTTGCTGGGATGCTTGCGGGGATTGGGTCATTACCAAGATTTCTCCATGGCGGATATTTTGGAGCGCGTGGAATTAAAAGGAGTAGGGGGAGAGCCAGCGCCGTCAGCTCCGCGGGAAATTCCAATTTCCCCAATTCTCCCCCGCGCCTCAGGCTCAACCGAACCTACGACGGGAAGGAGGCGGGTCCCTCAGTCGCAGCGGCCAATCACGAAGGGCTTGGAGCCCACCTTAGCCAATCCGAAGGAGCCAGGGCCCGCCGGCTCCGCGAGCGGACGGGTGACGCAGATCTGAGCAAAAACAAGACGACGGCACGCCGGTGGGGACAAATGTCGTCAGGACCCGGCCCTGTTCGGTGTGGTTAAGAAGTAACCCCTTGTCTTCGAAGCCTTCCTTGAACAAAACTGGAGGACGCCGGTTCTGAAACAGAACTTCCATGCTTCCCTATAACTTAAGAAACTATCATCAGGGAGCCTGCTGGGTATTCCCACCAGAGCCGGGTCACCCCCTCCTCCTCCGAGCGCCTGTGAACTCCTCCACCGCCTCTGACCCTGTTGCCCCCGAAACTCGCCGGCATTTCCTGTCCTTTCCCGATGTGGGAGAGAAAAATGACAGGCCGAGTAGCTGAGGTTCCGAAGGCGTCCGTCCGAAACTCCGTCTGTGTGCCGGCCTTCCTGGGGAGCGGGACCCTCGGTAGCAAATTCCCCGTCTCTTGGACCGACATTATCCCTCAGCGGGGCGTGAGCACAAGCAAATTGAGACATTTGCCTTCCCCAAACTCTTTTTTTTTTAAGTCTTAATTGATTTTTTAGAGAGAGAGGAAGGGAAAGGGAGATAGAAACATCCATGAGAAAGAACATCAACCAGCTGCCTCCTGCAGGGATCCAGCCGGCAGCCAGGCATGTGCCCTGACAGTCAAACTGGCCTCTAGGTGTACGGACGATGCTCACCCGCTGAGCACACGAGCTGGGCACCCCCCCCCCCCCCCCGCCCCAGGCATGTTTATTAAAGCTGGAGACATTGAAACAAGGACCGGCCTAGGATAGAAAGAGCAACAGGAGGGAGCCCAAGTGGGCTGTTTGGGCTCTCAAAACGTTACGGGAAAGAAGCGAGCAAACGCGGTGCTGCGGTCAGCTCCCTGGACAGTCAGTGGAAAGGGGCCGAGGCGATGGGTTCAGGGAGTTAGACCGCTAGCCTTGGAAGAGCTGCGCCCTGGTGGTAGGTCTGGCGGAGACGCTTGGGGTTTAAGAGAAAGAATTCAGCCCTAACCGGTTTGGCTCAGTGGATAGAGCGTTGGCCTGTGGACTTAGGGGTCCCAGGTTCGATTCAGGTCAAGGGCATGTACCTGGGTTGCGGGCACATCCCCAATAGGGGGTGTGCAGGAGGCAGCTAATCGATGTTCCTCTCTCATGGATGTTTCTAACTCTCTATCCCTCTCCCTTCCTCTCTGTACAAAATCAATAAAATATTAAAAAAAAAAAAGAGAGAGAAAGAATTCACTGGAAGAGGAGACTGGAAGGAACCACCCCACCGCACCCCGCACACACACCTGCACCCCTGCTGCCTTCCCAAAACTCTTACAGATTTAGTATCAACAGTTATTCCAAGGGATTCTTGGGGCCTTACTCTGAGGTTACACTGCTTTGAAATGGATCCAGGCTGTGCGATGTCTCCAAGGCACATTAGCTCAATTTTTATTTATAGGGTGTCCTCCCAAAATGTATACACACATTTTGAATAAAGGCAGTGTTTATTAAAATACAATTCTTTTTTTGTTTTTTATTGATTTCAGAGAGGAAGGGAGAGGGGGAGAGAGAGAGAAACATCAATGATGAGTCACTGATTGGTTGCCTTTTGCTCACCCCACACTGGGGATGGAGCCTGAGCATGTGCCCTGACCGGGAGTCGAACTGTGACCTCCTGGTTCATAGGTTGATGGCTTAAAATACATTTCATTTACAAATTGAGCTATCGGCTGTTAAAGTGTGTGTACATTTTTTGGGACACCCTACATATGTGTATACATAAATATGTATTAATCCTTACCCAAGGGTATGCTTTTATTTTAAAGAGAGGATGGGAGTGAGAGAGAAACATCAATTTGTTGCCTCTTATATTGGCCCCAACCGGGATCAAACCTGCAACCTTTTGGTGCACGTGTTGACACTCCAACCAACTGAGCCACCTGGCCAGGGCTAGCTCAGTTTTTGCTTGCTTATGTTTTTATTTATTTTAGAGAGAGGAGGGGAGAGATAAAAACATCAATGAGAGAGAATCATTGATCAGCTGCCTCCTGCATCTCCCCTACCAGGGATCAAGCCTGAAACCTGGGCATGTGCCCGGACTGGGCATCGAACTGTGACCTCCTGGTTCATGGGTTGACACTCAACCACTGAGGGCAGGGCTTAACTCAATTTTTTTTTTTTTTACTTTTTTAAAAATAATTTTTAACAAACCCTTGTGTTGAGGGCTGACTTTCGATAGATCACAGCGAGGGAGCTGCTCTGCTAGGTGCGAAACCGGGACCCAGAAGCAGGTCGTCTACGAATGGTTTAGCGCCAGGTTCCCCAAGAACATGCATTGCGTGAAGGGCGTGGGGGCGGCCCCCTTTCCGGCCGCACCTCCTTTCCCAGGACGAAGGGCTCTCCGCACCAGACCCCGGTCCCGACGGGCGGCGGTGGAACGCCGTGCCAAGGGGGGCGCCGCCCGCCAGCAGGGAAGGCGGGGACCGGGTATCCGAGGCCAAAACCGAGGCTGCCGCAGCGCTGCCGTACCGTTCCGCCTGGGCGGGATTCTGACTTAGAGGCGTTCAATCATAATCCCACAGATGGTAGCTTCGCCCCATTGGCTCCTCAGCCAAGCACATACACCTAACTCAATTTTTAAAGGCCACACAGAGGGCCTCTTCAGTGGAAGGAATGCCTCACAGAGAATAGTTTTAAAACATTTCTCTCTCTCACTCTGGCTGGTATGTTCAGTGATTAGAACATTGGCTCGAGCACCCACCAAAGGGTCTTAGGTTCAATTCCTGGTCAAGGGTACCTGGGTTGCAGGTTCGAATGGGGCACCTACAGGAGGTGTCTCTCTCACATCGATGTTGCTCTCTCTTTCTCTCTCTCTTTTCCTCTCTCCCTCCCTCCCTCCCTTCTACTTTCTCTGAAAAATCATTGGAAAAAAATATCCTTGGGTGAGGATTAACAACAATAACAAAAACAAACAAGCCCTAGCTGTTTTTGCTCAGTGGATAGAGTGTCCGCCCATGGACTGAAGGGTTCCAGGTTCATTCTGGCCACGGGCACATACCTAGGTTGCAGACTCAATCCTTGGCCCTGATAGGGGCACAGGCAGGAGGCAACCAATTGATGTGTCTCTCTCACATCGATGTTTCTCTCTCTGTCTCTCCCCCTCCCTTCCACTCTCTTTAAAAATAAATGGATCTTTTTTCCCAATGGGTTTGCCGCCAGAACACAGGTGACATGAAAACAATCATTAACTCAAACCCAAGATGGGAAAGGAAAAGATTCACATCAACATCATCGTCATTGGACATGTAGATTCCGGCAAGTCTACCACTACTGGCCATCTGATGTACACATGTGGTGGGATTGACAAAAGAACCATCAAGAAATATGAGAAGGAGGCTGCTCAGATGGGGATGGGCTCCTTCAAGTACGCCTGGGTCTTGGATAAACTGAAAGCTGAATGTGAGTGAGGTATCACCATTGATATCTCCCTGTGGAAAGTCAAGACCAGCAAGTATTATGACCATCATTGATGCCCCAGGGCACAGAGACTTAAAAAACACACACATGATTACAGGCACATCTCAGGCTGCCTGTGCTGTCCTGATTGTTGCTGCTGCTGTTGGTAAATCTGAAGCAGGTATCTCCAAGAATGGGCAGACCCGTGAGCATGCCCTTCTGGCCTACACACTGGGTGTGAAACAGCTGATTGCTGGTGTTAACAAAATGGATTCCACTGAGCCACCCTACAGCCAGAAAAGATACGAGGGAATTGTTAAAGAAGTCAGCACCTACATTAAGAAAATTGGCTACAACCTTGACACAGTAGCATTTGTGCCGATTTCTGGTTGGAATGGTGACAACATGCTGGAGCCAAGTGCTAACGTGCCTTGGTTCAAGGGATGGAAGGTCACCTGTAAAGATGGCAATGCCAGTGGAACCACACTGCTTGAAGCTCGGGATCGCATCCCGCCACCAACTCGTCCAACTGACAAGCCCCTGCGTCTGCCCCTCCAGTTTGTCTACAAAATTGGTGGCATTGGTACAGTCCCTGTGGGCCGAGTGGAGACTGGTGTACTCAAGCCCGGCATGGTGGTCACCTTTGCTCCAGTCAACGTTACAACTGAAGTGAAGCCTGTTGAAATGCACCATGAAGCCGTGAGTGAAGCTCTTCCTGGGGACAGTGTGGGCTTCCACGTCAAGAACGTGTCTGTCGAAGATGTTCGCCGTGGCAATGTGGCTGGTGACAGCAAAAATGACCCACCAATGGAAGCAGCTGGCTTCACAGCTCAGGTGATCATCCTGAACTACCCAGGCCAGATCAGTGCTGGATGGGCACACCGCTCACATTGCTTGCAGATTTGCTGAGCCGAAGGAGAAGATTGGTTGTCGTTCTGGGAAAAAGCTGGAAGATGGCCCAAGTTTTTGAAATCTGGTGATGCCGCCATCGTTGATATGATTCCCGGCAAGCCCAGGTGTGTTGACAGCTGCTCTGACTACCCTCCTCTGGGTCGTTTCGCTGTTCGTGACATGAGACGGACAGTTGCTGCGGGTGTCCAAGCCGTGGCTGAGAAGGCAGTGGAGCTGGCAAAGTCACCAGGTCGCCCAGAAAAATCCCCAAAATCCCCAACACCTGCCACCGGTCTTACTCGGTGGTGGAAGAACTCTCAGAGCTGTGTCTCAGTCGGCCATTTCGGTTTAATAGTAAAAGGCTGGTGAGTCATTACAATGCATCGTACAAGCTTCAGAAGGAAAGGGGGATGGTCTGTGGGCCATTTGGTTCTTTTGTGCATGTGGCAGTCTCTACGTTATTCGTTTTTAAAATCAGTACTTTTTAATTGGAACAACATGACCAAAACTCTGTCACAGAATTTTGAGACCCATTAAAATAACAAAGTTTAATGAGAAACCTGTGTGTTCTTTTGGTTATGCTACTTTGGTAAAAGACTTCAGAGTTACCCATGACCTATTTCCAGTGTTATATCTGCTGATACTTTACAATTGGATAGTTCTGTTAACATTTTTTCTGGGTGGGAACTTTGGTGTCTCCCCCCCCCCCCACTTTGTCTTAGAGGGAGGAATCACCTGTCTCTTCATGGTAAAAGCTGTGGGAAAGGGGGGATCTGTTGGTATAACACTACATAGGTTAGGCCAGGTAACCAAAGAGTAACTTTGTGTTGTAAGCTAGTTTCTAAAGGCCAAATTCTGTAAAGTCCAGGTGTTACATATAAAATTTTGTAGTTACATTGATATTGAGTAAATTTGTTGGTATGTCAGATTTTAGTTTCCCAGTTTTATTGGATTGTGATTCACATTTACAAATGCTGAGGTAGTTTAAGAACCTGATGTGAGGCTTAAATAGTATTAAGCACTGTCTTGCTGCAGTTAATTGTATACAAATTCTAGGAAAAATAAATGATGCTGGAAGTTGAAAAAAAAATCAGTGGAAAAATATCCTCAGGTGAGGATTAACAAAAATAAATAATAAATAAATAAAATCTTTTAAAAAATCCCCAAAACACCACTTTTCTCCTTTGATAAAGGCTGGTACAGAGACCCCATAATTTAGACTTCCAGGACTCAGCATGGTCCTAGACTCAGGGAAAAATATCTTAACGCAGAGACACGTGACCTGTCATACAGGTATCAGCATGAAAGGGTTGTCAGGCCGAGAACCGAATTGTTTGAGATGGGAGATGTTCAAGAAAGTTGTTCAGCCCTAGCAAGTTTGGCTCAGTGGATAGAGCATGGGACTGTGGACTGGAAGGTCCCGGGTTCGATTCTGGTCAAGGGCTCATGCCCAGATTGTGGGCTCGATCCCCAGTAGGGGGCGTGCAGGAGGTAGCTGATCAATGATTCTCTCTCATCATTGATGTTTTTATCTCTCTCTCCCTCTCCCCCTCTGAAATTAATAAAAGAAAAAAAAAGTTGTTCAAGGAAATCAAGATTGAAGATGTTAGAGAAAGTTTGTTCTCCAACGTCTCCTATCTTGAACAAATTGGTTCTCAACCAAGTTGTTCATGGAAAAAATATCTTGGTTGTTGAACAAAACTTCGGTTCTCCACACACACCACCCCCCCACCCCATCCCTTCATGCTGATACTTGTATGATCAGTCACATGTCTCAGGAGAGAATGCTCAAGTCTGAGTCAGTTTACTGCTAAACCTCGAGCTAACATCTCAGGAAATTGTGCTGTGAATATTTTCTTTCTTTTTTGTTTTTAGGGGTCTGGAACGGATTAATTCAATTTACATGATTTCTAAAGGGAAAAATGACTTGGATTTTTAACAAATTGCTTCTTGAGCAGCCTTCCAGAATGAATTTGCGAACCGAGGTTCCACTGCACTCGGCATAAAGTGAGAGGTGATATACAGGGTGGGGCAAAAGTAGGTGTACAGTTTTAAGTACACAAAAACAGTTTAATCTTGTATTATTTATTAACTATTGTGTCAGTTTTCCATATGAGCCTCTGTAAACCTACTTTTGTATATTAGCTATCATTATTAACTCCCCGGGGGAACTTCAACTGGATTTGGAGCCTGGTCATCCAGCTGGAAAGGCCTACTTCGGCGTGTCTTGTGAATGTGATTTGCATAACAGTTAAAGCCCTGCTGACGTCAGGGACTCCTTGAAGCTCCAGGTCAGACCTAGTCCCGGAAGTAGTTCCTGCCACACAACCGTCCCACAATTGCCCCACCAATCTTGCTTCCTACATGCCTCCAGCTCAACCCTTGCCCTTGTCATCTCCTCCCCCAGAGTTCCACTTCCTCCTCCTCCTTTTCACCTTTCATCTCCTATCTTGTAGGGCTCCCAGAATGGGAATCAGAGGTGGAAACATCATAGGACAACTTTAATATTAAAGTGAGGTGAGTTCCACTGCCATCACCAACTTCCTGATTCTGTGCGTATCCACTGTATGTGGGCAGCGGCAAACCATTTCTCACTCAAACTGAGGTAACATCCCTGATGCTGAACATGTTTTATCCAAAGGATGGATTTACCAGAGAGTCATATTTGAATCAGAAGTTTCACTGGGCAGTTTTGACTAATTCTAAGGGAGACCTCTGTCCAGGGTAAGTTTCTCAGAGAAAAAGGGTCAACCTCTGGGGGAGGCTTTGGGAGCCATCCGTGTGGTCACCCATAGCCTCATTCTGACATCCAAATTGTCCTGGGACCCTCCACTTAGGGTGGGGGCAGCCCCACATTTGAACCACCCTCTGCTCCCACGCCTAACCTCACACTCTTAGCTGTTTCACTGATGTTGCATCAGGGAGGGTGATGAAATCAGTGTCAGCGGATTTTACCCGTGGATGCAACAGGCTGGAGGACTGGCTGAGGTCACTGAACTATGCACCCTCAGCTATCCAGAACTCCTAGACTTCTTAGCCATGGTGGAGGGGCTGGGACATCTAAGCTGGACAGAAGTAGCTCTTGCTTACACTGGTGTCTCAGAAGCACCATCACTTGCATCCCACGGGGCCCATGACCCTTTGGGCCACTAAGGTTGAAGAATCAGGTGGTTCTCAACAACAATTCCCTCCCTCCAACCCTCCTACCCTCCTACCCTCCACAGTGAGGCCGGAAGTGGGGGAGCCATAACACTTTATACAGCAGCATGTGGCTGCCCAGTTCTCAGAGTGCCTTCATGTCCATTCTCTCCCAGTGAGAACGACACTGTTACCAATGAAGAAAAAGAAGCCCTCTTATCTTCAGAGGGTATCTGGTGGGAACTAAACTTCATTGCCATTTTATTGGGAAAGAAATGAATGCTTATGTTTTGATTTTTCCTTAGGCAAGGGGAGGTAAGGACATTAGGTGGTGGTGGTGGTGGGGGGGTAGTTTTGAGAGGCAGAAAGATGAGGAAAAGGTTAAACAGGAAGGAATTTGAGATTAGATTCATTTAAATATTCACTACTCCACCCCACCCCTTCTGGAGCCATTTCAATTCCTGGAGAGCATTACACATATGTCCTATCCCAGGCCTCCAGCCACAGCAACCGCACGAGTCATTTCCCCTGGAGCTGAGGCTGCTTACCTGGGCTCCCCACAGCGGGGATGATGCAGGGAGGGGAATCCCACCTGCTGTGAGTCACCTGCTAGTATAAAGGGCGGGTGTTACAATGCAGGGACCTTAAAAAGGGACTCAAACAAGGAGAGAAAAATAAGGGAAGCAGCGGAGAACCTCAGTGAACAGAGGAAGCCAAACCAGAGACGCACAGAACAGAGAGAATCGGGCTCTGAACAGGGGGAAGTGGGCAGAGATTCCACAAGGACTGGGGCAAGGCCGCCAGATTTGAGAAGCACCAAGATGCTGGGGAGTAGAGCCATGCTGCTGCTGCTGCTGCTGCTGCTGACTTGCTGGACCACTCAGGGCCGGGCCGTGCCTAAAGGCAGCAGCCCTGCCTGGGCTCGGTGCCAGCAGCTCTCACAGAGACTCTGCACACTGGCCTGGAGTGCACACCCGCCAACGGGACCTGTGGTGAGTGGCACCCTCCGGGCCTAAGCAGGAGCCTCTCCGTGCTCTCCAAGGCTGCGGGACGGGGGACTCTGTGGCCTGGGTGGGAGCTGGAGGACAGGGAAGTGGGGCTCCTGGGAGAGTCATGGGCCTGAGTCCACATGGGGTGTGAAAGTGCTTACTTTATGCTTCTGCTCCATTCCAGGATCTACCAAGAGAAGTAGGAGAAGAGGAAGATGAGGCGACAAATGATGTTCCCCACATCCAGTGTGAGGACGGCTGTGACCCCCAAGGACTCCGGGACAACAGCCAGGTGCTAAGATGAGGCTGGGCCACAAGGAAGGGAATGGAGACATATCTGGGCGCCACGGTGAATTAGTAAAAGTCACATCTGTCCTAGTCCATTCAGGCTGCGGTGACAACATACCGTGGGCTGGGCAGTTTATAAAGGACAGAAATCTCTCCACAGTTCTGGAGGCTGTGAAAAATAAAGTCACTGGGTCCACACCCACGGAGATTAGGGTAGCAGCATGGTTGGGCGAGGGCCCTCTTCCAGATCGTACCTCAGAAGTGGCGAGGCAGCGCCCTGGGTCTCTTTTATAAACTCCAGTGCCATTCCTGAGGGCTCCATCCTCATGACATACTCACCTCCCACCATCACATTAGGGGTTAGGATCTTCACAGCTGGGTCTAGGAAAGGCAAAGAACTGGAGGGGTGTTTGGGGAATGGACTAGGGAGAGGGTCTCATTTTCTTTCACTGCTTTTTCTTCCCAGTCTTGCTTGCAAAAGATCCACCAGGGCCTGGTTTTTTACGAGAAGCTGCTGGGCTCAGACATTTTCACAGGAGAGCCTTCCCTGCTCCCCGATGGCCCCGTGAGCCAGCTTCACGCCTCTCTACTGGGTCTCAGGCAACTCTTGCAGGTATGCGTTAGGGGCTGGAGCACGGCAGCCTGTAGTCTCTGGCAGACGAGGGTGGTGGTGGTGGTGGTGGTGAAGGACCTAGAACCCTCTCTCACTGTGTCCTGTGTCCTTTCAGACTGAGGGGCACCATTGGGCGGCTGAACAGACTCCAAGCCTCAGCCCCAGCCAACCATGGCAGCGGCTCCTCCTCCGCCCTAAGATCCTGCGCAGCCTCCAGGCCTTTGTGGCTGTGGCTGCTCGGGTCTTTGCCCATGGAGCAGCAACCCTGAGCCCCTAAAGCCAACAGCTTAAGGATGGCCTCCAGATCTTCATGGCTAAGACGAACCTATCGGCTGAGGCACCTGTGAGCCAACAAGTGACTCAGTCATTAATTCTAATGGGACCTGCCTGTGTTGAAAAAATTACCAGTACTGGCGGGTTTATGATGCAGACCCAGGACATGTTGAGTATTTATTAGAGGGGAAGGGAAATTTTGGGATTATTTATTCTATTGGCAGCAGTTTGAGGGGGAGGATTATTTATTATATTTATACTGACTTATTTACTTTTTTCAATAAACTTATTTATATGGATATTTAAGTCTAATTTCTAGGTTTGGTTGGGGAAAAGAAGACAAATGAAAAAACAGGGATGAGGGACTATAATATGCAACCTTCTTCTACTCCGGGGCTATGGTGGAGAGGGTATTTCCTTTTGACCCCCTGGTGTATACAGTAACTGGGATATTTTGGTCTTAATCCCTGCATGGCTAAGCAAGATGAAAGGGATGACAAGGGGACGAGATTAGGAAACGGGACACCTCTCTTGCTCCCTGACCCAGTGCCTCCTTCTCTGCTTTCTTGGCCAAGAGTGTATTTAGCCAAAGATGGGAATCCCGATCACTGCAGGATCCAAAGTCAGAGCTGTTTGAGCAGAAAGGGCATTCCAGGAAGATAAAGGTAAATCCCCCAAACGAATGGGATTCTCCCTCAATGGCTATCTGTGGGCCCCTTCAGAAGGGAGTTTGATTACCCCGAGGGAGTTAAACTACCTTTGAAAGGAAGTATGGAAATGTTCTAGTGATTATTTCTCCTTTCTCCGTCTTCACAATATCAACAAGAAACATGGGCTTTGGAGTCAGACAGACCCAGGTTTGAAATTTGGCTTTGGCACCAAGCTGCTGAGGAACAAGGGGCTAATTCCATAACTAACACCCGCTCCCTGACACACTCATACACAGCTTACTTCCCCCGGGAGAATCTATGGGTCAGGAAAGGCTGCTCCAAACAGGGGGGTAAGAAGAAGAAACATGACCAGAGGGGCGTCCTGGGGTGGGTGGAAGACAAGCCATGCTTTGCTGACCCTGGCCCTCCATGGCCTATTGGTGTTTTCAAGAACATTCGTCTTTGTGAGAAGGGAAAGAAAGAAGATCAAAGCGGAAACGTTTCTAGGTCAGCACGGAGTTTATCAGCCACTTCCGCTCAGATGGGACTCTTTCTCAATAGCACTGTTCCTCTAACACACGATTTTCAACCAGTGTCCCCCAGATTTTTTAAACATACAACACCTAACTTTATTCAGGAGCACTGACCTCTTTTCCCTTAGACTGTCAAATAAAAAAATAACAACAACCAACACAATAGCCATCCTGTATGAATGAATCAAAATTACACCTATTTTTCTGTCAGATCGGCCAAAACATTTGTTTTTTGGTGTGCTGCAAAATTTTAGTAATTAGTTTCTATGTGCTATGAGATGAAAAAGGTTGAAAGCCGCTGCTCTCACATACCAGGCAGGAAATAGCCGCGTGTAGAAGGCCTCACTTTCATTTGCATCTCAGGTTTACTAGAAGCACATCTTAGAGCAATGGCAGTAGTCCCGGGGTTTCCTGGGAATGGCTAAGGTGGGAGGTTGTCCAGAGCTCATGAAAAACCTTCAAGGTCCTAAGTTCCAGGAACGTGATCTCTGCCCAGGTCCATGCCCAAGGAATAGAAACAGTCTTTTCAGGTAAACAATATATTGCACAAAAGAAAGGGATGACGTCTTAAGGGAGAAATATCTAAGACCCAGGGCTTCTCTTTCTCTGTAAACGTACCAATCTATACTATAAAAAGCAGTTCCTGAGTTCCCAGCTAGCGAACATCCCTGGTCTCCTAAGCATTGGGAAAGTGGAGACGAGGCAGCATTAGTTATTGTGCAAAGCTTCACAGGCACATTAGGCTGGTAGGATCGGTTTCCAGGGGAGGAATGGATGTGGCCACTGCTACAGGCTCCAGGTCCTGCCCTGCCTTTAGCAGTGGCTCTAACTCCAGGCCCAGCCCTGGCTCTGGGGTGTGTGTGTGTGGGGGGGTGGGGGTGGGGGTAAGGAGGGGTCGGAGGGAGATCGGTAAGAAGAGGAGGTCTACCTCCTACTTCCTCTTCAGAGGGGAGCTTCCCAGTGTGGCTGAGGCAGAAAGCTCTCAGTCCCTGTAGGAAAAGAGGAAATTTAGGACAAGAGTGAGGGGAGGAAGAAAGGAGAAGGTCATCCTGGGCATGAGGGAGAAATGGAGTCCTGCCATGTGTCAGTTCCCCACTGAGGGCCCACGCTGGTGGGCGCCAGGTTAGCCTTACCCGCTATTAAAAAGTTGAAATTCTTCCATACTGGAAAGGAGCAACTTCTCTGAGCCCTCCAAGTTCCTCCTAACTGTCCTGGCCTGTTCCTAAAACCGCTACCCCTCCAAGCACAGCAGGCAGCCTCCAGGATCCTAGTTAGAGCCATGGCCAACATCTGTTCTGGTTCACATGTCCCTCTCACTTCAAATCAGGCCGTTAACCCAGCTTAGAAGAGGCACATGCCTGATTTCCCATCCTGGGAGAGCAACACCATGATGCGGGGATGATATGGGTAAAAGATATGGAAAGAACAGAGGAAACACAGTCCTAGTAGTCAGGAGTCAAGGGCCCATCCGTGAAGAAATGGCTCTGGGGGAAGTTGTACGCCTCATCCACGGTGTTCTGGCCAGCTAACAGTGGGTCTCCGTTTGGCATGATTTCTTCAATCTTCATGTTGTTTCTGAAGACTGGGTAGCCCAGAGAAAGAAGTGAGGTCCTGATCTTAGGTAAGGAGTTCCCAACCCAGCAAGGACAGTGAGGGAGATGGTAGCAGAGGCCTGGGCAAGGCCTGAGATTAGGTAGGGCAGGGGTTGGCGTCTCCAGACCCATGTCATCACTTACTTTCCATCTCCTCAATGTTCAGGTGTCTCAGATCATGGGGCAAATCTGGCTCTGGCTCTGGCTCTGGCACGGGCTGTGAAACAGGCTCTAGAGGAGGCTCCAGCTTCAGTTCTGGTCCCAGGTCCAGTGTGGGCTCCAGCTCCAGCTCGGGCTCCAGTGGCTCCAGCTCAGGCCCCAGATCCAGCCCTGCCTTTAGCAGTGGCTCCAACTCCGGGTCTAGTCCTAGCTCTTGCCCTGGTGCTACGCCCGGGGGCAGGTCTAATGGCTCTACTTCTGGCTCCAGATTAAGCTCCAGCGGTTGTTGCAGCTCATCCACCTGTCTGGATACCCCAATACAGACAAAGGGGAGTACTTAGCAGTTTAGGTGAGGTCAGAATGGTAGAGCAAGCAGAGACTACTTCTCTAATCTAAGAAGGTAAAGGAGCAGAGGGCTCTTAGCACAGGCTTTTCTCTGCCCTGGCCAGGTAACTCGGTTAGAGCGTCATCCCGATATGCCAAGGCTGCAGGTTCAAATCCCTGATCAGGGCATATACAAGAGTCAACCAGTGAATGCATAAATAAGTGGAACAACTAATCCATGTTTCTCTGTTTTGTTTTTTTTCTTCTTTCTCTCTCCCGTCCTAGCTCTCTCTAAAATTAATTACAAACAAAGGACACAGGCTTTGCAGAGTCTGAATCCTATCAGTCAGGCTTACCAGAGTTTGAATCCTATCATTTACTAGCTGGGTGACCTTAGGCAAGTTAACTAACGTCTCTGAGCCTCAGATTTATCATCTGTAAAATGGGAACAACAATACCTAATAATTTTTGAGAGGCAGGAGGCTGGTTAAAAGCAGGGCTTTGGAATCTGACAGACCTGGATCCTTTCGTAGCCAGGGACCTCGAGCATGCCACTTCACTATGCTAAACCCGTTTCCTCAGCTGGCGACAGTAATAAGTCTCTGCCTCACAGGACTTTTATGAAAATTCAATAAGTGAAAAAATGAGCACAAAGTTTTAGCCCAGTGCCTTGTATATAGTAAACTTTCATTAAATATTCCTGTTCCTATTACCTACTCATATGAATTCTCATAATGATTAATTTTTTTAAAATATATTTTTATTGATTTTAGAGAGGAAGAGAGAGATAGAAACAATAATGAGAGGGAATCATTGATTGGCTACCTTCTGCACATTGGACCGAGCCCACAACCCAGGCATGTGCCCTTGACTGGAATTGAACCCGGGACCCTTCGGTCTGCAGGCCGATGCTCTATTCACTGAGCCAAACTGGCTAGGGCAGGACTAACTTTTTAAAAATGTTATAAAAGTATCTAGTACCATGTTTGGCATCAATCAGATGTCCATTAACATCAGGGCTTATGACTCTTATTATCAGGGAACCTCTGTGGAGACAGCTGAGGGATGGCAGCAGGAAAATAGAGAAGAGAGAGAGTAGAAGAGCAGGAAAAACCTAGAGGACTGGAGAGCGTGGCGAGGAGGAGAGAAGGCCAGGGAGACTGGACGTGGACAGGCTGGTTGACCATGTCGGCAGAAAGGGTTGCGGGGGGTGGGGTGCGGGGGGGGGGGGGATGGCGCAGGGTTCCCATCTCACCTGTTAGAGACCACGATGAGCTTCCGTGTCAGGTACTTCCTTTGCTCCTCGAGGTTAACTGTCGGGGACGCACACAGAGGCGGGGAGGTTAGTGATGAGATCCAGACCGATGTCCTGACAGTCACATCTCCTTACTAATTAGCAGTGTCCCACGGACAAATCCCTTCACTGCTCTGCATGTTGGTACGGGAGGCGTTGGCCTGGTGGACGCCTGCAGTCTCCCAGTGAAGTCAGTCAGCGACTCTCACCTTTGTCCTCGTAGTAGCACCCGAAAGCTTCATCCCGGGGGGTGCGGGGGTAGAGGAAGCGCAGGGGGTTCTCGGGGATGTTCTCCTCGGTGAGCAGCTGGTAGTGGCGGATGATTTTGGTCAGCGGGAGCGACTGCAGCACCTCCTTGGTGAAGGGCTTCACAGAGTGGATGAGCACCTTATCTGGACAGTGGAGAGTGGAACAGGCAGGCTTGAGAGAGGAGGCCGGGCCTGGGCGCTCCACTCTGCCTGCCACCCCAGACCTGCTGGGGGGTTTGGGAAGGGGCCTGGGCGCTCCACTCTGCCTGCCCACCCCAGACCTGCTGGGGGGTTTGGGAAGGGGCCTGGGCGCTCCACTCTGCCTGCCCACCCCAGACCTGCTGGGGGGTTTGGGAAGGGGCCTGGGCGCTCCACTCTGCCTGCCCACCCCAGACCTGCTGAGGGGTTTGGGAAGGGGCCTGGGCGCTCCACTCTGCCTGCCCACCCCAGACCTGCTGGGGGGTTTGGGAAGGGGCCTGGGCGCTCCACTCTGCCTGCCACCCCAGACCTGCTGGGGGGTTTGGGAAGGGGCCTGGGCGCTCCACTCTGCCTGCCCACCCCAGACCTGCTGAGGGGTTTGGGAAGGGGCCTGGGCGCTCCACTCTGCCTGCCACCCCAGACCTGCTGGGGGGTTTGGGAAGGGGCCTGGGCGCTCCACTCTGCCTGCCCACCCCAGACCTGCTGAGGGGTTTGGGAAGGGGCCTGGGCGCTCCACTCTGCCTGCCCACCCCAGACCTGCTGGGGGGTTCGGGACGGAGCCGGGGAAGCCGGGCACAGGCAGCAGGGCAGGAAGGAGCGGCTGGGGGAGCAGCAGGGTGGGGCAGCTGACCATCATCCTGGTGTTCCACCCAGGAGCAGGTAATGCCGCCTTCGGAGGTCTCGCTGAAGCGCAGTAGGAAGGTACCAGAGACGGTCTTCTTCAGCAGCCTGCGCTCCTGGCTCCGGCTCACAAACCCCATGATGCGCCTGGAGCAGAGAAAGCAGCTGAGCGGCCCTCCTGCCGCCCGCTTCCGTGGGGAGGGAGAGGGCGCCAGCTTTCTGCCCTGGCGCTGCCACTACAAACTGTTCCCCTGTGGCCACGTCACTTCGCGCTGACAACATCCACCTCCAGGGCTGGAAGAGGTGTGAGGATTCAGGAGGCCATACCGATGAAAGACAGCTTGTAAAAGGCAGTGTGCCGTGCAAAGGGGCAGGCAGTGTGGTGGGAGAGCACAGGCTTGGGCTCAGGCCCGGCTTTGGATCCTGACTCAGCCCCTTTACTTTCTCTAAGCCTTCGTTTCCTCACCGGACACGAGGGGGCAACACCCCGCACTCAGCATGGCTGTGAGGTTACACGAGAGAATTCATGAATGCACCCAGCAGGCTCTGGATCACAACAGCTGCTTGACAAACACCGGCTCTCACTGTTATTGCAAAGGGGAGGGAGTGTGACCTGGGCCCAGTTTTTGCTCTCTCTCCCGATTTGCCACATGAGGGCGCACAGAGCCCACTCGAGCCTGGAGAGGCAGCGGGGTCTAGGGAGAGGGAGGCTGACCCAGGTCTTACCCATCATTCCAGAGATCCTTCAGGTGCTCATGTACCAGGTCCAGAATTTTGTCTAACCACGTCCAGAATGGTAGCTTCCCAGGCGGGCTCTCTCGCTGAAGGAGGAGTGGAAAAGCAGGGAGATGTGGAGTGGCCCTCGGGGTGGGGACGGAGTGTTGGGGGTGGGGCGGGGTTTGGACTGGGGCTAGGATCTGGCTGCCCAGGAGGAGGGTGTTACCTTAGTGAAGTCGGCCCAGGACAACAGCGCACCCTCATTCCCCGAGTTCTGTCCTGTGGGCAGAAAGCCCGTTAGCTGGCGGGAGGAGGCAAGGCCAGGGCTCCTGCGGTGGAGAGGACAGCGGGCCGGGGCTGGCCGGAGAGGAGGTCCGTACCAAACAGCTTGTCCTTCAGCATGCTCAGCTGGTCCTGGTCGAGGCCTCGGCCAACGTAGGAGGAGAACTGCCAGCTGAGGGCCGGGCCCAGTAAGGTCCAGGGGGCCTTTGGGGGGCTGGAGAAGAACTGCTGATTCTGCAGGTATGGGAAGAGGGCAGGGTGGCTCAGAGCAGCACCCTCACACCAAGCTGCCACCCCTCCTCACCGCCCTTCTCCTACCTGAGGGTTTGAGCTGAGCAGATTGAACCAGAGAATCGAGGCCCAGGCGATGGAGAGTTGACTCATGTTAGAAATAATCACCACAGGGAGGGTGTCTGCCTGGGAGAAGACAGGTGTCACAGTGAGGCTGTGAGGATTCTAGCTGCAGACGTTTGGGCGGGGCCAGGGGCAATATTTCACCGGAGAGGCTTCTGTTAACCCCTCCTGTGCCCTCCCCCAACCTGCTCCAGCTCGCCCATCTCCGTCTTCACTCACTTTCAGTTCCTGCTTCAGTCCCTGGTAGGTGTATCTGACCGTGAAGCTGATGACGTGCAGTTCCTCGGTCACACCCAGCAGACCCTGGGACAGCCACAGCCGTGAGCAGAGGGCCCTGGGGCATGTCCCTCCTGCCCCCAGCCCTCTGTCCAGGCCTCACCTTACTGCTGCCCTTTCCTGAACCACCCGAGCGTTGCTCCAACAGAGTCTGTGAATTGAGGGGAAGGAGAGAGAATGCCAGAGGAGGGACCCAGCATCCCTGGAACCCGTTTGGCCCACAAGACTTCCCAAGGCCTGGGCACTTGCCCCCGCCTGTTCCATTGGATTAGAAACAGAAGCTACTAGCCTCTTACCAGATAGCCGAAGTCCCAGATTAAGCCCTGACTCTGCCCTTTCTCGGGGGTCAAAGTTTTCTGGGTTGAGGTCAGAATGTTGAACTTCCGGAAGCTATTCCAGGAGGAAGAAAACATATGAAGGACAGGGACAGAGTTATTCTAAAATTCAGCAGGAAGACAACCAAGCTCCATTTCATTTCAGGCCTCTCCATCTCCCTCTGCTTATGTGCCACCCACATCAGCCTTCTCCCGTCTGTGCCCCCCTCGGGGCTGCCACATGTGGTTGTGCAGCTCACGCAATGCACAAAGGTTTGCAGCTTTTTTGTCAGGTACCTACCCTTGTGATTGAGGAGGATTCCTGAAAAGAAATAAAATAAAATAAAGTCACTGGGAAGCAAAACAGCATAGAAATTAGGAATGTGGTCTTTGGGATCAGACAGACCTAAGTTCAAACCCAAGTCTGCAGCTCACTAGTTATGTGGCCTTCAAGACCCATCATCTCACTGAGCTTGTTTTCTCGTCTGAATGGTGCACGGATAACAGCTAACGCACAGGGTTTCCAGACTATTAAATGAATGTCTGACAAGCTGCATGTCACATAGCAGGTGCTCAACAAAAGGGATGAATTGTCATTTCTCTGAGGCAGGAGTGGAGGGGGAAGAACACAGCCCCAGAGCCTTCGGGAAAAGGAGGTGTCTTCTCTGCCCGCCCCCACCCTCCCTACGCCCCCCGTCAGCCCACAACCTGGCCACTCTTGGGTCCCACCTTTCACCTGCTCCAACTTACTTGTCAATAAAGACTTCTGCAGTCAGTGACTCGCTGCCTTCCTGGAGCCTCACCAGCAGCCTGGGGAGGAGAGAGATGGATGGAGAAAGTGGTCAACCTCAACTTCCGAATAGACCAGATGTTTGGAAAAGATAAGGGAAGAGATTAGAAGAGGTAGATTGGCCGAAACCGGTTTGGCTCAGTGGATAGAACGTCGGCCTGAGGACTGAAAGGTCCCGGGTTCGATTCCGGTCAAGGGCATGTACCTAGGTTGCGGGCACACCCCCAGTAGGAGGTGTGCAGGAGGCAGCTGATCGATGTTTCTCTCTCATCGATGTTTCTAACTCTCTATTTCTCTCCCTTCCTCTCTGTAAAAAATCAATAAAATATATTAAAAAAAAAAAAGAAGAAGAGGTAGATTGATTGAGCGGGGGGCGGGGGGAGAGAAGGAACAGCCAAGAGTGGGAAGATCTTTAAAGCCAGAAAGCGAACAGTGCCAGGTCTGGAAAAAGGAATCAGGAATGAATTCTGAAATGCCCACCTTGTTCGGACAGTGAACTTGCTCCCAGTCCTGAGGATGAGGGGTCGATGGGGAGTCTGAGGCATGCAAGGCTGGGTTTCTACCACAAAGGCTCTGGGCAGAGAGAAGTGGAGAGACTATAGAGCTCAGCATCTGTAACAGTGGCTCCCCTGCTCCTTCCCTCCCTAGAGGTCCCTCTGTGGCCTCCAAACCTGTGGAGCAGATGTTGTAGCAATTCTGTGACCTGGGCCTCCTGCAGGCCCACCCCTGAGATCAGAGGGTCATTCTCATAGCTAACCAATTGACTCAAGTCCTTCAGTTCCTTCAGCAGCTGTCGCAGATGAAACATTAGTTTTGCTCCATCTGTGAACCTGAGTGATAGAACCCAAGGGAGAGAGAATCCATGAGTTTTCTGGAGCCCCCAAACAGGCTCTCAGAGCTCCCCTTTAACTATGTGGAGAATTAAAACTGATTGGGACAAAAAAAAAAAAAAAAGAATCCAGGAAGCACTGATTATCAAACATGATTCATAATCCAAGAAATGAAAATCAAAGCCACTTTCACATTAAAATTGGTAAAAGATGAACACAATAAAGCTAACTTTCACATAATGTTTGATATATACTATTTATTTTAAGTGTGTTACACACATGAATGCATTTAATCCTTACAACCACCCTATTTAGTAGATACTATTATTACCCCCATTTTACAGCTGATAAAACTGAGGCACAGAAAAGTTTAGTGAAAGCGACTTGCTCAAGGTCATAAAACTAGTAAGGAATAAAATTGTATGTAATCCAAGGCAGTCTGGCTGCACAGTTGATACTTTTGACTTCTATAGTTTACTGACTCTATAAAAAAACTAATAATAGGCAATGTAGTGACAGGAAAACAATCATATACTATATATAAGCAAACAAATTGGGATAGTAGTTTGAAACTATTTTTTAAAAAGCCTCAAAAAGTGTGCATACATTTTATAGTATTCCATTTCTAAGATATATCCTAAGAAAATAATCAGACAAATGGAGAAAGATAAATGTACCAGGAAATTCATAGCTTTGTTATTTGTCATAGAAAATTAGAACCATTTGGTTATTAGGTATATAAATTATGACATATACATGTAATGAAATACTATGCAACCATTAAATATAATGATATAGGCTCAAATATTTAACATGGAAAAATGTCCACAAATATTAAAAAATTACAAGATAGTATAGATATGATTTGACTTCTGCTTAAAATAGATGTATTTTTGTGTACAGGCATAGGGGAAATCTGGAAAAAGTATACAAAAGCATAAACAGACGGTACCTACTTCTGCATGATTATATTAAACAGATGGTTGATTTCTTTCTTTTCTCTTTTATTTTTTAAATTATTATTATTATGTTTAATATGTTTTTATTGATTTCAGAGAGGGAGGGAGAGAGAGAGAGGTAGAAACATCAATGATGAGAGAGAATCATTGATTGGCTGCCTCTTGCATGCCCCCCGACTGGGGACTGAGCCCACAACCTGGGCATGTGCCCTGACCAGGAATTGAACGGGTGACCTCCTGGTTCCTGGGTTGGTGCTTAACTGCTGAGCCACACCTGGCCGGGCATTCTTTACTCTTTCATGTTGTCTGAAATTTTTTCAAATGGTATACACTGTATTTGTAATCAGAAAAAGCAATACCTCTTTTTATTAAAAAACAATGAAACAAGACAAGCTCTCATTCCTGGGAGCATGCTGGCTCCTTTCCCTTACCTGTCTTCTTTCCTCACAGGCACGTATCTCCTAAACTCTAAGGAACCCCATGAGACTTGCAACCAGGGGAGCAACAGGCCGTGGTAGCTCATCCAGGGCTAACTCCTGAACCTGTCCTCAAGGCCCCCTTTTCTCTGACTCTCCAGTGAGCTGACAGCAGCTCTGCCTTTGCTCACTTCTTTCCCATAACGTTTCTAGAGCCAAAGCAGCCCTGCCTAGGCTGTCTTCTGTTGCTTCTTCTAGCCTAGGCCCTTCCTTGTTTTACTGTCCCCAGATTTAATAAATGTACTCTTGTCCTAGCCAGTTTGGCTCAGTGGATAGAGCATCGGCCTGCAGATTGAAGGGTCATGGGTTTGATTCAGGTCAAGGGCATGTGCCTCAGTTGCAGGCTCAATACCCGGCCTCAGGTGCAGGAGACAACCCACCGATATGTCTCTCTCACACTGATGTTTCTTTTTGTCTCTCCCTCTCCCACTCTCTCTTAAAAAAAAAAAAAAAAATCAATGGAAAAATATCCTCAGGTGAGGATTGACAAAAACAAAACAAAAACCCACAAACAAATAAATGTACTACTGAGATAAAAAAATTTTTTAAAAAAATACAATGAGTCCTAGCTGGTTTGGCTCAGTGGCCTATGGACTGGGGAGTCCTGGGTTCAATTCCAGTCAAGGGCACATGCCCGGGTTGTGGGCTCGATCCCCAGTAGTGGGCGTGTAGGAGGCAGCCGATAATGATTCCCTCTCTTCATTGATGTTTTTATCTCTCTCTCCCTTCCTCTCTGAAATCAATAAAAATATACTTAAAAAAAAATAAATTGAGCCAGGCCAGTGTGGCTCAGTTGGTTGAGCATTATCCCATGCATCAGGAGGTCTCCAGTTTGATTCCTGGTCAGGGCACATGCCCAGGTTGCAGGCCTGATCTCCAGTGTGGGGTGTGCAGGAGACAGCCGATCAATGATTCTCTCTCATCATTGATGTTTCTATCTCTCTCTCCCTTTCCCTTCTTCTCTGAAATAAATTTTAAAATATATTTTAAAAATTAATATAAAATAAAAAGTTTACTAGAAAAATAGCAAGAAATTAAAAACAACCTAAATGTCCAAAAAGAATAGTTCATTAATTAAATTATGTTACCTCCATATAGAGAACAATAATGCAACCATTGAAAGTAACATCCTATATAATAAAGAGCTAATACGCTAATTAGACCTAACAGTAGAATGACCATCTGGACATCCTTCTGGCTGACCGTCCATACAAAGCCAGGACTGAGAGGGCCGGCCGAGGCTGTGAGGGGCTGCGAGGGAAACCTGGGTCCCAAGTGCCAGAGGGAAGCCGGTGACGGCAGCTGGGAGAAGGAAGGCCTACTCTAGCAAGAATTTCATGCATCAGGACTCTAGTGGGTAAATATTATAATATACTGCTAAGTTAAAAAGAAGAAAAACAGCCGAAACCGGTTTGGCTCAGTGGATAGAGCGTCGGCTTGCGGACTGAAAGGTCCCAGGTTCGATTCCGGTCAAGGGCATGTACCTGGGTTGTGGGCATATCACCACTGGGAGATGTGCAGGAGGCGGCTGATCGATGTTCTCTCTCATCGATGTTTCTGACTCTCTATCTCTCTCCCTTCCTCTCTGTGAAAAATCAATAAAATATATTTTAAAAAAAAAAAGAAGAAGAAAAACAAGCCTACATGTCTCAAAATAGTATGAATGGTATGATTCAATTTTTTAAAATATATTTTTTATTTATTTCAGAGAGGAAGGGAGGGGATAGAGAGAGAGAGAGAGAAACATTAATGATGAGAGAGAATCATTGATTGGCTGCCTCCTGCATGCCCCACACTGGGGATTAAGTCTGCAACCCAGGCATGTGCCCTTGACCAGGATTAAACCTGGGACCCTTCAGTCTGTAGTCTGACGCTCTTCAAACTGAGCCAAACTGGCTAGGGCTCAATTTTTGTTTAATAATGTTACAGTAGCTACATCTGGGTAGTAAGGTAATAAGTAATTTTCTCTTTTTTTGCATTATGTTCACTGCACAAACAATAATAGTATATTTCCCAGGTGATTAAAAATGAAAAGCTCTGAGCTCCTAGGGCACTTGAAACTAAAGAGAAAATGAACAAATGGGACTACATCAAAATAACAAGCTTCTGCACAGCAAAAGAAACCATCAACAAAACAACGAGAAAACCCACTGCGTGGGAAAACATATTTGCCAATGTCATATCTGATAAGGGCCTAATCTCCAAAATTTATAGGGAACTCATACAACTTAACAAAAGAAAGATAAACAATCCAATCAAAAAATGGGCAAAGGACGTAAATAGACACCTTTCAAAAGAGGACATTCAGAAAGCCAACAGACATATGAAAACATGCTCAAAGTCACTAATCATCCGAGAGATGCAAATCAAAACAACAATGAGGTACCATCTCACACCTGTCAGACTGGCTATCATCAACAAATCAACAAACGACAAGTGCTGGAGAGGATGTGGAGAAAAAGGAACCCTCCTGCACTGCTGGTGGGAATGCAGACTGGTGCAGCCACTATGGTAGACAGTATGGAGTTTCCTCAAAAAACTAAAAATGGAACTCCCATTTGACCCTATGATCCCTCTTCTAGGAATATATCCCAAGAAACCAGAAACACCAATCAGAAAGGATATATGCACCCATATGTTCATAGCAGCACAATTCACCATAGCTAAGATCTGGAAACAGCCTAAGTGCTCATCAGTAGATGAATGGATTAGAAAACTGTGGTACATCTACACAATGGAATACTATGCTGCTGTAAAAAAGAAGGAACTCTTACCATTTGCAATGGCATGGATGGAACTGGAGAGCATTATGCTAAGTGAAATAAGCCAGTCAATGAAGAAAAAAGACCACATGATCTCACTCATTCATGGATAATAAAGACCATTATAAACTTATGAACAATAATAGATACAGAGGCAGAGCTGCCTCAAACAGATTGTCAAACTGCAGCGGGAAGGCCAGAGAGGGTTGGGGGGCAGGAGGTAGGGGGGTAAGAGATCAACTGAAGGACTTGTATGCATGCATATAAGCATAACCAATGGACATAAGACACTGGGGGGTAGGGGAGGCCAGGTGATTGTCAAGGGCCGGGGGAAAAAAAAGGACACGTGTAATACCCTTTGTAATACTTTAAGCAATAAAAAAAAAAAATGAAGGGCTCTGGGTATCGAGAATGAAGAGCAGAGTACAGTTGTAGTCAGATAAGGGAGCTGGGATCGTTCTGGGGAGCAGAGAGTAGGAAAGCAATACCGTATACAGGACCTTACAAAGCACAGGGCGGTGGCTAGGACTAGGGCTGGGTGAGCCTGAGGGCGGGGAGGTGCCTCTCACCACTTCTCTAGCTGGAGAAGTTCCAACCCTCCGTCTGGGGGGGCTCCAATGCAGGTTTTCTGCTGCTGCACTTTCCATTGCTCCAAATTGGGTAGCAGTAGCTCAATTAGGGTAGTTAATCGGCCTAGCAGTCCTCTGGAGGCATCCAGCACCTCCTAAGAAAGACATAAGTGAGTGTGGAGCACCTCTCACCATCATCCTCCACCATCCAACTGGGGATAAAGGGACAAAAAAGCCAAGGCCAAGAGGCCAAGGCTCCCAGGTCCCGCATCTTCCCCAGCCCCCTGCTGCCCACGCCCTCTGTTCTTTGCCTCCCACCTTTCTCTTTCTGTCCAGTTCATTGAGAGTTGCCTGCAGAACCTGCTGCTGTCTGGTCTGATGGGGGTCCAAAGAAGATGTCCTCACTGGAATGGCAGGAGCAGGAAGTGAGACAAGTGCTCAGACCTAGGGCTCCTTCCCCTCATCTTCCTGACCTAGGCCTCGGTCAGGGTTGGGAAGGGGGAATTCTGACGGGAGAGGAAGGGGAACCAAAGCAAAGCACGGATCCCTCTGGGCCTGCAGGCGAATTCTCAGTGATCATGTTGAAACAGAAGCCTACTCTACCTACTAAGGCAGTTTCCCATGCAACTCCCCCAGCATTCACTACTGTCCCTCAGCTACACCTCCAGCCCAACCCCCACAACAAACCCTGGCACTTGTAGCTTTGCCTGGCAGCAGAACTATAACTATAGCTAGTGAGGTGTAGCCAAAGGTGATTACTTTTTACTGGGCCTTCCAGCAGGAACCTGTCCTTCTCCCACCCCTCAATGTGCTTCCTACCTGGGCCCTGAGCCTTGAATCGGAAGAGGAAGACATCCTGCAGGTCTTTCAGCTGGCTGATGGCCTTCACCAGCTTCTGTAGAGGGGAGGAGACCAGGTGAGGCTGCTTCTGTGGGAGGAGGCAGGCAGATCCTGCCCACCCTGACTCTTGCCACATCTACCAACCTCCATCATGGCCTTCAACTCCAGGATCCGGGATTCAATCTCATGCTGCTGGCTCTGCACAGGTGCTTCGAGGGCTGGCTCTTCTTGCTCCTGCAATAAGAGGCTTTGAGCACATTCAACTCTGACCTTTTATCCCTAAAATCCAGTCCTGAAGTTATATGACAGGCTATTTGGGGGATCTTATTCCGAGACAAATTTCCTGAGTCCTTTCCATGGTCCCTCGCCACTCCAGGGGCTTTTCATATCATCAGCAAACTGCTCTCACCACTTGAGCCCTCTGAGCCTGCATCAGAATTCTCTTTTCTTCCAGAAGGAGATTAAAGATCATCTCAGCCAACTGGATAGGGCCCCGGGGTAAGGCCTGCAGGAGGCAAAGAGAGAACATTGATCCCATTCAACTGCCTTCAGTGCACATTCCCATCAGTGATGCAATACTGCCCCTCCCTCAGGGCCCCTAGCCCTTCCCTTTCTCACCACAGGCCCACAAACCTAGTCTCTTCCCAACAGCTTCATCTAAACACTGACCTTCACTCTGCCAGCGATCCCCCAAATCCAGACTCTCTTCCCCTTTCCCCAGGGCTGCCCCTGTCCCTTTGCACCTCCAGGTCCTGTTCTATACCCAAAACCGTACTCTACAGCTCCCATTCCCACTCCTCCAAGTACCTGAATGTCCCGATAGAATTTTCGCAAGTTATGCTGTAACAACAGGCACTCGGGGTCCTGGCTGCAGCGGGCACACTCATAGTTTAGTTGGTCCAAGAAGTGGAAGCACAGCATATTAGCCTGGGAATTATCATTGCCCAGCGCAGCTTCCTGCCTGGAGACCAGGAATAACAAAGATTAGTATCTCCGCAGGGTTGCTACTATCTTCAGGCCTTCTAACCCACCCTGCCCTTGGTGTCTACAGGATCCTCAGAAAAAAAGAACCCATTTTCCTCATTCTCCACCACCCAGCTTTCTGAGAGCCTCACCAGTTCTGGTCTTCAATCCAAACAGCCAAGTACTGTCGAATGTCCACCGGCAGGAGGCTATTTGTGTAGAGCTGGTGCAGCTGATCCTGAAATCGGCTGTCGAGATTCTGCAGCATCTCCCACTGCGCCATTTGGGATCTGAGTCTGAAGGATTTAGGTTCCCAATTGTAAAGTTTGCTGGACTAAATCACCCACAGTGTCATGACACTTTATTATTACATATTAAAAATGTCTTTAATTATACAGGTAAGAAAAAAACAGGGGGGGTGTCTATTGATTTCAGAGAGGAAGGGATGGGGAGAGAGACATAGACCCCATTCCCAATCTTGGTCTCTTCCCGTCTTCCCCAGAAACCAATATTATTAGTTTGGTACATATTCTTCCAGGGAGTACCATTTAAGAGCTCCTTTTTTTTTTTTTTTTTAATATATTTTATTGATTTTTTACAGAGAGGAAGGGAGAGAGATAGAGAGTTAGAAACATCGATGAGAGAGAAACATCGATCAGCTGCCTCCTGCACATTCCCCACTGGGGAAGTGCCCGCAACCCAGGTACATGCCCTTGACTGGAATCGAACCTGGGACCTTTCAGTCTGCAGGCTGACGCTCTATCCACTGAGCCAAACCAGTTTCGGCTCCTTTTTGTTTTAATGGTAGTTTTCAAACACACACCGAAATAGAGTGAATAGTACAAGGATCATCCATGTACCAATCCTTCATCTTCAACAAACATTAATGATGTTTCTACCATTTGTAAAATCTATCTCCCCCAATACATCTATCTATATAAAAGGCTAAGCAACCATTATGACCAGTCAACTGTTCGACTGGTCAACCAGTCGCTACGATGATGCACTGACTACCAGGAGGCAGACACTCAATGCAGGAGCTGCCCCCTGTTGGTCAGTATGCTCCCACAGGCAACTTCCCATGGCCAGCTGGCCCTGATCGGCCCTAATTACGGGCCAGGCTGAGGGTCCCCACCAGTGCATGAATTTGTGCACTGGACTTCTAGTTTATTATAAATTTATTAGAGGCCCGGTGCACGGATTCATGCCCCAGTGGGGTCCCTTGGCCAGGCCTACGGGGATCAGCTGAAACCAGCAGTCCTACATCCCCAAGGGATGTAGTAGTGCCAAAGTGGCAGGAGGCTGGGGAGGAGTATGAGCCCTGGCCGGGCACCACGTTGTTCCTGCTCATCCCAGCCCCGCTGTGCCTGCCCGCTGCCACCACCGCTTGGTAGGCTCGCTGCCACTCCGCTGCGGTCTCCACACACCTGTCCTAAGGCAATACTAGTGCGTGCTCGCCAGCCATGACCCCAGCGTTTGGCGCCCGTTGGTCAGCTGAGCAGTGCTCCTACTATGGGAGTGTACTGACCACCAGGGGGAAGCTCCTGCATTGAGCATCTGGCCCCTGGAGGTCAGTGCACATCATAGCTACTGGTCGAATGGTCAACTGGCTGCTTAGGCTTTTATATATATAGATATGTTTGTATTTGTTTATGCTAGAGCACTTAAAGATAGTGTGTGTCATAAGTATTTATTTCAGCATGATCCCTGCTCGCTCCAAAGCTTTATTAGGGGCTGAAACCTCCTTGGAGATAAAATCTATATGTATAAAAGACTGATATGCAAAGTGTCCCCTTGGGAGTTTGGCAGGGAGACTGGGAGTTTGATCGCTTACTATAACATGCGCTGAACACTAGGGGGTGGTGCGGAATGAAGGAAGGCCCTGCCCGGTGGCTGGCAGCTGGGGAAGGAAGGCCCCGGCCAGCAGCCGGAAGGCCCTGATGGGTCCTGATTGCCAGCCAGGCCTAGGGACCCTACCCGTGCATAAATTTTGTGCACCGGGCCTCTAGTATCCTATATAATAAAAGGCTAATATGCAAAATGACCGAATGGTGGAATGACCAGTCGCTATGACGCACACTGACCACCAGGGGGCAGACGCTTGATGCAGGATCTGCCCCCTAGTGGTCAGTATGCTCCAACAGGGGGAGCACCACTCAGCCAGAAGCTGGGCTCATGGCAAGAGAGCGCAGCGGCGGCTATGGGAGCTAAGGCAGTGCGGGGAGCAGGCCTAAGACAACAGTCGGACATCCCCTGAGGGCTCCTAGACTGTGAGAGGGCGCAGGCTGGGCGGAGGGACCCCCCCCCCCACACCTGAGTGCACCAGTCCTCTAGTACTCTATAAACTGCTCTCCAAGTAGGAAGGAAGAGCTCCATTCTAGATGTTTAAAAGCTGTGCAAGGGGCCCGACCAGCATGGCTCAGTGGTTGAGCATTGACCTATGAACCGGGAGGTCATGGTTGGATTCCCAGTCAGAGCATATACCTGAGTTGTGGGCTCGATCCCCAGTGTGGGGTGTGCAGGAGGCAGCTGATCAATGATTCTCTCTCATCATTGATGTTTCTCTCTCTCCCTCTCCCTTCCTCTATGACATCAATAAAAATATTTTAAAAAATAAAAAGAAAAGCTGTGCAAGAGGTCATTCAATCCCTAAGACTGTGTCACCTTTTATGATCTTTGTTGATCTCTGAGTCTTCATGTGGGTTATCAAACTTGTCAGAAACTTAGAAACTTCATTCAAAACTGGTTTTTGCCTGTCATCAAGTACACTAGGCAGAAAATCTTTCTCCCTAACTTGCCCCACCCACTGCCATCTGCCTGTTTAGGAAATGAAAACTTACTCTTGTTGCAACCTCAACCTTACAGAAAAGAACAAACATGCACATCTGTGGTCTAAACATGTCATATGATTTTATTATAAATGAAAGAAAAATTTTAGGGCGGGAGAAATTGTTTCCACCAGTATGAACAATTATGAGCTGCCTTTCTACCTCTAGAAATTAGGAACAGGGGGAGGACAGGATTGGGCAGGGGCTCTTATTTTACACTTTAACCCTTTTAGTAATGCTTGACTTTTTTTTTTAAAATATATTTTATTGATTTTCCACAGAGAGGAAGGGAAAGAGATAGAGAGTTAGAAACATCGATGAGAGAGAAACATCGATCAGCTGCCTCCTGCACATCCCCCACTGGGGACATGCCCACAACCCAGGTACATGCCCTTGACCGGAATCGAACCCGGGACCTTTCAGTCCGCAGGCCTACGCTCTATCCACTGAGCCAAACCGGTTTTGGCATGGGCAGGGGCTCTTATTTTATACTTTAACCCTTTTAGTAATGCTTGACTTTTAAAACTATGTATACCTGTATTGCTTAAAAAAAGAAGAAGAAGAAGAAGAGGCTCCAGTTCTCAAGGAATGAATTGCGAATTGGCTATTAAAAGAGTAAGGCAGTATAAGAAACAACAGGAAAACAAACAAAAAACAAAGAGGATAAAAGAGTATGGCAACAAGCAAACCCTGAGGTTTAAATATGAAAACAAACAAACCTTTTTTAAAAAAAAATCACCTATCTTGCCCTAACCAGTTTGGCTGAGTGGATAGAGCGTCAGCCTGCAGACTGAAAGGTCCCAGGTTCCATTCCCGTCAAGGGCATGTACCTTGGTTGCAGGCACATCCCGGTAGGGGGCGTGCAGCAGGCAGCTGATCTTTGTTTCTCTCTCATCGATGTTTCTAACTCTCTATTCCTTCCCTTCCTCTTTGTAAAAAACAATAAAATATATTTTTTAAAAATCACCTATCTTTACTTATTTATTTTTAATCCTACCCGAGGATATGTTTCTTTTTTAATATGTATATATATTCTTATGTGCCCTGACCAGGAATCCATCCTAGACCTCCAGGTTCATAGGTGGACCACTAAGACCTCCAGCCAGGCTGGAGGATACTTTATTTTATTTTATTTATTTTATTGATTTCTGGAGCAAGGGAGAGGGAGAGAGAGACAGAAACATCAATGATGGGAGAGAACCACTGACTGTCTACCTCTTGCACGCCCCCTACTGGGGACCGAGCCAGCAACCCAGACATGTACCCAGAATGGAACGGAGCCGGGACCCTTCAGTCCGCAGGCAGACTCTCTATCCACTGAGCAAAACCGGCTAGGGCTGGGGGTGGCGGGTATGTCTTTGCTGAGTTTTATCGAGAGGAAAGGCTAGAAAGAAACATTGATGCGAAGGAGAAACTTCCATCGGTTGCCTCCCACAGGCGTCCAACCAGGAATCCAACCTACAACCCAGGTATGAGCCCTTCACCAGGAATCCTTCGGTGTGGGGGTGGACGTTCTAACCACTGAGAACACTGGCCAGAGCTTTATCTTCTATTTTTTTTAAAAAATTGATTTTAGGAAGAGAGAAAGAGAAACATCAATGTTTGTTCCACTTAGGTATTCATTGGTTGCTTCTTGTATGTGCCTGATCGGAGATGGAACCCGCAACCTTGGCGTATGAGGAGGACGCTCTAACAAACTGAGCAACCCGGCCAGGGCTGTATATTATACTTTTAACATAACAAATAAGGATGATAAATCGTATCTATCCTTAGACATTGACTTTTGTGGGTGTGTGTGTGTGGGAATGAGAATCAAAAGTATCACAAGCCAGAGGTAAAAGCGTTGGCACGGCAGTAAACCAATGCAACAATGTCAAGTTCCGGGTCTTGGAGGTTGTAGGGGGGCTTGGGGGCGTGGAGGGGTGGGGGCTACAGTTGGGGACCTAGACCCGACAAGATGGGGGTGACCAGGTTGCAGCAGGTAACTGACAGCGCCTATCTCACCGGGTCATGGCTCCCTGACAGCGCCTATTTCACCGGGTCATAGCTCCCGGGCCAGGCGCACTTCCCGGGGGTAACACGCGCCTCCACCCCCAATTCCCGCGCGCCCTCTCGGGGTCCGTACCTGGTGGGGGTCTCAGTCCCCGCTCCCGCCAGTGGCTCTGGTCAAGGCTTCCTTTCCCCACCCGGAGCTCCGCACCAGCGCCTCCCGCCCCTCAGACCCCAGGCTGTGAGTTCATTGGCTCCGCTGCAGCTCCTCCCTCCCCGCGGGGCGGGACCAGCGGAGCGGAAGCCACACCTCCAGTCCCAGCGATTGGTGGGAAAACCTCCAGTAAGCCCCGCCCCCTATCTGCGGAGGGAGGAGTCCAATTAATGGAATGGCCCTGGACTGAAACTGCTGATTTCCGAGAACCCACTCGGCAGAGAAGGAAATGAGACTAGCTCGCGACCGTGGAAGCGCTTAGGGCTCCATAAGAAGGGGTGGGACCGGAATTTCAACATTTTGGGATCGGAAGGGGGGGGCTGAAGTAATAACAAAATAACTATTTACTGATGGTACTGTGCTAAAAGCTTTAGGTTCGTTCCTTTTTTAAATTTCCACAAAACCCATAGAACTGAAAATCATCATCCCCCTCTTTTTTTTTTTAATATATTTTTTTATTTTTTACAGAGAGGAAGGGAGAGGGATAGAGAGTTAGGAACATCGATGAGAGAGAGAGACATCGATCAGCTGCCTCCTGCAAACCCCCTACTGGGGATGTGCCCGCCACCAAGGTACATGCCTTTGACGGAAATCGAACCTGGGACCCTTCAGTCGACAGGCCGACACTCTATCCACTGAGCCAAACCGGTCAGGGCATCATCATCCCCCTCTTTAGAAATTTTAATAACTGAGCTTGGAGAAAGAAGTTATTAGTGATCATTGAGGCTCAAACAAGTGGAGCCTGGATTAAAAACCAAACCCTCTGCCTCCAAACCCCACACTTTAAAACTCCTACATTTTGTAGCATTGCCTTCCTCCCCTGTAACAAATCAGAAATTTGGATTCTGCACACAGCTTGTCATGTTACAGAGAGCGGGAATAAATGAAGCAATGCTCAGAGAGTTTGGAGTTACACTTTATTCACCATGGTGGGCTTAGAGAAAATGAATTCAAATTCTAAGCAGAGCTACAAGCAGAACTTCCCTTTTTATGAAAGAGCCAGCCCTATGTGTGCTTGGTGGTTATCTTGCTGGTAGCCTTGAAAACTACACAGTTCTATCCAATTAAAAAATGCACCTGGCATGGCATTGAGAGTATGGGCATATCTAGTCTCTGGCCTACAAGGTCAGACAGCTAAGTTTATCTTCTTCATTATTCAAGCAGGCTAAAGCAGGCTAGAAAGAAAAGTTACTATTTTTTTTAGAATAAGAGGCCGTCTAAAGAATAGCAGAGAATTCCAAACAGTAGTTTTACAAAATAGGGGTTAGCCTTCTCAGTCAGAATACTAGATTTATTTATTCTGTGTTTACCACCTTTTATATTCCAAAACTCTCATTCTCAGGATCATATTCATAGTCCTGGAACAAGGGCCACTCCGAGGAAGGAGCTGAATTTACTATGTCTGACACCAAGGGGCCACCATAGAGGTGCTGCCCAAGCCCTCTTTGCTAGTCTCTGGAGGAGAGGTGTTTGCATCTTTTTTTTTTTTTAATATATTTTTATTGATTTCAGAGAGGAAGGGAGAGGGAAAGAGAGATTGAAACATCAATGATGAGAGTGAATCATTGATTGACTGCCCCCTGCACGCTCCACACTGGCGATCGAGCCGAGCCTGCAATCTGGGCACATGCCCTGGCCAGAATCGAACTGCCATCTCCTGGTTCATAGGTCGCTGCTCAACCAATGACCCACATAGGCCGAGCTGTCTCGTTCTCATGGTAATACTCGATCAACCGTTCAACCCCAGCCTTCACTGCAGGTTTCAGTGCCGTGCCGATCACTAGTCCCATGGGCCCCCCTCCCAGTCCAACCATGGTCATTAAAAGGTCATAACCCAGGTCTATGATCCCATCTTGGCCCCGTTCCTTGGCCTTGTCCAAACAGTCCTGAGTAGCATAATACAAAGCTGTGCCCAGGTTGTAGTAGGTTCTCACTGTTGGCAACCACTGGACTATACTGTGCACATCCTGCTCCTGTTCAAAGTCGCAGTCCTGGATGGTGGAGCGTCGGGCCCTTTCTGGGCCTGGCTGTCCCCGGGCCAACAGCCGCAGGGCAGAGGCCAGGGCATCCACTGACACTCCCCTCTCGGTGTTTCTGCCTTTCTCCAGCCGTTGAAGATGTCGGGTGAGGATCTGTGTAGCATGTATACCCCCCTGGCGGTAGAGCTGAAGCTGCAGGGCCTGTGCATCAGCATGGCAGCCAGCTTCCTTCAGCGCCATCATCAGTGACAGGCCTACCAGAAACTTGGGTAGAGGGGCCATATGGGCAAAGCCAGGCAGGGACTTTGGGAGCAGGGTCTGGCAGGGCAAGGGGCCTGAGGAGGGTGGCCAGGACTCCAAGGATGAGGGAAGGTGCGACAGGATATTTGTCTGGTTTCCATATGAAATGGCATCCACAGGGTGCAGCAGGAGGTAGCAACAAAGCAGCAGCTCCAGTGGTATGATGAGTCTGAGGCCACGCATGTCTGGGCCAGAGTACACTGGAGAGGGAAAAACCAGAAACACAGCTCCCCTGAGATGTGGTCTGTAAGTTCCCAGGACTCAGGGCATACCTTCTCCAACTACTTTAAGCTCCTGTTCTTTTTTTTTTCTTTTATAGCAAAGGTGGAGATTTATTGAAGAACAAGTACAGACTCCCACGTGGGGAGGGGGAAAGGATCCCCAAGCTTCTGTTCTTTTTAGGCTAAGGCCTAGGAAACAGGAAATGCAACTCAATTGTTTGCACTGGGCCTTCTCTCTAGGTTATCAGGGATTTCCTCTGCTTTATTTCCACCCATTTATAGGGGGCCCCCAAATTACTTCACAATCCAGGCACTGAGAAGTGAGACTACCTCGACAGGTGGGTAGCTGCTCGATTCAGTGCTGCCCACTTCTCTGTCCCATGAATAATGGACATATTTGCTATCCCCTATGATCAGTAAGAGATGTAATCTCTGCAAATATTTGTCCATTGGTACTGGTGCTCAGATCTTGCCCCTTGTTGCACACTTGACCTCAAAACCTAAGACTTTGTTCTTTTGCATTTTCTTTCTTTTTTAAACTTTATCTTTTTTAAAAAAATATATTTTTTTATTGATTTCAGAGAGAGAGAGGGAGAGAGCGAGATAGAAACATCAATTATGAAAGAGAGTCATTGATTGGCTGCCTCCTCCACACCCCATACTGCAGATTGAGCCCCCAACCTGGGCATGTGCCCTTGACCAGAATCAAACCCGGGACCTTTCAGTCCACAGGCCAACGCTCTATCCATTAAGCCAAACGGGTTGGGGCTTTGGCGTTTTCTACAGTTCCCTGCCATGTTCCCACTCTAGCTCATGAGAGACACCAGGAGACCCAGAATCAGAAATTAGATATATATCTACTATTTGCTCTTTTTAAAATTTCTTTTCCGTTTAAAAATTCAATTAACAAGCTACAACAGCATCTAGTTGAGGTTTTGGTATAAGGTAAATGAATGAGAAAAGGTTAAAGTACCATTCATGCTTAAAACGCATTATATGCCCAGTATATGATAGCTGAAAGAAGGAAATGGATTAAGAAATAGAGACTCAGAGCTAGCTACTAAATGGAGAGGGGCAAGGCTAAGACCACCCACACATGTGTGTTAGCACTGGGATAGAGAGAATACTTTTGTCCTAACTGCTCTCCAAAACTTCTAACTCCTTACCATATCCCATCCTTGAACACAGTTCTGGTAAAGGAGACCTATCACCGAAGTGGCACTGAATACCGGAAGTAAACCTGGACAAACGCTGGCATCAATTTCCCCATAAAGCACCTCAGAATAACTGAACATTTGATAAATTACGCTGTCATCGTCCATAGACACTAAGAGGCTCTTCTTAACTTGGGGCAAACTCAGTTACCATTTGAACTGCTAGGCCAGCCATCCCAGTGGGTGTAGTTAATACATTCCTCAGGGCGATAATCTGAGTGTTGGATTCGTCCCCACAGAATGACCTTACCATTGCCAATGCCTTCTTCCTCATCGTGCTTCTGACTCTCAGGAATGAGGGTTTCAGCGGTTCTTTCCTTTCACACTAACAAGCTGAGGCTGCAGAGTGTGGGCCTCAGCTGGGCAGCCAGCCTCCTCCTGGGCCACCTCCAGAGCCAAGTGGAGAGGTACACAGGCAGAGGGGCTAAGGAGAGGGGCTGTGTCCAAGAGATCCTGGCAGGTCTTGGGATCTGGTTAGAGAGCATGTTAGAAGGATGCCCAGGTTCTGTGAAACACAGCTGGGAGGTCAGAGCCCCTTTCTGGACATTTCTTAGAAAGGCAGCCGCTGGGGATAGCGAGATACAGCAAAGCAGCAGCACCGCCTGAGTCATGGTGGGTAGCAGAAAAAGGCCTGCTGGAAAGAAGCGATGGTCAGGTTGGGAAGTAGGTAAAGGCTTAAGATGAAGAGACACCAAGACTGGTCAGAGCTGGAAGTCTTAGCCCTTGGAAACTTGTTACCTCAACATAGCGTCACTCCCGCCCTCCCAGGCTTTGAACGATCCTCACCTGCTCAAGAAATAAGCCAGAGGAACGAGATCATCCAAGCACGTCCTTTGCCTCGGTGCTCCCCTAACTGGAATGCCCGTCTTCTACATCCCACTTTCTCTTTCACCCCAGCCGAAAATGATGACTCCTCTGAAAACACTGAGGACGTGACATTAACAAATATTTACCCTCCGCTTCAGGCTCAGGCTCCGTCCTCCTCACCTTTGCCCCATGCTGACCAACAGGCCTTCCCCTGGGTGGTTACTGCCTTTCCTGACCCAGGTCTCTGCAGACCCAAACCTGGAGCAGGAAAAATTCCTCTGTATCTTCTGGGGAAGCAAGGAAGTGAAAGGCAGCTTTGCCAATGATTTCTGGGGAGGAGATGCCAAATCAGTTCTTTGTCAATGGATTTATCAGGTATAGGAAGGGGAAAATAGAACCTACTAGCAAGTCAGATAAAATCAGAGCAATTTTTCCATTTTTACCTTCTTTTTTTAAAAATATATTTTTAATTGATTTTCTACAGAGAGGAAGGGAGAGGGATAGAGAGTTAGAAACATTGATGAGAGAGCAACATTGATCAGCTGCCTCCTGCACACCTCCTATTGGGGATGTGCCCGCAACCAAGGTAGATGCCCTTGACTGGAATCGAACCTGGGACCTTTCAGTCCGCAGGTCGATGCTCTATCCACTGAGCCAAACCAGTTGGGGCAGTTTTTACCTTTTTTTTTTTTTTTAAATATATTTTATTGATTTTCTACAGAGAGGAAGGGAGAGGGATAGAGAGTTAGAAACATTGATGAGAGAGAAACATTGATCAGCTGCCTCCTGCACACCTCCTATTGGGGATGTGCCCGCAACCAAGGTAGATGCCCTTGACTGGAATTGCACCTGGGACCTTTAAGTCCGCAGGTTGACGCTCTATCCACTGAGCCAAGCCAGTCAGGGCAGTTTTTACCTTCTTAATTCCAATGCAATACCCTAATGAAGCAGATTATCACAATAGTATCTCTAAGCCTGCATTAAACCATAGGTATTAGGGCTTCATTTCTCATATGGGGGTCTAGGTGAGAAACTGCAGTCTGGAAAATAGGGAATGATGGCATACGGTGCCTCCTAAAACTGGTACAAAAGTCTACATATCATTGTGCCATAAAGGTTCCTTTCTGGTGCTATAACCCGCTACTGGCAGACAGCCAAAGGTGTCCTGGGTCCCTTCTCCCATGTTACTCACTCCTCTCAGCCCCAGGAAGGGGCCATAACAAGCAAAGAGAAATCCAAAAGAGAAAAGAAAAGGTTTCTAGGACCTAGCCAGGTAGCTCAGTTGATTAGAATGCCATCCCGATACGCCAAGGTTGAGGGTTTGATACCCTGTCAGGGCATATACAAAAAAAAAAAAAAATGAAGGCATACATAAGTGGACAAATTAATGTCTCTCTCTCCAAAAATAAAATAAACAAAAAAATAAATAGTAAAAAATATAATAACAACTTTAAAAAGGTTTCTAGAGGAGTAAGTCTTCAGGGAACTATACACTCCTAAAACTGGGAGAAGAAACTGGATGTAGAGGCATCTAACACTGTTGCCTGAAAATCCTGGGTCCTTCGAATTCTCCCATTTCTTTTTTAAAAATTTTTTAATTTTCATATGTAGTCATATGTTTCACATTTTTAAATTGTCTGAAGTTTTACATATGTCTCCTTTTTCCCCAACTGACCTCCCCCTCCCCCCAGCCATTTCCACCCCAGGCAAGCCCCCACCGCTCCAGTGTCTGTGTCCACTGGTTATGCTAATATGAATTCCCCATTTCTGACTCGAGTTTACCATCCATAAATGGGCCCATCTCCACCTCCAGTTCATTAGTCAGTGTCCTCATCCTCAATATGAAAATGCCATTTTGTTGAAATTCCATGAATTTCAAACTCTAGTGCCTTGGAAACGACAGGGGAGAGACTGGCTGTGTAACTATGGCGGGGGGAGAGAAAGTGGTGGTGAGTTTGTCTCCAAGACGGAGGAAGGAATGACAGAGGGCTGAAGACAAACGCGTGTCCCCCCAATTAGACTTCTCACCGTTGCTCCTGCCCTCATCTTCCCACTAGTTCTTCATCAGTTCCCACTAGTTGTCACCTCTTGGGTGCCTCGTTTTTTAGGGGTTTTATTTTTTCAGTTACAGTTGACGTTCATATGATACTAGTTTTAGTGTACAGCAGAGTGGTTAGACATTACATACCTTACAAAGTGATGCCCCGGTAAGTTTAGTACCCACCTGGCAGCACACGTAATTACATTACCAACTGACTATATTCTCTATGCTGTCCTTACACCCCCATGACTATTTTGTAACTGCCAATTTGTACCTCTTAATCCCTTCACCTTTTTCACCCAGTCCCCCAATCCTCCTCCCATCTGGCAACCATCAGTTTGTTCTCTGTATCCATGAGTTTATTTCGGTTTCATTTGTTTGTTTATGGGTTTTATTATAATTAATGGAATTTATTTTTATTTTTTTTAAAAAAAATATTTTATTGATTTTTTACAGAAAGGAAGGGAAAGGGATAGAGAGTTAGAAACATCGATGAGAGAGAAACATCAATCAGCTGCCTCCTACACGTGCCCCACTGGGGATGTGCCCACAACCAAGGTACATGCCCTTGACCGGAATCAAACCCGGGACCCTTGAGTCCGAAGGCCGATGCTCTATCTACTGAGCCAAGCCGGTTAGGGCATGGCATTTATTTTTTAGAGTAGTTTTAGGTTTATAGAAAAATTGAGCAGGAAGAATAGATTGTCCCCAAGTAATCCCTCTCCACCAACCCATTTCCCCTATTAACATCTTCCATTGGTGTGATACATTTGTTGCAATTATTTTAAATTTTTATTATTTATTTTATTATGTATTATTAACTATTATTACCTAAGTACATAGTTTACATTAGGGTTCACATGTTTAATTCAATACCAAACATATTCATTTATCTTTAGAGGTTGTCGGGAAAAAAAACACCCAAGTCAGAGAAACAAGACAGCCCAAATCCATCCTTTCCTGAGGGCTCTCCCTGATCTGAATGGCTATTTTCTGAATCTCACCTTCACCTTACCTCACCTGGAAACACAAGCGAGCCAGAAAGCTGACAGTTTCCAAGAACAGGGAAAGCCGTGACAATAGCCGTATTTACCCACTCCTTGCCTAGACTTTGTCTTCTCCTCTGCCCTGTGCTGACAAACTGGCTTTTTCTCCCTTTGCAGCTCCCGTTTCTTCCTCCTGCAAACTCTTGTCACCCTAAAGATTTATCCTAGAGAAAGGACCTTGAGGTGAGAGTATTTTTCTGTGTCTTCTGTAGGGAGAGCAAGAGAAAATGGAAGGTTGATGGTTTGTTTTAACCTTAATAGTTAAAAGTTCTCCCAAGAGCACAGCAGGGTACTTAGACAGATTAGAAGTCAGACCAACATTGGCAACTTTTAATTTTACATGGTTAACTCAATACCAAACACAAACCAAACATATTCAACATCTGGGGAGGACTACATCCCAGTCCCACCTCAACTGCAGGAATTAGGCTCAATTTGGTGTCTAGGCTGTGATCATAGGAAGGAAAATGAAGATGGGAGCATCTGGTGCTTTTTAAGTGGTGCAATAACCCTACCCATCATGTCACAGAGCTCCCCACCTGGTGCCATGACCCACCTCCAGCAGAAAGCCAAAAGGAACAGACCAGTAAGAGAGGTCCGGGGTACCGTCTAGGTTTCACTCACTCCTTCCGTTTGCTAAGGGGCACAAATAGCCCAAAGAATGGTTCCTGGAAGGAGCCGAGTGAGGGAGCTACCGAGGCATACGGGTAAAACAGGGAGGAACAAGGATGGCCGTGGTCTGAACTGCCTGGACCCCAAATCCACGGCAAAGCCCAGGACTATACTGCTTCTGTCCAGTAAGAGGAGTTTCTGGTCCTGCATGACCCTTCCAATTCTGATTTAAGCTCACCACCTAAACACAGGCCTATCTCTACCCTTAGGCTTCTGGCTCTTCAGTCGCTGTCATCGTCATCCTCAATATGAAACCGTTTCTTCTTTTGGATTCCTGGAGCTCCCAGCTCCGGTGCTGTAAGAATGACAGGAGTGAGAAGAGGGAAAATATCTAACACGTTAAAGGGGAAGGAGGGGAGAGTGTTCATCCTCAGGACTGAAGGGTGCCAACATCAGGGAAAGAGCAGGCCCCAGACTCCCTACCTTTGCTCCCGCCCTCATCTTCCTCCCGTTCCTCATCGCTGTCCAGCAGTTGTCGCTTCTTGGGTGCCACTTTCGGCTGCTCTTTGACACCAGCGATCTCTGCCTCTGAAATGACCATAAGAAGCATAAGATGAGGGAATGGGCCCCCATACTATCAGAATACTCTACCAGCCTCTAGAGCAGCGGTTCTCAGCCTGTGGGTCGTGACCCCTTTGGGGGTCGAACGACCCTTTCACAGGGGTTGCCTAAGACCATCAGAAAACACATGTATAATTACATATTGTTTTTGTGATTAATCACTATGCTTTAATTATGTTCAACTTGTAACAATGAAATTGGGAATCACCATAACATGAGGAACTGTATTAAAGGGTCGCGGCATTAGGAAGGTTGAGAACCACTGCCTAGATCAACATGGCGGCCGCACAGTGAGTCCTCAATAGGTGGCCCTGCTATTACCCCCTGGGGACACCAGGCCGGCTTTCCTTTTCCGGGCTAACAGGAGGGCCCTCAGGGCTTGTGCTCGGTCTTCCTTCTGGTGCTCTTCCTCGGGGGCTTGCTCTCCAGGGCCTTTCGGGTCTAGCCCTGGCCGAAGCGTTCCCTCTTCCTCTGCGTGACTCAAAGAAGCTGCTACCCTCCGGAGCTGGGTGGGACTCAGCTTGGCTGGAATTCGCCAGAAGGTTTCCTACAAGGACAAAGAAGTTGAAAATAAGAGACTTTAATATTATTCACTGAGTAACTATGAACCTGCACTGGTGAAGATCCACAACGGTTATGAACGTGCTGCTTACTCACCCAATATATGCCCAACATCTAGCATGTTGTCTGCTACATTAAGAAGTTGTCAGTCATATAGTTGTTAATTGAATACATGAATCCGGGGGGGTCTAAAAAGGTGAATCAGATATGATCCCTCCCTCAAGGAACTTACAATCCAATGGGAGAAAAAAAAAGTCACTGTAGTCTAACACCACAAGATTGGGGCTGTATCAAGGAAATGAACAAATCTCAGTGGCCAAAGTGCTTACTTTTGCATCAGGGATAGAAAGTGAGAGAGACTGCTTCTCTGGGGAGGTGACGACTGAACTGACTCTCCAAGGTTGGGTGTGTTGGAGCTTCCAGGAGAGGGGCTGGCACGATCAAGTGTTTGGAGTATGAAGTAGTCCAAGGATGACTATGGAGTAAGGTAGGTTTGTGGGTGCCGTGAAGCTACACAAATTGACCAAATCTATATCTTAAAAAGATAACTAAGGGGGCAGCGTGGAATACGGACTTAGTGGAAGAAGAAACTGGAGAGGAAGACTAGCAGAACAGCTGCTGCAGAGTCTCGGTCAGCAAAATGAGGAGGTATATATATATATTTTTTTATTGTTCTTTACTTGTTTAATTTTTTGTATTTTTTTGGGAGGAGGTATATTTTGAAATAGCACCGACACAACTTGGCTGCCACTGTGACTGGTGCATTTACCTGCTCAGAGGCAGGAGGCCGAACCCCTAGCTTGCGCAACAGCTGCTGAAACTGCTCGTTTCCCATTGCTTCCTCATTTTCTTCTGTCAGCGGCACCAACGGAACTGCCTGGGAGCAGCCTAGAAGGGGTCCAGAGTCATACGGTAAAGATGTGAAGAAAGACCTGGGCCTCTCTCCCAGGCCAGCCGTTTCCAAAGCCCCAGTCCCGCTGAAACCATCATTTACCCACTCACCATCCTCTTCCCGGTCGTTTGCTGCTTGAACCAGGCAGTTCTGGAGCCACAGGAGAGGAGCAGAAAAGCCTACGGGAAAGAGGAAAACTTGACCGTGGCCCACGTGCGGAAACCCCCCTCCACTCGAGACTCCTCGCCCAGCCCAAGCCCTCACCTTCCTGACGCAGGCTTTGCCCAAGGTTTCCAGTTGACAGGACTGAGCTCCCCGGGAGGGTTTGTTCTGCTTCTGAGCACTCCTCTTTCTCCTCGTTCTCTTCACTATCTTCCTCTGACAGGTTTTCCTCTTCTTCCAGATCTTCCTGGCAAAAATCTTTTGGGGACGCCGCTCCATTAGACTAAAATTCAATGGGGGTGGGAAATGATAGGAGACAAGGTGAGGAACTGAGTGGAGTCCTTTGGTTCCGGGTGGACCCAGTCAGAACAGCCCGAAGCAGGAAGATCCTGGGCGGGCTACCTCTACGGAGCACTCAGGGGGAGTGGTCCCACGCCAGCAGAGCCAGGGGTAGATTATTACCGAGCCCAAAGGTGCCGACTTCTTCCGGCGTTTCTTGTATAGCTCCCGCCGCTCAGCCACCAGCCCCAGAGCCAGCAGCTTATCCACTATTCGGGCCCGTGAGCGTTTGGCTGTGATATTCTTCATGATATGACCCAGGACATCTATAAAGAAGGAAGTGTGAACACTCAAGAGCAGCAGAGGGAAGAGAAATAAAGGCAATCAGAGGAAAGAGGCTGGCTTGATTCACTCAGAGATGATACCACAAGTATAGTGAGTGGGCAGAAGGGATGGGACAAGCCTTACTGGGGAACAGGAGGCAGGGGGGGAAGACATGGACAGCGCGGCTCTCCTCCCAGAGGTTCCCTGAACTTCTACCTCACTTACCATCTGAGGCCTGGAACTCCTCAAAAAGCCGCTGCAGCTCCAGCTCCTGATCTTCTGTCCACAGTACGATGTGGGTTCCTTTCCTGTTTAGGAAGGTGTCGGTGGAAGAGGCGGCCGAGGCAGCGAACAGAGGATTCCCCATCTCAGTTCCCTCCAGAACATGTGCCTCTACCTTTGAAAGTCCTTGACACTGTCAGCCAGTCCCAGCCGCACCAGATGGTGGATGACCTGCTTACGCGTTCGAGGAGCAGTTCTCAGGTGCGCCAATATGGTGTCTACCACATCCTGACCTGAGGTGGAGCAGTGAGGCAGTAAAGAGGGGTCCGGAGCTCATGCTGCCCTCCTCATACACCCTTCAGATCTCAAGGCCTCATACCTTCCACATCCTTATGGGCAAGGTACAGTTCCTGAAGCTGGGCCTCCTCCTCTGGGCTCCACGCAGGAGGCTTACGACCAGAAGATCTAAATGGGGAACGGAGAGGGGAAGCTTGTAGGCTCTGGGCCCAAAAGAGGAGACCAAGGGTCTTCTCTGGTTAGTTCTAAAAGGAACAAGAAGGACAACACAGGTACCTCAGAGGAGGCAGCCAGCAGAGGCCACGATGTGCTTCCTTCCCCCACTTTCATCCCACTTAACCCTAAAGTCAAACGAAGGGATTTTCCAGGTTGGGCCTATGGAACCTGACACCGCAGGGACCAAGAGCATTATGGGAAAAACAAAGACGTGTGCAAGGAGGGGAGCTGCGGCACTAGGAAAAGAGGCCAGACACTTCTATGATCCTCAGGATTCGCCAGCAATTCTAGGTTCTCCCTGGGGGCCACCCCGCCCCGCCTCCCCGAAGCTCTGGAGGAGAAGGACACTGGAGCAGCAGGAGACGGAGGCTCCATCCCATTCTTCTCTCGGGCGACCTGTGGTACAGCACGTCGCCTTCAGGGCCTGTTTCCTCAGCTACGCAAGGGAAACGGCTGCACGGACTGATGTGCTCGCTCTTCCGCTTTGACACTCGGTGACTGTGTCACCCGCCCACAGCCCATCCTGGAGCTCACCCGCTGTCCAGGGAGCCATAGCCCTCGGTCATCTCTCGAACCACAGAAGTGTTCTTCCAGAACAGCAGCTCCACAAAGGCTTTCTGGTTGACTGCAGCCAAGGCAAAGAACTTGCCCAGGACGTATTTTGCAAAAGTCACCAGCTCCTGTGGGAGAGGGAGGCTGCTGTGAGGCCTCTGGCCTCAATGTAAACACAGTCAGGCCCTCTAAGTATTTTCTCGGCACCTGTTCCCAGCTGCCTCTCCTCACTCAGACTCTCTTCTACCCCCCCCCCCCCCCCCCACCGAGCTCCCTCCGCCAGACTGCCTACTTCCTCACCGTTCTCTCATCTCTCAGCCCTCGACCCCACGGACTCCCCTAAGCCTCCAGACCCCCATTCCTTAGTATCCCCTCACTTTGTAGGCCCCAGCGGCAGGGTCACTAAGCAGACGATTGAAGAGGCAAAAGAGTGAGAGCTGGAAAAGAAGGGCTTCCATTTTGAGGTCGTGGGCCAACCGGTGCAGCATCTTGACGATGCAGTGGTTAGTGTGGGCGCTGTTCTGCCTGTAAGTCCGCAGCAGCAGCACGTAGGCTCGGATGACAGTTGAACTGGCAAAGCTGCACCAAGAGAGGGGAGGAGAGAATGTCGGCATAAGACACTGCTCACAGCCCCACGCTCTCCCTCCTGGGACCACGCAGTCCTCTCGGCCCTCACCGTTTCAGGTAGTCCAGAAAATTAAATTCTTTCTCCGACACCTGGACCACTTGCAGTTCTTCCTCCTCCTCCTCCTCCTCCTCTTCTTCCTCTTCCTCCTCTGCCCCTCGTTCCTCTGGCGCCCGCTGCCCTATAGGAAGAGTGACGATTGCTGGGTCTCTGGTGCTAGAGAGCCAGAAGCAGGGCGATGTGGAGGGACGGAGACTCACGGGGAAGTGGGGCACAGAGGATTTGTTTCAGCAGCTGGATCTCCTCCTCTGGGGAAATGTCTTGAGAGCCAAACACATCTCCTTCTGGCCACACCTCTCTGGAACAGAGAGGAAAAAAGGCTTTAACCAGAGGGAATCTGAGTTATAATTTCAAGTGGGAGAAGGAATTTAGACTTATTTGTCAGCTGGAAAGAGAATGCAAACTATTATCTCAAAGAAGCAACAAAGACTCTAGGGAAATTTTTTCTCATAAGCCACAGTGCAATGACAATCACATAAGAACAAATGCAGCCCTAGCTGGTTTGGTTCAGTGGATAGAGCGTTGACTCGCACACTGAAAGGTCCCAGATTCGATTCTGGTCAAGGGCACATACCTTGATTGCAGGCTTGATCTCTGGCCTGCCCTGGTTGGGGCACGTGCGGGAGGCAACCAATTGATGTGTGTCTCTCATATCGATGTTTCTCTCTCTCTGTCTCTCTCCCTCCCTTCCACTCTCTCTAAAAATCATGGAAAAATATCCTCCAGTGAAGATTAACAAAACAAAAAAGAACAAATGTAAACAATCTAAATGTTTGACACATGGTTAAACGGATGTACATACTCACACAATGATGTTTTAAATCCATTTTAAATCCTCACCCAAGAATATGTTTGGGTTGTTTTTTTAAAATTGATTTTAGAGAGAGGAAGGGAGAGAGAAAGAAACATTGACTGGTTGCCCCCTATTCGTACCCCAAGCAGGGATCAAACCCAAAACTCAGGTATGTGCCCTGACCAGGAATCGAACCCGCAACCTTGTGATGTACAGATGACACTCCAACCGAGCCACCCAGCTAAGGCAATAATGGTGTTTTAAAGCCATTAATAATTATAGAAATGTATCTGATGAGAAATGATGCTCATGATATACTGAGCAATGAAAAAAATACTATATATCAGTATGTGCAATATTTCATTTTTTTTAAAGAAGTTGTAGACGATATGTCTACATCTAACACAGAGGGGAAAACTCTGGATGGTAACTCATCAAAATGTTAATGGATTTTGAATATGAGGAAACAAAAAATACCCTGCCAGGAGAGCAAAAAACAAAACAAACAAACAAAAACACATCCAAAAATATGAAGACAGTGTAAAGGAGCCTCTGTGACAACTTCAAGGGTACCAACATTCGCATTATGGGGATGCCAGAAGGAGAAGAGAACAAGGTATTGAAAATCTATTTGAAGAAATAATGATAGAAACCTTCCCCTACCTGGTGAAAGAAATAGACTTACAAGTCCAGGAAGCACAGAGAGTCTCAAACAAAGTGGCCCATACCAAGACACATCATATTTAAAATGCCAAAGGTTAAAAACAAAGAGAGAATCTTAAAAACAGCAAGAGAAAAGTAGTTAGTAAGAAGAAAAAAAAAAAGATAAAAAATATGAATAAAATGGCAATAAATACATGTCTATCAACAACTGAATCTAAAAATCAAAATAAAAGCACAAGGAATCTAATGAACAAAATAAACTGATGAATAAAATATGAAATAGAGGCATGGAAGCATGGAACAGGCTGTTGAATCTCAGAGGGAAGGGGGAGGAAGGAGCGGGAAGAGGTTAACCAAAGAACTTATATGCATATATGCATTACCTATGGACACAGACAACAGAGCGGTAAAGGCCTGGGGCAGGGTGGGAACGGGGTGGAGGGCGGGGAAAAGGGGAACATCTATAATACTCCCAACAATAAAGATTTTTTAAAAATGTTAATAAATGGCCCTAGCCGATTTGGCTCAGTGGATGGAGCATCAGCCTGCGGACTCAAGGTTTCGGGTTCGATTCCGGTCAAGGGCATGTACCTTGGTTACGGGCACATCCCCAGTAGTGGGGTGTGCGGGAGGCAACTGATCAATGTTTCTCTCTCATCGATGTTTCTAACTCTCTGTCCCTCTCCCTTCCTCTCTGTAAAAATTCAATAAAATATATTTTAAAAAAAGTAAAAATAAAATGTTAATAAATGGCTATCTTTGGCTCATAGATTATCTTTATTCCCCCCACCCCATTAACTGTACTTTCTGTTTCTGTTTAATCGAACAAAACCATCCAACAGACCAATCAAAACTCCCCAGGGCTGTCCTGGCCGGTGTGGCTCATTTGGTTGGAGCATCATCCCATACAACAAAAGGTGGCGGCTTCAATTCCCAGTCAGGGCATATACCCAGGTTGCAGGTTCAATTGGGAGGTAACCAATCCATGTTTCTCTCTCTCTCTCTCCCCCCTTCCCTTCCTCTAAGATCAATTAAAAAAAAAAAATCCTCCCCAAGACTTAGTACTCAGTCCAGAGCCCCAGTACTTCAGATGGGACTTCTCTCTTTTGAAGACTGAGGACCTATAACATAGTAAAAGTCCCCCTTTGCCCCCAAAAGCCAAGAGCTGGAACCGGGAGGATGGGTGGGCAGGGTTCTTACCGGGCAGACCTAAGCAGAGTCAGGGCCTGTGGGGCCTGGCTAGCCAGCAGACAGTCTTGGATCCGCACCATGGCTTCTGCCCGCTGCTCTTCCACTGGCACCTCTGAGGCTGCATCAAAGGGAACCATGGAGTCCAAACTGAGCTCAGGATCCTAGAGCGAGATTAAGGCTATGGGAACAGAGAAGGAAACCCAGGCAGCCAACCCACAGCACTCTCCTGAGAAAGACAGGGCTTCTGCAACCACCTACCTGGGCACAGCACTGCAGCTGCTCGGCCAGGGATGGCCACAGGGCCTCCAGGTCCCCTGGGCTGCGGGGAACATTACCAGAAGCAACAGGCTTCTTTTTCTTCTTTCTCTTCTTTCGTTTGTTCTATGGAAAAAGATGTGTTAGAATGGCAGGAGGGCTAAGGAAGCCTTTCCCCATCAATGTCTTCTCTATTATTAATTAACTAGAGGCCCAGTGCACAAAATTCGTGCACGGGTGGTGTCCCTAGGCCTGGCCTGCGATCAGGGCCGATCTTCCCCGGCAGCTGGCCCTGCCCCCTACCGTTGCTGCTGCTGCTACGGTCACCCTCTGTGTGTGGGGCGACCAGTGGGGCTATCAGGGCCCCAGCGCTGCCCGAGTCAGCTGCCACCCACCCCTGGTTCCCGGTTCCCCATCATGCGATCATAGCCTGCCGGCTGGGGGGGTGGAACCAAGAGGTTGGCCATTCCCGCCTGCTCGCTGGCCCTGCACCCCACCGCCACCGGTTACCCTCTGTATGTGGGGTGACCGGCGGGATGACCAGGGCCCTGAAGGACACGCCACCACCCACCCCTGTACCCCCATTCCCCATTGGGCCATCGGAGCCTGCCTGCCAAGGGGAGGGACTGAGAGGTTGGCCCACAGGCCCCAATCAGGCGATTGGGGCCTGAGGGCGGGGGACAGCTTCTGTGTTGAACATCTGCCCCCCTGGTGGTCAGTGCACATCATAGCTGACTGGTTGTTTCGCCATCTGGTCAACTTGCATATTACGCTTTTATATATATAGATTAGATGTCTGAATTAATCATTCACAGAGTGACCGCTATATGCTACTCCAAGGCAATGGGGAAGCAACAGTGAACAGCACATTTCCTTGCCCTTAAGGAGCTTACAGTCCAGTGGGGGAGACAGGTGAATCAGGTTTCAGTGGGGACAGGACCTAGAATGGGCTGAGCAGAAAATGCCATAGCAAAACACAGGAACTGCACTTGACTCACTTATTGGGGTAGTATTTCCTAAAAGCAGTGACGTGAAGCAGAAGTTTATAGAACAGATTTGCTATGAGGATAAGAAACTCTACATGAAAAGGCTTTGTAAATTGCAAAGCACTTTGTAAAAACAGCCTGCAATTTTTTCTCCTGAAAAGCAGGAGCGAGAGTCAATACCCTGTCCTGCCCCTCCAAGGCATGGCTGTGAACCAGTCTTGTGTGGCAAATAGGATGAACTACGGAGGCCTTAAGGTTCAGACCCTGTTCAAGGAACTTAAAGTCAAACACAGAAGAGGTTAAGAGCTTGAGATTTGGAATCCAGCATCTCTGGAGTTAAGTACTGACACTTGGCCATTGACTAGTTAACTTTGAACAAGTTTTTAACCACTTTGTGCATGTGCCCTAGTACTGGTGTGAGTATTACAAGAAAACTAGCACAACGTCTGACATACAGTAAACACCCAATAAATGATATCACTGATTACTGCTGATAATACAATAGAGTCCTGAGTTTTAAAATATCTTCTAGGAAAGTCTCATTGATATTACTGCCCCTTTCAAGTCCAGTTCTGACTGAACTTTAAGCTTTAGCAGATAGAATTACAGGAAAACTTTTACAAAGCAGAGACCCTGAACGTCTATGGGATACAAATTTCTTGAGGTTTTCTTCTTGTGCCAGACTGTTCACTTACATGTCACTTCAGGCTCATGGGTAATCTTACAACCAACTTTAGGACTATGGAGACTGATACGAGCAGCTGGAGTTATTCTAACAGCAACTAATACAGGAAGAGGTCCCAGACCTTCTGACTCAATTTAAGGCTCTTTCCATCTCCCAACAGTGCTTCAGAAGTACAACCAGAAAATATCGCAGCACAATCACTAAACTCTAATATTATGAACCCCTAGGGTTTCTGTGCTTATTAGCACCTAGTACATGTTCCAGAAATGTTCCATGAATGAATTAAGACATTTATGGTCCATCAGGGATTGATCGAATAAAAAAAGGAAACGACAGTAGACTCCACTATCGAGTCTCTTCAACAAATCTCTTGCCCTCTTAGTTCAGAGTGGTTCTAACAGGTCAGCTGAAGCTACAGAAAATGTGAGGAGGAGAAAGAAGGCCTGTCCTCCCCCTTTCCCTCCCATCTCTTTCCACATCGGGGACTGCCCAGTACCTGCACCACCAGGTTCCCTCGGCTCCGACAAAACCGCTCCAACATCTTGAGGAAGAGATGGGTGGTTTCCACCAGGTCGATAAGGAAAGAGCGGGGCTGGCATCGCTCATCGAACTTTCGAAAGAGTGCCAGGAACAGTTCTCGATACTCCATAACATAGAAAATGTTGTCTAGAAACAGGGTAGAAAAAAGATGGGAAGGACTGGACTGGAAAGTGTAGGAAAAGGAGATGGGTGAAGTTGGGACCAGGAAGAGCAAAATGCTGGTCAAGAAATGGGGAAGGCCAGGATCAGAGACCAAGCCAGGGCCTCACTTTTGATGATGCGGCTGCTCTCCCGCACAGCCTCCTCTGGCGACACGTCCATCTCATTTACTGTGGCCAGAAGCTCCTGATAGGCCTTCAGAGCCAGGTGCATCCTGGGAGTTGAGGAAGAGAGGACAACTTAGGACATAGGCCCATGGTAACAGTACCACTGCCCCCCCTCTCCCCCCAAATAACGTCATCAGAACCAGAATGGGCCAGCCGGTCCTTGCCCCCCAGCCTGACCACCTTCATCCAAAACGCAAGAGAAAGTACCACCCAGAGTCCAGGTGTTCAGGTTCCTGGCCTGGCCAATGTGTCCAGCGGCCTCCAATTCTCACCCCACTCACCGGCGTGCCCAGGAGGCAGCTTCCTTGCGGTCGGTCAGCATCATCTCGTAGTAGTTGGTGAGGTTCTGCTCAATGAAGTGGAAGGTACGGACACTGAGGGTCTCGGAGACCAGGCCTGGCTTGAAGGAGGCAGCCCGGTTGAAGGCCATGAAGAAAGCCAAGGCCCACATGTAATAGGTCTCGTCGTGCTGCTGAGCTTTCTCCCGAAGCAGGTTATCCTAACGTCCAGGGGAAAAAAGACCATTCCATGACCTCGGGGCTTCCAATTTCCTCCTGTCCTGTGATAATGGGAGGGACCCTGGACACGACCATACACTAGTCTAGGATCCACAATTTCCAAGCCTCTCTCCTCCCCTCCCCAGTATCTCCACATTCCTTTCCCCTTCATTTGGAGTGATTTCTTGAGAGACTTTTAACTTGCTCCTCTTCTGACATCACCACCATTTCTTAGGAGCACCCTATACCCTTCCCATATTCTAGTCCACACTCCAGGGTCAGCTTCCCATAGGCTCCTCCCAGTTGCCCTTCGTGCCCACCACGACCCCCGTGACCTCTCCACTCCATCCTTCCTAGGCTCTCACCTTCACCAGGCCCATGAGCCGGTTGTAACAGTTCTCCAGGAACTCAGAGCAGAAGTCTCTGAGGAAGAGTCTCACGTTGAGGGCAGAGCGGCGCTGAATGGACAGCTCCCGGGCAGCCTGGCGACGTTTAGGCACCCTTCGGGGCTGCTTTCCCAAATCGGAACTGTAGTTTCGGAGCTAGGGGTATGGGCTGGGGATTAGAATTATTCCTAACCGCCACCCTCTGCTTGCAGCTCTTCCCACATTCCTGGTTCTGCAGTTTTCTCAAAAGAAACTCTTAGAGAGTCCTCTCCCACTGGGCCGAAGTGAAGACAGAGGTAGAGACAATAAAGCCAGAGGCTCCGTTTCTCCTAACAGAGGGTCTTCACCTCCAGAGACGCTGACCCTCCTTAGGCTCCCCAACTCCACACCATGGAGCCCCACCCCAGATGGGAGCATACTCACATTGTGGAGGCCTTTGTGAAAGATGAGGTCCCTCTCGCCAATGGATTTCAACCCCTGGACAATGTAGGAGCCCCCAAATCGAGAATGCCTGCAGTGAAAACAAGAACCAAAAACATTCAGGGTGATTCCTCAATTCTCTGGAAGTTTTATCCCCACTTCTCTTTCATCAGCACATCAGGGCGTGTTGTAACTGCAAAATGGTATCTGGCCTCCACTGTCTGAGAAGTTGGCGCAGGCCCTCAGCCCTCCAGCGAAGGAGTGGGCACATGGCTAGAGCAGCTCCCCAACACCCACCGGTTGCCGCGCTGAAGGGCTCGAGTCTTCTTTTCTGCCATCTCTCGCTGGCGTAACACCTCCAGCTCCGCCACATCGGTGCTCCGCTCCTGGGCTAAGCGTCCCTGTCCTACTCCTGCTAGCTGCTCAGGGTTCTACATTTGGAACAAGGAGGGAAGAGTCAGAGGGATGGCCATTCCTTATTCTGAGTCCACTCCTACTGGTGGCAGAAAGAATGAATAAAATAGGATTGTTGATGGAACCCCATACTCAAGACATGGCTATTCTATGTGTCACCACCTTCCCCCGGAGAATTCAGCCATTATTATAAGAACAATTCTGGCCGCATCGCAGAAGAGTACATGGACAAAGGAACTGGGGCAACAGGCCAGGGTCTCACCTGGTCACGAAACATAAGGGAGATGATCTCTAGCACGTGTAGGCTCCACTGCTGCTCAGTGGGCGAGCTGGCCAGGAAGAGGAGCAGGTCGTCCAGGCCACTGAGATGAATTGCCCAGAGCAGTTGGTCATGGACGCTGGCGTCATCATCGATCCTCTGAGCAGTGAGGGGTGAGGAGAGATAGGGAGGCCAGTTGGTTCCACAGCCCTGCCTTGAGTTTCTCCAACTCATTCTTTTTTTAAAAAAAATATATTTTATTGATTTTTTACAGAGAGGAAGGGAGAGAGATAGAGAGTTAGAAATATCTATGAGAGAGAAACATCGATCAGTTGCCTCCTGCACATCTTCTACTGGGGATGTGCCCACAACCCAGGTACATGCCCTTGACCGGAATCGAACCCGGGACCCCTCAGTCCGCAGGCCGACGCTCCATCCACTGAACCAAACCGGCTTCAGCTCCAGCTCATTCTTTGACCAAGGTTCCCCCGAGATTTGTCAGGAGACAGAAAAACAAACACACAAAACAAAACAGAAAAGGGCAGCTCAATCCAACCAAACACAAGGTCTCAGACAACCCAAGACCCTTTCTCACCTTTTCCTGATCCAGGTCAGCTGGGACGTGGAGAATATTTCTGACCAGCAGCAGGATCCGCTCAATCAGCAAGTTGTCTTCCTCCTGCCGTTCCTCCCAGCCCTAGGCAGGAGGAGAGTTCGAGGAAGAGACTCTCTGTGGGAGGCAGGCAACACCTACCCTGGCTGGGGGACCGAGGCACAGAGGAGGATCGGTACTAAACGGAAAGAAAAGAGCTCACTCTCTCTAGAGCAGCGGTTCTCAACCTGTGCGTCACGACCATCGGAAAACACACATAGCATATCAGATATTTACTTTACGATTCGTAACAGTAGCAAAATTAGTTATGAAGTAGCAACGAAAAGAATTTTATGGTTGGGGGTCACCACCACATGAGGATCTGTATTAAAGGGTCGCGGCATTAGGAAGGTGGAGAACCACTGCGAGTATACCTGCATCTTTCCCCTCCCACGACATTCCCTGGGGCATGCACGCACTCTCTCTATCTGGAACACAGCACCTTCCCCCCTCTTCTTCCCTCCAGGTGCATACCTTTGCTTTCTCTCTCTCTCCTAAGTCCCCTTCTCTAGCCCCTGTAACTTATTTTCTGAGCCCATGCAGCCCAGCTGGCTCACTCTTTCTACCTCTGTGACTTTCTAAATAAACTTTCGCTTGTATATGGGGGGGGAAAAAAAGGAAAGAAAAACCTCAATCAGCCCTGAGGTAGCCAGAGACAGTGGACTGGACTATGTGTTCACAAGACTGGGACCAGGTCTCGAACCTCAGCATGTCCCGACAATGCCCCGGCTGGCGCTCTACCCGAAGGAGGAGCAAGGTGCTAACTGTCCTTGGGATCTTGGAAGGCGGAGACTCACTCACCAGCTGCAGCAGCTCATACAAGGTTTCACTGAGGACCCCAAAAGCCTTCTCACTGGCAAAGGCCTACAAAACAGAGGAATGGACCTTAAATAGCTCCCACCCTCTCCTTCCCCACTGTGCCGCCAATTCTGCCGCAGGGACTCTAAAGGAGAACCTCACCTCTTTGTAGGCCTGCAAGTAAGCCAGCACCTGCAGATAATGGTGCCGGAAGCTGGGCTCCTTGGGCACACTGCCAAAACAGAGCAAGGCTGGCTGTGTCAAGTTCACCATCAGCCTAGGGAAACAACGAAGGAGGCAGAAGTTGTTGTTTCCTCGCCAGGCACAAACACCACAATCCATCACATCAAACATCAAGCGCTGGCACATGGTGCAAGTTAAAGAGCTTGGGGTGCAACAACCTGATAACGGCATCGAAGAGCGCCTTGTCCTGGCGGTACTGGGTGAGGATGGGCAGAAGGTCACTCTGCAGGATCTGGGCGGCCCCCAGCTGCTGCCGCACATCTCGAGTCTCGTCCTCATGCCTCAAGTAGCGGATCAAATCCTTCACACTCTCTTCAGGGACAGAACCAACACTTACATGGACCCTGGAAGAAGCTCCACCCAGGCCCAAGTGCTTTTCATACACATGGCTTGAGAAATTCAACAGAACTCAACCCAAGCAAATTTTTTTTTTACCTGTTTCCTCAAAAAGGTACTCACCTAAGCAATCTGGTTCCTTGTGGTAAGTGTCTCCCTCCAAGTACCCAAGGGCACTACATGTGGCCAGAAGTTCGCAGTTCATCGTGCATCAGTGGAGCAGCCAACAGAGATGTTAGGCAGGTGGAGACTGGGGAGATAAAAATGATGAGTCCTGCAGAGACAGGGAAAGGTAACGATTATAGGATCCTCTCCATGAAAGGGAGAGGGGAACAGGGCAGGGCCCTGATGAGCAGAGTATTCTGAACTAAATCTTCAAATGCTCACTTTAAAAACTATATATATTTTTATGGATTTCAGAGAGACAAAAGAAGAGGGAGAGATAGAAACATCAATGATGAGAGAGAATCACTGATCGGCTGCCCCCCGATCAGTGGCTCAAGCCCCCTACTGGGATCAAGCCCACAACCTGGATATGTGCCCTTGACCGGAATCGAACTTGGGACGACCCTTCAAGTCCGCAGACCAACGCTCTATCCACTGAGTCAAACCGGCTAGAGCTCAAATGCTCCACTTTTGTCAGAACCCAAAGTGCTATTCCCAGTCCCAGGGAAAGCTTTTAGTTAAGGTTTCTATCTGATCAAAACCCAAGAGGCTCCAAGCCTAAGAATTAAGCGCCTGCCCCAGGCTCTCACTTGTATCTGACACCATAGAAACAGTATGTTTCAAAGTCAAGGTAACTGAGTAGAAAGAAAGGTTGGTTAGAGAAAGGCACCAATTCGGAGACTTTCACCCTGAGAGCTCTGCAGCCTTTTGGAGGAAGCGGGGAATGAACTTCCCTCTCCCTTATATTGCCAGCCCCAGTCCCCTTCCACCTCCACTGTTACAGCTCTGATAAACCACAAGAGTGAAGAGAACCCAATCGCGCCACAGTGACCCCACTTAGGATCTGATTTAGAGGCACCAGAATGCAAACATGAAGCTCCTTCACTCTCCTCCCCAAATTTACTCTTAAGTTGTGGTAATCTTCGTAGGAGCCACCATCTAACCCAGCGGTTCTCAACCTGTGGGTCGCGACCCCTTTGGCGGTCGAATGACCCTTTCACAGGGGTCGCCTAACACCGTCCTGCATATCAGATATTTACATTACGATTCATAACAGTAGCAGCATTACAGTTATGAAGTAGCAACGAAAATAATTTTATGGTTGGGTCACAACATGAGGAACTGTATTTAAAGGGCCAGGAGGTTGAGAACCACTGATAAGGGATCGCTGAGGAAAAGAAGCAAACAGGGATGGTGATGTTTCCTGTCACTGTCCCAGGACAACCAGCTTCCTTTTCTGAAGCATGCCACTTTTTAAAAATTAAGATCCTTAAACTCTCCTCAAATAATCAAGTAAGCACAGGTCCAGAACTCTGGATGTTTTAGAACCCGACACTAATAACGCAGGCACACAAACATTACATTCACTACCGGCTTCTGTGGAAAATGGGAAATATCCATCAATTATGCCCCCTTGGCACAATCCGCCATGCTGCTCTCAGCGTGGCAGCCTCCTCTACAAAGACCATTCTCCGTTCCATACCCAATTCCCCCCCAGGACATGGGCAGTGTCCAAAGGACTATGGCTCAATGCCTGACGTTATCGCCCCGATTCTGTGTAACTGGTCTACTGTTCCGGCTGCCTGCTGGCCCTCTGCCCCTACCTAGTACTAACCTCCTTTCTGACTGTCCAGCCCAGCAAGAGCGAACCAGTAAAACACTCAATGAAAGACCAGAAAGCCTGAAGGGAGACTTCCTCTCGCTGCCCTTTCTCATGGGATCTGCAGGCCCTGGGACTTGGGCAATCTCTGACTCTCCTCAAAGACACGTCCAGCTTTTTCAGACAGACCACTGGTACATATTCTCTCTCTCTCTCTCTCTCTCTCACACACACACACACACACACACACACACACACACACACATTGAAGGGCTTCCCTGTCTTTCCAAGTGGCATCCTAGGAAGCTGACTAAACAATCAGCAGAGCTGGTTATAAATATGCTGAGTCAGCACACCTGCCTCAAAATAAGGCACAGCTTCCCTCCCGCTATATGCTGCCTCCTCCGCTGTAGACCAATCCTGAGTATAGGTTAGATATCTGTAAAATTGGCCCCAGCTACTGTTAGCTGGCGACCAAAAGAAAAGGGGGAGAGGAAAGCAGGTAGAGAAGGAGCCATCCTTGCAAATGTGAGAAGGGAAGAGGTTCTGTAAGAGACCCAGGACTTCAGGGTCTAATCCCCTGCAGTTTTAAAAAATATATTATTTTATTGATTTCAGAGAGGAAGGGGGAGAGAGATAGAAACATCAATGATGACAGAGAATCATTGATCGGCTGCCTCCTGCACACCCCCACTGGGGAAGGAGCCGGCAACCCAGGCATGTGTCCTGACCTGGAATCAAACCGCAACCTCCTGGTTCATTGCTCAACCACTGAGCACACCTGCCAGGATCCCTTGCAGTTCTGACCAAACCAGAGGTCAACAGGGAAAGCAGAGGAATAAGTGGGTCAGGTGACCTACTGTAAAGCTTCCAGGCCAGGGGTCAAGAGGCAAGCTGGCAGTCTTGTGCTTAATCATTAGAATTGGAATAAAAGAACTCCTACAGGAGTTTCAGCCCTCCCTGCTGAAAACACTATTAAAAAAGCAGCCAGGGACGGAAAACTTAGTTTACTCTCTTTCATGCAGCTAAGCAGAAGCTACTCCCCTACTCTGTCTGCCCCATTCCTCTCCTAGGCCACTGATTATGTCTTATATCTACATCACACATACCCATCCAACCCCCCACTTCTTAGATCCATGCTTGATTGCCTCTTCTGACTATCTACTCCTCACTCCCCAGGAACATAAAGGTACATATTCCAAGACATAGAGCCTCCCACGCTCTCTATATCTTTGCTCAGTTTATTCCCTCCTTCTGTAAGGTCCTCCTTCCTCCCTTAACTCCAAAAGTTCTAAGCCTATCTGACCTTCAAGATCCAGCTCAAATGCCATTCCTTTTTTGATGTGTTGTTCCACCTACTTATGCGTTCATTGGTTGTTTCTTGTATGTGCCCTGGCCCAGGAAAAACTCTGAAATGTTTCTTGGTGTAACAGAAAGAACAGTACAGTGGTCAGAAGGGGGGTGGGGGGGTCAAAGCCCTGGCTTCACCGCCTACCTGCCTACTATTCACCGAGTTTATCTTGGCCTCCGCATCTGAAATATAAGGGAAAGGATACTGGGGCAGCCATGGAGGTGCCTGCTCAGATTTTTCAAGAATGAGCATGCCATTCAGCTGCAAAGCATAAGGCTAGCTGACAGCACCTCCAGGACCCACCTCAGCCCTACTCTTCCCTGGCAGCCCCCAGCTAATGACAAAGCTCAGAGGTATAAGGCCTAGAAATTCCTGTCCAACAAGGAAGCCAGGCAATCCTTGCTTCAGAGTTTCCCATTGGGTTGGCTGAGCCTGTGAGATCTGCCTTGTAGTCTGAGGTCTTCCCTGTCCCCAATCCTACTCCCCTCTTTCGTGGTTATTGTATTGGAGAATTCAATTAAGCTACAAAAAAGCACATTGTGAACTAATGGATAATACAAAGTTAAATTAAAAATCAGTGGTTCTGCCCTCGCTGGTTTGGCTCAGTGGATAGAGCGTTGGCCTGCGGACTGAAGAGTCCCGGGTTTGATTCTGGTCAAGGACACATGCCTGGGTTGCGGGCTTGATCCCCAGTGGAGGCATGCAGGAGGCAGCTGATCAATGGTTCTCTCTCTCTCTCTCTGAAATCAATAAAAATATATATTTTTTAAAACCAGTGGTTCCCATGCGTTATGATTTCATGTATTAGTATATATCCCCCCAAACTAGGAAAACTATCTTATCTTAACTGATAATAGGGATATTACAAATAGAAACACTTTTTAAAATCCCCTCTAACATCTATTAACACCATTGTTTCATAAAAGAAACAGTTTAACATAAAGTATGTATGATACAATCCCATCTATGTCCTTTCTTTAAGGTGTCTGATAAACAAGTCTTCATGAAAAACTTCCCTAGCCCTGACCAGGTGGCTCAGTTGGTTACAGCATTGTCCCAATACACCAAGGTTGTGAGCTTGATCCTTGGTCAGGGCACATATAACAGTCAACCAATGAGTGTATAAATAAGCGAAACATCTGATCAATGTTTCTCAGTCTCTCCCTCTCCCTCTCTCTCTGAAAAGCAATTAAAATTTTTTAAAAAAATACAAACAAAAAATAACCCTACTCTAAATTGCCCTTATTTTTCTCATTTCACTTCAGAATGATAGAAATGTTATTACAGAATAGTCCTGTTCTTCTGTCTGACATTTAGGAATTAAAATTTTTTATAATTATGTACTAATTATATAATAAAAGTCAAACCAGGCCAACAAGAGGACAAGGTTTCCTTTTATTTTGTTTATTGCTGCAGTCCTTATGCCTAGAATAGAGCGGGACATACAGAGAACATATAATATTTTCTGAATGAATTCATTTTGAATCAACATATTATCATGAGTCATACTCTTTGGAACCAGTGAGCCCATTTCAGGGACTATAACCCAAGAAAATAATCCAAAAAAGAAAGGAAATCACTTGAACAAAAACAAAAATAATACCTCTTCCTAGTACACTCTAGTTTATAAAATGCTTTCATAGCATTATTATACTTTGATTTGAATCTCACAACAGTCCCAAGTGACAGACACAAATATCTCCATTTTACAGATGAAGAAACAGGCTAAGAGACAATAAACACCCCAATAAGATGTTTATAGGTAAGGTATCTTTAATGGTAAAGCCTTGGAGACAACCCAGATATCCCAAACCTGGGGGACATCTAGGAAAACTTTGGACTATTAATAAATAATATGTAATATAAAAATCAACTATGCAAACTAAAACTCAAAGGCCTATTCTAAAAAAGGGCATATGAAATAGAATGTTCACTATAACCACATAAAAACATGAATGATCTGAAGGAGATGAGGGATCTCAGAAATTACTAGTAAAGATATAGCTTGTATTTAAAAATAAAGTTAATTCATTGTTTTAATTCTTTGGGTGAAATGCTACTTTCCAATAAAAACAGCAAAGGCAGCCACTGCTGCATTCCAAGTGTTCCCTCCCATCCCCTTTCCTAGCCCAAAGGTGGGCTGGCAGACTGAGATATTATCATTCAGTTCTTCTACCCATAGAAATGCAGAAACCTGTTGAGTTTCACTCAAAGCCTATAGTCTCCTCTGGTCTCTCTCCTCAGGCCTTCATCTTTGTGTTTTTTATCTCCCATAGTAAATGAGTTTTGAAACAGCCAAACTCTTGTATTTCTGTGGACATCAAAGGCTAACCCTGATGCACAGACAAGACAGTGGGGTCTGCCTTGGCTGGTGTGGCTCAGTTGGTTGAGCAGTGTCTTGTGCACTGAGAAGTCACCAGTTCTGGTCAGGGCACATGTCAGGTTTCTGACTCAATTCCCAGTAGGGGGTGTGTAGGAGGCAATTGATTGATGTTCTATCTCCCTCTCCTGAAATCAGTAAAAACCTGTTTCTCTCACATCGATATTTCTGTCTTTCCCTCTCTCTCTCTAAAAATCAATGGAAAAATATCCTTGGGTGAGGATTAAAAAAAACCTTTTTTTTTTTTAATGGTGCAGCTGCTGTGGAAAATGGTTTGGCAGTTCCTCAAAATGTTAAACACAGCCCTAACCGGTTTGGCTCAGTGGATAGAGCATCAACCTGCGGACTCAAGGGTCCCAGGTTTGATTCCGGTCAAGGGCATGTACCTTGGTTGTGGGCACATGCCCAGTAGGGAGTGTGCAGGAGGCAGCTGATCGATGTTTCTCTCTCATCGATGTTTCTAACTCTCTATCCCTCTCCCTTCCTCTCTGTAAAAAAATCAATAAAATATATTTTAAAAAATAAAAATCATCATTCTTCCCTTTAAAAAAAAAAGTTAAACACAGTTACCATATGACATATCATCCACAATCTCACTTCCAGTTATATATCTGAGAGAAACAATATGTCCACACAAAAACTTGCAGTACACAAATGTTCACAGCAGTACTATTTATAATAGTCAAAATGTGGAAAAAACCCAAATGTGCATCAACTGATGAAGAAACAAAAAAGTGGTATATCTATACAATGGAATATTAATTGACAATAAAAGGAGTACTAATAAACGCTATAACGTAAATAAAACTTGAAACATTATGTTCAGGGAAAGAAGCCAGACAAAAGGACACATATTGTATGATTCCATTTATATGACATGTTCAGAATAGGCAAATCCATGGAGACAGGAAGTAGATTAGTGGGTGCCAGGGACTGGGGTAAGGAAGGTTGGGAAGTCACTGTAGTAGGTATGTATGGGGTTTATTTTGGGGTGATGAAAGTATTCTAATATTAGATAGGGGGTAAATGGTTATAATTCAAAACTGTGAATTACATCACAGTACAGATGTTATTAAAAAACACCCCCACACAATTGCTATGTATTCTTTTTTTTTTTAATCCTCACCCAAGGATATTTCCATTGATCTCTGGAGAGAGAGAATGGAAGGGAGGAGAGGGGGGGAGAGAGAGAAACATTGATGGGAGAGAGAGAAACATCGATGTGAGAGAGACATATTAATTGGCTGCCTCCCCACACTCCCTGACTTGGGCCAGGGATGGAGCCTGCAAACTGAGGTACATGGCCTTGACTGGGAATCAAATTTGAGACCCTATGGTCCTCAGGCTGACGCTCTAACCACTGAGCAACTGGGCAGAGCTTCACTATTTAAAACACCCAAAAAACTAAGGATGAAAACCTCAGGATAAAGTGTAGCTTTTTAAATTTGATAAATTTCATTTTATGAAAAAAACAAACTAATTACACTGTATTTTTACATTTCATCACAGATGACAACTTTGTCAAACATCTTAGACCTAGCAGACGTGGACATTTAAAAAAGATGTTACTGCCCTAACCAGTTTGGCTCAGTGGATAGAGCGTCTGCCTGCGGACTGAAAGGTCCCAGGTTCGATTCTGGTCAAGGGCATGTACCTTGGTTGTGGGCACATCCCCAGTAGGGGGTGTGCAGGAGGCAGCTGATTGATGTTTCTCTCTCATCGATGTTTCTAACTCTCCATCCCTCTCCCTTCCTCTCTGTAAAAAATCAATAAAATACATTTAAAAGCAATATTACTAAAATAAATAAATAAAATAAGTAAAAGCGATGTTACTTTTCCTACCAAGTACCAAGTAGTTCAGATGAAGCAATATTCATCTGAAATTAATATTCACAGGCCTCAAAATGCAAGAACCAAAGAAAAACAAAAGATGAAATATTAAATACACTTACAATTCAAAAGAGAAAATTCATTTCTTGAAAACAAAATAAAACCAAAGAAAAAACTCTGCCCCAAACCAACCCTGTTTAAAGAACCAGCTTTGAGAATCACTAGTATGAACAGAGTTGAGGCAGGATAGTAAGAAACTAGGAAAATTCCTTAGCAAGTGGAATGGGGAAATTGAGACAGGCAGCTGAACTGGCCTGACCGAGCAATTTATATCAGATACAGAAGGTCACCAGGGCAGAAAGCCCCAGATGCTTAGCAACAGGCAAAACTGGTGCCAGACTCACCCCCTGGCCGGCCTTTCCTCCCCTGGCATATCGCAAGTCCAAATGGCTGACCTTTCACATCGGGTCATGTGGCTCAGACCCTCCCCTGATCTTTCCTCCCTAGAGATAACCTCTAGGCCAGCCGTGGGCAAACTACGGCCCGCGGGGCCGGATCAGGCCTGTTTGAAATGAATAAAACTATTGAAATAAAAGACCGTACCCTTTTATGTAATGATGTTTACTTTGAATTTATATTAGTTCATACAAACACTCCATCCATGCTTTTGTTCCGGCCCTCCGGTCCAGTTTAAGAACCCATTGTGGCAAAAAGTTTGCCCACCCCTGTTCTAGGCCAAGCATGTCAAACTCACAGCCCATGGCCTGCATGTGGCCCACAATGAATATTTTTGCATATAACGATATGTAAAAAACAGTTTTAATAAAAAGTTCGTAACTTCATTTTTACAATATCCTGTTATACATCATTATTAATAACGAGCTACGACGTTCGCTGACTGATTACTATAATTGTGTTGTATTCATTTCCCTTACGCGCCTTACCCGCAGGTGCACCTTCTCTCCACTAATACCAGCAGCGGATAGTTTAGCAGCCAATGCCCACGTCATTAGTCTTGGACTGACGTGTTTGGTGTGCGCAACAGGAAATATTTCGCTTTTGGAGAACAAGAAAAGTAGGTTTATTTGTGTTACGCTTATTAATCTGTGCACTTATTCAGTGTCTGGTAAGTTAATGTTCAAGAAAAAAATATTAATTTTTATTAAAATGTTCTATTACTTTATGTTAACGATTACTCATTTATGTCAGCCCTTTGTATTCAGCATGTCTCTATAGAAATAAACCTATGTTTCTATGAAAATTGAAGCTTTTGTTTTTTGCAGCCCACAGAAACTTAAACCTTGTTTATTTGGCCTGTGTTAGCCTTGGAGTTTGACATGCCTGATCTAGGCCAGCAGTTCTCAGCCTTGGCTGCACATTAGAATCACCTGGGAGTCTTTTTAAAATCCTGATTTCTGGGCCTCATCCTCCGGAAATTCTGTTTCTTTGTTATGGGGTGGGGCCACAACATTAGTAACAAAGAAACAGAGTTTCCGGAGGATGAGGCCCAGAAACCAGGATTTTAGAAAGATTCCCAGGTGACTCTATGTGCAGCCCAGGTTGAGAACCACTGGGCTAGGCCATCTAGGCCTCAGTTGTAGTTTTTTTTTTTTTAGTCTTCACCCAAGAATATGTTTTTATTGATTTCTAGAGTGAGGGAGGGGGAGAGGGGGAGGGAGAGAGGGAGAGGGAGAGAGAGAGAGCAAAAGAGAGAGAGAGAGAGAGAGAGAGAGAGAGAGAGAGAGAGAGAGAGAAACAGTGACGTGAGAGAGAAACATCGATCTGTAGCCTCCCACATGCACCCGACTGGGGGATCGAACTTGCAACCTACATATGTGCCCTGACTGGGAATCGAACCCACACCTTTTGGTGTACAGGACAACGCTCCAACCAACTGGGCTACCTGGACAGCGTAGCCTCAACTGTATTTCAGCTCCAGGTCCAGAAAAGCAGCAAAAACAGATAGGACCAGCTGCAGTGAGTAATGACCACCGGCCCTGGCACTGACCAGTGAGTGGAGACCACGACCCTGAAGGGCACACCTGGAAAAGCCGACGAATATTCCATTGAGATCTCCCCTGAAGCCTGCCCTAAAACCTCCCCCTTTGGAAAGCAGATAAAACCCCTCAAGACAAAGAAGCCAGCGGGTGCCCTCCTTGGAGCACACCCACTCGAATCTCCTCTTTGAGTGAATTTCCTTTCTTCTAAACTCTAAGGATCCCCTTGAGACTTGTAACCAGGGGAGCAATGTAGAGCGGCAGCTCCTGCCAGGCCAACCCTGAACCTGTCTCCAAGGCCCCCTTTTCTCTGACTTTCCAGTGAGCTGACAGCAGCCCTGCCTTCGCTCACTTCTTTCCATAACGTTTCTAGAGCCAAGGCAGCCCACCTAGGCTCTCTCCTGTTGCTTCTTCTAGCCTAGGCCCTTCCTGGTTTCACTGTCCCCAGCTTTAATAAACATCCTCTAAAATCACCTGACTCATGTGAAATCTTTCCTGCAAGAAGAACCCACACACTGCAGGCCAGCCTGATGCAGGCTCCCTCTGGGCCTGCTCCCCTTCCCCTAACAGAATGACCTTTGAATTTCCATTCTGCCCAGTACTGAGTTGGTAATCTTGAGCATGTGGCTTAACCTAAACCTCAGTTTCCTTATCAGTATGCTGAGAAAATAAATAGGGAAGTTTAAACGAGATCATGGCAAGCAGTGCTACTTAAAGTATGGTCTGCAGACTATTGCTGGTCCTGGCACTACTAGCAGTCTGCATCAAGGTAAGTACGAAAATAAAGCATAAGCATTTAGAACATTTAACAATTCACAGTAATTTAACAGAGTTAGTGTTTGTTGAATCTAATAATAAAGCCTACATTTCTGTATTTTTTTTCATACAGAAAGCTAGAAAAAATTTTCTAGTAACAGTTCTAGTATTTTACAAAAGTACTTTATATTGTCAATCATCCTATCTAATAATAGAGAAACATGGTAATTAACCGTAACTTCGCTACCCTTCCCATTGGCTAATCAGTGAGATATGCAAATTAATCGCCAGTCAAGATGGCGGTTAACCGCCAACAAAGATGGCGGCTAATTTGCATACTGCAGGCAGGGTAGGACAGTGCAAGCCGCCATCCAGGCCCCCATGTGTGACCTGGGGGTGGGGGCTCAGGCAAAGCAATCGCTGATCGCCTCCCCGGAGCCCTCGCCCGCCCACCAGAGACACAGGGCCCACTCCCGTGTGCGATCTAGGGGTGGGCGGGGGCTGGGGTGAAGGCAAGCGGTGCTGATGACCTCGCCCGAGCCCTCGCCGCCCATCGGAGACACAGGGCCCGCTCCCATGTGCGATCTGGGGGTGGGTGGGGACTGGGGTGAAGGCAAGCGGTGCCGATCACCTCGCCGGAGCCCTTGCCGTCCACTGGAGACACAGGGCCCACTCCCATGTGCGATCTGGGGGCAAGCGGGGGCTGGGGCGAAGGCAAGCAGTGCCGATCACCTCGCCTGAGCCCTTGCTGCCCACCAGAGACAGGTCCCAATGCGACCCGGGGGCGGGCGGGGGCTGGGGCGAAGGCAAGCGGTGTCCATCCCCTCACCCGAGCCCTTGCTGCCCACCAGAGATAGGGGGCCCACTCCTGGGCGCCCCTTCCTGCTCGCAGCAGAGCCTGAGGAGTCTGCGAGCATCCTACCAGCCTTCCAAAGTGTAATAACGTGCATTTCCGGTGAGGAGAAGCCCGGGCCGGGGTGCACGGGGGTGGACAGGCGCGGGGCCCTCCAAGGGCTGGTGGCTTCAGGCCCAGGCTGTGCGGCCAGGCCACTTGATGCGAGCCAATGTGCCTAAGGCCGGAGGTTCGTGCTCTCCTGGCCAGTGTGGAGCTGCAGGCGTGGCCCGCCCCCACATCCTCCGTGCCCAGGGGTCACGCTCATACCGCCTGCGGCTACTGGACTCCAGCTTGGCTCCCGCCTGGGGTCAGGGTCGGCGCCAAGCACAGGGGAGGCCAGAGGAAGAGCCCCAAACCCTTAGCCGGACGGACCTCAGGCCCTGGACGGAAGGAGGCCGCAGGGGCCAGGAGAGCCTGAGAAGAGGGAAATCCCAGGAGGAGGCACCTGGAAAGTGCAGTGAATTGCAGGAGAGGGTGGAACAGCCACACACTGGCAAACCCTGCCCGCCCCGGGTCAGTGACAAGGGCCCCAAGTGCTCCTGGGCTTTGCCTTGCATCGAGGGGGTTATGCTGCCCGTGGGCCGGGCAAGCAAGGGCCACCCCAACCTGTGAAGTTTCGCACAAAGGTGGGGAGGCCACGTTCGGGTGGGTTTGTCAGGCCCAGGGAAGGCGCCTTTGCTCTCTGCGCCAAGACGGTGGCCAAGGGGCCCCCCGGAGACATGTGGTGACTGAACCCAAGCCAGGCCGGAGTCCTGCTCCCACTGAGAGGCAAGTAACTGGGCACCGCGCCCCAAATGCATGGGGAGCGCCAGCGGCCTCCTCTCTCCTGCCCTGGAAGGTGGGAGGCCTGGCGCGATTCACAGGTAAAACGCAGACACTCTTGGGTCCCAGACCCCTTTTCTTTGCACACACACACCACCCGCCCCGCCCCCTCCCCACCATTCTGTGAGGCTAAGGTTCCTGAGCCCAGATCCAAAGACTGCAAAGGGAACAATTCTCCCGGTGAGAACATGCAGGCACCTCCTGCCAAGGCGGCCAAGTTTGACAAACAGCGCCTCCTGCGGTGGGGAAAGCAGAGTGCCGCGGAGCAGCGCGGGCTCCCAGCTACCCCGGGGGCAGGTGGCCGCCGCAGCTCCCTGCTGGCCCCAACAGCTGGGCGGCAGCCCCTGCGTGTGGGTGCACCTAGGCCTCGCTGACCTCACGACCCCCAGAGCACGCACCCGCCTCCTGGTCCTAATTGCCTCTCCCCACTCCACACACACACACACACACACACACACACACACACATGCATCTGCAAAGGCGGGAACAAGGCCCAGGCGGTTGCGTCCACGCCCTTGCTGGCGAAAGTCACACTCCAAGTGGCCGGCTGTGTGAGGGGCAGTGGACACTCACTCGCTCACTCTCTCCCTGGAAAAGCCCGGGCACACCTCGGCTCCTGCAACGTGCGGAATTAGAAATCGAACCGTTTATTGTCTCCTAGCTTTTCTCTGGTTTCTTTGGTCACTCACTGTGGCTGCCACCACTGTTCTGAGTGGGCCCTGGGGGCTCCTCAGCCAGACCACAAATCCCCAAATCAAACACTAGCTTTCAGAAAGCCGGGCTTCTCTCAACACACCCCGCAACCTAAAAGGTTGCCCCTCCGTGAAAAGCTCGGAGGAGCACCGAGCTGGGAAAGGACAGCCATTGTGTGGGGCGGGGTCCCTGGGACCCGAAAAGGTGCAGAAAAAAAAAAATTTTTTTTAACACATTTCAATTTCAAGAAGTAAAAACAAAACCAAGAAAGAAAACCTATGCTTTTGAAGCCTGAACATCCACAGGGACCTCAGCGCGATCCCGAGCCGCTGCCCGCCCCAGCGCAGGATCCAGGCCTGCCATCTGCGAACGGGGGAGACGGGGCAGACACCGCGGGATTGGACGTGCCATCTGCCACCAGGGGAGCGGGCCTAAGCCAGCAGGTGGTTATCTCCCGAGGGGTCCCAGACTGTGAGAGGGCACAGGCTGGGCTGAGGTACGCCCCCCCTCCCCCCCGCCAGTGCACAAATTTTTGTGCACCGGGCTTCTAGTATCTCTATAAAGCTGGAGGGAAAAAAGTACTGATCTGCAACAACTTGGGGGAAGGGAACCCTACCTGATCCTTCAGAAGCACTAATATGCAGCACTTTACTGAGTGGTGAGCACAAAGGAAGAGCTCTCAAAAGATTAATTTCCTCTCCATCTACTGACTCGATAGTCACTAAATGCTATGGAAGAGCCTTCTAGGCAAAAGATGTTGTGCAAGTGCAACGGTGGTGCTGAAAATGTTTAACTTCAGAAATAAGCCCCACATAATATAGAAGATACGATGTAAAAAACTTGGTGCAGGCTGTAAATAAGTGACATTGAAAAAGAAATTCTGAAAAGCTAGGGCTCTTTTCAGGATACAGTGGCCAAGGAACTGTGATTAGAAATGGACTTTCGAAGGCTGCATAGGATTCATTCCAGGAAGCTGGGAGGAGGTGAATTTAGGCAGAGAACTGCCAGAGCAAAAGCAGAGAGCCACTAGGAACAGATGAGTCTAACAGGAGAGCAACAGAAAGCAAAGCTGGAACCTGCTTTATGGGAAAACCTTGTCTTTGTCTATCAATTCAAGGATTTAGAACATAAACGAGGGAGTCACTGAGATTTTTGAGCTGAAAAACAAAAAACATCAAATTGGGGCCGGACAAAGTAGGGCCACATATCCTACTATTGTATCACTACACACATCACACTCTGTGTGGTCTCAATCTGCTTTTATTTATTTATTTATTTTTTCACTGCACTCACCCTGCAAAAGATTCCAACCTCAGATCAATGCAACCTCTGCTTTCTAGATTCCTGGACTTAAATGCTGACACTGATTTTCTGAAGAAAACCACACAATCCCCTACAGCAATACACAACGAACTCATAGTTTCCAACCTGGGCAGGGCCCTCAGCCTGGCCCAGCAAATCATTTCCGTGTTCCTGTCCCACTTCTCTTTTCCCAAAGAGCAGCTGTTTCTAACTTTCACCGCTATCCTCAAGCCCCTGTACTCCACTGCTCCCGACACCTCTTCCCTGGTCTCCCTGCTCTCCTCCTCTTAGGAACTGAGGTCATCGGACATGATCTCTCTCAACTCTCTGCACCTAAGCCTAAAAACATAATACTCCCTCTGTCCCACAATAATAGTAGCAAGTGAATATTTAAACAGGAATTATTGGCGAATGCAGCTGTAAGTTATGTTGTCACGCAAACTTGCGAAGCCTTCAATCAAAATCAATGTTTCATGATGTCTGTCATTTGTTTGGACACATCTTTCAATTTTTAGGTTAATCTAATTATTACAAATTATAACTATTTTTCTAATTTCATCCGCTGATCAAAATCAATTGTTTTATTTCAGTTGAATATCAACCCGTTGTAAAAGCAAGATGAAAAAAAGAGAGTTTTCGCCAAAACCGGTTTGGCTCAGTGGATAGAGCGTCAGCCTGCGGACTGAAAGGTCCCAGGTTCGATTCCGGTCAAGGGCATGTGCCTGGGTTGCGGGCACATCCCCAGTGGGAGATGTGCAGGAGGCAGCTGATCGATGTTTCTCTCTCATCGATGTTTCTAACTCTCTATCTCTCTCCCTTCCTCTCTGTAAAAAATCAATAAAATATATTTAAAAAAAAAAAAAGAGTTTTCAAGCAAAGATCGAGTTGCGATTGTCCAGTTCTTGATGCACCAAAAGAAAAAGGAAAAGTTGCAGAAAGGTGCAATTACGTTAGCTGCAAAACAACTTAAGTGCAACAGAATGACCATATCAAGAATTTGGAAACGTGCTTCCGAAAATAATTGTCAAGGAGAATCTTATGCTAATGTTGACTCTGAAAAAACAAAACTGTGGACGTAAATGCAAAGATTATGGAGAAAAACTTGAAAAACTTAGACATATTCCTCTTAGCAGAAGAGGCACCATGTTAGCCTTTGATAACATTTCTCCCGAAATGCTGGATACTACGTTTCTGTCACTTCAGCAAGTTATGCTGGAAGCAATGAAGAACGATGGCTCCAATAATTTTAAGCTCACGTATATGGGGAAAGCAAAGCTTCGCAGCCAAGGGATCCTACCTACAAGTTTAAAATGCAGTAACGAAATTATTGAAAAATCCAGAAACTGATTTCTGAACACTCAAAATAAAAATTAGGAGTACTATTTTTAATTTATTGTTTAATTTAATCTAGTTTTTTGATAATAAATGTTGTGTTCTATATTTATTTTCTTTTGCTACTATTATTATGGGACAAATTACATTCATCAACTGCTATTATCATTATGGGACAGAGGGAGTACATATTTCAAATGCCCACCCTGACTTCTTTGCTTCTAATCTAAGCTCTCCATTTGTATGACCGATAATCACTATTCTGTCCCTTAGTTGGTTGCTCCTCATTTCTCATTTGTTACCAATCTTCTCTTTGTACTGACCCCATCCTCATGAGTTGCTCAGAGATCTTCTATCTCTGGGGGGAAAAAAACAACATAAAACAAAACATTTCCGCCCAGCCAGTGTAGCTCAGTGGTTGAGTGCCGAACTATGAACCAGGAGGTTACAGTTCAATTCCCAGTCAGGGCACATGCCCAGGTTACCGGCTCGATCCCTAGTGGAGGCAGGAGGCAGATGAGTCAACTGATGATTTTTCTCTCAGCACTGATGTTTCTCTTTCTCTCTGAAATCAGTAAAAACCTATCTTAAAAAAACACACAGCACCTTTCTTTGACGCCATATTGCCTGCTCCTCAAGAGCTGATGTCCCAAGGTCTGCACTTGTACAGTCCTTCTCCTCACTTCACACAGCCTCTTTTCGCAAACTCACCCTCTCCCACATCTCCAACTACCATCTCCGAACCATCAGCAATTAAATCTGTATCTCTTACCCCTGAGCTCTCATGGTGCCTTCCCACTAACACTAATGAACAGCACTGTCTACCTGTACATCCTGTGTATAGCTCACACTCAGCATATCCAAAATTGAACACCCCCGCCCCAAATTTGTCTCCACTTATGTTTGGATCTTTCAGCAACTGACACTATCTACTCAGTTATTGACAGAAGAAACCTAGGAGTTATCCCAGATACCTCAGGTCACTGACTCAGGCCAATTCTTCCTTAAATTCTCCTATCCGACCTCTGTCCATCCCCATCCTCAGGACCTGCCTTACTTCAGGTCCTGAGTATCTCTTGCTTAGATTATTCAACTGCTTCCTAACCGCTTTCTCTGCCTCCAGGCTTGTTCTCTTTAGTCTACCCACAATATGGTTACCAGATTTGGCCATATAACCACCTTGCCTAAAATCCTCCAATGAATACATAAAAAACTTCATAGTGATTGTCTCTGGAAATATTGGGGGTGGGGAGTCTGCAGGAGAAATATTTACCTTTCAAATAGTACCTTTTAATACTATTTGAATTGTCTACCATTAGCATGCACTGCTATACAAAACAAAATTTCAGTGGCCGCTAATGTTTACAATGCAAAGTCCTTCATGATCTATCTGCTTTTAAGCTTCTCTCTCAAGACATTCCTCTGTCTGGCCCTGGCGTCTATTCACTCATCTTTGAAGACTCTGCCCAAATGGCACCCCCTCCTGACTTCTCCAGACAGAATGGACATCTTCTTTTGTGCCATGTAATAGAGTTGCATCATGGCATCAGCTCATGTTGTACAGAACACTTAAACAGATTGTTATTAAAATGTCTGTCTCCTTCCATTAGCCTTAGATGCCCTAAGAGCAGGAACTGCTTCTTAGTCACCTTGAATTTGCAGTTTAGTTATTGAATCAAAATTTATGGGGGGAGGAGGGCTTGGATAAGAGTGTTTTAGCCCTGACCAGTTTGGCCCCGTGGATAGAGCGTCAGGCTGTGGACTCAAGGGTCCCAGGTTCGATTCCGGTCAAGGGCATGTACCTTTGTTGTGGGCACATCCCCAGTAGGAGGTTGTGCAGGAGGCAGCTGATCGATGTTTCTCTCTCATCGATGTTTCTAACTCTCTATCCCTCTCCCTTCCTCTCTGTAAAAAATCAATAAAATATTATTAAAAAAAAAAAAAGAGTGTTTTAAAAATGCTCATCGGGTGATTCTAACTCAATCCCCCTTAACAACTGCACTATAATATAAACTCCTTGAGAGCAGGAATCACTGTGTTCAGCACAGGGTAGATGCTCAATGTATGGTCCCTCACCTGAACCCAAGTAGACAAGCCTCAAAGGTGCGGACGGAGCGGTCAGGGCTGGCGCTGTGGACGCATCAGGATGTACCAGGATAGTGAGCGAAGCTGTGGAGGTAGGTAAGCTCACTCCAGAGCCTGGATGAGGAAGCCACGGCAGACTTCTCTGTCACACTGTAACTGCAGAGACTCATTTACACGTGTTTTTCCTTCCAGACGATGAGTTCCTTAAAGGCAGGAGCTCTGTCCTATTCATCTCTCTGTCCACCTGGCACTGAGCACAGTGCAGTGCAAGGTACATGTTAGGAGCTCAGAAACATTTTACTGAGTTGTACCAGTGCGACTGGTAGCAGAGGTACAGTACTTAAAGGACACAAAGATGTGACTGCTTTGGCCTAGAAGAGCCGGGAATAGAGGTTTTCGGAGGGATGACTGAGCTCAGTCCTGAAACAGAAGTTCACTTGGCAGAGAAGTGGCCAGAACTTCAAGTAGAGCAGTGGTTCTCAACCTTCCTAATGCCGCGACCCTTTCATACAGTTCCTCATGTTGTGGTGACCCCCAATTCCATTGTTACAAATTGAACATAATTAAAGCATAGTGATTAATCACAAAAACAATATATAATTATATATGTGTTTTCCGATGGTCTTAGGCGACCCCCAGAGGGGTTGCGACCCACAGGTTGGGAACCGCTGAAGTAGAGGGAACAGCAGGGGCATAGGTACCAAGGCATGAAAGGGCACAGTGCAGGCACACCCTTCCCGCGTGGCTGGGAGTCCAGTGCATGAGACAGGAAACATATTAGGGAGCTTAGGAAAATGAGGCTGAGGGTCAGGGTCAGGGCCACACTGTGAAAAGCCATGGACACCCAGCTAAGAATGCAAGCCAGGCTGTGGGTGGCCTAAGAGGGGTTTTAAATTTAATCTCAAATGGACAGATTGACTTTTTTTAAAAATATATTTTATTGATTTTTTACAGAGAGGAAGGGAGAGGGATAGAGAGTTAGAAACATCGATGAGAGAGAAACATCGATCAGCTGCCTCCTGCACACCTCCTACTGGGGATGTGCCCACAACCCAGGTACATGCCCTTGACCAGAATCCACCTGGCCGACGTCAATCCCCAGGCCAACGCTCTATCCACTGAGCCAAACCGGTCAGGGCCAGACTGACTTTTTATGAAGGTAACTCGTGGCAGCACGAAAGGCAGAGTAAAGAATTGAGAGGCTCAAAGGAAGGAGCTTAATCAGTGGCTGGCGCCTAGTTAACAAACACACGCAGAGGCAGTATGGACCCTCCTTAAGTTTTACACCCAAGGGAACGCAGGGGAGGGGATAAGAAGTCCATTCTATTAAAAAAAACACCCCAAGATATAAGTCAAGCGCCCTCTGAATCCCGCTCCCGCTGACCACCAAGCTGCACCCCTGTTTTTCGGGACTGAACTGCATGGGCGTTCCGAAGTGGAAATGCCCAGGAGCCTCTGTTCTGCCTTCGCGGTTCCAAGCCCCATCCCATCACAGCCCCCCACCCCCACCCACCCACCCACGAGGACCAGGCTGTGCCGAGTGGCGCGGGGAGAAGGAAGGAGCGTCCCCGGCGCGTGGGAAACGCCCCGGCACCCACCTAGGACGCAGGGTGGGAGGCTGCGCGTGCGCGCCCCGCCCTTTGCCTTTAAAGCCGGTGGCGGGAAGGCGGACTGAGCACCTCGCGGAGTGCCCCGAGCTTCGCAGGGACGCAGTTCTCTTAAGTCCCCCTAACCCGCACATTCACTCACCCGCTGCCCACCGGTCCTCGGGATCCCGGGGAGCCCGCGGCCACAGGCTTTCCCGCCACCGCGCTCGGCGGGACCAATCTCCGCCGGCGCGCGGCCCGGGGCGGGGCGGGGCGGCTGGGCTGGCCCAAGGGACCCTAGCAACCGGGGGTGGGGCCTGATGGCAAAGTAAGGAAAAGGGAAGGGAGTACAAGTAGTTTTATCTGAATCGATGCCCTACGTTGCGCCTAAACTCACAACGCAATTAAGTTTCTGATGACTGAAGATACTAGGAGTCAAAGTCCGATTAAATGTAAATTTACAAACATTCTTCCCCTTCTCCTGGCCAAGTGGATTATTCCAAAGTCTTGCTTGGCTAGTTAGAAAAGTTGGGCTTTATTTAGGAGGAAGAGCGGGGTTGAGTTACTGGGAAGAGGGGGTTTTGCGGGGCTGGGGTGTCCGTCTCGCTGGAGGTATAGGTTTAAAGCTTGCGAAGCATGTAGGAGGCGCCTAAAAGGAAATCAGCAATCAATATTCATTGGTCCGTGGAGGGTCTCTTCTGGCCTCAGCTGAGATGAGCGTATTTTGCCAACAACAAAGGAAGGTAGGGCTCACCCGACTAATTATCTCCTGAATTATTAACCATTTGAATAGAAGGAATCAATTTCTGGGATATGAGAGATGTTAGGAGAGATCTGATGAAGATGAAAGTACAATTGAGAGAAAAGTGAAAAGATGCACACAAAAAAGAAAATAAAACAGACTATAAAACTAGTGATAAAAGCAGAAAGATGCCATTTGAAGTCTTTTGATCTGCTCTAAATTATAACTCTGAGGGTGGCCTTGGGGAAAGACAGGAAAACAAAAAACCGAGGGTCAAAGCCTCTCCCTCCTCCACCCCCCTCCCACCCCTGCCTTGCTCCAGGCATCAGCTTTCCTGTTTCTGCCTAGGTCTAGGATCTCTCCTGGGGCTTAAGTACCACCTGCCAGAGGCCTGCTGGGGAAGTCAAGTAGAATAGTTAAATTACTTAATTTATCTAGATTGTAAGCTCCCACGCCTTGGGCCGTGGCTGGTGGGCTCGCTTGCCCAGGGTCTCCACAGAGACCCATCATGCCAGAATAACACAAAGCTCAGCCAGCGGATGCAGACAGGTTTCCGTGGGTTAACAGAACGGCTCTAACCCAGTGTTTACTTTTCTCAGAGCTACTGCCCCACCCAAGGCCCTGGGGCAAGCAGCGCTGAGGTAGGTTGGCCACACTCTCCCTTTACCTTCCCCACAGCTATCTGGTACAACTGCATCCTGAACTGGGGCTAATAACTCCATCTCCTCTCGTCCTGCCCCTGCCCCTTCTCCCACCCCCGGAATGCCTTGTTCCTCCACTTCTCTCCATCTGCCTCCTGTGAGGAGGGAGTACTCCCTGCTTCCCTGCTCTCTCAGAGACCTAGAACCTTACACTTGATTGGCATGACCAGAAACTTAAGGTCCTGGTTTCCTGTGCTCATCACACTGAGAGGAAGGTGTAGGATGATACCTCTTCTCCCTTCCCTGCTTCTCCTGCCGCGCCCCAAACCCCAGCCACGTTCACTCACATTCATACACACAGTCATGCACCCGCAACGGCGAAGAGAGGTGGGATGCGGAGGAAGGGAAGTTCGCACCGACCAGCTCATGAATGCAACTTGAAAGATTTCACACAGCAAAAGGCAAAAAAAAACAACTCACACGTAAATTAAACAATAAAGAAGTACAAGCCCCTCCCCACAGCCTCTTTCTTCATCCAGGGGTGGCTTAGCGCCTCCACATAAACTCAGAAGCTTCCTACTCCCTCTGTTCAACGGGAGCTTTTACAGGGCCTGGGTCTTCAGTTCAACAGGTTCCCCTGTGCCCTCTGGTTGTGCACTGGAGTCCCTGGGCCTGGGACCCTTGAGAACAGACAGTCTCTCAGAAACACTCTTGGGCCGGGGGAAGAGGAGGAAGTCGTAGAGGAGACTGCCCAGGCCCCCTCCGATGATGGGGCCCACCCAGTATACCTGCAGGAAGAGGAAAGGAATCATCAGGCTTGGGGAGAGGACCAAGAGCAAGGCTGCTCCTTTCTCAACTCCACAGGCAGAAGACAGATGGATTGTCCTAACCGGTTTGTCTCAGTGGATAGAGCGTTGGCCTGTAGACTGAAGGGTCCCAGGTTCAATTCCCGTCAAGGGCATGTACCTTGGTTGCGGGCACATCCCCAGTAGGCAGTGGTTCTCAACCTTGGCTGCACATTAGAATCACCTGGGAATCTCTTTAAAATCCTGATCTCTGGGCCTCATCCTCCGGAAATTCTGTTTCTTTGTTATGGGGTGGGACCACAACATTAGTAACAAAGAAACAGAATTTCCGGAGGATGAGGCCCAGAAATGAGGATTTTAAAAAATTCCCAGGTGATTCTAATGTGCAGCCAAGGTTGAGAACCACTGCCAGTAGGGGGTGTGCAGGAGGCAGCTGATAGATGTTTCTCTCTCAATGATGTTTCTAACTCTCTATCCCTCTCCCTTCCTCTCTGTGAAAAATCAATAAAGTATATTTTTAAAAAACACAGATGAACTTGGGTACATACTTGGTCACTATTTAAACAGAAATCAGTGTTTGTTTTTGTTAATCCTCACTCAGGGATATGTTTCCATTGATTTTTATTTATTTATTTATTTTTTTTTAAAATATATTTTATTGATTTTTTACAGAGAGGAAGGGAGAGAGATAGAGAGCTAGAAACATCGATGAGAGAGAAACATCGATCAGCTGCCTCCTGCACATCTCCCACTGGGGATATGCCCGCAACCCAGGTACATGCCCTTGACCGGAATCGAACCTGGGACCTTTCAGTCCGCAGGCCGACGCTCTATCCACTGAGCCAAACCGGTTTCGGCTCCATTGATTTTTAGAGAGAGTGGAAGGGAAGGGGAGAGACAGAAAAAAGTCAGTGTGAGAGAGACACATCTTTGGTTGCCTTCCGCATGCACCCGAGGGGGCTCAAGGATCAAGCATGTAATACTGCAACCAAGGGATCTGTGTCCTTGACGGGAATTGAATCTGGGACCGTTCAGTCCACAGGCCGATGCTCTAGCCACTGAGCCAAACTGGCTAGGGCTGTTTGTGTGTTTTTAAACTCTAAACTGTTCCACTGTCTGCACTTCAAAATTCACCATTTTTTTTCTGACTCATCAAATTATTCCTTTATCCCATACCTTCTTTTTTTTTTAAATATATTTTATTGATTTTTCACAGAGAGGAAGAGAGAGAGATAGAGAGTTAGAAACATCGATGAGAGAGAAACATCGACCAGCTGCCTCTTGCACATCTCCCACTGGGGATGTGCCTGCAACCAAGGTACATGCCCTTGACCGGAATCGAACCCGGGACCTTTCAGTCCGCAGGCCGACGCTCTATCCACTGAGCCAAACCGGTTTTGGCTATCCCATACTTTCTTAACACATGTACATTCTCTTTGTTGTTATTAGTTGGTACTAGTTTGCATATTACTTTGAAAATGTTTTAATTGTGAAAAAATGCACGTAATATAAAATTTACCATCTTAATCATTTCTTTTTTTTTAATTTACCTAAAAAAAAGAACTTGAGAGAGAGAGAGAGAGAGACATTGATTTGTTGTTACACTTATTTATGCATTCATCGGTTGCTTCTTGTATGTGTCCTCACCGGGGATCAAACTCACAACCTTGGTGTATTTGGATGACACTCTAACCAACTGACCTAGGGCCCTTAACCACTTCTAAGTGTGCAGTTCAATAATACTAAGTAGCCGAAACCGGTTTGGCTCAGTGGATGGAGCGTCGGCCTGCGGACTGAAGGGTCCCAGGTTCGATTCCGGTCAGGGGCATGTATCTGGGTTGCGGGCGCATCCCCAGTGGGAGATGTGCAGGAGGCGGCTGGTCGATGTTTCTCTCTCATCGATGTTTCTGACTTTCTATCTCTCTCCCTTCCTCTCTGTGAAAAATCAATAAAATATATTAAAAAAAAATAATACTAAGTATATTCACATGGTTGTGCAGCCAATCCCCAGAACTTTCATCTTGCAAAACTGAAACTCTACATCCATTAACCAGCAACTCCCATTTCCCCTCTCCCTACCCCATGTCAGCTATCATTTTGCTTTATTTCAATGAATTCTACTACTGTAAATACCACATATGGGTGCAATTATAAAGTATTTGTCTTTTTGTAACTGGCTTATTTCATTAAGCATAATGTCCTCCAGGTTCATCCATGTTGCAGCATATAACAGGATTTCCTTTTCTTGTAAGGCTGAATACTATGCCATTATATGTATATACTAAATTTTGTTTTTTCATTCATCTGTAAGGGACACTTGGGTTGCTTCTACCTTCTGGTTACTGTGAATAATGTGGCTGTGAAAATGGGTATACAGCTTTGAAAAAAATTATTAGAGTTTAAAGTGAAAGAATTTATTAGTGAAGCAGTGAGACAGAGAGTGGGCTACTCCACAGACAGAGCAGCCTGAAAATGTTTTGAATTATTTTCAGGTTTTGTCTGTCATATGGCCAAACAACACAGACAATGCGTTTTTATTGAGGACTTATTCCATACCTGATTCTGTGCTATAACTTTCACACTTACTTTCCGTAACACCTTGCTTCATAGTGAGGAAATGGAGGTGCAGAATGATTGTGTTCTTGCCATGGTCACACACGAGGCTAGCAAAGTGCTAGAGCGGGGATGAGGCCCAGGCCCATCCTGACCTCTGAGAGTAGGAATGTTTGTCTTCCTGTTCAGTTGTCTGTCCTGACGGTGCTAGTTTTGGAATACAGTGGGTACTCAGTAAAATTCCCTAACTAACCAGTGAAGGAACAATATGTGCAAGAGCCTCTCTTCCTGGCAAAATAATGAATCCTGCTCACACAGGCATCCCAAACTCTGTGACAGCCTGTTGAGCTGAGTGCTGGTAGAGCAGTCAGCACACCCAGATGGAAGCAGGAACCAAACCTGGGACCTGAATCCACACCCATCCGGGGCCTCAGCATCTTGCTCCTCTCCCCGCACTCACCCAGTGGTTGGTGAAGTTTCTGGTGAGAATGGCAGGAGCAAAGGAGCGGGCAGGGTTCATGCCTGCACCAGTATAATACATCTGCAAAAGACACAGTTGTAACTAAGACACTTCCCCACTCTCCCCAGCTCCTCTCCCCACAGCTCACTTATCCCTGAGGGCTGGCACCTTGCCTCCAGCAGCAAGCAGCGAAGGACAACCGCATGGGAGCCCCACCGTGGAGTGAAGGTGCTGATGCCCCATCTGGGGATAGACTATCCATCCATCAGCTAAGCCCACAAATACCCACAATGCATGCATTTCCACCTTGGGTTCAAGAAAGACCAGTCACAGCAGTCACAGAGAGAGTAATAAGGATTGATTCCTCTGGCTGACTGATACAGAGAGGGGTGAGTAATGTTCATGTTTGGTAGTTAGGTGAGAAAGGTTTTGGGGCCTTAAAAGAGTAGTTGCTTCCCTCTCCTACTTACCCCAAAGAGGTGCCCGAGGGTGAGGGAAAAGCCAACGGCCAGGGCCACGGAGCCCAGGCGGCCGTTCCGCCTCTCATCGTATGTAGCAAAGATGCAGAGCACCAACTGCAGCGTCAGGAGGATCTCCACCGCGGTGGCCTGGCCCACACTCACCCCAGGGTGCACCTAGGCAAAGGAAGAAGGGAGAAGGTTCAGTAGGGCTGTCACAGCATTACCTCCTCTAGATTTACCGGGCAGGAGCCACCCTCCTCCCTCTCCTAGAGATGAAAGATGAAAGTAACTGTGATTGTTTTCTAATTTCTCCTAGCATCGGAAGTAATCGCACCCAGTTGTATGGATGCAGAAACTGAGGTCCCATAGGTAAAACAAGTCCTCAAGAACCTGCGAGGAATCGGAAGGAAAGCTGAGACGGGAACTCAGGTTGCTTGATTCTCAGTCCAGGGCTCTAGACTCTTATCCCTCCAAAGCACCTGCAGACCCTCCCCACCCTGAAACACACACACACACCCTCACACACCACGTCCCAGATCCCCAGGGTACGGGTCCACCTGCACCGGGCATGGCGTCAAGGCACCAGGCTCCCCCAGCCCCGCTTAGCCAATCATTACCGTGTTAAGTGCTAGGTTTCCTCGGACAGCAGGTGGGGTAACACTGTACAGCATGGCAGCCCCCACCACAGCTCCCAGGAGTTGGGCTGCCATATAGGAGAGGGCACGGAGCAGGGACAGCTGGGAGCCCACAAGGAAGGCAAAAGTGACTGCAGGATTGACGTGGGCCCCACTGATGTGGCCCACCGCCTGCACTAGCGTAGCCAGGGCCAGGCCAAAGGCCAGAGCCACCTGCAAGACGTGCAGGGGTCCAGGGCCCCAACGCAGCGAGGCCCCCAGCCCGAAGAAGACGTAGAAGAGGGTGGCAAAGAACTCGGCAAATATGGCCCTCCAGAAGGAGGCTGACTGCAGTTCCCACATGGCAGAGGGCAGGGGCACAAACCTGGGTCCCTATACCTCCTTGGCCTGCTTTGGGTGGAGAGGCCCCTTTATAGAGGACGCTGAATCCTGGGAGGGGCTGGCTGAGGGGCTGGCCCAGCCTCTTAACCCCTTCACAGCCGCAGCAGGCTGGCCCGCTCTCATGCCTCTGAGAGCTGCTGGACTCTCCCTCCTCAACTGGGAGGTGAGCAGAGGCGTGGGTGTGAAGGTGGGGGTAGGGTCAGGGCTGGAGGGGCTCTGGAAGAAAAGGGCCAAGAATAGGGGGCAGGTCCTTTTCTTTTCATGCCAAAGTTAGGGTTCATAGTCCTGATTGACATCTATATTAGAACATTCCTCAACTCTGCGTGGAAGGTCAGGCATCACGGACTATGAGAATGTGCTCCTGGGGGCTTCCAGACCCCTCTGGGTCACCCAGGGGTAAGGGTGAGGGTGGGGGTCAGGAGTTGGGTGCAGCAGGGATGTTGGATAACTGAAAAGAATGCTTTAGTTCTCTGGGATTAGAGGGCCTTCTTCTATTGGCTGGTTTGCGCTGGAATCTGTGCACCCTGCAGCTCTGGGACAAGAATAGTTCTGCTGTGTCTGGCTTTCTCAGAGCCCGGGTTCCCGACCCCCAACCCATGCCAGCACCTTCCTTTCCCAACCCTCAGCCTGCCTTTTAGGCACAGAGACAGATAGGGGGAAGAAGCTACCTTCCATGGACAGGTTGGAAGTGAGGTTGGAGGACTGGGGAGAGGAAAAGGGTTAAATCCCAGAATCAGCTTTTACAGTCGCCTTCCCTAACTCACGAGGTCCTAGCAGGAGGTACCGAAAGGACAGAAACAGTCCTGGCTATGAAGCAATGGGAGGGTCTAATGCCTCCTCATGTGGCTGTGATCAGGACACTGGAGTCCTAAACGCTGATTCTTTGGGAAAGGAAGAGGTGGGGATATGTGGGAAACAGGCTGGTCAAAAGAGAGAAAAGGACAGGACGGGGAAGGGCAGCTTGAAGAAAGAGGTTTGGTTGTGCTCGGCTTGGGGAGGGTCTTGGAACCTGGAAGTGGGGGTTGTCGGGTGGTGAAGGCAAAATGGGAAACACTGGTATGCTTCACTGCCTCCACATTGTAGCAAGTCATCAAGGCCACAGCTTTTCTCGTGAAGCACCAGAGGAGAACAAACATGTAAAGGCTGGGCCTGCAATATTGGTGCCGAGCACGGGTCCCACCCAGGACACCTGTGGGGAGAGAGGAGGCACACAGAGCAGGGCCTATGCTCCGCTCCTCCTCCTGTACCCGGCTTGGGGATGGACAGGCAGGGTAACACAAAGGCGGAAGTTGCTGAGAACAGGTTAGAGGGCACCCAAGGCAACTGGAGCTTCCAATTTCATGGAAGAGGAACAACCTATCAGGGTGTCTTGGAGTCTCATGTTTTATGAGCTTCACCCATCTCCTGACTTCAGGCCCAGTGATGCTCCCAGATGCCAGTCATCACTGCTGGACCCAGAGAGTGAACAGGGTTCGTGTTGCTTCTAAAAAAGGACCCCTGGCCCACACCAGCTGGCTCAGTGGTTGAGTGTCGACTATGAACCAGGAGGTCACGGTTCAGGAGGCTGCCAATCAATGATTCTCTCTCATCATTGAGGCTTCTATCTTTCTGTCACTCTCCCTTCCTCTCTGAAATCAATAAAAATAATAAACAAACAAATAAACAAATAAAGAAGGACCTCTGGATAGGAGAGAGGTAGTACACATGGTATTAAGAGCAGAGACTTCAGCAGCAGATACTTGGGTTCAGATATAGGACAGAACTCGCTATGACTGCTGGTGGGAGTGTGAATTGGGATAACCATTCGGAACACAGTATAGCCAGCTCTTGTAAAGGTAAACAAACACATGCTTTCTGACTCGGGAACTTCACTGCTCACTTATATACCCAAGAGACCTTTCTAAACCTCCACCAGGAGGCATCCACAGAGCAGCACTGTTCACAACAGCAAAACACTTGAAGGAACCCAAGTGCCCATTGACAGGAGAATGGGTGAATAAACAGTGGTCTATTCACACAATGGGAATTATTCAGCATCAAAATGAGTGAACCCCACAGTAACACTCAATAATAGGGATGAACCTTAGCAATAAAATATCAAGAAAATAATAGTGCCAGCAGACTATGCATGACATGATAGCCTTTTTGTAGAGTTAAAAAACATCTAAATGAAAATATGCTTCTCAGAATATTATAAATGAGATGAAACTACACGCACAAAAAATATATGTGTGCGTGTGTGTTGATTTCTGTGACTGTTAAGATTCTAGTTTTACTTGTGGGTGGATGGTTAATAATGATGATTAAGTATTATCTTATAAAGAAACCAAGTAAGGGTGAGCCATATATAAGCCAACGAGGAGAGGATGTCATAAACAAAGAACTATTCTGTACACTTGAAATCCATTAAGAACAGCAACAACAACAAAAATCTTGGCTTTACCACTTTCTAGGTGAGGAAGCTATCCCCACTAAATATAAACTCCAGGGAAGTGGCGATGTGTCTGATTTGTCCACCACTGCTCACCCATGCTTGACACATTTATTGAATAAATTAATGTAAGCTCTCTGGGCTTCATCTTATCAAATGTAGGCAAAGGCCTAGTATAGAGCCTAACACAGAATAAAGCACTGAATAAATAGGAGCCAGTCGACCAGGGTTTTATTCCCAGGAAGGGCCTATCCCTAGCCCCCAACTCTGTAACCTCTTAAAATACGAGACAGAGGGCAAAGAGCAGCTAATTTGGTTCCTTTATAGACACCACACAAAATGGTTAGATTTTTGCTCTGGCTGCTGTGGTTCAATTGGTTGAGCATCATCCCATGCACCAAAAGGTCACCAGTTCAACACGGTCAAGGCACATGCTGGGTTTCGGGTTCGATCCTCAGTACGGGGTGTGCAGGAAGCAGCCGATAGATGTTTCTCTCGTTGATGGTTCTATCGCTCTCTTCCTCTCCCTTCCTCTCTCTCTTCAATAAATACAAACATATCTAAAAATGATTAAATTTCCTTATTTGATGCTACCAACCTCTCTCCTTTATTCCTCATTAAACCTCCCCCTGGAGGACTGAACGCCAGCCCATTTCCTTTCACACCAGCCTCTCCACTCAGTGGAACGCCAAACTAGCAAACTAGAGATGAACTCTCAAAAACTCACTTGAGTTTTTGCATTGATTTAGATATAATTAGCATACTCAATGTTTTCTATTAATCTAGTTCCTTAAAAAACAACAACTGTCTCTCCCTTGAGGAGTAGAATCCAGCCTTCCCCAAGCCCCCCGTTTGGTATGGGTGGGGTTCTTACCCATGCCGGCGCTCCAGCAGTCACTGAGAGACCCACCACCAGGCTGCCTTCCCCATCTAACCCTCCACATTGTGGGGAAGACACAGCAAACACGGTGAGTACCAGCTGGAGAGTAGAGAAAAACTCCATGCTCAGAGCTTGGTCTATATGAGTCCTCTTGCTCACCAGAGGAGACTAGAGGTGCTAGGACAAAGGGTGGGGGGACACATACATCCTCCCTTTGTCCTCAGGCCCCATGATCCATCCACCAAAGAAGCTTTAAGCAAAGGATCTGCAGCAAGTCACCCAAATTCCTAAATTGCTGAACAAAACCTCATTGGTCTGTTTGCATGATATTGGCTCAATGAGAGGATGCACAGAGCAGGGGTGCTCCCTTTTTTGTTCCTTCCTTAAAGTCTTTTTAAAAAAAAAATATATATATATATATATTTTTAAATATATTTTATTGATTTTTTACAGAGAGAAAGGGAGAGAGATAGAGAGTTAGAAACATCGATGAGAGAGAAACATCGATCAGCTTTCTCCTGCACATCTCTCACTGGGGATATGCCCGCAACCCAGGTACATGCCCTTGACCGGAATCGAACCTGGGACCCTTCAGTCCGCAGGCCGACGCTCCATCCACTGAGCCAAACCGGTTTCGGCAAAAAATATATATTTTTATTGATTTCAAAGAGGAAGCTGGAGAGAGAGAGAGAGAGAGAGGTAGAAACATCAATGATGAGAGAGTATCATTGATCGACTGCCTCCTGCACGCCCCACACTGGGAATCGAGGCTGTAACCTGGGCATGTGCCCTGACTGGGAATCGTACAATGACCTCCTGGTTCATAGGTCAACACTCAAGCCCTGAGCCACGCCTGGGATGTGGGAGGAGCTTAAAGACTTCCTTAAAATCTTATCAGCCATACAACTCATTACCTACCTAGTGCTACCCTATTCAGGGAGGGGAGCTGCTGCTAACCTGGTTGACCAGCTGGGTTGCAGCCATCTGAGGCAGTGTCGGGTAGAAGAGGATCAAGGTCAGGATGGCTGCTGTGCTCTGGGTCAAGACATAGGACACTGTTGGAGAGGGTCAGGCCAGTGGGCACAGAACTAACAAATGGGCCATTGGAATCTGCAAAGGAAAGTATCCTTTAAAGATTGCCTGGTAATGCAGGGGATTCCTGGGCTCACTACTCCTTGGATCATCCAGGACACACCCCAATTCATCTTGGTATTCTTTTCAGGGTTTGCAAAGATGTTTCACTCTAGGGCATGTGCAGGAGGCAAATGCTTAGTGAAACATTCTCTCTACTCCCCCCGCCCCCTCTCTTTTTTTTTTTTTAAAAAAAAAGTATATTTGTTGATTTCAGAGAGGAAAGGAGAGGGAGAGAGAGATAGAAACATCAACAGTGAGAGAGAATCATTGATTGGCAAGCCCGCAACCCAGGCATGTTCTCTTGACCGGAATTGAACCTGGGACCCTTCAGTCTGCAGGCTGACACTCTATCCACTAAGCCAAACTGGCTAGGGCTACCCTCCTCTCTTCTTGCCTTAAACATACAGACATTTGTGAAGGTTTTTTCCACTACGAACTATGAAAATGGAGAAAAAGAATTTGTAAAATAACAAACTTGGAGTAGTTACAAAGTTATGTTATGGCTTATAGTAGTAACCATCCTGGAGTCTCATCTATCTCTACACCTGATTGAATTATCTCTTGATTACTAATGATCAGTCTTTCAACCTCGCTATATTCCTGGGGCTAATGATCCCAAGTTTAGTCCCCGCCTTTGATAAAGAAGGCCCCATTTCTCAGTTCCAGAGAGGTGCCACAGGGAGCAGGATCCATACTACTAGGGAGCAAATGAGCTCAGGGAACCTTCAGGCAGAGCTGTTTGTCTTGCACTATTTCTCCACAGTGGGTTCCACATGGGATACTGTAGCTACCTCTGAAGTGTCCAGGACTGATTCATCACCTTTCTGAAGCAACTCCCGAGCCAGCCCACATCATCAGGACCTAGAGAATAACCCACGTTTGAGTTCCATCAAAATATCTGCCTTGCAGAACTTATAGGATTGTATGAGGATCAAATGAGATATGCCCAAGCAATATACATATGTTGTTAGCTGCCCTAAATAAAAATATAAATGAGCTGATCTATGAATTAACCATATATAAATAATGTGTAATTGCCAAGTATTGAACATCCTCTTCAGCGATTAAAATGTGCTTGAAAAGAGCTATGGTCCTGAGGGGCTGAGTGACCATCCATCTCTGTTTCCACCCTGTGAAACCTCTATCCCTGCCCCCTTCCCAGAATGCCAGGTCAGCATGTAACCCAGCTCCATTGTGTTTCAGCAGGACAAAAGCCCCAGCATAGCACGGGCCAGCCTAGCAGCCCCTTTGGCTAGCTCCTGGCCCCCGCCCCCTTCTCTCTCTTTCTCTGGTTATACTTTGCTGACTGTTGACTCCTGGCAAAGTCCAGAATAATAACCAAGCTTTGAGTGCACCATTCCTCTCCTATCCATGGACTGGCCAGGGCTCCCAATGTTAGAAATAGGTTAATCCAAAAAATAGAGTGAAAATAAACTGGCCCATTCTGTTCTTGCCTCCTTCTCCCTTTCTTTACCTACCAAGTCAGATACAACCCCAAGCCAGGCAGACCAATGCTCACTATGAGTCAGGTTCCATTCTAAGCCCATCATCTGTGTTGTCTCAGGTACTGTAGTCCTTAGGATTGCACCTTCAATTTCCCCCACTTACTTAAGTTTATACCCCCTCCTTGAATGACTTCACCTCTCTCTTGAAACGTATATCCACGTATCTGCAGGACATTCCCCCTGGGTATCCCATAGACACCTCAAATTCAGCCTGTCTAAAACTCAACTAATTATCTTTCCCCCATCCAAACATGCTTTTCCTTCTGTATCCCCTCGTTAAATCAGAAACCTATTAATTAACTTTTCTTCCCCCATCCTCTCATCCCATGTAACCAGTCACTAAAGCTCCATCAGCCCTGACCGGTTTGGCTCAGTGGATAGAGCGTCAGCCTGCGGACTGGGGGGTCCCAGGTTCGATTCCAGTCAAGGGCATGTACCTTGGTTGTGGGCACATCCCCAGTAGGGGGTGTGCAGGAGGCAGCTGATCAATGTTTCTCTCTCATCGATGTTTCTAACTCTCTATCTCTCTCCCTTCCTCTCTGTAAAAAATCAATAAAATATATATTTAAAAAAAAACAAAAAAAAAACCTCCATCAATTCTACTTCTTAGATAGCTGAGCCCACACCATGTCTCATCTGAGAACTCCAGTGGCCTCAGACCCTGTTTCTAGTCTCATTCCCTTCAATTAATTCTCCATGTTGCTGCCAGCCTTATCTTTATACTAGAGGCCCAGTGCACAAAATTCATGCGAGAGGGGGGAGGCGGGTACCCTCAGCCCAGCCTGCACCCTCTCCAATCCAGGACCCCTCGGGAGATGTCTGGCTGCCAGATTAGGCCTGATCCCCAGGACCCAGGATCGGGCCTAAACCGGCAGTCAGACATCCCTCTCACAATCTGGGACCACTGGCCCCTAACTGCTCACCTGCCTGCCTGCCTGATTGCCCCTAACTGTCCCCCCCTGCTGGCCTGGTCACCCCTAACTGCCTCCCCTGCTGCCGGCCTGGTCGCCTCTTACTGCTCCCCATGCTGGCCTGGTTGCCCCTAACTGCCTCCCTCCTCCCAGCCTGGTCACCCCTCACTGCTTCTCCCTGCCAGCCTGGTCGCACCCAACTGCTCCCCCTGCCGGCCTGGTCACCCCACGCAGCCTGTTCGGTTGTCCGTTCAGTTGTGATGGTCGCTTAGGCTTTTATATACACTGAGTGGCCAGATTATTATGACCCATCAGTACAATGAAGTGAATTAGTTATACAAATAATCCTATCTAATAATAGACAAACATGGTAATTGACCATACCTCAGCTAGCTCCCCATTGGCTAATCAACAGGATATGCAAATTAACTGCCAACAAAGATGGCGGCCAGCAGCCACGCAGCTGAAACAAACATGAGGCTTGCTTGCTCCAGTGATGGAGGAAGCCAAGGTTCCCCGCCTGTTCTGGCCCAGCTCTGAGCTCCGGAAGCAACAATGTTTCAATTATAGAAGCTAAACAAACCCCCGATACCTGCTTTCAGCCAGCCGGGGCCTCAGAGCTTAGAGCACCAGTGATGGCAACAGAGTTTCAATTATAGAAGCTAAACAAACCCAGATACCTGCTTTCAGCCAGCCACGGCCTCAGAGCTGGAGCTGGGCCTCAGAGCTGGAGCCGGTTCTCAGCTCCAGTGACAGCTATAAAAGATAAATAAATCCCAGAATAATAAAAAAAAAGGAGGCTGGGAGCTTCAGTCACTCGCCAGCCTGAAAATGGCCCTCAGCCCCTCACCCAGACTGGCCAGCCACCCCAGTGGGGACACCCAACCTGAAGGGGGTGTGACCAGCTACAAACAGCCATCAGCCCCTCACCCAGGCTGGTTAGGCACCCAAGGGGGACCCCCACCCTGATCCAGATCACCCTTCAGGGCAAACCAGCTGGCCCCCACCTGTGCACCAGGCCTCTATCCTATATAATAAAAGGGTAATATGCAAACTGACCCTAACAGCAGAAAGACTGGGAATAACTGGTCTCTATGACACACTCTGATCACCAGGGGGCAGACGCTCAATGCAGGAGCTGCCCTCTGGTGGTCAGTGAGCTCCCACATGGAGGAGCTCTGCTCAGCCACAAGCCAGGCTGATGGCTGCCAGTACAGCAGTGGTGGTTGGAGCCTCTCCTGCCTCCTCAGCAGTGCTAAGGATGTCTGACTGCAGCTTAGGTCTGCTCCCTGCTGGCAAATGGACATCCCCCGAGGGCTGCCGGGCTGCCAGAGGGATGTCTGATTGCCAGCTTAGGCCCAATTCCCCAGGGAGCAGGCCTAAGCCAGCAAGTGGTCACCCCCGAGGGGTCCCAGACTGTGAGAGGGCACAGGCCGGGCTGAGGGACTCCCCTACCCCCGAGTGCACAAATTTTTGTGCACCGGGCCTCTAGTAATAATAATAAAACCTTGAGAGTATTTGCTTAGGAAGTTTTCAATATTCCATATTTTTGGAAGTGTCAATGAAGTACTGATGGGGTTGGTCATAATAATCTGGCAGGTCATAATAATCTAGCCATTCAGTGTATATAGAAAAGTAATTTGTCATTTCCTTGTATTCCCTCCAACAACTCCTGAATGCCTGAAAGATTTTTTCTTTTACTTTTATTAGTAGTATTTCTTTCATGCTGAATTTACTCCCAGGCTGTAAGTTTTTATTTCTTCAGTTTCTTCTGAGATATCTTTTCTTCTGTGCAACTTCCTCTTCTGGTTTAGAAACAAGCTGCCCCCCCGCCCCCCATCTCAATGTGGCAGGGAGAGCTCATGTATGGGATAATCTGCCCATGAGCTCTGTAAATTCTGTGTCGCATCTTGGGAGCTTTGTTCACCTGGATGGGCTCAGTGACCAGAGAATCTACATCTAACCCCAAGTTCAGCATTACTCTCTGCATTTTCAAGCATGTGCAGCAAAAATTCAGCACTCTTTTTGGGCCACTGACCTTGTGTCCAGCTCCATTGTTTGGCCTAGGTCAGGCGTGGGCAACCCCTGGCATGCATGCCAAACATGGCATGCCAGTAACTTTTTTTTTATAGATATATTTTATTGATTTTTTACAGAGAGGAAGGGAGAGGGATAGAGAGTTAGAAACATTGATGAGAGAGAAACATCGATCAGCTGCCTCCTGCACACCCCCTACTGGGGATGTGCCCGCAACCAAGATGCATGCCCTTGACCAGAATTGAACCTGGGACCTTTCAGTCCACAGGCAGATTCTCTATCCACTGAGCCAAACCCATTAGGGCTATGCCAGTAACTTTTGCTGGCACACGAAACCCTCTCTTATAATCTTCCATTTACAATTTTTGTGAACATTTGAATGACTTAAATGTTAAATTACAAGGAACTGGCAAGACACTTGATGTTATGTTTGGTTACATAAAGGCTTTTGAAAAGAAACTGGAAGTCTTTAAGAGGGATGTGAATGGTGAGAGATTTAGATATTTCCCAAACCTCAAGAGGCACATCAAAGACCTCCCAAAAGATGACAGAACAGACTGTCAAAGACTTCAAAAGCTGTTTTTAAACATCATCGAGTCAACTATTGAGCAGTTCTTCTCAAGATTTGCAAAATTTAGAGAACTGGAAGAGACAGCAAAATTCATGAGGTTTCCAGACAGCATGAAACTGGAGGAACAACACTTACAAATGTTTTAATGGATAGACATGGCTGACTTTGAAATGCAGTTGATTGAATTTCAGAGTAGCTCAATTTGGAAGCAGAAATTTATTGACCTTAGAGTTGACTTGGAAAACATTGAAAAAAAGCGATTAGAGACAGGAGTACCAGAGAGAAGTGTCGAAAACGAACTATTGAGGACTTGGAATGCAATTCCAGAAAATTTTTTCTGTTTAAAAAACTTTGCAACAGCATTACTCTCCATGTTTTCATCCAGATACACTTGTGAATCTTTGTTCTCAGTGATGAATTTTGTTAAGTCTCATAATAGGAGTAGCCTGACGGATGAAAGTAGTAGCTTGTGCATATCTCTGAAGGTCACGAAATATAAACCTGACGTAAAATCTCTGTCATCAGTGATGTAGCAGCAAAAGTCCCACTGATAATATCAAACGGGGTCATAAAGTTTTCTGTCGGACTCTCAGTGTACATGTGTACATTAAAAAATAAATGTATTTTTCATCATCATATACTGTGTTTTTGTTGCTCGAATGAATTTTATTATTTCTTCAAGGTTCTTCACATACGTACACCTTAAGAGATATCAAGTAGGCATAACATGTTCTTAAAAATTAGGATTAGCATGCAGAAGAATTTTGAGTCAGAGATTTTGCTGGTTTTGGCACACACTCACAAAAAGGTTGCCCACCCCTGGCCTAGGTATACCTACCAACTCTACCATGGTAACAAAGAAACAGCACACATTGCTTCTGTAATGTGGCATCCTTCAGATATTTGATGGCTTTTCAGATATGGATACCTTTGATGGCCTGGGCAGTTTCATGAGCGTCCTTAAAGTGAACACGAAGATTTGCATCTCTTGATTTGCGTGATTTTGTGGGGTGTTCTGGGTCAAGTGAATAGTGAACCATTTTCCTGGGTCACCTCTGGCTACTTTCTGGAAGAGCTGAAAGATTCTTATCATGGCATTTATGCCTCTTCATAATCCAGCCTCCGCTTTTCCAACTGCTTTCCTTATCACCCCAGCATGAGACTCAGGCAATATTGTGCTTCTGTGGCTCCTCAAACATTCCATTCTGTTTCATAATCCAGTGCTTTAGCCTAAACTGTTCCCTATACCTTAAATGTCTTTTCCCCTTTGTTCATCAAATAAACTTTTATCACTTCCTAATTATTATGCATGGACATGTTAAGAATTAATTACTTGTTCATTAGCAACGAGGCAGGCAAATCATGTGAATGATGGTGAGTTTATTAGATGGATAGTCCATCTGTAAAAGTGAAATAATGCAAGAGATGACAGGTAAGAAACTATTTGCTTCAGCTCTCACGATCTGAACATAATCCAGAAATTTTCCTCTCATTATTACCAAAATGCAAAAAGTACTGACAGAGGAGGATTTATCTGAAGGAAATTTATCCTCTACCCATTGGCTCCTAGGCTTAAAAGGAATAGAACCCTCGCCCTGCCGGTGTTCCTCAGTGGTTGAGCATCAACCTATGGATCAGGAGGTTGCGATTAGATTCCGTTCAGAGCACATGACTGGGACTGCAGACTCTATCCCCAGTAGGGGGTATGCAGAAGGCAGCCATTCGATGATTCTCTCTCATCATTGATGTTTGTATCTCTCTCCCCCTTCCTCTCTGAAATCAATAAAAAAATTTTTTAAAAAAAAGAATAGAAACCTCTCTTCTCACATATTAAGCCAGATGAAAAGGCTGTGCCAGGCTGACCCCTGCTGGAGCCAAGAAACCACTCTACTCCAAGAATGTGGGTACAAAATTTTCTCCCTTCATGCTACTCATTCATTATTTATTCACTCAGAAACAGTGAACACGCATCTGTACTGCTGGGAATGCTGAGGCCCTGGGACGCAGAGAACAAAGGACTTACTTCCTATTCTTAAGAATCCACAATCTGATGCATGAGCCTCTTTAAATGTTCTCTCGACAGCATCGAGGAGAATGAGAGACGAGTTAGAAGGCCAATGCAGAACTCCAGGGATTCAATGACAGTCAGTCATGTGAGAGGGGGACAAAGGTCTCGGACTTCCAGGTTTCTAACCTGGGAAACTGGCTGGTCATGGGTGGTAGTTCCCGGAGTCAGGGAATCTAGGAAGTTTATGTAGGAAGACAAAATGAGCTTTAGACATGTTAAAATTGAGGTGATGCCCTGGCTGGTGTGGCTCAGTTGGTTGGAGCATTGTCCTGTATACCAGAAGGATGCAGGTTTGATTCTGGGTCAGGACACATACGTAGGTTGTGGTTTTAATCACCAGGCTGGGTAGGTATGGAAAGGCAGTCAATTGTTCTCTCTCACCTCAATGTTTTCCTCTCTCTCTCTCTCTCCCTTCCTCGCTCTCTAAAATCAATATGCATAATGACAAAATCAATAAGATTGGGGGGGGGGGAAAGATTGAGGTGACTGGGGGACATCCAGGCAGAAATGTCCAATAGGCTGTTGGGTATATAGATCTGGCTGGACTCAGGAAAGAAGTATAGGGCAGAGTTTTTGACAGCCTGGCAATAGTTGACAGGGGGCTCCACCAGAAGAGATGATACTCAAGGGTATGTATGTTGGGGAAGACTAGCTGAGATCTTCAGCAGGCTGGGGTTCCTTCACTTGCTTAACTACTTTTGCTTTAAAGCTATAGCTATGACTTCTGGGAAGTCTCTCCCCAACACTCCCTCATATACAAGAAACCAGATGCTTCTCCTTTGCTTACTGAGCATCCTATAATCACTTCAATCATGGCACTTAGTGCATCCTATTGCCCCTGCCAATATTCTCATCTATCCACTAGACCAGTGGTTCTCAACCTTCCTAATGCCGCGACCCTTTAATACAGCTCCTCATGTTGTGGTGACCCCCAATTTCATTGTTACAAATTGAACATGATTAAAGCATAGTGATTAATCACAAAAGCAATATGTAATTATATATGTGTTTTCCGATGGTCTTAGGCAACCCCTGTGAAAGGGTCGTTTGACCCCCAAAGGGGTCGCGACCCACAGGTTGAGAACTGCTGCACTAGACTGTAGACCAAGCATGGCTAACATGCCCAGGCTAACACGGGCCCAATAAACGAGGCAGGCAGCCCGCAGGCCGTGAGTTTGACAGGCTTTCTGTAGACCTTTGAAAGAGGGACTGTGTTTTGTGAGGAAAAAAAAAAGAATGTAGGCAGCAGTAATATCATATGGTCATAACAGCCTTATGACCATGGCGTTTGCAAGGGAGTTCGATGCAGGCACATTACAAGATTTAAGTAGGGGAGTGGTACGATCAAATTTGTGACTTAGAAATATCACTCTGGCCCTGGCTGGTTTGGCTCAGTGGATAGAGAGCATCGGCCTGAAGGGTCCCGGGTTCGATTTTGGTCAGGGGCACATGCCTGGGTTGAGGGCTCAATCCCCAGTAGGGGGCGTGCAGGAGGCAGCCAATCAATGATAGTCTGTCATCACTGATGTTTCTCTCTCTCTCTCCTCCCGTTCTCTTTCTGAAATCAATAAAACATTGAAAAAATATCACTGACTGCAGTGTGGACACTGCATTAAAGCAGAGGGAAAGCCCCACACTGGCTGGTGTGACTCAGCGGGGCCTCCACAATTCCCCATCAAGGGCACGGGCCTGGGGTGCCGGCCGAGAGGCAACCAATCCATGTGTTTCTCTCTCCTTCTCCCCTCCCTGCTCCCTTCCACTCTCTAAAAAAATCAATGGAAAAAATATCCTCGGGTGAGGATGAACAAAAACAGACAAACAAAATAGTGGTTTCTGGTTAAGCTGGGAAAAAATATTGAGTCAAACCCTCCATTCCCAACTCTGAAAATACAAAACCAACATTTGCAGCATTTATGTGTTTAATATTAATTAAAACAACTGCCGCGTCCTCACGGGCTGCTGCCTGTCAAGCTGTCTTCTACGCTGCTCTCTCATTGCGTTTGTCCGCAGGTCTGTCAGCCAGGTGCTTTGCTGTTGTTGCACAGCACAGTGAGGTTTAATGCCTCCCCTTTGGGGGGGAGGTTAAACCACCCACTTTGGGGGAGACCCCAACATCGGTCTGGCCCGTTGGCTCGGAAAGGCTTTGGTCCCAGCTCTCGGTGGTTTAGGTACCAAAGGGCACATAAGGTTGGCCCAACTGCTCTGGGCTGAGCAGGAGGGGAGCGGGGAGGCGGGATGGGGCAGGCGGGCAGGGCAGGGGTGGGGGGGGCGGGATGGGGGGGGCGGGCAGGGCAGGGGTGGGCGCGGGTCCGGGCGGAGGCGGGGCAGCCGCGGCTCAGGCCGGGTCCAGGCTGCGGCGGTGGCCCTCGTCCGCCCAGTCCACCAGCTCGCTGCTCCGGAACCACAGCTGGATCTCCCTCCGGGCCCCCTCCACCGAGTCGCTGGCGTGGACGACGTTCCTTCTGATGTGGAGGCTGAAGTCTCCCCGGATGGTGCCGGGGGCAGCCTCGGCCGCGTCGGTGAGCCCGACCATGGCCCTGGAGGCGCGGACCACGCGGGGGCCTTCCCAGACCATGGCCACCACGGGGCCCGAGCGCATGTGGCCGAGGAGGGCCGCGTAGAAGGGCTCCTCGCGATGGCGCTCGTAGTGCTGGGCCAGCACGCTCTCCGGCGCCTGGAGCAGCTTCAGGCCCACCAGCCGGAAGCCCCGCCTCTCGAAGCGCCGGATCACCTCGCCCACCAGCCGTCGCCGCACCCCGTCCGGCTTCACCGTCACCAGGGTCCGCTCCCGGGCCCAGGAGGGCTCCCCGGAGCTGGGGCGCACGAGCAGGCCGGGGCCCCGGGCCCGCGGGCCGCACAACAGCTCCCTCAGCGCGGCGCGCCCGAAGAGGCCGCTCATGGCGCCCGGGCCGTGGGCCAGCGCTGGCTCTGTCGGTTGGATATTTTTATTAAAAAAGTGAGAACACTAGAGCTCGGAGAAGTGATTTGTCTAAAGCCATACAGCGGAGCCGGGTTCGAGTCCAGTTACTGTTTCATGTTACAATCACTTGTAACCATCTTGCTATATCATCTCGTCCTATTCAGTTAAAACGTGAGCAACACACCTTCCCACAGAAAAAACCAATACACTGTATCCACCGCCGCTGGCTCACTAAAATGGCGGCTCCATCCGGGGCGCTGGCTCTCTTACGTCATCACCCTGCGCGACAGCTTCTCGCGCCCCGAGTGCGAGCGGAAGCAGGCGGGCCGAGGGAGGGGCCCAGGTCGGGAGTTGTACCTTGTTCTTCCGGGGCGCAAGATGGCGCTGCCCTTTGCACGTTCGCCTTGCCTCTGCCGCTGGGGAGCCAAACGATTGGGGGCTGCTGCCGCAGAAGCCCGCAGAGGTAGGGTTACTTCCTTTTACTCTCTTTTACCTCAAAACGGTTTCCGTCTCTTACTCCCAGAGCTTGTCCACGCCCCACCTGCGTTGGTGTTGCGATTCCAAACCTAGGACACTGTCTGGGTTCTTTAAAACCTAGGCCTTTGCCAGCCCGAGCTTTTTGGCTCGGGGGCTGCCTATGTAAAGCGCCCCGCTCCCTGGCCCGCTCGCATGCTGACTGCCCTGCCTCTCCGTGACCTCATGCCGGCCTGCTTCAGAGCGTCTCCGTGTCTCTAGCTCTAGTTCCAGGGTGGGAGCCCCTGCCGTCACCCAGTATCTTTGCTCTGCCCGCAGGCGTCAGTTTCAGACTGGAAGAGAAAACCGCCCACAGCAGCCTGGCACTCTTCAAAGGTGACACAGGGGTCAAATACGGCATGGTGGGGTTGGAGCCCACCCAGCTGGCCCCGAACGTGGAGCGCTTCCGGGAGTGGGCGGTGGTGCTGGCCGACACCGCGGTCACCAGTGGCAGGCACTACTGGGAGGTGACGGTGAAGCGCTCCCAGCAGTTCCGGGTCGGGGTGGCCGATGTGGACATTTCTCGGGACAGCTGCATCGGAGTGGATGTCCGGTCCTGGGTGTTCGCCTATGCCCAGCGCAAGTGGCACACCATGTTGGCCAACGAGAAAGCCCCTATTGAGGGCATCGGGCATCCAGAGAAGGTGGGGCTGCTGCTGGAGTATGAGGCCCAGAAGCTGAGCTTGGTGGATGTGAGCCGGGTGGCTGTGGTCCACACGCTGCGGACAGATTTCCAGGGCCCAGTGGTACCTGCCTTTGCCCTTTGGGATGGAGAATTGCTGACCCATTCAGGGCTTGAGGTGCCCCAGGGCCTCTAGGACATCCATCACTGGAGTTCCCGATCACACGCTTGGCCAGCGTCCTCCTGAGAGTGTCTGAAGCCTTTTAACGTTGCCTCCAGCAGCCTCTAGCTCCCACAGTTCAGGTCCTTGGTGCAGCGTCTGTCATTTCCCTCTCCCCTGTGGGAGCTGGGCTACTGCCAGTTTTCCTAGGCTACCATGAGTGTCTTTTCCTTGACTCGCTTCCTTGGTCCCTCCGTCTTCCTGTGCCCAGGCCCTTCTCAGACTGTACTCAGTCCTGGGGTCTTCCCTCTCCGCTTTGTTTGGATGTGTTCATCACTATGATGCCTTCCTCTCCCTTTACCCATGTGAGTCCCTCCACGGGAAATCCTCCCTGCCTCTGGCTGGAGGAGTGGCTCAGTGCCGTGGCCCTTTCTCTGAAGCACATACGGAGCCCGGGCTCTGGCTCTCTCGGGAAGTGCTTTACTGTCTGCCTGAGAGAGAACCGAGCCCTCCTTCCTCAGTACCTCAAAGCTGGACTCTCAGCCCCACACACCTGCAGCTACCCTCACCACGAGTCCATCTGCCTTAACCTGCATACCTCTGACACCTGGACAACCCCTTGTACTCACGGGCCAGTTACAACCACTACCAAAGGGAAAGAGACCCTTGGGGGATATCAAGGGCATTTGTGCTGGAAACTTTATTCTTGAGAAGTTCCATCTTCATTTCTGCTACAGTTGGAACTTCCAGAGGGAGAGAGACCTGAGGGCTTGCACATTTTGGGGCCTGCTCAGATCCAAACCTTCACCCTCCCACTGCAACCTTGGCAGCAGAATACACTTAACCTAAAGCAGTATTAGGGGTTGAGGAAAACCTGGTGGGATGAGCATCTATGTGAAATACATTATTTCTGTTTGACCCTGTGGCTCCATCTTATTCTGTCTTTATGATGGTGATGCAACTGAATACCTCCAGCGGAGAAAGAGGACTGGGTTTAGTAAAAATAATCATTTGTGTAATTAAAGTTTATTTAAGCACAAAATACTTTCTCTGTCTATAAAATTTCTGTTTCCTTGCCAAGGGGGACAGATCTCTCCAGACAACTAAAACCAGGTGCATAGCTCTATATAGACATGTGCATGGTGGCTAGAGCCCCTTCACCCAAGTGTCTCTCTCTTTCTCTCTCATGATGGTTTCTTCAGGGAGAGGAAGAGGGGACCTGGGTGAAGACCTGGGAAGATTCTGAGTGGGCTAGGCAATTAGGCTATACCTTGAAGAAGCCCACAGTCTCCGTGGATAGCTCTACTGCAGGTATCCACCTAGGCACTTCTCTATACTCTGCCAAGGGAAATGGGGTATTTTGCCTCTCACAGAAAGCACTGGCCTGTCTTGGTCTGCACTGAAGGAGTGCAGCTCTCCATAGCATGTTTGGTGGTTATGGGTTAAATGTGTGGCCAGTTCATGATTTTTCTTGAGCAGGGACCATGTGTGCTCCATGCTCACACCATGCTCTCTAAGTTCTCTTTAGACAGAGCCTCAGCTGCCACTTCAGCCTGGTTCTCATACGGTGTGTAGGAGTCCTGGTAATCTTGAAGCAGTTTCACTACCTCCAGGTGATTGAACTGCACAGCATCGTCCAGGGGAATGTTGCCCCACCTGAGAGGAACAAAGAAGACAGAGAGAGTGCCCTGGTTCTATACATAACAGTGGTGGCTACCCACACCCCCTTTTAGCTTAATCCTACTCACCTGTCCTTGACAAAAGGATTCACTTTGCAAGCCTCAATCAGAAATTTAACAACTTCAATGTGTCCTAGGAATACGGGCAGAAGGAAAATGAGAGGGTACAGATCCTGAGCCTTTTGGTGACAACAATGGTGCAGACTCTTGGCAGCTGGAGTTCTGAACCAATAAAGGAGGGGAAAAGGCCTCTTCCCAGTTTGTTCCCTGCAGTACCCAATAATAGCCTGCAAACTGAAGGGTGTCTGGACAGAACCACCCTGAGGGCACACCCAGTTGGGTGGGGGGTACTCTTGGTAGAAAAGGAAGGGTCTTCTGATCTTATTTAACCTTCCGATACCTTCAGCTGCAGCAACATGCAGGGCTGTGCGGGAGTCATAGTCTTTCTGTTCCATGTCCATGGCTGACAAGGCAAACCTGAGGGTAGTGGGAAGCAGCTGGAGTAACTCATTTCAGTTTAGAATCACTCATGTCCTTTCTGAAGTGGGGTCAGACTGGATAGGTCCCAGAGCTTATGCCAAAATCGCAGGCCTCGCACACTGTGTTCTCTACCCAGATGAGACTGTTACTCCCACGTCAGAGAAATGGGAGTGTGATGGTTCCAGAAACATCACTGTTTATCTGTGGTAGCTACCCAGTACATATTTGCCGATGTTGTAATCCTTACCTACCACCTCTGCTCTGAACACCCAGGTTAATCCTAACAGTGCTACCATTAATTAAGGTCTTATCACATAGTAGGCACTGTACTTTGAAAAAATTTTCATTTCAGTGCCCTGTGTGTCCATTGTATCTGATTCTAAAGCTGAAGCACTTAACTATTTTGCTATGATAACTCCTTATGAGATCTCTGACCAGGAGTATTTTATTGTGTTTATTTGGTCACAGAGGTACCTTCGAAGAGCTGAGACATCTCCACTATAGGCAGCAAATAACAGGTTTACCACAGTCTTGTTCTGGAAAACAGATCATACCCACTTGCGATTAACTGTGACTTTGAGCCCACCCATGCCCAGCTCCACCCCATGACGCTCCTCCCTGGATGCTTAGCCAAGGGTATTCTGAAATATTCTTAGACGCCACCTGGGGTCTTCCTTACCCTTACTTCTCCCCCTTCACGCCGCGGGTCTAACTTTCGCGCACAGTGTCTCAGGTTGTCATAGTTGTGGAAATTGAAGAGAGATACCAACTTCTAAAATTATAAGCCAGAGAGATTATTTACTTCTTGCTCTTAGTAGGAGCTAAAAATTGCTTTAGTTACTTATTCAAGAATATTGGGTATTATGTGCAAAGTAACTTACCTGGCAGAAACTGATGCCCCTGTGGCTGTTCCCCAGCTTGTCCAGTGGAGGTGAGAGACACATCATTCCCATGACATTGGGTACCACCAGGAGGATGGCTCCTGACACAGCTGACTTGGCTGGCAGGCCCACCTTGGGGACAAAATTGAAACTGAGGATCAGCTAGAGGTGTCCCAAGTCTGGGTTAATAGTTTATTCCAAATGATTATGTGGGCAAGGCCACACCCACCTCAACCCTTTGGCTTGTTAATTAATTAGCTTTTCCTACTCCTGTCCTCCCCTCCCCCCCCCCTTTAAATTCATGGCTTCAGTAAGGAAATATTTATTGGGTATCTACTCCGTGACTGATGCTAGAACTAGGACAAAACCTCTCACTCTGATGATAGGAGATAGACAGTAAACAGGTAGACAAATAGACAAAAATAATCGCAGCTTATGATCACACAGAAGAAAAGTAGGAAGATGTGATAGAGAAGTGGGAGGGGCTCCACCTGAGGATAAAAGTGGTCAGAAAAGCCTCTCTCTGGAGGCGACATCTAACCTGAAGTCTAGAGAAGCACCAGCCATGTGAAGGGCCACAGAAGATTGGTCACAACATCATGTGTTTGTGTTTGAGGGACTTTGTGTTTGGTAAAACCCTAAGGATTCTCAGCCTAATTGCCTGGCTGGAAGTTAGTGAATGGGAGGCAGGTACAAGCTTCTACCTCTCCACTTTCAGAGACTCAATGTCCGCTCTGCCTGGCTACGGGCTTGTGGCACATGGATGGAAGGGCCAGAAGCACTTACGTGGAACGCAAACTGGCCTGAGAAGTCATACATGCCGCAGGAGTGCATGAGGCTGAGGGTGTTGCGCACTGCTTCAGCGCTCAGCACGCTCTCTCCTGTGATGGGGCAGATCCCACCATTGGCCAGGGTGGCTGCCATGACACTGCCTGATTCACAGGTTACCTCCACGGAGCACAGCTATGGAGACAGGGCAGAGGTGAGGGTGTGGTGTGGACCTGAACACACTTGGTTGCAGAGCGATGTTCTTGGCATCCTGATCTTTCTACCAGTTCCCCTGGTGTTTCCAGAGGAGCGTCCCTTTGGGTCAGAGCAAGAAGTACAGCCTGTCCTGTTCCCTTGACCCTGAGCCGAGCAGCAGTGTTTACCTGGAAGTAGAGATCCAGGGCAGCCATCATGTCCACCCCCTTAGGGAAGCACTGCAAGGAAGAAGAGGGGAGGGGAGAGCATCTCTCTTCAGCCATCCGTAGTCTTTTCACACGGCCAGGACCTCAGCCCAAGTCCCCAGCCCGAACTGCCCTCCCCAGGCACAGAATTCCCCGGGACGTGCTCTCCCGGCCTCTCCCGATTACCTTCTTTTCCTTTAGATAATAGCCGATGGCATAATTCCGATCCCCCGTTTCCTTCTCTGACTGGAATCTGAAGCAAACACCCAATTTAGTACTTGATGTTTGAGGGGTGGGTGTGAGGAGAAGGGGGAAAAATACCTTCCCTGAGAGAGACAACTACATTGCACATGTTAAATTAGATCAACCCCTTTATAAATTCTCCGGGATCCCAGCAAACACCGGGCAGAGCTTTATTATAAAGTGTGAAAAACAGAACCCCAAATTGTTTAGTCATCTGGTCTAGAAAAACATGGCTTTGAGAGGCTTGGCAAGAAATCCTTACATCACCTCGTGCATTAAGTACTAAATAGAAATAGAGCAAGTTGTTTTATAAAATAAATAAATGCCAATGAAGGGGCTCAGAGAAAGCTGGGAGGCCAGAGTTCCCTTGGGATTTCTTCCTCCTATGGTTCTATTCTATTCTCATATTCTCTCTCTCTCATTTACACACACACACACACACACACACACACACACACACGCAATGTATTCAGCCAATCCTGTGAACAAGGCCTTACGTGGCATTGCTGAAACCCACGAATTCATTTCCAGCCATTTTGTTCAGATATTGCAATACCTAGAAGAGAAAAAGAGGCGTGGGAGGCACCACATGAGTGAGGGCCCTACTGACTCTCTGAACGCCTCAGTCTTTTTCCCAGCAAGAACTTCAGGTGCCTTTCTTCTCTGAGGCCAGCAGATCCCCACAGTTCTGGAAATAGGCTTCTAGTATGGCTGGTGCACTACCAAAGGGTTAGAGCCAGGCACTGGGGCAGCTGGAGAGGACAACATGCCACGGAGAAAAGTAGCCAGGGGCTGAGTAGCAAGGAAACTTACAAAATCAAACTTCTCTGCTTTGTTACAGTCCATCTGCAGAGAGAGAGAGAAAGAGAGAGAGATATCAGTGTTCCAAACCTAGGAAGATGACAGAGGAGGATCAGAAGGACCCAGTTAAAGTGTTAGACTAGTTTGCTTCTGGGAATGTGTTACATTTTACAATCACCCTTTTTTTTTCTTTTTTCTTTAAAAAAACACCAATAAACAGCTAAGACTTTTTAGTATCCATGTATAGTTAGTGACCTTAAAAACAAAATTGCTAAGATTTTATCAAGTAATGCATACAAATAACCTCACCCCGTCTACGAGCCTCACTCCCACTTCCATTCTCAATTCTGCCCCTCATCACAGACTCCCACTTTCATTTTCCTGGTTCCAATCCTGTCCCAAACCCCACCCCTATTCCGATCCCATCCCCATGCCTTACACCCCACGCTGGATCCTCACTATCCTTTCCCGGACTCCCATAGCCATCTCCAAGACTGGAGTGACAGGAATGGGATGAGGGTGTGTGTTGCATATATTATAATATTCAAGTTTATCAATTATGTTGATAATTGAAATAAAACTAAAGATTTTAGCTGAAAATCAAGTCCAATAGGGTCTGCTTCGATGGGAATGGAATGAGGCAGGCCCCAGATACAGAGCTGTAGATAGAGCTGTCCCAGAGCATCTGCCCAGCTCTCGAGGGAGCCTGGTCTCCTCCCACCCTCATTACTTCCCGCACATGTCAACTACAGTGTCAACATCACAGGAACTCTGACACCTAAGTCCCTGGAGGAAGGGCTCCTAACACCACCTTCCCCAGGAGGAACTGTGATTGGCTCCAGAGCATTGCTGCCCACATTACTCTCAGGTTGTTACTCAAGCCCTGGGAGACCTACAGCTGACAAGCCAGCCCGACACCTTTGCTCAAGGCCAACTCATAGTTCCAGGTGACGTGAATAGCTACCCTGGCCTGGCCATTCACCCTTCCTTCTGTGTGTCCCTCACCCAGAAGTGGCCAATCAGCACCTAATAGTGTTGTCCTCCCCCTGTGTCTGGCATTTGGCCCTTGGTCCTAGGCAGGGGTCAGGACCTGCTCACTTCTCTAAGGGCCAGGAAGCTCTGGGTTCCTGACTCGTGGGTGGGGGCAGGGGTAAAGTTCCTTTTACTAACATCCTCATATGTGCCCTCACTGCCTCCTGGGGATCCTCAAAGGAATCAAAGCCCCACCAGTCTCCCTGGAGAGCTGGACAGATATGAGGGATATCGGAACAGGGGGTTTAGAGAAGGCTAGGGTGGCACTGACCTTGATCAGGGAGCTCACAACAATGGCGCCAGCATTGACCATGGGGTTATGGGGGATTCCTGAGGAAATACAAACCACCCAGTGTCTTATCAGCCACTGAGAAAAAACCTTGTATACAGTCTGCCCACTCTGCAGGCTAGATTAGAAAGATTTCTTCGCTGGGGAGGATGGAATGACAGAGCTAATCAGAAAGGGCAGAGAAATAAAAGAGGGTGAGGTGGGGATAAGAGGGGAGCATTTATGAGTCTGTTCTGAGCCCTGGAAGTGCTCACCTTCCTCGTTGAGGGAGAGCTTGTTGTAGCGCAGGCCACTGGGCTCCTTGCCCACAAACGTGTGCACGTAGTCAGTGCCTAGGGTGCTTACAGAGATGGCATAGGTGAGGGGCTTGACGCAGGACTGCAGGCAGAAGGGGATCTTTGTGTGGCCCACGGAGTGCCTGGAGGTAGACAGCTGCCATGAGAGGTCGGCCTATGTTCTGCACCCGGGCCCTGCTTCCCCTCTCTCACCCAGCATCTCACCGCTGACCATCCACAGTACACAGGGAGACGCCCCACAGGTCTGGATTTGACTTGGCCAGCTGAGGGATGTAGGCTGCCACCTGGTCATGAGTGGGTAGAGAAAACGGACAGAATGGAGATAGGGATGTGAAGAAGGGGAATAGAGCTGCTGAGGTTCAGGGTCAGGAGAATCTTTTAGATAAAGGCTAAAATTCTGTTTTCTCTAGGGCAACAGAGCTCTCTCCTGCCTGTTGTTTTCAGAGACACCCAAGACTTAAGTCCTAGAAGACCTTCTCTTTCTGTAGCTCCACTGCTATAGAGAAGGCAGTAAAGTCCATGAAAAGTAAAAAGAAGAATATTCTGGGATCAGCTTCCCTTTTTGGTTCTTAGGCTCAATTATCCTATAAGTCTCTTTCAAAGTTCTATTGAGTCCTTATGCCAAATGTCCCCATAAAAACTTCAAATCCCCTCACTTGCTTTAGAAATTGCATGTATAGAAATACATAAAGCCCTTGTCTCCATTTTTAGAGGTTCTGCTTCTCACCCCTCATCCACTGGATTCCCAGCCCCAGGAAATCTCGGAGAAGCAAGGTATATCTGGCCCAGAGCCCTTGCCCCTCCCCTAGTCCCCGGGCCCTCACTTTGCCTCCAGTGAACTCTCCGGCATCCTCAAAGATGCGATCCACATGGCCCGTGAACTCCTCAAAATCAGGAATGACAAACTTCTTTCGGAATGCCTGGGTCAGGAGCACAATGTTGCTGCTCACACACCTGGATTCCAGACGTGAGTGGGTTAGGGAGCTGGAGAGATGCAGCTGTGACTCACTCTGGAGCCGTGGAAATTTGGAATAAAGGTGTGAGTGGTCATCAGGTTTGGGACCAATACTGTGTGACCTTTGGCACGTCACATTGTCTTTCTGGGTCTTGAGTTTCTCTGCCTCTAAAATGAGGGGCTGGAATAATGTGGAAAGATAGCCCAAGAAAAATAAATAATCGAATAATATGCATAGTAGGTCATCTTTATATTTAAAAAATCCTAAATAAGCATATTTACATATATTCTTATATGTATGTAAATGCATAGGACATTATCTAAAAGATACTCATCTGTTAATAATGTTTACTTCTGGGAAATGGAACTGAGATTGGGGAGACGGGGAAAGAAGAAAATGTATTTCTATATTGTTTGAACTCTTATACTGAGTATGTGCGTACTCATGTGTAACTCGTGTAATAATAAAATAAAATGAGGGGCTGAACTATCCAATCCCTAAGATCCCTCCCTGCTGTTATCATCTATGTCCAAGAACAATTGAGAGCGGTGCTCTTGTTTCTGGGGCCCTCACTTTTGGAAGAGATCTCGGTCCAAGAGGCCGCCACTGCTGGACTCTCGAACCATGCGGCGCATCTGGCTCATGCAGTCCCGGAGCCGGGGATCTGACGTCTGCAGTCCAGTAGCCTTCAGTGCCTTTAGAGTAAAGAAGAAGGTAATACGATCAGCCACACGGCCAATAATGCAATCCTAAAAATCTTTCCCAATGGACAACAATTAGCTTAACCCCAACTACTACATTCTGTGTAACAAATGGGTTTGCAAACTAAGCAGAAACATAACAGCTTTGAAGGCTAATGGGGGTTTCCTACCCTTTTTCACCAAGGCAGCTGGTTTCTGAACCCCTTGGATCAAAGTCCCAAACCAAGAAGATGGGCTGGGTCAGAGGAGTTAATCTTCCCATCCTGGGGCAGGGATGGGATTGTCTCATCAGCCGAGGCATCTACTATTCTTCATCCTCATGAAGCAACCCATTATTAGCTGCCCTGTACTTGTCCTACCGTTTCCCCCACTTTCAAGAGATTCCAAGGGCCTTGGCCAGATAATTCAGTTGGTTAGAGCATCGTCCCCATACGCCAAGTTTGTGGGTTGGATTCCGGATCAGGGCACATACAAGAATCAACCAATGAATGTTTAAATAAGTGGAACAACAAAATCAATGTTTCTCTCTTTCCCTTACTTTCTCTAAAATCAGTAAGAGATCCCAAGGGATTAGGGTTCTAAGCAGGTAGAGAAACTTACAGTAGTGAACTTGTGGATAGGGATTCGTTCCTGTCCCTCAGCAATAGTGTAGAAGAGCAGATCACCCAAGCGAGACAGCATGCCACTCTCTGACGAATCACTGTTTGGGGGCAGAGACAGGGGAGGAGGGCAGGAAACTGAGAACTGATCCTTGCTCCTCCTGGAATATGGGCTTATAAGTAGTAGGTATCTTCATTCTAGGCCTCTTCCTGAGCTATCTGATCTATCCCCATAATGTCAACTTTCACATCTGTCCTGAGAAGTCTTAAATTTTATTCACAAGCTTTTTGTTGTTGTTGCTGTTCCTGGCCTTTAGACTTTTATTTCTAGCTGCCTTCTAGACATTTCCATTACTAGATGTTCCACAGGAACCACACACTTAACATGTCCAAACCTGATGTAATTTCACCTCTGCTGCTCTTCTTGTGTTTCCATCTGGGTTCATAGTGTTACCACTCCTCCAGTTGCCAAGCTGGGAACATGCAACCATTTGGATAATTCCCATACCTTGCATCCATGTTCAGTTGGTAAACAATGTTGGATGGATTTACCTCCATAATGTCTCAAATCGACCCTCTTTTCTTCTCTTCCCTTGTGCCAGCATGGTATGGTAGAAAGAACCAGAGTTTGCACCTTAATAGTTGTGTGATCTTAATATAGGTAGTAAGGTTATTTAATACTGTTGAACTGGCCTCCTCATCTATAAAATAAGGGTAGTAATGTCTGCTTTACATGGGTGATGTGAGGCTTCATTAAAATAACATTCCATAAATTCCAAAAACTGTCTTTCACGAAGCAGAGGCTCAGTAAATCATGCTTTCTTATCACCAACTCCTAATGGTACTATACTCTCTTCTTGCCTTCCAACCCATCTTCCACAATGCATGATCATCTTTCTAAAACGCAAATGTCATTTCACCATGGAAAACCTTGGATAGCTCCCTATTGCCTACAAAATAAGTTATTACTTCTTGGTATTATTCCTTGGTATAGCATTGAAGGCTCTTGAGAACCTGCCAACATTCCTTTCCTATTCTTCACTGTGCCCCCACACTCCAGTTATGCCAGGTGGCTCCCAAATGGGCCAGGTATTGTCAGGCTTCCTGGCCTTTGCTTATGCTAAAACTTCTGCATGGAATAACCTCTTTATTCTTCATGTTGCATAGTCCTGCTCATCCTTCAAGGTCCAAATGAAATGTTACTAACTCTTTAAAGGCTTCCCCAACCTGCAGATGCTGCTATACTGCTGGTATGACACAACATATCATCTTATTGACAGAGGAATTTCTCTTGTTCCACTGTTAGGTCTTTGTGTTTTATATATTTTTGTTTTCCTAGCATTGAGCAAAGTCCCTAGCACACAGTGGGTCTTCAAAAAGAATTACCTAGTTACACTTGTAGGAAGTTCTCTGTTCCCCAAATTATCTCTCTAGCTGGCTTATAACACTTAAGATTCCAGGTACTGAAGATTTCTTGGTCTTCAAGAAATGTTATTAATATGTTAACAGATTTAGAGGAATTATTTTATCAGATCATTCCAAATATGACAGCAATTTGAGATTATGACCCTTAAAAACCCTCTGACCCAACAATTTGTCCAGCATTTATCCTGTAGGTGTACTCACATACCTACAAAGTAACATATTCACTGCATTGTTGCTGATAGGTAAGACTAAAACAACCTACCTGTGTATTAATAGGGAACTGGATAGGTGATAAGTAAACTATAGTGTATTTATATCATGGACTATTGTGCAGTGTTAAAAAAGAAGAAGAAGAAAAAAAAGAGCCCTGGCCAGGTAGCTCAGTCGTTCTGATACACCATGGCTGCAGGTTTGATCCCAGCTCAGGCCACATACAAGAATCAATCAGTGAATGCATAAATAAGTGGAACAACAAATTGATGTCTTTCTCTCTCTCCCCTTACCTCTCTAAAATCAATAAAAAATTAATGAGGGCATGCGTAAATATTGACTTAATATGATGTAATAGTAATTAAAGGAAGCAAGCTATAAAATATTATTTTTAGTATGGTACTATTTATGTTTAAAAGGGAAAAGTATATATATTTGCTTTTTCAGGCACAAAATATTTCTGGAAGACTGATTTATCTCTCCCTAGATGAAGCAGGTGCTGGCAAAAGGGGTGGGAGGGATATTTCCCACTATATATCTTTTTGTACATTTTGAATTGTTAACTATATGCATATGCATGTTATCTATTGAATAGGATACATGCGAATATGAATATATTCTCTGTTGAAACAATGCATTAAAAATAAAACAATATTAAAAATCAAGAAGCTTGGCATAGACTAGGCATGTGTATATGTATTTTGTTCTAGGAGAAATACTAAGAGAGGGGGAAGTTTTCCTGTTTCTGAGGAAATCCAATTGTCACAATAAACGTAGTGCCTATAGGGAAGTGAGGATCCATGTGGTGACAGAGGAAGGGAGGAAAAGATATCTTAAGAATAGCTCAAGAAGGAAAATACACAGGAACACTTTGAGGGCAGGTCTTTCTGCCCGAAGCTGAAGGAAGACAGGAAATAATGCCATCTTACTGAATGTGTCTCAAGCCTTAAATAAATTGTACACTCTTGCCCTGGTCGGTATCTCAGTGGTTGGAGCATTGGCTTGCGCACTGAAGGATTTCGAGTTCAATTCCCGTCAAGGGCACGTACCTCGGTTTGGGTTTGCTCCCTGCCCCCTGGTCAGTTGGGGCTCATGCAGTCCATGTCTCTCTCTCACATAGACCTCTCTCTCTCTCTCTCTCTCCCTCTCCCTCTCCCTCTCCCTCTCTCTCTCCCTCTCTCTCTCCCTCTCCCTCTCCCTCTCCCCCCTCCCACCCACCCACCCTCCCTCCCTTATACTCTCTGAAAGAAATGATGGGAAGAATGTCCTCAGGTAAGGACTAACAAAACAAACCAAAACAAACAAACAAAATTGCACACCCTTTGACCTAGATATGGATTGATCTACAACATAATGTTGAGGGGGGAAAGCAAAATGTAGAACAATGTATATAGTATGACACCATTTGCATAAAAAAGGGAAAATAATATTAACATGTACTGCTGATATATGCAAAAAATAACTCTAGAAGATAATACGAGATATCAATCTCTGGAGAGCAAACTCTTCTAGCAATTTATTCTAAGAAATAATTGAACAAGTGCACAAGAATATGTAGTAACTAAACTGAAAATTGGTTAAATTATGATACTTCATACAATGGAATCTTAAAATGGCAAAATGGCAGCCATTAAAATAACAATATATACACATATTCAATGATATTGAAAGCTGTTTAAATGGAAAAGATAGGTTACTAAATAATATGAATGCCAAGGCCCTATTTTTGTTAAATTTTATATAGACATATATAGGATAGGATATATATGGATATATATCACAAAATTAATTGGAAACTTAATTTTTTTCTTGATGTTCTAATTTATCTTGTTTTTCTTTTATAATAAAAACAATAAAGCTAAATATTAAAAAACAAACAATAACCTGCATAATGGTATTTTCTCTTTACTCCCCCTTTTCCCCCAACACAAGAACCCCTTCCCCTTCAGTGCTCTCAGCTCCTTCTGCCCAAGGGAGCATCAGTCCAAGGCCATTAACAAGAGTCCCTGGGAGCACTGGCAGCCATGGGCAGGGGGATCAAGCTTTCTAAAAACACCCTGATCCACCTGACTCACTGGATAAGGAAAGGGGGCAGGGACCAGGGACACCTCTTGCTCCCCACCCCACAGACAGTGTGAGGGTGAAGGAGGTTAAGCCTTGGCTCTATCCCACCGTCATTTCTCCCAGGGCAATTATTTGGGGAAAGCTGAGTGGGGGAGTAGATCAGGAGAGAGAGGGCTTATTCTTTAAAGTTGGTATGTTCCATGTCTCCTTGAGAAGAGGCTGATGGAAAAGTACAGCATAATAATTATTAGTAATAAACACATAAATAATACCATATTGGTCAGAGCTGGGATTCCAGTGGCGGTGAGGTAGTGCTATGTGTCTGGCTACTTTAATTACGGTGTGCACATCTTTCTGAAAGTCATCAGTAGATGTCAGTGACAGGGGAGATGGTCCCTTTCCTGCTCCTGCTATAATAGTGCAGGGGCGACTTGGACATGTCTACATTCACTTCTGGGGAGGGCAGTATTTCCTGTCCTGCCTCTGTCTGTGTCTCAGAGGAAAGAGGCTCAGCCACCAAGCGTTCCTGGGTATTGGGGGTTAGGGCACAATAAGAGCCCCAGGGGGGAGAGGGAGAGAGCCCTTTAGATCAGTAAGCCAGGGAAGCACAGATAACCGATCTGATGGGCTCTAGTTTCAGAAATCTGCGTTGTATGCCCCCTCCCATCCCGCCACTATGATAAAGATTTTCCCCATTCAACAACCAACTGGAAAAACACCCTTATTCACAGATTAGGGAGCCCTGGCAATGCACACACCCAACACTTACGCAAACAACACACGCACCAACGTACTTGCGCACCAATAATACACGCGCATCACATACGCCGAGAACGCGCCGAGACGCAGACCCCCACACTGACAGACCCCCCACCCCGACAGACTCCCCACACCCCGACAGACCCCAGTGCAGCAGGACTCGGGAGGGAGGCTGTTGCGCCCCCACGCACCCCCTAAGATACCCGCGAGGAGGAGGAGAGGGAGGATGAGGCTGGGTGGTGCGCACACAGCCCCGCACTCAGACACGTGCACCGAGAAACACGCCGCGCATCCAGGTTCCCGGCGAGGTACGCACCTGGGACAGGCACCATCCCGAGGACCGACCTGACCAAACGCTCTCCCGGGCGGACGGCATTTTACTGCCCGAGCGCGGCGGACCCAGAACCCCAAATCTAAAGGAAAAGGCATCGCCGGCGAGTGAGCGAAGAGAGGAGAGGGAAGAAGACGAGCTGCGCTCCCGAGGAACGGGACTTGGGAGCTAGAGAGTGGGAGCCGGTGCCCTACCCGTCGCGCAAGCCTTACTGAGCCTGGTGCTGCGGCTGGTGGCTGTGCGGCGTCTCCCTGCCCTGCGCCGCGGCCTCACTGAGGTGGTGCCGGACGCCCCCGCCCAGGAGCGGGCTCCGGCTCAGGTGACCCCAGTCTCCCCTCCAGCAGTGACTGCCGGCCCTGCTCAGCGCCTTCTGCAGAGCCTTCATGGAGCGCATCCCCCCAGCACGTCGCCCGTTCCGGCGGAGCGCCCCGGGCGTCTGAACCGTGGCTGGAAGGAGGGGCGGAGGAATCGGGGACGAGGAAAGGTGGGGGGAGCCCTGGGATGGAGTGTGAAGCCCGGGAGGTGTCCGAGAGCTGGGGCCCGGTGGGTGGGGTTGTAACAGGAGGAGGCGCCTGTCCCTATAAGGCTCGAGCCGCTGTCAGGTGCACCCAATACCCGCTGACCAGGGGATGGGTGAGCGGATCCCGGGCGAGGGGAGAACGCGGGCGGAGGGCGTCTCGGTGCGCGGGGAGGAGGGGGCGGGGCCTGAGGGTGCGGATGGACACGGCCGCAGTGCAATCACCGAGGAAGCCAGAACCTCGGGGGCGGGGAAAAGAGGAACCTACCCAATCAGTGCAAGGGGGCGGGCCGCCCGAAAGCCTGCGGACTCCAGCGCTCGGCGACCCCCTTGGTCGCAGGCGGGGCGTGCGGACGCCGAGGGCGGGAAAAGCGTGTGAGCTCCGCTCGCCGCGAGGACACGGCGGCCCGGGAGGATGGGGTTCGCAGAGGAAGAGCAGAGGGGCGCCTCTCTACACTTAGTGGCCCTCGACGTTCGGAGGCCAGAAATGGCCCGCAGTGGCCCTCGCAGTGCGGGCGTGGAGGCCAAGTGCTAATCTCCGCCAAGTGGTATCGGCGAGCGGGGAGTCAAACGGCCGGGAGCACCCCGACCGGAAACAGCCCCCGCGGCACTTTAATGAGGCCAGGAGGCCGCGGAAAGCTCACCGCGGTGCTTGCTCAGGTGCTTGGGTTCTCTTATCTATGTCAGTTATTCAGTGGCTGTTTAGGGTGCTTGGGTATTCTTAACTCCGTGCCCTTCAACCTTTTATTTATTTTATTTTTTATTGATTTCTTACCAAGAGGAAGGGAGAGGGAGAGAGAGAAGCATCAATGTTTGGATTTTTTGTTGTTGTTGTTCTTTGAGGCATTTTATTTCCACATATATATCACATCCCTAGAAAAAGAATCCCAGGATTTTCCCTCCTGTGTGTTTTCGTCTTGCTTCTTCATGGTCCATGATGCCCGCTGAGGTCGTCAGTACAATGAAACCAAATCGACGGGACGGAAGCAAGTTGTTCTGCCATTTTTCTAGATCTTTTAGTTGCACATCAAATCTGGGGCTGATTACTCCACACTTGTTCAACCTGACTGTGAGGTTCACAACAGTTTTCCCAGCTCTGTGGTCATCAATAATTTCATCATCACAGTCAGAAACCGGACGATGACTTTGGAGCACGGCCTGATGAGAGCCTGGCGCTTGCCTCTCTTTTCGGCATTGTTGATCCTCTTCAGAGCATCAGCCAGGACATTCATGCGCACCATTATGGCCGGGCGGACCGATGGCGGAAAGAGGAGAAGCATCAATGCTGAGAGAGAATCATTGATTGGCTGCCTCTTGCACGCCCCCTACTGGGGAGCAAGCCCATAACCAAGGTCCATGCCCTTGACAGAATGGAATCTGGGACCCTCCAGCCCGCAGGCACACTCTCTGTCCACTGAGCCAAACCCACTAGGGCCGCCCTTCAACATTTTATAAACCGTAAAGTACTTCCAAAATCTTAGTTATTTCAATTGCTTGCCCCTGTCTTTCTCAGGGGCCAAAAAGAAGTGATGCATAAAAAGAATTTTGAAAATTCAGCACATTTAGGAATTTTACCATTTGCAGCTAGAAGAACATTCACCTGTATCTTCACGAAGCCTAACTCAGCATCTATATTTAGTAGGAACTTGCGTAAGTAAGAGCTATCACCTAGTGTGTATAGATAGTGTGCCCACCTTTATATAATTTATCTCATCCTCTTACCAGAGACCTACAAACTAGTTATTAGTTGTATTTTGAAGATGAGGAAATCAAGACTCAGAAATTATGACTTGCTTGAATAAATAACCCAGCTAATTAGTAGGGGCAGGAATCAGACCCAAGTCTCTGACGACAAGGCTGTCTTCATGATGCAGCTTTTACCAAAATTAACTGTTAGATTGAATTATTCCAGGAAATGACCTCATCCCCTAAAGGAAGCATCTTATGTGGAAGCATTATGATACAGTGCTGAGAGTTGTCTAGAGGCTGGCTGTGACACAAAATAGCACTTTTCATTTTGGGATTAAAACGAGCATCAAGGGTAACCATGGGGAAATAAACATCAAAGCCACACGCTAGCATATTCTGTGGGAAGGCAATTCTCCTTTGCCTTGGTTAGGGTTGGGGGTTTATTTGGTTTGAAACCATATGAAGTGACCTTTCTTTGTTTGTGTGTGTTTGTTTTTCTCTTCTGTAGTCATTTCCTATCTGTTCTCCGGATGGGCATGACTCTAATTCAGGAACTCCAGCTTGCCCTGGGCTGGTTCATGCATGGTTTTCCCCATTAAGTAATTTAAGAAAGTTCTGGGTCCTAATACTTTGTATAAACTCAAGCCAGCATTAGTTTTTCCAAAGGTAACAAGCTAATCTTATCCTTGTTTCATAAGAATGTTATTTCTCTGAAGCTTTTTGAACTGTCAAGAGAAAGATACCATATCTTAGGGGATTTCTAAACATTAACCAGAAGTTATTTGCTTCCTTTTAGTTCCTACTCCCGCTTTTTTGAATTAGCCTTAATTATAATCAGTAATTAGTTCCTCGCTCTTTCTCTCCAGTTCTCCCCAATAAAAGGAATTGGTTGGGCAGTGAAGCAGACCTTCCCCATAGAAGGGGAGGTTGTTTGCATAGAGAACTAGCCCCCAGCTGAACTTTGGCCTTTGGACCCATTCTTCTTTTACTACAATATTGCTGCCTCTGCGTGAGGATGGAACATGACCCAGTGACTTGGGAGGCCCAAAGCATAGTGTGAAGTATAAAACATTCAAGAAGAACAAGTTTGTCATCCCAGGTGGTTAAGCTTGGCAGCGTTAGGTCCTTTTTTGGTTTCTGATTGAAAAGGACCCATCTAGTTAAAGCTGTGCGAAAGTGTTAGCCAATTATGACATGGCCAGCTATAAATGAGGCTTTTTTTAAAATGTTTTTTTAAAAATATATACTTTATTGATTTTTTACAGAGAGGAAGGGAGAGAGATAGAGAGTCAGAAACATCGATGAGAGAGAAACATCGATCAGCTGCCTCCTGCACACCCCCTACTGGGGATGTGCCTGCAACCAAGGTACATGCCCTTGACCAGAATTGAACCTGGGACCTTTGAGTCCGCAGGCTGAGGCTCTCTCTATCCACTGAGCCAAACCAGTTAGGGCTGATTTTGAATTCTTAAATCAGAAAAGCTTAACCCTCTGTGGTACAAAATTGGGAACTTGATGTTTGTGTTCAGAGAATATTTACTTGTTATGATTTATTAGAGCAGTGGTTCTCAACTTTGGCTGCACATTAGAATCACCTGGAAATCTTTTTAAAATCCCGATTTCTGGGCCTCATCCTCTGGAAATTCTGTTTCTTTGTTATGGGGTGGGGCCACAACATTAGTAACAAAGAAACAGAGTTTCCGGAGGATGAGGCCCAGAAATCAGGATTTTAGAAAATTCCCAGGTGATTCTAATGTGCAGCCAAGGTTGAGAACCACTGTATTAGAAGTTCATTTGTTCAATTACTACAGGTGAAGGATTATTTCACCTAAGTTATTTTTTTCGTTAATTTTTGTTCTGCTAATGTTACTATTGGTATACTCCTTTCTGTCTTAGTTTCTCCATTTGTAAAGATAATCTGTTTTTCTGGGTAAAATATAAGTACTGAGAACTCTAACATAATCATCTGCCATTCGTTCAGTGGATATTTTTCATTGTGCCAGGCCCAGAAATTAAAAGAACAGTTTCTGACTGCCCAGCCAGAAACTCAGTGGTTGAGCATCAACCCATGAACCAGAAGGTCACCAGTTCAATTCCTGGTCAGGGCACATGCCCAGGTTGCAGGCTCCACCCCCCTGGGGCATATGGGAGGCAGCCGATCTCCCATTGATGTTTCTCTTTCTCCCTCTCCCTTCCTCTCTCTTTAAAATCAATAAAAACGTATTTTAAGAAAATAAAACAAAAACAACAAAATAAAAAACAGTTTCTGACTATTGGAAGAAATGAGCAAGTCAGTGTTTAAAATTCCTAATGAGCCCTGGTCAGGTAGCTCAGTTGGTTAGAGTATTTTCCCGATATGCCAAGATTGTGGGTTCGATCCCTAGTCTGGACACATATAAGAATCAACCTCTCTCTCTCTTTCTAAACTAAACTTAAAAAAAAAAAAAAATCCTAGCCGGTTTGGCTAAGTGGATAGAGCATTGGCCTGAGGACTGAAGAGTCTCAGGTGTGATTCTGGTCAAGGGCATGCACCTCGGCTGCTGGCTCAATCCCCAGCCCTGGTTGGGGTGCTTGTGGGAGGCAGCCAATCAATGTGTCTCATTCACATCGATGTTTCCCTCTCTCTGCCTCTCCCCCTCCCTTCCACTCTCTCTAAAAATTAATGGAAAAATATTCTCAGGTGAGGATTAACAAAAATAAATAAGTAATTAAAATAAAATTTATCATAAAAATGCTAAGATGAAGACATATTCAGAGGAAGACACCTAACCAGGCTCAGGGTAAAGGGCAGCCGAGGAAAAGGGGGAGGGGCCTAAAGGAATGTTGGGTGATGGGAACCAATTCTGAAAGGATGAGAGATGCTCGCATGGGGATGAGGATAAAAGTGTTCCCGACAGAGGTCTCTGCAAGAACTAACAGCATAATAGAAACATCGAAGGGACTCTAGATCCGTGTGGTTGGAATGAAAGTTTGGTTGGGTGTGAGAATGTGAACCAGTGAAGATGAGGATGTAGGTGGGGTCTGCATTATGAAGAGTTTTCAACACGATGATAAGAATATTCAACTACATCTAAAGGCAGCTCCGTAGTCAACCTTCCAAAGCTTCTCTACTTCACTTAAGCTCACCACCCCACTGCTTCACAAAGAAGCCCTCAGCTTCCTGCTGTTACATTTATAACCCCTGCATCTCCAAGTACTATTATAATACGAGGAAGCGTGTCTTCACTCTCAGGTTAATCTCTCCACTTGGCTCTATTTTTCAGCTTCCTCTGTAATGACTCTATCCTTCAGCCTTTAAATATGCTCAAGTCTCTACCATCTTAAACAACCACTATCCTAGTATTTGGACTCTTTGTATGAGTGTGATTACAAAGTTAAAGTATACTTCAGTTAAGCAGCTTTATGCAATTCAGATTTTCCATCAATATTGCTCGTCTTTAAAAAATTGTGATATAATTGATATATTTTTACTCTTATTTATATTCCTTCTACCACCAAGTTTTTTGAAAGAGTCATTACACTTACAACTTCTTTCTCACTTCTCATTCATTCCTCAATAATTGTGAAGCTAAGTGATGCTGCCATTATGTTGCTTGCGTTTATGAGCTTTAAGGGATTCATTGGGGTTTAAAATTTAAATATGTTAATCAAGGCCACCAAATAGATTAATAAATTTTAAAATTGCTAAGACATCATTAGTAAGCAAATGTATTTGAATAGGATTCAGATTCTGGCTAGAGCACTATGGTGCTGGTGCACATGTTTAAACTTGATGTTGGACCTTGATGGAGTAAGTGAAATTTCATATAAATTTGAATGTATCTATGATATATTCCAGTATGCTTTCCTAAACTCCTCTGGTTTAGCAATTGCAAATCCAGATATTTAGGACTGAAAAAGTATAAATAGGAACATGTGAAAAAATCACAATATATCATCACACTGGTTAGATTTATGATGCCTAAAATACACTTTCTATTTTGTCAAATAATGTCTCCTATAATTTAGTTTCTCTGATGGCCATAAGGCTAGATTAGAGCAAATCTGAATCATTATAATACGAGCTTGTAGATTTTGCCAGAGTCCCTAAAAATATTTTTAAAAACTCTTTGAAGCCTAACATTAATTTGAAAGATTTTGAAATAGCAAAAAGAATAAACTTTCAGATTGTGGTTGATAGCATTTTAATATTTTTTTTTAACCTAAAGGATATTAAAGATGTTACACCAGTCTTGTATTACCATATAGTGAACAAAATTATTCTCTAAAAGACTAGCTAAATTAATTTTTAACCACACTTATCTACATTCCACAAGCCATAATTTCTCAAGATCTTATGTAATTTGAAGCTTTTTTACATCATCCACTTTTGCTAAAAGTTGTTACAGCCCTGGCCAGCGTGACTTAGTGGTTAGAGTGCCGGCCTGCCGGCCTGCGCACCAAAAGGTCTTGGGTTCCATTCCTAGTCAGGGGCACATATCTGGGTTGCAGGTTTGGTCCCTGGCCCAGTCTGGGAGCCTGCTGGGGAGGCAACCAATTGATGTGTCTTCTTCGCATTGATATTTCTCTGTTCTCCCTTTCTCTCTCTCTCTCTCTCTCTCTCTCTCTCTCTCTCTCTCTCTCTCTCTCTCTCTCTCTCGTCTCTCTTCCCCTCCCTCCTCCCTTCCACTCTTTCTAAAAATCAATGGGGGAAGAAATATCCTCTGGTGAAGATTAACAACAACAAAAAAGTTATTGGAATTTTTGGATAAAGCAATTTTAGTTAATCAGGTTATTTATATAGTAACTACTAATAAGGTAAGAGATTTTCAGAGTTAAGTATATTTATTCATATATTTGCATTTATTATTCCAGTACAGTTTACTTTGGATGAAAAAAATCACAGTAAAAAGTACAGAAGGTGCCAAATAAATATATAATGTAAGAAATGATTACTTGCTGTTTCGTGAGAATTATTAAATACAGAAATTAGAAAAAAGTAATATTTCATATAAATTGTGATAATTACAATACTGGTACTTGATTTCAGATTTTTCTAAAGTATATCTTAGTTTTGTTTTGCACAATTCTCATGTCTCTGTAGCAAAATTAAAATGATTCTAAAACTATTTAAGGACCTAGAAACAACCCTAGTGTCCATCAGTAGATGAGTGGATAAAAAAGCTGCGGTATATTTACACCATGGAATACTATGCAGCAGTAAAAGAAAGAAGGAACTCTTACCCTTTGAGGCAGCATGGAGGGACCTGGAGAGTATCATGCTAAGTGAAATAAGCCAGTCAGAGAAAGACAAGTATCACATGATCTCACTCATATGTGGAATCTAATGAACAAAATAAACTGAGGAGCAAAATAGATTTAGAGACATAGAAGCATGGAACAGACTGTTGAATATCAGAGGGAAGGTGAGGGTCGGGGGTGGGAAGAAATCAACCAAAGAACTTGTATGCATATGTGCATAACTCCTGGACACAGACAATAGTGTGGTGAAGGCCTGGGGTGGGGAAGTGGACTAGAATGGGTCAATGGGGAAGTAAAGGAGACATATGTAATACTTCAACAATAAAGATTTTTTTAAAAACCAAGGAACTCTATAGGATCACGGTGTTTAACAGAATTTTCATTACTCAGCATACAAGCTCAAGAAGAGAGGAAAAATGGGTCAGAAAATGATCAAATAGCCAACTTTTACTAGGACCATTTTCTTTTACAATTGTATTTATTCATCTGGTTCAAAATTCAAAAGGTACAAAAAGGGCATTTAGGGAAGTTTCTGTTTCCTAGACACCCATTTTCCTTTCCCAGAGGCAAACACTGTGATTGGTTTTCTATCTATCCTTCTAGATATATTTTATTCACTACTAAGCAATTATATATTTTCTCTTTTACACAATTGGTAGCATACTATAAGCACTGTTTTGTATTTTTTTTCTTTAAAAACTTTTTACTATACATCTGGAGAACCTTCCAAATCACTCATAATGTGCTGCCTTCTATGGTTATGTAGTCTTCCATTGTCAGGATGTATCATTGTTATTTTAAAAGTCTCCTCTTGGTGAATATTTGTATTGTTTTCCATCTTTTGTCTTAATTAGAGTGACCATATTTCCTGGCTTGTGTGGAAGTATTAATATAAATATTAATAGTGCCCTCTCTTTCAAAACTATCCCAATTTGAGCGATATGTTCTACGGCTATCATAGCTATTACAGAGCTGCTGCAGTGAATAAGTTTATATATCTTGTAGTTTTGCAGGTTGCAGAGATAACTGTAGGATAAATTCCTAGAAGTAGAATTTCAGAGTCAAAAAGTGTGTGTGTGTGTGTGTGTGTATATATATATATATATATATATATATATATATATATATAGAGAGAGAGAGAGAGAGAGAGAGAGAGAGAGAGAGAGGAGAGAGAGAGAGAGAGAGAGAGAGAGAGAGAGAGAGCTGTTGCCAAATTGCCCACCATATTGGTCATACCCTTGTAAGAAAGTACTTGTTTTTCCACCCTCACCTCAGGTGATTTTGTTTGTTTGCCATTCCAATAAGTGTGAAATGGTGTCTCAGTGTTGTTTTTATTTACTTTTAAAAAATTATGAATGAGGTTGAGCATCTTTTTACATATTCAACAACCATCATACTTTATTTTTTATGTATTCAAATATTGGCTATTGGAGTTTTGATATTGATTTGTAGGAACTCTTCATATGTTTTGGAAATTAGCCTTTTGTGAAATGAATTGCATATTTTCTTCCCTCTCCTGCTTCATAATGTGACTTTTAGTTTTCCTTTTGTTGTTTTTGCCATTAGGTATTTTTTAATATTATGTAGTCAGATTTCTCAATTTGTATTTTCTATTCAACAAATATCACCAAAATCCATTATTCAACTGGAAATTCACATTTAATTTTTCATTTCCTCATCCGTCACATCCTTTAATAGGTCTCAATTTAGTCTACTTCTCCCCATTCCCATTGTTACTACCCTGTTAAACTTCTCAATTTAGATCTCTCTCCTATCAGTTTCACTCACTTTCAAGTGTAGCTACAAGTGGTCTTTCAGAAGTACAAATCTGGTTATGTTATATTTTTGTATAACCCACTAGTGATTCCCCAACTCTAACATAATTTAAAATACAATAAAAAGTGAAGGGGGAGGATAGAGATCAAGACAGTCAGCAAATGTGTTACCCTTGACTATGGGGAAAATTAAAAGAACAAGAACTAGAGAAGAACCTAGAGTTCAGAGGAAGAGCTTTTGTTTATTTTGCATGTATGTGTGTTTTTCTTTTGACTTTTAAAAGTAATTAATGTGCTCAGGAGGGAAGCCAGTAGAGATGAAAAGGTTGAAGACAGTGGAAGAATATTCCATGCTAAGAACACTGGGAGGAAGTGAGGTAGGAAGCTGGAGACTAAGAGAGGCAGTGACTGTGTGGGAAATCCGAGAGCCTGCTGGGACTAGAGGTTCTGTAGTGGAAACATTTACACAGAAAAAAATACACCCGGTTTTACGTGGGAGTGCTGTGCAACTTTCAAAGAACAGATCATCCCAAACTTGTGTACTTTGTTCCAAGAAATAGAAAAAAGGGAAACTTCTTTTATTAATTTAGTATAAACTTTAAAACAAAACCCTGATAAGGACAGCATAAGAAAAGTAAATTATAAGACATAAATGCAAAAGTATATATCTCAAAGGTGCTAGAATGGATTAACATTGGGAAGAAATATGCATAATTTACCACATGAACAGGTTAAGAGAGGAAATCTGTTTGATTCTCCTGATCATTTCAGAAAAGTTATTTGATAAAATTTAATACTATTCATTTTCAAGGCTCCTAGCAACAGAAGGAACATTCTGATAAACCTGATATAGGCTTTATCAGGGAACAGGTCTGGTATCAAAACTTCCATTAAATATTTTATTGGAGGTTTTTTGTTTTAAAACAAATCTATTTTTTAAAATAGGTTTTAATTGATTTCAGAGAGGAAAGGAAAGGGAAAGAGAGATAGAAACATCAGTGATGTGAGAGATTCATTGATGGGCTGCCTCTTGCATGCCCCACACTGGGGGATCGAACCTAGAACCCATGCATGTGCCCTGATCGGCAATCGAACTGTGACCCCCTGGTTCATAGTTCAACCCTCAACCACTGAACCACACTGGCTGGGCCTTATTGGAGGTTTTATTGTCCAATAAGACAAGAAAAAGAAATAAATGGTATAAGGATTATAAGGAAAGAAAGAAAATTGTCATTATTTACAAATGATATTTATGAGGAAAATCTAAGTGAATCTATAGGTAAATTGTTGGGACTAATAAGAGAGTTTAACAAGGTTACTAGATAAAAGATCATTGTCCATAATTTAATAGTGTTCCTATACTGAAGTAATAATTATGCTTATTTTTTTAAAGTTGCATTGTGATAACATTAGAAACTGAGAAGTACATATGAGCTGCACAGGCTGCGTAAGAATTTTATGGTAAAATTATTAAATGGAAAGATATATCATATATTGCAAATTCGAAGATGGCTCCCATGATCCCTGCTGGGTGATATTCATGCCCTTGTGTGATCCCCTCCTCTTGAGTATGACTGGACTTATGATTTGCTTCAAACAGATAGAATATGGCAAAGGTGACTCTCCCTTGTTGATTCCATGTTGTGAGCTGCCGTGAGGAGAGGGCCGCATGGCAAGGAACTGAAGGCAGCTCCCAGCAAGAAACTGCAAGGAAGTGAATGCTGCCAAAACTCATGTCACAGAGGGGCTCCTTCCCAGCCTGGAGCCTGAGGTGAGAACTCAGCCCTGGCCAATACTCTGCAGCCTAGATAGGCCATCCCCAAATATCTGACCCACGGAAACTGAGATAATAGACGTGTTGCTTTACACCACTAAGTTTGCCGTAATATTGTTATGCAGCAATGGATAACTTATAGACATGTTAAGTGGAGGGAATAACTCAGTATCAAAAAATGGAGGTTCTCAAAGTAATTTTTTTAAAATATATTTTTATTGATTTTTTACAGAGAGGAAGAGAGAGGGATAGAAAGTTAGAAACATCGATTAGCTGCCTCCTGCACATGTCCTACTGGGGATGTGCCCGCAACCAAGGTACATGCCCTTGACCGGAATCGAACCCGGGACCCCTGAGTCCGCAGGCCGACGCTCTATCCACTGAGCCAAACCGGTGCTGGCTCAAAGTAATTTTTTAAAATACATTTTTATTGGTTTCAGAGAGGAAGGGAGAGGGAGCGAGGGAGAGATAGAAACATCAATGATGAGAAAGAATCACTGATCAGTTGCTTCCTGCATGCTCCCCATTGGGGATTGAGCCCGCACCCGGGCATGTGCCCTTGACCAGAATCAAAACTGGGACCCTTCAGTCTACAGGCCGACGCTCTATCCACTGAGCCAAACCAGCCAGGTCTCCTTAAAGTAATTTATAAATTTAACACAATTCCATTAAAAATCTCAACAGCATTTTGCACAGAATTTGCATGAATCCTAACATTTTTGTGGAAGACAAAACAGAGCAGACATCCTTGCTTTGTTCCTGGTTTTAGGGGGAATGTAGCCAGTCTTTCAGCATTAAGTCTGACGTTAACTGTGGGTGTACTTTTTAAAATTTGTTCTTTATGAAATTGAGAAAATTTCCTATTAGTTGAGAGATTTTATCATGAATGATTATTAGGTATTGTCAGGTGCTTATTCTATATCTACTGATGTGGATTTTGTCCTTTATTCTATTAATATGTCATGTTGTATTACTTTGATTTTTGGATATTTAACCAGCCTTACATTCTTGATCAGAATGTATAACCTTTTTTAATATATATTTCTGAATTCAATCTGCTAATATTTTGTTCAGATATTTTGCATCCATGTCCATAAGGGATATTTGTATATAGTGTTTTTAATGATACCCAGTCATCTTTTAACCGAATAGTCTTAGTGACTTTTGATAATCATTGCCTAGATCAGCTGTTTCACTAGGGGTTGCAAAGTGCTGCTGTTCTGTCATTCCTTTTTTGTTGTTGTTAACTTTCACCCAAGGATATTTTTCCCATCGATTTTTAGAGAATGTGGGAGGGACAGAGGGAGGGGAGGGATGGAGGGAAAAAGGGGAGAGAGAGAGAGAGAGAGAGAGAGAGAGAGAGAGAGAGAGAGAGAGAGAGAGACATCGATGTGAGAAAGAAACATCGATTGGTTGCCTAAGTTGGTTAGGTAATTCCTCTAAAGGTGATTGGTTAGAGTTTTAAAAATTTAGCCCTAGCCGGTTTTCTCAGTGGATAGAGCATCGGCCTGCGGACTGAAAGGTCCTAGGTTCGATTCCAGTCAAGGGCACATGCCCAGGTTGTGGGCTCCTTCCCCAGTAAGGGGTGTGCAGGAGGCAGCCAATCAATGATTCTCTCTCATAATTAATGTTTCTATCTCTCCTTCCCCCTCTCCCTTCCTCTCTGAAATTAATAAAAATACGTTTTAAAAAATAAAAATAAAAATTTATTATGCCCAGCAATGTGGTTGAGCACGGACTTATGAATCAGGAAATCATGGTTCCATTCCTGGTCAGGGCACATGCCTGGGTTGTGGACTTGATCCCCAGGGTGGGGTGTGCAGGAGGCATTCTTTCTCATCATTGATGTTTCTCTCTCTCTCTCTCTCTCTCTCTCTCTCTCTCTCTCTCTCTTCCTCTCCCCCTCTCTAAAATCAATAGAAATATATTTTTAAAATTTTATTATGAATTTATGACCTTTAATAACTTTGATATGTTTACATTCTTTGCAATTGTCATTCTTTTTGATGCTCAAATTGTCCCATCTTTGGCAGTGGAATCCCCTCTAATTGACTCTTGAATTTCTTGACACCACCTAGTAGTTTTGTGGATTTTATTTTGATGGTTGACAGATTCTCTTTTTTTTATTATTGATTTCAGAGAGGAAGGGAGAGGGAGAGAGAGATAGAAACATCAACAATAAGAGAGAATCACCGATCAGCTGCTTCCTGCATGCTCCCCACCGGGGATCAAGTCTGCAACCTGGCATTTGCCCTTGACTAGAATCAAACCCAGACCTTCTAGAGTGCAGGCCGACTCTCTATCCCAGCCGTGGGCAAACTACGGCCCGCGGGCCGGATCCGGCCCGTTTGAAATGAATAAAACTAAAAAAAAAAAAGACCGTACCCTTTTATGTAATGATGTTTACTTTGAATTTATATCAGTTCACACAAACACTCCATCCATGCTTTTGTTCCGGCCCTCCGGTCCAGTTTAAGAACCCATTGTGGCCCTCGAGTCAAAAAGTTTGCCCACCCCTGCTCTATCCACTGAGCCAAACCAGCCAGGGCGACAGATTCCTTTATTAACAATAAAAAACTTCACATTTGTTACAATAGAAAAATAAATGTTTTAATGAATACTTAAATGAAAACTAGGACCTCATAGTTTTTAATGTGGATTTTTAATGTGTGCTAGGTTTGATGTATATCTTAGAAGAACTTGCTAGAATCATTAGGGTATAACTGTAAAAAAGTCATTTACTTAATAGCTTTCTCAAATAGTAGTTCCCCTGAAATTAAAACAGAAAGTAAAATTTCTCTTTATATCTACGTTTATTTATTTACCCAGGTTCGATTCCGGTCAAGGGCATGTACCTTGGTTGCGGGCACATCCCCAGTGGGGGGTGTGCAGGAGCAGCTGATCGATGTTTCTCTCCCATCAATGTTTCTAACTCTCTATCCCTCTCCCTTCCTCTCTGTAAAATCAATAAAATATATTTTATTGTATGCCTTGATGGGAAATTGTATCGTGACCTCCTGATTCACAGATCGACACTCAACCATTGAGCCACACCAGCCAGGCTATACCTACATTTAGATATGACTCACAACACGTATCAATCTTAATTTTATGATTTTGATATTACCTCTTACAAGGTACTCATTAAAAATTCAAATCTTGCCCTAGCTGGTTTGGCTTAGTGGATAGAGCGTCGGCCTGAGGACTGAAGGGTCCCAGGTTCGATTCTGGTCAAGGGCATGTACCTTGGTTGCGGGCACATCCCCAGTGGGGAGTGTGCAGGAGGCAGCTGAACGATGTTTCTCTCTCATCGATGTTTCTAACTCTCTATCCCTCTCCCTCCTCTCTGTAAAAAATCAATAAAATATATTTTTTTAAAAAATAAATAAATAAAAATTCAAATCTTGCCCTAACCGGTTTGGCTCAGTGAATAAGAGCATCGGCCTGCGGACTGAAAGGTCCCAGGTTCGATTCCGGTCAAGGGCATGTACCTTGGTTGCGGGCACATCCCCAGTGGGGAGTATGCAGGAGGCAGCTGATCGACGTTTCTCTCCCATCGATGTTTCTAACTCTCTATCCCTCTCCTTTCCTCTCTGTAAAATCAATAAAATATATTTTTAAAAAATTCAAATCTCATTTTGAGATCATTAATTTGAGGTATGCAGTAAAACAACCCAGCAGTTTTTGATAGCTTCCTTCCTTACTAGTATGAATATGCCTTGTATATATTGTCTTTTCTTAATTTTACCATTGTATCTTTCGGATATATTCCTGCGAGTAGAACTTTTAGGTTGAAGGGTAAAAGCATATGTAATTTTGCTAGATAGTGTGAAAAAAAGGAGTTATGCACTTTGGCCCTTCCACAAAAAATATATAAAAGTGCTATTTTAACACAATATCTCCACCAGTTTGTTGTTAGGCTTTTGGATTTTTGCCAGTCTGATAGCTGAGAAATAGTGTGTCTCCGTGTAGTTTTAATTTACAGTGATGGAGAACCTATGACACGCGTGTCAGAGGTGACACGCGAACTCATTTATCTGGTTGATTTTTCTTTGTTAAATGGCATTTAAATATATAAAATAAATATCAAAAATATAAGTCTTTGTTTTACTATGGTTGCAAATATAAAAAAATTTCTATATGTGACACGGCACCAGAGTTAAGTTAGGGTTTTTCAAAATGCTGACATGCCGAGCTCAAAAGGTTCGCCATCACTGATTTAGCATATTTTTATGTTCAACAACACATTTTAACACATTATGATAGTGAGCCTACATTAACATATAAAGAAAGAAATATGCCATTAGCTATCTAAAGCTTAATGAGTTGGCTCTGACCCTCAAGTGCAGGTATTTACTTAGATTTGCAGTAAGGAATAAGACAGAATATCTCATACTTATAAAATGCTTTGTAATCAACAAAGTACTTTTAACCATCATTATCTGATTTGACTGTCATGTGTAGAGGTTCAGAACAGTCCTCCCCAAAATGTCCTACTTTGGCATGTGAATTATTTTGAGCTGAAGGTATTCAAGCCCTGCAGGCTCACAAGAAACGTTTAGTTCTCCCTTAAAGAATTTAAATCAGGGGCCTTGCCCATAATTAGAGTTATCACCAGAAATAATTTTTTATGACCTACCTATAGGGCAGGGCAAACTGTCTAATTACTGAACGTCTGCTTTTCTTATTGTCCTGCAATGACCTTCTCCCTTCTGAAGCCCAACGTCATCTCTTAGCTTAGAATGTCAAATGTACCACATTTTCCTTTTCTGTCTTTTTTTTAAAATGTATTTTATTGATTTTTTACAGAGAGGAAGGGAGAGAGATAGAGAGTTAGAAACATCGATGGGAGAGAAACATCGATCAGCTGCCTCCTGCACACCCACTACTGGGGATGTGCCCGCAACCAAGGTACATGCCCTTGACCGGAATTGAACCTGGGACCTTTCAGTCTGCAGGTCAACACTCTATCCACTGAGCCAAACCGGTTACAGCTCCTTTTCTGTCTTTGAACCTCTTGTGTAGGTGGGTCTCTGATTCTCTCTGTATGTGGTGTTCCCGTGCATACGTATATATTCAATTTCTTTTCTCATTAATCTATCTCATGTCTATTTAAATATTAGACCGACTGAAAAAAACCTAGGAGTGTGCATGGAAGTTTCTTCCTTCCCACACATGATAATCTCAGAGAGAGGTCAGATACTGTGCTCATTTTGTAGAAGAGGAAACTGATATTTTAAAATCTTTTAAAAATATTTTTTATTGATTTCAGAGAGGAAGGGAGAGGGAGAGAGAGTTAGAAACATCAATGATGAGAATCACTGATGGGCTGCCTCCGGCACACCCCTCACTGGGGATTAGGCCCGCAAACCTGGCATGTGCCCTTGACTGGAATCAAACCCGGGACCCTTCAGTCTGCAGGTCAACGCTCTATCCACTGAGCGAAACCAGCTAGGGCAGGAAACTGATATTTTAAAATATTGAAAATTTCCAGTTTAATACAGCAAATGGCAGAGCTAGGTTTAAATTTCAAACTTTTGATCAGAGTACAAATTCTATGCTTTGTTTTCCTGTTACAGTATTTCCTAAAAGATGCATGACCTATTTTACCCAAGAGATGGCAGTGTTCTCTCAATATTCATTGGGAATTCTCTTTCCCATCGGAGATGCTTAAAAGGAAGTGAAAATTGTATTCTTTCAGCTAACATTCCTGAGCATAAAGTATGTTTAGAAGTTAAAGATAAAAAGATTAGTAAACTTGGTGTTTGCTTCCTAGGAGCTCACAGTCTGGGTCCAAGAGGTGGGGCAATCAAGCAGAGTTAAAAACATAAAAATTTTGTACAAAATGCCAAACCAGCTAGGTACTACAAATTTATTATTTTTTTAAAAAAAATTTAATGACATTAAACACAACTGCTACAAGGGAAGAACCATGATAAAGAGGAGGCACCAAACTTGTTTCATAATTGATCCTGACAAAAACTCAAAGCAGGGCCTGCATTAGATGCAAAATTGCAGGTTATTTCTGGCTCTTTACCTCTAAGTAAACTACATAAACACATTTTTACTCTGCTTTATCAATACCTCTTGTGGTGAGAATGTCATCTGGATGAAGAAAGGTAGGTAGGCAGTTAAATGTACATAACATAAAATACAGTAACGATTCCACATGAAATACTAGACTTAGAGGCCAACACCAAATATAAGATATGCATCTTTAAAAACATATTAAAACTCCAGATTTTACCCACCAGCTTCTTTAAGGTGGGCATGCCTAATAATGAGTTTTATTTGGCTGTTTTTTTCTCCTTGAAGAATATTATGTTAACTGCCAGAGAACAGTTCTCTCCTCCTCCAGTCCAACAGATTTAATTAAGCTGCTAAAGCTTTGGAAAAACAGAATTATTTGAGCAAAGAGGAAATGTGATTGTCACATTTTTTAGTTAACCTGTCACTCATATGATTTGGCAAAGGCGATGCTCCCATTACAGATTCAGGCTTAAACCCTTTTGTAGCAGGAAGGTAGGAACATGAGTTCTAGATTTTGGCCTAAGCAAAACACTGTCTCTTCAGAACTTGGGTTATCTATGGGGAACTAGACAGTTGCAATGCTAGTTATTCCAGCTATGATTAATTTTAGCTATGCTGTAAAGAAACAAATAAAAACCCTATCATCTTAACACTGCTTAAACACATGCACGCACACACGCATGCCTGAAGGATATTATACAAAACATTTCAAGTCGGCAGTGGGCATTTCCAAAAGGCAAAAGATTCTTTAAATAAAAATCTTGTGAAAAATAAAATTCAAAATCTGCCAAGCACAGAACAGCAGAAGATGAGATGCTGCTCTGGACAGGACCCGGACAGGGACTTTCACTGCTAATGGGGTGAGACACACGGACTGTACTGGATATCTTAGAGACTCTGGAACTGCTGGTGGCTTCACTCGCTCCTGTTAACCCACTGAGTCAGACTGTATCTTTCCAGAGGTTTCTGTTGGAACCGGGCATAGTTTCGAATGGTGAGGTCCGAAGGATGCGGATGGTTATGCATATGATGAACTCAATCCATCAAAGAACACAGTTCCACCAAGACACCTTGGTTAGAATCCACTGAGTCTTTTATATGAGCAAAAACACTCCTGACATAAGTTTGCTTCTTCCGTTCTAGATCTGATTGTGAAAACGTCGAAACATTAGTCCTAGTTTTGGCTTGCAGAACAGGAATGACTTTGCCTATTCTCTCAGGAACTTTCAGCTTCCCAGAATCCTTGTCAAGAATATCTTTGTTTGATGAACTGCTAACAACTGGAAACTTCATTTCACAACTTGATTTATGTGATCCATTTCTCCAGGATGACCCTAAATGAGGAGTCTCTGAATGGTCCAAGATCTGAGTGATTACAGGTGTAGGTTTCTTACTATCAGGCATACTTTTTTCAGGGACAGTTTGTTGAAAGTTATTATTTGAAGGAGAAGGGAGCGAGGGCCCATCCCAGGAAGCGTTATTTGGGACAATCCCTTCAGAATTAGTGCAAAGTTTGCTCTGATTTGGGCTAAGACCATCTTCTCTCATCCCTTCTCCACGGGAAGAGGGTTTTTCAATATCTTTGGATGTATCAGTCTTGTCCTTATTAAGCACAACATCACAAGCTGTTGGATTAAGTGGTGCAACAACTGTTAATTTTACAAGATTCTTTTCTAGTGCAAAGGATCTGTTTAATGGTTTTGTAGTGGTTGGTCCCTGACCAACTGATGTACTCGGAGGTAATTTGAAGAGGCCAGGAGTCTCAGCTACTGGTCCAAGGCTGTCCAATGTATTTTCCTCGTCCTCATCTGATAGATCATCATCCCTCAAGTACTTCTCTAGCTCTTCCTCCGTGAAGCTGAAATGGCCATCATCTTCTTCACTCAGGTCCAGCAAGGAGTCATCCAATACATCCTCATCCAAGGAACCCCTAGAGGGCACTAGTGGGCACATCATATCTCCGGAAGCGGGGCCATAGCCTGGGAGAAGACCTCTATAAATTTATTTTTTTTAAAGTATCATATTTTGCTCAACAGCTTTTATTTTATTTATTTTTATATATTTTTATTGATTTCAGAGAGGAAGGGAGAGGGAGAGAGAGATAGAAACATCAATGATGAGAGAGAATCATTGATTGGCTGCCTCCTGTACGCCCCACACTGGGGATCAAGCCTGCAACCCTGGCATGTGCCCTCACCATGAATCGAACCGTGACCTGCTGGTTCATAGGTCAGATGCCCAACCACTGAGCAACACTGACATAATTAACTTCCCGCCCCCCTCAAATTCATAATTAACTTTTTTTTTTTATTTTATTGATTTTTTACAGAGAGGAAGGGAGAGGGATAGAGAGTTAGAAACATCGATGAGAGAGAAACATCGATCAGCCGCCTCCTGCACACCCCCGACTGGGGATGTGCCCGCAACCCAGGTACATGCCCTTGACCGGAATCGAACCTGGGACCCTTCAGTCCGCAGGCCGATGCTCTATCCACTGAGCCAAACCGGTGCTGGCCATAATTAACTTTTGACATCAGTTCACAGTCTGGGTCATTTTACCTCCATGTCTGTCAACTTGGACAGACTGTAAAAACCTAGAGTTTTGTATTAGTTCATGTAAAATAGAATTTATTTGGTGCTGCCTACTTTTAGAGCAGGGAAATGGTGTTAAATCTTAGGATGCATGAAAATCCCACATTTTTTCCTACATGCATTTCTATTTCTTAGAGTAATAGGACTCTAGTGAAATGGGAGTTGAGGTGTCTTGTATCTAGTGTGCTTTGGTGTTCTGTATTATTATGTTTTCTTTTTTTCTAGAGAAAGAGATGGTTCATCAATTTTCAGGAGATTGAAGGTTATGAAAAGAATTTCTGAATAATAAGATTGTTTGGAAGGCAGAGAATGAAAAGAAATTGGATTGAAGCTTCTTATTCGGTATTTCTAGTTATAAAATTTAGTCTGCCTAGTTCTCATATAATCTTTTCTTAAAAACATTTTTTAATCCTCACCCGAGGATATGTTTTTTATTGATTTGAGAGAGAGGAAGGGGGAGAGAGAGAAAGATGATGTGAGAGAGAAACATGGATGGTTTGCCTCCCTTATGCGCCCTGACTTGGAATTGAACCAACCACCTTTTGGTGTATGGAGCTACACTCCAGCCAACTGGCAACACTGGCCAGGGTCTTTTAAAATAATGGTTGGACTTCCTCCTGTGCACCAAGAGGTTCCTGGTTCAATTTCCGGTCAAGGGCACAGGCCTGCGTTTCTGGCTCGATCCCCAGTACGGGGCAAGCAGGAGGCAGCCCACTGATGTTAGGCTCTCAAATCACTGTTTCTCCTTTTCCCTCTCCCTTCCTCTCTCTCTAAAAATCAATAAACTATTCTTAAAATTTTTATTGAATTTATTAGGGTGACATTGGTTAATAAAGTTATATAGGTTTCAGGTGTACAATTACATAATACATCATCTGTATATTATACTGTGTAGTCACCACTCCACATCTGCTTCCATCACCATTTATCCCCCCTTTACCTGCTCCACCTCCCCTCTCCCTTCTCCTCTAGTAATCGCCATACTGTTGTGTGTCTGAGTTTTTTCCTTTCTTTGCCTAATCCCTTCACCTCTTTCACTCAGCTCCCCAAGCCCCATCCCCTCTGACTCATATAATCTTTTGAATGTAACTAAGATACTAGTTTTTGGAAATGTTCACTTCAGATCACCAAATCTGGGTTATACAATACCCAGAGGGACACACACTGGGGACAGGAGAGTAATTAATCATAATGGAGCTAACATCTATTGAGTGTTTACCAAGTGCCAGGCTTATTTATTTATTTATTTATTTATTTATTTATTTAATCTTTTGTTAATCCTCACCCAAGAATATTTTTCTTTTTTTTCTTTTTTTTTTTTTTTACTCTTTTTTTTTTTTATTGCTTAAAGTATTACAAAGGGTATTACATATGTGTCCATTTTATCACCCCGCCCTAGACAGTCCCCTAGCCTCCCCTATCCCCCAGTGTCTTATGTCCATTGGTTATGCTTATATGCATGCATACAAGTCCTTTAGTTGATCTCTTACCCCCCTACCTCCTGCCCCCCAAGCCTCCCCGGCCTTCCCGCTGCAGTTTGACAATCTGTTTGAGGCAGCTCTGCCTCTGTATCTATTATTGTTCAAAAGTTTATAATGGTCTCTATTATCCATGAATGAGTGAGATCATGTGGTATTTTTCCTTCATTGACTGGCTTATTTCACTTAGCATAATGCTCTCCAGTTCCATCCATGACGTTGCAAATGGTAAGAGTTCCTTCCTTTTTACAGCAGCATAGTATTCCATCGTGTAGATGTACCACAGTTTTCTAATCCATTCATCTACTGATGGGCACTTAGGCTGTTTCCAGATCTTAGCTATGGTGAATTGTGCTGCTATGAACATAGGGGTGCATATATCCTTTCTGATTGGTGTTTCTGGTTTCTTGGGATATAATCCTAGAAGTGGGATCACAGGGTCAAATGGGAGTTCCATTTTCAGTTTTTTAAGGAAACTCCATACTGTCTTCCATAGTGGCTGCACCAGTCTGCATTCCCACCAGCAGTGCACAAGTGATCCTTTTTCTCCACATCCTCTCCAGCACTTGTCGTTTGTTGATTTGTTGATGATAGCCAGTCTGACAGGTGTGAGATGATACCTCATTGTTGTTTTGATTTGCATCTCTCGGATGATTAGTGACTTTGAGCATGTTTTCATATGTCTCTTGGCTTTCTGAATGTCCTCTTTTGAAAGGTGTCTATTTAGGTCCTTTGCCCACTTTTTGATTGGATTGTTTATCTTCCTTTTGTTGAGTTGTATGAGTTCCCTATAAATTTTGGAGATTAGGCCCTTATCAGATATGACATTGGCAAATATGTTTTCCCACACAGTGGGTTTTCTTGTTGTTTTGTTGATGGTTTCTTTTGCTGTGCAGAAGCTTTTTATTTTGATGAAGTCCCATTTGTTTATTTTCTCTTTAGTTTCAAGTGCCCTAGGAGCTGTGTCAGTGAAGAAATTGCTTCGGCATATGTCTGAGATTTTGTTGCCTTTGGATTCTTCTAGAATTTTTATGGTTTCCTGTCGTACATTTAAGTCCTTTATCCATTTTGAGTTTATCTTTGTGTATGGTGTAAGTTGGTGGTCTAGTTTCATTTTCTTGCATATATCTGTCCAATTTTCCCAACACCATTTATTGAAGAGACTATCTTGGCTCCATTGTATGTTCTTGCCTCCTTTGTCAAATATTAATTGAGCATATTGGTTCGGGCCGATTTCTGGGCTCTCTACCAAGAATATTTTTCCATTGATTTTTAGAGAGTGGGTGGGAGGCGGGGGGAGAGAGAGAGAGATTGATTGGTTGCATCCTGCACAAGGCCCAGAGATGGAGCCTGCAATCCAGGTGCGTGCCCTTGACTGGAATTGAACCTGGGACCCTTCAGTCCACAGGCCAAAGCTCTATCCACTGAGCTGGTCCTTTGCCTAGGGCTCATATTTAATTTTTTTGAGGAAACTCCATACTGTTTTCCATAATGGCTGAACCAGTCTGCATTCCCACCAGCAGTGCAGTAGGGTTCCCTTTTCTCCACATCCTCGCCAGCACTTGTCGTTTGTTGATTTGTTGATGGTAGCCATTCTGACAGGTGTGAGGTGATACCTCATTGTCATTTTAATTTGCATCTCTGTGATGATCAGTGACTGAGCATTTTTTCATATGTCTCTTGGCCATCTGAATGTCCTCTTTGGAGAAGTGTCTATTTAGGGCCTTTGCCCATTTTTTAATTGGATTGTTTGTTTTCCTTTTGTTAAGTTGTATGAGTATGTTATATATTTTGGATATTAACCCTTTATCAGATGTATCATTGCCAAATATGTTCTCCCATACAGTGGGCTCCCTTTTTGTTTTGTTGATAGTTTCTTTTGCTGTGCAGAAGCTATTTATTTTGATGTCGTCCCGTTTGTTTATTTTCTCCTTCTTTTCCTTTGCCCTAGACAGTGGTCGGCAAACTCATTAGTCAACAGAGCCAAATATCAACAGTACAACGATTGAAATTTCTTTTGAGAGCCAAATTTTTTAAACTTAAACTATATAGGTAGGTACATTGTTATTAACTTAATTAGGGTACTCCTAAGGTTTAGGAAGAGCCACACTCAAGGGGCCAAAGAGCCGCATGTGGCTCGTGAGCCGCAGTTTGCCGACCACGGCCCTAGGAGATGTATCCACAAACATATTGCTATGAGAAATGTCTGAGATTTTGCTGACTGTGGTATCTTCTAGGATTTTTTTATGTTTTCATGACTTACATTAAGTCTTTTTTCCATTTTGAGTTTATTTTTATATATGATGTAAGTTGGTGGTCTAGTTTCATTTTTTTTTTTTTTGCAAGCACCATTTATTGAAGAGACTGACTTGACTCCATTGTATGCTTTTTTGTCCTTTGTCAAATATTAATTGAGTGTAATGGCTTGGATTGATTTCTGGGGTCTCTGTTCTGTTCCATTGATCTGTATGCCTGTTCTTGTGCCAGTACCAGGGTGCCTCTAATTTCTGAACCTTTCTGTAATTTTAGAGGAGAATCATCTTTTTTCCTTGTTTTCTTTCTATTAGGCTTTAGCTTTTTTTTCTCTTCTAAGTTATATATCATTTATCTATCTGGTCTCCAGCATCTAAAATATTAGGACCTGTTATCTGTTTTCTTTTTGTCTTTTTTTATACCTCTAACATTTATGACTTTTTTATTCCTTTTATAATAATTTTAGTTGGATTTGGGAGGCGTTAGAGAAAATTACATATATTCAATTAAAAATCTCCTATTCACTCTTCATCTCCTTCCAATCTGGTTTCTGTCCCCACTGTCCCACTAAAACAGGTCATCTTAACCATCAGGTACTTTTCCCCCAGCTTTATTCAGATATAATTGACATATAACATGCGTAAATTTAAGGTATTGCAATATAATGATTTGATACATGTACATACTGCGAAATGTTTACCACACTAAGGTGAGTTAACACAACCTTCACCTCACGTAATTATTTTGTTGTTGTTTTTGTTATGGTGAGCTCATTAAAGCTCTACTGTCCTAGAAAATTTCAAATATACAATACAATATTGTTAACTATAATCACCATGCCATACATTAGATTCCTGGAACGTATTCATTTTATAACTGGAAGTTTGTACCTTTTGACCAATATTTCCCCATTTCCCCCCACCCCTCAGCCCTTGGCAACCATCATTCTACTCTAAGTTTGATGTTTTTAGATTCCACATATAAATGAGATCATACAGTATTTGGCTAGAATTCTCTGTATAACTTATTTCACTTAGCCAAATGCCCTCCACGTCCTTCCAAGTTATGTCAGGATTTACCTTATTTTTTTTTTTTATGTCTGAATAACATACCATTATCTATACTAATAAAAGGTACTATGCTAATTAGGGCAGACGTCTTCCAGATGTCCACCCGGACAAAGCCACAGTGGCTGTGAGGCCCGGGGCTCAGGCAGCCGTGAGCTCCGGCAGCTGCGAGGCCCAGGGCTCAGGCCTCACAGCCACCGCAGCCAGCAGTGGCAGCAGCAGCAGGGTGATGGGGGCAGCGCCTTCCCCTGATCAGCCCGGTCAACTCCTGCAGAGGGAGGCCGGACTGCGGCTTAGGCCCGCTCCCCAAGGGACATCAGTAGGACATCATTAGGACATCCCCTGAGAGCTCCCAGACTATGAGAGGGGGTAGGCCAGGCTGAGGGACCACCCCACCAACACCAGTGCATGAACTTTCGTGCACAGGCTTCTAGTCCTATATAATAAAAGCCTAATATGCAAATTGACTGAACAGTGGAATGACCTGTGGAACAAGCGGTTGCTATGATGCACACTGACCACCAGGGGGCAGATGCTCAATGGAGGAGCTGCCCCCAGCCCGCAGGTGCCAGGCCAGCCAAGGCGGGTGCCAGCAGGGCCCCCCAATCACCCCACTGGTTGCCCCACAGAGGGAGGCAACCAGCGGCAGCGGTGGGGGGTGGGGGCCGAAGTCGGCAAGCAGGCAGTGCCAGGCTGGCCAAAGCCGGTGTCAGTGGGGGGCCCTCTGATTGCCCCACTGGTCACCCCACAGATCCACCCTGATTGCCACCATGCCTAGAGATCCTTCCCATGCACGAATTTCGTCTCCAGTGTGTGTGTGTGTGTGTGTGTGTGTGTGTGTGTGTGTGTGTCACATTTTCTTTACCTGTTTATCCATTGATGCTGGGCACTTTGGTTGTTTCCATGTCTTAGTTACTGTGGCTAATACTGCAGTGAACATGGCAGTACAGATACCTCTTAAGATAGTGGTTCCATCTCCTTAGGATATATACCCAGAAGTGGGATTGCTGGAACTGTGAAGTTCTATTTTTAATTTTTTGAGGAAGCTCCATACTGTTTTTATTTTTATTTATGTTTGTGGATGTGGATGTGTGTGTGGGTGTGTAGGTCCAGACTGTTTTTAATTCTACATTCCCACCAATAGTGCTTCAGGATTCCCTTTTCTTCACATCTGTGCCAGCATTTGTTATTTCTTGTTTGTTTGTATTTTTGTTTGTTTGTTTTTTAAATAAGTCATTCTAACAGGAGCTGGGGATCAAACCTGCAACCCAGGTACATGCCCTTGACTAGGACTTGAACCCGAGATGCATTGGTGTGTGGGCTGATGCTCTAGCCACTGAGAACACCAGTTTGGGCACAAAGGAAAAGTTTCTGACAGAAATTAAAGGTGCTACTTCAGGGAACACATGAGTGATGAGAAGGAGAAGCAGCCTTATCGCTCATATGGAGAAAGTTGTCGTGGTCTGGATGGAAGGCCACACCAGCCACAGCACTTAAGCCAAAGCCTAATCCTGAGCAAGGCCCTCACTTTCTTCAATGCTATGAAGGCTGAGAGAGGTGAGAGCTGCAGGAGGAAAGTTTGAAGATAGAAGTTGGTTTATGAGATTTGAGGAAAGTAGCCATCTCCGTACATCAGTGAAAGGCGCAGCTCTGGTTGAGTGTCCCATGTACGGAGAAGAGAAGTCTCCAGTTTGATTTCAGGTCAGGGCACATGCCCAGGCTGGAGTCTCCATTCCCAATAGGGGTCATACAGGGGGCAGCCAATCAATGATGCTCCTCTCTCATTGATATTTCTCTCTCTCTCTCTCTCCCTTCCCCTCTCTCTACAATTAATAAAAACATATATATATGTATAATTTTTAAAGTACAAGGTGCAGCAGCAAGTGCTGATGTAGACGCTGCAGCAGGTTATCCAGAAGATCTAGCTGAGATAATTAATAAAGGTATCTACAGTAAATAACAGATTTTCAATGTAGACAAAACAGCCTTGTACTGGAAGAAGATGCTATTTAGGACTTTCATAGCAGGAGAGAAGCCATTGCCTTTCAAAGCTTCAAAGGGCAGGCTGACTCTCTTATTAGGGGCTAATGTAGCTGGTGATTTTAAATTGAAGCCAATGATCATTTACCATTCCCCAAATCCTAGAGCCCTTAAGTAGATTTATGCCAAAGGTACTTGGCCTGTGCCTTATCAGTGGAACAATCAAGTCTGGATGACAGTTTATCTGGTTACAACATGGTTTATTAAATATTTTAAGCCCACTATTGGGACCTACTGCTCAGAAAAAAAAGATTCTTTTCAAAATATTACTGTTCATTGACAATGCACCTGGACACCAAAGAGCTCTGATGGAGATGTACAAGGAGATTAATGTTGTATTCATGGAACACAACATTCATTCTGTCAGCCCATGAGTCAAGGAGTAATTTTGATTTTCAAGTCTTATTATTTAAGAAACAAATTTCAGGCCTGGCTACTGTGGCTCAGTTGGTTAAGCATCATCCCATGCACTGAAAGGTTGCCAGTTTGATTCCGTCAGGGCACATGCCCAGGTTGCGGTTTTGTTCCAGGTCTGGGGGTGGGTATGGGAGGCAACCGATCGATGTTTCTCTTTCACATCGATCTCTCTCTCTCTCTCTCTCTCTCTTTCTCTCTCTCTTCCCCTTCTCCCTCCCTCTCTCTCTCTCTTTTCCTTCCTCTCTGAAAAAAAACCCCAACCCAATTAAATAAAGAAACACATTTCATAAGTCTATAGCTGCCATTGTTAGTGATTCCTCTGATGGATCTGGGCAACGTAAACTGAAAACCTGGAAAAGATTCACCATGTTGTATTCCATTAAGAACATTTGCGATTTATGGGAAGAATCAAAATATTAACATTAACAGGAGTTCGGAAGAAGTTGATTCCAACACTCGTGATGACTTTGAGGGGTTCAGGACTTCAGTGGAGGAAGTAACTGCAGGTATGGTGGGAAAAGAAAGAGCCAGAAAATTAGTAGCCAGAAGATAGGACTGAATTGCTGCAATCTCATGATAAAACAAATGAGGAGTTACTTCTTACGGATGAGCAAAGAAAGTGATATTTTGAGATGGGATCTACTCCTGGTGAAGACGCTGGGAAGATGGTTGAAATGACAACAAAGGATGTAGATTATTCTATAAGCTCAGTTGCTAATGCAGGGGCAGGGTTTGAGAGGATTGACCCCCATTTTGAAAGAAGTTCTGCTGTGGCTAATACGCTATCAAAGAGCATCACCTGCTGTAGAGAAACCATTTGTGAAAGGAACAGTCAGTCAATGTGGCCAACTTCACTGTTGCCTTATTTTAAGAAATTGACCAGGCACTTTGGGAGCCGAGGGCTTCGGTGCAGAGGTGGCCAAGTCCAAGAACCACACCACGCACAACCCGTCCCGAAATGGCACAGGAACAGCATCGAGAAACCCCCATCACAAAGATATGAACCTCTTAAGGGGGTAGACCCCAAGTTCCTAAGGAACATGCGCTTTGCCAAGAAGCACAACAAGAAGGGCCTGAAGAAGATGCAGGCCAACAACGCCAAGGCCATCAAGGCCCTCGTCAAGCCCAAGGAGGTCAGGCCCAATATCTCAAAGGGCAGCAGCAGCAGCAAGCTCAGTCGACTTGCCTACATCGCTCACCCCAAGCTTGGGAAACGTGCTTATGCCGCATCGCCAAGGGGCTCAGGCTCTGCCGGCCAAAGGCCAAGGCCAAGGCCAAAACCAAGCACCAGGCTGTGGGTGCAGTTGCAGCTCAGGCTCCCGCCCCCAAAGGTGCCCAGGCCCCCACGAAGGCTCCACAGTAGAGGCCTCTGTCTGCCGATGTGATGTGAGGACAGAAGGACTGGGGGGACCTCTGGGTTGCTGTCTGCATGGAGCTGGTGTCCTCCTTTGCTATTTGAACAAATAAACCTGAGGCAGAATCTGTCAAAAAACAAGAAATTGGCACCGCCACCCCAGCCTTCAGCAGCCACCACGCTGGTCAGCCAGCAGCCATAACACTGAGGCAAGACCCTCCGCCAGCAAAAAGGTTATGACTCGCTGAGGGCTCAGATGAAGCTTAGCATTTTTTAGCAATAAAGTATTTTCTCATTAAGGTATGTACAGTACATATTTTTTTAGACATAATGCTATTGCACACTTTATAAACGAGAGTATAGTGAAAACATTTGTTTATATGCACCGGGAAACCAAAAACTGTGTGCGACTTGCGTTATTGTAATACTCGCTTTATTGTGGTGGCCTAGAACCGAACGAACCTGCAGTATCTCCAAGGTATGCCTGTCCTGATAAAGGTGGGGAAATACCTGCTTTAACAATTCTTAGCCTGAGTAAAGATTTTTTTAGCCCTAACCGGTTTGGCTCAGTGGATAGAGCGTCGGCCTGCGGACTGAAAGGTCCCAGGTTCGATTCCGGCCAAGGGCATGTACCTTGGTTGCGGGCACATTCCCAGTAGGAGGTGTGCAGGAGGCAGCTGATCGATGTTTCTCTCTCATCGATGTTTCTAACTCTCTATCCCTCTCCTTTCCTCTCTGTGAAAAATCAATAAAATATATTTTAAAAAAAAAAGATTTTTTTAAAAAAATATGTTTTTATTGATTTTTAGAGAGAGAGGAAGGGAGAGAGAGATAGAAACATCAATGAGAGAGAAACATCAACATCTATTGGCTGCCTCCAGCACCTCACCCACAACCCCGGGCATGCGCCCTGACTGGGAATCGGACCAGCGACCTCTTGTTCATGGGTCGATGCTTAACTGCTGAGCCACACCAGTGGGCAAGACTTTGATTTTGAAGTTTGCTAAAGGTCAGAGGCATGAAATATAAAAGGCATATTTTACAGTAATTAAGATTCTTTGGGGGAAGATTTCCCTCTTTGATATTTATGGTTCTCTTTTCTTCTGTTACTAACCCAATTCCTCACTATTACCACCACCAAAACAAGAGCACCGCTGCCTGGTAAAAAGCCATCCTTGAGTTCCTGCCCCGATGCCAGACAATCCAGTTCCTCCCCATGTGTGTGGGTCCCCCAGTGCCTCCAGGTGGCACTGGAGCTCAGAGGAAGCAAGTCTAAGTTCATGCCGGGGCCTTTTAAGAGGGACATTTGGACCTAGCTGATTTGGCTCGGTGGATAGAGTGTCAGTCTGCAGACTGAAGGGTCCCAGGTTTGATTCCAGTCAAGGGCATGTACCTTGGTTGCGGGCACATCCCCAGTAGGGGGTGTGCAGGAGGCAGCTGATTGATGTTTCTCTCTCATCGATGTTTCTAACTCTCTATCTCTCTCCCTTCCTCTCTGTAAAAAATCAATAATTTTTTTTTTTTTTTAAAGAGGGACATTTGGGTCTCCTGCAGCCTCTGCGTCTTTGTGAAGGAAGGAAGATCGGGTTTGCCAGTATTGCCAAGTCACTGGAAGCCAGGAGAGCGGACTGGAAACGGTTCTCCCTCGCAGCTCTCAGAAAAGACCGCCCTGCTGCAGTTCTTGATCTCGGACTTCTGATTTTCAGAAGTGTGAGGACTATACGTTTCTGTCACTTAAGCCACTCCGTCTATGGTGCTTTTGCTACAACAGCCTCGCAAACATATAAAGATTTTGTAGCGCTTTCCTGTGAAACACCTTCCAGTTGTCGATCACACTTCCTGTATGGAAGGCATAGCTGAATGAAGAAATGGCAAAGTGCAAGACTTCCTGTGATAGGGGCAGAAATAGAATATTGGGGACCAGTTGTAATGGTAAGAAATATTAATCTTGCTCTGTTAACCATGATTGTTTTGTTCTGATTAAAGAAAGCACTTTCTAACCTGGCTGGGCGTCGCATGTGGGACCTGGGCGCTCACCTGGAAATGCAGTCCATCCTCCCCATCAGGGAGCTGCCATTTTCATGGAAAAATAACCTTAAACACCTTGTTGCAGAAACTGGAATCACCAGCCCTTTGAAGACCCATAACCCTTTGCATATCACTAAGCCCTTTAAAGGTCCCCAGCCCTTTATATGTCACTAGCCCTTTGAAGACCTCCAGCCTTTGCATACCCACATGCTTTTGCAAATCTCCAGACCTGTAGACTGCCCATTTGGCATACCTTTTGCCCACTTCCCCACGTAATCTTTGTCCTTCTACCCAATATAAGCAGCTGGCTTATGGTGGGGTAGAGAGCAGATTTTTGTTGACCTGCTGCCGGCCAGTATTGGAATAAATGCTCATATATGATTCAGTCCTGTCTCTGCTTAATTGGTTCAGGTAGTGACAGGCAGCGCGGACCCATTGATTGTCCCTTACACCTGGACCAGCGTTACCTGGGAGATCCAGGAGTTGGCACCACAAGGATACCAGAGGTGCCCCCACGCCCCTGGGTCCTTCCCAGTGCATGCTGGGTCTTATCGTTCTGGCATGCTTCCTTTCCCCGCCCATAGACCCACAGACTGCCAATCCAAGTAGCCAATAGGTGGCTTGACTGGCGATTTCTTTTACCCCATAGGCTTAAAGTTTTACAGGCGCCCTGGTAAACTTGCCGATTGCTCCGGCCTATAGTCATAGGTTTGCCCTGCTCTGCACAACTCCACTGCATCCGTGGAGCCGTGAGCTTGGGAGCTGAGGGTCTGAGACCATGGGACTTGGATCTGAGTAGCACTTAGGAGATGCTGTGCAACCGAGTGAGTGTGCCCCCGTGGCCGATGGGGGAGTGGGGTGGTTAGCGATGGAACTCCGATCAGGGAGGGGTTCCCCCTTTCCACCCGGGAATAGACTGGTCACCTCTTTCACGTGGCGAGGTGACCTTCCTTAGTCCCGGGCCTGAGATGAGCCCCCCATCTTCCACCTAGGTCACCAGGTTCTGAGAAAATAACCCCGTCCCCTCCGGGTGCCTAGCACCCTGTTGTGTGCCTAGGAGGCCGTTTGTTGACTTAGATGCGAGGAAGCGCGCGCGCACACACACACACACACACACACACACCCTGGGGTGTGTGATGGATTATACCAGATGGCGTTTCTGTACAGTTTCGCTCAACACCTCCGCCTCCAACTGAGCAACATTTTAAACTAACCCTTTCCGGATGCCCCTTGTCACTCCCCAGGCAGGTTCTCTGTCAGCGGTTCAGTTCCATCCAGACACCGTGGCCTTCCCTGGAGGTGCCCAAAGCCAGAATGTGACGCTTGCCTTTCAGAGGTTTAAATCGAGTAGGCCGCATAGCTTGTGGTTAAGAGCACAGTTTAAATCCAGGCCCCAGGATGGCTGAGTTCATCTCTTTTTGCCTCAGTTTCCTCTTCTGCACCTGGGTATCCTTGAGGTTAAGGTGAGAATGAATGAGATGCCGCACCTGGGTGTGGAATAGGACTTGGTAAATGGGAGCAGCTCCCTAACCTCTTGCATTCTCAAAAGAACAGGCATCACTAAAGGAGGGCGGTGGGGCCTCTCATCTGGTGTGTGGTGTGAGGGAAGCAGCGGGGGAGGGAAGGAATGAGCTCCCTTCTCTCTCCGTGGGATGTTGGGTGCCCTGGGTTTGTGCACAGGGTTTGACACGGCTGAAGACATTTTTGCTACTCTTCCCATTAGCCTCATCGTTGGTACACTGATTCCTCCTTTCTCAGAGTCACCTTTGTCCTAAGTTATGGTGACCCTTTTTAAAGATGAGCTCTGCTGAAAACTAACTTCCCTGTGTAAGATCCTTGAAAGTCTCACCAAGTCCCTTGAAGGGCTCATGAAGACCCTTGAGTAATCGTATAACTGTTGTTTTGAGCTCTGTATCTGGTAGTTTTGCTTTCTTCCATCTTTCTTTTGTGGCATGTTTCTTTGTCTCCGCATTTTGACTGTTTCCTTGTGTTTGTTTCTCTGTATTGGGTAGAGCTGCTATGTCTCCTGGAGTTGGTAGAGTGGCCTTGTGTGGTAGGTGTCCTGTAGGGCCCAGTGGCTCAGCCTCCCCAGTCACCTGAGCTGGGCACTGTAGGCGGGCCCCTTTGTGGGCCATGTGCACAGTCTAGTTGTAGTTGAGACTTGATTGCTGTTGGCGTCACTGGGAGGAATTGACCTCCAGGCCAATTGGCTGTGAGGACCAGCTGTGACTACAGTGGGAGAGCTGCTGTGCAGGAAACACCCTTATGGAGCAGGACTTGCTTCAGTGGGGCTTTGGTATTCACTGAGTCTGCCCCTTGAGTGTGTCACTTGTGGATGTGTAGGGTTGTAATCTGATATGGTCTGAAGCTGTCCACCCGGTGCAATGGCTCTAGGGCCTCCAGGGAGGTGCAAAGTCAGCTACTGCCTAGGGCCACCTGGAAGGAGCTACAGAGAGATCTGCAACTTCCTTCTATTTGTATCGGGTTTGGAAGTGCCTAGATGAGGCCCAGCTGTGAAGTAAGATAGGCTGTTGCTGGTACCTGGTCTTGGGCCTTTTATTGATAGGTTTGGGGCACGCTGACACCAGCTGCAGCTTGTTTGAAAGATTTTAGCAAAGTCTGAAGCCTGAGCCAGGACAGGCCTTTTATATGGAAAAGCTGCTACAAACAGTTTAGGTGGGGCTGCAAATTGGATGGGGTCTTAGGGAGTCACCAGGTGGAGTAAACAGTGTGCTCCAGGTTGATGGGGACTCAGATATGGTTGCCAGTCAGGCCTGGGACAGGGGAGGTCTCGGCCTAGGAACAATAACCCCTGCCAGCACCTCCATCTGGTAGAAAGCCTTCCCCAAGTTCCTGTCCCAATGCCAGACAATCCCTTCCTCCCCATATGTGTCTGGTTCCCCCAATGCCTCCAGGCGCTGGAGCTCAGAGGAAGCGAGTCTGCATAAGTTGGTGCCAGGGCCCTTTAAGAGGGACACCTGGGTCTCCAGCAGCCTCCGTGTCTCTCAGCCACAATCCCCACTGGTCTTTACAGCCTGAAGTTATGGGGGCTTCTCTTCCCAGCTCTGGGACCCTGGGTGGGGGTGTGGTGTGGGGCTGGGACCCTTTGCTCCTCAGGGCGACCTCTGAAGCCCATGTGGGTGCCAGCCCAGCCCGCTTGGCACCTCCACCCCTCTTACTAGTCTCAACGTGCTTTCTTCTTTACTTCCCTAGTTACACGACTTCCATTCAGCCAGCTTTCAGGCAGTTCTGAATGATGGTTGTTCTGTATTTTAGTTGTAATTTTGATGTGGTTGTGGGAGGCAGCGAGTGCCAGCATTTACCTACGCCACCATCTTGGTTCCCCTCCTGAGCTGCTGATTTTTAAGAAATGAAGAGAAAACTGGTTTTGTATTCTCCCCTACCCAATCATTCTACAGAAGTTTTCTTTAAAAGAAGGCATTGCTTCTCTGCTCCCCTCATGCTTCATTATCCACGTCTGGGGCATTTCAGCTCAAGGAGAGAGAAGGTTGTGGGGCCTCTTGGAGAAACACAGTCTCTGCTCCCTCCTTTCTTACCGACTCCCTTGGAACACAGAACGCCTTCCGTTCACTGGCCTCTTGAAGAGGCAGCTGGATTCTATGTTCCTTGGCGAGAGGCCTGGGGTAGCTTGTGTGTAGCTCAGGGTGGCTGTGTCCAAGCCCTGGCTCACCCACAGGGAGGAAGAGGAGAACCCATAGGAGAGTCAGAGCAGGGCTGGGTTTGTGAGGGTGGACAGGGGTCCTGCGGCTCCTCCCTGGTCTGGGAAGGCAGTTGGCCGTGGCTTGTCACTTTAAGCCCAAAAGGCCATTTGTACAGAGGAATGTTGATACCAGAGTTGGTTTGGAAGTGTGGACTTAGGGAGACAGGGTGCTATGGGTGGGTAGAGGGAAGGCATATGAAGAGTGTGAGTAGGACAGGCCCTTCTTCTTGCAAAAATGAGGCTAGTGGGTTGGCATTTGGAATTCTGCATCTCGGGAATAGCTATGAGGAGGAGGGGCCCTGATTCAGGCACTGGGTGTCCTGTGGTAATTGGGGGATGGGCGCTATGGCCTGGCACTCTCTCCCTGGAGAAGGTTCCAGTTCCCAGTCCGGAACCCCTGTGCCTCTTGTTTTTGTTTTTCACCAGACAGAGCCACCATGGGGACGACAGCCCCAGGGCCTGTCCACCTGCTGCAGCTGTGTGACCAGAAGCTTATGGAGTTTGCATGCAAAGCGGACACACACTTTGTGTGGCTCAAGGAAATCCAGGAGGAGGCCAGGCGTATGTTCACCAGGTGAGGGCAGGGATGGGGCAGGCTGGCAGGAGGCACCAGGGGCTGCCTGGCTGCTATGGCTTTGGGGAGACAGCTGCCCATTTCCTGACTGGGCAGGCAAGACAGACAGGCTGCTGGGTCTCTCCTGAGTGCTCAGTGTGCTGGGGCCCGACCTGGTATAATGGGAAGAGGAAGGAGAGGTGTTGGGCTGGGCCTCAGAAGCTGTACATGCTCCCCTGGCAACCTTGCTCCCCTGCTGCATCTCTGGGAGGAAGCCCCAAGTGCCTGTCAGGGGACTTGCATGTGGTCTTGGAGAACTCACTTGGTGCTAGTCACCCAAACTTGACCTGTCACTGCCAGGAAATGGGTAGGGGTTGGGCTGGGAAAGGGAAGGTGTTAGTGGTTCCAGGCAGCCACAAATAGCACCCTTCTTGTACCAACAGAGAATTCATCAAGGAGCCGGAGCTGCTGCCCAAAACGCCCTCTCAGAAGAACCGAGGGAAGAAGAGAAAGATTGCTAACATTCAGGATGCAAACAGAAACCACATCCGGAAAAGGTAGGAGGGGCCGGGGGCTGCCACTAGCCAGGGGAGGGTCAGCTGGGCAGATGGAGTCTGGAGGCTTGGTGACCAGCAAGAGAGTTTGATTCCCAGGTGTGAATTGGGAGCAGAGGCCTGCAGGAGTGGTGGTGGGTGCCATGTGGGTCATGCTGGGGGGTGAATTATTACAGGGAAACAAAGCATGTCCCAAGACCTTGGAGTCCAGAGTGTGTGTGTCTGTGTGTTGGGGTCGGGGTGGTTTGATCTGGGCCTTGGAGGATGGGAAGGGTTCCCAGAGGTGGGAGAAGAAAGAATCCAAGTTTCTGCTTGGGCGAGAGCCACCAGTTGTGGCCCTGGGGGTCTGTTGCTCAGCCACTGGGCTCTGCTTATTATGATACCCATGGAAATGACCGTGGGCTACAGACTACCAGCAAAGGAGGCTGAGTCTTGGGGCAGGAGATCCTGGGTACATACCCCAGCTCTGCCCCTCAAGCTATATGTCCTTTTGTTAATTGTCCACTCTCTGAGCCTCAGTGTCTTCAAATCTAAAGTGAGAATGGCCCCTGCCTCTCAGTACTGCACTAGCTTGTAGGTTAAGTGATAACATGAGCAAAGCCTCACAGTGTGAGCTCAGTCAGCAAAACGTTCTATGAATTTAATCTTCCCAGCAGTACATGGAGCACTGGCATTATCCCAAAGTTACAGGTTGGGAGACTAAGGCTCAGAGAGGGTGGCCCAGGGTCCCATGGCAAGGGGTGGCAGAACCTGGGCTAGAACCCTGGTCTTCTGCCTCCAAGCCTTTCCCTTTATTTTTATTTTATTATATATATATATATATATATATATATATATATATATATATATATTTTAAGTATATTTTTTTGAAATTTTACAGAGAGGAGGTAGAAGGATAGAGAGTTAGAAACATTGATGAGAGAGAAACATCGATCAGCTGCCTCCTGCACACCCCCTACTGGGGATGTGCCCGCAACCAAGGTACATGCCCTTGACCGGAATCGAACCTGGGACCCTTCAGTCCGCAGGCTGATGCTCTATTTTCTGAGCTAAACTGGTTAGGGCTATTATTATATTTTTATTGATTTCAGAGAGGAAGGGAGGGGGAGATAGAAACATCAATGATGAGAGAGAATCATTGATTGGCTGCCTCCTGCACGCCCCCACTGGGAATCAAGTGGCATGTGCCCTTGACTGGAATCGAACCCGGGACCCTTCAGTTTACAGGCCGATCCACTGAGCCAAACCGGCTAGGGCATCCCTTCACTTTATATTTGACCTGAGCTGGTCTCCCTGCTCGTTCCCTCCCTCCCTCTTGGACAGTTTTTATAAAGTTCCAGGAACCTCCCAACAACCATCAAGGGCCACATCCTCCACATTAGTGGGATCGAGCCCAAGCCCGTGTGTGGCGCATGAGCCCCAGCTGCCCCATCACTTGCCATTTCATGCTCAGGGTCTTCATGCCTCAGGGTCTTCGTACAAGCTGTTCCCTCTGCCGGGGATACCTTTCCCCACATTTGTTTCACCTGGCAGGACGCCACCTCCTCCATGCAGCCAGCCCTGACTCTTGGAGCTGCCTGTCCTCCTCTGTGGCTCCCACTGGGACCATGGTCCTCTGAGCTGGGATCTGATGATAAAAACTGCTGAAGTGACAGAGCCCTTTGTACATGGCAAACACTCTCCTAAGTGCCCTACGTGGGTTAACGAAAGGAACCCCAGCCCTTTCAGCTGATGCTGTTATCACCCCAGCTGACAGGCGAGGAAACTCCTGTAACCTGCCCAGGGCCGCAGGAGAGGTAACTGGATGAACTAGCACTCCAGCCCGCCGGCTGTCCCCGCAGAGTGAGTTGACTACGATGACTGTTCACATGCCTTCACCTCAGTATCTTCAGACTCGGCAGTTTCACTAACAGGAGTGGCCCCCAAACACGGGGAAGCTGAGAGCCCCTGGAGGCAGGAGGAGAGCGGAACACACTGGCCCTGGGTAGAGGGCGCAGGTTCGAGAACGGCATTAATCACAGGGATGCGCGGTCAGCCTCCCTGACCTCAGTTTCCTCGTTTGTAAAACCAGAGGGTTGGCCGAGATGTGCCATGTACCCCTCCGGGGTCTCTACCCCAGGGGTTGGAGGTGGCCCTCCTGGGGGGACGATGCTGCTGGTGGGCTCACAGTATCTCCTTCTCTGCTTTCAGCCCCGAGCAGGACCCCAGCAAGGAGGCTGAGCCGATGCAGGAGGCTGGGCCTGAGGTAAGGCCGGCAGGCCAGGGAGGGCTCGAGGGCCTTGGAGCTGGTGCTCTGTGCGGTGAGTCCCAGGTGCAGACTCCTAAAGTCTGATTTTTTTTCTTCTGTTAATTTTCACCCAAGGATATTTTTCCAATTATTTTTAGAGAGCGTGAAAGAGAGGGAGGGAGAGAGAGAGACAGAAAGAGGGAAAGGGGGAGTGATAGGGGGAGGGAGAGGGCGAGGGGGAGGAAGAGAGGGGAGAGAGAGGAACTTCAATGTGAGAGAGACACCCTGATTGGTTGCCTCCCGCACATGCCCCGACCAGGGCTGGGATGGCGCCTGTAACCCAAGTATGTGCCCTTGACTGGATCAAACCTGAGATCCTTCAGTCTGCAGGCTGATGCTCTAGCCACTGAGCCAAACCGAAAAACCGACTAGGGCTTATTTTTAATTTCAGAGTACATTAATTAAAGAAACAGGAAGGGCCTAGGATAGTCGAAGCAACAGGAGAAGGACTAGGTGGGGAGATGAGCCTAGGCTGGACTGCGTTGGCTCCCTAAGAAGCCATAGAAGAGGGGGCTGGGGACAGGTTCACGGGGTTTGCCCGGGACAAACTGCCACTGCTCATTGCTGCCCGGGTTGCAAGCCTCGTGGGTAGTCCCCTGCAGTCTTGGTTCTTCCCTCAGGTCCCCAAGAATGAAGAGAGTGCCTTGTGGCCCCGAGGCGCCCCCAAGACTGTCATTAGCATGCCCGGCTCGCAGCCTGTGGCCGGTGGCCAGGACGAGCCCTCCGTGGGGCAGCGAGGTGAGTCTTCCTGACCTGCCATGTGCAGACACCCACGGCCTGCGGGCCTGTGGCCTCGGTCGGACTTTCTCTCTGGGAAGAGGGAAGCCACATTTTCTGGGCTGATAAGTTGAAGGTAAATGAGACCCATCTCCCACCTTTTGGCTGGAGCTGCTGCCAAGTGTCATGTGAGTGGCCATGGCTGGTTGGTGCAGGAAATGGGGGAGGAACCAGGGGCGGGGGGGGGGGGGGCGGGGGGCGGGGGGCTGAATTGGGGCAGGCCTGGGACTCCACTCCAGGGGGCAGCAGGAGGAGCTGTGTGCTGGCGTCTTGTTTTGTCCTTGCCTCTGGCTCACTTCTCACCTTTATGGGTCCCTGTCTACAGAGAACGGAGTGCCACAGGCTCTGGGCTCTGGCATCCCCAGTCTGCCACAGGTGCCTGGGGTCCAGCTCAGGTTTCCCTGGTGGGAAGAGCACTGTAGTTGCGAGGTCTTGAACTCGGCTTCCCCTGTGACCCAGGGTCAGGGACAATGGCATGCCAGCCCCACAGCTCCCTGGGGGGCTGCAAGGACCCTTTGGAATAAAGGACCGGGGAAGGACAGTGCTTGTGCTGGCAGTGAGACAAAATGGACTGACCCCTCCCCCCGCCATGGGGACCCTGCATAGGAACCCTCCCCTCCTGTCACGTCGGCTCCAGCTGAGCGGGCCAGGAGGTGGGCTTTGGAAGCTCGCCAGTGGGTCTGTTAGAGCATGCACCTTCCATAGGCTTCTGTTCCTGAAAGGCACCCCAGCTCTGGTAGAGGTGGCAGGTCCTGGTTTGTCCTGTAGTTCTCGTCACAGAGGCTGGGCTGGGGGGTGAGCAGTCCCTGGGCCGGGGGTTGCGTGCTGGCTCTGGATGTCTACAGATCTACCCAGGCCAGTGATGCTAAGGCTGATGCTTCTGCCACTGGTCACCCTGGGGTCTGCCAGGAGAGAGCCCTGCCCAGCTGCCACCAGTGGGCCCCTTCCGACCCTCCATGCTGTCATGCTCCCTCACTGAAATCGCTCTCTTCACAGAGGCCAAGATCCATCCAACAGATGGCCCCGAGGAGCCACCCCAGAGTATCAGGTTTGTATCTGGGAAGGGGTGTGGGCCACTATTCCGAGGGGCCCAGAGGGGCATGAAGCTTGAGTCCTCTTGGGGAGGCTGAGCGTGTGGTCAGGGGCCTGGTGCTCTGACCTAATGAAGGAGGCAGCCTGATGCTGGGGAACAAGCCTGGCCTGGGAGGAAGCGACCAGATCCTAGACTCCATCCTTCTGTGTCCTCCTGGCCATGTGACCTTGGACTGGCCCCTTCCCTTTGTCTGCCTGGGCAGTGGAGGGCCAGTCAGGGAGACCCCACCTCCGCAGCGTAGAGTCCTATGGGCTGGTCCCAGTTTTCTTCATAGTGGTGAACTTTTATGGGGTGTGGCTCGTGCTCTGGAGGGGCCCCCCGGGGTCAGCCCCTGGCGCTGCTGCCTCCCGCACCTGTAGGAGGAAGCACAGCGGCAGAAGGAAGCTCAACAACAAGGAAGCTGTGAGTGAGCTGGGCGAGGAGCTGCAGCTCCCCCAGAGCAAGACCCCTTCCCCGCCCTGTCCAGCCAGCAAGGTGAGGGGCGTCAGCCTGCCCTCAGGGCCTCTGCCCCGCCCCTGAGCCCCGCCCCTGGTCCTGACCCTGGTCCCGTCTGCTGGTGGGACAGCCTGTCCGGACCTTCCTGCACACCATGCAGAGGAACCAGATGCTCATGACCCCAACCTCGGCCTCCCGCAGCCATGTCATCAAATCCTTCGTTAAGCGGAACACTCCCCTGCGTGTGGACCCTAAGGTGAGGGAGCCCGTGCCCAGGCTGAGCTCTGCTAGAGTGGGGCTGCATGGCTGCAGGCTCCTGGATGGCCCCTAGGCTGCTGGGAGCAGCGTGGGTCTGCGCTAAGGCAGGTGTGACCTGGCTCTGGTCAAGGGCCATGAGCTGCCTCGACATGTGGGGACTGCCCTGACCTCTTGGGTTCTGTACTGTGGCCTAGAGGCTTGGCCATCTCGGTGTGACCCCTGGGCTGGGAAGTTGAAGAATTGGCTTAGCAGGCCCACTCCCTGGCCACCCATCCCTCACCCCAGTGCCTTGAGGGTTTGGGTGTAGGACGTACTTGTGATATCTTCACACTCGTTGGGGATGAGCCACCTCCATCCGTCCTGCCCAGCCCTGGGCTTCCTCTCAGGGTCTGAGCTGAGATTTATTGGGCCACACACCTGAGCTACCACCCTGAGGGGAGGGCGGGGCAATGGGTGCTTGAAGGTCAGACAGGTGACTGCGGGTGGAACTGTCAGCAGGGGCCTCTGAAAAGGAGGCCACAGAAGCTGTTCTCTTCCCAGACGCCTCAGAGCTGGGCCGGGCAAGGAGCCACAGAGAGCGGGGGTCTGCTGGCCCGCGTCCTGGCTCTCGGGCTCCGACTGGCAAAGCTGCAGCCGCTTCATTTCTAAGTCCCCCTGGTGCCTCGAAGGGCCTCCTGCGAGGACTCTGCCCCACCCAGGCCTCAGCGGTATTGCCGTGCGGCTGGCAGGTCAAGGTGCTTCCGAGCAGTTGGGCAGGTGGCTCCTGAACTGGCCTCTCCTGCAAGAGGCTGGGCTCTGGGCAGCGGTGGCGACGGCTTACCTCCCAATATGCCAGCAAGTGGGCAGGGAGCCCTTAATACCTGTTTCTCTGCCAGGCCCCTAGTAGGCACCAAGCCCACAGCAGTGAACCAGCCTCAGACTGTTCATCCTACAGGGAACTCCTGTGCCTAATCCAGACTGAGTGGGGCCTTGCAGGGCGCATGGGATGGCTGAGAGGTCTAGGAAGCTGCCTTTTCCTGCTTTAGGGAGCCCAGGTCCCTGCCCGGGGCATCTGGTGAGGGTAGGACAGTCCTCAGGAGACCAGGGGTCCTCACTAGGTCACAGGGGACTAATTTTCTAATCTCTGGGCGTAAGTTTCCTTGGCCCCTCACAGAGATTGGATGAACCAGGGAGGAAGGTGTCCAGCATCCAGCACCGGGCTTGGCATGAAGGGAGAACGCTTGGTTGAAGCCCCTGGAGGCAGAAGGGGCGGACTCTTTAATTTCCTCCCGCCTTCTGCTTTGGCTGTGACGGTGGCCTCTGGGGAGCAGGGACCATCCAGCCCTCCTTCGAGGGTTGGGGCAGAGAGAAGCACATTCTAGGATATGAACAACTCTTGTCTTCTATAAAATTCACAGTGCAACAGGATGCGTCTTCGGCCCTGTGCTGGGAAATTTTAGCTCTCAAGTTTTGAGACAAAAACCTGTTTTGCTGAACCCTGTCGAAAGCAGGCGTCTGTTGGGCTCGTAGGGCAGGAAGAGATGGTGGCGGGCGCCCTCTGGGCTGCCGGGTTTTCTTCCAAGTTGCTTTCCTCACAGAAGAGCCGGTGGGTGTGATGGTTCAAGGGCCAGCCTCCTGCTGGTCCTCTCTGGGTCTGGCCATTGGAGAATGAGAGCCAGCCAAGGGCCACCTAATCCCTCCTGTGGGGGCCTCCCCAAGGCCAGTGTCCTCCAGGTCCTTCCTGTATCCTGCTCAGCTTCTGTGACTCATGGCCATCTTTCTTTCCTTCTATTTCTTTCTCCATCTTAAAGAAAAAAAATACTTTTATGTTAAAAATTATACAGTGAAGTTTTTTTTAATTGATTTTTTTACAGAGAGGAAGGGAGAGGGATAGAGAGTTAGGAACATCGATGAGAGAGGAACATCGATCAGCTGCCTCCTGCACACCCCCCCAACTGGGGATGTGCCCACAACCAAGGCACATGCCGGAATCGAACCTGGGACCTTTCAGTCCTTAGGCTGATGCTCCATCCACTGAGCCAAACCAGTCAGGGCTGTGACGTTTATGTTGAAAATTATACAGTAAAATCTATATTTTGCAAATATTTGAACATTTTTTAGTATTCCATTTTAATTTGTTGTGATCTTGACTATCTCATTTTGCAGTCTTGTACTGGTTGCATTACATACTTAATGTTCACAGCCACTTTAGAATTGATAATCAGTTCGATTGTAATAGAAATCTTACTGCTCTCCCCACTGTGCACCATTCTTCTCTTCCATGTTACATCTTCGTACATGGACTACCCTGTGAGACAGTGTTAAAACTTCTTCTTTCAACTGTCAAACACTGTAAAGAACTCTAGAGGAAAAAAATAGTCTAGCGATATTTACCCAGATATTTATCATTTTTCTTTTTCTTTCATTCTTGATGTTTCACGTGTCCTGCTGGTATCATTTCTTTTTTGTCTGCAGAACTTCCTGTAGCAATTCTTTGAGAAGGAGTCTGCTGGCAACAAATTCTCTACTTTTTCTTCATTTGAGAAGGTCTCACTTCACTTCTGGAGGACATTGTCACTAGTCTCACTCCACTTCTAAAGGATAATGTCATTGAATGCAGATGGAGTTCTTGGTTAACAGTTCTTTCCTTCCAGCACTTTCCAATGTGCCACTTTCTTCTGGCACCCATTGTTTCCGAGGAGAAGTTTTCAGTTGTTCAAATCATTGTCCCACCTTCACCCCCTTTCGTGGCTGCTTTTGAGAATTTTCCCCTTTGTAGCAAGTTGGCAGCTGTGTGGTTATGATGTGGCTAGACATGGGTTTCCTTAGATTTATCCTGCTACGCGGGTTTTGATGAATCTGTGAATCTATAGCTTTTACCCAAATTGGAGTGTTTCCAAGCCATTATTTTTCCGCATTTTCCCCTGCATTGAACTCTCCCCATTGTGGAATGATGGCATAAGTGATAGACTCTTGGGTGTCATCTCACAGTTGCCTCAGGCTCTATTAATTTCTCTTCCATATGTTTTCTCTGTGTTCAGATTGGATACATGTCACTAATTTATCTTCGTGTTTGACTGACGTCTGTCTTCTCCATCTGCTCTTGGACCCATCCACGGAATTTATTTCAGTTATTAATTATTAGTTCTGAAATTTCCATTTTGTTCTTCTTTGGATCTACTTGCTGAGATTTTCTATGTTCCCAGTTGTCTTAAGAATGTTTGTGATTCCTTGTTAAAGCACACACACAGCGTAAAAAAGTTACAAAGCACTGAATAAATTCCCAATCTCGTTCTTCATTCTCCTTTTAAATGCACTTGAACATAGTTATCCTCAGAGCATACATCCAATTTTGAACCTATTTTTTGTGGTGCCCTCAATTTGGCAGGGCTAAGTCGAAGGCACGGGTGACGCAGGCCCTTGGGAGGCCTTAGGGCAGTGGTTTTCAACCTTCTGGCTCTTTAAATACAGTTCCTCATGTTGTGACCCAACCATAAAATTATTTCCGTTGCTACTTCATAACTGTAATGTTGCTGCTGTTATGAATCGTAATGTAAATATCTGATATGCAGGATGGTCTTAGGCCAGTGATGGCAAACCTATGACACGTGTGTCAGAGGTGACACGTGAACTCATTGTTTTGGTTGATTTTTCTTTGTTAAATGGCATTTAAATATATAAAACTAGGGGCCCGGTGCACGAAATTCGTGCACTGGGTGTGGGGGGCGGGGAGTGTCCCTCAGCCCAGCCTGCCCCCTCTCACATACTGGGAGCCCTCAGGCGTTGACCCCCATCACCCTCCAATCGCAGGATCGGCCCCTTGCCCAGGCCTGACGCCTCTGACAGAGGCGTCAGGCCTGGGCAGGGGACCCTCATTTCCCCCTATCACTGGTTCTGCCCCCAGCCCAGGACTGATGCCTCTGGCCCAGGCGTCAGGCCTGGGCAGGGGACCCCCAGACCTCTCCGATTGCTGGCTCTGCCCCTTACCCAGGCCTGATGCCTCGGCCAGAGGCGTAGACCCCCATCACCCTCCGATCGCCTGATCGGCCCCTTGCCCAGGCCTGACGCCTCTGCCAGAGGTGTCAGGCTTGGACAGGGGACTCCCATCTCCCCCCGATCACTGGCTCTGACCCCTGCCCAGGCCTGAGGCTTCTGGCCCAGGAATCATGCCTGGGCAGGGGACCCCCATCTCCCTCTGATTGCTTGCTCCACCCCCCGCCCAAGCCTGACGCCTCTGACCCAGGCTTCGGGCCTGGGCAAGGGGACCATCATATCCCCCCAATCCCCGGCTCCGCCCCCCACCCAGGCCTGATGCCTCTGGCCCAGGCATCAGGCCTGGGCAGGAGACCCCCAGCCCCCCGCCCAGGCCTGATGCCTCAGCCAGAGGAGTTGACCCTCATCACCCTCCGATCACCAATCACCGGATCGGCCCCTTGACCAGGCCTGAGGCCTCCGGCAGAGGTGTCAGGCCTGGGCAGAGGATCCCCAGCTCCCCGCGGTTGCAGGCTCCGCCCCTGCCTCTGGCCGAGGCATTAGGCCTGGGCAGGGGACCCCCAGCTCCCCGCGGTTGCAGGCTCTGCCCCTGCCCAGGCCTAACGCCTCTGGCCAAGGCATTAGGCCTGGGCAGGGGACTCCCAGCTCCCCGCGATCTCCCGCTCTGCCCCTGCCCAGGCCTAACGCCTCTGGCCGAGGTGTTAGGCCTGGGCAGGGGACCCCCAGCTCCCCGTGGTTGCAGGCTCCGCCCCTGCCCAGGCCTAACGCCTCTGGCCTAGGCGTCCGGCCCGGGCAGCGGGGACCCGCAGCTGCAGTGGCCCCGCGATCGTGGGCTCCGCTTTAGGCCCAGGCAAGGGACCCCTGGCTCCCAGGACTGCCAGCTTCGACCGTGCCCAGCTCCCATCGCTGACTCCACCCCTACTTCCTGCTATCACTGGCCAGGGTGGCAAAGGCGCCTGATTCTCCGATCATGGCTGGGGGGCAGGGCAAAGGTGGCCCCAGGGCCGCCTTTGCCCTGCCCCCCACCTCTTAGCTCCCCCCTGGGTTTCCGATCACTGTCAGTGGCAGGGGGCTTCTTTCTGCTTTCCCTTTCGCCTCCCTGCATTGTGCCTACATATGCAAATTAACTGCCATCTTTGTTGGCAGTTAACTGCCATCTAAGTTGGCAGTTAATTTGCATATAGCCCTGATTAGCCAATGAAAAGGGTAGCGCCGTACGCCAATTACCATTTTTCTCTTTTATTAGTGTAGATAAATATCAAAAATATAAGTCTTTGTTTTACTATGGTTGCAAATATCAAAAAATTTCTATATGTGACACGGCACCAGAGTTGTTAGGGTTTTTCAAAATGCTGACACGCCGAGCTCAAAAGGTTCGCCATCACTGGTCTTAGGCAACCCCTGTGACAGGGCCGTTCGACCGCCAAAGGGGTCGCGACCCACAGGTTGAGAACTGCTGCCCTAGGGTCCCTGAGAAGCAAGACGGAAGGCCAAGCCTCAGTCTGGGTGGCAACGGAGGGTGTTTGTGGGCCACGCTGCCCTCAGAAGCAGTCTGATGCTGCTGCCCATCTGGCTGGAGGCTGTGGGCCTAGGGGGTTGTCCTGGGCCAGCTATGCCCCCGGCCCAGCACGGGGCTGGCCTTGCTCACACCCCCTCCCACCCAGGAGAAGGAGCAGCAGCGCCTGGAGAACCTGCGGCGGAAGGAGGAGGCCGAGCAGCTCCGCAGGCTGAAGGTGGAGGCGGACAAGCGGCGGCGGCTGGAGGAGCTGAAGCTGTAAGTGGCGCAGCTCCCAGCCCCTGTGCAGCCAGGCCGCGCTGGGCCGCTGACTGCCCTGTGCTCACAGGAAGCGGGAGGAGCGCCTGCGCAAGGTGCTGCAGGCCCGGGAGCGGGCCGAGCAAATGAGGGAGGAGAAGATAAAGCAGATGGAGCAGAGGATGGCTCCGCGGGAGAAGAACGAGAAGGTGAGAGCTGAGCCGCGGGCGGGCGGGAGGGCGTCCAGGTGTCAGTGGGCTGTTCCCTGCTGGGGCCCAAGCAGGTCAAACTTGGTGGCCCGAGGATTAGAACTGGACCCCTCAGGAAGTTAGGGGTTTGACGCCCTGGACCCCTCTCGTCTCCATCCAGGGCCCTGGAGTTCGTTCTGAGCCCAGCTGAGGGTGGGAGGTCTAAGCAGCAGCCCTCAGCGAGTGGGTGGGCTCATGCTCCCGGCAGGACAGGCACCCAGGTGCCCCTGCCCTGGGCTGTGAGGAACAAGCGGGTTTGCAGGGGCGTGGGTGCCTGTCACAGTTCTGGGACCCGGCTGTAGGGCTGAGTGTGAGTGAGGAGGCGGCTCTAATGGGCATGTAGGGATGGGCTCTGCAGGCCAAGGAGGAGCGACTGGCTGAGGAGAAGGCCAAGAAAATGGCAGCAGCCCAGAAGATGGAGGTGCGCAGGAAGCAGGAGGAGGAGGCACGGAGGCTCAGGGGTCCGCAGCAGGTGCGAATGCAGGTGGCGGGTTGGGCATCAAGGAGGAGGTGGGGCAGGATGGGCGCTGCCTCAGCCCCTGAGGACTGCTGGGCGTACCCCGCTTTGTTGGCTTAATTCTGGTGCATCTTGTGGCGTCCAGCCCTGAGGAGGTTCCACAAATGCCTTGGAGATGGGGGCGGTGGCAGTGGCCTGCCTTTGTGTTTCTGTAGAGATGGCACTTAGAGGGTCAGGCACATGGACTCGAAGCCAGACTTCCACTCTCAGCTCTCGCTCTTTTATTAGCTGTGTGACCCCACACAGGTTACTTGACCTCTCTGTGCTTTGGTTCCTTCAGGTAGCAGTGGCATCTACCCGAGAGGGCTGTTGTGAGGGTGAGATGTTCTGCCTAGAAGAGTAGGGACCTACCTCTTCCTTGGAGCTGTCCCTCTCATGACCCCACGGAACACAGATCTGTCTTGGGGGTCATGACACTGATGGCTGAATTGGTTGAGTATTTACCCCGTGCCAGGCGCTGTTCTAGGTATGTGTATAAACTCGGCAACTCTGTGAGGTGTAGGTATTACTGTTTTTGTCCCCATTTGCCCGATGAGGGAACCAAGGGCTTACATGATAGCTCAGTGTCACAGCAAGTGCGTCTGGCTCCAGTCTGTGCCCTTAAATCTGCTGCAGCAGCAAAAGAAGCTGCCACCAGACGCCTTTTCAGGCTGGGTGGTGATTTGTGGCTCCTGGCGTGGGGCGACCCTGGCTCAGCCCCTGACGATCTCTGATGCCTCCTGTCAACCACCCCGCCCTCCTTCCCAGACCTCTGGCACCTCTCCAGCCCAGCCCGGGCCTGGCCTGAGGCCCTGACTTAGCTCTGTGTTCACAGGAGGAGGAAGAGCAGCCAAGGAAGAAGGAGGAAGAGGATGAGCAAGAGCGTCTGCTGAAGGCGGCTGAGGCCAGGAGGCTGGCCGAGCAGCGGGAACAGGAACAGCGGAGGGAGCAGGAACGGCTCCAGGCTGAGAGGTGAGGCAGCCCCGAGGGCCAGGCTGGTGGGCCAGCCCCTGGGGGCCAAGGCGATGTCCAGCCACATGTGTTTGTGTGGACGAGAGACGGATCAGTCCCCTAGAGCAGTTCCCCCTTCCCTTGGGCTTTGCCAAAGAGGATCACGCTTCCCTTGGCTCAGCACCCAGAGGCCTGCAGCAGGCAGACCCTGAATGTGGCGTCGGCTCTGGGAGATGGAAGACGTATTGGGCGGGTTCACTTGGGACTCTCTTAGTGCTACCTCCAGCCAGTGTCCTGCCCCCTCTGTTCCATTTTGTCCTCAGCTGACACGGCGGGGCAGCGGGGTGCTCAACAGGCCCCCCCATGGGCATTTGAGCAGGAGTTCTTTGGCTGCATTGCAGACCCTCCCCACTAAACATGCCTCCTCTGTGGTGATGAGAACCCAGACCTCCCGCCCCCATCACTTCCAACTGCCTCCCTTGGTATCCATGGCAGCAGAGCCCGGGGCTGCCGCTCTCAGAGCCTTATTCTGGGGCCCGCCCTGTGCTCGGCTGTGCCAGATCTTGGGGATGCCAAAGAGGACAAGCCACAGTCACTGTTGGCCAGGAGAGGTGGGATCTGCGCCTGTGATGAAGAGCATTGTGCCCATGTGTGTACAGAGAGGTGGGAATACCCAAGCAGGCCTAGAATACCCAGCTGCCTCTCCTGCCTCCACCGCCCGAGAAACAGCAGGCAACACGTCCCTGCCAGTCTTCAGGTGGCTTTGGGCCCAGTGGGGGGTGGGGGGTGGAAGCCATAGGGATGAACTGCATGGGGACCATCTCCCTGTGCTTTAAAAAAAAAATTATTGATTTTATAGAGAGAAACATTGATTTGTTGTTCCACTTATTTATGCATTCATGGGCTGGTTCTTGTATGTGCCCTGACCTGGGATCAAACCCGCGACCTTGGTGTATCAGGACGATGCTCTAACCATTTGAGATACCTGGTCAGGGCTCCCTGTGCTTCTTGACTGACACAAAAGTGTCCTGGTCCAATGGCAGAATCAGAGACAGGAGTCTGGGGGGACAAAGGGCGGTGGGTGGCAGTTGATGTGGTTTTAGAATTGCACGTGTGCCGCCCAGTGCCAAGGTCTTCATGGGGGTGACGGTGCGATGGTCGTAATGGTTGGCAGCTTAGGGGTTACTGAGCTACACGCTCTACACACGTTTCTTGTCGAATCCTCACTCGAAGGCCCTGTGGCGTAGGAACCAGCAGCTCCACTTCCCAGAGGGGGGGCAGGTGCAGGGAGGTTAAATGCCTTAAGTCACAAACTAGTAAGTGGAGGTGGCTCCAAAGCCCAGAAACAGCCCAGCTCTGCTCACGCCAGGCTTGGAGCCCCACGGTCCACCCTGTGGGCCAGGACGCTCCGAGGTCACTCAGGTTTTCTCATCTGATTCTGGTGGTGACGGGAGGAAAGGTGTTAGGATCTCCATTGCACAGCAAAGGCAGAAGCTCAGCCCTAAGTCAAGTGGAAGCGTGGGGCCAGATTTGGTGGATCCAAAGCTGAGTGCTCCTGCACCCAGCTGGGCGCTTTCCAGCCCTTGGGGCACAGGTGCAGCTGTGGGCTCTTGGCTGCTGTGCCCATTCTGCCATTCTGTCTTCTACAGCCAGTGCCATGAGCCCAGCTTCCCTGGAAGGGATGGGAACTGAGCCAGGGCTCAGCTTCCCACCATGACAGGCCCTTGCTTGGTCCTCAGGGAGCTGCAGGAGAGGGAGAAAGCCCTGAGGCTGCAAAAGGAGAGGCTGCAGAGGGAACTGGAGGGGAAGAAAAAGGTACAAGGGAGCCGGGGGTGGTTGGTGGGTGTGAGGCTCGCTCGGGGTCTGTGCTGAGCTTTGGGCTGGGGAGCTCTGATCTGGTGGCTCCTGGGGCGGGAGCTGCCTTGCTTGGCCATGCGGGTTTTGCCTGGGGCTTGGGGAGAGCACATTCCCATGGCCCGTAACCCCTGGCTGGCCACTGGTCCCAGGAAAAGCAGCAGCGCCTACAGGAGGAGCAGGAGAAGAAAGCCAAGGAGGCTGCAGCGGCCAGCAAAGGCCCGAACACGACCATGGACGTGCAGGTGAGGCCAAGCACCGGAGCAGAGAGGAGCCCCCACCTCTGCTTATTCTCTTCCCAAAGCTGGAGGCCAGCTCACATCTGAGGACCATGAGAAAGAGGAAGGACGCAGGCGGCCCAGGAGTTTCTACTCTTCTAGATACGTGTGTTCTTTCCTATTCTCAAACTAGAATTTGTTAAAACAAACACTAAACTTATAAAGGAGTAAACTCTGAGTTCAGTGTACATCTCTCTGTATTGTTACATGTTCTAAGTGGACACAGGCTCTACATACGGGCTACCCAGTCTGCTCAGGCTGCTTTAACAAAGTACCACAGACCAGGTGGCTTAAGCAAACATTTATTTGAGATGGATTCAGTGTCTATTAGGGGCCGTCTTGCTGGTTCACAGTCGGCTGTCTTCTCGCTGGGCCCTCGCTTACACCGGGGAAGGGGAGGCGGAGCTCTCCGGAGTCTCTGTGAAGGGCACTGATCGAATTCCTGAGGGCTCCACCCTCGTGACCTAAGCACCTCCCAAGGCCCCACCTCCCAATACCATCATGTGGAGAGAGAGGATTCAACAGGAATTGGGGGGGGCGGGGGGACACAAGCATTTACTCTCATACATACCATTTGGCAGCTTGATGCTTTTTCCCTCCCCTGTTGCTGTTTTTATATTGTACACATCTACTTCAGCACTTGTAAATCTCTCATTTTTGACTGTTGTGTACCAGCTAGTTGTATCAGAATTTCTTTAACCAGCGCCTGTTGACAAGCATTTAGGTGACTTCCAGTGTAATGCTTTACAAACAAAACATATTATGAGGGTTTTCAGTGCAGCATAGGTGAAGGTTGGAAAGTGGGAAGTTAGCTGAACATTCACCCTAGATCAGTGGTTCTCAACCTGTGGGTCGCGACCCCTCTGGCGGTCGAACGACCCTTTCACAGGGGCCACCTAAGACCACCCTGCATATCAGATATTTACATGACGATTCATAACAGTAGCAACATCACAGTTATGAAGTAGCAACGAAAATAATTTTATGGTTGGGTCACACCATGAGGAACTGTATTTAAAAGGCCAGAAGGTTGAGAACCACTGCCCTAGATGGATGTTTCAAATCATGAGGTTCCCAATGGAGTCCGGGAGCTGTTCACAGGAGACATGCTGACGTGGAAGTACAGCTGCAACTTACTTTAACGTGAAAAGGAAGAGTCGGGGCTGTGTGTGGTGTGACTTTTCAAGCGACCCTGAGCCTTTTGATTCTTCCTGTGAAAGGAGGGAGGTGGCCGGGCCCCATCTCCTCGGTGGTGGGAGTTGCAGGAGCGGGGAAGGGGGAGCTGACGCCCTTGTTTATTTTTCCAGCCTCCAGCCTGTACCTCATATCAAATGACGCCGCAGGTGCCCAGGGCTCCCCGCAAGATCAACCTGGATGACTACGGGATGGATCTGAACAGCGATGACTCCACTGATGATGAGTCCCATCCCCGGAAGCCCATCCCCTCCTGGGCCACAGGTGAGCAGGGCCCGGCGCTCTGGGTCCTGGGTCCTCACTTGGGACTTCTGGGGCCCTGGAGGAAGTGGCTTGGCCGATGCGGGTGTTGGGAGGCTGTGGTGCTCAGGGGCTAGAAACCTGACGTGTTGGCCTGGCAAGCCCCCACCCAGCCTTGGGACGCGCTCAGCAAAGAGTGGGACTGTGCAGTGGGCTCACCTTTGGAGCACATGTTGGACGCCTTTGTTCCCAACAGATGCATTAAATAGGGGCTGGCTGTGGGCACCTGGTGCTGGGTGTTCTGGCTGGTTCTAGGCCCCTCCTTGCAGTCCTGCCCAGCAGGCTAGATGAGACTTGGGCCTAAATAAGCAGCGTGGGGTGGGAACAGAGCTAAGAGAGGTGATGGGGTTCAGCGGTGCACTGAGCGCGGGCTGGGAGTTCCAGCTGGGGAGGCAGGAAAGCCCCGAGGTGGGGGCGGGCACTTGAGCAGGATTTGAGCCTGCAGTTTAGAGACCCCAGTGTTTAAACAGGAGCGTGGGTGAGCGTGCCTGCGGCCTCAGGCCTGGGTGTGAAGCCTGCGGCAGTGGAGTGGGGGCCGTGCATACAGTGGTGCTCTGCAGAGTTTGCAGGGCTGGGGGTCAGGGCGGCTGCAGTCTCCCTCCCCAGGGGTCAGCGCTCTACAGAAGACAGCTTGCTCTTGTGAGTGCCACCTCATTTGTATCACACAGTAACCAGGATCTGACTCAAGTCACTTGGGAGGTGTCAATTAGCAGGGGTCATTGTGGCCAGGAAGCCAGATGACTGGCAAAGCCATCTAATTCTAGTTGGCAGGAGGAACGTGCAGTGAGAGCATTATTGGTGTTTGGTGGGGGGGGCGGGAGGAGCAGGGCTCAGAGGAGCTGGCCTGGCAGGCGGTGGGGCATGCTGGTGTGCAGAGGCTGATGAGGGCTCTAGGTGGGGCAGGGGCATGGGGATCCCCAAGGCACTGACCCGGCCCTGTGTTCCCTGCAGGCACCCAGCTCAGCCAGGCCATCCTCCACCAGTACTGCCACCCCCCGAACCTGCTAGCGCTCTTCGGCACCATTCGCCAGCTTGACCTGGAGGACATCTTCAGGAAGAGCAAGCCTCGCTACCACAAGCGCACCAGCTCCGCCGTCTGGAACTCGCCGCCCCTGCAGCGTGGCAGGGTCCCCAGCAGTCCGACCTGCAGCCTGAAGTACTGAGGCAGGCCCGCGGGCTTTCTCTCCCACCCGCGTCTGACTGTCCATCTCTCCCTGGGTCTCGTGCCCTCCTCCCTTGCGCTCTGTCCCTGAGGGTTGTTCTGTAAATGCTCTGGTGGCCCCGCCTGTGTGGAGGCTGCGCTCGGTGTGTGTTTGCAGAAGTGCCAGGCGCAGCCACGCTGGGCTCGCAGGCAGCACTTTGTAAATAGGTTGCTATAATTTTAGCCTGGACTTTGACAGGTATATTAATAAAGTTTATTTTCTTAAGCATGCCATGGGTTTTGTGAAGACCAGGGGCCTCGGCAGACCCTGGCCCCTGGCCCTGCAGCCATGTGTCTTGGGCCACCAGATGGGCTGGAGGAGCTGGGCACTGTGCCTTGTCCTGGTGGTTCAAGGTCACCTGGGCCCCACCCCCAGGGATAAGGATGCGGTGGGTGATGGTGAGGCCGTCCCTGGGCAGCCCTGAGACACACTTCTGCCCCCATGATGGTCAGAAGCAGATACTCCCTGTTCTTCTGGGGGGCTCCCTGTTTGTGAGGGGCAGTTCTTATTCACTGGGAGAGACCTGGGGTTGAGGTCGGGAGAACTGGACTCTTGACACAGCTCAGCCACCTAAGGCAGTCGTCTCTCAGCCCCTTGCTGCATGGATGGTGCCGGTTGAGCTGCTTAACAGGATCAGAAAGGGATGATTAGAAAGGAGATGTCTCTCGAAACTACCTGGAGGCCAGTGCTTGCCAGCAGTTAAGATGTTTCTCCAATAAAACCAGGAAGCTGCTAATGAAATGCTTAGTGCTAATGGCAGCTGGCTCTGGTCCTGCTGAGAGCTGCCAGCGGAGCTCTGAATGTGCGGGCTGGCCCTGACCCCCTGCTGCTTCAGCCCCTGCAGCGGGTCAGTGGGCCAGACCAAGCCACGGCCAGTTCCTGTATAGTCGGCCTGGAACCACGCAATAGAAACGTCTCCGCTGCTCTGCTCAGGGCGGAGGGAAGTAGCTGCAACAGGCCTGATGGCCGCAAAGCTGAAAATACCATGACCCTTTACAGAAAACATTTGCTCCTTTAGGACTAAACAAAGGATAATTCAAGAGTGCTTTTCAAAAGGAGGAAATAGTGGACATACATGGTGGCCTGAAATCTAGAGGATTCCACTCACGACAACTAAAACATTTTACGCTGCATTTAAATTTGGTGCACAATTCAAATTTGTTCCATACGCTCTCTGACTAGAAACTTGTGTTGAGTCAACTGGAGAGTGTCTTTGCCTAAAGTCACGATGTCAAAATATTACTTTCTGCCCTAGCTGGTTTGGCTCAGTGGATAGAGCGTCGGACTGCGGACTGAAGGGTCCCAGGTTCAATCTCAATCAAGGGCATATGCCCGAGTTGCAGGATCGATCCCCAGAAGGGGACGTGCAGGAAGCAGCCAATCCATGGTTCTCTCTCATCATTGATGTTTTTATCTCTCCCTCTCTGAAATCAATAAAAATATATTAATACAACAACAAAACCCCAAAATATTCCTTCCTGCAAGCATCTATCAATCTATCATCTATCTATCTATCTATCTATCTATCTATCTATCTATCTATCTATCTAAAGAGCCAGGGTCTGTAATGTCCAAAACGACCAAACGCCAGCCTGTGCACGCAGCAGGCTCGGGTGGGTGGGGACTGGCGAGCGGGCTGAACTGCTGACCTCTCGGCCCCTCCCCCCCAGCTCCCACGGGTGCCGCGGCGACCCAGCACTGACTGCGGGGGGCGAGGGGGAGGGGAGCGCCGGGGGGGGGGGGGGGGCGGGCGGGCGGCTGTGGGCCCCGGGAGGCCACGGTGCTGCAGCAGGAGGGGGCTGTGGGCCCCAGCCGACCAGGGCAAGGTGGAACTCTGGGTCTCATGCAATCAGGGGTGTGGCCAGCCTTCGAATCAGACCCTGACAGGAGGGAGGTGGGAGCCCCATTCCTTGCAGAATCGGCCGTTGGATAGCTTGCTGTCAGTAGCCTGCCAGCCAGGAATCCCATTCACCTGCACCCCGGACCCTGGCAATCAGGCAGGCAGAGGCAGTTAGGGGTGATAAGGCCAGCAGGGGAGGGCTGTTAGGGGCTATCAGGCAGGCAGGCAGAGATTTTAGGGATGATCAGACAGGCAGGCAGGTGAGCGGTTAGGAGCTAGCGGTCCCAGATTGCAAGAAGGATATCAGACTGCCGGTCGGACATCCCCCAAGGGGTCCCTGATTGGAGAGGGTGCAGGCTGGGCTAAGGGAACCCCCCCCACCCCTACCCCCCCCCCCCCCGCACAAATTTCGTGCACCAGGCCACTAGTATTTATATAATGTTTCAGAAAAAGTTATTACTCAGCAAAAAGGCAGTTCCAGTTCTGCATCTTTACCAGCACTTAATATTGTCAGTATTTCTTATTTTAGCCATTTTAATAGATATGTAGTGACATCTCATCATGGTTTTCATTCACGTTTCTCTAATGGAAAGTTGGATTATTTGCCAACTGTGTATCTTCTTTGGTGAAGTATCCAAATCTTTTGTTCATTTTTAATTTCTTTTGCCTTTTAAATTGTTTTTGTTCTTTTTCTAATATTTTTTGGTTCATTTTTACATTGGGTAGTTTTCTTACTGTTGAGCTTAGAACCTTTATGCATTTTGGGTACAAATTGCTTCTCAGTTACATGATTTGCAATATTTTCTCCTAGGTTGCAGCTTGTCTCTTCATTCACTTAACAGTGTTTTTCATAGAGCAACCATTTTTATTTGGGTGAAGTCCAGTTTATTAAATTTTTTTTTCTTACATGGATTTTGCTTTTTGGTGGCATGTCTAAGAAATCTTTGTTTAGCCTCAGTTCTCAAAGATTTTCTACTACATTTTCTTCTAAATGTTTTATAGTTTAACATGAAATTTAGATTTATAATCTCTTGAGTTAATTTTTTCAAAATGTGAGGGTTATGGTTTTTGTTTGGGGACACATGGATGGATGTCTGGTTGTTTCAGGACCCTTTCTTGAAAAGACTATTCTTTTACCAATGAATTTCTTTTGTATGTTTGTCAAGAATCAATTAGCCATTTTAATCTAGGTTTATTTCTGGACTTTGTATTCTCTTCCATTGGTCTATGCGTGTCTCCTTTTGTCAATAGCACATGGTCATGATTACTGTAGCTTTTTGTGTCTTAAAAATCTGGTAGTGTGATTCCTACAACTTTATTCTTGCAAAATTATTTTGGCTTTTCTATCAGTTTTGCCTTCCTACGTAAATTTTAGAATCAGTTTGTCTATACAAAGCCCTGCTGGGATTTTCACTGGATTGAATTAAATCTATAGGATAAGTTTGGGGAGAGTTCACGTATTTAAGATGGGGAATCTTCTAAACCATGAATATGACATGTCTCCATTTATTTCCTTTTTTTGGTTTGTTTCTTTCAACAGCATTATGTAGTTTCAGCATACAGACTCTGTACAAGTTTTTTGGATTTAGAGCTAAGTAATTATTTTCTTGGAACTATTGTAAATGGTGTTGTTTTCCTAATTTTGGTTTCTACTTGTTCATCGCTGGTATATGGACATACAGTTTGTTTTTGTGTGTTGACGTTGTATCTTGTGATGCAGTGAAAGCAGTACTTAGAGGGAGAGTTATAGCACTAGATGCTATGTGAAGGGGGGGAAAGTCTCAAATCAGTGACCCCAGCTTCCACTTAAGAAAAAGCAAAGCAAATAAAAGTATAAGCAGAAGAGGAGGAATAACAAAGGTAGAGCAGAAGTCAATGACATTGGAAAGGAAAAGGTAATAGAAAAAATGTAACCCAGAAGCTGTTCTTTGAGAAGCTCTAGAACAATCCATATACCTGTCCAGACTGAACAGGATTAAAAGAAAGAAATGACCAATGCCGAGAATGAGAGAGGTAAAACCACTAAAGGTTCTCCAAATATTATGAACAACTATGGCAATAATAAGATAAGAAAATCTACCATATCAATACATGAGGAAAACCATGTGATTAATAAATGCTGAAGGTGCATTTGACAATTCACTAATTTATGATAAAAGCTCTAAGCAAATCATAATTTAAAGGGAATTTCCTTGGTTTGATAAAGCACATTTAGGGGAAAAAATCTCTACCAAACATGGTGAATGGATGCATTCCTCCCAACAAGTTTAATGCAAGGATGTCCACTGCATTGCTTCTGAACATTTTGTAGGAGGTTCTAGCCAGTGCAGTAGAGCAAAAAGAAAAAGGCACTGTAAATGAAGAATCGCTTCTCAGCTTTTTGGCTAAGATCAAGTGTAAAACTGGTTTCAGAAATGACTTGTTGAAAATCTGATAGTGTCTACCAAAGGATTAATAAGTGAGTTTAGCATGGTTGCAGGATATAAGATAAATATACAAAAATTAATTATATTTCTATATACTTACCTTGAACACTCAGAAATTAAGAAACAGTGCAATTTATAATATCCAGAATTATCAAAATCTTAGGGATATATTTAATAAAAGGTGTGAAAGATCTGTACAGTAACACCTATAAAATATTGCATCAACAGCAGGTTGAATAAAGTGGTTTATGAATTTTCAGAGAACTTCCTAGAGAAGTCCAAATAACCTGGGGATTAGTGAGATGGGCAAGGAAATTGGTGAGCTAATCCTCACAGCAGGACCCTCTAGACCAGTGGTTCTCAACTTTCTGGCCCTTTAAATACAGTTCCTCATTTTGTGACCCAGCCATAAAATTATTTTCGTTGCTACTTCATAACTGTAATGTTGCTACTGTTATGAATCGTAATGTAAATATCTGATATGCAGGATGGTCTTAGGCGACCCCTGTGAAAGGGTTGTTCGACCGCCAAAGGGGTCGCCACCCACAGGTTGAGAACCGCTGCCCTAGACTATTCAGTTAATTAGGTTGGTTTATCATGTTGTGGGCAGCAAACTACCAGTTAGTAACCCTTGGCCTCCAACTGGCTGGAAATAAGATGAGGCCTGTCGATGACCGTCACCGTGCCAGAGGCCTACATTCTCTTAGTTTCAGAGTCGCTTCATCCTGCTCATCTTTCTGTTGTTACAGCTGAAGGTCTGCGAGTTACACAGCCCGACTCCCTTCCACCTGCCTTCTTGGTGTTGTCAGTCAGTGATCTTTTTTAAAAAAGAAAAGAAGAAAGAATTGAACAGACGAAGGAACTAGGTTGAGCCATCAACTAGAGAACTGGATTGAGTCAGAAACTGAGATGCAAGCAGCTGAGCTAGATCTTAAGTGGCATCCACTTCCCTTCCGTCTGATATGTCACCACTACCAGACACCCCGACTGAAAGTCCCTCCTGGTTACTTTATCGTTCACATCAATGTCTGAGCTGGACCTAGTGGCCTCCAAACTGTGCACAATTGAGCAAGTTTCTTAGTTTCGGAAAGTTAGTCGACTCTCTTGTTAAAATGGGAAATGTAATAGCTTACTGATCTGTAGCAATGATTAAATATGGTAAATTATGTTTGCACATTGTCTGACCATTGTTTGCAATAAAAACATCACTACTCTTTTAATTACCAGTATTATTATTAGGTACAGAATATCATCCGAAGGACCTGTATGCAGGATGACAATGGTATGTTTGCAGTAATTCTAATGACTTTGTTTTATTTTAGTTTTTGTTAAACCTCACCTGAAGATATTTTTTCCATTTATTTTTTAGAGAAAGTGAAAGGGAAGAGGAGAGGAGGAAAAAGAGAGAGAGAGAGAGAGAGAGAGAGAGAGAGAGAGAGAGAGAGAGAAACACCTATGTGAGAGAGACACATTGATTGGTTGCTTCCCTCAGGCACCTGGACCAGGGCCTGGGATCAATCCTGCAGCCCAGGTATGAGTCCTTGACTGGGAATCCAACTGTTGATTCTCTAGTGCCCTGGCCAACACTCTTACCACTGAGTAACAACAGCCAGGGTTCAAAGCCGATATTTTACTGAAAATTATATCCCCCCACCCAGCCCCTGGTAACTACCCTTCTACTCTCTGTTCCTATTAATCTGACTGCTCTAGAAACCTCGTGTATAGAAATAATATATTATTGTCTTCCTGGGACTGGCTCACTTCACATGGTATATGTCCTCTGTTCACCCGTGTGCAGCCTGTGACAGATCCCCTTGCTTTATAATGCCGAGTACTAGCAACGTCCCTCTACATGCATGACCCACACTGTCCTTATCCATTCACCTGCCCATGGACTCTGGGCTGTTGTGAATTATGCCACTATTAGATGGGTATGCAAGGGTGTGTTTGAGACACTGCATGTATACTTAGAGGTGAATTTGGTCACATTGTAATTTTATGTGTAATATTTTCAGGGCCTTCCAGACCCATTCTTCAGTGGCTGCACCAACTTATGATGTCTTCACCCAAAATGCACAAGTGTTTCTGTTCTCCACATCCTTGCCAACACTTGTAATTTTCCTTTTTTTAAAATTGTGTTTTATTATTATTCGGACAGTAGCCGTGACAATGGGTGTGAAAATACCTGCTGATGTGGACGGGAGATCTGAGACACAGACAGAGGCACTGGCCAGAACATGTAGTTGTGTCACCTCACCCACGGGTTCTGCACCAGAGCTCCCGGGTAACAGGGACGCTCTCCCGGTTTGGCCCATCCTGTCTCTCCAGTCACAGAGCTTCCCGCCCACTGGGCTCTCCTGTGTGTTCCGGGTAACACGCTTCCCGCGTGTCCTACAAGCCTCGTGCTCTGTGGTGTGTTGTCTTCCCTCATGCTGTTCCCTCGGGGCCCTCCTCCTAACTCCTGCCGTGTCCCAATTCTGTCCGTCCTGAGTGGCTCTGAAGTATGCTCCCCTGACACCAGACTGCCTCCTGCATGCCCCCTACTGGGGATCGAGCACGAAACCCTGGCATGTGCCCTAACTTGGATTCGAACCCGTGACCTCTTAGTGCAGGGGATGACACTCAACCAGCTGAGCTCTGAGCATTACCAGCCAAGGCTATTGGTTGCTTCTTATATGGGCCCTGACCGGAGAGTGAACCTGAAACCTTGGCATATGGGGACGACGCTCTAACAACTGAGCTACCCAGCCAGGGCTGAACAAATATATATATGTTTTTAAAATTGATTTTGAGAGAGAGGAAGGGTGAGGGAGAGAAAGAGAAAAACATTGATGTGAGAGAGCAACATTGATCAGTTGCCTCCCACATGGGCCCCGATCAGGGATTGAACCCAAAACCTGGGTGTGTGCCCTGAATGGGAATCAAACCCATGACCCTTCAGTGCACCAAATGATGCTCTGACCAACTTAGCCACACCAGCCAGGGCTGAACAAATACTTTAAATTTTAAATTACTCGGGGACTGTTAAATGCTAGGGATATGATGGTGTACAAAAATGGTCACAGTCCCTGTCCTCATCAAGCTTATGTTTCTGGTAAAACCTGCTAGTGACTTGTGACCTTATAAACAATGCGTATTGATACCTTAGAACCTGTTTCTTTTTTAAAAAATATATTTTTATTGATTTCAGAGAGGAAGGGAGAGAGAGAGAGAGAGAGATAGAAACATCAATGCTGAGAGAGAAAATTTATTGGCTGCCTCCCACATGCCCCACACTGGGGATGGAGCCTGCCCTGACTGGACTCGAACCGTGACCTCCTTGTTCATAGGTTGATGCTCAACCACTGAGCCACACCAGCCAGGCTCCATTGATTTTTAGAGAGAAGAGTTGATGGGAGAGAGAGTTGGAGGGAGGGAGAGAGAGAGAGAGAGAGAGAGAGAGAGAGAGAGAGAGAGAGAGACATTGATTGGTTGCCTTCCACACAGGCCCCCTGACCTTGGGCCAGGGATCGAACCTGCAACCCAGGCATGTGCCCTTGACTGGGAATTGAAGGGTCGTACACCTGAGATCCTTTGGTGCATGGGCTAATGCTCTACCCACTGAGCTCACTAGCCAGGGCTCTTTGGTAGTTGTTTTTTTTCTTTTTTAATCTGAAAATGAGAGTGGACAAAGAAAAGGAACTGTCCAATTAATAAATATTCTGACTAATTATTATCCCCATAGTCTCACATTTTTTGCAGTGTTAGATTTAATCATATGAAATTGCCAGTATTTGACTATTTTAAAAGATTCGTAACTGACCTATTGAAACAGCCATTACATGTGGTTCAACCTAATTGTTGAATTTCTATGGGGATCATACGAATTATTAATGTTAGGGATAGCTGAAACCAAGCAAAATTGTCTCAGGTATAAAGGAAACATACATTTGGAAAATACAATATAAACATATAATCAATGTAATCTATTCTGGAAATGCATAGAATCCAGTCTAGTATTTCTTACTATATTATGCCGATTTTCTGGTTTTTTAAAAATATGTTTTTTAAAAATACATTTTTATTAATTTTAGAGGGAGAGGAAAAGAGAGGAATAGAGAGAAACATCAATGAGAAAGAGACATTGATTGGCTGCCTCCTGAATGCCCCCACTGGGATCTAGACCCCAACGTGGGCACGTGCCCTGACCCGGAATCAAACTGAGGGCCTCTTCATTCATGCGGCGATGCTCAACCACCGAGTCACACTCAGACTTAATATATTTTAATTGCTTTTAGAGAGGAAGGGAGAGGGGGAGCGAGAGAAACACTGATGTGAGGGAGAAATATCAATCGGCTACCTGCTGCATGCCCCCACCAGGGACTGGGCCTGCAACCCGGGCATGTGTCATGACCCGGAATCAAACCAGGACGCTTGTGGTGCAAGAGATGATGCTCAACCATCTGAGCCGCACCGGCCAGGGCTATGCTGATTTTCTGAGCCAGTGATGCTATAGGATTTGGTTCCTGTATTTCTTTAGTATCTGGCAAAGGACAAGTCTGCTTGAAAATTTTGTTAGGATATTCCCTGTAATTTTTGACCAAAGTATTTGTTGCTGTAGGAGAGGAGAACATACTATTAGCTGATATTTAGTATGTGAGTTAGATAATTCTTCAAGGTTGTCTGTCTTTTCCCTTGTTTTCCAGTGAGTTAAATCAAGGAGTTGAGAGGCCACACTTTCCCATTTTCTAGTTTTAGACAGATTCTGTTATTCCATGCTACATCAGAAGAGGGCAGGGGTAGGCTATTCTTTGTTGTTTGATAGCACTCTAAGTTTTCTTGCTTAAGGAAGGCGATATGTTAAATTAAAATTTATTTATTTATTTGTTTATTTTTACTTCTTCCTAAGGAATTATCTCATCTCTTTACCATGAAATAAAAATCAACTTTTTGGTTTATTCCCATAACTTCGTCTTCTGGGCACACAGATTCGTCCGTGGGAGGGAAGATCATCCACAGAGTGTTAGTAGCTGGAAACAAAGTGTTCTTGGCCCTGAGAGACCTCGTTCAGAGCTTCCCTCGCAACCGGGCCCTGTCTCTGCCTTCAGACGCCTGCACCCACCAGCCTGGCTGCAGCTGCATGCCTGGGGCCTCGCACGCACCAGGTCACATAACCTTCGAGTTCTCCACCCTGATGCAGAGGGGCCAATAGCGGTGTGCAGGCATCTTCCACACACAGATCAGGGTTGAGCTGGCCACCTCCTTTCCCTGAGACACTTGCTTAAAGTGTTTGGTTTCTTTCTGGAGGAATCACAAACCAGTCTGTGATAAACCAGACTTTTCTTTGCAAGAAAAGTTCCAAATAACTCTTATTTTACTTTTTCACCTCAAAACAACTCTTAGGTTTTAGACCCATGGGAACCAAGAATTCGAGAGGCATTGACTAAATCTAGAAAAATGTGGGCACTAGAGTGGGCAAAGCAGATGGAGGGGGGCGGGGGAGGGGGCGGCAAACACACTGGAAGAAATAGGATTTCCCCTTCCTCTCATACACTTCCTGAATCTAACCACAGAACTCTATTGCCTTCTCTATCACTTCTACAAAATTCCATAATTTAAAAAAAATACACTTACCAAAGCCCGGCCAGTGTGGCTTAGTGGTTAAGCATCAACCTATTAACCAGGAGGTCACGGTTCCATTCCAGGTCAAGGAACATGCCCAAGTTGCAGGCTCAATCCCCAATGTGGGGCGTGCAGGAGGCAGCCAAACAATAATTCTCTCTCATGATCGATGTTTCTACCTTTCTCTCCCTCTCTGAAATCAATAAAAATATATTTTTAAAAATACACTTATCAGTGCTCGCTGCGGCAGCACATATACTAAAATCGGAACAATACGGAGAAGGTTGGCTTGGCCGCTGCACAAGGATGACCCGCAAATTTGTGAAGCCTCCATGTTTTCAGACCCAGAGAAATAGGAACATCGAACCGACTGTCAAACCTCAGAGGGAAGGCGGGGGAGGGTGAAGGGGGGCGGGAGAGTTCAACCAATGAACTCATATGCATATACGTAACTGAAGGACACAGTGAGTGGTGAAGGCTTGGGGGGGGCGGGGAAAGGGGGGAGAGGATGGCAATGGGGGGGAAGGGACATCTGCAATACTTTCAACAATAAAGATTCATTAAAAATAATAAAAAATAAATACACGTATCATAATAAAGGATATAGTTTCAGTGTTGTTGGTGCTCTTTAACATAATTTATTTTTATTGATTTCAGAGGAAGGGAGAGGAAGAGAGAGAATCATGTGCCCTGACTGGGAATTGAACCATGACATCTTGGTTCATAGGTTGAAGCTCAACCACTGAGCCATGCTGGCCGGGCTAATTAACTTTGTTTTTTTTAAGGATTTTTAATTGATATTTAGAGAGAGATGAAGGGAGAGGGAGAAAAAGAGAGAAACATCAATGTATGAATGAAACATGGATTGATCAGCTGCTTCCTGCGCACCCCCTACTGGGGTTTGAGCCCAAAACCTGGTATGTGCCCTTCACATGGCAACCTTGTGGTGCATGGGGTGATGCCCAACCAACTGAGCCACACTGAGATAATTAACGTTCTTTCCAATTCATGATTAACTTTTGACATCGGTTCACAATCTGGGTCATTTTACTTCTATGGCTGTCACCTTAGACTATAAACACCTAGAGTTCTGTGTTAGAATTTATTTGGTGCTGTCTACTTCTAGAGCAGAGAACTGGTGTTGAATCTTATGATGCATGAAAGCCCCACATTGTTTTCCTACATGCAATTCTATTTCTTAGAGTAATAGGACTCTCCCGAAATGGGAGTTGAGGTGTCTTGTATCTAGTGTGCTTTGGTGTTCTGTATTATTGTGTTTTCTTTTTTTTTCTAGAGAAAGAGATGGTTCATCAATTTCCAGGAGATTAAAAGTTATGCAAATAATTTCTGAACAATCAGATTGTTTGGAAGGCAGAGAATGAAAAGAAATTGGATTGGGTGATTCCTGAAACTTATTTGGTATTTCTAGTTATAAAGTTTAGCCTGCCTAGTTCTCATATAATTTTTTTAATTTAAATTCTTTATTGTTTAAATCTGAACAATAGAGATTTAATTTAAAAAAGAATCTTTATTGTTTAAAGTATTACATGAGTCTCCTTCCCCCCCCCCATTGACCTCTCCCCAGCCACTCCCCCTCCCCTGCTAATGCCCTCACCCCCCTACTCTCTGTGTCCATTGGTTTTGCTCATATGCATGCATACAAGTCCTTTGGTTGATCTCTTACCCCCTCACCCCCTGCCTTCCCTCATAGGTTGAACAGTCTGCTTGATGCTTCTGTGTCTGGTTCTATTTTTGTTCATCAGTTTATGTTGTTCTCTATAATCCACAAATGAGTGAGATCATGTGGTATTTATCTTTCTCCGACTGGCTTATTTCACTTAGCATAATGCTCTCCAGTTCCATCAATGCTGTTGCAAATGGTAAGAATTCCTTCTTTTTTACAGCAGCATAGTATTCCATTGTGTAGATGTACCACAGTTTTCTAATCCACTCATCTACTGATGAGCACTTAGGCTGTTTCCAGATCTTAGCTATGGTGAATTGTGCAGCTATGAACATAGGGGTGCATATATCCTTTCTGATTGGTGTTTCTGGTTTCTTAGGCTATATTCCTAGAAGTGGAATCACGGGGTCAAATAGAAGTTCCATTTTTAATTTTGTGAGGAAAAAATTGTGGAAGGCTTCGTGAATTTGCATGTCATCCTGTGCAGGGGCCATGCTAATCTTCTCTGTATCGGTCCAATCTTAGTATATGTGTTGCCGAAGTGAGCACTCATAATCTTTTTTAAAAAGTATTTTTAATCCTCATCCAAGGATATGTTTTTTATTGATTTCAGAGAGAAAAAAGGAGGGGGATTAAGAGAGAGAGAGAGAGAGAGAGAGAGAGAGAGAGAGAGAGAGATGATGTGAGAGAGAAACATGGGTGGTTTGCCTCCCTTATGCGCCCTGACTTGGAATTGAACCAACCACCTTTTGGTGTATGGAGCTACACTCCAGCCAACTGGCAACACTGGCCAGGGTCTTTTAAAATAATGGCTGGACTTCGTCCTGTGCACCAAGAGGTTGCTGGTTCAATTCCCGGTCAAGGGCACATGCCTGCGTTTCTGGCTCAATCCCCAGTACGGGGCAAGCAGGAGGCAGCCCATTGATGTTAGGCTCTCACATCACTGTTTCTCCTTTTCCCTCTCCCTTCCTCCCTCTCTAAAAATCAATAAACTATTCTTAAAATTTTTATTGAATTTATTAGGGTGACATGGGTTAATAAAGTTATATAGGTTTCAGGTGTACAATTACATAATACATCATCTGTATATTATACTGTGTAGTCACCACTCCACATCTCCTTCCATCACCATTTATCCCCCCTTTACCTGCTCCACCTCCCCCCTCCCTTTCCCTCTAGTAATCGCCATACTGTTGTGTGTCTGAGTTTTTTCCTTTCTTTGCCTAATCCCTTCACCTCTTTCACTCAGCTGCCCAAGCCCCATCCCCTCTGACTCATATAATCTTTTGAATGTAACTAAGATACTAGTTTTTGGAAATGTTCACTTCAGATCACCAAATCTGGGTTATACAATACCCAGAGGGACACACACTGGGGACAGGAGAGTAATTAATCATAATGGAGCTAACATCTATTGAGTGTTTACCAAGTGCCAGGCACATTTATTTCTTTGTTTATTTATTTATTTATTTATTTATTTATTTATTTATTTATTCTTTTCTTTTTTTTTTTGTTAATCCTCACCCGAGGATATTTTTCCCGTTGATTTTTAGAGAGTGGAAGGGAGGGGGAGAGACAGAGAGAGACCTTGATTGGTTGCCTCCTGCACACAGCCCCCTGTTGGGCCGGGGATGGAGCCTGCAAGCCAGGTTTGTGCCCTTGACCAGAATGGAACCTGGGACCCTTCAGGTCCGACGCTCTATCCACGGAGCCAAACCGGCCAGGGCAACCAGGCGCCTTTATATGTATTGCCTTACTTCATTTCACTGCCATTTTAGGAATGAGATACTATTTATTTACTGTTTTACGATAAAAAAGCAAGGCTCAGACATGTGAAATAATTCTCCCAGCACCACTCGGCTTGTGAGTGACAGGATAAACCAGAACTTAGATTTTATTCCAAACACTACCGGTGTGGGCATTATCCCTATTGTGCAAATGAGTGAGCTAGAGATGTTAACTCACATAAATGGTGACTAAATTGAGGTGTCGGGATTTGAACTCATGCCTACTTCTCTCTAAAACGCATGGTTTTAACTGTTTTCAGTTCTAAGGCATCATTAAGCATTAAGGAATGCAATAAGAGAACACAATGCATTGAGAATGTTAGAATTTTTTAAAAAGTCGTATTAGGTTGACTGCCATTATAAACCCCATTATAAATCAGGCCTTAACGTTTGAGGTTTTTGTACTACGTTAGGCTAAAGAAGAAAACATTAACTAAGGGCCTAAAGAGCCAGGATAACTTGGTATATAATGAATGAGAATCTCTGAGGGTAGAAAAGGGACTGTGAAAAACGGCATCACTGAGAGATGCCTCCGTTAACTTATTTGCCGCACTGGCCGCTGTGCTTCCAATCCATTGCATTTCCCGCGTGGAGGCTGCTCCCACCCTTCCTGTGTCCCCTCAGCTGAGCAGGCGCTTCCTGTCCTATTGGAAATGAAAGTCAGAGACTGGGGGTGTGGGGGGTGTGCATTGACTCTGCAGAACGTTGGTACTGTCTGTCCTATTATCACAGCAAAAGAAGTGACAGGAGAACCGAGACTGGGGCTTCATTAGCGGGAGGGTTTGGGCTTCATGGTGCTTGTGGGAAAGCAGACAGGGTTAATCTATGTCTTAGGAGACTATCCATCCTGGAGAAGGGATTGGAAGGCTTTCACTCTCCATCCCTGTCCCACTTGGGTTTGTGGGAGTTACTGGGCATCATTCTGGCACTTCTGGTTTCCTACCAGCTTCTGTTCTTGTGAAGGCTATTCTACAGGACATTCCTTTGAAACTTGGAGGTGAGTGTTGCTGCAGCCGTGTTAGGTTCTTGACTCTAAGTTTGGGATCTTCCTTTCTAAAAACTTTGTATTTTTATTCTTTGTGAAGCATACGCTTTCTAAATAGTTTTGTTTGTTTTTTTCCTACAGCTCAGAGACGACTTGAAGCAAACATCTCTGTGAACTGAGTTTGGGCACACATTCCAGGTTTGGTGAGTATCTCTAGTTGTGGAGACTAGGAAACAGTGAGATAAAGAGTCAAATAAGATAGCTGAAGAAACCGCAAGGCATTATATCCCAATGAAGCCAGGGGGAAAGGAGAAGCACTAGGTACCGCGTTTTATGACAGAGTCTTGTTGGATAATCCCTTCCCAAGCATGAAGTCATACCTGTAGGAATCTGAAAAGCAGTGAGAGGCATCGGCCCATTAGCATGAGGACTGGGACTGTCCAAGGACACGAAACTAGTCATTTCCCACATTCTGTTTTGCTTTCCTCTGTTCGTTGGTGAGCCCTCCTGTTTGTTTTTTCTTCATGTACAAAGATCACTGTAAATATACAGGCTGTGTGTGGGGGGCGGGGGGGGGGGGTCCTGAGCTCGCCTCACGTGTTCTTAGTATGGTTTTCTTCACATGTTCTCCAAGGTAGGGTCCCAGTGGACAAGCTTGACATCTTACAGCTGGTATCTAAGGGAAAATAATCCTCGTGGTCTTTTCTTTTTCTTTTCTTTTTAAAATATATTTTATTTATTTTTTATAGAGAGGAAGGGAGAGGGACAGAGAGCCAGAAACATCGACGAGAGAAACATCGATCAGCTGCCTCCTGCACGCCCCCCACTGGGGACATGCCCGCACCCCAGGCACATGCCCTTGACCGGAATCGAACCCGGGACCCTTCAGTCCCCAGGCCGACGCTCTATCCACTGAGCCAAACCGGTCAGGGTTCCTCATGGTCTTTTCAAGAGAATCAGAACTTGCTCATCGAGGAAAGGGGGTGGAATAGAAAGGGTAGACCTAAGAACTTTCCTTTTTGCTTGAACTACTGAGCCTGTGAAAAATTAAAAAATAACATCTTGGGCATTAGGACCCAGTGGTAGTTCCTCGTTCAGACTCTGGGTTAACTTCTCCCAGTGACGTCAAGAAGCAGCCCAAGCTCATTCTTTACCCCCACCCCCTCATTTTTCTCCCTCTTGCTCCTTTTCTCTCCCTTTCTCCTCCCCCTCACTTTACTCTCTCCCTCCCTCCTTCCCCTCCTTCCCTCCCTCCCTCCCTCTTCCTCCCTCTCCCTCTCCCCCTCTCCCTTTCTCTCCTTTCCTTCTCTCTCTCTCTCTCTCTCTCTCTCTCTCTCTCTCTCTCTCTCCCTCTCTCTTCCCTCCCTGTCCCTCTCCTCTCTTAGCTCCCTAATATTAAAGAGAAAATGCTGCTATCAGTGACTTCCAGACCTGGAATTTCAACTTTTGGCTATAACAAGAACAACAAAAAGGTAGGGAAAGTGCTTTTTTTGGAATTCAGCTACTTCCTTTTCTGGGGATCCGGGAGTGCTCTTGGCTTCAACATTCTCCTTAAGTCAGGAAAAGGATTCCTCTTCTCATCTCAGCACCTCTCTCTTTTCCACCACTTTCTGGCATCTTTTCTCACCTGGTCCTGAAGTTCCAGGAATTTACAGTCTTTGTATGTGAGGCCTGAGAAGGCAGGAGAATTAAAAACAAGTTTTTATCTTTGAGAAATGAAGTTAGTTTGACTTCCTGCTGATATACCTAATCTCCACAGGGATAATATGTCATCTCAGACCCTGGCCCCTAGCCCACCCCTCTCCAATATTATTTTATCTTTTTGGTTAACTGTTTCTGTTCTCCCCACCCCACCTTCCTTCCTACCCGTTTGACCAGCATTATCAGGTAGCAGAAATATAGTTGGTGAAATCACAACAGTTTCATCAAGACGGGGGTATAGTCTTCTAGACGAGAGCCTACCCCACCCAGCCCGAAGGGAAGGAGCCTTAAGAGAAGACATCCTTTAGGGTTAAGGCAGAGAGGTCTGTGATTCTGTGGGTTTGCTGGTGCTTTGAGATCTGTAGGTGGCCAGGCTCAGCAGGGATCCTTGGAGTCTTTGGGATTAACCAGAGGCCGCCAAAAAGTTATCTTTGCTGGAGCCCAGAGGCCCTCTGGAGAGAGGTGGACATCATGCCAACACTTGCCACGGAATATCCTTGGCAATTTTTTGTTTGTTTGTTTGTTTGTTTTTTGACATTTCAGGGCATACAATGCTGATTGGGGGGAACTTCATGCTGTAACAGAAAGACCCTTTACCCTCTCTCAGTGTTGTAGCTGTTCTTTGAAGAAAAAAGGGACCGTAGACATTTAGGGATCTTTTGATCACCTGATGGGAGTGTTGGAAGTGGGGAAGGATTCCTGCTGCTCTCTCATATACATAAAGAGACTATTACAGGTAGATTTAAACAGTGTGTGATCGAGGCAGTGGGGAAAATGTTTAGACCCAAGACATTTAGCGTTAGTTTATAGGTGTTAGTTTATATGTGTTCATTCTGTTTATACCCTTGAAAAAATATAGGTCTGTTGTTGGTTATTTATAATACATACACGCATATTTATAACACATACACACACCTTGTATATGACTTTGATAGAGGGATAGTTCACCTGTCTTTCGTCTTTTCAAATCTTATATATACTGTATGAAAATTTCCTTCCTAGTTTTTCCCCTCCAAGTCTTCCCAGGTAACCAGACCCATTAAAATAAAGTAAAATGAATTACAGGAATTAGTTTTTTTCCTCCTAGGGGTTTCATGTATTTGATGCTATCTAAATCTCTTTTCTTAGCTCTATACTCCCTCCCCCACTTGTAGTATAAAACAAAACAAAACATTTAACCATCTTCTAAATCTAGGATAGTGTAGGGGACAAAGAGGTATGCTTATGGGTTTGTGTTTAAATCTTATATCTCTTCATGATTACTTGTAAGGTTTGAGAAGCAATTCAGGAAACATTGGCGGGGTGGGGGTAGATAAATGCTTACTAATATATTTGTCAAGAATTCTCAATAATTCTCATTATTGATGTTTCTATCTCCCTCTCCCTTCCTCTCTGAAATCAATAAAAATATATTTAAGAAGAAGAAGAAAAAAAAGAATTCTTTGGGTTCTTACACATCAATGTTATGATGACATCACTTCGTGACTATATTTATGATTCCTGTGTGTATGTGTAGGTTTGTGACTATTTGGTATATTTAGACTAAAGCATTACTGTATTGTTCTTCGTTTTTGTGAAGAAATATAGGGTTTAATGTGTTCACTTCTCTTTTGGGGAAAGTGTTTTGGATGGATTTGCTCATGTAATTTGTGCATTTTTTGTGTGTGTGTTAATCCTCACATGAGGATATTTTTTCCATTGCTTTTCAGAGAGAGTGGAAGGGTGGGGGGAGAGAGAGAGAGAAACATCAATGTGAGATAGACACAGAGACACATGGACTGGTTGCTTCCCCCACAGTCTGAAGGAGGGGGTGCCCTTGACCGGGGAATTGAATCCTCAAACCCTTGACCCTTCAGTATGCACACTGATGCTTTTACCACTGACCCATACCAGCCACAGCTAATTTGTGCATTTTTATATCCAAGGTATAATTTTAAAAATAACTTATTAATTTTTACTAGTAAATATAAGACATGCCAATTTAAAAAACACACACTTAAGCATAAAGAGGTTTATAAAATTAAAAATCAAGTCCTCCCTTCATGTCCTGAAGTTTATTACCCAAATCTCACCCCTCAAGGAAAATAACTGGCAGCAGTTTGGACTATGTATCCTACCAGACTTTGTATGACAAGGTAAAGTTATAATTTTATGTTGGCTTATTTGCCATTTCTATTAAGATTTCAGTTTCTTGCCTGGCTGGCATGGCTCAGTGATTGAGCATCGACCTATGACCCAAGAGGTCACGGTTCGATTCCTGGTCAGGGCACAGGCCCGGGTTGCGGGCTCTTCCCCAGTGTGGGGTGTGCAGGAGGCAGCTGATCAATGATTCTCTCTCACCATTGATGTTTCTATCTCTCTTTCCCTCTCCCTTCCTCTCTGAAATCAATAAAAATATTTTTTTAAAAAAAGAATTTAGTTTCTCAAGTAGAACAAGTCCAGGTAATAACGTTCTTGGACATGTCGAAAATATTTAAAAATTGAAAGACCAATCAAACTCTAAACTTCTGAAAAAGTACAAATTATAAAATATCTGCTTTAAACAAAAACACAGAGACCAATGGGACGGAATTGAGAGCCCAGAAATAAACCTACACATATATGGGCAATTAATTTACGATACAGGAGCCAAGAATGCACAATAAATGGTGTTGGGAAAACTGGACAGCCACATGCAAAAGAATAAAACTAGATCACTATCTTATAACACGCGCACAAATTAACTCAAGATGGATTGACGACTTGAATGTAAGAGCTGAAACAATAAAATACATAGAAGAAAACGTTAAGTACTAAGCTTCTGGACAATGGTTCACAATGGTGTTTTTTTTTTAATTTGACTTTAAAGGCAAAGGTAACAAAAATAAATGAAATGAGTCTCCATCCAACTAAAAAGCTTCTGCACAGAGAGGAAACCATCAACAAAACAAAAAGGCAACTACCCAAATGGGAGAAGATATTTTCTTTTTTTTGGAGATGATATTTCCAATTAGAGGTTAATACCAAAATATATAAAGAATTCATACAACTGTGCTCGCTTAGGCAGCACATATACTACAACTGGAATGATACAGAGAAGATTAGCATGGCCCTTGCACAAGGATGACACGCAAGTTCGTGAAGCGTTCCATATTTAAAAAACAAAAAACAACTCATACAACTCAACAACAAAAAAATAAATAGTCCAAATAAAAAACAGGCAGAGGATCTGACTAGAAATTTTTTTCAAGCAAGACATACAGATGGCAAACAGACATATGAAAAGATGCTCAACACCACTAATTATTAGGGGAATGCAAATCAAACAACACATGTAAAATTTCTAATAAAGGCAGATTTTTTCCTCAGGATGTAGTATTTTTGTTTGTTTGTTTGTTTGTTTGAATCCTTACCTGAGGATATTTTTCCATTGATTTTTAGAGAGAGTGGAAGGGAGAGAGAAAGACAGAGAAAAACATTGATGTGAGAGACACATCGATTGGTTGCCTTTGCACACACCCTGAGCAGGGCTGGGGATCGAGCCTTTAGCCTCGGTACATACCCTTGACTGCAATTGAACCCAGGACCCTTCAGTCCCAAGCCTGATGCTCTTTCCGCTGAGCCAAACAGGCCAGGGCAAGATGTAGTGTTGAATATCCATTCCTTTCTTTGGAATTAAAATAGTCACAGAAGGGGGAAAATGTGGATTTCAAAGAGATTTTCTGTAAAATAATGTGGTACATTAAATAAATCTATTTTAATGGTCTTTAATTAATCTTAGCTCATTAAAAAAAAAAGCTAAAGTAAAAAGATCTGTGTTCTAGGGTCTCAACACTGATTCTTCAATGTTGGAAAGAGTTGCCTCAGTAGAGATTTGCAGGTAGGTGAGATTGAAAGAGGAAATGTTTGGGACTAAAGGAATTTCAGACTTGTAAAGGGCTTAACCACACCTTCCCTGACATCATCTTCCTGGCATGTGTTATTATATTTTAACTCCTCAGAGCATCAACAATCATTTCCTTTGGAAAAAAATAAAAGGGACTGGGATAATTTGCCTTTCCCAACATATTTTGCATAAATTTCTGTTTTCTCTTGATCTTATATTGAAAAATCAATGGAGAGTGGGAGGCAATGATGAGTGTAAGACTGACTGGTGGGTGCCCTGGCTGGTTTGGCTCAGTGGATGGAGGGTCAGCCTGCGGACTGAGGGGTCCCAGGTTCGATTCCAGTCAAGGGCACATGCCTGGGTTGTGGGCTTGATCCCCAGTAGGGGTCGTGCAGGAGGCAGCTGATCAATCATCACTGGTGTTTCTATCTCTCTCTACCTCTTCCTTCCTCCCTGAAATCTCTCTCTATATAGATAGATAGATAGATAGATAGATAGATAGATAGATAGATACACTAGAGGCCTGGTGCACAAATTCGTGTACTGGTAGGGTCTGGCCAGCCCACCCCGATCGGGGCCGATTGGGCTGGGCTGGCCTGGGGGGAGGAGCCGTGGGCGGTTGGCCGGCCCGGTCCCTATTGGGATGGGGGGCCATAGGGGGTGGGGCCAGCCAGGGGGAGGGGCCTTGGGCAGTTGGCCAGCTGGTCCTGCCCCCTGGTCAAACTCCCAGTCGAACTCCCAGTAAAGGGGACAATTTGCATATTAGCCTTTTATTATATAGGATAAAAGGCCGACTGGTGGGCTTTGCCAGATCTTTACTCTTTTAGAAGCTTGAGTTACCTGAAATTTTCAGAGTTTACTCAAGAGAGAAGAAAATGAGAAGCAATACTATAAATTGTTTATAGTTCAGACAAGGAGAGAGAAATTTCTTTTGTTTACTACATTTTCATCTAGTTTCCATCAAATTATATTTAGTAGAACTGTGGACTAAGAACTTTTAGTTTTTAACATCTTTTGATTGGGGTAGCTATTAGTTCTGTTATCAGTAATACAATTAACTCAGTTGGTTAAAGTTTAGTGGTAATGTCTTTCCATTGATCCTCCTTTCCTGTTTTTGCACTATTACACAAATTTATGATCTCATTACAGATTATCTTTACTTTGATAATAAACATCTAGCATGATCTCCTTACCTCCTATTTCTCTGCCCCTAATCCTTGCCCCCAGGTAATTTTATACCTGCTGCCAGAACAGCCTTCCAACATTCCAGTAGTCTAGTGCTGAGCATTTCTTTTTTTTTTTTTTTAATAAATCTTTATTGTTCAGATTATTACAGTTGTTCCTCTTTTTTTCCCCCATAACCCCCTCCCCCCACTGTCCTCATCCATAGGTGTACAATTTTTGTCCAGTCTCTTCCCACACCCCTCACACCCGCTTCTCCCCGAGAATTGTCAGTCCACTCCCTTTCTATGCCCCTGATTCTATTATATTCACCACTTTATTCTGTTCATCAGATTTTTTATTCACTTGATTTTTAGATTCACTTGTTGATAGGTATGTATTTGTTGTCACTTTGTTGTTCATAATTTTTATCTTTACCTTTTTCTTCTTCTTCCTCTTCTTAAAGAATACCCTTCAGCATTTCATATAATATTGGTCTGGTGGTGATGAACTCCTTTAGCTTTTTCTTGTCTGTGAAGCTCTTTATCTGACCTTCAATTCTGAATGATAGCTTTGCTGGGTAGAGTAATCTTGGTTGTAAGTTCTTGCTATTCATCACTTTGAATATTTCTTGCCACTCCCTTCTGGCCTGCATAGTTTCTGTTGAGAAATCAGCTGACAGTTGTAGGGATACTCCCTTGTAGGTAACTAACTGTTTTTCTCTTGCTGCTTTTAAGATTCTCTCTTTGTCTTTTGCTCTTGGCATTTTAATTATGATGTGTCTTGGTGTGGTCCTTTTTGAATTCCTTTTGTTTGGGACTCTCTGTGCTTCTTGGACTTGTAAGTCTATTTCTTTCACCCAGTAGGGGACATTTTCTATCATTATTTCTTCAAATAGGTTTTCAATATCTTGCTCTCTCTCTTCTTCTGGCACCCCCTTAATTCGATGTTGGTATACTTGGAGTTGTCCCAGAGGCTCCTTACATTATCTTCATATTTTTGGATTCTTTTTTCTTTTTGCTTTTCCGGTTGGGTGTTTTTTGCTTCTTCATATTTCAAATCTTTGACTTGATTCTTACGATCCTCTAGTCTGCTGTTGGATCTCTGTATATTATTATTTATTTCAGTCAGTGTATGTTTAATTTCTAGTTGGTCCTGTTTCATATCCTTGAGGGTCTCACTAAATTTCTCAGAGGTTTCTAGAAGATTCTTGAGTAACCTTATAACCATGGTTTTAAACTCTATATCCAGTAGTTTGCTTTCCTCCGTTTCTTTCGTTTGTGACCAGTTTCTTTGTCTCCGCATTTTGGCTGCTTCCCTGTGTTGATAAAGTGGCTTTGTGTGCTAGGTGTCCTATAGGGCCCAGTGGCTCAGCCTCCCTAATTACCTGAGGTGGGCACTCTTGGTGCACCCCTTTGTGGGCTGTGTGCACAGTCCTGTTGTAGTTAAGCCTTGATTGCTGTTGGTATCACTGGGAGGAATTGACCATCAGGCCAATTGGCTGTGAGGACCAGCTGTGTCTACAATGGGAGAACTGCTGTGCTGGATATACCCTTATAGGGCAGGACTTGCTTCAGTAGGGCTTTGGTGCTCACTGAGTCTGCCCCTTGAGTGTGTCACTTATGGATACGAAGAGTTGTACTCTGTTATGGTCTCATGCTGACCACTGGATACATGCTCTTGGATCTCCAAGGAGGTGCAAAGTCAGCCACTGCCTGAGGCCACCCAGCAGGAGCTACAGAGAGATCTGTAGATTTCTCCTCTTTGTGGTTTGGAAGTGCCCAGATGAAGCCCAGCTGTGAAGCAATGCAGGTTGCTGTCAAGCCTTGGCCTTCTTTTGAAAGCTTTGGCACTCTTTGACCCAGCAGCAGTTTATTAGGTTTTAGATTGCAAAAGAACAGGCCATTCATATGCAAAAGCCTATGCTCACAGCTTGGGTGGGGTTGTAAAATTGGGTGGGGCAGGATCTCAGGGAATCACCAGGGTGGAGCAACCAGCAATGGCTGCCTGTCAGCCACGCCTCGGAGAGGTTCCCAGGTCTCTGTGTCCCGTGGCCCTGTACAGGCACCTCTGCAAGCACCTCTGTGAGAAAGCTGCCCTCGCGTTCCTGTCCTGATGCCAGACAGTCCAGTTTCTCCCTGTATGAGTCTGGGTCCCCAGAGTCTCGCCCAGAACTGGAGTTCAGAGCAATCGAGAGCTTCTATCTCCCTCCTGATTGAACAGCCTACCCAGTTGCCAGCCCATTTCTGTGCGCGCCTTTGTACCTCCGCACTTCCGCACCTCTGCACCTCCTACCAGTCTCAATGTGCTTTTCTCTTTCCTTCTAGTTGTATAACTTCCACTCAGCCAGCCTTCCCATGCTTCTGGATGATGTCCGTTTTGTCTTTTAGTTATAGTTTTGATGTGGTTGTGTGAGACAGTAAGTACAGGTGTGTAGCTATCCTGCCATCTGGGTTCCTCCCCTGCTGAGCATTTCTTGTATAAAACCTTTTTTTAAAAAAAATAAATATTTTTTTATTGATTTCAGAGAGGACAGGAGAGGGAGAGGGAGATAGAAACATCAATGATGAGAATCATTGGTCAGCTACTTCCTGCACGCCTCCCTACCCCCCACTGGAGATCTAGCCTGCAACCCGGGCATGTGCCCTGACCGGGAATTGAACCGTAACCTCCTGGTTCATAGATAGACACTCAACCACTGAGCCACGCCAGCTGGGCTGTATAAAAACTTTTAATGACTATATAGTACCTGCTAAACAAAGTTCAAATCCTTAGCCCAGTACTCACTATTGATCTAGCCTTTCCTTATCTTCCCCATGTACCCCCATTAACTACAAAAACCAGGGAAAAGAAAGGATTGCAACCCAGTACATGCAGACATGGCAAGCTATACTGCCCTGTGTGCCAAGATGGAGAGGTACTTATAGAGAGGAAAAAGGAAGGGGAGGGGCAGTTACAACCATAGAGTTTCATTTAAGCATAGAGGTCTTCCAAAGCGTTCTCTCTCTCTCTCTCTCTCTCTCTCTCTCTCTCTCTCTCTCTCTCATATTTTTATTGATTTCAGAGAGGAAGGGAGAAGGAGAGAGAGATAGAAACATCAATGATGAATCGGCTGCCTCCTGCACACCCCACACTGGGGATCGAGCCTGCACGCCAGCCTGGAAGGTTCTCTTGATGCCATAGAATGCAAGAACTCATCTCATAAGCCCAACTCCTTCCACAGATCCTCCCAAATGATCAGGTTCATTATGTCTCAGTCATAATCTTTATCATTCCCCATGATTCCATACATTCACTCTGGTTTAGCCAGTTGTGTTACCTATAGTTCTCCTTTGATTGTTGGTTTATATTTCTCATGCTGTAAGAAAATACTCTGTAAAACAAAAATATAGGTAAGAAATGGGACAGGGAAAATAAAGATTAGAATAAGAGGTCAGTTGGAATTAAATGCAAATGTGCAAACCATAATTTTATCCTGAAAGATGAAAATGGAAGATGAAATGTCAGTGTAGGTGTGGTTGGTGACTTTGACAAACAATTTCAGAGTGGGGAGCAAAAAGCAAGGTTGAATGGGTTGATGAGTGAAACAAGGTAAGGAAGTATACATGGGGTGTGTACAGACCAGTCTTTTAAGAACTTTGATTAAGATGGAGAGCAGAACCCAATTAAAAAATGGACTAAAGATCTGAATGGATATTTCTCCAAAGAAGATCTATAAGTAGCCATGAAAAGATGCTCAGCGTCATTAGCCACTGAAGAACTGAAAATCAAAACCACAATGAGCTATCACTTCACACTCTCCAGGATGGCTGTAATTAAAAAGACAGGCAGTAATGTAGAGTAATTGGACCCTCCATACACTGCTGGTGGGAATGTAAAATGGGCAGTTTCTTTGGGAAGCAGTTTGGCATTTCCTTAAAAGGTTAAACACATTTCTGGTTTATACCCAAGAGAAATTAAGATCTATGTGCAGGGGCATGCTGGTAGTGGCACCAGAGAATAGGGAGAAGGCCGCTGAGGAGTGCGAAACAGCAGGTGAAGGTCCCACAGAGGCCTGATCGCTGAGACACTCAGTCCACTGGAAAGTATGAGTGATTCCAGGCAGCAGTCGCTGTTCTTCATCACACCCTGGGTCCACAGGAGCTCTGTGCTGTGAGATAACATTGCACAATGAGGTGGCGGACCCTGAGATCAGGAGTACACAAGTAAGATGTGCAAGCAATTGCTGGTTTTGCACCCAGCTATTCTTGCATCACCTGTGCCTGGAATATTTAGCCAAATTTGGGTGGTGATGGCAATATCATTTTATAAAGCTGGAAAACTTAATGGCTATATTGAAAAATATGGATATAAGGTGGAGGCACCACAAAGAATAACTCCTGTAATTCTTCAAAACAGCCTTTTCTATTCACTCATGGTTAGGCTTGCTCCAGCCTGGAATAAAACTGGCTATCGGTTAGTACAATAAAGTAATAAATAAAATAAAAGATGTCTACACAAAAACCTGGATACCAATATTCATAGCAGCATTGTTTATAATAGTCCAAATATTTCTCAACTGATAAATGGATAAATAAAATGTTGCATATACCCATCCAGTAGAATTTTTCATTTTATTCAATAAAAAGGAATAGAGTACTGATACGTTCTACAAAATGGATAACCCTGAACACATTATGCCGGTGACAGAAGCCATTCACAGAAAAACACATATTATATATTTTCATTTATGTGAAACATCCAGAATAGGCAAATTCACAGAGAGCAGATTGGTGGTTGCCTAAGTCTTTGGGAAGGGGGATGGTTGGAGGGAAATGGGAGGGAGTGGTAATGGTGGGTAATGGGTTTCTTTTTAGGGTAATGAAAATGCTCTAAATTTTTAAAAAAATATGTTTTATTGATTTTAGGGAGAGGGAGAGAGAGAGAAACATCAATTGGCTGCCTCTTGCACACCCACTACTGGGCATCAAACTAGCAAGCTGTTGGTGTGTGGGATGATACTCAACCGACCGAGACACACTGGTCAGGGCGAAATGTTCTAAAATTGATTGTGGTAACGGTTGCACAGCTCTGTGACCTAAATACCATTGATTTATACTTGAAATGGGTTAATTACATGGCATATAAATTATACATCGATACAATTATTTTTATAAAGATGGGGAGCAGAGAAATGAGGTAAAGGCTGGCAGAGGATGGGGATGGTGTTGAGAGAATTTTCTTACAGATGGGAGATAAAGGCTGGTGTGGCTCAGTGGGTGAGCATTGACCCAGGAACCAAGAGGTCACCGGTTCAATTCCTGGTCAGGGCACATGCCCAGATTGCGGGCTCAATCCCCAGTAGGGGGCCTGCAGGACACAGTCAATTGATGATGTTTCTCTCTCATCGATGTTCCTATCTCTCCATCCTTCTCCTTTCCTCTCTTTCTAAAAAAAAAATCAATAAAAACATTTAAAGAAAAAGATGGGAGATAGATATGGAAGCCAAAATATAAAAAGAATCATGACAAGTTCCACTTATTTTCCAAATATATGTCATTATTTCTATCCCTCCCACTCTCTGATCCTTTTGTTGATGGGCCTTATGTATTCAGCCTCTGATTCTTTTGTTGTTTCTTCCTTTTGGAATGGCCTTTTTGTTCATGTATGCACTCCAGCCACATTCATTAAGCAGCTGCAACGCGCGCGTTACGCGTTGGGGCTAGGCGAGGTTGTGGCCCTTTAAGAGCTCGCAGTCAAAATTGCCTTTCAAAACCCTGCCTACCTCTTTAAGTTCAGCTCAAATGTTACCTTTTCTGTAAAGCATCTCCAAAATCTCCACCTCTCTTTTTCTGAGCCTCCATCATACTTTGTGCTTCTTTTAAGGTTTTTATATAATTTTGCGTTGTATGAGAATCATTCAGGCGATTGTTTTACCTTCATTGCTGGAGTGCGTACCCGGTAAAGGTTACTCAGTTTATTGTTCTCCCGAACACCTGATACGGCACCTTCAGCCTATGGAGTAGTTATTTTAAAAATACATCCTGCCTTGGCCAGTGTGGCTCAGCTGTCTGGGCAGTGTTCCGTCGGGCACCGAAAGGTTGCTAGTTCGATTCCCAGTCAGGGCACATGTCTGGGTTTCAGGCTCCATCCCCAGTGGGGGACATGCAGGAGGCAGCCAATCGATGTTTCACTCTCACATTGATATTTCTCTTTCCCTCTCCCTTCTCCTCTCCCTAAAAATCAATTTACAACAAATACACATCTATCAACAAGTGAATCTAAAAATCAAGTGAATAAATAATCTGATGAACAGAATAAACCGGTGATTATAATAGAATCAGGGGCATAGAAGGGAGTGGACTGACTATTCTCAGCGGGGTAAAGGGGTGTGGGGGATGCAGGAAGAGACTGGACAAAAATCGTGCGCCTATGGATGAGGACAGTGGGGGGTAAGGGCAGAGGGTGGGGTGGGAACTGGGTGGAGGGGAGCTATGGGGGGGAAAAAAGAGGAACAACTGTAATAATCTGAACAATAAAGATTTATTTATTTATTTTTAAATATTTTTTATTGATTTTTTACAGAGAGGAAGGGAGAGGGATAGAGAGTTAGAAACATCGATGAGAGAGAAACATCCATCAGCTGCCTCCGGCACACTCCCCACTGGGGATGTGCCCGCAACCAAGGTACATGCCCTTGACTGAAATCGAACCCGGGACCCTTCAGTCCGCAGGCCGACGCTCTAGCCACTGAGCCAAACTGGTTTCGGCAATTTTTATTATTTATTTTTAAAAATTAAATCTTTATTGTTCAGCCCTAACCGGTTTGGCTCAGTGGCTAGAGCGTCGGCCTGCGGACTGAAGGGTCCCGGGTTCGATTCTGGTCAGGGGCATGTGCCTGGGTTGCGGGCACATCGCCAGTGGGAGATGTGCAGGAGGCAGCTGGTCGATGTTTCTCTCTCATCGATGTTTCTGACTCTCTATCTCTCTCCCTTCCCCTCTGTAAAAAATCAATAAAATATATTAAAAAAAAAAAAGATATAACTTTAAAAAAAAAATAAAAAAATTAATTAATTAATTAATTAATTAATTAATTAAGATTAAGCAAAGAGGGCAGTATTATCTAATAAAAGAGAAACATGGTAATTAGTGTATGGCCGCTACCCTTCCCATTGGCTAATCAGGGCGATATGCAAATTAACTGCCAGCCAAGATGGCGGCCGGCAGCCAGGCAGCTTGAAACTAACATGAGGCTTGCTTGCTTCAGTGAAGGAGGAAACCAACGTTCTCCACCTGCCTTGCGGGCCTCTGAGTCTGCAGTTTGAAACACTGTAACAAATATAGAAGCTAAACAAAACCCCAGAAATCTGCTTTCAGCAAGCCGGGATCTCAGAGCTGGAGTTATACATTGTTTCGATTATAGAACCCAAACAAACCAGATACCTGCTTTCAGCAGCAGAGGCCTCAGAGCTGGAGCCAGAGCTAAAGCTGGCCCAGAATAAAAAAAAAAGAAAAAAAGGACCAGTTGGGAGCTTCAGCCCTCAGCACCTCACCCAGACTGGCCAGGCACCCCAGTGGGGACCCCCACGCTGAAGGGTGTGTGACCAGCTGCAAACAGCCATCATCCCCTCACCCAGGCTGGCCAAGCACCCCAGTGGGGACCCCCACCCTGATCCAGGACACCCTTCAGGGCAAACCAGCCGGCCCCCACCCGTGCACCAGGCCTCTATCCTATATAGTAAAAGGGTAATATGCCTCCCAGGAACCGGGATCAGCGTGACAGGGGGCAGCACCCAAACCCCCTGATCGCCCTGCGGCTCTGTGTGTGACAGAGGTCGGGGCCACAACCTCCCTATTGGCCCTACTCTGTGAGTGACAGGGGGGAGCTCCCCAACCCCCTGATCGACCCTGCTCTGTGCGTGACAGGGTAAGGAGCCCCAACCCTCCTGATGGGCCCTGCTCTGTGCATGACAGGGGGAAGCGCCCCAAACCCCGGATTGGCGCTGCTCTGTGCATGACAGAGTAAGGAGCCCCAATCCTCCTGATGGGCCCTGCTCTGTGCGTGACAGGGGGCAGCGCCCCAACCCCCCTGATTGGCCCTGCTCTGTGCATGACGGGGTGGCGCCGCAACCTCCCCATCGACCCTGCCTTGAGTGTGACGGGGGCGGTGCCCCAACTCCCCAATCGGCCCTACCCTGAGCGTGACTGAGGGTGGCATCGCAACCTCCCAATCCACCCTGCTCTGTGCATGACAGGGGGCGGCGTCCCAACTCCCCAATCAGCCCTGCTCTGAGCCCGACCAGGGGCTGCACCTAGGGATTGGGCCTGCCCTCTGCCACCCGGGAGCAGGCCTAAGCCAGCAGGGCGTTATCTCCCGAGGGGTCCCAGACTGCGAGAGGGCACAGGCCTGGCTGAGGGATCCCCCCTCCCCCCCGAGTGCACAAATTTTTGTGCACCGGGCCTCTAGTATTCTATATAAAATGTGAAATGTGGACTTAGAGCTGAGTTTAAATGTGGCTTTTGTCACTTAAAAAGCCATGACCTAGTTCCAAGTTTCTTAGGCTCCCTGACCTTGTATCCTTCATTGTAAAGTACTGATATCCTTTATTGGGTTATTTTGAGGATCAATAATATTTATTTTTTTAAAATATGTTTTTAGCCCTAGCCAGTTTGGCTCAGTGGATAGAGCATTAGCCTGTGGACTGAAGGGTCTCAGATTCAATTCCAGTCAAGGGCATGTACCTTCGTTGCTGGCTCAATCTCCTGGCATGTGCAGGAGGCAACCAATCGATGTGTCTCTCTCACATTAATGTCTCTCTCTCTCTCTCTCTCTCTCTCTCTCTCTCTCTCTCATCCCCCCACCCTTCCATTCTCTCTAAAAATCAATGGGAAAATATCCTTGGGTGAGGATTAACAGCTACAAAAAATATGTTTTTATTGGAGAGAGAGAGAGAGGGGGGGAGAGAGAGAGAGAGAGAGAGAGAGAGAGAGAGAGAGAGAGAGAAACATTGATCGGCTGCCCCCTGCTGGGGATGGAGTTGTAACCCAGACTTGTGACCTGACCAGGAATGGAACCAGTGACTTCTTGGTACATGGGACGATGCTCAACCAACTAAGCCACGCCAGCCAGGGTCAGGATCAGTAATATTTATATTTATAATCACATACCAGCATGTAAATAGATTGTTATTTCTTTTATCAAAAAACCCTTTTTCTTGATACCATTTTTTCCTGCTGCTGCCTCATTTCTCCTCTTCCCTTTATTTATTTATTTTTAATATATTTGTATTGATTGAAGAGAGTGAGGGAGAGGGAGAGAGAGAGAGAGAGAGAGAGAGAGAGAGAGAGAGAAACATCAATGATGAGAGAGAATTATTGATCAGCTGCCTCCTGCACACCCCACACTGGGGATCAAGCCTGCAACCCGGGCATGTGCCCTGACCCAGAATAGAACCATGACCTCTTGGTTCATAGGTCGACGCTCAACCCCTGAGCCTCACTGGCTGGGCTCCTTTTTCTTTTAAATACTCATCTGAGGATGTGTTTTTCATTGGTTCTAGAGAGAGAGGAAGGGAGAGGGAGAGAGAGAGAAACGCGAAATATCAGTATGAGAGAGAAACATCAATTGGTGCTTCTCTTATGCACCCTGATGGTGATTGAACCTACAGCCTAGGTGTGTGCTCTGACTGGGAATTAAACCCGTGACTGTTTGGTGCATGGGACGACGCTCTAACCACCTGTGCTACACCTGCCAGGGCAGACTTTCATATTCTTTTTCTGTTGTAACTCCTCATCCAAGTATATTTTTTCCATTGATTTTTAGAGAGAGTGGAAGGAGGGAGGGAGGGGTGGAGAGAGAGAGAAACACATTGACTGGTTGCCTCCTGCACACACACCAACAAGGCTGGGGATCTAACCTGCAACCCAGGTATGTGCCCTTGACCAGGAAGTGGACCTGGGGCCCTTTGATGCTTGGGCTGGTGCTCTAACCACAGAGCCACACCTGCCAGTGCCAGACCTTCATATTCTTTTTTTTTTTAATCTTTATTGTTGAAATCAGACTTTCATATTCTTGAACGGTCAGGTCTTAACCCTCATCTTACTTAATCTATTATCAACACTTGACACAGTTTCTTGATCACCCTGTTCCTTAAAACATGTTCTTGCCCTAGCCAGTTTGGCTCAGTGGATAGAGCATCGACCTGTGGCCTGAAAGGTCCTGGGTTCAATTCTGGTCAAGGGCACATACCTTAGTTGCATGCGGAAGGCAACCAATAGATGTGTTTCTTTCACATTGATGTTTATCTATCTCTCTGTCTCGCCCCTTCCCTTCCACATTCTAAAAAAAAAAAACAATGGAAAAGTATACCCCCCAAAACAAACAAAAGCACACTTTCTTGATTGGGTTCACAGAACACCGCACTCTCCTATTCCTCTTGTATTTATGGCCTCTCTCTCTCTCTCTCTCTCTCTCTTTTTTTTATTAAGTCTTTATTGTTCAGATTATTACATTTGTTCCTCTTTTTTTCCCCCCATAACTCGCCTCCTCCCAGTTCCCACCCCAACCTCCACCCTCACTCCCCACCCACTGTCCTCACCCATAGGTGCATGATTTTTGTCCAGTCTCTTCCCTCACCCCCACACCCCTTTCCCCCCCAAGAATAGTCAGTCCATTCCCTTTCTATGCCCCTGATTCTATTATAATCACCAGTTCATTCTGGTCATCAGATTATTTATTCACTTGATTCTTAGTTCACTTGTTGATAGATGCATATTTGTTGTTCGTAATTTGTATCTTTACCTTTTTCTTCTTCCTCTTCTTAAAGGATACCTTTCAGCATTTCATATAATACTGGTTTGATGGTGATGAACTCCTTTAGCTTTTTCTTATCTGTGAAGCTCTTTATCTGACCTTCTATTCTGAATGATAGCTTTGCTGGATAAAGTAATCTTGGTTGTAGGTTCTTGGTATTCATCACTTTGAATATTTCTTGCCACTCTCTTCTGGCCTGCATGGTTTCTGTTGAGAAATCAGCCGACAGTCGTATGGATACTCCCTTATAGGTAACTGAGTTTCTTTCTCTTGCTGCTTTTAAGATTCTCTCTTTGTCTTTTGCTCTTGACATTTTAATTATAATGTGTCTTGGTGTGGTCCTCTTTGGGTTCCTTTTGTTTGGGGTTCTCTGCGCTTCCTGGACCTGTAAGTCTATTTCTTTCACCAGGTAGGGGAAGTTTTCTGTCATTATTTCATCAAATAGGTTTTCAATATCTTGCTCTCTCTCATCTTCTGGCACCCCTATAATTCGGATGTTGGTATGCTTGAAGCTGTCCCAGAGGCTCCTTACACTATCTTCGTATTTTTGGATTCTTTTTTCATTCCGCCCCTCCGGTTGGGTGTTTTTTGCTTCTTCGCATTTCAAATCTTTGACTTGATTCTTGCGCTCCTCTGGTCTGCTGTTGGGAATCTGTATAATATTCTTTATTTCAGTCAGTGTATGCTTAATTTCTAGTTGGTTCTTTATCACAACATCAAGGGTCTCATTAGATTCTTGCAGATCTCATTAAGTTTATCGGCAGATTCTAGAAGATTATTGAAAGACCTTAAAAGTGTGGTTCTGAATTCTATATCCTCCATCGACATTTGTGTCCTGTTTCTTTGTCTCCGCATTTTTTTATGCTTTCTTGGTGCACCCCCTAGTGGTCTTTGTGCGCAGTCTTGTTGTAGTTAAGCCTTGATTGTTGTAGGTAATACTAGGGGGATTTGACCTCCAGGCCAACTGGCTGTGAGAATCAGCTGTGTCTGCAGTGGGAGAACTTTTGTCTTCTAGGGAGGTGCTAATCTAGCCCTTGCCTGAGGCTATCCAGCAAATGGCTCTGTGCAGGGCTTGGGCAGGGCGGGTCACACGAGATCAACAGGGCAGGCGGAGCGAGCAGTTATGGCTGCCCTCAGTCCCATTCCCAGAGGCTCTGCCTCTCAGAGTCCCAGCAACTGCTGCAAACCTCGGAGAGAAAGCTGCCCTCGAGTTCCGACCGATGCCAGACAGTCCCGCTTCTCCCGTTTGAGTCTGGGTCCCTAGAGACTAGCCCAGAACTGGAGCTCAGAGCCTGAGACTCCCTCCCGATTGAAACAGACAACTGCGCCCTCAGCCGCCAGCCCACTCCGCGCACCTCCCCACCTTTGTATTTTCCGCACTGCGCCTCCTCTGAGTCTCGGTATGCTGTTCTCTTTCCTTCTAGTTGAAGAATTTCCCCTCAGCCAGCCTTCCTGTGGTTCTGGGTGATGTCCGTTCCGTCTTTTAGTTGTATTTTTGAAGTGGTTGTGCGAGGCAGCAATCTCCGGTGTTTACCTATGCCGCCATCTTGGTTCCTCCTATGGCTTCTCTTCTTCAGGCTCCTTTCCTTGCAATTTTCCTGATCTCCAAACCTTGTAGACTCACTCCTTGAGTTTTTCTGTCCACACTTCTCCTTTTATAATTTTATTCAGTCTCGTAACTTCAAATATCATCTATATGTGACAACTTTTAAATTATATTTTCACCCTGGACTGCCTTCCTGCTTCCCAGATTCATATATCTAACATCACAGGTAGCACCACCATGTAGATGTTTATTAGACATTTGAAATTTAACATGTTTACAACAGAGCTGCAGCCTGCTTCCTGCCTCTTGGCCCTGCCAAAACTGTCCTCACTGTCTTCTTCATCTCAGTAAATGGTAACTTCATTCTTGCTGGTACTAGGGCCAAAAACCTGGGCTTACCCATAATACTAGTACCTACTTTACTGATACATAGTTAATGATCATAAGGTGAGCAATTACAACTAAAATTACCTATGGAAGACATGATTCCATTCTCATTATTCTTTTTTGCATAGAAAGAAGTCAACAGTGTCTGTCATCTTAAAAAATAATAAAGAGAAAAGCTGCTTTAATTTCATGTCTCCTGCCAGTTACTGTCCCATTGTTCTGATCCTTTTCATGATCAAGCTTCTTTTTGTTTACTCATTACTATCCTTTCTTTATTTTTTTCAAAGAGCAAGATTATTTATTTATTTGTAATCAAGCTTCTTGTAAGAGTAGTTCCTATAGAGTATTTTTTTTTCCATTTCTCACCTGAGGATTTTATGGAGAGAGAGAGAAGCATTGATGTATAAAGGAAACATTGATCAGTTGCCTCTGGTAACCCCCCCCCCCCCCCGCCCCACTCCCCAATCAGAGATCATACCTGCAACCTAGATAAGTTCTCTGACCAGGATTAGAACCTGAAACCTTTTTCTTTTGGTGTGCAGGATGACACTCACCAACTGAGCCACCCCGCCAGGCTGTATTTGTTTTTTATTTATTTTATTTTATTTTGTATTTATTTTTAATTTTGGTAAAATGTACATTACATAAAATTTACCATTTTTGTCATTTTTACAAAACTTTTTTATTGAATTTATTGGGGTAATACTGGTTAATAAATTATATAGGTTTCAGATATATAATTCTACTAGAGGCCTAGTGCACAAAAATTTGTGCACTGGCGGGGGAGGCGGGGTGGGAGGGTGTCCCTCAGCCCCACTTGTGCCCTTTCACAGTCTGGGACCCCTCGGGAGATAACCACCTACTGGCTTAGGCCTGCTCCCCGCATGGCAGATGGCAGGCTAAATCCCTCGGTGCCTGCCCCACCTACCCGGGTCGCGCACACGGCAGGGCCGATTCGGGGGTTGGGGCGCCGCCCGGGTCGGGTCACACATGGACGCCTGCCGCCCCGGGTCGCAGATAGCAAGCCCAATGACGGCAGGGCAGGTGGGATGGCGCTGTCCCGCCCTGCCTGCAGTATGCAAATTAGCCGCCATCTTTGTTGGTGGTTAATTTGCATATCACGCTGATTAGCCAATGGGAGGCATAGCAAAGGTAAGGTCAATTACCATGTTTGTCTATTATTAGATAGAATAATATATCATCTGTATATTGTATTGTGTGTTCACCACCCAAATCAAGTCTCCTTTTATCACCATCCCCCCCCCCATACCCTCTTCTACTCCCCCACCCCCTCTTTCCTCTGGTAATAACCATACTGTTGTCTGTGTCTGTGCATTTTGTGTGTGTGTGCTTAATCCCTTCACTTTTCCACCCAGCCCTGCACCCCTCTTCCCTCTGATAGCAGTCAGTCTGTTCTCTGTGAGTCTGTTTCTATTTTGTCTGTTAGTTTATTTTGTTCATTAGATTCCACATATAAGTGAATTCATGTGGTACTTATCTTTCTCTGACTGGCTCATTTCACTTAGCGTAATGTTCATTTTCCCCATTTTTAAGTGTACAGTATAGTAGTGTTAAGTACATTTACTTACATTGCTGTGCAACCAATCCCCAGAACTCTTTTCATCTTGCAAAGCCGAATGTCTACATCGTTATTAAACAACTCCCTCCCCCCCCGCCCCCCTCGCCCAGCCTCTGGCAACCACTGTTCTACTTTCTGTCTCTCTGAATTCTCTAAATGCCTCATATAAATGGAATCATAGAGTATTTGTCTTTTTGCAATTAGCTCATTTCATTCAGTATAATGTCCTGAAGGTTCATCCATGTTGATATTTATGTCAGAATTTTCTTCCTTTTTTATTTATTGGTTGATAAGAGAGAGAGAGAGAGAGAGAGAGAGAGAGAGAGAGAGAGAGAGAGAGAGAGAGATTGACCCACTGTTCTACCTATCCATGCATTCATTGGTTGATTCTTGTATGTGCCCAGACTGGGGATTGAACCCACAACCTTGGTGCAGCAGATGACGCTCTAACCAACCGAGCTGGCCCAGCCAGGACGAGAATCTCCTTGCTTTTTAAGGCTGAGTAATATTTTGTTGACTGTATTTACCACATTTTGTTGATCCATTCATCTGTGAGGGACACTTGGGCTTCTCCCATCGTCTGGCTATTGTGAATAATGTTGCTATGAACATGGATGTATAAATATCTCTTCAAGACTCTGTTTTCAATTCCCTTGAGTGTATTCCCAGAGGTGGAATTGCTGAATCATATGGTAATCCTATTTTTAATTTTTTGAGGAATCACCATATTTTTTTCCCATGGCAGCTATACCAGTTCACATTCCCATCAACAGTGCGCAAGGGTTCTTCTGATTTTTCCACTCCTTGCCAACACTTACCTTCAGTTTTTTTGATAGTAGCTATGCTAATGGTTGTAAGATAGTGTCTCGTAGTTTTGATTTGCATGTCTCTAATGATTAGTGATGTCGAGCATCCTTTCATGTACTTGTTGGCAGTTTGTATATCTTATTTTGAAAAATGTCTTTTTAAGTCCTTTGCCCATTTTTTAATGAATTGTTGGTTTTTTGTTGTTAAGTTGTTGTTCTTTATCTATTCTGAATATTAACTTCTTAGCGGATATGTGACTTGTGAATATTTTTTCATTCTGTAAGCTGCTTTTTACTCATGCTTGTGTTCTTTGAAGTATAGTTTTTAATTTTGATGTAGTTTAATTTATCACTTTTTCTTCTGTTGCCTATGTTTTTGGTGCCATATCTAAGAAATTGTCAAATCCAATTTCATGAAGCTTTCCCCCTATGTTTTCTTTCAAGAGTTTTATAGTTTTAGCTTTTATGTTTAGGTCTTTGATCGATTTTGGGTTAATTTTTGTGTACAGTGTAAGGTAAGGGTCCAACTTCATTATTTTTTAATTCTTATTTTTTATTTTATTGATTTTAGAGAGAAGAAAAGAGAGAGAGAGATTCGCTGCTTTGTTGTTCCATTTATTTATGCATTCATTGGTTGATTCTTGGATGTGCTCTGATCAGGGATTGAACCCAAAACCTGGGCATATTGGGACAATGCCCTAACCAACTGAGCTGCCTGGCCAGGGTCCAAGTTCATTCTTTTGCAGGTGGATATGGAGTTTTCCCAATTTCATTTGTTGAAAAGACTTTTCCCCCCATCAAATGGGGAAATGAACAACCATAAGCTTTGAGTAGCGTGCTGTCCTAAGTAACACGCTAAACTCTCACCCCCTCCTGCTCCGCCCCGCCTGGGACATGAATCTTCCCTTTGTCCAGCACAGTGATGGCGAACCTTCTGAGCTCGGCGTGTCAGCATTTTGAAAAACCCTAACTTAACTCTGGTGCCGTGTCACATGTAGAAATTTTTTGATCTTTGCAACCATAGGAAAACAAAGATTTATATTTTTGATATTTATTTTATATATTAAAATTTCATTTAACAAAGAAAAATCAACCAAAAAAATGAGTTCGCATGACACCTCTGACACGCATGTCATGGGTTCGCCATCACTGGTCTAGCATATCCAGTCCCTCAGTAGGCTTCTTGGTTAGGAGGCTGACTGATTTGGTATTGCTGTGCTTGTGTTTAAGTATCCCGTGTTTTACTCAATAATGGCCTAAAAGCACAAGAGTAGTGATGCTGGCGATTTGGATATGCCAAAGAGAAACTGTAAAGTGCTTCCTTTTAGTAAAAAGGTGAAAGTCATCAATTTAATAAGAAAAATTTTAAAAACTGTGTGCTGAAGTTGCCAAGATCTATAGTAGGAACGAATCTTCTGTCTGTGAAATTGTGAGGAAAGAAAAGAAATGTATGCTGGTTTTGCTATGGCACCTCACACTGCAAAAGTTACAGCCATAGTGCATGGTAAGTGCTTAATTAAATTTGTGGGTGGAAGACCCACACAGAAAGTGTGTTCTGATTGCTGGGCCCGTGTTGTGGCAGAAAGCATTGAGCCTCTATGAAGACTTCAGGAAGGGAGCCCTGAAATGAGTGACATTACGTCATCTAATGCAAGTAAGGAATGGTCACACAGACTTAGGAACAGGTTTGGCTGAAATACATAAAAATTATTAGAGAGAAAGAGAGAGAGAGACAGGCCACATTCACATAACTTTCATTGCAGCATATTGTTATAATTATTCTATGTTATTGGTTATTGTTGTTAATCTCTTACTGTGCCTAATGTATAAATTAAACTTTATTATAGGTATGTATGTATGTACAGAAAAAAGCAGAGTATATACAGGGTTTGGTACTATCCATGGGTTTGGGTATCCACTGGGCGTCTTGGAACGTATCTCCCACAGATAAGGGGGGACTACTATATTTTCTATTTTTTAATCTTTTACTTTCTGGGGTATTTATCTTCTGTTTATCTACTATTCCTTCTATGGATATTTTAAAAATATCTGCTATCATATTTTTAATGTCCAAGAACTTTTGTCTCTGTAAGTTCCTTTTTTTGTTTATTTTTTGCTTCATCGATGAAATATTTTTGTTTAAAATTTTTGAGACTTTTAATTATTATTGAGTTTTTCCACTAAGTCACAACCTGTGCTCATTCAAAGGGCACCTGTGCAGCCTTTGCTTTAAAAATAACACATTTTAAATTTGAGGTGACCCTGATCAGCGAGGCTCCGTGGTTGAGCGTTGACCTATGAATCAGCAGGTCACAGTGCAATCCCAGGTCAGGGCACAGGCCGCAGCTGCGGGCTCCATCCCTAGAAGAGGGCGTGCAGGAGGCCACCAATCAATGATTCTCTCATCACTGGTGCTTCTCTCTCTGTCCCTCCCTCTTCCTCTCTGAATCAATAAATACATATATTTGGAGAAAAAAATTATTATTGAGTTTTTTCTTCTATTTTATCTCTTTTTCTTTTGAGTTTCTTTGTGGGGAGGGGGGTGGGGGTGTTCTGTTTGTTTTGGTCATTGACTTCAAAGGTTTTCCTTAAATGTCTCATGCGTTTTGGCTGTTTAAGTGGAAGGTATTGACAAAACAGATGGAAGCCCTGCTGGAAAGGGGAACCCTCACTATGGGTGACCAAGCTGTTGCATAGGAACAGACCTGGAAGTCGTCATTTACAGAGCTTTTCTATTGGGCTGGTCAGTTTTCCCAGAGAGAAGTCCTCCAGTCTCCTAGGAGGGGGGAGGTTGGAGAAACGGCTGTGGGTGTTACTTGATCTCCGTGTTTTCAGTTTAGCCCTTGTCCCGCTCAGCTGTGTGTAGTGGCTGTAAACCCAGAGTTCCCCGGTGTGGCCTCGAAGAGTAAACTAGTCTCCTCCTGGAGAGGAGGCAGCAGTAGGGCAGTGGTAGCCTGAGTGCATGTCTAACACCCCAGTCTTTTTAGGTACTTGGTGCCTCTCATTTTCCGCCCCCCCAGTATAAAGTTATTAAAATTTTTGTTTGTTTTTAAAGGATTTTTAAAAATCTTTATTGTTGAAAGTATTACATATGTCCCCTTTCCCCCCACTGACGCCTTCTATCCCACCTCCATCCCCCACCTCCCCCACCTCCACCGCCCCAGGCCTTCATCACCATATTTTCTGTGTCCATGGGTTGTGCATATACACATATAAGATCTTAGGTTTATCTCTCCTCTCCCTCCCACCAACCTCCCCTTCCCTCTAAGATTCATCAGTCTGTTTCGTGCTTCTATGTCTCTGGATCTATATTGTTCAACAGTTTATTTTGTTCTTTAGAGTCCACATATGAGTGAGATCATGTGATTCTTGTTTCCTCTGACTGGCTTATTTTGCTTAGCATAACACTCTCCAGGTCCATCCAAGCTGTTGCAAATGGTAGAATTTACTTCTTCTTCTTTTTTTAAAATATATTTTTATTGATTTAATAGAGGAAGGGAGAGGGAGAGAGACAGAAACATCGATGATGAGAGAGAATCATTGATTGACTGCCTCCTGCACACCCTCTACTGGGGATCAAGCCCACAACCTGAACATGTGCCCTTGGCAGGAATCAATACCAGGATCCTTCAGTCCCCAGGCCAATGCTCTATCCACTAAGCCAAACCAGCTAGGGCTTTACTTCTTTTTTTTTTTTTTTCTTTTTTTTTTTTTAAATTAAATCTTTATTGTTCAGATTATTACATTTGTTCCTCTTTTTTCCCCCCCATAACTCCCCTCCTCCCAGTTCCCGCCCCACCCTCCGCCCTCACTCCCCACCCACTGTCCTCATCCATAGGTGCACGATTTTTGTCCAGTCTCTTCCCGCATCTCCCACACCCCTTTCCCCCCCAAGAATAGTCAGTCCATTCCCTTTCTATGTCCCTGATTCTATTATAATCAACAGTTCATTCTGTTCATCGGATTATTTATTCCCTTGATTCTTAGATTCACTTGTTGATAGATGCATATTTGTTGTTCATAATTTGTATCTTTACCTTTTTCTTCCTCTTCCTCTTCTTAAAGGATACCTTTCAGCATTTCATATAATCCTGGTTTGGTGGTGATGAACTCCTTTAGCTTTTCCTTATCTGTGAAGCTCTTTATCTGACCTTCAATTCTGAATGATAGCTTTGCTGGATAAAGTAATCTTGGTTGTAGGTTCTTGGTGTTCATCACTTTGAATATTTCTTGCCACTCCCTTCTGGCCTGCAAAGTTTCTGTTGAGAAATCAGCTGACAGTCGTATGGGTATTCCCTTGTAGGTAACTGAGTTTCTTTCTCTTGCTGTTTTTAAGATTCTCTCTTTATCTTTTGCTCTTGGCATTTTAATTATGATGTGTCTTGGTGTGGTCCTCTTTGGATTCCTTTTGTTTGGGGTTCTCCGCGCTTCTTGGACCTGTAAGTCCATTTCTTTCACCAGGTGAGGGAAGTTTTCTGTCATTATTTCTTCAAATAGGTTTTCAATATCTTGCTCTCTCTCATCTTCTGGCACCCCTATAATTCTGATGTTGGTACGCTTGAAGCTGTCCCAGAGGCTCCTTACACTATCCTCGCATTTTTGGATTCTTTTTTCATTTTGCTTTTCCGGTTGGGTGTTTTTTGCTTCCTCGCATTTCAAATCATTGACTTGATTCTTGCGCTCCTCTGTTCTGCTGTCGGAAGTCTGTATAGTATTCTTTATTTCAGTCAGTGTATGCTTAATTTCTAGTTGGTTCCCCAATATAACATCGAGGGTCTCATTAGTTTTCTTGTAGATCTCATTAAGTTTATCGGCGGCTTCTAAACAGTTCTTGAGAGACCTTAAAAGTGTGGTTCTGAACTCTATATCTTCCATTGACAATTTTGTCCTGTTTCTTTGTCTCCGCATTTTGTTATGCTTCCTTGGTGCACCCCCTACTGGTCTTTGTTTGTGGTCTTATAGTTAAATTTTGATTGTTGTAGCTAATTCCAGGGAGGGTTTGACCTCCAGGCCAAGTGGCTATGAGAATCAGCTGTGTCAGCAGTGAGAGAACTTCTGTCCTCTAGGGAGGTGCTAATCTGGCGTTTGCCTGAGGCTATCCGGCAAATGCCTCTGTGCGGGGCTTGGGCGGGGCGGGTCGCATAGGATCAACAGGGTGGGCTGGAGAGAGCAGTTATGGCGGCTCTCAGTCCTGTCCCCAGGGGCTCTGCCTCTCTGAGTCCCAGCAACGGCTGCAAAGCTCGGAGAGAAAGCTGCACTCGCTCTGACCGAAGCCAGGCAGACCCGCTTCTCCCGTTTGAGTCTGGGTCCCTAAAGACTCGCCCGGATCTGGAGCTCAGAGTCTGCGACTCCCTCCCGATTGAAAACGCCAACCGCGCCCTCCGCCGCCAGCCCGCTCCGCGCACTCCGCACCTCAGAATTTGACTTGAGCACTGCGCCTCCTCTGAGTGTCCGTATGCGTTTCTCTTTCCTCCTAGTTGTAGGACTTCCACTCAGCCAGCGTTCCAGTGGTTCTGGGTGATGTCCCTCCGTCTTTTAGTTTCACTTTTGAAGTAGTTGTTCAAAGCAGCAAACTCCGGCGTTAACCTATGCCGCCATCTTGGTTCTCTGCTACTTCTTTTTTTTTAATGTCTGAATAATAATTGTATATATATAATTTTCTTTACCTGTTTATCCATTGATGATGGGCACTTTGGTTGTTTCCATGTCTTAGTTACTGTGGCTAATACTGCAGTGAACATGGGAGTACAGATACCTCTTAAGATAGTGGTTCCATCTCCTTAGGATATATACCCAGAAGTGGGATTGCTGGAACTGTGAAGTTCTATTTTTAATTTTTTGAGGAAGCTCCATACTGTTTTTATTTTTATTTATGTTTGTGGATGTGGATGTGTGTGTGGGTGTGTAGGTCCACACTGTTTTTAATTCTACATTCCCACCAATAGTGCTTCAGGATTCCCTTTTCTTCACATCTGTGCCAGCATTTGTTATTTCTTGTTTGTTTGTTTTTGTTTGTTTGTTTTTTAAATAAGTCATTCTAACAGGAGCTGGGGATCAAACCTGCAACCCAGGTACATGCCCTTGACTAGGACTTGAACCCGAGATGCATTGGTGTGTGGGCTGATGCTCTAGCCACTGAGAACACCAGTTTGGGCACAAAGGAAAAGTTTCTGACAGAAATTAAAGGTGCTGCTTCAGGGAACACATGAGTGATGAGAAAGAGAAACAGCCTTATCGCTCATATGGAGAAAGTTGTCGTGGTCTGGAGAGAAGCCACACCAGCCACAGCACTCTTGAGCCAAAGCCTAATCCTGAGCAAGGCCCTCACTTTCTTCAATACTATGAAGGCTGAGAGAGGTGAGAGCTGCAGGAGGAAAGTTTGAAGATAGAAGTTGGTTTATGAGATTTGAGGAAAGTAGCCGTCTCCATACAACAGTGCAAGGCGCAGCTCTGGTTGAGTGTCCCATGCACCGAGAAGAGAAGTCTCCAGTTTGATTCCAGGTCAGGGCACATGCCCAGGCTGGGGTCTCCATTCCCAATAGGGGGCGTACAGGGGGCAGCCAATCAATGATGCTCCTCTCTCATTGATGTTTTTCTCTCTCCCTCTCCCTTCCTTTCTCTCTACAATTAATAAAAACATATATATATATGTGTGTAATTTTTAAAGTACAAGTGCTGATGTAGACGCTGCAGGAAGTTATCCAGAAGATCTAGCTGAGATAATTAATAAAGGCATCCACAGAAAATAACAGATTTTCAATGTAGACAAAACAGCCTTGTACTGGAAGAAGATGCTATTTAGGACTTTCATAGCTAAAGAGAAGCCATTGCCTTTCAAAGCTTCAAAGGGCAGGCTGACTCTCTTATTAGGGGCTAATGTAGCTGGTGATTTTAAGTTGAAGCCAATGATCATTTACCATTCCCCAAATCCTAGAGCCCTTAAGTAGATTTATGCCAAAGGTACTTGGCCTGTGCCTAATCAGTGGAACAATCAAGTCTGGATGACAGTATATCTGGTTACAACATGGTTTGTTAAATATTTTAGCCCGTTATTGAGATCTACTGCTCAGAAAAAAAGATTCTTTTCAAAATATTACTGTTCATTGACAATGCACCTGGACACCCAAGAGCTCTGATGGAGATGTACAAGGAGATTAAACTATTCATGGAACACAACATTCATGAGTCAAGGAGTAATTTTGATTTTCAAGTCTTATTATTTAAGAAACAAATTTCAGTTCTGGCCAGTGTGGTTCAGTTGGTTAAGCATCATCCCGTGCACCGAAAGGTTGCCAGTTTGATTCCGTCAGGGCACATGCCCAGGTTGCGGTTTTGGTCCAGGTCCAGAGGGTGGGTACAGGAGGCAACTTATCAATGTTTCTCTCTCACATCAATGTTTTTCTCTCTCTCCCTCTCCTTCTCCCTTCCTCTCTCTAAAAAAAAAATATATATATATATTGAAAAAAATGAAACACATTTCATTAGTCTATAGCTGCCATTGTTAGTGGTGATTCCTCTGATGGATCTGGGCAAAGTAAATTGAAAACCTTCTGGAAAGGATTCACCATGTTGTATGCCATTAAGAACATTTGCGATTTATGGGACGAGTCAAAATATCAACGTTAACAGGAGTTCAGAAGAAGTTGATTCCAACACTCGTGATGACTTTGAGGGGTTCAGGACCTCAGAGGAGGAAGTAACTGCAGGTATGGTGGGAAAAGAAACAGCCAGAAAATTAGTAGCCAGAAGATAGGACTGAATTGCTGCAATCTCGTGATGAGACAAATAAGGAGTTACTTCTTACGGATGAGCGAAGAAAGTGGTATTTTGAGATGGAATCTACTCCTGGTGAAGATGCTGGGAAGATGATTGAAATGACAACAAAGGATTTAGAATATTATATAAGCTCAGTTGCTAATGCAGGGGCAGGGTTTGAGAGGATTGACCCCCATTTTGAAAGAAGTTCTGCTGTGGCTAATACGCTATCAAACAGCATCACCTGCTGTAGAGAAACCATTTGTGAAAGGAACAGTCAGTCAATGTGGCCAACTTCACTGTTCCTTATTTTAAGAAATTGGGAGAAACTAAGATGGCGGCATAGGGAAACACCGAAATTGCTGCCTCCTACAACAATTTAAAAACACAACAAAAAGACAAAACGGACATCATCCAGAACTTGCAGGAAGGCTGGCGGAGCGGAAATTCTACAACTAGAAGGTAGGAGAAAAGCACATTGAGGGTCAGAGGAGCTGCAGAAGTAAAGTGCAAAGGTATGGAGGCTCGAGAGTGAGCGGAAAGGGGCTGGCACCCGAGGACACGGCTGTCTTTTTGAATCGGGAGGGAGTCACAAGCTCCCGACTGCTCTGAACTCCGGTTCCGGGAAGTCTCTGGGGACCCAAGACTCATACGAGGAGAAACTGGACTGTCTGGCAGTGGGCAGAACTCGGAACTCGAGGGTGGCTTTCCCTCGGAGGTGCTTGCAGCAATTAAATTATCAGGACACTGAGACGCGCGCAGCCCCTTAGGGCAGGGCTGAGAATCTGCCATAGTTCCTTGCTCCGCCCTTTGATTCCCTGAGACCCCGCCCCACCCAGGCTGTGGCAGAGGCTTTTGCATATGAATGCCCTGGCCCTTTGCAACCTGAAAATTACCTAACAAACTGCAGCTGGGCCACAGACCCAGAACTTCCAAGAGAAGGCCCAAGGCCCCATAGCAGCTTGCATTGCTTCACAGCTGGGCCTCATCAGGGCACCTCCAAACTCCAAAAAAGGAAGGGGAATCTGCAGTTCTCTTCATAGCTCCTGCTGGGTAACCTCCAAGAGCCAGTGTACCCAGTGGTCAGAGGGGGACCATCCGGACTACAACTCCTCAGATCCATAAGGGACACATCCAGGGGGCAGACTCAGTGAGCACCAAAGCTCCACTGAAGCAAGTCTTGCCCCAGAAGGGTGTCTTCAGCACAGAAGTTCTCCCACTGCAGACACAGCCAATTCTCACTGCCAATTGGCCTGGAGGTCAACTCCTCCCAGTGATCCTACAACAATCAAGGCATAACTACAACAAGACTGTGCACAAAGCCCACAAGGGGGTGCACCAAGAGTGTCCACCTCAGGTAACTGGGGAGGCTGAGCCACTGGGCCCTACAGGACACCTAGCACACAAAACCACTCTACCAACACAGGGAAGCATAAAAAATGCGCAGACAAAGAAACAGGTCACAAATGACAGAAATGGAGGAAAGCAAACGACTGGATATAGAGTTCAAAACCACGTTTATAAGGTTTTTCAAGAATTTTATGGAAACCGCCGATAAATTTAGTGAGACCCTCAAGAAATCTAGTGAGACCCTCGAGGATATGAAAAAGGACCAACTAGAAATTAAGCATACACTGACTGAAATAAAGAATAATATACAGAGATCCAACAGCAGACAAGAGGATCCCAAGAATCAAGTCAAAAATTTGAAATACAAAGAAACAAAAAATACCCAACCGAAAAAGAAAAAAGATTCCAAAAATATGAAGATAGTGTAAGGAGCCTCTGGGACAACTTCAAGCGTACCAACATCAGAATTATAGGGGTACCAGAAGAAGAGAGAGGGCAAGATATTGAAAACCTATTTGAAGAAATAATGACAGAAAACTTCCCCTACCTGGTGAAAGAAATAGACTTACAAGTCCAGGAAGCGCAGAGAACCCCAAACAAAAGGAACCCAAAGAGGACCACACCAAGACACATCATAATTAAAATGCCAAGAGCAAAAGACAAAGAGAGAATCTTAAAAGCAGCAAGAGAAAGAAAGTCAGTTACCTATAAGGGAGTATCCATACGACTGTCAGCTGATTTCTCAACAGAAACTTTGCAGGCCAGAAAGGAATGGCAAGAAATATTCAAAGTGATGAATACCAAGAACCTACAACCAAGATTACTTTATCCAGCAAAGCTATCATTCAGAATAGAAGGTCAGATAAAGAGCTTCACAGATAAGAAAAAGCTAAAGGAGTTCATTACCACCAAACCAGCATTATATGAAATGCTGAAAGGTACTCTTTAAGAAGAGGAAGAAGAAAAAGGAACTCTTACCATTTGCCACAGCATGGATGGAACTGGAGAGCGGATAAATACCACATGATCTCACTCATTTGTGGAATATAATGAACAACATAAACTGAAGAACAAGGACTGATCCAGAGATGGAGAGGCATTGATTGGACTGTCAGGCCTTGGAGGGAAGGTAGGGGAGGGTGGGGGTAAGGGGGAAAGATCAACCAAAGGACTTATATGCAAGCATATAGGCCTAACCAATGGACACGGACAACGGGGGGGGGGGGCATGAGGGGGGGGGAATAGGGGGTAATGTGGGGATAAGGACACATATGTAATATCTTAATCAATAAAAAATATATTTAAAAAAAATAAAAGAAATTGGCACAGCCACCCCAGCCTTCAGCAGCCACCACGCTGGTCAGCCAGCAGCCATAACACTGAGGCAAGACCCTCCGCCAGCAAAAAGGTTATGCCTCGCTGAGGGCTCAGATGAAGCTTAGCATTTTTTAGCAATAAAGTATTTTCTCATTAAGGTATGTACAGTACATATTTTTTTAGACATAATGCTATTGCACACTTAATAAACAAGAGTATAGTGAAAACATTTGTTTATATGCACTGGGAAACCAAAAACTGTGTGACTTGCATTATTGTAATACTCGCTTTATTGTGGTGGTCTAGAACCGAACGAACCTGCAGTATCTCCAAGGCATGCCTGTCCTGATAAAGGTGGGGAAATACCTGCTTTAACATATTTTAGCCTGAGTAAAGATTTTTTTTTAATGTTTTTATAGATTTTTAGAGAGAGAGGAAGGGAGAGAGAGATAGAAACATCAATGAGAGAGAAACATCAACATCGATCTGCTACCTCCTGCACACCCTCCGCCCCCCAGCTGGAAATAGAACCCGCAACCCACAACCCCAGGCATGCGCCCTGACCAGAAATCAGAGATTTCTTGGTTCGTGGGTCGATGCCCAATCACTGATCCACACTGGCAGGCAAGATTTTAATTTTGAAGTTTGCTAAAGGTCAGAGGCATGAAATATAAAAGGCATATTTTACATTAATTAAGATTCTTTGGGGGAAATTTTTCCTCTTTGATATTTATGGTTTTCTTTTCTTCTGTTACTAATCCAATTCCTCACTACCACCATCACCACCAAAACAAGAGAGAAAAAGAGAGAGAGAGAGAGAAGGGATGAAACTAGCATTTTAAAATAATTCCTAATAGATTTATTCTATCAAGTGCTTTAAGCCAGTGGAGAACTGGAATCTTAGTGTGATGTAGTAAAATGTACTATATTATAGGTAATTATGCAGATTTAGAGTTTTATTAAACACAGAGCATAAGGATCTAAAATATGCCATGAAGGAATGGATCCATGTTCCAGCCAGCCTGGTATTTCATCTCTAATAGAAGAACCTAAAAATGTTTAGCAGAGTCTGGTTCCGTCTTGTATCACTAGTGAAAGATGAGAGGTGTTTCACCCCCATCCTAGATTGCTTGACCATAATGTATCTATTATTCATTTATTTAAACTTTTAAAACTTGTAGATAACTTAGAATTGACTAAACCCCTAATATCATTATAAAAATTTCATTTTTTACTACCCGATATGGTAATTAGTATTTTATTTGTCCAAATTTACAATAATTTTCAAGCTCTTGCATGTATTTTGCAGTTCTTATTCTACAGTTTTATGAATAATCTTGTTCATAAAAACATTCAACTTATTTTTACTTCGTGATTTGACAAGTTTTTATTATTTCCTCTTTATCATTTTTTAATGGAACCTCGATTTTATTAGTCTTGTCTAAATGATACGGTTCACTTAAGAGGCACACACTGTGTTCTCTAGCATCTGTGTGCTGAAAACATTTCACTGTAACAAAGTACCTTTTTTCAAACCTTAACAAGCTTATTTTGGCCCCTCATTATTCCTGAAAAATAGGTAAGACAATTATGTACTTATTTATTCTATGGCAGACAGGAATTCCTTTACTATTTTTTTAAACTCTCCTATCAAGTTCATTGCTATTAAAGTTTGAAATCATTCTTTCTTTCTTTTTGGGGGGGCTTTATTTAATACACACACACACACACACACACACACACACACACATATATATATTTCAGAGAGGAAGGGAAAGGGAGAGAGAAAGAAACATCAGTGATGATAGAGGATCATCGATCGATTGCCTCCTGCATGCCTCCTACTGGGGATCGAGCCCGAAACCCAGGCATGTGCCCTTGACCAGAATCAAACCCAGGACCCTTCAGTCCGCAGGCCGACGCTCTATCCACTGAGCAAACCAGCCAGGGCAAAATCATTCTTTCCAAGGTGCCAGGATCTTCCTCACTCTCCAACATCTACATGTTTAATCCTTTTGACCTTCTGTTCCTTATGTCTCCTTGCAGCCATATGTGTCGTTGTCTCAGCAGATGGCACCACCTAGTCCAAGCAACAGCACACCTAACAGCAGCAGCGGGAGCAGTGGAAATGACCAGCTGAGCAAAACCAACCTCTACATCCGGGGTTTGCAGCCAGGCACTACTGACCAGGACCTTGTCAAGTTGTGTCAGTCGTAAGTTGGGGTATGTGTGGGTAGGCTTCCAGGGACAGTATAGATTGGGTGATACTGGCTTGTTGCCAGATACTCTTATCCTGAAATACAATATTATTTTGCTTCTACTCCATAGTCATAAGGTTTCTCAGCAGCCCCTCTTAAAGAAATTCTACCTGCTACTAATATATAAAACCTTTTGTTTCTCTGAGGAAAGCCAGGATAAGGCTGGCCTTTAAAGCCTAGTGTATGACTTTGTTTCTAACAAGTATCTAGAATTAATGGTCTTCGTGGAAAGATTCCTATCCTTACACCTTGAATAGAAATATTCAGCAACTCCAAAGGCAGTGAGGGATATAAGCAAGTGGGACTAGTCAATTGAATTATGTACTTAGAAGAGTTTCTGCTGCTAGAGATATACCCAGTGAACCAGAGAAGCCCTCAGATTAGCGGGTAAAGAAGAAGTTGAAGAAAGAGGCGGTTACGTTGCATCTTCCCTCTAAAGACATTTGGGGTTCTTCGGAGTAGACTCGAGTCAGAAAGTGGAGGTAACTATTATGGAATTAGCCCAGTTAAGAATCCTGGGAAAACTGCAAGTGTGTCGAAATGCCAGTTCATTTCCTTTAGGCAGAAAAAGTATATGTTTCAAATAATCTAGAGGAAAAGTCGGGGGATGGAATGGGAACATTACTGGGGAGAAGGAAAACTGAATTTTGGTAAGTGGATGGTCGAAGGAGAAAAATTGGAACCGTCGATTATGTAAATTTACCATTTTTAAAAACTTCGTTTTGAAGTATAACAAGTGCACGGAAAAATGCACAAATCGTAAGCATATTTACAACAGTGAGTTTTTACACGGTGAACACAGCCTTATTGTTACCAGATCGAGAAACAGAACACCGCCACCTCTTCAGAAGCCCGCCTCTCAGTTACTATCGCTTTCCCATCCCAGAGGTTGTCCACTTCCACATGAGCAGTGCTGCTCGGAGCTTGTGCGTGTCTTTGGTGCACGTGTGCACACAGTCATGTTGTGTCTATACCGACGAGTAAAATTGCTGACTCAGAGGATGTGCATTTGTTCAGCTTCTGTTGCTGGACAATGTTCTGAAGGGGTCACAGTAATTCGGACTCCCACAACGGCGCATGTAAGTTCCAGGGCTCCACGTCCTAGAGAAGCAGAACTCTGCCTGCAAAATATAGTTGTGTGAGGCAGCCTATGCACTCCATAAATCCCTTACTCTTCTGATGTGGTTTGCAAATCATATGGATGTTTTTGTTAGCACCAGGCTACACAAACTCAACTCTAAAGGCTAGATGTATGTATAACACGGGTTCCTTTAACGCAACTTACCTTGCTAGGAAGGTATTTCAATGGCACTTAGTCTAGGACTAGTAATGTTTCGGGGGAATGGAAATTGGCAGAAATGTTGGTTCATGAGGGAAAAGAATACTTATCAGTCTAATTCCTTCATTCCGCACCTGTGTTTCTTGTCCTAGATATATTGTTCTACAGAAATCTTCTCATGCCACATGACAGGGAAAAAACTCAAGTTTTTCCCAGCAGTTTCCCTTGCCGTCTGCTGTGTCTGAAGGGATGAACATAATCAGGGTCAGCATGTAGGATGGAAGTGAGGAGTCCGAAAGGGGACTATGGAGAGGTGGCAGCGAGGCAGGGAAAGCGTGGGGCTAGGTGACTTAGGATGAAAGGGAGGCAGTAGACCCCTCAGGGACGCGTTGAGCTGGGAGTTAAACCTTTCTAGGAAGGGTGTTTCCTATGCGTAGAAGGACGTCCTGCCTTTGTCCCAGTTGGTCTCTCTCCGGATTGCAGGGGAAGTACAAGTGGCTGGATCCTAAGCCCTGGTGGGTGGGGAGGAGAGGCGTGGAGTCTGGGACGGGAGCTCGCAGTTCTCTTGGAGGGGCTCCGTCTGAGGGGGAGGCGGCGGGAGCGGCTCAGCGGCCGCCAGCTGCCTGGAAATTCTGAGCTCAGTCTCAGGCTGCTCAGACCACAGCAAGCTCCACCCTGGGGCCTCCGCAGGGATAGCAGCGTGCGTGTCCTCTGGCCTAGTCTCATGCCGCTCTTCCTTTGCCTAAATTTGGGAAAGAATCCAAGTATGTAGCCCTGAAGGGCTAGGATCACCCCGCCTCCCTCCTCCCCCCCATTTTAATGTGTTCTTTTCCCGGCCTCCAGGGCATTGCTTAGCTTATTCTTTCTAATCCATTGGTTCGAAGAAGCCCCACTAAAAAAGTCAGTGAGAGGTCCCCAAGGAGCGAAACGCATACATCAACCATCCCACAAGCTTTAGGGATGAGAAGAGCGAAAGGAAAAATGCTTCTTTGGGATATTGGTCTTAAAGTCAGTCCCTGCTAAGTGGTTTCAGTTAAATCTTGTAACTTTGTTAGTGTTATCTGTTCTCTCTAATATTTTCACCCTCCTGGAGTGGAGTGGAGAGAATTTTTCTAGTGGAACGCTGCTCATATAATCCCTGACTTGTGACACTCCACTCTGCTGCCAACGTATGCTCTTTCAACATGTTGAAAACATGACTGTCATACAAATATAGGTGAACACATGCCAAAGATTTATTCCACTCATTGGTGAGGGAACCAGCAGGAAGGTAAAATGAGTTCAAAAAGCATTTGAGGGACTGAGATACGGAAAAGAGAATGCTGAAATAAGATTGCTGGGTTACATACAAAACTGGTTCATATTCCAAAGAACAATAAAACAGTAACCTTTGGGATTTTCTTTTCTACTGGACAGAAATTATTTGCATTTCTACTGGATAAAAATCAACGGGTTAGTATGTATCTTCACTAAGCCTGGGCCCTAATCAGTAGTAAATAGTAAATTAAACAACTCGCTAAATAATAAAACATACCTTGAGTGGGCCTTTTATTTTTTTTATTTATTTATTTTAAAATATATATATTTTTATTGATTTCAGAGAGGAAGGGAGAGGGAAAGAGAGAGATAGAAACATCAGTGATGAGAGAGAATCATTGATTGGCTGCTTCCTGCACGCCCCTCCACTGGAAAGCGAGCCCACAAAACTGGGCATGTGCCCTGATTGGGAATCAAACCTGTGGTTCCGGTTCATAGGTTGATGCTCAGCCACAGAGCCCCATGCCGGCTGGGCTTGAGTGGGCCTTTTAGACAATATTCCAGAGTGATGTTGAAAGGATATGCAATCGTCGTTTTGCCTTGTCATCAAGTTTTGGATAATTTTCCTTCCTTTATTTTTTTGTGTTTTTTGTTTTGTTTTGTTAATCCTCACCTGAGGATATTTTTCTATTGATTGTTAGAAAGAGTGGAAGGGAGAGAGAGAGACAGAGAGAGAGAGAGAAACAACAATGTGAGAGAGACACATCGATTGGTTGCCTTTGCACATACCCCGACCAGGGCTGGGGAACAAGCCTGCAACCAAGGCACATGCCCTTGACCAGAATCAAACCCAGGGACCCTTCAGGCCATAAACCGATGCTCTTTCCACTGAGCCAAACCGGCTAGGGCTGGATAATTTTCTTACCTGGTTGTGTGCCCACTCCCCTCCTAACACACTCAAATCTTGACGATGAGAAATAGAAGTTTTAGAATACAGTAAAGCAGGAGAGCCATTTGCAGTAGATTAAAGCTGAGGTCACTTGAATATAATAACAGTGATAACAGTTAAGAGTGTTTACATGTTAACCATGTGGTAGACACTCGTGCTTTATATTTATGAACTCATTTCCTGTTCCCAGCAATCCGATTCCTATCTTACAGATGGTGAGACTGAGGCACGGAAAGGTTAAATGACTTGTCCAAGATCACACATAGCTACAAAGAGGCAGAACCAGGATTTGAACACAAGAAATTTGGTTCAGGTTGACCTTCAATCAGTAGAGGGATAGGGATCTGGGTGTCAGAGAAGATAAATGTCTATAGGTTTTTCATAGGAGGAATGGTGTTTGTCCAAAAGAAGATAAGTAACATCAAGGGTTGCTTTTAGTCCTTCAGGAATTCCTGCCAAACTTCTCTCCTGAAAAGACACTAATCTCTTTCTAACTAGTGTCTGAATCTTAGTTGGAGAAGAAGAGAGAAGCGTGTTGAACTACAGTTGCCTTACTTCTTGTGGGGAGCTTTGGGAATTAGGTTTACATGATAAGTCTAACATTTTAAATTCATCTTCTCTTTTCCTGTTATTAAGGTTTGGGTAGGGTCAGTGTCGTAGTGGGAATGGAGAAAGGACTGGGTTCATCCAGATGCCTCATTCTCTGTCCTTTCCTACACACCTGCCCCCAGATGATCACTTTGTGTTTTCTTCTCCCTTAGATATGGCAAGATTGTCTCCACGAAGGCCATATTGGACAAGACCACAAACAAATGCAAAGGTGAGAAAAGAGCTGTCCTGGTAATGGAGAGCAGTTGTGCGTGAGTCCATCCTTTGTCCCTGCCCTTTACTGCTGAATGTCCCGAGTACCCAAGGCCAGAGAGAAATCTCAGAGGTTTTCAGACTTAAAAGACCAGCAGAGCCCTGGCCAGGTAGCTCAGCTGGTTAGAGCATCGTCCTGATACGCCCAGGTTGCCAGTTTGATTCCCAGTCAGGGCACATACAAGGGTTAACCAATGAATGCATAAATAAGTGGAACAACAAACCAATATTCCTTCCTCTCTTCCCACTTTCTCTCTAAAAATCAATCAATAAAAATGTTTTAAGACTAGCAGATATTTAGGTTCTTTGGTGACCAGATAGCTAGAGCTGCAAATGCTATTTTGGGGACCTAAGGCTAGAAGTCTGCACGAAAGAGTCTTGGAGTCCCTTGGGCTTCCTTTGAACCTCATGCTCCCCTGGACTGGATGGTGTATATGGGCAGAGGCAGGTGAGATTATTTCTCTTTAGCAAAGCATTGTAAAGGCTTTTTGGTGGTAGTAGTGGATGACTCAGTAGGTATTATTTTGTGAGGATTAACAGTTTTGTTGGGTTTTGAGCAGTTTTAGGTGGAGATGTAAGAGTTGTAGGAGAGGAAAAGTATGTAGGTTGAAGTGGAGAACGGCTTCTTCCAGCAGGTAGCTGGTTATCTGCCATGAAGAGGCTGTACTCCCAGCTGTCAGTGTGGCTCTGTAGTTGAGCATCGGCCTATGTGGTAACCAGGAGGTCACGGTTCGATTCCCGGTCAGGGCACATGCCTGGGTTGTGGGCTCGATCCCCAGTAGGGGTGTGTAGGAAGCAGCCAATCGATGATTCGCTCTCATCATTGATGTTTCTCTCTCTCCCTTTCCCTTTCTCTCTGAAATCAATAAAACTATATATTTTTAAAAAGAGGCTGTATTCCCATGCCTAGCATTCTGGGGTGTAGCTAGAAAAGAGGAAGGGTTGTTTTTTGAAGAAGTCAGAGTGGGGGTGCTGTAGATTATTAGAAGAGCCTCCTTCCTGAAGCCTCATATCTGTGGAGGGAGGGTGAAAGGCGAGGACACCACAAGGACCTCGTTGCCCTGGGCACGCTTAGCTTAAAAGTAACTGAAATTGCCCGGCAACGCGTGGCTCCGTGGTTGAGTGTCAACCCTTGAACCAAGAGGTCATGGATTCCATTCCCGGTCAGGGCACATGCCCGGGTTGGGGGCTCCATCCCCAGTAAGGGGTGTGCAGGAGGCAGCGGATCATGATGACGATTCTCTCTCATCCTTGATATTTCTCTCTCCCTTCCTCTCTGAAACCAATAAAGGCATATTCTTTAAAAAATAGACCAAACCTCACAGGGCTTGAGAAGCGGGCGGGTAATCACCTGAAGCCTCCCTCCCGCTTGTGTTGGGTGGGTCACCACCCTCCCTCTTCTCCTGGAAAGCCTGGGCCTCCTGCCCGTCTCCCCCCACCGCCCAGTGATGCTGTTTCCATTCCAGGCTACGGCTTTGTGGACTTCGACAGTCCTTCGGCCGCACAGAAGGCCGTGACAGCACTGAAAGCCAGTGGCGTCCAGGCACAGATGGCCAAGGTAAGGGTGCGCCCAGGTCTTTCCCTCCGAGGGGTTGTGTGAGCAACAAGGTCCAGTTCCGAGGTTCCGGGGGGCTGAGAGCCGCGATGCTGACGGGCAAGGGCCGCCTGCAGTGGTTTTGTTACTATTATCTGGCCAAAGACAGCCTGGGCCCGGCCCCGTTAGCACCGCCCGGCTGCTGGAGGAAGGCGACGTGCAGGTCGCTCTGTCCAGGATGGTCAGCAGGCAGGCGGGTGCAGGGGCCTGCTCCCGTCCGCCGCCGTTCCCCATCCCCACCGGTCCCCCCCACCGCACAGCCTGTGGGGTTGTGCAACACGCTCTGGCAGCCAGTGGTGCCTCTCCGCAGCTCAGAACAGTGCGTTCCACCTCCCGGCCCTGTGCCCCGGGGTGGGGAGGTCCCGTGGCGGGGCGTGGGGGGCGGGGGGAGGGCCATCCCGGCGGAAGCAGCCGGTCCCTCCGCACATCTGCCTGGAGTCCAGGGCCTTTCCCTCCCCGTTCTCTCCGGTGGCACCGCCCTCTCGCCGGTCGGAAGTCGTGAATTCTGCGGCGCTGGTGGGGCAGGGCAGCCAGCCACCTCTGCTGTCATTAAGGAAAGCGGAAGCCCTGAAGGGAAGGGCAGACGAGGGGTTCAGGCTGCTTGTGACCCACAGTCTAGAGCAGAGCGGCTGCTGAAATTCTCAACAGTCCAGCTGTGGGACGCGGTCGCCACTGTGCACGTTTCGCCCGCGGGCAGAAGAGCCTGGCAGCGGGGCGGGGCGGGGCGGAGAGGGGGCGCTGCAGAGCTGCTGGGCCAGAGCTGCCCGGGCTCCGGGGGGCAGTGAGCGGTGCCCGTGGCCGCGGCGCAGCCCCAGCCCAGAGCCCTCCGCCCTCCTCCTCCCCTCTCCCCTCTCCCGCGTTCCCTCCGTCCCGGAGCGGGCGGGCACTCCTCCTCTGAGGAGTCCGCTGTGGCCGGAAGTGGGCGGGGGGGGGATTACTCAAAACAATCCAGCCGGCGCACGGGGCGCACGGGGCGGACGGGGCGGTCCCAGAGAACCCTGCCCCGGGACGGCTGCTGGGGGAGGGGGAGCGCTGCGCTGCCTAATTCTTAAAGAGACAGCCAAAACTTTATCAATGACTCGTATTACGGGCTTATACAGTACTAATGATATTAAACCTGCTTTCTCTTTTTTTTTGGGGGGGGGGGGGGGAAATCCTGGGCTCAATATACAATCCACGGTAGTAGGGCTAGATGTTTGTTACAAATAGTTAAGACTCTCTTTGTTTATGTGGGAACCTTCCCGTTATCTTTTTTTTCTGAGATATTATGTTGTGGATGAAGGCTGAGATGTGAGCGTCATTTTCTCTCTTTTATTTCCATAGCAACAGGAGCAGGACCCTACAAATCTGTACATATCAAACCTCCCACTGTCAATGGATGAGCAAGAACTGGAGGGAATGCTGAAGCCCTTTGGCCAAGTTATCTCCACTCGAATCCTTCGAGACACCAGTGGGACCAGCAGAGGGGTTGGCTTTGCAAGGTGAGGGACGCCTAGAATGGGACATGATGTCGTTAATGAAGAATGTCACAAAATCTGTGCCCCCCTTTCACACAAGGGACCAATCAATTGGCCAAAAGTACTTGATAGTGTTACCGGGAAACCCGGGTTGGGCTCCGGCTGCCTGTCACTGTGTCCAATAAGGAAGGCAGGGGTGAATCATATGGGGCGTTTATTGAAGAGGCGAGCCAACCCAGAAGACAGCACGCTTACAAGCATCAAATCCTGCCTTCCAGCAAGGTGCAGGGGACAGGATTATAGAGGGGAAGGGGCCAGGGTGAGGCCAGGAGTGGACTCAGCTATTACCCTTTAGTCATCAGGCGATGAGATGATGTTGATGAGGTGATGTTTTGACTCCTGGTGAGTTGTCCTGACCATGCTTATCGGTTCTGTTTGCTGGATTCACAGCTGAGTCACCTCCTCAATCGCTTGGCACAGGCCTTGAAAGGAAACTTAAGAAAAACTTAACCCCCTATTCGCATGTAAGAAATTTAACTCCCTATTCATATAAGTATATGTGTTCTAAGATTTAAAATAATATGATTATTTTTCAGATTAATTCAGGTGTTCTCTCTATCAGATAAGAGGACGCCCCTATCAATAGTATATCAAGTTTATTTAATTGTAGGTCACAATACTAAAAAGTTCACGTGCCCCAAATCCTTGTCCTTTCCCCACTACCTTCTGCTACTCTAGCCTTTGTTCCTTTGATCCAGACACAACCAGAATAAAATAATTCTGTACCTTCTTATAGATTTAATGTCACTGGTACCTTACAAGCCCATAAAGCAAGTTTTCTGTATCTTCCTATTGTCTCATTTAATCATTACTACAACCCTGTGAAATATTAACTCTCCATGTTATAGATAAGGAAACCAAAGTTGCCAATACGAAGTGACTTGTCCCAGGTGTCACAGGAGTGGGTGGTAGAAACAGAGCCCTAATGCTCCTGGCTTCCAGGCCAGTTAGGATGAAGGGAGATCTGGTCTACCTTTCAGGTCTGCTGAGAGCTTAGATCCTGGAACCAACTCTGCCACTAACTGTCCCTGTGATAGCAGGCCTTTATGAGTCCTGGTCGACTCTGGAGATTGATTTATTAGTATTTTTAAAATATATGTTTTTATTGATTTCAGAGAGGAAGGAAGAGGGAGAGAGAGATAGAGCATCAGTGATGAGAGAGAATCATTGATTGGCTGCCTCCTGCACGGCCCCCACTGGCGATGGAGGCCGCAACCCGGGTGTGTGCCCTGACCAGGAATCGAACCATGATCTCCTGGTTCATAGGTCAACGCACAGCCAGCTGGGCTGTGGAGGTTGACTTAGATGAGTGATTTTCTTAGGGTGTCCCTCCTGCTGCAGAGCTCTCTAGCGCACCCTCCTCTGTGCTTAGGTGTCATTATTGTTGTAGGGCATCAGCTTCCCCTGTCCTACTTAAGAAAGGGTTCTGCTTTTCTTCTTCTTCTTCTTCTTCTTCTTCTTCTTCTTCTTCTTCTCCTCCTCCTCCTCCTCCTCCTCCTCCTCCTCCTCCTCCTCCTCCTCCTTCTTCTTCTTCTTCTTCTTCTTCTTCTTCTTCTTCTTCTTCTTCTTCTTTTAATTGACCTCAGAGAGGAAGGGAGAGGGAGAGATAGAAACATCAATGATGAGAGACTCATTGATCAGCTGCCTCCTGCACACCCCCTACCTGGGAATCAAGCCCACAACCAGGGCATGTGCACTTGACCAGAATCTGAACCCAGGACCCTTCAATCCCTTCAGTCCGCAGGCTGATGCTCTATCCCCTGAGCCAAACCAGCTAGGCCAGTGATGGCGAACCTTTTGAGCTCGGCGTGTCAGCATTTTGAAAAACCCTAACTTAACTCTGGGGCCGTGTCACATATAGAAATGTTTTGATATTTGCAACCATAGTAAAACAAAGACTTATATTTTTGATATTTATTTTATATATTTAAATGCCATTTAACAAAGAAAAATCAACCAAAAAAATGAGTTCGCACGTCACCTCTGACACGCGTGTCATAGGTTCGCCATCACTGAGCTAGGTTCTGCTTTTATTTATCTTAAGATTTTGTTTGAAAGGAGATTCTGTTGTGTTTGTTTTTTCTTTAAGTTTGAAAACTACTGGACTAAGGTCCCTTTTTATTTTATATCTTGTCTGGTCCAAGAACATTCCCTTACTCTGGAGTGTTTCAAACCGTGGGAACTAGGAATAGGGTTTCTCTAGCCAGCTCACTCTTTTTTTTTTTTTTTTAATATTTTATTGATTTTTTACAGAGAGGAAGGGAGAGAGATAGAGAGTTAGAAACATCAATGAGAGAGAAACATCGATCAGCTGCCTCCTGCACACCCTGCACTGGGGATGTGCCCACAACCAAGGTACATGCCCCTGACTGGAATCGAGCCTGGGACCCTTCAAACCCCAGGCCAACGCTCTATCCACTGAGCCAAACTGGTCAGGGCTATAGAGATTATCTTATTTGATCTATACAGTCCGGCGTAGTAGGGTAGATGGATCATTTCTCTAAATCGGAAATGAGGAATGGGTCCAAAGGGCTTTTGTGCATGTCCTAACTCATAGCTTTGGGAGATGAACAGGAGCTGGAATCTAGATTTTCTGTCCTCTTTCCCCAACAAGATACTTTAACTCAGTATTCCCACATTGTTTTTTCTATCACTATGGGCCCAAACCTTGTCTTATTACTGTTTCCTCCTACAGACTCATGAAATCTTAATGAATAGCTCATTAGACCTTGATAAGTAACCAGAAGCAAAAATAAATATTGGAAAATTCTTAGCTTGTGTAGGTTTATTAGAGTGAGGGGACAATTTCTATTAGGGATTTTGTAATAAAAAGTAATAGTAACAGCCTCTGTTTACTGTATTCTTATTTATGAGCCAGGCACAATCATAGGCCCATCCGTCAGTATCTTCTTTGGAACATGTATTCATAGCCCTCCATGCCTCCTTTCAGGGCTCCTGCGGGAGCCAGCTGAGAGAGCCTTCATTAGGAGCTGGGTTGCCTCTTCTTGATGTCTTGAATTTGTGCGGAGGAAACCTGTGTTTTATAGTCACAACTGTTAGAGCATCTTGGGGCTGGGAACTTGGGGCATTCTTGTTGAATGTAGGGAGCACACAGATCCTGGAGAAGCTAGAGCCTAACCCCTCTTGTGCTCCTCAGGATGGAATCCACAGAGAAGTGTGAAGCCATCATCACCCACTTTAATGGAAAATATATTAAGACACCCCCCGGAGTACCAGGTGAGGCATCTGGGAATCCGGCTGAAAGGGCCACAGGCTGTTACTTCCAGTGAAGATTTGAGGAGTTTTGCATGAGTGTGAGTGAGGCTAAGTGAGGTCGGACTCCGTTACCTGTCTGCTTTCTCTCTTGGTAGCCCCATCAGATCCGTTGCTTTGCAAATTTGCTGACGGTGGTCCAAAGAAACGACAGAACCAAGGAAAATTTGTGCCAAATGGACGGGTCTGGCCAAGGAATGGAGACATGGTAAGAGGGCCTCTGAGGCTATTAAAATGGAATGGAAATGACCATGGCCTGATGTCTGTGAGCTTAGGTGGCAAGCTTGAGAGCTACAGTTTGTAACGGAGAGAAGCTGGCTGCTAGCATGCTCTTCAGTGTGGGTCTTGAGTGGGATTTTGCAGCCTGCACAACCAGGAAAACTCTGGAACAGCTTGTCCAGACTTCACTTAATTTTTTATTTTTATTATTTTTAGAGAGAGAGGAATGGAGAGAGATAGAGGGATAGAAACATCGATGAGAGAGGAACATTATCGATTGGCTGCCTCCTGCATGTCGCCTACTGGGGATCAAGCCTGAAACCTGGGCATGTTCCCTGACTGGGAATCAAACCGGTGACCTCTTGGTTCCTGGGTTGATGCTTAACCGCTGACCCACATGGGCTGGGCTGTCCAGACTTCACTTTACTCATTCCCACCCTTGACATTCTGGCCTTGCTCCTGTTCTCATCCAAGGGCTTACAATATGACTGCTGTGCTCTTTCTTTATAGGGTGGTATGGCCTTGACCTATGACCCCTCCACAGCTCTTCAGAATGGGTAAGGGTGTTTTATATATTCAGGCCAACTCAAAATGACAACAGCCTGTGTCCCAGATGTTTCATCTTGAGTTCTGAACAGCGCTTAGTGGGAAGTGGCCGTGTCTATCAGGGGAGGGCGCCCATCTTCCGGTGACTCCTGACTGACGAGGTTCCTTCCTGCAGGTTTTACCCGGGTCCTTATAGCCTCACTCCCAACAGGATGCTCACGCAGTCTGCACTCTCCCCCTATCTCCCGTCTCCCGTGTCTTCGTACCAGGTATGTTCATGCCCAAAAGGTGCAGTGACTTTCCCTATCATTGTGTTTTAGGCGGAGGAATATAATGCTGGAAACTATTTGTTGTTTTGTTTGTTTTTCCTTTCTACATATTGCCACAAATAACTTTACACAAAAGCATAACATGTGATCACACTACATCTATGTAGACTGGTGTGAAAGCATCCTCTTACTCTCTGTCTACTACCCCACAGGTAAATCCATGTTAAGTTCCTACTATTTTCTATATTTTTCTTCATGGGCATATATACATATGTATATGGTTTTTGGAAGTCATTGTTTATTTTATTTATAAAGAAGTTGACCATATTACATATATTTTTCATACTTTACTCTTCTCACTTAACAGTATCTTAAACCAGTGATTCTCAGAGTGTAGTCCCTGGGCCAGCAGTGTCAGCACCACCTGGGAATTTTCAGAAACACAAATTCTGGACTCACCCCAGACCTACTGACTTAGACACTGGTGATGGGTCCCAGCAAATGAGTGGTTCTCAGAAGCCGTCTGGGTGATTCTGATGCAGCTAATAATGATGCCTCTGTTCTAGTTTTCTTTTTTAATAGTTGCATTATTTTTCATGCTAGAGATACACCAGAATTCTTCATCTATACCCCAGTGAAGGTCATTCACTTGGATTTCAATGTGGTGTTTTTGGGGTACAAATAATGCTTCAGTAAACATCCTTGTGAAAAAACATCCGGTGCTCTATCTTTACCTATGAGTACCTTTATTTCTAGGCGCTGGAGTCTGAGGAGTAAGATTGCTCGTTTGAATTTATGGACTTTCAGTTTCATAAATGTCCCCAGATTGCTTTTCACAACGGCTGTACCAATTCATGTTTCCAGGAGCAATGAATGAGAGCACCTGCTTCCCTCCAGCCATTGCTCTTTTTAAATGTTTCCTATCTTGATGGAAAGTGCATTATGACTTTAATTTGCACTTCCCTGACTGCAGCTTGGTTTAAGCATTTTTAATGTTTGTCGTATTTTGATTTGCTGTTCTCTGATATGCTTAGCCCATTTTTCTGTTTGCTTAGTTATTCCTTTCTCATCAACTTATAAAAACTATTTGTATATTATAAGTATTGATCCTCTGAATGTTATCTTTGTTACAAATGTGTGTGGTTTTCCGAATTTAATTTTGTCCATTGACTTTGTGGTCCTCAAACTTTAGCTGTGCATCAGAATCACTTGAAGAGCTTGTTAAACCCAGGTTACTGGGCGCCAAGCAACACTTTCTGCCTCAGTAAGCCTGGGCGGGAGGGAAGCATGTGTATTCCTAACCTGTTCCCAGACGCTGCTGCTGCTACTGCAGCTGGTCCAAGGGTCATACATTGGGAATCACCAGTTTTTGCCACAGAGAAGTTTAAAATGTGCAAATAGTTAAATATGCCTTCTTTTTCACTTATAACGTTTTATTTTTTTTTATTTTTTTTAAAATATATTTTATTGATTTCTTTACAGAGAGAAAGGGAGAGGGATAGAAAGTTAGAAACATTGATGAGAGAGAAACATCGATCAGCTGCCTCCTGCACACCCCCTATTAGGGATGTGCCCGCAACCAACGTACATGCCCTTGGCCGGAATCGAACCTGGGACCATTCAGTCCGCAGGCCGACGCTCTACCCACTGAGCCAAACCGGTTAGGGCACTTATAACGTTTTAATTTCAAAAGCTCTTCCTGGTCCTATATTGTGAATATGGTCTCCAAGATTTATTTCATTGTTTTATATGTGAATGTGTAATCATCAGGAATTTATTTTTGTATATGGTAGAAAAGAGGGGTCCTACTATATTTTCTTTCAGATTTTTAACCAGCTGTCCTAGCATCAAATTATTAAATAATCCATTCTTTTTTCCACTGAATCGAAGTGTCACCTTTGTCATATAATAAATACTGGAATTTATTCTCCCCCAGCGATCATTGTTTCCATTCCTATTTCAATAATGTATGGATTTGATCGCAGTGGCTTTCATAATATGTTCTAATATTTGATAAGACAACATTTTCTCCATTCTTTTTCATACTTTGCTATTTTTTTGGCATTTATTCTTCTGTATAAAGTTTATGGTCATTTTACCTAATTTTTAAAATCTGTGAGAATTTTAATTGGAGTTACAGTAAATCACTCTCTCAAATAGTTGATTTTTTATTTATTTATTTTTTTGGTTAATCCTCACCCGAGGATATTTTTCCATTCAGTTTTAGAGAGAGTGGAAGGGAGAGGGAGAGACACATCGATTGGTTGCCTCCCACACACTCCCCAACCAGGGCCCCAATGGAGCCTGCAACCAAAGTTCGTGCCCTTGACCGGAATGGAACCCAGGACCCTTCAGTCCTCAGGCCAATGCTCTATCCACTGAACCAAATCTGCTAAGGCAAGAGAATTGACATTTTTAAAAGTACTAACCTTGCCGAAACTGGTTTGGCTCAGTGGATAGAGCGTCGGCCTGCGGACTGAGGGGTCCCGGGTTCGATTCCGGTCAGGGGCATGTGCCTGGGTTGCGGGCACATCCCCAGTGGGGGGGGTGCGGGAGGCAGCTGATCGATGTTTCTCTCTCATTGATGTTTCTAGCTCTCTATCTCTCTCCCTTCCTCTCTATAAAAAATCAATAAAATATATAAAAAAAAGTACTAACCTTTTCACTCAAGATATGGTATTTCTTATCATGTTTTTAAATCTTTTTGTGTCCTTAAATAAGATTTTAGTTTTGTTTATGTAGGCCTTATCCTTTTCTTGTTAAATATATTCCTAAGTGTTCTATCATTTTTATAAGCATTTCTAGATACACTTGAAAAAAACCTATTAATTTATGTTCCTCTATTTAGTATGCAACTAACATCAAATTTTCTTAATACTACTAGCGTTTTTTTTACTTGAGTCTCTTAGGTTTTCCAGGTATACAATCATATCATCAGTGCAAAATAATAGTTTATCTTCCTTTCCAATTTTATGCCAGTTGTGCTCTTATCTAACTGTATTTATTTAACCTTACTATAAGTAGGCTACTATATTTGCAGTGGTTTTAATATGACTTTGTTTCGGTTAAGGTTAACAGCTAGCTTTTGATAATGACATTTAATATATGTAAGTAGTTTCTTTCTAGTCCCTGTTTTACTTGTGATTTTAAAAAAAATAGCTGCTGAATTTTATCAAATGTCTTTAATGAGATATAATGTGAATTATATCTCAATTTTAAAATTAAAAAAATTAGCAATGAGAAGTGAGAAATGCCTCATAATAATACATACCATAAAAGTCACCCTCTTAATTTTTTTTATTTTATTGATTTTTACAGAGAGGAAGGGAGAGAGAGAGAGCTAGAAACATCGATGAAAGAGAAACATCAATCAGCTGCCTCCTGCACATCCCCCACTGGCAATGTGCCCACAACCCAGGCACATGCCCTTGACCAGAATCGAACCTGGGACCCTTCAGTCTGCAGGCTGACGCTCTATCCACTGAGCCAAACCGGTTTCGGCAAAGTCACCCTCTTCAAGTGTACAAATCAGTAGTGTGTAGTATATTTACAAAGTTATACAACTATCACCAACATCTAATTCCAGAACATTGGCATCCCCTCAGAAAGAAACTCTGTACACATTAGTAGTCGTTCCCTCTTCTTCCTTCCACCCAACCCCTGGCAGCCACTAGTATACTTTCTATGCCTATAGATTTGCCTATTCTACACGTTTCATAGTAAATGGAAGCATACAATATACTTGTGTCTGGCTTCTTTCAGCTGGCATGTTTTTAAGCCTTATCCATGTTGTAGCATGTATCAGGACTTCATTCTTTCTTATGACTGAATCATATTCCACTATATGGATAATACCTCATTTGTTATTAATTTATCAGTTGATGGCCCTTTGGGTTGTTTCTACCTATGGGCTATTATGAATGGTGCTGCCGTGAATATTTGTGTACAATTTTTGTGTGGACATATGCTTCCCTTTTCCTGAGTGTATACCTAAGAGTGGGATTTCTGGGTTATCCAGTAACTGTTTAACTTCTTGAGGAGCTGCCAGCTGTTTTCCAAAGTTGCAGAACCATTTTATGCTCCCACCTACTGTACATAATACTTGCTATTGTCCTTTTTTTATTTTTTTATTATCCTTTTTTAAAAATTGATTTTAATTTTATTGGTTTTAAAGAGAGAGGAAGGGAGAGGGAGAAACATCGATGTGAAAGAGAAATATCGATCGACTGCCTCCTGCCAGCACCCCAGACTGGGCATCAAGCCGGCAACCTGGGTATGTGCCTGACCGGGAATCAGACCGGTAGCCTTTCAGTGCATGGGACGATGCTCAGCCAACTGAGCCACACCTGCCAGGGCTTTCATTGATTTTAGAGAGAGTAAGGGAGAGAGAGGAACATTGATATGAGAGAGAAATATTGATTGGCTGCCTTTTGTATGAGCCCCAATCGGGGATTGAACCAGGGTATGTACTCTGACCCAGAATCGAACCCGAGACCCATGATCACCACTCCAGCTGAGCCATACTGACCAGCGCTGTTTTGTCCTTTTAATTATAGTCATCCTAGTGGGTGTGGAGTGGCATCTCACTGTGTTTTCATTGGCGTTTCCCTAGTGGTTAATGATTTTATGCCTCTTTCATGTGCTTACTGGCCATTTGTATATATTCTTAAAGAAATATTTATTTAAATCCTTTCCCCATTTTTCTTTTTCTTTTATTTTTTCAATTTTATATAAAATCAAGCACTATTTTATTTAATTGGTTTTTTAATAAAAAATACAGTAGTATGCCCGGCTGGTGCAGCTCAGTAGTTGAGTGTTGACCTATGAACCGGGAGGTTATGGTTTGATTCCTGGTCAGGGCACATGCCTGGGTTGCGGGCTCCATCCCAGTAGGAAGGCGTGCAGGAGGCAGCTGATCAATGATTCCCTCTCATCGTTGATATTTCTATCACTCTCTCCCTCTCCCTTCCTCTTTGAAATCAATAAAAATAGATTTTAAAAAATACAGTACTATTGGTTATGTTCTGATTTCCCTGGTGAAGCATCAACATCAGTGACAAACTTTCACATACATAAAAGAATCAGGGATGGAAAGTTAAAACGAGGTATATATGGCATTCTGAGCTAAGGATGGGGGAAGGATGGGGGCTTCAGAGGGTCACCGCAGGATGAGAAGAAGAGCAGGTGTTTGCCCTGCCCAATAGGTAGACAGAAATGGTTATCTCTGATAATTTTTCATTATGAACAAGGTACCTAATTCAAGTTCTCCTTAAGTAGTTAAAAAAAGAGGGGGGCAGAAGAAGTTTCTCTTGTAAGTCTCAGTTGCCTTTAGATCAAAATAATCTGCATAGTACAGAGGGACATCTTGGGGTGACTCATTTTGAACCCCTACAAAGGTTAAGCTGTTAGGGCTTCAGCCTCTGGGATGCCCATTTTTAAATTGGGTTATTTGTTGTGGTGTAAGGGTTGCTAATTTTATAAAAACAAGTTTACTTATAATGTTTCTATTATATTTTTAAATCATATATATATGTGTGTATATATATATATATATATATATATATATATATATACACACACACACACATATTTTTATTTTTATTCTTTGCATTTGTTGGTTGATCTCAGATGTGCTCTGACCAGAAATCAAACCTGCAACCTTGATGTATCAGGACTATGCTCTAACCAACTGAGCTACCTGGCCAGGGCCAAAGCAATATCCTATCTAATAAAGAGGGAATATGCTAATTGACTCTCACACCATCGCAAAGATGGTAGTGCCCACAGCCAATAAGGAGGGAATATGCTAATTGACTGCTCCACCCTCGAAGATGGCAGTGCCCACAGCCAATAAGGAGGGAATGAGGAACAAGCCCTCCCCCCAGTGCATGAATTTCATGCATCGGGCCTCTAGTGTATATATATTCTTTAATTGAATTTATGGGGGTGACATTGGTTAATAAAAGTATAGGTTTTAAGGGTACAATTCTACAACACATCATCTGTATATTGTATTGTGTGCTTACTACCCCAAGTCAAGTCTCCTTCCATCACCATTTATCCTCCCTTTCCCCTCTCCTACTCCCCCACCCGCCTTTCCCTCTGGTAATCACCATACTGTTGTCTGTGTCTTCACCTTTTTCACCCAACCCCTCTCCCCCTCCCCTCTAACAGCTGTCAGTCTGTTCTCTGTATTAATGTTTCTATTTTCTGATGGGGAACTTCAGCTTTGGGGGGATTGTCTGAACACTGTCAGATCACTGGGCAAAATAATGGCTTCTAGATAATTAACATTTTTGCTTGTTTATTTTTGCTTGCATTAGAGAGTAACTCAGACATCGCCTCTACAAGTACCTAACCCGTCGTGGATGCACCACCAGTCATACCTCATACAGCCTTCAGTGAGTGTTCAGAAGTGGGCAAGATGGGATTTGATGAGAGGGGATGTGGGTTTGAGTTCTGGCTCAAGCCCTCATGCAACCCAAGTATCTGACCGTAAGTTTTGTGAGTTTGTTATTCTTAGGCAGGGATCCATCCAGACAGAAGGGCAGAGTGCCTATTCCTGTTGCATAACGGGGAAGCTGCTCACCTCTCATTTTCCAGGAATTTTAAATGGTCCCAATAGCCGTGGATCACTGCTGCCGGCAGCCTCACAGAATGCTGCCAACTAACCCTGTCCTTTGTCGCTGCCTCTAGGGTTCAGTTCTGACCCCAGGGATGGACCACCCCCTTTCTCTCCAGCCTGCCTCCATGATGGGACCTCTTACCCAGCAGCTGGGCCACCTCTCCCTCAGCACCACGGGCGCGGTAAAGCGGAATGTTTCTGATTATAAACTCCTACTGAGGAAGGAATATTTGTGTAATACTTTTCAGGATAAATACTTATGGTGATGAGAATCGCTTCATTATCACTGAGGGCACACTCAGAATTGGGGGTAAACTTAAAAGGTAATCATCCATGAGCTGGGAATATAGCCATTCTGCTCCCCAGCCCACTCCTTTTAACTGATTCCTACTCATGAAACTAAACAAATGGTGTTTCTATCTACATACTAGTTTATCTAGGAGTTCATTCACATCTCCTAGAAATCCTTATCAAAATAATCACTAGGTTTCTTGTAGGCCTGCTGCCTTCTGATGTGCCCAGGAGGGCTTCCTGGCAGAGAGGTAACACAGAAGCAGGAAAGAGGAGAAAAAGCATCGTGTGTGTATAAGTCTCTCTAAGCCAGTGTAGCCCTGAAGTGCTTTTAAAAAGCACAATGAAATCTGACAATTAGCCCTCACTGGTGTGGCCCAGTTGGTTGAGTGTCATCCAGTGCACCTCAAGGTGGTCAGTTCGATTCCCGATCAGGGCACATGCCCAGGTTGCGGGCTCAGTCCCAGTCAGGGTGCGTGCCTGAGGCAGATGATGGATGTTTCTCTCTCTCTCTCTCTCTCTCTCTCTCTCTCTCTCTCTCTCTCTCTCCCTCTCTCTCTCTCTCTCCCTCTCTCCCTCCCTCCCTCCCTCCCTCCTCCCTCCCTTTTGCCTTCTTCCCCTCTCTCTCAAATCAATAAAAACATATTTTTAAAAAGCAAATCAGACAAATTAATATCTCTGGGGATGGAACGAAGGCATCAGTAGTTGCTAAAGCTTCCCAGGTGCTTTCAGTGGAGCCGAGAGTCACTCAGCCTACTGGTGTTTTTCATTCTAGTACATGCCAACTGCGGCCGCCATGCAAGGAGCTTACATCTCCCAGTACACCCCAGTGCCTTCTTCCAACGTGTCAGTTGAGGTGAGAACGTTATAATCTCTTGGGATTGAGGATAAGAAAATGAAAGAGGCAGATTTTCCCATTCAAGATCTCCCTCTCACAATGATGCTGATTCTGTGTTCACAAATAGCTGCTAGGTGAAGAACGTAGGAAGGAAAAACTTTGTGTCCTTGAATGAGGCCCTTCCTGACATTCGGCCAGATAGTAAATACCAGGATGCTGGCTTGCATTCACTAGTGTTTCTTGGGAACAGGCTGCTCTAAACGCTGGGGAGGTAATGCTGGGTGTGCGATGCATGTGTGCTGTAGCATGTGCACCTAACACTGGCGTGTGGGAGTGGGTAGGTTGGGGAAGGCACTGGACTCTGGGTGGGTTTTATTCAGGCTGCTTTAGTGGCAGGGGAGGTAAGGATGCACAAGGTGACCCTCCTGCCTTGGCTGTGGTTACAGGAGAACAGCGGCCAGCAAAATCAGGTGACTGTGGATGCTCCCTCAGACCATGGGGTCTATTCTTTCCAGTTCAACAAGTAACAGTGGTAAGGATCACATGCTGAGGGCTAGGGTGCGCTGAGCAGCTGAGGTCCGACAGGGTCTCATGCTTGTCATTCCCCCTCCCGACCCTCTGGCTTATTCCTCCTTTAGGACACCCCTCCCCATCTTTGTTGACTACAAATGAATTCTTGGAGATGCTGATGCTCCCAGACTCCAGAGCGCTAACCAGGAATACAGATCATCTGTGGGCCCTGCTCAGACCTACCACTTGCCTTTGTTTCTCACAGGCCTGGGCCTGAGAAAGAAATCTCAGCACTCGTGTCCTGTGCCCCTCCTCCATTCCTGCAGGAGCCTCGGGAGCCAAGGAACCGGCACTGTGTGTGTGCTACATTCAAAGGAATCAAAACAACCTTTTTTTCCTTCTTGTGCAAATAAAGTTTTATGTGTTGTTTTTTTTAAAAAAAAACTGCAATATGCAATTCCCCTATCCCAAAGAGACATGGTGCCTGGAACTTCTTATCTTTATGAAAAACACTTTTTGATGTGTTGAACTTATTTAAGAAGGCTTTTAAACTTTTTTAGTTCTTTTTTTTTTTTTCTCTTAAAAAAAAAGGAAAAAAGAAAGGAGTGGTGCTAAAACGTTGAAGGATTCCTACTGTGGGCCCTTCTTACTGAGTTTAGTTACGGACTTATTTTGGTCTAAGAAAATATGCAGTTTTAAATTTTTGCTTTATAAAGCTTGTAACTCACACATCCTGTCTTTCCTCCACTCATTTTATGCTTTGCTTCTCTCATCCATATTTTTCTTCTCTTTTCCAAACAGCAGAGCTTGTCTGTTTCACTTTTTTTCAGTTTTTAATTTTGTGAATTTCTCTTTTGAATGAAATTTTCATATGGAATCGTTAGGGGCTGGGCAAGGAACAGGCAGAACGCTAAGCATAGCCCTGGAAGTGGCTTTCTTCCCGCTGTCCTGCCACATCCTGTGAGAAAAACTAGACTTTGTCTTCAGGAAGCAGAGATTCGACCCAGGCTCATTAAGGAGACAACCCCACAGCCTTGAAAGTCACACTTGAGCCAAATTTGGATGAAGACCAGGTCGTCCCTTGCAAGTAACAGAAGGATGGGCTCAACTGACTTCTAATTCTTCTCACTGCCAGGCTAACACCCTCTGAAGAAGTGTCCTCTCTAGCTACAGCTTTTCAAAAATGCCAGCTTTTCTGCTTCCTGGAGGTTCTTGTCTCCTCTGGGGCTCAGGGGTCCCCCTCTTCCCCACCGCACCTTGCTGTGCTGGGGGCCTTTGCAGCCGTGACCCTGCTGCTCCCCCTCGGCTGGCTCCGTCCCCACTGTGGAAGCTTCCTCGCTTCACTCCAGACTGACGGTTTAAAGGAGACCACTTGGCCTGCCCTGGAGACATTTTTCACTGTCCAGCCTGGGGGTAGAGGTTGTGTGCTGGCACCTAGTGGCTAGACACCAGGGATGCTGCTGACCATTCAACAGTGCGCAGGGCACCCTCCACACCCCCAACAAAGAATGATCTGGCTCAAAACGTCAGTAGAGCCAAGGTTGATGAGAAACCTTGATGGAGACAGTGTAGTCCCTGCCTCCTGATCAGAGGATCTGGTAAGTTCCCACTCCAACCCTGGACACACATGGTCTTTTGACACTCATGCAACTAGTTGAAAGTAACAAATGGGGTCCTTGACGTTCCCTCAGGCTCTGACCTTTGACAGCTCTGATGCCCTTGAAAGGCTGCGCTGTCTGCACACTCACATCCAGAGGGATCAGCGTGGGGACTGCTGGGTGTGTGTGCCGTGCAGGGGTGGGAAAGGACAAAGCTCTCTGTCGCTGGCCAGGGCCACCTGTCCTGCCCTGGGGTGTTCGGGACCCTTTGCCAGGGAACCAGTAATTTTCCTTTTTGTGGAAAGACAACAGGGAGGTAGGATAGGAAAGGACAGTAAATCCCATCTCATCATTTACAATATCAGGAGTCTTTTATTTTTTTTAAGAGTGCTTTAAAAAAAGCCTATATTTTCTCTTGAACTCCATCTCCTCTGCAAGTCCTCACTCTATGCACATGGGAAACAGAGAGGAGAAAACATTTGCACATCTTCTAGGACAGTGATGGCGAACGTTTTGAGCTCAGCGTGTCAGCATTTTGAAAAACCCTAACTTAACTCTGGTGCCGTGTCACAGAATTTTTTTAATATTTGCAACCATAGTAAAACAAAGACTTATATTTTTAATATTTATTTTATATATTTAAATGCCACTTAACAAAGAAAAATCAACCCAAAAAATGGAGTTCGCGTGTCAGAGGTGATGGGTTTGCCATCACTGTTCTAGGAAGTACAATACCGCATCTTCTCCCAGCCCCTTCCTTATACACGGAAAGGAAAGCTCTGCTCGCCTTCGCTTCAAGGTCAGCTGCCTTTCCACCAGGTAATCGCACTGAAGGCCAAATGACAGAGAATGGAGAAACAGGTGTTCATGGGGCTGGCCGTAGGAGAGGAAGGATATGATGTTGGGGGGCGGGGAGGGGGAAGAAGCTGTATTGGGCCCAGCTTTCCTTCCCCTCCCACCCATTCCAGAATCGGGGGTCCAAATGTCCCCTCCCCTTAGATGGTCCTTTTGTACATCCTGGGGGTAAGTGGGGGAGAGGGGGCAACGGGTAGGATATAGTGTCAAGGACAGAGGTGCCAGTATTAATTTCTCATGGGTGCTTCCAACCTCAGGAAGGGCCGATCCAATATAAAACAGCCCAAGTTCAATAACTTTTTAGAGGGTGTAGCTGGGCATTTCCTACCTAAGGGAAGTACACTATAGATTTCTTGTCTGTGGTCTTGAAGAGAAAACAAACCCAGACTCCTGCTCATTGGATAGTGGCTCGGAGAAGCCTTCCTGAGGTTCGGTGCAGTGGGGACCTTGCACACATGGAAACTTGCCGTCTCTGCTGCCCCTCCTCTGCCCCCAGAACTCCTGATTCTACTTTCTCCGTATTTAAAAAAAGTTTAAATGTGACTTTGCTTTGTTTTGAGGTTACCTTTTGTGTGTTCTCACGTGAATCTACTTAATGAATTATGTTGTGTGTTTCTGGCTTAGGCATGTTTGGTTGGGCATGGGAAGTATGGAGAACCTGAAGTTATTTTTGTAGTTGTTAGTGGCACTATGCAATTTTTTAAAACACGTTTTTATTGATTTCAGAGAGGGAGAGGGAGTTAGAAACATCAATGATGAGAGAATCATCAATCGGCTACCTCCTGCACGCCCCCTACTAGGGATAAGCCCACAACCCACGCATGTGCCCTTGACCAGAATCGAACCCGGGACCCTTTAGTCCGCAGGCTGACGCTCTATCCACTGAGCCAAACCAGCTAGGATATGAAATTTCTTTTTGGTGTTTTTGGGTTACCTCATATTCTCTTCTAGTTGTTAGTTCATTTCTCCCTCCACCCCCCATTTATTTTTAGAGCGAGTGGGAGAGGGAAAGACAGAGAAATATCAATGTGAGAGAATCACATTGATTGGTTGCCTCCAAAGCCTGCAACCGAGGTATGTGCCCTTGGCCACAATTGAACCTGGGATCTTTTGGTCTGCAGGCTGATGCTCTATCCACTGAACAAACTAGCTAGGGCTGTTAGTTCATTTGGATCAGGTCAAACGGGCGAGTGATTGGATAAAGGAGAGGGGAGGAATAAGGGATACTTTTTCGTGTGAAATAGCCTACTGGTGGCAGGGGAACTGTAGGGGGGCCTTCAAATTCACAACCTAGGGCTGGGCGCTTTAAACACTACTACCTAGTGATTCTGAATTGTCTTCATAGAGCCCAGATGTGTTTCTCTGCATGTCACATCTCATCCCCACATTACAGATGCTCATAACACTTTTTAAAAATATATATATATTTACTGATTTTTTTACAGAGAGGAAGGGAGAGGGAGAGTTAGAAACATAGATGAGAGAGAAACATCCATCAGCTGCCTCCTGCACACTCCTTACTGGGGATGTGCCTGCAACCAAGGTACATGCATGCCCCTGACCGGAATCGAACCTGGAACCCTTCAGTCCGCAGGCCGATGCTCTATCCACTGAGCCAAACTGGTCGGGGCTCGTAACACTCTTAAAATATTTTAATACCTTGTATTTTTGTTTTCAAATAAAACATCCTCAAGACATTTCCTCAAATGACCTTGCTCTTTACCAGGCTCAAAGCCTGCCTGTCCCATCTCATGCCAGCGTTACTACTGCCCCTCACGCTGAGCTGATGCAGACCCCAGGCTGCTTGCGGACTTTTTGGAGGGTGAGTAGAGGTTAGGGAAGATGTGGGAACGACGATGAGGAGAAATGTTATTTTTTAACCAAAGAATTTGAAGAACTGCCCAGACTTGAAAGCCTAGTGGCTCTGAAGCAGGAATAGCTCTTGTAATAAGTGAGGGTTGTAGGAAGACATTAATTTGTGTTGAGGGTGAAAACTAGACCTTACTGGGCCACAGGCCATCCCTGGGCGGGGCCACTGCAGCCCAGTTTCATTTCTCTTCCTTTTCTAACTTACGGATCAGTGAACTCTTTCACCTCCTCGTGCCTGCAATGCTCACTCCCTGCTGCTGCAGTGTCAGCCCTTTGGGGGCCTCTGTGTGGGTTGGTACTTTGCAGCACAAAGGTGCTTAAGGCCTTGCTGGAATGGAATGCTGTGGGGTCCTGGGCAGAGATCTAGTTTTCTAGAAAGAAAAATAAGTCACTGCTGCTCACACGTGAGCTCCACCTCTGGGAGAGCAGCAGCATTGCACTTTGACCTTTTCCAAGAGCAATAAACTTGGATGGGGAAATCGGGTCTAAACTTGCCCCCGGCTCTGATAGACCAGCTTCAGAGCAAAAGGGTGGTGTTACGAAAGTCAACCTGTAAGGGCTGGGTCCTCAATCTCACGCCTTGTCCTATTCTCCCCAATTCCCTCTTAAGCCAACTACTCCAGTACTGTGCTTACTTGCATTTTAGGTCCTTCCAAGCATTAACAGAACCCTCATATTGACTCAGCTTTCCCCCTTCCTTTCTTAGGAGGACGAAGGCATAATACCTGCTTTCCTCTACTCTTTCTGACCTTCGTGAGTGTTAGGAAGCTGGGGCCTAGAAATGGTTCATGATCCAAGTGCCAACATTCTGGTCGCCCTAGAACAGTGTGCACGCTCCCCTAGGACTTGCTGTGGTGGGCCAGGGGTAACGAACGACAGCCTGGCCTAGGAACACACGGGACAGAGCCGAGCTCAGACTCTGGGTGACTTGGCCAGTGGCTGCCATGTAGCTGAGAAGGTAAGCAAGCAACAAAGAGGGCATTTGTGAACAGACTGTTCCTTCTCCATCTTATTCCATGTAGGTGCAGGGGTGGGCAAACTTTTTGACTCGAGGACCACAATGGGTTCTTAAACTGGACCGGAGGGCCGGAACAAAAGCATGGATGGAGTGTTTGTGTGAACTAATATAAATTCAAAGTAAACATCATTACATAAAAGGGTACGGTCTTTTTTTTTTTTTTTAGTTTTATTCATTTCAAACAGGCCGGATCCGGCCCGCAGGCCATAGTTTGCCCACGGCTGGGTTAGAGGGTCGCCAAAATGAAACTTCTAGCCTGGAGGGTGTACGGCTTTCCAGCCACGTCTTCTCCCCACGACTGGTGCCCTATCCCCTCACACACACTTTCTGGGTGGTGAGTGCTCTCTTGCATGCACTTAGCACCTTGGACAGGAAAAAAGCTTCATTTGGACTCAAACACGCCTTCTCTTTATCCAGAGGCTTCTAGTTTTAGCCTCTTCCCAAGTCTATGTCTGTGCCACCCATTCAGCTTATCCTTCCTTTTCTGACCTTTGGTATTCTCATGTTCCTCCCCTACAATTTGGTAGAGCTTCATTTTGTCTCATTTCAACCTTTGTTTTTAAATAAAACATAAAGCACGAACATCTGCCTCCAGGTGTCTTATCCATGGGTGGAAGCTGGAAGCTGGTGATGGGCCCACACTTGCTACTACGGGAATACAGGTGGCAGCTTAGGAGGCCAAAGCCCCGTCACACAAGGAGGAACCAGGCACAGAGTTCCGTGTTGCTCCAGCACCTTGGCCTGAGGCACTGGGATCCCGTCCGATCCCAGGAGCAGAACTTCTGCTGCTGGGATTACCTCTTGTACAGGAAGGGCCGAGCCTGGAGGTTTGGGATAAACCTTGGAAGGTTAAGAGCATGCTGCTGTCCTGCCTGCTGTCTCCTACACCAAACCAGTCATACTCACCCTCACACCTCGTGTTCCCCTCTAGGCAAACGTGAGAACCGCTGTTGAAGGGAAGATAAATACAGAGTCTTGTGAATCTCTATCAAATGTGGTTTTTATTCAACTGACAAGCACTTTTCTACAGCTGCACTTGTGGAACATCACATGGCAAAAACAGGAGTTTTTTCTCTAGACTTTTTTTTCTTTTTTTAAACCTTATTAAAAATGAGGTTGGTCCTAAAAATATAGAAAGAAATAAATTTAAATTCACAAAAAACTGTACATTATCAAAAAGTCACTAAAACACCACATTTGGTTATATAAAAAGTCAAGTCCCTTTTGATGTAAAAGGAACGTGGAAACTTGTTGGTGTTGATGGTGTGGTTTCTTCCTGTTACCAGACTGATGGGGGAGGGGAAACAGAGGAGTAGGGAGTGAGTTTTTTTGTGTGTTTTTTAACCTGCCTTCCCTACCAAATACTCTTATTTATCAAGAGAAAATCCACCTAGCTCAAGGGGCAGTGAAGAGGAGGAAAGAAAAGTGAGAAATGGCCCCTTTGATCATGCCCTACTCCACCACCTCCCCAGCCCCCACACTGCAAACTGAGGCTGGGACTCCACCCCACCTTAGAGTGCCTGGTCCCTAGGGAAAGAGATGGAGCTGGGAGAGGAACAAAGTAGGAACAATTGAGATTTCACTCCCCTGTCTACCTTGCCTCCAACAATAAAATTACTTTAGGGCATTTTACACCAGGGGAACACTGCTATGGGGAGAAGAGCCCCAACTATAACAGTTCCAAACGTTTGACTAACACAAAGTTTGTTACAGCGCAGTTATTTAGATAAAATATAAATATTTATGCATAATATAAAGTCAATTCAAATATTCTTCAATCCACCTCTTATTTAAAAGCAAAAAAAAATCTCGAATAAAATTAAAAGTTTTGAGGTTTATCTGACAGAAAAGGCGACTTTAGAAATAGGCTATGGGGGAGAAGGGGCATAAAGGAGGAAGAAAGGACTGCCCCAGGACCTACGCTGCCCCCCACCCCGTGGCTATTCAGTGCTGCCAGAAGTACAAGGAATGCTCCACCTCACTGGCACCCTCCCCCAATGGAACATTTCCTGGGTGCCTTAGCTCTCTGCTTGGGCCAGCCAGCAGCCACCTCCCCAGTGCAAGTACCCGTAATTTCTGGTGGGAGGGGCTCTGCTGAGCAGGAAAGCAGGGGGCTGGGCCCCATGGCTATAGCTGGGAGTTAGCAGCTTTCCTCTCACACGTTGGGACTTAACTTGAACACAGTCACATGTAGGGCAGTGGTGGACCCAAAACCCCTCCTCCTACTCTTTGTGCTCCAGGTTCTCTGCTCAGGGAAGGGTCCTGGGGTAGGAAGTAGATAAGGGAAGGAAAGCACAACTAAACCCCCAGAAGCTCATGGGGTTAGGAAAAATCCAGTTCTACCCCTCTCCCTGCAAAAGCTAAGACTCAACGCTACTGAAAGGAGAGGGAGTTCCTGTTGAAAGATTGCACAGTTTAGAGGCTGGAACAGAAATGACTGGGAGAGAGAAGAGCCACAGCCTTGTACCCAGAAAAACTGTTCCTGTGGTTTCCCAAAGACAAAAATATGATGGTTTGAACAATGGGAAAGATGGGACTAAAAACAGAGAGTTGAGGAAATTGAATGGATGCCTTCAAACAATACAGGGGCACAATTAACAGTGTTCTCTCTTACACACACACACACACACACACACACACACACACACACACACCTCAGGCCAGTAGGTTGCTACCTGGCCTCCATCTTGGGGTGCGCCCAAACTCAGCAGTAGTTGTCCCTGAGGAGTTCCCAAGAGGGAGGTTTGGGTAAGAGGTGGGGAAGGAGGCTGCAAGGCCCAGGGTCCAGGGTGCCTCCCTGTCCTCTCCCAGCTACTGAGTTTCAGAAGAGGCTAGAAACTCAGCATGTGAGGAGTACCCAACACATGAGAGGGGATAGCTATTGGCAGAAGATGAGGACAGAAAGACAGGGACCTCTGAACTTCGTTTTTCCTCTGAAGGGAAAAAAGATTTGGAAAAGAATGAAGGAACCCGTACACGATAGTTTTACATTATTGGATGACAGAAAATCTGAAAGGGGGTAGGGGAGGGAAGGTGAAAAACTGAGAGAAAGTGAGAAGCAAGGGAGGGACTGAACATGGAAGCAGCATGTTCAGGGCCCGGTGTCCGGCTCGACACACTTGGGAATTAAGTCCACTTTACTGGCCGTCACTGCGGGTCCACACACAGTACAGAGTGTTTCTCGGTTTCACACATTCACTAGAACTATTGCTATTGTTAAACAGCCCCAGAATGCTGGGGCATGTACAGGGAAGGAGAGGGATCTGGGGGAGGAAGTAGGGACTTCTTTCCTCCTCCTCATTTTTAATTAGGAAATAAAACAGAAAGGAAAATTATTTTTTTCTTTCTTTTTTTGGCTTTCAGTCCAGAAGGACCTCATTTCTGCCCCTCTTATTTGAGGAGCAAGAGGAGGAAAGGGAGAAGGGGTGTAGGGATAAGAGGATGTAGGGTGCTGCCAAAGGTAGAGTCAAATAGCAGATATATATGTATATATCAGATTTGAGTCGAGCCCCAGGGCAGCATCAGCAGGTGAGAATGGCAGGTTTTTGTTTGGAGGGTGCGGGGAGATGCCACAGGTGACTCCCCACCACCTTTGCCTCACAGATTGGCCTGTTTTCCCTGATAAAACTCCTCCCAGCGGCTCTCAAAGAAGCGTCGCATGATGTGCCCAGCCTTTCCCACTTCAGAGTCATCCTCATTGAAGGTCTGGCAGTTGTCAAAGACCAGAAGCGCATCAGCCGCAAACTCCTCTGAGCTGGTGTACCTGCGCAGGGGGAGGCCAAGCTGTGAGATGGGCAGGAGGCGGAGCAGTACCAGAGGAGTCGGGAGAGGTGCTGATGTCTACTCACCCTCCTCGGAGCAGCCGCTCCCGCATGGTGGAGAAATCCATAGGGTTTTTGATAATGCGCCGGTACCCACTCACCAAACGTGGGTTCACAGGCTCCAGAAAAGGCCAGGCTGCATCATGGGACTCCATCTCCATCAGGATAATCCTACCATTAAAGGGACAGTGATGGCTGCATCTCAGGAAGCAGACACACTGACCCGCCCCGCCTTTTCCTCTGGCAAAGGTAGAGCCGATCGTCCACAGAATCACCCAACTCACTCGCAAAATGTGAGATCGCTGTGATGGTTCCGCATGGAGAGCCGCCGCCGCTTCGATGGCGACAGCCCTTCCTCTGAGTACCGAGGCACTGCTGGGCTTTCTCGGCCCCTCGACAGTACACGGCGTGGGCGGCCATCACCCTCTGGGAAGTTCAGCACGTAAGTACTTTTCCGCTTCTGGCCTCGTTTTGGGAAGCCAGGCTTCTGAGTGAATTCTCCTTCTACCTGCTACAGGTAGAAAAAGATGAGATCAGCAACATCTGAAGATGTACTTGGCGTGCCCTCCAGTTCATTCCAATTCCTACATGTCTAAGTGTGATCAGCTTCCAAATACTTTCACACATACGGCAGCATGTGAATTTATTCACGTAACCCAATATAGTAGGCAAAGGGGAAAGTATAATCACTCCCATTTCACAGAAGAAAGCAAGTGAGGCTATAAAATCTGTGACTTGTCCAAAGGAGGAACAGCACTCAGGAACCCAAGGTCTCCTAGCACCCAGTTGGAAGATCTTTCCAACGACAGACTGAGGCGTGGGGAAAATGGTATTTGTAGGGTTGGTAGTCAATAGGATGAGAAAGAAAATCTCTGACTTCTGCTTAGGAGTGGGAATGAGAGAGCAGAAGGCTTACCTGGGCCAAACAGACAGCACAGAACCAATCTCCCTCTGGAACAGTTTCCATCTTGGGCCGATGGCAGTATATGTGGCAGCCACGGTCACACCCATCACAGAGCAGAAGAAACTCATCGTTGTCACCTTTCCGGCACACTAGACAGGTCTAGACCAAGGTTGTGAGAAGGCAGGGTGAGCCTCCTTCTGCAGTGACCCCACCCACTTGTGCTGATTGGCTCCCCAGCCTTCCCAGGCTCTCCCAGCCTCTTACCACTTTGTTGACGGACTTCTCCCAGGCAATGGACCTCTCCAGCTGGCCCAGGCACAAGCACACCTGGGCTGCACTCCGACACCGCTCCAGTGTCTGGCGCCAGGTCCGAATGCGAGGGGTGATCTCATATGATCTGGAGAGAGAAAGTGGTGATCTTTGGATGAGTAGAATCCATTAAACTTCTTCCCAAGACCAAGAATTGGGAGGGGAGAGGGGACACTCACATCTCTGCAGTGGTGCACTGAGGGGCAGCACTGGGTGTGCTGAGCAGGGCCTTCTCTAGCACAACCTCATGAGCTGGCCAGAGGGGCTCCCGTAGGTACCGCCGCTCCACATTCTGCTCCAGGGCAGCCAGTCGCATCACAGCCAGGTCCAGAGGGTTGGTAGTTTTACGCTGGGGGGCGAGTCCTTCCCTGCCTCGACCTCTCCAGGTGATATCCTCCTGGGAGTCAGGTAGGTGCTCACAGTAGGCCAAGTCTTCGCGAACAGAGTCTGGGCTAGGACATGCCCAGCCCTGCAGGTGGGAGAGAAGGATAGAACTCCTCATTGTAAAGGAAATTAAGCATAAAGAAAAATGTGACCCATTATGGTCACAGGAGATCACTTGTGAAGGAGAGACCCACATATTTTTCCCAAGAGAGTAACACCCTTCAACAACCCCCTGCCCAGTGCCAGCCTGTGTACCCGAATCTGTAGGTCAGACAGGATGACCCGCTGTTCCAGCTCCTCTACCCACTGAAGCACAGCCAGGTCTGTCTCATACGTCTTCTCTTTGGGGGACCAGCTCATAACCCCTTCTTGAAAACCAGATAACTGACTGGGCTCAAAGATGGAATCTGAGAAGACAGAGCACAGAGTGAAAGGCCACCAGGCCATTGTACACAGCAGCAATTCAGCATTTACTTAGGCTCTGAAGCTCAGGCTGGGTCCAAGCACCTTACCAGTTAAGGGCCGCAGGCAGACTTCCTTCAAGAAGTCCCTGTGCTTATTGAGGTGTTTGTGAAGGGCCTTCTCTCGGATGCCTCGTGGGTGCAGGGCCTTGAGCGTGGCATCCAATGTCTCAGGATCTCGGATCCACCACCAGCCTGAGCACATCTCTGTGGACAGAATTGATGTATTTGGGGTGGGGTGGGCACCAGCATGAATCACACAGCCCACATCTGATGCCACTCCTACCTGTACTATTACCCCCACTGCACCCCAAGGTCGCTCACCAGGAGGAACAGGCTGGGCTGTCAGCTGGTTTAGGTAACGCTGCTCCATCTGTTTGAAGAACTTGCTGGGAGGTCTCCCTCTCCGTTTTGGTTGTCCCAGCCCTTTGGGACTCTGTGATGTTTCGCCAGGGTCTCCTGTTCGCCTTTTAGGAGCCACCCCAGGCAAGGGGGTGGAAGAGCGCTGCACTGGAGAACAGGGGCTGGCCGCACTGGGCCTATTCACCTGTGCATGAGATGAAACATAGGGGATGAGGGTTTTTCATGTTTATAGGACCCTAATGGCTACCTATTCCTTCCCCCAATCTTAGCAACAGTCCACAGCCAGGCAATGGAGCCTGTGGCAAGAGGAGGTCAGGTGCACACCACTAATCCTGGCTACTCACTGGCTTGGAGGAGACAGGTGGCTGAGGGGAGGGCGTGGACTGGTCCTCAGAAGCCGCAGGGGGTGGGGTGGGGGCAGCGTTGCAGAGCATCTGGGCCGAGAGGTCACACCAGGGGGCTTGGGACTCAGCGCTGGATTCTGCCTCTTCAGGATCTGGCTCCTCCAGAGGCTGTGATGGCGTCGGGTCCAGTTTTCCAGGGCTGCTATCAGGTGTGAGGACTGAGCTGCTCAGCAGGGAGCCGTGGCTCTGAGTCTGGCTCAGCCAAGACAGGAAGGCTGACTGGCTGAGGTCATGCTGGCTCTGACCCAAAGACAAAAGCGAGCCTTCTGGCTCCAGGAATCCATTATGGGTTACAGGCTGGGACTGAAGCTGGGGTTGGGCATAAGCCTGAAGCGGAGGGTAGGGTTGAGTCTCGGGTTGAAGTTGGACTTGGGGCTCTTCTGAGGCCTGACAGCTGACAGGAGACTTAAGGTGCCTAGGTTGCATAGACTCAGGCTTGGTTTTCCGAGGTCGGCCTCGGGCCCGGGCAGGAGAACTGGCAGAGGTGCTGGAGCCAGCTAATTCCCTCTTCAGAGAAAAGGGGGCAGGGCTGGGCGCTGCGTGGGAAGCCACTTTTAAGGAGTCAGTTTCCTGCTTTATCATATCCTCAGGAACTGCAAAGAAAAGTGAAGAGCTTAAGACATACACCGACACATAAGAAGAGAGAAAAAGGGTGTATAGATGCAGGATATACACTTTCTTTTACTCTTGGTCTTAATGAGATTCTACTGGGACTTATATGCCAATGAACACAGTATCTGGGAAGGAAATACTATTCTCCCAAGTAATCAGCAGCAGTATAACTGTAAGCTAACATTTATGAAGAACCAACTATGTGCCAAGCTCTACTCTAAGAACATTAATTTTAAACCTCTCAATACTCCTATGAAATATATATACTATTATCTCCATTTGATAAATTAGGAAACTAAAGTATACAGCTGGTAAATGGCAGAGCAGGTACACAAGCGGTCTTCCTCTACAGCCTATGCTCTTAACCACTACGGAATACTGATTCTCATACAATGAAAGACACCTAGGTGACTAGGCAAAGGAAAAGGAATTACTGAACTTTTGTTCAATAGGTCTCAATTCAGGCTCCCATGACACACCTACCTAAGCTCCCCTCTGTTCCTTCCACAAAGATACCAGCCAAATAGGGCAACACCCAGTAGTTGCGTCTGTAGCGGTCCTGACCCAAGGAAAATGCCCGAAGCATCTGGGATGAGTGAAGCAGCTTTTTTCGAAAGAAGAGCTGACGCTGGGTAGACAATGGAAAAGGAAGATGAATAAAAAACATATTTCCAGAGTGACAGTGGTGATTTCATTCAGTATATGGGAGAAGAGCACTAGTTCTCAGCTTCCCTATAAAATTGATACCATCTGGGCCCAACTCATAAGGTGATCAATTCTCGCCCAGCCTGTATCTCCAGCTCCTGGGAGGTTAGAAGCATAATACCTTGCTGAGTTTTTCTATCTGGCGTTCTAGCTCTGGAATGCTAGATGCTGTGACATCAACCTGGAGAAGAAACAAGGGGACAAGAGAAAAGGAATGATCAGATTTAAGAAAGAGAAATGCATTTAACCCTTGAATAATGACAAGTTAAAAATGCTGACACCCAGACCTAGCCGGTTTGGCTCAGAGGACAGAGCATCAGCTCACGGACTGAAGGGTCCCAGGTTCGATTCCGGTCAAGGCCATGTACCTCGGTTGCATGTATCTGGCCCTTGTCAGGGCTCGTGCGGGAAGCAACCGACTGATGTGTCTCCCTCTCTCTGTCTCTCCTTGTCCCTTCCACTCTCTCTAAAAATCAATGGAAAAATATCCTCAGATGAGGATTAACAACAACAACAAAATGCTGACACCCTCCTTCCCCACAGTAAAAAATTCAAAAATAATTTTCTACTCCCCTAAAACTAAACTACAATTGTTCCTTGGTATCTGCAGGGGATTGGTTTCAGGACGCCCTACAGACATTAAAATCCACAGATGCTCAAGTCTCTCATGTAAAATAATGCATACACTCAGACTCCAAACTGCGGACTGAAAATATGTAGTTTTCAATCCAAAGTTGATTGAATCCATAGATATAACCTATGTATATGGAGGACTGACTGTATGTTTATTTTTTTTATTATTATTATTGTTATTTTTGTTACTCCTCACCCGAGGATATTTTTCCATTGATTTTTAGGGAGAGAGGAAGAGAGGAAAAGACAGAAACACTGCGGGAGGGAAAGCCATCAACGGGTTGTTTTCTGCACAAGCCCGGGCCTGGGCCAGGGAGGAGCTTGCAACCAAGATACGTGCCCTTGACTGGGATCAAACCCGTGACCCCTTGGTCCACTGGCTGATGCTCTATCCACTTAGCCAAACCGGCTAGGGCTGTATATTTATTTTTAGAAATCTGCGTGTAAGTGGACCCGCACAGTGCAAACCCATGTTGTTTAAGAGTCAACTATATTCCATTTCCCAAATCCAATATTCCTTGGTCTGAGGCTAGTACCTCTCCATCTCTTCGACCCCTACGGCCATGGACAGCTGCTGTACTCTCCTCCTCTTCTTCCTCTTCCATGCCACTAGTCTCCTCCATGATCCGAGAGCTGCGCCTCCGCCCTAGGCCTTCCTCTAGCCCCTGCATCTCTACTTCAGTCCGCCCAGTTCGCTTGGCCAGAGCAGTTTTCAGTCTTGAAACCGAGATTAAAGGAAATTATGGTGAGGAATGTGATATTACCACAAAAGGAATACCTGGAATCCTGAGCCCTGGGGTGAAGTTCCAACCTCAGGGGAGGGACTAAGAAGCATCAAAATCTGGGCAAAAGCCCTGACTAAGCTTCCCTCTTTCTCCCTCTGGACCCTACCCTCTGTCCTTTCCCTACCTCCGGAGTCGGCCTTCAACAATCCACTTGTTTTTCCTGTAGTTGGACATACTCTCCAGAGTCTTGTCAATCTCACTGCAAGAGAAAAGGGAATGGGATTTTGAGGTAACCTGGTGGCACACACAAAAAAGGGAAGTTCAAGGGAAAAGGGGCTGCAGCCTAAAGCCTAGATTGAACAAATGGCAGAGGAAGTCTTAGGTTCTCTGGGGAAGGCGCTAAGATTCGGTCCCAGGTCACTCTAGCACCTTCAGAGCCTGGCAGTGGATACACATCACCTAGGACTCTAGATGGCTGAACCCCTCCCTGTCTGATTCTGACCCAGGCATACAATCACCATCCCCACCCCTGCTCCTCACTTGATGATGAGGGTGGAGCCATTGAGCTCATGTACAAGGAAGGCCAGGACAGCAGCTTTCTGTTGGGGTGGCTGGGCCTGAAAAGGCTGGGTGCGTAGGCGCTCACAGAGGACTGGCTCCACTCCATACGCCATGAGGAAGCAGCGCAGGATCTCAGATACATTGTCTCTCGTCAGTGGGATCTCCGACAGCTTTTCCCCCAAGATCTTTAAGGACTGTTTGGAGGAGAACATAATGGAAGTTAAGAGAAAGAGGAACAACTCAAGTTGCATGAATCTGGAAGAGGAAAATATAGGAGAGAACTGGGGTTAAGATAGGAAAAGAATGAAAGTTGCTAGGACAAGATGAGAGAGGACAAAGGAAAGGTGCAAAAGAAAAGCAGTAAAAGATGAACAAAATAAGCAGAGGGAGGTCAAGAAGAAAAATGAAACAGAAGGAAAAAATACAAGGAAAACAAATTATCTCTCTCTTCATTTGTCCCAATCACTTAAGGGAGGTGCTTTCATATGTTTAACTTAAAGAGAGAGCAAAACTGAGAAAAAGCATTGGATCCCAGGCCTCCCAGCCTGCCTTGGAAAGGATCTCACCTGACAGTGGGAGGGCAAGCCAGGATCATAGAGTGCAGCCTTCAGGAGCCGCACCAGCAGATCTTGCACCTCGCCCACACTGTCGCCTTGATACAGGAGTCCCTCTTGCAGGACCCCTAAACTAGGTACATCTTTGGCAGGGTCAAAGCCCAGCACCTTGCCGAAGCTGTGCAGGAACTCCACAATGGTCAGGCAGTCTGAGAAGGTCTCGCTAGGCAGGATCAGACCAGGGATGTGTGAGAAGTCAGGCAGAGGCTGTAAGGATAAAAGCGGTAGGGGGTTCTGTCAAAGGCTGGAAGGCCACAGTCTGTCTTCCTTAATCCAAGTGTCTTCACAACTGGCCCCTCCAGGACCCAGGACCCCTCACTACCTGGTGGTCAGTCAGACACATATCCTCTGTGGGCTTCTTCATCTCCTCCAAGATCATCTGCTGCCTCTGCCGCTCCTCCAAGCACCTCTGCGTGACCTGTGTTTTATCTGCTTTACAGGCTGGTTTGGCTTTGGCCAGCTCCTCCTTTTCCTTCGTTTTTACCTTCTCCTTCTTCTCCCTCTTAACCTTTTCCTTCAGTTTTTCCTGCTTTGTCTTTACCTTCTCAGCCTATCCACACAAAGGAGAGAGGAATTAACAGTGCCATAAAAATTCCAGTCACCACCCTTCCCTATTCCCCTGCCTCCCACCCCAGAGCTCAGAAACAACTATAAAAAAAGACCAACTCACATATGTCTTGCAAAATCAGTCTGGTGACTTCAAAGTTATACTTGTGTGTACATGCACCTACCTTGGATTTCTTCTTAGCTTCCTTCTGCTTTAAGCTCTTGGTCTCTTGTTTCCGCTTGTTTCTGGCCTGTAAACCATAAGGGAAGTCATTTCTCCTCAAACTCTGAAAGCATCTCTGCTTGGGCTAGGATTCCAAAAAGACAAGGATGCTGGGGAGGAGAGGTGAGAGATGGGATAAGGGGTTGGAAATGGATTCTTTCTCTCACCCTGGAGATGCCCACATTCATCTTGAACAAGCCCAATTCTCTAAGTCATTCCCCACAAAATTCCACGTAATCAAGGTATGCTGGCTACATGGAGGTTGCCAGATGTAGGAAATAACTGGTTAATAGGAAATGTTAACCCACTGTGTAATCTCTGATGTCCCTCACCTGCCCTTGGGTAGTAGTCTGACACTCTCCACGTTGTACCTTCTGCTTCATCTTCTTCTTGATTTTATTCATCTTTGCTTTATCGTCCTCATTCAGTGTTTCTGTGAGCACAGACAGAAAAATAAAGCGTAAAGCAGGCAAACCAATCTCCAGCATTCAGAGCAATATATGCATATTACAAAGCTGGCTTCCCAAGCAACTCCCTGGAGAATCTAGAAGTGTTTTTTTTTTTAAAAAAAGATATATTTTATTTCTTTATTTTTAAGAGATTTAAAAATTTATTTTTAGAGAGAGAGGACGGGAGAGAGGAGAATGAGGGGGGGAACACTGACATGAAAGCAAAGCATTGATCGGCTGCCTCCTGCGCACCCCTACTGGGGATGGAGCCCACAACACAGGCATGTGCCGACCGGGAATTGAACCGGCAATCTTTTGGTGCATGAAAAATGCACCAACCAACTGAGGCACACCGGTAAGGGATTTTTGTTGTTGTTTTTTTAAGTATACAAAATAAAATGTTGGGATTGGAGGGCCAATGTAGAAGAGGAACCTGCTATGGGAGTAGAACAAAGAACTCAAATGGTATCTTTGGCCCAGAAACACCAGTCTCCAGAATAGACTGCATTGCTTAAGAAGGTGTCCTAAAGGCCACGATGGCAGAGTAGCCTCGTAGCCGAACCATCTCCCACACTATTTGACAATGGCAGCAACTCACAGACTATGATTTTAGAGCGGAGAATGGAAACAGAAAATCAAATTGCCAGGAAAAGACAGTGGTCTCCAGACTTGGAAGTAATGATTAACCAGGAAAGAAGGGCCCGAGTAATGGACATCTCAGTGCAATCAGATCAATAGTGACAGAGCTGTTGTTTATGCTCAGTTCCTATGTCTTGCTCCATAGAAAGATCTGAATTTCTTCCCCTTTGGAAAACTGAATATTAAATGTGATTCTGCAAACAGCAGTGTTTTAGAATGAATGTTTCTGATATGATAGTACCTATCCTATTCTGGCATAGAAACACTGCCACATTTGTACAACAATCCTGTAGGTTGGACAGATACTATCTGCAGATGAACCACTATAGGCTTCTATTAAAGTATAAGTGACTGGCTCTAGGTCACACAGTCAGAAACTGGCAGAGCTGGTACTTTGAATTAGGAGTCAGAAGACTCCAAAATTTTTCAAATTTTTCATACTATATCAGGGTAAATGTTAATATTTATTAAAATATTAGACATTTTCTACCTGTCTATCACACTGAAACAGTGTAAATTATCTTATGAATTCTGAACCTCCATGATGGCGGCAATGAGTGAAGTAAGAGTATATCACCCAAACCAGTAAGATAAATAAGAAGCTGAAAAGATGGTAAAAAGGACATGAAAGCCCTCTTCTCTCATAACATATGGGGACTGCACAAGGCTCCACTAGGTAAGAGCAACTCAAGAAGAAACTAACCGTTAAAAAAGCACAAAAGAGCTGGGACCCTGATGCTGCTTTCCAGGGAAGAGGAGGGGGATTCAGATGCATTCTGTCCGACAATGTTAGTCATGTTGGGAAACTCAGCCATTAGAAATTCATCAAGATTTCAGAAACCTCATAGAGCAAGCAGAATCTCAAAGTAAGAAACACCTCTAACAGTTACCAAATATTTACTTGGACGTAAAGTATAGCAAAGAGCAGCTATTTTCAACTGGTGTGCTGTAAGAAATTTTAAAACATGCAATACCTGACTATTTAATCAGGGGCACTGACCTCTTTCCCCTAAGATTGTCAAATTAAAAAATGACAACAGCCAATACAACAAGTCAATAACATTGTAGTAACTATGTACAATGCCAGGTGGGTACTAGGATTATCAGGAGAATCATTTCATAAATTATATAATTGTCTAACCACTATGCTGGACACTTGAAACTTAACAAAAACAATATTGAGCCCTAGCTGGTTTGGCTCAGTGGATAGAGCATTGGCCTGCAGAGTGAAGGGTCCTGGGTTCGATTTCCGGTCAAGGGCACGTGCCGGGGTTGTGGGCTTGATCCCCAGGATCCCCAGTGTGGGGTGTGCAGGAAGCAGCCAATCAATGATTCTCTTTCATCATTGATGTTTCTATCTCTCCCTCTCCATTCCTCTCTGAAATCAATAAAAATATATTAAAAATATAGATTGTCAACTGTAATTGGAAGAGAAAAAAGAGGAACAGCACTGTACCTTGGGCCTCCAGTTTCTTTGTGGGGCGGTTGTCTGTCTTATTCAATAGCTCAGTGATTTTGACCTTGGGTGGCCGACCTCGGCCCCGTTTCACCTTGGGAACTTCCTTGGTCTTGGCATTCTCAGTGTTTCGAGGTCGGCCCCGTTTCCCAGTAATTGCCTGAATCCTAGACGGGATCTCCTCTGCTGACAGTTGTATCCACCGCAAGCCCTAAGAGAATGAGGAACACTGTTACAATGGGAGGGAGTCAGTGCAAGCCTTCTGGCACTGTGAACCATTCAATGCCCCAGATCCTCCAAACCCCACAAAAAGAAAGCTGCAGCTTATCTACCAACCCTTTCTTAGGGACAAAAGTATATTTAACCCTTGGGTCTGTACCTCCGGTGTGTCTCTCTCTTCAAAGAAATCTCCAACAGGCATACGGGGACTGAAGCTGAAGTGCTCACGGCGGACACTGTGTACCACGTTGCGGTTCAGGTACTAAAAGGAAGAGATAAAGTGGCATTAATGTCCGGCCAGCGTGGCTCAGGGTTGAGCGTCAACCTATGAACCGGGAGGTCATGATTCGATTCCCGGTCAGGGCACATGCCCGGGTTGCAGGCTTGATCCCCAGTGTGGGGTGTGCAGGAGGCAGCCGATCAATGATTCTCTCTCATCACTGATGTTTCTCTCTCTCTCTCTCTCCCTCTCTAAAAGCAATAAAAATATAGTTAAAAAAACAAATAACAAAACAAACAAAGAAAAATGGCACTAATGAAATCATAGCCCTACCAAAATTTTTGGCCAGCAATAGCAAAGGAGCAGTCCCCAAAGCAGACAATGGCAGCCTGTTGCCACTGGACCCAAGAAAGGAGTCTGTACGTCCCTAAAAGCCCATGAAAGCTGCATTACCTTGATCACTTCCGGGAACTGCTTCATCCTCTTCCCACAGGGGCCATAATACCAGGTCTCGCCCTGCCATCTGTGGCTGCCCTTCTTGATTCGCACCTCTCTCCGCCACCTGCCAGAGAAGCACACGGGCCCTGCCGCCAGGTCACACCCCTATCCACTCTCAAGCCACCCAGGAGTCAAGCCCACTGAGCAATGATCCTCCCCACTTCTCTCTCACTAGAACTTCATGTAGATGCAAACACAGCCTGAGATACAAGCTTGGCTAGATGGCAGGCCTGAGTGCTACTAACCCCTCAGGGCCTCAGGGGAAAGTAGTAGGCCAAACTGTACAAGCCCAGAAAGGCCTCCACTCCTCCTTTTACAAAGCCAGTGATACAAGCAGCCAGAAACCCCCCATCACTGATGCCATTCAGGGAAATTACTGGGTTTCCAATAAAGAGGGTAAAGACCTAAGGGAATAAAGGCAGAAACTACAGAGGATGGGGGGAGGCAAGAGGAAGAGTAAACTCACTGCTAACTCCGTGAAATGACTCCGAAGGCCATGGTTTAGTCAAGAACTCTGTGTTCTGAGCAACAGATTATTCTAAGCCTAAGCCTTATCTTTCTCTCAAAACTTTAAGCAAAACTCAGACTTGGTGACCACGAGTAGCCTAGAGGGGCAGGGGTGGAAAAAATCAGGAAGGCACTGATTCTTACAAGGCCCTTGGTGTCAACTGACTTGTTTATTTTGGTCACGTACTGTTCTTGCCCTTACCTCTCTGAAGAACATTTAAAAAAGAAGCCAATTCATTGGGACTAAGCCACACGTCATTCACAGCTAGCCATTCTCAGCATATAGGACAAGTCAGCTAATTTGAATATCTGAGCCCTAGGGTCACCACCTGGGTTTGGAAATATAATAGCTGTAGCCCTCTGAGTAAAAAACTGAGTGGCCATAAAATGAGGAAAGAATAGATGAGGAGAGGCAGACCCTGAGAGGAAGGAAAGCCTAGGAACCTCATGAGAAACGTTATCATTGTTGACAACTGTACTTTAATCCACTCTTGTCTAGCCCATTCCTCCCCATCCCAGATGAGGAGCTCCCTTCCCTTCTTCCTAGAGTCATTCATTAAATTTGTCAAAGTCAACACATGTAGCAAACTAGAGCATTTACCCATGTTGGAGGGGAAGACGAACTTCTTCTGGGGTAGCAATTCGTCTCCTTAGAACATCACCTTGGGAGAAAAATAGGGGACACTGAAATAAGAATTCAGCAAAATAATGAAACAACAGGACAGCAGGGAAGGGCGCAATACCCCATGAACAGAAAGTTTTCCTGGAACCAGCTAGGGATGGAACAGAATCTAGACACTCACCACCACCAGAAGTAGGGACTCCTTCTCCAGTGACCTCTTCCAAGCCAGCGGTGGTTTCAGGGAAGCTGCTGACATCCTTATCTGCTGGGGAGGCTGTTGGGAAGACAGCTGCAGGGGAAGCTTCGGTGGATGCTTTCGGGGGGGTCACTGGTGAGGCCGGCAAGGAAACTTCTGAGGAGATTGGTGGGAAGGCTGGTGAGGAAGCTGGAGAGACTGTTGGGAAGGCTGCAGGGGAGATTTCCGGGGAGGCTGCTGGGGAGACTTCTGGAGAGATATCTGGGGAGGCTGTTGGACAAACTGCCAGGGAGATTGCTGGGGAGGCTGTTGGTGAGACTGCTGGTGAGGTTGTTGGATGTAGCTGAATAGTGGATGAATGGTCAGGGGCTGGCTGGGTCAGAGGTGGTGGGAAGTCTGAAGCCACCTGAGTCTCCATTTCTTGTTCTGCATCACTACCATTATTCAGGTCAAAGCCGTTATCTAGAAGCCAAAGGGACAGGATGGGTAAAGGAAAAATGGTGTCATATAAAGCAAGACAATCTACTCAGTCAAACCTGGACTAAGATAAGCAGGGCTACTTCAAGGGCTTGTCCTGAAAGCTGGTAAAAGAGAATTAGTCTCTGGCTGTCCTACCCATTCAGGAAGGTTAAAGGGCAAAGCTGCTGCTGCTGTCACTGTGTGAAGAATTACCTTTTACCTGGAGCCAGTAAGGCCTCTGGCCTCCTTTTTCCTGCAAACTCCAAACCTCACACGTCCTTTTGGGCACAGGGCAGTGAGAGCGGAGCAGCTTGTGCCTTCTAAGTCCCACCACACACTATCCCAAAGCCCCCTCAGATCCCAGCAAGATGCTTTCACAGATATCCCACCCCTAAGGCCTAACTATGGGACAACAGTGTGCTCTCACTTTTTCCCAGGTCAAGGACTTTCTTTGTCCTACTCTCCTCACTTACCTTGTAGGACAGACTCCCCAAGGACGGGTGGAGAGGTGGGGCTGGCAAAAATAGAGGCTGAAGTTTGACTGTCATCTGCCAGAAGACTGAAGTGAGTGGCATTATTGAGGGAAGGACAATCAAGGGCAGAGATCACAGGGCTGTCCTCAAGAGGCAGCTTGTCCTCTGCATCCATCAGTTCCGTATCATCTATACCATAGAGTCCTCCACTTACTGGCTCTTCAGGGGGCGAAAAAATCAGAAAGCAAGATTTAAGAAATACTTGTCTGAATATATCTAATTCTAGTCCCCACAGTGTAAAGATTCTAATAATAAATTAGGGAAATTTTGTAGCCCTCTTTTATGAAAGAGTAAAGTCACCAGGCTATAGGGATCATAAAAGCTTGAAGTGGAAATGAAGGGAAAAGCATGGGCCCTATAACAACCCCCAGACCAACACAAAAAATTCTAGCATCTATCACAAAATAGGCCTTTCTTATATTTCAGTGGGGCAAAAGGTAATTGTTCACTGGCAAATGTCTTTCTACTTAGTAGGAACCCAAACAGCCCAACTGTGTGGTAATAAGTCTCTATCCAGTGAATTATTAAAGCCCAGGGCTCATGGCCAAAAGGAACATTGGGAGAGAACCTGGGAAATGAACCAATTCAGCTCAGAGTGCAGTTGGCCGAGTCAAGCTAGCGGCATGAGACCGTGGTCTGCCACAGGAGTATCTGGAGGTCTCAATGCCCCAGATTCCCAAATCCTTTCCCTGGTTTACTATCTATTCCAGGTGACAGAAGCTGGCTATCCTTCTGCATGGTTAAGTTGAAGAGAGCCAGCCTCCAAGCCTACCTGGTGCCAGGGTGTTAAAGGGCTCCAGAGAGACTTCACTGAGGATTGGAGTGTCTTCCAGTTGATCAGGAAGATGTGAAGGGTCATCTAAGCAGCTCACTGTGGGGTCAGGGACCAAGACCGAGACTTCTTGGTGTAATGACTCCACAGAAGGGATGGAGCCATTGTAGCCACACATCTTCAATTCTAGGAAAGAGCAAAAGGAAAAACAGTGCCTTCACCTGGTTCCTTTAGCTATAGCAAGCAGCCCATCTTCACTAGAGGGATGGTCATTCTTTCAACATTTATAAGTGCGAGTTCTATGTCGGATACCTTTCATATCAAGATATTCTCAGTAAGCAGAATACTCACTGAGTACTATTAAAATCCTATAGCAGGAATGGGGTCTGAGACAAGACTCCCATTGTGTTGGCAGCTATTTCCCCCACTCAGTGGAAACAGGTGGTTAACAGATACAACATCCTGTGATTTCACAGGGTGCTCGCCCTTATTCTTGGAATCAATAGCAAACTAAGCATTTATCTATTTAGAGGGCAAAGTTGAGAGGGAAGATCACATGTACCAACAACAAAAAAAGAAGGAAACTGTGAGCAGACAAGCAATGGTATGCTCTGCCGGCTTCCTTCCCTCCTTCAAATGCTAATCACTATTAGGGCTCAGGCCACTTTAGCAGCCAGTCTAGCCGTGCCATAGTCAAGTCAAATTGACCTCAATGCTCCCTGCTAATGCCCAACCCCTTCCTATATTTTGGAAGAAGCCCTGATACAGTGTCTGTTGGGGCTGTTTCAGGCTCGCCCACCTGCCCTCTTCAGGCCAGCAGCTCTGCAGGAGCTTGAAATAATTTGCACTCCCACTCACGAGCTGGTGCTGCTGCCACAAAAACACCAGCCACTTGGCTCTGCTAACCACCAACATGCAAATCAGCCTCCACTGCAGAGAGCTGGAAAGACAAGTTTTCCTCACCTCAAAAAGCCACTGCCCCCATAGCCCCATTTTCCTATTCCCCACCAAGCTCCCAGGCCCACAGTAATACCTGGCTGCTCTTCTTCCAGCTCCAGGCTGCCTACCAAGCCAGTGCCATTCTCTGCCACAACTGAAGTCAGCTCCTTTTCTGCCTCATCAGGATGAATACCACTGCCTACCTCCTGGGAGGGGGCAAAAGTCTGGATGCTGGAGCCCAACATGGGAGAAGTCTGTGGGGAGGTGAAAAAACTAGGGGGTCCATTGGGCATCACCTCAAAATTCTGGTCAGGAAAGGAATCATACAGTTCCTGTGAGTCGAAGTTAAGCCCCATGGGACTCTGGGTACCGTTGGCCCAGAACTCTTGGCTCCCAGCCCGAAGGTTAGTGTTGTGACTTGGGGATGAAGGTTGTCGGCTGCCTCCAAGGATGCCATTGAGTGGGTATTGTCCCCCCGAGAACTGGGAGAGAAGGGGTGGGTCCTTGAGGTTGCTGCCAGGATTGGCGGGTGGGTATTGTGAGTAATTCCAGAGACAGTCGTAGGCCACGTGGGGTTGATGGAGGTGTGAGGTGCTGGAGGAGTGGGGAGCAGAGTTCAAAATCCCTGAAGTAGTAGTGTGAGATACAGTAGATAAGCCATTAACATTCACATCCCCATTCAAACCTGGCAGAAAAGGAGGGAAAAGGGTCAGTTACAGATATGTGTGCAAGTAACTCTACCAACTCTAGCCAAAAGAATAACACTGACTAGAAAAAGGGAAGGTGAAGGGGAGGGGATTCCCCCTCTGCTATATTTATGTCTTTTTGGTCTCCAGGGAACACCCAACACAGATGCTCCTGTATATAAGCTTAGCAACTGCTGCTGAGGCTACTGAGTAGGGGGCTGGGGAGCTCTCCTGGTCTACCACAGGAGTGAACAGCAGAGAGCTGGCTGCTACTGACGCTCAGGGCTGTTTATTTTGTTTAAATGAAGCTATTTGCAGATTCCCTACACTGACTTGCATTCTTTCCCATCCTCACTCCCTAAAGGAATTTTCCCCTGGATTGGCATGACTGAATTCTCCTGGCCCCTCTTTTCCCCAGTGCCTATTTGGCCCCACAGTGGGACCAGAAGGGACAGCCTTCACCTCACTGGCACATGCAGATACAGCACTTCGTGCTGGGCTAAGAATAGAAGTTGCAGTCATCACAGCAGCAAGATCCCAGCTCAGAAGACTTGGACTGGCCTCTCCCCATAAGTACTGGGGTGGGGTGGGGAGATCTCTGCATGACCGGTACTGCAGATTTCAATTCTCAACACCAATGACAACCTCTACACTCAATCAAATAAAAAGGAACCAAGATATAAGGAAGCTGGGGCAAAGGGGTCCTCCAGTGAAATAAAGAAACTTCTATCTACCTACAACCTTATGGAGAGTAGGAGGGATGGGTGGGAAGTATACGCCTATGGTAGTATTTTTTTGCTGTAAGGAAGAAGTGAAGCATTGGGCTTCTCTCTGCTTCAAAGCATAAAGTACCTGAAACCCAGGCAAGATTATAGAGAGGTACTTGGCAGAGCCATGGTTCAGAGCAAATGATAAGCCAAATCCAGGAAAAAGCCTGATCCTGGCAATAACAAGTCCAGCTGGAATTAGATGTTTCTCTCTGGGGAACTAGATAAGTAAGCATTAAAACTCTCCATGTCTCTATCTTCCATCCTCAAGGACAGGAGGTAGCACAAGCATTCTGCCCTCTTTTCTGTTGAACAAATTAAAAGGGAAACACATACCAACCTTCAACCCCACCCTTAACCCCCACCCCATCCTTAGGGTGGCTTCTCCAACCTCTAAATACAGCTTCTCAGAAAGCGGACCCCTCACCTCTCTCATGGGTCCCACCTGATTATCAGAAGCCTTAGCCACCTCGCCACTCTCTGGCACAGCCAGAGAACAGGGAAGAGCAGGCTAAGATGAAAAAGCCAGGATCTTTTTCAATCTCTTCCAACCTTTAGTCAAGACTAAAAGTATTGCTTCCATTACCCCCTAGAACTTGTCCTTAGAAGCTTGATTTCCTTCCAGCAGCTGGAGTTCTGAGGATTCCCTCCCTCCCTCCCTCCCTCCCTTTCCCCCTGGCACAGAGCTGAGGTAGCCAGCCCAGAGGGGATCCAAATCTTGTCCCATTAACCTGATAAAGGAACGATGCCCATTCCCATTCCAGGCCATGTGGCCCTCACACTCACTTTTCCCTTGCTGGGGGAAGTTCATGGGAGACCCGTTAGTGTAGAGGCCCTCCCCTGAGGAGGGGGAGGGTTTCAGTCCTGAGGCAGCAGGTGCAGGGGGAAGGCCAGTAAAGTTAAAATGGTCGTTGGCCTCCATTTCTGTAGGAGAGGAGAGAGGGGGGGGGGGAAACACTGGTGGTTAAACAAAGTTATGTCACTTGAAATTCTCTAAAGGGATTGCTATCCTTACTTCTATCTACTTACCCTTCTCCTACCGTAGAGACTAAAGGTAAAAGAGGAAAAAACATACTCCTAACCTGGACACTGACCATACAGAAACAGTCTTTTTAAGTCAGCCTTGTAGAGATAAAAAGAGTTAGTGAGAAAAACAAAGACACAAGCCTGCAGGAGTCTTTCCCCTGTGTTAGCCCTATCCTTTTAAAAATATATACATTTTTTATTGATTTCAGAGAGGAAGGGAGGAGGGAGAGAAAGAAACATCAATGATGAGAGAATCACCGATCAGCTGCCTCCCGCATGTCCCCCACTGGGGATGGAACCCACAAACCCAGCATGTGCCCTGACTGGGAAATGAACAGTGACCTCCAGTTCACAGGTCAATACTCAACCACTGAGCCACACTGGCCAGGCTAGCCCTACCCTCTTCAGTCCCAGTCCAAGTTACCCTTCTATGTTAGATATTAGCCCCCTATTGTAACATTTAACATTCTCCATCCTTTTGGCTTTTTTCCCTTCAAAGCAAGGCCAGAGTCCTACAGGTTCTCAAAGCCATCTTATTTTTTTTTTTTAGCATATTTTTATTGATTTTTAAAAATTGATTTCAGAGAGAGAAAAGAAGAGGGAGAGATAGAAACATTAATGATGAGAGAGAATCATTGATCCACTGCCTCCTGCACACCCCATACTGGGGATCGAGTCTGCAACCTGGGCATGTGCCCTGACCAGAAATCGAACTCCCTGACCTCCTGGTTCAGGGTTGATGCTCAATCACTGAGCCACGCAGGCCTGGCTCAAAGCCACCTTTTTTATAGGAAGCCACAGAATGGGGGTATTGGCTGAAAAGCATATTTGATATATATCCTTTGTTTTATTATTATAGTTGAGTTAAACAATTCTTTAATATTTTTTATTGATTTCAGAGAGAACAAGAGGTGGGGAGAGAGATAGAAACATCAATGATGAGAGAGAATCATTGATCGGATGGCTGCCTCCCGCACACCCCCTTACAAGGGATCTAGCCTGAAACCCAGGCATGTGCCCTGAATGGGAATCAAACCATGACCTCCTGGTTCAGAGGTCAACACTCAACCACTGAGCCACACCAGCTGGGCTCAAGTTAAACAATTTCCACGTTATCCTATCCAGAGTCCTCGCTATCTGAAGAAGATAATATTGTTACCTTAGTAAAGGGATTTGAAAAGGAGAATACATTTCAGGAAAAGTGACCATAATGGCAAAATTCAAATCACCCAGCAACACTTCTTTTTTACCATGGGAAATACCAAGTTCTCCAAGAATTCAGCTCAGAAGTGTCAGAGGTTAAATAAGAGGGTGTCTCAAGGAATATTACTCTGTTATATCTACTATGGTTCATAACGTTCTGGTTTTGTGGCTTACATGTAAAAGGATACAGCTGGATATTTATATTTGTAAAGTACAGTGGCGCATTGGGATGCAGTAGTTAAAAAAGCTTTTCATTCTCTCCTGAATATGAGATATGCTCCTAGTGAAGCCCTTGATCAGAATAAATCTTTCTTTGATAGAGCAAAGAGAAGAGAAAGATAGGAAGCAGAAGCCAGAATTATTGGTAGTCTGACAAGACAATCAGATACTTATGATGTACTAGTAGTGTGCATTCTAATTTGATATGTGAGACATGATCTGTCTTGATACTGAAAAAGCAGCTCCTTGGGTTACTATGTATTTTTTAAAAAAGGGCAGAAGAGCCATAACAGGTTTGGCTCAGTGGCCAGAGTGTCGGCCTGCGGACTCAAGGGTCCCAGGTTTGATCCCGGTCAAGGGCATGTATCTTGGTTGCGGGCACATCCCCAGTAGAAGGTGTGCAGGAGGCAGCTGATCAATGTTTCTCTCTCATCGATGTTTCTAACTCTCTATCCCTCTCCCTTCCTCTCTGTAAAAATCAATAAAATATTTAAAAAAAAAAAAAAAAAGGACAGAAGAATTCAGGTAGAAAGATTTATCAAACTCCTAAGATGAGGCAATAAGCTGATCTAGGTGATGTTTTAAATAACCTCTTTTTATAACAAACTAGAAGTTGGGAGGGGGGGGCCGAAAGGAGCAGGTTAATGGGGGGAAAAGGGGGCATCTTTAATATTTTCATCAATAAAGACAAATAAAAAGGAAAAACACAGAAGCAAAACTTTTAAAAAAAATGAATAAACTGGCTAAGAGTATATATGACTACTGCCCAAGGTTTGCAAGAGTTACGTTCCTGAATATGCTAGATGATGCAAATTAGACACCATTAGGTAATATGTGAATTTAATATAATTCTGAGCATGAAATATTAACCCTGTATAGAATATGGCATGATAGCTATAAGGTTTTCCAGGCTAAATACCATAATTAGCTCTACTTTCATCAACTTTAACTACAATTTTTTAAAATACTGATTTGAGAGAGAGAAGAATGGAGGAGAGATAGAAACATTGATGAGAAACATCGATTAGCTGCCTCCTGCATGCCCCTACTGGGGATCAAACCCTGATCTCCGGGTTCATGGATCGACACTCAACCACTGAACCACACTGGCTGGGCTTAACTGAAATTTCAAAAAATAAAAGCAATTTGTGTTTTGTTGATTTAAGGGGGAAAAGTTTTTAGGATTGACTTATTTCCCCATCTTCACTCTAAAATAAGCAGCAAAGCCCTAGCTGGTTTGGCTCAGTGGATAGAGTTGGCCTGCAGACTAAGGGGTCCCGGGTTCAATTCTGGTCAAGGGCACATGCCCGGTTGCAGATTTGATCCCCAATCAATAGGGGGTGTGCAGGAGGCAGCCGATCAATGGTTCTCTCTCATCATTTATGTTTCTATCTCTCCCTCTTCCTTCCTCTCTGAAAGCAATAAAAAAAAAAGGGCAGCAAACCTAAACCTGCTATGCATCAATAAAGAAATTGGGTCTCTGCCCAGCCGGTGTGGCTCAGTGGTTGAGCATCAACCCATGAACCAGGAGGTCAGGGTTTGATTACTGGCCTGGCCAGGGCACAGGCCCAGGTTGCAGGCTCCATCCCCAGTAGGGGGTGTGCAGGAGGCAGCTGACCAATGATTCTCTCTCATCATTGATGTTTCTCTCTCCCTCTCCCTTCCTATCTCTGAAATCAATAAAAATATATTTAAAAAAGAAAGAGCCTTGGCTGGTTTGGCTCAGTGGATAGAGCATCGGCCTGCGAACTGAAGGGTCTCAGGTTCGTTTCCAATCAAGGGCACAAGTCCGGGTTGCTGGCTTGATCCCTGATAGGGGATGTGCAGGAGGTGGCCAATCAATGATTCTCTCTCATCACTGATGTCTCTATCTCTCTCTCTCCCTCCCCCTTCCTCTCTGAAATCTATATAAATATATTAAAAGAAAACAAAAAGGAAGGAAGGAGGGAAGGAGAGAGGGAAGGAAGGAAGGAAAGAAGAAAGGAAGGAAAAAAGGGAGGAAGGAAGGAGGGAAGGAAGGAAGGAAGGAAGGAAGGAAGGAAGGAAGGAAGGAAGGAAGGAGGGAAGGAACGAACGAACGAACGAACGAACGAACTGGGTCTCTATAGAGAAAGGTCTTAGGATCCCCCAGTATTTCTCTATAGTTAAAGGCCACTCCTCAGTAGTAAGGGATCTGAAAAAGAAACATCATGAGATTAATGATCCCTCTGAAATGAAAGACAACAAGGAGGAAAGTTCATTCCCTAATTCTCTAGGTTACAAAGCTTACATCACAGACCAAAGAGGATATTCATTTCAGAAGTCCTAGAAATGCTATGTCTGAAGAGCCAATCTCATCTGACCCCCACCATTCCCCTCCCTCAGTTTTATGCAAAGTCACACCTCCCCTGGTGTGTTTCTGTGACACACACACCTTCTTTCCTATGTGCACTGGACTATATCCTCCCACTCAATGATCGGTCACATTTCATTTTCCCATTTTCTTTTTGAATCCATAAAGAAACTAGTGAGTGACCTTCTCCTCTCTGCTACTCTGGGAGAGCACAGCATTTCCTGTCTCATAAATTATATACTAATAAGAATAAATGGATGGCTCACAGAAATCAGATAAGTAAATGAAATGGGAAGTTATCTAGTGCCTGAGGTCTGTTTCCCCACTAGCCTCTATTGAAGGGGTCATCAGGACCACATTCATTTCATTTACAAGAGGCCTCCTAGAGACAAAACATCTTTGTGCTGTGCAGTGAGATCCGCACAACACAGTGGGCTCTAGGTTCAAATCCCAGCTCTACTACTACTAACTGTGTGACCTTGGACAAATCACTTAACGTTATTAAGCATCAATTTCATCATAAGAACTTTAGTACTCATCTCCAGAGCTTGTAAAGATTTAGTGAGAAAATCTATATAAAGGACCTAGCACACTGTCACCCGGAAAGTATTCAATAAATGTTAGCTGTTATTATTAGACAAAAAGCGTAAAGACTGCTTAACTTCAAAAAGATAATCATGGCCCTAACTGGTTTGGCTCAGTGGATAGAGAGACAGCCTGCGGACTGAAGGGTCCCGGGGTTCGATTCTGATCAAGGGCATGTACCTTCGTTGCGGACACATCCCCAGTAGGGGGCGTGCAAGAGGCAGCTGATCGATGTTTCTCTCTCATCGATGTTTCTAACCTTCTATCCCTTTCCCTCTTTCTCTGTGAAAAAATCAATAAAATATATATATTAAAAAAAAAAAAAAAGATAATCATGGCCCTAGCTGGCTTGGCTCAGTGGATAGAGCATCAGCCTACAGATGAAGGGTCCTGGCTTCAATTCCAGTCATGGGCACATGCCTGGGTTGCGGGCTCCATCCCTAGGGGGGGCATGCAGGAGGCAGCCAATCGATGATTCCCTCTCATCATTGGTGTTTCTATATCTTTCTCCCCCTCACTTCCTCTCTGATATCAATAAAAAATATATTTAAAAAAAAGATAATCATGGCCAAAAGGTCAAAATATAACATAAATATAATTTAAACTGTTACCCAGCCAGACTTCCCTATAGGCAACTTGACACTTGATTTCAGATGTCACTTAAATATGGGATCACAGTATGGGAATGTAAAGAAAATGTGGACAGCTCCTTTCAGCAATAAACTCTAGGTTATTTCATTTTAACCTTGCTACCCAAGATGGTTTGCACAATAAAACCTGAAAATAAATTATGCCTTCCTATCTAGAACCAATAAGGGCATCATCAGTAAAGCAAAGGAGAATGTCTCCCTTTGAACTAATAGGATTTTGGCCAAATGAAAAAAGAAATTAGTGCCCAATCCCCAGAATAGCAGACAGCTCTCATGACCAGGGAGTACAATCAGGCCAGTCTCCAGCCCAGTCCCAGTAATATGTAAATGGATCTCTTAAGAACCTCTCTACTTCATTTATATGAGTTAAGAGGTGGTACCCCATAAGCTTGAAGTAGTAAAGTCCTTGACACATGGCCAAATAGGCTTCTCTTCTCTCAGTTGCAACTGACAAATTACTACTCTGTGGACCTGTGACATGGTTTAAACAGAAAAAAGCTGACAATGCACAAAGTGTTGAAATAAATATTACAGATTTCAACACTGTTGCAGGTGCCCTGACCAATCCTAACACCCAGACCTCTGAGGCGACCCACAGAACGGCAAGACACATTAACACCACCCAGCTAGACACTTTGGCAATCCCTAAAGCTCTTTGGTTTGTTCTTCCCATATAGTATAGCAAAATTTCACACATAGGTTTCTAATTCTTTTTTTTTTTTTAAGGGGTGGAGATTTCACATATTTACCTTCACTAAACAGCAAAAGCAAATTTTGCTGTTTAGTAAGAAAATAACTCACACTAGTATGTTTTAGCTTTGTAATTGTGAATGTTATGAAGATCATTTCTCAATTCTACATTTCTCTGGATTCATCCACCATACTATGGAAACTACCAACCAGGGATGACTTTGCCCCCTGAAGGGACATTTAGTAATGACAAAAGGTATATGTTACTGGCATCCAGTAAGTAGAAACTAGGGGTGCTTCTAATGACCCTGCCAATACACAAGACAGCCCACAACAAATAATCATGTGGCCCAAGATACCAACAGAGCCAATGCTGAAAAATCCTGCTCTAATATAAAAGCTGTCTCATTCCCCACTCCTGGGGAAGTTTCAAAAGTTTCCATTATTCCCAGTTCCTGATGCTGCAAACAAGGATGCTTTTACTTTTTTATCTAAAAAATCCTTCCCTAGCCCTAGCTGATTTTGCTCAGTGGATAGAGCATTGGCCTGCAGACTGAATGGTCCCAGGTTCAATTCTGGTGAAGGGCACATGCCTGGGTTGTGGTCTTGATCCCCAGTAGGGGGCATGCAGGAGGCAGCCAATCAATGATTCTCTCTCATCATTGATGTTTCTTTCTCTCTCCCCCTCTCCCTTCCTCTCTCTGAAAAATCAATACAATATATATATTGATTGGTTCGATTCCGGTCAAGGGCATTTACCTTGGTTGCGGGCACATCCCCAGTAGGAGGTGTACAGGAGGCAGCTGATCGATGTTTCTCTCTCATCGATGTTTCTAACTCTCTATCCCTCTCCTTTCCTCTCTGTAAAAAAATCAATAAAATATATATATTTTTAAAAACAGTCCCTTCAAACTCTGGCTCAGACTACAGCATGTATTGTATAAGGCTCATTCCCTAAAAAATGTCCTTTCCTTAACCCCCTTTCCAATTCAGGCTAGCAAGGCAGGAGGAAGATGATGAAAGAGGATTATACCAAGGGGGGCTACTCCAAAGCAACTGCCATGTCCAGGCTGCTCAGGAGAACACAAAGATGACTGTTCTCTATCCTGATTTCTTCTAAACCAGCGGTTCTCAACCTGTGGGTCGCGACCCCTTTGGCGGTTGAACGACCCTTTCACAGGGGCCGCCTAAGACCATCCTGCATATCAGATATTTACATTATGATTCATAACAGTAGCAACATTACAGTTATGAAGTAGCAACGAAAATAATTTTATGGTTGGGTCACAACATGAGGAACTGTATTTAAAGGGCCAGAAGGTTGAGAACCACAACGATGTAGTTTCTACAACACCCGTCAGATACTAAATCCTACCATTGTGCCTCCAGCACCTAATTTAGTGCTAAGTACATAAAAGAACTAAAGGAAATACATATCTGTCGAACCCACAGATAGAACAAATAAATAGGTATTTTCTGCCAGCTTACTCATCCAATTAAGGTTGTGATTTTTGCTCCTACTATTCTGAGAGAACCAATAAGTTCAGCTTCATTCTTCATAAAGATAACAATTTCTAGAGGAAGAAAGGCCCAAATCCTGACTTATTTTAGACAGCTGTCCCCTGTAGAAAATAAGGCAAGGAAACAGAAATATTGAGAGTGTGAAAGGCAATAAATTTAAGCTCTAAATTAGTAAAATGTTCTGCTTGATTTAACTTAATACTCAAGGGACAGATAAGTTTTTAAGTATTTGTTGACTGGATAAAGGAACCATTTAACAATCTAGGCTAGGTGTTCTGTCACAGCTCTGGTCACTTCACTGTCAAAGGACGAGAAATGCCTCTGAAATTGCAGGACACTAAATATCACAGTCCACAGGTTGTAACAAGGTTATTTCTCTATTTCAGCTGATTGATTTTAGGAAATTCAACTCAAACAGTTAAGAACTCCACCTTGCCTACAAGATGATCTTCTCCCCTCCTGCTCCCCCCGCAAAAAAAACCTGAGCTGAGCATGCAGGTTAAAGATTCCATTTGGGCCGAAACCGGTTTGGCTCAGTGGATAGAGCGTCGGCCTGCGGACTGAAAGGTCCCAGGTTCGATTCCGGTCAAGGGCATGTACCTGGATTGCGGGCACATCCCCAGTGGGGGATGTGCAGGAGGCGGCTGATCGATGTTTCTCTCACATTGATGTTTCTGACTCTCTATCTCTCTCCCTTCCTCCCTGTAAAAAAATCAATAAAATATATTTAAAAAAAAAAAAAGATTCCATTTGGGCCCTAGCAAGTTTGGCTCGGTGGATAGAGCGTCGACCTGCAGACTGAAGGGTCCCAGGTTTGATTCCGGTCAAGGGCATGTGCCTTGGTTGCGGGCACATACCCAGTGGGAGGGGTGTGCAGGAAGCAGCTGATCGATGCTTCTCCCTCATCAATGTTTCTAACTATCTCTCTCCCTTCCTCCCTGTAAAAAATCAATAAAAAAATACATTAAAAAAAAAAGATTCCATTTGGAAGAGCCAATCCACCTGTTTCTTAAAAACCCTCCGTTTTTGCTAAGGTTATATTATCCTTTCAGTCTGTAAAATACCCTCTTAATTATTTCTTATAACTAGGAGGACAAAAGACTCAGTAACACAGTAACACAATTCTACTTTTATTGCCAGTGGCTCAATCCAAGGACAAACAAACAAATCAGGAAGATTATTTACCCCAGGAAATACCTCAAAAGTTTTATACTTCACTCTATGTCCTAGGACCGTGGTCGGCAAACCTCGGCTCGCGAGCAACATGTGGCTCTTTGGCCCCTTGAGTGTGGCTCTTCCACAAAATACCACATGCGGGCGCGCACGTACAGTGCGATCGAAACTTCATGGCCCATGCGCAGAAGTCGGTATTTTGTGGAAGAGCCAGTATTTTGTGGAAGAGCCACATTCAGGGGGCCAAAGAGCCGCATGTGGCTCGCTAGCCACAGTTTGCCGACCACTGTCTAGGACAGTGATGGCAACCCTTTTGAGCTCGGCGTGTCAGCATTTTGAAAAACCCTAACCTGCCGAAACCGGTTTGGCTCAGTGGATAGAGCGTCGGCCTGCGGACTGAAAGGTCCCAGGTTCGATTCCGGTCAAGGGCATGTACCTAGGTTGCGGGCACATCCCCAGTGGGAGATGTGCAGGAGGCAGCTGATCGATGTTTCTCTCTCATCGATGTTTCTAACTTTCTATCTCTCTCCCTTCCTCTCTGTGAAAAATCAATAAAATATATTTTAAAAAAAACAAAAAAAAAAAACCCTAACCTAACTCTGGTGCCGTGTCACATATAGAAATTTTTTTGATATTTGCAACCATAGTAAAACAAAGACTTATATTTTTGATATTTATTTTATCTATTTAAATGCCATTTAACAAAGAAAAATCAACCAAAAAAATGAGTTCGCGTGTCACCTCCGACGCATGTCATAGGTTCGCCATCACTGGTCTAGGACATAAAAACTTTGAATACTGAACACATCTCACACAAAGTCAAACATCACATCAGTTATTAGAGTAACTTCCACACTATGTTAACAGTGAAAGAATATAGCAGACCACTTCAGAGGTGAGGTGATGAAAAAGGTCGACAGCAGCAAGACAGAGTAACCCTAACAAGCTTTTCTTCTGTCTTGGCAACACCTGATTCCAGAATCACAAGACTCCAAGATGAACCTCTCAGGGCATTCTAGATTTCTGACTGGCTCTGAGGTCAGCCCACATAGTTCTATCTATACCTCAATTTTTTTCCTTTAGAGAGAGAAAAGGGCGGAGGGGGAGAGGATGTCAATATTAAGAAATATATTTCTGATAGAAAAATGCATCCATTTTACAAGAGGGTCATGAAAAGTTTGTTTCATTCAGCTTTCTGATCAATCACGTATCAAATGAACTCAGTATCTACTTTCTCAAAATCAACTATTTCTTTTAGAGTCCAAAGAAAGAAGTGGTCTTTCTCCCTCACTCTTTTAACCCCACAACGGGGAAAATCAATGTACTATTCTGTCAGGTCCCAATTTAGATAAACAAAGGTTGAAGAAAGGGGAACTTAGAGTCAGTGTCATATCAACCAATCAGAAAGCAACTCAAACCAACCAGTAAGCAGAGAGGCAAGAAAAAGGACAATGACATGGGACTTGTTTTTACTGTTGCAACCTCAACAGACACAGTGAAAATAGCATGATGCTATCTTAAAAGTGATGATGCTGCTATCACATAATCATATGCCTATCTGTTCATATCCTGGACCTTTATCCTAGGAATCTACAATTCAGGTGGGAAGTTTGTGACTGGAAAATAATGAAAAGTTTATAAAGTGCCAAGCTTAAGCAGTTTTCAGTGTAGTCCAATGATCTCAATCAACACCTCATCTCTCAAAATATAAAATCCTGTGGCCAACTCATCTCTAACCAAACCCAGTGTCTAACAAAGTGCCTATGGACACAGTACACAGTCCATCACTATGCTATATAGCAGAAATCTCCTGGAGTTATCAGGTGGGAGAAAGAGAAAATCTGCACACACGACTTTGCACAAAAACAGAGGAAAAGCTTACCACTCTCCAAGAAGGGTAATAACAGAGAAGACGTCTTTTATGAACTGAAGAGTATGTCATATGACAGCTAACTCCCCTAATTAGTTGATTCTGCAAAAGGTAAACTCTCCAGCCCTGACCGGTTTGGCTCAGTGGATAAAGTGTTGGCCTGCGGACTGAAGGGTCCCAGGTTCGATTCCGGTCACGGGCATGTACCTGGGTTGCGGGCACATCCCCAGTGGGGGGTGTGCAGGAGGCAGCTGATGGATGTTTTCTCTCTCATCGATGTTTCTCTCTATCCCTCTCCCTTCCTCTCTGTGGAAAATCAATAAAATATATTAAAAAAAAGGTAAACTCCCCAACATCCTGTCAACCAACAAGCTTCCCACAGACTATCCTTGGGCTAGAATCACCAGTGAGGAATAAGCCCACCATCCTCTCTTTGCAAATCAGTCTCTATCCCAACACACAAATCCCACTCACACATCTTCCCCATTCCCTCCTCTTTTTTTACCCCTCAGAATCTACCCTTCACCTCAGAAGCTCACTTACTCAGGTGCTCTGCAATACATAAATTATCATGCTTAAGAATACATCAAGCAGAATTCAAAAAAGCCACTCCTCTCATGCCACAAAGACCGAGGTGCTCCTGGCAGCTCTCTGTGCTGAGGGGATGTGCATCACCCTGCGGGTGGATGACTGAGTTTGCTCCTCTATGACCTCCAGCTCAAGGAGAAAAAATCAAAACAGGGAGACAGAGATGCTCTGGAGGGGGTACTGGGATCAGGGGATCAACTGCAGTGACTACTTACTTCCCAGTTGACAAATTAAGTTTAAAAAAAAAAAAAAAGTCGAACGAAAGGACTCTCACATCACATGGTTGGCAGGATCCAAGCTTGCCCAGAAGGCCTCAGAAAATGAAACCAAATCTGATTAAAATGGACATTTCAAAACAAGAGACGCAGCAGCAAACGCACAGCTGCCATTTCCCGGCCACATCCTGCGGGAGGCTGGGGGAGGGGCAGTTTGTGTACAGATGGAGGTGAAAGCCCCCCCCCCCCCCGCACCCTCCCCCTACAAGGATGCAAATCTCTCCTCAATAAAGCCTACAAAGGAGGCTGCTATTGGCACTGCTACCCCTGGAAACTGGGAGCAGCAGGAAAGAAAGGGGTGAGGCGGGACCATCTTTTTCCGCCACGGAAATGGGGATCCCCTGAGTGAGGGATCCCCCTTGGAAAGGACTCCCTCTTTATTCTTCCCTTCGGTCCCTGAGCGGAGCTCAAACCCGGACGCTTCAGCATCAGCCCCTCCAGCCCCGGTCCGGAGTGCGGGAGTCCCCCGGGACCCAGGCCCCGGCCCGCGCAGCACCGCTCCAGAGAGGCCTCTCCTGCCGGCCACGCACACACGCCGCCCAGGGAGACACCCCGAGACCCCAGGGAACCCCATCTACCTCCGCTCGCCGCTGCCAACACGGCCCATCCCCACAAACGGTGGTCAGTCCGCCAGGGAACCCCCTCACCCACCCTGCGCACCCGGCCCGCCCCCACCCCACCCCCACCCGAGGAGGTGGAGCCCCGCCCGGGGATTCCACCCCGAGTTCCCCACACAAGTCACTTCCACCAGCCAGGCGGCTGCACTGCCTCGGCGACGGCCGACACCTTCGTTGCCACCGCCGGGAGCCTCCACCGGCTCTCCCGCCCCCACCGCCCCATCCCGGGTGTTCAGCAGACCCGCCGGGCCCCCGCGCCCCCAGCCTCTCGGGCAGGGCGACCCCCGCCCGGGGCTCGGTCCTACTGGCAACAGCCGGCGTCAGCTCCCGCCCCAGGCGAGGCTCTGGGCAGCTCCGCCGCCTCCGCCGGCAGAGCGAAGCCGCGGACGAAAGCTGACTCCCTCCCCTCAGGCCCCCGGCCCCAGACCCCACAGACCTGAGGTGGCGGCGTCCAGCCGGACTCGGGGCCTGTCTCTCCCCGGGGGACGGGCGGTTCACATGGCCGCGCTCCGGGAGCCAGAAGGGGAGGGGGCTTTGGGGGAGGGGGGCCTGGGGTCCAGGAGGGGGGAGGGGGACGCGGCTCAACCGCGGGGCCCGAGCGGAGCCAACATGGCCGGCGGAGGAGGAGTGAGTCGAAGCCGGAGGGGGCGGGGAAGCTGCGGTAGACGGAGCGCCGTCCTCCGCGCCGCCGGGTCCTAGCGCCGGGCGCTACCTTCCGGATCCGGACCTGGGTCCTAGCGCCGCCGCCTCCCGAGCCTACCCGGCAGCTCCCCAGTCTACACCGCGTCTCGTGGTGGCCGGCAGGCCCGCTTCACACTGAACAGACGGAAAGGCGTGCCATGGTCCCAAGGTTAATCTAAAAGACCGAGTTTCTAGGACCGAGGCAAGCGCCACTTCCCTAGGGGGGTGGGGTTGAGATCATGTCGAAGGCAGTCATTTCCCAGGCTGGGGAGTGGAGAAGTGGAAGTGGAGAAGCGGAAAGGTTAGTCAGCAAAGTCCAGTCCTGGCAAAGGGGTGGAGAAAGGCGAGAGCCTACTGCGCCTGCTGCCCACTCACCTCTGTCCTGTGGGGGCAGCCGGGTCCTGCCTGGATCATCACTTTCCCAGCGACATCTGCAGGGCCCTGCGGGTCGGGAAGAGTCCTGTGCGTAGGAAAAGGAAGGTCGGCGCTGGAGCCAGACAGGGAAGACCTGCCTACGTTTAGCCAACACCTGGTCAGAGGAGCGGGGATGACCAGGAAAACCGACAAGCCATTAAGGTGTCCCAAAGGTCCACCTATTCTTTAACTCCAGTGCTTTCTTTTGACAGGGCTATGTAACTGTGGGAAACCTAATGAGGACAGAAAAGTCTAGAAGAGGACGACAGTGTGGCTATCGTCTAAAATGTCTATTGTAGGGCCCCAGGGTGGGGAATAGTGCCCTATAGGATGTTGGAGTTTAGAGAGTTTCTAGTCCAGCCTTCTCTTGTTTGGCAGATAAACAAATTAAGGTCAGAGAGGATAATCAACTTGTTCAAGGTCAAATAGATAAAATGTACTAGAAACCAGCTTTCCTTTTCTAGCAACTCAACAGGCTTTGCAGGCTTCAATTCAATGCAATTCAGTTCTACAAGCAATTGCCTAAATTGTGCAAAACTGAGGCTGAATATTCTGGAAGAGGAACAGATATTGCGATGATGATGATGAAACACACTGGCAGGTTGGGGGGTGGGGGTCGACAAATACCTCTTCCTCTGGGGTCTAAGGAGGCGCTCTGAACACTGGGTGGACAGGGCGTGGCCACATACATCAGTTTAGATTGGCCTGGATGTCCGTACTCCACAGAGGAGTGGGCTCTCCAGGCTCCACTGCCCACTGCCAATGGCTCAGAGAGGGGAGGAGGAAGGGAGCTTCAGCAAAGCCTACAGCGTGTGGGCCAGAAAGCGGAGGCCAAGAGCACTAGGAGCGTTTCTCTCCCGGAGACAGCAGATTACCAGGCGGGAGCGGTAGACGGGTAGACACAGAAAGCCTTCTCTCTCCCTAAGTGACAGATGGACAGGTCACCTTGGAGAAAAAATAAAGACCTCCAACAGCCTGCTGACCTCAAGTCCCTGAGTGCACAGGGGCCACACGCAGGGGAGAGAGGTCCTTCCTTCTGAAGAAGGCAAGGATCCAGCAAACTTCTAAGGCATGCTCCCCCGCCTCCCAACCCCCAAAATAAAAATAAGGCAGGTGAAGAAGAGAGCTCAGGCCATGGCAGTGGCTTCTTAAAGGGCCAGGGGAGAGGCCTGTACCCTCTTTTTCCCTCTTCCCTTACCCAGGGTGGATGAGGGAGAACCTGCCTACCTCCCGCCCCAGTTGCCGGGCAGGCGGGTCGGAGACAGGAGGCGGAGGAGGAGCCTGTGTCCGTCAGACGGGCGTGGCCACGCCCCTTCCTCGCGCCGCACACCCACACACACCCACCCGCCGGCTCCGCTCCGCTCCGCACCGGAAGAGCCGGTTACTCCTGTGCCCCACTTGACTGCTCCCACCCCTTCCGAGCCGCAGGCCCGGTCTCCAGGACAACCCCCGGCACTATCCCGGCCAGGAGCGATCGGGGAGCGGGGTGTCGGATAGGAGAGGGCCGCCCGAGATGAGAACGGAAAGCGGGGCCAGATGCACCCTTCCCGCCTAGTGCAGAAGGAGGACAGTCACCGTCCTTCCCGAATAAGACCCCTCCTCATCCCATCGACTCAGAGAGCTTCCTGCTCTTCGAGAAAGGGTGAGGGTAAGATGTCCGTATGCCCGATACCTGGGTGTTTACTTCTTGCCAGAGGACAACCCAGGCAGCCGCTGTGCTGCTCCCCACATCCAGACGACAGAGGGCAGACTGACCCCACATGTCCCCAAACATTCCTCAATCCCATCAGAAGAGGCCCATCACCCACCCACTGCCCTCCAGGAAGCTACTAAAAAGGGGAGGGGGTAAATGATCGTTTTTCTCAGCAACTTGTGCGAAGGGTACCTAGGGATTACTAGGAACCTCTCTCAAACCAGGCCAGTAGGCGGGTACTTAAACAGGGAGGGAGAAATGAGCGCCTGCTCCCCTTTTCTCACCCTCCTGGCGTTCCTGCGGCAGCACCCGGATACTGGGGTCAGTGGCCACCGTGTTTCGTTTGCACCGCTCTACCTTCCTCTCCGCCTCCAGTTACTCCTGGAATTTAATCCCAAACACGACTGCGGACCACCCTTTCTTCCCCCCAGCTTACTCCCAGCCCATGGAGCAAGACTCAGAAGAGTCTGAAGCAAACGCAGCTATCTAGTCCTCTCATTTCTGGAGGGGGTGGTGGTGGTGAGAGCATGAAAAGGGGCAGAGTTGGGGACGCAGCTGGATTTGGGGGTACGAAGAACTCCCCAATGGAGGTAGGTAATTATTAAAGATCTCCCTGGCCCTCGCTGGCTGAATGGTTCATAATGTTGGTAGGGAGATGGCCCTCAACCCTGTAACCATTTTAACTTGCCCCCCTTCCTCTCCAAGTTACTGCAAAGCAGTCTCCTCTCCCTCTATATTCTGGGGAGGCTAGATTCTCCTACAACAAAAGGACTATAACCCTTCTCTTCTCTCCAAGTTGGTGTGTGCCCCCAAGATTCACGCACAACCCTGGTTCACACACAGCAACGAGCTCTCCATGTTCTCAGGAGGATGAAGAAAGCCCTAATTTCCTTAGGGGTGGGGACTCTCTTTGCATCTGAATAGAAAAGCCTGGCTTCCCTCGCCTGTTCCACCACCCCATACCCTTAGAGATTTAGTCCCAGCGCTTTCCTCGCCCCTCTCCCTGCCCCCACCCCCACCCCCACCCCCGCCCCCCGATTCCCTGACTCCGGGGTAGGAGTGTTCCCAGGCTGGGCTGGCCCGAGAGGAGGGCCTTTCCCACCTGGGCTGCTTGGCGGGTGCTGAGGTCGGGCCCCCACATTCCAGGAGTGGTGGGGTGGAGTGACAACTACAGAAAAGCGTTAGATGTGACTTAAGTGAACTTGAAGGACCAAGCGGCGCAGAGCCAGAAAGCGGCTGGAGCCTACGCCAAGCCCTCCGACACCCCTCACTACGGGGGCGAGGAGTGGGGGTGGCGGTTATTCCCCTCCCTTCGGAGGTTAGGATGGCGTGGGAAAGCGCTGGTTCCAGAGAAGAGGGGGCGAACCCAGACCGCGGGAGACCTTTCCGGCGAGGAAGGCGCGGGGGAGGGGAGATCCTGGGTCCCGAACAGGAGAGACGCCCCGGAGAGGCTGGGCGGGGCGCGAGAGGCCGCGGGGCTCCGGCCGCGGAGGACGCGGGAGGGCCGGGCAAGTCGCGGCGCGGGGAGAGGAAGGGCAGCCGTAGGGGGAGGGTCCGGTCCCGAGCCCGGACGGTGGGGATCCCGGGTAAGGGCCCGCAGGGGAGGCCCGCCCGGGGACGGACGCGGGTGCCGGGCCTCACCTGGAGCAGGCCGGGCGGCGGCGGCGGCGGCGCAGGTGGCCGAGCCGGGCGGCGGCGGCGCCTCCTCCCCCAGCCCTGGGCCGGCGGCGCGGGGGGCGGAGGGAGCGCTTAAAGGGGCCGGAGCTGCCGCGGGAAGGACGAGCCCTTGGGTCGGGCTGTGGCGGGGGGAGGGGCGGGGAGGCGGGTGGCGTCTCCTAGGGGCCAGAACCAGGAAGGATCCCAGAGGGAGGAAGAGGACAGATCCCAGGAAGAAGAGAGAAACTTCTGCGGTGACGTGGGGAATGGCGGTGGGTCCTCGCAGGAGGACCCGGGAGGGCTCCGCCTGCGCTCCCGGGGCCCCGGCAGAGAGCTTCCCACCAGGCAGGGCGGGGAGGCAGCGAGAGTCACGACTCCGAGAAGGAAAGGGAGATGCCGGAGCGGGGACCCCAGGCCGATCCGCTGCGGGGAGCGCAGAGGCCCTGCTCCGTGAACAGGTTCCCCGTGCTCCGGCTCCCCGAGGCCCCATCTCTATGGCTGCAGAAAGGCCTGGCAGTCTCCTTCCCTCGGCACTGCCCGGGTGTAAGAGCCGGCGGAGTCTGGAAGCCACGAGGGCGAAGACCTCCTCGGTCCTTCCGCCACAGTCGTGCCTCTTGCTCCGTGTTCTCCGTGGCCGGAGCCTGGGGAGCCGCCAGCAGCCGCCTGGGAGGCTACTGCGGGACCGTGGGAATCGGCGTTATTCAGGTTCAGTTTTCCCCCCACCACCACGCCACCCTTGCAGCAGCCTCTGGGGCAACAGGAAACAGCTGCTCAGTGCAGCCCCCACCTGGTGATGGGTCAGGGTGGGGGAGGAGAGAAAACAGACTGAAAAGGCCTGGGAGAAAATCGGGGGAGGAAAAACACCTTCAAAACGCTCCAACGCTACCAGAAGTGGGCTTTACTTTTGCGGGGGGCGGGGGAGGCCAGCAGTGAGTACTGTAAAATATAACTTGAATCTCAACAGCTTAAATGGGAAGGAGCAAGGCGGGGGAGGGGGGAGGTAGGGAGAGCCGCGACCTCAGGTACAGAGTCGCAGGCTCTTCCTTGAACCTGGAGCTTGCCAGTGCTCACGAGCCTGTGGTCGGCAGCCTCACCGGCTGAGCCCTGTGCCCCTATAGTCCCTTTTCTCCTCCTTCACCCCCTAAAAGAGCAAAGGTTAGGCCCCACCCCTGCTGAGTCAGCCAGGGAGGGAGGCCGGCATCCCTCGGGCCTTCCCGGGGGGCGGGGGGGGGGGCTGGTCCTCAAACTTACCCATGTCAGGCGGGCAGGCCGGGCTCCGGGGCTGGGACCACCAAGCTCCTCGCCGTCCTTGACTCCCCCTTCACGTGAAGGCTGGCGATCCTCCCAAACTGCGCTGGGAACTAGCACGAATCGAAAAGCCAGTGTATGCTTCCTGCAAACCACAGCCTGAACTGCTGTAGGGTGATGTCCCTGTGTGACAGACTGGGGTGGAGAGGGAGGAGGGAAGGGCGGGGCTTTCTCTGGGTGGAGAGGGAGGAGGAGGCGAGGACGGGGCAGGACCAGGAGAAATATGGAGGGAGGTTAGATCTGTGTTGACTCTCCAGGGCCTTGGTAGGAAAAGAGAGTGGCAGAGGGGGAAGGAAACAGTTGCATCTAGTAAGAGGGAGAAGGTTCTCGATGAATGCTGAGAAACGTGAACGTCTGAGGGGCGGGGATAGAGGGATACAAATGACCTTTAGAATCACAGTCCCCAGGTCTGCATCTGGGTAACATGGGAAAGCAAAACAGAAAGGGCTTACCCAGACCCTTGGGCCTTCTGAACCAGCTCCTTACCCACTCCAGAGCAAGGACCTAGTGTCCCCACCTCCGGAACTCAGCATTTCCCCAAATCCAGGTTTTTCTGGAAACAAACTACTGGGCACAGGTGGCTCAGGGGCTCCACCTTCCGTCCAAAACATGACACACAAGAGAGTGGTGCCAGGGACGTCATAAGACAAATGGGAGTAAACTTGGAGGACCCTACCCCACCCCTGGCGCCTCTCCCAAAGCCCCTCCCCAACCTTCAGCCCCCCAGGGCCTCTGAATTGGGGAGTTTGTCCCCGCCCTTCTTCTGGCCAACTTGAAAGCCTCAGGGTGGAGCTTATAGATGTAGCCTCCTCCTCAGGACAAAAACTCGGGTTTGTAAACAGTCATTAGCTAAGAACCACATCTCAGCAAATGGCCTTCAAGTGTTTCAAAATGGTGAGATCAGTTCTTGCAGTCTCCAGTCCTGCCACCAGAGGGAAGTAGATGGGTCCAGGCCAGAAAACTTCAGGGGCACCAAATCCGACCCTGCACTGTAATAGGCACCTGTTTCAAACTGAAATGCCTGTACTTGAGTTCTTCTAACCCTGAACCTTTTAGTGGGAAATTGTCTAATTCCATTACAGTCCAGAAGCCCAAGCCTGGGAACCCTGGAAACTGCTGTTCTCCTGTCACACACTTTCCTCAGCTTAGTCAGGGGTCTTTGCGGAGCTATGGATAGGCCTCATGGCATTTTATACCCTGCACTGCCTCAATCACATACAAGTCAAAGCTTGCCCAAAGTATAAATCAGGAAGCAGAACACTTTCTGGAAAAAAATGGTCTAGGTATAGTAGAGAAAGCCCTTTTGAGTCAATTTTTACACAGATCAGTATTAACCCTTCGGAACATGCACCACCATTTCCTAAAAATTAAATGCATACATTGACTAACCCTTGCCTTTTTTTAAAAACAGCAGTTTCTAAACCCAACCCCCTTTCCCAATGTGCACTTCTAACAAGACCCACAGTTGTCCATCAATCCAAGACTGGTGTGTTTTTTTTTTTGGGGGGGGGAGCCATTTTAAACATATGGCCTACTTTGTGAGGTTTTGTGTGGCAACTCTAAAATTACTGTTAAAAACTTCAGTGTTGCCCTAACCAGTTTGGCTCAGTGGATAGAGCGTCAGCCTGCTCGATTCCGGTCAAGGGTATGTACCTTGGTTGTGGGCACATCCCCAGTAGGGAGTGTGCAGGAGGCAGCTGATCCATGTTTCACTCTCATCAATGTTTCTAACTCTATCCTCTCCCTTCCTCTCTCTAAAAAAATCAATTAAAAAAAAAAAAAAGCTGCTCAACTTAAAAAAAACAAAACAAAATTAACGTCAGTGTTGGCTGTGTTGTTAGGACCAAGAAAAACAGATTCGGAGAGATGTACATTTTATTGGAAACCTTACTCTTCAGACAGAACACAATGTCTTCAATCAAGGCTCTCATGTGCCTTAACAGAGAAAACTGAACTTTTGGGATCAGGGTCAAGGAGAGAGACAGCTTGGAGGAAGAGTGCTGGGATCCTCTCAAGAATGCTCTTCGGCCAGCTTAGCAGCTTTTGCCACAGCTTCTTCAATGGGTCCCACCATATAGAAGGCCTGTTCTGGGAGATGGTCATATTCACCTGTATGGAAAAACACACAAAAACAGAACACCCCGACTGGTGAGAAGTGGAGGGATATCAACTTTACATCACCACTTGAGGCTACCAGTCAGAAATCTTTTCTTAGCAAACTTCCCTCACAAATCCAATTTACAGGACATGATACAGTATGGGTTAAGAACAGATGATCTGGTGCCACATATTCTGGGTTCAAATTCTTGCTCTATACGTTGGCTGCAATATTGGGACTGGTTATTTTAAACCTTTCTGTGTTTTAAGTCCCCTAATTTGTAAAACAAGATAATGCCTTCCTCATAGGATCTTGTAATTCACTTAGAAGAGTAGCTAATACTGAATGCACTCAGTGTTGGCTGATAAGAAAAGTAATACATGTCTCACTCTCAGAGTATAGTATTTCCAAAGAAAATTAATGGGCAATAGCTTGTGTTTTATTTTTTAAAATTATGTAATTAGGCGCGATATATTTATACATTGTTTGATGGCTGCTGCAATCGGAACATAACACAGCAAGCATTCAAGAGATTTCAGTTTCTCTGCCACGTATGTGCAGGTTTATACTTGAAATCTCACCTGCCAAAATCTGTTGGAATCCTTTGATGGTCTCCTTCAGGGGCACCAACTTCCCCATATGACCTGTGAAGACCTCAGCAACCTGGAATGGCTGAGACAAGAAACGCTGTATTTTCCGTGCACGGGACACAGTCAACTTGTCTTCCTCAGAAAGTTCATCCATACCCAGAATGGCAATGATATCCTGGAGAGATTTGTAGTCCTATGAAAAAAACAAGATAGCCCGGAATAAGTAGTCACATTCCTTTAATTTGGACAAAAACCTAAGGGTTAATATCACCTTACACTCACACTGAGCTTTGTACAAAGCATTTTAGCACTTTACCTCACTTTATAAGTGAAATGAGTTAGTGGAAGAAAAGTTACATATCGTAGTGGTGAGAGGGCCCTCAGCTAAGATCCGTGTCTCGTTCTTTCTACTCCTAGTGTAGTACTGTTAGATAAAATTGGATTCCAAAGACCAAGTACCTGGAAAACCAAGAGGCCCCATTAACATGCACCAGAAACTGCCTGTCTCAGTTTTCCTTGCTCTAAAGCAAAGCAGAGAAGTCACCAGGGAAGAGCTGATCCTAATACAGTCCCTTAATTCCCCTCTGTATGATTTTATGGACACTAATCTCACCTACAATAATACTCACCTGTAGGATCTTTTGCACCCCACGGGCAACATCATAATGCTCACTGCCAACAATGTTGGGATCCATGATGCGAGAGGTGGAGTCTAGAGGATCCACAGCTGGGTAGATGCCCAGTTCAGCAATAGCACGGGACAACACTGTGGTAGCATCCAAATGGGCAAAGGTAGTGGCAGGGGCAGGGTCAGTCAAGTCATCGGCAGGCACATAGATAGCCTAAAGTGAGTCAAAAAGCCATGAGGAACAACAGAAGCCAAAGCTAATTAATTCTACTTAAGCCATCCCCCTTCCTAACCTGTCCTCATTCTCACTCCATCTTAGCATTCAAGAGTCCACCTCAAAAGAACCTTCTTACCACCCCTAAGTTTACAGATTATCTGGTCCCTGTAAGCTGTAATGAAAGAATTTCTATTGTCATTCCTTTAAAAAAAATATTTGTATTGATTTTTGAGAGAGAGGAAGGGAGAGGGACTGAGATATAGACACATCAATGGGAGAGATATCGATTGACTGCCTCCTGCACACCCCATACTGTGGATGGAGACTGCAACCCAGGCATGTGCCCTGACCGGGAATCAAACCAGCGACCACATGGTTCATGGGTCGATGTCCAACTACTGAGCACACCGGCTGGGCCATTCCTTCTGTTTTTCACCCTACATTTTAACTCTATTATAGTCATACCCACTTTCTGAATTAAAACAAAAATACCTTGAACCACAGTTCACTAGAAAAATGAATCATGAAAGTTACCACACAACTTAAGACACAGTTTTACAATTTTATATAAACACCATATATAAACATTTAAAAATTTGTAGTACATTAATGCAACACATTTACTGCTCAATTTCCATGTAGTTCGACTCCCCCTCAGGCTGGAAACCACTACTTTGTGATCTACATTTATTCAACTATTTTATTTTTTTTTATTTTTATTTTTTAATATTCAACTATTTTAGATGAATGTTTAACCTTTTAGGATTTTTGACATGAACATATAAAATTTTACCCTTCATTTCAGAGAGCACATGAGCCCAGGTAAAAGCCTCTTGAGATGTAAGTAATTAAGTTTGATGCTTCTCTGTACATGCCTTTATACAAATTAGACCTTCATTTACTTAATTGTTCTTACCTGTACAGAAGTGATAGATCCCTTCTTGGTAGTGGTGATTCTTTCCTGCATGGTACCCATATCAGTAGCCAGGGTAGGCTGGTAGCCTACAGCAGAAGGGATTCTGCCCAATAAAGCAGACACCTAAAAAAAAAAAAAAAAAAAAAAAAAAGAACTAAGAACGAAAGGTCTTAGGTATCTGTATCTTCAGCCTCATGTGCATCATTCCATAGAAAGGTTAAATGAACTAGGTCTCCTGAAGCTCTCTCTCTTACCTCTGAGCCAGCCTGGGTGAAGCGAAAGATGTTATCGATAAACAGCAGTACATCTTGACCTTCTTGGTCTCTGAAGTATTCAGCAACAGTCAGTCCAGTCAGAGCTACCCGGGCACGGGCACCAGGTGGTTCATTCATTTGACCGTACACCAGTGCTACCTGCAATAATCATACACAATCGGAAAACTTGAATGTGGAGCTCGGGGATCATTGACGCAGGCTCCAAAGGCAGACTTATCCAAATGTAGGAAACTCAACTGCATAATTAGCGGTAGTGGGGGATTGCTGGCACTCTCCCCTAGCAAAATGAAAATCCCACAGGAGTATGGAAGCCATATATCCCAAGGTCCCCAAATCAGTTAAACTACAAAAAACTCCCTTCTCAGAAGGTGTTAATGTTTTTATTCACAAGTTTTGTTTCCTTTTAGAACTGCAGTTCAAAACACCAAAGATAATTTCTGGTATCACTGAGGTAAGTCTGAAAATTACTGAGGTAGTCGGAAGGAAATACACTCTCCCCAAAATTAGCTTTCAAATGATGGGTCTATCTACCATAAAAAGTCTGGAAATGTAATCAAATGTGCACTAGTATATTACAAATTGGGGGGAAAACACTGACAGGAATTTCCTTTGTAGGTCCTGGGACACTAAAAGAAAAAAAAACACCCATGGCTTCAGCTAGCAATGCAGTCCACTGCAGTCATTTCCTAGCACACCTGCTATGTGAACATTAATCAGTTCAGTGCTCACCTTGGAGGTAGCATCTTTTAAGTTGATAACACCAGACTCAATCATTTCATGGTATAAGTCATTGCCCTCTCGTGTTCTCTCACCAACACCAGCAAACACAGAATAACCACCATGGGCTTTGGCAACGTTGTTGATTAACTCCATGATCAGTACAGTCTTGCCAACTCCTGCACCACCAAAGAGCCCTGGGAGAGGTTGAGAAAAAAGAATAGTTAAGAGTTCTATATTCCTAAAGAAGCAAATTTTAAAAAAAAGTTCTTTCCATCTTTTTCCCTCTCAGAAATGGCATCTGGCTTCAGCAAACTCAGAAGAACGAAAGTCAGAAGCTATTCATCAGCAAGGGGTAGATCCTCAGTACCCACTCATAACATGGTAGGATGTTTTTCTCTCCACACTGTTTGGAAAATATGCACCCACCGCTAACATACCAATTTTGCCACCCTTGGCATAGGGAGCCAGGAGATCCACAACCTTGATACCAGTAACCAAAATTTCCTGCTCAACACTCATCTCAACGAACTCAGGAGCCTCAGCATGAATAGCAGCAAATCTACAAAGGCAGAAGAGAAGACCAGTGTCTATTCATCTTGTTGAAAGGTTCCTCTCAATTCTCAAGTGTAACCCTTTACTTAGTCTCATCTCCTCTTACCAAGGGGAATTTCATTATCATGGGAAACAATAATCCCTTCACCTGCCAACTTTAACTGTCATAAAGATTTTTCCTTTGCCTGGCCAGCGTGGCTCAGTGGTTGACCTATGAACTAGGAAGTCACAGTTCAATTCCCAGTCAGGGCACATGCCGGGGTTGCAGGCTCGATCCGGGTGGGGCATGCAGGAGGCAGCCCCTTCGATGATTCTCTCTCATCATTAATGTTTTCTCCCTCTCTCTCCCCGCCCCCCCCGCCCCTCCTTTCTTCTCTCTGAAATCAAAAAAAGATTTTCCTTTACTGAGTCCTAACCTAACAGCACTTCTTTGCACACGAATCATGCAAGTTCTGGAAATCCCACAACATAAGCCATCGGCAGTAAAACTCAAATAATCAACTTGGGTCCTAAGCAGGTGTTTTTTTTTACAATCAGAATTTCTGCATCCTTAATTTTCTTCTACAGAAATTGCATTGTGTAGCTTTAATAATCGAATATGACAGCATTTTTAAGTATCCTCCACAGAAAAATTCTGCCATACTAAAAAGCGTCACCTAATGTATAAGACTGCAAGAAAAAGCAGTTCCTCTGTGTATAGATGCAGCGAGAGGATACTTACTGTTTGGTTTTGATGGGGCCTCTCTCATCAATAGGTTCTCCAATGACATTCATAATTCGGCCCAAGGTCTCAGGACCAACGGGAATTCTGATGGGTGCACCAGAATCCAGGACTTTCTGGCCTCTAACCAAGCCTTCTGTACCATCCATGGCAATGGTCCTTACAGTGCTCTCACCTGTCAGATAAAGGCATTGCTGCAGGGTGGTACATACAACCAACATGGCTTCATGGTATTTAACATAGTGTAGGTGGCATGGAAGACTCCTTCTCAGTACCGAAAGGTGGCTTCAGCAAACTCAGAAGAACGAAAGTCATTTTGAAAAAAATCATCATAGAAGGAAGACAGCCGGGATCCGGGCCTATGTGAGCTAAACTCTACTATCCCTGACAATCCTACTTACCCAGGTGCTGGGCGACCTCCAACACCAGCCTGGTCTCCCTGCCTTGCACTTCCAGGGCGTTCAGGATGGGCGGCAGTCCCTCGTCGAACTGGACGTCCACCACCGCACCGATGACGGCCACGATCCGCCCGGTGGCGGCGCCTGGCTTAGGCGCCGGGGACGTCTGGGCGGCATAGTCTCTGGCTAACAGACAAGAAAGATTGGCAGGAGCTGGGGTCGGGGCAGTGAAAAGGTCACTGGGGGCCCGGACTTAACCCACAAGGTCTGGAGAATTCAGCCCAAGCCCGACCTCCTTCCGCTTGCAGGGAAGGCGTGTCCGGAGGGAGGGCCGTGCAGGAACCCAAAAAGCGCCTGCACAATTCTCCATCTTCACACACAAAACCCCAATATTCGAGAGCTCGGTGCCCCCAATCCACGGGAAGGTCATTGCACCTGCCCGCACTTTTCCGTCACACTGCGCCTCCCTTTTCCAAAATTAGACGGAATTAGATGGAAGAAAGCGCCCCTGGATGAACCGTTCTTGTTCTCCATCCGTTAGAGGGTAGGGGGCGGCCATGGCGTTCTTCTAGCACCAGATACCTTAGGCCCGAGCGACAATCGCCCCCGGCTCAAGGTCACGGGGCTGCAGAAACAAACCCAGCTACTACAAGAAGGCACTTACCAGGATGAAGCACTGCCGGGGCAGCCCGCAGTAAGAGCTGGGCTTGGGGTAACGGCGCTGAGGGGCTGAGTCCCCGCAAGGCCCCGGAGGCCGAGGCTGCGGCCACACGACCCACAAGACCCAACATGGCGGAGTCCGGGTGGAGACTGAACGCAGCAGCAGTAGCGGCCGCCAACATCGCGGCAATGGGGGCGAGGCCTACTCTGCAGTAGGCACGCCCATTGGATGAGTTTGCTGCTCATCATCATCAGCGCTCCTCCTATAGGTTAATAATCTCTCATCTTCTCAAGCATTGGTCAAAATTGATGCTAATCTGAATTCCTTTTTTTTACTGGACATGGTCAGGCTAGGTGCAACCCTCAGAGCCTCAAAGCTTAATTGGACGACAGGGACGTCAGTTAGAGGCAGTACTTGGCGGAACTACGTTTAGGAAGGGGGCCGAGTTCCTGTCGGGAAGCACGTGGGCGGCAGGGCTGCCCTTGGGCTCTCTCCTCAGATAGGACCTTGAGCTGGATGACAGTCTCGGGGGCGGGCGTTCGGGAACTGGTGTCTTACTTAGTTCAGCACCGCTGATGGTGACCTTGGCGAAGTCATGGCCTTCTCTAAGAGTCAAAACACGACTTTCCTTTTGCAGTAGTGAGGTTGGAAGCTTACAGACAGCTCAGCAGGTCAGCAATCCCGACAAATATAAAGCTGTACAATGAAATCAGTTAATGTCAGCAGTCATTTAACAGATGTGCAGATGTGTGCTAGGCATTTAAAGAGACCTAGGAGGTCCCTTTTAAGAAAGAGGAGCAAACAATGCAGTGAAGTGTGATGAGTCCTGGTTAAGTGGGTGCGCGAAAACGGAGGGGGATAAATTTGGGTCGCCTAGAGATGTGGGGAATTGCCTCAGAGTGGAGGAGGCTGATAGTTGGGAAACAGTAGACATTCCTTGGGTAAATAAAAAGGAGGGATATTACAAGCACACCTTTGCATAAAATAGCATGTTTCCTTTTGTGGAAATACAGGTGAGGAAGGGAAAAAGAAAGAGTAGCAAAGAGAGGAGTATAAAAAGAGAAACAGGAGCCAGGTCTCGGCTTTGGATGAGAGTGGAGACTAGGTAGACGTAGATGTGTGGAAGTGTTCCTTGAGTATGGAAAATCATAAAATAAACAGGGCAGTCTTTTCTGAAGTATTGATTTTATTCAGAGCTTTTGGGGGGCAGGATGGGAGAGACTCTCAATCTGTTAGAACACACATGACCATATGGAGTAGTTTGGCATGGAGCTATCTTCCCCAAACTTTCTCCCACCAGCCCACATTAGTTCTCATTTTTCTGCATATAGTGAAAAAGTTTTCTCTTTGGCAGTGTAGGGATACTATTGAAGGATTTAAAGGAGAAAACAGGAAGAGAATGTTAAATTTGCAGTGCTTATGGTAATCTTGCCTAGTAAGAGGGATAGAACCCAAGGAAAGCAGCAACCTGTATGGAGCAGGCAAAGAAAAATGAACACACAAAGAAGCAGCAGAGGAATAAGAGGACCAAGGACATTGGTGTTAAAAATCAAGGAAAGAATATTAAGGAGAAAGGTGGTTAATAGTATCAATCACATAATCATCATATAAAATAAGAGCTGAAAAGGACCTACTGAATTTGGCAACCAGGAATTCATTCCATGGTGAAGTGTATCAAAGATAATTTCAATGAACTGCATCAGTTAACACCAGATATAAAATTAATTATCTGTGCTCTTTTGGGGGTAGGGAGGGGGTTGCAGGAAGCAGCCAATTGATGTTTCTCTTTCACATAGATCAGCGGTTCTCAACCTGTGGGTCGCGACCCCTTTGGGGCTCGAACGACCCTTTCACAGGGGTTACCTAAGACCAACAGAAAACACATATATAATTACATATTGTTTTTGTGATTAACCACTATGCTTTAATTATGTTCAATTTGTAACAATGAAAATACATCCTGCATATCAGATATTTACATTACGATTCATAACAGTAGCAAATTACAGTTATGAAGTAGCAATGAAAATAATTTTATGGTTGGGGGGTCACCACAACTTGAGGAACTGTATTAAAGGGTCGCAGCATTAGGAAGGTTGAGAACCACTGGCATAGATGTTTCTCTCTCCCTCTCCCTTCCTCTCTTTCTAAAAATGAATAAAAACATGTGTTTGTTTTTAAAAAGGACCTATATCCCAGGTGATGTGGCTCAATGGTTGAGTATCGACCTATGAACCAACCACGGTTGGATTCCTGGTCAGGGCATGTGCCCAGGTTTCAGGCTTGATCCCCAGTGTGGGGCGTGGAGGAGGCAGCCAATCAATGATTCTCTCTCATCATTAATGTTTCTCTCCCTCTCCCTCCCTCTCTTAAATCAATAAAAGTATGTTAAAATAAACAAAACAAAAAACTATATATTTCACTTGCTTCCCTCAACTAATAGAGATAAAGTTTCTATAGATAGGATAGGATATTCCTTAAGAGCACTGCCACTGCAGCCATGTCATTGGGCAAGTTATTTAAAATCTCTGTTCAGGCACTTTCCCTCCAGGGAGCACACCTACCCTTTCTTCCCTTTCAAGAGAGTATCTCCTAAACTCTAAGGGTCCTGCCTGACCGGTTTGGCTCAGCGGATAGAGCATTGGCCTGCGGACTGAGGGGTCCCAGGTTCGATTCCAGTCAAGGGCATGTACCTTGGTTGCGGGCACATCCCCAGTAGGGGGCGTGCAAGAGGCAGCTGATCGATGTTTCTCTCTCATTGATGTTTCTAACTCTCTATCCCTCTCCCCTCCTCTCTGTAAAAAAATCAATAAAATATATTTTTTAAAAAATAAATAAATAATAAACTCTAAGGGCCCTCAGGAGACTTGCAGCCAGCAGAGCAATGGGCTACTGCAGCTCATCCTAGGCCAGTGGTCAGCAAACGGCGGCTCGCAACCACATGCGGCTCTTTGGCCCCTTGAGTGTGGCCACGAAGTTTCAATCACACTGTACATGCGCGCCCGCACGTGGTATTTTGTGGAAGAGCCACACTCAAGGGGTCACAGTTTGCCAACTACTGTCCTAGGCTAACCCCCTGAACCTGTCCCCAAGTTCCCCTTGTCTCTGACTTTCCAGTGAGCCAAAGCAGCTCCACCTGGGCTCTCTCCTATTGCTTTTCCTATCCTAAGCCCTTCCTTGTTTCACTGTCCCTAACTTTAATAAATGGACTCTCAGTAACATCACTTTCCTCATCTATAAAAGAGATAATAAAATGGGAATAATCTCATAGGGTTGTTTTGAGAAATAACTAGATTAATACATGAAAGAAGCATTTAGAACAAGCATGTCAAACTCAAAGGCTAACATGGGCCAAATAAACAAGGTTTAAGTTTATGTGGTCCACAAAAAAAAACAAAAGCTTCAATTTTCATAGAAAAGTAGGTATATTTCGATAGAGACATGCTCAATACAAAGGGCTGAAATAAATGAGTGATCATTAACATAAAATAATAGAACATTTTAATAAAAATTAATTTTTTCTTGAACATTATCTTACCAGACACTGAATAACTGCACAAATTAATAAGTGTAATGCAAATAAACCTATTTTTCTTGTTCTCCAAAAGCAAAATACTTCCTGTTGTGCACACCAAACAAGTCAGTCCAAGACTAGTGATGTGGCAATCGGCTGCTGAAATATTCGCTGCTAGTATTAGTGGAGAGAAATGGTGTGCCTGTGCATAAAGGAAATGAATGCAACGTGATTGTAATAATTGGTCATTAGCGAATGTTGTAGTTTGTTAATAATTATGTATAACAGGATATTGTAAAAATTAAGTTACAAAATTTTTTTTTATTTTCTAATAAGACTAAATTTATTCAATAACCTAGTAAAAGTTTTGAGTATAAGTATTCAACAGTATAAAAAGTACAAAACAGATTTGTAGATTTCTAATATATTAATACAAAGTGCATGACTACATACAGTACATCCTACAGGCAAAGAGAGGTGGAAGGGAAAAAGAAGACTGTGGTTGACTGTGGTCTAGTAATAAATAAATAAATACAGAAGTAGAGATGATCCATATTAGAGTATATTCTACCACCGACACTGTAGCCAAAATGTACAAAATAAAAAAATAAAAAAAAGGACCATTTCAAAGTAACTCGGGAGGAAGAGGAGAATGGCTGAGACTCTTGCAGTACACCTTCGAGGCTGTGGGGGCGCCGCCCCAAACCACTGTATTGTCTGTACAGACGGTGGCTTGTAGTTTCTTCCAAAGGAATATAAAATTTTAAGTTTAGAATAAGAACTATAAAACTACAGGGTGCCCATAAAAAGTAGCTCACTCCTTATTGTTATTCATACTATCCAATTTTTAAAATCAGGCTTTAAAAATAAGCACCGAGTCATTTTATTATAAAGATAAGGTCGGAAAATGATCCTCCCTCATTCTGAAAAAGTGTGAACCGGTAATATTCTTCCTGAATTGATAGAAAAGAGGCAATGAGAGTACTTGGGTTTGAGTTCAAGGAACAGGCTTTTCATAAAAATTTTAGAACCGAAGGGCCCCACGTTCAGGATTTATCATCTAAAATCTCAATGTTCAGAAAACCTGACTACAAAAAGCCAAACCCACTCAGCATTAACACACCTCTTTTCTTTTACTAGCATTTTACTTTAATATAGTGGTGGGGGGAGACGCTAAAACCCTCATACATTAAAACAAGTTGAACAAACACTCTACACAGATAAAACCTTCACAAAGGTCAACTGAAGTAATCCAGAGCTAAAACTGAATTGTGTAGATTTTCAATGAAGTCACCGGTAAGCAACACGAGCCAAAGTCAATTATTTACACACTCGGCGAGCCCTCTGAGAAGCGTGCCCCCAGAAGCATCAACCTTTGTTATTTTTATGCTATCCTGAAAGCCTGCACATTTTTCAGATATCTGAACATGTTTCATAGAGTGTGTTCTCTCCCATGTGGTAAAATAAAGCTTTGGTACTATCTATATTAAGATTGCTTATCCTGAAGACTTGCTTGACATTTCCCCAAGAGGAGCTTCGATTCTGCTTTAGAAGTTTCATATAAATTAAAACCTTCATCAAATAGCAATATGAAGGAGGTGACACAGGATACAACATATACAGTCCAGTTACCTCTGTGTATATTTAGAAATGACTCCTTCAAGGTATTTGTACCAGAGAGCTTATTCTGTCCTGCTTAATATTCAGTAGTACAGGTTTGAATCCTCAGAACCTTGGCAAGACCTTAATATTTTAAAATTATTAACAACTACCTCGAGGGGCAAGTCCAGGTTACTGGTTTATGACAAATTCATGATCATGAAGGAAAACAAGTGTAGTCAGCCATCTTTAAAAATGCCCCAACCACTGCTTCTCAATATAGAAAGACTAAAAACTACGTACGTTTATCATACAACAAATCCCATCTCTGTCCCCTGAAGTCCCCCTAATTTCATTCACGAGAAGGGGATTTAAAAGAAAAAGACTTAAAGAGCACTTTACAGCAGCATTCAGCTTTCCTATGAAATACTCAGCATCTTAAATATTATGTACATGTCTGTTTTTCCTTTTAGTAAGCTAGACACTGGCTTCAGAGTTGGTGGAACTTGTGGAAGTGGAGGAAAAAATAACCCATTCGGAACTATTCTAGAAATTGTCTTTTGGCAGAATAGCAGGTATCCAAGTGAAAAACAGGAAGGTCATTTTGTTGCTGTGTTTTGGGTTTTTTTCCCCCCTAAAATTTCAATCATTTCCTGTTCCCCTTCTACATACACCTCAGTCACCACTCCTGGGTGGACATGGGCAGAGGCTCTGGGCTGGGCTCCTCCGGCTTCTCTGCAGCCGCCTTCTTGTTGCTGCAACAAGGCTTGAAGAGGTGAGTGTCAATGAGGACTTCCCCAAAGCGGCCTTTATAGATAATCCCACAACATATTTTCTGTCTTTTCCAGTACGTGAGATCTAAAAAGGAAAAAACTGGCGTTCTGCTGGAGTGCGAAGCCACCTCTGTATCTGAGCCCTCATCTGACTGGTTACTGTCGCAAGGAGACTGAGCTGGGAGGCACTTGAGGTGGTGCTGTGAGCGTCAGAATTAGGACGTTTAAATTCCTTCTGTAGTTTGCTGATCTGGTTGCTTTTTATCCTGTTTCCAGATAGAGTTTTCACTTTCTTTGGTTTCAGTGTAGTCTTCAGGCTGGGTCCTGCCCTTGCATCTACCACGTGATTCCAGTTTTTTTTGGATCCTGCTGGCAATTTCTTCCATCTTTTCACAAGCAGGACACAGGCATTACAGATGTCTCCTGAACGTGTCTCATGCAACCCAAAACAGCTCTGGAAATCCTCCTCATAGCGCTTACTGTCCGTGAATCGAGAACCGGAGGACTTAGCTCTGCAAATACAGCGGCCTCCTGGACTTCGGTACGTCTTCGGCTTGTGAAAACCGAACATCTTTTCTTCTAGGGGCAATAGTCTTCCCAGAACAGCCGTTCCACGCGCAGTAACGTTCCTGAGGCGCGGAGTGCACGCCAGGCCAGCCCCCCCGCCGCTCGCTCCCTCCTCCTCAACTGCCTTGTCTAGAGTTACAACATTTCTATTGAACATTTCTTACATACTGTTATATTGACTGGGCCGCAAAAATATTCATTGTGGGCCACCTGTGGCCCACAGGCCTCGAGTTTGACATGCTTGATTTAGAACAATGCCTGGCATACAGTGATATTTGTGTCAGCTAGTATTTTTACTTACTATTGACTTAGTGGTAAGATCCTTTGGTCTCGGTCAAAATTTTATTAACCATTAAACAGTTAAACTGACACTTCACTTAATCCAGGTGTCAAAGTAAAGATTTTCACATAAATTCCCAGGTAACTGAAACTCATCACTTTAAAATCATCACTTTAGAGAGCAAGGGAGAGGGAGATAGAAACATTGGTGAAAGAGAAACATCATCAATTGGCTGTATTCTGCATGCCCCCTACTGGGGACTAAGCCTGAAACCAGGCATGTGCCCTAACCAGGAATTGAACCATGCGACCTCTTGGTTCCTGGGTCAACACTCTACTGCTGAGCCACATGGGCTGGGCAAAAATATTTTTAGAAAGGAAGAAAGAGGGAGAAACATTGACAGGATGAGAGCAGAACATCCATGGGCTACCTCCTTGGTACATGGAATGACGCCCAATCGAGCAATACCTGCCAGGGCTAAAACACCACTTTTTTTTTTTTTAATATATTTTATTGATTTTTTACAGAGAGGAAGGGAGAGAAATAGTTAGAAACATCGATGAGAGAGAAACATCAATTAGCCGCCTCCTGCACACTCCCCACCGGGGATGCGCCCGACCGGAATCGAACCCGGGACCCCCCTGAGTCCGCAGGCCGACGCTCCATTCACTGAGCCAAACTGGTCAGGGCTAAAACACCACTTTTTGAAAAGTTATCACACATTTATCTGTTCTCTTAGCAGATTATCAAGTAAACTTTTTCTCTGACATTTGAGCTATTAAATCTTTGTATCATATTGCAAAGCTAAATGCTTAAATGTTACTGAAGTAGATATATAGGTTGTCTCCCAAAAATGCATATACCCTTTAGAGCTGATAGCTCAATTGTTGTTTCTTTTCAGCTTTAACCCATTGGAATTAATCATTATTCAAAATGTGTAAATATTTTGTGGGACACCCTATATCAGAGGTGGGCAACCCCTGGCACGCGTGCCAAACATGGCACGCCAGTAACTTTTGCTGGCACTCGAAACCCTCTCTTATAATCTTCCATTTACAATTTTTTTCTTAATATTGACTTTTTTATTTTTCAGATAAATTCAGTGTAGGTGCATCTTAGATAAATAAATAATTTTACATAACAAGTTATCTTAAAGACCATAGACATGGATTGACGAGAGAGGGGAAGGGCAATTTCTATGCCTCTGCCTTAACTCTCCCTGCCTTCCTAGATCCAACCAGTGTTTTGGTTTCATCCACATACGCTTGTGAATCTTTGTTCTCAGTGATGAATTTTGTTAAGTCTCATAATAGGAGTAGCCTGACAGATGAAAGTAGTAGCTCGTGCATCTCTCTGAAGGTCACGAAATATAAACCTGATGTAAAATCTGTCATCAGTGATGCAGCAGCAAAAGTCCCAGTGATAATATCCAACGGAGTCAAAGTTTTCTGTCGGACTATCAGTGTATATGTATACATTTAAAAAATGTATTTTCATCATCATATACTGTGTTTTTGTCGCTTGAATGAATTTCATTATTTCTTCAAGGTTCTTCGCATACATACGTACACCTGAAGAGATATCAAGTAGGTGTAACATGTTCTCAAAAAATTAGGGTTGGCATGCAGAAGAATTTTGAGTCAGAGATTTTGCTGGTTTTGGCACGCACTCACAAAAAGGTTGCCCACCCCTGCCCTATATAGAGCCATTACTCCATTATGTTCATTCGTGAACCTTTTTTCTAACTCCTTTGCTGTCAATGTTTGCCCTCAGCAATCTCTTGTCCTCTTCTGAAATCAGATTACCTGCTAAATTTATAAGTAATACTGTGTGAAAAAGAAGTAAATAAACTTGACTAGCTTGGGATGAGATGGGCCTTAACAGGCTTTTTTTTTATGGGTTCACTTTTTTTTTGTTTGTTTTTATTTATTTCAGAGAGGAAGGGAGAGAGAGAGATAGAAACATGTGCCCTGATTAGGAATGGAACCAGCGACCGAACTCCTGGTGCATGGGTGGAAGATCAACCAATGGGCAACATTCTTCCTGAACAAATATCATCTAGAGTTCTACTTCACATTTCTTGATTCCCAGATATCAGGTAATATTTCATGTAAAATACAAGTTACTTTACATGGGACAATAGGAACCACAAAGAACTAATCTGATTTCTTACCTGAAGTTAATTCCAAATGACTGACCCCATAATTTATGGCTGAAAACCATTTCAATTTTATCTTAAGGTAAAAATTGCATTTTCCAACTCTTTACTTTATTGCCATTCCACTATGATCATGCTCCATATTATTCCAGTACTCTGGTAATTGGTAGAATGTTTTCTATCTCTACCACATTTCTTTAAAAAAAAAATATATATATATATATGTATGTATATATATATACATATATATATATTTTAATATATCTTTATTGATTTCAGAGAGGGAGAGGGAGAAACATTAATGATGAGGGAGAATCTTCAGTTGGCTGCCTCCTGCACGCCCCCCACTGGGGATCAAGCCGGCAATCCGAGCATGTGCTCTGACCAGGAATTGAAGTGACCTCCTGATTCATAGGTTGATGCTCAACCACTGAGCAACCCCAGCCGGGCTCTACCACATTTTCTTTTTCTTTTTTTTTTTAACCACATTTTTTTTCTTCTTTTTTTTAAAAATATCTTTTATTGATTTTTTACAGAGAGTAAGGGAGAGGGATAGAGAGTTAGAAACATCGATGAGAGAGAAACATCGATCAGCTGCCTCCTGCACACCCCCCACTGGGGATGTGCCCGCAACCAAGGTACATGCCCTGACCGGAATCGAACCCGGGACCCTTAAGTCCACAGGCCGACGCTCTATCCACTGAGCCAAACAGGTTAGGGCTTAACCACATTTCTTGACAATCATGGATGATTTCAAATTCCACAAAAACAATCCATTCAGCTTCAGAATGCTTTAGTCTTTTCAATTCCAATTAGTTTCACATCTCACTTAAGCATCCTACTCCCCACGGTCATTCCCAACTTTTACCACTTTAAAAAGTTCTTCCTCAGAAATCCAATATTCTCAGACCAAAGTATTTTTTACATAATACATAAACATACTCTAGGTATAAAGGATTAAAATAAGTCCTTTTCACCACTACCCCTAAAATTTCACCCCTTTCCCAGAAATAACCACTAAAAAACATTTTACAATGTCCCATTCATTTTCTATCCATTCCATACACATACAATGTATACATTCCTGTTTTGTAAAAACCTCAGTGGAAGCACACTACAGAAAACTTTCAAAGTTTTCTGATTTTTGTTTTGGAGAACTTTTTGAGTCAATACATTTACTTTACCGATCATGAGTACACTCCATTAATGGTCATTTGGATTGTGTCAATGTGGCTATTACATGTAATATTGAATTTTCAAGAGAGCTTGCATACGTCATTATGTACACCAAGTATGTCAAACTCGCGTGCAGCCTGACGGCTGTGAGTTTGACATACTTGGCCAGGAATCTACTAAATGTAGAATCCTAGAAATAAAATGTTGGCTTAAAATTATGTTCGTTTAAATGAGATTCTGCCAAATGGCCTTCTAAAACCATCTTGCTAATTTACTAGATCCCTAGAATCCTTGCCAAAACTTTTAACTGTGGCTATTGTTAAATGAATGAAATTATGCCCTGGCCGGGTGGCTCAGTCGGTTGGAGTGTTGACCCATACACCAAAAGGATATGGGTTTGATTCCCAGTCAGGGCACAAACAGGAAGCAACTGATTGATGTGTCTGTTTCACATCAATCTTTCCCTTCCTCTCTCGCTCTAAAATCAATAAACATATCCTTGGGTGAGGAATTTTTAAAAATGAATAAAATTACTTCGATTATACTTGCATTTCCACAACTTAATGAACTCAAGTATCAGTTAAATTGCAAATTCCTGGAATTCTTTCATGTTTATTGGTCATTTATTTCTTCAGTGAATTCCCATTTTTCCCATTACCTTGTCATAGTGATTGTGATCTTCAAATGCTGTTAAATGTCTTAAGTATTTTCTTCTATCACTTATCTTTTAACCTAATGGTATCTTTGACCTATGTAGTTTTTTTAAATTAATTTTTAGAGAGGAAGGGAAACATTGATTTGCTGTTCCACTTATTTATGCATTCATTGGTTGATCCTTTTATGTGTCCTGACCGGGGATTAAACCCACAACCTTGGAGCATCAGGTAAGTGCTCTAACCAAGCTACTCGACCAGGGCAACCTATGTAATTTTTTTAAAAATATATTTTGATTTTTTACAGAGAGGAAGGGAGAGGGAGAGTTAGAAATATCGATGAGAAACACCAATCAGCTGCCTCCTGCACACCTCCTACCGGGGATGTGCCCGCAACCAAGGTACATGCCCTTGACCGGAATCGAACCTGGGACCTTTCAGTCTGCAGGCAGACACTCTATCCACTAAGCCAAACCGGTTAGGGCCCTATGTAATTTTTTTTAAAAAATATATTTTATTGATTTTTTACAGAGAGGGAGAGAGATAGTTAGAAACATCGATGAGAGAGAAACATTGATCAGCTGCCTCCTGCACATCTCCCACTGGGGATATGCCCGCAACCAAGGCACATGCCCCCGACCGGAATCAAACCCAGGACCCTTCAGTCCGCAGGCTGACGCTCTATCCACTGAGCCAAACCAGTTTCGGCATGTAATTTTTAATGTTAGATTTGTTAACTTTTACTTGTACCTTCTAGATTTTCTGTATCATGCTTAGAAGGATTTCCCCCATCATTAGGTAAGAATTTGATTAATGAGGCCCTGGCTGGGTAGCTGTTGGAGAGTTGTCCCAATATGCCAAGGTTGTGGGTTTGATCCCTGGTCAGGGTACATGCAAGAATCAACCAGTAGGCCCTCGCTGGTTTTTCGCTCAGTGGATAGAGCGTCAGCCTGCAGACTGAAAGGTCCCAGGTTCGATTCTGGTCAAGGGCATGTACCTCAGTTGCAAACTCAATCCACAGAAGGGGCCGTGTAGGAGGCAGCCAATTGATGATGTTCCGCTCTCACTTATGTTTCTATCTCTCTATCCCTCTCCCTTCCTCTCTCTCAAAAAAATTTTTAAAAAAAATCAACTGGCAGGTGCATGAATAAGTCGAACAAATTGATGTTTCTCTCTTTCAAATCAATAAAGCCCTGACGGTGTGGCTCAGTTGGTTGGGCATCCAAGATTGCTGACTGCATCACCAATAGGTGGCATGCAGGAGGCAGTGATGGATGTTTTGCATCACGATGTTTTTCTCCCACTCCCTCTAAAAATCAATAAAATTTTTTTAAAAAGATTAAAAGTAAAAATATATTTAGAAAAGAATTTATTTATTTTCCCATGAGTGGACCAGGAACTACCTGCATCTGGTAATCACTAGCTAGATGGAGTTATCTAAAACAGTGATTGTCAAACTTTGAATCAGAATCACCTAGAAGGCTTAAGATAGCTTACTGGACTTTACCCTCTCAAGTTTCTCATTGAAAAGTCTGTTTGGGGGCCCAGAATTTACATTTCTAACCAATTTCTAGGTGGGACTGATGCTGCTGGTCTGGTGACCACACTTCACTGATCTCAAGTATCAGTTAAATTGCAAATTTCTGGGCCCAACACGCACCTAATAAAGCCTTTGTCGAGACCTAGGAATCCACATTATCAGAACCCCATGATTTTGGCAGTTTGAGAACCACCGGGTTCAAGATGAGGCAGAGGGCTAGAGATAGGGAAGGAACTAGAGCTAAAGGCTAATTAGCTGTGAGAAAAGAACAATGGTTGAAGGACTGGTATACTCCTCATGAAAGCTATTAGTTGCAGGGGAAGCAGCTTTATAGTTATCCCACTCCTGACTTTAGGATCATCATGATACAGCCAAGGGGATGGGCTGCTAAATATAGTCTGCAAGTAAAGGTCACTGATACAAGGCTAAGAAATTGAGGCCGGAGTTTTAGATAGGTTCTTCACAGAAACAATGAAATTATCCAGGTTGACAATGTAACTTAACAGCAAATGGCATGGCTTGTTTTTCACTTTGGAAAAGACTGCTAAGTGTTAAGAGCAAAGCAAGCCCAGCTGGTGTGGTTCAGTGGTTGAACGTTGACCTATGAACCAGGTCAAATTGATTCCTGGTCAGAACACATGCCCAAGGTTGCAGGCTCAATCCCCAGTATAGGGCGTGGAGGCAGCCAATCGATGACTCTCTCACCATTGATGTTTCTCTCTCCCCCTTCCTCTCTGAAATCAATTAAAAAAAAAAAAAAAAAAAGGAAAGGAAATAAAAAAAAGCAGACTGGCAGACTTAGATGTTATCACCAAACCCTATTTGACCACCTACATATCTCTGGGATCTGCCTCTCCAGATCTCTCTCCTAGTACCTAAGTTTACCTTTTGCCATTTAAATTCTTGCACTAACTTGTTTCCTTACCTCCAGACCCACTCACAAAACATTACCCACACTATAATATACCTGAAATGTATTTACTGAATCATGTCAGGTGTCCTAAAGGGTAGAGATTTGTGGTGATATACATCCAATAACCAATCATGTGTGGTTAATGTCTAAGTCCACAGGCCTGAAAAGCATATACAAAGATAAAATAATTTAGGGGTTACAGTAGACAAGGTACCTGCCTCTTCTCTCCATCCCAGCCTATGATCTCAAGTCTGGTCCAATGCTGGGTGAGGCATGGGTAACAGCTTTGTTTGATTTTGGCATATAAGGTCAGTTCATTATCACTTGTTTCTTGTCAAAAGGATTCCTGCTAAACAGAAATTAAAACTAGCCCCAAAACTAAGTTGGTAAATAAAATCTTTGTGCTACTATAGCAACTAATTGTTTTCCCCTTCCTTGAAGGTAACTTAACAGCTTAAGAAGTTGAATATAGCACTTTTATCACTGCATATCAAAATGTACAAAAAATATAATAGATGTTATCATTCAAACTTAAAACCATTCAAACGTTTTAACACAGATTTTTAAAATTAAAGAACCTTTAAAGACAGATGGAATCAGAAATCCATCAAGCTATACTTTAATGCTATATAGCCTAGTGGCTGGCGGAAAGCCAATGAATCCTTAATAAAACTCTTTAACTTCCATATCTGACACACAAAAACAGTTTTCCATTTTTGGCAATTATAAAACTGGGGAGATCCCAGCTGGCTGAGGATCTCGGACCTCATTGTCATCCTAGCCTTTCAATCCTTCCCTGAAGCTCAATAAAAAATGGTTTGATCCTCAACCCTCAAAAATAGTTTTTCAAGAGAATCAAACTAAAAATAGGATTTGGGGGTTTTATTAAGCCCTCCCCTGAAGCTAAGAACTGCATGACTTATCAGTTATACTGATAATGTTGGCATGCTCCAAAGCAAGAAAACCATGTTAAAATTTCAAACCTATCTCCCAATTCGGAAAAACCTATGGCTCTGAGGAAATTGCAATCCCTTAGTAGAATCAGAACCCGAGTTACTCCTGTAACATAACAGAGTTGAATGTCAACTGTTGAATGTCAAGGGCTCCTAAAATGCAGGAAAATTTTTCTCATTGTAGCCTTTCAAGAATATGGTGTTGAATATCATTTTCAACAGCCATAACAGGGGAAGGAAAGAAGGTTGTTTTATGATGTATCTATATCTATTACTGCACTTCCAATCTACCAAGTTTTTGTCCAATATTTGTCCCCCCGACCTAGCCTGTGAGCTCTGAACACAGCAATCACCTGAATGATTAATCTTTGTATCCCCAGCACTTAACATTTCCTGCAACACAGGTCTGATACAAAGAAGTACTGAAATATGAAGCATTTCTATGCTATGACAAATACACAGAAGCTGAAGGGAATAAAAAACTGCCAAAATGCAGAAGCTCAAAGATTTAGGAGGACAACACATTTAGTTTTATTTCAATCAAATCACAACACTTTCTTTTCCAACTACTGAGAAGTGCATCTACAATTTGCTATTACAGATCCACTTTTAAAAGGTTCCTGTGACATTATATACCAAGCCTTTTTTTTCCAAACAGAAATATCCCCAAATTCTTCCTCAAGTAAAAATAACTCCATTCCAGTAAATAGTAATACATAAAATTACAGTAAACCAGACACTTAAAAGGACAACCAAGAAGTCTTCCAACAGTTTATTAGAAAGAATGTAGACATTAAAAAAAATCCCACTGTCATGAACATAAATTGAGGTTTTCAGCCCTGGTACAAGCTGGATCAAAAAAAAAAAAAAAAAAAGAAATAAAAAAATCCAATAGTGTAGTAATACCATTTTTTCACTCATTTGCCACTGACAGTGCAAATACAAATTTGGTCTAAATGTACAGACTCTCAAGCAACAATGTACAGCCTTTCTTTGTCCTCCATGCTAAGAGATGTAAAAGTTTAAGGGTCAAACAATACCAAATGTACAGGCTTCAAAAACCATCTAAGTTAGGGCATTCACTAGTTTTAGCTAAAATACATTTGGAACACTGACAAGTGATCACTTATGTACAATAATGTGAAGTAAATTTTTTGAAAAATAAAACTTTAGTGGAACAATCCTGAAGAATATACCAGAGGAACAACAGGTTACCAGTTTAAGGTATCAATCCATTTGTTTCAGCCAGGTTGAGTCCATGTTCTAAAATCTAAAACTTAGTTATCTTTCCATAATCCAAGAGCTTCCTATCATGTCAGTATCTATGTTATGAAGTAAAGGAGACTTAGGTGAAATGTTTTTATTTATCACAACTGCTGTATCAATTGTCTAGGACTTCAACAGCATCATGGAAGTCTGGGAAATGTTCATGCATAAGGTTATTGCCTTAGCTGACTTAAAATTGCCCCATACAATGGTACATATCAACCCTTAGTGAAGCCTTTAAGAAAACAAACAGGTTGAAAAATGGGTTAAAGGAGGCAAATGCAGCATCTGCCTTTAGAGCTATCAACTCAGGAATTCTCTCAATTATGAAATCTTGCAGAGAAGTTATTTTTCTTTCTCAAAATCCAGGGACGACAACATTCCTTATTCCAGATCTGGCATTTCTGAAAGGATTTTAACAAGATTAGTATGAAGTACAAAGAAGTAATCCATCAACGTCAAAGTCTTATAGGGAAAGCAGCCAGAGAGAGTTAAATAGTTGCCTACTTTTTGAATTTGAATCTCAATTCATTCAAATTTCTGCTTTGGCTATTTATTAGAGGCCATAAAGAAATAATTATTATTTTTCTAAGAATTATAAAGAAGTCAATTTCTTTAATAGTTGTGGTCTTTAATGTGAAATATTACTGTGCAAAACATTTTTACAAAGACACTTACTTTCATCATCACTGTCTTGTGAATCCTGTAGAGGGGAAATAAAGAAAAAAGTTATCAAGTTGATCAAACATTCCTTTGCTAACTGAAAAGTTTGCCTTAAAAAGCTGAAGCACTGTAGTTTTCACTCACGTAGCAAAGATAGGTGGTTAAATCAAGCTTATTAATTTAATCAACTGACTTAAGAATGGGTTTACAGCCCTAACCGGTTTGGCTCGGTGGATAGAGCGTCAGCCTTCGGACTGAAGGGTCCCAGGTTCGATTCCAGTCAAGGGCATGTACCTTAGTTGCAGGCACATCCCCAGTAGGGGGCGTGCAGGAGGCAGCTGATAGATGTTTCTAACTCTCTATCCCTCTCCCTTCCTCTCTGTAAAAAATCAATAAAATATATATTTTTTTAAAAAAAAGAATGGGTTTATAGATGGACAGCTGAGGATGATGTGTGTCTTTTGGTAGGAATTGAGTCCATCCTTTCAATCCCTGTCAACCAGGCTGAATCTTGGTATAAAATGGTTTCTCTTCTCTCTTGACATTCAATGAAAGAAAATGGCTCAATACAAAGACCACTGGACTGATAGAAGACAATAAAGTCTAATCGTAGCTGGTGAATTGTCTAAGTAAGTATTTTCCTAACTGCATTGAACAAATTTCTTAAGGATGTTAACAGAATGCCAGAGGGGAATGTTGAGAAGAGTAACCTAGTATATCCTCTTACAGATTCACAATGTCCATATGTTTACTTAATCTCTGACCAATTCACTTTTATAAAACCTGTTTAGCCCTAACTGGTTTGGCTCAGTGGATAGAGCGTCGGCCTGTGGACTGAAAGGTCCCAGGTTCGATTCCGGTCAAGGGCATGTACCTTGGTTGCAGTCACATCCCCAGTTGGGGATGTGCAGGAGGCAGTTGATCAATGTTTCTCTCTCATCGATGTTTCTAACTCTCTATCCCTTTCCCTTCTTCTCTGTGAAAAATCAATAAAATAGATTGAAATCTAGTCTCTTTAAGAATGGCTGGCCCATTAGACATCAGTTCCCTAGTAGGTAACCATCCTTCAAAAATGGGCACATTTTAAAAAGTGCTTTACCCTATATTAAAAACAAACAAAGTCCTAGCTGGTTTTGCTCAGTGGATAGAGCATTGGCCTGCGGACTGAAGGGTCCCGGATTCGATTCCAGTCAGAGGCACATGCCCAGGTTGTGGGCTCGATCCCCAGTGCGGGGTGTGCAGAAGGCAGCCGATTAATGGTTCTCTATTATCATTGATGTTTCTCTCTCTTCCCTCTCACTTCCTCTCTGAAATCAATAAAAATATATTTTTTTAAAAAAACAAAAAAACAAACATCAAAAAGTAGCACACAAAAAAATCTTGACTATATATCAAACAACTTATAAATACACTAGAGGCCCGGTGCACAAAAATTTGTGCACGGGGTGGGTGTCCCTCAGCCTGGCCTGTGCCCTCTAGCAGTATGGGATCCCTCGGGGGATGACCACCTGCTGGTTTAGGCCCGCTCCCTGGGGGGATTAGGCCTAAGCTGGCAGTCAGACATCCCTCTGGCAGCCCAGGAGTCCTCGGGGGATGTCCATTTGCCAGTGGAGAGCAGACCTAAACTGCAGTCTGATATCCTTAGAGCTGCTGAGGAGGCGGGAGAGGCTCCCACCACCACCACTGTACTGGCAGCCGTCAGCCTGGCTTGTGGCTGAGCAGAGCTCCCCCTGTGGGAGCGCACTGACCACCAGGGGACAGCTCCTGCATTGAGCGTCTGCCCCTTGGTGGTCAGCGTGTGTCATAGTGACCAGTCATTCCCAGTCTTTCTGCTGTTAGGGTCATTTTGCATATTACCCTTTTATTATTTAGGATAGAGGCCTGGTGCATGGGTGGGGGCCGGCTGGTTTGCCCTTCAGGGTGGGGGTCCCCACTGGGGTGCCTGGCCAGCCTAGGTGAGGGGCTGATGGCTGTTTGCAGGCTGGCCACACCACCTTTAGGGTGGGGGGTTCCCACTGGGGTGCCTGGCCAGTCTGGGTGAAGGGCTGAGGGCCGTTTTCAGGCTGGCCAAGCCTCCCCAGCGACAGAAGCTCCCAGCCTCTCCTTTTTTTCTTTTCTTTTTTTTCCTGGGATTTATTTACCTCCTATAATTGAAACTTTGTAGCCTGGAGTGGAGCTCAGAGCTGGCCAGGGCTTGGCTTCCTCCATCGTCAGGGGCAACCCAAGGCTCCAACTCCATGGCCACAGCCAGCTGAAAGCAGGTATCTGGGGTTTATTTACCTTCTATAATTGAAACTTTGTTGCCTGAGTGGAGCTTAGAGCCAGCCAGTGGGGGTGGGAGGGAAAGCCTCCTGCGCTTCAGCTCCGTGGCTATGGCCTGCTGAAAGCAGGTATCTGGGGTTTGCTTAGCTTCTATAATTGAAACTTTGTTGCTTTCGGAGCTAAGAGCGAGGCTGCAGCAGGAGGGGAAGCTTGGCTTCCTCCATCACTGGAGCAAGCAAGCCTCCTGCTCACTTCAGCTCTGTGGCTGCCGGCCACCATCTTTGCTGGCAGTTAATTTGCATATCTCGCTGATGAGCCAATGGGAGGCATAGCGAAGGTATGGTCAATTACCATGTTTGCCTATTAGGTAAGATTGTTTCTTACTATTTAAGTAAATAAAGAAAAGAATTTATAGACTTACATCATCTGCTCCATCTACTTCCGGTAAATCTACATCCTCATCACCACCCATGTTGTTCATCATCTATTTGAAGTAAAAATTAGTTTTAAAAATGATGTTAAATTAAGCCCTAATTGCCCTAACTGGTTTGGCTGAGTGGATAAAGCGACAGCCTGTGGACTGCAGGTTCCTGGGTTCGATTCTAGTCAAGGCATGTACCTTGGTTGCGGGCACATCCCCAGGAGGGGGTGTGCAGGAGGCAGCTGATCGATGTTTCTCTCTCATTGATGTTTCTAACTCTCTATCCCTCTCCCTTCCTCTCTAAGAAATCAATGAAATATATTTAAAAAAAAAAAAATTAAGCCCTAATTATTAGGTGGCACGCTCCAGAATAAACCTTAAGTCTGCCATAGATTTCCACCAACAAAAAAAGCAAAAAAACATTTAAGTACCTTCCTTTCTGGAAAGACTATAGGTAATTGTATATAAAATCCTGAAAACTTATAGGGAAGTTAAATCTAAATTCTCATTGCAGGAAGATGAAGTTATTAAAATTCATCCAGCAAGATATATATATATGATACAGAAATTAAACACCCAAATCCTAAATAGCAGTTACCACTGATGGATAAGAATGGGATTCATTTGTAGTTGTAAAGTTTTGTATCCTAAGCTGACTGACATATGTATTATGGTATTCTCGTTACAGTTTTAAATACTGTGAAGAACCAATAAATGATTTAAAATAAAGTCTTTTAGGATGCTTAGTTTGTATTAAAGGCCTGAAAATGGAATCCAAGGTCAAATAGTAACTAAGTTAAATACGAACATAATTCTTAAAAGACTTTATATCAATTATATATATAAGGAAATAACCTTATATATATACCTTCATATACTTATAATAAAATGGAGCTAACAACGAAACATGCTTACATGAAGTACTAATTTCCCATCTTTATCTGTTTCCAATCATAATCAAGTAGTGTGTTATTGAAAGAGGTACAAATAGCCAAAGATAGAACTACTGTCTGATAGGGAGGGACTTATCTCTCCAAGTTACAACTTTTCTGTAATATTTAAACTTTTAAAATTTTAAATATTTACACAGCCATTATAACTGTAAACAAAAATCCAAGACTTCAAATATATATGCTACCTTGGACTTTAGAGTTAAATACTTAAGTCAAATCTCTCAGTATAGGAAATCTGGGCAATCTAGTCTTGAATAATATGAGTAACTAGTAAAGTTTCCCTATGTCTAAAGGCAATGTTCAACACCTTAGTTAAAACTTTTTGAAAGCCGAAACCGGTTTGGCTCAGTGGATAGAGCGTCGGCCTGCGGACTGAAAGGTCCCAGGTTCGATTCCGGTCAAGGGCATGTACCTGGGTTGCGGGCACATCCCCAGTAGGAGATGTGCAGGAGGCAGCTGATCGGTGTTTCTCTCTCATCGATGTTTCTGACTCTCTTTCTCTCTCCCTTCCTCTCTGTAAAAAATCAATAAAATATATTAAAAATAAAAAATAAATAAAAAGTTTTTGAGAGCAGAAAAAATGCTCAATATGTGCCAAGTACAATGTGTGGTGCTGAGGACACGATGACAATAGAAACAGAATTGAATATATTCAAGAGCTATTTAGGAGGTAAAACAAAAGAACAAAGATGCAGTTAACATATTGGATAGAGAGGCAGTGAAAGAGAACAGTGTTAAGAAGTTGTGACTTGCACAGCTGGGTAAATGGTGGCACCAATTACTTCAGGTAAGAAATAATATAGTTGAGGAAAGTCACAAGTATCCTTCCTTCCCTCTTGAAATTAAGGTGTCAGAGCCATGTAAGGAGGAATGTTTAATAAACAGCTGCATACACGAAGCTGAAAATGTACTCCTTTTAACTCTTAGTTTTCAAAAAGAAATGTAAACAGCCGAAACCGGTTTGGCTCAGTGGATAGAGAGTCAACCTGTGGACTGAGGGGTCCCAGGTTCGATTCCGGTCGGGGGCATGTGCCTGGGTTGAGGGCACATGCCAGTGGGAGATGTGCAGGAGGCAGCTGATCGATGTTTCTCTCTCATCGATGTTTCTGGCTCTCTATCTCTCTCCCTTCCTCTCTGTAAAAAAATCAATAACATATATTTAAAAAAAAAAAAAAAAAGAAATGTCAACAGAATGTAGTGAATTAAATTTTCTAATTGCAATGCAAAATGGATTTCATGGGCCTACCTTCAGCTTAAAGCAGTGGTTCTCAACCTTCTGGCCCTTTAAATATAGTTCTTCACGTTGTGACCCAACCGTATAATCATTTTCATTGCTACTTCATAAGTGTAATGTTGCTACTGTTATGAATTGTAATGTAAATATCTGATATGCAGGATGGTCTCAGGCGACCCCTGTGAAAGGATGGTCTTAGTTCGACCACCAAAAGGGTCGCGACCCACGGGTTGAGAACCGCTGGCTTAGAGCTTAATGTTATCTTTTCTGATTACCTTTACTGCAGTACACTTGATAAGGTCTATTCTACCTAAAGGCAGATCATTGACTTCTTTTCTTTGGCCAGGGCAGTAAGTATTTGGAAAAAACAGGCTTACTCAAACCCTTTCCCTGATCTGGCAAACTATAATATCCTTACTCATCACTCTTCGTGCACATTCCACCATGATTCTTGTGTTTAAAGGTTTACATTTGTATTACATGGCTCCAAAATACAGGCCAGTTACTGTATTCATGCTTCTAAAAAAATCTGTCCCAGTGTTGTAATAAAAACTAGCTGTACTGCATTGATTGACTATATGGTTTATTCTTTGTCTTTACACATCAACTTTAAAACTTAAACACTAAATTTTTTTAAACTGTAAAAGAATGTTAAATTTTAGGATTAAATGATTATTGTTAAAAACCTCATTTAGTTTTATTGCAGACTGGCTTTCGAGGTAAAGTAATACATGCCTTAAATACCACTAGGTACTTTAAAATCAAACTAAACTGACTTCATAGAAATATACTGGAAGGGAGGGCAGAAGAATGCATTTAAAAGAACTTACCTCAGAGAAACGATCAAAATTAGACATGTCTTCATCTGAATCATCTTCCCAGTCTTTCCAATTATTGAAGTCCACACTAAGCCAATTAAGCTATAGATCAATACAAACATCATCCTGTGATTAGGTTAACTTACACTCATTGGCATGTGCCTTAAGACTACATTTTTTTGAACTGTGGATTCATACCCACTAGTGAGCCATGGAATTAGCACAAATATAGTTTTATGAAACCCCTTTCAATTGTTAAACAAACTTACTTTTTAAAGCAACAACAAAAATTCATTGGTAGAAACTATGCTATACTTGGTTATTTTTTGTTTAGTGGCACCAAAATACGTGAGTCTGCCTCTTGAATGCAAAGACTCTACATCAACTAGAGTTTGATCTTGTTCTGACCTCATTTGGCTTTAAGTTAAAACTAATATATGTCAACGTACAGAAAAACACAGAACACAAGGCTGTAATAGTACTTAGCTTTGAAACAAATACTATGCTCATACCAAACAAATGTATCTTTCATTACTTAAAAATGTGAAACTTTCAAAAAAAAGAAACCTACCTTTGCCCTTTCTTTTGTTAATCTTGGCCATGACTGGCCAGATTCTCCTTTTCGTAAACAACATAAAATTGATCTGTCCGTTCTTTTATGCTTGGAATCCTAAAAACAAAAACAAAAGTACTATCACACCATTTATCTCTTCAGTATCATTCATTCCTCACCTCTCCTTTCTAATTTCTTTCCCTACATTTCCCCAAACTCTGAAAGAAACATCCTCTAACTACTTAAAACTTCATAAGCTATCCAATCGCATTAAAAAAAAAAAAAAAAAAAAAGGACAATTTTTTTCTTCCCCGCATAATCATAGAAGAGTTTTTAAAAATTTCCATAGTTAGCCCGGCCAGCGTGGTTGAGCATTGACCTATGAACCAGTAAGTCACAATTCGATTCCAGGCCACATGCACAGATTGCTGGAATCAATCACTGGTATGGGGTGTGCCGGAAGCAGCCAGTAAATGATTCTCTCTTATCACTGATGTTTCTATCCTCTCCCTCTCCCTCTTCTTTCCTCTCTGAAATCAATAATATATATTTTAAAAATTCTATAGTTAGATAAGACAAGCCTCAAGAGTACAGCCAAGTCTTAACAGTGAAAATAAGAAAAAAAGAATATGCAGAAAAGTGGTTGGAAAGGGAAAACAGAAAAGTGGTTAGAAAGGGAAAATTTCGCAAAAATATAAATATACCTAGTTAGCCCTCTGAACTATTAAGAAAAACAGAAATCAGTGTTTGCTAAAAAGATATGTCCACTTCCTCATGATTTAAATCAGTATTAAAGCATCAAGACTACTTACATTTGGATCAATACAGTGAAAAAGATCAATTTCATTTAAATGTTTAAAATTATCACTTCCTCCAAGACAACTGTAGGGAGAAAAAAATTTTTTTTTAAATGAGCCTCTTGGAAAAGGTAAGGATTAATATAACCTCAATGAAAAAACGAAACAAGCAAGCCAAAGTTATTCAATTATCCAAAATAAGTTTTGCCCAATTATGCAAAATGGAAATTTACCTGAATGTAAGTTTGGATTTTTCAAAATTTACATTAACATCTTTACTGTCTTCAACACAAAATTCAATGAAGACATAGTCCCTTCGATCGTACCACTTTGCAGAAGCAGGCTGCCTACAGAGATAAAATTAGACAAAGTTAAGTTGGACTTCATTAGCTAAATATTTACATAACCTCCCAAGTTTAGCATATAAGAAACAAATTTTTCTATTCCATTAGAGCATTGATTATTTTGAGGTAGTTTATTACAATTTCTAACAGAAACTACATTTTTACTCTAACAGCTACATTCCAAGTAAGCACAATGACACTGATTTTATAAAAAAAGGGATTTAAAAATAAAATAAACAATGCTCAGTAGAGTTAACCATTTAGGTATCCCTGTCAACATTTATAAGCCACTCCTTTAGGGTTCTGCTCCTAAAATTCAATTCACAGAAATAAAACATCAGAAAGAACTAATCCACCATCAACTGAGATATATGTAGTATTCAACAGTATAACTTACAGTGAATCCTAGGAACTGTGGGAGGAATTTAAAAGAATGAAAAATGGCCTTGGCTGGTGTGGCTCAGTTTGTTGGAACATTGCCCAGTATACCAGAAGGTGGCAGGTTCTACTCCAATCAGGGCACAAACCCAGTTTGTGGGTTTGATCCCCAGCTGGGAAGCAACCAATGTTTCTCTCTTACAATGATGTCTCTCTCCATTCCTCTCTCAAATCAATGAAAAGGGGGGAGAGGGGAGTAAGGGAAATGACAATACTTGTTCTCAAAAAAGTTCTCACCTGCAGCTTTTTTTCTGACCGTATAAAGCAACCATTTTGTTTCTGGACAAACAAATCTTCCTATGATTCTAAATAATGACACTAGATAAAGAATTAAACTTCTTGCCCTAGCTGGTTTGGCTAAGTGGATAGAGTACCAGAAGGTCCTGGGTTCGATTCTAGTCAGAGGCATGTACCTCAGTTGCAGGCTCCTCCCTGGCCCGGGCCCCGGTCAGGGCTCATGCAAGAGGCAAGCAATCTATGTGTTTCTCTCACACTGATGTTTCTTTGTGTTTTTCCCTCTCTCCCTAAAAGTCAATGGAAAAAATGTCTTCGGGTAAAGATAAACAACAACAACAACAACAAGAATTTATTTACAGCCTCACCTTTATACTATCTATACATGTATCCAATACATACTAGAAGCAACCTGGAATATTTGCTTCTTCCTTATCATTCATGTGTTCCTGTTCTTTGCAATATAGTATTACCCCTGTCTTCATGGAGTCAGCTGTCTAGAGCTCTTTCCATCCATTAGAGTATGGCTAAAAAACCACTAGAAGCTATATATAGTCAAATATGGCTGATTAACAGTCAAAAAAGATTACCTGTGGACCTAGCTGGTTTTGCTCAGTGGATAGAGTGTCAGCCTGAGAACTAAAGCAGTGGTCGACAACCTTTTGGGGTCCGTGGACCACCGGTTGGCAACCGCTGGACTAAAGGGTCCCGGGTTCAATTCTGGTCAAGGGCACATGCCTGGGTTGTGGGCTCTGTCTCCAGTAGGGGGCATGCAGGAGACAGCCAATCAATGATTCTCTCTCATCATTCATGTTTCCTTTTTTTAAAATACATCTTTATTGATTTCAGAGGAAGGGAGAGGGAGAGACAAACATCAATGATGAGAATCATGGACTGGCTGCCTCTTGCACATCCCCTATTGGAGATCAAACCTGCAACCTAGGCATGTGCCCTTGACCAGAATCAAACCTGGGACGACCCTTCAGTCCACAGGCTGACGCTCTGTCCACTGAGCCAAACCAGCGAGGGCATCATTGATGTTTCTATATCTCTCTCTTCCTCTCTGAAATCAATAAACATATATTTTTTAAAAAAAGATTATATGTGATAAATACTTCAACTTTTCTGTAAACCTAAGATTATTTCAAAATAAAAGTTTAAAATTCTAGTTATATGTTCAAACACTACTCATAAATCAACTCAACTGAAAGGAATTGCTTTATTTCTAAGCTGACATTCCCAACCCAACTGAGTAGTAATTTAAATCCCTTCTATACATAAAAGTTACAACCAACTACTCATCAACATTTTTACACAACTGTTAAATTATCATTTAAATGTTTTTATTGATTTTTAGATAGAGAGGAAGGGAGGAGCGAGAACCATCAAGAGAGACATAGTTTGGCTGCCTCCTGCATGCCCTACTGTTAAACTTGACTAGTCACTCTACTCTGAAACACTGGTATCAGATCTGAATGATAGAGGTTAAAAATTACAGATGGCAGTTTCCAAAGTCTAAATACCAGCAGATCCGCAAAGGTAAATCTATTTTTTAAGGCATCTATTGGTAAATTAAACAAAATAAAAACATGAACTTTTTAAATGCCTCTAAAAAGGTATCTAACCAAACTTCTATGGACTAAGGACTCCCAACTTTTTTTTTAGAATATGTGCTGCTAGAGTGAACACAAGAATCACAACTTCTAATGTTTGTATATTAATATAGCTAACAAGCAATTTAGTTTTACGAATAGATCACACATTATTTCTAGTTTTTCTTGCCCCAACAGTATTTTCAATATGTGGTAACATGTTGTCATTAACTGAAAATATTTGCAAATTTAATAATTAAACTTTAAGTGACTAGTATAGACTCTCAAATTGAAGTAACCAGATAAGCCCTATTTTTAATATATATTTTATTGATTTTTTATAGAGAGGGAGAGGGATAGTTAGAAAAATCGTTGAAAGAAACATCGATCAGCTGCTTCCTGCACACTCCTTACTGGGTATGTGTCCACAACAAAGGTACATACCCTTGACCGGAAGGAATCAAACCTGGGACCCTTGAGTCTGCAGGCCGACGCTCTATCCATTGAGCCAAACTGGTTAGGGCAAGCCCTATTTTTAAAAAGCACTAATGATAGCCGAAACCGGTTTGGCTCAGTGGATAGAGCGTCGGCTTTTGGACTGAAGGGTCCCAGGTTCGATTCCGGTCAAGGGCATGTACCTGGGTTGCAGGCACATCCCCAGTGGGAGATGTGCAGGAGGCAGCTGATCAATGTTTCTCTCTCATCGATGTTTCTAATTCTCTATCTCTCTCCCTTCCTCTCTGTAAAAAAATCAATATTTTTTTTTTTTAAAAAAAGCACTAAAAAAAAAAAAAGCACTAATGATAACAATCTGGAGCAATGAACAACCTAGTGCCCCAACGAAAAGAAACCAAGATTCCTACAGAGAAATAACCTCAAGTGGGAAATGCAGATGACCTTGAGACATCTGTATTTGAATGAAAATGAAGCTAGTGAGATCAATGAGGTCAGCCAGACCCAGAGGCAACAATTAAGGTCTATCACAGTGGCCAAAGACAAAATATGAGCATCAGAATGACTGCAGCCCTGTTGCTTCGTGGTTAGAGCATCATACTTCACACTTTAGGGCAGTGATAGCGAAACTATGACACGTGTGTCAGAGGTGACACGTGAACTCATATTTTTGGTTGATTTTTCTTTGTTAAATGGCATTTAAATATATAAAATAAATATTAAAAATATGTCTTTGTTTTACTATGGTTGCAAATATAAAAAAAATTTCTATATGGCACGGCACCAGAGTTAAGTTAGGGTTTTTCAAAAACGCTGACACACCGAGCTCAAAAGGTTCGCCATCACTGCTTTAGGGTCTTGGGCTTGCTTCCGCCCTCTCCCCCTCCCCAACTGGGGCATCTGCTGGAGGCAATTAAGCATCTCACACCCAAGCTTCTACCCCCGCCCCCCCCCCCAAAAGCAATGGAAAAAATATCCCCAGGTGAGGATTAACAACAAAAAAGAATGATTGCACCCTAACCGGTTTGGTTCAGTGGATAGAGCATCGGCCTGCGGACCGATTAATGATTTTCTCTCATCACTGATGTTCCTATCTCTCTCCATTCCTCTCTGAAATCAGTAAAAATATATGTTAAAACAAAAAACCAAATTGGTAGTATGGGCATGTAAAAAGTACAGCAAGGGGAATATGGAGTATAGTCAATAATATCATAATAACTATGTATGATACCAAATGGGTACTGAAAACATCAAGAACATTTTATAAAGTAATGAAGTATCGAGAACATTTGTATATGATCATCTAACCACTAGGCTATACACCTTAAATTAATCCTATATAATAAAAGCCTAATATGCAAATCAACCAAATAGCGGACCAATCAGTGGTACGACGGGTCGCTATGATGGCGCACTGACCACCAGGGGGCAGACGCTCAATGCAGGAGCTGCACCCTGGTAGTCACTGCGCTCCCACAGGGAGAGCGCCACTCAGCCAGAAGCTGGGCTCACCACTAGAGAGCACAGCAGCGATGGCAGGGTAGCAGGAACCTTTCCCGCCTCCACAGCAGCAGCAGCAGCACTAAGGAGCAGTGAGCTGAGCAGTGAGTGAGCAGGCAGGCAGTAAGGAGCAAGGGGTCCTGGAATGTGAGGGCACAGGCCGGGCTGAGAGGACCCTCCTCCCCCTCAGATCTCTAGTACAAAATAATATTGACTATAAACTGTAATTGGGAAAAGAAAAAAACAACACTAAGTGGTTCATTTTAAACAGTAAATTGCGCTACATCCCTCTCCATTAGGTGACATCTTTGCAAAGCTGAGTTTTTGGTATTGCTATATTTTAAAAAAGTACCTCCCCACATACAAAAAATCAATGGGTAACAGGCACTGATGTAAATATCCAATCTCATTATATAGTACCCAAAAGGCATTCCATTCCATCAGTAACTGTGGTTTTACAAGAACCTCCATTTTTCTTTCATGTATTGGCTTTTCAAAGAGCTTCTAGGCTGCTAAGACAAAATACTTAAGTTGTTTGGACCCAATTACTCAATGAATTGCTAGGTTATTCCTCTTGGCCTAGCAGTACCATAAAAAACAGTAACAAAAACGTACAAAGACACCATTGGGGAACAAAGAATGTTTGTGAACCTAGTTCTTTATTTGGTAATTCTCATTCTAAAATAGAAGGGTAAAAGCTAAGTTCTTAAACACACCACCAAAACTTAGTCCCTTTTTTTAAAGCAACTCTATGACTTTCCCACATTCCTACTTTGTGCATACATCCCCAAAGCAGATAACATAATTTTTCTTCATACAAATAAGACTCAAGATCAATCTCTAACTGTCCCCATTACAAGTTTTAGAGCCTCAGAGCTCCATTACCTTACATCAAGAAGTGTCGCAGGCCGAAACCGGTTTGGCTCAGTGGATGGAGCGTCGGCCTGCGGACTGAGAGGTCCCAGGTTCGATTCCGGTCAAGGGCATGTGCCTTGGTTGCGGGCACATCCCCAGTGGGAGATGTGCAGGAGGCAGCTGATCGATGTTTCTCTCTCATCGATGTTTCTAACTCTCTGTCTCTCTCCTTTCCTCTCTGTAAAAAATCAATAAAATATATATTTAAAAAAAGAAAAAAAAGAAAAAAAAAAGAAGTGTCGCAGGTTTTAACAGAAGTAGCAGTTTAGATTATAAAACCGAATTGCAGAGACATGGTTATTTATTTGGAAAAGGACCACCTGAAAAATTATTATTCCTGGAAAAAAATAAGCCTTCTTTTAGAAATGTTGGGTTCCTGAATAGGGTTGCAATCCTATTTGTAATAGCCCCTCATACTAATAGCACTGCATGAACTGATATTTGAAGAACTAGATGCTGAAATTACATATTAAAAAAAAAAAAATGACACTTGTGTGTAACTTGGATCCTTTCAGTACACAAAATAAACATACTGAACTGGAAAGGGCCCTGACATAAACACTGTTTAGCATTAAAGTATGGCTACATGTGAAGATCAACTACTGCACAGAAAACCCATGGCAGCACATTTTATTTGGTTTTGGAATACAACAGGGAAGGACGTATTGCTCAAGGTAAGCTTTAAAATAAATGTACTTGGGGCCAAAACCGGTTTGGCTCAGTGGATAGAGTGTCGGCCTGCGAACTGAAGGGTCCCAGGTTCGATTCCGGTCAAGGGCACCTGCCTCGGTTGCGGGCACATCCCCAGTGGGGGATGTGCAGACGGCAGCTGATCGATGTTTCTCTCTCATCGATGTTTCTAACTCTCTATCTCTCTCCCCTCCTCTCTGTAAAAAATCAATAAGATATATTAAAAAAAATAATAAAAAAATAAAATGAATGTACTTGGAAAGTGGGTAAGTTAGCTTCAATTTAAAATCTGTCACTACCACATGGCCGGCATGGTTCGGTGGTTGAGTGTTGACCTATGAACCATGAGGTCATAGTTCAAATACAGGTCAGGGCACATGCCTGGTTGCAGGCTCCATCCCCAGTAGGGGGCCTTTCAAGAGACAGCAATCAGTGATTCTTTCTTATCACTGATGTTTCTATCTCTCACCATCTTTTTTTTTTTTTTTAAGAAAATAAGTTGTTTTTTAAAAATATATTTTGATTTTTTACAGAGAGGGAGAGGGATAGTTAGAAACATCGATGAGAGAGAAAAATCAATCAGCTGCTTCCTGCACACCTTCTACTGGGGATATGCCTGCAACCAAGGTACATGCCCTTGACTGGAGTCGAACCTGGGACCTTTCAGTCTGCAGGCAGACTCTCTATCCACTGAGCCAAACTGGTTAGGACTCTCCCTCTTTGAAATCAATAAAAATATATTAATAACTAAATAAATAAAACCTATCACTGCCAATCTACACAGTAAATAGTTTACAACAACAAACTTAGTATTTCCATAGCAAAATAAACTAAATACAACAATTTTCAATGTAAGAAGTCAGATAAAATATGATCTAAAAGCTTTTAAGAGCTAGGTTGATTCTAAACAGTTGATATTACAAAAGCATTTTTTTCCTGAAAAGTGACAATCACTAACTTTTTAAGACCCCAAAATAATACTGCTTCTAGATTTTAAAACTAGAAAATACAATTAAACAGAAGAATCTTAATTAACAATACAGTACATACTGGTCTGCACTCTACAGATTTGTCAATTCCAGTTTCTACTGCCTTCTAGTTAAAGTCTAACTAAGGGGGGGGGGGGGGGGGGAACCCAGTTGCCAAGTTACAGTGGTTAGGAAATCAACACTTAACAAAGGCCATCATCAGTTCCTCTTCCTTAACTTACAGAAATTAATATGCTATTACAAATTATTTTGGAGGCTAAAGACTGATAATTTTAGCCCTAGCCGGTTGGCTTAGTAGAGCTTAGCCTCTGGACCAACGGCTCCCGGGTTCGAGTTCAGTCAAAGGCACGTACCTTGGTTGCAGGCTCCTCCCTGGTTGGGGGGGTGTGCAGGAGGCAACCAACCGATGTGTTTCTCTCACATCAATGTTTCTGTCTTTCCCTCTCTCTTCCACTCTCCCTAAAAATCAATAGAAAGCCCTGACTGGTTTGGCTCAGTGGATAGAGTGTAAGCCTGCGGACTGAATGGTCCCAGGTTCGATTCCAGTCAAGGGCATGTACCTTGGTTGCGGGCACATCCCCAGTGGGGGTATGCAGGAGGCAGCTGATCAGTGTTTCTCTCTCATGGATGTTTCTAACTCTCTATCCCTCACCCTTCCTCTCTAAAAAATCAATAAAATATATATTTAAAAAAAGAAAATGTAGTTCCAATAAAATGACATGCTTTAAAAAAAAAGACTGATAGCCCTGGCCGGTTTGGCTCAGTGGATAGAGCGTTAGCCTGCGGACTGAAGGGTCCTGGGTTCGATTCCGGTCAAGGGGATGTACCTTGGTTGCGGGCACATCCCCAGGGGGGGTGTGCAGGAGGCAGCTGATCGATGTTTCTAACTCTGTATATCCCTCTCCCTTCTTTTCTGTAAAAAATCAATAAAAAATATTTTTTTTAAAAAAAAAGACTGATAATTTTACTTGGGGGACTCAATCCTACAAAGTTGAATGATGGCAAAGTAAAGATTTTAACAAATGTTTGATAGAGTCACAGTATGTTTTTTAAACCATTTGTTGGTTTAAATACAAGACACCATAAAGCAGAGGTTCTCAACCTGTGGGTCGCGACCCCTTTGAGGGTCAAACGACCCTTTCACAGGGGTCACCTAAGACCATCGGAAAACACATATATAATTACATACTGTTTTTGTGATTAATCACTATGCTTAAATATGTTCAATTTGTAACAATGAAATTGGGAGTCACATGAGGAACTGCATTAAAGGGTCGCGGCATTAGGAAGGTTGAGAACCACTGCCATAAAGAATTACTTCAGCCCTAGCTGGTTTGGCTCAGTGGATAGAGCGTCACCCTGCAGACTGGAGGGTCCCAGGTTCAATTTCAGTCAAGGGCATATGCAGGCTCCATCCCCAGTAGGGGGTGTGCAGGTGGCAGTCAATCAATGATTCTCTCTCATCATTGATGTTTTTATCTCTATCTCCCTTCCTCTCTGAAATCAATAAAAATATATCTTAAAAAAATTACTTCAGCCCAGCCCATGTGGCTCATGGGTTGAGTATGAACCTATGAACCAGAAGGGCACAGTTTGACTGCAAACCGGTCAGGGCACATGCCTGGGTTGCAGGCTCCATCCCTGGTAGGGGGCATGCAGGAGGCAGCTGATCAATGATTCCCTTTCATTGTTGATGTTTCTCTCTCTCTTCTTCCTCTCAGAAATCAATAAACATATTTTTTTAAAAATAATCACTTCAAATAGCTCAAAACTAATGTTTTACTTTATATCTGTTGTCAATGGGTTCAACTTAGAAATAAACCAACTACAACAGTTAATTTTTTTTAAAAAGGTAGTACTATACTCTGTCCCCATTCTCCTTAATTGGTTGGGCAGGTCTTATGAGCCAAAGGAAGGACCCCAAATCCTCAACTTTTTCAAGACAGGTGGGAGATGGAGAACTTATTTTTTTTTAATATATTTTATTGATTTTTTACAGAGAAGAAGGGAGAGAGAGAGTTAGAAACATCGATGAGAGAGAAACATCGATCAGCTGCCTCCTGCACATCTCCTACTGGGGATGTGCCCGCAACCCAGGTACATGCCCTTGACCGGAATCGAACCTGGGACCTTTCAGTCCGCAGGCCGACACTCTATCCACTGAGTCAAACCGGTTTCGGCGAGAACTTATTTTTTAAAATATATTTTTATTGATTTTGGAGAGGAAGGGAGAGGGAGAGCAAAACATCAATGATTAGAGAGAATCATTGATTGGCTGCCTCCTGCACCCCCCCTACTGGGGACCGAGCCTGAAACCCTGGCATGTGACCCTGGCGGGAAGGAACCCAGGACTCTTCAGTCCATAGTCTGACTCTCTATCCACTGAGGCAAACCCGCTAGGGCTGAGAACTTTTATGTAAGCTACTAGACAAACTTTTAAAAAGTTGATTAAAGAAAAACAACAATGGTATTTCTTTGTAAAAAGATATTTTGTTTGGCTATAGTAGTCTATTAAAAGCTGGTAATGCTTTATCTGAGGATTCATTTTCTACTCAGATTTTTTAAGACTGACATTCCTGTCACATTATTTGGAATAGAGATTTTGAAAGGAAAAAAAACAGGTTAAAACCTTCTACTGGATACCATTTTTTCGGCTGGGAAATTTCTTCCAAAATCCCAATAAATACATTAAGGGGTTTTCGGTAATACATGCATACTTCTTGAAGCTTGTTCTCCGGACATCAACTGGCTGGGTGTATCCTTTCTATTTAGAAATCCAGCCCAATGTTACTTAATGTTATTTATTTAGAAAACACTTGAAAGTGCATTACTTTTTATAGGAATAAAAATTGTTTCCCTTCAACTGCTTTCCATACATTACTTTCAGGGAGCAGTTAATACAAAAAAAAAACAGCAAAAAAAAACCCCAAAACCCACAAAAACTATAAATAACCGGCAATTCTCACATCTGAAAACGTAAAGCTTTTCCTGTAGAGAATGTTTAAGGTCTGGAAGTGGCAGTGCCAAGAAATCTTATTCAGTTAAAATCACCCATGCTCTCCCTTGATCGTAAGAAACCTAAAATTGCTAAAGAATCTGTAGTTAAAACAAATTTAAACTCTTTAAGACAAGAAAGCAAATACATACCTATTTCATCTCTAAGTTAAGACGGGATAATGGAACCTCGCTTACAGTTAACACACAACATGTCCACAAGTACCTTTGGACGGGACACGTGCAGAACTACCTACGCTATGGCAACTCCCCGCTGCCAGGGACACGGCTGAGCGTTGGCAACCTCCACTCCCTTCGAGAGATCGGAGTCAGGAGAGGCCCTGGGAAGATCCACGCTCGAGAAATCACGACATCCAAGAGGGAACTAAGTTGTGGTGACGGCGTGGCCTGCCTCCGGTTGCCTAGCAGTCCCTCCCCGTTCATGGAGGAGGCCCGCGTGGCGCTCCCCGGCCTCTGGCAGCGCCCACCACAGGTGCACTTGGCCCAGGGCCTGGGACAGGTCTCACCGAGCGGCAGAACCGGACTGCCCCAGGGCCGAGCGACCCCAGAGGGTCCACGCCTCCGGGGCGCCGCATGGCAAAACACTCGCGGTATATTAAGGCCTAAGGCTAAGTTCGGGGAGTTGGGAATCACACGGACTGCCAAGAGGAGAAAAGTGGGGTTTCCGGCGCGGGGAAGCTGAGGGACGGTTTAGAAGTGGGGGAAGCGGACATCTGGAGGAAAAATGTCCTCCATCCGCCAACGGTAACCGGAATAAAGACACGGGGCCTCCCACCCTCAGCCAAGAACCACTGCCACCATTGAAGGGAGAAAGCCGAGGGGCCGAAAGCGGGGGAGGGGAAGGGGCGGCCTCCCGGCAGCACCCAGCGCGGCCTCGGCATCCCGCCGGGGCGACCTTCCCTCGGCGGGGTGTCGCACTCACATCGTGAACGGGGCAGGGGGACGGGTGAATGGGTGGGTGGGCCTCTCCGGCGGCAGCTGCTGGGCAGTGGACTAAACTCCGGTGGCGACTCCGACGTTTTCTCCGCGGTGCGGCCTCTACTCGCTTCCCTCAGCGACGGCGGCAGCGGCGGGCTCGACCTGGTCCCCAGAATGCACCGCGCGGAGAGAGCGGCTCCTCCGGTCGGGGAGAGGAGGAAAGTGTAGGAAAAGGGGCGCGAGGATGGAGAACGAACGTGCGTGCGTGAGAGCGAGGGCTGGTGAGGCCGGGCGGCGGCTGGTGACGCAGCAAAATGCCCGGGTCCTGCCGCCGCGCCTGCGCACTCTTTGTTGTCGGGCTCCTGCGCGGCTTTCTAGAGATATCTACGGAAGGGGCGGGGCCTCCCAGCTCTTCGCGATTCTTCCCGGCGTTGGCCCCTCCCTCCGCCGGCCGCCTGGGACCCCACTCCTTCCCGCCTCTCCTCCCGCGCCCCCCGCCCCGGGCCTTGGAAAACCGTTGGCCAGCTAACTGCCTCCCCGCGCGCTGTGGGCGATCTCCCCGGGAAACGGCTGCGGCGACGGCGGGAGGAAGGCTGAGGCGGAGGGACGCACGGAGTCGGGAGGCTTGAGAAATGAAATGGGGGCTTAATGACTCTGGAGGGCACAAACCAACCCCGGAGGAAAACATTCCACCCCCCCCCCCAAAAAAAAAAAGATGTGAAAAGATGTCCTGTGCTGGTGATAGTTGCGGAAAAGGGTTAACTTGAGAATGGAGGGCCTGGCCCCGCTCGCCATTTTTCCGAAGGTTGGAAAGAGGTCTCTGGCTGAGGAGGAGCGCTGGCCGCTGGCGTCCGGCGGTCGCCTGGGCTTTGGGGGGTCAGTGCTGTGGGTGCGACGGGCAGGTCACGTGAGTGGAGAGGAGGCTTGTGGGCACCGAGAGGCGGACACGCGCGGACTCCAGGCACCTCCGCTGGGGGAGGGGCCCCATCTCTTCAGCCGATCTCTGGAAGCACCGCCTGGGGCAAGGCTCCGGGTTAGGCTGCAATGAGGGGTGGTAACCGAGGGGACGGAAAGGGCACCTGTTGGCTCCGGAGGGCCACGCAGCATGGAGTCGGGGAGAAACAGACCAACGCGGCGCCAGTTAGAACACAAAGGAGGCTTTGGGAAGTGTTGGGGCTTCATCTTCAGCGTTAGTGTCTGCTGGGCGAGGCAGGCGCTGGAACTACGGGCGTGGGACCCCGTGCTCAAGTCCCGTTCAACAGGTGAAAGCGCAGCTCGCACAGGTTGGCCCTAAGGAGCCTACCGCCCGTGGGGAAAATCAAATACACAAATCAGGACAATGGAAGCACGAAAGGTCAAATGGGAGCATGCAAGGAGGAGAGGTCGAGGTTGACGCTGAAGGATTAGGGCGGACCTTGTTAAGGAAAATGTCCTGAAACGTGGAGATCAGGCAGGGAGTGGAGGGATGCTGGCCTTTCCCTTCCTACTTGGGACCCTTTTAAGCAGCCTGTGCCCAAGGATTGCTCTCCAGGAGAGGATAGCTGTGTGTGACTCTGCTGTTTATTACAATAATATAATCGGAGTTCAAGCATTGTGAATTTACTTGTTACGATGCGGGTTCGTGGCTGCTAGAAAAGCCAGCCTCAAAGTTAGTTTGGTTACTTTGTATGACAGTTTTGTTTAACCTACAACCTTATTGTAATTCTTTTTATGCCTATAAATATCTACTTCCGTAAATGTTCCTGGAACCAGCTCTACCATCTTGCTGGTTCTGTCAACCAGTTAAATGTTTGGCTCACAATTTTATATCTGTGGGAGAATCATGTTTAAAAAAATTTTTTAAATATATTTTTATTGATTTTTTACAGAGAGGAAGGGAGAGAGAGAGTCAGAAACATCGATGAGAGAGAAACATCGATCAGCTGCCTCCTGCACACCTCCCACTGGGGATGTGCCCGCAACCCAGGTACATGCCCTTGGCCGGAATCGAACCTGGGACCTTTCAGTCCGCAGGCCGACGCTCTATCTACTGAGCCAAACCGGTTTCGGCATGTTTAAAAAATTTTAAAAATTCTGCTTTGATACCTCATAGAGACGACAGCAGGAATGAGTGGGAGTAGTACATTCCAGGCAGGAATCTTGGTAGGTGAAGAGATAGAAACAGAAGTACGTTTAGGTAAGGAGTGGGCAAACTATGTAAAGGGCCAGATAAGGCCATAAGCGTCTCTTGCAAATTTGGAATTTGCTATCTTAGTATGAAATCAACCATAGAAAATATGTTTAAAGAAAATAGCTGTGCTTAAAAAAAAACAACACACTAAAAATGCTGAAATTTAAATTGATGTTCACATGTCACAAAATATTATTTTCAAACCTTTAAAAATACAAAAATTGGCAGCCTGCTGGATTTGATCTACAGGCTGTACAACCCCTGGCCTAGGTAGTCCAGAGCGCAAGGGAATAATTCAAAGTAAGGTTTTGAAAGTTGGTCACAACCAAATAATGTCACTGAATATCAAGCTAATTGTTTTCAACTTATTGCTCTGACAATGGAAACTATTGAAGGTTTTTTTAAGGGGAGAACACATGTATTCTAGAAAGATTAATCTGGTAACAGCGTAGATGATGAACTGAAAATGGAGGAACTGAATTTATGGTAGAATTTAGAAGCCTGCAACTCTTAACAGTATCTTCCCTTATCAAAATAAGTGCTGTGGGAAAACTGCCTTTCACACAAGGAATTTTTGAAAATTCAGACCTATTGGATCCTAATTCATAGTTTATTACCCCTGTTGGACATAGTTCAAGGGATTTCATGGTAGTGTAACTCTGGAAATGGCTTCTCACCAGAGATTCACAAATACTGTAATTTGTAATCAGGTTTATCCATGCCTTTGCATGTTATCTCAGCCATTAGCTGATGGGGACCAGTTGTACCAGGGTGTGTGTGTGTGTGTGTGTGTGTGTATTTTTTCAGATTCACTAACAAGTATGAGTAGGAGGCCAAGTCTAGATTCAAACATGTATAATTAGTGTCAATCTTTTGGGAGAGAAATCTGCAACCTCAGTTGGCAGAAATTAGAAAATACTTGGCAAGTATTAGATGCCATTTCACAAGATTAATCCTAACAGTTTCCTAAGAGAAAAGAAATTGCCAGGCCAAACTTTAAAATTAATTAAAGGAATGCAGAAACAATTCATCAATTTTAATTGCAGCATTCATCATCTCTGATATTTTTCAGAGGACTGAATTTAAGTGTGTCCACAATCACTAATAGCAAAAAATAACTTTATTGATTGACATGAACAATTTTTTTATTTATTTATTTTTTAAATGTATTTTATTGATTTTTTACAGAGAGGAAGGGAGAGGGGTAGAGAGTTAGAAACATCAATGAGAGAGAAACATCGATCAGCTGCCTCCTGCACACCTCCCACTGGGGATGTGCCTGCAACCAAGGTACATGCCCTTGACTGGAATCAAACCTGGGACCCTTTAGTCCCCAGGCCGATGCTCTATCCGCTGAGCCAAACTGACCAGGGCTAGAAGTTGTTAATTTTGTAAGGCAAATAAAGGGAAAGAGGTGGTAAAGTAGTAATCAGTTCTAGGTATGGGGAATAAGAAATTGATCACAAAGTTTAAGGGAAATATTATGACCTACTTAAATATAAACATCACAGTCCAGGACAGGTAACTTGGTTGGTTGGAGAGCATCATCCATGGCACCAGGGTTGCAAGTTGCATTCAGGGTCAGGGCACATACAAGAATCAATGAGTGCATAGATGGGTAGAACAATGGGTCAATCTCACTCTCACTCTCACTCTCACTCTCACTCTGGTTCTCGCTCGAACTCCCTCCCTCCCTTCCTTTCTCTAAAATTAATAAAAATTTAAGAAAATAATCATCACATAAAGCAACTTAAATTTGTTTTGTGGCCCTAAGCCGGTTTGGTTCAGTGGACAGAGTGTCGGCCTGCGGACTGAAGGGTTCCAAGTTCGATTCTGGTCAAGGGCATGTATCTTGGTTGTGGGCACATCCCCAGTAGGGAGTGCAGGAGGCAGCTGATCGATGTTTCTCTCTCATCGATGTTTCTAACTCTCTATCCCTCTCCCTTCCTCTCTGTGAAAAATCAAAATATATTTTTTAAATTTGTTTCGTGATGTCATCATTATCTTCCCACAATTTAGAAGCATACTCTATCAGTCTGGTTTGCCAATAATGGAAAGGGTTAAAATTACTCCCGTGTTGAGCTTTTTCATAGTCTGGAATTTTGCTAGTAGTCTCTGTGAATTGACAAAAGCATGAACAGCCCTACCGGTTTGGCTCAGCGGATAGAGCATCGGCCTGCGGACTCAAGGGTCCCAGGTTCGATTCCGGTCAAGGGCATGTACCTTGGTTGCAGGCACATCCCCAGTAGGGGGTGTGCAAGAGGCAGCTGATCAATGTTTCTCATCGATATTTCTAACTCTCTATCCCTCTCCCCTCCTCTCTGTAAAAAATCAATAAAAATATATTAAAAAAAAAAAGCATGAACAGATCTGAGTGAATGAAGTGGCTTTTAAAAAGTTAATTTATCTTTTTAAATATATTTAGAAATCTTCTAAAAATGGTCTTCTCCCCCAAACATTAACTTGTAGCATGTATGTAAACATGGAGTTCATATTATAGAAAATAAGACTATATAAAGAGTGAAATATGCTTATCTACACTAATAAAAGAGAAAAATGGTAATTGGCGTACGGCGATACCTTTTTCATTGGCTAATCAGGGCTATATGCAAATTAACTGCCAACTAAGATTGGCAGTTAACTGCCAACAAGATGGTGGCTAATTTGCATATGTAGGCACAATGCAGGGAGGCGAAAGGGAAAGCAGGAAGAAGCCCCCTGCCACTGACAGTGATCTGAAACCCAGGGGGGAGCTAAGAGCTGGGGGGCAGGGCAAAGGCGGCCCTGGCGCCGCCTTTGCCCTGCCCCCCAGCCATGATCAGAGAATCAGGCGCCTCTGCCGCCCTGGCCAGTGATAGCTGGAAGTAGGGGTGGAGCCAGCGATGGGAGCTGGGCACGGTCGAAGCTGGCAGTCCCAGGAGCTAGGGGTCCCTTGCCTGGGCCCAAAGCGAAGCCCACGATCGTGGCGCCCCCCGCTGCCACTGCAGGTCCCCGCTACCTGGGCCGGACACCTAGGCCAGAGGCATTAGGCCTGGGCAGGGGCGGAGCCTGCAACCGCAGGGAGCTGGGGGTCCCCTGCCCAGGCCTAACACCTCTGCCGGAGGCCTCAGGCCTGGTCAAGGGGCCGATCTGGTGATTGGTGATCGGAGGGTGATGAGGGTCAACTCCTCTGACTGAGGCATCAGGCCTGGGCGGAGGGCGGAGCCGGGGGTTGGGGGGATATGATGGTCCCCTTGCCCAGGCCTGAAGCCTGGGTCAGAGGCGTCAGGCTTGGGCGGGGGGTGGAGCAAGCGATCAGAGGGAGATGGGGGTCCCCTGCTCAGGTATGATTCCTGGGCCAGAGGCCTCAGGCCTGGGCGGGGGTCAGATCCAGTGATCGGGGGGAGATGGGGGTCCCCTGTCCAAGCCTGACACCTCTGGCGGAGGCGTCAGGCCTGGGCAAGGGGCCGATCAGGCGATCGGAGGGTGATGGGGGTCAACGCCTGAGGGCTCCCAGTATGTGAGAGGGGGCAGGCTGGGCTGAGGGACACTCCCCCCCACACACACCCAGTGCACGAATTTCGTGCACCGGGCCCCTAGTTTCTATATAAAAATATATGCTTATTTCTATGTAAATAAGCATATTTCTATAATCTCTGGGGACAGAAGAAGTCAAAGTTTTAATTTCATTGTTTTTGTGAAAGAGAATGTATTACAATTGTTGTGTAATTTTGCCATAAGTAAATACTTCATTGTGCTCTTTAATAATTTTTTTAAAATTTTGTTCTTTTTTAGAGAGAGAGAGAGAGAGGAAGGGAGAGAGAGAAACATTGATTTGTTTTTCCACTTATTTATGCATTCATTGGTTGAATCTTATATGTGCCCTGACCGGGAATCAAAACCAAAACTATGCCCTAGCGGGTTTTGCTCAGTGCGTAGAGCCTCAGCCCAAGGACTGAAGGGTCCCGGGTTCGATTCCGGTCAAAGGCATGTACCTTGATTGCAGATTCCCGGCCCTGGTCAGGATGCGTGCAGGAGGCAACCAATCAATGTGTTTTTCTCACATCGATGTTTCTCTCTGTCTCTCCCTCTCCCTTCCACTTGCTCTAAAAATCACTGGAAAAATATCCTCAGGCGAGGATTAACAAAAACAAAAAACCCGAAACCTTGGTGTATCAGGATGATGCTCTAACCAATTGGGTAATGCATCCTGACCTATGCTGTTCCCATTGTGTTTTGTTGGAAGTGACCAGAAAAAGGTTACATATACATTCAGAGATGCTGAAGGAGTATTAACACCATTTTATTCAGCACCTTGTAAGATAACTGAGTATAGAATGGGATAATGAAGAAATAGGATTCGTTTCAAAGTTAAGGACCCTTTTTTATATTTAAAAAAATATTTTTATATTTCAGAGAGGAAGAGAGAAATATCAATGAGAGAAAATCATCGATTGGCTGTCTCCTGCATGCCCCCTACTGGGGATCGAGGCCGAAACCCGGGCATATGCCCTGACCGGAATGAAACTGTGACCTTCTGGTTCATAGGTCGTCATTCAACCACTGAGCCATGCCAGCCAAGCTACCCCACACCCCCCTCCACCAGACTTTTTCTAATTTTTCTTTTAGTTTTTCACCAAAATTTTTTTTCCTTTTTTTTTTTTCACCAAAATTTTTAATGCTCTATTTCTAGGAAGTAAGGACTATGTAATAACATTGAGGGAAAATAAGGGAAGACCAAGTACTAAGAGATTCATTTAAAAATATATTTGGAGCCCTAACCGGTTTGGCTCAGTGGATAGAGCGTCGGCCTGCGGACTGAGGGGTCCCGGGTTCGATTCTGCTCAAGGGCATGTACCTTGGTTGCGGGCACATGCCCAGTAGGGAGTGTGCAGGAGGCAGCTGATAGATGTTTCTCATCGATGTTTCTAACTCTCTATCCCTCTCCCTTCCTCTCTGTAGAAAGTCAATAAAATATATTAAAAAAAAAGTCCCACTGATAATATAAAAAATATATATATATATTTTTTAAAAATAAATAAAATAAATAAAAAAAATATATTTGGAATTTAGAACCGACCATGTACTTGATACTGCAGAACAATCTCCAGGAATTGTCTTATAGAAAAACTAAAGATGTAAATAGATTAATTGTAATGCATTGCAATACATACTATATGAGAGCTATAAACAGAATACTGTGGGAATAGCAACCTGAAGAACTAAGGTCATCTGGGAAAGTATCAAAGAGGGATAATGATTAAGAGTTGAATTTCAAAGGCTGAATAAATTTTTCCCAGACCAATAGTGAGAGGCAAAAAAGCGTATTCCACGCAGAAAATATAGCACATGTGACGTTGAGGCAATGGAATTTTCAGGGATCCATGCAAAGTTCAGTGTGGCTGGAGCTTAGGAGAGACTAGTAAAGGAGAGTAGTGAGAGAGAAGACTGGAGATGTGAGTTCAGGCCAGATGGAAAAGGGCCTTTCATGCCTGCTTCAGGAGATAGAACTTAATTGGCAATACAGAGAAACTTTTTTTTTTTAAAATATATTCCATTGGCCTCCTGCACACCCCCCACTGGAGATGCGCCCGCAACCAAGGTACATGCCCTTGACCAGAATCGAACCTGGGACCCTTGAGTCCGCAGGCCGACGCTCTATCCGCTGAGCCAAAGCGGTCAGGGCACAGAGAAACTTTTTTTTTTTTTTAATATATTTTATTGATTTTTTACAGAGAGGAAGAGAGAGAGATAGAGAGTTAGAAACATCGATGAGAGAGAAACATCGATCAGCTGCCTCCTGCACATCCTCCACTGGGGAAGTGCCCACAACCCAGGTACATGCCTTTGACCGGAATCGAACCCGGGACCTTTCAGTCCACAGGCCGACGCTCTATCCACTGAGCCAAACCAGTTTCGGCACAGAGAAACTTTTAATGAGACTAATGCTATAGTGTGTCTGGCACTAGAAACAAAGACAAATGTGATTTCCAGTGCCAGACACAATTGATGCTTAAAATGTTTGTGGAATATAATTTGCCATCTGGAGTGGAGAAGAGACCAACTATGGCAGTTTAGACAAGAGAGTAGACCCAGAACTAAAACCGTAACTGGGAGTAAAAAGAAAAGCTAACCTAGAATTTTTGAGAAATTTCTGACCTTGAAGACCAGTTAGAAAAGGTGGATAGTTAAGGAGGTTTCTAGTTTGGGAGATTGGGTGAAGTGTGACACCATTAGCTGAGACTGAAAGGGACAGATGGAGGAGTAAAAAGATCATTTAATATTGTATATAGGGTAGTATTGTGTATATTAAGGGTAGGGTTTTATTTTTGTGGCTTGTTTAGGAATGATGAGGTTGGTTGTTTAGTTTTGTTTTTTTGTGTTTGAAGGGTGAGAAAGAAGCCTGTGGAAAGGGAGGTATTGAAGAAGACAGGATAACAGTGAACAAGGTCTGGCACGAGGCAGGAGAGGATAAAAGCCAAAAGAAAGAAAGAGAAAGGTTTGGGAAGAGGGAAGGGGATAAAAAAGTTAGTCTAAGAGTTTGTTTATTGTTGTTAATCTTCACCCAAGGATATTTTTTACATTGATTTTTAGAGAGAGTGGAAAGGAGGGAGGGGAGAGAGAGAGAACCAGGTGTACCGGTTAATGCAGATTTTGTAATCAAAGAAAACAATAATTTCAACAGAAACATCGAAAGTGCTTTATTCAAAGTAATGTCCATAGCTAAGTACACATTTCCCCCATCTTTCAGGTAATTTGTGGATACCGTCCCAATAGAACTTTTCTTGTTTTGAGGCAAACCATTCAGAGACCCAATTTTCCACTTCTTTGTATGTTTTGAAGTGCTGCTCAGAAAGTGCGTGTGCCATCGATCGGAACAAGTGGTCATCTGAAGGAGCAAGGTCTGGTGAATACAGCGGGTGGGTTAATACTTCCCAGGCAAGATCTTTTTTTAATATATTTTTATTGATTTCAGAGAAGGAAGGGAGAGAGAGAAACATCCATGATGGGAGAGAATCATGGATTGGCTGCCTCCCAAAAGTCCCCCACTGGGGATCCATCAGTGTTAACGGATTCACCTGGTTTTAGAAGCTCATCATACACCACACCTTCCTGAACCCACCAAACGCAGAGCATTGTCTTCTTTCTGAAGTGATTTGACCTTGCAGTCGATGCTGATGGTTGACCTGGATCAATCCATGATTTTGTGCATTTGGGATTCTCAAAATAAATCCACTTTTCATCACGTCACAATTCGATGCAAAAAAGTCTTTCGTGCCATTAAAGCAACATTTTACTGATGACTTTTCAGTTTTCCATTGGTCTTTCGTTCAGTTGATGTGGCACCCATTTTCCTTCCTTTAAAATCTTTCCCATTGCTTGTAAACAATTGGAAATTGTTTGCTGGGCAACGTTTAAACTTTCTGTAAGTTGTTTTTGAGTTTGACACGCATCTTCATCCAATAATGCTTGTAATTGTTGGTCTTCAAACTTTTTTGGTTGACCTGGACATTCTTTGTCTTTCACATCGAAATCATCACTTTTAAAGCGTTTAAAGCAGTGTTCACAAGTATCTTGAGATGGAGCATGTTCACCATAAGCCTCTCGAAGTATACAATAACTTTCAGCAGCACTTTTCTTCAAAATAAAGTAATGAATTAAAACTTCCCGCAAATACTTTTATTTTTTGGCATGAAATTCAACATTTTAAAAAAAATACATTTTATTGATTTTCCACAGAGAAGAAGGGAGAGAGATAGAGAGCTAGAAACATCGATGAGAGAGATTGATCAGCTATCTCCTGCACGCCCCCCACTGGGGATGTGCCCACAACCCAGCCATGTGCCCTGGCTGGGAATCAAACCTGTGACCTCCTGGTTCATAGGTTGATGCTCAACCACTGAGCCATGCCAGCTGGGCCCATTTTTACTTTTTTGAGGAAACTCCATACTGTTTTCCACAATGGCTGCACCAATCTGCATTCTACCAACAGTGCACAATGGTTCCCTTTTCTCCACATCCCCCCCAACACTTGTTGATTTATTTATTGATGATAACCATTCTAACAGGCTTTAAGAGATATCTCATTGTGATTTTAATTTACATTTTTCTGATGATTAGTGATGCTGCCTGTATTCTTGACCTCATTATCTTTTGCCTTTTCCAGGACTATGCATTTTCAGCTTATTCCTTTAATCTTTTCCATTCTGCCTGCAAATATGCTAGGTCCTCCAGTTTAAAAAGCAAGACAAACCACAACAAACTTTCCCTCAAGCCGAAACCGGTTTGGCTCAGTGGATAGAGCGTCGGCCTGTGGACTGAAGGGTCCCAGGTTCGATTCTGGTCAAGGGCATGTACCTGGGTTGCGGGCACATCCCCAGTAGGAGGTGTGCAGGGGGCAGCTGATCGATGTTTCTCTCCCATTGATGTTTCTAACTCTCTATCCCTCTCCCTTCCTCTCTGTAAAAAATCAATAAAATATATATTTTTAAAAATAGAACACTCCATCTAACTTCACCTGAATACATACTCTTTCCAGGTGCACACAGAACTTTTTACCAAGATAGACCATATTCTGACATAATGCAAGTATCAATAAATTTACGAAGATTCTGGCCATACAAACTATGTTCTAGGGCCACAGTGAAATTAAACCAGAAACCTACAGCAGGAAGGTATCTGGAAAATCCCAAAATATTTAAAATTAAATAAAAACAATCCTAAATAACCCATGAGTCAAGGAAGAAATCAGAAGGAAAATTTTTCAATGTTTGAACCAAATGAAAATATAAAAATTTGTGTAATTGAGTAAAGTAGTACTTTTAGGGACATTAGTACTAAACTTACTAACTAGTCAGTATTTAACAGGAACAAACTATTAATTCACCCAGCAACATGAATAAATCTCAATTATTCTGAGTGAAAGAAGATAAATATATCTTGTATGATTTCAGTTTTGATTTTTTAAAAATATATTTTATTGATTTTTACAGAGAGGAAGGGAGAGGGATAGAGAGTTAGAAACATCAATGAGAGAGAAACATCGATTCAGCTGCCTCCTGCACATCTCCTACTGGGGATGTGCCCGCAACCCAGGTACATGCCCTTGACCAGAATCGAACCTGGGACACTTCAGTCCACAGGCTGACGCTCTATCCACTGAGCCAAACCGGTTTCGGCCAGTTTCGATTTTTAAAAATTCTGGAAAATGCAAACTTATATTTAGTGGCAAAAGGTTTGGGTGGGGGAAAAAGGAAGCGATTAGAAAGGAAACTTTTTGGAATGATTATTTTTATTTTGGTGATGGTTAATGGGCATGTAAATGTCAAAACTTACCAAATTGTGCACTTTAAATATGGGCCATTTATTGTGTGTCAATTAAACCTCAATAGCCGAAACCGGTTTGGCTCAGTGGATAGAGCGTCGGCCTACGGACTGAAGGGTTCCAGGTTCGATTCCGGTCAAGGGCATGTACCTTGGTTGCGGGCACATCCCCAGTGGGGAGTGTGCAGGAGGCAGCTGGTCGATGCTTCTCTCTCATCGATGTTTCTAACTATCTCTCTCCTTTCCTCCCTGTAAAAACTCAATAAAATATATTTTTAAACCTCAATAAACTGTTTAAAATTAAATGAAAAAATAGAGTCTAAAAATCTGCAGAGTTCTTGAATCTTCGATTAAATACTAAACTGTACATGTGAGGATTAAGTTTCCACTTAGCTTTAGCTTTTGTAAAACTTGCCTGACTAGCCCGGCTGGTGTGGCTCAGTGGATAAAACATCAGCCTGTGGACTGAAGGGTCCCAGGTTCAATTCCGGCCAAAGGCACATGCCCGGGTTGCAGGCTCGGATGTGCAGGAGGCAGCAGGTCAATGATTCTCTCTCATCATTGATGTTTCTATATCTCTCTCCCTCTCCCTTCCTCTCTGAAATAAAATAAAATAAAACTTGCCTGCCTAAGCACAATGTTGATACAATGCCAAGATGGTATTCATTCTTTTTAAAAATATATTTTATTGATTTTTTTTACAGAGAGGAAGGGAGAGGGGTAGTTAGAAACATTGATGAGAGAGAAACATGGATCAGTTGCCTCCTGCACACCTACTACTGGGGATGGAATTGAACCTGGGACCCTTCAGTCCGCAAGTTGACATTCTATCCATTGAGCCAAACCGGTTAGGGCTGTATTCATTCTTTAAAATATTTGAGATTTATTATAGGACATGTATGAGGAATGTAAAGACCAATAAATTCCATTTCCCCAAGACCTCATCCAGGAGTCCAAACCCAATCTTCAGGAGTCAGGCATGCATATATGTTTGTAGCTACCAGGCAAGAAAATAGACATTAAAGCACACAAAAGAGGCCAAATGTGAAAGCAATAAAATTCAAGTTCTGTACTTAAACATTTCCATACTAACTGAACAATTCTGAGGGCTAAATTTGGCTCACCACTGTATTACTCCTGTTGTATATAGATAAGGACAAAAAGAATGGCAGGTACAAGTTATGCTGGTATATTAGGAAAGAACATAGGCAAACGATTGCAAAATAAAACAGCTTGCTTTATTCAAGTAGTTTTGTGTATTTGTGAAGGCTGGAGTATAAGGTTTTTTAAAATAATGATTTTAAAATTTTGGTTTTTTTTTTTTTTAAAATATATATATTTATTTCAGAGAGGAAGGGAGAGGAAGAAAGAGATAGAAACATCAATGATGAGAGAGAATAATTGACTGGCATCCTCCTGCATGCCCCTTACTGGGGATCAAGCCTGCAACTCGAGCATGTGCCCTGACTGGAATTGAACCATGACCTCCTGGTTCATAGGTTGATAGTCAACCACTGAGCAACCGTGATCAGGTGAAAAAAAATTATGGATTTTTAGAGAGGAAGGGAGAGAAGAGAGAGAGAGAGAGAGGAGAGAGAGAGAGAGAGCGAGCGCGAGAGAGAGAGGTTTAGAGGGAGAGATTTGTTGTTCCACTTATTTATGCATTTATTGGTTGGTTGCTTTTTGCATGTACCCTGACTGGGGAGGGAACCCACAACCTTGGCATATGGGGATGATTGATGCTTATCACCTGAACTACCTGACCAGGCCTGGAGCATAAGGTTTGAGAGTTCAGTGTTACTTTATAACATACGTTGAAATTTTTAACTATTTGTGTATTTGCCTAGTCTTGTCACCAGACTTATGATGGTAAAGAAGGGGTCTTGAAGCCTATTCCATTGCCTGGAACACAGGTTAAAAGCTCCTCGCATGAATGGTTCAGAAATATGTAGAGCCATAAACATGGAGGCCAATCTATGAAATTGTCATATTTGCATTTCTCAGACTAATTTCCATGAGGGCAAATATTGTGTCTTATTCTCTGTTGGAACCGCAGTGCTTAGCAAATAGTAGGAACTGAGGAATTTATGAAATGAATGAATACTGATTCCCACTTGTTTTCATCCTCTATTCCAATGAGAGAAGTATGTAAGATCGACTGAGTATGAAAGGCTTTAGACCTAGTTCTTGAACCAGTTTAACAGATTTTTAAAAAAGTTTTTATTGATTTTAGAGACAGAGGGAGAGGGATAGAGAAACATTGATGTGAGAGGGAAACACCAATTGGTTGCCTCCTGCACACTCACCTGGGAATCCAACCACAACCTGGGCATGTACCCTGACCGGGAATCAAAACAGTGACTTTCTGGTGCACAGGGTGACTCGCAACCAACTGAGCCACACTGGCCAGGGCTAGAATTTTGATTTGACTTATTTTGAACAAAATGTTTAATGACTTAAATGATTTAAAGTTTGAAAGTTGCTGCTTTATTCAATGGGCTTTTAGTGGGAGAGGATTTTAGAACCAGCCCACCTTATGGAGGCAAGTTCGTAGACAGATTTTGAGTGGAGGGTAGAACAAAAGACTATAGCAATAGCCTATCCAGGCAGTTCTAATTAAGGCAATGACATTAAGAATGAAGAGGGGGATAAACAGAAATGTTTTGAAAATCTGGTAGGGAATGTCTATGAAAAAGGGGCCTGTGACAGGATTAGGATGACACAGGTTTCTTTCCTTTAGAACTGGGTGGGTGAGTAGGAAGAGATCAACCAAAGAACTTGTATGCATGTATGCATAACCCATGGACACAGACAATAGGGTAGTTGAGGGCCTGGGGCAGGGGATGGGGGCAGGCTAGAAGGGGGCAATGGGAGGAAAAGGGGACATGTGTAATACTTTCAACAATAAAGATTTAATTAAAAAAATAAAAATATACACTTAACATAAAATGTACAGTTCAGCGGGTTCTCGGCGGCCGGGCAACGAGTGTCGCCGCTGGGCCCGGAGCGCGGCCATGGAGAAGCTGCGGCGGGTCCTGAGCGGCCAGGACGACGAGGAGCAGGGCCTGACCGCGCAGCCCTCCTGCCCCTGGTGGTCGTTGTGCGGCATTTGCTGGGTCCTGGATGCCTCCTCGCTGAGCTTCAGCACCAGGGTGAAGTGGTTCGCCATCTGCTTCGTGAGCGGCATCTTCTTCTCCATCCTCGGCACTGGCTGCTGTGGCTTCCCGGGGGCATCAAGCTTTTCGCCGTGTTCTGCACCTTCGGGAATATTGCTGCCTCAGCCAGCACGTGCTTTCTGATGGGGCCCTTCAAGCAGCTGAAGAAGATGTTCGAGACCACGAGGCTGCGCGCCACAGTCATCATGCTGACCCTGTGTGCTGCTCTGTGGTGGCATAAGAAGGGGCTGGCCGTGCTCTTCTGCATATTGCAGCTCCTGTCCATGACCTGGTACAGCCTGTCGTACATCCTGTATGCCAGGGACGCCGTCAGGAAATGCTGTTCTTCCCTCCTGAGTTGAAGACCAGAACCTCTTCGCAGAGCGTCTGGGAGCTGCTGTTGGTTTGGGGGAGTGTGTTTTCCTGAGCCGGTGGGCGCCCCTCCCCCCGTGGCCGTGCAGGGCCGATGCTCCCACCACCTGCTCCCGCCACTCACTGCTCTCCCCACGGAGGCGGAACCGCCGATTGTGATTGATCTGTAGCATTTCTAATCCTTCCTCAACAGCGTTTGGTTTGTGAATATCCAGGGATAAGTCTCCGCTGCGTGAACTTCGTTGGCTTTTCTAAAATGTCAAGGTTTAAAAATACTTCAAATGTGAAAGTTTTTACTTTAAACTAAGAATCGCTTATATGTAATAAAAATAATATATAAATCTTTACAATTTTAAAAAAAATGTACAGTTCAGTGGGATTACTTAAGTATGTTCACATTGTTTTCCAACCATCACCACTATCCATCCCTAGAGCTACTACATCTTCTGCAACTGGAATTCTGCACCATTAAACAATTTTCCTCAGCCCCCAGCATCCACCATTCTACTTGGTCTCTATGAATTTGACTAATCTAAGTGGAATCATATTTGTTTTTTTGTGATTGGCTTATTTCAGTTAGCTTAATGTCCTCAAGGTTCATCCATGTTGTGGAATTTCCTTTTTTTAAGGCTGAATAATATCCCATTATAAATATAACTACGGGCTCAGTGCACGAATTTGTGCACCTTGAAAGGAACTGTAGGCCATGAGGCTGCAGTGGGCACAGGGGTGGGTCTTGACCTATCCTCCGTGCCCCCCCCCCCCCCCCCCGGCTCCTCTGCCAGCAGCCCTGCTTGGTAGTGATTTGGGCCAGCGCCAGCAGCAGGTGCGAGCAGTGGCTGCTGTCCCCATCACCCCTTAGGAACAGGGGGAGGTGGAGAAGCCCTGAGGGACGATTGGGGCCTGCGCCGGCAGTGGGTATGAGCAGTGACTCCTGCACTGGCAGCAAGTATGAGTGCTGGGCAGGACCGTGGCACACAGGAGCAAAGAATTTTCAGTAACCATCAGAGGCTTGCCCTGAAGACAGTAACCTGAGTTCTGCCTTGGTCTGGTGTCCCTGTTCACCTGCTCCACTGGCCCACCACAGTGATGCCCACCATGGTCCATGTGTGCCCCCTGGTGGTCAGCGCACCTCATAGCAACGGGTTGTTTGGCCATTTTGTCTATTTGCATATTAGCCTTTTATTATATAGGAGGATATATACACACACATTTTGTTTATTCATTCCTCTGTGAGGAGCACTTAGGTTGCTTTTACTTTTTGGCTACTGTGAATAATGCTGATTGGGTGTACACGTCTCTGAGGCTTTCTTTTTTTTTTTTGTAAAAGGGGTGGGGGGAAGGCTTTCAATTAAATATCCAGAAGTGGTTTGGCTGGTGTGGTTCAGTGGTTGAGCACTGACCTATGAACCAGGAGGTCATGGTTTGATTCTGGGTCAGGGCACATGCCTGGTTTGCAGGGTCAATCCTTTGTGGGGTGTCCAGGAGGCAATGATTCTCTCTCATCATTGATGTTTCTCTCTCTCTCTCTCCCTTCCTCTCTGAAATCAATAAAACATTAAAAAAAACCCCACACACCCAGAAATGGAATTGCTAGATCACATGGTAATTGTTGAAAACTCCCATGCTGCTTTCCATAGCAGCTGCACCACTTTATATTCCCATCAACAGTGCAGAGGTTCTAATTTTACATCTTTACCAACACTCATTTAAAAAAATGTTTTTATTGATTTCAAAACATTCACTGGCTGCCTCCTGCATGCCCCCTACTGGGGATAGAGCCCACAACCTTGGCATATGCCCTGACTGGAATTAAACCATGACATCCTGGTGCACAGGACAGTGCTCAATCCACTGAATCACACTGGCTGGGCAACTCGTATTTTGATAGTCATTTTTCTAATGCATGAGTGGTGCATTTTAAGTCCTTGACCCATTTTTAAATGTTTTGTTCTTTATATATTCTGAATATTAATCCCTTATTGCCAAGTATTTTTCAATCTGTGGGTTGCCTTATTACTGTTGACTTGTGTCCTTTGACATATAAATTTTGGTGAAATTCAATTTTGTTGTTGTTGCCTATTTTTGGTGTTAATGACATGAAGCTTTTCCAATTTTCTTGAGTTTTATGGTTTTAGGTCTTTGATCCACTTGTAGTTCATGCTTTTACTCATGGATATCATTTCCCCAACATCGTTCGTTCCAAAGACTAGGTTTCCTTTTTGTTTGACCAAATGGATAGCTGTGTCGTTCATGTTAGCAGGAAATATATACGGAAAAATTTAGATGGGGTAGATAATGGAACCAATTTTGTGGATCTCAAATGAATCAGATTTGAGAGAAACCAAGAATGATGTTAAAGACACTAAGTTGAGGAAGGAAAAGACAAATGTAGCCACGCATGAAGAGTGTCCCCTGGAATTAGCAACTAGGTGACCTTGATGAGAACTATTCATTTGGTGGAGAGGTAAAGGTTAAAAGCCAGACTACAGTGGATTGGATAGGTAATGGAAAAAACTACATCTATCTCCATTGATAGTTCTTGGAAATAAAGTTGAAGTGAAAAGCAATTTGCAGGAAGACATGCTTTCAAATATTTAATAATTTTAAAAATCAATTTTTAAGTGAGTGGTAGAAACATGGTGAGAATATAGCTAAGGAACTAAAACTGGTCCACTACATTCCCCGCCCCCCCCTAAAAAATAAGGGTCACCTAGTAAACCTGTGCCAGTTTCAGATTCTTAGCAAATACTTTCAACAATCCTGTACGTTTTGTAGTAGGCCTATTTTTATAGATGAAGCCAGACGTTAAGGTATCATTGTTAAATGGTCTACTGAATATTTGAACACAGGTATTTAATCAGTTTGAGAACCAGGAAGGAGTAATTCCTCATCAAAAGGTTTAACCTATACACCCCATAATCATTCTGTGACAAAGGAAGTTAGTTGTACATTTCAAGGATGGTGGGAAAAATGGTGAAGGGAAAGGAACCAATGGTAGAAAGGGTTAGCAATAGCAAGGTCCTTGAGGTGGGAAGAAACAGAACTACAGCACTGGTGGCTGTAATAGCCTTGAACAATACAATTCTCTAAAAAAGTAACCAAGAATTGGCAGTTTGTTAACTGTACAGAAGGAAGGATGAGGAAATTTTGAGTTAATACAGTATCCCTAAGTTTCTTCCTGAAGTGAGAATTACTGGCTGTCTCAGATTTGACAGCCTAGGGGCCTATTGTTAGCCTAATAAAACTAATCTGTTCTATCCCAGTGAAATGGAAGCAGGGCATCATTCCCAGTCTGAAGTCAATTTGTGCTTCTCCAGGATAGCCTGCCACAAAGGTACATACAATACTTTTAGTGACTGTCTTTGGGGAAGTTATTTAACCTCTTTGGTACTTAACTTTCACATCACTAAAATAATACTCTCATAGAAACCGAGAAGACTGGATTCAATAAAATGTCTGTAAGTTTTAGATCCAAAAATCTTCCATGATGGTAATCTTCCTTTCTAACATTCCTTCTAGGTGTATCACTTATTCATTTTAGATTCTTCCTTTAAATTATAGCCTTACTATTCCCAAATTTTAGTTCCTTGCTTTACCCCAGATCATATTACAACCTAAACCCAGAAAGTTTAACTTTACTCTTCTTCGGACTTCTATAGCACTATTTATATTTATCATAAACTGGGTAATCACATGTACGTTTGCCTGGTACAGTTCTGGTTTTCACTCATTGTCTTAGCATGATTAAGGCTACCCTAATCATAATTTACTTTGCAGATTAAAATGTGAGAAAGCAGAGTGTTTGCATTGTATATAATAATCAAAATCCTTCCCTTCATAAGGTAGCTTCTGATGTTCTACAAAGTGTGGTCTTTTCATCACATCCATGATGCAACCTCTCCAATCCTCTATCAAGCTCTTACATGTCAAAATGTAACCAATGTACACTGCCTCTCATAAAGGAAAGAAAAGGTCCAAAGTGTTCAGAAAGACTGTAGGTTAGAGAAAGAGCTGATTATTAAATAAAGAAGAATCATGCCGAAACCGGTTTGGCTCAGTGGATAGAGCGTCCGCCTGCGGACTGAGGGGTCCCGGGTTTGATTCCGGTCAAGGGCATGTACCTGGGTTGCGGGCACTTCCCCAGTGGGGGATGTGCAGGAGGCGGCTGATCGATGTTTCTCTCTCATCGATGTTTCTGACTCTCTATCTCTCTCCCTTCTCTCTGTAAAAAATCAATAAAATATATATTTAAAAAAATAAATAAATAAATAAATAAATAAATAAAGAAGAATCAGCATATGATAATGCTTAACATCTGGGAAAGAAACTGAAAACAAGAAATATAACAATTAAGTTGTAGTCTCTGAAGACAAGAAGGTCCTAGACAATAGGGTGGCAAAGGCCTGTGGTGAGCTATGAGGGGTCAATGGGAGATAAAAGAGGACATATGTAATACTTTCAACAATAAAGATAAAAAAAAAGAAGAAAAAAAGGTCTTAACAGATAGCCTGGTACAGACAATACTTCCCTTCTTACCAGAAAGGAAAAGGCTGAGATTTTAAGGGGTAATCTGTGGCATTAAATCTTTTCAACTGAAGCTGAGGTCTTAAGAGTAATAAATGTGCTTTCATTTCTAGAGTCTTTTTGCTTTCTGGGGGGAAGAGATCAAGCACCCACTGAGTTCATCCCACAAGAAGCCATATCTTTATTAATGATAGAAACAGTACAAATTCCAAACCAAGCTGCAGTAACTCTTTTGAAACACACAAAAAAGGGTCTTCCTTTTTAGATGGTTACATTGTTAATTCCTGTAAGAGAAAAGAGATAATCAGAGGTATAATAGGCAAACTGACAGAATTCAGGTCACTAAAATTTAAGGCAACTCAAGACAGGCTGTGGAATGAGGTTTCCTAATTGGCTGATAATAAACATAAGAAAATCAAGTCACCCAGAATTGGTCAGGTCACTCCAGGGAGTCAGGAATCAAGGCTTGGACACTTACCATAATAGCATTTACAATATCATTACTGTTGTTCTTCAGGGCTCGGACTGCCTTGGCTCTTGACACATTTGCTTGTGACATGACCAATTCTATGTCCTTAACTTCCACACCTGTTTCATCAACCTGAGAGAGAGGGAAAAACACACGCAATAAACTAACGGCAAGAACAACTTCAGTGTAGTTTGTTGGAGTCAGTCTTAACTCGAAAACTATTTCACTCAATGGGACTTAAGAGACTAAAACAATACAGAACCCACCATCATACAGACATAACGCTACCTGGAGAGAATGAAAGTATAAAAGATTTCCTTATATACCTCTTCCTCTTCACTCTCCTCTTGTACAGTTGGAGTCTGTGTGTTTTCTTGAATGTTTGAGACAGCTTCACCTTGAACTTTAAATTTCTCAGCAGCTGCTAGCTGTGCTTGCTGAGATAAATCCTCAATCTGTAGAACAGAAAATAAGAGATGCATGTGAACAGATCTGTCTGTAGTAAGTGAAAGAAATCATTTACATATTTTCCAAACTTGCACTCTAAACTCACTTCAGGTTAACTTACTATAGCTATATAGCTTTAAATAGTTTGCCCTCACTCAGATTATAGATCACTGTAGAAGTAGCTTATGTTTAAAGCAGTGATTTTCAACTGGAGGGGATATCTGTCCAATATCTGGAGTTTTTTAGTTTTTGCTTTTTAAAAATTACAACTGGATGTGATCTTGCTAAATAAAACATCTATAATGCATAGGGCAGCCCTTCCACAACAAAGAATTACTGACCCAAAATATCAATGGTGCTGAGCTTGAGAAACCCTGGTCTAGAGCAATTCCCATGAAAACTTTCCTTACCTTGGCTTCACCAAAAACTATGTAGGTATCTGAAGCAGGGCTCTTGTAGACATCTGGTTTTGTGATGACAAAGAGGATATTCTTAGATTTCCGTATAGTGACCCTGGTAACCCCTGTAACCTGTCGAAGACCCAGTTTGGACATAGCCTAAGGAACAAAAGGACATCAGGTTTTCAAATTTTTTAGAAGCAGCGCCAGGAAGTAAGGACCACAGTAATGCCACATCCAAAAGAAAGTCTTTTTCTGGGCTAAGAAAAGTTTATGTAAGAATACAGAATGGATTCCCAGGACTTCTGGGTTTCCTGCCACAACAGCTTCTGCTACTTTAACTAAACACAATTCTACTCCCACCCAGAGTCTGTTCCTCTGAAGCTGCTTCATCAGAAATGGTCTTTCAAAAAAAGAAAGGGGGAAAAAAAAAAAAAAAAAAAAAAGGAAGTCCCTGGGCACCAGTCCTTGTTTATAACTTAAAGTATTACCTTCCGTGCCTTCTTTTCACTCCGGCTCTGTTTTGCTTTACTGACTGGTTCTTCATCGATTTCAGCTGCTGCCGCCAGCTAAAATAAAACAGTAAGCTGAAACGTAAGACTTGGATTCCACAATCCCCCTGGGGTTTTCCCTTTATGAAAGTTTACAGCTCCAGATATGTAAGTCATCTTCTCGGGTCAACCCTGGTTCTGCAGTGCTTCCTTATTCCAAGTATTTATACCAATGAATAAGAGAATACCTACCTGGGCTTGTTGTGTGGTTGCCTGTGTGGAATCTTGTTCTTCGAGCTCTGGTACTGATTCATCACTGTCAGACTCTGTTCCAGACCCTAGGAGGCAAAATAATTTTTAGTAATTTTTAGTGGAAATTAAAAGGCTTGCCACACCATGGCCTGCTTGGACTAGAGGTCACTGGCTTATTTTAAACCTCGTAAAGTTAAATGTAAATCAACTGACTTGTATAAAGTCAGCTTGATAGCCCCCTACTTAGTCACAAACTAGTGTGTATACATTCTTAAAGACCCAACCCCAGAAATGAGAGGTAATTACTAGATTCAGCTGAACAGTTTATATACTATAACTGCTTCATTTCCCTCAAGGCCTTCACTTCTTCGCATAGGCGAACACCAATGACCTATGTAACTCCAACCACTATCCAATAGCCCAACCATCCCAGAAAGGTTCTGGCAGACAAGGTGTCTGCAGATACACGGAAGTGAAAAACACTTTCACATTGTGGCAGCAGATGAGGAAGGGAACTTTCCCCTTATCCTTTAAACTGCGTTTGGGGAGGCCAGAAGCAGTTATGTACACACATTTAGCCTTATTTTCAAGCCACTGACCCCAGCAATTTAATCTAATAAATAGTACTAAAGATTCTGTCAATGATGCCAACCTACAGTTCCAATAGTCACCTTTACTAGTTATCGTCCTGTGACCTCTCCCATTTCTTTCAAACATAATTCATATATTTTAAGTTTTCCTCAATTGAAAGGCCAAGCACAATAGACTACTGAGGGAGAAAAGCATATACCTACACCATTCTCAGACTAGGAAAAATAGGTCTTTTAAACAAAGGAAGTCCCTGGGCACTGGTCCTTACTAATTCCAAGAAGTGAACAGAAATTCAAATAGTTCCAATATTCAATAGCTTCCCAATATTTTAGCAAACCCCAGGCCCAGGGACAAGGTTAGTGATGTGGTAGAAATTAGAGCAGATTAAGATCTAGAAGGTCTTTGGTTTTCAACATCACATCAGTTAGGTAAAATGATGGAAACTCAGGGTTAGTCTGGATCCCCATTACACAAGATGATACACAATGGACTATCTGAAATGATGAAAACCAAGATTGTTCTACATTCCTAGAGCTTTTGCACTTAAAATGATCATTCTAATTCTATTTTCAAACACAAGCAGATATTCTGGAGAAAGTGGCGCATCCTAGGGTTAGTAATGGTGGGTAGCCCCCAGGAGGAGTGTGGGCGACACACCATGCACACAGCAAACCAAGGCAAATACCCTTGTTGTTCTTCAGAACAGGTTGCTTGGCAGAGGGGGTTGGGGCAGGGATCCCAGCAGGTTTGGGGGTGGGCATGTTGACGAGGACCGGCTGGAAAGGCACTCCCCCCGAGATTGGTTCCGGGGGAATCAGAGGCGGCAGCTCATCCTCATCAGCGGGGGCTGAGGGCTTACAGGATGATTCCAGCACCAGCCCAGGTGAGGACGGCAGAGGTTGCTGTTTAGGAAGCAGAGGGGGAACTGGGGAGGGAGCAAGAGGCAGAGAGACTGTTGGGGTGGGTGCTGGAGAGACAGGTGCTGATCCAGCTTTAGGAAGGACCTTCTCAGAAGCCGCTGTTGCTAGAGGCGTAGATGTCTCAGACTTTGGATGAGGAGCCAAGGGACCCTTTGGAGAAGTGCCTTTCTGAGTGGAGACTGCCAGTAGAGGGGTTGGAGGAGCCACTGTAGAAAGGGGTCCTTTAGTACCATTCTTGGCTGAGGGATCTGAGCACACAGGAGGTGAACTCTTCTTGGCTGGTGGACCTTTCTGAGTGGGAGCTATGATGACTGGTGCATTTTCTGAAGCTGGGCCAGTAAGTACTGCTTTGAGAGCTGTGGAGCCTTCCTTTACTGGGAGCCCTTTAGATGCCTGAGGGGCAGTGGATCCCAAGGGACATGTGACTGGAACTGGTAAAGCAGGGGACTCTTTGGAGGATGGGATTGCTGGGCCACCTATGGGGGCTGGGGCAGCTGAGGGCTCTTTGGGGGATGGAGTTTTAGCTGGGGTTCTTTTAGTAGATGGAGTTGCTGGGGCCCCTTTGGGGGCTGGGGTTTTCTTTGGGGATGAAGTTGATGGGGTCCCTTTGGGGGCTGGGGTAGCCGAGGGCTCTTTGGGGGATGAAGTTGATGGGGTCCCTTTGGGGGCTGGGGTAGCCGAGAGCTCTTTGGGGGCTGGAGGAGTCACAGGTGAAGGAGTAGAAGCCACTTTGGGGCCTGGTGTAGCTGAGACCTCTTTGGGGGATGGAGTTTTAGCTGGGGTTCTTTTAGGAGATGGAGTTGCTGGGGCCACTTTGGGGGCTGGAGAAGCTGAGGGCTCTTTGGGAGTTGGTGTTGCTGGGACCCCTTTGGGGGTTGGGGTATCTGAGGGCTCTTTGTGAGATGGAGCTGCTGGGGCTCCTTTAGGGGCTGGGATTCTTTTGGGGGATGAAGTTGTTGGGGCCCCTTTGGGGGCTGGAGTTGCTGGGGGCCCTTTGGGGGCTGGGGCAGCTGAGGGCTCTTTGGGGGCTGGAGCTGCTGGGGCCCCTTTGGGCTCTTTGGAAGATGGAGTTGCTGGGGGCCCTTTGGGGACTGGGGCAGCTGAGGGCTCTTTGGGGGCCGGAGCTGCTGGGGCCCCTTTGGGCTCTTTGGAAGATGGAGTTGCTGGGGGCCCTTTGGGGGCTGGGGCAGCTGAGGGCTCTTTGGGGGCCGGAGCTGCTGGGGCCCCTTTGGGCTCTTTGGAAGATGGAGTTGCTGGGGGCCCTTTGGGGGCTGGGGCAGCTGAGGGCTCTTTGGGGGCTGGAGCTGCTGGGGCCCCTTTGGGCTCTTTGGAAGATGGAGTTGCTGGGGGCCCTTTGGGGACTGGGGCAGCTGAGGGCTCTTTGGGGGCTGGAGCTGCTGGGGCCCCTTTGGAAGATGGAGTTGCTGGGGGCCCTTTGGGGACTGGGGCAGCTGGGGGCCCTTTGGGGACTGGGGCAGCTGGGGGCCCTTTGGGGACTGGGGCAGCTGGGGCCCCTTTGGAAGATGGAGCTGCTGGGGCCCCTTTGGGCTCTTTGGAAGATGGAGTTGCTGGGGGCCCTTTGGGGGCTGGGGCAGCTGAGGGCTCTTTGGGGGCCGGAGCTGCTGGGGCCCCTTTGGGCTCTTTGGAAGATGGAGTTGCTGGGGGCCCTTTGGGGGCTGGGGCAGCTGAGGGCTCTTTGGGGGATGGAGCTGCTGGGGCCCCTTTGGGCTCTTTGGAAGATGGAGTTGCTGGGGGCCCTTTGGGGGCTGGGGCAGCTGAGGGCTCTTTGGGGGATGGAGCTGCTGGGGCTCCTTTGGAAGATGGAGTTGCTGGGGGCCCTTTGGGGGCTGGGGCAGCTGAGGGCTCTTTGGGGGATGGAGCTGCTGGGGCCCCTTTGGGCTCTTTGGAAGATGGAGTTGCTGGGGGCCCTTTGGGGGCTGGGGTTCTTTTGGGGGATGAAGTTGTTGGGGCCTCTTTGGGGGTTGGGGCAGCTGAGGGCTCTTTGGGGGATGGAGTTGCTGGGGCCCCTTTGGGGGTTGGGGTTCTTTTGGGGGATGAAGTTGTTGGGGCCCCTTTGAGGGCTGGGGCAGCTGAGGGCTCTTTAGGGGATGGGGTTGCTGGGGTATCCGAGAGTTCTTTGGGAGATGGAATTGCTGAGGCCTCTTTGGGGGCTGGGGCAGCTGAGGGCTCTTTGGGGGATGGAGTTGCTGGGGTACTTGAGGACTCTGTGGGAGATGGAGCCGCTGGAGCCCCTTTGGAGGCCAGGACAGCTGAGGGCTCTTTGGGGGATGGAGTTGTTGGGGCCCCTTTGGAGGCTGGGGTTCTTTTGGGGGGTGAAGTTGTTGGGGCCTCTTTGGGGGTTGGGGCAGCTGAGGGCTCTTTGGGAGATGGAGTTGTTGGGGCCCCTTTGGGGGTTGGGGTTCTTTTGGGGGATGAAGTTGTTGGGGCCTCTTTGGGGGTTGGGGCGGCTGAGGGCTCTTCAGAGGATGGAGTTGTTGAAGCCCTTTTGGGGGCTGGTGTATCTGAGGGCTCTTTGGGGGATAAAATTGCTGGGGCCCCTCTGAAGGCTGGGGCTGTTGGAGACTCTCTGGGGGGTGGCATAGCTAGAGGCCCTGTGGGAGATGGAGTTGCTGAGGTCCCTTTGGTGAATGGGGCAGCTGGGGACTCTCTGGGGGATGAAGTTGCTGAGGTTCCTTTAGGGGAAGGAAGGGACATAACTGGGGGTTTGGGAGTTTCTTTAGGAGATGAGGTTGCTGGGCCCCTTTTTGGGGAGGTAGGAGCCATAGCTGAGGGAGTAGAGGCCCCTTTGGGAGAGGAAGGAGTAATAGCTGGAGGAGGAGGAGTCTCTTTAGGGGATGGTTTTGCTGGCCCCCCTTTGGGGGATGAGGAGACAGCAGCTGGGGAAGTAGGGGCCCCTTTGGGGGATGGAGGAGTGGGGGAATGCTTCTTGCTTAGTGATTCCTCAGGGACTTGAAAAGAAAAACTGGCCTCTGGAAGAAAGGAAGCTTCAATTCGAGAAACAGGAGATGAGAGATTGCCAGCAGGAGTATCAGAGACAGCGGCTACATTTTTAGAAACAGAGGGGGCAAGAGTTAAGGTAGTAGAAGTAGCCAAACCCTTCTTGGTTGGAGGTCCTCCAGTCTGAGGAGACACACTAGTCCCTAAAGAAGATGGGGATTCAGCTAGGTAAGTTCCTTTGGAAGATGCAGCAACAGAAGCACCAACATCCTCAGTTGGGCATCCTTCAGGAGAGGAGGCCACAAATGCCAATGCTGAGCTATGAGAAACACTATGACCTATCTTTGTAACGTGAGGATTACCAGCTGGGGGAAGAGAGGGAAAGGGTTCTGATTTGGGAATTTCAGAAGACAGTGCCACAGTAGCTGGAGAAGTAACATTCTGTGGGGATAATGTCATGGCTGGAGCCACAGAACAACTTTCAGAGGTGGGAGGAACCAAAGGTAAAGCAGTAAGAGCAGAAGTACCCTTCTTGGCTGGGTGGCTTTTAGGTGCTAAAGAGACAGTTCCTTCTAGAAAAGGGCTGGCTGTTGTTGTAGGAGTGGAGGTTCCTTTGGTAGTTGTAGGAGTCCCCCCAGAAGTGGCAGCACTTTCCAAAGGAAATGTAGCTACACTTGGGGTAGGAAGAGAACCTTTGAGAAGCACACTGGTAGGGTCTGGACTTGCATAAGGATCTGTCTTGATTAGAGAGGCTGGGGAAACAGCACCCAGAGGAGAGGGAGTAGCAGCAGCTGGCTTACCTACAGGCAGAGGCTCTACTTGGCTTTTGCTTGCTAAGGTGACTTCAGCACAGAGAGGTATTTCCAGAGAAGATGTACTTTGGGGAGTGGGAGGATTTTGAGGGGCTGCCAGCGCCAATGGTAGTACAATAGGGTCTTTCTTGGTAGGGAGTCCTGCCTGAGCTGGTGAAATAGGGGTTCCTACAGGAGAGGCAGGGACAGTTTGGTGATCTTTCTGTGTTGGGAACTTGACCAATTGTGAAGCAGGGAGACTTTTGAGCTCCTCAGGTGCTGGCAGAGGAGGGGAGCCTGGTATCCCCAGAGCAGTTGTTACCCAAGGAGAAGGAAGCTCTTTGGGAGCCACAGGTGCCATAACCAAGGCAGTATGGGAAGCTGAGTTCTTATTACTTATGAGACCTGATGAAATTGGAGGAGACACACAAGTAGCATTTACTCCCTCAAAGGTGGTAGGTGTGGCAGAAATTGTAGAGGGGTTAGTCATCACAAGTGAGGTAATTCCAACAGAAGAAACAGGAGCTTTTTTCAAGCCTGGACTTCCTGGAGAAGCAGGAGGCATCTGGGCCTCTAAGGGTGGCTGATGAGTGGCATTAGGAGAGCCTTTGAGGGTGAGAGGGGCTGTAGGAGATAAGGGAGAAGAGACAGCTGAGGAACCAGAAGAGCCGTAGGAGGATCCACTAGTGATGGTGGAGAGTCCCTTATCAACCGACAGAGGCAGAGAGGAAGCTGGAGCCCCCACTGGAAAGGCAGCCACAGCAGCAGGAGCCACCTCATTTCTGGAAGGAGGGGGAGAAATTACAGATTGCTGAGAAGGGCAAGAGGCCCCTAGGGAAGAGTGGTGTACAGAAATGGTACCCACTACAGAATCGGACAGAACATTAGGGCCTGTTTGACCTACACACTGGACAGGAGAACCAAGACAACTCTGATGTAAAGGTACAAGATGAGAGCCCATAGGAGTGAGGAAAACTGGGGGGGCACTGGGAGTCATAGGAACAGACTGGGTTGAAAGAGGTAAGGCAGCAGGTGGAGTAAGGGGTCCCTTTAGGCTGAGGCTTACAGGGCTTTGTGGAGAAGCCAGAGCTGAGGAAATAGGTGCGCCTTTGACCTGAGGGGAGGTGATGGCTAGGGGAGTAGTGGGTGGTGTCTGAGCACAGGCGGCTACTCCAGATTGAACAGAAGAGGCCAAGGGAGTTAAAGGCTGGGAAGGAACAGCACTGGCCGTACATGGAGGAATGGGGGTAACTTTTGGATTAGGGACTACTTGAGAGGGAGCTTGGATAGGAGAGGTCTTTGGTTCTGAGGAAGCAATGGGAGCTGACAGTGGTGTCTCGGACCCTGACTTAGCCACAGCAGCTGAAGGAGGTGAACTAATAGGGTTAGGTGGACCAGCAGAGCTCTTCTGAACTGAGTGGGGAGGCAAGGCCACCAGAGTCAAGGGAGCTGAAGAGGGATGGGCACCTTTCAGAGTTGGAGTTATCATGGGAGAGGCCAGAGCTAAGGCAGCTGGGGAGATGGGAGGCCCTATTAGGTTTGGTAGGAAAGCTGGGGGGTCAGGGAGCGTAGGGGCAGCTCCCAAGGGCAGGGCTGTCCCAGAGGATGCCTGTGGAAAAGGAGCTTCAAAGGGGGTAGAGGCAATAGCAGAGGGAGAAAGGAATGGGGTAGGCTGGTTAGGGGTTGTCAGAGGGTACTGTTGTGGGGGCAGGGAGCAAGGAGGGGGAAGGGTTGGCACAGGCTGCCCTGAGGCAGCAGTGACACTCAAGGCTGAAGACACAGGAAGCACAGCTGGAGGAGAAAAGCAAAAAAGGGAATAAAGGCAAGGGAAGGAAAAAAATAAAGGTGAGTTATGCAGCCCAACTTGGTACAACATGTTTCCTAAGAAACACCAGAATTTTTAATCTGAGGAAAGTCACCACACAGGATTAGACAAAGGTGACAGGCAATAGCAACCCTTCCGAAACATTTCAGGAGTCAAGTAAGAATACACCCCTCTCTTCCTTCCTTAAATGAACCCCAAGTCTTCTCACAGGCCATAGAATCACCACCACAAAAACAGCTGTTCCACCCTGTCCACCAGGGACCACGAACTAATTAAAACAGATACTGACAACCGGAATAGGAAGGTAGTGAGTGTTGGTGATGATGAGGAATGAGACAAAACCAGGTCTTTATATGCTCAGGTGACCACCAGGTCAGGAAAAACCTGACTCTCTGAATAAGGCTTAAAGAAGTGGGTGTCTGGCAGAATTCAATTCTTCGTAAAGTTGAAACGCTTCAGAATTTAATACTAAACTATTAAATCAGTCACTAAGCCTCCCTGTGCTTCAGCTTACTTACCCAAAACAAACAAACAAACAAACAAAACAAGTGAGTTGTATTCCATAGTCTACAGACCTTCCCAGGTAATGTTACCTCCAAACATCAATCTCAGATGAATTAGACTGCCAGGGAGAGAGCTTAGTCACAAGGTAGGGACTGTATTATAATACTGTAACCCAACTGGTTAAGCCAGACTGCGGTTCTATTTTGGAAGTAGGGAATTGCAGTGGAGAGAATACATTGGATCTCCACCCCTTAATGTGGATAAGTATGTCATTCTGTCAAAATAGACCAGTATCTGGCACTAGAGTAAAGCTAAGCAAGATATTCTGAATGACAGAAAAATCCAAGCTTACTATTCAGGAGGTAACACAGGAGTAGAATAACAAATGCTCAACACTTTGAAGGGAATATTTAAAATAAAACAAAACAAAAAAGCCTGTAGCATGCAAATTCACAATTTTCTTAAAGTATTGTAGAAAAGAAAAGACAGGCAGCTCAACCAGTTTTTCTTGGAGGGTTGGTAGGTAAAAGTCTTATGATTAAAATGCAATGCTTTCTAACATAATCAGAATTTGAAACTTAGAATGTTTTCCTCTGATGGGATAAGGACCAAATTACTTGGTTTAGACACCATAACCTATTTCCTGAGATAGTTTTCTCAGGTACTCTATTTAATGGCATTCCCTTTGAAGCTTGAAACCAAATTATTCGAAATTCATCTGAATTTCACTCTCTACATTCGTAAAATCAAGTTGTTCAACGAGACCTGAGCATTTTTATTTAGCACCGAATTGCAGGATCTTTAGAGAGCAGCCCTTTAGTCCCCTATAGTTCAAAGATTTCACATAGCTCATTCCCAAACTCAGGGACGCCCTCCCTTTTCTTTACCAGCAGCTGTATTAATCCCTTCAGCTGCTGACATCAGACAGGTGGAGAGGGCGGACTTCAACACTTTCAACTATAAACAACTCTATTTTAATTCCAGAAGACGGGAATTGTTCTTAAGTGACAGGTGCAGTTAAAAAAAAAACTAATTTACTATAAGAAGAAAAAAAAAAGATTACACCCTGAAGATTCCCTTCATTTAGTTTTGCACAACTCAGCAAGATCTTCATTAAAAAAGTAGTTTCACTAATCCCTTTCTCAAGTTTTATAGAGAAGCACTTTAACCAGACTTCAAAACGTGCCTTTACACCATGTTCTACACTCATTAATTTCAAAGCTGAAGAATAGTCAAAGGGAAGCTTTAATTCAATTCTGGGTTCCAGACAAGCTGTTGGACATCTCATCACCAATCCATAAAACAAGTAAACCGACCAAGAGGGTCCTTGGTCCCAGGAGGACACATTTACCCCAGCACACATCTCCTCAGACACGTGATGAGGGCACAATGCCAAGCTCTGCCATCTAAAACCTTGATGCCACTTGCGGGCTGGACCTTCTTAGAAAAAGCTCAGGTCTCCTTGGCCTGCCAGTGTGTCATCCAGTTCAAATGGGAAAGAATCACCGAGCCCCTGCCCGGCCCAGCTTTGCAAGCTCCCCTGGAGGCAGGGGCCCCGCCTACAAAACAGGCCAGGGAGCTTCCCACGTTCCTGAATCTTAAATATACGGTTTTCACCCCACTCCCAAACGAAGTCCCTTCCAAGGACAGCAGTTAACATCCGGGACGCTCATCCCCGACAGAGCTACAGCCTCACCGTCTCTAACGAGAGACAACTCTGAAAGACAGAAGGGCATCCTCTTTGTCGCTGCCCCCCCCGCATGGCTTTAGGGTCCATCTCACCATCTCAGTCATCGGCGCGGGGACTGGGGGGTCCTACCTGTCTCAGCCTGGGGCTGTGGCAGCTCCTGCTCCGTAGCAGGGACGGTTTCTGTGGCTTCGCCGGGCATTTCTGAAGGAAACAAAAAGGAGGCCTGGGCTGACCGGGACCGGTCTGCTGCCCCCAACCCAGAAGCAGGTATATTTCAAAAACTGCAGAAAACCGTGGCGCAAAATCATCACGAGGGTGTTTGGGGACAACCCTCCCTGGGGTTGAGCCGAGAAGCGTGACGGGACCCGCACATCGCTAACCCGGCGAGTCGCCCCTTCTTCCCGGCTCCGCTCCACTCCGCAGAGGGCGGCCTTCCCGGCCCCCCGCGGCTCGTGTGATTTCCCGTTTCCAACCCCACCCCCCACACGACGGCCATCGGCACTGCGTTCGCACCCCGAGAGGGAGGCTCCGGCCGCGAGGCACGGCAGACGCTACTATGAACCACCTCCTCCCCCCCGTTCACGCCGCCCGGGCTGGACCTCCAGGTCTCCGTGGGCCGACTTTCGGGAATCAAGAGGGAAAAGAGGGAGCCTTAGCCCCAAACACTCGTCACAATAAGAACGACGTGTGTGTGTGTGTGTGCGGAGGGGGAGGGGGGAGGGGGCGGACTTCCAAGGCCGTGACCCCTTCACCTCCTACGGGTGATCCTGAAGCCGTTCCCAACAGCAGACACACTTCGCCTCCGCCCCCAACACCGCAAAGGCTCCCGCCACGCCAGCCCCGGACTAACAGCGCGGCCGGCGGCCCTCCTGCCCTGGTTTTGCCAGGACACCAGTCGCGGACCCCATTTTGTCCAGAGACACCAAAGCCACAATTCCCAGGGTCGAGTAGGAACGGGGGGGGGCCCACATAAAGCCCCTAACTCTCTTTAGGTCTCAGTCCCCCGGGGTGGCTTAGGCCGCAAGAAAGGCGGATGGTTGCGGATAGAGTAACAGCGAGGACACAACTTACTGTGCGGGGAACGCGGAACCAAGATGGCGGCAGAAAGAGAGCGAGCGACAGCGTGACCCACGCCTGTTGCAGGAGGAAGCCAGGCGGAGGGGGCGGGACTAGAGATCGCTTCCGGGTCAGGAGTTGCAGCCGATCACTTCCTCTCACTAAGGACCCGTCCGCGGCGGCCTGTCTGTTCCCAACAGGGGTGGTGACGAGTCTAAATAAGGATAAGGATTCAGAGCTGGGACGCGCAGGCCTGCCGGGAGCTGTCTGCTCCGAGCCACGTGGTCCGGAGATAGCCGACCCCTTCCGTCCCCCAGGTTGAAGCGTCTGGACCCGTGAAGGAAGGGTAAATGCCATGAGAGAAGCAACCTACCCCTGCAAATAGTGCAGCGTTATTATTTCGACTTTTGCTGTTCCTTTCTTAAATAATGCAGGAAAATAAGAGGTTTTAAATAATATAGAATGCTACAGAGGTTGTATTCACACCATTGTAAGGTAGCAGCAGTGACCTACAGGTTAACCCTTATTTTATTTTTGGAATACACAATTTTGACTGATGTTGAAGTCATATACAATTCTTTTTGCCTGATATTTTAGGCGCCTATTATTACATATCCTGAAACTCATCCATTTGGGTCCAGCACCCCACATTAAGTACCCATACAGTAGTATTCTTTTTATTTTTTTAGAGGAGAGAAAAACACTGACTTTTAAAAATTTTTTATTTTTAATTACAGTTGACATACATTATATTAGTTTCAGGTGTACACCCCAGTGATCAAACATTAGTTTACTAAGTGATCATCTCGATAAATTTAGCACCCATGACACCATACATAGTTATTAGAATATTATCAAGAAACATGGATTTGTTGTTACACTTATTTATGCATTCACGGTTTGAATCTTGTATGTGCCCTGACCAGGGATAGAACCTGCAACCCTGGCATATCAGGATGATGCTCTAACCAACTGAGCTACCTGGTAGAATACTACAGGGCCCAGTAATATTCTTAAAAAGTAGAATGTAAAATCAGTGTTTTGCTAATGAAAAGGCCCTGACTCCCATACTTTGTCAGCCCTACAAAAGGACTCAACAAATACAGTGTTATTATCTGAACCGGTTAACACTATTTGTTGGACCTATGGCTTTAAGACAATTGTGGCTGCCTTTTAAGGAAGCAGTGAACATTCAAAATGCTCTGGAAACTACTTTAAAATTTTCAAAATCTTTACCATAATGAAGTGAGAATTAGGATTAGTGAATTAGGATGAAATGAGATAGTGGTTTCCAGGAATGAGAAATTCTTAAATTCTCTTCAGATGGGAGAGGCAACATTGTGGAGTGATTAAGAACACGGACTATGGGCCCTGGACAGGTAACTCGGTTGGTTAGAGCGTGGATTTGTTTAAACCAAGGTTTTGGGTTTGACCCCAGGTCAGAGCACATACAAGAAGCAGCCAATGAATGCATAAATAAAAGGGACAACAAATCGATGTTTCTCTCTAAAATAAAAAAACATGGACTCTGAAACCAGATTACTTTGAATCTCAGCTTGGTTACTTAATAGTGACCTTAGGCAATTAACCAATTTGTGCCTAATTTCCTCACTGGCTGATAATGGTAGTTACTTAATAGGATTGTTAGGAAGATTAAATTAGGTAAAATATGTACATTACTTAAAATGTATTTATTGTTACTATTTATAAACTTATAGAATTTCTACCTAAGTAAATAAGTGACCTGGGAGATTAGTCAACGCAGTCTATTTACCTCGAGATTGTAATTGCCAATTAATTGTAATTGTCCAGCAATTGCCAATTAATCTCTTTAGACAAATAAACCTACCTACATTTTTACCATTCCCCTTTCTTTGCCAAAAAGCCCACTGACTTCTAACTCTGCTGTTAATAACTCACTAAGGAAGGGTCTATTTTCTTTCTTTGGGTTTCTTTATAAATTGGGCAAGTTTGGAGATGGAAACCAGTTCTGTACCCGTTGTTTCTGTAATTCTTACATATATAGGAGTTGGCAAATCAAATAAGAAAGTCAATAGTCTGCCCTAGCTGGTTTGGCTCAATGGATAGAGCATCGGCCTGTGGACTGAAGGGTCCCAGGTTCGATTCTGGCCAAGGGCACATGCCTGGGTTGCAGGCTCAATCCCAAGTAGGGGGCGTGCAGGAGGCAGTCAATCAATGATTCTCATCATTGATGTTACTATCTCCCTCTCCCTTCCTCTCTAAAATCAATAAAATATATTTAAAAAAAAAAGTCAATAGTCTTTTTTTTTTAAATACTTGCTTGAGGATATTTTTCCCATTGCTTTTCAGAGAGAGTGAAAGAGAGAAGAAACATTGATCCACAGGTTGCCTCCTGAAACCCAGGTATGTGCCCTTGACTGGGAATTGAACACGAGACCGACCCTTCAGTGCATGGGCTGATGCTCTAACCACTGCACCACCAGCCAGGGTAGGGAAGTCAGTAGTCTTTGAGCATTTTTCTGCTGTCTTCAGGAATCAAACATTTATTCTTACATGTGTATGATATGTTTTATAATTAATTTTATGGGCTAGTATACCAACTTTTATCCAAGGACTTTATATTGAAGTACTGACATACTTCAATGTTAGACATATTGGAAGCTTAAAAGATCTCATTGAAAGTTAACACCAGTCCTATTCTCATTCTGAGTTTTTAGAGTGAACCAATGAGTCTTTATTAATTTTGTATTTAGGAATTTCAATTGATCCACTTTTTCTCCAAACTTGAAGACTGAACAATACATAGTACACAGAAGCTCAAATAATGCAGAATTTTGAACCATAATCTTTAATATTTTTTCTTAAAAAATTAGAAGAGAAAGAAATGCAAGGCATTTCAGTATGTTTTTTTAAAAATACATTTTATTGATTTTTTTACAGAGTGGAAGGGAGAGGATAGAGAGTTAGAAACATCGATGAGAGAAACATCGATGAGAGAAACATCGATCAGCTGCCTACTGCACACCCCCTACTGGGGATGTGCCCGCAACCAAGGTACATGCCCTTGACTGGAATCGAACCTGGGATCCTTCAGTCCGCAGGCCGACGCTCTATCCACTGAGCCAAACCGGTCAGGGCCATTTCAGTATGTTGACCGCATTATAGGGTTTGATATAAGCCAAAAGATTATATAAAAAAAAGGGTGTGGCTATAGAGAAAACAATGTTAAAGGAAATGCAAATTCCTTTAATTTGGAATATTTTCATAAATCACAGAAAGTACCAGTCTGATAGCCTGCTTCCCAGTGTTTCTCAGAAAACAGAATGCAAACCAAAGGAGCTGTTTTTTGGTTTTGTTTTGAATCCTCACCCAAGGATATTTTTCCATTGATTTTACAGAGTGGAAGAGAGAGGGAAAGACAGAAACACCGATGTGAGAGAAACACCTCGACTGGTTGCCTCCTGCACGTGCCCTGACCAGGCCTGGGCTGGAGAGGAGCCTGCAACCAACACAGTGCCCTTGACCGGAATCAAACCCAGGACTCTTTAGTCTGCAGGCCAGCGCTCTATCCAGAGCCAAACAGGCTAGGGCAAAAGGGATGTTTTGTTTAGAATGGTTGTAAAACCAGAAAAATGAAATCTGACACTTTTGAATCTATCACACAAAATCAAATACAGAAGAAATGAAAACTTTAAAGTTATCTGGATATATAGAAAGTCCAAGTGTTTTGACAAGTATAACTGGTTTTATGTTGGTGAAGTTGGTTATTTTTTTCTAAGCTGCTTCTTTATGATGTAGACTAACTGTTCCAATTGTTCTGTAATCTAAGAAGGAGCTATGATTACAACAGTTGTAAACAATACTCTATTAGGCCATCTACACTAATAAAAGAGAAGTATGTAAATTGGTCATCACTCCACTACAACCACCAGCCAATCAGGATGAGTATGCAAATTAACCCAAAAAAGATGGCAGGTTAATTTGCATAAGCAGGCATGGAGCGAAGACTAAAGGCTCCAGCCAGAGTGAAGACTGAAGACCGAAGAGGCGTGGCTTCTCTGCTGCGGCCGGACCAAAGGCCTGGGTTCTGGAGGAAAACCAGTGCTGGCAGCCAGGGGAAGGAAGGCCTATTGTGTGAATCTTTGTGCAACGGGCCTCTAGTAATATTATAACTCATTAACTCATGTCTTTCAAATTAAAGTTTTGGTAGGTTTAGATGCTCAGTTAAAAATTACTTTTAAAAGATGGGCAGTGGGGTGTGGCCTGATCTATAAAACTATCAGTAAGCAAAGAAGTGACTGAATACACACTGCAGGTATAATTAAGTGTCTAAGACTTAAGGATAAAGCCTTCATTCACCTAGAATATTCATTCCCGAAATATGGATGTTTTATCCAGCAAGCTGAGATTTAAGTCTTGGACATATTACTGCTCAGTTACCTCTCTATATAGCAACTGGTAAAAGTGAGTGTTTATAACAGAAATCTTAGAATTATCCTATATAATAAAAGTCTAATACGCAAATTATCCCTTCGACTGGGAGTTCGACCAGGGAACAGGGCCAGCTGGCCAACAGTGGGAAGAGAGGCCCTGGCTGGCAGCTGCTAGGGACCCTACCTGTGCATGAATTTTTGCACTGGGCCTCTAGTCTTTATATATTAAATTTTTACAAATTTATCTGCAATCAACTTATTCTGCCCATTACTGTTTCTTCCAGCAACCTGGACACTGCTTTGGTGGTCTTAGGAATCTTTTCAACATAATTATTTCTCAAGAAAAGGAAATTTTGCTTTGAGTATTAAAATGCATACAAGGGCCCTAACCGGTTTGGCTCAGTGGATTGAGCATCCGCCTGCAGACTGAAAGGTCCCAGGTTCAATTCCAGTCAAGGGCGTGTACCTTAGTTGTGGGCACATCCCCAGTAGGGGGTGTGCAGGAGGCAGCTGATTGATGTTTCTCTCTCATCAATGTTTGTAACTCTCTATTCCTCTCCCTTCCTCTCTGTAAAAAAATCAATAAAATATATTTTAAAAAAATAAAATGCATACAAGGTTCTGCCATATTTATTTCATGACTCTTGAAGTGTTTGATTCTTGGTTGAAGATAGAAGTTATCCACATTAGTTGGAGGGGAGTTGTTATCTTCAGAAGTCTTTTTGTAAATCTAAAATAGAATAGATTTTTATCAGAGGATAGTAAAGGAAAACAAAACAAAGCCCACTCTGATTTGCTTAATGCTTCCACTAAATTAAAAAAACACAAAAAAAGCAAAGGCTGTGTGGCATAAAGACTTGCTTTCACATTTACTGAAGCCCACATTATAGGCTGGGCTAGTACAGAACAAGAATACAAATATTGCCAGTTGGAATGGCAGCTTTAACAAGGCTTTCCAAGTTCAGAGTCATCATTGTTCATTCAACAGGCACATATTTGAGTATCTACTATGAATAGAGCATTATTTTAGGCACTACTGTTTAGCCGTCACACATTTTATTATGAAGCGGAAAGGGAGTTTATATTTCTATAATGTTGGCACAGTTTTCCATGGTATTCATCAATCTCTTAAATAATATTCACAACTGATTTTTTTTCCTTTGGTGTACACATATGCTCTGGTCTCTCCTATCCAAAGAATGCTTCCTTTGACACTGCTATACTCTTAGCACCTCTCTCTAGTTCCTATATTCAACAGGATTTTATCAGTTACCTATTGCGTTTGAAACTTGATATTCTTGACACTTTCCTTGCTCCTGGTTTCTGTGGCACTTTTACCTCCATCTTTCATCTCTCCACTTGTAAATCATTACCGAGTCTCAAGGACTGCAGCTTTTGGAGATCTCCAATGCTGTCCTAATGGTAATAGCCCAATTGGGTTCTTTCTACCCCCTACCTCTCTACAGATACACTGTTGTCAGATTTATCTTTCTAGACAAAACTACAAATCACGGCACTCCCTTCCTTAGTCTGCTTCTTCAGATTTCTAGCTCATCACTTCCTTACACACCTTATTCCAGATTAGCTAACTGCTTGATGGCATCCACAGTGATCCAATGCTGTTTTGTCTCTATGCCTTTGCTGTAAGAATGAATAACCGGTCTCCTTTTTCCATTCCTATACCCCGATCTTATCAAATCTCTGTTTGTGGAAATACTATTCATACTTTAAGGCATGGTATATTGGCACACGGGGGGGTTAGACTTCTTATAGCAGCTTACTGAAGAGTTCTAATACCACTCTTTAAATATGAAATCCTCTCAAGTTATTTTAATCAGATGATATCTTTCTTAGTATTTTGTACCAGTTAGTACTTCCTCAGGGCCGGAAGGCATGGTGTGGAATTCATCTTTGTATAATTCATCTTTGTTTCCCACATAGTACCTGACACTTGGAAGGTGTTTAATAAATATGTGTTGAACTGAATTAAGGGACCTTAATTTTCAAAAACACTAAGGACAGTAAGATAAATCAGTAATATTTTTGTGAGGGCAAGGACTAGAGCTCTAAAACTGCTAACATGCTGGATGCTTTAAACTACTATACTAAGATCTAAATAGCTAAAAGGGAAAGGCATAGTCTTACCACTCTTCTTGAGAAGTTCTCCTTTTCGGGATTTATCCAGGTTATCAAGAAACTTTTCAAAAACTTTTACGTAAGGGCCTAGACTGGTCTTCTTATAATCTAAATTATAATGACCATGCATTAAAATTAGCATTTTGGCAGCAAGAATAACATGAAAGTATAATTTTAAGTTTCTTATAAGAATTCTATACCAATGTTGTCTAATAGAAATATGAGAAACGTATAATTTTAAAGTCTAGTAGCCACATTAAAAAGGTGAAATTGATTTTATACTTTAATTCATCCCAATATTAAATATCTAAAATATTATTTCAAAGTATAATAAAAATGGCTTTCATACTAAGTCTTTTAAATCTAGTATTTTGTACCATTACATCTCAATTTAAATGCTATACTATCATCAGAAATACTTGATCTATATTTAGATTTAAATTATAAAACATGCAATTAAAAAAGTAGGTTCATATACCCCAAATTTCCAAACACACATAAAAGTTTTCTAATAATTAAATCAACCACCAGTTTTTAAATTTAAATCAATTAAAATTAAAAAATTAGCTCCTTAGTTAATACCAGCCAGATTTCAAGTGCCAATAGCCACAGGTGACTACTGTATTAGACAGCACTGCTTGAGCACATTTAACCACATGGACACATCTACTCCAGTAGTCAGGCTTTCTAGTATTAGATCAATATAATCTATTGTTATGTGGTAAGTTCCATGCAACATTTCTTTCTTTATAAAGTGTGGAGGCAGCCAATTGATGTTTCTCTCTCCCTCCCTCCCCGTTCCTCTCTTTCTCAAATCAATAAAAGCATATCCTTGAGTAAGGATTTAAAATAAACAAAAAGAGAAACGTCAATATGAGGGCGGAACATCAATCGGCTGCCTCCTGCACACCCCCTACTGGGGATCAAACCTGTAACCCAGGCATGTGCCCTGACCACGAATCGAATCAGCAATCTTTTGGTGCACGGGATCATGCCCAACCAACGAAGTCACACTGGGTGTACTAACAGGTTTATAATGTAAATATCAGCTCCCTGCCTTATTTCTGACCATCTTCTTGAATGGCAACCGATTTTTCTTTTCTAGCACCCATTTCTAACAAATGAACACTTTCATTGTTATTTAGAAATCTGAGGCCATTCCTTCTAAGAGGTCTGCTTTTGGGTGGGGTGGGGATGAGGGAAGTAGGCTGGGGTCTGAAAGCTCTTAAGATCTTAATTCTCAGTGTTCTGAAATTTCAAATGATGTGCTTTGGTATAGGTCTTTTTCTTATTATGCTTAACCCTTTTAATAAAGTACTCATTACAGGGGTGTTTTCCTATGTAATTTTGACAATTATTTCTTCCCTGTTTTATTTCTTTTTTTTGAAACTCCCATAGTCAGATAACAGACCTCCTGAAACAGTCTTCTAGTTTTAACTCCTAAAAACAATAACCATCACCACCACCGCCACCATTTTTGTATTACTTTCTGGGAAATCTCAATTATTCTTTTCCAACCCTTCCACTGAACTTTTTATTCTAAAGATTTTTTTATTTCTAAGGCCTCTTTCTTGTTTTATTTTTAATTTTTATTTTATTTTTAATATTTTATTGATTTTAGAGAGGAAGGGAGAGGGATAGAAACATCAATAATGAGAGAGAATCATTGATAGGCTGCTTCCTGCACATCCCCCACTGGGGATCAAGCCCGCAACCCAGGCATGTGCCCTTGTCCAGAATCGAACCTGGGACCCCTCAGTCCGCAGGCCGATGCTCTATCCAGTGAGCCAAACTGGCTAGGGCTAAATTTTTTTTATTTTATTGACATCAGAGAAGGAGGAAGGGAGAGAGAGACACACACATTGATTTGTTGTTCCACTTATTTATGCATTCATTGCTTGGTTCTAGTATGTGCTCTGACCGGGGACTGAACCCACACCTTGGTTAGGGAAAACCCTCTAACCAACTGAGCTACATGGCTAAGGCTCTTTCTTGTTTTATGCGTGTTTCTTTTTTACAGTATTCTGATCTTACCTGATGGATGCAATATCTTCATATTCTCTGAGATAACTATTTTTAAAATTTTTACTGATTTCAGAGAGAAAGGGAGAGGGAAAGATAGAAACATCAACGATGAGAGAAAAATCATTGAGCAGCTGCCTCCTGCATGCCCCATTTGGGGATTGAGCCCCACAACCTGGGCATATGCCCTGATCAGGAATTGAACTATGATCTCCTGGTTCATAGGTTGACGCTCAACTACTGAACCACACCCAGCTCTGCTGAGATATTAGTGTTTTTAAAAAAGGTTTCCTTTGTTCCTTTCATTGTCTCTTTTCTCTGAGTTCCTTTTCTTTGTTAATCCTCACTTGGGGATATTTTTCCATTGTATTTTATTTTATTTTATTTGTTATTTATTTGTTTCTTAAAAATATATTTTATTGATTTTCCACAGAGAAGAAGGGAGAGGGATAGAGAGTTAGGAACATCGATGAGCGAGAAACATCGATCAGCTGCCTCCTGCACACCTCCCACTGGGGATGTGCCCACAACCAAGGTACATGCCCCTGACCGGAATCGAACCTGGGACCCTTGAGTCCGCAGGCCAACACTCTATTCACTGAGCCAAACCGGTTCGGCATCCATTGTATTTTAGAGAGAATGGAAAGGAAGGGAAGAGACAGAGAGAAACATCAATGTGAGAGAGACACATCGATTGGTTGCCTCCCACATGTGCCCTGACCAGGGCCAGGATCAAGCCTGCAACCAGTATGTGCCCTTAACTGGAATTGAACCTGGGACCTTTCAGTCCGCAGGCTGACGCTCTACCCACTGAGCCAAACCAGGGAGGGCTCTCTGAGTTTCTTTTTCCAGTTTACTGGTATTCTGATTTTTCAAATATTTTGAACAGAATACTTTTGTAATCCTAACTAATAATAGACAAACATGGTAATTAACCGTACCTCCGACACACTTCCCATTGGTTAATCAGGGTGATATGCAAATTAACTGCCAACCAAGATGTTGGTCGGCAGCCAGGCAGCTGAAGCGAACAGGAGGCTTGCTTGCTCCAGTGATGGAGGAAGCCAAGGTTCCCTGCCTGCCGCTGCTGGCCTCTGAGCTGCACTCTAAGAAACAATGTTGCAATTATAGAAGCTAAACAAACCCCAGAAACCTGCTTTCAGCCAGCCGGGCCTCAGAGCTGGAGCTGCAACAGTGTTTCAATTATAGAAGCCAAACAAACCCAGATACCTGCTTTCAGCAGCTGAGGTCTCGAGCTGGAGCCGAGCCTCAGAGCTAAATCTGGCTCTCAGCTCCAGTGACAGCCATAGAAGGTAAATAAATCCCAGAATAAAAAAAAAAAGAAGAGGTTGGGAGCTTCAGTCACCCGCCAGCCTGAAAACGGCCCTCAGCCCCTCAACCAGACTGGCCAGGCACCCCAGTGGGGACCCCCACCCAGAAGAGGGTGTGACCAGCTGCAAACAGCCATCATCCCCTCATCCAGGCTGGCTAGGCACCCAAGCGGGACCCCCACCCTGATTCGGGACACCCTACAGGGCAAACCAGCCGGCCCCCACCCATGCACCAGGCCTCTATCCTATATAGTAAAAGGGTAATATGCAAACTGACCCTAACAGCGGAAGGACCGGGAATGACTGGTCACTATGACACACACTGACCACAAGGGGGCAGATGCTCAATGCAGGAGCTGCCCTCTGGTGGTCAGGGTGCTCTCACATGGGAGGAGCTCTGCTCAGCCACAAGCCAGGCTGATGGCTGCCAGTACAGTGGTTGTGGTGGGAGCCTCTCCTGCCTCTTCAGGAGCGCTAAGGATGTCCGACTGCAGTTTAGGCCTGCTCCCCGCTGGCAAGTGGACATCCCCCGAGGGCTGCCGGGCTGCCAGAGGGATGTCTGATTGTCATCTTAGGCCTAATCTCCCTGGGGAGCGGGCCTAAGCCAGCAGGTGGTCATCCCCTGAGGGGTCCCAGACTGTGAGAGGGCACAGGCCGGGCTGAGGGACCCCCCTCTCCCTGAGTGCACAAATTTTTGTGCACCAGGCCTCTAGTTACTATATAAACTTTAATAGTGGAATGTACTATGTTTAGGTATTATGTTAGAGCTGGAATAGATAAAGTGATATCTGAGCTTGGGCTTTGAAAGAAGGGTAGCAACATTTGACTAAAAAAGGTTAAACAGAGATCACAGATCTGCTCTGCCCATTATAGTAGTCTATATAAAAAGCTTATGTTAAAATGAGACTTCAACATATTAACCTACCTCTGGTTCTATGTTTGTTATCGGATTCAGCTTTGTTTTCCTCTTTTTCTTCTTCATTAGTGGAAATGGCATCTAATTCATGGCAGATGGAGCTACAAATAACAGAATAAGAGAATTTTAAAGTTGGTTCTTGGTCAACATTACCCAGAGTATCATAGCACATGAATCTCTCAAGATTTTCTGTGAAAAAATCATGTGGCCAACTAATTTGGGATATTCTAAAAGCCATAATCTCTTCTCGGAGTTTTACATGCATATTAGCATATTAAAGACGGGAAAATCTTTTTTTTTTTTTTTTTTAAATAATTAAAAGAGCAGATACTTAATGTCACTCATTCTCCATCATGAATAACTCCACAGGTTGAGAGGCAGGAAAATGTTGAAGTAATGCAACCAATCCAGCCACTGAATAGGCTGGTTAAAACTGGCACAAACTCCAAATTACTTTTGCATACACTGTCCCCCCTGCCTGGCCATGAGCACAGTCAGGCAAGGTCTACGGGTATGCCCAAGACTGGGAAATCTTGCAGTACAGAACTTTTAATCTGTTTAAGTCAGCATTTCTCAAACTTATTTGAACTTAAAAATCTTTTTTTTTTCTCAAATCATAAGAGAAAGTCTATTTAGAAAGTTACAGAGATAGTAAAAGTGAGCGAGCTGGGCTTTGTAGGCTTAAGAAACAAGTTACAGAGACAGAAGAAGGGCCCTTAGAGCTTAGCAATAACAACATACCTGGGGGAAGAGGAAAGTGCCAGTGTGCTCCTGAGAGGGAGAGCACACTTTTTCTTGCATAATAGCAGCTGAAAAACTAGTGCTCTGTGGAACTCACTAGGAAATGTTGCTCTACTAGGGCATCATCATGTAGCCTCAGAGCGGCTGACTCTCTGGCAGGGATCTAATCCAATCTACTTCAAATTCAGAACAACAATCACAAATAGAAAAGTGATCAATGATCTGGAACATACCTTATGGTTGGAACAGTAAATGGATCAAACTGATCCACTTTCTGTAAATCAATAGGCACTGAAATTCGACCTGTAAGAACCAAAAGTTATAAACGAATGATTGTGAATACAAATCATTATAGGCTGTTTTGGCTAAAATTTTAATTAGAAAATTGAAATGTAGAAAAAGGGTTAGACTTATCTTTAAATACAGTAGAAATATAATTTAAAAGTACTTTCATATTAGCTGTGTCTTTTATTTTTCTTAAAAACACCACCAAAACATAGGTGTGAAAGACTGTTAAGCTATTACCTAGTTGCTCTTATCTATACCTTTATTTCTATCTCCCTCTTCCTAATATCCTTCTATATTTAAGTAGAGAATAATCTCAAATTGAGTAAATCTTGAAAATTGAAATGAAATAGATGGAAAGAGTTCATTTTATTACCTTAGTTTATGTGCTGAGATCAAAACAGACGCCTATATGTTAGGCATCTTGAGAAAGCATTTTGGAAATAAAACAGACATTATACTACCCTTTTATAATATTCACACCTGGGACACTACATAAAATTTGTCACACCTCAAAAATTAGATAATGGCCCTGGCTGGTTTGGCTCAGTGGATGGAGCGTCGGCCTGCGGACTGAGGGGTCCCGGATTCGATTCTGGCCAAGGGCATGTGCCTTGGTTGCGGGTGCATCCCCAGTGGGGGGTGTGCAGGAGGCAGCTGATCGATGTTTCTAACTCTCTGTCCCTCTCTCTTCCTCTCTGTGGAAAATCAATAAAATATATTAAAAAAAAATTAGATAATGAATGTAAAGAATGCCAGGTGAATAACAAATAAAATAATTAGAAAAATTGAGAGTTGATATTAAAGACAGAGTAAAAAGACTGCAGCTAATTAATGGGAAAAGGATATAATTAAAATGTATTCACTTATTAATGGACACAATTATTTACCCGAACCTTGAATATTAGAATAAGGGGATATCCAGTGAAGCTTTAGAATTAAGCTTAAAAATTAAGCTTATTACTAAAAGAAGCTAAAAACATAGTTGACAGGTTTGAAAAGGGGCTACATAAACGTATGGACTAGTTATTAAGGGAAACTAGGCAATCTGGGAGAACTGACTATGTGACAGTTTTCTAAGTGCTTTATATTTTAGATGGGCACAATAACCCACTGAGGTAGGTACTATCATTATCTCCATTTTACAGATGAGAAAACCAAGGCACACAGAGTAATTTCCCTAACATCCCACACCCAGTGGCAGAGTTGGATTGCTGACACCAAAAAGGACAACTATATACTTTTCTAATGGATGGAGTAAAGTTATTCCAATATAGCCACTTTATGCTTTAAAGTCAGTTTCAGTCCATCAAATCTTATCTAAGAGAAATGTGAAAGAGAAAAGCTAAAACTATTGAAAAACTACTGAGGGAAGCAGCATGGTGGAAAAAGCATAGAACTTTTGAGTTTTCAGAAATGAACTCCTTTCCTAGCTCTAAAACAATTTGTTTTTAGACTCTGGACAAGTCACTTTAACTTCTTGGGCCACTGTTTCCTCATCTGTACAATGAGATCTATTGTCCTGTAATTTCTTTTTTTTTTTTTAAATATATTTTATTGATTTTTTACAGAGAGGAAGGGAGAGAGATAGAGAGTTAGAAACATCGATGAGAGAGAATCATCGATCAGCTGCCTCCCGCACACCTCCCACTGGGGATATGCCCGCAACCCAGGCACATGCCCTTGACTGGAATCGAACCTGGGACCTCTCAGTCCGCAGGCCGACGCTCTATCCACTGAGCCAAACCGGTTTCGGCTGTCCTGTAATTTCTAAGTTCCTTTCCAACTCTAATTCTAACACTGAACCACAGAAACGGAACTGAATATGTAAACTCATCCAGTAGCTACTAATCAACAATTAAAAAAATAAGTTAGCTCAGCTGGTTTGGGTCAGTGGCTGAGCATTGACCTATGAACCAGTAGATCACGGTTGGGTTCTTGGTCACTGCACATGCTCATGTTGCAGGCTCAATCCCCAGTAGGGGATGTGCAGGAGGCAGCTGATCAATGGTTCTCTCTTATCATTGATGTTTCTGTCTTTCTCTCCCTCTCCCTTCCTCTTTGACATATATATATATATATATAAAAAAAAGTTAATGTAGGTATTAACTGACAGAATAAGGCCTCAATCTTTAATATGTCAGGCATCATATGTATTCACACCTACTGTCATGCTTGCTAAAACAAAAAAATAACTTTCATTTCTTTTTTAGTTCCCCTCATTTCCTTTTCATAGTACCTGTTTTAGGATGAACACTAAAAGGGCTCTTCAGCAGATGATTGATTCCTTTGCTCACATTGATATCCAGCCGTGGAAAACAGTACTGGAGCATGATCTCCCACACAAGCAACTGTCCATTCTAGAAGGAGATGCAAGTCCAGCATGAGGATCAGTAGGAACTTTGGAGGATTTCTTTCAAAGTGGTTAAAAGGTGATCTCCAATCATCTTTAATTTAAATGGCAAAAGGATCAGAGTTTAAGAATTATATTATTATATTTATAATACAGATTTCCATGTTGTATACCGGATGTATCACCTTTTTCTTCAAATGCTCCCAACGCTGAAGTGAACTGTGAGGCTTCTGGAAGATTTCTTGAAGGCCATCATGCATTGGTGATGGGTCATTAAGGAACATATTCATTTAGGGAACATCAACAAACAACTCATTTTCTGTATGTATTACCACAAGAATATCTAGTTTAGATAGAAAATAATTATTGTTTTCTAAAATGCAACTATTAAACACTAAAAAGTAACCCTGTAAAAATAAAGTGGTGATATGACAGAAAGAATGTCAAAATAACTATATAGTTTAATTAAAATCTTTCCCTGGTCTGTATGTATTTTGACTAAATGATTCAGCATTCTTTAAATAACCATTAATCCTAGGACTACCAACATCCATACAGAGGAAATTTGTTTATGAAATGGCCTCATGTCTTATTGTATTCCAGAGTGGAGATATAAAAATGTAGAAATACAGATGTTTTGTATAAAAAAGATTAAACGTATAAGTATATGAGAAAAACATTAGAAAGATTGTAAAAAAAAAAAGATTAAGTACATGAGAATATGCAGGCAGAACACATATATAATATCAATGCAAGTAGTTCACATAGAAATGGTCTTGGGAAAGGATATTGTCAGGAATAAGAGCTAAAATCTTATCGCAGCTTTCTTTACTTCCAAGAATATCTTGATCAACTAAGGCATATTCTTCAAAGTATTTACTTATTATGTTTATAGATTTTCTGTAGGAATAACAATAACAAAGTCTCAATACTACTAGCAACACATACCCCACAATAGCTTTTGTTGCTAGACTGAATTTCTAGAACTTAACTAGGTAAAATGGGACTAATACTCTTCTCACAGTTATGAGAGTTAAGTCTAACGGGAAAGAACCTAGCATTGTGCCTGGCTTAGAAGAAATATTCAAGAAATGTTTACTTCTGAAACTCCACAGCTTAGCAGGTTAACCACATCATAAATACAGGCAAAGGTGGGCAAAGGTAAGTTTACAGTTATAAGAAAAAGTTTATTCTTGTATTACATATATTTCCATACGAACAACTGTATACCTACTTTTGTCCACCTCTGTATATAACAAGGATAGGAAGCAACCAATTCAGGACAACATAATATATCAGTAGTAGAATGTGGGATAGTCTAGTTTCTACTCTGAATTGCTTGTTTTAACACCTCAGCAATTATATAGTGCTTAGCAATCTGCAAATAGAGTTCACATCTACTGTTTCATTTAATTTTTGCCACAATTCTAAGATGGAGCAGATATTATTCTCCCCAATATACAGACAAGGAAGTAGAGGCTCTAGTATTTTGTTAAGGTCAGAGTAATTGTCAGAATACAGACCTTACTCCTAATGCAATGCTTTTTCCACTGTCCTAGAGAAGTAGTGAATTCAATGGAAGAAGTATGGGTATGATATCAAGCAAATTATATAATCCCTCCAAATCTCACTTTGTTAAGTGGAGATACCATCATATCCCTCATGGGGTTGTTGGGAAAACCAATGAGAACATTTGAAAAGTACCTACCTATCATAAATATGTAGCACACAAGGGACACTGAATTAATTCTCGCTATTATTGTAAAATGCTACCCAGCAGAGAAAATTGGTAAGGTGTATAGAGCAAGAACAGAGCCAACTTTTTGGACAGCTTTGACAATCCAACATGGAGTCACTGTCAGCCATGACAGTGATGTCAAGTGCTAAGCCAAGACTGAGGTAATGGGGTGTAATGGGAATGCCTTTATGAGGGGACTGGAATGTCCAAAACCACCAGTCTGGACGGATAAGGACTCCATGTGGACACTGCTATTAGTGGGATCATCACAGTGGTGGGCTGTAAGAAATCAGAGCTCCAACCACCCAAGGCTGGAGCCCGGCTGTACCCCGGGTAACACTCAGAGCCCACTCCACCGGCTGCGTGCTGCATTCCAGCTGCCTGGCTTGAGACAGACACCCATCTCTCCACCTGCGGATGCTGCCAGTGACTGGGACTTGCCTGAGGAATACGCACTCTGTTGGTTTCTGTCAGATAAGCTCTTCCTTTCTATGTGAACCTGCATGGGCCTCTACCGGCTTATTAGGAGGTCTCCCCTAATCAACCTGGCACTGTGGAAAGCCAAACATGTGTGAGCGACTCCTTTCGGGGATGCGTCCTTGCTCAGGACACAATGTACTACAAGCATGTGCAGGTAAAGCAGACACAACTTAAACTGCATGGAGTCTTTTCCAACAGACCTGACAAAGGGGTGAATTTTTTCACTTAGGTGAACTTTCTTTTTAACATCTTGACCACCCTGAAAAATAAACCATCAAAAAAGACCTTTATGTATATTATATAACATAAGTGAAATAATTAAAATATTTCTATAATGTGTTCTAAAGATATTGATTAAATTGTGTAAAATAGAAAAGCTTATATGCTATTTTATATAGCTTCAATACCTATAACTTTCTGGGTTAACTTTACTTGACTTAATTGAACAAGAAAAGTAAACTATTAATCTTCCTTTTGCAACAAAGGAGGGTATTTAAAACAAAATATGAAATATCTTTAAAAAATATAGCACTATGATTTTGATTGACCTACTAGCAAGATCACCTCCTCTGGAAAGTGGATGCTATAAAAGATAGTTTAATTTTGTTAACTAAACATACTATGCTTTGTAACATCCAGCAAAAAAATAAATGCAAATTATCATTAAGAGCTTACCTTTACAAGACTCAAATACTCAACTATCCCAGACCGTACTGCGGAGGACAGTTTTCTAACCGAGTCATCACAGACCCAACAATGAACACCTCTTCTTCCAGAATATACCCAGAGGCGATGCTTAAATCCAAAGTCCTCTGAGGAGGGGAGACATAAAAGGTTTTAAAACAAATGTATAAACTCCTGGTTCTTTCTTACTTCCTATTTTCATTTTTTACCTCTTGTCCATATGAACTCACTTTAACTATACTAAACTGTTTGTAGTTTCCCATCCCCTTCTCCCCCATGCTCTTGCTTTTATGACTATCTATCCTGGTCTTTGACAAGAATTTCTTCCTGCCCCAGCACTTCCATTTCTCTCCCTTAAAGATCCAGTCGAGGGATATTAAAGGAGTTAATAATTTTTTTTTTTTGCAAATGACTTCAAAAAAATTTTTTTTATTGATGTTAGAGAGGAAGGGAGCGGGAGAGAGATAGAAACATCAATGATGAGAGAGAATCATTGATTGGCTGCCTCCTGCACGCCCCCTACTGGGGATGGAGCCTGCAACCCAGGCATGTGCCCTTGGCTGCAATTCAACCTGGGACCCTTCAGTCGGCAGGCCTACGCTCTATCCATTGAGCCAAACCGGCTAGGGCAGGAGTTAATAACCTCTTCTGGGAAGCCTTTTCTGATCCAATCTCTTCCCATTCGTATATCCACTCCTGCTGTCCTATATTCCCAAATGTAATCCTCAGTTTTCTTATTTGTCTCCTTCTTAGACTGTGTAACCTACTTGAGGTAAGAATTGTTCTCTCGTATTTCCCTCATGCAGGACAGCACCTAGCACATAGAGTTGCTCAACAGATAATTGAATCGGGAAAAAACCCACTGGTTTGATCACAGCTTTATTAGAGTTTCAACTCTAACTTTATTGTAATCTTTTATTTTCCTATTACATGTTTTAAGGAAACATGTTAGAAATTTATGGGATTTGATTATAACATGGTATTATTCAGAGGAAAAGAGATTCTTACATTGGACCCCACCCAGACACTGCTGATACCTGCCCTTCAATGCGCGGTCGATGATGCGTATGGCCATTGTCATGAGGGTCCAGCACTTAGAACATATGTCTGCAGAACTGGAGGACAGTCACCGTTACTCGCTGCCAATGATACCACCCACTCTACCAACAAAGCCTGCGGGGCTTACCTACAGCATCTCCTCACATCGTCATAGTCTGTCATGTCGATGTCAAACACCAGTTCTTTTTCCTGAGCCTGGAACGCTCCCAGCTTCACTGTATTATGTTGATTGGGCTAAAAGTACAAAATATCAATCAGCTTCTCTAAGAGCTGCCATGCTGCCAAACATGCTTGAAAAAGTGACCAAAGAAAAGTGAGAAAAACCATATAATGCCAAGCTGATGTCAGTTCATTAATTCAGATCCTATACATCCAGAATTGATGTGTAACTTCCATCTACTTAAAGCAGGGTTTGGTAAATACATATTATCATCAAATTTTTTCCCCTAGTTCTACTGACATATAATTAACATTTGATATTGTATAATAAATATTTCACCAATAGAAATAATAAAGTCTTTCTAGGTTTCTGATAAGGAAAAGTACCTATAATTAATGCCCTATTGCAAGGGGTTCTTTTTTTTAATTGAGATTTTATCCTTTTATTTTATCTACTTATTTTTAATATATTTTTATTGATTTCAGAGAGGAAGGGAAAGTAAGAGAGAAACATCAATGATGAGAGAGAATCGGGACCCTTCAGTCGGCAGGCCGGCGCTCTATCCACCGAGCCAAACCGGCTAAAACTCAAGGTGTTCTTAAGGATCTTTATTTATTGCTGGACATATAAATAACAAAAACGTATTTTAAACTTTTCATTAATTCAAAAAAATTTCCCCAGTTAGTTTGAACTGAGTCTTTGGCTCAGGCTGTAAGTAGTCTCCTTTGAGGTTATGGGTTACCAGATAAAGAAGACCGACAATACAGACACTTATTTTGATCCATCCAAACCTGCATGAAAATGATAGTGAAAGTTTTTTTTTTCTTTTAGAAAGGCACAATAAGCCTTTAGAAAAATAACAGAGAGGGGACAATACCACCATGATTTTAAAAAATGATTTGGAAAAAAAAAAATATATATATATATATCAGAGCGGAAGGGAGAGGGAGATGGAAACTTCAATAATGAGCAAGAATCATTAATTGGCAGCCTCCTACACGCCCCCTACTGGGATGGGCCCTGACCAGGACCTGAACCATGACCTCCAACTTCATAGGTCAATGCTCAACTGTGGAGCCACTCCAGCTGGTCAATACCACCATGGTTTTTATAAGGAGACCCATAAAAACTGAATCTTAAGCTCTCAGCAAGGAAAGGTAAGTAACTCTCTCCTTTGATCTTGGTCTATCTCGTGTCTTTTACGTTTCTCTATTTTTATCGTTATTAGTATTAATCCTCACCTGAAGACATGTTTTTATTCATTTTAGAGAGAGGGAAAGAGAAACATTGATGTGAGAGTGGAAAGAAGATGGAGAGAGAGAAACATCAATGATGAGAATCATTAATGGACTACCTCCTGCACGCCCCCTACTCAGGCATGTGCCCTTGACGAGAATTGAACCAGACCCTTCAGTCCACAGGCCGATGCTCTATCCATTGAGCCAAACCGGCTAGGCAGGGGTGGGCAAACTTTTTGACTCGAGGGCCACAATGGGTTCTTAAACTGGACCAGAGGGCCGGAACAAAAGCATGGATGGAGTGTTTGTGTGAACTAATATAAATTCAAAGTAAACATCATTACATAAAAGGGTACGGTCTTTTTTTTCAATAGTTTTATTCATTTCAAACGGGCCGGATCCGGCCCGCGGGCCGTAGTTTGCCCATGGCTGGCTAGGGCATGCTTGCTGGCCTTTTTTCACATGTCTTCTCTCCTTCCTCTGGGATTTATAGTCAGAAAACCTGGGTTCAGATCCCCGCTCTATCATTTAGAAATTGTGTGACCGAGGAAAAAATTATTTGCGTTCTCAAGGCCTGTTTTCTCCGTTGTAAAAAGAACAGTGAGAATTTCTATGAAAAACAAATTATACATCTGAAAAAGTTCCATACAAAATCTATTATTTCATGTGTGTATTTTTCCTCCATATGTGCATTTTTAAGGAGAGGAAGAAGGACAATTTTGGTATGTTCATTCATTGAACAAATGTGTACAGTGTAGCCCTAGCTGGTTTTGCTTAGTGGATAGAGCGTGTGCCTGAGGACTGAAGGGTCCCGGGTTCAATTCTGGCCAAGGGCACGTGCCTGGGTTATGGGCTCAATCCTCAGTTGGGGAAAAGCTGATCGGTGATTCTCTCTCATCACTGATGTTTCTTTATCTCCCCCTTCCTCTCTGAAATCAATAAAAATATATATAAAAAAATATATATGTACGGTGTACTCTCTCCACCAGGCACTATTTCAGTGGCAGGGGGACAGGAGAGATGGCAGGCTGCAATAGGCCTTACTGAGTAAGGACTTGAAGGAAGTGAGGGAATGAACCAAGATATTTGGGGAAATAGGTTCTAGAAAGTGAAACTCTTGAGCAAGGGCAGTGTAGCAGGGGTGGGGTGGGTGACGGGGAGAGAGGGAATTTACTCTGAGTGAAATGGGTAGCCACTGGAGAATGGTTTTGAGCAGAGGGATCACAGCATCTGACTTTTTAAAGGATCACTCTGACTGCTGTACTAAGACTAGACTCTAGAGCAGTGGTTCCCAACCTCTTTTTGGCCATGCCCCACCTAAGATCCTGATGCCCCCCCAACCCCGTGACATATAATTCTTATTATTCAAAAAGTGAACATCTATCCATGTGGAGGAAGCCAAAAAGGCCATTAACTTGGTCTAAACAAGCTTCCAAAGAATGTGGCGTCCATGAAAGAGAAAAATAAAAGGACAGGACAGCTGAAATACTGAGGAACAAATCACTAAGAAATTGTTAAAAACAAAACAAAACGAAGTGACATGAAAAAATAGCAAAGTTTTAAGAATTGAAATGCATAAACATGTCACAATATATATACTGTATATGAGGCCCCTAGAACCATAAGAAATGCAAAAAATTCACTGTTAGTAATTCATTCTCGAATTGCTCCCCTAAAAAGCAAATTGCCCCCCTGTGGGGCATGTGCCCCACGTAGGAAACCACTGCTCTAGAGTCTACAGGAGCAAATTGTTAGGAAGTTTTTACAGTCATTCAGATGAGAGATGATGATGATGGTAGTAGCACTGGAAGCACTAGTTGGATGTTAGGTATTATTATGGTAGAGAATTCCTAATACAAAGGATGGTGGGGTGCCAGGGGAATGAAGAATAACTCCAATGCTGGGAGAGAATGTAACTCTCTTTTAATACCCTTCCTTAAATCATGCTGATTTCCACATTTAGTCTTTTGGCCAGATACTCAAAATTTTTTTTTCTTTTTTGTCTTAGGGAGAATACAACCAATTCACATACAAAGTATTTCCAGTCAGTAATGAACAGTATCAAAGAACAACAACAAAAATTGCAATCAACTTGTAAAAACAGTTAAATAAGTGTTGCTCTTCTAATAGAATAAATTATAAAAAACATAATCACAAAACGCTGGGGGTTCTTGGTGCTTTTAAAAAAAACCCACAACATACATAAGACCCGAATTCCTTACCCTGTGGGAATATACCGCTCCTATATCAATCTTGTATGGATTCATTTTCTGCATCTCCTTTTCCAGATCACTCTGGTTGTTGAAGGATTGGTAGCGAATGTAAATGTCATCTTTCAACGTGAATGAAAATTCACGGTGTTGAAAGTAATTCTTTATCACTGCAAATACATGTACATTTTAAAGTTAATTTGGTAATTTTAATAAGCCCTTTACTGTGCTACATGTAAAAAAAAAAAAAAAAAAAGCCAAGACCTAGTCTCTTATTTGAAGGGGCTTATTACCACACGGCATCTCATAGGGGAAAGTAAAAGTGAGAAAAACGATGCAGAAATATTTTAAATATATACCGCCCCCTCTGTCTCCTCGGTGGGCACTGGTACATCCTCCCGCGACGAGTTAAGTGCCTCTCCTCTCCCGGGAGGTGCCCCTCCCACCCCGATGCAGCTCACGCCTCTGCGACTTCATCCTCCGACCCGATACTGCCCCTTGCCCGGCTCAGGCGCCGAAGGTGGGTCCGGCCACGCAGCGGTAGGAGCGGCGGCTCTGCCGTGGAGAGTGGCCGCAGGCTGGTCATGAAATCCTCTCTCGGCCCCTTTACATTTCAGCGGTGGTGGTGGGGGGGCTCGAGATAATGCCTGGGCACTAACATCTGGACAGCCGACAGGACCCTCCCCGAACCCCTTCACATTCCCTCCCCGACCTACTAGCACCCGCTCCCCGCCGCCATCACCTCCGCCATAGTTGAGCCAGCGGTAGTACTGGGCGTAGGGAAAGAGCCTCCGGTAATAAAGCTTAAGCAGCTCGGGCAGCTCGGCTGGGTCAAACGCCTCCATGGTGCGCGCTACTCAGCCCCGGCAGGATTCTGCAAGAATTGGCGGGAACCACACAAGCGCCGCCCCCACTGCGCCGGCGCAGCGTGGCCGCGGCCCGCCGTTTGCAGGGGTCGCTGGGAATTGTAGTTGCCACCTGGGAGGTCGGCTTGTGGCGTGGGTGGCGCTTCCGGTGTCCCCGCCCACCCGCTCCCACAAAGGGTCCTCTACTCAGGTGCACGGAGGAAGGCCGCGCCCATTCCAAGGAGATGGTCTGCGGAAAGGTGAGCCCTGGAGCATATTGACTTAGGTTATAATGAAGGAGTAAAAAAGATGTTCGCTAATTTATGGATATTATAGAAAGAGTACATTTTAACAATGTGAAGCAGTAGGTTTGGATATTAGTTCTTCATAGGATGGGAAAAGCAAAGGCTATTTATTCAGAGCTTGCTATATCGCCAGGGATTCAGCTACTGTCACTTGCATTTTGGCACCGCCTAAAAGGCAGGCAGAGGAGAGGGAGAGCTTTATGGTGGAAAAAGGTTTCAGGTGTGCACTGATTCAAGGCTATTTGTATGGGGAAGATGTAGGTGGGCTAACTAGGAGTGGGGCATCCTAAGTGATTTGGTTACAGGTGCCTATTGGCTTTTTTTTTTCCTGGTTGGTCCTAAGTTAGAAGTGGCGACAAAAATTAGGGAAGTTGTCAGTTATTAATCAGCTTCTGGCCAATTTGGGCCAGTTGTTACAGGGATTATTGTTTGGCTTCCGGGACTAGCACAAGAGACAGGGGTCTGATTTATAGCAGGCTGGCTTCCTGGGCTATGTATTACAGAAAGGAGGGTCGGTTTCCTGGCTACGCTTCTGCAAGTTGTGGGTCAGAGTTCTGTTTTTATTTATTTATTTATTTAAAAAATATATTTTATTGATTTTTTACAGAGAGGAAGGGAGAGGGATAGAAAGTTAGAAACATCGATGGGAGAGAAACATCCATCAGCTGCCTCCTGCACACCCCCTACTGGGGATGTGCCCGCAACCAAGGTACATGCCCTTGACCGGAATCGAACCTGGGACCCTTCAGTTCGCAGGCCCACGCTCTATCCACTGAGCCAAACTGGTTAGGGCCAGAGTTCTGTTTTTAAACATGGTCTGGCTATTGTTTGTTTGTGTATTCAGTCTCTCAAATAGAACACCTAGGAATGCTAAAACTGGAATTAGAGGAAGCTTGCAGAATCATGGAGTGCTTGACAAGATGAAAAGAGCCCGTGTGCTACAGATATGCAGATCTGCCAGTCCGTCTTACCTGGTCTCCTCCTTGCAAACGTGGACTGTGGATGGGCAGTCTGATAGTAATCATTATCGTGTTACTTTAAAACCATCATTTTCATGAATTTTATTTTATTTTTAAAAAAAATATTTGTATTGATTTCAGGGAGGAAGGGAGAGGGAGAGAGAGAGAGAGAAACATCAATGATGAGAGAGAATCATTGATTGGCTATCTCCTGCACCCCCACACTGGGGATGGAGCTCACAACCGGGGCATGTGCCCTGACTGGGAATCGAACCATGACCTGGTTCATAGTCGACACTCAACCACTGAGCCACGCCGGCTGGGCATGAATTTTATTTTTATAATAATAGTAGGAGAGCAAGGAGGGAATAGTCTGTAGTAAGTTACTATTAACCTAATCTTGAAAATGATCCCTCAGCTCCTGTGGGCAGTGTGGTAAAACATGGATCTGGGAAGATCATACTTACTTGAATATTCCTAGAAATCTGGCTTCCTGCACAAATCTTATTTGATTTTCACAATCCCTACCCTGTTTTGGGTAGGGTGAATTTCATTGCTGGGAAGGTTTTCATTATAACATATGTAACAAGATGCCCGCCTCCCCCCCCCCCCCCCCCCCGAGTGTTTCCAGAACCACATTACCCTGGACTTTTTAATGGAGGTTTCTGAGCTTTCTCATTGCTGCCTTTAGGAACTGACTTCTTTGGGCCATTTGGGAGTCCCCTATTTACATTTCAGGAATACTAGGGAGTGCAACATCTTAAGGAGCTAATACATAAGGGAAGAAAACAAAGGAAGTTATATTTATTGAGTTCCTACTGTATGCTCACTTTATTCAACATCAGTTCTCATCAGGAAAAGGAAAAATAAAGGCTAAATTCACTTAGCATTTGTTATGCCAAGAAGTACAATTTTAAGAACTTATTCCCCATAAGAATATGGACAAATATCCCTATTTTACAGATAGGGAAATATGTAGAGAACTTAAAGTAATATGTCCGAGGTCACACAACTAGTAAGTGGGAGTCAGACAGCCTGGCTCCAGAGTCTGTGCGTTTACCTCTTAAGCTGCATGCCATGTCTCCTCTACAAGGGGTTGTTGTGAGGGTTAAATGGGATAAACAGTTCATAGTCCAGAACCACTCAATGTGAGAAAGCTATTATTTGGTAAAAGTTCTCTGGTATAGAGGCTTTTATCGCAAGTGCCACTGAGAGGCAGTATTGCCATTCATTTAGTTCCCTTTGTGCTTCCTCCACATAGGTGCAAAACCCCTTTGTCCGAGCCTTCTTCCGTTTTCTACCATCCTCTTTACATTTACTACTTATGTCTACTATCATCCTCTTTGGGTAATCTATCAGCCTAGGTCTCTCTCCCCAAGTTCTTTGCAGACTTGGACCCCACCTATGGACTTCCCTTCCAGTTCAACTCCTATTGTTATTCTGGATGTTTTTAGCATGTAAAAGGATGATCTCTTTTCTAAATAGATAGTTCATTTGGTCTTTATTTATTTTTAATTTTTATTATTGATTAGAGAGAGGAAGGGGAAAAAGGGGGGAGAGAGAGAGAGAGAGAGAGAGAGAGAGAGAAATGCCGATTGTTGTTCCAATTATTTGCGTATTCATTGGTTGCTTCTTGTATGTGCCCTGACCTGCAACCTTGGTGTATTAGGACAACACTCTAACCAACTGAGCTACACAGCCAGGGCCCATTCAGTCATCCTTTAACTCAAGCATTTATTCCATTTATTTCTGGGGAGAAAAAAATTAATGGCATGATTTCTGCTTCCAAAAAAGTTATAGTTTGTAGAGCCAATAGACACAAATAAAAAAGTGTGATGAAGTGTTATGGATTCATTCATAACCCAACTGTTTGCTGGCGTCAGCATTTTCCTTAAGACTTGGATAAAATTGGTACAGGGAACATAGTCACAAAAGTGTAAATGGCATGGCACTTTCAGGACACTGCCAAGAGTTTCATATGGACAGAGCTCAGACTTCAAGGGAAGGCATAGCTGAGAGGTGGGCTAAGAGGCAAGCCATGGCCAGAACATTTCATTTCCAAGGAGTGTGGAAATAAAAAGTACTCATCTTTCATTTTTATTTAGGTTTGGTTAACATTGAAATAAAATATTGATAATATTAATATTTGATAAAAGCCTTGGGAATAAATAATCTTGTTGAAACAAGTACTCCTGTTGAGAATTTGCAGTACTCCTGTGCTAGTTATTTCCCTCCCCAATAAGATAGGAAAGAGAAGGTTAGAGAATAAGTTCTGTTGACACAAGAGCATAATTAACAGGGAGACTATCTAAGGGGGGCCCATGCCATATTTAAGTTTAATCATGTTAGGTTCTGTCTCTTATTATCATAAGTTACTGGAAAGTAATAAAGAGCACCATCATATTTGTTTATGTCAAAGTTTTAGTTTGATCTCATAGGAATGTTTAAGTACAGAGCAAAAGTTCACCTCAAAGTCAATAAAACATGTATTATAGTACATTGCAATTGTTCTTCAATCTATATAATGAATTTGACAAATGAAATTAAACTTTTTTCACCTGAGTTATTAATGAACCCACCAGATTTTTGCTAAGTTACCTGCCAATATACATATCGTATAGATTCTCTTATTAGTCATAAAGTGACATACTCTTTGGGGCTAGCTTTTTCCTTGCAGACTGCTTAAAATAAAGGATGGCAGATTTGCTCTGGCCTGTGTGGCTCAGTTGGTTGGAGTCACGTCTCATACAACAAATGGTTTTGGGTGCAGTTCCCCGTCAGGACACATACTCGGGTTGTGGGTTTGATCCCTAGTCCCCATTGGGGTTCGTGTGGAAGGCAACTCATGGATGTTTCTCTCACATCTATGTCTGTCTCTCTGTCTCTCTCTCTCTCTCTCTTACAATCAATAAAAATAAGTAAATTTTAAAAAATGGAGTCAGGAGGCTAGAACAGAGAACTCACACACCTGTCACCAACAAACTACTGACCCCAACAGGAAGAAAATTACCTTGCCTCTTCCACAGGAAGTAATACTACATTACTACCTCAGCAGAAGCTAATGCCTTGCTCAGTAACAGCTCTGCTAATGGGATATTGTCATAATTCAGCCAATGAAAAGTCACTATACTTTGAACTTGCAGTTACAACAGTCCCTCCGAAGTCCATAAAAGAGCATTTCTATCCTTTGTTTTTCTGGACTTAACACATGTTTCACCATCAGCCTGCATGTCCCAAATAGCAATTCTTTGTTGTTCTGAAATAAACCCATTTTGCTTGAGAAATACCTGGCTATTTGTTGAAGGTCAACAGTTGTATGGTATGGGGTGTAAATTATCTACACTAATAAAAGAGAAAGATGCAAATTGACCATACCTTCGCAATGCTCAACAACCAATCAGGAGTGAGTATGCACATTAACTCAACAAAGATGGTGGGTTAATTTGCATACACAGGCGCCATGGTGTCGAGGCAGGCATTCCACACAGTGCCGGAGCCCCTCTGGGCCTGCTCCGGGCCTCTGGGCAGCATGGGAAGGCGGAAAGGCAGCTCCGGGCTGGAATGAAGGCGGAAAGGCAGCTCCGGGCTGGAATGAAGGCGGTGCCGGCAGCCAGGGGAAGGAAGGCCCATTCTTGCACGAGTCTTTGTGCACTGGGCGACTAGTGTCTCAGTAAAGCTGTTAGTAACATCCTTAAGTCTGGCTGCAGGGTTCAAGGCACAAAGCCGCTGTAGCTGTTTTGGAGAGGTGTGCCAGCATTATGGCTGAGAACCTCACTTTGCAGCAGCTGATCTCAGGTTGGCAGTTTGAGAAGGCTCTGCTAAAATTAGCCTGCCTTCCCCCGCCCCCAGCCAGCAGGGGTTTTGCACACTAGTACTCCAACTTAAATCAGAGGATGGGGCTGAAGTAAACAGTAGAAGATCGTAACTCATGTGTTGTGATTATGGAAGTGATTTCTAGGTTGTTTCAAAAGTCATTAAAATAGCCGAAACCGGTTTGGCTCAGTGGATAGAGCGTCGGCCTGCGGACTGAGAGGTTCCAGGTTCGATTCCGGTCAAGGGCATGTACCTGGGTTGCTGGCACATCCTCAGTAGGAGATGTGCAGGAGGCAGCTGATCGATGATTCTCTCTCATCGATGTTTCTAACTCTCTATCTCTCTCCCTTCCTCTCTGTAAAAAATCAATAAAATATATTAAAAAAAAAAAGTCATTAAAATAAATTAACCAGGCAGCACTATGTGGATGAAAAGGAAAGAGATTGACAACATACTAGTAGTGTAAGAAAGCTAAATTTTCATTTACCCTAACTGGAAGGTAATTAAGAATGTCTAGAATTGATAAATTAAGAAATAGTAGTCTAAGTAGACAAATCTCCTGGGTCAAAGAAAGAAGCATAAATGATTGCACAGCTTTTACAGATGAATGGCTATAAAAGTAAGCAGGCCACTTTGGGTTTGATATTTGAAATAGTCAAGGCATCTTCAGTGTTTGATTCATGTTCAGGTTTGACCTCTGGGGATTCTGCCTGGCCTGGCATATCTCTTCTGCAAGTGTATCTTCTTGCTGCTAGGTGTGATGGTTGAATAGTAATATGCAGGGAGACCGTGGGGTCCAAGCTTCACCCTAATGGGGGAAATGGATCTTCATCTTTGACTGGCATCAGGAAATTACCCTTTTAGTCAATAAACAGGCAGGCTGAAGCCCTGTTACTATAGTGCACCAGAGAATGCCATTTGGGCAGAACAGAGAACACAGTCCCCTCAGGTAGGAGAGAGGCAGAAGCTTACAGGGGAGAATGGGGAAGTGGAGGGAGAGGGAAAAAGGGGAGACAGAAGTGAGGGGAAGGGAGGGAGCAACAAGTGTCTTTTTCCCTTTCACCGGTTCCTCCAGTTTTACTCCTCTACACCATTAGTGGTTTGGATCCAATTAAACATTGTGGGGGAATACAGTTCTCCTCCACCAACAAGCAGTTCTTCATGACACCAGCTGGGTGTGCTACAATTCAACTCAATTCTGACACTGTCTACCACAGTGGTTCTCAACCTTCTGGCCCTTTAAATACAGTTCCTCATGTTGTGGCCCAACCACAAAATTATTTTCGTTGCTACTTCATAACTGTCATGTTGCTACTGTTATGAATCGTAATGTAAATATCTGATATGCAGGATGGTCTTAGGCGACCCCTCTGAAAGGGTCATTCGACCGCCAAAGATGTCATGACCCACAGGTTGAGAACCGCTGATAACAACAAATTCCACAGTCCAAGGGTTCACCCCTCCAAGACAACCCTCCCCACCCACTTCAGATACCAGTTGCAAGCTCAGGTTACCACTTGTGCTTCTGACTGATTGGCTATAGATCAGAGGTTCCAACCACTCTCTACTTGGGTTCTATTAATTTGCTAGAGTAGCTCACAGAACTCACAGAAACATTTTACTTACTAGATTACGGGTTTATTATAAAAGGATGTAATTCAGGAACAGCCAGATGGAGGAGATCCACCGGGCAGGGTATGGGGAATGGGTGTGGAGCTCCCATGCCCTCTCCAGGCATGCCACACTGTCTCAGAAACTCCAAGTGTTCACCAACCTAGGAACTCTCTGAACCCTGTCCTTTTGGGTTTTGTGGAGGCTTCATTACATAGGCATGATTGATTTAAATTATTGGCCATTGGCAATTGAACTCAACTTCTGACTCCTCTCCCCTCCCTGAAAGTCTGGGGGTGGACTGAACGTTACAACCAGTTCTGCCAATGTGGGACTATACTGGGCAGTCTCCACTCATCAGTTAGCCTGAGACTTACTTGGGGCTGATCTGCAGTTTAAGGACCTTCCTCTCAAATCTGACTGTCTTCTCTCTTCTCTCTTTTTTGTTAATCCTCACTTAAGGATATTTTTCCATTGTTTTTTTAGAGAGAGTGGAAGGGAGAGGCAGAAACAGAGAGAAAGAAACATTGATCGGTAACCTCCCATAGGCGCCCTGACCGGGGATCAAACCTGCAACTTAGGCATGTGCCGGGACTGGGAATTGAACCCGTAGCCTTTTGGTGCACTGATGACACTCCAACCAACCGAGCCACCCAGCCAGGGTTGCATGCCACAGAATCTTAAAATAAAAATACATGTTCCTCCTTACTTAAAAAGAAATTATTTTAATTAAAAAAATCAAAGTAATATACATATATAGTTCAAAATTCAATTAGTACCCAAAAGTTAATAATGAAAAACAGTTCCCTATCCTTCATTACTGCTATTTAGAAGCAAATGCTTTCAACTTTTAGCTATTTCTTCTTGTATTTACCTTTATATTTCTAAATAATATACTGTTATTTCTTTTTTTACTTTTAAAATATATTTTTATTGATTTTTTGCAGAGAGGAAGGGAGAGGTATAGAGAGTTAGAAATATCAATGAGAGGAAACATCGATCAGCTGTCTCCTGAACACCCCCTGCGGGGGATGTACCCACAACCAAGGTACATGCCCTTGACTGGAATCGAACCCGGGACCCTTCAGTCCACAGGCCGACGCTCTATCCACTGAGCCAAACCAGTCAGGGCTTTTTTTACTTTTAAATATTTTTTTAATTTATTTTAGAGAGGAAGGGAAAGGGAGGGAGAGATAGAAACATCAGTGATGAGGGAGAATCATTGATTGGCTGCCTCCTGCATGCCCCTACTGAGGATTGAGCCCTCAACCGGAAATTGAACCCAGGACCCGTCAGTCCACAGGCTGATGCTCTGTCCACTGAGCCAAACCAGCAAGGTGCATGTTATTTCTTGATTTATCAATTTTAGACATTCTCAACGTTTTCCTTTATAGTACAATTTCATTTTCTTGGAGTTAATTGTTGACTTGTTTTTTTACTTGCATAATTTTTATTTACTTTAATTTTTTTCAGTTGTTCTCAAATGTCAGAACACTTATCAGTAATATTCTCTAGATAAATAGATCATAGCATTATCCATTCCATTTCAACGGATCCAGTACAACTAATCTTCTTTATATTGATTACTTCAACATTAGAATAGCCTAACCAGAATTCTTATTTTTCATATTGCAAGGATCACGCTTGATTTAGTTGTTATAGAGGAGGGTGTAGAGGGGATAAATGGTGATGGAAAAAAATAAAATAAAGAAAAAATAAAATAAAATGATGTGAACCATAAAGGCTGTTTTACTGATGCATTAGGAGGGAAGTTTTTTTTTGATAAGTTAACAGTCATAGTAGGAATGAGAACTGATTTAAATTGCCAACTGGAACTCAAAAGTGTGAGAATTCTCAATAAATACTTAGGAGTTTTCCCTACTGTCTACACTATTATGTAAAGGTGGAAGCCACTTAAATCTGCTGGACAGGATAAACAAAACATTGATCTTCCTGTTAATGAATTACTTTAGCAAAATCTCTAAGTCATCAACTTCTTATCTACATGGAAAGCTGTTTCTAAGATACATTACTAAATAAAAAATAGAGTAGCATAAATAGTATCAAACGTTTGTAAAAATAAATTTGTACATGTACATATACATACATGCATGCATGTACAGTGTGTGTGTGTGTGAAATAATCTAATTGTTGCTGTTTGTCTCAGAGGTGGGATAGGGAGTTGGACCTACACTTTCTGCATTGTGCATTTTTTGTCTTTGAGTTTTTCTATAACATATATGTTTATGACGGGGGATATTTATATTTAACTCACTTGTGGCAGGTCGGAAAACCAGTCTGTTAATCCGTGTGGTGGAGTTCTTGTTCTTAGGCAGCAAAGGGAAGACACTGGGTAGATGATGGGATGGGAGCTGGAGAGAGTATTACCCAAAGCCTCTGTGCTAATTTAAGGGCCAAGTTCACCCTTACCAACAGAATAGTTTCTTTCTTTCTTTTTTTTTAAAAATATTTTTATTGATTTCAGAGAGGAAGGGAGAAGGAGAGATAGAAACATCAATGATGAGAGAGAATCATTGATTGGCTGCCTCCTGCATGCCCCCCACTGGGGATTGAGCCCACAACTCAGGGCATGTGCCCTTGGCTGGGATCAAACCCGGGACCCTTCAGTCCGCAGGCTGACGCTCTATCCACTGAGCCAAACCAGCGAGGGACAGAATAGTTTCTTATTGCAAGAGGAGCAAGTAAGCAGCTCTTGACACTGTTGACAGTACTTTCACTTCCAGTTGAAGGAAGCTAAGCCCTGGAATGGTTTTCAGGGTTTATCTAATCTGGTACCGTTCACCTCAGGGCCAGCAGCAATTGCCACCCTCCAAATGGAGGCAGCAAGTCTGTAAGGAGTCTATATATAAAGTCCTGGCTCAGGGCACTTTCACCCACTCCTTGTGGTAATGTAAATTGATTTGACCCTTTTGGGGCCAGTTTGATTATACATCATTAGAAATTATGTTATGAATACCCTTATATCCGGTGATTTAATTAAGTCTTTATTCTGTGGAAATAAAGTATGGGCCAAGCAAAGACTTGATTACAGTATAAGGTATGTTGACAGCTACAGTTAAAAAAAGATATAATAAAGAACAAATGAGAAATAACTTGAATTTTCAAAAACAGGGAAAGTGGTATAAGAAAAACTAAGCAGCTATGTCATAGAAGAATATTTCATATATATTCACCATATATTTAAAATAGTTCACACAGATTTAAGAATATTTAATAATTTATATTTATATAATATAAATATAAACATTAGTATTATTAAATAAAATTAACTAAATTTTATTTTCAGTTTAATATAATATTTAATAAATATATTCATGATATAATTCAGAAGTGGAAAAACACACATAAAACAGTCCAAATAGTGATTTAATTTTCATTTTAAAAAAAGAGACACATGTGGGCACACACACACCACACACACACACACAAATTTACAGATCTGACTATTAAATTATAAAATCTTTTTTATATTATTTCAACATTAAAATAGCCTACCCAGTATTCTTATTTTCCATACTTATTTATGTCCTTTAATTAGCATTCAGCTGTATCTGTCACTAAGTCATTAAAATTTTTTTCCAATCAATAGTACAGTTGTTTTTTAAAAATATATTTTTATTAATTTTGGAGAGGAAGGGATAGATAGAAACATCAATGATGAGTGAGAATCATTGATCAGCTGCCATCTAGTCTACATGTGCCCTGACTGGAAATTGAACCATGACCACCTGGTTCATAGCTCAATGCTCAACCACTGAGCTACGCCTGCCAGGCCAGTACAGTTGTTTTTATTGATCCATATATCAATGAATATCTATTAAATTTGTTAAATAATTTTTTAAAAATATATTTTTATTGATTGCAGAGCAGAAGGCAGAGGGAGGGAGGGAGAGAGAGATATAGAAACATCAGTGATGAGAGAGAATCATTGATTGGCTGCCTTTTGCACGCCCCTTACTGGGGATTGAGCCCGCAACCCAGGCATGTGCCTTTGACTGAAATAGAACCTGGGACCCTTCAGTCCACAGACCGACACTCTATCCACTGAGCCAAACCAGCCAGGGCTGTTAAATAATTTTGATGATTTAAAAATTTTTAGCACAGTTAACAAAATATGAGTAATAGTGTTGATTTTAATCACTATATTCTTTTGCCTCCTTTTATTGAATTTATTGGGTGATACTGGTTAACAAAATTATATAGATTTTAGGTACACAATTCTACAATACATCATCTGTACACTGTATTGCATGTTTGCCACCCCAAGTCAAGTCTATATCCATCACCATATATCTGTCTATACCAGGGGTGGGCAAACTTTTTGACTCGAGGGCCACAATGGGTTCTTAAACTGGACCAGAGGGCCGGAACAAAAGCATGGATGGAGTGTTTGTGTGAACTAATATAAATTCAAAGTAAACATCATTACATAAAAGGGTACGGTCTTTTTTTTTTTTTTTAGTTTTATTCATTTCAAACGGGCGGGATCCGGCCCGCGGGCCGTAGTTTGCCCACGGCTGGTCTATACCCTCCTCCACTTTCCCCCAGCCCACCTGGCAATCAGCACACAGTTGTTGGTGTCCATGAATATTTTTTCTTTTTTGCTCAATCCCTCTAACACTCCTGCTCCCCAATAGCTATCAGTCTGCTCTCTATCAGACTATCTATGATGAATGTATTTTTCAATATGGTCTTATTATTTTCAACTTTTTATAAAGTTGCATATAATCTATATATATAAAAGGCTAAGTGACCATCTGACTGACTGACCATCTGACCGGCTGGTACCTATGACGTGCACTGACCACCAGGGGGTAGACACTCAACAAAGGAGCTGTCTAGCTGTGGTGACTTGGCAGCGGCAGTTCTCAGGTGACGCATCCTGAAACTAGATAGGAAGGAGCCTGATTCCTCGCGGGGCTGCGCCCTTCCACTTTCGGCCATGGGTTTTGTTGCAGCTGGGGCACTGTTGGTCTCGAATCTGGTTTATTGCACACTTGTGTTTGCATTCCACACCCTGTATGAAAGCAACTTTTCAGAGTACCCTCTTGCACTCCAGGACCCCTATCTATCTATCTATCTATCTATCTATCTATCATCTATCTATCTACTATAAAAGGCTAAGTGACTGGCTGTACATCCATTGCACACTGGCAATTTAAAAATAAACATTGACTCACTCAAGTGCGATACATATAAAACTCTTGCTGGCACCAATTGCACATGTGCGTTTCAGTTTGTCATTGTCGATTGTGAATTTGGTTGTTTTTGTTGACATTTCTATTATAGAGAAAGGACGAATAGCGATATTAAAATATTTCTAATTAGTTTCCTTTCTATGTGCATGAATCCGTGCACCGGGCCAGTAGTTGATTAATAAATTTGAAATTGTTTAAAACATTAATTTACTCTTTTCTGTAGTTCACAATATTTTTAATTGAGAAAATATTTACTCTATGGATATTGAGTACCTAGTAACTTCAGAGGAAATTCTACTAAATAGAATCATTTTCATTTTTTATTGAAAAGCATATGTGTTTCAGCTCAAATATTTTCATAAGTACCTTTTTGGGGCTACATTAAAAAAATATTTTTGACAAAATTCTTGCCTCTATGGTTTCACCAAGTCTGGATGCTATAAAATCATAGATCTTCTTAATTTTATTCTGTTCAAGTACAGAATAGAAGTTTACCCATTAAAAATAGGAGTTCCAAACCCAAGTGTCCATTGACCAAAGAGCAGATGAAATGTGGTATGCACAGCGACAGATGGTTACTAGACAGTGTGATCACATCATAAGGCACATAAACATTGAGTCACTATGCTATACAACTGAAACTAATATAATACTGTGTCAACTAGATACTTTAATAAAAAATAAAAATAAATAAAACATTACAATTTTAATTTAAAAAGATGTGTATACACACACAATGCAATACTACTTACTAGTAGCCATAGAAAATATGAAATACTGTCATTTGTGACAACATGAATGAATCTTGAGGATATTTATCAAAGTGAAATAAGTCTGACAGGGCAAAAATTGTGTGGTTTTACTCTTATATGGAATATAAAACAAAAACAGAAAAAAAAAGAAACAAATGAACAAACATAAACAAACTCTAGATACAACAATGGTTACCAGAGGGGAAGGAAGGTTGGTGGAAGGGAGGGTGAAATGGCTAAAGGGGGTCAAATGCATGTTGATGAATGGAAACTAGGCTTTTGGCCCTAACCGGTTTGGCTCAGTGGAGAGAGCAGTTGGTCTGCGGACTGAAGGGTCCCAGGTTCGATTCAGGTCAAGGGCATGTACCTTGGTTGTGGGCACATCCCCAGTAGGGGGTGTGCAGGAGGCAGCTGATCGATGTTTCTAACTCTCTATCCCTCTCCCTTCCTCTCTGTAAAAAAAAAAATCAATAAAATATATTTGAAAAAAAAGAAACTAGACTTTTGGTGGTGAGCACTATATGGTGTAAACAGATGATGAATTATAATTTTGTACACCTGAAACTTATATAATGTTATAAACCAGGGGTCCTCAAACTTTTTAAACAGGGGGCCAGTTCACTGTCCCTCAGACCGTTGGAGGGCCGGACTATAGTTTTAAAAAAAACTGAACAAATTCCTATGCACACAGCGGCGGCAAAAACACCCGGCGGGCCAGATAAATGTTTTCGGCGGGCCACATGTGGCCCGCGGGCCGTAGTTTGAGGACCCCTGTTATAAACCAACGTTGCCTCAATAAAAAAATCATTTGGTAAATACAAAATACCAAAAAAGAAAAAGGAGTTAGGGATGAAGTGATTATGAGGTAGTGTCAAAAATATCACCTTTTTGGTGTATGGACTGACACTCCAACCTGTCCAGGGTGTGAGGTTGGCTTGTCTTAAAAATACGTATATACAGCCCTCACACTTTTTGTTTTGCTGGCTGCAGAAGACAGGGAGGCGGTGAACTTTCTGCTCTGCGAAGCTCATTCACTGCTCGAGTTCTGATTTTGTAGACTATAAGAAAAACAAAGAGAATTACAATGACAGCAATGGTTAGTCTAATTAAGAAGACAGGATGCTTACAAGCATTAAATCTTGCCTTCTAGCAAGGTGTAGGGGATAGGGTTATAAAGGGAAAGAGGCTAGGGTGAGGAATATAGCTACATGCAGGCCTGAGGTCTGTAGACATTAGCTGTTGTCAGGCGATGAGATGATCTTGACTCCTGGTGGGTTGGTCTGACCATGCTTGCTGGAGTCACAGCTGAGTCACTTCCCTAATTACTTCACACAGGCCTTGAAAAGAAAACTTTAAGAAAAACTTAAGCCCCTATTCACATACAAGTATACGTGTTCTAAGATTTAAAATAATATGATTACTTTCAGATTAATTCAGGTGTTCTATCTATTAGATTTATTATTCAATATATTTCTAATTTCTTTTAAGATTTCTTTTAATAAAGAAATATTCTTTATAAATATTCTTTTTTTTTCGTTTATTTTTTCTTGTTATTTTTTATAAATATTCTTATCCTATATAATAATAGGCTAATATGCAAATATACCAAATGGTGGAACAACTGGTTACTATGATGCACACTGACTACCAGGGGGCAGACGCTCAAAGCAGGAGCTGCCCCCTGGTGGTCAGTGCACTCCCACAGGGGGAGCGCTGCTCAGCCAGAAGCTGGGCTCATGGCTGGCGAGTGCAGCGGCAGTGGCAGGAGCCTCTCCCGCCTCCATGGTAGCGCTAAGGATGTCTGCCTGATGGCTTAGGCCCGCTCCCTGGACTGCAAGAGGGTGCAGGCCAGGCTGAGGGACCCCCCCCCGAGTGTGTGAATTTTGTGCACCGGGCCTCTTGTAACTTTTATAATAAACATTCTTGTAACTTTAATAAAGTATTTTTATTTTCCTTTCTTTCTGTTATATTCCTTTCTTTATATTCCTTGTCACAATTTTTATTTTTCAACTTTAGTTCTTCTTTACTTGTATAGACCCTCTGTAACTTTTACAATTTATACATACCTTTTGCAACTTACACATACCCTTTGTAACTTATACTTACTCTTTCAGTTTGTGTACTTCACTGTCTTTTCCTTTTATCTCTATACCATCTATTATAGGAAAACTATAAATTCCTTCTAATTAGTTGTGATTAAAGGTTAATTCTACACAGGTTCCTCTATTCCTAGCTTCAGAGCAGTTGGAGTGGTGAGAAGTATGTCTCAGAGTCTATCTCTCCTCTAGTTGGCCCATCCTCCTTGCTCTGCTCATGTCTGTCTAACTGCCTACTTTATTCCCCTCAAGGATCCTGGCTCTGAATTCTTTCAGGGAAAGGGGACACCAGGTTTCTTCTGTAATTGCTTCGTGCTGAGGCTGGTTAGAGGCTTCTCTCAGAGCCAAGGGATCCTTGCTCTCTGTCAGAGGGGCGGTGAGTCCTGAGCACAGAAGGAGGTGGCAATGGTGCCTAGAGGTGGTATTCCCTAGGTGTGAGTAGGGCTTGTAATCTGGTGGAGACAAACTGCAACTGAATTATAAAATTTAGTATTATTGGGCAAAAGTTAGAATAGTTTCTAATAATTTTCCGTTAAAACAATTTTTCTCCCTAAAATCACCTTTATTTTTATTAAAGACTAATTTACTTACTGTATTAAGTCTAGTTATAATTTGGCCTGGTTGTTTGTATGAACACAAGAAGAATAGCAGTTGATTACATAGGCTATTTTATTTAAAAAAAAAATGCTTTGCTGGAATCTCATGAGCAAGTTTACTCCCAGGGTCAAGAAGTCAAGCCACGCAGTTGCCATCAGGCTCTGTCTGCAAAACCTACAGATTGGGGTGCATTCCTCAAGTTGAGGTCCCTACAGGTATCTTGAGGTTTCTTTCATGCCATCTCTTTTTTTTTTTTTGCATATGAAAATTTATTACTACTGTGATTTCACTATCAAAACTTAGCATCTTGGTCTTTCCTTCTTGCCTTTGTATAAGGCCAAAAGAGACACACTGGCTACTTTGACAACCTTACAGCGAACTCCAGGAATGTCACCAACAGCATGACCTTTGCGACCAAATCCAGCAACCAGAACTTCGTCATGTTCCTCAATAAAATTCAAACAACCATCATTGGGTACAAAGGCTGTGATTTTTTTGCCATTCTTGATCAGCTGGACCCTGACACACTTCCTGATAGCAGAATTGGGCTGTTTGGCTTCAACCCCTACTTTTTCCAGCACAACTCCCTTTGCATGGATGCGCCTCCAAAAGGGTTGGCCTTCAGGGCCGTGCCCAAACGGGCCTTCTTGTACTGCTTGTCATGCCACTTCTGATCTCGCCGGTGGCTCCGCAGCTTCCGGGCAGTACGAAGACCGCGACACTTGCCCATCCTGCTGGCGCCACGGGCCTGAGTGAAAGATCATGCCATCTCTTAGGAAAGCAAACTTTGTTCCTTACCTGGAAAGACTGCCATGAACCATGTGACCAAGCAAGGTACCAGGCTATTTATCCAAGGGGCTTATCAGCTTCAAAGTCAGTCTTCATTCCTTAGAGCTTTCTGGTGACATCCAGAGTCCTGGCATGTCTCTCTCTCAGACATGACATTCTAGTAAAGTTTTGGTTAATAAAACTACAATTGGAAACTGACTTATGTCCTGTTATGAAGAAATCAGATTCTTTCTTTTTTTAAAATTATTATCTTTGACATTTAATACATTTCAAAATCATGTACATCTTAAATGGTTATGGCTTTTCCAGATGCATATCACCATCACCCCAAAAATCCTATCTGATAGTGAAGCCTGCCAATGTTACCTTGTTGTCATCTTAATCCACTATGGAAACGCATTAATGAGTAACACCAAGTCAGCCTCCCCCAAGCACCACCTTGGGCTCAAGCACGGGGTAGTTGCACAAGTCATGTCTGCTTGTTGACAGGCAGCATTCTCTAGCTGCCTTTGATGATCGAGCCAATATTTCTGACATTAAGAAATCAGATTCTTATTGGATCCATGCAAACATATTGCCATGAGAATAATAATTAACAAAACTATAATTATTTTTAGTTCATTTAGTCCTATAATTAAATTCTTTTTCTCCTGATTTTTCTTGTCAGTATTTCTATAAATCTAGATACTTTATAGAGTATTATAAATGATATGGAATCTTGTCCTTTCTGTAAAACACAATAGTTCACTATATTATAACTTATAACAATTAGTTATAAATGAAAGCATATTAGAATCTATTTAATATGCATATATAAATAGAATATAATTATTTCCTTATTTGACAGAGCTTCCCATATACCTTAAATATAAAATTTTCCTTCATAAAGAGAGAAAGCAAATCTTAAATTTCAAACCCTGGGAAGGCAGTCAAATATATTATTATGTATTATTATTATTATTAAGCAGTATTAAGTAATCTATTCATTTAAAGTAATCAACTTCCTGATTAACATAATATAATTATTTTAATAATATATATAAAACCTTTGCTTCCTCTTTTTTTTTCTTTTTTTTTATTAAATCTTTATTGTTCAGATTATTACATTTGTTCCTCTTTTTTTCCCCCCCATAACTCCCCTCCTCCCAGTTCCCGCCCCACCCTCCGCCCTCACTCCCCACCCACTGTCCTCATCCATAGGTGCACGATTTTTGTCCAGTCTCTTCCCGAATCTCCCACACCCCTTTCCCCCCCAAGAATAGTCCATTCCCTTTCTATGTCCCTGATTCTATTATAATCAACAGTTCATTCTGTTCATCAGATTATTTATTCACTTGATTCTTAGATTCACTTGTTGATAGATGCATATTTGTTGTTCATAATTTGTATCTTTACCTTTTTCTTCCTCTTACTCTTCTTAAAGGATACCTTTCAGCATTTCATATAATCCTGGTTTGGTGGTGATGAACTCCTTTAGCTTTTCCTTATCTGTGAAGCACTTTATCTGACCTTCAATTCTGAATGATAGCTTTGCTGGATAAAGTAATCTTGGTTGTAGGTTCTTGGTATTCATCACTTTGAATATTTCTTGCCACTCCCTTCTGGCCTGCAAAGTTTCTGTTGAGAAATCAGCTGACAGACGTATGGGTATTCCCTTGTAGGTAACTGAGTTTCTTTCTCTTGCTGTTTTTAAGATTCTCTCTTTATCTTTTGCTCTTGGCATTTTAATTATGATGTGTCTTGGTGTGGTCCTCTTTGGATTCCTTTTGTTTGGGGTTCTCCGCGCTTCTTGGACCTGTAAGTCCATTTCTTTCACCAGGTGGGGGAAGTTTTCTGTCATTATTTCTTCAAATAGGTTTTCAATATCTTGCTGTCTCTCATCTTCTGGCACCCCTATAATTCTGATGTTGGTACGCTTGAAGCTGTCCCAGAGGCTCCTTACACTATCCTCGCATTTTTGGATTCTTTTTTCATTTTGCTTTTCCGGTTGGGTGTTTTTTGCTTCCTCGCATTTCAAATCATTGACTTGATTCTTGCGCTCCTCTGGTCTGCTGTCGGGAGTCTGTATATTATCCTTTATTTCAGTCAGTGTATGCTTAATTTCTAGTTGGTTCCCCAATATAAGATCGAGGGTCTCATTAGTTTTCTTGTAGATCTCATTAAGTTTATCGGCGGCTTCTAAACAGTTCTTGAGAGACCTTAAAAGTGTGGTTCTGAACTCTATAACTTCCATTGACAATTTTGTCCTGTTTCTTTGTCTCCGCATTTCCAGGGAGGGTTTGACCTCCAGGCCAAGTGGCTATGAGAATCAGCTGTGTCAGCAGTGAGAGAACTTCTGTCCTCTAGGGAGGTGCTAATCTGGCATTTGCCTGAGGCTATCCGGCAAATGCCTCTGTGCAGGGCTTGGGCGGGGCGGAGCGGGTCGCACAGGATCAACAGGGTGGGCCGGAGAGAGCAGTTATGGCCGCTCTCAGTCCTGTCCCCAGGGGCTCTGCCTCTCTGAGTCCCAGCAACGGCTGCAAACCTTGGAGAGAAAGCTGCACTCGCTCTGACTGAAGCCAGACAGTCCGGCTTCTCCCGTTTGAGTCTGGGTCCCTAAAGACTCGCCTGTATCTGGAGCTCAGAGTCTGCGACTCCCTCCCGATTGAAAACGCCAACCGCGCCCTCCGCCGCCAGCCCGCTCCGCGCACTCCGCACCTCAGAATTTGACTTCAGCACTGTGCCTCCTCTGAGTGTCCGTATGCGTTTCTCTTTCCTCCTAGTTGTAGGACTTCCACTCAGCCAGCGTTCCTATGGTTCTGGGTGATGTCCCTTCCGTTTTTTGGTTTCACTTTTGAAGTAGTTGTTCAAAGCAGCAAACTCCGGCGTTAACCTATACCGCCATCTTGGTTCTCCCAATCAAACCTTTGCTTCCTAAGCAGATACAGGAAAATCCTTTTATTCCTTACTTTTAGAAATAGGCTTATTTTTCTAATGGAAAATCTGCTCACATTCCTAAGCAGCATAGCAGAGATAGTGAATTCCTTAGCTGAGGAACAATTCCCTTGAACTTGGAAATCTCAAGGGGGCTCCAGTGACTTATTGCACAGTTATTTTCATTTTCTTACTCTTAGTTTTCAAGGATTCCATCGCGTTTCGTTGCATTCCTTGGTCCTTACACGGGCACCACTGTGCTAGGGCTGACTAGCAGTCCCTTGAGAAGCAGATGAATAGATTGCTCTGATAAACGTTTCAGTGAAAAAGAGGGCGAAGGGACTGTTTTACTTTAGAAGTAAAAAGCAGGCCTGTTTGCCTGCCTTCTTAGGCTTTTATTGTCACAACAGCTTGAACTAAAATTAACCTATAGATACAATCAGCAGGGAAAGTATCCTTGAGAAAGTATATGCTTCTACAAGGGCGGGCCTTTAAAGACTAAACATAAAGATTATAGCAAAACACCGGGGGATCGGACTTGTTTGGAAAAGTCAAGGAAGGGGCTGCTGCCTTTGGCAAGGTCCCCTCAGAGGCCCCCGACCTTTCGGAGAATCCTCTTACAGACATTCCAACCAACTCTCGTGCTTCCCCACACAGCCCTAGCTGGTTTTTCTCAGTGATTAGAGCAGTGGTTCTCAACCTTGGCTGCACATTAGAATCACCTGGGAATCTTTTTAAAATCCTGATTTCTGGGCCTCATCCTCCAGAAATTCTGTTTCTTTGTTACTAATGTTGTGGCCCCAGCCCATAACAAAGAAACAGAATTTCCGGAGGATGAGGCCCAGAAATCAGGATTTTGAAAAGATTCCCAGGTGATTCTACTGTGCAGCCAAGGTTGAGAACCACAGGCTTAGAGCAGTGGTTGGCAAACTGCGGCCCCTTGAGTGTGGCTCTTCCATAATATGCCACGTGCGGGCGCGCACGTACAGTGCGATTGAAACCTCGTGGCCACACTCAAGGGGCCAAAGAGCCACATGTGGCTCGCAAGCCACAGTTTGCCGACCACTGGCTTAGAGTATCAGCCCAAGGACTGAAAGGTCCCAGGTGTGATTCCAGTCAAGGGCATGTACCTCGGCCCTGGGCACGTGCAGGAGGCAACCAATTGATGTGTCTCTCTCACATCGATCTTTTTCTCTCCGTCTCTCTCCTCCCTTCCACTCTCTCTAAAATCAATGGAAAAAAAATCCTTTGGTGAGGATTAACAAAGCAAAGCAAAAGGAGTAATAAAAATATAAATATGTGTATACAACCCTCACTGGTGTTGCTCAGTTGATTGAGCATTGCCAGATGCAGTAAAAGGTCCAACATTCAATTCTTGGTCAGGGTGATTGATGTATCTCCCTCACTCACTCTCTCTCCCTCTCTCTTCCTCTCTCTGTGAAATCAATAAAAACATTAAAAAATTTTATATATATACTTACACGCCATTGTTATTTAGTTGCATTAGTCTATTAGAAAATAAAAATTTAAATAATATCAATCTAATTTAATAATAGACAAACATGGTAATTGACCGTACCTTCCCTATGCTTCCCATTGGCTTATCAGGGTGATATGCAAATTAACTGTCAACAAAGATGGCGGTTAACTGCAACAAAGATGGCAGTTAATTTGCATATGTAGGTGCAATGCTGGGAAGCAAAAGGGGAAGGACGGAAGAAGCCGCCTGCCGCTGACAGTGATCCGAAACCCAGGCGGCAGGGCAAAGGTGGCCCTGGTTCTCCACCTTTGCCCAGCATGAACTATGCAGCCGGGAGAGGGGTGCTGGGCCCCTGGGAACAGGAACTGTGCAGCCGGGAGAGGGGCGCTGGGCCCCTGGGAGCAGGAACTGTGCAGCCGGGAGAGGGGCGCCGGGCCGCTGGGAACAGGAACTGTGCAGCCGGGAGAGGGGCGCCGGGCCGCTGGGAACAGGAATTGTGCAGCCGGGAGAGGGCCGCTGGGCCCCTGGGAGCAGGAACTGTGCAGCCGGGAGAGGGGCGCCGGGCCCCTGGGAACAGGAACTATGCAGCCGGGAGAGGGGCGCCGGGCCCCTGGGAACAGGAACTGTGCAGCCGGGAGAGGGCCGCTGGGCCGCTGGGAGCAGGAACTATGCAGCCCGGAGAGGGGTGCCTGGCCGCTGGGAGCAGGGTGGGAACCTCCCAGGGTGGGCATCAGGCAGCTGGGAGTAGGGCCGGAACTTCTCCGTAGCTGCTTGCTCATTCACTTACTCGCTCATTCATTCACTTATTCACTCACTCATTATTCATTCACTCACTCAGCAGACCCTCTCAGGTCCCTGGCACCAGGCCAGGCACTGAAGGTGAGGCAGGTTAAGACAGAGCCATGTCCTCAAGTTGTTAGTAATTCAGTAGGGCGAAGCAGGCACATGAACAAGGCAGTTGTACGCACAGATGCACTGTACTGGGTTCGGTGAGGGCTGTAACTAACGCTGACTTTGTTCTCTTGATAAAATGGGGCTTCGGGAGCCAGGCCGCCCCAAGCCTGTAGGCCTGTGCCTAGGCCCGGAGCGGCCGGGGTCTCAGAACAGGACAGAGGGTGCAGGTCGGGCTGAGGGGTCTGGCCCCACCCCTCAACCCCCCACCCCCGAGTGCACAAATTTTTGTGCACCGGGCCTCTAGTAATAATATAAATGATTATAAAAAATTAAAATAGGAATTCTATGAATCCAAAATGTAATTTGGGATATAGAATTTCAAAATTAAATCTGATACACTTTTTGAGTTTGCATTGTTTATTTGTTCTGCTTCTTATATTGTAGGGATGAATTTAAATGTCTTGCTGTTTACAATGTTTGCTTTCATTAATTGCAGTTTGCTAAAAGCTTCAACATGGTGTTCCATTTGTTGAATATTGAATAAAGATTTCTGGCTGACTTTGAACAAAATCCAATAAAAACTTAGATGAGCCGAAACCGGTTTGGCTCAGTGGATAGAGCATCGGCCTGCGGACTGAAAGGTCCTGGGTTCGATTCCGGTCAAGGGCATGTACCTGGGTTGCAGGCACATCCCCAGTAGGAGATGTGCAGGAGGCAGCTGATCGATGTTTCTCTCTCATCGATGTTTCTAACTCTCTATCTCTCTCCCTTCCTCTCTGTAAAAAATCAATAAAATATATTTAAAAAAAAAACAAAAAAACTTAGATGGGTCATTTACCAAAAGCTAAGAATGTAGGGTACAGCTTGATTTACAAAGGCTCGTACATTTCTAACACCTAAATAATGACAGGCAGGAAAGGAAAAAGGGTGACCTGCTGTACTGAAATATTTTCACATTCCATAAAATTCAGTAATGTAAAGTGTACAATTTAGTAATGTTAAGTATACTCACAGAGCTGTGTAACCATCACCACTGTCTAATTTCAGAACATTTTTATCACCCTAAAAAGCAACTCTGTAGCCAAAGTATTTATTTCCTTTAATTCTTACTGTGAAATACAATGTACATATGAAGACTGTGCATAAACATGCATGTATAATTTAATAAATAATTATAAAATGAATACCCTTGTAACTTCCACTTTGGTCAACGTATGGAACATTGACTCCCCGATGTATGTACATCTTCCTCATTTGACAGTCGCGAGGTAACCACTATCTAGACTTTTGTTAAAATTATTTTTATTTAGCCTGGCTGGGTAATTCAGTTGGTTGAGCATGGTACTGTACATCACAAAGGTTGTGGATTTGACTCCCAGTCAGGGTATATGCCTCTGTTTCAGATTCAATTCCCAGTTGGGTGGGTACGGGAGGCAACAGGTCGATGTTTCTCCTGCACATTAATTAAAGGATTAAAAAATTATTTCCTTTTAGTTTACCTATAATTTTCTTTCTTTTAAAAATTGAAATATAATTGATATGAAACATTAAATTAGTTTCGGGTGCATAACATGATTTGATACTTGTATATATTATGAAATTATCACAATAGGTCTAGTTAACATCCATCACCATGCATAGTTACAATTTTTTCCTTCTGATGAGAACTTTTAATATCTACTCTCTTAGCAATGTTCAAATATAGAACACAGTATTGTTAACTATTGTCACCATGCTGTACATTATATCCCTGTGACTTACTACTTTATAACTGGAAGTGATCACCTTCACCCATTTTGCCTACTCCCCATCCACCAATTCTGGCAACCACCAGTCTGTTCTCTTTATCTGGTGAGTTCAGGTTTTTGTATTTGTTTTTGTTTCTTAAGATTCCTTATATAAGTAAGATCATTTGGAACTACCTATGATTATATTACTAAAAAATATGGTCTTGTTTTGTTTATTTTGATTTTTCTATATCTTGCTTCTTTTTTTTCATCCTCACCCAAGGATATTTTTCCTTTTTTTTTTTTTTTTTTTTTTTTTGAGAGAGTGGAAGGGAGGGAGGAGTGGGGCAGAGAGGGAAAGAGGGAGGGAGGGAAGGAAGGAGGGAGAGAGAAACATTGACATGAGACACATCAATTGGTTGCATCCTGCTTGCGCCTCAACCATGGCTGTAGATCTAACCTGCAACCGAGATATGTGCCCTTGATTAGAAGGAATTAAATCCGAGACTCTTTGATCTGAGGGTGGACACTAACCTCTGAGCCAAACTGGCTAGGGCTATAACTTACTTCTTTGACCAGCTTTTTTGCTTACAAGGTTTGCCTGTATTATACATGAAAGTATTTGTGCATTCTCATTACTGTATATTCAAACACATGAGGATTTTCTAGCAACCATTTAGTTACTGATTTGTAGAATAATTACCTTTTGATCAGAGAACTTTAGCAGAGGACTTTGATATTTGTTGAGACTTGCTATATGGCCTAGTATATGATTAGTTTTTTTTCTTCTTTTTTTTCTTTTAATTAAATCTTTATTGTTCAGATTATTACATTTGTTTCTCTTTTTTCCCCCCCATAACTCCCCTCCTCCCAGTTCCCACCCCACCCTCCGCTCTCACTCCCCACCCACTGTCCTCATCCATAGGTGCACGATTTTTGTCCAGTCTCTTCCCGCATCTCCCACACCCCTTTCCCCCCCAAGAATAGTCAGTCCATTCCCTTTCTATGTCCCTGATTCTATTATAATCAACAGTTCATTCTGTTCATCAGATTATTTATTCACTTGATTCTTAGATTCACTTGTTGATAGATGCATATTTGTTGTTCATAATTTGTATCTTTACCTTTTTCTTCCTCTTACTCTTCTTAAAGGATACCTTTCAGCATTTCATATAATCCTGGTTTGGTGGTGATGAACTCCTTTAGCTTTTCCTTATCTGTGAAGCACTTTATCTGACCTTCAATTCTGAATGATAGCTTTCCTGGATAAAGTAATCTTGGTTGTAGGTTCTTGGTATTCATCACTTTGAATATTTCTTGCCACTCCCTTCTGGCCTGCAAAGTTTCTGTTGAGAAATCAGCTGACAGACGTATGGGTATTCCCTTGTAGGTAACTGAGTTTCTTTCTCTTGCTGTTTTTAAGATTCTCTCTTTATCTTTTGCTCTTGGCATTTTAATTATGATGTGTCTTGGTGTGGTCCTCTTTGGATTCCTTTTGTTTGGGGTTCTCCGCGCTTCTTGGACCTGTAAGTCCATTTCTTTCACCAGGTGGGGGAAGTTTTCTGTCATTATTTCTTCAAATAGGTTTTCAATATCTTGCTCTCTCTCATCTTCTGGCACCCCTATAATTCTGATGTTGGTACGCTTGAAGCTGTCCCAGAGGCTCCTTACACTATCCTCACATTTTTGGATTCTTTTTTCATTTTGCTTTTCCGGTTGGGTGTTTTTTGCTTCCTCGCATTTCAAATCATTGACTTGATTCTTGCGCTCCTCTGGTCTGCTGTCGGGAGTCTGTATAATATTCGTTATTTCAGTCCGTGTATGCTTAATTTCTAGGTGGTTCCCCAATATAAGATCGAGGGTCTCATTAGTTTTCTTGTAGATCTCATTAAGTTTATCGGCGGCTTCTAAACAGTTCTTGAGAGACCTTAAAAGTGTGGTTCTGAACTCTATATCTTCCATTGACAATTTTGTCCTGTTTCTTTGTCTCCGCATTTTGTTATGCTTCCTTGGTGCACCCCCTAGTGGTCTTTGTGCGCAGTCTTATAAACCTTGATTGTTGTAGCTAATACCAGGGAGGGTTTGACCTCCAGGCCAAGTGGCTATGAGAATCAGCTGTGTCTGCAGTGAGAGAACTTCTGTCCTCTAGGGAGGTGCTAATCTAGCCTTTGCCTGAGGCTATCCGGCAAATGCCTCTGTGCAGGGCTTGGGCGGGGCGGGTCGCACAGGATCAACAGGGTGGGCTGGAGAGAGCAGTTATGGCGGCTCTCAGTCCTGTCCCCAGGGGCTCTGCCTCTCTGAGTCCCAGCAACGGCTGCAAAGCTCGGAGAGAAAGCTGCACTCGCTCTGACCGAAGCCAGACAGTCCCGCTTCTCCCGTTTGAGTCTGGGTCCCTAAAGACTCGCCCGGATCTGGGGCTCAGAGTCTGCGACTCCCTCCCGATTGAAAACGCCAACCGCGCCCTCTGCCGCCAGCCCACTCCGCGCACTCCGCACCTCAGAATTTGACTTCAGCACTGTGCCTCCTCTGAGTGTCCGTATGCATTTCTCTTTCCTCCTAGTTGTAGGACTTCCACTCAGCCAGCGTTCCTGTGGTTCTGGGTGATGTCCCTTCCGTTTTTTGGTTTCACTTTTGAAGTAGTTGTTCAAGGCAGCAAACTCCAGCGTTAACCTATGCCGCCATCTTGGTTCTCCCCGATTAGTTTTTATACAAAGTAATTTGTGTGTGTGTGTGTCTAATATATATTTTCTATTGTTGACAGGATCATAGATGTCCCCCATTTTCCCCCGTTTGCCTCCCTCCAGGCCTGTACCCCACTCGAGGCCTTTATTACACTTTTGTCTATGTCCATTGGCTATGCATATATGCATATAAGTTCCTTGGTTAATCTCTTCTCATCCCCCCAAAGTATTTTTTTAACATCAGTTTTACAACAATGATTTTGTAGTTCAGTTACTCTGTATATAATTCAAAATATTTGTAAATTTTTGCCCTAGCTGGTTTGGCTCAGTGGATAGAGTAGTGGCCCACAGACTGGAGAGCCCTGGGTTCGATTCCCATCAAGGGTACATACCTCAGTTGCAGGCTCGAACCCCTGCCAGGGCATGTGCAGGAGGCAACTAATCGATGTGTCTCTCTCACATTGATGTTCTTCTCTCACTGTCTCTTCCTCTTCCTTCCACTCTCTCTAAAAATCAATGGAAAAATATTCTCCAAAAAAAGTAGTTTACACTCTCCTTTCCACTTCTTTACCCTCATGCCCTCCTCAACCTCGTGCAATTTTAAAATATATATATTTTTATTGATTTCAGAGAGGAAGGGAGAGGTAGCAACATCAATGATGAGAGAGAATCATTGATTGGCTGCCTCCTGCATGACCCCTCCTGGAATTGAGTTTGAAACATGGGCATGTGCCTTGACCAGGAATTGAAAGGTGACCTCCTGGTTCACAGGTTGACGCTCAACCACTGAGCCACACCAGCTGGGCAACCTAGTGCAATTTAACTCTTTTCTTTGTCAGCACCACAACGGTTCTTGTAACCTCCAGATTAAAAAATTCATGGGTGCTAGTCAGTTTTAACCTCAGTTGACCTCACTATAGTATTCGCCTCTTGACCCCCTCTTTCTTGAGACTTCTTAATGCCACACCTTCCTAAGTTTCCTTTCAAAAGGGCTCCTTTCTCTCTGTGTCCCCAGGCTCCCCCCACCTCACACCAGCCCCGTTCTCTGCATAGAACTAACTCTGTAAACTTCTTAATTGAGTTAGAAAACTGAACTTTTTATTTCTAGGCAATTTAGTTTTATGAGGAAGAGTGATGCCGTTTGTTATAGCAAAGTTCTTCAGTTCTGCTGGTCTGAGGACACACTTGATTCTCATGTATTGTAGTCCCTTCTCATTAGCCATCGGAGCTGGAATGGGAGTACATTGTGTTCAACAGTTTTCCTGAACTTTAATAGCCTTACTTTTAAAACCTGTTTCTAGATGGTTTGTATTATGCTGACAGCCCAGTTATAAAAATTTAAAAGGCACAAGGAAAGCTGGGACCCAGAAAGGAGAGGGTGTAATGAATTTGAAAGCACTAGTTGCAGAAGTAAAGCTGGATGCACCCTGGCCTGTGATTATTCAGTGTCTGGGTGTACATTTTACAATAGCGCCTTTGTTTATCTCTTGCAGTGGGTCTCAGGGGGCTGCAGGGCATGTTAAAAGAGATTGTTCCTTGAACACAATAGTTGCTTAATAAATATTCATTGATGAGGAAGCAGAGACAGGCACTTTAGAGCTTTGCAGATATGAAGCATTGTTCATCGAGATGTGCTGCAGGTTTCTGGCGTGGGTGGAAGTGGTAATAATATGGCAGTTTTATGTGGAACACGCAGGGCACAGAGGCAACTGGATGGGAAAGAATGCCATGAGAAACTTCTGATAGGATATGTAGCAAAGTTACCCAGAGCTGTGATCTCTTTAGTCTAGACCCAAGGACATTTGATGTCCTCTAAACTTTTCTTATATTCCTTTTGCTTTTATTTTTCAAATTGACATCCATTTAGCACAGCTGAGCCCCTCTGAGCCAGGCTCGGGCCCACAGAGGTAAGGAGGCAGGATCCCTGCTTTTGTTTAGACCAGTGGTTCTCAACCCTCCTAATGCCTCGATCCTTTAATATAGTTCTTCATGTTGTGGTGACCCCCAACCATAAAATTATTTTCGTTGCTACTTCATAACTATAATTTTGCTACTGTTATGAATCGTAATGTAAATATCTGATATGCAGGATGTATTTTCATTGTTACAAATTCAACATAATTAAAGCATAATGATTAATCACAAAAACAATATGTAATTATATATGTGTTTTCCGATGGTCTTAGGCGACCCCTGTGAAAGGGTCGTTCGACCCCCAAAGGGGTCGCGACCCACAGTTTGAGAACTGCTGGTTTAGACTCTACAGCAAGCAACTCCTACCCTATATGGTGTGGCAGTGGCTGGAGCTGGGACAGTGGGGCTCAGAGAAAGGAGCCATTACCTGGAGGGTGGGAGGAAAGGAAATAATTTGAGGGAAGGTTTCTCAGAGACTGTGAGAGATGAGCTGGGCCATGAAAGTGAAGCAGAAATTTGCTGCCAAACTGAGGGGGTAGGGGTGGGTGGTCAATCGGGGAAAAAGGAGACATAAAACTTTAGACAATTAAAAAAAATTTTTGCTGCCAAAGAAATAGTGTGTTTGTATGTGTGAGTTTTAAAGAGAAATGCCTTATAAGCAGTTACAGACAAAGCAGAGTGAGCCGTGACTCAAATATGACGACGGTGTTAAATCCGTAAGAGCTGTGCGATTCACTCTCCCTGGCGCCCGAGGTCCTCAGGGTGGCCTTTTTCTGAGAGGTGGGGAGAAAATAAGCAAGAATCGAGTCCCCACACCGTGGGAAGAGAAATTTCTGTTTTCATTTGAAAGAGTAGAATATGACGAATAATAGATGATAGAGAGAAGGGAGGAGGCCAAATTCTTACTTTTGTATTAAAAAAAGAATCCCACAATAAATTTTTAAAAGACAAAATCTGTCTTTTTTTAGAAGAATGGATAAATAAATTGTGGTATAGTCTTATAATGGAAAAAAAAGTACAGAGAGGAGAGAACCAAGATGGCGGCATAGGGTAACGCCGGAGTTTGCTGCTTTGAACAACTACTTCAAAAGTGAAACCAAAAAACGGAAGGGACATCACCCAGAACCACAGGAACGCTGGCTGAGTGGAAGTCCTACAACTAGGAGGAAAGAGAAATGCATACAGACACTCAGAGGAGGCGCAGTGCTGAAGTCAAAGTCTGAGGTGCGGAGTGCGCGGAGCGGGCTGGCGGCGGAGGGCGCGGTTGGCGTTTTCAATCGGGAGGGAGTCGCAGACTCTGAGCTCCAGATCCGGGCGAGTCTTTAGGGACCCAGACTCAAACGGGAGAAGCGGGACTGTCTGGCTTCGGTCAGAGCGAGTGCAGCTTTCTCTCCGAGGTTTGCAGCCATTGCTGGGACTCAGAGAGGCAGAGCCCCTGGGGACAGGACTGAGAGCCGCCATCACTGCTCTCTCTGGCCCACCCTATTGATACTGTGCAACCCGCCCCGCCCAAGCCCTGCACAGAGGCCTTTGCCGGATAGCCTCAGGCAAAGGCTAGATTAGCACCTCCCTAGAGGACAGAAGTTCTCTCACTGCTGACACAGCTGATTCTCATAGCCACTTGGCCTGGAGGTCAAACCCTCCCTGGTATTAGCTACAACAATCAAGGTTTATAAGACTGCGCACAAAGACCACTAGGGGGTGCATCAAGGAAGCATAACAAAATGCGGAGACAAAGAAACAGGACAAAATTGTCAATGGAAGATATAGAGTTCAGAACCACACTTTTAAGGTCTCTCAAGAACTGTTTAGAAGCCGCCGATAAACTTAATGAGATCTACAAGAAAACTAATGAGACCCTCGATCTTATATTGGGGAACCACCTAGAAATTAAGCATACACGGACTGAAATAACGAATATTATACAGACTCCCGACAGCAGACCAGAGGAGCGCAAGAATCAAGTCAATGATTTGAAATGCGAGGAAGCAAAAAACACCCAACCGGAAAAGCAAAATGAAAAAAGAATCCAAAAATGTGAGGATAGTGTAAGGAGCCTCTGGGACAGCTTCAAGCGTACCAACAGCAGAATTATAGGGGTGCCAGAAGATGAGAGACAGCAAGATATTGAAAACCTATTTGAAGAAATAATGACAGAAAACTTCCCCCACCTGGTGAAAGAAATGGACTTACAGGTCCAAGAAGCGCGGAGAACCCCAAACAAAAGGAATCCAAAGAGGACCACACCAAGACACATCATAATTAAAATGCCAAGAGCAAAAGATAAAGAGAGAATCTTAAAAGCAGCAAGAGAAAGAAACTCAGTTACCTACAAGGGAATACCCATACGACTGTCAGCTGATTTCTCAACAGAAACTTTGCAGGCCAGAAGGGAGTGGCAAGAAATATTCAAAGTGATGAATACCAAGAACCTACAACCAAGATTACTTTATCCAGGAAAGCTATCATTCAGAATTGAAGGTCAGATAAAGTGCTTCACAGATAAGGAAAAGCTAAAGGAGTTCATCACCACCAAACCAGGATTATATGAAATGCTGAAAGGTATCCTTTAAGAAGAGTAAGAGGAAGAAAAAGGTAAAGATACAAATTATGAACAACAAATATGCATCTATCAACAAGTGAATCTAAGAATCAAGTGAATAAATAATCTGATGAACAGAATGAACTGTTGATTATAATAGAATCAGGGACATAGAAAGGGAATGGACTGACTATTCTTGGGGGGGAAAGGGGTGTGGGAGATGCGGGAAGAGACTGGACAAAAATCATGCACCTATGGATGAGGACAGTGGGTGGGGAGTGAGGGCGGAGGGTGGGGTGGGAACTGGGAGGAGGGGAGTTATGGGGGGGAAAAAAGAGGAACAAATGTAATAATCTGAACAATAAAGATTTAATTAAAAGAAAAAAAAAAAAGAAGAATGGATAAATAAATTGTGGTATAGTCTTATAATGGAAAGCTATTTAGTAGTGAAAATTAATGAGCTACAATTATTATCAACATGGGTCAATCTTAGAAATATAAGGTTAAGTGACAATAGCATGTTTAGAAGACGAGTATGAAAGGATTTTTATAAAGTTCAAAAACAAGGAAAACTAAGCAGTATGTTGTTTAGGGATGCATACAGATGTGCAGTAAATCATATAAAAATAAATCATAAATCAATATAGAAGAAAGTAAAAAGATAAAGTTTACGATAGTGGTTACCTCTGGGGGGGGCAGTTGGTAAGAGCTTGTGAGAGGAAGGACTCATGCGAAACATCAATAATATTGGTAATATTCTAGTTCTCATGTTGGTGGAGGGCTCATGGCTGTTCAGTTATTTTCTTTTATAACTTTACTAGAAGCCTGGCGCACGAATTCATGCACGGGTGGGGTCCCTCGGCTTGGCTGGTGATCGGGGCTGATCGGAACCATCTCGCCCAGTCCTGATCGGAGTTGATAGGGGCCGGCTGGGGAGGGACCGCGGGAGGGCTCTATGGCGTGTCTGGCCCATCTCACCCAGTCCCGATTGGCCAGACCCCAGCATCAAGCTAACCTACTGGTCAGAGCATCTGCCTTCTGGTGGTCAGTGCACGTCATAGTGACTGGTCGAGCAGTCGACCAAATGGTCAACCGATGGGTCTGACACTTAGCATATTAGGCTTTTATATACATAGATAAGCAGGCCTGGCTTATCATAGGGAGAAGTTGCACTTCACTTGGGTGGAACCTACTCTGTCCAGGACAGTTCTGATCTCCCTACTTACAAGCATTTAATCCAGGATTATCAAAAGAAGTTTAAAGCCGGCGACACTGATGCATATGAATTAGCTTCTTGGGAAGGATGACTCTTTTTTTGCAAGAACCAACAGGAAGACTCTTTAAAAACTCAACTATTTGTGGAACATTTTTACTTTTTATCTCAAGAAAAGGACCAAATTAACAACTCTTTTATAGAGGTGAGATTTGAGAGATAAACTTGCTAAGACCTTAGTAAGCTATTATGTAAAGAAAATGTTGGCAGAGATGTTTTAGGGCATTAATATGAAAGCGAGTAAGGAAAACCACTAAGAACAAAATAGTAAATGTATCCTCGGCAGCAGGGGAGGAGAGGAGGCCTAGCTATGCTTCAGGTTTGGTGGCCGGGTGGTGGCTGGCAGAGGGATGTGGTGCGAAGGAGCAACACGAAGGGTTATGAGCACAGGCTCTCCAGCACTGCCCGGGTTCCATTCTCGACGTTGCCATTGACTTGCTGGGTGATACTGTGCAAGCTACTCGACATTCCTTACCTCAGTTTTCCCATTTACAAAATAATGACAGCATCTCCACCACTGGGTTGTTGTGGGAGGAATCTGCATAGAAGGAAAATGCAAGATAACAACAGAGTGAATTACTAATAAAGCAGAAGTTTAGCCAAGTGATTGTGCCTCTTGCCAACTGCTCTCCCACCATGTCCTGGTTATTGAGAAAGTAAAAATTAACTTGAACTGAGAAAGTAAATTTCTGCCAAATTTTTGGCCAAATATTTCTCCAAAGGATATGCTGCAACTATAAATTGTCTTAACAATCACTTTCTTTGAGTAACTTCTGCATTTTTATTTATTGAAAAACTGTGTTCTCTAAATGCATAGACTATTTAAAAAGTTGCTGTTTAAAATTATATCAAGCCCTGGCCTGTGTGGTTCAGTTGGTTGGAGTGTTGTTCCATACACCGAAAGGTCGCGGGTTCGACTCCTGGTCAGGGCATATGCCCAGGTTGTGGATTTGATTTCTTGCCGGGGTGCATACAGAAGGCAACCAATCAAGGTTTCTCTCTCATCTCTCTCTCTCTCTTTCCCCCTTCCTCCCTCCTCCCTCCCTCCCTCCTGCTCCCTTCCTCTCTCTTTTTTTTAAATATATTTTATTGATTTTCTACAGAGAGGAAGGGAGAGGGAGAGAGATAGAGAGTTAGAAACATCAATGGAAGAGAAACATCGATCAGCTGCCTCCTGCACATCTCCCACTGGGGATGTGCCCGCAACCCAGGTAAAAAATATGGAACGCTTCACGAATTTGCGTGTCATCCTTGCGCAAGGGCCATGCTAATCTTCTCTGTATCGTTCCAATTTTAGTATATGTGCTGCCGAAGCGAGCACTTTTTTAAATTAAATCTTTATTGTTCAGATTATTACATTTGTTACTCTTTTCCCCCCCCCCCATAACTCCCCTCCTCCCAGTTCCCACCCCACCCTCCGCCCTCACTCCCAACCCACTGTCCTCATCCATAGGTGCACGATTTTTGTCCAGTCTCTTCCCGCATCTCCCACACCCCTTTCCCCCCCAAGAATAGTCAGTTCATTCCCTTTCTATGTCCCTGATTCTATTATAATCACCAGTTCATTCTGTTCATCAGATTATTTATTCACTTGATTCTTAGATTCACTTGTTGATAGATGCATATTTGTTGTTCATAATTTGTATCTTTACCTTTTTCTTCTTCTTCCTCTTCTTAAAGGACTAGAGGCCCGGTGCACAAAAATTTGTGCACTCGGGGAGGAGGAGGGGTCCCTGAGCCCTGCCTGTGCCCTCTCACAGTCTGGGACCCTCGGGAGATATTGACCTGCTGGCTTAGGCCTGCTCCCGGGTGGCTGAGGGCAGGCCCAATCCCTAGGTGCAGCCCCTGGTCGGGCTCAGAGCAGGGCTGACTGGGGAGTTGGCGCGCCGCCCCCTGTCATGCACAGAGCAGGGCAGATCGGAGGTTGCGATACCACCCTCAGTCACTCTCAGGGTAGGGCCGATTGGGGGGTTGGGGCACCGCCCCCTGTCACACTCAAGGCAGGGTGGATGGGGAGGTTGCGGCGCCACCCCCTGTCACACACAGAGCAGGGCCGATCAGGGGGTTGGGGCGCCACACCCTGTCACATAGAGCCGCAGGGTGATCAGGGGGTTGGGGAGCTCCCCCCTATCAGGCACAGAGCAGGGCTGATCAGGGGGTTGGGGTGCCTTCCCCTGTCACGAACAGAGCAGGGCGGATAGGGAGGTTGTGGCCCCGCCCCCTGTCACACACAGAGCCGCAGGGCAATCAGGGGGTTTGGACGCTGCCCCTGTCACACTGACCTCTCAGCTCCGCTGATCCCGGTGCTGGGAGGCATATTACCCTTTTACTATATAGGATAGAGGCCTGGTGCACGGGTGGGGGCCGCCTGGTTTGCCCTGAAGGGTGTCCTGGATCAGGGTGGGGGTCCCCACTGGGGTGCCTGGCCAGCCTGGGTGAGGGGATGATGGCTGTTTGCAGCTGGTCACACCCCCTTCAGGGTGGGGGTCCCCACTGGGGTGCCTGGCTAGCCTGGGTGAGGGGATGATGGCTGTTTGCAGCTGGTCACACCCCCTTCAGGGTGGGGGTCCCCACTGGGGTGCTTGGCCAGCCTGGGTGAGGGGATGATGGCTGTTTGCAGCTGGTCACACACCCTTCAGGGTGGGGGTCCCCACTGGGGTGCCTGGCCAGTCTGGGTGAGGGGCTGAGGTCTGTTTTCAGGCTGGCGGCTGACTGAAGCTCCCAACTGCTCCTTTTTTTCTTTATCTTTTTTAATTCTGGGCCAGCTTTAGCTCTGGCTCCAGCTCTGAGGCCTCTGCTGCTGAAAGCAGGTATCTGGTTTGTTTGTGTTCTATAGTTGAAACATTGTATCAACTCCAGCTCTGAGATCCTGGCAGGCTGAAAGCAGGTTTCTGGGGTTTTGTTTAGCTTCTATATTTGTAACTATGTTTCGAACTGCAAGCTCAGAGGCCGCCAAGGCAGGTGGGGAACGTTGGTTTCCTCCGTCACTGAAGCAAGCAAGTTTCATGTTAGCTTCAAGCTGCCTGGCTGCCGGCCGCCATCTTGGCTGGCAGTTAATTTGCATATTTCGCTGATTAGCCAATGGGAAGGGTAGTGGACATACGCTAATTACCATATTTCTCTTTTATTAGATAAGATACCTTTCAGCATTTCATATAATACTGGTTTGGTGGTGATGAACTCCTTTAGCTTTTCCTTATCTGTGAAGCACTTTATCTGACCTTCAATTCTGAATGATAGCTTTCCTGGATAAAGTAATCTTGGTTGTAGGTTCTTGCTATTCATCACTTTGAGTATTTCTTGCCACTCCCTTCTGGCCTGCAAAGTTTCTGTTGAGAAATCAGCTGACAGTCGTATGGGTATTCCCTTGTAGGTAACTGTGTTTCTTTCTCTTGCTGCTTTTAAGATTCTCTCTTTGTCTTTTGCTCTTGGCATTTTAATTATGATGTGTCTTAGTGTGGTCCTCTTTGGATTCCTTTTGTTTGGGGTTCTCTGCGCTTCCTGGACTTGTAAGTCTATTTCTTTCACCAGATAGGGGAAGTTTTCTGTCATTATTTCTTCAAATAGGTTTTCAATATCTTGGTCTCTCTCATCTTCTGGCACCCCTATAATTCTGCTGTTGGTACGCTTGAAGCTGTCCCAGAGGCTCCTTACACTATCCTCGCATTTTTGGATTCTTTTTTCATTTTGCTTTTCTGGTTGGGTGTTTTTTGCTTCTTTGTATTTCAAATCTTTGACTTGATTCTTGCGCTCCTCTGGTCTGCTGTTGGGAGTCTGTATAGTATTCTTTATTTCAGTCAGTGTATGCTTAATTTCTAGTTGGTTCTTTATCACAACATCGAGGGTCTCATTAGATTTCTTGCAGATCTCATTAAGTTTATCGGCAGTTTCTAGAAGATTATTGAAAGACCTTAAAAGTGTGGTTCTGAATTCTATATCCTCCATCGACATTTGTGTTCTGTTTCTTTGTCTCCGCATTTTTTATGCTTTCTTGGTGCACCCCCTAGTGGTCTTTGTGTGCAGTCTTGTTGTAGTTAAGCCTTGATTGTTGTAGGAAATACTGGGGGTGATTTGATCTCCAGGCCAACTGGCTGTGAGAATCAGCTGTGTCTGCAGTGGGAGAACTTTTGTCCTCTAGGGAGGTGCTAATCTAGCCCTTGCCTGAGGCTATCCAGCAAATGGCTCTGTGCAGGGCTTGGGCGGGGCGGGTCCCAGGGGATCAACAGGGTGGGCGGAGCGAGCAGTTATGGCTGCTCTCAGTCCTGTTCCGAGAGGCTCTGCCTCTCAGAGTCCCAGCAACTGCTGCAAACCTCGGAGAGAAAGCTGCCCTCAAGTTCCGACCGATGCCAGACAGTCCCGCTTCTCCCGTTTGAGTCTGGGTCCTTAGAGACTCACCCAGAACTGGAGCTCAGAGCCTGAGACTCCCTCCCGATTGAAACAGACAACCGCGCCCTCAGCTACCAGCCCGCTCCGCCCGTACCTCCGCACCTTTGTATTTTCCGCACTGCGCCTCCTCTGAGTCTCGGTATGCTGTTCTCTTTCCTTCTAGTTGAAGAATTTCCCCTCAGCCAGCCTCCCTGTGGTTCTGGGTGATGTCCGTTCCATCTTTTAGTTGTATTTTTGAAGTGGTTGTGCGAGGCAGCAATCTCCGGTGTTTACCTATGCCGCCATCTTCCAGAGCTATCCCTTCCTCTCTCTTTAAAGTAGAAAAAAACATATCCTCAGCTGAGGATTAAAAAACACACACATTAAAATTATATCAGTAAGAATGCATATCCCATTCTTGCCTCTGAGTCACTATGACACAGAAGCAGCTTCAATATATGACTCAGATGCAGAGCTTCAAATAAGGGGTTGTTGGTCACATTGAACTTCCTAAGGAAACAGGGTCTATTATGTAGTCCAAAGCTGAGGTAGAGCCTTTTTACACATCGTGTCTGCTTGGAGCCTATCAAAATATCACGTCACTCCTACATTCTATGCAGACCTTTTCTTCTCTATTTGTTGAGATGACCCATGGGTACAGTCTTCCTCATGGCAATAGGTCAAAAGACCTGACTTTGTTGGACTATAGGTTGTTTCAGGTCTCAGGCTGATTAGCTTCAAGACTCTCTCTGGTGCGGTCTTTGCCCCTCGCCCCTCAGAGCATTTGCCCAGGATGCCAGGTTGATGCAAGGGTGAAAGAGTAAAGACCTGCAAAGATAACTGAAGGGAATGTATCAAACTTATATGTGGGACTCGACTGCAGCTGGTCCTGCTGGTTTACTCCCGCCCTCCCAGGGGGCCTCAGATGGCCTGCTTTGGAGTTTCTTGCAGAAGAAAGTAATATTTGGCTCTCTCCTTAGAGTCCATCCTTGGTTAGGTTTACAAGGTCTCTGCTAATTCCTTGGGTTGCCCCCCAAATTCTCCTGACAGCTAATAGGAAGGAAATAATACCTAGAAAAACACATATCATGCCTTAGTGATCAGAATATGGATGTGATTTGATTGCCTGATTGTAAGACTCACCGAGGGACACTTTTTGAATAATAAAACTTCTTAAGAATTTTCCTGGATTCAGTGGGAAGTTTATAGAGTTAAACAAATATATTAAGAAAAAAGAACTCATGAGAAAAAGAAGAACGCAGTCCAAAGTTAGCAGAAGGACATAAATAACAAAGATCAGAGCAGATAAGTAAAATAGAGACCAGACAAATAGAAAAGATTAAAAAAATAGCTGATTTACTGAAAAGATAAGACAAAATTGATAAACCATTAAACAGACTAAGCAAAAAAAAAAAAGGAAGACACATAACTCAGAAATGAAGGAAGCTAATTTATTACGGATACCACATGAATACAAAGAATGATAAGAGATTACTGTGAACAACTATATGCCAACAAATTGGATAACCTAGAAGAAATGGATAAATTACTAAAAACATACAACCTATGAAGATTGGATCATGAATCAATAGAAAATCTAAAACAGACCAATAATGAATAAAGAGATTGAGTCAGTAATCAAAAACTCCAAAGAAAAGGCAAGGACTAGATGGTTTCCCTAGTAAATTGTCCCCAACAATTAAAAAGGAATTAATGACAATCCTCAAATTCTTCCAAAGATTGAAGAGGAGGGATTATTCCCAAAATTATTCTATGAGGCCAGTATTACCCTGATACTGAAACCAGATGAGGACACTACAAGAAAAGAAAACTATAGGCCAATATCCCTGATGAATATACATGCAAAAATTCTCAACAAAATGTTAGCAAACTGAAATCAGTAGCACATTGAAAGGATGATACGCCACGATCAAATTGGATTTATCCCTGAGATGCAAAGATGGTTCAATATATGCAAACCAATAAATGTGATACTGTACATTCAGAATGAAAGATAAATTGTACGATCATCTCAATAGATGCAGCAAAAAACATTTGACAAAATTCAACATTCTTTTATGACAACACTCAACAAAATGGGTATAGATGGGTCATACTTTAACATAATAAAGGTCACATAAAACAAACCCACAACTATTATACTCAATGGTGAAAGACTGAAAGATGGAGAAGGAGATAGGCGATAAACAGGAGGTCAGTTCATTAAGGTTACATTTGAGATTCTCCCTGATATTCAAGTGCAAATGTGAGGAGGCTATTGGAAATTTGAGTCTGGAGCTCAGGAGAGAGGTATGGTTTGGAGATAAAAGTGTATCCAACAATTGAGCCCTGAGGATACTCTACATTAAGGATCTGAGAAAAGTGAAGGTGTTAGGTAAGAAATTAGACGGAGCGGCTTGGTGTGGCCTGCCCTGGGTTCTGGTGGGGCCCCGCCAACATTGCCTTCAGACTGCCTCTCTATGGGCAGCCCTGCTGTCCGCAGTTCCTGACAAAGGAGCCTGCTCTTGGCACAAGCACAGGTGCAGAGGAAAATGACATGACCTAATGTAACCTCACTAGGGCCCCAGCCAATTATAATAAAAATCGCATTGCAGTTTTTAAAAAAATATATATTTTATTGAGTTTTTACAGAGAGGAAGGGAGAGGGATAGAGAGTTAGAAATGCCGATGAGAGAGAAACATCGATCAGCTGCCTCCTGCACACTTCCTATTGGGGATGTGCCCACAACCAAGGTACATGCCCTTTGACCGAAGTCGAACCTGGGACCCTTCAGTCCGCGGGCTGACGCTCCATCCACTGAGCCAAACTGGTTAGGGCTGGCATTGCAGTTTTGACTTGTCCCTTCCCCCACTTCCCCTGGAGGTTTTTCAGTATGCATTATGGGTAAGGGCACACAGAGAAGACATGTAGTTATATAACCCTTTTCTGTCAGCCATCCTTGGATGCAAATGAAAGTCTCTACCCAGAAAATCCCTCCTTTAAACCAAATAACCCATGGAGTTCGGGGCCATTGCCTCTCTTGGCTGTTCTGCTCCTGCTTGGAGTGTATTTTCAATAAATCCTACTTTACTTTACTTTCGTTTTTGTTGGCCTTAAATTTTTTTCTGTGCCGACGAGAAGAACTGAGGTCCCAGCCAGGAACCCCAGTTGCTAACAAAAAAGGGACCAGCAAAAGAAACCAAAAGAAAATACTGAGATAAGAGGAAATAAATGCTGAAAGTGTTGTCCCGGAAGTCAAGGGAAGCAGGTGTATCAAGGAGGGAGAGAGAAGTGGTTAAGAGCTTCCACGTGAAGTAGAGTGAGGCCTGAGTATCAACCCTTGGATGCAGAAGTGAAGTTATTGCACACCTTGATAAAATAAGTTTGGGAAGAATGGTGGGTATGGGTGCGTGATTGGAGATGCTTTCATAGAAAATGGGAAATGGTATTGAAGACAGTGAGTATAGATAGACAAATCCATAGAGGAATTTTGTGGCAAGGAGAATAAGATTTGGTAGTGGTGATGGCCATGGTGGTGAGGGGATGGAAAGATGGGAGAAATGAGGAGTGGAGAGCAAAAACTTAATGATTTAGGAGAGGAGAAAGAGGGTAGAACTATCAGAGGGGTATGCTGAATAGGCCAAAGGAGATATGCTCTGTTGCACAGGCGTTTTTCGGGGAGAAGCAGAGCAGGCTGTGCTGGTGCAGATGATGGTAGGCGATGTTATAAATGTGCAATTCCTGGAAGTGTTAATTGCCACCCTTTTCCTTCATTTCCATTTAAAAACTGTGTTGGAGTGGAAGTGACCCACTGAGAGGGAGCTCATAGATGATCTTGACTCCTTGCAATGCTTTACCGGATGGCAACTCTGGATAACCTTTGCAACTCTAACGTTACTTTAATAACTTGCTGTTTTCTTCCCATGACTTTCGTCAACATCCATCAGTTGCTTCTTGAATGAAAATTGCTGATGTAGAGCAAAATGCAAGGTAAACTGGCTGGGGTGATAGTATCCTGGCACTGATAGTCGCTCATGGAAAATGTGTCTGGGAAAACAGATTGAAATTTACCAAAATAAGCAAAGAGGGAGGGCCTTACAATTCATATATAGTCATCATCTCACAATGCTTATCACCACCCTTATTACCCCAAAAAACTGGGGGGAGGAGGGGAGAGAGAGAGAGAGAGAGAGAGAGAGAGACAGACAGACTTAGTGAGGATGTCCCTGTTAAAAAGGAGGCAACAGGGTACAAATGGAGTCACTTGTGGTAGGTTTCATGGCAGCAAACCAAGACTTATTACCTAACGTAATTACAGTTTCGCTGTCCCTGGGAATGTGAGCCAACCTAGAGTTTCCTGGTCAACTCTAGTAGGTAATCTGCTGATAGATCCCTTCTGTTCCCCTTAGGAAGGCACCTTTACCTAAAACAATGCATTCTTTGCTAATAATTAACTTAACTTTCTCTCTGTCTCTGCCTTTAAAAACCTTTCCTTTTCTGCAGCTCCAGGGAGCTCTTCGCTATTTGCTGCTGATTCGTAACTCTTTCAATAAAGTCAATGTGATCTTTAAAATTTACTTAGTTGAATATTTGTTAGTTAACAGTCCTTAAATAACCACTCATAACATCAGTGTTACCTTTTATAATAACTACTCCCCATTTTTTCACTTAAAAAAAAATATTTTATTGATTTTTTACAGAGAGGAAGGGAGAGGGATAGAGAGTTAGAAACATCAATGAGAGAGAAACATCGATCAGTTGCCTCCTGCACACCCCCTCCTGTGGATGTGCCCGCAACCAAGGTACATGCCCTTGACCGGAATCGAACCTGGGACCCTTGAGTCTGCAGGCTGACGCTCTATACACTGAGCCAAACCGGTTAAGGCCCATTTTTTCACTTTTTAGAACTTTGGTGTGTGTGTGTGTGTGTTTGACTAGGACAAAACGGTGGCATCTACCACAGTTTATGCCCTTGGCTCAAAACCCCAACAGAAGCTGCTTCCTGTAGGGAGCCTTATTCTCAAAAGGAAGAGAGCCAGGAATCAGTGGTTTGGCTGTGCCAGACGACGTCACACAGGGAGTGTTCACTGATTCTTTATTTTTTTATTTTTTTATTAATCCTCACCTGAGGATATTTTTTCCATTCTTTTTTGGAGAAAGAGTCGAAGGGAAGGAGAGAGGGAGGGAGGGAGGAAGGGAGGGAGGAAGGGAGGGAGGAAGGGAGGGAGGAAAGGAGGGAGGAAAGGAGGGAGGGAAGGAGGGAGGGAGGGAGGGAGGAAAGGAGGGAGGGAGGGAGGGAGAGAGAAAGAGAGAGAGAGAGAGAGAGAGAGAGAGAGAGAGAGAGAGAGAGAGAGAAACATTGATGCGAGAGAGACACATAGATTAGTTGACTCCTGCACGTGCCCCAAACTGGCTGGAATTGAACCTGCAACCCAGGTATGTGCCCTTGATTGGAATCAAACCGGTGTCCTCCTGGTTCATGGGTTGACACATAACCACTGAGTCACCAGCTGGGCTCATCATTCTCTTTATTTATATTTCTAGCTGCTGATGATCACATATGATTCCATTACATGTATAAACCACAATTTTTACCTGGATGAACATCAAGCGATACTATCACACTGTTGTTTAAGATCCATTTCTTTCTTTCTTTTTTTTTTTTAAATATATTTTATTGATTTTTTACAGAGAGGAAGGGAGAGAGATAGAGAGTTAGAAACATCGATGAGAGAGAAACATCGACCAGCTGCCTCCTGCACATCCCCCACTGGGGATATGCCCGCAACCCAGGTACATGCCCTTGACCGGAATCGAACCCGGGACCCCTCAGTCCGCAGGCTGACGCTCTATCCACTGAGCCAAACCGGTCTCGGCATTTCTTTATTTTTTAAAAAATATTTTTTTTATTGATTTCAGAGAGGAAAGGAGAGGGAGAGAGAGAGAAACATCAATGATGAGAAAGAACCATTGATTGGTTGCTTCCTGCATGCCTCCCACTGGGGGTCGAGCCCACAACCTGGGCATGTGTCCTTGAACAGAATCAAACCTGGGACCTTTTAGTTCATAGGCTGATGTTTTATCCACTGAGCCAAACCAGCTAGGGCTCCTTCCAGGTTTCTTGATAATGCTTATGTTTACACTTAGAAACCTGGTGCATGAATTTGTGCATGGGTGGGGTCTGGCCGGCCGGCCCCCATCGGGGCGATCAGGCAGGGGCAGCCAGGGGGAGGGGCCTCTGGTGGTTGGTGGGCTGGGCTTGTCCTCTGGTCGAACTCCAGGTTGAGGGGGCAATTTACATATTAGCCTTTTATTATATAGGATAGTTGAATTCATACTTATATTTACACAGTTGAGTTTTTTTTTTTTTTTTTTTAATTAAATCTTTATTGTTCAGATTATTACATTTGTTCCTCTTTTTTCCCCCCATAACTCCCCTCCTCCCAGTTCCCGCCCCACCCTCCGCCCTCGCTCCCCACCCACTGTCCTCATCCATAGGTGCACGATTTTTGTCCAGTCTCTTCCCGCATCTCCGACACCCCTTTCCCCCCCAAGAATAGTCAGTCCATTCCCTTTCTATGTCCCTCATTCTATTATAATCACCAGTTCATTCTGTTCATCGGATTATTTATTCACTTGATTCTTAGATTCACTTGTTGATAGATGCATATTTGTTGTTCATAATTTGTATCTTTACCTTTTTCTTCCTCTTCCTCTTCTTAAAAGATACCTTTCAGCATTTCATATAATCCTGATTTGGTGGTGATGAACTCCTTTAGCTTTTCCTTATCTGTGAAGCTCTTTATCTGACCTTCAATTCTGAATGATAGCTTTGCTGGATAAAGTAATCTTGGTTGTAGGTTCTTGGTATTCATCACTTTGAATATTTCTTGCCACTCCCTTCTGGCCTGCAAAGTTTCTGTTGAGAAATCAGCTGACAGTCGTATGGGTATTCCCTTGTAGGTAACTGAGTTTCTTTCTCTTGCTGTTTTTAAGATTCTCTCTTTATCTTTTGCTCTTGGCATTTTAATTATGATGTGTCTTGGTGTGGTCCTCTTTGGATTCCTTTTGTTTGGGGTTCTCCGCGCTTCTTGGACCTGTAAGTCCATTTCTTTCACCAGGTGAGGGAAGTTTTCTGTCATTATTTCTTCAAATAGGTTTTTAATATCTTGCTCTCTCTCATCTTCTGGCACCCCTATAATTCTGATGTTGGTACGCCTGAAGCTGTCCCAGAGGCTCCTTACACTATCCTCGCATTTTTGGATTCTTTTTTCATTTTGCTTTTCCGGTTGGGTGTTTTTTGCTTCCTCGCATTTCAAATCATTGACTTGATTCTTGCGCTCCTCTGTTCTGCTGTCGGGAGTCTGTATAATATTCTTTATTTCAGTCAGTGTATGCTTAATTTCTAGTTGATTCCCCAATATAACATCGAGGGTCTCATTAGTTTTCTTGTAGATCTCATTAAGTTTATCGGCGGCTTCTAAACAGTTCTTGAGAGACCTTAAAAGTGTGGTTCTGAACTCTAGATCTTCCATTGACAATTTTGTCCTGTTTCTTTGTCTCCGCATTTTGTTATGCTTTCTTGGTGCACCCCCTAGTGGTCTTTGTGTGCAGTCTTATAGTTAAATCTTGTAGCTAATTCCAGGGAGGGTTTGACCTCCAGGCCAAGTGGCTATGAGAATCAGCTGTGTCAGCAGTGAGAGAACTTCTGTCCTCTAGGGAGGTGCTAATCTAGCCTTTGCCTGAGGCTATCCGGCAAATGCCTTTGTGCAGGGCTTGGGCGGGGCGGGTCGCACAGGATCAACAGGGTGGGCCGGAGAGAGCAGTAATGGCGGCTCTCCGTCCTGTCCCCAGGGGCTCTGCCTCTCTGAGTCCCAGCACCCGCTGCAAAGCTCGGAGAGAAAGCTGCACTCGCTCTGACCGAAGCCAGGCAGTCCCTCTTCTCCCGTTTGAGTCTGGGTCCCTAAAGACTCGCCCGGATCTGGAGCTCAGAGTCTGCGACTCCCTCCCGATTGAAAACGCCAACCGCGCCCTCCGCCGCCAGCCCGCTCCGCGCGCGCACTCCGCACCTCAGAATTTGACTTCAGCACTGTGCCTCCTCTGAGTGTCCGTATGCGTTTCTCTTTCCTCCTAGTTGTAGGACTTCCATTCAGCCAGCGTTCCAGTGGTTTTGGGTGATGTCCGTTCTGTCTTTTAGTTTCACTTTTGAAGTAGTTGTTCAAAGCAGCAAACTCCGGCGTTAACCTATGCCGCCATCTTGGTTCTCCCCCACAGTTGAGTTTTATATTCTGCTTTTTTTCACTTAACATAAGCAACTTTCTATTTTAATCCCTTTTTTATGCCATGAATTTTTTATGCCATGAATGGCTGTGTAATAGGTTATTAAGTAAAATAATTTTTTACTACTGTGGAACATTTATGTGTTTGCCAACTTTCCACTATATACACAATGGTTCAGTGAACATTTTTGTTCAAAAGGCATCTTATGATCTCCACTTATATATTTTGAAAGTATGGATTACAGGAAGTGAAAATGCTAATGCAAATAGTAAAACATTAGGGACTTTGATGAGTTTCCCAGAATACTTTTTAAAAAAAATTTTTTTAGTTCCAGCTGTTTTTTAAAAAAAATACTTTATTGATTTTTTTACAGAGAGGGATAGAGAGTTAGAAACATCAATTAGAGAGAAACATCGATCAGCTGCCTCCTGCACACTCCCTACTGGGGATGTGCCCGCAACCAAGGTACATGCCCTTGACCAGAATTGAACTTGGGACCTTTCAGTCTGTAGGCCGACGCTCTATCCACTGAGCCAAACCGGTTAGGGTTCCCAGAATACTTTTTAAAGGATTGTCCTAATTTACACTGCCTGTTGAGTTTGATTACACCAGTTTATATCTAATTCACTGGCATGGAGTATTTGCATTAAAAAAAATTTTTTTTTTTTCTCCTATCATAGATGAAAATGATACCTCTGTGTTTAAATTCACATATTTTGAACAGTCTCCAAAAATTTGTTATTTTTACCTTTTGTTCATGATTTCTGTTCTTTTCTGTTTATTCTTCTAAGGATAGATTATTGATATTATTCTACTTAAAGTTATGAGCTTTTTAAATACTTTACACATTAAAGATAGTAACCTGTAATGGCCCTTTGTTTCCTCCTAGCCGTTCCCTTCCCAGTCAAAGTCCACAACAAAAGGCTACTTGCCAATCAAAACCTTAATTCTGGTTTAAACCATTGGCTCTCTGCTATAACCCCACTGCTTAGCGCTGCCAGAGGATAATTATATCGGGGGGGTAGGGGGAGGGGGTCCATGTCCCTAAAAGTTCACAGTTGGTGGTTAGTACATCCCGGGGTGCTCATTTCATGAGGTATACTGGTATAAATGTCTAATTACTATGTTGTACATCTGAAACTAATATAATATTGTATGTCCACTATAATTTATAAATAAAACATTTTTGAAGTTCACAGTTGGGCATCTCATCTATCCAATGCTACTCTCTGTCCCCACACAGGTTCCTACCATATTTCCAAACACCTATTTCACATGTTTGCTCTTCTCCCTTTTTCTCAATCCCTCCCACCCATTTCCCTTCTCTTTCAGATTATCTTGCCTTCTAATTCACTGAAAAATCAGAGCCATCAGTCTGGATCTCTCTGTTTCCTTCCCTGTGTCCTACCAACTTGTCAGTAGCGCCTATGCTTATTGGCTTCTCCATGAAAAAAAGTTGACACTCAACCCCTGAGCCATGCCGGCTGGGCTGTACCTTTTTTTTTTTTTTTTTTTTTTTTTATGAAAACAATCTCAAACATCCAGAAAAGCTGCAAACATAGCATAAAAACTATTTTTTTCTGAATTATTTGAGATCAGGTTGCTAACGTGATGCCACATCATCCTTGAATATTTTTGTTGTATTTCCTACCAACAAGATCATTCTACATAACCACAAGACAGCCATCAATATTAGGATATTAACATTGTTACATTACTACTATCTAATCTGAGATTATACTTAAATTTTGACAATTGTCGCAATATTGTTCTTTGTAAGAAAAGATCCAATTCAGAAGCACATGTTGTATTTAGTTGTCATGTCTTTATATTTTTAAAAAATATACTTTTATTGACTTCAGAGAGAAAGGGAGAAGGAGAGAGAGAGAAACATCAATGATGAGAGAGAATCATTGATTGGCTGCCTCCTGCACACCCCACACTGGGGATCGAGCCCACAATCCTGGCATGTGCCCTTGACTAGAATCAAACCCAGGACCTTTCAGTCCACAGGCTGACACTCTATCCACTGAGCCAAACCAGCTAGGATTAGTTGTCATGTCTTTTAATCTCCTTCGATCTGGAACAGTTCCTCAGTCTTTCCTTGACTTTCATGACTCAGATACTTTTGAAGAATACAGACCAGTTATGTGGTAGCATGTTCCTAAATTTGGATGTATTTGTTATCTTCTCATGGTTGGATTCAGGCTCTCTCTGGTAGGACTGTCACGCAGGTGAAGCTGTGTTCTCATTGCATCCTCTCAGGTGGTGCATAATTTCAATTTGTCCCATCACTGACAAGGTTCACCGTTATCACTTGATTCAGGTAGTGTTTTCCAAGCTTCTCCACTGTAGTCACTTTCTTTCCCTCAGAAATTTTGTGGGGAAGGTAACTATGAAACTATGTAAGTATTCTATTACCCATTAATTAGTTCATTAATATCAATATAAACTCATAGTTTCCTATTTTATTCACTTGGTTATTTTCTATTAACGTTAGTATTTCTTTTTCTTTTTTTATTGTTTAAAGTATTACATGTCTCCTTTTTTCCTGATTGACACCCCCCTCCCCGCTACTTCCACCCCTGAGGGCAAGCCCCCACTGCCCCAGTGTCTTTGTTCATTGGTTATGCAAATATGCATGCATACAAATCCTTTGGTTGATCTCTAACCCCCCTTTCCCCTGCCTTCTCTCTGAGGTTGGATCGTCTGTTCAATGCTACCTTGTCTTTGGATCCATTTTTGTTCATCAGTTTATGTTGATCACTAGAGGCCCTGTGCATGAAATTCGTGCACTTGGGGTGGGGGTGGGGGGTCATGTTCCAGATTGCGAAGGGCACAGGCTAGGCTGAGGGACCTCAATGGTGCATGATTGGGGCTGGGGAGAGACACGAGAGGTTGGCCAGCTGGGGAGGCACCATGGGAGGGCTCTAGGATGTGTCCCGTCTCACTCAGTCCTGGTCGGCTGGGTCCCAGCATCAAGCTAACCTATCAGTTAGAGCGTCTGCCCCCTGGTGGTCAGTACACATCACAGCGAGCAGTTGAGCAACCTTAGCATATCATTAGCATATTATGCTTTGATTGGTTGAACGGCTGACTGGTCGACTGGACACTTAGCATATTAGGCTTTTATTATACAGGATTATATCCCACATATGAGTGAGATCATGTGATACTTATCTTCTCTGACTGGCTTATTTCACTCAGCATAATGCTCTCCAGTTCCATCCATGCTATTGCAAATGGTAAAAGTTCCTTCTTTTTTTTTTTTTTTTAAATATATTTTATTGATTTTTTACAGAGAGGAAGGGAGAGGGATAGAGAGTTAGAAACATCAATGAGAGAGAAACATCGATCAGCTGCCTCTTACACACCTCCTACTGGGGATGTGCCCGCAACCAAGGTACATGCCCTTGACCGGAATCGAACCTGGGACCCTTCAGTCCACAGGCCGATGCTCTATCCACTGAGCCAAACCGGTTAGGGCTTCTTTTTTATAGCAGCATAGTATTCCATTGTGTAGATGTACCACAGTTTTTTAATTCACTCATCTGCTGATGGGCACTTAGGGTGTTTCCAAATCTTAGCTATTTAAATTGTGCTGCTATGAACATAGGGGTGCTTATATCCTTTCTGATCGGTGTTTCTGGTTTCTTAGGATATAGTCCTAGAAGTGGGATCACTGGGTCAAATGGGAGTTCCATTTTTAACTTTTTGAGGAAACTCCATACTGTCTTCTACAGTGGCTGCACCAGTCTGCATTCCCACCAGCAGTGCACGAGTGTTCCTTTTTCTCCACATCCTCTCCAGCACTTGTCGTTTGTTGATTTGTTGATGATAGCCATTCTGACAGGTGTGAGATGGTACCTCATTGTTGTTTTGATTTGCATCTTTTTGATGATTAGTGACTTTGAGCATGTTTTCACATATCTCTTGGTCTTCTGTAGGTACTCTTTCGAAAAGTGTCTATTTAGGTCCATTTTTTGATTGGATTTTGTATCTTCCTTTTGTTAAGTTGTATGAGTTAATATTTATTTTTAATGTTATTTTGATGTTGATTTGTCACCTATTTAACCAATGGGACTCCCTTCAAATAAGCTCTGTGCCCAATTGTCCTATCCCCATCATTTCCTTACTTTATGGCACAAAAAATAATGTGCTCCAGGCTCATCCTGTACTTTTCCTGCATCAGCCCTGAAATCAGTATCTTGTTTCTTTTTAGTGGAATATGGTATTTAGAAGCCAAGATAGGATGCTATATCTTCTTATTGTTTGTTTTTTTAAAATATATTTTTATTGATTTCAGAGAGGAAGGGAGAGGGATAGGGAGATAGAAACATCAATAATGAGAGAGAATAATTGATCAGCTGCCTCCTGCATGCCCCCCACTGGGGATCAAGCCCACAACCCGGCCATGTGTCCCCGACTGGAACCGAACCCAGGACCCTCCAGTCCACAGGCTGACACTCTATCCACTGAGCCAAACCAGCTAGGGCATCATTGTTATTGGAATGTTGCTGATCCCAGCCCCTCTTAGTGAGAGAGTTAACCTGTCAGTTGGAGCGTCTGCCCCCTGGTGGTCAGTACACATCACAGCGAGCAGTTGAGCAGCCTTAGCATATCATTAGCATATTATGCTTTGATTGGTTGAACGGCTGACTGGTCGACCAGACACTTAGCATATTAGGCTTTTATTATATAGGATTATATCCCACATATGAGTGAGATCATGTGATACTTATCTTTCTCTGACTGGCTTATTTCACTCAGCATAATGCTTTCCAGTTCCATCCATGCTATTGCAAATGGTAAAAGTTCTATTTGCTATCTTCTCATGGTTGGATTCATCCCCAGTGGGGTTGTGCCCGCAACCAAGGTACATGTCCTTGACCGGAATCGAACCTGGAACCCTTCAGTCCACAGGCCGGTGCTCTATCCACTGAGCCAAACTAGTTAGACCATAGTCACTTTTAAATCCCTATTATCAATCTATCTATCTATCTATCATCTATCTGTTGAAAACCTTGACTTCACACATATATCTTCAGTTCCAATCCAATATCTCATATTTCTTACTTCCTTCTCAGTTGAGAACTCTGGTTTCTACTTTCCTTAGTAGATTTACTTAATTGAGCAAAACCCCTATATATAACAAATTTCCCACTGGCTCTTTTTCTGTGCATATCCCCATTATATCTTACTTGGGCTCTAAATTCCACACCAGGCAGCCTTCATGGACTCCCTCTTGAACCTTTTTAGATTCTGACATTTCTTCTGGCCATTGTGTCTCCTGCCACACACCACCTCTACCCAGCATGCATGCTTACCTTGCTTTAAGACTGAATTATTCAGAAATGGGCTGGTAGAAAAGAGGAAAGATGAACCTTGCTTTAAAAATTGTGATTTTGTGACCAGCCAGTGAGGCTCAGGGGTTGAGCCTCGACCTATGAACTAGGAGGTCACAGTTTGATTTCCAGTTAGATACATGCCCAGGTTGCCAGCTTGATCCCCAGTGGGGGTCGTGCAGAAGGCAGCCGATCAATGATTCTCTCTCATCATTGATAATGATTCTCTCTCATCATTGATAATGATCCTCTCTCATCATTGATGTTTCTATCTTCCTCTCTCTCTCCCTTCTTCTCTGATATCAATACAAAAATATTTTTTAAAAATTGTTATTTTTAAAATCACAATTATGTATACATTTTTATTTTTAAAGGTGGAACATGAAAAATAACCAACTATTATTTGATATGTATTCTTCTAACTTAAAAAATAATTTTATTTTAAAAATTTATCTTAAAAAATAATTTTACATTCATACAAGCGTTCCTCCCCCCAAAATATATACATTAATCTTTTAAACTGTACTCTCTATTTTTAGAAAAGTGACTGTGACAAGAACACCTACAGTTTGATGGGAAGTCTCCTCTTCCTTGAACACGTTTACTGGGAACATTAGTCAGAACTCTTGTTTACCAGTGACGGAAATCCAACTCCAAGTGGCTTAGGCAAAAGGAAAATGTATTGGCTCATGTAATTGGGAAACTCAAGGTAAAGAGACATTGGGCACACAGCAAGGACACAAAACAGGTAAGCATCTAGGCCAACACTCAGTGCAACCCCACCCAGAGCAGTGGGAGTAAAAACAGCAGTGGTAGCAAGATACCCGCAGATTGGCAATATACAGCAACATGAAAGGAGGATGTGATATACATCTACCAAGAAGAGATTTTGCAAATTCTATCTAGTATCCCACAGAACTAGTTTTTGGTCTGCTGAGTAAGGCTTCCTAACATTGTGCAATTCTAGTTAGCAAATCAAAGGGTTGGGTTCCCAGCTTTGCTCAGAACCATTCCTGTGCAAATAGAATGGAGAAACTATGGGTGAAACTCTAGCAGATAATATTTTGTTCAAAGATAAAACATGGAAGGAAGAAAATGCCTGGATAGATTTAGGACCTTCACCTGTGTCATCAGGACACGGTCACTCCATTTCTTGGTTCTGCTCTTTCTGTGTTGTCATTCTCAGTCAAGCTCCCACTTGAGGTGGTCAGGATGGGCCCTGGTTAGGCCTGAATTTTACTAGCGTTGGCAAGTTTCCGAATAGTTTCAGCATAAGTCCCAGGATTGATCCTCATTGGTTTGGCTTGGGTCAGAAGCCTATCCCTGAACCAATCATTGTGAACAAGGGCTAGAAATTAATATTCAGTTTCTCCTTTTTTTATAGTTAAATTATTGTTCAGCATTAGGCATATTACTGCTCAGTTAGAAGAATCATTTCTAGGCTCCCTTCAAAATATGTGGCCTTATGATTAAATCCTGGGTAATGGTATGTTAGCTGAAGTAATTGTGCAACTGACAATTCACAGTCCTGAAGGAAAGGAATATGTCCTCCTTTTCCCTATTTTTCCCTTTCTGTTGGTTGGAATAAAGACTTAACGATGATCATACTGGACCATGGGAACAAGGGCTACACTTAGAGATGGTAAGGCAACAAGGTCTAAGGAGCTGGGATTCCTGATGTCTTGGAGCTGCCAGGCCATCCTGGACTGTTTATGCTCAAACTACTGCAGAGAGAGAAATTATTATCTTAATTAAACTGCAAACTGATACTTTAGGTACTTGTTTTGTAACCCAGTTTACTCTTGAACTGTGCAACTACTAAGTATTGGTTAGGGTAGATAATTGACCTCCTCTACGAGTATTGGATCACCCAATTTATTTGTACAGTTGAGAAGGCTTCCACCTGCCACTTGCACTTGCAATTTTGGATTCTCTCATACTATAGGCATATATTTTTAATTCTTTATTCATCACTTTTCTGTTTTCATTTCTAAAGTAGCTATTTGATGAAACTTTTTTCTTTTTTATTGAGATTTAATTCACATACCATAAAATTCACTCATTTAAAGTGTACAATTCAATAGTTTATGCAACTATTACCACTACCTAACTCCAGAACATTTTATCATTCCGAAAAGAAACCCTGTACCCATCAGTAGACACTCCTCATTCTCCCCTTCCATCAGCCCCTGGCAATCACTAATTTTTCTGTGTCTATGGCTTTGCCTATTGTGAACATCTGTAGTAATAAAGAGCTAATATGCTAATGGTCGGGACGCTGTAACATGTTGGGGCAGCAGGGGAAGGAGCACAGTGCAGCAGGCGGGAGGCTTCCACGCTCTCCTTCTGCACTGTGACGGGGTGGAGCTGCCACGTTGCTCCAGAGATGGGGGGAAGCAGGGAGGCACCCGGAGAAGGCAGGACCAGCCTGAGGTGACTCGAGGGACTGAGGGCAGGGCTTGAAGCAGCCAGAGAAGGTTTCAGGGCTGGGCCAGGTACACTGGAGCTCTGTGTGGACAGGTTCAGGTGTCAAGGCAGGGCCACAGGTTGGGGGGGCGGCGCCACACAATTTTGCGTGCTGGGCTCCTAGTTTCATATAAATGGGATCATATAAGGTATGACATTTTGTGTCTGGCTTCTTTCACTTAGCATATTTTAAAGTTCATCCATGTTGTAGCATATATCAGTACTTAATTCCTTTTTATGGTTGAATAATATTTCATTGTATAGCTATATCACACTTTAAAAATCTCCCCATCAGTTGATGGACATTTAGGTTGTTTGTACTTTTTAGCTGTTATGAATACTGCTGATATGAACATTTGTGTATAAGTTGTTGTGTGAACTTGTTTTCAGTTCTCTTAGATGTATAACTAGAAGAATTGCTGGGTCATAAGGTAACTCTATGTTTACCTTTTTGGGAAACTGCCCAACTGGTTTCCAAAGCAGTTGTACCCTTTGGCGAAACCTAAATTTGCATATTTTTATGGTATTTAATTTTGTAGGCAGTTAAGCATTATTTGGCTTTGTATTTCATCCCTGATCTAGATAATGGTTAACAGAATATTTTAATATATATTCTGTGGTTGGGCATTTTCCTATTCTGCTCTTATAACTATAGAACCAGCTCAAACTGTTCTATCCTATTTAAAAAAAAAAATACATTTTTTTGACTTCAGAGAGGAAGAGAAGGGGAGAGATAGAAACATCAATAATGAGAAAGAATCATTGATCAGCTGCCTCCTGCACGCCCCACACTGGGGATTGAGCCCACAACCCTGACATGCCCAGACCGGGAATCAAGGTTCAGAGGTCGATGCTCAATTCCATCGGACCGGCCAGGCAGGTCCTATCCTATTTTTAACAAAACCCAGAACCAGAGTTTACACCACTTTATGAGTAACATTTGTGAACCCTTAACTGCTCCCCACCATGGAACCAAAGGACCAGGACATGACAGGGACCTGAACACCGGAACCCTTTCAGAATCGAAGGGTCTGTTGTCCAGGAATATCTGGTGTTGAAAACCCTTAAAATTCGGCCCTGAAACGTGGGTTGGAGAAATAGATTTGAGCCTGCCTCCTGTCTCCTTGCTCGTAGATTCACAAATAAAGCTTCCTCTTTTCTCAAAAGCTGATATCAGAATATTGGCTTCTATGTGCATTGGGCAGGGAGTCCTGGCTCAGTCACACTTTTCATTTTAACACATTGTACAAGTGAAATGCGCTGCCTTTAAAATTTTTGGAGTGTATCTTTGTGTTCCAGTATATGACCAGACTTGTGACATTCCTATCTTCTTGTTAATCAAATTTCTTTATCCTATTTGTCAGTTATTTATTGTAATGTATAACTTGGGGGCATAAAACAAAAAAGAACCCTATAGTGTATAACAGATTCTTCATTAAAATTTTTGCTTCCTAAATAACATTTTTTAAAAAATATATTTTATTGGATTTTTACAGAGAGAAAGGGAGAGGGATAGAGAGAAACATCGATCAGCTGCCTCCTGCACGCTCCCTACTGGGGATGTGCCCGCAACCAAGGTACATGCCCTTGACCGGAATCGAACCTGGGACCCTTCAGTCCACAGGCCAACGCTCTATCCACTGAGCCAAACTGGTCAGGGCCCTAAATAACATATTTAAAAAAAATATTTTTTATTTATTCCAGAGAGGAAGGGAGAGGGAGAGATAGAAATATCAATGATAAGAGAGAAACATTGATCTGCTGCCCCCTGCACATCCCCTACTGGGGATGAAGCCCACAATCAGGGCACATGCCCTGACCGGACTCGAACAGTGACCCCCAGTTCATGAGTCGAAACTCAACCACTGAGCCACGCTGGCCCGGTCTAAATAATATATTTTGATAGTCAAACATTGAAATCTTCAATTACATTTCTACCTATCCCTGCTTTCTTCTTATTCCTCTCCTCTTTATAAATTGTATTTTGTATCTAGTTGTTCAGGATCATTAACTTTTTGTTAAGTTATTTTTATCCTTATTGAGTGATTCTGTTTTTCTACTTAAATTATTTTGCTCTGAAATTTGATATTAAGGTGATGACACTTGAATTTTCTAAATTATACTGACATGATAGATCTTAGATTTCCTAATTATTGTTAATATCTTTTTTTTTAAATCCTCACTCGAGGATATTTTTCCATTGGTTTTTAGAGTGGAAGAGAGAGGAAAAGACAGAAAGAAATATCGATGTGAGAGAAACACATCGGTTGGTTGCCTCCTGCAAGAGCCCCAAACAGGGTCTGGGCTGGGGTGGAGCCTGCAACCAAGGTACGTGCCCTTGACTGGAATTGAACCCAGGACCCTTCAGTCTGCAGGGAGGATGCTCTATCCACTGAGCCAAACCAGCGAGGTCTGTTAATGTCTTTTCAAGTGTGTCTTGTTGCCAGCAAATATCCCTGGCAACTCTTCTTTTTAAATGAGAGTTAATCCATTTACATTTAATGCTCTATTTGAGAGATATTTTTACAGCCCTTCACTTTTATGGGTGTTTGCTCTCCCATTCAGTTACGCAGTATCTATAGGGGACTTTCAACTCATTTTTCTTTTAATGTGATTATAAAATAGTTTGTCTAAACCATTTATTTTTAAACATCATACATTTAAAAATAATCATCATAACATTTTTTTTCTGGAACTGATTATTACCTCTGCAACCTTTGAACTTATTTCTGGAGGTGATAATGGGCAGAGATATTTTTGCAAGCTGGTCACCCAGACAACCTGGCACCTTGCCTACTAATTACAGCCTGGTAAACACCATGTTTGGGTTTCTCAGGCAGGCTCACCTCTGGCTATAACCTCTCTGCCAGGAGATTTGACGGTGAATACTCATCCTTCTCCTGCAGGTATTTTAGTATTTTTGAGGCACAAACATTGTGAGCTGCCCTTAATGGGGAGATAAATGGTCAAGACTTCTTTGCTCCCCAGCTAAGGAGCTGCTTGCTTTAAGATTAAACAAGGCTGTGCACATTTAAGCTGTATCTCTTTTAATTCAGTGAAATTTTATATTTTACATGTCTTAGATTCCAGAATTGTTTATCTGTTTTTTCTTTGCATTGTTTAAACATATATTTTGTCTACTTAATTTTTACATTTCTGTTTGTACTACATGTATGTTTTGTGTCTAATCAACTGTAATTTCCTTATAATGCATCATTTCCCCCCCCCATTTTAACTATTTTATTCTATTTAAAAAATTTTTTTTGGTTCCCAGTTTTAGTCACAAACTCTTACAAAATTTGCCAGATAAATGAGCTTTAAGCCTCCTCTTCCTCCTCTTCTTCATCCTGGTTTATCTGGAAGTAACGCAATTTGGAACTCTCTTTGCTGTTAGCAACTGTGCGCAACCAGTCATGCAGATTCTTCTTCGGGTATTTTTTGTGAGATATTTCACGTACCTTTTGGAAAAGGGCGCCTCAGAAGTTACAGTGATGTTACTCTTGTTCCTTTCAATGACTACAACCCCTTCACCAAGACTCCCATTCCCAGCTTTTCCATTCACTTTGCTTCTCTCCTGAAGAAACTGCTCAAAATTAGCAGCACCCATGATTCCATCTGGATGGCTGCGGTCAGGGTAGACTTCAGAGCCTGCTCCTCCTTTTTTGCCCTCTTTGGCACAGGCTTTATCATGGGAGCCGTGGCGGCAACAGAGGCAGAAATGGAGGTGACCACCTATTAAAACTTTTTTCTCTAAATTTAATAATTTTATGCTTATCTTTTTATTTAATTTATTAAAACGGTGCCACATGCTAAATTTTGACTTTTATATAATCTTTTATGTTTTATTTCCCCTCTAATTTTGAAAATAATTTTGTCATTTTAATTTATCTTTTAATTTCACTTTTTTTAATCTTTATTTTTCAGAGCATTTGCTATTTTAATTTTTGACTTCTTGACTTACTTTATAAATTTTATAATTTCTTAATCTTTTAGCTGTTGGTATTGAGCAATCTTTTATTTTTAATTAATTGTATTATTTATTGTTAAACAGTAGTTCTGGTGCCGAAACCGGTCTGGCTCAGTGGATAGAGCGTCAGCCTGTGGACTGAGGGGTCCCAGGTTCGATTTCAGTCAAGGGCATGTACCTGGGTTGTGGGCACATCCCCAGTAGGAGATGTGCAGGAGGCAGCTGATCGATGTTTCTCTCTCATCGATGTTTCTAGCTCTCTATCTCTCTCCCTTCCTCTCTGTAAAAAATCAATAAAATATATTTAAAAACAAAACAAAACAAAACAAAAACCAGTAGTTCTGGTTTTTAAATATTTTTCCAGCTTTATTGAGATATAATTGCCATATAACATTGTGTATGTTTAAAGTGTATAATGTGATATTCATGGATAATGTGAAAGTAAGGTAAATTAGGTAAGTTTGTATCCTTTGACCGACATCTCCCCATTCTCCATCCCCTGGCAACCACTGTTCGTTCTACTCTCTATTTCTATGAATTTGGCTTTTTTAGATTCCACATATAAATGAAAGAATACAGTATTTGTCTTTGTCTGACTTATTTCACTTAGCATCATACCCTGAAGGTCCATCCATGTTTTCATGAATGACAAGATTTCCTTCCTTTTTCACAGCTAAATAATATTCCATTTGTATATGTATCTCTCTCTCTATCTATACATATGTGTGTGTGTGTGTGTGTGTGTATGTTTATATATATTCTCATATTTTCTTTATCCATTCAGTCACTGATGGACCTAGATTGTTTCCATGTATTGGCCACTATGAAAATGCTGCAATGTATAATGTAAATATATCTCTACATGATAGTGATTTCATTTTATTCAGATACTAGAGGCCCAGTGCACAAAAATTTGTGCACTCGGAGGGGTCCCTCAGCCCGGCCTGTGCCCTCTCGCAGTCTGGGACCCCTCGGGGGATGTCCACCTGATGGCTTAGGCCTGCTCCCCAGGGGATTGGGCCAAAACTGGCAGTCAGACATTCCTCTGGCAGCCCGGGAATCCTCGGGGGGTGTCCACTTGCCAGCGGGGAGCAGGCCTACGCTGCAGTTGGACATCCTTAGCGCTGCTGAGGAGGCAGGAGAGGCTCCCGCCACCACCGCTGTGCTGGCAGCTGGCAGCCTGGCTTGTGGCTGAACAGAGCTCCCCCTGTGGGAGTGCCCTGACCACCAGTGGGCATCTCCTGCATTGAGCGTCTGCTCCCTGGTGGTCAGTGTGTGTCATAGTGACCAGTCATTCCCAGTCTTTCTACTGTTAGGGTCAATTTGCATATTACCCTTTTATTATATAGGATAGAGGCCTGGTGCATGGGTGAAGGCCGGCTGGTTTGCCCTAAAGGGTGTCCCGGATTAGGGTGGGGTCCCGCTAGGGTGCCTGGCCAGCCTGGGTGAGGGGCTGAGAGCCGTTTTCAGGCTGGCCACACCCCCTTCAGGGTGGGGGTCCCTACTGGGGTGCCAGGCCAGCCTAGGTGAGGGACTGATGGCTGTTTGCAGGCTGGTCACACCCCTTTCAGGTTGGGGGTCCCCACTGGGGTGCCTGGCCAGCCTGGGTGAGGGGCTGATTGCTGTTTTTAGGCTGGCCATGGCCGTGGGCTGGAAGTAAGTATCTGGGATTTATTTAACTTCTATAATTGAAACTTTGTAGCCTTGGTCTGGCTCAAAGCCTGGATGGCCCCTGGCAGCCCATGTTCCCAGCTCTTCCTTGAGTGGAGGCCACGGCGGCTGGAAGCAGGTATCTGGGATTTATTTATCTTCTATAATTAAAACTTTGTAGCCTTGAGTGGAGCTCAGAGCTGGCCAGGGCAGGCGGGAAGCTCCTGCTCACTCCAACTCCGTAGCTGCCGCCATCTTTGTGATGGAATGACGGAGTGAGTGTGTGATGGTTAATTTGCATATTACTTTTTTATTAGATAGGATATGCCCAGAAGTTGTCTTGCTGAATCATCTGATAGTTTTATTTTTAATTTCTCTAAGAAACTCCATAGTGTTTTCCATAGTGCTGCACCAATTTACATTCTTACCAACAATGTACAAGTGTCTCATTTTCTCCACATTTCACTAGCACTTGTTTCTTGTCTTTTTTATAATGGCCATTTTAATAGGTATGGGGTGATATTGTGGTTTTGATTTGTATTTCCTTGATGATTAGTGATATTGGGCACCTTTTCATATACCTGCTGGCCATTTGTATAGCCTCTTTGGAAAAATGCCTATTCAGATCCTCTGCTTATTTTTAAATTGGATTTTGTTTTTTGCTACTGAGTTGTATGAGTTCCTTATATATTTTGGATATTAACCCGTTATTAGATAGATATATGGTTTGCAAAGATTTTCTCCCATTTTGCAGGTTGCCTTTTCATTTTGTTAATGATTTCTTTTGCTGTGTAGAAGCTTTTCAGTTTGATGTTTTAGTTTTTTTATTTTTGTTTTTGTTTTTTTTGTGTGTCATATCCAAAAAACCTGTTGTTGAGACCAATGTCAAGGAGCTTTTTCCCTATGTTTTTGTCTTAGAATTTTAAGGCTTTAATTTTAGGTCTTACATTTAAGTCTTTAATCCTTTTTCCCCCCAAAATATATTTTGGAAGCTGCCTGTGCACTCAGCCCTCCTCCCCCAAGCCCACCCACTTCCTCCTGTCTGTCCACAGACCCATCCCACCCCCTTCTGTCTTTCTAGGCTGCAGCTCAAGGGTCAAGAGGTCAAGAGGGATCTCCAGAGAGGTGGGTGGGGAGTGTCAGAGGGCTGGGTGACTGCATCAGGAATGGCAGCATGGTGCCTCCAGGCTGATCGGCAGGGGACTGTTATCTCCAGCCTGGCACCTGGGGGCCTTTCTCCAGGGCCCTAGGAACATGGGGGTGGGAGGTAGGCTATTGGCGACAGAGGTTGGAATTGGGGATCTGGAGAGGTGCACGTAACCCACACTCCCAGCTTTCCTCTTACCTGTCCATCCCAGACCTACCCAACTCCCACAGCACGTAAGATAATGGGTTGGATTGCCTCAGCCTTTTGGCGAAGACCAAGTGTAGAAAATGGGATGGCATGAGGGCTTGGTCCCAGGGGCAGGTGGGAGGTGGGGCAGGCGTGTGGGAGGCGAGGTGTGAGGAGGACAGAGGGAGGGAGAGGTGACTGACTCCCTCCCCCCCGCCCCCCACCGCATTCAATCAGGAGGGTGGTGGGTGGAGGAGGCAGCAGGACCACAGAAGGTCAGGAGAACCAGGAATGGGGCACATATCCTATGGCCATCCAGTCCGTTGGCTGGACCTACGAGCATCCCAGCAGCTCCACACAAAGGGTGATTCGGTTGTGCCAGGCCACGGGCAGGATGCGCACCAAGCTGGCCAGAAAGGGCATCTCGAACATGTTCTTCTTGTGGGAATTATTGTCAAAGTTGCCTGGGAAGATCTTCTGCCTTCACCCCCGAGTCCTTATACTCGGTCCGGTTCCAGTCATCATTACTGTGGCCACCTTGTAGGCTGTCACGTACTGGATGCTGCCGCGGAATCAGGCCCCCTGCGTGATGATGCGGGTCACTTGTTTCTGAGAGCCAAAGTCGATCTACAGCACTCGGAGGCAGGTCCAGGCATTGAACTTGCCCTGCTGGTCCAGCCGCGGGAAGTAGAGATGCCAGCTGAAGGAATTCAGGCTCCAGGTCTTGTAGATGCTGGAGGCCGTGATTTTCTTGTCAGTGATGAATTTGTCCTTCATGCCCAGGGGTTTCATCACATCCTGCATTCAACTCACAGCCAAGGAGCTCAAAGCAGAGGGTGCAGCCCCGATGGCAGCTAACGGGCACCAGCCTCACATACTGCACCTCTTGAGGGAAGTCAAACATGTTGTCCTTCAGGCTACTGTTGTCCACATTAGCCAGAAATACCTTGTCTCCTGAGTTCCTGTCTTCCTGGATGAACTTGAACTTTTTCCTGTCCAGGCTGTAAGCCACCTTGAACATCTTCACGTACTCAGCTCTGCCTGCGTGGCTGGTGCCCTGCGTCACCCTGCCCGTCACATGCATCTTGCGCAGCAGTTTCACCTGGATCCAGGGGTTCCTATCGTAGTTGCCGGCTGTCCAGGCATTGACAAGGCCCGAGCGGTGCAGGCGGGCCAGGTCCCGGGCCCAGCGCTGCAAACCATGACGCCCAAGTGCACAGAAGAAGGGGAGATCTGCCAGTCGGCAATGGCACCGGTCTCCACGTCCAGCGGCATGGCGCACCAGCTCTCGCAGTGGATGCTCCTGTCGCCTTGCGGGCACTCGCAGACGTACTGTGTGCAGACATTGCCACAGTATGCCTCCTCCCCAGGCACCTGGCATTCGGCATCATTGTGGCAGGGGTTTTGGAAACGGATCTTTCTCAGTCTTGTTGCAAAATGGGCCCCATAAAGCCTTCGGGGCAGAGGCAATAGGAGAGCTCGTCGTGTCCCGACAAGCGGGCCCCACCATTCAGGCACTCGATGGAGTCACAGAAATCACCGGGGCCTGCGAAGAGGCCCGAGGCGCAGAGCTGCAAGCCGCAGAGCACTGCCAGCAGGCGAGGGCCCGGCATGCTGCACGCAAGTGGAGGACCTGGCGCGGAACTGAAGATCGGGCCATGCAGACAGCGGCTCTCACTCCTACTCAGTCTTTAATCCTTTTTAAGTTAATTTTTGTGAGGGGTGTAAGATAGCGGTCCAATTTCATTCTTTTGCATGTGAATATATAGTTTCCCTAATACCAATTATTAAGAGACTTCTTTTGGCTCCTTTGTCAAACATTAGTTGACCATCTATCTGTGATTTATATCTGGGCTCTCAATGCTGCTCTGTTGGTCTATTGTCTGTTTTTAGGCCAGTACCATACTATTTCAATTACTATACAGTACCTTTATAGTAGTGGTTCTGACTTTTTTGTTCCACAATATACCTGAGAGATAGAAAACATTCCCTTGAGGAAGAGTGGCTCCCTATGTCTGAGGGAACTACATATTTCATTATACTATTAGCAATTTATGCCAGGACAACAGACATAAATCAGTATTGTTCCAGGAAAACTGGAACATATGGCCACCATAATTACAGCAGTGATTTTCAAATGGGGAAAGGACTTAATCTCTAAAAGAGTTATGAGTATGTTAAAATCACTAGAGGTATAAATATCAGTTAAGGTCTAAGTAGAAAAAGAGAAACCATGGTGGTTATTTTAAGAGAGAAAACTTCACATAAAGAATTGTGAACCAGCCCTAACTGGTTTGGCTCAGTGGATAGAGCGTCGGCCTGCGGACTGAAGGGTCCCAGGTTCGATTCCGGTCAAGGGCATGTACCTTGGTTGTGGGCACATCCCCAGTAGGAGGTGTGCAGGAGGCAGCTGATCGATGTTTCTCTCTGATCGATGTTTCTAACTCTCTATCTCTCTGTAAAAAATCAATAAAATACGTTTTTAAAAAAAGACTTGTGAACCAGTGATTGAGAGAACGGAAAGATCAGAAGGGAACACTGGAGTTTTGTGGAGGTAGAACTGCAAGAAGCAAATGCCACTCCTAAGGCTGGGAAAGAAAATATGTTGGGATTATTTGAATCGTGGTGCCCTAAGGAGAGACCCCCGCCTCCCCAAGGAGGTGGAAATCAGATCCCTGAGGACGAGGCACTGGCTGAATGATGCTGGAACCATAGGAGCTTGGAGGATGTCGCTACAGAGCTGCGGGTCAGCTTTGTGGAGAGAAGGTGCCAGCTGGCTGGTGGTGGTAGCTCAGAACGAGACCAGTGTGGAGAAAGTAGAAAAGAACTGTGACCTGCAGTCAAGTGTTGCTACTGAAGCCAAGTGTTGATGACAGAATAAAGAATGATTGCTATGGGAACACCGACAGGAATAACGAGCAAACAGGACTATGTGAATCCCTCATCCTTCCAGCCTCCAGTCTCCCTGTTGAGTCTCTGTTAGAAGATCCTAATGGAAAGAGCTGGCAGAAGATTAATATGATTTGCAGAGTCCCAGGCACAGCAGTATAAAAGAGAGCAACGAAGGGTATAAACTTAAGGAAATAGCTTCATAACCAACACATTTCATCCGTTTGGCTACTCAGCATCCATTCAATTCTTCTACATAGGCTGAATTTCCATAAAATAACAAAACAACTTTATGCCTTTGATGACAAGATACTTTCCTTTGTACAAATAAAGACATTCTCATTCTCTCCCCATAATGAGAAGACACAAAGTCCTCATACCCATTGTATCCTCCCCTGGGTAATGAGTAAAGTATCCTTATTTGAAGGTAGGTGTATAGCTGGTTTAAAAAATAAGCACCCTTTCATCCTATGCTATGTCTCATTAGAGTGAGGACCCAAATATTTTTCATTTTCCAGGAGAGAAAAGGATTCCATTTTTCACAAATTTGTATTTCTTTTTTTTTTAAATATATTTTATTGATTTTTTACAGAGAGAAAGGGAGAGAGAGAGTCAGAAACATCGATGAGAGAGAAACATCGATCAGCTGCCTCCTGCACATCTCCCACTGGGGATATGCCTGCAACCCAGGTACATGCCCTTGACCGGAATCGAACCTGGGACCCTTCAGTCCGCAGGCCGACGCTCCATCCACTGAGCCAAACCGGTTTCGGCACAAATTTGTATTTCTGAAAAATAGCTTCATTAATCTTCAGGTGCTACTGTTGCCATAGATAGTCAAGGAGCACAGCTAGGGAGTCTCCTCCATTGGCCAAGATGGGGCAGAGGGGAGGTTCATACACTGAGTATGCTAAAAGCTAGAAAGATGAATGGACAGAGCCCAAGCCTGCCAAAAGCTAGCAACATAATTGGTTAGAAAAAGAAGGTCCTCCCCTCCCTATCTCTATAAGAACCATAGGCTTGAGCAGGAGGGAGATGGTCTTTGAGACAGGAGTCCACCATTCTCCCAGGTCACAGCACATGAATAAAACCTCTTTCCTTTTGCACCAGCAACTGTCTCACAAGTTTAGCTTTTGTTGCAGCAAACAGCCAAACCTGCATTTCAGCTATACTACCTCAGAATGTTATTCCACTTATAATGCTATTGATGCCGAACCCAGGTTTGGCTGCCTACTGCTTTGAAAACCAATACTTGAGAGGCAGGTGCTGGTATAAAAAAAATGGTTTATTCAAGAGCTGGCAGCCTGAGAAAGATGGGAGATTGTTGTTAACATCTCTGTGCAGGCAGGGTTTTATAAGAAGGAAGAGGGAAAACAGAACAGCGTGATCAAGGGGAGGGGATTGAAAAGTTCTCTACATGCAGACTAGCACAATCCATTCTGATAAGGACGTTGAAACAGGTCAAGCAATGGTCTGGTGCACATTGTCCTGGTTTTATATCGTCCTGGTTTTACAGTTGAAGGTTAGCAAATTTCCTGAAGCTGGAATGTCTGAAGGTTAGAGTCTGCTTCTTTTAAAGTTAGTTCCTAGAATATGCCATTTTTCTATAAGTTACATGGTAGTCAGAGTCAGCAAGCAGAGGTTGATCTATGTCAGCTGACTTCTTGTGGTTAGTCTGTTCTTAGCTGGGATAGGAACTAAAACCTGCTAGTTCCCCATAACGTTCCGGATACATGCTGTTAGCACTTGTTAGTTCTCATTATTTCTATAATGACAGGGCTGCCAATTTCTTCTGCTATCTGAGTTAGCATTATTGATTACTATAGCAATATAAAGCTATACGGCCCGTTACACTATGTTTACCAGACTTCTGTTTATTCCAATAGAGACCCTGTCTGTCCTAGATGGTTTGGCTCAGTGGATAGAGCGTCATCCTGTGGACCAATGGGTCCTGGGTTCGATTCCAGTCAAGGGCACGTACCTTGGCTGCAGGCTCCTCCCCAGCTCAGGCCCTGAAAAAGGAATTGCTTTCTTAGACAGGGTCTAAGAGAAAGACAGAGAAACATTGATGTGAAAGAAACACATTGATTGGTTGCCTCCTGCACATGCCTGACCAGGGCACGGTTTGAGGAGGAGCCTGCAAGCAAGGTACATGCCCTTGACTGGGTTCAAGCCCGGGACCCTTTGGTTTATAGGCCGACACTCTATCCACTGAGCCAAACTGGCTAGGGCTGTTTTTATGATTTTAGAAAGAGGAAGGGGGTGGGAGAGAGAGAGAGAGAGAGAGAGAGAACAAGAACTGGGATCGAGCCTGAAATCCAGGGATCGAGCCTGAAACCCAGGCATGTGCCCTGACTGGGAATTGAACTGATGATCTCTTGGTGCACAGGACAATGTTAAATCCACGGAGCCATACTGGCAGGGCCAATTGGCTACTATTTATTTTTATTTTATTTTTTATTGATTCCAGAGAGGAAAGGAGAAGGAGAGAGAGATAGAAACATCAATCATGAGAGAGAATCATTGATCAGCTGCCTCCTGCATGTCCCATACTGGTTGACTAAGCCCACAAGCTGGGCATCTGGCCTGACCTGGAATCGAACTGAGACCTCCTGGTCCACAGATTGATGCTCAACCACTGAGCCAAGCCAGTTGGCTACTCTTAATAGCCTTTGGCCCACTAGTACTAGGCTTGTTTAGGTAAGGTTAATTCATTGAATTGGTAGCTATAATCCCTTAATCCTAAATGTCATATATTTAATAGCTGCTTCCTTTCAGGTTTAGAAGATTTCCCAGAGCATACCCCCTGTTACTGAATGACCAAACTTCAATCTGTGAGCTTTTCTTCTGAGCTTTAATATCTTGGATCTAAAAGGAACCTGGATTTGAGAGAATAGATGTCCTTATTTTCAACGCAGCAGGTGCTTCTTTCTAATTCTTTGAAGTCAAAGTATTGACAAAGGCAAGGATGAATTGACTGTTCTAATCTTTGTCAATATCACTTATTTACCAGGTTCTTATACAAGAACAAATTCTTGCTTTTAAAAATTTGGATCCATTAAGAAGGGTAATACATACATCACTTATACTCTTCCCACTAAAATAAAACTGCATCTGTATCTGGCATTCTATTGAATCACTTAGACAGTCTTTATTCTGATAATTGGCACAATTATGTACAGAATTTGAAGTCCCTGGACCTGTTCTGGATCATCACTCAACTTCTGTGACTAACCATTCTTTCCCTTAGGTCATATCCCTATAGACAATTTTGTGAATTTAGGATGAAAGATCCTGCCCAATTGATTTACAAACGTAATTTGATAATATTGAATAGAACCTTAGAGCTGTTGTTATGAACCAGTACTTCTCAATTTTGCATTTGTCTATGAATTAGCTGAGTATCCTGTTAAAATGTGGATTCTGATTCAGTAAGCGTGGTGCAGAGTTTGAGATTCTGCATTTTAGAATAAATTCCTAGGTAATGCCAGTGATACTAGTCTGTAGAACATAATTTGAATAGCAAGGTTCTAGGATGTGTAAGTAGCATCTCCATGCTTTTCAGCATGCTCGGGGTAGGTGTCATGAACCCTTTCAAAGGCAGATTTCTAGAACCTGACTGTGCACAGGTTGTGACTTTCGAGATTGGCTAATAAGAAAAGTAATAAGTAATGGCAGCTTTAGCACATAATTTGTGTCTGCTCTGTACTGAAAATCCACTAAAATGATAGTAAATGGCTTTAAAAATAAGATAATAAATCTCAAGGAAAAAGAGAAGACTCGCAGTAATGAAATTTTAGGAGCTAGAAAGCAAATGGACAAGTGGTAAATGATTTAGCAGAATTGCAAATATTGAATAACAAGCCAGCAATGGGGAACCTAAGAAGCAACTCATTTACTTGGGGAAACTCCCAAAGATATCTCTGGAAATTGGGGTAAAGACTGAGAAAAGGAGAATTATTTGAAAGCCTCTTAAGGAACAGATCATCCCTCCTAAACATATACAGCAACTGCTCCTCACACCTGGGATGAGGGAGTAAAACAGTGAATATTTAGATGGAGATGGGGGAAGGCACTTGACAGAATTGAGAGCATGGATATTGTACTGAAAATGGAATGGAATTAAAATAATGAGAGCTGAAACCCTGGTTTCTGCCTTCTTACTATATTTGGCAACCAGGATGGTGGCAGCCAGATACCCTCCAGGTGGGAGACTGGAAAGCTTCTCTTGGGAAGCTAACAAATCCAAGAGGAAAAAAAAAGCCTAGGACACTGATACCAGGGATCCACTGAAACAGTCCAGTCAGAGCCAAATAATGAGGATCATAATTGACGAGCACCAGCAATTTGTAGTTCTTTAGTTCCTCAATGTTAAGTGTGAACAACAGCTAAGGATCAACAGACATTAGAAGAAAACCGCAAGTGTGGAATTCAGAGGCCAAAATGGCTGACAAAATAAAGCTACCTGCAGGAAGTAGAAAACACAGCATACACAAGTACTCTCAATATCCTCAGAAAAATAAGAGAAAATATTGCACACATGAAACAAGAAGAGTATGCTATTAAAAAAAGAACATCCAGGAGAAAAACCAAGATGGTGGCATAGGTAAAGACCGGAAATTGCTGCCTCGGACAACCACTTCAAAAATACAACTAAAAGGTGGAGAAACCAAGATGGCGGCATAGGTAAACACCTAAAATTGCTGCCTCGCATAGCCACTTCAAAAATACAACTAAAAGACAAAACGGACATCATCCAGAACCACAGGAAGGCTGGCTGAGTGGAAATTCTACAACTAGAAGGAAAGAGAAAAGCACACAGAGACTCAGAGGAGGTGCTGAAGTAAAGTGCAGAGGTACAGAGGTGTGCGTGGAAAGGGCTGGAAACTGAGGACATGGTTGTCTTTTTTAATTGGGAGGGAGTCACAAGCTCCCGACTGCTCTGAACTCCAGTTCCAGGCGAGTCTCTGGGGACCCAGACTCATACCGGGAGAAACTGGACTGTCTGGCATTGGGCAGAATTTAAGGGCGGCTTTCTCTCAGAGATGCTTGCAGCGATTACCCGGACACTGACACCCGGGGCCTCTAAGGCAGGGCTGAGGATCAGCCATAGCTGTTTGTTCCATCCTGTTGATTCTCTGAGACCCCACCCCACCCAAGCTGTGCCCAAAGGCTTTTGCATATGAAAGGCCTGGCCCTTTGCAATCTAAAATTTTCTAACTAACTGCAGCTGTGTCAGAGAGACCCAGAACATCCAAAAGAAATCCCAAGGCGCCACAGCAGCTTGCATTGCTTCACAGCTGGGCCTCATCTGGGCACCCCTAAACCCCAAACAAAGATGAGGAATCTGCAGATCTCTCCGTAGCTCCTGCTGGGTAGCCTCAGGCAGAGGCTAAATCAGCACCTCCTTAGAGATTCAAGAGCCAGTGTACCCAGTGGTCAGAGTGGGACCATCCAGATTACAACTCCTCAGATCCATAAGGGACACACTCAGGGGGCAGACTCAGTGAGCACCAAAGCCCCACTGAAGCAAGTCTTGCCCCAGAAGGGTGTCTCCAGCACAGAAGTTCTCCCACTGCAGACACAGCTGATTCTCACAGCCAATTGGCCTGGAGGTCAATTCCTCCCAGTGATACCTACAACAATCAAGGCTTAACTACAACAAGACTGTGCACAAAGCCCACAAAGGGGTGCACCAAGAGTGTCCACCTCAGGTAATTGGAGAGGCTGAGCCACTGGGCCCTATAGGACACCTAGCACAGAAAGCCACTCTACCAACACAGGGAAGCAGCCAAAATGCGGAGACAAAGAAATAGGTCACAAATGACAGAAATGGAGGAAAGCAAACTACTGGATATAGAGTTCAAAACCATGGTTATAAGGTTTTTCAAGAATTTTCTAGAAACAGCCGATAAATTTAGTGAGGCCCTCAATAAATCTAGTGAGACCCTCCAGGATATGAAAAAGGACCAACTAGAAATTAAGCATACACTGACTGAAATAAAGGATATTATGCAGAGATCCAACAGCATACTAGAAGATCGCAAGAATCAAGTCAAAGATTTGAAATACAAAGAAGCAAAAAACACCCAACTGGAAAAACAAAAAGAATCCAAAAATATGAAGATAGTGTAAGGAGCCTCTGGGACAACTTCAAGTATACCAACATCTGAATTATGGGGGTGCCAGAAGAAGAGAGAGAGCAAGATATTGAAAACCTATTTGAAGAAATAATGACAGAAAACTTCCCCTACCTGGTGAAAGAAATAGACTTACAAGTCCAGGATGCGCAGAGAACCCCAAACAAAAGGAATCCAAAGAGGACCACACCAAGACACATCATAATTAAAATGCTAAGAGCAAAAGACAAAGAGAGAATCTTAAAAGCAGCAAGAGAAAAACAGTTAGTTACGTACAAGGGAGTACCCATACGACTGTCAGCTGATTTCTCAACAGAAACTATGCAGGTCAGAAGGGAGTGGCAAGAAATATTCAAAGTGATGAATACCAAGAACCTACAACCAAGATTACTTTATCCAGCAAAGCTATCATTCAGAATTGAAGGTTAGATAAAGAGCTTCACAGATAAGAAAAAGCTAAAGGAGTTCATCACCACCAAACCAGTATTATATGAAATGCTGAAAGGTATCCTTTAAGAAGAGGAAGAAGAAGAAAAAGGTAAAGATACAAATTATGAACAACAAATGCACATCTATCAACAAGTGAATCTAAAAATCAAGTGAATAAATAATCTAATGAACAGAATAAACTGGTGAATATAATAGAATCAGGGGCATAGAAAGGGAGTGGACTGACTACTCGGGGGTAGGGAAAGGGGTGTGTGGGAAGAGACTGGACAAAAATCGTACACTTATGGATGAGGACAGTTGGGGGGGTAAGGGCAGAGGGTGGGGTGGGAACTGGGTGGAGGGGAGCAATGGGGGGAAAAAAGAGGAACAACTGTAATAATCTGAACAATAAAGATTTAATTAAAAAAAAAAAGAACATCCAATGAACAAAAAGGAGCTCTTGGAAATCTGAAAAACATCAGTGAAAACTCAATGCGAGGACTAGAATATTAAGTGAGAAGAAATCTCTCTTTAAAAAAAAGCAAATCCATGGAATGGAGAAAAGAATAATATTAGAAGTAACTTCCAAATAATAATTCTAGAAAGAAGGCACAAAAATAGTGGTGGTGGTGGTGGTGGGGCGGGGTATGACTTTTTTTGTTAATTCAATATATTTTTCTAGAAACAAAGGACATGAATTTCCAGATTGATGGGTCCCTGGAGCGCCCAGCACAATGGATGAAAGCAGACCCTCGCTGTGGTACTGGGGCAGATCAGAGTGAAAGTAGAGAGCAGCGGGGACAAAGAGAAGATTCTATAGACTTCCAGAGAGGAAAACAGGATTCTTGCAACTGGTCAAGATTCTTGCAAATGGTGTCAGATTTCTCAGCAGCAATGATGGAAGCTAGAAGAGAAAGGAGACATGCCTTACAATTTCAGAATGAAAAGAGCTTTCCATCCTGGAGTTCTTCATCCAGTCACTACCAGTTAAATATGAACATAAAATAAAGACATTTTCAGATGTGGAAATTCTCAAAATATGATCTCCCATGCACCCTTTGTCAGGAAACTTCTCCAAAATGAGTGAATTAACCAAGAAAGAAGAAGACATAAGGATCCAGGGAACAGTGGGTCCAATACAGGAAAAAGGCAAAAGGAATCTCTGGGATAATTTCAAAACTTTGTAATTATCTTGTTTTATTTAATTTGGCAAAGGAAAAGAAGTGTAACCTGTTGTCACAATAACTACCTTAGAACTGTGATCCTTAAATCAGACAGACATAGATTTGATAGTACCCAAACAAATGTCATTTAAAGATCTTTAAGACTGGCAGCAAAAAAAAAAAAAAAAAAAGACTGGCAGCAATAAATAGGGAGGATATGAAAATAATACAGCCTAGAATGTAACTGGAAATGATCTTTTGGATCTAATCAGTGGGTGAGGCAATGTGGATGGGGGTTTGCAGACTTAAACCAGACATGAAAATTAGAGGTCACACAATCAAATGCAGGGTCAGGGGACTGTGTAAGAAAGAAGTAGGGACATTAAAAGAGGCTTCTAGCATTACTTGTTCTCCATCATTATGAGAAAATTCATTCTAGATGTTGCTTCTAGTTGCTAATAAACTTCTAGTCTCAAGATGGAGCCCGCTGCTGTCCAGGGTGCCATGCCAGCAAACTGAATTTTGGGATTCCTGTATATGCTCTGCTTGACCAGAAACGCAGTGTATCCAGTCAGCCAGTCCCCAAACACTAGGCCAACTCTGGACTTTTCATTTATTTCCTTAATCTTGTTCCTTTATCTTTCTAAATAAGGTCATATATGCAACCCCAGTCAACTATGCCCTGTTTTGACATTAGAACTTCTAATGCTCTCCAAAACTCACTCTTGACCAAAATCCTTCAGGAAAAGTGCTCCACTGCCTGTGAAACACTGTACTCCCCCAATCCATGGGTTATTTTCCATGAGTAAAGGACATCAAACTCATCACTAAATTGGCCCTGGCTAGTGTGGCTTAGTTGGTGGGGCATTGTCTCATGCAGTGAAAGGTTGCTGGTTCAATTCCTGGTCACCTGGGTTTGGGGGCTCAATCCCAGGTAGGGGGTATGCAGGAGGCAGCTGATCAATGTTTCTCCCTCTCTCTTGAAAAAACAACTCATTATTAAATTGATTTATTTTTGTCATTTGACAATGTCTACAGCTATAAATATTCTTATCCCATCCAAAGTCTCAGATCTATATGCAATCTCACCTACCCAAAAGGTCAATGTTAAATTACTTGGAAGGAAATAATTTCCTCCTTTGTGGGTAAATGTCTGGAGAGATTTACAGTTAACTATAGAGATGGCCAAGTAAACCAAACCCCGAATTATTGCTATTTTGAATTAAATTTGGGAATACTCTATAGCTATATAATATTTTAAGTACTTAGAACATATAAGAATTTGGCATATTAAAGAACAACTTAGCACAACAGGCTAACAGTTATGCCTTATAATTCTGATTTTAAAATGTATAATAAGTATTTGTTAGATTTGTGATTTTAAGATAAAAGAAAACTGTTAAATTCACAAACTGTATTAGAAAATTTAGGGTAACTTGACTTTGCCATATTTATATGTTGTTAGGTTATTTATAAGTCTTAAAGTTTGTTTATTAATTCCCGGGGTTCTTGTCCCAGCATCAAGAAGGGTTCAGGAATCTGGAAAAGGGGCTGTGCGTAGATGACATAGGAATCCAGGGACTAATAAAGAGTCCGGAGACGAGATATAATTTTGAAAGGCATTGGGGGTCAGAGGACCTTCAGCTAAAGGAACTGAAGACTCCCTCCTTGTCTAGGACCCTTGCTTTTATTCACACAATTTGTCCTAAGGCAAGGTAGAGATAATACACTTCAAAGGGTAAGGTTTCAAAGGGTGCAGAAGTATTGTCAGTTTGGGGAATAGCCTACGGCTGTTCAGGTGTTTGGCCAACAGGAGGCAATAACATGTAGATTTAGATGCCCTTTAACTGTCTGGCAGCCACAATCGGTTTCCTATTCAGGTTTGGGGAAATGCCTCTAGCCATTCCCAACAGGTGACTGACTACACGTGTGACTCAACCCTGTTGAGTCCCCAAGTTTCATCAACCTTTTGATGAAACTCTTGAAATTATGACATGCTGGAATTGATTCCCGGCAATTAATCACACGGTACACTTTAAAAAGAAGTTAAACGTTCAATTTTTAATGCAGTTAAAAATTTTCAAGGGAGTTTAATTAGCAGAAACAAATATTAATCAAACTTCCCCTTAAAACTGATAAAATTTGGTACATTTGATGGATAAAATAAAATCTATAAATAATTTATTAAAGAAAATATGTTTTTAATTACAACTTTAGTAAGTCAAACATTAATTTTAATCATCAAAGTAGCCCAATAAAAGTCTTTCCTACTCATATATGTCTTGCTCAAGGACACACACATACTTACATGCAAATTTCATTTAACATCTATCATTGAAAAATGGGCCTGGAGTCCAAGAGATCCTGGGTACTGATCTAACTCCCACATGAATAAAAAGGATACACCTTTTATTGATGAAAGAGAGAGAGAAAGGGAGAGAGAGAAAGGGAGAAAGAGAGAGAGAAACATTGATCAGCCACCTCCCGTATGTGCCCCAAGTAGGGATCAAATCGCAATCTGGGTATGTGCTCTGACCAAGAATTGAATCCACTACCTTTTCGTGTATGGGACATCTCTCCAACCAACTGAGCCACACGACTTGCTTGATTTTGTTTTAATGCACGTGTCTAGGGTTAGCAAGAGCAAAGACCTGGGTACTCATTCACTGACAGTGGGGAATAAGGGTAATTTGGTAGTTTATAAAAAATATTAAAAATCCACATAAATTATGCATATCCATTGGATTAGCATTTTTATTCATGAAAATTTATTCTAAGGCAATAATAAAATAACAACTTAAGTGTTTAACTGCCTTGCAGTGTTGTGGATAATTGCTAAAAATTGGAAAGAATGCAGGCAGCCACGAATAAATAAAATGTGGCATATTAATACAATAAGAACTGTGACCTAAATATAACATGAAAGATATTTAGTAGTTAAATATGTATAAAGAGAAAAAAGTATCAGATAAACACTGTGACCCATTTTTATTTTTAATTATTTTCATTTTTTCAATTATGGTTGACATACATTGTTATATTAGTTTCAGGCATACGTCCCAGTGATTAGACATTGCATAACTTACTTAAGTGATCATCCTAATAAATCTCCCACCCATCTGACACCATACACAGTTATTAGAATACTAGAGGCCTGGCGCATGAAGTTCATGCACTCAGTGGGGGGGTCCCTCAGCCCAGCCTGTACCCTCTCGCAGTCTGGTAGCCCTTGGGGGATGTCCGACTGCCAGCTTAGGCCCTCTCCCCGCCACTGTGCTCGCCAGCCATGAGCCCAGCTTCTGGCTGAGCGGCGCTCCCCCGTGGAAGCACACTGACCACCAGGGGGCAGCTCCTGTGTTGAGCGTCTGCCCCCTGGTGGTCCCCTGGTGGTCAGTGTGCATCATAGTGACCAATCGTTCCACTGCTTGGTCAATTTGCGTATTAACCTTTTATTATATAGGATTATTGACTATATTCCCTATGCTGTACTTTACATCCCCATGACTATTCTGTAGCAACCAATTTGTACTTCTTAATCCCTTCCCCTTTTTCACCATTTCCCCAACCCGTCTCTCATCTGGCAACAGGCAAAATGTTCTCTATATTTATGAGTCTGTTTCTGTTCTGCTTATTCATTTTGTTTTTTTAAGATTCAATTATTGATAGATATGTACTTATTGCCATTTTGTTGTTCATATATTTGACCTCCTCCTCCTCCTCCTCCTCCTCCTCCTCTTTCTCCTCCTCCAAGAAGAGCCTTTAACATTTCATATAATACTGGTTTGGTGGTGATGAACTCTTTTAGCTTTTTTTTGTCTGTGAAGCTCTTTATCTGTCCTTTGATTCTAAATGATAGCTTTGCTGGATAGAGCAATCTTGGTTGTAGGTCCTTGCTTTTCATCACTTAGAATATTCCTTACCAGTCCTTTCTGGCCTGCAAAGTTTCTGTTAAGAAAATCAGCTGACAATCTTATAAGAACTTCCTTGTAGGTAACTAACTGCTTTTCTCTTGCGACTTCTAAGATTTTCTCTTTGTCTTAACCTTTTGCATTTTTATTATGATGTGTCTTGGTGTGGGCCTCTTTGGGTTCATCTTGTTTGGGACTCTGTGCTTCCTGGACTTGTATGTTTATTTTCTTCACCAGGTAAGGGAAGTTTTTTGTCATTATTTTTTCAAATATGGTCTCAATTTCTTGCTCTCTTCTCCTTCTAGCTCCCCCATGATGAGAATGTTGTACGCTTGAAGTTGTCCCAGAGGCTCCTTACACTATCTTCATATTATTTTATTCTTTTTTCTTTTTGCTGTTCTGATTGGGTGTTTTCTTTCTTTCTTTTTCACCCCCCCCCCCAAAGTGAGTATCCTTTATTTTTACTATTTGTAGAAAAAGGCACTTAGATTTCCAAATTTATATTAAAAAATGACTAGCAGCTGTTTGGAGCATTTCAACAACGCTTATGAATTCCTCTTTGCTGACATAAATAAGGCTATTATTCTATGTTCAGGGAGTAGAACTTGTCCCAAGCGAACATGTTCTACATCCTGTGGATACTCAGGCCATGCTGCTCAGGACTGATTTGTGACTGTATCTTTTTCCATTTCCTCGTTACCATCATTGGTGGGGTCTGCTTTGTGTTTGCTGCAGCAAGCCCTTCAGAGGCTTCACTTCAGCCAGAGTTGATGCATTTGCTATGGTGTTCTTGATTGCGTCTACCTCCCCTGGAGATGGGCCACCTTTATTTCTGTCAATTGGCAAACCAGTACCTGGGTTGAAAGTTTTGCTTCTTCTGGCAATATCCTTTGCAAATTGTGCACCCTGTTTTCCCTTAGACATTTTCTTTGCTTCCTGACACTCTTTTAGTTTCACTTTATGGAAATCCAGTATTCTGACTTGTGAAACTTTATAAATTACGTACAGTCTACACTGTTTCTTATTTGTTACAGGATTTTTTTTAGAATACTTAGCTAAGTCAGTGATTTGAAAGATGCCAAAGGGGCCAGATCACATCCCTCAACTGTATGGCATATTCTAATTTTGTCCACCAATAATGTTTTCAGTCCTCTCAACAAAGGAAACCCATCCAGTTTCCTGACTTCATTGTCAGAAAAATCTGTAGCATCAAACTGGTCCAAGTTTGCAACCAGACAAGAACTTTATATCCCTGGAGGTCAAGCTCGCGGTCCCACGGGGTTGGTGTACTGTGTTGCCTGCTTGATCAGCTTCCCCATCAGCTTCACCATCCTGCCGCCTCCTGCTGATTAGGTGTTTTCTGCTTCCTTATCTTCTCAGTCTCTGATTTTGATCCTCTGCTTCATCTACTCCACTGTTAATTCCCTGTAATGTATTCTTCATTTCAGTTCATATATTCTTCATTTCTCACTTTTTAAAAATGTTTTCTAGTACCGCTTTTATACTTCCTCTTTTTTGAATATGACTGCTACTTGTGCTGAGCTTGGAAGTTCCCAGGCAAGGCCAAACTGTGAGCCAAGGCCAGCTGCTACTAGTGCCAGGCCTATGGTTACGTAGCAAGAGGTACATGGCTCACTGAGGCCAGATGCTTCTTGTTTGAGAGATTTTAGGAAAATCTGAAGCATGAGCCAAGACTGGACATTCCTCTATGGAAAAACCACTGGACACAGCTTGGGTGGGCCTGAAAGTTGAATGGGGCAGGGTCTCAGGGAATCATCAGGGTGGGCCAAACAGTGTGAGCCAGGTTATTGGAGTCTCAAGTATGGGACCTACATGCCTGCTTTGTTGGGATCAGGGCTTATCAGAGGAACAATGGCCTCTGCCAGCACTTCTGTCTGGGAGAAAGCTGCCCCTTAGCTCTCACCTCATATGTCTCTGGTGCCTTTTGAGCTGCTGCCTCAGTGCTGCAGCTCAGGAGTGGGTGGGTCCTTTAAGAGAAACTACCTGGGACTCCAGCAGCCTTCTCATTCAGCCCCACTCCCACTGGTTTTTTACAGCCAGAAGTTATGGAGACTTCTCTTCTTGGTACTGGAATCCTGGGCTGGGGACCTGGTGTGGGGCTGAGACCCCTCGCTCCTCAGGGGGGACCTCCACAGCCTAGATATCCCTCCCAATTTTTATCTGTCACATGTGGGTGTGGGACCAGCCCATTTTGTATCTCCACTCCTCCTACCAGTCTCAATGTGGCTTCTTCTTTAGTTCCTGAGTTGGAGGACTTCCATTCAGCCAGATTTCAGGCAATTCTGAATGATGGTTGTTCTGTAGTTTAGTTGTAATTTGGATGTGGTTGTGAGAGGAGGTGAGTACCATGTTTACCTATGCTGCCACCTTGACCAGAAGTTGTGACCCATTTTTAAAGCATATACATGTATAAAAAAAAGTCTGCATGTATGGTCAGAAAAATATTAATATTTTATCTTTGAGTGATAAAATTATGCTTATGATCATGTCCTCATTTTTTGTTATTTATATGTTCTAATGTCTTATAATGAGTATATTTTGCTTATATAATAATGAAAAACAGTAAAAGGGCATCCTCATGTGTGCATGTTCATGTGTGTGTATGTGTGTGTTTTGCTTCTTTGTTCATTTGTTTTAAGTCATGAGCAAACCTTAAGGTAAACTAGGAAAAAAAGACAGACCTCAGTATCTCATCTAGCAGGTAAGGTTTCCTGAATGTATAATGGAGCACTCCCTTTGACATCCCCGCAGGAACAACATAAACAACTTGCTATAAGGGGCAAATATGCCTGACAAATGCACCTTTCCTTCAGGCAGCAAATAACTATGTGACATTCATCTCACAAGCATAATTGAACACTTCCTATGAGCTGGACATGGTGCTATGGGTGGGGTACAGAAATGAAAATAGTGTCCCTGCCTTCAAGGAGCATAGTCTATGGAGAAAGATCACCAGGCACAATTATATTAAAGGATGGGAAGCATGCAGGCTGTGTAGTTGAGAGGACAGTCACCTCACATGGGAGGGACTCAGAGAAGGCTTCCTGGAGGAGATGACACTTAAAGAGAGCCTTGAATAAGTAGGAATTGCTTGTGGGATAAGATGGGGGGGACATTCCAGGATGTGCTTTCCCTTCTAGCAATTTCTAGGATAGGTGTTGATCTCTATAATAGAGACTGAAAGGTGAGGTTGATTTTAACGTGAGCTGCAGATCCCTGTGATGGAAATAAAATTCTCTAGTCTTCCCAGGTTCTCATCTACAACCTTTTAAAAACACAAATGAGTAGTACAGGGGAAGATCAAATCATGTTTATGGATTTGTAAACCATCCTGGTTTAACTGGAATGAGAGGAGTGCACAGTGGTTGGACAAATCAAGTAGATAAAATTACCTGGATTTTTTTAAAGTGTACTCTAAATGCCAATTTAAAAAAATGTATGGGATTACAACTTTGATGGGGAATTGGCTTAGAGAAAAGAAGTAGAGATAGAAATATAAATAATAGAGGACACAAGAACTCAGTAATAGGATGGAACATGTTTAAAACTGCCATTTGTCCCTAGCTTACCATGATACCCTGCTCTTCACCGATATTATCTTTCTTAATCTCAAAATGACTCTGAAAGGCAAGATATAATTAACCTCATCTTATCATTTCACACAGTGGTATCTGGGTGGCAATTTGAGAAGAGGCGGTATCATGAGCCCTCATGAAATTGTACAAGTGGAGGTTTAGTTGCAGCATGAACAGTGGAGTGTTCCCATTGGAGGGACCAGCCCTCCTAGACTGAGGGCAGTGACCCCCTCCCATTTATTTGTTCATAATCAAAGGGCAGAATGTCATTTAGAGACAAAAATTCAATAACATGCTTGAGGCAGATTTGGCTTAGATCTGGGCTGTTGGCTGTGTGACTTTGGACAAGTTATTTAACCTCTCTAAGTCTGTTTCTTCTTTTACAAAAAAAAGAGAAATAACACTTTAAATTTTTAAAGGCATTAACATATGTGTGTAAATGCTTAGCCCAGGGCTGGGCATATAGAAAGGACTCAATAAATGTTGGCTGCTGGTATTATTTTATTCTTTTCTCCTATCTTGTCTGCAGGCTTTCAAACCTAGAACAGAGGGAAACTCCTACTTTGAAAGAGCTAGTGACCTGACAGTTACTTAAGATGTCCTCTTCTACTGGAGACTCAAAAAGACACTACCATTTGCATATTAGAATGGCTCTGCAGTAAACATTTCCCTTGTACCTTTGTCTCATATGAACAGTTCAGTCATTCACATTTAATTTTCTACAAATGCTATAAAAACCAACCTGACATCCCCTCTGCCCACACTATTGGCTGTGGGTGTCTTACACCCTTAGGCCACGTGAACAAAAATCTTGGGCTTACATTGAATGAAAGGTTGTCTACCATTTTCTACTTCCAGCAGGAGTGTTAAAAGGAAAGTCATTTATTCTAAAACTGAACATTGGAAACTGGAAATATTGGGTTGTCTCTTCAAGCATACTCAAGACCTTCATATTTAGCCAAGTCTTCTGAATCATATTTATTACTAGAAGCCCAGTGCACGAATTCGTGCGTCGGTGGGGTCCCTTGGCCTGGCCTGCGGGGATCGGGCTGAAAGCAGCTCTCTGACATCCCCCGAGGGGTCCCGGATTGCGAGAGGGTGCAGGCCAGGCTGAGGGACCCCACTGGTGCACAATTAGGGCCGGGGAGGGACCGTGGGAGGGCTCCAAGGCATGTCCAGCCCATCTCACCCAGCCCCGATCGGCCAGACCCCAGCTCTGCCATTATAAAATTTACAATGGATATGCACTTAACAATAGACCCTCAAAAAAACATGAAGCAAAAATGAACAGAATTGAAAGGAAACTCAACAATTACAGTTGGAGATTTTAATGTTCCTCTCTTGAGTATTAATAAAAATATTTAGACAGAAAATTAGTAAGAAAAGGAGACTTGAACAACATTATCAACCAACTTGGCCTAACTGATAGTTATAGAACACTCTGCTCAACAATAGCAGAATACACTTGTTTTTAAGCACACAAGAAACATTTTCTAGAATAAATGGTATGCTAGGTCATAATAAATCTCAATAAAATGTAAAAGATTGAAATCATACAAAAATTTTTCTGCAACCACAGAGGAATTAAAATAGAATTCAACAACAACAAGAAGAAATTGGAACAACCAAGATGGCGACATAAGTAAACACCTGTACCTGCTGCCTCTCACAACCACATCAAACTACAGCTAAAAGACAAAACAAATATCATCCAGAACCACGGGAAGCCTGGCTGAGTGGAAGTTCTACAATAGAAGGAAAGAAAAAAGCACATTGAGACTGGTAGGAGATGCGGAGGTGTGGGGGCACATGCCAAACAGGCTGGCAACTGGGTGTGCTGTTGTTTTTTGCAACTGGGAGGGAGATACAAGCTCCCAATTGCTCTGAACTCCAGTTCTGGGTGAGACTCTGGGGACCCAGACCCATACGGGGAGAAACTGGACTGTTTGGAATCGGGCCAGAACACGAGGGCATCTTTCTCTCAGAGGTGCTCGCAGCGATCATTGTTCCTGCATGCGGCTGCGGGACACAGAGACCTGGGGACCTCTCCGGGGAAGGGCTGACTGGCAGCCATTGCTACTTGCTCCGCCCTGGTGATTCCCTGAGACCCTGCCCCACCCAATTTACAACCCCACCCAAGCTGTGGGAAGCAGCTTTTGCATATGAATGGCCTGTCCTTTTGCAACCTAAAACCTAACAAACTGCAGCTGGGTCAGAGAGCTCCAAAGCTTCCAAAAGAAGGCCTAAGCCCCAGCAGCAGCCGCCTGCATTGCTTCACAGCTGGGCTTCATCTGGGCACTTCCAAACCACAAACAAAGAGGAGGAATCTGCAGATCTCTCTGTAGCTCCTGCTGAGTGGCCTCAGGCAGTGGCTGACTTTTTACCTCCTTGGAGATCCAAGAGCCAGTGTACCCAGTGGTCAGTGTGAGACCATACCAGATTACAACTCTTCACATCCATAAGAGACACACTCAAGGGGCAGACTCAGTGAGCACCAAAGCCCCACTGAAGCAAGTCCTGCCCCATAAGGATGTCTCTAGCACAGAAGTTCTCCCACTGTAGACACAGCTGGTCCTCACAGCCAATTGGCCTGAAGGTCAATTCCTCTCAGTGATACCAACAGCAAACAAGAAGAAATTGGCAAACCTCTGTTTCTTCATGTAAAGGAGAACAGAAGCCAATATGAGAACTGTTAAGAACTACCGAAGCCATTCTGCCCTGGGAAGGGGAGGCTCTTTCAGGCTCCTGGTTCCAGGTCTGAGCCCAGAGCACACGAAAAGCTCCATGAAGAGGCTTTGGACAAGTATAGGCAAAGTTGTCAAAGGACAACCCTTCGAGGTTGGCTGGGGAGGAGAAGAGGAAGACATTTTTTTTAGAGAAGGAGAATTGCAAAAGGCAGGAAATTATTTTAAAATTATTTTGCCCCAAGCTATGCCAGTGCTGGAGAAGGAAGGGCGTAAACAGAGGTGGGGGGAAAATCACATGAACAGAAACAGCGATTGTGGTGAGTGCCCCTGGTTCTCAGACAAACCTCTGCCTTATGAAAACACAGTGAAAGATTAAAGGAGGGCTTGGAAATGAGAAGATAAGGAACCAGCCATTCCCTCAGGCTTGCAAGAGGGGCCACCTGCAAGAACCAAACAGGCAGAAAGACACTTTTCTCTAGGAACAAGGATCCAGCAGAACACATCAATATTCTAAGACAAAGATCTCCAACTAAGCCACCAAAAAGTGTCATAAATTGAAGATGAAGAAAGACCTGATTAAATATACCTCCTCAAAAATGCTGCCAGTAGCAAAAGGGAAGAAACCTCTATTCTTGCTTGAGCAGATCTTGGTGGAAGGACATGAACCACTGTAAAACTAGATTCTGTAGAAAACAGTCACTGCCTCCAATAATTTGAAGAGCCACAGACTTGGAGAGGCCCACAACCTCAATGAGCAGGAAATGCTGTCTTCTATCTGCATAAGTTATCTCTTAAATGTCCCAATCTGCATGCCTTTTATATCTGGTGAATCTCTACTGCATTCTTGCCATGGGACAGATGAGTCTTCTGAGGACACCAAGGTCTCATCTGCCTGAACACACAACACAGCTATAACTCTCAAGTCTAGCCACCTTCTCAATGTACTTCCAGAAAGTGACCGGGGGTCACTCCTGCTCTGGAAGCTCCAAACGTCACCCCCTTTTTTCACCAGCCAAAGTGAATCTCCTTGCCTTAGGGGAGAGGCTCTGCTTCTCTGAAACATTATGTGCACCCACAAGTCACATTCTCTTTTGCTTTCCCCCCAAAATTCTGTAATTTCTCCAAAGGTATTAGGTTAGGAAAACTAAAGCTGAGAAAAGTGCAGGAAATGTACTTGTTCTACTCTGTCAATGTCTCACCCTAGGTAAAGTAGTACCAAGCTGGCTCCCTACTTGAGTGCGGAAAGGGGAAATATGAAACCAAGAAGCAATGAAAATGTGTAAATTAATATCTCAAAGTATTAACTAGCCATAGTCTCCCAGTTGTAAATTTTTGTGTCTTCAACAAAGAAAATTTGTTTTTGATCTATATTCAACTGTGAATAGCCTAGAGTCTGAATTTTTAATTCTCTCTCTCTCTCTCTCTCTCTCTCTCTCTCTCTCTCTTTCTCTCTCTCTCTCTCTCTTCCTTTCTTCCTTCCTTCCTTCCTTCCTTCCTTCCTTCCTTCCTTCCTTCCTTTCTTTCTTTCTTTCTTTCTTTCTTTCTTTCTTTCTTTTTCTTTCTTTCTTTTTGGTTATTCCTCACCCAAGGACATTTTTCCATTGATCTTTTAGAGAGAATAGATGAGAGAGGAAAAGACAGAGAGAAACATAGATGTGAGAGAAACACATCGATTGGTTGTCTCCTGCACATGCCCTGACCAGGCCCAGGCCTGAGAGAAGCCTGCAACCAAGGTACATGCTCTTGACCTAAATCAAACCCAGAACCCTTTGGTCCGCAGGCCAATGCTCTATCCATTGAGCCAAACCGGCTCAGGCTGAGTTTTCAATTTTCCAAAGCAGTAGGCACTGTCACTGACTCCCCAGTAGTCCCATTCTGTTCCATGATTAATCTAAACAATTCAGGGCAACTTACCCCTTTGTCAGTGATTGGTTCAGGGATGGGCAAACAAGCTAATTTGTGTTAAGGAGATTCAAGGAGAGCCTTGGTAAGGGCTATGAGAAAGAAACTTCCTTAATCTTTAATGCCATGGAAAGACAGGCTCTTTCTTCTCTTTTAGTTGTGAATGAGGAAGCACAGAGTTCCCATTGCTCCTGGCAGTCATACCACAACCATAAAGATAATGGGACTTAGGTTAAAGTCAAAACTGTGGATGGCAGAGCAATGAGACAGAAGAACCTGTATCTTGATGTCATCATTCAATGATGGGATCCTGCCCTAACTCTGTTGTTTAAACCAATGGTGAGTTGGCTTTTCAGTTACTTGCTGCCAGTGCATCCTTCCTGATACAGAATTTGGTGCCAAGAATAGAAGTGATGCAAATAACAGACTCAGTGGGTTGTGTGGTGGCTCCCAAAAAGACATGTCCACATTCTAATCCCTGGAATCTATGAATGTTAACTTATTTAGAATATAAGTTATTTGTAGATGTTATTAAGTTTTATTACTTTCAAGTTCAGCCGATGTTGAAGAGACACAAAGACATTTTTTTAAAATATATTTTATTGATTTTTTACAGAGAGGAAGGGAGACGGATAGAGAGTTAGAAACATCGATGAGAGAGAAACATCGATCAGCTGCCTCCTGCACACTCCCTACTGGGGATGTGCCCGCAACCAAGGTACATGCCCTTGACCGGAATCGAACCTGGGACCCTTGAGTCTGCAGGCCGATGCTCTATCCACTGAGCCGAACTGGTTAGGGCGACACAAAGACATTTTGATAAAAAATTTTCACATTTACCTTTATTACATGACCATTCCTCAAGATAAAAAAGTCTTTTTCAATAGAATGTCATATGGCTCAGAAATTTAAGGTATATTTTTTAAAAATTAGTTCCATGACTTATTTCACAATGTTACTAATTTCAGACATGTATTCTCCTATAACTGAAACCCTAACCTGGGGATCTGAACACCTGAGTTCTGCCTTGGTCACTGTGCTGGGGGTGCTTTGAATAGGGCATGTCCTCCTCTGAACATTAATGCCTTCTCTTGACTACCAACAGTTTCCACGTGTCTAGGTGCGTCAGAACCGTGGTTCTTATTACAAATGCAGATTTCTGGGCCCCATCCCAAGCCTACGGAATAACATTTTCTAACATTGAGGCCTAGGAATCTGTAATTTTAATTAGCCAGGAGATTATGACATATAGCCAAGTTTGGGAACCACTGAATTAGGTGATTTTCTTATTTATGTTTTCTTTTATCACCATTTGTCCCATCTTTGCTATTAGACACTGGTAAAAAACAAAAACAAAACCACAAAATAAATCAAGACCATGATTTAATCATTGTATAAACTTCCAGCAACTACACAACGCCTGGTATGTAGTAGGCACTCAATAAATATTTAAAGAATTAATTAATGCTGATTAAATAAATGAATATTATTTCATGTGGATCCCAATCACCTATGAATAGAGGAACTTATAAGAGAGAAAATATTATAAACTTTGCCTGGTTAATCTTGTACTCCCTATTATTAATCTTGTCTGCCTTACTACATTATTTAAATAATGGGTTATGTGAAAGAGGTTAATGCATATTTAAAAACCCAGTAAGAAAGTGGTTGAGATTCTCCTGTGGGCTGGATTATGCCACAGTATTTCCCAGTGGCAGTGACAACTGAGGGAGGTTTGTGATGCAGCAGGAGCTAGTTATTCTCGCCTGGATTTTTCCAGGTCCAGAAAGAGCTATATACTGACCAGGTGACAGAGGTTCTTGGGACCATGCTGCGGGTCTTTGTGTTTCTGTGTTGCCCCAGTGAGTGGGAAGAGGATTCATCTTCTGTTAGAAATTACCTATAAATTCACCAGCAATGGGTGTCAGACAAGCAAAGTGTCCCCAGAATGTCTGATGCCACCTCTTGTGACCCCATAGTCCCTTCTCCCAGGCCCCTCCTCTATACTCCAATGACCACTCCTTGGGCTTTCCCGGCTCAGACACTGTCTGCTGGCCTTGGAAGGTACCGGCTCAGGATGAAATCTGTCACAGGGGTGGGCAACTTAGCCAAGGGGAGGTAGAGGAGTTTGGCATCCAGGCCGGGGTTGTAGCGGATGCGGGGGCTCCGGGAAACAACAGCGTGTTCCATACTGTTGACGACATCTCTGATTCTTGGCTCTGCCAACTTCAACATGTTTGTTAGCTTGTCAGAATCTGTTTGAGGGAGGGAGGGGGGAATAAAAGGCTCTATTATTCTTCATTAAAGATGGTTCCTTCTGAATTTCATCCAAGCTCTCTTTCCATCACACCATTTTAGGCAGATCAACCACACCCTCCAGGTTATCCCTTATACAAATACCCTGTAAATATTCTTATTTCTCTTCTTGAATTCAAGAATTGTGTATTGCACTAATTCAATATGCTTCCAAGATATGGAAGCAACCCAAGTGCTCATCAATATACAAGTGGATAAAAAAGTGGTAGAATATATACAATGGAATATTACGTGGCCATAAAAGGAATGAAATCTTACCATTTATGACAACAGGAATGGATCTAGAGGGTATTATATTAAGTGAAATAAGACAGAGAAAGACAAATAGCGTATGATTTCATTTATATGTGGAATCTAAAGAATAAAATAAATGTACAAAGAAAATAGAAACAGACTCATAGATACAAAGATCAGATTGCTGGTTGGCAGAGGGAGGCGGTGTGGAAGGTGAGATGAAAAAGGTGAAGGGATTAAGAAATACAAATTGGTAGTCACAAAATAGTCACAAGGATGTAAAGAACAGCATAGGGAATATAGTCAATAATATTGTAATAAGTATGCACAGTGCCAAGTAGTTACTTGAAATATTCGGGGGGGGGGGTCATTTTGTAGAGTCTATGATTGTCTAACCACTATACTGTACACGTGAAACTAATATAAAATAATATTTAATGTAAACTGTAATTGAAAAAAAAAAGTGTATTGAATTCCTTTATTGTGTTAGACTAGCAACAGAAAAACTGGGCTGCTTATTAGTTGTGTGACCTTGAGCTTAAACTGTCATCATCTGTGAAATAGAGAATAATAATACCTGTGCTAGAGAATATGACTAATAGCAGGGTAGACAGTGGAAGATGACAGAATAGAAAACAAATATATGTAAGTGCATAGAAAAATTGGAAGGAAGGAAGTAAAAATATTGTCTGGCGAGTGAGATTCACAGTTACTGGAGTATTTTTCTCTCCTGCTTACTCCCTGGAGTTCCTGAATTTTCTACAAAAGCATTCAGGAAAAAAAGTGTTGTTAGAAAATAGTAGCACTGCCCTTGCCTTGGTCATAAGGCCATTGTGGGGCTCAGGTGGTCTCAGGCACAGACAGGCGCCTTATAAGCTCTAACAGATGTGGGGGTTATCCTATTAGCACTATGCACATGGGTGTGGAGATGAGTACAAGGCACCCACGCGGTCCCAGCCTGCCAAAGTTACTACACAAATAGGAGCAAGGCCCGAGATACACCTACGCGCTGTGATCTCCCTCGTGCTCTAGCGCTCATACTTCAATGGCCGCCCAAGCTGGAGGAAGTGGTGCCTGAGAGTCAGACTTAGAGATAAGGCATTAGAACTTGAAAACAAAGAGGGAGCAAAAGCAGGCCTGACTTTGGAGTTGGTCCAGGAAGGCAAGGAATTCACCTGCTCTGGGCAGAACCCCGGTACACGGTTAATGAAAGCAGGACAATGTCATTTGAGTATTCTTGCCCCTCCTTTGAGGAACTTCCCTTTCTGTTTCCTAGAAAGGAAGCTACTGCAGTGAAAAGGGGCAAACTACCAAAGAGCCGCGCTGTCTGTAAAGGGATACTGTCTTAGGAAGCCAACACTCTGTCCTCCATCCTTGGCCCTGACGCAGAGTCCACTACCAAAAGGTCCCAGGCAGGGAGGCGAATGTCCGTGTACTCATTCAAGGTGCTCAGGGCTGCAGGCGCTAACCGAGAGCCAGGGAGAATCCATTCCAGCTAACACAGAAGGGTGTGTGGGCTGATGAAGGCAAGGCAAGCTGATGTGATAAGGTGGCTTTGGAACTAGGCTCTGAAAGATGGGAAGGACCCACACAGCCAGTGGGGTGGGAGAAGCTACCTGAGACACAGAAGTCGTGTAAGGCACATTCTTCCATTATTATTTCAAATATGTATCACGGTCCTATTTTGTGGTGGGCACCCCGTTAGACACAGAGTGGGAAGCGGGACAGAGGTATGAATTTAACCTGTCACTCTCCTAGATAGTAAAGGAGAGCATGGGCTTTGGATTCAGGCAACTGGGAAACATTTGTGTTATTGTGAGAATTAAATATCAGAGACCAGGCTTTGGCACTTTTGGACCCAATAGTTGAGTTTCTTTCCTCTTCTCTTTTGCCAGGGACAGGTCCTGGGCTTCTGATCTAGTCCCTTCCCGGGAAAAAAAGGAGACCAAAAGAGGAATTTTTGGTGGCCTCCCTGGCAGGGTTGAGATGAAGAAAGAAACTTGGCAGGTGACAGTGTTGCTTGTCGGCTGTGGCTCTACTCCGGGCTTGTTAGGGCAAGAATCCTGTGCTCTGTTCACATTCCTGCCCTGGTGATTGTGTGTGCTGCTTCTTTGGGACCGTTCCCACATTAGGTTGCTATTAACTAGCCATCACTCTAAGATACCTAGCCTGGTCCAGGGTTCACAGGCCACGAGCCTGCCTGATTGGCCGTAACTTGCTGGACTTTCTGCCCAATGGTGCTGCATGACATTCCTCAATCTTTCTTTAGTCTGTCTCCACAGCACCTGCCTCCTGAAACACTACCCGCACCCCACACACACGCAGTTCCCATAAGCACCAAGACTTGTAACTCAGGCCTCTGTCATTCCTTCACTGGATTTCTGCGGTAGCCTCCCAGCTGGTCTCATATCTCCAAGCTCATCCTTCCCACACGCAAATCTGATCAGGTCAGGTCAGAGCCATTTGAAAGGCTCTCCAATGCCTTCAGGATAAGAGTCACTCTCCTTAGTGGAGCCATCCAAACCTCCTAGGATCTGACTCTAAATCTCTCCCAGCCCCATCCCCCACCACAACCCCGTCACACCTCCCCCAGTCCAACTTCCCTCAGTGCTAACAATGATGGCTAAGGTTTAATTCTCTGAACAATCCGGAGGGAGGAATGATTATACTTTATAACGAAGAAACTGAAGTTTAGACAGTTGTGTAAAGTCGTTGGAAGGACAGCTGTCATCTAAACTCTGAATCCACACGGTCTCCAGAGGAATGGTAGCAGTTTTTTGACAAGTGGTTTTCAGAGGAAATTTGTCTTTCTCCATATTCTTTTAAGGCCCGCAGAAGATTGCAACTTCTGCCTGCATTGAGCCAGAATAGAGCCCTGCAGCTTGATCTACTCTCACTCCCAGCCCCACACAGTGCCTGGCATGGGGTGGGCTCTCAATCGAATGTGTAATAAGGGAATAAATGGCTGTCGTGGTTTTGGCAACTTGGCTTTTTACTCTGTTGATGTATGTTGTTCAGGAGACCATGCCGGGCAGTTAGATACCTGCCATGCATTTGATTGAGTGATTACATTGAACTCATTGAGACTTTCTGGGTATATTTAAAAAAGGCATCACTTTGGATTTTGGACAATTACTAAGACTCTCTCTTTGCCATACAGAACTTATAGCTTGTAGGTATCAGTATAATGGAGAGAAGGAGGCTATACTCAGCCTAAGGGAGGAGAAAAACCACTTTTAAATCAAATTGTTCCTACCAGGGATCAGGCAATCTAAACATTTTATATGTACACATGTATATACACACTTTAACAGCTGATAGCTCAATTTTGAAAATGAAATGTATTTTAATAAATACTGCCTTTATAATTATTCAATGTGTGTGTGTACATTTTGTATATTAACTCATTGAATTCTCATAACTCATTACAGGTGAGAAAACCGAGTAACTTGCCCAAGACCAAGTTCATAAGAGCGAAAATTTACACTCAGGCAGCCCAGTTCCAGAGTCTTAGCTTAGCCACCATAGTAAATAGTCTTTCAGAGGTTGTTCATGGAAGCCAAGAAAAGAGAGGGGGAAATCTGGGTTAGGGAAAGGCATAACGACACTATTGGGGTCCAACGGGAGTGGGAACAGGGCTGAGAGCCTGGCTGCTTCACTCGGGCCCAACAGAACCTCCTGAACCAGCCAAGCGCCACCTTCTTGGCTGGCAGCCAGGTCACAGAGAAGCAACTGGAGAAGGGAGATGCCTGCCAAGGAGGTGGCAGCTGCTTGTGCCAGAACCAGTTTCTGTTGACAGGTCAGAGTCTGCCCCTCACAAAGGCAACTCCAGAGGTGGCTCTGAGGTGCTTGGAGCCAGAGAAATGGAGAGAAGTCTTCTGGATCATCCTCCCCTGCAATCAAGCCTCAGCTTTGAGATTAGATGACCTGAGAGAGCATTGGGACTTCTGGTGCTCAGAATGGCCTCTCTCCTACCATGAGGTGCCCTAACAGGCCTTTTGGCCAATTCCTCCTCCACTGCACCCACAGGCCACCCCCTCCTCTTGAGCCCCCATGGCCGGAGCTCCATTCATTCCTCAATCTGGAAGAAATGCACAAAGTTTGGGGGCAGTATAGAAAACAGCCGTAATGACCCTCCTCTACTCTCCTGAGGTTCACAGAAGATCCTTAGCCCAGAGAGAAAGGGAGCTGCCTTACATACTCGGGTGCTCCTTTTCCTCCGTATTCATTTCACAAGCATTTAGTATGTGCAGGTCATTTCACAGATAGTCATCCTCATAGCAGCCCTGTGAAGTAGGCCTATCATTAGCCCCATTTTATAGATGAGAAAACTGCGCCATAGCACAGCTAAGTATTGTGCCCAAAGTCTCCTAGCTGGTAAGGGGTAGAGGCAGGATTCAGATCCAGGCAGTCTGGCTCACGCACCTGTGCTCTTAATAACTTCTCTGTACTTATGTCAGTGCATCTTCAGCTGATTCGCCAGCATAATGGCGTTTGGGGGTTGGGTGGGGCAGGTGCCAGGAGTGGGCAGCATCCTTGGATAGCTTAGCCACAATAATAAATTGTCTTCCAGGGGTTGTTCATGGAAGCCATCCTCATGCCCCCATCTCCCCAACAGCTACAGTTCTGTCACTCCCAGCAGTTGCCCACTTGGTCTCTGTTCTCAAATCCCAGCCCTTAACCCCTCTGAGCCTCCATCCCATCATCTGTAAAATCAAAGTGACCCCCAAGATCCCCCTGTCCCTCTCAGAGACCCCTCTCCCTGTGAGGGAAACTCACAGATTTGGAAGTACTCCTCTCCGTAGCTATCCCGGGTCTCCTGAGGCATCCGATCCCACATCTTCCGCAAGCGCGACTCCATGCTTTGCTGGCCCAGAATAGATGTCCGATAGTTCCCTGGCTCAATGATGCTGACTTTCACCCCAAAGTAGTAGAGCTCACGCCTGGGGAAGAAGAGTTTGATTCAGTCTGGGACCCCAAGATGACACAAGGTCATCAGAGAGCGTCACTTCTGACACCTCTATAGGTGCTGATCTCCCCAGGAAACTGGAGGTGCCCTCCCTACCCTTGCACCAGGCCAGCCTTTGCTTTCATGCAAGTAAGCCCTGTCGTAGGGCCTCAGCCCTTTTCCAAGCATGGTCTCTGGACAATTCACATTAGGCAAACCCAGCAGGAGGAAGTTAACAAAGAATCTAAAGCCTGACCTCCCACCAGGTCCCTCCCACTCAGCCCCACACCCAACACTCACAATGCAAAGGGAATGAGAGGTCAATGCAAAGCTTGCATCCTCCTGTGAGGGTCTCCCATGAGCATATCTGTCCCCAGGGCTCTCTGTCTGTTTGAGAGACAATCCCTCCTACTCTCACAGGCCCAAACTGGGTTTCACTTATTCTGGAACAGCTCAAGGGAAGGAGGAATGTAGCCTCCTATCACCACTCCACCTCTTCTCCTCATCCTTAATTCTCTTGGTCCTTGGGGAAGGCCTCCTGAGGGTAGCCTTCTTCCTATTACTGCTTTATTTTCCTCTCTTCAGAACTCCCCTGCCCACATGTTGTTGTTCTCCCCACCCCCAGCCCTCTCTTCCTGAGGTGAAACCCCAGGACTCCCACCCAGAGTGGTGTGGCACCCAGTCACCTGATGCTGTCAGAGAAGGCCTCAACACCAAACTTGGAGACACAGTAGCCACCGCCAATGACAGCTACACGACCACCAGAGCTGGACATGTTGACGACCCTGCCCCGGGCTTTCTTGACCATGGGCAGCATGTGGAGGGTCACGTCAATCAGTCCCACCAGGTTCACATTGATGACCTTCACAAAGTCCTCTTTGGTCAGCCATTCGTTGGGACCACTGGGCAGGCCCACACCAGCATTGTTCACCAGGGCCCAGAGGCCTAGGGGCAAGAAAGGGAGAGAGAGAACCACACAGAAATCAGCAGTGTCTCTGGAAAAGTACCAGGGTCTACCATTCAGCAGCTCAGGGAATTGAGGATGGTTGAGCAGGTGCACAAAGAACAAGACAGCCAGGCTGAGGCCTGGGGTGGGGAGTTACGACAGTCCAAAAGATGTGCTTTTACTAATTGGTTTTCCCTAAAGGGGCATTTTATTTCTTTCTTTTTAAAATATATTTTATTTATTTTTTTACAGAGAGGAAGGGAGAGGGATAGAGAGTTAGAAATATCGATGAGAGAGAAACATCGATCAGCTGCCTGCTGCACACTCCCTACTGGGGATGTGCCCGCAACCAAGGTAAATGCCCTTGACTGGAATCGAACCTGGAACCCTTCAGTCCACAGGCTGACGCTCTATTTAGTGAGCCAAACCAGTAAGGGCATGGGGGGGTCATTTTTTTTCTGATTCACACAGTCTGCCAGCTAGTTGGACCCTGTGCCAGCTAACAATCCAGGCTTTAGCTAATGGCATCTAAGCTATTAGCTCTGGGAAAAGAGACATAATTTTCATACCAATGAGTAAATGTTTTAATTCCTTCCCCTATATGCTTCCCCCTCTGTGTTCCCCTAAGTATAAGAAACCAACTCCATTACACACATTACCAAAATTACTTCATTCATTCATCCACGCACACATTCATTTATTCATTCATGCACCTATTCTGTCAGTTACAGAGGAAGGTGCTAAAAACAAAGTGAACAAGACAGGGTCTTATCCCTCAAAGAGCTCACAAACCAGAGAAGAAATAAATAACAGCTATAAATAAATATATGAAGCATTTAAATAAATGGAAAAAGTGTGAAAAGGGCTCTCTGAGGTCATTAAATTGAGTTGGTATAAATGGGGAGAAATAATGCTAAGTACTGTCATTCATCTCTGCAGGGACCCAGGCTGGAAGAGCTCAAGTTCAAGTCCTGGTTCTACCTCCACCCTTGGACAAGTCACTTTCTCTCTCTGGGCCTCAGATTCTGTGTTGACTGGGTTAGAATAGTTGTTTCCATCCTTTGGTTTGCAATCCTGGAGCTTCCCAGGCTGAACCTCAGGACCTACTAAGGCAGCGGTTCTCAACCTGTGGGTCACAACCCCTTTGGCGATCGAACAACCCTTTCACAGGGGTCGCCTAAGACCATCCTGCATATCAGATATTTACATTACGATTCATAACAGTAGCAAAATTAGTTATGAAGTAGCAACGAAAATAATTTTATGGTTGGGGGTCACCACAACATGAGGAACTGTATTAAAGGGTCGCGGCATTAGGAAGGTTGAGAACCACTGCTCTAGAAGCAGGAAAAGGCAATGAAATGGATTCTCCCCGGAGCCTCCTGAAGGATCACAGCCCTGCTGACACCTTGATGTTAGCCCTGTGAGACCCATTTTGGCCTTCTGATCTCCACAACTACAAGATAATAAATTTCTGCTGTTTTAAGCCATTACATTTGTGCTAATTTATTACAGCAGCAACAGGAAGTTAATATACCCAGTGAATCATTAACACAAGTGGCCAAGGGCGAGGCAGCCAGTAGAAAAAAAGACTCACTCTTGCTGAGTTATTTATTACTTAGTTCATCCAACAAATATTTGGCACCTTACTAGATTCCGGACACTATTCTAAGTACTAGGGATATATAGTAAATAAAAGAGACAAAAAGCCATGCCCTTCCCTCCCTCTGAAGCTTTACCTTAGCAGGGAAAACAGACAATAAAACAAACAAACAGTATTGGATAATGGGTACTGGTAAGTCCTAAGGAGAAGAAAAGAAAGTTATTGCCTGGCTCCTCCTGGGTCCCAGGGCTCCCTGCCCCCACGTGCGTGCATGGACCCCAGACTAGTTCCCTTAGGGGTCAGAACTACACCCCTAGGCTGCTGCTTCTACAACAGAGCCAGCCTGTTCCTTCTGTTCCTTCTGTCACACCCTTCATGCAGGAAGCACCCTGGGCAGGTCCCTAGCAATCCTGGTCCAGCCCCAGCCCACAGCCTCCTTTCCCAATAGGAGGAGCCACTCTGAGGTCAGCACTTACTGTGAGTTCATCCCAATTCCACCATGATGTGAGGATCTAGCCTGACACAGTCCAGGAGAGCAAATGCCTCCACTCAGGGAATCTGACCTCACATTCCCGTCTGCCTTCCCCAGCCCGATCCCGACAAGAGCTGATGGTCAGGACTGCCAAAGTCCCAGAGAAGCGACTCCATCTTTAGAGGTCTGGACATGCAGAACACACCTTCTCTTCCCTACCTCCTATGACAACCTCCCTCCAGCCCTCGGAGTGTCTGGGAGAGAAACTTCCTTGGGAACTCAGCCCTTCGTGCGGACAGACCAAACCATGCAACAGCGTCCAGTCCCACTCGGCCAGAGCCTCAGCCCCTTTCTCAACATCACCTCTCCCACCCCATCTGAACAACAGGTTCCCTGAGAACTGTGAGATGCCTGGAGGAGAAAGACAAAGGATCAACTGAGAAAGCTAAAGAATGCAATTCGCCCCACCTTGCTCGCCCACTTGGTCCCTCACCCAGTGGGCCGCCGCCTGAACGCTCTCGCTCTTGGTGACATCCAAGAGGGTGGTCTGCAGCCGATAGGAGGTGTCTTGTTGAAGCTTCCGGGCCCCCTCCTCAGTGAGACAAGCAGCCAGCACCCGCATGCCTCGATCAACCAGCTGTTTGGCCAGTTGGTGCCCGAAGCCGGAGTCACAGCCTGTGATGAAGACATACTTGTCTGAGAGGTTGCGGACAAGATTGCAGTTCTTGAACCAGCGGTACATAAAGGAGAGGTCCGTGAGAGCCGCCATAGGGCGGGTAGGAGGTGATGGCCAAGAAGGATCGGGCTCAGGAGACAGCAAGAGAGGCTGCTCCTCTGACCCCGAGCTGGCAGTCTGTGGAGAAGAGCTCTCCTCCCTTCCACTCCTGGCAACACACACACGGCCTCTGAGGGAGCCACTCTATAATTTTTATAGGTGGATGGATGCATCACCACACCAATTAGCCTGGATGCAAGAAATTCAAGTCTAACCTGAAGCCTTGTCACGTCAGAGAGCCCTGGTGGCTGCCCTTCTCTCCCCCAGCCCTGATGGGTGAAGGTGCCAAGGATGGGGAGACCTCGGTGTTGATGTTGATGCTGAGAGGTGGCTCACCTGAGTGGTCTGAGCAGGATAAATGAGAAAGGAGGACTCGGCCCAGAAAGCCCCCTTGGGAACCCCCCACTTCTGGTCTAGGGATCAAGTCATTTGTTAGGTGTATAGGCATGTGAATAAAGTTAATTTTCATTTTTAGAGGAAAAAATTAAGGCAAACTCATTAATGTAAAACAAACAAAATTGGTTTTGTGCCTCCCAAACCCCAAGAGAAATTAATTCCAGGTTATTAGCTCTTTGGAATTCTCTGCCCTTAGGTGAGTCTCCATTATGAGAGATGATGAAAAAAAGTTTCTCTCAGGATAGATATGTCTTCTGAACCAGACGCAGCAGGCCCCTCCTGTAAAGGAGGCTGGTGATGGGAAGCCCCAACTCCCAGAAAGCAGAAAGATCGGGGGCCTCAGGCCCTCGGTTCTTGGGAGGTGGTACTCAGGTGGCCAAGGAGGAGCCTCACTGCACTCCAAGCAAGCCCAGCTCTAAATGTCACCCAGTGACCAGGCAAATGGAGGGAATCAAGGACTGAGGACATAGGGCCCTCACCGGATATTTTGTTGTGAATCCTCATCCGAGGATATTTTTCTATTGACTTTTAGAGAGAGTGGAAGGGAGGGGAGAGACAGAGAGAAAACACAGGTGTGAGAGGGACACATCAATTGATTGCCTCCAGCACGCTCCCTAACCAGGGCTGGGGATCAAGCCTGCAACTAAGGTACGTGTGTTTGACTGGAATCAAACCCCGGGACCCTTCAGTACACAGGCTGATGCTCTATCCACTGAGATAAACCAGCTAGGGACCCACTGGGCATTTTTCTGGGCATTTTTCTTCTACCCCCCAGGACCAGACACACATGCAAGGTGATCTGGTGACCTGGGGAGCCTGGCAGTTGGGGTGGTGATGGTAGAAGGAAGGGATTATGAAGTCGATTGGCACAGTGGCTAGTTGGATGTGCAGAGAGAAGGGAGGCCAGGAGTCAAAGTAATTTTAAGGTAGGGCTGGTAACAGGTAGAATCATAGGTGGCAAGAGTAATAAGGAGGGGGGACAAATTGGGCATAGGGAAGGAAGGCCAGAGAAGAGAGAGCTCTGATAGGAATATCAATGAGATGAGGTCTAGCCAGATGATGAGGATCGGGTCGTGGGTTCCCTGGGCAGCTGCAGAAAGGCCCTGGGGCTGAGTCCTTGACTCTAAGACAGTGGTTCTCAACCTTCCTAATGCTACGACCCTTTAATACAGTTCCTCATGTTGTGGTGACCCCCAATTTCATTGTTACAAATTGAACATAATTAAAGCATAGTGATTAATCACAAAAACAATATGTAATTATATATGTGTTTTCCGATGGTCTTGGGCGACCCCTGTGAAAGGGTCGTTCGACCCCCAGGTTGAGAACCATTGCTCTAAGAGGAAATGACATCTGGGAAAAGCAGAGGACTGTGGCCAGATGCTTAGAAAATTCTTAGGATCAGGACTTGGAAGGGAGGGAAAGATTCTAAGCAATGGGGCAAAGAACTCACAGAAAGGTCGGAAGGAAGCTGGTAAAGATAAGGAAGTAAGGATATGAGTCAGAGGTGTGAGTAGTGAGGGGTCACACCCAGGACTTCACAATATGCAGGGACAGAATGATGCTAGAGTCTACAGTGGTTCTTTGGCTAAACCTCTAGGGTCACCAGCTCATTCCCAGGGACACAGGGCCAACTACCCATACCTTCCCTGTCTAGAAGGTCCGACACAAAGATCCATAGAGTGAAGGGTCAAGGATGCATCTCTGTGCCTCATGATCTACCAAGGTTGGTCATCTCCAGAATCAGATGGAAAAGGCCAGTGAGCATGGCTACTCTATACCACGGGTGGTGGTGGGGTCAGCTCATGGACCCACGTTTGGGGCACAAACCCAAAGCCTGTATGGGAAGTGACAGAAGCAAACCTCACCTCCTTCATAACCACTCCAAGGCATAACACCTCCTACACTGGATCTAGGAGGCATTTCCCAACTCTGCTTCCTGGGTGAGTGAACAGGGAAGTCTTGGTTGGGAGATGTCAGATAATGTCACTGGAGGGCTGAGCAGGCTCAGGAGTAACCCAGTTCTAGAGAAGACAGGTGAGACCCAGGGGTTGCCTCGAATCTTGAAAAGGATGACTTGAGACTGCCCCAACACAGGCCTGGGCCTGGCTCACCACTTCATGGGTCTCTCTGTTGACTGCTGGCTAAGACAGTGCTCGCCTGGGCTCAAACTCCTAACATCACAAAATTCAGGTCATGGATGGAGGCTTGGAGTGCTGCAGGACCACTCAGAAGGCTCTTTTCCTAGAGTTGGGAATGCCACCCACTCTCAGGTAACAGGACTCCCTGCTAAGTTGGTACCTGTGGCTGATGGGTCAGCCTGGTGGTTGCCCTCCACACCTCTACCTCTGTCCACAGGTATCTTCAGTGGCGAGGGGCCTTCACCTTCTCCGGGCCATTTCCATCCTGTGGGAGGAGGAGAATGGCCATGGCCAAGGCACACTCTGAGGAGATAAACAGAGGCAGAGAAGATGGGGCTGAGCCCCTTCCAGTGTTCATTCCTTCCGAAAAGTGTAAATTCAGGGCCATGAGGCTCAGAACCTTGAGAAGCTGCTGAAGGAACAGGGCAAGGATTGTGTGCTTTTGGATCCCTGTTCCTCAGCCTCAAAACATGGTTCTTGCCTCCTAATATCCTCAGAGTCCTAGGAGAAGCCGGGGCAGAGGTCAGGTGGAGGGTAAGCTACATAATCCTAGAAACTGGAGCACTCCCTCCTTCCACCCTACTTTCCTCCCCATAAAGCATCAACCCTCACATAGCACCCCAACTAGATCCTCCACGTACCCCAGTTTTGGATTCACAGGGGATTAGCAGGATTTGGGGAGCTCCAGTAGACCATAGCCCCCACCGGGAAGTTAAACACGTAATTCATGGTGATGTAGGTGAGCTTGGCCTCCCAGCCAGGTGAGTATCAGGGGCACTTCATGCAGTTCTCACCAATGGGAAGAAAGTTTCAAAGAACTCCCTCTCTGGCTTCAGATTGCTCCTCAACATAATGAGGCTTCACGTGACACGTGGTCCCCAGCTCTAACATACCTAAACCCTCCCTTTAAGTTACTAGCTGACCACGCTGAATCATGGGTATAAAGTTAAATGTTCCCACTGGGTGGGAGAGTCAGCCAGGAGGATGAACCTGAGACTGTAGGAGGCTTTAATGATAAAATCAGGTTCCAGAAAATGGTTTGCTCCTCTTGCCATGGTCCACAGCTCACTAGATGCCAGGTGTTTCTCTCCATAATCTCCTTGACCTTTGGGCTGGCTCAATCCCATGCCCTAAGAAAACATTTCAGGGTTGCTCATTGGTCTCAGAGTAATGGGGCTTCATGATAGCTACCTTCACCCCAAAGTGGGAGAGCTTCCCTCTATCAGGCACACTGGTAGAGGGGCAAGGACTTCAAAGGTCTTGGGAGACACAACAAATAATACAATCCCAAAGCAGACTGGGGTAAGTAAGCTTGAAAGCTGGAGGTGTTCTGAAGTGCAGCAGCCAAGGGGAGAAAAATTATGAAGATGAAATAGGCTCTGCGTAGAGTTGAAATATTGACCCATATATTTTACATACACAAACTTATTAGCTCTAAATCCTACCTATTCTGTTGCAAAGCACCGCTTGAACGCTATCTCCTCCTCTTTCCTCTTAAATTCTATCGATCTCCTCCATACTCCTCAGTCATCTCCCTGCCCTCTCCTGCTCTAGTCAACTCCCTGGTAATCTGTCCTCTAAGGAGCATCTCTCTCTGCCTGTGGTCTCACCTCCCCCACATTCAGAGCCATCCTCTACCCTCCAGCCAGTGGGTTCTCCAGAGGCTGATCTGACAAAGTAGCTCCCCTGATTTAATCTTTTTCATGGGGTTGTGCTGCCGCCAACAGCATGAAAGTTCATAGCCTGTCCAGGGCCATGCCCTCATGAGCCCACCTTCCCAGCATCCTTCCTGCCAGGCCAGGCCTAGTTGTTTATTCCTGGAGGACCTCACAGCACAGGCAGTCAATCATTACTCACCCTTACTTCCCACATCCAGGATGCCTTCCACCCTACTTTGCCAGGTTGCCAAGTTCAGTTCTTCACTCCTCAACTCAGACCCCTCTCTAGGATCCTCCCCCCATTCCACTGGCTACCAGGCCACCATGGCTAACATGGTCACAACCATCACATGTGATGGCCATACCATTTCTGTATCTCTTGTCCCTTTCTCAGCTGTCAGAGATTTTAGGCCAGGGGACAAACCTTGTTATCCTCAGACATTAATTGTGCACTCACAGATGTGCCCAGAAGTATCTGTAGAGTTGAGTCAAATGGTCTACCCCCAGCTCAAAGACTCCCTGAACTGACTATCCTAGGGGTTAAGGACATGGGCTCTGCAGCCAAGTTATTCAGGTTCCAATTCTGCCTTAGTCACTTTCCATCTGTGGAACCTCCTCCAGGACAGGGTTAGGTTAAATCAAATTTTATAGAGCTGAGGCCCATCCTGATCCCCCAAAGATAAAAAAGTGCTTCCTAATGAATGTCTGTCACAAAGCAAGAGAGAGGAATCAGGAAGGAAAAGCCTCTGAAGCTGTGTGAAATGAACTCCCTGGAAAAGTCCTCCCCAGAAGCACAGAAGCAGGAGGACTGAGGGAGGGTCCCTGTCCCAGCCCAAAACTTAAAGGGGTCAGAGAAGACCTCAAAACTGTACTTGGAGATGCAGTACCCCCACCATACATGGACACACACCCAAGATGCTGGAGACGTTGACCACCCTGCCCCTTGCCTATGTCACCAGGGGTAGCAGATTAGGGTCACCTCAATCACCCCCAACAGGTTCACACTGAGCATTGTTATGAAGTCTTGTTTGGTCAGCCATTCCTTGGGTGCCGTGGGCACAGACATGCCAATTATTCACCAGGCCCTAGAGTCCTGGGCACAGTGGGAGTAAGAGAGCAATACTGTGCTGTGACCCTGTAGTGAGAACACATGTGTGGTTCCAATTTACATTCCAATTACGTTTATTTTATTAAGCCAACCACAGTGTGATGCCTGGTATAAGGACAAAGAGTGTGGGAGAGGAAACAGGGACGTGGTGGTTACAGGGAGTCAGAGTTTGCGAACGTGTTTAGCTACTAAATGGCAGGGATGGTCCTTCTCACTTTTCTGCTCCTCTGTCTGGCACACAATAGGCAATACGCCCATCTTTGTTAAGTGCATGGACGGAGTTTGAGATAGAGTAGTATTCAACACTATCTTATTGGAGAGACATAGAGACAGGTAGAGAGAAAGGGGTAAGAGACAGTAATGAAGGGAAAACTAGAGAAGAGAAAGGAAACGGGGGGGGGGGGGAGGGAAAGATGAGAAAAAGAAAAACCGTGATTAATTACTTTCCAAACCCTGGTTGGGGAAGATACACTGAAATCCCAGGACTGGGGTTAAATAGAGATAGGCCGGCATTGAACACCAAGAGCCGAGCTTTGAGACAACCTGCATCAATCCCAAGGCAATATCTGCTCAGCAAGTCAAGTTCCCCTGCTATGCTGGGAAATTCCAAAGTTCACCCTGGAGTGCATGCTCAGGGCAGGCTTTGGGAAAAGGTGAGGAGGCCTCCTGCCACACCTCGTGTACACTGCACCCTTGGCTCCAGGAAGTGTCACTGTCTCCTCTCACCCTCCAAAGGCCACCCTTGCCCCATCCTCCTAAGTCCCAAGCCCACTCAGCTTGCAGGAAACTTGTCTGGAGGAGACGGAGGGGAGACAGAGGATTGTAATACAGACCCGTAGATCTCATTGGCAGGGGCAGGTGTTACTGGTGAAAATGGGTTCTTTTGTGCTGTTGAGAGAAAAGAATTTCAAAAGGCACATATGTGGAGAAGTTTAAATGTGATGGCAAAAGTCTATAATAATAAAAGTGTAATCTGCTAATTAGACCGGACAAGCTTCTGGACGACCTTCGGGAATATGCCGGGGTTGTGAGGGCTGAGCCCCTTGCACAAATTTCATGCATCGGGCCTCTGGTAAATAAATAAATGTGATGGCAGAATTTTATTTGTGGTGAAGAGCATTAATACACCCTCAGGGACATAGAGGATGAGAAGGGTCTAGAAGCAACAGTCACAGGGCTGTTAATTCTCCATCTTTTCTTGGTTCACAGTAAAGAACAAGGTGTCATTTAGTCCGTCCAACCAGCTTTCTGATTCTTCCAGGCTTGAGTGTGAGTGTGTGTGTGTGTGTGTGTGTGTGTGTGTGTCTGGGGGTGGGGGGCTCTCCTCCCAACCAATCCCTTTCCTGGTTATACTGGGGTTCCAAGCTCTCTATCCAATCTGATCACCTTCCCAGTTTTTCCCAGGCTAGGCTCTGCCCCTCTGGCATCACCCTGGCTCTCACTGAGCATGTCCAAAAGGAATCACCTTCTTCCTGTGCTAACAGCTTTGATTGCGCATGTCCAAAAGTTCTGTTACATCACCTGGTTTCTACTGCTCACGTGCCCAGCAGAGGAATTTCCCCTCCTCCTTCCTGGGAATCCAGTCTGGGCAGCAGGGCAGCACCTCGGGTGATTTTCCTGTCAGCTCTGAGGAGTAAGTCTCCTCCGTGGCAGTCCTGGAGTGTGTGATGAGTCTGTATATGCTATAGCTTCCTTGCAAACTCATTGGAATGCTGTCCTGGTGTGTGCTTCAGCTTCCCAGTTTATTCTGCTTAGTGTTTGATCCAAGTCCTTAGTTTATTAAGCTTATTATTTGATTCCCGTTTGCTTCCTTTCTTATATTAATAACTAATTGTGACGACAACACAGGGTGAGTTGTGGATGGTGAAGGGGCTGGCAGAGTTTGGCCTTAGGAATATTGGAAAGAACAAGGTTCTGCAACATTAGTCCGTGTCCTGCTCAGAAACCTTCCCTGGCTTTAAAGAAATGTATATACTTTGAATCAATTATTTTTTTTTACTTTAATAATAGTATTTGAGAATGTGAACAACAATGCACCATACTTCTCTCTACAGATGCATCTCCTCCCTCACACAGTACCCAATTCCCCCCTACTATGCACCACAATCTTGGGTCACATGGCCTTAGCAGGTCTTGGCTTGCTCCAGTTGATCAAGGCATCCACCAGGAAGGTGGGCATGTAGCTCATGGGAAGGTAGATGAGCTTGGCATCCCAGCCAGCTGAGTATCGGGTGCGGGGATGGCAGGCGGTCAGAGCATGTTCCATGCAGTTCGTCACCAAGGACAGATCTTCTGTGCCAAGTTTATTCCATGATCCAATTGTTTTCAGGGCTGTCCAGAATGAGAAAGGATCCAGATGTATTCCCATCTCCAACCACTCCCACCTTTAGATCACCTTACAGAATGAGTTTCTAGAATTCCTGGTCTCCTACATTGAATCCACCCAAATTCTTTAGAGGGTGCCCCCCTCGTCCCCCAGGCACACCTGTTTCACTCTAATCCACCTCTGGCTTCACTCCTAGGAATATGTGGAACACATAACTGCAGGTCTCCACAGACACTGGGAATCTAAGTGCCTGAAAGCCAGCTGCTCTTATACTTGCTGACCAGGAGTTCACGGGTGTCTTTTCTCTCTGGCTTTAGTTTCATCCTCAACAAAATGAGAAGCTCACATGAGACCGTGGTGCCACGTCTAACAAGCCTGGACCCTTTCCTTAGGTTACCAGTTGACAACATGGGACCAGCGAGATAGAATTATAGGTCCCCCGATTGTGGGTGAGTCAGAGCACAGAGGTTGGACCTAAGACTAAGGTTGTACTAACCATGAATCTAGTCTTCAGAAAAATGGTTTGCTTCTATCCCCATGAAACTCAAGGCCCACTTACTGCGTGCCAGAAACTTCTCTCCATAGGCCTCCTTGACCTCTGGGCTGGCCTTATCCCATGTCTCTTGGTAGCTCCTAGAAAGCATTGCAGTACTGCTAATAAAAGTCTTGAAGAAACCCGGCTCAATGATAGCCACTTTCACCCCAAAGTGGGAGAGCTCCCTCCTGCAAGGCAAACCAACAGAGAGGCAAAGACTTCAGAGGTCTTATAAAAGAAAACAACACCTGGAAAGAAACCCACCCCAATAAAACACCAATATAAGATTGCAGTTGATTAAGCTCAAAAGTCTGGGGAGTTGTTAAGTGCAGCAGACAGGAGGAGACAATTTATGATGATAATATTGCCTCCCTACAGAGTTTGAGTATTTTTACAAGTATTTACATACATTTGCTTATAACTCTAAATCCTACCACTTCTGCTGAAAGGCACCACTTAAATTATATCCCATGGTATTTCATGCAATAAAAAACTGGGTGTGCCTATTTTATCTTTCCCATGCTCCTCACACCCCTCCTTCTTGTCTCCCACCCAGTTCAACGTCCATGCCATCTGTCCTCTAAGGAGCTTGCTCTGCCTGCGGTCTCAGCTCCCCCCCATCACAGCCATCCTCAGTCCTGTAGCCAGTGGAGTCTCTACCGCTGATGTGATGTAGATGCTCCCCTGAATAAAGTGCTTCCCTGGGGCTTCCCTGACATCAGGGCCCCCGAAAACCAATTACCATAGCAGTTATGTACACGGATGGGCTGTGCAGTGGAATTATATTAGTGCCAGTTCTGCCTCAGATGCTTCGTGACTGTGGGCAGGGACAGGTTGAATCAACTCCATTGCCCTGAGGCCCATACAGACCCCCAGAAGACAAAAGAGTGCTTCCCAATGAATGCCTGGCACAAAGCAAGTGAGAAGGATCTGGAAGGAAGAGCCTCTGAGGCTGTGTGAAATCAACCCCCTGGAAAAGGCTTCCCCGGAAGCACAGAAGCAGAAGAGCCAAGGAAGGTTCTGTCCCAGTCCAGTACCTGAGGGAGTCGGAGAAGGCCTCGATGCCGTACTTAGAGATGCAGTAGCCCCCACCAAACAAGGATACGCGACCCATGACGCTGGAGACATTGACCACTCGGCCCTTTGCCTTCCTCACCAGGGGCAGCAGACTCAGGGTCACCTCGATCATCCCCAACAGGTTCACGTTGAGCATCTTTACGAAGTCCGGTTTGGTCAGCCACTCATTGAGTCCCGCAGGCAGAGAGATGCCAGCATTATTCACCAGGCCCCAGAGTCCTGGGCACACAGAGGGGAGAGAGCAAGACTGTGCTGAGACCCTGCAGTGAGGACACAGCTGTGGTTCCCATTCACCTTCCAACTGAGTGAGGACAGTATGAGGAGGCGACATGGGGAGCGGGCTGAACAGGTAACAGATAACTACGTGCTGTCTGCAGGGTTTGGGCAGTGCAGACCCTGTAAGCTGTGGTGACAGGGAGTAGTCCTTCCTCCTGGTTCACTCTTAGTGTCCAGCCCCCTGCCTGGCAGAGGACATTGGATGAGGCAGGACGGACGTTGAGGAAATTTAGTGAGTCTACAGTGTGGGTCACAGAGAGCATGTTTGATTTTTCACACATCAATGCTGTCCCAGTGAGGGAAAGAGAGAGACACAGACAGTGAGAGAATGAAGAATGAGGAGGAAGAGAGGAGTAAAACCACTTTGTATAAATGACAAAAAGGTAAAAGACAGTGAACATCTAAGAACACTTTGGTTGGGTAAAACAGACCTGAAATCTCAGGTGGGTAAAGTGGAGACTAGGCCTGGGATTGACCTCAGGCACTGGCCTTGACACACACTGCGGTAATATGGAGCAATGTTCCCCCAGGAATCTCTGAGAATTCCAACAGCAGGCTTTGAGGGGGACCCAAGGCTGCCTCTCCCCCAATCAGGCACAGACTTCACCATCAGCCCCAGACAATGCTACCCTCTCCTCCCACTTGCACAATAGGCCACTCTCCTCCACCCCACCGCACGCCCCTGGCTGATCACTTACCCAGCTTCATGGCAATCTCTCTGCAAGAGCAAGGATGGTCCTGAGGATATAAAAATTTACCAACCACCAACCTCAGCTCAGGGCAGCAGGAGCAGGGATTAGTAGGACACAGGGCAAGAGCTGATGATGGGAATCTGTAAATACTGACCCAGTGATTTGAGTCCCTGGTCTGCTCAGCCATACTCTGCCCTTGTAGGGGTCATATTTTCTACCATGTATTTCCCTTCTAAGAACCAAATCCATGCACATAGAGATTTGGTTAAAAAAAAAAAAGTTTCCCCAAGACATCATTTATGTTGAATAAAATATAGGAAACAATTACATATCATATCATAAGACACTGCTTTAGTAACTGTTACTCAGAAAGATAGCATATTCTCAATTATTAAAACTTTTGTTTTCATTAATACATTGCGGACGGATCACAAGAATGCTTGTTTTTTTCTGTTCTCAGGCTTGTGGCCAATCACGAGAATTCTCAGCTTTTCATTGTCATTTAGAGAAAGACAGTAATGCAAAATGCATTCGCTGAAGTTAAAAATTACAAAAGGAATTAAAAGTAATTAGTCTTTTGTCATTAGTAATAAAAATAACTGTTTTTTATATCAGTTTGATATTCAGCAACCATGGATAGTGAGAAAGAACATGATGAAGTTCTGGGTATATTTGCTGACAATTTACCAGATATTCCAAGTGAAAGTGATGAAAACTTTGACAGTGGCAGTGATATGGTTATTCCTTCAAAAGGCAAAAGATAGTAATTTCAAGTGATTCTGAACCTGAAAATTTGAACAATTCCACACATGATTTTGAGTGTAAATTGCATCTTGATTGCCGAGATAATGATTGGTCAACAGAGAACTTTCAACCCATTTGGAAAAATTTGAAGGTAATTCTGGGGTTACAGTTATACCGTCTGATTCTAAGAACATCATTGAAGTCACCAACTTGATTTTTGACGACAATCTGTTTGAACTATTTTGTCATCGATCGAACATATATTATAACCAAAATTTAGGAAAGCACAAAATTCTGAAAGCAATAAAGTGGTCTCCTGTTACTCCAACAGGTATGAAAAATTTTTTAGGACTTGTAGTGCTATTGGGGCGTACTCGAAAGGATACTTGGAAAGAATATTGGTCTACAAATCCAGTTCTAGCTGTTCCAATATTTCCTCAGATAAGTCAAAATCGTTTTGAACAAATCTGGACTTATTGGCATTTCAATGACAATGCAAACATGACTAAATCTTCATCCAGGCTATTTAAAATTCATCCTGTACTCAACCACTTTACTAGTAAATTTCAAACAATATATAAACCTATGTGAGAATTATCATTAGATGAAGGCATGATTCCCTGGAGGGGACGTCTTCTTTTTCGAACTTAGAACCCAGCTAAAATTATTAAACATGGTTTACCTGTAAGAATGATATGTGAGAGCAACACTGGGTATATTTGCAATATGGAAATTTACACAGGTGAAGGAAAAAAATTGAATGACTCTATTCTGTCACTACTTCAGCCGTATCTGGAATTGGGGCATCACATATACCAAGATAACTATTACAATAGCGTTTCAATTGCAGAAACTTTATTACTACATAAAACAAGAGTTTGTGGAACAATTCGAACAAATAGAGGTTTGCCAAAATGTTTGAAAGATGAAGCATCTAAGCTTAAAAGAGTTGAAATAGTCTTTTGAAGAAAAGGTGACGTTTTATTATTATTGATTTGGAAGGATAAAAGAGAAGTTCGAATTATTTCAACTATCCATGATGCTTCCTCTTGTAAAACAGAAAAGACAAATCGGCGTACTGGAGAGGAAATAAAGAAGCCAGTTCCCATTGTGCAGTATGATAACTATATGCAAGGTGTTGATCTTGCTGACTAATATCTTTCAACATATAGTATCCTTAGAAAAACAAGAAAATGGACAAAGAAAGTAGTGCTTTACCTGATTAATTGTGGACTATTCAATTCATTCAGGATTTATCAAGTGCTCAATCCAGAAAGGCAAGTAAGATACAGAGACTCTCTTTTAACTGTAGCAACAGAGTGGATCTCATCCAAAGTAGATAAGGCAGCAGATCCAGAATTTAGCAATCCTAATCCATCAAATGTTAGAAGTATGAGAGCTCTTCAGAAAGATCATCCGCAAAGATTATCAGGCAACATGAAGCAGCACATCCCCGTGCAAACTGCATCTTCAGATAAAAAGAAATATCCCACTAAAGTTTGCAGAATATGCTAAATTGCAGTAAGAGAAGAGAAACGCGTTACATTTGCCAGCTTTGTTTAGTTCCACTTCATATTACACAGTGTTTTACAAAGTATCATACTTTAAAAAGATATTTGCTTGTAAAAACATGTAAATAACTTCAAAATGCAATGGGTATTTAATTTTAAAGCATGCCTTCAACATTTCTGTAAAACGTTTTTTGTACTTGTTCAATAGAAACTTATCTGGCCACTGGGTAAAGCTAGCAATAAAACTACTGGCCTTCAATGTGTTAAGATCAGGAACAAAACAAGGGTGTCCACTTTCACCACTTCTATTCAACACAGTTGTGGAAGTCCTAGCCACAGCAATCAGACAAGAAGAGAAATAAAAGGCATCCAATAGGAAAGGGTGCATATGACATGATACTATATAGAGAGAACTTTAAAGAGTCCACAAAGAAACTATTAGAACTGATAAATGAACTCAGTAAAAGTAGCATGATAAAAAACTAATATTCAGAAATTGGTTGCATGTTTTTTAAATCCTCACCTGAGACTATGCTTATTGATTTTATTTTATTTTGAATATATTTTTATTGATTTCAGAGAAGAAGGGAGAGGAAGAGAGAGAGATAGAAACATCAATGATGAGAGAGAATCATCGATGGGCTCCCTCCTGCACGCCTCCTACTGGGGATCGAGCCCATAACCCAGGCATGTGCCCTTGACTAATATCGAACCTGGGACCCTTCAGTCTGCAGGCCAATGCTCTATCCACTGAGAAAAACCAGCCAGGGCTGCTTATTGATTTTAAAGAAAGGAAGGGGGGGAGAGAGAGAGAGAGAGAGAGAGAGAGATGGAGATGTGAGAGAGAACATTGATTTGTTGCCTTCCATACCTGCCCAGACTAGGGATTGAACCTGAAACCTTCTTGGGCATGGGATGATGCTCCAATCAACTGAGTCACAAGGCCAGGGTTTGGTTGCATTTTTATATAACAATAATGAACCATCAGAAAGGGAAATTAAGAAAACAATCTCATTCAAAATTTCATTTTTAAAAAGCACACCAAATCCTAGGAATCAATTTAATCAAAGAAGTAAAAGACCTGTACTCAGAAAATTATAAGCTATTGAAAAAAGAAATTGAAGAAGATACAAATATATAGAAGCATATACCATGCTAATATATAGTAATAATTACCCTTGTTAAAGTGTCCATACTATTGAAATCAATCTATAGATATAATGCAATCCTTATCAAAATACCATTGGCATTTTCACAGAACTAAAAATAGTACTAAAACGTATATAGAGCCACAAAAGACCCTGACTAGCCAAAGCAATCGTGAGAAAGAAAAATTTGGGAGGTATCATGCTATCCATTAACAAACAATACTGCAGGATTATAATAATCAAAAGAACATAGTAGAGAGAACCAAGATGGCGGCATAGGTAAACACTGGAAATTGCTGCCTCTCACTACAACTTCAAAAATAGAACTAAAAGACAAAATGAACATCATCCAGACCACAGGAAGGCTGGCTGAGTGGAAATTCTACAACTAGAAGGAAAGAGAAAAGCACACTGATACTCATAGGAGCTGCGGTGTGGAAGTAAAGTGCAGAGGTATGGAGGCGCACGTGGAAAGGGCTGGCAGCTGAGGACAAGGCACATGCGGAAAGGGCTAGCAGCTGAGGACATGGTTGTCTTTTTCAATCAGGAGGGAGTCTCAAGCTCCTGGTAGCTCTGAACTCCAGTTCCAGGTGAGTCTCTGGGGACCCAGACTCATACGGGCATCTGTCGAAACTCGAGGGCGGCTTTCTCTCAGAGGTGCTTGCAGCGATTACTGGGACACTGAGACGCGGGGCCCTTAGGGTAGGACTGAGGATCAGCCATAGCTGCTTGCTCCACCCTGTTGATCCCCTGAGACCCTGCCCCACCCAAGCTGTGCACAGAGGCTTTTGCATATGAAAGGCCTGGCCATTTGCAATCTGAAAATTACCTAACAAACTGCAGCTAGGTCAGAGAGACCCAGAACTTCCAAAAGAAGGCCCAAGGCCCCACAGCAGCTTGTATTGCTTCACAGATGGGCTCCTGCTGGGTAGTCTCTGGCAGAGGCTAAATCAGCACCTCCTTAGAGATCCAAGAGCCAATGTACCCAGTGGTCAGAGTGGGACCATCCAGATTACAACTCCTCAGATCCATAAGGGACACACTCAGGGGGCAGACTCAGTGAGCACCAAAGCCCCACTGAAGCAAGTCTTGCCCAGAAGGGTGACTCCAGCACAGAAGTTCTCCAACTGCAGACACAGCTGATTCTCACAGCCAATTGGCCTGGAGTTCAATTCCTCCCAGCGATCCTACAACAATCAAGACTTAACTACAACAAGACTGTGCACAAAGCCCACAAAGAGGTGCACCAAGAGTGTCCACCTCCGGTAATTGGGGAGGCTGAGCCACTGGGCCCTATAGGACACCTAGCACAGAAAGCGACTCTACCAACACAGGGAAGCAGCCAAAATGCGAAGACAAAGAAACAGGTCACAAATGACAGAAATGGAGGAAAGCAAACTACTGGATATAGAGTTCAAAACCACACTTATAAGGTTTTTCAAGAATTTTCTAGAAACCGTCGATAAATTGAGTGAGACCCTCCAGAAATCTAATGAGACCCTTGAGGTTATGAAAAAGGACCAACTAGAAATTAAGCATACACTGACTGAAATAAAGAATATTATACAATCTTAGCATATCGGATCCAGCAGTACGTCAGAAAAATCATACACCATGACCATGTAGGATTTATCCCAGGGATGCAAGGATGGTACAATATCCGCAAATCAATACACGTTATACACAACATAAACAAATTGAAAGAAAAAAACCACATAGTCATATCAATTGATGCAGAAAAAGCATTTGACAAAATCGAACACCCATTTTTGATAAAAACTCTCAGCAAGGTGGGAATAGAAGGATCATACCTCAACATAATAAGAGCCATATATGACAAACCCACAGCCAACATCATACTCAATGGACAAAAACTAAAACCATTTCCCCTAAGAACAGGAACAAGACAGGGATGCCCCTTCACAGTACTCCTGTTCAACATAGTACTGGAAGTATTAGCCATTGCAATTAGACAAAAAGAAGAAATAAAAGGCATCCAAATTTGAAAAAAAAAGAAGTGAAACTGTCCTTACTTGCAGATGACATGATATTATACACAAAAAACCCTAAAGACTCCATCAAAAAACTATTAGACTTAATAAATGAATTTGGCAATGTAGCAGGATATAAAATTAACGCCAAAAAATGTATGGCATTTCTATACACCAATAGTGAACTTACAGAAAGAGGGACTAAAAAAACAATCCCATTTACCATCGCACCAAAAAAATTAAGATACCTAGGAATAAACTTAACTAAAGAGGTAAAAGACTTCTACTTAGAAAACTACAGGACGTTGAAAAAAGAGATAGAGGAAGACATAAACAGATGGAAAAACATACCATGTTCTTGGATTGGTAGAATCAACATCATTAAAATGTCCATACTACCCAAAGCAATCTATAAATTCAACGCACTTCCCATTAAAATACCAACGGCATATTTCACAGACCTAGAACAAACTCTCCAAAAATTCATCTGGAATAAAAAGAGACCCCGAATTGCTGTAGTGATCCTGAGAAAGAACAAAGTAGGTGGGATCTCAATACCAGATATCAAGCTGTATTACAAAGCCACTGTTCTCAAAACTGCCTGGTACTAGCACAAGAACAGCCATATAGATCAATGGGATAGAATAGAGAGCCCAGAAATCGACCCGAACCAATATGCTCAATTAATATTTGACAAAGAAGGCAAGAACATACAATGGAGTCAAGATAGTCTCTTCAATAAATGGTGTTGGGAAAATTGGACAGATACATGCAAAAAAATGAAACTATACCACCAACTTACACCATCCACAAAAATAAACTCAAAATGAATAAAGGACTTAAATGTACGACGGGAAACCATAAAAATACTAGAAGAACCCAAAGGCAACAAAATTTCAACATATGCCGAAGCAGTTTCTTCACTGATACAGCTCCTAGCCTAGGGCATTGGAAACTAAAGAGAAAATAAACAAATGGGACTACATCAAAATAAAAAGCTTCTGCACAGCAAAAGAAACCATCAACAAAACAACAAGAAAACCCACTGCGTGGGAAAACATATTTGCCAATGTTGTCACCGATAAGGGCTTAATCTCCAACATTTATAGGGAACTCATACAACTTAACAAAAGGAAGATAAACAATTCAATCAAAAAATGGGCAAAGGACCTAAATAGACACTTTTCAAAAGAGGACATTCAGAAAGCCAAGAGACATATGAAAACATGCTCAAAGTCACTAATCATCTGAGAAATGCAAATCAAAACAACAATGAGGTACCATCTCACACCTGTCAGAATGGCTATCATCAACAAATCAACAAATGACAAGTGCTGGAGAGGATGTGGAGAAAAAGGAACACTCGTGCACTGCTGGTGGGAATGCAGACTGGTGCAGCCACTATGGAAGACAGTATGGAGTTTCCTCAAAAAACTAAAAATAGAACTCCCATTTGACCCTGTGATACCACTTCTAGGAATATATCCCAAGAAACCAGAAACACCAATCAGAAAGGATATATGCACCCCTATGTTCATAGCAGCACAGTTCACCATAGCTAAGATCTGGAAACAACCTAAGTGCCCATCAGTAGATGAATGGATTAGAAAACTGTGGTACATCTACACGATGGAATACTATGCTGCTGTAAAAAAGAAGAAATTCCTTTTTATTTTTCCTGTGCTCTTTCTTTGTTTTCTTTTTTTTTTATTGAATAAAGTATTACAAAGGGTATTACATATGTCTCCTTTTTTTCCCCCCGCCCTTGACAATCCCCTGGCCACTCCTACCCTCCAGTGTCTTATGTCCATTGGTTATGCTTATATGCATGCATACAAGTCCTTCAGTTGATCTCTTACCCCCTCCCCTTCATGCCCCCCAACCCTCCCCGGCCTTCCCGCTGCAGTTTGACAGTCTGTTTGAGGCTGCTCTGCCTCTGTATCTATTTTTGTTCATAAGTTTATAATGGTCTTTATTATCCATGAATGAGTGAGATCATGTGGTATTTTGCCTTCATTTCCTTCATTCCCTCTTTTAACTCTTACTATTTGCAACGGCATGGATGGAACTGGAGAGCATTATGCTAAATGAAATAAGCCAGTCAATGAAGGAAAAATACCACATGATCTCACTCATTCATGGATAATAAAGACCATTATAAACTTATGAACAAAAATAAATACAGAGGCAGAGCAGCCTCGAACAGACTGTCAAACTGCAGCGGGAAGGCCGGGGAGGGTTGGGGGGCATGAAGGGGAGGGGGTAAGAGATCGACTGAAGGACTTGTATGCATGCATATAAGCATAACCAATGGACATAAGACACTGGAGGGTAGGGGTGGCCAGGGGATTGTCAAGGGTGGGGGGAAAAAGGAGACATATGTAATAATCTTTGTAATACTTTAAGCAATAAAACAATTTTAAAAAATGTTCCTCGGGGACATAATAAAGGCCTGAATGGCCTGTCCGGCATGGCTCAGTGGTTGAACATCGACCTATGAACCAGGAGAGCACGGTTTGATTCCCAGTCAGGGCACGTGCCTGGGTTGTGGGCTCAGTCCTCAGTGGGAGGAATGTGGGGGGAAGCTGATCAATGATTCTCTCTCATCACTGATGTTTCTATCTTTTTCTCCCTCTCGCTTCCTCTCTGAAATCAATAAAAATATATTAAAAAAATAAAATAAAATAACAATGAAAAAAAAAAGAATATTATACAGAGTTCCAACAGCAGACTAGAGGATCGCAAGAATCAAGTCAAAGATTTGAAATATGAAGAAGCAAAAAACACCCAACTGGAAAAACAAAAAGAAAAAAAGAATCCAAAAATATGAAGATAGTGTAAGGAGCCTCTGGGACAACTTCAAACGTACCAACATCCAAATTATGGGGGTGCCAGAAGAAGAGAGAGAGCAAGATATTGAAAACCTATTTGAAGAAATAATCACAGGAAACTTCCCCTATCTGGTGAAAGAAATAGACTTACAAGTCCAGGAAGTGCAGAGAACCCCAAACAAAAGGAATCCAAAGAGGACCACACCAAGACACATCATAATTAAAATGCTAAGAGCAAAAGACAAAGAGAGAATCTTAAAAGCAGCAAGAGAAAGACAGTCAGTTACCTACAAGGGAATACCCATACGACTGTCAGCTGATTTCTCAACAGAAACTTTGCAGGCCAGAAGGGAGTGGCAAGAAATATTCAAAGTGATGAATACCAAGAACCTACAACCAAGATTACTTTACCCAGCAAAGCTATCATTCAGAATTGAAGGTCAGATAAAGAGCTTCACAGGTAAGAAAAAGCTAAAAAGGAGTTCATCACCACCAAACCAGTATTATATGAAATGCTGAAAGGTATCTTTTAAGAAGAGGAAGAAGAAGAAAAAGGTAAAGATACAAATGATGAACAACAAATACACATCTATCAACAAGTGAATCTAAGAATCAAGTGAATAAATAATCTGATGAAGAGAATAAACTGGTGATTATAATAGAATCAGGGGCATAGAAAGGGAATGGACTGACTATTCTTGGGGGAGACAGGGGTGTGGGGGGTGCAGGAAGAGACTGGACAAAAATCATAAACCTATGGATGAGGACAGTGGCGGGGGGATAAGGGCAGAGGGTGGGGTGGGAACCGGGTGGAAGGGAGCTATGGGGTGGAAAAGAGGAACAACTGTAATAATCTGAACAATAAAGATTTAATTTAAAAAAATATTTTTTTAATAAAAGAACATAGTAGGTGTCAGAGAGGAGGGGGTTGGGAGCTGGGTGAGGAGGTGAAGGGATTAAGCAAAGAAAAAAAGAAGAAGACTCATGGACACAGACAACAGCATGGTGATTGCCAGAAGGAAGGGGAAAGGCAGGAGATAGAAGAGTAAAGAGGGCATAATTGGTGATGGAGGAAGACTTGACTTGGAGTGGTAAATACAAATGCAATATACAGGTGATGTACTGTATGTAGAATTGTATATCTGAAACTTACATAATTTTATTAACCAATGTCACTACAATAAATTCAATTTTTTTAAAAAGCACGGTACTGACATGAAAACAGACACATAGATCAATGGAATAGAATAGAGAGCCATGAAATAAACCCACAACTATTGGTCAAGAAATCTATGACAAAGGAGGCAAGACTATACAATGGGATAAAGACAGTCTCTTCAATTAATTGTATTGGAAAATCTGAACAAACACATGCTCAAAAATTAAACAAGACTACTCTCTTACACCCAATACAAGAATAAATGAATTAAAGACTTAAATGTCAGACTCAAAACCATAAGACTCCTACAAGAAAAACACAGACAGTAAACTCTTTGACGCAGGTCTTCGAAATAATTTTTGGATATGTCTTCTCAGGGAAGGGAAACAAAAGAAAAAAATAAACAAATGGGACTACATCAAACAAAAAGGTTTTTGCACAGCAAAGGAAACTATAAAAGAAACGAAAAGACAACCTACAGAATGGGAGAAGATATTCGCCAATGACATATCCAGTAAGGGGTTAATATCCAAAATTTATAAGGAATTCATCTTAACACCAAAAAGACAAACAATCCGATTAAAAAATGGGCAGAGGACCTCGTAGATATTTCTCCAAAGAGGACATAAAGCTGGCCAGTAGACATATGAAAAGGTGGTCAACATCACTAATTATCCGAAGAACAAATTAAAACCAAAGTGGAATATCACCTCACATCTGTCAGAACAGTTATCATCAAAAAATCAACAAACAGCCCAGCAGGAGGAAAGAAGGGGAGCTCAGTGGTTGATCATCGACCTATGAACCAGGAGGTCATGGTTCAATTCCCGGTCAGGGCACATGCCCAGGTTGTGGGCTTGACGCCCAGTGTGGGGCGTGCAGGAGGCAGCTTATCAATGATTCTCTCTGATCATTGATGTTTCACTCTCTCCCTCTCCCTTCATCTCTGAAATCAATAAAAATATATTTTAAAAATCAACAAACAACAAATGCTGGCAAGGATGTGAAGAAAAAGGAAACACTGTGCACTGTTGTTGGAATTGCAAATTGGTGTAGCCACTATGAAAAACAGTATGGAGGTGCCTCAAAAAATTAAAAATAGAACTACCATGTAACCCAGCAATCCCCCTAATGGGTATTTCTCCAAAAAAAATCCAAATCACTAATTGGAAAAGATATATGCATCCCTATGTTCATTGCAGCATTAGCTACAGTAGCTACATAATAAGTTATGGAAGCAACCTAAGTGGCCATCAATAGACAATGGGATAAAGAAGTAGTACATACATAACGAGATATTACTCAGCCTTACAAAAGAAGGAAATCTTACCAGTTTGGACAGCATGGATGGACCTAGAGAGTATTACATAAGCTAAGTGAAATAAGTCAGATAGAGAAAAACAAATACCATGTGATTTCACTTATATGTGGAATTTAAATGAACAAGCAAAACAGAAACAAACTCATAAATACAGAAAACAAATTGATGATTGCCAGGTGGGAGGGGCATGGGTGATTGGGTGAAAAAGGTGAAGGGATTAAGAAGTACAAAGGCAGAGAAACTAAGATGGCGGCATAGATAAACACCGGGAAATAGTCGCCTCCCACAACAATTGAAAATTAGCCCAAAGGACGGAGCAAACATCGTCCAAAACAACAGGAAGGCTGGCTGAGTGTAATTTCTACAACTGGAAGAAAAGAAAAGCACGCTGAGAGCCAGAGGAGCTGCGGAGGCTGAGTGCAGAGGTACGCGGCGGCTCGCGCGCGCGGAAAGGGGGTGGCACCTGAGGACGCGGCTGTCTTTTTGAATCACAAGCTCCCGACTGCTCTGATCTCCGGTTCCGGGAAGTCTCTGGGGACCCAGGTCTCATACGGGGAGAGGCTGCTCTCTCAGGCGGCAGCGGGCGAACTTGGGGGCAGATTTCCCTCGGAGGTGCTTGCAGCCATTGCCGGGACACTGAGACGCGCAACTCCGGGCGCGGAGAATCAGCCATAGCTTCTTTCTACGCCCTTTGACTCCCTGAGACCCCGCCCCACCCGGGCTGCGGCAGAGGCTTTTGCATGTGAATGCCCCAGAACTTTGCAACCTGATAATTACCTAACTGCAGCCGGGCCAGCCAGACCCGGAACTTCCAAGAGAAGGCCCAAGGCCCCCCAGCGGCTTGCATTGCTTCACAGCTGAGCCTCTTCGTAGTTCCTGCTGTGTGGCCTCAGGCAGGGGCTGAATTAGCACCTCCTTAGATCCAGGAGCCACTGTACCCAGTGGTCAGAGGGGGTCCATTCTCCCACTTCAGACACAGCTGCTTCCCACAGCCAATTGGCCTGGAGGTCAATTCCTCCCAGTGATCCTACAACAAGCGAGGCACCAAGAGTGCACCAAGAGTGTCCACCCCAGGTAACTGGGGAGGCTGAGCCACTGGGCCCTACAGGACACCTGGCGCTCAGGGCCACTCTATCAACACAGGGAAGCAGCCAAAATGCGGAGACAAAGAAACAGGTCACAATTGGCAGAAACGGAGGAGGCCAGACGACTGGATATAGAGTTCAAGGCCACGTTTATAAGGTTTGTCAAGAATTTTATGGAAACCGCCGATAAATTTAATGAATCCCTCAAGGAGTATGGTGAGACCATGGAGGTCATGAAAAAGGACCAATTAGAAATTATGCATACACTGACTGAAATAAAGAATACTTTACAGAGCTCCAACAGCAGACAAGAGGATCCCAAGAATCAAGTCAAAGATTTGAAATGCAAAGAAACAAAAAATACCCAACCGAAAAAGAAAAAAGAAAAGAGATTCAAAAAATATGAAGAGAGTGTAAGGAACCTCTGGGACAACTTCAAGCGTACCAACATCAGAATTATAGGGGTACCAGAAGGAGAGAGAGGGCAAGATATTGAAAACCTTTTTGAAGAAATAATGACAGAAAACTTCCCCCACCTGGTGAAAGAAATGGACTTACAAGTCCAGGAAGCGCAGAGAACCCCAAACAAAAGGAATCCAAAGAGGACCACACCAAGACACATCATAATTAAAATGCCAAGAGCAAAAGATAAAGAGAGAATCTTAAAAGCAGCAAGAGAAAGACAGTCAGTTACCTACAAGGGAGTACCCATCCGACTGTCAGCTGATTTCTCAACAGAAACCATGCAGGCCAGAAGAGAGTGGCAAGAAATATTCAAAGAGATGAATAGCAAGAACCTGCAACCAAGATTACTTTATCCAGCAAAGCTATCATTCAGAATGGAAGGTCAGATAAAGAGCTTCACGGATAAGAATAAGCTAAAGGAGTTCATCACCACCAAACCAGCATTATATGAAAAGCTGAAAGATATTCTTTAAGAAGAGGAAGAAGAAAAAGGAACTCTTACCATTTGCCACAGCATGGATGGAACTGGAGAGTGGATAAATACCACAAGATCTCACTTATTTGTGGAATATAATGAACAACATAAACTGATGAACAAGGACTGATCCAGAGACGGAGAGGCATTGATTGGACTGTCGGGCCTTGGAGGGAAGGTAGGGGAGGGTGGGGGCAAGGGGGAAAGATCAACCAAAGGACTTATATGCAAGCATATAGGCCTAACCAATGGACACGGACAACGGGGGGGTGAGGGGGTGAGCGGGGAGAGGGGGGGTAGAGGGTACACATATGTAATATCTTAATCAATAAAAAATATTAAAAAAAAAAACTGAAAAAAAAAAAAAAAAAGAAGTACAAAGGCAGGGGAAGGTGGGTGGGAAGAGATCAACCAATGAACTTGTATGCATATATGCATAACCCCTGGACACAGACAAGGAGGGGTGGGGACTGGGGTTGGGGTAAAGCGGGGGCCAGGAGTAGGCTGGAAGAGATTCATGGGGGACAAAGGAGGACTTATCTAATACTTTCAACAAAAAAGATTAAAAGGAAAAAAAAGTACAAAGGCAACTTATGAAATAGTCACGCAGAGTAAAGTACAGCATAGAGAATAGGTCAATATTATTGTAATAATTATGTGTGGTACAAGGTGAATACTAGATTTGTTGGGGGATCACTTTATAAGTCATATAAATGTCTAACCACTATGTTGTACACATGAAACTAATATAATGTCAACTGTAATTGATTTAAAAAATTTTTTTAATTAATTTTTTTGAAGAAATTTCATTATGTTGTATAATGGCTCATCTTCTATTGATGCACAGAAGAGGATACAAACTATGGACAAAATATAATATATGTCAAAATGTTAACAGCATTATTTCTAGGTTGTGAGATTATGAGTGTGTTTTCTCTATTCCTGTGCTTTCCATATTCTCTACATTGATCACGTTTTACATTTCTTAGATAAATGAAATCATTCTCTTTCTTTTCCCTTAAGGTGACAGGCACAATTGTAGTAAAAGAGAGAGAGAGAGGACACAAACATTAGATTTCTTACTTTCCTTTCTGACCCTCCTAAAATCTCAGTGTTGTCACCTGAAAATGGGTGACATCAACTCCCTGACCGGATGATTAAGACTCACCAACAAGAACATGTTAATGTGCTGAGAACAGTAGCCCAGCTCCAACGCTGCCACCCATTTAAGCTTCAAGCTAGTGGCCCCTTCTCCACCCGCCTCCAGAACGTGGGTCCTCCACTCCCCGGGTCACTCAGCATCTAGAAATTCAGAACCACAGACAAGGATTCTGCAGGGACCAGTTCTCATCAGCACCAACTCTCCCCAAGCTACAGAGCTCCAAAGTCAGAGGCTAGGGCAGTGGACCCAGAAGAGGCTCAGCTGGTATGCTGGTGAGGTGAAGAGCGCTAGTGGGATTTCAAGTCCTAGTAAACACATTGGGTCCTTCCCCAGGTAGCAAGGGGTCTTCCCTTGACAGGAGAGAAGAAACAGACTTGAGAAACCTGTGTGATACCTCTGTCCCCCGTGCGCTCCTTCACCCACTGGGTGGCCGCAGCGATGCTCTCTGTGCTGGTGACATCCAGGATCACCGTCTCCAGCCTGTCTGACGTCTTGCCCCTCAGCTCCTCGGCCCCCTTTTCTGTCAGACATGCAGCCAGCACCCTCAAGCCTCGTAGGTCCAGCTGCCTGGCCAGCAGGTTCCCGAAGCCCGAGTCACAGCCCGTGATGAACACATACTTGTCTCGCAGGTGGCTCACCACCTGTCGCTCCCGGTACCAGCGCAGAAGGTAGTACAGGCCCAAGAGGATTGCCAGGTACAGCCACATGGCTTTCCCGGGACAGGCAGTAGGCAAGGGTGAAGTGAGAATGTGGCCAGTGTTCAGTCAGGAGGATCTAGGAGCACAGGGTATAAGTTAGCACACCAGCTCCAGGCACTCTGGCATGGAGTCCTCAGGTCTCTCCTGTTCATCTTGTTTAGTATTTATATGTTTGTTTAGTGAGTATGATCGCTTCTTGCTCATTTTGTAGATCTTTGGCACACCTACACCATTTCCAATAGGTGACATTGCATTGCTCAGGAAATCCCTGGGCCTGAGCATAGTTTTCCCAACCACCTGATCTTGGTTCTCCACTCCTCCCTCTTTCCCTCCTCTCTTCTTTCCCCGATCAACCTGCCCTTAACTGGAGCCCCCTATGATCATGGTCTCATGGTCCAGACTGTCTTCTTCCCCTTTTCCTGCTCAAGTCTCCCTGACCTACGGGAGAGTTTCACAAAGAGGACGCTTTTTGTATCAAGATACATGTAAGTACAATAGCCAGCTCTGCTCCAAATACCGTGTGGCGTTGGCAGCGGGCGAAGCCTCTGAGGCTCTTCTCATTTGGCTCCGCACAGAATTCACTCCTAAGGAAACTGAGCTCTGCTTTGAAAACTAAGTTTTGGATTAGAAAGAGAGGGAAAGGCGTATAATGTCCCCTGCTGATGTACAAACTTTCAGGGGCAGAAAGGTGTTCAGGAGACAGGAGGGTGTCTGACTACCTCAGAGGCAAACAATTGGAGAAGAAGGGAATGAGGCAGCCACACTCAGAGAAGCTTCTCCCGGCACCTGGGAGGGTGGAAAGGAAGGACCTAAGGAAAGAAGGTCTAACGGCTTCCCTCTCACTCCACGAAGATGCCTTGTCACAGCCCTGGCCCTCTGCCCTGTGCTGAGGCTCTCCCCTGCCAGCCACACGTGCAGAATCCAGACTCAGACTCCAAAGGTAGAAAGGATCCCCTTAAACAGGGACCAAGTATGGGTCCTTAACTTCACCATCAGGGAGGCTGTAAACCCCAGTAACCACAAAGGTCTCAGTCCACTTTGTATCGGGGTGATGATGGGGAGGTGGAGACATCTGCCCCCTCATGGGACTAAAGAAAGGACTGGACACTGGAGCCCAGACCAGCTGTCCCTGAGGGACTTCAGGGTGAGATAAGGAAACCATTTCATACAAGGGGGAGGGCCAGCGGGAGGAATGAGGCTGCAGTGTGGGACAGGGACAGAAGAAGCCAGTTCCAAGCTCTGGGGGCCTCACTCACTGTCCACAGTTTCACAGTTCTGACTGGTGAGCAGGCAAGAGTAGAGGCACTGGGAGAAGGGAGAGGCTTCCTTAAAGAAACCAGAGACTCAAATGCCTGGACATATGCCAGCAAGCAGAAGAGACAGAGACAGGCAGGGGCAGATCCAGCCTTCAGCTGTAACTCTGGTCTGCAGAGAGCTACTGTGTAGTTCTGAGAGTTTGTCCCTCATGGTGGGAGGCGGCAGCAGGATGGCACCTGCTGGCCCTGCAGAAACCAGCCTGTCCCTGCTCCCTGGGGTGACTGCCAGCACACCCGGCTACAAAACTTTCCCAAGATAGGGAAGGAGGAGGAAGGAGGAAGGAAGGAGGCCTGGAGCCCTCAGGGAGCCAAGGGGCATGCAAATCCTGACACCAAACCCTGCTAAGGGGAAAATCGCGGTTTCTTGGCAGCAACTGGAGATTTTGTTCCTTAGTGACCACATTCCCTCAACCACAAAGTCTCAAGGGCTAGTGTCAGGGCCAGCCTGACAGGTTGAGCCGGGCTGAGGTATGGAGGTGAGAATTGAGAAAAGAAAGGCAGGAAAGCAGGATTGGGAGGACTGCAGCTCATTCGAGGAACTGCAGAAAGTTTATTAGCCACACAATGCTATTTATACACAAGACACTGAATAGGAGGTCTGTCAAGAGGAATGTATTCTTTGTTCCTCTGAATCTCTAAGGGAGAGACACAGCAGAAGGACAAATTCTCGGTACAGCAAATCTCAGTGAAGTTACAGACTTCTTGGTAAGCCATGAAAGGCTGTTCTCATTCTACAAAGGTTGCTCTCATTCTACTGATAACCGCCATCCAAACAAGTCTGGGAAAACTGTGTGGGTAAGGGTCGCAGCCTTGCTAGCCCCTTCAGGTGCAAGGACCTTGTCAGCTTACACCCGGTCCCCAACAGGCTAGGAGGCAGAGAAATCTCCCAGCCCACAGGATCAGGGCTTCACTTTTGAGAAGCCTAAAAGCAACATAACTGCTTGGGGATTGCCAGGAGCTTCAGAGTCCATCCCAGTTGGGCACAATCACAGGAAGTTCGGGAGAGAGCAGTAAGACAGAAACGGATCTGGATGACACCCACTCACCTGGGAGCTACAGGGGCTAGAACGAGAAATCCTTCAGACGCAACCCAGAGACCGAGGCTCACTGCAGTGACTCTCTGCAGTAGATCTTTAACACCAAATGCAAGTGTGGGGGTAGCTTGGCCAGGCTCCAGGGCACCACCACTTAAGCAACATGGACCTGGAACAGAGACACGATCCCCCTGGTGGCTCCACAGAGTCTTAGTGGAGACTTCTGTCAAAAGCAAAACATCCACCTTCTATTACCTGTGTGGGTCCCTAAAGAGGGGATTGCATCATAAATGTAAAGAGGCTCTAGAAAGGGTATGGAGTGAGGGTTAGTTGTGCAAGCTCATTTCCAGTTTTATAGGTACGCGGCCCCACTACCTGGAGTGTGGATCCAAACATTTTGAGATGCACCCCTGCCTTTAGGTGTGAAGGTCTGGAATCGAGGATAGGAGAGTTACCGGTGGAAAGTCATTGAGCCCATGCTCCTCATAAAGGTCCAGGGCAGCAAAAGGAAAGAGTGAGGGCGGTGTCCTCGGGGCACCTCATGGTGTCTCATAGCATGGGTCCCAGCCCCTGACGGGTTCATCACACTGGACCTGGCTCCTCCCCAAGGATGGAGCCTAGAAGGAGGAGGGATGGGACCTTTTGGAGAGTCTGGGGGGAAGACGTGGGCTGGTTTCCACTGGTCTCCTTTGTTGTTGTTCCACCTTCAGAGTTGGCCCCTTGAGTCACCGTCCACATTTGGGGCCACTGGACCCTTCTGGATGCAGCTCTGCCCCGTGTAGAGCCTAGCATGGAGGGCCACGGTTTTATAACCCCACAGCTCTCTGATACTGTGGAGAGGACTCCTTGGGGTAAATCCAAACCTTCTGAACATACACTTGTAAGGCCAAGGTATTATGTGAATCAATGATTCTTTATTTTATTTCCATTTGTTTGGTGTGTCTGGCTATGTGTGTGTGTAAAGAATATTGTGCAATCAGAGACTTCAGATTAAACATGAAGTTCTTGCTTGGCTACTGAGTGGGAGACATGCATTGACCTTGAGTCAGCTGACACCAGAGCTTTGAAGAACGCAGAGATCCTTGAGGATCTCGCGGTCATCTCCGTGTCCTCAGCAGCCTCATGCCTCACACCGAGCTCTCACTAAGGACTGAGACCGAATGGCCCTGCAACATCCACCTCACTCTCTGTATCGCGAAGAACAGAGAGATTGTTCTACAACATGAGGGTCCCCTGAAAGCACCATATTCATGATTTTAAACTAAAGGAAGAAAACTAAGACACCTGGCCAGTACCCCCCAACTCCAATTTGTACTCCGCCCATGCATATCTTTCACTACGTGCTAATGCCCACTCTCTGTGTAGCCCGTACTCAGCACTTTGTCAGAAGAGGGGAGGCAGAGTCGGGCCTCAGCAAGCACTGCGGAATTAGGGAACTCCTGCCCAGAACACAGTGGGTGCTCAGTAAAGGCTTCAGAAAATGGAAGCCTGGGATCCAGAGGTGGTTCTACTCTCCTCCACTAGGAAAGCCCAGGATGGGCATGGGAACATGGTGTAGTGACAGAAGATGTGGGATCACAGGACTCTACCCGAGGGGACAGATACTCTACAGCTGGCTCCTGTGGCCGATGGGGCAGGCTGGTGGCTGTGCTTTTCACCCCTGTGTCTGTCCACAGAAGCTGATGGGAGGTGGAGAAGAGACCCAAGGCACCAGAGAAGTGCTGGGTCCTGCCAGTGCCTCAGGACTTGTTTGTCCGTCCTTCTACCTTATCCTGTGGCTCCAGATTTCTTGACAAATCCTGGAAAGGAGACATTAGCCCCTCAGCTCTCTGGCAGGAAGGAAGGAATTTCACTTCCCTCTTCAAATCCCTACTCAGGTCATTCCACCCATCCATTAACCACCGTTAAAGCACCTGACTCTTACTCTCATCTACACACACCCCACTGCTCCCAAAGGGCACCATTTCACTATGGGCCTCAATAAAGTTTTTAACTTTAAGGCAAATATAATCAGTGGAAATCCATGTTTTCAGGACAAATCAATAACTGGTTTTGGTGCTCTTTCTCAGGGTCCCTATTGAGACAAACCCTTCCTGCCAAGATCTGCTGAGTTGGCCCCTGAGGCTGATTGGTCATGGCTGTGCCATTTTCTTCCCTGTATTCCTGAATCCCCTCCCTCTCCTTTCCCTCCCAGGTCAAACTCCAGGCCATCTGCCCTCTAAGGAGCTCTCTCCTGCGATCTCAGCTCTCCCGCACCACAGCCATCCTCAGCCCTGTAGTCAATGGAGTCTCTACTGCTGATGTGATGAAGATGCTCCCCTGAATAAAGTACTTCCCTGACAACAGGGCCCCCAGAACCCAATTACCATAGCAGTTATGTACACGGATGAGCTGTGCAGTGGAATAAGATCAGTTCCAGTTCTGCCTCAGATGCTTCCTGACTGTGGGCAGGGACAGGTTCAATGAAACTAATTGTGTGGGGCCCAAAATAATATCTAAAACAACAACAATAAAAAAGGTGCTTCGAGTCCTATCCAGATGGCTCCATGGGTTGGAGTGTCATCCCATACACCAAAAGATTGTGGGTTCAATCCCCTGTCAGGGTGTTTATGAGAAGCAAATGAGAAGCAACCGATCAATGTTTCTCTCTCTCTCTCTCTCTCTCTCTCTCTCTCTCTCTCTCTCTCTCTCTCCATAAAAACATATCCAAAGGCAAGGATAAAAACAAAGTGCTTCCCGATGAATGCCTGGCACAAAGCAAGAGAAAAGGATCTGGAAGGTTCTGAGGCTGTGTGAAATCTTCCCCTTAGAAAAGTCCTCTCCAAAAGCACAGAAGCAGCAGGACTGAGGGAGGGCCCCTGTCCCAGTCCAAAACCTGAAGGAGTCAGAGAAGACCTCAACACTGTGCTTGGAGATGCAGTACCCCCACCTTACACGAACACACACCCAAGATGCTGGAGACGATGACCACCCTGCCCCTTGCTTAAGTCACCAGGGGTAGCAGACACAGGGTCACCTCGATCACCCCCAACAGGTTCACACTGAGCATTGTTATGAAGTCTTGTTTGGTCAGCCATTCCTTGGGTGCCGTGGGCACAGACATGCCAATTATTCACCAGGCCCCAGAGTCCTGGGCACAGTGGGAGTAAGAGAGCAATACTGTGCTGTGACCCTGTAGTGAGAACACATGTGTGGTTCCAATTTACATTCCAATTACGTTTATTTTATTAAGCCAACCACAGTGTGATGCCTGGTATAAGGACAAAGAGTGCGGGAGAGGAAACAGGAACGTGGTGGTTACAGGGAGTCAGAGTTTGCGAACGTGTTTAGCTACTAAATGGCAGGGATGGTCCTTCTCACTTTTCTGCTCCTCTGTCTGGCACACAATAGGCAATACGCCCATCTTTGTTAAGTGCATGGACGGAGTTTGAGATAGAGTAGTATTCAACACTATCTTATTGGAGAGACATAGAGACAGGTAGAGAGAAAGGGGTAAGAGACAGTAATGAAGGGAAAACTAGAGAAGAGAAAGGAAACGGGGGGGGGGGGGAGGGAAAGATGAGAAAAAGAAAAATCGTGAATAATTACTTTCCACACCCTGGTTGGGAAAGATACACTGAAATCCCAGGACTGGGGTTAAATAGAGATAGGCCGGCATTGAACACCAAGAGCCGAGCTTTGAGACAACCTGCATCAATCCCAAGGCAATATCTGCTCAGCAAGTCAAGTTCCCCTGCTATGCTGGGAAATTCCAAAGTTCACCCTGGAGTGAATGCTCAGGGCAGGCTTTGGGAAAAGGTGAGGAGGCCTCCTGCCACACCTCGTGTACACTGCACCCTTGGCTCCAGGAAGTGTCACTGTCTCCTCTCACCCTCCAAAGGCCACCCTTGGCCCATTCTCTAAGTCCCAAGCCCACTCAGCTTGCAGGAAACTTGTCTGGAGGAGACGGAGGGGAGACAGAGGACTGTAATACAGACCCGTAGATCTCATTGGCAGGGGCAGGTGTTACTGGTGAAAACGGGTTGTTTTGTGGTGTTGAGAGAAAAGAATTTCAAAAGGCACATATGTGGAGAAGTTTAAATGTGATGGGAAAAATCTATTATAATAAAAGTGTAATCTGCTAATTAGGCCGGACAAGCTTCCGGACGACCTTCGGGACAAAGCCGGGGTTGTGAGGGCCGTGCCCCTTGCACAAATTTCATGCATCGTGCCTCTGGTAAATAAATAAATGAGATGGCAGGATTTTATTTGTGGTGAAGAGCATTAATACACCCTCAGGGACATAGACGATGAGAAGGGTCTAGAAGCAGCAGTCACAGGGCTGTTAATTCTCCATCTTTTCTTGGTTCACAGTAAAGAACAAGGTGTCATTTAGTCCATCCAACCAGCTTTCTGATTCTTCCAGGCTTGAGTGTGAGTGTGTGTGTGTGTGTGTGTGTGTGTGTGTCTGGGGGTTGGGGGCTCTCCTCCCAACCAATCCCTTTCCTGGTTATACTGGGGTTCCAAGCTCTCTATCCAATCTGATCACCTTCCCAGTTTTTCCCAGGCTAGGCTCTGCCCCTCTGGCATCACCCTGGCTCTCACTGAGCATGTCCAAAAGGAATCACCTCCTTCCTGTGCTAACAGCTTTGATTGCGCATGTCCAAAAGTTCTGTTACATCACCTGGTTTCTACTGCTCACGTGCCCAGCAGAGGAATTTCCCCTCCTCCTTCCTGGGAATCCAGTCTGGGCAGCAGGGCAGCACCTCGGGTGATTTTCCTGTCAGCTCTGAGGAGTAAGTCTCCTCCGTGGCAGCCCCTGCAGTGTGTGATGAGTCTGTATATGCTATAGCTTCGCTGCAAACTCATTGGAATGCTGTCCTGGTGTGTGCTTCAGCTTCCCAGTTTATTCTGCTTAGTGTTTGATCCAAGTCCTTAGTTTATTAAGCTTATTATTTGATTCCCGTTTGCTGCCTTCCTTATATTAATAACTAATTGTGACGACAACACAGGGTGAGTTGTGGATGGTGAAGGGGCTGGCAGAGTTTGGCCTTAGGAATATTGGAAAGAACAAGGTTCTGCAACATTAGTCCGTGTCCTGCTCAGAAACCTTCCCTGGCTTTAAAGAAATGTATATACTTTGAATCAATTATTTTTTTTTACTTTAATAATAGTATTTGAGAATGTGAACAACAATGCACCATACTTCTCTCTACAGATGCATCTCCTCCCTCACACAGTACCCAATTCCCCCCTACTATGCACCACAATCTTGGGTCACATGGCCTTAGCAGGTCTTGGGTAGGTCCACTTGATCATGACATCCACCAGGAAGGTGGGCATGTAGCTCATGGGAAGGTAGATGAGCTTGGCATCCCAGCCAGCTGAGTATCGGGTGCGGGGATGGCAGGCAGTCAGAGCATGTTCCATGCAGTTCGTCACCAAGGACAGATCATGTGTGCACATTCTATCCAACGATCCAACTGCTTTCAGGGCTGTCCAAATTGAGAAACGATCCAGAAATATTCCCATCTCCAACCACTCCCACCTTTACATCACCTTACAGAATGAGTTTCTAGAATTCCTGGTCTCCTACATTGAATCCACCCTAATTCTTTAGAGGGTGTCCCCCTCGTCCCCCAGGCACACCTGTTTCACTCTAATCCACCTCTGGCTTCACTCCTAGGAATATGTGGAACACATAACTGCAGGTCTCCACAGACACTGGGAATCTCAGTGCCTGAAAGCCAGCTGCTCTTATACTTGCTGACCAGGAGTTCACGGGTGTCTTTTCTCTCTGGCTTTAGTTTCATCCTCAACAAAATGAGAAGCTCACATGAGACCGTGGTGCCACGTCTAACAAGCCTGGACCCTTTCCTTAGGTTACCAGTTGACAACATGGGACCAGCGAGATAGAATTATAGGTCCCCCGATTGTGGGTGAGTCAGAGCACAGAGGTTGGACCTAAGACTAAGGTTGTACTAACCATGAATCTAGACTTCAGAGAAATGGTTTGCTTCTATCCCCATGAAACACAAGGCCCACTTACTGCGTGCCAGAAACCTCTCTCCATAGGCCTCCTTGACTTCTGGGCTGGCATTATCCCATGCCTCTTGGAAGCTCCTAGAAATCACCGGAGGACTGGTCACAAAAGTCTTGAAGAAACCCGGCTCAATGATAGCCACTTTCACCCCAAAGTGGGAGAGCTCCCTCCTGCAAGGCAAACCGACAGAGAGGCAAAGACTTCAGAGGTCTTATGAAAGAAAACAATACCTGGAAAAAAACCCACCCCAATAAAACACCAATATAAGATTACAGTTGATTAAGCTCATAAGTCTGGGGAGTTGTGAAGTGCAGCAGACAGGAGGAGACAATTTATGATGATAATATTGCCTCCCTACAGAGTTTGAGTATTTTTACAAGTATTTACATACATTTGCTTATAACTCTAAATCCTACCACTTCTGCTGAAAGGCACCACTTAAATTCTATCCCCTGGTATTTCTGTCACATGCAATAAAAAACTGGGCTGTGCCTATTTTATCTTTCCCATGCTCCTCACACCCCTCCTTCTTGTCTCCCACCCAGTTCAACCTCCAGGCCATCTGTCCTCTAAGGAGTTCTCTCTGCCTGCGGTCTCAGCTCCCCCCCATCACAGCCATCCTCAGCCCTGTAGCCAGTGGAGTCTCTACCGCTGATGTGATGTAGATGCTCCCCTGAATAAAGTGCTTCCCTGGGGCTTCCCTGACAACAAGGCCCCCGAAATCCAATTACCATAGCAGTTATGTACACGGATGGGCTGTGCAGTGGAATTATATTAGTGCCAGTTCTGCCTCAGATGCTTCCTGACTGTGGGCAGGGACAGGTTGAATCAACTCCATTGCCCTGAGGCCCATACAGACCCCCAGAAGACAAAAGAGTGCTTCCCAATGAATGCCTGGCACAAAGCAAGTGAGAAGGATCTGGAAGGAAGAGCATCTGAGGTTGTGTGAAATCAACCCCCTGGAAAAGGCTTCCCCGGAAGCACAGAAGCAGAAGAGCCAAGGGAGGTTCTGTCCCAGTCCAGTACCTGAAGGAGTCGGAGAAGGCCTCGACGCCGTGCTTAGAGATGCAGTAGCCCCCACCAAACAAGGATATGCGACCCATGACGCTGGAGACATTGACCACTCGGCCCTTTGCCGTCCTCACCAGGGGCAGCAGACTCAGGGTCACCTCGATCACCCCCAACAGGTTCACATTGAGCATCTTTACGAAGTCCGGTTTGGTCAGCCACTCATTGAGTCCCGCGGGCACAGAGATGCCAGCATTATTCACCAGGCCCCAGAGTCCTGGGCACACAGAGGGGAGAGAGCAAGACTGTGCTGAGACCCTGCAGTGAGGACACAGCTGTGGTTCCAATTCACCTTCCAACTGAGTGAGGACAGTATGAGGAGGCGACATGGGGAGCGGGCAGAACAGGTAACAGATAACTACGTGCTGTCTCCAGGGTTTGGGCAGTGCAGACCCTGTAAGCTGTGGTGACAGGGAGTAGTCCTTCCTCCTGGTTTATTCCTAGTGCCCAGCCCCCTGCCTGGCAGAGGACATTGGATGAGGCAGGACGGACGTTGAGGAAATCTAGTGAGTCCACAGTGTGGGTCACAGAGAGCATGTTTGATTTTTCACACATCAATGCTGTCCCAGTGAGGGAAAGAGAGAGACACAGCCAGAGAGAGAATGAAGAATGAGGAGGAAGAGAGGAGCAAAACTGCTTTGTATAAATGACAAAAAGATAAAAGACAGTGAACACCTAAGAACCCTTTGGTTGGGTAAAACAGACCTGAAATCTCAGGTGGGTAAAGTGGAGACTAGGCCTGAGATTGACCTCAGGCACTGGCCTTGACACACACTGCGGTAATATGGAGCAATGTTCCCCCAGGAATCTCTGAGAATTCCAACGGCAGGCTTTGAGGGGGACCCAAGGCTGCCTCTCCCCCAATCAGGCACAGACTTCACCATCAGCCCCAGACAATGCTACCCTCTCCTCCCACTTGCACAATAGGCCACTCTCCTCCACCCCCACTGCATGTCCCTGGCTGATCATTTACCCAGCTTCATGGCAATCTCTCTGCAAGAGCAAGGATGGTCTGAGGATATAAAAATTTACCAACCACCAACCTCAGCTCAGGGCAGCAGGAGCAGGGATTAGTAGGACACAGGGCAAGAGCTGATGCTGGGAATCTGTAAATACTGACCCAGAGAGTTGAGTCCCTGGTCCGCTCAGCCATACTCTGCCCTTGTAGGGGTCATGTTTTTCTACCATGTATTTCCCTTCTAAGAACCAAATCCATGCACATAGAGATTTGGGTAAAAAAAAAAAAGTTTCCCAAGACATCATTTATGTTGAATAAAATATAGGAAACAATTACATATCATATCATAAGACACTGCTTTAGTAACTGTTACTCAGAAAGATAGCATATTCTCAATTATTAAAACTTTTGTTTTCATTAATACATTGCGGACGGATCACAAGAATGCTTGTTTTTTTCTGTTCTCAGGCTTGTGGCCAATCACGAGAATTCTCAGCTTTTCATTGTCATTTAGAGAAAGGCAGTAATGCAAAATGCATTCGCTGAAGTTAAAAATTACAAAAGGAATTAAAAGTAATTAGTCTTTTGTCATTAGTAATAAAAATAACTGTTTTTTATATCAGTTTGATATTCAGCAACCATGGATAGTGAGAAAGAACATGATGAAGTTCTGGGTATATTTGCTGACAATTTATCAGATAGTCCAAGTGAAAGTGATGAAAGCTTTGACAGTGGCAGTGATATGGTTATTCCTTCAAAAGGCAAAAAATAGTAATTTCAAGTGATTCTGAACCTGAAAATTTGAACAATTCCACACATGATTTTGAGTGTAAATTGCATCTTGATTGCCGAGATAATGATTGGTCAACAGAGAACTTTCAACCCAATTTGGAAAAATTTGAAGGTAATTCTGAGGTTACAGTTATACCATCTGATTCTAAGACCATCATTGAAGTCACCAACTTGATTTTTGACGACAATCTGTTTGAACTATTTTGTCATCGATTGAACATATATTATAACCAAAATTTAGGAAAGCACAAAATTCTGAAAGCAATAAAGTGGTCTCCTGTTACTCCAACAGGTATGAAAAATTTTTTAGGACTTGTAGTGCTATTGGGGCGTACTCGAAAGGATACTTGGAAAGAATATTGGTCTACAAATCCAGTTCTAGGTGTTCCAATATTTCCTCAGATAAGTCAAAATCGTTTTGAACAAATCTGGACTTATTGGCATTTCAATGACAATGCAAACATGACTAAATCTTCATCCAGGCTATTTAAAATTCATCCTGTACTCAACCACTTTACTAGTAAATTTCAAACAATATATAAACCTATGCGAGAATTATCATTAGATGAAGGCATGATTCCCTGGAGGGGACGTCTTCTTTTTCGAACTTACAACCCAGCTAAAATTATTAAACATGGTTTACCTGTAAGAATGATATGTGAGAGCAACACTGGGTATATTTGCAATATGGAAATTTACACAGGTGAAGGAAAAAAATTGAATGACTCTATTCTGTCACTACTTCAGCCGTATCTGGAATTGGGGCATCACATATACCAAGATAACTATTACAATAGCGTTTCAATTGCAGAAACTTTATTACTACATAAAACAAGAGTTTGTGGAACAATTCGAACAAATAGAGGTTTGCCAAAATGTTTGAAAGATGAAGCATCTAAGCTTAAAAGAGTTGAAATAGTCTTTTGAAGAAAAGGTGACGTTTTATTATTATTGATTTGGAAGGATAAAAGAGAAGTTGGAATTATTTCAACTATCCATGATGCTTCCTCTTGTAAAACAGAAAAGACAAATTGGCATACTGGAGAGGAAATAAAGAAGCCAGTTCCCATTGTGCAGTATGATAACTATATGCAAGGTGTTGATCTTGCTGACTAATATCTTTCAACATATAGTATCCTTAGAAAAACAAGAAAATGGACGAAGAAAGTAGTGCTTTACCTGATTAATTGTGGACTATTCAATTCATTCAGGATTTATCAAGTGCTCAATCCAGAAAGGCAAGTAAGATACAGAGACTCTCTTTTAACTGTAGCAACAGAGTGGATCTCATCCAAAGTAGATAAGGCAGCAGATCCAGAATTTAGCAATCCTATTCCATCAAATGTTAGAAGTATGAGAGCTCTTCAGAAAGATCATCCGCAAAGATTATCAGGCAACATGAAGCAGCACATCCCCGTGCAAACTGCATCTTCAGATAAAAAGTAATATCCCACTAAAGTTTGCAGAGTATGCAAAATTGCAGTAAGAGAAGAGAAACTCGTTACATTTGCCAGCTTTGTTTGTTTGTTTATTTATTTATTTATTTATTTATTAAATATATTTTATTGATTTTTTACAGAGAGGAATTGGAGAGAGATAGAGAGTTAGAAACATCGATGAGAGAGAAACGTCGATCAGCCGCCTCCTGCACATCTCCTACTGGGTATGTGCCCGCAACCCAGGTACATGCCCTTGAGTGGAATCGAACCTGGGACCCTTCAGTCCCAAGGCCGACGCTCTATCCACCGAGCCAAACAGGTTTTGGCAACATTTGCCAGCTTTGTTTAGTTCCACTTCATATTACACAGTGTTTTACAAAGTATCATACTTTAAAAAGATATTTGCTTGTAAAAACACTTTAAAATGCAATGGGTATTTAATTTTAAAGCGTGTCTTCAACATTTATGTAAAACGTTTTTTGTACTTGTTCAATAGAAACTTATCTGGCCACTGGGTAAAGCTAGCAATAAAACTACTGGCCTTCAATGTGTTAAGATCAGGAACAAAACAAGGGTGTCCACTTTCACCACTTATATTCAACACAGTTGTGGAAGTCCTAGCCACAGCAATCAGACAAGAAGAGAAATAAAAGGCATCCAATAGGAAAGGGTGCATATGACATGATACTATATAGAGAGAACTTTAAAGAGTCCACAAAGAAACTATTAGAACTGATAAATGAACTCAGTAAAAGTAGCATGATAAAAAACTAATATTCAGAAATTGGTTGCATGTTTTTTAAATCCTCACCTGAGACTATGCTTATTGATTTTATTTTATTTTGAATATATTTTTATTGATTTCAGAGAAGAAGGGAGAGGAAGAGAGAGAGATAGAAACATCAATGATGAGAGAGAATCATCGATGGGCTCCCTCCTGCACGCCTCCTACTGGGGATCGAGCCCATAACCCAGGCATGTGCCCTTGACTAATATCGAACCTGGGACCCTTCAGTCTGCAGGCCAATGCTCTATCCACTGAGAAAAACCAGCCAGGGCTGCTTATTGATTTTAATGAAAGGAAGTGGGGAAGGGAGAGAGAGAGAGAGAGAGAGAGAGAGATGGAGATGTGAGAGAGAACATTGATTGGTTGCCTTCCATACCTGCCCAGACTAGGGATTGAACCTGAAACCTTCTTGGGCATGGGATGATGCTCCAATCAACTGAGTCACAAGGCCAGGGTTTGGTTGCATTTCTTTTTTTAAATTAAATCTTTATTGTTCAGATTATTACATTTGTTCCTCTTTTTTCCCCCCATAACTCCCTCCTCCCAGTTCCCGCCCCACCTTCCACCCTCACTCCCCACCCACTGTCCTCATCCATAGGTGCACGATTTTTGTCCAGTCTCTTCCCGCATCTACCACACCCCTTTCCCTCCCCAAAAATAGTCAGTCCATTCCCTTTCTATGTCCCTGATTCTATTATAATTACCAGTTCATTCTGTTCATCAGATTATTTATTCACTTGATTTTTAGATTCACTTGTTGATAGATGCGTATTTGTTGTTCATAATTTGTATCTTTACCTTTTTCTTCCTCTTCCTCTTCTTAAAGGATACCTTTCAGCATTTCATATAATACTGGTTTGGTGGTGATGAACTCCTTTAGCTTTTCCTAATCTGTGAAGCTCTTTATCTGACCTTCAATTCTGAATGATAGCTTTGCTGGATAAAGTAATCTTGGTTGTAGGTTCTTGGTATTCATCACTTTGAATATTTCTTTACACTCCCTTCTGGCCTGCAAAGTTTCTGTTGAGAAATCAGCTGACAGTCGTATGGGTATTCCCTTGTAGGTAACTGAGTTTCTTTCTCTTGCTGCTTTTAAGATTCTCTCTTTGTCTTTTGCTCTTGGCATTTTAATTATGATATGTCTTGATGTGGTCCTCTTTGGATTCCTTTTGTTTGGGGTTCTCTGCGCTTCTTGGACCTGTAAGTCTATTTCTTTCACCAGATAGGGGAAGTTTCCTGTGATTATTTCTTCAAATAGGTTTTCAATATCTTGCTCTCTCTCATCTTCTGGCACCCCTATAATTCTGATGTTGGTACGCTTGAAGCTGTCCCAGAGGCTCCTTACACTATCTTCGTATTTTTGGATTCTTTTTTCATTTTGCTTTTCCGGTTGGGTGTTTTTTGCTTCTTCGCATTTCAAATCTTTGACTTGATTCTTGCACTCCTCTGGTCTGCTGTTGGGAGTCTGTATAGTATTCTTTATTTCAGTTGGTGTATGCTTAATTTCTAGTTGGTTCTTTATCACAATATCGAGGGTCTCATTAGATTTCTCGAGGATCTCATTAAGTTTATTGGCGGCTTCTAGACAGTTCTTGAGAGACCTTAAAAGTGTGGTTCTGAACTCTATATCTTCCATTGACAATTTTGTCCTGTTTCTTTGTTATGCTTTCTTGGTGCACCCCCTAGTGGTCTTTGTGCGCAGTCTTGTAGTTAAGCCTTGATTGTTGTAGCTAATACTAGGGGGGATTTGACCTCCAGGCCAAGTGGCTGTGAGAATCAGCTGTGTCTGCAGTGAGAGAACTTCTGTCCTCTAGGGAGGTGCTAATCTGGCGTTTGCCTGAGGCTATCCGGCAAATGCCTCTGTGCAGGGCTTGGGCTGGGTGGGTGGGTCGCAGGGGATCAACAGGGTGGGCCGGAGCGAGCAGTTATGGCTGCTCTCAGTCCTGTCCCCAGGGGCTCTGCCTCTCTGAGTCCCAGCAACCGCTGCAAACCTCAGAGAGAACGCTGCACTCGCTCCGACTGAAGCCAGACAGTCCGGCTTCTCCCATTTGAGTCTGGGTCCCTAAAGACTTGCCCGGATCTGGAGCTCAGAGTCTGCGACTCCCTCCCGATTGAAAACGCCAACTGCGCCCTCAGCCACCAGCCTGCTCTGCATGCACTCCGCACCTCAGTATTTGACTTCAGCACTGCGCCTCCTCTGAGTGTCGGTATGCGTTTCTCTTTCCTCCTAGTTGTAGGACTTCCACTCAGCCAGTGTTCCTGTGGTTCTGTGTGATGTCCGTTCCGTCTTTTAGTTTCACTTTTGAAGTGATTATTCGAGGCAGCAAACTCCGGCGTTAACCTATGCTGCCATCTTGGTTCTCCTGGTTGCATTTTTATATAACAATAATGAACCATCAGAAAGGGAAATTTAGAAAACAATCTCATTCAAAATTTCATTTTTAAAAAGCACACCAAATCCTAGGAATCAATTCAATCAAAGAAGTAAAAGACCTGTACTCAGAAAATTATAAACTATTGAAGAAAGAAATTGAAGAAGATACAAATAAATAGAAACATATACCATGCTAATATATAAATATTCAAAGTGGTGAATACCACAAACCTACAACCAAGATTACTTTACCCAGCAAAGCTATCATTCAGAATTGAAGGTCAGATAAAGAGCTTCACAGGTAAGAAAAAGCTAAAGGAGTTTATCACCACCAAACCAGTATTATATGAAATGCTGAAAGGTATCTTTTAAGAAGAGGAAGAGGAAGAAAAAGGTAAAGATACAAATTATGAACAACAAATACACATCTATCAACAAGTGAATCTAAAAATCAAGTGAATAAATAATCTGATGAACAGAATAAACTGGTGAATATAATAGAATCAGGGGCATAGAAAGGGAGTGGACTGACTATTCTCAGGGGAGACAGGGGTGTGGGGGGTGCAGGAAGAGACTGGACAAAAATCATAAACCTATGGATGAGGACAGTGGCGGGGGGATAAGGGCAGAGGGTGGGGTGGGAACCGGGTGGAAGGGAGCTATGGGGTGGAAAAGAGGAACAACTGTAATAATCTGAACAATAAAGATTTAATTTAAAAAAATATTTTTTTAATAAAAGAACATAGTAGGTGTCAGAGAGGAGGGGTTTGGGAGCTGGGTGAGAAGGTGAAGGGATTAAGCAAAGAAAAAAGAAGAAGACTCATGGACACAGACAACAGCATGGTGATTGCCAGAAGGAAGGGGAAAGGCAGGAGATAGAAGAGTAAAGAGGGCATAATTGGTGATGGAGGAAGACTTGACTTGGAGTGGTAAATACAAATGCAATATACAGGTGATGTACTGTATGTAGAATTGTATATCTGAAACTTACATAATTTTATTAGCCAATGTCACCCCAATAAAATCAATTTTTTAAAAAAGCACAGTACTGACATGAAAACAGACACATAGATCAATGGAATAGAATAGAGAGCCATGAAATAAACCCACACCTATTGGTCAAGAAACCTATGACAAAGGAGGCAAGACTATACAGTGGGATAAAGACAGTCTCTTCAATTAATTGTATTGGAAAATCTGAACAAACACGTGATCAAAAATTAAACAAGACTACTTTCTTGCACCCAATACAAGAATAAATGAATTAAAGACTTAAATGTCAGACTCAAAACCATAAGACTCCTACAAGAAAAACATAGACAGTAAACTCTTTGACGCTGGTCTTCGAAATATTTTTTGGATATGTCTTCTCAGGGAAGGGAAACAAAAGAAAAAAATAAACAAATGGGACTACATCAAACTAAAAGGTTTTTGCACAGCAAAGGAAACTATAAAAGAAACGAAAAGACAACCTACAGAATGGGAGAAGATATTCGCCAATGACATATCCAGTAAGGGGTTAATATCCAAAATTTATAAGGAATTCATCTTAACACCAAAAAGACAAACAATCCGATTAAAAAATGGGCAGAGGACCTCGTAGATATTTCTCCAAAGAGGACATAAAGCTGGCCAGTAGACATATGAAAAGGTGGCCAACATCACTAATTATCTGAAAAACAAATTAAAACCAAAGAGGAATATCACCTCACATCTGTCAGAACAGCTATCATCAAAAAATCAACAAACAGCCCAGCAGGAGGAAAGAAGGGGAGCTCAGTGGTTGATCATCGACCTATGAACCAGGAGGTCATGGTTCAATTCCCGGTCAGGGCACATGCCCAGGTTGTGGGCTTGACGCCCAGTGTGGGGCGTGCAGGAGGCAGCTTATCAATGATTCTCTCTGATCATTGATGTTTCACTCTCTCCCTCTCCCTTCATCTCTGAAATCAATAAAAATATATTTTAAAAATCAACAAACAACAAATGCTGGCAAGGATGTGAAGAAAAAGGAAACACTGTGCACTGTTGTTGGAATTGCAAATTGGTGTAGCCACTATGAAAAACAGTATGGAGGTGCCTCAAAAAATTAAAAATAGAACTACCATGTACCTAATGGGTATTTCTCCCAAAAAAATCCAAAACACTAATTGGAAAAGATATATGCATCCCTATTTTCATTGCAGCATTAGCTACAGTAGCTACATAATAAGTTATGGAAGCAGCCTAAGTGGCCAGCAATAGACAACTGGACAATGAAGTAGTACATACATAACGAGATATTACTCAGCCTTACAAAAGAAGGAAATCTTACCAGTTTGGACAGCATGGATGGACCTAGAGAGTATTACATAAGCTAAGTGAAATAAGTCAGATAGAGAAAAACAAATACCATGTGATTTCACTTATATGTGGAATTTAAATGAACAAGCAAAACAGAAACAAACTCATAGATACAGAAAACAAATTGATGATTGCCAGGTGGGAGGGGCATGGGTGATTGGGTGAAAAAGGTGAAGGGATTAAGAAGTACAAAGGCAGGAGAAGGTGGGTGGGAAGAGATCAACCAATGAACTTGTATGCATATATGCATAACCTGTGGACACAGACAATGCCGGGGTGAGGACTTGGGGTTGGAGTAAAGCGGGGGCCAGGAGTAGGCTGGAAGAGATTCATGGGGGACAAAGGAGGACCTATGTAATACTTTCAACAATAAAGATTAAAAGAAAAAAAAATGTACAAAGGCGACTTATGAAATAGTCACAGAGAGTAAAGTACAGCATAGAGCAGGGGTGTGCAAACTTTTTGACTCGAGGGTCACAATGGGTTCTTAAACTGGAACGGAGGGCCGGAACAAAAGCATGGATGGAGTGATTGTGTGAACTAATATAAATTCAAAGTGAACATCATTACATAAAAGGGTACGGTCTTGCCAAAACCGGTTTGGCTCAGTGGATAGAGCGTCGGCCTGCGGACTGGAAGGTCCCAGGTTCTATTCCGATCAAGGGCATGTACCTGGGTTGCGGGCACATCCCCAATGGGAGATGTGCAGGAGGCAGCTGATCGGTGTTTCTCTCTCATCGATGTTTCTAACTCTCTATCTCTCTCCCTTCCTCTCTGTGAAAAATCAATAAAAATATATTTTAGCTTTATTCATTTCAAACGGGCCAGACCCGGCCTGCGGGCCATAGTTTGCCCACGGCTGGCATAGAGAATAGGTCAATATTATTGTAATAATTATGTGTGGTACAAGGTGAATACTAGATTTGTTGGGGGATCACTTTATAAGTCATATAAATGTCTAACCACTATGTTGTACACATGAAACTAATATAATGTCAACTGTAATTGATTTTAAAAAATTTTTAAATTAATGTTTTTGAAGAAATTTCATTATGTTGTATAATGGCTCATCTTCTATTGATGCACAGAAGAGGATACAAACTATGGACAAAATATAATATATGTCAAAATGTTAACAGCATTATTTCTAAGTTGTGAGATTATGGGTGTGTTTTCTCTATTCCTGTGCTTTCCATATTCTCTACATTGATCACGTTTTATATTTCTTAGATAAATGAAATCATTCTCTTTCTTTCTTTTCCTTTAAGGTGACAGGCACAATTGTAGTAAAAGAGAGAGAGAGGACACAAACATTAGATTTCTTACTTTCCTTTCTGACCCTCCTAAAATCTCAGTGTTGTCACCTGAAAATGGGTGACATCAATTCCCTGACCGGATGATTAAGACTCACCAACAAGAACATGTTAATGTGCTGAGAACAGGAGCCCAGCTCCAGCGCTGCCACCCATTTAAGCTTCAAGCTAGTGCCCCCTTCTCCACCCGCCTCCAGAACGTGGCCCTCATCTCCCAGGGCACTCAGCATCTAGAAATTCAGAACCACAGACAAGGATTCTGCAGGGACCAGTTCTCATCAGCACCAACTCTCCCCAAGCTACAGACTCCAAAGTCAGAGGCTAGGGCAGTGGACCGAGAAGAGGCTCAGCTGGTATGCTGGTGAGGTGAAGAGCGCTAGTGGGATTTCAAGTCCTAGTAAACACATTGGGTTCTTCCCCAGGTAGCAAGGGGTCTTCCCTTGACAGGAGAGAAGAAACAGACTTGAGAAACCTGTGTGATACCTCTGTCCCCCGTGCGCTCCTGCACCCACTGGGTGGCCGCAGCGATGCTCTCTGTGCTGGTGACATCCAGGATCACCGTCTCCAGCCTGTCTGACGTCTTGCCCCTCAGCTGCTCGGCCCCCTTTTCTGTCAGACATGCAGCCAGCACCCTCAAGCCTCGTAGGTCCAGCTGCCTGGCCAGCAGGTTCCCGAAGCCCGAGTCACAGCCCGTGATGAACACATACTTGTCTCGCAGGTGGCTCACCACCTGTCGCTCCCGGGACCAGCGCAGAAGGTAGTACAGGCCCAAGAGGATTGCCAGGTACAGCCACATGGCTTTCCCGGGACAGGCAGTAGGCAAGGGTGAAGTGAGAATGTGGCCAGTGTTCAGTCAGGAGGATCTAGGAGCACAGGGTATAAGTTAGCACACCAGCTCCAGGCACTCTGGCATGGAGTCCTCAGGTCTCTCCTGTTCATCTTGTTTAGTATTTATATGTTTGTTTAGTGAGTATGATCGATTTTTGCCCAATTTGTATGATCTTTGGCACACCTACACCATTTCCAATAGGTGACATTGCATTGCTCAGGAAATCCCTGGGCCTGAGCATAGTTTTCCCAACCACCTGATCTTGGTTCTCCACTCCTCCCTCTTTCCCTCCTCTCTTCTTTCCCCCATCAACCTGCCCTAAACTGGAGCCCCCTATGATCATGGTCTCATGGTCCAGACTGTCTTCTTCCCCTTTTCCTGCTCAAGTCTGGTACCCTCGTCTCCCTGACCTACTGGAGAGTTTCACAAAGATGACGCTTTTTGTATCAAGACACATGTAAGTACAATAGCCAGCTCTGCTCCAAATACCGTGTGGCGTTGGCAGCGGGCGAAGCCTCTGAGGCTCTTCTCATTTGGCTCCGCACAGAATTCACTCCTAAGGAAACTGAGCTCTTCTTAGAAAACAAAGTTTTGGATTAGAAAGAGAGGGAAAGGCGTATAATGTCCCCTGCTGATGTACAAACTCTCAGGGGCAGAAAGGTGTTCAGGAGACAGGAGGGTGTCTGTCTACCTCAGAGGCAAAGAAGAGGAGAAGAAGGGAATGAGGCAGTCACACTCAGGGAAACTTCTCAGGCACTGGGAGAGTGGAAAGGAAGGACCTAAGGAAAGAAGGTCTAACGGCTACCCTCTCACTCCACGAAGATGCCTTGTCCACAGCCCTGGCCCTCTGGCCCGTGCTGAGGCTCTCCCCTGACAGTCACACATTCAGAATCCAGACCCAGACTCCGAAGGTAGAAAGGATCCGCTTAAACAGGGACCAAGTATGGGTCCTTAACTTCACCATCAGGGAGGTTGTAAATCCCAGTAACAACAAAGGTCTCAGTCCACTTTGTATCGGGGTGATGATGGGGAGGTGAAGCCATTGCCCCCTCAGGAGACTAAAGAAAGGACTGGACAGTGGATCCCAGACCAGCTGTCCCTGAGGGGCTTCAGGGTGAGATGAGTAAACCATTTCATACAAGGGGGTGGGCCAGCGGGTGGAATGGGGCTGCAGCATGGGACAGGGACAGAAGAAGCCAGTTCCAAGCTCTGGGGGCCTCACTCACCGTCCACAGTTTCACAGTTCTGACTGGTGAGCAGGCAAGAGTAGAGGCACTGGGAGAAGGGAGAGGCTTCCTTAAAGAAACCGGAGACTCAGATGCCTGGACATATGCCAGCAAGCAGAAGAGACAGAGACAGGCAGGGGCAGATCCAGCCTTCAGCTGTAACTCTGGTCTGCAGAGAGCTACTGTGTAGTTCTGAGAGTTTGTCCCTCATGGTGGGAGGCGGCAGCAGGATGGCACCTGCTGGCCCTGCAGAAACCAGCCTGTCCCTGCTCCCTGGGGTGACTGCCAGCACACTCGGCTACAAAACTTTCCCAAGATAGGGAAGGAGGAGGAAGGAGGAAGGAAGGAGGCCTGGAGCCCTCAGGGAGCCAAGGGGCATGCAAATCCTGACACCAAACCCTGCTAAGGGGAAAATCGCGGTTTCTTGGAGGCAAATGGAGATTTTGTTCCTTAGTGACCACATTCCCTCAACCACAAAGTCTCAAGGGCTAGTGTCAGGGCCAGCCTGACAGGTTGAGCCTGACTGAGGTAGCGAGGTGGGAATTTAGAAAAGAAAGAAAGACAGGAAAGCAGGATTGGGAGGACTGCAGCTCATTCGAGGAACTGCAGCAAGTTTATTAGCCACACAATGCTATTTATACACAACACACTGAATAGGAGGTCTGTCAAGAGGAATGTATTCTTTGTTCCTCTGAATCTCTAAGGGAGAGACACAGCAGAAGGACAAATTCTCGGTACAGCAAATCTCAGTAAAGACTTCTTGGTAAGCCATGAAAGGCTGTTCTCATTCTACAAAGGTTGCTCTCATTCTACTGATAACCGCCATCCAAACAAGTCTGGGAAAACTGTGTGGGTAAGGGTCCCAGCCTTGCTAGCCCCTTCAGGTGCAAGGACCTTGTCAACTTACATCTGGCCCCCAACAGATCCCCCTTCTTTGTTTTTTAGGCGAAGTTCATGTAGTCCTATTTGCAGGGATCGGATGCTGGATCTGATGGTTCAGAAGCAGACTGGAAGTAAACAGAGAATAATGAGAGCAAGGATAACAACAATTCATAGAGACCAAATAAAAGACTGTAATCCATGAAAGGACATAAGGCTTTGAATTTCATTAAAAATATTCTGTGCTACTTCGCTAGGAGGCAACAGAGCAGAACCTGCATCATTAATAGCTTGAATCTCTCCATGTAATCTACTGATATCTAAAGTAAAGTTAGTCTGATCCCAAACTCCTAACAGGTGGTTGCGAACTCGATCCCAATGCCACATCGTACCATCTTAGGGGTGACACAAATCCAATCAAACTCAGCATGACTAGAAACAAAGTCTCAGCAGTTCATTGTGCTCCTTGGCAAACGACCATGGCCTCGGCTTCCGTTGTCAGCTTCTTAAACTGTCCCCAAGTTGGTACAGATGAATGTTGCATTGACCGTAGAGCTTTGCGAATAGGAGGCACCATCACCATCATCTCTGAGAAATCCTTGGTCAGGTCACTTAAGTAGAACTTCCTTTTGGTTCCCATGTCTCAGCTTAAGATTCCTTTCAGGAACCCAGAACTTTTCTTTACCTGTGGAAATATAAGCATACCCTCTCCCCCATCGTAGGACCCATGCAGGTTCCCACGACTGAGAGGCCTCATTATGATAAAACATAGGTTGATTCAATTCTTGTGAAATTTCAAGTATATTGTATCAGTCTAATTTAGTATTGGAAAGGTTAAAGAGAACAAAACAGGACAGAGAAAAACTTGTTGTGCTTAGTAGCAGCTTACAGCCTTGAGTACAGCATAGTTCAGATAAGTAAAAATTAACAAAGAACTCTCTCTCCCTGCACTCCCTGCCAACGCCTCCTGCCTTTTTTTTTTGTATTAACCATTTGGATATTGGGGATATTGTTGTAGATCTGGTGGCATTTGCTGCAACTGTATCAGAAATGCAAGGAAATCGTCATTTCTTCTCCATGTGGGAGGAACAATCTCATCCCCAGGTTCTAAACCTAATACTATTTTGTTTATTTCAGTAGGCAAGGGCAACACCCAGGGCAGACAGAATGTCTCGTCCCTATGGATCCAAGGTCCACCCCAGCACTTCCGGGGGTTGCTCGGAATAACTCTTGTATCCGTTTTGCTCCCTGGAGCAGGCTGGGTGCTGTGCAGCCAGCTGGCCTTGAGACGGCACAGGGACAGAAGGGTAAACAGACAATGCCCCTATTATTTGTCTGGGCTGGGCTGGCCCATACTGAGCACAGGCTGTTTTTAACTTCTTCAAGGTTTTAAAAGGAAGTGGGTCATAAGTACGCTCATGCTGTCCCGTGTGAGGGTTCACCTGTTCCATAACAGGGAAGGTGTGAATGCCCAATTCCTCACCACACTTTCGTGCCTCCTGAAAAGCCATCTGGAGAGGGGAAAGTGGAACTGGTGCTGCACAAGACAGCGGAGAGCGGCGGGAACGGCCCCCGCGGCTGCTCTTTTTCTTGCCAAGAAGCTTTGATGCTTCTAAAAAGTGTTCTAACACATTCTCTATATCATTACCCTCTTCAGTTCCAGCAGAAAAATATTCTTCCTCCTCTTTTGCCTGAACAATACCTGTATCATCATCATGATAAAGAGCAGCAGCTTCCTCAAGATCCTTCTCATCTTGAGGATTTAATTTGTCTTTAAAATTTACATTATTCCTTTTTAATATACTGTCTTTTTTAGACCCCTGTTTTGTGCTATCACACTGCTTCTCTTTTTTTTCTGGCTTAAGAGACGGTTGATTATGGTCATGCCTGGGATCTAAACAATCCCGTATCAAATTCCATAAGGAAAATGCATCAACCGGGGTCTTACTTGGCCCAAGGGCTTTATAATGATTGCACATTTGTTCTCCAACTTTCTGCCACGTTTCTAAGTTAACAGTTCCTTCCTCAGGAAACCAAGGACAGACCTCCTGAATGAATTTTAAAAATTTTTCTACTTGCTTGTCATTAACCTTAGTTCCTTTACTGTTGAGCATAGACTTTAACATTTGCCCATAAGGGGCATTTTCCCTAGATTCTAACTGTCCCATGCTTTACTCCCGACTATCAAAAAATTTCTCCTCCCTTACCTTAACGAGTGCACTCTTTATCCGGAGGAGTTCCTCACCGTCTGCTTCCCAAGTCCTCAGTCCCTACCTCGGGCGCCAGTTTGTCAGGGCTAGCCTGACAGGTTGAGCCAGGCTGAGGCAGGGAGGTGGGAATTGAGAAAAGAAAGAAAGACAGGAAAGCAGGATTGGGAGGACTGCAGCTCATTCGAGGAACTGCAGCAAGTTTATTAGCCACACAATGCTATTTATACACAACACACTGAATAGGAGGTCTGTCAAGAGGAATGTATTCTTTGTTCCTCTGAATCTCTAAGGGAGAGACACAGCAGAAGGACAAATTCTCGGTACAGCAAATCTCAGTAAATAGTTACAGACTTCTTGGTAAGCCATGAAAGGCTGTTCTCATTCTACAAAGGTTGCTCTCATTCTACTGATAACCGCCATCCAAACAAGTCTGGGAAAACTGTGGGTAAGGGTCCCAGCCTTGCTAGCCCCTTCAGGTGCAAGGACCTTGCCAGCTTACACCCAGTCCCCAACAGGCTGGGAGGCAGAGAAATCTCCCAGCCCACAGGATCAGGGCTTCACTTTTGAGAAGCCTAAAAGCAACATAACTGCTTGGGGATTGCCAGGAGCTTCAGAGTCCATCCCAGTTGGGCACAATCACAGGAAGTTCGGGAGAGAGCAGTAAGACAGAAACGGATCTGGATGACACCCACTCACCTGGGAGCTACAGGGGCTAGAACGAGAAATCCTTCAGACGCAACCCAGAGACCGAGGCTCACTGCAGTGACTCTCTGCAGTAGATCTTTAACACCAAATGCAAGTGTGGGGGTAGCTTGGCCAGGCTCCAGGGCACCACCACTTGAACAACATGGACCTTGAACAGAGACACGCGCCCCCTGGTGGCTCCACAGAGTCTTAGTGGAGACTTCTGTCAAAAGTGAAACATCCACCTTCTATTACTTGTGTGGGTCCCTAAAGAGGGGATTGCATCATAAATGAAAAGGGGCTCTGGAAAGGGTATGGAGTGAGGGTTAGTTGTGCAAGCTCATTTCCAGTTTTATAGGTACGCAGCCCCACTACCTGGAGTGTGGATCCAAACATTTTGAGATGCACCCCTGCCTTTAGGTGTGAAGGTCTGGCACTGGAGGGGAGGAGAGTTACCGGTGGAAAGTCGTTGAGCCCATGCTCCTCATAAAGGTCCAGGGCAGCAAGAGGAAAGAGTGAGGGCGGTGTCCTCGGGGCACCTCATGGTGTCTCATAGCATGGGTCCCAGCCCCTGACGGGTTCATCACACTGGACCTGGCTCCTCCCCAAGGATGGAGCCTAGAAGGAGGAGGGATGGGACCTTTTGGAGAGTCTGGGGTGAAGACGTGGGCTGGTTTCCACTGGTCTCCTTTGTTGTTGTTCCACCTTCAGAGTTGGCCCCTCGAGTCACCGTCCACATTTGGGGCCACTGGACCCATGTGGACGCAGCTCTGCCCCGTGTAGAGCCTAGCATGGAGGGCCACGGGTTTATAACCCCACAGCTCTCTGACACTGTGGAGAGGACTCCTTGGGGGTGAGTCCAAACCTTCTGAACATACACTTGTAAGGCCAAGGTATTATGTGAATCAATGATTCTTTATTTCAGTTTGTTTGGTATGTCTGGTTATGTGTGTGTGTAAAGAATACTGTGCAATCAGAGACTTCAGATTAAACATGAAGTTCTTGCTTGGCATTTGAGTGGGAGACATGCATTGACCTTGAGTCAGCTGACACCAGAGCTTTGAAGAACGCAGAGATCCTTGAGGATCTCGCGGTCATCTCCGTGTCCTCAGCAGCCTCATGCCTCACACCGAGCTCTCACTAAGGACTGAGACCGAATAGCCCTGCAACATCCACCTCACTCTCTGTATCGCGAAGAACAGAGAGATTGTTCTACAACATGAGGGTCCCCTGAAAGCACCATATTCATGATTTTAAACTAAAGGAAGAAAACTAAGACACCTGGCCAGTACCCCCCAACTCCAATTTGTACTCCGCCCATGCATATCTTTCACTACGTGCTAATGCCCACTCTCTGTGTAGCCCGTACTCAGCACTTTGTCAGAAGAGGGGAGGCAGAGTCGGGCCTCAGCAAGCACTGCGGAATTAGGGAACTCCTGCCCAGAACACAGTGGGTGCTCAGTAAAGGCTTCAGAAAATGGAAGCCTGGGATCCAGAGGTGGTTCTACTCTCCTCCACTAGGAAAGCCCAGGATGGGATCTGGGCATGGGAACATGGTGTAGTGACAGAAGATGTGGGATCACAGGACTCTACCCGAGGGGACAGATACTCTACAGCTGGCTCCTGTGGCCGATGGGGCAGGCTGGTGGCTGTGCTTTTCACCCCTGTGTCTGTCCACAGAGGCTGATGGGAGGTGGAGAAGAGACCCAAGGCACCAGAGAAGTGCTGGGTCCTGCCAGTGCCTCAGGACTTGTTTGTCCGTCCTTCTACCTTATCCTGTGGCTCCAGATTTCTTGACAAATCCTGGAAAGGAGACATTAGCCCCTCTGCTCTCTGGCAGGAAGGAAGGAATTTCACTTCCCTCTTCAAATCCCTACTCAGGTCATTCCACCCATCCATTAACCACCGTTAAAGCACCTGACTCTTACTCTCATCTACACACACCCCACTGCTCCCAAAGGGCACCATTTCACTATGGGCCTCAATAAAGTTTTTAACTTTAAGGCAAATATAATCAGTGGAAATCCATGTTTTCAGGACAAATCAATAACTGGTTTTGGTGCTCTTTCTCAGGGTCCCTATTGAGACAAACCCTTCCTGCCAAGATCTGCTGAGTTGGCCCCTGAGGCTGATTGGTCATGGCTGTGCCATTTTCTTCCCTGTATTCCTGAATCCCCTCCCTCTCCTTTCCCTCCCAGGTCAAACTCCAGGCCATCTGCCCTCTAAGGAGCTCTCTCCTGCGATCTCAGCTCTCCCGCACCACAGCCATCCTCAGCCCTGTAGTCAATGGAGTCTCTACTGCTGATGTGATGAAGATGCTCCCCTGAATAAAGTACTTCCCTGACAACAGGGCCCCCAGAACCCAATTACCATAGCAGTTATGTACACGGATGAGCTGTGCAGTGGAATAAGATCAGTTCCAGTTCTGCCTCAGATGCTTCCTGACTGTGGGCAGGGACAGGTTCAATGAAACTAATTGTGTGGGTCCCAAAATAATATCTAAAACAACAACAATAAAAAAGGTGCTTCGAGTCCTATCCAGATGGCTCCATGGGTTGGAGTGTCATCCCATACACCAAAAGATTGTGGGTTCAATCCCCTGTCAGGGTGTTTATGAGAAGCAAATGAGAAGCAACCGATCAATGTTTCTCTCTCTCTCTCTCTCTCTCTCTCTCTCTCTCTCTCTCTCTCTCCATAAAAACATATCCAAAGGCAAGGATAAAAACAAAGTGCTTCCCGATGAATGCCTGGCACAAAGCAAGAGAAAAGGATCTGGAAGGTTCTGAGGCTGTGTGAAATCTTCCCCTTAGAAAAGTCCTCTCCAAAAGCACAGAAGCAGCAGGACTGAGGGAGGGCCCCTGTCCCAGTCCAAAACCTGAAGGAGTCAGAGAAGACCTCAACACTGTGCTTGGAGATGCAGTACCCCCACCTTACACGAACACACACCCAAGATGCTGGAGACGATGACCACCCTGCCCCTTGCTTAAGTCACCAGGGGTAGCAGACACAGGGTCACCTCGATCACCCCCAACAGGTTCACACTGAGCATTGTTATGAAGTCTTGTTTGGTCAGCCATTCCTTGGGTGCCGTGGGCACAGACATGCCAATTATTCACCAGGCCCCAGAGTCCTGGGCACAGTGGGAGTAAGAGAGCAATACTGTGCTGTGACCCTGTAGTGAGAACACATGTGTGGTTCCAATTTACATTCCAATTACGTTTATTTTATTAAGCCAACCACAGTGTGATGCCTGCTATAAGGACAAAGAGTGCGGGAGAGGAAACAGGGACGTGGTGGTTACAGGGAGTCAGAGTTTGCGAACGTGTTTAGCTACTAAATGGCAGGGATGGTCCTTCTCACTTTTCTGCTCCTCTGTCTGGCACACAATAGGCAATACGCCCATCTTTGTTAAGTGCATGGACGGAGTTTGAGATAGAGTAGTATTCAACACTATCTTATTGGAGAGACATAGAGACAGGTAGAGAGAAAGGGGTAAGAGACAGTAATGAAGGGAAAACTAGAGAAGAGAAAGGAAACGGGGGGGGGGGGGAGGGAAAGATGAGAAAAAGAAAAACCGTGATTAATTACTTTCCACACCCTGGTTGGGAAAGATACACTGAAATCCCAGGACTGGGGTTAAATAGAGATAAGCGGCATTGAACACCAAGAGCCGAGCTTTGAGACAACCTGCATCAATCCCAAGGCAATATCTGCTCAGCAAGTCAAGTTCCCCTGCTATGCTGGGAAATTCCAAAGTTCACCCTGGAGTGAATGCTCAGGGCAGGCTTTGGGAAAAGGTGAGGAGGCCTCCTGCCACACCTCGTGTACACTGCACCCTTGGCTCCAGGAAGTGTCACTGTCTCCTCTCACCCTCCAAAGGCCACCCTTGGCCCATTCTCTAAGTCCCAAGCCCACTCAGCTTGCAGGAAACTTGTCTGGAGGAGACGGAGGGGAGACAGAGGATTGTAATACAGACCCGTAGATCTCATTGGCAGGGGCAGGTGTGACTGGTGAAAACGGGTTGTTTTGTGGTGTTGAGAGAAAAGAATTTCAAAAGGCACATATGTGGAGAAGTTTAAATGTGATGGGAAAAATCTATTATAATAAAAGTGTAATCTGCTAATTAGGCCGGACAAGCTTCCGGACGACCTTCGGGACAAAGCCGGGGTTGTGAGGGCCGAGCCCCTTGCACAAGTTACATGCATCGTGCCTCTGGTAAATACATAAATGTGATGGCAGGATTTTATTTGGGGTGAAGAGCATTAATACACCCTCAGGGACATAGAGGATGAGAAGGGTCTAGAAGCAACAGTCACAGGGCTGTTAATTCTCCATATTTTCTTGGTTCACAGTAAAGAACAAGGTGTCATTTAGTCGGTCCAACCAGCTTTCTGATTCTTCCAGGCTTGAGTGTGAGTGTGTGTGTGTGTGTGTGTGTGTGTGTGTGTCTGGGGGTGGGGGGCTCTCCTCCCAACCAATCCCTTTCCTGGACCTACTGGGGTTCCAAGCTCTCTATCCAATCTGATCACCTTCCCAGTTTTTCCCAGGCTAGGCTCTGCCCCTCTGGCATCACCCTGGCTCTCACTGAGCATGTCCAAAAGGAATCACCTCCTTCCTGTGCTACCAGCTTTGATTGCGCATGTCCAAAAGTTCTGTTACATCACCTGGTTTCTACTGCTCACGTGCCCAGCAGAGGAATTTCCTCTCCTCCTTCCTGGGAATCCAGTCTGGGCAGCAGGGCAGCACCTCGGGTGATTTTCCTGTCAGCTCTGAGGAGTAAGTCTCCTCCGTGGCAGCCCCTGCAGTGTGTGATGAGTCTGTATATGCTATAGCTTCCCTGCAAACTCATTGGAATGCTGTCCTGGTGTGTGCTTCAGCTTCCCAGTTTATTCTGCTTAGTGTTTGATCCAACTCCTTAGTTTATTAAGCTGATGATTTGATTCCCGTTTGCTTCCTTCCTTATATTAATAACTAGCTAATTGTGACGACAACACAGGGTGAGTTGTGGATGGTGAAGTGGCTGGCAGAGTTTGGCCTTAGGAATATTGGAAAGAACAAGGTTCTGCAACATTAGTCCGTGTCCTGCTCAGAAACCTTCCCTGGCTTTAAAGAAATGTATATTCACCCTAACTGACTTGGCTCAGTGGATAGAGCGTCGGCCTGCAGACTGAAGGATCCTGGGTTCGATTCTGGTCAAGGGCATGTACCTTGGTTGCAGGAACATCACCAGTAGGGGATGTGCAGGAGGCAACTCATTGATATTTCTCTCTCATCCATGTTTCTGACTCTATGCCTCTCCCTTCCTCTTTGTAAAAAATCAATAAAATACATTTTAAAAAAATGTATATTCTTTGAATCAATTATTTAATTTTACTTTAATAATAGTATTTGAGAATGTGAACAACAATGCACCATACTTCTCTCTACAGATGCATCTCCTCCCTCACACAGTACCCAATTCACCCCTACTATGCACCACAATCTTGGGTCACTTGGCCTTAGCAGGTCTTGGCTTGCTCCAGTTGATCATGGCATCCACCAGGAAGGTGGGCATGTAGCTCATGGGAAGGTAGATGAGCTTGGCATCCCAGCCAGGTGAGTATCGGGTGCGGGGATAGCAGGCGGTCAGAGCATGTTCCATGCAGTTCGTCACCAAGGACAGATCAGGTGTGCACATTCTATCCAACGATCCAACTGCTTTCAGGGCTGTCCAGAATGAGAAAGGATCCAGATGTATTCCCATCTCCAACCACTCCCACCTTTAGATCACCTTACAGAATGAGTTTCTAGAATTCCTGGTCTCCTACATTGAATCCACCCAAATTCTTTAGAGGGTGCCCCCCTCGTCCCCCAGGCACACCTGTTTCACTCTAATCCACCTCTGGCTTCACTCCTAGGAATATGTGGAACACATAACTGCAGGTCTCCACAGACACTGGGAATCTCAGTGCCTGAAAGCCAGCTGCTCTTATACTTGCTGACCAGGAGCTCACGGGTGTCTTTTCTCTCTGGCTTTAGTTTCATCCTCAACAAAATGAGAAGCTCACATGAGACCGTGGTGCCACGTCTAACAAGCCTGGACCCTTTCCTTAGGTTACCAGTTGACAACATGGGACCAGCGAGATAGAATTATAGGTCCCCCGATTGTGGGTGAGTCAGAGCACAGAGGTTGGACCTAAGACTAAGGTTGTACTAACCATGAATCTAGACTTCAGAGAAATGGTTTGCTTCTATCCCCATGAAACACAAGGCCCACTTACTGCGTGCCAGAAACCTCTCTCCATAGGCCTCCTTGACCTCTGGGCTGGCCTTATCCCATGCCTCTTGGTAGCTCCTAGAAATCACCGGAGGACTGGTCACAAAAGTCTTGAAGAAACCCGGCTCAATGATAGCCACTTTCACCCCAAAGTGGGAGAGCTCCCTCCTGCAAGGCAAACCGACAGAGAGGCAAAGGCTTCAGAGGTCTTATAAAAGAAAACAATACCTGGAAAGAAACCCACCCCAATAAAACACCAATACAAGATTGCAGTAGATTAAGCTCAAAAGTCTGGGGAGTTGTGAAGTGCAGCAGACAGGAGGAGACAATTTATGATGATAATATTGCCTCCCTACAGAGTTTGAGTATTTTTACAAGTATTTACATACATTTGCTTATAACTCTAAATCCTACCACTTCTGCTGAAAGGCACCACTTAAATTCTATCCCCTGGTATTTCTGTCACATGCAATAAAAAACTGGGCTGTACCTATTTTATCTTTCCCATGCTCCTCACACCCCTCCCTCTTCTTTCCCACCCAGGTCAACATCCAGGCCATCTGTCATCTAAGGAGCTCTCTCTGCCTGCAGTCTCAGCTCCCCCGCATCACAGCCATCCTCAGCCCTAACAAGTTTGGCTCATTGGATAGAGTGTCGGCCAGCAGACTGAATGGTCCCAGATTCGATTCTGGTCAAGGGCATGTACCTTAGTTGTGGGCACATCCGCAGTGGGGGGTTGCAAGATGCAGCTGATTGATGTTTCTCTCTAATCAATGTTTTTAACTCTCTATCCCTCTCCCTTCCTGTCTGTAAAAAATCAATAAAATAGCCGAAACCGGTTTGGCTCAGTGGATAGAGCGTCGGCCTGCGGACTGAAAGGTCCCAGATTCGATTCTGGTCAAGGGCATGTACCTGGGTTGCGGGCATATCCCCAGTAGGAGATGTGCAGGAGGCAGCTGATCGATGTTTCTCTCTCATCGATGTTTCTAACTATCTCTCTTCCTTCCTCTCTGTAAAAAATCAATAAAATATATATTTTTTTAAAAATCAATAAAATATATTTTTAAAAAAACAAACAAAAAACTGGGCTGTGTCCATTTTATTTTTCCCATGCTCCTCACACCCCTCCCTCTTCTTTCCCACCCAGTTCAACCTCCAGGCCATCTGTCCTCTAAGGAGCTCTCTCTGCCTGCGGTCTCAGCTCCCCCCCATCACAGCCATCCTCAGCCCTGTAGCCAGTGGAGTCTCTACCGCTGATGTGATGAAGATGTTCCCCTGATTAAAGTGCTTCCCTGGGGCTTCCCTGACAACAGGGCCCCCGGAACCCAATTACCATAGCAGTTATGTACACGGATGGGCTATGCAGTGGAATTATATTAGTGCCAGTTCTGCCTCAGATGCTTCGTGACTGTGGGCAGGGACAGGTTGAATCAACTCCATTGCCCTGAGGCCCAAACAGACCCCCAGAAGACAAAAGAGTGCTTCCCAATGAATGCCTGGCACAAAGCAAGTGAGAAGGATCTGGAAGGAAGAGCCTCTGAGGCTGTGTGAAATCAACCCCCTGGAAAAGGCTTCCCTGGAAGCACAGAAGCAGAAGAGCCAAGGGAGGTTCTGTCCCAGTCCAGTACCTGAGGGAGTCGGAGAAGGCCTCAACGCCGTACTTAGAGATGCAGTAGCCCCCACCAAACAAGGATACGCGACCCATGACGCTGGCGACATTGACCACTCGGCCCTTTGCCGTCCTCACCAGGGGCAGCAGACTCAGGGTCACCTCGATCACCCCCAACAGGTTCACACTGAGCATCTTTACGAAGTCTGGTTTGGTCAGCCACTCATTGGGTGCCGTGGGCACAGAGATGCCAGCATTATTCACCAGGCCCCAGAGTCCTGGGCACACAGAGGGGAGAGAGCAAGACTGTGCTGAGACCCTGCAGTGAGGACACAGCTGTGGTTCCCATTCACCTTCCAACTGAGTGAGGACAGTATGAGGAGGCGACATGGGGAGCGGGCTGAACAGGTAACAGATAACTACATGCTGTCTGCAGGGTTTGGGGCAGTGCAGACCCTGTAAGCTGTGGTGACAGGGAGTAGTCCTTCCTCCTTGTTTATTCCTAGTGCCCAGCATGAGGATATGCTTATTGATTTTATTTTATTTTAAATATATTTTTATTGGTTTCAGAGAGGAAGGGAGAGGGAGAGAGAGAGATAGAAACATCAATGATGAGAGATAATCATCGATGGGCTGCCTCCTGCACACCCCCTACTGGGGATTGAGCCTGCAACCAGGTCATGTCCTTGACCAGAATTGAACCCAGGACCCTTCAGTCCTCAGGATGATGCTCCTATCCACTGAACCTAACCTGCCAGGGCTGCTTATTGATTTTAAAGAGAGGACTGTGGAGAGAGAGAGAGAAGAGAGAACATTGATTCGGTTGCCTTCCATACCTGCCCCTTCTAGGGATGGACCTTGGATGATGTTCCAATTGACTGAGCCGCAAGGCCAAGGTTTGGCTGCATTTTTATATACCAATAATGAACCATCAGAAAGGGAAATTAAGAAAGCAATCTCGGAGAGAAACTAAGATGGCAGCATAGATAAACACCGGGAAATTGTCGCCTCACACAACAATTGAAAAATATCCCAAAGGAAGGAGGAAACATCGTCCAGAACAACAGGAACGCTGGCTGAGTGTAATTTCTACAACTAGAAGAAAAGAAAAGCACGCTGAGAGCCAGAGGAGCTGCGGAGGTGAAGTGCAGAGGTACGGCGGCGGCTCGCGCGCGGAAAGGGGGTGGCACTTGAGGACGCAGCTGTCTCTTTGAATCACAAGCTCCCGACTGCTCTGAACTCCAGTTCCGGGAAGTCTCTGGGGACCCAGGACTCATACGGGGAGAAGCTGCTCTGTCAGGCGGCAGCAGGCGAACTTGAGTGCGGCTCTCCCTCAGAGGTGCTTGCAGCCGTTACCGGGACACTGAGACGCGCGACTCCGGGCGCAGAGAATCACCATAGCTGCTTTCTCCGCCCTTTGACTCCCTGAGACCCCGCCCCACCCAGGCTGCGGCAGAGGATTTTGCATGTGAATGTACCTAACTACAGCCCAGCCAAGCAGACCCGGAACTTCCAAGAGAAGGCCCAAGGCCCCGCAGCGGCTTGCATTGCTTCACAGCTGAGCCTCTTCGTGGCTCCTGCTGTGTGGCCTCAGGCAGGGGCTGAATTAGCACCTCCTTAGATCCAGGAGCCACTGTACCCAGTGGTCAGAGGGGGACCATTCTCCCACTTCAGACACAGCTGATTCCCACAGCCAATTGGCCTGGAGGTCAATTCCTCCCAGTGATTCTACAACAACCAAGGCACCAAGAGTGCACCAAGAGTGTCCACCCCAGGTAACTGGGGAGGCTGAGCCACTGGGCCCTACAGGACACCTGGTGCGCAGGGCCACTCTATCAACACAGGGAAGCAGCCAAAATGCGGAGACAAAGAAACAGGTCACAAATGGCAGAAACGGAGGAATGCAAATGACTGGATATAGAGTTCAAGGCCACGTTTATAAGGTTTTTCAAGAATTTTATGGAAACCGCCGATAAATTTAATGAATCCCTCAAGGAGTATAGTGAGACCATGGAGGACATGAAAAAGGACCAACTAGAAATTAAGCATACACTGACTGAAATAAAGAATAATTTACAGAGATCCAACAGCAGACAAGAGGATCCCAAGAATCAAGTCAAAGATTTGAAATACAAAGAAACAAAAAATACCCAACCGAAAAAGAAAAAAGAAAAGAGATTCAAAAAATATGAAGAGAGTGTAAGGAACCTCTGGGACAACTTCAAGCGTACCAACATCAGAATTATAGGGGTACCAGAAGGAGAGAGAGGGCAAGATATTGAAAACCTTTTTGAAGAAATAATGACAGAAAACTTCCCCCACCTGGTGAAAGAAATGGACCTACAAGTCCAGGAAGCGCAGAGAACCCCAAACAAAAGGAATCCAAAGAGGACCACACCAAGACACATCATAATTAAAATGCCAAGAGCAAAAGATAAAGAGAGAATCTTAAAAGCAGCAAGAGAAAGACAGTCAGTTACCTACAAGGGAGTACCCATTCGACTGTCAGCTGATTTCTCAACAGAAACCATGCAGGCCAGAAGAGAGTGGCAAGAAATATTCAAAGAGATGAATAGCAAGAACCTGCAACCAAGATTACTTTATCCAGCAAAGCTATCATTCAGAATAGAAGGTCAGATAAAGAGCTTCACGGATAAGAAAAAGCTAAAGGAGTTCATCACCACCAAACCAGCATTATATGAAATGCTGAAAGGTATTCTTTAAGAAGAGGAAGAAGAAAAAGGAACTCTTACCATTTGCCACAGCATGGATGGAACTGGAGAGCGGATAAATACCACAGGATGTCACTCATTTGTGGAATATAATGAATAACATAAACTGATGAACAAGGACTGATCCAGAGACGGAGAGGCATTGATTGGACTGTCGGGCCTTGGAGGGAAGGTAGGGGAGGGTGGGGGCAAGGGGGAAAGATCAACCAAAGGACTTATATGCAAGCATATAGGCCTAACCAATGGACACGGACAACGGGGGGGTGAGGGGATGAGCGGGGTGGGGGGGGGGGGGGTAGAGGGTACACATATGTAATATCTTAATCAATAAAAAATATTAAAAAAAGAAAAGAAAAGAAAGCAATCTCATTTAAAATTTCATTTTTAAAAAACACACCAAAAACCTAGGAATCAATTGAATTAAAGAAGTAAAAGATCTGTACTCAGAAAATTATAAGCAATTAAAGAAAGAAATTGAAGAAGATACAAATAAATAGAAGCATATACCATGCTAATGTATAGTTATAATTACCCTTGTTAAAATGTCCATACTATCAATTCAACCTATAGATTCAATGCAGTCTTTCAAAATGTCCATACTATTGAAATCAATCTATAGATTCAAAGCAATCCCTACCAAAATACCATTGGCATTTTTCACAGAACTAAAAATAGTACTCAAACTTATATGGAACCACAAAAGGCCCTGACTAGTCAAAGCGATCGTCAGAACGAAGAATAGTTTGGAAAGTATCATGCTATCCGATAACAAACAATACTATAGGACTATACTAATCAAAAGAACATAGTAGGTGTCGGAGAGGAGGGGGTTGGGAGCTGGGTGAGGAGGTGAAGGGATTGAGCAAAGAAAAAGAAGAAAGACTCATGGACACAGACAATAGCATGGTGACTGCTAGAAGAATGGGAAATGCAGGAGGTAGAAGAGAGTCAAGAGGGGATAATTGGTGATGGAGGAAGACTTGACTTGGAGTGGTAAATACAAATGCAATATACAGATGATGTACTGTATGTAGAATTGTATATCTGAAACTTACATTATTTTATTAACCAATGTCACTACAATAAATTCAATTTTTTAAAAAAGCATGATACTGACATAAAAACAGACACATAGATCAATGGAATAGAATAGAGAGCCATGAAATAAACCCACACCTATCGGTCAAGCAATCTATGACAAAGGAGGCAAGACTATACAATGGGATAAAGACAGTCTCTTCAATAAATGATATTGGAAAATCTGAACAAACACGTTCTCAAAAATTAAACTAGACTACTCTCTTACACCCAATACAAGAATAAATGAATTAAAGACTTAAATGTCAGACTCAAAACCATAAAACTCCTACAAGAAAAACATAGACAGTAAACTCTTTGATGCAGGTCTTCCAAATAATTTTTGGATATGTCTTCTCAGGGAAGGGAAACAAAAGAAAAAAAATAAACAAATGGGACTACATCAAACTAAAAGGTTTTTGCACAGCAAAGGACACTATAAATGAGACGAAAAGACAACCTACAGAATGGGCAAATATATTCACCAATGACGTATCCAGTAAGGGGTTAATATCCAAAATTTATAAGGAATTCATCTTAACACCAAAAAGACAAACAATCCGATTAAAAAATGGGCAGAGGACCTGATAGATATTTCTCCAAAGAGGACATAAAGCTGGCCAGTAGACATATGAAAAGGTGGTCAACATCACTAATTATCCGAAAAAAAATTAAAACCAAAGTGGAATATCACCTCACATCTGTCAGAAAAGCTATCATCAAAAAATCAACAAACAGCCCAGCAGGAGGAAAGAAGGGGAGCTCAGTGGTTGATCATCGACCTATGAACCAGGAGGTCATGGTTCAATTCCCGGTTAGGGCACATGCCCAGGTTGTGGGCTTGATTCCCAGTGTGGGGCGTGCAGGAGGCAGCTTATCAATGATTCTCTCTGATCATTGATGTTTCACTCTCTCTCCCTCTCCCTTCATATCTGAAATCAATAAATATATGTTTTAAATATCAACAAACAACAAATGTTGGCAAGGATGTGAAGAAAAAGGAAACACTGTGCACTGTTGTTGGAATTGCAAATTGGTGTAGCCACTATGAAAAACAGTATGGAGGTGCCTCAAAAAATTAAAAATAGAACTACCATGTAACCCAGCAATCCCCCTAATGGTATTTCTCCAAAAAAGATCCAAAACACTAATTGGAAAAGATATATGCATCTCTATGTTCATTGCAGCATTAGCTACAGTAGCTACATAATAAGTTATGGAAGCAGCCTAAGTGGCCAGCAATAGACAACTGGATAATGAAGTAGTACATACATAATGAGATATTACTCAGCCTTACAAAAGAAGGAAATCTTACCAGTTTGGACAGCATGGATGGACCTAGAGAGTATTACATAAGCTAAGTGAAATAAGTCAGATAGAGAAAAACAAATACCATGTGATTTCACTTATATGTGGAATTTAAATGAACAAGCAAAACAGAAACAAACTCATAAATACAGAAAACAAATTGATGATTGCCAGGTGGGAGGGGCATGGGTGATTGGGTGAAAAAGGTGAAGGGATTAAGAAGTACAAAGGCAGGGGAAGGTGGGTGGGAAGAGATCAACCAATGAACTTGTATGCATATATGCATAACCTGTGGACACAGACAAGGGCGGGGTGGGGACTGGGGTTGGGGTAAAGCGGGGGCCAGGAGTAGGCTGGAAGAGATTAATGGCGGACAAAGGAGGATCTACTTAATACTTTCAACAATAAAGATTAAAAGGGAAAAAAAAAGCAAAAGGGCAGGTATGAAATAGTCACAGAGAGTAAAGTACGGCATAGAGAATAGGTCAATATTATTGTAATAATTATGTGTGGTACAAGGTGGATACTAGATTTGTTGGGGGATCACTTTGTAAGTCATATAAATGTCTAAGCACTATTCTGTACACCTGAAACGAATATAATGTCAACTGTAATTGATTTTTTAAATTAATGTTTTTGAAGAAATTTCATTATGTTGTATAATGGCTCATCTTCTACTAATGCACACAATAGGATACAAACTATGGACAAAATATAATATATGTCAAAATGTTAACAGCATTATTTCTAGGTTGTGAGATTATGGGTGAGTTTTCTCTATCCCTGTGTTTTCCATATTCTCTACATTGATCGTGTTTTACATTTCTTAGATAAATGAAATCACTGTCTTTTTTTCTTTTCCCTTAAGGTGAAAGGCATAATTGTAGTAAAAGAGAGAGGACACAAACATTAGGTTTCTGACTTTCCTTTCTGACCCTCCTAAAATCTCAGTGTTGTCACCTGAAAATGGGTGACATCAACTCCCTGACCGGATGATTAAGACTCACCAACAAGAACATGTTAATGTGCTGAGAACAGTAGCCCAGCTCCAACGCTGCCACCCATTTAAGCTTCAAGCTAGTGGCCCCTTCTCCACCCGCCTCCAGAACGTGGCCCTCATCTCCCCGGGTCACTCAGCATCTAGAAATTCAGAACCACAGACAAGGATTCTGCAGGGACCAGTTCTCATCAGCACCAACTCTCCCCAAGCTACAGAGCTCCAAAGTCAGAGGCTAGGGCAGTGGACCCAGAAGAGGCTCAGCTGGTATGCTGGTGAGGTGAAGAGCGCTAGTGGGATTTCAAGTCCTAGTAAACACATTGGGTCCTTCCCCAGGTAGCAAGGGGTCTTCCCTTGACAGGAGAGAAGAAACAGACTTGAGAAACCTGTGTGATACCTCTGTCCCCCGTGCGCTCCTGCACCCACTGGGTGGCCGCAGCGATGCTCTCTGTGCTGGTGACATCCAGGATCACCGTCTCCAGCCTGTCTGACGTCTTGCCCCTCAGCTGCTCGGCCCCCTTTTCTGTCAGACATGCAGCCAGCACCCTCAAGCCTCGTAGGTCCAGCTGCCTGGCCAGCAGGTTCCCGAAGCCCGAGTCACAGCCCGTGATGAACACATACTTGTCTCGCAGGTGGCTCACCACCTGTCGCTCCCGGGACCAGCGCAGAAGGTAGTACAGGCCCAAGAGGATTGCCAGGTACAGCCACATGGCTTTCCCGGGACAGGCGGTAGGCAAGGGTGAAGTGAGAATGTGGCCAGTGTTCAGTCAGGAGGATCTAGGAGCACAGGGTATAAGTTAGCACACCAGCTCCAGGCACTCTGGCATGGAGTCCTCAGGTCTCTCCTGTTCATCTTGTTTAGTATTTATATGTTTGTTTAGTGAGTATGATCGCTTCTTGCTCATTTTGTAGATCTTTGGCACACCTACACCATTTCCAATAGGTGACATTGCATTGCTCAGGAAATCCCTGGGCCTGAGCAAAGTTTTCCCAACCACCTGATCTTGGTTCTCCACTCCTCCCTCTTTCCCTCCTCTCTTCTTTCCCCCATCAACCTGCCCTAAACTGGAGCCCCCTATGATCATGGTCTCATGGTCCAGCACTGTCTTCTTCCTATTTTTCTGCCCAAGTCTGGTACCCTCGTCTCCCTGACCTACTGGAGAGTTTCACAAAGAGGACGCACTTTGAATCAAGACACACGTGAGCTCAACATCCATCTCTGTTCCAACTACCATGTGACCTTGGCAGTGGGCGGAGCCTCTGAGGTTCTTCTCATTTGGCTCCGCACAGAATTCACTCCTAAGGAAACTGAGCTCTGCTTAGAAAACTAAGTTTGGATTAGAAAGACAGGGAAAGGCGTATAATGTCCCCTGCTGATGTACAAACTCTTGGGCAGAAAGGTGTTCAGGAGACAGGAGGGTGTCTGACTACCTCAGAGGCAAACAATCGGAGAAGAAGGGAATGAGGCAGCCACACTCAGAGAAGCTTCTCCCGGCACCTGGGAGGGTGGAAAGGAAGGACCTAAGGAAAGAAGGTCTAACGGCTACCCTCTCACTCCACGAAGATGCCTTGTCCACAGTCCTGGCCCTCTGCCCTGTGCTGAGGGTCTTCCCTGTCAGCCACACGTGCAGAATCCAGACCCAGACCCAGACTCCGAAGGTTGAAAGGATCCGCTTAAACAGGGACCACGTATGGGTCCTTAACTTCACCATCAGGGAAGCTGTAAACCCCAGTAACCACAAAGGTCTCAGTCCACTTTGTATCGGGGTGATGATGGGGAGGTGGAGACATCTGCCCCCTCATGGGACTAAAGAAAGGACTGGACACTGGAGCCCAGACCAGCTGTCCCTGAAGGGCTTCAGGGTGAGATAAGGAAACCATTTCATACAAGGGGGTGGACCAGCAGGTGGAATGAGGCTGCAGTGTGGGACAGGGACAGAAGAAGCCAGTTCCAAGCTCTGGGGGCCTCACTCACTGTCCACAGTTTCACAGTTCTGACTGGTAAGCAGGGAAGAGTAGAGGCACTGGGAGAAGGGAGAGGCTTCCTTGAAGAAACCAGAGATTCAGATGCCTGGACATATGCCAGCAAGCAGAAGAGACAGAGACAGGCAGGGGCAGATCCAGCCTTCAGCTGTAACTCTGGTCTGCAGAGAGCTACTGTGTAGTTCTGAGAGTTTGTCCCTCATGGTGGGAGGCGGCAGCAGGATGGCACCTGCTGGCCCTGCAGAAACCACCCTGTCCCTGCTCCCTGGGGTGACTGCCAGCACACCCGGCTACAAAACTTTCCCAAGATAGGGAAGGAGGAGGAAGGAGGAAGGAAGGAGGCCTGGAGCCCTTAAGGAGCCAAGGGGCAAGCATATCCTGACACCAAACCCTGCTAAGGGGAAAATCCCGGTTTCTTGGAGGCAAATGGAGATTTTGTTCCTTAGTGACCACATTCCTTCAACCACTAAGTCTCAAGGGCTGGGAGGCAGAGAAATCTCCCAGCCACAGGATCAGGGCTTCACTCTTGAGAAGCCTAAAAGCAACATAACTGCTTGGGGATTGCCAGGAGCTTCAGAGTCCATCCCAGTTGGGCAAAGTCACAGGAAGTTCGGGAGAGAGCAGTAAGACAGAAACGGATCTGGATGGCATCCACTCACCTGGGAGCTACAGGGGCTAGAACGAGAAATCCTTCAGATGCAACCTAGAGACGGAGTCTCACCGTAGTGACTCTCTGCAGTAGAACTTTAACAGGAAACGCAAGGGCGGATAGGTTGGCCAGGCTCCAGGGCACCACAGCTTGAGCAACGTGAGAGCTGGAACGGAGACACGCGCCCCCTGGTGGCTCCACAGAGTCTTAGTGGAGTCTTCTGTCAAAAGCGAAACATCCCCCTTCTATTACTTGTGTGGGTCCCTAAAGAGGGGATTGCATCATAAATGAAAAGGGGCTCTGGAAAGGGTATGGAGTGAGGGTTAGTTGTGCAAGCTCATTTCCAGTTTTATAGGTACGCAGCCCAACTACCTGGAGTGTGGATCCAAACATTTTGAGATGCACCCCTGCCTTTAGGTGTGAAGGTCTGGCACTGGAGGGGAGGAGAGTTACTGGTGGAAAGTCATTGAGCCCATGCTCCTCATAAAGGTCCAGGGCAGCAAAAGGAAAGAGTGAGGGCGGTGTCCTCGGGGCACCTCATGGTGTCTCATAGCATGGGTCCCAGCCCCTGACGGGTTCATCACACTGGACCTGGCTCCTCCCCAAGGATGGAGCCTAGAAGGAGGAGGGATGGGACCTTTTGGAGAGTCTGGGTGAAGACGTGGGCTGGTTTCCACTGGTCTCCTTTGTTGTTGTTCCACCTTCAGAGTTGGCCCCTCGAGTCACCGTCCACATTTGGGGCCACTGGACCCATGTGGACACAGCTCTGCCCCATGTAGAGCCTAGCATGGAGGGCCACGGGTTTATAACCCCACAGCTCTCTGATACTGTGGAGAGGACTCCTTGGGGGTGAGTCCAAACCTTCTGAACATACACTTGTAAGGCCAAGGTATTATGTGAATCAATGATTCTTTATTTTATTTCAGTTTGTTTGGTGTGTCTGGCTATGTGTGTGTGTAAAGAATACTGTGCAATCAGAGACTTCAGATTAAGCATGAAGTTCTTGCTTGGCTACTGAGTGGGAGACATGCATTGACCTTGAGTCAGCTGACACCAGAGCTTTGAAGAACGCAGAGATCCTTGAGGATCTCGCGGTCATCTCCGTGTCCTCAGCAGCCTCATGCCTCACACCGAGCTCTCACTAAGGACTGAGACCGAATGGCCCTGCAACATCCACCTCACTCTCTGTATCGCGAAGAACAGAGAGATTGTTCTACAACATGAGGGTCCCCTGAAAGCACCATATTCATGATTTTAAACTAAAGGAAGAAAACTAAGACACCTGGCAAGTACCCCCCAACTCCAATTTGTACTCCGCCCATGCATATCTTTCACTACGTGCTAATGCCCACTCTCTGTGTAGCCCGTACTCAGCACTTTGTCAGAAGAGGGGAGGCAGACTCGGGCCTCAGCAAGCACTGCGGAATTAGGGAACTCCTGCCCAGAACACAGTGGGTGCTCAGTAAAGGCTTCAGAAAATGGAAGCCTGGGATCCAGAGGTGGTTCTACTCTCCTCCACTAGGAAAGCCCAGGATGGGCATGGGAACATGGTGTAGTGACAGAAGATGGGGATCACAGGACTCTACATGAGGGGACAGATACTCTACAGCTGGCTCCTGTGGCCGATGGGACAGGCTGGTGGCTGTGCTTTTCACCCCTGTGTCTGTCCATAGAGGCTGATGGGAGGTGGAGAAGAGACCCGAGGCACCCAGAGAAGTGCTGGGTCCTGCCAGTGCCTCAGGACTTGTTTGTCCGTCCTTCTACCTTATCCTATAGCTCCAGATCTCTTAACAAATCCTGGAAAGGAGACATTAGCCCCTCAGCTCTCTGGAAGGAAGGAAGAGATTTCACTTCACTCGTCAAATCCCTACTCAGGTCATTCCACCCATCCATTAACCACCGTTAAAGCACCTGACTCTTACTCTCATCTACCCACACCCCACTGCTCCCAAAGGCCACCGTTTCACTATGGGCCTCAATAAAGTTTTTCAACTTTAAGGCAAATATAATCAGTGGAAATCCATGTTTTCAGGAAAAATCAATAACTGGTTTTGGTGCTCTTTCTCAGGGTCCCTATTGAGACACACCCTTCCTGCCAAGATCTGCTGAGTTGGCTCCTGAGGCTGATGGGTCATGGCTGTGCCATTTTCTTCCCTGTATTCCTGAATCCACTGCCTCTTCTTTCCCTCTCAGGTCAACCTCCAGGCCATCTGTCCTCTAAGGCGCTCTCTCCTGCGATCTCAGCTCCCCCGCACCACAGCCATCCTCAGCCCTGTAGTCAGTGGAGTCTCTACTGCTGATGTGATGAAGATGCTCCCCTGAATAAAGTACTTCCCTGACAACAGGGCCCCCAGAACCCAATTACCATAGCAGTTATGTACACGGATGGGCTGTGCAGTGGAATAAGATCAGTTCCAGTTCTGCCTCAGATGCTTCCTGACTGTGGGCAGGGACAGGTTCAATCAAACTAATTGTGTGGGGCCCAAAATAATATCTAAAACAACAACAATAAAAAAGGTGCTTCGAGTCCTATCCAGATGGCTCCATGGGTTGGAGTGTCATCCCATACACCAAAAGATTGTGGGTTCAATCTCCTGTCAGGGTGTGTATGAGAAGCAAATGAGAAGCAACCGATCAATGTTTCTCTGTCTCTCTGTCTCTCTCTCTCTCTCTCTCTCTCTCTCTCTCTCTCTCTCCCTCTCGTCAATAAAAACATATCCTCAGGCAAGGATAAAAACAAAGTGCTTCCCAATGAATGCCTGGCACAAAGCAAGAGAAAAGGATCTGGAAGGTTCTGAGGCTGTGTGAAATCATCCCCTTAGAAAAGTCCTCTCCAAAAGCACAGAAGCAGCAGGACTGAGGGAGGGCCCCTGTCCCAGCCCGAAACCTGAAGGAGTCAGAGAAGACCTCAACACTGTGCTTGGAGATGCAGTACCCCCACCTTACACGGACACTCACCCAAGATGCTGGAGACGTTGACCACCGTGCCCCTTGCTTATGTCACCAGGGGTAGCAGACACAGGGTCACCTCGATCACCCCCAACAGGTTCACACTGAGCATTGTTATGAAGTCTTGTTTGGTCAGCCATTCCTTGGGTGCCGTGGGCACAGACATGCCAATTATTCACCAGGCCCCAGAGTCCTGGGCACAGTGGGAGTAAGAGAGCAATACTGTGCTGTGACCCTGTAGTGAGAACACATGTGTGGTTCCAATTTACATTCCAATTACGTTTATTTTATTAAGTCAACCACAGTGTGATGCCTGGTATAAGGACAAAGAGTGTGGGAGAGGAAACAGGAACGTGGTGGTTACAGGGAGTCAGAGTTTGCGAACGTGTTTAGCTACTAAATGGCAGGGATGGTCCTTCTCACTTTTCTGCTCCTCTGTCTGGCACACAATAGGCAATACGCCCATCTTTGTTAAGTGCATGGACGGAGTTTGAGATAGAGTAGTATTCAACACTATCTTATTGGAGAGACATAGAGACAGGTAGAGAGAAAGGGGTAAGAGACAGTAATGAAGGGAAAACTAGAGAAGAGAAAGGAAACGGGGGGGTGGGGGGAGGGAAAGATGAGAAAAAGAAAAACCGTGATTAATTACTTTCCAAACCCTGGTTGGGGAAGATACACTGAAATCCCAGGACTGGGGTTAAATAGAGATAGGCCGGCATTGAACACCAAGAGCCGAGCTTTGAGACAACCTGCATCAATCCCAAGGCAATATCTGCTCAGCAAGTCAAGTTCCCCTGCTATGCTGGGAAATTCCAAAGTTCACCCTGGAGTGCATGCTCAGGGCAGGCTTTGGGAAAAGGTGAGGAGGCCTCCTGCCACACCTCGTGTACACTGCACCCTTGGCTCCAGGAAGTGTCACTGTCTCCTCTCACCCTCCAAAGGCCACCCTTGGCCCATTCTCTAAGTCCCAAGCCCACTCAGCTTGCAGGAAACTTGTCTGGAGGAGACGGAGGGGAGACAGAGGATTGTAATACAGACCCGTAGATCTCATTGGCAGGGGCAGGTGTTACTGGTGAAAACGGGTTGTTTTGTGGTGTTGAGAGAAAAGAATTTCAAAAGGCACATATGTGGAGTTTAAATGTGATGGGAAAAATCTATTATAATAAAAGTGTAATCTGCTAATTAGGCCGGACAAGCTTCCGGACGACCTTCGGGACAAAGCTGGGGTTGTGAGGGCCGAGCCCCTTGCACAAGTTACATGCATCGGGCCTCTGGTAAATAAATAAATGTGATGGCAGGATTTTATTTGGGGTGAAGTGCATTACTACACCCTCAGGGACATAGAGGACGGGAAGGGTCTAGAAGCAACAGTCATAGGGCCGTTAACTCTCCATATTTTCTTGGTTCACAGTAAAGAACAAGGTGTCATTTAGTCCATCCAACCAGCTTTCTGATTCTTCCAGGCTTGAGTGTGTATGTGTGGGGGGAGGCGGGTGCAGGGGGCGAGGGGCTCTCCTCCCAACCAATCCCTTTCCTGGTTATACTGGGGTTCCAAGCTCTCTATCCAATCTGATCACCTTCCCAGTTTTTCCCAGGCTAGGCTCTGCCCCTCTGGCATCACCCTGGCTCTCACTGAGCATGTCCAAAAGGAATCACCTCCTTCCTGTGCTAACAGCTTTGATTGCGCATGTCCAAAAGTTCTGTTACATCACCTGGTTTCTACTGCTCACGTGCCCAGCAGAGGAATTTCCTCTCCTCCTTCCTGGGAATCCAGGCTGGGCAGCAGGGCAGCACCTCGGGTGATTTTCCTGTCAGCTCTGAGGAGTAAGTCTCCTCCGTGGCAGCCCCTGCAGTGTGTGATGAGTCTGTATATGCTATAGCTTCCCTGCAAACTCATTGGAATGCTGTCCTGGTGTGTGCTTCAGCTTCCCAGTTTATTCTGCTTAGTGTTTGATCCAACTCCTTAGTTTATTAAGCTGATGATTTGATTCCCGTTTGCTTCCTTCCTTATATTAATAACTAGCTAATTGTGACGACAACACAGGGTGAGTTGTGGATGGTGAAGTGGCTGGCAGAGTTTGGCCTTAGGAATATTGGAAAGAACAAGGTTCTGCAACATTAGTCCGTGTCCTGCTCAGAAACCTTCCCTGGCTTTAAAGAAATGTATATTCACCCTAATTGACTTGGCTCAGTGGATAGAGCGTCGGCCTGCAGACTGAAGGATCCTGGGTTCGATTCTGGTCAAGGGCATGTACCTTGGTTGCAGGAACATCACCAGTAGGGGATGTGCAGGAGGCAACTCATTGATGTTTCTCTCTCGTCCATGTTTCTGACTCTATGCCTCTCCCTTCCTCTTTGTAAAAAATCAATAAAATACATTTTAAAAAAATGTATATTCTTTGAATCAATTATTTAATTTTACTTTAATAATAGTATTTGAGAATGTGAACAACAATGCACCATACTTCTCTCTACAGATGCATCTCCTCCCTCACACAGTACCCAATTCCCCCCTACTATGCACCACAATCTTGGGTCACTTGGCCTTAGCAGGTCTTGGCTTGCTCCAGTTGATCATGGCATCCACCAGGAAGGTGGGCATGTAGCTCATGGGAAGGTAGATGAGCTTGGCATCCCAGCCAGGTGAGTATCGGGTGCGGGGATAGCAGGCGGTCAGAGCATGTTCCATGCAGTTCGTCACCAAGGACAGATCAGGTGTGCACATTCTATCCAACGATCCAACTGCTTTCAGGGCTGTCCAGAATGAGAAAGGATCCAGATGTATTCCCATCTCCAACCACTCCCACCTTTAGATCACCTTACAGAATGAGTTTCTAGAATTCCTGGTCTCCTACATTGAATCCACCCAAATTCTTTAGAGGGTGCCCCCCTCGTCCCCCAGGCACACCTGTTTCACTCTAATCCACCTCTGGCTTCACTCCTAGGAATATGTGGAACACATAACTGCAGGTCTCCACAGACACTGGGAATCTCAGTGCCTGAAAGCCAGCTGCTCTTATACTTGCTGACCAGGAGCTCACGGGTGTCTTTTCTCTCTGGCTTTAGTTTCATCCTCAACAAAATGAGAAGCTCACATGAGACCGTGGTGCCACGTCTAACAAGCCTGGACCCTTTCCTTAGGTTACCAGTTGACAACATGGGACCAGCGAGATAGAATTATAGGTCCCCCGATTGTGGGTGAGTCAAAGCACAGAGGTTGGACCTAAGACTAAGGTTGTACTAACCATGAATCTAGACTTCAGAGAAATGGTTTGCTTCTATCCCCATGAAACACAAGGCCCACTTACTGCGTGCCAGAAACCTCTCTCCATAGGCCTCCTTGACCTCTGGGCTGGCCTTATCCCATGCCTCTTGGTAGCTCCTAGAAATCACCGGAGGACTGGTCACAAAAGTCTTGAAGAAACCCGGCTCAATGATAGCCACTTTCACCCCAAAGTGGGAGAGCTCCCTCCTGCAAGGCAAACCGACAGAGAGGCAAAGGCTTCAGAGGTCTTATAAAAGAAAACAATACCTGGAAAAAAACCCACCCCAATAAAACACCAATACAAGATTGCAGTAGATTAAGCTCAAAAGTCTGGGGAGTTGTGAAGTGCAGCAGACAGGAGGAGACAATTTATGATGATAATATTGCCTCCCTACAGAGTTTGAGTATTTTTACAAGTATTTACATACATTTGCTTATAACTCTAAATCCTACCAATTCTGCTGAAAGGCACCACTTAAATTCTATCCCCTGGTATTTCTGTCACATGCAATAAAAAACTGGGCTGTGCCTATTTTATCTTTCCCATGCTCCTCACACCCCTCCCTCTTCTTTCCCACCCAGGTCAACATCCAGGCCATCTGTCATCTAAGGAGCTCTCTCTGCCTCAGTCTCAGCTCCCCCGCATCACAGCCATCCTCAACCCTAACAAGTTTGGCTCATTGGATAGAGTGTCGGCCAGCAGACTGAATGGTCCCAGATTCGATTCTGGTCAAGGGCATGTACCTTAGTTGTGGGCATATCCGCAGTGGGGGGTTGCAAGATGCAGCTGATTGATGTTTCTCTCTAATCAATGTTTTTAACTCTCTATCCCTCTCCCTTCCTGTCTGTAAAAAATCAATAAAATAGCCGAAACCGGTTTGGCTCAGTGGATAGAGCGTCGGCCTGCGGACTGAAAGGTCCCAGATTCGATTCTGGTCAAGGGCATGTACCTGGGTTGCGGGCATATCCCCAGTAGGAGATGTGCAGGAGGCAGCTGATCGATGTTTCTCTCTCATCGATGTTTCTAACTATCTCTCTTCCTTCCTCTCTGTAAAAAATCAATAAAATATATTTAAAAAAAAACAAACAAAAAACTGGGCTGTGTCCATTTTATCTTTCCCATGCTCCTCACACCCCTCCCTCTTCTTTCCCACCCAGTTCAACCTCCAGGCCATCTGTCCTCTAAGGAGCTCTCTCTGCCTGCGGTCTCAGCTCCCCCCCATCACAGCCATCCTCAGCCCTGTAGCCAGTGGAGTCTCTACCGCTGATGTGATGAAGATGTTCCCCTGATTAAAGTGCTTCCCTGGGGCTTCCCTGACAACAGGGCCCCCGGAACCCAATTACCATAGCAGTTATGTACACGGATGGGCTATGCAGTGGAATTATATTAGTGCCAGTTCTGCCTCAGATGCTTCGTGACTGTGGGCAGGGACAGGTTGAATCAACTCCATTGCCCTGAGGCCCAAACAGACCCCCAGAAGACAAAAGAGTGCTTCCCAATGAATGCCTGGCACAAAGCAAGTGAGAAGGATCTGGAAGGAAGAGCCTCTGAGGCTGTGTGAAATCAACCCCCTGGAAAAGGCTTCCCCGGAAGCACAGAAGCAGAAGAGCCAAGGGAGGTTCTGTCCCAGTCCAGTACCTGAGGGAGTCGGAGAAGGCCTCAACGCCGTACTTAGAGATGCAGTAGCCCCCACCAAACAAGGATACGCGACCCATGACGCTGGCGACATTGACCACTCGGCCCTTTGCCGTCCTCACCAGGGGCAGCAGACTCAGGGTCACCTCGATCACCCCCAACAGGTTCACATTGAGCATCTTTACGAAGTCTGGTTTGGTCAGCCACTCATTGGGTGCCGTGGGCACAGAGATGCCAGCATTATTCACCAGGCCCCAGAGTCCTGGGCACACAGAGGGGAGAGAGCAAGACTGTGCTGAGACCCTGCAGTGAGGACACAGCTGTGGTTCCAATTCACCTTCCAACTGAGTGAGCACAGTATGAGGAGGCGACATGGGGAGCGGGCAGAACAGGTAACAGATAACTACATGCTGTCTGCAGGGTTTGGGGCAGTGCAGACCCTGTAAGCTGTGGTGACAGGGAGTAGTCCTTCCTCCTTGTTTATTCCTAGTGCCCAGCATGAGGATATGCTTATTGATTTTATTTTATTTTAAATATATTTTTATTGGTTTCAGAGAGGAAGGGAGAGGGAGAGAGAGAGATAGAAACATTAATGATGAGAGATAATCATCGATGGGCTGCCTCCTGCACACCCCCTACTGGGGATTGAGCCTGCAACCAGGTCATGTCCTTGACCAGAATTGAACCCAGGACCCTTCAGTCCTCAGGATGATGCTCCTATCCACTGAACCTAACCTGCCAGGGCTGCTTATTGATTTTAAAGAGAGGACTGTGGAGAGAGAGAGAGAAGAGAGAACATTGATTCGGTTGCCTTCCATACCTGCCCCTTCTAGGGATGGACCTTGGATGATGTTCCAATTGACTGAGCCGCAAGGCCAAGGTTTGGCTGCATTTTTATATACCAATAATGAACCATCAGAAAGGGAAATTAAGAAAGCAATCTCGGAGAGAAACTAAGATGGCAGCATAGATAAACACCAGGAAATTGTCGCCTCACACAACAATTGAAAAATATCCCAAAGGAAGGAGGAAACATCGTCCAGAACAACAGGAACGCTGGCTGAGTGTAATTTCTACAACTAGAAGAAAAGAAAAGCACGCTGAGAGCCAGAGGAGCTGCGGAGGTGAAGTGCAGAGGTACGGCGGCGGCTCGCGCGCGGAAAGGGGGTGGCACTTGAGGACGCAGCTGTCTCTTTGAATCACAAGCTCCCGACTGCTCTGAACTCCAGTTCCGGGAAGTCTCTGGGGACCCAGGACTCATACGGGGAGAAGCTGCTCTGTCAGGCGGCAGCGGGCGAACTTGAGTGCGGCTCTCCCTCAGAGGTGCTTGCAGCCGTTACCGGGACACTGAGACGCGCGACTCCGGGCGCAGAGAATCACCATAGCTGCTTTCTCCGCCCTTTGACTCCCTGAGACCCCGCCCCACCCAGGCTGCGGCAGAGGCTTTTGCATGTGAATGTACCTAACTACAGCCCAGCCAAGCAGACCCGGAACTTCCAAGAGAAGGCCCAAGGCCCCGCAGCGGCTTGCATTGCTTCACAGCTGAGCCTCTTCGTGGCTCCTGCTGTGTGGCCTCAGGCAGGGGCTGAATTAGCACCTCCTTAGATCCAGGAGCCACTGTACCCAGTGGTCAGAGGGGGACCATTCTCCCACTTCAGACACAGCTGATTCCCACAGCCAATTGGCCTGGAGGTCAATTCCTCCCAGTGATTCTACAACAACCAAGGCACCAAGAGTGCACCAAGAGTGTCCACCCCAGGTAACTGGGGAGGCTGAGCCACTGGGCCCTACAGGACACCTGGTGCGCAGGGCCACTCTATCAACACAGGGAAGCAGCCAAAATGCGGAGACAAAGAAACAGGTCACAAATGGCAGAAACGGAGGAATGCAAATGACTGGATATAGAGTTCAAGGCCACGTTTATAAGGTTTTTCAAGAATTTTATGGAAACCGCCGATAAATTTAATGAATCCCTCAAGGAGTATAGTGAGACCATGGAGGACATGAAAAAGGACCAACTAGAAATTAAGCATACACTGACTGAAATAAAGAATAATTTACAGAGATCCAACAGCAGACAAGAGGATCCCAAGAATCAAGTCAAAGATTTGAAATACAAAGAAACAAAAAATACCCAACTGAAAAAGAAAAAAGAAAAGAGATTAAAAAAATATGAAGAGAGTGTAAGGAACCTCTGGGACAACTTCAAGCGTACCAACATCAGAATTATAGGGGTACCAGAAGGAGAGAGAGGGCAAGATATTGAAAACCTTTTTGAAGAAATAATGACAGAAAACTTCCCCTACCTGGTGAAAGAAATGGACCTACAAGTCCAGGAAGCACAGAGAACCCCAAACAAAAGGAATCCAAAGAGGACCACACCAAGACACATCATAATTAAAATGCCAAGAGCAAAAGATAAAGAGAGAATTTTAAAAGCAGCAAGAGAAAGACAGTCAGTTACCTACAAGGGAGTACCCATTCGACTGTCAGCTGATTTCTCAACAGAAACCATGCAGGCCAGAAGAGAGTGGCAAGAAATATTCAAAGAGATGAATAGCAAGAACCTGCAACCAAGATTACTTTATCCAGCAAAGCTATCATTCAGAATAGAAGGTCAGATAAAGAGCTTCACGGATAAGAAAAAGCTAAAGGAGTTCATCACCACCAAACCAGCATTATATGAAATGCTGAAAGGTATTCTTTAAGAAGAGGAAGAAGAAAAAGGAACTCTTACCATTTGCCACAGCATGGATGGAACTGGAGAGCGGATAAATACCACAGGATGTCACTCATTTGTGGAATATAATGAATAACATAAACTGATGAACAAGGACTGATCCAGAGACGGAGAGGCATTGATTGGACTGTCGGGCCTTGGAGGGAAGGTAGGGGAGGGTGGGGGCAAGGGGGAAAGATCAACCAAAGGACTTATATGCAAGCATATAGGCCTAACCAATGGACACGGACAACGGGGGGGTGAGGGGATGAGCGGGGTGGGGGGGGGGGGTAGAGGGTACACATATGTAATATCTTAATCAATAAAAAATATTAAAAAAAGAAAAGAAAAGAAAGCAATCTCATTTAAAATTTCATTTTTAAAAAACACACCAAAAACCTAGGAATCAATTGAATTAAAGAAGTAAAAGATCTGTACTCAGAAAATTATAAGCAATTAAAGAAAGAAATTGAAGAAGATACAAATAAATAGAAGCATATACCATGCTAATGTATAGTTATAATTACCCTTGTTAAAATGTCCATACTATCAATTCAACCTATAGATTCAATGCAGTCTTTCAAAATGTCCATACTATTGAAATCAATCTATAGATTCAAAGCAATCCCTACCAAAATACCATTGGCATTTTTCACAGAACTAAAAATAGTACTCAAACTTATATGGAACCACAAAAGGCCCTGACTAGTCAAAGCGATCGTCAGAACGAAGAATAGTTTGGAAAGTATCATGCTATCCGATAACAAACAATACTACAGGACTATACTAATCAAAAGAACATAGTAGGTGTCGGAGAGGAGGGGGTTGGGAGCTGGGTGAGGAGGTGAAGGGATTGAGCAAAGAAAAAGAAGAAAGACTCATGGACACAGACAATAGCATGGTGACTGCTAGAAGAATGGGAAATGCAGGAGGTAGAAGAGAGTCAAGAGGGGATAATTGGTGATGGAGGAAGACTTGACTTGGAGTGGTAAATACAAATGCAATATACAGATGATGTACTGTATGTAGAATTGTATATCTGAAACTTACATTATTTTATTAACCAATGTCACTACAATAAATTCAATTTTTTAAAAAAGCATGATACTGACATAAAAACAGACACATAGATCAATGGAATAGAATAGAGAGCCATGAAATAAACCCACACCTATCGGTCAAGCAATTTATGACAAAGGAGGCAAGACTATACAATGGGATAAAGACAGTCTCTTCAATAAATGATATTGGAAAATCTGAACAAACACGTTCTCAAAAATTAAACTAGACTACTCTCTTACACCCAATACAAGAATAAATGAATTAAAGACTTAAATGTCAGACTCAAAACCATAAAACTCCTACAAGAAAAACATAGACAGTAAACTCTTTGATGCAGGTCTTCCAAATAATTTTTGGATATGTCTTCTCAGGGAAGGGAAACAAAAGAAAAAAAATAAACAAATGGGACTACATCAAACTAAAAGGTTTTTGCACAGCAAAGGACACTATAAATGAGACGAAAAGACAACCTACAGAATGGGCAAATATATTCACCAATGACGTATCCAGTAAGGGGTTAATATCCAAAATTTATAAGGAATTCATCTTAACACCAAAAAGACAAACAATCCGATTAAAAAATGGGCAGAGGACCTGATAGATATTTCTCCAAAGAGGACATAAAGCTGGCCAGTAGACATATGAAAAGGTGGTCAACATCACTAATTATCCGAAAAACAAATTAAAACCAAAGTGGAATATCACCTCACATCTGTCAGAACAGCTATCATCAAAAAATCAACAAACAGCCCAGCAGGAGGAAAGAAGGGGAGCTCAGTGGTTGATCATCGACCTATGAACCAGGAGGTCATGGTTCAATTCCCGGTTAGGGCACATGCCCAGGTTGTGGGCTTGATGCCCAGTGTGGGGCGTGCAGGAGGCAGCTTATCAATGATTCTCTCTGATCATTGATGTTTCACTCTCTCTCCCTCTCCCTTCATATCTGAAATCAATAAATATATGTTTTAAATATCAACAAACAACAAATGTTGGCAAGGATGTGAAGAAAAAGGAAACACTGTGCGCTGTTGTTGGAATTGCAAATTGGTGTAGCCACTATGAAAAACAGTATGGAGGTTCCTCAAAAAATTAAAAATAGAACTACCATGTAACCCAGCAATCCCCCTAATGGTATTTCTCCAAAAAAAATCCAAAACACTAATTGGAAAAGATATATGCATCCCTATGTTCATTGCAGCATTAGCTACAGTAGCTACATAATAAGTTATGGAAGCAGCCTAAGTGGCCAGCAATAGACAACTGGATAATGAAGTAGTACATACATAACGAGATATTACTCAGCCTTACAAAAGAAGGAAATCTTACCAGTTTGGACAGCATGGATGGACCTAGAGAGTATTATATAAGCTAAGTGAAATAAGTCAGATAGAGAAAAACAAATACCATGTGATTTCACTTATATGTGGAATTTAAATGAACAAGCAAAACAGAAACAAACTCATAAATACAGAAAACAAATTGATGATTGCCAGGTGGGAGGGTCATGGGTGATTGGGTGAAAAAGGTGAAGGGATTAAGAAGTACAAAGGCAGGGGAAGGTGGGTGGGAAGAGATCAACCAATGAACTTGTATGCATATATGCATAACCTGTGGACACAGACAAGGGGGGGGTGGGGACTGGGTTTGGGGTAAAGCGGGGGCCAGGAGTAGGCTGGAAGAGATTCATGGGGGACAAAGGAGGATCTACTTAATACTTTCAACAATAAAGATTAAAAGGGGAAAAAAAGCAAAGGGGCAGGTATGAAATAGTCACAGAGAGTAAAGTGCGGCATAGAGAATAGGTCAATATTATTGTAATAATTATGTGTGGTACAAGGTGGATACTAGATTTGTTGGGGGATCACTTTGTAAGTCATATAAATGTCTAAGCACTATTCTGTACACCTGAAACGAATATAATGTCAACTGTAATTGATTTTTTAAATTAATGTTTTTGAAGAAATTTCATTATGTTGTATAATGGCTCATCTTCTACTAATGCACAGAATAGGATACAAACTATGGACAAAATATAATATATGTCAAAATGTTAACAGCATTATTTCTAGGTTGTGAGATTATGGGTGTGTTTTCTCTATCCCTGTGCTTTCCATATTCTCTACATTGATCGTGTTTTACATTTCTTAGATAAATGAAATCACTGTCTTTTTTTCTTTTCCCTTAAGGTGAAAGGCATAATTGTAGTAAAAGAGAGAGGACACAAACATTAGGTTTCTGACTTTCCTTTCTGACCCTCCTAAAATCTCAGTGTTGTCACCTGAAAATGGGTGACATCAACTCCCTGACCGGATGATTAAGACTCACCAACAAGAACATGTTAATGTGCTGAGAACAGTAGCCCAGCTCCAACGCTGCCACCCATTTAAGCTTCAAGCTAGTGCCCCCTTCTCCACCCGCCTCCAGAACGTGGCCCTCATCTCCCCAGGGCACTCAGCATCTAGAAATTCAGAACCACAGACAAGGATTCTGCAGGGACAAGTTCTCATCAGCACCAACTCTCCCCAAGCTACAGAGCTCCAAAGTCAGAGGCTAGGGCAGTGGACCCAGAAGAGGCTCAGCTGGTATGCTGGTGAGGTGAAGAGCGCTAGTGGGATTTCAAGTCCTAGTAAACACATTGGGTCCTTCCCCAGGTAGCAAGGGGTCTTCCCTTGACAGGAGAGAAGAAACAGACTTGAGAAACCTGTGTGATACCTCTGTCCCCCGTGCGCTCCTGCACCCACTGGGTGGCCGCAGCGATGCTCTCTGTGCTGGTGACATCCAGGATCACCGTCTCCAGCCTGTCTGACGTCTTGCCCCTCAGCTGCTCGGCCCCCTTTTCTGTCAGACATGCAGCCAGCACCCTCAAGCCTCGTAGGTCCAGCTGCCTGGCCAGCAGGTTCCCGAAGCCCGAGTCACAGCCCGTGATGAACACATACTTGTCTCGCAGGTGGCTCACCACCTGTCGCTCCCGGGACCAGCGCAGAAGGTAGTACAGGCCCAAGAGGATTGCCAGGTACAGCCACATGGCTTCCCGGGATAGGCGGTAGGCAAGGGTGAAGTGAGAATGTGGCCAGTGTTCAGTCAGGAGGATCTAGGAGCACAGGGTATAAGTTAGCACACCAGCTCCAGGCACTCTGGCATGGAGTCCTCAGGTCTCTCCTGTTCATCTTGTTTAGTATTTATATGTTTGTTTAGTGATATGATCGATTTTTGCCCAATTTGTATGATCTTTGGCACACCTACACCATTTCCAATAGGTGACATTGCATTGCTCAGGAAATCCCTGGGCCTGAGCAAAGTTTTCCCATCCACCTGATTTGGTTCTCCACTCCTCCCTCTTTCCCTCCTCTCTTCTTTCCCCCATCAACCTGCCCTAAACTGGAGACCCCTATGATCATGGTCTCATGGTCCAGCACTGTCTTCTTCCTATTTTTCTGCCCAAGTCTGGTACCCTCGTCTCCCTGACCTACTGGAGAGTTTCACAAAGAGGACGCACTTTGAATCAAGACACACGTGAGCTCAACATCCATCTCTGTTCCAACTACCATGTGACCTTGGCAGTGGGCGGAGCCTCTGAGGTTCTTCTCATTTGGCTCCGCACAGAATTCACTCCTAAGGAAACTGAGCTCTGCTTAGAAAACTAAGTTTGGATGAGAAAGACAGGGAAAGGCGTATAATGTCCCCTGCTGATGTACAAACTCTTGGGCAGAAAGGTGTTCAGGAGACAGGAGGGTGTCTGACTACCTCAGAGGCAAACAATCGGAGAAGAAGGGAATGAGGCAGCCACACTCAGAGAAGCTTCTCCCAGCACCTGGGAGGGTGGAAAGGAAGGACCTAAGGAAAGAAGGTCTAACGGCTTCCCTCTCACTCCACGAAGATGCCTTGTCCACAGTCCTGGCCCTCTGCCGTGTGCTGAGGGTCTTCCCTGTCAGCCACACGTGCAGAATCCAGACCCAGACCCAGACTCCGAAGGTTGAAAGGATCCGCTTAAACAGGGACCACGTATGGGTCCTTAACTTCACCATCAGGGAGGCTGTAAACCCCAGTAACCACAAAGGTCTCAGTCCACTTTGTATCGGGGTGACGATGGGGAGGTGGAGACATCTGCCCCCTCATGGGACTAAAGAAAGGACTGGACACTGGAGCCCAGACCAGCTGTCCCTGAGGGACTTCAGGGTGAGATAAGGAAACCATTTCATACAAGGGGGTGGACCAGGGGGTTGAATGAGGCTGCAGTGTGGGACAGGGACAGAAGAAGCCAGTTCCAAGCTCTGGGGGCCTCACTCACTGTCCACAGTTTCACAGTTCTGACTGGTAAGCAGGGAAGAGTAGAGGCACTGGGAGAAGGGAGAGGCTTCCTTGAAGAAACCAGAGATTCAGATGCCTGGACATATGCCAGCAAGCAGAAGAGACAGAGACAGGCAGGGGCAGATCCAGCCTTCAGCTGTAACTCTGGTCTGCAGAGAGCTACTGTGTAGTTCTGAGAGTTTGTCCCTCATGGTGGGAGGCGGCAGCAGGATGGCACCTGCTGGCCCTGCAGAAACCACCCTGTCCCTGCTCCCTGGGGTGACTGCCAGCACCCGGCTACAAAACTTTCCCGAGATAGGGAAGGAGGAGGAAGGAGGAAGGAAGGAGGCCTGGAGCCCTTAGGGAGCCAAGGGGCAAGCATATCCTGACACCAAACCCTGCTAAGGGGAAAATCCCGGTTTCTTGGAGGCAAATGGAGATTTTGTTCCTTAGTGACCACATTCCTTCAACCACTAAGTCTCAAGGGCTGGGAGGCAGAGAAATCTCCCAGCCACAGGATCAGGGCTTCACTCTTGAGAAGCCTAAAAGCAACATAACTGCTTGGGGATTGCCAGGAGCTTCAGAGTCCATCCCAGTTGGGCAAAGTCACAGGAAGTTCGGGAGAGAGCAGTAAGACAGAAACGGATCTGGATGGCATCCACTCACCTGGGAGCTACAGGGGCTAGAACGAGAAATCCTTCAGATGCAACCTAGAGACGGAGTCTCACCGTAGTGACTCTCTGCAGTAGAACTTTAACAGGAAACGCAAGGGCGGATAGGTTGGCCAGGCTCCAGGGCACCACAGCTTGAGCAACGTGAGAGCTGGAACGGAGACACGCGCCCCCTGGTGGCTCCACAGAGTCTTAGTGGAGAATTCTGTCAAAAGCGAAACATCCCCCTTCTATTACTTGTGTGGGTCCCTAAAGAGGGGATTGCATCATAAATGAAAAGGGGCTCTGGAAAGGGTATGGAGTGAGGGTTAGTTGTGCAAGCTCATTTCCAGTTTTATAGGTACGCAGCCCCACTACCTGGAGTGTGGATCCAAACATTTTGAGATGCACCCCTGCCTTTAGGTGTGAAGGTCTGGGACTGGAGGGGAGGAGAGTTACCGGAGGAAAGTCGTTGAGCCCATGCTCCTCATAAAGGTCCAGGGCAGCAAGAGGAAAGAGTGAGGGCGGTGTCCTCGGGGCACCTCATGGTGTCTCATAGCATGGGTCCCAGCCCCTGACGGGTTCATCACACTGGACCTGGCTCCTCCCCAAGGATGGAGCCTAGAAGGAGGAGGGATGGGACCTTTTGGAGAGTCTGGGGTGAAGACGTGGGCTGGTTTCCACTGGTCTCCTTTGTTGTTGTTCCACCTTCAGAGTTGGCCCCTCGAGTCACCGTCCACATTTGGGGCCACTGGACCCATGTGGACGCAGCTCTGCCCCGTGTAGAGCCTAGCATGGAGGGCCACGGGTTTATAACCCCACAGCTCTCTGACACTGTGGAGAGGACTCCTTGGGGGTGAGTCCAAACCTTCTGAACATACACTTGTAAGGCCAAGGTATTATGTGAATCAATGATTCTTTATTTTATTTCAGTTTGTTTGGTGTGTCTGGTTATGTGTGTGTGTAAAGAATACTGTGCAATCGGAGACTTCAGATTAAACATGAAGTTCTTGCTTGGCTACTGAGTGGGAGACATGCATTGACCTTGAGTCAGCTGACACCAGAGCTTTGAAGAACGCAGAGATCCTTGAGGATCTCGCGGTCATCTCCGTGTCCTCAGCAGCCTCATGCCTCACACCGAGCTCTCACTAAGGACTGAGACCGAATAGCCCTGCAACATCCACCTCACTCTCTGTATCGCGAAGAACAGAGAGATTGTTCTACAACATGAGGGTCCCCTGAAAGCACCATATTCATGATTTTAAACTAAAGGAAGAAAACTAAGACACCTGGCAAGTACCCCCCAACTCCAATTTGTACTCCGCCCATGCATATCTTTCACTACGTGCTAATGCCCACTCTCTGTGTAGCCCGTACTCAGCACTTTGTCAGAAGAGGGGAGGCAGAGTCGGGCCTCAGCAAGCACTGCGGAATTAGGGAACTCCTGCCCAGAACACAGTGGGTGCTCAGTAAAGGCTTCAGAAAATGGAAACCTGGGATCCAGAGGTGGTTCTACTCTCCTCCACTAGGAAAGCCCAGGATGGGATCTGGGCATGGGAACATGGTGTAGTGACAGAAGATGTGGGATCACAGGACTCTACCCGAGGGGACAGATACTCTACAGCTGGCTCCTGTGGCCGATGGGGCAGGCTGGTGGCTATGCTTTTCATCCCTGCATCTGTCCACAGAGGCTGATGGGAGGTGGAGAAGAGACCCAAGGCACCAGAGAAGTGCTGGGTCCTGCCAGTGCCTCAGGACTTGTTTGTCCGTCCTTCTACCTTATCCTATAGCTCCAGATCTCTTAACAAATCCTGGAAAGGAGACATTAGCCCCTCAGCTCTCTGGAAGGAAGGAAGAGATTTCACTTCCCTCTTCAAATCCTTACTCAGGTCATTCCACCCATCCATTAACCACCATTAAAGCACCTGACTCTTTCTCTCATCTACCCACACCCCACTGCTCCCAAAGGCCACCGTTTCACTCTCTGGGCCTCAATAAAGTTTTTCAACTTTAAGGCAAATATAATCAGTGGAAATCCATGTTTTCAAGACAAATTAATAACTGTTTTTGGTGCTCTTTCTCAGGGTCCCTATTGAGACACACCCTTCCAGCCAAGGTCTGCTGAGTTGGCCCCTGAGGCTGATGGGTCATGGCTGTGCCATTTTCTTCCCTGTATTCCTGAATCCCCTCCCTCTTTTTTCCCTCCCAGATCAAACTCCAAGCCATCTGTCCTCTAAGGAGCTCTCTCTGCCTGCGATCTCAGCTCCCCCCATCACAGCATCCTCGGCCCTGTAGCCAGTGGAGTCTCTACTGCTGATGTGATGAAGATGTTCCCCTGAATAAAGTGCTTCCCTGGGGCTTCCCTGACAACAGGGCCCCCGGAACCCAATTACCATAGCAGTATGTACATGGATGGGCTGTGCAGTGGAATAAGATCAGTTCCTATTCTGCCTCAGATGCTTCCTGACTGTGGGCAGGGAAAGGTTGAATCAAACTAATTGTGTGGGGCCCAAACTAATATCTAAAACAACAACAACAATAAAAAGGTGCTTCCAGTCCTAGCCAGATGGCTCAGTGGGTTGGAGTGTCATCCCATACACCAAAAGATTGTAGGTTCAACCCCCCATCAGGGTGTATATGAGAAGCAACTGATCAATGTTTCTCTCTCTCTCCTCCCCCCCTCCTCCTTCCTCTCTCTCTAAATCAATAAAAACATATCCTCAGGCAAGGATTTAAAAAAAATGTGCTTCCCAATGAATGCCTGGCATAAAGCAAGTGAGAAGGATCTGGAAGGAAGAGCCTCTGAGGCTGTGTGAAATCAACCCCCTGGAAAAGGCTTCCCCGGAAGCACAGAAGCAGAAGAGCCAAGGGAGGTTCTGTCCCAGTCCAGTACCTGAGGGAGTCGGAGAAGGCCTCGATGCCGTACTTAGAGATGCAGTAGCCCCCACCAAACAAGGATACGCGACCCATGACGCTGGCGACATTGACCACTCGGCCCTTTGCCGTCCTCACCAGGGGCAGCAGACTCAGGGTCACCTCGATCACCCCCAACAGGTTCACATTGAGCATCTTTACGAAGTCCGGTTTGGTCAGCCACTCATTGAGTCCCGCGGGCACAGAGATGCCAGCATTATTCACCAGGCCCCAGAGTCCTGGGCACACAGAGGGGAGAGAGCAAGACTGTGCTGAGACCCTGCAGTGAGGACACAGCTGTGGTTCCAATTCACCTTCCAACTGAGTGAGGACAGTATGAGGAGGCGACATGGGGAGCGGGCAGAACAGGTAACAGAAAACTACGTGCTGTCTGCAGGGTTTGGGCAGTGCAGACCCTGTAAGCTGTGGTGACCGGGAGTAGTCCTTCCTCCTGGTTTATTCCTAGTGCCCAGCCCCCTGCCTGGCAGAGGACATTGGATGAGGCAGGATGGATAATGAGGAAATCTAGTGAGTCCACAGTGTGGGTCACAGAGAGCATGTTTGATTTTTCACACATCAATGCTGTCCCAGTGAGGGAAAGAGAGAGACACAGACAGAGAGAGAATGAAGAATGAGGAGGAAGAGAGGAGCAAAACCGCTTTGTATAAATGACAAAAAGGTAAAAGACAGTGAACACCTAAGAACCCTTTGGTTGGGTAAAACAGACCTGAAATCTCAGGCGTGGGGTCAAGTGGAGATTAGGCCTGGGTTTTCACACATCAATGTTCTCCTTGCAGACATTGTAAATATTCACCCACATTTTCAGATTCCTGGACAGCTTCCATAGTGAGCACTCAACAACTCTCAATGAGGGAAAAGAGAGACAAAGACCGAGAGATAATGAAGAATGGAGGGGAAGAGAGAAACACACACACACACACACACACACACACACACACATTGAACAAAAGACAAAAGTATAAAATATGGCTAATACTTGGGTACACAGGTTGGTTAAAAAAGACTTGAAATCCCAGGTGTGAGGAAATGTGGTGAACAAGTCTGTGGTTGACCTCAGGTCACTGACCTTGACACAGTCTGCATCGACATTGAACTATGATCCTGCAAGAGCTCTGAGAATTCCAAGGACAGGCTTTGAGGGGGGCCCAAGGCTGTCCCTCCCCAACTGCAGGTACAGACCCTGAGCGCCAGTCAATGCCACCCTCCCCTCCCACTTGTGCAGGAGGCCCTCTCCCCCAGCTCCCCTGGGCTCACAGTTCATCCAGCTTCATGGAAATCTCTCTGTAAGATTCAAAGACACAGTCCCAAAGACATAAAGGTTTCTAAACCACAGACCTCAGGGCAGCAGGAGTAGGGATTAGGAAGTGGACTGGAGAATGGGATGAAGCTGGAAGTGGGGCAGCTTCCTCATGGCCCCCCTGGTTGAGCCTAGGCCCTGCTCACATCCACAGGAATGGGCCAGACCCGCACCCCCCCCCCCCCATGAAAAGAGGGCAGTGGGGCTGGCAGAGGCTCTGAGGGACTTGAAGGCTGGGTTACATTGGAGCTCTTTTGGCAACGCCCTCCAGTTGCAGGCCTGGTGGAGCCCTGCTGTAAGCATCCGTGGTTTGTGTCCTCCCGGAAGTACAATCAGAGATCATAGACCTAACCAGTTCACAGCCACCTGACCTGCTGGAGAGGATTCCGGGATGTGGGCCCAAACCTCTTGAACACCTTTCCCCAAGGGCTACAAAGAGTCTCAATGATCATTGTTTTGGAAGAAGAGAAATGACAAAACCAGAAGCTCCAGTTAAGCCTGTGGCAACGGTTTCATTCTAATGAAGCAACATGGCCTGTGCCTGAGTGGGCTGAACACTAGAACATGGACTCTAAGTCTCCGGAGGGCAGGGACTGAGTCACATTGTGTTTATAGTTCCGGCACCTGGCCGTGCCTCGCATCTAACAGATACACAAATATTGAGGGAGATGACACTGCAATGTCCCACTTCATTCTCCGTCTTCACCTGCATTTCTTACATTGTCTGACAATAGGAGATTTCCCAAAGCCTCCATTCCCTTTACTTTATAATGAGGGAGGAGAATCAAGATGATTCTCCTACCGACTCCAACTCTCAGGAAGTCTAAGAATCCATATGTTGTCATCAAAACGGTAAAACCTTAGGAGGCGAGGGCCTTGGGACGCACTGGGGCATTCTAGGGCATTTCTGTCCGGCACACATTAGGTGCGCAACAAAAGGTTAGTCGAAACTGAGTAAATGCGGAGTCAGCAAGGGACTGAGCTCATCTGCAGAGACCTGGGGGCAGGTGCTGGGGATCAGAAGGTGGGGGGTTTGAGAGAACAAAAGGGATAGGAAACCAAAGGAGGGGGAAGAGCTGAGGCATGCTGGGAGGCTGTCAGTTTCCCTGGGGAAATGGTACCCAGGGCCTTTCCAATCTGTCAATCTTTCCAAGTTTCTTCTCCTTAGACAAATGCTGCACATCTCCTACACACACACACACACACACACACACACACACACACACTTGGGGAAGTCATAGAGAGGAAGCAGTTGCCCTTCACCTTGTGGAAGGATGAGGGCTAGCAAGCAAAGAGAATGCACCCTCTTTCTCAACCCCCTCCCCAGATCATCCCATGTTTCTCTCAGCCTTCGTGAAGAGGACTTCCCCTCACTCAAGAAATTTCCCAGAATTCCCAGTGCTGAGTCACCTCCCCCCCACCCCACCCCCACCCCCCACCCCCCGCACACACACATGTATATGCCCAACCCTCCTTTTTTTGATCCTAGCCACTGTCCGTGAGAAGCTCTTCTAGGACGGCCATTTTAACCTTTTGGACACCATGGACCTCTTTGAAAATCTAAGGAAGGCTCTAAGCCCCATAAAAATGACTTGACAGACAAGGTTTTGTATATACTTTTCAGGGAGCTCACAGACCATCTGAAGCCAGGAATCCAGGTCCAGAATCACTGTAATGGGGACTTACCGAACTACTAGCAGACAAGTAGTCAAGCCTCTCTTGCCTCCATTTCGTTGCCTACCACAGTACCCACCTCACTGAGTCATTATGAGGATTAAATGAGGCGATACCTAACAAGTACCTTGCCCCTGGCCAGTGTGGCTCAGTGGTTGGGCATCGACCTGGGAACCAGGTGGTCGTGGTTTGATTCCCAGTCGGGGCAGGTGCCTGGGTTGCGGGCTCCATCACCAATGTGGGGCGTGCAGGAGGCAGCCCATCAATGATTCTCTCTCATAATGGATGTTTCTATCTCTCCCTCCTTCTCCCTTCCTCTCTGAAATCAATAAAAATATATTTAAAATTTTTTAAAATAAATAAATAAATAAAAAGCACCTTGGAATCCTCCCTGGGAAATGGTGGGTATCTAACAGCTATTGCCACATCTCTTCTGTGGCAATGCATAGTGGCATTTGGGGATGTTTTGGACCTTCTCTGTAAGAAACACACACCAAACAACTAAAGGAAAGAGGAAGCTGGTCGCAGTAGGACTTGGGAGAGGTATCTCAAGATCAATTCCACATACGGGTCTCTTCTTCCTCACCACCATCACCCCCAGAAGTAGAAATGGGCCGTGCTTATGCCAAGCACTTCACATATTTTACCTCATGCATCCCATACAGTAGCCCTGTGAAGGCAGCATCATTGTCCTCACTTTACACATAAAGAGTCGGAGACTCAGAGAGGTAAAGTGACTTGCCTGACGTCACACAGGTACTACGTGGTGGAACCAGGTGTCAGAGCCGAGTCTGGTCCCCAAACGAGTGTCACCTCCACTGTGTCTTCGTAAAAGCATGAGTGAGCAGGGAAGGGCTGAGCCGCACCAAGCACAGGGTCGCTGGGCCACATCCTCCTTTGCGGAGCCTGGGGAGCCCCTTATCTGGTGCTGCTGGGCAGATACGGCTGCCTCCCTGGCAGGGGGAAGCGGGGGTCAGAGGGCAGAGCAACTTCTGTAGCCAGATTTGGCTTCTGCACTCGGTGACGTTCTGGCATCTCAGGCTGGGGATGAGAGCGCAGTTGTTGCCAAACTCCTCAGCCTTGACCTGTCCACTATCCACCTGCCCTTGCCCCACAAAGGAGGGTCCTAAGCCACAAAGGTCACAGAGTTGGGAGGAGGGGTCCGGGGGCAGCCTGCCCTGCCCCTTCCTCCAGGGTCCAGCCACAAGCCCTTGGCCCCTCCGACCCTGGGAAGCTGCCTGCCTGCCTTTATCTGTGACTTACAACAATTCCTCCCTGGTACCTTCCTTCCTTTCTGATTGTTGATTATAATGTCTTGTCTACAATTTTTTAAAAACAAAAGGGGGAGGGTGGGAGAAGGAAGAAGAAAGAGTAGATTTCCAGGAATTGTTTCACTGCTGTCGCTCCTATTTCTTGCAGCAAAGCTGTTTGCCCCCCACTTCTTTTGCCCAGATTGGGAAAGAGCCTGGGCTCCTGCCCCTCCCTCTTACCCTTCCTTCCAGTCCCTCTCTTCCCGGCTGCCCACCTCCTCCCTCCAAAACAAACACCCACAAGAAACTGCAGAGCTGTCACTTATTTCTTCCTGAGGGAGCAGACTGCCCTGTGCTTCTTCCAGGAGGGACCGCCATCACCTCCTCCGGCTGCACATACACACCGGGCGATGTGAGGGGTGCGGGCTGGGGAGCAGGTGGAGGTGAGGCTGTGGAGGAGGCGGGGGTGGGGGCGGCGCATGATATCGCCCTACGGAGTGTAAGATTCAGGAGCACAGGAGACACCAGCCACTACAATGCAGGCTTCAGAGGAACAGAAATGGCCAGGGGTCAAAATGTGCGGTCCATGTGGAGAGAACAGAGACCGGAACTAGGGGGCTTGGTCCAGTGGAGTCTCCATCTGTAAGGCTCAAAGGCATGGAGAAGGAAGCAAAGATTCTCATAAGGCTCCTTACTGAAAAATATATCCCCAGGCTAGAAACAGAGGAGAGAGAGAGAGAGAGAGAGAGAGAGAGAGAGAGAGAGAGAGAGAGGGAAACTGCCTGAAAAGTTGAAGTAAACCACATTTTATTTATTATTTATTTATTTATTTTAATCCTTACCCAAGGATATTTTTCCATTGATTCTTAGAGTGGAAGAGAGAGGGAGAAACAGAGGAACATTGATGTGAGAGAAACACGTCGATCTGTTGCCTCCTGCACACGCCCTAACCAGGGCCCGGGCCGGGGAGGATCCTACAACTGAGGTACTACATGCCATTGGCAGGAATCCAATCCGGGACCCTTCAGTCCACAGACCAACGCTCTATCCACTGAACCACACTGGCTAGGGCTAAACCACATTTCATATTCTCATGGCGCATCATGAAAAATGTATTGATCTCTGCCCCCAGCTCCCAGGTAATAGGAGCACCTCCTCTTCTAATGAGGTGACTCTTGTGGGATCCTGGGCAGCTTCGGGCTGGGGCTGGTCAGCAGAAAGAGCAAGCCTTGATGAGAAGCTGGAACTCTCAGCCTCACTCCCCATCCTAAAGGGAGAGAGTGGGCTGGAGATTAAATGAATGATCAATCATGCCTATGTGAGGAAGGCTCCATACATGCTGAGGTTCAGAGATCTTCTGGGTTGGGGAACACATCCATAATTGGGGTGTAGTGCACCCCAGCTCCACAGGGACAGAGGCTCAGGACCCTTCCTGACCGCCCCCCATGGACTTTATCTGGCTGTTCATCTGTGCCCTTCATTATAAACTGGTAAAGGTAAGTAAACATTTCCCTGAGCTTTGTGAGCCATTCCAGCAAATCATTGAAACGGAGGGGGGTTTTCAAGAACTCCTGACTTTGGAGCCATGTTGGACAGGAGTATGGATACCCTGGGGATCAAGTGCTTGCGACTGTCCTCCTAAAGTGAGGACGACCTTGTGGGACTGAGCCCTTACACCCGTGGAGTCTGACCCTCACTCCAGGTGGTTGGCGTCAGAATTGCATTAAGTTACAGGATACCCCGTTGGCGGTTGGAGAGTTGGAAGGTTGGTTGGTATCGGGGGGAAACCCTACACTTAGTGTCAAAGTGTTGTGAGACGAGAAACAGTCTTTCTGAAGGAGGCTTTAAGAAAACTGCAAATTGCCCGAGCCAGGGTGGCTCAGTTGGTTGGAGCGACGTTCACAACACCAAAAGGTGGCGTGTTCGATTCCTGGCCAGCACCCATACCTAGGTTGTGGGTTTGATTCCAGGTCAGAGCATGTTTGGGCGGCAACCGATTGATGTTTCTCTCTCTCTCTCTCCCTCCCTTCCTGTCTCTAAAATAAATTTTAAAAAGAGAGAGAAAAATAAAATAAAAGAGAGAGTGAGAGGGAAAGAACTGCAAAATTAAAAATATGCCTTCCCACAGAAATGGTTGGTGGTGATGGTTACACAATAATGTGTCTGCACCCAGCTAGCATGGCTCAGTGGTTGAGAGTTGACCTATGAACCAGGAGGTCACAGTTGGATTCCTGGTCAGGGCACATGCCTGGGTTGCAAGCTCAATCCTCAGTGTGGGGCGTGCAGGAGGCAGTTGATCAATGATTCTCTCTCATCATTGATGTTTCTATCTCTCTCTCCCTCTTCCTCCCTCTTAAATCAATAAAGATAATTTCTTTAAAATGTGAATGTAATTAATACTCCTAAACTATATACTTAAAATAGTTAAAATGGCAAATCTGTTGTTATCTATACACTGAGTGGCCAGATTATTATGACCGGCCAGATTATTATGACCACCACATCAGTACTTCGCTGGGCCACCTTTTGCCTTCAATACTGATGGGGTGGTCATGATAATCTGGCCACTCAGTGTATGTATAAAAGGCTAATATGCTAAGTGTCCAACCGGGTAATGACGTTATATAGCAATGCCCGGCTTCCTCTCCCTAGCAACCTGCCTCCTTGCAGTTTCTTCCACCTAAGAACACGACTTGCTTTATACCCAGGTGGAAACATTTACACTTTAACCAAATGTCTGTGAAGTGTTTTCCCCTGCCGCATCTCATTTGATCCTCACAGAGTCCTGGAGTAGGTAGATAGGAGACTTGGTGGAATCCTATTTTCTTTTCATTAGCTGGAAAATGGAAATTTAGAAAGCTTAGAAACTTGACCACACTGAAAAGAAGAAATGGTGAACCCTGAAAATGACTTCAGGTTTTCTCACTGCACAGGATATAGTCAAACACTGCTGCAGTTAAATATTTTACTCTTTGTTCTCCCTGCGTGATCTACAATAATAATCTGCTTTGTGTTGATATTTACTGCTGTGTTGCTGACAGTTACCTGAAAGAGAAGTTGGGGTGCTTCACTGGGCTGGAAAAAGTTTAGCTAAACCAGAAAGCAGGTCTAATTAAGCAAGCTTATCTATACACTAGTGGCCCGGTGCATGAAATTCGTGCACGGGGGAGGGGGTGTTCCTCAGCCCGGCCTGCACCCTCCAATCTGGGACCCCTCGAAGGATGTCCTACTGCCAGTTTACAGGGATCGGGCCTAAACCGGCAGTCGGACATCCCTCTCTCAATCCAGGACTGCTGGCTCCTAACCGCTCACCTGCCTGATTGCCCCTAACCACTCTGCCTGCTGGCCTGCTTGCCCCCAAATGCCCCCCCCCTCCAGCCTGCTCACCCCCAACTGCCCCCCGTGCCAGTGTGCTCTCCCCCAACTGCCCCCCCTGCCAGCCTGCTCACCCCCAACTGCCCCCCTGCTGGCCTGCCCACTCCAAACTGCCCCCCCCCCCGCTGTCCTGATCAACCTCCAATTGACCCCCACTGACGGCCTGCTTGCCCCCAACTGGCCCCCCTGCTGGTCTGCTTACCCCCAACGGCGCTGCCCCCCACCAACCTGATCACCCACAACTGCCCTCCCCTCTTGGCCTCTAACCACCTCTACCTCAGCCCTGCCACCATGGCTTTGTCCAGAAGAAAGTCCGGAAGGTCTCCTGGAAGGTGTCCCAGTCTAATTAGCATATTACCCTTTTATTAGTATAGATATAAAGCTCTCACTGGTGCCATTAGCACGCATGTGTCTCAATCTGTCATAGTTGATCGTGAATTTGGTTGACACTTCTATTATAGAGAAAGGACAAATAGTGATATTAAAATATTTCTTCTAGCCCTGGCCGGTTTGGCTCAGTGGATAGAGCATCGGCCTGGGGACTGAAAGGTCCCAGGTTCGATTCCAGTCAAGGGCATGTACCTTAGTTGTGGGCACATACCCAGTGGGGAGTGTGCAGGAGGCAGCTGGTCAATGTTTCTAACTCTCTAACCCTCTCCCTTCCTCTCTGTAAAAAATCAATAAAATATATTTTTAAAATATTTCTTCTAATTAATTTCCTTTCAATGTGCATAAATTCATGCACCAGGCCACTAGTGTTTAATAAAATTAATAAAAAAGTAATTAGCAAACTTCAAAAAAATCCCCTCCCTGAATGGATAAAGAAAATGTGTTATATTCATGCAATGGGCTATTACTCAGCCATAAAAAGGAATGAAGACTTGATATATGCTACAGTGTGGAGAAACCTCAAAACCATTATGCTAAGTGACAAAAGCAGACACAAAGTCACACATTGTATGATTCCATTTATACTGAATATCCATCGGCAAAATCCACAGAGGCAGAGAGCAGAATGCTGGCTGCCGGGAACTAGGCGCTTAATGGGTATGGGGTTCCTTTTGGGGTGATGGAAATGTTTTGGGACTAGATAGAAGTGGTGGTTGCACAACAAAATGAGTGTACTACATCCACCGAATTGTACACTCTAAAATGGTTGGTATTGTTATGGGAATTTCACCTCAATTAAATATATATCTAATCCCCTCCAGCCAACACACTACCAACTACAACACAAGGCCCAGCTCCAGCTGGCTCTGCCATCTGCTAGTGTGGCTTGTGTAAGACAGGCAACCTCTCTGGGCCTCTACATGTACAGCCCATCCTTCCTCCCCCAGGGGTACCTCCCCACAGGGATCAAACCATTAACCGAGGTGACAGTGCGCTGAGAAGCAGAAGCTTTGCCACACACAGTGTCCCACAACACAATCCATGCTGCCAGCCTTACCCTACGGCTGGAGGGAGAGAGAAGCTCAGTGACTTCCAATCTCTCTCTCTCTCTCTCTCTCTCTCTCTCTCTCTCTCTCTCTCTCTCTGTCTCTCCTCTACCACACACATACTTCAAGAGAAATATGGAGCCGTGCGGAAAAGAAGCTGTTCTCCTCTCCATCCAGGAGTCTCCCTGAAGCGCAGTGCTGCCCCTCCCCACCCCAGATCCAGTCTTTCCTCTCTCTCCAGATTCTCAACTCAGATCTCCAAAGGAAGGCTGGGGAGAATGGCAAGCGGGGAGCGGGCGTCAATGGGGGAAGGACCAGAGCGATTAAGAGTCTGACTGATTTTCACATATTTTTTAGCCCTCCCACCCTGTCCAGTTCTGCTTGAGTAGGAATGAAGACAGACATGGGAGAGAGGAATTCCAAGCTGACTTAGAGTGGAAAACACATGCATACGTAAAGCATTAAACACAGACCCAGCCCTGCGCTAAGCACTTCACCTCGGTGGCTCATTCAGTCTCACACACATACTCTTGCCCATTTGGCTCAGTGGATAGAGTGTCAACCTGTGGCCTGAAGGGTCCTGGGTTCAATTCCCATCAAGGGCTCGTACCTCAGTTGCAAGCTTGAGCCCCAGCCCTGGTCCCGTACGTTCAGGAGGCAACTAATCAATGTGTCTCTATCAACTCTCTGTCTCTCTCCCTCCCACTATCTCTGAAAATAAATGGGAAAATATCCTCGGGTGAGGATTTACAAAACTAACTAAATAAATAAAGGAATCTTATTTGTTTTTCTAAAAGGGGTAAATCCCCACAGTTAGTGAGTGAGGATCTGGATTTTAATGCTTGCAGCCTGACTCCTCCCCACCACTGGCTCACTGGGTCTTCTGCTGTGACTTCCCCTCTAACTGGATTGGGGGAAGGCAGGAAAAATCCCGGTCCTTTCCCACAGAGCCTCAGCCAGTGATGCTGCTTCCGGACGAGAAGGGCAGCCTGAAGCCCGAAGCAAAGCCAGCTGCAAGGCCACCGTCCCTCCAGCCTCCTCGCAGCTCCCCAACAGTCCAGGCCCTCTGCCTCCAGGACCGGAGGTGTCCCCAAGGAAACTCAGGTGAGTGCTGCCCTCTCTCAGGGAAGAAGGGAATGGGGCTTGGAGACAACTGCCTTTCCTGCATGATCCATAGATGAGAGAGAGAGAGAGAGAGAGAGAGAGAGAGAGAGAGAGAGAGAGAGCTGCATCCAAAGCCCACAGGACAAGACAGAGCAAGAGCCTCCTGAGGAGGGTGTGAGTGGAGGTCGGAGCCAGCCAGCCCACCTGAGGCTGGAGAAGGGCGGGCCTGGCAGGCTGGGCAGAGATCTGGTCTCTCCCACCACGGAGGCCCCTTAGCAAAGTATCTCTGCTCTTGGGTCAAAGCTGAGAAGTAAGTTGTGTGCTGTTTACTCACAGTTGCAATGTTCACCTTCCCTTTCTTGCCTCTTCAGACGCAGGATCTTTCCCCACAGCCTCCTGGTCCCGGTGCCCTGCGGCCGGGGGGACGGGACACAAAGCTGTTCTCCAAGTCTCCTTTCTCCTCCAACACGCTCTTCTCCCCACCAGGCATCTGCGGGTCCTGATGTCAGTCACGGCCAGCATGGAGTCCGGGCCGCCCAAGGGGGTCACTGCAGGGCCTGCCAGTGACCCTGGAGAGATCCACAACTGGACTGACCTGTTCTACTTCTTCAACCACAGTCTGCCCGAGTGCCACGTGGAGCTCAGCGAGAGCACCAAGCGCGTGGCCCTCTTTGTCCTCTACCTGGCCATCTTCGTGGTCGGGCTGGTGGAGAACCTCCTGGTCATCTGCGTCAACTGGCGCGGCTCGGGCCGGGCGGGGCTGCTGAGACTCTACGTCCTCAACATGGCCGTAGCGGACCTGGGCATCGTCCTGTCCCTGCCCGTGTGGATGCTGGAGGTCACGCTGGACTACACCTGGCTCTGGGGAAGCTTCTTCTGCCGCTTCACCCACTACTTCTACTTTGCCAACATGTACAGCAGCATCTTCTTCCTGGTGTGCCTCAGCATCGACCGCTACGTCACCCTCACCAGCGCCTCTCCCTCCTGGCAGCGCCACCAGCACCGAGTGCGGCGGGCGGTGTGTGCGGGCGTCTGGGTGCTCGCGGCCATCATTCCGCTGCCCGAGGTGGTCCACATTCAGCTGGTCGAGAGCTTCGAGCCCATGTGCCTCTTCCTGGCACCTTTTGAAACCTACAGCACCTGGGCCATGGCGGTGACCCTGTCCACCACCATCCTGGGCTTCCTGCTGCCCTTCCCTCTCATCACAGTCTTCAATGTGCTGACGGCCTGGCGGCTTAAGCGGGCAGGACGGCCCGAGAGCCGGCGCCACTGCCTGCTGGTGTGCGCCTACATAGGCGTCTTTGTCGTCTGCTGGCTGCCCTACCATGTGAACCTGCTGCTGATCTCGCTGCATGGGACCCACATCCACCTCCACTGCTACCTGACCCACCTGCTCTACTTCTTCTATGATGTCATCGACTGCTTCTCCATGCTCCACTGCGTCCTGAACCCCATCCTTTACAACTTCCTCAGCCCGAGCTTCCGGGACCGGCTGCTGAGTGCTGTGGTCCATTACCTTCCCAAGGCCCAGCCCAGGGCGGGCAGACGTGCCTCGTCTTCCTCCTCCTCCACGCAGCATTCCATCATCATCACCAAGGAGGGCACCGAGCCCACTGCAGCGGGCCCCCACCACCCCAGCCTGCACTCCCAGGCACCAAATCCCTCACCCGTCTCCGCTCCTGGGTCTCTTACAGCCAGCTGAGGTGGGGTCCACTCTCCTCCCTCAGGAAGTAGAAAGCTGGAGGTGGAGGTGAGAGATTGGGGGGCGGGGGGCAGGGAGAAGGGTCAAAGCACTCATGGTCAACTTGGAGTCTATCTTCCACCTTGAGGTGGGGAGAGGGAGAAGGGGTAGAGAGGGATAAAGAATGGGTCCTTGGTGTGGTCCTATGTGTCTCAGTCCTTGTGTCTAAGACAGACGCACAGGAAAAAGGGTGAAATAAATAATAGAGACGGCCATGACTCGATCTCTAAAAGTCTGCACTTGCCGCTGTGAGTGGGGAAGGCGCTAAGGCTAAACGGGTGCTCGGCAGAAAGGACACGCATTGCAGAAACCACCCTGGCTGGAAGCGTGAGCTCTGCAGGAACCTCTCAAAGCTTTCCTTTGCATGTGTGTGCTTGCTGCTCTCCCAGCGCACCCTGCACCGCGCACCGCGCAGGCGGTGGGGACAAGAGGCCAGAGGCCACGGAACCAGAAGGTCTCAGCAGGACGTTTCCGGGCAGCGCACCCTCAGTGCTGTGATAGTGGAGGGAGTGGGGAGGCGGGCGGGGTGAGGCCGAGGTCTGCACAGGCACCCCGCAGCTGGGCAGGCAGGATGGCCCTCCACCCCTTCCGCCATCCAGGAAGTTCTCCATTTCCTAGCTGACACTCTCCCCTCGCTGGTCCATCCTGTGCCCCACCCCCACCCCACCCCCCCTCCCGGAGCAGAGGAGCTGCCCCAGGGTAACAGCTCTCATAGCTAGCCCACCTCCTCCCAGCTTTGGAACTAGGACATTTCGGATCTAAACAAGATGCTATCCAAAATCCACCCCTGTCCCTCCCTTTTTCCCCAGACCGTGTGAAATAACAAGAGACATCCATTCTGGGAGCAGACCCTGGGACAGCCAGCTGCAAGCACTGACAGATGTGTTGTCCCTGAGCCTCTGGTCCCGGCACAGGACAGGCAGCGGAAATTTCCCAATTCGGTCACAGGGCAGGGTTCTGCTTTCCTCTGTCAGTTCCCATCCTTACACTTCTTCCTCCTGCGCCTAGTCTTTTCACGATTTATCTGCCCAGCAACGTACTTCTAGTAACACTTGTCTACAGAGAGGACGAGAAGTCCTCTTGGTCAGCGGTCGCCAACCTTTCGGACCTCACGGACCACCAGGGGTCCACAGACCACCGGTTGGCGACCGCTGCTCTTGGTAACAAGCAGGTCTCCTGGAAAGGCGGTCAGTTTGGGACACTAGGACCATGCCCATGAACTTTGACTGAAGCAAAGCCTAAGAGCAGGTTCAAGTCCACTCGTTCCAGGTCCTTGGTCTCTCAATCCCGCGGTGGAGAGTGGAGGGCCCAGGGACACAACTGCTGAGACCTCTGTCCTGCCCGGCGCTGTGTCTGGAATGTTTAACTTGGAATAAGTCCCTGACCTGGCGCGCTGCCTCCTCTGCTTCCAGAAATCTGAAACTGCGTTCGGCAGATGCAGCCACGTGTCCAATGGTGTGTGCCTGCGTGTCGGAAGCAGGGGGGCACCTGTATCTATAAGCCCCTGCTCACTGGGCCCAACCTGAAAGGTTCTTAAGCTACAACCCACTGCTCAGTGGCACAGAGCTGAAGGCTTTCCACCCAGGAGAGTCCAGGGTGTAACCTGGGGTTGCAGTCAGGGCTTAGCCTAGCAGCGCAGATAACACAGTAAAAGCACTTTCTCCCCTTATGCCCACGTACAAGCCAAGCCAGCATCTGAAGCCCATATCACTGCCTCCACGGACTCAGGCTCCAGAAGTTTCCTAAAGAAAACCCAATTTTCCCAGGCGACCCGAGTCCACTTCCCGGAGGTTGTGCACTTCTCACGGGTTTCACTCTGGCAACCAGTTATCTCCCTGGCAGCGTATCTCCTCAGGGCCTTGGGAGGAGGGAACAGGCTATGCTGACTGCAGCAAGGCTGCTCAGCTCAGCATTTACTGAGCAGTGACGGGGCCAGGGCCAGGCAGTGTGCTGAGACCCAATGGACCACATCACACCCTTCCGTCGGGGTACATTTGTTATCAACCTTAGGAAATTATGCCAAACCTCTGCCTCCTCTGTTTGACCTGCCTCTCTCCAGTCCAGCATACCGCGTCACATGAATTAGATGGCACTGGCAAGACAAGTTATGGCCAATTTTCTTTTTTTTTTTTTTTTTTTTAGAAAAGATATATTTTATTTATTTTTAATTTATTGCTTAAAGTATTACAAAGGGTATTACATATGTGTCCATTTTATCCCCCCGCCCTAGACAGTCCCCTAGCCTCCCCTATCCCCCAATGTCTTATGTCCACTGGTTATGCTTATATGCATGCAAGTCCAACTAGACATTGGCTGAGTTCCACTTCACTTTCTGGGCCAACAGAAGATCCCCTCAGGGATGTTCCCCCTGAAGAAGTTGGGTCACTGACTTAATTTCCCACTAAAAATCGGTCAAGCCCTAGCCAGTCTGGCTATGTGGATAGAGCATCGGCCTGTGGGCTGAAGGATCCTGGATTCGATTCCGGTCAAGGGCACATGTCTGGGTGTGAGCTCAGTGCCTGGTAAGGGGTGTGTAGGAGGCAGCCAATCCGTGATTCTCTTTCATCACTGATGTTTCTATCTCTCTCTCTCTCCCTCTCCCTTCCTCTCTGAAATCAATAAAAATCGATTTGAAAAACAAACAAAAGACCGGTCAACAAGTTAACCCTGGGGAATTCCAGCTACAGGGAAGGAAAAGGTGCTGCTTAAATCTGCTGAGCAAAACGCTGAGACTCAACGGGTGGCCGTCCAGTTCTTCCCAACTCCAGGGGTGAGCACGATCACAGTAAACAGGAAAAGAACTCCCATTTCCAATTTCCTTTTTTTTATTCTAAATAAAAACCACACTTTGTGCCGAACAATGGAATATAAAAGAATCAGATGTACAACGATTTTAGACATCTACTATTTGGGAAAAAAAGTTTACAAAATATACAAAACTTTACAGCAATAGATAGTAAACACTTAAATATTAGGAGGTCAGTACTTATTAATTTAATGGAAGAAGTTACACATCAACTGTTCTCCATTTCGTAAGAGACTTTAGCTAGTAGAAGAGGGAGGGGAGGGTGGACTGGACAAAGGAAGGGTGTTAAAGAAATATTGAAATCCAAACAATTCCATTTTCATCCTGACGTCAGCTTTACGATGACAGCCACATTGAAATGAATGCTGTGTGCCCTACTTCCTGACTCAGCCAGTGCAGGGTTAGGGAAAAGGAGGCGCTGCGACTCCCATATGGGCACAGACTTCTCCACACAGCCTACTCCCATGGCAACAGACTCCGTGTCCATCTATAGTGGGATTTAAATTCATTTCCACATAGAGTAGTCTGGGAAAACAGGGCACAGCAGGAGGCCAGAAGAGGAAGAAAAATCATCAGTAGCAAAACCTCACTGGGAGAAGGTATTGAAGCCCAAAGGCTCGTCCTGGAGACAAAGAGGGCTGACAGGTCAGAAGAGAAGTCAAAAAGAACTTTTACCCATTTTCTGGTCCTTAGAGGTCACCTGGGCCAGAGCCCCACTCCCACCCCCTTTCTTCCCAATGAGCTATGAGCTATATACTCCATGGAGTCTTAAAATTTAGGACCCGCCGAAACCGGTTTGGCTCAGTGGATAGAGCGTCGGCCTGCGGACTGAAGGGTCCCAGGTTCGATTCCGGTCAAGGGCATGTACCTGGGTTGCGGGCACATCCCCAGTGGGAGATGTGCAGGAGGCAGCTGATCGATGTTTCTCTCTCATCGATGTTTCTAACTCTCTATCTCTCTCCCTTCCTCTCTGTAGAAAATCAATAAAATATGTTTAAAAAAAAAAAATTTAGGACCCAATGTGAGGGTACAGCGGAGCTTGCCAGTGGGGCAGCGGGTCCAGGAGAGCGGGATAATGGTCCCCTCCTCTGGCCACAGCATCCTCTGCTCTTGATCCCAGCGTGCCATCCAAGTGTCACCCTCTTCCCCTAGGAAACAGGCTGAGAACAGCCTCACGCTTGGTTTCATGCTCCACAATTGCCATCTTGAAATTCTTAAACATAATTTTTAAATACAGGGCTTTGCCAATTATGTAGCCAGTCTGGAGTACAGAACAAGAAAAAGGAGGAAAAGGGAGAAGCAAAGACATTCAAGGGTCAAACTGAACCTCAGAACGATACAGCAGGAGACAGTGCTAAACTGAGTTCCAGGGCAGAGGGCGTGACAAAATCGAAGATTGAAAAAATAAAAAACTCAAAATAAAATCAATACCTTCCACTAGGTATCCTAGAGTGCCCTCTGCCACACTATAGTGTTTCAAGTACAACCGTTCAGAAAAGGGCGAGCTAGAGGCAGGGGCAGCAAACATGACTGAACAGAGGGAGGGTTGGGTGTGAACACAGGACATGTGGAGAAACAGGGTTTGGTCATTGAGCCTCATGAGCTACTGACCCTGCTACATGTCTGACTGCAACCAACGGGGTTGCCCTGACCAGCCACTTGGCCTCGGGAGGGTCAGGGGGTGCAGTTTTTTGTTTAGTGTTTCAGGGGCAAAGTTTCAAGGATTTGCTTTTTGGTTTACTGGCAAAAAGGGAATACTTCACAGTTTCAGGTTAAGTATACAGACTACCCAGCATCCATGATGCCCTCTGTTAAGGAAAAGGGTTTGCCCAGCATACTCGCTGGGTTCCAGTACCAGCTCCCTCAAACCTGGCCACTCAGAAACCAGTCCTCACCAACAGTCTGGGAAGGATCGCTCAGGCTTGAAAAGCTTAGCAAACACTCGACGGCAGTCTTTCACACACATTCCTCCTTAAGTTTCTGTAGGTCAGTGTGGGGAAAGGAGAAGCTAGGCAGAGATGAAGGTCTCAGCACTGCTTTCCTGACAAGAATGTCCCCAGGGAGGATTCACAAGTTGGGTTAGATGTGAAAAGTGGCCATGTGTACAAGTCCCTTCATGTAGTGGTCACCCCAGCAGAGAGCCATGCACTCCAAGTCGGAGGCTGCATAAGTTCAGGGCTGGGGAGAGAGGCAGCAGGTGCACCAAAGATGAAGCTCTGGTTTGCCTCTATGTCTCAATACAGCTTTCCAAGTTCAGGAGGGATGAGAAAATGTGCAAAAAGGTCCTTCATGTGACTTGGTCCCCGCAGCCTGGTCCCCAATCTACTCCATTACAGGATGGGAGGAGGAGGAGGAGGAGGAAAGGCCTAGGAATTTAACAAGCCCCAACTTTCTAGGACTTACATCAATTGCCTAAAGGGTTCCCTGGGTATATTCTGTAAGAGCCTATCTGGGGAGAACAAAAAGAATTTGCCCTGCTTAAAGGCTTGAAACGTTCTCCCCCAGTTCTAGCCTATTTCCCAAACTTCTGGCCAGGATTCTCCCCTGGACATGGCTCCTTGCTGGGGAGAAACTCATTTTCCTGAAGTCTCTTTTCCAAAAGAGATGCTGGGTAATATGCATACAAACATAAAAATAAATAAATATTAACGTCCAAAAAGGCTTTGTGAGTTCATTAAAACCACTAGCTTGTGAAACAGCCCGGGGTGCTGCTGAGTCCCACCAGGAGCAGTGTCAGGGCCTAGCTCAGGGACTCCCAGCGCTGGCCTGAGCAGGTGAGGTAGCGTGTACGGAGGTGAGCCAATGAGTACGTGAGATCAAGGGCCCTCTCATTCAAGCCTTCTTTGGGCAGGGCCCCCTCAAAAGCCAACTAACAACAAAGCCCCCAGGGCTGGGCAGAAAGGTTTCCCAGCCACCGAGGGAGGGCCTGGCCGAGCTGTCAGCCAATAGCGCCCACTGGCGGCAACACAAAGACGGACCAGGATAAATTCCAGCAGGTCAAGTCAGCTGCCAGAGCTCCTGCCCAGTTGCACAAAACAGGTTACCCAACCGGGACAGAGAGGCATCCCGCTACACACCACCAGTCATCGGCCCCTTTAATCCTAAAGGGCTTCCAGTCCATCACTCCGCCTCATGGGGTCTTCTCATCTACACTACGGGTCAAACACACTTCTAGGCGAGAGACAGGATATAAATTAAGGCAATGCTGCTGCTGTCAGAGACAACCCCACTTCTCCAACAGAAAATTCACGGCTGATGGAGGTGGCCAGATGACACGTGACTGACTCTATCAAACGGCTCCCTGTCCTCTTTGCTCCACAGGGAAGGCCTGATGCCCTGGGCCATCGCTCCATGAAATCATGTTTCTTTGGAATTGAGGAGAAAAGAGAAACCTCCCTTCCTGCCCGTCCAGGCTGCCACTTCTGGTGGCCCTGCAGGACCTTTTCTGGTGGCCCTGGCCCGGATTCATCCCAAAGCTTTCTGATCTAAATAGAAAGCTTTAGTCCTCAGTTTGGATCTAGCTTCCAAAAGATTTTACTGTCCAGTCAGCAGGTTAGAGGCATGGAACAACAGGCACCTCTATCCCTGCTGCCTTTTCCCTGCTGAGGGCCGGGAGGGGAACCTGAGGTGAGCTGTCTGCTGACTAGTCTTTTCTAAATGACCACACTGCCAAACTCTCTCACAGTCGGTGGTCCCCGATGGAGGTCTGGCATTATACCCACAGTGAAAACTCTCTCCCCCTCCTCTCTTCTGTGAAGCTGTTGGTTGGGTTCTTAGCAGCATAAAACTCGAGAGGCTGGGGAAGGGGATCTAGCTGACACCAACTGCCTGACGAGATCCCAAGACCAGCCTCAAAAGAATAAAAAACACAGCCCTTCATGGGCAAGAACAGGTCAGGAGGTAAACATGATAGGGCTGCTGCTTCTCTAAAACAGTAACAGCTCATGTGCTATTCTTTTTTTTCTTCTTCAAACGCAAGACAGAATTCCCAGCAAGGCAAAACTGTAACTTCGGCTAGGGTGGGATGCACAGCCACTAGAAAGTCAATGTCCTGGCTGCCACCTGGGAGCTCCCCTTGGCTCCGGTGGGACCCAGTCAGCTGTCCGGGCTCTTTTCTGCCTCTTTGGAATGGATAATGTACATGAAGGTCTGCTCAATGGTGAAGTCGGGCGGGAGGCTGCCTTTGTGCACACCCACGTGCTTGCTCATGAGGTTCAGGGTGGAGCTGTAGTGGCCACAGACTGTGCAGCGGTACATGAGGGCCCCCGAGTGCGTCTTCAGGTGGCACTTGATGGTCGAGCGGCCTCGGAAGAACTTGTGGCACACCTTACACTGGTACGGCTTCTCGCCCGTGTGGATCCGCCGGTGGTAGTTAAACTCACTTGTGTGGGCAAATCTTTTGCCACAGACCTTGCAGCTATACTTGCTGTTCCCAGGCTGGCCCTGTAAAGCCAGCTCCTCACTCAGGAACTCCTCTGCCGGCAGCTTCCTCTTCGGGAGAGATGGGTGCTGCAGCCCAAAGCCAGGCCGGGGGTCAAGACCGCTGCTGCATTTGTGCTGGCTGACATGGTAGCGATAGGCAGCCTCCGACCTGAAGCTCTGGCTACACAGGTGGCAGCGGAAGAGGGTGTCTTCCAGGCTTTGGTGCACAGCCATGTGCTTCTCTAGGAGATGCCAGTCCACAAAGCTGTTCGCACAGACAGAGCAGGAGAAGACCGAAATGCCGAGATGGGAGAGCATGTGCCACATGAGGCTGCAGAGGTTGAGGTGGCGCTGGTCACAGACGCTGCAGGCCTGGCCCTTCAAGGTCAGATGGTCTAGGATGTGGCCCCGGACCACGTGGAAATCTTTGGCCAGGGCCTTCCCGCAGGCAGCACATTTCAATTCTGCGGAGGCTGCCCCTGAAAACAAGCCCAGCTTCCCCGGCAGGGGATCATTGGGGTGGACAATAATGTTGTTCTCAAATATTCCATCCCGTCGGTGGAGCGTCAGCTGCCACTGGGTAAAGAACTTAGTTTCACACATGTCGCAGGAGAAGAGGAAAATACCGATGTGAGACAGGACATGGGTCACCCGGGAGTTTCGGTCCTGGAAGTGGGTCTCGCATACCTTGCAGTTGCCTGTCAGCAGGTCCACGTGGTCCCGAGCATGCTGTCGGATCAGTTGAATGTTGGGCTCTAGAACTTTCTTGCACACCTGGCAGGGCATGGCCTTATTCTCTCGGTTGTCACTGTCTCCAAAAGTCAGCTCATCCTCACTGTCATCACTCAACTCAATCACCTCCTCAGCTGTGCCGATCTCCTCGGTGGGGTCTTCAAACTGCAAGTCGTCATCCCCGAGGTCCTCCAGCTGGAGGTCATCCATCTGCTCAAAGCCTGGGTCTTTGGAGTGGTCGCTATTGCTCAGACAGGAGTTGGTCCCAGTGGTGATGTCTATCGCATTGTCCGGGGGGAAGAAGCTGTTTTTACTGAAGTCTCCATTGCTCTGAAGCTTGTATGGCTGGCAGGAGCTTGTGCTGGTTTGGATGCCCATGCTGGCAGTGCCTAGGGCTGGCTGGGTCACCACATTAGGTACAGATGTGAAAGGAGCAGGATTATCATGGTCCTCTGTCTTTGGCGGCAGTGGCTGCTGTGGCAGGGGCAGGCTATGGTTAGAGTCACTGGTAACATTTCTCTCTTCATCTTTATAGCTTCCTCCAGCATCACTAGGTAAAACATAGTTTCTATCAGGACCAAAGTGCTCCCCGCCACCCCGGAGTTCTCCAAGGGGATGGGCAGGTTCTGCTGAGCTACAACTCAGGGTGCCCGAGTGGCTCTCACTGGTGTTGGTCAGGGACTTGGCCACGGCGGTGCTCTCCAGGTCAGGGAAGGTGGAGTGACAGGCCCGGAGGAGGTCTTCCATACCCAGACGCTCAGCAACCTCGTAGATCACCCCAACATTGATCAGGTCTGTGAAGAGCTCAGATGTGTAGACAAAGCTCAGAATCTTCTCGAAGTTGGCGGGAGTGATAAAGTCCACCACATAGGTCCTGGCGGCATCGAGCCCAGTATTCAGGAAGAGGTTCTGGAAGTAGCCAGCCGCGCAGGCCAGCACAGCTTTGTGGGCCGGGAAGGAGCGGCTCCCCACCACGATGGTGACATCGCACATGGTCTCCGAGAGCCGGCACTTGTTGAGTTCCTTCAGCAGGTTGTTGGGGTGGTTGGTGCTTTGTAGTTTGATCCTCATGCCCATCTTAGCAGCTCCTGTGAAGTTGCCTCCTTATCAGCACGGTTAATCTGTGGACAGCAAAGGGAAAAGATGGGTGGCCAAACGCATCCCTGCAGGCGGGGTGCTCTGCAGGAGAAACCACTACCAGTCGGGGTGTTTCTAAGCCTCAGGTTGGGACAGAGTGAACAGGCATGGAGAGCTGCTCCATTCTGCTGAGAGCAAGGACCGCAAACATGACAGAACGATCACCCCTCTCCCCACACTGACCCAAATACAGAGCTGTTATGACAAAAGCCAAACCCGCTGAAACAAATCTGATAGCTTGGTCTTTAAGAGAGTCAGTAAGAGAGGCTGTAGCTAGAGGTATCCGCTCGGACACACTCTTACACTGCATGACCAGAGCAGCTGGCTCCAATGAGTTTCCTCCTAAATACAAGCTGTCCTACCTCATCACGCATGTTCTCTTCCCTTAGGACGTCAAATGTCATGCTCACAAAATCTGCACAGTTAGCTGCTGGGGATGCTCCCTCCACCTTTTGGTTTTCTAACACTGCGTGTCCTTTCAGACCCCAAGTAAATCTCCTGCTTGCTCTCGAGTTCCTATCTCTCCCCCTTTACTACCTGCCTCTCTCCTCTCCATAACCCAGAGCCGCTCAGATGCTGATCTGCCACACTCCTTGTAAGCTGTGAAGTTAAAATGCTTCAAAGCCCAAAGGAGTCGAGCAAAGCAGAACGCAACTGTGGCATCTTAGATATGCTGGACGCCAGTCCGCCACCCTCTCCGGGTTTCCTGCTCATGTTGACTAGAACTAAGAGATTCACTTGCTGCCATGAGAAAACACCTCACTGTGCAGGTCCAAGACCTGCTCGACACACCTTTCCCGGGAGCCTGCACCCCGAGGGAGGGGCCCCGCTCTGCCGGCTCCGGTCCTGCGCGGCAGCCCCTTCTCCACCCCGCACACTCCACTAACTCCCAACTTTCGCCGGGCGCTCCGGGCATTGTCTGGGTGCCAGCCAAGCATCTCCCAGGCCCTGGCGGCCACACTCGGCCGGCAGCGGGTCGGGGCGCTGGGCAGCCCGAGTGGGGGTCGGCGGGGGCAGGTTCAGAACTTCCGAGGAGGCACCTCCGCCATCCGGGGCGCCGGTCTCCCCTCCGGAGGCCGGATCCGGGAGAAGGGGCATTGGATCGGGCCGGGGCACTCCGTTGGCGGGTCACCCGGCACCTCGGTCCCTCCCTCCCCGAAGAGCCGCGATTCCCCCGGCGACTCGGGAGGGGCGGGGGGGACGCGGGGCGCGGGGCCGCCGGAGGCCAGGGACGGGCGGCGGGGCGGCGGGGAGGGTGGTTCCGGCGAGGGGAGCGGGCAGCAGGGCGCCCGCCGAGAGCGAGGAGGGCCAGGGCGGGGGTCGGGCCCCGGCGAGCGCAACCCTCGGCCCGGCCGCGCTTACCCGGCTCCGCGGGGCCCCAGCACCATCGCCGCCGCCGCCTCACACAAAGGCCCCGGCCCGCCGTGCCCGGCCCGACGAGGAGGCGGCGCCGCCGGCCGCGGCCAGACTCTCCATCCGCCGCGCCGCTCGCCGCGCCGGCCCGGGCCGCCCCCGCCGCCCGGCCCGCAGCGCCCCCCGCCGTCCCGGAGGAGGCAGCGCCCCCCGCCGCTCGGTCGCAGCGCCCCGCCCGGCGGGACCCGGAGCGAGGTGCGCGGGGCTCCCAGCCGCCGAGCCTGGAGGGGGCCCCCGCGCGGCCCGGGACCCCCGCGCGGCGCTGGGACAGCCGGCCGGCCCCCGAGAGCAGTTTTGGGGCGTTTCCCGCCACCCCACCTCGGTTTCGGCTTTTCTGAAGCGCCGATCCGCCGGGCGGAGGACCGCTCCCTCCTCCCGCTGGTCCCGATCCCAACTCCAAGCTCCTGTCCACGCTCTGGTCGCCCTCCCGCTCCCCGGCCCTCCCTCCCCAGGACGCAGGAGCTCCTCGGGCTCCAGGCCCTGCAGTTCCAGCCTCTCTCCTATCTCCCTGCGGTGATAGGCAGCCGGGCGCAAACCCCCACGCAGGCACAGGGAGGGCTCCGTGATTCCTGGATGGATGGACGGACGGACGGACGGTTAGAGAGGAGCACACAGGACGATGCCAGCTGATCTAAGCCGGTGTGGCTGTTCAGGGATCATCAGTCCCCTTTCCCGCAATCGTACTAACTGATGGTAGGTTATAATGAAAGCAAACATTCTCCTAAATGCTGCCAAGCATGAAATATTTATTAGGAAGGGGGTGCAAAATCTCTATCATCGGCTCAAATAAACTACAACCTGTTCTTGTAGTTTGGGGGCAGGCAGTACCAAACAGGTCTGCGAGGGGCTCAGCTGGAGGCTGATACATGAGGCTCCCACCAAGTGCCCTGAAGTGGAACATCAGACAACCAAAGACTCCAAACCTTCAGCAAGACTCTGAGACACTGGGCTGCAAGGCTAGCAAGAGACTTGGGCCTGTTTAGCCTTTCCAGCCACTGTAATAACCTGGAGAGAGGGGGGGGGGGAGAGAGAGAGAGAGAGAGAGAGAGAGAGAGAGAGAGAGAGAGAGAAGAAGAAGAAGAAGAAGAAGAAGAAGAAGAAGAAGAAGAAGAAGAAGAAGAAGAAAGAGAGAGAGGGAGGGAGAGAGAGGGGGGGGAGAGAGAGAGAGAGAGAGAGAAAGAGAGAGAGAGAGAGAGAGAGAGAGAGAGAGAGAGAGAACTGCTCCCAAATGGAGTCCCTTGTGCTAAATGCACATTAACAAACCAATTGCCATTTCAGCAATAACTAACCTAATTGCAGTTCCAGCCTCTCCCAGGAATGTGATCTTAACCAGTCAGTCTGGAATTTCCTGGTCAGCACCAGTGAGGTAATTTGGCTGATAGGCCAATGCTGGGCCCCCAGAGGAAGGTGACCTTGCCCAAAAACAGCCCACTCGCCCTCTCTGGGTGGCTCAGTGGTTGAGTGTGAACCCATGAACCAGGAGGTCATGGTGCCATTTCCCATCAAGCATATGCCTGGGTTTTGGGCTTGATCCCCAGTAGGGGGCATGCAGGAGGCAGCCAATCCACGATTCTCTCTCATCATTGATGTTTCTCTAGCTCTCCCTTCCTCTCTGAAATCAATAAAAATATATATTTTTTAAAAGATTGCAGTTTAAAAAAAAAAAAGTACATTCTTGAGAAAAATCAGTGTGATATTCTGAGCCTCTGCATTGGTCCAAGATGGTAATCCTTGAGATGGCACAGTGGTCTGGCTAATGGATGCCAGGTGGCCTGGATATAGGAATATTCTATCCTTAGTCTTTTCTGGGCAATCAGAGACTTATTTGGAGGTTGGGTGTATATCCAGGCATTGATGAAGAACTGGAATTTCAAAACTTTAAGTTCCCAGGCTAGTTAAAACAAGGATAGAATCATTTCCTCATGCTTCAACCTACTTGATTTTAGTCATTTAGCAACTTAACTATAGCGTCTTCATTTTATTTCTTCCTATTCTTCACTGACGAAAAGGGGTCACACACTAAACCTGACAAGCTCAGGGGAGGCCTGCACGGTGGGCCTTTCAAACTCAGAGGCCTACAGGAACCGCATAGGAGGGTCTGCAATGAAAACTTGCCAGCTAGGGGGCTCTTCCCCCTTCCCACGTGGGAGTCTGTGCTTGTTCTCCAATACATTTCCACCTTTGCTATAATAATAATAATTATAATAATAATAATAATAAATAAATAAACTTGCTAGCTAAACGTGACTCATGGAGGGCGGTCATGTCCTAGGCCAGTATCTTTCTTGACAAAGGTCAAGCTTTGCCTTACCTGAACCTATGCCTTTTTTGCATCTATGATAACATACCTTTGGAATGTCAGACTAATCCCCTTTTCCCAGACCCCCCAGGGTACAATCTCCCACCAGAACACAGACCACAGGACCCCTCATGGTTACCTTGTTCTCCCGCATACAATCTCTCTGTGCTGTAAAAGTTACTTATTAACAATCCGTTACCCTCTCTAATGTAAAAGAAGTATTTGTCTCTTCATTTTAGTTTGTATCCAATGTCAGACGCTTCCCCACCACCACCTCTCCCCGCCTTTGCTTTCTTTGTCTCTTCATTTTAGTTTGTATCCATTTTCCCCCGCTTTGCTTTCTCTCGCCTCCCTAATCTATCCTCAGCAAATTTCATATAACCCTCCTTGTGCCTCCTCCCTTGATTGTACTGTATAAAATAAGGTACAAAATTGTCATTTTCGGAGCATTTTCTCAACCGTTGATGTTTTGCTTCCCAGAAATTGTCAGTTTGGCTCAAACAAACTCGTAAAAATTCTTATAGGTTTGAATGTTTCTTACGTGGAAACGATGTCATGAAGTCTCCATAAAAAGAAAGTTCAGAGAGCTCACGGGTTGGTGACCACTTGGAGGTCCCAGAGAGGAGAGTTCAGAGAGAGCATAGAAGCTCTGCGCCCCTTTCCCCATGCCTTGCCCTACGAACCTCTTCCACTGGCTATCCCTGAGTGATTTCCTTTTATAATAAACTGGTCATCTAGTGAGCAAATGGGTTTCCTGAGTTCTGTGAGCTGCTCCAGCAAATTAACTGAACCCAGGGTGTAGGTCATGGGAAACTCCAATCTGTAGCTGATCGGTCAGAAGCATCGGTGACAACCTGGGCCTGGATTGTCATCTGAAGTTGGGGGGCAGTCTTGTCAGAATAATCCCTCAACTCATGGAATCTGACATCATCCCTGGGTAGCTAGTGTCAGGGCATGGCTTGTTGGTGTAGGAAAACCTCCTCCATGAAAAGGCGAGTCATCGTGGGGCCTACATGGGCCGGCCGCCGGGCCCCTTGAGGCACAGCCTGACCACACTGCTGGCGGCCTCGGGCACCGACTCCCCAGCCCACGGCGGGAGCCCGGCGCAGGCCACCCGCCCACCGCCCCAGGACCGGACCCACGCAGCAGCGAAGGCGGCGGGGCCCATGCCCTCGCCCGAGGAGATGGAGGAGGAGGCGATCGCCGGCACCCCCGGGGACTAGACGGAGGATGTGGACTTCCTGTCTGGGCTGGAACTGGTCGATCTGCTGGACCCCCGGCAACTGGACTGGCCCCTGGAGCCCGGGCTCAGCTCGCCCTGGGTGGGGGCGAGGACTGCGCCCTCCATCTTGCCCTGGGTCCTCCATTTTTGGGCAGAGCCATGTGCTCCGCGGGGGTTTCTTCCCGGAGGCCCAGGCCTCTGCTGGCCACGCCCAGGATTTCTCTGGACTAACCAATGATAATCAAGGGAAGTGCACGCCATCAATATGACCACATCCTGTGTAACAAGACCCGACTCGCGCCTGGCCAATCAGCGGGGCCCACAGTCCCCTCCCCTGCCCTTACTATAAAACCTACAATCCCATCAGGCCTCGCTCTCTCGCGGCCACTGGGCTTACCGTTGTTGCATCGGTGAGTGTGGTCGGGGAGTCAAACTAGTTCGAAATGAAGGACTCTTTGCTTTTGCATCGGACTCGCTGGCTCCCTGATGGGCTTTTTGGGAACCTTGAAATCTGGGCACAACACTCCACACAGGCTGGAATGAGGTTCGGAACCTTTAGTACTGAAGTCTTTTAAAAGTACATCACCACGCAGTCACAACAGCACCCAGGCACTAAGCTACACGACACGGAGAAGGGCTGCGAAGTCTTGTCGACCAGGTATTTTTGGGCATCAACCTCTTTACTACAAGAGGATGAGGGCCAGGATTACTTCACGAATTCTCCAAGCACAGAACAGGAATCTGATTTAAAATGTTGTCTCCAGCTTGGCCAGTCTGGCTCAGTGACTTATGAACCAGAAAGTCATGGTTCGATTCCCAGTCAGAGCTCACGCCTGGGTTGTGGGCTCAATCTCCAGTGTGGGTTGTACAAGAGGTAGCTGATCAATGATTCCCTGTCATCATTAATATTTCTCTCTCTCTCTCTCTCTCTCTCTCTCTCTCTCTCTCTCTCTCTCTCTCCCCCTTCCTCTTTGTTTGTTTTTTAAAAATATATTTTCATTGATTTTTTTACAGAGAGGAAGGGAGAGGGATAGAGAGAAACATCGATGAGAGAGAAACATCCATCAGCTGCCTCCTGCATGCCCCCGACTAGGGATGTGCCTGCAACCCAGGTACATGCCCTTGACTGGAATCAAACCTGGGACCCTTCAGTCCGCAGGCCGACACTCTCTTCACTAAGCCAAACCGGTTAGGGCTCTACCTTCCTCTTTGAAATCAATAAAAATATATTTTAAAAATATGTAAATAAATAAATTAAATAAATAAAAGGTGTCTTTTTCCTGGGATTCCCAGCACTGCAGTGTTCCCCAGTACTGCCACCAGAGAGCAGTCTTCCTACATTTTTCTCCTGTTGGCGAAGCGCTTGTCATCTCAGCACACGTCAGACTCTCAAGTGTGAGCAGAACCAATTCCTAAAGCTGTCATGACCCACATAAAGTCCCCAGCCTGCAAACAATTAAACCCTCTGGATAGATGATTCTGAAAAGCCAACAAGATGACTCGCGGAAGAAAGGCCTGAGGATCTGGGGTGAGGGCATTCTTTGACCTCTAGCAATAAACCTGACGCCAAAGACACTGAGGTGAGCTCTTCCTCCTGCCCAGCCCTACAGTGCAGCTATGGGTCCAAAGGTGCCCAGCCGGGCTCTGGAAAGGGAGAACTTTCATGGGGTGAAGGGACCGCAGGGAGCGGCCTCTGGCTCCATGGCCCTCTCCCTGAGCTGCCTTGCGAGAGCTGAATGTGGACTTGAATCAGGGTAGTTCAGGGGCGTGGCCAGGGCCCTTGCTCCAGGCTAAACTAGGGCACCTGGGGACTTCCCAGGCTGTTCCATTAGGGCACAGGAGCCCCTCGGGACCCACCCGGGGGCTGTGATTGTTAGAACAGCAGATTAATAAAAGACACCCACTTACACCTCATTTAAATGCCTTACATATACTGTGGACTACTGGACTAGCTACAGGCTGGTAACAGTAGCATTGTAGAAGAGTCCGAAATAAATGTTTCCCTCTATAACAACTAAGGTGGCCACTTAACATGGTAAACTCTGTGTCTGGGTCACATCTCACCCCCACCACCTACTGCAGGGCCCGCGCTTGACATTTGGGGGCAGAAGAATGACACAGTGCTCGATGCCTCCTCCTCGGTGGCCGGGTCTTCGCACAGCCTTGATCCCCCCTCCCTCCTCTAAGTAGAGTCAAATTCAGAGATCAATGTCGCCCAGGCCCATCCTAGAAATTCAGATGAAGCGCTTCAGAATATGTGTTTTTCTTTATCTGAAGCCAGTTTGTGAAATTCGTTGAGTGCAAGAAACCATCTTCCAAATTCATTTATCTATGCTTTTAATCACTAAATAATCTCCTGATACTAATTGTATGAAATACTGAGTAAGGCGCTGTCAGGAAAACTGCTGTGTACAAAATAAAGATAACTCTAGTTAGCTATATTTGTGTAGGTGCAAATCAGATGTACATATGTAGGTATGTATGATGTGGTTGGAAGAGTTAAAGAAGAGAAAAAAACACACACCGATCCACCAACCAAACAAATGCATCACTCTAGGCCATATGCAAAAGTCCTTTATTGTTGAGGGAGCCAGGGGAATCTACAGCCAATGCCAGCTGGAACCGGGGGGGTCACTGCGCACTGTCTACATCAGCGCTGGGTAGAGGGATGGGGGAGTCTCAGCACAGGAAGGGCACAGGCTGGGAAGAGAAGGGAAATCGGGGAGCGTGCACCTGGGGATTCGAGGGGGTGACGGGGGTGACGGGGGGATTCGTGATGCAGCCAGGAGGACAGAGATGGAGTGCCGAGGACCAAAAAGGGAAATCACATCTTCTGTCTGGAAACACTCCCACCAACCACCTGCTGGGGGAGCAGAGGAGGGAGAAGGGCAGGGGCATCTGTAAGGGGGAAGGAGAGAGAACAGAAGTCTTAGCACAGCTGTCCCTCAGCCTTTGAACTGGAGATTGGACTCTCCGAGCTGCAGGTGCTTGCCCTTTTCCAGATGTATATTTCTGATGCGACTTACAAACACCTGTGCCCGTGGTCTAGGGCGGCTCCCATAAAAATGTAGCGACAGCCCTAGCCGGTTTGGCTTAGTGCAGCGGTTCTCAATCTGTGGGTCGCAACCCCTTTGGGTCGAGCGACCCTTTCACAGGGGTCGCCTAAGACCATCCTGCATATCAGATATTTACATTACAATTCATAACGGTAGCAACATTACAGTTATGAAGTAGCAACGAAAATAATTTTATGGTTGGGTCACAACATGAGGAACTGTATTTAAGAGGCCAGAAGGTTGAGAACCACTGGCTTAGTGGATAGAGCGTTGGCCTGTGGACTGAAGGGTCCCGGGTTCCATTCCGTTCAAGAGTAGGAGGCAGCCAATCAAGGAGCCTCTCAACATTGATATTTCTATCTCTCCCTCTCCCTTCCTTTCTGAAATCAATAAAAATATGTATTTTTAAATATAGCGGCAGAAATGAAGATTATATTATCCTAGCATCCCCATGAGCCAGGCATACACAAGCCCTGGTGCTAATGCTCCTCCTCTTTCCAGCCCCCGCCCCCGCCCCACCCCACTCCCACTCCCGGCAAGGACAGGCCCAGAGACCACTTCCTTTCTGAGCAGTTTCACATGAATGAAATCAGCTGATACAATGATCTTTGCTGATTCATTTCATCTACGCCCTTTAAATGGCAGCCACCAGGGACCGTGTGTCCTCTTCTTCCCGGCACCGTGCGGTAGAGAATGCTCCGTCCGCGGTGAGATTATGAAGGCGCAATTATGAGCCCGGTCCCTCTGAAAGAGCCTGGGCTCACCAGCAAGCAGTAAAAGTAGATTTCCACAATGCACTTGTTTCTGCTATTTGTATAAAATACTATGGCAAAAATTGCACTGTAATTATCTTTATGGCTGATGCATCACGCTGGGGGAGAGTATGTCATCCAGATATAGTTGCCCGTGTAATTATCTGGCGGTCGGCAGTATTGAAATAACCGTCTAATGAGAGCAAAATGATACGGCCAGTACCATGTAATCAGTGAGTTACGATCATTATGGCTCTTCGCGCCCTCTCACCCAGCACTGACGGGGGGGGGGGGGGGGGGGGGGTGGCGGGGGCCGGACCTCGTCTCTGGGCCCAGGGAGTCATGCACAGGCAGTTAAGCGAGAGGCAGCTCCTGGGCCTGTGTCTCCCTTGAGACCAATGAGTGTGGGGGACAGGCACGCCGGCAGAGGGGCCACCGACTCCCTGTGGTCACCGAGCTCATTCTCCCCCCACCGCCTCTGCCTGTGGAGCCGGCGCAGCAGTTGGGCTGCTATTGCTGGGCGTGGGAAGAGGGTGTCCAGGCGGCAGGCTCTGTGTGTTGACTAGACACTTCCCAGGGGACTCACGCTTGCACACCAAGTTCGAGAGCTCAGCCCACGCAGGCCTGGGTCCCGCGCAGACCGCCCTGGGCAGACAGACCGGAGCGGCAGGGGGAGCACCAAGACATTGCCCGCACCTCCCAGGCCCAACAGGCATAACAAAGCCTGCACAGAGGCTGTGCCGGCACCATTCTGAACACTTCACCTGAGCTCGGTCCTCACGTCCTAGCTCCGCCACGCGCTGTCCTCACCCCGTTTTTCAGGTGGGGAAGGTGAGGCACGGGGGGTTATGGAATGGGCCACGGGAACCCAACGAGTGAGTGGTAGAGCCAGGATTCAAACTCAGGCCACGCCCTTACCCATTACAGGACACAGAGCGACTAAGATACAGCTTCCAGCCCCTCCCCACTAGATTTCCGGAGTTCCTTGCATTCCTTCCTACATCCCTCTGGAGCAGCACGCCACACTGGGCCCCTGTAAGTGGAGATTCTGAATAATCCGAACGATTCAGCCTGCCTGGGAGGCAGGTCACTTCACCTGTGAACTGGATGTGGAAATTGTAATTATCGGGTGACGATCTCTCCATCTTTTGCACAGATCAGGAGAGAACAGAATGTAAACAACAGAAGTTGCCCATCAGAAAAGCATCAGTATAGGGAACTCATACAACTTAACAAAAGGAAGATAAACAATCCAATCAAAAAATGGGCAAAGGACCTAAATAGACACATTTCAAAAGAGGACATTCAGAAAGCCAAGAGACATATGAAAACATGCTCAAAGTCACTAATCATCCAAGAGATGCAAATCAAAACAACAATGAGGTACCATCTCACACCTGTCAGACTGGCTATCATCAACAAATCAGCAAACGACAAGTGCTGGAGAGGATGTGGAGAAAAAGGAACACTCGTGCACTGCTGGTGGGAATGCAGACTGGTGCAGCCACTATGGAAGACAGTATGGAGTTTCCTCAAAAAACTAAAAATGGAACTCCCATTTGACTCTGTGATCCCACTTCTAGGAATATATCCCAAGAAACCAGAAACACCAATCAGAAAGGATACATGCATCCCTATGTTCATAGCAGCACAATTCACCATAGCTAAGATCTGGAAACAGCCTAAGTGCCCATCAGTAGATGAATGGATTAGAAAACTATGGTACATCTACACGATGGAATACTATGCTGCTGTAAAAAAGAAGGAACTCTTACCATTTGCAATGGCATAGATAGAACTGGAGAGCATTATGCTACGTGAAATAAGCCAGTCAATGAAGGAAAAACACCACATGATCTCACTCATTCATGGATAATAGAGACCATTATAAACTTTTGAACAATAATAGATACAGAGGCAGAGCTGCCTCAAACAGATTGTCAAACTGCAGCGGGAAGGCCGGGGAGGGTTGGAGGGCAGGAGAGAGGGGGGGGAAGAGATCAACCGAAGGACTTGTATGCATGCATATAAGCATAACCAATGGACATAAGACACTAGGGGGGAGGGGAGGCCAGGGGATTGTCAAGGGCGGGGGAAAAAAGGAGACATATGTAATACTGTTTATAATAATTTAAGCAATAAAACAATTTTAAAAAGAAAAAGAAAAGCACCAGGGGACAGAGATGGGATGAAAACGAGGGCCGTGTGTGTGTGTGTGTGTGTGTGTGTGTGTGTGTGTGTGTGTGGTGTGGTGTCTCGGATAAGCATGTGCCTCTAAGTGTTGGTGTGTTTGACAGTGTGGTGGGCAGTGTATTTTAGGGCAAATTTATGAGTAGTAATGCCTGTAGCATCAGAGGCAATGCTTCTCCGGCAGCCTGCATGCACACAGTCCCGCTCCTCCCCGCACCCAGCACCCCTTACCTCATTCCACGTGGGACGGGTACTGGAGGCTGCCAGAGCGAGGGGCGCCCTCTTGGTCCACATCGGCAGGCGTGCCTGGGTGAAGAAAACTGTCGTTAGGGGGGATCTTTCTGGATGTGACCTTCACCCTGAACAACAAAGAAGGGCTGGCTATGAAGGGCACCCTGGGAGACACAGCTGGGGAGCAGCGGCATGCTCCGTGCTCGGGGTGGGCGATGGGGCGGAAGCAGGGCCTCCCTAACCCACCCCCCTGCAGCAGACCATCGTATTATAAAGGTCTCCCAGGGCAGCGGCTCCCAGGGAACACTGCGCTGTGGCTCCAAGCGGACTGGGTAGAAAGGGCCCAGGAACCCCCACCGTAGCTGAGAGAAGTCTTGTCTTTCCCTCTGAGGACAAATAGGAGGCTTTTGACTCCTGCATGTCCTGGCCAGTCCCCGAAACCCTGCCGCGCTTCTACCTGGCTGGGTGTCCCTCTTGCCCATGAGTCCCACGAAGAAGTCGTGCATGTCACCTGCAGGAGAGGGCCAGCATTGTCCCCCGTGACCACTGGTCACCGGGCCCCACGCCCTCGGAGCTCTGGGCCAGTGGTTGGCAGAGAAGGGAGGGAGAAGAGGCTACTCACGTTTCTGGAGGAAGGACCGTTTCTTAGGGTCTGTGAAAACAAGAACAAGGCTGTGGGATCTGGAAAGGGGTGGTGAGGGGGCTTCAGGTCACAACTCTCCGTTCTTCCCTAAGCCGGTCTCCTCCCACCTGAAGGGGTCTCCCAGGCCGACTTAATCCCCGGAATCCTGCCCCCCACTTCACCCCCGTCCCCCCACACCCCTCTCCCTAGGCTGCTTCCTACCCTTGCGAGCCTGGCTCAGAACTTTGATCAATTCGTTCACCACGGAGACCGGGTTGTGGCTAGTGAGCGCATTGAGCAGGGGTCCGAGACTCGGGACCTGCCAGGGAGAGAAACAGGGCTGAGGCAGGGGGCTCACACCCAGTCCACTCGCTCTCTTCCCACCAACACAGACTTTTCTTGAGTCAATCACAGCTAAACCCGACACCTCATTTCTTTCAGGATTTCCTCTGATTGGGACGGGAGAGAAGCAGGCTCTCAGAGTCTGTGGTCTGTTGGCCAGCAGCACCAGCCGGGGAATGTGTTAGAGATGCGTCCCCTCAGTCCTACCCAGGCCTGCTGCGATAGAAGCTGCATTTTAACCAGGCTCCAGGCGACTCCTATGCATAGCAAGGTTTGAGAAGCCCTGGTGAAGGGACCCCACGGGGCATCCCTGTAGACCGACCCACCCCCGTTTGCCTAGACTGAAGGCCTTCCTGGGATGTGGCTTTTGCTGCTCCAGGTGAATGATCTGAGGAGAACTGAGACAGTGGCCCTCTCAGGCTGTGAGCCTCTCCCTGAGCCTTGCCCCGGCTCCTGCCACCCCTCAGTGAGAAGGGCCCTTGGTTCTTTGCTCCCTGGCACATCAGGAACTGGTTTGCCCAAGGATGGGGCTGTCCTCCTGGGTGAGCAAGGATGGGGTTGCCCTCCATGACCGCCCCCCTTCCCTCCCCCCTCCCCCTGCCCCCCCCCCCCACTCGCAGGAAAGGCCCATCAGACAGAGCAGGTGTCCTCTGATTGTGCTCCATGGCGAGCCACAGACGGCACTCCGCCCTGGGGACGCCTCTGTGACCCTGAAATCCCCGCTCTGTGCGGTGTCTGTGGATGTTTCTCTCCCTGTGTCTCCCACTGCCTCTTGATCTCTTTTCTTCCCCACGGGTTTCTGCCTCTGGGTCTCTTCCCCTCGCCCCTGTCCGCCCTGGCCTCAGAACACCAGGAAGGCAGCATGCTTAGAGTGACACCGCTTCTCCCCCATCCTGCAGATGAACCCCAGATTCCAAGCAGGGGCTCTTAATTGTCTTGGTGATTTATTTTTAGTAACTTGGGCACAGCAGGTGGTTGGTGGGCACACCTCTCACCCCAAGCTATTTAGCCTCAGAGACAATGACAATGATCATGATGGGAGATTCTCACTTTGAATCTCAGAGGTGCCTCTCTCTCCAGAGTCCACGTGTCCCTGGGCTGCTGAGCACACACAGAAGCACACTGACACAGGATGCTCTCCACACACACGCCAGCCCAGCTGCCTCGGCACTCATATATCCTCCCCTCTTCCCTCCCCAGTTTCCCTCGTTCTCACAGACCTGCAGGAGAAGGGATGGGACAGCAATCTCTCTCTCACTGACGAAGAGGGGCAGGGACTCGAAGCAAGTTTGTCTCAGAAGAATATACCCAGATATTCTGATGACTTCGAGTTGGGACCTTTGGGCTCTGGACACAGTGTCCAGCCCATATTTGGTATTCTCTATGTGTTTTTGTTTTTTAACTGGTTCTTTTTCTAAATTATATTTTATTTTTTTAAATTGATTTCAGAGAGGAAGGGAAAGGGAAGGGAAGAGAAACATCAATGATGAGAGAGAATCATTGATGGGCCACCTCCTGAACACCCCCCACTGGGGATCAAGCCCCCAACCTGATCATGTGCCCTGACCAGGAATCGAACCGTGACCTCCTGAGTCATATAGGCTGATGCTCAACCACTGAGCCAAGCCGCGGGGCTGAACTGGTTCTCGTCTTTTGAATGTGGCACAACTACTGCCGCTGCAAGGCTGCCAGCCTCTGGCGCCCTGACCCACCTCACAGCCCGAGGAAGGCTGGCCACCTCTCCCTGCCAGCGCACAGCTTCCCAGGCAGCCACTTCCCCAAATTGTTCACACACTCTGCCCACTTCCTGGAATGAGATGCTAAGCAGACTTGAGCTGGAAAGGCAGCTAGACTTCGCACACTGAATTTGTAATAAGCTCCACTTATAATCATTGTAAAAGCATTTGTACCAATGTAATCGCTATCGTTTCAAAACCTTAAAACGACTTTCTCCTTGCTCTCCCCCCGGAGGCCTATCCTGACGAGTCCTATTCCTTTTCTTGGAAGAGCTTTGGAAACTAGGGCCTAACCTGTTCTGTGCTTGTTTTTGTTGTTATTTTTCTATCCTGAATAAGCAGAGGCCGGAGGAGGTCAAGGAGAGGAGAGAGGGAAGGGTTGGGATCTTAGGAGCACCTGAAGTTACAGGGTGGATGAGGGAGTTTATTTGAATTTTGAAAACAAAATAATACATGTAATTGATCAGTAAAATAGCACACAAATGACCATTTGGGGGAGAAATTCTGTGTTTCATAACCTCCAGGGAGTAGATAGAATCCCCTCATCCACCACCACCCCGCGCCATCCCCCCGCCCCACCACCGTCACACACACACACACACACACACACACACGCCTCAAAGGAACAGACCCTGAACCTGAGCTGGACCACAGGGAACCTTAGACCAACCTGGCCTCCCCCGCCTACCCCTCGAAGTACCACCTAATCACCAAGCCAGCAGTCAATCCGATGGGTAGGGCGCCTGTTACATACAAGGTGTCAAACCTGTGCAGAGGGACAGAGATCCTTACAGACATACCCAAGACAGTGAGCTGAGCAGAGAGGCAGGGAAACCCAGCCCTCTGACAGAAACCGGTAACTCCCAACCCACCGGCCGCCCCTGCACCACCGCACCTGCCCCTACAGCTTTTGGAACCAGCAAAGCTGTTGCTCCCATGATGTTGCCCAGGACTCTGCCAAGGCTGGCCCAGCCCGAGGGGTACCTTACCTTCCTGTGGTCCGACCTGGGTACCACCTGCTCCTGTGGCTCCTTGCAGACGGCCCCAAGAACCAGGCAGAGGGCCAGGCTGGCTGCCAACAGCAGGGCGCCCCGCATGGTGCTAAGAGTGCAGAGAGACAGGAAGGGAAGGCGGGAGGAGGAGGACATAAAACGAGGGGGAACGTTCACCACCAGCAGCCTAGCTGGACCCCGCTTCCCAGCCCCCGACTCCCCTGCCCCAGCCCTGGTCTGGGGAGAGCATCTCCGAGCAGTGGGGACGTCCCCCGGGCTTGCTTTCCCTGCTCCCCCATCAGACATATCTCCCCAGGATGTGCACCTGGCAGCAATAAGCAACGGCGCGACGGTGCCGGGACTCTAGGCTCCAAAGGAAGAGGATGGACTTATAGGACGTGTAGGGGTCTGTTTCCTTACTCAGCTGGAGGAGGGGTCCTGGGCGCTGTTTTCCAGCACTAGGCAACCCCTAGACTTAGGCAAAACTTTCTTGTACAGAACAATCAGCCCGCACCCACAGGCTCCAAACATCACTGGCTCTCAACCCCTTTCTTTCTGCCTTCTCACTTCCCAGAGCCCCGATCAAAGGCAGACCAAAGGCGGCCACTTCCTTTATTTCTCCTGCCTCTGGCCCCTGTCCTTCAGTGCCAGCTTCAGTCCTTCCCACCTCCTCCCGCTCGTGCCTACCTGTGGATCAGCGTGGAGCCTACAGCTGGATGGTGGAATCAGGGAGCTGGCGGGATTACTGCCCTGCTCCCCACAAAGCTGGTGCTGCTGCTGCTGCTGTGCAGAGAGAAGCGGAGAGTGGAGGGGATCTGGGAATGTGCAGGATCTCGGCTCGGCTCCCTGATAAAGGCTCTGGGAGGGTCTGGGGGAGCCGGGGGAGGGGCCGAGAATCACCAATCCCAGGATGGCTGGAGGGGAGGGGAGAGGCTGGTGGGAAGGAGGGTCTAGGCTGCAGCCACACACACACACACACACACACACACACACACACACACCACAAACTCTTCAGTGCGCTGGGGTTGCCCAGCAGCCCACTTGCCAACAGCCCCTCAGCGGGGCATGCTAAGGACTCCTGGTGTGTGGTTTGTCACAAAATTTGCATGCCAGGTCCAACTCAATAGGTGTGGTCCCGGGGCCTCTTGCTCCTCCTTGCTCACGCCCCCAGCTCCTTGCCTTTTCAGCCTTCAGATTAGATTGCCAGGCAGAACAACTCCAGGGGGTGCTTGACTGGCCCTCCACCCCCAGGACAACCAGGACAGCCAGGGGCAGGCCCCTGAGGGTGGGAGGTGCTCCTGGCATCCCCTCGAGTCCTCGTTTCACCCTGTGTTCTCCTCTCAGCTGGAGTGGGCCTATCCCCTCGTCCTCCGATCAGCTGAGGGTCAGTGCTCCTCCTGCTACTGAATGCAGAGACCTCCTAGGTGTCTGGCTCCATCCACCAACGCCCCAGGCCTCGTGCCTCTCCCCTCGGGTGCCCACCCCACTCTTGCTTGACCCGAGTTAGCCTGACTTAGTTGCATCCTTCTAGAGTTCTGACTCCTGGACCTCCTAATCTCAGAAAGGAAGAATACCACCACAGCTGAGCAGTTCCTCTGCCCTTGCCCCAAACCCAGCCTTGGCCTCTTAATTGCTTCTTTTTTCCTTGCAGTTACATTTCCGCCACTCTCATCTGTGTCCCTGAGGCTCAAGCACCTTCTCCCCTCACCTCTCAAGCCCTTGTTCACGGCCCACCCTGTTGCGGAGGCCCATGCTGTTTATCTCACACCCAAGGCAGAGCCAGCGTCGTGGGCAGGATCCAAAGGAGACCCAGAGAGAAAAGGTGCTGCTGAGAGAGATCAGGGAGCGGCCAAGCGAAAGCCGCTTCTGAGCCACTCGTCACTTCCATCATTGACAATGGGAGCAGGGTTTAAGTGTTTGCAAGGTCGGCACAGAACAATTCATTCGATTTTCGTCACCACCCCCATGTGAGTAGGAAATATTCCCATTTTTCAGATGAGGAAATGGAGGCTCCAAAAGTTCAGTCACACGCTCCAGGACATACAAGTACCGGAGAACAGCCTCAGGTTCAGGTTTTGTCACGCTAAACCTCCCCGTGGCGACCGCCTCTCCAAGAGACTTGGCGATTTGGGACCTGGTACTCTTCCACATCCTGAGACTGGGGAGCGCCGCAGCCTTGTACGGCGGCGGTTCAGGATCTGAAGAAGGGGCCGACCGCCGCACACATGAAAACACGAGACAAGAAATATGAATTTACAAGGCGTGGGGGCCAGGTGGAGACCTCTCTCTTGTATTAGAAATAAGGCGAGCCCCCAAATCCAGGGGTCCTGGTAGAACACAAATCCTACTCAGGAGCCCGGCAGCAAAGCAAACATCTTTCATGCTCTACAGTGTCTAGGGGAAGACTAATTTGCTGTTTGGTCAATGCGGTTTCGATTAACCCGTGGATAAGACCCCCCCACCCCCCCACATGGGATGATGTGACATCCCATCACTGTAACTTCTAATCAAAGGGGCGAATGTGGACACCATCGCTCTAGTGCAGTGATGGCGAACCTATGGCACGTGTGTCAGAGGTGACACGTGAACTCATTTTTTTGGTTGATTTTTCTTTGTTAAATGGCATTTAAATATATAAAATAAATATAAAAATATAAATCTTTGTTTTACTATGGTTGCAAATATCAAAAAATTTCTCTATGTGACATGGCACCAGAGTTAAGTTAGGGTTTTTCAAAATGCTGACACGCCGAGCTCAGAAGGTTCGCCATCACTGCACTAGGGCATCAAAGAAAGGACCCTCGGTCCCAGGTTCCAGCTCACTCGTCAGCTACAGCTGCCAATGCCTTAGGGCCTCAGTGACGTCCGCCTGTTGTGTTGTCAGGGATGAATGTACAGCAACGGCCCCCAAAATTACACATATTCCTCCTTTTTCTGCCAGAATCAGATCCAAGACCAACCTGTTCTCCCAGGTCATCCTGCTGGTGGCATCTAGCTGTTCACTATCCTTTTAGCTGCGCCTCGAGTGTAGTTAACGAGCCTTTGCTGTTATAGTAAGTACAGCTAATCCACCACATTCCTGTTCACAGTGGGCTGCCAGCACAGGACAGATCAAACTCTGCAGCAATCTTATTTCTAGCCTTAAACTCACCTGGCACTCCTCCTGGAACCCCAATGGGACCTGTGTGTATATGGGGATCAAAGGGGCCCCCTGGACTCTCTCCTCTCCCTGGTCTGTCTGTCCATTGAAAAAGGTTTACGATAGGCTAATGTGAAAGGGATAGCCAATTGTACCAGAGCGCAAGGTCCACTCCAACTGCTGGGCAAGGCCCAAGGAAGGGTCCCCATGGCACCACCAGACATCAGCACAGGGTATCGACAGGGCAGCATGACGGGCTCCTGCGGATACTCCACCACGGACGCATCCGGAGAAACTTCTCAAAAATTCCGAGCACTGTTTCCCCCCTTGAGAGGCAGGAGGTATAGTTTACGTTGGAGGACGGGGCCGGATCATTCTGGGGGTCCTTGCTCTTTACTCTGTTGAACGGGAACAACAGAGCGAGAGTCTTACAGGAAGCGCTTCCCCAGGCGGCTTCCTCCTGGTACAAGACAAGCACACATTCCATCCCGTTACTGTCTGAGGTCCATCCGAGTGGAAATGGGACCACTTGGGCCTCTAGCCTTCCTGTCACGCAGGTAACAGTCACTTTTATTTAGGGCGTGTACAGAATATTTAATCCATTCCACCCAGGCATTCCTTCCCTTATATCCTACTTCTATTTGCATGGTAGTGGCAGTGGCCTAAGAGATCTTGTCCTGTGACACCTACTCCTAAATCTAGTCCTAGCCAATCTTTTGAGCTAAAGGCTGAAATATCCAAGTCATTCAAGTTATCTGTAATCAATAACTTAACTGGGTAAGCATGATCCAGATTGTACTCATTTCTCCTGCCCACATTGTAAGCCCCTGCAATTAGCCAGATCCCTAAAGCAAAGAGAGCCCAGTACATGATGGTTATTAAGAGAGTTCACAGTTTTTAGTGTCAATTTCAAGGGGCTATATCCTGGTATGGCTGTCCAGGTTGAGGTGTGTCCACCCTTAACCCGTGTGTGATGGGTCCAATCTCGCTCTGCAGTCTGAACAGCAGTCTCTGTGGTAAGCAAGCCAGGTAAGGTCCTTCCCAGGAGGGTTCCAACTCGCTTCCCTTCCAAGTCTTGATTAGAGCGTAATACTCTGGTCAATGGCAATGAACCGGAAACTCGAGGGCTTTGGGTCAGGGGGCCTTCTAACCTCAGAGAGATTAGAGTAGAAGAGATACCCAGTACACAGTTCTTAAGAAATTGGTCCCTAGTTTCCACTGTAGGAAGATCTGGAGGCATTCCAGGGCCTATTGGGATCGCCTACAGCCAACGCTAGGTAAAAAAAAACAACAACACTTTTCCTCAAATTCAAACCCTAGGAAGGATGTCAAACTGCTGTTTTAATATTTCATTTTCCCTGTTCTGCTTGTCCTGGCTTACTGGCCTGTATCATTTAATCAATTTCCTTTTAACATTTCTTTTTATAAACTTCTTATAACTTCCACGGACATTCTTACAACTTTCAAAAACATTTTTACAACTTCCAGAAATAACCACCTTTAGAAACCACCTCCTTTTTCCTTCAAAATGCATAGCCATGCCTCAGCCCTTCCATTAAGTATTTCTACTCTAATATTCTTTCTTCCTCTCCTACCATCAGCAACTTGTACAGACCTTTTCTCTTTTTTTTTCTTTAAAATGTATTAGAATTCTTCATTCTTAGAAACCTTAATTTTTCAATGATTACTATAAACAGCCAGCGTTTCTTAAATTAACATTTATGAACGTACTTTAAATGCACTTTTACTTTCAAGAAAATATACCTTCAACCAAGTACAAGAGACCTTTTGTGATAAAAACTAAGAGCAGGCAAATTAAAACGTGTCTAGCAATTAATGTTTCCTTTTTAAAAAAATATATTTAGATGTTTATCATTTAATCCAGCAATGCTCCAAAGCCTTTGAGTTACCAAAGCCTTTGGAAAATTATGTATAGGCATAGGAGGCTAGAGGCAGGAGGAGGAGGAGGGCGCAGGCTGTTCCCAGGCCTCTAGGCGCTTGGATTTAAACTGCCAGATTTTTCCTTAGAGATAACATGTTAAGGTTACTGCTGTGGCCAGCCCTTCCCTAGGCCACTTGTTTTAAAATTGTGAATATTATGTTAGTTTTCTCTTTTTGCCTGTCTTATTTTATGTACATAGATCTTCTGAGCCTCTTTTAACAGCTCTTCTGCCTTCTATCCTTCTAGTTCTCTACCTTTGCAGTTTTCTTGAAATGTCAGGCCAACTATTGGTGACAAAATGTAACTTGTATTATTTCTTGGCCCAACAGGTCCTCAGGGGCTGGCCCAGAGCACTTTCTCATTTGATGTTTTAGTCTTGGTAAATTCGGAAGGCCCATCTTTGCCTTGCTGAATATTGAAGGCCTTATTCAGGTTCTGAGTCCCACTGGGGCTCCCGGATTTGGAAATCTTACATCTGCTGGAAGCACACCAGGGCCAGCCAGGTGCTCCCTTTCCCAGATAGCCATCGCCAACTTTCAAATCATTCCCCTGGTTGCATAGGAAGGGGAAGGCAGGGCAAGGGTCTCATTCCTGTCTGTCCTTATTCTCTTTTAGGCTTTTTTTTTTTTTTTTAAACAGGCTGGCCCCTTCCTCCAACAGAGAGCACAGTCAGTCTCCTCTTGAGTCACTGGACTTTCATTATTAACGTATTTGTAATTATTACTGAAAAGGTTTTATCCAAATTCTTCATTTTAGTTACATTTACTTATTATATCTTACAACTTTGAGATTTTAAAGCCAATTATTACGTAAAGCATTTTCTTGACCAATAACCGTGATTGCTCTTTCTGTTCAAGGAAAGTACACACTAATCTGGCTGGGAGTCATATGCCCCCAAGCAAGAACTGCCCATTGTCATGGGAGCATTAACCTTGTTACCCAACCCAGCCTGCGTAGCTTGATTCCTTATGTAATTTCATGTATATTGTATTGGTCGAATTTAGTTCAAAAATATTTCTTTTTAGGTAGAGAGTAGATCTTTGTGTCACCTCAGGGCCCTTGAGATGTCACAAAGCTGTCTCTCAGTTAAATTCTCAAAATATTACATTCGGAAAAGCTATCAAATATACCCAATTTAAACATTATTAAAACTTAAACCAGCCGAAACCGGTTTGGCTCAGTGGATAGAGCATCGGCCTGCGGACTGAAAGGTCCCAGGTTCGATTCCGGTCAAGGGCATGTACCTGGGTTCTGGGCACATCCCCAGTAGGAGATGTGCAGGAGGCAGCTGATCGATGTTTCTCTCTCATCGATGTTTCTAACTCTCTATCTCTCTCCCTTCCTCTCTGTAAAAAATCAATAAAATATATATTTAAAAAAAAAAAAAAAAAAAACTTAAACCAGTTGTAACATTAAAGAATTGGTCTTGACCACAGAATTAATTATTTTCAACTTGGCTATTACATTTTTATATTTTAGTAACATCACAGATACGATATACTTTGAATGTCTCAGAGAAAACGCTGGGAGGACACGCCTGCCGCCTGCCCATTTCCTTGCTGCCCTACCCTCAAGGGCACAGAAGCTGCAAAGTTGTGACTGCTCCCTAGCCAGCCTCAGTTCCGCCTCGGCTGGCCTGTGTGGGTTTGTGACATCACAAGCAGGCGTGGGCTATCTGCTTCCCGTCCTGGTCCCGTTCGGGTCCCTGTCCCCATTGATACCAATGCTGCCAAGCAGATGCTTATGGACGTGATGCTGGGCGGTGTTTTGCAAAATTCTTCGCCCTGCCAAGCTCGGCAAGTACTGCCTCCCTTTCTGCCGCTTAGAAACCTCAGGGCTTTTGCTCAGAGTAAAATGGCTTTCTTCTTCTTTTTTTTTTTTTCCCCCCTCCCACTTTGCCTCAGGTGGGGAAAATAATGGTTTGTTAGGCTTGGAATTAGCTGCCTTTGTTTTAACTTCCTGGGTTGTAACCTTCACAAATATCACACTTTTAAATTAACTTTAGAATCTTAAAATTTAACCCAGCACAGCAAAATCATAAATCAGGGAAGAGCAAATTAAAGTCCCTAAAAGTTAGCCAAAATTGCATTACAGACATACAGACAGAAATCTCAGTAGCTAAGAGTTTCTGGCGGGCCAACACCCTGCCAGGGAGAGCAGGATGAATCCCCAAGAATAAGGATTCTTGGCAGCTGCTGGGATGTTCCTTCAATCTCTGTCACGTGTTCAGCTTCACCAACCGTAACTGGGCTTCCCCAAAGTGGGACTTGCCCTATCTTTAAACAAATTAAACAAAAAACAAAGAGACACAAAATATCAACAAACACTCATACAAGCGTGCACAACACTAAAAGTTTACACCAAGAGCAATGTTTTCTGTCCGTGGTTCAGGAACTTGCCTCCCCAGAATCTCAGCATTCTCCCAATGGACTATTTTGGGGATTGTATTCCCTAGGCCTAGAATTTCTATTCCCATCCTCGGCAGGTCCTTTGTGACTAGTATGTACTCAATACCCCATGTTGGAGGTTTCTCGTACTCCCCGAAATCTGCTTCATCCCTCTCTGGCCGTTTCTCTTGCAAAAGAACAGAACCGCAGATCAGAACTCCCCACTCGCTTTATGTCCAAGACACATCCCAGTCACATACACCTGACCTCTGAAGATACCCAATCATCAAAGTAGTACTCAGTCCAATTTCCCACCTTGGCTCACGCATGAGGTTACCTGATTGCTGCGGGTCTTGCTTGGGCCCTTCCTGCATTGATGGCTGACTCTCAATCCTGAGCTCATAGTCCGCCCAGGGGTACTGGCTGTCCCTCCTCACCCAGGCCACTGCAACTTGGCAGCGGAGCGCACCTCCTTAGGAGAGGGGTCCAATTTCCCTGTGATGACAAATGGTATTCCAGATGCACCCCCAAATTATTATAAATAAGGCAAACCCCAAATTCAGGGGTCCTGGTAGGACACAAAACATACTCGGGAGCCAGGCAGCAAGGCAAACATCTTTGCACACGGTCTGGAAGCAGGTGCACACCCAGCAGGTGGTCTGCTCGGCTTTATAATCCCTGACGCACGTGACCTGTCCCTTGCTCTTGATTGGAGCTCGGGCGCACAGTCTTTTGCGATTGGCTGATTCAAAGGGAGGGTTGGCCTTTGCTGTTCCTAGATGGGGGCCCCCAGGGGAGCTGCGAGTCATGCGGCCAACACGGCAGCTGCCAAGTTACACAGGCCAAAATGGCAGCCGTCTACACTGCTTTTTGACAGGAAAGATGACATTTCTTCTCACGGAGGCCTCTCTCTTAGAGAGGGCACACTGAAACCTGGCCTTATCTGCTTTTTATTCGGTTTTAGATACACATCTTGCCCTCAGTAAAGCATGGCAAACAGGTAGCAGACATACTGTCTCTAAGGTCAGTAAAGATCAGTGACAATCAGCAAGGTCCATTTACTTGGAGGCTATCAGGTCAGGAAATTGCTTTGAGCCACCGCTATCTCAACATAACGATGGTGCCCAGTACTAGCCCTGCCCATCGTCCAAGGCCCATCGGCTCGAGTTCCTTGGTGCACTCGCATGAGAGTATCGACAGTGGATGGCTTCCCACAGGGGAGGGAACCACAGCTCCGTTGTGTATTTACTACAAAGCCTCCTGCTCACCCACACCTTCCCCAATCACCTTATTTGAAATTACTACCATTTCATACTCCGTATCCCCCACCTGTTTCTTTTCTTCATGCACTGACTACATCCAACATACTAAATACCTACCCCACCCTGCACCAGGATGTCAGCATCATAAGGGCAAGGACTTTTGTCTGTTCTGTTTGCTTTGGATCCCTAGCTCCATAATGTTTGGCATATAATAGGTGCTCAATAAAAATTTCTTTATAAAACAAAAAAGAAAGCTTGAGCCCAGCTTCTTGCATTGCAATTCACAATGTGGATCCTCCATAGAGACTCTGCAGTGCAGTTAGAGTCCTGAAATGCGTAGCTCTCCACTCCCAGCACCCCACCCACCCTGGGACTTGGGTCATATTAAAAAAAGTCCCTCTGGCTGTACAGGGCACCACCCATGCTCACCCGAGTGAGGGCAGCAGCTGGGTCTCAAGGCCCCTTTATGATGTGAAAGGCTTATGGGGCCTCATCCAAAGCTCCCCATTACCCACCTGACAGGGCCAGGACTGTTTGGGAGCCTTTGGTGGGATGGGGGAGAGACGTGGGAGGCTGTTGTCATGTAAATGGTATGACTGCTCATGTCTCTGAGAAGCTCAGGGGCTGCTCTAATTGGACCTAGCCATCTCCCACCTGCTCCCCCCACCAATCTGGAGGAGGTCCAAGCAGGGCGGGCTGGAGAGAATTGGGCATGCAGGAGGAAGACTGTCAAGGCTGACGATTTAAGCCTCCTGGGTCCCAGCTCTGCATCAGCCGCCCCCCCCCCTCACCAATCCATCCAACCCTGCCCCCAAGTCCTGGCACCAGGGAAGCTGGGCTTCAGCAAAGGTTCACCATGAATAATGTTCTTTGATGATGTGGTGTCTCCCCGGAGTTCGGCAGGAGCCAAGGGTGGGGGCAGCAAGGGAATGGCAGGGAGGACTGATCACCCCTTGATCTCTGGGATTAGCAGGGACTTGAAAGAGCTGCTGCTAAACTAAGTCAGAGGTGATGAAGGAGGGCGTCTTTGGAGGTGCCCACCAAGCAAAAATGTATCAGGAGGCTTTGCTAGAATTAGATGAAACGTTTTATTCAAGGGTCTTAAGATGGCAAATTGGAGAGGAACAAAACAAAACACTTCCAGTTTAACACCCAGAGTGTTCTGAGGGAAAAAGTGGTGAGTTCTTACAGTAAAAAGCACCTTCTTGAGAAGAACCAGTTCTGCATGCTTAGCCTCTGGATTGGCCCAAGACGGTAACCCTCCAGGTGTCCCCTGGTCTAGATAAGGGGTATCAGGTGGTCTGGACATGGGAACTTCCTAAGCTCTTCAGAGGGTGGTCTATAGGGACTTTTATATCTCCAGGCATGGATGCACCACTGAAATGTTTGTTCTCAGGCTAGTCAAAATAAAACAAAACCTACTGCTCATGCTTCAGCCCATTCGGATTTAAGTAATTTTGTTAACTTGGCTATGGTGACTCCATTTTGTTTCTTCGCTCTTTCAGATGCTCGGGGCAGGCAAGGCTCCATTTAGCTCACAAATCACCTGCCAATGGCATGTGAAGTGGTGGGGCAGCTACAGAGCACCGAGGTGTCTTTTCCTTTGACCACCAACTCTTTATTTGAGCCACATCTCCGATGCTGTTACTGGCCTAGAGGGCAGGGTCCCAAGCAGGTCCTCCTCTGCGGTTCCCTCCCTCGCTGCTGGGCAGCGCTGAGGGTGAGGCCAGGAAAAGGTGTGAACAGTTGAGCAGAGATGAGGCAGGTTAGTCGCTGTTCCCGGGGGTAGAGGTGGAGCCAGCTCAGCATGTGCTCACGTACCAAGGGACCTGCATACGTCCACCACATGCACACCCGGTGCCACACCCTGGAGGGGTGCTTCGGGCGGGGCCGAGGGGCCGAGGCCGTAGGTGACACTGGCTGGAGATACCAGTGAAGAACGGAGCTCTGCAGCCAGGAGACAGCTGGGAGGCCCCCACAGAGCGAGGATCTCGCAGAGCCCCTCAGAGCCTGGGAAGAAGTGGTGAGCAGAGGCTGAGCGAGAGCCGGGGTGAGCTGTGAGATGCTGGAAAGGAGTCCTGAGGAACTCCAGGAAAGTTAGTGCCCCTCAGAGGCGGAAACAAATTAGACTGAGAATGCTGGGCTGGCAGATTGGGTGGGCTCAGGGCTGCAGAACTCCAGGTTCTCCCATCACGAGGGCCGATTCGAGCCTCTGACACAGGGGGAAACTGAGCCCCTCTCGCCGTCAGAGGAGGGAAACACACTCCTGGGCTCCACAAAAGAAGAGAGGCAGAGGCAGAAGAGAGGAAGAGGTGGAGAGGAAAGGAGAGGACCCCTCCGTCCCTCAAACTAGCATCCATCCACCTGATTGAGGGGGGGGCAGAGGGAGGGCAGGATCCTGGTCCCTCCCACACCCTCCACCCCCAGCCCAGGGAGCTGACAGCGCCTTCAGCCCCAGGGACAGGAAAAGCGGGGTAAACAGCAGCAGCTGCATATTCTCCTGAAATTGCCTCTGAAAATGACCAGACACTTCACTGGAAAAGTGGCGACAATTTGGGCCCTGAGAGCAGATGAGCCGAGAACGGGGGCGGTCAGGCTGCGGTCACCACCCCCTCAGTCACAGGGGATCTCCTCAGTCTGATTCTGAGAAGTCAGGGAAGGAGGGAGGCGCTGGGGTGGAAGAAGACTGGCCAGAGATACCCCCGCTCAGGACACAGCCCCTCACCCTGGGTCCTATCTCAGCTCAGTGCAGGCGGTGCCAGAACACGTGGCTTGTGCTCCAAGAGCAAGATTAACCTGGAGGCAAGAAGAGAAGTTAATCGGGTCCCCCAAAGCATGATTGCCTGGGACCCTGAGCTGCCTGCAGGTGGAGGGAAGTGGGGAGGAGGGAGACCCCGGCTTCAAGGGGCAGTGAGCTCAGTGGTGGAGCAGGGAAGAGGCAGGAAAGGTAGAGGCTGTGGAAGGAAGGAGAGACATCGGGGGCAGAAACAAAGGCAGCCGTTCGTACTCGCAGCGCACAGATCTAAATTTTACTGCAAATACAGGAGCTGCTTCTTCCTTAAAGGCAGACACTGGAGTGGGAGAGGCTGAGACCAGACAGTAGGAGGAAATGCATAGGAAGGGACAGGGGCTATTTACAGCATTCTACAAAAAATTACATATTGGTATTAGTCAGAGCCCACAGAAACGGGGACAAGGCGATGGTGCGAGACAGTTGGAAACTGAGAAACAATGATGGTGACAGGGGAAATAAAGGAAGACACGAGGAAAGGGTCAGTCAGAAGGACGGGGGAATGGGGTGGGGAGCCTCCCTGTCAAATGCCACCAGCTGAGGCCCCAGCTGTGGACACTGATTAGCAAGACAACTGTTGGCAGCAGCCTGGCATTTCTGGTGTTTGGAGAGGAAGGGGGTGCCAGAGTGGGGCAGGTGTGATGAGCCAGTGCCGAGCTTGGGGATGGAGGGGTCTGGAGCTCCTGGGTACAGGGGCCCTGCGTTCCCCAGCTCATACGAGCCCTCCATTCTGGGGCCTGAATCTCCAAAGGATCCCAGTTTTCGCCAAGACAGGGATCTTCACATCTTCCCACCAGGGACATTCTTAATGAATCGGCCACTGGCCACCTGGGACCTCACCCCCCCTCCCCCAGGTTCTCCAGCCTCCCCACCCAGACACCCAGAGCTCAGCCGGTCAAGGACCCAGAGACAATTCCCTTCTTTTCCATTCTTATTATCTGCATTAGCTGCTCCAAGGAGCTTGAGGAAGGGGAGGGGCATGGGAGGGGGGATCTCAGTACACGCCAGTGAGAAGATGGGAACAGCAACTCACCCACGCTTTGCGAAGTCACTTGTTTTATTAGTGGGCAGAGAGGCTGAGGGTGGGAGGAAGTTTGGAGGAAGGACTGGGATGGTCTGGGAGAAGAAAGGTCCTCTCCAAGGGTTCTTCAGGCTCCGAGCACCACCCCTGACCAGAGGGTTGAGGATGAGCTCCTCCCACAAAGGTGGGTGGGTGGGGCTGGTCCAGGAGGGAGAACCTGCCGCCTCCTCACTATACAGTCACTTCCAGGCCATGACTCCCCTTCTTCTTGCAGCTGAGCTTGCCATTCCCATTACCCGTCGGCCCCTGGGTGACCTTGACAGTCACATTGCTCTCCTTGAACTTCACTGAGAACCTGGAGGGGGAAGAGACAAAAGGCAGGGCTCGTGCCCTCATCCTCTAGGCCCATATTTTTATGATGGTTCCCCCTTCCCTTCTTGAGGCAAATACACCCCCTCCCCCAGCCCAGGTCAGAAAACTCAGGACTCCAGAGAACCTGGGTGGGAGACGAAGACGCTCCTCCATGCCCTGCCCTGACACAGCTGCTTCCCTTTCTGACCCTATGACTTTCCTGGTCACAATGACCAACAGCTTCGCCATCTGCCACTCTGCCCCTCAGCCCAGCTCAGGGCCTTACTGCTCAGCCACGGTGACTGGAAGCTGCCTCTGCGTGGTGTCCAGCACAGCTCGGTACATTTTGGTCAGCAGTTCCACCACATGCTCGCTGACCAACAGGAAGTCCCCCTTGGATCCCACTGATGATATCTTAGGAAGGAAAAAACAGCAGAGAAGGGATTCACTTTTTCTCCTCAGGAGACATCGAAGGCCCAGAGGAAGAGGTGGGGGCCCATCACCTCCAGCCCACCCCAGCCCATCAGACCCACTCCCTTCTCCGGTATGAGGCCCTGCCCCACCCAGCTGATACCTCACTCAGATGCAAGCAAAAAAGCCCATCCTGGAAGCTGGTGACTGACACCCCGGCCACACTTTCCAGCCCAATGACAGTTTTGGCCTGGGTCTTCTTGGAGTCTGTGAGAATCACATGCCCCTTGGTCAGGAGTAGAATTCGAGAGGAAGTCTAGGGACAGAACAGGAAAGGGTGAGGGAGATGGGGGCAGCCCCCACCCTTCCAGCTGTGGGGCGGCATTCCGGGCGCGGCCTTCACCTTGCCGTTGCCACGATTGACCTTCCTCACAGTCTCCGCCATCAGAACGGGCCCTTCCTCCCTGCCCGTCAGCTTCTGCAGCTTGGGGTTCCCTCGCAGCCCAATGTAGTCACCACGGAAGGGAACGGGAACACTGAAGACACACAAGAAGCATGCAGTGGAGACAAAGCCCTTGGCACGGACTCCCGGGCCCTGCACCTCCCCGCACTGCATTCCCATCTTAGACCTCCAGAGCCCCTTCCCCCATCCACCACCAATCCTCTATCTCAGGGATCCTCAGAGCAGGGTCCAGGACCAACATCCGTATCCCCTGGCAACCTGTCAGAAAGGCAAATTCTTAGGCCCCCACCCAGACCTGCAGAATCAGAAACTGAGTGGGTGGGGGTGGCATGTGGGTGTTATCAAGCTTGCCTGGTGATGTGGGTGCACCCTGGAGTTTGAGACCCATTGCTCTGTCCACCTGCGCTTGATGAAACTGACTGCAGGGTCTGAGAGGCTCTCACCTCGGGGGGTATGCAGCCTTCTTGCCCTTGAACAGCTCGCTGGCACAGAGCTTCTCCCTCAGGACCTCTACCTGCTTTGGGGACAGCTGGTCCCGGAACTTCTTGCACTGTGAGTGGGTCGGAGCAGAAGCTATGATCAGGAGGAAGGGGGCAGGGCTGGGAAGGGAGGGAGGGACACTGAGATGTGGAAGGAGAGGGGCAGACACTGGAGAAGAGGACAGAGGGAAAAGATCAGGCACTAGACACTTCAGAGAGGGCAGAGGCTGGAGATGCACTGGGGAGGACTGAGGGATGCTGGGGAGGGGGTGGAAATAATAAAATATAAACCCACTGAGGGCTGTATGCCCAGCACAGGCCCAGTCCCAGACAAGGTGCTCAATAAGCATGTCCTGAATAGAACACTGTGCCAAGTGAAATAAGCCAGACACAAAAGGACAAATATTGTATGAGTCCACTTATATGAGGTACTTAAAATACAGTCAGATGCCACATAGTGACATTTCAGTCAATGACAAACTGCATGTGCCATGGTGGTCCTATCTTATACAATAAAAGGGTAATATGCAAATTGACCCTAATAGCAGAACAACCGGTCGCTCTGATACACACTGACCACCAGAGGGCTGGTGGTCAGTGCGCTCCCACAGGGGGAGCTCCGCTCAGCCACATGCTGGGCTAATGGCTGCGAGCGTATTGGTGGTGGTGGGAGCCTCTCCGGCCTCCACAGCAGCGCTACGGAGGTCTGACTGCGGCTTAGGCCCACTCCCCCGGGGAGCCGCAGTCAGACCTCCCTTGAGGGCTCCTGAGCTGCCAGAGGGATGTCTGACTGCCAGCTTAGGCCCGATCCCCCGGGGAGTAGGCCTAAGCTGGCAGGTGGACATCCCTTGAAGGGTCCTGGACTGCGAGAGGGCACAGGCAAGGGTGAGGGACCCCCTCTGAGTGCACGGATTTTCATACACCAGGCCTCTATAAGATTATAATGAAGCTGAAAAATTCCTATCACCTTGTGACAATGTAGCCATGGTAACATCATAGCACATGTATTACTCATGTGTTTGTGGTGATGCTAGTGTGAACAAACCTACTGCACTGTCAGTTGTATAAAAGTATAGCACATACAACTATGTACATTAACTTGATAATGGTAATAAATGACTATGTTATTGGTTTATGTATTTACTATATTATACTTTTTATTGCTATTTTAGAGAACACTCTACTTACATTTAAAAAGTTTGCTAGCCTAGCCAGTTTGGCTCAGTGGATAAAGCATCGGCCTGCCGACTGAAGGGTCCCGGGTTTGATTCCAGTCAAGGGCACATGCCTGGGTTGCAGGCATGATCCCCAGTAGGGGGTGTGCAGGAGGCAGCCAATCCATGATTATCTCTCATCATTGATGTTCTCTCTCTCTCCCCCTCTCCCTTCCTCTCTGAAATCAATAAAAATATGTATTTTTTAAAAGTTTGCTATGAACAGTATGCCACATTACAACAGCAGCAGTCTCATACATCTCATGTTCATTGCGTCTCTTGATTGCATCATTTTCTCCTGTGCCTGATTTAACCTCATGTTTTGTGCAGTAACATGCTGTACGGACTGTAGCCTGGGAACAATAGGCTATACCATATAGCCTGGGTATGCAGTAGGCTATTCCACTGAGGTTTGTGTCAGTGCACTCTATGATGTCTGCACAACAAAATCGCCTAATGATGCACTTCTCAGAACGTATTCCCATTAAGCATCGTATGACTCTAGTCAAATTCCTAGAGTAGGCTGGGGGAGGGTGAAACAGGGAGTTATTGCTAACTCAGTACAGAGTTTCAGTTGGGATGATGAAAATAGTAAGGAGATGGATGGTGGTGATGACTGCACAACAGTGTGAATGTGCTCAAATACCACCAAACTGTATACTTCAAAATGATTAAAACGGTAAGTTTTGTTATGCATATTTTACCACATTTTTTAAAAATATGTTTTTATTGATTTTAGAGAGGAAGGGAGAGGGAGAGGGAGAGAGAAAGAAACATCGATGTGAGAGAGAAACATCAATCTGCTGCCTCCCACATGCACCCTGACTGGGAATGGAGCCTGCAACCTGAATATGTGCCCTGACCAAAGATCAAACCAGTGACTTTTCAGTGCACTGGGTGATGCTCAACAAACTGAGCCACACCAGCCAGGGCTACCACAATTTTTAAAATATATAAATATATATATATATATATTTAAATATATTTTATTAATTTTTTTACAGAGAGGAAGGGAGAGGGATGGAGAATTAGAAACCTCGATGAGAGAGAAACATCCATCAGCTGCCTCCTGCACACCCCCTACTGGGGATGTGCCCGCAACCAAGGTACATGCCCTTGACCGGAATCGAACCTGGGACCCCTCAGTCTGCAGGCCGACGCTCTATCCACTGAGCCAAACCGGTTAGGGCTAAAATATATATTTTTATTGATTTCAGAGAGGAGAGGAAAGGGAGATAGAAACATCAATGATGAGAGAGAATCATGGATCGGCTGCTTCCTGCACACCCCTTACTGGGGATCAAGCCCACAATCCGGGCATGTGCCCTGACTGGGAATCAAACTGTAACCTCCTGGTGCATAGTTTGAAGCTCAACCACTGAACCACACTGGCTGGGCCACAATTTTTTTTTTTTTTAAGAGAAAAGGAGTGGAAGAGGGAAGAAGAGAAAAATCAGAGGGAGAAAATAAAAAAGACAAATGAGAAGAGAGGTGCCTGGGCCCCCACTCACCTTCCACTGGTGGTAGAGCCGCTGCAGCTCCTGATTGGCTGTGGTGAAGCACTTATAAGGGGCTGCTGGCCACTTCTTGTCCAAGATACTGGTAGATGGCAAGTTGTTCTTCAGCCCCAGTAGGAATTTCTGTGCCTGGATTGGAAGAGGGGAATTGAAAGTGCAATGATGAGAAGACAGGCCCCGGACAGGCAACACCTCAACTTGGCATTCAGGTACTTTTCTTAGAGCCCACTTCATCACAGGTCCCCTGCATGACCCCAGCACACCAACCAGAGAGGACGCCTTGCCGCGCCCTTTGCCCAGCCCACACATTACCGCTCTGTGCCTTAGCTCATGCTGCTCTCCGCTCAACACTGCCAGCCCAGATTCTACCCATCCTTTCAGATGCCGTTCAAACCTCCCGGTCCCCTGGCCCGGGGGAGCCCTCCTTTCTTTGGAGCCCCCTAGCACTCTGTCTATACTTCTGTTTTTGTACTGTTACTTGTATGGAAATCTCTCTAGACAGTGAGTCCTCGGGAGTGAGTCTCCAGGTCTTGAGTTTTCCCCCCATTCAACATTTATTGAGTGTCTGCTCTGTGCCTGGCACTGTTCTAGATATGGAGACACAGCAGTGAACACAGCAAAGTCTTTATTCTCCCTGAGGTGACACTCTACTGGGGGTGGGGAAGGAGGCCTCTCACAGCAAATAAACACATATAATGTAATGCCAGTTCATTACGTATGCCATGATGCAAAAAAAGCAGGCCCAAGACAGGAATGAGTGGTAGTATATTCCAGAAACAGAAAGAAAGCCAATGTGACTGAATTAAATTCAGTAAAAGGAGAGAAGATCAGAGAGATGGTTGGTCAAGGACAGATCCTGACGGGCCTTGTTGGCTGTAGTGAGGACACGGGCCTTCATTTGGAGTGAAATAGAACACCACTAGAGGGTTTAAAGGGGAAGAGTGACATAATCTGACTTAATATTTTTTAAAATATATTTTTATTGATTTCAGAGAGGAAGGGAGAGATAGAAACAGCAATGATGAGAGAGAATCATAGACTGGCTGCCTCCTGCACGCCTCCCACTGGGGATCGAGCCCACAACCGGGCATGTGCCCTTGATGGGAATTGAACCTGGGACCCTTCAATCCCCAGGTAGACACTCTATCCATTGAACCAATCTGGCTAGGGCTTTTTAAATATATTTTTATTGATTTCAGAGAGGAAGGGAAAGAGAGAGAGAGAGATAGAAACATCAATGATGAGAGAGAACCATCGACTGGCTGCCTGCTGCAGGACCCCTACTGGGGATTAAGCCAGCAGCAACCCGGGGCTGTGCCCTTGACCAGAATCAAACCCGGGACCCTTCAGTCGGCAGGCCAATGCTCTATCCACTGAGCCAAACCAGCTAGGGCCAGACTTAAGATTTTTTAAAAATTTAATACATTTTCTTATTTTGAAAATTATATTTTCCTTCTATCTTCTCTGAAACTATAGCAGTTGAGTCTGAAATTAAGCCTCAGGAAGGATCTTAATTCTGGAGGACTCAGGTCAGAGTGGGCAGGAAGAAGCCAGGACCAGGCCTGGACATTCAGACTATGGGCAGTTTCCAGCGAGAGGAAAACAGGGACAGAGAAGGGGTAGAAAGCAGTGGTGCTGTTGAGACAAGTCAGAGGGAAACCAGACAGGGAGGGAGCAGCATGCCCGGGAGACCTTGGGGAAGGCCAGAGGGCAGGGGGAAGAGCAGAGGTCTGAGGCAGAGTGCTGTGGGACATTGGAACTGCCAGAAAGGCAGAACTTCCTAGATCACTGATTTGATTTTTGGAGGAATAGGGGTTCTGAGGCTCTCCGTTGCCTCCCTGAACATTCGTCCTGTCCTCCTCCCCCTCTTCAGGGAAGCTCCATTTTCCTGGCCTCCTCTGCCTCCTCTCTCCTCAGCTGGCTCCACCGTGTCTGCTCTCTTACTGCATAACTGCATTCCTGAGACTTGTAATCTGGCTTTGCTCTTATCTCATGACTTGCCCCTCTTCCATCTTTCATTCTTTCTTTTTTTTTCTTCTTTTTTTCTCGTTCTTTTATTATTTCTTTCTTTCTTCTTCTTCCACCTCTTCTCTCACCTGTATATTATCAGGCATCTGCTAAATATCACCTCAGGAGCTGCTGGGTTTAGATGAGGACTTCACTAACTCAGATCCCTCCATCCTCAAACCGCCCACTCCCACCCTCAACACCCACCACTTACTAGGCTCTTGTAGATGAAACTTGACAAGGTGAGAGCAGCCCCTGACCGGAAGTATTTTCGATAATCCTTGCGGGCCTGGCAGGGACATACAAGAAAGGAGCCAGAATCAAGATAGTTAAACCTAGAACACAGAGCAAAACCTAGAAGAGGTTCTACTCTTTCAACCACACCAAGAACAAGAGTAAACTAGAGAGCTGAGGCTACAGCTGGAGAGAGTAGTTAGACAAGTTGGCAATGAGGGGGACACTCAAAGCAGAAGGCGGAGCCACACATATGTACAAATCCCCCAGCATGCAGCCACACGCCCAGACACACACGGAGCAGGCCCAGAAATACCCAGACACAGACACGCCATCGCACAGAGGTATGGCCGAGGTTCAAGTAGGACATGCTTCCTGCTCCTCCGTCCCCCCAGCAACCGGGACAATTCAAAAGGAACCACATGTGGAGAGGGAACCCTCTTCCCTTTCCCATTACCTTCCACCCTCTCACAAAAGCCTGGATCAACAAGGCTGACGCCTTCATCTTCCCATAGCGCTTCTTTTGCTGTAGGAAACAGTGGGCCTGTTAGAAAAGGCCCACCTCCTGAACCACCTCTCCCATTTCCCACTCTCCTAGTAGAGTGAGGGGATGGGACTTTGGGGGTTACTGGTACCATGGTGCCCCGAAACCAAGAGGAAATGAGGATCTGACTCTTGCGCATCTGCTGGTAGTGGGTGCGGCAGCGCCAGCCTCGGTAGATCTTCTGTATGAGTGTGGCCAGCTGCTGGATTCTAAGGCGTCTCTGCTCCTCCAGGTAGAAAAGCTGTGGAGTGGTGAAAGGGAGAACCGAGAAGCTGGCCTGGGGAACAGCGCCCTCTCTTCCTGCACCCCACAGCTCCAGAGGCTTCCCAGCCAGTGCTTTACTTGATCATTCCTTGGTCCTCTGAGTTCATTCACTTATGTATTAATTCTTGTTAACAACTTCTACTGAACTCTAACTCTGTAGCTGCTACTATGCTAGGATTTGGAAACTCAGACACATTACCCAGACCCACAAGGAGTCCTGCCTCAAGTGGAGGCACTCAGAGGGGGCCCTGCAAGCACACCTGACTCCAGGGCTCTCAGTCAGGGTGGGAACCCAAGGAACAGCCCCGCAGAGAGGAGACCTCCTCATCCACTATCCATTCCAGGTTATCGAAGCTCCCTTCCCCACCCAGCCACCCCCACGAATACAGGTGCCCTCTCCAACTCACAGTCTTGGGGCTTTTAATGAAGATCTTTGTCTTCCCAAAGGTCACCTCCTCTGAGGTGCAGGCGCTCAGCTCCCCCAGGATCTTCTCCACCCCCTCCCTACGAGAGCGAAAGGGAAAAGCTGCCAGGGGGCAACCCAGGGGAGGGGCCTCTCCACCTCCCCCCAGCCCCTTCCACCCCGGGAGAAGAGTTCAGGGCTTGAACAAGAAGACTTCACTGTCTCTTCTCCCACCGTGTGCCCCTGCACTGAGTCTTACCGGTCTCCCCCATTCCAGCGAGGCCACGTGCTCCGGCTCAGCAATCGGTACCTGTCCAGGAAGGGCCTGTACCCTTGGCGGAAGGCGTAGCCGGCCCGGCGCACACGCACGTTCTCTAGCAGTCCCAGGTACCGAGCCTGGGTTGCCACCAGCTCCCGGGAGAACTGACCTCGCTGCTGCTGCTCATTGGGCTTTACACACCTGGTGGGAGGGAGAGCAAAGTCCAGGCCTCAGGAGCTTCACCTTTGCCAGTGGGACCCATCCTGGTCTCTACACGCCAATTCTGCATACATTCCCCTTAGGTGAAATATTTCAGAGGAAGTGGTCACATTGGCCTTGCCAGTTTCACTCACTAGTACAGTCCCCACCCCAATCTAATGCTCTCCCTGCTACAGGGCTCTCACAGCTCATCGGGCCCTGTTTTCCCTGAGGAAAGGGCCTCTGAAACTCTTATTCCAGAGACACCTCCTCCCACCCCGACGTGCTCTGCAGCATGCGGCTGTATGTAGCATGTTTCCCTAGGTGCCCAGTACGTCACCTGATGTAGTTGGGGTTCTTGGAATACAGGTTCTTCATGAGTATGGCCACAGAACTCTTAAACTGGGCCCCAGCAGTTGGGGGGCGTTTGAGAGATGCCTGCTTAGGATCACCCTCAGGGAACAAGGACCGAAGGAGTGGGTGCTTGGCCTTCCACATGGCCTGGGACAAGTCCCGGAAGAGTAGGTCGTTATTCTTGTCAATGAAGCTGTTCACGTTATATGTCACCTGTAGAAGGACATCTATTGGTCTGGAGAGCCCATGACCCCATCCCAGCACTTGGCCCTCCCAGTTTCAGATCCTCCCAATTCCTTCCCTGTTGCCTACAGCCTGTGCGCAGGCCCTAGCCTTGACCTCCAGCCCCGCCACATCACCTTGCCCGCATAGTGGCAGATGCGGAAGCAGCTGAGACCCATGGTGTGGTCATACTGGCGCTGGGCGTTCTGGGTGACTTTGCTCTCGTAGTGACTATGCTTGGAGAAGAGCTGGTTCAGCTTTGCTAGGAAAGTGGAGTCACTGACCACCCCGGGCCGCAGGCACTCCTCGTCCAGCATGGCCAGGATACCTCGCTGATTCTGGCCAGGGGAACAAATCAGCCCAACCTAGACCTGGTCCTCTAGGATGTCCAGATCCTCTGTCCACTCACCCTTTGCCCTTTTTACCACCCTTGCCAAGTGGGGTGAGGGGAGGGGGATGGTATCCAGGGGAAGGTCCCGAAGATAAGAGAAGGATAACTCACATGCTCAATAAGGTTACAGATAATGCCATTATCAAAGTAGTCCACCTTTTTCCACGGTATGCCCTAGCAAGGGGAGATGGAAAAAATTACAGGGAGCAGGTCCAAGACAAGTCTCCAAAGACCCCACCAGACCCCAGCTGCCTTTCACCTACCCCACAAAGGACCCTCAGAAAGTCCTACAGTTCAGAGGGGTCCCTGGTGTGGTTTCTATCTGCGTCCCCTTTCCTCCAAGACTCATGGAGAATTTGTGGGGTGGGTACAGAGACACATGGGAAGACCCAGAGCAGCCGTGAGGGGGAGTCCATGTAGAGAGCCCTCTAGGTGCTGAAGGTAGAGAGGGAAGTGCAAGCCGCTGGGTGAAGACTGGGTACAGATTACCCAACTCTGGGGGTGGGGATCCTTGAGTATATGGAAGAGCAAAGGGCCACACCACTCTGGCAACAAACTACAGAACCAAAGCACGTACGTGAGTTTATCATCAAGCAACAAAGCTAATTGGATACATCTTCAAAGACCTACATCAGTGATTCTGTCCTCAGTGTGCATCGATGCTACCTGGACAGCTTATTAAAGCAGATTTGCTGCCCCTGCCCCCCAGGTTTCTAATTCCACGGGTCTGGGACAGGGCCTGGGAATCTGCACTCTAACATGTCCACAGGGGACGCTGATCCAGGGCCACAGCTGACCATGGATCCACATGATACTTTGGGACTGTATAATTTTTTAACATGTTTTTTATTGATTTCAGAGAGAGGAAGGGAGAGGGAAAGAGAGGTAGAAACATCAATGATGAGAGAGAATCATTGATCGGCTGCCTCCTGCATGCCCTCTACTGGGGATTGAGCCCAAAACCTGGGCATGAGCCCTGACTAAGAATCGAACCATAACCTCCTGGTTCATGGGTAGACTCTCAACTACTAAGCCACACCAGCTGGGCTGTATACTTAAAAAGAAGAGCAAGAATGGTACAGAAGCAGGAAACCCAAAGACAATCTTTCTGTGCTTTAGGGATTTGCTGGGCATCAGGCCTGCAGGCAGGATAGCTCCTGATCCCACCCCAGGGCAGATGTAGCAGTTCAGGCCATTCCCAGGTGTGACTGGGGAGCAAGCTTCTCTCTCCCTCCTCCCTCACAGGTGGTCAGGGAATGCAGAGTGGAATTAAGTTGCCCTCCCACTTCATTCCAAAAATGTCTTCCCTGACTGATTAAATGAATTATGATATTCTTATAATCCTATGTAGCTTTAAAAAAGCATCTTTAATATACTGATACAGAAAGATCTCTTGTTAACTGATGAAAGCAAGGTGCAGAAGAGGGTGTATTCACTGCTGCGTGAATAAACTTTGATGTGATTACACATCAAAGACCTCTGGAAGGAGCCCACTTCAGGTGCCTATAGACGAGAAGGAAATCAAGGAGGCTGGGGACAGGGTGGGAGAGAGGCCTTTCTTTATACACCTTTTAAGCTTTTTGAATTTTAAAGCACAGAAATATATTATCTATTTGATCACTTGAAAATTTAAAGCCCTGGCCTGATAGCTCAGTTGGTTAGAGCCTCGTCCCGATACCTCCAGGTTGCAGGTTCAATCCCCGGTCAGGGAACATACAAGAATCAACCAACGAATGCATAAATAAGTGGAACAACAAATTGATCTCTCCCCCCCCCCCATCCCCCTTCCTTTAGCCACCCCCCCCTTCTCACGCTCCCTTTCTCTAAAACTCAATAAATACAAATTTAAAAAATTTTAAATAAAAACATCCAAATACTTTTAAAAGCTTCTCCGTACATTGTTATCACAGTGCCTGAAGTTCTGCCACAACAGATTCCTGAGAGCTCACAGGGAGCATCCCTGGGAGGATTTTGATGAGTGAGACTGGGCATTCACACTTTGGAGGGAATTAGCTCAGTCGGAGGCTGTCTGACACCTAGACCTAGAGACCCGCTGAACAGGGGCAGGAGTGTGGAAATCCTGAGCCACGGGCACTTCTGGTGAGAAAGTCTGGGGTCAGCATGCTACAAGAGGGGAAGGCAACATCAGAGCCTGGAGGAGACAAAGGATTCTGGGGAGTCAGAGAAGAGCACAGAAAGTGGATGTGGTTGGGTGCCAAGCCCAGGGGAAACGTCCCTTCTAAATGTGGCTCACGGTATGCCATAGGCCAAGCACAGCTGTCACTTCACTCTTGTCATGACTCCCCCCGCCCCCCAACACATACACCCTTCTATCAAGCCACCGCCCTTCCTGGCCTGGCCTGGAGTATGGGGAGCTGGGGGGGATGGGAGCAGAAAATGAGGGCTTCTTGGTAATGCTGGAATGTTCAGCTGTGCAGGGCAAACTTTTTGTCCTCTGTGTCCCCACGAGGGAACAATTGAGAGGAAATTGTGATCAAGGAGAAAGAAAAGTCTGGCACGTGCCTAGAAGTCATTTAAGAGAGAGGAGGTGGGGAGAAGGCTTAGTTTACCTCTCTCGTGTATTCCTCTTGCTCCTCTTTCAGTGTTAGCTCTATGAACACCTGCTGTAGCTTCTCATTGCAGTAGTTGATCACAAACTGCTCAAAGCTATTGTCCTAAGGGAAGGCACGCAGATTAGAGAGACCAGCTCAGCCCAAGATACTTCCTTCCTCCCAACCCGACCTCCCTCTCTCACATCCCCGGGTTCCGTGGTTGGGCGAAGTTGTCTTACCTCTAATATTTCAAAGCCATAGATATCCAGGACCCCCATTACCTTCTTCTTCTCCCCAGTGCCCACCTGAAGAGGAGGAAAAGATAAGTCTGAGGACAGGCCCTTCTACAGTGGATGTGATGATGGATTGGAGCAAGGGGCAAACAGAGCTCGGGTGAGCTTGACCAAGCCTGACAGGAATTGTGATTTTATTCTCCTTTCTCTTCTATATGCTGGAGGACAAGCAAAGAGGGTGGAAAGGGAAGATGCAAATAGATACCAGGACAGTGCTCCCATGGTGTGAGGTAGAAAGACATTGAAATCCTCTCAGGAAAATAACTACCTTTTAATTTGTTGAGCATTTTATTTAAAAATCTATATTCTTATTTCATTAATCATATCATAAACCTAAAATGAGTGATTATTCCCATTTTACTGATTTAAAATATCAAATTTCAAAAGAGCTAAGCATTTACCAAACCTAGAGTCAAATCCCATTTTACCCCACTACCCTGCAGTAATAGCTTCTAAATTGATGGCACTTTCATGTACATAATCTTTAAATAATAGTTCTATTTTTATTTAATTCACATACCAGAGAATTTACCCTTTAAAGGTATACAAGTTGGTGGGCTTTTAACATATATTCAGAAAGTGTACAACCATCACCACTACCTAAGTCCAGAGCATTCATCATCCCCCAAAAGAAATCTTGTACCCATACCATTAGCAGCCACTCCCCAGTCCTCCCTCATACCCTCAGTCCCTGATAACCACTGATTTACTTCCCATGTCTATGGGTTTGCCTATTCTGGGCATTTCATATAGATGGAGTCATTCAAAATGTGGCGTTTTATGTCTGGCTTCTTTCACTCAACATGTTTTCAAGGTCCATCCATGTTGAATATGTACCAGTATGTCATTCCTTTTCATGGCCAAATAATATCCCATTGTATAAATATACCACATTGTATTTATTTATTCATTCATCAGTTGATGGACATTTGGGTTGTTTCCACTTTTTGGTTATTAAGAATAATGCCTCTATGAACATTCATATATATCTCTTTTCAGTTTGCTTGGATATATACCTAGGAGTCAAACTGTTGGCTATGGTAACCATGTTTACAATTTTATCTCATCCTCACTAAACCTGTGAAGCAGGAAGGCATTAAGGTCCCATTTTCCAAATCAGGAAACTGAGGCTCAGAATCTTTGTGAAATTGAAAGGCCACACACTGGAAAGCAGTCTATCCAGATAGTCAAAAACCAGTGACGTTTCCACAATCACACACTACTGGAAGACACTGTACACTTTTCCTCGTTGTCCTGACTGTCCGTCCCAGAACCCACGGTATCGGGCTGGTGACCGGGGCAGGAGAGTGTTGAGGGAAGAGGGCGATCTCTCACCTTGATACTCTCATTGATTCGATTCACTATCCAGTTGAAGAGACGGCTGTAGATGTTCTTAGCCAGAGCATCCCGGGCATACTGAGCCTACAGGGCAAGGCCAGGCTGGTCAGTGTGGCAGCCACAGAACAGGCTCAGAATCAGCCTCCCATAGGCCCCTTACCTGAACAACGTTCAGTGCAGTGACCACCTTTTCTTTAGCAGTTGCCATGGTCCTTGAGCACAAAGCTCTCTCTAGTTCCTTTGAATCCAAACGCATCAATTCCCCAATCTCCCGAACACCTGGGGTGATGAGGAGATACAACATGGCCTGAGAGAGGGCTTTCTCCCAGGGGAGGGAGGAAGCAGATAAGTGAAGCTGCTGGGAGACTGCTGGAGCAGCCCTGGCAGCCAGTTCAGAACATGGCCTTGAGGAAGGTCTGGGGAGGAGGAGGAAGGGGAGATCTGGGCACTTTTCATGCATTATCTACTTTAATATGAGAATCTCCTGAAATAGGTGAGACTCGGAAAGGTCTCAGAACCTATGTCTACCAAACTTCAAAACCTCATTCCAATGTGCCTCAATGAGTACGTTTGGGGAAGAACTCAGGAGCAGGCTGGGTGGGACTAAATCAGAGTGAAGTTAGTGAGACTAGAGATGGTGGAAGAACAGCAGGAGATTCGGGAAGCTGGGTGGGACTTCAGCAGGGGGTGCAGACCTCTCGTATCAGAGATGCCACTTGCTGGTATCCCATTGGCCTGGAATTCGTCTGACAGCTTCACATTCCCCAGCTTCAGCACCAGGGCTGTCACCTCTAGCACCCATCGAATCTCCTCCTCGGAGAACCCAATCACAGTCATTGCACTCTTAGGGAGCAAGCAGAAGTCAGAAGTTGAACTGTGGTGCCAGTCCAATGCCTCCCTCCTCAAAGCCAGAGCCTGGGCTCAGGGGATGGCCTAAGAGCACAAGCCTACCCCATCCTGGGCACCTACCTGCACAGACTTGAAGTTGGAGGCGTCGTCCATGCCATCCACTCTGGACACTTCTCGGTTCAGATAGGCATAGCCACCTGTATCCGGCTCCAGCTTCAGCGCCGCTGGGAGGGCCGGTGTGAGGGGACAGGGTTAGGACACAGCCTCTCCAGCCTTGGCCCTCACAGCCCAAGCCCTAGGTGAGTTCATTCCATTACTCAAAGAAGCCTTTTTTTTTTTTTTTAGTTTCTTCCCTTGCCTCCTTTATTTTGGGATCATCAATTCCTATAATAGACTAAACTTTTAAGGGGTATTCAGGGTTTAGGTGTTTGTAATTATTAGGGTTTTCTCCCAAATTTTATGAAAGAAAAGCTTCATTTTACTCTTCTCCCCATCCTCAGGGTTCTGAACAATAAAAACAAACAAACCAATCCTCTACACTGCTCTGGTCTCAGTGACTCTGAGGACGAAGGTAAGGAAGGAAGGGTAAGTACACACCTCCCACTCATCCCTGCTGGTGCATTCATTGTTCACGAAGCACTGACAGAGCGTCAGGTACTATGTTCCCCAACCCTGATCCCTCTCCGGAAGGTCTCTCTGATGTTGTGAGGCTGAGTCAAATGGCTCTCTGTGTCCCCCGTGGTGAGTCTCTATCCCAACCCCTATCACGTGGACTAAGTTACGTTTTCTTTCTCTCTCTTCCATAAATAAACTTGTGTGTTGGGACTATGTTTTTCACCTTCATAATCTGAATACCTAGCTGGCATGCAGGAACTTTTTTCTTTTTCATAAATGAATCAAGGGCATGGTCAAAGCTATTTACCAGAGATGGGAAGGAGTGGGTTAGTCATGGAACTTTAGGGATATCAGTGATCTGTTATTCAAATGATCTGAGATTCAGTGAGTATCTCTCAAACTAGAATTTAATGGCAGCTTCTCCCAAGACACAACTGTGAAACCAAAGCGTATTAAAGCGGAACATCTGAACACAGAATGAGTCAGAAAGGCCTGGGGTGATGACACTGGGGAGGGCCCGCTTGGACTCAATTTAAACCAATGAGTGACAGAACCAGAACAAGACACTGGTGCCTGTGATTCAGACAAATGGAACACAACCAAGACTATTAAGCCAGGAGGGAGATGAGACCTGTAGGGGCACCTGAACCATAGATCTGCCAGGGGGAAAAAGGAAATAGGTACAAGACCAGCACAGAATAACCGGAAACCAAAGGGAGCAGATACCACAGAGCTCTCAGCTAGAGGGTGGACTAGCAGGACCTTTAGTGTCACTGGACCCTGTATTGATGCCAGTACAACATTCAAGCTGGGATGGGCTCTTCCTCAGGACAAGGCAGCTTGCCCTGTGCCTTCTGCTCCTAAGTGCATCTGCACAGGCCTATTGGCACTGACCACACTGTAGTGCAGTGTATCTGTTCACACATCTACCATCCCCAGGAGACTAAGTTCTTCAGGGACAGGATCCATGTCTTACTCAATTCTATACCCCTAGCACAGTGTTCGATCATAGTAGGTGTTCAAGAGCTGTCTGATGAATGAATGAATGAATGAATGAATGAATGGAACCTAGGTGGAACTATCTAAGAAGAGGGAATCAAGGACAGGGTCCTGGGTGAAACAGATGTAGACCAAGGACAACTTCAGTGGAAGCTCAGTGAAGGTTCAACGTCCTGCTGAATTTCCTGCTGAACTATCAGTAACATCCCTTCAGTTGAAGATAGGAAAGGACAGTAGATGGAAATGCGAGTTCCATTTTTGAAGCCAGCTCGGGGAAAGAGGACCTCCGGCAGGACAGAGGAATACAAGCAGTGAAGAGGCAACAGAGCATATTCCTAGTAATAAAACCCCACAGAGGTCACGGGATTTGTTCCCAACAATGGTGGGTGAGATCAGATGAGGAATGCGGAAGGAGGAATCTGAGGGGCTCAAGGAAAGAGGCTGCGGGTGCCCAGAGGGGACTGGTGGCGGCTGGGGATGTTCGGGGCAGGCACATACTCAGCAGCTGTGCATCTGCTCCAGCCAGTAGCTGATAGAAGATGTGGAAGTTCCTTTCTCCTTTGAGCTGCTTCACCACGCGGGATTTCTCCAGCAGATCTGGCAGAAAATTAGAAAAGAATGTTTTGCAGATCTGGGAGGTACTCCGCTTCCCTCTAATTCTGCCCTCACCCCTGACATCCCTTGTGGTTGGGAAGTCTAATATTCCTTCTACCCACAGCAGCAGATTAGCAGAAAGGGACACCGTGGGGCGGGTGGGAGAGAGGCGGTAAGCGGAATGGGGAGACACGTACAGTTTGTGATGACGCCACCGAGGGGGGATCCCTTGAAGTCAAACTCAATATCCATGTACTTTCCCTTCAGGGACCAGAGAGAGAGAGGGAGACAGACTTTGCTTCCTTCTCTTGTCACCACCCTGTCCAGGAAGGGTTTGTGGCACATTCTTCCCTCTCAAGCCTCCACACCCTCTCCTCCCAGACTGCGACGTTCACTCACAAATCGAGAGGAGTTGTTGTTGCGGATGGTCTTGGCATTGCCAAAAGCTGCGGAGATGAGGAGAGGGGCCGTGAGGTGGCGGAGGGGAGAAGAGGGACTCTCGAGAAGGAAAAGGAGGAAGGTCTTCCAGTCATTGTGCCAATTTCAGATTTTTCAGGCTAAACGAGGACGGCGGTTTTGGAACAACGGGAAGGTGACTAGGGCTGATGACTCTGGGGTTGGCCGGGTGAGGGGGACAGAGGGCAGAGCCGGCATTCTCACCCTCCAGCACTGGGTTTGACTGAAGCAGCTGCTCCTTCACAGAGTTCACCTCTTCCCCTTTCCCGCAGACGGCCGCCACGTAAGACATCACCAGCTTACTAGCCTCTGTGCAAGAGAAACCCTCACGTGGATCTCCACACCACCCTCCGTAACTTCCCTCATCCCAGCACCTGAGCCTTCAGAGTCAGGAAAACCAAGAGGGAATTTGGGGGTGGGGGATGGGCGGCACAGGGGCAGGGCTAGACCTGGCTGGGAGAGATGAAGGATTAGTTCCAGAGGTGATCCCACAGCTCTCCCCAGCAGGCGCCTCACCCGTCTTCCCGGCTCCACTCTCCCCGGTGATGAGGATGCACTGGTCTCGGTCCCGGAACTTCAGTGACTGGTACGCCACGTTTGCCAATGCATAGCTTGGGGGGGGGGGGGGGAGTAGGTAATGGCTAATGTGGGGTCAGTGCAAGACACCACATTCAATCCCCAGCCTCCACGTCATCCACCCTCTAATTCTAAGGAAGTGACAGGCTAGGAAGGGGGCTCCAGAGGGCCAGGGCCAGAGGGCAGCTAGAGATCTCCTCCAGGAGAAAAGAGAGAAGACATTAGGATGTCTCCTCATCAGGATCATCATCACCTTCCCTTGGTCTCTCTACTCACATATGGGGCTTCAGCTCATAGAAGGTACATTCCTGGTATTTGGCAATGAACTCTGGGCCATAGATGGGCAGCTGTTGGTAGGGATTCACGGAAACCAACACGTTCCCAATGTAGGTCTGCAGCCGGGGAAGAAGGTGAAGGAAAGGAGTGGGGGGAGGAATGGGGGCATGTGGACTCTCTGGCCACCACCGTCAGGGGCACCCGCATGCACTCACATAAATCTCCTTGTTCTCATAGCGTAGCTGGAGGTTCTTGAGCATAGACTCTTCCTCCAGGGGTTCCAGGAGCACGAGATCCTCCACCCCTATGGAACCTTCCAGGAGAGTCATGTTGAGGAGCTGGTCCTGGGGGTCAGGGGGTGGTTTATTGGTATCTGCTCAGCGTTAGAGACCCATACCTGAGAGGAAGAAGGCAGAAGGGCCGAGGAGAGCCTTCTGCCCCCAGTTCCAGCCCCTAGAGAGAGTCCCTGACCTGGGAGAGGCCTCTAGACTAGCCCACGTTAACTGTGGGGGGAGGTGGGGGATCCTCTGCCCCAGGGTCAGGGTTGGTGGGGACAGGGCAGAGATGGGACAGGACCACCTGCCTCTGATCACCAGGGTAAGGAAGACATCACAGGTAGCACCTGGGGAAGCACAATTGTGCTTGCAAGAGAGGACAAGCTTTGCCCACAGCCAGGCACCAAAAGCTCTCTCCTCCCTGCACGGAGGCCCTGCTAGGGTCTAAACTCCCTGACCACTGTCTCAGTTCTCAACTCCCTACGTCCCACAGCCCCTATTTCAGTCACCCAACCCACACACGCCCATTTCAAAGGTTCTTCCAAAGGTCTCTCCTCCCCTCTCATTGCTACAGTGAGATTCATTTTTTAAATGGGGACCGGACGAAGTGAAGAGTTTGAGGACGGAATTGGGAGTTCCTCCATAGAAGACTGGAACACCCCAAAGAAAATCAAAGTGAGCTTTGTTTCCCCCAACAAACTAGTAGCTTTCAGGACCTGTGGATGTGCCAACACTTCTGTCCCTATTTTTCTATTTCCAGTTTTCACACGAATTCCTATAACCTGGCCTAGACTTTGTCCCTGGTGGACACATCCAGCTTTTTAGTAGGAAATGAACAAGGAGCAGAGTGAGAAAACAGGGAGCCTGGCCCCCTGCCTCGGTCCCAGCAGCAGGCACACAGTACGTGTGCCCTCAGGAGGAAGCCCAGCCCTCCTCAGTGTTTCCTGTGGCACTGACTAGGTGGGGTGCCCTGGTACAGAGCAGAATTATCTGTACAATGGTCAATGCCACTCCCCACAGGCATCAAGGAGCCATATCCTCCTCCTCTCCTGCACAGCTGAACCTGCGTGGGGGAGGGGAAGAAAGCAGGAATGAAAGGTTGAGCAAGAAGGGGATACAGCTGCCTTCTTTCTTCACTCTGCTTTCCCCAAGCTCCAGGAAAAGACCGCAATTGTCACTTTGAACACAAGTGGTTAAGTAACTTGGCAGGGGAGGGTGAGAAGCAGAAGCAGGGCTGGAAGAAGGCATCTTTTTTTTAATTTGGATTTGAGGGGAGTGGAAATATGCCTGGTTGGAGGTAGGGAAGGGGAAAAGGAAGCCACCCCCAGATGGGTACAACAGTACGCAAAAGAGGAGCGGTGACGGGTCAAGGCTAGACTCACCCAACACTGGAACGAGGCTGTAGCTTCACTGTTCCTTGGAGGACGGTGGATGAAAGCCCAACTCAACAGGAAGGGGGCATAGGATGCCCGCCCCAAAGGTGGAGAGGTGCCTTTAACAGGAGCTGTCCATGGTGTTGAGAGGCCAGGAAAGAAGCTGCCCTCCTCTTGCCAGTGTCCACCCGTTCTGACCTTGTCTGTGCTGCCTCCTCCAGCCGGGGCTCCTTGTGTCGGTCAAGCCAGAAGCCAGAGACGGCTGCTCAGCACAAAGTCCGAGGCTGTTCCCGCTGAGGGTGTGGTTCGCTTAACCCTTCACAGGCCTGAAGCCCAGAAGGGAAACAGTAGTCACAAGAAAGTCACAAGAAAGTAGGAAAGAGTATCTGGCTGGCCTTAGCTGAGCAGCTCAAGTAGAGTTCTTGTGCCATTGTCCCAAAAATTTGGAAATGAGAATACGAGTGGAATTTATAGCTAAGGATAAGCTTTCCAAAGTCGGGAATTTGTCAAGGAGAAAGGTAGGCTTGGGTATCTTCCTAACGAAGACTCAGTACCTCCCTCAAACCTACCCTTCCTTATTATTGAGTCAGGGGTTGTCAATGGCATTACTTTGAGAACTAAGAAGACAAAATACCCAAATTCCTCTCCACCCCCTCCCCCTCATGAATCAGACTCCATGATACAGATCTAAAAACTAAAGTTAGTATAATGTCTGACATTTGTAAAGACATCAGTTTCATTAACTCCCACCTGTATCATCAGATTGAATTACACCACCCTGTGAAGTAGGTAGTGCAGATATTCCATTAAAAAAGAAAATTAGAGGCAAACATCGAAGCTCAGAGAGATTACAGTGTGCCCATCCTTCCACAGGCAGTATGTGGCAGAACCATAAACAGAATGCTGACCCTAAGTCAGCCAGAGGTTCCAGCCCAAGTCCTGGCATTTCTAACTTTAATCCTTCTGTGCTAGGATACTGAATAAGACCTCGAGATAATGTTTCCTGGGCACTAGGCCAGCTGGAAATAACCTGTCTTCAACAGTAAGCAGCTTATAAAATTCTGCTTTCCAGGGTACCCCCTCACCCACCCAGGGAAAATCCTGAACAGCAGGCTCCCACCATTCTCCTTCCCAGGCATGCACAAATACAGACACACTTAGCTGAAGGCAGACTTGATTTTCCAACTTGCAGTCACAGCTGCTTGGTTCAAGGTCCAAACATTATTGCTTTGCAGAAGCATTCTGCAGAAGCCTGGCCCATCAGCAGTCCATTATCAACCTGCCCTTTCATAATTTATTGATTTACTATATATACTAGCATATGGGAGGGCGGGTGGAAGGCAAGGAAGAGAGAGAAAAAGGCTGAGTGGTAGAGACAAAGAACATGATCCCAAATACAGGTAGAACGGTATCAGTGTCAGAGACAGAAATGACTACAGATTCCCTACTACAATGAAGGACACAGATGAACAGACCTAGAGTGAGAAACCTCTTTCCCAGGACCACACCACTGCAAGCCTGGCAGAGGTCGGACCAGAACCCAGGTCTCCTGTTCTCCAGGCCAGGATCTGCAGCCACCTACAACTGGGGTTTATGTGTGTCCACCCGTTCACTCATTTATTGAGTGCCTACTATGTGCTCACAAGAGAAGCAACTTTAAAATGAGATGGCAACCTTAAGCTTAGAAACAATGGCATAAACATCACAAGCTAGGGTTTGTCTGGGATCTAAGCTGAGTTCTCTGGACATGGAAATTTTGAGTGCTAAAACTAGGAACATTCTAGGCAAAGTGGGACAAGTAAGTCACTCTAAAGTAACGAGGTGTCGCCAAAACCGGTTTGGCTCAGTGGATAGAGCATCGGCTTGCGGACTGAAAGGTCCCAGGTTCGATTCCGGTCAAGGGCATGTACCTTGGTTGCGGGCATATCCCTAGTGGGGGATGTGCAGGAGGCAGCTGATCGATGTTTCTCTCTCATCGATGTTTCTAACTCTCTATCTCTCTCCCTTCCTCTCTGTAAAAAATCAATAAAATATATTTTTTAAAAAAAGTAACCAGGTGTAAACTACACCTCCATGTCATCTGAGATTTTAAGATCTGTTAAAGCATTCCTGAGGTGAAGCTGCATGGGGGGGGGGGGGAGGGTGTGGGGTTGTGATCTCCTGTTTCTCAAACAAAACTGAAGCACCTGGAGCTTATTGGTCTTCTCCACTGACTCCAAAATCACCTTTCTCTTTCCCTCCATTAACAGTTCTAGTCTATCTCTGGCTGGGTGGCTGGCTGGTTGGAGCATCATCCTGATACACCAGGATTCTGGGTTCAATCCCATCAAGGCACGTAGAAGCAAGCAATGAATGCATAAATAAGTGAAACAACAAACTGGTGTTTAAAAAAATCTTTTTTTGTCTGTGCAGGAGCATGAGGGGATTATTGGGGATGATGGAAAGGCTCTATATCATGATTGTGAAAATGATTACACAACTGTCTCCATTAGTCAAAATTCAAAACTGGTGAATTTTATTGTATATAAATTATACTTCAGCCCTGGCTGGTGTGGCTCAGTTGATTGGACACCATTCCATGCACCAAAAGGTTGCTGGTTCAATTCCAGACACATACCGGGTTGCATGTTTGATCCCCAGAAGGAGGTATGCAGGAGGCAACTGATTGATGTTCAGCTCTCACAGCGATATTTCTCCGTCTCCCTTTCCCTTCCTCTCTCTCTAAACATCAATTAAAAATAATTGTTTTAAATTATACTTCAATAAAGCTGGCAAAAAAAGAAACTTCCAAAGTACTTAGTGCAGATTTCTGACAGAGTTTGGAAGCCAACAATCTGATTAAACTAATTCACATTTATTCATTCTCCCAGAGATACTCATTTTTGAAAAGATGTTATGCAATAAAAACAGTTTTCAGATATGGTGAAGATATTTATTTGGTGGGCAAAGGATTTTCTTGACTCTCACAAATTATCTGGTGTCAATTAGTAACATTGACCAAGTACTTAGTATGTGCCAGGCAACAAGGTAAGTGCTTTACATTCTTACTATTCGAAGTGAGGTCCACAGATCAGCAGCAGCTGAATCACTTGGGAGCTTATTAGAAATGCAGAATCTCAGGCCCCAATCGGGCTTACCGAGGCAGAAGTCTGCATTTAAACAAGCTCCCCAGATGTTCCCTGTGCATTTTTAAAGTGTGAGAACTGGTTTAAACACCTTATCTTTTTTTCTCTCTCCCTGAAACCCTATGATGTAGCATTCCTGGCAATTATGCTTTAACTTTTTATTAATAGCCATTAATGATCATCTATGTCTCTTATTTACCTAGTATAGTTATAGAAGGCAAAGGAAAAATGATGCCATTACTGTGCACTAATCTACATAAATTTACATAGTCTGCATCCTGTTTTCTTCCTTTCACCATCTTTGAAAAATGGACAATGGGTTTCCATGTAATCTAAATAACTAAGAAAAGAGGAGACAGGTACAGAATTAATGCAAATGCTATAACAGATTCCAAGAGCAAAGAAAAAAACCAAAACATAAAAAATAGAAGATTCAGATTCCTACTACAGAAGCTGGGCCTAGATGTAATTGGTTTTATTCCACACCCCTAATGCTCACTAGAGCCCTGCTCCCTCTCCCACCCTACACAAAGTTTTTGGCAGGCATTTCACAGTAGGATCGATGGGTCTGCCCCTCACCCCATTGGAAAATAAAACAAATACTTTATATCATTTTTAAAAATTTAAAGAACTAAAGCACAGAGAAGCTCCCTAGGCCAGGAATAACATATATATATATATATATATATATATATATATATATATATATATATAATATAAAAATATATTTTATTGATTTTTTACAGAGAGAAAGAGAGAAGGATAGAGAGTTAGAAACATCGATGAGAGAGAAACATCCATCAGCTGCCTCCTGCACACCTCCTACTGGGGATGTGCCCGCAACCAAGGTACATGCCCCCGACCGGAATGGAACCTGGGGCCCCTCAGTCCACAGGCCGACATTCTATCCACTGAGCCAAACCAGTCAGGGCCCTATATATTGTTTTTTATGAGACAGCATAATAGTACAACCTGCTACTTCTGTAAGAATAGCCCTTAGAGATCTGGCATCTTGGGAAATCATTCAGCCCCGGGATGAAAATAGAGCAAGAGATACCCAAGATGGGCAGCAGTGGTTAAGAAAGAAAAGGGAAAATAGAGGGCATGCAAATGATCGCATTAAAAAGATGAAACTGAGGAGCTACTTACTCATGAACTGAAAACAAGAGATCCAAGCAAGAGAAGTGCATGTTCATTAAGAGAAACCACTATATAGTCTATAAAACTTTATTAAAATTGGAATTACTTACAAATTTGTACAATAAAAATGAAAAAATATATAATAAAACACTGACATTTTTTCTTACAGAAAAGAGTGAAAATGAGACCCATGGCAAAGAGCCATCCCTGATCATTTTGTTCCTTTCAAACATTTATGAATATTTATTTTAAATACAAATGAAAAATATTTTTAAGTAACACTAAGGCATTACTCACAGGCTAAAACTTACCCGGTGATTCATTACTCTTGCTATTTCACCATCATGGGAAACTGAGGCAATTGCAGGCTGTAACAGTTCTAATACATTATGAATTATCTATTATGTTAACATAATAAAAATGTTGTCCATATACTAGTAAAGTTCAGAGAATGTGATTTCATCATTTTCAAGTTATTGTCAAGAGTGTGAGGAGGAAGATGACACACATGGGTTGGGGCAAGGAACCCAAAGCCCCATATTTTGGGAGGCTGTGTGCCACTCCCATCCTCACTAAAGCTGTGCGCTGACATTCACGTGAATTTGCATTGTTTATTCCCAGCAGGCTCTGGCTTCCATCACATAAGGCACTGAACACCCTTTTTGAAGGTAGTAACCATGTAGAATCCAACTCAACAGTAACTGAGTCCATAAGCTAAGTTAGCAAGAGACACCACCAGATTACAATTGCATAGGTTTCCCTAAAAAAGTAATTTCTGCTACATCAAAACAGACTCAAAAGGTTGGAAGTGCATTTACCTTGTAAAATGGCTATTTTTATGTGTATTACTTAGTTTCTGCTCCTGTGTAACATGAAGGCATAATAAATCTGTCAAACTGTCCTCTCCTTGGTTCAGATAAAATTCTTGGCATTTCAATATAGGTTATTATCTCATATGTCAGACCTGAGTCCAAAAAATACAAGGACATTTAATTTCCTTTCCTCCTACTTCAACACTCACTCCTCAATTCAGAGAAAAGTTATGAGTACACAGCTAAGAACCATTTTTGCGCAAGCATCCATCTGAGCCCATCTTTTTTGATTTTTTTCTAGAACAAAAAAATTGAGGACAATTGCATAATCCAACCCCAAGCCTTTTATGGATATCAGGGCCTAGGGGGACTATCTGGCCTATTTGGGTCCTTTTATTAATCAAATCTCTATCATATATGCTCAGTGGGGATTGGATTGAAGGGAACATAGTCAATGAAGAGAGGACTAGGGCCTAGAGTGGGATGTATTAGCACAAAATGAAACAGTGGAACTATAATGGAACTATTGCCAGCAAAATATCCTTTGTACAAGACATAAATTGATGAATTTAGGGGGAGAAATAAACTAGTTTTGGCGAGATGAAGTGGCTGATAGAAATTTGTTAGGAGATATCAAAGCTGCTAAATTTTCCTTATTTTTGGTCATTGGTCTCATGAAAGTAATCTGAGTGGGAAAGTCAAGAGGAAATGTTTTAGGCCAGTCAGCTCTTATATAAATGAGAGACATGCTCTACACAACTTGGTCAGGCTGATGAGAGGCAATAGATTTTTGAATGCCGATGAATCCCTGGGCCCTAGGGCCAATTTGTAGCTTGATATTTGCAGAGCAAAATGCTGACATGGCAGCAGACGTGGTTCCAATGTCCAGCTCACTTCATAGTTATCCCTTCAATCCTTCTTGATGAGATCAGTCTGAGAAATGAGACTATGCTGAAATTGCAAAAGCTGCAACTACCAGAGAAAATTAAATGGGGGCTTCAAGTAGTGACTGAGCCAGTACACTAAGTGGCCAGAGGGAGACAAGAGCAGCTTCTAAAGGTTTACTAAGTTCAGCAATCTCCAGGCACATGGGAGCCCTGAAGCATCTGGGGCAGAGCCACACAGGCAGGCAGGGCAAGGACACGCAGCACACCAGAGGCACCGTCCTTCACTGAGAGCAGTTCTCATGCTGCAGGACCCACTGTCATCTCCGCTGCCTACAGCTCAGTCTCCAACTACCAGACAGGAAGTAATAAGCGGAGTTTGATTTTACTCACCCTAAATTCAAACATAGAGAAAGTAACTGGTCTTGAGATGGAAACTTTATTTCACAAGTTTACTAAACATAAAGAGAGAGAAATCCTTCCCTAACTCACATTGCTTTCTCACTGAAATGAAGACATGAATCAGGAAAAGTCACTCTGGAGCAAGCTACCACCCTCCCTAAGTAGGTATTTGGAAGCAGGGGATCAACTACTTGTACAGCCAAATTACTTCTTCCAATCAACTCAGGTTCGAATAGCCTAGGCCTCAATTTCTGTACATGAGGTCAAAAATAGTACATTCCCAAGGTCTTAACAGTTCTTTGCAGAGGGATAAAATTTCACCATGTACATAACTCACAAAGGCATTCAGGCTTCCCACTATAGAGCTCCTTTAGTCTACAACTTTAACCAACAGCCTCTGCCCCCAAACTGCTATTTTTCACTTTCTATTATGTCTATTTGCTGCCAACTGAGGTACTTGTCACTTTAAGACAGTTTAAAGCTATGGGAAACACTGCTGGAAATAATCAACTGGCCGCCTGGAGAGGAGTCTCAGAACTGACATTTTGAAAGTCAGTCATGGAGCCCAGGGCCTTCTCTGCTAAATGGCTGGTCTGAGGAGTCATGAAGACTTTTTAACAAATCATCTCTATGATCGTGGTCATCCAGGAAGTCTGTGCTGTGCTCTGACCATCGGTGTCTATCTTCCTGGATAGAGTGATTACAGCTTTTTCCAAGGCATGAGGGTGAAGATCACAAAGACAAAACCAGCTAATGACAGAGACAGAAAAATTCACTCCCTCATAAATGGCATTGCTGGCTTATAGGGGTACTTTCCAACGCAAAAGAATCTGAAACTGATGCCACTATAATAAAAGGAGGTGTGAACCCCTGGTCAGAAATGAAACGGCAAGTAAGTATAATTCATGGAAAAATGTGTCTGGCCCTGGCTGGGTAGCTCAGTTGGTCAGAGTGTCACCTGAATACGCCAAGGCTATGGGTTCAATGGCACATACAACAATCAATCAATGAATGCATAAATGAGTGTAACACGAATCGATGTTTCTCTCTTTCTAAAATCAATTTTTAAAAATGTATATATGACTCATCTTTAAAAAAATCTGATCCTGATGGCTGAAGGAGCATCCAGAGTCATGAAGATTAACTGAAGGTCTATTTTCTAGCAATGCAAACTATCGCAGCTACATAACTACATCTTGTATGTTGTATCAAGAAACTTCATAGTTTTAGGGCTTACAAAATTAGCCAGAGCTCATGGGGGAGAAAATAGGTGGTAAGGAAAGACAGAAAGGAACAGGAAGAATGAGTAGACAAAGGAAGGAAAGAAAAAGGAGACAGTTTCCTAATTCCACAGCACCTCAAAGATATGTGACTCATTGACCCCAAAAAAATGGAGAACCTGTAAAAACCATTTAAATTCCCTAAATAAGATCGCTTCTCCTAAATAGCAGGAATAATGCTAAAAACCAAGGGGAAGAGAATATAAGAAATGAAAAAACTCTGAATTGTACATACTTCACAGGTATGGGAATAGACCCTTTGTAAAAGGGCAAAGGGAGCGAGGAGGAATGAGAAGGAAAAAAACGCAAATTTATTTTTAAGATGGAATTGAAAGCTGACTATAATAAAAAGCCCAACGGACCTCCCCTACAGAAGAGCCAATAGGCATGTTCCTAAAAGCAAGCAGGACTCAGAATATCATATGCATGAGAACCAATTCAAAGCTCAACACAACAGCTTCTGGGGCTTTAAAGGATAATCCATATTAATAAATATGTAGGGGCCTACGAGGCTTGTCACACTGGAGCACTTGCTGGTTCTGGAACACGAATTTTAAGAAATTAAAATTACATATGTCCATTTAAAAAATAAGACCAATAAAAATCCATTTTCCTCTTTAAACAAGGATTATTCTAAAGTCATTGGAATAAAAGTAGAAGTGAAACAGGCTTTCTCTCTGAAAAATATAACCCAGATAACAGTTCTCACTTCTGAGTGCCAGTCACAGTGGCAGAAATGCCATGACTGAATCAACTTCCGAAGGAGGAGCTAGAATGCTGTGCTCGCTGTGCTCATCCAGTCTCTTTGGAAACATAAAAGGTGAGCTGACTGCTTAACCAATGGGAGCATTCACTACTTTACCCACTCTCATTCCCCAGGGATCCCACAGACACCACCAAGACCATTTCCAGAGGGAGGCCTACTCAGGCTTCTAATTTCAGTGGGAGAATTCCTGCACCATCTCGCTCTGTCTCAACAAGCTGAGAAGCATAATGCACAACATATGCGGCATGGACCACATCACGGGACCAAGCCAGTCCACATAGAAATAACTGACTTCCGCCTAAGTCAAAAAGTTGTTCTGAGTGACAGTGGGATACCAGGAATCTGTGCCCTCCTCCTCAGAGGATGTTTCTTCATAGATTTCATCCTGGGCAATAATGCTCCCTAATCCATACTCCTGCTCATGGACAGAAACTTCATTTGGTGTGAGGTGAAAAGAACCTTCCACAAAGTCAGCAAATCTGGAAAAGAGAAGATAATATTCATTAGGCACCTTCTGCCCTTTCTATTTTTATTTCAAAATAAGAATAAATTTAAACCCTTCATCTACTCAGATTATACTGAGTCCAGACAGCATCCCTGTCCTTACTCTGGCAGTTAAGTAGACCAAAGCAAGAAACAAGGAGAAAAGGAAAGCTGGGGTCATAGGCCAACATCCCCTGCAACCTCATCCTGCTTAATAAGCACTAGCCTATCCTTTTTAGCTATGGAAGTGCCAAGGTTCCTTTAGTCACCTGTAATTCTGATAAGAGAGATTAAGGGTCATTACACATTCATTCATATTTATGGTCCTATAAACTTTATGCCATCAGGATTCCAAACTGAAGATTCACATACTCATTGGTATAGCTGCCCCCAAATAAAAAGGAAAAAAAAAATCCCACCCCTCTCCCCTGCAAGCAAACAAACAGAAAACACCACTCAAAGAGTAATGCAATACTATCAGAGGGGACACTTGATATGGTGTTGGAATCTTCTCACGTCTATGCTAGAGTAGACAGTTCTGCTTAACATATGATGATATACATACCTTTCTCTTGACTACTAGATGAATAGGAAAATAAAGCCATAAATACAAAATTATTACCTAGAAGTATGATCTGTTAAAACTCAAGGTCACAGTCACTGTGACAGATGCTTGGCATATCTGGCCAAAAGTTTACCTCTTTGGAGACTGGATTCGAGAAATAGTCTTCCAAGCAGAGCAGTCTGGACTGTTACAATATTCTCGAAGCTCCTCTAACGCCTTTTGAGTTTCCACCTCTCCTTGTATTCGATACTCTTCTTCTGTCAGGAGACGAGGGGGGACAATCTTTTCTGTTGCCTTACACATCTTTCTGTGCTCATCAAAATAACACCATGAATCATTAATCAGTAATCTGCATGCACCCTTACCTCTAGCTCCCTTCAGTGGGCCAGGCATGCAGCAGAGAGCCTGACCTTCTTGATTTCAGAGAGGAAGGGAGAGGGACAAAGTGATAGAAACATCAATGATGAGAGAGAATCATTGACTGGCTGCCTCCTGCACGCCCCACACTGGGGATTGGACCTGCAACCCGGGTATGTGCCCGGACCGGGAACTGAACTGTGACCACGCTGGCTGGGCCAGATATCTTTAGTTATAATGTACTCTTGATATGTCAGACTATTAGTGACAAGTCAGAATAGTCAATTATTATTCACTAATGTGAGCAAATTCACTTATTTGCCAATAAATGATAGACAAAGTATTTATTTTCCAAAAACTGGGAAAATGACCAAAAATGATGGTGTAAAATTGTGGTCCATTAACTTTGTTCCCCAAACTGAAGATATCACCCTTGACTATCTGTAATAGAACCACCACCGACAATCTGAGATCATTCCATATTCACTATGCAAGGTGATAACACATTATGAATTACATCTTAAGACTAGGACTCCCATCCCTGGCCAGTGTGGCTCAGTTGGTTGGGCATCGTCTGGTTCACTGAAAGGTTGATGGTTCGATTCCTGGTCAGGGCACACGCCCAGCTTGTGGGCTCTATCCCCAGTAGGAGACATGCAGGAGGCAGCCGATCAATGTTTCTCTCTCTCCCTCTCCCTTCCTCTCTCTCTGCAGAGGGGGGGAATCAATTAACAGAAAAAGACCAGGACTCCCAGCGCAATCGGGGAGCCAATGTGAAAGACTCTGAAACCATGTAACCTGAGGCATTTGATATAAAAGTAACTACTTTGCACCATCTAGTGGTAACATGAGCACATCACACTTTAGTGGATACTTTTATATAAAATAACTATAATAAAACTATAAAAATGCCTACAGTCTAAAGAAAGAGACTCAGGAAGGACAAAAATCAGAAGCAATAATACAATAAATTTTCATTAGCAAAGAGGCTCCCAGGTCAACACTTTTGTGTCCTTTTGCTGCAACTGTATCACACATTGTACATTTCAATAGTTACATTGCCTTTCAGTCACCTGTAGGTGATGTACAGCCACCGAATAGGATACTCCAGGTTCTTAGTACACAGAGCAATGATGATAATGGCAAAAGCAACCTGTGGTATCTGGATACCAGAATACATGAAACAGAGGCCCATCAGCTGCAAGGTCCAGGTCAGCAGGCTGATACTTCGTTCATTCTCCAAGGGCCCATACTTGTAACAGACGGCAAAACTTATAAATCCAACTGTGAGGACATAACCTATGAGAAGAGTTAACAGAGACATTAGTAAAATAATTTCTGTGGGGCAAAGCAGTAAGTGACTAGCACCGACTGAACTGGGAAAATGGACAAGATCATTACTCAATTATTCATATTTTTTCCTATCATTCAGATATATTTATCTTTTTAAGCTTCCATCCTTCTTTTTATCCCTAATTTATTTGCATTAAGTTGAAGCATTGCTACACACTGAACAACTCTAGAATAGTCTGTTTAAAAACACAATATATGGCCTAGCCAGTTTGGCTCAGTGAATAGAGTGTCGGCCCGATGACTGAAGGGTCCCAGGTTTGATTCTGATCAAGGGCACACACTTCGGTTGCAGGCTGGATCCCTGGCCCTGGTCAGGGCATGTGGGGGAGGCAACCAATCCATGTGTCTCTCTCACATCGATGTTTCTCTCTTTATTTCTCCCCCTCCCACTCTCCCCCTTCTACTCTCTCTAAACGTCAATGGAAAAATATCCTCGGGCCCTAGCTGGTTTGGCTCAATGGATAGAGCATCAGCCTGCAGACTGAATGGTTCCAGGTTCGAATCGGGTCAAGGGCACATACCAGGGTTGCGGGCTCAATCCCCAGTGGGGGTCGTGCAGGAGGCAGCCAATCAATGATTCTCTCTTATCACTGATGTTTCCATCTCTCTCTCCCTCTCTGAAATCAATAAAAAAATATATTAAATAAAAGAAAAAGAAAAAGATCCTCGGGTGAGGATTAACAACAAACCACTCAATATATGGAAATCCAGATTAATCACCTCTCAAAGGGTAGATTAAGAGTTACTATCTGTATAAAAAAAGGGTTCCTGCTTTACAGATTAGATTCAATGAAGAGTTATTTTTTCGAGTCCTCAAGTATATTAGAAATACAATTATGTTGACAAACAATCCAATTAAAAAATGGGCAAAGAACCTAAATAGACACTTCTCCGAAGAGGACATACAGATGGCCAATAGACATATGAAAACATGCTCAATATCACTAATGATCAGAGAGATGCAAATTAAAACTACAGTAAGGTATCACCTCACACCTGCCAGAATAGCTACCATCATTAAATCAACAAACAACAAGTGCTGGTGAGGATATGGAGAAAAGGGAACCCTGGTTTACTGCTGGTGGGAATGCAGACTGGTTGCAGTCACTATGGAAAACAGTTTGGAATTTCTTCAAAAAATTAAAAATGGAACTCCCATTTGACCCAATGATCCCACTTCTAGGAATATATCCTAAGAAACCAGAAACACCGATCAGGAAGAATCTATGCACCTCTAGATATTGTAAATAGTGCTGTTGACAACAGCTAAGATCTGGAAACAGCCCAAATGCCCATCAGTTGATGAGTGGATAAAAAAGCTGTGATGCATTTACACAATGGAATCCTATGTATTCATCTGTAAAACAGAAGGATCTCTTACCCTTTGTGACAGTATGGAGGGACCTGGAGAATATTATGCTAAGCGAAATAAGCCAGTCAGACAAAGACACATAGCACGTGATCCCACTTAAATGTGGAATCTAAAGAACAAAATAAACTGACAAACAAAATAGGTCCAGAGGCATGGATGCCTGGAACAGACTGACAGATCTCAGAGAGGAGGGGGGTTGGAGGGACAGGAAGAAATTAACTAAAGAACTTATATGCATATATACATAGCCCATGGACACACACAATAGTGTGGTGAAGGCCTGGGATGGGGCAGAGGCTGGGTGGAGGGCGGCAAAGGGAGGGAAAATGAGGGACATCTGTAATACTGTCAACAATAACAATAAATAAAACAAATACAATTGTATTAATAAAGTCAATTTACAGTTTTTCAGAAAGATGCTTATCATATAAGGAAAGGTATACTTATCTACAACACAAATTAAAGTCTTTTTCCGGGCAGCATCATTTTAATTTAAGAGAAGGTAACAACTGTAAGAGGGATTAGAAATAAGTGAAGAACTACGATTCTTAAAAGTTAATAAAATGGCATGGACTATTAAACTCCTAAAAGTTAATTTCATGACCAAATTAACTAAAATAGTTTATAAACATATAAAAAGGAAAACAAAACCAGTAACACTTACTTAAAAGATACTGCCAGTAGCACCTCCAGATCTCTTGTAAATTTTTAAAAACTAGTTGAATGAGGTATAGCGAAAAGGACCAGCCTCCCACCAGGATGATGTAAATGGGACTTTTCTAAAACAGAGTAGAAGTGAAAGCAAAAAGTCACAAAAGGTTTCCATACATAAAAGCAAAATGAAACTATGTTTAAAAAAACCTCAAACTACTGAAAAACACATCTCTGACAAAGATTTCCTATTTAAAGTGGTACAGTCTGCTAAGGACACTGGGAAAATGAGATGCTAAATAACTTAAAAGCCTGACTATGTAATTAGCAAATAGGAAGGAGACTTTAATCCCCCACTAAGCATGGAATTTTAAATAAAAAGGGAGTTTATATGTAATCAGGCTCCAAGATTCATCATGGTAAGTACCTTTCTGAATCAAAGAAGGAGCAGGACATTGGCTTAGATATCAATGCAAATTTCAGTGCTGCTAAATTACCTAAGAAAACTACCCTTCAACTATCCAGGCTCATCTTAACCACATGACTATTCTGCTACTTACCCTGGGTATAAACTTGGACAGCATGAAAATGATGATTAGCAGAGACGCCACAATTCCCACACCCATCCCAGTGGAATAGTAGAAGATTTGGCTTCTGCAAAGAGAAAATGTATTTCATGACTATGTGTGTATTCTTCATACATGGCATTGTTCCAACTAGGACAACTATCCTAGTCAAAAGATAGAAAACAGATACAAGATTAGAAGAGGTATTTGCCCAAAACTTGAAGTCAGAAAACTGAAGAAACTATAACAATATAGTTGCTCCCAGATTATGAGGATTAGTATCAATGAGGTCCCCTCAGGTATATCCCCAAAATAAACCTCTATTTAGTCTCCTACTTTGATCCCCAGCATCTCTCCCAACCCAATCCTATATAATAAAAGCGTAATATGCAAATCGACCAAAGGGCAGAACGACTGGTCGCTATGATGCACACTGACCACCAGGAGGCAGACGCTCAACTCAGGAGGTGCTCCCTGGTGGTCAGTGCGCTCCCACAGGGGGAGCACTGCTTAGCCAGATGGCTGGCTAGCCCAGCAACAGTGGTGGGAGCCTCTCCTGTCTCTGCTGCAGGTGGGCAGTAAGGAGCGAGGGGTCCGGGACTGTGAGAGGGATGTGTGCCTGCCAGCTTAGGGGGTTTAGGGATCAGGCCTAAGCTGGCAGGCAGACATCCCCCGAGGGGTCCCAGACTGTGCAGACCAGGCTGAGGCACCCTGCCCCCAATGCATGAATCTCGTACACCGGGCCTCTAGTTTTTAATAAGAATCTTTCTTTTGAGGAACCGTACACCATCTCTGGGAGAAGGAAGGGACAATACTGCACTTGTGGAGACTGGAACTGAACTGATTACCCAGAAGGATAAACCAAACACAGGGCCTAGAACAGAGAGCTCCTACTCCTATTCCAGGCTCTTTCTATCAGTTATTCCTCCCTCACTGAGTTTCTCTTAGAATCCCTCCAAAAAAGGAACAACTTCAGCCCAACTTCAAACTCCAATTGTTAATCTGTCATTCACTGCTCCACAAATACTCTTTTTACTTGTATACAGAGTTAATGTTGGTTCTATCTTTGTTCAATGTTTGCTTTTTTCTCTATTTCTTTTCTTTGTATTTGGACATGTCACCTAGCTTGGCTGGTAAGTTCCTAAAGGCAGGAAATGAATAAGTAGTTAATGTTTGTCTCTTTACTTCTGAATGGCATGAAGCTTATCAACACATACATAGCCCAGTAAAAATAAGGGCTTAACACATTCTTTCCAATGGTGGGGTGGTTGACTCATCACAAGATAGGTCAAACTAATGGGAAGATTTCACTATTGCCAGTCTTATGTAATACAAGGAAAAAACAAAAATCATTACACATATATTAAAGTACTTTTAAAAATTATCCAAGCAGATAATGGCCTAGCCATAAAGGTCCTGGAAAAGGAAATGGCAGCACTTGGAGTTTTTACAATAAAAGTCAAGGACAGATCTGAGTCTCGTCATTCCGCACTCTAGCCTTGGAACTTACCTGCTCAACAAGTCTCCACAAAAAAATAACATAAGTCCAAGAAGGAAAATGAGAAAGAGTTTGGGGTCAAATCCTGAAATAAACAGAGACTTCTGTTTAATAGGAGAAACAAACAGTTTAAGGCATTATAGTAGTCCCTCCTCATCTGTTGGGGGATACGTTCCAAGACCCCCAATGGAATCCTGAAACCATGGATGGTACTGAAGCATATATGTAATGTACTGTATTTTCTTATACAGAAACAGCTATGATAAAGTTTAATTTATAAAATAAGCAAAGTAAGAGATTAACAACAACTAACAATTAGATTATAACAATATACTGTAATAAAAGTTATGTGAATGTGGCCATTCATTTCAGGGTTCCCTGCTTGACGTCTTAGTATAGGTCCAATGTTTTCTGGTCCAACACACAGCCATCAATTGGAACACGTTTTCTGTCCAGGTCTTCCACCCATAAATTTAATGCCTTTTTCATCTTAACAAAGCACTTACCATGCACTGTGGCTGTAACTTTTGCAGTTTGACTTGTGACAGCAAAACTAGCATGGATTTCTTTTCCTTCTTCACAATTTCATGGATAGAAGATTCATTCTTACCGTTTATCTCAGCAACCTCAGCATACTTATTAAGTCAGTAACTTTCACCTTTTCACTTAAAGGAAGCACTTCACAGCTTCTCTTCGGTATATCCAAATTACTAGCATCACTACTTCTGTGCTTTGGGGCCATTATTAAATAAACTAAGGGTTACTCGAACACAACCATTGCAATATGGGGACAGTCAATCGTGACAGTCAATCTGATAACCCAGATGGCTACTAAGTGGCCAACAGGAGGACAGGGTATACAGCGTGGGTGCACTGGACAAAGGGACAATTCATATCCAGATGGGATAGTACAAGATTTTATCCCGCTACCCAGAACAGCACACAATTTAGGTAACTGAAACCACAGAAAGTGAAACCATGGATAAGAGGGAGTTATTGGGTAGAATAAAAGGCAACGCTGGCATTATTGGTCAGCTAATAAAATAAATACAAAGAGTCCACCTAAATAGCATTATAAATTCCACACAAAGCTGGGACACCCTTCCAAAGAGAAAGGGTAATTAGGTCTCTGTCTAACCTCTACTTTCCTGAAGATCTTATTTTTATTTTGGCTGCCTACACCAAGGCTAAAAGAAACCAAGCGTTGCTTTGGATAGAGCCAGGCATAGTGGCATCAGCACTTCATGCAATTGCCCACAAGAGGTCTCCACCACTCTGGTTTTCAAGCCTTAAGTCACTCAGGCTGGGACTTAACAGATTTGCCTAGCCCTAGAACTTTGGATAAGGGCCTTCTGTTGTTCTCTAACTGGCTGTTCTTCTGGCCCAACACCACCATTTACTTCCCTTCGCTATACAACAACTGTGTTGGAAAAACCTACACTCAAACACAGTTCACTCAGGACCAGGGGGCCCAAGCAGAGGCCCCTTAGGGGCATGCAAGACCCTCCCACACCTTCACATTCAAGAGCTGAGTTTAGGGGAGGTCCACAAACGGAATAGGATAAAAAAAAGATCAGTAAATGTAAAAGAAATACAAAAACCAACCAACCAACCAAGCAAGAACAACAACAAAAAACACAACAGGCCAATCCAAAGAACTGTGAAACCCTGGGGCAATTAGAAGGCACAAACTATTTTGTAGCAAAACCCAAGAATCTTTCCACTACTCACAATCCAGGACCCTGGGTGGTAACCAGGGAGAGACCAAAAGTCACAGAGAATTCAACAGGATAATGATCCACCTCCTCTGTGAAACTTTCTCAGACATTCAGAGAAGGGAGGGCTTCTCCCAGTTCCACTGAGTAAGCCTTAAATTGCAGTGATCTTCATATTTATCATTCCACAAATACTTTTTACTTATGAAGTACTAATATTCAGTTCTGAAGAAAGGCAGAACTGAAATCAATATATATATTGATTGGAAGGGAGAGGGGGAGAGAGAGAGAAACATCAATGATGAGACAGAATCCTTAATCGGCTGCCTCCTGCACACACCCTACTGGGGATCGAACCTGCAACCCGGGCATGTGCCCTTGACTGGAATCGAACCCGGGACTCTTTAGTCCACAGGCCGATGCTCTATCCCAGTGATGGCAAACCTATGACACGAGTGTCAGAGATCACACGCGAACTCATTTTTTTGGTTGATTTTTCTTTATTAAATGGCATTTAAATATATAAAATATCAAAAATATAAATCTTTGTTTTACTATGGTTGCAAATATCAAAAAATTTCTATATGTGACACTGCACCAGAGTTAAGTTAGGGTTTTTCAAAATGCTGACAAGCCGAGCTCAAAAGGTTCGCCATCACTGCTCTATCCACTCAGCCAAACTGGCTAGGGGTCTTCAGTTTTTATTATTTAACCGTTCGTGTCTTCAAATGTAGACCTGTATATTTCGGGACATCTACCTTTGTCTAGAAGTGCCCAGAAGGCAGAAATACATCTTTTATACTCTGAGAAATACTAGGAATATCAGGTCAGAGCCATTGGAAGAATTAAGAATGTGCATCTTCACAATTCTAGGTAAGGAGGTACTTACAATGATCTAATGTGAAGTCTCAATTCTAGGGCTTTATGTGGGGTGGAGTTTCTCTAAACTGTTTGGAGCAGTAGTGAACTCAGGTTATAATCAGAACCAAAATGGAATTATCTTGGGCTGACTTCTCTTTCTCACTAATTATACCCTCCAAAGTTCAGTCCCTTCTCACTATAGAATTCATCATAAAAACACAGGTAAGACTTACTGCGGGTCACAGTGACACTGTACTTGGTGTCTTCCTCTATAATCTCAACTTTGAGGCAGGTTTTTGTGCTGTACAGTCCCACATTAACATAGGTGTCATTCAATTTCTCTTTTAAAAAGGAGGAAAAAAAGTTCCAGATACTAAACTGCTCTAGCTCCTTCAGTTTCTCCTCATTCTCCACCTGGGTGACTCGTACCAGTTTGGAACTATTTACCCGAATCTGTAACACAAAATAGGAATGAATTTTTCACAAATAAAAATTTTAAATTAACACAAAACTGTAAAGTAAATATCTAAATCAGAAATGGCACTAGTTTTCCATAAGGCTTATGAGAAATATAGAGATGCAGTGGCTAAAACATAATTGGACAAATATCATTGCACATGGTATAGAGAGGCAGCTGTTAGAATGTCTTGTTGTTAACATGATCTGAATCTACTATTAGGCCTGAACATAGGGAGGAAAAAGACTTCCACAATACAGCTATTTATAAGAGATCATACAAAGCCAGGGTCTATAATATTAAGAAAATTGCCAAGCATAAACAGCCCCAAAAAGGTTTCCCATAATGACAGGCTGAGAAATTCAACGCTTTGTCACAAATCACTGATTATGGGTACATGTTGCTTATAATTTGCCCCAGATGGAATATGATTTTTATATCAGACAATAAAAAAAAGAGAATTAAAAAAAGAAACCCACAAGCCCACCCTGATGTTTCTGATGTGAACAACAAATGCCCTTATTAGTAACTATGCTTATGAAAGTAGCACCATTTTCAAAAGGACTCATTTTGTTCAATCACTATTACAGCCAGACACTCTTGCCTTGCCAGGTGGTTTAATGGCATTATGAAATAAATGAGACCAAAGTCATTCATTCTATCAAGGGGAAACTTCAGTTCAGGAGGCTTATGAAACATCCTGTGTAGAATAAAAATAAGAGCAGCAAGGCAAAAGAGCTTATTTACATCCTGACAAACACACGACAGTTTCCAGGCCAAAGAAGGCAGAAGGCCTTTAAAAAGAAAAGATGTGTAGGGTGTGCGTGTGTGTATGTGTGTGTGTGTGTGTGTGTGTGTGTGTGTAAAAAGAAAAGGGCAAGAGAAGAAAGAAGTTTCTTTGGGAAAAGGAGGAAGTTTACCTCAGGGTCAAGCATTATAGGCTACTTAAACGAGCAGAGAGAGGAACATAAATAGGAAAAAATGCTTATTGATGAAAACACAATTCAGGATAATCTCAACCCTGTCAAGGTTGTTAATAATACTTTATAAAAACTTGTGTGTGTTCCTAGTTGGTTTGGCTCAGTGGATAGAGCCTCAACCTGTGGACTGAAGGGTCCTCAGTTGGATTCCAGTCAAGGGCATATGCCCGGATTGCGGGCTTGATCCTCAGAAGGGGGTGTTCAGGAGGCAGCTGATCAATGATTCTCTCTCGTCATTGATGTTTCTATCTCTCTCTCCCTCTCCCTTCCTCTCTGAAATCAATAAAAATATATTTTAAAAAATTAAATAAAAATTGTGTGCTACAGATAGAGTGTCAAAGAACTCACTAATACAGACAAACATTCACAAAAGCTGCCCCTTCCAGGAGCCTCCAAATTATTACCTGTATCCGTGTCCATATATCATGCCACTTTGGGATAAGCACATTTTCATAACAGAATTGTTGCCTGGCAGTCACAGTATAAACTCGAGATTCCTGAAGCATGACCACATTAATTTCAACTTTATGCAAAGAAAGAAAATAAGAATTAAATGTAACAGAACAAGTTAATAACTATTAACTCATTTCATAAAGATTTAAACTGACCACTTTCTTAAAGTTGAGGTTAAAATGTCAGTGACTGAGAAACAAGATAACTGAAATAAGAGAGAAATAAGATAGTCTTATTTCTGTCGAATTTTATTTAGATATTACAAATAGTCATTAACCCAGAATAAGTAATAAGGAAAGCTACTATTTAGTGTTAAGACAGTATGCAATCTCATTTAACCCTCCAGTCAAGGGCACGTGCCTGGGTTGCGGGCTCAACCCCCAGGAGGCAGCCAATCAATGATTCTTTCTCATCATGGATGTTTCTCTCTCTCTCTCCCTCTCTGAAACCAATAAAAATATATATATTTTAAAAATCAATGGGGGGGGGGGGAGGATATCCTCGGATGAGGGTTAACAACAAAAAAAAGACGAATTTGCCTAAAGTCAAATTAGCTTAATTGAGATTCACACCCAGGTCCTGTATCCGTTAAAAAGGCAAAGCCAAAGTAACCTCATCTCGTGTTTTTTCTCTATCTCTTTCTCAGGTAGGATGAACAGAATTGACAATGATTATAATAATAAAAGCATAATATGCTAATTAGACTGGACAGCTGAACGACCTTCTGGAAGTCCTTCTGGACGAAGCCGCAGTGCTGGGGGCCAAGGCAGAGGCAGTTAGGTGAGATGAGGCAGGCAGGCAAGCAGTTAGGGTGATTGGGGAAGCAGGCAGAGTGGTTAGGGGTGATCAGGCAGGCAGGCAGAGGCCAGCGGTTAGGAGCCAGAAGTCCCAGATTGCAAGAGGGGCATTTCCTGAGGAGTCCCAGATTGCGAGAAGGTGCAGGCTGGGCTGAAGGATCCCCTCTCCATGCATGAACTTCACTGGTGGGGTTCCTCAGCCTGGCCTGCACCCTCTTGCAATCCGGGACCCCTCAGGGGATGTTGGACTGCCAGTTTGGCCTGGCCTGTGGGGATTAGGCCAAAACCAGCAGTCTGACATCCCTTGAGGGATGTAGTAGTGCATTAAGCGGCATGTTGGGCACTGCACCAATCCCGTTCATCCCAGCCCTGCTGCACCAGGCGGCTCAGTAGCACTGCCATGGAGGCCAGAGGCAGGGCCAGCCATGAGCCCTGCGTCTGGCACCTGTCAGCTGAGCAGCACTCCTGCTGTGGGAATGCACTGACCACCAGGGGGCAGCTCCTGCATTGAGCATCTGCCCCCTGGTGGTCAGTGCACATCATAGCAACCTGTTACTTGGGGTTTTATATATATTAATAGAGGCCCGGTGCACAAAAATTTGTGTACTGGCGCGGGGGAGGGTGTCCCTCAGCCCCACTTGTGCCCTCTCACAGTCTGGGACCCTTCGGGAGATAACGACCTGCTGGCTTAGGCCCGCTCCCGGGTGGCAGAGGGCAGGCCCAATCCCCAGGTGCAGCCCCTGGTCTGGCTCAGAGCAGGGCCGATTGGGGAGTTGGGGCGCCGCCCCCTGTCATGCACAGAGCAGGGCGGATCGGGAGGTTGCGATGCCACCCCCAGTCACGCTCAGGGTAGGGCCGATTGGGGGGTTGGGGCGCCGCCCACTGTCACACTCAAGGCAGGGTCGATGGGGAGGTTGCGGCGCCACCCCGTCACGCACAGAGCAGGGCTGATCAGGGGGCTTGGGGCGCTGCCCCCTGTCACGCACAGAGCAGGGCCCATCAGGGGGTTGGGGAGCTACCCCATCACGCAAAGAGTAGGGCCAATAGGGGAGTTGGGGCACCACCCCCTGTCACACACAGAGCAGGGCGAATCAGGGGGTTGGGGCGCCGCCCCCTGTCACCCACAGAGCAGGGCCGATCAGGGGGTTGGAGCACTCCCCCCGTCACACTCAGGGCAGGGCCGATGGGGAGGTTGCGGCTCCACCCCGTCACACACAGAGCAGGGCCCATGGGGAGGTTGGGGCGCCGCACCCTGTCATACACAGACCAGGGCCGATCAGGGGGTTGGGGAGCTCCCCCCTATCAGGTACAGAGCAGGGCTGATCAGGGGGTTGGGGCGCCTTCCCCTGTCACGAACAGAGCAGGGCGGATAGGGAGGTTGTGGCCCCGCCCCCTGTCACACACAGAGCCGCAGGGCAATCAGGGGGTTTGGGCGCTGCCCCTTGTCACGCTGCTCCAGGGGCCAGGAGGCCTCGCGGTTCCGCTGATCCCAGTGCTGGGAGGCCTCTTGGCTCCGCTTGACACAGGGGCAGTGAGGCCTCGCAGCTCCACTGATCCCGGGTTCGGGAGGCCTCGCGGCTCCGCTGATCCCAGCGGTAATATGCTGGGAGGCATATTACCCTTTTACTATATAGGATAGAGGCCTGGTGCACGGGTGGGGGCCGGCTGGTTTGCCCTGAAGGGTGTCCTGGATCAGTGTGGGGGTCCCGCTTGGGTGCCTGGCCAGCCTCGGTGAGAGGCTGATGGCTGTTTGCAGCTGGTCACACCTCCTTCAGGGTGGGGGTCCCCACTAGGGTGCCTGGCCAGTCTGGGTGAGGGGCTGAGGGCCGTTTTCAGGCTGGCAGGAAACTGTAGCTCCCAACCTCTCCTTTTTTTCTTTTATTCTGGGATTTATTTACCTTCTATGGCTATCACTGGAGCTGAGAGCCGGCTTTAGCTCTGAGGCCGGCTCCAGCTTGAGGCCTCGGCTGCTGAAAGCAGGAATCTAGGGTTTGTTTGGGTTCTATAATTGCAACATTGCTTTGGTCCTGCTTGCTGCAGCTCTGATGGCTGAAAGCAGGTATCTGGGTTTTGTTTAGCTTCTATAATTGCAACATAGTTGCTTAGAGTGCAGCTCAGAGGCCGGCAAGGCAGGCAGGGAACCTTGGCTTCCTCCATCACTGGAGCAATCAAGCTTCCTGTTCGCTTCAGCTGCATGGCTGCCGGCTGCCATTTTGGTTGGCAGTTAATTTGCATATCACCCTGATTAGCCAATGGGAAGCGTGTCAGAGGTACGGTTAATTACCATGTTTGTCTATTATTAGATAGGACTAGAGGCCCGGTGCACAAAAATTTGTGCACTTGGGGGGGGGGAGGGCCCTCAGCCCGGCCTGTGCCCTCTCGCAGTCTGGGACCCCTCGGGGGATGACCACTTGCTGGCTTAGGCCTGCTCCCCGGGGAATTGGGCCTAAGATGGCAATCAGACATCCCTCTGGCAGCCCGGCAGCCCTCGGGGGATGTCCACTTGCCAGCAGGGAGCAGACCTAAGCTGCAGTCAGACATCCTTAGCACTGCTGAGGAAGCAGGAGAGGCTCCCACCACCACCGCTGTACTGGCAGCCATCAGCCTGGCTCGTGGCTGAGCAGAGCTTCCCCATGTGGGAGCGCACTGACCACCAGAGGGCAGCTCCTGCATTGAGCATCTGCCCCCTGGTGGTCATTGTGTGTCATAGTGACCAGTCATTCCCAGTCTTTCTGCTGTTAGGGTCAGTTTGCATATTACCCTGTTACTATATAGGATAGAGGCCTGGTGCATGGGTGGGGGCCAGCTGGTTTGCCTTGAAGGGTGTCCCAGATCAGGGTGGGGGTCCCACTGGGGTGCCTGGCGGCTGATGGCTGTTTGCAGCTGGTCACACCCCCTTTAGGGGTGCCTGGCCAGTCTGGGTGAGGGGCTGAGGGCCGTTTTCAGGCTGGCGGGCGACTGAAGCTCCCAGCCTCTCCTTTTTTTCTCTTTCTTTTTTTATTCTGGGATTTATTTACCTTCTATAATTGAAATATTGTTGCCGTCACTGGCGCTCCCAGCTCTGAGGCCGTGGCCAGCTGAAGTCAGGTATCTGGGGTTGTTTAGCTTCTATAATTGAAACACTGTTGCCTTCCTGCTCGCTCCAGCTCTGAGGCCATGGCCTGCTGAAAGCAGGTACCTGGGGTTTGTTTAGCTTCTATAATTGAAACTCTGTTGCTTTCGGGCTCAGAGCCAGGCCACGGCAGGCGGAGAACTTTGGCTTCCTCCATCACTGGAGCAAGCAAACCTCATGTTCGCTTCAGCTTCGTGGCTGCCGGCCACCATCTTTGTTGGCAATTAATTTGCATATCGCCCTGATTAGCCAATGGGAAGCGTAGCGGAGGTATGGTTAATTACCCTTTTTGTCTTTTATTAGATAGGTCTAGAGGCCCAGTGCACAAAAATTTGTGCACTTGGGGAGGAGGTCCCTCAGCGCGGCCTGTGCCCCTTGCAGTCTGGGACCCCACGGGGGATGACCACTTGCTGGCTTAGGCCCGCTCCCTGGGGGATTGGGCCTAAGCTAGGAGTCAGACATCACTCTGGCAGCCCAAGAGCCCTCGGGGGATGTTCACTTGCCAGCGGGGAGCAGGCCTAAGCTGCAGTTGGACATCCTTAGCGCTGCTGAGGAGGTGGGAAAGGCTCCCGCCACCACTGCTGTACTGGCAGCTGGCAGCCTGGCTTGTGGCTGAGCAGAGCTCCCCATGTGGGAGCGCACTGACCACCAGGGGGCATCTCCTGCATTGAGCATCTGCCCCCTGGTGGTCAGTGTGTCTCATAGTGACCAGTCATTCCCAGTCGTTCTGCTGTTAGGGTCAATTTGCATATTACCCTCTTTTTTTTTAAATATATTTTATTGATCTTCCACAGAGAGGAAGGGAGAGAGACAGAGAGTTAGAAACATCAATGAGAGAGAAACATCGACCAGCTGCCTCCTGCACATCCCCCACTGGGGACGCGCCCACAACCCAGGCACATGCCCCTGACCAGAATCGAACCTGGGACCCTTCAGTCCGCAGGCCAACACTCTATCCACTAAGCCAAACCGGCTTCGGCTGCATATTACCCTTTTATTATATAGGACTGCCTGGCCAGCCTGGGTGAGGGACTGATGGCTGTTTGCAGACTGGCCACAGCACCTTCAGTGTGGGGGTCCCCACTGGAGTGCCTGGCCAGCCTGGGTGAATGGCTGATGGAAGTTTGCAGGCTGGCCAAGCCCCACAGTAGGGACCCTCACCCCATGAGGTTGTGGCCATCCTGGGTGAGGGGCTGATGGCTGTTTGCAGGCTGGCCACGACCCCAGCCACCCAAGCTCCCAGTGGAGGCTGGCTAGAAGCAGGTATCTGGGATTTATTTGTCTTCTATAAAAACTTTGTTGCCATGAGCGGAGGCCACAGCCAGCTCAGGGCAGGCGGGAAGCTTGGCTTCCTCCATCGCCCGGGCAACCAAGCCTCTTGCTTGCTCCAGCTCCGTGGCTGCCGGCTGCCATCTTGGTTGGGTTAATTTGCATATAGTCGCTCTGACTGGCTGGTGGGCATGGGTTGGGGTGTAGACAAGGTACAATTAGCATCTTTGTCTTTTATTAGTGTAGATTATATATATATATATATATACATATATATATATATATATATATATATATATATATACATATACATACACACACACACACACACACACATACATATTACTTTAAGCAATACAAAAAAGATTGCAAAGTTGCTTTCTTCCTGCTATTTGTTTCAAGTTTTAAGAACAGCCAATGAATATATGCACTGCCTTTGGTTTTACCAAAACAGAACATCCTGCCCCTCAGGAGTTCTGTATTCAATCTCAGTTAATTTAAAGTTTAAAAGTGACCACTCTTCATTGGTTGAGCATCGACCCATTAATCAGGAGGTCATGGTTCGATTCCTGGTCAGGGTACATGCCCAGGTTGAGGGTTTAATCCCCAGTAGGGGGCATGCAGGAGGCAGCTGATTAAAGTTTCTCTCTCAGCATTGATGTTTCTCTCTCTCTTCCCCTCTCCCTTCCTCTCTCTGAAGTCAGTAAAAACATATTTAAAAAAATAAAAGTGAGCCGAAACCGGTTTGGCTCAGTGGATAAGAGCATCGGTCTGCGGACTGAAAGGTCCCAGGTTCGATTCCAGTCAAGGGCATGTACCTGGGTTGCAGTCATATCCCCAGTGGGAGATGTGCAGGAGGCAGCTGATCGATGTTTCTCTCTCATCGATATTTCTAACTCTCTATCTCTCTCCCTTCCTCTCTGTAAAAAAATCAATAAAATATATTTTAAAAAAATAAAAAATAAAAAAAAAAATAAAAGTGAGCCCTAGCTGGTTTGGCTCAGTGGACAGAGCATCGGCCTGCGAACTGAAGGGTCCCAGGTTCGATTCCAGTCAAGGGCACATGCCCGGGTTGCAAGCTCGAACCCCAGTGGAGGGCATGCAGGAGGCAGCTGATCAATGATTCTCTCTCATCATTGATGTTTCTATCTCTCTTTCCCTCTCCCTTCCTCTCTGAAATCAATAAAAGTATATTAAAAAATAAAACTGACCACTCTCGCCCAGCCCTGGTGTGGTTCAGTGGATTGAGCATTGCCCCTTGCACCAAGAGGTCACCAGTTCAACTCTGGTCAGGGCACATGCCAGGGTTGCCTGTTTGGTACCCCAGTGGGAAGTGTGAGAGAGGATGTATCCAATCTATGTTTTTCTCTCTTCTCTCTCTCTTGCTCTCTCTCTCCATACCTCTCTCTCTAAAAAAATCAATTAAAAAACTATTTTTTTCAAGGGCGGGGGAAAAAGGGAGATATGTGTGGTACCCTTTGTAATACTTTAAGCAATAAAAATAAAAAAATAAAAAGACAAAAAAACAAAAACAAAAACAACTATTTTTTTAAAAAATGACCACTCTTTCATGTCTTCCCACTCAAATTGTGCAAGCTACCTTCTTTACCACAAAACATTTAAGTAACTTCTCCCTTGAGTTCTATATTGTACTTAGCAATTTAGTAAGTGCTACTTTAAGTAGAAATGCAGTTATCTCTCTGGGTCTTAATCTAAAGGTGGGTAGATTTAAACAAACTAAAAACAAACACACACAAAAGCCATAAAAACACAAAATCCTCAACCAAACATTAGGAAGCCAAAGTTACACACACAAAAGGCAATGATGCCCACCAATCCAAAATTGTTTTAGGGTAAAAGCTAAGTCTAATTTTGAAGTTAAATTCAGTCTTAAGCCTAAATGTAAGAGCAAAAACTGTAAAACGCTTAATAGAAAGAAAACACAGGTGTAAATTTTCGGGACCTTGGATTAGGCAATGGTTTCTTATATATGACACTAAAGCATAGCAAAAAATGAAAATAAAAAATAAATCAGACTTCATAAAAATTAAAAGCCTGTGTTGTTTTGAAAGTACAACCCACAAAATGGGAGAAAATATTTACAAACCATATATCTGATAAGGGTCTAACATCTAGAATACATAACAAAAGACTAAACTCAACAACAAAAAGAGAAATAACCAATTTTTTAAATGGGCAAAGGACTTGAATAGACATTTCTCCAAAGAAAATATACAATGGTGAGGATGTGGAGAAAAGGGAACCCTCATGCACTATTGGTGGGAATGCAGATTCGTGCAGACACTATGGAAAATAGTATGGAGTTTCTTCAAGAAATTAAAAACGGCCCTAACCAGTTTGGCTCAGTGGATACAGCGTCGGCCTGTGGACTGAAGGATCCCAGGTTCGAGACCGGTCAAGGGCATGTACCTTGGTTGTGAGCACATCCCAATAGGGAGTGTACAGGAGGCAGCAGATCTATGTTTCTCTTTCATTGATATTTATAACTCTCTATCCCTCGCCCTTCCTCTCTGGGATTTGTTTGTGAAATAAATCAATAAAACATATATTTTTATGATCCCTGGTCCTGGTACTTACAGGAGGCAATTGATGGATGTTTCTCTCTCACACTGATGTTTCTTTCTCTCTCTTCCCTTCCTCTCTCTCTAAAATCAGTAAAAGCATATCCTTAGGTGAGGGTTAAAAAAAAAAAAAAAAAACTCATGTGAGAGGTGCTCTCTGTGAAAAAAATCAATAAAAATATATATTTTTAAAAAAAGAAATTCAAAATGGACCTGCCTTATGAGTCAGCGATTCCACTTCTGGATATTTAGAAAAAACCCAACACACACAAAAAACAGTAATTCGAAAGAATATATGTACCTCTATGTTCATTGTAGCATTATTTACAATAGCCAAGATATGGAAGCAACCCAAGTACCCATCAATAGATGAGGGATAAAAAAAGTATAGTACACATATACAATGGAATATTACTTGGCCATAAAAAAGAGTGAAATCTTATCATTTCCAACAGCATACACAAACCTACAGGTTATTATGCTCAGTGAAATAAGTCAGTCAGAGAAAGACAAATACCATATGATTTCACTTATATGGAATCTAAAAAACAAAATAAACAAACAAAACTGAAAAGACTCATAGACACAAAAAGCAACCTGGTGGTTGCCAGAGGGAAGGAAGTTTGGGGGTTGGGTGATAGAGGTGAAGGCATTAAGAAGTATAAATTGGTAGTTACAAAATAGTTAAGGGGGTTGTAAGTAGAGCATAAGAAGTATAGCCAATAATGTTGCAATAACTATGTCTGGTGCTAGCTGGGGTACTGGAAATATTGAGTAAAGTATGTAAATATATGATTATCTAATCCCTAAGCTGTATAACTGAACCATACAAAATAAAATTGAGGGGGAAAAAGAAGATATACAAATGGCCAATAAAGCACATAAAAAGAGGCTCAACATCACTAGTCATTAGGAAAGTGCGACTCAAACCACAATAAAATACCACTTCACACTAACTAGGATGGCTATAATCAAAATGAGGACATTAACAAGTGTTAGGGAGGATGTGGAGAAACTGGAACCCTCAGACATTGCTACCGGGTAAGTAAAATGATGCAGCTTCTTTGGAAAACAGTTTAGCAGTTCCTCAAAAAGTTAAACATTGCCGAAACCAGTTTGGCTCAGTGGATAGAGCGTCGGCCTGCGGACTGAAGGGTCCCAGGTTCGATTCCGGTCAGGGGCATGTGCCTGGGTTGCGGGCATATCCCCAGTGGGAGATGTGCAGGGGGCAGCTGATCGATGTTTCTCTCTCATCGATGTTTCTAACTCTCTGTCTCTCTCCCTTCCTCTCTGTAGAAAATCAATAAAATATATTTAAAAAAATAAAAAAATTAAAAAAAGTTAAACATAGAGTTATTATATGACCCAGCAATTCCACCTCTATGTATACACCCAAGAGAAACGAAAACATAATGTTTATACAAAAAGTTGTACACAAATATACTTAGCAGCAATATCCATAATAACCAAAAAGTGGAAGCAACCCAAATGTCCACCTATTAATCAATGGGTAAACAAACTTGGTATATGCATACAACGGGATATTATCTATACTAATAAAAGGGTAATATGCTAATTAGACCAGATTGACCGGACATCTTCTGGACGTCTGACTTCCTTCCAGACAAAGCCACAGCGGGGGGGCGGAGGGGGGGCGAGGCAGAGGCAGTTAGGGACAATCAGGCTGGCAGGGGAGCAAGCAGTTAGGGGCGTGATCAGGCAGGGAGGCAGGTGAGCGGTTAGGAGCCAGACCAGGGGTGGGCAAACTTTTTGACTCGAGGGCCACAATGGGTTCTTAAACTGGACCAGAGGGCGGGAACAAAAGCATGGATGGAGTGTTTGTGTGCACTAATATAAATTCAAAGTAAACATCTACACTAATAAAAGAGAAAAATGGTAATTGGCGTACGGCGATACCTTTTTCATTGGCTAATCAGGGCTATATGCAAATTAACTGCCAACTAAGATTGGCAGTTAACTGCCAACAAGATGGCGGCTAATTTGCATATGTAGGCACAATGCAGGGAGGCGAAAGGGAAAGCAGGAAGAAGCCCCCTGCCACTGACAGTGATCGGAAACCCAGGGGGGAGCTAAGAGCTGGGGGAGGGCAGGGCAAAGGCGGCCCCCCCAGCCATGATCGGAGAATCAGGCACCTTTGCCGCCCTGGCCAGTGAGAGCAGGAAGTAGGGGTGGAGCCAGCGATGGGAGCTGGGCACGGTCGAAGCTGGCAGTCCCAGGAGCTAGGGGTCCCTTGCCTGGGCCTAAAGCGAAGCCCACGATCGTGGCGCCCCCCACTGCCACTGCAGGTTCCCGCTACCTGGGCCGGACACCTAGGCCAGAGGCGTTAGGCCTGGGCAGGGGCGGAGCCTGCAATCGCGGGGAGCTGGGGGTCCCCTGCCCAGGCCTGACACCTCTGCCGGAGGCCTCAGGCCTGGTCAAGGGGCCGATCCGGTGATTGGTGATCGGAGGGTGATGAGGGTCAACTCCTCTGGCCGAGGCATCAGGCCTGGGTGGGGGGCGGAGCCGGGGGTTGGGGGGATATGATGGTCCCCTTGCCCAGGCCTGAAGCCTGGGTCAGAGGCGTCAGGCTTGGGCGGGGGGTGGAGCAAGCGATCAGAGGGAGATGGGAGTCCCCTGCCCAGGCATGATTCCTGGGCCAGAGGCCTCAGGCCTGGGCGGGGGCCAGAGCCAGTGATCGGGGGGAGATGGGGGTCCCCTGTCCAAGCCTGACACCTCTGGCGGAGGCGTCAGGCCTGGGCAAGGGGCCGATCAGGTGATCGGAAGGTGATGGGGGTCAACGCCTGAGGGCTCCCAGTATGTGAGAGGGGGCAGGCTGGGCTGAGGGACACTCTCTCCCCCACCCCCACACCCAGTGCACGAATTTCGTGCACCGGGCCCCTAGTCATTACATAAAAGGGTACGGTCTTTTTTTTTTTTTTTTTTTTAGTTTTATTCATTTCAAACGGGCCGGATCCGGCCCGCGGGCCGTAGTTTGCCCACGGCTGAGCCAGAGGTCCCGGATTGCGAGAGGGTGCAGGCCGGGCTGAAGGACCACACAAATTTCGTGCACTGGGCCTCTAGTTCAGCCATAAAAAGAAGTACTGATACACACTAGAATATGGATGAACCCTGAAAACATTATAATTAGTGGAAGAATCCAGACTAAAAAAAAAAAGCCACATATTGAATTATTCCACTTATTCGAAATGTCCAGAATAGGCAAATCCACAGAAACAGGAAGTAGATTAGTGTTTGCCAGGGGCTGAGAAGAGAGGAATGGAAAGTGAATGCTATGGTGTGTATAGGGTCTCATTTGGGATGGGTGACATATTCTGAAATTAGTGGTGATGATTGCACAACTTTGTGTATATACTAAAAACCGAAAAGGGTGGGCTTTATGGTATATGAATCATATCTCAAGTAAAAAAAAAAAAATCAGTCTTGATATTGTAGGGGAGAAAAAGTCTTCCTTAACTCTCTTAGGGCCTTGGCTGGGCCTGCAAATTAAACTGACAAAGGCAGAAAAGCATACAAATTAATGTTTAAGTCACACAAAGCCTTCATAAGGAAACGAGGACCTAAAGAAGCCCGAAACTGATATACTTTTTATCCTGGGTTGATGAAGAGTGGACAATCTGAAAGAACAGGACGGGTTAAGGAATATGAGGTAAATGTGGTAAACTACGAGAAACTGAGCAAGGCCTGTTTGTTAGGATTCTTAGTGTCCATTTGTCTTCAGAGACAAGGATGCTCCTTTCCTCCAGGTATAGGGAGGGCACCTCTCACGTGAGGTTTTTTTTTTTTAACCCTCACCTAAGGATATGCTTTTACTGATTTTAGAGAGAGAGAAAGGGAGGAGAGAGAAAGAAACATCAATGTGAGAGAGAAACATCCATCAATTGCCTCCTGTAAGTACCAGGACCAGGGATCAAGCCCACAAACTAGGTATGTGCCCTGACCAGGAATCAAATCCACAACCTTTCAGTGTATGGGACGATGTTCCAACCAACTGAGCCACCCGGCCGGGGCTCACATAAGGACTTTATGGCCTGCTTCAGGGAAGAAGGGCAAAGTAAGAGAGGTTCCAGTGACCTCCCTGCTTCTGCTGTTTCCTCAAACTCCCTCAGCTTAAAATATTCAATGTGCCAAGGTACGATATTTTAGAGTGACATGTCCTGAACCCCTCCATCAATTTCTTACTAGGATTTAACCCAATATTAACTTGGATTTCCTCCAATCCTATCTTTCATAAAATGAAACCTTTCAAAGTCCTGTTGACATTTGTCTAATAAATATACTAAAAGAACACACTCATAAATATGCTAAAAGAATGCACTCATCAATAGTTTATTTTCTTCTGGAGATTGTAAAAGAGTAAGGTTATATGACGTTTAAAACTACTGTATTTACAAATTAAAAAAAAATACGTTTCACACTTATTAACCCCTTCTTTCCCACAGCACCAGGTAATATAATGTATCACTAACATAGGTCATTTGGAACACTGAATGCCAAGAAAAGGTAACAATGTTTTAAAACTAACTCTAAAATTTTCCAATGTCGCCGAAACCGGTTTGGCTCAGTGGATAGAGCGTCGGCCTGCGGACTGAGAGGTCCCGGGTTCGATTCCTGTCAAGGGCATGTGCCTGGGTTGCGGGCACGTCCCCAGTGGGGGATGTGCAGGAGGCAGCTGATCGATGTTTCTCTCTCATCGATGTTTCTAGCTCTCTATCTCTCTCCCTTCCTCTCTGTAAAAAATCAATAAAATATATTTTAAAAAAAAAAATTTCCAATGTCATTTTCCTAAAGAAATAAAACTTTTGCCCAGCTAGTGTGGCTCAGTGGTTGAGCATCAACCTATAAACCAGGAGGTCACAGCTGGATTCCAGGTTGACTCCCAGTCAGGGGCACCTGCCCCGGATTGAGGCTCGATCCCCAGTGGGGAGCATGCACAAGGTGGCCGATCAGTGATTCTCTCTCATCATTGATGTTTCTATCTCTCCCTCTCCTTTCCTCTCTCTGAAATCAATAAAAAAACATAATTTTTTAAAAAACAAAACTTTTATAAAAAGCAACATGTTTTGTTTACTTTTAAAAATATGTTTTTATTGATTTTAGAGAGGGGGAGGGAAAGACATAAACATCAAAGATGAGAGAGAATCACTGATCCCCACTGGGGATTGAGCCCGAAACCTATACAAGTTGTCAAAATGTTCATGTTAAAGCCTGTGCTTCTGATGGCAAAAGGACATGCACTTTCTTTCCCTCCCTAAAGTGAGTTAGCCAGCATGTTAAAAAGCAGAATGGCCGAAACCGGTTTGGCTCAGTGGATATAGCATCAGCCTGTGGAATGAAAGGTCCCAGGTTCGAATCCGGTCAAGGGCATGTACCTGGGTTGCGCACATCCCCAGTAGGAGATGTGCAGGAGGCAGCTGATCAATGTTTCTCTCTCATCGATGTTTCTAACTCTCTATCACTCTCCCTTCCTCTCTGTAAAAAATCAATAAAATATATTTTTAAAAAAAAGCAGAATGAATTAAATATTCAGGAAAATGCTTTCTGAGCCCAAAGGTCAACTTCTCAGAAAAATGCCTTCTTGGAATTTAGTGAATCACAACTTACTCATTTTATTTACCTACTAGAGGCCCGGTGCACAAATTCGTGCACAGGTAGGGTCCAGCTGGCCCACCCCAATCCAGGCCATCAGGATGGGGTCAGCCAGGGAGAGGACTGCAGGCCTTTGGCTGGCCGGCCCTGCCCCCCGGTCAAACTCCTGGTCAAGGGGATAATTTGCATATTAGCCTTTTATTATATAGGAGGATAAAGCAGCTATTCAAAGTTAATAACTTCATATTTAATTATGATCATTACAAACTTACTTTTCAATCAACAACACTGACCAATTAATATCTATAGGTAGTAGACGATGAAAATTATTCATAGTATGTGTAAGGACCAAAACAGACCCTAAAAAATTATGAAAATAACCTCTTCTAATTCTTAAATAGCCCCTATTCATTTCTGTAAGGAGGTAATCCAGTTCATACTTAAAAGCCTCCTTAAAGCCCTAACCGGTTTGGCTCAGCGGATAGAGCATCAGCCTGCGGACTCAAGGGTCCCAGGTTCGATTCCGGTCAAGGGCATGTACCTTGGTTGCGGGCATATGCCCAGTAGGGGGTGTGCCTAAGCAGCTGATCGATGTTGTTTCTCTCTCGTCGCTGTTTCTAACTCTCTATCCCTCTCCCTTTCTCTCTGTAAAAAATCAATGAAATATATTTAAAAAAAAAAAAAAGCCTCCTTAAAAACTAGCACCTTAGGCATTTGTCAGTTTGACTCAGCAGTTAGAGTGTCCACCAGCCAAGGGCAATACCTTGGTTGCACAGAGTTGTCCCCAGCCCCTTTCGGGGCACATGTGGGAGGCAACCAATCAATGTGTCTCTCTCACATCAATGTTTCTCTTTCCCTCTCCCTCTCCTCTCTCCCTTCCCCTCTCTCTAAAAACAAAAATCAATGGAAAAAATATCCTCAGTTGAGGATTAAAAAAAATAACTAGCACCTTAAGTCAGTGAGTTTAGCAATTATTATCCAATGGGATGCTTGGGACAACGGACTGGTTATTTGGAAAAGAAAATCTATCTAGATCCTCACCTCACACCAAATACTAGCATTAATTATAGATTAAAAAGTAAAATAAAAAAATCAAATTGTACCACACAAAAAAATAGTGTCAATTCAATCTGAAGGGCACTTTAAGCATGAATGGAAATAAGCCTAAATAATAAAATCAAGTGATCACATAAAAAAAATAAAATCTTCTATTTAAAAAAGAGGGCAGCCTGGCTGGAGTGGCTCAGTTGGTTTGAGTGTCGTCCTGTGCACTGAATGGCTACCTGTTGATTCCTAGTCAGAGCACATACCTGGGTTGTGGGTTCAATCCCCAGTCAGGGCAAGAGCAAAAGGCAAGCGATAAGTTTCTCTCTTTCTCTCTTCCCCTCACTCCCCGCCCTCCACCCAGTTCCTCTAAGCATGTCCACAGGTGAGAATTTTAAACCATTGTACGCCATAAGCGTCTATAGAAGCAAGTGACGGAACTTCCCCACATGCCAAGAGCATCTATTAAAAAAAGTTTTAGCCCTAACTAGTTTGGCTCAGTGGATAGAGCGCCAGCCTGCGGACTGGAGGGTCCCAGGTTCCTGTCCGGTCAAGGGCATGTACCTTGGTTGCAGGCACATCCCCAGTAGGGGGTGTGCAGGAGGCAGCTGATTGATGTTTCTCTCTCATCGATGTTTTTGACTCTCTATCCTTCTCCCTTCCTCTCTGGAAAAAATCAATAAAATATATATTTTTAAAAATGTTTTCCCTAAGTGGCAGCCCTGATCGACTTTAAAATCATTTTTGGGGAGAATTTTCAGCTGAAATAATTCAAGAACATCTGAATTTTGAGTGATATATTTATTTTTATAATATTCATTGCAAGTTGATTTTTTTAATTCAAAATATCGTGGTGTGTGGGGACGGTTTCCGTTTTGGACACATGGCAGTTAACTGGTTAAAAAAAGAAAAGGAAAGGGGGAGGCAATAAATAAACAGATTATAAATACATTTATATCCTTTATATATAAAAAAACTTTATACAAATAAGATTTTAAAAGTCCACAAAAATCCCAATAAATAAAAATCACAACAAATAAGCCAAAAACAAAGGACAGAAACACACTCCAAAAGACTTGAAAGTCGAAACAGAAAATTAAATAGCTAATAACAGTTGAAATATGCTCACAAATAATGCAATAAATGCTAAGTACATTAAGATGCCATTTTCGATCTATCAAATTAGCAAAGGTGTTACAGTCTCCAGTGCTGTCAAGGGTCACAAGTAAATATCGCTGATAGCGGTACACACTGGCACATCTTTTCAGTAAAGTACTTTAGCAAGATGTTTCAGGGATCTTAAATATATTTTAGCTATTGATCTAGTAAATTCATTTCTGAGAATCTATCTAAAAAATATCCAAATGCAATAAAAGTTATACACAAAGATATACACAAAGTGTTATCTAAAATTAAGAGCGAGAAACACCGCTAATATCCAAACAACAGTAGAAACACCACAAATATGCAACCAAATGTTGAATTCATAAACATTAAATAAGTGATCTATCCATAGAAGTAAAAATAGCATTTATGAAGAATTTTAAATTTTAGGTTTTCTGATTTAGAGCAGAAAAGGAAAATTTCCAACTCAGTCCAATGCCAATTATCCAGTAGTAAGTATCAAGTTTGCCTGAGGAATTAAATTTCCACAAGAAACGTATTCATGCTGAATGGCGCTTGTATCTATGTTTTTGAAATGGGAATGTAACAGCTTCAGGCCCCTTCCATAGGGCCTGCAGGGGCCAGGATCTTAAGAGGGCAGCAGACATTCGATCAGCGGTTCTCAACCTGTGGGTCTCGACCCCTTTGGGGGTCGAACGACCCTTTCACAGGGGTCGCCTAAGAAATAAATATTTCACAATATATAATTAAATATTGTTTTTGTGATTAACCACTATGCTTTAATTATGTTCAATTTGTAACAATGAAAATACATCCTGCATATCAGATATTTACATTACGATTCATAACAGTAGCAAAATTACAGTTATGAAGTAGCAACGAAAATAATTTTATGGTTGGGGGTCACCACAACATGAGGAACTGTATTAAAGGGTCGCGGCATTAGGAAGGTTGAGAACCACTGCATTAGATAGAGATGACTGCTGCGTGTCAGCCACCCATGCCCGAGTCCTGGCACATCACACACGCAGAAGGTGTTGCTAATGTGCTGAATGAATGAGATGCTCCCTTTCCAGCGGCAGCTCTGCCTACCCCGAATGGTTCTCGAGTTTCCCTCCTTTTAACCAAAAAACTCGAGGAGGCCCGTGCAGCGGACCCAGTCCCGGGAACCGCTTCTCGCCCAGTTCGGGCCTCCCTTCCTGTCTCCACCAAAAGGCTCCAAGCTCCTCCCCACTGAGGGCACCGCCACCAAGCCGCCCCCCAGGCCCTGACTCAGTACCCGCGCCCATTCTCGGACGACCAAGCTTCTTTCTCCCCGTAAGCCCGCGCCACTCAGCAGAGTGACCGGCCTCGCCCGGGACCGCTCCCCACTTTTCTGAATGTAACTCCCTCGGAGCCAGCCCCCTTGACAGCTGCTGCCCCGGGCAGTACCTGAGCCACAGACCAAGCATCCGGAGAGAACCAGGAGCAGCCGCACTGCCCCGCCGCCCCGGGGCCCTCCGCCCCAGGGCCGGGCATCCACTGCAGGGGAGACCGCCACTTTCATGCCTCCCGCCATAGTCGCCTCCCGCCACCGCCTCCTCACGTGTCCCTCCCCAGCAACTAATCTCGAACAGGCAGGGCCAGCAGCCTATCCCCTGCAAGACCCGCCCCATAACAACCAATTGGATGGGAGGAGCTTCAAGCTCGCAGTCCCTAGCGGACCGTATAATCCCGCCTCTTGGAAACTGACGCGAGAGGGCGGGAGCAGCAGCTTTCAGCCTATTAGAACTCGCTTTTAGCAATGGCGACAGGAAGATTCCACCCCTTAACAACATGCTTCCGTCTCCAGTTTATTTACAACTGGTGCGATTGATGGTAAGCTTAGCCAATAGAAAATCACAATGGGCGAGGCCTCCTTGACCGAACTTGATATTTCCATGGAAACTGTCTCAAGTTCCTTCTGTTTTCTTTCTTTTTTATCACGATCTTTTTGTTAAGGGTAACTTATAACTGAGAGATCTTTATCAGTGGGGCCTGACGGGGCAAGTTTTAAAAGATGACTGTGTTTTCTAAGGCCCTGAATTATTTAAAGCAGAAGTCACACACAAAAATGTGTGGTCAGCCAAAACCGGTTTGGCTCAGTGGATAGAGCGTCGGCCTGCGGACTGAAGGGTCCCGGGTTCGATTCCGGTCAAGGGCATGTGCCTGGGTTGCGGGCACATCCCCAGTGGGAGATGTGCAGGAGGCAGCTGATCGATGTTTCTCTCTCATCGATGTTTCTAACTCTCTATCTCTCTCCCTTCCTCTCTGTAAAAAATCAATAAAATATATTAAAAAAAAAATGTGTGGTCAGTGTGTCATAGGAATAAATATTAGCATTTTAAAATGTAGTCATAGGATAATTTTCTGAAGTGAAATAAATGTGTGGATTAAGAGAAAGGTTTTTATTCCTCACATCTTGTGAGACAAATATTATCTCCATTTAAGAAGCAGCCAAGGCAGCCCTGGCACAGGGAGTAGCTCAGTTGGTTAGAGCATCCTCCTGATATGCCAAGGCTGCAGGCATGCTCCCCACTCAGGACACATATAAGAATCAACCAATGGCCGAACTGGTTTGGCTCAGTGGATAGAGCGTCGGCTTGCGGACTGAAGGGTCCCAGGTTCGATTCCAGTCAAGGGCATGTACCTGGGTTGTGGGCACATCCCCAGTGGGGGGCGTGCAGGAGGCAGCTGATCAATGTTTCTCTCTCACTGATGTTTCTAACTCTCTATCCCTCTCCCTTCTTCTCTGTAAAAAATCAATAAAATATATTAAAAAAAAAAAAAGAATCAACCAATGAATGCATAACTAAGTGGAACATTAAATGGATATTTCTCTCTCTCCCTCCCTGCCTTCTTCTCTCTCTCAAATCAATAAAAGAAATTTAAAAAGAAGCCAAGGCTAAGAGAGGCAGAAGAACCTGCCCAAGATTGCATAGTTAGTTGGGCTGGACTGTGTTTCCAACCCACGTCTGTCTTAACACTACAAAGCCTGAGTTCTTTCTATGCATCAAGCTGCTTCCCATTAAATGATTTCACACAGTGTGGGCTTAGCAGAGTGTACATAACAGGTGTTCAGTAAATGTTAGTAGAAATTGAAGCATCTTAGTTTAAAAATATTTTTATTGATTGTTAGAAAGGAAGGGAGAGGGAGAGAGAGAGAAACATCAATATGAGAGCAGAACATCGATCATCAATTGTCTGGCTGCCTCCTGCACACCCTTACCGGATTTGAGCCCCAAACCTGGCATATGCCCTGACCAGAAATCAAGCAAGCAACCTTTCAGAGCGTGGAATGATGACCAACCAACTGAACCACATTGGCCAGGGCAAAGCATCTTTTTTTTAAAGAGGAGCTGATAGTGGTGGTGGTGAGTAGGAACACTAGAGATGATAAAACTTAATGAATTGGAGAGAAACTCAGGGAAAGAGGTAACTGCTGGGGATTGTTCAAGCTTTCAGAAATGAGGAATTTTTAAAAAGTCAATATGGGACTGAGCCATGGGTAAGAGAAGAAATTTTACCCTCATAAAGAAAGTCTAGGCCACCCCTGAGACAATGGTCACCCTATGTCTCATACACATAGTCCCTTAGCTGACCTAGAGAGGTCAATATCAACAGTAATAAATCACATTGATATTAGTATCCTTGATAGCATGTGATAAAAATGGCATTTTTATCTCTGTGGTCTCCCCCCTCAAACCCATAAAACTAATATAATCATGAGAAAAACATTAAGCAAATTCCAATAGAGAGGCATCCTATAAATACTCCTCAAAACTGTCAAGTCATCAAAAACAAGGAAAGTCTGAACAGCCAAGAGGAACCTGAGACATGAGAACCAAATCTAATATGGTATCATGTATGGGATCCTGGAACAGAAAAGAAAATTACATAGAAACTAAGGAAATCTGAACAAACTACAGATTTTTAATTAATGACAATATATCAATAGTGATTCATTAATAGTGGCAAATGTACCGATACTAATATAATAATAGTGGAAACTGGATATGGGGTACATGGGAACTCCCTGGACTATGTTCTCAGTTTGTTTGTGTGAACCAAAAACTTTAAAAATAATTTGTGTACACACACACACACACACACACACACACACATACACACACACATTTCATTTCCTACCAGGCCCCAAATTCTCATTATTCAGAGCTCACACTTTAGTTTTGACTAAAGGCCAGAGAACCGGGGGACTAACTCCAGGTTTGGGAACTAATTCCAGATCACTGACCACTGACTGCTAAAATTTAACAATGAGATGTACAGTGGTATGACTGGTTATCCATAAATACTTCACACCTTACCATCCAATTGAATTCTGTCTGTCACTTCGCAGTAATTACCCAAGATGTTTTTGGCATTGTTTTAATAATGAGGACACTGGTCATAACTTTGAGAATCATTTTCAGAGTGTATAGCATACATTGCAATGAATATTCATTACCTGCAGGTGGATCTGATTTATGCAAATAACCAAAAGAACTCAAGCCAAGATTGATGAGTAAATGGGTTAGGAAATCTGGATAGCAAATGTATTTCAGAATTTTTTTGAACTTTAGAAAGGTAACATGGTGCATACACGATGTAGTGCAACAATCCCAATGGGGTCTGGGATAGTACCCTGTAATTGAACAAATGTGTATGTCTGCAATGAGCTATATGAATAGTCACACTGGGATAAACCTGTGTGATAACCAAAAACTACATATTATCTCGTGTAAGTTTAGATCAGGTCTGCCACAAAATAACTTCAGATCAAATTAGGGCTTGTCATCAAATGAGTTATGAAAAACTTGGTTTTCATAATTTTTTTCATTTCGGAAAAGGATTGCAAATGGCGAGTATTTGATGAAGAATTTCCCAAAGTTTTGGGAAGAAGCACTCTATTCTACTTACTCCATCACCCAAGCTAGAAGCTCAAGAGTCACCCTAACCCTTCTTTTTCCCCAACCCCTTAGCCACTCAATCAACAGGTCTTATTAATTTAAATCTTTTGAAATCCGTTCTGTCCTCTCTATCTTATGCCAATGATTTAGTCCAGCACCTTTCGATTTCTCACATTTAATTTCCTGCAAGCTGGCCTCTCTGATGTTTTTGCAGCCATAAAACTCTTTCTCCACACCACTCCTAAATGCAGATCTGACCTTATCACTGCCATATGACAAGATCTTTATGGTTCCACAGAATCTTCTGTGATAAAGTCCAGGGTCCTTAGTATGATCCAAAACACAGAGCTAAAGAAACAACTACAGCAGTGCTATTCAAAGTTTCTTACCAATCTGCAAAGAAAAAAATTTCAGAAATTAAATGTAAGCATTTAGGAACTTTTGCAGCAATTCAAGAGAAATTTTATATTTATTGAGGCTAATAAAAATGGGGATTTTATTTTACTTTTTGTGTATTTTATAGAAGTAGTGGATAGCAGATTGGAATTTTTTTAAATTGGCCCTTTACTATAGTTCGAGAAGCCCTAGTCTATAATTTTTGTTGTTGTTAATCCTCACCAGAGGATATTTTTTCCATTGATTTTTAGAGAGGGAGGGAAGGGAGAGTGAGAGAGAGACAGAAACATCCATGTCAGAGAGACACAACAATTGGTTGCCTCCACGCACCCAGACCAGGTGGAGAAGGAACTTGAAATCCAGGTAAACTTGACCAGGAATTGAACCCACAGATCCTTGGGGGTGGTTCGTGGGCCGATGCTCTACCACTGAGCCAGGGCCCTAGTCTATAAATCCTAATGGAATGGCCTTGTACACCTCCCTGGGCTCCTTTTTTACCACCACCATCCCCATCCAGCAACAGTGAACAATTTTTAGTTTCTCAAACGTATCATTCTATTTCATACGTCCATGTAAGTGTACATTCTGCTCTCTCTGACTTGATCATTTCTTTCTCCTGGAAATCTCCTATTCAGAAATCAAAATCCTAGGCTGCATCACCGCCTCCTTTGGATTTGTCCCCCACAACTCCAGGCAGAATAGGTCACTTGCTCCCTATCCTTCTGTCACTGTTTATACCCCTATTATAGCACTACTTGTTGAAATGTCTATCTCCCCTACTAGTCTGTGAGCTCTTTAAAGGCAGTTACTTTGTCTCTGGAGGAGTGATGCATCTCTTGTAAGATGACTAAACTGAAGGACAACAATCCTTAGACCAGCAGTTCTCAACCTGTGGGTCGCGACCCCTTTGGCGGTCGAAGGACCCTTTCACAGGGGTCGCCTAAGACCATCCTGCATATCAGATATTCACATTATGATTCATAACAGTAGCAACATTACAGTTAGGAAGTAGCAACGAAAATAACTTTATGGTTGGGGGTCACCACAACATGAGGAACTGTATTAAAGGGTCGCGGCATTAGGAAGGTTGAGAACCACTGTTTTAGAAAAACAAGGAGCCAAAGTTGTGAGATTCACTGGAAACTTAAAGAAGGGGACACGCGCGAAAAACAAGTATCTCCACTTAAAATAGTTTTGCCCAGGTTCAGCTCCTTTTGAAGTAAAATCTGTGTCTACTGCCCTTGACAAAGTTGCTCAGGCCTGGGAAGAGCATCATCAACTCATTCATTTCAGAGGACCCACCAGCTATCAGACTTACCCAGGTGGTGTCCTGGGCTGAGGGTGAAACAAGCAACTATAATTTGTGTACAGAGAGCCATAAGGCCATTGAGAGATGGGAGGAATTAATTCTGCCTAGAGTGGGGATAAGAAGGAAAGGGCCCAGGAAGGTGACATTTGAACCAGACCTTGCTGAGTGAGCTTGCTTTTGCCTGGTGAACACTGGGGACGGGGGAAAGTGAACAGTGCAATCCACTCAATGAAAATCTGTAGGTGCCTAGGAATGAGAGTCCTTCCGGTTCAAAATTTCCTCCTCTTTTACACACTCTCTTCACTTCTTTCCTTTTCTTGGGGAACACTGGGACTGAGGATACTGTTTGCCTTCCTGGAAGAGTCCAGTGTTGACAGGTAATTAGCCAATTATTTATTAATAAATTATTTATAGACAATAAGCCAATTGATTAAATGGGATCCGAAGCTCTGCGTGCCTCTGAGAACTCTGAGGCAGGGGTGGGGCGAGCAGGGGAGTCAGGTAGGTAAGTGGTCCTGAGCCACCATGGGGAAATTGGGCCCAGAAGAGAAAAAGAAATGAAGATCTTGTGTTTGCCCTACCTTTCTGTCATCGCCCCACTCCCTGCCCCTTATCTTTGTTTTTCTTGTTTTTCATAGTCTAAGCCTTTCTGTCTCTCCTTTTCCTAAAGACTGGAAATTCCTTGTTCTCAACGGAAGGGAGTAGGAGGCGTGCTGGGGGTGGTAAGCGTGGGAGGGAAGCGCAGAACAGACTTCTCAGCAGCTCTGGCTGCCTGGCCTCTGGCGGAGTTTGACAAGTCAATGATTTTTTTTAAACGTACATATTTTTAAATCCACACCTAGGGGCTCTCACACACACACACAGAGAGAGAGAGAGAGAGAGAGAGAGAGAGAGAGAGAGAGAGAGAGAGAGATACACACAAGTAGATGTAAAGAAACACATCAATACACAACCTCAGGTACAGAGACACAAACTGGCAAAAGCATCTTAAATTTGCTTAGGATTTTACAATTGACAAAGTTTTTATATACGTCTTCTCATTTGATCCTCAAGACAACCCTGAGAAACAAAGATACGTGGCTCAAGAGTGTCGCTCTCACAGACAGGTTCGCGCCCAGACAGACCCTGCACAGCCCCCTCAGGCAGGGGCAGTCCTGCTCCGCGGGGATTTTCTCTCCTCCTTCCTCCGCGGCCGCGTTCCCGCCCCAGGACCGGCGAGCGGAACCGGCCCCCCCTCTCCTTCCCTAGGCCGGGACCCAGGCGCCCGGCGCCCCGTTGGTCACTGCCCCTTGCTTCACGCCCTACTCCGCCCTCTTCCCGGGTCCTGCGTCTCCCTCCGGATCCGGGGGCTCAGCGCCACCCCAAGAGGGCAGGTGGGAGGGGGGCGCCTCCAGCAGAGGCTGCGTGGGCGGAGGATGTGCGTCACGGGGAGCGTGGGCAGAGGGAGGGAGGAGGCACGTGGAACCCGCGGCCAGTGGCTGGCAGCCCAGGCTCCAAAATAACTGAAGGGGAGTGGGGGAGGGGGCACCCACACACCAGAGGGGTTGGGGTGGGTTTGTGCCCCTCCAGTCGCGGGATAGGGGGTGGGGGACGGGACTCAGCGCGGCCCCGTCGCTCCCCACCCACTGTGTTTGGGGCTTCCTGGGATGGGGAAAAGAATCTTAGCTACTGAAACGCTCCCCATCCCACCGATGCACCCCTCCTCCTGTCCCCAGCGGAGACAAAGGTTCCCTGGCCAGGCCCGAAAGTAGCAGCAGCCTGCCGCCCACGCCGCCCGCGCCCGGCCGGGCCACTCAGAAGTGCGGAATGGTGGGGCGGGGCTGAGGTTTCGGACTTGGGGGAACTTTGCCTCTGGCTAGTCCATTTGCATCCCGCTTTCCCCCCCCCTTCTGCTCCCCTCCCTTCATTTCCTCGGGCCTAGAGCCGCAGGGCCAGGCGCTCAGAGTCCCCGCCTGTCCATCTGCCCCCCCCTCCCCAGCCGTGGGCGGGAGTGTAATGGGAACCAGATGGGACCAGGAGAAATAGGTGGGGGAGGGGTGGTGGGCTGTGAAGGGGGGTTCGGCTCCTCGTAGGGAGCCGCGTGGTGCTCTCCTGGCCATCTTCCACTAGCCTCGCGGAGAAAGTCCCCTGGTTGCCGTCCCCGTATCCCAGAAGGGGTGTCCTCCATCTCCCGACTCTGCCACACAGAATTCCCCAGGAGCAGGTTCCCGTCCTCAGCAAGTAGGGTGCGACGAGTGGGGAAAGACGGGGTACCCCTCCCATCCCTGCCTGACCTGCGCGCTAGCAAAACCCAACGCGTCTACCGAACGCGTCTAAGTGGTAGCTGCTGCCATAACCCGCCCATTCCTGTTCCCCAAACTTCAGCCCGGACTGGAGGCTGGGATGGTGGAGGCCTGAGTTCCCCAGCGGCCGCTTCAAAGGACTCCTCTGGGGGTCGGAGGAGAGCGCTGGGGTGCCGACGGGGTTCCCGCAGAGCCCCGCGCTCACAGCCCTGCCACCAGCGCGCCCTCTGCGCGGGCCAGAGGCGCACCCAGGAGGGCGCTCGGAGAAGCCGCCAACTTCGCCGGCTCACTCCGCACACCCGCACGTCCACCGCCACGAGGCCCGCGTGGGCAACGGGCTCCGCGGCGCCGCTCAGTGTCCGCGTGGACCTGTGCGTGGCCGTGAAACTCCGCTCCCCGCGCGGAGGGGTAGGGGTGGCGGGGAAAGAGGAATGTCGCCGGCTGGGCGCTCACGTGGGTGCGTGGGCGCGGAGAGGGCTGGCGGTGCATCCGGCGTGGGCGGCCTGGAGCGACCTCGCCCCGCCCTCTGGGTCCCCAAGCCCGCCTTCCCCGGCCTGGCCTCGGTCACCCCAGTCCCCACTTTGGCGCCCCGGCTCTGAGTCTACGCCCCCGCCTCCAGCTCCACACCCCGTCCCGTCCCCTCCCCCCAAGTCTCCGCCTCTCTCCGTCTCTCCACCGCGGGCTCGAAGCCCGGGCGCCCGCCCCCCGCCCCCGGCCTCCGCCCCCGGCTCTACCCACGCCCTCCGCCCGCCCGGCAGCCAGCGCCGCGCCGGGCCTCGCTCCCCGTGCGTCCTGCGGGGGCGGAGGCGCGGAGAGGCGGCGGGCGCAGCCGGGGAGGGGGGTGGGGGGCAGAGGCACAGACAGAGTCGCGGAGGCTCGGAGAGGAGACGTGGAGGGAGGGACGCAGCCCGGACAGCGGCGGACACGGCCTCCCACGCCGGGAAGATCGCAGCGCGCATCGGGCGCCGGGCGCCGGACACCGAGAGGGGCAGCCCTTGGTGGTCTCCGGCCGTCCATGCACAGAGCGCCCTCGCCCACTGCCGACCAGCCGCCGGGCGGAGAGGACAGCGCCCGCCGGACCCCGCAGCCCAGACTCAAGTTAGTGGGCAAAGGGAAGCGGCGGGAGCGGGGATGGGTGGAGCTGGACTCAGGAGAGGGGTCTGGAGGGCGGAGATCGGGCGGGGCGGGGGGGGGGGTCGAGGGGAAGCGAGATAAGGGCTGGGCGAGGTGGGGGAGACTGATGGAATTAGGGGGGCCCTGGAATCTGATGAATGTGGATATGAAAGAATATATTCAAACTCTCCATCCCACCGTCTACTTTGTGGGCATGACCTGGCTTGTGAGCCCCCTGCAAAGAACGTGGGGGGCCCCCAAGCGCGGGAGGAAGCCCTGGAGCTCTATCTGGCACCAGTGCGGCGGGGGTGGGGGGTCGCTCAGCTGGCTCAGTCTGTCCTTGGCACGGGGCGGGAGGACCCGGGGTCGGTCCTCCGGGGTCGGGAGAAGTCAAGAGACCAGACCAGCAGCTAGGCTGTGGAGAAGCAGGGGATGCCTTAGGGGGTCCCTCGTTTCCGTACCTCTAATTACCATGTGGGGAGAGGAGTTTCCATCCTGCAGCCCCTCCCTCAAGAGGCCTTGAGCCGCTCCCCCTCTCCACTGGAGATGTGGGTGGAAAATGAGGGAGAGGGTAGGCGGGAGCCCCTAGGCAATTTTCGCCCACAGACGCTACCACTGTGGGAGTGTGTGTGGGCGGAACAGGCCCAGAGCAGAACAATTGAGGCGTTCCTCTCCTCCCTGCGACTGAGTTGAAGGGATAGGCCTACCTACTGAGCAGGTGTGGAAGGTCACTGCTGGGAGAGGGGTCGCCTGGGGGTGCTGGGCAGGCCGGAGGAAAGCGACCGCCCTGAGGGCAGAGAGCTAAGAATGCCTAAATGGTAGGGAAGGTTCAGGTAGCAGAGCGGGGGTCCACCTGGCTCACGGAGTGGGAAGGGACACGGGAGGGCCACACCTCTCCCTCTCGGCCAGAAGGCAGGATGCCACCAGGGAGTGAAGCCTGCCAGCAGTGGTCCCAGGTGTCCACTACTGGCAGGAAGGGGCCATCCTGTATTCACCTCAGTGCAGGATGTCTCCTTGAGTAATGGTGAGACTGCTAGTGCTTAGGGTGGAAGGTAAGGACCGTGTTCCGGAAGAGAGGTATGTCTAGGCATCCCAGGATGTGCTAGCTAGCCTCAGCGCACAAGGTCTCCATGTCCCAGACCAGAAAGGCAAAAGTTGAGCATGGGGACTAAGAGCCTCTGACTTCTGCAGAGACTGAGCTGGCTTTGGCACTTCTGGCTAGTCTAGGATAGCACTGACATGTCTGTACCACTACCAGGCTGGGCACTGGTCAGGGAGAGCATTCAAAACCGAGAGGAAGAGAAGCAGGCAGGAGTGAGAGGACCATTGTGGGTTGGTACCGAGCAGGGGCACTAGCACTGACTGTCCCCCTCTTTCTCCTGTGTGCCTCTTTCTCAGGCCTAGTGCCCGAGCCATGGCACTGCCTCGGACACTAGGGGAGCTGCAGCTGTACCGGGTCCTGCAGCGCGCCAATCTCCTTTCCTACTATGAGACCTTCATCCAGCAGGGAGGGGACGACGTGCAACAACTGTGCGAAGCGGGTGAGGAGGAGTTCCTGGAGATCATGGCGCTTGTGGGCATGGCCACCAAGCCTCTCCATGTCCGACGCCTGCAGAAGGCACTGAGAGAGTGGGCCACCAATCCAGGGCTCTTCAGCCAGCCAGTGCCTGCTGTGCCCGTCTCCAGCATTCCGCTTTTCAAGATCTCTGAGACTGCGGGCACCCGGAAAGGGAGCATGAGCAACGGTCATGGCAGCCCAGGGGAAAAGGCTGGCAGTGCTCGAAGTTTTAGCCCCAAGAGTCCCCTTGAACTTGGAGAGAAGCTGTCACCAGTGCCTGGGGGACCTGGGGCAGGAGATGCCCGAATTTGGCCAGGCCGGAGCACACCAGAGTCTGATGTCGGGGCAGGAGGAGAAGAAGAGGCTGGTTCGCCCCCCTTTACCCCACCTGCAGGGGGAGGAGTCCCTGAGGGAACAGGGGCTGGAGGTTTGGCAGCCCCTGGGGCTGGGGGTGCTCCTGATAGACTGGAGCCAGAGATGGTACGCATGGTGGTGGAGAGTGTGGAGAGAATCTTCCGGAGCTTCCCGAGGGGGGATGCTGGGGAGGTGACATCCTTGCTAAAGCTGAACAAGAAGTTGGCACGGAGCGTGGGGCACATCTTTGAGATGGATGATAATGACAGCCAGAAGGAGGAGGAGATCCGCAAATACAGCATCATCTATGGCCGCTTCGACTCGAAGCGCCGGGAGGGCAAGCAGCTTAGCCTGCATGAGGTGAGGACCCCCGTCTCCCAAGATTGCTCTTGGCTCCCAGGCCTCCACCTGCTCACCTCTGGGAATCCTCACATTCCTCAAGTCTGTTGCATTGCCCTTTGACCAAGACTCCAGGCCCCGGTTCCCTCTCCTCCACCCCAATTCCAGCTCCTGCAGTGCTTCCCTCCTCAACGAGGGGGAAACAGAGGCACAGGTGAGAGCCCAGCTGTCCAGCTTCCTGCCGCTCATGTCCTCACAGGCGGGGAAGAGGCCCTGGGCATCCCTAGGAGTCTGTGGGTGCTGACTCCTGTCCTCTTCCCTCAGGAAACTCTTGGGTAGTGTCAGAACCCAAGCAAGACTCTGATGGGTGGGCCTCATTTGTCTGATGACGAAGGGATGTGAGGATGCCTGGGCAAGACGGTGGGGAGTTAGGATTCTGACTGCTCTGGGGGTCCTCTCCACAGCTGACCATCAATGAGGCTGCTGCCCAGTTCTGCATGAGGGACAACTCGCTCTTGCTGCGGAGGGTGGAACTCTTCTCCTTATCGCGCCAAGTGGCCCGAGAGAGCACCTACCTGTCGTCCTTGAAGGGCTCCAGGTGAGACCCCTTCTCCAGGTTCTTCCTCGATTAGAATTCTGCCAGGGAGCGGGGCCATGTCCTGCCCTCCATGGAGGTGCCTCCAGGCCTGCTTGCCACCAACCTGCATGTCCTGCCTTTACCAAGTCCACTTGTGTGAGGTCTGACCCCCCCCCAATCCATCTCCGGTCCCCTCTAACCCCCCAAAACAGTATTTTGTGCCTGAGCTGGGGACTCTTGCTCAGCCAGCTCCTTCCCAGGATTTTGAAAAAATGCACGCCCTTCACCAGATTCTGTGCCCAGCCCATCATGTGTCCCTCCCCAGCCTCATCCTCCTTATTCCTCCATCTTTACAGGCTCCACCCTGAAGAATTGGGAGGCCCACCACTGAAGAAGCTGAAACAGGAGGTAGATTTGCCAGGGTGCACGCAGGGGGTTAGAACAGCCTTTCCCTAAACCCTCCTTTGCCAGATCCTCATTTCCCCATTTGGGGCATACACAGGTTGGAGAGCAAAGTCACTCTGAAATCCAGCAGCCTCCCCCAGGCCCTGAATCCTATGCACCCCCATACCGCCCCAGCCTGGAAGAAGACAGCGCCAGCCTGTCTGGGGAGAGCCTAGATGGACACTTGCAGGGTGAGTGTACATCAGAGCACTTCTCTCCTCTGGGCGGGGAGGGGAGGGGAGGGGAAGGTGTGGGGGGAGAGAGCCAGGAGGCAACTGCCTGGAACGGGGTTGGGAGGCCTGGCTGGATGGGAGCAAAAGGGCCTGGATTTATGGGTTTGGCGTCGAGGTTGAGGGTGGGGGTTCTGTTGACTGTAGTCCCTTACCTGACCAGTGCCCATGCCCACAGCTGTGGGGTCATGCCCAAGGCTGACGCCGCCCCCTGCTGACCTGCCTCTGGCATTGCCAGCCCATGGGCTGTGGAGCCGCCACATCCTGCAGCAGACACTGATGGATGAGGGGCTGCGGCTAGCCCGCCTCGTCTCCCATGACCGCGTGGGCCGCCTCAGCCCCTGTGTGCCTGCAAAGCCGCCTCTCGCAGGTGAGGCAGCCAGCAGTGCTGTCCCCGAGCACCCCCACCACCCAGGCCCCACTTAGCAATCCTGGTGCCCTGGGGCCAGGTGGGAGGAAGAGGGTATAGTGGCCAGAGAGGGCAGTAAGTAGGATGGTCAGGCTCCAGCCAACCAGATCTTGGGTTAAGGAGAGGAGGACCCTGCAGGGCTGTTCCTACTGGGGAGGGTCTGACCCTAACAGAGACCTGTGAAAGGGGGTTGGGCTGAGCAGGGAGACAGAATGAGAGATGAAGGGGAGCAGAAGGAGGGTCACCAGGAAGGAAAGCTTGGAGAGAACTTCCACCAATACAGGAGGTTGGAGCAGGCTAGCATTTAGGATGGGGCTGCCCAGCCTGAAAGTGGAAGAGCCTAAAAGGGGATGCTTAGTGTTTGGATGGAGGAAGGGGAATAGGCCAGCAAAGGGCCAGGCAGCGGCTGGGCTGGGAGTGACGCAGCAGACAAAGCCACCAACCCTAGCTTGGTATTTTTAAACTGTGTGTGGGTGGGAAGTGGGGGCAGGGACTAGAAGGGGGGCTTTTCTTGGAGGAGGAGCTGGGAGGCTGGCTTCCTGTCCCCCCCTCCCCCACACTTGGCTTCTAAGAAACTTGGGGGGCATGGGTGGGTGGGCGGGGCCGGGGAGGGGGCCAGAGATGAGTGGGGGCGGCAGAGCCTAGGAAGGGGGAGGGGGAGAGGTCAGAGCCAAGCCACCCCCACAGCTCCTGACAGAACCAGAAATTCCAGCAGAGCAGAGGCGGGAGAGACAGAGAAAGAGAGACATACATACAGAGACAGAGAGCTACACACAGCCAGAAAGAGGAGGGGGCACACACACTTGGATATGGAGCCCTCTGTATACACACGGTGGGCAGGAGTCAGTAACGCAGTCCATCAAGCTCCTCTCTGCAGCCTGCTCTAGCCTGCCTCTGTTCTCAACCACCGCTCTCTGCAGTGTCCACCCCACAGTCTCCTAACCTACCCCTTCTCCTTGCAGAGTTCGAGGACGGGCTGCTGGACCGGTGCCCTGCCCCAGGACCCCATCCAGCTCTGGTGGAAGGTCGCAGAAGCAGCGTGAAAGTGGAGGCTGAGGCCAGCCGGCAGTGAGGGGTGGACTGGTACCCTCTCACCCAGGCCCTGGGGTTTCTGGCTCCCACAGATCCCTACTCTCTCCATCCCTGGTCTCTAGTCACAACTCTGGATCCTTCCGCTGCCCTTCTCCTGCCTCCCCACTTGCTCCATGGGCATAAAACTATGGGGCTTCAAGCAATAACGAGCAGGGGCCTGGCAAGAGGACACGACGAGGGCGCGTTCTGCCCCTCACCCTTGCCCACAGCACGGGGGCAAGGACTCTGTCTCCAGGGCATCTGGAGTTCTCCCCTCACAACACACTCCCATTCCCTCTAGTGTGAACCAGTGGTGTGAGCAGTTGGACTCAGTTTGGATATGGGGGAAAGGGGAACTTCCCTGGGAAGGTCCAGCAGCTAAAAATGGAAATGTTTCCCCCCAGAAATGGGGGCCTGGGGACACTGGACCTGCTCTTCCTCCCCTCTGCTCCCCCATTTTTGTGCTTCTAGTTTGTTTCTTTAATTTAACAAGTGCTGCAGTTCACCCTCCCATGCCCATCTTTTCCCCCAAGTCCCAGCAGTTCTTTTCCTCCTGTCCTGCCCTCTCTGGGGGTGGGGTCGGGGGTGGATGTGGGGTCCCTTTCATCAGCCCCCACGGGAGGCCTGGGTTGGACTCAGTGTCTCCCGCAGCTGGGGGCTGGACCACAGCATCTGTCTGAGCGGTTAGAGCGTTTTTCTTTTCAGATCGTGTACAGTAGATTATTTATTTTGTTATTTTGGAATAAAATTTATTTTATGGCTTATGATCTATGGCCCCCAAGGGGGAGAAAGGGTAGTATGGGAGTGGAGGGAAACTGGCGGTGGCTGGGGAAGTAGAAAAGAAGCAGCGGGGAGGGTCCCTAATACATGGAGAGGACCACACACCTGGGCCGGGCCCCAGACTCACCCCTGCCTTGGGCAGCACTGGCAGTGAGCCACAGAAGCTAAGCCATAGGTGATGTCACAGCCACATAGACCTACCTGAGCACAGTCATCCTCAATGCTGAGTGTATCTGGGTGGTTAGCATGTATCAGAAGCTAGCACACTCACCAGTGTCTTTTGTGCAGTGTCTCACACTTCAAAAATTGTGTTTTCACAGGTAGAATCAGATAATGTCCTATGTGGCTATACAACTAATGTGTGTGACGTCTATATGTTAATGTGTCTCGAGTACACACACTTTAACACAGCTAGACACCAAGATACTCAGCCGTGTACTTCTGCACCATTTCATACACAACTGAAAGCCCCCATCTGACTGTCAGGAATCTGGAGCTGTCTGGGATTTGTTTTTTAAATCTGGGCAAAACCCACACAACAGTAGCCAAAGTAGGCCCCTCTTGTCCTCCCACCCAGGGTCTCCTGAACGGCCTCCTCATTCCCCCAGGGCTGGGACCCAGCCCCTCCCCTCCCACATCCCAGCCTCTAGTGCAAGCGTGTGCACATGTCTGCTTTTTTCTACATGTGCATCCTGGGTCCTGGCTGGGAGTGAGAGAAGGGGCTCTCCATGCCCTAACCTGTGCTCTTGCTCAGCCCCATCTCAGGGAGAGCTGTGTGTTCTGCGTGTGCAGGCATGCAGGGGTGTGTCTCACTTTGGAACCTGAATTTCTCTCCCAGCACAGCAAGGGAGAGGACGGGGGTGAGTGTGTGGTAGGAGGGAAGGAGTGGATAGGCTCCACCTGCAGTGCCTTCTCCTGGCAGTCTTCCTCCTCACCAGGGAGTAGGTGGGGGCTAGGGGGACACACTCTCCATCTGTTGCTTAGCAGGAGCATGGGCAGGTGTCCAGAGCAGGTCCATCAGGGTAGAATAGCTGTCTCTCTGAGCTCCCCCTCCAGCTGGGATCACCAACTGGGGTTGGCCCTTAGGTCCATATGGGACATTGAGATCCCAGACTGCCCATAGGGATTGGGCTGCAGGAGAGGCTGGGCTCCCAAGGGCCCTCCTGCTGATTCCCCTTGCCCCTCCAGGAGAAGCTTGGTGAGGTCCTGTTCAGTGGGCGGCAGCAAGGGCGGGAACATGTCTTCACCAACCCTGCCAGGAGGAAGGAGGGAAACAGGATAGGCATGGCACCCACTCCTCTAGCCCACACTCAGCCGCCACCCCCAGGCTGCCACTCACCAGGTGCGCTGAGAGAACCCCCCCACCGGCTGGCTCAGGCAGCTCTCTTCTGCCATGGTCACGTCAGAGCAGAGCAGGGGCTCAGGGCTGGACATGGCATGCTCCTGAGGCTGGCACAGCAGCAGGCCCCTGCTGGGACCAGAAAAGTGAGTGCCATGGTGGGTGGGGAGTAACGCGGGAGTGAATGGGGCGCATGAGATCAGGATGGGGAATGTCACTCACTGAGGGTGAGATTGGTCAAAGGGCAGGCTCATCTGGTCCAGGCTGGGGGACATCTGCAGGTGAGGTCTGGAAATGGGAAGAAGGGTACAGGCAGAGAAAGGAGAGCTGAGCAAGATCTGGGTGTTACAAAGCCAAGACCACTGAATAAACCATGTCCTTATCCTGACTAGAGCCAGCCATCTCTACAACGTGAGCTCCGTCTTCCCAACCATAAAGTGTGTGCTGGGGACTGGGAGGAGGAGGAGATGGGGACTGGATTAGCTCATTTCTGATGTTTATGTGGACTCTGAACTTTGGTGGTTCTGTGTCCCCCACCTCAACTCCTGGGAGGGAGATGTTATGTCTTGACTAAGGGTTTATAAGTTCTGAGTTTTACCTGGAGAATAAAAATGTCTAGTTCACTTCAAGGCCAAAACAGATGAATAAATAAAAATCAAGATAGCAGATAAGTGACTGTGGATTCCAGGGGCAGAAGAGAGAATACTAATCCTTACATACATAGCCCTTGCTGTAAGCCAGGTACTTTGCTCAGCTGTACACATATTATGATCTCATTTAGCCTTTACAATAATCCTCCATTTTACAGATGAGGCACCAGCGTTAAGTAACTTGCCTGAAGTCAGTTAAATAGCAGAGCTGGAATCCAAACCCAGGGAAGTCTGGGTCTTAACCACTGAGCCTCAATGGGGTGAACAGAAGAGACAAAGTTCTTGCTGCCCCCTTCTCACAGAAGAGCCTCTCCACACATTTGAATGTCCATCCCCTTTGCAGCTGGGTGTCCCTACCCCATCCCTAAGAGGTTCTTCACTTACTCCGGGAAGGCTGGCAACACATTGACTGATTCTTCCTGGGAGAGGACTTGATAGGGAGGGATAGAGTGCGAGTGTGGTGGGTATACCTGGGACCTGGGGAAAGAAAGCAGAATCCCTTGATGCCAGCTCTTCTTCTGGACACCCCCAACCTCTGCCTCAGGATGAGGAACCCCTTTAATGGGAAGGAAAATTCCCTCCTTCAGTCCCCAGCTCCGGCTCTCCCAGCTGCCCACGCAGAGAGCCTCCTGTACAGACCATCTATTCCCATCTCTCATGCTCCTTACCCCATATCTGGGCTGAGCTGCATGTTCATGGGGTCAGGGGCCATTCTAAGATCGTAAGTGGGCAGCATAGTAGACATATGGGCCTCTGGAATGGGAAGTGGCTGGTCCCTGGAGGGGGGAAGGGGATACCTGTAACTGACAAATTGTTGATGCGGCCACCCCTTCCTGCAAGTGAGCACCAGACCTCACCCATCCTCACCACCACACTCACCTTTCCACAGTCATCTTGATGGTAGCTGGGACGTAACCCCTGCCATCCTTACCTATCTGTTCATCTGTTGTGGGAAGAAAGGAGAGCTATGGAGTGCTCCAGGGTTAGGCTGGAGAGGAGGTGGGAAAGGTGGATATGGCTGATGGGCAAGTGGGAGAAGTGGAGCTACAAAAGGGGTGGGGCCGAAACTGGTTTGGCTCAGTGGATAGAGAGGTTCCAGGTTCGATTCCGGTCAAGGGCATGTACCTGGGTTGCGGGCATATCCCCGGTGGGAGATGTGCAGGAGGCAGCTGATCGATGTTTCTCTCTCATCGATGTTTCTAACTCTCTGTCTCTCTCCCTTCCTCTCTGTAAAAAATCAATAAAATATATTTAAAAAAAAAAAGTGGGGTGGGAAGTCAGGGCTCCAGCTTACGCTTATAATGGCTCCGGAAAGCCTCATCCTTGGGTTTCTTGGGGTAGAGGTTTTTGAGCTGAGCAAGGTCCCGGATCCGGTCCCCCAGTGAGCGGATAGACAGGTCTTTGGCAGAGAATGGCTGGATGTTCTCTATCTGTGGGGAACCTACGGCAGGAATGAGACCCTGAGCCCCTCTCTCCAAATTTTCTTCCCCTTTCCAAGCCCCCACACAGAACTCAATCTACCAAGGCAAGGAGGAGTGGACCTCCAGTGGGGTCCTGGGGAGGGGGGCCCACTAGTCTCCATTCCCAAAAAGCTCACAGTGAGAAAGTGGAAGTTTTGACCACAGAAGGAAGAAGAAAAGTTGGAACTAAGGAAGAACTTTCTGAAGACCAGAATTTGCATCAAGGAAGCTAAAACATATCCTTCTCAGAAGAAATTGCAGAGGGCACAGGCACAGACAGGACTGGCTGGAGTGACCTTACCATCCTGGCCCCGGATGACGTGGGCAATGGTGATGCCTCCAATCTCTGAGTCACTGAAGCGAAGAAGGAACGTTCCATCAGGCTCATTGAGAAGAAGGCTGGTGACATACTGTTTGCTGATGAAGCCAATGATCAGCCTGGCCAGGATGAAGGAAAGGATGGGGGTGGAGGCACTGGATGTGAAGAGGGAGCTGGAGGTACAGCTGCTCAGACCACCTGGGGCAGAGACTCACCGATCTGACCAGTAGCTCTTGAGACAGCGTTTGGTGAGGTCCAGGACACCATCGAACCACTGCCAAAAGGTGAAGCCACGACCCAGCAGGATCTCCTGTGGGGGAGGGTGGAGCTGGTGTGAGCTCATGAAAAGGCCAGAGCTGGAGCCTGGTTAGGGCTGTGAGTGCCACATGACAGAGTCACAGGGCTGAGGGACCAAACTGGACCTGAGACTCCATCAATGATAATGGCCAACACTCAACGTTCACTATGTGCCAACCATTATTCCAAACCCTTACCATAAATTAATTTATCTGATCTTTACAAGGTTATGGAGGCAGGTCTTATAGCTATCCCATCCTATCTAATAAAAGAGTAATATGCAAATTAGCTGTCAGTCCACCACAAAGATGGCAGCGCCCATAGAGGCCACGGCAGGACACTGATGGCATTGCTCGGCAATGCAAGCCAGCAGGCAGGCACGGCCTGCAGGCAGCACCCAGAAGGGCCTGCTTGCCCATTGCCGTGGTGTGGAGCACCCAGGCCCCACAGAGAGCAGAGAACCACGGGAAGTGGGCCTAAGCCATCAGTAGGACATCCCCTGAGGGCTCCCAGATTGGAGAGGGTGCAGGTTGAGCTGAGGGACCCCCCCGCCCCCACAAATTTTGTGCAGTGGTCCTCTAGTCTTAGAAATAAAGAATGGAAGCCCAGAAAGGTCAAATAACTTGCCCAGCTGAACTCCCAGCTTTGCCCAGGAAGTCTGGGCTGGAGTTCCTCATAACCACTATGGTCCACCCGTCCCTAATGAAGCCTGGTGGAGTCCAGAGAAGGCAGCTGCCTGCTGGGTGTGAGTGTCTGGCTTCCTTTGCTAACACATTCTCTGGTCATGTGGGCTTTTCTTTCTTCCTTTTTTTCTAAGTGAGCAGAACATGACTGCATTTACCCAGCTGGTGGCCAACCACGACACCCAGATTTCTTTTCCCCCCTGTTCTTGTAACAGACCCAGATCTGAGCAATCTTATTTTGGGGGGAATAAAATATAGTAGCTAAGAGCAGAGTCAGAAATATGGGGTTTCATCCCAGCTATGCCACTCACCTGCTGGGAGGCCTTAGACACACCATTTGACCCCTCTGAGCAATAGGTTCCTGGTCTAAAAATGATGATGAAAATAGTACCTACCTCAAAGGGATGTTGGGAGGATTAAGTGAGATAAATATGTAAAGTGCTAAGCACAGTGCCTGGCATGTAGTAAGTTGTCAGTACATGGTTGCTGATATTACTGCATGTCCCTGTGGGATTTTGTCCTTGTTTTTGCAATAGGAACTATTTTACCCCTGGGTTCAAGTTATTTTGAGCTGTGTTTACACACAGTCTGGGTGAGTCATACAAGTCACTGGTAAAGAGGGAAGACAGGGGGTTCCTAATCCAAACCCTGAGGGAAGCCAGAAAATGTATCCTCTGGGCTGATGGGATTTCCTGCCATGACAAGGCCTTCTTGATGGACGTGAAAGGGCATGGTGAAGACCCCAGCAGTCAGTCCCTGGGCAGAGATTGGGGATACCCTGAAGAGATGAAGAGCTTAGGGGTGGGATGTCCGAAGCCAGGGCAATGACCTTGTTGAACTGTGACCAGGACACAGAACGATGCTGGAAGGTCTCTATGCTGAGGCTGTTGTCATTGAAGATCTTCTGGGCCAAGAAGAGGAAGTGCTCTGGGAGTAGCCCCTGGTTGGTTCCCACCTCTGCCATGAACTTGAGGTTCAGAGTTTCACACATCTTCTCCCATGGCACCCGCTCAGCCACCACAAAGGGCACACGGTCCTGGGTGAAGGGGAAAGGAGAGGGTGCCTCAGGCGACCACCCTCCTTCTTACTCAAGAGGGGCCTTCATTCTTTCCGCCTCCCCAAGGCTGCCCCTCCCAGGTGTCCCCCTGAGCTCACTCACAAAGATGGTGCTTTTCCAATAGTTTAGGGTGCTGCAACATGATATAGTTAAGACCGGTATGAAAAGAGGTCAGAAGTGCAAAAACAGGTCCATGAGAAGTTAAGGTCACTCCCATTTGGTGCCTGCTAACCTACCAGCCTGTACCCCATCCCCATGTTAGAGCCCCCCTCCCCCTCAGTCTTTCCTCACCATCTCCGAGAAGGCATTGTCCCACAAGATGGTGGCTTTGGCATTGTTGTCTTGGTTGCCGTGGACGATGACCACCAGGGGCAGAGAGAGAGCCTAAGGGAATGAGGAGAGGGGCTTCTTCTTATTGGGGCAAGGGGCTTCCTTAGAGAGCTGGCTCGGAGGGGGAAGTTTTGGACTCACACAGCATAGTTAAAAGATCATGGTATGTTTTCAAATGCTTTCTAAAGCTCCATTAGGGCCTCAGTATAGAGAAGTGATTGTGAGTCAGGGCCACGGAGCAGACCTCCAGGTCTCCAATGCCAGCTCCAACATTTAGTAGCTATGTGACTGGGGCAAATTCCTCAATCTGTCTGACTCAATGTCCTCCTCTGTAAAATGAGGCTAGTCATACCACCCTCCTCATACTGTCATTGTGAGCACTGTGTGTGTGTCACTTAAAATAGTGACCGGTAAAAGGTGCTAGTTGCTACTACACTGTTATTCCACGGTACGTGCACTCCGTGTCCTTGCTCCTCCCCGTGCATCCTGGGATGAGTGACAAACACAGAGGGCGTGAGGCAATCATGAAGGTACGGGGATTGAGGGCCCCAGTGTGTAGCATGGAGGGGCGCTGCGGTTCCAGATTGGGCAGGGCTGGGGCCTTGGCTCACCTGGAGCTGGATGGGAAGTTTGTTGGGGCCGAGTATGAAGCTGGTAGTAAAAAGCACAGCACACTTCTCCTCAGTGACCGATTCGGTGCCCTTCCGCTCACACCGCTTGATTTTTTTCAGAAGCTGCAGGATGGGGTGAGGGAGAGCAGGAGTGAGGACAGTAACTCCTGGGCCCCAACACCCTCTCCAAGGAGAGTCCCATAGTCTAAGGACCCTGACCCCCTTTTCCCCCCACCCCCTGCCCACACCCACTGCTTCCTGAAGCCCTCACCAGGTTCTTGAACAGGGCGGAGCAGCAGTTCCCAGGACCAATGTTCTCGAAGGGCACGGTGTTGTTGGTGATCTCCCCAGAGCTTTCTCTGCCAGGGGAGGTCAGAGAGTGAGCGGGCTGGACCAGGTGTGGAGAGGAGCTTGAGTCCACGGGTGCGTGGCGTGGACTTCTGGCTCCACATCTCCATTTCCCTGCCTGGGTTCTTAAGCGAGGCATCCCATCTAGGCCGAATCATGACGCCTCCCCCACCCTATTCCAACACTGATGCGACCCTCCCCCTCTGCCTTCATCACTCATCCCATGGCCTTCCCGCCCTCCTGAAGGTGCCGGTCGCCCAAGCTCCTCTGGCCTTCTCCAACCCCAGCTTACACTCCAGCCCCAGGCCCCTGGGGGCTGCTCAGCTCCCTCGCCTGCTTCTCTGTCACCATGTCGGCCCTGACCAGCGGGAACTTGGCAGAGGCCCCCAGGAACCGTAGACCCAGCAGGAATCGAACTCCAGCCTGAAACTTGGTTTGAGTTTTCAGAACCTGAGGGGGCTGCTTCTCCACGAGGAAGGAGCTGAGAGGAGGGAGGACAATGAGGTGTCAGCGTCAGGGGTTCCTCCCAGGAGCCCTCCCCACAACTCTAACCCTCTCTCTACCTTGGGTCTGCTCTAGGCCAGGCTGGGGCTCACAGAGCGTACCTGGTAACGAGGGTTCGCAGGACTTCATCCAGCCGGTTAATCAGCGCTGCCCGGGCCTTGGGCTCAAGCTCCCCACCAGCTGCCCCCACCTCCTGCTGCAGCTGGGAATAAATGTCCACCAGACTCTCACACCTGGGGGTAGGACAGTGGTCAGGGGGCACAGGATTCAGGCTACCCGCTCTGGCCGAGACGCCCTGCCCTTAAGCCCAGGAAGAAAGCAGAATAATGTGTGGATGGGAAGGGGCAGAGGGGGGATGGACAGTGGGTGTGGCTGACAGCATCTGGGCTGAAACGACTCTGGGTGGGAGGTTCCTGTGGAAACCCAGCTGCCTCTTCCCCAGGGCTCTGATACCCAGATCAGCTGCCAGCATGTATGGTGCGTTTGCACAAGTTAAAAGATGCTCTACCCAATAGGCCAAATAGAAAAAGAATTCCCATTCCTCTGGGCATGGGGCTTGAAGAGAAAAGTGTGGGTTGGATGAACTCCCACTTGCGCCCCTTTGGTCGGGTGTTTTTGTGCAGGACACTCTCTGACAATAGGGTGCATAGCTCTGCTGGGACTGGCTTCTGAGTCTTGGCCCACTCCAAGGCCTCTCTCACACCTGTGGGTCCTTCAGCAGGAACAGCAGGTGCCTGCCAACCCCCAGCCCTGCCCCTTCCCCGTCAGCCCTGCCCCTTCCCCGTCAGCCCTGCCCCCACCTCTCCTGTAGCTGGGTCAGGTTCTCGTCAAAGGGTGCGCCATTCCCTGCCAGCTGCTGCTGCCGTTTCCAAATCTGGATCCTCTTCAGCACCAGGGCCTGGGCAGCCTCCAGCTCCCCAACAGTCTCCTGCAGCAACGAGGCCAGGGCCTGCGGGCACAAAGGGCCTGAGCAAGGACGACACCCAGCCCCTCACCCAGCTCCTGATGAAAGGACTGTCTTTCTCCCTCTCTGGCATTCCCTGACCCCACCTCAGTCTGCCTTTCTGGTCTGATCTCCATCACATCATAGATTTGAGATCCATCAAAGATTGCACTCTGAGCTCAATCTCCACCTCTCAGTCCATTACTCACCTCACTTGGCACAGTCCCATTGGCAGGAGTTTCTATCAAGCTGTGCAGAGACACTGGGGGTAGGGGCAGAAATCAGGGGTACAGAACGATTTGAGGTTCAGTCACAGTTGCGGTCTAAGAGGAAATCACTCCCACACGCTCCCCCAAACCCTCTTAGGGCTCCAGGCCCAGGTTCCCACCTTGGCCAGCCTCAGCCTCCTGCTTCAGGGCTTCTCGGAGAAGGCAGGTTTCCCCCACTCGGTGACGCAGCCGCTGCAGGGCTGTGCTAAACTTGAGTTCCTCCTGCTTCCAGTGGAAGGACATTGGCAGGTGGCGGAACTGCACAGGAGGGACAGATGTCAACAACTGTAACACTCTGCCCTAGCTGGTGTGACTCAGTGGTTACTGCATCGGCCTGTGCACTGAAGGGTTGCCGGTTCGATTCCCGGTCAAGGGCAGGTACCTAGGTTGCAGGTGTGCGTGTGGGAGGCAACTAATTGATGTGTCTTTTTCGCATTAATGTCTCTCTCTTTCTCCCTCCCTCCCTCCTCCTACTTGCTCTAAACATTAACGGAAAAATTATCCTCAGTGAGGATTAACAAAAGCGCGCGCACACACACACACACACACACACACATACATAGAACTGTAACACTTTGCCCATTCCTCTCTGCTTGGCCTCCACTCCGTAAAGGGGTGCCTGCTGCCATGCTCTGCAGAAAAGAGAGACCACTTCCCTTGTCTCCCTTTTGACAGCTCTTCCTGACCTTTTGGAATCTCCTTGCTCCTTGCTCTCCTCCCAGGCCTCTTTACCCCCAATCCCTCATCTGAAGTTTCCCTAAGCTAGGCTTGGGGTTCACTCTGACCCTAGGAGCCTCCTTTAGTCATCCTGGGCCTAGAACACTAAGTCTTGCCTGAAATTCAAATTCCTTCTAGTTTCTCATGGTTCAAGCCAAAGTTCCAGGGAACTGAGTTGGGGTGGGAGATGGGGTGTCACAATACCTGCTCCATGACAGCTTTTTTCTCCCCTTGAAGTATTTGTCTGAAAGTGGCCACCAGCTTCAGGGGGTCCCTCTGATATATGCTCTATAGAAATGAAGCGTGGTAGACAGAGTTAGCCTGGCTCTTACCATGACAGTCTCCCCTTCTAATCCTCCACCTCAGTTCACACACACACACACACACACACACACACACACACACACACACTGAAGGCAATACAGCTGTAGACTCCAGAAGTTTTCCTGCATTTGCATGCTTTTAAAATCAAATTTGCATGCTGGCTTACAGCTAACCATAGGAACACCAATTTGTTTCCAGCGTCCAACCAATTTTCTTACAGCAGCCAGTGCTCACCCCAGCTCCACCCCAGCCCCACTTCAGCCTTGTCCCCGCCCCCTCCTGCCCCCACCTCCAGGGTGCTGATGTGCTGCAAGATGGTGCTCCCCTCCCCCTGCTTTCTGGCTGAGGCCTGAAGATGCTGGACAGTGGCAGAAAGTAGGGTGCTGGCCATGTTGCAGCAGAAGGCATCTGAGCCGACCAGGAACTCCCTGTGGGAAGATCAGGATGAGGAGGCCTTGACTCCGGGCTTCATCAGCTCTACTGACCCTCCACCCCACAGCAAACAGCTCAGTGGCTCCTTCCTTTATTATTTTCTTAAAATATATTTTTTATTGATTTCTACAGAGAGGAAGGGAGAGGGATAGAGAGCCAGAAACATCGATGAGAGAGAAACATCAATCAGCTGCCTCCTACACACCCCCCACTGGGAATGTACCCGCAACCCAGGCACATGCCCTTGACCGGAATCGAACCTGGGGCCCTTGAGTCCACAGGCCGATGCTCTATCCACTGAGCCAAATCGGCTAGGGCTCCTTCCTCTATTATTCTCTCCATCCAAGCCCTCTGCAGCCCTCATCATGCCTTGTTTCCCAATCTTCCAGCTGTGATAGGAAATGCCCTTGCCCCAGCCCTGACCTCCCTCCTCTTTGGTTCAGCCTCCTAAAGGGTAGGGGATTCCAGGTGTCGACATGCATAGTCTGGCTAATGCAACACAGACTCCCTGCTAAATCTAGGTTCCCACAACATCAAATAATGAGTCCCAAGTCCTGCAATGGTGCAGAGAAAATCTAATGAAAGGAAAAGTGGGTGAGGAAGGACCTGGGGGACTAACATGGGGGCAGCAGGGACTCACCAGGGCTGTTTCTCCAGCCAGTCACCCAGGAGATGCCGCAGGTGTTGGGGAAAGTCGACGTAGAGCCGCTGCAGTTTTTCTGGGGGTATCTGGGAAACCAGCCCCCACAGAGACATGATCTGGGGTTTGGAGGGCATCTGGAGGAAAGGAACAGGCCACTCTGAGAAGTGCCCAAGGAATGTGACCTACATCCTGGGTCAGCCAGGGATCTCCTGTCGATAGCTCTCCCAGAGATCATCTCCACCATCACTCACAGCCAGACCACCTCAAACCAGGGACATTTTTGGTCAGTGTCTGAGACAAGGTGAACCCTTCAATGGTAGACACAGGGCAACGGAGCTGTAGGCAGAGGAGTGGGGAGACAGGAGAGATCGGGTATTAGGGAAAGCTCTCTGAGAGGAGGCAGAGGACTTAGGTTGCAGCTCTAGACCTGACTCTGGTTCTGTGGGCAAGGAACTTCCTCTCCGTGGGCCTCAATCTTCTCATCTATAAAATATGATGCTTGGATAGGGGCAGAACTTTCCAAACTCTTTAAAGGAATAGTTTTAATATGTGTAATCCGAATTATATAGCAGGTATAAAATCAGAGTTTTGGGGGTTAATCCTCACCTGAGGACATTTTTTCCCCCATTGATTTTTAGAAAGTGGAAATGAGAGAAAGAGACACAGAGAGAGAAACATCAGTGTGAGAGAGACACATCAATTGGTAGACTTTGCCTTCGCACATGCCCTGACTAGGGCCGGGGATGAGGTACATGCCCTTGACCAGAATCAAACCCGGGACCCTAAGTCTGAAGGTCGACGCTCTTTCCACTGAGCGGAACTGGCAAGGGCAAAATTGGAGTTTTGAAAGCAAGTGTGGTAGGCCTGGAACTCTACTGCTTCTTCCTGCCTCTCCCCACCTCCTGACCCCAAATATGACCCTGAGAAACCCCTCAAAATTCCAGGGTTCCATGAGATAATTTGAAAACTAGCCAACAGGATAATGAAGAAGAGGATGGTGGAGTAATAATAGCTACCAATTACTAAGCACTCACTATATATGAGGCATTGCTCATTATCTCATTAGAACCTCACAACAATTTTTTAAATATATAATTATCTCCTTTCATAGATGAAGAACCCATTCTCTTATATGCATACTAGAGGCCCGGTGCACAAAACTGTGCACTCGAGGGGAGGGGTCCCTCAGCCTGGCCTGCGCCCTCTTGCAGTCCAGGAGACCTCAGGGGATGTCCGACTGATGGGCTTGGGCCTGGGGAGTGGGTCTAAGCCTGTCAGTCAGACATCATTAGCGTTGCTTTGGAGGCAGAAGAGACTCCCATCACTGCTGCTGTGCTTGCCAGCCATGAGCCCAGCTTCTGGCTGAGCAGTGCTACCCTTGTGGGAGCTCACTGACCACCAGTGGGCAGCTCCTGCATTGAGTGTCTGTCCCCTGGTGGTCAGTGCACATCACAGCAAGTGGTTGTTCTGCCCATTCGGTCGATTTGCATATTAGCCTTTTATTATATAGGAATAGAGGCCCGGTGCACGAAATTCATGCGGGGAGTGGGGCGGGTCCTTCAACCCAGCGTGCACCCTCTCACAATCCAGGACCCCTCAGAGGATGTCCGACTGCTGGTCCAACTGCCATTTAGGTCCGATCCTGCAGGGATCCCTGTGGGATCGGGCCTAAACCAGCAGTTGGACATCCCTCTCGCAATCTGGGACTGCTGGCTCCTAACCACTCGCCTGCCTGCCTGATTGCCCCTAACCACTCACCTGCCTGCTTGATCACCCCTAACTGCTCACTTGCCTGCCTGACTGCCCCTAACTGCTCACCTGTTTGCCTGATCACCCCTAATCACTCTGCCTGCCTGCCCGATTGCCCCTAACCACCTCTGCCTAGGCCCCCACCACTGTGGCTTTGTCCAGAAGGACGTCTGGAATGATGTCCAGAAGATTGTACAGCTGTCTGGTCTAATTAGCATATTATGCTTTTATTACTATAGATATGCTAGATGTGCATAGTCCATGGACAGACAATAGTGTGGGGAAGGTCTGGGGAGGGGGTGGGAGCAGGGTTGAGGGGGTCAATGGTCAGGGAAAAAAGGGGACATCTGTAATACTTTCAACAATAATTTAAAAAAGAAAGAAACCAAGTCTCAAGGAGGTTCTCTAACTGTCCAAGGCCACTCAGCAAGCACATTTGGAATCAGTATTTGAATCCAAGTGGGGATTAACTATCACACTGTACTGTTAGGATCCCTTCCAGACCCAAATCCCATCATCCTGAGGGGCAGGGCTGAGGGAGGAAGGTTGAAGAAGGGGAGATGGAGCAAAGAGGAAAGCAGAGAGAACTCAGGGAGAAAGTGGGAGAATGGAGAAAATTGGGGTTGATAAGCCTGGAATAAAGGGTTTAAAAGAGTGGGAGAGGATGCTAGAACCTCGGCTAGAAGGCCAAGGACAGAGAAGAAAAGAGAGGAAAGGAGGAGATGAGAGAAGTAGGGGAGATGTTTGTGGCCCCTTTTCTGAGTGGGCTGCAGGGTAGGGTATACCCGTAGTTTCCCAGGGGTCTCTCAGTTCATGTTTTTGTAATGTCCTTGTCCCAGAGATGAGGGAGAAGAAGGGGATGGAAACTCCCTGGGTCTCCCCCAGCTCAGTAACCCCAAATCTTCCTGTTGTGCTGTTAACATCTCCCTTCTCCCAGGACTCCCCCAAGAGATAGAGAGCAGAGGAGCCTCTTCTCTGGAGATTCCTGCTTCAAGACCCTCCCCCCAACCCCAGTCCCTCTCCTTCCCCAGCTTTATTTTCCCAAAAGTATAATCCTCTTGCCCTCCTGTGCCTAAGCCCCCCACACCCTCCTCTCTTTTCTTCCCAAAGCAGAATCTGCCCCCCGCCCACCCCGCCCCTCTTGATCAGGGTCCTCCAATAGGCCCTTCTCTATTCACCCTTTGGGGTGGGGCACATTTGGTCTGTTTCAAATCCAAGGGAAGACTCTATTCCTTCTCTCTTCCTCTCATGTTTCCCACAGAGCTAAGACGCTGACCCTCTACCCCTACCCTGTTGAGAATGGAGGTGATTCCTAAGTCACGGACCAGCCTCCTGGCCTGGTCCTGGCTTCAAATCTCCTCCCCGACTCCATCCTCGGACTTCAGGAGGAGGCCACACTTTTCCCCACTCGGACAAGAACAAGGCTGGGCGGGTTGGCTGGTCAGCAGGGGAGCACCATCTGTTTAAAGCCCCTTGAAGACTGTCAGGGACCCAGGAGCCATGGCCTGAAGGGATGGGGCCAATATTCCCTTCCAAACCGGGAAGGAAAACCCGTTGTCCAGGATTCTCATCAGCTGCTTCGTGGCCTACATCTGTTCTCCTCAACCCTACATCCCCTAGTCCTCTGGTCACCGGACCACAGGATCAAAAGTCAGAAAAGCTTCTCTGAGTTGCCCAATGTGTGTATGTGGCGGTGGGGGCGGGGAGGGGCAGGGAGGCGGAGCCAGTTCAGCACGAGGAAGGTTAACCCCGCGCCGGGAAATCTCGGCGTCTACAGCAGCCAAGCGTGGAGCAGTTTTGAGGGGGAAATTCCCCCTCATCTGGGGCACCATGAGGTCTATATCTCGGGCTCGCTCATCCCCCAGTTCCTGGACAGGAACCTTCATGGGAATAAAGGACAGGGGTTTGTCAAGGACCCACCGGCATCAACCTTCCAGGGAGGGGCAGCTACTTCCCCCCCAACACGCAGCGGGCAGGAGGACACCACCTTGCCCTCCTTCCCCAGAGTTTACAGTCCCCCGGGGATGGAAAAAGTGTCCCCAGGCGGGAGGTAGGGGTGCTGGGCCTGTGCCCATTCCAGATTCATCTGAGATTCGAAACTGCCCAGACCCAGTACCACCAGCGACCAACACCAGCTGAAACAGCTTCCGGGGGACCATCCACCCTGCCAAGGGGAGGGTCCTCAGATGCCCCGGGCTCACCCGCCACCCGCCACTCACACACACTGGTAGTCAGAGGCACCCCACCCTCCCTTCCTCGGAGGCATCCCCTCACCTTGGCAACCTCTCTGCTGTCTTCTCCCTCTCTCGGCAGGCACTGCAAGGCCATGGGTCTGTAGCTCTGTCCAGCGAGTTCAGGGCTGGCCTTGCCAGCACCCGCCCTCCACCACCACCACCACCAAAAAGAAAACACACACACACACACACACACACACACACACACACACACACTCCTCTCCCCTCGTCCTTCCTCCTCAGTGTAAGCAGTGGCTGCCCCAGCCTGCTGTTTCCGGCTTCTCTGTCGACCCAGGTCCCTCCCTGGAGCTCTGACGACACAGAGAAGAGAAAGTAGGCTGGAGGAGGAAGAGGAAGAAAGTGGGTGCGTGTGTGTACCTCCTGTGCCAAGAGGGGGGAGACAGGACTGCTGGGGCTTGGGGCCCTTGGGCCTGGCTGGAGGGGCGACGGACCCCCCACTTACTCTGCTCCCTCACAAGTGATAAACTTTTCTCAAGAAAGTCACCTAATATCAAGCAGAGACATGCGGCCCCAAACTGCCTCTCCCGTTCTCAGACTTTCACAGGGGCTCCCGCGCTGGGGCTCAGGAGGGACGGGCACCCCGGCGCCTCTGGAGAGGCCAGTCCCGCTGGGCTGTGCACTCCCTCCAGGGGAGGACCCTGACGAGCAGCAGGGGCGCTGGCGCTGGCAGGAACGCCCAGGTCCCCCTCCCTTTCTGCCGGGAACGCCTTAGAGGTCGCGTGACCACTGATGGGAGGAAATGGGGGTGGGGTGGGGAGAAGAGACCCCAAGGTCAGAATTCTGGAAGACTCCAGAGTGCCTCCGACTGCCCCCTCCTCACCGGGCGCTACTCCTCAGACCCTGGTGGGAGTGGGCGTGGGCTGGAGTGGGTGCCTGCAGATTCCCAAGGGACGAGTTGGAATACGAATCTGCTGTGCAGCCTCGTGAAGTTCCTGTTTCTGGAGTAAACACTGAGACACACCCAGAAACAAACACACACGAACAACTCCCTGGCCACAGACCACACACACATGCTTACACACATGCAGGCAGGTTCACAGACGTGTCAGCCACATACAGCCACAGGAGACACGCACGCAAGGCTTGCTCAGCTTCTGAGTCATCGTCAGAAGTAATGGACAATTTCTGCAGCTTTTGCTGGAGGAGGAGCTGGAGGAGGTCAAGAGACCTAGAGGGGCCTTCACGCGCCGGGAACCTGAGAGACAGGGGTGTGTGGAAAGGATGGTCCCTGGGGGATCGGGCGGTGGGAGGAAGTTTCTACTCCCCCCTCCCTCCCACACCCCTTCCTAAACAGGGCAGGGCTGAGGGGCCAAAGCTAGGCCTATGCTGCCCCCTGGTGTCTGAACTGATACCTAGGATTCAGCTCCATGTGGATGGGCACGTGAGTTCAAGAACTCAGGATGTGTGGGCTCCGCCAGGCAACAGAGGGTAGCGGTTAAGAACTGGGAATCTGGAAACAGACTGCTTGGGTTCAGATCTTGCCAACACTGCTAACTGCACAACTCTGGGCAATTTAATCTTTGTGCTTCAGTTTTGTCATCTGTAAAATGGAACAAATAACACTCTTAACTCATGAGGTTGTAAGAGTAAAATGTGATAAAACATGTGAGGGCTTAGAACAGGGCCTGGCACATAGTAAACATTAGGCAGGCCCTAACCGGTTTGGCTCAGTGGATAGAGTGTCAGCCTGCGGACTGAAGGGTTCCAGGTTCGATTCCGGTCAAGGGCATGTACCTTGGCTGCGGGCACATCTCCAGTAGGGGGTGTGCAGGAGGCAGCTGATCGATGTTTCTCTCTCATCGATGATTCTAACTCTCTATCCTTCTCCCTTCTTCTCTGTAAAAATCAATGAAAAATATATTTTAAAAAATTAGGCACTATTTGTTTGGCCCAGGATAAACCATACATGAGGAAGGCAGCAGGGCCTCCATCCTACACAGGGGTCCCTGGTTTGGGGGTCATATTAGCTCCACTAAGACAAAGCCTATTGGAGGTATGTGTGTTTATGTGTTTATTGTGTCTGGAAGGCAGTGAATTGACAAGGAGGGGGAGCAGGGGTGGAGTTGGCCTGCAGGGAGTCTGTCCTAGGGTCACGGTGTGGGCACATAGGCACTCACAGCACACATATGTATGTGCTCCCAGCTGCCCACTCTGCCTGCAGACGTCCACAGACAGTGGCTGAATTCAGGCTACATAAACTAAGGGTCTCAGAAGGTCGGAGTTCCCCCGAACTTTTGCAAGAGAAGGGGAAGAGTGAATGCAGTCTCTAACTTTGCCTCTTTTGGGGGGTAGGAAGTTGAGGAGCAAATACTAGTAGGAAAACAAAATTTATTGTCACACTCTCCAACTGATTCCACCGAGGGGGATGCTGTGATGACATGGAGAGAACCCAGAATTTAGAAGCAAATCGGCTTGGGTCTGACTCCACGTTGTGTCTACCCCTTGAATAGAGACAATAGTTACATCTACTTTACATGGACTGGGCTAGGGAGGTGTTTAGGATGCAAAATTTAAGGAGGCACTCATCTTCAGGTTGTGCAATTGCAGGGTTGGCTAGACTTTCGGTAATGATACTCCCACTTTCATGACTCTGAGAGCGAGTGCCACACTTGCTACACCCTCCTCCAGGCCCTACCATCCATCCAGTGGCTATTTAGATTGCACAAAACAAAGCATAGGAAAAAAGAAGTTTGTGGTCAGCTGCAACCCAACCGAGTCACAAAATCAATTTGGTGAGTGTATTAATTTGCTGAGGCTGCCATCACAGAACACCACAAACGGGGTGGCTGAAATGACAGAAATGTATGGTCGCACAGCACTAAAGGCTGCAAGTCCATGATCCAGGTGTTGGGAGGGTTGGTCCCTTCAGAAGGCTGTGAGAGAGAACCTGCTCCAGGTCTCTCCCCTGGGCTGGTAGATGGCTGTCTTCATGTTCCCGGGGTGCTCTCCCTGTATGTGAGTCTCAATTTGCCCTGTTTGCTAAGGGCACCGTTGGATTGGATTAGGACCCAACCTAATGACCTCATTTCAATGTGATTACTTCTGTAAAGACCGTATCTCCAAATAAGGTCACATCCTGAGGTACTGGGGGTACTTCATAAGAATATGAATTTTCAAGGGACATAGGAATTCAACATATTAACATATGAATGTTCAAGAGACACAGTTCAGTCCATAACAGTTAACATTGATGACCACCACTTTTTAAAAAAAACAAAGTAGAATAGAATAGAAAATACCAGAATGTATCACACAAAGACGTAAGGATAAGTAGTGTTTACTACACTTGATCTTAGCCAAAAGGCCGAGAAGCGATAAGTAGTGTTTAGTGAAACTTGTTTGTTTTATATATGCATCTGAGTTCTAGGTCTTGATGGAAAAGACATTTCAGTGCAGGTTGTGATTTTCCTTTTTAAGCATCATTTGGATGTTGGTTACCACCACAAATCGCTTTGCATTGTTTCTTATTTTTTTAAAATATTTTTATTGAATTGAGAGAGGAAGGGAGAGGGAGAGAAGGATAGGAACATCGATGATGAGAAAGAATCATTGTTTGACTGCCTCCTGCATGCTCTACACTGGGGATCGAGCCTGCAACTGGGGCATGTGCCCTTGACCGGAATCGAACCCGGGACCCTTCAGTCCACAGGCTGATGCTCTATCCACTGAGCCAAACCCGGTAGGGCTGCATTGCTTTTTAATTGTTTTATGGATACATTCTTCTCTGACAAGAACATAAGCTCCTGGAGGACAGGGGATCATCTCATCTTGTAAATGCTGCTGTGTAGCTAGAGAAGACAACATTTTTTCTTGCCAGTAAAAACAAGGACTACAGTTTAGTGAGTGTTTACTGGGTACCTGGCACTGGGCTGAATGTTTTACGTACACTCTCTTACATAAGGACTAAACATAATGATGATGGCAGGAGTTCAGTACATTACACAGACAACACGCGTGGGTGCCATGTTCAGGTGCGCTGGACGGCAGGCTGGGATGTGTGGAGGACTGAGGGATGAAAGGAAAAGGTCACAGAAGAAATGTGGGAAGCGGCGGTGGGCCCGTAGCCAGTTCTGTCTCTCAGACTTGGGCCATTGTCCCCAAAATTTCCATCCACCTCAACGCCAACCCCCCACCCAGATCAGAGAAAGCAGAGGCTCCCAGTGGGAAACGGCCTCCGCTCCGGCTCCGACCAACAGACAAGCTCATCAGCACCTGGGCCCTCGCTCAGGCTCAGAGGAGAGGGTATGGGGCCCCTGCCCAAGGCTTACTCCTCCACCTGTGCTCGGGCCCTCCCTTCTGCTTCGCCAAGCACAGTTCCATTCATTGTGTCCTCGATCCTCCAAATCTGCGACGTCTCATTTCTAATTATTACAGCATTTTACCTTCACCATTTAAACATGTTCAAATCTCTCCCACCTTAAAAAAAAAAAAAAAAAGTATAGTAAGCAAATAGAACAAATCTGCCCAGAATCTCTGTCCAGTTGATTCAACAAAAATTTGTTCGGTGTCTGTTCGTAGACTCTTAAAGCTGAGAGGGGGAGTCCGATTAGTTAACAGTGATACTATAGGATAGTCTGGACTATGACTCTACTGAAACACATGGTGCCGTGGGAGTACATAGGAGGGGCACCTAGACTAGGTAGAGAATAGGGGAGACCAGGAAGGTCTTCCTGGAGGAGGTGATGCCCCAACTAAATTTTGAAGGAAATAGGAGTTATTTAGGCAAAGAACAAGAGAAGAGTTAAACCAGGAAGATGATTTAGCATATGCAAAAAAGCATGGATACTATGGGAGCATAGTACCTTCTGGAAATGGGTAGTAGTCAGGAATGGGGAGCATTAGAGGACTTAGGGTAGGTGAGTAAGATGATGAGATTTAGTAGAGAGACCTCCCTAGCTGTAATGTAGAGGAGGATTTAAAGTGTAAGTCTGAAGCCAGGAGAACAATTCAGATGGAGGAGACCATTTAGTGAAGGAATAGAGGTGAAGCAGTGAGGAATAGAGGCTGGTTTAAGAAGAGAAGTAAAGACATGTGGGGCCAGTGGGTAAGTAAAGAATAGAGTCAAGGAACTAGAAGTATCCATAGACCTAAAGACCAGTCTTCCTGGGAGCGAGGGAGAGAAAGATCGGAGGGCTGGAATGTCGTGGTCAGAGACAAGGGGCTAAGATTCAGCCCAGTTTCCTTGCCAGGGTGTGGCTACTGGAGTGAGTGGCTATGGTAATGTCATTAGAGTTGAGGAGGGCAAGGAACCAAGAAGCCAGTGGAGGTGAGTCATTAGAGCTGAGGAGGGCAAGGAGCCAAGAGGCCAGGGTGCTGCTGGACTACCTGCATGAACGTTAAAGCCACCTGGCTTTTGCAAAAGACCTGAAGAGAGACAGGAAGACAGTGAGTCAGATGCCATAGTCTTCAAGGAGCGTGGGAAAGGGACCAGGCCATCATGATAGCAAAAATAATAACTAGGACTTAGTGAGGGTTTATGTATTACTTCAACTCCTACTTTAAAAACATCTTAAGCCCTAGCCAGTTTGGCTCAGTGGATAGAGCTTCAGCCTGTGGACTGAAGGGTCGTGGGTTCGATTCCAGTCAAGGGCACATGCCCGGATTGTGGGCTTGATCCCTAGTCGGGGGCGTGCAGGAGGCAGCCAATCAATGATTCAATGATTCTCTCTCATCATTGATGTTTCCATCTCTCCCTCTCCCGTCCTCTCTGAAATCAATAAAAATATTTTAAAAACATCTTGAGCTCTGTATATTTTATCCCACAACACTGTGAGGTAGAACTATGTGCCCAACACAGTAGCCACTAACCATATGTGGCTGTTGAATTTAAAAATTAAATTTCTCAGATACACTAGCCACATTTCAAACGATCAATAGTCACCTATGGCTAAAGGCTACTGTATGAGCACAGACATGGGGCATTTCCATCATCGCAGAAAGTTCTATTGCATAGTACCGAGAGCCCTCATTTTACAGATGAGTAGACGGCAGTGTGGAAAGGTTAAGTAACCCGCCCGAGGCCAAAGCACTGGCAAGTAAGCTGGGATTGAAATCCAGTTAGTCTGGCACAAACACCATTGCCCTTAAGCTGCATGCTACACATAATCTCAATGGAAGGTGAAATAGCTGGCCCTTATAAAGGAAGAGGAATTTATGGCATATGACTATCTGTGAAAGCACCGATAGTGCCTGCTTAGCAGCAAGTCTTTCTCCCTTATAGGCAAAGTCTGGATTCTGTACAGGTGTCCCCTTCCCATGCATTCAGGGAAGGAATCTCTTTGTTCTAGCCCAGGGGTGGGCAACCCCTGGCACGCGTGCCAAATATGGCACGCCAGTAACTTTTGTTGGCACGCGAAACACTCTCTTATAATCTTCCATTTACAATTTTTTTCTTAATATCGACTTTTTTATTTTTCAGATAAATTCAGTGTAGGTGCATCTTAGATAAATAAATAATTTTACATAACAAGTTATCTTAAAGACCACAGACATGGATTGACGAGAGAGGGGAAGGGCAATTTCTATGCCTCTGCCTTAACTCTCCCTGCCTTCCTAGATCCGACCAGTGTTTTGGTTTCATTCACATACGCTTGTGAATCTTTGTTCTCAGTGATGAATTTTGTTAGGTCTCGTAATAGGAGTAGCCTGACAGATGAAAGTAGTAGCTCGTGCATATCTCTGAAGGTCACGAAATATAAACCTGATATAAAATCTCTGTCATCAGTGATGCAGCAGCAAAAGTCCCACTGATAATATCAAGCAGAGTTATAAAGTTTTTTGTCGGACTATCAGTGTACATGTATACATTAAAAAATAAATGTATTTTTCATCATCATATACTGTGTTTTTTCACTTGAATGAATTTTATTATTTCTTCAAGGTTCTTTACATAAGTACACCTTAAGAGATATCAAGTAGATGTAACATGTTCTCAAAAAAATGAGGGTTGGCATGCAGAAGAATTTTGAGTCAGAGATTTTGCTGGTTTTGGCACGCACTCACAAAAAGGTTGCCCACCCCTGGTCTAGCCAATCACAGTATTTCCATACCTTCGGCCAATAGGACCTTAGGGGGCTCTTGGGAAAGATTTTGTTCTTTTTCAATGGCAAGTCCATACGTGAGACTGGAATAGCTGCAACCATGTGGCAACTGTGAAGAGAGATACCATCAACCTTTGGGGATAGAATAACAGGCAAAGAGGTAAAAAACAAAAAAACAAAAAAACTCTCAATGAGTCCTCAGCCTGCTCCAGACCTCCTCATTTGTCTGCTTTAAGCAGGTCTTCTGTTACTTGCTGCTAGATGCATCCTTAACTGAGATCTTTTTAAAAAATATATTTTTATTGATTTCAAAGAGGAAGGGAGAGGGAGAGGGAGAGAGAGAGAAACATCAATGATGAGAGAGAATCATTATTGATAGGCTGCCTCCTGCACATCCCCTACTGGGGATCAAGCCCACAACCCCAGGCATGTGCCCTGACCAGGAATTGAACCGTGACCTCCTGGTTCATAGATTGACGCTCAACCACTGAGCCATGTCGGCTGGGCCTTCACTGAGATCTTGGTGGCGCCCTACTAACTATAGAAATGGAGAGCCCAGAGTGGGATGACTGCCCATGATCTCACCACCACTTGTTTTGTGGACTTGGAGGAATAAGAGACATATATCCCTTTAAAGGAAGAGAGTCCTCAGACAAGCAAAGAGGAGCAAGGACAATCTGAATTGAAGGTGGCCCAGAGCTTTGTGTAAGGATGGGGGTGGAAAGTATAAGGGTGGTCAGGAAGAGGAAGCACTGGGCTGAGTGGAGAAGGGTAGACGCCCATTGAAGCCTGCCAAGGACGACAGGATGTGAGCAGTGGCGGGGTCAGCTGATCTCAAGGTTCCAAATGAAGTCCTGGAGCTGTCAGAGGCTTACTGTGGTCAACAGACCTACATCTCACAGAAGGACAAGTAGCAGCCCCGGTGGGTGGGCAAAGTCAAACATCTCTGAATGGTGCCAGCTGTGGTCAGGATTGAGCCTCTCCAAGGAAATTCCAGCCCTCTAACTAGCACTGTAATTACTTCTCTCTCTCTCTCTCTCTCTCTCTCTCTCTCTCTCTCTCTCTCTCCAGCCAAGCTTTTGGGAAAGTTATTCACGCTCACTGTCTTCCCTCCCTCACCTCCTCAGCACACTGCCAGCTGGCCATTGTCTCTACCAGTCCAATGAAACTGTCTGGCCCATGTCACATATGCCCTCCTAGGTGTCAAGAATGATGCCTGGCCGAACCGATTTGGCTCAGTGGATAGAGTGTCGGCCTGCGGACTGAGGGGTCCCGGGTTCGATTCCGGTCAAAGGCATGTACCTTGGTTGCGGGCAGATCCTCAGTAGGGGGCGTACAGGAGGCAGCTGATCGATGTTTCTCTCTCATCGATGTTTCTAACCCTGTATGCCCCTCCCTTCTTCTCTGTAAAAAATCAATAAAATAAAAAAATCAATAGAATATATTAAAAAATCACTGCATTCATTAGTAAAAAAAAGAATGATGCCTGCCCCAGTCCTTCTCTTGATGAACTCTCACCAATACTCCCCACTGTCAGCCACTCCTGAGTAAGTTCTGCCTCCATTGGTTTTCATGATTCCTCTCTCCTGGTCTTCCTCCCACCTCTCAGGGTGCTCCTTCTCAGTCTCCTGTCTTCACAGGAGATTCTTCCTGTGTTATCTTATAAAGCGATGTAATATGGTGGTTAAAACCATGGCCTCTGGTGTCAGCCCACCCGGGTTCAAATCCCTGCCCTACCACTTGGTTGCTGTATGACATCCAAACCCCTATCAAGATGTAGATCATATCCTCGACACCCCAACTCCCCCAGGAGAGCCACTGTTCTGATTTTCTTCACAGTGGATTACTTTTGTCTGTTTGAGAATTCATATAAATGGAATAAAACAGGATGTGCTTTTATGTCTGGCTTCCTATTTTTAATTTTTATTGCTGAAAGTATTACATATGTTCCCTTTTCCCCTCATTGACCTCTTCTCCACCTCTCCCCCCACCCAGGCCTTCACTACCCTATTGTCTGTGTCTATGGATTATGCATATCTACTTATATAAAAACCATGGGTGGTGTTCGTCACATACAGACGAACAGCGAGCGACCGAGTGGAAGGAAGTCAGTCCTACAGGGGTTGTCTTGGCCATGGGTCCTCAAACTTTTTAAACAGGGGGTCAGTTCACTATCCCTCAGACCGTTGGAGGGCTGGACTATAGTTTAAAAAAAAACTATGAACAAATTCCTATGAACACTGCACATATCTTATTTTGAAGTAAAAAACAAAACGGGAACAAATACAATATTTGTATTTGCATGTGGCCCGCGGGCCGTAGTTTGAGGAACCCTGGTCTTGGCAATGTCAGTGCCCTCCCTCAAGCTGTTTCCAGGATCTGTTTCCTGTAAGGGCGGAGTTTGAGGCAGGAACCCGCCCTGGGAGCGTGGAGGCAGATTTTTCTAAAGTGTGCCGCACCAGCAATGGGGTGAACCTGAGTGGGGCGGCTGAAAGGCTTAGAAAAGACAGACAAGAGAATGAAAGCCGGGTCTCGGTGGGACACTGCTTCTCTGAGAGACAGCGACCACGCCCACAGCCATGCCTTTTTAGCAGATGCTACGAGGCAAAGTAAGGGTGTGACCAAGATGTTTACAACATTCTCCTGGGTTTCAATCCTACTCAACTACATGCACCTGAACTCTATCAAGCCTACATCACTCAAGCACATGGGGCCACATGTTCGGACCATAGGTTCAAGCTTACAACTACAGCTGTTGGCTATAATTGTGCTGGGAGGGCCCTGCCTTCCAAGCTGGGATTTGCACGTGGCAATAAGAGGACTGTGCCCTCTCATTAGTCCAAGGCTTGAACCTGTCCAAAACACTGTAGCAGCTCCCCACAATAAAGTTTTAATTCTGTTTCTTTGTTACTAATGTTGTGTCCCCACCCCATAACAAAGAAAAAAAGGAAAATTTCCCCATCGAATTTCTGAATAGTATTATTCCTTCGGGAATGCTGTGTCATAAATTAAAATTGAAAGTGGGTGCAATCATCATGCTACTGAGAAATCTCAATAGTAAATGGGGTATTTGTAAAGGTACCAGATTTATTATCAAAAGATTATGACCTAACATTATCGAAGCTGAAGTATTAACAGGATCTGCAGAGGGAGAGGCTGTTCTGATTCCAAGAATTAATTTGTCCCCATCTGACACTGGCCTCCCATTTAAATTGATTCGACGACGGTTTCCCCTGATGCCAGCATTTGTGATGACTATTAATAAATCACAAGGACAAACTCTAGACAGAGTAGGCATGTTCCTACCTGAACCCGTTTTTGCACATGGTCAGTTATATGTTGCTTTCTCTCGAGTTTGAAGAGCATGTGATGTTACAGTTAAAGTTCTAAGTACTTCATCACAAGGGAAATTAGTCAAGCACTCTGAAAGTGTTTTCACTCTTAATGTGGTATAAAGGGAGATATTAGAATAAGTTTAATCACTTTATCAGTCATTGTTTGCATCACTGTTGTTTTTATATCATGTTTTTGTTGTTTTCATATCATGTTTTTGTCATTTTTATTTCATGCCTCTGTTGTTGTTATATCCTTTTGTTATTGTTTATTTATTAATAAATTTATGTATTATTTTCATATACATTTTACTAATTTCCTTTCATCTCTCACACTTCTATTATAGAGAAAGGGCAAATAGCAATATTAAAATATCTCCGCTAATTAATTCCCTTTTTTAAAAAAATATATTTTATTGATTTTTTACAGAGAGGAAGGGAGGGGGATAGAGAGTTTGAAACATTGATGAGAGAGAAACATTGATCAGCTGCCTCCTGCACACTCCCCACTGGGGATGTGCCCAAAACCAAGATACATGCCCTTGACCGGAATCGAACCCGGGACCCTTGAGTCTGCATGCCAATGCTCTATCCACTGAGCCAAACCAGTTAGGGCAGATTTTTAATCTACTTATCTACTGATAGGCACTTAGGCTGTTTCCAAATCTTAGCTGTTGTAAATTGCCCTGTTATGAACATAGGGGTGCATATATTCTTTCTGATGATTGTTTCTGAATTCTTGTTTTTAAATTCCTAGAAGTGGAATCACTGTGTCAAATGGGAGTTCCATTTTTAATTTTTTGACAAAACTCCAAACTGTTTTCCACAGAGCCTGCAGTTTGCATTCCCACCATCAGTGCATGAGGGTTCTTTTTTCTCCACATCCTCACCAACTCTTGTCGTTTGTTGATTTGTTGATGATAGTTATTCTAACAAGTGTGAGGTCATACCTCATTGTCCTTTTGATTTGCAACTCTCTGATGATTAGTGACTTTGAGCACTTGTGTCTGGCTTCTTTTACTCACCGTGTTTTGAGATTCATCCATGTTGTTGTGTGTATCCATTGTTCATTTATATTTTACTAGAGGCCCCGTGCATGAATTCGTGCACCAGTGGGGCCTCTCGGCCTGGCTTGCGGGATCGGGTCGAAACCAACTCTCTGAAATCCCCCAAGGGGCCCCAGATTGTGAGAGGGTGCAGGCCAGGCTGAGGGACCCCACCGGTGCACAATCAGGGCCAGGGAAGGATGTGGGAGGTTGGCCAGCGGGGGAGGGACCGCAGGAGGGCTCCAGGTGTGTCTGGCCCAACTTGCTCAGTCCTGATTGGCTGCACCCCAGCAGCAAGCTAACCTACCGGTTGGAGTTTCTGCCCCCTGGTGGTCAGAGCACGTCATAGTGAGCAGTTGAACAGCCTTAGCATATTATTTGCATATTATGCTTTGATTGGTTGAATGGCCTACCAGACTACCGGACACTTAGCATATTAGGCTTTTATTATATAGGATTACTAAGTGGTATCCCATTGTAAAGATATACCACAATTTGTTTATCCTTTCTTTTTTTTAAATCCTCACCTGAGGGTATGTTTTTTTTAGTTGATTTTGAGAGAGGAAGAGAGAGAAAGAGAGACACATTCACGTGAGAGAAAAACATCACATTGATAAGTTGCCTTCCATATGCACCCCACTGGGGATTGAAACTACAATCTAGGTATGTACCCTAAATTGCACCCCCAACATTTTGGTGTATGGGCTCCATCCAAATGAGCCACCCAATGAGGCTATCCTCTTTTTCCTTAATGATAGACACCAAGGCTGTAGCCAGTTTTGGGCTATTATGAAGAAAATACTATGAACATTCTTCTTCCAATCTTTGTGTGAATATACAGGGGTAGGCAAAAGCAGGTTTACAGTTGTTCATATGGAAAAAGACATGCAAGTTATGATTATTATAGTAGCTTTATTAACTCTGTTTCACATACTCACAACTGTAAATCTACTTTTGCTCACACCTGTATGTTTTTATTTGTCTTGAATAACTAAGAATATAATTGCTGGTTCATAGGGCAGGTATATGCTTAGTTTTATAAGTTACTGCTATATATTATTCCAAATAGATAGTACATTTTACATTCCCAACACTGTATGAGAGTTCCAGTTGCTCTACATTCTTTTTTAAAAAAAAAACATAATTCTATTGATTTCGGAGAGAAAGGGAGAGATAGAAACATCAGTGATGAGAGATAATCATTGATCAGTTGCCTCTTGCATGCCCCCCGCCCCCAACTGGGGATCGAGCCTGGGACCTTTCAATCCATAGGCTGACACTCTATCCATTGAGCCAAACCAGCGAGGGCTCTACATTCTTGCTAACATTTGGTATTGTCAGTTATTTAAAGTTTAACCATTTTGGTGAGTGTGGAGAATTATCTCATTGTGGTCTTAATTTGCATATTCTTGATGTAGAAAGATTTTGAATACTTTTCATGGGTTTATTGGCCATTTATATATGTTATTTTATGAAGTATCTGCTCATATCTTTTGTCCATTTAAAAAATTACAGTCTTTTTATTACTGTATTATAGGAAATATATATATATCTTGGATACCCACCCTTTGTCAGATTAATATTTTGCTTACCTTTTTTTGGCTTTATTTTCTTAATAGTATCTTTTGATGAGCAAAGTTTTGATGTTTCTTTTATCAATTTTTTTCTTTTATGATTATTGCCTTCAATGACTTAAGAAATTTTTGCCTATCGCCAAGTCATAAAGATAATGTGTTTTCACCTAACAACTTTATGATTTTAGCTTTTAGGTTTTAGATTTATGATCCATTTTGAATTAATTTTTGCATACAGTGTGAGATAGGGTCAAGGTTCACTTACTTCTCCCATATGGATATTCAGTTGTTCCAGCACCATTTGTTGAAAAGATGTATTGCTTTGTCCAGTGTATTGCTTTGACACCTTTGTCAAAAATAAAGTGACCATTAAGTGTGCGTCTATTTCTGGCCCTCTGTTTTGTTTCCTGGATCTATCTGTCAATCCTTATGCTAGTACCACGCTGTCTTGATTACTGTAGCCTATACGTCTTGAAGTTAAGGAGTATAAGTCTTCCAGTTTTTCTTAGTATTGAGATTTTAAAAGCTCCCCAGGTGGGTCTAATGTGCAGCCCATACCTGAGAACTTCGAGAACATTCTAACATGAGCTAAAGTTTCCAGACCCAGATTTCTCTGTCCCTAGCTTCTAGGGCAGAGGTGGGGAACCATTTTTTCTGCCAAGGGCCATTGGATATTTATCACATCATTCACAGGCCATACAAAATTATCAACTTAAAAACTAGCCTGCTATGCCCAGCTGGTATAGCTCAGTGGTTGAGCATCAACACATGAACAAAGAGGTCACCATTTCGATTCCCCTCAGAGCACATGCCCGGGTGCAGGCTCAATCCCTAGTGGGGGATGTGCAGGAGGCAGCTGATCAATGTTTCTATCTCTATATCCCTCTCCCTTCCTTTCTCTCTAAATCAATAACAACATTTAAAAACAAAAATGCACACACTTGGCCAAATCCTGGCCCAAAACACCTTGTAGGATTTAAAAAAAAAATTAGACTCCTATATTAGGTCAAATGTTTAATTAACTCACCCCTAATGCCTTGGCAGGGCCAGACCAAATTATTTTGTGGGCCTTATACAGCCGCCATGGGCCGGACATTCCCCATCCCTGCTCTAGGGCAACATGGTAAACCAATTAGTGAACTTGATCCTATCTCCTTAGTCTAGAATCCTCTTCCTCTTCAGCTTTATGGCTGATGCATTAAGAACTTCATCAGTTTTTCACCTGGCTTCCCACAACTTCTAGAAAAAAAAGCCCAAGTTCTTACTTAGGGTGCCTAAAATCATCCTTTATAATTAGGCTCACGAGCCCTAACTGGTTTGGCTCAGTGGATAGAGAGTTGGCTTGCGGACTGAAAGGTCCCAGGTTTGATTCCGGTCAAGGGCATGTACCTTGGTTGCAGGCATATCCCCAGTAGGGGGTGTGCAGGAGGCAGCTGATTGATGTTTCTAACTCTCTATTTCTCTCCCTTCTTCTCTGTAAAAAATCAATAAAATATATTTTAAAAAATAATAATAATTAGGCTCACGAACACTTCACCCATTACCTTCCCCAATAAGTACCTTAAACTTTAGCCATATCATATTAGTCATTCCTCAAGTGTTGTTTTTTTAAATGTTAGTTGTCTTTTTTTTAACTACTTTGTGACAAGTTTCATGTGTGTGTGTTTTTAAATTTAAAAATATTTTTATTGACTTCAGAGATGAGGGGAGAGGGAAAGAGAGATAGAAACATCAATGATGAAAGAGAATCATTAATCAGCTGCCTCCTGCATGGTCCACTTTGGGGATTGGGCCCGAAACCTGGGCATGTGCCCTGACCAGGAATCAAACCATGACCTCTTGGTTCATAGGTGGGTGCTCAACCCCTGAGCCGTGCCGGCTGGGCCAGTGGATGTCTCTTATGACCCATGTACAATTACTTGTCTTCTAGTTTGTTGAAGCAACAGGTCAGACATTTGCCACAACAATGACTGTTAAAGTGGCTGGCCATAAAACTCTGGCACACATTCATCTAAAGGGCACTCCCAACGAAGCCAACTGATTGTGCCATCTCATCCACCTTATGGTATTTCAGGGCAGTCAGCTTAACCCTCTTTCTCTTATGCTCATTCCTGCTGGGAGTGGTGTAAGACTGCTTCTCTTGCTTAGCACCACCACGTAGTCTCAACACAAGATAAAGAGTGTTGCCGAAACCGGTTTGGCTCAGTGGATGGAGCGTCGGCCTGCGGACTGAAGGGTCCCGGGTTCGGTTCCGGTCAAGGGCATGTACCTGGGTTGCGGGCACATCCCCAGTGGGAGATGTGCAGGAGGCGGCTGATCGATGTTTCTCTCTCATCGATGTTTCTAACTCTCTATCTCTCTCCCTTCCTCTCTGTAAAAAATCAATAAAATATATTTAAAAAAAAAAAAAAAAAAAAAAAGAGTGGACTCCTTTTGAAGGTTATGGTCAAACAAAGAACATCCATATTCCAGTCGCTTGCCAGCAATGATCAGTCTTTGCTGATCAGGGGGAATTTCTTCCTTATCTTGGATCTTGGTCTTTATATTCTCTCTTGTATCCAAGGGGTCAGCCTGGAGAGTAATGGTCTTCCTCACAAGGGTTTTCACAAAAATCTGCATCTTGGTGGCAGTTCCACCATGGATGGCAGATCGGAAAGCTTCCTCAAGTGTTTTAAACTTCTTCATGCCTCCATGCCTTTGCTTGCCCACCAACCTAAAACAAACTTTCCTCCTGCCGTTGCCTGTCACTTCCTTCTTCTCTTTCAACATGTAGCGGGTATTGTCTGCACTGCTGTGCTTTGACCCCCCTTATCTGGAATAAGTATCCTTCCCTGGTTCCCATGGCCATCTGCACTTGCCTTTATTATAGACACTAAGGTACTGTGTTATAACTGTCAGTCATCTTATCGCACAGCTCCACTAATCTATGTGCTTCCTGAAACCTGAGACTTTGTATTTCCATTTCTTGTCCCTAGTGCCTACCAATATGCTCTGCACATTTGAGGTACCTAATAAATGTTTATTAATGTATGAAAACTGGGCTCCAATCTGCATTGTGATCTGGGGCAGATTTCCTTCACCTCTTTGAGCCTCTATTCCAGCGGTTCTCAACCTGTGGGTCGCGACCCTTTTGGGGGTCGGACGACCCTTTCACAGGGGTCACCTAAGACCATCGGAAAACACATATATAATTACATATTGTTTTTGTGATTAATCACTATTCTTTAATCATGTTCAATTTGTAACAATGAAATTGGGGGTCACCACAACATGAGGAACTGTATTAAAGGGTCGCGGCATTAGGAAGGTTGAGAACCACTACTCTAGTCTCATATCTACAAACTGGAAATAACACCTATGCCATAAGGTGGTTACGAGACTCGAGTGAGCTAATCCATGTAAAACCCATTGCGTGAATTGGTACATGGTAAATAGTAGCTCAATAAATCTTGGTCTCTTCCCATCTTCCACCATATCCTTCAGAAACAGCCGCCCTATTACACTTCTTTAGCTGACCACTAGGTGGTGTCAGTCTCTGGCCTGACAATCAATCCCAGAGCAGCCCCCTTAAGGCCCCAATCCCAGTGCCTGTTACACCCAGACAGGAAAAGATGTTTCAGGATTTGCTGGAAGATCCAAAAAAGAAGATACCCTCTCCCACACTAACGTCTTTTCCTACTGTCACCATTCTAGGTATCCTGATTATGGGTTGCAGAGAATTCCTCTTTATTTTATTGCTATTTTGGTTATAATTTCAACTCAAGGATTTGAAGATTGAAAATGCTTCTTAACAATAGAAGTGGAAGAAGACGCTGAGGCAGAGAGGGATTCATGAGTGCTATAGGAGAAATACAGAGGAGATGTTTACAGTCACATCCGCCTGAAAGGAATTAATTATGATAGTCTCCTCAACCAGCACAGGCACCCCTGGCCCTGACACTCTGTCAGCCTTCCCATCAGTTAATCAAGAGCTCCTAATAGTGGGTGGATACTAAGACATAAAGGACACCCTTGCCCTAAGGAGTTTACAGTGTGGTGGCAGACACAGGACCTGCACAATTAAGTGCTAATGTCTAGGTCAGTGGTTCCCAGCCTCTTTTGGGCCATGTCCCACCGAAGCACCTCTAAAATCCTGATGCCCCCCCTTACCCCCCGTGACACATAATTCTTATTATTCAAAAAGTGAACTCCTATTCACGTGGAGGAAGTGTAAAAGGCCATTAACTTGGTCTAAACAAACTTCCAAAGAACATGGCATCCATGAACGAGAAACATAAAAGAACAAAAGGACAGTTGAAGTACTGAGGAAGAGATCACTATGAAATTGTTTAAAAAAATCCTATATAATAAAAGCCTAATATGCAAATTGACCAAACTGTAGAAAGACCGGTCGCTATGATACGCACCGACCACCAGGGGGCAGATGCTCAATGCAGGAGCTGCCCCCAGCCCGCAGGCTGGCCAAGGTGGGTGCCAGCACTCCCCCACCCCCCATTGCCCTGCCAGTGCCCTCACAGATCATCCCTGATCTCCAGCCAGGTCTAGGGACCCAGCGCATGCACGAACTTCGTGCATCTGGCCTCTAGTAATAATATGAAGTGATATAAAAAAAAATAACAAATAAAGTTTCAAAATATATAATAGAGAACCGAAGTGCATGAAAATGTCACAATATATATTTATATACTGTATATGAGGCCCCTAGAGCCATAAGAAATGAAAAAATTCACTGTTAGTAACTCATTCTCAAATTGCCCCTCTTAAAAATCAAATTGCCCCCCTGTGGGGCGTGTGTCCCACGATGGGAACCACTGGTCTAGGTACTGAGGCTATCCTGAGTACAAGTTGGGAACAGGAGAGACGGGCAAAGGGAGAATAACAGGACGGTTTTTCTAAGGAGGGTAAGGAGGGGCTGGGAGAACAGTGTAATTAAAGGCTCAGATAGAAATATGCATTCGCTCTCTTTCCGAGACACCCTCACAATTCACATGCTGGAAATAACCAAGTGTCCAACAACCCTAAAGGATTGTGTAGAATCCAAGCAAGGACACTGCAAGTAGCCAATATAAAAAGAGGGTGAGATGTGCGTGTACAAAGTGGAAAGGGATCAAGATAAGTTAATTGAAAAAGTAAGTTACAGAATAGTATATATTGTATGAGCTCCTTTGTGGTTTAAATGATGTTTATTTGTTTTTTTGTGGGGTTTTTTTTAACCTCTTGGAAGGAGACCCACAGAACTCTCAGTAGCAGTGACTCTGAGGGTGGGACTGAAGAATGGGAATGTGGAGAGCAGCGAGTTCACTTTTCACCTTGTACCTTCCTATACGCTGAGGGTTTTTTTTAACCACTAATTATTACCATTTTTATAAGATAAAGTTAAAAATAAATACACATTCACATTCATGAGCTCGTAGGAGTTTGGAGGTAGCAAATAAGTGTTGACGTGCTGGCTGAGGCCAGATTTTGGAAGTCCGTGGCTGGGAAAGGAGTTCATACTGGATTTAGTTGTCTACAGACAGACACCCCGTACAGGTTTGCCATCCAGGAAGAGACTACACAGGGAGAACGGATGTAGAAAGACTCACCTTTGTAAGGTAACGAGCAGGGAGAGGAATGAAACTGCCACCTTACAAGCGACATACGGTCATCCCATCTAGCTTTTTCCTTTCAAAGATGTCTGAAATCTGTTTCAATCTGATTTCGCTTGGACCGTAACATTGGGAGAAGGTCCTGGGAGAGGAAGGAATCTGATAGGCATTCACTAAACACGTTTAGTGAGTCCCTGCCGCCATGTGTCTGTCACTGTGTGAGCCCAGGAGGGCTGTATAATTGGATGAATAAGATTCCACCGCTGTGTGAAGAATCTCTGGCAGAGGAAATTGGAGCTTTATTTCAAAGGAAAAAATGACAGACCTTGAGCACAGACTTGCAAGATTAGACAGAATTGGCAGCGTCTGAGATTTCTAGCCTGGAAGACGAAAGGTAGGTGGCCGTGGCCTGGAGCAAACCCAGCCCAGAGGGAGCTCTGGTTTGGGGAAAAGGTCTGGTTCCCTCTGGATTCTTCCGTGGCTCGCACTGCCATCAGGGGACCAGTCCTCGGTGTTGCTCCGCTTTCTGCAAGGACAGCCTGGAGGACGGAGAACCCTTCCTTGGCTAGAATTTTAAAAGGGTACAACCCTCTCTTCTTAACCTCAGTTTCTGGCAGCCCCAGTCGCCTGCTGTCTCCCTGCACTCTGGCTTCCAGACACCAGAAAGCCAGACGCCCAGGGCGCAGGCTGCAAACACCGCCCCGGAGGGGGCAGTGGCCAGAAGCACCTCCGCGGGGCGGTGGACCCGCCGGCGCCCGGGGCTGAAGGCAGCCTCCCCGGACCGCCCGCGGGCCGGACCGAGGTCCCGCGCTCAGCAGACGCCCGCTCAGAACTCGGGTCCAGAGTCCCTCATCTTATTCCAAATCTCTGTTGCTCGGAATCTAAAACCCCGACTTGGTGGGGAGCCAGGCAGAAGGGATAAAAAAATAAAAAATAAACGAGCCCCGACCTCTTGGGGCGAAGGGGGCAGCCCCACCCGCTGGTGACTCACCTCCCTCCAAACCAGCGCCTGCCCCTCCCGCGCTCGGTGCCAGGCGGGCAGGGCGAGGCGGGGACGAAGGTGGGCTCCATCCCCAGGCCCCGGGAGGGCGGACAAGCTGCGGCGTGTCCCCGCGGTGTCCCTGTTTACTCCGAGTCCCGGAGCGAGGTGGGGGCGGGCCCTCGCGGCCCTCCTCCCCCGCCCCCCGCCGCTGGCCCCGGTCCCGGTCCCTCTCCAAAAGTCTTCGAATCCAAGCTCAGCCTTTCCCCGAACCGTCCCCGCGATGGCGGCCCCTGCCCCCACCCCAGGCCGGCGGGGCACGGTCAGGGCACCTCCAGGAAACCAGGACCCCCAGACCCGGCTGAAATCCTAGGGGAGCAGCCACTCCACTTGGCGGGCCCACTGCCCAAGCACCCCCGTTCCTCCAGCCACTCGCAGCGGGGGAGAGAAAGGCCCCGGCGGGGGAGAGGACGCTCCCCGCCCCGAGCCCGCCAGCGGCGCCACGGGACCCCGATCTCGAACCGCGGGCCCGAGCGCAAGCCCTCGGAGCTGCCCGGGCGCCCCCTCCCCAGGGCAGCGCGCCAACCCCGCGCATGCGCACCCGCAGGACTGCCGCGTAGCTCTCCCCCCTCCCTTTTTCTTCTTTCCCCGCCCCTTCTCTCCCTCCCTCCTCCACCCTTCCCCTCCCTCTCTCCCTCTCAGCCCGCCCCGCGGCACCTCAGTCGGGGGAACAGCGGTGCGAGCTCCAGGCCCGTGCACTGAGGAGGCAGGAACGAAGAGAGCCCCCAGAGCTCCACCAGGCCCCTTCCAAGGGCTCCCCAACCCGGTCCACGCCCCCACCCCCCCACCCCGCCTCCTCCCAATTGTGCATTTTTGCAGCCGGAGGCGGCTCGGAGATGGAGCTGTGAGCTTTGCCCAGGGACGGGGGAAAGAGGAGCGAAGAGAAAAGCAGGGGGCGAAGGGTTTGGATTTGGGGTCAGGGGGCGTACCCTCGTCAGCAGACCCTCCACAAGGGGCTCCGAGCTCTGCCTCTTCACCCACGCCCCTGGTGCGCGTTGCTGAAGGATAGGATAAGAATAGAGGAGGAGGAAAGGAGGAAAAAGGGGGACCCCCCAATTGGGGGGGGCGACGGTGAGAAGTAGCAGGATCGGAGAGTAAGGGGCTGCTGCTTGCATCACACCATGCTGACCCCGCCGCAGCTGCTGCTGCTGCCCCTGCTCTCAGCTCTGGTCGCGGCCGCTGTCGACGGTAAGTGAGATTCCGCGGCCCCCTAGGACCCCTGGGGACACCCACTCCCCAGCCCCCACTCCTGCGTTTGGATGGGGAAGGGAGACGCGGGAGGGGGTGCCTTTTGTTATCACAGTCCAGCTGACACAGCAGCGTCCCGACTGGGGGTGGGGATGGGGGTCCAATTTGGAGGATGTGGCCCTGGGTGAATGATGCTTCCATGGGGGCCCCCATCCCAAACAAAGACCAGAGGCCTGGGAAGGGAGGAGAGGGTTCCCCCCTCTTCTGATCCAGGGATCCAGAGGCCTTCTCTTCCTATCTCTGGTTGGGGAGGGCCTCCACCTCCCCTACATCCTCCACCCCTCCACCCCCATCTGAATGGTGAAGGAATCCGGGTTTGCAATACAGGGCTGCAAATGGGGGTGGAGGGACTTTTGCAGTGGCCTCTGAATCTGGAAGAGGGAGCCAGGTCAAGAGTGTCTCGCTGGGAAGAGGGCAGGCAGGCCCGAGATGGCTGTGGGTGGAAAGGGAGGGCCATGGAGAGCCCCCCCTGCTTGGGTGTGGAATCTGGGCCTGGGAGACCAGGCTTGGAGGCCTGGGTCCAGGATCCAGCCTCTGCCGGCCTGGGTTCCGAAGTGAGCACTTCCCCCTCTCAGGGCCTCTGTCAGTAGCCTGAATAGGGCTGTTTTGGGGGGCAGAGGAGAAGCAGGAGATGCTGTGTGGCTTTGAATTTTCCTTCTTAATTCCTGGGAGCTTTGAAAGGAAAAACGTCAGATGTCATGGTTGGGTAAGGGGGCTGGAGAATGGCCTGGAATGTTGAGGTGGGAGGTGGGAAGAAGGCTGCTCTCTCGCCTTCTGGCCTGATCACAGTGGGGACTGGTAGGAGAGCTGGAGGTTGGATGGGGGTTATGGCTATGCCCCAACTCCCCAATTCCCTGCTCCTTTGGTAAATGTGTTTATTTCTCTCTACCATTCCCCTTCTCCCCCCATTTACATACACTTTGAACACTACAGTTGGATTTGGGCTAGAACTGTGTCCTGTTGGGGAAGTGCCCCCTCCCCGTTTATGTCAGCTATTTTTTTTCCTCTTATTTGTGAGTCACTGGTTCAGGTCTTGCCTAAGCTTTGAGCTGGGGTCATGGGGTTGGGCTGGGCCCCTGACTTGAGAAGGGGTGGGATCTCACCGCTTCCTGTCATCCGGGAAAAATTGGGCCTAATACCATCCCGCACCCTTCCTCCATCTTCTAAATTTTGCGAAGTTGAGATTAGGAAAGTTTTCTCTGAAATCAGATTACCTTTCCGGTGCTTCCCCTACCCCAAATTGCTTCGGTTGAGAGAGGGAGGTTAGGGAGTCAGGAAGCAGCTGTGCCAGAAAAACAGTATATTCAGTGACCCTCAATAATTCTGTCTTGGGGACTGTCTGCTCCTCTGCCACCCCCCAACCTCAATTATCTGCCCAAAAGGAGTAAAGAGGATCTGTCCTGAATGTTCTCCTGACCAGCCCTCACAGCCAACCCTTACTCATGACATTCCTCTTATGCATGTTCTTGCCTCTTATCATCAATTCTGTGAGGTGGGAGGGGAAACCGAGGCAGAGGGACTTAGATATACAGTAGCAGCTTCTGGGAGGGAGAGAGAAAAAAATTTAAGAGAGAGAAAGAGAGAGAGGGAGAGAGAGAGACACCGTCAGGAGTCTGTGGAGAACAGAAAGTTTCCCCAGCCCAGTCAGGAATGGCCCAGGTAGTGTCACCCCCAGGGTTCTAAAACGGTTCTATTTGCCACACCAAGTTGGTTGGTGGTGAGTGGAAGAGGGAGACTGGATATATTCTCCTTAATGCCTCCCTGCCCTTTCTTAAAATTTTCACTCAGTTCATGGCTGTAACCCCAGCTCAAACCAACCTGTACCCAAAATTCCAGGGAAAGGACCCCTCCCCCAGCACACACTACCCTTCTTACCTTGGGAATAGGACTAATGAGTCTCACCCACTCTGGGTCAGGAAGGGGAATTGCACAGGCCGGAGGGCCAGTGCTATCCAGGCAGCCTAAGGGGTTCCCTTATCCTTCCTACCCCTGCCCTCAAGCCCCAAGCCCCAAGCCCACAGACATGTTTGAGAGAAGGAAACCTCCCGGCCCCAGCTTACCTGACTTAGTCTCTAACCTTCCTTCCTCCTGCTCTCACAGGTCTTGCTGCTCTTCCAGGGGAGCAGCCTGGGGTCTCCCACACCTCTTCTGCCTTCTCTGCTATGCCTGAACCTACCCTAGGGTCCCTTTCTCTTTCGGGAGCAATGTCATTCCCTGCTAGTAGACAGAGTCGAGTGTCCTTGCTATGGGAAGGATGGGGAAACAGATGGGGTGCGGAATGGGAAGAGGGTTATTGAGGATCCTGCTGAGATGAAGAACATTTTGTAGCGAGGAGGGCTGCCCCAGGCAGATCCGGCTCAGGGACGAAGGCTGACTCCCTTCCTTCCTCCGACCGCTCTTCACACACACCCTTGAGCAGCGTGTTACCACTTATCAGACAAGCTGGACAGTTGAAGTGAGTTATGAAACTGAGGTGTTTGCCTCCTGGCTCTTTGGGGAAAGGTTCCAAACTCCTTTTATCCCTGGTCAGACCCAGTTCCTTGAACATCTCCCTTTACCCTTATCTTTCAAAGCAGAGACACGAAAGATAAAGCAGGGACATGTAGGACATTGATTTTGGGATTTGGGGGAGGGGGAGCAGGATATTTTGATGTTTGAGGCTGCTTCATAAGACTTCCTTTTTCCCCATGTTCTTCTCTTCTTGCTTCCCCTTCCTCCATTTTCTCCATAGTTTTTTGTTCCCAACCACTTCCCCATCACCAGGCCTCCCAAGGATGCCAATCGGGGCCCTGGCCAGAGCCAGAGCTTGTCCAAATGCCCCAAACTCTTGCAAACTCCTAGGATCTCACCTTTGGGAGCTCTTCCTTATGCAAGTCTAACTCTCTGTCCCCCTGTTGCAGCCTCCGCCTTGCACATTAGAACCCCAAGCTCATTCCCTCTCAGGAGTCTCTTTTGAGCTCCCCCTGCCCCCCACTTCGTGGACTCTCCAGCCTTCAAGTCCTCCAGCTCTGAATGGGGGGTGCTTATCGCCCAGGCGAGTCCCATGCAAGGGTCCCTTGACCTGGCGGAGCGAACGGTGGCATGTGAGCATTTGGAGAACCTAGTCCCCCCCCTCTGTGTCCAGTCCCAGATTTCAGCCGGTTAGCAGGATCCTGCATTGTTTGGAGAAGGAAGCAGTTGGCTCTGGAGTACTTCCCGTGCTGTGCTTCTGAAGGGCGCCAGGGTCAGCCTTCCCTGGGAGAGAGGTGAGGGATGGTGGAGGGGAGGCCTCTGCCACTCTTGCTCCTCCTGGGGAGCTAAGATCCTCCCCAGGCCTTGGCCTCAGGTTGAAGAGCCCTATCTTCCCTTCCTCCCACCCTCCCGGTTCTATGGGAGGCAGTAAGTCCCTATCCTGGGTCTCCCTGGGGTCAGACATTGGGAGAGCAGGGACTCTCTCTCTACATCAGGATATCTGCTGCCCCCACCTTAATCTGGGTCTCAGAGGGGTTGTTTTTCCACGAGTTCATCCCAAGGTAACTGTGTCATTGTCTTGGCAACCTTTGGGCCGAGACCCCACTGTATCGTTTTTGCTTCAGTCTGTCTGTCATTGGCGTGTGCCCTCTTGGCCTTTCAGAAACTCTCTCATCCTCTTGGTTTATCTCTCTTATTGCCCATCCTTCGTGGCATTCTCGGCCCCGTTTCTCAATCTCTGCCGCTTGCTTTGTCTCTGCTCGTCGCCATCCCTTCCACCCGGGCCTCTTGGGATCCCGAAAGCTATCTCCTGGGCTTGCTCACATGCTCGAAATTTTGTAGTTGTTCGTACCCTCCCAGGCCAGACTGGGAGTATCCAGTTTGGCAGTGAAAGTTCTTCTCCACTTTCCTTCAAGTTCCTCTCTCGTCTTCCCCCTCCACTAATTTTGGGAATGGATTTTGGAGAGAATGTTTCTGCAAGGAGGGAACTTGATACCCTTTGTGGACTGAGTAAGAGGGAGAAAGGAGATATTTCAGAAGGAAGGAGGGAGGTTAGACTTCTGGCAGGACTTCCTCATGACCTAAGAACTAGAGAAAGGCGTGGGGAAGGGGTCAGGGGCTTCGAGCTCTTACTTCTGCTGAGGATGAGCCCGGTGTGTGTGTTGGGGGTAGATGATCAGGGCTCATAAAGGCCTGGTGAGAGACACGATGATCTCTGGGGACATTTGAAGGGTCTGAATCTTACTTGTGGGGGAAAGGAAAAGATGGTAGGGAGGTCACTTGTCAGGCTAATGGGCTGCTGAGTCAATATTGACTCAAGATGTAGGGGGAGACCCTTCCCCTCCCCTGGCAGCGCAGGCCATCCTGTCTGTCCGTCTGTCCAGGCCGCAAAGCAGAGGCCCAGACTCAGGAATGACAAAAATGTGTCTGAGCCTCGCTGAGCTGCGGGAAAGAGCCACCGGGTAACACCCAAAATACATAAAATCCAGTGAAAAGCTCTTGGTTTGGGTTTGGGAGGCCCTTGCTGCCCCACCCCCATATGTTTGAAAGTTTAGATTCCTGCAGGCTCTGCCCCACACCCCTTGGCCACCCCCTGGCCCCTCTTCCCTTAGATATATCATGTTGTTCCCTTTAGAAAACATCCCTTCACACAATCTCTCTCTCTCTCTCTCCGGTGTCTGCTCAAGGGTTTCTTTCATGAATTTCCTGCCTCAGGTCTCCTGGTCCTTTAGGAAGCACCATCTGAGGTCTCACCTCTCTCCCTCTCCCTCAAAGAATGGGTCCCCTCCTCTGGGGAAGACCTCCTCAGGGCCCGTCCTTTCCTCATGCCCTCTTCTCTGGCCAGGCACCCTTCCCCGCCCCACTCCCCAGGTCCCAGGACGGCATAGAGGAGGACAGCCAAGGCTGAAGCCGGGCAGTGGGGTCCGTGTACACCCAACGCTACGCCTCCTGTCCTGGCTCCAGCTTGGTGGCCCTGGGGGCCATGGCTGGGCCGAGTGCCTGGATCTGAGGGGGGGCAGGGGTGTTGGCCAGAGTTAGCATGGCGGTCACATTCATCTCCAGGCAAAGCTGAGAACAGACGGCCCCTGTGTCCTGGCGTTCTCTCTGCAACCTCGCTTGCTCTCTTTCCTTTTTAGTTCTCCTCCTTCATCTCTCTCCTCTTTCTTCCCTCTTCTGTCTTGTTCTTGTCCCTCTCCTCCCTGGTGAGCCCTGAAGGCCACTACCACCCCCTGTGATCCTGCTCCCACTCCCAGCTTCAGGGGACCAAAGTATGCCCCCTGCGGTTAGTCTCCCTTCTCCACCTGCCCAGTTGTTACTCGCTCTGGACCTCGGCTTCTACCTCTGTCTGGTGGGGGTGGCAGCAGCACCCACCTCACAGGATTGGGAGGACCTAAATGAGTTAATACACAGTGTTTCCTTCCAATCAGTGGCTGACTCACGGTGACCATGTGAAGTGTTCGTAGCGCATGTCATTGCGAAGCCCCAGTTCTCAGGAGGGGCAGGAGGCAGCAGCGGCCGCTGAGCCCGGTACTTGATCCCCAATTTAGGGCTGAACTTAGGGCTGTGTTGCTCCCTCATCTTAGCTGCAGGCCACAGAGACGGGCATTCTGGGTGCTGGTATCAGATGCAGAAGGCTCAGGGGGCGGCGGGGCGGGGGAGTGGGCTTGGCTGGAGGCTCTAAACAGATTACCAGCTTCCTACCCACCCCCACGGCAACTCCCTCCCACCTCCAGCAGGGCTTCCCTGGGCTGTGCAGACCGCCCCAAAGTAGGTTGTTTGTTTCTTTCCTCCCCTCTCCCCCTGAAGGAAATCAAAGACAGGCCTCAGCCGTCAAACTCCGCATTCCCTGGGCTTCTCCACCATCCCTGACAGGAAGGAAGTTCTTTCACTTATCTCTCCGCGAGCCTCCTCGCGCTGCCCTGGCTCCTGGGAGATGTGCGTCCCCACCTCTCTGTCCCTGGGTCTGAAGAGATGCTGATGTGGGACAGGGGGCCCTGAGGGCTCCTCTTCTTTCACTCCCCCATCCCCCACTCCCTTCCCTCTGCAAGAGCACATCTGGTTTGTGAATCTCTCTCATTCCAGCTCTCGGAGTTTGCCAGCTGCTGTTTCCTCTGTCGAGTTCAGGCCAAAAATGGGGGTGGGGGACAAAGTAAGGGCCAAAGGAGGGGGGATCATGGCTGGGACGCAGAATGGAGGGGAGTTTGGAGTGACCAACCAGTGACCTCAGGCCTAGTCTGTGAGTTCTGGTGCAGGAGGCTGGGGGGTGTGGACTATGTCCAGGTTGGGGGGGGGGGTGGGGGGGTGGGCACGGTGGGGCTATGGAGGCCATTTCTGGGCTTCAAACAGCCCATCTGCCTCTGAGTCCCATTCCAGCCCCCTCTACCCCCCCCAGACAGTCTCGGCTGGCCAGGGGAAGAGGACCCTTCTCCGGCATGCTAACTAGGCTGGCGGGTTCCCCGGGAAGACCTCACAGCTGGCCCAGTGGGGCAATGAACTCAGTATTATCCACCTCCTCAAGGGGCCTTTATTCCCTGCTCAGGGTGGGGGGGGGAGGAGGGGGACTCTTGGGGGGAGGGCCCCGGCCCGGCCATCCTTGATGTGTTCCCTGAACTCGGCTCTCATCCTGGTCAGGGCCTGGGTGTAGTGCCCTCTGCCAGCGACGGAGGTTGGGGAGGGAGGACATCTTCTCCACGTGGCCCCCCTCAGATTCTGTCCCTCCCGGCGAGCCCTGACATACTTTACTTAGACTCCGTCCCAGCCCGGAACTCACTCTGCCCTGCATTCGAGGTCGTGCTGTGCAGCTGCCTTCCCAGGGACCTGAGGCTCCTGAGGGGCACTTACTCCTCCTTGGCACCCTGGTGCCTAGGCAGTGCCTGGCACAGAGCTGGTCTCCAGTGCACGCCAGCTGAATAGAAATGGAATTGACACAGGACGAGGAAAAGGCGATGAAGAGCTGGGGGGCTGGGAGCCAGCCCTGGGTGGGGGTAAAGGGCCGGGAGGACTTTCCTTCCCATGGGGGATCTGGTGATGGGGTTGGAACAGCTGGGGTGTCTCTTAGTGGGAATGGGGAGGCTGGTATAGGCTGCACTGGTTAAAAGCTTGGCGTCGGCTCAAGTCTGAGTGAGCCCTGGTTTGTCCTTTTCCTACTAGGTGACCCCCCCGCCCTCTTGAGGCTCCGTGTCCTCTTCTATAACCTGGTGGTAGGAGTAGTACCTACTGTCTCATATTGTGGGGAAGATGATTAAATGAGATGACACAGAGAAAGAACTGGTTTACCACAATTCCTGGCACATACTGAGCCCGTGATAGGAGTTAGTGTTACATTCTTAATTCCTCCTCCTTAGAGAATGAGGTATGAGGATGGCGTGGAGCAGAGGGAAGGGACAGCGCAAAGAGGCCCCGGATGCAGCAACCTCATGGTCTGGCTGGGCTGAAATCAGCTCCCACAGGTCCCCCCAGCCCTCTCTTGCCTCGGCTTTCCAACGCCAACACTCTGAGCAATCTTTAGGTGCCTCTTATCTTTGGGGACATCTGCTGAAAGTCCTCTCTGAGGTCTAAGCACAAGGGAGTCTATGTCTTTAGAGACTGGAGGTGGACGTGGGGCCCCCTGCCCTGCCCCCCCCCCTCTCCTCTCCCCACAGTCTTGCCCTCCAGTACCTCTGTTGATATCGTCTCCAAGCTACGAGTGTACCAAGGGCACCCCCCACACACACACTTCCCGTCTGGGGGCCTGGTGGTTAGTTAGGAGTTGGAGATGGGGGAGAGGGTGATGGGTTCCTAGGACCAGGAGTTCCCAGAGGACAGAGGAGCAGAGAGGTTACAAAAGATCAGCTCTGGGCTTGCAGTGGGAGGGAGAGGAAGATAAGAGAAAACATGTCAATGTTCCGTAAATGCCCGTCCTTCCTCTGGGTCAGCAAAGCTGCAGGTGTTGGTGCGTGGCCAAGAGTGACCCAGACAGCAAGAGCTTTGACCCTGAGGGCTGGAGGAGGGGCGCACTGGAGGGGCAGCTAAGGAGCTGGGTGAGGGCAGGAAAGTGTGCTCCCTGTATCCTCCCCCTCCCCCCACCACAGGTATTCTGTGTTCTAGGAGTGACACACAGCCACCTCCCCCCACCATGGGCTGTGACTCACAGAGTCTGGGCCAAATGGAGACTGATGATAGGGAAGGAGGAGGGAGGAGCTGTACCGGGGGCTTTAGGGCCGTAGAGTTGGCTTTCAACCTTCATTTACACCCCGTTTTCTTTCCTTGCCCCTAGTCCCCAAGACTTGCAGCCCCAAGCAGTTTGCCTGCAAAGACCAGATCACCTGTATCTCCAAGGGCTGGCGGTGTGATGGTGAGAGGGACTGCCCGGATGGATCTGATGAGGCCCCTGAGATCTGTAAGTACTTTTCTGGGTCCCTCCCCCAAAGCTCCTGACTTATCTTTTTCCTTTTGGCCCAGGCAGTTTGGGATGAGAACAAGCTGATCTCTCGCCTGGTGTAGACCTTGCTCTGTGATTGTTTGTCCATGACACAGCTAAAACTGTCCTCTCCCCCCTTCATCGTGCCCGGCAGGGTGCCTGGCCTGCTCAGAAATGGCACGTGGGATTGCTCACTCTACCGCTGCACCGCGAGTCTTCCGCAATGACATTTTTTTAAAATATATTTTTATTGATTTCAGAGAGGAAGGGAGAGAGAGAGAGATAGAAACATCAATGGTGAGAAAGTATCACTGACTGGCTGCCTCCTGCACGCTCCCTACTGGGGATCGAGCCCACAACCCAGCATGTACCTGTGATGGGAATCGAACCCGGGACCCATCAGTCCACAGGCCGACACTCTATCCCCTGAGCCAAACCAGCCAGGGCCACACGGACATTTTTCCTGGAAGGAGAGAGCCCAACTTCCCTTTTCTTTTGCTTGTCCTTCTTTTTAAAACCTCAAAGCCTCCCGACCCTTGCTGAGTGCCCACAGGTCCAGCCAGGTCCCCTTTCCGTCCTCAGAGTCCCAGGCCAAAGGCCACCAACTCTTGCTCAGTCTCTATACCAGAAGCCCCACCCCTGTGTTTCCCACCACCCCCGCCTTCCCCTGCCCCCAGTAAGTGGTGTAATCAGAGGCAGCTGTTTAAACTGGGAGAAAGGTCCCCACCCAGCTTTTACTTTGCCAGTGGGGGTGGGAGGTGGGGGGTGGAGGACTTGCTGGCTGGATCCCAGCATCCTGGGCAGCTGGCAGAGTGCTGGGGTCTCCACCTTCAGCCTCTCCCCTGCTTTGTTAATCTCGGGCAGGGTCTAGGTGCCCGAGCACTCCTAGGTCTGTCTCTGTTCTTTTTCCTGGGCTTATCCGGTTCCAGCCCCATCCCCTGTGCTCCCCCCACACCCCTACCCGTAATTATCAGGGGTAATTTTAGGGCCGGAAAGGGAGCCACCAGTTCTCTCTGCCGGGAGGACTGGGGGCCAGGGATATTCTGCCAGTGTCTATGGTGGGGTGGTTCAGCCTGGAGTGCCTCCTTGTCTGATGCCACCTTAACCCCCACATTTCTGACCCGATGCTTGGTGTTAAGGATTAAGAAAGCCTTGCAGAGGGGCCAGACCTGGCTCTTTTTATCCGTTCTTCCTTTGAAGCAAACCCCACCTTATACACATCCCCACTCTTACTCTCAGACCCATCACACACACACAGCCTCTCCTGGGCACTGACTTGTCCACCCTCCACCCCGACATATACAAAAGCACATGTTCTGACAGCAACACAGAGTCAACACTCAAAATGGGGAGGTGCAGAAGCACTCAGACAGACACACAAAACCAGACTCAATCCCCAAAGAATGTGGAAATGGAGACACACAGATATCCCTTCACTGCACACCACACACCGCCCTCACCTGTGCGTGCAGACTCCTGCCCAGGCACACAGGATAGCTCACTCACAGGGAGACACTCTCACACACCCCGTCCAGGTTTGCGAGCCAGTACACAGTAGTCTGTCTTCCAGCTCATGGGCTCAGCCAGCTTCCTCGCCTGCAAGGCCTGACGATTCTCTGAGGAGCTCAACAGCCACCCCAAGTCCATCTTCTTGGGCAACAAAGGAAGTACCAGAGACATCACCAGCGGGCTTCCACCTTTGACCCTTCCCAAATCTTTCTATCAGACAAATCTTGCTCTGGGTTTGGGGGATCTAGAATAGTGCTGTCCAATAGAAATATAATGCAAAGCATAAGGCAATTCAATATTTTCAAGTAGCCACATTTAGAAAGGAAAAAACAACCAGGTGAAATTAATTTTATTTATTGTATCCAACATTTTATCATTTTAGTATAATATTAATATAAAAGTATTCATGAGATCTTTCACATTCTTTTTTTTTTTTAATTGATTTCAGAGAGGAAGGGAGAAGGAGAGAGAGAGAGAGAAATATCAATGATGAGAGAGAATCATCGGTTGGCTGCCTCCTGACCATCCCCTGCTGGGATTGAGCAAGCAACCTGGGCCTGTGCCCTGACTGGGAGTTGAACCGTGACCTCCTGGTTCATAGGTCAGCATTCAACCACTGAGCCACGCCAGCTGGGCCACATTCGTTTTTGTTTGTGGCGTTCAGTCTTCAAAAGCCGGTGTGTGCTTTATGCTTACATTTTCAACGAGTCACAGTTCAAGTGCGCGGTAGTGACCTGCGGCTGATGCTGCATACTGCACAGTGCCGTTCCAGAAGAGCCGGTCCGTCCGACTCTCAGCCCACTCTGTGGCCCGGGCAGCTGTGGGAAGGAGATGCTCTTTGCCATTGGAGCTTTTCTACCATGGGCTCTGTTTTCCTTGGCTCATTCAAGCCTTTCACTTCTAACCTTGGCCTGTCTCCTGAGTGTAGAATGTGGAGGCGTTGGGGTCCATAGGCAGGGGACATTGGAAGAGTGGCCTCTTGGCTGAAAGCCACGTTCTCCCCTCCACCTAGCTGCTCCCAGGTGTGTGACTGCTGTGTAGAAGAGCTCTAGATGGAAGAGTCTAACCAGCTCTGAGGCCTCCTAAGATCTCAAAAACGCAGATGTCTGAAACCCAAGTTTCAGTTCCCTCTTCCTCTCCCAGGGAGCAGCTGGCCAACTCCAGCTGCTTCTGCCAGCGTGGTGATGCTAACCTATCCGTCTGCCCCCAGGCCCACAGAGTAAGGCCCAGCGATGTCAGCCGAACGAGCACAATTGCCTGGGCACTGAGCTGTGTATCCCCATGTCCCGCCTCTGCAATGGGGTGCAGGACTGCATGGACGGCTCGGACGAGGGGGCCCACTGCCGAGGTAAGGGCTCTTCTCCCTCTCCCCTCACAGGTGCAGCAGTGAGCTCTCAGCTGGGCACCTGCGGGGTCTGGAGGCCTGCCATCCGAGGACTGTCCCTGCACCTCCAGTAGGGATAAGGCTTTGTCCTACACCCCTTCATAGAATTGCCACCGTGGGCCTTTGGGCTTGGAGCTTGTCCAAGTATGGACCCTGTCCTGGGCTTCTCTCTGTGCGTGGACAAGTCGGTACCCCTCTGCAGACCCTAGTTTCCCACCTGTAAACTGAAAGCTTTACATGAGATCAGTGTTTTCATATTTGTTTTTTTGGTAAATAGTGGGACCTTTTCTCCATATGGTTTCTTTTTTTTTTTAATATATTTTATGATTTTTTACAGAGAGGAAGGGAGAGAGATAGAGAGTTAGAAACATCGATGAGAGAGAAACATCGATCAGCCGCCTCCTGCACATCCCCCACTGGGGATGTGCCCGCAACCCAGGCACATGCCCTTGACCGGAATCGAACCTGGGACCTTTCAGTCCGCAGGCCGACGCTCTCTCCACTGAGCCAAACCGGTTTCGGCCATATGGTTTCTTATATGCAACATGAGTATGACCAGAGAAGAGCAGACTGTGTGATGAAAGCTGGGGTTGGGGGGCTGAAGTTTTGCTCGTCTCTTCCCTGGGCTGTGGGAGGAGACACCTCGGGTCCTGTTCACGCAGGGCAGGGAGTGTGGAGCCAGGGAGTTTGTGGAAGGTTTTTAATCCTCTCCTTTGGTTGGTTTTGCATGTTCTTGTCTGAAGCTCCTGGGATGGGGTGCAGTGTGGGCCCAGGGGTGACTTCAGTTACCACGCACATCCCATCTTAGCGGATGGTGCATGTTCAAATTTGCTTCCTTTTGAATACCTCAAATACCTTTTCGGTTTTAAAAACAACAAAGAACCTCAAAACCTAGGGTTTGAACTTCCTTTCTGATATTACAGACATTGGTTCTCCTCAAACACCTCCCCCGCCCCCCCAACCATATTCAGAAGAGAAACTCTTCTCGATTCTCCAGAAGAAACAACACTGACCGGCTCTGTGCTGGAAGGCGGGACAGACAGCACATTTGGGCTCTCGGGTGGAGGTGGGGAGGAAAAGGAGTAACTGGGGTCTGGCCCCCCACCCCAGCTCTGCCTGGCAGGCTTAGTGCTTCTGAACGTCTTAGCATCTGGGGCAGCTCTCACTCCTAGGTGGGGGGGTGAGGCAGCTGGACAAAGGGGTCTTTGTGGCCAGGCCGCCTGGCCCCACGCAAGGCCATTAATTGGGTCGCTGGTTTGGGGGGGCCGCTGTTCCCACCTCTCCCCCTCCTGTCTCATTCCCTTGCGTCTCCCCCGTGGAAGTGGGTCAGTGGCAGGAGAAAGATTAGAGAAGAATCCGGAGGGAACCAAATTGCTCCTCCTGCCATCCTCCGCCTGGACTTCACCGAGGCTTCTCTCAGAAGCTCTAGGGCTCAAGGATAAGTTGCAGGGGTGCTTCCAAGCCAGAGCTGGGATCCTGTGGGGGAAAGATTCAATTCCATATCCACTCTCCCCCCGCAGCCCTGGGGCCGGCATCGTAGTCCCCGGGCAGTGCAAATAAGAGGCATATGCAGGGAATAAGACTCGCTGCCCACATTCCCTTTGAGCCCAACAAACTACCACACCTCTCTCCATGGGGCAGAGGGAGGCCAGAGCAGGGAGATGGTTGTAAGCCCTAGTTGGTTATGGGACCTGGACCTTGGGCCTGTCTTATACCCTCTCTGAGTTTGCAGTTTCCCCACTTGCAAAATACGGTAGATGCTTCCCAAGCTCCTTTCATCTCCAACACTGCAGGCCTTGAATGTGGTTTCTGAAGGGTTGACGGGAGTTGGGTGGAGGGTACAGGCTGGGGGTGGCTGCCAGGTCTGAGGGCCTGAGTGTGTGTCTCCTGCCCCTCACAGAGCTCCTAGGCAACTGTTCTCAGCTGGGCTGCCAGCACCACTGTGTCCCCACACTCAACGGGCCTACCTGCTACTGCAACAACAGCTTCCAGCTGCAGGCGGATGGGAAGACCTGCAAAGGTGAGTGCAGCTGCTACTGTGATGGTGGTGGGAAGAGGGAGGCAGGGCCAGTGGGCCTGGCTGGAGTAGGAGAAAGTTAGATGGAAGGTGCCAGAGAGGAGGCGTGGCTACAGGCCCTATATAGAGCCTCCAGGCATGACTCTGAGCCCACTGGCTCCCACCAGACGTTTAAAAATTCATCTTAAAATTATATAGGTCACATGTGAGTTTTCTTGTAAAAAAATTAAAGCACGACAGATAAAACTAAAGTCCACTTCGACAAATCCTCTTCACTTCTGGTCCCTTTCCCATCTCTGTGGAGATCAGCTCTGTTATCGGTTTGCTATCTCTCTTTCTGGGGCTTTTTCTGTACATCTGTGCGCACGTACTCATGGAAAACCCCAGTGAAAGTACTGTTTATGCGCATCTGCTCTTTTTTACATAAAATCATCCTGTACATATCTGTTTTCAATTTTTTCACTCAGCATGTTCTAGGGATTTTTCCATGTTAATACGTAGAGATCTACCTCGTTCTTTTAAAAACCGCTGTGATGTATGACTGTTACCACAGTTTACTTGGCCATCGCCCTATTGATGAGTAAGATGTTCCCAATTTCTCTCTGTTACAAACAATGCAAACTTTTCTGTTTTAAATTTGCCTCCCTCGAGCCTTTGCACAAATGCCACCTTCTCAGGGAGGCCACCCCCGGCCACTCTAAAATCACACTCCCGCCGCCTGCGTGCCCTTTCCCCCTTTCTCTGCTTAATATTTTTCATAGCACCAGTCACTTTCCAGTGCACTAGCAGCTCAAAAAATACGATTTATCTTTCTTTTGTATTTATTATTACTATAACAGTATTCCATCTACCATCAGAATTTAAGTTTTACGCGGCAACAGTTTGAATTTGTTTTATTCACTGCTGTAGCCCTAGAGCCTAGGACAGTTCTGGCACTGAGTAGGCACTCAAGAAATGTTTTCTGAATGAATGGATGGTATGCACATATGTGCCTTTCTCCAAGTCTGGACTTGGTGGGTGAGTTTGCACAGTTATTGTTATAATATTCTGCCAAATTGTCCTCCAATGTAGCTGTAGGGATGGACAGTGGTAGTGTCGGAGGGCACACACTTCCCTGCTCTCATCACCCTGCCAGTGACCATGCCCTTGATTTTTTTCCTGGCAGACTTTGACGAGTGCTCGGTGTACGGCACCTGCAGCCAGCTCTGCACCAACACAGATGGCTCCTTCACCTGCGGCTGTGTGGAAGGTTACCTGCTGCAGCCAGACAACCGTTCCTGCAAGGCCAAGAACGGTGGGTGGGGTCACCCGTGGCCACAGGGAGAGGCGCCCTCAGTGTTGTTCCTCAGTGGAGAACAGCCTGTGAGGTCCTAGGAACCCTGGCTGTATTGACCCTCCTCTACTCCATACAGAGCCCGTAGACCGGCCCCCGGTGCTGCTGATTGCCAACTCTCAAAACATCCTGGCCACGTACCTGAGTGGGGCCCAAGTGTCTACCATCACGCCCACCAGCACACGGCAGACCACAGCCATGGACTTCAGCTACGCCAACGAGACTGTGTGCTGGGTGCACGTCGGGGACAGTGCCGCCCAGACGCAGCTCAAGTGTGCCCGCATGCCTGGCCTGAAGGGCTTCGTGGATGAGCACACCATCAACATCTCCCTCAGCCTGCACCGTGAGTCGCTTGCTCCCAGTTTGGAGGGTGCAGAAGGGCAAGGGAAGTGGGGCCTGGCTGGGGCAGAAGCTGATGGTTAGACAGGATGACCCCTGTCAGGCACTGGAACCTAAACAAGAAGCCGGGACAGGGGCAGAGTCAGGCCATGCTTTTCTGGCTCCGATCTGAGAAGTCCTCAAAGGAAGAATGACCGGTCAATCTCCAGAGACCAGGGACTGTCCCTTCTCAGAGAGAAGAGTGTTGATTAAGTTTCCAAGGGGCTTTCCCTCGAAGGGGTAGCGAGGGCAGAGAAGCCTTGCCGGGCAATGCCTGAGGGAATGGCTAGGTCTGTCTTCATGATGTCGCCAGAATAGACCCCCTGCTGTGGCAGGTGTGGAGGTCCTGGGGCTGTTTCTGGGGGACTGTGTGGCGGTGGATGAGAGCAGAGGAGGAGCGGTGAGGCTGGGTGCTTTAGGGTACTCAGGATGCTCCCTTTGGGGCTCCCTCCCTAGGCTGTACTTCGCTGTCTAAGGGGTGTTCCTGGGGATGGGGCCAGGGCATAGATACAGCGCTTGGAGCAGTCCTGCTCAGCTCAAGATGCTGTTATATAAACAAACAAAACATCTGGCATCATCACATTCCCAGGAAATGCACCACAGGGCGGAGGGAAAGATGGGGCCTGTGGTTGATCCGACCCACTGGGGAGGGTAACTTGATCTGTGACCTTGAGTAAACCAGCGTTCCCTGTCACTCTGCTTTAGTTTCTAATCTGCAAAATGGGATTGAGATTGTCTGTTCGGATCAGATAAATTGAAGTGAAAGTCAGAGGTAGCTGGAGGGTGGCAAACAAAAGACTTAGTATTGTGAGCCTTGGGCCTGTCTAGATCTTGAAGTTCCTTATTGGTTCCTGTGTGATGATCCCCACAGAGGACAAAGACCCTGAGAGGATGCAGGGCTTAGTTCTGCTTCAGCAGATGTTCTTCTGAGAGCCCCACCCTCTGTGGCCTCATCGTACTGTCCACACCTCAGGTCCAGAGCATCCCAGTGGTGTCCTCGGGCTGCTGATGACCAACACTCCCCTGTGACTGGACAGGTTCTCCTTAGGGTACTGAGCTGGGGTTGCCCCACATGCATGGCTGAGCTCTCGGGGATGGACTGCTCAGGGAACCCCATGGCAAACAGGGTAGGGTTGGGGGGAGACCCCGTGAGACATCTCCCCTCTCCCTGCTCCTTGTCGATGGCCCCAGCTAAAAGGCCTGTCTGGGCAAACAGCTCCAGCAGTTCCCTCCCTGGCCCTGAGGCCAGACCGTGGGCTGGTGGGCAGGAGGCTGGGGAGGAGTGCCCTGATGGGAACCTTCTCAGCTTTTGCTCTGGCCTGGCCCCTCTCCTGCCTTCCTCCCCAGGAGAAGCCGGAAATAACCTCAGGCGGGTATCCCTCCCTTGGCAAACACAGCCTTGCCTCCCAGTCTGCTAGGTTCAGTGGGCCCTTCTGGGGCAGAGTCCAAGCGCCGGGAAGAGATCAAGGTTCTGGGGAGAAGTGCTAGCGGGGTGAGGAAGTGGGTTCCTCTTGCCCCAGCCTCTGTCCCTGCCCCCCTGCCCGGCCTGCACCCCACACCCCATGCCGCCTGAATGTCTGGCTGTCACCCTGAGGATGATTGTTTTGCTCTCATCCCACAAACTAATTATGGGCCCTGAACTGAGGTAATAGGAAGTGTCTCTCCCCTAGTGCCCTCCCCACATCCCCAGTGTATCCCCCGTTCCCAGGAGAGGCTGAATGGCCTGCCCTGGTGTGCAGGGTGGCTGGTCCCAGGCGCTCACCTGGCAGTGTGCTGCTGGCCTGTCATTAGCTCCCCAGACAGATGGAGAAGAAAGGCTGCTGATTTCTCCTGCTTTCTCTCTGCCCTCTGGGGGAGCCCTCCCTGCAATCATCCCATTCTTGGCCATGACTGTGACCTCCCTCAGACCCCTGGGCTGAGCCCCACGGAGGGAGGAGTCTGACAATGGAGAGGTGCGGGGGCTCAGAGGCCAACAGGCCAAGGGAAGCCTGCCTGCTGGTGTGGGAAGAAGAGGGAGCCTGCCCCACAGAAAACTCGGGATACAGAAATAGAATAGAAAGGAGGCCAGGAAGTAAGACCTGGGTCTTGGGGCACGAGTGAGCCAGACCTGCTCTGAGTCCTGAGAGCCCTAGAGGACCGTCCAAGGCTGCGGTGGCCAGTGGTCAGTGCAGCCTCTAGGAGAGGCTTGTGGAGCAGGCTCGGACTGGCCCCCGTCTTGGCCCCAGCTCCTTCCCTCTGTTTGTACTCAAGAGTGGGGGCACCCACTGAGCAACATCCCCAGCATCCTGAAAGGTGTGTGTGTGCACTTCCTTCCCTCACCCACGCCGAGGCTGCTCCCACTGCCCTGGATTGGGGTGATCCCTCCCCCGCCCTCCGGGGCTATCGCCCAAAGGCCCATCCTCCCAGCTGGATGGGTGGTCTCTGAGGACCCTGATTCCGTGACTGAGAACATGACCGTGAGTCACGGGAGACTCTTAGGGAGGCCCAAGGCCAGCCCCTCGGTTGTTGTTGTTTTTAAAATATTTTTATTGATTTCAGAGAGGAAGGGTGAGGGAGAGAGAGATAGAAACATCAATGATGAGAATCATTGATTGGCTGCCTCCTGCATGCCCCCTCCTGGGGATCGAGCCCGCAACTTGGGCACGTGCCCTTGACCGGAATCGAACCCGGGACCCTTCAGTCCGCAGGTCGACGCGAGCCAAACCAGCGAGGGCCAACCCCTCGGTTTTTAATACTGCCTTTCCCAAAGCAGGGATGCCTTGATTTTCCGTCGCACATAGATGTGCAGTTTTTATTATTGTAGTTATGTTTTTATTGAATACTCATTAGGGAACTCCTGTAACTAGCATACCAAATCTATGATTTTGTAGATTGTTTAGGATGCAGCAAAATAAGTTGATTTAAAGAACTAGTAGGTAAATGATAGTACAACTGTACATAAACGTGGTGACTATTTTGAAAGTGATACACAAAAGACTTTAAGTTCTGGTAACTGAGGCCCAGAGGGGTCAACTGGAAGTCCCTGAGACAGGCCTGGCCGCCCTCCCACCCCCCGCAAGGATGATGCTGGGCTGAGCTGTGTTGAGGTCAAGTCTCCTGGCACCACCCTCCCCCCAGGCCTGCATGCCTTTAGCTGCGCTCCCCTGCCCTGTCCCTTCAGTTCTGAGGTTATTTCCACTGCGAGAAGAATAAGGGCAGGAGCAGGCCTGGGTCCTGAGAAGGTGTGTGTGTGAGGGGAGGGTGGGTAAAGGGAGGTTCCGAGGTTGCAGACAGAGCCTTGAAGGAAATAAGATTTGCGGAGTCACTTAGTTTTGGCCTGTGGATGAGGGGGCGCTCTGGAGGGGCTCTCGGAGGTCCTGGGGCCTCCTCCCCTGCTCCTGGCGGGGAAGGAGGAGGCAGACCCCCTAGGAAGAAGAAAAGGCCCTGGAGGCTGCAGGCAGCACGTTGCGAAATGGGTCCCCAATTCCAGCTGGCCAACTTCACTTTTCTTTTTTTCTTTTCCCTCCCGAGAGAGAGAGTGTATGTGTGTGTGTCTCTGTGTGTGTGTGTGTGTGTGTGTGCATGCTCGCATTTAAAGTCACAACAGGAAATGGGGTAGTGATTTGTCTGGAGGGAAGGCAGAGAGAGGGCAGAGAGCAGCGTCTGAGCCGGTGAGGAACTGGCTTCCCCAGCTGGAAGGGGAGCTATCTTCCCACTGAACTGACACCCCACGCCCTCTCAGCCTCCCATCCCCTACCTCCGGGACCCTTACAGGCCATGTAAGAAAGCCAGCTTCCCCTTTGGCCTTTCGTACCCACAGGGTGTCAGAATCGTGAGGGGCTCTAGCCATCCCGCTCTGGCCTTGGGCCCTCCACATCCTGGTGCCTTTGCTTCCCATTCCCATTCTGCGTTTTCTATCATTGAACAGCCCTCCTCCCCTCTCCCAGGCCAGGGACAGCCCTGTGTCTCTGGCATAGCTCCAGCCCTGTCTTCTCCCCCGCTGTCTCCTTGAAGTCGCCTCTCTCCCCAGCCTGCTCCCAACACCCCCTCCCTACTGTTTTCAAGCCAAAGGAAGGAACTTAAGCAAGAGAGATGTGTTTTAGAGCCCAGTAAGGATTTCTCAACAGCGGAAAGACCTGGTTCTGATTCTGAATCAGAGCTGCAGAATCCAGCCATCTCATCCCAAGACTGAATACTTGGTGGACTGGGGCCAGGCAGGGGAAGGAAGCAGGGCATACCCCCACCCCCCCAGGTGGAATTCTGAGCAGGGAGGGGGCCCAGGGGACAGAGGTGACACTGTGTGGCCGAGTCCCAGACTTGCTGGTGGAACAAGAAGAGCTGAAGTCAGGACCTGGCAGGAAGCAGGATCGTGAGGACATGCCATTTAGCAATGTTCTGCCAAGCCCCAGACTCCTGATCATCTCCCCAGCCCTCCCCCCGCCCAAGCAGGAGGATTACCAGACAGATGTCTTCTCCCACTGTCTTGGGCATCCAGAGGCCAGCGAAGGAGGATTCTGGCAGTAAAGGGGAGGGAAAAAGTGATGTCCCGAGGCTAGGACGACTGAGTGAGGACTCAGTACTCAATAAATATTTGTTGAATGAATCAGTACATGTGTGTCAAGAGCTGGGGACAAAGATGAAAGTGCCCTGACCTCTCAATATTTGTAGTCAGGTAAACAGGCTGTGGAAAATGGAACTACTGGGGCCATGGGAGCCTGTACACTGCCCACCTGGAGGGTCTACCTTTAGTCAGGAGGCCATAGGACTCTGGCTGGAGGCACAGATAGTAACTGGGTGGGAAAGCTGGGGACGGAAAGGATGGAGGTGAAGGAGGACCATGGTACAAACCATAGCTCCCATTTGTGTCTTGTTTATTGTCGGCCAGGCCCTGTGCTATGTGCTGTTGTTAAGGCACCATCCCATTTTACAGATGAGCAAACTGAGACTCAGAGACATTCAGTAATTTGCCCATCGTCCCACAGGAGGTGACAGAATGATGATTCAAACCAAGGCTGGGCCCAGGGCAGAACAGAGTGATGAGTGAGGTGGGGAGGTTCCTGAAATAAGGACCAGATGCAGTGTGTTCACCGAGGTTATGGTTATGGTTATGGTTAATGGGATTCTCCTTCCTCACCCCGGGTCCTTGCACCCTACCCTACAACGTTTGGGTGTGTGGATGTGTTAAGGATATTTCCTCAGGGCTTAGAGGCCCCGTCCTTCCCGGGATTTATTTTAGGGAGAGCGACTGGAATCCTGCAGCTGAAGCTGGGGTCTTCTTGGGAATGGGGTGGGGCCTGCTCTTTTTGGAAAAGCAGCCACTATTTAGGGAAATGCCTCTTGAACACTGTGAGTGACGGAGACGGTGAGAGAAGACTGGAGTTGTGGGGAGCTCAGGGTGCTGAGCACGGGGGTCAGGGTATAGGGAGGGCGCAGCGTCTGAAAGCACACACCCCAGGTCTATTCTGGGGCCTGGAACTGAAAGTCCTTTGCGACATCACAGGCAGGCTGCGGTCGGTCCTCTCCCTCCCAGCGTCCTAGCGGCCTTCTCTCTGCTGGAATCCCTAACTCCCAGGACTCCAGACCACCCCCCCAAACTCCTCCCACAACACAGCCTCTCTCACTGGGGTTTACCTGAAACTCTCCTGTCCTCAGGGTTTGGGGCCTTAAGCCAGAGCCCCTCTGGAGGGTGCACTGCGGTGGGTCAGCCCTGAGAAGGCTGGACCACCAAGAGCAAACCCTCTGGGTGTGGAGGCCAGAATGCTCAGGTCTTCGGGCACAACCCCAGAACTCCACTTGCCCCCCATGCCACGGACAGAGGGAGCCCTGGAAGAAGGCGAAGGCGCCCTCTCCCAGGCTGAGCCCAGCTCTGTGCTGGCCGTAGAATTGTGTGAGTGGCCCAGCGTGTGTGTGTGTGTGCATGCGAATGTGTGCATGTGTGTGGTGGGGCGGGCAGAGGAATCTGGACTTTAGGGAAGAGGAAAATAATGTGGTGGAGGGGGTTGGATAACAAAGGATTTTTGCTTGCAACTAATAGTCTCCAGCTGCAAAAATACCAAAGGGGAGGCCAAACCGGGCTGGGGACTCCAGTTCCTGCCAACTCCTCACCGGCCTGCTGAGTGGGGCCCTGCCTGGCTTTTGGGAGGTGGAAGGGGAGACCGGCCAAGGGTAAATATCTGAGAGCGGGATGGTCCCTTCCTGGAACTCGGAGGGAACACAGGCCAGGAGGGAGGCCCGAAGGTGAAGGTCAGTGTTGTCCTGGGGCTCAGCCGGGAATGGGCTGCACCTGATGAGGGGGTGCTAGCTCTCTTCAGGCTTCTTCCTCCCCTCTTGCTGAGGGAGGGGAGGGTGGGGAGCAGGGCAGGGTGTTGCCAGCCCTGGGGCTGGGCAGTGACTCAGGGAAGCCTCAGGAAACGGAGAGAAGGACCCAGCTGCACCAGCTGGTGCTGGGAAAACAGCTTCCAGTGATGAAGTTCGTCCACGTGCCAGCAGCCCCCAGACCCCCACCGCGCCCACCAAGCGAAGGGCACGCAGCCCTGTTTGCCTTTCACCCACCCTGCTGGCTGCCTGGGGCCGTGGGCAGGTCCCCCTCCCTTTGGGACTTTGGGACTTTGGCTTCCTCTGGAGGCAGCCCGGCAGCGCTCACTGTAATCTGATTTCTCTGTGGTAACGGTGTGTGGGGCGTTTTGACCACCTCATCCCTGCCCTGGGCCCTCTCCCTACTTGGCCTGGGACTCACATCCCCGGCCGCTCCACCCTCCCCTCCGCTCATGCCGGCACCAGGGCCCAGAGGAGAGAGTGCTGGGTTCGGAGGCATCAGCACTTACAGAGATAACTCATCCACGTGACCTTTCTCTGTCACCTTGGAGTGGGTTTCAACGGGGGGACCTGAAGAGGAAACCAGTTTGATGAGAATCTCAGATTGACTCCTCCGCCCCCCCCCCCCCCCAGCCTAAGTCCTGTGACCGTGAGTCAGTGGCAGGGCCCAGCCAAGTTCCTTGGGAACCATGTTCCTGTTCCCTTTGCCCCCCACCCCCACCCACTGTTGGGAAACAGGGAAACAGACCCTGAGCCCCTGTCGGGAGGGGAAGGATCAGGAGGGGCTGAGCTGGATTCCCAGTCATCACACCTATAGCTGCGCGGGGCAGAATGAGTCCCACTGGATCGGGTACGATCGGCCAAAGGCAGGTCATCCCGAGATTTCTTTCCCTGTTGGGGAAATTGGTGGAGGTGGAGTGCAAGGCAGGGGTCCCAGGGAGTCCCTGTCATGGAATTCTCCAGTTTGCAAGAGGCATCACTTCTGAGGGTGATAGTTGGACAAGACAGTGGGTGGCCAGTGGGTCCAGGAGAAGAGGGGCCCAGAGGAGGTCAGCCGGGGTCCCTGTCCTCAGACTTGCCGCCTCCTAGATTTCCCGCTGCCCTCATCCCACCCCTACTCTCTTTAGCTTTTTGGCCTCTCGCACCTTCTCCAGACCCATGGCTATGGACTGAGTGTGGCTCTCGTCCCCCCCCACCCCCCCACCCCAACACACACACACACCCAGCCTTCTGGAGCTGCCCCTCATGCCTCAGTTTGCCTTCAGAGTCCTATGCTCTCTCCTCCAGCCCTCCCTAACATAAGGGCATTGAGCAATAGGAACATTGAAGAAACAGGAATGGGGGCGTATAAGGAAGTGTGGCCTCCGTCACTGATCCAACCTTTGGCCACCGTGGACCTCCCGTTTCCATCCATCTGGGCCCCATGTTTTGGCATTCTTTTCTCTCAGATTGGATTTATTGACAAGTGCTTGCTTTTCCATTTTTTAAGAGCCATGCAACATGTAACAGCTTCCAGTCAGTGCTCTGGCTGGCATGGGGTAGCTTGGCTTACCATATGTGAAAGTCCAGCTAAAAATAAAGAATTGTGTGAGTGGCCAAACATTGCGTGATGTTTTAATTAGCCTGAGTGCTCTTATCTCAAATAAAAGCAGATTTTTAAAAAAAACAACCTAAAATGAGCTAGTGACCCTGCCCTCACCATCTTTGGGGACTCCAAGAGGAGCTTCGCGAGGGGCTGGAGTTAGGGAGGCTTGTACCCCGTGCCCCCTGTGTGCCTGCCCTGCCTTGGCATGGGGCGTGGGGCTGTGTGGGAAGGTACTTTTGAGACTTCTCCTTGGAGAGACCAGAAAGGTGGGAAGATGGCAGAGATCTCAAGGCAAAATGTATGGCTTCTGGTAACTCCCATAGGAGCTCGGGGAGCAGAGCCGGCCGTGGCCTGGGTGGTGGGGGGAGCACCCAGAGGGCGTGAGCTCTGCAAGAGCGCAGGGTGGGCATGTCTACGGGAGCACCTCCCCCATCGCTCCTTCATTCGCTCTCTCCAGACGTAGAGCAGATGGCCATTGACTGGCTGACGGGCAACTTCTACTTTGTGGATGACATCGACGACAGGATCTTCGTCTGCAACCGAAATGGCGACACGTGTGTCACCTTGCTGGACCTGGAGCTCTACAACCCCAAGGGCATCGCTCTGGACCCTACCATGGGGTACGAGGGCTCTGCCTGGAAAGGGGGAGGCAGAAGCTACAGTGGAAGGGTGGGTACCCAGCGTCCAGAACTCTTGTAATGTGCCATCTGCCCGCAGGAAAGTGTTTTTCACCGACTACGGGCAGATCCCAAAGGTGGAGCGCTGCGACATGGATGGACAGAACCGCACCAAACTGGTCGATAGCAAGATTGTGTTTCCTCACGGCATCACGCTGGACCTGGTCAGCCGCCTCGTCTACTGGGCTGACGCCTACCTGGACTACATCGAGGTGGTGGACTACGAGGGCAAGGGCCGGCAGACCATCATCCAGGGCATCCTGGTGAGCGGGGGCCTTCGCAGGGGACCGGGGGGGGGGGCCTCTGGGGGGCCGGGGTGGTCATGAGCACTTTGGGGAAAGGACAGGACATGGCTTCCACCCCGATGGGAACAGTCATTTTAGAGATACCTTTGGCTTCCTTTCTCCGATTTGATCCTTACAATGACCCCTGGGAGACGGATGAGCAGATAGGTGACAGTTCGTTTTCAGCAGATGGGAATAGCAGGGCTCCAGAGGCTAAGGGATTTGCCTGAGGTCACAGGAAATAGCCCTCGGACCTCGTCTAGAAGCGCTGCCAGCACAGATGGCACTCCATTCTGGGATGATGAGGGTGACAGCCATCTCGGTTTGCCCAGGACTTTCCTGGTGTTAGTCCTGAAAGTCCCATGAACCAGCAAACCCCTTAGTCCTGGATAAACTGGGACAGCTGGTTACCTTAGATAATAGATAAGTTACGTGGGCAGCAGGGCTGTTACAGGGCCGGTCTGTCCTCTCCACCCGCCCCTCGCTGGGCGCTGGAGTTGGGTTAAGAATGTTCTCTGTGGACAGAGTTTAGGTCCCAACTCCGATTTAATCGGAATCATGCCATCATCCACTGCACGCCTGACTCTGCGGGGATGTGGTTTCTGCCCTCAAGGGATTTGAGCAGACTGGGTGGGCTAAGTCCACAAACCACCAGGCAGTGCAAAAAAACCCTAGAGAAATGGAGTGCGGAAGGAGAGAGCATCCCTGGTTCCGGAAGCTCTTGGAAGAGACGCTCTGTGAAGGATGAGTGGGGTTTTGACACGCGAAGAGCTCCACAACGGGGTAGCCCAGCCAGAGGAGGAGGAAAGCGTCGCGTTAGGTGGCAGTGCAATGGCGTTAGGAGCACAGATGATGGCGTCTGGATGGGAAGCTGAGGGGCTCTCCGGGACTGAGGGAGGAGCTCTTTCCCGTGTGCTGACCATGCTGCCTGCCTCTGTCAGATTGAGCACCTGTACGGCCTGACCGTGTTTGAGAATTATCTCTACGCCACCAACTCGGACAACGCCAACGCCCAGCAGAAGACCAGCGTGATCCGCGTGAACCGCTTCAACAGCACTGACTACCAGGTGGTCACCCGTGTGGACAAGGGGGGCGCCCTCCACATCTACCACCAGCGGCGTCAGCCCCGAGGTGAGCAGAGCTCCCCAGCCCTGCCAGGGGCCCCCCTGTGGGAACCCCCGATTCTCTCGTGTCATGACTGCTTCTCCTACCATACGACACCCCTGGCCACTCATTCCTCTGACAGCCCCTCCCTGCCCCTCGGCATCCAGATCCCACCCCCAGGGGGCCCCTTCTCCCCTCTGCCAAGGACACAGAGCGCTCCTCCCGTCCCTCCCTCCCCTGGTTGGTCTAGAGGAGAAGCCGCTGGCATGGGCAGCCGTGGGACTCCCCCTGGCCACGGCGGCCCCCACCTGAGTGGCTGGGTTGTGGTGGGACAGAGGAGTTTCAGTCCTGGGCCTCTAACTCCTCAAATGGGACAATGGGCACAAAGACCACAGCAGGAGGGAGTGTGGGCAGACGTCAGGAAGCCTCTGCAGGCCTAGGCACAGAGGTTCTGAGGGTCCTGACCAGCTCCCCCCCCATCCCTCCCCCCCGCCCCCGCTCTAGTGAGGAGCCACGCCTGTGAGAACGACCAGTACGGGAAGCCGGGTGGCTGCTCCGACATCTGCCTGCTGGCCAACAGCCACAAGGCACGGACCTGCCGCTGCCGCTCCGGCTTCAGCCTGGGCAGTGATGGGAAGTCATGCAAGAGTGAGTGAAGGGCGGGCCTGCTGGGGTGGGTGGGAGGGTGTCCTTACCCGCCTCCCCACAGCCCTACCACTTCTGTCTGAGATGAGGAGAGATGAAGGCGTTTGCCCAAAGTTTCATCACTAGTAAGGGACAGTCACAGAACTCGAACCCACATCTGAAAACAAGCCTTTTCCCACTATCCCACTCCAGCTCCATAGAAGACTGTAAACTGGCCCCTTTTCTCCTCCCTCCCTCCCTCCCTCCCTCCTTCCATCCACAAGTAAGTCGTGAGCATGTCCTGTGTGTCTGGCACTGTCCTAAAATAAGAATTCAGCAGTGAACAGGTAGATGTCATCTCTGTCCTCCAGGGCGTACAGTCTGGCAGGGGAGACAGACAAATAAATATAAAACTTCAGGTGGTGGTAGGTGTTAGAAAGAAAATAAATGGAGAGTAGAGTTCTCGATGACCTGAGGGCTCCGGTGTAGACAGAGCAGCCAGGAAAGACTTCTCCGCAGAGGTGGAATCTGAGCCGAGCAATCCGTGAGTGAGGAGCTACCTGCGGGAAGGGCAGAGGGAACCCAGGCGCCAAGGCTCCGAGGCCGTGTGGGCTTGGCGACTTTCAAGCAGGGAAGTGACATCACACTGGCTGCTGGGTGAGGAGGGCCGCAGCCAGTTTAGGCAAGAAGTGATGTGGCTGAGATGAGGACGTTCGCTGAGGAAGCGGTGGAAAGTGGTCAGATGCCAGCATAGTCTGAAGGTGCTCCTTTGGGGCCACTGCTTTCATTACCGAGCAGGGCACGTCACTAAAAACATGCTACTTGCTACACTTGCCCCGTTTCCCACTCCTGGGGAAGGTGACACCTCCGGGGCGGTGTCCCCTGGGCCTAATACGTCTGTCTGTCTGTCTGTCCCTGTGACCCAGAGCCACTGCTGCCCCCACAGCCCCTGGCCCGGTACAGCAGGGGCTCTGCAGCCCCTTGGGGAGGCGGTCGTGTGTGCACATGCAGGTGTGTGTCTGACTTGTGCCTCCGTCTGTGCCTGCCCTAGAGCCAGAACACGAGCTGTTCCTTGTGTATGGCAAGGGCCGGCCAGGCATCATCCGGGGCATGGATATGGGGGCCAAGGTCCCAGACGAGCACATGATCCCCATCGAGAACCTCATGAACCCCCGAGCCCTGGACTTCCACGCTGAGACCGGCTTCATCTACTTTGCCGACACCACCAGCTACCTCATCGGCCGCCAGAAGATCGACGGCACTGAGCGCGAGACCATCTTGAAGGATGGTGAGGGCCCCGGAGGTGGGAGGCGTGTGGATAGGACTCCCAAGGGGCATCGCCCACCTGGGATGGGAAGCGCTTTGGGGCCTAGACATCTGTCCCGGCGCCCCCGCCCTCTGCTGACTGGCTGGCTGGGCTGGTTGGCATAGAGATGAGGGGATGACAGACTGACCCCTGGGTGACCCCCTTCTTGGCTGAGCAGACAAGAGGCAGGAGGATGGATGGATGGCGTGGGCTGTCCTTGCCAGCCCTTGGGAGGACTCAGGGTCTCTCAGCCATTGGCTCGGAGCCCTGGAGCTGCACGTAGCACACAGCCGGGGGGAGGCCTGCCGCCTGGAATCAGAGCAGGCACAGCAGCACCACGTGCACAGGCAGGGTCTGCGCGGCCAAGCACTGCGTGCTTACACGTTCTGAGAAAATTGGGTGGTTTGTTTGTTTGCTTGTTTGTTTGTTTAAATCCTCACCTGAGGATACTTTCCTATTGGTTTTTAGAGAGTTGAAGGGAAAGGAGGGGAGAAAAAAGAGAAACATGGGTGTGAGAGAGACACATCGATTGGCTGCCTCCCCCCACACATGCCCTGACCCAGGCTGGGGATGGAGCCTGCAACCAAGGTATGCATCCTTGACCGGAAGTTGAACCCGTGACCTTTCGGTCCGAGGGCCGACCCTCTAACCACGGAGAAAACCTGCCAGGGCAGGAAATGGTGTTTTGTGGACTGAGTCAGTTCTTCCCTCTGAGCTCCTGGGGCAGGTCACCAGGGCCCTGTCTTCTGAACCTGCATGGGTCTGGGCTGAGCTCTGCCACTTCCCTGCCTGAGTGAGGAATTCCCAAGCTGCACACAGGCCCCAGGGTAGGGCTGTGCAACTAGCTGACACCAGTTACCACCCTCTGCCCTGCTCCCCACCCTCCTCACAGGCCAGAGAACCTCAGCAGTCAGCAGTCATAAGACTTTGGAGAAATCAAAAGCAATTCCTCATCACGAAAAGATTGGGGTTCCCTATACCAGGGGAGCTGCTATTTAAAGGGCACTGAAGATGAAGCCCTTTTGCTAAGTGAAAAATCACTTCCTGATTTATTCATTTTGTTAGCTCAGGAGTTTTAGGGCTGGGACGTGGCGTCACACTTGTGCCCAGAGCACATTGCCGCAGCTGTCCACCCTCGCTCAGGCCCAGACATGCCCCACACGAGAGCCTGCATCCGCCACGGACGTGTGCTGGCTGTCACGTACAGCTTTGTGCCTCAACACAGCGAGGCAACACAGATGATCTCTGTGCCCGGCCGGTGTGGCTCAGTGATTGAGCGTCGCCCTATGAACTAGGAGGTCAGGGTTCAGTTCCCCTCAGGGCACATGCCTGGGTTGTAGGCTCAGTCGCCAGTAGGGGACGTATAGGGGGCAGCCGATCAATGATTCTCTCTCATCATTGATGTTTCTCTCCCCCTCTCCTTTCCTCTCAATAAAAAAATAAAAAATAAATCAATAAAAAATAATATATTAAAAAAAATAACCACAAAAACAAATGGTCCTTCCTCCATCCTCCTATCCCCCATCCCACCCACTGTCTTGGGCATACAAGGCTCCCAGCCCTCCCTACAAGCCAAGTTGCTCAAAGGTACGTGCACCCTAAGGGCCAGGGGCAGGCCGTTTGAGCTTCTACGTCTCTCCATCGCTGTCCCCTTCACTCCCTGCAGGCATCCACAATGTGGAGGGCGTGGCTGTGGACTGGATGGGGGACAATCTGTACTGGACGGATGATGGGCCCAAGAAGACCATCAGCGTGGCCAGGCTGGAGAAAGCTGCTCAGACCCGCAAGACCTTAATAGAGGGCAAGATGACACACCCCAGGGCCATTGTGGTGGATCCACTCAATGGGTGAGTCCTCCTCGGGCCTTGGGTTGGGTGGGCCAGGCACCCTGTGGTTCTTAGAAGTGGCAGATGAGACGGAGCGGGAACAGGAGAGGGCAGCCTAGGTGGGCTGCTTAGGCGAGAATGGGAAGCTGAAAGGGGAGATGTCCCCATCTTCAGTGCAATGGGAGTGATGCCTCAAACACACACACAAACCTGATCCCGTCACCCCCAGCCCAGAGCCCTCCACGGGCTCTCCTGCCCTGAGAGTGAGACCACATTCCTTATCAGGCTGGGGTCCTAGGGGGTCTGCATGCAGCTCTTTTGACCTCATCTGCACCTTACTTCCTGCCCTTGGAAGTTCTGTTCTCACTGCCCCTTGTCTGTGCTTCAAAGAGACACCCCAGCTGTTCCTGCCTCGGGGCTTCTGCTCTTGTAGTCCCTCTGCCTGGAATTCCCAGGTACTTGCAGGTCTAGCCCCTTCGCAGCATTCACAGGGCAGCGTTCACCTGGCACCTCCTCAGAGAGGCCTTCCTCACCTGCTGCGGTCACTCTCCATGTCACCACCTGCTTCGTGTTCCTGCTTTTATCTCTCTGATGTGAGAGATCTTGTTGGTTGGCTTATTTCTTACCTGTCTCCCTGGGTGGGATATGGGCTCCGGAGAGCAGGAGCCCAGGCTATCTTGGTCTTTTCTTTTTTCCCTTAAAAATTTATTTATTTTTGGAGAGAGAGGAAGGGAGGGGAGAGAGAGAGATAGGAACATCAATGATGAGAGAGAATCATCGATTGGCTGCCTCCTGCTCTCCTCACCCTAGGGACTGAGCCCACAACCTGGGCATGTGCCCTGACTGGGAATCGAACTGGTGACCTCTTGGTTCATGGGTTGCCGCTCAGTCCACTGAGCCACACCAGCTTGGCCCTTGGTCTTTTCTGGGTCCCCAAGTGCTAGACTGTGCCCAGCTTGCAGTAGGCACTCATCAAATATTTGCTGAATGGAGGAATAAATGAGTGAAATGTGTGGGCCGGGGCTGAGCGGAGCAGGAAGGCCTCTGAGGGGCTCCGGGACAACGCGCGTGGATTGTTCATGGCAGGGGTGGTTCCTTGGTGCTGACCCGTCGCTGCCCACAGGTGGATGTACTGGACAGACTGGGAGGAGGACCCCAAGGACAGTCGGCGAGGGCGGCTAGAGAGGGCCTGGATGGACGGCTCACACCGCGACATCTTTGTCACCTCCAAGACGGTGCTGTGGCCCAATGGGCTGAGCCTGGACATCCCAGCCGGGCGCCTCTACTGGGTGGATGCCTTCTATGACCGCATCGAGACCATACTGCTCAACGGCACCGACCGGAAGGTGGGCAGGCGTGCCTCTGTGTGGGTGTTCATGTGTGTGTCGCCAGATCACTTTTATGTGCGGATGAGGCCCTGTGTGAATGTGTGGGCATCTGTGTGTGGCTAAGCCTGTGGGCTTCCTGTGTGTTTGCCTGTGTCCCCATGGATGTGTACATCTGTGTGCTTGCATGTCTTACGTGCCGTGCTGTGCTGTTAGAGGATTGCCTCTGTTAAAGTCCATCTGTGACTGGGCCTCTTGTCTGGGGGCTGGACCACACCCGAAGGCGCTGCCCTCTCCGCTGTAGCCCATGCAGTTCTTTCTGCCCAGCTCCTCCTCACCTGGCACACTGCTGAGGGCCACCCCCTCCTCTACCCCAGATTCCCGTGTCTTTTTCACCTCTTAGTGCCTACCGTGGGTTGGCAAATAACCTGGCAAATGTTTGTTGGGAGAAGAAATGCCAGTTTGAATTCTGGCTGTCTGCTCAGTACTGTGTGTGTGTGTGTGTGTGTGTGTGTGTGCACGTGGGTGGTGGAGGGAGATGAATGGGCCCAAGAGAAGACAGTGTGGACGAGCTCGCCATCAGTCTCCCGCTGGGCTCAGGGGCTGGCACCTCACTCTGTGCAGAGCTATGAGCCTCAGGGACTCCAGGCTAATGGAGGGAATGAGACCCACACCCAGGATGTGGATAAATGAGGGTCCAAACCAGCCATCTCTCTGGGCCTCCTCAGTCCCCCTGTTTGTCTCCAGCTCCTTAGTAGCCTCCCCTCCATTCCTAGATTGTATATGAAGGTCCTGAGCTGAATCACGCCTTTGGCCTGTGTCACCACGGCAACTACCTCTTCTGGACCGAGTACCGGAGCGGCAGTGTTTACCGCTTGGAACGGGGTGCAGGAGGCGCACCCCCCACTGTGACCCTTCTGCGTAGCGAGCGGCCTCCCATCTTTGAGATCCGCATGTATGATGCTCAGCAGCAGCAAGGTACCCCCTGGGGCTGGGGCTGCGGCTGGGGCTGGGGCTGGGGCTGCGGCTGGGGCTGGGGCTGGGGCTGGGGCTGGGGCTGGTGACGGGGTGGGACCTAGACGGGGGTGAGGCTCCCGAGGGCGGAAGGCACTCCCCTGGGATCCTAGGCTCTGACCTTTGAGGCTCTCAACAAGAGAGGCCCCCAGCCCTTGCCCTTAGAGTGAGATGCACATGCCGTGAGGCCTGGGTCCTACGGGGTCTGCCGGCAGCTTGTTTGACCTCATCTGCCCTTCCTTTCCTGTCTCCCCCTCTGCCATGCCTACGTCTCATTTCTGTTCCATCCCCTGTCCTCCCCCTCCTCCCCTGACCCCTCCCACGACCCTCCTTCACAGTGGGTACCAACAAATGCCGGGTGAACAACGGTGGCTGCAGCAGCCTGTGCCTGGCCACCCCGGGGAGTCGCCAGTGTGCCTGCGCCGAGGACCAGGTGTTGGGTGCAGACGGTGTCACTTGCATGGGTACGAGGGGCCCAGCTGGGGTGGGAGGCAGGGAAGCAGGCCCCAGTAGGAGGAGGCCACGGGGTCCAGTAAGAGATGAAGGAGGCAAAGAGGGACCAGTTGGAGCAACAGGAGCTGGTGGTGGGGCGAGAGAAGGCTCTGGGGGCCAGGAGCGGGGAAATGAGAGGAGTGTGAGAGGGCACAAAGATTAGGGGAAACCAATCTTTATTTTCCCCACCATTAAAGTAATATATCAGTAGTTCTAAGCACTAGAGCCCTGGCCAGGTGGCTCCGTTGGTTAGAGCATCGTCCCATGCACCAAAAAGGTTGCACATTCAATTCCTGGTCAGGGCACATACCCAGATTGGGGGTTTGATCCCCAGTCGGAGTGCATATGGGAGGCAATGGATCGATGTTTCTCTTTCACGTCAATGTTTCCCTCTCTCAAAAAAAAAAAAAAATCAGTGGAAACATATTCTCGCATTAGGATTAAAAAAAAAAAATTAGAGAAGAGAAAAAAAAGCCCAAATCCTGCCAACATATCCTCTGCCCTTTTGAGTTCATATGTGTCACAGCATTTTCTGTGTTATTCTTGCATTATTTTAAGTAGCCTCACTTTTTAAATAAAAATAGGCTGTGCTCATTGTAAAAATAAATACGTAAACATGATAGAAAATAGAAGGAGAAAGTATAAGTCACCCCAAAGGCCAGCACCCCCTGCTACCACTGTTCCCCTTTGGGAAGCCGTCCTCCCAAACGTTTCTCTCCACCTTCCCTGACGGCTCCCGCTGCACATCCTGTCCTAGTCTGTGCTTTTGTCACTGGACACTATGTCATGAAAACATCAGCAGAATTTGTAATGGCTGAAGTAGATTTCATTGGTAAAAGTTCCGTAATTTACTTCACCATTTCTCTATTCTTGGATGTTTAGATTGTTTCCAGTTTTGTTTGCTTATTTTTTTAAAATATATATTTTATTGACTTCAGAGAGGAAAGGAGGAGAGAGAGAGATAGAAACATCAATGATGAGAGAGAGAATCATTGATTGGCTGCCTCCACGCCCCACGCAGAGGATTGAGCCCGTAACCCAGACATGTGCCCTGACCGGGAATCGAACCGTGTCCTCCTGGTTCATAGGTTGATGCTCAACCACTGAACCACACTGGCCGGACTAGCTCCAGTTTTTTGTTGTAATCACAGCCAACATTTACTGAGCACAGACTATGCAGTAGTCATGGTTCTAAGCCAGCCGTGGGCAAACTACGGCCCGTTTGAAATGAATAAAACTAAAAAAAAAAAAAAGACCGTACCCTTTTATGTAATAATGTTTACTTTGAATTTATATTAGTTCACACAAACACTCCATCCATGCTTTTGTTCCGGCCCTCTGGTCCAGTTTAAGAACCCATTGTGGCCCTCGAGTCAAAAAGTTTGCCCACTCCTGTTCTAAGCACTTCCCATGCAGTAACGTATTTATTCCTTAGCATATTCCTGTAGAAAAGATATTTTTATTATCCCCAATTTACAGATAAAGAAATTGAGGCCCAAAGTTAGAGCAGGAATGTGAGCCCAGGAAGTCTGACCCAGGTCCCGTGTCTTAATCACCCACTCTCCAGGTTCCCACACCTGCATGCTTTGCCATATTCTGAGTGAGCTCCTGACGTAGAATCCCAGAGTGTAACTGGGTAGCGGGGCCTTAGCGCACAGCGAAGAGTGAGTGCCTGAGGCCAGATGGAGGGCAAGGGCATTGGCGTTGGCAGAGAGAGGAGCTGGTGGCAGGGTAATGGAAAGATCCTTTCCACGGACTTTGAAATCACCTAGAATTAAAGCTGAGTGGTTTTGGGAAGAGTGACACTGGAGCCAGGATCTAAAAACCCTTACGGATGAGAAGAAGTGGCCTGGGGGCCTGTAGAAGTCGGAGTGGGATGGTCAGATAACGGGAAAGTCAGTGTGGATTTTGCAGAGAGAAGAGAGGGAGGACAATCGGGAAGCAGGATCGAGAAGCAAGGTGGACGCCTCCAGGCTCAGTAGTCCATGGGCTGTGGGAGAGACAATAGGCGCCCACGGGGCCCATGGGAAGGCTTAAGTGGGAATGACAGATGGGCCAGAAAGGGGATGCACAGAGCTGTAAGGCCCAGGGACGGCTCCCTGGGCGCCCTGGGCTTCTGGAGGTTACTGACGCAGACACAAAGGAGGCAGTGCTTTTACTCCTAGTAGCCCAGGGCAGACAGAGGTGGTGAGGCGAGGTGCCGGGCGACCGCGGAGCCCGCAGAGTTCTGGGCCTGTTTCGCTCCTGCGGTGGGCGAGCATTTGTGAAGGGAGAGCCAGGGACAGGGCAGGGCCCTGAAGGCCCAGGAACACCTCCCAAGGAGCTGGGGGTGAAGGTGGCAGGGAGGGGGAGGAGTGGTCTCTCAGGGGCACGAAGGGGTGGGGTCTGCACTCTCCTGGGAGCTGCTTTTCCTCCGGCCACTGGGAAGTGCCTGGGCGTTAGAGTAAGCGGGTGTGTTAGAGTAAGCAGGTGTGTTAGAGTAAGCAGGTGTGTTAGAGTAAGCGGGTGTGTTAGAGTAAGCGGGTGTGTTAGGGTGAGTGTCACCTGTGGCTTGAGATAGAGTTGCAGTTTTCACCAGATAACCTGCTCATGAAGCATTACACTCTAGGTAAAATTACTCTGTGCGTTATTTTTAAATAATAAAATGCGCACAGTACAGGGGCCTTGGCGCCTGACCCGTGATCTGGGTCTGACTTTCCCCCTCACCCCCCTGTGGTGCCCACAGCGAACCCATCCTACGTGCCCCCACCCCAGTGCCAGCCGGGCGAGTTTGCCTGTGCCAACAGCCGCTGCATCCAGGAGCGCTGGAAGTGCGACGGGGACAACGACTGCCTGGACAACAGTGACGAGGCCCCGGCCCTCTGCCGTGAGTCGCCTGCCCGCTCCTCCCGCTCCTCCCCGCTCCTCCCCGCTCCTCCCCGCTCCTCCCTCCTCCCCGATCCTCCCGCTCCTCCCTCCTCCCCGATCCTCCCGCTCCTCCCGCTCCTCCCGCTCCTGCCCAATCCTCCCCGCTCCTCCCGCTCCTGCCCAATCCTCCCCGCTCCTCCCGCTCCTCCCCGCTCCTCCCGCTCCTCCCGCTCCTGCCCAATCCTCCCCGCTCCTCCCGCTCCTCAGCCGTGGGCCTGCAGGGAGGCCAGTGGAGGGCTCTGCTGCCGGGGGAGCGGGGCCCACCCTCTCAGTGACCTCTGATCTGTCCCCTCCCAGATCAGCACACCTGCCCCTCAGATCGCTTCAAGTGCGAGAACAACCGGTGCATCCCCAACCGCTGGCTCTGTGACGGGGACAACGACTGTGGGAACAGTGAGGACGAGTCCAACGCCACTTGCTCAGGTGTGGAACCCGGGGTGGACCACCCTGGGCACCTCTAAGTCAGGGAGGCGGGGGAGCCAGGCTTGGGCAGACCGAGGGGCCTGGGCAGAAAGAGAAGCACACAGGGCGTGGGGGCAGAGAGGACGGGGCCCCGGGCAGGAGGAGCGGGGTGCTGCCCCTCCCCTGAAGGACCAGGCTGGCTGGAAGGACTGAGCCTGCAGGGGACAGAGCACAGCTTTAGACGGGAGATAAGAGCGAGGCGGGGGGGGGGGGGGCTCTCAGTGGAGGGTGCCAGAGGCCCCCTGAGAGATGAGGCGATGCAGCCGCTGTGAGGCCGCAGAGGTGGTTTGGAATTCTCCGAGAGAAATGGCATTGAAGCCCTTAGCAGTGGTTCTCAGCCTTGGCTGCACATTAGAATCACCTGGGAGTCTTTTTAAAATCCTGGTTTCTGGGCCTCATCCTCCAGAAATTCTGTTTCTTTGTTATGGGGTGGGGCCACAACATTAGTAACAAACAGAATTTCCGGAGGATGAGGCCCAGAAATCAGGATTTTAAAAAGACTCCCAGGTGATTCTAATGTGCAGCCAAGGTTGAGAACCACTGCCTTAGGGAGACTTCCTATGACACTCAGAATAGGAAAGGAAAGTTAGGAAAGGGGGCAGGACTAGGAGCACTCACAGCCTCTGTCCGCAGCTCGGACCTGCCCGCCCAACCAGTTCTCCTGCGCCAGTGGCCGCTGCATCCCCATCTCCTGGACGTGCGACCTGGACGACGACTGCGGGGACCGCTCTGACGAGTCGGCCTCGTGCGGTAAGAGGGACGTGGGAAGGCCGGGCTGGCCGGGAGGAGGTCACCCATGAGAACATCCCCCCCACCCCCCGGCTGGGGGAGGGGGAGGCACGGCGGAGGGGCTTGAAAGACCCTGCAAGTTAGTGCTGTGTGGTCGTGAGCAAGTTACCTAATCTCGGTGGCCTCTGGGCATTTCATCTGCAAAGCGGGGGTAATAACACCCCCGGTATCTTAGTGCTGATGTGGGGTTCAGTGAGACCAGGCGTGAGAAACGCTCAGCACAGGGCCCACGTTTGGTAGCTACCAGCTTTAAACAGGGTGCTCAGGGAGGTGGGGATGGGGGGGCGGGGTCTCGGCCTGAGGCACGGCTGCTTAGCCTTCTCCCCGTCTGGCCACACAAAGGGCTGCTAGTTCCAGGAGGACCTGCACCTGCATGCTGGGTGCTGCGAGGCTGTGTCATCGGGGGTGCCTGACTCAGCTACATTTCCTCCCTGACAGCCTATCCCACCTGCTTCCCCCTGACTCAGTTTACCTGCAACAATGGCAGATGCATCAACATCAACTGGCGCTGTGACAATGGTGAGAGCAAACTCCCTTCACCGGCCCCGGTTCCCAGGAAAGCTAGAAGCCAGGCCCGGGTGTAAGGCCCGAGGGGTTTTAGAACCAAGCAGGGCCTCCCTCTCCGGTTCACTAAAGCCCCACTGGACTGGATGGGAAAAGGAGGACAAGCCAGAAATGCCGTGGGGGAACCCAGATGGGTGGAGGGGGACCCTGCCCATCGCATCTGCCCCCTTCCTCCCCAGGCAGGGTCTGAGCTGTCTAGGGCCCCGGCAGAGGCTGGGGGGCCGGGGAGAGGTCAGCGAGCGGGGCTGGGAGGAGTGGGCCGGAGGGACAGAGCGATGAGAGCCCAGGGCCCAGCTCCCTTCTCCCTGCAAACCCCATCTCCCGAAGTCCTTGGTGCACCCTCCAGGCTCCTGCTCTAGGCTCAGGAGCCCACCTGGCGGTCAGCCATGGACCAGGTGATGTCCGCTCTGAGCCGCGGGCCAGGGCATTGTCGTGTGTGTGCCGTCTCGGGGCTCGGGTTGTGCCTGTGTGGTGGTGTGACGTGTTGCACAGTGGCTCCAGCCCTGGCTGACGTGTGAGAGGATGGACTGGGCCGGCGCCATGCTGCCCCTCACCTTTGCCGTGTCTCGTGTGCCAATGGTTGCCCTGGCGGTTTCTGTGTTTCAGAGAAGGATTGTGGGGACGGCTCTGACGAAAAGACCTGTCCTGAGCCTGCCGGTCAGTGCATAGAAGCACATGCACCATCACCCCAGAGCCCCCGCTGGCCTCTGGCCGCCTCAGGACGCCCAGGCTGCCCCTCCCAGAGCTCCTAGGATGTGTGGGGGGAAGCTAAAGAGAGAAAAGAGAGAGGGGAGGCGACAGAAGGAGAAAGCCAACAGTGGGAAGGGAGAAGCCGCGGGGCAGAGGCACCTCTCGGAGGCGAGATGACAGAGAGGAGAGGACAGGAGACTGAGGCGGAGGCGGAGGAGAGCTAGAGAAGCTCATCCAGGGGGAAGAGAGGCAGGAGCACTGCCCTGTAGCCCAACCCCATCTTCCCCCGCGTCCTGTAGCCCCCACCCTTCCCCGCTGTAGGCAGTGCCCCCTCTGAGCTGGTGCCCAGCAATGCCCGAGTTCAGGGCAGGGCCTGTTAAGCTCTCCCCCTTCCCCTCCCCCCCACCCCCTGCCGAGAGGCCTCACCTACACTCCTCCCATCTCTCTCCCTCCAAAACCAGATAAATCCCTGCCTTGCCCCCAAAGCAAACAGACCCCTGTTCCCACACCCTGCCTAAAAGAAGCATGCCCTGTGCCCCTCCCCCAAGCCTTCCCAGACTCAGGGAAGGGCCCTCCAGCCCGCCCGCCCGCCACCCCTCCCCCTCCCCCATGTGGGCCATGGTGCATGCTGCAGTCTATGCAGTTTCTGTGTCTTTTCTGTTTGTTTTTTTTCTCCGTGGGGGGGTTGGGGCGGGGAGGTGGGAATCGGGAGGTGGGAGTGGGGGCCCCACCTGGGGTCACAGAGAAGGCTGTTGGCTGACGCGCTCCTTGCCTCTCCCCTTCTTGCCTCCCCCAGACAATGACTGTGGGGACAATAGTGACGAGGCAGGCTGCAGCCACTCTTGCTCTAGCACCCAGTTCAAATGCAACAGCGGGCGCTGCATCCCAGAGCACTGGACCTGCGATGGGGACAATGACTGCGGGGACTACAGTGACGAGACCCACGCCAACTGCACCAATCAGGGTAGGCACCTGGAGCCCGCAGGGCGGGGCGAGACGGTGCACACGCCGTCACTCCGCATCCACCCATCCATCTGTCCTCCCGCTGCGTGTCCTTGCCATCTGGGAGCAGAGATAACCCAGCCGTGGCTCTTATCCTGCAGGAGTTTCCCGTCCAGTGGGAGAGGGAGATTGCCGACAACTCAGTGTCACACGCTGTTAAGATTGCAGGCTTCGCAGCTGCGTGGCTCTGGGTTTGAGCGCCAGCTCTGCTAACTCTCTGGGTGGCCTTGAGCAAGTCTCTTAACAGCCTCTGTGCTCATCTGCAAAGTGGGGATAATAATGGTGCCGATATCGCGGTGTTGCTGTGGGGGTTTCAGTGAGGCCGTGCACAGCGGGCACTCAGCCCGTGGCTTGTGTTGGGACCTCGCAGCTTTGAAGGGATGCTCAGAGGCGTCGGGATGAATGAGTGCAGTGAGGACCAAAGCAGAGAGGGGCTGGCTCCGTGAGCGTCCCTAGTGCCGGCCCCCAGGCCCCAGCCCGGGGCCGTGGAGCTCAGTCCACGGGAAGGCACAGACCCTCTCGAGGGAGGTGGGTGTCTCGCTGCGGCTGCTTGTTACTATGGAAGAATGCAGACCCAGGACTGCCCTGGCTTCAAGGGAAGTCTGCACTGGAATGCAGGTTTTTATGTGAAATCTACCCATTTTACAATACATATATTAGTGTCCTGGAGCTGCCGCAATCAAGTACCACAAACTGAGTGGCTTAAACAACGGAAATCTATGACCTGACATGACTGAAGGTTATGAGTTCAAGGCCCACGTGTCGGCAGGGTTGGCTCCTCTGAGGGCTGTGAGGGGGAACTGTTCTCGGCCTCGCTCCCAGCTCTGGTGTTTGCTGGCAGTCTCGGCGTTCCGTGGCTTGGGCATGTTGCACCCCGATCTCTGCCTTCGTCTTCACGTGGCATCCTCCCTGGGTGTGTGTCTGTCTCTGTGTCCATATTTCCTCTTTATGGAAGGACAGTCTTATTGGATTAGGGCCCACCCTAATGACCTCATCTTAAATTGATCATCTCCAAAGACCTATTTCCAAGTAAGGTCACATTCCCAGGTTCTATGAGTTAGGACTTCAGCATCTCTTTTAGGGAACACAAGTCAAATGGTAACAACTAGCAATTGATTTTAAAAGTTTAAAAAACACTGCAGGCCCAGATCTTTCCACAGGCCTCATCTGGCCCCGGGTCACCAGCCTACAACCTCTGCCTCGTGGAGTTAGGTGCACACAGTGGGAGCCGTGCTGAGCAGGCACTGTGGCCCAGCACTGAGAGGGAGGAGGAGAGAGTCCCTGGGTTTGCAGGGCCATCGCTGACGAAGGCTGGGTGAGGAGAGCGGGTGCTAGTGCCGTGAGGTTCAGAGAAGGGGTCCCTGGAGGCGTGTGCGTGGCCTGGTGGGAAAAGCTTCATTTACAAGCTGGGCGAACTCGGGCAAGTTGCTTCCTCTAAGCCTCCTCTTCCTCCTCTATGAAATGAGAGGAGATGGGTGGGGGCCTGGCCCACGGGAACAGGGGTGACATGGTAGGTAGCAATCCTTAACTATGGTTGTGAGCTGAAATGGCTGGGACCATTCAGGAGGCGGGATTTGAACCGGGGCCTGATGAGGGATTAGACTGTGGGTAAATGGACAAGCCAGAGGGTCTGCAGGGTGGGGGTGGGGTGGCCTCGGACGGCGGGGGATGGGGGGGTGGGGGGGTGGGGAGACGGAGAAATGAGGCTGTTTTGAAGGGGGCAGGTTACAGCAAAGGAAAGTTGGGTGCCGGGGACCTTCAAAGGATTTCGAAGCTGGAAGGCGATAGGATGTAGGAGGTCTTTCGGAAGACGGTCCCAGAAGGGGATTTGATTAGAAATCGGTTCAGGGGCCCCAAGGAAGGAAAATCGGCGTGTGGGCTGCTCCTGAAGTCCAGGCACCAGAGGAGAGCCTTGGCCACGCTCAGGGGACAGGTGGGCAAAGCGGCCCCGGTGGTGATGGCAGTCAGGCGGGTGCAGTCACCTGTTCCTGCGCCTTCCCTGGCCGCCGGGGTCAGAGCTCAGCATAACCTGCGGGACCCGAGACAGATTATGCCCAGCCCTGCCCTCAGCCCACACCGGTGCCCTACGCATTTAGAATCAATACCAAACGTTGCTGAGGCCTGCAGGGCTCCGCTCACTCTCTGACCTGTGCTCCTGCCGCCCGACTCCTCCTTTGCTCCGCCCTGGCTGTGCAGCCTCAACTGCGCCCTGGGCGTCTGTCCAGCGCGCCCTGCGTCGTCCTATCCCGGACTTTGCACTAGCTGTTCCCTCTGCCTGGGATACACCTCACGCCGTTCAGGCCTCTGCTCAGAGACCTTCCCCGATTGCCCCCTCTAAAGCAGCCTCCTCATCCCTCGCCAGCCTTGGCCCAGCTTGGTGTCCACAGCTTCGACCGCCGCCTGCAACTCCATCCTGGGTTTCCATGTTGCGTTTCATTGTCGGTGTCTCCCCCGCTAGAGCTTCGCTTCCATGACGGGAAAAGGCCCGTCAAGGAGTCTTGCTCGTGCCGGCACCTGAAACAGTGCCTGGCACACAGTAGGCGATCCCTACGTGTCTGTGGAGCGGATGAATGAAAGGCTAGGCTGAGGCGGGGGGCATCTGAGCTCTGGCCGAGCAAACTGCTTGTCCAGTCGAGCTCTCGCGTGTAACCTAGGGAGGTTAGGTGAGATGACCTTTGGGTCTGGGAGTGGTAGCATCCCTGCCTGCCTCATTCAGTGCTTCCAGGAGTGTCAGCAGTGCTCAGACGGCACTTCACGTCTGTCTCTGCTCATAGCCTCGGGCTGGGCATAGCACCAGGGGGGTTGGGAAGGCAGAGGTGGGGATGGCTGACCTGAAGCCCCTCCCCCACCCACTGCCCTCCCCCGTCCCCCTGCAGCTACAAGGCCGCCTGGTGGCTGCCACAGTGATGAGTTCCAGTGCCGGCTGGACGGGCTGTGCATCCCCCTGCGGTGGCGCTGTGACGGGGACACTGACTGCATGGACTCCAGCGACGAGAAGAGCTGCGAGGGGGTGACCCACGTCTGCGACCCCAACGTCAAGTTTGGCTGCAAGGACTCTGGTAAAGAGAAGTACTGCAGGGAGCTTGGAGTGGGGCAGCATGGACAGGAGAAAACCATGCTGAGAGCAGAGACAGCACCGCACTGTGAGGGGTGGAGGCGGGGGCACTGAGGCAAAAGCCGCACAGAGAGAGCTGTGCGTGATGCGGGGGGCAGACGGGAGGGGGCAGAGCCTGCACTCAGGCCCTGGGAACCCAGCCCTCACCTCCTGCAGACTCCTCCTCCTCCGCTGTGTGAATGTCACAGAAAAGGCCTCGGGGTTCCTAGTGGACCGTAAGGCATTGCAGTCATGACCCCGTTGGAGGACTCCACTGGGTCTGGGAAGGACATAGGGAGCCTGATGCCCAGGCCTGGCCCCTCATGCTATACCCACCCCGCAGCTCGGTGCATCAGCAAAGCATGGGTATGTGATGGCGACAGTGACTGTGAAGATAACTCGGATGAGGAGAACTGTGAGTCCCTGGCCTGCAGGCCGCCCTCGCACCCCTGTGCCAACAACACCTCAGTCTGCCTGCCCCCCGACAAGCTGTGTGATGGCAAGGACGACTGTGGAGACGGCTCCGATGAGGGAGACCTCTGCGGTGAGGCCCAGGCCTGGGAGGCCCCAGGAGAGGGGTGGGGAGGGTGCTGGGTAAGGAGTCCGGGCCAGGCCGGGGCACGTGGAGCTGGGCAGGCTGTGTGGGGAGAGGTCTGAGACTAGGAAAGGGCAGCTCTGGCTGCTGGGCCAGTAGTGCCCAGAGCAGTTCCCAGCACCCCATGTGGATTTACCGCTCACCTTCGCAAGAGGCTGCGCTCGACACGTCACACTCTCATAGCATTAAATCCATAAAGCAGCCCTGGGAGGCAGATACGATTACATACTCCACCTTGCAGATGAGAAAACGGAGGCACAGAGAGGTTAAGTAACTGGTCCGAGGTCACACAGCTCCTAAAGGAGAGGCAGTGCCGCGCAGCCCCTCGCTGCAGGCACAGACCCTCACCCACACGCGTGCTGCAGAGCTGGCTTTTGAGGTGAAGGCACTGGCTTGAGCGTTGATGTGGTCAGGGCAGGCTTCCCAGAGGAGGTGGGGATTTAATTGGGTTCTCAAAGGTGGTAGATCTTTCAGGGTGAGTGAGAACGTGGGGGGAGGAGGGTGTGCTTTCAAGATCAAAAGAAATGGGGTCAGGACGGGGCACCTGGTGCGGCTTGGGGGTGAGGAGCGGAGCCGCCTTATCTCCAGGCGGAGCATCGGGTTCCCGAAAGGAGAGGAGTGGGAGATAAGGCGGCTGGACAGGCCCTGAGAACTGCTGCTGGGGTCATCTGTCAGGGCTGGCAGATCCCAGGGCGTGTCAGGGCCCAGGGCGGGACATTCCATACTGCACCTCACCCCAGATCAGAAGAGACCGAGGAAAAGGGAATGGGTTTCCCACCCTCCCAGAGAGAGGCAAAAAGCTGAGGCCCCTACCGTGGGCTCAAGAGTGGCAAGGAAGTAGAGACCAGAGAGATGCAGATATGGTGTGGGAAGGGGGGTCCCGATGGTGGGTGCTGGGGTCCCAACTCTGGTCCTGAGAAAGCCTGGGAAGCAGTGGGACAGAGGGTTGACGGGAACGGAAAAGAAGGATAAGGGGCGGGGGGGGGGGGGGCAGCGTGCCTGGGCTGCCTGGGACTTGGGGCACAGCAGGGCCATGGTCCTGCCCCCTCTGGGATCCTGACCCTGATCCTGTCCCCTGATCCTTGCCCCCCAGACCAGTGCTCTCTGAATAACGGAGGCTGCAGCCACAACTGCTCAGTGGCACCCGGGGAAGGCATTGTGTGCTCATGCCCGCTGGGCATGGAGCTGGGGCCTGACAGCCACACCTGTCAGATCCAGAGCTACTGTGCCAAGCACCTCAAGTGCAGCCAGAAGTGCGACCAGAACAAGTTCAGCGTGAAGTGCTCCTGCTACGAGGGATGGGTGCTGGAGCCAGATGGCGAAAGCTGCCGCAGCCTGGGTAAAACACGGGCGAGGGCGGCGGGTGGCAGCCGGGCACTGGGCAGGCTGAGGCAGGTCCCTGAGCTGTGGGCGGCTGAATGCCAGAGGCTAAGGTGTCTGTCAGGCCCAGTCCCAGAGCCAACAGACACCCTGCCTCCCTATAGAAAGAAGAAACGTCCAAACCTGTAGAGAATTTTCTTAGTTTACTTGAGTCAAACTGACAATTGCTGGGAAGTAAAATCTCAATAGATGGAGAAATGCTCCAGAGGGTGGCAGTTCTGCAGTTTGTTTTATTCATGAGAATAAAAGGGAGAGGAAGGTTACACGGAATCCATTGGTGGCAGGTTAAGGGGCAGGAGAAAACAAAGCTTCTCTAGGATTAGACAAAAAGTAAAGGGAGCCCTAACCGGTTTGGCTCAGTGGATAGAGCGTCCGCCTGCAGGCCGAGAGGTCCCAGGTTCGATTCCGGTCAAGGGCATGTACCTGGGTTGCAGGCACATCCCCAGTAGGAGGCGTGCAGGAGGCAGCTGATCAATGTTTCTAACTCTCTATCACTCTCCCTTCCTCTCTGTAAAAAAGTCAATAATAATAATTAAAAAAGTAAATGGAGAGGCACATACTTTATGTTGGAGGGTCCGGGATGGTTAATAACTAAAGTGTGTGCGCATAGAGGTGGCATCCTGGGAACAAGTAACCAGGGGGGGTTCTGTGGTCTCCTCGGTGCCAGGCTGTGCCCTGAGGGTCGGGAAGAGAAGATACTCTGACCTTCCAAAGGTGTGTAACTTAGATGCAAGAAGACCACAGGCTCACTCAGGTAGAGGACCTTGCCAAGGAAGCTAAGGCCAGGAGTGGCGACCTGCTGTGAGTCGGTCTCACGTAGGGATTTGTGCATTCAGACCCCGCCTGTGTGGCGATTTTCAGTCCCTGAGTTTGAGGGGCCCACCGTGCCTGTCAGGGTTAGTAGGCGACCCCTTTTCCATCCACACCCTGCACAGGGTGGCACGGAGGCAGCAAGCCCCTTGCTGACCCCCACCGCACCCCTCTCCAGACCCCTTCAAGCCCTTCATCATCTTCTCCAACCGGCACGAAATCCGGCGCATCGACCTTCAAAAAGGGGACTACAGCGTCCTGGTGCCCGGCCTGCGCAACACCATCGCCCTGGACTTCCACCTCAGCCAGAGCGCCCTCTACTGGACCGACGTGGTGGAGGACAAGATCTACCGCGGGAAGCTGCTGGACAACGGAGGTGAAGGGCTCCCCCGCCCAAGGGGCCCTGTGCTCGGCCCCAGCCCCCACACTCTGGTTAATTGGTTCGATGTTGCTGTGGGTCTCAGTGCCTGACGCCCCGTAATTATCGTCGGCAGGGCTGCCAGCCTGATAATTAACAAAATGATCAGCCTTCCTTTGAAAAGGCCTGCAGCTCGGCTCCCCAGACCCTAGAATTACAGGCTTGAAAGCAAAAACGTCATTTAGGGGTGGGGGTACCTGAACTCGGCCTCCGTCCCACGGCGGCCTGACCCATCACAGATTTCGTTCGTCCAGTCGGCACACATGTTGAGCACCTGCCATACCCACGGGGCCCTGGGAGGCAGCAGTGGCCAAAGCCGGTCCAAATGCCTGCCCTGCTGGAGCTCATGTGCCAGTAGCAGCGGCTGTAAGCACTGTGAGGGACAGAGGAGGGCATCGCTGGGGCCAATGGGAAGGGGCAAGGGGGCCGTGAGAAGGGGGCTGACATTTAAATGGGATGGTCAGAGGAGGCCCCCTCAGGGGGTGACATCTGAGCAAAGACTCCGAAGAAGCTCATCTTCCTGCAGGAGTCTGTCGTAGGGAAAACCTGGAACCACTCAGCTGTCAAATGCCCATCAGCAAGGGGGTGCTGAGTAGGCTGGGACCGTGTGCACACTGTGCGACGGTTTCTAAAATAATGCAGTCCATGTATATATGTCTTTCCGTGAAAAATCTCCGAGACAGTCTGTGGGGTGACTTCTAGAAAGTTCTTTCCTCCTCACATGGGGTCTGGTCTGCCCCCCAAAGCCTCCACCCTCTGCCGTGACCTCCTCCCATGGTTAGCCTTCCATAGAGCTGCACGCAGAGGTGGTAGCCGTGACCCCTTCCTCCGGGGTTCCGGAAGCCAGGCTGCACTCCGCCTGACCTCCTGTGGGCTGGGGGGCCTGAATGACAGTGGGGGGCTGGGAACCCCAGTGGAATCTGGGGCCCATCAGAGGCAGGGTTGAGGGGGGTCATGGAATGTGCCAGGATGTCTCGAGGTGAGTCCAGCCGGCCCCATGGGACTCTAACCTCCCGCCACCTCCCTTCTCCAGCCCTGACCAGTTTCGAGGTGGTGATTCAGTACGGCCTGGCCACCCCTGAGGGCCTGGCCGTAGACTGGATTGCAGGCAACATTTACTGGGTCGAGAGCAACCTGGACCAGATCGAGGTGGCCAAGCTGGATGGGACTCTTCGGACCACCCTGCTGGCGGGTGACATCGAGCACCCAAGGGCGATTGCACTGGATCCCCGAGATGGGTGAGGACCCCGCCTAGCCCTCACCCCACGGTCCCTGCAAAGCCTTGTTCAGCCTGGCCAGAGCACCCATCTCCTTAATGCTCCTCAACCCCCTCGGCCTTTCACCCAGACCCTCCCACAGCCCCTTCCCCAGGCCCCTGCTGGCCCTCCTGACCGCCTCCCCACTCCCCAGGATCCTGTTCTGGACGGACTGGGACGCCAGCCTGCCCCGAATTGAGGCAGCCTCCATGAGTGGGGCCGGGCGCCGAACCATCCACCGGGAGACGGGCTCGGGTGGCTGGCCCAACGGGCTCACCGTGGACTACCTGGAGAAGCGCATCCTCTGGATCGATGCCAGGTCAGCCCCTCCACCAGCCCTGGGAGGCCTCCATCTCCCCCCGCCCCCCGCCGCCTCCAGGGCCAGGGCGGGCCAGGGCCCCAGGACCTGGCAGTGAGGAGGGTGGTAAGAAGGCCTGGGGACTTAGGTCCAGAACCAGGCGGCCAAGGGCTGGGCCCAGCAGAGGGCGGCAGTGAGGGAGGGGCTGGGTTAGGGGACAGATGCGGATAGAAGAGGGTGCAGGCGAGCCGCCCCCTGCCCCAGGTGCCTGGCCGAGGGCTGAAATACAACCTCCTGGCCCCTCAGATCTGTGCACTCTCCGGGGGCTCAGTCTAACTGGTCTCTGCAGAGGGGGTGCCTGTTTATAACCTTCACCAAGGCCCTGTGTGCTAACAGCTGCCCTGAGGAGAAGTGGGAGGCAGGGGGGTGTGGGGGGTGTGACAGGGCTGGATCCTGGCCCTGGCACACGTGGTCCCCGGCTTGGCCAGTCTGTCTGCCTTCTCTGGCCAGCAGGGGTAGGAGGAGGGGCGTCCTGGGCAGGGTGCCCTGAGCTGCGGCCCCAGCCGGCACCCTCACTCCGCCCCGACCGTGCCCGCAGGTCGGATGCCATCTACTCGGCCCGTTACGACGGCTCCGGCCACATGGAGGTGCTCCGGGGGCACGAGTTCCTGTCCCACCCGTTCGCGGTGACGCTGTACGGGGGGGAGGTGTACTGGACGGACTGGCGGACAAACACGCTGGCCAAGGCCAACAAGTGGACCGGCCACAATGTCACCGTGGTACAGAGGACCAACACCCAGCCCTTCGACCTGCAGGTGTACCACCCCTCCCGGCAGCCCATGGGTAAGGGCCAGAGGAGCCAGCGGCCGGGTCAGAGGCCTGCGAGAGAGGAGGGGTTTATGCTGGACCGGAGCTCAGAGCCCGCTGACAGAGAAGGGCTGGCAGTGGGCGGTGCTGAAGCAGGGAGGATGGGAAGGGGTGAAGAGGGGTGGTCCAGTCCAGCCAGTGTGGCTCAGTGGTTGAGCATCGACCTATGAACCAGGAGATCATGGTTCGATTCCTGGTCAGGGCACATGCCCAGATTTCAGGCTCGTTCCCCAGTAGGGGGCGTGCAGGAGGCAGCCTATCAAAGATTCTCCCTCATCATGGATGTTTCTATCTCTCTCCCCCTCTTCCTTCCTTTCTGAAATCAGTAAAGATATATTTTAAAAAGGAGAAGAAGAGGGGTGGTTCAGGAGAGAAAGGCCATGGAGGGCCCAGCAAGTCAATGGATGTTCTTGCTTCTCCTCTCTCCCCCCGCCCAGCTCCCAACCCCTGCGAGGCCAATGGGGGCCGTGGCCCCTGCTCCCACCTGTGTCTCATCAACTACAACCGGACGGTCTCCTGCGCCTGTCCCCACCTCATGAAGCTCCATAAGGACAACACCACCTGCTACGGTAGGAGCCCTTCCTGCAGGGCCGGTGGTCCCGAGGCCCAGGGAGGAGCCGGCACCAGGGGGCTCCCGTGTCCCTGCAGGTAGACAGTGAGTTGGGAGGGACCCGCTGGAGAGGCTCGGGGCAGCCTTGGTAGGACAGGGGGGCTACCGCAGGGAGGTCACCCCAGGGGAGCGCTGCTCCTGGATCGCTGAGGGCCAGCAGCCGACAGAAGGGACGCGGAGAAGGAACCGTGACCTGGTGGGGGTGGGGGGCGCGAAGCCCGGAGGCAGGGCTGCCCTCAGCAGTGACCCCACCCCACCCCGTGCCCCACAGAGTTTAAGAAGTTCCTGCTGTACGCACGTCAGATGGAGATCCGGGGAGTGGACCTGGACGCCCCCTACTACAACTACATCATCTCCTTCACGGTGCCCGACATCGACAACGTCACGGTGCTGGACTACGACGCCCGCGAGCAGCGCGTGTACTGGTCCGACGTCCGGACGCAGGCCATCAAGAGGGCCTTCATCAACGGCACCGGCGTGGAGACGGTCGTCTCTGCAGGTTTGCCCGGACCCTGCCCCCGCCCGCCCTGGCTCCCCACCGGGTCCCTGGTGTCCCCTCCCTCTGCCCCTGCGGCCCTCGGGGTACCGTGGCCTGGTGTCCTGATCCCCATTCCCCACAGAAGACAGGCTGCCCCGACCCCCCACCCTCTGCCCTGCCACCCTGAACCACCACCTCCCCGCTGTGCCCCCAGACTTGCCGAACGCCCACGGGCTGGCCGTGGACTGGATGTCCCGGAACCTGTTCTGGACCAGCTACGACACCAACAAGAAGCAGATCAACGTGGCGCGGCTGGACGGCTCCTTCAAGAACGCGGTGGTGCAGGGCCTGGAGCAGCCCCACGGCCTGGTTGTCCACCCCCTTCGTGGGTCAGTCCAGGGCCAGGGTCAGGGGCGGGAGATGGGGGGCAGACGAGGATGCTGAGCCCCTCCTCCTCCCCCAGGAAGCTGTACTGGACCGACGGTGACAACATCAGCATGGCCAACATGGACGGCAGCAACCGCACCCTGCTCTTCAGCGGCCAGCGGGGCCCTGTGGGTATGAGCTGGCCCCGCCTGCCCCACAGCCTTCCCTCGTTCCCTGACCAGGACACGCTCTCAGGGTTTCCAGTTGCCCCCCTGTCTCCCCAAACTCCCGGCTTAGTGCTCATCCTTCCCACCCTTCCCACAAAACACATCCTTGGAGGTGGCAGCTGGCTGGGTAGGCTCTGGGACCCCAGCCCTGGTGTCAGGCTCTCCCGCGGTGACACCCCCCTCTTCCAGGCCTGGCCATTGACTTCCCTGAAAGCAAACTCTACTGGATCAGCTCCGGGAACCACACCATCAACCGCTGCAACCTGGACGGGAGTGACCTGGAGATCATCGACACCATGCGGAACCAGCTGGGCAAGGCCACAGCCCTGGCCATCATGGGTGAGGCCGCGGCGGGAGCAGGGACAGGAGCAGAGCAGGCCAGGCTGCACTGGCTGGGGAGATGGGGGCGGGCCTGGGGGCAGCCTGCCTGCCCTGCCAGGCCCTTCAGGAGCGCTGCTGGGAGGGTCTTCCCCCGGTACCATCCCCTCCTGTTGCCCCAGGGGACAAGCTGTGGTGGGCAGATCAGGTGTCGGAGAAGATGGGCACCTGCAACAAGGCGGACGGCTCGGGGTCCGTGGTCCTGCGGAACAGCACCACCCTAGTGATGCACATGAAGGTCTACGACGAGAGCATCCAGCTGGGTGAGCCAGGGCTCCAGGGGCAGGGAGGCGAGGTGGGGCCAGAGGGGTCAAGGCCGCAGGAACCCTTGGGCAAGGGAGCGGATGGGAATGAAAATGGGGTGGGTTCCGCTCACCACCCAAAGGGGTTCCCCTTTCTAATTCTCACGGAGGCACCGTGTAGGCTCACAGCCACCCGGTTACTGGAGGACAGGTGACCTGAGAGCTGAGTTGGGTGGTGACCCCCCCCAGGCCCAGGGTGAAGGCAGTGACCGTCCCTGAGCAGCATGAGCCGAACACCAAGGTCCCAGGGAGGACGACTGACCCTTTTCTCTGCCTCCCGCCTTCTCCCCCAGGGCACGAGGTCACCAACCCCTGCAGTGTCAACAACGGGGACTGCTCCCAGCTCTGCCTGCCCACGTCAGAGTCGACCCGCTCCTGCATGTGCACAGCTGGCTACAGCCTCCGGAGTGGCCAGCAGGCCTGTGAGGGTCAGTGCCCCCGCCTCGGCCCGCTTTGACCCAGGTCTCCAACCCCGACCGTCCTACCGACAGCCTTGGCAACAGGACTGCATTCGTCATGTGTCATTAAGGGCCTTCTGAGTCGGATGTTTAGTCAGGGTGCCGTGGGGGGAGCCGGGGGACAGAAGTCCCCGTGCTCTGCAGTCTTTACCAGAAGGGGGCGCTCGCGTGCAGGGGAAACTGGACCACGAAGTGGCTCTGGCTTCAGTAGGATTTTGGAGAAAGATGTCAAAAGGCAGTGCTTCCCTGGCCGGGTGGCTCCGTTGGTTGGAGTGTCGTCCCGTACACCGAAAAGACTGCGGTTTCGATTTCTTATCAGGGCACATACCCAGGTTGCGGGTTCGATCCCCAGTCGGAGCGTGTCTGGGAGGCAACCGATGGATCTCTCTCTCACGTCGATGTTTCTCTTTCTATCCCTTCTCTCTCTAAAAACCAGTAAGCAACTTTGGGTAAGGATTTAAAGAAAGAAGAAAAAAAAAAGGCAGGGCCAGCTCTGTGGCATAGGTGTGCTCTAGTGGGGGTGGAGGTCTTGAAGGCAGTTCCTCTCCTGACTCCCAGTAGGATCTGAGTGTTGTGTGGCTCAAAGCGGAGGGCTGATGGGCAACGGCAAGGGGTCCAGAGCAACAGGCGGGCCTGCCAGGTCCGAGTGCTGGGCAGAGTGGGCAGTCGTGGTGCCGGGCTGTGAGGTCGGGCAGGGAAGTGGTGTTTGGGGCAGATTAACGCCGGCTGAGTGGGGGAGGGAGGACCGAGGCTGTCAGACCAGTTCCGAGGCTGTTCCCGTAATCCCGGTGTTAGGAGATGGGGCCTCGGCCGTCCACAGGGAAGAGATGAAAGTCAGAGACCTTTCACAAGAACCTGGTGACTGATTTACGAGCCTGTGCCCTGAGACAGCATTTCTGAGGTGCACTCGGGCACCTCCCTTTGATGTGGGTAAATGTTACAGAAACCAACACTGGGGTGAGCAGAGTTGAAGGGTGTTCGCTGCAGAATGTCTCAGAGCCTTGCATGTGCTCGTCTGCGCGGAACATTTTTCAAGGGAAGACTCTGGTGTTTGGAGTTTCCCCCAACTCACTCAACCATGAGTCCCTTTTTTCATGGAGCCTGAGCCACCAAGGCCCATTTGGGGATGCACTGTATCAAGTGGTAAAAGCCAGGGAGGATTCTGGGATGCGTGAATATGGCTCCCCATAAGCAATGGGAAACGGGAATGAGACGGGCTCAGGGGTGAGGGGTTGGGAATGCTGTTTCAGGTGTTGGAGAGAGGGAAGGACAAAGAGGAAACTAGGGTGGGAATCTAAATGTGGGAGTCAGCGCAGTGCAGTGTCTTGTCGGAACCTTCCCAGATTCTCCGTCATGGCCTCGGAGGCTGCTGGGTTGTATTGAGGGAAGTGGCCTGGAGAGCCCGGCACAGGGAGAGAAACCCCGGCCTCTGCCGCCCTCTAGTGGGGGCTGGAGGTCTTGCAGGTAGTTCCCCGCGTGTGTCCCTCTCCTGACTCCCAGAGAGCTGACCTCCCTGCCCAGGCGAGGGTGTGTGTATATGTGTGTGTTGAGAGGGAAGCGTGATAGCTGGGGGGGGGGGGGGGGGGGGGAGGGAGGAATATCAAAAGGAATGCATAGAGGCCTGGCCGGCATGGCTCAGTGGTTGAGTGTTGACCTACGAACCAGGAGGTCACAGTTCGATACCGGGTCAGGCCATATGCCTAGGTTGTGGGCTCGATCCCCAGTGTGGGGCGTGCAAGAGGCAGCCAGTCAGTGTTTCTCTCTCTCTCTTTCTCTTCCTTCCTCTCTGAAATCAATATGTATATATATATATGCTAGAGGCCCCATGCACAAAATTTGTGCAAGGGGCTTGGCCCTCACAGCCCCAGCTTTGTCTGGAAGGTCATTTGGCTGTCCAGTCTAATTAGCATATTATGGTTTTATTATATTTTAAGGGGCTGTATAGAAAAACAGGTGTGAGGGTGACAGAAGCCAAGTTTAAAGGGGTGTCAGTGAGGCTCATGCCTGCAGTGTTCTTGTGTTTCAGGTGTGGGCTCTTTCCTCCTGTACTCTGTGCATGAGGGGATCCGCGGAATCCCCCTGGATCCCAACGACAAGTCGGACGCCCTGGTCCCAGTGTCCGGGACTTCCCTGGCTGTCGGCATCGACTTCCACGCTGGTGAGCCATTCGATGCAGGAGGTAGTGGAGCATGACCTTTGGGGGTGGTGTGCTTAGGGGTCCAGGGTCAGGCTGCCTGACCTCAGGCCCTTAGCAGAGCTGCCCACCCTCTCCATCTGCCCTTCAAGGCCCCCCAGCAGCCACTCACCTCTGTCCTGACCCCATGTGAGTGTGACCCCCCACTGGCCCTGCCTTGTTCGGCATCCCCACGTTGGCTTCTCCACCTTCAGAAAATGACACCATTTACTGGGTGGACATGGGCCTCAGCACCATCAGCCGGGCTAAGCGAGACCAGACGTGGCGTGAGGACGTGGTGACCAATGGCATTGGCCGCGTGGAAGGCATCGCCGTGGACTGGATTGCAGGTGAGCCACGGCAGGGTGCAGGCTCCATGTGAGGCAGAGGATGGGGAAGTGGGGTCCTGGAAGGAGGGGTCTGAGGAGAAGGGGCAGGCAGGAACAGACCGGGGAGCGGCAGGGGTACCTGGAGCTGGGAGGGGCCCCAGTGCGCGTGCTCCCACCCCACCCCCTGAGCACCTACTCCTTCCTCAGGCAACATCTACTGGACGGACCAGGGCTTTGACGTCATCGAGGTGGCCCGGCTCAATGGCTCTTTCCGCTACGTGGTCATCTCCCAGGGCCTGGACAAGCCCCGGGCCATCACCGTCCACCCGGAGAAGGGGTGAGGAGCCAGGCAGGGTGGCCGGTCCACAGCCCGCACTGACAGGGCCCTCTCCTCCGTGTGCTGGGGACTGAGCCCATGTGCCCCTCCGTCCCACAGGTACTTGTTCTGGACCGAGTGGGGCCAGTACCCACGCATTGAGCGGTCTCGGCTGGACGGCACCGAGCGCGTGGTGCTGGTTAACGTCAGCATCAGCTGGCCCAACGGCATCTCGGTGGACTATCAGGTGTGGATGCAGGCGTGGCCCAGGGGCCGGGGGAAGGACCCCGTGCTCTGCTCCCCTCATCCCATGCCCTGCTCCCCTGTGAATCCCCCTATAACAGCCCCCCCCCTTGGTAGGAAGATATGGGCGCAGGGAGTTACGGGGTCTTCTGGCCCAGCCCCCCCAGAGTAGGACTCCTGCAACCCTAGAGGTGGTAGGGGAGGGTCACCCAGAGTGGGGGCTGGAGGGAACCCTGGAGGCCGGCAGATCAGCAGGTCGGGGAGTGGAAGAGGTGGAGGAAGGAGGAGAGACAGAAGGGTCGGGAGTGAGTGTGACGGGGCAGGCGGGGCGGATGGGGCCTGGGGCTGGAGGTGAGGTGGTGCCTCTGGCCTGTAGGATGGGAAGCTGTACTGGTGCGACGCCCGGACGGACAAGATCGAGCGGATCGACCTGGAGACGGGGGAGAACCGCGAGGTGGTTCTGTCCAGCAACAACATGGACATGTTCTCCGTGTCTGTGTTTGAGGATTTCATCTACTGGAGTGACAGGTGAGGGCATCCGTGCCAGCCTCCCATCCGCCGCCATCTCTGCCCTCCCTCCCGGCCCCAGTGGACGTCCTGCTCATGGCCCTTCCCTCCCCCAGGACTCACGCCAATGGCTCCATCAAGCGCGGGAGCAAAGACAATGCCACGGACTCGGTGCCCCTGCGGACGGGCATCGGTGTCCAGCTCAAAGACATCAAGGTCTTCAACCGGGACCGCCAGAAAGGTGAGGCCGGGGGGCCGGCCTGTGTGCTCACCCCCAGGACCCAGAGCGAGGGGGCTGGGAGAGAAGTGAGACCCCAAGGGGAACTTCCCCGGGGCCCTGGAGACCCAGGTTGGCGAGCAGGGGCTGGGGAGCCCTAGGACCGGACTGGTGCTGGCTGGAGGGTGTCTGAACTGGGGGAGGCAGAGGAGAGGGCCCAGAGTTTCCACCTCAGCTGAGATGACACAGGCGCCCATGAGTCTTCCCCCAAGGCAGGCCCCGCCTTCCATCGCCTCCTCCTTCCCCTGCGCCCCCCCCCCCCCCAGGCACCAACGTGTGTGCAGTGGCCAACGGTGGGTGCCAGCAGCTGTGTCTGTACCGCGGTGGCGGGCAGCGGGCCTGCGCCTGCGCCCACGGGATGCTGGCTGAAGACGGGGCGTCGTGCCGCGAGTATGCTGGCTACCTGCTCTACTCGGAGCGCACCATCCTCAAGAGCATCCACCTGTCGGACGAGCGCAATCTCAACGCGCCTGTGCAGGCCTTCGAGGACCCTAAGCACATGAAGAATGTCATCGCTCTGGCCTTCGACTACCGAGCAGGCACCTCGCCGGGCACCCCCAACCGCATCTTCTTCAGTGACATCCACTTTGGGAACATCCAGCAGATCAATGACGACGGCTCCGGGAGGACCACCATTGTGGAGAGTGAGCCCAGACTCTGAATCTTCCAAGGAAGCGGGGGTGGGGGGTGGGGGGGTGGCATGTGTAGGGAGGGTCGGCACAGACTCAGGGTGGAAGAGCTGGCAGACCTCAGCCAGGCCCCCCGCCCCGCCCACCCCACCCCCAATCCCACCTGCCTCGGAGTCCCTGACAGGCGGCCATCGGATCACGCTATGCCGCTGTAGCTACTGGAACGTTTCTCCTTCTCTGGAGGCTGAGTTGGCTCCCCTCTCCCTTCCCCGCTGGTCCTGGTTCACCCCAGGATGCCCTGGTAGCCCCAGCTCCGCTCTGTGTGTCCGGTGCTCACAGGTTCACGCCCAGACACAGGATTTCAGTCACCTGGGCACGTTTCCTGTGCTCCCCGAGCCTCCGACTTCCTGTCTATGTAGAGTCAGGAGCGCAGAGGCGGCCGGTGTGAGAGCTCAGCTCAGCTCAGCACAGGACGGGCCAGGAAGGGCCATGGGCGCTGGAGCCGTCATCCTGGGGCAGCCTCCCCGCTCTGTGGAAACTGTTTGGTTCCCCCGCGTCCTGTCTTCTCCAGGCTGGGTACCCGGGTCCTTAGACACATTCACGTGGTCATGTGTTCATTCACCCAACCAGACAGGGAACCGGGGCTGGGTCTGCAGGGGTGATAGCAACAGGCTGTCCTCTCAGCCGCCTCTGGAAGCTTTCTGCTTCACGTGGTCCAGTCCACACGCCTGTCTAAGCACGGGGCGTCCAAACTGAACGCGACCCTCTGCCGTCCGGGCTGGACCGGAGAGGCTGCGGAGCGGCCCCGCCCTCGGCCACTGTCCAGGCTACCGTGCTTCCACTGCGGCCGCCTCTGGCAGCCGCGGTCCTACGGCGTGAAGCCACTGAAACCCCTGGGTCTTTTTCTCTTAGAGGCGGTACCTGTCTCTCACTGTGCACTCAGTTCTTGAACCTGAGTTGAAGATGTTTACAACACATCTGGCTCAGGGTCCTTTTAAGTAGGAAGCTCCCAGTAGATCCAGTTCGCACCCAACACGGCAGAACTCTGGCTCCGGGGGGTATGGCGGCAACATAAAGTCCTGTCTACCCACAGCGGGAGACGCAGGAAGAGGGCCAGGAGCTGGGCCGTGGGTCATTGGGTGGGAAAGAGGGTAATACCACAGGGCTTGGGGGCACCGAGGGCTGTGTCCCCCCCGGCTCCCCAGCTCCCACACATCTCTTCCCACTCCACGTGGGTCAGGAAGGGGGTGCTGAGGCTGCCCCTTAGCTCCTGCCCAGGCCGTCCCTTCAGCCCTGCTTTCTGGCCCCGTCCCAACCCCGCTGCTCCTTCCTTCTCGTAGATGTGGGCTCCGTGGAAGGCCTGGCCTATCACCGAGCCTGGGACACTCTCTACTGGACCAGCTACACGACATCCACCATCACCCGTCACACGGTGGACCAGACCCGCGTGGGGGCCTTCGAGCGTGAGACGGTTATCACCATGTCTGGGGATGACCACCCCCGGGCCTTTGTGCTGGATGAGTGCCAGAAGTGAGCCGAGGGCTCAGGCGGCAGGGGCCATGGCGGGGTGGGGGTCTCGGGGGGGTAGAAACCACCCAAGCAGACCCAGGCAGGGCATGACGGAGAGGTGGCTCTGACCTCAGCTCAGCTGCTTCCTTGCTGTGTGACCTCGGACCAGCTACATGACCTCTCTGAGCTTCAGTTTCCTCTCCTGTAATGTGAGCATCATAATATTTCGGGCGCCTGAGCCGAGGGGAGGATCAGAAAGGGGGCTGCAGAGAACCTTCTGGCTTGGGGATCAGTCCATTCATTCACCAGCGAGCCACGTGCGAGGCACATAGTAGGTCCTGTGTATTTCTGGGACTTCACGCTTCAGGCAAAGATTGTCCACTGAACACCTGTTGTGTGCACCCCTTGGGCTGGGCTTGTTCAAGCCACCAGCTGGGAGAGAAGTCGTGGCGGGAAGCATGATGGTTCAGGGCCATTGTGATCGCTGAGGCATCAGGGAGGCGGGTTGGCCCAGGGCCTGGGGGTGGGAAGGCCAGGGAAGGGCAGAACAGACAGGACTGCTTTGAGAAAGAGCTGGAGGAGGGAGAGCTCCAGGTAGGGAGGGATGAAAGGGGGCCTCCCACGCCTAATCCAAAGATTCCCACGGAGGGGGGGTGGGTGCTGAGGTTGCAAAGGAGTCCAGAACACAAGCCAGACAAGTCCACTGGCTGAGGACAGCTCTGTGGCCAGAACATCAGAGGGGCAGGGGGAGGGGGTGCAGAGGTACTGGGGGCGGGGATGGCAGATCTTCTGAAAAAAACTGGAGAACAGACCTGACTCCTGTGCAGCTCAGCGGTTCTCAGACCCCTGAACCCCAGGGTGCGTGAGGCTGGCCTGGGGACGGCTGGCTCCCGCTCCACCCCAGGCCTAATTAAGTGACTCTCTGAGACCGAGAACCCGGCGTCACGACCCAGTGCAGGGGATGTGAGGACCACACCCTCACACACTGTGGTGCTTGGCCGCTGAGGTCTTGCACACCCACCGCGGGGCCTTGCCGCGAAGGGGAGCACGGTGCGCGGGCCCTCCCACCACCTTTATGGAGACCAGGCCCAGAGGCTCATTCAGGGGCTCAGACCACAAATATGCAAAGGCCTTAAGTTAAGTAGGTGATTCCTGAGGAGTTTGTGAGGGCAGGATCCGTGCATCCCCAGGACCTAGGATAGAGCAGACACTCAGCAAGGGTCTCCTGGATGCAGGGAGAAGAGAGCATTAATAAAATAATGGGAAATACAGGGCTGTCATCCAGATGGATGCTAACTCGTTCAATCCTCAAACCACCCTATGGGACAGGGAGTAGTTCCCCACATCATAGAAGGGGAAACTGAGGCATGGAGAGGTTACGTAACGTGGTGAGGTCCCTGGCTGGCAAGTGGTGGGGCCAGGCCTGGAGCCCCAGAGCCTAACTCACTTGGCTACACTGTCTTAGGAGATGCAGATGGCCGAGCCCTTCCCGGCACCGGGGCCGTGTGGCCTTAGCAGCTCGGAGCTTGCCTGGGGCCCGGGTTCCGGTCCACTCCCTGGCCGGGCTGGGCCCTCCGTGGGGGACCCCTTGGCCTTAACTCCTGTCCGCTGAGGCTCTCTCTCTCCCCGCAGCCTGATGTTCTGGACCAACTGGAACGAGCAGCACCCCAGCATCATGCGAGCGGCCCTGTCTGGGGCCAATGCCCTGACTCTCATCGAGAAGGACATCCGCACCCCCAACGGCCTGGCCATCGACCACCGTGCGGAGAAGCTCTACTTCTCCGACGCCACCCTGGACAAGATCGAGCGGTGCGAGTATGATGGCTCCCACCGCTACGTGAGTCTCCAGGGCAGGCGGATGGACGGTGGCACGAGGGGGCTGGGTCGGGGATGGCCGTCAGCCGAGGAGAACGCCAGGCGCAGAGTCGCAGAGAGGGAGCGTCAGGGAGGCGGGTTGGCCCAGGGCCTGGGGGTGGGAAGGCCAGGGGAGGGCAGAACAGACAGGGGAGCCCTAGTCCTTTGTCCTAGGTCCTGGGGATGCATGGATCCTGCCCTCATAAAGTCCTCAGGCATCACCTACATAATTTAAGGCCGTCCCATGGTAGGAAGAACCAGGAGGGCCCGAGGCGCCCCATCCAGGCCCTGACGTTGCCACTTAGCTGTGCGGCTGCGCAGCCCTCACCGTCCAGGCGTGGCTTCCCCATCAATTCAGTGAGGGAGGTGTCAGGATGCCTCTGCGGGTCCCTCCCACTCTGTGACTGTCTAGGGGCCTAGGCCAGGCGCCTGCTGCAGGGGGTGGAGTCGGCGAGAGGCCCACGCGATGCTGGGACGGCAACGGCGCTGTTTCCGCAGGTGATCCTGAAGTCGGAGCCAGTCCACCCCTTCGGGTTGGCCGTGTATGGGGAGCACATCTTCTGGACCGACTGGGTGCGGCGGGCCGTGCAGCGAGCCAACAAGTACGTGGGCAGCGACATGAAGCTGCTGCGCGTGGACATCCCCCAGCAGCCCATGGGCATCATCGCGGTGGCCAATGACACCAACAGCTGTGAGTGGGGCCGCTGCACCAGCCGTGCTGTCCTGCCCGTCCTGCCAGCGTGCACACACACGCACACTCACACACACACACACTCCTACCACCCTCCTCCGGTCTCATCTGACTCCGTGGACCTCCAGCACATGCTCTTGACATTCCTCCCGCCCAGAACCGCGAATCCCCCGGAGGCTGATCGCACGCTCTCAGCCCAGGCTCTGCCTGCACCACCAGCTGCATCGTGTGCAGACAACTCCCCCCACACTGGGCTTGGCTGACTGAGTGTCCCCCACACAGACTGCAGCTTTCCCGGGCCTCTCCCACAGGCCCTGGGGCCCCCATTACATACATGATCTGAAGTCTGCTTAGATTTGACTCGCCCCAAAGCACACCTGGAATTCCATATGACGCCCACCTAAGAGCACACCCTCCATCTCAGGCACCCCAAATACCCCACCCGGCCCCTCACCACACGCCTGCCACAGCCAGTGCCGGGAGCTCAGGGAAGCTGGGGGAGTGGGTGCGCATCCCATCTGTGCACTCAAGCGCACTGCCCCCCGTCCCGGCCTCAGGTGAGCTCTCCCCCTGTCGCATCAACAACGAGGGCTGCCAGGACCTGTGTCTGCTCACCCACCAAGGCCACGTCAACTGCTCCTGCCGAGGGGGCCGCATCCTCCAGGAGGACCTCACCTGCCGGGGTGAGACGCGGGAAGGAGGCGGGTGCTGGCGGGGACCAGGGTGCACCCTGGGGACCAGCCCCTCCCCTTTCACCGAGGAGAAACTGAGGATGCCCTCGTGCGGGTGGGGAAAGGGATGCTGCAGGGACCCTGGCTCATGAAGCGCCCCGCCTCCCTCCCCAGCGGTGAATTCCTCCTGCCGAATACAAGACGAGTTCGAGTGCGCCAACGGCGAGTGCATCCACTTCAGCCTGACATGCGACGGCGTCTCCCACTGCAAGGACAAGTCCGACGAGAAGCCATCCTACTGCAGTAAGGAGCCACTCCCCAGACCCCTGACCCCAGGCACCAGCCTCCACTCCAGCCTAAGGAGCCACTCCCCAGACCCCTGGCCTCCAGGCACCAGCCTCCACTCCAGCCTAAGGAGCCACTCCCCAGACCCCTGGCCTCCAGGCACCAGCCTCCACTCCAGCCTAAGGAGCCACTCCCCAGGCCCCTGACCCCAGGCACCAGCCTCCACTCAAGCCATGGACTTGGGAGTGAGGGAGCAAAAGCCCCAGGGCCCAGAGGCGTTTTGCAGAACCACCCGAGCCCTGTGCCAGGCAGGCCTGTAGCAGGGCTGCATTTTGTCCAGGGAATGAGTGCAGGGCGGCTCATCAGATGCAGAGGCAGCCCCTCCGCTGTAGCTGCTGCTGACCGCTGCCTGCTCCCCACCCGCAGACTCGCGCCGCTGCAAGAAGACTTTCCGCCAGTGCAACAACGGGCGGTGTGTGTCCAACATACTGTGGTGCAACGGGGCAGATGACTGTGGGGACGGCTCCGACGAGATTCCCTGCAACAGTGAGTGGGACGCTGTGCCCGGCCCCCGGCCCCGGCCCCCGGCCCCCGGCCCCCGACCTCTGCCCCACCCCACCTTGCCGAGCTTTGGGTCCCAGCCCCGGGGGTCTGGTTCAGGGCGCTCTGTGACCAGGGCTTGGGCCTGGGCCGGCCTGGCCCCCCAGGGAGGACCTCGCCTGACGGCACCGGCGGCCCCTGTTCTAGAGACGGCCTGCGGTGCCGGCGAGTTCCGCTGCCGGGACGGCACCTGCATCGGGAACTCCAGCCGCTGCAACCAGTTCGTGGACTGTGACGACGCCTCCGACGAGATGAACTGCAGTGAGTGGTGCCCTTCCTGGGGCCGCCCTGGCTCCTGCCGTGCTCCCCCGTCCTCCCTCTGGCCCACAGGCGGCCTGTATCCCCCAGCCTGCTCCCTGCCTCCAGGCCCAGCTCCTGGGACTCGGGGAGGGGCCGTGAGTGGAAGGTGTGGGCAGCACCCCCCTCAGGGACACCTGTCCAACTTTCCAAAACACAGCAAGGCCCGCACGGCCGGCCGCTGCCTGGGAGGGTGTTTGGAGGGCACTGGTCTCACCCCTCACCCCTGCCCCCCACCAGGCGCCACCGACTGCAGCAGCTACTTCCGCCTGGGGGTGAAGGGCGTGCACTTCCAGCCCTGTGAGCACACCTCCCTCTGCTACGCGCCCAGCTGGGTGTGCGACGGCGCCAACGACTGCGGGGACTACAGCGACGAGCGAGACTGCCCAGGTCCCGACGGTGGGCAGGTGCGCGGAGGGCGGCGGGCGCTGGAGCGGAGCAGGACCCTCACGCCCTTCTCGCCCCCAGGTGTGAAGCGCCCCAGATGCCCCCTGAATTACTTCGCCTGCCCCAGTGGGCGCTGCATCCCCATGAGCTGGACGTGTGACAAGGAGGACGACTGTGAACACGGGGAGGATGAGACCCACTGCAGTGAGTGGCCAGCATCCCGTCCCTAAGCCGGAGCCGAGGACCTGAGGGGCCAGGGCTCTCCCACAGCCACTAGGACCCCCTCCAGGCCATGCTCTCCGCTTCCACCAGAAATGCCCTCCTGGGGGGAGGCACCTGGGGCCTTCACCCCGAACCCCCACCCAGACCCTGAAGAGAGGGGTCACCTCTCCAGCTCCTGCTGGGCCCCACAGAGGGGTGCCGTGGTCTCCCCTCCCCTCCCCCCTCCCCATCTAACTGAGGCTTTTGACTGCCCCAGACAAGTTCTGCTCTGAGGCCCAGTTTGAGTGCCAGAACCATCGCTGCATCTCCAAGCAGTGGCTGTGTGATGGCAGCGACGACTGCGGGGACGGCTCGGACGAGGCGGCTCACTGTGGTGAGGGGGGCTCCCTGTGGGGAGGGGGGCTCCCTGTGGGGAAGGGGGCTCACTGTGGTGAAGGGGGCTCCCTGTGGGGAGGGGGGCTCACTGTGGGGAGGGGGGCTCCCTGTGGAGAGGGGGGCTCCAATGTGGAGAGGGGGGCTCACTGGTGAGGGGGGCTCCCTGTGGGGAAGGGGGCTCCCCGTGGTGAGAGGGGCTCCCTGTGGGGAAGGGGGCTCACTGTGGTGAGGGGGGCTCACTGTGGGGAGGGGGGCTCACTGTGGGGAGGGGGGCTCCCTATGGGGAGGGGGCTCCCTGTGGGGAGGGGGGGCTGGGGCCACAGACGCCCACCCCACCATCCACACACGCCCTGCCCTGCCTGCTCCCGGCCTCAGCAGCTCCCTGTTCCCTCCACAGAGGGCAAGACGTGCGGCCCCAACTCCTTCTCCTGCCCGGGCACCCATGTGTGTGTCCCCGAGCGCTGGCTCTGTGATGGCGACAAGGACTGTGCCGACGGCGCCGACGAGAGCGTGGCAGCCGGCTGCCGTGAGTGGCGGGGGTGGGTGGTGAGGAGTGGGCTGGGCAGCAAGTAGCCACGGCCTCACATGGCACAGGGGAAGCTGAGGTCCAGAAGAGGAAGCGCTGCAGCAGGGGTCACTCAGGGGTCCGTGGCAGAGCCCCGTCTGCAGCCCGGGCGTCCGGACCCCCGTCCGTGCTCTGCCCGTTCTACCACTTGGGCCGCAGGAAGGTCTGGGCGGTGGCACCTGGCCGGGGCTGAGGGCCTGTCCCCCCGCAGTGTACAACAGCACCTGCGACGACCGCGAGTTCATGTGCCAGAACCGCCAGTGCATCCCCAAGCACTTCGTGTGCGACCACGACCGCGACTGCGCCGATGGCTCCGACGAGTCCCCGGAGTGTGGTGAGCCCGGGTCCCGGGGCCGTGGTGGGGAGCAGACCCCGTCCTCCGTGAGGTGTGCCCCGGCCAACAGCCCCCACCCCCCCCACAGAGTACCCGACCTGTGGCCCCAGTGAGTTCCGCTGCGCCAACGGCCGCTGCCTGAGCTCCCGCCAGTGGGAGTGCGACGGAGAGAACGACTGCCACGACCAGAGCGACGAGGCGCCCCTGAACCCGCACTGCACCAGCCCAGGTGGGCCCGCGCCCCCCACACCCCCCCACCCCCGCACCCGTTCCGGGGACCCCGCTGACCTGGCCCTCTGCCCCCTCCCCCAGAGCACAAGTGCTACGCCTCCTCGCAGTTCCTGTGCAGCAGCGGGCGCTGCGTGGCCGAGGCGCTGCTCTGCAACGGCCAGGACGACTGCGGCGACGGCTCCGACGAGCGGGGCTGCCACGTCAACGAGTGTCTCAGCCGGAAGCTCAGCGGCTGCAGCCAGGAGTGCGAGGACCTCAAGATCGGCTTCAAGGTGTGCCCCGGCCCAGGGCGGGGCCTCCACACCCCGAGCCAGAGGGGCACTCCGTTCTCCACCCCCATGCGCTCACTCAGCCACCCCCGAGGGCTTCTGCAGCAGCGACCGAGCCGGGGCGGGCGGGCGGGCGGCAGGCTTTGCCGGCCCACGTGAGAAAGGCTGAGAGAGCAGGGGGCATGTGGGTGTCGCTTAGGCGATGCCTAGGCTGCAGTCCGAGAGAGAGGCTGCACGGGAGCGCGAAACGGGGAGTGATCGCCATGGAGATGACATTTAAGTCCCTGAGTCTGGATCCGATTCCCAAGGGAGTGAGCATGGATGGAAACGAGAAGCCCTGGGCCTGAGCCCGGTGCTTGGCGCCTAGAGCTGGGGAGGGGTGGGGAACTGGCCCAGCACCTGGGGCGGGGCAGCAGCTGGGGCGGAGAACAGGCGAGGAAAGCTTCGAGAGGAGCATGGCCAGCTCTGTCCAGTGGTGCCCACAGGTCACCCAGCTGAGGCCTGAGCACCGCCTGGGGAGGTCGACACGTGGCGGTCATGGGGACGCCTCTCGAGGTTTTGGCGGGTGAGGGCCGGATCGCTGGCACGGTTGGCTCAGTGCCTGCGTGCTGCCTGCCTCCCGTGGCGAGTCTGGGTTTTCCTAGTGGAGGGAACCAGAGCCCCACAAGGGCTGTCAGTCCCCGGGGAGGCCCGGCCCCCGGCCCCCGGCCCCCAGCCAAGGCTCCCTGTGCCCGCAGTGCCGCTGCCGCCCCGGCTTCCGGCTGAAGGACGACGGCCGCACATGTGCTGACGTGGACGAGTGCAGCACCACCTTCCCCTGCAGCCAGCTCTGCATCAACACCCACGGCAGCTACAAGTGTCTGTGCGTGGAGGGCTACTCCCCCCGCAGCGGCGACCCCCACAGCTGCAAGGCCGTGACCGGTGAGGTGGCCCCGGCCACAGCTGGGTGCTGTGGAGGGAGGGCTGGGACAGCGAGCTCACGACAGCCCGGGGACCAGGGGCGCCAGAATGGGCCCCAGCCCGCAGCTGAGCCAGGCTCCTCTGTCTCCAGATGAGGAGCCATTTCTGATCTTCGCCAACCGGTACTACCTGCGCAAGCTCAACCTGGACGGCTCCAACTACACGCTGCTGAAGCAGGTGCCAGCCCCGGCCTCCGCCCTGCCCCTGCCCGGGGCCCAGAGCGCCGTCCCCCCGCGGGGCCGTGGGCGCCCCAGCTCCCGGGCTGCCCCAGCCGCCCGCTCCTGTCCGCTCAGACCTGTCCCCCCGCGCAGGGCCTGAACAACGCTGTCGCCTTGGACTTCGACTACCGCGAGCAGATGATTTACTGGACGGACGTGACCACTCAGGGCAGCATGATCCGCAGGATGCACCTCAACGGCAGCGATGTGCAGGTGCGGCCGGGGCCACCCCCAGCTACCCTACGGGGTGCAGAGATCCAGCACCTCAGGGCCCCTTCTCCCCACGCACCTACCCCAGGGACCTCCTCCCCCCTTCCTGCTGAGCCCTCCGTGACTCTGCTTGGCCTTGCCTCTCCCCCTCCCCACGCCCAGAGGAAGGTCTGGGAGGTCCCTCTTGCTCTTTCCCTGACCCTCAGTGAGACGCCCCTTGTGTCTGGCCTCCCTGACGCCTGTGCGCCCAGGCACGTGCCGTGGGGGGCGTGAGGGTCTCTCCTGTAGAGACCCCTTCCCTCGCACCTCGGCCGCCCCAGGCCCCAGGCTGGGCTTTTCCATTGTCCTCACAGCCACGCTCCCCACGTACATACGGGGAAGCTGAGGCTGAGGGGCCCACCCAGGGCACTCAGGCTCTCCCCCCCCATCCGAAGGTGCTGCACCGGACCGGCCTCAGCAACCCCGACGGGCTGGCTGTGGACTGGGTGGGCGGCAACCTGTACTGGTGCGACAAAGGCCGGGACACCATCGAGGTGTCCAAGCTCAACGGGGCCTACCGGACGGTGCTGGTCAGCTCTGGCCTCCGTGAGCCCAGGGCTCTGGTGGTGGATGTGCAGAACGGGTAAGGGAGCTGGGAGTGGCGGGCGCTGGGAGTGGCGGGAGCTGGGAGCTGGTGAAAGCAGGCGGCAGGCGGCCAGACCCCGTACCCCCCCACCTCCCCACCCCACCCCCCGCATGCAGGTGGGAGCTGGAGGGACCAGTCGCTGGATCTCTCGGGCTCACTGCCCACCCTCCTGCCAGGTACCTGTACTGGACAGACTGGGGTGACCACTCACTCATCGGCCGGATCGGCATGGATGGGTCTGGCCGGAGCGTCATCGTGGACACCAAGATCACGTGGCCCAACGGCCTGACCCTGGACTACGTCACCCAGCGCATCTACTGGGCCGATGCTCGCGAGGACTACATTGAGTTTGCCAGCTTGGACGGCTCCAATCGTCACGTTGGTCAGTGTGCCAGCGAGGCTGCCCGGGCACCGCAGCCCTGATGGGGCTGGGGGTTGAAGCTATCAGGGGCAAGAGTGGGCATAAAGCCAGAGGGCACGGCCGAGCCCCGCAGGGTGCGTCCCGGGGTCGGCCTCGGCCGGAGGACCCCTTCCGCGCACAGTTCCGGGTGACAGCCGAGGCAGGTGGGCGTGGGGCCTGGGGTTGGCGAACTCTAGCTCCCCCTTCCTGACGGCAGACCATGGATGCTGTGCTGCAGGAGCCAGCTCAGACAGGCCGGGTCGGGGTTCCAGCTCTGCCGCTTACTAGCCGTGCCACCTGGGGAAGCCACTGCGCCATCTGGGGCTGAGGCGAGCGCCCGCCTCGCGGGGCTGCTGACCTGTCCCCTCCCCGTCCGCAGTGCTCAACCAGGACATCCCGCACATCTTCGCACTGACCCTGTTTGAGGACTACGTCTACTGGACCGACTGGGAGACCAAGTCCATCAACCGAGCCCACAAGACCACGGGCGCCAACAAGACGCTCCTCATCAGCACGCTGCACCGGCCCATGGACCTGCACGTCTTCCACGCCCTGCGCCAGCCCGACGGTGAGTCGCAGCGGGGCGGGAGCAGGTGAAGGTGAGCAGCACAAGGCCCCATCTCATCCCAGCGGGTTGGCACCCTCAGTCCCCCAGGGGCTCCTGCCCACCCCTTCTCCAGCACGGGAAGATTTGAGAGGTGTGGACAGGCCGTGGTCCGCCTCTCCGCAGCTCAGCCCAACCTGGGTCCCGCCCTGGACTCTCTCAGCCCCAAGGCCCTGAGGCCAGTCAAGCAGGAGGGGCCTGGGCGCAGGGACCCCGAAGGCGGGCAGCCATAGCTGAGGGAGGGCACAGGGAGGCAGCATGGGCTGCAGGCTGGCCTCATCCTGGCCGCGAGAGGCTCGCTCCTCTCTCTGGCCTCAGCTCCCTCCTGGGAGAGCAGGCTTGGCTCTGACTCTCCTCGGCCCAGGAGAGGGGCTGGGCAGCCGCTGCAGGCGGAGCAAGTGTTGGCAGCGAGCGCTGCCCTCGCTCTGCCAGGGGCCGGGGCTCGGGAGAAGTGGGCCGTCTGCTGGGCCCAGTCGCCGCCCTTGACCCCCCTGTCCTCTGGCAGTGCCCAATCACCCCTGCAAGGTCAACAACGGCGGCTGCAGCAACCTGTGCCTGCTGTCCCCCGGGGGCGGCCACAAGTGCGCTTGTCCCACCAACTTCTACCTGGGCAGCGATGGGCGCACCTGTGTGTCCAACTGCACGGCCAGCCAGGTGAGGCGGTCCCCCTGGGCCCCATTCAGCCATGCCGTGATCCCCCGGCCCCCACACCAGTGCCCCACTCCTCCTTTGGACCCCCACACCCTCTCTAATGTCCTCACGCATCTGGTTTTCCCACGCTAACACCCCCACATTTCTTGCCTACCTCTTGTCTCCCCACAGCAATACTTTTACACCCGTCACCTCACACAAACACCCCCACACCCTAACCCTGACCCTCCCTCACTAGTACCCCCAACCCTGGCCTCCACACAGACACCCCCTCACCTGGCCTTCCTGCACTCATCCCATCCCAGCCTTCGACCCAGCTTGTCCTCCCCCCAAAATACCCTGACCCTGCTTCTCCTGTGAGACATCCCAGCCCCTCAAAGAAAACCTCCGAGTTCCCCAGACCCCCACCAACCCCTGTCGCCCGCCTGCCCTCCAGTTTGTGTGCAAGAACGACAAGTGCATCCCCTTCTGGTGGAAGTGCGACACGGAGGACGACTGCGGGGACCAGTCGGACGAACCTCCCGACTGCCGTGAGTGCCCGGGCGGGCGGGGCGGCCGGGGGCCCTGGTTGGGGCGGCCACACCCAGCACCCCCTCCTGATGCGGAGCCTCCCGCTCGCCCGCAGACGAGTTCAAGTGCCGCCCAGGACAGTTTCAGTGCTCGACCGGCATCTGCACAAACCCCGCCTTCATCTGTGACGGGGACAATGACTGCCAGGACAACAGCGACGAGGCCAACTGCGGTGAGGGCGGCCCCTCCCCTCGCCCCTCCCCTCGCCCCTCCCCTCGCCCCTCCCCTCGCCCCTCCCCCTCGCCCCTCCCCTCGCCCCTCCCCGGGATCTGGGGGTTTCGTGCTGCGCTGAGGGCAAGCAAGCTCAGCCCCCCGCCCTCCAGGCCCTGAGCCCGCACTCCCACGCCCTGCTCCTGAGCCCTCACCCACACGAATGGCCTCCCCTCCCCTCCCCCAGACATCCACGTCTGCCTGCCCAGTCAGTTCAAGTGCACCAACACCAACCGCTGTATCCCCGGCATCTTCCGCTGCAACGGGCAGGACAACTGCGGAGACGGGGAGGACGAGAGGGACTGCCGTGAGTGCCCCCCCCCCCGTGGCAGGGAAGGGGGGGTGGGAAACACAGTTCACCCTGAAAACTGCCGCCCGCTGCCCCTGGGGGCCCTGCTGCCCCCGGGAGCGTTGACGGAGGGCAGCGTACCTTGTCTCGGGTGTTTGGTTTGCTCCTAGAACCGTGGTGCTCGGTGGAGAGATGTGCAGACCCAGGCGCACACAGCACCAGAGGCAGATACACTGCCCCTTCCTCCCACGAAAGGGCTCGCGGGCGGCGGGGAGGGGCGGGGCCGGGGAGACCGGAACTGTGGTGGGGGGCGCAAGGGCAAGGCCTCATTCCGTCCGCCCCCCGCAGCCGAGGTGACCTGTGCCCCCAACCAGTTCCAGTGCTCCATCACCAAGCGCTGCATCCCCCGCGTCTGGGTCTGCGACCGGGACAACGACTGCGTGGACGGCAGCGACGAGCCTGCCAACTGCAGTGAGCAGCCTGGGGCCCCGGACCCCCTCCCGCAAGAGCCGCCCACCCCTCCCAGGCCCCGGGGCCCCCTGGGGCCCCTCAGTGCCCGCGCCCGCCCCCCCCACGCCCACCCTCACCGCACACTCCTGAGAGGCGCCTCCCTCACCCTCCTGCAGCCCAGATGACCTGCGGGGCGGATGAGTTCCGCTGCAAGGACTCCGGCCGCTGCATCCCCGCGCGCTGGAAGTGTGACGGCGAGGACGACTGTGGGGACGGCTCTGACGAGCCCAAGGAGGAGTGTGGTGAGCTGCCCCACCCCAGACCCCGCCGGATCCTGCCGGTGGGGGGCCACGTCCGCTGGTGGGGCCGAGCTGGGCTGCCTGCCTGCGGGGTCACCACGCGGCCTCGCCCCGGCTCCCTGTGCCTCCTGTCGGATTCCCTGTCCTGGAGCCCCCAGCACACGCCTGTGCGGAGCCTGTGAGGCCTGTCATCCCTCCGAGGCAGCTCCCCCACGCGGGTCCCTCCGGCCCGGCCCCATCGTGGCCTCCCCGCGCTGACCTGTCTCCGGCTGCAGCGCCCACTCTCCCACCCTGTGGGGGACCCTTGTGGACCCTGCTGTCCGCCCCCACGCTGTCCCTGACGGCCCCCAACCCTGTCCCCCCAGACGAGCGCACCTGTGAGCCCTACCAGTTCCGCTGCAAGAACAACCGGTGCGTGCCGGGCCGCTGGCAGTGTGACTACGACAACGACTGCGGGGACAACTCGGACGAGGAGAGCTGCAGTATGTCCCCCCGCCGCCCGCAGGCGCCCGCCCCCCCGCAGGCCCCGCACCAGGGCAGCTGCCTCCCGGGCTGGGGGTCAGGAGCCCCTCCCCCGCCCCCCACCCCACTCCATGCTGTGTATCTGAGTTGGTGCCATTTCACCTCATCTCATGTTTCTCTCCATTTTCACACTGTCCTCTTGGGGTTGCAGAGGTAGGTGTCTCCAATGTGCTGTGCTCCCACCACACCCCGCCTCTGCCCAGAGCCCACCCGTCCCCGTGCTGTGCCTCAGCCCATCATCCTTTACTGGCCGCTCCCGGAACCCTGGTGCTTGTCTTAGTGGCCTCGCCCCTCCCCTCCCTTCCCCACACACGGTGTGTCCGGAGGGCAGGGCCAGGGACCCGTGCCCTCTCTTGTGTGCGTGCCCCAGGGGTGAGTGAGTGCCCTCTGTGCCCCGCTGGCCCCTGAGGACAGCCAGTGGCTGCACGGGATTGGGTGAGCATTTTGGTCATCAGGCCAGTCAGCCGGGCCTTCGGGAACACCCGATGGGGGGTCTGCCTCTGCCAAGGGCTGGAGAAGCCCTCCAGGCTGGGTGCCTATGCCCACCTCCCGGGGCCTGTCTCATCCCTCCCCAGCCCCTCGGCCCTGCTCTGAGAGTGAGTTTTCCTGTGCCAACGGCCGCTGCATCGCTGGGCGCTGGAAATGTGATGGGGACCATGACTGTGCGGATGGCTCGGACGAGGTGGGCAGGGGAGCCAGAAGGGGGCAGTCAGAGCAGGGCCGCCGGGGCACCCAGGTCTGACCAGGATGCCCGCTCCCCGGCCCACAGAAGGACTGCACGCCCCGCTGTGACATGGACCAGTTCCAGTGCAAGAGCGGGCACTGCATCCCCCTACGCTGGCGCTGTGACGCGGACGCCGACTGCATGGACGGCAGCGACGAGGAAGCCTGCAGCACTGGTGGTGAGCCCTGCCCGCCCCCACCCACAACAGCCCTGGCCCAGGAGCCAGTTGGGCTGAAATCCAGCAGAAACCGCAGGGCTATGTCCATCTCGGCCTCACCTTAAGTTCCCAGAAGGCAGTCGGTTGCCCTGAGAAACAGCGTCCCTGCTCACACCCCTTTCCCGGGAAATGAGGCAGGACCTGCCCCCGCTGACCTGCGGGCGCCCCTCCCGGCACCCCCCCCCCCCCCCGCAGCCTACAGGGGCCGTGGGAAGCGGGTGAGACCCCAGTGAGCGCAGGCTTCCTGGCTCTGCCCTGGGGGCTGAGGACGGGCTGGAACCCAGCCCCCCGACTCCCAGCCCAGTGCTCCTCGCCCTGGAGGGGGCCCGTGTCCTGCAGCCACCACCAGACAGGGCCCTCTGGACCCTCTGGTCACTCTTCCCAAAAGGCCTTTTCTCCCCTAAAGAGCAGAGGAGGCAGCTCTGCCCAGCTGCCCGACTGGTAGGAAGCTATACCTGGGTCCCGTCTGGCTGGCCCACTGCCTGCCTGTGCCTGGGCCGCGGCGGTGGAGGGAGGGGTCTGGGCAGGGTCCTGCCCCTGGGCCCGGGCTGCCTGGCTCAGCCGCTGTTGGCTCTTTGCCCCCCTGGCCTGTAGTGCGGACCTGCCCGCTGGACGAGTTCCAGTGCAACAACACCCTGTGCAAGCCCCTGGCGTGGAAGTGCGACGGCGAGGACGACTGCGGGGACAACTCCGACGAGAACCCCGAGGAGTGCGGTGAGCGAGGCTCGGAGGGCGGGCGAGGGCAGAGCGCTCGGGGCGGGCAGGGCTCCCGGCTCCCAGGGCCCAGCAGCTCGCCCAGGGCTGACTCCGGCTCTGTCCCCGGCAGCCCGCTTTATGTGCCCCCCGAACCGGCCCTTCCGTTGCAAGAATGACCGTGTCTGCCTGTGGATCGGGCGCCAGTGTGACGGCACCGACAACTGCGGGGACGGGACTGATGAGGAGGACTGTGGTGAGCAAGGGCCAGTGAGGAGGAGCGGGGCCTGGGGGGGGGGCGGTGCACGGGGAGCGGGGGTGGGCCAAGTGGGAGCTGTGTCCAGGGAATGGGCTCCTTGGAAGAGGAGGTTCCATGGCTGGGAGCATGGGGGCCCTTCCTGGGGGTGGAGAAGTCTGGGGGGGCGGGGGCTCTGGCGGCTTCCTGATGCCCAAGGGCTGGAGGTGGAGACAGTGTCTAGCCAGCCTCTCCTGCAAGCTTGACAAGTGGCCAGGCTTGGTCCCAGCCTCACCCATGACGGCCTGGGAGGAAGGGCAGGGTGGTGAGTGCCCAGGACCTGAAGCCCTGCTCTCCGCAGAGCCCCCCACGGCTCAGACCGCCCACTGCAAAGACAAGAAGGAGTTTCTGTGCAGGAACCAGCGCTGCCTCTCCTCCTCGCTGCGCTGCAACATGTTCGACGACTGTGGGGACGGCTCCGACGAGGAGGACTGCAGCATCGGTGAGGGGCGTGCGGGCAGCTGGGGCCAGAGAGCCAAAGCCGGGCCCGGGGCGGCTCGGGGGAGAGGACCCACTCTCTGTCCCCCACAGACCCCAAGCTGACCAGCTGTGCCACCAACGCCAGCCTCTGCGGGGACGAGGCCCGCTGCGTGCGCACCGAGAAGGCCGCCTACTGCGCCTGCCGCTCCGGCTTCCACACGGTGCCAGGCCAGCCCGGGTGCCAGGGTAGGCAGGTGGGCCGGGGTGGGCGGGGAGAGGCAGAACCCCCGTCACATGGGGTTTCTCCATGACCCTCCCGTGTCACCCCAGACATCAACGAGTGCCTGCGCTTCGGCACCTGCTCCCAGCTCTGCAACAACACCAAGGGCGGCCACCTCTGCAGCTGCGCCCGCAACTTCATGAAGACACACAACACCTGCAAGGCCGAAGGTGCGGAGCCCGAGGGGGCAGGGGGCAGGGGGCAGGGGGCCGGGCGAGGGCGCGGGCGGGGCTGGCAGGGCCAGGACATACATGGGGTGGGCCTGGGAGGGGTGCTTTCCTCCTTACACCCCGGCCCAGGGGGGAGCCCCAGAGCTGCAGGCGCCCTTCTGTGCACTGTGCTGGGAGCCACACAGGGCAAGGCGTGGGCCGGCTCATCGAGGAGGGCTGGGTGAGGGCAGCACACGTACGTCCCACACCTGCCCCCACCCGCCCCTTCCGGGGGAGGCAGACACACATTCCCGCGCTTGCAGTCACATGTGCCCCGCCTGCGTGTTCCCTTCCTGCTTTCCTTTTCGCCGCTTTGTGGAGATATAAGTGAGAAAGTTGTCAGATATTTAATGTACGAGGTGATGATTTGATATGCGTGCAGTCGGGAAGGGATTCCCCCACCGAGTTCATTAACACAGCCATCAGCTCACAGGTACCTTCTTGTTTTTGAACATGGGCTTAGACCAGCGGTTCTCAACCTGTGGGTCGCGACCCCTTTGGGGGTCGAACGACCCTTTCACGGGGGTCGCCTAAGACCATCGGAAAACACATATATAATTACATATTGTTTTTGTGATTAATCACTATGCTTTAACTATGTTCAATTTGTGACAATGAAATTGGGGGTCACCACAACCTGAGGAGCTGTGTTAAAGGGTCGCGGCATCAGGAAGGTTGAGAACCACTGGCTTAGACACACACCCGCGGCGTCCTTGTGCAGAAGCACGCCCTCACACCCAAGTGCACTCCCATGCGCACGCGTACCTACCCCCTCCGTGTCTGTGCGCATAAGCCCACACGTGTGTACACCCACGAGCACATGCCAGACAGTGTGTAGCAGAGAGCCTGGTGATGAACCAGAGGCCATGAGGAGCCGACGCCCGTGGGGCCGGAGGAGCAGGGACAGCCTCCAGAGGGGCAGGTCCCCTGGATAAGCTCGAGGAGGAGAGGAGGAAGGACCTTCTGAGGGCCGAGGCCGGCACGGGGGCGCTGGGATGAGCCGCGGCTTCTGACCAGGAGGCTGGTTAGGAGCGAAGACGTTAGTGTGCAAGGGGCTGGGCTGGGTGAGGCGCACGTCTCGGGCACGCTCCTCCGGTTCGGGGACAGCCCCAGCCCGGCCCCCAGCCCGGCCCCCAGCCCGGCCTCCTGCCCCAGCCTTTCCCACACCCAACACCTGGCCACTTGCCCCTGCAGGCTCTGAGTACCAGGTCCTGTACATCGCCGACGACAATGAGATCCGCAGCCTGTTCCCCAGTCACCCCCACTCAGCGTACGAGCAGGCCTTCCAGGGCGATGAGAGCGTCCGCATCGACGCCATGGATGTGCATGTCAAGGCTGGCCGCGTCTACTGGACCAACTGGCACACGGGCACCATCTCCTACCGCAGCCTGCCGCCCGCTGCGCCTCCCACCACTTCCAATCGTCACCGGCGAGAGATTGACCGGGGTGTCACCCACCTTAATGTGAGCACCCGCCTGGGGGGGCTCTGAGCAGAGTGGGAAAGGACAGTGGAGGGCAGAGGTGAGACTGAAGGGCAAGGGCGTCAGGATTATGTCGGAGGCACGGACCGCAGGCGGCAGAGCAGTGAGTCTGCAGCCCCCGGAGAGGGCGCTGGGCACACAGGCCTGCCATACGGAGCCACATCCAACTCCGATCCCCGTGCCACCCACTGTGTCAGTCTTGGCCCACCTATTCGGCCTCTTTGGGCCTCACTTTGTTCCTCAATAAAGCAGCGTAATGATAGCTAATCCAGCAAAATACGCGGGAGCGCGAAGGGTGGCCCGTAAGATCATTATCTGCTGAATCTCCTCAAAGCCGGGGATTAGCTCTCCATCTGGGATGAGTTTTTAGCAGAGAGCGGCTGGCAGAGTTGGGGGGCGTGGACAATGGGCAGGAAGACAAAGGGTGGGAGCCCTGACACTGTGATCCCCCCGCCCCCCATTCAGATTTCAGGGCTCAAGATGCCGAGGGGCATCGCCATCGACTGGGTGGCCGGGAACGTGTACTGGACGGACTCCGGCCGAGACGTGATTGAGGTGGCGCAGATGAAGGGCGAGAACCGCAAGACGCTCATCTCCGGCATGATCGACGAGCCCCATGCCATCGTGGTGGACCCGCTGAGGGGGTGGGCAGGGCTCGGGGGCGGCGGCGTCTGGGCTGGGGCGGGGGTGGGGCCCCAGCACCCCAGGCGCACTCTTTCCCGCCCAGCCTGGCCTGGGCCTCGGGTCTTCCCAGCTGCCCCTCTCTGGCCCTCCCCTCCCTGCCTGTGCCCAGGACCCCCATGGGCCTGCTCGCCGGGGCCTGATGGCCATGTGGCTGCTGTTGTGGGCAGCAGGGTCTGGGCTGCTCCCCGGCCCCAGGGGCTGGCTCTGCCCGCGTAGCTGACCTGGATCAGCACACGGTGGTTTTAGAAGAAGAGTCTTAACCTGGTCAGGGAACTGGCGCCCCGATTCTCTCTGGGGGAGGCAGATAGAGCGCCCCCCTAAGACCCAGAGGGCCCTGTGCCCAGGCCCACCCCCGGCGCACCTGCTGGCCCACCTCGGTCGGCCTCCTCAGGTCCTACCCGTCCTCACCCCTTCTCCCTCCCCAGCACCATGTACTGGTCAGACTGGGGGAACCACCCCAAGATTGAAACGGCAGCGATGGATGGGACCCTGCGGGAGACGCTGGTTCAGGACAACATCCAGTGGCCCACAGGTCTGTGGCAGCAGCCGACAGGGGGTGGCAGGGGCCGGTTCGCCAAAGTCACACAGAAGCGGGGGGCGCGGGGGGGACAGCTCACGGATGGCAGGCGGGTTTGGAAGCTTTTCCAGAGAGCGATGGGGAGTGGTTGCGGGAACAGGGGGGGCGGTCCCCGCGTGGAGACAGTTCTGCTTCTCCCCAGCCGGGGCCTCCCCCGCTCTGTCTCGCCAGGCCTGGCCGTGGACTATCACAACGAGCGGCTCTACTGGGCGGACGCCAAGCTCTCGGTCATCGGCAGCATCCGGCTCAATGGCACTGACCCCATCGTGGCTGCTGACGGCAAGCGAGGTGCGTGTCCGACAGCAGCCGTGGCCACCCCGACCTCGGGCCTCCATCCTCTGCTCCGAGCCCCGGCCTCCCCGTGCCTGCTGTCCTCCCCAGCCCGGCCCACCCCACCCCCTGGCCCACTTGTCCCTTCATTCATTGCATCGATGAGTATTGAGCCGCATGGAGGTGGCAGTAGGAACTTAGCAAATGGGAGAGGCAGCAGAAGTCGGTCCTGACCCCAGAAGTCTAGGGGTGATGGGCCTTGTGCGGAAGTCGCCCGGGAGGAAGGAGAGGCGGGGGCCTGTGGTTTGGGATATGTTGGATTTGAGGTGCCTGGGAACCATGAGGCCAGTGCCCTGGAGAGTGTGACAGGGCCTGAGTCCCCTCCACGTCCTCTCCCCAGGCCTGAGTCACCCCTTCAGCATCGATGTCTTTGAGGATTACATCTATGGGGTCACCTACATCAACAACCGTGTCTTCAAGATCCATAAGTTTGGACACAGCCCCTTGATCAACCTGACGGGGGGCCTGAACCACGCCTCGGACGTGGTCCTGTACCACCAGCACAAGCAGCCTGAAGGTGGGCAGGAGGCTGGGCTGGGCAGGGAAGGCCGGGTCATCGAGTCTCCGTGCCGGGGCCTGGGTTCCCCGTTCCCGGTGGGCAGGGCAGAGTTCCGGTCCCCGGGGCTCAGCCGCCTCCTGCCCCGGCCCCACCGCAGTGACCAACCCCTGTGACCGCAAGAAGTGCGAATGGCTCTGCCTGCTGAGCCCCAGCGGCCCCGTCTGCACCTGCCCCAACGGGAAGCGCCTGGACAACGGCACCTGCGTGGCTGTGCCCTCTCCGACGCCCCCGCCCGATGGTATGCTCGCCCTCCCCGCCCGGCCCCCCCAGGACCCTCCTCCCCACAGCCCCTGAGTCCCCCCCTCCCTGCTCTGCCCCTGGTCCTCCCGCAGCTCCTCGCCCGGGAACCTGTAACCTGCAGTGCTTCAACGGCGGCAGCTGCTTCCTCAACGCCCGGCGGCAGCCCAAGTGCCGCTGCCAGCCCCGCTACACGGGCGACAAGTGCGAGCTGGACCAGTGCTGGGAGCACTGTCAGAACGGGGGCACCTGCGCGGCCTCCCCCTCCGGTATGCCTCCGTTCTCCCGGCGGGGCGCCCCCAGCCCCTCGACCGAGCCCCCAAACCCAGGGCCCGCCTCAGGCAAATCCCCAGCCCCTGCCCTGCCTTCTCCTCTGCCTCCTGCACCCTCCTGCCCAGGGCCCCGGGTCCCGCCCCCTGCTGCCCGCCTCCCGCCCAGAGCCTCACAGCCGGTCCCTCTGCAGTGGGGCCGGGGAGCTCCGCGGCCACGGTCCCGCTCACACGTCCTCTCCACAGGCGTGCCCACCTGCCGCTGCCCCACCGGCTTCACGGGTCCCAGGTGCACCCAGCAGGTGTGTGCGGGCTACTGTGCCAACAACAGCACCTGCACTGTCAACCAGGGCAACCAGCCCCAGTGCCGATGCCTACCTGGCTTCCTGGGTGACCGCTGCCAGTTCCGTGAGTTAGCCACCCCTGGGCCCAGGGGAAGGGCGAGGGGAGCTGGGGGCCCGAGAGCCTGGCAGGGGAGCCACAGGCGTGGGTTCCAGGGAGGAAGGCCGTTCGTAGCTCAGCCAGGCCAGGCAGCTGGTGCTCCCCGGTGGGGGTGTGGACGCTTCCTCTGAGCAAGCGAGCCCTCTGGCACCAGGACTGGCCACGCAACAGCAGTGCCTGTCAGGGTGCTCGGGGACATCCTTGTACCCTGGAGCCCGTGAGGTGGGGATCGCCCAGAAGACCTGGGGTGTCCAGCTCCCCCCACATACACACAATATGGAAGACCCTCATGAGGGTGGGGTTTCAGACATCTCCTGTCCACCCACCAAACCACAGGGCAGTGCTCTGGCTACTGTGAGAACTCCGGCACCTGCCAGATGGCTGCTGACGGCTCCCGGCAGTGCCGCTGCGCCAGCCACTTCGAGGGGCCCCGGTGTGAAGTGAGCAAGTGCAGCCGCTGTCTCGACGGAACCTGCACGATCAACAGGCAGAGTGGGGACGTCACCTGCAAGTGAGCGCCTGGCCAGATCCTGCCCTGCCCCAGCTTCCTGTCCCCATCTGCTCCTCCCAGCCCTGCCCTGCCCCAGCCTCAGCCTTTCAGACACCCCTCTACCAGCCCTGCCCCGCCCCAGCCTCTCAGACACCCCTCTACCAGCCCTGCCCCGCCCCAGCCTCTCAGACACCCCTCTACCAGCCCTGCCCCGCCCCAGCCTCTCAGACACCCCTCTACCAGCCCTGCCCCGCCCCAGCCTCTCAGACACCCCTCTACCAGCCCTGCCCCGCCCCAGCCTCTCAGACACCCCTCTACCAGCCCTGCCCTGCCCCAGCCTCTCAGACACCCCTCTACCAGCCCTGCCCTGCCCCAGCCTCTCAGACACCCCTCTACCAGCCCTGCCCCGCCCCAGCCTCTCAGACACCCCTCTACCAGCCCTGCCCCGCCCCAGCCTCTCAGACACCCCTCTACCAGCCCTGCCCCGCCCCAGCCTCAGCCTCTCAGACACCCCTCTACCAGCCCTGCCCCCCCCAGCCTCTCAGACACCCCTCTACCAGCCCTGCCCCGCCCCAGCCTCTCAGACACCCCTCTACCAGCCCTGCCCCGCCCCAGCCTCTCAGACACCCCTCTACCAGCCCTGCCCCGCCCCAGCCTCTCAGACACCCCTCTACCAGCCCTGCCCCGCCCCAGCCTCTCAGACACCCCTCTACCAGCCCTGCCCCGCCCCAGCCTCTCAGACACCCCTCTACCAGCCCTGCCCCGCCCCAGCCTCTCAGACACCCCTCTACCAGCCCTGCCCCGCCCCTGCCCCAGCCTCTCAGACACCCCTCTACCAGCCCTGCCCCGCCCCAGCCTCTCAGACACCCCTCTACCAGCCCTGCCCAGCATCTCACTTCCTCTTGCAGCTGCACAGATGGTCGGGTGGCCCCCAGCTGTCTGACCTGCGTTGGCCACTGCAGCAATGGTGGTTCCTGCACCATGAACAGCAAAATGATGCCTGAGTGCCAGTGAGTTGGGCCTGAGCCTCACCCAGGCCTAGATCCTCCCCTTCCCCAAATCTCAGTGGGACCATCAGAATCCCATGGCCCTTCTCCATCTCCCTGGCAGCCATGGCTCGAAGTCGTGCCTGCTCAGCTCTGCCCTTCTGTCTGCAGGTGCCCACCCCACATGGCAGGACCCCGGTGTGAAGAGCAAGTGGTCAGCCAACAGCAGCCTGCACGTAGGTGGCAGGGGATGGGGAGGCATGGCTGCCGGGACCTGGAATTGGTGTGTGTGTGGGGGGGGGGGGGGGGCGGATCTTGCTTCCTGTGCCTTTTGAACTGTTTCCCATCTCCTCCCCTCTAGATATGGCCTCCATCCTAATCCCTCTGCTGTTGCTGCTACTGCTGCTTCTGGTAGCGGGAGTGGTATTCTGGTACAAGCGGCGAGTCCGGGGGTGAGTTATGGGGAGTCTGGGAAATTCTAGTCATTACCACCTCGCCTGACACCTCTAGAATCCCTGCCCCCTGTGCTCCTGCCTCTCCCCAGGGCTAAGGGCTTCCAGCACCAGCGGATGACCAACGGGGCCATGAACGTGGAGATCGGGAACCCTACCTACAAGATGTACGAAGGCGGGGAGCCTGATGATGTGGGAGGCCTCCTGGATGCTGACTTTGCCCTGGACCCTGACAAGGTGGGCTGGGAGGACAGGAGGCTGTGGATGGGATGACATGGGTGTTTGGGGGGTGGGATACCAAGGCCATAGAGCCCAGCCTCTGAGTCCCACCGGAACCCTCTGTCACCTTACAGCCCACCAACTTCACCAACCCCGTGTACGCCACACTCTACATGGGGGGCCACGGCAGCCGCCACTCCCTGGCCAGCACGGATGAGAAGAGAGAACTCCTGGGCCGGGGCCCTGAGGATGAGATAGGGGACCCTTTGGCGTAGGCCCGGCCCTGCCCCGTCGGACTTCCCCAGAGCCTCCTGCCCCTGCCAGAGAAGTCCTTCCATGAGCCCCTCCTGCCCGCCAGCCCTCCCTGGCCTGCCGGGATGTATAAATGTAAAAATGAAGGAATTACTTTTTATATGTGAGTGAGCAAGCGAGCGAGCACAGTATTATCTCTTTTCATTCTTCTCCTTCCTGCCCACTCCTCAGCACTCCCCCCCCCAGTGCTGCCTTCGGGGAGGGGGGTGCATGGAGGCCTCTGGGGGCTCCTTTGGCTCACAGGTATGAGGGGCCCCCACCTCCCATCTTCCCACCAAAATGCACCTCCACTGGGAGAGCTGGTGGTGCCGCCTCCCCTTCCTGGTCAAGACACTTTGTCAGGGCTCTCCCTGCGGTCCCCCCTTTACCCTCCCAGCTCCCCGAGGGCTGACTCTGGGGCGGAGAGTCCTTCGCTGCCCCTGTCTGGAGGATTTGGCTCTGGCTGAGGTAGGAAGGGAAGGATGGAGTTTTTTAGTTCTTGGGGCATGCATCCCATGCCCCCAGCCCCCATTCTAGGGGCAACCTTGAGATGGCCATGCTCAGTACCCCTCCCAGACAGGCACCCCATCTCCAGTGCCCCCACATGGCTCCCAGGGCTGGAGACTTTGGTAAACAGTCCCCCAGACTCCCCTCCCCTGGGGAGGAGGTGGGGCCCACCAAGGAAGGGCAAGCGGGCAGCCCCGTTTTGGGGACAGGAACGTTTTAATAATTTTTGCTGAATTCCTTTACAACTAAATAACAGATATTGTTATAAATAAAATTGTAAAAAAGAAAAAAAAAAGACAAAGAAAAGAAAAAAAAATCCACTTGTGTCTACCTATGAGTGTGAGCTTCTGGGAGCTGGGCTGTGCTTTCTTGCTTCAGCCACCAGAGGGAGCCCTGCTCCACGCCATGCTGGAGGCAGGCTTGAGAGTCTGAGTGCCCTTTTCCCTCCTCCACCCGGGCAGTGGCAGGAGGAGGGGGTGACACTGGACTTGACAAGAAAGGTCTGCTTCTCCCGGCGTGTGGCCTTGAGCAGGTGACTTCACCTCTCTTGGCTCTGGGATCCTAACTCCAAGATCTGTTTCTCTGCACCGTCACTTTTATGGGACACCACCACCCCTACCCAAATGATCCCCCACAGTGAGAAGTCCCACCATGAGAAATGAACACACCAGGTTTGCGCGGGGGTTTCCGATCCTTCAGCTGGTCCCATACAGCTCTCTGCCTGAAGGTGCTCTTAAAGCGCTACCATCTCACATGTCATGGAGACCAGCTAATCAGATGCCAAGAGTAGAACCCCGGGTTCAGGAGAAGGGGGTCCTGGAGTGAGAGCAGGGAAAACCAGTGTGCCAGGCCCTGAGGGCCGCCGACAGACCTAGTTTATCCATCAGTTTAGACGTCCCAGGGTGGACAGGAAAGGACAGCTACAATCAAGGGGTCCCCGGTCTACTTCAACCCCTGACCCGAGAAGGGGACGTCTTGCAGGTCACACAGCTTTACACTGAGTCCCACTCTCCCCTCAACAGGAAATATGAGCTTAGGGTGGCTGCAAAGGCCCCTTACCCAACTCCCAAAAGGGAGCGCTGCTTTTCGTTCCCCTTCCTTCTTACCTCTGAGATCTCACCTCCATCCTCGGCCTCCAAGCCACCTCTGAGAGCTTCCGCTGCCCCGTCTCCCCAGAGGGCCAAGGGCAGAGGGATCCTGCTGAGAGAAGGGGCGTCCTTGATCTTTGAGAGGGAGGTTTGTGCACCCATCTGTCCACCAGGTGGCGCCTGTACTCCTGCGGAGCTGCTCATCCTGAAGCCCAGCACAGCCCCCTCCCCAACACACACTAATTATGCACCTGCGGGCGGACCCCAGCCCAGCTTCTCCCTTTCTTCCCAGGGGCTATTCTGCCACACCCCCTCCACCCTCCGCCAGCGGCTCCTCTCCCTCCCCCAGCGCTTCTGCTCCCCCTGCGCCCCGCCTGCTCCCCCACCACACCACCACCAGCCCCACCCCCTCACTCGCTCCCTCTGCCAGCCGTACATCTGGCGCCCCCGGGGAGCCACTGATTCTCTGCCTGTCGCCTCAAGATCCTGGGCAAAGCGAGAGGGGCCCCCAGCTGCGGCTTGGAAGGCACACCCCTCCAGTCAGCATCCTCTCTCTGCCCCCACCCCCAGGAACAGCAAGGAGAGGGTCTAGCAGGAGGGAGAAACGGGTAGAACCAGGGGCAGAGACGATATAGACAGAATGAGAGACGAGATACAGAGATGGAGAAATACAGGGACAGGCAAAGACCCAGAGAAGGGAGGGAGTGGGGGGTGTGTGTGTGTGTGTGTGTGTGGCTGGAGAGAGAAGGGGGCAACCTGAGATTGTAGCAAAAGGAGGATAGATGGGGTGGGTCTGGGCTCCAGAAGATCAAGACCCTGGTGATGGGCATCTGTCCTGGGCACCCAAGGCCATAGTGTGCCCACTGCCCCGCCCACTGTTGCCACACCCCTGGGCTTGAGGCCTGGGCTCAGGATTCTGGTTGGAGCCTTGGAGCCTCTGGCCTGGCCACTCCTGCCCCTTTCTCCTCTCTGTTCCTCTTGCACCCAGATTCCTGCCCCCCCCCCCCCCGGCTGGCTGCCTGCCTCATCTTCTCAGCCTCCCTGATCTTTTGTGTGAGTGTCTGTCACATCCCTATATCTATCTGTTTGTACGCACCGGGCTTGTCTTCTGGACTGGCAGTGCCAGCATACACCTGTGTCCATCTCTGTCCGACGCTTGCCTCTCTGCCAAGGCAAGGAAGCAGGGTAGGCTCTGAACACCTGGGGGGTGTACTTGTCTCTTGGTGCAGCTGCATTTGTCTCTGTGTATGCTCCCAAGTGCGTGTAAGCCAGCGTGTCCCTCTGTGTCCGTGTGCCTCTAGCGTGTTCTGGCCTCTGCATGAATGTGTTTCACTCTGCCTGTGCGCTCACCTCCGTGCTGTGGCCTGCCTCTGTGTGCATGGCTGGGTGTCTGTGTGTGGGTGTCTCAGGGTGTGCGCCTCTGTCTCTTTGCTTGTCTCCATCTCTCTCCTTGTCCCTATCTCTGTTTGTTCCTATCTCTTTGCTTGTCCCTATCTCTAGCTGTCAAGGTGTGGGTCATACCACAACCTCAGCCACAGCATCAGTGCATAGCAACAGCTGACAGCTGAAGACCGGGCTGGAGAGAGAGAGAGAGAGAGAGAGAGAGAGAGAGAGAGAGAGAGAGACCGGGAGGAGGAGGGAGCTGGTGAAGAAACAGCCAAGAGGATAGGGACAGAGACAGGGCTGAGGACAGAGACAGAGGACGGGGACAGAGGACGGGGACAGGGATGGGAGGAGCTGATGGTGAAAGATGGGACAGTGAGAGGCAAGGGATACGGAGATTACACCAATGGGCCCTGCAAGGCGGCGCTGGGGGCTTTCTGCCCAACCCCCACGCAGGGCGCACTGGGGCGCGGGGAGGGGGGTCAGCGGGGGGCGGGGGGTGAGGGGCAAAGGTGAAAGGCCGGTCCCGCCGAGGAGACTGAGATCGCGGAGGTGCCCTGGGGCGGGAGGGCCGGCGGCGGGCGCCGTTTGTCAGCCCTATTGACAGACGTGATGGGGTTTCCGTCCGTGATCAATGATTCTCATCTCCCGGCCGAATGAGCCGCGGGGCGCCCATCCATCCCCGTCAGCGCCGCGCGGCGGCGGCCGCCGGAGGCCCCGCCCGCCTTCACCTCGCCCCGGCCCCGATCTTGCCCCGGGACCCACCTCGGCCCCAGCATCGAGGGATTCAGGTCGTGCCGGGCCCTTTGGGGACACCGTTCGGGAGCCCTGTTCCCGGCCGGGGCACAGACCCAGCCCCTCGGTTCCGGGGCCCGGGGCCCGCCGCCCTCCCAGCCTCGCACCTGCGCCGGGGGCGTGTCCGGGGCGTGTCGAGGTGAAAGTCACCTTCGGTGCCCCCCGCCGGCGGGAGGGGGCGCGCGGGGTGCGGCCGGGATTGGAGCGCTCGGAGCCCCGCCCCCGCCGCCCGCCGCCGAGTCCGACCCAACTTTCTCCCCCGCCCGCGCCCCGCCCCCCGCGCCGCCTCGCTCCCCGCGCTCAGTCCGCGGGCCGCCGCCGCTCCGCCGCCCAGGCAGTCACCCCGGCCGCCGGCCCGGAGCCCCCGCCCTCGGCCCGCTCCCGCCCGGCCCGGCCCGCCCCGCCCGCCGCCCGGGAAGATGCGGCTGCTCCCGGAATGGTTTCTCCTGCTCTTTGGCCCGTGGCTCCTGAAGAAGGTAAGGGCAGGGGGCTGCGACGCGCACCGGGTCCGGGACGCGCAGGTGCCGGAGTGCGAGGGGCTCCTCGGGCGCACCCCACCCCCAGCCCGAGCCTCCCAACTTTGCGCGGCGTGGGGGCGCCGACAGACAGACTCCCCGCCAGGACGGGGCTCTCCGGGGCAAGTTGGCGGGGGTCGGGGGCAGGACGGGGTGGAGGCCCGAGTGGGATCTGGCGGCGCGGGCGGGGGACGCGGCGGGGGAGGGGACGAAGCACGACCCACGAGTGCGCCAGACGGAGCGGGAGTGCGAGACAGACAGACAAGCCGGCAGGGTGTCAGCCTCGCCGCCTGGCCGCGCCAATCCCGCTCGCCACCCTCGCTGTCTGTCCTTCCGCCCTCCGCTCGCGCCTTCGCATTTCTCTCTGCACTTGTCACCATGCCAGTGGGCGCTGTGTTCCGAACCTGCACAGCCCGAGCACACGCGCGCGCACGGACGCACACCGATGCGGCCGAACTTGGCTACAGCCTCCCGGCACATCTCCCGCGGAGACCCCGTCTCCCCTGCACGGCCTCGCGGACACACACCCTCGGTGGCGCCGGCGGATGGGGCAGGGGCTGTCTGGAAGGGAGGGTCTCAGCTCCCGCCCCCCTGCATGCCCCCCTCCCTCAGCTGCCTCTTCCCCGGGCTCCTGGGCGAGGACTCCGAGGCTAAGGGAGCCCCGACTTGACCTGCCTCCCCCTGACTCGGAGGCTTCAGCGGTGTGCGCCTCTGTGCGTGTGGAGTGTGGGGCAGCGTGTGCACTGTGTACACGTGTGGGGGGGCGGCCAGGCGTGGGTGCCTAGGGCTGGGGACCCGGGTGCATGTGTACGCTGGAGTGGTGTGTGGTGCTGGCTTTGAAGGGGTGAGTGCAAGTGCCCGCTTCACAGCGCAGCCATCTGTGCCCCGCCGGGTGTCCCACGGTGGGCACCTAGGCCCTGGTCCCGTCTCCTTCAATCAGCTCCCCTGCCCAAGACTTCTGTCTCCCGCACTCCCACTGTGACCCAGCCACTCTGGGGGCAGGCAGGGGGCTTCCTAAACCCCTACTCCCTGCACCCAACCCCCAGCCCCTGAAGCGTGTGAAGGGGTGTAGTTCTTCCCCCAACACTTGGACCCCCACCTGCTGGGCCAAATCACACTCAGCTGCTCCCAAACCAGCCTGGTGACCTTGAGGGGCTGGAAGGCTGGCCGAGGAGCCCCCTCCACAGAAGCTGCTTCCACTAGCGGGGACTTCGTTTGCACCTGCTGCCCAGCTCTGCCCTTGGAGGACTGCAGGGGGGTCTGTGCCGGTACCCCACTGTTTGTGAAGGCCTGGGGGAGAGTAGGGAGGGATGGTACTCGCCTGCTCCTCATTCCAACTTCCTCCCTCTCCCCTCTCCCCATCACATAAACTCCCCTGTGGACAGATCTGGTTTAATTTCCTTTGCCCCCTGAAGGGGAATGAAACATCTGGTGGAGAGTTGACAGAGAGTAAGCATGCGGGTGTGAGCACGGGGATCTGGCTGAGTGTGTGCGAGCTGCAGCTGCGGGTCTTTGTGTTGGAGTCAGTGGGGAAGTGTGTACCTGCCATTCAGTCCAGCTTATTTGTGTGTGAGGAGGGGGTTACCTGTGTGTACAGACTGTAGGTGTGAGGACAGTTCTCACTGTGCATGGGAAGTGTTTGTGTGCCCGAGTACCGATCTGTGTGTACTTGTGTGCACTTGTGAGTATGGCTTGTGCACACATGTGCACCCCGGGGTGGATCTCCAGTGCACCTGTGTCTGCAGCCTATGTGTGGTCTGTGTGCGTGTCCAGGGTTTGTGAGTGTGGATCTGCGTGTTTGTGGCTTTGAGTGTGGGCATTGGGCTGTAAGCCTCAGGATGAGTTCACGTATCTGAGTGGAGCTTGTGTGTGTGTGCACGCGCGCGGGCAGGGCTGTCTCGGTGCCGGTGCCGGGGCTGGCAGTGGGCTGACACTGGGTAAGAGGCTGTGGGGAGTTTACAGGACAGCTCTTTGGGAAGCCTTAACTGTCCATGCTCACAAGCCGCCTTCCCACCCTGTCCACCTGCCCTGCAGGAGCCTCCTCCTTCCTCTTTGCTCCAGAATCCTGGTCTCCTCTCAGGACCCCGGACTCCTGGCTTCCGCTGACCCTGGGCCCTGCCCTCTGGCCAGGCCTTCGGGATCTTTCTCATGTGGTCCGGTCTCCAGCTCTCCGACTCCTTCTCTCCCTGTCTCTGTCTGCCAAAGCATCTGTCTACTGGGAGAAGCAGCAGGCGATCAATAGTTACTAATCACTAATCACTAATTACTAATTAGCTGGGGGAGGGCAGGGGTGGGGCCCTGGGGGACCTTGCAGCTCTATTCTGCCTGGGGGATGATTAAGCCCAACCGAGTCTCTGAGCCAGCTGGCCCCAGCCACACGTCTCGCCTACCCTCCCGCTCCCATAACCCTCTCTAGCCCCCCAGCTAATCTCTGGCTGGGCCACTTAGGCACGTGCGGCCGAGGCTGGGCCCATCGCTGTGGGTGAGGATTTAGGGGTAATCAGGGCTGCAGCTGGGCCAGGGGCACAGGAGGGGGGGTTGCTGTGACAGCTCCCTTTGGCCTCCCTTCGGCCGAAGCCTGTGAGCATGGGAGGGGTACCCGCTGGAAAGAATTTGGAGGGTCTCAGGTGGGCACAGGGGAGGAGGTGGAGAAGAGGTGAAGTAACTGAGGGACAGAAGCAAGGGAAGGAGGACCCCTAGGGTCAGAGACTGGGTCACTGGGGGGGGTGAGATAGCGTGGAAAGACCAGGCCAGTGGAGAGGGCACCGCAGGGGTCAGAGATGCAGCCTTGGGCAAGGAGATGGGCAACTGTGGACAGAGCCCTGCAACTCCCCACGGGTGGGGTCGAGGAGCCGGCAGGGCAGATAATAGAGAGACGGCGGGTCATGTGGGAGGGGTCCCAGGACTCAAGCGTTTTGGGGAGTAGTGGGGAGTTTCAGGACGTGGGGTGGGAGCGACCTCAGGGCGGGCTGGGGAGCAGGGAGCGCAGCCTGGAGTGCTGGAAATTGGCGAGCCTCCCCCCTCCCTCGCCTCCCCTTTCTCCCCCTCCACCCCGCCCATTCCCCCTCCGGCTCCGGCTTCGGGAAATTACATCCCCGCTCCGCGGCTCCCGCCCCCCCACGCGCGGCGCCCCGAGCCCGCGCCTTTATAGGCACATTTATTGCAATAATAAAGTGAGGCGCGGGGTGGGGGGCGGGGGGCGCCGTTCCCGGGGGGACCGCGCCGGCTCTAGGAAGCAGGGAAATAAAATAAAATAAAATCAAAATTCAGATAACGGTGAGCCTTGCGCTGCAGGCCCAGAGCAGGCGGGCAGGCGGGGCTGAGGGGGAGGGGTACCGGCCCAAGGGCAGAGCCTGTCCCCCCAGCGGCCCCCTCCCACACGCTGTAACACTGTCTGGGAGGAGGTATCTGCACCCCTACCCCTGGCCCCTCCCACAGCCTGCTCCTGCCCTGCTTCCACCTTGTCCTCTGGCTTGGCTCCCACACCTGCCCTCAGCTGTCTCCTCCCTCCCTCCACTCCCCACTGGTCCCGGGTTTCCCTTCCAGCCTCCATCCCCACCCCCACCCCACCCCCTAGGCTTCTGCACCTCCATTTCTGCCCAATAACCATTTCCCATCCCCCATTTCCCTTCCCACCGGCATCCCCATCCTACACCCCGGTCCCTTTCTCACTCCTGCCCTTCCCCAAAGCCCCTCCCTCATCCACCATCCCTGCCCCCATCCTCATTTTGGTTCCCATCCCTTTCCCCTGGTCCCCACCCTCTGGCATCCGGCTCTGCCCAATGCCCACCCACCACTTCTATCTCCTCTTCCTCCCTCTTCCCATCTTCACCCCTGGGCCTACTCTTGTTTCTTCCTCATCACTGTACCCAGTGCCCGGCTTCCAGGTCCACACTCCCAGGGCCCCCCATTTCTGTGCCACTCCTCTCCAGCCTGTCCTGTCCTCCCCACTTCTGCCTTCACTCCTGCCTCCGTCCCTGGGTCCCAGCCAGCTCCCAGCTGCTCCGCCCGCCCTGACTGCAGTGCCCCCGCCTATTTCTAGGTGCAAGGTCTCAGGACACTCTCCCCGCTTCCTCCCCAGCCCAGGCCAGAGCACGCTTCCTTCCCCAGCCACGGGTGCCATCCCTCCCCGTGGGAATCGTAAGCAGCCCTGCCTGACCCACAAAGCAGGAGAAGCAACCCACCAGGCGGGAGGCCCCAGGGAGGCGCACCCTGCAATGCGGCTGGGGGCCAACAGTCTCACCCTCCTGTTCCCAGCGTTCCCACCCCAAAACAGCACAACCCCCCCCCCCCAATGGAGTTTGTTAAGCAGCAAGAGGCAGCCTCAACTCCCCTCCAGTGCGTGGGCTCGCTGCCTGGGGACAAAGCGCTCCTGGCTGGGCTCCCACCCTGCATGGGCCTGGAGGCACCTGGTGACGCGCACCCCCACCCACCCCCACATCCCTGTCTGCCACCAAACACCTCTGCGCACCCCTCCATCCCCACCGGCAGCCCGGCCAGCCTCTCCCCTCCGCAAATGTCACCGCGTTTAATTAGCTTAATTAAACCAGCGCTGGACTGAGGGGGACCCTGCTCGGACAACACCCTGCTCTCATCTTCGCCCTGGGATCTGGACAGAGAGGGGCCCGTCGCCACCCGGCTTCCCCCTCACTCCCACCCACAGCTGGAGACAGACAACCTGAAGGACAGAGGGGACAGGACCACAGAGACATAAACAGGGAGAAAAATAGGGTCATAAAGGAAAATCAGAAACGGTGAGGAAGAGGCTGAGAGACAGAAAAAGAGACGGGGGGGGGGGGGCAGCGAAAGCGGGAGAGCGAGACAGGGAGCGGAGCAGGCGAGCAAGGCCGCCAGAGGGAGGATTTTCTTTTATTTTGTTCCGTGTTCCCATTTCTCGGCTCGCTTCCTCACAGACCCTGGCTCCTCCTTGTCCAAGCCCCCCCCCCCCCCAACTCTTCCCTTTTATCCTGGCTGTCTCCTATGGCCAGTGGGGTGCGGGTGCCCAAAGCCTAGGGATTTGCCAGGATCAGAGAAGCACAGACGTCCATTTGTCTGGGATCAGAGGGGGGGCACCCGGCACCCCCCAACACCCAGCCAAGCCTATCACCCTGTCCAGCCCCCGCCGGGAGGAGTGGCTGGACTGAGCCAGCCCCCCACAGGTCCTGGGCAGGGGGCAGGACCCTGGGTGCTGCTGGGGTGTGCTGGGGGCAGGGGGGAGTTTGAGGGAGCAGGCTTCAGGGACGGATGGAAGTCCCCAGAAAAAATAGTGGTTGGACCCAGAGAGGTGAGAAGATCAGGTGTCAGAGTTCAAATGGCCCCCTCCCCACCCTTCCACTTCCCTCATCGCTTCACACACCCGCCTCCAATGCCCTTTCGAGCTCCAGTTCTGCTCTCTCCAAACCCACTTCCTGGGAGGTCCTTTCCCCCTCCTGCTGTGGCCCAGGACCCCTTTCCCCCAGCCCTTCCCAGGCCCACCCTCAGGGCGTTAGCTGCCAGCTCAAGCACGTCCTTCTGAGTCAATCACTGTTGCGGCCCCCGCACCCCTCACCTGAGCTGGGAGGAGGTATGGAAGGGAGGAGGAGTGTGGGGGGCGATAAATATGTATGACGATCGGGTGGCGGCAGCCGCATTAATAACCCAGGATCGCAGCGCTGCGGGGATGGGGACCAGGCGGAGGAGATTCTAGCCCAGCAGCTTGACTGCCATTCCTGTCCCCGGTGGGCACCTGGTGTATACACACGGGTGTGGACAAACAGAGGGGACACCATGGTGTCAGGTCTCTTTACCTACCCAGAGCTCAGCCAGCAGGGGCCATTAATATACATCTCACAATGCACCCCCGGGATCAGGGAGAGCACACTTGTCTTATCACTGTGGAGGCACTGACACACACCCTCTAGGAGGAGCTTGACACATGGACACCGGATGATAGGAACTCACACAGGACAAGTGTGAGCACACACGGCCAGCCCAGGTCACACAGATGCACATACCACAGAGTGATGCACAGCCTCAGCCTCCTTCAGATGAACACACACAGCCAACCAGGTACACATGCAGCCCAAGCACACATACCACCCAGGTACACATACAGAGCTGCCACACACTGACATAACAAACATTCAGCCACCACAAGCAGGCAGACACACATACACACACACATACAGTCACCAGGGCACACACATAACCACCATGCACAGCCACCCTAGGCAGACACACCCCCATCACCATAGCTACACACACAGACACACAGGCACAGGCATCACTCCAGGTAGACAGGCAATACAACCATCCTAGGCTAACAGAAACACAACCACACCAGACTGACACATGCAGTACTCCCTCCCCAATCTGAACACACACGCAGTGAGGGCCACCCTAACAGCCACAGCTAGCACAGTCTGACTGACACACTCTGACATGTACAGCTCCTCTCCCTCCCACTCCCCTGGCTGGAGCGGCATCTCCATATTTCTTCCTCTCGCTCTGACCGACTGTCTCCTTCGCTCCCGGCCACCCCTGCCCCCCCCCACCAGATAATTGATGGCCCAGGCCTGGCCCCACCGCTCCCGCCTCTCGATCTATCTTGTACTCGAGCCCTCGCTGTCTCCCAGATCGCTGCCACCTGAGACACAAGGAGACGGGTGGGGGCGGGCCAGGGCGGCTCCTCCTGCCGATCCATCCGAGTCCCCTGGAAGCACCACCAGGCAGCCTCCTCCACTGAGCAGGAGCGCTGGAGGCAGGCGGGGGGAGATGTACCCCAGTAGCCCACAAGCCTTACTGACTCCCCATTGCTCTCCCTAGCTCTACTGGTTTCCCATGCTCCTCCCCACAAGGGAGCAGAGGATGAGGCGGGGTGAGCATCTGGAGGTCTTCACCTCTTTCTTGATGCTGGATGTTGACAATGGTCATGGCCTCACTTGCCTGAGTCGACTCCTCCCTGGCTCATTACTCAGAACCAGCAATTTTCAGCCGATGTGCCACTGCACTCTGGTATGCCGCAAGAATTTTTAAAACATGCAATACTTGACTATTTAGACAGGGGCTTTGACCTCCTCTTTCCCCCAGTGGTTCTCAACCTTCTGGCCCTTTAAATACAGTTCCTCATGTGACCCAACCATAAAATTATTTTCATTGCTACTTCATAACTGTAATGTTGCTACTGTTATGAATCATAATGTAAATATCTGATATGCAGGATGGTCTTAGGTGACCCCTGTGAAAGGGTCGTTCGACCGCCAAAGGGGTCACGACCCACAGGTTGAGAATTGCTGCCTTAGATTGTCAAGTTAAAAAATGACAATGCCCAACAATAGTTGTCTGGTATGGATGAATAAAAAATATACCTTTTTTTTTTTTTTTTTTTTACCAGATTGGCCAAGAAGTATAATTTTTGGTGTGCTGGAGAATTTTAGGAATTAGCTTATGGGTGCCATGAGATGAAAAAGGTTGAAAATCGCTGCTCTGAACCAACCAGGCTCCCGGCTGGAGGAGACGGAGTCCCTGTCCCCATATGCAAACCCACACTGGCTTGGGCTTTTCCAGCCGCATCGGAGGTCTGGAAGAGCATGAGGGTTCTCGGTATCATCTCAGATGTAGAGACTGAGGCCTACCTGGGTGAAGTGATTTGGCCAAGCCACACAGCTTGAAAGGGCTGCAGATCCACCCCAACACACACTCCCGGACCCACAGGCTGTGGGCTGCTGGATTCCATTTGGTCTCCTGGTGGCTTTGCTGGCATGGTGAAGGCCTCGGTTGGGTGGCCATGGGTAGGGTGGCCAGGGACAACTCCAGCATCTCTTATTTTTTTAAAAAACATATTTTTTTAAAATATATTTTATTGATTTTTTACAGAGAGGAAGGGAGAGAGATAGAGAGTTAGAAACATCGATGAGAGAGAAACATCGATCAGCTGCCTCCTGCACATCTCCTACTGGGGATGTGCCCGCAACCCAGGTACATGCCCTTGACCGGAATCGAACCTGGGACCTTTCAGTCCGCAGGCCGACGCTCTATCCACTGAGCCAAACCGGTTTCGGCAAAAAACATATTTTTATTGATTTCAGAGAGGAAGGGAGAGGGAGAGAGAGATGGAAACATCAATGATGAGAGAGGATCATTGATCAGCTGCCTCCTGCACGCCCCCTACTGGGGATTGAGCCTGCAACTCAGGCATGTGCCCTTGACCTGAATGGAACCCGGGACTTTTCAGTCCACAGCCCGACGTTCTATCCACTGAACCAAACCGGCTAGGGCTCCAGCATCTCTTTTTCTTCCTCTTTTTTTGTCCACAGACCGTCAGTGCCCAGATACCGGAGTCCGGGAGGCCGCAGTACATGGAGCTGCGCCCCGCAGCGGCCGGAGGGGGCGCCCCTGTGCAGCAGCTCCAGGCGCCGAAGTCTTCCGACGGCCTGGGCGCCGCCCGCGCCTGGAGCTGGGCCTGGCCCGCTAACCACACCGGGGCCCTGGCCCGGGTGGGGGCGGTGGGGGCGCTGCCCGTGCAGCGCACCAAGAGGAAGCCGTCTATCAAAGCGGCCCGCGCCAAGAAGATCTTCGGCTGGGGGGACTTCTACTTCCGAGTGCACACCCTCAAGTTCTCGCTGCTGGTGACGGGCAAGATCGTCGACCACGTGAACGGGACCTTCAGCGTGTACTTCCGCCACAACTCCTCCAGCCTGGGCAACCTCAGCGTCAGCATCGTGCCTCCGTCCAAGCGCGTGGAGTTCGGGGGCGTCTGGCTGCCCGGCCCCGCCCCCCACCCTCTGCAGTCGACGCTGGCCTTGGAGGGGGTCCTCCCCCGGCTGGGGCCCCCTTTGGGCTTAGCTGCTGCTGGGGCGGGGCTCGGAGGCAGCCTCGGGGGCGCTCTGGCCGGCCCGCTCGGGGGAGCGCTGGGCGTGCCCGGGGCCAAGGAGTCGCGCGCTTTCAATTGCCACGTGGAGTACGAGAAGACGAACCGCGCGCGCAAGCACCGCCCGTGCCTGTACGACCCGTCGCAGGTGTGCTTCACCGAGCACACGCAGAGTCAGGCCGCCTGGCTCTGCGCCAAGCCCTTCAAAGTCATCTGCATCTTCGTCTCCTTCCTCAGCTTTGACTATAAACTGGTGCAGAAGGTGTGCCCAGACTACAACTTCCAGAGCGAGCACCCCTACTTCGGATAGTGCGCCCCGCCCTCGCCCCAGCCCTGAGCTTCCCGCCAGGCCCCAGCCTCCCTAAGTGAGACTCCTCCCCGCGACCCGCAACTCCTGTGGCCCCGTGCACCCTTCCATTCTGGGGGGCGAGAGGAACAGCCCTCCTGGGGACGCTCAGCTGGCCCGGGTCCCCTTTCCCTGATGGGGAGTGCCTTTGAGGCCCCCCTCAGCTGCACCCCAAAGTGAAGGAACAAGAGCGCAGCCCCAGGAAAGGCGGCCCCAGCGCCCCCATGTCCACACTGGGTCCCCTTCACGTCCCAGCGCTGGGCTCACACTCCCTCTGCCCTCGGCTGTAATAGCGCCTGGCCTGGTCCCCTCATCCCACCCTGACCTCACCCCCAGGCTCTTGTTGTTCTGCTCCACCCTGTCCCCGTGTAAAGGACTGTAAAGATGTACGTGTGTAAGCCGCCCCCCCTCCCCCGCGCCTGCCCCCCGCCGGCTCCTCTTTCTCCAACGCCCCCAGTTCGGGGAGTGGAAGCAGACGCCTGGGCCTCGGCGATGACTCCGGCCCCTGCCCTCTGCCTGCCTCCTCCCCGGCCCTGCAGCCCTGCTCCACCCGCCCCTCCCGGCTGCTTCCTCTCGGTGATATTTTTTCTACTCCAAAACAAAATAAAGTGAAATCCAACACGAGTTTCCGTGAGGCCTTTGTAGGGAAGGGGTGTGTGTGGATTTGAATGTGTGGCAGACGCCGGGCCAGGCCCCCTCCCCCTCTACCCCGTGGCTCAGGGGGAACTGAGGCAAATATTGATGGAGCTGGCACCTTGGAGGTCATCCAAAACCAGATCACACAGAGATGAGGTCGACCCCTGGTGTCGGAGCCCTGCCGGAGGTGGGGATTTTCCTCCCAGAGGGGCAGAGCGAAACGGCCGCAGCTGTAGGATGAGCACTGAGCCTGAGAGGGGACTCCTAGCGGGCTATTTGGGACGATTTGAAGGAGGAGGTATAAGAGCCTTGAATTCCCATTCAAGGAGATGCTGGGACTTCGTAAGCAGAGCGCTGACAACCTGCTAAGCTCCGTGGGGCTGGCGGGAGGCGGCCCGTGGGGGGGAGGGGAACGGTGTTTGCGGCATCTGGAGTCATCGATCTTCCTTTTCCTTCCTAATTTCGTGGGCGCTGAGTTTGCAGACGGATGAGGGAGAGAGGGAGTGAAGCCTGCGACGAGGGCGTGGGGGAAGGGACAAGAGAGTCCGGAGAGTGGGGCTTCGTTGCCACTGCAAGCCGCTAGCAAACAAGGCCCCTTCAGCCAGCTGCCCACCTTCTCCACCCCCGCCTCCAGCTCCACCTTCAGCTCCCACTTGCAGCCGCGGCTGCTAATTTTATCCGCCCCCTACCCTGGCCTGGGCGTTAATTGGCTGCGGCTTCGTTAGCAGTTCTCAAGCTCAGCCGTCACCCCCTCCCCTGGGGACCCCAGAAGGGGGCTAGGAGGGGGTACAGACAAGCTGCGGCACAGAACGGCGCCTCCTCTTCAGCCTTCCTTTGCCTTTAGTCCTGGGTCCAGTGTTCTCCAGGGGATTGCCCACTGGCTCCAGCGGGAAACTGAGTCAAAGGCGCGTTTGACCCAGACATTCCTGGGACTGAGAAGTCGGTAAGGGTAAGGGGAAAAATAAATATCGGATGGATGGGTGAATGGATGGGTAGGTGTGGAAAGGAAGAGAGAGAGATGGGAAGTGGTTCTGGGTCAGAGAACGGAGGAAGGAGAAGAACTCAGTGGACTCCTAACACAGGCCTATTGCTGGTGAGACCTGAGAACGCTTGGAGCAGGAGTGGGAGGGAATGAGGTAGAGCTAGGGGCGGGTGGGTTGGGGTGGGGGGGGGGGGGGGCTTCTGAGGCCTGGTGTAAGAATCTAGTGAGAATGGTTGGAATTAGCAAGCTAATCCATCTGGGCCCTAGTTTCCTCGTTTGTAAAGCAATAATAAAATAGTATGTGATTTTGCATACGAACTTGCTTTGTGGTGGATTGTCCTCCCCTCTCTGACAAGGTCATCCTCTCCTCCTCCTCCTCCCACTCTTTTCTTCAGACATCTGGACTTGTGGGAGCAGAGTGAGGTGCCCCTGCCTGGAATTGCACTTGTTGCATTTTTTTCACTTCTTGATGTCCCAGCAGTCAGTAATCTATTCTTATATCTCCAGGGCCATGGCATGCCTGGCACAGAGTAGAGGCTCAGTGTATATGTTGAATGAATGAATGTGTAATATTGCTATGTGAGGCAATGGTTCTCAAAATCACTGCTTATTAGAATCACGAGGCGAGGTTTCATTGTGTGTCAGCGTGAGTGGGCAGATGTCCACTATTCTTTAAGCTCCATTGAATTAGAACCTCTAAGGAAAGGCTCCACACTCATATTTATATCAGATTTCCCAGCTAATTCTGATGCCCAGGTTTGGGAACCTACTTCTGGAAAGGTCAACGAGTCCAAGTCCCTCCCCCAAAGGAGGAGGTCAGAGGAATTCAGGCTAAAAGGAAGCTCCCTTCCTGTTCCAAGTATCTATAGCCCCAGGGAAACAAAGAGAGCTCACTGACTGCCTGGAAGGCAAGAGGTGAACAGTTAACAAAATCCAACAAGTACAAGGACAAGAAGGGGCATCTCACTTGCTGGGGTCCAACCCCAGCAGGTCCAGGGGTCCCCAAAGGTGTGGACGGAGTCGGTGAAGAAAGAATGACACAGAGGCAGCGTTCAGGTGATCATCATAGCCGGGTTCTCTTGTCAGGGTCTCCAGCCAGGTTCTGTAGCCAGTTCTCCAGCCAAGTTCTGTCTAGGATCTCCAGCTAGGTTCTCCAGCCAGGTTTGGTCGCCAGGTTCGGTAGCCAGGTTCTTCAGCCAGGTTCTGTCTAGGTTTTCCAGCCAGGTTCGGTTACCAGGTTCTAGTCAGGTTCTCTTGCCATGTTCTATCCAGGTTCTGTAGCCAGGTTCTGTCTCTAGGTTCTGTGTCCAGTTTCTGTCCAGGATCTTTTGCCATGTTCTCTCCAGCAAAGTTCTTCTGTCTCTAGGTTCTGTGTCTAGGTTCTGTCTCTCTTGGTTCTGTCTTCTAAGTTCTGTCTCCAGTTTCTGTGTCTAGGTTCTGTGTCCTGTTGTCTTGTTACATCTGTATTTATACCAGTTGATTCCAATCCTATCAATCTCTATTCCAAAGGTTAGGGCGTTTCTTATCTCCATTCCAGGGAGTAAAGATTATGTAGTTTAAGCATGATTGTTCATAGTTAAAGTGATTAATTACCTGCCTGGCACTTAGTTAAGGGGTTTTATTCCCTTCCTAACTTCAGGGGAAAATCCCTACCTGGGGAAACAACCTTTCTCAGAGAGGTGACCTTGGTTAAAACACATAGTGCCAAGAAGGTGAGCAAACATATTAAGAACAGTATGCCATATATGCCAGATCCCTTGAAACAGCAAGGATGGACCGGCTCCTGGCACTCACTCAGCTCCAGGATGTCCCAGGAGAAGGAGGAGATGGCCAAGGAGGAGGCAGGTTAGTCAGAGGAGGAAGGGAGGACAATCCATTCCAGAGCATGTGTACATACAAAGTCTCATTTAATCCCCACCACATGTTATTTTATTACTGGTTTACAAGTGAGGAAACTGAGGCCAGATAGGCTAATTTGCTGGTTAGTCCCAGAGCTGGAACTTGAATTCGCCCCTCACCACCCCTCCAAACCAGGTGACTTCCAGTGCACCATGGCACTCCAGCTTGTAGAGGAGTCTTTGTATTTCCCAGGGAGCCTAATAATACTAGATATTCAGTAGGCATCCAATAAATGGTTGATGTCTGGACGACGGGGGGTAGGGGAGGGAACACCTGAAGATATCCAGGACAGTGAGAGGGGGCGGCAGTAGATCTCTTTTTTTTCAGATTGGAGTCTCTGACACTGGGGCTACAGACCCTGGGGGAAAGGAAGCGGAAGAAAGGTGGGGAAACTACAATTCCCAGAAGACCATAAAGGAGTCGCCTCACGCATGCGTAGGCTTTACCCTAATCCTGTGGCTTCTAGGGCCGCTGTGCTCACGCATGCGCTCTCGGATCAGTCTTTCCGGACCCCTTGCTTCTCCAAGCTAGAGTTGGTGGCTTGACCTTCTGCGACTTCGGGTTGCGATGCTGTCTTTCTCTTTGCTCTGGGCCACTCGGGTAAGAATGGGGCCCCGGAGTCTGGGTGATCAGTTGAAAGCAAGTTCCCCTCCTACCGTAATATCCATTTACAAACTATGGGCTTTTCCACGCACATGGTGTGGGTCTTCCGGGAGCGGACGCGCAACTAGGGAATCCCCGAGACCCTCGGGTGCACGCGGGGTAAACGGGACCACTCTCCATTCCGGTAATCAGAAGCCCCAGGGCCATGTGACCATCCATTTTACATGGCAGTTGGGGAGGGAACTGTAACGGTTGCCCGCGGCTCCGGTGCTGGCGAACAGCGGGATTCCCAGCCTGGACAAGCGAGCTATCTTCCCTGCTAGCTCTGAGCCGTGCAGATGATGCAACGGAGCCCTACTGCTTGCATCAGGGATCCCGCGGCTGGAAGGGCTGGAAGGAGTGGGAAAGGAGCCGGGCAGAGGACTGGGTGTGGTTTTTGGCTTCCCTGCCATCAGCCCCCCACCCCCATTCCCACCCCCACCATTCTCCCCCTGGGACTGCTAAAAATCTACCCTGGTTTTCAGAACATTGAATGGCTACCTCCAATGTTCTGAAAGCTACCTCTAACTATGGTAAGCCTGTTCTCTTAATCCCTGCAACTTGGTCTCCTCCCCCCTGACTGGGATATCAGTTTATGGAGCTCCTACAGGGAAGACCCGATTGTTCCAGTGAGTGGAGAGGTTCTGGAACCTCTAGCTTCTAGAACACAAACTTTGTCCTCTGGCTTTGCAGAGTAGTTCAGGGGTCCAGGTGGAGGAAGATTCTGAGGTGAGGTGAATGGATGGATTCAGAACCACCCCCTGGACATTGATCTCAGCCTTGGCTCTAGAACTGGCTTTTGGAGGTGGGGGTGGCGAAAACTGGAACAGGCAGGCTGGACAGCCGGATGTTGGGTTTGGAGCCAGAGGGCCTGATACGCATGGCTGATGGTTGTTGGGAGACTGTTTGAACCCTTTTGTTTGACCCTGGCATTTCCTCCCCTAGCCTCTGCGGAGATGTGGTCCGCTGGTCAGGATGGCTGCGCGGTGCCAGCACAGTGAAGCAGCCCAGACCCAGACTGGAGAAGCCACCAGGGGCTGGACAGGCCAGGAGAGCCTGTCAGACAGTGACCCTGAGGTGTGGGAGCTGCTGCAGAGGGAGAAGGACAGGCAGTGTCGTGGCCTGGAACTCATTGCCTCAGAGGTGGGGTCTGGGGAGAGGGGCCAAGGCTTGGGCCGCCATGGGTACAGGAAGTAACAGGTCATCTTACTGCTCTTTCTCCAGAGCTCCCTTTCAGACTCAGAGCCTTCCTTCTGGGCCTTCTCTCTCTCTTCTTACTGTCCTCTGAAGCAAAGGCAGAGCCAGTCTGGGTTATGGGATGGGGGCATTAGAGAGCTTCCAGAGCCTTCCAGGCCCCTACAGTCAAGTCTGGTCCCTTCCCCCTCCCAAGAGAAAAGAGAAACCTGGAAGCACAGGTACCAGTGGACAGGTGGGCTTGCCGGGGACACCTGTCATGGCAGCTTGGTTTCTGAGGATGCTGCCTTTGGCCATGCCCCAAGCCTGACAAGGAACCTTGAATGAACAGCTTTCTGTAGAGCTCAGCTCCTTGCAGCCTGGGCTCTGGCGGGGTGGGCTGCGGGAGTCCCTCAGAAGGGGCTCTGTACCTCTGACACTGCCCCCACCCCTCACCCCAGAACTTCTGCAGCCGAGCTGCGCTGGAGGCCCTGGGGTCCTGTCTGAACAACAAGTACTCGGAGGGTTATCCTGGCAAGAGGTGAGGGCGAGGCACCAGCGGGCTGGAGGGCAGCCTCAGGGACGGTGCTCCCAGTGGGGACGCCGGCCTGCACCCTCCCAGTGCCTTTAGAGGAGTAGCCTTCCCGCTCCTTTGCTACTTCAAGGGGGGTGGTGGGGCCCTTTCTCTGTGCCCTGATATCCCCCCTCCCGTGGCAGATATTATGGGGGAGCAGAGATAGTGGATGAAATCGAGCTGCTGTGTCAGCGCCGGGCCCTGGAGGCCTTTGACCTGGATCCTGCGCAGTGGGGAGTCAATGTCCAGCCTTATTCGGGGTCCCCAGCCAATCTGGCTGCCTACACAGCCCTTCTGCAGCCTCACGACCGAATCATGGGGCTGGACCTGCCCGACGGTGGCCAGTGAGTATGGGTGCGGTGGGTGGCTGATAGGCTCACTGGGCCATGTGGGCATGGGAGAGGAGTGGTTTATTGCCATGGGCCGTGCAGCTGGAACAGGCCTCTCCCTGCCCATCAGTCTCGTGCAGGAGAAGATAAGATCCCAGGAACCAGTGCTCAGCACAGAGTGGGCAGAGCAGTGAGGGTGGTGCACGCTAGGCGCGGTGTCAGAGACAGAGCCTTCGGAGCAGGGCAGGAGAGGAGTGGGTCTTACTCCACTTAGAAGCCTTCTCACCTCCTCTCCTCCCCTCCCAGTCTCACCCATGGCTATATGTCTGATGTCAAGCGGATCTCAGCCACATCCATCTTCTTTGAGTCTATGCCCTATAAACTGAATGTGAGTGAGTGCTCTAGGGTCTGGGGAGGGAGCTGCTCAAGGCCTAGGAACCTCTCCTGGGAAAAGCTAGAGGCTGAAGCCCTGGGCAGCCTTTAAGGCCAAGGAGCAGAGTGAGCTGCACTGCTTCTTTTTAAGGACTTTAGCTCTTTGTCTGTCCAGCCCCAAACTGGCCTCATTGACTATGACCAGCTGGCAGTCACTGCTCGGCTTTTCCGACCACGGCTCATCATAGCTGGTACCAGTGCCTATGCTCGCCTCATTGACTACGCCCGCATGAGGGAGGTTGGTGGAGGGCTGGGGTGTCTGCCGCTGCCCAGGAGGTGGTGGGGAGATTTCGGAGGAGGGGCAGCCTTGCGCAGGCCTGTCTGGACCCTCCCCAGACTGAGGCCTGTTTCCGTACCTGCCCAGGTGTGTGATGAGGTCAAGGCACACCTGCTGGCAGACATGGCCCACATCAGCGGCCTGGTGGCTGCCAAGGTGATCCCTTCACCTTTCAAGCATGCGGATGTTGTCACCACTACCACTCACAAGACCCTTCGAGGGGCCAGGTCAGGCTCCCCTGAGGTCAGGCCTTGCCTTTCCCTGCCTTCGTGCCTTATTCCCAGGGCATTGGTGGTCTGGATCAGAGAGGAACTCATTCTACCTAAAGAGTTCTACCCAGTCTGAGGATTCTCCTTTTCTTGCCCGTGGTGGCAGTTCCCTGGCAGGGAGTTTGGGGGTGGGAGGTGGGAGGAAGGTTCTGTTCCCCTCAACCCCTGGAGCCAAGCACACCCAGCACAACTGAGGTGGCCTGAGAGTCCTGGGGGGCAGCCAGCTTCCTCTGCTCTCCCCATCCCTTGCCCTTTCTTTTCAGCTTAGATTCTGACCACCCTCTTCCCACACAGGTCAGGACTCATCTTCTACCGGAAGGGGGTGCAGTCTGTGGACCCCAAGACTGGCCGGGAGATCCCTTATACGTTTGAGGACCGAATCAACTTTGCTGTGTTCCCGTCCCTGCAGGGGGGCCCCCACAACCATGCCATTGCTGCAGTGGCCGTGGCCCTAAAGCAGGTTGGGGAGCCTACCATTGTCGGGTGGTGGGCATCTGGATGCTCAGACCCTGCTTCTTGCTAACTGAAAATGGAGCTGTTGGAAGGGAAGGGCCAGGAGGGGAGGCCTCAAGACTGGAGTCACAACTATGCTAGAGGTGGAGGAGTAGAAAGGGGCAGGACTTGGGGTCCCAGGTGCTGCTGTCTCATCTCCAGGCCTGCACCCCCATGTTCCGGGAGTACTCCCTGCAGGTTCTGAAGAATGCTCGGGCCATGGCTGATGCCCTGCTAGATCGAGGCTATTCACTGGTGTCTGGTGAGCCAGGAGGGTGGGTGAGAGCCTCTGTGGCCTCAGGCAAAGGCCCAGGACTCACCATTCTGTTTCCTCTTCCCGCCTTAGGTGGCACCGACAACCACCTAGTGCTGGTGGACCTGCGGCCCAAGGGCCTGGATGGGGCTCGGGCTGAGCGGGTGCTGGAGCTTGTATCCATCACAGCCAACAAGAACACCTGTCCTGGAGACCGAAGTGCCATCACACCAGGGGGGCTTCGGCTTGGTGAGACCTGGGGTTCCAGGGGGGAAGGGTGGCTGCGCCGGGGGCGTGGGTCATGCTACTCTTCTGCCTCTCTCCCAGGGGCACCAGCCTTGACCTCTCGACAGTTTCGTGAGGATGACTTCCGGAGAGTTGTGGCATTTATAGATGAAGGGGTCAAGGTTGGCTTGGATGTGAAGAGCAAGACCAGTGAGTAGGCTAGCCCCCCCCCGCCCAGCCCCTGCAGCCACTTTACACTCACTGTCTGCTGCCCCCCCCCCCCATCTCACCGCCTTCCCTGAAGCTCTGACACCTTCCTCACCCCTCTCTAGCCAAACTACAGGATTTCAAATCCTTCCTGCTCAGTGACCCAGAAACAAGACAACGGCTGGCTGACCTCAGGCAGCGGGTGGAGCAGTTTGCCAGGGCTTTCCCCATGCCTGGTTTTGACGAGCACTGAAGGGACCAAGGAAATGAGGCTCAGAGACTGAAATTCTCCTTCCCTCTCCCTGAACCTTCCCGCGTTTTGCTGGTGGAGAGGAGGCCTCTCACTTAGCGGAAAAGCCAAATGTAGTTCCCGTCCCAGGATTTGTAGCCGAAATTCCTTTTTGTAAGAAAATTCAGAAGGAGGCTGGGGGCCGTCTGCCCTCACGGTTCCGGTTCCGTTTTCTCAGTGTTATGGGCGCCCTGTTCCTCCTTGGGGACAGCGGCGTCACCCTCGTGAGCCAGAGGAAGGGGTGGGTGGGCGCCCTCCTTTCTGTTTTTATCTAATAAAATGCTAACCCGACCCACCTTCTGTTACTGTGGGAGCCCGTCCCGGGGCCAGGTGCGATTTGTCTCCTCCCTCCGTGTGTGGTTCTGGACTCCCTCCCACAACCACCGCGAGGCCCCGGGGGGCTGCGGCCTCCTCTGTCTCTGATCAGAGCCGACACCAGACGTGATTAGCAGGCGCAGCAAATTCAATTTGTTAAATGAAATTGTATTTTGCCCATGGCTGCTTCTGTTTGATCCCAGGGGACAGGGGAGCGAGGAGGGGTGGACGGCAGGGGGAGGCCCAGGTGCGAGGCTGGAGGGGGTTGCGGGTTGGCTCCTGAGCCGCCGGAAGCCGCGCGCTGCCCCTCCCCGGGCCGAGGTGCCTCCTCCCGAGCAGGCCGGGCCGCAGGCAAGGAGCCCAGGCGGCGAGCGCAGCGCCGCCCTGGGAGGGCGCCAGAGCCTGGGCAAACGCGGGGCCTGCCACGTCGCCTGGCGCTCAGAGGCCCCTGCCTGCTCCTGGCTCACGTCTGCCACGCTCCTCACGTAGCCTGCGCCACACCCTGTCAGGCCCCTGCAGCCTAGCAGGGGGGCCCCTTTGGGCCTTTTGAGTCAACCCTCTGGGGCCCCACCTCCTGACTCTCCCACCCCCTCCCCCCTGCGTGGGACTCCAGCTGAGGGTCAGGGGTGCTTCCGCTGCAGGGAGCGAGGGAAGAGGGTGGGGGTGGAGCTGCCTCCCCTCTGCGGCGTGGGAACCAGGCCTGTGTGCGCAGGAGCTGGGCAGGGTGGTGAGAGGCGCCCTGGAGGCTGGGGGCTGAGTGGCAGGAAGGAGGAGGCTGGCTGACGCCGGTGGAGGACAGGGACCCGTCCCAGCCAGGCTCAGAAGTCTGGCCGGTCCTTCTTCAGCTTCTTATAATCCGTGGACACTGCAAGGAACTGGGGGAGGGGTGTGTGTGAAGCGATGCACTGAGTGCCCCAGGCCTCCCTTTAGCGGGGAGGCGCCAAGGGGTCTTCCCAGGGACCAAGAAAGGAGAGGATGGGGGTGCAACCCTGGAGCCCCCTAAAGGTACCTTGTACTGGTCGTTGGGGCTCAGGCGGTTCCAGGGTTCCGGGTTGTTCTTCCGGTCCCAGCTGTGGAGAGTGGGGGGGAGGGGGGCTTTCTCTGTGGGAAGTAGGACCCTTGTGCCTAAGGTAACACTAGCATCTCTGCCTCCAGCCCCCACCCCAGCCCTACCCTGGGGGGCGGGCCATTTCCCGAAGGCTGACGGGGAGGGGGAGCATTAGCAGTTGCGGAGGAGACTAGAAGGCTGTCACCCTTGTCAGAGCCAGACCAGATAAGCGGCTGACAACCCCACCCAGCGACCCCCACTGCACCTCGCCTCCCGAGGCCCTCCCAGCAGAGCAGAGCAGAGCAGAGCGCGGAGATCGCAGAGATCGAGGGGCTGGGGCTTGTGCGATGTGTCCCAATTCTGACAACATGGGGCTGTCCTGATGCGTTCGGAGGACCCCCACCCCCACTGCCTCTGGAGTCTCGTCGTCACCCCGGCCCCTACCGCACCCCCAGAGCTGCCTGGCCACATCCCCAGGCCCCGCAGGGATATTGAGGTACCCACAGGCCGCCTGCGGCGGCACAACAGCGTTGCCATGGCAGCCGGGGCAAGTCTGGAGCCACAGAGGAGAGTGCGGTTGGGTGGGCCCAGGGGGAGATGCTGCGGAGTGGGGGCTGCAGGGGGATCCCTGGCAGGCCCACCGGCCCCCCATTCCTGAGAGGCCCCTCTTTCCTGCCCCATCCTGCCCCAGCCAGGACCCCAGCCCGGCCTTACCAGACGTCGGGGCTGCGCAGGGCGAGCCGCAGCAAGTAGAGCGCAGCGCTGCCCATGCCCAGGCCGATGAAGCCGATCATGGGGATGAGCTGCGGGAAGGCCCAGGACACTGTCAGCCGCTCCCCTCCCCGCAGTTCCCCGTCGCCCTGACACGCTTTCCTGCCGGGCGCCCCCCACCCCCGCCTCGGACCCGTGCTCCCTCCCTTCTGGGAGAGGGGACTGGAGCCTCCTGCACCACAGGCCCGGCCCTGTCTCCCTCACCCCACAGCGAGTCTCTCTAGGGGGATTCGAGGGACACGGGGAGGGGCACCTTGCAGGGGGAGTTGAGGACACCCTGGGAGAGGTTAGAGCACTGGGGGGGGGGGGTCTAGGCAAGAGGGTACGGGGAGCGCTGGGGCAGCGAAAAAGTTAGGCGTTAGAAGCAGTGGCTCTGGGACCGAACTCACCGCGGGATGTCTCTTGATCTGCCGGTACAAGCGGGCCCCGAGACCGGTTCCCGCCATCTCGCCTCTTCGTGTCTGGTCCTCTTTGGGGCTCGGCTCCCTCGCTCCTCCTGGGGTCCCGCCCCCCGCTGGGGAGGGGTCAGCCCAGCCCTGCCCAGCCCAGCCTGCCGCAGCCAACTTACCCCACGCCCCCATTCCGCTTCTTCCCCAGTTCCAGGCTGGGAGCAGGCGGAGCTGTTGGGGAGCTGAGGGATTTCTGCTCTGCTCTGTCCTCCGGGGCCGCCTCGGGCCCACAGGGACACCTCATACTTGGGGCTTTGGCTTGGTCCTAAGCCTGGGAGAGGCCTCACAGGCTTCCCAGACTCTGATTGAGAGGGGATCCAGAAGTGGGGGGAGGGGTCAGGGACACCCCCCCCCCCCACGGGCTGGCAGGCAGACCCCCAGAGAAGTGCAGGTGTGGAGTGCTCTCAGGTGGCACCAGGAGGGCCAGGGCAGCCATTGCCACCTGGGTGCCACCGCTCACTGTGTGCTGCAAGTTTTAAAACATGCAATACCTGACTATTGAGTCAGGGGCATCGACCTCTTTTCCTTTATGTTGTCAAATAAGAAAATGACAACAGCCAACACAACAATAGCCATCTGGTGTGAATGAATCAAAGTTATACCTATTTTGGCATATATATATATATATATATATATATATATATATACACATCGGTGTGCTGCAGAATTTAACTAGTTAGTGTGTGTGTGCCATGAGATGAAAAGATTGAAAATCACTTCTCCGGAGCATCCAGGAGCTAGCAGGTCCTGGAGGCCCTGGTTCTGACCCCACCACAGTGCAGTGGGAGGAGGGGGGGACGGACAGTCCAACAGAAGAGCTAACGCTGTCCCCCTCTAGTTCTGGGTGGTTCCTCCCAGTTGTGTTCTGGTTGGCCTGGGACAGTGCTTGGAGGCCAGGGGAGCTGGAGGCATCTTCAACGGGGCTTAGGACAGAGTAAGTCAGTTGTTGAAGTTTGGGGGCTTGAGAAACTTGCTTGCCCTGCCTCCCTTGGGGAAGGGGGAGGGGCAGCTATCCAAGGAGGCCACTCTCTGCCTCTGGCTGTGACAGAGAGGTGGAGAAGGGAGCGAGAAACCAGTTCAGGAGAGACAGACAAGATGTTGAAGGAGGAAAGAGAACAAGACACACAAACAGAAGTGCAGAGCAAACAATTGATTGCCCCCCGGATGTTATGCTGTCAGGGTGAGAAGGCTCACTCACCATCTTTGGGGAATTGGGGTTCCAGGGACCCAGGAGCCCACCCTAACTACCTCTCCCACTCCCACGCTAACCTCCACCCTCCTCCCTGCCTGCCTCCCCCTGGTCACCCGGATACCGCCAGCTCCCCACCTCCCTCCAGAGCCCTGTGGCGACTGGGGCCAGGGTGACCCATGCACCCCTCTCTGGGGACCTGGGCACAGGGAGGAGGGGGCCCTTCCTGGGGGCTTCCTTCCTTTCCCTGGAGCTGATACTTCCCCTGTCCCCTCCGTTGACAAGTGCGGCTGTAATTAGGCTGCGGGGGTCCCAGGCTAGAGCCTCCCTCCAGCGGATAATGAGATAAAGTGTCAGAGACACCGCGGAAACAAAGAGACCCAGACTCGCCTCGCGTGTGGGGGGCGGGGAAGGGGGACTGACTGAAGGGATGTCAGAGCCTAGAGCGGCAGCAGGGCCGCACCCGCCCTGAGCACTCGCCGGGGAGTGGGGTGTCTGTCACCCGTGCACCCCAGCCTTCCGGTCTCTGAGGTGACGGGCATGTGGAGGTGACCGGAAAGGGGACCCCAGTCAGTGCCTTGAGGTGTCCCCGGGCTGTCCTGTAGGACAATCAATCCCAGAGGTCGAGCTGGAGGGGCCAGAGCTGGGCTGCACACCTGGCTCCATGTGCACAGCTGGTGCGCCAGGAAGCGACGGGACCTCTGTCCCCTATGCCGCACCCCTTTGATTCTCTGGTCATCGCCCGCCTTCCTGGGTCCTTTCCTGTGCGCCCCAGTGACCTGGCCTAGCACGTCCCAAACCTCTGCCCGCTCCCTTCCCCGAGCCTCCGGCCTCCAGCCCCTGGTGTGCGCCTCCGCCCACTCTCCCAGCTCCTTCTCACGTTTTTGCTTCTGATTTGGACTCCCCGGGGCTCCCTGACCTCCCACCTGCTTCTGGTGCCAATCGCTGGCACCTTCTTTGTGACTGTTTCTAAGCCCGCTCCTCTCTCTGGATCAGGATCTCCAGGGCCGAACACCGAACTCTTTGGTTCCAGATCCCAGCTCCCCCCGCAGTTTCCCACCAAAAGGATTCAGGCCAAACTGACCCAGCGGCTGAGGGGCCGCAGAAGTCATTAGCAGTGGGTTCGGTGTGGCCAGGGCCGGGCCGGGGCCCCGCGGCGACTGGACTCCGAACGCTAAAGCGCGCAGGACTGCTCAGCGCGCGGACCGCTCCGCCGTAGGTTAGAAGCAGCTGGATTCGGCGCCGTAGGCTGATCAGGGGCCGTGGGCGCGGACGCCCCCTGGAGGCCGAGCTGCTTCTAAGCGCTCAGGGGCGATGCCTCGGACGCCCCCTGTCGGGCCGCGTCGGGCGTGCGCCCCACTGCATTTCGGCAGGTAAGTCAGCTCCCAGAGTGTGGTTCACGCCCCGCCCGCCGCTCCTGCCAGTCCCGCGGCCAAGGCAGTGGGTTCCGCAGTGGGCCGGGGTGGAGGGTGCGGAGAGGAGCCGCGGAAGCTCCCGCCTCGCCAGCCTCGGGCACCCCAGGTTCAGGATGAGTCCTCTCGTCAGGCTGGGCAGTCCCAGAGCCCGGGGGCAGCTCCGTCTCTGCCCAGGGACTGCCCTCTGCCCCTGCCCGTCCTACTCTCTCTGCCTTTTCTCTTCGGGGCCCTGTCTGTCGCGGTGTCTCTGTGTACGTCTGTATGTCTCTGTTCCTTATCATCTGGCTGGCTGTCTCCTCCTCTGAACTCTCTACCTGGCTTTGTCCCTCTGCGGCTGTTTCTCTGTCTCTGTGGTCTCTCCTTCCTTCTACATCTCTCTGCCTCGCCGTGTCTCATTACAGATGCCTCTGCCGCTCTTTATCTCTGTCGTTCCCCTCCCATTCACTAGTTGGAGTCCTATTCTCTGGCTTGCTGCTCCTGAGGGCGGGGGCTGCAGCAGTCCTACGGGACAGCCCGGGGACACCTCGGGGCACTGACTGGGGTCCCCTTTCCGGTCACCTCCACATGCCCGTCACCTCAGCAGGGCTCCGTCTTCCCTCTGCAGCTGTGGGGCGTGGGGGGCGGAGCCCTGGGGGGAAGACACGGTGCCCAGCATCTGCTCGGGAGCCCCGAGGCCCCTGACCCTCCTGCCGCTATTAAGGGCTCCGGGTCCCGAGGCTCGGAGATGATCATGATTGCATCAGCTAGACAGCGGAGGAGCCGGGAGCCGCTCGAAGAGCGAACGAGGGAGCGAGGGAGCGAGACAAAGACGCCCGCGCCATCTGTTTATGCAAAGCACTCTCCGCCGGGGACCCCGGCGTCCCGGTGCCCGGCCCGGCTCGGGGCACCAGGTCAGGAGCCCGCTCCTGCTGGTGCCCCCGCGGCGCCTCGGCTGTCCCTCTCCCAGCACCCAGAGGGGCTGCGGGCGAGCGGAACCGAGGGGGGCGGGGGGTTGTTGATGTGATTGGAGCGGACGCGGCTGTTTCTTCAATAATGGATGGAGATGATGCGGACGGCGCAGCTAAGCCCGCCCGGAGAGGAGAGGACTGGAGATCGGAGAGGGAGGGGGTGTGGGGGGCGGGTGGGAGAGGCAGCCGGGCGCGCAGGCAGACACACAGCGCGCCTGCGTCACACTGTCTTTCGAATACCCGCCGCCGTGCGGTTCACACCCAGGCACACGCCCACGCACTGTCACAGAGGCGCACACACCTGCAAGTGCAGATGCCAGAGCAACACACACTCGCTAGCGGCTCTTCCTGATTCTCACACAGACACAGTCCCCGCGGGCAGAGACCCACGGAAATGCCTACGCGGGCACACCCAGGCGTGAAGAATGCACAGACACGCCAAAGCACATGTGCACACCTAGACACCCAGGGGCTTAGACTGACGAAAATCATAGAAGTTGGGGGGGGCAGGATGGTGACAAGACAGATACGTATTCAGGGTACAGGGGCACACACCAACGTGCACACGCCTCACACACTTTGGAGCACACACGCACACACACACCAGGGACATAGACACCCATAATTGCCAAGGGCACAGAGACCCCCACACGTTCAGGGGTTGGCACCCACACACCTGCAGGAGCCGCGACCCGTGGAGGAGTGTGGTGGAGAGGTCGCCGGAGTCCCTGCTGGAAGCCTTGTTATTCTAGCCGCATAATGAGGTCCTGATGGCAGGAGGGCCTGCTGACAGGAGGCGCCCGGGGCTATTGACCCTGCACCCTGTTTGACTGCCTGAAGCTTCCTTCCTTGGCCCCCAGGGCAGGTGGTGCAGACGCTGGGCCCCTCTGGCCTCAGCCAGCCCCAGCCCCAGCCCCAGCCCCAGCCCCAGCCCCAGCAGTTGGGGAGAGAAGCAGGAGCAGAAGCCATAGAGGGACATTGGTGGATGTGCAGGGAGACTCCCAGGATCCTCAACACAGCCAGGCGGCAGGGGGTGGGAGAGAGGCTCAGTCCATGTGCCCCTCACCCCTGTGCTGCCCAGTCTTCTGACCTCAAGGCACTTCCTTTGTTATGAGTTGGTGCGCACTGAGGAAGAGTAGGGTGTGGCTTGTATCTTGGACCCTAATAACCCCCCCCCGCCCCCCCCCCGTCTGTTTTTGATTCAGTCCGCTCCTTGGCCCAGACTTATGACCTTTGCAGCGGGAGGCAGCATTATCCATCACCCAGGTGGCCGCTGGCAGGAGTAGAGGGCTTTGGGGGCCCCCACAGGGTCTCTGTTGTTCCCGACTCCCTCTCCTGAGAACAGCTCTTTGCCAGCCGGCCAGGGCTAAACCAGCGGGCAAGTACTGGGGGTCGGGACATGACCATGGGGCTCAGTCACGATACTGGGCCTTGTGTCCCCAGCCCTGGCACCCCAGCACCGTCCTTCCAGCTCCGCACAGCCGGCCCTCCCGCTCCTTCTGCCCTCCCTCTCTCGGGCCCTTTGCTTAATTTCCTATTAACTGCTGATAAATCCAATTAAACCGCCGTTCTAATTAGGGACAGCTGCCGGCTCTGCGAGGCGGGGAAGGGGGGTGCCCCCCGAGTGTATGGGGGGGGAGAACAGCCGCTCTCTCTGTCTCAGTACCCCCACACCAGCATCGCCGCCCAATGAGCCAGTAAATTGGTTTTGCTTCAGCATTGTGGGGGGCCCCACTCGAGGATCTCGGGGGCTCTGGTTTTGAGTCCCTCAGACTGCTTGATGAAGAGAGAGGACCCAAGCCCTAGTTGTTGCCCATTTGTGGGAGGCAGATCCTGCCGAGGAGGGATGAAGGCAAAAGGCTTGATTTGTATGTGGGGGTGGGAGGCCTGTGGTCTGCTGCTCTTCCAGCCCAAGCAAGATTAAAGGGGTGCTACCTGAGTCTTCCTTTATGACCCCGCGCCCCCCAAGGAATCCAGTACAGTCAAGAGCAAAGGAACAGGAGACAGAACCCGGCTCTGCAAGGAGTCCTCTTGTGTGTTTCCCTACCCCCACCGCACCTCAGCCTCCTGGAAGGAAGGGGGGCACGCCCGTCCCGGCCCTCCTTTCCCCAGCCCAGCTGAGCCTCTGTCCTCCCCCCACCCTTTCCCGCCAGCAGCAGATGGTGCCTGGGCTCCCGCTGCCAACCTTGCTAGGCGGTGCCAACCTCAGGCCTGGCAGACAGCGGGCAGGAGAAGAGGATCTCCTGGCTGGCCACGCTGACCCTCCCCCACCCGCCATCAAGCTCAAGACCCTCCGCTGACTCCGCGCCAGCGACCACCCCAGGCTGCCTCTCACTGGTCCACTCCCAGGTCCCTACACTCCTCCTTCAGCTCCCTTCCCTACACCTTCCCGCTCCCTGCCACCTGCCACCCTGACCAAGGCCGGTATATTTGCATGTCTACATATGCAAATGAAAACATTTGCATACGGCGCGCCGCAGGGGGGTTCTCCGCGCGAGCCCTTTAGCTGTCTGCCCAGCGCCCTCTCACTTGGTACCTGTCAGGGCTGGGGCGGAGCCGCGCGGGAGGGGTTAAGCCCCCGGGCCTTGCTCGCTGGGTTCCCGGAGGACTTGAGGAAGTGTTGCCATGGAGACGGCACGCACCCCACTCCCTCCCAGACCCAGGGTCTCCGGCTCCTTGTCTCTGGTTCTCTCCTCTCCCCACCATCTCGGCCCCCGTCCCTCGCTCTCCAACCGAGATCTTGCACCGCCCCCTGGCGGCCCAGCTCGGCACTGAGCCAGGTTTCGAAATGTAAGGCGCTGTCCGCAGCTAAATCGCCAAAAGCTAGGGGGACCTACCCTGCAACCAGATCCTGTTCCTAGCCCCAGCGGCGCGGGGGCGGGGACCCGCCCGGCTCTTTTCTTCACTGACTACAGAGGCCTCCCCCAGCGGGCTCACTGTCTCCCCACCTCCCACCGGCCTCAGCCCCGGTGGGTTTCAGGTTACCCGATGGTAGCAAAATGTGACTGTTGGGGAGGATTTGCTACCACTTCGTAGGCCCTCTCCTCCCTCCTCGGCCCCAAGTTAAAGAACAAACTTTTCTAACTTTTGTCAAAACTTTAATAAATTCACAACATTCAACAGTTCGCCTCCCACCCACCCCCGCAACCCAGGGCGCCTCCTAGTGGAAACGCAATTTTTTCCAGCTCTCAAAGGCTGTTCTAGGCACCAGTATCCGATGGCATAGCCCAGGGAGGAGGGCGGGAACCAGTCCCTTCCCAGGAGCCCCGTCTCGTTCTGGCGGGCCTTCCCGCTCCTCCCTGACTCAGCAGTAGAGTTGCTTCCACTCCATTTCCTCTCCACCTTCCACTGGGCCTGCCAGCACCCGGCCCGAGTCTCTCCCGCCAGCAGGCGCCGGCCTGCACACCTAAATCTCCTCCAGGAAGTCGGTGGGGAACAGCCCCACCTTGCGGCCAGTGTAGACCTTGACGTAGCCGCCAGCTTCATCTCCTTTCTGCACCACGATCTAGGATTAAAGGATTAGGGAGGAGAGAAATCAAGGGAAAACAGTTGTAGAGGAGAGCAGGGGAGCCCGGAGTTACGGAGGCCTTTCCTAGTGTCATTAATGGAGTGTGCAGAGGAGCCTCCCGGCCGGGGGTTGGGTTGGGGCACCAGAGCTACCTGGTCTTTTTTTTTTTTTTTTTTTAACCTGGTCCTTCTTGAGGGTGATCTGTCCTATTTCTCGATTCCCCACGAAGGATCTTGTTACCCGGTGCACACGTTCTCCAGCCCGGACCCGAATGATGAAGTTTGGAGGGAAAAATCCGACTTTCTCCCCTATTTTCCCCTAGAGAAGATGGTAGGGAGAATCAGCCTTTTAAACTCAACCCATGTCCCACCCTACCCTCAGTCATTTCTCTTACCCGCCACCACTCCTCATTGGAGTCATCAATGACCGTGATCTTCTCTCCAGGCCTGGCAGGGAAAGGGAGGGGCCTCTGAGATTTAGGGGCCTTCCTATCCAGTCCCTTGGCTGTACCCACGTTCAGCCTCAATAAGCTCCAAGCCCTGAGTATCCCCTTCCCCTCTTTCCTTTCCCAGAGGGAGCTGGGCTCCCAGTCTACCCCCACCCCAATCTTAAGGCCTCTCACGGGAAATCCAGGTCGTCCTTCTCCAGGGCTTTGAACCGATAGAGAGCCACAAAGTAATGAGACTGCTGGAAGCCAGGCTGCTTGTGCTGGGGGTGAAAGGGGGTGATGAGTCTCAGGGCTCCTCTGTCCCACATTGAGGGGCAGGAGACCAAGGCAAGAGCATTCTCCAGACACACTCCATTCCAACTCTCCCAGGCCCCTGAACTAAGAGGAATGCATTGGTTGTGTGTGTGTACGGTGGTGGAGAAGGCTGGTTAAGGGTAATGGGAACCCGCGGGGCAGTCTGTGCTCTGGCTGTGAGGTAGAGAGTGGTGTCAGACTGGGTTGGGAAAGGGACTGGGCTCCATGCAGGGAGAAAGGAGTCTCACTTTGTCATCAGGTGTCTTCTTTTCAGCCTTCTTATCCCCTTCAGGGTTTCCTGGGATGAGAAACACCAGCAACTTGTCTCTGGTTCCTGGAGGGTAGCCCTCATCCTCTTACCCTTCTGTTATGGGGCCTCCTTTCTCTCCAAACCTGGCATACCCTTTACTGTCCTTTCCCGCTGCCATTGCTGAGCCCGACTGCCTCCATCTCTGGATGGAGGTGGGAGTCACTCACCATTCTGGGCTTTGCCTCCCTCTGGTCTGGCCGAGTCGGGCTCCTCTTCCATCATGGCTGCTAGAGGCTGGAGGGTGCACCAGAGTTAGGAAGATGCTGTCTGGGGAACCCATGCTTGCCCTGGCTCTCCAGTCAGGACAGAGGCTAATAGGATGCAGGGTTGGAAGGAGCCTTGGAGAAAATATCTATTCAATCACCTGCCTAATGCAGAGACTTTCTCTAAAACATCCTGGCAGGTGGGCCACCCACATTGTGCTTGAATGTAGCTAATGACAGGGAACTCACCACCTTTCAAAATAAGCCCATGCAATTTATTTATAGGACATTTCCCCATATTAAACCTATGCCAGTCTCCCTGTAACTATTAGTCATTGGCCTGATTTGCCTTCTGGAGGAATATAGAACCAATATAGTCCCTTTAAAGATCTGAGGACATGTCAGCACATGTCCTTCCTGCCTTTTTTCTCTCTAATTATTTTCAGACTCTTCAAATTATTCCCCAAGATCCCAGTTCTATGTCCTTTACTATAATGTCTGTCCTTAAAAATACTTCAGTGTATAAGAGAAAAATGGGCAGCACAGCTTTTACAATTCCCTTAAGAAAACAGTACCCGAATGTGCTAGCCTTTCTGCAAGCAGCCAAATCACAGTGTTAGTGCCTCACAGTCATAGCTCCCTCCATAGAAATCCCTAATTTGCACCCAACTTCCATATCAACTACTTTGAAGCCAGATTTCTAGTTCTGTTTTTGTGCAGTTGATTTGTTGTTGTTGTTGTTGTGTGTGTGTGTTTTGTTTTTTGGTTTTATTTCTTTTTGATTCAAGAACAGATATATACATTTTTCCTTACAAAATTTCAAATGATTAGTGCTGGGCCTTTTTCTAGTCTATAAGATTTCTGAATATATTATTTAGTATATGTTTTTCCTTCTATGTTTCCCACAAACTTGATGGGTACACCATTTATATCTTCATTTGCACCAGTGAGAAAAATGTTCATAGGTGAGGACCAAAGACAAAATCATGTTATGAGCCATCAGAAATCTTCCTGTAGGTATACACTTCCTAAAGCAGTGGTTCTCAACCTTCTGGCCCTTTAAATACAGTTCCTCATGTTGTGACTCAACCATAAAATTATTTTCGTTGCTACTTCATAACTCTAATGTTACTATTGTTATGAATCGTAATGTAAATATCTGATATGCAGGATGGTCTTAGGTGACCCCTGTGAAAGGGTCGTTCGACAGCCAAAGGGGTTGCGACCCACAGGTTGAGAACCACTGCCCTAAAGGACCAGGGTCCTTTGGGTACCGTCATTCAGTCAATTTTAGGATTCCATCTAACTGTAACCGTTATCTACATTAATCCATCCTGGTTGTCCAGAAAGATATGAGGATATGCTAACAAACCCCTTGCTGAACTGAATGCATCTATGGCATTATGACTCTAGTAATCTATCCTATATAATAAAAGGGTAATATGCAAACTGACCCTAACAGCAGAAAGACTGGGAATGACTGGTCACTATGACACACACTGACCACCAGGGGCCAGACGCTCAATGCAGGAGCTGCCCCCTGGTGGTCAGTGCACTCCCACAGGAGGAGCTCCGCTCAGCCACATGCCAGGCTGATGGCTGCCAGTACAGTGGTGGTGGTAGGAGCCTCTCCTGCCTCCTCAGCAGTGCTAAGGATGTCCGACTGCATTTAGGCCTGCTCTCTCCACTGGCAAGTGGACATCCCCTGAGGGTTCCCGGGCTGCCAGAGGGATGTCTGACTGCCAGCTTAGGCCCAATCCCCCGGAGAGCGGGCCTAAGCCAGCAGGTGGTCATCCCCTGAGGGGTCCCAGACTGCGAGAGGGCACAGGCAGGGCTGAGGGGCCCCCCAAGTGCACAAATTTTTGTGCACCGGGCCTCTAGTATATATATAAAAGCCTAAGCGACCAAATGACTGAATGACCAGTCGCTATGACATGCACTAACCACCAGGGGGCAGGCACTCAATGCAGGAGCTACCCCCTGGTGATCAGTGCACTTCCACAGTGGGAGCGCCACCCAGCTGACCGATGGGCGCCAGATGCCAGGCTCATGGCTGGCAAGCACAGCTGCCATGGTGTGAGCCTGTCCCGCCTCCACAGCAGCGCTGAATGATGGCAGGCACAGCAGGGCAGGGATGAGTGGGAGCAGCACCTGGCCCGGGCTCAGGCTCCTACTCAGCCACCTGCCACTTCGTGCACTACTACATCCCTCAGGGGATGTCTAAACCTGCAGTCCGACATCCCCCCAGGGGTCCCGGATTGCGAGAGGGCGCAGCGCAGGCTGAGGGACACCACCAGTGCACAAATCCATGCACCGGGCCTCTAGTCCTATTATAAAAGGAAATGAAGCTACTTTTGGCCACTAGCTTTGTGCCTCAGTTACCTCATCTATAGAATAAATGGGTCAGACCAGACGATCTTCATGGACCCTTGTATGACTCTAGAATCACCGGGCAAATTCTATTCCCTGAATCCAAAAGCACAGCTCTTGCCTCTGTTGTCTAGCAATGCCAGGGGTCCGGGGTCTAGCCTTCAGTTGGTTATAGTGACTAATCTGACAGTTTCACAAGGGAGTTCCTGGAGAAAATGCACGCTATGGCAGGAGTTCTTAACCTGAGGCCCTCTAAAATTGCATGCAAAATCTTCCTGTTGGGTTATGTGCAATTTTAGGGGAAAGGGATCCCTAGCTTTTTTTAGCTTTCCAGAGAGGAGATATGGGGTCTCTGGAAGGGAGGTATGGTGCTCACATTTTTCTTATCTGCCTGTCCTTTCTTCCGTTCTTTGTTTGCCATGATCACCCCAGTGCGCAGTGTTTCAAACACAGGGTCATTACGATTTGCAGCAGCTGGTGGGAATGGGAGAAGAAAGAAGACATTACTGGGGAGGCAGGAAAGGCTTGGAGGAAAGAGAGACCTCCTAAGTAAGGGAGAGGTGGGGTTGAATGGACACGTGTGTGTGTGTGTGTGTGTGTGTGTGTGTGTGTGTGTGTAGGATCAGGGAAGTTGTCATCTGGGCATACCTGGATCATCAATCTATAAGGAGCTCTAAAAACATCACTGGAAATGTAATGTAATGGAGAAAAATATTTACCAGCACTCCTTCCAGGCAGAGCATTCATTATATGATGTTGGAAAGTCCACTTTACTAAGTTGCTTGGGCGTCGGGGAATGCTTGGAATTCCCATTCTCCTTCTCAGGAGAGTGGTCTTTTAACTGCTGGCTTTTTTTGTCCCACTGAGTGGCATGTGCAAGCAGAGGTGCTTGTACCAGCGGACCCTTCTTTTTACACCCACACTCCTCGCAGAATTTAGCTTCACCTCAACATAAATGTTAAGGGTTGCTAAACTATGAATCTGCCCAGGATGTCCATAGCTCTGGGTCTGGCCTTAAGTGTGGCATTCTTCTGTAACAAGGATGAGTACAGTCGAGAATCCTTGTTCACTTAGAAATGGTTTTGCATATGCAGAGCACAGATTTTGATGAAGATTCCATCTTGGCTCTGCCTCTTGCTAGCTGTGTGGAGACCTAGCTAAATCTTATCTCCCTCAGCTATCAAATAGGGGAATATCGACTCTGCATCCAAGGTGGCTAAACTATGAGGTTGAGAGTGAACCATGGGATGGAGAATCTTTCTGTTTCGGAATTTGGTTTCTAAATCTAGAGGTGTGCTGGAACCATCTCTAAACTTGCCCACTCCCTCCGGTTCCATGTGAGTCACTTACAGACACTAGCGTACTGCTGGTTGCTGTAGAGTGGGGAGCTGTAGGCCCGATGAAAACCAGGGGGCTGTAGGGTAGGATGGAAAGCATCAGAAAGAGCAAGGCAGGACCCAGAACCCCATCTCTCTCATGAGTGCTCACCCCTTTTTGAAGTAAGAGATGGGCTGAGAAAGAAAAAGCAGGGATATGGAGGGGGTGACCTGAGGAGAGACTGGCAGGGGTGTAGCTGGCAACATGTCCCCTCTCTATTTTCTTGCTCCCCGAAGCCTACTCACAATCTTGCCGAAGCATCTCTGCATCTCCACGTAGGACTGACAGTGTTCGTGGATGTTGGTTTTGCAGTTCTTACAGCGAAGCCCAAATTTGTTGTTGACTTGGGAGAGGGGAGAACATTTGGGTGAGGTTCCTGCTTCCCTTTCCCTTTGTACCACTGCTGCTACTATAGCGCTTAGGTTCCTTTTCTGTATGGGAACCCACACCCTCAGTCTCTAACAGTTATTTCCTTAAAGCCAAATCTTGCCACAGCCTGTCTGCTACACCCTAAACCCTTTCCCAGTCCCCTGCCTTCAACATCACCTGCTTTCTCCTTCCCTTCATGACTCACGCACAATCATCCGGGCACAGACATCACAGAACTTGGGCTTCTTGAAGAAATGATCTTTGAATTTGTGGGGCTTATCATTGACAAGCTTAGGAGGTTCTGGGGGTGGCTCCTCCTCCTCCTCCTCTTCTTCCTCCTCTTCCTCATAGATGTAGTAGATGGGCCCACCCCCAGCTCCCACTGCCTCCCCATTAGCCTGGGGCTCTGGGGGAAGCTCCATCTCCTTTGTCCCAGCAGACTCCTTCCTGAATAACTGCTTCAGCCGCTGTAGCTGAGGGGAAGGGAGGAGGGAATGAAGGAAATCCAATGTTAAAAGAATTGTCATGCTCTCTAGACTAGGTAAAGCTGAAGCTCACTAGACATTTATCTAGCTTGGGGCAAGGGGCACACCCCAGGATTAGGGGGTATTAGGGCTGCAGATGCTGGCAGGCATTCTAACAATACAGGAGTCGCATACAAGTGAGATCAATTCAAGCACCTTTCTTCAAGTGCTGCAATGGCTTCCCAGGTTCCCCACACCCAGTGGTCAAAGGCCCTGACTCACCCCACTTTGCCGAGTCTCTGCGGGGGAGGGTTTAGGGGACTCCAGCACCTTCTTTTCTGTCATCCTGCAAGAGGTTGGACCCCACTATGACATCTAATCCCTGACTGCTATCCTCCCTCCCTTATTTCTGTCCCTTTATAGTAGGGTGGTCCTTGAAGGGGAGGCTTTGGGAGAAATTTGGTTAGAGATCTTTTCACAGAGCTTATGAATAGGAAGATTCCATGGAGGTCCAGAGAAAAGCCCAACAGACTGAAGAACTTCCCCACTAGTTCCTCAAACCAAAACCCATCCGTCCATTCTGAGGTGCAACCCCCAAATTTGTAGCCCCAATACAGTCAGTACTCAAGACTGCCTGATTTAGGTATTTGTTTTCCTGGGAATCTATGGGCAGTAGAGATATGACACACATCTTCCCAGATCTCCTTTTATCAGGAGGTTGATGTGTGGAGGGATGGGCTGGGGCATTTGTTCTCCCTACTTCTTTCTTGAGCCCTGGGGGCCTAGTGCCTAGTTCCCAGCTTGCCTCAGGCCTCAGCTATTTTAAGTTTTCAGAGTAATATGAGCCTTTCCTTCCCTTACTACTCCCTTCCCTTGACCCCACTCCAATCCTAGCTCTTTATCCTGAAGTAGAATAATTTCACTCCTAAAACCTCAACGACTCCTAGACAAGAGAAATGAAGAAGCTGAATAGACTATGGATTGGGGAGGTTGGGAGAGCAGTCCTGGAAATGGAAAGAGGATGAAGAGGCAACTCACGTTTGGGACTCCCTGTCAGTTCAGTCTGTGGAGGGAAGAGGAGCCCCTGCGGCCTTGACGGTAGCACTGGAGGAAGACTGGTCCTCTTCCTTGGGGGCCAAGCCCCCCCAGTATCCTCTGAACTCACACCAGCCACCCAGACGGTATTTGTAGACCTAGCGTCTTGCCTTGGTGTCAGAGCTGGAATGACAGGGCTGGAGTGAAGTGGACAGCTGAGTGACACAGCTGACATAGAGAAATTGGATACGGGGAGGCCTGGACCCTAACTCCTCCCACCTCCCAGAGCTGCTGTTCCCTAGTTTCTCATCTGTGGTGTGCAGGTCAGTACTGGGTAAATTCAGGAGGGGACAGTGTTCATGCTGTATACTCATTTGGGTGATTCTAGATGACTGCAGGTAAAGATTGATTATGAACAGCTTTTCAATCCCCTTTCTCTGAGGTCCAAACATCTCCCCAATTCTACCCTCCCTGGACCTGCTTTAGGAATTAGGCCTTGTATCTGTACAAGTAAAGGGTTATGTTGAAGGTTGGGTTAGACAAGCTTTGGAGGAGACTAGCTTGAGACACTGCTACCCAGACCCAAGAGATTTCCAGGGCAATGTTCTTCGTCATTTCCATTTTTTTCCTCCTTCCCAGCCATTCTTTTTGTCGCCATGTGTCTTTATACCATCAAGTATAGCTTTAAACTCAAACCTTTAGAATGGAAAATTTGAATATTCAGAGTTGTCCTATCGGCCAGTCTACATTGCTTTCTTCTCTGTGGGAAGTTGGAGGGGTACCTTCCTGCCATCTTGTCAGGGAGTGAAGAACATGTGTATAGCTGTTCTCTCCAGCTGTCCCCAGAGGCATCTTCCCCCCTATTCTTCTAAAATCTTGTCCTCAGGGTGAAGGGACTTCTATTTTAAAAAGCCAGGCTGGGGGACTCTCAGGGAGTGAGGGTCTAATGATCAGGTACAGATGGCCTCAACAATGGACAGAAGGCAATAATAGCTGCCACCCAGGTTTTTTTATCATCTGCTATAGCCCCAGAGAACTGCAAACTCTTGGAGGTGGTAGGATGCCAGGCCTCCCACTCATTTTGATTCCGATTCCATCTCCCTCCTTGGATGCCCCAGGGTATGAACTGATGGGTCAGTGAGTTATCAGGCATTCTTATCTCAGGCACGCAGCCTTCTCCTGCCCTATGTGTCACAGCTGAAAAAGGAGATACCGCCATCTCAGAGGAGAGCAATTTGAAGGTGACAGTATAGTGCCATTTTATCCCTTGTATCTGTACAAGTAAAGGGTTATGTTGAAGGTTGGGTTAGACAAGCTTCGGAGGAGCCTAGCTAGAGACACTGCTACCCAGACCCAAGAGATTTCCAGGGCAATGTTCTTCGTCATTTCCATTTTTTTCCTCCTTTAATGGGTGGGTGAGATTGAAAAGGGGCTGCTGGATGTTCTGGGTATATGGGCTCTTTAATGACTCTGGTCTGACAGGTTGAACAGACTAGCTCTCAGAAGCCTCAGAGGAAAAGCTCCACCTTGCGGGCAGGTGACTTGGCTCTTCACCTTTCTTCAGCTGCATAGCAGGGATGGCTGAGCACACCTGGTGTCTTGGTACTGCAAGTTTAACTGATGTAACTTTTATTGTGAGAAACATCTACTTCTGTTCCTGCCAGGAAGAACCCAATCGACTGGGTTTAGGATTAAAGAAAGGCCCAAGCCTTCCATCCCTGAAGTTTTCAGCAGATTGGATGGACAGGTAAGAAGCCAGCATTCAACCCAGTTCTGGACCCCACACACCCCTCTGCAGCTCAGCTTCAGGGAACCTAAACGAGCGCCACAGAATTAACAGTGGAAGGAACCGCGGAGGCCACCCAGGCAGTCAAGTCTCTCAGGCTCCTGATAAGGACTCAGAGCTGCAGAGCTGAGAAGTGCTACCCGTGATGAACCACAGGTAGTGGCAGAGTTGGGAGAGCTCAGAACCAAGGTCCCAGTAGAGACTCAGCCACTTATCAGAATTATGTGTGAGGAGGAGGCTGGGACACAGGGAATAGTGTTAAGAATATATGTGTTCATATGCTAGAAAGGCCATCCAAACCTACATTAAATCACTCCCACTCTGTGCGGCTGTACCTACCCAGGACATCCAACCGCTACCCACACCAGGGCAACAAAAGAGAAACAGGGACTGACGTCCAATTGACAGATTTTTTTTTATATTTAAAAACAAAATCAACCTTCCCCCAAGTAACCCCCCAAACAAACAAAAAATCAGATTAAATAAAATTTACAGTGAATATACCTAGCAAACATCTGTATGTGCAATTAAATACTGTGTCTGTTACTGCGGCACAAACCTCAAACAAACAATATACAAGTGTTTTTGGGGGGGGTAGGAGGAGGCCCAAGTTTTAACTTTGTAGGGCTTGGGGTGACAAGATGGGGAAAGTGAGAAGAAAGGGAAATCAATTTCATTTTTCTTAATTCTTTCCATATAAATATATTCATAAAGACCAAAAGTGAAAAGGGAGCTTGGGATGGAAAGGAAATTAGGAGAAGAGGGGAGTGTAGAACCCTCCCAATTCAACCTACCAAAAAATATGAAAGAAATTCATTTCATGGTGGGAGAAGAGATAAAAAATGATAGAAGAGGTTGGGAAAGGAGTGGGTAGCAGAGGGAGGCCAACCAGGGAAAGAGGGGGCCCACGGAGGGAGTGAAGAGACCAGCGCCAGTGTGTCTGTCTGTTTCTACCTTCATCCCTACTGTCTTAGGCTCCAGTTCAGTGTCTGTCGCCTTCCTTTCTCCCTCTGTCCATGGTCTGCCAGGGAGTTATCCACCTTGCCCCCACCCCTGCTGTGCGAGTCCCTTCCCCTCATATTTACTGGGAGCTGGCTCGCTCCAGGATCCTCAGGTCATAGTTCTTTTTGGCCACTCGAAGTTTGAAGCGACTCACGGAGTTGTTGAGGCGAAGGGAGGCATTTTGGGCAGCCAGGGGGCTGGGAAACACAGCCACGATGGTGTACAAGGCAGCAAGGTCTGCATGGCGACCATTCTCAGCAGTCCCACTACTGTCCCCCCCGCCCCCAGCAGGCAGCCCCTGAGCATCCTTGAGCCACTGGATCTTGGCGCCTGACATGGCGAGCTGAGTGAAGAGTTTGTCCGCCTCCGTACGAGTGATGCCCTCAGGAAGATCTGTCACCTCCAGCACCCGCCCCAGGACTGGAAAGAGAGAAAAGAGGACATTGTAAGAGGGTTAGAATAGGAAGGACTGAACAGTGACCCAGCAGAGAAGTATTCAGTTGACCAAGTCTACATACAATGTCCTCAAAAGCCTGGCCTTTCCCACTTGGTTAGCCCTTTCCTCCTTCTCCAGTCAACCCAATTCCCCACCATCCTGACGCTGATCAAGGCAACTAGAAGAAACTAGGAAACTTCCTCTTCAGCCCAGAGACGTAGGCAAGAAGAGACTGTTCTCTCATGGAGCTGTTACTGTGAAGGAAGTATGGCTTCTGCTGATGTTCTTTCACGAAGTCAAAGCCTGACCTGAAATATGTTCCACAGATCCCTTCCCAGAGGCTCGCCCAAATAGAGTCTCTATTATCACCCAGGGAAGTCAGTTTCCCCTCCTTTCCTTTTTGGCAAACTGGTCCAAATAGGGGAAATCCCGAGAGATCTGTATACCTAGTATGGAAGGCCTGCAGGAGGAGAGTCACTCCCCCATATTCTCTTGTCAATCTTCTCTTCAATTGGGTATAGGACACCAAAGGTAGACATCCTAGATTAAAGTCAGGACCACTCCCAGAAGACTCTCAGTTAATAATAGGCCCAACAACCCCCAGCACTGTGTTATTCCCAATTTTTTGGGAATCATTTTCCCAGGATCTGGAATAGTTTGGTAAGGAGAACAAAAATACTTCACTTCTCTAGCTTCTTCTTGTTCTTAGTACAAAGGGCTCCCATTTCCACTCTCCTCCCTAAGCTGGCTTTTCCCAGCCATCCTGGGCTGATAATGTAGGCCTGGAGGGGTGAGCACGGTCTCTTGGGGATTCAGCATCCTGTCACTCACCGACATCTGTCATCCCCAGGTCAGTGGAGGCAGATTTGAGTGCTTGTCTCTTACTCCGGTTTCCATGCTTCAATCCACTCTGTCCCTTCAACATGGAAAGATAATGCTCATCCTGGGTCGATAACATTGATTGCTTTGCATCCCAATGTCTGTCTGAGAGATTAAGGAGCAGCACCCAAACCTGAGGACCCCATCCCACCAGGCAGTCAGACTGGCCAGCAAGTGGCCACTGAGAAACAAAGAGACCCCTCCTCCTGACACTGGAGTGGGGTGAGAAGAATGGGTGCTGGAGTGGGCCCCTCCTACTCTGTCCACTCTCCCTGTTTTGTCTCCCTTGTCTACCCTGCTGTTGAGGTGGATGGCTCAGAGATAGGAGCCTGGATGAGAAGGGGTGTCTGATGGTCCTAAGGCTGATGGGGGACACCCTCACCTGGTGCACTGTGTAAGTCGACTGGCCATGGAGCAAAGGAGGGCAGATGGACAGATTGTACTGTAATGGCTGGCCCAAGAGGGAGTAGCGCCCATCACCTAGGAAGGAAGAGCAGATAGTTTTCTGGGAGTTTGAATTTTATGGTATGATTTTTATAAGATTTCAGGGGGCTTTGGAAATAGATACTGTTTCTACTTTTTCTATTATAGGAGTGCCCATATGACTGATTTAAGAGTTGTCTCTCTCCTAAATCGCTTGGGTCTCAGCTGTATCTCAGACAAATGGGGCTATTAGGTTCCAACATCCTTCAAGGGTTTTGTCTACTGTAGACAAAAGGTCCTGGAGGAAACCTACAGACCCTTATGAATGTGTTTCATTTCTTTTTTTTAAAATACATTTTTATTGATTTCAGAGAGGAAGGGAGAGGGAGAGAGAGATAGAAACATCAATGATAAGAGAAATAATTGAATGACTGCCTCCTGCACACACCCCCGCCCCCTTTACTGGGGATTGAGCCCCCAACCCAGGCATGTGCCCTTAACTGGAATTGAACCTGCAACCCTTCAGTCTGTAGGCTGACCCTTTATTCACTGAGCCAAACCAGCCAGGGCATGTTTTTCATTTCTTTTCTTTTCTTTTTTTTTAATTGATTTTTTACAGAGAGGAAAGGAGAGAGACAGAGAGTCAGAAACATCGATGAGAAACATCGATCAGCTGCCTCCTGCATACTCCCCACTGGGGATGTGCCCGCAACCCAGGTACATGCCCTTGACCGGAATCGAACCTGGGACCTTTCAGTCCGCAGGCCGACGCTCTATCCACTGAGCCATACCGGTTTCGGCTTTCATTTCTTATATAGATTCTCCCCACCCCTTATCCAGGCATAAATTTTCTGTCTCATGTCAGCATACAGTGTAGCAGGCAAGAGTACAGACTTGGAGCCAGGCTGCCTAGGTTCATATCCTGGCTCTGTTACTGAAAATGGAATGTTGGGTATGTTTTCCCCTCATTAGTGTTGTTGGGAAGGTTAAATGAATATAAGAAATGTAAAGCACTTACAGCAATGCATGATACATACTTAGCACTATTAGTGTTAGCTATTATTGTTGGTAAATATATTTTAGAGCACTTTAAAGTTTTTAAACTACATTTTCATCTTATTTTTATACTGTCTGTGACAACCAAGGCGGAAAGCAGATAAGAGTACTCCCATCATATCTGTGATTAAGGCTATTGTATGGATTAGAAAACTGCGGTCCGGTTCCCAGTTTAAGTAACATGTTCGACTTCACAGCTACTTATGTAACTATGAAGCCAACTCTTTCAACTCAGACCCAGCGTTCCCTCTTCCAAAGCTATGCTGTGTCTGACAGCCCACACTCCCAGGCCTCAGACTCAGTATTGAGGGGCTGAACTCTTTCGTTCTTTAGATAGTTCAGTGAGCCCTGGCTAGTGTGGCTCAGTTGGTTGAGTGTCATCAATGCACCAAGAGGTCGCAGGTTTGATTCTGGTCCAAGGGCACATGCCTGGATTGTGGGCTCGATCCCCAGTGGGAGACTTGCAGGAGGCAGCCGATCCATGATTCTCTCTCATCATGGATGTTTCTATCTCTCTCTCCCTCTTCCTTCCTTTCTGAAATCAATAAAAATGTATTAAAAAAATAAAATAAAGAGGGGCAAGTATCCTTGGTCTATACAGGGATGTTAAAATAAGAGTTGGCTCTCCCTGGCCAGGTGGCTTGGTTGGTTGGGGTGTCGTCTTGTACACCAAATGGTTGTGGTTTGGACCCCTGTCGGGGTACAGGCAGGAGGCAGCCAATTGATGTTTCTCTCTTACATTGATGTTGCTTGCTCTCTCTCTCTGCCCCCCCCCCCCAATCCGGCCCCCCAAATCAATACATATATCCTTTGGTGAGGATTAAAAACAAAACAAAAAAGAGTTGGCTCCCAGAATTGGATGACCAGCCACACTGGCTCCCTGCCTGTTGCTACCCTCTCAATCTCTCCACTTGGGAATGGGATGTGAAGGCGAAATCTGACAGCAGTCAGCCCTAATTTGACCCCTTACCCTGTGCTGGACCCCCGGGCCGGGGGAACTGTGTAAGGACGGGAAGGGGACTGAGTCCTGTGCAGACACTGCTGAGGCTGGTGACAGGAGAGGGTGCTGGAGACTGGGTAGGAGATGTGACGGGGCTGCTATTCATTTGTGTGTTGGCCTGTGGGAGAGAAGAGCACACATCACATAAACACTAAACATTACTCTCTGGAGGTTATTGCTATGGCTTGGCTGAAATTCACTCGCCTCAGGAAACTTCTCTTGTTGAACTCTGCCAAAGTCAGGCTGCTCTTTCAAACTGCCCCCTTAGTCCCTAATTAGTATGTATTATTTTAGTATCTACTTTTTGAAATACCATTTTAAGTACCCTCTTAGCATTTTCAAGTATGTGTCCCATCTGCCATCTTAGATCCTAGGTGCTTTGAAATAAGATGCTCTCCTCTATGTCTTGTGATTTTCCTCAAAAAGAGGCTGCTCAGTCAATGACAAAGATTACTCTCTGAGAAGAATCTGGTCACCTCCTTGCCAGGACTCACCTGCGGGCTACTGTCAGGGTTGTAGAGGTCTCCAGGTTTCTGCCCCCGCTGGTCCATGCTGTAGTATTTACAGTGACTCCACTGGACCATGGATGGGTTCTGGGGAGACTGGGGTCCATTAGGGACATTCAGCTGCATGACCACCACACCTGGTCCAGAAGGTGACACTCCTGAGTGGAGGAAGAAATCAACTGGTTCTGAATTCAAATTATATTTTGGCCTATCAGCCTACTGTGAGTGGGGAAGCTAGTAAACAAATCCACCAACTCTCTTCACGGTCACTTAAACTGTGTCCTGCCAGGAATCTGAGATAGCTGCTGATTTGGTTTCTGACTCCTTCTCCCTAAACCAGTGGAAATTTGAGTGGAAGGGACATAAGTCCCAGATGCCAATGCTTTCCTGGTCTTTACCTGGTGAGGGGCAGAAAACTGCACTATTCTGTCAAGGTTGGCTATTACCAAATGCCTGAGTTAGATTGCTCAAACGTCTGGGCACAGTACAGGTCCCAGTCTGGCACTTGGGCCAGAAGTGTAGGCACGTGCAGGCTTTTCTGGTAATAGCTGTAGATAAGCCAGCAATCTCTGGTTGTTCTGGAGAAGATGAATGCACTTAGCTTTACTAAGCCAGACCCAAAAGGTACTTTTGGGGCAAGGGTGGGATGAGTTGGAAACATTTCAAGCAGCGATGTATGTCATATTCAGGAAATGGCAAACAATTCAAGGTGCTGAGGCACATGGGCTATGTAGGGGAAGTAGTAGGAGATGAGATATGTTTATTTATTCAGCAAACATTTATTGAACATTTACTATGTACCTGTGTTCCTATGCTTGGCACGGGGTGTATAGCAAACAAAACGGGTTACTGATCCTAGTGGTTAGAGCACTGGCCTGCAGACTGAAGCGTTCCAGGTTCTATTCTAGTCAAGGGCATGTACCTCGTTGCAGGCTTGATCCTCAGCCCTGGTCAGGGCATGTGGGAAGCAACCAATTGATGTGTCTGTTTCACATGGATGCTTCTCTCTCTGTCTTTCCCTCTCCCTTCTACTCTCTCCAAAAATCAATGGAAAAAATATCCTCAGGTGAGGAGTAACAACAACAACAAAACAAGCAAACAAAAAACTGGTTCCTGCTCTCATGGAATGGGCAGTCTATTAGGGAGTCAGACAGTTAAGAGTTTAAAGCACATTCTGGTGAGGGTCTTCATCCTGTAGGGGCTGGGCACAGGACCTGTGCTTCCGAGAGCTAACTCAAGTGGCTGAATGTAAGATGGCTAAAGGGAGGGAGACACTAGTGGCAGGAAGACTAGTTAGGAACCTCTGCAAACCAAATGAGGAGGTTTGGAATCAGGCAGTGACAGCAGGAATGGAGTGGGAGGGTCAGATCCTCTCTGAAGGGGTTTCACTGACAGGTTCAGGTGACTGACTGGATATGATCTTGAGGTTTTAGCACAGGCAACCATGGATAGCCTAACCTTCTCACAGGCTGAGGGGAAGAAAGGGCTCAATGAGGAGGAACATTAGTCCTGAATCTTCATGGTGAAAAGTAGGGTAAGGGGTCAAGGAGCAATTTGCTAAACAGTCCCTGCTGGGAGGGACGGCAAAGAGCTCTGCTTCCCCAGGGGGAACTGTCCAGTGTGCGGGTTTGCTCTTGACCTCACAGGATGTATTTCTGTAGAAGACAGGCTAAGTCCATGTGTATGTGGTGGTAGAGAAATGGGACTGAGGCTTGCTCGCTCAAAAACCTGCTGCAATGCTGCAGTTGTCATGGCTCGGTGCTCTGGGGCTGCCACTGCCATCGCCATCACATTGCTTCCTGTGATGGGAAATGTTGCAGCCTCTGCCCTGGGCACCAGTCCTGCTGGGAAGTAAGTGTGATTGCTTTTCTCAGGTAGCACCAGTCAAAGGAAAGGAAAAGAAACAGCAGGAGGCCTGAGAGCAGTTCAGGAGACACAGCATCTGTTGTATCCTATTCCCCAGTCAATTTGTGCCCCCTGCCCAGGGTTCATCTAATCAAAGAGCACAAATACCGAGAGGGACAGGCTGGCACCTCCCATCTCTTGCCAAGTGGGACAGGGTCATCAGCACGGCTTGTAGAACCACAGGAAAATTGCACAGCTGTGGAATGTCAGACATTTAAGAACTCCTCCCGCCGTGGCCAGTTTGGCTCAGTGGAGCATCAGCCTGCGGACTGAAGGGTCCCAGGTTCGATTCCGGTCAGGGGCATGTACCTTGGTTGCGGGCACATCCCCAGTGGGAGGTGTGTAGGAGGCAGCTGATCGATGTTTCTCTCTCATCGATGTTTCTAACTATCCCTCTCCCTTTCTCTCTGTAAAAAATCAATAAAATATATTTAAAAAAAAATTAAAAAAAAAAAAGAACGCCTCCCTTACTCTAGTTGCTCTGGGCATTTTATTTCCCTGTCCTAAGGGCCCCACCTGTTCCAACATCTTCTACCAACAAAATTGCAATTGACCTTATTCAAACATCTCATTGCTACCTGCGGGGGCCAAGGTAAAAATAATAAAATCTACGGCTTTTCTGGAAGGCAGTTCATAATCTGGGCCTAATGCCCTGGGTCAGGAAAGAATGGAGGATGTGTGAGAGTGTAGGATGTGAGCATACACAAGGTGGTGAAAGCTCTTTCTAACTGCAACACGTAGCCATAGGAGCTATTAGATGGTTCAATGGGAGTGGAAAAGAGAACAAAGTCCTGGTATTATTTTCTCTGATTCCCAACAAAAATACAGCTAGGGTGATCAGTCACAGCTTCAGCCCTCCCCACAGTGAGTCTTTCCCCTCCTTCCCTGCTGGCCTGCAGCATTGTTCCTTCACTCAGCCGAGGACACAGAGCACTACTTGGCTGATGAGCTGATTTTTATGCTTCTTTTTCTCAAGCCCAAAGCAAGTGGCATCCGTTAGCAGCTGAACTGTCGCTACTTTCTTAATGGACATGGTGATAACCCCCCTCTCCCCGGCCCCCCGCCAAAAAAAAACCCCCACCTCACGGCCCAGTGACAGCACTTCTATATAATCAGATTGGAGGAAGAAGCCAGTGTTGGAGTGGGAAGGGGGAGAAGGGCGTTGAATAAGGAAATCAATTTCAGCTTGAAAGCTCTGAAAGGAGAGGGGACGTGTGAATGGCTCTTTAAGTGGCATCATTAAACCTGGGCAGAAAGGTCGATTGGGCAGAGCAAACCACATAAATACAAACAGATGACATTTATGTCTGGCAGAATTGGTTTTTGTTTGGTTGGTTTTTTTGAAATCACTGAGGTAGAAGACTGATAAGGCTTCTTCCTTACCATCAGGAATCAAATCTATGGACAGGAATGTTGAGAGAAATAAAATCCATAGCATCTTTCCAAAATTACAGAATAGAATACAATAGTATCTGGTCTTTTTTCCTTTTTTGGTGGGGGAGAGGGATTTCTTCAGGGAGTGAGAGAGAAAACAGTCTCAGCCTTGGTAAACCCTCAGCCACAAAACGAGTCAGTGAGTATGTGGGAGGCTATGTCTGTATGTGCCTCGCCTGGCCACGCTGCTGTGTCACTGTGAGTGGGAGTCTGGGTACCGGTCTCACTGCCATTTTATGTCTGTGTGCATCTTCCCCAGACCAGCATCTCTGCAGAAACCTTAAGAGACTTGCAAGCCATCATTTTAGTGGAAAGAAAGTTGATTCCTGGGGTTATAGTTATGTCTAAGATCATAGTGGAGGAATTAAGATCCAGGCCTGGGGGTAAGTTGGGCAACTACAAAAATGTATTAATAAACCAGAACAGTTGTTCCAGGAACAGTCAACCCTAATCCCTGCCTTTATTTTTGGAAAAGTGACCATGTTGCTTTATGGGAGAAGGGCGGGTAACTGTCCTCTGAAGGTGACATAGAGCCCTTGTGGGCTATGCAGGTCTTCTATCTTCCCAGTAAAGGGTAAAATGGAAAGGAAGACAGAAGAGGTACTTTTATTCCACTTCCTCTTAGATTTTTATGAGCAGGGATTGAAGACTTTTAAAATCAGTGGTATTGTGAATATGGTCTCTTAGATGTGGGTGGAACAGAGGGTCCTATCATCTAGGAAAATCCAGAAGCCTAGGATCAAGCAGGGAAGAAAATAATTATAACAGAATATTCTGAAGAAGCAAGGGAACTAGATGATAAAGTGGGTTTCCTCCATTTCTATTGATTAGGGAAGAGCCTGATCACCTCCTTCCAATCCCAGCCCAGATCTCTAAGTGCTGCCAACTTTCAGAATAGCTGTTTCAGTTTATTTAGCCCAGCATCAGGTCCAGAGGAGGTAATGAAAAATTCTTTCACCTGGTTTGTTTCATATTCAAAGACCTTATATTTGAAGATGAACAGATATATAATCATAGAGACCTAATAGATATACTGATATACCAGCAAGGATAGTATATCCATATGCACACATTTACTTTTAACAAATAAGAGAGAAAATGCCCTGTGGTATCAAGCACCATCAAAGGCTACAGTGGTTCTTGGAGCTGGTTTCTACAGTTTCCATACCCTGATGGGAATGTCAAGGTCAAGTGCCCCTGGTGATGCTAGGAGAAACAGCTAGACAGACCAATCCTATATAATAAAAACCTACATTGGGGGTTAGGGGAGGCTAGGGGACTGTCTAGGGCGGGGGGATAAAATGGACACATATGTAATACCCTTTGTAATACTTTAAGCAATAAATTAAAAAAAAAACAAAACCTAATATGCTAAGTATCTGGTCATCCATTCACCCAATCAAAGCATAATATGCTAATAACTAGAGGCCTGGTACACAAAAATTTGTGCACTCGGGGGGGAGAGAGGGGTCCCTCAGCCCGGCCTGTGCCCTCTCGCAGTCTGGAACCCCTCGGGAGATAACGACCTGCTGGCTTAGGCCTTCTCCCGGGTGGCAGAGGGCAGGCCCAATTGGGGAGTTGGGGCGCCACCCCCTGTCCTGCACAGAGCAGGGCGGATCGGGAGGTTGTGATGTCACCCTCAGACACGCTCAGGGTAGGGCTGATTAGGGGGTTGGGGCACCGGCCCCTGTCACACTCAAGGCAGGATTGATGGGGAGGTTGTGGCGCCACCCCGTCACGCACAGAGCAGGGCCAATCAGGGGGTTGGGGCGCTGCCCCCTGTCACTCACAGAGCAGGGCCCATCAGGGGGGTTGGGGCTCCGTACCCTGTCACGCACAGAGCAGGGTCGATCAGGGGGTTGGGGAGCTCCCCCCTGTCATGCACAGAGCAGGGTGGATCAGGGGGTTGGGGCGCTGCACCCTGTCACACTCAGGGCAGGGCCGATCAGGGGGTTGGGGCGCTGCACCCTGTCACACACAGAGCAGGGCCAATCAGGGGGTTGGGGCGCCGCACCCTGTCACACACAGAGCCGCAGGGCGATCAGGGGGTTGGGGAGCTCTCCCCTATCAGGCATAGAGCAGGGCTGATCAGGGGGTTGGGGCGCCTTCCCCTGTCACGAACAGAGCAGGGCGGATAGGGAAGTTGTGGCCCCGCCCCCTGTCACACACAGAGCCGCAGGGCGATCAGGGGGTTTGGGTGCTGCCCCCTGTCACGCTGATCCCGGTGCCGGGAGGCCTCGCGGCTCCGCTGATCCCGGTGCTGGGAGGCATATTACCCTTTTACTATATAGGATAGAGGCCTGGTGCATGGGTGGGGGCCGGTTGGTTTGCCCTGAAGGGTGTCCTGGATCAGGGTGCCTGGCCAGCCTGGATGAGGGGATGATGGCTGTTTGCAGCTGGTCACACACCCTTCAGGGTGGGGGTCCCCACTGGGGTGCCTGGCCAGTCTGGGTGAGGGGCTGAGGGCTGTTTTCAGGCTGGTGGGTGACTGAAGCTCCCAACTGCTCCTTTTTTTTTTTTTTTTTTTTTTATTCTGGGCCAGCTTTAGCTCTGAGGCTTGGCTCCAGCTCTTAGGCCTCCGCTGCTGAAAGCAGGTATCTGGTTTGTTTGGGTTCTATAATCGAAACACTGTTTCAACTCCAGCTCTGAGATCCCGGCTGGCTGAAAGCAGGTTTCTGGGGTTTTGTTTAGCTTCTATATTTGTAACAATGTTTCAGACTGCAAGCTCAGAGGCCGGCAGCGGCAGGCAGGGAACGTTGGAGTCCTCCGTCACTGAAGCAAGCAAGCCTCATGTTCACTTCAAGCTGCCTGGCTGCCGGCTGCCATCTTGGCTGGCAGTTAATTTGCATATTGCCCTGATTAGCCTATGGGAAGGGTGGCGGATGTACGGCTAATTACCATGTTTTTCTTTTATTAGATAGGATATGCTAAGGCCGCTCAACAGCTCGCTATAATGTGCATTGACCACCAGGGGGCAGATGCTCAGACCGGTAGGTTAGCTTGCTGCTGGGGTCCAGCCCATTGGAACTGAGAGAGACGGGTCAGACACATCCTGGAGCCCTCCTGCAGTCCCTCCCCAGCTTGGCCAACCTCCCGCGCCCCTCCCCGGCCCCAATTGTGCACCCGTGGGGTCCCTCGGCCTGGCCTGCACCCTCTTGCAATCCAGGACACCTCGGGTGATGTTGGAGAACCAGTTTCAGCCCGATCCTGCTGGCCAGGCCAAGGGACCCCACTGGTGCACAAATTTGTGCACTAGGCCTCTAGTAATATAATAAAAGGTAAAGGCTGTTGAATTTAAAATCTCTCAGCCTGTGAGAGATCCATGTTTGGTCTGGAAAAAGTCATTGCTCCTTGAAGGTAACAATTGATTCTGTCCATGAGCAAAATTAATTCTGGAATCCACTCTCCAGAACCTAACATGAGTATAAAATATGTTATGTGAAAAATAGTACATTTCTAAATGGAGAAATTGGCAAAAATACCTCCCTCTCCCCAGCAGAGGGCACTCTGATATTCCCACAATAGAAGTACATTAAGACCTCCTGCCTTCCAGAACCCCTTAAGTTTCTTTAACTGCAGTGTAAAACTATGTTAGGGTGCGATGAAAGGGAAAGAAACAAGGGCAGCTGCACTTAGTGTACTGGGGGAGTTCTTGGCAAAGGCAGACAGTGAAAGGCTGCATGACACAAGCCTGTTCACCTGGGAGAGTACAGAAGCCTGTTGAAAATGTGTTATTGAGAATGCAGCATAGGATGTAGAAATTCAAAAGACCAAAGTTCAAGTTCTAGGACTGTGACTTTAGGCAAGTCATTTATCCTTTCAGGCTTAAATTTCCCCTTCATGAAGTTGTAGTAAGAATTAAAATGATAAAATGTATGTGATCACATACAAAAAACTGCTAAACAAATCTAAGATACGACTTAAAAAGCATTTTATCAGCCTTGTTCACACTCCCAAGAGGGGGGAAAAAAAAGCTGTCATAGGAAGAATTCGTGTAGGAGACAGAGGTAAGCACTTCATGTCTCAAATGCATGTGGTAAATGTAATGGTGAATTCAGAAAAAGGAAAATAAAACAAAATACGAAGGAAAGAAATAATGAACCCAATCAGACTTGTGGCTGCCCAGGGATGGGGCAACCAACCTCACCTTTCTTGAGAGGTCAACTTTAGCACCCCTGGAAAACACCAGCCAGGATTTTGGCCTTTCTTCCTGATGGGGTCACACCATCCCTGAACTCTCTCTACCCTTCCCAGATCTAGAGCAGCATTTGCTCTTGCCAGTGCCCAAGACCACTCCCCCTGCCTGCCTCCCTCCGGCTTCCCAGCCCCGGCAATTTTTATCATCTTACCGGAGAACTGCTGTGGCATCTGTGGTGGGCTGCAGGGAGAGGGAGACTGAGGCATCTGGTACTGCTCAGAGCCAGGAGGCTGCAGAAATCCCACAGAAGGGCTGGGGAAATAGAGAAGAGAGGAGTGGTAAAAAGGTAGAGGGAGGAACACAGCTCATGGCAAACAGCTGCTGCTGCCCGGGCCTCCCCTATGGGAAGCAGACGCAGCTCCAAGCCATTTCCAAACCAATTTGCCATGCAATTTCTAAAATCACTAATCAGTTCAAAGTTAATTATATATATTTGTACTTGATCATCTTTCAATTAGGAAGCTGCTAATCAGTGCTACAGATGGAATGTCAGTGACACATGCTCTTCCTAACAGTGTGGAAACACCAGATACATACATGTGCATGCATGCACACAACACAAATACACGCACACTCTGATAAACATAAGAGACATACAGACAAAGAGAGTGCCAGAGACAGATACACAGTGCAAGAGAGATGGGTAAGAAAGAACTATGGAGATGTGCGATTTGGGGTATTTACACAATGGCAAACACAGAGAGGCACCTGAAGACAAATAGGGAAAACCCCCATGAAGCTCAAGACAACAGGAGACATACATGTAAAAAGACATAAACAAATATATACACACTGAGAGAGACACACAGAGACACCTGCAAGTAGGCCCAGACTTGAGTTCTAGTTTCAGCTCTGCTTTTAACTAGTTGTATGACTTTGGGTAAGTTCCTTAATATCCCTAGCTAGAACTTCTTCATTTATTAAAAAAAGGGAGAGCCCAGCTGGTGTGTGTCATAGGTTGAGTGTTGACCTATGAACTGGAAGGTCGAAGTTAGATTCCCGGTCAGGGCACAGGCTGCGGACTTGATCCCCAGAATGGGGTGTGCAGGAGGCAGCCGATCGATGATTATCTCATCGTTGATATTTCTGTCTCTCTCTCCCTCTCCCTTCCTCTCTGAAATCAGTAAAACAGTATTTTTAAAAAAGGGAGAAAAATAAAACAAGGGACGTGGACTAGATATTTCTAAGGTACTTTCTACCTCTAAAATTATATCAGCTATGGTCTATCCTAAGATACATATAAATAGACCATGTGAGATTCATCCATGGATATAAACAGAGGTATACAGAAAATTTTATTATTTATTTTTTCTCTAAATTGCTTCTTCTTTTTTTAAAATATATTTTATTGATTTTTTACAGAGAGGAAGGGAGAGAGATAGAGAGTCAGAAACATCGATGAGAGAGGATCAGCCGCCTCCTGCACATCCCCCACTGGGGATATGCCCGCAACCCAGGTACATGCCCTTGACCGGAATCGAACCTGGGACCTTTCAGTCCGCAGGCCAACGCTCTATCCACTGAGCCAAACCGGTTTCGGCTAAATTGCTTCTTTTAATGATGAGCAATCTCTATCCCATAGTTCTGAATCTCACTGATTAGGAAAATAAAAAATGGGAAATCATAAAGCCTCAGTCTCTGAAGCAGGAATTTTTTCTGCTAATGAGCTCTTATGGATATGTCAAATCAATGAGGACAAAAGGAGAATGAACTCACTCATATTCCACTAGCTTTAGGGCACTACTAGGATCTCTACCCCTGCCTTTCTTTCTTAGGTCAGTGAAAACAAAAGCATGGTGCAACATTGCCGATGGTCTATGGGAGATGTGTCTGGATTTTCGGGGATCCTTACCTCGTACCGTTCTGCTGAGCTGCAGGGATCATGCTGTAGTACACTGGCACCCCTCCCGCCGGGAGACCCCCTTGCACAGATTGGCTTGCAGGGACCAGCATGGGTTGCTGGAAAGGCGGCTGGACCACATTTTGCGAGTCATTACCCACTGGGACCTGAGTGGAGATGAGTAGAGAATGACCACTCGTACTCCCAACGAGTTCATCCAAGAACAGACTAAGGCACTCTAACTTCCTCTCTAGCTCTCAGAGACTCCTCCTATTCTCATCTGCCTAAAGGAAATGCTCACAGAGCTACCTCTATTTCCCTCTTCTCCAAATACCACTCTTGAACATCTGATGTAGAGAAAGGAGCCTGCTTCCCTTTAGAGCCTACTTTTCTGGGCATATACTCATTTGCATGGCTGTATAAAGACCAAACAATTTAAATAAAGACTCTCCTCAGATTCTCTGGGCTTTTTCTCAGAGGGAAAAAACCTAAAAATTTAAGGGCGAAGTGAACAGTATTTTCTGTTAGAGATGTCAGACTAGATGACATAGGAGGCTGTCCTCCTTTCCCTCATCCTGAGGACTGGGTGATCGTTCCCAATGCAAAATGCACCCACTTGGTAAGAAGGCAGTGGAGTATACTGAACCACCAGGCCTTGCATCTGGCCCCCCATGCCACTCCTCTGGTTGCTGAGCAGGCCCTGGTTCTGTGGTTGCTGGACCCCTATCATGCCTTGGTAAGCCGCCTGCTGCTGGTTAGGCATCATGGGCTGTAAACCTGGGGATGGGCAAGGAAGAGAAGACATTAGCATGGTCTCAACAATGTTTAGGAGGTCACACTCTATCAAGCAATTTCTCTTCACCTGTCTATTTTGCCTTTCCTTTTTCTGGAGATCCTGGGTACCTCTTCAGGAATCTAATCATTCCTGCCTTTTTTTTAAAAAAACAGGGACGGTAATTCTCTTCCCCAGTCTCCGCCCTTCCCCTATTCACTGTCTTCTTACACTAGCAGTTCCCCTTACCAGGCTGTTGGGATGGCTGAGGCAACTGTTGACCACGTTGGGGGCTGTAGGCCACCGGGTGAGAGAGAGGTCGATATTGCTGGTTGGAGTTAGGATACTGTCCAGGGGGATAGTAAGAAACCTGGATCTATGGTGAGAGGAAAGAGATGTGTGAGAAGGTCCCCAAACTATTAATTGCATCAGGGTTGATGGCCAACAATCTGTAAATGGAGATATTTTGGGTCTGCAATTGCAGCATTGGTATACAAATTTGAAAAATAACAGGAAGGACTTGTGTCACATAGAAAGAAACCTTCTAACTAGAAAGACAACTAGTGGGAAATGGAGGTGAGGAACAGGTATCCCCTCTGGTCTGTCTAAATCAGAGGAAGAGGGAAAGATTATAATACTGGACACACGGAATTAGTGATTTAAGCTGGGAACCAGAGCCACTCACTTGCTGAGGAGGCTGCATATAGCCCTGGGGTGGCAGGACTTGCTGAGTAGGTGTTGCATGGCTAGAGGTGGAATAGTTGGAAGCGGGTAGGGGCTGTCCTGTGGAAGCCATGATGAAGCTAGTCTGCTGAGGGTGCTGGGAGATAAGTGGGGGCTGGAACAGAGCTGCAGATGGGTCAGCTGCTTCAGTAGAACCTTGGCGGTTAAGGCTCATCTGTCCAAAGGGGTTGCTGAGGTCATCTGCCTGTTGAAAAAGTAGTGGAGACTCAAGGACTGAGGTGGCATCAAGCCCCATGTTCTCGGCTTCAACACAGACACACAGACAGAAATAGCAACCCTACCTACAGCCTTCCTTACCTACTCCAAATGTGAGACACTCCTGCCTCTGCGCCCGGGAGGCCAGCCTCCTTACCACATATAAGGCAACAATGGCCACTCTGATTATGATTTTTATTAGAATTTGTCCTGGGGAGATGGGAGCAATAACACAACTTCTATATACAGAAAAACAGGACAAACTAGTGGGTTAAAAAAAAAAAAAAGACTATAAGCCTTTCCATTTCCTGTCTTCCTCCTGCCTCCAACCACACAAAGTGCCCTATGTTGCCAAAAATCCTGTTTTTATAATAAAGGACCCAGATAACACCTTGAATGGATTATGGGTAGCTCGGTTCATGTGGCTCCCCAGCTCTGCTTATGCAGCGGAAAGACTGATGGACTCCCACTCCTGCTGCTTATCTCCTTACTCCCTCTCAAGGTCATTTCCACCTTTGTTCTCTGATACTTGCCTAGAGTTCTCCTGCCCTTCAGAAACCACTTCTAATTCTCACCTCTGAAAGGAGGCCAGGGTGAGTAGCTGAGCTGGAGGGTGAGACTGACTGGCTAGTCTGTAATTGCCTTCTCTCTCAGCCCTCTTCTCTAAGCAGCAAGAGTGATGGTGTTCCATCTCTCACTTGTACGGTGATAGGTTAGTTTGTTAGCTTCCTCGTCCTTTCTGCTCCCTGGACAGTAATTGACACACACACAAACACATACACACGCAGAGGAGTTCTTTTGCAAAAAGAACCAAAAACCAAAATAACTAGGTAATGCTTTCCTGTGATTTCACTCAATTTTCAGGGATCTGATCTTCAAGTTAGCTGTTTAACTACCTTAATGGGCAGAAACAGATGACAAGAGTACTGGATTGCTGATTATTTTGAGGTCCATATTCTAGGACTTTTCAGAATGGAAATAAGAGGTGGGAGACAAGAAGGGATTCTAGTGAAAAAGCAGACAGGTGTGATTAACACGAAATAAAAAGAAGCCAGTCCTCCTATATCATTAAAGAAGTTATCAACTATGAGGCAAATCAGATCTTCAAAGGATTTGTAGTCAAGGTACAAACTAAACAGCAAGCGTTATGCATTAGAAAAGGCTACTTTTTATGTAAAATAACACGGTAACAGAAGGGAACATTTTAAGTTTTTACCAGTGGAACCAGAGAAGTCTGCAATTGTGTTTTTATTTTTAAAGGAAAAGATGAGGAGCCCAGGTTAGATCAACATCTGGTTGCGTTTCCCTTCCTACAACTCATGGGAACTCAGTGTTCCTCTTTCTTACATTTAAGCATCGTTTGATGGCTAAATTACTGTGATGCGGTCACTAGAGTGGAGTATACTTCAGCCTATACTGGCCCCACAAGACGAAACACCTTTAAACATGGCCCTCCAAAAAGCACAACTGCTTTGCAAGGTTGTCACAGACTGACGCAGACATACCCAGAGATACAGGCCACACAAGGACAAGACAAAAAGGGGTAATGAAACTTATACCATGTTGTACTGCTGGGGTGGAGAGACTGGCAGAAGGACTTGGGGACAGGAGCCTGGAGAGAACTGAACAGGCTGCGGAGAGGGCTGCAGAGCTGGGACAGGCTGTGGACCAGCAGAGAGGCATGTGGAAAAGGGAAGAGAAAAGGGAGGCACAGGGAAAGGCAGCAGGGCAGAGATGGGGAGGAAAAGGGAAGGAACAATGTTAATCATAAAAGAAATTTCACATGAATAGCAAGGCTGCTGAGCAGTATGAATACCAAGCCCAGGATAGCAATCTCTCCTATCAGGACAGACTCGCTGCATACCCCATCCCATTAGCCACTCAGAACTTTGCAGCTGTTATGACCAATTTTAGAACTCTCAGAGCTGGGGTCTGCTGTCTGATTCCAAACATAGCTTTTCCCAAAACATTTTTTTCTGAACATATGATTCCTGGGGAACATAATTATAAATCCTCCTCAAATGTCCATTTGAAAAGAGATCCCTTGGCCTGGCCAGCGTGACTCAGTAGTTAAGTACTGACCTATGAACCAGGAGGTCATGGTTCGATTCTGGTCAGGACACATGCCTGGATTGTGGGCTCGATCCCCAGTAAGGGGTGTAAAGAAGGCAGCCCATCCATGATTCTCTCTCATCATTAATGTTTCTATCTCTTTCTCCTTCTCCCTTCCTCTCTCTGAAATCAATAAAAAACATTAAAAAAAGAAATAAAACAAAATGGATTCCTGTTTCTGTAGGAAGCGTCATCTAAGGTCTGGCTGAGCTTTCCCGGTCACACCCCTAATTTCACAGCACAGCTCTCCTGGAGGAAGTGCTCATTCACAAGGATCATCTCCCTCCCGAGGGCAGAGAAGGAAAAACAGTCAGTTCACGCCTGGTTCTGGCTACTTCCTCCTGCTCCAAGATTGTTCTGTGAAACTCCAGGCTGTGAGGGCAGTATGAAAAATGTCCCCATAAGCAAACAGGGAGGGATTTAGGAATAAAATATAAATAGCCTTAGTTTTAACTTTTGTTCCTTCAGTCCCTTCATTTCCCTTAAGCAGGAGGATTTGGTGTATTCTAAACCAACGAATAAGGAGTTATTTTTTCTCTCTTCTTCCTTTCCAGCCATTTCAACCCCTCATCAGTTCTCCAGCCACGGCCCCTGGTAGTGGTAGGAGGGGTGGGAGAAAGGGGAGAGGCTAGGAAGAGAGAGGGAAATAACTTTTACATTCACTGTCTCATTTACATATTTTATCTCATTACAGCTTCACAATAAGCTTATAAGGAGATATGATAACTTGTACATACAGTTAAGATAGTAAGGTTCAGAGAAAGTAAATCACACATCCAGGATCACACAGCTAATCTGCAGAGCTTGGATGGGAACCTAGTTCTACCTGACATATATTCTTCCTCTCCACTCTAATAGTAGGGAGGGTGGGAAAGAAGCTGAACAGAATTACACAAACATCTTTTAGTTTGTATAATTCTCCCTCCTCCTTTCAAATCATAGAGTAACAAGAGGTGTGGGGGACCCAAGGTATCAATATCCTCTCCTGCCACTTACCTCTGGAGAGACCCTTTCATAGAGGGGACTAAATTCCACAAGCAGAGTCCAGGAATTAGAAGACCCCATGATGGAGAACACTCCTGACATGTGGATTAAGTAAATGTAAGTCATCTTGGTTAGGAAAAAGTTACAGAGACTTCACTGTGTGACCTGGGGGAGATGCTGCCATAGCCTTGAAAATAAACTCTCAGCTCTCCCAGCATACTTATTTTCTGTAAGCCAGTGGCATCCCAAATATAACTGCTGGCCAAGCTTCTCAGCATGAGCTATCTGTGCTGGTAGCTTTTAAACCCATTTTCTATTATCCTAATCCTCTTCTTTCTCTTAAAGGAAGGCCTAATGTGCTTTACCTGTGGTCGGCAAACCGCGGCTCGCGAGCCACATGCGGCTTTTTGGCCCCTTGAGTGTGGCTCTTCCACAAAATACCACGTGCGGGCGTGCACGTACAGTGCGATTGAAACTTCGTGGCCCATGCGCAGAAGTTGGTATTTTGTGGAACAGCCGGTATTTTGTGGAAGAGCCACACTCAAGGGGCCAAAGAGCTGCATGCGGCTCAAGAGCCACGGTTTGCCGACCACTGCTTTAGACCTTATATCCTCCGGAGGGAGAAAGGGTGACCATAGGGAAAGTGAAGTGGTAAAAGAAGGCTGCCTGATTTCCTCACATTTGTGAGTTTTAAGTAAAAAGAGAAGAGAGAAGAAATGCTCCTCTCTTAGGACTCTCCTGAGAAGGGCAGTAGTAAAGGTAGGCATCTCAGTGCTAGTTAAAAAAATATATTTTTATTTATTTCAGAGAGGAAGGGAAGAGGGAGAGAGAGATAGAAACATCAATGATGACAGAATCATTGATCAGCTGCCTCCTGCACGCCCCACACTGGCGATCCAGCCTGCAACCCACAGGCATGTGCCCTGACCGGAATCGAACCGTGACCTTCTGCTTAATAGGTCTATGCTCAACTACTGAGTCATGCTAGCCAGGCTGTGCTATTTTTAAATTATACCACCACTACCTCAGCTACAGTTTTCTTCTTAGAGAGTCTCACACTCCAGAGTTAGGAAACTTCCTAAAAACCATGAGGAAGCCAAAGACTGGCCCTGAGGGATGTGACAGTCACCTACTGGCAAATTCTAGACTAAACCATTGGTTCTTAGATGCCTGAATGGGCCCCTGGAGAGAGGTTTGGAGGGCTCCTTTTTAAGAGGCCCATTCCAGTTTAAGTTAATTGGGCAAAAGGTAGCCTCTGGCCCTTTAATTCTCAGCCTCACTCCTTGATTTCACATGCACTACTGATATATGATACGGAGGCCTGCTCTGACAGCAGAGGACTGCCAAGAAGGGAAAGAGCACAGTTTAGCCAGCGGTGTCTCCAAGCCTGGGACAAATGTCTCTTGCTACAGAGCTAAAGGTAACTGTATTTTCTCAGTTTCTCTTCCAAAGAAAACTCTTTAGAATAAGCACAGTGGTAAGTGTGTATGGTCACTTCCTTCATCCCTGCTCTGTTATGTACCTTTTGAGAAACTGAACAATAAGTATTTTGGGGCTCAGCAACTTGAGTTTGGAGAGCCACCAGTACTGAGAGACAGGGACAAACAGAAAAGAAAGAAAAAGGCAGTAAGGAGAAGAAGAAAAGGATAAAGAGAGGAGAAAAAGTGGCGAGGAAGAAAAAAGGAACTACATATGGGGGTGGAGGTGTATAAAAATATTAGCAGCTACCACAAATGCTTCAGGGACACCAAAACTTAATCAGGCTAAGAATTTTTCATTTGGAGTTTGTGATCACAATTAATCTCAGGAATACATTTCTGAGGGAGCAGAGATCTCTATACCAAATAATGCTCCCTGGTTCCCAATCTACAGGCCTAACTTAGTATCATACTCCCTGCAGGTCAGTCAATACCAACAGCTGACCCACTGACCCTCATGATGCAGAGGCAGAGACAAAATCTGACTGAGTAAAATTTGGGATTCAGAGCCAGTCACTTGGAAATTATTTAAAACTAGAAGCCCGGTGCATAAAAATTTGTGCACTGGGGGGGCGGGGGGGGGGGTCCCTCAGCCCAACCTGTGCCCTCTCACAGTCTGGGACCCCTTGGGAGATAACCACCTGCTGGCTTAGGCCCGCTCCCTTGGTGGCAGATGGCACGCCCAATCCCACGGTGTCTGCCCCATCTCTCCTGGTTGCACACGGCAGGCCTGGATCCTGTGCTGGGGAAGCCGGCAGCTCGGGATCGCGCTGCCGCCCACCCCGCCCGGCCAGGATCTCGCGCTGGGGTGGCTTGCAGCTGGGGATCGTGCTGCCGCCAGCCCCAGGAGGAGTGGCGCTGTGGGATCTGCCTGCAGTATGCAAATTAGCCGCCATCTTCGTTGGTGGTTAATTTGCATATCATGCTGATTAGCCAATGGGAGGCGTAGCGAAGGTATGGTCAATTACCATGTTTGTCTATTATTAGATTTTTTTCAGTCCAAAATGGTTATTCTCTTTACCTTTCTATTTCTGTTCTATTCTTGCTGTCTGTTTCTAGCTATGGATAGAAGGAGGAGGCAGATGGAAAACTAAGAGGGGGAAAAAAGGGAGCAAGACTATATTAAAATCCACACATTTTAGAAAACAAACAAACAAAACCCCCAAAAAACTGGGCTCCTAAAAAAGTGAAACATACATACACAGAAGATAGCCAGAGAGAGGAGCACAGAGTTTACCCACTTATAGGTCTGAGTTAAGACACAGAGCCCAGCCTGCGTGGCTCAGTGGTTGAGCATCTACTTATAAACCAGGAGGGTCCTGGCTCAATTCCCAGTCAGGGAATATGTCTGGGTTGAGGGCTTGATCCCCAATGTGGGGCATGCAGGAGGCAGCTGATCAATGATTCTCTCTCATCACTGATATTTTTCTCTCTCTCTCTCTCCCTTCCTCTCTGAAATCAATTATATATATATGAGATTTAATGAGGTACATGGTGTTAGAAGAAAGTAAGTCAGGATTATAGAGAAACTGATTTAGGGACTAATATGAAGGACTAGAATGATCTGCATGAGGGTTACATTAGAACACAAAGCAGGGTTTCCTAGATCTTCACTGTTCTTTATGAAGTTTCATTTCACAGTATTTGAATGGGGTAGTACTGGGCCATTCTGGGGTCTTTCCACTCTAGTTTCCTGGGGTATGAGTGCTTGGAATTTGTTTCTTGTACCTATGGAAGAGATATATTTTAGGTCAAGCGGGACTAACTAAACAGGGAGACAAGGGAGCCTGTAATAAGAATTTTAATTACAGCGTAACAGAGTTCAGACATGGGATTCCTGACTACCAGTGAACACTTTGGGATAAAGCATGGGCTCTAATCAGGAAGAGCTCAGAGCAGCTCTCTTCAGGTTATTAAGGAGACTTTTAAACCTAGAATATTGAGATTCCATTTAGAATAAGTTTTTTTGTGTTTTTTTTTTACAGAGAGGAAGGGAGAGAGGAATAGAGAGTTTGAGACATCAATGACAGAGAAACATCGATAAGCTGCCTCCTGCACAGCCCCCACTGGGGGTATGCCCGCAACGAAGGTACATGCCCTTGACCAGAATCGAACCCGGGACCCTTCAGTCCACATGCCGACGCTCTTTCCACTGAGCCAAACCAGCCAGGGCTAGAATAAGTTTTAACTCTTATGCTGACAGCTTGGATGGTCCCCATAGAAGTAAAACTTCACTCACACCCTAGTTGGTACCAACATCTACCCATCCAGCAACAGAAGGAGGAAGAGGAGCTCTTTTATGGCATGGAAAACAGAAAATATTGGGGGTTGGGGGTTGTGCTTTATGATATAGGTATTGCAGGGGTCTTGAGTGTCATTTCCTTTTCCCCTAACACCAACACATAAATATATGTTTATGGGTCAATAGTCACATGAGTACATCCAGTCAGACTATGGTGGGAGCTATGGTCCTTTTAAACTCCATATATAAATATAGTGAGCAAAATGACCTTGTTAATTATACAGGAGATACTGAGAGATGGGGTATAGCAGAAATGTGGAATGGGGTAAGAGATCCCAATGACAATTTTCAGGAGGAAGAGGAAGAAATATGTAAAGCAAAAATCTCCCAGACTGACACTACGAAGAGCACTTTGGCCAAAACTTCATCCTTACTCTTCTCTTCCGAAAACTAACAAATGAGAAATGGGGGAGAGAGTGGCATGTCTCCAAAAACAGATCTTTCCTACCACTCACAGCACAAGAGACATGACTGTCCTTCCAGAGCTTGCTTGAATCCGAGCAAAGGGGGATCTGGCACTGAGCAGTGACTCACCTGTGAGATCATGTGATTATTCAAGGGTGGCTGTTGCTGAGACGTGGGTGGAAGAGCAGGAAGTTGCTGCTGCTGCTGCTGCTGCTGCTGCTGTTGCTGGGCAGTACAAGGGAGAAGGCTCCGGACAGACTGGGATGAGGTGACCTGGTTGCACACTTCTGGGGCACCTAGAGCCATACCTAAGGCAAAGAGGAGACCCACCAAGAGCTATAAGTGCAAGTCATGAACATACCACTCCTGGAGGGCCCAGCTGCAGGGCCCTAGTCTTTCTTTGCTGTTTCTCCTCACTCTCCTGTCCATTTCCCCAACTGTCTTGGGAAGATACACATATTAGCACGGATGCATTTCAGCTATCCTGATGATCGGAGTCCTCATCTTAGCATGTTTCTGTTCCCTAGGGACAGTAACCACCTTGACTGTCAATGTCTGGTTTTAGAATTGAACAAAACGTGAGGCTAAGTCACCTCCCCCGAAGTGCCTAGAATCTGTCCATCATGATTAGATATTTGAAAACATAAATGTTTATTTCCTGGGAAGGTACAGATTCCTAGTCCTTTAAGAGACTTGTTTTCTCTTGGATTTCTTCTCAACTTTCAGCATCTCACAAAAGTTGCTGAGAAGGCAGCCTTGCCTCTCCAAGCACATGCCTGTGTACACAAATATTCACAACCTTCATCTATTTTCCCCATTTCCAGGCTCTTCAAGTCATGCATGCATTCACACAAAATACTTTTAATGAATATCTACTATGTGTCAGGCATTGTATAATGAACTGAGTACACTAAAACAAAGAGAACACAGTCCTTGCCCTTAAGCAGCACAGGATCTCCTGACAAAAGATGAACACCCACACAATGATTATAATCTCATAAGGATAAGGATTGCATCACTGATACAAACATAATTGTACAAAAGCGAAGATGAGGAAGCAATAACTCCTGGAAGGGTTAAAGGGAAGGGTTTAAAGAGGAAGTGGCAGGAGAGATAGTTTTGAAGGATGAATAGAAGGTTCATAAGACTGAGAGGAGACAAAGCTAATGTCATATTCAAGAAATTGTTGGAGGGTCAGAGAAAGATAGATATCTTGAAATGAGATTGAGATGGCAAACTAGAGCCAGGAAGTTATGCTATAATAAGTAATTTAGATTTCACTATGCAGGGAATGGAAAAACATGAATGTTTTTAAGAGCGGAGTGATTTGATTAGATCTATGTTACAGATTGGTAAATTGCCTATAAAAAGGGCTGAGGATGGAAAACCAACTTGAGGGCTAGTGTCATAATTAAATAAGAGAAGATAAAGGCCTGTATAAAGGCAGAGGCAGTGGAACTAGAAAGGAGGTATCAGAGAAGGGCAGCAGAGACCCAAGAGTCAGAGGCAAAAATCTTTACCACTATTGACATCTTCTGAGGATAAGACCTACAGAACTTCTGGGATGAGAATCAGGTAATTCTTCATAGGCAGGAGGATGGTGGAACAGAGTTCCATTGGGCATAAAGAGCTAAATATTCCTCTGCTAAGAGTGCAACAGGAATAGATGGAGAAGGATTCACAGCAGATGAGAAGAGCTAAAGCGTGGCTACAGGGCTGGCAGGTGGAACTCATGCTCCTTTTCTCAGTGACAAGCTCCAAGGAAGCAGCCACAGAAGTACCTCTCTAAGTCCTAGCCTATTGGCTGCCACCAATGAATTATAAATAGCTAAATTCTCTGCTCTACAGACCCTCCTTATAATCTCAGAGGCCACAGAATGAAAGCAGCTACCTTCTCATCTCAGTATGTGACCTGAACCTGGGCTTATAGGGATGTCCCACCTCAGTCAGAAATCAGATCAAATAATCCAATCCAGTCAGTTTTTTTCAATTAGAAAAGGTCTGAAAGAAAATCAGAGAAAGTACTCAAAAGGACAATGAATTAATTCAAGAAATCAAAGTTCCCCTCCTCTGGCTGTGTTAGGTTTCCAGGACACAATACTGGGACAAGTGTTTTATTAAAAGTAAGTATCAGGGCTGGGGAGAGGTCAATGGGGAAAAAAGGAGACAAATATACTTTAAACAATAAAGAATTTAAATTAAAAAAAAAGTATCAGTGTGATTTTTTTGCAAACGACAAGCAAAAAATTATAGCATGACACAGGTGAGAAGCTGTAGTACCTGGCCTGGAGATCCTTCCTGCACTGCCAGCTTTACTGTTCCCAATGCTGTCACCCCGGGTGAGGATAGAGATTCCGCTGAAACTGCTGGCTTTGGTGACAGGGGGCCGCATGCTTCGAACAGAGCCATCAGAGTCCGTGCTGCTCCAAGGCCGTGGCTCCAGGGATTTGAGTTCGCTGTCTGTGCTGCTCTGGCGGCTGCTCGAGGTGCGGCTTAGCCCCTCACGGTTCCCCCTGTAGAGACCACAGTGGTCAGAGCACCCTCCACCTACCACTTCTGCAGAAGGGCTAGGAGAGAGTTCATTTCTATTCTTTCAATAACAAAGAGGGGGTGAGGTTGTGGAGAGGATGGACACTGACTTCTTGTTAGTTGGCTGGCCCACCAAGAGTTGATGAGAGCAGACAGAACAATACCCAGTATATTAACAAAGAGCGTGGGGGCACATCTGGAAGACAGCGCACTGGCAACTCAATACAACAGACCAGAGGTGGGTGGGAACCACACACATGATGCTGAGATTGGCTGTGGTCTCTTCCCCCAGCTCCCCACTGCGGGACCCCAGACATGCAGGAAATAGTGGGGAGCAGAGGGGTACCATCTCTTTCTGGGAGTTCTTAAAACAAAAGGACTCCTAGAAGTTATCAGTGCTAGAAGGCAGGAGTAGCCAATGACATGGATAGATCCCACAACAGGTCTTGCACATAATGTGTCTAAGACAGCAGAGGTGTTTCTTTCTTTTTTTTGTTAATCCTCACCCAAGGATATTTTTTCCATTGATTTTTAGAGAGAGTGGAAGGGAAGGAAAAAGACAGAGAAACATTGATGTGAGAGAGACACATTGATTGGTTGCCTGCTGCATATGCCCAATGAGGGCCGGGGATTGAGCCTGCAACCGAGGTATATGCCCTTGGCCATTATTAAACCCAGGACCCTTCAGTTCGTGGGCTGATGCTCTGTCTACTGAGCCAGACTGGCTAGGGCATTTTAAACAATATATATTTTTAAAATTGATTTCAGAGAGGAAAGGAGAGGGAGAGGTAGAAACATCAATGATGAGAGAGAATCATTGATCACTGCCTCCTTCACGCCCCCCACTGGGGATCGAGCTTGCAATACGGGCATGTGCCCTGACCAGAAATCGAACCGTGACCTCCTAGTTCATATGTGGATGTTCAACCACTGAGCCACGCTGGCTGGGCAGAGGTGTTTCTTATGACCACTGTTTCTGGGGTGGGAAGAGTATAGTGGACTAAAGGGGCACTCTGGAAAACTCAGTCTGATAGTCTGGAATTGACCTAACCTGTTTTGTGGAAGTTCTGTGTTAGCATTGGGGAACAATTGGTTCCAGGGTCTCTAAGGACTGAAGTCTTTGGCATGATCAAGCAAATATGCTCTTGGGACCCAGGACGGCAAGCAGCAGAGGATGGAACGTGCCTAGTTGCCTCCATGTAAATAACCCTGCTGCCCTAGGCAAGGTGCAAAGCTATAGAGAAAAGGAATTCATCCTCTCTTATTTTGCTCTAGAAATATCAGGGTTATCCTGATGATATATGCTTGTGTCTATGAAGTGCTATACTGAAGATAGATAGGATTGGATTGAAAGACCTAAGTCTTGTTGAGCTCTTACCACTTCTTAATCAATAAACAACCAAGAACGAGGGGTTTTCCTTTCACATCTCCTATTCCCAACAACTGATAATCTAAGGAAATCAAATGACAACATTTACAAAGATTTTGGTATGTATACTGGGGAGCATTTGAGCAAAACTCATAGTAGCTTGAGCTCCATCCTTTTCACCACCATTCTACCTAAGGTAAATAGAAAACCCCCTCCCAATCCCTTTAGTTTCAAAGACACCAGGCTCACAGTTATTCTACTATAGAAAGGTATTTTTCTTTCTCCATTAATTTTTAGAGAGAATGGAAGGGAGGGGGAGAAGCAGAGAAACACTGATGTGAGAGAAACACATCGATTGGTTGCCTCCCACATGTGCCACGACCAGGGCTGGGGGTTGAGCTTGCAACCAAGATACATGCCCTGACGGGAATATAACCGGAGACCCTTCAGTCTGAGGGCCAATACATTAACCACTGAGGAAACCGGCTAGGATGAAAGGTATTTTTCTTAAGGGGGTAATATTAAAGACAATACCTTTCTTTATAGACTACCTGTTCCAAAGGAACTATAGAGAAAATGGGCAAAATATTTGCCTGAGTCACTAGTTTAGCTATTTAGCTAAGCCAGTCATGGTGGGCTAATAACACATTGGCACAGCTGGTTAGCGACATACTAATTCTTCTCTGAATTCCAAGTAATTTATAAAGACCTCAAAACTACTCTCTATATCATTAGACTAGAGGGCTAGAAAATATTCCTGGTTCTCCAAAATTTTATCCCTTTTTCTTGGGGATGTCAAAGTAGAATGGGAAACAAGAAAGACGTATAAATCAGGGAATCTCCAGACCTCAAGTGAGAGCCAATAGCTCCATCTCAATGAACAAAGGCAAATCTACTGAGAGGACTCAATAAAGATGTGTGTGTTTTCTGGGGTAATGGGATACAGCAGTAGCAATGGATGAGGCTGCTTATTAGACATTAGAGCTTAAATTTTGCAAAAATCTTAATGGCCTTTTATACCTAAATCAAACACAGTACTATCTATTAGAAACATTCTGCCACTTACTTTTTCTACCAAAGGACAGTGAATGAGTCAACTTTAAACCAAACACCCTGGGAAGCTTGAGCCAAAGTGGCAGCACTTCTGTACTCATCCAGTTTCCTCCCCAAGATAGTGATGGCCAAGTTCTCAAAATGTGGCTCGTCTGATCATCTTCTGACTAACCTGAGAGTTAAATGACCTAAGTTGAGTCTTGGTCAGGAAAGAGATCAGTTTTCCTTCCCTACGACTACACCCAACATCTAGTCAAGTCTTTCCACTTTACTAAAAATAACAGTGAGGGAAAACTACCAAACTCAATTCTGAGCATTGGATTGGATTGTGTGTTAGAGAGAAGGGTGAAGAACAGAGAAAATTCACACTTTATACTCCTGTAAAATCAGAGCTGACTCAGTTTTTATAAGTAGATTCCATGCCATGAAAAGTCCAGTTTATTGTGTCTGGGAAGTGGGAAGAGAAGTTTGTGGAAGAGGTGGCAAAAATATCAGTAACCCTCATTGTGGCTTATTTATCAGTGCAATAGAATCTTTCAAAGGATTGGGAAGCTGCCATAGTTATTGCCAATTGTGGATGAGGAAATCTGGTATGTCAGTATTTATTTCACAAACTTGGGAATAAAGGTATAAGGCAGTTAGAGAAGATCAGCTTCTAATCATTAGAGTTCTGAACTAGTACCCAAATAGAGAATGAAGTACCCCCTTAAGAGTTCATGGAGCTGCATTTAAATGACCTAGATTTTTAATCAAAATTCAGTATGGAAAGCAGAATCATAAAAGAGGTCTGGATAGGAGAAGGCTGCACCTGCTAACTAGATCCCTCAAGCTATCCTATATAATAAAAGGCTAATATGCAAATTGTCCCCTTGAGAGTTCGGGAGTTCGCTATGAAGTGCGCTGACCACAAGGGGGTGGCGCGGAACATGGCAGGTGACCAGCAGCGGTAGCAGGGCGCTGAGGGAGCGAGGGAAGGAGGCGGGGAACCTGATCAGCCCCGATTGCTGGCCAGGCCTAGGGACCCTACCCGTGCACAAATTTTGTGCACTGGGCCTCTAGTTATCTGCATAGTTTGATATAGTTTGATGCTTCACAGCACTAATAAGGGCATCATTCTTAGCAGTAAGTCTGAATTAGGGCTCTGAATGGAACAATACTCAGATAGGAAGGAGTGATGCTTGTAGAGAGCTGGTGTGGTATGATAAAAAGTACACTGGACAAAGAGTCAGTTCCAGTTTTGCCACTAGTAGCCATGAAAAACGTGGGTTGGTCACTTAAATGTTTCTGCTTTTGTTTTCTTTCATGTAAACCAGTTTATCAAATCAGGACAGTGAGAGAACTGAATCAGCTAGTGTACTGTAGCAACTGTCAAGCACTGTGCACGAAGTCACACATAGAAGTTAGTTTAAAACTCCTGTTTATTATAGGTATTCTGGCATGAATTCTGACTGAAGTGTACAATATGGAACAGGAACTTATTTATTTTTTAAAAAGGGGGATTCTATCTCAACCACCACCACAAATGCAGAGCCCTTTCTACCTGGGGCTTTCATATGGACATAAGGGTGGGATAGTCTACGAAAAAAAGTTCAAAGATATGGAAAGGAAGATAAATCCTTCATCCCAAGAATGGAAAATCTCTCTATCCCAACTTTCAGATGGCTTAACTAACTTTAGAAAGGAAAACACGGAAGGGACAACTGAAGTACTGGGGATGAGAGCTCTAACTAATCTGAGTTAGTCAGGTCTTATCAAGCTTAGGATTCAAAAAGACAGAAGACCTTTGGAAAGGATTAGACCTGAATCCTGGTATTAAATATTGTGCTCTATAGTTTTTCTACAGTAAATGGGAAGAATATATTTAAAATGAGTTGGTGCCAGGATAGGGTCCTAAAGTAGCTCATCTCTCATCACCACCTTTAGTAATCTTCTGGGGTGGAACAGAGGCTGAAATAAAAGGGAGGTTCTCATGATTGCTTTGTGGAAAACGGAGAATATTAGATACTGGAGAAGTTAGTACAGTAGCTTTTGCCAACAATTAAGAGCAAGTCATGAACAATCACATAAAGGACATGCCCTAATGACCTCCTAAGGCAGACAGTCCTTTCTGAGGTTCTTCTTGGGCCTCAGAAGTGGGTCATCTTACCCATTACACATTGTTCCAAAGAGAGAACTACAAAGACAGAGGTGTTTGTATGTATATGTGTTAGTACTATTTCTTAAAGATACAAAACATTCCCTATGCTGGGTCAGGGATAAGCTCTTCATATCTTTTCACAGATTCAGAAAAGGTAGCTTAAAAGACATCCATTCTTTTACCTTAATATGTTGAACTCCAAAAATGCCCAATTCCAGCAAATTTCTGGGAAGAAACAGTACCTATCCCATATAACTATTTGGTCCCCTTCACCACCTATCCAGGACTTAAAATGAAATCAGCAAAAATAAAAATAAAGTCATTGAGCAAAAGCCATGTTTTTTTTAGTTTTTTTAATGGGGACAAATATCCAATGTTGCAAAAACCACAAACTGAATTATTCCACAAGCAGCCATGCATGGAGCAAACTCACTCCGCTGAAAAGATTACAGCAAAACAAAATAAAGCAAAACAAAACAAACAAATAAAAACAAAAACAAGGAAAGATATAGATTACACAGAAGTACCTAAAAATCTGCCTTCTCTTGTGAGAGCTAGAAGAAAAGGCTTCTTTGGAGAGTCTGTTGGTTAACATCAAAGAAAAGCATCATTACAGGATTATATTAACCTCACTGGAAAGCTCAATGAGAAGCAGAGAACATGCTAAGTGGTACTAACCTGATGTCATTTAGATATCCGTTCTGGCCAGTCTAGGTGAGGGGGAGAAAACGGAAAATAACTTATAAGAAAACAGCATGGCATAACCGAAAAGGGTGTCCATGATGCTATGAATACCCAAGGTCCTCAAACCAAGCTCACCCCCCAACAGGGAGAGAGGGAGCAGGGACAGGATGACCCACACCCACGCACCCAATCTGACTTCTCACCTTTAATGGGAAAGAGCATTGAGCATTTTTAGCCTTCCCAGAGTGTTTAAAAAGAGAGGTTGATAAAGGTAGGAGTATGGAAAGGAGGAAGAGGAAAGTATTAACCTAACTATTATTTCCTTTTTAAGCTCTAAATTTATTCTCTCTAGAGGTAAAGTGAGCATAATAATTGGTGTGCTTGTCCTAAAGAATGTGTTCAAAGAAAGGAAAAAGGGAGACAAGAGAAAGAAATTTCATTTTTTGGAAATCATCCTCAATGATTATTCCATTTCTGTCCTCTACACTGGCCAAAATGAAAGACATTCTGACCTGAGACCCAATGAGAGTAAGAACTGGGGAAGCAGGTACTTTTTAGAGCCTAGAAAAATGAGAAAATTAAAAGCCTGAAACATTCCTTTTGGGGATATTTCCTGAGAAAGCCATTGAGCTGAGTGAAGTAAGCTTTATAGTGGACTCCCAACCCTTAGAAAAAGGTACCAAGAGTATTGAGCAGAGTGGGCTCCACACAGAGCAGAGCCTATATGGGGCAGTTTTCCCAATACACAGCTCAGGCTCCAGAGAAGGCTGCAGCATTAGCATTTCCATCCAAATACCCTTCGTGCCACTTCTCTTTTTTTTTGGCCTGCCTTTTCCTCAACTCCACTCTTAATCATCTCCCTTTGACTGGCCAGGTTCCTCTCCACGTGGGAATCTTTGGAATATGGTGGACTTTGGCCATTTTTCTTTGTCTACACCTTCTGAGATTCCTGATGCCTCTACCTACAGGAAGATGTAGGAAGTGCTGAAATGAAAGTGATAAATCCACAAGGTAGGTAGACATATTCCAGTGTTGTTCATATGGAATATGTAGGTAGACATATTCCAGTGTTGTTCATAATTAGCCCCAATACCCTATTAAAAGTTGCTTGTACTTTCAGAATAACTGTGGCGTTGCTAATATACTGGCATGGTGGGACAGTCATTTTCCATGTGTCAGTGAAGCAGAGGTACACATCACAGTTTACTATGCTATGATGTCACTGGTACTTCTTAATCTAAAGAGCTCAGAGCAGAGCAAACTACTGAGAGGTAGTTTACTTTAGGGGTTAAGAGTATGGACTCGAGCGTGGCCACCTGAATGAAAACACCAGCTTTTACTAACTAGTGGTGTGATCTTAGGTTACTTAACCTCTCTCTGCCTCAGTCCCACATTTATAAAATGAGGAAAATAATATAACCTAGTATGAGGATTAAATAATTTATGCGGAGTGCTAAGAGAGTGTCTGAAAGATAGTAAACACTATATAAATGTTTGCTATTATCATTCACCAACCTGCTCTGTCACAATTTAGGGTCACCACCAGCCACAGCCATGTACAAATGATCTCTTTTCATTCCACCCAATTGGTTTGCAGGTAAAGGTTACAGCATCCTCTTTGAGGATTACACAATTATCCTGATTGGTAAGAAGGTAAGAAGATTCCTTCTTTTTGGACATTGGGCCAGAAGGTTTGTCCTATATCTGTCCCCAGTAAAGAGGATCCTTTGAACACGTGGGTCTCCTGAGACAATGGAACAAGTTCATAGAGGAGTTCAGTTTTCTTGAAGTTGGAGACAATAGTTTTCTGAGCTATGTGATGATGGAAAGATGTGTGTGTGTGTGTGTGCGCGCGTGTGCGTGTGTGTGTGTGTGTGTGTGTGTGTGTGTGTATTCTTCTTGGCGGAGGGGAGAGTGGGGAAATGGGAGGAGAGTAGTGTCCATCTAAGTATATTGCTTATAACTGGCTATGTTTTGACAATGAAGGGAGGCTGGTTTTCCTCTTTTGTTTGCTAATTTGAATGTAAGATGGTGCTGCTTTCTGGATCCTACATTTTCTGGAGATTTGTTCCCCTCTTGCCTATCTATGGCCTTTCCTGAATTTCTGCTATATTTCTCTTCAGTCTGGTAGGCAAAGGTCACCAGATACAGGAATATCAAGTATATTTGATTTGGCTCACAACTCTTAAGAATAAAGTTGCCTAAAATGACTCATTCTGGCTTTTGGCCCAAATAGCCAGTCCTATTCTAAGAAGCAAGTTAAGAAATATAGGAAGAAAGAAACTTTCTGTTCAGGTAGAGACTGGAGGGACTAGTGAGTGGTACCTTCTGTGAATATGGAATGTGGAGCTCAGAGAATAGATGCCAGATCTGTGCTCTAACAATCACCAACATATCCTAAAAATGAGGCTGGCCAAACAAGATAAAATGTATAGGCTGTGTGGACACTAAGTCTTCCACTTAGAAGCAAAGATGCCTAAAATGGATAGTGGAAGTGAGAGAGGGTAAGTGGGAGGAGGGTTTGACAGGCAAGATTCAGAGCCCTTCCATAAGCCCTGACAAAACCATTTCTATTTTCAGTCTAATCATATCCACCAAATTCAGCCACTCCATTTGTTCTCTTTGTATGCCATACAGCAGAATGTATTAAAAAATAATATAAATAAAACTCTGCAGCTTCCTAACAAGCCACATTTAATTTTAGAGATCAAATCTGGGGCTGGCTGATTTTGGTTAGAAAACAACAACAACAACAACACATTTATGGAGGGTTCATTCCATTCACAGTTCCAAAGATTAAGAGCTAAAAGCTATGGGCTGACATCTCTCAGAAGCTACACTTACCTCTCGGGCAAATATTCTCTCTCGGACCCTTTGATATTCCTCCTCTCTCTCTTCTATTGACTTGCTCCTCCTTCCATCCTGCAATGGAACTCTGATCTAGATCGATGAGCAGAATTAAGCTAGTTAAGTTCTCCTCGTACTGCAAGCTCACTGCACACCAGCAAGGAAGAGAAACCGGGAGAGTTTATAGTTGCCATCAAAAAAAAAAAAAAGAAAAAAAAGGGGGAAAAAAAAAAGCACTAAAATTTCCACTGGGTACATCTGACCATGCAGTTTGGGAGATCAGGTTTTCTGGATGGTTGGGGCCTCTCCATCTCCCCACCCCCACCCCCAGAGTATCAAGAACAACAACTATTTATGAGGATTGGGCTGCTTCCTTATAGTATTCAGGTACTCTCCAATCAGTAAGGATCAAGAGAACAGCTGAGGGAATAAACAACATTGCTCTGAAGGGAAAGCAAGGGATAGGAGGAAGCTAGAGACGGAGAAGAAACATTCATTTAGCAGAGCTGAATGTAGAAAAGAGTTTTACAGATCTAGCATCTGATATTATCCCTTCTTTAGTCACTAATGAATGCCATGTCCTGAAGATCCAAGTTGCACACAGCTCGGCAAAGAGGGCTTTGGAAACAAAATCCCAAAGGTAAAGCTAAACTCAATGCTTAAGAATTTTTTTCTCATCTTAACTATAACTCCTGGAGGGAGGGAGAGAGAAATTACAGAAATAGAGAAGAAAGAGAACAGAGCAACACAATGAGGTAAAGAGAAAGAAAGGGTGAAGAGAACAGAAAGAAGGATGGACAGAGAAAGGAACAGACAAGATAAGGTGGGAGGAGGGGAGAGAGAGCGATAGGAAGGGAAAAGAAGAAAATGGTGGATAGGGAACCTTATATCCTCTGAGAAATGTAGTGAGGTGACTAGAGGGATGGCTGAGCAGATCACCACCTCTGGCTGTCTACCACCCAACTCTCCAACACTGTCTTTCCTCTCTTGGCCTGTGAGTTATGAGCACTATCTTGGGGAGGGTGTTATAGAGTGTTCTTTCCCATGCTGCTCTTGAAGGCAAGGAGCTCTGAGGGAGGTAACCCATCAAATGAATGCCATCAGGTTATAAGATTCTGACCTTCAATTCAGAGGCTTTAGAAACTTTAGATGAAACAACCAAGAAGACTGCTGCTCTAGGTTGACTTTCCCCATCTTCACCAATCTCCAGAGATAGGCATACCTTCAGGAGTATCAACTTTTGACTAGATTTAGTTCTCACTAATCTTAACAACCTAAACTCTACTACATGTCTTTTTACAAATCCCATTCCAAGAAGACACAGGACTTTATGGCGCTATATTGTCTTCAGCCTCTAGTACTAGTAAACCAGTGGCAGAGTAGGAAGTACATAATGGGCTTTGAGGTCAGGCAGCATCTCAGCTCTGTCACCGCCGAGTAATGTCACTTCAGGCAAATAACATCTCTTAGCCTCAGTTTTCTTACATTTAAAGTGGGGCTAATCACCCCCATCTGTACTGGGGTGTGGAGATTAAAAGATAATGTATATGTGTTAGGAACAGAATCTAGTTCAGGAAAAACACCCAATAGAATAGCAATTACAGTGTTTATTATTAGTATCACAGACAGAAAGTGCACAGAGCCTAACCTACTGTGAACCAAGCCTGAAGCTGAGAGATAAAATAGGCACAAATTCCACTCATGTGCCTTGAGGCCTGAATAATTCCTGATCCACAGAAAAAAGGTTTTAGGAAAATGGAGAGAAGGGCATCAGGATGGAAAGGCTCTTTCTTATTTTTTAAAATTTGTTTGTCTTTTTGTATATTTTATTGTTTTCAATCAGACCCAGCATGTTTGTCCACAACAGATAATGGTACTTTTCTCAAAAAGACTCCCTCAAATACTCAAGTAACAAGCAGGAAAGTCCTGGTCTCAAGACGATACAATATAATACGGAAACTAATTTTGACTCTAGAGGTAAGATACTACTATAGTTATCATTAATTAGTGAGACTCAAATTGGCACTATCCAACCATGCTCTTCAAACCTTAATCCTGGTTCTCCACCTAACCTCCTTTGGAGGCCAAGCAGAAATAGGCTGATCTAAACTCTACATGTGGCTTGAAAACTAACCCCAAAATAATCACTTGCTATCTAAAGGGTGAGCTCAAAGTCAGAGGAGAAGCCAGGCCCATAAAGGAAAGGATGGGGCAGACTGTTCACTTCTCATTCCTATAGGAGTGGATCAAAAAGGGGATATTGTCTGAGGTTCCCAACATCAAAAGCCAAATTAACTCACTCACCTTGGTGGAAGGACTTGGGAAAAGAATTTGCAGAAAAGGAACAGAAACACCTTTAAATGTGGGTAAATCAGATCACAAGTTTGCCAGTTCAAGGCTAGCCCTGAACTAGGATAAGAGTGGAAGTGGGATAAAGTAGCTTTGAGTGGTTCCCAAAGAAATCCCTAACTATTAAAGAAAAAAAGAATGAAGTCATCAACTGAATCAAGGCAGAAGTAGGGAGGGACTTGCTTTGTCCCTAAATGATGTGGAATTAGAAGTCAGTGGCAGAACCAGGGAGTTCCAGGCCAAATAAGAAAACCCAGCAAACCTCAGCACCATGTCTCTCTGGGCTAAACGGTGGCATTCAGCACAACAAGTGTAGTCAACCCTCAAAATTAAGCCAAAGCCAACTCAGTATAGCTCAATACATTTTTCCATATTTCAAGTTTTCTCCATCCCACAAAAATTCTTCTGCCCTCCCAGTTTCTCTTACTGCACTCTCTCTCTACACCCACCCCTTTCCATTCTTTACCTGGTTATCATCTCGGTCCATACTGGCATCATCTCTCTTGAGAATGAATCTCTGTTGAAATTCTGTATTTTTCTCATCCTTTATATGTTCTGAGAACCTCTGTTCAGGGCTGCGATTGGGAGAAAAATGTGGAAGGAAGGAAGGAAAAAGCCCTTCTGTTAGGAAGCAGACCTCCTAGTACAGGTCTCTTAAATTCCACACTCCCATTCAGGGGATTTCTGGAGTCAGGCATTCAAAAAGTCACATAAGGTGTAATGAAATCCTCAGGGTCTGTTCTTTATACATCTACAACTTGTCTTCCTCCAAAGTTGTATCTGTCCTATCAGCAAAGGTGAAGAGAGGCCAGGGGCCAGTCTTCACAAAACATCAGTGCCGTCTAGAGAATCTATATCCAACACCTCACAGGAGTGAGGAAAGAGGAGGAATTGATGATATAGCCTCCCACCCCCACATCCACTTCCTTCCCCCGAAAGACATCTTGATCCTATAACCTTCCTCTTCAACCCCAGAGGCTATCCCAGGAAAGTCTTCCCAATCTGTGGTTTCCTCCCTTACATTCTTGTGTTACTGGTTTTGTTGATAATGACAGCTTTTCCAGTTTGATCAACATTGTGGTCCATCCCAAAATAGGCAGCTACCCGGTGTAATAGCATCCGGTGATATGAGGTCATCTGAGGGAACTTCTTGAACTGGTTACTGAAGGGAAAACCGGGGGGGATAAATAACAGCCACTTGTAATTTTCCTTAAAAGTATCTAAAATGGGGAATTTCTTAGGAGAAACAGACATATTATAAGAAAGATATTTATCCAATGGGAACCAAAAAGGTTCTCTCAGCTTCTTTAGCAATAGTCTTTTATAGACCCACTACACACATTAAGACTACTCCTTAAGTCCTAGGTCTCATCTACCTGGATAGTCTACAAGGAAAAAAGGGAGAAATTTACGAATAATAAAATATGGAACAAAGGCTAGCTGCTGAAAATATATATATTTTTTCAACTAAAGTTTATGCAATAACTTAAACACCTCACTTGGTTCTCACACATATACTTTTTAATACATACCCCGTCCCCCCCCCTCCCCCCCAACTCCTTTTGGTTTCCAGTGAATAATTACATCAAAATTCAGACTTTAAGGGAAAGATGAAAGAGGGAAATCCTAAAATTGTACCTAAATTTCTTTTGGTGCCCCTCCCACCTCTAAATTTGTATTTCATTCAAATAACTTACTTGTTGTCATTAATAAATTCCAGAATCTCCTGTTCTAATTTTAGCAGCATCATTCTGTCCCTGTTTAGAAAAGATTAAAACAAAACAAAAGCAGCCTCCCATAGGTATTCAAAGCAAGGATTGAGAAAACAACCTGCTCATTATAAAAGCTGAAGGGACAAAGAGATCCAAACCCCAATAGTGGACCAAAATGCAATGGCTACTGAACCTCACTGACTTTTCTTATGTTACTTTAAAAAAGGAAAATAATTAACAGAGTATGGAATCTCAGAGGGAAGGCCGGGGAGGGTAGGTGGGTGGGTGGGAGGTAATCAACCAAAGATCATGTATGCATATATGCATAACACATGGACACAGACAATAGGGTGCTGAAGGTTTGGGGGGCAGGGAGTGGGCAGGGGCAGGCTGGAGAGGGTCAATAGGGGATAAAAGGGGACATATGTAATACTTTCAACAATAAAGAATTATAAAAGAAAAGAAAAACAACTGTGTATGCATTTTGCAGATTCTGCTAACCATGTACTTTGTTATCCTTATCAGAAACCTAATTCTGTTGGCAGTCATATTCATATAAACACATACTTTACATTTATTCACCTAATTATTATTCTACATCCTATATGATTTTTATAGCATTTTAAAACTATTATGGTTTAGCTTATGTACAATTACTATTTTTTTCTGTGCTTTTTAATTGTACTCCCAAGCCTTCATATTTCTTTGACTCTGCATTCTTCTTCTGAATTTTTCTGAAAAAATTCTGAGAATTTTTCTCAACTCTTCTGAAAGGAGAAACCTCAATATGAGGATATTCTGAAACCCTCACAGAAAGTAAAACTACATTGAAGAGAAATGGTGGCAGGGGGATGGGTATCCTGAGATTCTAATGGAAAAATTCTGAGAAGCTACCTGGCCTTTGGGTATCCTTCTGGCTGCTGGCCCCTTTGCCCCATTCATCAAATCATGCTATTACCTTGGGTTCTTTTTCAGTGTGTTTACAAGAAATTCATGTAGGTCTATTCCAGTGGAGTCCGTATATTCTTGGCTGGAGTCTAAAACCACCGCAACAAAATAAATTTAAAATAAATGAAATTGCCTTGCATAACATCTAATCCCAAGCAGAAGCCTACAACCTGATCAGGAGAGATGAGAACAGGAAAGCAGAATCAAACGTTAGGGGTTTTAGCTTAAAAACCAGAATGACTTTGATTTGCCAGCCCCCCCAAATTCCTCATGACAATTATAGAAGGTAGAATATAAGTCATAGTTTTGCATCAGGATTATAGTGAAAAGCCACCTTACCAACAGTATTTACTGAATGCCCTCACCAAAACAAAGCTGTTTTTATTCTACTTAAGGAAAATAAGGTCCAGGTAAGGGCAATCAAGGCTGAATTTTGCATAATCTCAGCAAATATGCTCAAATGTTGATTACTTATATGATTTTTTTGTAACATTTTAATTCCATGGTTGCTTTTTTCCTCTCAACTATCATTTTATGGGACCATGTCTTTTTGCTATCAGCCCAAGAGTTTAAAGCCAAAGAGAACTTAATAATAATATGCAAATCTGCACTGCTAAAAATAGTTACTTTAATCATCCCAAAATATGAAAGGTATCTGGAGGAGCTGCAACCAGCGATGATCCATGTCACTGTTTATTCCAAAGCAAAAATAAAATCAGAATTGACTATGTCTTCCTATGGGTAGCACCAATGTTAATGGAGCAGCTCTCTGTGGTATGACATGAGCCCCTAAGACAGGGTTGGATAAAGCAGCAACGAAAGTAACTTTGTTAGGTACCTTCTCAAGCAACCATGAAGTCCATAGGACACAATGAACTGTTGGGCCAGTTAGGCCAGCAGATGCCAGACTTCAAGATGGAAGAAAGGGCACTGAAGAGCCAGGCCCTAGAACAGATTAAGAAAGAGGGAAAGTCCTCACCTCTAGATAGCATCTTCCTTGGAACCTTTTCTTTGTTTTTGTCCTTGTCTTCCTTTTCAGAGACATCCTTTGTGGACTTTTCTTCCTCTTTGTCAGAGGGGCAGCTGATGTGCAATTGAATTATATCCTTGGACAAGAGTAAAGAGAAATATAATCAAAGGGAAATGGATTTTAATTCTCCTGTAACCCCCTGAAATCTCAGAGAAGATAAATCTTGGGGTGGTAGCATTCTCTTATAGAAGAGGGTATTTTATTAATTAAATTGTTTTAGCTTTTGTTTTAAAAAAAGGATAAAGGCCAAACCTTTTCTACAATCACAGCCTTATATTATATAGGCAGCTCAAGTTACACTGGCAGTTCTTGGTATAAGAATTAGATGGAAATGGTTCTAACCACCAGAGGGAAAGGGAGTGGGTGGGAAAATAATATCCAGTCCTGGGATCGGCTTGTCTGCATCATCGTGGGTGGTCCAGGTGTGAAGATCTATACTTCATGATCTCACCCAGGCCATGCTTTACTATAATGGCTTGTATCGAAGCTTCTGATTTCCAAGCCTAATGTTGATGTGGTTGCTATACTAGTTTACAAAACAACTGCCAAACTCAAAAGCTACACTTACTCTTATAAAGGACCTACCTGGGTTTCTAGTGACCCATCAGCAAATGGGGCAGAAGACTCCTCACACACTGCCAGACTGCGTACCAACTTGAGCTTGGAATTAGACTGAGAAAAAACAAATAACATATATATTCTCTTGGCAGACATTCAGAAAGCTTTTGGCTGAATGATGGACATCCTCTTTGGCTCTGTTGCTGCTTCTATTAAATAAGGTTTTTTAAAAAACAGATCCTACTTGCCAGTTCCTGATTCACCTGAAAGATAATTCTCCCCACCCCCAAAGAAAGATAATTCTCCTGCCTATAACAGTAGACATATAAAAACAAAAAGGCTACTTTAGACAGATAGGAAAACCACTTCACTTGGCCCTCCCATTTCCACCGCCTTCTCTCTCCAGCCCAGTGCTCCAATTTCAGACTCAGAAGTTTACTGAGAATACACAACAGTAGACCTTAGTACAAAGACCCCAGATTTAAGAACCAGAAACCCTAGCTTTAACTCCTGTTTTTTTGCTTATGGACTACAAGAACTTGAACTAATTACTTGACCTCTCTGGGTCTCCGTTTTTCAATAAAACTGTGATAAAAATACTTAAAGAGCTGTTGTGAGAATTAGGTGACATAAAGTATATAAACATACGTATCATAAATAGTGCCTAGTGTACAGTAGACAGTAAATGCTAAATGACTCTAAACCTTAGGTGGTAACGATGGAAAGAAGTGTCTAAGAAAAGAATAAGGAGAAAGATAGAAAACCATTCTAAGAATTGGGAATTAATGTGATAAAAAGTGAATCCATTCGGTTTATTTCTACTGGTGGGAGAATCCCAAAAAGGTCTGAAATCCATTTTGCAAATCACTGCTCTCCTAGGGATCTTCAAAGTCAAAAACTATAGAGCAGCGGTTCTCAGCCTGTGGGTCGCGACCCCTTTGGGGGTCAAACGACCCTTTCACAGGGGTTGCCTAAGACCATCGGAAAACACATATATAATTACATATTGTTTTTGTGATTAATCACTATGCTTTAATTATGTTTAATTTTAACAATTGGGGGTCACCACAACATGAGGAACTATATTAAAGGGTCGCAGCATTAGGAAGGTTGCGAACCACTGCCATAGAGTGACTTATAAGAAATTTACCTATAAACATTTACTGAGTTCTTACAATACAATCGAGGTTTACCATGAATACAAAAGTACAAAACTTGGTATATGTATTCTATGTAGAGCAGTATAGTGAAAAATATTTGCAAGTCTGTCCTGGACCATGTGGCTAAGTTAGAGCGCGAGCCCAAGCACCGAAGTGTCACAGGTTTGATTCCTGATCAAGGGCACATACTTGGATTGCATGCTGGATACCCCTCCTGGTGGGGTCGTCAATGGGAGGCAACCAATCAATGTGTCTCTTTCACATCAATGTCTCTCTCTCCTCTCCTTCTTTTTCACTCTCTCTTAAAAAAACAAACAAACAAAAAAACTCAATGAAAAAATATCCTCGGGTGAGGATTAACAAAAACAAAACAAACAAATAAAAAACTTGTAAGTCTGAAGAACTGATTTCAAGCCTAGTTCTGCCACTTACTAATAAATGTCCTTTGTCAAACACACTCAGTCGCTGTAAGCCCAAGTTTCCTCAACTGTAAAATGAAGATAATAACTGTCTTACTTAACTCAAAAAGTTCGGGAAGGCCCTAGGTCAGTGGTCGGCAAACTCATTAGTCAACAGAGCCAAATATCAACAGTACAACGATTGAAATTTCTTTTGAGAGACAAATTTTTTAAACTTAAACCATATAGGTAGGTACATTGTTATTAACTTAATTAGGGTACTCCTTTGCTAAAAACGTCCTCAATCTGATTGAGGTACGTTTGCTGAGGTCGACCCCTTCCAACTCTCCACACTCGTCTTGTATACTTGTTTCGTCTATCTCCTTTCCGAAAACCGACTTCTGCGCATGGGCCACGAAGTTTCATTCGCACTGTACATGCGCGCCCCCACGAGGTATTTTGTGGAAGAGCCACACTCAAGGGGCCAAAGAGCTGCATGTGGCTCGCGAGCCGCAGTTTGCCGACCACTGCCCTAGGTGGTTTGGCTCAGCGGATAGAGCAGCCTGCGGACTGAAGGGTCCCAGGTTCGATTTCAGTCAGGGGCACATGCTTGGGTTGCAGGCTCGATCCCAGGTGGGGGGCATGCAGGAGGCAGCCAAACGGTGGTTCTCTCTCATCATTGATGCTTCTATCTCTATCTATCTCCCTCTCCCTTCCTCTCTGAAATCAATAAATATATATTAAAAAAAAAAGAAAAGAAAAAAGTTCAGGAAGAAGTGACATTGCAGTGAACATCCTCTGATTGAACTTTAATGTCAAGAACATCACTGTGGATTAGGCCATATAAAGCAAGATGCAGATTTATCATACATAGTGTGGCCTTCTTTAAACCCAAGCAACAAAATGGCTGGGCCACTCTCAAATTCTGCCATTACTTTTCTGGGGGAAAAGGGTGGATGCCCTTAATTATTACTTCTGGTGATAATTCTTCCCACTGCAAGAAAAGTTTAACATTTTATAGTTTTCCAACTAAAATTAATATGCTAGCACATACTAATAATATACAGTCCTTCCTGGTAACACTACTTAAAATAATCTGTGATGTGCTAATTTTATCATACAATGATTAAAAACTAAGTCTTCCTCCTTGTCCAACCTAAAAAGTAAAATATATATTTTAAAAAAGGGCTATATTTTTAGGATGTTCAAAATCTTGAATCATTTCTACCAATGGGGCATGATTAATCTAAAAAAAAATTCATAAAGAAAAAAATGTTGAGGGAAAAAAGTAGGACTCATATAGCAGCTATTCTCAGAGAAGCCAGAGCTGAGTAGAGAAACTAGCATTACAGTAGAACTAGGACCAATTTGCTCAGGCTTTTGTGGGTATCCCACAGTTAACAGAAATACATGTGGCTGAACCAGAGATAATAGAGAAAAATATAGCCAGACCTTACAATAGGATATGTATGCATGCATGTCTCTGTGTGTACATGTGTATGTATATTCACAATTAGGCAGAAACCTTCACCTATGTATAATGCAAATAAATGAGATATTAGTGATAAGTTTATTTGTAAAATGTATTACTAATAACACCAGGAAAGAAATTATAGAGAAAAGGTGCTCACCTTGGCTCTTTTCCTGGCATGACCATGGTTGGATGTCCGCCTCTGTTAGAAGGGGATTAGAAAATATTAAAGGTGGGGAAAATCAACACAAGTTAAAAGCAATACAAGTTTACAAAGAGAAAGCACTAACTGCAAAACTGTTACATAGCCAAATTATGATGAGACCCACTTGGTGTGGTTATTCCCCTGTGCTATAACTCTAGCAACCATGACACAGAAGCCACTACAGGCCACTTACAGACAAATCACCATTCACCATGCAGACAAAAAGTAGGAAGATATTGACTGGTTGGCCTATTCCACAGATTGATAAAAATTACTTTTGGGTAAACCACAGAACACTCTTGTTTATGATACTTGTGGACATGAAATATGACTCCTAACATCACTTATAATAATATCTTTATAGGACAATCCATTCAGAGTTCCAATCTGAAATATCCAAATCACCTATCCCTATTGCTGCAGAAATGGAATAAAGATCTTGTCAACCGTCTTCCTCCGACCATTGTCCCAGTTCTAAGCTCCTGGTGGTGGCTCTTATTATAGACTGCCTGGGTCAGGAATACAAGATGGGACAGGATAAAAAGTAGGGAGAATGGAAGATATGGATAAGACCTCCGGAGCAAAGGGAGGATAAGGAGAATGGGTAAGGAGTAGGGTAGAAGATGAAGGATGAGGGCCTGAGGTTGGAGGAGGGAAGAAAAAACTAATTAATTGATGAAGTTTCTGAACAGCTGAAAAGTCAAAATGCGGCTTTTGGAAAGAGGCTGGGTAGGGTTATGTACGGGATGAGGCACTTAGGGCTTCTGAGATGATTAGAATGGAACTCACTGGCACTGGAGTAGAAGAGAACTGAGGCAGGTGGGTTGGGGAGGGAAAACAAGACAGAGTCAGAGTACCAGCACACTCCTGGGTAGGTGAGGATTTCCTTTTCTTCGTTGTCTTCTCTAGTTACTGAACAAGACAACTACAATGCAAAATGGAGAACCGGAAGAGTGAATGGAAAGAGTAAGAAATGACAATGATGGTGGATCTGGTCAGTGGCAAGATCTTACAGTAAGGGAAAAGTAAGAGTCCAGGAATATGAAATAGTATTTTGTCATTATTTTTTCAGATAGGTAATAACAAACATTCAAGAGGTATTAATGGGGGCATCTGTCCTCCAGCTACCTGGTTCTCTCAATTAATACTGAATTTCTTATAATCTTTCCAGAGATCTTTTATGCATATAAGCTTATCGTACATGTGTATACACACAAGTTTATTTGTTTTTAAACCAAATAGAAGTAGGTTGTACACATTTCTCTGAACCTTGCTTTTAAACTATTTTTTTTCATGGATATCATTTTATAGAAGATCTACTGTCTTTATTAATGGCTACATGGTATTCCATTGTATGGCTGTTTTATAACTTATTTTACCAATCCCTTAAATTGCACCATTTTGGAAGTTTCTGAATGTCTGTTAGTATAAACAATGTTTCAATGACCATACACTGAGTATACCTAAAAATAAAGTATATTTTTATCCATTTAAAAATTTTATATGGTAAAGTATTACCAATTGCCTTTCAATGAGGTTTTATCAATTTATAACCCTACAGCAATGTATGTATAAATCTGCTTATTTTCCAGAATGGATAGTTTTCATTCAATAATCAAATATATATTAAAAGTATAATATATCTACTAGACACCATGCTAACTACTAGAGGATACAGAGATAAAAGACACAAACCTTGTCAAAAAGGAACTCATAATCCTGTTGAAGAAGACAAATAGACAATTACAATATAGTACATTAAGTATATTACAGAGGTTCTTGTGGAGTGCTACAGGAACACACAGCATAAGTGTCAAAGTCAGACCTTAGCAATATTGAGTGCCTGTAAGGAACTGTGTTGGGCCTTAGAGATACAATGATACGCCCAAACTGACCTAATCCTGGGCCTCAGAGCTTAGAGTTCTGTGGAGAAGATAGACATTAATTGAAGAATTATACAATATAGGTCTGCAATGGGTGAGTAAGGTTGTCAAGGAAGGCTTCTGGGAGAAAGACACATTTGGATTGAGTTTTGAAGGATAAATGGATATTAGACAGATGTTGGCCGAGGGGATTTAGGGGCTGGAGGAGACCAGGGGAAGAATACAAAGGAGGGCATTCTAGGCAGAAAAAGCTTGCACAAAAGCATGCTTTCCCAAAACTTTTCAGTCTCTATTTATAACAAGGTCAAAGATTCCTATCACATAGGCTGAAGCATAGGACGCCAGAGGTGGATGCCTGGCAGGTAAGGGACTAGGTCACAATATGTAAGGCTGACAAATCTGGGACTTAGCCTAGGGCAATAAGACACACAGAAAGTTTGAGGAGAATTAACACAATCAGATCTTTATTTCACAACCATCTTTCTAAAGCAGTATAGTAAATGAATCAGAAGGAATTACAATTTTAAAGGCAGAAAGTCCAGCTAGGAGGCCATAACCAGTTGGTTAACTGAAGGAAGGACCCATCTAAGTTCAATATATGTTAAAAAGTCAGAGCCTGTCCATTCTAAACTGAATCTCAGAACCTGCCTTTTATAGCACTGTTTCCATGCAAAAGATGTTCTGAGCTCCAATTGCTGATTCCAAGAATATGTTTCACACAGTATAAGTAATCAAAGTCCCCTTCCCCCAAACTTTTCACCTCCAGTGCATACCAGGCGCTCCCTTGACAGCATCAGTAAGATTCTTGGGGAGACTTCTAGAGTGTGAGTCAGGGGGAAGGTAGGGAAAAGAATAGCACTTTTAGTGTTGTTGAAGGGGTACATGATCTTTTGGGAAATGGTAGAGGGGACAGGGCTTCCAAAGGGTGGCCAAAAAGACTGGAGACTTTGCAGAAGGAGCAGGGGCTCCAGTAGATGGCAGCAGCAGCTCCACCTGCTCTAAGGAGCTGCAAAGGAGTCAGAGGGGAAACAGGTTCCCTTCTCCCTGCCCAACTATTTGTATATCTATGTGAAGACATTTTTAAACCAAGTGAGTGTCCATAGGCATATAAAACCTATACACATCCTTTCTTTTCTACCTGTCTTAAAGAAATACATAAAATAGGAGTTCAGAACATAGCTTAAAATAATCTCCTGAGAACAGAGTAACTTGGACCCAAAAGTTCATTTAATTATCATCTTCCAAGTACCATGACAGTGCATAGTTAAACATTCTTCATATATCTTCCCTAGCGAATTAAAATTCATTATTGGTACCAGTGGAGGCTAGAAGTATAGATGAAACAGTGGCAGACTGTCTCCACAAACTCTGGAAGGATAGGCAGGGAATGACAACTCACATGCAAGATAATGGAAGAAAAAGCAGCCAGGAGAGAGATCTGGCAAACTGTTAAGAGGAAAGACAGAAAAGCAGGCAGCTAGAGAACATAATATTTCAAAGAGCTGCCTGATTTTAATTGATCTCTTTATGTTGTTGCTGTTTTAATCTTTAAAGAAGACAAGGCCTAGGTGTATTGGGTTGTCAAGGGAAATTATGCTTTAAGTTTCCAGACTCTCCAAAATGTTGGTGCTACTGCTTTTTAAACTAATTTACTAGAGTTAACAGTCTATTTCCTAAGCATATAATAAATACTAGTTTCACTGCTGGGCATGAAGGAAAGGTTATATGTAATTTGGGCTAGGATAACAGAGGAAACCAGCAGTGACCACGGAAGAAGAGAAGGACTGGAACAAGTAAGTTAGGTGAGACTCAGGGTCTGGGATGCCTGGGTACAGAGGAGCCCTGAAGGAAGCTCAGCTGACCATCACCTACTGCTATCATGTCTGCACTGTCATATGAATCTGGATGGAGAACACTGCAACCAAAGAGTGAAATTCCTCCCACTTACATTTTCCAAGTAGCAAGTTCAGAGACTATTTCTGAACCAGAAAATGCTGACTGCTTTAACACAACCAGGATATGAATTTAACACTGTGTAAAACCAGGCAGCCCCAGTTTTAAGAGTTTCTTGTATGAGCCATATTATGACTTGTTAAATATGTGTTTGTATACAGTTTATTTTTATTTTATTATTTTTTAAAATATATTTTATTGATTTTTTACAGAGAGGAAGGGAGAATGAGAGGGATAGAGAGTTGGAAACATCGATGAGAGAGAAACATCGATTTAGCTGCTTCCTGCACACTCCCTACTGGGGATGTGCCCGCAACCAAGGTACATGTCCTTAACCGGAATCGAACCTGGGACCCTTCAGTCCTTCAGTCCACAGGCCGACGCTCTACCCACTGAGCCAAACCGGTCAGGGCTACAGTTTATTTTTTGATAGTTAAAAAATATCAAAATATAGCAAGAAGCAGTGTAACTCAGATCTAAATGGGTTAGGGCTTTCACTCTTGTCTTCTTTCGACTTCATTATGGAATCTATGGCAAAAAGGGAGGGAGATATTTCTTGAGAGCTGAAGTTGGGTTTTTAGGGAGAATCAAGTGTTCTTATAAGTGACTGGCTTCCTATAGATCCCCCAACGCCACCTATAAAGACCCTTCTGTTCAGGTATAAAGAGTGTGCATATATGCACTTCTAATCCTTACCTGTGTCTCCTGACGCAAACTGGTATCTTCACTCTCTTTCTCAATTTCTTCTTTACTTGGAGTCTTAGATATAAACTTATTTTTGCTTACAGATTCTTCTACCAGTTTTTTTTCTGATTCTTTCATTATTTCCAGGGTCTCTTGAGTAGTGTTACTATTAGACATCTTCTTCAATAGAATACAGTAGGCTCTATGGACTCCTAAAGAAACATCAAATGCATTAAATAAGAGGTGTGTATTCATACTTAACACATCACACAAGACTTGTATTGCACATACAAGTCTTCAGTGGCTTCCCTATAACCCAGAAAAAGGCCCTCTGACAAACACTATCTTTGGATCTGTTTATTTTCCTCTTTTGGTTGTTGTTTTGTTAATCCTCGCCTGAGTATATTTTTCCATTGATTTTTAGAGAGAATAGAAGGGAGAGGGAGAGACAGAGAGAAACATCGATGTGAAAGAGACATATCAATTGGTTACTTCCTGCAAGCACCCTGACTAGGGCCAGGGAACCTGCAACCAAGGTACATGCCCTTGACTGGAATCGAACCCAGGACCCTTCAGTCCGCAGGCCGACACTCTATCCAATGAGCCAAACCGGCTAGGGCTGTTTATTTTCCTTTTTAAAAAAGCTTTATTGAGGTAAAACTTTATACAATAAACTGCATATAGTTAAAATGTACAGTTTAATGAGTTACAATGGTTTCACATGCATATATTTGTGAAACCATCACCACAACCAAAATAATAAGCACATTTATCACCCCAAACTTTGCCCCTTCTCTTTGGTAAATCCCTCCTCCCTTCCCTGCCTTTCCCAGCCAACCACTGATCTGCTGGCACTACACATTCGTCTCCATTTTCTAGAATTTTAGTTATAATTACCTGGATTCTTTTACTCAGCACAATTATTTTGAGAGTCACCAGGATTTGGTTCTAAAGTAATGTAGTATGAATCCTCTTGGCACCTATTTCCCTCCCTTGTTCCCTACAGCAATCTGCACACATTTTTAGCTTGAGCACTTCAAAGAGTTAACTCACTAGACTCTCGAGAAAGAAAAATCTATAATAATAAAAGCATAATATGCTAATTAGACCGGATGACCTTCCGGACGGAGGGAAGCCCAGGTCCTGGGTGCCTGCCGGCGGCCAGAGAGAAGCTGGTGCCAACAGCCGGGGGAAGGAAGGCCTACTCTTTTTTAAAAAATTTAATTTAATTTAATTTTATTGTTTAAAGTATTACAAACAGTAGTATATATGTCTCCTTTTTTTCCCCATTGACCTTCCCCCGGCCTCCCCTACTCCCCAGCACATGCCCCCCCCGCCCCCCGCCAGTGTCTTGTGTCCATTGGAGGAAGGCCTACTCTTGTATGAATTTCGTGCATAGGGCCTCTAGTATATTATAAAGCTCCATTCACTAACAGAGAGGACCGATCTCCTTTCCTAAGGGAGAAATTCCACAGCTATCACAAACCACAACATTGTTACCAACTTCAAGCCTCTCCCCCATCAAAAAGCAGCAAAATAAAAAAATGGTTAGAGTACTCTAGTTATATGTCCTTCAGAAAGACTGGGTCTCTCCCCGGAGGAAGGGAGAATCTTTTCTTTGCTATTCACTATTTTTATTCAGTCATTCTACTGCATTCCACGGATACAGAGTATCTGTAGTGCAGGGGTGGCCGGCTCTTTATCACTTACTATTGCTACCTGGGAAGTCTTGTAATGAAGTCAACACAGTTTTCCAAGTATACATTTAAAAATATATTTTATTGATTTTTTACAGAGAGGAAGGAAAAGGGATAGAGAGTTAGACATCGATGAGAGAGAAACATCAATCAGCTGTCTCCTGCACACCCCCTACTGGGGATGTGCCTGCAACCAAGGTACATGCCCTTGACCGGAATTGAACCTGGGACCCTTGAATCTGCAGGCCAATGCTCTATTCACTGAGCCAAACCGGCTAGGGCCCAAGTATACATTTAGAAACAGAAGTTAATGCTCTACACAGATTCATGTCCTCAATCACTGAAGTCAAACACGCTTAGCTCTAACAATGGTTTGCAGAGGTTTCTCCTTAGATGGTTAATGACTGTATTTTAATCCTGAATACTTTCCCTCCTTTAAAAATAGACTGAAAACTCTCCCAAATGTCATGTCTATTCCATGTAGCCCTAGAAATGAGCTAAACAAACAATCAGCAATGCTTTAAAAAAACCTTTCACACTAGACATTTTTTCATTTTTCAAATCAGTTTAATGGCTAAGACCCAAAGACTAAGACTCTTAAGAAGCACAGGTAAGTTCATCCTGGCATAAGATAGTCTGCAAGATCATTGCTTTGTTTACCTTGTGGCGGCTCTTGAGCAGCTGTCTAGAAACTTAGTTTGCATAGTGCTAGATAAATTCCCTTTAAAAGCCCAGAAAGTCATTCATACAATCATAGTCATACATCTGAATTTAAAGATGAGAAGTGTGGGAAGAAACTGACTACAAAAGAAAATGGCTGATGTTCTATTTTTTAATTAACTGATTCAGTACCTAGAGACTTCTATAAAAAGAGTTATAACCTACACAGCTTTATGGATCATTGGTTGTACATAAGAACTGCATATACACATATATTTATCCACCTCCCCTCTCCATGAGTAAATCAAGCCTCCATTCTCTTCAGTTTGAAATATAGTAAAACTTGGTGCATGCCCTCTCCGTATCCCTTAGCTCGAAAACATCAATAATGATCAGAATCAGAAAAGTTCTTAGATATCACCTCATGTAATCTCCCCTCATGCTCCCAAAGAAGAGCTGGAAAACTCCTGGGACAGATAATTTCACTAATTCTTAAACAGTCTTAACTGTTATATACTGTAGTTGCACCCTATCACAGGCTGCAAACTGCTTCAATCTTTATTCTAAATCTGCCTTAGGATCACACAAAATTAAGTTTACTTCTTTTTCACATGATAGACCAACATTTTTCTTTTTTAGGCTTAAATAGCCTCACACAGATTTCTCTGTCAGAAAGAGAAGTTGAGGGGTGGGGAGGTGGTGGAATTGGATGAAAGTGGTCAAAAGGTACAAACTTCCAGTTATAAGATAAAGAAATACTAGGTATTTAATGTACAGCATAATGACTATAGTTAACATTGTGTATGGTATATTTGAAAAGACTTAAGAGTCTAAGTAGATCTTAAAAAAGTTTTCACTATAAGGAGAAAAACATTTTTTGGTAACTATATGAGGAGATGGATGTTAACTAAATGTATTGTGGTAATCATTTCATAATATATATATGTCAAGTCATTATGTGGTACACCTTAAACTTACACAGAGCTGTATGTCAATTAAATCGCAATAAAACTGGAGAGGGGGGTATAATATGGAAAAATACAAAGCAGCTGGTTGTTTCTTTTTCCAGGATGGTCCTTAATTATCAAACAGGTATATTTCTTCAAATCAGTGACAACTTTGCCACTCCTGTTCACATGTGGGTCAGAAAAAGCTCAACTATCTGACTAACTTCACGATGTCCCAGCACTGTTGCTCAGTCAAAGCACTAAGGAAAAAAACCCAATCAAACAAAAAATGATTTTTCTTAACAGTCATATTGGAATAGGGTCACATATTCTAACTCAAATTTTAAGAAGCCACATGGTTTCCAGGTTTCCTTCATTCACTGAGAAACAGAAAAATTTGCACTTTAGATACTTTAAAACATCCATAAAACAGACAGTGATTAATGAGTCTATTTTTAATAATTTTGAGAGTCCTCTCAACTGAGGTCACTGGCCTCTTGAAGAGCTGTGTAAAACAAAGTAATTCGTACTCTGAGGAAAAATAAAGCAGCAGAGGAAAAGGTACAGTAGCACATTATACTGGCTGACTACTTAAATCTCCTCTTTCTTCTACACTCAATCTATCCCAGTCTTTCTTCTGGTGTCTGCCTTCCTCTAAGGACACATGATCAGGGAAGATGATCACATTCCTGAGACCTAGGAGGAAGATTTTAATTAGCTGGACCAATTGTGGTAATTCCTTTTCCTTTTTCCTGTTTTGGGAAGGGACAAATGACTCATCAACACTAAGACATGAGAGGATTTTGTTGGGTGGGTGCCTTCAAAGAACAGCTTCCTACTGTATTATTATTATTTTTTTAAAAAAAGGTCACTATAAAAAAAAGGTTGTTATCTTCTGCTGAAGGTTGTCTTATACGCAGATGATGCCTAGACTGTGGCAGCATCCTACCAACACATGGAAGATGGTAGAGCAGAGAGAATAAGTCTGGATCCTTGATGCTGTGGTGCAGAACAGACATTGAATTAGTCAATCTGGACCCCGCCTACCCTCCCAGCTCTGTACTTCTTGATGTGTGAGATCACAAATCCTCTTATCATTTAAGCTATTCTGAGTTGAGTTCATTGTTCCTTCTAGCTAAAAGCACCTAAGATAGTCAGAAAGGGTATGTTAAGCCCTGGCTGGTGTGGCTTGATTGATTGGAATGTCCTCCTGTACACTGAAAAGGTTTTGGGTCCAATTCCCACTCAGGGCACATATCTAAGTTGTGGGTTTGATCCCCAGTTGGGGTGCATATGAGAGGTAACCAACTGATACTTTTCTGTCGTATCAATGTTTCTCTCTCTAAAAAAATGAATAAACATCTCCAGGTGAGGATTAAAAAAAGAGGGAGGAGGGAGTATCTGGACCAGACAGAGAAACCTAGCTCCACACATAGAAATGACTGACAGGGACAGAGATAATAATAATCAGCTAAAAATTTTGGAATGTTTACAGGCACTATTCTAAGGTGCTTTATGTATCTCATTTAATCTTACAACAATCCTATGAGATAAATATTATTATCATCACTATTTTACAGATAAATAAACTGAGTCACAGAGAAGATAAATAATTTGCTAAGTGGCATACAACTGGTACACGGAACAAGTAGGACTCAAAGTCAGGAAATACAGCTCTAGTGCTTGATTTCTTAACCTTTAGGCAATACTTCTTCTAACTAAGGCCAGGCAAGAAAATGAAATGTCTATCAAAGATACAAAGGAGCCCTATCTGGTTTGGCTCAGTGGATAGAGCATCGGCCTGCGGACTGAAGGGTTTGGGTTTCATTTCGGTCAAGGGCACATGCCTGGGTTGCAGGCTTGATCCCCAGTAGGGGCGTGCAGGAGGCAGCTGGTCAATGATTCTCTCTCATCATTGATGTTTCTATCTCTCTCTCCCTCTCATTTCCTCTCTAACATCAATAAAAATATATTTTTTAAAAAGATACAAAGGAATCATGGAATCTCATAATTGCAAGGGGACTGAGCTCCCTCCTCCTGCATCCATAGTCCTCCACAGTTAGGTTCCTGAATCATCAGAAACTCTGAAAAATGGTTGCGCTGACCCTGCTTGTATATACCTCTAGTGAAGGGAAAGTCTTTACCTCTAGATACAAACCTGTGTGTGTGTGTGTGTGTGTGTGTGTGTGTGTATTATAAAGGCAAAACTCATCTTCCTAATCTCACTTCCATGTCAGCCTCTTACAGAGGCAACTTTATCTTCATTTTCTAAACATTCCCAGCTTCTTAAATCAGGTCTTCATATCACATGGTCTTGAGTCTCCTCACCATTTTACTTGTAGGGTACAAGAGGCTGTCCTCAAGCTAACAAAGGCAAATGAGGGGTCAGAATGTTACTATTCTAGAGTCAAGATTCATCAGAAGATACACTGAGCTCAAAACAGAATTTCTTGAGCTCTTTCATCCTCCAAAATAACCTTTAACTATAGTCACTTCCAGTCCTATAATCCTATGCAGAAGGCTCTCCTTACTTTTAGGGCATAAGGATTCCTGGAAACAAATTTTTCTGGGCCAAACAAAAGCAAAAGATGCAGCTCAGGGACAAGATAATTAATTCACCTAAAAATAAAAAAGCCTTAAAAATAAAAAGTGAGACTAAAGCCAGTAGAAAAGGTTTAAAAGGCAGAGAAGTAATTTTCACTCTTCATGCTTTAGTATAGAGAGGAAACTGAGGCTTGGAAGGTTTTTTGGTGGGAGAAGAAAGGAACTATTTCATATGCAACTTGACCAGAACAAAGCAAAGACATTAAATTCCCAGGAGAGCCTAGATTTGTGCTTCCCTACAACCTATTTGTGCACATTGTACATTTCATCCAGGCAAACAGCACAATTTTAAGGCAGAATGTCTCCTGAGGACACTGAGTGGGCTCAAAGCTACACAGAGAGGGCTGTCAGAAGTGGGGGGCAAGGAGAGGGAGTGAGGAAATAAGATGATACAGGGGATGATGACTGGGAGCCAAGATTTAGCAATTTTCAGAGAGAATACTGCATATTCCCCATAAATTTTTTGACTGCCACGGTAAGTACCTGCCAGAGCACAGTGATATTATATATCCTTCCATCAACTCTATAAACAACTTTCTAGGCATTGGGCCAAAAAGAATACATTATATAGGGACACTCAGAAACAGAAGGGCAGGTTCATTTTCTTTCTTTCAATCCATGGCCAAATAGAACGCAAGCACGAAGACAGTATCTAGAGGCTAAAAATGCTGACATACTCTATGGCAAAATACCTGTAAACTTTCCAGTCCTTTACTAATTTGTATATCAAGACTAAATTACTCCTGCCCAGCGGTGTGGCTCAATGGTTGCACTTCAACTCATGAACCAGGAGGTCACGGTAGATTTCAGTCAGGGCACATGCCCTGGTTATGGGGCTGTGCAGGAGGTAGCCAACAGGTGATTCTCTCTCATCACTGATGTTGTCATCTCTCTCCCTCTCCCTTTCTTTCTCTGAAATCAATTAAAAAGAATATTTTTAAAAAGAGTAAATTACTCCAAATTGATACCCATATTTTATTTTTATTTTTTAAATATATTTTATTGATTTTTTACAGAGAGGAAGGGAGAGGGATAGAAAGTTAGAAACATCGATGAGAACACACTCAGGGGGCAGACTCAGTGAGCACCAAAGCCCCATTGAAGCAAGTCTTGCTCCGGAGGGGTGTCTCCAGCACAGAAGTTCTCCCACTGCAGACACAGCTGATTCTCACAGCCAATTGGCCTGGAGGTCAATCCCTCCCAGTGTTACCGACAACAATCAAGGCTTAACTACAACAAGACTGTGCACAAACAGTCTTGGGGGGAAAAAGACCACAAGGGGGTGCACCAAGAGTGTTCACCTCTGGTAATTGGGGAGGCTGACCCACTGGGCCCTATAGGACACCTAGCACAGAAAAACACTCTATCAACACAGGGAAGCATAAAAAATGCAGAGACAAAGAAACAGGACACAAATGACAGAAATGGAGGAAAGCAAACTACTGGATATAGAGTTCAAAATCACACTTTTAAGGTTTTTCAAGAACTTTCTAGAAGCCACTGATAAATTTAGTAAGACACTCAAAAAGACTGGTGAGACCGCCGATAAATGTAGTGAGATCCTCAAGAAATCTAGTCAGACCCTCGAGGTTATGATAAAGGACCAACTGGAAATTAAGCATACACTGACTGAAATAAAGAATATTATACAGACTCCCAACAGCAGACTAGAGGATCGCAAAAATCAAGTCAACGATTTAAAATATGAAGAAGCAAAAAACACCTAACCAGAAAAGCAAAATGAAAAAAGAATCCAAAAAAAAGAAGATAGTGTGAGGAGCCCCTGGGACAGCTTCAAGCATACCAACATCAGAATTATAGGGGTGCCAGAAGAAGAGAGAGAGCAAGATATTGAAAACCTATTTGAAGAAATAATGACAGAAAACTTCCCCTACCTGGTGAAAGAAATAGACTTACAAGTCCAGGAAGTGCAGAGAACCCCAAACAAAAGGAATCCAAAGAGGACCACACCAAGACCCATCATAATTAAAATGCCAAGAGAAAAAGACAAAGAGAGAATCTTAAAAGCAGCAAGAGAAAGAAACTCAGTTACCTACAAGGGAGTACCCATACGACTGTCAGCTGATTTCTCAACAGAAACTTTGCAGGCCAGAAGGGAGTGGCAAGAAATATTCAAAGTGATGAATGCCAAGAACCTACAACCAAGATTACTTTATCCAGCAAAGCTATCATTCAGAACTGAAGGTCAGATAAAGAGCTTCACAGATAAGAAAAAGCTAAAGAGTTCATCACCACCAAACCAGTATTATATGCAATGCTGAAAGGTATCCTTTAAGAAGAGGAAGAAGAAGAAAAAGGTAAAGATACAAATTATGAACAACAAATACACATCTATCAACAAGTGAATCTAAAAATCAAGTGAATAAATTATCTGATGAACAGAATGAACTGGTGATTGTAACAGAATCAGGGGCATAGAAAGGGAATGGACTGACTATTCTAGGGGGGTAAAGGGGTGTGGGGAATGCGGGAATAGACTGGACAAAAATCGTGCACCTATGGATGAGGACAGTGGGTGGGGAGTGAGGGTGGAGGGTGGGGTGGGAACTCAGTGGAGGGGAGTTATGGGTGGGAAAAAGAGGAACAAATGTAATAATCTGAACAATAAAGATTTAATTAAAAAAGGAGAAGAGTATAGAGATGCAGGCTATGTGCTGAAAATTAGAACAACATCCCTCATGTATCTTTTATATTAATAAAAGAAGTTGATATCATGTTAAAAAAAAAAAAAGAAACATTGATGAGAGAGAAACATAGATCAGCTGCCTCCTGCACACTCCCTACTGGGATGTGCCCGCAACCAAGGTACATGCCCTTGACCGGAATTGAACCTGGGACCCTTGAGTCCGCAGGCTGATGCTCTATCCACTGAGCCAAACCGGTTAGGGCGATACCCATATTTTAAAAATTGTTTAAAATCTAGGGGCTCAAGAGAATGACTACACCAATTGTGGCATATTCAATATAGAATACTACTCAGCAATAAAAAAAGAATTAACTTTTGTGTTTGCCTTCCTCTGAGGACCCAGGATCAGAGAAGGTGACCCAATTCCTGAGCCCAGGAGATGGATCTTAATTAGCTAGACAAATGATGGTAATTCTATTTCCTTTTTGTGACAGGCTTGGGAAGGAACAAATGATCAAATCATCATCAGTGAGACATGAGGGGACTTTGCTGGGTATAAACTGACATACACAAAAACATGACTGATCTCAAAACTATTATCCTATCTAATAAAAGAGAAACATGGTAATTAGCGTACAACCGCTACCCTTCCCATTGGCTAATCAGGGCAATACGCAAATTAACTGCCAGCCAAGATGGCGGTCGGCAGCCAGGCAGCTTAAAGCAAACATGAGGCTTGCTTGCTTCAGTGACGGAGGACTCCAACGTTCCCCGCCTGCCGCTGCCGGCCTCTGAGCTGCAACTCTGAGCAACTATGTTACAAATATAGAAGCTAAACAAAACCCCAGAAACCTGCTTTAGTCCATCCGGCTTCAGCCAGCAGGATCGCAACATAGTTTCAAATACAGAAGGTAAACAAAGGCCAGAAACCTGCTTTCAGCAGCGGAGGCCTAAGAACTGGAGCCAAGCCTCAAAGCTAAAGCTGGCCCAGAATAAAAAAAAAGAAAAAAAGGAGCGGTTGGGAGCTTCAGTCACCCGCCAGCCTGAAAACAGCCCTCAGCCCCTCACCCAGACTGGCCAGGCACCCCAGTGGGGACCCCCACCCTGAAGGGTGTGTGACCAGCTGCAAACAGCCATCATCCCCTCACCCAGGCTGGCCAGGCACCCCAGTGGGGACCCCCACCCTGATCCAGGACACCCTTCAGGGCAAACCAGCCAGCCCCACCCGTGCACCAGGCCTCTATCCTATATAGTAAAAGGGTAATACACCTCCTGGCACCGGGATCAGTGTGACAGGGGGCAGCGCCCAAACCCCCTGATCGCCCTGCGGCTCTGTGTGTGACAGGGGGCGGGGCCACAACCTTCCTATCCGCCCTGCTCTATTCGTGACAGAGGAAGGCGCCCCAACCCCCTGATCAGCCCTGCTCTGTGCCTGATAGGGGGGAGCTCCCCAACCCCCTGATCGCCCTGCGGCTCTGTGTGTGACAGGGTGCAGCGCCCCAACCCCCTGATTGGCCCTGCTCTGTGTGTGATGGGGTAGAGCCATAACCTCCCCATCGGCCCAGCCCTGCGTGTGAGAGTGGCGGTGCACCAAACCCCTGATTGGACCTGCTCTGTGGGTGATAGAGGGCGGCGCCCCAACCCCCACCCCACAGGCTCTGCTCTGTGTGTGATGGGGTAGAGCCATAACCTCCCCATTGGCCCTGCCCTGAGTGTGACAGTGGCGGCGCCCCAACCCCCTGATCGGCCCCACTCTGTGGGTGATAGAGGGCGGCGCCCCAACCCCCTGATCGGCCCTGCTCTGTGTGTGACAGGGGGTGGCGCCGCAACCTCCCCATTGACCCTTCCTTGAGTGTGACAGGGGGCGGTGCCCCAACCCCCCAATCAGCCCTACCCTGATCGTGCCTGAGGGTGGCATCGCAACCTCCCAATCCACCCTGCTCTGTGCATGACAGGGGGCGGTGCCCCAACTCCCCAATCGGCCCTGCTCTGAGCCCGACCAGGGGCTGCACCTAGGGATTAGGCCTGCCCTCTGCCACCTGGGAGCAGGCCTAAGCCAGCAGGGCATTATCTCCTGAGGGGTCCCAGACTGCGAGAGGGCACAGGCCGGGCTGAGGGACCCCCCCTCCCCCCCAGAGTGCACAAATTTTTGTGCACTGGGCCTCTAGTGTTAAATAAAAAAAAGAGGATCTTCCTCCAAAAAATACATACAACATAAGCCCATTTATATGAAATTCAAGAACAGGCAAAACTAGCTTATAATGATTTATACCAGAAAGTGGTTGATTCGGGTTTGGGGAATAAAATATTGATTGTAAAGAGACATAAGGAATCCTTCAGGATTGCTGGAAATATCTATCTTGTTTGGCGTAGTGGTTACATGGGGGTATACTACAATTGTCAAAACTTAACCGAATGCTTAAGATTGTTATTTAAACACACACACACACACACACACACACACACACACACACACACACACGCCACAGGGGGAAATGCCCTTAGGGCATTTTTTCCCAGTGGGGGAAAAAACATCCATAACGTTAAAATACCAGGTTAAAAACTAAACTGTAGGTGCTTATGCATGGCAAGCTTATTCTTATACTCTTTGATATTAGAGTTAGGAGTTTAAAAAAAAGGCACTAATGTTTTTTAGCAAGATTATAAACCTGGGTCTTTATGCACTTCAACTCATATCCTCCATGTGTAGTTATATAACTTTCCCAAGGTCACATCACTACTAAGGCAACAGAATTCTGGTACTGATTCTAAAGTTTACATTCTTTCTATGACATTGGTTAATACGATTATATGGGTTTCAAATGTACACTTCTGTTACCTGATCTGTATATTGCATTGTGTGCCCATTACCCAAAGTCAAATTATCTTCCGTCACCATATATTTGACCTGACTACCCTTTACTACCCTCCAACTCCCTTCCCTCTGCTAACCACCGTACTGTTGTCTATGTCTATGAGTTTTTGTTTGTTTGTTTTTCTTGTTTACTGGTATTCATTTGTTCTTTCAGTTTTATATCCCACATATGAATGAAATCATATGGTTCTTAACTTTTTTTCTGTCTGCCTTATTTTGCTTAGCATGATATGCTCAAGATCCATCCATTTTGTCCCAAATGGCAGTATTTTTTCTTTTCTTTTCTTTTCTTTTCTTTTCTTTTCTTTTCTTTTCTTTTCTTTTCTTTTCTTATAGTATTCCATTGTACATATGTACATCTTTATCCAATCATCTATCAAAGGACACTTTGGTTGTTTCCATGTTCTGGCCACCGTGAATAATGCTACATGAACACAATGGTGCATATATCTTTGCAAATAAATGTTTTCAAATATTTCAGGTAGATAACCCAGAAGAGGGGTTGCTGGGTCATATGGTAACTCTATTCTTAATTTTTCCTCCATATTGTCTTCCATAGTGGCTGTACCAGTTTACATCCCCACCAGCAGTAAATAAAGGTTCCTTTTTCTCTATAACCTCTCCAACACTTGTTATTACTTGTCTTGTTGATAACAGCCATTCTAACAGGTATGAGGTGGTATCTCATTGATTATTGTTTCTAACATTATTTAATCCTCACAAAACTCTTCATTTGGGCTTTTTCTTTCCTTTTTTTTTTTTTTCAGATAAAGACCCCAAAGCTTTGGATGAATTAAACAACTTTTCCAATACAAGAAGGGCAAGGGCAGTATTCCACCTGCTGTGTCTGATCCCAAAGCCAAAGTTTTAGGTGTCCCAAAATGGACATTCAGGAGCACTCTGTGGTGTGAAATGTGGGATGGAAGGCCTTTCTTTAGAGAGTGTGTGTCAATAGGGGACATATTTGGAGGTTTAAAAATTAGGTTTGTAAACTCTTCCATCTTTCCACTCAATCTTTATGACTAAATTTTTTACAGTTTATGTAGAGTATCTTATTTGATCTTCTCAAGGTGTAAAATATTATCTCCATTTTATAAATGAAATACTAACATTCAGAAATATTAGGTGAATTGTTCAAGGCCATACAGTATATATAAAAAGCCAAAATTCAAAATCAGGTCTTCTTGATTCCAAATTCCATGTTCTTCCCACCACAATGCTCGAAGTACAAAAAACAAAACAGTATAACTGCATGCCTGAAGAGATAACTGGCTTACTAGCTCTTGGGAGAAGGACAGGAAAGAAGGCCCTATTGACCTATAAATGAGATATATTGGATCTTCTCTTCAAAGACAGAAAGTATAATATGGAGGAATAAAGTTTAAAGTACTTATGGAACATGTAAAGCTATAATTAAGTAATATTCACCAAGTAGAAGTCAACTATCATAGGTTTTACTAGTACCAACCCAATAAAATAATAACAATTGTGCCACTTTTCTAAATCAGGGAAGCATGAGAAAAATCATTCTGTTCAAAAGAATTCACTGGTGTGGTAAGGAAGGCCATAGGAGTTGGCTGATGCAGAGAAATTCCTTAGAAAAGTAAAGAGAGAAACAAGATTAAAATGATCTAGACATGGCTCGGCCAGTATGGTTCAGTTGGCTGGAGCGTCATCCCATGCACCAAAGGGTCTCAGGTTCTATTATTGGTTAGGACACATATCCAGGTTGTGGGTTTGATCTCTGGTCTGGGCGCATACTGGAGGCAACCGAATGATGTTTCCCTCTTGCATCAATGTTTCTCTCTCTCGCAAAAGAAAAATGTTGTAGACATGTACCCTCTTTCTTTGCTCAATATCTGTCATGGCTATATTTGTTCTGAAATGAGAACTACTGGTGATTAGCTCAATCAACTGAAGTGTTAGTTTCTATTGGCTTCTCTACATTCTTGGCCCAAAATGCCTATTTTACTTCCTTGAGTGAAACAGAACAAATCAAATTTCCTCTTTTTTAAACAAAGAGCAGCAGTGAGGCTTTTCCCTCTGCTGCTTCCATTTCCTTTAACTTTATCATAGTAATGCCACTATGTAGAAAACCTCACAGACTCTTTTTAGAGAGAGTGGAAGTGAGGGAGAAGAGAGAAAAACATTGATGTGACAGAGACACATCGATTGGTTGGAGCCTGGGATCCAACCTGCAACCCAGAGACATGCCCTTGACCAGGAATTGAACCTGTGACCCTTTGGTGTATAAGCCACCACTCTAATCGCTAAGCCATGCCAGCCAGGGCAACATCACAGAATTTTAGGAATGGAAAGCATCTTAAAAGTTCACACTGTCTTTTCCCATGCCCTGGCAAAATTGCTTCCAACTCAACCCAGACAAGACATTCTGGAAAGAAAAAAAAAATCACAATTTACTTACTGTTAATGGCATTTCAGGATGCCTTCTATTGCTAACTTAAATGCCATGCAGCTAAGTCTATATTGCCCTACTGAGATGACTTTAGAGGTCAATGCCACCTGAGACTGACCTGAGAGGTCAATGCCATTGAGGAGGAATATAGGGGGCAACCTGGGGGAGGGGGGGGTCGCAATCTGAATCTGTGCCAGTGATCGGTGTCCTAGAGCACATTCGCATCAGCCTATAATTAAGTCACTGCCCTTCCTTAGGCCTGGGTGCTCCCAGTTTGCAGGGGCCCCAGGCAGGGAATTTGGCAGCTTGGCTGGAAGAGGGGGTTGCTGGCACCACCCAGGCCAGGCATTTAGATACAATCTAACTTCCCCATTCTAACTGACTCAGGAGAGGCTGTGAAAGCCTGCCACAAAAGCTGAGTAGTTAGGAAACAAATATATTTAGGAATATATAGGGGATGATCTCATTGTATTAGCTGTTTAGGCTTTGGATCTTCGAATCCCCTGGGCCAGCAGCGCTGCTTTAAATAAAGGGTCTTTCCTGAATCTCTGGGTACTTGTGTCTTTTCTGGTTGCCTGGTAAATTCTGCAATACCATCACCTGTCAGGTGAAGAGGACACCTAAGCCAACAATTTAGTATTAAAAGAATCTTTCAAAACCTAAAATTGAATGTGAGACTGGCCAGAGAAATGAGATAGGAATAATCTAATTTCACATGAAGAAATTGGAAATCTTTAGGATCATTATTCCAGTCTGTGCTACTTGTTATGGCAGCCATAAGAAACTAATACAAGTAGTACTATGAAGTATCTTTAAAGGAAGTGGACAGACTTTCTTTACTTATCCTTAATTCATGCTGGCTTGATTGTAGAAGTTAAGGCTGGTGCTTCAGCAGCCTTTTGGGACTGTGAGATGATACTGGATTGAAAACTACAGACAGGCAACAGATGAAGAAACCTGGGTCCTTGACTAGACCAGCCTCTGACTGGACTAACTACCTCTGAATTTTCTGAATGTGAGAGAAAAATAAACTTCTTCCTGTTTAAGATACTATTTAGGTTTTGCTGTACATATATATTAAAAGCATACACATATACTCTAATAATAATGGTAAAAGTAATAATAATCATTCTTCAATTACTATAAGCAAGGAATCCTGCAGCATCACCCTGGAGTTTATATGTACTTATGAGGAAAGAGGTAAAATAAGGGAAATTAGCATTTTTATGGAGGATATAAGATCATTACCCTAGGGCTCTAATGCTACCTCTGCTGCAAGGAAAAGCCTGAGCATCATTACTGGTGAGTTAGGGGCAGCAATCATCAAAATAAAGAACATTCAGAACAAAAACAGATACAGAGGCAGAGCAGCCTCGAACAGACTGTCAAACTACAGCAGGAAGGCCGGGGAGGGTGGGAGGGTGGGAGGGGGGTGGGTAAGAGATCAACCAAAGGACTTGTATGCATGCATATAAGCATAACCAATGGACATAAGACACTGGGGGGTAGGGGAGGCCAGGGGATTGTCAAGGGCGGGGGGAAAAAAAGGAGACAAATGTAATACTCTTTGTAATACTTTAAGCAATAAAAAAAAAAAATAAATAAAATAAAGAACATTCAATCTCCAGAGTATAAGTAGCAAGCATGCCCTAGCTGGTTTGGCTCAGCGGACAGAGCGTCAGCCTGCAGACTGAAGGGTCCCAGGTTCAATTCCGGTCAAGGGCAAATGCCCGGGTAGTGGGCTTGATCCTCAGTGTGGGGCGTGCAAGAGTCAGCCGATCAATGATTCTCTCTCATCATTGATGCTTCTATCTCACTTTCCTCCCGTTCTTTCTGAGATCAATAAAAATGTATTTTAAAAAAATCACTCTATTGTATGTGCAGAACTACATTTTATGAGTAGATATTATCATGTAAACTGAGTATCTAAATGATTAGGTAGCAAATCCTATCGACTCTAATTTCAAAATATATCCAAAATTTAATGACTTCCTACACTTTCACTGCTACCACCCTGGTCCAAGCTGCCAACTTTCTTGGCTGAATGATTGAAATAGCCTATCTGGTATCCTGCTTCCACTCTTGATACCCCACAGTATTTCCTAAACATAGTAGCCAGAGTAATTGTTTAAAAACATTTTCAGACCATATTATGCCTTCCCTCAACAAGCTCCAATGGCTCAGAGCAAAATCCCAAGTCCTTAAAATGACAAACAAGACCTTACAATGACCACTAGTTTTCCCTCAGACCTCATCTCTTACTACCTCCTACCTCCCCTCTGCCCCAACACACACTTATGCAGTTCATCACACAGGCTCCTCCTCCCTGTATCCTAAACACACTTTAGGGTGATTGCTTTTTACGGTTCCTTCCTTATGCTTGAAATGATTTCTCAGATAACAACATGGCTTGCTTACTCAGTTTCCTCAGATCTGTATTCAAATGCCATCTCAATGAGCCTTTCTCTGGTCACAATAAGTAAAATTACAAAACCTCAAATACTTCCTATCCTACTTCCTTAGGCCTCCCCACAGTTAATCAGATGCTAAACAGACTATTTGCTTCTCTTTTCTTAATAGATGAATCTGAAGTTTGTTTATTTGTCTGTTTTTCTGTGAGACAGAAGGCGATGGCATAATGAAAAGCTGACTCATAAAGACTCCAATAGCTCAAAAGAGGGGAACAAACTTATGGACCTCTTGAGTCTCTTTCAATCAAGAGACTTTATTTACAGATTTAACTTAAATCTGTAAATAGCCATTAAATCTGTAAATAGCCAAGCCTGGGAGCATTGGAGGGGAAGAGAACAAGACCCACCATAATTTCTCAAGTATCCCTAATCTATACTAATAGTCTATACTAATAAAAGGGCAATATCTTTAATTAGACTGGACATCTTCTGGACAACCTTCTGGACGTCCTTCTGACAAAGCCATGGTGGTGGGGCCAAGGCAGAGGGGGTTAGGGGTGATCAGGCCAGCAGGGGAGAGCAGTTAGTGGGGTCAGGCAGGCAGGGGAAAGCAGTTAGGGGGATCAGGCCAGCAGGCAGGTGAGCAGTTAGGAGCCAGCAGTCCCGGATTGTGAGAGGGATGTCCAAATTGGAAAGGGTGCAGGCCGGATGAGGCCCCCCACCCCCCCATACACGAATTTCGTGCACTTGGCCTCTAGTGTAAAACATAAGAAGAGAAACATAATACTCTTGACTTCTTTAGTTTACAAGATCTAGAGGGGATTTTTTTTTTTTTTGTATGAGTGAACCATTCCCAGTCTCTAAAGCAATAAGATACATGCTATGATCATAGGTACAGACCTATGTCAAAAAGAAGAACAAGCTAGGGAAGTGACGATGGAAAACATGGAAGCTACTCCCAGCTAATCCAACTCCAGACCTTGGTATATAAATGTAACATCAACAGGATCTACCATACTGGAGTGGAAGAGGAAGAAGGAAAAACAAGTTAAGAAAAAGCTGCCAACTCCTGACTCAGCTTTAGAGCTACCAAAATAAGCAAGGAGGCTTCAGATATAAAGATAAATCTCTTCTGGTCTAGAAGGCCAGAATCTGACTTAGACTTGGCATAAGTCCAACTGACTGCAGCAGCAGCAGCAGCTTGATTCACAAATAGGTGATAGACATTTCCTATCACATCTTCTCCCAAATAAATCATATTAAGAAGATAATGGATCATTACAGTGTTTATAGTAAATGGCAAATTCTGAAAGAAAAGAGAAGAACACCATATACCATTCTTGAAACTTTATTTCACTGCTCTTTATACAATTATGGTATTAATATCATATATCACTGAGTAAGTAATTCTGCAAGATTAAATGATGATGTGTTTATGTTCTATTGTTCTATCTGCTCATTGGCCACCAGGTCAGCCAATCTGATCCAGGACTCCATGGCAACAGGCTTTATCACTAAGAGCTATAAGCTGGGATTCTCCTAACTTTTTTTTTTTTTTTTTAATAAAGCATTTTCCACAGAAACTGTTGCAAATACTGTCAAAGAATAGTCTCTACAGACAAATAAGAAATACTGGCATTCTGATATACTAAAAATGACTAGTGGGGGAAAAGTCAATAGCAATGACAATGAATCTATACAAATAACAAGGGATCTTTGAAACTCTGGAGATATTGCCTTTTTAAATTTCAGTAGAGAAATTCAGAAATCCTTGAACTGTGAAAAACCAACACCAGCACAAACTGAGGGATTAATATAAAGGGAGTGCTGCTTAGCTAAACTCACAGTATTGAAGCTTCCTATGCTATAATACACAGAGAGCTAAAAGTTTTAATTTAAGACTGCTAAACTTTGTAAGTTTTCCTAACTTTTTAAAAAATATATTTTATTGATTTTTTACAGAGAGGAAGGGAGAGGGATAGTTAGAAACATCGATGAGAGAGAAACATCGATCAGCCGCCTCCTGCACATTTCCCACTGGGGACGTGCCCGCAACCAAGGCACATGCCCTTGACTGGAATCAAACCTGGGACCTTTCAGTCCGCAGGCCGATGCTCTATCCACTGAGCCAAACCAGTCAGGGCTCTTTTCTTTCTTTCTTTCTTTTCCTTTTTTTCTCTTTTTTCTAATTATATCTTTATTGTTCAGATTATTACATTTGTCCCTCTTTTTTCCCCCCCATAACTCCCCTCTACCCAGTTCCCACCCCACCCTCCTCCCTCACTCCCCATCCACTGTCCTTATCCATAGGTGCACGATTTTTGTCCAGTCTCTTCCCGCATCCCCCTCACCCCTTTCCCCCCCAAGAATAGCCAGTCTACTCCCTTTCTATGCCCCTGATTCTATTATAATCACCAATTCATTCTGTTCATCAGATTATTCACTTGATTTTCAGGTTCACTTGCTGATAGATGTGTATTTGTTGTTCATAATTTGTATCTTTACCTTTTTCTTCTTCTTCCTCTTCTTACAGGATACCTTTTAGCATTTCATATAATACAGATTTGGCGGTGATGAATTCCTTTAGCTTTTTCTTATCTGTGAAGCTCTTTATCTGACCTTCAATTCTGAATGATAGCTTTGCTGGATAAAGTAATCTTGGTTGTAGGTTCTTGCTATTCATCACTTTGAATATTTCTTGCCATTCTCTTCTGGCCTGCATGGTTTCTGTTGAGAAATCAGCTGACAGTCGTATGGGTATTCCCTTGTAGGTAATTGACTTTTTTTCTCTTGCTGCTTTTAAGATTCTCTCTTTGTCTTTTGCTCTTGGCATTTCAATTATGATGGGTCTTGGTGTGGTCTTCTTTGGATTCCTTTTGTTTGGGGTTCTCTGCACATCCTGGACTTGTAAGTCTATTTCTTTCACCAGTTAGGGGAAGTTTTCTGTCATTATTTCTTCAAATAGGTTTTCAATATCTTGCTCTCTGTCTTCTTCTGGCACCCCTATAATTCGGATGTTGGTACACTTGAAGCTGTCCCAGAGGCTCCTTACACTATCTTCGTATTTTTGGATTCTTTTTTCATTTTGCTTTTCTGGTTAGGTGTTTTTTGCTTCTTCATATTTCAAATTGTTGACTTGATTCTTGCGATCCTCTAGTCTGCTGTTGGGAGTCTGTATAATATTCTTTATTTCAGTCAGTGTATGCTTAATTTCTAGTTGGTCCTTTATCACGACCTCGAGGGTCTCATTAGATTTCTTGTAGATCTCATTAAGTTTATTGGCAGTTTCTAGAAAATTCTTGCAAAACCTTAAAAGTGTGGTTTTGAACTCTATATCCAGTAGTTTGCTTTCCTCCATTTCTGTCATTTGTGTCCTTTTTCTTTGTCTCCGCATTTTTTATGCTTCCCTGTGTTGATAACGTGGTTTTCTGTGCTGAGTGTCCTCTAGGGTCCAGTGGTTCAGCCTCCCCAATTACCTGAGGAGGACACTCTTGGTACACCCCCTTGTGGGCTTTGTGCACAGTCTTGTTGTAGTTATCACTGGGAGGAATTGACCTCCAGGCCAACTGGCTGTGAGAATCAGCTGTGTCTGCAGTGGGAGAACTTCTGTGCTGGAGAAACCCCTCTGGGGCAAGACTTGCTTCAATTGGGCTTTGGTGCTCACTGAGTCTGCTTCGAGTGTGTCCTTTATGTTTCCACGGAGCTGAAAACTGGATGGTCCCACTCTGACCTCTGGGTTTCTTGGCTCCTGGATCTCTAGGGAGGTGCTAATCTAGCCTTTGCCTGAGGCTATTCAGCAAAAGCTTCCCTGCAGGGCTTGGGTGGGGCGGGTCCCACGGGATCAACAGGGCAGGGCTAGCAGTTATGGCTGCTCTCAGTCTTGCCCTCAGAGGCTCTGCTTCTCAGTGTCCCGGTAATCGCTGAAAGCCCCTCAGAGAGAAAGCTGCCCCCGAGTTCTGACCGATGCCAGACAGTCCTGCTTTTCCCGTATGAGTCTGGGTCCCTAGAGACTCTCCGGAACTGGAGCACAGAGCCTAAGACTCCCTCCCGATTGAAAACGACAACCATGCCCTCAGCCGCCAGCCGGCTCTGCATGCACCTCCACACCTTAGTATTTTACTTCCGTACTGCGCCTCCTCTGAGTCTTGGTATGCTTCTCTCTTTCCTTCTGATTGTAAAATTTCCACTCAGCCAGCCTTCCTGTGGTTCTGGATGATGTCCATTCCGTCTTTTAGTTGTATTTTTGAAGTGGTTGTTCGAGGCAGCAAACTCCGGTGTTTACCTATGTTGCCATCTTGGTTTTCCCTCTTTTCTTTCTTTTTTAAAAAAAATATATTTTATTGATTTTTTTACAGAGAGGGAGAGGTATAGAGAGTTAGAAACATTGATGAGAGAGAAACATCAATCAGCTGCCTCCTGCACACCTCCTACTGGGGATGTGCCCGCAACAAAGGTACATGCCCTTGACCGGAATCGAACCTGGGACCTCTCAGTCCGCAGGCCGATGCTCTATCCACTGAGCCAAACCAGTCAGGGCGCTTTTTTCTTTATTAAAAATATATTTTTATTGATTTCAGCGAGGAAAGGAGAGGGAGAGAGAGATAGAAACATCAATGATGAGAGAATCATTGGTCAGCTGCCTCCTGTAAGGCCCCTACTGGGGATTGAGCCCACAACCCGGGCATGTGCCCTTGACGAGAATTCAATCTGGGACCCTTCAGTCCACGGACCAATGCTCTCTCCACTAAGCCAAACCAGTTAGGGCTCCCTAACTTTGTTTTAAATATTAAAATTAGCATTAAAACAGGTATCTGGCTCTTATACTCCATATTCTCAAATCACAACCAGCTCATACAGTCCTGGGAATTCTATGTCTATCCTCTTCTCTATCCTCTCCTGCCAACCCTGCCCCACTATACTTAGAGGAACCATGTCCAAATGAGGAAATGATACATTTGCTTTTCACATACCATATGCCCCCATTCGTTCTCCCTCAGCTACAGACCTCCTTAAAGAAAAGAGGAAACAGATAATTACAAAATAGATGAGGAGACTACACAAAAAAACCTGACCATTCTCCCCAATGGTGCTCATTAACAGTATAAAATCCACCTGACTTATAAAGTATTCTGCTTTCCTAGCATGCTTTTCACAATAATTGATGTAATATATCTGGATGCAACAAGCAACTTTGATCCCTACCTTCTAGTCTATGGTGGTAAGTGAATGCTGAGAAGCAGAATCTGATGTAAGGATTAAAATTAGCTTAGAAACTATATATTTTCATCTGGTTTATACCGTTGTGTTTTGTTTTAATCATTTTTAGGTATACAGTTCAGTGACACCAAGTACATTCACATTATTGTGCATTATAGAAAATGGTCTCAGATAGGAAGGACTATAGTGGCCCCAGCTGGATCAGTTGGTTGGAGAATTGTCTGGATACACCAAGGTTGTGGGTTCAATCCCCAGTCAGGGCACATACATGCAACCAATGAGTACATAAATAAGTGGAACCACAAATCAATGTTTCTCTCTCTCTCTCTCTCTCTCTCTCTCAATTCAATAAATAAAAATTTAAAGAGACTATAGTAATTTTTTCTATGACTATGTACTACATCATGTACTTATTATACAAGACACATTAAGAATTATAGTGAACTAGAGGCCCAGTGCATGAAATTCACTGCAGGTGTCCCTCAGCCCAGCCTGCACCCTCTCCAATCTGGGACCCCTCAGGGGATGTCCGACTGCCAATTTAGGCCCGATCCCCAGGGCATCACTCTCACAATCCAGAACTTCTGGCTCCCAACCGCTTGCCTGCCTGGCTTCCTGATTGCCCCTAACCGCTTCTGCCTGCCAGCCTGATCACACCCTAACCACTCCCCTGCTAGCCTGACTGACTCCTAACTGTTCCCCTGCCAGCCTGATCACCCCTAACTACCCTCCCCTGCAGGCCTGGTTGCCCCCAACTGCCCTCCCTTGCCAGCCCAGTCACCCCTAACTGCCCTCCCCTGTCGGCCATCTTGTGGCAGCCATCTTGTGATGACCTGGGGGCGGCCATCTTATGCAAGGGCATGATGGTCAATTTGCATATTACCTCTTTATTATATAGGATATGAATAAAGAGTCAATGTTAAGAATATCTGACACTACTGCCCAGTAAAAACAGCTATCACATGTTCATTTTCAGCATGTTTTTCACATGCTGAATATAGTTTCTTACATGCACATTTCTGTTTCCAAATACAACTAAAATAGATGGAAGTCTATATCTTTTGTCAGCACTCGGTTCCAGAGGACCCAATCTATAAGGGCAGACAAACATGAGAAGCAACAAAGTACCAGAAATACCTAGAACAGTGAAAAAAACTTTTTCCATTACAGTGTTTCAAATTTTCCAAGAATTCTTAAGGAGACAACCCAAAAAGGAGGGTAAAAACAACTTGTAATGGGAGCCATAAATTATATCAAAGCTAAAAAACAAAGTCATTGCAAAGGAGATCACTACTAGGCCTCTCTCTACATCAGTTTCCTCTATACCTTCATAAAAGAAAAACAAAACATTTCACTCTAGTCCTTTTTCTTTTTTAAAAAGATCCTGTTGCCAGTATTGTATGCATAGAAGGACAGCATATTTATTGATCTCAAGACAAGAAGCTGAATGAATAGGATATTTTCTCAGTGATATAACCTCCCAATATAGAAAGCGTCAGGCTCTGGTCACAGGAGGCTATCTTCCTCAAATAACTAACAGCAGCAGCAGCTATCACTTATTGAGCATTTACTGTGTTCTAAATACCATGCTCAGGGATTATATAAATCATCATATATATTTTCACCATAACACATTCTGAAAATTTATTTTCAGATACTAACAGTAAGGATTTAAATTTTTTTAACTCTTTTTTTTATGGTTAGAAAAGTACTATAGGCTTCTTTATACTTATAGAAAACATACACACATATAAGAAAAATCATCCATAATCCGTAACTCAGAAATAACTGCTATTAATATTAGCAATGCTTTGAAATATATTTTTCTAAACTTTGTTTCCTTATTAGTATGAAATTTGTTTGTATCCATATTGGATATGCTTCCACATCCAATAATGTTAATGCCCTTTATATTTTTTTTCTTTTTTTTTTCTTTTACAAATGTGTCCTCATCCCCCCCATTAACCCCCAACCTCCCCCCCACACACAAACTCATGCTCCCATCCCCCCGTTGTCCATGTCCATTGGTTTGGCTTATATACATGTATACAAGTCCTTCAGTTGATCTCTTCCCCTTACCCCTGCCCTCCCCTACTTTCCTTCTGGGGATTGATAGCCTGATCGCTGTTTCTCAGTCTTTGGGTCTGTCCCTTTTCATCAGTCTATGTTGTTCTCTATAATCCACAAATGAGTGAGATCATGTGGTATTTATCTTTCTCTGACTGGCTTATTTCACTTAGCATAATGCTCTCCAGTTCCATCCATGCTGTTGCAAAAGGCAAGAGTTCCTTTTTTTTTACCGCAGCATAGTATTCCATTGTGTATATGTACCACAGTTTTCTAATCCACTCATCTGCTGATGGGTAATGCCCTTTATATTATATAGAATACTAGAGGACCGGTACACAACATTTATGCACTGGGGGGTGGGAGGGGCCTTCAGCCTCACCTGCGCCCTCTCGCAGTCTGGGACCCCTCAGGGGATGTCTGCCTAAGTCGGCAGGCGGACATCCCCCAGGGGTCCTTAGCGTTGCCTCGGAGGCAGGAGAGGCTCCCGCCACTGCTGCTGCACTTGCCAGCCGTGAGCCTGGTTTCTGGCTGAGCGGCGCTGCCCCTGTGGGTGCGCACTGACCACCAGGGGCAGCTCCTGCATTGAGCCTTCTGGTGGTCAGTGCACATCATAGTGACCGGTTATTCCACCATTCGGTCGATTTGCATATTAGGGTTTTATTATATAGGATTTTTATACAATGCTTTTTACTACTACTAAAATTGTGACCATTTCTTCATTATTACTTTTTAACAAGTTCATTTTAGCCCTGGCCATGTGGCTTAGTGGTTCAAGCATCAGCCCACACACCAAAGGGTCTTGGGTTCAATTCCTGGTCAAGGGCATATACCTCGGTTGCAGGCTTGATCCTCGCCTGCAGGGTACAAACAAAAAATAATTTAATTGCCCTAGCCTGTTTGGCTCACTGGATAGAGCGTCGGCCTGTGGACTGAAGGACTGAAGGGTCCCAGGTTCGATTCCGGTTAAGGGCATGTACCTTGGTTGCGGGCACATCCCCAGTAGGGAGTGTGCAGGAAGCAGCTGAATCGATGTTTCTCTCTCATCGATGTTTCTAACTCTCTATCCCTCTCATTCTCCCTTCCTCTCTGTAAAAAATCAATAAAATATATTTAAAAAAATAATAATTTAACTATTTCCCTATTATTGAATATTTGAAAATGTTAATATTTATAATAAAATAATACTGTGATGAGTTTCTTTGTATCTAGATCTTCATTTACATTTCTCATCAGCTCCCTAGGATGAATACATTCAGGAGTTAATACATTTTGGAAATAAAAAAATTCCCCCTTAATTCACTTCAGTTAACAGAAGCAAGGGCAGTCACACTAGATATCTAATTATAGTGTTTCTTACCTACTCCCCCAGCAACATACTGGAGTGGACAGATTATTATGATCACCTGACGTTTGTAGGCAAGTTAGCTATAATTTCATGCTAAAGTTGCTAGAGGGCTAGACCATTATAAATAGGGAAGCAGGTTGTTTACCACGACAGAAGTGACTTTTTTTCTGAAGATTTGGGTAAACAACGCAATTTAACAGCCTTTGAATGTGGGATATACACAAACACAAACACACACACACACACACACACACACACACACACACTGAGTGGCCAGATTATTATGACCACCCCATCAGTACTTCGTTGGGCCACCTTTTGCCTTCAATACTGCAGTGATTATTCTTGGCATTGACTCCACAAGATGTTGAAAGGTGATGCGAGGAATCTGACACCATGCCTGATGAATAGCACTGTCCAGTTCTGTGAGATTTGATGGTTGTGGAACCAGCTGCCTGATGGCTCTTTTAACTTCGTCCCACAAATGCTCAATGGGATTGAGATCTGGTGATTGTGGGGGCCACCTAAGCAGGGTAAAGTCTCCCTCATGTTCTTGAAACCACTCCTGCACAATACGAGCACCGTGGCATGGCTTATTGTCTTGTTGGAAAAAGCCATCTCGATTGGGATACGCCAACATGATAGGATGAACTTGATCAGCAACGATACTTAGGCATGTTGTGCTATTCAGACGTTGTTCCACATGAATTAAAGGGCCCAAATCATGTCAGGAAAACATGCCCCAAACCATAACACTGCCCCCACCAGCTTGACGGGTTGTACTCATGTATGTGGGGTGCATGCTTTCATGCTGTTTCCGCCAAATTCTCACTCTGCCATCTGCATGATGCAACTGGAAACGTGATTCATTGGACCACATGACTTTTTTCCAATGCTTGACTGTCCAATCCTTGTATTCCTGTGCGAATTTGAGACGTTTTATCTTGGTAACTGCAGACAGCAAAGGTGTTCGAACAGGCCTTCAGTTTCCATATCCCATATGATGCAGTGTACAGTTAATTTGCCTACAAATGCCAGGTGGTCATAATAATCTGGCCACTCAGTGTATGATGTCCACTTAGCATATCCCATGGCATTGCCTGGACTTTAAGGACATTCACCCAGACAAGTGCTCTTTACTTTTTATTTTTTTTCAGCTCATGCCCCTTTTTAGTAATATTGACTTTCCCCACATATCCCACTAGAGAAGATATGTACCCCATGCTCCTTAAGCCTTACTGGCCTAAGAAAATTAATAGGGAGGAAAGGATAAAAAGTTATACAGGTAGATATTCTTTTTGCAATTAATGTTAGACACCTTAATAGCTCTTGTTAGTGTACCTTGGTAGTTTAGAGAGCAATCCAAAAGGTGAAGCTTCAAAAACCACACAAGAAGAACACTCTCTAAGTCTTCAATATGAAATTAAAAAGAAGGTAAAAGGTCCTAGCCAATTTGGCTCAGTGGACAGTGTCAGCCTACGGACTGAAGGGTCCCAGGTTCAATCTCAGTCAAGGGCACGTACCTTGGTTACAGGCAACCAATTGATGTGTCTCTTTCACATCGGTATTTCTCTCTCTCTGTCTCTTCTCCTCCTCCCACTTTGTCTAAAAATCAATGAAAAAAACTATCCTCGGGTGAGGATTAACAGTAACAAAAAAAGAAGGTAAAAGGGCATGGAGATGCTGGCCATTTTAGTATTTGTGATTTGACATTTGGTCCATTTAAGATCCTAGATTTTTTTAAAGCTACAATTTAAAGACGTTTTGAACCCAGCCAGCACAGCTCAGTGGTTGGATGTCAACCTATGAACCAAGAGATCACTGTCCAGGCACATGCATGGGTTGTGGGTTTGATCCCCAATGTGGGACGTGCAGGAGGCAGCCGATCGATGATTCTTCTCATCATTGATGTTTCTATCTCTCTCTCTCCCTTCCTCTCTGACAATAAAAATATTTTTTTAAAAAAGTTTTTTAGACATGGTATTTCATATAAATCTTATGCTTTCACAAACATATGGAGGAAGACCACATCAATTTACCCACTCACAAGATACTAAAGATACTAGACATTAAAGATAAGTATCCTAAGATTTTAAAGTAGATCAGAATCAGTGGTAGAAAATAAACAAAACAAAAAATTAAAAAACAACTAACCATCATCTACAGAAGTCAAAAGCTCAAAGAAAGAAAAAAGCTGTTAATCTGAGGGAACATGTTTGCAATTTAGCCTATAAGCATCAAATTAGAAAAGATACTTCCTAAAAGGATCAACAGTGTCAAATTTAAGTTTAAATATTTAGATTATATTTATATTCATTTTAGAAGCTCAATATCCTACATGGCTTGAAAATATCTCCTGGCTTCCTCGAAAATTACAGATGATCTGAAGACATAAATAGCATTACCCTGTTTAATTTCTAAATATCAGTAATAATGGCTAATGCTAAGTGAGCCTTTCAGATTATCAGGAACTATGTTAAAGGCTTTACATGTATTAATTCTTTTAATCTTCAAAACAACCCAGTAGGTGGATGCTATTATCTTCATTTCATATTTTACATATGAAGAAATGGAGGGGTTAAGTAATGTGTCTAAGGTCACAGAATCAGCAATTGGACAAGCTGGGAATTGAACTCAGGCAGCCTAAATCAGAGTCCAAGTACTTAGCTATACTTTTCAAAGAAAGAAGCTTCTAACAGGCTATATAGCAGTGGGAGTGGGTAGGTTAGAAGAGAACATTAGAGAGAAGTACATATAGTAACTTTTAGGCACAGAAATAGTCATTATCAATTTCACCAGAAAGGCCTTCCAACGTAAGTCACATTTTTAATTATCCCAATCAGGGTGATGCTAAATACCTTTTGCAAAAGCAGTTCTGAATCTTTTTCTTCTCCTTAAAAAAAAAGTGGGACAAAAGAAGGATAAAAAGAAAATAAAATCTTTTCCTTGACCTTTTCAAAACCTTGATGGTTAGAAAATAAAGATAAAAAAAGAAGGTATTTTCATTTGAAATAAAGAGACTTAAATAATACAAGTGCTGCCCTAGCCGGTTTGGCTCAGTGGATAGAGCATCAGCCTATAAACTGAAAGGTCCCAGGTTCAATTCCGGTCAAGGGCACATGCCCAGGTTGTGGGCTCCACCCCAGTGGGGGACTTGCAGGAGGCAGCCGATCCATGATGTCTCTCTCATTATGGATGTTTCTATCTCTCTCTCACTCTTCCTTCCTCTCTGAAATCAATAAAAATGTTTTTTAAAAATAATAATAACTGCTAATGACTGAAACATTTAAGAAAGACTTTAGGTCTACTCCACCCATTCCAAAATGAAAGGAAAACCAAGTTAACAAAACCCTCTTCTTTTAATTTCACAGCAGTTTTCTTCCCCCTCAAAGGCTGGCTATTCCAGTCCTCGCTGCAGACAGGGAACTGCTCCCAGTGACGTCAGAGCAGTCTCCCAGCAACGATTAATGAGGGTTGTCCACCACAGGGGTTTCCTGAAAAGCTAGCAAGAAATTATCCACATATTTGCTGCAATATTGAGATGCAAGATGCAGTGGAATTTCTCTTAACCCTTATAGCTCCAGTCTCTGGCAAGTTTCTAAATAGGTTATCCTGGAATGCTCTTGTTTTACCTTAGGATTATCACCACTGCCACTCCCTTCTCTCCAAATAAAATTAGAATTTTGTTAGTTTGAAATATTTATGGCTATAATACATATTCATATAATTGAATGATCATAAAAATAGGACTGCACAAAGTAAGCTGAAAAGCAGACATTACTCTTTTCACTTCACATATATTACTTAGAATAATGGAAGCACAGAACAGAAAAGAGTATCAGGATAGAAAATAAAACAGTAATAAAACAGTAAGTTCTTAAAGGTACTGTTCCACATATGCTATCCAAACACATCCACAGAAAGGAAACCTTAAATTTTCCTAGGCTCTAAGTCTTCTGAATTTTTCACACTGACCTTTGCAGGCAGCCCTCCAGAGATCAGTGGTATTAAAATGGAGTTGCATAAAAAGGAGCAGGAAGCCCAAGCACTTAATCTAAAAAAAAGAGAAGTTAGGTTCATACCTAAGAGTATATCTAACGATTTCTTCCTAAAGCTTTGCTTTAGCTCTAGACATTCAAAATGAGAGTTTTACTCTAACAACAGTAGCAAGAAATTTTATATAACCACCTATTTTTGAGGTCTGCTTAAACAGTGTACAAGCTGCAGGCTCAGGACCAGTGCAAATAAGATAGAAAAATTCCAAATTCCAAAACTCAACCTAGAATTATTCATGGATGATAGGTTCCAGAAACCTGCTTATGAGACCGTTTCAAAATTTCATATTTAGAAAAAACAATTAGGCAAAATTCATTAGCAGTAGGATACATAGGGTTAATTAAGGCACAGTGCTTCAGCAATCCTGACTTTGACCCCAGCCTATTCGAAAAGGAAATAAACAAAATAGCATCCTTATCATTAACAACATATCATTTTGCTCTCAGTTCTGTTCAATCTACCCAGTTATCATCAAGGCATAGAACGCACCAGTTCTGATGGATTTTTCTTCTTCTTTCTCTGTCCCCTCCCGCTCAGAAGAAAAAGACTGCAAACAAATTCACTACGTCACTGGAGGTAGAGGGAATCCCATCTCCGCACTCTTTAGAAACCAAGGCCAGCAAACAAAAACAAGCCAATTATGAGAGACAAACAAGTAATCCCAATTAAGAAGCAGTAAACCCCCAGGGAAATTCTTATGACAACCTCAACAAGTCAAAGGCATGTTTTAGTAACAACACTGAAAAAATTCCTCCTAAGATGTTCATAATAATAATAATAAAAAAGCTTCCTAAAAACAGTAAAGGCAACATTGTTCTTCTTATCACATTCAAAGACTAAGAGACAGTTACATAAAGACATAGAACAGAGAGACATATTCACCGGCTGGGTGTGGATAGCTGTGGAATGACACAGTGAAGGATATTTATAGGGGATTCCCTGCTTCCTGCAATGTGCGTCAACAGCATCACCACAGAGAACAGAAATCACCACTATTTTCATAAGCTAAATTTGAATGAAGCATCGTTTGAAATAGCCATGGAAGAGGTAAAATCTGAATATAGAAAAAGTTCCAGCAAGCCTAATTTTAAAAATATTTTAAATAAAAAAACCCGAAAATGCCCCAAGACCCCCATAAAACTTAACACTTGAACAATCTCTCATTTCTCTAGTGTGTATTATATAGTTAAATTGGCCAAGATACAAAAGATATCTTTCTAGCTTCTCCCCTATCCAGTCTGTGGAGTTCAAGGGCTTTTATATAAAGAAATAAAAATTATCCAAAACTCACCCCAGATGGATCTGCACTTAAACCAACAGCGAGCTCACATTATTAATGGAGATCTCATTGTAAGAATCAGTTCTGCCGGAATTTTGCTGGAAGAAATTCCTTCTGGGAAACCTGTGCCTCTTACCCCACCCACAGTCCCCTCTTGCACCCTTCACCCTTGAATGAAATGCTGCGTCTTCAGCAAGCTAATTGCTCTGACAAGCAGCTCTGAATCAGTCCATGGCCCAGCTGTTCAGAGGGATGTCACCTAGAGCTCTGCCAACAGTCCACTCGTGTGCGCGTGCGTGCGCGCGCACACGCAGACACACACACACACACATACACGCGCACACAGACTGTAAGAGCACCCCCTTCCACCTCCTCTTCTCGTTCTCATTCAAGCAGTTCAGTGACATGCCTGCCTCCACACTGCTCTGAGGATGGCTTTTTAAAGACACAGCAGCAGCTCTTTTCTGCTGCATATATTGAGATGACAAAATAGAATCTTATTAGAGAAGAACAATGAGTTGGAGATATGTATTGAATTAAAAGTTCACTTTAAAAATTATGTTGCCTTTTTCTCATCTGCAAAATAATTGAGGCCAGAGAAATGGTCTTTGCCTAAAAGCTACAGAGCTGGACTTTAGAAACTAAGACCAAACCTAGTTATAGAGAATTTTTTTCCAGAAAGCTATATTTAGTAAAATCATTCTTCATTTTGGGGAAGAAGGTAGGCAACATCAGATACTAGTAGCTATCTGTTCCTTCTCCTGTATCTGTCCCCAAAAGGAGAGGGAGAAGACTTTGGCCATAAAATGGGGGAATGAGGAAGTTGTGAAGGCACCTTACTGATAGAACTGGTACAAAAGGATGAGAACTCAGTATAAGGATGGGGATAAGGATAAATAGATTAAAATAAAGTAAGTGGTACAAAGGACACCAAGGAAGAATAGTAATAGTTCTTGAAAGTATGTACGGCTCTGAGACAGAAGACTTAGAAGTGACCTTAGGCCCTAATTTATAAGAACCTAGGAAAAAGTAATAATGATCTATTGCTACAGCAAGTATGGACATTGTAGGTGGTGCAAGGTCTGCAACAGCACAAAATAACATATAGGAAAAGTCTAGTCATCCTGAGAAAAACAACAAAAACTGCCACAAAGACAACTAGTCATTCATTCAACCACATATTTCTTGTGTGCTTGTGTTCATACTATGGGCCAGACACTATGATATACTCTAGGATTATGAGATAGATTCATTAAGGGTCATACAGAAGAAGAAGAAAAAAAAGAGGATTCTGTTTTTTCTCTGAATGATATGAGAGCCACTTGGGGGTTAGAAGGTGGATCCTGAAGGGCCAAACAGACCACTGAACAGAATCTGGCTTTTATACTAGCAAGATGAGATACCATTGGGAGTCTTAAAGCAAAGAAATGCCATGTTTTTTTGTGTTTTTAAAAAATATATATTTTATTGATTTTTTACAGAGAGGAAGGGAGAGGGATAGAGAGTTAGAAACATCGATGAGAGAGAAATATCTATCAGCTGCCTCCTGCACACCCCCTACTGGGATGTGCCTGCAACCGAGGTACATGCCTTTGACTGGAATCGAACCTAGGACCCATCAGTCCGCAGGCTGATGCTCTATCCACTGAGCCAAACCAGGCAGGGCCATGTTTGTTTGTTTTTTTTTAAGGTATATTTCTTGTTTGCCTCCAAATTTTTGAGAAATTACTAGTGTACACAGAATTTGCAAAAAGAGTATAATAGCCATCTAGATTCACATACAGATCTAGTATATACTCGTATGTATACAAAAATTTACACATTTTTTTTCCAGAACTATCTGAGATGTTCTCATAATGACTTTTCATACCTAAAATAATTCCATGTGTATCTCTTAACAAAAAGGTTACTCTGAACTATGAGAATAACCACTGGCCACTTCCCAGATGAGTTAATAAATAACAGACATGCAAAGCAGATCTAAATATCACTGCAAAAACTCAGAAAACTGAAATGGCTTTGGAATTACCACTGACTGAAGGCTGGATAGAACTTTCAAGCTGAACCCAATTAGGTCAAATGTCTGCTAAAATAAAAGTCAACATTCATTACAGCATTTAAACAAAACCCAGACCCTTGGAATATAATATTCAAATTTTCCAGGACATAATCCAAAATTACTTGGCATACAAAGAACCAAGAAAATCTCAATTTGCATAGGAAAAGAGATTAACAGATACAATACTGAGATGACAGATGTAGAAACTATCTCACAGCTATTATAGTAGCTATAAGAAAAATGCTCCAAAAATTAGGAAAAACACTCCTGAAACTATGAAAAGACAGACTGCCTCAGAAAAAAAATTGAGGATATAAAAAAAGAAACAAATGTAAATTTTAGAACTAAAAAATATAACAATCGCCCTAGCTGGTGTTACTCAGTGGTGAGAGTGTTGGCCCACACACTGAAGGGTCTCAGGTTTGATTGCTGGATAAGGGCACCTACCTGAGTTGCAAGTTTGAACTCAGGGTGTGCAGGAGACAACCAATTGATGTCTCTCTCACATCAAAGTTTCTCTCTCTCTTTTTCCTCCCCTTCCCTCCCCGCTCCTTCCCCTGTTTCTAAAAACTAATGGGAGCCCTAACCGGTTTGGGTTGATGGATAGAGCATCGGCCTGAGGGCTGAAAGGTCCCAGGTTCGATTCCAGTCAAGGGCATGTACCTTGGTTGCGGGCACATCCCCAGTAGAGGGTGTGCAGGAGGCAGCTGATTGATGTTTCTCTCTCATCGATGTTTCTAACTCTCTATCTCTCTCCCTTCCTCTCTGTAAAAAATCAATAAAAAATATATTTTTTAAAACTCAATGGGAAAAAATATATAGCCTCAGGTGAGGATTAATATATATATTAATTGTATAAAACAACCAAAATATAAACATTCATTTGGTGTGTTCAATAGCAGAACAGAAATGACAGAAGAACTAGTAAATTTGAAGACATATCAAATTTCAATAGAAATATCAAACATAAAAATGAAGAGAAAAAGGGCTGGGGTGGGAAATAGATCATCAGGTCCTAAAAAACAAAAACAAAAACCAAAAACTCTAATATTTGGGCTATCAGTATCCCAGGAGGGGAGAGAATGTGTAAAATATTTAAAGAAATAATGGCTGAAAACGTCACAAATTTGACAAAGGACATAAACCCATGGAGTCATGAAGCTCAATACCCAAACAGAATAAACACAACAAAATCCACTTCTAACTTCATCATAATCTAACAGCTAAAAGGTAAAGACAGATAAAACCACCTCTTGGAGAAACCAAGATGGCGGCATAGGTAAACACCTGAAACTGCTGCCTTGCACAACCACTTCAAAATAAAACCAGAAGACAAAATGGACATCATCCAGAACCACAGGGAGGCTGGCTGAGGCTAAATTAGCACCTCCTTCGAGATCCAAGAACCAGTGTACCCAGTGGTCAGAGTGGGACCATCCAGATTACAACTACTCAGATCCATAAGGGACACACTCAGGGGGCAGACTCAGTGAGCACCAAAAGCCCCACTGATGCAAGTCTTGCCCCATAAGGGTGTCTGCACCACAGAAGTTCTCCCACCATAGACACAGCTTATTTTCACAGCCAGTTGGCCTGGAGGTCAATTCCCCCCAGTGATACCTACAATAAATCAAGGCTTAACTACAACAAGACTGTGCACAAGCCCACAAAGGGGTACACTAAGAGTGCCCACCTCAGGTAATTGGGGAGGCTGAGCCACTGGGCCCTATAGGACACCCAGCACACAAAGCCACTCTATCAACACAGAGAAGCAGCCAAAATGTGGAGACAAAAAAACAGGTCACAAATGGCAGAAATGGAGGAAAGCAAACTACTGGATATAGAGTTCAAAACCACACTTTTAAGGTTTTTCAAGAATTTTCTAGAAACTGCCGATAAATTTAGTGAGACCGTCCATAAATCTGGTGAGACCCTCGAGGATATGAAAAAGGACCAACTAGAAATTAAGCATACACTGACTGAAATAAAGAATATTATACAGAGATCCAAGAGCAGAATAGAGGATTTCAAGAATCAAGTCAAAGATTTGAAATATGAAGAAGCAAAAAGACACCTAACCGGAAAAACAAAAAGAAAAAAGAATCCAAAAATATGAAGATAGTGTAAGGAGCCTCTAGGACAACTTCAAGTGTACCAACATCCGAATTATGGGGGTGCCAGAAGAAGAGAGAGAGCAAGATATTGAAAACCTATTTGAAGAAATAATGACAGAAAACTTCCCCTACCTGGTGAAAGAAATAGACTTACAAGTCCGGGAAGCGCCCAGAACCCCAAACAAAGGGAATCCAAAGAGGACCACACCAAGACCCATCATAATTAAAATGCCAAGAGCAAAAGACAAAGAGAGAATCTTAAAAGCAGCAAGAGAAAGAAACTCAGTTACCTACAAGGGAGTACCCATACGACTGTCAGCTGATTTCTCAACAGAAACCATGCAGGCCAGAAGAGAATGGCAAGAAATATTCAAAGTGATGAATAGCAAGAACCTACAACCAAGATTACTTTATCCAGCAAAGCTATCATTCAGAATTGAAGGTCAGATAAAGAGCTTCACAGATAAGAAAAAGCTAAAGGAGTTCATCACCACCAAACCAGCATTATATGAAATGCTGAAAGGTATTCTTTAAGAAGAGGAAGAAGAAAAAGGAACTCTTACCATTTGCCACAGCATGGATGGAACTGGAGAGCATTATGTTAAGTGAAATAAACCAGTCAGAGAAGGATAAATACCACATGATCTCACTCATTTGTGGAATATAATGAACAACATAAACTGATGAACAAGGACTGATCCAGAGACGGAGAGGCATTGATTGGACTGTCAGGCCTTGGAGGGAAGGTAGGGGAGGGTGGGGGTAAGGGGGAAAGATCAACCAAAGGACTTATATGCAAACATATAGGCCTAACCAATGGACACGGACAATGGGGGGAGGGGTGGTGGTGAGGGCATGAGCGGGGGGGGGGGTAACATGGGGATAAGGACACATATGACATATCTTAATAAAATATATTTAAAAATGTAAAAAAAAAGAGCATAGACACTAGTAAAAATTAATGATAAAAAAATTAAATATGGAATTGCCATTTGACCCAGTGATCCCACTTCTAGGAATATATCCTAAGAAACCTGAAGCACCAATCAGAATGAATGTATGCACCCCTATGTTCATAGCAGCACAATTTACAATAGCAAAGATCTGGAAACAGCCCAAGTGCCCATCAATAGATGAGTGGATAAAAATTCCGTGGTACATTTATACCATAGAATACTATGCAGCAATGAAAAGGAAGAATCTCTTACCCTTTGAGACAGCTTGGAGGGACCTGGAGAGTATCATGCTAAGTGAAATAAGTCAGTCAGAGAAAGACAAGTATCACATGATTGCACTCAATGTGGAATCTAAGTAACAAAATAAATTGATGAATGGAGCGGATCCAGAGATATGGAAGCATGGAACAGAGTGTAGAATCTCAGAGGGAATGGGGGGAGGGTAGGTGGGTGGGAGGTAATCAACCAAAGACCGTGTATGCATATATGCATAACCCATGGACACAGACAATGGGGTGCTGAAGGCCTGGGGGGAGACAGGGGTAGGCTAGAGGGGGTCAATGGGGGGGGGGGGGAAACGGGAACATATGTAATACTTACAACAATAAAGAATTATTTTTAAAAAAATACTATGCCCGACAGGTATGGCTCAGTGGTTGAACGTCGACCTATGAACCAGGAGGTCATTGCAGGCTCGATCCCTATTAGGGGACATGCAGGAGGCAGCTGATCAATGATTCTTATCATTGATATTTCTCTCTCTCTCTCTCTCTTTCTCTCTCTCTCTCTCCCTTCCTCTCTGAAATAAATAAAAATATATTTTTAAAAAATAAATAAAGTACTATAAAATGTTCAAATGACTGAAAAGGCAGGGAAAGGGAACCATCAGAAGATTTAAAAATAGGAAGAACAAAGAAAAAACAAATAAGGTGGTAGATCTAAATCTAAACATATAAATAATTACATCAAATTTAAATAACCTAAAAATACCAATTAAGAACCAAGATGGTGGCATAGGTAAACCCTTGTACTCACTGCCTCCCACAACCACATCAAAATTACAACTAAAATACAGAACAACCATCTTCAAGAACCATCTGAAATCTGGCTAAATGGAAGTCCTACAACTAGAGAAGTAAAGAAGAAAGCATACTGAGACTAGTAGGAGGGGTGGAGGCACAGAATGGACTGATCCAACATCCACGTGTGCCATTTTTGTAATTGGAAGGGAGATTGTTTCAGTGGAGGCTGCCCATGAGAAGCAAGGGTGCCAACCCCACACTAGACCCTCAGCCCAGTGTTCCAGAGCTGGGAAGAGAAGTCCTGTAACTTTAGGCTGTAAAAACCAGTGGGGATTGTGGACTGACATGGAGGCTGCTGGAGACCCAGGTGTTCCTTTCAAAGAGCTGGTGCATGAACTTACTTGGACTTGATCCCTCTGAGTTCCAGCACCAAGTGGTTTTGGGGGAGGAACTGGATTGTCTGGCATCAGGGCAGGAACTCGGTGGTGGCTTTCTCTCATATAGGGGTGCTCACAGGGGTTATTGCTCCTGTGCTGGGACCTCCCCTGTCGCAGGCTGATTGGCAGCCATTTCTGAGTCTCCATCAGCCTGGCTCACACTTTTTGCTCCACCCTGGTGATTCCCTGAGACCCCGCCCCATCCAATTTGTAGCCCCACCCAACCCATTTGCAGCAGCTTTTCCATATGAATGGCCTGTCCTGCCTCAGGCTTCAGACTTTGCTAAAATCTCTCAAACAAGCTGCAGCTAGTGTCAGCAAGTCCAAACCTATCAGTAAAAGGCCCAATACCGGGCACTAGCACCAGCCTGTCTTTCTTCACAGCTGGGCCTAGCCTGGGCACTTCCAAGGCAAATAGTAGCCATCTGCAGATCTCTCTGTAGCTCCTGCCGGGTGGCCCCAGGAAGTGGCTGACTTTGAACCTCCCTGGAGGCCCAAGAGCCAGTGCACCTGATGGACAGCTTCAGACCATAACAGATTACAACCCTACACATCAACAAGTGGCACACTCAAGAGGCAGATTCAGTGAGCACCAAGTCCTGCTCTATAATGAGTTTCCTACATAGCAGCTCTCCCACTGTAGTTGCAGGTGGTCCTCACAGCCACCTGGCCTGGAGGTCAATTCCTCCCAGTGATGCCAACAGCAATCAAGGCTCAACTACAACACTGTGCATATAGCCCACACATGGCCAAATCTAGAGTGCCCAGCTCAAATGACTGGGGAGGCTTAGCCACTGGGCTCTACAGGACACCTACTACACAAGGCCACTCTACGAATCCCAGGAGACACAGCAGCTCTACCTAATACATAGAAACAAACACAGGGAAGTAGCCAAAATGTGGAGACAAATAAACATGTCACAAATGAAAGAAATGAAAGGAAACAAACTACTAGCTACAGAGTTCAAAACCATGGTTATGAGGTTACTCAAGGATCTTCATGAGAGCTTCAAGAGACTTAGTGAGACTTTCAAGGATCTTAGTAAGAATATAAAAAACATGAAATAGGACCAGTCAGAAATTAAGCATACACTAACTGAAATGCAGACTAGTTTATAGGGATTCAACAGTAGAATAGACTATTCCAAGGATCAAATCAACAATTTGGAATATGAGGAAGCAAAAAATTCCCAATCAGAAGAGCAAAAAGAAAAAGGAATCCAAATATATGAAGATAGTGTAAGGAGCCTTCACATTATGGAGGTGTCAGAAGGAGAGAGAGAGAGCAAGCTATTGAAAACCTAAGATATTGAAAACCTATGTGAAGAAATAAGGACAGAAAACTTCCCCTACCTGGTGAAAAAAATAGACTTACAAGTCCAGGAAGCACAGAAGTCCCAAACAAGAGGAACCCAAAGAGGCCTACACAAAGACACATCATAATTTTTTTTTAAGAGCATCTTTTTTTTAAAAAAATATATTTTTAAATTAATTTCAGAGAGGAAGGGAAGGGGAAAGAGAGATAGAAACATCAATGATGAGAGAGAATAATTGATCGGCTGTCTCCTGCACACCCCATACTGGGGATCACGCCCACAACCCAGGCATGTGCCCTTGACCAGAATCGAACCTGGGACTCTTCGATGCTCTATCCACTGAGCCACAGGCCAATGCTCTATCCACTGAGTCAAACCAGCTAGGGCAGACACGTAATTATTAAAATGCCACGAGTTAAAGACAAGGAGAGAATCTTTTTAAAAATATATATTTTTAGTGATTTCAGAGAGGAAGGGATAGGGAGAGAGAGAGAGAAACATCAATGATGAGAATCATTGATTGACTGCCTCCTGCATGCTCCACACTGGGGATCAAGTCCACAACCTGGGCATGTGCCCTGACCAGGAATCAAACCATGACCTCCTGGTTCATATGTCAACACTCAACTACTGAACCACGCCAGCTGGGCAAAGAGAGAATCTTAGAAGCAACAAGAGAAAAGCAGTTAGTTATCTACAAGGAAGCACCCATACGACTGTCAGCTGATTTCTCAACAGATATTTTGCAGGCCAGAAAGGAGTGGCAAGAAATACTCAAAGTAATGAACAGCAAGGACCTACAACCAAGATTACTCTGCCCAGCAAAGCTATCATTTAGAATTAAAGGTAAGATAAAGAGCTTCACAGACAAGAAAAAGCTAAAGGAGTTCATCACCACGAAACCAGTATTACATGAAATGTTGAAGAATATTCTTTAAGAAGAGGAGGAGGAAGAAGAAAAAAAGATAAAAAATATGAACAATAAAATGGCAATAACTACATATCAACAATTGAATCTAAAAATAAACAAGAAATCTAATGAACAAAATAAACTGATTAATAAAATAGAATCAGAGGCATGGAAACATGGAACAGACTGACGAATTTCAGAGGGAAGAGACGGGGTGATGGAATGGGAAGAGATTAACCAAAAATCTTTTATGCATATATGCATTACCTACGGACACAGACAATAGGGGAGTGAAGACCTGGGGGGGCGGGGGCGAGGGGGAGGGAACCAGGTGGAAGGCGGCAAGGGGGAAAAATAAGGGGACATCTGTAATACTCTCAACAATAAAGATATTTTTTTAAAAATTAAAGGCAGAAACTGTCCAAATAAATTAGTAACACTTCAAATATAATGACATAGGGAGGTTAAAAGCAAATACAATAAACTGTTCTGTATGGTACTTTAACAGTGGCTACATTATACATTTTTTAAAAACCTACAGAATTGTACAACACAAAGAGTAAAACCTAACATAAATTAGGGACTTTAGCTAATAATAACTGCATATCAATATTGGTTCATCAATTGTAACACATGTACTACACATGCAAAATATTAATAATAGGGCAAAATGTGTGTGTACTGGGGGAGGGTGGTATATGGAAATTCTGTACTTTCTGCTTCATTTTTTTGTAAACTTTTAAAACTGTTTACAAAATAAAGTTGACTAATTTAAATTTAGAAAGATACATCATACAAACACTAATTTAAAAAGAAGTGGAAGGGTATATTAATATTAGACAAAGCAGATTTCAGAGCAAAGGAATTACCAGGGACAAAGAACACTACATAATGGTAAAAGGAACAACTCACCAAGAAGACAATTTTAAAAGCCTATGTACCTAATAACAATTTCAAAATACACAAAGCAATAACTGAGAACTGAAAGGAAAAACAGACAAATGCATAATTACAGCTGGATATTTCAGCTTGGCTGGCATGGCTCAGTGGTTGAATGTAGACCTATGAACCAGAAGGTCACAGTTTGATTCCAGGTCAGGGCATATTCCCCAGGTTGCAGGCTCAACCCACATTGTGGGGCATGCAGGAGGCAGTTAGTCAATGATTCTCACATTGATGTTTCTATCTCTCCCTCTCCCTTTCTCTCTGAAATCAATAAAAAAAATTTTAAAAACAGTTGGATATTTCAACACCCCTCTTTCAGGGATATACTCATTAGACCAAAAATTAGGAAGGAGGCAATATCATCAAACTACAGGATTTAATTGACATTTTTAGAACACTCCTACAAAAAACAGAAAACATATTCTTTCCAAATGTTCATGGAACATTCACTAAGATAGACTATATATGCTGAGTCATAAAACAACATTGACAAATAAAAGAAATGAAATCATACATAGTATATTCTCTGACCATAAGAAATTAAACTAGAAATCAGTAACAAAAATAGAACAGAAAAATATCTAAACACTTGAAAACTAAAAACACCCTTCTAAAAAACCCATGAATCAAAGAGATAATCTCAAAGGAAAATATTTTAAACTGAACAAGGACATAAATATAACAAATTATAATTTGTGGGATGCAAACTAAAAGTACTTAGAGGGAAAAATATATGTAGCACTAAATGCTTATATTAGAAAAGTAACATCGTGTACTAAATATCTGTATCCTTCCAAAATTCATATGTTGAAGCCCTAACCCAGTATAGCTTTATTTGGAACAGGCCTCTAAGGTACTAATTAAGGTTAAATGAGGTCACACCTATGGAGCCCTTATAAGATTAGTGCCCTTATAAGAAGAGACACCAAAGAACTTGTGCTTTCTTTCCGTAGGCACACATAAGAGGAGGTCATAATGAATACACAGCCACAGGGCAGCTGCCTACAATCCAAACGAAGAGGCCTCAGAATGAAACCTACATTGCTGGCACCTTGATCTTGGACTTCCCAGCCTCCAAACTGTGAGAAATAATTTTGTGTTTGTGCTATTTTGTTATGGTAGCCCAAGCTAACCAATATAAGCAGAAAGATCTCTTATAATCTAACTTTCTACCTTAAGAAACTAAAAGAAGGAAAAATAAACTCAAAATAATCAGAATGAAGACAATAAAGAGCAGAAATCAATGAAATTGAAGACAGAAAAAACCAATGACACTAAAAGCTAATTTTTTAAAAAGATCGATGAAAATGACAAATTTCTATCAAGAACGACAAAGAGAGAAAACACATAACAGAAATGAAAACCAATCACTACAGATCCTGCAGACATTAAAAAGATAATAAAGGAGTATTACCTACAATTCTAAACACATAAATTCAACTACAGTGGGGCCTTGACTTACGAGTTTAATTCGTTCCGAGACCGAGCTCGTTAAGGAGCTCGTTAACTCAAATTACTCTATCAACTCAATGCAAAAAATCGGCTGAGAGACAGCTGGTATCTCAAAAAAACTCGTTAGTCGGGACACTCGTAAGTCAAGGCCCCACTGTACTTAGTTGAAATAGACAACTTACTTAAAAACCATAAATTTTCAAGGCACCCTAGATGAATTAGATAACTTGAATAATCTTGTAACTATTAAAGAAATCTATAGGCCTAGATATTTTCTCTGGCACATTTAGCACACACAGAAAAAATAGTACCAATTCTATATAATTTCTTTAGAAAATGAAAGAAATTTTCTCTCTCTCTCCTCCCTTCCTCTCTGAAATCAATACTTTCCAATTCATTTTAAGAGGCCAACATTATTCTGATACTCAAACCAGGCAAAGATATTGTAAGAAAACTACAAATATCCTCACAAACAAAGATGCTAAATGTCTTAAAAGATATTAGCAGATCAAATCTAGTGATACATAAAAAAAGAAAAATACATTATAACCAAGAGGATTTTATTCCTAAGAATCAAAGCTGGTTCAGTTTTACAAAAGCTATCAATGTAATCCACCATACTGAGTCTAAAGAAGAAAAAAACACATGACCATTTCAAATGCTGCAGAGAAAGCATTTAACAAAATTCAAGGTTCACTTATAATAAAAACTCAACAAACTAGGAATAGAAGAAAACTTCCTCAGTCTGATATAACAAACCTACAGACTGATGCCTTCCTCCTAAGATCAGAAACAAGTGAAGGTTGTCCACTGTCACATTATGTTTCAACATCATAATGAAAGTCCCAGCCAATACAATAAGCCAAGAAAAAGAAATAAAAGATACACATATTTGCAAGGAAGAAATAAAAACTGCTTCTCTTCACAAACATAATTGTGTACATATAAAACACCAAGGGATCCACACACCAAACAAAACCTCTAGAAATAGTTTAGTAAGATCATAGAACATAAAGCACTGCCAAAAAAAATCAAATTTCCATATACTAGCAATGAATAAATGAAAACCAAAAATTAAAAAATACCACTTATGACTCATAATTAAATTATAAGTCAAAATTAAATATGTCAGTACAGACTTAACAAAATATGTACAAGATCTGTATACTAAAATCTACAAAACACTGAAGAAAGAAACCAAAGACCTAAATAAATAGGGAAACATACTGTTTTCATGGACTGGAAAACTCAACGTAGTAAAGATGTCAGTTCTCCCTAATTGATCTATAGATTTAGTATAATTCCGTTCAAAATCCCAGCAGAATTTTTTAATAGACAGACAAAATAATTCTAATATTTATATGGAAAGGCAAAAAAGTAAAATAGCCAAAATAATTTTGAAAGATAAAGTTATAGGAGTCACAGTACCCAATTTTAAGACCTACTATAAAGTTATAGTATTCAAGGTAGTATAGAATTGAAGGGAAAGGACACAGGTCAACAAAATAGAAAAAGAGAGTACAGAAATAGACCCATACAAATATACCAACTGATTTCTTATAATGGTACAAAGGCAATTTAATAGAGAAAAGACAGTCTTTTTAACAAACAGTATCAAAATCACTGGGCATCCAAAGGGAAAAATAAATGAATATCAATCAAAACCTTAAAACTCACACAAAAGTAAATTCAAAATGGATTGATGATCTGTTGTAAAACTAAAAAATGTTTAGAAGAAAATAAAGGAGTAAATTTTTGTGACCTGGATTCTTAAGATACCAAAGACCAATCCATAAAAGAAAAAAAATGACAAATTAGATTTTATCAAGATTAAAAACTTTGTTCTCAAAAGACACTGCTAAGATAAAAAGACAAGCTACCAGCCCTAGCCGGTTTGGCTTAGTGGATAGAGCGTTGGCCTGCAGACTGAAGGGTCCTGGGTTCAATTCTAGTCAAGAGCATGTAACTTGGTTGTAGGCTCCTCTCTGGCCCTGGCCCTGGTCAGGGCACGTGCAGGAGGCAACCAGTCGATGTATTTCTCTCACATCGACGTTTTTCTCTGTCTTTCCCTCTCTCTTCCACTCTCTCTAAAATCAATGGAAAAATATCCCCAGGTGAGGATAAAAAAAAGACAAGCAACCAGATGGAATATATGTAACTTACATATCTAACAAATGACTAGTATCCAGAATATATAAAGAATTCTCAAAATTCAATGATAAGAAAATAACACAATTTAAAAATGAGCAAAGATTTAAATATAAATACTGATAATCCTAGTGACGATATGGAGCAACTGGAATTCTCATAACACTGGAACTCTTATACATTGGTATATCCACACTCTGGATAAATTTGGCCCCCCTTCCCTGGCTGTTGGCTGCCAGCCAGGGCCTTCCTTTGTTTCGTGCCATGCCTTGGTGGTCAGTGCACATCATAGCGTGCGATCAAACTCCCAGTCTCCTGGTCTAACTCCGAGGGGACACTTTGCATATCAGCCTTTTATATATATAGAATAGAGGCCCAGTGCACGAAATTCGTGCATGGGTAGGGTCCCTAGACCTGGTTGGTGTTCAGGGCCAATCGGGGCCCTCTGGCTGCTAGCTGTGGCCGTCCTCCCCCTGACTGCCAGCTGCCGGCTGCCAGCCAGGGCCTTCCTTCCCCCAGCTGCCGGCTGGGGCCTTCCTTCATTCCATGTTGCCCCCTGGTGGTCAGTGCACGTCATAGCGAGTGGTTGAACTGCCGAGGAGACAATTTGCATATTAGGAAATAAAGCAACAAAAAATAATCTGGTTCTCAGGTGTGTGATTACAGGTGATATATATTTTTTAAATATATTTTTATTGATTTCAGAGAGGGAGGGAGGGAGGGAGGGAGGGAGGGAGGGAGGGAGAGAGAGAGAGAGAGAGAGAGAAATATCATCGATTGGCTGCCTCCTGCATGCCCCCTACTGGGGAACCAAGCCCACAACCCAGGCATGTGCCCTTAACCAGAATCGAACCTGGGACCTTTCTGTCCATGGGCTGATGCTCTATCCACTGAGCTAAACCGGCTAGGGCTACAGGCGGTATTTATTGTCTTCTCTATGTAGTTTTACTAACATGCATTTTCTAAAATACTTTTAATAACCATGGATTGCTTCTGTAATAAGATATTTAAAAAATACTCATTCTTGTACTGAACTACATTAGTTAATAGGTAACAATGATGAGGAAATTAATTGGGAAGTTTTAGGTCCTTCCATGCTTATTATATGAAGGCTTAAATGTGAGCTTTACAACAAAACAAAACCTTCAAAATTGAACTTAAGCCCTGGACGGTTTCTATCTCTTTCTCTCTCCCTTCCTCTCTGAGGTCAACAAAAATATGTTTTAAAAAATTTAAATTTAGGGTTAACTAAGAAACTTAGTTATTCACTCAGAGAATTAGCATGTGTTCAGGTCCTCATATTGTGAGCGAAGCAAATCAGTAAGTTTTAAAATGGGCAGTATTATGATCACAGTAAAAACCCTCTAGTTTTTCTAGATTGAATCACAAAAAATGTTCAACCACAGCATCCCCAAATAAATACTAAGGAACTCTCTGGTTCCCACAGTTTGTTTAACTAAAACATGTTAAAATGTATGGATCCAGAGTTATCCTATATAATAAAGCGGTAATATGCAAATTGACCCTCACTCCATCATGCCGTCACAAGATGGCTGTGCCCACAGCAGAGGCAGGGTTCCTGTAACACAAGATGGCTGGCCCACAGCGTAGGCGGGGTTCCCATAACGAGCCGTAATGAGCAATCAGCAGGGACCTAAGGCTGCATGGCGCTGGGCCAGGGCGGGAGACCTGAGGCTGCGCCCTCCCCCAGCCATGCCCCCCTGCCTGGCAGGACTTGACAGGGGACCCCAGGCCATGCCCCCCTCCCTGGCGTTGGGCTAGGGTACCTGAGGGTGCACCCGCGGCCAAGCAGGGCTAGACAAGGGACCTCAGGCCGTGACCCCACCCGGCAGGGCTTGAAGGGGTACCTCAGGCCATGCCCCCCATCCCAGGCCAGGGGACTGAGGCTGCGCCCCCCACCCCAGAGCCGGGCCGGGGTACCTGAGGCTGCACCCCTCTCCCAGTCGGGCCGGGGTACCTGAGGCTGCACCCCTCTCCCAGCAGGGCTTGATGGGGGACCTGAGGCTGCGCCCCCCACCCAGCGGGGCTTGATGGGGGACCTGAGGCTGCGCCTTCTGCCCGGTGGGGCTTGACGAGGGTGGGGCCAGCCGGATCTGGATCTTGCCCAATGCGGGTGGGGCCGGCCAGGTCTGGGTATCGCACGATTTCAAGGTGCATGCAGGTGGGGACTTGACTCTGGGTCCTGCAGCGTGCCCCAGTCTCTGACAGGAATAAGATTTTCATATACATTTTACTAATTTTCTTTCATCTCTGACACTTCTATTAAAGAGAAAGGGAAAATAGCAATATTAAAATATTTCCTCTAATTAATTCCCTTTTAATGTGCATGAATTTCGTGCACCGGGCTACTAGTGCTATTATAAAAAAAAGACACATTGTAAACAATTGAGGAAAACTGAATGAACATGATCTGGCTATTGAATGACACTAAGTATTATTGTTAGTTTTGTGAGCTATGAGTGACATGGTAGTTATTTTAAAAAGTCCTTATTAGTTACAGATGCATCTTGAAGTGTTTACAGGTGAAATGATATATGTGGATTTGCTTTAAAATATTCCAACTTTAGTAACAACAACAAAAAATTTGTATATGTGGATTGTGTTGAAACTGGATATTGGATTTGTGGTGATTTGCTAGATTATTCCCTATTGCAGCAATTTTCAATCTTTTCTATTTCATGGCACACAAAAACTAATTACTAAAATGTATTTTTTTGCTGATGTGACCAAAAATAGGTATAATTTTGATTCATTCACACCGGATGGTTACTATTGTGTTGCCTGTTGTCATTTTTTATTCAACAATCTAAGGGAAAAGAGATCCTGCATATCAGATATTTACATTACGATTCATAACAGTAGCAACATTACAGTTATGAAGTAGCAACGAAAATAATTTTATGGTTGGGTCACAACATGAGGAACTGTATTTAAAGGGCCTACTGTGGCTTAGTTGGTTGCCCCTGACTAATAGTTAAGTATTGCATGTTTTAAAAACAGTGCGCCGCCCTGGCTACTGTGGCTTAGTTGGTTGAGCATCCTCCCATCACCGGTTTGATTCTGGTCAAGGCACATATACAGGTTGGTTGTGGGTTCAATCCCTGGTCAATGGTGAGGCACAGCTCTCTCTCCCCTTCCCTCCCTTCCTTTCTCTCTCAGATCAATAAATAAAAATCGTGTACCATGGCACAGTGGTTGAAAATTGTGTTCTATTATATTTATGCTTAAATCCTCCATAAGAAAAACTTTGAAAAGAAAGTTACCAAGAGGGGAGAGTGAGGGTTTAGATAAGTTTCTAAGACTTTCCCATATCTGGATGGCAAATAAAACTATACCAAATGTCCAAAGAACAAAAATAAATAAAAAGAGATGCAGAACAGGAAGCTACTGATGCTGGTGCAGGTAAAATGTGCTTATGTAATAAGATGTACTCTGAATCAAGTCATGATTAAGACTCAAAAAACCAACAGTGTTCATTTATATCAGACATAAAAGGAAGCAATAAATAAGGTCTGTGAAAGGTGTATTGAGTGAGTATGTACGATTTCTATAGCACAGAGCAGATAAAGAATTCATAAGGTATCAGTAGTTCATTTTAGCAAGACTTTCTACTTCTTTTCACTGAAAAATTTTCGAGGTAAAACACAGGACTAACAGTGACTACTGTCAGGCTTTCTACTCAATAATTATGTAACTGGCAAAATAGTCTACCTCTTTGAATCTCATCTATAAAATGGGGATAAATGTACCTGCCTGGCAAGATATTATAGAAATTAAAAACAAATCACTTACAGTACCTGGCACAAAGTATACAATTTAGTAAGTTGCAGCTAGTTATTATTATTACTGGGCTTAACAGGGAAGAACATCCATTAGAGTCAATTTTTGAGTGGGAGGGCTTAGACCAGCGGTTCTCAACCTGTGAGTCGCGACCCCTTTGGCGGTCGAACGACCCTTTCACAGGCGTCGCCTAAGACCATCCTGCATATCAGATATTTACATTACGATTCATAACAGTAGCAACATTACAGTTATGAAGTAGCAATGAAAATAATTTTATGGTTGGGTCACAACATGAGGAACTGTATTTAAAGGGCCTACTGTGGCTTAGTTGGTTGAGCATCCTCCCGTCACCGATTTGATTCTGGTCAGGGCACATATACAGGTTGGTTGTGGGTTCAGAACCACTGGTTGAGAACCACTGGCTTAGACAAAAGCAGTAACATACACACGAGGTGTAAGAAGTAGGAAGAAAGACATACTAGCCTAAATTTAGCAATGTGACTGTGTAGGACCCAGAAAATTTAAGGACTAACCATTATTAAAATAGCTCAAGGTGAGCCCTGGTTGGGGTTGCTCAGTGGTTAGAATGTTGGTCCGTGAGCTCACATGTTCAATTTCCAGCCATGCTAAGAATTGTATGGTGGTATCTTGGGGTTTTAATGTGCATTTCCCTGACTGATAATTACCACCCTTTTATGTTTACTTGCCAACTCCATATCTTCTTTAGCAAAGTGTCTTGTCCACTTTAAAATTAGGTTGTCTTCTTATTTTGAAATTATGAGAGTTCTTCATATATCCCACAGTTTCTTAAACTTATATTTTCTACCAATTTATGACTTGTCTTTTCATTTTTCTCTACAGTGTTTTTAAAAGAGAAATACTATTTTGATGTAATCAAAATATTCATTTTTTAAAATATTTTTTGTGTTTAGCTAATGAAGTCTTGGCTTATCTATGATGACAATTATATTTTCAGATGCTTTGTTGTAGAAATTAATAATCTGCCGAAACCGGTTTGGCTCAGTGGATAGAGCGTTGGCCTGCGGACTGAAAGGTCCCAGGTTCGATTCCGGTCAAGGGCATGTACCTGGGTTGCGGGCACATCCCCAGTAGGAGATGTGCAGGAGGCGGCTGATCGATGTTTCTCTCCCATCGATGTTTCTAACTATCTCTCTCTCCCTTCCCCTCTGTAAAAAATCAATAAAATATATTTAAAAAATAATAATAATAATTTTAGCCCTTTACCTATAAGTCTATGATCAATTTTGGTAATTTTTTGATGGTGTAAAGTTGGAATTTTTGTTGTTTTTTTGAAGAACAGAATTTGCTACCCAAATTATGCACTTTGGCATAAGGTTTATTTTGAACAGAAGGAAACTGAGAAGCAGAAAAACTCTCTGCCCTCCCTGTATTTGCCAAAGAGAAGGACATAAATTTACAAAGGTATTCTCCTCCCCTTTTTTAAAAAACTTTTAAAATATATATATATCTTTACTGATTTCAGAGAGGAAGGGAGAGGGAGAGAAAGATAAAAAACATCAATGATGAGAGGGAATCATTGATTGGATGCCTCCTGCACATCCCTTACTGATGATTGAACTTGTAACCCTGGCATGTGCCCTTTACCAGAATTGAACCCAGGACCCTTCAGTCCGCAGGACGACACTCTCTATCCACTTGGCGAAACCAGCTAAGCGAAGCATGTCAAACTCACAGCCTGCGGGCCACATGCGGCCCACCACGAGTATTTTTGCAGCTCAGCCAATATATCGGTATGTAAGAAACATTTTAATAAAAATTTCATAACTTCATTTTTAAAATATCCTGTTATACATAATTATTAATAACGAACTACAACATTCACTAATGACTGATTACTATAACCGTATTACATTCATTTCCCTTACGCGCCTTACCCGCAGGTGCACCACTTCTCTCCAGTAATACTAGCAGCGAATATTTTAGCAGCCAATTGCCACGTCATTAGTCTTGGACTGACTTGTTTGGTGTGCACACCAGGAAATATTTTGATTTCAGAGAACAAGAAAAATAGGTTTATTTGCGTTACGCTTATTTTATTTTTTTTTAAATATATTTTCTTGATTTTTCACAGAGAGGAAGGGAGAGAGACAGAGAGTCAGAAACATCGATGAGAGAGAAACATCGATCAGCCGCCTCCTGCACATCCCCCAGTGGGGAAGTGCCCGCAACCCAGGTACATGCCCTTGACCGGAATCGAACCCGGGACCCCTCAGTCCGCAGGCCAACGCTCTATCCACTGAGCCAAACCGGTTTCGGCACGTTACGCTTATTAATTTGTGCAGTTATTCAGTGTCTGGTAAGTTAACGTTCAAGAAAAAATATTAACTTTTATTAAAATGTTTTGTTATTTTATGTTAACGATTACTCATTTATTTCAGCCCTTTGTATTCAGCATGTCTCTATCAAAATAAACCTACATTTCTATAAAAATTTAAGCTTTTGTTTTTTGCAGCCCACATAAACTTAAACTTTGTTTATTTGGCCCGTGTTAGCCTTTGAGTTTGACATGCTTGGGCTAAGTTATTCTCCTCCCTTTTTTGACAGGAAGAATAAAAGTTAATCACAGAGACAACCTTATCAGCCTAGAGATGGTAACAAAATTTACTAACTAGCCTTTATCTATCATTAGTTTGACATATATTTGCCTTCCTACAATTGGCCGCCCCTAGAGACTCCAAGTCATTTTCTTTGTCGTATCACTTGTCTTAAATTTTATTGTTCCTTCGTTAAGATGCTAGCTATATAAACCTAAACCTAAATTCTAACCAAACCTTTGAGTTACTCAACCATGAGTTTCTCCCATGTATATATGTGATACACATGTTAATAAATTAATTTATCTCTTGTTAATCTGTCTTTTGTTAGAGAGACAGGTGAGAACCTGGAGGAGTAAAGGGAAAAAATATTTTCCTCCTTTACAATGGTTATCTAATTGTTTAAGGGCCATTTATTAAAAAGTTTTCCTTTCCTTCACTGAAATGCCTTGGCAATGGTAAAAAATCAATTGACCGTACACTTGTGGATCTATTTCTAGACTTGTATTGTCTTCAATTGATATATGTTTATTTGTACACCAATACCACACCATCTTAATTACTAAATATTTATAAGTCTTGAAATCAGGTAGAATACCAGGTGTACTGGTTAATAATGCGGATTGTTTTTCATTAGATGGAGTTACATATATGTTGATATATATATACTAGAGGCCCGGTGCACAAAAATTTGTGCACTCAGGGGAAAGGGGGGGGGTCCCTCAGCCCGGCCTGTGCCCTCTCGCAGTCTGGGACCCCTCAGGAGATGACCACCTGCTGGCTTAGGCCCGCTCCCCGGGGGATTGGGCCTAAGATGGCAATCAGACATCCCTCTCACAGCCCGGCAGCCCTCGGGGGATGTCCACTTGCCAGTGGGGAGCAGGCCTAAGCTGCATTCAGACATCCTTAGCGCTGCTGAGGAGGCAGGAGAGGCTCCCACCACTACCGCTGTACTGGCAGCCATCAGCCTGGCTTGTGGCTGAGCAGAGCTCCTCCCATGTGAGAGCGCCCTGACCACCAGAGGGCAGCTCCTGCATTGAGTGTCTGCACCCTGGTAGTCAGTGTGTGTCATAGTGACCAGTCATTCCCAGTTGTTCTGCTGTTAGGGTCAGTTTGCATATTACCCTGTTACTATATAGGATAGAGGCCTGGTGCACGGGTGAGGGCCGGCTGGTTTGCCCTGAAGGGTGTTCCGGATCAGGGTGGGGGTCCCACTTGGGTGCCTCGCCAGCCTGGATGAGGGGCTGATGGCTGTTTGCAGCTGGTCACACCCCCTTCAGGGTGGAGGTCCCCACTGGGGTGCCTGGCCAGTCTGAGTGAGGGGCTGAGGGCCGTTTTCAGGCTGGCCTGCAACTGAAGTTCTCAGCCTCTCCTTTTTTCTTTTTCTTTTTTATTCTGAGATTTATTTACCTTCTATAATTGAAACTCTGTTGCCTTGACTGGTGCTCCCAGCTCTGAGGCTGCCGCTGGCTGAAAGCAGGTATCTGGGGTTTGTTTAGCTTCTATAATTGAAACATTGTTGCTTTTGGAGCTCAGAGCCGGGCTGCGGCAGGCGGGGAACCTTGGCTTCCTCCATCACTGGAGCAAGCAAGCCTCATGTTCGCTTCAGCTGCGTGACTGCCGGCCGCCATCATTGTTGGCAGTTAATTTGCATATCTCATTGATTAGCCAATGGGAAGCGTAGTGGAGGTACGGTTAATTACCCTTTTGTCTTTTATTAGATAGGATTTTTGTTTATAGTATTACAGATTTACAGATGTCTCCCATTCCCCCCCGCAACTTTACCCTCCTTGTCCCAGACCCTACCCACCTCGGGTCTTCAACATCCTATTGCCCGTGTCCATGGGTTATGCATATCTATATATATATAAAAGGCTAATATGCAAAGTGTCCCCTCAGAGTTCGACCGAGAGACCAGGAGTTTGACTGCTTGCTATGACATGTGCTAACCACCATGGGGTGGGACACAACAAATGAAGACCCAGCAACCGGGGAAAGAAGGCCAGGGCTGACAGCTGGCAGTCGGAAAATGGAGGCCCCAGATGGCAGCTGGAAGGCCCAGATCGGCCCTGATAGCTGGCCACGCCTAGGGACCCTACCCATGCACGAATTTCGTGCACCAGGCCTCTAGTAAATATATAAGTTCTTTGGTTTATCTCTTCTTGTTCCCCTATCCCTACATCAAGGTATGTCAGTCTGTTCCATGCCTCCATGCTTCGGGTCTTATTTTGGTCAATTCATTTTGTTCATTAGATTCCACAAATAAGTGAGATCATGTGATATTTGTCTTTCTCCGATTGGCTTATTTTACTTAGCATAATATTTTCCAGGTCCATCCATGTTGTCCTAAAGAGTAAGAGATTCCTCTTTTTTATAGCTGTATAGTATTCCATTGTATAAATGTCCCACAGCTTTTTTACACATTCATCTATATTGATGAGCACTTCCAAATCTTAGCTACTATAAATAACGCTGCTATGAACATGGGTATGCATATATTCTTTCTGACTGGTATTTCAGCATTTTTAAGATATATTCCCACAAGTGGATGAGCGACAGTTTAATGGGAGCTCCCTCGTAGGTAACTACTTTTCTCCTGCTGCTCTTAACACATTGCGTACCGCTCAGGAGTTTTCTCGTGTTTCGTGCGCCATCTGTTAAGGACTGCTCACGAGTTTTCTCGTGTTTCGTGCGCCATCTGTTAAGGACCGCTCACGAGTTTTCTCGTGTTTCGTGCGCCATCTGTTAAGGACCGCTCACGAGTTTTCTCGTGTTTCGCGCGCCATCTGTTAAGGACCGCTCACAAGTGTTCTCATTTTTTCACGCGCCATCTGTTATGGACCTTAGATGTCAATACACTGTCTTGTCCACTGTGGGGCGTGGTTAGTGTTTTGGCCAGGTTCAAGCCTCGGACTAATGAAAGGACAGGGTCCTCTCACTGCCACGTGCAAGTCCCAGCTGGAGGGCAGGGCCCTCCCAGCACAATCATAGCCAACGGCTATGGTTATAAGCTTGAACCTATGGTCCGAACACGTAGCCCCATGTACCTTGTGATAGAGTTTAGGTACATGTAGTTGAGTAGGGTTGAGACTCATGAGAATGCTGTAAACAATGTGATCACGCCCCTACTTTGCCTCGTGCCATCTGCTATAAAATAAAGACACGGCTTGTGGGCGTTGGCGTTGTCTCCTCTTCAGGGAGCAGTGTCCCACCGAGACCCAGCTATTATTCTCTTGTCTGTCTTTCCTTAATCCTTTCACCCCCGCCCCCACCCAGAGACACCCTTGGCCAGGCTGGAGCGGCATAGTCCACATTGAATGAAGCGATCTCATTGGTGGAAACCATGCAGGTCAATCTACGAAAAACTATATAATTGCACGAACCCATAAAGCATTGCAGTTACATTGTATTTTGGTCATTTGAATAGTCTTCGTCTTCAAGTTCCTGGTGCTTTTAGAAATGCCCTCTCTCAGAAAAAGGAAGGAAACCAACGAAACTGATACACTTCTGGAAGTATTTAACGATAATTTAGCAGATATTCCTAGTGAGATCGAAGATGCAGATGACTGTTTTGATGATTCCGGAGACGATTCTACTGATTCTACTGACAGTGAAATTATTAGACCTGTAAGGAAGCGCAAGGTGGCGATGCTTTCAAGTGATTCCGACACTGACGAAGCTACTGATAATTGTTGGTCTGAAATTGACACACCACGCTTACAAATGTTTGAAGGTCATGGTGGGGTCACTACATTTCCGTCTCAGTGTGACTCTGTACCCTCTGTGACCAATCTCTTTTTTGGTGATGAATTGTTTGAGATGTTGTGCAAAGAGCTGTCCAACTATCACGATCAAACCGCAATGAAACACAAAACACCATCTAGAGCACTAAAGTGGTCTCCAGTTACACAGAAGGACATCAAGAAATTCCTTGGCCTAATTATTCTGATGGGTCAAACAAGAAAAGATAGCTTGAAAGACTATTGGTCAACAGATCCTTTCAAAGGAAGGAAATTGTAAGAAACTGTTCTTTCAGTCCTTGGACCCTATCTTGGTATATGGCACCATATTTACCAGGATAATTATTACAATGCTACACCTACTGCTGAATTGCTGCTACAGAACAAAACTAGAGTCTGTGGGACTATTAGGGAGAGTAGAGGTTTACCGCCAAATTTGGAAATGAAAACATCAAGAATGAAGAAAGGTGACATAATATTTTCCAGAAAAGGCGATATTCTTCTCCTAGCATGGAAAGACAAGCGGGTTGTCTGAATGATATCAACGATCCATGACACTTCTGTCTCGACAACAGGAAAAAAAAATAGAAAAACGGGAGAGAATATTGTAAAACCTACCTGCATCAAGGAATACAATGCCCACATGAGAGGCGTGGACCGTGCGGATGAATTCCTTTCGTGTTGTTCCATTCTAAGGAAAACGATGAAATGGACCAAAAAAGTAGTGCTGTACCTTATAAACTGTGGACTTTTTAATTCATTTAGAGTGTACAACGTCCTCAATCCACAAGCAAAAATGAAGTATAAACAGTTTCTGCTATCGGTGGCGAGAGACTGGATAACGGATGACAATAATGAAGGCTCTCCGGAACCAGCGACAAATCTGTCCAGCCCTTCCCCTGGGGGTGCAAGGAGAGCACCTCGTAAAGATCCACCCAAAAGGTTGTCAGGTGATATGAAGCAGCATGAACCTATGTGTATTCCAGCGAGTGGAAAGAAAAAATTTCCTACGAGAGCCTGCAGAGTTTGTGCCGTCCATGGAAAAATGAACGAATCTACATACTTATGTAAGTTTTGTTTGGTCCCTCTTCATAGAGGAAAATGTTTTACACAGTACCATATGTTAAAAAAGTACTAGGAACTTTAATTGTTTAATTGTTTTTGTAAATAAAAATGTTATAATTATTGAAAAACAACACCTAAAGTGCATTATGATCTGTAGTTATGATGATTTAAATAACGTGCAGTTTGCCCAAAAACGTTCGGTCCCTGGCATATGTCTTAGAGATTTCTATGCAGTATGCAATGTGTTAAGATGATCTTTGTTATTTATTTTTCCATTGATTTTTAAACAGAGTGGAAGGGAGGGGGAGAGACAGAGAGAGAGAAACATCAATGTGAGAGAGACATATTGACTGGTTGCCTGCCCCCATGTGATTGAGCCTATAACCTAGGTATGTGCCCTTGACCAGAATCGAACCCGGGATCCTTCAGTCTGCAGACCATCGCTCTATCCACTGAACCAAACCTGCTAGGGTGATTCTCTTTGTTTTTAAACTTTGGCACTTTAATTATGATGTGGGCCCTAACCGGTTGGCTCAGTAGATAGAGCATTGGCCTGCGGATTGAAGGGCCCCAGGTTCGATTCTGGTCAAGGGCATGTACCTTGGTTGCGGGCACATCCCCAGTAGGAGGTGTGCAGAAGGCAGCTGATCCATGGATGTTTCTCTCATCAATGTTTCTAACTCTGCATCCCTCTTCCTTCTTCTCTGTAAAAAAATCAATAAAATATATATTTTTAAAAAATTATGATGTGGGCCTCTTCGGGTTCATTGTTTGGGACTTTGAGTCCAGACTGGTATATCAATTTCCTTCACCAGGCTAGGAAAATTTTCCGTCATTATTTTTTCACATGAGTTTTCAATTCCTTGTTCTCTCTCATCTCCTTTTTGCACCCCCATAATGCGAATGTTGGCGTGCTTAAAGTTGTCCCAGAGGCTCCTTATAATAGCCTCAATTTTTTAAATTCTTTTGTTGCTGTTGTTTGGATTAGTGTTTTCTAATTCCTTATCCTCTAAATCCATTGATTTGTTCCTCTGCTTCTACTCTACTGCTGATTCCCTATACTGTATTCTTCATTTCAGTTTGTGTATTCTTCATTTCTGACTTGCTCTTTTTTATGTTTTCTATCTCCATTTTTATGTTTCCCATCTCTTTGTTTAAGTTCTCACTAAATTCATCTACTCTTTCTCTAAGTTCACTGAGCATCCTTATAAGCAATGTTTTGAACTCTGCATCTGGTAAATTGCTTGTCTTCATTTTGTTAGTTATTTTTCTGGATTTTTCTTCTTTCATTTGGGACCTGTTTCTTTGTCTCCTGATTTTGACTGCCTCCCTGTGTTTGTTTCTATGTATTAGGTAGAGCTGCTACTTCTCCTGGTCTTGGTAGAGTGGCCTCATGTAGGTGTCGTTAGGGCACAGTGGCACTCAAGCTAGGCACTCCAGGTGTGCCCCCTGCCCCATTTGGGCCATGTACATCCACCTGTTATAACTGAGCCTTGATTGCTATTGACACATCAATGGGAGGGATTTACCCCCCAGGCCAAATGGCTGTGAGGACTGGCCACCACCAACATGGAGGATTTATTGTGCAGCAGCTGACTCCATGGAACAGGACTTGATTCAATGGGGCATTAGTGCCTGCTGAGTCTGCACCTTGAGTGTGTCACTCATGGAAGTGATTAGGTAATGCTTTAATGTGATCTGAAGCTGTCCACCAGGTGCACTGGCTCTGGGGCCTCCTGGGAGATGCAGGCCAAGTTCAGCCACTGCTTGTGCCCTGCCCAGGCCGACCTGGCATGAGCTACAGGGATCTGCAAATCACTTCTACTTGTGTTGGGCTTGAACACTGCTGGAGAGAGGCCAAGCTGTGAACCAGGCCAGGCCTGGGGCCACTTAGCAAGAGGTATGTGGGCACACTGAGGCCAGATTCGGCTTAAGAGATTTTAGAAAAGTCTGAAGCATGAGCCAAGACAGGCCATTTGTATGGGAAAGCCACGAGAAACAGCTTAGGTGGACCTTAAAGTTGGGTGAGACAGCATCTTGTGACCAGAGCAGGCCAAAGAGTGTTACCCAGGTTGATGAAGACTCAGATATGGCACTCTCCTGCTGGCTCTGTTGGGGCAGGGCTCAGAAAAGGAACAACGAAAGTAGACCACCAACTTACACCATACACAAAAATAAACTCAAAATGGATAAAGTACTTAAACATAAGACAGAAAACCATAAAAATCTTAGAGGAATCCACAGGGAGCAAAATCTCAGACATATGCCAAAGCAATATCTTCACTGATATAACTCCTAGGGCAGTGATGGCGAACCTATGACACGTGTGTCAGAGATGACACGTGAACTCATTTTTTTGGTTGATTTTTCTTTGTTAAATGGCATTTAAATATATAAAATGAATACCAAAGCCGAAACCGGTTTGGCTCAGTGGATAGAGCGTCGGCCTGCGGACTGAAAGGTCCCGGGTTCGATTCCGGTCAAGGGCATGTACCTGGGTTGCGGGCACATCCCCAGTGGGAGATGTGCAGGAGGCAGCTGATCGATGTTTCTCTCTCATCGATGTTTCTGACTCTCTATCTCTCTCCCTTCCTCTCTGTAAAAAAATCAATAAAATATATTTAAAAAAAAATGAATACCAAAAATATAAGTCTTTGTTTTACTATGGTTGCAAATATCAAAAAATTTCTATATGTGACACGGCAACAGAGTTAAGTTAGGGTTTTTCAAAATGCTGACACGCCGAGCTCAAACGGTTCACCATCACTGTCCTAGGGCAACAGAAACTAAAGAGAAAATAAACAAACGGGACTACATCAAAATAAAAAGCTTCTGCACAACAAAAGAAACCATCAACAAAACAAGAAAGTCCACTGCATGGGAGAACATATTTGCCAATGTTATCTCGGATAAGGGTTTAATCTCCAACATTTATAGGGAACTCATACAACTTAACAAAAGGAAGATAAGAAATCCAATCAAAAAATGGGCAACAGATCTAAATAGACACTTTTCGAAAGAGGACATAAGGAAGGCCAAGAGACATATGAAAACATGCTCAAAGTCACTAATCATCTGAGAGATGCAAATCAAAACAACCACGAGGTACCATCTCACACCTGTCAGATGGCTATCATCAACAAATCAACAAATGACAAGTGCTGGCAAGGATGCAGAGAAAAAGGAACCCTCATGCACTGCTGGTGGGAATGCAGACTGGTGCAGCCACTGTGGAGAACAGTATGGAGTTTCCTCAAAAAACTAAAAATGGAACTCCTATTTGACCCAGTAATCCCACTTCTAGGAATATATCTCAAGAAACTAGAAACACCAATCAGAAAGGATATATGCACCTCTATGTTCATAGCAGCACAATTTACAGTATCTAAGATTTGGAAACAGCCTAAGTGCCCATCAGCAGATGAGTGGATTAAAAAACTGTGGTACATCTACACACAATGGAATACTACACTGCTGTAAAAAGGAAGGATCTCCTACCATCTACAACAGCATGGATGGAGCTGGAGAGCATTATGCTAAGCAAAATACATCAGTCAGAGAAAGATAAATATCACATGATCTCACTCATTTGTGGATTATAATGAACAACATAAACTGATGAACAAAAACAGATCCAGAGACTGAGAAGTATTGATCAGATGTTCAAACCTCAGAAGGAAGGTAGGGGAGGGTGGAGGTAAGGGGAAGAAATCAACCAAAGGATTTGTATGCATGCATATAAGACTAACCAATGGACACAGATACCAGGGGGTGAGGGCATGAGTGTGTGGGGGGGGCACAATGGGAGGACAAGGACACATATGTAATACCTTAATCCAGTGATGGCGAACCTATGACACGCGTGTCAAAGGTGACACGCGTGTCAAAGGTGACACGTGAACTCATTTTTTTGGTTGATTTTTCTTTGTTAAATGGCATTTAAATGTATAAAATAAATATAAAAAATATAAATCTTTGTTTTACTATGGTTGCAAATATCAAAAATTTCTATATGTGACGGCAACAGAGTTAAGTTAGGGTTTTTCAAAAGGTTTGCCATCACTGCCTTAATCAATAAAAAAAAAAAAGAAAAAAGAAAGAAAAGGAACGGCCTCTGCAAGCACTTCTGTCTGGGATGAAGCTGCCCTTCCAGCCCTCACCCCAATGCCAGACAATTCAGTTCCTCCTTGTATGTCCCTCATGCCTATCAAACTATTGCCCCAGCACTGGAGCTCAGAGCAAGCATATCCAAGTAAGATCATGCATGAAATCTTTAAGAGGAATGCCTGGAACTCTGGCAGCCCTCCATTTCATTCAGCCACTATCCCTGCTGGTTTCTCCAGCTAGAGTTATGAGGTCTCTTCCTGGCACTGGAACTCTGGGCTTGGGGTGAGGAGCTGGCACCCCTTACTCCTCAGGGAAGACCTCTGCAGCTGAGATATCCCTCACAATTTTTAACCACCATACATGGGTATGGGATCAGCCTGTTCCAAGTCTCTCCCTGTCCTACCAGTCTTGACATGGCTTCTTCATATCCTTATTTTTGGATTTTTGGACTTCTATTTAGCTAGATTTAAGGCAGTTCTGAATGATAGTTTTTTCTGTAATTTAATTGTAATTTTGATCTGGTTGTAGGGGGATGTGAGTACCACATTTACATACTCTGCCATTTCTCCTATATATTTTTAAAAGGCTTTATTTCATCTTCATTATTTTTATTGTGATAAAATTCATATACCATACAATTTACCCATTTAAAGCACATAATTTGTCCTAGCCGGTTTGGCTCAGAGCATAGAGCTTCAGCATGCAGACTAAAAGGTCCCAGGTTCAATTCTGGTCAAGGGCACATGCCTGGATTATGGGCTTGATCCTCAGTAGGGGGCATGCAGGAGGCAGCCGATCAATGAATCTTTCTCATCTTGATGTGTCTATCTCTCTCTCCCTTCTCCTTCCTCGCTGAAAGCAATAAAAACATATTTTTAAAAAATAATAAATAAAGCACATAATTTAATGGCTTTTAGTATATTCAGAGTTGTTCTTCCATCAGCTAAATCAACTTTAGATAATTTTTCATGTCACCCCAAAAAGAAACCCTATACCCATTAGCAATAACCCCATTTTCTCCCAATCCTCAGCCCTAAGCAAACATGGCCCTAGACATTTGCCCATTCTGCATATTTTCCTCTTCAATTTTGAAAGGTACTTTCACTGCATATACAGTTTTAGGTTTATAGGGGTTTTTTTTTCATTTAGCACTTTCCTCTGTACATATATGCCCCTGGTGTCCCTTTGTATATCCAAATTGCCTCATCTTATAAGACACACTTAGACTGGATTTGGGTCCACCCTAACAGCCTAATTTTACCTTAATCGACTCTTTAAAGGCGTTTTCTTCAAATATAGTCACATTATGAGATACTGGGGCTTAGCCTCAATATACAAATTTTGGGGGACATAATTCAGCCTATATGTAACACCTCTGTATATAATGTGTGTGTATGTGTTGCTTGTCTGCTTTGAATACTTTTCTTTTCACTAGTTTGAAACAACTTGAGATGTGCCTTGCCCAGATGGCTTGGCTCAGTGGTTGAGCATCGACCTATGAACCAGGAGGACACGGTTCAATTCCCGGTCAGGGCACATGTCCAGGTTGTAGGCTCAATCCCCAATGTGGGACATGTAGGAGGCAGCCAATTAATTATTTTCTCTCATCACTGTTCCTCTCTCTCCCTCTTCCTTCCTCTCTGAAATCAATAAAAATATAGTTAAAAAAAAAAAAAAAGATGTGCCTTGGTATAGCTCTCTTTACGATTTTTCTGTTTTGGGTTCTCATGAATTCAAGCACCTCAAAGACCTCATAAAAAGCTATACCAAAGCTATCATAATCAAACTGTTTGAAAATCAAAGATGAAGAGAAAATCTTCAGTAAACTTTTCAATCCGTGAGTTTATAGTTTTCATTAAGTTTAGAGAACATGCTATTATTACTTCATCAAATATTTTTCTATCACCAGCCCCACATTCCTGAGACTCCAATTATACATGTTTTTAAAAATATATGTTTTTATTGACTTGAGAGAGAGAGAGGAAGGGAGAGGGAGAGAGACAGAAACATCAATATGAGAAACATCGATCCGTTGACTCTTACGCTAAGGAGAGAGGCCTCAAAATTAAAACAGTGACCTTTTGATGCATGGGAGGACACTCAACCAACTGAGCCACACCGGCCAGGGCTACATGGTATTCTTAGACTGCCTGATGTTCCACTGCTCATTCATCATTCATTTATCACCATTTAATTATACTTTTTATTGTTTCTTGTGTTTTACTTTGGATGTTTCTATTGCTACCTTCAATTTCATTAATTTTTTTCTTCAGTAATGCCTATCTACTGTTAATCCTACCATCTTTTTCATTTCAGAAGTTGTAATTTTCATTTTTAGAAGTTTTTCTCCTCAATATACACTGTATTCTTTGCTTCTTTGTATACCTGATAATTGTGATTGGATGTCAAATGTTGTAAATTTTGTATTATTTGCTGGAGTTTTTAAATTTTTTCTTTAATTTTGAACTTTGTTTTAGGAATTAGTGACTTGGAAACAACTTAATCCTTGTAAGGCTTGCTTTTATGCTTTTTTAGGTAAATCCTTTAGACCAGGGCTAATTTGACACCATTATTGAAGCAATACCCTTCTAAGGACTCAACAATGCCCCAGGTGAGAGGGTATTTCTATTCTAGCTAGTGGAAACACAACATATGTATGGTCCTGTATAACAGGGACTGTTTTATCTAATGCTTTCTAGTGGCCCTTTTCTGGCCTTGGGTTAAATTTGTCACTAATCATGAACTGATTATCACTCAGCTAAAGAATCCAAGGCACTAAAGTCCAACACAACTTTCTGTGATGATGGAATTGTGGCTGTTGAGCATTGGAAATGTGGTTAGGGCAACTCAGAAAACGAATTTTTATTTAAATATCTACATATGTTTAGCAGCTACTGTACTAGACAGTGCAAGTTTAGTGGAAACCTCTTTCTCTCTCTGTGCAAAACTTCTCTCAAATACTCTACCCACAAATTCTAGCTGCTTTAACTTTCTGAACTTTTACCTCTGTCTCACCTCAATAGACTGCCAGCTCTATTTGGGTATCCCTTCTCATCCTAGGTGCTACAGCCTAGAAAATGTTCTTCAGGCCAAAAGGTAGGGCTATCATAGGGCTCAACTTCTTTATTTTACTTCTCTCAGGTATCCCTGTTCTATGCTACCCCTTGTCCAATGCCTAAAACAGCTTTTAAAATATACTTTGTCCCGTTACTTAAGGGAGGAGCATAAATCAACTTGTTACTCAACCATGACTAGAACTTAACCTCCCTTCCATTTAGTTTTTAACATTCAATTATTATATACTAGGGGCCCTGTGCACAAATTCATGCACCTTGAAAGGAACTGTGGGCCACGCTGCGGTGGGCACAGGGATGGGTCTTTGCCCATCCTCTGCACCCCCGCCAGGCCCCTCCCACCATGGCCACCAGTCCTGTCTGCTGGCAGCCTCGCTCCCGCTGCTGCCCGTGTGCTGACAGCGCCAGCCCTGCTCGCACCTGCTAACAGCGCAGAGCGATTGGGCCCGGCACTGGCTGCAGGTGCAAGTGGAGCCAGCGCTGGCAGCAGGTGCGAGTGGGGCCGTTGCCAGGCGGGTGCGAGAGGCAGCTGCCGCCCTGATCACCCCTCAGGAACAGGGGGAGGTGGAGAAGCCCTGAGGGGCAATCGGGACCGGCAGCTACCACTGATGGCACCAAGAGATTGGGGCTGGTGCAGGGAACTGGCAGTGGGTGCAAGTGGGGCCAGCGCCGGCAGCAGGTGCGAGAGCCGGGCAGGACCACGGCACACGAGAGCAAAGTATTTTCAGTAACTACCAGAGGCTCGCTCCAATGACAGCGACCTGCACCACACCTTGGTCTGGTGCCCCCGCTCACCTGCTCCACCATCCCACCGCAGCCGCAGCCGACGCTCACCATGTTCCATGCTCTGCTGCTTGCTGCCGACGCCCACCATGTTCCGTGTGCCCCCCCACCCCAGTTGTTCAGTTCTGCTGTTTGGTCTATTTGCATATTAGGGTTTTATATATATAGATTTTTATTTATAAAATATTTTCCTTATTTTACAACCCAACCAGTCTTGCTTTATTCTCGTTTCTTATTCATAGTTTTTATTCACTCTATTTCATTAAATATACTTATTTTATATTCTACGTCAAATAATTTCAGTATCTGAAGTTTCTGTGAGTCTGGATCAATTGTTTCTGCTGAGGCTTGTTCACAGTGACTTGTTTACTTGTGACATTATTATTATTAGCTCATAATTATTGGCAATCTATTTTTGGGAATTCCTTGAAACTATGTTTAAGGTATGTTACACCATGGATGACATGAGTTGGCTTCTCTCAGGGGCCTGGTAACTCTATCAACTTGGATCTACTTTTTTATTAAATTTAATTTATATACATTTAACTTTATGACCAAAAAATAAACTTGCATGGTTCAAAAAAATTTAAACTCATTCCCTTTGCATTTCTTTTGGTTAGGCCTGGGAATTAAATTAGCAGAGTGCATAATAAGAAGAATGTAACCTTGCCCAAAGAGAGGTCCTGGTCTTTACCTCAGCTCCCTGAAAATAATCCTTAACCACTGAAATGTCCTACATATTAAGAGTCTTTTGTTTACTGGGGGTTTTCAGCTAGGCCAGATAGTCTAATAATGTGATTTAAGGTGGAGACTTTGGGTTACAGAATCAGCTTGACCTCAGGAGGGACTGGAGACTGAAGTCAGCTTACACAGGAAGTCAATCATATCTATGTAATAGAGTCCCAACAAAAACTCTGAACACCAAGGTTCGAGTGAGTTTATTCAGTTGGCAATATTCCATGTGTGTTGTCAAATATCACCGCCAGGAAGAGTTAACACTGTCCATGGTTCCACTGAGAGGATAACTGGAAGCCAGCATTTGGAACCCTTCTGAATTCTGCCTCGTGTGTCTCTTCTATTGGCTGATTTTAATTAGCATCCTTTTGCTGAAAAACCATATTTTGAGTGTAACAGCTTTCAGTGAGTTCTATACATCCTAGCAAATCATTGAATCGAAGGGTGGTCTTGGGGACCCTTGAACTCTGCAATTGGTGCCAGAGTGAGGGTGAACTTGGGGAACTGTTCCCTAACTATGCAAACAGTCAGCAGCATTGGGACTGAAGATTCACCTGGCATGGCTGGAGTGAGGCTAAGAAGACAAGAGATTGATTTCATACAGAAGGATTAGGCAAATAAGAATCCTCAGGTAGCTTTCCTCCTTCCTAGCCTTCACTCAGAAAGCCCCTATCCCCAACCCTTACCCCTACACCCCAGCACCTTAACACCATCAAATGATCTAAAAAGGGTCAAGGAAATGAAACATAATTCTAATTCTTAAAAGGTCAGGGACCCTAGTTCTGAATTAAGATCTCTAAGGTAAACGCAACTCCATGAAAAGTGCCAGGGGTTAGTGGTGGTTTGGAAATGAGCTTAACAGCCCTGCAGATAATATACAATTTTGGTTCTGAATGTCACCTAAAAGACTGTCACAACAGACTAATGTGAACTCAAATTTATTAAGGATGAAAAACTACACCATCAGACTTTTGCTCAAGTGAGCCATTTTCCTGGCGTGCCAGTAATAAAAACGCTCTAACTTTGTTATGCAGACAAAACTTGGCTATTTTAGAAACCAAGCATGTCATTCTGGACTTTCAATTTGCAATCTGTATTATTTTAGTCTACAAACTATAATTCAAAATAAAAGTGTAAAGTCATCATAGTCTTACTATTCTAAAAGATACAAAATTGAGAATCTCCAATATTTACGATCCCTCTTTCCCTACGTCGATACCCTATAATCCAATGAGTCTGCCCTGTTGTAAGGCAGATGCTGCCTACCATGTGCTGAGAGCAGTAGGAATAGTTCATAAGATTTCACAGGAAACAAGATACTTGCTCTTGCCATTTCAATTAAAATCTGGAATTTTAAAAAAATAGGTGAAATTAAAACCAACAGAAATCCAAAACAATGAGAAAAACAAGTCCATTCACCTCTGACTTACCCTAAGTTCCCTAAAGAACATACTTTTGCAATGGATTTTTCCAAGAGTTATGGAAATGTATTGACAAAAAGAGAGTCAAGAGAACTTGGAGGAAAGCAAAAGCACAAGGGAAACATAGTAAATTAAGCTTAGTTGAACCTGGCTGATGTAGTCCAAAGAATTGAGTTTGATGAAGGTCAGGAGGACAGTCAGTGCATGGGGCTATCCTAAGGTCCTGCTAAAAAATGTAGCATTTGCCCTGGCTTGTTTGGCTCAGTGGATAGAGCATCGGCCTGTGGACTGAAGGGTCCCAGGTTCAATTCTGGTCAAGGGCACATGTCTGGGTTGTGGGCTCAATCCCCAGCAAGGGGTGTGCAGAAGGCAGTCAATCAATGATTCTCTCTCATCGTTGATGTTACTATCTCTCTCCCTCTCCATTCCTGAAATCAATAAAAATATATTTTTTAAAAATGTAGGATTTATGCAACTGAGAGCCACTATTCACAGAGGAATTAAAAATAATAATAATAATAATTGGAATCACTGAGCAATGAGATACCAGTTTCTCAGCCAATGGCATGGACCAAAAGCAGCAATAGAATGCCAAAAGCCTTGTTCTGGTACAAAACATAAAGTATTTCATCATTACTCCAAGAATGGAAACCAAATCTATACCACTTAAAAAAAAAAAAAAAGAGAGAGAGAGAAGCTCTCCCACTGCAGACACAGCGGACTCTCATAGCCAGTTAGCCTGGAGGTCAAATCACCCCCGGTATTGCCGACAACAATCCAGGCTTAACTACAACAAGACTGCGCACAAAGACCACTAGGGGGTGCACCAAGAAGCATAAAAAATGCGGAGACAAAGAAACAGGACAAAACTGTCAATGGAGGATATTGAGTTCAGAACCACACTTTTAAGGTCTCTTAAGAACTGTCTAGAAGTTGCCGATAAATGTAGTGAGATCCTCAAGAAATCTAATGAGACCCTCAATGTTATGATAAAGAACCAACTAGAAATTAAGCATACACGGACTGAAATAATGAATACTATACAGACTCCCAACAGCAGACCAGAGGAGCGCAAGAATCAAGGCAAAGATTTGAAATGCGAAGAAGCAAAAAACACCCAACCAGAAAAGCAAAATGAAAAAGAATCCAAAAATACGAAGATAGTGTAAGGAGCCTCTGGGACAGCTTCAAGCGTACCAACATCAGAATTATAGGGGTGCCAGAAGATGAGAGAGAGCAAGATATTGAAAACCTATTTCAAGAAATAATGACAGAAAACTTCCCCTACCTGGTGAAAGAAATAGACTTACAGGTCCAGGAAGCACAGAGAACCCCAAACAAAAGGAATCCAAAGAGGACCACACCAAGACCCATCATAATTAAAACGCCAAGAGCAAAAGACAAAAAGAGAATCTTAAAAGCAGCAAGAGAAAGAAACTCAGTTACCTACAAGGAAATACCCATACGATTGTCAGCTGATTTCTCAACAGAAACTTTGCAGGCCAGAAGGGAGTGGCAAGAAATATTCAAAGTGATGAATACCAAGAACCTACAACCAAGATTACTTTATCCAGCAAAGCTATCATTCAGAACTGAAGGTCAGATAAAGAGCTTCACAGATAAGGAAAAGCTAAAAGAGTTCATCACCACCAAACCAGTATTATATGAAATGCTGAAAGGTATCCTTTAATAAGAGGAAGAAGAAGAAAAAGGTAAAGATACAAATTATGAACAACAAACATGTATCTATCAACAAGTGAATCTAAGAATCAAGTGAATAAATAATCTGGTGATCATAATAGAATCAGGGACATAGAAAGGGAATGGACTGACTATGCTTGGGGGGAAAGGGTGTGGGAGATGCGGGAAGAGACTGTACAAAAATCGTGCACCTATGGATGAGGACAGTGGGTGGGGGTGAGGGCGGAGGGTGGGGCGGGAACTGGGAGGAGGGGAGTTATGAGGGGGAAAAAGAGGAACAAATGTAATAATCTGAACAATAAAGATTTAATTAAAAATAAATAAATTAATTAATTAATTTTAAAAAAAAAAGGTACGGGAAAATTCAGAGCTGGCCAATGGGGCAGGGGTACAAACAATTTTTCTCCTTCTCCAGTGCCCGAATGATTTACAGGTATTCCCTTTCCACTTACAGTGATATGCAAAGGAAAGTATTTTTAAAAATAAAGAATACAAAAGTAATAGTGTACTCATATATCACAGAGAAAAAAAGCAGCAACATCAAGAAAGAGAAAAATATTTTCATGAAAGACAGGATGCATGAGAAAACATAGATGAAGAAAAAAGAGAAACACCAGTTCTTATGTATCAGAAAACAGAAAAGAAGTATCATTCAAAATAATTGTCTCACTTAGGTTTTGCCATCCTCCAAGCCTACAGTCTGTTAAAAGGTGAGAAAACAGGTAATCAGAATACTTCCAAACAAATCCTCCACAACCCATACCCCAAGACCAGAGAATTTAAACATGCTCCCAAATAGTCATATTTATAACTAAATAAATCTAAATTCAATGCTATGCTTTTCATAGGGATTCCTCCTTCATCGCTCCTATAATTAAAACAACTGTAAAATACATTAAATAACTGTCATCAAAAAAATCAACCTAGAATAATCTCTACTTCTGAGCAGTTTAAGGGAAGAACATAGCATAACTTCTATCTTTGTCACTGCTGCCAAAACAAAATCATAATCTAAAAGCCTGAATGATCTTACAGTATATCAGAGGTTGTGGCCTGTTCCCACACTGCCTTGCAGCCTTCCTAGGATGGGCCAGTGGGATTTAACATGAACCAAATCTGTCAACCAAGCTGAAGACAGACACATGGGTTCTAATGAGCAGTGGTGGAAAAACATACTGCTCCATTCGGCTCCAAACAATGATAAATAATTCAAGAAAAGAACTACCACAATACAGAGCACAGCAGTCGGATTTAAAAATAGACCATAGGCTACAGAGCCTAGGTGAGAAAACCAGGAGTCAGAGAAAATGAATTTGTGTCAACAAATTCCCAAGCCCTTTGCTGGGAATACAGGATGCTGCTGTAACTGTCACTCAAAACAGATGCCAGAATTCTAATGCACTTTTTCAAAAACCAAATATTTTTCAGGGACGTGGCAAATATGGTAACAAGAGAGCTAATAAACATTAGTGCTATTTGGCAACAGTAGTTATAGAAAGGAAATCCAATACGGAAGACATGTTTTTAAGAAAAATTAGAAGTGGGGTAAAATTCTATTTTACATACCACCAAGTTCTAGGTCCAACATCAATTTGGGTTTTTACTTACTAATTATCCTCTAGTATTGAGGATACGTACACTCACTACAAGATTTTTCTATTAAATTTTCCACCTCTAACAGATCTGATCATGCAACACATATAAACACAAGATTCTCTCCTGTTAACAAAAAGGGTAGCCTGAAAGCGGGACAAAAGCTATGATTGTTCTTATCAGGATTAAACTAAACTCCAAGTCTAACAGGACTGATGAATTTATAATTAGATGAGGACAGTCCAAGATCATATGTGCATGTGGACGTGCAGGTTTCAAATGACTCAAGAATGCTTCAAGTATGGGGTCTGATGAGTAGCATGGTTAACAGTCAATCTTGAGTTTGGTGTCCTGAGGATTTAAGAATGACCAGAACCCAAATGTATTCTACAACCTCAACAATGTATATGATGAAGAAATACCATTCTAGGTCAAAACTGCATTTCCCGCCCTGGCAGGGTTGCTCAGTGGTTAGAGCGCCGGCCCTTGGACCGAAGGGTCAAGGGTTCGATTCCCAGTTAAGGGCACGTACCTTTGTTGCAGGTTCAATCCCTGGTCCTGATCAGGGCGTGGGCTGGAAGGAAACTAATGGATGTGTCTCTCTCACATCAATGTTTCTCTTCCTCTCTCTCCCTCCCCCACCCCTTCCACTTTCTCAAAAAAATCAATGGAAAAAAATATCCTCACTCCTCTGGTGAGGATTTTAAAAAAATACTGCATTTCCCCATAGCCATCAAAATATACACCACTCTCTCTTCATAAGTTTGAGATCAATTCCGGACAATTGAAAATTTTAGGACCTTATAATGATGCCCAATCTACCTATAATGTATGATACAAATAAAAAAGAAACCATAATCTGGTCCTTTCATATATTGCTTTACTCTAACTAGGCAAAACAAACTCATATTTAAGAAATTCTTGTTCAGTATAAACTACAGACAAATACATAATAGACCCAAATGCTTCTGCCTCACCTACCGTTAGAAGAAAAAATGACACCCAGCCTGTGTAGCTCAATGGTTGAGCATCAACCTATGAATCAGGAGGTCACAGTTTGATGCCCATCAGGGCACATGCCCGGGTTGCGGGCTTGATCCCCAGTGGGGGATGTGTAGAGGACAGCCGATCAATGATTCTCTCTCATCATTGATATTTCTATCTCTCTCTCACTCTCCCTTCTTCTCTGAAATAAAATTTAAAAAAAAAATAATTGACTATGTCTCCTCATACTGTGCCACTTAAACTACACAAAGATCAGAATGCACTTAAAATAAGGGGAAGTTTCTTTCTTTAATTCTTAAATTCTCTAGATTCTAAGAGAAAACACTAAGTAGTATTTTCAAAGGAGAAAAAGACTGGCTCATTTAAAACCTGGTCCATATAAGCACTTCTCCAGGCATGACATAACAAGGCTGAACCCGCTGTTTCCATCCCTGTTCTACTCACCAGACAGTAAGCCAACACTCCCCTTCTCTGTAAATTAAGGCTCTCTTACTATTGGCAACAGACAGTCTGGTGAGATGGACCTGGGTTAGAGTCCTGGCACTAGTACCACACTTGGTTGTGGTAAAGAACCATTTTCTGGGTCTCACACTTTAGACAGATCTACTCTGACCCCCTTCTAACTTACCTATCCCCTCAAGGCAAGATGTTCATGGGACCAAGAGGAAAAACCTACCTAAAGCCCCTGACTCTACCACCTCCAACTATACGCTGGATCCCAGAATTCCCTGCCCATACAGTTTCAAGCCCACTTTCAGTGGATCTCTTCTTAAACTCTGTCTTCTCATAGACCAGTGATGGCGAACCTATGACATGCGTGTCAGAGGTGACATGCGAACTCATTTTTTTGATTGATTATTCTCTGTTAAATGGGATTTAAATATATAAAATAAATATCAAAAACATAAATCTTTGTTTTACTATGGTTGCAAATATCAAAAAATTTCTATATGTGACACGGCACCAGAGTTAAGTTAGGGTTTTTCAAAATGCTGACACACCAAGCTCAAAAGGTTCACCATCACTGCCATAGACAATACCCACTATTACACATATTCCATGGTCTGAATGGTGAACAAGGGACAGATGAGCGATATAGAGGGAGACTAGATTTAGGGGGTCTTATGCACTATCCCACACTGTCTCAGAAGTTTGAAGAGTCCAAGAATTCTGGCCTCTAGGCCCATTATGAAAATATTAGAGGCCCAGTGCACAAAAATTTGTGCACTCGGAGGGGGGGAGGGTCCCTCAGCCCAGCCTGTGCCCGCTCACAAACTGGGACCCCTTGGGGGATGCCCACCTTCTGGCTTAGGCCCGCTCCCTGGGAAATTGGGCCTAACTGGCAGTCAGACATCCCTCTGGCAGCCCGGGAGCCCTTGGGGATGTCCACTTGCCAATGGGGAGCAGGCCTGAGCTGCAGTCGGACATCCTTAGCACTGCTGAGGAGGCGGGAGAGGCTCCCACCACCACTGCTGTACTGGCAGCCATCAGCCTGGCTTGTGGCTGAGCAGAGTTCCCCCTGTGGGAGTGCACTGATCATCAGGGGGCAGCTCCTGTATTGAGCGTCTGCCCCCTGGTGGTCAGTGTGTGTATAGTGACCAGTCATTCCCAGTTGTTCTGCTGTTAGGGTCCATTTTCATATTATCCTTTTATTATATAGGATAGAGGCCTGGTGCATGGGTGGGGGCCAGTGGTTTGCCCTGAAGGGTGTCCCTGATCAGGGTAGGGGTCCCCACTGGAGTGCCTGGCCAGCCTGGGTGAAAGGCTGATGGCTGCAGGCTGGCCACAGCCTCTTCAGGGTGGGGGTCCCCGCTGGGGTGCCTGGCCAGCCTGGGTGAGGGGCTGATGGCTGTTTGCAGGCTGGCCACAGCCCCCAGCCACCCAAGTTCCCAGTGGAGGCTGGCTGGAAGCAGGTATCTTCGATTTATTGATCTTCTATAATTGAAACTTTGTTGCCTTGAGCGGAGCCCACAGCTGGCCAGAGCAGGCTGGAAGCTTGGCTTCCTCCATCGCAGGGGCAACCAAACCTCCTGCTTGCTCCAGCTCCATGCCTCTGGCCGCCATCTTGGTTGGGTTAATTTGCATATAGTCGCTCTGATTGGCTGGTGGGTGTGGCTTGGGTGTAGGGGAGGTATGGTCAATTTGCATATTTCTCTTTTATTAGATAAGATACCTGTCAAGGTAGGAGGGGAAAAGTTTTTCTAAGTTTTTTAAAATACTGATTTTTAACTTAAATATTTAGACATACGGAATATGTGTTTCCATTCAGGCTCTTGCCTGGGAACTTAAAATTATTAGGAGCAGGCCTACCTAACCCTATCACATATCAGCTGTGTGATCTTAGATTAGTAACTACCTCTGTAAGTCTCACTTTACTGATCTATAAAATAAGCTAGCTAAAACCTCAATACAATGAAATATTTTCCAAAATAATTCTGCAGGGTGCCTGATGCACAGCAAATATGTGACCAACTAAAACTATTATTATTGGCTCTGCCATCACTCCTCTCCCAAAAAAGGGACCATAAGGGCAAAAAAGCAGAGCCAATTTCAGAGAAACCAGAACCCAGCCATCTGTGGGTCTCATTTTAGGGATTTCTGTCATTGACTACATGGAGGACTACTGGAATTATTTTTCTTACAACCATTTCTCCCATGAAAATCTAACCTCTATTTTTTTATAACTTACAAAAAAAGACAAATGTTACCTAAATTTATTGTGGTAATCATTTTGCAATACATGGTACACCTTAAACTTATACAGAGTTACATGTCAATATTCTATAATAATAAAAGGGTAATATGCTAACTAGACCAGGTGTCTTCCAGACGTCATTCCTGATGTCCTTCCTGAAGAAGCCAGGGCTGGAGGGAAGCCAGCCAGGGTCCCAGGTGCCTGCAGGCTGCTGGAGGAGGGAAGCAGCCCGGGTCCTGGGAGCCAGAGGGAAGCTAGTGCTGGCAGCTGGGGGATGGAAGGCCTACTCTTGCACAAATTTTCGTGCATCAGGCTTCTGGTAACTAATAATAAGAAGACAAATATAAATAAATCATACAAAAAAATAAATAATAATACAAGAATAAACTCACCCTAGCAGTTTGGCTAAGTGGATAGAGCACTGACCTGTGGACTGAAGGGTCCTAGATTCAATTCCAATCAAGGGCATGTGCCTCAGTTGCAGTCTCCTCCCAGGCCCTTGGCCAGAGCGTGTGAAGGAGGCAACAATGTGTTTCTCTCACATCGATATTTCTCTCTGTCTTTTCCTCTCTCTCCCACTCTCTCTAAAAATCAATGGAAAAACATCCTCGGGTGAGGATAAAAAAAATAATCGATATATATATAAAAGAGCCTAATATGCAAATTGTCACCGCAGGAGTTCGACCGGAAGACCAGGAGTTCGACCACTCGCTATGATGTGTGCTGACCACCAGGGGGTGGCACGGAACAAAGGAAGGCTCTGGCCGTCAATAGGAAGGCCCCAATCGGCTCTGATCACCAGTCAGGCCTAGGGACCCTACCCGTGCTTGAATTTCATGCACCAGGCCTCTAGTATCTCAATAAAACTGGAAAAAATTTAAGCTCTTAGAAAAGCAGGAATTTTTCCGTTCTCTTCACCGCTATAGCCCTCATTCTCAGTTACTGACATAATGAATAAGTATTTGTTAATAAACTATTAACTACAAAAAGTAAGTATATAGAGCTGTTACCTGCTACCCCAACACCAGTATAATATGAAAACAAGCCTGGCATAACCAGAAAATGCATTATTTATACATGGTTACTTCACTTAGCTGCTTCCTCTAATTTCAGAACAGTTTCCTTAAAATGAAATTAATGAAAACATTAGAGTATATCTTTAACATGAGGACATTCCTGCTTTCTTCAACTTCACTTCATCACCCACTTGCACAGGGATAATAATAATATTCAGTAATTTCATACATAATCCTACCAGAGGGAAAAATTCAATTAACTAAATTGTCCTAAAGCTCTTGTTTTAAGTGCCAAATATGTGCCAAATATGATGGGATGCAGTAAAAAGAAATCTAAAACATTAGGTTAGGAAAAGGCACTTTCCTACATGTCTCTCATGCTTTTATGCCTAAGCCCTTGTCTTGTATAGGTCAATCCTATCAACTCCTAAGAACTCAAAGCAAGTCTACAAACTATATCCGGCATCCCATCATCCTCTCAAAAACATATTTTGGTTTTCAAATTCCAATTTTTAAAATTTCTTTAGCATATTTATCTCTCTGATGAATGAATGCTCACTTCCAAACTAAAAGTTACAATATTACGGCAGAAGTAGGAAATTTGGAATCAACTCTATTCTAAAACAAATTGAAACAACCTTTACAACATTATACATGACACTCTCAGGTATAGAGAACAATGGCTGGAAAAAAAAATACTCAGCAGCACATCCTACATAACTGAGAATTAAGTTTGTCAACAAGGGGGACATGTTGCAGACATGCTTTTTATGTCATATAAATCCCCAAACTAGGGGGTTTAAGGTCCTGGGTACTTATTTTAAAGTTTATTTTAATAAAATTGCATCCTCTATATTGGTCTGATTCTGAAACACATCTACAACAAAAGGCATCATCTTAAAGAAAAACTATTCTTGACCTCAGATACTATATATTAAGAAAAGATAGGTATGATATTCCTGGGCACTGGAAAAACAAATCCCAGTAGCCTTAAATTCCATGACTGGACTTACATAGATTAATATAACTCCTCCCTGAACAAAATTCAAAGCCTTCTTAAAAAAAAAAAAAAAAAGACACAAAAGCCAACAAGCTCCAATACATCCTATTCTAGACCAAAAGTACAAAGCTATAAATGTCTAGAAATGTCGAAAGGTATATAATTACTGAAGCTAATTAGCATTCTCAAAATTAACATCCACTACAATGCTCAAGGGACTGTAGAGGTAAAAAGGAGGTATGGGCAGACAAATCCCACCAGAAAGGTAAAGTTCAGATGTATTTCTCTAATAAATAAAGGCAACAGGATTCTAAGTTAACCAATATAACTTGTTGGGAGAAGAAAAATAATTATCGATCTCCCAAATCTCAACTATTTGTTGCCGTTATCACTGGAATGTGGAAAATAAATGAGCTGAAAACTAGGAATTATGACAATCTAATCTAATAAAAGACAAACATGCAAATTGACCGTACCTTCGCTATGCCTTAAGCCATGCCCACCAGCCAATCAGAGCAACTATATGCAAATTAACCCAACCAAGATGGCGACCGGCGGCCACAGAGCTGAAGCGAGCAGGAGGCTTGGTTGCTCAAGTGATGGAGGAAGCCAAGCTTCCCAGCTGGCTCTGAGCTCCACTGAAGGCAACAAAGTTTCAATTATAGAAGGTAAATAAACCTCAGATACCTGCTTTCCGCTGGCTGTGGCATGGAGCTGGAGCAAGCAGGAGCCGGCTCTGAGCTCCACTCAAAGCAACAAAATTTCAATTATAGAAGATAAATAAACCCCAGATACTGCTTTCAGCCGGCTGTGGCCACAGAGCTGGAGCGAGCAGGAGCCAGCTCTGAGCACCACTGAAGGCAACAAAGTTACAATTATAGAAGGTAAATAAATCCTAGAATAAAAAAGAAAAAAGAAAAAATGGAGAGGCTGGGAGCTTCCGTCACCAGGGGGCTTGGCCAGCCTGAAAACGGCCCTCAGCCCCTCACCCAGACTGGCCAGGCACCCCAGTGGGGATCCCCCACCCTGAAGGGGGTGTGACCAGCTGCAAACAGCTATCAGCCCCTCATCCAGGCTGGCCAGGCACCCCAGTGGGGACCCCCACCCTGAAGAGGGTGTGCGAACAGCCTACAGACACTCATCAGCCCCTCACCCAGGCTGGCCAGGCACCCAAGCGGGACCCCCACCCTTATGCGGGATACCCTTCGGGGCAAACCAGCCGGCCCCCACCCGTGCACCAGGCCTCTATCCTATATAGTAACAGGGTAATATGCAAACTGACCCTAACAGCAGAAGGACTGTGAATGACTGGTCACTATGACACACACTGACCACCAGGGGGCAGACGCTCAATGCAGGAGCTGTCCCCTGGTGGTCAGTGCGCTCCCACACGGGGAGTTCTGCTCAGCCACAAGCCAGGCTGACGGCTGCCAGTACAGTGGTGGTGGTGGGAGCCTTTCCCGCCTCCTCAGCAGCGCTAAGGATGTCCGACTGCAGCTTAGGCCTGCTCCCCGCTGGCAAGTGGACATCTCCTGAGGGCTCCCGGGCTGCCAGAGTGATGTCTGACTGCCAGCTTAGGTCCAATTCCCCAGGGAGCAGGCCTAAGCCAGCAAGGTGGTCATCCCCCAAGGGGTCCCAGACTGTGAGATGGCACAGGCCAGGCTGAGGGACCCCCCTGAGTGCACAAATTTTTGTGTACCAGGCCTCTAGTGATTTTATAATAAAGACAACATGAAAGATCCTTTCATTTATACTAAAATATGTTGTTTTATAAAGAAAACATATTTTAAAAACAATAAATTCAACTTTTAAAAATCAACACTACATCATCTTTTTCTGTAAGATCACCACACCAGAGCTGTTCATATGATTTTAGCTAATCCTAACTTACCTTTACCCTAGCAAAGGATATAACTATGGGATGCTGAGTAAGAAAATCAGTATTCTGTACAGTACAGATTTTAGATATTTGATGTCCAGCTTTGTTACTCATAAGCTGTGTGATTTTGGACAAGTTACTTAATCTCTTGGTGCCTGCTTGCATAGAATGAACAGAATAAGTAGGCCCAGCGTGACATTGGGTTTTAAGGTCCTCAATATGCATTTTCCTCTTAGAGACAAATATTCTGGGATGCAATCTAATAATTGTGTGCTAGAGGCATGAGACATTATCTCTCTGAACCTACCAGGAACATCAATGCTGCAGGAGACAAACAAATAAATTATAATGTATAATATAGATAGAGTTGCTCACAAGGGTAAATGGGAATAGAGGGAGCAGGCATCTAAATCATACCAGAAAAAAGGCTTCTAGACGGAGGGATGATTATGGATGGACAAATAGCAGTTAGCCAAATAGAGAAGTGAAGAAAAAGACCTAGATTCCATACTTATCAGCTGGAGGATTTGAGGAAAGTTACCTAATTTCTCTAAACCTCAGTTTCCTCATCTATAAAATGTAATAATAAGATTACTTCTCTGGAAAGCTGTTTTAAGATTAAATGAGGTAACATGTAAAGTGCTTAGAACAGTGCCAAGAACACAGTGTGAATCCAAAAACATAAAAATACCAGAGGTCTGGTGCATGGATTTGTGTAAATTGAAAGGAAATTAATTAGAAGGTGGCTGGCGGGGCGGGACTGGGCGAGATGGGCCGGACACGCCCTGGAGCCAACCTCCATGGTCCCTCCCTGGCAGGCCGCACCTGGGGTGGAGCCAGGGCTTGAAGGGCATCTGTGGAGTGAGCAGGGTCCCTCCAGCAGGTGGGGTCCCTTGGCCTGGCCTGCAGGGACTGGGACGAACCTGGCAGTCCAACATCCCCTGAGGGGTACCAGAGTACGAGAGGACACTCTGCAAAGCTGCTGTAGCTTGGTAGCTCCTGAATTGAGCGTCTGCCCTGTGGTGGTCAGTGTGCATCATAGCTACCGGCCAGTTGGCCAGTCAGCCAGTTGCTTAGGCTTTTATATATATAAACTAGAGGCCCAGTGCACAAAAATTTGAGCACTCGGGGGGGGGGTCCCCCAGCCCGGCCTGTGCCCTCTCGCAGTCTGGGACCCCTCAGGGGATGACCACCTACTGGCTTAGGCCCGCTCCCTGGGGGATTGGGCCTAAGGTGGCAATCAGGCATCCCTCTGGCAGCCCGGCAGCCCTCGGGGGATGTCCACTTGCCAGCGGGGAGCAGGCCTGAACTGCAGTTGGACATCCTTAGCGCTGCTGAGGAGGCGGGAGAGGCTCCCACCACCACCGCTGTACTGGCAGCCTGGCTTGTGGCTGAGCAGAGCTCCTCCCATGTGAGAGCGCCCTGACGACCAGAGGGCAGTTCCTGCATTGAGCGTCTGCCCCCTGGTGGTCAGTGTGTGTCACAGTGACCAGTCATTCACAGTCCTTCTGCTGTTAGGGTCAGTTTGCATATTACCCTGTTACTATATAGGATAGAGGCCTGGTGCACGGGTGGGGGCCGGCTGGTTTGCCCTGAAGGGTGTCCCGGATCGGGGTGGGGGTCCCGCTTGGGTGTCTGGCCAGCCTGGATGAGGGGATGATGGCTGTTTGCAGCTGGTCACACCCTCTTCAGGGTGGGGGTCCCCACTGGGGTGCCTGGCCAGTCTGGATGAGGGGCTGAGGGCCGTTTTCAGGCTGGCGGGCAACTAAAGCTCCCAGCCTCTCCTTTTTTTCTGTTTTTTGTTTTGTTTTGTTTTATTTTTTTATTCTGGGATTTATTTACCTTCTATAGCTGTCACTGGAGCTGAGAGCCGGCTCCAGCTCTGAGGCCCGGCTCCAGCTCTGAGGTTGCGGCTGGCTAAAAGCAGGTATCTGGGTTTGTTTAGCTTCTATAATTGAAACATTGTTCCCATCACTGCCGCTCTAAGCTCTGAGGCCGAAGCTGGCTGAAAGCAGGTATCTGGAGCTTGTTTAGCTTCTATAATTGCAACATTGTTTCTTAGAGTGCAACTCAGAGGCCAGCAGCGGCAGGCAGGGAACGCTGGCTTCCTCCATCACTGGAGGAAGCAAGCCTCCTGTTCACTTCAGCTGCCTGGCTGCTGGCCGCCATCTTGGTTGGCAGTTAATTTGCATATCGCCCTGATTAGCCAATGGGAAGGGTAGCAAAGTTACAGTTAATTATCATGTTTGTCTATTATTAATAGGATTACTAATACAGATGTATGGGTCGCCATGATGCTTTCTCACAACTGTAAGTATTGCATAAAGAAAGCTATAGTACAGGGGTCCTCAAACTATGGCCCGCGGGCCACATGCAAATACAAATATTGTATTTGTTCCCGTTTTGTTTTTTTACTTCAAAATAAGATATGTGCAGTGTGCGTAGGAATTTGTTCATAGTTTTGTTTTAAACTATAGTCCGGCCCTCCAACGGTCTGAGGGACAGTGAACTGGCCCCCTGTTTAAAAAGTCTGAGGACCCCTGCTTTAGTATAAGGCTCACAAAAAGTGGCCTGAGAAGAAGCTATAGGTTAGTGGAAAAAGGATCATATAACATCTGTGTACTAACTAATGCTATAAGAACCTTGTAAAGAATTTTCAGAAAGGAGTTACTTTATCATCTTTATATTTTAGAAAGATTACTTTTGCAACAATGTGGATGGCTTAGAAAGAAGATAAAATAGAGACAGAGACACCAGCTAAAATGCTGTAGATTGAGGGGACTCTGACCAGAGAGACATTAAGATGGTATAACCAGGGGGCATAGGGTCGCATGCTAATCTGCCCAGCCCCCTCCTGACCACCCTCACCCACCTGCTGCCACCGCTACTTCCTGTCTGTCATTTATACTTTAAAAAAAAAAAAGGTATAATCATTAAGAATTAGTGACATATAAGATGTATGTAATGATTGGAAGAGGAGAAGAATAAGAGGAAACCTAGGTGAGTTGATAGAAAAGAAGCTCTCAAAGTATGGCCTGGGACTCCTGGGAATTTCTAAGACTTTTTCATGAGATCTGCAAGGCCAAATTCATTTTTATAATAATGCTAAGATCTTGTTGTTCCTTTTCACTCTCATGCTTTCACAGGTATACAATAGCATTTTCCAGAAGGTATCTGACATGTAATATCATAATTAATTGAATAAAAAGGCAGATATGAGATTTTATCTGTGATTTACTAACCCTAACATTAATAAAGATTTGTAAAAATAAAAAATAATGATACATATCTCACTAAGTTTGTTGTTGGTGTTTTGGAAAAAAATTTTCATTAAAAATTTGCTTTTATGTTAACATGTAATAGATTTATTATCATTTTCAAATGAATATTTTTAAATGTCCCAGTTTTAATTTCTAATATATTAATATTGATAGGTATAATGCATATAAACAAAATAAAAACTCTTTTGAAGGCCTCAATAATTTTTAAAATATAAAGTATTTAGATTCTGATACCAAAAAGTTTGACAACTAGGGTGAATATTTCCACTACTGAGATAGGAATACTGAAGAACAAATCAGTTGGGAAAGAAAGATGATTGAGTTCTGTTTAAAAACATGGCAAGCCGGGACAGCATGGCTCAGTGGTTCAGCATTAACCCACTTTGTGGGCTTGATCCCCAGTGGGGGGAGTACAGGAGGCAGCTCATCAGTGATTCTCATCATTGATGTTTCTATCTCTCTCTCCCTCTCCCTTCTTCTCTGAACTGAATAAAAATGTTTTTTAAAAAAATAAAAATAAATTAAAAAATATGTGGCAAATGTGATATGCCCACAGACTGGCAAAGTCAGTGTCCAATAGGCAGTTATACCAGTGATACTGGATATCTAGTCCACCAAACTATGGTAGAAATTGAAACCTTGGATTTTAAAGGAAGAATATAGGGCAGCGGTTCTCAACCTGTGGGTTGCAACCCCTTTGGGGGTCGAACAACCCTTTCACAGGGGTCGCCTAAGACCATCGGAAAACACATATATAATTACATATTGTTTTTGTAATTAATCACTATGCTTTAATTATGTTCAATTTGTAACAATGAAAATACATCCTGCATATCAGATATTTACATGACGATTCATAACAGTAGCAAAATTACAGTTGTGAAGTAGCAACAAAAATAATTTTATGGTTGGGGGTCACCACAACATGAGGAACTGTATTAAAGGGTCGCGGCATTAGGAAGGCTGAGAACCACTGGTGTAGGGCAAGAACAGTGACATGTTAGCAGCAGAAAAGGCTAGAAAGGTGAGCAGAGGCCACAGGACACACCAATATTTAAGAAATAAAAAAAATGGCCCAGCCGTTTTGGCTCAGCTGTTTGGAGCATCGCCCCATACACCAAAAGGTTGCAGGTTTGATCCCCAATTGTGTGCATACAGGAGGCAACTGATCAATGTTTCTATCTCACATTGATGTCTCTCTCCCTCTGTCCAAAATCAATAAAAACATATCCTCAGGTAAGGACGAGGGAGCGAGGGAGGGAGGGAGGAAGGAAGGAAGGAAGGAAGGAAGGAAGGAAGGAAGGAAGGAAGGAAGGAAGGAAGGGAGGGAGGATGGATCCTGGATGAAATATACAAAGACTGAAGCAGTAACTCAATGAAGAGGCATTCATTCATCCTACAAATACCGAGTAACCACTCTGTGCAAGGCATCTCAATAGCCACTGGAAAAAACAGCAGACTAATATACCAAGCTATGCCTTTTGATCATGAGCAAAACAACAAACTGGGAATAGAAATAAAACTTTTCTGATAAGACTGGCACAAGCAGAGGCAGCTCTGTATTCCAAAGATGGCTTTAGCAGATCTCAGAGTTCAAAGTCACCTAATTATTGAAATGTGTCCTAATTCTACAAAATAACTATAAAGAAATGTTTTCTTCAAGTGTTTGATAGCTACATGGTCCTATAACAATGCTGTCTCTCTCTGAGTTTTTACACAGATAAGTGCAAATTTGAAATGCAGAGATAAATCTTGAAGAAATCCTAATCTATATAATACCAGTAAATCATCATAAACTCTGACATAAGCTCCAAAACTAATAATAAAGGTGAAAGAAGAATTACCTAGTTAGTGTACTGAGGCTGGACAGACTGCTTTAACTGGTCAACTGTACCAATTTAAATATGATTTTATAAATATTATCATTCTTTCAAGAAAAGGACTATAAAAAGTAGAGAAAAGGCATATTGAAAACACCTAGAACCTACCATTATATCCAAAGAGAACTATGAACAAGAAAAGGTATATTAACACACACAAGCTGTCACTAAAATCTTTTCACACCATCATTTTGTGCTACAGTAACTGACCTATTTCTAGTTCTAAGCCTGTATCTGATTGATTTGCAAACTGCTGGGCTTCACAGACACTGAACAACACCAGAAGTATCTTTTTGTCTGTTATATTTAGCCTCCATGGCCCCCCCTTCTTTTAAGGACTTGAGATGGGAAGGAATTATTAGACAGAAGTTAATAACAACGATGTTCTTAATATTACTGAAAACTTTGGGAGAGGGAGACTATTTCTGACTAATATGGAGTAACAGGGATCATATTTACCTTCCTGGAACAAATAACTAAAAACACACACACAAAAAACAAAAAGCCCACAGAACTCTCGAAACAGTAAAGAAACAATCTAATTAGAAAATTAGCAAAAGACATGAATTGACATGTTCAAAATCATTAGCCATTAGTGAAATGCAATTAAAACCACAGTAACTTCTCACTACATATCTATCATAATGGCTAAAATAAAACATACTGACAATACCAAATATTGGCAAGGATGCAGAAAAACTGGATCACTCATACATATATGTATAGCTGGTGGGAATGTATAACGGTATAGCCACTCTAGAAGACGGTTTGGCGGTTTCTTACGAAATGAAACATGCAATTACCCTAATACCCAGCAATTGGTCATTTATCCCAGACAAATAAAAATGTATGTCTACAAAAAACCTGAATAGGAATGTTCATCGTAGCTTTATTCATAATAGCCAAAGACTGGAATCAACACAGGTGAATGCTTAATCAAACTTGGGGCAGCCATACCATGGAATATTACTCAGCAATAAAATGGTACAAACTACTAATACATGCAATAACTTGGATGAATCGCAAAGAAATTATGCTGAGTGAGAAAAAAAAATGTCAATTTCAAAGGGTTACATACTAGCCCTAGTCGATTTGGCTCAGTGGATAGAACATCAGCCTGCAGACTGAAGGGTGTTGGGTTCTATTCCAGTCAAGGGCAGGTACCTTGGTTGCAGGCTCCCAGCCCTGGTCGGGGGGCATGCGGAAGCAATCAATCCATGTGTCTCTCTTACATCAGTGTTTCTCTCTGTCTCTCCCACTCCCTTCCACTCTCTCTAAAAATCAATGGAAAAAATATCAAGTGAGGATTTAAAAAAAAAAAGGGTAGCATACTATATGATTCCATTTAAGTAATATTTTGAAATGACAATATTACAGAAATGAAGAACAAATTAATGGTTGCCAGGGTTACAGGTTTATAAAAGGGTGGAGGAAGGTGTGATTATTAAAGAGCAACCAGAACTGTACTATATCTTGATGATGGTTGTGGATACACAAATTCACACATGATAAAATTCCACAGAACTACAAACACATACAAAAGTACATGTAAAACTGGTCGAATCTTAATAAACTAGTAGATTGTACCAATAACAATTTCCTGGTTTTGATATGGTACTATAGTTGTACAGGCTGTTCTACTGGGAGAAGCTGGGTGGAGGCACATGGAACAATGCTGTACATTTTTCTTGCAACTTCCTGTAAATTAGACTTATTTCACAATGAAAGGTATATTTCACAATGAAAATAAATGTTGAGCCCTATCTGGTTTGGCTCAGTGGATAGAGCATCGGCTTGCAGACTGAAGGGTCCCAGGTTCGATTCCGGTCAAGGGCGTGTACCTAGGCTGTGGGCACATCCCCAGTAGGGGGTATGCAGGAGACAGCTGATTGATGTTTCTCTCTCATCAATGTTTCTAGCTCTCTATCCCTCTCCCTTCCTCTCTGTAAAAAAATCAATAAAATATACTTTTAAAAAAAGAAAAGAAATGCTGAGAAATTATAGTTATAAATTAATAAAGAAAGACACTTAAAAATTAAAACTATATTCCATATGTACAAAAATCTAAAGGAAAAAGTAAGCATGTTAGGTAGAAGAAGTAAAAAAAAATCTCTAAAATATTAAAGATAAAGATACAGTAAGACTAACAGCAGATTAGAAATTTCAACAGAACAAATCAGGGGGAAAAAATCTTGAGGTGATAGCAATAGAAACTAACCAAAATAAAACACAGAAAGAAAAAACCCACACTAAAAATGAACAAAGCATCAGTGAATTGTGAAATAAATTCAAATTGCCTAATATATGTGTTAGTGGTATTTCCAAAAGCACGAGGGAAAAAAACTTTTAAATCCTATGTAATAAAAGCCTAATATGCTGTGTCCAGTCGGCCATTCAACCAATGTGTAATACGCTAATGATATGCTAAGGCCGCTCAACCGCTCGTTATGATGTGCACTGACCACCAGGGGACAGATATTCCGACCAGTAGGTTAGCTTGCTGAGGGGGTCCAGCTGATCGGGACTGAGCGAGACAGGCCGGACATGCCCTGGAGCCCTCCTGTGGTTCCGCCCCAGCTGGCCAACCTCCCGTGCCCCTCCCCGGCCCCAATCATGCACCGGTGGGGTCCCTCAGCCTGGCCTGTGCCCTCTCACAATCTGGGCTAAGGGACACCCCCCCCCAAGTGCATGAATTTCATGCACCGGGCCTCTAAACATTTTCAAATTGGAATAAAACTATAAATACACAAATCCAAGAAGCTCAAAGAACCAAACTAAGACACTCATTACCAAACTGCCTAAACCCAGTAATATAGAGTAAATTTTTTTCTTTATTATTTTTTCCCATCACCATTTCCTCCCTATACCCTTCTCTACATCTATCCATTCCCTTTCCCATCAGCATAACCACACTATTGTCCATGCCAATGAGTTCTTTCTCTTTTTATTTTCTTTATTGCTCAATACCTCCACCCTGCTACACAGCACCCCTCCCCCGACTGCTAAGAGCTGTCAGTCTGCTCTCTACCTATAAGTTTCTCTCTATTTTGATTATTAGTTCATTTTGTTCATTAGATTCCACATATAGTGAAATCCTATGGTACTTGTCTTTCCAGAGTAAATATACAAGCAACCAGAGAAAAAGGACATATTACAATATAGAGCAGTAATGGCGAACCTATGACATGCGTGTCAGAGGTGACATGTGAACTCATTTTTTTGGTTGATTTTTCTTTGTTAAATAGCATTTAAATATATAAAATAAATGTCAAAAATATAAATCTTTGTTTTACTATGGTTGCAAATATCAAAAAATTTCTATATGTGACACGGCACCAGAGTTAAGTTAGGGTTTTTCAAAATGCTGACATGCTGAGTTCAAAAGGTTCGCCATCACTGATATAGAAGAACCAAGATGAAGATGACAACAGAATTCTCACTGAAAACTACTCAAGTCAAAAAAAACAATGGAGTAATATCTTAAAGGACTGAATGAAAAACTATCAACCAAGAATTCTATACTCAGAAAATATCTTTCAAAAATGAAGGCAAAATAAAGACTTTTTCAGACATATGAAAGCTAAAAGAATTCATCACCAGCAGACATCTACTAGTCCTTCAAGCTTAATCAATATGATAACAAATAGGAATAAGGATCTATACAAAGAAATGATGAACACCAGAAATGATAACAATATGGGTAATTAAAAACTTTTTTGCTCAATATTTAAATACATTATTTAAAATTATCAACTATTCAAAGCAAGAATAATTTGAAATATATTGTACAATTTATATATACAAGTAAAATGTATGATCAGAACAGGGCAAGGATCAGGAAGGAAGAAGCAGAAATATATTATTGTAAAGTCGTTACACTACCCATGAAGTAATACACTATCTTGAAATATAATGTATGACCTATTATAGGAAAAATGGCAATCAATAGAAATTTACTTAGAAATCCCAGACATTGGACTTACTACTTTAAATGAGCCATCTTAAATAAGATTTAAAAAGGAAAGGAAACCATGACTAAAGAATTAAAGGAAAAGTATCAGAACAATGTCTCACCAAAAAAAAGAGTATTGACAGAAGTTATAAAAAGGAACCAAAATGAAATTTGGAGTTGGAAAAATAATCAGAGAGCCTGGCCAGCATGGCTCAGTGGTGAGCATCAACCTATGAACTAGGAGGTCAGGGTTCAATTCCTGGTCAGGGCACATGCCCAGGTTGTGGGCTTGATCCCCAGTAGGGGAGGTGCAGGAGGCACCCGATCAATGACTCACTCTCATCATTGATATTTCTATTTCTCATTCCCTCTTCCTTCCTCTCTGAAATCAATAAAAAAAATCAAATAGGCCAAGAACAGCGTTTTCAACAAATGGTACTAGGACAAGTGGATATCTACACTTGAAAGAATAAAGTTCAAACCATACCTCACACCATACACAAAAATTAACTCCAAGAGCTAAAACTATAAAACTCTTAAAAGAAAACTTTGAAATAAATCTCTGTGACCTTGGGTTAGGCCAAATCTTAAAAGCATAAACAATAAAAGGAAAAACAGAAAAGTACCAATACTTAGAAATAACACACCCACTAGGATGGCTAGAACAAAAAGACAGACAATAAGATGTTTGATGAGGATAAACAAATTGGAACCCTCATACAATGGTAGTGGTAATGTAAAATAGCACAACCGCTTTGGAAGCAGTTTGACAGTTCCTCAAAAGGTTAAACATAGTGTTACCATATGATCCAGCAATTACACTTCTAGGATATACACCTAAGAGAAATGAAAACATGTCTACACAAAAACCTGTACATAAATGTTCATAGTAGCATTCATAGTGCCCAAAAAGTGGAAACAATCCTGATGTCCACCAACTGATGAATGGATAAATAAGATGTAACATACCACACAATGGACTATTATTCACCATAGAAAGGAGAAAAGTATTGATACACAATACAATTTGGATGAACCTCTAAAACATTATGCTAAATGAAAAAAGTCAGACACAAAAGGTCACATATTGTCTTATTTCTTTTATACTTTATATCCATACTAAGCAAATCCATAGAGACAGAAAGCATATTTGAGGTTACAAGGGGAGGTAGAAATAGGGAGTGGTTACTTAATGGATATGGAATAGTTTATGAAATAATCAAAGAGTTTTAAAACTAGAGAGATAGTGGTTGCACAGCATTGTAAATTTATTAGTACCACTGAATTGTAGAGTTTGAAATTGTCAATTGTATGTTATATGAATTTTACCTCAAAAAATTAACTTGGAGGAAAAAATATATGTCCATACAAAAATTTGTACACAAATATTCATAGCATAGCTTTATTTGTAGTTGCTGAAAACAACCCAAATGTACATCAACAAGTGAATGGATAAACAAACTGTTACAGCTATACAACAGATTGCTACTCAGCAAAAAAAAAGGAATGAACTACCGACACATGCAATAGCATACATAAACCTCAAAATAATTATGCTTAGTGGGGAAAAAAAGTCAAACCAGAAATAAATAAATGTGAGAGCATACACTTTACAATTCCATTTATATAAAATTCTAGACAATGGAAATTATTCTATAGTAACAGACAGTTGATCAGTAGTGGCCTAGAAACCACAGAGGTTGAGGGACCGACTACAAATGGGAATAAGGAAACCTGTGGGGCTGATGAATATGTTCATTATCTTGACTCTGGTTTTAGTTTCATGGGTGAACACTTATGTCAAAATTTTTAAATTGTACATTTTTAATATATACAGTTTACTATATGTCAATTATAGATCAATCAAGCTTTTAAAAAAAAGATGGAGAAGGAAAAATAGGGCAATGTACTCATGCTGGCCACTCAATAACTGATAAGGTAGTAGTAATAAAAGCAGTTTGCTCTATCTTGTTGTACAGATAACACCTGGCAAAATTAAACTTGGACCAAAGTAGCCGATAAATCTGAATTTTCTTAAACCTAAAAATACTTTCATTAATCTATATTATAATTTCAATCTTCTTTTTTGACTGATCTTCAGTCAGTAGTGCTAGAACCCTCCCAGTTCTGGCAAGTAATACAATTAATGTGATCTTTAAATAAGCATTTGGATACACCAAGGAAGCTCTTATAAAAAACTCTAATAAGGTTCTTCAAAGCTAAAAATATCTGTAAACAGTATCTCCAGCGTGACGAAATAAACAAAAGACTCCTACTATCTACATGAATCACCACTTAAGAATTCCCCAGTTATAGATATTTTACCTTCTGTAGATATTTGTTCAAATAAATTTAAACTATTTCAAAACATTTTATCTACTTTCTAAAAAGTTAGAAAAGCCTTACGGTTAAAACCCTAAGCTGAATTTTGCTTTACCAAAAAGTATGTCCATTGTTTTAAAGACAATAAAAAAGTATGATGTATTTCACTAGTGGGAAAAATTATAGAAATAGAGGTGAAGTTCAATCAATCATAACTACTTTACATTCATAATATTTATGCCAGCCAGGTGAGGAATGACGTTATCTAACCCAAGCTACCATTGTCCTTCACTTCAACTACAGCAATAGCCTTTTTACGTTTTAATTCAGCTGAACTCAATCTTGATATAGCCCCTAAGTCTTAATTTCTTCATCTATTAAATGGGTACAATAACACTTCCAATCTCATGAAGATGTGTGAGGATTAAATAACAATACAGGTATAGCATTTAGTTTGTTGCCTGGTACATAAAAAGTAAATGCTACCTATTATTACCTGAATAAATGTTCAGCCTCCATGAGTCCAGCACTGGAATGGCATCACATATAAGAAACAAGTCTAACATCAAAAAAAAAAAAAAAAAAGTAAGTTAAAAGCAATTTAAATCTTAATATGTTGAGACTCTCAAAGAAAATAAAAAAGATCCATTTCAAAATCCACAGCAGCTTCTTAATATCTTCTTTCTCAATTCCTTTTGCTCACAATGTTTCTCTTAACCCTTTGAGTGCCAACCAATATCCTAGGAACTATGCTAAAATTGCCAAGGCATTTTTGCTGATTTTACAGCAGTTTAGGAAAAAAATTATGAATTGCAAGTAAATGAAGTTACATATTCAAAAACTTAAAGAAACCTTTACTACATTGACATATTGAGCAATATCATCATCACTAATAAAAGCAGACTTAGAACTGGACGCCATTTCAAAGCTTTGATAGCGCTCCCGGCACTTTTGGTGAAAGACAGGAGAAGCGCGATCGCGCTCCCCGGCACTCAAGAGGTTAACCCTAATGCCTGCCCTGAACCCTTTATATCCACCCCTCCGCTCAATTCACTGCTTATTTGGCTCTTTCCCCTCTGTTGATCCCCTTCTCATAAGCAATTCTCAACTTTCTGATATAAATCAATCATCCAGTCTTACTCCTTGAAATTCTTCAGCTGTTTTTTTACCCATTATCTTTTTACAAGTTCAGAAACTGGGCTAGCAGATCTGGAATCTCTTTTAGTAGGTGAGAAGCAAAAGTAGAGAGGCCAGAGACAGATTTTTCTTCTCTGTACAGTAAAACCTCGATATAATGGACTAATTTGGGGGAGGGGGTGTCCATTAAAGCTGAAAGTCCATTATGTAATACTAGTGTCCCGGTGCACATATTCATGCACGCTGAAAGGAAATTAATTAGAAGAAATATTTTAATATTGTTATTCGTCCTTTCTCTATAATAAAAGTGTCAACCAAATTCGTAATCAACAATGACAGATCGAAACACATGCGTGCAACTGGCACCAGTGAGAGCTTTATATGTATCACGCATGCGCGAGTCAACTTAGCCTTTTATATATATAGAATAAACTTGCTTAATTAGACCTGATTTCTGATTTAGCTAAACTTTTTCCAGCTCAATGAAGCACCTCAACTTCTCTTTCAGGTAATTGTCAGCAACACAGCAGTAAACATCAACATGAAGCAGATTATTATTGTAGATCACACAGGGAGAACAAAGGGTAAAATATTTAACTGTAGCAGAGTTTGACTATATTCTGAGCATTGAGAAAACCTGAAGTCGTTTTCAAGCTCCACCATTTCTTACTTCTTTTCAGTCAGGTCAAGTTTCTAAACTTTCTAAATCTCTGTTTTCCAGCTAATGAAAAGAAAATAGAATTCTACCAAGTCTCCTATCTACCTCTTCCAGGACTTCTGTGAGGATCAAATGAGATGAGGCATGTGAAAACACTTCACATACATTTGGTTAAACTTTAAAATGTTTGCACCTGGCTATAAAGCACATCAGGTTCCTGGGCTGAAAAAACTCCAAGGAAGCTAGTCACTAGGGCAGTGATGGTGAACCTTTTGAACTTGGCGTGTCAGCATTTTGAAAAACCCTAACTTAACTCTGGTGCCGTGTCACATATAGTAATTTTTTAATATTTGCAACCATAGTAAAACAAAGACATATTTTTGATATTTATTTTATATATTTAAATGCCATTTAACAAAGAAAAATCAACCAAAAAAATGAGTTCGCGTGTCACCTCTGACACACGTGTCATAGGTTCACCATCACTGCACTAGGGAGAGGAAGCCGGGCATTGCTATGTGACATCATTATCCAGTGCCAACAGAGACCGTTTCTGGGCTGGGCTGGGGGCCACATTTTGCACCATTGGGTCTTGGCAGTGTTGGCTGTGATTTGGTGGGGTGTTGCTCCAGGATGGTGGGGGGGTCCTGTGTCCCACTTGGGTGAAGCAGAGTGTTGGTTTGTCAGCGCCAGGCCCATGGTGCCATTTATTTTTAAATGGCCAGTGCACATCATGGCAGCTCCTGCATTGAGCATCTGCCCCCTGGTGGTCAGTGCACAACATAGTTAACAGTTGGAAGGATGGACACTTACCCTTTTATATATATACTAGAGGCCCAGTGCACAAAAATTTGTGCACTCGGGCATAAGGGGGGTCCCCCAGCCCGGCCTGTGCCCTCTCGCAGTCTGGGACCCCTCAGGGGATGACCACCTACTGGCTTAGGCCCGCTCCCTGGGGGATTGGGCCTAAGGTGGCAATCAGACATCCCTCTGGCAGCCCGGCAGCCCTCAGGGGATGTCCACTTGCCAGAGGGGAGCAGGCCTGAACTGCAGTTGGACATCCTTAGCGCTGCTGAGGAGGCGGGAGAGGCTCCCACCACCACCGCTGTACTGGCAGCCATCAGCCTGGCTTGTGGCTGAGCAGAGCTCCTCCCATGTGAGAGCGCCCTGACCACCAGAGGGCAGCTCCTGCATTGAGCATCTGCCCCCTGGTGGTCAGTGTGTGTCATAGTGACCAGTCATTCACAGTCCTTCTGCTGTTAGGGTCAGTTTGCATATTACCCTGTTACTATATAGGATAGAGGCCAGGTGCACGGGTGGGGGCCGGCTGGTTTGCCCTGAAGGGTGTCCCGGATCGGGGTGGGAGTCCCGCTTGGGTGTCTGGCCAGCCTGGATGAGGGGATGATGGCTGTTTGCAGCTGGCCACAACCCCTTCAGGGTGGAGGTCCACACTGGGGTGCCTGGCCAGTCTGGGTGAGGGGCTGAGGGTTGTTTTCAGGCTGGCAGGTGACTGAAGCTCCCAACCTCTCCTTTTTTTCTTTTCTTTTTTTATTCTGGGATTTATTTACCTTCTATGGCTGTCACTGGAGCTGAGAGCCAGCTTTAGCTCTGAGGCTCGGCTCCACCTCTGAGACCTTGGCTGCTGAAAGCAGGTATCTGGGTTTGTTTGGCTTCTATAATTGAAACACTGTTGCAGCTCCAGCCCTGAGGCCCGGCTGGCTGAAAGCAGGTTTCTGGGGTGTTTAGCTTCCATAATTGCAACATTGTTTCTTAGAGTGCAGCTCAGAGGCCAGCAGCGGCAGGTGGGGAACCTTGGCTTCCTCCATCACTGGAGCAAGCAAGCCTTCTGTTCGCTTCAGCTGCCTGGCTGCCGGCCGCCATCTTGGTTGGCAGTTAATTTGCATATCGCCCTGATTAGCCAATGGGAAGCATGTCGGAGGTACAGTTAATTACCATGTTTGTCTATTATTAGATAGGATATAGACTAGAGGGCCAGTGCACGGATTCGTGCACCAGTGGAGTCCCTTGGCCTGGCGTGTGGGGATTGGGCCAAAAGGGTCCTGGATTGTGAGAGGGCGCAGGCCAGGCCGAAGGACCCCATGGTTCTCTAGTATGCATGTAAGATCTTTGGTTAATCTCTTTCCGCCCTCCCCCGTTCCCTTTCCCTCTAAGATTTATCAGTCTGTTCCATGTTTCCATGCCTGTGGTTTGGTGGTCTGCCTTCTGGTGGTCAGTGCGCAACATAGCTAATGGTTGGTCAGTCACTTAGGCTTTTATATATATAGACTAGAGGCCCGATGCACAAAATTCGTGCAAGAGTAGGCCCTCGCAGCTGTGGTGGCTGCCTTGGCCCTCGCAGCCGCAGCTTCATCCAGAAGGTCATTTGGAAGGTTGTCCAGACAGTCGTTCTGCTGTTCGGCCAATCAGTCGATTTGCATATTATGCTTTTTATTATAACTAGTAGCCCGATGCACAAAATTCATGCACGGAGAGGTGCCCCTCAGCCCGGCCTGCACCCTCTCCAATCTGGGACCCCTCGGGGGATGTCCAACTGCCAGTTTAGGCCTGATCCCACAGGCAGTTGGACATCCCTCTCACAATCTGGGACCGCTGGATCCTAACTGCTCACCTGCCTGCCTTCCTGATCACCCCTAACCACTCTGCCTGCTGGCCTGTTCACCCCCAACTGCTCCCCTGCCAGCCTGCTCACCCCCAACTGCCCCCCCAACTGGCCTGATCGCCCCCAACTGCCCCCCCAGCCAGTCTGCTGACCCCTAACTGCCCCCCCACTGGCCTGCTCACCTCCACCTGCCCCCCCACCGGCCTGCTCGCCAACTGCCCCCCCCACCATCCTGCTCGCCCCCAATTGCCCTTCCCTCCTGGCCTGATCGCTCCTAACCGCCTCTGCCTCAGCCCCGCCACCATGGCTTTGTCCGGAAGGACGTCCGGAAGGTCTCCCAGTCTAATTAGCATATTACCCTTTTATTAGTATAGATAGGTTTTCCTAATGTGTAGTTAAAAAAATTACAAATTAGTTTACCTGTTTTTACTTATGTAGATGTTTGTGTAATTAAAATTAAATATTTATGAAAAGTTTAATATCACAGAAAAGTTTTCTATATGTATTATAGTAATTTTAAATTTATACTGAATAAGTCTAGGAAATGCTTGCAGTCACCAGATGCACTGCTGGGGCATGGCTTAGTTCACATGGCCAGCATGTGTTAAAACTGCTGCAGAGCCCAGCTGATTAACTCAGTGGTTGAACATCGATCTATGAACCAGGAGGTCACGGTTCGATTCCCGGTCAGGGCACATGTCAGGGTTGCAGGCTCGATCCTAAGTAGAGGGCATGCAGAAGACAGCCGATCAGTGATTCTCTCATCATTGATGTTTCTATCTCTCTCTCCCTTCCTCTCTAAAATCAATAAAAATATATATTAAAAAAAACAAAACTGCTGCAGAAAGTTATGGCAATGACAACAGAACCAATTACCTCATGCCATAAAGTGTGATCACGTACTAATCATTTGCCAAACATTGTTTATGAGCGGTGACTCTTGTATTTAAATATGTAGACTATAGTTGTAGATATGTAATATTTATTTATGTCGGCAATATTACTAGTGTTTTTTCCACCATATGGCCCATTCACTAAAATTTGTTAAAAATAACAGTGAATAACAAAAAAATAACCTCCTAATTATAAGCAAATCTTGGTTAAAAGTGTTTTAAAATTAATAGGGTATTAATTTTCACATATGACATGACTGGAAATTTATTGTAAATCCCAAGTCTATTAAATTGAGGTCCAAAAAACTTGGGGATTTACTGTATACATAATTATTGTAAACACATAATTTAATATCTCCTCACCCCAACTGCAATATTTATTAGTATTATTGCTATTACAGGACTGAGGGTTAGCTGCTGCTTAATCCTCTTTTAAAACCCTGAATGCTGGAACCACTACTAGACCCCTTAATATGCCCAAGACAGTCTGTGTTCCTGGAAGTCCACAAAATGCCTAAGCCCTACTGTTTTCTATGCTGAAATGAGGAGTATTCTTAACTCACCATTTTGTTTCACAATACTATTCCATGATCACATCACCAACAGCTGTCTTCCCAATATCATACTAAGATTTATATGAAAAAGCTCTTCTAGTTTCTTTACAGCCCCTGAACCTCAGGGTTTGGGCATTATAAAAGTATGGTAGTTTGGTTAGGGTTGGGAGACATGGCCAAAGGCTACTGCCCTTCCCTTTTCACCAACCTTGTGTCTGAAACACTGCCTTGCTTGGTGAACAAGAACATGCCTTGTTTTCCCCAATGCAAAGAAATTACTAGTTGCCTTTCTCCATAGGCCCTCAAACCATGCCCAGACTGATTTTTAAGTGGGCATAGCAGGTATACACTTAGAGCCACACCAAGAGCTCACTCCCCAACTCTGAGTCAGAGAGTCCAGAGCAACATAATTCAAAGCACTCACTAGTACTTACTGTTGTAATGGTTTTCTTACCCTATTTGTAGTCTTACCAAAATTAAAAGTGGAATACTTTCTGATTAAAGTTCAATTCCTTTCTGCTGTCCATCCTCCATAATCCCCACATAGTTTGCAGGGTGTTTTCTTTTTTTTAAATAAAATGCAATAGCTTCTTAACTAATCTCTCTACTTCCACTCTGGGCACTCTTATCTGTTCTCTCCAAAGAAGCATGAGTGATCTTTTTAAAATGTAAATCAGGCCGATTAGGGCATCACCTTGATGCACCAAGGTTGCAGGTTCCAGCCCTGGTGAAGGCAGATACAAGAAGCAACCAATGAATGCATAAATAAGTGGAGCAACAAACCAATGTTTCTCTCTCTTTCACATGCACACACATGCACAAATCAATCAATAAAAAAAATTGCTAATTAAAGAAAAAGTAAATGTAAATCAGATCATTTAGCTTTCTTGCTCAACCAGCTTCCTCCCACCAATGGCTTTCCATCATCCCAAGCAAGGTCTGAAGTCCTACAAAATGTGGCCCCTGCCTATGCTTGAACATACCTAATCACATACGTCCCACCAGGCTTTTGTATTTGTTGTTCCTCTGTCCAAAATATGCCTCTCCCATCAAGGAAATGCTGGATCTGCCTCCCCTCAAGTACTAGTACATATGTCCCTACAAAGTGGTCTTCCCTGACCACACAATCTGAAGTCTCCCCTCTCCTTTACGCTCAATCACCTCACCACATCTATTTTCTTCATAGCACGTATTACACTGTAATTATTTATTTATTATTTATTTGAAAATAGTTTATCTTCTCAAACAAGAATTCAAACTCTTTCAGGGCAGAAATCTTGTGTGTTTTGTTCATCTGCACCACCAATGTCAAAGAGTGGCTGACACACAAGAGCACTGCAAGTTTTCTAATTGTTTGAGTCATTTACAAAGGTAAGTTATGCCTTTAAAAACCTAACTTGGGCCCTAGCCAATTTGGCTCAGTGGATAGAGGGCTGGCCGGAGGAATGAAGGATCCCGGTCGATTCTGGTCAAGGGCATGTACCTCAGTTGCAGGCTCAATCCCAGGCCCTGGTTGGGGTGCATGCGGAAGGCAACCAATTGATGTGTCTCTCACATCGATGTTTCTCTCTCTGTCTCACTCTGCCCCTTCCACTCTCTCTAAAAATCAATGGAAAAATGTCCTCGGGTGAGGATTAACAAAAATAATAATAATTAAAAATAAATAAAACAAGTTTTAGACTTTTAAAGGTTTTTACAAACTTATTTGTACAGCCAATAACATGGCCAAGCTGTCAAAACTCTGTGTTCTCTTCTTCATTCTAACAATCTTCCTTGTATTCTCAGAAATGTCCCTTTTTTTCCTCTGAAAATAAAATTTGAACTCTGAAAATAAGATGGCAATTGTACCTGGCAACACTGTTCTCTGGGTCTGTGGGGCCCAAATCCAATGTTCTCAGGCAGTAGCAATTCCCAACGATCTGGCTACCAGCATTGATTGCATTGCATACTGCCTCACAGGCCAGAATAATTAGACTAAACTGACCCAAACTGCAAATGCCTGTGAAAAAAATCAGGGATGATAAGAATTCTATGAAGAACTCCAAATGTCTTAAAGATAATTTCACAGGAATACAAAGAATCAGTTCAGTTATCTAATGGTGCATTCTATAAAGCCTTAATAACGACCCTATAACCAGAAAAACCCATACGTTGTCCTAGCCTCCTAATCAGTTGCATTTAGCAGCCAACATCCATCTTTTGCAATAAAATTCCACCTCTGAGTTCTTATTTCTATCAAATTATCACTGGTTTGGTTGAAGCATCATCCCAAACACCAAAAGATTGTGGGTTTGATTTCTAGTCAGGGCACACACCTAGGTGGCAGGTTTGACCCCAGATTGGAGGCAACTGATCAATGTTTCTCTCTCACATAGATATTTCTCTCTCCTCCCCTCTTCCTCTCTCTCAGCATACCCTCAGGTGACAATTTTTAAAAAATTATCACTGGTTTAGGCAACAGATAAATCAGAAAGCACAGGTAACGAATTTACTTGTCTGAGACCCAAGGCAATTAAACCTACTAGGAGAAACAGAATAGCCTCTAGTAAACTGGAGACAAATTTTGAAGATCCTGCCCAGCTGACATGGCTCAGTGGTTGAGTGTGGAACTATGAACTGGGAGGTCAGGGCACATGCCCCGGTTGCAGGCTTAATCCCCAGCCCAGTAAAGCGTGTGCAGGAGGCAGCCAATCAATGATTCTCTCTCATCATTAATGTTTCTATCTCTACCTCCTTCTCTCATCCTCTCTGAAATCAATATAAATATATTTATTTTAAAAAGAAGAGAGATCCTAACAAATCTAACACTTGGGCACACCAAAATGGCTGTAATCTGAAAAAACAGCCACATGTCACTTCCAATGGTGCTCCTAAATTGAAAGTGACCTTCACTCTCCAAAATAAATAATGTTGAAAGGCAGCTGAATCTTAAACAATGACTCTGACTCTGCTCTAAAATAAGGGCTATGACAGCCACCTTAATGAGAGGACCAATAAACTCAGGGCAAGAGGCTCATTGTGCTGACATTGTCACCTTGTCTAGGACTTCAGCTGATTCATCCTGATGGGCTGACAGGTCAGTAACATCTGCACCCTGCCCAAGATTCTTGTTTATTTCACATATATAAAAAATGCTGTCAATTCAAGATAACTGCTATGAGTCTTTTCCTTCCCTGACTTCATTGAGCACCTGGGGGGAAAACGTAGTCCTTTCAGGTTCATATTAGTAACTCTGGGTGACTACCAAGGCATAGAGGGGCTAGGAATAAGATCCATAAAAGGACCACAATGTTTGCTCTCGGCAATTAGCAATTTTTTTTTTTATTAAAAAGGAGTTAAACAAAAAGATCAAAATCACTTAAGGGAGAAAATCTCTTCAACATTAACATATGTTTGGCTCATTATAGTAATTTGGAAAATAGTTGCAAAGTCAGAACCTGAAAATATCTGGTCCTTTGCTACACCAAGTAATCATAGAAGACATCCTTTAACCAAGTAAGCTTTGTTCTAACATGAACCTCCAAGAAGAAAGACAAGTCAAGACAAATAAAAAAAAGGAAGGGAGGGAGGGAGGTTGGGAAGGAAGGGAGCGAAACAAAGAAAAGGGGAAGAGGACAAGGAAGAACAATGCCCACTGTTATAAACATGGCGACACATTATTTGCAGTAAATCCAATCAAGAAGTGGAATTCATTTCCCCACCTCTTAAATCTGAGGGGAAAAAAAAATCTGAGCTGCCCTTGTGATTTGCTTTGTTCAATAGGATGCAGCATTAATGGCACTGTGCAATTTCTGAACCTAGGCCTTCAGAGAACTTCCACTCTCACACTCTTGAAACCTAGCTACCAGGCAAGGATGCCAAGAGAGTCTGCAGGAGAGGCCATAGCACCCTGGGTAACAGCTCTAGCCCAATGCTAGATGATGCTAGAGTGAGGCTATCCCACTACAAACCAAATCCTAGCCAATTTGCCAACTAACCATAGAATGAGTGAGCCCAGCAGATACCATATGGAAGAGAGGCAAGCTGTGCCAGATGAGCCCTGCCCAAATTGCCAGCCCAGGTCATCATAAGCAAATATAGCAGACCCCTGCCCCACCCCGCCATACACAGTTTCACTTTCCACAGTTTCGGTCACTCACGGCCAACCATGGTCCCAAAATATTATGGAGGAATCCAAAAATAAACAATATATAAGTTTTAAATTGTGCACCATTCTGAGTAGTGTAGTGAAACCTTGCACTGTCCAACTCCATGCCCCCCAAAAACATAAATCATCCCTTTGTCCAGTATATCCATGCTGTATGTACTACCCACCCTCACTTAGTAGCCATTAATTATCAAATTAATGGTTGAGGCATCCAAGTGCTTGTGTTCAAGTAACACTTATTTTACTTAATAATGGCCCCAAAGTGCAAGAGTAGTGATGCTGGCAATTAGGATATGCCAAAGAGAAGTTGTAAAGTGCTTCCTTTAAGTAAAATGGTGAGTAAAATAAAATATTTTGAGACACAGAGACTATAGTCACATAATTTTTATTACAGTACATTGTTCCATTTTATTTTTAGTTATTGTGTTAATCTCTTAATTTGCCTAATTTACAAATTAAACTTTATCCTAGATATGTACAGAATGGGTAAAAGTATATTTACAGTTGTGAGTGTGCAAAACACAGTTTATTATTGTACTATAGGCCTGGTGCACAAAATTAGTGCACTTGGGGGCAGGAGTCCCCTCAGCCCAGCCTGCACCCACTTGCAGTCCGGGAGCCCTCGGGGGATATCCGACGGATGACTTAGGCCCGCTCCCCATTGGGAGCGGGCCTAAGGAGACAGGCAAACATCCTTAGCACTGCTGCAGAGGTGAGAGAGGCTCCCGCCACCGCTGCTGCGCTTGCCAGCCATGAGCTTGGCTTCTGACTGAGAGGTGCTCCCCCTGTGGGAGCACCCTGACCACCAGGGGACAGCTCCTGTGTTGAGCATCTGCCCCCTGGAGGTCAGTGTGCATCATAGCGACCGGTCATTCAACAGTTTGGTTGATTTGCATATTAGCCTTTTATTATATAGGATTATTATTTATTATTTATTATTTTCCATATGAACTATAAATGTACTTTTGCCCCACCCTGTATAGGAAAAAATAGTATATACAGAGGTCCATATGGTCCAAGGTTTCAGGCTTTCATTGGGGATCCTGGAATATATCTTCTCCCCCCCCCGCCACTTCCCCCACCCCTGTGGATATACCACCCCATGGATAAGGGTGAACTACTGTAAATAGGTGTTTTAAATCACTAAGATTTAAAGTGGTTTGGTCCATAGAAATAGATAACAGAAACACCCACAATCAGCTGAGACTAATTCAAAATATTAATGGGTCACTCAAAATCAGCATGCGCATTCCCATCATGTAAACAAACTGGAATCCAAAGAACACAATACAGAACCACCCTCCACTGATAAGACATATCATTGGATCCCAGTTGAATGCTCAGATTCATCAATTTGTCCCTGCATCTATCCCACATGTAAATACCTGGAGAAGATATGTACAAATATATGTATCCCACAAAGGACTCATACGTAAAATATACAAGGAATTTCTATAAATCAATAAGGAAAAGACAAACAACCCAAAAGTTTAACAGGCACTTCACAAAAGTGGATACTCAAAGGCCAATATGCATATGAAAAGATATTCCACATCAATGGTCTTCAGAGAAATGCAAATTAAAGCCATAGGAAGACATCACTACACTCCTAACAGACTAGCTAAAATTAAAAGGACTGACAATACTAAATGTAGTCAAAGATATAGCACAACCAGAACTCTCATACACTGTAGGCAAGAGAATAAATTCACACAACTGCTTTGAAAAACTAGTAAAATATACATTTATTCCATGAACTATCCCACTCCTGGGTATATAACCAATAGTAGTTAGTGCTTATGTCTATGAAGACATGTACAAAAATGTTCACAGCAGTATTATTCATAACAGTCCAAAACTGACAAACAACTCAACAGAACATTTATGGTACAGTCACACAATGGAATATAGTCATGATAAAGAACAAACCTCTGCAATATGCAACTACATTCATGTATCTCAAAGACAATGTTGAGGGAAAAAGACATAAAAAGTCTATATTACACTAGAGGCCTGATGCACAGAATTCATGCAAGGGACTCGGTCCTCGCATCCCTGGCTTCGGACGTCCGGAAGGTCCTTTGGCCTTCCGGGCTAATTAGCATATTATGTTTTTATTACTATAGATGATTCCATTAATCTGAAATTCAAAAACAGATAAAACTAATCTATGGTAATAGAAATCAGGATTCTTAATACCTTTGGAAGCCCTTTTTGCAAAAGAGATTCTAGAGTATTTTTGGTTTTAGGTTTACATCCAGAGAAAACTGCCTAGACAAGAGTGTATCTGGTGACAGCTTGGAACTGACATGATGGATGTAGCTGGTTGTGCTTCTGCCCATTCAGCCAACCAATAGATCCTGCCCAGCTTAGTTCTATTTTAGGAAAGACGTGCTCTAACCCTTGTTAGAGCTGGCCCTCTGTAGTTCCATCACCAAGTCAGAGCCTTAGTTTAGGACCTCATTATTTTCTACTGGCCTCCTTACCACAAAATACACTGTGATAAGGGTGATCTTTGAAAAATACAAATATGATGGCATCACCCACCCATATCCATACCACACATGTATGTGTGTGTGTGTACATTCCCCCGTAAAATCCTTCAAGAACTCCCCACTGCCCTAGGATAAATTCTGCACTTCTTAGCAGGGTACTTAAGTTCCTTTACGATCTGGACCCTGACCTTTTTTCTCTTTCCATATATCCTGAGTTCCATAACAAATTGTTTGTAGTTGACCTAGAAAGCTAGGCTTTTTCTCAACTCAGTATCTCTGGATTTATAACACATCCTCTACCTAGAACAGCAGTTCTAGTATGGTCTTAGGAGGCCTAAAAGGTCAAACTATTTTCATAATAAACTGTTATCTGTCCTTTTCATCATGATGACAAAAGCAATGTCCGTCTGACTTCTAGAGCCTTAGCATAAATCAAGGCAGGAGCATCACCACCCCACACCTGCAGTATAAAAAGAAAAGATAAATTTTACTGATGAGTGCTCTTGATAAAGCAGTAAAAATTAATAATTTTACTATATTTCCAACCTTGAGTCTTTTTTAATATTCTAGGTGACAAAATGAAAAGTATAGAGAATTCTGCAGCATATCAAAATATAATTGTCTTGAGAAAAAGCAACTGAACTGCAAGCTGAACTATCTGCTTTTTTCATGAAATACTATTATTTTTTCAGTGAACAACTGACAGGCAAACTATGGTATATGGCAATATTTTTCACAAAAATAAATAAAGTGAACCTATTACTTCGAAAAAAAACATATACTATTTGTTGCCAGAGATAAAATTCAAGCTTTTAAGATAAAATCAGAATTTTGAAAATGTGTATCTGCTGTGAGCTTGGCAACTTCTCAATACTCTAAGACTTTCCTGATGAAACAGTGGTGATAATGAATGCAATTTTTAAAAAACTATATAATCAACGATGTAAAACATTTGCGAATTCTACATAACTCAGTGAACCAAAATTTTCCAAATGACCAATTCATGATGTTTCAAAATCATACATTGGTTAAAGATTTATTTAATGTATAAGCTAGACATAAATTGTAATGTCACCAAACACAAAATTTCATTCACATGGTTTCAGATTAAACATTGTAACTAACCTTTGAGAAACTACTACTTGTTGAGTTTGGGTATCGTATCAAAGAATATCCATAATTACCCAAAGAAATATTAAAATACTATTTTCCAAATTACGTATCTCTGAGGCTGAATTTTCTTCATCTACTTTAACCAAAATGGCATATTGAAACAGACTGAATGAAAATGCAGATGTGAGCCAGGCTAATGTGGCTCAGTGGTTGAGCATCGACCCATAAACCAGGAGGTCACCAGTGTGATTACCAGGCAGTGCACATGCCCAGATTGCAGGCTGGGATCCCCAGTAGGGGGTGTGAAGGAAGAGGTCGATCAATGTTTCTATCTCTCATCCTTCTTCCCTTCCCCCTCTCTAAAAATCAATAAAAACATATTTTTTTAAAAAATTCAAATTGATCATTTTGTATATATCCACCATTACTAAATCTTCCCTCTCAAATCTTGAATCAATTGCTGGTAGAAATGTTGCCCTAACTGGTTTGGCTCAGTGGATAGAGCATTGGCCTGTGGATTGAAGGGTCCCAGGTTCGATTCCGGTCAAGGGCATGTACCTTGGTTGCGGGCACACCCCCAGTAGGGAGTGTGCAGGAGGCAGCTGATCGATGTTTCTCTCTCATCGATGTTTCTAACTCTCTATTCCTCTCCCTTCCTCTCTGTAAAAAATCAATAAAATATATTTAAAAAATAAAAGAAATGTAAACTGTATATATTTTTGGAATGCATTTTACAGCATCTAAAAAGCTTATAAAAATATACACCTTTAGAAATTTATCTTAATAATTCTTATTCCAAATATGCAAAATGATATATGTACAAAGTTATTCATCCAGCACTGTTTATAACTGCAAAAAGACTGGGAGAAAAATCAAAATGCTCTTTAATTATAGTGATAAAATAAACAATACATATATATTCTATAATACTTTGTAGGCATAAACAAGAATAAGGAAATAACTATACTTTTAAGTTATATTGCTAAGGGTAGAACAAAACAGAACCATTTTTGTAAAAAGGGAGAAAAAGAACATACACATTTACATGTATATGTATATTTTATGTTTATAGTACATAGGATGCACAAAAACTGATAATATTAGTTGCCTTAGGAAAGAGGAACTGACTGGTTGGGTTATAGGAGCAAGAAGAAAATTTTGCCCTGTTTTTTCCTATCTTTAGCATTCTGAACCATGTAAATGTAATACCAACTCAAAAAATAAATCTAAAAAATATATAATAATCTCTATTTTACATAACTTCTCATCTTATTTTCTCTAACCTCAAAAAAGATGCCAAATTTTTAAGTGCCTGATTTAAGATAAATCAGGTATCTATAATTGATATAAGAATAAAAGATACCCACTATGAAATCTTTGAATTAACTATATTAAGTGGTTAACTAGTGATTCTGGGGTAGGATCAGGATCTTCACATTTTACCTTATATTCTTTTGAATTACTTGTAATCCTATTTTTAAAATATATTTTTACTTATTTCAGAGAGGGAGGGAGAGGGGGAGAGAGAGAAACATCAATGATGAGAGAGAATCATTGATTGGCTGCCTCCTGCACACCGTACACTGGGGATTGAGCCCGCAACCTGGGCATGTGCCCTGTCCGGGAATCAAACAGTGACTTTCTGGTTCATATGTCGACCCTCAACTATTGAGCAATGCCGACTGGGCATGAATTATTTATATTTCTTATAATAAACACAGATTACTTTCATAATTCAAAAAATGCAAACCTTTATAAGGTTGAAAATTTTTAATTAAAAAATCCATTGTCCTGACTTTTATTTGGAAATATTGATATGAATTTGTGATATACTTTTTTTTTTTAAAGCCACCTTATTTCCTAGCCTGGTTCACTGAAAATGGCAAAAAACAATGACCAACCCACTAAGTGAATGAGTACTCTTGCACCCAAACTGTGGTCTCTAAACATCATTTCCCCAAAAAGGAACTAGGATTTGGGGGGCAATGGCTGATACAAATGCTCAGGAATGGAAATGTAACCTGTGATCTCAGAACATCATGTTAGCTAGAAAACAAAGAAGCTATCAAAGAGTAACAGAATCATAGCAAAAAGACATCGGAGGTTCCCATTTGCCAAGGTGAGACAGTGAGACATCAATGAGGATAAAATTAAAATTGGTTGAAACACATAAATATGCTTAAATTGGAGAGTCCATAATGACAGTTAAAATGAAACTGATCAATCACCTTTGCAAGATGTTAGTTAACAAACTCATTATTTTGAAAATGGCATTTGTCTTGCCTTTTCTGCACAAGTTGTATCTCAGAGTAAGCAAATAGATAATGAGGGGAAGTATCTATATATATAAAGAGCCAGGGTCATAATGACCGAAGGCTTGACCGAAGGCCAGGCTGCATGCGCAGCAGGCAAGCAGGCTGAACTGCTGACCTCTGGGAGAGAGAGAGAGGCAGGGCTGATCAGCAGCAACTGTGGCTGCTGGCAAGGCCCGGAGAGAGAAGCTTCTCTCTCCGGGCCTTGCCAACAACCAAGCCTCTCTCTCTCCCAGAGGTCAGCAGTTCAGCCCACTCCCCAGCAGCCTGGGCAGCCCCGCCTCTGTGATCAGGCCAGGAGATAGGCCCGGAGATGCTGACTGGCACAGAAACTGACCAATCAGAACCAAATCTGGGTAAATTGCAAGGAGCCAATGGCTGACTAGGAGGCAGAGCTTTTGATGCATAGAAACCGACCAATCAGGACCAAATCTGGGTGAACTGCGAGGAGCCAATGGCTGCCTAGAAGGCAGAGCTTTTGACGCTGACTGGCATAGAAACCAACCTATCAGAACCTACTTTGGGTGAATTGCAAAGGCAGAACCTAAGTTGGGGGCTGAGGAGGGGTTTTAAGGGTAACAGCTATTTGGTGTAAAGAGTAAGAAAGCAGCCGAAACCGGTTTGGCTCAGTGGATAGAGCGTCGGCCTGATGACTGAAAGGTCCCAGGTTCGATTCCGGTCAAAGGCATGTACCTGGGTTGCGGGCACATCCCCAGTGGGAGATGTGCAGGAGGCAGCTGAACGATGTTTCTCTCTCATCGATGTTTCTAACTCTCTATCTCTCTCCCTTCCTCTCTGTAAAAAATCAATAAAACATATTTTAAAAAAAATAAAAGAGTAAGAAAGCAATTCAATTTTTTAATGACCAGTTTGGCAGTATAGTGCATATGGCTATCAGTCCAGATATATAGGGATTATGTGTTTTTGTCTGCCAACAGCATCTCCTCCTGCTGAAAAAGGCTGTTCGTCCCCATTTAAGCAATTCTATCCTATATAATCTATCTATACTAATAAAAGGGTAATATGCTAATTACACAGGGTTGACCAGCCATCTTCCAGATATCTGACTTCCTTCCAGACAAAGCCACGGTGGTGGGGGCCGAGGCAGTGGCAGTTAGGGGCGATCAGGCCAGCAGGGGAGGGCAGTTGGGGGCGAGATCTGGCCGGCAGGGGGTTAGGGGTAATCAGGCTGGCAGGGGAGGGCAGTTAGGGGCAAGATCAGGCCGGCAGGGGAGGGCAGTTGGGGGTGACCAGGCTGGCAGGGGAGGACAGTTAGGGACGATCAGGCAGGCAGAGAGGTTAGGGGCAATCAGGCAGCCAAGGGGGCAATGTAGGGGCAATCAGGCCAACAGGCAGAGAGGTTAGGGGCAATCAGGCAGGCAGGCAGGCGAGTGGTTAGGAGCCAGTCATCCCGGATTGCGAGAGGGATGTCCGACTGCCAGATTGCGAGAGGGATGTCTGACCAGCAGTTGGACATCCCCTGAGGGGTCCCAGATTGGAGAGGGTGCAGGCCGGGCTGAGGAACCCTCCCCCCCAGCCCCCGTGCACAAATTTCATTCACTAGGCCTCTAGTATCTTTATAAAAGTATTTTAGCTAACATAAATTAAGAAATGATAGAATTTGAAATATCACCATTTTTTAACCCTTAACGAAGTTTAATGAATGGGTATAGACCAGGGGTGGGCAAACTTTTTGACTCGAGGGCCACAATGGGTTCTTAAACTGGACCGGAGGGCCGGAACAAAAGCATGGATGGAGTGTTTGTGTGAACTAATATAAATTCAAAGTAAACATCATTACATAAAAGGGTACGGTCTTTTGTTTCAATAGTTTTATTCATTTCAAATGGGCCGGATCCGGCCCGCGGGCCGTAGTTTGCCCACGGCTGGTATAGACAATGATCATCAATGGCTTCTGACATCATAAAAAAGAGACTAATAGATGTCATACATTTCCCTCCTAATAGAAATACACTATAAAGTATTCTAGCCAAAATACTGAATCTGAATCTGATCAAGTCTCTAGATGTAACTGCCAATTTGAAGGAAACACAGAGAACAGAGAAACATGTTAAATGACATTACTATGATGTTGATCTTGCCCCCAACTGCCCTCCCCTGCCGGCCTGATCACCCCTAACTGGCACTGCCTCAGCCCCCACCAAATCCATCTGTGGTAAACTCTACAGAACAGATGACCTAGTTTCTTAACAAATAAACTGCAAAGAAAAAAAAGAGGAAAAATCTTTTAGATTAAGAGATTTTAGGCCTGGCTATTGTCATTCAGTGATTGAGCATCAACCTATGAAACAAGAGGTCACAGTTTGATTCCTGGTCGGGGCACATGCCCGAGTTGTGGGCTCAATCCCCAGTGGGGGGTGTACAGAAGGCAGCCAATCAATGATTCTCTCTCATCATTGATGTTTCTATCTCTCCCTCTTCGTTTCTCTCTAAAATCAATAAAAAAAATATTTTTTTTTTAAAGAGAGATTTTAAAGGTGTACTGACCAACTATAAGCTATAAACTATTTGGATCCTATTATAAATATATAGGCTGTTTAAAAAATGACAATACAGTCAAGGAAATATGACTACCGGAAGTGTAATACTAAGTAATTATTGTTAAGTATTTTAGATGTGCAAATGGTGTTGGTATTTTTTAAAATATATTTTTATTTATTTCAGAGAGGAAGAGAGAAGGAGAGAGAGATAGAAACATCAATAATAGCAGAAAATCATTGACTGGCTACCTCCTGCACGACCCCTACTGGGGGTCAAGCCTGCAACACGGCATGTGCCCTTGACTGGAATTGAATCTGGGACCCTTCAGTCCATAGACCAATGCTCTATCCACTGAACCAAATCAGCTAGCACTAGTATTGTTTTTTTAAAGTCCTTACTTTTATAGATATATACTGAAATATTTATGGATTAAATAATACATCCCAGATTGGCTCCAAAATAATCACGAAGGGGGTGGGTAATAGGAACATAAATGAAACAAGATTAGTCATAAGCTAATAACTATACATGGAAGCTCACTTTATTATTCTCAATGCTTTAGAATGTTTAAATTTTCCACAATAAAAGCCCAGTTCAATTCCTACCTCTTCCTTACCTTTCTGTATTAATTTCTCTCTCTTCTTTTCCTCATTTGTTTGTACTACACAATTAGACGCAACTCAATCCTATTGCATCCTGTTTATATTACAGAATCTAATCCATTATTATCTACTGTTGTTTTGATCATTAAATGTTCATGATTTATCTCCATAGCTAGCCTGTATGGTCCTTAAAACACAAAAATATTTTGATCCCACAGCCCTAGCATGATACTAAGCCTTCTAATGGTCCCAAGAACCTTATCTGACAATGAAGTTGTCTCTGAAAATCCCTGAGACCTACGTGGAAAATACAATATTCTTCCCTGCTACCCCAAGTGCTACTTTATGCTAAAATTGAGTTTTTATTCTAGTAAAAGCATATAATATTGTCTTCTTCTAATTTTGCAGGGGTACCTTTTGTGACATCAAAAAGCTAAGTCTCCAGCAAGTTAAGGCAAGCTAATAATAAGCCAAGTCTTCTCAGAGTTCAAATGGGTATATTTATACTTTTTCACAGAAAAAGAATTCTATATTACTAGGTTTAAATAGAAATTTTGTTAGCTAAATGATTGATTAAATACACTGAAGTTACTTAATAAAAATTTCAGCTATAACATAAAAAGAGATTACCCAAAGAAACAGTCATAAAGCCTAGGAAAAAAAGAACTCTCCACCTAACTAGAAACCAATCAAGAGTGCTGGAGAGAGCCCTGGCCCATGTTGTTCAATGGTTAGAGTGTCAGTCTGTGCACCCAAGGATTGCGGGTTTGATTCCCTGTCACGGGCACATACCTGGGTTGCAGGTTCAATCCCCAGCCCTGGTTGGAGCTCATTTGGGAGGCAACCAATCGATGTGAGAACTCTCTCTTTCTCTCTCCCCATAACACCTCCCTCTCTTCAAGACCAGGCCCCAGGCCAGTGTGGCACAGCAAATGGCTATGTACTAGAAGGCAAGGAACTGGAGTTCTAGCTGAGGAAAACCAAGGCCAGGAAAGGCAAATAAATCCCCTTCCCTCCTATCTTAGCTCATGTAATAAAGGTGTTTATTGTTTATATATATATATATATATATATATATATATATACACACACACACACACACATACACATATATATACACACACATATATATATGTTCTACACTAGTCTGAATTTATACACTTGCAAAACAATTCGTGTCATAAAATTCACCCACAAGTACACAAGTGTAATGCTCACCAATATCTAGCTCAGATGCATTACCTCATCCATCCAAGTATAAGAACTATACCTATCAAGCAAAATTTGAGGAGACGGTGAGGAAAATAGTAGACAGCCTCCAGCAATACACATAGGGAGGAAAAACTTATCCCTTTCATACCCAAAGCCTAGGCTCTAACAAGTTTTCAACAACAGTGAAGTAAAAATCTCACAATAGTTTTGACTTTTCACGGGACTCTATATCTTAAGCAGTCTGGGTGACAGTGCAAAAATTAATTTGAAGCTACATTTCTTCTTCCTTAATATGAAAAGCTGAATATTGTCTGTCTTGACTAAAAAGCCCCAGAGATTTCAATTCTGCAGGAGCTCTGCATGGTTCTAAATTTAGTCAAGTAATAGAAATAGTTGGAAAGCATGTAATTCATTTTAATATCTGTACTTTTATGTTGCCAGGCAGCTAATTTCTTAAATAATCTTAAAGCAGTACTCCACATAAAATAAACATATAAGCTAGACAATCAACAGATACGTTAGCACTTGGGTTAAATAAAATATTACCTATAACTTCTATCTATAACAATTTCCCTCTTCAAAAATAGATTCTATAGCCTGGACAGTGTGGCTCAGTGGCTGAGCGTTGACCCATGAACCAAGAGGCTGCTGGTTTGATTCTCAGTCAGGACATATGCCCAGGGTTGCGGGCTCGATGCCCAGAGGGGGCGTGCAGGAGGCAGCCAATCGGTGCTTCTCTCTATCCTTTTCCCTTTTCTCTCTAAAATCAATAAAAATCTATAATAATAAAAGCATAAAATGCTAATTAGACCGGACAGCCGAACAACCTTCTGGACGAAGCCGGGGCTGCGAGGGCCAAGGCAGGCCGCCACGGCTGCAAGAGCTGAGCCACTTGCATGAATTTCATGCATTGGGCCTCTAGTATATTTTTAAAAATATATAGTCTATTTCCATGGGGATAATAGGCAGGATTTTAAATTTTCAACAGAACATGCTAATAGCACACTATTCCTTTCCTTATAGCTTACTTATCTGTTTCTACATCAAAAGAACATATAGATAGGTTTAATGGGTTTCACCTTCAGTGCACAATGTTTTTGTAGAGGAGACTGACATATCTGGTTTCATATAGTATCTTAGAGCAGGACATTCTCAATCTGTTGGACCGTAAGTAGTTGGGGGTATATCAGATACTAATTCTAAGGCTAATTCTATTTTAGGTTTTCTTACATCTAAAACCACACTCCAACAGAAATGTTCAATACAAACAGCCTAACTTCATGTTAGTTTCCTAGACTATATTCACAGACCAATATGCGATATATGTATGCATGTGTGTGTGTGTGCACGCGCAAGTTTAGATTCAAAGCACAAAGCATGAAAGCTCTGGTTTAGAAGCTTCCCTTTCTAAGGAGATTTTAATTCAGACAGGAGAATATACAAAGAGGGAAACAACCCAAGGGATTACACCACAGTAAGAAAAAGCCTGGATTGCATGAGAGTAAGAGATGAAAACTTATTTTCACCTTCACATGTCATCACCAAGTTGTGGGGGGGGGGGGGGACAATACAGATGATCCCTAACTTACGCTGCTTTGACTTATGATTTTCGACTTTATGGTATGAAAGTGATACTAGAAACCATAATTTGAATTTTGATCTTTCCCCGGGCTAGCGATGTGTATGTAGCATGATACTCTCTCATGATGGTGAGAGAGTGGCAGCGAGATGATTTTGCCCAACTGTAGGCTAATGTCTAAATATTCTGAGCACATTTAAGGTAGGAGAGGTTAAGCTATGATGTTCAATAGGTTAGGTATATTAAATGCATTTTGACTTAACGATATTTTCAACTTTCAATTAGTTTCTTGGGCAGTAACTCCATTGTAAGGTGAGGAGCATTGAAACAATACCAATTTTCTGCTCAATATCCATCTCCCATAACAAGTCATTATCACTGCCTGTAAATCACTTTATTCTGAGAAATAATTTAATTTAGACATTTTGTTATTAAGTACATCTGGATCTTAGGTCTAGAGTTCATTCAATTTTTTTTTTTACTGGAAATAACTGATCCCATGAAGATAGCTAAGGATAGATAATTAAGAATAAGAAGCGGTTCCCCACTAAAGGAATCAAGGTTCCTTACAGAAATTATTGATTCCAAGTCTGGGGCAAGTAAAGTACAATGTGATTTTCAAACATCCTGTTGTGCTAGAGTGTAAGAAAGTGCTCAAAACTTGACCTGTTCATGTCAAAGGGTGTAAGAGTCAGTTTCAAGAGGCTCCCATTGACCAAACTATGACAATTACTATATTTAATACTGAACATAGTCAGTGTTTTTAATCTGTACAGCAATGGATTGGAACAGATCAAGATGTTTTGTTTTGTTTTGATTGATTTTAGAGAGAGCGGAAGGGAGAGGGATAGAGAGATAGAAACATTGATGAGAGAGAAATATTAATCGGCTACCTCCTACACGACCCCCTACTGGGGATCGAGCCTGCAACCCTGACCTGTTTCCTGACCAGAAATCAAAGCAGTGACTTTTTTTTAAAATTGATTTCAGAGAGGAAGGGAGATAAATAGAAACATCTATGATAAGAAAGAATCATTGATTGGCTGCCTTCTGCACGCCCACTACTGCGGGGGTATCGAGCCCACAACCGGGCATGTGCCCTTGGCTGGAATTGAACCTGGGACCCTTTAGTCCACAGGCCGACGCTCTATCCACTGAGCCAAACCAGCCAGGGCAAAGCAGTGATTTCTTGGTTCATGGGTTGACGCTCAACCACTGAGCCCCACCAGCTGGGCCCAAGTTTTTTTAAGTATATAGAGTAATCCTCAAAAACAAAAAAAATGAGAGAAATCAAGCTCTTCTTTACAGAGCAACACCAACTAGTAAATGTAGAAGGAATGAGAGAATCAATGTTTGCAACCACCAATAACTGATTCAAGTAATGGACGTTAAGGGCTTCCCCCCACACCTGAAATGACTGTCTGCCTCCTTCTTGAAACTCTCTCCTCTAAGACGCTATCACACACACTTTATTGGTTCTCCATCTACCTTCTTGGCCTCTTCAATTTTCTTCCAGCGCTCTATTACCACTGTCACTGTTCTCCAAGGCTCCCAGCCTTCAGCTCTTCAGTCTTGACACAATCCTTAGATGACTACAAGGTATATACTGTTGACTCCCAAATGTCTCTCCAGCCCCAATATCTCTCTCCTACTCCAGACTGGTACATCTAACTTCATGTTAGTCATTTCCACATAGTTTCACAGGTACCTCAAATTCAACCAATCCAAAAACAAACACTTCACTTTTACTCCCAAATAGGCAACTTCCTGTTTGCCTAACATAAATCACCGTCCACCCTGAGAGTTACCCAAAACTCATCACTCTCACCTCCATACTCACACAGATACACTTTTAAGTCTAACAGATCTACCCTCTAAATATCTCTTGAATCTGTTCATCCCTGGCAGGGCCACTTCAGACCCTATTTCTTATCTGGATTACATTGACTACCCCGAAACTGAACTGGACTCCAGTTTATTTCCTGATTCCAGTCTCTTTCCCTGTCTAGTTGCTAAATTGCTAAAAAGTGATCTTTTTAAAAAAAATAAAAATAAATCCTTCAATAGTTTTCATAGTTTAAGACAAAATTCAAACTTTTTAGCCTACCAAATAAGGCCTTCAAGATCAGGCCCCTCCTAGCTCTCTAGCCTTTTCTCTAACTATAAAAGTACCCTATGTTTAGACACATCCTACTACTTGAAATTTGTCAAAGGCATCTTGCTGCTCTTCTGTACACCTTCACCCTTTACACATGCAGTTCCACCGTATATTCTCTTCCCCATATTTCACCTGGCTAACTGTTGTCAGCCCCTCAAGATTCAGCTGGAGTATCACCCCATGAGTCTTTCCAGATCTCCACTGTGCTTCTAAAGCACCTTGGGCATTCCTCTAGTTCAGTGTTCATCAGTCTGCAGTATCACTAATTGATTTGTCTAAGCTCTTTTAAGGTCAAAACTGGGTCTTTTTATTTTATACCCCCAGCACCTAATACTATAGCTATTCAGATGAGGTTGAATTCATTAACCCATTGAGATTCAGTCCAAACTTTACCTCCTCTGAAAAGCTGAATCTGAGTCTGTCATTTAGAGTAAACCATTCCTCTTTTTGGCTTCATACTACATTTTATCACCACATTGTGCAACACTGTGACCTTGTAATTTATTTAGATTTTTGTAATCTATAATAAAACTCAAGTTCCTTGAGGATAGAGACAGTGTTGCATTTCTCTTGGTATTTTTAGCATGTAACAATATCTAACAAATAATGGACACCTATTAAACATTTGATTAAAGGAATGAGTTGTTCTTATCATAAATTTTAAATTGATTTTCTTAATGTTAGGTATTACTTTGGAAGCAGTTCTGACTTGAAGATCCCTTTTTCTATCATACCAATAAAGGAGGACCAGAAACTAAGAAAAAATCTTGTAACAGAGAACTGTCCTGGAAAGAAAACATATGAGTAATGTTTTTTCTAAAAGAGACTAATACAGTGGGGCCTTGACTTACAAGTTTAATTCGTTCCATGACCGAGCTCGTAACTCAAATTACTCGTATGTCAAATCAAAAAGTGAACGAGTAAGACACGTGATGCTGGGCTGATGTGGCGTTCATTGTGATGTTCACTGCACCAACTAGCAGTGGGGTATCTAAAGCTGGCTCGTAACCCGAATTTTAGCTCGCAACTCAAAGCAAAAAACCGGCCGAGAGACGGCTCATATCTCGAAAAACTCGTTAGTCAGGACACTCGTAAGTCAAGGCCCCACTGTAATAATAACAGATTTCTCTGATTTCTAACCTAATACTATGATAGGCTCATAATGCACCAAAGCAGTTAAGTAACAGCACTGCATCTGTGTTAAGTGAAAAAAAAAAAAGCTGGATTGGTAAAATGAAACATTGGCAAGTGAATGCCTGTCATTCTTTTTTTTTTAATATATTTTTATTGATTTCAGAGAGGAAGAGGGAGATAGAGAAATAGATAGAAACATCAATGAGGAGAATCATTGATTGGCTGCATCCTACACACACCACACTGGGGAATGAGCCCCCAACCCAGGTATGTGCCCTTGACCGGAATCAAACCCAGTACCCTTCAGTTCGCAGGTCGACGTTCTATCCACTAAGCCAAAACGGCTAGAGCAATGCCTGTCATTCCTAATTGAAAATCTATAATCTTCCCAGGGGGCCTCACGTGTCAGACAGTATATATAGGTAAGGCTAAATGTATGTCCTCTACTGTGGGCATTGAGCAAAACACAAGTCAAAATAAATGGCAGCATAAAGTAAATTGAAGAGACGCTCATGGCCTAGAACACTTTACTAATCTAAAGAGACTCTATGGCTGGATCCAGCCAGTCTACTAAACTGAAAAGGCAATTACCATTTCCCAATCTGTAAGAAACCAATAGGCAGGAAAACAGTTATGAAAGCAATGTTAATTCCAAAGAGAGAAAGGAAGAAAAAGATGGGGGGAGGAGAGGAGCACACAGAAATAAAGCACCACTTTTTCTCTGCCAATCTTAACTTGAATAATGTTCTGTTATCGAACAGCACTGGAGAACATTATTTAGAGACTAGTAATCTGATCTGTAAGGTAGGCTATGCTTGCTGACTGTGGCCACCAAACACATCCCAGCTACATGGCAAGTGTGCTCATTTAATATCTGCAAAAACCTCTTTGTCCTTCTTTTGTAGTATCTGCTAACTATAGGTGGAGTAAAATATTGAAGCTAGCCTAAGAAAATTCATTAAGTGCAGCTTTAATCTCAAGTGTTTACATTTAAATCAATAGACGTATCAAGAAGTACTATTACTGGAGAAACCAAGATGGCGGCACAGGTAAATACCGGAAATTGCTGCTTCCCACAACAAATTCAAAAATACAACTAAAAGACAAAACGGACATCATCCAGAACCACAGGAAGGCTGGCTGAGTGGAAATTCTACAACTAGAAGGAAAGAGAAAAGCACACTGAGACTCAGAGGAGGTGTGGAAGTGCAAAGGTATGGAGGCGCATGTGGAAAGGGCTGGCAACTGAGGATGCGGCTGTCTTTTTGAATCGGGAGGGAGTCACAAGCCCCCGACTGCTCTAACTCCATTTCCGGGTGAGTCTCTGGGGACCTAGACTCATACGGGGAGAAACTGGACTGTCTGGCATCGGTCAGAGAGGGCGGCTTTCTCTCAGAGGTGCTTGCAGGGATTACTGCGAGACACTGAGACGCAGGGCCCCTTAGGGCAGGGCTGAGGATCAGCCATAGCTGCTTGCTCCGCCCTGTTGATTCCCTGAGACCCCGCCCCACCCAAGCTGCAACAGAGGCTTTTGCATATGAATACCCTAGCCCTTTGCAATCTGAAAATTACCTAACAAACTGCAGCTGGGCCACACAGATCCAGAACTTCCAAGAGAAGGCCCAACGCCCCACAGCAGCTTGCATTGCTTCACAGCTGGGCCTCATTTGGGCACCTCCAAACCCCAAACAAGGAAGGGGAATCTGCAGATCTCCTCGTAGCTCCTGCTGGGTAGCCTCAGACAGAGGCTAAATTAGCACCTCCTTAGATCCAAGAGCCGGTGTACCCAGTGGTCAGAGTGGGACCATCCAATTACAACTCCTCAGATCCATAAGGGACACACTCAGGGGGCAGACTCAGTGAGCACCAAAGCTCCACTAAAGCAAGCCCTGCCTCATAAGGGTGTCTTCAGCACAGAAGTTCTCCCACCGTAGACACAGCTGATTCTCACAGCCAATTGGCCTGGAGGTCAATTCCTCCCAGTGATACCTACAACAATAAAGGCTTAACTACAACAGGACTATGCACAAAGACCACAAAGGGGTGCACCAAGAATGTCCACCTCAGGTAATTGGGGAGACTGGCCCCTATAGGACACCCAGCACACAAAGCCACTCTACCAACACAAGGAAGCATAAAAAATGCGGAAACAAAGAAACAGGTCACAAATGACAGAAACGGAGGAAAGACTGGATATAGAGTTCAAAACCACACTTTTAAGGTTTTTCAAGAACTTTCTAGAAACCGCCGATAAATTTAGTAAGACCCTCAAAAAGACTGATGAGACCGCCGATAAATGTAGTGAGACCCTCAAGAAATCTAGTGAGAACCTCGAGGTTATGAAAAAGGACTAACTAGAAATTAAGCATACACTGACTGAAATAAAGGATATTATGCAGAGTTCCAACAGCAGACTAGAGGATCGCAAGAATCAAGTCAAAGATTTGAAATACGAAGAAGCAAAAAACACCCAACCAGAAAAGCAAATTGAAAAAAGAATCCGAAAATACGAAGATAGTGTAAGGAGCCTCTGGGACAGCTTCAAGCATACCAACATCTGAATTATAGGGGTGCCAGAAGATGAGAGAGAGCAAGATATTGAAAACCTATTTGAAGAAATAATGACAGAAAACTTCCCCTACCTGGTGAAAGAAATAGACTTACAAGTCCAGGATGCGCAGAGAACCCCAAACAAAAGGAATCCAAAGAGGACCACACCAAGACCCATCATAATTAAAATGCCAAGAGCAAAAGACAAAGAGAGAATCCTAAAAGCAGCAAGAGAAAGACAGTCAGTTACCTACAAGGGAGTACCCATACGACTGTCAGCTGATTTCTCAACAGAAACTTTGCAGGCCAGAAGGGAGTGGCAAGAAATATTCAAAGTGATGAATGCCAAGAACCTACAACCAAGATTACTTTATCCAGAAAAGCTATCATTCAGAATTGAAGGTCAGATAAAGAGCTTCACAGATAAGGAAAAGCTAAAGGAGTTCATCACCACCATACCAGTATTATATGAAATGCTGAAAGGTATCCTTTAAGAAGAGGAAGAAGAAAAATGTAAAGATACAAATTATGAACAACAAATACGCATCTATCAACAAGTGAATCTAAAAATCAAGTGAATAAATGATCTGATGAACAGAATAAACTGGTGATTATAATAGAATCAGGGGCATAGAAAGGGAGTGGACTAACTATCTTGGGGGGGAAAGGGGTGTGGGGGATGCGGGAAGAGACTGTACAAAAATCATGCATCTATGGATGAGGACAGTGGGGATGGGGGGGAAGGTGGGGGGGGGGGGTGGGAATTGGGTGGAGGGGAGCTATGGGGGGGAAAAAAGAGTAACAACTATAATAATCTGAACAATAAAGATTTAATTTTAAAAAAAAAGGAAGTATTACTACTATACTCAACCTTAGTAGATATCTCCAAAAGTCAAGTTTTCTTCTACCATAAAATAAACAATCAACTCCATTTTACATATAAAGACACTGATTCAGCAGAGTTAATGAGAATTAACTCAGCAAAGCCTCCGAGAACTTCAAACAGGGTTAAAAAGTCAAAGTTTTAAGCATTGGTTCTTATTTTACTCCCTCACAAAGCCTACAGAGAAACCAAGCAGGTTTCAATAGTGCTCCTATCATACTGTTCAAATAACTCAAATTTTCAGCCATCATGGACATTTAGTTAAAAAAATGAAGAAGAAATATTTCTGCACTATCATACTCCAAGTGCAAACCCTCTTGGTCTTCCCATTTCTTCATAGTCAAAAATACTGCTAGGATGGAGAGTAAAACATAAAGAATAAATTTTAAACCAAATAATTCTGAAGGAAAAATAAGGAAAATCTGAATGTGGGATAATTAATATAAGGTTGAAGTTACCTTAATAATGGAAAATGTACAACTTTGATGGTACAGCAACAAGAGCAAAAACTTACTTTAGCACAACTGGCAAAATCACAATCTAGAACATATACCTCTAGAATAGCGGTTCTCAACCTGTGGGTCGCAACCTCTTTGGGGGTCGAACGACCCTTTCTTTCTTTCTTTTTCTTTCTTTTTTTTAATATATTTTATTGATTTTTTTACAGAGAGGAAGGGAGAGGGATAGAGAGTTAGAAACACCGATGAGAGAGAAACATCGATCAGCTGCCTCCTGCACACCTCCTACTGGGGATGTGCCCGCAACCAAGGTATATGCCCTTGACAGGAATCGAACCCGGGACCCTTCAGTCCGCAGGCCGACACTCTATCCACTGAGCCAAACCGGTTAGGGCTCGAATGACCCTTTCACAGGGGTCGTCTAAGACCATCGGAAAACACATATATAATTATATATTGTTTTTGTGATTAATCACTATGCTTTAATTATGTTCAATTTGTAACAATGAAATTGGGGGTCACCACAACATGAGGAACTGTATTAAAGGGTCGCAGCATTAGGAAGCTTGAGAACCACTGCTCTAGAACATAAGCTTCAAATAATCTAGTTTCTTTCTTTCCTATTCTTGTCCATACAGCTAGTAGAGGAATAAGACAAAAATCACATACTCTAGAGCAGTGATGGCGAACCTATGACACGCATATCAGAGGTGACACGCGAACTCATTTTTTTGGTTGATTTTTCTTTGTTAAATGGCATTTAAATATATAAAATAAATATCAAAAATATAAGTCTTTGTTTTACTATGGTTGCAAATATAAAAAAATTTCTATATGTGACACGGCACCAGAGTTAAGTTAGAGTTTTTCAAAATGCTGACACGCTGAGCTCAAAAGGTTCGCCATCACTGCTCTAGAGAGTTCTTTTGGCACAAGAGAGATCACAATCCTAGCAAATTTAACTTCAGTGTGAGCAGAAACTCAGAATGAAATGTAGAGAGAAAACTATGGTAAAGACAAAGAGGAACCAAGCTTTGTGGAAACTGGTTCAAAGAGGCAAAGAAAATGAGAGTTTTGGGATGCCCTGTAAGGCTACCAGAACATGAGACTCAAACCAGTGAGGGTTTTGGTTCTTGTTGTTTTGGGGTAGAGAGGCACTCAGGGGAAGATAAGGTGAGAGAATAGGGAGAGTGAAAAAATAAGTGCTTCATCTGTAGCTGAAGCCTACCCCTGAAATCAAAGTGAAAACAGCAAAGTGTAAGGCAGGTGAGGTAAAGCCCCAGATTTTTTTTTAAAGCCCTGGCTGGGTGGTTCAATTGGTTGGAGCATCATCCCATATACCAAAAAGACTGCAGGTTCGATTCCCAGTCAGGGCACATGCCTAGGTTGCAGGTTTGATTCCCAGTCAGGGCTCAGGAGGCAACTAGATCAATGTTTCTCTCTCATAGTGATGTTTCTCTCTTTCTTTTTCTTTCTTTCTCTCTCTGCCCACCCCCCACACCCCTCCCTTCCTCTCTCTCTCTCTCTCTCTCTCTCTCTCATCAATAAGCATGTCTTCAGGTGAGGATATATAAATAAGCAAGCAAGCAAACAAACCTAGCCTTTATACTGGAAACAAAGAAGACATTACAACGCTTTAAGCAGGATGACCACTGGCATGGCTCATAGGCATGGTTGAGCATTGACCAATGAACCAAGAGGTCACAGTTCTATTCCGGGTCAGGGCACATGTCCAGGTTGCAGACTCGATCCCCAGTAGGGGATATACAGAAGGCAGCTGATGAATGATGCCTCTCTCATTAGTGAAGTTTCTATCTCTCTCTCCCTCTCCCTCTCTGAAATCAATAAACATTTTATACATAAATATATATATTTATATATTTATATTTTACATATATATTTTTTAATGCTTTAAGCAGAAGATAACAGATTTAGTTTTCTTTAGCTAAAGCAGGGTGGGGAACCTTTTTCTGCCAAGGGCCAATTGAATATTTATAAGATCATTCAGAGGCCACACAAAATTATCAACTTAAAAATTAATCTGCTATATTTAGTCAAACATTTAATTAGTTCACCCCTAATGCCTTTGCAGAGACAGAACAAATGATACGGCCTGTGGGCCGGATGTTCCCCACCCCTGAAAAGGGTACAGAACTAAATGAAAGACTGGAAGCAAAGCTAGGGCAGGAGGGCCAGTTAAAAGCCATCAGTTATCCAGATGAGAGATGATGGTGTCCAGAATTAAGGAAGTGGTGATGCTGACTGAGAAAAATGAAAAGATTCAAGAGAGACTGACGTGATAGTCTACATACCTTTATGATTATTGATATTAAAGGGTAAAAAGAACTCAAGAATTACAGCCAAGTTGCTGGCTTATGCAACTAAGTGGCATCATGAACAGAAAAAAAGGATTCAGAAAGAAAAACACATTTCCAAGAAAAAATTATTTTTGCTTTGGTCATGTTGAATTTGAAGTGCTGTGTGACAGTCAAATGGCGATATTCAAGAGACCACTGAATAGACAAGCCTAGAGCTCAGACAAGAGATCAGAACTGGACACAGACTCACAAATTGTCAGCTTATAGTAACAAATGCTAAGTAAAGCCATCGGGGTGGCTGAGGCGAACAGATTGTGTAAAGCAATGATTTTCAACACAACTGAGCAGAGACATCAGAAACACCTGGAATGTTTGCTAAAATACAAATTCCTAGGCTCCATTCCAAGCCTACTAAATCAAAATCTCTGGGACTAAGACCCAGGAACCACACTTCATTCATTCATTTCATAAATGTGTACTGAGTGACTACTCTAGGCACTAGAAATATAGCAATCATAATAGAAATAAGGCCCTATTCTCATAGGGTTTAAGTTCTAAGTGTGAGCCAGACTACAGACAAGGAAACAAACAATGTAACTTAAGATACTGGCAAGTGCAATGGAGATAATGAAACAGAGGAATGTCATGAAGCACAAAAAGGAGTTAATATTTTGGATAAAGTGTTCAGGGAGTCTACAGAGAAATTATTTGAACTTTGACTTCAATAATGAAAAGAGGTAAGTCAGGTGAAGATCTGGGAAAATACCATTTCACTCAAAAGGAATTATAAGCACAAAGACCTTGGGGGCAGAAAAAAAAAGTCACTATAGCTAGAGCTAGTAAGAACAGGAAAGTGTGGTACAAAACAGGCCAGAGAGTCTGGCAGGGGCCAGGTCATGAAGGCTTTTGTTAGCCACATTCTTAACAAATTCTCCAAGAGATGCTCACGCTGTTAAGGCTTAAGAATTAGAAGTAGAAAGGGAGACTACAAAAGAAACCCTAAGAAAAATACACATTTAAGGATGAGCAGGAGAAAAGAGCCACCAGGAATGCAAGTGGAAAAGAAAAGTCATGTCAATGAAACATTTCAAGAAAGAGAAGGATCAATCATGGCAAATGGTTGAATAAGATAAGGATGAAAAGAGGTCCATTAGACTTAACAGGTCTACCAGGTTCTTCCCATTGATTTTGATGGCTGCTGGGAGCTGCATCCATCAATAACATTAGAAATCATAAGTGACCACGTAGTCACTTGTCTACATTCACCTGCTACCCATCCATAGCCCACTGTTTCCTGGAAGTTATCAACTGAGTACTATCCTAGATTCTCTTCTTCCCTTCTCCAACAGAATCATAAAAAAAGGATAAGGCTAAAGAACAATTTCTGAGTATAAAGAAAAAATGTATTTCAAATGTATTCATTAAGTTTAGATTGTCACTGCCTTGATTACTTTCCTCCTGGTTCTGTTATGAAACTTACAGAACCTTTCACAAATCTGAAACACCCTTCTCCAAGGGATGAAGAATTAATTACCTGGTGTCCAGAATGCTGCTCACATGCCAAAACCATGCATAAATTCTTATGACTGGCATGTAAAAACAAAAACAAACAAACACTGCCCCTATAAAAAATATGAACTGCACACTTGGAAAATCTAAACTTTTAATATAATTACTGAGACCACTTTAAGGTCCAATGAGCTTTTAGGAAAAAAAAAAAACTGCTCTGCAGATATGAAATATGGTTTTGATCATTATTAATAATGAACACTGTAGCACAAATGTTATTAGCATGGAATATACAAAAAAGCATCTACACAAAGAAGATAATGATCCACGTGGCAGAGAACACTAGTTAATTTAGTTAAAAACATCTATCTCTATTCTGTACATCAGAAAATAATTGTATAGAAGACTAACAGCAGGCCAAGCCAGTGTGGCTCAGTGGTTGAACATAGACCTATAAACCAGGAGGGCACATGCCCAGGCTGTAGGCTCAATCCTGTAACTGATCGATGATTCTCTCATCATTGATGTTTTTTATCTCTCTCTCCCTCTCCCTTCCTCTCTGAAATCTTTTATCTTTTTTTAAAGAAGACTAATAGCTGGAGCAAAAATACCTCCAAAAGATCAAGATACAACTTGACTAGCCTGCAGACCATCTTTTTCTCTTTTCTTTTCCTGCAAGACTCATAATCAAAAAAGCTACTGGAAATAAATTGAGTTCTCTTAAAACCTGCTGATTATCTCACTTGTCTTTACACTTCTTGCTCTATAGGATAAGAACTACAGAATAATGGTAAATGTGCAAAACTATAGTTTTTTTAAAATATATTTTATTGATTTTTTACAGAGAGGAAGGGAAAGAGAGAGAGAGTTAGAAACATCGATCAGCCACCTCCTGCACACCTCCCACTGGGGATGTGCCCGCAACCAAGGTACATGCCCTTGACCGGAATCGAACCCAGGACCCCTCAGTCCGCAGGCCGACACTCTATCCACTGAGCCAAACCGGTGAGAGCAAAAACTATAGTTTTTATTTGCTTGCAAAGATTTTGAAGTCTTCAATACTAGAAAAAACAAAAACAAAAAACACAACACTATAAAAAACATACTACAAATGCCTATAGATAAATAAAAGAATCAAAACATTGGTCTAAAGCAGGGGTCGTCAAACTTTTTAAACAGGGGGCCAGTTCACTGTCCCTCAGACCGTTGAAGGGCCGGACAATAGTTTAAAAAAAAAACTATGAACAAATTCCTATGCACACAGCAGCAGCAAAAACACCCGGCGGGCCGGATAAATGTTTTCAGCAGGCCGCATGTGGCCCAAGGGCCCTAGTTTGAGGACCCATGGTCTAAATTAAGGAAGAGACCTTATGAGAGCACTTAATAACCACTTTGGGTTTGTTTCCAGAAGAAAATACCCAGAAAGGCCTGAAAATTATTTCCCAGGAAATATTAGTCTTTGACAATTCAGAAAATCACAGTGTGACAAGTAATTAAAGGAAGTGAAAAGATTTGTGATGCTTTTGTGGTTAACAAACTAAAGAGAAATAGAATAAAATTAGTCCTTTAAAAATATAAAGTGTTTTCGCCAAAACCGGTTTGGCTCAGTGGATAGAGCGTCGGCCTGCGGACTGAAAGGTCCCAGGTTCGATTCCGGTCAAGGGCATGTACCTGGGTTGCGGGCATATCTCCAGTAGGAGATGTGCAGGAGGCAGCTGATCGATGTTTCTCTCTCATCGATGTTTCTAACTCTCTATCTCTCTCCCTTCCTCTCTGTAAAAAATCAATAAAATATATTTTAAAAAAAAATATAAAGTGTTTTGATTATTGAGAGACATGACTACCTAAAGCTTTCGCACATTTTCTCCTTATCCTCTCTCATCTCTACCTCGGGGGTTCCCAATTTGATCAGTTCCTTTTTAAAAAGCACAGGAAGCCCAGCCTGTGCGGCTCAATGGTTGAGGATCAACCTATGATGAACCAGGAGGTCACAGTTTGAGTCCCTGGTCAGGCACATGCCCGGGTTACAGGCTTGGTCCCCAGCAGGTGGTGTGCAGGAGATAGCCAATTGATTCTCTCTCATCATTGGTGTTTCTATCTCTCTCTCCCTCTCCCTTTCTCTCCAAAATCAATTTTAAAAAAAATTTTTTTAAAGCACAGGAAAGTACTCTAGGAAACTAATTACCAAAACAAGAAGCTGAAATAGCTTTCTCAGTATGGTCCCTAACACCTGGACTGAACAACTCACGAGAAATCCTGCAGAAAAGCAAAAAGAACACCTGGATTTAGGAAGCATCGCAGAATCTTTCCTTTCATACATCCCATATAAAAAGAATAAAATCACTGCAGATTATAATTATGGGCTTTCACATCAATTTTTTTAAAGTGTGGAGAAAACAGATATATGCTAAGGCAATCTAAGGGAAGTCAAAGAGGAGTTAAAATAAATTGTTTACAAAATCTTTTCTGTCTATACCTGTTTTCAGAAATAAACTCAAACATAGGAAGGAATAATGAACATGGTAACTTCATTGGAGAGGTGGAGCAGGTACTACACTGCTAAATTGGCAACCATTGTAAGAACAAAAGTTAACCACTAGAAGACTATTAAGTGGAATGTTTTCTACACAGAGGGTAAGAAGGATACAGCTGGAGGGAAATACTGAGGCCACTGTGTATGAACAGTCTCTAAAATTAGACCCACCAACTGTATTCATGTACACATATTCAAGCCATGAGTCCAGCTATTTTTCCTACTTGTAAGTTAGTAGCACATTCCACAGAGGAACACTCAGAGTTCCTTATCCAATCTTACAAGGAGGCAAAGAAAAACCTTAACACCCCCTCCCCCTCTCACACACACACACACACACACACACACACACACACACAGTTTCATAGAATTCTCTCCTCTGTACCTCGTGGGACCATGTAACCAAAATAAAACACTTTTTATCCTCTCCCCCAAATATGCTTTTTCCTGAAAGCTTTCCTTGAGTTCATGAAGAGATCTGACACAGGACTAAGCACTGCATCGTTCAGAAACTGTTACCTACTCTGAACCATTGTCAGCACCCAGTATCTACATATATAAAAAGCCAGCGACCAGAAAACCATAATGACCAGAATGACCGGTCGCTATGATGCCCACTGCAACCAGCAAACCAGCCTGATTGGGGGGGGAGGGGCGCCAGCCGGCCAACCTCCCACGGCCCCTCCCCCCGGCCACCCCACCCCACCCTGATCGACCCACAGCCCCTCCCCCTGACTAGCCCCGCCCATGACTGACCCCACCCCACCCCAATAGGGGGCGGGGATGGCTGGCCAACCTCCTGCAGCCCCTCACCCCCAGCCCCACCCTGAATGGGCCCACACCACCTTGATCGGCCCTCGGCCCCTCCCTCCAGCTGGCTCCACCCCCGATTGGCCACACACACACCAATCGGGGGTGGGGCTGGCCAGCCAACCTCCCACAGCCCCTCCCCCAGCCGCTGACCCCTAACAGCCCCCACATCCCAATCAGGGGCAGGGCCCACCGGCCAATCACCCGTGGCCCCTCCTCCCAGCCAACCTGGCCCTGATTGGGCCCCAACTGACCGGGGCAGGCCGGCCAGCCAACCTTGTCTCCTCCTCCCAACAGGCCCAGCCTTGATCCACCCTGACTGGGGCCAGGCTGGCCAGACCCCAGCCAGTGCACAAATTCGTGCACTGGGCCTCTAGTTTATCTATAGGAGGTGAGAACATGGCACAGACTGTTTATCTCTGGAGCTTCAGAAAGACTTTCTAGAAACTTTGTGAAAGGATTTAAAAGGGGACAATAGAAGTCTGATAGAAGCTTTTATAAATCTGCCTAAATTATGTCAGAAATTATTCACCAAATGAGTACTAATATATTTCTGATGATGCTACCTCTTTACACTAATAATATCCAAATCAGATCCAGTCCAATAGGTACAAAATCCCCGATTTCTCTTTCTCTCTCTCTCTCTCCCTCTCTCTCTCTCTCACACACACACCATTCTCTCTTTGGCCTGGCAGCTTTCAATGTCCTGGCAAAGGGTCAAGCAAAAATCTTAGGCTTTGCCACCAGCATTCCCACAGAGTTAAAAGCACTACCTCACCACTTTGCCTTCCTAATCTGAAAAATAGTGGCCAGGACTGACCCAAAGAGGAATCTCATCCAGGCCACTCTGGCCAGAACATCCTTGAAGGTAACAAAAGCATCAAGCAAGAAACAATAAAGGACCCTAGCTGGTTTGACTCAGTGGACAGAGCATCAGCCCTTGGACTGAAGGGTCCCAGGTTCAATTCTGGTCAAGGGCACCGTAGGCTCCAGGTGCATGCGGGAAGCAATCAATTAATGTATCTTTCTCATCTGTTTCTCTCTCCATCTCTCCCCCTCCCTTCCACTCTCTCTAAAAATCAATGGAAAAATATCCTCAGGGAGGATTAACAACAAAAAAGGATAAAATAAATGAGGGATAATCCACAGAACTCAGGGCGCCTGCTCCTTTTATCTTCAGACTTAATATAGAATTTAGTTGCTAAAAATTACCACAAAATGGAATTGTGAGATTAAAAGGATGAAATGCTGCCTATTACTGAACACTTCACATTGTTAGAGAAAGTTATTCATCGTTTTTGAGCTCAACTGTCACTACGTGAATGAGGGGGGAAAAATGCCTAACCCATATAGCCCAGATTATAAATACTAGTATCTTCAGCCTACTGAAAAATTCAAAGTGGAACCAGCTTGCTCAATTCTCTGGAGCCAAAGTGGTAAGGATGGTGATATCTCTCACCGGGGATGTGAACAAATCTCAAGGGAAGAGCCTGAAGCAGTTGGTAAAAATCTACCCACATGAGATGTGAGATAATCTTCCTCTAAGACCACCAATGCCAAAGTTCCCCCCCCGACTTCATCCTCTGGCCTTCAAAGTGCTTTATTCAATGGCCTGAAAGCCCAAGACTTCAGTCAAGAGAAATGTGGCAAGAACTGACAGAAGAAGAAAAAAAATCTCAATTTCTTCCAATTAAATACCTTACAAAATCCTACTAAAAATCCATTCCACACCTCCAAGGACAACCAATCATGATCAGAAATTCATGACAATGAGATAATTCAAGAATAAAACTCCTCTTTACCTATTCAGTCAAAAAATGTGTTAAGCACCAACTGCATAATAAATATTATGCCTTATGCTAAAGATATAGCAATTAACAAAATAGAACTATCTGCCTTTATGAAGCTTCCTATCTAACGGGGGAGACTAAATACATAGCATGTTAGCCCTAGCTGGTTTGGCTCAGAGGATAGTGCGTCGGCCTGCGGACTAAAGGGTCCAGGGTTTGATTCTGGTCAAGGGCACGTGCCCGGGTTGCAGGCTCGATCCCCAGTGTGGGGCGTGCAGGAGGCAGCTGATCAATGATTCTCTCATCATTGATGTTTCTATCTCTCATGTTATAGGTTGATAAGAGGAAGGAGAAAAATCAAGCAGAGAAGTGGGATAGGACATTCAGAAAATGTATGTGGGGGAGGGGCTTTGCAATTTAGGTAGCCAAGGAACCCTCCCTGTTAAGTGTGACATTGGAGTAAAGATCTGAGGAGGTGAGGTGACAAGGCTGTGCAGCTCTATAAGGAAATGGTTACCCTGGAACCATGGTCGGCAAACCGCAGCTCGTGAGCCACATGTGGCTCTTTGGCCCCTTGAGTGTGGCTCTTCCACAAAATACCACCTGCGGACACACACGTACAGTGCGATCGAAACTTCGTGGCCCATGAGCAGAAGTCGGTATTTTGTGGAAGAGCCACACTCCAGGGGCCAAAGAGCCGCATGTGGCTCGAGAGCTGCGGTTGCCGAGCCGCAGTTTGCCGACCACTGCCCTGGAAGATCCAGGGAACAAGTGCACAACCCCTGAAGCAGAAATGTCCTCAAGGAACAGCCACGGACCAGTGCATATATTGAGGGGCAAAAGGGTGCTACAGATCTAGGGCTTTGAAGGCAATTGTGAAGTCTGTGGTTTTTATTCTGAGAGAAAAAGGAAGACATCTCCTCTTCTGACTCCTTTCCATTAAAAAAATACCAGACACCCTATTTTACATATGCAAAACTTTCAATTGCTTTAAATTGTGCAGATCTACCATATAGATCATATAGTGGACTCAAAGACAGCTGGGACTGCAACTCTGAAATGTGACTTTTGCTGACAATTTATCAGACCTTCAAGAAAGGTTCTCAGTTCTCTCAAACCTGTGGAGAACAGCAACCGGGGAAGGAAAAACACAACCGAAGAGTCGACTGAATTAGCCTAACCTACCACTTTCCACCACTAAGCTTTTGTCTCCATGCCCCTGGCTGCACAAAAGGGGAAAAGAGAAATACTGGAGAAAGAACACGAAACAATAGAAAAGGGGGAAAAAGCATTAGCAAGAAAGAAGAGTCACAAAACCAATTTAAGTGCCAATATGACTATTCAAAAATACAATAAAACGTTCGGAATTTGTGACATTTTAAAAGTGGAACCTCCAAGTCTCCTTTTTGCCCACCAACATCAACCAGGGCTCAGGTGTCTTCATTTTAGTTTTTAGTTAATTCTACAGGGGGAAAAAAAACATATACAAGAACCTTCATCCAACTGGGATCTGAATTTAAATTTTCCCTTCCTGTGGCTTAATGAAGCTCTGGGGCTGTTATTCGGTCATTTCTCATCATTAGACAAGAACAGTTCACCATGATAAATAAATATCCTGTGGAACTACTAGGCTAACGGTCACACATGTTGGAAATGTCTGGCGCTACAGGAAACCGAAATCGGTAGCAGCCTCCTGAGGCTCGCGTGAGTTACGGGCTTGGTGTAGGCCCAACTTTTCAGCTGCAGAAACAGCTCCCTGTGCGTTCCGACTCACGTCCCTGTCCCCACGCAAACTCGGAACCCGGCCTGACCCGAAACACTCCACACCTTCCCTCGCATTCTTCCCGGAAAACGGAGACCCAGGAAATACACGGAGGTGGTCACCCCCAAGCCTCAAAAGGGCGCAAGTTTTCAGGTCCCACTGCACAGGCCACAGGTGGCGCCAGCCCCCGCCCCCCACCCCGCGCCCCCCTTTCTCCGCTTTTCGCCAGCGTTTTCCCACACCCTGGGGACATCTCCAGCCTCGGGGCCGTCCTTCACCAGAGGCTCCGGCCCTCACCCACCACCCGCGGCCCCGGGCAGCTCCAGCGCGGGGAACCCAGACCGGGGGCCTCCGCCCGCCCCACCACGCGGCCGCCACGCCCCCTCCCCACGGGCCTCCCGCCCGCGCCGCCCGCCCCCTCGGCCAGGAGGTGTCCTCACCTCACGCGGGCCGTGGCGGGGAGGGCACCCACGTCTCCGCCCGCCGCCCGGGCCCACGGCCGCTCGGCTGCGGCTCGGCCCCGACGGCCCGCGGCAGCGCGCTTCTGGGGGCGGGCTCTTCTCGGCGGGGGTTTCCCCCGGGCCCGGGACAGGGGTGCAGGGGGGGGACTGGGGCGGGGAGGGGAAAGGGACTTGGGAAGGAGGGGGAAGAGGGGGAGAAAAGGAGGGAACCAAACCCGGAAAGGGAGAAAAGGGGGGAGGGGGGAAATCAGAAGGGGAAGAAAAGGCCCAGAGTCCGCCCCCCCGCTGCGGCCAGCGCGCTGCGTCACCACGTCCGGCTACGTCACCGCGTCGTGCGGCCCCGCTCGCCGAGCGCTCCCGCGCGAGTCGGCGCCGCGGCCCCGCTCACCCACCTGCCGGCTCCCACCCGCGAGCACGCTCGGTGGCTCACTGTGTCGCTCCCTTTGTGTAACCTGTGTCCCCGGCTACCAGTCCGCATCCGCCGGGATCCTTCGTCCACCTTAAACCCGTTACGCGTGTCAGATTCACCCTAAATTTATTTATTTTTTTTTCATCTACTTCCTCAGGGATCTAACCCTATCTTGTTTCTCCATTCTTTATTTATTTTTTTTTTCAGAAAGAAGTGTGTATTTTTTTGTTTTTTGTTTTTAATTTATTGCTTAAAGTATTACAAAGGGTATTACATATGTGTCCATTTTATCCCCCCGCCCTAGACAGTCCCTTAGCCTCCCCTAGCCCCCAATGTCTTATGTCCACTGGTTATGCTTATATGCATGCATACAAGTCCTTTAGTTGATCTCTTACCCCCCTACCTCCTGCCCCCCAACCCTCCCCGGCCTTCTGGCTGCAGTTTGACAATCTGTTTGAGGCAGCTCTGCCTCTGTATCTATTATTGTTCAAACGTTTATAATGGTCTCTATTATCCATGAATGAGTGAGATCATGTGGTATTTCTCCTTCATTGACTGGCTTATTTCACTTAGCATAATGCTCTCCAGGTCCATCCATGCCATTGCAAATGGTAAGAGTTCCTTCTTTTTTACAGCAGCATAGTATTCCATCGTGTAGATGTACCACAGCTTTCTAATCCGTTCATCTACTGATGGGCACTTAGGCTGTTTCCAAATCTTAGCTATGGTGAATTGTGCTGCTATGAACATAGGGGTGCATATATCGTTTTTGATTGGTGTTTCTGGTTTCTTGGGATATATTCCTAGAAGTGAGATCACAGGGTCAAATGGGAGTTCCATTTTCAGTTTTTTAAGGAAACTCCATACTGTCTTCCATAGTGGCTGCACCAGTCTGCATTCCCACCAGCAGTGCACAAGTGTTCCTTTTTCTCCACATCCTCTCCAGCACTTGTCGTTTGTTGATTTGTTGATGATAGCCAGTCTGACAGGTGTGAGATGGTACTTCATTGTTGTTTTGATTTGCATCTCTCGGATGATTAGTGACTTTGAGCATGTTTTCATATGTCTCTTGGCTTTCTGAATGTCCTCTTTTGAAAGGTGTCTATTTAGGTCCTCTGCCCATTTTTTGATTGGATTGTTTATCTTCCTTTTGTTGAGTTGTATGAGTTCCCTATAAATTTTGGAGATTAGGCCCTTATCAGATATGACATTGGCAAATATGTTTTCCCACACAGTGGGTTTTCTCATTGTTTTGTTGATGGTTTCTTTTGCTGTGCAGAAGCTTTTTATTTTGATGTAGTCCCATTTGTTCATTTTCTCTTTAGTTTCAAGTGCCCTAGGAGCTGTATCAGTGAAGAAATTGCTTCGGCGTATGTCTGAGATTTTGTTGCCTTTGGATTCTTCTAGAATTTTTATGGTTTCCTGTCGTACATTTAAGTCCTTTATCCATTTTGAGTTTATTTTTGTGTATGGTGTAAGTTGGTGGTCTAGTTTCATTTTCTTGCATATATCTGTCCAATTTTCCCAACACCATTTATTGAAGAGACTATCTTGGCTCCATTGTATGTTCTTGCCTCCTTTGTCAAATATTAATTGAGCATATTGGTTCGGGCCGATTTCTGGGCTCACCCTAAATTTAAACATAATACTAAGAACTACAGAAATTTAAATGTGCAGAGCACTTTCAAAACTGCCTTTTACTTAGGACAGTAACTCCCGAGCCCAAAAGAGCAGTTTCACAATAAAAATGTGTAGCATGCATGGGTAAAGATCATGTGGTAGGTAAATGTCCATGTTTTTCAGATGTAAAAATTTAATTCCAAATCAAGCAGGTTGAAGTTCATCCTATGAAAATCGCTTTCTGACCACCGCCTCCCTCTAAAAGACAGTTCTTTTTCTTAAGAGTCATCTTCAGTTTGCAAACCCGGAGAGGGAGAATCAACTTAGTTATTGGTTACGTGTATTTAGATAATTTACCGACCTCAAAGAAGTGCTGTAATCTTACATTGATAGAATTCAACCATTAAATATTTACTATGCAATAACAACTGCAGAATGTACTAAAAAACACTGAATTTTAGAACTTCAGAACGTATTAAAATGGAGAGTCCGGAAGGGCAGATATTGGCAGAATTTCTTCAGCACATTTAGAGGTGAGGATGCTCTGGCCCACAAACAAACCTGTGTAGCAGGAATAACAAACTTTTATCAAGCACTTACTCTGTGCCAGCCACTGTAAGTGCTTTACAAAATTATTTAAATCTCAAAACTGTGAGATAATCATTATAGATCTGTAATCGCATATTCAAAATCCATAGGAGCAGCCCGGCCTGTGTTGCTCAGTGGATTGAGTGTTGTCCCATGCACCAAGCAGACGCTGGTTTGATTCCTGGTCAGGGTACAAGCCCAGGTTGCAGACTTTATCTCCAGTAGGGGGCATGCAGGAGACAGCCCGTGCAGGAGGCAGCCCATCGATGTTTCTACCTCTCTCTCCCTCTCCCTTCATCTCTAAAATCAATTTTAAAAAACTTTTTTAAATCCATAGGACCAGACATGGATCAGAATTCAGAAAATGTCAAGTTTTAGAAAGGTAAAATGGTATGTAAAATGTATATTATGGCCAGGCTGGCGAGGCTCAGTGATTAAGCACCAACCTATGAATTAGGAGGTCATGGTTCGATTCCCTGCCAGGGCATATGCCCGGGTTGTAGGCTCAATCCCCAATGTGGGGTATGGAGGAGGCAGCCAATCAATGATTCTCTCTCATCATGGATGTTCCTTTTTTTAAAATATATTTTTATTGATTTCAGAGAGGAAGGGAGAGGGAGAGATAGAAACATCAATGATGAGAGAGAATCATTGATTGGCTGCCTCCTGCACACCCCCTACTGGGGATTGAGCCCACAACCCAGGCATGTGCCCTTGAGCAGAATCGAACTTGGGACCCTTCAGTCCAAAGGCCGACACTCTATCCACTGAGCCAAACCGGCTAGGGCAGACGTTTCTATATATCTCCCTCCCTCTCCCTTCCTCCCTGAGATAAATAAAAATATATATTTTTAAATGTACATTATGTAGTACCTCCAAGGGTAGCATCCTATAATCAAATACTATTTCTGGAGCAAAAAACATATAAATAGTCTCAATGATTTTTTTAAAGGCCATAAATCACTTCACTTCTGTTCAGGTCAGGTTTAACCACTATATGAGTTACCCACACACACACAAAAATGTGGATTTTATTTATTTTTTTTTCGATTTTGGAATCATGGGTAATAATTTATCCCATTTCCCCAGTGAAAGCACTAAAGCAAGAGAGGTTAAGTAACTTGCCAAGAGTCACACAGCTGATAAAAGGAAAAGATAGAATTTAACCAAGGTCATCTAGCTTAAAAACCTGTGCTCCTAACTCTATCTGCCACTCCTGCCAGGTAAATCCCCCTGTGGAAATAAAAGCCTTTCCCTGAAGATCTACTACTCAGGACCTTTAGGGGAGAAAAGGGAGAATTCTGAGCAACCTTAAAATGTCTCTTCCTAAACAGAAGAAACCCCAGAGTACATCTAGCTCTCAAGCCCCTTCCTCACCTTCAGACCTCCCACTGATTACGCAGAAGACCTGGCTAGAACACCTCCTCTCCTCTCCCAACCCTTCAGACTGGATGTTTTTTGATCCTTACTGGGCAAAACCAAACAAGAACTAACAAGAGTTTGGGTTGGGGGCCGGCAGAGATATGAGAAGTATCAGACAAAGGAAAATGCAACTCTCAAACCTTCAATTACCTGCATGACAGTGACCTAAAATGCCTGCCAATAACCCCCTCTTGTTTCAAAGTCTCCCTTTCATAGTCTATCTTAAAACCTCTAATCTCTCCCTTTCCCCACCAGGCTTCCCAGCAAGGCCATTGACCTGAAGAGGAATTTCATCTCTAACCTTTGGCCCTAGGCCTGGCAGCTCACATGGGCAACCCACTGTCTCCCAGCATTGGCCCAGGAACACTTCTTTCCCCAAACAAACCAACCCCCACTAACATCCCCCACTCCGTGCTTTCACTGATTATGCATTGGCAGCTTCTGCCAAGTTCTACCTGTAACTGGCTTCATTTCTCAAGTCAGATGTTTGGCTGCTCTATCCCCTGTAACAAGGAGTCATGCCAGCTGGACACATTCTCCTTTCCCAGCCTCTGGCGGCCAGGACAGAATCAAGACCACAGCGGCTGAGACCCTGAGCCCGGGGTTTGTGGCCTTCTCTCACTGTGTCCCTCAAGGAGGGCCTCCCCCAACAATGATCTCCTCATTGTTCCTGGCCTTCCTATTCCTGGCTCTGGCCACAGTGGCCACTACCAGAGCTGACCGTCAATGCCTGGCATGTGGGGAGCATGCCTTGGACCTGCAGAGCCAGCGGGAGCTGCTTCTCTCCCTTGCCAAGAGAAGCATCTTGGACAAGCTGCACCTCAACCAGCGCCCAACGCTGAGTCGGCCAGTGTCCAGAGCAGCTCTGAGGATAGCGCTGCAGCGCCTCCATGGGCGCCCACAGGGGGCGCTTCCAGAGGCTGACAGGGGACAGGAATATGAGATCATCAGCTTTGCCGAGACAGGTGGGTTACTGACCTGTAGATCTTCCTCAAAACCTGACCTCTCAAGGAAAGGAAAAGTGTCCTCCCCAACCTAACCCCTGACTTCCTCCCCCAAACCATCCCAACTCTTTCTTCACATGACCTGTAATCTCCTAATCCAGGATTCCCACTACCCTGCCCGCTTCCCTCCCCCCTCCGCCCCCAATCTCTCTCTTGTGATATAGACATGACCAATGGGCAGCTGGGATGTAGGTAAATTTCACTTTGTTTAAAATTGCCTGCCCCCATCTCCTTTAGCTCCTCTCTCTAAAGACCCCACTAACTTCCCCAGGCTGTGGTGTGAGCCCATCCACTTCCTGGGCCTGGACCCAGAGGCTAGAGGCTGGAGGCTGGGGCATCTGCCTTTTCTCTGGCCCAGGATCCAACTTCTTCATCTCCTCTCCCCCAGATGCCTCATTTGGGTAAAAGGACAAAAGAAAAACACCAGGACTATAATACCTCTCCACCCTACCCTGCCCTCTTGCCTTAATACCTCAGTTACACACATCAGAACAGGGTCAAAATGGGACATAGAAGGGTGGATAGAGGATGGAAGAGGAGAGTTACTTCCATGGAGGGGAGAGGAGTTGGAGAATTTAGTGGACACCTGGAGAGAAAGATAAAGAATTCGGAGACAGTACCCTAGAAACAGAACACAAAGTGATCTATCTGTCCTCTGAGCTTCCTACAAGCGCTTTCTTAGGTATGAAGGCCCTTCCCATTCCTGGCCCCTTCCTCCTGGTCGGTACTTCAAGACCCAGCACTCCCATTCTCAAAAAACCTACCCTGACCTAAGGGTGAGATGCTCCCTTACCTTGAACCAGAACTCTCTGTGTGAAATTGTCTATTTTCAGGTTTTCTATAAAGCCTGTTCCAATAGGATATCAACCCTGAGGTCAGGAACTGTCATTTATTCCTCATGTTATCACCAGAGGCTAGTATATAGTAAAAATAACTTACACTTACAATGTTTACTGTGTTTTAAGCCTTTTACATATACTAATGCCTTAAGATCCTTACAAGAGCTCAATGAGGCAAGTCCTATCATCATCCCCATTTTAGAGGTGATGAAACTGAGGCACATAGAGGTTGAGTAACTTGCTAAAGTTCACATGACTGGTAAGTGGTGAAGCCAGTCATGGCTCTGGAATCCATGGCCTTGGGCACTAGCACTCTGCCTCTCCCAAACCTAATAGATGCCCAATAAACACTGGTTGCGTTAAACAATCAAATCACATTGCAGGTCAGCTTGACCATAGTCTAGAGTCCCCAGTAATGGATGAGACCTTATTCTAGTTCAAAATGTGCTTCTGTTCATGATTAAGAACAATATTCTAGAGCCAAATAGCCTGGGCTCAAATCCTTGCTCAGACACTTATTACTGTGTGACCTGGGTTGTTAATAGTCAGTTTTCTTATGTGTAAAATAGGGGTAACTGGGGGATAGTTGAGATAATTAAATAAGCTAATACAGGTAAGGTACTTAGAAGACTAAGGTGGGCGGGAACAGGAAATAGAAGACTTAGCTCCTGCCCATGAGGGGTTTAGGTGCTGCTGCTGCTGGAAATACGTTACTCCTATATAATAAAAGCCTAATATGCTAAGTGTCTGGTCGTCTGGTCGGCCATTCAACCAATCAAAGCATAATATGCTAATGATATGCCAAGGCAGCTCAACCGCTCGCTATGACATGCACTGACCACCAGAGGGCAAATGCTCCAACCAGTAGGTTAGCTTGCTGCTGGGGTTCAGCCCCCATCGGGACTGAGCAAGATGGGCTGGACACGCCCTGGAGTCCCTCCCTAGCTGGCCAACCTTCCACTTCCCACCCCGGCCCCACACACGAGCTGCCCCGTGGTGGTCAGTGCGCTCCCATAGGGGGAGCGCCACTTAGCCAGAAGCCAGGCTCAAGGCTGGTGAGTGCAGCAAATGCAGCAGTGGTGGCAGGAGCCTCCTGCCTCGGCTGCAGGTGGGCGGTAAGGAGTGAGGTCCCGGACTGAGAGAGGGATATCTGACTGCTGGCTTAGACCAAATTCCCAGGGAGATCGGGCCTAAGCCAGCAGGTGGACATCCCCGAAGGGGTCCCGGACTGTGAGAAGGTACAGGTCGGGCTGCAGGACACCCCCCATGCACAATTTTCATGCACCAGGCCTCTAGTTAGAATATAAGGCAGAATGAAATAAATGCTGCCTGAGGGCACAAGAGTTTGCTGGGCCAGGATTAACTCATTGGAACCTGGTGAGACAGGGAGGTCTTTCAGAAGATTGCAAATGGACTGCCATTATAGAGTAAGTTTGACTTCAAATGGGTAGAGAATGGTAAATAACGTCCTAAATGACAGTCCAAGGCCCAAGCGTCCACCACGACAAGGAAAGAACAGAGCAAGGGGCCCGGAGGAAGGGAGGACAATTGAAGAAAACCATGTCTAGACTTTCCCCAGCCCTCTCCTTCTTTCTGCTGCCTACAAGAGCCCCAGGCCCGGCCACAGTTCTCTGTCCACCTTTTAGTCCCCTATTCTCCAACCGCAGAGGAAAGAAATAAGGAAGGAGTCTGTGCTGCCTTCAGAAGGTATCTATATACCTGATTGGCCAGTTGCCTTCCACAGAGGGAGGCCAGACTTCGGCTTAGGCCCGCTCCTCACAGGGACATCAGTAGGACATCTTGTGAGGGCTCCCAGACTGTTAGAGGGGGCAGGCTGGGCTGAGGGATGCCCCCCGAGTGCACAAATTTTTGTGCACCAGACCACTAGTGGTAAATAACATCCTAAATAAAGGGGGAAAACAGGTAAAAGTCTGAAGGAGTAGATTGCATTTGGAGTTGAAAAATAGGTGGACAGATGGCCATGAACCATGAATCCCTTGAACACTGATCCTGGCTGGTTTTGGTTTTTTCCACCTTTGTATCCCTGACACTTAGCCCAGTTCCTGGCACATTGCAATAACAATGATGGTTGCCATGCATTCCGTGTACCTGCCTCACCTAGTGTAACTCTCACAACCACCCTATAAAGTAGACTTTAGAATTCCCATCTTATGAATGCAAAAACTGAGATTCAAAGAAGATTATTTACACGGCCAAGGTCATACAGCGTGGAAGGGGCAGAATTCAAACACAATTCTCTCTGACTTCAAAGTCTGTATACTTTCCACATATTTGCTAATCAATAATGATTACAATGTTCAGGCCAGAGGGGACCTGATCTGAGATGAAGTTTGAAGGTGAGAATGACTGATGCCTGGATTTCACCTTTCACATTTAAATATTTTAGCCTGAAGTTTTCATTTCAATTCATTGAAGTTATCTGAAATAAAGATCTGAACATTGTTCTTGCTGGAAGTATGAAGAGAGAGAGTTTGAGGCTCTGGGGAAACTAGGGTAGGGGCTTCAGTGGTGTCCTGGAACTGGCTCACACTGGCTCATGAGAGCTGATTGTGAGTATCTTCCAACTTTGCATCCAGAGACATCACCTTGATAGTTTGAAATCAGTCATGGTGGGAGAATTTATACCACAGAAATTGGCAAATACTACAAATCAGGGTACTGTTCCCCCTCTAGAATCCAGTTGTTAAATATTTACCAGCACACCACTGCTTGTGACCTAAAATTACAAGTTAACTGCCTCCCACACACCTAATATGCAATGCTGAGACAAGACACGATATCCGTAGTAGATACTCCTATTCAAAATGGGAGATGGGGAAGCACGGAGCAGTCACTGACCCATGCAAGTTCTGATATTTAGCCAGGCACATATCTCAGTCTATCCCAACTCCAGGATTCCCTTGGTTAGTGCCTGATTCTGCTGCTCCCTGGTAGGATTTTCCTCTCCTCTCAGGAAGAGTCCACCGCTGCTCTCCTCGGCTTCTAGAGCCACTCTCTCAGCACCCTCTGAGATGTCTTTCCTTTCAAATAAGAAATGGCCTGTGCTCATGAGAAGTTGGGGGCCCAAAGGCCTCATTTCACTTTGAATTGTCTCTGTCCCTTTAGTCCAGGGGTCCTCAAACTATGGCCCGCGGGCCACATGCGGCCCGCCGAAAATATTTATCCGGCCCGCCGGGTGTTTTTGCCGCCGCTGCCTGTTGCTTAGCAGCCGACTAGTTTTTTTTAAAACCATAGTCCGGCCCTCCAACGGTCTGAGGGACAGTGAACTGGTTCCCTGTTTAAAAAGGTTGAGGACCCCTGCTTTAGTCCAAATTGGTACTGCTTTCACTATTAAAATTATCTTTAAAACTCCGTGGGCCTTCTAAATAATAAATTGTAGTCTACTCAATTAGACAAAAGGCACTCCACTCTGTCAAAACAGACCCCTTCTTGTGTTACAAGTCAGGGTGTTGTGGGGCACAACTCTTAAGATTCTTAGAAACCCTTTTGTCCAGCTGAGAGGGTCTACAGAACATCATCTTAAGCTTTAGAGCTTAACAAAGAAGTGAGATCACAGCTAAGGGCCCTATGGCTGACCCTGTGTTTGTTTTTATCTTCACACCGAGGCCATGTTTTACGGGCAGTGCCCTGGATTTGATTTTTGCCTTGAGAACGTATCTCATTTGAAGAACTTTTTGCCAGACAGAGAAACAGGGAATGAAAAAATATTTTATTGTTCAATCTAGCAAGTCCTGTTTGAAATATTCTATCGAAATTCTGCTTGAAAATTTAACAGTTCTTGCGATAAAGCAGCTAAAATAAGCCAAATGACACTTCCAGCATTCTGCCTGGAAATATCTTCAGCTAAATTCACAACTTTGTTAGATATCATTTCTAGCTTCCAAGTTATCACAGCTGATAGCCAATACATAATACAGGCCCCCTTTCTCTGGCTTCCAATAGCAATTTTCTCACTGCTCTAACTGCCTTCACTAACACTCTCCTCACCACCCTTACAACCTCTGCCTGCCACCCAATCCCAAAGCCAGTGCTATATATTTTAGGTCTTTATTATGGAACACCCTACTTCTGATACTAGTTTCTGTTTCAGTTATCCATTAATATAACAAGCCCAAATAGAGAGGCCTAAAAGAAAAAATTCAATATTTTTCATGATTTTGTGATTTGACTAGGCTTATCTGGACAGTTCTGGTCCACATAGGCTAGCTGAGGTCGCTCATGTAACCACATTCAGGCAGGAGCTCAGATGGGGCTAGATAGAACATCTAAGATGGTCTCTGATTTTCCACATGGCTTCTCATCATTCAGTAGTCGCTCCCAAGTTTCTCTGAAGCCAAGTTGCTGGCTTCAAAAAGATGAAGCCTCGGTGTATAAACTTCTGCTTGCACTATGCTTGCCTGTGTCTCGTTGGCCAAATCAAATCACATGGCCAAGACAAGAATTAATATGGGAAGAAATTGCACAAAGCTATGAATATTGGGAGCTGTTGTTCATTGGGAGCCAATGATGTAATAGTCTACCACAACCCCTATGGGTCATATGTCTGCCTGCCATAACTGGAGTGACTTTATTTTTTTTTTAATTGTTTTATTGCTTAAAGTATTACAAAGAGTATTACATATGTCTCCTTTTTTTCCCGCCCTTAACAATCCCCCGGCCACCCCTACCCCCCAGTGTCTTATGTCCATTGGTTATGCTTATATGCATGCATACAAGTCCTTTGGTTGATCTCTTATCTCCATCCCCTCCCGCCCCTCAACCCTCCCCGGCTTTCCCGCTGTAGTTTGACAGTCTGTTCAAGGCAGCTCTGCCTCTGTATCTATTATTGTTCAAACGTTTATAATGGTCTCTATTATCCATGAATGAGTGAGATCATGTGGTGTTTTTCCTTCATTGACTGGCTTATTTCACTTAGCATAATGCTCTCCAGGTCCATCCATGCCATTGCAAATGGTAAGAGTTCCTTCTTTTTTACAGCAGCATAGTATTCCATCGTGTAGATGTACCACAGCTTTCTAATCCGTTCATCTACTGATGGGCACTTAGGCTGTTTCCAAATCTTAGCTATGGTGAATTGTGCTGCTATGAACATAGGGGTGCATATATCGTTTTTGATTGGTGTTTCTGGTTTCTTGGGATATATTCCTAGAAGTGAGATCACAGGGTCAAATGGGAGTTCCATTTTCAGTTTTTTAAGGAAACTCCATACTGTCTTCCATAGTGGCTGCACCAGTCTGCATTCCCACCAGCAGTGCACAAGTGTTCCTTTTTCTCCACATCCTCTCCAGCACTTGTCGTTTGTTGATTTGTTGATGATAGCCATTCTGACAGGTGTGAGATGGTACTTCATTGTTGTTTTGATTTGCATCTTTCGGATGATTAGTGACTTTGAGCAAGTTTTCATATGTCTCTTGGCTTTCTGAATGTCCTCTTTTGAAAGGTGTCTATTTAGGTCCTCTGCCCATTTTTTGATTGGATTGTTTATCTTCCTTTTGTTAAGTTGTATGAGTTCCCTATAAATTTTGGAGATTAGTCCTTTATCAGATATAACATTGGCAAATATGTTTTCCCACACAGTGGGCTTTCTTGTTGTTTTGTTGATGGTTTCTTTTGCTGTGCAGAAGCTTTTTATTTTGATGTAGTCCCATTTGTTAATTTTCTCTTTAGTTTCCAATGCCCTAAGAGCTGTATCGGTGAAGAAATTGCTTCGGCATATGTCTGAGATTTTGTTGCCTTTGAATTCTTCTAGTATTTTTATGGTTTCTCGTCGTGCATTTAAATCCTTTATCCATTTTGAGTTTATTTTTGTGTATGGTGTAAGTTGGTGGTCTAGTTTCATTTTCTTGCATGTATCCGTCCAATTTTCCCACCACCATTTATTGAAGAGACTATCTTGACTCCATTGTATGTTCTTACCTCCTTTGTCAAATATTAATTGAGCATATTGGTTCGGGCCGATTTCTGGGCTCTCTATTCTATTCCATTGATCTATATGCCTGTTCTTGTGCCAGTACCAGGCAGTTTTGAGAACAGTGGCTTTGTAATACAACTTGATATCTGGTATTGAGATCCCACCTACTTTGTTCTTTCTCAGGATCGCTGCAGCTATTCGGGGTCTTTTTTTATTCCAGATGAATTTTTGGAGAGTTCTTTCTAGGCCTGTGAAATATGCCGTTGGTATTTTAATGGGAAGTGCGTTGAATTTATAGCTTGCTTTGGGTAGTATGGACATTTTAATGATGTTGATTCTACCAATCCAAGAACATGGTATGTTTTTCCATCTGTTTATGTCTTCCTCTATCTCTTTTTTCAACGTCCTATAGTTTTCTGAGTAGAGGTCTTTTACCTCCTTAGTTAAGTTTATTCCTAGGTAGCTTAATTTTTTTGGTGCGATGGTAAATGGGATTGTTTCTTTAGTCTCTCTTTCTGTAAGTTTACTATTGGTGTATAGAAATGCCATAGATTTCTTGGCGTTAATTTTGTATCCCGCTACACTGCCGGATTCATTTATTAAGTCTAATAGTTTTTTGATGGAGTCTTTAGGGCTTTTTATGTATAATATCATGTCATCTGCAAATAAGGACAGTTTTACTTCTTCTTTTCCAATTTGGATGCCTTTTTGGAGTGACTTTAGAGATCCTAACAGTAAGGTGCTCAGTGGCCTAGCAAGAAAAGATTAGTTAGGCCAATCAGACTCTTCTAGGATTTTGGAATTGGGACACTGAAAGATCAGCTCACTTAGCTAGGAAGAGGTGAGTAAAAGATTCTGTAGACTCAGGACGTGGGGCCACCATTTTGGGAGTTGAGAAAGCTGATGAGGAGGCAGAAGAAGTATATCCAAGCCAGCTAGACTATAAACTCCATGAAGGTAGAGATTGTGCCGTATGGTTCACCATTATATGGTTCACTTAGTACATAGTTAGCACCCAAAATTTGTTGAATGAATGGTCTTTTATTTCTTTAATTCTTATTTTACACTGACACCAGAGTTACTTGCCAAAAACTTGGCTAGATCATGAAATTCACCATCTCAAAAAGCTTATTAGTGAAGAAAGTCCAAATTTTCAGAGAGAAAAGAATGAAGTAGACTTACACAGAAACGGAGATGAGAGAGATCATAATGGCTCTGAGAGCTGTCAAAAGCTGTCTTATTCCTGACATTCCAATTCACATGAAGCCTAGTTGAATTATATTTTCTGCCCTTTTATTTCCATGAAAGTGCTAGTGGCATTCCCACAATAAAGCATTCTTTACTTGATAAAGAAAAAAAGGGTAGCTTAGATCAAATCATAATGGGCTTATGACCGCTTCCTAAAAGAGTTTGGGCTTTCTTCAGTAATAAGGTTTTTGAGATGATAAATTTCATGAATTAAAGAGAGAGGAAGGGAGAGGGAGAAAGAGATACATCCATGAGAGAAACATCGATCTGCTGCCTCCTGCATGCCCCCTATTGAGGATTGAGCCCACAACCTGAGCCACAACCTGGGCATGTGCCCTGACCTGCAATCCAACTGACAACCTCTCAGTGCATTGTATGCTCAACCAACTGAGCCTTACCTGCCAGGGCTAGACACCTGATTTTTTTTAAGTCACTTTGGAGCAAAAGGGTAGGTAATTACTATTATTTTTTTGTAAATCAATCAAAATTATACCCTTTTTGTCAGATTAGCAAAAATATATATTTTTGGTATGCCGCAGAATTTTAGTAATTAGTTTGTGTGCCATGAGATGAAAAAGGTTGAAAATCACTGAACTAATGTATAGTAAAGGAGACAAGATCAGTGAAATTATATTATGAATTGGAGGTAGATTTGACAGGTCTTGCAGATAATTTCAAAGTAGGAGATGAGAGCAATCAAGGTTTTGGCTTAAGCAATGCATTTATATGGAAGGAGGAGATTGGAGAAGGAATGGGTTTGGGGAGATAAATCTAGAATTCTTCTTTGAACATGAAAAGTTTGAAATATCATTGGCTATCCAAGTAGGTTATCAGATCAGCAATGGGATATACAAGCCTGGGGCTTAGGGAGAAATCAGGTCCAGGGATATATATTTGGGAGTCATCAGCATACAGATGAAATTAAAAGCCATGGGAATTGATGAGACCATTCTGAGAGAGAGTGTAGATATAGAAGAGAAAGGAGAAGAGAGCTCAGGACTTCCAACATGTAGAGGTCAGACAGAGAAAGAGGAGTTATCAGCAAAAAAAGATCAAAATGGAGTGGCCAGAGTCACAAAAGCCAAGGAAGGGGGAAAAAACTATTTCAAGGAGGGAATGGTTAAGTATGTCAAACACTGCTTAAAGGACAAGTAAGATGAATATAAAGAGATGAAACCATTGGACTTGGCAACATGGCAGGTGATGGTGAACCTGACAAGAGTAATTCCAGTGGAGTGGAGGGAATAGAAACCCAATGGAAGTGTTTCAGTGGGGCAGGTGAGGGATGAAGAGGGGAACAGTGGCAGTCATAAGAGGGTTAGGGAGAAATGCATAGACATTAGAACTACTGTGGTGAGGGACTGGATAAGGGGAATGAGGGAGGTGGCCACGGGGTTTCCAGAGATGATAAGAAGGGTAGTGGCACCACCAATTCTAAGAACAAAAAGAGAGATCAGGAAGAAAGAAAATAATGATTTCCATTTGGGACAAATTGATTTTAATGTGCTGGCAGGACATTTATGTGTCCTGAAGCTTGGTGATTCCCAAATCTATATGTCCAGTCCGGAGGTGCAAAATGGATTTGAGAATCACCAGAATAAAAGTTGTTTTGGCTGACCATGAGTGTGGGTAAGAGCTCTCCTCAGTATAAAAGGCAAACTTTGGAGAACTCTTGCATTAAAGTGCTGGTCAGAGAAAGAAAAGCCAGCAAAGAAAATCAAGGAAGAATCAAACGAGAGTTGTGTAATGAAAGCCAAGAGAGAAAAGACTTTTAAGGAGGAAAGTGTAGTCAGCAATGTGGTCACGAATGAGCAGAGTGTTCAAGCGTGAGGAGAATAGAGAGGTAGCTGGTAAGAATTGACATTCAGATAAAAACAAAAATCTAGCATATAAATATTCAACTAATAATTATGATGTAAATGAATAAAGATTCACTCACTGGAAAAAAAGAAAAAAAAGAATTGACACTCAGAACATCACAATGACTGGGGCTTCTTGTGTCCACAGGCTTCTCCAACATCAACCAGACTCGTCTTGACTTCCACTTCTTCTCTGATAGAACTGCTGGTGGCATGGAGGTCCAGGAGGCTAGCCTCAGGTTCTTTGTGCAGCTTCCTCCCAATACCACCTGGACTTTGAAGGTGAGGGTCCTTGTGCTAGGTTCACATGAAGCCAACCTCACTTTGGCCACTCAGCACCTGCTAAAGGTGGATACCAGTGGCTGGCACCAGCTCCTTCTGGGGCCTGAAGCTCAGGCTGCCTGCAGCCAGGGACACCTGACCCTGGAGCTTGTACCTGAAGGCCAGGTAGCCGAGAGCTCAGTCATCCTGAGCGGGGCTGCCCAGAGGCCTTTTGTGGCAGCCCGGGTGAGAGTTGGGAGCAAGCACCGGATTCGACGTCATGGCATCAACTGCCAGAGTGGGTCCAAGATGTGCTGTCGACAAGAGTTCTTTGTGGACTTCCGTGAGATTGGCTGGCATGACTGGATCATCCAGCCTGAGGGCTACTCAATGAACTTCTGCACAGGGCAGTGCCCACTGCATGTAGCAGGCATGCCTGGCATTGCTGCCTCCTTTCACACCACCGTGCTCAATCTTCTCAAGGCCAATGCAGCTACAGGCACACCTGGAGGGGGCTCATGTTGCGTGCCCACAGTCCGGCGCCCCCTGTCTCTGCTCTACTATGACAGGGACAGCAACATTGTTAAGACTGACATACCTGACATGGTGGTTGAGGCTTGTGGGTGCAGTTAGTCTACGTGTGGGATGGGAAGCCCAAGGTGGGGTAGACAAATATGCCCCCACAGAGGTGTCCTTCCTTGAGAACAGGGACTGACTCCATTATTGCCTCTGTACAGGAGGTGCAATCCCTCTTCCTGAGCAACCTATGGAAATTATCCCAACTTTGACTTGAGGAGATCTTCATCTAAAGAGAGTCACTGTGCCTGGTTGGGGTAGCTCAGTGGTTGAACATTGACCCATGAACCGGGAGGTCATGATTCGATTCCCCATCAGGGCACATGCCCTGGTTGCAGGCTAGATCCCCAGTAGGGGCCAGGTAGGAGGCAGCTGATCAATGATTCTCTCTTATGGTTTTCTATCTCTCTATCCCTCTCCCTTCCCCTTTCTAAAATCAATAAAAACTTAATTTTTAAAAAGTCAACCTTTAAAAAACAAATACATGCATACATAACCACCAGCCTCTCTCCAAGAGGACAGTCCATCCAGCAAGCCCCACATGCTCAACTGACATCCCAGAGACTCTGATCACCTCCAACCATAAGCAGTGCAACCCAGGCAGACACCCATAACCTACTCTTAATCTACACCATAATCCACAATGCTTCCCTGCCCTTTCCACTCAGTGCCCCTCCCTCTCTAAATAATTTGACCCAGTCCCTCCCCTTGATTTTCTGGATCTCCAGAGAGCCCCCTCCTTGGTTTCACCAAAGATTAGATCATTACTCTCCAAAATGAGGCTCATTTCTCTCTGCGTCTTGAGTCCCTTTCCTTCTTACTTGCCCGGGTAGCCCACCTAAGGCTTTCTTGGCACACCTACATCCATTCTTTATCCTTCTCTGCCCTGCTGTATGGGCTTGGGGGCTGACTCATCTGAGTTCCTTTCGCCCCTGCTTCCTGCTGAATTTGACTAAGGGAAGACACAAGCAAGAAGTCCAAATATTTCTTATTCATGCAGCCTAGGTGCCGTGGTTCTGTGTGACTGTGGCTGTGACTATGTCCCTACAGCTCCTGTCTGGCTCCTCTCTTCCATGGCTTCAGCTTTGCCTGGGTTCTGAAGTCACTGCTTCCATGCTAAAGGCTTATAATGGCTCTCCACTCTTACTAGCACCTCAGTGCTTCAATATCCCTCATTGGTTCCCTTAACCCTGCCCATACCTCTGTAAAGAAGTCAATGCTCAGCTGGTGTTGCTCAGTGGTTAAGTATCAACCCATGAACCAGGAGGTCAGAGTTTGACTCCTGGTAGGAGGTGTGCAGGAGACAACCAATCAATGATTCTCATCATTGAAGTTTGTCTCCCTCTCCCTTCCTCTTTCTGAAATCAATAAAAAAATATTTTTTTTAAAAAAAGAAGTCCATTAACTCTTCTCAGTGATGCAAACACAGGCAGCTGAGTGGGTCTTTTGTCTCCTGACAGAACCCCAACTGACAGGCCAGAAGACAGCCTGCCTGCGGTGTCCATTTCTGCTCTCTCCTCACACAGGTTCCTCAGGGCTGAGCTATTGTGTCCTTTCCATACTTCATGCCCTTCCTTCCCCAGGCTGCCTCCCCTCCTTTGTTAGGCCCCCTGCACCCTTTTGGAACCACCTTTGCTGGTCTCAAGGATAATAAAGACCTGGGTTTTACCTGCTCCTCTCTTCCCCCTGTACTCACAGATCACTGTTCAATAAGAAAGTAGGCCAACAACCTGTGGGGATACAGGTGGTGGAAGGCAGAGGAATGGTTCAGACATGGCTGCCTTGCTTTCACCAACTCTCAGGCCTCCATCCAGGAGTACTGATTGGAAGCTGGAACTGGCTAAGGGCCACTAGAGTAGGGCAGGGAGAAAAAAAGGAAGGCCTGGAGTGAGAAGAGGGAGGCATTTGCTTTACGACTGGGTTTCTGGGTTCTCTCTAGACCAGACATTTTCAACCGGTATGCCGCAAAAATTTTAAAAACATTCAATACCTGACAACAACAACAATAGCCATCTTGTGTGAATGCCTTGTCTTGAACCCTAAATATATAGGTCATATAATAGAGTTGCATCTTATTGGTCACATCACATAATAAGGTTGCAGTGTCCATTTAAGGTTGTCTGATTAACTCTTAGTACCAGAAATCCTTATTTACAAGTATAGATGTTTGATTTTTTTTAATTGATTTTTAGAGAGAGAGAAAGGGAGAGGGAGAAAGAGATACATCCATGAGAGAAACATCGATCTGCTGCCTCCTGCATGCCCCCTATTGAGGATCGCGCCCATAACCTGAGCCACAACCTGGGCATGTGCCCTGACCAGGAATCCACTGACAACCTCTCAGTGCATTGGACACCCAACCAATTGAGTCACACCCACCAGGGCTAGATACCTAATTTTTTTTTAAGTCACTTTGGAGCAAATAAAGGTAGGTAATTACTTTTTTTTTTTTATAAATCAGTCAAACGTATACCTTTTTTGTCATATGAACAAAAAGTATATTTTTGGAATGCTGCAGAATTTTAGTAATTAGTTTGTGTGCCATGAGATGAAAAAGGTTGGAAATCACTGCTCTAGACCTTTGCCCTCTTCCCCCACCATTTCCTCCCTTTGGTTCGACAGCCCTGCACCATGGGTCGATATTGTCTGCAGCCCAAGGCCGAGATTTTGCAAAACCCATGTGTCCTTTGGGTTACGTGATGTCTGTGTTTGCTCAGCTTATAACCCCCTTCTACCAGGGTCTGAGGTCCTTGGAATAGGAACCCTAGAGGAGAAAGTCTGAAAGGGACGTCCGGGGGGACTGCCAGGCTGAGCTGTGGGGTTTCCTGAGCAACCTCGTGGGGGTTATCCCACCTTTACCTTGAGATCTCCATCTAAGGAGAGAATTTAAGGGAATCTTCTGGCACCTCTCCCTTCACCCACCGGACTCCCCTCCCTCCCACCACTTCAGTCCCCAGAGCCGAGACTAAGGTGAGGTAGAGTGAAGCATTCACTTTAGGGGCAAAATTTAAGGGGAGGCCAAAAAATTCATCAATAAAAACAAATAATATTTTAATTCAATATTTTTCAAACATCAAGATTAATACCAAAAAAAGCCATGATGGGGGAAAAAAAAGGCAAATTTTAAAATAAACACAGGATCAGTGTTCTTTCCTTTCTTCTGTGGCTCTGCCTTCTATAACGAGGAGAAAGAGTGGGTATGTCTTTCAAACCTTTTCTTCCAGAGTCCCCTGAGTCCCTAACTCTAGACTGTCAGACTTTTCTCATTTAGGCAAGATAATCACTCAGGATTCTTCTACTTCCTTACCCACCCCTCAGCCTTGTCACCACCCCCCAGCCCCAACCAGGTTGGTGGTAGGGCGGACCAGGGAGGCAGATGGCTGGAGTATTTATAACTCAGGAGCACTTCTTGGGAAAAGTGACTAAGATGCTAAGAGCATATTTATAGCTGGGTTCTGACGTAAGTGTCAGGGAGGAGGTAGGGCCGAGCCAGGCACAGCAGCGAGAGGATAGGAAGAGCTGGAAAGTGGGGGCACCTGGCAGAGGGGAGAGGTGGGGTCAGAGCCTCCAGCAGCTATTTCTTGCTGCTTCCCTGAACTCTGTCTCCTGGCACCAACAGGTAAGCCCTCTGAAACACCGTCGCCGGCAAAAACCTGTCTTGCAGTTCTACAGCCCGGACCCCAGAGGGTAGAGGGCTGTCACCAGCCGGACCAACAGAGAGGGAGCTGGGGAGAGCACCGCACAGAGGGGCTTGAATGTTTCCGGCCCTGGGGGGAAACGCAGGGGGGACAGGAGGGTCTGTAAAGCCCGCTTGTCCCTTCTCCCTGCTCCCCCGCCACGGGTGCTTTGAGTTTCTAGGAAGAACCTCGCACCCATCACCAAGCTCCACTGCCACCTGCCCGTGTGATGAGGTCCAAGACCAAAGGCAGCAGTGGTGCTGCTCCTAACAGCACTCTCTGCTCGCTGGCAGGGGCGAGATGTGCGAGCAGAGGGACCGGCTTCTCTGTCTCCCGCTGGGGAGCCAGGGTTCTCAGAGTGAGAGGTTGGGGAGCACGGCATCTCTCCCTCCCCTAGTGGCCCCTTCTCTGGGAAACTGGCCAGAGCTGAGACAGCGGCTGTCAGCAGCCCAGCACTGCCACACGGTGGACATCGGGGGTACTGACACCCAGCCCCCGAAGCACCACCTCTCTCTCCCTGCTGCCGGGTTAGGATTAGCAGGCTCTCTTGACAACCCCCACCACACCCCCGCTAAATAGTGGGGAGATGAATAAAATGGAGTGGGGGCACACTTCCAAATCACACTCACTTCCTCCCTCTTCTTGAAGAAACTGGGGCAGAAGGAGAAAGGCTAGCATGAGGCCTTCCCTCATAGGTTCAAGGTGGAGGGGCCTGGCCCTTGCATTTATAGTCAGTGAGGGAGGAAGATAAGGAGGGCTGGGATGGAACTAAGGTTGCTGCACTTTTTGTTTGCTCTACTCTTACAAGTCCTAAACCATCTGTTTCTCATCCCCGTTAACAGAGACCTGGCACCACTTCTAGGATGTCCCACATTTAAGCAACTTTCACAGTCCCCTGAAAGAGAACCAGCAGCTGGGTACAGGCCCCCCCAAGTCCCATGCCCTCTGCCAGCCTTGGTGGACTCTGCCCTGCTGTAAGATTGCATCAAACCCACGGCCCCCACCTCTCTGGGTTTCCCCAGACATCACAGTAACATGCCAACCCCCTGCCCCTGCCCTCTTCCACGTGTGCTCCAGTCCAACTGGACTCTGGGCAGCCAGCACAGGCAGGGTCAGGGAGTGACTTCTGTGTTCCATGGCACTGTCACCTGGGCCTGGGCAAAAGGACTCTGCTCCCCCCGCCCCCACCTGCCAACCTCCCGCCCCTGTACCAGGCCCATTGCTAAAAATAGAAACCAGAGGGGTCCTTCTAGCCCAGAGACCCCAGGGAAATAACCACTGGAACTCGCAGCTGCATCATAGCAACTGCTGCAGCAGAGGCCAAAGAGTGAGCTAGAAAGGCCGAAGGGATGGGGGGAAATTGCCCTTCCCCACCTTGCTATATGGAGTTCCCTCCCCCAAGCCCCAGACCTTGAGGGCTGACCATGTGAAATCATCCTCTTTCTTGCATCATGCGTGTCCACATTGCCCCCACCCATACCCCCACCTCAAGCTCAGTGACCAGGGCCAGATGGTGAAACCTGAGCTCCAGGGGGGGGACATCCACCCCCTGCAGGGGCTTGATGGGCAGCAGAGCTGGCCAATCTGGTGCTCAGAAGGTAGGTCTGCTGGCTGACCACAAGGTGAGGGAGCCCCAGGCTGCAGGCTCTAAAGAGGCCCCAGTCAGTAGCGAGACATGAGCTGTGAGGGTCAAATTGGCAGACTGTGCTAAACACAGCTACCCATCTGACCGTCCACTCTCTACCAGGCAGCAGAAGACAGGTGGCTCTACCCCTGGCTAAGGGTAGGTGTGGCACCGCTGTCTGCCGCTGCTGCGCCCTCTTTGGCCTCCGTGCAATCAGATTCAACAGCAGGAGCAACTGCCATCCGAGGCTCCCGTTTCGACCCAGGGCCATTCACCAGGAGCATGGGGCTCCCTGGTGTCCAGCTCCGGCTGGTGCTGCTGTGGGCACTGGCGTGGGCACAGGAGACAAGGTCTGTGTGTCCCTCCTGTGGGGGCCCCACCCTGGCACCCCAAGCAGAACGAGCGCTGGTCCTAGAGCTGGCCAAGCAGCAAATCCTGGAGGGGCTGCACCTGACCGGTCGTCCCAGGATAACTAACCCTCCACCCGAGGCAGCACTGAGCAGAGCTCTCCAGAGACTGCAGCAGGGAAGTGTGGCTTCGACGAAAGGGGAGGAGGTCATCAGCTTTGCTACCACCACAGGTGGGTGAGAGAGAGAGAGAGAGAGGCAGAAAGCAGGCAGGGAAAGGGAGGCAGAAAGGGAGGCTGGCAGACAAGGCAGGCAGAGCAGGGCGTGGGGGGAGGAGGAGAAGTTGGGGCAGGGACTGGGTGCAGATGATGGTTAGACAGTCCCTGTTTCTTCTAAAGGTGGGTGCTGGGGAGAGCAGTGGGCAGGGCTTGCAGGAGTCTCGGAGGAGAGCCCCGTTTCTGCTCGGAGTCTCGGAGGAGAGCCCCGTTTCTGCTCAATCCCTCAGTCCTTTCTCCATCTTTCTGGCAGACTCCTCCACTTCAACCTGCAGCTCCATGCTCACCTTCCACCTGTCCACGCCTCGGTCCCACCAGCTGTTCCACGCGCGCCTATGGCTTCATGTACGCCCCACCCTTCCTGGCACTCTTCACTTGAAGATCTTTCGATGGGGCACACGGAGGAGGCACAGAGGGTCCGGCACCTTCCTGGCTGAGCACCACATTACAAGCCCTGGCTGGCATGCCCTGACTCTGCCCTCTAGTGGCTTGAGGGGTGAGGAGTCTCATGTCCTGAGGCTCCAACTGGACTGCAGTCCCCTAGAAGGCAACAGCACAGCTGCCGGACAAGCTCAGCGCCTCCTGGACACAGAGGGAAACCAGCGGCCCTTCCTGGAGCTTAAGACCCGTCCCAATGAGCAGGAAGCAGGCCGAGTCAGGAGGAGGACCCCCACCTGTGAACCTGAGACTCCCTTATGTTGTCGGCGAGACCATTATGTAGACTTCCAGGAACTGGGATGGAGGGACTGGATCCTGCAGCCTGAGGGGTACCAGCTGAATTACTGCAGTGGGCAGTGCCCCTCCCACCTGGCTGGCAGCCCGGGCATTGCTGCCTCCTTCCATTCTGCTGTCTTCAGCCTCCTCAAGGCCAACAACCCTTGGCCCTTGGGTACCTCCTGCTGTGTCCCTACTGCCCGGAGGCCTCTCTCTCTCCTCTACCTGAACCGCGATGGTAATGTGGTCAAGACAGATGTGCCAGATATGGTGGTGGAGGCCTGTGGCTGCAGCTAGCAAGAGGATCTGGGGGTTGAAGTAAAGATATCAAGTTGGGGGTTCCCAGGCAAAGGGCATCTGTGGCTGGAGGCATCAGATTCCCGTTCTGCACCACCACCCAATGGGCCACCTGGCAGTATGACTGAGTTGACCTCTCTGGGACCCAAATGGACACTTTCCTAGCCAGACGCTGGTCTATTCCAGGCTGGTTGATGTGTGGGGAGCTGGGGAAAGTGTGTCCTCTGAAGGAACCTACCCAGAAAGCATGATTTCCTGCCCTATGAGAAAATAGCAGCAGCAAGGGAGGGAGGGAGGGAAGGAGGGAGGGGAGAAGCAGGCAGAGAAAATGACTTAGTCTCTCCTGAGAAGAGAAAGTCCTCAAGTGAGAGCAGAAAGAAGCAGACTAAGGGTCCAGCAGACTTGGGGCAGGGGAAACAGGCTGGCCAGGGGTCGGACTGTGGAAGTGCTTTAAGGGAGGGTCAAGAAGGAGATGGGCAAGAGTTGAGGAAGGTGTTGAGCAGAGCCCCAGAAATGAGCGTCAGGAGAGGAGAGTGCTGAGCCTGAGAAGTTCCTTGGCTTTTCCCAGTGAGAGGCAGGACCCACTGGGGAAACAAACATTTATACTTTCCTAGTAAAAATGAAGAAGAAAAATCAACCAGTGTGAGTCATAAAGGGCCGGGGTGATGGGCCAGAGCCATGGTTCTCAAGGTGTGGTCTGGGGACCCCTGGGAGGTTCCTGAGACCCTTTCAGGGGTGTCCACAGGGTCACAACTATTTTCATAATAATACTAAGATGTTTGCCTTTTTATTTTCATTATCTCAAAAGCATTCAATGTTTTCCAGAGGCTGGTGACATGCGATTACGTCATCTTTCTGACATTGTTAATGGGATGTGTGCTTGTGTACTCTTGTGTTACAAACTTTTTTCAGTTTTAATTTCTAATATGGTAAATTGATACAAACCACATAAACAACAGCTTGATAAACTTAAAGAGTGTAAAGTGGTCTCGAAACCAAATATTTGAGAATCGCTGATCTGGAGAAAGCAGTGTGGGGAGGAGAACGCAGTGTGCCCTAAAAGAACTACCCTGGAGGGTGGGGCACATGGCTGAGACAGGAGCATGAACAGGATCCCTTCTTCTTCAGTGACCTCTGGTCGTCGTGCTTGACCCTCTGGGTATAACTGGTGTCTGGGTCAAAGAAACATGGGGGAGGGGGCTCCGATACGCTCCTAACTGTACCTCACAGCTACTATCTATATGCGCTGGCCTCAGATCACTTCCTAGTTTCCCCTTTTCCCCTTGACCCTCAGACTGAACAGTTAGCCTACTAACCCTCCAGCCCCAAGGAAGTGGTTCTTGGAAGCAGAGTTAGGATGTGGGAGGTCTGTCTGTAGGGTAACAGAAAATAAAGGGACCTTCCCCCCCACCCCCACCCCACCCCCCACCCCCCACCATGCTTTCACCCCTTTCTCATAAAGAAAGGTCAGAGAGAGTGAAATAGCTGACACTTTCCCTGTATCTGATCACCATGGCAACACAAATCCAAAGAGACACTATTAGACACTACCGCTCTGCACTAGCAGCCTCTGCCAGTCCGGTTTTGGGGGCTCATACAACCCCTCCCTGGACTCCTAACTGGGCTTTGGTGGGGATCTGTAAACCCTATTCCTTCGGCTTCCCAAGTTTCCTCTGCCTCCAAGACTCCAGGGGGTTGTCATATGCCAAAAAGGCCAGCAGAGGGAGCAGAGAGCCTGGAAGAGCCGAAAGAGAGCGGACAGCGAAGAGGTGCGGAGGTGGCCGCAGTCCCCAGAACTTCGAGAACAAGGAGAACCGGGGTTCCTCGGGAACAGTGCCTCCGTGCTAGGGTTCCCTAGTAACCTTGTGTCCACACACTCTGCACCCATTGCCTCAGCCTCCGTTCCTCTTGTGCTCCATAGAACCCTCACCTTACGCTCAGGGCCCCCAACCCAAGGCTGTCACAATCCTGTTTCCAACAAATCCCCCAACTCCGTCCCAACTCTTTCGTGTTCCATCCAAAGAGTGAGGACAGCCGAGAGACCGCAGGATGGTGCTCCTTTAGCACCAATCAAAGTCGAAGCCCCTACCTCCAACATCATCTTTCTGGAATGAACTTTTTCGTCGCCCCCTTCCCGTCCTGCAATATATTTCTGGCACTGGTTCAGGGCCTCTTCGTGGACAGCCGATCCAAGGATCCATGCCGGGATTTACTGCCCACCACCAGCAGCGTGTTCGGCCGGGGGGGGGGGAGCATAGGGTCCCTCAAGGGAGGGGGAGGATCCTGGGGGTCCTGGGGGTGCAATAAGCCCGGCACCCCCTCTCTTGCTTCCAGCTACCCCGCCTCATCCTACAGAACGGCAAGAGGGAGGGAAATAGGAGGGAGGTGAAGGGCAAGCGGGAAGAGCGGCGGCGCGCCAGCGGCTGGAGCGAGAAAAAGTTTTTGCATTAGGGAAAAAAAAAGTTTGCGCTTCTCGCGGGTGGTCCCGGCTCGCGGCCCGGCGGGCTGGGCCGGCGGGAGGGCTGGGGGCCAGGTTAGGGGGGGTGGGGGTGGCACTGAGGCTGCGCTGCAGTGGCCCCGTCCGCCCCCCCTTCCCACCGCACCCCCCAGCCCAGACTCCAGCCCTGGACCGCGCATCCCGAGCCCAGCGCCCAGACAGAGGTGAGAAGGGGGGGCAGGCGGGGGACCACCTGGGAGAGGTGGGGGAGGGGGCCTGAGGGGATGCTCTGCTTGTGAGGGACTCTGCCCAGCCAAGAGGACGGGGGCACCGCGGCAAAACTGGGGTGGGAGAGCCTGGGGTGAGACCGTAGAGCGTTTGGAGAATTTTTTTCATTTCTAGCTCCCCGTTCCTGTTTCTTTTTTTCTTCTGACAGTCTGTGTGTCTGTCTCAGGCAACTGTGTATCTCTTTGTCTGTCTCTGCCTCTCCCATACGTTAGAAACATCTCGCTTTCATGAGATTGGGATGAAGAGGCTGGAGGTCTGCAAGGTAGAGAGGGAACTCCAGGTGCGTCTGAGCGTGGCTGGAAGACGTCAGTGTTTCTGAAAGGAGGGGACAGCTAAGGAGAGAACCCTAGGTGGGGTGGGGATGGCTGTGTGTGAGGTGACAAAACCACGGGGGGCGGGGGGGGCTGGGCTAGAACCCCTGACCTGACTTGTGACAGATGTGCTTGCTGGTGCATGTGTTTTTGGAAAAGGAGTGTCTTCTGGACAAGGAAGGGGGCTGGAGGGACCAGTGTCTAGTTTAGGCCCTAGAAAGACTCCCCAAGGACTTTGGACCCCCGCGTCCCAAGGGTTGTGGGCAGGGTGCTAAGGAGGAGCCCAGGAGCCCTTGTCTTGACCCTCTGACCTCGGGACCACCGGGACAGCTGGGGCCAGCGGCAGGGAGACCCCTACTGGGACTGGGCGGGACCGCTAGCCCCTGCCTGCCGGTGCTTCCCTGTGGGTCCCCCTCCCAAACGGGAGCTGGACCAGGCCCCTCCTCTGGCTCAGACCACCCTGCCTGCCCTCGCTCGCCGCTCTGAAGCCTCTTTCAGGCCCCGTGACCCCGAAACAATCCGCCCTGTGCAGCTAGCTTTGGGGACAGGATTAGGGAAAGGGGATCCCATAGAGACCGAGAAATGGAGATTTTAGGGGGCTGGAGAACTGGGGTCTTCCTAGGATAGATCTTTACTGTCGGGTAGAGGAGGAAGGCGGGGCGATTTCCTGGGGGAGTTGTAAGGGCCGGAGTTCGAGTGGTTTTCCCTAGGGGGGCGGGGTCCAGACCCCCTCCCCCATTATCTCCCCGGCATCCCCGCCAGGCGGCTCAGACCCCGCCCTTTACGTCACTCTGGGGGTTCCCGGGGGTCCGTTGGAGTTAACCCTTGGGCAGCCAGCTGGGATACCCAGGAACCTAAGTGTCCTGCTGGCTCTTCTGCCCACACACACCTTCCTTTATTTACCCACTTTCTCTCCCTGTACTTTCTGGATTCCTCCTTTTCCACCTTGCCACTGGGACCCCCCCTCTCCAACAGCGGCCCCCACACACCGGGCGCCTCTGCCAGCTTTCTGGATGCGCTGAGGGGAGGAGGGAAAAATGTGTCCCGCCTCTCAACACTCCCCCCTTCACTGCGGCTCGCTCGACTGGGCTCCCGGGCGGGCGGGGGAAGCGGAGCCGTCTGCAGCCAGAGCCTGCGGCGGCGACTTGGGTGGGCCGAGGAGGCACGGGGGCGGAGAAGGCGGGACCGGGAGAAGGGGGAGGGGCCGGCTCCTGGGAGTTGGGGAGCGGGGGTGCGAGAGGGACTCTGGAAAATAGGGAGACACACAAGATGATTCAGGGCTCCAGGTGGAGAACCCTAGAGCCAGCTTCCTGCCCCATCCTGTGCTCTCATCCACACCCCAGGAAAACTTAACTGAAGCCGGAAAAGTTGGCAAAATTTTCCTTTCACTAATGTGAAGGGGAGTCGTGGGTGGGCCCTGGCACGCGTGGGCGGGGAGGGATGTCGCCCCATTTCCATACGGCTGCACCCCTGCGGCTGGGTAGTGGGGCAGAAAGATGACCTAGTAGGCATGTTCGGGGGGCGCCTCTTTAGTGTTGGGGGGTCGTTTGCGAGCCCCCGCCTTCTTCCCCTGGATGAGTCATAGAAGGAGGCGGGAGAAGTGTCCCCCGATCCAGCTGCCAGCCAGCTGTGCCCCCCCCCCTCCTCGTGCCAAGGTCGAGTTGGGAGGTCTTGGATGCGGGATCCAGATCTCCGCTAGGAAAGGAGGACTTTGGAAGAGTACAGTCCAGGCTGCGGAGCTCGGACTAGGTCATGGGGTCCGGGTTCCGCTCCCCAACTTACCCCGCCCTCACCCTAAATCCCAGCATCCCGGGATCACCCACCGCGCCGGCCGGCCCGCTCCCGTTCGTTCTCCACCCTACCCCGCCCCACCCCACCCTCAGTCCCGGGAGATCGGAAAACACGGGGTGGAGTAAAAACTGGAGTTTGAGGAGAAAAGCGGACAGCGGCTCCCTGTCCTCCCTCACTACTCCTAATGGATAATGACTTTGTGTGTTTTTTTTAATTCTCCCAAAGACTTCCCTCACAGTCCCTTACCTGTTCCCCCAAACAGATCAAAAGCGTTAGGTGGGTGCCCAGATTCAAACCACCCCAGAACAACACCAACTTCCATCCTTTGTAAGCAGCGGACCCGGGAGGCTCCCTTCAGAAACCTTATCCCGTTCTACGGTGTTTTGCTCTGGACTAGAGAGAAAAGGGCAGGTCATCCGTGCTTCCTCCTGGCCCAGCCAGCCTCTCTGTCTGGGCTGTGGCGAGGGCTCCCTCTGCTGGACGCTGGAGAGATTGAGGCGGGCTGTCCCTGACCAGTAACAAATGAAGGGAAGGGAAAGGCTCAGGCTGACCCGCCAGCCCAATGCTGAAGCCAGACGCTCTGCATGAGTCTCAGCCCACTCCTCAAAGCTGGCCCATGGTCAGAGCAAGAAGTAATAAAGGTTCCATGGTAGTAAAATCACTTGAAGCTCTCATAGGCACAATTAGTCCACAACACTCTCCCCTACACACACAGACCACCCAGGCAGAGCTGCCACCCAGTTCCCACAAAAACCGCCAAGACTGCCCCTGCCTCTTTGGGACTTCTCTCCTTACCTGAGGGATGCTCATTTCAACCTGATTTCCTGGGGCAGATGTCCTGGAGGGGGCTGGGAGCACAGGGGAAGCTCTGCCCAGGTTAGAGTTAGTTATCTGACCTTCCCTGTTTTCTTCCCACCGTCATAACTTGCAGATCTCCCTTCCCCTTCTGCAGTGTTCCCACACCTTCCTCTGAGACACCATGTTCAACTCGATGACCCCACCGCCAGTTAGTAGCTATGGTGAGCCCTGCTGTCTCAGGCCCCTCCCCAGCCAGGGGCCCCCCAGCATGGGGACAGAAGGTCAGTGAATATACCCATCGCTGGGCCGTGAGGACTGGCAGATTTCCTACCAGTCCCAGGGATCCCTCTTCTGTTTCTTACCCCTTGACAGTTTCCTATCTACAAAAAGATTTGAGGCCCTATGAAATGTGGGCTTGGAATATGGGGCCAGGCCTTGCTTGGGGTTTCAAGTGAAGCCTTGTGTGTCCGCCATTGTACTTGTCTCTCTTTTCTAGGACTGTCTGGTCTGCCCTTCTGCCACCAGGCCAACCTCATGTCTGGCCCCCACAGTTATGGGCCAGCCAGAGAGACCAGCAGCTGCACCGAGGGTGAGGCCTCCGGCAACATCTCTCCTTTCTGCCCCTCGGCAACTTGTCTCGAGGGAAACCGTGGGAGGGCAGAGGATCTAGCTTGGAAAAGAAAACGCTTGGAGATGGGCTTGAGGGATCAGAGCATGATTAAGAGGTCACAGATGGGGTCAATAGGGCAAGGCAGAGTCACGTGTGTTTGTGTGTGTGTGTGTGTGTGTGTGTGTGTGTGTGTGTGTGTGTTTTCCAGTTAGGATGCATGGGTTGGGTGCATGGAAAGGCATGCCACTTTATCATATCTATCTCCCTTGTTTCCTGGCCAGCCCCACTCTTTCCTCCTCCCCGGAGTGCAGTCAAATTGACCAAGAAGCGGGCACTCTCCATCTCACCTCTGTCAGATGCCAGCCTGGACCTGCAGACAGTTATCCGAACCTCACCCAGCTCCCTCGTGGCCTTCATCAACTCACACTGTGCCTCTCCGGGGGGCTCCTATGGTCACCTCTCTATCAGCACTATGAGGTGCGACAGCTTCGGGCTAAGAGGCCCCAAAAGACCCTCCCAAACAAGCCCTATCAAAAGCCTCAAGCCCTCCTAACTGCCTGACCCTATTTGAGTCCTTATAATGTCTAAGGCATTGGAGCCCTCCTCAGTTCCTCCCCAGGACTGCCTCAGCCACCTCCCATACTGTCTTCCAGGCCCCCTCGCATAGCCCCAGAACTCCTGAGACCTTCTGAGGTGATAGTCCTAAGTAACCACTCCCCCCCCCCCTCCTCAGCCCATCTCTGGGATTCCCACCCCAGATGAATCACCAAAAAGGGACCTCACCATCCTTCGGGGTCCAGCCCTGCGGTCCCCATGACCCCACCCAGGGGGCGATGATGCCACATCCTCAGTCCCGGGGACCCCTGCCAACCTGCCAGGTGAGAGCCCTCATATTATTACCTATTTGCCTCAGCTCAAGGGGAGAGGACTATATAGGGCAGTGGTTCTCAACCTTCTGGCCCTTTAAGTACAGTTCCTCATGTTGTGACCCAACTATAAAATTATTTTCATTGCTACTTCATAACTGTAATGTTGCTACTGTTATGAATCATAATGTAAATATCTGATATGCAGGATGGTCTTAGGCGACCCCTGTGAAAGGGTCGTTCGACCGCCAAAGGGGTCGCAACCCACAGGTTGAGAACCGCTGAATAGGGGAACATGAAGGAAGGACAGGGGATACTAAAGTTTCAGTACCAGAAAAATAAAGGAATATAGGTGCTGGAGTTCACTCTTGGGGTTGAATCAGACTCTTCCAAAGGAGATACTAGGACAGGGGTGGGCAACCTTTTTGTGAGTGCGTGCCAAAACCAGCAAAATCTCTGACTCAAAATTCTGCATGCCAACCCTAATTTTTTGAGAACATGTTACGCCTACTTGATATCTCTTAAGGTGTATGTATGTAAAGAACCTTGAAGAAATAATAAAATTCATTCGAGCGACAAAAACACAGTATATGATGATGAAAAATACATTTATTTTTTAATGTATACATGTACACTGATAGTCCGACAGAAAACTTTATGACTCCGTTTGATATTATCAGTGGGACTTTTGCTGCTGCATCACTGATGACAGAGATTTTACATCAGGTTTATATTTCGTGACCTTCAGAGATATGCATGAGCTACTACTTTCATCCGTCAGGCTACTCCTATTACGAGACTTAACAAAATTCGTCACTGAGAACAAAGATTCACAATTGTAAATGGAAGATTATAAGAGAGGGTTTTGCGTGCCAGCAAAAGTTACGGGCGTGCTGTGTTTGGCACGCGTGCCAGGGGTTGCCCACCCCTGTACTAGGAGATACTGCCATTGCCCATCCTGTTCACCAGTGCAATCTGAGGAGGAAGTCTCTATCAAATTCAGGGGTTCCGGCTGCTTGGGTGGGGGCCCTCGGGGCTGGGCTCCCTCTTCCTTCAGCCCACCTCTACCTTCATCACCCTCACTTTTTCCCTTGGTGAAGCTGAAGTCTGAGTTGGACATGCTGGTCAGCAAGTGTCCAGAGGAGCCCTTGGAAGGTGACATGTCCAGTCCCAACTCCACAGGCACACAGGTAAGGGTGGGGGAGGCTTTACTTCCGGGACCTGAGTGAAACAAAGCTGTCATCCAAGTGACCCTAGGATTGCCTTTCCTGCCTTAGGATCCCCTGCTGGGGATGCTGGATGGGCGGGAAGACATGGAGCGAGAGGAGAAGCCGGAGCCTGAATCTGTGTATGAGACTGACTGCCGCTGGGATGGCTGCAGCCAGGAATTTGACTCCCAGGAGCAGCTGGTGCACGTGAGCCCCAGGGGGTAACAGGAATGCTGGCTGGAACCTGTAGGACATTCTGGGTGGGGCACTGGAATCAGGCCGAGGGCAGGAGGTCCGAGGATACTGAGGCCGGAGGCTGAGTGCCCTTTTGAGCAGGCATAAACTCAGGAGATGTCGCTTTGTTTTACAAACTTGGAAGAACTGAGATGTGAGCTATCATGTCCTTCCTGCACATCTCCGCCCGTGAAGTGGAGCCGTGGAGGAATATGGTGTGGCGGGAAGGTCAAGGGAAGGAGGTCTGGGTCTCTAGGCATAGGAGAGCCTCAGAGAGCCTCTGCGCCTCCTCCCTCAGCACATCAACAGCGAGCACATCCACGGGGAGCGGAAGGAGTTCGTGTGCCACTGGGGGGGCTGCTCCAGGGAGCTGAGGCCCTTCAAAGCCCAGTACATGCTGGTGGTCCACATGCGCAGACACACGGGCGAGAAGCCACACAAGTGCACGGTGAGGCTCCCTCTCCCCAAGCTCAGGGTCCTCCTTAAATTGGGGCTGCCTATACGGGCCCCTTTCTCCATAAACAGATATTAAAAATGTGTGTTTCATGACTGTTGGTATGATGATAAACATATTGATATTATATACTGGAACACTTTCTTGGATTTAAAAGCTAATTTCTCCTTGCTTCTCCAAGAAATTAAAACAATTCTGTGGGACCCTTGAAAGTACTGTGGGCCCTAGGCACTGTGCTACCACTCTGCCTAACGGGGAAGCCCTGCATGGAGGACAGAAGACACTCCCAGATCACCCCACCCCGAAACAGTGCAAAATCCCCACGCAGAGAGACCTGCCCCTGCTTGACCAGGAGATGCTCTGGCCTCAGCTCCATGTCCCTGCAGGCAGAGTGCCTCCAGCTACTTGCTGCCCCAGCTTTTGTCTGCCCTCTTCCCCTCATGATGGGGATTCTCCTGAGTCCCAGTGCTCTCCCATCTTAAATTATAGTCTCAGACATATGTCCCATTTGAGTTTCAGGGTTCCTCTAATCCCATGTCCTTCTGTCTGAGCGCTATCCTTTGACCCTTCTATCCCCCAGTTTGAGGGGTGCCGGAAGTCATACTCACGCCTCGAAAATCTGAAGACACACCTGCGGTCGCACACGGGTGAGAAGCCATACATGTGTGAGCACGAGGGCTGCAGTAAAGCCTTCAGCAATGCCAGTGACCGAGCCAAGCACCAGAATCGGACCCACTCCAACGAGGTGAGTGCCCCACCCAAGAGACCCTCCCCACTTGAGAAGCCACCTATCCGGGAGATTCCCCCTTAAGAAATCCCTTAGCCCAGCACCCACTCCACAGAGGTGAGGTCTCCCCACCTGTGTAATTCACCCGGAGAGGGCCTTTCTGAAACCAAGAATTTCCTCTTACCACCGTACCCCCCACTTCTAACCAGCCAAAGGGCTAATTTGAAAAAGACGCATCCTAACTAAAGGAGACCCCTGATCCCTTCAGCGCTTGAGTTTATGAGGCTTCACAGACCTGGGTTCACCCTTCACCTTCCCAGGCCCGGGCTGTCAGTTTTCCTGATCTCTGCCCCATCCTCTCATTCTTTTGCTCCATGGGCTTTTGCTCTCTGTCCTTCCTTGAGTGCTGTGCATAACCCCCTGCCCCTCGTCCTCACTTGATGCCACCAATTTTTTGCATTCCTTCTGCATTCTTCCACTTTCACACCTTTGTCTGCTGTCTTCATTTTCCACTCAACAGAAGCCATATGTGTGTAAGCTCCCTGGCTGCACCAAACGCTACACGGATCCCAGCTCGCTCCGGAAACATGTCAAGACGGTGCACGGCCCTGACGCCCACGTAACCAAGCGGCACCGAGGGGACGGCCCCCTGCCTCGGGCACCATCCCTTTCCACAGTGGAGCCCAAGAGGGAGCGGGATGGCGGCCCCGTCAGGGAGGAGAGTAGACTGACTGTGCCAGAGGGTGCCATGGTGAGACGCCCGGACAGGCCTCCGCCTCCATACCCCCTCACACCGCCTCGCTGACATCTCCCAGCTCGCCCATCCCATCCTCTCACTCTTCCTTGGCCAGTCCTCTAGGTGTCCCTGTGTGGCTCCTTGGACTTGCCCAAACCTAGGGATTTTAGTGTAATTATTCCAAGCCCTTTACCTGTATAATTTCGTGCACACCTCACAACAACTTCACGAGAAAGAAACTTATTTTCCCCATTTCAGATGAGGAAATTCAGGCATAGAGAAATTTCCCAAGGTCATAGAACTAAGAGGACAAATTTGAGCCCAGGCGATCCGTGCTCCAGCCTTGACTCTGCTCATCCACATCTCTCCTGCTTTGCCCCGTCCCTCCCCTGCTCAGCCCTCTCTGCATCTATAAGCCTCCCCTCAACCCGAGCAGCCACTGGGACACAGGCTGGCAGCCACTCCCCAACTTCAGGGAAAGGGGGAAGGGTGCCACCCTCAGCCCTCATCTTCCCCACAGAAGCCACAGCCAAGTCCTGGGGCCCAGTCGTCCTGCAGCAGTGACCACTCCCCAGCAGGCAGCGCGGCGAACACCGACAGTGGTGTGGAAATGACTGGAAACACAGGGGGCAGCACTGAGGACCTGTCCAGCTTGGACGAGGGGCCTTGCATTGCTGGCACCGGTCTGTCCACCCTTCGCCGCCTTGAGAACCTCAGGCTGGACCAGCTACATCAACTCCGGCCAATGGGTCCCCGGGGCCTCAAACTGCCCAGCTTGACCCACGCTGGTGAGGCCTGGGTGGAGTGGGTGGTTGCCGGGCTGAGATCTGGACCTTCCTTGAGGTTGGAGGGAGGACTTCACCCTTCAGAGCTTCAGTATAGAAGCTTTGTACCCTAGAACAAGGCCCCCCTTGCTTAAGACACTTTCCTTCCATGAGAAAATTGCTGTGATATACACAGCCTGGGAGGTGAATGCTGTCCCCTAGAACTGGGCAGTGTACCAGGTACAACCTGTACAACTGTTCACAGCAGCCTGGAACCCCTGGTGACACAGAAGATTCTAGAAGGGGCATGGGAGACAGGGGAGACAGAACTGAGTGGTTAGAGTTAAGGAGCCTTTCCCCGGGATTCCAGCACAAGACTGTCCCATGGGGCAGGCAGGTGAGATTCAGGGGGCTTCCTGACCACCCTGCCTTTTCTCCCTATTACTTGCAGGCACCCCTGTGTCCCGCCGTCTGGGCCCCCCAGTTTCTCTTGACCGCCGCAGCAGCAGCTCCAGCAGCGTCAGCTCAGCCTACACTGTCAGCCGCCGCTCCTCCCTGGCCTCTCCTTTTCCCCCGGGCTCCCCGCCAGAGAACGGGGCATCCTCTCTGCCTGGCCTCACACCTGCCCAGCACTACCTGTTCCGGACAAGATATGCTTCAGCCAGAGGAGGCGGTACCCCACCCACTGCAGCATCCAGCCTAGATCGGATGGGGGGTCTCCCTGGACCTCCCTGGAGAAGCCGAGCTGAGTATCCTGGATACAACCCCAATGCAGGGGTCACCCGGAGGGCCAGTGACCCAGCCCGAGCTGCTGACCACCCGGCCCCAGCCAGGGTCCAGCGGTTCAAGAGCTTGGGTTGTGTTCACACATACCCTACCGTGGCAGGGGGAGGACGGAACTTTGATCCCCAACTCCCAACCTCTGTCTACTCACCACAGCCCCCCAGCATCACTGAGAATGTCGCTGTGGATACCAGAGGGCTACGGGAGGAGCCAGAGGTTGGGACCTCCATGATGGACAGTGGCCTGAACCCCTATATGGACTTCCCACCTGCTGATCCTCTGGGTTACAGGGGACCTGAGGGAACAGCAGCTGAGCCTTATGGAGCTAGAGGTCCAGGCTCCCTGCCTCTTGGACCTGGTCCACCCACCAACTACAACCACAATCCCTGTCCCCAGCAGGTCTCCTATCCTGACCCCACCCCAGAAACATGGGGTGAGTTCCCTGCCCACTCTGGGCTGTACCCAGGCACCAAGCCTCCAGCTGGAGCCTACAGCCAGTGTCCTCGTCTTGAACATTACGGACATGTGCAAGTCAAGCCGGAACAGGGGTGTCCAATGGGTTCTGACTCCACAGGACCGGCACCCTGCCTCAATGTCCACCCCAATGAGGGGCCTCCATGCCCACAGCCTCTGTTCTCCCACTACCCCCAGCCTCCCCCTGCCCAGTATCCGCCATCAGGCCCCTATCCCCAGCCACCCCCTGATTATCTTCCTTCAGAATCCAGGCCTGGCCCGGATTTTGATCATCCCACTCATTCCACAGGACAGCTCAAGGCTCAGCTTGTGTGTAATTATGTTCAGTCTCAACAGGAGCTGCTGTGGGAGGGTGGGGGCAGGGGAGATCCCCCAGTCCAGGAACCTCTCTACCAGAGTCCCAAGTTTCTGGGAGGGTCCCAGGTTAGCCCAAGCCCTGCCAAGGCCCCCATGGCCACATATGGACCTGGCTTTCCTCCTAACTTGCCCAATCACAAGTCAGGCTCCTATTCTACCCATTCTCCATGCCATGAAAACTTTGCAGTGGGGGGAACTAAAGCTTCCCATAGAGCAGCAGCACCACCCCGACTTCTGCCCCCATTGCCCACTTGCTATGGGCCCCTAAAGGCAGGGGGCACCAACCCCAGCTGTGGGCACCCTGAGGTGGGAAGGTTGGGAGGGGGCCCTGCTTTATACCCTCCTCCTGAAGGACAGGTGTGTAATCCCCTGGACTCTCTTGATCTTGACAACACTCAGCTGGACTTTGTGGCTATTCTGGATGAGGCTCAGGAGCTGAGTCCTCCCCCTTCCCATGAGCAGGGGGGCAGCTCTGAACACACTGCACCTCCCTCAGGAGCCCCCAACATGGCTGTGGGCAGCATGAGTGTCTTACTGGGGTCCCTGCCTGGTGAGACACAATTCCTCAATTCTAGTGCCTAAAGTGTGGAATCCCACCCATCACAGATCCACATTTCCTAGGGGTGTCCATCCCCTCAGAGAAGTCAGGAGAAGGAGCCATAGCCCCCTGGGATGCCCCAGGGATAAGAGTAGGGGTTAGGGGCTGTATAAAATCTGTATATATTTGGGGGAGGAATTTGATAATGACACTGTTTCTTAATAAAGGAACTGCATCAGAAAAAAACCCTGCTTGATGTGCTATTATCTTGAGGAGGGGTGATGACAGTGACCAAGAAGAGAAGCAGGGGTTAATTCCCACTTTCCTCTTTAGAGAAGCTATCTCACCACATCCCAGCCCCTCAGGTCAGACTCACAAAGATGGAGACAGTCATCTGGGAGACACGGGATTTAAAGGGATGTCCTCAGAACACACCACAACACCAAAGGGTACCACTGGAAACACATTTTCTCTTCTTCCGTGCCCCCGTCAGGAGAAGAGGCTGGTGAAGTCTGTGAGCATCAACTGGACTAGCTGCCCAGGGTAGAAAGCATGGGCTGCTGGGTCAGCTGTCTCCTGCTCCGGCCGAAACAGGGTTGGTCCAAACACAATTCCCAGATTGTGGGGGGTCATGCGGTTCTTATCTGAGTGTGCTATCACCCTGTGGGCAAAGGCCAAGAGAACGGGCTATAAGGAGGCAGCTTTGCCACTTCAAAGAAACCTAACCCTTCAAAGATTTGAGCAGGGAAGAGTTCACTCTGGGATCCCTCCACGTAGTGGCCAAAGGAAACCAAGGAGAGAGAGCCTCAAGGGGGATGAGGTAGGACCAGTGGGGAAACCTTCAAGCTACAACTTGAAGATACAAGCCAGGATACAACCACCTCTTCCCAGCGTCAGAGACTGCCCCTAGAGTCCTCTCCGCTCACAATTTGGGGAGCTTTAATTCAAATGGCTATCCTCTCTCAGAAGTCACTGCCCAGGCCCAGCTCAGCCAAATATGCCATCACCACTGTTCCAATGGGAAGCAAGGAGCAGCGGGAAGGGAGAGGTTAGATTTCCCTTCCTTCTCACACAGCATCACTGCTTATCTTGGTCCCCACTTCCCCCATTTGATGCTGACCAAAGGTTTTCACCCTCATAATATGACCCCTGCACAAAAGTTGCCTATCTCACCCATCTGCTCTAAACTTGGGTATTTCCCTACCTTCATCCCATTCCAACAAAGTCCCTGCTGCATGCCCCACCCCACCCTCTCCCTGAGTGAACAAGATGTTCGGTTTTCCCGACCTGCATAAATGCTCCAGGAGGTGGTACAGAGTGTCATGGTTGGGCTTCGGCATTGAGGCTATTAATTCTCTTATTTGAGAGAGGCGCTGTTCTGATTCCGAGAGCTCTATAGAGAAAGAGCATGGGAAGGGCATGGAGTGAACTTAAGGAAGGTGCTAGTGCAGGGTGGGTAACTTATTACTCTTTCCCAGGCCCATGGAAGACATCATTTATGCACAGCAGCTTCCCTTTTCTCTGAGCCCAACTGCAGCCTTAGAAATCTTTTCAACTCAACACTCTAAACACACACACACACACACACACACACACACACACACACAAAACAAACCAACAACAACTGGGGTTGGCACATGTGTTGAAAGTTATTTTCCGCCTTTGTGTTCAGGATGAGACAGGTGAGTGTAAGAGAACTTCTACTTTGGGTATTGCCCAAAGCTCCCGTCCCTTACCAAGAGCAGCACGAAAATGGGGCAGCAGCAGTGGGGGTACCAGAGGCTGGGGTAGCTCCCGGAGAAAAAGCTTCAGGGCTCCAGTGACCACGTGAATGTCATCCCACTCAGCACTGTCGAAATCTAACTGGCCTTCTGGAAGAAGAAGGAGGTATAGAAGGGTTCAGAGCTCATGAAGGGCCAGAGGGACCCAGAGACTGAGAGATCAGGCGTTTGGGAGAAGATCCAGCTGAGGCAGACATAGGAAAGCCTAGGGCAAGCATGTTAAACTCTCCGCCCACGGGCTGCATGTCTCATTTACTTGGCCCGTGTTAGCCTTTGAGTTTGACATGCTTGGCTACAGTAGGGCAGGATAGCAGAGGTAGGGATGGGGACAACCCTTCCAGGAGCAGGACATGGGGAATCATAGGAGAAGGGAGGATGTGGGGGATTTTTAAGGGTCTAAGGGGCCTTTCATATAAATACCTTGTCCTGGTTGCTCTGGGAACACGTACCTCCCATCGGAGGTGACCGCCCGCTCTGCAACATGTATGAGAAGAGATTAAGAGCTAAGACGTGCAGTTCCAGCCAGAAGACCTCCCTGCCTGCCAGCTCGCTCCCTCGGAACCGCCTGTGGTTCTGAGACACAAAGTTCTTAGTACCACCACTTGCCCACAGGCCTTCTCACCTCTGTCCACCAGAAAGCGAAGTTTCTGGACCACTGCCAAGTTCCCGCTCACCCGGTAAATGCCATCCACATCTAGACCTAGGAGATGAGGCAAGGAAAAAGGAGATAAGGATTCCTGCTCTAACGTGTGCGATGAGGTCTGGTGAGGGAACCAAGGGTGGAAGGGAAAAGGTTAAAAGGAAGAGTGAGGGAGGTGGGAGAGCCCAGGCCGTGGCCTGCTGAAAGGGCAGACCTGGGGTCTCTGGGAAAATCACCTCTCTTATCTACAGCAGCAATGCAGCGCCGCACAAAGCTGGGCACAGTGTCTCCTTCCCGCTGGCACAGGGATTCCAACTGGCAGCCGAACACCTGGTCTGGGGAGACACAGGATGAGGTGGCAGTGCCGCCCAGGGAAGCTCTGCTCAGCACAGGCCTTCACTCCAAAGTTGGGCTGGCCCTCCTGGCTGCCTGTTCTAGGCCTATACAAGCAGGTACACCCACCTCCCAAAAGTCAGCAGGAGTGGGAAAAGCAACGGTCTCCGAAGAGAAATTCTACTCGGAGCCTCACTGACGTTTTCTCATCCATGAAATGGGCTGATGCCCAGATCAGGAACGTAAAGACACTCCTGGAGGCACGAAGGAGAAAGCCGCCCGCTGGGCCAGCCCCCCTCACCTCGGAGCAGACCCCGCTCCTGCAGGCTTTGCAAGGGCGGTCTCTTCGCGATGAGCCGCTTCAGTTTGTTTCGCACGCGGTTCTGCTCAGTTCCTTCCGGGCAGCGACCTGTGGGAGGCCGGGAACCCGAGTGTGAGCACAGCTGGCGGGAGGAGGAACCTGGAAAGAGCCCCCGAGGCCGCCCCCCAACCCCCAGGCCGGCCTCTCACTGGAGCTCCGGCGGCCGCCGAAACGAAGCAGTGGCTTGGGCACCGGCTCCGACTCCTCTTCTTCGTCCTCCCCGGCGCTCAGCTCCCCCAGCTCCGCTGGTCCCGAGCCTGACAGGCGCAGCTCCACTGGGTTCTCCCGATCCTAGATCCAGGCAGGTGAGGTGGGCCGAGTAGGAGATTGGAAGAGAGGAGAGAAATCTGCACCCCCCCGCTCGAAGCAAGGAGACCCTAATTGGCTGCTGGGGTCCCACGCCCCAGCCCCACCGCAGGGCTCTGCCCTGAGACCATCCTGCCCCCCATTACCCGCACGCCCTACGGGTCCTCCCCCACTCCCTCGGCCCCGCCCCTCCTGCCCCTCTCACCAGGCGCTCGATGACCGCCCGCAGCGCGTGGTGCCAGGCTCGCAGCTCGGCCTCGAGGTCTGACTGCAGCAGGAATTCGTGGCCCGGGACCGTGCGGATCTGGGGGGGGTGGGGGGGAAGGGGGGAAAGGCGTGGGTCGGGGGGAGCGTACAGAGCAGGGAGGCCCAGAGGGAGCCTCACGCGGGAAACTGGGGGCGCACCCTCGGGTGAGAGGAGGCTTTGAGGGTGCTCGAGGGGCACTCACGTGCAGGACGTTGCGGCGGCTGGACAAGTGTCGGCCGTGGGCCAGGGCCGCCCCGCGAAGGTCCACGCTGCTCTCGGGTCGGCTGCCCGCTGGTCCCTGGGAATCGGGGGAGAAACTGAGGCCGCGGTGCGGTCTCCCTCGCTGTCTCCCTCTCCCCGGGGGCGGGCCGCCTGGACGTGGCAGGTGGCGCTGCTTCCTAACGCCTTCCCTCCCTCCCGCCCCGCCCCCGCCCCTGCGGGCACCCGCCTGCCCTCACTCACCCAGACTGCAGAGGAGGGTGCCGCCCGGGGGGGCTCCCGGTAGAACATCAGGCTGTTCCCCGCTAACACCACCCACGACGGGCACCAGTTCTTCCTGGGGGGGGGGGGGGGCAGAGGGGCAGGAGCCGCGCAGAGGCCATTTGGAATCAGAGGGGAGGGCGCTCTCCCGGCTTTGCTCCACCCAACGCGCGGAGTCCCACAGCCGCGCCCCTGCGTGTTCCCCGCTCTCCTCACCTGAGCTTGCGTCCCCCCTGAGCAATCTTAGTCACGTTGAGCTGGCCCGACTTTTCCACCTCCTGGGACATGGAGGGGGGAGGGGGGGTACCAGTAAGTCACCCAGAGCCCCTCGCAGAACCTCGGCTTCAAGTCTCGAGGGAGGCTGGGTGAGGGAGGCTACCCAGAGAACAGTCAGAAAGAGGAAGATGTTTCGGAGGAGCGGGAATTGGGGGGTGGGGCTGGGAGGATCTTGCATGCACACGAAAAGGGGAAACTTACGTGAGGGTCGTCCAGGACCTGCGGCAGAGGCCGCAGGGGCTGCCGGGCTGCAGGCTGGTCTTGGGGGTTGAGCTGGGAGGTGCGGCGGGGGAGGCAGGGTGAACCCTGGGGCGGGGGGTTGGAGAAAAACAGGTGGAGCAAACGCTAGCTTGGAGGTCCCTAGCTGCGGAGGAAGAGGAGTGCGGGTGTGGGTGGCCGGAGAATGAGAAAGAAGAATGTCTTGTATAAAAGAGAAAGTGGTGAAAAGATGGCTTTTCCTGCGGGTAAACTGGAGGAGGAAGGGGTCTCACCTGGGGGTTGAGCAGTTCTGGCGACCCCATGTCCGAGTCTGAGCCCTTTGCCTGAGGTTGCAGGACACCGTTGTCCCTATTCAGGGTCTGTGTTCCCTCCATGGAGCCAGGGTTCTGGGGGGTAGGGGGGGGCGGGGACGGGGAAGAGGAGGTAAAGCTACGGCCAGATGCCACCCTCAACCCGCGCTCAACACCCTTCTCACAATTTTCTGATTCTCTTGGACTTCTGCGAGCCCCAGGAAGCAAACACACTACTTTGGAACACAGTAGTAGGGAGAGGAGGGGGTTGAAGGGACAAAGAGATGAGCCGGAGGGAAGGTCTCACCGTCTCTTGGGTTCGAGTGCGGCGTGGAGGCTTCCAGGACTTGCAGCCAGTCAGCGAGTTTCTGTAGAAGCAGCGTCCGGAGTTGGGGTCCAGGTGCTGCTCCCAGGCGTCCAGCCTCTGCAGCGGGGCACACGCAGGGCTTGGGGGTGGGGACTGGAGACAGCGGCGAAGGTCCACTAAGTTACAGTACACAGGGGGCTCTGACATGAGGAGCTGGGGTCCAGCCTGCCAGGAAAGGGGGGAGAAAGGGGTAGGTATTCTCCCCAAACGTCTCTCCACCTAACTACCTCCCACTCTTCCCCCCCATTTTCTCACCACCAGATCCTGGCTGGGGTTACCCAGGTACTGAGGGAGAAACCTGGTCCCCGGCTGTGTGTTGTTTTTTTTTTTTCTTTTTCTCCCTCCCTCACAGTCTTCTATGCTCTTCTCCTCACTTCCTGTTGCCAACTTCCCTCCTCCCCCACCCCACCCCCAGCCCAGGGCCGCAGGAAAGGGGAACAGGCGTGTGTGTTGGGGGGGGGGGTTGAGGGGAGCTCCCCACCCTCACATCCTCCGAAGTAAAAGGAGACCTAGAGGAGGGGGTATGAGAAAGGAGGGGCCCCTTTTCAACCACTAGTAACTCCGAGAGGGGAGGGGCTGAGTCTTCAGGAAGAGCAAAGCAGTTCCATCTCCAGAGGTGACACGACCTGACACAGGACAGACCCTGCCTTGGGCCAGGAGTAGGAGGAACAGAGAAAGCACCGCTGAGCTTGGATTTCTTTCAGTCCCTCTGTCATCTGCCAGATTCCACGTGCCCTCCCGATCTTTGCTTCCTGCTGTCCTGTCCCTCAGCTAGGATTCTTCCTCATCTCCTCGTTTGCATCCAGGCAGTCTCTGACTTCTCCTTATTCAGATTCAGCTAAACATCATCTACTCAGAGACGCCTTCCTAGGCCAGGTCAGGCCCTCTCCACCATATTTATCTTCCCGGAAGCACTTATTCGGACCAACACCTATTTGGTTATGAGAGTTGTCAGTCATGGGAACCCTTGAAAGCTGAGTTTGTCCTGTTAGCCACTGTGCCTAGGACAGGGCTCAGCAGTAAATGTCTGTTGATCACAGCTGCTCAGATGGAGAGCTGTGACTCACCACATTGGCACTGGCCTCTGTCAGCAAGTCCTCCCGGGAGAGACATCTTCCGCTTTGTCCATCCTGGGAGGGCTTCAGGAGAGTGGGCCTCAGATTGGTCACACTGACACTTCTATAGATTTTGGGGGGAAGAGAAGGAGGCTGCTGCGAAGTAGACTGGGCTCTGCCTGCGGTTGCCTGAGATGGATGCAGCGCCTCCAGTGAGCCAGGAAACAATTCTGGCCCTGGAAACAGAAACGGGGAGAGCAGGGGGCAGGTGATCAGAGGCCTGATCTTGGCTGGGGGTTCACAGGGGAGACAAGAGCAGGGAGAGGCTGTTGTTGAAAAATAAAATGAGATCTTGAAGACTTGAGACTAGGAAGAGAGGCCATGGGGGCACCCTGGTGGGTATAAGTAGTAGGCTGGTCACAGGAAAACAAGAGAAGGGGATCAGCAGAAACTTGGAGGAGAAGGACCCTTCCAATAATTTCCAGAAGCCAGGGAGGTAAGAAGGTGATGGGAAGGGTTTACTCACCATGAGTCCAGCGGGATTGCCTGGTGGCAATGGTGGTTGGGCTCTGGGAACAGATAGACTCCTCTGTCATGTAGGCAGCTGGTACGAAGATGGGTCGTGAGGTGGATGGTGCCCCCAGGCGCCTTACCAACCACCAATCAGAGTTGGTCTTTCGAATCAGTAGGAACCTGTCCCCTTCAGCCATAGATACCTGCCGGCCATCTGCCGCAGTGTAAGTGAAGGCATATAGGGCACAGAGCTGGGGTCCCTGAGAAGTGTTTTTGGGCCCCAGGCCTAGGTTCCCCCAAGTACTTGGCCACCACTGGCCTGACAGCATTGTGACCAGTCCTGTCACCTGTGGGAAAAGGGGGTGTGAGATATCCAGAAAGGGTCAGAACTGGCTACTTCTAGGCAAAGCAACATGGTTCTAAGAGCAGAGTCAGAGGAAAACAAGCACAGGAATCCTGGAGAGAGAAGAGGGTAAAGCAACGGGCCTGAGTGGGGGTCAATGACAGGCTTTGGGGGCTGAGAACTCCTGAGTGATGTGACTGGTGAGGAAGTATAAGTATATAAGTAAGGTGACAGAGGATGTGGTCAGCAGGGCTGTGAGGCCAGCAAGGCAGGAAATCAGACATGGCCTACCTCAGTGATTTTCCTCCAAGCATCTTCTGGGGCCCATCAGAAGATCCAGGGGCAAAAGAAGTTGGTTCTGGACGGTGGTGGGACTCTTGTGTTGGACACAGGAAGATGAGAAAAGAAGAATCAGCTCTGAGACAGAACACAGACAAAGAGAAAGCAGTTAATGACAAAAATAAAAAGTTTGTGACCCTTTATTAAGTGTACACAGACACCAATGTTTCCATTACTGATAACCTCAGACCTAAAGCTGCATGCTTCCTGTGTGGAGTCAGAGAGACACAGAAACAGAGAAACAGAGAGCCAGAAAGACCAAATTGGAGAGAACAAGAAAGTGGGTGGGAGAAACACAGAGGGGTTCAGTTAGACATAGTGGTGAAAACGCCACCATCCTCCCAATCCAGGACGTTTTGGGGAGCTGGGAAGCCTCTGTACTTAAGCCTCTTGGGTGGGGCCCTGCTTTAGTGTGTGGGCTCATTCATTCATACTCTTAGCAAGGATTGGCTGAGCACCTCCTGTGTGAAAGGAACAATGTTAGGCAGTGGGGGTCAGATGCAGGGAGGAGATAGACACAGCCCTTGCCCTCTTAGAGCTTAAAAACAGATCTTCACTAACCACACAACACATTTATTAATTAACAAGGGAATCGGGGTCTATGGACAGCTAGCACAGGATGCTATGACAGCATATTGGGGTGAATGGGAGACTGATGTCAGCTTTTCCCTGGAAGGTGGAAACTGACCTCCCCTGTCCATTGCCAGAGCTTCCGAACCCACACCTGTGCTTCCTCCTTACCTGACCTCCTCTTTCCCTTTCTGTTTCTCCACTGCACAAGGTGAAGCTTTCTGAGGCTTTTTGTCTGGCTTTGGAGAGGTGGGGTGGAGGTGAGTACCTCCCCCTTGGTGACATCAGACAGACAGCTCTCCTCCTCTGAGGTGTGATCTGAGGGCTGCGTTACCAGTACTGAGTGCTGGGTGACATTCCTCCTTAGTTTGCTCCGCTTTCAAAATGTGCAGAATCCCACCCTTCCACTCTTCCTTCCCACTCCCAAAATAGTGACTGCAGTTCTTCCTGCCTCTCCCAGGCCTCACACTGGGGTTCAAGCCCACAATCAGTGAACTCCTGGTTCACAGGTTGATGATCAACCATTGAGCCACCCCGGCCAGACCCTCATCAGCTTTTTTTTTTTTTTTTAAATATATTTTATTGATTTTTTACAGAGAGGAAGTGAGAGGGACAGAGAGTTAGAAACATCGATGAGAGAGAAACATCGATCAGCTGCCTCCTGCACACCCCCCACTGGGGATGTGCCCGCAACCAAGGTACATGCCCTTGACCGGAATCGAACCCGGGACCCTCCAGTCCGCAGGCGGATGCTCTATCCACTGAGCCACACCGGTCAGGGCCCCTCATCAGCTTTTATTTTATTTTATTTTTTTAAATATATTTTATTGATTTTTTTACAGAGATGAAGGGAGAGGGATAGAGAGCCAGAAACATCGATGAGAGAGAACCATCGATCAGCTGCCTCCTGCACACCCCCTACTGGGGATGTGCCCGCAGCCAAGGTACATGCCCTTGACCAGAATCGAACCTGGGACCCTTCAGTCCGCAGGCCGACGCTCTATCCACTGAGCCAAACCGGTCAGGGCCCCTCATCAGCTTTTAAATGTAGCCAAGTATTCCCCATCTTTAAATAAACCTCTCTTGACTGTGCTCTCCAGTTGCCACTGTACTTCTTCCTTTAAAAAAAAAAAATATATATATATATATATATATGTATGTATATGTATTGATTTCAAAGAGAGAGAGGAAGAGAGAGAGAAACATCAATGATGAGAAAGAACCATTGATTGGTTGCCTCCTGCACACCCCGCACTGGGGATCGAGCCCGAAACCCAGGCATGTGTCTCTGGACCAGAATCAAACTGGGGACTCTTCAGTCCCCAGGCCAACGCTCTATCCACTGAGCCAAACCGACTAGGCCCCCTTCCTTTGTAAAATCAAACTTCTTGAAAGCGCTGCCTACACACAGAATCTTGATTTCCTCTCCTGACACCTTCCCCTTTCTAAGATCACTCTTCACTAGGGTCACCCCTGAGTTTGCACGGACACTTTGCAGTCCTTATGCTGTTTGACATCTCAGCAGCTGCCAACAAATTTACTTTTTTCTCCTAGAAACACTGTGGGTGTCCTTACCTTTCCAGCACTTGCTTCTCTGTTGCATAAGGGAGGACTTTCCTTTGCTTGTTCCTTAAACCCCAGTGGTCGGAGACCCGGTGCCCTTTGCGCTTTGTGTACCGAGGTAGTCTTAATCTCTCTAGCTCAAATGAGCTCCATGTGCTGCTGAGTACCATATCTTCATTCCAGATCTTTATCTGAAGCTCCAGTCTAATCCACTGTCCACTGAAAAACTCCACTTGGGTATTTCACGGGTACCACAAACACAGTATGTTCTAAATGAACTCGTTTCTCTTCCAGTACCCCTATTCAGTTAAATTTAAATGTAGTAAGTATTTATAGAATGCTTATTAGCATGTTTACCAGACAGGAACTGTGTGCTGGGTATTGTCAATTAAGGTGGTAAATATGGTCCCTACCTTCTCATAACGATTAAAATACAGTGTGATATTCACTAGGGGAAATACTGTCATCTGTTGAGGCACATAGAAGGTGTACCCAATTGCCCAGGCCAGAAACCTGACAGCCAACCTTAATTTCTCTTATTTCCTCACCAATCACATTTAATTGATTACTAAACCTTTCCAATCTACCTCCTTTTTTTTTTTTAAGCATTTCATTATTTTTAAATTTTTTATTGTTTTTGTTAATCCTCACCCGAGGATATTTTTCCCATTTATTTTTAGACAGAGTGGAAGGGGGGGGGGGAGGGAGAGGAGAGAGAGAGAGAGAGAGAGAGAGAGAGAGAGAGAGAGAGAGAGAGAGATGAGAGAGACGCATCGATTGGTTTCCTCCTGGGATGGAGCCTGCAACCATGGTACGTGCCCTTGATCTGAATTGAACCCTTCAGTCCGAGGGTTGACACTCTAACCACTGAGAAAATTGGCCAGAGCTCTACGGACTTTTTTAATCCCTACAACTACCACCCTCTTTAGCCTGTATGATATAACCTCCTAACTAGTTTCCATGCATATAGTTCTGCTCTCTTCCACTCCATTCCTAGCACAGCAGCCAGAGTGACTTGTCTAAAACACAAAAATTCCCTGCCACTCCCTTGACTTAACCTTTCAAAGGCTTCTCATTGTACTCAGAGTAAAGCCCACATTTTACAATCTGATTTACAAACACCTTTTCCCCTTTATCCTAGCCAGTGGTCGGCAAACTCATTAGTCAACAGAGCCAAATATCAACAGTACAACGACTGAAATTTCTTTTGCGAGCCAAATTTTTTAAACTTAAACTATATAGGTAGGTACATTGTTATTAACTTAATTAGGGTACTCCTAAGGCTTAGGAAGAGCCACACTCAAGGGGCCAAAGAGCCGCATGTGGCTCGCAAGCCGCAGTTTGCCGACCACGGTCTAGACTTTTCACACTCCCCATCACAAACTCCACACTCCAGCCACTCCACTCCTAAAGTGCAACTTTGCATATCTTCTTTCCTCTGCCTGAAACACTTCCTCTCTCACTCGCACCAATCTTCACCTGGCTAACTCTTACTCATCATTCATATCTCAGTCGAAAGGTCACACACAAGAAGAGCTCTTTTAACCCCTTAGAGTTAGGTAGGGGCCCTAACTAGTTGTTCCCACAGCAAGCTTTACATCCCCATCATAACTTTCATCACACTTTAAACATTATTTGATTATCTAACTTCCCAGGAGGTCTTTGAGCTCTGCCAAACCAGAAGCCTGTATCTATTTTGTTAATAATTCTATCTTCAATGCCTTGTATAGTTCCTGGTACAAAGTAACCTCTCTGTGCCTCAGTTCCTCATCTGTAAAATGAGAACGAGGGCACCTAGCTCATGATATGTTGGTTTGTTTGTATTTTGTTAATTAGCAACCATTTTAATATAGCTCACAATTTTATGGGTCAAAAATGGGGGAGGGCTTAGCCGGGTGATTCTTCTGCCCCATGTAGTATTCAACAGGCAGATGGGTTGATCTGGAGAGCTTCCCTCACATTTCTGACACCATGACAGTCTCAGGGTAGTAAGACTTCTTACATGGCAGCTCAGGCTACCAGAGTGTTCTAAGAAGCATGAGCAGCCCTAGCCTGTTTGGCTCAGTGGATAGAGTGTGAACTGCAGACCAAAGGGTCCCTGGTTTGATGCTGGGTTCCATGCCTGTCAAGGGCCTGTACTTCCATTGCAGGTCCTCCCCAGGGCAGGGCCTGGTTGGGGGATTGGGAGTGGGGGGGGGGGGGCGTGCAGGAGGCAACCAATGGGTATTTTTCTGTCTTTCCCTCTTCCTTCCTCCCTGAAATCAATAAAAATATATATTTAACAAAAATAAATAAATAAAAATAAAAACCAATGGAAAAATATTCTCGGGTGAGGGTTAAAAACAAAATGAAACAAAACAAAACAAACAAAAAGAAGCATGGGCAGAAGCTGTCTAGCTTCTTATGACCTAGCTTCAAAAGGCCCAAAACTACTAGAGAATTTTTGAGGATGAAATTAATATATGTGAAGTGCTTAGCCTAGCTCATAAGTACTATTATTAATTATTCTTTTTAAAATATATATTTTTATTGATTTCAGAGAGGAAGGGAGAGGGAGAGATGGAAACATCAATGATGAGAATCACTGATGGGCGGCCTCCTGCACGCCTCCTACCGGGGATGGAGCCCGCAGCCCAGGCATGTGCCCTTGACTGGAATCGAACCCCGGACTCTGATTCAGTCCACCACTCTATCCACTGAGCCAAACCAGCTAGGGCTTTAAATTTTTTTATTTTAATTTTAAAAAATATTTTTATTGATTGCGGAAGGGAAGGGAGAGAGATAAAAACATTAATGATGAGAGAGAATCACACTTGGGCTGCCTCCTGCACGATCCCAGGCCCCCAAATCCGGGTTGAGCCCGCAACCCAGGTATGTGCCCTGACCGGGAATCTAACCGTAACCTCCTGGTTCATTGGCTGACGCTCAACCACTGAGCCACACCAACGGGGCATGATTCCTTTCTCAATCACTTCATGTGCTTCCTTGTATAAAACACACTTATTGCCAAACTCTTAGCCTTCTTACTTCCCCTCCCTCTGACCTTTCCCCAACACATGCTCCCTCCCAGTCACTTTAATGAGATTGTCTAGCTCTATGTGAGCTGCAGACTGATATTAAATCAATACTTAATAGTTCCGTTCTTTTTTTATTAATAGGATGTCCACATTAATTTCCATTGTATCACTTAAGTCAGTTTACCGTAACTCTCAACCCTAATTGTGATGAACTGGGAGAGTCGGTCATGGTGAATAGACTCTGCCAAAAGAGGGCAACCAAAGGATAGGCGGTTTCCTTCCCCGCCCTCGCCGCGTTAGAAGATTGAAGAGCGCCGGCCCCTAGGCGAAAACGCCGCCACCCAGAGCGTGCGGCTCTCGGCAAGGCACCGCGGTCCCGCCCTCTCGATGATCCTCTTTCCGGCTTCCTCGTGTTGCATGACGGGAGAAATAGTCTACTTCCCCCGGCGGTGCGCGGGAACGCCCTAATTCAGAACTCCATTTCCCGGCGTGCCTCTGGCTGATCTCTCCGCCCACAGCGAGAGGCCGGTTCCGCTTGCATCAGCGTGGAATCCGCGGCGAAATGAGACTGTTCGTGAGCGAGGGCGCCCCGGGGACGCTGCCTGTGCTGGCCGCGGCTGGGAGGGCGCAGGGCCGGGCGCAGCTGCTTATCAGCACCGTGGGCCCCGAAGGTAGTCGGGCTGGTGCTGTGGGTGAGGGGGGCGGGCCGAAGCACGCCCGACTCCCGGTCCGCAGTCTCCTTCCCCAATCCCAACCCCTACCACTCATTCCCGTCTACCTCCTGCCCCATTATCCTTCGTCACTCCATCCCCTCTTCCTTCCCTCCCGCCGACACACACAAGAGTCACTCGCATTACAACCCCCCCAGACACCTTTTTGTTCCTAGGAAACCCTGCGCTCCTCTCCACACAGACACACTCACATATGCACTCCTTTTGGTTTACCTGTTGTCGTTCCCAGCCAGCTGTTGGGGTGACTCCTAAGCAGTTCTGTTGCCAGTCTTCCCAGTTCTGATAATTTTGTTCTCCTACTGTTATCTCGGGTCGTTCTCAGATAATCCCAGTAATAATTGTTCCAGTTCTTGGCTGTGCGCTATCCCAGCACCACCACCTCCTCTCTGCAGTACCCATCTGCTGTTTCCAGCTGGCGGTCTCAGCTGAACACCTGCTGGTCTCCCCAGCGCATTCTGGACCCACCCCCTTTCAGTGGTCCCGTCTTAGAAGCTCTGGATTGAGACTGCCCATCTTTTCCCCTAAACAATGTGAAGTTGTCCTAAGTTGACAAAGAATTTTGCTTTTTTTTGTGTGTTTTTTTTCCTGTTTTTTCACGCATTTTTCTCTCTCGCATCAGAGTGTGTGGTCCCATTCCTGACCCGGCCGAAGATCCCTGTCTTGCAGCTGGATAGTGGCAACTACCTCTTCTCCACGAATGCAATCTGCAGGTCAGTATTGGTACTTGATGCAGGGAGGTGACTAAATCACATCAGAGCTTACTGTCCTCTGTGTGGCCTTATACACAACCACTGTTTGTGTTTCACTGAGGGGTGAGAGTGGGCCCCTCTAATTCCACCTTCTGTTGCTCTTTCTCTGGCAGATACTTCTTTCTGTTATCTGGCTCAGAGCAAGATGACCTCACCAACCAGTGGCTGGAATGGGAAGCAACAGAGCTGCAGGTGGTACTGAGTCATGGGGGATGGCAGGCAGGCCCATTGCCCTGCATGGCCGTCCTGACCTGTGTCCCCCCACATTTTAGCCGGCTTTGTCTGCTGCCCTGTACTATTTAGTGGTCCAAGGCAAGAAGGGGGAAGATGTTCTTGGCCCCATCCGGAGAGCCCTGACTCACATTGACCACAGCTTGAGTCGTCGGAGCTGTCCTTTCCTGGCTGGGGTAAGTTGGGCCTTGAGGTGGGGATTGGGGAAGCTGTGTGGTAAAAGAATGAAGAAGGAAGACAGTATTCATAGTGTTCAAACCCCAACACTGCCACCTTCCAGCAGTGTAACCTTGAAAAAAATTAAACTTGCTAATTTTTTTTTCCATCTTTGAAATGGGTAATATTGGTACCCACCTCATTGGGTTGTTGTGAGGATTGAGATAATTTTAAATGCTTAACATGGTGCTCGACGTGTAGTAAGTGCTTAGGAAATGTTAGATATTTTTACTACTTTTGAGAAGAAATTGAATATCTCACCTGTGTACCTTTTTCTTTTCTTTCCCCAACAAAGGAGACAGAATCTGTAGCTGACATTGTTTTGTGGGGAGCCCTGTATCCATTGCTCCAAGACCCAGCCTACCTCCCTGGTGAGCATTGAGCATATCACTTTATTCCCAGCCCCAACCACAGAACTTGGTGTAGGGGTTACAGAATGGGCCATATAGTGTATGGAGGACCCACTATGAGGTGTAACTTGACATGGAAGCTGTAGCAGAAAGATGGTAAAGGGAATGGGAAAGCAACTGGAGAAATTTCACAAAGATGGGAAAGAGGCCCACTCATCCAGCCTTTCCTGGTCTTGCTGATTCCCTCTTTTCTCCCAAATCCGCAGAAGAGCTGGGTGCCCTGCACAGCTGGTTCCAGACGCTGAGTTCTCAGGAGCCATGCCAGCGAGCTGCAGAGACTGTGTTGAAGAAGCAGGGTATCCTGGCCCTCCGGCCCTACCTCCAAAAGCAGCTCCAGCCCAGCTTCCTTGAAGGGAGGGCTGTCAGCAATGAGCCTGAGGTTTGAGAAAGAACAGGGGGGTCCCCAGAGAGCCTTGGTGCCTAAAGGGTGGGGTGCTTTGGAGAGGGACTTGGAGCATGGGCACTACCTTTTACTGTTGTTGGGAGAGTTTCTTTATTCCATGGGCCCTCCTCACCTGGTGAGGGATTCTGTCCACTCTTCATAGGAAGAGGAGCTGGCCACGCTGTCTGAGGAGGAGATCGCCATGGCTGTAACTGCTTGGGAGAAGGGCCTGGGCAGCTTGCCTCCCCTCCGGCCAAAGCAGAAACCAGTGTGAGTAGGCACAGATGAGTGGGCTTGGTTTCTTAAGTGGAAGTTGTTGATAAAATCAACACCTGCCTGCCAGGTCCCCTCTGCTGCTGACATCTTTAATTTTCCATCCTTTCCTTTTATTCTCAGATCCCTATCTCTCTTTTATTTTTTTATTGTTGACACTATCTTTTTTTAAAAGTGTTATTCTCTCTTGGTTTATAATTTTGGACACTCCATCAGTCCCACCTGCACCCGTGTTTCAGTTATTCTTTACCTACAGATACCACCTAAATCTGTTTTTCCCGGTCTAGATCTCTACTCTGAGCTCAACATATTTGTCAGACTGAATCCTCCACCTCCACACGCATTGCAAACTCAGCATGTGCAAAAGCAAACCAGTTATCTTCCCTGTCAGCTTCTCTCCTTTACTCATGTACTTTAGCGATTGGCACCCACACACACACACTTAAAAATCTAAGCCAGAAATTTTGGTGTTATCTGTACTCTTTTCTCATCCCCTCCTCCTGTATCACTTATTCCATCACCAAGTCATTGATTCTAACTCCTAAGTTGTCCTTGAATCAATCCCTTCTCTCTCTTCTCACAGCTGCTCCCTTACATCAGGCCTCACCATCTCTCACATTCTCTTTCCCTGCCACCCCATACTTCACACTGTCAGCAGAATGAGTACTTAAAACTGCATGTATTATCTCACCCTCCTTTTTTGAATTCTACAGATGGTTCCTTGTGTAGTTCACAAGACCATTCAAGATCTGGCCCCTGCCTGAGGCTTCATATTTTGTCACTGTCCTACTACACTGAGAGAATATACACGCACGCACACAGCTCTTTCCATCAAAATGAAATATCTGTAGTCTCAGACTTGGCATCCGATAAAGATTTGAGTGTCTACTCCTTGCTAGGCCCTATGTGCTGGATCTACAGGAGTGAGCAAAACAGATAAGACTTCTGCTCTCATGGAACTTTGAGTCTAGAAAAGTAGATAGGTATTTTAAAAACTCATACAAATGTATAATCACTCATTTTAATAAGTCCTATGAAGGGAAAGAACAGGATGCCAGGAGAATAAATATCACAGGAGGTTAACCTATAGGCCTCTCTGAAAAATTGACATTTGATCTGAGACTTGCAAGATGAATAGGAATTAGGCAAGGATAAGGCTATGGGGAAGGGTGTCTTAGGAAGAGGGAACGTGCAAGATGGCCTTAGAAGCTAGAGAGTTTGGCTCTTTTTAAGGAATTGCTAAAAGGCCAGTGGCTGAAGGCTAGACAGTCAATGGGCAGATAGGTCAAGATGCGTTTTGAGAGGAAGGAAGGCCGACATCATACTGTACTCACCTTGGTATCAATGCACATGCTATTCCTTCTCCCTGGAATGTCTGTATCCTACCTAACGGGCCTACACTCATTCCTTGAGAGCCTAATTTTACCATTTCCTTCTCTACAGAGCTTGAGTGCTTTATTTTCGGGGAAACTCCCATTGTCCAAATATATTGTAATTATCTCTTTTCATGACTATGTCCTCTATCTGTCAGCTTATTGAAGGTAGAGGCTCTCTCTGTATGATTATGTGTCCCAGTTTCCAGTAGATACTGATAAAACTTGAATAAATTACATTTGTAATACCTTAACTAATAAAAAAACAACAAAAAACTTGAATAAATTGATGAAGAAAGCCCTTCCATTGTTCATTTGCTCATTTTGAGTAGTTCTTCAGTACCTACTATGGACAGTTTAGTACTAAGCCCTTTGGAGGTAATAAAGAATAGGAGATAGACTTTCTCAGATGTTTATACAGGCTAACACGTTTAAATGCATATGTAGAGAAGGAGACAATTGGTATTAAAGACCCTATTACCGCCCTGGCCTGTATTGCTCAGTAGTTAGAGCATCTGCCTGCTCACCAGAGGGTCTCCAGTTCGATTCCTCATCAAGGGCACATACCTAGGTTGCAGGTCCAGTCCCCACCCCAGTCAGGATGTGTGCGGGAGGCAACCAACCGATGTGTCTCTCTTACATTGATGTTTCTCTCTTTCTTTCTCTCTCCCCCCTTCTACTCTCTAGAAAGCAAGGGCAAAAATATCCTCACTCCTTGGGTGAGAATTTTTTTTAAAAAAGACCCTATAGCCAAACCAAACTGTCTTCTGTGCCTTTCCTTCTGATTGAAAGACATCCCTAATGCCTTGATCAGGCAAATTCCTACCCATTCCTGAGGCCCAACTCAAGTATTCTGCCTCTGTGAAGTCTCTCTCTCTCTCTTTTTGAAAAAATATATTTTTATTGATTTCAGGGAGAGGGAGAGAGAGAAATATCAATGATGAGAGGGAATTGTTGATTGGCTGCCTCCCGCACACCTCCTACCAGGGATTGATCTCGCAACCTGAGCATGTGCCCTCACTGGGAATTAAGCCGTGATCTCCTAGTTCATGGGTTGACAGTCAACCACTGAGCCACACCGGCCAGGCTGAGAAGTCTCTTAATCTTAGGCTGGAGTGTATGCTTGCCTTCCTTGGAGCTCCTTTGATACTTTGTACCTCTCATTGCACTGATTCCAGTTGCAGATATGTAATAGCCTGTAACCCCCTAGAGCAGTGGTTCTCAACCTTCTGGCCCTTTAAATACAGTTCCTCATGTTGTCACCCAACTATAAAACTATTTTCGTTGCTACTTCATAACTGTAATGTTACTACTGTTATGAATCGTAATATAAATATCTGATATGCAGGATGGTCTTAGCCGACCCCTATGAAAGGGTCGTTCGACCGCCAAAGCAGTTCCGACCCACAGGTTGAGAACCGCTGCCCTAGAGGGTAGAACCCCATACATACCTTCCTATCTGCCACCAAATTCCAGGGTAACACAAAAGACAATAGTGTGCTACTAAGTGCCTAGCGTCTTGGGACCCAGGGATGACTGGATAGAAGGCCAGTCATTAATGAAGGAGGGCTTCCCTGAAGGAACTGATTTCAAAACTGGATTTCAGTGTCCAGCGATTATAGACTGAGAATGGTCAGAAAGACAAAAAGTCCCTGACGAAGTGTCAGTGCTGAGAAGGGGGATGGATACATGATGTGCACAGCTGAGCTGTCAAGGATGAACCCTGAAAAGAATAGTGGATTGAATGGCTTCAGACAGCAGCTTGGGTGATGTGACTAGGAATGATCCTGGAGAAGTGGGGAGGAGAGGGTGATTATGAATGCTGGCTCGAGTCAGGCCGCAAGGAAGGGACCAACGTGGGTTAGGGAGAGGAGCCGGGGGTGGTGGGTTGTAAGGATTTCAGGTAGAGACGAGAGGTAATATTAACACAGCATCTGGGAAGAAGGAAAGCGGTCGGCACTGGGAAAATTCTTGGTAGGCTTTGGAGTTAGGAGTAGTGAGTGATGGTGACGGGACAGAGCCTCAGGAGAGTTTTGTCAGTACCTGGGAAGTTGGAGCCTGAGGGTGAGCTAATGGAGGAGAAGCAGTCAGAAGAGTCGAGTGTTGGAACACGGCTGTGTAGGAGCAGTACACGAGGCTTGCTCACTGTGGGCGGGGCACTGTCCTTGCTATTGTAGGGGATCGCAGGGCTTTTGGGGGAGTTTAGTCCTGTGCGTTCATTTGAAGGAAGACTTCTGATATACATGATCATCTGATGTAGGCTAGATCTGTGTCTGGGTATCTGGTGCAGTTTTGGTCCCTCTTGACCAGGGTCCTCAAACTTTTTAAACGGGGCCAGTTCACTGTCCCTCAGACCGTTGGAGGGCCGGACTATAGTTTAAAAAAAAAACTATGAACAAATTCCCATGCACACGGCACATATCTTATTTTGAAGTAAAAAAACAAACCGGGAACAAATATAATATTTGTATTTGCATGTGGCCCGCGGGCCGTAGTTTGAGGACCCCTGCTCTTGACCCTTGCCTCTCTTCCATGAACTGTTCTCTTCCTCCTTCCTCACCAGGTTGCCTGTGGCTGGGGAAAGGAATGTGCTCATCACCAGCGCCCTTCCTTATGTCAACAATGTCCCCCATCTTGGAAACATCATTGGTTGCGTGCTGAGTGCTGATGTCTTTGCCAGGTGGAGCCAACTGCTGCAGGGAAGACCTGAGGGAGCCGTGGGTCCCAAGGAATTGGATGCCCCAAGGGTGGAGGCTGAGGGGGTCCAGGGGACATGGGGAGCGGCTGATCCTCACATTCTCTTCCAGGTACTCCCGCCTCCGCCAGTGGAACACCCTCTATCTGTGTGGGACCGATGAGTACGGTACAGCGACAGAGACCAAGGCTATGGAGGAGGGTCTCACCCCCCAGGAGATCTGTGACAAGTACCACGTCATCCATGCTGACATTTACCGCTGGTTTAATATCTCCTTTGATATTTTTGGTCGCACCACCACTTCACAACAGACGGAGTAAGTTTCCTCTGATCAGGCAGAAGTGGAGGGTGAAGGCTGGGGCTGGGGACCATGAGGATATCCTGGAGACAGAGGAACTGAGATGGTTGTCTAAGCAAGCCCCCTAAATTTAGGACATGAATATTGCCCTGAAATGTATTCCAAGCTTTATTAAGGAGATTCAGTGTGGTCAGGTTCTGAGGGGCAAGTGAGGGAGGTAAGAGGCAGGATGGAGGCTTGTGGAAAGTATGCCTTTCCTCTACCACTTCCCTTCCCTTCCCTGGCTGCCACAGAGTCTGAGCACATTCCTTCCCACTCCTGTGGGTGTTTATAGCAAATATGCTCTTCCTTCCTTTGCCTGGTAATTCATCCTTATAAAACCTCTACATGGTAGACAGGCTGTCAGCTAATAGTGCTGTGTGGTTTAATAGTTGGACTGATTTAATTTTTAGGACATAGTTCTATTCTTTTGGAGATTTTTGTTAATGAAGAATACAAAACAAAGCCTGTATTTGACAAATTCTAAAATGTCAAGGGAAGAGACTGTATGAGGAGTTGAAGAATATGTGTAAGGGGTCTGGGGTCATCTAGTCCAACTCCCTAAAGATGACTAGATGGCCTTTTCCTTGAAGGATCTTCTGCCTGATTTCTTTGGCATTTGGACTAAATGAATTTGGGTCCTAGGTAGAGTAGCAGGAGGGAGGGTTGCACCCCTTCTTCTGACTTCTCTGACCTGTCCCTCCCCTGTCCCTTGCTCACCTCATCAGAATCACACAGGACATCTTTCAACGATTGTGGAACCGAGGTTTTGTGCTGCAAGATACTGTGGAGCAACTGCGGTGTGAGCGTTGTGCCCGCTTCCTGGCTGATCGCTTTGTGGAGGGTGTGTGTCCCTTCTGTGGCTATGAGGAGGCCCGGGGTGACCAGTGTGACAAGTGTGGCAAGCTCATCAATGCTGTAGAGCTCAAGGTGAGTAGAAGGTCTCCTAGGAGCCCAGAAGGAGACAGTCTCTATTCTTTTTCTTCTTCTTCTTCTTCTTCTTCTTCTTCTTCTTCTTCTTCTTCTTCTTCTTCTTCTTCTTCTTCTTCTTCTTCTTCTTCTTTTAAATTAATTAATTGATTTTAGAAAGAGAAGGGAATGGGGAGGGGGGAGAGAGAGAAACATTGATTTGTTTTTCCACTTATTTATGCATTCATTGGTTGATTCTTGTATGTGCCCTGACTGGGGATCAAACCTTGGCATATCAGGATGATGCTCTAACCAGCTGAGTCATTTGGCCAGGGCAGCAGTCTCCATTAAGGGACTCCCAGTCTTGTCCCACTCAGGATTTTTGTTTTAGCATCCAAGACCTTTGACCAGTGGTTCTTTCTACTCCATCTCAGCAACTCATCGTTCAGCTCGTTAGATAATTACTTACTAAATGAACATTTACTATGTGCTTAGCATTGTGCTAGGGAATTGAATTTATATTTCTCTACTTTTGCTTCTGTTTCAGACCACATTCTATAAATGCTGTCTCTTATACTCCATGTTTACTCATTTGTTACTTTAGTCATTCTTTTTATTATTATTATTATTTTATTTTATTTTTTTAAATATATTTTATTGATTTTTCACAGAGAGGAAGGGAGAGGGATAGAGAGCCAGAAACATCGATGGGAGAGAAACATCTATCAGCTGCCTCCTGCACACCTCCTACTGGGGATGTGCACGCAACCAAGGTACATGCCCTTGGCCGGAATCGAACCTGGGACCTTTCAGTCCGCAGGCCAATGCTCTATCCACTGAGCCAAACCGGTTAGGGCTCTTTTTATTATTATTGATTTCAGAGAGGAAGGGAGAAGGGAGAAAGAAACATCAGTGATGAGAGAGAATCATTGATTGGCTGCCTCCTGCATGCCCCACACCGGGGATCGAGCCTGCAACCCAGTGCCCTGACCAGGAATTGAACCCTGACCTCCTGGTCGATGCTCAACCACTGAGCCATGCCAACCGGGCTATTCATTCATTCAGCAACTTTTTTTGAGTTCTTATAATAGGGCAGTCACAGTTCTAGGTGCTCAGGATGTGACAGTGAACAAGACAGACTATTTAGTGTGGGAAGGAAACTAAAGACAAGTATATAATTATGGAATAAACTTGTGATAGAGAGTGACTTCTGGGGGGAGGTAGGTGATTAGGGAAGGCATCTCAAAGGAGGTAACATTTAAACAGAGTTTAACTGAAGAATGAGAGGGAGCAAGCCAGGCTATGAGAGTGAGGTTCAGAGCGTTACAAGCAAAGGGGCGTGGAAATGCAAAGGCTTAAAAGGCAGAATTAAAAAGGCCAGTATAACTGTAGCATAGTGAAGGAGAGAGGGTGGATTGAGACGAGGTCAGATTACCAGGGCCTAGTAAGCCATTGTGGGAGTTGAATGGCAAGCTGCTCTGTGGAAAATGGATGGGAGGGAAGCATGAAAGTTTGGAGACTAGAGTGGTAGCTCCAAAATGGGATGATGTTGACTCGGACGAGGTTAATAGTAGAAATGGGGATGGGGAGAACCTTGAGATACATTGTGGAGGCAGACTGTACAATTGGATAGACTGGAATTCTGGGTGATGGGAAAGTCAAGGAAATGATGACTTTTAAGTTTTTGGCTTGAGCTGCTATGAACATGGGTGTGATTAGATGAAAAACAGGCTTTCTGGCCCTAACCGGTTTGGCTCAGTGGATAGAGCGTCAGCCTGCGGACTGAAAGGTCCCAGGTTTGATTCCGGCCAAGGGCATGTACCTTGGCTGTGGGCACATCCCCAGTAGGAGGTATGCAGGAGGCAGCTGATCGATGTTCCTCTCTCATCGATGTTTCTAACTCTCTATCCCTCTCCCTTTCTCTCTGTGAAAAATCAATAAAATATATTTTTAAAAAAAGAAGAAAAAAAAGAAAAACAGGCTTTCTGGTGGAATCTATTTGGGTTTGTTAAATTTGAGATTCCTTGCCCTGGTTGGTCTGGTTAGAGCATTGGCCCGAGCACTGAAGGATCATGGATTTGATTCCTGATCAAGGGCACATACCTGGGTTTGCAGGTTTGATACTGGCCCCAGTTGGGGTGCATGCGGGAGGCTACCGATCAATGTGTCTCATATTGATGTTTTTCTCTCTCCCCCTCTCTCCCTTCCACTCTCTCTAAAAATCAATGGAAGTATCCTCAGGTGAGGATTAACAACAGTAACAAATTGAGCTGCCTTCTAGACACCCAAGGAGAGGTTAGGTAGACAGTTTGAGAGAGGCTTGTGGAGTTCAGGAGAGAGGTCCTGGGAGAATTATAGTTTCTCACCTCCAAAAATTTAGATCAAAACTTATTTCACTAGAAAAAAGAAAAAAAAACTTATTTCACTGATTAGCCCCACCTAACTGTTTACTCCTTTAGTCATCACCCTTCTGGGTTTGTATAGTCAACTTGTACCATGAGAATAAGTATTTCTTGACATTTTGCTTTGTATGGGTCTGCACTTGTTTCCCATACAAGCCCTCTCTCCCTAACTTGATTGTAACTTCCTTAGGAGAGGAGCTGTGTGTCTTCTCTTCCGTCATTCCTGCCTCTCCTTACACAGCTGCATATAGTGTAGTGCTCTGAGAAGGCTTTTTTTGTTCTCTGGCGTGATAGGACAGAGACATGAAACTCTGAGTAACACATGTTATGCTGCGTGGACCTGAGCCTCCCAAGTTCACAGAAGGCCCAAGTAGTTGATGAGTTGGCTGGGTGTGAACGTGAAGCTAAGTTAGATGGCACACTGGGGAGCTCATCCTTCTGTGCCTCTCCGCTTGCCTGGACAGCTCCCCATGACCTGCAGGCCTGATCCTGACTCTCATCTTGGGTCACACTTTCTCTTGAATTTTCCTTCACAGAAGCCTCAGTGTAAAGTCTGCCGATCGTGCCCTGTGGTGAGATCCTCGCGGCACCTGTTTCTGGACTTGCCCAAGGTAAGTGGGCCTTTCCCTCAACTTGGTCTGCATGGCCGTTTCTGCCCTCTCAGCCTCAGCCACAAATCTATACCAAATTACTCTTAAATGTTTTTAATTTCTATTTTAAAGTTATACATCATAAAAATACATAACAAGTGAATGGGCCCAAAGTGAAAGGCCCAGGCCCACCCACTAAACCCCAGGCCTGCTTGCAGAGGTGTTTCACTGCTGTCATTTTCCTTTGTGTCTATTCAGGAATATTGTATGCATGTGAATGAACTGTACATATAGGTCCTCTTTACTCTTTTTTTTAAAAAATATATTTTATTGATATTTTACAGAGAGTAAGGGAGAGGGATAGAGAGTTAGAAACATCGATGAGAGAGAAACATTGATCAGCTGCCTCCTGCACATCTCCCACTGGGGATGTGCCCGCAACCAAGGTACATGCCCTTGACTGGAATCAAACCTGGGACCCTTCAGTCCGCAGGCCGATGCTCTATCCCCTGAGCCAAACCGGTTAGGACCTCTTTACTCTTAAATACTTCTTTTGTTAAAAAATATGTTTTTATTGATTTTAGAGCGAAAGGGAGAGGAAGAGAGAAATAGAAACGTCAATGATGAGAGAGAATTATTGATTGGCTGCCTCCTGAATGCCCTCTACTGGGGATCTAGCTTGCAACCCAGTCATGTGCCCCCGTGACCTCCTGGTTCATAAGTCGATGCCCAACCAGTGAGCCACACCAGCTGGACTGCATTTAGTTTTTTATATCTCTTTAGTTTCCTTTCATCTGAAACAGTTCCCCAGCCTTTCTTTATGTTTTATGACAGGGGTGGGGAACATCCGGCCTGCAGGCTGTATAAGACCCGAGAAATCATTTAGTCTGGCCCTGCCAAAGTATTAGGGGTGAGTTAATTAAATGTTTGACCAAATATAGCAGGCTAATTTTAAGTTGATAATTTTGTATGGCCCACAAATAATTTTATAAATATCCAATGGTCCTTGGCAGAAAAAAGATTCATCACCCCTGACCTAATAGGATGTTCTGGAAATCATTCCATATCACTTCATAGTGATCATCATTATTTGATGGTGGTTGTTTTTTTTTGTTAATCCTCATCTGAGGATATTTTTTTCATTGATTTTTAGAGAGAGTGGAAGGGAGGGGGAGAGACAGAGAGAAACATTGATATGAGAGAGACACATAGACTGGTTGCCTCCTGCATGCGCCCTGACCAGAGCTGGGGATTGAGCCTGCAACTGAGGTACATGCCCTTGAGGAATCAAACCTGGGACACTTCGGTCTGCATGCTGACACATTAGCCACTGAGCCATACTGGCTAGAGCAGTTGTTGTTTGTTTAAACAGCTACAAACAACTACATTTGTGTAGGTTCCATAGTTTATATAACCAGTTTTCTGTGTTCTCCATTTAGGTAGTTTCCAGTACAGCAGGTCCTTGAATAATATTGTTTTGTTCTAATGTTGATTAGATGCTGTAGGAACTTAACTCTTGTTTTTATCAATTAGCTGTGGTAAAAATTGGTTTTGTTATATGTCATTTCACTTAAAGCTGTAGAACCTATTGGTGTTAAGTGAGGACTTACTGTATTTTGCAATTGCAAGTGATGTTGCAGTAGATAAATGTTTGACCAAATACAGCAAGCAAATTTTTTTTGCATTATATCTTCAGGATAATTTCCTTAAAAGTGATCACTTGCTGTGTCAATGGTAAATGCATATGTAGTTTATTGTCAAATTTTCTTCAATAGGTGTTGTTGCATTTTTGCATTCCCATCAGCAATCTGTGAGTGTGCTGTTTTCCTCATAGCCTTGCCAATAGAGTATATTGTCTCTATTTGGAAATTGTGGTATTTGATTGGATAAATCACATAAACCATCCATTAAAAAAGTTTACTTTTGTTTTTCTGCTTACAAAAGTGATAAAAGCTTGTTTTTTAAATTTCAGCTAGAAATATATGGTATAAATGTGAATGTTCCCCATAATCCCATCTGAAAATAAAGTACTGATACATATTTTTCTTCAAAAATTTTCTGGCCCTAGCCAAATTGGCTCAGTGGATAGAGCTTCAGCCTGCGGACTGAAGGGTCCTGGGTTTGATTCCTGTCAAGGGCATGTACCTCGGTTGCAGGCTCCTCTCTGGCCCAGGCCCTGGTCAGGGCGTGTGCAGGAGGCAACCAATCGATGTGTTTCTCTCACATCGATGTCTCTTTCTGTCTTTCCTTCTCTCTATCACTCTTACTGAAAATCAATGGAAAAATACCCTCCAGTGAGGAGTAAAAAAAAAAAAATTTTTTTTTTGCTTGCCCAGCCTATGTGGCTCAGTGTTTGAGCATCTACCCATGCACCAAGAGGTCACCAGTTTGATTTCCGGTCAGGGCACGTGCCTGGGTTGCAGGCTCGATCTCCAGTAGGGAGCATGCAGGAAGCAGTTGGTTGATGTGTCTCTCTTATTAATGTTTCCATCTCTCTCTTCCGATCTCTCTCTAAAATCAATAAAAAAATATTTAAAAAATTTCTGGGCTTATGTTAGTCTGTGTGTTGATATTTATTTTTTTATATCTTTTATTGATTTCAGAGAGGAAGGAAAAGGAGAGAGAGATAGAACATCAATGATGAGAGAATCATTGATCGGCTGCCTCCTGCATGCCCCCTACTGGGGATTAAGCCCACAACCCAGGCATGTGCCCTTGGCCAGAATTGAAACTGGGACCCTTCAGTCTGCAGGCTGACGCTCTATCCACTGAGCCAAGCCGGCTGATACTTATTTTTATAGTAATAGAATTATACTATATATTGTTTTGCAGTTAGCTTAATTAGTAATGAATCTTGGAGATCTATACATGTCAATTACATATAGGTCTACCTTACTCTTTTTAATGGCCTCATGAGTATTTATTGTATTGATGCACCATATTTCTTTAGTTTTAATTTTTTGCTATGATGAACAGTGCACGCCTTTATGTACACATCTATACACTCTTGTGTGACTATTTCCATTGAAAAAATTTCTAGAAATGGAATTGCTATGTCAAAGTCATGAGTCTTTTAATTTTAATATATCACCAGACTAGTCCAAAGGGTTGTACGGATTTACCCTTAAGCAAACTGTGTATGAGGCATTTCTAAGTCAGCCTTCTGTCTCTGCCTTCTCAGCTGGAAGACCGACTTGAGGAGTGGTTGGGGAAGACTGTGCCTGGCAGTGACTGGACGCCCAATGCCCGGTTCATCATTCGTTCTTGGCTTCGGGACGGCCTCAAGCCACGCTGCATAACCCGAGACCTCAAATGGGGAACCCCTGTACCCTTAGAAGGCTTTGAGGACAAGGTAAGAATCCCATGCTTTACGGATATCTCTTATTATTCAGCCTTGAGATCCTGGGCTAACATAGTACACTGTTGACTATGTCTTGTTTAACTGGGTTTCCCAAATTTTTTTTTTTTAATATATTTTATTGATTTTTTACAGAGAGGAAGGGAGAGAGATAGAGAGTTAGAAACATCGATGAGAGAGAAACATCGATCAGCTGCCTCCTGCACATCTCCCACTGGGGATATGCCTGCAACCCAGGCACATGCCCTTGACCGGAATCAAACCAGGGACCCCTCAGTCCGCAGGCCAACGCTCTATCCACTGAGCCAAACCGGTTTCGGCCCAATTTTTTAAAAAATTGAATTTTTTGGGGTTACTTAGGTCAATAAAATTATATTATTGTATTATATCAAGTGTATTCCCAGTGTTTTTTTATCCTACCGTGTCTCTCTCCAGGTATTCTATGTCTGGTTTGATGCCACATTTGGATACATATCCATCACCGCCAACTACACAGACCAATGGGAGAAATGGTGGAAGAACCCAGAGCAAGTAAGCAGTTCTTGGTTAGCCTGTCTATGAGGAGGGTGCATGCATATATGTGCGTGGAGGGGGTTAGGATTGGGTATTTGCTCTTTCTGAGGTCTTTGAAGAAGGTCTCAGGAGCTCTGTCTTCCAACTATATTCTGTAGGTGAACCTCTACCAGTTCATGGCCAAAGACAATGTTCCCTTCCACGGCTTAGTCTTTCCTTGTTCAGCCCTAGGAGCTGAGGACAACTACACCTTGGTCAGCCATCTCATTGCTACAGGTACCCTGGAAGACTGGACTAGGAATATTCCTAGGGAATGAGAGCTGAGGCAATACTTGGAAGGTTTTGGAAAGGTGCTGGGTCTTGAGTTAGGAGTTGAGATGGGAAATAATTTGAACATGAGAACTCAACCTAGAAGGAAACAAGAACTGAAGAAAGCAAGAGTCAAAAGCTAAAACTTCGTAATGAATAGAAGCAAAGCGGGGGGAAGGCCCAAATGGAGAGGCAGGATTCAGGCAGCTACTCAAGAAGTGTTGCTGGACACCCATAGTTGAGTTCAAAGGAGAGTCAGTAGGTCAGAAAGGGGAGAAAGTGATTTGAGCAGATGGTTCTCATTCATTCTCTTTCTCAATCCAGAATATCTGAATTATGAGGATGGGAAGTTCTCTAAGAGTCGGGGTGTGGGAGTGTTTGGGGACATGGCCAAGGACACAGGGATTCCTGCTGACATCTGGCGCTTCTACCTGCTGTACATTCGGCCTGAGGGCCAGGACAGTGCCTTCTCCTGGACAGATATGTTACTGAAGAATAATTCTGAGCTGCTTAACAACCTGGGAAACTTCATCAATAGGTAGGACTTCGTGAGGGGTCAGTCAGTAGATGAGCTGGGCTGGTGCTAACTCTGCTCCATGAAGTGGGCGAGATGGGAATGAAGAGATGCCTAGTGAATGGGCAGGAAGCTGGGAGGGATGGGAGGATAATGTGGAAAGTGGATTCCTATCAATTGGGACTTGATATTCCTAGAACATAATAGCTTATGTATACTTGGGGGAAGTTGGTGATAGAAATGTGATTTAGCAAAGTTGGTCACAAAGTTTTGTAAATTGTTTCTTATTAATGTTCTTTGTAGAATTGGAAATGTGTTTTTGCAAAAAAAAAAAAACACACACAAAAAAGTTGCATGCATTTGATAAGTTTAACTGAGGAAAGGGTTTATTTTAGTGTAGGGGTAGGAGACTTCTGCTGAACTCTGGAGTTTTCGTTACTTGAGCTCAATTTCATTTTTGGCCCTATGTCAGCTATTCTGAAATCTAAAGAAATATCCTCAATGGCTACCTACCCTTTCAGGTTTGATCATTAATCACATTTTAACAGTAGCAATTTACATATATTTAAACTTGATTATTCTTAGTGTTGATTTTTAAAAATAAAACAAACAGTTGCTTAACTTTATCAGGGTTCTTTAAACAAGGGATAATGAATGTGAAATGTCTGTTATGTGCAGTTGTATTCATAGGGGAGAGGATAAGGAATTACTTTGTTAAGCTTTGCCTCCCAGCTTGAAGGAGCCAGGAAGTATCAGTTCTGAAAGAATGTAGAATTAAGAAAACCGGGTCAAATTTCTCTAAGAAGACTGGGAAATTACTCTTTTTTTCTCCCCCCTCTCCTTCCCTTATTCCTATCAAGAGCTGGGATGTTTGTGTCTAAGTTTTTTGGGGGTTATGTGCCCGAGATGGTGCTTACCTCTGATGATCAGCGCCTGCTGGCCCATGTCTCCCTGGAGCTCCAGCACTATCACCAGCTTCTAGAGAAGGTTCGGTAAGTAACCTACACCCGTCTCATCTGAGTGGTCTGCTGGCATGTTGAGAAGCCCATACTGGTCTTTCCAGGACCTTATACCTTGGCCTGCCTCCCCCCTTCCCAGGATCCGGGATGCCTTACGCAGTATCCTCACCATCTCTCGTTACGGCAACCAATACATTCAGGTGAATGAACCCTGGAAGCGGATTAAAGGCAGCGAGGCTGACAGGTAGGTAAGGACGTAGGGTTGGCTACAGGGATAAAGTATGTGGTAGGCTGTGTCCTCTTAGAAGTCCTGACTAATGACTCTGTTTATCTAGGCAGCGGGCAGGGACAGTGACAGGCTTGGCAGTGAATATAGCTGCTTTGCTATCCACCATGCTCCAGCCTTACATGCCTACGGTTAGCTCTATGATTGCAGCCCAGCTGCAGCTCCCACCTGCAGCCTGCAGCATCCTGCCCACAGACTTCCTGTGCACCTTACCAGCAGGACACCAGATTGGCACAGTAAGTCTCTGAGGATCGGAAGAGCCATTGTCTCTTTTACTAATAAAATTCCTGCATGTGCCATGCAGCCTTTGGGGAGGGTCAGAGAACTTACTTTGGGCATGGGGCTTTCACAGCTATTCTCTGAAGCTCTTCGACACCCCTCCCCATTTTGCACTTAGGCTTGTTCCTGATATAAAATTCTTGGTATTGGCTCCCAAGCCCAGTGTTATCTGTAGCCCATATTTTCTCATCGTCCTTCATGCCAGAACCCAGTACATGGTACATGAAACTGATATACAGTAGATGCTGGAAGTAGCACCATGGTCACTTGGTCTCCATAAGGCTAACAATCAGTGAGCTGTGAGAATACAGGGTAGCCATTTCCCCTTTGACACAAGATGATAAAGTAAGTCCACCTTTTAAACTTTTGCATCAACCTAGCATCATTTAATCTTGGACCCTATTAATACTTTGTTTTTTCATAGTGACTGCTAGGACTTTTCCTGGATTCTTTACTGAAATTGGCGATACACTCAAGCTTCTTGTAAAGCATTTAGAGTCCCTGAATGTTGGTGATTGGGGTTAGAGAGGCCCTCTGTATAGTCTGATAGAGTTTATACCTAATCAGTGAATGATTCTGGAATTCTTTTTTTTATAGGTCAGTCCCTTGTTCCAAAAATTGGAAAATGACCAGATTGAAAATTTGAGGCAGCGCTTCGGTGGGGGCCAGGTGAGAAAGCTAGACTGTGCTCTCACCCAGCAACAGCCACAGCGCCATCTCCTAAGTGTCCATAAGTAGTCCTCACTCATCACTCTTTCCACCTTTTGGCCCTGCTACTTCCTCACTTAAAGTTTTTCTTTCCTGTCTTAGCTAGAAGAGTCCCTGGTGTTAAAGGTAATCACTTTCCCCAAGATGTTGTATAAAACTTGAGGTCAGGGGATATTTACGGCAGCAGGTGATAACTCTGTTATTATTCTCCAGGCAAAAGTGTCCCCCAAGCCAGCAGTTATAGAGACAGCTGGACCGCAGCAGATACAAGTGCTGATGGATGAAGTGACAAAACAGGTATGAAGTTTGAATCCTATGTGGGAGACCACAAAACTTAAATCCTACATAGGTCCTTTCTGGTCTCACTATTGTTATTCCCCCACCTCCTCCCTCTTCTCTTAGGGCAACATTGTCCGGGAACTGAAAGCACAAAAGGCAGACAAGAACCAGGTTGCTGCAGAAGTGGCTAAACTCTTGGATCTGAAGAAGCAGTTGGCTCTAGCTGAGGGGAAACCTCTTGAAACCCCTAAAGGCAAGAAGAAAAAGTGAAAGTGAGAACTTGACTTACAGAGTCACTTTAATGGATATGGACAGTAATAAATAAATATGCAATCTCTATATACATGCTGAGACCCTTTCTTCTTGTCTACCCAGAGCTTTCCCTCTACTGTAGGTATGGGGTTAAGGGTCACATCATTGACACTCATAAGAAGGTGGTTAGTAGCCACCTCTGGGAAAAGATGGTACTGGCTCAAGGGGGAAGTGATGGTCCCAAGTGTTCATGCTTGATGCAGATTGACCATTCGGTCAATTAGAGCTCGGCGAGTCACCTCCACTTCTCTGGTCAGACGCTCGATTTCCTGCTTGAGCCGTTCATTCTCTTCAGCTAGCTGTGCCACTTTCCTTTCATTCTCTTGTTCCTTATCCTTCATGCGTTGCTTTCCAGCCCGGGCCGGGGACTGACCACTCCGTTTCCGTTTCCTGGGTATTCCTTGGTCTTCCTCCTCTTCCTCCTGAGCCAGGGAGCTCTGACTGGAATTCGGAGAGCGAGGGCTCTGGAAGGTGCTTGTGACCTCTGCTGGTCCTGGCTCCTCAGTCAGCCAAGCCAGAGAGGCCGGGTCAAGAGTGGTGAAGGTTTTTGATTCTTCCTTCAAGGGAATGAGGAAAGGCAGGCACCATTAGTTGAAATGGGAAAATCAGCACACACACCCACCCCCACCCCCAGCTTTATGTGTAGCATTCTCACCTCCTCATTTCCAGGGGGTGAGACATAGGCACGCCCATTTTCATCTGAGGACAGCACCTCCTGCAGGTCCTCATACCAGGCTTCCAGTTCCCAGCTGGACAGTGTCCCGAAGGAGAAAGGCAAAGACTCAGCTGCCATCGCTGCGGCTGGATCAGGCTCTGAAAAATGATATACTTGGGATAGTGGGGAAGGGAGGGAAGGATGGAGCGGGGAATGAGCACCACAAAGCAGTCAAACAGTTTATACCACAGTTTGGCAAACTGGCCTGCTGCCTGTTTCTGCAGTAAAGTTTTACTGGAACACGGACACATCTATTGATTTACATATTTTTTATGGCTACTTTTATGCTACAACAGTGGAGATGAATAGTTGTGACAAATTGTGTGGCCCTCTATATCTAAAACATTTACTATCTGGCCCTTTAAAATTTACCAACCCCTGGTCTATACTGATAATCCCTCCTTGCTTTTGCCCAGCACTTGAAGAAGTAAGTGCCTGGATATACATTCTTATGGGATTGTAGTAAAAGTTATCTGCCTGCCCTAGCTGGTTTGGCTCAGTGGATAGAGCATCTGCCCGAGGACTGAAGGATCTCGAGTTTGATTCCGGTCAAGGGCACATAGCTTGGTTGCAGGTTCCTTGGCCCTGGTTGAGTGTGTGCAGGAGGCAACCAATCGATGTGTCTCTCTCACATCAATATTTCTGTCTCTCCGCTCTCCCTTTCACTCTCTCTAAAAATCAATGGAAAAATATCCTCGAGTGAAGATTAACAACAACAAAAAAGTTAGCCGCCCTGAGAAACTCCATTGGTAGTTTCCAGGGGCAATTACCACATCAGTTGTGCTCCTTTTTCCTGGGTGGGGAGTTCCATGGGTCAGTCTAACTTTTTTTTTTTTTAAATATATTTTATTGATTTTTTTACACGGGAAGGGAGAGGGACAGAGAGGTAGAAACATCGATGAGAGAGAAACATTGATGACCTGCCTCCTGCACACCCCCCACTGGGGATGTGCCTGCAACCAAGCTACATGCCCTTGACCGGAATCAAACTGGGACCCTTCAGTCCACAGGCCGACGCTCTATCCACTGAGCCAAACCGGTCAAGGCGGGTTAGTCTAGCTTTGATGGGGATTGAGGTGTGGTAAGACAAACCCATTATCTTGTTTGGGGCTGACTGCTTACCAGAGCCATCTTTTGATTAGGACATGCTTCTACGAACAGTGATTTGGTCACCTTGTTAGGGACAGGCCAGGTGGATGGATGTGGTCTGACAGCAAAAGTGCTCAGATGCAAACCCTCCTCTCTTCTCTAAGCGTTTCACTTCTCAGGGTCCCAATAAAGGAAGGCTAAATAGCAACTCTTAGGAGTTGGTTTTGGGAAAGGGTTGGTTAGGTTTACCTGCTTTCAGGTGTGGTGATGTATGAAGATACACTTCCTTCTTGAACACTGTGGGGAATCAAAGATAAATATGTTAACCACTTTTGGAAAGGGAGAGCCAGGTTCTTTTACTTTTATCTCCAGCATCCTATTGATCCGTTCTTACTTCCTGTCTTACAGAGTATGGATAGTTAACAGTCCCGGTACCCATTTCCAAGGACAGAGGAGAGCCTAATTTCCTTTATTTTTAGTTGCTGACATTTGTAGTCCTGATTGCATAATAGGAAAGCCCTACCATCTCAGCTTTCTCTAAACTCAAGGCAGGCTTCAAACCTGCCAGGGTAAGTAAGGACTATACTTCAGGGAAGGGAACAAAACCAATTTTCCTAATTCCATTCCCACACTGACATCCTCCAAATTGTACAGTTCCAGTACAGACCTCTAACTCTGTTATCTAACTGCTTACGTGCTGTCTCCTTTTGGATGTCTAATAGGCATTTCAGACTTAATATGTCTAAAACTCCTGCTAATCTTCCTCTTCCCCTTCCCTATCTTGGTAAATGGCAACTCTAGTAGCTTTGTATCTTCATTGAACATTGGTATCTTCATTGATCCCTCCTCTTACACCTCACAATCCAATCCAAACCACCAGCAAAATTTCTTAACTCATTCTTCACAAACCCAGAATCTAAATTCTTCTCCAATTCCATTGTTACTATCAAGTTACTCTCTCTCTGGGATGACGGCAGGTTTCCCAGTTTGTGCTCTTACCGCCCTTCCCTGAGTCTATTCACAACACAGCAACCAGAGTGGGCCTTTTAAACTTAAAATCAGGTCGTGTCACTCCTCTGTTCAAAATCACCAATGACTTCCAATTTCCTGCATAAAGTGGCTTAGCAGAACCCACACAGTCGGCTCCTTCTCTGCCCTGGATTTCTCGTTGACCACTCTCCCTCTTCTCACTCTAGAGCAGCCAACTGGCCTTCTGGTCTCTAAAGATACTGTGCGTGCTCCCACCTCAGGACCTCTGTTCTTGCTGTCCCTTCTGGAAAGCTCTCCCGCATACCTGCATGGCTCACTGCCGCACCTCCTTCAGGTTTTTAATTTAATGGTCATTCCAGTGGGGAATCCCTGATCACCCAATGTAAAATTAACCCTCACCCAAAGCATTTTCTACTCTTAAATTCATTAGTTTTTTCTATGGCACTTATCTGTTTACTGTATGCCTTTTCCCACTGAACTGTAAGCTCTGAGAGCAGAATTTTTTTCTCTTATTCGTGGATGTATCCTGGGCCCCAAACTGCACATAGTAGGTGCTGGTTAGGAATGAATGGGTAAATTCTCCCCAATCTCTTACAGGGAAGGGAGGATGAAGCCAGAAGTAGAGCAGCAGCTGCCTATCTCTGGGGACTGTAGATGCAATATCGCCCAGAGTGTTTGTCTGCAGGACTGTCCTCCCTGGGGAACCCTCCTTGCCTTCCAGAGCCTGGAAGGTGGCTTTCATCAGCAGTGGAGCCCCAGGCCAGAGGGCTGTAGAGCCAAACAGGGGACTGGCCTGATGCAATGGTTACACAGAGATTAGTTGGAGACAGGACAGGGAGAAAGAAGCAGGGACCACGCTCAGGAGAAGGACCATACACTGGGAGACCCCAAATGACTTCCCACACTTAAGAGATACAGGATGCTCTCTTGTGCAGGAGGCCCAGGGACCTCTGGGGGAAAGTAAAAAACCTATCTGCTCTCCCTGGCCTTGGGCATCCTTCCTCCCAGGCTGTGTCGCTTCCTGAAGGTGCGGAATGGCTGTCCCGTGTAAGGTTCCGGAGCCCCACTACCAACGTGGCCATGCTGGCACTGAGACGCTGCCTCCGACACGGGGCTAGGGGTGGGGCTGCTTGGTGGCCAGGCCAAGGCAGCGGCCTAAGCTACGGTCCAACAGGCTTCTCGACGTGGGGGTGTGTCTTGCTGCTCCGCCTCCCACCAGACTGGCCTAACGCGGAGGCCTGAGGTCAGCCGCTGCAGAGAACAGAATAACTCCTGAGGGCAGCCGGGCCCCTTCGCTCCGGGCAGGGGTGGGTGATGCTGTCGCGAAGGAAGCAGGGGCTGTAACACCTCTCCCGAATAAAGGATTCTCCCCATCTCGCCTTCAGACCGTCACTAACTTCATTATGGAGGGGGTGATGACACATCCTGAAGAGGGGATGCCCCGACTTTGAGGGGGCAACGTCGCAAAGATGCAAGAGTAAAAGGTAGATGGACGGTCAGTACTCACCTCTCGCCTCAGATTCCGGCTCTGATTTTGGCTCTGTCGCTGCCACCCGCTCATCTTCAACATGATATGCACGGTGTCTCAGACTCTAGTCTCTGACCTCGGTCTCCCCAAGCAGTGATCTTTTAACTGGACCTTGCCCTCCTCTCAGGGGCGGACCCAGAAGGCTACCAATCAGAAAGCGGCACGCCAGTTTGGGCCCCGCCTCATCCCTTACATCCGCCACTCAGGAGCTCCGCGGCCCCGCCCCCATCGCGCCTCCTGCTTGGGGGTCCAGGTCTTGTTGGACCCGGAAGTGGCTGTGGGTCACGAGGCTCCACCGGGGAGGTGAGTGAGTCATGCGCGCGCGCGGAGGGGGAGAGCTCGAAGGGGGAGGGGAGGAAAGGGGGGCGGGAATGATGCAATGTTTGGCAACCCGTCTATGCGCGCACGCGCAGGGGACTACGAGGGCGGTGGGAGGTGCGGGAGGGGGAGAGAGGAGAGAGGCGGGGCGCCAGCTCTCAGCACCCTACGGCCCCAACGGCTAGCAACCGTAGCTGCCCCTAGACTGACGAGTGAAACCTCGCTGTTGCTCGTCGTAGGAGTTCTCGGTCCGCCCACCTGGCATTAGCCCCCGTTTTACCTTCTCCATAAAGGGCTCCCATTTTCCTCGGCTCCCCTCCCAGCTAAGAATGGGCACAAAGCCTTTTAAACCCCCTTCCTTTGAAAGTTTGCATCCGTCTGCCAGGATTGTCTACATCTCGAGTCTTCTTAAAGGGGTCTGATCTTTTAGCCCCTAACCACCCAAAAAAGGAGCTGAGGTACTTGAATCCCCTTAGTAGTCATTTTCAGGTCCTTTCAGAGGAGTACCCTGAACTTTTGTCTTGATAAAAGTTTCTAATGAGTTCTCCACATGCCAGAATTCATGTTCTTTCCCCGATGGGTCGGATTCCGTTTCCTCACGCATCTCCCCTCATGGCGCTCTGGGGCCCTTCACCAAAGACCAAGACCCGCCCTTTTCACTGATCCAGACAGTAAGTCCTGTGACTCCCTAATGTGAGGAGCTGGGCATGGGCCTCCTGCCTCCTAGGCGTTTGGGCTACAGTAGAGTCTTGTTGCCCGGGATATTTATTAAATGCACTTAGCGCACAACTGCCTTGGACTAGGTTGTCAGGAGAGGTCAGATTCTAGCTTCAGCTGCCCCCCACTTGCCCAGGGATCCCAGGCCAGCCACCTAGTATCTCTGTGCCTCACCCTTCTTGTTTGAAAAAAAAAAAAAATTGTAAAGGTAAAATAAGACAGCTCTGAACTTGGAGGCAACTTGGACAAAAGTGAAAGGCACCATGCAAAATGAGAAATATTTTTCTTGTGCCATTAGGTAGAAGGCAGAGGCCATGTGGTGGCCTGTTGCACAACCTGTCATACTTCCACCGGGACGGCGCGTTTGTCTGAGTAGGAACTGTCAGAAGGCCGGTGTGAGCTGACAGTGACAGGTCTTTGGTCAGGCCTGCTCCGTTGCTCCATTTCTCCATTTCCCCTCTGTAAACGGGGCTAGGAGTGGGTTGGACCAGATGCCCTCTCCTGGTTCAAAGACATGACCAGATTGTCAGTGACAGGCAGAGGTCATGTGACTTGACAGGCCGAGGTCGTGTTGTGACATGCTGACCTGGGGAGGTGGGTCAAGTCCCACCCAGCACATTACTCGGGAAGCCTTTGGGGCGGGGCAGGGCAAGTCGCGACTTTCATCTTTGGGGTCTGGCCCCTCCCGGACCTGGCATCCTGACTCCCCCCAACAGATTGTGGGTTTGGAGAGGGCCCCTCCCCGGGGAAGACTGGGATTGGCCACCAGTGGTCTGGGAAGAGGCTCAGATCCTTCCGCGGGGGGGCCGCGGGGGGTGTTTGTTCTCTTGGGGATTAATGGGGGGGGGTGGGGGAGGGGGAGGCGCGCTCCCGCATGCGCACTGCGGCCCCTCCTGTTGGCTCGTCGTTGTCCGCTGGGCGGGGGCCCGGCCCCGCCCCTCTCCCGTCCGGGCAGCGGCGGCGGCGGCGGCGGCTGCGGCGGTGGCGGCGGCAGCGACGGCGGCGGCAGCAGCCTGCGCGGTGCCTTCTGGGAACGGAATCCCCAGGGCTGCCCCTGGCCCCCATGGCGCATGCGCGGGAGGCCGCTCGGTGATCCGCGGCGGCGGCGGCGGCGGCGGCGCTTCCTGCTAGGACCGGCTGGGGCCGTACCGGAGGCTCGGGCTCCACCGACCCTCCTCCCACTCCCTCCCACTCACCCTCTGGGCCGCAACTGCGCAGGGCGGGGCCGGCCGAACCATGGGCCGCGGTGAGTGCAGGGCCCGGCCCCCCCATTCCGCCCCTCCCCCTCCCCTCCCCTCCAGTCCCTACCCTCTGCCCCCTCCGCGTCCTCTCGGCCCCTTTCCCTGGCCCCATCCGCACTCCCCCGCCCTCACCTGCCCCCACCGTTTCCCTCTCTTAACTGCTTGACTTTTGCCTTCTTCACCTCCCTCCCCTCAGTGCTTTGCCCACCCTCCGCCCGCCTTCTCCCCAAGTTCCTTCCTACTTCGTGCGCCTTCCCCTCCTCCCCAGGCGAAGGGAAGCAGGCTGGGTGACAGGGCGCCTTGTTATGAGAGGGAAAGTTTTGAAGCCACCCGTGTGGGGTAGGAGCGATGGTGAGGTTGGGGAGAGACTTGAGGGGCGGCCCCACATATTAGAGAAGAGTCCCTGTTGGAGCTAATTTGAAGTCTGTGGGTAGGAGGTGCTGAATCCCTTGCCTTAGGTTTGGAAGGAAATCAGGAGCTTCTCAGGATCCCGGGAGAAGACAGAGCTGTGATTCCAACCTTTCTTAAGACCCAAATGAACCAGATCAGCAATGGTGGGGGCGAGTTCTATTGGTACCACCCGAACAAGCAGTTGGGCAATGGTCTGGTGACCTGTGGGGCAATCTGTACTTTTTATATGATCTCCCTGGGGGGTGGGAAACCTCCTACTGGCCGGGCATTAGGGGAATTTGCCCACACTCCTGGATGAAGTCTTGTCTCTGACCGGACAAAAGGACCCTGCTCTTTATATGTCTAGGCTGTGATTCCTTGGTCCCTGGGAGTTGAGGCTTTGACCTAGGGACTGCATATGAAAAAGGTGGATTGTGGACTCACCAGCAGATCCCTGAGATTTTTATGGGCGCTTACTTCATTAAGGATCTTTTCCTTGCGAGTGTCTTGAGCTGTTGTGCTCTCTTGAGTTGGGCAGATTCCTGACAGTCCCTTCTCTCTCCTGCCTTGCAGGTGTGGGCTAAGCTGGCGGCCCCGGCTTTAGACTGGACCCCACAATGTTTGCAGAGATGTTCAGGTAACCATGGTGGGTGGGATGGCAAAGGGTTCCCCCTCATTCAACCACCCAGCTCTCTAGGGTCTCCCTACAACCTATGACTTCATGGAGTACTCCCTCAGGTACCCAGCCCAGTTGAATCCTCCTAATGCCCATGGATGTCTGTTATCAGGCACGTGGGAGCTGATTACACACAATGAATGGGGGCAATGAGAGCAGTGGAGCAGACAGACCTGGGGGCCCTGTGGCCACATCTGTCCCCATCGGCTGGCAGCGCTGTGTTCGTGAGGGTGCTGTGCTCTATATCAGGTATAGATTCTCAGAGTTCCCTGAATTGTATCCCCAGGCCCTTCAGTTGCCTGATTTGTCTCCCACCCTACCTCTCAAAGCTCAGATCTCTGGTACCCTGTTGCTCTCCTGTTCCTCCTTCCTTCCTCACCCTTTTTACTGTCTCTCTGAATCTACTCTCCCTCTCTGTCTCTTCCCATATTCCTTACCCTCTGCCCTTCCTAGGAAGGTATTTGACTAAGGAACTGTCATTTAGGAGTGTCTCCTAATTCAGTGTCAACTAACCCCATCCTCTCTGACCCTTCCCCTCCCAGCCCAAGTGGCACCGAGCTGTCTTCCTTGGAGCAAACCCGGAGCTACCTCCTCAGCGATGGGACCTGCAAGTGCGGTCTGGAGTGTCCACTCAATGTCCCCAAGGTCAGAGTGATGAGGGGTCCCTGCCAGAGAGTACAGGGATAAACCTAGACTTAATGCACATCACTGCCCATGGTAGCCTTTGGCACAGATCCCATCCCCTCAGGGTCCCTGTCCATGCCTTTTACCTCACAGGTTTTCAACTTTGACCCTTTGGCCCCGGTGACCCCGGGTGGGGCTGGAGTGGGGCCAGCATCAGAGGAAGACATGACCAAGCTGTGCAACCATCGAAGGAAAGCCGTTGCCATGGCAACCTTGTACCGCAGCATGGAGACCACCTGCTCACACTCTTCTCCTGGTGAGTCTTCTCTACTTTATAGAAGGAAACTGAGGACAACTTAAAGGGCCTGGAAGAGGAATGATGGGAAGTTTTATGGGAGCGATCAAGAAGCGTGGAGTGGAGGGCAGCTTGGTGACAGGAGGGCACAGGGAGGTTGGGAATTTTTGAAGCTAACCCATCATTTCTCATTTATTGCAGGAGAGGGAGCGAGCCCCCAAATGTTCCACACTGTGTCCCCAGGGCCCCCCTCTACCCGCCCTCCCTGTAGAGTCCCTCCTACAACTCCACTTAATGGGGGTCCTGGCTCCCTTCCCCCAGAACCATCCTCAGTTCCACAGGCCTTCCCCCCTCTAGCAGGCCCTGGGGGGCTCTTCCCACCAAGGCTTCCTGATCCAGTCCCCTCCGGAGGCAGCAGCAGTCCCTGTTTCCTCCCAAGGGGCAATGCTCCCTCTCCAGCTCCACCTCCTCCACCTGCCATTAGCCTCAATGCTCCCTCATACAACTGGGGAGCACCCCTCCGATCCAGCCTGGTGCCCCCTGACTTGGGCTCTCTTCCAGCTCCTCATGCCTCCTCCTCACCACCTTCAGATCCTCCTCTCTTCCACTGTAGTGATGCCTTAACACCCCCTCCTTTGCCCCCGAGCAATAATCTCCCTGCTCCCCGCGGTCCCCCTGGTCCTTCCACTCAACCACCAGTGTCTTCAGCCACTATGCACCTGCCCCTGGTCCTGGGACCCCAGGGAGAGGCCCCCATCGTGGAAGGCCCTGGGGCACCCCCCTTCCTTGCTAGCAGCCTACTCTCTGCAGCGGCCAAGGCACAGCGTCCCCCCCACCCCCCTCCCAGCACTTTACAGGGCCAAAGGCCCTGTGCCCCACCACCCTCAGCTTCCCACTCATCATCACCCCGTCCCACTCAGCGCCGTCCCCGCAGACCCCCAACTGTATTGCGATTGCTAGAAGGGGGAGGCCCTCAAGCCCCTAGACGGAGCCGTCCTCGTGCCCCTGCTCCTGTGCCCCAATCCTTTTCTCTCCCTGAGCCATCCCAACCTATTCTCCCTTCTGTGCTGTCCCTTCTGGGACTCCCCACCCCTGGCTCTTCCCACTCTGATGGAAGCTTTAACCTTTTGGGGTCAGATGCACACCTTCCTCCTCCCCCAACCCTCTCCTCAGGGAGCCCTCCCCAGCCTAGGCACCCCCTCCTTTCCTCCCTGCCTGGGACCTCCAGTGGCAGCCTCAGCAGTGTGCCAGGTATGTAACTGAATGAGTGTGGTAGAGCCCTTGCCCCTGGGGTGGAAAAAGGCAGCCAAGGCATCTAGGGGAGAGTTTAGAACTCTTTGGCAGTTTTCTGGGTTGGGGACCGGGAGGTTGGGCTCTTTGGACATGGGGATAAAGAGTCTCCCTTGAGCTGAATTTTTCTTTTCCTTTGCAGGTGCCCCTGCCCCACCAGCTGCCTCCAAAGCCCCCCTAGTTCCCAGCCCTGTACTTCAAAGCCCATCTGACGGACTGGGGATGGGGGCAAGCACCACCTGCCCTCTGCCTCCCCTGGCTGGTGGGGAGGCTTTCCCTTTCCCCAGCCCTGAGCAGGGCCTGGCACTGAGTGGAGCTGGCTTCCCAGGGATGCTAGGAGCCTTGCCTCTCCCTCTGAGTCTGGGGCAGCCTCCACCTTCTCCATTACTCAGCCACAGTTTATTTGGCATGCTGGCTGGGGGAGGGGGACAACCGCCCCCTGAGCCCCTGCTACCCCCACCAGGGGGACCTGGCCCTCCCCTAGCCCCAGGCGAGCCTGAAGGGCCTTCACTTTTGGTGGCTTCCCTGCTTCCACCACCCCCTTCAGACCTCCTTTCACCCCCTTCTGCACCTCCTAGCAACCTCCTAGCCTCTTTCCTGCCTCTGTTGGCCCTGGGCCCCACAGCTGGGGATGGGGAGGGGTCTGCAGAGGGAGCTGGAGGTCCAAGTGGGGAGACATTTTCAGGTTTAGGAGACCTGCCCCCGCTACTGTTTCCCCCACTTTCAGCCCCCCCTACCCTCATAGCTTTAAATTCTGCGCTGCTGGCTGCCAGCCTGGATCCCCCCTCTGGGACGTCCCCTCAGGTGAGGATAGGGGGTGGGACAGAACAAGAGGTAGAATCAGAGATGGGAGCTGGGAATCAAAGGCTTTCCGGTTTCTGCTGAGCTCTTCCTCAGGGCCTTTGGGGAAGGCTTAGTGCTTGGCTAAGGGTAGGATAGCTGTAAGAACTGGGTCTGTATTTAATAAGTGTGGCCTACTTCACGTGAGGCTTTAGATTGAATATGTGAAAGTACTATAAATGTATGGACTACTTTACATATGTATGTATGATAAGCATTCTTTCTCCTTAGCCCTGTGTCCTGAGTGCCCCCCAACCTGGACCACCTACCTCCAGTGTCACCACGGCAACTACTGACCTGGGAGCCTCCTCTCTGGGCAAGGCCCCCTCCAACTCAGGGAGACCCCCCCAACTCCTTAGCCCTCTGCTGAGTGCCAGCCTGCTGGGTAAGTCTGAGGGCAGACTCTGGTATGGAAGAGAAGAAAAAAGGCAGTAAAAATTGGGAGGTGCAGGTGGATGAACTGGGGAAGAGTCTTTGACCACTGGGTAAAGCCTAAGAGAATAATAGGATTTGTTCAACTTAATTGGTTTGCCTAGGGAGACCCCTGACTTTATAATTCAACAGGTGATCTGTCTTCGCTGACCAGCAGCCCTGGAGCCCTCCCCAGCCTGTTGCAGCCTCCTGGCTCTCTTCTCTCTGGCCAGTTGGGGTTGCAGCTCCTCCCTGCGGGGGGAGCTCCTCCACCCCTCTCAGAGGCTTCTAGTCCCTTAGCCTGCCTGCTACAAAGTCTCCAGGTGAGGGTTTAGGGGAGTTTTTCCCCAAACTGGAAATATGAGCATTCTGAGTTACAAAGCAGACTGATTGAGATTTTATTTTTTTGCCTGTAGATCCCTCCAGAGCAGCCAGAAGCCCCCCATCTGCCCCCTGAGAGCCCCACCTCAGCCCTAGAACCAGAGCCTGCTCAGCCTCCCCTCAGTGCCTTAGCCCCACCCCACAGTTCTCCCGACCCCCCAGTCCCTGAGCTGCTCACTGGGAGGGGGTCAGGGAAACGGGGCCGGAGGGGAGGAGGGGGACATAGGGGCATTAATGGTGAGGCCAGGCCAGGCCGGGGTCGAAAGCCTGGCAGCCGGCGGGAACCTGGCCGATTAGCCCTCAAGTGGGGGGCACGTGGAGGCTTCAATGGACAAATGGAACGGTCCCCCAAAAGGACCCACCATTGGCAGCATAATGGGGAACTGGCTGAAGGAGGTGCTGAGCCCAAGGATCCATCCCCTCCTGGGCCCCATTCTGAGGACCTTAAGGTGAGTGCAGTGATGGAGGTCTGGCTGAAGGGCTCAGGAATGGCTGTGGCCATGCTGCCTTTTCTTAACTTTCCCTACACACACAGTCCACCTTTTCTCAGGCGCCTCCAGGGGTAGTCAGAAAGTCTCGTCGAGGCCGGAGGAGAAAATACAAGTGAGTATTGGGCCCACCACAATCTTGCCCTTTTCTCAATTCTTGCTGGGTTTGTAGAAATGATTAAAAGAAGTAGCTTGGTTTTCAAAAGGGCAAATACTTATTTGAATATGAATAAGGATACTATGCCTTTACTGTCCAAATGTAGAAAGTTTCCCACCCAAACTCTGAAATTCATCTGGTGCTTGGGGAGGTGTTCCTGATCATCTGTGCCCCTTATTGCAGCCCTACCCGGAACAGCAATATCTCCCGCCAGGATGTTGTTACCTTGGACCCCAGCCCCACAACCCGAGTAAGTGTGTACCAGTGGGTGGGTGGGAGGGTATGTATAGGGATTGGCAGGAGGAAAAAATGGTTAAAGGGAGTGGGGAGAAAATAAAAGACTTATTGATACCTAACTGTTTGATCACTTCTTTCGACTTCCCCTCTTGTATAGGCGGCTGTCCCTCTGCCTCCCCGGGCCCGCCCTGGCCGTCCTGCCAAAAACAAGAGGAGGAAACTGGCCCCATAGCAGCCATACCTGGAGCTGGATCTGACCCTGACTGGGGAAAGCTGAGTGCTGAGCCTTGGGAGCCCCTGCCAGCCACCTGCACCTGTGGACAGTGGGTGGGGGCACTACTCCCCACTCAGAGCACAAATGCAAGCCCTTCCCCTACAATCCCATCCTGAGCCATTGCAGGGGGTAGGGAAGCTCTGCCCCTCCCCCCAAAGCCATGTCACTGAAAAGGCCTTGGGGGGGAGGGGGTATATGGCCCGCTCCCACCAGGCTAAGGGGAATACCCCCTTCCCCAGGTCTTTTATTTGTTTAAGTTATTTTTGCACAAATGACTCTTTTATATTTAATTCGACTTCATTGCCTCCCTTCTTGAAGCCAACAGGCTCAGTTTACAAACCTGTGAGCTACTGTTGGCTGCTGTCCTCCTTCCCAGTGAAAGGTACAAAGCAATAAGCATCATGCATCCTCCCCTCACCTCTCCAACACCCCTCTGTCTCTGGCTCAGGTTGCTCAAAGCACAGATCCTCTCTTACCCCTGTCCCCAGGTTTGAAACACATAGCCTCATTTCAAGGTGTAGCCAGCTTCCATCTTCTGGGATAGAAAAAAGGGGTAAGGGGATAAAGAGAGCCCTCTGGGACTCTCCCCCCATACACACTACACTGCCCCTTCTCCCCTCCCCCCATCAAAATGCTCAGAGACGTTGTGATGATGCGACTGAGGATTATGCAACGTGGTCCAACCGGAGCGGCCAGCATGACCAGCTGTCCAGGGGCTGCCTCCTGCCTTTTCTTTTGTAAAGACAAGACCCTTGGGAGTTTTAATTCTGTTTTGTACTTGCCCTGTGGGGCCTCCACTGCTTTTCTATGGGAGATACTCTTAATTTAACAGATGAGAATATTTTGAAACTCTGGCTCTGACTCTGTACTCATTTTTTCCTTAGTTCTTTGGTATGAATGGGTTACAATTTAACTCCTTCTCCTGTAGTAGATAGTAGCTTAGCCTGCCTATTATGCTATGAATGTCTCAGTGCTGCCTCTTCCCCAGGAAACACAGCAGAGGCCACACAGAGTACAACAGCATTTAATGGTCAGAAACAGTTGTACAGTGTTACAATCAGCCACAGAAACTGCTGCAGGACAAGACCCAATCCTTCCCACACAGGACAAAGCAATATTGGACATGACCTGGCATGTGGCTGGGCCCAGGACCTGAGGGGAGACCACCATCTAATATCCCCAGCTAGCCCTCTAGTCATCAGAGGAGGGGTATAAACCCCACATGCAAGAAGAACCATTTGTGCCCAGTGTCAAATGGGATGGGATGCAAGAGCTACAATTACGGGAAAACTATGTAACCTGTTAACACAGTTCAAAGGGGTGGGTATTACCCCTGTTCTCCATCTCCCAAGGGGCTCACTTTCCCAGTTTCTTCATCCGCTCATCAATGTTGGCAAAATTCCCCTCAACTGTGGACAGGTTTTCACGCATGGTTGTCTGTACCTAGAAAGTGATAGAGATGTTTTATTCTTTGTCAATTCCAGGTGCTTACCTAGCTGAGGACCTAAAATTCTTAGGACAAAATGAAATGGAAACACAGCTTACGGGCCTCAGAGCAGGGAGGTTATAGCAGTAGTTTTCAAACTACTCTTGGAGTACCATGGACCTAGGTCAGGGTCTGCCAAGCAGGCAGGATTCTTAAGCGGGTCAAGTAAGATTTTGTTGAAATAGGGGTTCACTGATTAAAGTTAGAAAATTGCTCCAGAGGAAGAACATTATACCAAGTAAATTTTTTCACTTATTTTGATGGTCCTGTGATGCTGGTCTCTCAACTTTAATGTTCCTCCTCCCCCCAGCACTGAAAACTGTGTCTCAACAGAAACCAAGGCCTCATTATGTGCTGGACACTGCTAAAAGAATGAAGGAAGAAGGTGAAACTCACTGCTCAGAGTCAGAAATGAAGTGGCAAAACCAGGTTGGAGCCTAGCTCCTGACGTGAAAGCCCACATTCCTCCCAATGTACTATGCTCAGGAGAACCTGGATGAGGACCCAGAGAGGGTAAAGCTAAGCTGAGACTACAGAGGAAAAGGGTAGGTTTCAGAGGAAAAGCTGATGTTTATTGAACTAACAATTCACCCAGGTTATTTAACCTCATCCACATAACTCTGAAATAAGTACAATTTTCCAGAGGGCAAGACCGAAGTTCATAGGCTAAGTTTCCACAACCACTGAAAAACAGTGTGAAGACTCAAACCAAGGTCCTGCTACAAACGATGCCACCAAAGGGGCTAAGGCAGAAAGCACTCTGAGATACTCAGAAGACACTCAGCTGGAGAACCTGGTCTGTGTGTCTGAAGAAGGGAGGCAACAAACCAATAAAGGGGCAGACCTGGGTCAAGAGGGTGGTGTTGTCCTTGAGAGAACTAGCGATCATCTGCTGTGTGGTGTCCAAGTGTGTCAGGAGCTGACCAAACTGCATGGCTACAAAAGAAAGGTATGGGGGAGGTTAGAATGCAAGACAAGAGGAAAGGGAATAGAAGTTGCCTACTTTCCAATTCCTCTGGACACCCCTCCCACCTTGCTCATGCAGCTGCTTGATGGTGACAAGTCTCTGCACCAGCTCAGGAAGGGTGGAGGCGATGGGGCTCCAGCGCTGTATGGTTTCATATAGCTGGTGCACCTGGAGGGACAGGACAGGGCCCAGAGGAGTTGGCCTGCTTGTCAGTGAAGTACACACTGACTTTACTAGGGTGGGGTGAGGTCAACTAGGTGGGGACAGAGCAAAGCACTACCCTTTCTCAGTTGGCACGGGTTTATAAAGACAGGGACCTGAGGATTCAGTGCTCTCATTACCACCAGGATGACTTGGAGAACATAAGGAAGCAGGAAAGGGTGGAAAGATGGGGAAAGATGTCTTCCCGACCTTGCTTTGTGTATCTGCATCCTCTACAGAAGCTTTATGCTTGGCAATCTCATTCACCTTTCCCAGGACACTCTGCAAACACAGATTTTAAGGCTGATAGGTAAGTGCATCCAGGGCTTCCCAAGTCCCAAGCGATCTGTAATCCACTTTGTCCTCCACTTAATACCTGTAGCCGAGCCTCCACTTGGTCCAAAACTGCAAGGTCCAGGGCGCTCACCTTTGCCTGCAACAGTTCTACAGTCTCCTGGGGGAAGGGGTTGGGAAAAGTTTCATAAAGAAGAAAAGATCAGACTAGGAAGAGGCCACCCCATATTCCACTGAGAGTAATTAATATATAGATGTAGACCTCAAAATCATTCTCCAAGCAACCCGATCCCAATATCCCCTCGTACCCCAAACACTCCATTCTTTTTCACACTCACTGTTAGGCAGGCTCCCTGCAGACCTGCAGAAAGAGGATTCTGGTGGGGAAGAGGAGGGAAGAAATCAGTGATTCTACTCTCTCCATATGATTACCACTTTCCCCATCCTTCCTGTTCTAGCGGGAGCCCACTGGCTGATCCCAGTACTGACACCCTTTCCTGACGCCTCCCAGGATTCTGTGGAATGCTGTGGACCTCAGGCTGAGGGTACAGAATGTGAGGATAAGACTAAGAATAGGAGAGCACCTGACCTGAGCATCCTGATTACAGCGTACAGTTGCTTCCAGCTCTGTCAGGCGCTTCTCAAGTTCTGCAACCTAGGGGGAGAAAGGAGGTGAGATTTGCCATCACCTCCCTGCTGCTGCAGTGGGAGGTAAGATCCTGCTATTCTCTGCGTGTCTGCTTGTAACTCCCCTCTGCTCTTCCCTCTACCAATGGATGCCTTTCCAAGGAACATATCCCTAGTCATAATCTTAAAATCTCAACTGAAAGTAGATGGGTGAGGGGAACACGAAGAATGAGACATCAAGATCATCAGAAGCGCCCTAGCTGGTTTGGCTCAGTGGATACAGCGTCAGCCTGTGGACTGAAAGGTCCCGGGTTCAATTCCAGTCAAGGGCACATGCCTGGGTTGTGGGGCTTGATCCCCAGTGGGGGGCGTGCAGGAGGCAGCCAATCAATGACTCTCATCATTGATGTTTCTATCTCTCTCTCCCTCTCCCTTCCTCTCTGAAATCAATAAAAATATATTAAAAAAAAAAAAAGAGAGAAGCGCTCTAGCTGGTTTGGCTCAGTGGATGGAGCATCGACCTGTGGACTTAAGGCTTCTATGTTAGATTCCCGTCAAGGGTACATGCCCGGGTTGTGGGCTCAATCCCCACTAGGGGGCGTACAGGAAGCAGCCAATCAATTCTCATTTCTATCTCTTCCTCTCCCTTCCTCTCTGAAATCAAAAATATATATATATTTTTAAAAAGATCAGAAGCACCCTCTCCCCAGAACTGATCCCTTGGAGGAAGGCAGGAAAGTCTCTAGGGCCACATCTCCCCTGCCTCCCTCTTGGGCCCCCAATCCACAGTACATACATACTTACTTTGGCAGCTTGAGAGAACTTGTCTTGCTCAGGCCGCGAATGTAGTTCGTAAGTGACAAGGCTGCTATCTGGGAGGGTCCCACTTGTGGTTTTTCCCCCTGAACCAGCCCCTTTGCTGTTCTTTGTTGCCTCCAGCTGTAGTAGTAGGCGCCTAGGTCAGAAGACCAAGTAATAATATCATGACCTGAAGGATGCAGGCCAGCCCAGCCACACTTTCTCATTCTACCTCAGAGTAGCAGCATTAAGGAACCGCTAGGCCATCTCTTCCCTTAACAGCCCTGTCACTACCTGGCTGAGTCCCTCTGCACCCCGATTAGCAACGATTTCTCAACCACGTAGAGCACCCACTTGGCCAGAGCTCCATCAGGGTCAGTAAGGTTGATCGCTGCATCTGGTCCCAGCAGCTTCTCCAGGTGGGAAGCAACCAGCTGCTGCTTCAGGGCTGCCAGCTGTTTAGCCAACACCACGGGGGTCAGCTTCTCCTCAGTGGCTGATTCCTTCACTGTTGTCTGGTATGAAAAGAAGGGTGGCAAGAGTGAACTAAGGAAAAAAAAAAGGGTCAGATCTAGCTGTGGCTGGAAGTCACCTATAGCACTGAATAGAGATTCGTGTGGATCCAGGAGCACAGGGACTCGTTCTCCTCCTGCTGGGAGGTCCTCCTCTGTTCTACAAGTCACAGCAGAGAGGGGAGAAGATAGTTTATAGTTACCTTGATTTTTTCAACTTCAGTTGTCAGCTCTTGGACCTCATGCAATAGTCGCTGGTACTTTTGCTGGGGTGTCTCCTTCACTCCCAGACCCTCTCCAAGCTAGAGAGCAAGCACAAAAGGTGATGTTATACCCCCCAGTACAGGGAACCTCAGGAATTTATCCAAACCCTGGGCTTGAATTGTAATGGTGTTACATCCAACTCAGAATCTACTACACCCTATTGAACTGAGATAGCTGGAGGCCTGGAGACTCTCCAGAGCAAACAGCAGAGGAATAAAGCATCCTCAGATGCATCCTACTGGGTTCCTCTTTCCCCATCCCCTCTGGTTGGGGACCCCCAACCAAAGAGAAACTCAGAATCTGACAGCATCCCTTGATCTCCTGCTAGAGAGGATCACTGTACCTTTCCCATCAACACACACACACAACAAACCATCTCATATTCTCCGGATTCGTATCCTGTCCTCTTGGTTTTTCCAATACGATCTGAGAAATCTGTCAACAAAAGAAGATGAAATTAAGGGCCTGATCTAAGCCCAAGGCAGTCAAGGTCTCAGGTGACAATGAAGGCTTCCCCCAGGGATCTCTATGAGGGACCCTTTCCCAAAGCAAAAGGCACTAAGGCCTGAGGACAGATTTCCCCCCAGCCAATTTACAGCCCAGTCTCACCAAGTCCCTTTGTCCCCACTCTCTTGTCTTTGAACTTGTCATAGGCAGCATTAGGATTGACAATGATGTGCTCTACACTTGTGCTCGTCAGTTCCTCCTGCAGGAATAGGTAGTTCAGGCGCTGGGCAGTCTCATTCACACTCTAGAACTTCCCCATAAAAATCCCCTATATATAAGTAGATTGGCTCCTACTTTCCAAGCTGCAGACCCAGGCCCGACCTAGGAAACGGAAGCTTCCTGGTAAATTGTAGTCTCAGTTGTATAAACATTAACACCCTGATTCAACTGGGAACAGAGGAAGCATAGCCTCCCCACTCCCCCGCCCCAGCCAACTGGGCCCTCCCAGTTATTTGGCACATACCATGCATTCAGGGTAAGAAATGAACCTGACCTTTTAACCTTTACTTTTTACCAAAAGTAAATTTCCTTGCTGCTGAGGAAGTCCACTTTCAAGCTAATTTCCCTTCTTGCTGGAGGAAAAGAAGTAGAATAACAGACAATCAAGCTACCAACTCTAAGAGTGAATATTAGGACTTGAATGTGCTGCTGAAGGGAAGATATCAGCTCTTTGATAGAAAAAGAAGGTTGGCTGGCAAAGAGCCTGACCAGAAGTTCTGTTTCTAAGCTGCCATGAAGTCAGGGAATTCAGGGGAAGAGAGGCAGGCAAGAACACACTGTATTATTTTTTAAGGGACATCTTAGAAGCAACAAGCAGAAGCAGTATCTGCTTGCCAAGAATACCTATGGGCAAGGGCCATAGACAAGTCCTGAAATGGAGATAACTCAGCATCTATTCTAAGAGAAGCCCCAGCTCCAGCCCTCCCTGACCTTTCTGCTGGCTCTTAAGCGCTGAAGCTACCCCATAAACGGGGGACATGGTAAAGAAAGGAAATGAGATTTTACTCTAGAAATTGAGGCAGAGGTTCCCTCCTTACTGGGTATCTACTGGCTGTTCAAATTCCAATAACTACACCAACTCTGGGCATTCATACTGCATGTCTGTCCTTCAATTGTCAGCAGTCTGACAGTGCTCACTACATTACTGAGGGTGGGGGTGGGGGAGAGGGGACATTCAGGAGTCCTTTTCTTTTGGAGATGCTACCTCCACCTTCTACAGAAGGAAGACAAAGTAAGTCTTCTTTCCTTTAGCTGGAATAATGGTTCTCAACCCTGGCTGCACAACAGAATCACTTACAAAATATTAGGCCCTAGCCTAGAGCATCATCCTGATACACCAAGGTTGAAGGTTTGATCCAAGGTTGAGGGTTGGATCCCTGGTCAGGGCATATACAGGAAACAACCAATGATTGCATAAATAAGTAGAACAACAATCTCTCTCTCTCAAACCAATTTTTTAAAACATTAGAAAGAAAAAGAGGCCTGGGCTCACCTCTGTAGATTCTGATTTATTGTTCCAGGGTAGGGCCAGTGCAGTAGGTTGGTTTAAAAGCTACTCAGGTGATTCTAATATTTCTAATATGCAGCCAGGAACAAGAATCTCTGCCTGTGGGTATTGAGGGGTGGGGGGATGATGGTGATAAAGAGACACTGATGGAGAAAAAGCAGCAGACAAAAGCTCCATCCTTCATCTCTGATGTGCTATTAAAGAAGGAATCAGTGTGAGTGGCAGCTTTAAAAGTAAGGGAGGAAAGGGGGTAAGGAGAACTGATCAACTTTGATCTTTCCCTCTTCTTCAGGAAAGTACTGGGCAGAGGGATAAGAGCTAAAGATTAAGGGAAAACAACAGGGTTCAATGTCCCATATGCAAGGGCCTAGGGGAAAAAAAGACAACTGAGTCCTAAATTATCATCTCTTTAATCTTCTCTGAAATGTTAAGGCCTGAGCACCCACCAGCCAAATAACTGTGTGGTCTCTAGCGTCTGTAAGTGTCTGAGAAGGACTCGTGCTCAGGAAAGACAACCATCTTCTCTGAAAGTTGACACTCAGTAATATGCCACTCCTCTTTGTGAGTGCCCTAATCAAGGCCAATGAAGTAGAAACCCATTAAAAAAATTTTTCTCTTAAAAAGAGGAATGGGAGATATAGTCTACAGACCAAAGAAAGAAATTATAGCTCCATTGTGTTAAACCTTTATTATGGGACAGGCACTGTGCAGATGAGAACCTACTTTCTAATTTACTTTCCTAAAAATAGGGAAGGGGTGGAGTAAGAAAGGCAAATACACAGAACTATGAGTTTCAGAGGTTCTGGACAGTAAGAGGGATGGATAATGCTTTCACCTCACTGTTCCTGACACAGAAGCATGTGCTGGGTCAGGAGGGCGGCCTGACACTGGCACCCCTGAGGAGCCCTCTGAGGGTGTGGCCCTGGAGACAGGTGGGCAGAACACTTCAGTCCTCCAGTGGCACCTACTCCACAGTGTCTCAGAGATCTGGGGGCATGAGTTAGGGGCAATGTTATTACAGTGACTTGTGAGGTGGGAAAAGGTTGTCGCTGGGGTGGGGCTGAATAGATGAAAGATTTGGTAGAGACAAAAGGACAGAAAAACAACTGCCCATCACAGCACACCCCACTAAAAAGCAGATGAAAGGTCAGGCTTCTTACCAGCTCCTTGTGGTTTCCCCAGAGGTGAGAAAATCAAGAGTTAAAAGGAAAGGGAGTGGGGAAATGGGGGTGAGGGAGGGGAAAAAAAAAGACAAAATTGTTATTAGCAAATTGTCACATGCACTACATGACAGTCTTCAAACACACTGCACCACAGGGCCCAGGGGAGCCTAGCAAAATTTGGGGACCAAGAAATTTCAGCTCGGGTTGTCACATACCCCCAGAAGAAAGAAGAGCTTGGGTCCCTTTCCTCTCTGGTGGTGAGGATGTCATGAAGCTTTGCCAGTAACAGCAGCAATTCAGGATCATCTGAGAACTAGTAGTTAGATGCTGCAAGCTAGTGGCATGGAACAGGGAAGTGGGGGGAAAGAAGGCTGAGGTGGAGGGGAAGCTGTAGAAATGGCAATGTGAAGCAGAGGCTATGGAGATTCTGAGGACCTGCACTGATTGAGGGTCCATAATTCTCAAGGGGGGAGTTCATGGCTTAAGTCTTCCTGTCCCCTGGTTTCTCTAGTGTAGAAGAATCAGACATTTGGATGACTGAGTCAGTCACAATGAGAGTGCTCATGTGGGTGGTCTGTTATAATTTTAGGTTTAGCAGAATAAAATATGCCAGGTACAGATGGTGAGTTTAGGGAAATACGAAGCACCTGATTGAAGCCCCATTCTCCTTCTCTGCTGCTAAACGACACAGGGCAGATCCTGGTCCCTCGTGCATTCCGTGTTTGATTACTTCTTGAGTGATGGGTAGCTCACCCTGCAGCTCGGAGGGATCCAGAGCAATTCTGCCATGATGTGCTAGCACAATGAGTGCAGAGGACACCAAGATTCACAGCTACCAGCCCATATGCAGAACAGGTTTCTTCAACCCTCTACTCACAAGATTCACAGGGGTTGGAGGGTAGACAAAGGGGAAAGGTGGGAGTATTTAAAAGAGGCCTTATTTTAGTCCAGGCCACACAGATAAGAATCTCATTTCCAGGCAAGACTGGTAAAGAACTACCAGGAAGGGGAATCCAGCTGTACACCCTGCCTCTCCAGGAGCTCTACTGACGGGTAGATAGAAGTGTGAGGGTCAAATGCTTCCTGCTCCAGAGATTTCCGCTAAATATACCTGAACCTCAACCTCTCCATCGCCTGATGCCAGGGTCCACCCTAGCAGACTCCTCCCTCAGCTCAGGGTAGAGGTGAACCTGGGTCCTGTGGTCTAGGCTGGGATGTCTCTACAGAGTGGGTGTATGCGCTCACAGTTGCATGCATACAAAACAAGGGGAGGCACACACACTACACATTTCTCTTACTTGCCCCACAAAGCTAAAATCAGTTTGGGAGAAACTCAAGGAGAAATAGAGGACAATGGGCCGTAAATCAAGTTCAAATCATGAAGAACAATCAGAATCAGGAGGACAGAAAAATCAAAGAAAAGGAAAATGGCATTATTAGTTTGCAAACAATATATGCCACTTCCAGATCTGTCCTATGGAGAATGATGAGATTTTAAGCCAGGGGTGGGCAAACTTTTTGACTCGAGGGCCACAATGGGTTCTTAAACTGGACCGGAGGGCCGGAACAAAAGCCTGGATGGAGTGTTTGTGTGAACTAATACATGTTAACACTGCTGCTGGTGAAGGAGAGAGGGGAGAGCAAGAGAACCCTCTGCTCTTTCGGCTCCGCGGGCCGTAGTTTGCCCACGGCTGTTTTAAGCATAATTCCTGTAACCTGGAATAGTAACAGTCACCATGGAAACCTACTACACCCAGCCACCTTGACTTGGAAATTCTAAGTGCCCTGATACCAGGTACTAGCTTATCTGGTAGATGATTCCCAGTCCCTCTCACTAATGAACTCCCAGACTCCCCAGGGCTGTTTGGCTAAATGACTGTGCCTAGAGGCAAAACCTGAGGTTCTAGATCAGATAGGGGGGAGAGGCCTGTTCAGGCTCTATGCCAACACTGCAGCCAGAGGGACTTTGGAACCATGAAGACAAGGAGCATGGATAGTACAGAAGAATAAAACTGTCCAGGATGGACCAACATAGTGCTGAGCAACCATCCATTTCTAAAGGAGGGGAACAGAAACAGAAAGACTCATGAAAGCACAAATAAACAAAGTTATTGCCTTTAAATTAGCATATAATACCCCTTTTGCCTATCCAATTTATCTTTCTGTAAAGGCTCAGCCTAGAATATTAAATTGAGTTTTCCAGGCATAATCCACACACAGCTAAGAAGTGAGGACTGTGGCTGTTCCCCTTGTTTTTCATCCCTGTTTGGAATAGTTTAGTCATTCCTTTTCTCTTAACCCCATTTCAGTCTGAGAAAGGCAACCCCCTTCTAACTCTAGCTCCTGAGTGCCTTATGTGCCCAAGCATTCCTAGCCTCCATGTTTCTATCCCATCCTCCATTGGACAGTTTTATTCTGCAGACTTCCCAAGAGGAAGAGACAATGATTCATGGATCATCATTGTGCTTCTAATCCTTGATTTCTGATCTTTAAACATACGGCCAGCAGGCCCCTTAGTGATCCAGCTAGGGACTCATTAGAATTTAAATTAGCTATAACAATAGCACAGTGGCAGAGCATTGCATGCGAGAGGGCAGATGAAAAAAACATGCAGAGAAGAAGCATCGAATGGTCTTACTTGTGCAAACTAGTGTCCAGGCAAGGTGGTGAGGAGGGAGGATGGGGGAAGCATCAGGAAAAACTCAGGTAAGTTCAAGTGCGCCAACAGTTAATGAACACAATCAAGCATACTCTATGATACCCCAAACTGTAAGGAAGAGAACCTACCATTTGTCATTTCAACCTGGTGCAGTGTCCAGCAGTACCTACCCTTTGGAAAACTGAAGCCTCTGCCAAGGCCCCACCAAACTTTGGCAGGTCACTTTTCCCCCCTTTCACATGGCATTGAGAATAGTTATGGCATAAGGGGAGAAACCAAATCCTACTTCCAGTGAGGTTTTCTAAATTTACTCCCCTTGGCTGGCTGGCATGGCTCAGTGGTTGAGCATCAACTTATGAACAAAAGAGGTCACGGTTTGATTCCTGGTCAGGGCACATGCCTGGGTTGCGGTCTTGATCCCCAGTGGAGGGCGTGCAGGAGGCAGCCAATTGATGAGTCTCTCTCGTCATTCATGTTTCTCTCTCTCTCTCTCCCTCTTCCTTCCTCTCTGAAATCAATAAAAATATATATTCCCCTTGTTCCAGCAGTTCAAAAATCATGAGCAGAATGCCCCACAAACCCAAGGCAGGCTATGGGCCCAGACGAGATGGAATTCCAAATGGGAATTAGCTTTCTGGACAAGACATTTTAAGAAAAGTTTCCAAACAAGCCCATCACCCCAATAAACCCAGGAGAGTCTGAAATCCAGAGAGGAGATCCTCCCAGATTGAGGAAGATGGGGCTAGCCTATACAGTTTTCTGGCCCATTCATTTGAGACTACTTCCTGCTAAAATCATTTTTAAAGGGATAGTAGGAAATTCAGGATCATCTTTACCAAAATTAAAACCCATGGGTTGGCCGGCACAGCTCAGTGGTTGCGCATCGACCTAGGAGCCAGGAGGTCACAGGTTTGGTTCCCTGTCAGGCCATATGCCTGGGTTGTGGGCTCTATCCCCAGTGGAGGGCGTGCAGGAGGCAGCCGATCAATGATGCTCTGTCATCATTGATGTTTCTATGTCTCTCTTCCTCTCCCTTCCTCTCTGAAATCAATAAAAATATATTTAAAAAAACAAACAAAAAAACCCTTCTACTACTGCCCTGGCTAGTTTGGCTCAGTGGATAGAGTGTTAGCTTGAGGAAGGGTCCTGGATTCGATTCCAGTCAAGGGCACATGCCTAGGTTGTGGGCTCGATACCCAATAGGGGGCGTGCAGGAGGCAGCTGATTACTGATTCTCATCATTGATGTTTCTATCTCTCGCTCCCTCTCCCTTCCTCTCTGAAATAAATAAAAATATATTAAAAACAACAAAAACCTTCTACTACTTTCTTCTCCTATCTCCCCATTACGGGAATTGTAAAACTTTTATGTTTAAGTTAAACCAGCAATTACAATCTTTAAGGAATATTACAGGACATTATTTCGTTAGGCAGCCCCATTTCTTCTACAGTGGAGCAAACAGAGAAAGGAGGTTAAAAGACAGGGAGGGTCAACCCTCTCTGACTATTCCTTTTTATTTTTATTAATTTCAGAGAGGAAGAGAGAGAAACATCAATGATGAGAAAGAATCATTGATCGGTTGCCTCCTGCACACCCCCTACTGGGGATCAAGCCAAAATCGAACCAGGACCCTTCAGACCACAGGCAGAAGTTCTATTCACTGAGCCAAACCAGCTAGGGCTGACTATTCCTTCCAATAAAAATCTGAGACGCCGAAAAGGTTCCATTTGAAACTGGTCATATTGGTTGTCTCCAAGGAAGAGAACTTAATGGGCAGACAGTGGTGGGAAGAGAAACTTTCGTTCTATGAGCATATATAACCTATTTTAAAAACCAATAAAATTAAAGTTAAAAATAATCTAGGGCGGGGGGAGAAAATAATCTGGAGACTAAGGCAGAGCATGCTGTTGCCAGGGGTTAAGAAGGTTCCCGAAAACCTCATGGTTCAGTCACAATAGTAGTAATATGCACTGTCACCTGTGCTAGGTCTTAAGGAGGGTAGGTGAGGAGGTAGGCCACTGGTGAGAATCCAAGTCTCATGGACACGAGGTTTCTGGATTATCTAAGTACCACCCACTGCTCCTCAAGTTGCACATTTACGTCAGTATTAAGAGCAGTGGCAGAACCATTACTCAGCTGAATTCCCGAAAGCTGCCCTCCTAAGGCCCACTGGGAAATGCAGAGGCCAAAGACATTAGCTGACATCAGGAAACATCTCAGTAACCACCCCCCAGGCTCCTATAGTAAAGGTCTCCCCATCCTTCTCACTCCTCCCTAGTGAGAGGTATTTATTTAGCTGGGCCTTAAAGGATGGAATATTCACCATCCAGATCCTATACACTTCTATACAGCATCCTAAGCAATGTGCCACAAGAAAAGAATACTTATGGTACCCTCTCTCCCCATTAGATTTTACTAAAATATACTGTTCAGGCTCAGCAGGGAGAAACAGCCAATCAGGGCTCCACATTCAGGTTCTTCCATGCCTGGAATGGGTCTCATCTTTTTATTAAGAGATATCCCATTACCTTCAGAAGGAAAATTACAATGTGTTTTTTGGTTTGGAAAGGGGCTACCTGTTTGTATCAAAGTCAGTGACAAAGGGACAAAGTTCCATTCATTATCTCACCATGAAGGCTTGATGTTTTACAGGTAGTGGCCTAGGCCGGAGTTGAGCAGTATCTGAACTGTGACAGTAGAGTGAAGCCCTCAGCATACACACTCTTGCCCTGTGAGGTCAGAGACAGCTTCCTAATAGGATACCTCTTGGAGAGACAGGTGCATACGTAGGTGCCTGAGCAATGACAACATCTACATTATCTCCAGATACTCAGGCTTGGGGGACAGACTAACATGCCAGCAAGTACAGAAGCCACAAGGAACAAAACACTGAGAGAGGGGACAGGGAAGGTGTTCCCCACAAAGCAGGAACCACTTCCACATAGGGGAAATCAAATAAGGAATAAGTGAGTACGCCAAGCCATACATTATAAGCCAGCAACCAGCATTCTCCAGAACTAACAGCCCCACAGGCATAGCCACAGGACTTACAAACACGCACACTGAGCCTGTTCCCGCTGACTCTTGGTCACAACTTTATTGAGATCTCACACCATCCACATGACCCTAGCCCAGCTCTCTTTGGAAATAACAGAACCTAAAACACATCCTGTAAGACACGGTAACAAATCTCTGTTCCCCTTTGCACTTACATACAGAATTTTCACTATGTTGATTTCCAGTCACTCAATTTTGTTTTTTCCTTCTGTTTCCTCTATGTATCCTAACTTCCCCCATTAGTCTGGGTGACTCTTGAGAGCAAGTGCATTTCTTCCTTGCATTGCACCAAAAATAAAGATTAAACACCTAATAAACAAATTCAATAAACAATGCTAAGTGGTTCCCCTCATTAAAATGTGTCCACAGCTAATTCCTTCCTCCTGAGTTCTTGGACTTGAAAGTGCTATCAGGGCCTCTCCTCTACTGATATAAAAAATGTCTGTTCTTCCTCAAATTTGTTTTGCTCTGACCAGGTCCCTTATCTTTCTTCAGTCTCCAAATAATTTTCTTACTCTTTGCCCGACAGTCATATAAAAGGGTATTCCTCAATACTTCAAAGTCTAGCTCTTGGGAGGATACTAATGAACACATATTGAGTGAAATATTTTATGAACTAGAAGGCCTAGACCTAACCTTAAGCAGTTTATAAAAGCTCAAGCTTCATGATTCATTACCATGGAATAGCGTGCAGGGGACTTAGGGGTCACTCGCCCCAAACCTAAATGTTTTGGGATATTTCAAAGGCCAAGGATCAGATCTTGTTCGTTGGAATTCCACTGACCTGACGCTCCTTCCTGGTATTGCTCACTGGTAGCGGCAAGCCCGCCAAGGCCTTGCCACCAACACACCACCCAGGCTGGGTTGGCATACCCGCTTATCGCCATGGCTCCCCAGAAAAGAGAAAGGGCCTGCCTGGGGGTGAGGTCAGAGTCCAGAGGAGTCCTGAGGCAGCACATAGTCTTACCGCATCGAACTCTGCTTGGTCATCCTCAGGTAGGTCGCTGGTTTCATAAACATCTGGCTCGTTCCTGGCCTGCGGGTAGAAGCAGTGACCACCTGACTTCATTACACAGCACCCACCAACACCCCTGACCCTATTTCATTTGAACAAGTTAACAGAGAAGGCAGGCTGTGATGCCAGAATCCTGTCCCTTCGCTTCCACCTGCCCAGGTAACTGCAGTTCCCATATCTTACAGGGATAGGGATGACAGTGGGGACAGTTGGGACTTGATGGTAAATGCTGAGTATAAGTGATGACCAAGACGTTACCCTAATCAGAAAGGGCATGGGTCCTTGGCAATCCTTATGTCATCAGTAGGAAAAGGGCTGTCCTCGCGTTAGGTCCTGTACACACTACCCTGGCACAAGGGTTAAGAGTGACTCAGGACCTTAGTACCCAAGGTCCTGTGACCCAGCCCCCAACCCAGGAATGCAGGTAGGGCAGCACACAGGGGGTCCATGCCCGCACGTGCGGGGCGGGGTGGGGTGCCAGGGCACTCCCCGGGGGACAGAGTTTTCCATCCAGCACAAGGGTTCTGGCAGGATGCAGGCCATCACTAAGTGGCCGGATGTGTGTGTCTGGGTGGGGATGGGAGGCTCATGGGAAGATGTGGGGACACACGGGTGGTGTTGACACGGGAGGTAGAAACACTCGGGCCCAGTGATATGGGCCCGGAGACGATTTCTGGGCCGAGAACCCGGCGGCGGCCGGAAGAGGGGCCCGGTAGGCCGACCTAGGCCTGGCCCAGTCGGATCAGAGGAGGCCGGAAGGTGCTGCGGCTCGTCCGGAGCGAGCGGCGGGAGCCCTGGGGGTGGTGCAGGGGCTGCAGACGGGAGGGGTCACAGGTTGGTGCCTGTTGGGGGTCCTTAGGAGGTCGGGGGCGCGGTTCTAGGGAGCCGAGGCCGGCCCTGTACTCACAATGCCGGGAAGGTCGGCGTATTTAGGGTCCGCCATGGCGGCGGCGAGGCGGGTTTGGGGGACCGGGGCCTCGGCGAAGCCGGGGCCGGAGTTCGGGTGGGGGAGAGGCTGGGTCCGGGTCCCGGGCTAGGCGGCGGCAGAGGGAGTGGCGGAGGAGGCGGAGGAGTAGGAAGTCTCGCGACAGCTGAAGCACAGGAGGACAGAGCAAAAGTCGCGAGAACAGCACGCTACCACACCCGTGTAGAGGCCGGGACTGGCGAGAACGAGGCCAGGGAATGAGGTAATGGCGGGGGGCGCCGACTGGGATTATGGGATATGTAGTCTTGGCCCACTGGGGCTTTGGCGGGCGATGACAGTAAAGCGCTTTTTATTTCATCCGACCTGTTTTCTTTAGTTTTTACATCAAGCCTGTGAAAGAGCTTTTCTAATTCCCGTTCTTCAGATAAACAAGTTTGGACTCCCCAGAAATCAAATGACTACATAAAAATAACACAACTAGGCATGTTGTGACACAGCCAGGACTCCAAAAACAAGGATAACAAACTTTAATAAAGGCTCAGTCTTGTTGGGAATGAACAAGGTAAGTCACCTTCACCATTTAGGACTGTCATAAAATACAGGAAGCCTCGTTAAATTTGAAATAAGCAATAAATAGGCTTTTAAAAAATGTTTTATTGATTTCAGAGAGGGAAGGAGAGGGAGAGAGAGAAACATCAATAATGAGAGAGAATCATTGAACCGCTGCCTCCTGCACAGCCCCACTGGGGATGGACCCTGCAACCCTGGCATGTGCCCTGACTGAGAATCAAACTGCAACCTCCTTGTTCATAGGTCAAAGCTCAACCACTGAGCCACACCCCGGTTGGACCCATAAGTGTGTCCCATACCATATTTGGGACATAATAGCACAATAAATGTTATTTTTTATTTGAAATTAAAATTTAACTGGTTATACTGTTTTTTGTTTGTTTGTTTGCTTGTTTGAAATATATTTTTATTGATTTCAGGGAGGAAGAGAGATAGAAACACCAAAGATGAGAGAGAACCACTGATCGGCTGTCTCCTGCATGCCCCACACTGGGGATCGACCCCCAACCCCAGCATGTGCCCTGACCAGGAATGGAACTGTGACCTCCTGGTTCTTAGTTTGTTGCTCAACCACTGAGGCATGCTGGCTGGGTTGATTATCCTATTTTTTTCTTCAAATCTAGCAATCCTATCCAAGTTCATAGGTAAGTGATGGCTCTATGTCTGAACACCCTCTGTGCTCTTAGCCACTTCACTGGTTTCAGAGCTTTGAATTTGACAGTTCAAGAAAATTAAAACAAAATTTAAAAAAAAAATTAAAATAAGAACAACAAAGTTTTGCGAGATAAGCATAGCATTGCTTCCTTTCATTTTGCCAAGTACATTAAAGGAAAAAACATCTATTTACTATTGCCATCATTCCTTAGCAGGAAAGTAAGAAGCACATACTCTCAGAATAAATTCTGCTTTATGAAAAATCACACTGCGTGTGTGTTTAATTTTTGCGGAGGGGTGGGGAGGGCTTACCCATAAACCTTTGTCTCTGACCAGTGACCCTCCATGGACTAGCATTTTGAAAGTCCTTTACTTAAGGACGCCATGCTGGAGCCCCTGGAGGCCTGAGGTTGGGCTGTTTCCCAGGATGTACCCTAAGCTTTCAGGCTGTTGCAAAACTTAGAAATAGTGACAGACCAAGTGACTAGAGAGATGCTTATTTTCCTGAGTTTAGAACTCATTGTCATTCTGTGCATCCTCCCTTGGCTCCTCACCAAGCCTCTATCCCTCTTTCTTCATTGTCCTTTGCCTTCCTTTGCAGTTTATTATCCTGAACCCTTCCCCTTCAGTTTCCTTAAAATTCAAGGTGGGTTAGAGGTATAGGTCCAATTTTGGAAACCCTCCCAGTTGAATTCTGAATGCTTAGGTCTTGTCTGGCCAGGCCATCATTCTCTCCCCTTGCCTCATAGTGCCTAAGTGACCTTAGACAATTGTTAGGCAGAACCTCTATCCCCTCCTCCCTTCTTCCATCACCCTGCTCCTCCCCTTGGCCTAGAGCCTCAATTCCTGCAGTCTAACTCTGTTGGCTAGCGGAGGCCTGTGATGTGGAGAAAAATCAATTTGGCCAGCTTCTAGATAGTTCTGCCCAGGGGCTGCAGCAGAAGTCTGACCTAAGGGCAGGAAGGACAAGTAATCTCTAGGCTTGGCTTTTCTTTCTTTCTTTTTTCTTTTTTTTGGCCAGAGAAGTGGGAGAAACAGAGAGGGAAGGGGGAGAAACAAAAGAAGAAAGGCCTGAGATGTTAGGACTCTGTCCAATAGTAACTGGGACAGGAAACACACTCAAATCGGTGTCTAAACCTGCCTGAAACCCAAATTCAGAAGTCTACCCCAGAAGTCCTCTCTTAAAGTCCCTCTGGCCTTGCCCACCCCATCACTACCCCGCCTTCACTGCTTCCTGACTCCCGTTCTCTTGCAAAAGTTACTGCTACCCACGTTCATCATTCCAGGCCCAACCTATGAGGCAAAAATGAAAATTTTATCTGCTCTTGAATTCTGATAGCCCAGAATGGGAGCTTGTTTTCCTTCAAACTGAGGACCTGGAATGGATGTGGGGGCATAGCCGGTTTGGCTCAGTGGATAGAGCTTCAGCTGCGGACTGAAGGGTCCTGTGTTGGTTTCTGGTCAAGGGCAGGTACCTCTTACCTCAGTTGCTGGGCTCGGTTTAGGGCTGGATCCCTGGCCCTGGTCGGGGCACGTGAGGGAGGCAATCAATTCATGTGACACATCGATGTTCCTCTCTCTGTATCCTCCCCTCCTTTCCACGCTTAAGAAAATCAATGGAAAAATATCCTTGGGTGAGGATTAACAACAACAACAAAGCCCTAGCCAGTTTGGTTCAATGGGTAGAGCGTCGGCCTGCCTGCGGACTGAAGGGTCCTGGGTTTGATTACCGCCAGGGCACATGCGGGGGTTGTAGGCTAGATCCCCAGTAGGGGGCGTGCAAGAGGCAGCCAATCAATGATTCTCTCTCATCATTGATGTTTCTATCTCTCTCTCTCCCTCTCCCTTCCTCTCTGAAATCAATAAAAATATATTACAAAACAACAACAAAAAGGAATGTATGTTGGGGACATAGCAGACTGCACCCCTGTATGTAGACGGGAAGGGAATAGCCAAACCTCTCCTGATACTCTTCTCTGAAAAAAATGGGACCTGGACAGCCATCTCCATGGGGTATAGGCCACTGCCCTCGAAGGTTGAGTGGGCTGGGGTGTGTGGAGAGGGAATAAGAAGTGTGCTCCCAATTTGGAGAGAGGATTGTGACGGGGTGGAGGGTGCCCTGGAGTAAAGGGGGCTGGAAGGGGCTGGACAGGCCCTCCCCAGACCCCTTATTCCTTTCAGAGGGTGGAGTCTGGGGGAGGGACAGACAGGTTAGGGATGTGGGATGCAGTGAGTCACTTGGGCAGGGAAGGGGTGAGGACAAGGTTATCTTCGAGAGTTAGGGGTGAGAAGAGGAGGCAAAGGGGAGGAAAGGTGCCACGGTGGGTGATGGGCGTGGAGCGGCCCCCACTCCCCGCGGCCAGGGAAGCCCCGCCCCGCTCCTCGGTCGCCGCCCCGCCCAGGCCCGCAGAGCGGCGCTGCAGCGCGAGGGGCGGAGAGGCAGAGCGCCCGGAGAGGACCAGACGCCCAGGTCGCCCGCATCCCGCTGCCGCAGGAGAGAGGAAGTGCGCCCCGGCCCTGCTCCCCAGCCTGCACCCGGGCACCCCCAGACCTTTCTCGGCCCCAGAGGCCAAGCACCTGCCCTCCGCCTCGGCCTCCGCGGAGCTCCCTCCCTCGGAGCACGCACCTCCTCTGCCGCCCAGGGAGTGCACCAGCCCCAGCCGGCGACCACCATGACGGAGACCAACAACGAATGCAGCATCAAGGTGCTCTGCCGATTTCGGCCCCTGAACCAGGCCGAGATTCTGCGGGGAGACAAGTTCATCCCCATTTTCCAAGGGGACGACAGCGTCGTTATTGGGGTGAGTGCCTCTGTAGGAGGGCATTTCGGGGAGGGGGTAGGTGGTTGAACCCTACCCCTCGCCGAGCCTTAGTCCCTGCCTCTCCCTCGGTGCCCCCTCTCCGCTCTTCATCCTCCATCATCTTCGCCGAAGCCCCTCCTCTCCCCTGCACCAGGATGGCTGGGTGTGGCCTGGCAGGCCCGCTGCCAAGTCTCTGCAGTGGGAGGGGGCTCTTTCCCGCCACCAGGTCACCCCCTTCCCCTTTGCTGCCCCCTGCAGGGTCCCCACCCCTGACCACCAGTCCTGTGTTTTTCTAATGTTTTCCCTCACCCCTAGAGAAAGCGCGTCTTCCCTTTGTTATTGGCTCATATCTCTACCCCCAGCTCCCAGGAAGGGAGGGAAGGGAAGACTAGTGGATGGACTAGGTCCGAGGGGGACAGACCAGGGTCTCTGCGGAGATACAAAAGAGGATGGGCTCTGGGACCCAGTCCTCCATCATTCCCCACAGTAGTTGCAGCCTGGACTTGGAGGGAGGGCACGGGTCTGATGAAGCGTTTTCTGAGAAAGACGTGCAATGATGCCACACCTAGTTTTGGGGAAGCCTCCTGGATCCTAAGGAAATGTCTGCGTTTCCCTCCCAGGTACAGTAGGAAGAGGATTTCAAACCCCCTCCTTCTCCCTAACAAATAAAAATAAGCAGACCCTGAGATCCTAACAAGTATTTGCTTATTCATCCTTTCTGTTGACCCAATAAAAAGTAGCAAGCCACCTCTACTTCATCATGACAGCCCCTACCCGTCGAGGAAATCGTACGAAGGAGAGCTAATATCTGCCGTGTGGTTGTTACTCTACGTGTAATATTCAATCCTCAAAACAACAGTCTGAAGTTGGTGTCAATATTTCCATTTTACGGATGAGGAAATTGAGGCCCAAAGAAGTGGAATGACTTTCTCAAGGTCACACTGTGACTTCATGGATGTGAACCTAAATCTGTGGCTCCAAAGCTCATGTCTTTCCCTCTATGTCATCTTGCCTCCACAGATTTCTATTCTGGTCCTTCATCTGTGATGGCCCAAAGGGAATTTCTAGGGAACTCCTCACCCACCCCTCCTTTCCTAGGTTGGTAGGGATTGCCAGGCTAAGGGCTGAAAGGGTTGGGGTGGAGTCCAGTAGGGCTTGAGGGGTGCTGGGCCAGGAAACTAGCCCCTTTGAGAAGGGAGGGGCACATATGAGGACAGTCCTCAAGGTCAAGAGCACTTCTTCTGTATCTTTGATCCACAGTGCTTGGCACAAGGCATGTTGTTAAAGAAATGAAAGCAAGAAGGGGCGGGAGCCTGGGCCTTCTGAATCAGTGAGAATGGGACTTAGAGTAAACAGGCCTTAGGAAGAGAGCGGCTGACGTGTTCTGTCCCCAAGGGCCCCAGGCTGGCACCACACCGAGCTCTCCCACCCGCACGGTGAACTCAGATGGGTGCTGGTGCCAGGTGTGTGTGCTTATGAATGGGACTGTTTGCCACACTGAGCGGGCCCCCCATCTCTGTCTCAGGGTCCGTAGGCCTCACAGGCCAGTGGATCAACCCTGGGGGACTCCTCTCTGAACAGTCTGAACAGCAGGCATTAGCTATGAGAGTTGGCGCCTCAGGTCCCTCTGAGATATAAAATCTGAGAAACAGGAGGGAGTTGGTTTTGGGGGAGCAAATCTACAAAAGGCTTCTCCTCTTAAGGCTCGCTTCCTTTTTCGTAGATTTTTTCAGGTAAGTCTAAACCAACTCCTCTAGACTCTCTGGGCTGTTCATCTTGGCTTGGTGAGCGTGGGGCATAGGATGAAATTGGGAGAAGGAATTGTGGTGTGGATCTGTCCAATTCACGCAGCTAAGCAGGAGAGACACAGTGGAAGGTGGGGAAGGAAGAGAGATGAGGAGAGGCCGGGCGGGGGGGGGGGGGGGGAGCCTGCCAGTTCAGATTCTAGCTTAGCTACATAGCAGGTCCTTCCTGTCTGTTTTGCCTGATATATGCAGGGCTGTACCTTTGTCTCACTGTATCTTCCCTTGCCTTCGCCCTTCCTGTCACTCTCTCACTCCTAGATAAAGGCTTGTGGGGGGCCATTTTGTCTCAGGCAGCATCCTTGGAGCCTTACTATTCATTTGTCACTCAGGAGGCTGAGGGAGAAGTAATTGTCGAGGAGACCCTTGAGGACCTCAACAAGGGAAGGAAATATCCTACCCCCTTTCCTGGGGCCCAGGGTGTGAGACACTGAGGAATTAATGAAGGGAACTGCTTCAAGATGTCTGGGAGGATGAGGGAAGAGTGACATGGGAGACAGTGGTCAGTCCACACCCAGCCCCTGCTCCTTTCTCTGACGGCTCTCAGCTCTGCCTCTGCAGCGCGGCGGCTGGCTCTGGGCTTCAGGCTCTCTCATTTTCGTGGGCTTTTTTTCTGCGTGGCAGTGGGTAGAAGAATAAGCTGGAGGGGCAGCTCTGTGGGTCTCATCCCTCCCTCAGGCCCCTGCCTAGTCCCAGGAACCTGGGGCCCAGGGCTGAGCCAAAGTTCATGGCCTGAGTCATGGCGGAAGGGTGTCTAGGTCACTGTGTGTGCTGTGGGCCTTGTTTTGCTCTGTATGTCACTCAGAATCCAATGTGACTTTTTCACCAGAACCATTTAAGTGTCTCTTTTTTGGTCTTGGTGGTCAGTGTCCCAGGGCCTGCTTTTCTGTGCAGCTACATTTTTACCAGATGTGGGAAGGGTGACAATAAAGAACTCACACACACACTCACACTTTCTTTCTCTCACTCTTCTTTTTCCCTCCCTCCCTCCCTCCTTCCTTCCTTCCCTCCCTCCTTCCTTCCCTCCCTCCCTCCCTCCCTCCTTCCCTCCACCCCTCCTTTCTTCCCTCCTTCTTTCAAGTATCCGTTACCTTCTACCTTTCTCAGGTAGTTAAGTAGGTTCTTAAGGAGGAAAACCCCCAGAACCATCAAGTACCTCATTTGGAAAAGATAGGTTGGGACCTGCAGGATTATTAGAACAGTCATTATTGTTTGGGGTGGCTGGGGATTCCTTTGTTATTTGAAGATGGGGAGCAGGCAGGTCTCCCCTTAGCTTTGGGGTGAGCCTCATAAAGGAAAATGGAGAGGGGAGATAATGTTCACTGTGGCCCATGTCTCTCCAGCATTACCATGGCAACAATCCCCAGGGGTGTCACCATGGAAATCAGGTCTGGTGCTGGGAAGTTCAGCCTCCATTAAGCGCTTTACTGAGGGTTGAAAGGTTGGTCATCTTTGGACCCTGATTGTAGGCGGGCTTTCCCATTAGTTTTAGTCAATACACATAATGGAAAACTACTGACAGGTGCTGGGAGACACAAATGGGCAAGGAGACAGCAAGGGGGCTTGGAGTGGGGATCACGGACAAGGGAAAGTCCTGGGCTTCAAGACTGAAGAGAGGCTCTCCCGAGAAGGCTGTGGGGAGTGCTTCGGCTGCTGTCTGTGGGAGAGTGTGGGTCTCAGGGGCGCTCCTCCAAGGAGCAGCGTCTCCCTGAGTGTTTCTAATTCATCAAGTCTTCCCGTCTCACATTGTACCAGCTTCTGGGGTCTTGGATTACCTGGGGAGAGCCGGTGAGGGAGGCTCCACCGAGAGGATGGGTGGGAGAATTGCATAATTCTGAAAATTAGGTTGAGGTTGGAAAAACAGAGTGACAAAGCTTTAGTTCTGTCTGGAAACATTAGGAGAAATATCCAAATTGGGGGTGGAGATATATGGAGAAGGGGAAGGAAAAGCCATGATAAGGATCTGACACAGTGTTAGTACTTCAGTTCTTAGATCCCTTTGGCAATGTGAGTCTGGAATCAGATTATTTGAGTTTGAAACTGGGCTCTGCCATTTCTCAGCTGTGTGATTGTGGGCAAGCTACCTACTTTTCTGAACTTCAGTTTGTGCATCTATAAAATGGAATAAAAATAGTATTACCTCCTAGGATTGCTGTGAGCATTAAATGAGATAATGCATATAAACTGCTTAGCACAGTGACAGGTACATAATAATAAACTCCTGATAAGAGTTAGATGTTATTAGTATTATTTTTATATGCCATCTCCCCACAAGCTAGCCTATGACACAATTAGGAAGTGGTTAACATTTTCCCCTCTTACTGGTTGTTTCTCCAAACATCCAGGTCCATAGTATTTTATTACTCTTCCTCTATCGATATCATTTTTTAAATATATTTTATTGATTTTTTACAGAGAGGAAGGGAGAGGGATAGAGAGCTAGAAACATCGATGAGAGAGAAACATTGATCAGCTGCCTCCTGCACACTCCCCACTGGGGGTGTGCCCGCAACCAAGGTACATGCCCTTGACCGGAATCGAACCTGGGACCATTGAGTCCTCAGGCTGACGCTCTGTCCACTGAGCCAAACTGGTTAGGGCTCAATATCATTTTAATGAATATTTATGAAGACCATCCTATGGGCCAAGGATTGTATTTGATGGAATTTAGAAGGAACCCCTGTGTTCCAGAAACTCTCGATCTATGTGGTAGTCCAGGCTTCAGAGTGGTCTCGGCAGAGGCCTGGGAGGGGGCATCAGAAATGGCTTTTGCTAGCTCGGCCTGTGTGGCTCAGTGGTTGAACATTGACCTATGAACTAGGAGGTCACGATTCAATTTCCAGTCAGTGCACATACCTGAGTTGTGGGCTCAGTCCCCAGTAGGGGGTGTGCAGGAGGCAGCTGATCAATGATTCTCTCTCATCATTGATGTTTCTATCTCTCTCTCCCTCTCCCTTCTTCTCTGAAATCAATAAAAATATATATATTTTTAAAAATGGCTTTTGCTAACACATAATTCCCCAAATTCTGGAGAAACCCCCCACAACATACTACAGTCTGACTCAAAGTAATTGGGTGTCAGTTACTTTAAGATATAAATAATGGTGAGATGAGTAGTCTAAAGGCAGAAAATGCAGAAAGCCAATGAATAAAATATTCTCATAAATAACTAGACCAGTGACAAAATGAATTTATCCTGTGTGCAATCAATAGAAAATAAAAGAAATTTACACTTTGACAGAAATAAAAATCTTACGATAAAGAAATGAAAAGCTAGACTTGGAATTTAAGGGAAATGGTAACAGGCCTTCCCAGAACCCCGAAATGATAATCCGTGGCTTTCCCTGCTCATGAGATTACAGAGTGCACCATTTCTAGCTCTTGGGTACATTTTATCCTCACAATACTAAGAATGCCACCCTTCCTCCCTCTCTGGTCTCTTCCTTCTTCCTAGCCTATGCTGAGGGAAAGGGGTTCCTCGGGCAATAAACGCCTTCAGCACTTGGAGAGCGCCCTCCGTTTTAATGCTCCTGCAGCACCCTTTGGGATCCTTTAACTGGGAGTGTTAGAATATGAGAATGAGTGGAGGGGGGGGGGGTGGTAACGGGGCAGGGGGGTGAGAATTATATTTAAGCCCTTTGGCTGCATGCATGGCTTCAAGAGGCATGCAGACATCATTGGTGGAGAAGAGGTGAGAGTCACTGGTCTGAAATAAACTTGGCTTGTTTATTTCTGTTTCTTGGCCAATGGATGGAAGAAACACTGAGTTATATTACAATTCAGGCATCTAGGTTCAATTAAATAATAAAAAACGAAATATATTACCACTGAGGAGGAGAGGCATCAATGCCACTTTAAATTTGTTTATTGTAACACTATGACTTTATTCTATGTATTAAGGATTTTATTATTTGTAATGAAGTCTGATGACAAACTGTACAGATAAAAAGGATGGAAAATTCACAAAAGTCCTATGAATAACCCATAAACTCACTCAAACCTTAAAGAAAGAATCAAGGTAGACTTTTCTTTAATAATATTAAACATAATCTGATTACACGTTAATATATTTTGGTTGTTGACAAAGTTAAAAACAAACAAAAGCACATAGAAGAGACTAAACATCAGTCAAAAGTTCCCCAGCCCCCTCCCCCAAAACACTGTTAACAATTTTATATATTTGTTTTTAATGTTTTTTCTGCATATATACATATATTTTAATTAGTGTATCATAACCTAAATATTGTCTTATAACCTATTTTTTCACTAACAAAATATCAAGGCTATTTTATCATAAATATTTTACATAATTTTATTTTTTGAAATGTTTAATTTTTCAATGTCTTACATGCACATGTGACAAAATTCAAATAATATAAGAAGGTATACAATGAAAACCTTCCTATCTCTCTCCTAGCCACTCAACACCTCTTTCAGAAGGCAACTTTATTACCAGTTTCTTGTGGATCCTTCTAAAAGCATACTATATATTTACAAGCAAATACATATACACATACACATAAACACAAAGGGTTGCATACTATACATACTATTCTTTGATTTTTTTTCTTAACAATGAGTCAGAGAGATTCTTTTATATCAGCACATACAGATCTATCTCATTCTTTTAAACAACTTTTTAACAACTGTATAATTTGTTGTAGGGATATGCCAAGGATGGTGAACCTTTTGAGCTCGGCGTGTCAGCATTTTGAAAAACCCTAACTTAACTCTGGTGCCGTGTCACATGTAGAAATTTTTTGATCTTTGCAACCATAGTAAAACAAAGACTTATATTTTTGATATTGATTTTATATATTTAAATGCCATTTAACAAAGAAAAATCAACCAAAAAAATGAGTTCGCGTGTCACCTCTGACACTTGTGTCATAGGTTTGCCATCACTGGGATAGGCCATAATTTATTTAACCAGGCCCATCAACAGGAACCTGGTTAAATAAATTATGGGTTGTCCTAGTATTTGCTATTACAAACAGTTAGATGACCTTGTATCTATGACTTGCATATGTACAGTATTTTTGTAGAATAAATTTTTAGAAGTGGAGGTCATAAGGTGTATGCATTTAAAAATTTAAGAGCTAGTTCCAAATTGCCTTTCATAGAGCTGGCCCCAATTTATATACAATGCAGTGTATCATCAAACTATTTTGTTTTGGCCACTTTGATAGCTTAACATGGTATTTCATAATCTTAATATGCGTTTCTCTTACTAACAATTAGGTTATGCATCAATTCATATTTTAAGAGCCATTATAACATTATTTTATGATGTTATATTTCATGATAGCACTTACTGAGGTATAAGTTCTATACACTGAGTACACATGTCTTATGCAAACAGCTGGATGAATTTTATAACATATTTTGACACTCATGTAACCATTACCCAGATTGAGATCTAGAGCATTTCTGTCACGCCTGAAAAGTTCCCTCATGCCCCCGTCCTGTCACTATCACCCCAGGCAACTGCTATGTTGACTTCTATCACTATTGATAAGTTTTGTCCATTATTGAATTTCATACAAAGGGAATAATATCGTATGTGCTCTTTGTGTTTGAGTTCCTTCACTCAACACATTTTTGAGATTTATTGATCTATGATGACATCGTTTTACATAGCAACAAGGAATAAAATGTATGTACATGCCATAATTCAATCAATTTCTTATGTAAACCAGTCCCCTAAATGTTACTATTTGAGTTGTTTTCAATTTCTGGTTATTATAAGCAGTGTGACAATAAACACTCTTGTAAGTAAATATTTGCTACAAATATATCTGGGTCAATGGCTACATACAATTCAAGGTTTTGATTATGTATTTCTGAATTGCACCCATAAAAGTTGTACCAGAAAATAATGAGGTGCTCATTTCAAGGAAATTATACTTCCTTGAACCTTCATCTATACTGGGTATTACAATCAAGTTTTTGTTTTCCAATTTGATAGGTGAAAAGTGATGTTCCTGTTATAGTTTCCTTTTTTTGGAAAATGTTGAACATCTGTATTGTTGAACACTTGTATTTTTTCTTCTGTTGTTAATAGCTAGCTCTTGCTCATTTTTTTATGTTTAGTTTTTGTTTTTGTTTCTAATTTATGAGAGTTCTTCGGTAAGAATAGTAATGTCATTGTTTTAAAAACTTAAATTTTTATTATTTAAAATTATGGGTTTTTTATTCTAGAAAAAATTAAAATCTAAATCCAAAATAACAAAAAAACTCCTAAAACCTCACTCTGCAAGGATAATCACTATTAACATGTTTTTTTCTATGCAAAATATAAAAAATATACTTCTTAAAAACAAATAGAATCATTCTTTACATACTTTTTTACACTGATACTATTTTTTTAAAAATATATTTTATTGATTTTTTACAGAGAGGAAGGGAGAGAGATAGAGAGTTAGAAACATCGATGAGAGAGAAACATCGATCAGCTGCCTCCTGCACATCTCCCACTGGGGATATGCCCGCAACCCAGGTACATGCCCTTGACCGGAATCGAACCTGGGACCCTTCAGTCCGCAGGCCGACGCTCTATCCACTGAGCCAAACCGGTTTCGGCAACTGATACTATTTTAAAAACCATATTTTTTGCTTATTATACCTTGCCATATCATTACATATTTTATAACATCATCTATATTTTATTTTTTAAATTTAAAAGCAGTATGTTGACTCTGGCCGGTGTGACTCAGTTGGAGCATTGTCCCATACACCAAAAGGTGGCAGGTTTGATTCCCAAGCAGGGCACATAGCCAGGTTGCATGTTCAATCCCCAGTCAGGGCGTGTGTAGGAGGCAACCCATCAATGTTTCTCTTTCACTTCCTCTCTCTAAAATCAATAATAAAAAAAGAATAAAATAAAAGCGATATGTGGTCATTGTAAAACATTTAGATACCACAGAAAAAATGTAGTTAAGCATATGCTCCTGTCATTCTGTTCTCCAGTACAGCCACCACTAACAGTTCTGTATATAGTCTTCCATATCTTTTTCCTGAGGTCATTCTCTCCATACTCCTTTTGAAAACTGTAATCACATTATATACATTGTTTTTATTTTTTCACTTAACCGATCTTTGATATATAATATATGTGAACCAACCTGGCTTACTATTATTTTTTCCAATCTGGCTTATTTTAATGGGGGTAGAATATAGAGGTCTCATAACCAACATTTTGATGGATGTTTAAATTGTTTCTAGTTTTTCTTTAATACACATCTCTTCAATGAACATCTTTCAGTGCTTAAGCAAGTGTTGTAAAATGAATTCCTAGCAGTGCAATTGTTGCTACAGAGTACACACAGGATGGACATTTAAATATTTAATAGAATTGTCCTCCAGAACGGCTCTATCGGCTTACAGTTTTCCCTTATTGTAGAGAGCGCCTTCCCAACTTCTTCCTCTTGGTGGATTCTGTTTTGGGGCTTCATAGGCTTTCACCACAGAGAGACCAGATAAATATTTCAGGTAGATTTTTATTATAAGCCATATTTTTCAAATCTTTTAAATATTTTTTGTTTTTATTTTTAATTATGAAAAATAAATATTTTTTAAAAATATATTTTATTGATTTTTTTACAGAGAGGAAGGGAGAGAGATAGAGAGTTAGAAACATCGATGAGAGAGAAACATCGATCAGCTGCCTCCTGCACATCTCCTACTGGGGATGTGCCCGCAACCCTGGTACATGCCCTTGACCGGAATCAAACCCAGGACCCTCCAGTCCACAGGCTGACGCTCTATCCACTGAGCCAAACCGGTTTCGGCGAAAAATAAATGTTTTTAATATTAAAAATAATATTTATTAGTTTTCTTTTGTGTACAGAAGTAACAAGAAGGAAACCAAATAATGCACTATTGTTTCACCCTCTTTGACATTAATAAAAAATATATAATATTAAACATGGTTTAAAGATGTCAGCAATCCAGGATAAAAAATGAAAAATGAAAGCCTTCTCTCTTTCATTTTCTCTCCCCAAAGAACACTGGTCATACTTTTGTGTAATTCCTTCTAGAAAAAAAATTCTATGTATATTGATGCACATTCCAGCTCTAGCAAAGCTTTATTAAAACATGTCCCCCAAACTCTGGTGTCCATAGACCTAGAGGTTTATAATTCAGTTAAGTGAAGATGGGCTCTATAGTAAAACAATTTGACAATTAAGTCATAGTTGCTTTATACTGCATGGCAGGAAAACAAGACTGAGAAAAAAAATTAAATATATTTTTATTGATTTCAGAGAGGAAGAGAGAGATAGAAAATCAATGATGAGAAAGAATCATTGATTGGCTGCCTTCTGCATGTCCCACAATCCAGGCATGTGCCCTGACTCGGAATCGAACCGTGACCTCCTGGTTCATAGGTTGACATCAACCACTGAGTTACACTGGCTGGGCATGACTGAGAAAATTGTCACATGATGGAGAACAAACATAGTCTCATTTAATGTTACCAGAAATTTCCCCTTTAAAATTATTAGCTATCAAATATATTATTTGTTTGTCTCCTTGGGTTGTGAATATTTTGTATCTTTTTTTTTTTTTTTTTTGGTTAATCCCAACCCAAGGATATTTTTCCATTGATGTTTAGAGAATGGAAGGGAGAGGGAGAGACAGAGAGAAACATCAATGTGAGAGAGATACATCGATTGGTTGCCTCCTGCATGCACCCCGACTAGGGCCAGGGGACCTGCAACCAAGGTATGTGTCTTGATCAGAATTGAACCCGGGACCCTTCAGTCTTCGGGCCAACACTCTTTCCACTAAGCCAAACTGGCTAGGGCAATTTGTACCTTTAGCATTCTTATCAGCACCATGATTTATAACATGTTACCTGAATTAAGCAAAGTACCTGGAGGTCTGAGTGACTTGCTTCATAATTTCTCCTTACTTAAAGCTAATTCCTTAAAGGTGGACCCATATTTATGATTTCATACAATCTTAAGGGAGCTGTGTTAATGTTTCCATAACATCTTAGCAGCTCAATATATGTATATTTCAATAGGGAACTCTCTCTCTCTCTCTCTCCATATATACTTTGTATCTTTCACTTAACACTTTTTTAAAGTCTTTGCATATCAGGACATATGGATCTATTGAGGAAGATATTTTTTAATTTGGGTAGATTTTTAATGTTAATGAATTGTTGGCACTCTTCATAGCCTATGCCCTGTTGTCTTTTCCCATTTGGTTTCCCAGGGCAGGGGGTCCAAAGTAGTGGGGCGCTACATCATGACGCCCAGACTGAGGTCCCCTCACACAATCTCACAGAGTGACACTCCTCAATGGCACCCTCTACCACATGGACACAACTCTTGGCGTCGATACTAAATTTTGTTTTCCTCTCGTTTCCCTCATCACCATGGTCGTCCATACATATGGATGGTTGAAGGACGAGTGCCTCCTCGGGCTGATGGGTGAGGTCTCAGTATTTCCTCTTCCTCACACACTGCCTGCTCAAGTCTGCCATCTTTTATTTCCGCTCCAGGGGAAGCCCTATGTCTTCGACCGTGTGTTCCCCCCAAACACGACTCAGGAGCAAGTTTATCATGCATGTGCCATGCAGATTGTCAAAGGTAATGGATGTATTTTTGAATGTATTTGTTTAGGCTCCCCATTCCCTATCCCACTTCTCTCCACCAGTCAGTCCTCTTTCTCTGCCGTCTTTTCCAGATGTCCTTGCTGGCTACAATGGTACCATATTTGCTTATGGACAGACATCCTCAGGGAAAACACATACTATGGAGGTGAGGGTCTGATTTCCATGGAGGGTGAGAAATGGGGTGAGACAAAGAAATCTCAGTGCGGGAAGGGCTAGGACTCAAGGGTTGCCTGGTCTAAAGGTAGCTAAGTCCAGAGGATGAACTGAGGAGCAGTGATCTAGTGCACGTTTAATGCAATCCCTTCAGCCTGTTGCAGCTTACCCTCCTTCCCACTACTCCAGTTTTCTTTTTTTAATCTAGAAAAGCAGCAACAATGAAAGTTCAAAGGGCTATTCAGTTCTGTCCCCTTCCACACAAAGGTAGACAGGCAGTGACCATCTCCTCACTTAGGATGGTTCCTATCGACTATGACCTTCGTGTTCACCTGCATACCTCTGTGTCGTCTCATTCTTCCTGAGCTCCAGCCTTATTCTAGCATGCCCTTACTCCCCAGGGAAAGCTGCACGACCCCCAGCTGATGGGAATCATTCCTCGAATTGCCCGCGATATCTTCAACCACATCTACTCCATGGATGAGAACCTTGAGTTCCACATCAAGGTGATCAGGGCATGACCTCTGGGCATCTTCAGCTGGGGACTGGGAGGGGAAGATCTAGTATGAGCTCACTGAGATGCTGGGCACTCCAACTTACTCTCTCTTCTGGTTCCCTCAGTTCCTCTCCCCTGAGATAATTTCTTCTGCTCTTTTCTTCCCACTACTGTTGTTGCAGCAGGTCACATTTAAATTACCTGCAAATTAAAACTACCTGCGCTCTGACACTTCATACTTAAGAGAGGCCCTCTTCACTTCATACTCCTCCTTTCTCCCTAACCAGGTCTCTTACTTTGAGATTTACCTGGACAAAATTCGTGACCTTCTGGATGGTGAGTGGTGTTTAACCCCAATGGATGGCCGGGGGTGTGAGAAGGGCAAGGAAAAGAAAGATCCACATGCTGTTGGGGTTAGGCACTGTTTACCAAGATGCAGAGGGCACACAAGGCACACACATCCATACCTGTGTCCCTTGACTCCCCTCACCAAGATTTCCAAAAACGAAAAGGGTCCAAGGATGAGCTCGGATGCCCAAACCTGCATATAAATAGTCTGAGACGAGCTGGAGCCCTGGGGCTAGAATCCTGGAGGAGGAGAAGCCGAGTCTTCAGTTTGTGCAGGGGAGTTTAGGTTTCACAGGGAGTCTTCTTCCCTTTTGCACATAGAAGAAACCACCATCTGAGTGGACTCCAGGCTGTAGGCGGGGCGGGGGGGGGGGGGGGGGTGCAGTGGAAGTGCTGGCCTTGCTCACCTGTATTGTCTTGATTCAGTGACTAAGACAAATCTGTCTGTGCATGAGGACAAGAACCGGGTGCCGTTTGTCAAGGTGAGAGTGGGGTGGGGCACCCAGTGGGGCCAAAGTATCCCAAATGTGGGTGGATATGGAAGGAGGATAGACCAGTGACCCAGAAGTTGGAGGGTGGGTCTCCTGAAGGGCTGAGGTGTGCCCAGGGCCCAGGGAGGGTCTGGGGCTCGGAAAGGACATTATCTAGAAAGGTCATTTTGTCAAAGGGCAGGTCATTTAATCTGCAGATCAAAGTTTATGGGTTATTATCCATTTGCCCCCTGCAGGGTTGTACTGAACGCTTTGTGTCCAGCCCAGAGGAGATCTTAGATGTGATTGATGAGGGGAAATCGAATCGTCATGTGGCTGTCACCAGTGAGTGGGGGTATAAGGGGATTTTGACTCTGGGGTCCGCCTCCCCTCTGTGCCTGTGGGGATTGAGGGACTCATGAGAGAGCAAGGGAAAAGTGTCCTCCAGAGAAAAAGGGACCCTTTTTAATATATATATATATATATATATATATATATATATATATAATTGAATTCAGAGAAGGGAGAGGGAGAGAGAGATAGAAACATCAGTGATGGGAGAGAATCATCAATTGGCTGCCTTCTGCACACCCCACACTGGGGATCGAGCATGTCCCCTGATCAGGAATCGAACCATGACCTCCTGGTTCATAGGTCGACGCTCAACCACTGAGCCACACCGGCCGGGCAAAGAGGGACCTTTTGTGCAACCCTGCTGCCTGGGAAACGTAGTGGTGGGACCCTCTCTCTTGGCTGGTAGGGGTAGTGGTCAGGCGACGCCTGGCCGAGGGCTTCCGTCCACAGGGGCTGGTACCAGGACTGTGTCTCCCTTCCTCCTGCAGACATGAATGAGCACAGCTCTCGCAGCCACAGCATCTTCCTTATCAACATCAAGCAGGAGAACATGGAGACGGAGCAGAAGCTCAGTGGGAAGCTGTACCTGGTGGACCTGGCTGGCAGTGAGAAGGTTAGGGTCTTGTGGGGGTCAGGAGAGGAGGGAAGGAAGCCTTGCGGGGAGGTGTCCTTTTCTTAAAATCAAACTAACTTTAAAAAATTGAGACATAATTCATAGTCCATAAAGTTCACCATTTAAAAGTGTGTAATTGAGTGGTTTTTAGGATGTTTGCAAGGTTGTGCAAGCATCACCCCTCATTCCAGAACATTTTCTCTTTTTTAAAAAAAAAATATTTTTTTTATCGATTTCAGAGAAGAAGGGAGAGGGAGAGAGAGAGATAGAAACATGAATGATGAGGGAGAATCATTGATTGGCTGCCTCCTGCACATCCCCATGTGCCCTTGACTGGAATTGAACCTGGGACCCTTCAGTCCACAGGCCAATGCTCTATCCACTGAGCCAAACCAGCCAGGGCCAGAACATTTTCATCACCCATTAACAATCCCCTCCTCGATCCCCTGGCAACTACTAATCTACTTTCTTCTTTTTTTCCCCCACTTTAAATTACAGTGTATTTTATTTTTTAAATCGTCACAAGATTTGACACTTCACACACACACACACACACACACAAATATACCACTACTAAATAACAAAAGTGGAAATACTTATCAAAGTTACAACAGACTTAATGTTTAACTGAGAATCTCAACTGAGTAAGGCTCTAAAGATACCAGACAAACCAATATTTGTTTGGAATAAAGTGTGTAACTTTCTTAATGTATGGGCTTTGAGCCGAGTTTCCATGTGGTCAGGGATATGGTCCTAAAACCAACTTTAGCCCAGTTGTGCTTCAGACTAAGTTTCAGTAGTCTACATGAGATGTTAAGGAATGCCCCCTACAAAAAACTAGAACTTGAAGACTTTTTTCAAGAGTTACCAATACCCAGCAAATGTACATTCTTACCTGAAAATGCCAAAATTAATAGGTGCTGGTATTCAGATCTGATGTCTCAGGTTTTATGACTGACACATCTTAATGCTCCTAGACTTTGGGGTGTACAGAGCGGCAGACGATCTAAAATTTGTTTAGCAAATAGGGAAAATTAAGATGAGGTGGGCACACATTTCTTGACTATGCCGATCACCCTCAATTCTTAATAGGGATAACCTACTTTCTTCTTGATGGGTTTGCCTTTTCGGGACATTTCACATAGTGGGATCATATAATATGTATAATACGTAGGTGGGAGGGGGTGGTCTTTGGCAAAAGAATTTAGAGGAATCGAGGAAGGGCCTTCTCTGTTCTCTGGCCTTTTTCCATGTCCTCTCCCCTCTTTGGGCTGAGCCCCCCTATAAAGGGAGGTGGCGAGAGCCCTCTCCCTTTGCAGTGGCTCGTGACACACCTGTCCCTTAATGCCCTGATAGGTCAGCAAGACTGGAGCAGAGGGAGCCGTGCTGGACGAGGCAAAGAATATCAACAAGTCCCTGTCGGCTCTGGGGAACGTGATCTCTGCTCTGGCCGAGGGCACTGTGAGTGTCCTGAGGTCTCCTCCCCCTCAAGCTCCCCCTCATCTCCCACCTTCCCCTAACGCTGCCCTTGACCATGCCCCTATTCATGGACAGCCTGATCCCCAGTCCTCCACTCTGCTTTCTGATTCCCCTGTTATTTTATTTTTCTCATTCACATCTCCCTCCTCCCCCAGAAAAGCTACGTTCCATATCGCGACAGCAAAATGACACGGATTCTCCAGGACTCTCTGGGAGGAAACTGCCGGACAACTATGTTCATCTGCTGCTCACCGTCCAGCTACAACGATGCGGAGACCAAGTCCACGCTGATGTTTGGGCAGCGGTCAGTGGCAGGGTCCCCAGCCCCCTGCCCAGCCCCCGCCGCTCTCGCTCTCCAGCATCAGGCAAGCCGTAAGGGAGACCTCCTCACCTTGACCCCCCTCCTCACCCAGGGCAAAGACCATTAAGAACACCGCCTCAGTGAATCTGGAGTTGACTGCTGAGCAGTGGAAGAAGAAATATGAGAAGGAGAAGGAGAAGACAAAGGCTCAGAAGGAGACGATTGCAAAACTGGAGGCTGAGCTGAGCCGTTGGCGCAATGGTTAGAGAGGAGTTCTGTGGGCCGGGAGGTGGTGGGAGGAGGAGGGGCTTAGGGAGCCAGAGAGCCCTGTCTGGGGTGGCGCTGCAGGGCAGGCCAATCTCCAAGGAGGGCTGTGTTCATGGCGAGGTGCAGCGGGGCGGCCATCAGGGAAAGGGAGAGAGCCTGACTACCATGTCCCCTGACCCCCGAAAAGGTGCACTTAGCGAGAGCGATGGAGGCCCGCAGGTCTTGGTGCTGAGCAGTGAGGGAGAAGGACTGGTGGGTGCAGCTTCCCCTTCTCCCACCCCTCACGTTCTGCCCCTTTGCCAGGAGAGAATGTGCCTGAGACAGAGCGTCTGGCTGGTGAGGATGCAGTCCTGGGAGCAGAGATCTGTGAGGAGACCCCTGTGAACGACAACTCCTCCATCGTGGTGCGCATCGCGCCTGAGGAGCGGCAGAAATACGAGGAGGAGATCCGCCGCCTCTACAAGCAGCTGGACGACAAGGTGAGGACAACGGGCAGGGCAAGAGATGAGCCCAGTGGAAGGAGAGGTGAGGGATTAACAAATTATGTCCTAGTGGTTTGGCTAGGTGGATAGAATGTCGGCCCATGTACAGGGTCCCGGGTTTGATTCCGGTCAAGGGCACGTACCTTGGTTGCTGGTTCCTCCAGCCCTGGTCAGCATGCGTGCAGAAGGCAACTAATTGATGTCTCTCTCTCACATCGATGTTTCTCTCTGTCTCTCCCTCTCCCTTCCACTCTCTCTAAAAATCAATGGAAAAATATGCTTGGGTGAGGATTAACCAAAAAAAAATTAGCTTATGCTGCTCTATATGATTTTAAGAGGGGTAAATGCTCATTATTGAAAATGTGGGAGATAAACACAAATACATAGAAGGAAAGTAAAATCATCCACCATCCCACCATTCTGAAATAACACTATTAATATTTTGCCTTTTTCTGTGCATATACCATATAATTGAGATATGCTGTGTATGTAACTGCATTCGATATTTTCATTCAGTATTCTATCATGAGCAATTTCCTACTTTGTTAACAGTTGTTCATAAAAGCATTTTAAAATGGCTGCCTAGCGGTCTGTGTATTAGAATGTATTTAACCATTCACTTACTACAGAGCTTCTAGTTTTCTTCGGTATTGTTTGTTTTTGCTATTATAATGATTAACTTTGCGTTAGACTTTGCTTTTGAATGATTTGGATAGAATGTAGAATGTAAAGAGGGATTTCTAGGTTAAAAGATAGGAATATTTTAAGGCTTTTGTTATGTACTGTCAAGATTATACCAACTCCCAGGAAGAGAGGAATTTAAAGTGAGGGCATGAGTTGAGGAAAGAAACTGAGAGAATTCAGACGTCTTTGTAGGATATGGTGTTTTGTGTGTTTTTCAAACTCAAAACCTAAACAATCTGGATTGTATTCGGATCCTGTCTCTCCCTCAACCCCAGAGGTCCATCCCTTTACTCCATCTGTCCACCTTGCTCCAACAGGACGACGAGATCAACCAGCAGAGCCAGCTCATCGAGAAGCTCAAGCAGCAAATGCTGGACCAGGAAGAGGTAATGGGGAGGAGGGAAGACGTGAGAGGAGAGGGGGATTGTGTTCGTCCCTGGAAGGCATAGAAAAGACCTTACAATCAGATGGGAGAAGGGGCATTCTGCTAGGGTTTAGTCACCCCTAAAACTATGGAGGTCTGGGGACTTAATTGGGGCTTGGCTTAAAGCTCAAATTATGGCATCTCGGTGCTTCTTCATTTTGTTGCCCTATTCCTAAGAAGCCTAGAGCCCACTTCCTCTGGACTCTTACTTTGGCCCTTGCCTCTCTCCTAGAGCTGTGCCTGGGCGGGGGCTCAGCTTCCCTAGAGCAGGGGTCACAGAAGCGGTCACCTCACATGCCTCCCTCTCCCTCGAAGCTGCTGGTGTCCACTCGAGGAGACAACGAGAAGGTCCAGCGGGAGCTGAGCCACCTGCAGTCAGAGAATGACGCTGCGAAGGATGAGGTGAAGGAAGTGCTGCAGGCCCTGGAGGAGCTGGCTGTCAACTACGACCAGAAGTCCCAGGAGGTGGAGGAAAAGAGCCAGCAGAACCAGCTTCTGGTGGACGAGCTGTCTCAGAAGGTGGTGAGTGGCCGACTGGGGCCCAGGAGCTCCCTGGCCTCAGGACACCCTCTACATCCAAAGGGACTATTGCTTCCCTCTGGGGCTGCACTATGTTTGCACTTTGCACTGATGTTCAGTGTGGTGGTGAGACCCTCCCACAGCTGCTCCCTGCGCTTTGTCCCCCTGCCCCTCCCTCCTCCAGGCCCTTCTGCAGGGTCTGTGTTCTCTACACAGAGGCCATCAGGCTCATGCATGAAGGGAGAGGCCTCTGCCTGGGCTGGGGAGGGTAACAGGAAGATGGCGATGGGATGACGGAGGGGCTGTCCCCAGGCCACCATGCTGTCCCTGGAGTCTGAGTTGCAGCGGCTACAGGAAGTCAGTGGACACCAGCGGAAACGAATCGCTGAGGTGCTGAATGGGCTGATGAAGGACCTGAGTGAGTTCAGTGTCATCGTGGGCAACGGGGAGATTAAGCTGGTGAGTGGAGAAAGAGGCAGCAGTTTTGTTCAGGTCTTTTCTGTTCTGGGCATTGGTGGAAGATGCAAGACGGGAGAATCCGGGCTGTCAGGGACACTGAGAGAGGCGGGCCACAGAGCCAGGAAACACGCCCTCAAACTAGACCCAGGAAAACAAGTAGAGGCTTGCATAGACTCAGCTGAAAATATACCTTCTAAAGGGTGCTAAGTAAAGAAGCAATGGAACAGCATGTGAGACCGTTCTCTGGCATATGTGGTCAGTTTGACTCAAATCAACTCTTATTAAAAGTCTCTCTAAAAAAAAAAGAAAAGGAAGAAGCAGCAATGGCGATGTGGTTATAGCAGGAGTTAGAGATGGGGGCACAGAGTGAGAAATGATATATGCAAATCTGTGGCAAGGACAATGACCCATGTGGGTGATCAAGCAGAACTGTTTGACTGAAAAAGAAAATCATGTTGCTTTATAAGATGGGAGCGGGGGACTGTTGGGATTGGATCTTTGAATGCAGGGAGAGGGGTTTAGCGTGACATGCCAGGTGACAGAGAGCTGCTAAAAGTTGTTCGGAAAACACCTGTCCCACCTGAGTCCCTGTGCATGTGTGTGTGTGGGGAGAAGCAAAGTGGAAGGGAATGGATAAAGGTTTCCTGCAGCAGAGCACCTCTTCCCTCCCTTGCCCCCTTCAGCCGGTGGAGATCAGTGGGGCCATTGAGGAGGAGTTCACCGTGGCCCGACTCTACATCAGCAAAATCAAATCCGAGGTCAAGTCTGTGGTCAAGCGGTGCCGGCAGCTGGAGAACCTCCAGGTTGAATGCCATCGCAAGATGGAGGTGACTGGCCGGGAGCTCTCATCCTGCCAGCTCCTCATCTCCCAGGTGAGTGGCAGAGGTTGAGAGCCTTTGGGTGCCGTGGGAGAAAGAGCGTGAGTCTGTGGTTATGAGATAAAACTCCTAGCACCTACCTTTATGTCAGGTGCCTCGGGCCAACTGAAGTCAAGGACAGAAGAGCTGGGGTAGCAGGGGAGGGTCTGGGCCAGAGAAGTGAAGGCGCAGCAGGGATACTGGCCTCTAAGCTGATGGGGTCTAAAGAAAGGCTCTCTAGAAGCATGGACCCTGACTTTGCATCCTCATGGAAGGCAAAGCAGGAGCAGAGGGCCTGGGAAGAGAGCTGGAGTTTACAGAGGTCTGTGCTGCCCAGAGTGGTGACCTTTGCTCCATCCATCCTCTTCCTCTCGCCAACCCTTCCCCCACCAGCACGAGGCCAAGATCCGCTCGCTTACGGAATACATGCAGAGCGTGGAGCTAAAGAAGCGGCATCTGGAAGAGTCCTATGACTCCCTGAGTGATGAGCTGGCCAAGCTCCAGGCCCAAGGTGAGGCCTTCTTAAACCTCCAACCCATCCATCCTGGGATAGGAGATCCCAGAGGGGGCAGGAAGTTGAAAGTGACAAACATCGAAAGAAACCACCCAACGGCACACTCCCCGAAAGCATGAGACCAACTCACATGCTACTTAGCAAGTTTTTGCATGTAGCTTATTGTACCCAAACCATAAACACTCCATTGTCTCTGTCCCTGCTCCATCCAACTGGGCTGTCCTAACCCAGAAGAACATCCCTGTGGGCCCATTCTGGGTAGATGTGCCCTGCCCTGCCCTGAGGTCTGGTCACAATGTGAAGTTCGTCCTGGTGGAGGTAGGTGCAGTGTGAGCCATCTTTCCCTCTTTTAGAAACTGTGCATGAAGTGGCCTTGAAGGACAAGGAGCCGGACACACAGGATGCAGACGAAGTGAAGGTGAGTAGGGAAGGTGTGGGGATGGCAGGCCTGGCAGGGCTGTGCTGGCCCTCACTGAGCTGGTGTTGGGGAACCTGGCTTTGAGCTTGGGGTGGTGTTGTTTGTAGAAGGCCCTGGAGTTGCAAATGGAGAGTCACCGGGAGGCCCATTACCGGCAGCTGGCCCGGCTCCGGGACGAGATCAACGAGAAGCAAAAGACCATTGATGAGCTCAAAGAGTAAGAGTTCCCGAGGGTGGCTCTGGTCTCTACCTGGTCCTCTTGCCCAGCTGTGCCCACTCAAATGCTCCCTCAGATCCTGCTCTTTAACTTCCATGTGTCACTCCCCCAACAATGACACGACTTTGCAGCCCAACTCTAGGAGGTACAGGAGTAAGGCCTCGTCCCAATCCTTGAGGCTCTTCTGACTAAATAGCTCAGGGTTCCTTACTCTGTCATGGAAACAGTGGCCTGAGCCTGCCTACGTTTGAAGGGAGATGCATCAAATCTAACTGGACTCACTCATTCAAGAGGGAAAATGCTTGAGGAGCTGGTCTTCCCTTTCTCCGTTATTCACATCCTTTGGTTGTCGCCATACCTCTTGCCCTCCACAGCCTGAACCAGAAGCTCCAGTTAGAGCTGGAGAAGCTTCAGGCTGACTATGAGAAGCTGAAGAATGAAGAACAGGAGAAGAGCACCAAACTCCAGGAGCTGACGTGAGTGCCGGGGCGCCTGCAGCCCAGCAGCCACAGAGGCTGACTGACTCAGCAGAGGAAGGGAGCATGTAGATGTGAATATGGTGACCACAGGAAGCAAATGCCTCCAAAGAGTAATTGGATGGGGTAGGGAAGGGGAAAAGAAGGAGACTTTCAGAAGGGACCGCTATTGAATATTAGCTGACAGGGAAAGATGTTTGTGATGTTAAGTGTAAAAAGCAGGTTACAAAACAGTATGTTAATGGTCCCGTAAAATATTTATGGGCTGTACATGAATAGAAAAATGAGTCTGGCCAGAAGGACACCAGCATGTTAATGGTGGTTTGATCTGTAAGTCGTAGAATCATGAGCTTTTTATGAAACTCGTCTTGCTTATCTTTTCTTTTTTCCACCTTTTCTAATTTCTGCACAGTGAACATGGGTAACTTGTATAATAGGTAATAAAAATAAATGTAAAAGGAATGGAGGCGGGAGGAGAATCCTGAGAGAATCTTCTGTTTCCTCCTCCCCCAGATTTCTGTACGAGCGACATGAGCAGTCCAAGCAGGACCTCAAGGGCCTGGAGGAGACCGTTGTGAGTGGTTCCCGTCTGTGCTGAGTTAGCGGGGTGGAGGGGGCTTCGTCTCTTCCCCCGATTCTTCCTCTCCCCATTCCTCCTGCCCGCTGCCAAGTCAGTCTGTGGCATAATTGGGACCCTCTTTTCCTAAGGGATGAGTGACTCACCTGGCTGGATAGACCGAAGGGCCCAGTAATTCCAGAGTGAAAGGTTGGCCTGGTGTTTGGCTACCCCAGTCTTTCATCATTCTTTCCAGGCCCGTGAACTCCAGACCCTCCACAACCTTCGCAAGCTGTTCGTTCAAGACGTCACGACTCGAGTCAAGAAAGTGAGTGCCATCCTCGCTCGGGCTCTTCCTAGCCCCCATCTTCTCCGCCTGTTCTCAGGTCCTCCGGCCCTTTGGTCTCCTGTGGGCCGGCCTGGCCTGGTCTGGGTGGGACCTGTTTGGCTTCAGGACAGCCACGTCTTTCCCTCTGTCTTTAATCAGAGTGCAGAGATGGAGCCCGAGGACAGTGGGGGGATTCACTCCCAAAAGCAGAAGATTTCCTTTCTTGAGAACAACCTGGAACAGCTTACAAAGGTTCACAAACAGGTAAGAGTGGGTGGAAGGAGTGAAGAGAACTCTTGAGGCCAGGTGCCCCGGATACCAAATCCTCGGAGGCGCCTTGGATTTAGGAAAATCTGCTGGCGTGTTTTCCTTACCTTTCCCACTAATGCCTTCTTTATACCCGATTTGGTTCCACTTTCACCTCTTTCTTTGTTCCATGCCTGTTTTCCCTCCTCAAAGCTCCCAACCTGCCTTTGCTCCAGTGGAATCCCCAGGCCTATGTTGTTGGAGTGAAAGGTTGAAATGGATAGAGGTTCCGGAGGCATGGGCTGTAACTATACACAAGGGATGCTGGTCAGATTTTAGCCAGAGATAGAAAGCAGCGAGACACAAAGCCGCCAGGGAAGTTGGGCTTTCTCACAGGGAGAGACGGAGAGAACTCCATCGGCCCAGGCCTGGGGCAGGCATGAAGGGAAATTCAATGATGTCCTCTAGATCAGCGGTCGCCAACCTTTCGGACCTCACGGACCACCAGTGAGTCGCGGACCACCGGTTGGCGACCGCTGCTCTAGATGGCCCATCCAGCCCCGGTCGGCCCTGTGTATTAAGTCACTGCCTCTCTGTCGCCCTCCTTGCTGCTGCGGTTCCTTAGGTGGATGCCTGGGTGTCAAAGGTATGGGGTGGGGAGGTAGGTGGGCAGTCCAAAGGGGTCAGGACCGGAAATGTTCGGTGCAGACAGAGCCAAATAGCTGGGCCTTGAAGACAGGTGCAGCAGTCAGCTGGCTCTTTTAACTGATTCATAAAATAAACCCTTACCTCAACTTTATTCCCTTCCTTTCAAATGCACTTTAAAATTCCATTTAAGCTCATATTCTCACTAAACTGGACCTTAAACTTCTTTTCCTCCCAGTACACTGTCCAGCACATATAGTAGACACTCAGTACATTTAAAAAGAAATAATGGCAAAAACCACAGAACTGAGGCCCAGTGGTAGTCTGCAGGGTTTGTTTTATTTGAGCTTTGCAGAGGACTTTGCTGCCATCTCTTTCTCTTTGCTTATTAAAAAAAAATAGTATTATAGGAAAGTTGAAAGACAGGGAAGAAACATGTTATCAGTTCTGCCATTCTTTTTAATTTCTGCGTGTTCATTTTCCTTCTCCATCAAGATGCACATTATATTGCTTTTCCCACCAAATATTTTTACTGTAAAATACACATAACAAAATTTACCACTCTAATCATTTTTCTCTCCAGAACTCTTTTCATCATGTAGAACTGAAACTCTGTGTCCACTAACAATAACTCCTCCTTCCCTGCTCCCCCAGCCCCTGGCACCTGCCATTCTTCCTGTCTCTATGATTTTGACCACTCGTAGACGTGGAGTCACACAGTATCTGTCCTTTGGAGACTGGCTTATGTCACTCAGCATAATGTCCTCCATGCCCATCCATGCTGTGGCTACGTCAGGAAACCACAGGCTGCCCCCCCCCCCCCGACCCCCTCCCCAGCGAAGCCCGCGCCTCTGCTCCAAATCCCAAAGGCTACTCACTCACAGGAGAGAGGACTCCTCAAAATGTCCTACCTCAGCGGACACAAGGCTAAAAAGGAAAATGAGATGTAGAAACGTCTTCACTAATCGGAGCTTAAATGGCGAAGGCTACAGCCCCGTTACTAATTGAACTGTTATTGCCCCAGCAAAACACTGTAATCTGTAACTGTCCAAAATTAAAGGGGTGCAGAAGTATTTCTACCTCTGTCCTTTCTCCCAGCGTTGCCAGTCACACTGATTCCCCTGCTCTCTTCCAAGGCCGGCTCTGTGGCCAACTATGGTGCCCCTGGTCATGTGTGAGGCCCTGTAAAAAGGTCAGGACACCTTTACTGGCTTCAAGGTGGTTGCTCCCTATAGCTTAATTTAAGTGGGGGAGGGACAGCTCAGGAAATCCTTGACTGTGAAGGTAATGAGCACAAATGTTTGTGAGTCTCAAACATTTTCTTTCCTTCCTATGGAGCATTGTGTGTATGTGTGGGGGTCGAAGGGGAAGTGGGGCTCCTGTATTCCAGCTTCTGCTCCTGCTCTGCTCTGTACCTCACCTGCACTCAATGCCATATCCACCCTGCACACTGCTACTGTGCTCCAGCTGCCCCACCCTGTGCATGCCCATAAAGCCATCCTGGGTGAGGGGGTGCCTCATCCCCATGGTTGCCCTGGGGCTGTTGGTTTGGCACAAGCTGGAAGATATGGGGGGGGGGCATCTCTAGGCCAGGAGGAGACTGGAACAGGCCCTACCACAGGAGTTCTGGGCTACAGTGGAGGTGGCACGTTTTGCTGCCCAGAAAACAATGTGACGTTTCATAACGCCTGACCATCGTTTGCTCAGGGAGAAGGAAAGAACTGGCTAAAACGGCAAGTTAGGTAAAGGGAATGAGGCTTTTGGGAAAACAACGTGGTCTCCATCTCCTGACTCGATTTTTCTTTATTCTCTCTCCCCACCTGCACCCCACACCTGGGTCACTTGCCTTTCTTTCTGCCTCTTCCCTTGGGCTCACCCCGCAGCTGGTACGTGACAATGCAGATTTGCGTTGTGAGCTTCCTAAATTGGAAAAACGACTTAGGGCTACGGCTGAGAGAGTTAAGGCCCTGGAGGGTGCACTGAAGGAGGCCAAGGAGGGCGCCATGAAGGACAAGCGCCGGTACCAGCAGGAGGTGGACCGCATTAAGGAGGCCGTTCGGTACAAGAGCTCGGGCAAGAGAGGCCATTCTGCCCAGATTGGTGAGTGAGGAGTGGATGGCAATAGCTAAGGTGGGGTTACCATCTGGGGAAATTCCTAAGTGTCAAGCAACTACATCATTGGTTTTTACTCTACCTGCCCACCCCCAGCCATACCCCCCAAAATATAAAAGTAAGTTATCTTATAAGCAACTCAGTTCAACTCCAACTTTCCTTTCTTTATTACAGCCAAACCCGTCCGGCCTGGCCACTACCCAGCATCCTCACCCACCAACCCCTACGGCACCCGCAGCCCCGAGTGCATCAGTTATACCAACAGCCTGTTCCAGAACTACCAGAATTTGTACCTGCAGCCTGCACCCAGCTCCACCTCAGATACGTAGTGAGTGACCAAGGGCGTAAGCTGGAACCCCAGCCCAAGACCCTATAAGGCATAAGGTTTAGTCACTCATTGGGGGAGACGGATTCTTCTCCTAAGTAGCTTCATTAATTCTTCCTCATTAATCCTTAGAAGGTGGGCATCTGCCTTCCCAGCCATCGACCATGTTTGTTTTCTATTCTCCGGGGAGTGGCGGGGTGTATGGCTCCATCCCTGAGGGTGTGGATGTGTCCTTGGCATAGTGACGGGTGGCCGGGGGGGGGGGGGGGGGGGCGGTGTGTGTATGCCAGAGGCTGCATCTCTGCTCTGCTCCATCCAGTTTTGCAAACTCCTGTGCCAGCAATGGGGCCATGTCTTCTGGAGGCACCTTGGCGTCCTACCAGAAGGCCAGCATGGACAACGGTGAGTGAGAAAGACGGGTCACCAGCCTTTAGGGTCCCCAGGGCAAGTTGAAAAGTGTAAGTGACCCTGTCCCTACAGCTGGCACCCTGCCCATCCCTTCAGGGGCTTGGATTCCCCCCATTACAGTATCTGTCCGCGCCCTGACCTTCCTCTCCCCCTCTCCTCTCCTGCAGGAGGGGCCCGGGAGGCTTCTTCTCAGCATAGGGATGCAGCAGGGGCAGCTGTAGATACAGCGCCACAGGCCCCGATGCAGCCAGGCTCCAAAGAGTGTTACCTTTCCTGCTAAGGAGTTAGGAGAGAGGGTTGGGGAGACTGTTTCTAATGCCCAATCTCCTTTTTCTTCTTCTAATCCTGTGCTCTCAATGATGATCTCTTCAGGAAATGCCACAGATATCAACGACAACAGGTACACCCGTCCCCACTGCTCTCGGGTTCTCTGGGTGGGACCAGAAGAAATGATGGAATGTCCCTCATGCCCTAGTTAGAAGTTCCCTGGAGCCGTCTGGGGAAGGAGGAGGAAATGAGAATCTTTCTTGTCGTCACTGTGTTGTCCAGGAGATCCAGTCCCTCCCCTGCCTCGGTGCAGAGCACTGCCCCCTCCTCCAATCCCATCTGAGGCTTCTCCCCAGCCCAGTGACGGGCGTTGGTGGAAAATGCCACGGACACTTGATGCCCTGGTTTCTCTCTTACCTCTGGGAACGTTGTGACTTGAGCAAGTCAGTCCCATCTCTCCGGCCTTGCTTTCCCCTGTATCCCTGTAAAACCAGAATAGTCCCGCCCTGCACTGCCTCACAGCAATGCGGTGAGAGCACGGTGACAGGAACGCTTTCATATACGGAGCTGACAGTGCTGAGGATGCTGGGTCTCTTCTTCCAGGAGTGACCTGCCATGCGGCTATGAGGCTGAGGACCAGGCCAAGATCTTCCCTCTCCACCAAGAGACAGCAGCCAGCTAATCCCCCACACAGACTGCTGCGTACCTGCACTTTCAGGTAGCTCAGGCCTCTCCCTCTGGCCAGCCGCAGGTTGCCTGCTTTCTTGCCCTCACCTCTTGTTTCTTCCACTTTTTAATAATCTCAAAACTGTTACTACATAGCTGTCCCCAACTCCTGCCTTTCCCTTGTAGGGGGCCACATCTGTGCTGCTCCAAGTCCTCTGAACACTCATCTCCCTTCCCCCTCACTGGTATACTTTCCTTTTGGCCAGAGGAGTAACCAGGGGACTGCCTTTCTGCCACTAGGGGTCACTGCCACACGTCAAAAGAAGTGAGGGGGTGGATTCAGAGCCACGCACAGGTCCAGGAACTGGGGTAGATACCTAGAAGACCTTGGGAGATCATCTCCACCCTCCCTCTGCCTCCACCTTAAAATAATTTTGGATGGATAGGTATTTTCTAAGACATCTCCAGTAAAGGAGATGTTTGATTTATTCCTGCACCTGTGTCCTGTTCTCCTTATATCTGTATGTTACCAATGAGTTCTAGGAAATACCCCAAGAGTCTAATTTTTTGTTAGGGGACTGTTAGCACTCCTCTCTCATCTTGCTCAGTGGAGGTGGAAAACAGCTGTGTCCCCCGATCCAAGCCCCGCTCCCTTCTCCACCTCAGGCCCCAGGTCCCCTCCTGTAGCAGCACAGGCACCTTCCTGGTTCTTGTGTGTCACCAAGCTCCTGGCCACGATTGCTTTAGGGCCCAGAACTGGGTACTATGATCCTGTTTTCTGGCCCACTTTGGGTCCTTGGAGACTGGAAATGAGAGAGCACAGCCAGTCTCCTACTGGGCTGCATCCAAACCGAGCCGTCTCCAGGGGTTTCCCAAGACAGTAGGCCCGGCACATGTAGGCAGAAAGGCATGAGAAGCAAAGAAGTAGGAATGGGGAAGGAGGAGTTAGGAAAATCGGGGGTGGAGGAAGAGGGTTGGGAGGATAGTGTCCGGTTGTTGGTATTAAAGGGACAGAACTGTAAAGCAAAGTCTGTACAGATGTCACCCTGTCCCTATTCGGTGGCTGGGCTGCAGGTGGTTGCTCACAACCTCTTTCTCTTTCTCCCCAGTTTCTAAGAGGGACTGAGGCCTCTTCTCTCAGCATGCTGCAAACCTGTGGTCTCTGATGCTAACTCCCTCCCCAACCCTTGTTGTTCGACTATACTATGTTTGATGTCTTCTCTTACTCTGTATCTTTGTACTCTGTATCTATATATCAAAGGCTGCTACTATGTCTCTCTTCTGTCTTACTCTCTAAGTATTTAATAATGTATTTAGCAATTTCTAAACATAGTATACCCTCCTCATTTGGGGGAATAGGGAGGAGGGCAAATGGCTCTTCTTTCTCTCACACTGTGTGGTGTTAGTCATGGAGATGATAAAAGGTAAAACGGGAGCTAGAGGGCTGCGACCCTTCACACACACACACACACACACACACACACACACACACACACAGAGCCTTAAGCAGAAGAATGTCTTAACATCATAAAAAGATACAGAAATAGACTCTTCTTCCTCCCTCCTCTTTCACATATAGCATGGGGGGGGGGGTGGTGTAAGGTGGGAGGACTACTAAATTATATGTAGAATTTTCTTCATACACCCTTCACCCGAATCGAGGGATTCCAGGTACGCACCTCTGCCCTTTGAGGTCTGCCTTTTGCCTCCCTCTTCCTGTTCTCTCCTGGATGACTAAGAACAGAGATTGCTCAAGGGACCGCTTCCCTTTTTCCTCAAAACTTTTAATATTCTGGATCCCAGAGTTCCTGACCAGAACCTACAGTGCTTTGAAATATTTAGAAAGGTTGAGGAGGCAGACGCTTCTGACAGTCAAATAGTTGGTCATCTGTCCACGATGATATTTGCAGGCAAGCATAGTCAAATGAGTGCTTCTTTGGGTTGAGGGTGAGCAGGCTGGGAAATTCCTGAGTAATTTGCCATGGTGATGAGCTGGGTTCCTTTCTCTGCCCCATATTGGGATGCATTTCTTCCCATCTCCAGCTTTTGGTTTGGGGGCTTCCAGTTCATTGGCAAAATGTCTACCTTGCGATGCCTTTCTTTCAAGCTGGAGCCTGCCTTTTCCCCAATATACACTTAAACTTTTTTTTTTTTAACAAAGAGTTCCTTCTATAATATCCCCATCTGGTAAGTGCACTTTAAAAAAGGGGCAGGTCAGATTTTCCAGAGGTGGAGGAACCCCAGGGCTGGAACTGGGTGTCTTCCCCCAAGCCCCTCAACCCCCATGTAATGGATAGGACTATTGTTTTGGTTTCAGACGTCTTTTCCTTCTACATGGTGCTAAGGTGGTTTTCCAGGTAACTGCAGGGATGGAGAATGGAGGTCACAAGCCAGTCCAAATTAAGGAAGTCTGATGCCCAGATATCCAGTCTTATCGAGGATGGAAGAACAGGATCCACCAGCAGCAGGGCAACCATCCCCTAGCTTCTAAATCAGGAAAGAAAGCTCATTGTGAGTGCAAGTCAGTAAGTACACGCTGTGTTAGCCCAGGGCTCCTTCAAGGAAAGAAGACCTTTCTCCCTTTTAGCAATTAAGGAGAAATGCAGTGGGGAGGGGAGAAATGCCAGAGGGAAGTGGAATAAATCCAAAGCAGTGATATTCAAGCATTTTTCATAAGAAATCTTATATAGAACCCTACTATAAAAAATGACTAAAAGTGATACAGACCTGGGCAGTTTGCATTTTCTTTGTTTGGTAGTAAATGCTTCACTCATTGAGGAGTCCTTGAACAGTCCTAAGAAACGTTGGGAGTTCTGTAGAGTAGTTTGAAAACCACTGCTCTGAGGAATGGAGTTCAATCTGACTTCCCTGTCCTAAGCTTGCAACTCACAGCAAAGAGGGAAAAGGTGGGTGGATGAGCCATCCTCTCTGCGAGACCCAATTGGGGAGGAAGAAGATACCTGTGCACCTGTGACTTGTGCTAATATTTGCCGGGAGGGCATTTAAGAATCCAGTGGGTTTTATATAATCTTGCCACCAAATGATTCTTTTAAAACACATAAGAAAATGTGAAGGTGTAGGGCAGATGCAGAGGGAGGTGACAGAGGAAGCAGGCTTCTCTTTTGCAAGATGTAAGAGAAATATAATTTACTTACATTAATCAGAAACAACACACACACACAAAGCCTTCACCAGAAGGTTCACTCTACATCTTCCTCCTCCCCCCGACACTCACTGCATCCCTTTCAGAGAGCCAGGGTTACCACAAGGGGCCCCTGGCCTGCCCACTCACATCTGCCAAATGTTGCATGCCAGTGTGGAAGACAAACCAAAATGCACAAACCCCAGTGTGTATTTATTTGATGTACATAGATACCTTTAAAATAAAATAAATTCAATGATGGCTGTATGGTGGTGTAAATCTTTTCCCTCCCCTGTCTCTCCTTGCATATTATGGCATTTGATAGTGTGGTATATATCCTTCCAGATGTTTTTCTATATATTTACACACAGAGTGTTTTCCCCCACTTGACAATAGATCCTGGGAGTTGTTTCATGCCAATATACATAGATTTACCTTTATATATATATATATATATATATATATATATATATATATATATATGGCTTGGTGCATGAAATTCGTGCACAGCGGGGGGGGGTGGTGGTGGTGGTGGTGGTTGTCCCTCAGCCCAGCCTGCACCCTCTCCAATCTGGGACCCCTTGGGGGATGTTCGACCAGCAGTCAGACATCCCTCTCACAATCTGGGACCGCTGGCTCCTATCTCCTGCCAGCCCGACCACCCCCAACTGCCCTCCCCTGCCAGCCTGATCGCCCCCAACTGCCCTCCACTGCTGGCCTGGTTGCTCCCAACTGACCTCCATGCCCCCAACTGCCCTCCCCTGCTGGCCTGGTTGCTCCCAACTGACCTCCCCTGATGGCCTGGTCGCCCCCAACTGCCACCCCGCTGGCCTGGTCACCCCACACAGCCTGCTGTTTAGTCATCTGGTTGTCCCTCACTAACCCCCCTGCCAGCCTGGTCGCCCCACACAGCCTGCTCTTTAGTCATCTGGTTGTCCCTCACTAACCCCCCTGCTGGCCTGGTCGCCCCACGCAGCCTGCTGTTTGGTTGTTACTGTTACTGTGACGGTCCCGTACAATTTGCATATTCCTCTATTATTAGTATAGATAATTTCATATATTTACCCTATAATTTTTTGTTGTTGTCAATCCTCACCTTAGGATATTTTTTTCGTTGGTTTTTAGAGAAAGTGAAACGGGGGGAGAGAGTGAGAGAAAAACATAGATGTGAAAGACACATCAATCGGTTGCCTCCAACACATGCCCTGACCAGGGCTAGGGATTGAACCTGCAACTCAGGTATGTGCCCTTGTCTGGGAGTCAAACCTGTGACCCTTTGGTGCTAGGGCTGGTGCTCTAACCACTGAGCCATTGGCCGGCGCTATTTATTGTATAATTTATTCAACCATTCCACTATTGGTGGGCATCTTTCTAGGTTGTTGGTAATTTTTTATTTATTTATTTATTTTTACTTCAGAAAGAGGAAGGGAGAGGGAGATGGAGAGAGATAGAAACATCAATGAGAGAGAAACATCACTGATCAGTTGCCTCCTACAGCCCCATACTGGGGATCGAGCCCACACCAGGACATTTGCTCTGACCAGGAATCGAACCAACAACCCCCTGGTATAGGGGACTAGGGGACGATGCTCAACCAACTGAGCCACACTGGCCGGGTAGTTGTTGGTATTTTTTAACAAAAAAAATTATATCCTGTTCTCATTTCCACCCCAGACCATCTCCTCAGTCCCAGCATCAATTCTGTTCCTTTCCAGTGTGTCTCTGTCCTGCCTTTGCAAACAGCTCAGCTCTTTGTCCCATGACCGTTTACCACAATCACTCTCCTTACCCCCATTTTAGAGCACACCCCTACCTGTCTTCTCTACTCATGCCTCAAAGCTGCTGAGATGAATGGAGACAACTGCACAATCAGAACACTGGGGCAGCTAAAAACGAACAGCCTGCAAACCTAACTGGACCTTCCATGCTGCTTAACCTCCCTTCTGTTATCCTTACACAGTTTCCTCTCCTACCCCCAGGGCAACTAGTCTAACCCCTTACTCCTCAAGACCCCTTCTCACCTTCCTCTCACAAGCAACAACTCTGTCTGCCTTAAAGGGAAATTTTAGCTTGGCCGGTGTGGCTCAGTGGTTGAGCATTCACCCATGAACCAGGAGGTCACGATTTGATTCCTGGTCAGGGCACATGCCCTGGTTGCAGGCTAAATCCCCAGTAGGGGGTGTGCAAAAGGCAGCCAATTTATGCTGATGTTTCTCTTTGATGTTTCTATCTCTCCTCTCTTAAAAATCAATAAAAAAAATTTTTTAAAAAAAGGGGAAAATTAAGGTTATTGAACATGAACTTCTTCATCCCCCCCCCTCATACACACACCTTCTTACTTACATATATCTGCACAGATCCTTTCCTTTCTCTCTCCCTTCTGACAAGTGATAAATCTCCCTTCTCTAGGTTAAAGCAAGTTCTTTCTAGATCTTTCATTCTTGAGACACTCAGAGCTTAATATATAAAACTAGAGGCCCAGTGCACAGATTCGTGCACCCGTGGGGTCCCTCAGCCTGGCCTGTGGGGATTGGGTGAATGGCTCTCCAACATCCCCCGAGGGGTCCTGGATTGCGAGAGGGCACAGGCCAGGCTGAGGGACCCCACTAGGGAGGGACCAGGGCGTGTCCGGCCTGTCTCGCCCAGTCCCAATAGGGGCAATGGGAGGAGGGGGCCAGCCAGGGAGGGACAGTGGGAAATTGGCTGGCCCAGGAGGGAACACAGGAGGGCTCCAGGGCATGTCCAGCTCCTCTTGCCCAGTCCCAATTGCCCAGACCCCAGCAGCAAGCTAACCTACCGGTCAGAGCATCTGCCCCCTGGTGGTCAGTGCACGTCATACTGACTGGTTGATCGAACAGTTAGATATTTAGCATATTAGGCTTTTATTATATAGAATAGGATAACTAAAAGTGATGCAGACTTGGGCAATTTGCATCTTTGCTAACTTCTGTCTCAATTATTTCTTCCCTTCTTGTTTTTCTTTTGTTTTTGCGTTTTTATTTCAAAATATTTTTATTGATTTTTAGAGAGAGAGGATGGGAGCAGAGAGAAATATCAATGTGAGAGCATCCATCAGCTGCCTCCTGCACACCCCCTACTGGGGATCAAGCCCAGAACCCAGGCATGTGCCCTGACAGGGAATTCAAGGAGCAACCTTTTGGTGCATGGGACAACGTCCAACCAACTGAGCTCTACCAGCCAGGGCTTCCCTTCTCCTTCTAAGGCAGTGGTTCTCAACCTTCTGGCCCTTTAAATACAGTTCCTCATGTGTGACCCAAACATAAAATTATTTTCGTTGCTACTTCATAACTGTAATGTTGCTACCATTATGAATCATAATGTAAATATCTGATATGCAGGATGGTCTTAGGCGACCCCTGTGAAAGGGTCGTTCGACCGCCAAAGGGGTCGCGACCCACAGGTTGAGAACCGCTGTTCTAAGGTCTCCCTTAAAAGTCCCTCTCTTTACTGTGTGGTTCTCTGTAAGAGACTCCCTACTTGTTTTCTTACAACCAAATTTCAAAAAATAGTCCCAGGCTTCTGCCCCCACTTCCTTTCCTCCCACTCATTCTACAAACCACCTTGATCTGGCTCTTGTTCTGGTGCAAATGCCCCAAAGGTCACTAGTTACCAAGTACAGTTGGCACTTACTTCTCCATCCTTGTCTTGCTTCACCTCTCTGCAACATTTGACAGTGCTCTTCACTCAGTCCTTGACACGCCACTCTCTTGGCTTCTGTGCCCCTGCTCGCTCTCCTGGCTCCTTTACTTCTCTGGCCACCCCTTCTCAGCCTTTTCCCAGAAGTCTCTCTCTTAAAAAAAAAAAAAACTTTTAAAATATATATTAGTTTGTTTTTAATTTTTGGAGAGGGGGAGGGAAAGATAGAAACACCTGCACCCCTCACCCCCCACCCCCTCCCACCCCTGCCATGGAGCCTGAAACCCGGGCAAGTGCCCTGACCAGGAATTGAACCGGTGACTTCCTGGTGCATGGGTCCAACTCAGTCACACCGCCACCCTGGCTTCTTAAGTACTGGTTTACGCCGAGGTCCAGCCCTTGGTTCTTTCCTTGCCCTCTCTGAGAGATCTCATCCATGCCCACATATTCCACAACAATAAACTCTGTATCCCCAGCACAGACCATTCTGCTGAACTGTGGGCCATGTTCCAAATTGAACTCTTTTTGCCTAAACTTCACCTTTTCATGTGGCCACCATCTCTCTTCACCTCAGCCAGAAGCCTGGGATTCATTCTCTCTGTCTCCCTTTCCCTCAAACCCCCCATATCACTAAGAATTTTCCAAATGGACATCAAACTAGACCTTCAGATGCCATCCCTTCCTTCCATCATAACAGCTACTGTTTTAGTTCACCATCTCGTGCCTAGACTTGGGCAGCACTCCAGGCACCCTCCAGAACGAGGCGGAGCGACCCTTCTAAAACCAGGCACGTTTAATACCTTAAAATCATTTCAGGGTTCTATTTCGTTAAATGCTTCGGGGTTACCCTCAGCCGGGAGGTGACTCCTAGAAACTGGGCAAAACCAGTAGGCGGCGACTTTGCAGCAAAGAAGCTCCCGACTGGAGTGAACAGGCCGCCCAGGCCGCACCCCCGCGGCCTCGATGACCTGCCAGGGGCCCGCGGACCGCGCGCGGCCTCCGGGGACACGGCCTCCGCGCGCCGCCCCAGCAGCAGGTGAGCCCACCCACCGCAGTGCGTGGGGCCCCCCCGCGCGGGGCCAGGGGGCGGAGCCAGCCCCGCCCCGCCCCGCGCGCCCGCCTCCGGTCACGTGACGGCGGCTCAGGTGAGCACCGCTTCCGGGGTCGGGAGCCCGATCGCGGCCGGCTCCGGGTTCCCCTGGGTCGGGTACGCGGGAGGCCATGGCGTCCTCCTCGGCCCCGCCGGCCACCGTACCGGCGAGTACAGCGGCCCCCGGCCAGGGTTTCGGCTTCGCCTCCAAAACCAAGAAGAAGCATTTCGTGCAGCAGAAGGTGAAGGTGTTCCGGGCGGCTGACCCGCTGGTGGGCGTGTTCCTGTGGGGCGTAGCCCACTCGGTGAGACCCGGCCCCGGCCCCCCGGTAGCCCCGTCCGAACCCCTCAAGCTCCTGCGCCTCGGGGCGCCCCTGACTCCGGGCTCCCGTCTCCGGTGCCCCTCGAGCTGCCGCTTTCCCCGCTGGGCTGCCCTGTTCCCTGCTCACCAGCCTCCAGCGGTATCTTCTCACTCTAGACTTTTTCCTTCTCCGCAGACTTGTCTCCCTCGCCACCCTTTACTCATCCACGCTAGTTCCGCCTTCCCCGCCCGGACTCCAGCTCCCGGCCTCCCTGCCGGTCCGGCCACAGCCCCGGGCTGCGGAGACCGGCCGGCCCCGGCTCCAGCCGGAAGGACTTTAGGGGGCGTGGTCTCCTGGGCTGGCGGCGAGGTCTCCGCCAGAGGGTGTGGAAGGGGAGCAGGGAGGGGAGCTGGATCCGGGAGGGGAGCTGGATGGATTGGGGGGGTCGTTCACTTCCCTTTCCACCTTACTTTCCAGCTGGCGTCCTTGACTTTGGAACCTTGGCTTTGCGGGAAGCTCCAGGCTTCCCGGACCTTCTAATCCTGCCTGTCCTTTCCTTTCCCTTCCGAGGTACAGCATTTCAGAGAAGCTACCCCTCCCTGAGCCTCGTGGTTGCGCTCACTCAGCCTGTGGTCTGAACTGCATTCCCACTGTTGGCTGGGGTGATGGTGTTTGGTGTAAGTGGGGGTCCTCTTGGACTAAAGAGCGGGCTGAGAAGCTCTGGTCACGGGGACACCGTGGTGGTGAACTTTAGAAACTGCTGTAGGGGGTGTGCCTGGGACCCGGGAGGAGGCCAGCGCGGCCAGTGCTTCTCCTTTGCTGAGGATACCTCAGGTGAAGGAATCATAGCCATGGCACCCTTCCCTTAAACCTGGAGTGGGAGGGATGCAGTGACCTTGCCTGTGACAGGCAGTATTTTATATATCAGCTTCCTTGAATTGTTACAGTATGGCAGGGCTGTGGAGGTGGAAGGGGTTGAGGAAGAATACAGTTTTTGTCACATTCTTAGTTTGTGGCTTAAAATATTGTCTGGGGTCAGCTCCCTTTTGCATTCATGGCTGGGTGGACTGCTCCCAGCTGCCTGGGTGGTAATGTCTTATCAGTGTAAGGCACTTGGTATGGGCAAGGCTGATGGAGGTGGGGCCGCCTCTCATATGTACCTTCCAGGTGACTCATCCATCCCTTTGGGAAGCTTAACAAGAAGGGTTTTCTTTTACTAAGAATTGAGGGAATTACACATGAGACCTGCCTCAGCTTCTCTAGGTCTATATACTTTAGTCTCAACATGCTACCTTTCAGCCAGCGCACATTTACTTCAAGTGTCTGGGATGGAGAAATTCTTTGAACATATGTCTTAGCGATGACTCAGCCTGTGTTATTACAGCCGATGGCAGAGGGGACATGAAGTACGATAGCTGAATTTTAGGCTGGGAATCTCAAGTGGCTTTTTTTCCCCCCTGCAGGACTGTGATCTGTCATTTTCTACCAAGGATAAAAGGATTTGGGTTTCACGGCAGTGTATGGGATTTAGATTAGACTGCACTTCATAACCTCTGTCAGATGCTCAAGTAAGGATAGGCAAGGCATCCCCTTTATTCACTTAATAAACACCGAGAGACCACCGTGTGCCCAACATTTTGCTAGCTAGGCAGCTCAGAGATGCAGGCACCTAGCACTGGTCCTAGCGCTGAAAGAGCTCACAATCTAGATGGGGAATTTACATAAACTAGCGATTAGGCATATGATAAGTGCACTGCTAAAAGTGGGTGAAAGATTCCGTGGCAACACTGGGGAGAAGGCACATCTTCTCAGGAACCCCCTTTCCACCCTGAATCAGCAGACTGCTGATTCTGGAGGCTGAGGAAGCATGTGATGTATCCATCCTTTGGTTGTGGGTTGGCTTGACCTTCCCTCTTAAATCAGCTGCTCTTCTCTTACTTTACACCTAGGCAGGTGGGACCTCCTGCAGAGCACCGGGTCAGAGTGGTCTGGAAGGACTGGTCCTCTTTGTAAGGAGATGCCTCCTGAAGGCTATGGACATCTTTGTTCTTGCTGCTGTTGACCCCTCAGAGTCCCATTAACTCTCTTGTGTACTTTTAAAACTGCCTTTTATTTTGTTTTTAATGGAGCATGGAACTGTTTGTCTTGGGTCTGCTGAGGATAAATTTTTTTCTCTCTAGAATTTCTCAAGCTTTAAAAATAGTCCTGAGTTGCTTACAGGGTTTGCCTGATATAAAATGACTGTTGTGAGCATGAAGTTCCTCGGGGGCGGGAGTGTGAGGGGCTCTGTGTGAGGGTTGCTCCCTGCAGTCCTTGTTGGGCAGCAGAAGAGCTCAGAGACAGTCTCTCTCACCTCGGTCAAATGAATGCATGAGCCATGTTTTTTAAAAGAATGAGGTTTGAGTTGCCCTTTTCTGACACTTGCTCAGTTGCCCTTTTCTGATTCTTGCCCAGACACAGTGTATGAGTAGTTCTCTACACCCCTACTCACTCACTCCCCATTCTTGTTTTGGCTTATCAGATCAATGAGCTCAGCCAGGTGCCTCCCCCTGTGATGCTGCTGCCAGATGACTTTAAGGCCAGCTCCAAGATCAAGGTCAACAATCACCTTTTCCACAGGTATGTGGGAATTCCCACCCTTCTCACATCAGTCTTTGTAGAAAAGAATAAATAATTTAAGAATTAAGATTTAATGGGTTGAAGGTTTTAGATTTAGAAGGCAACTTACAAGTTGTATTGTCTAACCTCCTTCCCAGTGCACAAATTCAGTATTGTGCAAAGAAACCATTAAAATAATTTTCAGTGTCCCCTACACCCTTATATGTATGTACTAGTTTATCTCGTCTCCTGCCTAGCACTTCCATAGAGTAAATTCATTTGGATGCCATTACCATTAGTTTCTGATAGGGACTCCCTGAAAAAAAAAAATCTCTTTAAACCCTCCTAGTATCAGAAGATGCCATTCTAAAAAGTGGCATGTATTGCCAGTTTTAGGATGTCTCTTACTTGGTGGAGATTTGGGAAATGCTGCTGTTTGGATGGGCAGTAGAACCTAATTCTACTTAAGTCATTTACTAGTCAGGTGACTTAAGCAGTTCGCCCAACTATCCTGAACCATAGCCTCCCCTTCTATCAAATAGGGATAATATACCTTTAAAGGACCTCACAAGGGTTTTATGAGAATCAAATAAAGTAATATATGGGAAGCTGCTTTGTAAACTGTCAAGCCCTCCATAAATGTAAGGTAATATTGTTGCTTTGGATTTTTTTTAACCTTGAAAACCCCCTTTTCAGGGAAAATCTGCCCAGTCACTTCAAGTTCAAGGAGTATTGTCCCCAGGTCTTCAGGAACCTCCGTGATCGATTTGGCATTGATGACCAGGATTACTTGGTGAGAGTTTATTATGGGCTGAGGTTGGTCCTTTCTCCTTAACAACTGGGGAAGCCTTGTGACAGCCATGTTTGGAGAAATGAGAGCCTTGGCAAGTATGACTCTTTACCTTGTTGTCACAGACATCTTTAAAAATCTGCTGAAACTATGAACCTTGAGGGGGGCAAATGTAGATACATTAAAAATTTCAGCCCTGGTTGGTTTGGCTCAGTAGATAGAGCCCTCGGACTGAAGAATTGAAGGGTCTCAGGTTTGATTCTGGTCAAGGGCACAGTGCCTCATTTGCAGGCTCGGTTCCCGGCCCCACGCAGGGCCTATGAGGCAAGCAATCAATGTGTCTCCCTAACATTGATGTTTCTCTTTCTCTTTCTCCTTCCCTTCCACTCTCTCTAAAAAAATCAATGGAGCCCTGACCGGTTTGGCTCAGTGGATAGAGCGTCGGCCTGCGGACTCAAGGGTCCCAGGTTTGATTCGGCCAAGGGCATGTACCTTGGTTTTGGGCACATCCCCAGTCGGGGGTATGCAAGAGGCAGCTGATTGATGTTTCTCTCTCATCGATGTTTCTAACTCTCTATCCCTCTCCCTTCCTCTCTGTAAAAAATCAATAAAATATATATATTTTTAAAAAATCAATGAAAAAATATCCTCAGGTGAGGATTAACAACAACAAATTTTTTTTGGCCCTGGCTGGTGTGGCTCAGTTGGTTGGAGTGTCATCCTGTATACCAAAAGGTTGAGGGTTTGATTCCTGGTTAGGGCATATACCCAGGTTGCAAGTTTGATCCCTGGTTCGGGTGCATGCAGTGGGCAACTGATTGATATTTCACTCTCACATTGATGTTTCTTTCTATCTCCCTCCCTCTCCCTCTCTCTCCCCCCCAAAAAAGCATGTCCTCAGCTGAGGATTAAAAAAAAGTTTTTTGCACCACTTTTAGTCCCTATATAGACACCAGATTAAGAAACCCTGCTCGCCGAAACCATTTTGGCTCGGTGGATAGAGCGTCGGCCTGCGGACTCAAGCGTCCCAGGTTCGATTCCGGTCAAGGGCATGTACCTTGGTTGCGGGCACATCCCCAGTAGGAGTTGTGCAGGAGGCAGCTGATAGATGTTTCTCTCTCATCGATGTTTCTAACTCTCTATCTCTCTCCCTTCCTCTCTGTAAAAAATCAATAAAATATATTTAAAAAAATATATATATATCTATTAAAAAAAAAAAAAGAAACCCTGCTCAACCTGTTATGCCAGGGTTTTATCTACTTTCAGACATATTTAGTTGAGCATTATCCTATGACTTGCATCTCCATATAAAAGGGGAAGAAAAGAGTCTCTGGCTTATTGTGTGTCTCTAACAGGTATCTCTTACCCGAAGTCCCCCAAGTGAAAGTGAAGGCAGTGATGGTCGCTTCCTTATCTCCTATGATCGGACTCTGGTCATCAAAGAAGTATCCAGTGAGGACATTGCTGACATGCATAGCAACCTCTCCAACTACCACCAGGTGAGGCCTTATTTTTTCCCTCCTCTCTTTAATCATAGCTTAGCTGCCAGAGCACACAGGGAGACTTCCTATCCCTTTTCCTCCTTTACAACCTATTCTGCTCCCCAAGAAGTACTCGACACCATGTTTAATAAATTTTTTTAAATTTATTAAATTGATTGGGGTGACATTGGTCAACATGAACATATAAGTTTCAGGTGTGGGTTTCTTTTATTTTTATTTTTTTATATGTTTTTTAAAAACTTAAAATTAAAAAAAAAAAGAGCCTCTGTATAGCTTTTTGTGTTTGTTTAAATAGAAGAATTTAGACCATGTTCCTTCTCATTTGGTACTTAAAATCTAAAACCACTATCGATTGATACATAAAGTGCACGTGTATATCAAAGTCTAAACTATAGACTTATAATTGGGTGAAGTTTTAGCACCAAATATACTATCTGGAATAAATGCAGTTTGGGGAGAAAACCAGGATAAGTACACAATTGGGATAAACTGGAAAGTAGAAGCCATGATCATATCCAGTCCTAAAAAGGATTAGGGGGCTATTGTGGCTGATTAGCTTAACCTGGCATGTGGAGTTTGTGGAATATTTTGGTGATAACAACACTGCCTGGCCCCAGCCCAGTGACTCAGTCAGTTGGAGTGTTGTCCTGTGCACCAAAGGGTTGTGGGTTCGATCCCTGGTCGGGAAGTATATGGGAGGTGGCCCATCGATGTTTCTCTCTCTCCTTTACTCTCTCTCTAAAAAGCAATAAGCCCTGACTGGTTTGGCTCAGTGGATAGAACATTGGCCTACGGACTGAAGGGTCCCAGGTTCGATTCCAGTCAAGGGCATGTACCTTGGTTTCGGGCACATCCCCAGTAGCGGGTGTGTAGGAGGCAGCTGATCGATGTTTCTAACTCCCTATCTCTCTCCCTTCCTCTCTGTAAAAAATGAATGAATCAATCAATCAATCAATCAATAATAAAAAGCAACAAAAACATCCTTGGTTGACAATTAAACATTTTTTTATTTAAAAAAAAAAAGATAATAATAATGAAAGAAAAAACACACTGCCTGAATGTCTTTCTAATGAAGAAAAAAAATCTCACTAAAACCAATGAACAAGGAATAAATGAAAAACTCTAAAAGGAATACTTGTTTTATCCAACAAATATTGAATGTTTTTCATTGCTAGACCCTGTGTTGGGCTGTGGAGAAAGAGGTGAATGAAATGGTCATGGCCTTTGAGGATCTCTTAATCTATTGGCAGAGTCCAGTAAGTTAGCATTAGCATGCAGCAGAATGTGTACAATAGTAGAGGTAGGTACAGAATGCTCCGGGAGGTGCAGAGGAAGAGCATCCCAGCTCACTGGCAGAAGGAAATATACTTGGGAGGCTCAAAGAGACTTTTTTAAATTTTTAAAAATTTTTTTTTCAGTTTATAATGGTCTTTATTATCCATAAATGGGTGAGATCATGTGGTATCTTTCTCGGCTTCCCAGGGGCCTGTACAGCCTCGCAGGGGCTGGTGCAGCCTCGCAGGGGCCGTCTCAGCCTCGCAGGGGCCGGTGAAGCCTCGCAGGGGCCATTTCAACCTCACAGGGGCCGTTTCAACCTCTCAGGGGCCGTCTCAGCCTCACAGGGGCCATTTCAACCTCACAGGGGCCGTCTCAGCCTCACAGGGCCGTCTCAACCTCACAGGGGCCGTTTCAACCTCTCAGGGACCATTTCAACCTCTCAGGGGCTGTCTCAGCCTCACAGGGGCCGTCTCGAGACTTTTTTTTTTTAGAGGGGGTATCACAGTAGTTGATTCTTGAAAGACTGGTAGGGACTAACCATTGGGCAATGTGATAGGCAAAGGAAAACAGCACTTGTAAAGGCACAGAAGCATGAGAGAGTTTAGGGTTACGGAACTACAAGAAATTCAATGTGGTTGGGATATGGTATTGTGGAAAAATAGTTAGGCAGAACCCAGATTGTGAAGGGTTTTATAGACAACAGAGTTTGGACTTGATCCTGAAGGTGGTTTGCAGGAGAGTGATATGTATGTTACTTAGAAATATCCATGTGACAGCATTTTAGAGAATGAATTGGAGGGAGGACTATTAGGAATGGAGATACCAGTTAGGATGTAATTATAATTGTCTAGATGAGACATGACAAGGGCCTGGAGGAACAATGGCAATGGAGATGGAAAGGTAGAGTTGTGGGAATTAAGGCAAAAGCACCTCTAAATTCCCCGTTAGGGGGGACAGGAAGCTCATTCACTAACACTTGGAAGCAGAAAAAAGAAACAGGTTTTTGGATGAAGACAGTTCTGATTTAGACATGTTGAGTTCGGGGTTTCTGCAGTTGATCCAGATATCACTGTCCATTAAGTGTTTGGGAAATGGAGTCCAGGAAAGAGGATTAGAGTAGAAGTCTAGATTTGAGAGTTATAGGTGAAGAGGTGGTAATTAAAGCCATGAGTATAGATAAGATTATTGAAATGAAGTGTGGAGTGAAATGAAAAGAAAGTTGAGGACAGAACCTTAAGGAGCAACTAGAGAAAAGATCCTTCAAAGAAGACTAAGGATCAATGAACACTTGTAATTATGCCCCACTTCATTTCATACAGGATTTGAGGACAGAGAGAAGGGGAATCAGAAGAGTAGTCTAATAGGAACTGAGGGTGAAGAGTTTTAAGGAGAGACTGGTCAGTAGTATAAAGTGCCATTCAGTTGATACAAGATAGTTACTAGATATTCATTGAATTTGGCAACAGGTATTTGGAGGAAGGAGGAGTAGAGTGATTTCAGAGGAGAAATGAGGGTATACATCTGACTTCACTGGTTTGAGGTATGAATGAGAGATAGGAAGTGGATTGATTGCTGACTACTTTTCTGAGAGGTTGGCTATGAAGAGAAATAGGTAGTAATACTGAGAGAGAGAAGCATTGAAAGAGGAATAATTTTGCCTGACCGGTGTGGCTCAGTGGTTGAGCATTGACCTATGAACCAGGAGGTTATTGTTCGATTCCCAATCAGAGCACGTGCCTGGGTTGTGGGCTCGATCCCCAGTGTGGGGGATGCAGGAGGCAGCCAATCAATGATTCTTTCTCTTCATTGATGTTTATCTCTCTCTCTCTCCCTCCCTCCCTCTCCCTGTTCCTCTCTGAAATCAATAAAAAAATATATAGGAGAGGAATAATATTTTAAAATTGACTTTAGGGAGAGGGGAAGGAGAAGGGGGAAGAGAGAGATAAAATTGATGTAAGAGAGAAACATTAATCAGTTGCCTCCCGTATGTGCCCTGACTGAGGATCAAACCCGCAACTTGGGTATGTGCCCTGACCAGGAGTTGAACCTGCAATCCTTTGGTGCATGGGATTACACTCAAATCAATTGAGCACACCAGCCAGGGTGAAAGAGGAATAATTTTTTAAGAATCCAAATGATAGGCCATCAAGCAAACATTTTTACTAGGGGAATCTAGCCCACCAAGAAACATTGATTTGGATAAAATCAGTTTGTTGATAAACAGATGTAATTTCTAATTCTTTGACCATTTGCATATAAAGAAGGTCTAATATAAGGGTAACACCCACATTCCCCATCTGAAAGAATGATAAATATGAAATAAGCGAAGGTACTTTAAAATTGAAGGTACTTTAAAGTTAATAATTTGTATAATGTCTAGTTATGCAAATGACTAACCTGAGGAGATGAGTATTCAGAAACTTCACAGATGACCAGGGGCATCTTTAGAAAGCTCCCACCACTTTTGACCTTGTAACCTCTCTATTTGAAGTTTTCTGCTCAGTCTGGAATGATAGTGTTTGAATGCCCATCCCTAAACTGATTGTATACCTGCTGCTCAATCTTTTCCCATTTCTTCCTCTCTTCTACCCAGTACATTGTGAAGTGCCATGGTAACACGCTGCTGCCCCAGTTCCTGGGGATGTACCGAGTGAGCGTGGACAATGAAGACAGCTACATGCTTGTGATGCGCAACATGTTTAGCCACCGTCTTCCTGTGCACAGGAAGTATGACCTCAAGGTACAGAGAGTATAGATAGGGTGGAGGGGGAGGCTCCTGGTGGCCTGAGAGTGGGGAGGGCCAGGGAGGCTTCTAGATGATTTATTTTAAAGGAAAGAATGCTATGGGTTTGAATACTCTTCTTAGGAGCTGGATCTTGACTGTTCTTTTAGCCACTTCTGCTAACTTGGTCTTTGGGTCTCTCCGCAGGGCTCCTTGGTGTCCCGGGAAGCCAGCGATAAAGAAAAGGTAATACTAGTTTTAGGGTGAGGGCTGGGAGAAGGCAGGTGAAAGGGATCTTCTTAGGATAAAGAGGAAGGATTACCAGCTACTGATTCTCATCTTAAACCGATGAAAAGAAGAGAGATGTAAACTTGTCCCAATCCCTGGATTGTGTGGAATGGAAAGTGGGAATGGCTGCTTTGTCATTGGTTATTCCCTGTGCAAGATTTGGGGATGGGTGAGGATATCAGACTTGAAGAGCAAAATGCTTAACCTCCACCTCCCACTCTGGGCTCTCCTATTCAAGCAGCTATTTTTCCTTAAGAAGAAGAAAGAAAAGTCGTTGGAGGGCCTTAAATGAAAACCATAAAGAGAAAGTAGTAGGATGTGATTTGGGGTACAACTGGAGTGACTGAGTCTGGGGAAAACATTGCAGGTGAGAACAGACTCTGAGTCAGCATCCTAGTGTCGAGATCACTGAGTTAGAGACAGAGCCCTGGGTAGAGCAGGGTTTTCTGAGACCTTTGGGGAAGAGATATATATTCCCAAAATATCCCTTTACCTATTCTCAGGTTAAGGAATTGCCTACCCTTAAGGATATGGACTTTCTCAACAAGAACCAGAAAGTTTATATTGGTGAAGAGGAGAAGAAAATATTTCTAGAGAAGCTAAAGAGAGATGTGGAGGTGATGATTGGGGTGCTCTGGGAATGGCTTTGTTTTCTTTTTTTGCTCCCCTCAGGGTAGTTGTCTCTCCATTCAGAGTATGAGGGAACTCCCCCCCTTCCCTTTAATCTTTGGATTCTCTGTATTTAGGGAGTTGGGTATGAGACATGAAAACCCCCTAGAAGTGATGCATGGAAAGGGTGGCTGGAATGAACTAAAAGGATGATTTTAGACACCGGGACATTTAGGTACTAAAGGCCAATGGTATACTACCAACCCTCAATTTTTACACTTCCTTTCCCAGGAGGGCCCCAGAAATTCAGGGGTTGTGGGAGGTATAAGGGTCGTACCTGGGATTGGGGAGGGAGTTTCAGGGTATCTGATTTGTCATTGGGGTCTCAGTTCCTAGTGCAGCTGAAGATCATGGACTACAGCCTTCTGTTGGGCATACATGACATAATTCGTGGCTCTGAACCAGAGGAGGAGGGGCCTGTGCGGGAGGTGGAGTCAGAGGGGGATGGGGACTGTGGCCTGACTGGACCTCCTGCTCTGGTGGGCTCCTATGGCACCTCCCCTGAGGGTATTGGCAGCTACATGCTTTCTCATCGGCCCCTGGGCCCTGGAGAGTTTGAATCCTTCATTGATGTCTACGCCATCCGGAGTGCTGAAGGTAAGAGAGATCCTGGAAATTTTAAGGGTGGGGAGGGTAGTCCTTGTAGGACAGAGACTGGGGTGCTGGATGGAGAGGCTGGTTAGCTTTTCAAAGACCTGACTGGTTCCTGGGGAAAGGGAATTGGGACTATACTTGCTCTTCATTGCTGGTTCCTCTCTCCAGGGGCCCCCCAGAAGGAGGTGTATTTCATGGGCCTCATTGACATCCTGACGCAGTATGATGCCAAGAAGAAAGCAGCTCATGCAGCCAAAACTGTCAAGCACGGGGTGAGGGCTCCCGGAGGCCTTTCCTTTCCTGTCTTGACTATTCCTTGGGAAGAGAGAGTCTCTTGTGCCAGAGCAGTGGGTTGACAAAAGGATGAAGTGTTGGGTATGGGAAGGGTGGGGAGTGGAATAGAGGATGAGTGGCGGGATGGCCTGACACCATGTTCCATACCTCTTCTCGTAGGCTGGGGCAGAGATCTCTACCGTCCATCCTGAGCAGTATGCTAAGCGATTCCTGGATTTTATTACCAACATCTTTGCCTAAGAGATTTTGTGGTCACTGCTACTTTATGTTCAAGGTGGTGGGGTTCTGAGAGCCTTGGGGGAATTGTGGAGATTCTGGTCACTACTTCTCTTCCTCTGCTAAATTCAGGCTACAGGCTCCTTCCTTCCAAATAACTCCATCTTATTGAGTAGGCTCTTCCTGGCCCTCAGAAGTACATCATCTTTTCTCCCCTTTGTCCAGTTTTCTTCCCTCTCTTTCTCCCCTTCAACATGTCTGCTTGCTTCATTAGAGTGTTACTGTTGATTCTCTCCCAAGTGCCTTGATTTTTGTAAAATGTTCTGTTGTTTCTATAAAAGTAGAAGAATCTGGCGGGAGGGGGTTGTTTGCTGTCTTCAGGACCTGACTGGACAGATGGAACTGGCTCAAGCAACTACTGTGGATGCACTTTGTTCTGTGGGATGAACACTAAGTGACTGAATTTTGCTGATAACTTTATAGAACTCACTGGGGCAGACCTGCTTCCTGGTAGGCCCTGAGATGAAAGACTTTCAAGATACTACAGATGTGGGTGCAGGCATGCACACATGATGAGATATGGCCAATCTTACACACACAGGTGGGGTGGAGAGTGGTCAGCAGGCTGGCACCTCATGGAGGTGGGAACTAAGAGGACTCTTGTGATTGATTATGCATAAAACTGGAGAAAGTCTCTGTCAAGGATGGACTACTCTCTCCAATCTTCCCTCACCCCACTTCCGCCCTCACCTCTGTACTTCTGGACACAGGAGCCCAGAGATGGATGGCCACAGCGTTCAAGGCTAGGTGAAGGAGTTGACTGCTCTCCTCCTCAAGACCACACACCCCTTCTGGCTCTGGAACCCTTCAGTGGAGTGACAGTTTTATAGGCTGGGATGATAGGCCAAGGGCCTAAGGTTCATTCCCCATGTTAAATTTCTTTTCTTCATGCCTACCCATCCCTGAGGTTTTATTCCCAGGAGAAGGTAATGTCTCTACCTGGGTCAACCCTGGACATTTCAAGAGAATGGAGGTCTCAAGTATAGGAACCTCCTCTACCCACTGGAGGTGTGTGCCTGGCATACTTCCTCCCCCACTCCTTCTCAAACCCCTTTTCCAGCTGGATTTGTTATTCTGTCCTCTTCTACCCCATCTTATTGCTACTGTGTCTCCCAGTCATCTTCACTCTCTATTCCTATAGAGAAATCAGAGTGTAACTCCATCACCTAGCCCCCTCCAAAGATAGTGGTGTGGATGCATGATATTCTCAGAATGTAGAGGATCCTGATGAGCCCAGATAGTGTCCTCCCCACCCTCCAATGCATTTGGGGCAAAGGCAGCCATTCTTCTTGCTATCCTCCATACCCCTTGAGGCTTCTACATTTTTAAAAAATATAAAGATGAATACCAGCAACTGGCCTGTGGGGATGCAAAGATTCTTTGCTCTGTATCTGGCTGGACTGATCTGTCTCAAGAAGTCATGAGATCGTAAAGAATTCCTGCCCTGATTGATGTGGCTCCGTTGGTTGAAGCGTCATCCCATACACCACAAGGTTGTGGGTTTGATTCCCAGTGAGGGTACATACCCAGGTTGTGGGTTCGATCCCTGGTCAGGATGCATATGGAAGGCAACCGATCATAGTTTCTTTCTCCCTTTCCCTTTCTCTAAAATAAAAGAATAAAAGTAAAAACAACAAAAAAATCCCCCTTCTCCCTTCATCTTTGGCTCCAAAGGAAGTAACAAGAGGAGTCCCAGTTAAGGATTGGGACTTAAGATACCTTCCTGCCCAGAGCCTACCGTTCCCCTGGTGAATGCAATAAGACTCCATGACACCAGCAACTGTTGTTCTTTAGGAATGGGTTTTCTGACCATGTAGCTGATGTATCATGAGCAGTATGGTCTTCCATTTGTTGCTTCTGATTTTCATCTTTTTTATTAACTAATACAAAAGATCTTGTGTATTTACTCCCATGGCTGTCACTATATAGAAATTAAATTATGGAATCTAAATCCCTTCACAGAAATGCCTCTTTTTTTTTCTTTTTTACTTTTCTGAAGAAGTCTGTGCTGAGGATTGCAGGGACCAGATGACGAATTCTGATCTTTAAGGTGTTGGGCCCCTAAGTAAGGATGTAGGTTTCTACTTAGATGGCTGTGAACTTAAGAGGTTGTGAGGATTGTGGACCTGGCCGGGTAGTTCAGTTTGTTCGAGCATCGTCCCAGTACACCAAGATTGCAGATTCGATCCTGGTCAGGGCACATACAAGAATCAACTAATAATGCATAAATAAGTGGAACAACAAATCCATGTTTCTCTCTCTCTTCCTCTAAAAATCAATAAATAAAACAAGTTTTTTAAGTTGTATTGTGCATTCTCCAACTTTATGGAAGTTAAGCTATAGGAGCTAGGAAGAACTGAGAAGTGACCCGGGTGCCCCCGGATTCTGGGCTTGGTCACACCCCCTATCTCTGTCAAGGTGCCTCTCAGCCCACGAGCTAAAAGAAGGAACTCCGTTTTCCCCCAGGCTTCTTGGGAAAGATGTCCTCTGCCTGGAGGGCAGAAATAGTACAGCAGGGTCCTGGGAAAGTGAAGAAGAAAGTGACCAACCCTCCGCCCAGAAGGGGCGTGAAGGGAGGGGGTGGTGGACGGAGCCGTAGCCAGGCCGGAGACCGCACCTCCGGGGAGGAGGTCTGGCCGGTGGGAAAGCCTGGCCCGATGCGGCCCCAGGGAAGCAGCTGGAGTTGGACCGGGGCGGAGATGGCTCTGATGTGGGAACCAAACAGCAGAGCTTTCTTTTCCTTTGAGAGTTTTTAACTATTTGAGCCATAGACTTGAGCCCCCCACCCCCACCCCAATGCGTTTTAACAAACGTGATGGCTTCCCGTTCTGCACCAGCTTCAGTGTCTCCGGAGAGAACCCTCAGGGGCACCGACCCCGCCTGGCAGGGGGCCCGGCGGCGACCTAGGAAAGGCCGGGACGCGGGGTGGCGAGCGGTTATCCGGGGTTTACGGTTATTTCAGCTCCAGCGCTGTGCTCGTCACGGTGACTCCTCCTCAAAGGCCCTCCGGCGTAGGACCCCAACCTGCCGGCTCCCCGTCCCCCTAGCCCCGCACCCCTCGCCCACCCGCCACGGCCCGCACCCCGGCGGCCGCAGGGGCGGAAGGAGGGGGCGGCTCCGGGGGATGTAACCTCCGACCCCCGCTCCGCCACGCCGCTCCCCCCCCACCCCCCCCAGCCCGGGACGGAGCCTCCATTTTTGTTTTGGGGGCGAAGGGCAGGGGCTCGAGGGAGGCGGGGGTCAGAGGAGACGGTGACGGCCGCCGGAGAGGGGTGCCGTCCCCGCCCTTCCCCTCGGCTCGCACCCCTGCACAGCCCCCTCCACCTTCGCGGTGCCCCCCCCTTGTTGCTAAGGCCCAGGCCGTCATCCCAGCAACAGCCTCAGTCATGTGACCGGCAATGGCGGCGCTGACGGGAGGTAGGTGAGCCCGGCGCCCCCACACCCACCGCGCGCCCCCCGGGCCCCGCTCGCCCCCCGCGCGCTCTCCCGCGGCCCCTGCGCCCCCTCCTCCGCCTCCTGCCCCGCGCGCGGCGCCGGGGACCCCCTCACGCCCGGAGTTCCTCCTTCTGTCATCCTCCAGCCTTGGCCTCCATTTGGGGGTTCTGGGGGCCGCGGTCGGGCAGACGAGCACCCACACCCACTGGAGGGGCTCCGCGAGCGGGGACGCGGGGAGCTGGTTCCGGGTCGCGTCTGGCGGGAGGTCGCCGGGGAGGGGGCGCAGCCTCCGGGGCGCCCCCGGGGACCTGTCCTTCGCGGCGCCCCGCCCCCAGTGCGGCCCGCAGGGAGGGACCGGCCGCCCGGCCCGGGCTGCCCCGGAGGCACCGGGACCCGCGCTGCCGGCGGCCCCGCCTCCCTGTCCTGTGCCAGCAGGACTTGGAGCCAGATCGCCTAGGTCCTGGGTTCCCTCCGATGGGGGGGGGGGGGGGGCGCGCGCCTGGGTAGACAGCGTGAGCTGAGGGAGCTCTTCCCTTCTGGCCTTGGAGGAACTAGGATGGTGGCACAGATGGAGAGCTGCTCCCCTTGGGACCAGTCAAGGAATTGAGGTCACACCAGTGGCCCCTCTTTCTGTTTGAGCTGCATTGGGAGGTGGTGTAGGGACAGCTCTGAAGCTGAGCATGGCAAGACTGGGGGGCACATCACACTCCTCCAGTGGAGCCCCTGCGTGACCCCCACCCCCACCCCCAATTACAGACCAGTGGCTGGCAGACTTGCACTTGGCGTGCTGGTTTAAAAGGCGATAGTGGGAACTTGATTGCAGGGGCTGCTGCCACTTAGTTGCATTCCCGACAGATTCCTGTAGAAGACACTGGGGTGGCTCTCAAGGAAGGCTCCCCAGCAAGGGGGGCTGGATTGCTTGGAAATGTGGAGCCAGCGGGGAGATGGGGAACATAGGGAATACTCTCATCCATGTGATCTGAGGGAGGTGGCAAGGAAAACCTCCATCTGTGTGGGCTTTCCCCTCCTGACTTCTCTTTTCTGTTCCCTGGGCTTTCTTGAGAGCCTCAGAGCTGGGGAAGAAAAAAGGAAAGTTAGCATGTTAAAATTCCTTCTCAGCAACTTTCGGAGAGGCTGGGGATGGAAGTCCACGGAGAAGGAGAGGAAATAGAGGAGTTTTTCTTTTGTTTCTGGGCTGACTTGAGGAAGATGGTAACATTTGTCATCATAACCTTTTACTCTCCCCCTCCTCCCCAGTCCTGGTCAGCTGAGTGTGGAAATAGAGGGATTCCTGCCGCTATTGTGGTCCATGGGCTTTCAAGGTATCTGCCTCCCAAGGGAACCTCACCTTTCACCTTTAAATTGGTTTCCTCCCTTCTGTGTGCCAGGCAATCCCATTCTCAGTAGTTTACATCCAGGTTCCCATCTTTGTTATGTGGGTTGTTGGGTTGGGCATGTGGGAATGGGGCAAGGGGCTTCTCACTTTCCCTCCTCTTCCTGTCCACCCACCAGGTCACACCGCCTACAAGTAGGGACCAGGGACAGAGAAAGAGCCTGCATGCCATTTCTAAGGTCTTCAGGATCAAAGTGAGCAAAAAAGAGGGTCAAAATTCTCTCTCCCTTTTACAAAAGCCAGTTTTCACTCAGAGTGGGGAGGGGCAGATTGTTTCTATGATCTTGGGAGGAGTGGAAAGAGAACCAAGACTGATGCTTGGTTTAGATGAGAATAATAATGTTATAGAAACTTTCTTGCTCTTCAGTGGGTGCTGGGGATTTGAAAGAGAAGAGGAGACAGAAAATGAACTTGGGGGAGGAGTTAGTTGGGTGCTGGACTCTGAGAAAGCAGAGATAATACAAGGTTGGAAAGGACCCTGAAGTAGGAGGCACTGATGATTGTCATGGGGGACCCCCCCACCCTGAGTCCCTTTCACCCTGGGGGCAGTGTCGTTCGTCCTCTCCAGAATGGCAGCCTGTGGAGGCACCTGTAAGACCAAAGTCACGGTCTCCAAGCCTGTGTGGGACTTCTTAAGCAAGGAGACACCAGCCCGGCTGGCCCGGCTTCGGGAAGAGCATCGTGTGTCCATCCTCATAGATGGCGAGACTTCTGACATCTATGTTCTCCAGCTTTCCCCCCAGGGCCCTTCCCCCGCCCCTCCCAATGGGCTCTACCTGGCCAGGAAGGCTCTTAAGGGGCTGCTAAAAGAGGCAGAGAAAGAGCTGAAGAAAGCTCAGAGGCAGGGGGAGCTTATGGGCTGCCTGGCTTTGGGCGGTGGTGGGGAACATCCTGAGCTGCACCGCCCGGGCCCCCCCCCTCTCCGAGCAGCCCCACTCTTGCCCCCAGGGGCACGGGGGCTTCCTCCTCCTCCTCCTCCCCTGCCCCCTCCTCTTCCTCCTCGCCTTCGGGAGGAAGCAGAAGAGCAGGAGAGTACCTGTCCCATCTGTCTGGGGGAGATCCAGAACGCCAAGACATTGGAGAAGTGTCGGCACTCTTTCTGTGAAGGCTGCATCACCCGGGCCCTGCAGGTGAAAAAGGCCTGCCCCATGTGTGGCCGCTTCTATGGGCAGCTGGTAGGCAACCAGCCCCAGAACGGACGGATGCTGGTCTCTAAGGATGCCACACTCCTACTGCCCAGTTATGAGAAGTATGGCACCATCGTTATCCAGTATGTCTTCCCGCCCGGCGTCCAGGGGGTAAGGAGACTACCACCTGCCTTTACCCTTTGTTTCCCTCCCTCCCCCAGCTCCTTCTCTGATCTAGGAAAGCTAGGCGAGGGTGAGTGTGTTTTGAGATGTGATACAGTTTTGCTGTTTCCACTGTATGCCTTTTGCTATATGCCTTCCCACTCAATGCCCTGGAGCTAGGAGGTCCCATGAGGCCCAGCTTTTCCATCCCCACAACCCCGTGGCACACATGAAAATCAGGTATCAGAGAAAGGAATTAAATACTATTTCCAGTTCTGTAAAGATGATGGCTCAGGTGCAGGCAGGCACAGCAGGAAGGGATCTAACCTTTTTCCCGGAGCTGGAAGTGTTACTCCATTCCAGACTTATGGGAGAGGAAAACCTTGATGACAGTAGGTTAAAATAGGAGTGGTCAAGAGCCTACAGGTGACTTCCTGCTTGACAAAGAGTAATTTCCAGTTCTGCTTTGCAGAGGGATGAGGAAGCTCTGAAGAAGAATAGAAAAATGGAATAGGTTAGATAGTGGAAAAAGCATTGGGAGTGTTTTCAGGTAGGAAAGGGAAGGCTGAAAGATAAATTAGCCTGTCTTCACATTTCTGCTGAGTTATCCAGAGAGTAAGGACCAGCTACCTTCCATCGCTTCTGGTACTCCATTTGTTGCTGAATTGAGACTTGAAGGATTGAGACCAGGAGAAAGAGCCTCTTAACAATAAGGACTTTGTCCAGGAATAGGCCCCTGCTGCCCAGACCCTAGAGCAGTGATGGCGAACCTATGACACGCGTGTCAGAGGTGACACGCAAACTCATTTTTTTGGTTGATTTTTCTTTGTTAAATGGCATTCAGATGTATAAAATAAATATCAAAAATATAAGTCTTTGTTTTACTATGGTTGCAAATATCAAAAAATTTCTATGTGTGACACGGCACCAGAGTTAAGTTAGGGTTTTTCAAAATGCTGTCACGCCGAGCTCAGAAGGTTCGCCATCACTGCCCTAGAGTCTCTCTTTGCCTGAAAGGCTGTCAGCCTGTCGCTGCCCTGTCAGCCTTAGCTGGGTGTGCACAGACAAAAGGCTGGCCAGGATGAACCTCCATTGGAGTCATGGTCTTAAGATGTCCAGCTACTCACTGCCCACTTTGCTTCCCCCTCCTCCCAGGCTGAACACCCAAACCCAGGAGTTCGGTATCCTGGCACCACTCGGGTGGCCTACCTCCCGGACTGCCCTGAGGGTAACAAGGTGCTGACCCTGTTCCGAAAGGCGTTTGACCAGCGTCTCACCTTCACTATTGGCACGTCAATGACCACAGGGAGACCGAATGTCATCACCTGGAACGACATCCACCACAAGACCAGCTGCACAGGGGGACCCCAGCTGTGGGACACTTCTTCATTTCCCTTTACTTGGCTCCTCCCCTTTGTCTGTTTCCACTGAGAGAACAACAATTCCCTCGCTGGGAGCCTCCTAATTGGAGTGGGCCAGCCCCAAACTATTCAACCATCTATTCCATCCCAGTTTCTCCTACATTTAACCTGGTCCTGATATGCCCAGTTTAACCTGCAAAAATAAGCAGAATTGGGCTAATTTATCTTGGATTTGGATTACATTAGGGGAGGGAGCAGAGGGCCCACAATGGGGCACCCAGAAGGAGTGTGAGCATGGGGATAAAGCTGAACAGCTAACCCTGACCCTCATTTTTCTTTGCTTTCAGGTTTGGGTACCCAGACCCCACCTACTTGACCCGGGTGCAAGAGGAGCTGAGAGCCAAGGGTATCACAGATGATTGAAGGACATCCCTTTGCCAAGGCCCCTGCCTTTGTCCTCCACTAGGACCCAACAGAAGCCTCTGTTCTCCTCTCTCCCTCTGCTCCCCCATACCACACAGTAGGGGACCTGTCTGAACTGGGGAGGAGTTCAGAGAGGGATGGGGCAATCCCTTCCTCTGTCCCCACAGGCCAAGTGCTTCAGTGCAGTGTGAGCTGCTCCCTTCTGGCAGAGGCTGTCTCTCAGGCTCTGCTCCCTCTGGTGTACATACTCCCAGTCTTCCTGCCCCTTCCATTCATTGCCCTTGGCTTTTTCTGGTCTTTCTGTGCTCCAGTGAGGACCTGGGTGGGGAGGGGAGGGGAGGGGTCTTGAACGCCCACTCCCATCCCATACTGTTCCACTGCTGAACTTCTGTGCAGGGGAGGGGGCATCAGCTGCTGTGAGCCCCCATGGAGCAGCCCTGTATGTTCTTCTTAACCAGTTCCCCATCTACCTTAACCTTGTCCTTTCCTGTGTCTCTGTTTCTGTCCGTCTGTCTCCTGCTCTTCTCTGCCCCCTATAAGGAGCCTCCTTACCCTGTTCTGGAACTGCCGCCAAACTGTAGCTTTTAATTTAATAAAAATAAAGTAAAATATGCAACTCTATGCCACACCCGTTCTGTTCTGTGGGCTGGTGGGGGTGGGGTGGGGAGCGGGACCTGATGAGAAGGGAATGGGGGTGGATGAGGAAATCCCTGTGGGCCTCCGGAGGCTCTGCCTGCACAGGGCCTGGGGAAACGGCATGTACCTAGCGCGACCCACAATAACACTGCGAAGCCCCTGGTCACGCTTCGACTTGGAATCAGGATTAGAGGGGGTTGTTGATGCACCATGGTTGTAGGAAGGAACAACCCTATCCCTTTTGAAAAGTTTGGCTGGGGTGGGAGTGGGGGCGGAGCCGGGCAGGGGGCGGATTCGTCGGCAGCAACTCCCCGGACGCACGCAGGCCTCCGAGCCCCCCAGCTTCCGTACCCCTCGGCCTGAAACTTGGAGCTGGGTAGGGGTCCAGCATGAAGCCCCCGGACCGCCCCGCCCCTGGCCGCACTGACCGGATACTGGGGGTCATGGGGGGCATGCTGCGCGCATGCGCCCTACCCGGGCAGGAGGGGGTAAGAAAGGGCGAATGTGGTGGGGTTCGGCGGTCTTTAGGGGCTTTCAGGACGGCTGCACCCCACAACTCAATTTACTCGCAAAAACAAATTTTGCGGGGCACCCGCAGGAATCCAAGAGTTCCATTAAGAGGGCCATAGCCATGCTCTGGGTGAACCGTTCCCTCCACCCCGGCCCTGGCGACCCTTTCATAACAATGTGGGGTTTGACAGCAGGGAGAAGGGGAAGGGGAAGGTGAAGGCCGGGCGTGAAGGGCGGGCTCCTTACGATCCTTCTGTCCCCGCAGCCTCCGAAGAGAAGCCCCCTCGGGCCGGAAGGGACCGAGCCAGAGTCTGCCTGTACGGAGGGGGGTCAGAGAGGGGAGCGCGAACCTGAGGTCCCCGCTTGGTCTCCGCTGCCCGGTAAGAAGCTGGCGGTGGGGTGGGGCACAGTTTGCCATCCTGCGTAAAGTGGCAAGTGAAGAAAAAATGCTGCCCTTATTAGCATAAAGGTTCGCATCTAATTCGCATGAGACCCATTTCATCGCTGAGACCTCCGCGCTTCTTCTCGCCCTCTAGCCTGCTGTGTGTCCCCCACTCAGCCGGCCCGCGCCCCCGCGGGCGGAGTGTCCCCGCGCCCCACCCCTGGCCCCTCGCCAGCCCAGGCTCCACGACTTCGCCTTAATTGGTGATTAGCTTCGGCTGGAGTCCCGGGCCAGGAGGAAAGAAGGGTCGGGTGAGAGGGCGGCACCTGGGCTGTGTTCCCCACAAGGAGCCCCCCATTCACCCACCCCCACCGGGTGGGGGGGGCCTGGTCCACCTCTGTCCGGCTAGGGACAGCCCAACCCCAGGCCATCTTCGCCCAGGCCCAGGCCGCCTCCATCGGGCTTTCTCCACCGCAGAGGCGGAGGGGCGATCCGTGCAGAGCCCCCACGGGCTTACCCCCACCCCAGGGCTCCGCAGTCAGAGCCGGAGACGCAGGAAGGAGGGGAACCCCGGGCTGGGGAGCCCAGGATGCGGAGGAGGGGCAGAGGCGCTGGGGACGTGGAGTGGGAACGTGGTGGTGCCTGGGGGAGGGGGGATTGGGGCGGGAACCCGACACGGGCTAAAGGGGGAACGCGAGGGAGAGGGCGGAGCTGGGCGCAGAGGCCCCTCCCCGCGGCGGCACAGCGGCTGGGCCTGTTATTCGTCTCGCCGCTCGGCCGGGACCCGCGCAGCGCCAGTGACTCGGGGAGTCGCCCCCGCCCCTCCTCCCCTGCCCGGGCCTAGAACCATCCCCAACCCGAGTGGCCGGAGACGGAGCTGAAGCGGCTGCCGCATCCCGGCCCCACCTCCCCCACCATCCCTCCCTCCCGCTGGACATCTGGACCCTGGGCCCCGCACCGACAGGGCTCCGGAAACCCTCCCCGCCCAGCCCCGCAGTCCGGCTCGCACCGCCCTCGCTGCGGAGCCCCCAGCCCTCCTGCAGACTAGACTTCCGCCTCCCCCTGGACGCCCCCTCCCGGTCCCCTCCCTCCCCCCCTGCCCCAGCCGGGAGCGGGGGTAGGAGGGAGGGGGGGTGTGCGCCCTGCTGCGTCCCCGCCCCGCCCCGCCCCCCGTGATTCCCCCTGCATGGCCGGCCCGGGTGGGGGGAACGGGGGGGCCCGGGCGCCATGCGGGAGGGGCACAAGGGGGGTCGCTGTGCCTGTCCCAATGTGATCCGAAAAGTGCTGGCAAAATGCGGCTGCTGCATCGCCCGGGGGGGACGTGGTGAGTGTGAGGTCTCCAGTGCTGAGCGTTGAATGGGGGTGGGCTGAGCGGTCAGGACTTATGTTCCTCCTGGCCCTAGGGGTTTAGAAGCTGGAGACGGTACCTGTATTTTCCAGGAAATACTTACTAGATGATCTCTAAGATCCCTTCTGCCTCCACATTTCTAAGTAGTTAAGGAAACTGGGGAAGGGGCAGGGCTTTCCCGCAGTCAGCCAGGTCTGAGGAAAACCCTCTATCATCCCCTCTGGCCTAGAACCGCATCTTCCCTCAAATCCTTTCGCTAAGATTCTACTTCAGCTCTGAGGAGGGACAGAGGGATGGAGAGATGAGGAATGAGCGGGTCGACCAGACCAGGGGCTTTCTTAAAAATCGCAGCTCCTCTGTCCCTGAGCCCAGGCCAAAAATAACCCCGATAAGCTTTCCTCACTTGCCCCTTCCATTGGGTCTGCGCCTGTTGGGGAGGTGGGCTACAGACGCCTTTTTTGATGATAGTGATTACTGAAATTGGTGGAGGAGGGGATTGGGGGTGGCAGATGTGCTCTTAGCTCTTCATACCCCCCTTCTCAGAGAATGGTTTGTACCCACTGGAAGGGGGAGGGCTGTAGGAGAGCAGATGGCCACCCCCAGCTTCCAGTGTCTGTCCAGATGGCTGCCCCCACCCCCATATCTGTGCCATGCTCAGGATATCGGGGAACCTCCACGTGTTACTGGGGGGGTTCCAGGCCTGGGGAGCCAGGCATTTACTGTCCTTCCAAGGGTGCCCTGGTGAAATTTTCTATCCTGGCTAACTCAAATGAGGACGGTAATAGAGTGAGCCCTGGGAAGAAGGGACGAGCATCATAGAGAGGAGACTCAGAGCTTCCTAGGGATCCTGAGTCTGGAGCTAGAGCAATATCTAGCACCCCTTTTCTTTCTCCCAACCCCCTTAGAATCCTACTCCATTGCTGACAGTGAGGGGAGTATCTCGGCTTCAGCTGCCTCGGGTCTGGCTGTCCCCTCTGGCCCCACCTCTGGCTTCAGCTCTGAACCCTGTTCCCCGGGCCCGCCAGGGCCCAGCAGTGGCTTGAGAAGATGGTTGGATCACTCCAAACATTGTCTTCGTGTGGAAACTGAAGTAGATGGTGGCCAGGCTGGACCATATGAGGTGAGCAGGGAACACCACAGAAGCATGTAGGACATCCATGTAGGACACTGGGAGAGAAGACAAGTTGGGGACTATTGGTAAATGGGGAGACACAGCTACTGTCCCTGACCTCTGGCACTTGACCTTGGCCCCTAGAACTGGATGCTGGAACCAGCTCTAGCCACAGGAGAGGAACTTCCAGAACTGACCCTGCTGACCACACTGTTGGAGGGCCCCGGAGGTGAGACGAAGGTATGATGATGAGATGGGTCTGGGTGTCTCCCCTCACCCAAGAGGCATCCATTTGCTTCCTCTAGGACAGTGGTTCTCAACCTTTTGGCCCTTTAAATACAGTTCCTCATGTAGTGACCCAGCCATAAAATTATTTGCATTGCTACTTCATAACTGTAATGTTGCTACTGTTATGAATTGTAATGTAAATATCTGATATGCAGGATGGTCTTAGGCGACCCCTGTGAAAGGGTCGTTCGACCGCCAAAGGGGTCGCGACCCACAGGTTGAGAACCGCTGCCCTAGGATGTTCTTTTCTTTCAGCTACCTGAGGAGGAGAGTTTGTCCCAAGCCCCTGAGAGTGAGGAGGAACAGAAAAAGAAGGCTCTGGAAAGGAGTATGTAAGTGTCCCCACACTCTCCCGTCCTCTCTTCCACTCTACAATGCGCAGAGGACTGTCCCTCACATTTTAGATTTGAGAATTGGAATTTCCTCTGAGGTTGGCTGTGGAAATGAAAGGGTCCAGGAGGGAGAAAGTGTCTAAACCAAGGATGTGCACTCCTTTCTTCCCAGGTATGTCCTCGGTGAACTGGTAGAGACAGAGAAAATGTATGTGGAGGACTTAGGGCAGATTGTGGAGGTAACTCCCTTTTCCCTTCCCATCCCTGACCCAGCCCTTTCCCTCTGCCCAGGGCTAATTATAACAGATGCCTTGCAAAGGCTGGCATAGCTTAGGGGTTGAGTGTCGGCCTATGAACCAGGAGGTCATCATTCGATTCCTGGTCAGGGCATATGCCCGAGGTTGTGGGCTCCATCCCCAGTATGGGGCGTACAGGAGGCAGCTGATCGATGATTCTCATCATTGACATTTCTGTCTCTCTCTCTCCCTCTCCCTTCCTCTCTGAAATCAATAAAAATATATTTTTAAAAAAATAGAAAAAAAATGGCCCCAGTGAGGTTGGGACAGCCCCGATGAGGTCGGGACGGCCCCGGTGAGGTCGAAACGGATAATGGGGACCAGTACAGACTGATGAACAGGGGTAGATGCAGAGGCAGAGCAGCATTGAACAGACTGTCAAACTACAGGGGGAAGCCTGGGGAGGGTTTGGGAGGGTGTTAAGAGATCAACTGAAGGACTTGTATGCATGCATATAAGAATAACCAATGGACACAAGACACTGGGGGGTAGGGGAGGCTGGGAGAGTGTTGAGGGGGGGAAAAAAAGGAGACATATGTAATACTCTTTGTAATACTTTAAGAAATAAAAATTATTTTTAAAAAAATAGAAAAAAAAGGAAACAAAAGAAAAAAAGAATAAAAGATGCCTTGATGCTCCTTTGTCCCACCTTCCCAATCCCCCTACATCCTGCACTTATTACGGAGGTAGCGTTCCCACCAGGACTGGCCCCACATACCTATGTTCCCACCCCAAACTTCCCATAGGGTTACATGGCCACCATGGCTGCTCAGGGGGTCCCAGAGAATCTTCGAGGCCGTGACAGGATTGTGTTTGGGAACATCCAGCAAATCTACGAGTGGCATCGAGAGTGAGTGGTGGAGCCCTAAAAGCAAGGGTGGGGTGGGGGGGCATATGTCTGGTTGCCTCAGCGTCCCATCCACGGCCCAGGAGCTATTGTTGCCTGAGGAGGATTTGGAGAGGCTTCAAGGGGAGCATTACTAGGGCAGACAGCCCTAAGTTGCAGGGGTAGGGATATTTGACCTATCTTTTCCCTGGCAACCCCTCTAGCTATCTCCTGGGGGAACTACAGCGGTGTTTGAAGGATCCTGATTGGCTGGCTCAGCTATTCATCAAACACGTGAGGCTTGAGAGGGTGGTGTGGGGAGGAGGTGGGGGGGGGGAGGCTTGCGAGTGGATGGGACTGCGGAAGTGCTCTTCCTTTTCACTCATCCTGCTCTTGCTTTAACGTCACACCTCCTAGGAGCGCCGGCTGCATATGTATGTGGTATACTGTCAGAATAAACCCAAATCAGAGCATGTGGTGTCAGAATTTGGGGACAGCTACTTTGAGGTCAGTGGCCGAGGTGCCTTGGGAAAAGAGGGACAGGCTTTCCAGGCTGCGTAACCACTGTGTATCCCTGTCTCCAGGAGCTCCGGCAGCAGCTAGGGCACCGCTTGCAGCTCAATGATCTTCTCATCAAACCAGTGCAGAGGATCATGAAATACCAGCTGCTGCTCAAGGTCAGGACCACCTTCCAGCTGGCTGGGACAGCTCTTCCTTCCTTCATCTCCTCAGGGTTCCTAAGGCTTCCCCAGACTTCCTCGAGGCCTTCACCTGTGTCCTGGGGGAGGTTGTGAGGGCTTCTGAGAATGTCCTCATGACCTCCCTGAACATTCTTTTCTGTGTCTTAGGATTTTCTCAAGTATTATAGTAGAGCTGGGATGGATACTGAAGAGCTGGAGGTGAGGACTGCTAGGTCTTCCAGGACACATCACACACACCTTTATCTTCTTAGTCCCCAGGATCCCCCCAGCTCCTTGGGTGGTATAGAGCTGTCTGGTTTTTAGGGGAGGCTGTCGGGGGTCAAAACATGGCTCCTTCCCAATGACAGTGCTTCTCTCTTCACTTGCATCCCAGCGAGCGGTGGAAGTCATGTGCTTCGTGCCCAAGCGCTGTAATGACATGATGACCCTGGGGAGACTGCGGGGATTTGAGGTATGGGGATGGAGCAGGAAACCTGAGGACCAGTGCTCTTCTGTCTCAGTTTGAGATTCAGGAGGTCCTTATGGGGAATTGTCCTCTCCTGGTGCTACCCTATGGTTGGTTGGGAGTGTCAGGGGAAGGAGGGAGGAGCAGAAGTTCCCTCTTTTTTCTTCTTGTTTTTTTTTTTTTTTTTTTTTTTCTGGAAGACCACTGTCCTTTGGTTCTAGGGCAAACTGACTGCTCAGGGGAAGCTCTTGGGCCAGGACACATTCTGGGTCACAGAGCCTGAGGCTGGGGGGCTTCTTTCCTCCCGGGGTCGAGAGCGGCGTGTCTTCCTCTTTGAGCAAATCGTCATCTTCAGTGAGGCCTTGGGAGGAGGAGTGCGAGGTGGAACACAGCCTGGATATGTGTACAAGAGCAGCATCAAGGTGGGGAGGGGGCTACAAGGGACGGGATTGACTGGGAGCGGGGGAGGCCTCTGAGAGGATGCCTGGCTCTTGGATTTGTTGGAGGGGGCAGGAGCCAGAGAGGGCCTGAAGAATTTGGGGGCACTATCTCCTATTTGCCAATCCAGGTGAGCTGCCTTGGACTGGAGGGGAACCTCCAAGGTGACCCGTGCCGCTTTGCTCTGACCTCCAGAGGGCCAGAGGGTGGGATCCAGCGCTATGTCCTGCAGACTGCAGACCCTGCAGTTAGTCAGGCCTGGATCAAGCAAGTGGCTCAGATCCTGGAAAGCCAGCGGGACTTTCTCAATGGTGAGTTCTCACCCTCTCTCCTCCACATGGTCCCTTCTGAATCCCTCACTGCCCAATCTCCCATCCCTGCCCTCTGACCCTGGCTTCACTTTGTCCCCTATTCCCACTTTCCACTAATAGCTCAGGAATTGGTAACTCAGCCCTAGCTGGTTTGGCTCAGCAGATAGAGTGTCGGCCTGAGGATTGAAGGACCCCAGGTTCGATTCCGGTCAAGGGCACATGCCGGGGTTGTGGGCTCAATCCCCAGTTGGGGGTGTGCAGGAGGCAGCCCATCAGTGATTCTCTCTCATCACTGATGTTTCTATCTCTCTCTCTCCCTCTCCTTTCCTCTCTGAAATCAATAAAAATACTATATAATAAAAGAGTAATATGCAAATTGACCATCACTCCAACACACAAGATGGCCACCACAAGATGGCCAGAGAGGAGGGCAGTTGTGGGCGATCAGGCTGACAAGGGAGGGCAGTTAGGAGCGACCAGGCCTGCAAGGGAGGGAAGTTGGGGGTGACCAGACTGGCAAGGGAGGGCAGTTAGGGGTGACCGGGCCAGCAGGGGAGGGCAGTTAGGGAAAATTGGGCCAGCAGGGGAGCAGTTAGGCATTGATCAGGCTGGCAGGGGAGTGGTTAGGGGCAATCAGGCAGGCAGGCGAGCAGTTAGGAGCCAGAAGTCCTGGATCCACTGGGATTGGGCCTAAACCGGCAGTTGGACATCCCTCGAGGGGTCCCAGATTAGAGAGGGTGCAAGCTGGGCTGAGGGACACCCTTCCCCCCCACCTGCACAAATTTTGTGCACCGGGCCTCTAGTATATTATTTTAAAAAATTGGTAACTCAGAATCCTCTAAAGGTCAATTTACATGGATGACACCTTTGGAGGGAGAGCAAAATGGGAGGATAGCCTGAGCAGAACCCTGAGGGAGAGGACCTGTCTCTGCTGTAACCCTCCTTCTGTTCTTCTCTTTGCCCCAGCATTGCAATCACCCATTGAATACCAGAGACGGGAGAGCCAGACCAACAGCCTGGGGCGGCCAGGAGGGCTTGGGGTGGGAAGCCCTGGGAAAATGCGGCCTGGAGACCGGGCCCAGGTCAGCACACACAGGCCCATCAATGGCTCTCTTCCTTCCCTGCTGCTGTTACCCAAAGGGGAGGTGGCCAGAGGCCCCCTGCCCCTGGACACACAGGTATGAAGAATGATGTTTCCTGGTAATAGGGGTAGAATGGGGAGGGCCTCTCTTGTTCCAGGATCCCCAAATCCTTCTCCCCAATATCATTCCTCTTCCACCACCTTCCTTCTGTCTACTCCTGTCTATTTCCCATCTTTTACCCTCCTCCCTCCACTTTAATTGATGGTCTCAGGTAATCTAAGATGTCTGGCAAAAGGTGGCTTCACTAGGGGCTTACACTGAAAAAAGAGGAGTCGGGGTGGATTCCTGAACTTTTTTGATCCTCCAATTTGAGTCTTTCTTCAGGCCCTCAGTGACATCCCCCAGATTCCTCGTGACTCTCCTTCAGCTCCACCAATTTCAAACACCCCTCCCTGCCAGGCCAGACTTGCCAAGTTGGATGAAGATGAGCTGTAACTGGTAAAGACCATGGGGGTGGTGCTGACTCAGCTACTCTCTTCCCCAAGGAACTTCAGGGCAATCCTTCTGGCACCGCTCCAGAATTCCTCCCTCTGGGTGTGTCTGGAGGTGGGCAAGGCCGGGAGTGGTGTCCGCTTGGAGGAGGGTACCTAAACTCAAAAAGACTTCTTTCTGTCCTGGAAACACAGGTTCCTTCAGCTCCCACCCCTATGCATGCATCACAGGCCCCCACAAAAGAAGGATATGTGGGTGGGTGGGAGGGCTAGGGCAAGGGCCAAATAGAAAATACTGGTTTTGATTTTGTTTTTTCTGTTTTCTGAGAATAAAGGTTTTGTTATATCATGGAGGCTACTGTCTTGGCAGAGGGAAGGGGAGGCTTTGGTAAGGGCAAGTGGGGCGAAGTGGTATGGAAGAGATCAGCTCACCTCTCCAATCAGTTTGAGCAGGGGTCTGCTGAAAGGAGAAGGGCACAGGCTGTCAGATAAAGGACGTTGCTATCTCTCAGTCCAGGCCTTGGGGCCACTGGAAACTCTAGATCCTTGATGAATCCTCCACTTTACCCAGCCCTTCTTTCTCTCTCATTTGGCCTCTGATCTAGACCCCAATGGAAAGCCCAATGTAATCTGATTTCCCACTACTCCCCCAAAAGCCAGACGCTGAAGTACCAAATGCCAATGTACCTTTCCTTCTGAGGCCTCCATGTTCAGCTGAGGTAGAATGGGAAGGTGGAGAGGATGCTGGAGACCACGGCCCCTTCAGTCTCTGGGTCTTCTTATTTTTGCTGTCTGGGAAGTCATAAGGCATATCCACACTGAACAGGAATGGATTTCTCTTCAAGCCATAGACCCAAGATTGTAGAGGCCAAAGGGGTCTTCACCCCTCCCAACTTCTGGAACAGCTCCGGGGACAGAGAAAGCTAAACGCGCAGACATCCATGTCCAGATTCCCTGTCCTGGGTCCTTGGTCATTGGTGTGCCACTGTCCCTTTGTCCCCTGGGCCTGGTCACGTGTACTTGGGCTTCCTCAGCAGACAATGGACTGCTAGGGTGGGGGTGGTGAGGAGGAGCTGGAGCCTCCCTGTGGGGCTGAGGTCCCTCTGGCTGACAATGGGGGGAGGGGCCTCAAGGGGGAGACAGGACGTACAGCCCAGATAAGACTTCAGGGGAACAATAGAAGGAATTGAAGAAGGGAGACCCACCCTCACTGTTCCCCACCCCTAGGACTTTGGGGTCAGGGACTGGGGACCAGAGGGTGATGGGGAGGGGTGCTAAGGATTCTTGTGAGTGGAGGCGGGGATGGGGCAGATAGGATTCTAGAGCTCAGAACCTCTGTATCTAGTTAGGGATCAGTGGGGTACATGAGGTGGGTGGGTGGGTGGGGGACTTTTGTGCCTAATATAACCACAAATGTGCGTTTGAGTGCCTACTTTGTGATTTGCACTTGTATGTAATATATGGTGTTTCAGGTTTTTTGGCTTCTAAGAAATAAAATAAAAATTTCCTATCAGGCCCTAGCCGGTTTGGCTCAGTGGATAGAGCATCAGCCTGGGGACTGAAGGGTCCCGGGTTCGATTCCAGTCAAGGGCATGTACCTTGGTTGCAGGCACATCCCCAGTGGGGGGTGTGCGGGAGGCAGCTGGTCGATGCTTCTCTCTCATCGATGTTTCTAGCTCTTTATCCCTCTCCCTTCCTCTCTGTAAAAAATCAATAAAATATATGTATTTTTAAAAAGATTTCCTATCAGTTCAGTATTCTTCCTGGGGTCCTGAACTGGGGATTTAGGCTCAGGCTGTCCTGGCAAAGATGTGGAGTGATGGTTCTGTCATCCCGTCTAACACATATATCTGCTTCCCATCTCAGTTGTTTGTAGAACTGAAGAGGCCAGTAGACCTCCTTACACTTTCTTGGGGACCACCTGAACCCCAAGAGGCTTTGGGTCTGGGGAAAGGAGAAGCTGGGGTCGGAACCGCTGCACTTTCTTGCTCTGGCGGGGAATGCAGCGGCTCTAGGAATGAACCTAGGGGAGCCAGCTTCTGTCTTGGCCCAAAGTATCGATTCCAAGGGAACTCAGTGAAGAGGTGGAGAGTGCAAAGGCTTAGACGTGGTAGATAGTGGGGGTTAGTTGTTGAGGATGTGCCTGCCCTTTGGCTTCTCTCCCAGGTCCCTAAACCTTTGCACAGCCCTCTCCCATAGCAGACTCCAGGGCTTGCGACTGGGCCAAGGACATCCGAGGATCCGCCTAACAGAGAGACGCCCCCTCCCCAAGCTGCAGCTCTTGGGCTGGTAGAAGGGCGCCTCCAGGGCCGGATTGGGCCCTGCTTCAGGGAGGCGGGACTCAGGCTAGCCGGTGGAGGGGTATTTAAGACTGGGCGGAGTTGGAGGTGGCCAAGGGCAAAATGAGCGGGCTACTGGGCGCCAGGACCTGCTCGAGCCCAGGAGCGGCCTCCGACCTTAAGTTCCCACTGGGCGCCAAGCTCAGGGAACCGCTCACCCAGGCGCGGTTCCAGCAGCTCTTCGGGGGCGCGGAGCAGGCGCAGGATCTACTCGTCGAGTCCCGCTGGTCCGGGCTGTGCCGACTGTGGAGGCGGCGGGCCTGCGCCTGTTCCGGGCCGGGGGCGTGGCGCCTGCTGCTGGCGCGGCTGCCCCCGCTGCGCTGGCTGCCTCAGTACCGCTGGAGGGCCTGGCTGCTCGGGGATGCGGTGGCTGGAGTGACCGTGGGCATCGTGCACGTGCCCCAGGGTGAGCGGCCCCAACACCAACCTGTCAGAGGGCCGGGGAGACCCAGGGGGTGGGAACAACCTGGGAGCGAGGTGGTGGGTTCGTGTGGTTGGGGGTTCGGAGGCAAGTTCTGGGTAAGGACTGTGGAGCTCCCTCAGAGCCCCACCCCCAGCTGCCCTCATCCGCGCCATCCTTCGAGAAGTCTTAGACGCACGCGTTCCGGCTCAGGGAACTGGAGAGAAGAGAGGAGCACAGGGCCTGCCCCCCAGGCCTCCGCCGGGGTTCTGGATCTGTGACCTTGTCCACCCAGCGACTCCCCCCCAGGCCCGTTAACCCCTCAGCTCCCTCTTGTGGCAAGGCTTAGCGTCCCCTTGCCAGCCTCTGAGAGGGGAGAGGGGCAGCAACCTGAAGCTGGGCGCCCTCCATCCCTCCGCCCCATCGAAGGTCTTTCCTCCCCCCCCCCCCAGGCATGGCTTTTGCCCTCTTGACCTCCGTGCCCCCTGTGTTTGGCCTCTACACGTCTTTCTTTCCCATCCTCATCTACACCTTGTTGGGTACTGGAAGACACCTGTCCACAGGTGAGTGACCCGGTGACCTCTGCGGGGTGAAAATGGACAGGGGTTTGAGGCTTCCGTTCTTGTAAGCTCCCTACCTCTCATCCCCCAACTCACCACCGTTCCCCTGCCATGACCTCTGACCTAGGCAATGCTTGTTGGGGGTGCAACCGGGTGGGAGTTTACTCAGACTTTTTCGTCCTCGTGAAATTGGGTTAAGTTCTCTGGGGTTCGGAAGAGGGCAGAAGAGATGTGCAGTCACCCCAAGGGGCACACGGTCCCCGGCGATTGCAGGAGGGGGTGGCGGTGCAGTCGGGACGGCCTTTGCGGTTGTTGCCCTCTCCTAACCTCCCTGGTTCCCGGCTTCTGCACCGGCTTGGCCTCGCGGTCTTCACCCGAGCGCTGCTCGGAGGGAGCGAGGTCCCACCCCCCGCCGCCCGGGCCGAAAACGCAGCGCCTGGGCTGGCGCAGCGTCCCCCGCGGCACAGCTGGTCATTTCTGCGCGTGTCCTCCGGCCCTAGGAACGTTCGCCGTGCTCAGCCTCATGACGGGCTCCGCCGTGGAGCGGCTAGTGCCCGAGCCGCTCGGGGGGAACCTGAGCGCAATCGAGAGGGAGCAGCTGGACGCTCAGCGGGTTGGGGCAGCTGCGGCCTTGGCCTTTGGGAGCGGGGCGTTGATGGTGAGGGAAGACCCTGGGGGGGCGGGGGCCCACGCTGGGGGCCTGGGGAAACCGGACCAGGGGAAAGGGTGGGGCAGGTGCGCCAGGAAACGGGCGCGCTGCGTTCCCGCTGTGACTGGGCATCTTCCTCCCGCAGCTGGGGATGTTCGCGCTGCAGCTCGGCGTCCTGTCCACCTTCCTGTCCGAGCCCGTGGTGAAAGCGCTGACCAGCGGGGCCGCGCTGCATGTGCTTGTGTCCCAACTGCCGAGCCTTTTGGGGTTGCGCCTCCCGCGCCAGATCGGCTGCTTCGCTCTCTTCAAGGTGGGCGGGGGTGGGTGGGCAACAGGAAAGAGGTTCCAGCGGTCCCGGAGGGGGGCCACCGGAAAAGGAAGGCAGGAAGGGCGAGTGGATGGAGAGATGTGTGTAACGAGGCGGGGCGGAGGAAAGGTTAGACCCAGAGGCTGAATGAGGGTCGCCGTGGAGGCGGGAGCCCTGATGGGAGCCGGGAGAGCCTTGCCTGGGTCTGGTGGGTCCGCCGGGGACAGTCGCCCCTAGCTCGGGGCCCTCTGCTCCCCGCCCGTCCACAGACGCTGGCCGCTGTGCTGACCGCGCTGCCCCAGAGCAGTCCGGCCGAACTGACCATCTCCGCACTCAGCCTGGCGCTGCTCGTGCCGGTCAAGGAACTGAACGTGAGATTCCGAGACAGGCTCCCCACCCCGATCCCAGGGGAGATCGTCATGGTGAGGATGGCTCTTGGGTACCGGCCCCCTGCGCCTCACAAACCCTGCCCATCCTGTAGGAGCTGGCCGCTGCCGCCCCCTAGCGGAACGCAGAGGGGCCGCAGCCGAGAGGTCCTGCTTACACAAGCCCTTTGCTAGGCTGCTTCCCAGAACACGCCGACCCTCCGGAATCCCCCACCGCGCGTCCCCTCTCCTCTCGCGGAGTTCCCGCTGCAGCTCTTCCTGCGCCTTCTTCCTCCGAACAGCGCTCCCGTGCGGCGTCGCGCGGCAGAGCGCCTCCACTCCCATCTCTCTCCTGGCCGGGTCCTTCCCTGTGACTCCCTTTCCCTTCCCAACCTACCTACGTTTCTCTTTCCTAGTAAATAAATGTTCATCGTCTCCAAAGATACCCTACGTATCCGCAGACAGAGCCAAACTTCCCTACTTAGAATGGCTCAGTGGTTTTGCCTCCTAATACCCACCTGCCTCTCTCATAGGCGCCTCCCCCCCGCCCCGCCCGCCTTTTCCTACCACCCACCTCTCCGCATAGCCCCTGACAGGTACCGTTCCTCTTTTCATCCCCACTCTCCTTCGCTCGAAATTAGTTGTCGGGCAGCCATCTCAAACACATCCAAGCTCCCCCCGTTGCTAGGCTCCGGCAACCACCTAATCCTGCATTTTGATCCTTTCTCCTGTGGAGCCCTTGTAGCCTCTGCGAGGGGGGTGGGGGGGCACGGGACACCCATTTCCTCCCATGCCCTAATAGACGCTCTTCCCCAGGTGCTCCTGGCCTCTGTGCTCTGCTTCACCTCTTCCCTGGACACGAGATACAATGTCCAGATAGTGGGGCTGCTGCCTGGAGGGTAAGAGAGAATGAAGGAACACCAGCTTTCTCCTCTCCCACACAATACCTCCTTTTGTCCTGCTCCACCCTTTTTGTCTCTGTCTTCCCTATACTCCTTGTTATAGCCAGCCCATCCTTACCTTGGATCCCTCTCTCTCCAGATTTCCCCAGCCGCTCCTCCCCAACCTGGCTGAGCTGCCTAGGATTCTGGATGACTCACTGCCCATCGCGCTGGTTGCTTTTGCTGTGTCCGCCTCCCTGGCCTCCATCTATGCAGACAAGTATAGCTACACGATTGACTCCAACCAGGTGTGACTCCCACTGAGGACTCCAGCCTCATTCAGGAGACAGCCCCCTAATGTTACCTCCCCATGCCTTTGTCTCTCTCTTCATCTCACTCTTCACCCCAGGAACTCTTGGCTCATGGTGCCTCCAACCTCATCTCCTCGCTGTTCTCTTGCTTTCCCAACTCGGCCACATTGGCCACCACCAGCCTACTAGTGGATGCTGGTGGAAACACCCAGGTAAGAGTGTGCCCTTGAGTGAGGAGAAAGGGTGGGGTAGGGAAGGGGGACGTCCAGTCCAGGTGGTGGAGAAACAGGTGGCAGCTATAGAAAGGAGGCTGGGACTCTGTGAGGGAGGGTGAAGGAGGGGATGGGATTATCTAGATCGGAGAGAAAGAAGACACTAAGTTCCATTAAGACCTTTACTGTAAGCACTTAAAAAGCTTATGGTGACCCATATGTAGTTCAAAGCAAAAACATAACTAAACTGTAAAATAAATTTGAGACAAAATTCTAATTTTTTTCCCTAAGGACATTTTCAGTTAAAAAGAAATATCACATATCAAAGTCTCCCCTAATATTTTTATATTTTTGGTTTCTGCTACTCCGTTGGTGCCCTAAGCATGTGGTTAGCCTGCTTTTAGGGTAATCCCACAGTGGCTTTTAAGATGGAGGTGGGTTACAAAAATAGAGAGGTTGAACTACATCTAGGGGAGACTAGCGAATGAGGCATTTAATTGGGCGGAAAGGGAAGGGTAGGTGTGAATGGCAGAATATCAAGAAGCTCATTGGAGAGTGAGGAATATCTGTGTGGAAAGGGACTTGGGAGGACAGAGACTTTCGAGGAAGATGAGGCCCAGTGGGCGGGGAGGCCACCTCTCACATGAGGGTGGGTGAGGTTCCCTTCCTTTTTTGCTTCCATTGACCCTTCCCTGCAGCTGGCAGGCCTCTTCTCCTGCATGGTTGTCCTGTCAGTGCTGCTGTGGCTGGGACCCTTCTTCTACTACCTGCCTAAGGTAAGGAGCAGAGGCAGTGTGTGGGGGACCTGGAGGGGTGGCTATATCCCAGAGTATTGGGGTGGTTAGTTCCTTTCCTCTGCTCCAAGGCTGTCCTGGCCTGCATCAACATCTCCAGCATGCGCCAGATGTTCTTCCAGATGCAGGAACTTCCACAACTATGGCGCATCAGCCGCATGGACTTTGTGAGAAACAGCAGCATTGCCCTCTCCCACTTTCCCAGCACCCCCAGCCTCTGCCCTGAATCAAAGCTAATTGTCCTAGTCCTAAATTCTGTAACCCACCCACTCCCAACATGCATACCTCCTAATCCCTTTCCTCCGAGACAAGGTGAGGGGTGGGGTTTGAACCCCTTCAGACCTGAATATTTTTAACTCCCCAGGTGGTGCAAGGTCTGGGGTCAGTATGTTTGGTGTGTATCCATCGTTGGGTCAGTCCTATCCCTTCCTTCCTTCTGTCTTTCTTCCTGCCTTCTCCTGAGTCATTCCTCCCCATCACTTGCCCTGGCAGCCACTGCCCCTGGACCCTTTTCCTTAGCAGCGATGGCCTGGCATTTCACTTCCATCTCTGTCCTGCAGGCCGTGTGGATGGTCACATGGGTGTCTGTGGTGACCCTGAGTGTGGACCTGGGCCTGGCCGTAGGTGTGGTCTTCTCCATGATGACTGTGGTCTGCCGTACCCAGAGGTGGGAGTAGAAATGTGGGATGTCAAGATGAAGGGAGGGGAGAGAACAGAGTGCTTGGGGTGACTTTTCAGCCAGGCCAGGCTGGGAATCTGACCCCAGTTTCCTGCCTAGGGTGCAGTGTGTGGCACTTGGACTAGCTGAGGGGACGGAGCTCTACAGGCCACTCCAAGAGAGCCACAAGGTGGGTGGGCTACAGCTAAAGAGGGAAGGGGTGATTAGACCCGGATGTTTCTCTGACCCTCTGACCCTCTGACCCTCTGACCCCTTAGCTCCTCCAGGTCCCAGGGCTCTGCATCCTGAGCTACCCAACACCTCTCTACTTTGGAACCCGTGGGCAGTTTCGCCATAACTTAGAGTGGCACCTGGGGCTTGGCAGAGGCAAGGTGAGGGGCTTGGTCAAAGGGGAGTGTGGCTTCTCTGTGAGTGGGAGGCACGTGAGTTTCTGAGGGGGATCCTTGTGCTCAAGGTGTGCACGGTCATGCTTGTGCCTCACAAGTGGTGACCGCTCTTTTCTATCACAGGAGACTCCAAAGGCAGATGGCCCACCTGATGCCGGTGAGATGGGATGACAGGAGGAAGGTTTGGGAATAATCCCTGGGAGCCTCTGGGGACCCTGCCTTCTCCCATCCTAGTTGCTGAGCCTGTCAGAGTGGTGGTCCTAGACTGCAGTGGTGTCGCCTTCGCAGATGCTGCTGGGGCCAGAGAAGTGGTACAGGTGAGGGCGAGGGAGGTTGAGGAGAAACTCCCCTTATCCTCCCAGGCACACCCTCTGATGTAGGGTGTAACCCCCTGCCCCACCTCTGCAGCTGGCCAGCAGATGCCAAGATGCTGGGATCCACCTTCTCCTGGCTCAGTGTAATGGTGAGAGGTGTGGAGCATGGAGGGAACTGGAGACGGGGGGATGGCCGGACACTTGGGGGAGACTTAGAACCTGAGAGCCTGGTCCCCTCTTCACACAGCCTCAGTGCTCAGGACACTGACCCAGGCAGGACTCCTGGACAGAGTGACCCCAGAGCAGCTGTTTGTGAGTGTCCAGGATGCAGCTGCGCATGCCCTGGAGAGACTGGTGAGGGGACAGTAGCCACAGGGGTGGAAGCCAGGAGGTGCTGGGCTGTAGCCAGGGCGGTGCGAGTCAGTGGCTGAAGATCCAGGCAGAGGGAGTTAAGAAGGGGGCTGAGGAGGAAGATGAAGGAAGGGATGGGGATGAAATGATTAGTTAATTTATCAAGACTAAGCCAGGGAACCCTGGCCGAGTGGCTCAGTTGGTTGGAACGTCTTCCTATATATCAATAATAACAACAATAATAACACTGATAATAATAATAATAAATTTTCGGGTTTGATTTCTGTTCAGAGCACATACCTATGTTGTGGGTCCAGTCCCCAGCCAGGGCGCATAGAGGAGGCATCTGATGGATGTTTCTCTCTCACATCAGTGTCTCTCTATCTCTTTCCCCTCCTCTCTCTCTCTTTCTCTAATCAATAAATGTATTTTGGGTTGAGAATTTAAAAAAAACTAAGCCAGAGAGAATGGGCTCAGCTATGGGTGAAGAACTGAGTAACTAAAGGTCCCAGAGGGGTTGGTGTGCCCCTCAGACTGCCAAGTCCTGGATGAGGAAGGGCGGGGCACCTAATCTATTCCTGACCCGTGCCCTCCCTTTTTCAGGAGCTCACTGGTCCGAAGACTTGCACAGTCTGGGTCTGACCGGGTCACGTGGAGTATGGAAGGCCCAGCAATGTGTGTGTGAGGGCCGTGGCCCTCGAGCCCCCTGACTTGATGTAACTAATAAAATAAAGCCGAGAGCCTCTGGGATTCATGAAGCGAGTCTGGGTGTCTCCACACCGGCCCCTGGTGCCCCTTCCTCCATGCCCACAGCATTGCAGAGACACAACTAAAAATGCTTTCACCTGTGTGTTCACTGGCCCTCACCCCAGCTCCAGTCACCAGGTCTCTCCATAGGGGTGGGGGTGCGGCTGCAGCCGGTGCACAGTCCTGGATCCAGAGATGGGGGAGGCGGCACAGTCCTGGGGATACATGTTGGGGCCTTCCCCACCCACTCAGTCACCAGGAGATGAGTGTTTCCACTTTAGGTTCTTAGAGTCCTTTGGGCTCTTTGGCACTTGGACAGTGACTTCCCACCTCCATGAGAGGGGTGGAGGGAGGACTTGGCACTGGCTGTGGGACGAGTTACGGCTCCACCACACCCCTGGGCACTCACAGAAAGGAGGAGTGTCACCAGGACTAGCCCCTATTTGGGATCAGGTTCTGAAGGGGATTGGGGACAGTCAGTGGAGTGGTCACTGGGTAGTGAGTGGGGTTTGCTAGAAATTTCTGGCAGGGACAAGAAGGCAGGCCCAGCCTGTCCGTTGAAAGGCCCTGAGTGGCCATCACTCCGCAGTCATGCACTGCAGTTGGTGTTTGAAGAAGAGCAGGCGGTGTCTGGCCATGTGACTTCCGTCCAGTGATCCTGGGTAACGGTACCGGGCGTAAGTCTCTGTCCCAGGATCCCTTGATGTCCAAGGCAGCTTCAATTTGGATGCGTGATCCACAACGACGTCTGAGCAGGAGCCCACCCGCAGGGAACCAAGTCCATCCAGGAAGAATTCTGGGGGGGGGAGGGCGGGGGGGGGGGAGTACACAATGAAGCCTCTTGAGAGTGCAGAAGGCCAGCCCTCAGGGAGAAGTGGGATTTGGGGTATGGAGGGTGCGCATGCACACTATTTCTCAGGGCCAGGGAGTCGGGTAGAAGTGGCAGTGACAGTGGTAGGGAAGTTCAAGGTGGACCCAGCAGCTGTGTTGGGTGCGAAGGTTAACGTGGTGTGCAGGCCAGGGGGTAGAAGCTCTTTCTCTTGGTAAAACTTCGAAGAACTGCTCTAGGGGGGCTGGATGGCAGCCACGGGCTCCGCGGGGGTGCCCTTGGCGCCTTGCCGCAAGGAACCTCGCCTCGCAAGGGGAGACCCTGCCAGAAGAGGGCGCCACTCACCCAGGTGCGCCACACGGTTGAGACGGGGGTCGAAGCCGACCTCTCGTACTTTGTCGGTGCGTGCCAGGAAGAAGTTGACCACGCCGTCGGTGACCACGCAGCCCGGGAAGCCGATGAGCTCGTGGTGAAAGCCACGCTTTTGCCGGAGGCAGTTCCCGCGGCCTGGCGCGCCCGGCTCCACGCTCAACAGCTGCCGGTAGGTGGTGGCGAAGCCCGAGATCTCGCGCACAGCGCCCCCGACCTGCGGTGAATGGGAGGATGGCTCCAGGAGGGGCGAGGACTGGAAGGGGCAGGTCTGTGCTCCCTCCGCCTCCTCCCGTCACCCCACCCCGCCTCTCGTCCCCCGCGGTTCCCCTGCCCCGTCCTTTTCGATTCTACCCCGTCGGGACCTAGATGTAGCCCAGGCTCCGCTTCTTCATCCTCTCTTGTCCCAAAGGCTGGCTGCTCTCCGCCGAGGTCTTAAGCCCCTGGAAGCCCTCTGTCTCCACCCCACATCCTGCGGCCCCTCCCCTACCAGGTCCAACGGCGTCCGTTCCAGCACGTCCACAAGCCTCTCCAGCTGCGTCCGAGCCGTGAAGATAAAATCGTCGTCCACCCACAGTACGTACTTGGTGGTCACTTGCGACACGGCCAGATTCCGGCCTGCGAACCAGCCCTGGGAAGGGTATGTGTGGTTGGCGAAGCCGTGGTTAGGACAGACCCCTTGGCCACCTTTCCTTTTCACTCTTGATCACTCTAAACAGCCTGCACCCCTCTCCAAACTTCGAGTTCTTGTGAATGGCGGGGAGCTAGGTAAAAAAAATAGTTTCCCGTTATCAGAGGTCCTGAGTCAGTGTTGGGGGCGGCAGTCTTGGAATGCATTTAATTCCTAAGTGCATTCGTTCAACTATTTATCACGCACCCACTAGGTGCTGAGCACCATTCCACGAATGCAGCGCCAATAAGATAGACACGATGACACGATTTCTGCGTTCACAGAGCTTCCAGTCCAGGAAGCCTCGGGGTTAACAGGCATCCATCCCAGGGGTTCTGAGGCCGATAATCCCGGGAACCACTCACTACTCTGGAGACTGAGCGCGCGCGCCCCCTCCCGGTGCCCTGGGGCGCAGGGTTCCGTCCGGCCCGCTGCGCACCTTGCCAAAAGGCATGAGATAGTGCTCGACGTGGGGGCCGCTAATGACCTCCGGCTTGTCGCTGTCGTCGGCGATGATCACCGTGACGGTCGGGTAGAAGCGGCGGATGCTGGCGATGAGTGCCCGCAGCCGATTGTAGCGAAGGAAGGTCTTGGTGGCAATGGTGACCAGCGCGCTAACGTTGTACTGGGCTGGGAGTGAGGGGCAGAGTCAGGTGCAGACAAGGAGAGTGGATAGTGAGGAGCAAAAAGGCATCCATCTTCTCCCAGGCAGCCCTCTCCCAACTCGTTCCCCACCGGGGCTGCACCCATGTCCCTGCATGCACAAGCCTCACCTCCCTGTGGTGGAGACCCAGGTGGGTACAGCCGAGGGTTGGGGAGATGTCTTATGTGAATGGTGAAGGCCACCTCGTGTCCCTCGGTGGAGAACCGGACTGGGAAGAAAGGGCACGAAATGTGGAACAGCATTCTATTTTTAGTAAATGAATATTTAAGTGCTTATTCTGTGTATCACCTTTCTCAGCCCTGGTGGACAAGAACGCAATGTTCTCACCCCCATGGGACTTACATTCTAATGGATGGGAGAAAGATGAGAAAACATTTAATTTAAAGCTAACCTTCGCTGAGCATTTACTATGGGCCAGGCACTTTGTAAATGACCTTAAGTGGTAATTTAAATATGGACTCATTTAATCCCCACGATAGGAAGTAGGTTCCTACTACAGAAAAAGAAGGCACAGAGAAATTAAATAATCTGCCACATTTAGACAACGATTTAAGCAACCAAGCTGGAAGAGAAACCTAGTTAGCCTGGTTTCAGGTTAAGTAAATAAGAAAAGTTCAGATACTGGTAAATATTGAATAGAAAATAAGGCAAGTAATGTGATAGTGAAGAGGAGACATTTGAGCTGAGATCCAGATGACAAGAAGGAGCCAGCCATGCACACATCTGGGGGAAGAGCATTCTAGACAGAGGGAACGGCAAGGGCAGAGGTCCTCAATGGGAGCAGGTTTGGTGTAGTGAGCCTTGGCTGGTAGGTGCCTTTTGCTTGAAGTGGGAGCTTTGGGAGATAAAGCCCTTTGCCCTGTAGTAAGTGGTGGGCTGGGAATAGAGCTGGAGTCTTCTGGCTCCTGGGGCAGGTCACTTCCTGGGGCCCCCATGGTTGGCCTGAGGAGGGGACACACCCAAAGCTCAGATTTCCCTCTGGCCTGCTCTGGCCCCAGATGAACAAAGGCCTCTTCTCTCCCTCCCTGGCCTTGCTGGCCTAGCTGAAATGCCTATTGTGTGGCTGGGCAGCTCTGGCCATTGCCCGAGTATCTCCCACACCCTCTGCCATTTGCCTGACCCAGCCTTTCTGGGTTCTCTCTGTTCACCCAGACTGCCCCTACCTCCACCCAGCGCCTCGCACCTGTGTCTGCTGTGTTTGCCTGGTAGCTTCGGCTGCTGTAAGTGACCAGTTGCAGCTGCCGATTGAGTTGGTCCAGTCCTGAGCTGGTGAGGGTGAGGTTTGGCTGCCCCTCCCCTGTGAGAGTCACTCCAGTCACTTCCCCTGCCACGTCCCATGTGCCCAAGGAGGCAGTCAGGTTCACCTGGGAGCAAGTATTGGACAGCGCAGCGTTAGCCCCCAGACCTACCTCTTGCCGCCCTGATTCCTCCATCCCTCCTTTGGCAGCCCTGTTTCCCTCCCAGCATCCTTTTAAAAAAATATGTATTTTTTAATTGATTTCAGAGAGGAAGGGAGAGGGAGAGAAAGATAGAAACATCAATGATGAGAATCATTGATTGGCTACCTCCTGCACGCCCCCTACTGGGGATAGAGCCCGCAAACCAAGCATGTGCTCTTGACCGGAATCGAACCCAGGACCCTTCAGTCCGCAGACTGACGTTCTATCCACTGAGCCAAACCAGCTAGGGCCCTACCCATTTGGCCTCCCCATGCTCCTGTTTCTTCTCACCTGGTATACCTCCTGACCAGAAGCAGCCTGCAGGCTCAGCCCTGGGAGGAAGGGGGGAGATGAGAATCACAGACAACTTTGCTCACTATCTCTTCCCTTTTTCACAACACAGAACTCTTACCCCTTCCTCTTGTTGAGGCAGCGGGGCACAATGGCCGAAGTAGCCTAGAGTAATTGTTTAACTCCTTCACATCAAAGCAGTAGCCCTTCTATGGCCTGCTTTACCATAGATTCTTTTCTCCAGACTTCTCTAGTTGTAGTCTTCTGCAATTCCTGACCACCAAGAGTCCCTTCTGTCCCACCTCCCACCTCATGAACCCCCTACCGACCTCAAGTCCCTCTTTCATCAGAAGACCTGCGCCCGCCCCGCATTCCAATCTTCCCTCATCCTTCCCCACCCAGGCTCAGGCCCTGCCACTCCCACGGTGGCCTAGGTCATCCCCTAGGACCTTTCTCCCCACCTGGCACCAAGATGCTCCTGAGGGGCTGTACCTCCACACCCTGCACGGGGTATTGTAGGGGGCAGTTGGCAGGGGCAATGAGCAGTTGGTCAGCAGCAGACTGGCTCCTGTCCATGGAGGAGGGGAGGGGAAGGACAGAGGAAGAGTCAGGAGGAGAGGGGCTTTTCCTCCTGTCCCACCCACCCCCAGGCCGCCTACTGCTCTCCACCAGCGTAGTCATGCTTTCCTTTCATGCTGGTACCTTGAAAGGAAGGCCTGGAACTCCTGTTCCCTGGAGGCAGAGGCAGCCTTCAGCTCCTCAGGGTCAAAGGCCTTGGTGAAGTCAGTGGCTTGGACCTGCCTCTGGAAGGGGAGGTGAAGGCTCCCAGGGCTGGACTCACAACTGCAGTTGTTACGAGACAGCAGCCTGGAGCAGGGGGGAGGGTCATCAGAGCCCAGCCATACAGCTCCATTCACACCGCAAAACATTTTCACAGCGCCCTTCAACCCTGCCCAGCCAATATCTGTCCCCCTAAACACTGCTCTCCAAATAGTCCCTGGGAGAGGGGGACCCTAAATAGGATGAACTACTCCTAAATCAGGATTTCACAGAGGTGCCGAACAGCGCCAAACTGCTAAGATGGCAGGGTTTTCCACCCACCGCTCAGGACCCCATCGCTCAGGACCCCATCGGGGAGTCCTTTATGTGGACATCGTAAAGAGTTTCGGGGCCACCCCCTGACTGCACACCCACCCTTCCCCACCACTGTGACAGGGTTCAGGAAGGGCAGATTTCCCCCCAGGCCAAGACTCAATAGCCCCCTCCACCTCCCACCTCACCCCCACGACCAGCCAACCAGCTGGGGAAACCCAGGCATGAGAGCTCAGCGGTGGAGGAAACAAAAGCGCCCCCCCCCCCTCCAAAGTGAGTGACGCACTGTGGCCACCACTCCTGGCACTCACCCCACCACTTGCTCCTTGATCCTGACGGGGATGTGGGCATAGCGGGGCTCAGGGGCGAGGTCTGGCAGCTCTGGCCTGGGGGGACCCTGCAGGGGCGCCCACAGCGACAGAGGTATCCGCAGGTCCGAGGTATCCCGGGTCCTAGCGTACAGGAGCCCCAGCGAGGCGCCGACGAGCAGCAGAGCAAGCACACAGAGGGCCCTGCGGCCCAGCCGCATCCTGGGTGGGCAGTCGGGGGTGGGGGATGGGGGGTGAGGAAGGTGGGGCGGAAAGGCGTGGACAGACCCTGATACCCCCGCCCTGCTTCCCGGGGCGCTGTCCACATTTTGCGCGCTAGGATTTGTACGGCGAATCGTCACTCCCTACGCACTCCCCTCACTCCCCCGGCCTTGTGTCCCCCAGCCTTCTTCTCGCCTCTCCCGCATCTCCGTCTCCTCTAACACCCGAGGCCCAGCATCCTGATGCGAGGGACCTTTGGATGCGGAGGTTTCCACGCGGCCGCGCATAAGTAGAAGAGCCCCGCTTTCTTAAGGCAGCGGAGGCCCCCAAGCTCGTCGGCCCCCCACCCCCACCCCGAGCCCGCGCATCCCCCCACTCTTCGGTCACCTGGCCCCGGGTGTGCTACAAAGAGCGGCTCCACACCTTGCCTGTCATGAAAAATGCAGAATCACGCCCGCGCTACGGGGTGCCCCCGGCGGAGGTGACCTGGCGAGTGGCCTCGGGGGCACCGAGTGGACGCGCGCGTGCGCCTCCTCCCACCTTCAGCTCGGCCCGCACCCGGCCAGGGCACTAACCTGTCTAACGCTCTCAGGCCGCGGCAAGATTTCGCTCCGGGCGGCGCCAGGCTCTCAGCCCCGGCCGGGGGGTCCTCATGAGGCTGGCGGCGGCCAGATGGGAGAGCCGGGCGTGAGCCTGAGCGCGTGGAGGATCCTCCTGCCTCCCCCGCGCGCCAGAGCCCTCCCGCCTCCGACTCCCTGGGCTTTGTAGATTACGGTGCCGGGGTGGTTCTGGGCGTTTCCTGCCAGGGTGGCGGACGGCCTTGAGAAACCGCCACACGGAGTGGAGATACCAGCGCCAGGGAACAAAGCCAGGGCTCCCCTGTCTCCCTGGCTCGGGAGGGCTCGGGCCGCCGCCGGCGCTTCAGATCAGGGCGCCGCGCGGCTCCGCTTCAGGCTCGTTGCGGCGCCGGCTTCGGCGACGCGCGGGGAATGCGGGCGCCTTCTGGTGGGAACCGAGCACATTGCGGGGGCCCGAAGCCGGCGCCCAGAGGTCCTTCTCCCTACACCCCCCACCCCAACCTACCTCTGAACGGTTGGGGGCATCTCGATGTCGGCACCAAACCCTATTCTCTGCCCTATTCGTTAGGAGCCTCTTTCTCATCGTTGATTGGTGTTAATTTTCATCCCGAGCTTTGACATCTTCCTTTGCTAGTTTGTCTTTTGTGAGAGTCTCGTGTGTGTGTGTGTGTGTGTGTGTGTGTGTGTGTGTGTGTGTGTGTGTTTCTTGGTTAGGGTTCATTGTAGATGACAGAAACCACGCTAGGGGGTGATTGCTGGGTCTTAGGTAGCTTTCAGTGTGGTTGGGGGGTTGGTTTTTGCATGGGTGATATACCTTCCATAGCACGTGGTCACAATGACTGGCAAAGCCGCTGACAATTGATGGGCTAAATGTCCTACAATGAATAGAACAGACCTATGTAAGAAAGACTTGCCCTTCTGTTAAACAGGACAAGGGTCTCAAGGGTCTGGGCCAGCAATTTTCAACCATTTTAAAAAATATTGTTTTATTGATTTCAGAGAGGAAGGGAGAGGGAAAGAGAGATAAAAACATCAATGATGAAAGAGAAACACTGATTGGCTGCCTCCTGCACACACCCCCCCCCCCCTCCACTAGGAATCCAGCCAAGGAATCCAACCTTGACCTCCTAGTTCAAAGGTTAATGCTCAACCACTGAGCCACACAGGCTGGGCATTTTCAACCTTTAAAAAAAAAAATCTCATGTCACACATAAACTAATTACTAAAATTCTACAGCACACCAAAAAGTATATTTTTTGCTGACAAAAAGTAGGTATAATTTTGATTCATTTACACCAGACGGCTGTCATTGTGTTGGCAGTTGTCATTTTAAACATTTGACAATCTAAAGGAAAAGAGGTCAGTGCCTCAAGTATTGCATGTTTAAAAAAATTTTGCGGAATTGTTGAAAATCGTTTGTCTGGGCCATCCTTACGAAATGCTATTCTTGCTAAATGTTAAAATGTTGCAAAATATTTTTCAGACCAACTGCAACAGTATAAGTTTCACAGGAACCACTCTGATAAGTGTAGGGAACTGCAGAAATGAAATCTACATGTAATTGGGCAAATAGTGTATATAAGCAATGGCTAAGCCTCCCTTCCCAGAGGCAGAGCTTTGGCTATGCATCCTGTCTTTTTTACTTGCTGCAAGTAAATAAGAACTACCTTGCAACAACTAGTTCTTGTTTTTTGTTTGTTTGTTCATTTTTAAATATATTTTATTGATTTTTTACAGAGAGGAAGGGAAAGGGATAGAGAGTTAGAAACATCGGATCAGCTGTCTCCTGCACACTCCCCACTGGGGATGTGCCCGCAACCAAGGTACATGCCCTTGACCGGAATCAAACCTGGGACCGTTCAGTACGCAGGCTAACGCTCTATTCACTGAGCCAAACCGGTTTCGGCTAGTTCTTGTTTTTGAATAGAGCACCCCAAGGAGCAAACCTCTTGAGTTTGGTCACAAGTTTGGTAACTCAGATGGGACTCTTTTTTTTTCTTTCTTTCTTTTTGGATGGCCCTCTCTTAAAAGAACTCCTTGTCAAGAAGACTGCAGCAGCACTCCTCACCTGCGTCTCCACTGGACCAAGGATCTGTTCCGTGGGAGACTCCGCTGTCTGGCCTGCCTCCACAGCAAGTGGACCTGTTTCACTCGACGCGTTGGCCCCAGTGGCCACTTTAATGAGTGTTTCTTTTCCCGTTTTGGGTATAGGGTTGTTGGAAAGATAGTTTCAGTTCTGGTGTGTGCTTGGTTTCTGATTGGTTGGGCAGGACTCAGGGCCTGAATTAGGTCTAACTCTGGAGGGTTGAGGAACACCTGTGGGGCAATACATGACATCCTTGAGTAACAGTCTCTGGTCTGGTTGTCTGTCTGTCCTGCAGAAGGTGGATTTTGTTCTTTGTGTGGACATTTGTGTTTGCCTTATTTGTCTTATATGTAAATGTGCTGGCTATGGGAAACTCACATTTGATCCCTGAATGGAGCCCTTTGGGGTACATCCTTCAGAATTGGATAAAAAGAACCCTGTTTATTTGACTTAAAGAAATTAAAGTGCTCATATAAATTAAGAAATATAGTGCTCGACTGGTGTGGTTCAGCAGTTGAGCATCAACCTGTGAACCAGGATGTCACGGTTTGATTCCTGGTCAGGGCACATGCCTGGGTTTCGGGCTCAAACCCTAGTAGGGGGCATGCAGGAAACAACCGATCAATGATTCTCTCTCATCATTGATGTTTTTTCTCTCTCTCTCCCTCTCACTTCCTGTCTGAAATCAATTTTTTAAAAGGTATGACTCATTTGTTATTTTTAAAAAAGTAATTTACTGATATCCTGTCCATTCATAAAGAGCATATAGCTGCAAGGATGGTTTTGAGATCACTGACTCTGAGCAGGTGCAGTCATGCATTTTCTTGTGTCAGAGCCTAATCAAGGAGCTCAACTTCTGAGTAGCAGCTCATTAGCTCCCCTCCTCTCCTCTGGGAGTGGGGCAGGTCAAAGTGAGAAAGATTGCTCTCTTTATCCATAGGCAAGATGAGGTGCTTCTAAGCTGTGTCCCCTCCTTGGGGAGTGGCCCCCACTCAGCCTGGGCACAGGCCCTCTGGTTTTGGGGGGGTCTTCTGACTGGCAGTGGAATGGGCTGACCTGGGTGCTTGCCCAGCTGTGGGAGCAGCAGGGTGGAGCAGCCCAGTGCTCTGTCACAGCCACGGGCAGCCATTGACATTTAGGAACAGAATGCTGAGTTGGAAGGGAGACGAGTGCAGGGAAGCCACCCCACCCAGAACCTTCCTTTTAGCGGCTGGGTCTGAATTGTGGCGTGTGAGTCAAGCTGTGAAACCAGGCAGGGTCGGCCTGTCCTTTGCCTCTCTCAGTCCCCCCTGTTTGAGATACGGGGGAGGCCTTCTCAGCCCATCTTCTCTAGGCAAAGTCCTGGGGAGCCGGAAGTTAGAGGGCTGAGAGGCGCCAGGATGTATAAGGGCAGTAGGAGGTACCACTGCTACGTGTGGGTATCAGCGACCCAAGAGAAGAGGCGAGGCAAAGCGGTGCCTTGTGTGAGCAGCCCCTGTGGCATCGCTGACATTCTTACTTTGACCTCCTGTTTCATCCTGATTTGAATAACCGGAGCCTGCAGTTGTTTCAGTCTTCACTTTCAGTCTTGAGTTCCTGTTTCCAAAATGGGCACAGAGGGTGGAGGAGCCACAGTCTGTGAAGGGTGGAAACTGTGGGTTACATAGACCTCTGGTGATCTGCTCATCTTCAGGCTTGTCCCAGTACGCAATGGGCAGTGGGTTTGGGGGCAAAGAGGTTGCAAGTAAGTGTGTTCTCCCTGCCACCATGAGTGGCTTTTCTGTGGTGCCTTGTCCCAAGAGAGCAGGTGCAGAGGGCCATGTCAGGACTTCCTCCCCATCTGCTCTCCCTGCCAGGCAAGTGAAGCTCTACTTGGCCCCATGGCAAACATCACTGTGCTTGAGGAACCATGGGTCACCGACCGGCTATTGTATAGAACTGTCATATCTGGCATCCCTTTCCCCCCTGGGATTGCTGTGCTTCCCCCACTAGGCTCACCCTTTTGGCATGGCCACTTCCTGCCCAGATCCTACCTGTCCTTCCAAGTCCTAGGTACATCTGGCCGCTCAGTAAGTGTCCTGGATCATATGGGAAAAGATTTAAATACAACAGCACCTTCCCCCTTCTCTCCCTTGTTGGCATCTTTGTCCTGAGGTAGGCTATCACTCTGACCCAACAGGGTGGGAGTTTCTGAGTGGCAGGATCCCAATCTCCTTGATTTTCCCCTACTTCTGCCTCACCTCTTCTGGCACATGTCTCCTGTTGAATGGTGCTGTCCTTATGCACTTCTGTTCTCAGGAATCCAAGAACCTAGGGGACATTCATAAATCAGGCAGCCAGAGAATTTCACTCCTCCAGCTCAGAGACGTACTCAGTCATGTTCAGCAGGTAGCAGTCACAGAAATATGACTTGTCCCTATTCCCTCAAGAATGAGGAATAAAAAAATCTGGCAGGGGGAGCAGCGGGCGGGGGCTGGGGGGCTGGCTGGTTTGACTCAGTTGTTTGGATTGTTGTCACCCTTACACCAAAAGGTGGGGGGTTCAATTCCCGGTTAGGGCACATACCCAGGTTGCAAGTTTGATCATCAGTTGGGGCACATGTGGTAGGCAACCTGATCGATATTTCTCACATCAATGCTTCTCTCTCACCCCCCTCCCTTCCTCTCTGTAAAATCAATAATAAAAATTTTTTAAAACCTTTAAAAAAAATCTAAGGGAGGAATTCTTAGGTAGGACAAGGGTCTCAAGGTCTAGGCCAGCCATGGGCAAACTACGGCCCGCGGGCCGGATCCAGCCCGTTTGAAATGAATAAAACTATTGAAAAAAAAGACTGTACCCTTTTATGTAATGATGTTTACTTTGAATTTATATTAGTTCACACAAACACTCCATCCATGCTTTTGTTCCGGCCCTCCGGTCCAGTTTAAGAATCCATTGTGGTCCTCGAGTCAAAAAGTTTGCCCACCCCTGGTCTAGGCCATTCTTACTATATGCTATCCTTGCTAAATATTAAAATACTAGAGGCCCAGTGCATGAAATTCATGCACGGGTAGGGTCCCTAATGGCTGCTGGCCGCTGACCAGAGCCTTCCTACGTTCCGCACCACCCCCTGGTGGTCAGCGCACGTCAAAGCGAGTGATCAAACTCCCAGTCAGTCGAACTCCCGAGGGGACACTTTGCATATTAGGCTTTTATATATATAGATAGCATACCCCGCTGCAACCTGAACCCCAGCAGGCTGGGTGTTCACCTGTCACGCCTCCTCCTGCAGTGCCCTCCCCACTGCTTCCCTTTTGGAACTCCAAACCCGGCGTCCCAACGAGGATGTGTGCCCAAGCTGCCATCTAGCTCTCTAATGCCAGCACCACCTACAGCTCTAGTAGAAGGAGAAGGGGGCAGGTAAGTAAGGAGGTCTCTGTACCACAACTCATACAAAGCAAACTACCTGTAAATTGACGGTGGTAAAGCACCAAGGAAGCAACTGGCTGCAAAAGCCACTTGCAAAAGTGTGTTCCCTATGCTGGAGGGGTGAAGAAACCTCATTGCTACAGGCCTGCTACAATGACACTCTGTGAAATGAGACATTATTAGGAGTCCACTGAACTTCTGATTCACAAAATTCCCTTCCAGGGTCTGGTGCGAGAAGTAGCTCAGGACTTCAAATCAGATCTGTGCTTTCAGAGTGCAGTTATTGGCACCTTGAAGGAGGCAAGTGAGGCCTGTCTGGTTTTTGAAGACACCAACCTCTGTGCTATCCATACCAAACTTGTAACAATTATGCCAAAAGACACCTAGCTAGCACTCCGCATACATGAAGAAAGTGCTTAGGAATTCACTGTGATGGAAAACATTTCATTCTTTTTTTCTGTTATTCTTCTTTTTTTTTTTAATCCTCATCTGAGGACATATTTATTGATTTTTAGATAGAGAGGGAGAGGGAGAGAGAGAGAGAGAGAGAGAGAGAGAGAGAGAGAGAGGAGAACATAGATGTGAGAGAGATATCCATCAGTTGCCTACTTCATGAGCCCTGATGGGGACCAGGGATCGAACACACATCCCTGGTATGGGCCCTGATGGAAACAAACCTGCAACTTTTCATTGTACTGGGTGATGCTCCAACTAACTGAGCTACACTGCTCAGGGCTTTTGTGTTCTTTACTTTTTTTGAAAAAAGTTTAATTTTTGTGTTGAGATAAATTATCTTCACTTATATCAGCTAACTTCATAAAAGAGAGGTTAGAAGGAAGAGTGTTTATACAATATTTATGATGAAATTATATATTTAGCATGATATTATATAATCTGTGCTAAAAGTCTGTAGAGAGCGCCTGGGAAGGCACATGGGCATTTCTTTAATTATTGTCAGCTGAATCCAGTGGCTTTGGCAAAGCCACATCCTGGAAACATGCTTTGCCAGAGGCAGGAGTGTTGTCAGCTTGACCTTCAGCCCAGGTGCCAGGGGGTGGGTTTTGTATTTAAATCCAGCCAAGCACCAGGAATGAATATGACTCGGGCCCACCCAAGAATGCACATAATCTCCTCTGTCTTGACTTTTAGTAAAACTTCCTGGTTTTTTGCTGTAAAAATAAAAACGCTGTATTGGCTCTGGGTCCCTGTCCCTGCCTCTCCATCAGAAGACAGTGTTCCTCAGCAGCCACGTGAGGAGGCCGCCCCAGTTCAAGGAGTAGCAGCTGCATGTGTAGCCTGCCCCCATCCAAGGAACAGCAGCTTGGTGATCAGCACACCCTCTGTCTGAGGAACAACAGCTGTGTGTGAAGCCTCCCCCACCCAGCCAGAGGAGCCACCAAAGCTGTGAACAGCACCCACCAAAGGAGCTGCTGCCAACTAAGGAGCAGCTGCTACTACAACCGCCCGAGGAGCAACCACAGCCCGAAGAGCCACTACCACCCAAGGAGCAGCCCCTGAACGACTCAGCATCTAGATATGTCGGTGAGATCAAACATAGGTAGACAAAGAAACCCCCAAAGGAAAGAAAAGGAGGACTCGCCAGAAAAGCAGCTAAGTGAAACAGAGGCATGCAACATGACAGAAAAAGAATTCAGATTAAGGGTCCTAGAATGCATAAACCAGATGGACGAAAAAATCAACAATTTATGCAAGAATCAAGAAGAAACGGATGAAAAAAATCAACAACTTATGTAAGAATCAAAAAGAAATGGATGAAAAAATCAATAACTTATGTAAGAACCAAGAAGAAATGAAGAGTGAAATAGCTGCAATAAAAAACACCATTGAAAGTTTCAACAGTAGACTAGGAGAAGCGGAGGACAAAATTAGCGAATTAGAAGACAGGGAAACAAAACACACCCAAACTGAACTGCAATTGGAGAAAAAAATTAAAAGACAGGAGGAGAGCCTAAGGGAGCTATGGGACAACATGAAACGAAACAACATACAAATAATAGGGGTGCCAGAACAACAGAAAGAGGAACAAGGGTTAGAAAACCTATTTGAAGAAATAATATCAGAAAACTTCCCTGAGGTGGGGAAGAAAAAAGTCACACAAGCACAGAGAGTCCCAAACAAGGTGAACCCGAAAAGACCCACACCAAGACACATCATAATTGCCATGGCAAATGTTCAGGACAAAGAGAATCTTAAAGGTTGCAAGAGAAAGACGAAAAGTTACATACAAGGGATCTCCCATTAGATTATCAAATGATTTCTCAACAGAAACACATCAGGCCAGAAAAGAATGGATGGAAATTTACAAAATGATGCAAAGCAAAGGACTGAATCCAAGAATACTCTATCCAGCAAGGCTATCATTCAAAATTGAAGGGGAAATAAGAAGCTTCACAGACAAAAAAAGGCTAAGGGAGTTTATCACCACCAAGCCAGCAATGCAAGAAATGCTAAAGGGACTGGTGTAAAAAGAAGAAATAAAACGCTAAGAAAGAAAACATGGACAAAAAATAGAAATGGCTACAAACAAGTACCTTTCAATAATAACTTTAAACGTAAATGGACTAAATGGTCCAATCAAAAGACATCAAGTGGCTGAATAGATAAAAAAAAAAAAAAAAAAAAAAAACATGACCCATATATCTGCTGTCTACAAGAGACCCACCTCAGAATAAGGGACTCAGACTGAAAGTGAAGGAATGGAAAAATATCTTACAGACAAATGGAAATGAAAAAAAAGCTGGGGTAGCAATACTTTTATCAGACAAAATAGACCTCAAAGTGAAGGCCATAACAAGAGATAAGGAAGGCCACTTCATCATACTAAAGGGATCAATACAACAAGAGTATATAACCCTAATAAACATATATGCACCCAATGCAGGAGCACCCAAATACATAAAAAAAACTCCTGGAAGATATCAAGGGAGAGATCGACAACAATACAATCATAAAGTCCCCTAATCATAGTAGGGGACTTTAATACACCACTGACATCACTGGATAAATCCTCTACACAAAAAATTGGCAAAGAAACAGCAATCCTAAATGACTCACTAGATCAGATGGACTTAATTGACATCTTCAGAACATTTCACCCCAAAGCCAGAGAATATACGTTCTTCTCAAGTGCTCATGGGACATTTTCAAAAATAGACCACATATTGGGTCACAAACAAAGTCTCCCCAAATTCAAGAAGATTGAAATCATACCAAGCATCTTCTCAAACCACAATGGCATAATATTAGAAATAAACTACAATGAAAACAACCCAAAATACTCAAACACTTGGAAGCTGAATAGCATGTTATTAAATATTGATTGGCTTACCAATGAGATCAAAGAAGAAATTAAAAACATCCTGGAAACTAATGACAATGAAAACACAACAATCCAAAACCTATGGGACACAATGAAGGTAGTCCTGAGAGGGAAGTTTATAGCTCTACAAGCCTACCTCAAAAAAACAAGAAAAAATGGTAGTAAATCATCTAACTCTACATCTCAAAGAATTAGAGAGCAAAAAGAAAAGCCCAGAGTGAGCAGAAGGAAGGAGATATTAAGGTTAGAGGAGAAATGACATATAGACCAAAAAAACAATACATAAAATCAATGAAATCAAGAGCTGGTTCTTTGAAAGGATAAACAAGATTGATGAACCTCTAGCTAGGCTCACCAAGAAGCAAAGAGAGAGGACCCAAATAAACAAAATCAGAAATGATAGAGGCGAAATAACAACAGACCCCACAGAAATACAAATGATTGTTAAAAAATACTATGGACAACTCTATTCCAACAAACTAGACAACCTGGAGGAAATGGACATATTCCTAGAAAAATACAACATTCCAAAACTCAATCAGGAAGAATCTAAAAATCTCAACAGGCCAATAACTATGGAAGAAATTGAAGCAATCATCAAAAAGCTTCCAGCAAACAAACGCCCAGGACCAGACGGCTTCACAGGGGAGTTTTACCAAACATTCAAGGAAGAACTAAAACCTATCCTCCTCTGCCGGGGTCCAACCCCAGCAGGTCCAGGGGTTCCCCATAGGTGAGGACGGAGTCGGCGAAGAAGGAATGGCATGGAGACGGAGTTCAGTTGATCAGCAGCCTAGCCAGGATCTCTAGCCAGGATCTCTAGCCAAGTTCTGGTCTGGATCTCCAGAGAGGTTCTGCTTAGGATCTCCAGCCAGGTTCTGTGTCCATGTTGTCTTGCTAGGTTCTCCAGCCAGGTACTCCAGGTTCTCCAGCCAGGTTCTGTAGCCAAGTTCCCCCGCTAGGTTCTCCAGTCAGGTTCTGTCCAGGTTCTCCAGCCAGGTTCAGTCACCAGGTTCTAGTCAGGTTCTCTTGCCAATTTCTGTAGTCAGGTTCAGTCCAGGATCTTTTGCCATGTTCTCTTGCTAGGTTCTGTCTCTAGGTTCTGAGGCCAGTTTCTGTCCAGGATCTTTTGCCATGCTCTCTCCAGCGAAGTTCTTCTGTCTCTAGAGAACGTTCTGTGTAGGTTCTGTGCCTAGGTTCTGTCTCTCAGTTCTGTCTCCTGCTGTCTTGTTACATCTGTATTTATACCAGTTGATTCAATCCTATCAATCTCTATTCCAAAGGTTAGGGCGTTTCTTATCTCCATTCCAGGGAGTAAAGATTATGTAGCTTAAGCATGATTGTTCGTAGTTAAAGTGATTAATTACCCGCCTGGCACTTAGTTGAGGGTTTTATTCCCTCCCTAACTTCAGGGGAAAATCCCTACCTGGGGAAACAATCTTTCTCAGAGAGGAGACCTTGGTTAAAACACATAGTGCCAAGAAGGTGAGCGAACATTTTAAGAACAGTATGCCATATATGCCAGGTCCTTTGAAACAGCAAGGATGGACCGGCTCCCGGCACTCCTCAGACTACTACAAAAAATTCAAGAGGAAGGAACACTTCCAAGCTCATTCTATGAAGCCAGCATCACCCTAATACCAAAACCAGGTAAAGACAACACAATGAAAGAGAATTACAGGCCAATATCCCTCATCAACATAGATGCCAAAATCCTCAACAAAATCTTAGCAAATCGGATCCAGCAGTACATCAGAAAGATCATACACCATGACCAAGTAGGATTTATCCCAGGGATGCAAGGATGGTACAATATCCGCAAATCAATAAATGTGATACATCATATAACAAATTGAAAGAAAAAAACCACGTAGTCATATCAATTGATGCAGAAAAAGCATTTGACAAAATCCAACACCCATTTTTGATAAAAACTCTCAGCAAGGTTGGAATAGAAGGATCATACCTCAACATAATAAAAGCCATATATGACAGGCCCACAGCCAACATCATACTCAATGGACAAAAACTAACACCATTTCCCCTAAGAACAGGAACAAGACAGGGATGCCCACTCTCACCACTCCCGTTTGACATAGTACTGGAAGTATTAGCCATTGCAATTAGACAAGAAGGAGAAATAAAAGGCATCCAAATTGGAAAAGAAGAAGTAAAACTGTCCTTATTTGCAGATGACATGATATTATACATAAAAAACCCTAGACTCCATCAAAAACACTATTAGACTTAATAAATGAATCTGGCAGTGTAGCAGAATACAAAATTAATGCCAAGAAATCTATGGCATTTCTATACACCAATAGTGAACTTACAGGAAGAGAGACTAAAAAAACAATCCCATTTACCATTGCACCAAAAAAATTAAGATACCTAGGAATAAAGTTAACTAAAGAGGTAAAAGACCTCTACTCAGAAAACTACAGAACGTTGAAAAAAGAGATAGAGGAAGACATAAACAGATGGAAGAACATACCATGTTCTTGGATTGGTAGAATCAACATCATTAAAATGTCCATACTACCCAAAGCAATCTATAAATTCAACACACTTCCCATTAAAATACCAACGGCATATTTCACAGACCTAGAACAAACTCTCCAAAAATTCATCTGGAATAAAAAATGACCCTGAATAGCTGCAGTGATCCTGAGAAAGAACAAAGTAGGTGGGATCTCAATACCAGATATCAAGCTGTATTACAAAGCCACTGTTCTCAAAACTGCCTGGTACTGGCACAAGAACAGACATATAGATCAATGGAATAGAATAGAGAGCCCAGAAATGGACCCGAACCAATATGCTCAATTAATATTTGACAAAGGAGGTAAGAACATACAATGGAGTCAAGATAGTCTCTTCAATAAATGGTGTTGGGAAAATTGGACAGATACATGCAAAATATGAAACTAGACCACCAAGTTACACCATAGACAAAAATAAACTCAAAATGGATAAAGGACTTAAATGTACGACGGGAAAACATAAAAATACTAGAAGAATCCAAAGGCAACAAAATCTCAGACATATGCCGAAGCAATTTCTTCACTGATACAGCTCCTAGGGCATTGGAAACTAAAGAGAAAATAAACAAATGGGACTACATAAAAATAACAAGCTTCTGCACAGCAAAAGAAACCATCAACAAAACAACAAGAAAGCCCACTGCATGGGAAAACATATTTGCCAATGTTATCACTGATAAGGGTTTAATCTCCAACATTTATAGGGAACTCATACAACTTAACAAAAGGAAGATAAACAATCCAATAAAAAAAAATGGGCAAAGGACCTAAATAGACACTTTTCAAAAGAGGACATTCAGAAAGCCAAGAGACATATGAAAACATGCTCAAAGTCACTAATCATCCGAGAGATGCAAATCAAAACAACAATGAGGTACCATCTCACACCTGTCAGAATGGCTTTCATCAACAAATCCACAAATGACAAGTGCTGGAGAGGATGTGGAGAAAAAGGAACACTTGTGCACTGCTGGTGGGAATGCAGACTGGTGCAGCCACTATAGAAGACAGTATGGAGTTTCCTCAAAAAACTAAAAATGGGACTCCCATATTACCCCATGATTCCACTTCTAGGAATATATTCCAAGAAAACAGAAACACCAATCAGAAAGGATATATGCACCCCTATGTTCATAGCAGCACAATTCACCATAGCTAAGATCTGGAAACAGCCTAAGTGCCCATCAGTAGATGAGTGGATTAGAAAACTGTGGTACATCTACACTATGGAATACTATGCTGCTGTAAAAAAGAAGGAATTCTTACCATTTGCAACAGCATGGATGGAACTGGAGAGCATTATGCTAAGTGAAATAAGCCAGTCAATGAAGGAAAAATACCACATGATCTCACTCATTTATGGATAATAAAGACCATTATAAACTTATGAACAAAAATAGATACAGAGGCAGAGCAGCCTCGAACAAAGTGTCAAAGTACAGTGGGAAGGCCGGGGAGGGTTTCGGGGCTGGAGGGGGGAGGGGGTAAGAGATCAACCGAAGGACTTGTATGCATGTATATAAGCATAACCAATGGACATAAGACACTGAGGGGTAGGAGAGGCCAGGGGATTGTCAAGGGCGGGGAAAAAAGGAGACATATGTAATACTCTTTGTAATACTTTAAGCAATAAAACAATAAAATAAAAAAAAGAAGACAGTGTTCCCACCCAGCCCCAGCTTTTTCCTTCCATCTCTGTGTCTGTCTCTTTCATTTTCTCAATCCCCAACCGCCCCTACTCAGGAACTGGACCGCTCTCTTGCCATGCTGAACGCGGAGAAGAGAGACATATTTACAAAAGGCATTTTATTTCCTTTCGTAGGAATTTTAGTTGCATTAGTATTTTTCATTGAAAATAAAATAATTAAGAAATATTGCCGAGAGAGAGAACCAAGATGGCGGCATAGGTTAACGCCGGAGTTTGCTGCTTTGAACAACTACTTCAAAAGTGAAACTAAAAGACAGAGGGACATCACCCAGAACCACTGGAACGCTGGCTGAGTGGAAGTCCTACAACTAGGAGTAAAGAGAAACGCACATGGACACTCAGAGGAGGCGCAGTGCTGAAGTCAAATTCTGAGGTGCGGAGTGCGCGCGCGGAGCGGGCTGGTGGCGGAGGGTGCGGTTGGCGTTTTCAATCCGGAGGGAGTCGCAGACTCTGAGCTCCAGATCCGGGCGAGTCTTTAGGGACCCAGACTCAAACGGGAGAAGCGGGACTGCCTGGCTTTGGTCAGAGCGAGTGCAGCTTTCCCTCCGAGCTTTGCAGCCATTGCTGGGACTCAGAGAGGCAGAGCCCCTGGGGACAGGACTGAGAGCGGCCATAACTGCTCTCTCAGGCCCACCCTGTTGATCCTGTGCGACCAGCCCCGCCCAAGCCCTGCACAGAGGCATTTGCCGGATAGCCTCAGGCAAACGCCAGATTAGCACCTCCCTAGAGGACAGAAGTTCTCTCACTGCTGACACAGCTGATTCTCATAGCCACTTGGCCTGGAGGGCAAACCCTCCCTGGAATTAGCTACAAGGCTGCACACAAAGGCCACTAGGGGGTGCACCAAGGAAGCATAACAAAATGCAGAGACAAAGAAACAGGACAAAATTGTCAATGGAAGATCTAGAGTTCAGAACCACACTTTTAAGGTCTCTCAAGAACTGTTTAGAAGCCGCCGATAAACTTAATGAGATCTACAAGAAAACTAATGAGACCCTCGATGTTATATTGGGGAACCAACTAGAAATTAAGCATACACTGACTGAAATAAAGAATATTATACAGACTCCCGGCAGCAGAACAGAGGAGCGCAAGAATCAAGTCAATGATTTGAAATGCGAGGAAGCAAAAAACACCCAACCGGAAAAGCAAAATGAAAAAAGAATCCAAAAATGCGAGGATAGTGTAAGGAGCCTCTGGGACAGCTTCAAGCGTACCAACATCAGAATTATAGGGGTGCCAGAAGATGAGAGAGAGCAAGATATTGAAAACCTATTTGAAGAAATAATGACAGAAAACTTCCCTCACCTGGTGAAAGAAATGGACTTACAGGTCCAAGAAGCGCGGAGAACCCCAAACAAAAGGAATCCAAAGAGGACCACACCAAGACACATCATAATTAAAATGCCAAGAGCAAAAGACAAAGAGAGAATCTTAAAAACAGCAAGAGAAAGAAACTCAGTTACCTACAAGGGAATACCCATACGACTGTCAGCTGATTTCTCAACAGAAACTTTGCAGGCCAGAAGGGAGTGGCAAGAAATATTCAAAGTGATGAACACCAAGAACCTACAACCAAGATTACTTTATCCAGCAAAGCTATCATTCAGAATTGAAGGTCAGATAAAGAGCTTCACAGATAAGGAAAAGCTAAAGGAGTTCATCACCACCAAACCAGGATTATATGAAATGCTGAAAGGTATCCTTTAAGAAGAGGAAGAGGAAGAAAAAGGTAAAGATACAAATTATGAACAACAAATATGCATCTATCAACAAGTGAATCTAAGAATCAAGTGAATAAATAATCCGATGAACAGAATGAACTGTTGATTATAATAGAATCAGGGACATAGAAAGGGAATGGACTGACTATTCTTGGGGGGGAAAGGGGTGTGGGAGATGCGGGAAGAGACTGGACAAAAATCGTGCACCTATGGATGAGGACAGTGGGTGGGGAGTGAGGGCAGAGGGTGGGGCGGGAACTGGGAGGAGGGGAGTTATGGGGGGGAAAAAAGAGGAACAAATGTAATAATCTGAACAATAAAGATTTAATTAAAAAAAAAAAAAGAAAGAAATATTGCCGAAACCGGTTTGGCTCAGTGGATAGAGCGTCAGCCTGCGGACTGAGAGGTCCCAGGTTTGATTCCGGTCAAGGGCATGTACCTGGTTTGAGGGCACATCCCCAGTGGGAGATGTGCAGGAGGCAGCTGATCGATGTTTCTCTCTATCGATGTTTCTAACTCTCTATCTCTCTCCCTTTATCTCTGTAAAAAATCAATAAAATATATTTTAAAAAAAAAAGAAATATAATCTTACTGCCCAGTAACTTCATTATGTCATTGTGAAACCCCACAGGTTCACACTTTGGATTTCAAGAAAAGTAATGCACTCTGTTTTCCATATTAACTGCAATACAGGAACATAGCCCTTTATACTGAGATAGCATAATTCATAGATGCTTTCAACAATTAAGTTATTCTAAATCTAACTCTTTAAACAAGTATGCAAACATTTCCACAGTTATAGAGGGGGACTTCAGAGAGTATATTAAGGTTGGTGGAGTTCTTGAACATTATGTATGTTCTTTGACATTGAGCCAAGAGCTACCAGTAAATCTACTATTTTTAAAAAACACATCTGAGATTACAATTCATTTCAACTTATTTCAAGAATGTTTAAAATATACAGAAAGAAATGATGAATTGCCCAGTAGATATTATTTTTTTCTTTGCAAGGTGGGGGTTCTTGGTGGTGGTAGGGGAGCTCTCTTTGAAACATGTTTCAGAAAAAAAAAAAATCCTATATAATATCCTATATCATAAAAGCCTAATATGCTAAGTGTCCAGTTATCTGGTTGACTGTTCAACCAATCAAAGTGTAGTATGCTAATGATATGCTAAGTGCTGCTTCATCCTTTTGTGACCATGGATGGACCATAAAAAGATAGCTATCAACAAACCAAGAAGCAGGTCCTCACTAGATACCAAATCTTCCGGAACCTTGATCTTGGACTTTCAGCCTCCAGAATTGTGAAAAATAAACTTTGGCTGACAAGTCCAAAATCTGCTGAGCAGGCCAGCTGTCTGGAGACCCAGGGAAGAGTTGATATTACAGTCTTGAGTCCCCAGGCACTATCTCATTCTCAGAAAAAAAAAAATGATCTTCTTTCTATTATTGATAGTTCTGAACATTATATTTTTTTACAGAAATCGGGTATTGGAAATATTTCCATTTCCTTTTGTGTATGAATTTTTAAAATATAAATGTGGGAGCCCTAACCGGTTAGGCTTAGTGGATAGAGCGTCAGCCTGTGGACTGAAGGGTCCCAGGTTCGATTCCGGTAAAGGGCATGTACCTTGGTTGTGGTACATCCCCAGTAGGGGTGTGCAGGAGGCAGCTGAATCGATGTTTCTCTCTCATCGATGTTTCTAACTCTCTATCCCTCTCCTTCTCCCTTTCTCTCTGTAAAAAATCCATTATATATATATATATATATATATATATATATATATATATATATATGGGACATAAAGCATTAATACAAGTAAAAATGTTTCAGTGAACAAGTTTTAGCAGTTCAACTTTATAACAATTATAAATAAACCTGTTGGCACCTGCTGGATAGATCATTTGGTTAGAGCGTTGTCCCAATACCCCAGGGTTCGATCCCTGATCAGGGCACACACAAGAATCAACCAATGAATACATAAATAAGTGGAACAACAAATTGATGTTTCTCTCCCTCTCTCTCAAAAATCAATAAATAATAGATAACTAAGTAAACCTGTTAAATTTTTCTGGGCAATGCCAGCATTTGGATTTTTTTAAGAAATAAATTTCTTGCCCAACCAATGTGGCTCAGTGGTGGAGCGTTGACCTATGAACCAGGAGATCACAGTTTGATTCCTGGTCAGGGCACATGTTCCAGGTTGGGGGCTCGATCCCCAGTGGTGGGTGAGCAGGAGGCAGTTGATCAATGATTCTCTCTCTCATCAATGATGTTTCTATCTCTCTAACCTCTCACTTCCTCTCTAAAATCAATAAAAAAATATATTTTTTAAAAAGGTAAATTTCTTAATGATGGCAAAAAACAATATAGTACAATATGTTTCAGACCAACTGTATACAGCAGGGGTGGGGAGCCTTTTTTCTCCCACGGGTCATTTGGATATTTATAATATCACTAGAGGCCCGGTGCACGACATTCGTGCACTGGGGGGGAGGGGGGGTGGGGACAGAGTCCCTCAGCCCAGCCTGTGCCCTCTCGCAGTCTGGGACCTCTCAGCGGACATCCCCTGAAGAGTCCTTAGAGCTGCAGCAGAGGCAGGAGAGGCTCCCACCACTGCCACTGTGCTCGCCAGCCATGAGCCCGGCTTCTGGCTAATTGGCGCTCCCCCTGTGGGAGCACACTGACCACCAGGGGGCAGCTCTTGTGTTGAGTGTCTGCCTCATGGTGGTCAGTGCATATCATAGCAACCAGTAGTTCCACCTTTTGGTCAATTGGCATATTAAGGTTTTATTATATAGGATTTTCAGGCTATAAATAATTATCAATTTAAAACTTAACCTGCTATATTTGATCAGACATTTAATTAACTCACCCCTAATGCCAGACCAAATGATATCGCGGGCCTTATATGGCCCTCGGGGCCTGGAAGCTCCCCACCCCTGATATACAGGACAAGCTTGACAGGAACCCAACTTGATGAGTGTAGTCAACTGCAAAGAAGGAAATCAACATGTAATTGACCACATAGTATATATAAGCAATGGCTAAGCCTCCCTTTGGGGAGGCAGAGCTTTGGATGTGAATCCCCTGTCTCCTTCACTTGCTGCAAGTAAATAAAGCTACCTTGCAACAACCAGGTCTCATTTTTTATTAAAGCACTCCAAGTGGCAAACGCTTTGGGTTCGGTCACTCCCCTAGCTGCCAATAGAAACTCAATTGGGAACACTGCTTTATTTTTTTTTTAATTTTTTTAAATATATTTTATTGATTTTTTACAGAGAGGAAGGGAGAGAGATAGAGAGTTAGAAATATCGATGAGAGAGAAACACCGATCAGCTGCCTCCTGCACATCTCCCACTGGGGATGTGCCCGCAACCCAGGTACATGCCCTTGACCGGAATCGAACCTGGGACCCTTCAGTCCACAGGCCGATGCTCTATCCACTGAGCCAAACCGGTTTCGGCAGGGAACATTGCTTTAGGTAGAACTTTTAGGGAGAGCTCCCAGCCTCCAGAATTATACAAGTCTGCTGGTATCAGCCAATCAGGCAACAACCAACAAGCACAGGAAGCTGTTAACTGCAGTCCCTGCGCCCCCGCTACCACAATTCACTGACACCTTCCACTGGGAGCCCCCCTCTGCCCCCCACTCCCATCCCCCAGCCCCTCTCAATTTAAGGCCTATCTCTATTCAGGTTTCTCTGGCGTGCATTTAATTGACAAAGGAACACTAGCTGTAAGGGACTTGGGAAAATACAGTTTTTAGCACTCCAGCCCCTGCCTAGAGCAGATACAATAGGAAAAGGTTTCATGGGTGTTCATATGCCAGTCCACTTTGGAGTTGTAGGTTTCCCTTTCCAACCTCTGCATCCTTCCATGCTGAGTGGTTTTGTGACTGTCTCCCAGTCCAGAAACAGTTTACATTGAACATACAGGGATCTGGTCCAGGGGTGATTTGGTGATCCTTTCCAGCGAGCTGCATATGTAGTCCAGTTCAGCATGGGAGCCTAGAGGGCTGGCTAGCCAGGCAAGCAGCTCTTAATGGCTAGACCCCAGTTAGAGTTACATCACCTGGCATGGAACATGACAATTGCCCCTGCGGTTTCAGCTCCTGGCCATCATATTTCAAGGAGAGGCTTATTTTGTTTTCTCAGTGGTTGTCTTTTTAATATATATTTGGCATTTATTATCTATTATTTTTTCTGTTCAGAGTGAAGAACAGAACTCAACTTCTCTTGAGTTCATGCAATCTTTTTGATGGGAAGTGACGCTATAAAATTTGTCTACTTAAAAACTTTTTAAACAGAAAAGGGATTATATTGTACTAACTGAACCACACACTGCTTTCCCCCACCCCCCACATTACACATATCCTGAAGGTCTATTTATAAAACCACATAACAATATGTCTCGTTTTAAAATTTTGACTTCATGTTATTTATTACTAGAGGCCTGGTGCATGGACTTGTGCACCGGTGGGGTCCCTCAGCCTGGCCTGCACCCTCTCATAATCCAGGACCCCTCAGGGGATGTCGGAGGCCCGGTGCACGGACTCAGCCCGATCCCCGAAGGCCAGACCAAGGGACCCCACAGGTGCACAAGCCCGTGCACCAGGCCTCTAGTATGCATGTAAGATCCTTGGTTAATCTCTTCCCACCCTTCCCCCTCCCCTCTGAGATTCATCAGTCTGTTCCGTGTTTCCATGCCTGTGCATTGAGCGTCTGCCCCCTGGTGGTCAGTGTGCATCATAGCTACTGGTTGAACGGTATAATGGTCACTTAGGCTTTCATATAGAGAGACATTTTCTGGATATATCATAAGTTATTTAAACAGTCCTGATTGATTGGTACCTTGTTTTCTTTACACACATTGCTGTGATAAACATACCTGGTGAACTTTTGTGAATACATTTGTCCTATTTAAACCAAATGCCAATTATTATGCCTGAGAGTGCTCTTTAATTTAGATTTTTGGCTTTGGTTACAACAAAAAACAAGTTCAGCCCAGCCGGTGTTGCTTAGTGGTTAAGTATCGGCTCATGAATCAGGAGGTCAAGATTTGATTCCAGTCAGGGCACATGCCCAGGTTGCAGGCTCGATCCCCAGCAGGGGGCGTGCAGGAGGTAGCCAACCAATGATTCTCTCTCATCATTGATGTTTCTATTTCTCTCTTCCTCTCCCTTCCTCTTCCTGAAATCAATAAAAGCATATTTTTAAAAAGATATTTAGAAAAAAAGAGCCAGTTCACAAGTGTCAGTCTGAAGAAGCAACCAAAAAAACTGTGAACCACTTGTTGCTTGCCCATACACACATTTATTCTCATTCAAGGAGGTAATAAACAATCCATAATTAACCAATTAAGAAACAATGAGAGCTGACAAAAGCCCTCTACTACCTTATTACCAGGATTTGGACAAATCTTTCCTGGCTTTTAGCCACTGTTTGCTCCCAACTGATGCATCAAGGCAATACTTTGTTCATAGTCTTCACCATACCCCAAATTGGGGATTCCTGTTGCTGTTAAATTGGTGCCTCAGACCATTGGGTGACAATATGCTTCCTGGCAGCAGCTGTTGTTCTCGGATGTTAATGGCTCCAGGATGCTTATGGCTGGGCCTTGAGCTGAATTTAGCAATAGGTTTAGCAACTTAGGAGCATCTCTGAGAACTGAGGCACAAGATGTGCAGATCCCACTTCCCTAACGGCCAACCGGCTCTCTTTTAAGTGACTCTTAAAAATGTTTATTCCGTTTTATTATCTCCATCGTTACTAGCTTGGCTTTGAGTGTAGTAGCCTAGCAGACTTGTTAAATCTCAATCCTTAACTGTATATATTTTTATAAGTTTAAGGTAACATGTTTACATACAAATTGCTCCTTTTTCCTCTTTCCAACATATCACAACAAATAATTCAGTGGTAGAATATATCACATTACTCTGACTTTATATATCTTATCATCTTATATTTATAAATTACACTTATCACCATATTCCTAGGATAAATTCCTAGCAATTGAATTTTTAAATGAAAGGATTATGACAAATTAAATTTGGATAGTTAGTGCCAATTGTCCTCCTGAAAGATTGTATCAATTTGCAGTCCTTCCAAGTACTGTATTATCATTTTTGAAACTGCCTAGTATTGCATCATGTGGCGGTACCATAACTAAAATTCTTCTAAAAGGGACAGTGGTGAAGGGCAGGTAAGAAGAAGAATGCCACAGCTGTCTAATATTTATTCACCTTCCTAACTATAGATAAAAGGTTTTCTTACAGACCCTGGGACACTGGAGGATGAAACAAGACTGTAAAAAGATAAGATGCCTCGATGGGTCCTTTACTCAGAAAAGAAATACATTTTGAGAACAGACCAAGAACAGGACACACTTTGATTTGGTTTCTGTGCCCAGACCCTGACCCCCTCTGGGAGTTTGCCTCAGGAATGCTGACCATTCTCTGGTCCCAGGAATGGGCTGAGCTGTTTGTAACATCATAGAAGATTAGCCACCTTGTTACCGGACTTTGAGCTCCTGAAAGCCGGACCAGGACCCTCCCCTCCCCTTTCCCTGTTACACTTGTAGCTCGCAGCTACACATAGCTATCTTCTCCCTCATGTGTATAAAACCAGCCAGCTGGTGAGGGGCACCAGAGCAGAATTTCCAGGGTGTCTGACTGCTCTCCCCATACTGCCGGCATTATTGGAATAAACACTCATGTGATTCAACCCTGTCTCTGCTTAATTTGGCTCAAGTAGTGACAGGCGGCCTCGGACCCACGGGGTCCTGTTTCAAAAGAACCTGGCACAAGGAGTGTTAGCTGTTATGATTGCTGTTCATTTTCACTGGACATTTTCACTTTTTTGTGCTAATATTATATTACTGATATTTTCTTGGTACTTTTGCCATATTCATTTTTCTTTTAAAGAAATATATGTAAAGAAACACACATACACAAACTATAGCTTAAATAAAAATTATAAAATTTAAAAAAAAATTATAAAATTAACCCTTGGGTACCTATCATTTGATTTAAGAAATAAAACATTACTTGTTCCTTTAAAGCTGGTCCCTTAGCAGGAATCAAGATGGTGGCACCAACTGAATTAGGCATTGTTTTCTTTCCTGCTTGACACTGCAATAAATAATACCAGTTTCATGTAAGAATGGGCCTGATAAAACAGTAAAAACTATTAATTTTGTTCATTCTGAACCCTAAACTGTATATACTTTTAAAATTCTGTGTGACGAAAAGGGAAGGGCAAACAAAGCACTCCACTGCATACCAAAGCATGGCCATTTGGAAGAAAAGCATACGCATTATTTAGGTGCAACATGAGCTAGTCTTTTTTTATTTTTTTAATTGATTTCAGAGAGGCAAGGAGAGAGAGAGAGAGATTGAAACATTAATGATGAGAGAGAGTCATTGATCAGCTGCCTCCTCCACGCTCCCACTGGGGACTGAGCCTGCAACCCAGGCATGTGTCCTGACTGGAATCGAACCATGACCTCCTGGTCATAGGTCAAAGCTCAACCACTGAACCATGCTGGCTGGACTAGTCTTTTTTTTTTTAATTTTTTTAATGGAACACCATTTTAACCTCAAAGCATGATGCACTGCACCATAGTTTTTGAAATTCAGATTTGGGTATTTGGTAGGCATTTAAAAAAACATTTTTATTGATTTTTAGAGAGAGAGGAAAGAAGAGGGAGGGAGAGAAACATCCATGTGAGAGAAACATTGATCTGCTGCCTCCTGCACGCCGCCTACTGGGGATCGAGCCCACAACGTCCGCATTTGCCCTGACTTGGAATCAAACTGGCAACCTTTCAGTGCGTGGGATGATGCCTCACCAACTGAGTGACACAGGCCAGGGCTGTTAGGCATTTTTACAAAAATGAATAAAGTTAGTCTGTTACTTCAAGGAAAACGCATGGACAGTATTTATTTCCAGGGTTAAAATGGGAGCTTTCAAGCCAACACTAGAATTTTGGAAAACTGTACCTGCCACCTGAGCTTGACAGTTTCCTGATATTACAGACTTTCCTGATTAGACTGGTGGTGCTGTTAATGAATATGATTTGTTTACGTTGGGAAATGAGATGTATCAACATTTGGAAGATCTGCATAACTCAGTGAACCGATGTTTTCCAAATGACCAAACCCATGGCGTTACACAATTGCAGTGTTGAAGTATGGTAGCAATCATCTCAGGTAGAAACGATAGTTTAACTCTAACCCTGCTGTTTGGCTTCTGTACTTATTTGCTTTGTTAAAATAATAGAAAAGTTATCTTGATTTTCTGAATTATATAAATCATCCCATTCAATTGAATACCTTATTGATGATAATGTGAATACCTCATTGGTTGTGGCCATACTGGTTTTAGAAAGTACATTCCTCTGTACCTGGAGACCAGGACAGCACAATTATCCTAAATTGCCTCAATGGCTATAGTTAATGTGTTCCTGTCAACTAAGTGGTCCCAAGACCTGAGGGTTCTAGATAATGTGTTTCTGTCAACTCAGTGATCCGGAGACCCAAAACTGTAATTTAACTAACATGCTTAATTCTGCTTCTGTAAACTGCTTTTTTGCAAACCAGTTTCCTCATTCCAAACCCTGGGATGTAATCAATACCTTTGTGATCTTTGCCTATTAAATCTGGTGTTGGGGCTGGGGAGGGGACTTCAAGATTTGGAGAGCAAAATGCCCCCTCGTAGTCCCGAATTTGCAATAAATGTGACTCCTTAATTCGACTTTTTGAGGCGTCCTTGTGTGATTCGCGGGGTACGTGACAACAGTATGTGGGTGGAAGGCAGAGATGAGCTGGGAGAGGCTGCTGGGGGCTGGAGGGAGCGTGTGGGAGGGTGACAGACTAAAAATAGACAATGATGTTGGCAAGCCCCTTCATCAGGAGGGAAGATTTGGAGCACTCCAGGAAGTGGTCTAACCTGGAGCTTTACAATGTGAAGATTTTTTTATTTTTTATTTTTTTGAGACATGAGGGAGGGGTGGGGTGACTGGCTCCTTGCCTAGGGGTATTCCAGCCTAGGGGTATAAATCCTCTGAACTTCCAAATGCCTGGGCATTTGGGTTGGTTTCAGCCGGCGGGGTGACCCACTCAAGTTCTATCTGAGTGTATTTCTTGACTACAAAAAGCTCTCGCCTGCGTTTGCTGCATTTGTTGCATTTGTTTTCTCTTGCTCGCATTCATTCGTACAAGCAAAACAAGAACTGGGGCGCAGAGCTATCTCCAGCTAGAGATCAGCCCAACCACCGCTGATAAAAGAACTTCCTCCAGCCTGGAGCGGAAATGATGCAACAGAAGAGGAAGCTGGGGAGGTTTTCTTTGTACCTATTGAGATGATCACAGGTGTGTAATTATTTTTAAATTTTAAGTTAAATTAAATTGTTTTACCACTTAAATTGCCTCAACCATTTTTACATGTATTAGCTCAGTAGCGTTAAGTGTGTTTTCATTGTGCAATGGATCTCCAGAATTCTTTCATTTTGCAAAACTGAAACTCTACAATTATTAAATAACTCTCTATTCCTTCCCCCAATGTTTAATTTTTTAAATATGGTGAATTAAATTAATTCATTTTCTAAGTTTCTTTTTTTTTTATCATTTCATATAGTTTTTTAAAAATATATTTATTTATGTGATAATCCATGGTCACAGGTATTTTTTAATACATTGCTATATTTAGTATCCTAATATTTTTATAGTTGAGTAAGCAGCTAGGAGGATATGAGCTGGGAGAGGAGAGGCAGCTGGGGGTTGGAGGGAGTATGTACAAGAGCTGACAGACTAAAAATAGACTATGTTGTTGGCAGGCCACTGTCCCTCAGGAGCCCATTCCTATCCACCTATGACAAATAACCATTGCTTTCTTATTTGTATCTCGCAGAGATTATTTTAGTGCATATACAAAATATTAGTTCATTTATTTTTACAGTTATTTTATTTCTTTTTAAAAAAAAATCCTTACCAGAGGATATTTTTCCCATTGATTTCTAGAGCAACTGGAAGGGAGGAAGGAGGGGGAGAGAGAGACACACACATCGATTGGTGGCCTCCTGCACGTGTCCCTACCAGGGCTGGGGAACCTGCAACTGAGGTACTTGCACTTGACTGGGAATCGAACCCTCAACCCTTTAGTGCATGGGCCAATGCTCTAACCACGGAGAAAACTGTCCAGGGCTGCAGTTACTTTCTTTTTTTTTTTTTTTTCTTTTTTCTTTTTTTTTTTTTAATACATTTTATTGATTTTTTTACAGAGAGGAAGGGAGAGAAATAGGGAGTTAGAAACATCGATGAGAGAGAAACATCAATCAGCTGCCTCCTGTACACTTCCTACTGGGGATGTGCCTGCAACCAAGGTGCATGCCCTTGACCGGAATCGAACCTGGGACCCTTGAGTCTGCAGGCCGATGCTCTATCCACTGAGCCAAACTGGTTAGGGCTTGAGTCATTTTCTTACTCAGGTCTCCAAAGGCTCTACTTTGCCTCTCAGAATAAAATCCAAATTCTTTAGGTTGATATTCAATGCCCTTCATGTGTCTTGACTCATCCTACCTTCCTTTTTTTTTTTTTTTCTTTTTTTTTTCTCCCAATATTTTTTATTGATTAAGATATTACATATGTGTACCCTCTACCCCCCCTCTCCCCGCTCACCCCCTCACCCCCCCGTTGTCCGTGTCCATTGGTTAGGCCTATATGCTTGCATATAAGTCCTTTGGTTGATCTTTCCCCCTTGCCCCCACCCTCCCCTACCTTCCCTCCAAGGCCCGACAGTCCAATCAATGCCTCTCCGTCTCTGGATCAGTCCTTGTTCATCAGTTTATGTTGTTCATTATATTCCACAAATAAGTGAGATCTTGTGGTATTTATCCGCTCTCCAGTTCCATCCATGCTGTGGCAAATGGTAAGAGTTCCTTTTTCTTCTTCCTCTTCTTAAAGAATACCTTTCAGCATTTCATATAATGCTGGTTTGGTGGTAATGAACTCCTTTAGCTTTTTCTTATCCGTGAAGCTCTTTATCTGACCTTCCATTCTGAATGATAGCTTTGCTGGATAAAGTAATCTTGGTTGCAGGTTCTTGCTATTCATCTCTTTGAATATTTCTTGCCACTCTCTTCTGGCCTGCATGGTTTCTGTTGAGAAATCAGCTGACAGTCGGATGGGTACTCCCTTGTAGGTAACTGACTGTCTTTCTCTTGCTGCTTTTAAGATTCTCTCTTTATCTTTTGCTCTTGGCATTTTAATTATGATGTGTCTTGGTGTGGTCCTCTTTGGATTCCTTTTGTTTGGGGTTCTCTGCGCTTCCTGGACTTGTAAGTCCATTTCTTTCACCAGGTGGGGGAAGTTTTCTGTCATTATTTCTTCAAAAAGGTTTTCAATATCTTGCCCTCTCTTCTCTTCTGGTACCCCTATAATTCTGATGTTGGTACGCTTGAAGTTGTCCCAGAGGTTCCTTACACTATCTTCATATTTTTTGAATCTCTTTTCTTTTTTCTTTTTCGGTTGGGTATTTTTTGTTTCTTTGCATTTCAAATCTTTGACTTGATTCTTGGGATCCTCTTGTCTGCTGTTGGAGCTCTGTAAAGTATTCTTTATTTCAGTCAGTGTATGCATAATTTCTAATTGGTCCTTTTTCATGACCTCCATGGTCTCACCATACTCCTTGAGGGATTCATTAAATTTATCGGCGGTTTCCATAAAATTCTTGACAAACCTTATAAACGTGGCCTTGAACTCTATATCCAGTCGTCTGTCCTCCTCCGTTTCTGACAATTGTGACCTGTTTCTCTGTCTCCGCATTTTGGCTGCTTCCCTGTGTTGATAGAGTGGCCCTGCGCGCCAGGTGTCCTGTAGGGCCCAGTGGCTCAGCCTCCCCAGTTACCCGGGGTGGACACTCTTGGTGCACTCTTGGTGCCTCGCTTGTTGTAGGATCACTGGGAGGAATTGACCTCCAGGCCAATTGGCTGTGGGAAGCAGCTGTGTCTGAAGTGGGAGAATGGTCCCCCTCTGACCACTGGGTACAGTGGCTCCTGGATCTAAGGAGGTGCTAATTCAGCCCCTGCCTGAGGCCACACAGCAGGAACTACGAAGAGGCTCAGCTGTGAAGCAATGCAAGCCGCTGCGGGGCCTTGGGCCTTCTCTTGGAAGTTCCGGGTCTGGCTGGCCCAGCTGCAGTTAGGTAATTATCAGGTTGCAAAGTTCAGGGGCATTCACATGCAAAAGCCTCTGCCCCAGCCCGGGTGGGGCGGGGTCTCAGGGAGTCAAAGGGCGAGAAAGAAGCAATGGCTGATTCTCCCTGCCCGGAGTCGCGTGTCTCAGTGTCCCGGCAATGGCTGCAAGCACCTCCGAGGGAAATCTGCCCCCAAGTTCGCCCGCTGCCGCCTGAGAGAGCAGCCTCTCCCCGTATGAGACCTGGGTCCCCAGAGACTTCCCGGAACCGGAGATCAGAGCAGTCGGGAGCTTGTGATTCAAAAAGACAGCCGCGTCCTCAGGTGCCACCCCCTTTCCGCACGCGCGAGCCGCCGCCGCTGTACCTCTGCACTCAGCCTCCGCAGCTCCTCTGGCTCTCAGCGTGCTTTTCTTTTCTTCTAGTTGTAGAAATTACACTCAGCCAGCCTTCCTGTTGTTTTGGACGATGTTTGCTCCGTCCTTTGGGCTAATTTTCAATTGTTGTGTGGGGGACTATTTCCCCGTGTTTATCTATGCCGCCATCTTAGTTTCTCTCCTCTGCAGTTACTTTCATACATGACATTGGTCCATAATTTTTATCTTTTTATACTATTCTTTTTTTGTTTTGGTATCAAATTATTTAACTTCATAAAATGCCTTGAGGAGCTTACCTCTTTTTCTGTGTTCTGAATAGTGTACTAAGATAGAGATTAATCTGTTCTTCAGAGACTTGATAGAATTCTGTAAAATTGCCTATTGTGAGGATGGCTCTTACTACTGATTTAATTTATTTAATGATTATATGACCTTTTAGGTTTACTACATCATGAAGTTTCAAGAGATTATAATTTCATAGGCCATTATTCAGTTGTCTAAGTTTTCAAATGTATTAACATAAAGTTATTTGTGGTGTTTTCTTATTTTTAAATACTGACTATTTTTTTGTAAATATATCCCTTTCTTCATTCTAAATAATGACTTTTATCTTTTTGTTGGTCTGTCTTACCAGAGGTTTGTCTATTTTATTAGTTCAAGAACCATTATTGGTTTTGTTTATCCTCTCTATTGTCTATTTACTATTTCATTAACATCATTATTTACTCTATGTTTTTGTTCTTTTTCTTTGTAAATTTATACAGTTCTTTTTCAGACTGGAACAATTTTGTACTTCATTTTTTGAATAGGTGTTACATACATATAGATCAAATATAGAACTTTTAAAAAGGTATACAGAGAAAAGTCTTTTTTTTAAAAATATATTTTATTGATTTTTTACAGAGAGGAAGGGAGAGAGATAGAGAGTTAGAAACATCGATGAGAGAGAAACATCAATCAGCTGCCTCCTGCACATCTCCTACTGGGGATGTGCCCACAACCCATGTACATGCCCTTCACCGGAATCGAACCTGGGACCTTTCAGTCCGCAGGCCGACGCTCTATCCACTGAGCCAAACCGGTTTCGGCAACAGAGAAAAGTCTTCTTAAAACCCACTGTCCCACATACGACAAGTAACCATTCTTTTCTTCTTTTGTAATCTTGCAGAGATTATTTTAGTGCATACACAAGTATATATCTATGATCTCTTTCCAAATGACTATATAAAGAACTTCCTTGCCCTAGCCAGTTTGGCTCAGTGGATAGAGCATTGGCCTGCGGACTCAAGGGTCCCAGGTTCGATTCCGGTCAAGGGCATGTACCTTGGTTGCGGGCACGTCCCCAGTGGGGAGTGTGCAGGAGGCAGCTGATTGATGTTTCTCTCTCATCGATGTTTCTAACTCTCTATCCCTTTCTGTAAAAAAATCAATAAAATATATTTAAAAAAAAAGAAAAGAACTTCCTCATTTTTATTTTTAATTAAGATGAAAATCACATAATATAAAATTAACCTTTTAAAAATGTAAAATTCAGTGGCTTTTAGTACATTCACAATGTTGTGCCAATACCACCCCCTACCAAGTTCTAAAACATTTTCCCCCAAACATTCTCATCAACCCAAAGGAAACCTTGTACTCATTAAGTAGTCACTCATTATTCTTCCTTTCCCCCAGCCGTGGCACCCAACAATGCACTTCCTGTCTCTATAGATTAACCTATTCTGAGTATTTCAAAATGAATCATAAGATAGATGACTTACATCTTTTCCCACCACCGCTTAGTATAGTGTTTTCTAGATTCATCCTTGTTTAGCATGTATCAGTACTTCATTCTTTTTGTGGCTGAATAATGCATTACATACTAGTACATATACCACATTTTGTTTATCCATTCATCCACTGATTGACATGTGGGCTGTTTCCACCTTCTGGCTATTGTGAGTACTGCGACTGTAAGATACGACCAGAGTCTCAAGGTCTGGAAGTCCTAAATGTTATTACTAAATGTTATTCTTGCTAAATGTTAAAATGCAGTACAGTATTTTGAAGACCAACTGTAAACAGGATGAGCTTGACAGAAACTCAACATGATAAGTGTAGCCAACTGCAAAATAAGAAAGCCATGTGTAATTGACCAAAGAGGGTATGTAAGCAATGGCTAAGCCTCCCTTTGGGGAGACAGAGTTTTGGATTTTAATCCCCTGCCTCCTTTACTTGCTGCAAATAAATAAAACTACCTCATGCCCTGGCCGGGTAGTTAGGTTGGTTACAGGGTTCTACCAATGTACCAGTATTGCGTATTTGATTCCTGCTCAGGGCACATACCCAGGTTGCAGGTCCCATCCTAATCGATGTTTCTCTTTCACGTCGATGTTTCTCTCTCTCTCTCTCTCTCTCTCTCTCTCTCTCTCTCTCTCTCTCTCTCCCCCCCCCTCCTTTCCCTCTTCCTCCCCCTACCCCCCCTCTCATCAATGAAAGGCATATCCTCAGGTGAGGATTTAAAAACAATAGTGCAGATCAACCAAAGGACTTGTATGCATGCATATTAGCATAACCAATGGACACCAACACTGGGGTGGTGGGGGCTTGTCCTGGGGGCGGGAGTGGTGGTGCGAGGTCAATAGGGGGAAAAGGAGACATATGTAATACTTTATTGCACTTTTTTTTTAATTGCCCTTGACCTGAATCGAACCTGGGACCCTTCAGTCCGCAGGCCGACCTCTATCCACTGAGCCAAACCAGTCAGGGCGACATATGTAATACTTTAAACAATAAATCAATCAATAAATAAAGTAGTGCTATTGGCGAAAGATGACACTTTGGGCATGGTAATACCTATCTAGATACACCAAAGACACCAGCCATGGAAGAAATAATGAATAAACTGGATTTCATTAAAATTAAAAACTTCTGTGCCTGGCAAGTGTGGCTCCGTTGTTGGGCTTGGGCCTGGGTTTTTTTTCTTTAAACATATTTTTATTGATTTCAGAGAGGAAAGGAGAGGGAGAGATAGGAAACATCAATGATGAGAGAGAATCATTGATCAGCTGCTTCCTGCACACCCCCTACTGGGGATCGAGCTCGCAACCCAGGCATGTGCCCTTGCCAGGAATCGAACCCGGGACCCTTCAGTCCACAGGCCAATGCTCTATCCACTGAGCCAAACCAGCTAGGGCATATGGGCCTGGGTTTTGAGCTTGGTTCCCAGTGGGGGTCGTGGAGGGGTGGGGGCAGCTGATTGACGATTCTCCCCATCACTGGTGTTTCTATTTCTCCTTCTCCCTTCCTCTACGAAATCAATAAAAAAATATATTTTTAAAAACCTCTGTTATGTGCAAGACACTGTCAAGAGAATGAGCATATAAGCCACACACTGAGAGAAAAATTTGCAAAAGTCATCTGATAAAAGAATGTTTTTCAAAATATATAAAGCCCTAACTGGTTTGGCTCAGTGGATAGAGCGTGGGCCTGCAGACTGAAGGGTCCCAGGTTCGATTCCGGTCAAGGGCATATACCTTGATTGTGGGCACATCCCCAGTAGGGGTGTGCAGGAGGCAGCAGATCGATGTTTCTCTCCCATCGATATTTCTAACTCTCTATCCCTCTCCCTTCCTCTCTGTGAAAAATCAATATTACCTAATAATAGACAAACATGGTAATTGACCGTACCTTCACTATGCCTCCCATTGGCTAATCGGCATGATATGCAAATTAACCTCCATCTTTGTTGGTGGTTAATTTGCATACTAGGTTCCAAGCAGTGGGGTGAAATCTGACCCCTGGGGCTGGAGCAGTGAGGCCTCACACCCTGGCGCCAGGCAGAGCAGTGAATTGTCACGGCCCCGGGGTAGGCGGAGCAGCGAGGCCTCACGGCCCCAGCACCAGGAAGAGCAGGGAGGCCTCACGGCCCTGGGATCGGCAGAGCAACGAGGCCACACAGCCCTGGCGCCAGGCAGAGCAGCGAGTTGTCATGGCCCCAGGGCCTGCCGAGCAGCAGAGCCTGACAGCTCCAGGGCGGTTCTGGCCGGAGCCCAGCCAGAGCGAAGGCCTGGGTCCCAGGTGCAGGAGGCAAACTGGTGCCAGCAGCCAAGGGAAGGGAAGGCCTATTGCACGAATCTCTTCATGCAACAGGCCTCTAGTACACTAATAAAAGACAAACATGCAAATTGACTGTACCTTTGCTGCGCTTTAAGCCACGCCCACTAGCCAATCAGAGTGACTATATGCAAATTAACCCAACCAAGATGGCTGCCGGCAGCCATGGAGCTGGAGCTCGCAGGAGGCTTGGTTGCCCCAGTGATGGAGGAAGCCAAGCTTCCCGCCTGCTGCGACTGGCTCTAAGCTCCACTGAAGGCAACAAAGTTTCAATTATAGAAGCTAAATAAACCCCAGATACCTGCTTTCAGCCAGCTGTGGCCACGGAGCTGGAGCGAGCAGGAGGCTTCAGTTGCACCTGGCGATGGAAGCCAAGCTTCCCGCCCCACCCTGGCCAGCTCTGAGCTCCACTCAAAGCTACAAAGTTTCAATTATAGAACGTAACTACATCCCAGAATAAAAAAAAAAAAAGGAGAGGCTGGGAGCTTCCATTGCCGGGGGGCTTGGCCAGCCTGAAAACGGCCCTCAGCCCCTCACCCAGACTGGCCAGGCACCCCAGTGGGGACCTCCCACCCTAAAGGGGCTGTGGCCAGCCTGAAAACAGCCATCAGCCCCTCACCCAGGCTGGCCAAACCTCCATGGGGTGAGGGTCCCCACTGGGAGGGGGGCTTGACCAGCCTGCAAACAGCCATCAGCCCCTCACCCAGGCTGGCCAGGCACCCCAGTGGGGACCCCCGCCCTTCAGGGCAAACCAGCTGGCCCCCACCCGTGCACCAGGCCTCTATCCTATATAATAAAAGGGTAATATGCAAATTGACCCTAACAGCAGAACGACTGGGAATGACTGGTCACTATGACACACACTGACCACCAGGGGGCAGATGCTCAATGCAGGAGCTGTCCCCTGGTGGTCAGGGAGCTCCCACAGGGGGAGCTCTGCTCAGCCACAAGCCAGGCTGATGGCTGCCAGCACAGCGGTGGTGACGGGAGCCTCTCCCGCCTCCTCAGCAGCACTAAGGAAGTCCGACTGCAGCTTAGGTCTGCTCCCTGCTGGTAAGTGGACATCCCCCAAGGGCTGCTGGGTTGCAGGGGGATGTCTGACTGCCAGCTTGGTCCCAACCCCCCAGGGAGTGGGCCTAAGCCAGCAGGTGGACATCTTCCGAGGGATCTCACACTGCAAGAGGGCATAGGTCAGGCTGAGGGAACCCCCTCCCCCCGAGTGCACAAATTTTTGTGCACCGGGCCTCTAGTATATATATAATTCCTTACTTCAACAATAAGAAAACAAACAACTTGATTTAAAATTTGGAAAAAGACCTGAACAGACACCTCAACAAAAAAGATATATGGGTGGAAAATAAGCATGTGAAAAGATGCTGCACATCATATATACTTAAGGAATTGCAAATTAAAGCAATGAGATACTGCTATGCAGCCATTAGAACGGACAAAATCCAGAACACTGGCCACACCAAACTCCAGTGTGGAACAACAGGAGTTCTCATTCACTGCTGGTGGGAAAGCAAAATGGTACATTCATGTTGGAAGACAGTTTGATAGATTAATACAAAACTAAACATACTCTTACCATACACTCCAGCAATTGCACTTTTTTGTATTTACTCAAGTGAACTGAAAATTTCTCTGCACAGAGAAACCTGCATGTGGGTATTTATAGGAGCTTCATTCATAATTACCAACATCTCTGAAGTAACCAATATGTCCTTCAGTAGGTGGATGGATAAGTAAACTGGTACATCCAGGCAATATTATCAAGCCATAAAAAGGAATGAGATAGCAAGCCATAAAAAGACATGGAGGCACTTAAAATGCATTTTACTAAATGAAAGAAGCCAATCTGGAAAAGGCTGCATACTGTATGATTCCAACTATATGACGCTGTGGAAAAGGCAAAGCTGTGGAAGTGACTTTTAAAATTAGTGTTTGCCTGGAGTTGGGGGGAGGAGGGATGCTCAGATCATAGAGATATTTAAGGCAGTGATACCATTAATAGTAAATACATGTCATTATAGATTTATCAGGATTCATAGAATGCACAACACCAAGAACGAACCCTAGCGTACACTGTGGACTTTGGATGATAATAACGTGTCATTGTAATCAAGGCACCACTCTGGTGTGGGTTATTGATGGTAGTGGGGGACTGTGCGTGTGTGAGAACAGGGGTTGTATGGGAACTCTGTACTTTATGCTCAATTTTTTTCTGTGGATCTAAACTACCATAAAAAATAAAATCAAATCTACTTAATAGAAAAAAATGAAATTTAGTTTTCAGAATACCAGCCCCGGCATCACAGCAGTATACAAGAAGCATGGATTTGAAACGGAAAGACATGATTGTAACTGCAGAGAAATCTTATTTTTTTAAAATCTGGCCTTTTACTTTTTCCCTTTGACTCATACTAGCCTCACCTAGCACACTGACTCATCCACCTCTTTCTCTCTTGCTTAATCATTGAGCCCTTGGGACAATGAGGTTCTGGTTAGCATGCAGGGGTCTTAGAGACAAGGTCCTGGGTCCATTGACTATTGAGACAGAGTTTTCTTTTTTTTTTTTTTTTTTAAATATATTTTATTGATTTTTTACAGAGAGGAAGGGAGAGAGATAGAGAGTCAGAAACATCGATGAGAGAGAAACATCGACCAGCCGCCTCCTGCACATCCCCCACTGGGGATGTGCCCGCAACCCAGGTACATGCCCTTGACCGGAATCGAACCTGGGACCCTTCAGTCCGCAGGCCGACGCTCTATCCACTGAGCCAAACCGGTTTCGGCGAGACAGAGTTTTCAATCAAACTAAACATAGTATTTTGGCCTCAGTTGTGATTTTGCTCCAGGCCCAGGAAAGCGGAACACTCCACAGAACAACTCCTTGTGAAGTTGGACAGAGCAACTCCATGGCTGACATCAGGACCAAATGTAATAATCAGTTAGCACCCTGGCACCAACCAATCCGTAGAGACCACCACCCTAACCTTATTAGTCATCATGATTAATGATATTTTTCCCTATGTAATCCATCCCCTGGAAGCCATCGGAGAGCCAGTCTTAGAGCATGAGCTAGTTACCTGTGACTCTGGGTGTGTTGCCATCTCTTTAATAAATCCTTACTTTCTTGGCTGCAAACTCCTATTTGTATCTTATTGGACTTTGATGGGCTCAGGCCAATGGACCCCCTCAGTCTGCAAACATAGTTAGATAATCAGCACACTTTCCTTACAAACAATACAAGAAAACTAGAAAATTTAACTTTATTCATCAGCCTCCCAATGTATATATTATTGTTTCGGTGTGTCTTAATTCTGTCTTAATAGTTACATTTTAGAAGACACTAACTTAGTATTGTGTGGGTTTATTTTTTATTGTCAGTGATCATGTAGAATTTTTACCTATTCTCCACTTCATTCTTTGAAAGCAACTTGTTTCTATGGCTGCTTTTAATTTAGTTTTAGTTTTATTGTGGTAAAATTGACATGCAGTGAAATGCACAGGCCTTATATGTTGTAGGTGTATGAGTTCTGACAATGCATATACCATATAACCTTACTCTGGATGCTTTAAAGATAGGGTGGGTGTTGTTGTTTTTTAATTGATTTTTTTTTTTTTTTTTAGAAAGATGAAAGAAGAGGGAAGGAGAGAGAAAAACTTCTATGTGAGAGCAAAACATTGATCAACTGCCTCCTGCATGCCCCCTACCAGGGGATCAAGCCTGAAACCCAGGCATGTGCCCTGACTGGAATCGAATTGGCGACCTTTCCGTGCACAGGACAAGGCCCAACCAACTGAGCCACACCCACCAGGGCAATACTGTACTATCTTGACATCTAGAAATTTTAACATAAGGTAAGATAACAATACCACTTTTACAATTAGCAAAATTAACAATGATATCTTTTTCTTCATTGAGCAAATATTTATTAAGCAACTACTAAACTATAGCAGCCAGGGATAGAGCAATGAATTCGATTGACACAGTCCTCTACCCTCATGGATCTTACAGTTTGATGGCGACCATAAACAAATATGTAGTAAACCAGATGGTGGTAAGAGCTCCAGTGACTACATTTAGACCTAGTCCCCCCTGTCCCCTTTATAACAGTAACCCAGTTTCCCTTTGGTAATAAAGCAATCTCATATAATATCCAGCCAGGATCCACATTTTTTCATTGACTCAAAAAAGTTTTTATTTTATTTTTCAATTACAGTTGACATTCAATATTATTTTATGGCAGTTTTATATCAGTTTCAGGTGCATAGCATGGTTAGATAATTATATAAATTACAAAGTGATGCCCCAAGTACCCACCTGGCACCATACATAGTTATTATATTATTGACTATATTCCACATATATGCTACACTTTACATCCCTGTAACTATTTTGTGACTACCGATTCATATTTCTTTTTTTTTATTTTAGTAAATCTTTATTGTTCAGATTATTATATTTGTTCCTCTTTTTTTCCCCCCATAGCTCCCCTCCACCCAGTTCCCACCCCACCCTCTGCCCTTACCCCCCCCACTGTCCTCATCCCTAGGTGCACAATTTTTGTCCAGTCTCTTCCTGCATCTCCCACACCCCTTTTCCCCCCAAGAATAGTCAGTCCATTCCCTTTCTATGTCCCTGATTCTATTATAACCACCAGTACATTCTGTTCATCAGATTATTTATTCACTTGATTCTTTTCTTTTCTTTTTAATTAAATCTTTATTGTTCAGATTATTACATTTGTTCCTCTTTTTCCCCCCCATAACTCCCCTCCTCCCAGTTCCCGCCCCACCCTCCACCCTCACTCCCCACCCACTGTCCTCATCCATAGGTGCACGATTTTTGTCCAGTCTCTTCCCGCATCTCCCACACCCCTTTCCCCCCCAAGAATAGTCAGTCCATTCCCTTTCTATGTCCCTGATTCTATTATAATCACCAGTTCATTCTGTTCATCGGATTATTTATTCACTTGATTCTTAGATTCACTTGTTGATAGATGCATATTTGTTGTTCATAATTTGTATCTTTACCTTTTTCTTCCTCTTCCTCTTCCTCTTCTTAAAGGATACCTTTCAGCATTTCATAGAATACTGGTTTGGTGGTGATGAACTCCTTTACCTTTTTCTTATCTGTGAAGCTCTTTATCTGACCTTCAATTCTGAATGATAGCTTTGCTGGATAAAGTAATCTTGGTTGTAGGTTCTTGGTGTTCATCACTTTGAATATTTCTTGCCACTCCCTTCTGGCCTGCAAAGTTTCTGTTGAGAAATCAGCTGACAGTCATATGGGTATTCCCTTGTAGGTAACTGAGTTTCTTTCTCTTGCTGCTCTTAAGATTCTCTCTTTGTCTTTTGCTCTTGGCATTTTAATTATGATGTGTCTTGGTGTGGTCCTCTTTGGATTCCTTTTGTTTGGGGTTCTCTGCGCTTCCTGGACTTGTAAGTCTATTTCTTTCACCAGGTAGGGGAAGTTTTCTGTCATTATTTCTTCAAATAGGTTTTCAATATCTTGCTCTCTCTCTTCTTCTGGCACCCCTATAATTCTGATGTTGGTACGCTTGAAGCTGTCCCAGAGGCTCCTTACACTATCTTCGTATTTTCGGATTCTTTTTCATTTTGCTTTTCTGGTTGGGTGTTTTTTGCTTCTTCGCATTTCAAATCTTTGCCTTGATTCTTGCGCTCCTCTGGTCTGCTGTTGGGAGCCTGTATAATATTCGTTATTTCAGTCCGTGTATGCTTAATTTCTAGTTGGTTCTTTATCATAACATCGAGGGTCTCATTAGATTTCTTGAGGATCTCAGTAACTTTATCGGCGGCTTCTAGACAGTTCTTGAGAGACCTTAAAAGTGTGGTTCTGAACTGAATATCCTCCATTGACAGTTTTGTCCTGTTTCTTTGTCTCCGCATTTTTTATGCTTTCTTGGTGCACCCCCTAGTGGTCTTTGTGCGCAGTCTTGTTGTAGTTAAGCCTTGATTGTTGTAGTTAATACTGGGGGGATTTGACCTCCAGGCCAACTGGCTGTGAGAATCAGCTGTGTCTGCAGTGGGAAAATTTCTGTCCTCTAGGGAGGTGCTAATCTAGCGTTTGCCTGAGACTATCCGGCAAATGGCTCTGTGCAGGGCTTGGGCGGGGCCGGTCGCATGGGATCAACAGGGCAGGCAGAGGGAGCAGTTATGGCTGCTCTCAGTCCCGTTCCCAGAGGCTCTGCCTCTCAGAGTCCCAGCAACCACTGCAAACCTCGGAGAGAAAGCTGCCCTTGCGTTCCGACCAATGCCAGACAGCCCCACTTCTCCTGTTTGAGTCTGGGTCCCTAGAGACTCGCCCAGAACTGGAGCTTAGAATCTGAGACTCCCTCCCGATTGAAACGGACAACCGGACCCTCAGCTACCAGCCGGCTCCGCGCATACCTCCTCGCCTTTGTATTTTCCACACTGCGCCTCCTCTGAGTCTCGTATGCTGTTCTCTTTCCTTCTAGTTGAAGAATTTCCCCTCAGCCAGGTTTCCCGTGGTTCTGGATGATGTCCGTTCCGTCTTTTACTTGTATTTGTGAAGTGGTTGTTCGAGGCAGCTAACTCCAGTGTTTACCTATGCCGCCATCTTGGTTTTTCCCCGATTCATATTTCTTGATCCCTTCACCTTTATTTTACCCAGCCCCCCAAACCCCTTCCCTCTATCAACTGTCAGTGTGTTTTCTGCATCTATGACTCTATTTTGTTTGTTCCTTTATTTTGTTCTTTAGATTCCACATTTAAGTGAAATCATATGGTATTTCTCTTTCTCTGCCTGACTTACTTCAGTTAGCATAATACCATTTAGGTAGGTCCATCCTAGTAAGCAAATAGTAAGACTTCATTCTCTTCATGACAAGTAATATTCCATTGTATATATGTTCCACCACTTTTTTATCCACTCGTCTATTGATGGCCATGTGGGTTGCCTCCATATCTTGTCTATTACCTTCTATAATGCTGCAGTGAATATAGGGCTGAATAGATCTTTTTTAAATAGTGGTTTTGAGTTTCTTCAACTATATACCCAGAAGTGGAATTTCTGGGTTTACTATAAAAGTCAGGATCCAAACAAGACCTATACATTGCATTTGGATGATGTGTTTCTTAGATTTCTTTTCATCTTTAAAAGTTCTCATCCCCGTTTTTTCTTGTAATGTGTTTGTTGAAGAAACTGGGGCTTTAAGCCCATTTTATTCCTGATTACATCGGAATCACACCATATAGCCCTACTCTGGATGCTTTAAAGATATGCTGTTTGTTTGTTTGTTTGTTTCTCATATTTCCTGTAAACTGGTAGTTATATTTAAAGTCCTGTATTTTGCCCTGGCCAGTGTGGCTCACTCAGTTGATTGAGCATCCTTTGGATTCCCCATTAGGGTACATGCCCCATTTGCAGGCTCAGTCCCCAGTAGGGGGAGTGCAGGAGGCAGTCGGTTGCTATTTCTCATTGATGTTTCTTTCTCTCTCTCTTCCTATCTCTCTCATCAATAAAAGTATATAAAATAAAATAAAGTCTTGTATTTTTGGCAAGAATCCTTCATAGATAATGTTCTGTATGGCCTATTGTATCCCATCAAGAAACACATAATGTCTCGTTGTTCATCTTTACATGATGTTAAGTTTTATCACTGTATGTACATGGTGTCAGCTTGATTTACCTATAAGCTTCTTAACTAATGCTTTTGAAAGTCATTGATGACTATTGCCTAGATCAATTATTTCATTAGGATTGTAGAATGATGACAATATATAATTCCTTCTGTACTTACTAACTGGAATTCTTATATGAAGACTAATTGCTTCTTAAACTATTTAGTTTATCCATTCAGTTTTTTTTTGTGTGTGTGTGTGTGTGTGTGTGTGTGTGTGTTTAATCCTCACCCAAGGACATTTTTCCATTGATTTTTAGAGACAGTGGAAGAGAGAGGGAAAGACAGAGAGAAATATAAATGTGAGAGAAATACATCAACTGGTTGCCTCCTGCACTCGCCCCAACCAGGGCCCGGACAGGGGAGGAGCCTGCAACCAAGATATGTACCCCAGAACCCAACATTCAGTTTGCAGGTCTATCCACTGAGCCAAACTGACTGGGTTATCCATTCTGTTTTTAATTGAAAACTTCGTATTTTTCATTTTTAGAACCTCTATTTTAAATATGTTAGGTCATATTTTATAGTTTTCTGATATATTTTCAAATTTCTGTTTCATTTAAGTATAGTAAGCATAATTATTTTAAATGTGCCAGATAATTAACAATATCTGAAGTCTTTGAGGTTCAGTCTCTACTATTGTTTCTTCTGGTTTTCATTCATAGTATCTTACCTTTTTGTGTGTTCCGTCATTTTTACTATGAGCTACTAACTTTCCTGGAAAGTGATTTTTAGGAACTCTTTGGTGCCTAGGATGAAGGGACATTTTTCCAGAATGGATTTGTGTTTGCTTCTGCCAAGTACCTGGGACATTATAGTCTCTTACTTGGAACCATTTAAATCTACATTTACTGCTTGAATTTTTTTAACCAACCAAATGGTGTGGAATTGGACTGCAAATTTATTTACTATATATATATATTTCAGAGAGGAAGGGAGAGGACAAGAGAGATAGAAACATCAATGCTGAGAATCATTAATTAGCTGCCTTCTGCAACGCCCCCTACTGGGGATTGAGTCTACAACCCAGGCATGTGCTCTGACTGGAATCCAACCATCACCTCCTGATCCATAAGTCCACACTCAACTACTGAGCCACGCCAGCCAGGCTGAAAATTTCTTTAAAAATTACTTGTGGTCCCAAATTCCCCTGTTCCATTTGGCACCAAGCCAAGCTTCCTTGCCATTTCCTGGGATGGAAAGCTGGGGCAGCTTCACTACAGGGAGGATTTCTTTCATACTCACCGTCTTGAGTGGGCCTTCCATCCCTTTCTTTGGAAAGCAAAACAAACAAACAAAAACACAACAAAGCTCAATTCTGCAGGTCTTTGAAGGGCCTCCAAACAATGAGATGGCGATGTTTCAAATACCTCTCTAGGTTTTTTACTTCATTTAGATTTAGGCCTATTAATTCTTCCCTGTCTTGTTAGCTTTACCATCCTTTTAAGTTTTTCCAGCACAACTTTTTCCTTTCATTGGAATTAGTCTTCTCCTCCTTAGCTTTGTAGATACTTATCATTAATATAGCCCCAAACTCTACTCTGATGATACAAATCTCTTCTCAATAAGTTCAAATGCATTAGGTATTCTCTCAATTTTATTTCTTGAAGAAATAACTCCTGGGGACTCTTTGCTCCTCCGCACGTGGGAGTCTGTGCTGTGGGACTCTTTCCCCCTACCATGTCAAAGTCTGTGCTTGTTTCTCAATAAACTTCCACCTTTGCTATAAAAAAAGAAAGAACTCCCAAATCATCTGAACTATTGTAATTTTTTTCTTTTTCTTTTTTTATTTATTTTTATTTTTTATTGCTTAAAGTATTACAAAGGGTATTACATATGTGTCCTTTTTTTTATTTCCCCGCCCTTGACAATCCCCTGGCCTCCCCTACCCCCCAGTGTCTTATGTCCATTGGTTATGCTTATATGCATGCATACAAGTCCTTTGGTTGATCTCTTACCCCCCTCCCTCCTGCCCCCCAACCCTCTCCGGCCTTCCCGCTGCAGTTTGACAATCTGTTTGAGGCAGCTCTGCCTCTGTATCTATTATTGTTCAAAAGTTTATAATGGTCTCTATTATCCATGAATGAGTGAGATCATGTGGTATTTTTCCTTCATTGACTGGCTTATTTCACTTAGCATAATGCTCTCCAGGTCCATCCATGCCATTGCAAATGGTAAGAGTTCCTTCTTTTTTACAGCAGCATAGTATTCCATAGTGTAGATGTACCACAGTTTTCTAATCCACTCATCTACTGATGGGCACTTAGGCTGTTTCCAGATCTTAGCTATGGTGAATTGTGCTGCTATGAACATAGGGGCATATATCCTTTCTGATTGGTGTTTCTGGTTTCTTGGAATATATTCCTAGAAGTGGGATCACAGGGTAATATGGGAGTCCCATTTTTAGTTTTTTGAGGAAACTCCATACTGTCTTCCATAGTGGCTGCACCAGTCTGCATTCCCACCAGCAGTGCACGAGTGTTCCTTTTTCTCCACATCCTCTCCAGCACTTGTCATTTGTTGATTTGTTGATGACAGCCATTCTGACAGGTGTGAAATGGCACCTCATTGTTGTTTTGATTTGCATCTCTCGGATGATTAGTGACTTTGAGCATGTTTTCATATGTCTCTTTGCTTTCTGAATGTCCTCTTTTGATAGGTGTCTATGTAGGTCCTTTGCCCAATTTTTTATTGGATTGTTTATCTTCCTTTTGTTAAGTTGTATGAGTTCCCTATAAATTTTGGAGATTAGGCCCTTATCAGATATGACATTGGCAAATATGTTTTCCCACGCAGTGGGTTTTCTCATTGTTTTGTTGATGGTTTCTTTTGCTGTGCAGAAGCTTTTTATTTTTATGTAGTCCCATTTGTTCATTTTCTCTTTAGTTTCAAGTGCCTTAGGAGCTGTATCAGTGAAGAAATTGCTTCGGCATATGTCTGAGATTTTGTTGCCTTTGAATTCTTCTAGAATTTTTATGGTTTCCTGTCGTACATTTAAGTCCTTTATCCATTTTGAGTTTATTTTTGTGTATGGTGTAAGTTGGTGGTCTAGTTTCATTTTCTTGCATATATCTGTCCAATTTTCCCAACACCATTTTTTTTTTAAATACATTTTATTGATTTTTTACAGAGAAGAAGGGAGAGAGATAGAGAGTTAGAAACATCGATGAGAGAGAAACATCGATCAGCTGCCTCCTGCACATCTCCTACTGGGGATGTGCCCGCAACCCAGGTACATGCCCTTGACCGGAATCGAACCTGGGACCTTTCAGTCCGCAGGCCGACGCTCTATCCACTGAGCCAAACCGGTTTCGGCCCAACAACATTTATTGAAGAGACTATCTTGGCTCCATTGTATGTTCTTGCCTCCTTTGTCAAATATTAATTGAGGATATTGGTTCAGGCCGATTTCTGGGCTCTCTATTCTATTCCATTGATCTATATGCCTGTTCTTGTGCCAGTACCAGGCAGTTTTGAGAACAGTGGCTTTGTAATACAGCTTGATATCTGGTATTGAGATCCCACCTACTTTGTTCTTTCTCAGGATCGCTGCAGCTATTCGGGGTCTTTTTTTATTCCAGATGAATTTTTGGAGAGTTCATTCTAGATTTGTGAAGTATGCCGTTGGTATGTAATTTTTTTCTTAATCTCTCTCCAAAAATATGTTTTTATTGACTTTTAGAGAGAGAGAAAGGGAGAGGGACAGAGAGGTAAACACATCCATGATAGAGAAACATCGATTGGCTGCTTCCTGTATGATCCCCACTCGGGATCGAGCCCATGACCTCCTACATCCCAGGTAGAATCTCAACCACTGAGCCACACCAGCCAGGCTCATCTGCTCTAATCTTGATCTCTAGTCGTGCCCTACAACTTGGAATCTCCTTTCACCATTGCTCTTGGCATTCCTTGTTTCTCTTTTGTGCTGGATCTTCTGTTTCTTGGATTCCATGCCTTTCTTTCTCTTTTACAAACAGCATTGATTTCAGACAGGAAGGGAGAGGGAGAGGGAGAGAGAGAGAGATAGAAACATTAATGCTGAGAATCATTCATCTTCTGCTTCATGCATGTCCTCTCCTGCAACCCAGGAATGTTCCCCGACCAGGAATTGAACTGTGACCTCTTGGTTCATAGGTCAACACTTAACCACTGAACCATGCCTGCCAAGCTCTATCACTCTCTCTCTCTCTCTCCCTCTCTCCCTCTCTCTCTCTTGTTGTTGTTAATCCTCACTCAAGGGTATTTTTTCCATTGATTTTCAGAGGGAGTAAAAGGGAGAAAGGGAGGGGAGAGAGAGAGAAAGAGAGAGAGAAACATCAATGTGAGACCAGGGCCAGGAATCGAACCTGGGACCCTTCCATCATAGGGCCAACGCCCTAACCATTGTTCAGGGCAACACTGGCAGGGGCAATACCTTTCTCTTTACTGACTTACTGATTTGTTTTAGTGTAATAAAACCTATCCTATCTTTCTGAAAAACAATGCCTGCAGTATCAATATTTTAAGACCTTACATATCTGAAATTATCTTTATTCTGAACTTAAAATTAAACCATTTTGGCCAAGTGTGGAATTTTAGGTTGGAAATAATTTCCTTCTAAATTTTGAAGGAATTTCTTCATTGTCTTCTACCTTGCAGTGTTTATGAATTGATAACCCTAATGCTCTTCTTATTTTTGACCATTGTGTGACTTTTTTCTTTCTCTCTGGAAACTTTTGGAATTGTTTCTGTGTCCAGTATTCTGATACTAGTCTATAATGATGTGTCTTGGTGTGGCCGTGATTTGTTTTGCTGGATACTTACTATGCCCTTTTAATTAAGAGACTCAGTTCTTCATTTCAGGGGAATACTTTTATTTATTTTATTTTATTTTTTGTTCATCCTCACCCTAGGATATTTTTTCATTGATTTTCTAAAAATATATTTTTAGGAGAAACCAAGATGGCGGCATAGGTAAACACAGGAAATTGCTGCCTCGCACAACTACTTAAAAATACAACTAAAAGACAAAACGGACATCATCCAGAACCACAGGAAGGCTGGCTGAGTGGAAATTCTACAACTAGAAGGAAAGAGAAAAGCACACTGAGACTCAGAGGAGGTGCGATTTGGAACTAAAGTGCAGAGGTACGGAGGCGCATGTGAAAGGGCTGGCAACTGAGGATGCGGCTGTCTTTTTCAGTCAGGAGGGAGTCTCAAGCTCCCAACTGCTCTGAACTCCAGTTCCGGGCGAGTCTCTGGGAACCCAGACTCATACGGGGAGAAACTGAACTGTCCGGCACCTGTAGGAACTCGAGGGCAGCTTTCTCTCAGAGGTGCTTGCAGTGATTACCGGGACACTGAGACTCGGGGCCTCTTAGGGCAGGGCTGAGGATCAGGCATAGCTGTTTGCTCCACCCTGTTGATCCCCTGAGGCCCCGCCCCACCCAAGCTGTGCGCAGAGGCTTTTGCATATGAAAGGCCTGGCCCTTTGCAATCTGAAAATTACCTAACAAACTGCAGCTGGGCCACACAGACCCAGAACTTCCAAAAGAAGACCCAAGGCCCCACAGCAGCTTGCATTGCTTCACAGCTGGGCGTCATCTGGGCACCTCCAAACCCCAAACAAAGAATGGGAATCTTCAGATCTCTCCATAGCTCCTGCTGGGTAGCCTCAGGCAGAGGCTAAATTAGCACCTCCTTAGAGATCCAAGAGGCAGTGTACCCAGTGGTCAGAGTGGGACCATCCAGATTACAACTCCTCAGATTCATAAGGGACACACTCAGGGGGAAGACTCAGTGAGCACCAAAGCCCCACTGAAGTAAGTCTTGCCCAAGAAGGGTTTCTCCAGCACAGAAGTTCTCCCACTGTAGACACAGCTGATTCTCAAAGCCAATTGGCCTGGAGGTCAATTCATCCCAGTGATACCTACAACAATCAAGGCTTAACTACAAGGCTGTGCACAAAGCCCTCAAAGGGGAGCACCAAAAGTGTCCACCTCAGGTAATTGGGGAGGCTGAGCCACTGGGCCCTACAGGACACCTAGCTCAGAAAGCCACTCTATCAACACAGGGAAGCATAAAAAAATGTGGAGACAAAGAAACAGGTCACAAATGACAGAAATGGAGGAAAGCAAACTACTGGATATAGTGTTCAAAACCACACTTATAAGGTTTTTCAAGAATTTTCTAGAAACCGCCGATAAATTTGGTAAGACCCTCAATAAGTCTAGTGAGACCGCCAATAAATTTAGTGAGACCCTCAAGAAATCTAATGAGACCCTCGAGGATATGAAAAAGGATCAACTAGAAATTAAGCATACACTGACTGAAATAAAGAATATTATACAGAGTTCCAACAGCAGACTAGAGGATCGCAAGAATCAAGTTAAAGATTTTAAATACGAAGAAGCAAAAAACACCCAACCGGAAAAAGAAAAAGAAAAAAAGAATCCAAAAATATGAAGATAGTATAAGAGCCTCTGGGACAACTTCAAGCATACCAACATCCAAATTATGGGGGTGCCAGAAGAAGAGAGAGAGCAAGATATTGAAAACCTATTTGAAGAAATAATGACAGAAAACTTCCCCTACCTGGTGAAAGAAATAGACTTACAAGTCCAGGAAGCGCAGAGAACCCCAAACAAAAGGAATCCAAAGAGGACCACACCAAGACACATCATAATTAAAATGCCAAGAGCAAAAGACAAAGAGAGAATCTTAAGAGCAGCAAGAGAAAGAAACTCAGTTACCTACAAGGGAATACCCATACGACTGTCAGCTGATTTCTCAACAGAAACTATGCAGGCCAGAAGGGAAGAGCAAGAAATATTCAAAGTGATGAATAGCAAGAACCTACAACCAAGATTACTTTACCCAGCAAAGCTATCATTTAGAATTGAAGGTCAGATAAAGAGCTTCACAGATAAGAAAAAGCTAAAGGAGTTCATCACCACCAAACCAGAATTAGATGAAATGCTGAAAGGTATCCTTTAAGAAGAGGAAGAAGAAGAAAAAGGTAAAGATACAAATTATGAACAACAAATACACATCTATCAACAAGTGAATCTAAAAATCAAGTGAATAAATAATCCGATGAACAGAATGACCTGGTGATTATAATAGAATCAGGGGCATAGAAAGGAAGTGGACTGACTATTCTCGGGGGGGGGGGGGCCGGGGGGGGGAGAGGGTGTGGCGGGTGCGGGAAGAGACTGGACAAAAATCGTACATCTATGGATGAGGACATTAGGGGGAGGGGTAAGGGCAGAGGGTGGGGTGGGAACTAGGTGGAGGGGAGCTATGGGGGGAAAAAGAGGAACAACCGTAATAACCTGAACAATAAAGATTTAATTAAAAAAATAAAAATATATTTTTATTGATTTCAGAGAGGAAGGGAGAGGGAGATAAAGATAGAAAAATCGCCGAAACCGGTTTGGCTCAGTGGATAGAGCGTCAGCCTGCGGACTGAGAGGTCCCGGGTTCGATTCCGGTCAAGGGCATGTACCTGGGTTGCGGGCACAGGATGTGCAAGAGGCAGCTGATCGATGTTTCTCTCTCATCGATGTTTCTAACTCTCTCTATCTCTCTCCCTTCCTCTCTGTGAAAAATCAATGAAATATATTAAAAAAAAAAGATAGAAAAATCAATGATGATAGAGAATCATTGATTGGCTGCCTCCTGCACGCCCCCTACTGGGGATCAAGCCTCCAGCCCAGGCATGTGCCCTTGACCAGAATCGAAACCTGGGACTTTTCAGTCCTCAGGCCAATGCTCTATCCATTGAGCCAAACCGGCTAGGGCTTCCATTGATTTTTAGAGAGAGTGGAAGTAGAAGGGAGGGGGAGAGACAGAGAGAAACATTGATGTGAGACAGATACAGCCATTGGTTGCCTCCTGCATTCGCCCCAACCAGGGCCAGGGATTTATCTTGCAACCAAGGGCTGTGCCCTTGACGGGACTTGAACCCGGGACCCTTTAGTCCACTGGCAGAAGCTCTGTCCATTTAGCCAAATCATCGAGGGCTCAGGGGACTACTTTTAAATAATTTATTTAATTATTCTTCCCTCTTAGTCTCTGTTCTCTTTCTGAAACTCTCATTATTTAGATGTTTGACCTTCTGGAGAGATCCTCTAATTTTTTTAAATTTTCTCCTAAAGTACGTTAACATAAAAAAACCATTGAAACCTGTAAAGAATTTTTGTGAGTTTATTTGAGCCAAACTGTCGACATATGCCAGGATGCAGAACCTTAACGAATTGAGATAATGCTCCGGAGGATGGTGGGGTTACATCTGTATTTATACATTGCCATCAAAGGAGGAACATAGGTGGGTTACATGAAATTCATTGGTGACAGATTGAGGAGGGATAAGCAAAGCAGGGAAACCCCTGGGATTGGATAAAAAGTAAAATGATGGACACACACTTAGGTGGGTGCAGGAACAATTAACATGATGATGAAGGAATTTGTGGTACCTGTCCTGGGACCCAGCACATTTAGTTGTGCCCCAGGGGCTCCAGATAAAGGGAAGTCACAAGTTACCCAGACATTTCAAGGGTATGTTATCATAGATGCAAAAAGACAGATAGGTTCAGTTAAGGTAAAGTTGACCTTGTCAGTGAAGATACTGGCCTAGGATGCAACTGCCCACCATAACTGCTTTTAGTTAAAGTTTAATTTCAGACCATCCTTTGTGGTTACTTTAGGTCTCTGAGTTTGCAAGACTGCCATGCAGGCCTCCCCGGAGCTTGTCAGGTCAGCATGTGGCCCCTTTCGTCCACAAGTAGTATACTAAAGACTTTCCTGCCCTAGCCAGCTTGGCTCTGTGGACAGAGCATCGGCCTGTAGACTAAAAGGTCCCGAGTTTGATTCTGGTCAGGGGCATGGTTAGGACTCATGCAGGCAATTAGTATTTCTCTGTCTCCCCCTCTCTCCTCCACTCTCTCTTTAAAAAAAAAAAAAAAGGAGGGGGGCGGGGTGGTAAGAGATCAACCGAAGGACTTGTATGCATGCATATAAGCATAACCAATGGACACAAGACACTGTGGGGTAGGGGAGGCCGGGGGAATGTCAAGGGGGGGGGAAAGGAGACATATGTAATACTCTTTGTAATACTTTAGGCAATAAAAAAAAGGAAAAATATCCTCGGGTGAGGATTAACAACAACAACAAAAGATTAAAACAAAATAAGAAGTCTTTCCTCAAATATCTAATGATCCGTGGCTGTCTGCTTCTATTTAAGAGTAAGGACATTAAAAAGCTTTTTGGAAAGACTGTGTGAGGATGGCTGGGCATGGAGGACAAGGGCTTAATGGTGAGATTCCTTCATCTATTTCACTAAGAGAACCCTGATGAGAGTATCTTTGGGATTTCTCTTCTGGGCTGGTGAGATTCCTCAGAGTTTTTCAAAGGTATAATCATGCTCTTGTTTACCTTTGGTTAGGAATCTATTTCTCAGTTTTGCTAAACCAGTTACCATCCCTTCATTTCCTTTTTAGCTTCTAAAAATGTTACTGCTGTTGTCTCCTTTCCCCCTCTTTGTTTTTATATGGCCTGGTGCGCGCGTGTACACACACACACACACACACACACACACACACACACACCTTCCGTCTTTAACGGAAGCCCCCACTGTTTATAATTTTATAATTTCATTGGAGGACAACATATTATACAGACCAGAATCGTCTAGATAGGTTTTGACACAGTTACCAGATGGCCTTAAAGTTGTATGTATATATGAAAAGAGAAATGTTTTTATGTAATAGTTTGTTTTGCAAAAAGGATTATCTTTCAGGGGCGTTGCGTGCACCCACTCATTGGCGTCTATCCTCCTCTTGGCGAGGGTCGGATAAAATTCAAGAAACGACTAAAAAAGTACTAAGAGATGCAAGCGACAGCTGCGCGAGGACAGACTAAAACTACTTTAACCCGCACCGGGGGCAGAGACCACGCCTCTCCGCCGCTGGGAGAGGGTGGGAGGGAGTCTGATCTCGTCGATGATTGGTTGACGTCTCGGACCAATCACGCGTAGAGAGTGGTTTTGCTAGTCGTCGGGATCCACCTCCCCTTGGGCTTTGGGGCCGCGCTTACAAATGGGACGAGGGAGCGTGAGAGGGACAGAGCATCTAGCCAATGAGACTTTGGGGTGTTAATAGACGTGTGAGGCCGCTGCCAGGTTTAGGGCGGAAGGAGGTCTGGATTAGAAGAGGAGCGAAAGATGGCGGCAGAACCGCGGCTGTCCAGGCTGTTGGGGCTGCTGCTTTTGGGGTTACTGTTCCCCGCAAGCCTGACGGGCGGTGTCGGGAGCCTGAACCTGGAGGAGCTGAGTGAGATGCGTTATGGGATCGAGATCCTGCCGTTGCCCGTGTTGGGAGGACAGGTGAGGAGGCCTAGAGCGGCGAGGGTCCGGGGCAAGGGGCAGGGGGAAAAGTAGAGGAAGAAAGGCTGCTGTGGAGTCCGCGGCGCAGCCTACGGAGAATCGGGAGGAGCAGGTGAGAGGTTTACGATGTTTCCTGAGAATCGCTGACTGAGACCCATTCCCTGGGAGCCGGGGCTGGGAGGGCGGGGCTTCCCGCTGTCAGCGTCGGTCCCAGTTCCTCTTCGAAACACCTCACCCTCCGCCCCCTGGAGAAGTGGGAGTCCCCTCGCCCCTCGCGCCGCAAGCACATCTGGAGGCTTGCGGCTCATGCAGTGTTAACTGGGCTTGTCCCCAGGATGCGAAGAGGGCTCTCATTGTTCTTCCTGACCCCAGCCTCTCTCTGCCGCCCTGTCCCCCGACTGTGCGTCCCCCACTTCTACCCTAGAGCCAAGCTTCGGACGTGGTGATTGTTTCCTCTAAGTACAAGCAGCGCTATGAATGTCGCCTGCCAGCTGGAGCCATTCACTTCCAGCGTGAAAGGGAGGAGGAGACACCTGCTTACCAGGGACCTGGGATCCCTGAATTGTTGAGCCCAATGAAAGATGCTCCTTGCCTGCTGAAGGTAAAGGGCACTGAGGTGGACGGAGGGAGGGCTTGGGAACTAGCGGTCTGCCTGAGAACCAGAATGTCAGTGAGTAAGGTGGGATGGGGAGGACCTGTCAGAGTTAAGAAGGCCATTGGAGCCCGGCTGGCTGCCTCAATGGTTGAGCATCGACCTATGAACCAGGAGATCACAGTTCTTTTCTCCGGTCAGGGCACATGCCCGGGTTGTGGGCTCCATCCTCAGTGTGGGGTGTGCAGGAGGCAGCCAACCAATGATTCTCTCTTATCATTGATGTTTCTATCTCTCTCCCTTCCTCTCTGAAATCAATAAAAATATTTTTTTAAAGAAGGCCATTTGAAGGAGTTGACCTGTTGTACAGGCAGGAAAGAAGTAAAGAACCTTGCCACCACTGATGCTGAATATAGAGGAGGGTTAGGGTAGATCTCAGAATAAGGGTTAAGCCAAGATTGAGGCGCCTAAAGCGGGTCAGTGCCCGGTAGGAGGAGCACTCCCCCGGAGAAGCCTTCCTGGTAAAGTCACTCGCTCTCCTTGTCACTCTGCCCCACTGTCCTATTTTATTTTCCTTATGCCACTTTTCATGATCTGAAATCATCTTATTAACTGAATCATCAGTTTATTTATTTTTGGTTTGAGTCCAAGCATTAGAATGTAAGTCCATAAGGTCAGAGACTTTATCTTGTTCATAACTGTATCCCCAGTGACTAGAATAGCACAAGACGTGCTGTAGAAGTTCAGTTGACATTTTATGTTTCCCTGGTCTGAATGCTTCAAGAATACCATGATTTCTTACCTTTATGTATAGCAAAAAAGGTTTTAAAAACCTTTTAAAGGGGAGGTGTAGTAAGCTCACAGGGGAAAATCGACTCTTTTTAAAAGATTTTTTTCTTTTTAGAGAGAGAGAGAAAAAAATATTGGGGATGTGAGAGGAAAACTTCAATTGGCTGTCTCCTGAATGCCCCCTACTGGGGATGTGCCCTGAGCCTGACTTGAACTGACAGCCTTTCTGTGCACTGGACGATGCCCAACCAACGAAGCCACAGCGACCAGGGTGAAGACAGATTTTAGAGGTATCCCTTTGAGTCACAGAGTAAAGCAGCCCTCCTTCCGCTCTGAGAATCTGGCGAATTGAGTGTGGAAGCAGAGGGAGATGAGAAGTGGTGGAGAGGTTATGTGTCCTGGAGCCAGGAGTGATTCTGGTTCTAAGAAGAGACATCTGCACTCCATCTCCATGATTGGTGTTTTGTTTTGGTTTTTCATTGTCAGACCAAGGACTGGTGGACGTATGAATTCTGTTATGGACGCCACATCCAACAGTACCACATGGAAGGTGACTCACACCTACATTTTCCCTAAGCCCTCAGCAACCCATCATGGAAGGTGACCTGCCTCCCCAGGCCCCTCCTCTGCTAGTCCTTTTAGAAAGGAATAACTGTGATTCACTGTGGTTTCTCTTTCTCTTGCAGATTCAGAGATCAAAGGTGAAGTCCTCTATCTGGGCTACTACCAATCAGCCTTCGACTGGGATGATGAAACAGCCAAGGTGGCAGGAGTGTGGGACTGGGAGAGAAAGGGTTGCTGGCTGCAGACTAAAAGCCCTGACAAGAAGGGGAGGGTCAGGATTAGCTGACATGTTTCTTAGAGCTTGGTGGCCATTCTTCCCCCTTTCTCTCTTTCTCACATCCTCTCTTTCCCGCCTGATGTCACCCCCAGGCCTCCAAGCAGCATCGCCTGAAACGCTACCACAGCCAGACCTATGGCAATGGGTCCAAGTGCGACCTCAATGGGCGGCCCCGGGAGGCTGAAGTTCGGGTGAGTCTTGAAAGAAGGAAGTTGATACTTCCTCAGTGACAATTCAGATTCTAGATTGAATTGTCAATGAAGAACTCGAGGTTGCATTTTATAGTCCAGAGGGTCTTTCCCAGGCCCTAAAGCCTAAGTTTAAGACTCCTATTTCCAGCTCTCAGCTGGATGTCACTGCCTGGAGATTCAGAAGCACTTCTTGTCAGCATTTCCCAAATCCTCCCCTCTAAGACCCCAAACACACTTGCTCTTTTGTGCATGTTTCTCCTTTCTGTCACCTAAACTAGAAACTTGAGTGTCGTTATTGACTCTCCTTTCTCCTTCTCTGTCCTTTCTTCATTTAATGACTCTTCCATGAGGTCCTGCTGGCGTAGGCATTGGGCTCTGCTCTGGGGATACATTGTGGGCAAACATGCAGCCCCTGCCCTCATGGAATGCATAGTCTGGAAAGGAAGACAGATGTTAAAGGATTCACAGAGTCCTGCCCGTGTGGCTTAGTGCTTGAGCATTGATCCATGAACCAGGGGGTCACGGTTCGATTCCCGGTCTCTGGTGGGGGCACATGCTCAATCCCCAGGAGGGGGTATGCTGGGAGGCAGCCGAGCAATGATTCTCTCTCATCATTGATATTTCTTTTTTTTTTTTTTTTAATATATTTTATTGATTTTTTACAGAGAGGAAGGGAGAGGAACAGAGAGTCAGAAACATCGATGAGAGAGAAACGTCGATCAGCCGCCTCCTGCACACTCCCCACTGGGGATGTGCCCGCAACCAAGGCACATGCCCTTGACCGGAATCGAACCTGGGACCCTTGAGTCCTCAGGCCGACGCTCTATCCACTGAGCCAAACCGGCCAGGGCATCATTGATATTTCTTATCTCACTCTCTCTCTCCCTTCTTTTATCTGAAGTCAATTTTTAAAAAATCACAAGAATGAGTCCGTGATTACAAACTGAGGAGTGATGTGAAGAAAAGGAATTTAGTTCTCAGAGTAAATACCAAAGCCCATTCATTCTATTCTAGATTTAGCTCAGCTCTCCTCTTCTTTCCTGTGCTTGGTACCTTCATCTCTCACCTGCATAACTACCAATAGCCTCTGAATAAGTGTTCCTGATCTAGTGGTCCTTAGTGAGTCAGGCAGGCAGGCAGATGTATGGTGGGAAAAGTTTTTTAGGTAATTCTAATGTGTAATTCACAAACACATCTGTGGAGAGCCACATGACACAGGAATTATCTTTCTGTAATACAGATTTTCACATGCAGTTGTGTGCTAGTAAATGTTGAACAGCCAGTTACCAGGTGTAGGGTAAAGGGGTGAAGAGGGGAGCCCTGATTTATAATGTTTGCCAATATCCTTAGTATAAATATTCCCACCATGGCTCAATTCATGCTATCACTATGATGTCAACTATCTTGCAACATTCCTGAAAATCTCCCAGTGGCTCTTGTGAGCTGGTGTGAGCTGCCCCCAGCACACCACTATAGGCATCTGTCACTTCTCTGCCCAAACTGGAAAACCTTTGATGATTGTGCCTTGTTTAAAGGGTACGTTCCAAATATTTCACCTCAGATCAATGTGGTAGCAGTGGAGGTGGCTGAAAGCAGTTGGATTCTGAATGTATTTTGAAGGTAGAGCCAATAAGTTTTATTGATAGATTGGATGTGGGGTGGAGTCAAGTATGACTCCAGGGTTTTTAGCTTGAGCAGCTGGGAGAATGGAATTGTCATTTAGAAAAGTGTGAAGGAACAGGTTTGGAGGAGGAAGCTAGGTTGGTGTTGGGCATATGAAGGCCAAGTTGCCTATTAGACATCCTAGTGGTGATATCCAGTTGGTAGTTGGCTCTGGTATTCTGAAGTTCAAGGATGAGGTATGGCCTGGAGGTAAAAATACTCATTGTGTTTCTGTCCCACTGGCCCTTTTTCTGGCCTTGGAACCAGCAGATCTCATTATTGCTATCACATGGAGCTATTTTTCCACAGATTTTTGAATGGCTGGGGCCATCCTCTCATTCAGATTATATATATTCCTGTGACACCTCCACAGGGAGACCTGACGTAGGCACACAAACACACACATGAGCAAACACGTGTGCACCCCTTTACTCCCATCCTGATAAACACCTATAGAGTTTTATATTCTTCAAAGCATGAAATTATCTTCTTTGTTTGAGTTTAATCTCTCTATCTACCCACACTAGAATAAGCTCCAGGAAGGCAGGGATAATGCCTATCTTATTTTCTGATGTATCCTCAGCACCTGAAACTGCCTAGCAACAAGTAGGATAGTTACTGAGACAGCTATAGTGGGAAGAGGAGTAGGTTTGGTGAAGGAAAATGATTTCGGTTTTGAACAGGTTGCTTTTATTGCCTGCAGGTATCCAAGTTAGAGATATCTGAGGAAGCTGTTGGATCTGTGGGCCGGGGGCTCAGGAGAGTGATCTGAGTTACACAGAGGGCTGAGAGTCGTTAACATATTGGTTATGATTGGAGTCATAGTATGAATACAATCCCCCCCAAAGAAACACTATATAGTGAGAAAAGTGGGACAGAACTTTGAGGGAGCTGTTGTTGAAATCAAGGGCAGAAAGGAGCTTAGCCAAGGAGAAAGGGCCAGAGAGAAGACATGGAACCCAGGAAGGACAGATCTCAACTAGAGACTGGTCCATGTTGTTGGCTGCATCTGAACCTTCAAGGAAAAGGAGAATTAAAAACTGTACATGATCATGGGAGTTATCTATATATATAAAAGTCTAAGCGGCCATTACCACCAAATGACTGGAATGACCAGAACAGGTGGTCGACCAGTCACTATGACGCGCACTGACCACCAGGGGGCAAATGCTCAACACAAGAGCTTCCCCTGGTGGTCAGTGTGCTCCCACAGCCAACCTCCCCAGTTCCCTCCCCCAGCCGGCAAATCTCCCGTAGTCCCTCCCCCTGTCTGGCAGGCCCTGTCCGGCAGCTGGCAGCGGCAGCTAGCAGGTACCGGTGGGCAGCTGGCAGGCCCCAGCTGGTGGCTGACCCAGCCCCAATCGGGACTGGACGAGATGGCCCCGATAGGCCCTGATCGCTGGCCAGGCCTAGGGACCCCACCCGTGCACGAATTTTGTGCACCGGGCCTCTAGTTATTTCAATAAAAATCAAAGGATGCACATAGAAATAAAAATTTCAGATGGTAGGCATGAGAACCAGATAAAAACTTCTAACTCCTCTACTCTTTATTATCCCGACCAGTCCTTTGGTTGGATTTAATGACAGAGGTCATTGTGATCTCTGTTAGAGCAGTTACAGTGGGTGGTGAAGATGAGGTGTTGAGAAAAGTGATGAAGTCTGGCTATGAAGAAGAGGGAAAGGTGAGTGCTAGTGAGAGGGGCTGTGGATTTGGGGAGAGTGCTACTTTGTTATTTTTTGTTTTAAGATGGGGGCGCTTTTTTTTTTTAACAGCGTAGTGGTTTATAACTTACGAAGTGATCCTTCTGATATAAGTCTAGTACACACCTGACACCATACAAAGTTATTACAATATTATTGATGGTATTCCCTATGCTGTACTTTACATCCCCAGGACTATTTTGTGATTGCCAATTTGTACGTCTCTCTTCTTCTTCTTCTTCTTTTTTTGCAGAATTTTATGGTTTTATTAACACAAAAACAGTGCACACACAATCTGTCTATTCATTTTCTTCGCTGCACAGCCTGGCATTGGGATTGGTGCTCTGATGGCCAGCTGGGCTGCTCTTTCCACAATAGCTTTGCGGATCTTTGAGGAGACACTGTGAGCAATCTCAGCACAGTGAGGTTTGTAGCACTTCAAGCTCCTTGATGCTGTGGACCAGGAACTTATGAAAGTCACTGGGCAGCATGTGCTTTCTTTTCTTTTATATATATGCACACACACACACACACACACACACATATATTTCTATTGATTTCAGAGATGAAGGGAGAGAGGGAGAGAGAGAAACATCAGTGATGAGAAATAATCATTGACTGGCTGCCTCCTGCACAACCCCTACTGGGAATTGAGCCCACAACCAGGACATGTGCCCTGGACCGGCATCAAACCTGGGACCCTTCTGTCCGCAGGCCGAGGTTGCTCTGTCCTCTGAGCCAAAGCGGCGAGGGCTGCTTTGTTTTCTTGTTGCTCCCATAGCCAATGCTGAGCATCAAGGTCTGGCCCTTGAATCTTCTGCACAACCTGTTGTCAGTGCCTCGGGGTTTTCATCAGTTACATTTAACTTTGATGTATCTGTCTGACCGGTGTCAGATGAACTTTTTTGGTCCTCTTTTTCTTAAAAATATATTTTTTATTGATTTCAGAGAGAAGGGAGAGGAAGAGACAGAAACATCGATGATTAGAGAGAATCATTGATCAGCTACTTCCTGCATGCCCCCTACTGGTCATGTGCCCTGGACTGGAATCGAACCCAGGACCCTTCAGTCCGAAGGTTGATGCTCTATTCACTGAGCCAAACTGGCTAGGGCTAAATATTTTTATTTCCCGACTGGTGTGGTTCAGTGGTTGAGTATCAACCTATGAGCCAGGAGGTCACAGTTTGATTTTTTTAAAAATATATTTTTCATTGATTTCAGAGCAGAAGGGAGAGGGACAGAGAGATAAAAACATCAATGATGAGAGAGAATCATTGATTGGTTGCCTCCTGCACACCCCACACTAGAGTTTGAGCCCACAACCTGGGCATGTGCCCTGACCGGGAATTGAACCATGACCTCCTGGTTCATAGGTCGGTGCTCAATCACTGAGCCATGCCAGCCGGGCTGGAGTTAATTTTTGTACATATAGTATGAGTTAGGAGTCCATCTTTATTCTTTTTTTTTTAAGCTTTTTTCTTTTTTATATATATATTTTTTTACTGATTTCAGAGAGGAAGGGAGAGGGAGAAAGAGATAGAAACAACAATGGTGTGAGAGAATCATTGATTGCCTCCTGCACAACCCCCACTGGGTATCAAACCCACAACATGGGCATGTGCCCTTGACTGGAATCGAACTGGGGACCCTTCAGTCCGCAGGCCAACACTCTATCCACTGAGCCAAACCAGCTAGGGCCACCTTCATTCTTTTATATGTAGATATACAGTTGTTGATCATTTGTTGAAAAGACTTATTCCCACTGAATTATATTGGTAACCTTGTTGCAAATAAAATAATGATAAAAGTAAAGGTTAATTTCTGGACTCTCAATTCTATTTCATTGGTCTATATAGCTATACTTATTTAAGCACCAAACTGTCTTGATTATTGTAGATTTATAGCAAGTTAAGTGTGAGTCTTCCAGTTTTGTTCTTTTTCAAGATTGTTTTGACTATTTAGATTAGAGTCCCTTGAATTTTCATATGAGTTTTAGGATCAGTTTGTTAATTTCTGCAAACAAGGCAACTGGAATTTTGATGGAGATTGCATTGACTCTAAAGATCAATTTGGGGAGTATTGTCATCCTTTTAAAAAAAATTTTTAGGGAGAAACATTGATTTGTTCCACTTATTTATTCATTCATTGGTTAATTCTTTTTTTTTTTTAATTTTTTTTTTAAAATATATTTTATTGATTTTTTACAGAGAGGAAGGGAGAGAGATAGAGAGTTAGAAACATCAATGAGAGAGAAACATCGATCAGCTGCCTCCTGCACATCTCCTACTGGAGATGTGCCTGCAACCCAGGTACATGCCCTTGACCGGAATCGAACCTGGGACCTTTCAGTCCGCAGGCCGACGCTCTATCCACTGAGCCAAACCGGTTCCGGCCATTGGTTGATTCTTGTATATGCCCTGACCAGGGATCAAACCCGAAACCTTGGTGTATTGGGATGACACCATAACCAACTGAGCTACCCTGCCAGTGTAGGAGTATTGCCATCTTAACAATATTAAGTCTTGTACCCTAACCGGTCTGGCTCAGTGGATAGAGCATTGGCCTACGGACTGAAGGTTCCAGATTCAATTCCGGTCAAGGGCATGTACCTTGGTTGCGGGCACATCCCTACTAGGGGGTATGCAGGAGGCAGCTGATCGATGTTTCTGTCTCATCGATGTTTCTAGCTCTCTATCCCTCTCCCTTCCTCTCTGTAAAAAAATCAATAAAATATATTTTTTTAAAAAGAACCTTCATATTAAAATATATATATTAAGTCTTGTAATTTATGAACTTGGATGTCTTTCCATTTATTTAAGTCTTTAATTTCTTTCAGCAATGTTTTATAGTTTTCAGAATATAAGTTTATACTTTATTTTGCTACATTTATTCCCAATTATTTTATTCTTTTGATGCTAGTGCAAATGGAATTATTTTTTTAATTTTATTTTTTGGGATTGTGCATTGCAGGTATGTAGAAATACAGTATAATTGATTCCTGTATCCTGCAACCTTATGGAACTCGTTTATCAGTTCTAATAGTTTTTTTAGTGAATTTCTTTGGATTATCGGTATACAAGATCAGGTCATCTATACTAATAAAAAGGTAATATGCTAATTAGACTGGGAGACCTTCCGGGTCAGGGAGGGCATTTGGGGGCCATCAGGCTGGCCGAGGAGGGCAGTTGGGGGCCATGAGGCCGGCAGGGGAGGGCAGTTGGGGGCGAGCAGGCTGGGGGGGGGGGCAGTTGGGGAAGAGAAGGCTGGTGGGGGGCAGTTGGGGGCGAGCAGGCCGACAGGCAGAGTGGTTAGGGGCAATCGGGCAGGCAGGCAGGTGAGCGGTTAGGAGCCAACAGTCCCGTATTGCGAGAGGAATGTCCGACTGCCGGTTTAGGCCCTGTGGGATTGGGCCTAAACCAGCAGTTGGACATCCCCTGAGGGGTCCCAGATTGGAGAGGGTGCAGGCAGGGCTGAGGGACACACACACACACCCGCACACCCGCACAAATTTCATGCACCGGGCCACTAGTCTATATATATAAAAGCCTAAGCGACCATCCAACTGGTAGCTATGATGAGCAATGACCACCAGGGGGCAGCCACTCCAACCAGTAGCTATGACCTGCACTGACCACCAGGGGGCAGACACTCAATGCAGAAGCTGCCAAACTGCAGTGACTTGGCAGGTGCAGTTCTCGGGTAATGTACCTGGAACCAGAGAGGAGGGAGCCCGATTCTAGGGTGCGTCACCTGAGAACCACCCTCTCACAATCTGGGACCCCTCGGGGGATGTCCGAGAGCCGGTTTCGGCCCGATCCCTGCAGGCCAAACCGAGGGACTCCACTGGTGCACGAATCCATGCACCGGGCCTCTAGTCTGTAAATAAAGGCCATTTTTTCTCCTAACCTAGTTGCCTTGCATTTCATTTTATTGTCTAATTGCCCTGGTCAGAAGCTTCAGTACAACCTTGAATACAAGTGACACAAGCAGACATCCTTGTCTTCTTCCTGATCTTAGGGGGAAACTATTCAGTTTTCACCATAAAGTATAATGTTAGTTGTGGATTTTTAATAGATGCCTTTTATCAGGTTAATGAAGTCCCCTTCCATTTCTAGTTTGTTGTTTTGGTCATGAAGAGGTATTGAATTTTGTCAAATGCTTTTCCTATGTCCATTGAGATGAACATGTGGTTTTTGTCCTTTATTCTATTGATGGGGAGTTTTAATTACATTCATTGATTTTTTTATGTTATACCAACCTTTTACCCCTGGAATAAATCCTTCTTGGTCATGGTGTGTAATCCTTTTTACATGTTGATGAATTCAGTTAACTAGTATTACTTGAGGATTTGTGGGAGGTCTGTATCCACAAAAGATTTTATCCTGTGGTTTCCTTTTCTTATGATATCTTTGTCTGGATATGATATCAGGGTTATATTGGACTTATAGAATGAGTCAGGAAGTATTCCCTTCTCTTCTATTTTTTGGAAGAGTTTGAGGAGCATTGCTGTTTCTTACTTTAAAAATATATATATATACTAGTATATATTTATATTTTTATTGATTTTTTAGTTATTGATGAGAGAGAGAGAAAAAACATTGGTTTGTTGTTCCATTTATTTATGCATTCATTGGTTGACTCTTGTATGTGCCCTGCTGAGAGATCAAACCCGCAACCTTTGTGTATTGGGATGATGCTCTAACCAACTGAGCTACCCAGCCAGGACTTCATTGATATTTTTTTTTAATACATTTTTATTGATTTCAGAGAGGAAGGGAGAGAGATAGAGAGATAGAAACATCAATGATGAGAGAGAATCATTGATTGGCTGCCTCCTGCACATCCCCCAGTGGATCAAGCCCACAACCCGGGCATGTGCCCCTGGCTGGAATCAAACCCGGGACCCTTTAGTCCACAGACTTACACTCTATCCACTGAGCGAAACCGGCTAGGGCTTTATTGATTTTTTAGAGAGAGAAGAAGGGAGAGAGAAACATAGATCGGCTACCTCCTGCACGCCCCCTACTGGGGATTGAGCCTGCAACTTCAGGGTCCATGGGATGATTCACTAACTGAGCCACACCAGCCAATGCTGTTTATTACTTTTTATTTACTTTTATTTTTTAATATATTTCTATTGGTTTCACAGAGGGAGGGAGAGGGAGAGAGAGACAGAACATCAGTGATGAGTGAGAATCATTGATCTGCTGCCTCCTGCATGCCCCCTACTGGGGATTGAGCCTGCAACCCAGGCATGTGCCCCTGACCAGCATCGAACCCGGGACCCTTCAGTCTGCAGTCGGACGCTCTATCCACTGAGCCAAACAGGCTAGAGCCACAAAGCCTTTTCCATATGGTAGATGGTAGTGATTGGCTGCATTCTCTCCAGACAAGCCTTATGCTTTTCAGACATCTGCCTTAACTCTACATCTCTTTCTTTGCATATCCCATAATTTTTTGTTGAAAATTGGACATGTGAGGTAATATATTATAGCAATTCTGGATACAAATTCCCAAGAAATAAAGGAGATTATTGGTAGTAATTCCTATTTATTTGCCTTCTCTGTCCTGACAGTTCCTCTGTGATGAGGGGGCTGGCATTTCTGGGGACTATATTGATCGTGTGGATGAGCCCTTGTCCTGCTCCTACGTGCTGACCATTCGGACTCCTCGCCTCTGCCCCCACCCTCTCCTCCGGCCCCCACCCAGTGCTGCTCCCCAAGCCATTCTCTGTCACCCTGCCCTACAGCCGGAGGAGTACATGGCCTACATTCAGAGGCAAGCTGGTGAGTGATTAAGAAAGGAAGGAGAGACACGGGGAGGGATAAAAGCAGAAGATAAAGCACAAAGAGCCGAGAGGAATGTGTCCCTGTCCTGCCTACATGTTCTCAGGAGACTCAAAGCAGTATGGAGAGAAAATGATAGAGGAGCTTCAAGACCTGGACCCGCAAATGTGGAGTGAGGCCAAACCTGGGGTGGTGCCCACAAAGAAAGCAGGTAGGACCTTGCTTCATCTGTCCCATGAAATTTGTCTCCATTTCTTCCCTCCCCAGTCTTGTTGCCCTGGACTGACTTTTCAGTGGGGTGAAAAAGTATTACGGACCCTTCTCCCTTGGTCCTCCTATTTGTTCCCTTCCATTTCTCCCCTACTTTCTGATTCCTCCCTATTCTCTCTATCCCAGCTGCAAGCCCAACCAAGGATGACAGTAAGGAATCAGATTTTTGGAAGATGATTCATGAGCCAGAGGACCAAGTCCAAGGAGGGGAGGAGGCACAGGCTGAGGTGAGAGACAGCCTCCTAGCCATTTCTCTGATGAGGTTGAACCTGGGCTTTTGGATGGAGGGCTTCTCAAGCTGAGGTCATTATGCGATGACCTGCATCTGTCCAGGGATGCAAGGATATAGCCCAGAACCATTGCCTTACCAGCATAAACAGCCCGGCTGGCGGGGCTCAGTGGTTGGCTCAACCTATGAACCAGGAGGTCATGGTTAAATTCCCAGTCAGGGCATATGCCCAGGTTGTGGGCTCGCTCCCCATTGTGGGGTTGTGCAAGAGGCAGCCAGCCAATGATTCTGTCTCATCGTTGATGTTTCTATCTCTCTTTCCCTCTCCCTTCCTCTCTGAAATCAATAAAAATATATATTTTTTAAAAAGAGTATAAGTAGGTTTGCATATTTGACTGATTCTTCTCATCAGGAGCAGGAACCAAACATTGAGCCAGCAGATCCAGCTCCAGGCTCTCCCAGTGGTGAGGAAACCTCCATGTCTCTTTTACGGTTTGAATGTATTTCCTGGTGGGCAGGGGTGGGGTAAGGGTGAAGGTAAACACTGAGGGAAGTTGGGCAGCCAGGCCAGCAGGGAATTCCTTTTTACTGGAATGTCCTCTGTAGACAATAGTTCTCTTCTATGGAGGGAGCAGGCACAGTGGTTCTACTACATCCTGACTTTGTAATCTTGGGTGATCTTACTTCACCTCAGGTTCCTCACCCCTCATGTGGGTAACCACTCCCACTTCAGCGGGCTGTTGTGAGATTGGATGGGAACGAATCTGTGGTTCCTAGTAGAAAGTCTGAAACTGAGTAAACTAAATGGAGAACAGGATCCGGGGAAGAGGAGCACTTGGCCCCAAAATGTCTTCTGGAGTCCTAAAAACCGGGTGATTGCCAGAAGGGCCTCAGTACGCGAAAGAGCGGGGGCCTTAGCAACTTGTCAGCATCCTTCTCTCTCTCACCTGTGAGGCCACCTTAGGCCAGGGCTATGTTGGCCCCTGTCTCTCTGACCAGATAGCTCCTGGAGATCGGGACCACGTCCTTCCTTGGTCTCAACTCTCTCCTTACGAGGTCAAAATAGAATTTAGAACACAACGGGTTCATTGCTATTTTTCCATCTCAGATTTTCAGAACAACGTGCAGGTCAAAGTCATCCGGAGTCCTGCGGACTTGATTCGATTGATAGAGGAGCTGAAAGGTGGAGCAAAAAAGGTATGGGCCCTGCTTAAGGGAGGGGTGGGACCTGCCTCCCTGGCGGGAGCCTTCGGAGAACCACCCTGACCTCAGCCCGAGCTGGACCACAGAGACTCAGTCCCTGCCTTTACTCCTCTCCAGTCCCCCTGCCACACCCCAGCCACTCTCTGTCCCCCACCATGGGTCTCTACTGAAACCCCACCCAACCACCTACCTTTTTCTTTCGATCCCCAGGGGAAGCCAAATGCAGGCCAAGAGCAGCCTGAAGAAGATGCTGCAGAAGTCCCCCAAAGGGAACCAGAGGCGAAGGAAAAGGGTGACACAGAACATCAGAATGAGGTGGAAGAAGAGGAGGACGAGGAGGATGAAGATGAAAATGATGATGAAAGGCAGTTACTGGGAGAATTTGAGAAGGAACTGGAAGGGATACTGCTCCCTTCGGACCGAGAGCGGCTCCGCTCAGAGGTGAAGGCTGGCATGGAGCGGGAGCTGGAGAACATTATCCAGGAGGTGAGCACAGCTCCTCCTCATTTGCTTCTGCAGTGTCTGCTCCTGTGGGCAAGACAGGCTGCGGGCTGAAAGAGAACAAAGGTTAGCACCTAGCTCAGCCGGGGGCCTGGGGCCGGGCTCTCTGAAATGATCGCTGTTTATTTCATTAAAAGTGGGGACGGTGGGGAAGGGGGATCGGAGAGAGGGGTGAGTCTTAGACACGACTCTCCTGTGGAGCCTGGACCACTGCCCTTGACTGCCCTTTGACTCTCCACTCCCCCTGGGCACTCAGACAGAGAAGGAGCTGGACCCGGATGGGCTGAAGAAGGAGTCAGAGCGGGATCGGGCTATGCTGGCCCTCACATCCACTCTCAACAAGCTCATCAGAAGGCTGGAGGGAAAGCAGAGTCCAGAGCTGCTGAAGAAGCACAGGAAAAGGAAGGTCGTCCCCAGAAAGCCTCCCCCCTCCCTCCGACCAGCAGGTGAGAGCTGTCATCGGGAAGCCAAGTCGCTTGTCTTGAACCCTCAGCTGGTGTGTGCAGGAAGGCGACACGTTCTCTCCCTCCTGAGGGTGCTCACTCTCTTCCCTGCTTCTGAAACGCTGTTCTCATTCTCGCCTTCTTCCCACCACCTCCATCCCTTTGGAAAGCAGCTTCTATCTAGAGCATGTCTGTCTTCTCTCTGACCGGCTTCCATATGCACAGAGCTTAGCACTTTCACTGACTCATGGTGGGTGATCAGTAGATCTTAACTGAGCGACAGTGCGCCGCGTGCTGAAGGCCACACACATCTGTGCAGGCGGAAGCCTTTCAACAGGACTTTGCACCAGGAGAGACCCCAGCGGGCAGGCTGTGAATAAGCAGCCAGCTGCTCGTAAGCCAATTGCCTGGGCAGACTTGAAGTTATCCCTTCTTCTTGCACCCCCCTTGTGTCCATTCCATGGGGTTCTATGGCTGTGGAGATCAGTTTGAGTTTCAAACCTTCCATCCTACTTTCTCTATAAACAATTTGAGCACCAACATGGGGAGTGCCAACCCACAGCTTTCCAACCTGCTGCTGCTTTTTTGTTGTTGAAATTATAAGAGAAAGTCTAATAGGAAGTTCAGAGGTAGCAGAAATGAGCCAGCTGGGCTGCATGAGCTCAGGAAACAAGTTACAGAGGCAAAAGAAGGATGCTTGGAGCTTAGGAAAGGGAAGGGCAGGAGAAATGCATCTGGGAGGAAGGAGATGAGGCAGGGAAAGGCACGGCCAAACTCCCCAGAGAGAGAGCGTGCCTTGCTTCTTTAAACAAAACTTTTGTTTAAAAGTGGCCTGAAAAAAAAAATAGTGGCCTGATTTTTGCTTCAGAAAACAAAAGTTTTCTGGAGCAAAATTTTGAGAAGGAACTGGCAGGGATGCTGCAGGGAAAGTTTTCCTATTGGTGAGGAGCAGGATGGAAGAAGGGAGCTGCAAGTGGTGGGGGGAGCTTACAGACTGGAATGGGGCGGGGGACTGATTTATTCTGGGCCCTGGCTCATATACATGTTTGAGGTGGAATAACTGCCAAAACCAATTGGTGGCTTAGGGAGAAGTGACCACAGTAGCCCCTAACCCTGGAGTCACGGCTCTGCTTTGTGTCTCCCTGTGTGTCTCCCCCTCTAAGAGGAGGATCCTGAGCACAGAGTCCGGGTCCGGGTCACCAAGCTCCGTCACGGAGGCCCCAATCAGGATCTGACAGTCCTCGAGATGAAACGGGAAAACCCACAGCTGAAACAAATCGAGGGGCTGGTGAAAGAGCTGCTGGAGAGGGAGGGACTCACAGCCGAAGGTGGGCCCTGGGGGCGGGGCTGGATTAAGAGCTGCTGGAAACAGAGGGGCTGGGTCAAGGTGGACTGGAAACCTGGCGGCTGGGGCCCTGGGGGGGCACAGGACCTGCATCGAAGCTCCCCACTCCTCTCCTCTCACTGCCCATCCTGCTTCTTTCCAGGGAAAATTGAGATAAAAATTGTCCGACCAGGGGCTGAAGGGACTGAGGAGGATTCACGCTGGCTGACTGATGAGGACACGAAAAACCTTAAGGAGATTTTCTTCAATATCTTGGTGAGAGGCATCCTACCTCCAAGTCCTGGACCTCCAGCCTGCCCCCTCCCCTAGTGCGCTGTGGTGTGGAGAGCATGGTTCAGTGACACAGGCACATCCCAGGCTTGCCACTGTCTGAGCTTCAGATTCCTCATCTGTAAGACAGGCTGGTGGTCCTGGCCCCTGGGCGTGGGGCCCTTGGCAAGAGCCCTGTGAGCAGTGTGTGTGCCCCATCCCTGCCTTCCCCGTGCTGCTAGTTCTGGATCCTGCAGCTCACCCTGTTTCCCTTCCCTTACCAGGTGCAGGGAGCCGAAGAGGCACAGAAGGAACGGCAGCGACAGAAAGAGCTGGAGAGCAATTACCGCAGGGTGTGGGGCTCTGGAGGCGGGGAGGGCACCGGGGACCTGGATGAGTTCGACTTCTGAGACCACTACTACCATCAGTTCGCCAAGGAGCCCAGAGTCTTCCTCAACTGGCCCCACTGCCTCCCCACCCATCTCCCACCCCCGGGACCCTGAAGGCAAAGCAGCAGGGTAGAGCTGAGCTGTGGACTTCAGGGCCCCCAGCCAGGGTGTGGAGGGGCCATGGGGTGAGTGCTGCTGCTACTGCTGAGAGCATCCCTGAAGACATCCCCAGGCCTGTGAGTGTTGCTCTCCCAGGCTTCTCCCCACAGCCCCTCCCTGCTATGTCCCTTAACTTGTTGGTCCCTGTCCCCACACCCACCCCCCCAAGATCTTTTGAGTAGAGTAGAGCAGGAGGAGCATGAAGCCTGCGCTGCGTTGCAGGCCCTAAGAGTCAGGCCCAACCCTGCCCCTGCTGCTGTTGGGAGTCACCTACCCCCTTCCCTTGGATTGGCTTGGGATTTCCTGCTCCTTTCCCTTTCCACACTGTTCCCTACAATCTGAGCTGAGGCACCTTCCTCTGTTGCTGAGATATGGGAAAAAGTTGCCCACCGCCTCTGAAACAATCTAGTGAAAAGGGTGGGGTACAGACCCGCCCATCATGTTCTTGAACAATCAGGTTTCTAAATAAAGAACTGGACCATTACTCCATCAATCTTCTTTTTCTTTTGTGGGGGGCTGGGCTGGATAGGTGGGGTGGGGGCTCAAGGAGGGAAGAGGCTTGGTGCTCTCTTCAGGGCGGAGCACATGGTCTCATCCTGTTCTGTGCTCCACTCCTCCCAGGTGGTGTCAGTGGGGGCCTGGACTACAGAGGCGGCCAGGGCCGATAAGCAGGCCAGCCCAGTGGCCTGGCAAGGACTGAAACACCTACGGTCCTGTCATTCCCTCCTTTTCCCATCTGTCCATTTCTGTTCCTTCTCTTCCTCCCCCCCCCCGCCCCCCCCCCCCCCGCCCTCTTTACTTCCCAAAAGCCAAATGCACACTAGTGTTAGCCCCCCACGGGGCTTCCCCTTCTGCTGAACTCTCCCCGTTGCATGCTGCAGATCCTATTTGCCAGCCACAGCCCATCCCCACCTGGCCACACCACTCCACATCTCCCAGAAAAGACCTCTGCCTTTGGCCATGCCCAGAGAAAGGGCTGCTGCCCACACCGGCTAGTTTCCTAGTATGCCAAGGGTAGGTGGGCCTGGGAAGATGTCGCCACCTCTTCCTCATTGTCAAGTGCAGATGTGGATTCACCCAACGTCGCCTTTCTCTCCATCGCTGAGGTGTACAGCCTTTCTGCTGAAAACTCCACTGACTCACAAGGTAAGACAATAGCTAGATGGCATGAACTCCCAGGTCTCCAAAAATGGAAAGTGAGATTCGTTATTGTTGAAGGAGGTTGTATGAGACTGACCCTCTTCTTGCTGTGTGCTTATTGCGCATGTTACGCTTAAATTGTTTTACTTAGAAATGTAATGGGTAGATGTATAAAACCCTGCTTCCCGAGATCCATTTGTGTATCTTGAAGAGAAGGATGCTTCACTTGTGCAAAATCAGAGACACAGCCTCAAGGGCAGCTGTAGTCAGCATGCTGGGTTCAAATCCTCACCCCGCTTACAATCAGTGGAGCGTTGAACAAGGTATCTCACTTTTCAAGTGCTGTTTCCTCAAGGGTAAATTATGGATAATTATACCGGCCTTGTAGGGTGGTTTTGAGGATTGAATGAGAGAGTATGTGTCATGCTTTTAGCCCAGTCTCTGATCCACAGTAAGTGCAGAAGAGACTGGATGGAGGCAAGAGCCTTAGAAGGAATCCCAAAAGTTGATCAGAAGTCACAATAGAATCTTTCAGAATGTGAGGTAGGGAGAAGCAGGGGCAGGAGGGTTACTGATTTGATGCAGGTGGAGTTTTATCAGAAAACAGAGTTCTAGGATCCTCATTAGGTTTAATCATTTGGTACTTCTGATAATAAATTCTTCTACTTTCCTTTGGCTGTTGGTGAAAATCCCATGGAGGAGGTTGGTCTGCCCCAGCTGTGCCCCAGACGGCAACCAGATGGGGTGGGAACGGGGAGGGCAGATGGTAGTAAGAATCGAGGTAAGGACACCCAAGGCAAGTTGGGATGGTGGTATGGGTATCAGCTCTCCTTCAGCCCCACAGGGAGTTCCCTTCTAGAGTCCTATTCTGACATCACCTGGAGGGCATGATGTTGTCACCCATCCACTACCACCCTTTACATCTCCAACCAAACCAAAGACACAGCCCATGAAGAAAGAATCCTGTGGGTTACTCAGTGTTGGGATTTGCTGACACCCTACCTTTCACTGGCTGGATATGAAAGAAACTTACCCCTGGCCTGTGATGCCTGTAGTAATTCCATTCTCTCCAGGGTCCCTGTCCCCTTCCCATACTCTCTCTCACTGCTGAGCTTCTGAGGGAGTAAGCTTTTGCCGCCAAGAAGGAAAGGAGATGAAGTGGGGGAATCCAGGGTCTTTGAGCTGCAAGGAAAATGGCCAGGTCTTCTAGTTGAGTCTTCTTTGCCACTTGCCTCTCTTCCTCTCCCTTTGCCTTCCCAAATCACACAACTGCATCTGCATTTTCGATGCACTGCACCTCTGAATCCATCTTTTCAACCGAGCATGCTGACTACAGCTGTCCTTGATTAGGCTACTGTGCCGGGTGATCACCCAGCCCAAGAAGCTGCAGGGCCTCCGTGTGGATGGGACCTGGGCCCATTGCTGTAACCACATCTAATTAGCTTGGTGGCTCACCTGCAGCTGAATGTCTGTCATGGGGCTGAGAGCCGGCACCAACTCTACTGGAAGACAATGGGACACTGACTGGTCCATCAAGGTGATGACAACACGTGGGTGGCTGTGCCAAGCCTGTGTTGGCTGCTGGCCCAATACCACCCCACCCAGCCCTCTCCCAGGGCAAACACTTTGGCTGTACATGAAGAACGAACAGCAGAATTGGCTACATGCTAAGCAAGTGCTGCAGCTGTTGGAGGCAGCACTGGCCATAGGATGCTATGGCCTCCCTGGTCCTGTGGATGATGTGGAAGTGAGCAAAAGTCTGCATCAACTGGGCATGGATTTCATGGACATCAGGGACTCTCCAGTTGGGAGATCTTGTACCTCTTCCCTCTTGGCCAAGAGAAGGACCCTACTGTAATAAGCTCTACTTCCAGTACCAGGTGCTCAAGGTGAGCAGGCTAGCCTGGGACAGTCTCCCATGGGCTGGCCCTCGAACCCTTACCAGGTGCCCAACCAACACATACCACTCAGGTAACCTAACCAAGGCAACCTGGCTACGACGTGGAGGGCCTAGTTTCAAAATTAGATCTAACTCCAAAATTCCTGCTCTTAACCAAAACTACCCCATCCTCTCACTTCTCCAAGCAGCCCCCACTCCCTTCCTCTCCTCTAAACTCCTTTCCAGAACTGGGGTCATCTTGGGAGTCACTTCTCTGCTCCCTGGATCCCCACTGTTGCTCTGACCTGCCTGTCTCCTTCTTCTACATGAACCCAGAACTCTTGTACATGATGGAGTGTCTGACCTACCACCTCGGTGCCCTTAGAGACTGAGGATACCCTGCCACCAGCCACAGCAGGAGGCACCCTCTAGGGGTGGCCCTCTCCCACCTCCAGTTCCCCACCTTGCCCAAGGCCATTCCCTGACCCAGTTCTTCAAGAACAGACCACCAGCTCACCCCCTAGACAAAATCATTTCCTCTTTAATTGCTGTTGAAGATTCACACCACCTGTCTCTGAGGAGATGGGGGCAATGCCCCCTCCCCTTCCCAATTACCTGGTCCTTTGCAAAATATTTTAGCCAGAAAAAAAAAAAAAAAAAAAGACCGGACACCACTGACACAGAGGACCCAAGGGCTGGGTTGACTGAGGGAGGCAGGGCTGGGCCAGGTAAGTCCACCCCACCACCCATTTTCTGAGGGTAGGGCAGGGGGCCTGGAAACCCTCCCAGCCACCTTACATCTTCTTACCCTGGCTGGGAGGGATCATGGGGTTGAGGGGTGGGTCTGGAGAAGCTCCAGTGGGAGGGAGGGGCTGTATATGAAAAATAGTGGGAGAGGGGTCCCATTGTAGGGGTGCCCCCTACCCCAGATCACCACGGGTGCTGCACAGTCACAGGTACGCAGTCACGGTCACAGACACTCACAACCCAAGAGCACCCCCACCCCACCCCACCCTCTTCCCACCCTTGGCTTTCCCTACCCTGAATCACCCTCCCCAAGCCCCTGCCCACCCCTGTCCCCTTGTTGGGGAACAAAGCAATAAATTACAAGGCCGCTACCCAGCCCCCTTAGCCTGCTCCTGCTCCATCCCTTCTCCCTCCTAAGATAGTAGTGAGGAGGGACCCAGGCTCTTGGCTCCCCCAGCCTTTTAGCTTCCATCCATGGGTGGCTTTAGGGGGACGTCTTGATTTCCACTCCTCATGGTCCCTTTCACGGAAAGGGTTGGGGACCCCCCTACCCCTCATGGGCAGCAGGGGTCCTGCCCCTCGCTGCCCTTCCCCTTCACTGGGCAGTGAGATTAGCATGGAAGGGGTGGGGTCCCTTATTGGCCCCAAGTCCCGGGCCTAGCCCTCCCCGAATTAAGCCCTCCCTCTGGTGTGGCGTCGCCCCAGGAGCCAGCCTGGGGGTGTGCTCCAGGCCTTGGGATTGTCAAGCACAGGCAGGACTGGAGCGTTCCCCCGCCCTTAGGGGGCGCGAGTGGGCATGGTTGGCCCAGGAGCAGGGAAGCGCGGTCGTCCCCTTCCTCAAACACCAAACGGGTAGACCCAGAGCCATCCAAGGGAGCCAACAGCGGAGAGGGGGCGTGTTGAGCGGGGTCTCCATGCCTCGTTGGGGAGAGGGAGGTGAGTCTGTGTCTTCTGGGGGGGGGGGGGGTGAGGGCTGTGCCTTCGTGGGGGGAAGAAGTGCTCTCATGGGGCGGGGGGCGGGTTGGAGTGGTGAGTGGGTGCATCTGTCCAGCGGTCCACCCGGTGCGGTCGTACCCGGCCCGTGGGGGCGTCTCTCCCGCTGGGCAACTAGACCAGCGCGACGGGGGCGTCGGCGCGGCCCATGCTGGCGGCGCTGCTCCGGCGGCGGGGGCTGGGCGTGGCCACGATGCTGGGCGTGGTGGCCGCGCTGGGCGTGGTGGCGGCGCTGCCGCCCTCGCCGGGGCAGCCGTGCTGGAGGAGGATGTCGGCGCACAGCTGGCTCCCGGCCTGGCGCGCGTAGAACAGCGCGGTGCGGCCCTGCGCGTCCCGGGCGGCCACGTCGGCGCCGTACTGCGGGCGGAAGCGGCCGGTGACCGCGCAGCCCCGGGAGGCCGCCCGCACGCCGCGCCCCCAGACTCCCAGGCCCACCGGAGGGTCCCGGTGAGGACACAGGCTCCCGCTGCCTGGCCGTTTCCGAGAGGGAGCCCTCCAGACCCCTTCACCACCCCCCCCCACTCACCCACAGCAGCAGCTGCGTGATGACGACGTGGGCGAGCTCGGCCGCCAGGTGCAGTGGGGAGCGGAGCTGCGGGTCTTCCACGCTGGTGTCTAGCGGCCCGTGTCGCGCGTGGGCCAGAAGCAGGAGGACGGCGGCCACGTCCTGGGCCTGCACTGCAGCCCACAGCTGGCGGCCCAGAGGCTCCTCCGGTGAACCCAGCGGCGCCAGGAACAGCAGCTGCTCGTACTTGGCGCGAATCCATGACTCACGCTCCTCCCTGCAAAGCCAGGATCGATGGGAAAGGCTCTCGGGACCCCCCCCCCCGCGTGGACCCTCTCGGGAGCCCCCCAATCTGTTCCCTCGCACATACCGCGAGGAGTCCCGCGTGGGCTTGGCTCGGCCCCGCGTGTTGCTCTCCCACACGCGGTTGGCCATATCGTTGCCAATTGCCGTCAGCACCAGGGTCAGCTCCCGAGGCCAGTCGTCCAAGTCCAGCGAGCGGACGCGGGACAGGTGCGTGCCCAGGTTCCGGTGAATGCCGGAGCACTCGATGCAGATGAGCGCGCCCAGGTTTAAGCTGGCCCACGTGGGGTCTGGGGACGGAGTGAGAAATTGGCTCCCCGCAGAGCCAACACGGGCACCCACCCCGAAATCGCCAACGCCCGCGAATCACACTCCCTCCCAGGCCCCTCCACTGCCCCCTTGCGCTCACTGGGAGCCCCGCAGTCCACGCAGATACAGTTCCCCTTGGCGTTCCGGATCGCCTGGATAGCCACGGCTTCGCTTTGGCTGTCTGTGCGCAGCTGCAGAAAGGGCTGGGGTTATTACTGACTCTCCCGGGGACCCCTTCTCCAGACACTCACCTCTGCTTTCCCTCCAAACCTTTCACCCCCATTACCTTGACCTTGCTGCTCTCACAGCATTGCAGACTGGCTAGGATCTGACTCTCAATTGCCTGGACCCAGGCATCCCGCTCCTCAAAACTGGCGGCCTCAAAGTGCCACGTCTGACCAGTGCTGGACACGATCAAGAACTCGAAGTTTTCCTCTGGGTGGGGGGATGGGATGGGGTCATGAGGGAGAGAGTTCAAACAGGAGCTGCCTTCCCCAAACCTTCCTCCCTGATGTCCATCCCAAGCCCCTGGGAGTGGGCAGAAGGGCTGGGGAAGCAGAGGTGGGGGAGAGCAGGAAGCCCGAGCACATGCAGGGGAAGGCAGGGGCACCCCCACCCCTCTGCACCCCAGCTGAGCGCCCCTCCCAGCTCCCCGCTTGTTACCTGCTTTATAAATATTTCTTAAACTACCAAAGGATTTTAGTTTCCACATTTTGCGCTTGGCTGGTTTCCCGAAGCGAAGGATATAGAGATAGAATAGAGAGCAGAACAGAGAAAAAGACCAAGAAAGAGAAAAAGAGGTAGATGGAGAGAAGGAGAGAGAGTGCCAGAGTGCCAGAGACAAAGCAGGACAGACAGATGGGGAGAGAAAGCAGAACTAAAGTCAGTGGCCCCGGAGCAGAGTAGAGCGGAAGCCAAGAGCCATGAGAGCAGGCAGATCTGGAGGCCGGGCCTGAGCACCCAGCAGAGAGCAGGGGCCGTGGGGACCGGTTGTCATGGTCAGTGAGGAGCCGGGTCTCTGGGAGGGGAAGGGATGGTCAGGAACTGAGTAAACATAGGGAAAGGGTACAGAAGGTGGGTCACAGGCCTGGGGTGAGGGGGCCTGGGGTTGAGAAGTCTTGAGGATTTGGGGGCTTCACTGGGGTCAAGAGCTGTCAGGGGAGCTTGGTGATCATAGGAAGTTACTGGGAACAGGGGCTGGATGGTCAGGAGCTGAGGAGTTAAAGGGGGACGTTGAGATCAGGGGCTGAGCCCCTGGGGGTCATGGGGCCCTGGGTGCAGGAGCTGAGGTGGTAAACAGAGTTGAGGGCAGGAAGGGGCAGTAGAGGGTCATCAGGAGAGAGGTCATTGGGCACAGGGTGCTGGGACTGCTGGGGTAAAAGGCATTGACTGGGCAACAAGAGGAAGGACAAGGGCTGAGGGGTGTCCATTCACTTTTTCACTAAATTATGTGCAAAGTGGTAATGATAGTCAAGCACTCAGCTCAGACACTTTTCCTCCTCCTGCAGGAACTAGGCCAGGGGTCTAGAGTTGGGGGTGAGGGTCCAGAGTGGGAGTGCAACTGCCCACCAACGCCTCACCTTCAGCCTGCCCCGAGGAGCCTTCAGTCTTGGACGGCGTTGTCAATTTTTTCCTCCTCTGCTTCTTCACCATGGGAGAAGGAGGAGGTTCCCGACTCAGGAGGCTCAGGTCTCCAGATGGGGTACAGTCTTAGGAAGGGGGACACAGCTGCCTCAGTTGCCCCTCCACAGATTTCCTGATTTCATCATAGCCTGTCTCCTCCCCTGAACTAGCTTTGGCATTTTAGGGTTCCCTCCTTTCAACTGTCCCTCTCCAGGAGGTCCCCCTGGATTATTCCTGAGGTGGGCAGATGAGTGGTTTAGAGTCAGACCTGTACTCAGATCCTGGCTCTGCCACTTACTGGCCTTGAGGCCTTGAGCAAGTCACTTACTCTTCTGAGCCTCAGTTTCTTCATCCCTAAAATGGGGATAATCATCTTGACCTGACGAGGTTGCTGTAAGGATTACTTGTTACAATGTCACTTGCTATTTTAAATAAATTAAGAAAAATATAGATAGATAGATAGATTTCTAAACATTCCAAACACTGAATGCTGACTATGTGCTAGACAATGTTCTCATTTTGTTTAAGCTTTAAAGCAACTCTTTCAGATAGAAACTGTTATCTCTATTTTATAGATGAGGAAACTGAGTCATGGAGAGATCAAGTAACTTGCCCCACTGGCAAGCCAGGATTCAAGTTCACGCAATTTAGCTCTAGAGCCCGCTTGTCTTAAACATCATGATAAACACGATAATGGTGAGCTTGGTGCCTGCACCCAGTAGATGCTTAATGTATGCACTCATGCATTGGATTCCAGTCTCCAAGCTTCCACCCCAAGTTCATTTCCCACCCACATCCCATCTGGATCTGGAAGATAGTGGATGGAAGAGGGGTCCTCACTGACCAGTGCTGAGGGCTCGGGCCAAATTCCGGTCTGGCTTCAGCAAGTGTTTGGATGTCGGGTCTGATGGTGGCTGCAGGGAACTGGGGCTGGGGCTTGAGCTTGGCGTGGGAGTAGTGGCTTCTGTTGGAAGGAAAAGAATATAAAACCTCAGTGAGCCACTCAGTCTCTGGGCCCATGCCTTCGTGGTATGTCTTTATCACCCACCTTCTCACTTATCCAGTCCCTACTTCCCTATACCCCTCTTTTTCCCCTAGCCCTGGCCCCTCTCCTGCCCCTCTGTCATGAGCCCCACTCACCAGGGCCTTCACCCATCTGGACAGTGCTCATGTCCTTGACGAGCCCATTGATGCTGGCTGAGGGGCCAAAAGCAGAGATGGCCCGTGGGGGCCGCTTGCCAGGGACTTTGACTGTTGTTCGTAGCAAGTCCATCTCCTTGCCGTGGGTACTATGGATGTAGTCCTGGAGGGGCACAGGGGTTAAGAAAATAGGGAAGGTTGGGTTCCTTGGTGGTGCTGGGAAGCAACCAATAGTAGGGAATAGAGAAGGACTCAAGAGGGGGGGCTCTTAAAAAAAAGAAAAAAATTTTTTAAAGAAAAGAAAAACGTCTGGCCAGCATGGCTTAGTGGTTGAGTATCGACCCATGAACCAGGCAGTCACGGTTCAATTCCCAGTCAGGGCACATGCCTGGGTTGGGTTTTGGGCTCGATCTGGGGTGTGCAGGAGGCAGCCAATCAATGATTCTCTCTCATCATTGATGTTTCTATCTCTCTCTGCCTCTCCCTTCCTCTCTGAAATCAATAAAAATGTATATAAAAAAGGGGGGCTCTTAGAACTCAATGGGATGGGATGAGCCAAACAATGTCAGCATTGTCTCCTCCAGAAAGCATTCCCTGAAGGGCAGGCCAGGTGGAGGCCCTTTCTCCATGCTCTCCCACTAGGCTGAAAGTCCCTGGGGAGATACAGTTACCTTTTCATCCCCAGGCTGGGCACCTGGGAGGTACCTAACCTTCAACATGCTTGCTAAACTTAAGAGAACCAGACGATGCCGAAACCGGTTTGGCTCAGTGGATAGAGCGTCGGCCTGCGGACTGAAAGGTCCCAGGTTCGATTCCGGTCAAGGGCACGTACCTTGGTTGCGGGCACATCCCCAGCAGGAGATGTGCAAGAGGCAGCTGATCGATGTTTCTCTCTCATCGATGTTTTTAACTCTCTATCTCTCTCCCTTCCTCTCTGTAAAAAATCAATAAAATAAAATAAAATAAAAATAAAAAGAGAACCAGACGAGCTTCCCAGAAATACTAGTTTGTCAGAGGCACAGACTCGGAGCGCTGGAAGGGCGTCTAAGGCCAGCACTGTGGCAGCCAGCCTCTGCCACTCACGTTAATGCTGGGGTGGTAAAGCAGGAAGCCGTTACTGGACAGGGTCACGTATTTCTTCTTCCATTCTTTGTTCAAGGAGTTGCCACTTCGCTTTAGGAGAAAGCTCTGCAGGGTGGAGAAAGACATGTGGGTGAGCCCAGTTAGGATCAGCTACCTCCAGCCCACCCTCAGCCCTGGACCACCCACCTGTTTAATGGGAATGGCTCGCCCACTCCCTGTTGTCTCTCCCCGACTGTCCAAGCTCCGCTTTTCAGAGTCACTGCCCCGGCGATTCTGGAATGGTTATTGGCATCAGTTAGAGCAGCGGTTCTCAACCTGTGGGTTGCGACCCCTTTGGGGGTCGAACGACCCTTTCACAGGGGTCGCCTAAATACATCCTGCATATCAGATATTTACATTACGATTCATAACAGTAGCAACATTACAGTTATGAAGTAGCAACAAAAATAATTTTATGGCTGGGGGTCACCACAACATGAGGAACTGTATTAAAGGGTCGCGGCATTAGGAAGGTTGAGAACCACTGAGTTAGAGGCTGGATGGAGGGATACACTGATGGAAGGACAGGAAAGACAAATGAATAAGGGCCCAAAAGAGGGGTCTAGGGACCAGGGAAGATGGGCAGGTAACGGGGGGCAGGGGATGGGGGTCAGCATATCCAATACCGCAAAAAGGCTGGTCCTGCGCTTGGCTGCCCGGTGCAGGGACCCTGGGGTGCTCAATCCAGCCACTGCCACTGCCTCAGCTCGGAGCTCGCGGTGACCGACGTTGGGTGAGGACGGGAGGGAAGAAGAGTAGTCGCTAGTGTGGCCCCCGTTACTAGCCTGGAGAAGTCAAATAGCTGAAACGCTCCCATCCCACCAAGCTACACTTACATCTAGTTATGAGGAACCCGGGAAATTCCTCGATCTCATCACCATTTACTTGAATTAGCATTAATAAGAAAACTCCTCACTAGCATAGTCATAGTGCTTTAGTTTTACAAAGTCGACCTCACAAGTTTTTGCCATATAATTTTCCTAACAACCTTGGGAGGTTTAGGTGACTTGCTCAAGGACATTGCAAACGATGTCTGAAACCGTGTGGTTTTCCAGTCCAATGCACTTTCTACAAATGGTGTCACTACCATTCCCACCTGCCCCCAGCCTCCTTGGGCACTCTGAACCTATCCTTGGATTACCAGCCCCTCTGTGGACCCGGAAGCCCCAACTCACCTGCCCAGCTACGGGCGTGGAAGCAGCTGAGTGGCTTGGGGAGCTGGGCAGGGATTTGCAGGCAGCCAGAAGCTGTTGCTGTTTGCGTAAGGTCACCACCTTCTGGGCCACTGGAGGCGGGAGGGGAAGGGGGTGTGAGTAGGGCAGATACCCAAGAACACCCTTCGGTGCCCAGCTTTGAGAAATCCCCAAGAGATAACGTAGGCCCCAAGTTCCTTATCAGTGTGGCCTTCGTGCCACATGTAACCCTGCCAGCTCCTCCAGTCCAGAAAGACCTGTGGCTATTACGCAAGACCTCCAACCTCCCTGGTCCCCCTGCCTCCCGCACAGGCGAATGACCTACTATCACCCACAGAGCGAGGCCCGATGCGCAGCCTCTAAGACTATCCCAGGCCTCTAGCCCCGTTCCCCACATTTGCTGGGATGACCACACTCACCCTCCTGGAAGACCCGGTCCACATTGAGCCCATAGGTCGCACAAGTCTCATAGTAGCTGCAGCGTTTCATGTCTGCGCACAGAGCTCTGGCACGAGCATCACCCACGACCCGAGGGGAAGAAGCACTGATCCTGTCTGAGGGCGCAGGAAAGGAGCGGGATCAAGACCCCCTCCCCATTTTTCCTGCTTTCCTTTCCCTTGGGCTCCAGTCCCAGGCTGGACCCACTAGGGACAGGGTCTGAAAGAACCTCTCCTGTGGCTGGTGGAACGGAGTACATAGCCTTTTGTAAGGTCTGGACCAGCCATGGGCAAACTATGGCCCGTGGGCCGGATTTGGCCCGTTTGAAATGAATAACACTAAAAAAAAAAAAAAAAAAGACCGTACCCTTTTATGTAATGATGTTTACTTTGCATTTATATTAGTTCACACAAACACTCCATCCATGCTTTTGTTCCGGCCCTCCGGTCCAGTTTAAGAACCCATTGTGGCCCTCGAGTCAAAAAGTTTGCCCACCCCTCTGGACGCGGCATTAGGAAGGGGGTGCTGCATTATGAGTCGGCGGAGTGCACTCTGTATGTGTCTTCAGAAAACACTGCAGAGTCGGTGGAGCTTCCTGACAAGGTCTACAATGGTTGGGACTCACAAGCGACAATCACCCTGTCCTGAGAGTCCAATGAACCCTGAACTGAAAGGTAGAACGCCTGGCACGTGAACTAGGAAAAGGCTGGATAGCCGTGCGTAACAGGTGGCCTGCTCCCTCTGCCACGGGAAGGCTGGAAGCAAGCGACAGGTGGAAGCAGGCACCTGCTGGACAGGCATCCAGACAGCCCTGCGGCCTCACGCAGGTGGTGGTGGAAGGAGCTTTCCTCGGCCCTGGTGGAGAGTCTGAGCGCCTCTGAATCACTTCTCTAAAAGGTTTCCTGCCGCCGAAACCGGTTTGGCTCAGTGGATAGAGCGTCGGCCTGCGGACTGAAGGGTCCCAGGTTCGATTCCAGTCAAGGGCATGTACCTGGGTTGCGGGCACATCCCCAGTGGGAGATGTGCAGGAGGCAGCTGATCGATGTTTCTCTCTCATCGATGTTTCTAACTCTCTATCTCTCTCCCTTCCTCTCTGTAAAAAATCAATAAAATACATTTAAAAAATAAATAAATAAAAAAATAAAAGGTTTCCTGCCCTCTGTGCTTTCTCCATCATTTCAGTTGTGCTTTCTCTTTGCTTTGAATAGGTTCCTTTGAAAGGTGTCAGCCTGACCCAGCTGTAGCCGGGGAGAGTGGAAAAGGCTTTCTATCAGCACTAGGGGCTGAGCTTTTGTTTCCCATGGTGATGGCATCGGGAAATGAGAGCATAAGAACACAAGGCAGGCGACATCTCAGAGGATGGAGACTGCTACTACAGCTGTCCCTTCCTCCCTCCCGGGAGAGCCTCCTCTCTGCGCGGGTCCTGGGAAGTTTGTGTTGGCTTAATGGCTCCCTGATCTGGAGACCAGGCTCCTTCCAGAGGTAACTAGAATCCACGTGACCACTTCTATACCTTACCAAGTTCTCTCGCGTGCTGGGCAATAGCCCAGTAGCCATCAGTAGTACCTTCCCAGCCCCTCTTTACCTTGCGTCCCCACCAATGCCAGCGCCAGACCTCCTCGTCCCTCCCCCCGAAGGGAGCTCAGCTGCCCGTGGAGACGGCTCACAGCCTGGAAACTGTTCTCATCCTCCAAGCTGAAGACCAAGATCACAGCATCTGCCCAGCCTGAGAACTTGCGGGGGGTGAGGGGACAAAGAGAGGGTCAAACAAGTCCATTTCTTTCGATGCTATTCCCAGTTAGACCTGGGAAACCAGAGCCCACTCCCTTGGCCAGTGCTGACCCCAGCAAGCCTGACTACCCCATACCTCACCCCTCACCTTGGCATCAGGTGCCCCAGCTTCCTCTCGGATCAACACCAGATGAGTCTGTCCATCCACCAACATCTCTTTCTTGTGCTGCTCACCTGTGCAGAAAGGTTGGAAGTGGTAGGTCAGAGGTCACAGGTCACCAGACCACCCCATTATCCCTCTACTTTAGCTGTCACGGCCTCATCTTCCCTCTGGTCTCCATTCCCAGCTAGTCATGGATCACACTGTCTAGTCATTAATCCTGGATCCTTGACCCCAATCCTTAGCTTACTATGACTCCTAAGAACTCACTCTCTGTCTTCTCCAGCACCTGGTATGAACCAGTCAGGAATCGATGGATGAGCGATGACTTCCCACTCCTGGCATCGCCCAGTACACCCTGCAGACAAGTTTGTAGAGCAGAGATTATGGAAGTTGAGAGGCGGCAGTATGCTTGAGTCTGGAGAACTTGAAGAGATTGGCAGTGTTAAATCATCCAAGGAGGGTCCCACAGGGCCAAGATGACAGTCAGGAGCATGTCTGGGAAGATCAGGCCAGGAGTGTGGCAAGAAATAATGCCAAAAAGCTGAATAATGTCAGCAACTCAGTACCATTTGTGTGTGTGTGTGTGTGTGTGTGTGTGTGTATAGGGGGGGAGGGAGCATGTCAAAGCCCTAGGCCAGTGATGGCGAACCTATGACACGTGTGTCAGAGGTGACACGCGAACTCATTTTTTTGGTTGATTTTTCTTTGTTAAATGGTATTTAAATATGTTAAATAAATACCAAAAATATACATCTTTGTTTTACTATGGTTGCAAATATCAAAAAATTTCTCTATGTGACACGGCACCAGAGTTAAGATAGGGTTTTTCAAAATGCTGACACGCTAAGCTCAAAAGGTTCGCCATCACTGCCCTAGGCACTGGTTGAAAAGTTTTACCCAATTCTAGGCAATAGAATATGAAGGACTATAGGAGAGATGCCAGAAGTGAGGAGAAGCCTGAAAGACAACCATGGATACATAGGGAAAAGGAGACAAAAGAAAAAGTTGTGAATATAAGCATAACCAATGGACATAAGACACTGGGGGGGAGGGGAGGCCAGGGGATTGTCAAGGGCGGGGAAATAAAGGAGACATATGTAATACTCTTTGTAATACTTTAAGCAATAAAACAATAAAAAATAAATAAAAATTATGAACAACAACAACAAAACAAAAAAAGAAAAGAAAACGTTGTGAGGATGTGTCAAGCCTCAGGAAGGTGCCACGAAGGTAGAATCTCAGGAGAACTAAAAAAAACGATTCCCTTTTCTCACAGAGAGAGGGGAAGGAAGAGATGAAGGAGAGAGAGTTGAGAGCGCAGTGAACAGGAGGTCAGCCTTCCTGCAGACAAGGGGACCAGGTTACCTACCAGGCGCAGTTCAGGAATGGAGCGGCTCAAAGTCCATTCCTGGCTATTGACCACAGCCTCTGCAATGGGAAAGGAGCCATAAGAGGGGATGCTCCAGGCTCAGGAGGACTTCCAACCCTCGCCACCCCTCCTCCTTTGGCAGCTTTTCTTAACCCTCAGAACCCTGCCTGGGCTGGGGAGCTGCGTGGAAAGGCTAGGGTTGAGAGTGGTCCCCAGTCCTCCCATCCTAGCCAGCTCCCCGCACAGCTGTTGCTGCCGCTCAGTGGTTGCTTAGCAACGGAGTCAGCAAGACGAAAATACTTCACTTGGCATCTCCCTTAAAACACATCCCCAAACTGTAAGTCCCTGCCCCAGACCTTGAGACCAGGGCTCTGACAGTGGTGGGTCCTTTCCTCTGGAAGAATTTGGGGGTCTCCTACCCAAAGGCCTGTCTGATTCCCGGGCTGACCCTGGGAGGCGGGGCTGGGACATAGAAGGGAGTGGATCTTCCTCAATCTCCATGTCACAGGAGGGAAACTGAGGTGAGGGATAAACCTTCCCTTGTTCAAGGTCAGTGGCTGAAGGCCCTGGCCCCTCCCCACAGCCGGAGGAACGGTGCTTGGATTTTCTGTGCCCCCTTCTCCCATAACCGTCCCCACCAGCATGCTCCAAAAGAAATATGGGCAAGGGCTCCACTCCCTGGCGGAGAGAAGCCACAGGCCTGGAGGAGTGGGAGGAGGCAGGATGCTCCTTCCGCCCGCCGGGTCCAGCCCCCGCGCCTGACACTGGCCGGACGTTCCCGGGGTGCCGCAGCTGCGGCGGGAACTCTGGGATCCGGAGCCATCTGCTCCCACCCGCTCCAGAGCCAAACCCCGGGAGCCGCCCCCGCTCACGGACCTGCCTCCCCTCCAGGAGTGTGAGCTAAACCATGAGTCCCTCGCCTCTCTTCCAGGAGAAAAAAGATAAGAAATAAAGACACCCCCTCCCCGGAAGGAAACACCACCTTCTCCGTACCCCCTCCCAAGTCTCCAGGGGGTAAGAATTGCCTTTGCAGCAGTCCCCCTCCCCCCCAGTCACTCCTGGTCAGCCCCCTGGGGGTTTCCATTAGGCTCTGGGGCCTGGGTGGGCAGTGGGGGGAGTGAGGCTTCCTTCTGCCCCCTCTCACTTCACGTTCAAGTATCCGGCACCATCCAGGCCCTAGCACTCCCTGGCTCCCCAATCCACCTGCATGGAAAGAAACCGAGCCCCTTCCTGCTGCCTCGCCAGCCTGCTCTCAGCCCAGGGGCTGACCTGGCCCTGGCCAGGAGCTGCCTGCAAGGGCATTCTCACGCCACCTGCCCCCAGTGCTGGGGGAAGCTGAGCTCCCTCATCCCCTTCCCCTTCAATGTCCCTCTGGGCCAGGCAGAGTCCTGTTTCCAGGCTCCCAGACTCCAGCTGCGGCTGGAAGTGGGGGTCTGGAGCTTGAGCAATTTCCAGCAGTCACTCTGACCAAGGGTATTCTTCTCCCAGAAAGCTCCGAGGCTCTCCGGATCCCCCTGAAACCAAGTCACTTCTCCTGTCCCCCCACGTCGCTACTCGCCCCCGTCAGGGCCTCTGAGTCCTTACCCCAGTCCTTGGCAGAGAGGGCAGCCGGCTGCTCTGCCCACCGGGAGAAGCTCCCCCAGTTCCGCCCTGCACAGGCTCCCCCAGCCCAAGCTGAGCCTCCCAGGCGCCCTCCCTCCCGGTTCTCAGACTCTGGTCCTACTCACTAGGGGAGGTGCGGAGCTCGGTGCCCAGCAGCTCCCGGGACCCGCTGCCAGAAGACAGGCCTGGGGGCCCCGCGGGGGGCCCGGAGCCGGGAGGCCCCCCTGTGCTCTTGGTGAAGATGCCGCTGATAAACTTGAGCATCTTGCGATCCCGAGTGGACGCTCGGCCCCCCTCCCGGCCCCGCTTCAGCCCCGGAGCTGGGGGCTCCAGGGCGTTTGGCGGTGCAGGCCCCGTGGGCATCGCGGAGGCGACGGTGAGAGCAGCGCCTGGAGCCGAGGTGGCCGGGATGGTTAGTGGAGGAGGAGAGCCGGCAGGTGGTCCGGGGTGCAAGTCACTGTTGTCCAAGGTCTTACTCTTGCCTTTCCGGGGGGACAGCTTCCCTCGGGCTCCGGGCCCCGCTCCGACCCCACCGGAGGTCGTGGCTGCCGTGCCTCCCGCCCCTGCGGCGGCCGCGGCGGAAGCTCCCGTCCCGGCGCTGCTCTTTGACCCCTTGACCCTGGGCTTGCCCTCGCTCTCGGGCCATGACAGGCGGCTCCCCGCGCCCTTGCCCGCGCCGGCTTTGGCGCCACTCGTGGTCACGGTCTTGCAAGGCTTGGGAGCCGGCGGGGGAGGCGCCACCTTCAGCCTCCGGCTGCCAGTGCCCGGGTGCGGGGAGGACGAGCCGGGGACGCCCCCTCCCGCCCGGCCTTCAGGTTCTGGGCCCCCCCAGCTCGGGCTGCTGAGCAGGGGGCGCCGGGAGGAGGTGGGAGCGGCCCCGGGCTTGGGGTCGGGGCTCAGCCCCCCGGAAAGCGGGGGCCCCGGAGGGGCGGCCCAGAGGGAGAGGCGGCGGCCGGGAGCCGGGGAGACGGGGCGGGCGGGGCTGGCCGGAACCGGGGACAGGGCGGGGGTCTCGGCGCCCTCGGCGCCCCCCGCGCCCGCGCTGCTCGTGCTGATCCACAGCGCATCCTGCCGGTGGAAGAGACGCTCGTGCCGCTTCTTGCCCGGCTCCTCCGAGCCTCGGGGGCTGCCGGGATCCCCAGTCTCCGCGCCTCTGGTCCCAGGGGCGCGGGCTGCGACCGCAGACGGGGAAGGCGGCGGCGGAGGCACCGACTCGAGCTTGACCAGGGTCAGCGAGATGAGGTAGGTCGTTGTCCGGCGCTGAAGCGCGCCCGCGCCCCGGCTCATGGGGCCCCGAGACCCCCGAGCTGGGGAGGGGAGGGGACTCCCCTGGACTGCCTCAGGGGGGCCCGGCCATGGGGCCGCCCTGCTCGCCGCCCCCAGCCCCCGGACCCCGCTGAGCCCCCGGCCCGGCTCCGCTGTCGCCGCCGCCTCCGCCGCCTCCGCTTGCGCCCCCCTCCCATCACACGGGGCGCCCCCTCCCCATGCTCCCCGCCCTGCGCCCCCACCCCGTCGGAGCCCCGGGACCTTGGTGCTGCTCCAGGGAGGCGCGCCGGGCCGTGCACCCCGGCCTGGGTGGGGGCGCTGAATGGGCGGGGAGGGCGGGGAAGACAGGAGTGGGGGCAAATAGGGGAGAGGGAGGGAAAGGGGGACCTGAGGCTTGGGGAGAAGAGGAATGGGTGCGGGGGAGGCAGAGGCGGGGAATGGGCACTGAGGGACAGGGGCCACGGGGGAGGGTCGGGAGGGGGTCCCTAGGAGGGTGGGGAGCTAAACGGGGCTGGTCGTGCGGGGGATTCGCAGGGGCGCGGGGAGGATGCTGGGGATGGAGATACAGTCGCCGGCGGGGGAGGAAGGGGGGAAGCCGGAGGGGTGGGGACCCACGGGTGTGGGGTCTGGGAGGGGAGGGGCGTGAGATCCGGGCGAAGGGTCCTGGGGGCTCGCCGGGGCTCGGCTCGGTCCGGATGCGCGCTGTGTCCGGGCGCTCCCCTCACATTGAGGAGGAGGCAGCCCCCACCCCCCCATCGCTCCCCCACCTTCTCTCTACCAGCACGGCTGTCTGCGAAGGCGGTGCAAAATCCAGGACTGGATTTCCCTCCCAAACCCTGGGCTGGATTCCCTGGAACTTGGACTCACCTACTCCAACACACGAGCCCCCTCCCCAGCGCAGCACAGTCAGGGAGCGCGACTGTTGGGTGCGGCATTTAAGGACTAGGGTAAAAGGCAGTCTACGCGTGAACAGGCCACGGCGGAAACGGAGCACGTTCTGGGGAAGCTGATGCAGAAAAGCGGAGAACTCGGAAATGCCTTTCCCAGGACCCCTGGTCTCCCCCAGGCACTTGCATGTGCTCCTTCCCCATCACCCAGCCCTCTCGCCCCCCTCCACCCCCACTCAGGCAATACATCCACGAGGCCACGCTTGGAACACAACTCTCCCAAAGTGAACTTGAAAAGTGCTCCCTGGGGACGCGGACAAACATGGAACTTAGCAGGATAGGAAGGAGGGGAGGGTGCCTCCTGCAGGGAGAGACCTGGGGGCTCGGAACAGCCCAGGCCGAAATGTGAGTCAAAGGCTGCAGCTGGAGGTGGAAGGAGAAGGACTATGTCTACAGACTGACACCCCCCCCCCCATGCTAAAATGCATCCCGTCTCCATAGCAACCCCAGCTCCAAGAGTGCCTCAGAAACAGCGGGGATAAGCCGAGAGGAGGGATCCGCATACATGGTGGTGTATGTGTGTGTGTGAGGGGAGGGGGGGGCGCCATGTGATTTGGGGTTCATGGAGGCACCACCCTCACAACTAGTTACCCACATGTGGGTTATTTAGCGCCCCCCCCCCCGAATATAAGGCGCCCCTCAGTTCCTGTACCTCCCACTCTCTAGGGACCCTGCAGTGCAAGGCGCACTGTCCTCAAGCCGGGGAAGAAGTATCCAGGGGTTAGGCCTATGGGGAACGGAGATGGAGACCCCGCCCCAGCCACCACCAGGCTGGGGCGGGAGTTAGGTGAGGCCTCCCGCCAGCCTTGGAAAACCCACCCTTGGGCTCGGGGAGTCTCAGCGTTCCCCTAATTTGGCGTCCCATCCTCCTGACGCAGCCGAGACTATAATAGTGCTGTCGTGGGCGGCTCTTGGAGGCAGGAGCCCGTGGCGTGCGCGGCCTGGTAGGGGTGGAGGGTGGAGGGCGGTACTGGGATGCTGGATACCCTTTGTTTCCCCCTAGACCTGTACCCAATCGATCGGCAGCCTCCCCCCACCCCGCCCTTGCAGCGTCAAGATGACACCATCCCTAGGACAGGAGACCCTTCAGTAGTCTTTTCTAGAAGAGAGTGAAGGAGATTTGTTGATTCTGGCTTAATTTTTTTTTTCCTTCCATCGGTGGCCTCAGTTTCCTTATATTCAAAAGGAACAGAGTCCTGACTCCTGGGGAGAGTGGAACAAATCACTTACGAAGAGTGGAGTCTTCTCAGAGGTTCCAGCCTCTCCCCCCCCCCCCCCCTCCTTCTCCAGAGCTGAGCAGAGGCCTCTACCTGCCCTAGACATGTCCTCTCCCCCCTTTTTTCCTACAGGAATGGGGCTTGGAGTTCCTCCCTAGGAGGCCCCATGGGGCCACTCCCCCCCACCCCCACCCCCGTCTGCCTTTCCAACAATGAATGCTGTAGGGAAGGTGTCAGCTCTAGTTCTTGGCAAAGGGTGGGGGACAGGAGGCACCAGCGTCAGAAGGGCAATAGGGAGGGTATTATCAGACTGTTCCCTTAGGAACCCGAACCAAACTGTTCCTTCCAAAAGCTGGGCTCTGGTGGCCTTTTCTATCAGAGAGATCTGGCAGGAGGTCTTCTTCACTGCCCCCATCTGCCACCCCCAAGTAGGCAGCTAAAAATGGAGAGGCTGGAAGAGACCAGGATATGGAGGATGTGCTTCTCCCAGACACTTTCATGAGCAAAGGAGTCTGCTTTTGTTAGCTCTCTGCCACCTCAGAGGTAATGAGAGGAGAACAGTCCGGAGAGACCTCCAGTTCCATCAGTTCCTTAGTGGTGGTGCCTCATGGATGGATGAGCCCTTCCTGCCAGGGCCCCACCACAGCGTTGAAGCTGGGGTGGGCAGGAGGATGTGGCGGATGGTGTTGCCATGGCAGCACTTCCTTCCTGTATTGTCATCACTTGTGCTAATGGCACTAAGAAGGTAGAGCGGAAGGTGTGTGGGGGGAAGACAGGAACAGGAGCATGGGGAAGAGAGGGGACCAAGAGTCCTGGGGGACTTCTCTGCACTTTGGCTGTGCAGAGCATGCTGCGTGAACGTTCGTGTGTGCCTGGGAACCTGGGATTCTCTTTTAATGTGTGTACGCATTTGTGTGTGTGTTTCTCTGTACAGCTGGAGAACAAGAGGTCACTGATCCCTCGTGGGTCCTGGGAATGAACACATTATCCAGTCCCAGAACCTCCTGCCCCAGACTGCTTCCTGCCCCGGATTCCCCAGGCAGGGTCCAAGCCTACCCCATGCTCACCCACTTCTCCCTTTCCAGGAAGGTCAGCTCAGCAGTGACCTGTATTTTGATCCCCTAGGACAGTGGTTCTCAACCTTCTGGCCCTTCAAATACAGTTCCTCATGTTGTGACCCAACCATAAAATTATTTTCGTTGCTACTTCATAACCGTAATGTTGCGAATCGTAATGTAAATATCTGATATGCAGGATGGTCTTAAGCGACCCCTGTGAAAGGGTTGTTCAACCGCCAAAGGGGTCGCGACCCACAGGTTGAGAACCGCTGCTTTAGGAGCAGGCTCAGAGTTGGGGAAAGAGGAAGAATGACACCTCCCATGTCCTTTTCCATCTTTTCCAAATGTATTCTTCCCCTAAATCCCAGCTCCACCTTGGGGACTACTAGGAAGTGGCTTACTGGGAAATGATGTATGACCCATTAAACCCTTCTCTGCCCCTTCTGGCCCCCGAGACCCCCAAGTTGGGAGCTAACCCTTCTCTTACCTTGTATGCTGTTCAGTGAGGCCCGGATGCTGTCACGAAGTTCCGAGTCGCCCACCCTCTCTGTCAGTTTCCTGAGGCGGCTTAGCGCCTGCTTGGCTACCTCATGCCGTCTGACTTCTGCTCTCACTGCAGCTACAGCCAGCTGCCTCTGGGCGTGCATGTTACCCAAACCTGCCCTGCCAGGCTAACAGCAACCTCTGGCCCTGAAGCCCATGGCCCCCAGCCCCCAAACTCCAGCAGGCCCCTTCTGCTGTGCCCCAGAACTCCCCGCCCCTGCCCGCCCTTCCGTCTGTCGGCCTCACTTCCTGACTGGTAAGTTTCAAACCCACAGCCTGGGTCAGCACTACCTCCTGCACCTCCCACTCCCTCTAGTGTTGGCCCATCAGCTCTGCCAGCCAGCCTCTGCTAAGATTCCCCTGTCAGGTGGATAGAGAAACCTTAATAAGCATCCAAGCATCCTAGGGCCTCCTGTGGGAGGTGGCTAATTAAGATGGGTGTTCGTGCTGGGAGAATGTCGCAAGCCAGGTCCCAGGTGCAATCCTAAACTCTGGGTGACCTACAGATTTGTGTTCAGTCTCAAGCTCGCAGGAATTCATACACACTTGGCCTGTCACTCTTAGAGGCCTGCATTCCAGTTTATAGTTGTAATCACCACCCACTCTACACATCTAAAGAGCTTACATCCTTACCTCTTGCAATGTAACCCTTCCTCCGCCAGCTACCACATCCTGGTTAAAAGGGTCAAGGGGTCAAGCAGTTATGGGGAGAATAGGTTATGGAGAAGGACAGTAACCTATAACCAGGCAAAACCACCGTGCTCCATGTTCAATTATTTCCTTAATAATTAACTTGTCTATAACACAATAGTTAACAACACACCTTCATATATATCATCTTCATGACAGGCCCAAGGGGTAGGATTATTATTCAGCAAAGAAAACTGAAGCTCAGAGAGGCCAATAGAAAGTGAAACAAAATGATGGCTCTAGGTCTTCTAATTCTGATACCCTTTCACCACACGAATTGGTTGGCTGATTGCCAACCAGTCCCCCTTAACCCTAATGCCATTGTCTTGCTCTTGATTTAGGACCAGAAAAAGAAGAGGCTAGATGCGGAATTCAAGAACAGACCAAAGATGCAGGGAGGATGAGGGGAGAAATGGTGGATGGTTTGATCTAATTACTTTGTTTCAAAACTCCAACTTTTCTGGCCCTGCCAAATGTCTGTTCTTCTGCATATCTTCATGATATCAATTTATAAAAGATAGGGGATTGTAACTATATGAATATTTCTGTAGCTGGAGATAGGAAACTGAGGTTGAGGTTACCCACTGGAACCTATAAAATTGTCTGAACAATAACTTACACTTAGCCCTAGCTGGTTTGGCTCAATGGATAGAGTGTCAGTCTGTGGACTGAAGGGTCCCAGGTTTGATTCCGCCCAAGGGCACATGCCTGGGTTGCCGGCCCGATCCCCAGTAGGGGGCGTGCAGAAGGCAGCCAATCAATGATTCTCTCTCACCATTGATATATCTATCCCTCTCTCCCTCTCCCTTCCTCTCTAAAATCAATAAAATATATTAAAAAATAACTTACACTTAGTATTTACTATGTGTCAGGTAGTGTTTAAAGTATTTTATTATATTAACTCATGCAGTCCTCACAACTCAAGAGGTAGGTATATTGTTATTTATCCCCATTTCACAGATGAGGAAACAGGCACAGAAAGCTTAACTAACTGGCCAAAGATTACACAGTGACTGGAAAATTGGAACCATGCAGTCTGCTGGCTATAAGACCATATGCTGCTTCTGCAGTCATTGAATCCAAGTACACACATACTTGAATCGTTCTGGGGGTTGAAAGGAGGTTTTTCATTTGTACTCCTTTTAAGACTGCTTCTTCCTCTTTTCCCTTTCCCATAAAATGGCAGCGTGTCCAGGCACTTGTTCTATAATAAACATGTTGACCAACCATCCACTGTGCCCACCCCAGAGTGAAAATGTGTGACTGTTCCTTACTCTCAGATTTATTCATATTCCAGACCCCTCCCTTCGTCATTTTTTGCAAGCTCTGGACCAGGCATGTGTTCTGAAGGCATCAGGCACACCCATGTCTGTGGTTTTGTCACATACAGTAATGCACTGACCAAGGCTGCGGTTTTACACATTTAATATCGAGTATATTCACACCCGTTAGGGAGGGATATGGAACAGGACATGTGTACTAGTGGACATGCTTGCAAATGTGTAAGGGTTTGCTGGGTATTGCTGTGCCCAAACCGGGACCTCTGTGGTTGGGCTAAATAACTCAGTATTTTGCTCCTCTGGGTGTTCCGAGTGTGATGCAATAACAACAAACAATGGCATCATCATGAGGTCACTGCAGGACAAGGGAGGAGCCCATTCGCCTAGCCCCGGCAGCCCTGTCTTCTCTCTCTTCGCCGGAGTTTCTCCAAAGCCTCCTCTCCGGGATTAGCCTCTTCCGACTGCGACGAGGGAAAGCTTCACTTTCAATCCGGGGTTTCCAAGTTCAGGCTCCGAGCTCCAGGAGAATCTCTGCAAGCCCTGCCTCCACGCCTAAGTTCCACCCTATAAAGAACCTAAAGGAGGGGCCGGGAGGCGGGTCAGTAACGCTACGCAGGTTGATTGGCATTCAGGCCGTCGACGTCCCGTTTTAGGCCGGAGCTTCTCCAATCCAGAGGCAGGGGTGGGGCGGTGCAGGCGCAGAGAACTGGGTTTAGGTGGACTAGATTTAAAGAGACAGAAGCTGTCGGGGTCCGGGAAGACTGCCCCTAAGACCCTCTCCCTAAGTCCTTGGGACCACTTGGGTCCCCAAAGCTGGGGAGATGGTTTGCGGTGGCTTTGCCTGCTCCAAGAATGCGCTGTGCGCGCTCAACGTGGTCTACATGGTGAGGTTTTGGAGGTGGGGAAAGCTTCAAGGCGGAGAGGCGAGTGGGGAGATTATTCAGGGGACTTCCGGTGGGTAGAGGGGTGTCCTGGGTGTTCCAGGAAGATTCCCAGGAACTTCCGGCGAAGAGGGAATTCCTGGGGACTTCCGTGGGTAGAGGGGAGACTTCCGGTGATCGGAGGGTTTGTTTGGGGGTGGGGGGAATGAACTAGGGGTTGTGAGAACAAAGGCCTCTCCTTTCTGTGAACTTTAGTTTCTCCCAAAATAGAAGTGATGGATGAAGCTAAAGGTTCGGTTTTTATATTCATAGATTACTATCCTGCAGCCCTCGACCCCCACCCCTTCCCAGACATTCTGACCTCCCAGGGAAGGAGCGCCCAGGGATGTTACAGATTCCCATAGCACCTCCTCTCCTTGTAGTCCCGGGTGCCCTGTAAGGCCTTTGGCTGTGCTGCGCGCTAGATTTCTGATGTGTGTCCTGCTTTCTGTTTCCCCTAGCTGGTAGGCTTATTGCTCATCGGAGTGGCTGCTTGGGGAAAGGGCCTGGGTCTGGTGTCCAGCATCCACATCATCGGAGGAGTCATTGCTGTGGGGGTCTTCCTCCTGCTCATCGCAGTGGCTGGACTGGTGGGTGCCATTAACCACCACCAAGTACTGCTGTTCTTTGTATCCTGACGCAGAGTGATGGGCACGGTAGAACTCTTGGGAGGGCTGAATGGGCTGGGAAGAAACTAGACCTCAGGGATGTGGGGGGACATGTCTGCTCTGCTCTATGAAACTGGGGCTGATGATTTTATTGCTTCCAGCTGGCATGGTTGTCTAAGTTCTATGAATAGATGAGGTCAGATGATTGTTAGAGGCGGACCATAAAGGAATCCAGGACTTTTTTCCCATAACTCTTCCTCTCAGTACATGATCATCCTGGGGTTGGTCTTCGTCTTCCAGTTTGGAATCTCTTGGTCATGCCTGGCCATCAACCGAAGCAAACAGGTAAGGGGATACCTTTTCAAATACCTGCATTTTTCTCTAACCTCTAACTCCCTAACAATCTTGCCCCAAAGATCATTCTTAGATCACTTCCAGACGCAAGCCATTTGCTTCCCTAGGGTGTCTGGCTAATTTTCCATGACGATCTAAGACAGTGGTTCTCAACCTTCCTAATGCCGCAACCCTTTAGTACAGTTCCTCATGTTGTGGTGACCCCCAATTTCATTGTTACAAATTGAACATAAAGCATAGTGATGAATCACAAAAACAATATATGTGTTTTCCAATGGTCTTAGGCGACCCCTGTGAAAGGGTCATTTGACCCCCAAAGGGGTTGCGACCCACAGGTTGAGAACCGCTGATCTAAGAGACCTTTAGGTGGATATTTATCACTGAGTCTGTATATTTGTGATACACTCCCCCCCCCCCCCCCGGATGTTGACTTCCTTTGCTGGAGTAGAGAAATTGAGGCACTTGAACTGAGATCAAAATGGAGGGAGATTCTTAGGGTTAGCAGCATCAAATAATTTCCCTCTGCCTATATGCCCTCCAGACAGATGTCATCAATGCTTCTTGGTGGGTCATGAGCAACCAGACCCGGGATGAACTGGAAAGAAGTTTTGATTGTTGTGGCTTATTCAACCTCACAACCCTGTATCAACAAGATTATGCCTTTTGCACTGCAGTGAGTTGGCGGGGAAGGGTGGGTAGGAAAATTAGGGAAGGACAGTGGCTAAAATGGTAGATTTTAGTTTGAATAGGATTGCCTCTCTAGCAGCTCTCTTGTATTGGGGCTGTGTGCTGCTGTGTTGGGAGTGGGAATGGATCAAAAGCTATAGAGAACCAGCTAAATGGGAGTTCAATCTGTAAGATACTGATCAAAATTAGTAAATTTCTAGGGTCATTTATCCATAGGTGTCAGAACAGGGCATCTTAGCAACTCTGCATCCTCCACACACATGTTTTATCCTAGGTCTGCAAGAGCCGGAGACCCACATGCCAGATGTGTGGAGAAAAGTTTCTTAAACATTCAGATGAAGCCCTAAAAATCCTGGGGGGTGTTGGACTCTTCTTTAGCTTTACAGAGGTAACGTTCTCCAGTTCTCTCATATGCACCCTTTCTCTACATCTGTCAGTCCCAGAGATTAAGAACTGGTGCTTATCTTTTTCCCTTTGCTTCTACAGATCCTTGGTGTCTGGCTCGCAATGAGATTTCGGAATCAGAAGGATCCTCGAGCCAACCCCAGTGCCTTTCTATGAGACTTGGGATCCTTTTGACTTCTCTCCTGCTCTCCCTAAGCTTCTTCTTCCTCCCGTAGGGAAAATACAGGGTCAGTGACCTTTTTTGTTTGAGAAAGAGGAAAGGCCCTTTGCCGTCCCCTAAAGGTGACTGAACAGCCAGGCTTTCTGCCTTGACAAGACTGTGAGGAATACAGAGAAGCCTCTTCTTTCCCTGAGTGGCGATGGGAAGCTCCTGGGAGTGTATGTGATAGTATGGGGGTCGGAGTCATTCCTGGCTGTCTCCCCTCTTCTCCCTTCCACATGCTGGACCACCACCACACATCCTGGCCTGGCTCCAAGGGGAAACCAAGGACAGAGCCAGAGAGAAAACTACCAAGAAATCTTTCTTGTAATAACAGGACCCAGTTTGGGGGAAGGTCAATGAATATAAAAATAAAAGCCATTTAGATTCCATATTCAAAGAAGCAAACTGAATGCCTGCCTTGTCTTCTCTTACCAGTTGAGGGGCTCCACTGACTATAACCTAAGGAGAATCTGTAAGATTCTGCAGAGAAGTTTATCTTCCAAATGGTTTTTCCAAATCCCCAAATGGCAAAGCCAATCAAAGCAAGAACATTAAAAAAAGGAAGGAAAAAAAAAAGACCATATTTCTTTGTTTTGTTTTTTTTCCCGTATAAAAAAGGATCCCAATATCAAGGTAAGGAAGGGGAGAATAAGGGACATACTCCTTGGTGTAAAGAAACAGGAGGGCAGGAGAAGGAATAATCCCCAAAGGAGGGGAGGGAGGGGAATGTCATTAAGGCAGCCAGCAAGATATCCCTGTAAAAAGTTGGAGGAAGTGTCTCCACAGCCTCAGATAAAAAGACACAGAGCGCTTCTCCGTGGGGGGCTCTGCACTCTAGTGTTCAAAGCAAGGTAAATGACAGCTCCTCTTCTCTTGGTTCTGTTGCAGCTACTCCACTGCTCACTCTGGGTTACCTTCTTCCTTCTGTAGATAGGAGTGCTGCAGGGCTCGGAAGGCCGAGATTCGCTTGTGTGGGTTAAAAGTCAGCATCTCCTGTGAGGGGAGACAAAAGTCAGAAAATCGTGAAGAAAAAAAAACCCAAAAATGACTTTTGCTCACCCTCAACTATCCTAGCATGGGCTATGTTCTACATTCCTCTTTGTGGATGGCCAATCACAGTAGCAAAAGACTAGCCCATCTAACAACTGAGTCTCAGGAACCACAATGGTTTGGGTCCTTTTTCTACTACTAAATTTTTCACCCTAATCTCACCCCATTCCCTTGCCCAAACTCAGTACCAGCAGCAGCTGTGCTCCAGACTTCTCCATCTCCGGGATCACCGACTGCACTGGGCAGGGCCCTCTGGGGGGGAAGGCTCCTCGGGGTAGAGACACATCTCGGGGCCAGTCTTCCTCTGGAGGCAGCCCAATCAGGCTATGGGGAATGGGAAAACTCTGGTCAGAGAGGTCCTCCAAGGCTCCACCTCAGGGGCAGAGCCAAATGCTACCAGGGCTCAGCAGCAGAAAAAGACTCAGAATGAACATTTTTTTCCCCTTGCCCATCACTTACTCAAAGATTTTGCCCAATTGGTCAGCTTCAGAGTTTCCGCAGAAGAGAGGCCTAAGGTGAGAAGGGACAGCGCATCATTTTCAAAGATGTGGTAGCAGAATGGTTATTGCTTAGTGGTTCAAACAGAGAGTATGGAAACTAAAGGGATAATAAGTTCCTAATTCCATTTCAGAGCTTCTAGTTATGGACAAGATGGTCAGTAGTACTCAAGTCAGTGGTTCTCCACCTTCCTAATGCCGCGACCCTTTAACACAGTTCCTCATGTTGTGGTGACCCCCGACCATAAAATTATTTTCGTTGCTACTTCATAACTGTAATGTTGCTACTGTTATGAATCGTAATGTAAATATCTGATATGCAGGATGTATTTTCATTGTTACAAATTGAACATAAAGCATAGTGATTCATCACAAAAACAATATGTAATTATATATGTTTTCCGATGGTCTTAGGCAACCCCTGTGAAAGGGTCGTTTGACCGCCAAAGGGGTCGCGACCCACAGGTTGAGAACCACTGACTTAAGTGAAAGAATGGGCAAGATAAGGCGATGATTTTTAAGCAATCTGGGAAACTCAAAATAGTTCAGGATCCTTGGGTCCCATACTTTCGACGAAACATCTCTGCAAAGATACAGCCAACGCTCCACAAGTCCACAGGAGTTGCGTATGTAGACTGCAGAAGAACTTCCGGCGCACGATACCAGAGTGTAACCACCTAATGGGAACAAGAAGCGTGGACAGGGCCCTACGGGTTACCAGGAAGCACAACTGCTCAACTGATGTCACAAAGTACATGACTTCCCGACTGCGAGGGGCACTTCCCTACCCCCAACCAGAACCCATTTCGGCTAACATCTTTCTACTGACCACAGGTGTAAGTGCCATCTGGTAGCTGTAGATTCTGGCCAGGCCAAAGTCAGCCAGCTTGACTGTCCCACTGCTTGTCACCAGAATATTCTCCGGCTTCAGGTCTCGGTGAACAATGCAATTGGCATGCAGAAAATCCAGGCCTCTTAGAAACTGGCGCATCAGATCCTGGTTTGGAAGGGGGAGGTACAGAGGAACCGGAAACGAGGCGCCATACCTGAAATCACAATGGCTCCTACTGCCAAGGCCCCCGCGTGCCTCATTGTCTGCCCACCCCACGCACCTTGATGGTCTCCACTGGCAAGCCTGGTGGGGGTGCCTTGTCCAGATAGGTCCGTAGGTCTTGGTCCACGTGCTCAAACACCAGGGTCACTTTGGTCTCCCGGTCAGTTCGGGCGGTGGCACAGACATCCATCAGCCTGGCCGGAACAAATGGTGGGCTGCTCATGGATCAATCCCTTTTGGCCCCAACACGACCTTCCCTATTTCCTCGGGATCCCCGCTTCTCTCCAGACCACCACGCCCCTCAGAGAGGTGTCTTTCCCCCTTGAGCACCCTCTTCCAACCCTTCACCTTCTCACCGGACAACATTGGGATGCTCAAAAGCCTCCAGCCGCCGCAGTAAGGCCACCTCACGGACTGTGCTGACGGGAAGGCCCCCTCCGGCACCTCCTCCATTGGGGACTCTCACGCTCTTGAGGGCCACGAAGTGGCCACTGTGTGGATCACGGGCCTTGTACACCGTCCCGTAGGCACCAACGCCAATCTCAGCCACGGGCTCATACCGAGGGGTAGCCATTCTCAGATCAGAGAAGACCCTACAATCACAGAGACTCTACCACCGACATTCCCTTCCAGAGTTCGGATGGAATGCGCCCACAGCAACAAAGTAACTCCAGGAAAAAAACAAACAGCACAAAGACCCAGCGCCAGCACCCGTTCCCTTCCCTTCCCTTCCCTTCCCCGGTCTTCCCCGGGGCCACGCCCGCCCCTCAGGTAACACAATGACTCTCTAGCCCCAAACCCTTCAGCCACGTGAAGCCCTAGAATTTTTAAAAAATCTCTTCCTTTGGGACCGTCGCGCCTGCCACAAAGGAAGAGCCCACACGACACACCCCCTGCATCGACGATCCTACACCCCAGCCCCGAAAACGACCCTCCCACGGCCACAAAGGACCAGATTCCACCCTGCCCCCCTCCCCGCCTCCAGCGACCCCTCCGTCACCAGCCCGCGTGGGAAGCCAGGCTGGTGGAGAAAGGTCTCCATCCCTGGAAGGGGCTGCTCTTACTTCTCCCCGCGCCGGGAACTGCGGGGGCGGACCGTTATCGGGGCGCAGGAGCCGGTTTCTGCGGCGCCATACACTCAGCTCTGTCCGGAGCAGCTGGACCGCACGGGCCCGACCATAGACACAGGCCGCAAGCTAGAGCGGACCCCTCACCCCCACCCTCACCCCCACCCTCACCATGTGACCAGCTGCCAAAGAGGCGCGCGGAAACCCGGGGGGAGGGGCGAGCGCCGGACGTTCGGGGCACGTGACCAGCCACTCCTGCGCAGAGGGGCCGGGAGTGGCTGTGCCCGGTTGGGGGGCGGCGGGGAGAATGGGGAGGAGGGACGATGGCCACCACGTGACCTGTTGCTATCCCACGTGACCGCATGCTATTGCTCCGAGGAGCAGAGGTGTGGTTACGCGAAGAAGCACGTGACTAGTTGCCACTACCCAAGCGGGGTGGGGTGGTGGTTGGGGGGAGATGGGAGAGGGTGGAGTCCAAGGCGGTGCCATGGCAACCTGGGCCACCCAGATCCCAACTGCGGGCTGCGGGCCTTCTCCACTCTCACTCCTTGTTTCTCTATATGGGGGAGGGTGCGGGTGTCGGGGGGCAGGAGGTGGTGCCGTGGCCTTTCTGCTCCACTGCCATCGGGACACGTATTCTCACTTGTGTCTTTGTTTCATTCACACATTCATTCAAGTTTCTACTGAGTGCTTGCTTCCCGTGTGGATGGGGGGTTGTTCTGGGTCTGTTTGTTTTTTGGTGTCTCAGTCACAAGCCCTTTAAAGTAGTGATAAGACTATCTGTAAAGCCCTAGCAGGTTTGGCTCTGTGGATAGAGCGTTGGCCTGCGCACTAAAGAGTCCCAGGTTTGATTCCCGCCAAGGAAACGTGCTCAGTCGTGCGGGGAGCTAACAGATCCATGGTTCTCTCTCATTGATGTCTCTATCTCTCGGTCCCTCTTCTTTCCTCTCTGAAATCACTGAAAATATATATATTTTTTAAAAGACTATCTGTAAAGCCGAAACCGGTTTGGCTCAGTGGATAGAGCGTCGGCCTGCGGACTGAAAGGTCCCAGGTTCGATTCCGGTCAAGGGCATGTACCTGGGTTGCGGGCATATCCCCAGTGGGAGATGTGCAGGAGGCAGCTGATCGATGTTTCTAACTCTCTATCTCTCTCCCTTCCTCTCTGTAAAAAATCAATAAAATATATTTTTAAAAAAAATTTTAAAAGACTATTTGTAAAGATGTAGCCAACAGTGTGCACACAAAATAGGGAGTAGATAATGCCCATGTGAGGGTAAAACTAGGATTAAAGGATTGATGAAAGGCAGATTAATACAGTAATCCAACAGGAAGAGGGGCAAGGCAATGCCCTCCCCTCTTCCCAATTTCCACCCCTTCCTAGGACCACCACATGCCTTCTGGCAGAGAAGTTTTCAATGATTGGAAGATAGGTTCTTTGCCACACTAAGATATTATGATATATGTGACATATATATCATACACAGAAAAATGGATACACACACACACACACACACACACACACACACACATAGGAGTGAGCATGTGCAGGAAGTTCCCACAGCCGCTGCCCCAGACCATCACATTACATGAGAATGACTTGTGCTCTTCTGCAAACCTTGTGACTCATTATATGGCATTGTTGTGCTTTTTTTCCTCCAGTGCAAATTTTCTTAGCCCTTGCCCTTGGCCCGAACACAAACCTTTCCCAAATGGCCTCTGCTCACAGATACAGAGAAGTAGACAAGGGGCAGGTTTCTCTCTGGCTTCCCTGGTCTTACTGGCTCCAACTTCTTTATCTCCCAACCCTTTGGGAGGACGGAAGTAAGGGAAGGAAGGAAGCAGTGTCTCACTTGTGACAACTTGTCTAAAACCTGAAACCAGCCCTGGCCAGTGTAGCTGTTGACTGGGCGTCCTCCCTGCACAGAAAGGTTGCTGCTGGTTGATTCCAGGTCAGGCAGGGCACATGCCCAGGTTGGTTGCCGGCTTGATCCCCAGTAGGGGGCGTGCAGGAGGCAGCCAATCTACTGTATGTTAAACTCTCACATTAAGGTTTCTCTCTTCTCTCTTCCTCTCTCTCTAAAAATTAATAAAGTAGTCTTTAAAAATAAAATCTGAAACCATTTTACTACTCTATTTCTCATTCCTTCTATCCTAACTTCTATTCTCTTTAACCATCTGGCTGAGGATGTAAGAGTTCAGGCATGAGATGAATATAAAGCATGCTCCGGGGCAAAACGGAAGATATGTCAATAGAGATTCTCCCTCTGCATTCTGATAGTATAACTCTGAGCCCTTGCTGGTACGGGCAGCTGGGACTAGTAAGAAAAACCTTAAGCTCTGCTGGGGTAGCTCAATTGGTTAGAGCAGTGGTTGGCAAACACATTAGTCAACAGAGCCAAATATCAACAGTACGACGATTGAAATTTCTTTTGAGAGCCAAATTTTTTAAACGTAAACTATATAGGTAGGTACATTGTTATTAACTTAATTAGGGTACTCCTAAGGCTTAGGAAGAGCCACACTCAAGGGGCCAAAGAGCCGCATGTGGCTCGCGACCCGCAGTTTGCCGACCACAGGTTTAGAGCATTATCCTGATACTGGTTTGGATCTCCGGTCAGGGCACATATAAGAACCAACCAATGAATACATAAATAAGTGGAACAACAAATTGATGTCTCTCATCAATAAATAATTTTTTTTAAGAAAGAGAAAAACCTCAAGGTCAGAACTGGCTATAGGGCTTGTGAGGTGATTGTTTCATTGGCTATCTTGTTAGAATTGGTTGGTTTGTAAGCCTTCAGAAATGCTAACTGAATGTGTGTGTCAAACTTTCTACCCTAGCGCCTGGCCTTCCACATGAGCCCACCACAGCTGTCTTTAGAAGTTATATATATACACACATACACACGCATGTGTGGTGGCAGCAAGAGGGAAAGGGGGGTGGGAATAGGTGGAGGTGGGCAAAGAAGGCATAAATGGAGACTGAAAGAGACTTTGCTTTGGGCGATGGGCACATGATGCGGTGTGCAGATGATGTTTTGTTGAGTTGTACACTTAAAACCTGAATGTTTTTGTGAACCAATATCACCCCAGTAAGTTAAATTAAAAAAAAAGAAGTCATCCTCTATGTTGGCTTGGGTTCCAGCCCTTTTCTGATTCATTCATTCATCCATCCATCCAATGCATGTGAATGTTTCATAAGAGCATTACTCTCCTCAGTCACTTTCTATTGAGGAGCCTTAGTTTGGCAGTCTGTCCCTGGTTCCATACCCTCCCTTCTGTTAATTACTCTCTTACTAATTAATTTTTTCACAATGTGTTTGACCCAATGGGCTCCTCTGGAATCCCTTTTCCCTCAGCGTTGTAAAAGGGAGGAGAGGGAGGTTGTAAGTGTAAAGCAGACCTAGTAAGGGGGTAGAACTGGTTCTCAGGGTCAAGGCCCCCATATAAGCAAAGAGCTGTGTGTGTGTGTGTGTGTGTGTGTGTGTGTGTGTGTGTGCCAGAAAAGGCACTCTCATCCCTTTAGCACTCCTATCTCCCTTGCTCACTCACCTACCTCACACATTACAATCACACATTTCGTTTCTCATGCAGCCCGATCCCATCCATTACACCCTCACCTCTCTCAGTCCCACATCATGCTCACTTTTCAGTCCTTTGTGTAGAAGTGTTTACTGCTTGAGTCTTTCTCTTGCTCACTTACCTCCCTCAACCATAGACCCCTTGCACAGCCTTTCCTCTGCACACTCCCATTTTGCACAAGCCTCTCCCTCCCTGGTGCACCTGCGTCTTTGAGCACCCACTCCCCTTCCCCCCTCACCCGTTCACACACCTACTCTCCTACCAGTGTGCACACTCTCCTTTCTCGGACACCCCCCTCCCTCCATCCTCCCCTGGGCTGCACACTCGCCCCCGCCTCTAGGGACACCTGCTCTTGCCGGGCAGGGCGGGGATGCGCAGCCGCGGCCACTGCTCCTCTCCCCCTCCCCGCCCCGCCCCTCCCTCCATCCCTCACCGGCTCCCCGGCTCCCGCCCCGCCCGCCCCTCCCGCCCGCCGCTCCGGGGGTGGGGGGGTCTCCGCCGCCGCCGCCGCCGCCGGAAGGAGCCGCCATTTGCCACCGCCGAGCGCACGGGCCGAGCCGAGACGGAGCCGGGAGCCGAAGCGGGACTGGGGCCGGGAGCACGGCGATGGGGGGCGGCTCCGCCGCAGGAGGATCCGGGCGCGTAATCCCGGGGGTCCGGCCCGCTCCGGACCCAGACCCGCGGGGCGCGGTACCCTGAACCCCCTCCCCGCCCACCGCCCGGGCCATGGCCGCCCGCCCCGCCGCCCCCGGGCCGCCCGCCCTCCCGGCGCCGCCAGCCCCGAAGCCCCGGCGGTGGCGGCCGTGAACGGCGCTCCCAGGCCCCGAGGACCCCGGCGGGGCTGGGCTCCCCGGTGCGCGCCCCCTTTCCGGCCTTGCCCTCTCCCTTCCCCCGCCGCCCGGAGCCCCTGCGCGCCGCCCCCCGCCCCCCGGCGCCCGGACGATGCTCAAGTCGCGGCTCCGCATGTTCCTGAACGAGCTGAAGCTGCTGGTGCTGACGGGCGGGGGGCGGCCCCGCGCCGAGCCGCAGCCCCGGGGGGGCGGGGGGAGCGGCTGCGGCTGGGCGCCCTTCGCCGGCTGCGCGGCCCGGGACGAGGGCGACGGCGACGAGGAGGAGTACTACGGGCCGGGGCCGCGCGCGCGGGGCCTGGCCGGCGACAAGGAGCCGCGGGCCGGACCCCCGCCGCCGCCCGCGCCGCCGCCGCCCCCGGGCGCGCTGGACGCCCTGTCGCTCAGCAGCAGCCTGGACAGCGGGCTGCGGACCCCCCAGTGCCGGATCTGCTTCCAGGGCCCCGAGCAGGTCAGGCCGGGCCGGGCGCTCGCGGGGCGGGGCCGGGCGGGGTGGCGGCGCCCACCTGGGGCGCCCGGGGAGACCGCGGACGGGGGGCGGGGCCTGGGAGGCTGGGCGGGACCCGGCACCCGAGTGGGACTCGGGGGAGGTTGCGGGGCCGGCTGGAGACGCCCGCAGCGTCTGTTGGAGGTGGAGGGGGATGAGGGGTCGCCAGGAAGGGGTGGGACTTTCTCCCGGCGAAGCTCAACATCCCTCGCCCACGATCGGGGACTGCCTTCCTCCCTCCCCCGGCCTCTCCCCCTGGGGTCTTTGTCGGCTGGGGAGGTGGCCGAGGAGAGCGCTGGTTTCCACCTGGAAGGGAGGGGCCCAGCCGGCGCCCTGGCCTCATTCAGCGTTTCTCTCCGTGGGGCACTTTTCTCCACTTCCCGTTCTGCAACTTTCCATCTCATTGCAAAGAGTACTCTTTGTTTAAATGTTATGGACAAAGTTGTCTCGGGGTAGTGCAGGGGATGTCTCTATGCAGTGAGACATATTTCCTGGATTAAAAGGGAACACCTGCTCCCTCCCCCCCCCCCCCGAATTTCTTCTCCCTTTTGATACTTGGAAACGGAGGACTCACCCAGCCCAGTGCGCGCCACACCTGTGACATGCTTTACGGCGATGGAAGGGGAGGAAGGCCTGGCTCTGAAGCTCTAACCCTAACCCTTCAGATCCTAAGGGGTAGCCTTCCAGTCGGGACGCCTTAAAGACCACCCTCTCCAAATGCTGGGAAAAGAGAAGACCCATTTCCCCACCTCCGCTCCAGTCCCTTTTCATCCTCATCTGTTTGGTCAGGGAAGTTTACCTTGCGCTCTAACTTTTTTCTTTTGTCCTGCAGCCTTAGCCTCTTGCCCTCTGTGGGGTGAAAGGCCTGAGCTTTTCTAAGGTGGGACTATGACTGATCTCCCAGAGCGGAGAGGAGTGGGTCCCGGTGGTGCTAGCTGACAGGGACTGTCGTCACTCTTCCTCCAGGGGGAGCTCCTGAGCCCCTGCCGCTGTGACGGCTCCGTGCGCTGCACGCACCAGCCCTGCCTCATCCGCTGGATTAGCGAGAGGGGCTCCTGGAGCTGTGAGCTCTGCTACTTCAAGTATCAGGTCCTGGCGATCAGCACCAAGAACCCACTGCAGGTGAGGTGCACGGAGAGGACTCTCGGATTGGAGTAAGGGCCTTTCAGCATTCAGAGTCAGGAACCCTCCGGGGAGCCTATTTCATCCATTTATTTACCCCTCCCCACAATTTCCTGTCTTTCTGTAAATCCTCCCTTTCTTCACTTATTTATAAAGACACTATTGCATGCCACCTTTATTCCAGGCACTGTTCTAAGCACTGCACTGGGACAACAAAAAAGAAAAAGATAGTAATATCAATGAGGATAGCAATTATGTAGTGTTTTCTGTGTGTCAAGCTCTTGGTGTGTATTAACTCTTTTAATCATCATAATAATTCTATTAGTTATATACCATTATTATCCCCATCTTAAAGATTGGTGCACAAAGAGATTGGAAAACTTGCCCAAGGTTACTCAGCCAGGAAGTGATGGAGTTAGAATTTGGAATTCAAACCTAGATGGTCTGGCTTCAGAGCACTTGCCTGATCCTGCCTTTCTAAACTAGGACAGACACATGGTTTCAAACAACTTGAGCAGTGCCACAGGCTAGGTTTGATCAGGGCACAGAAGAGACAGGTGTTAATCCTGCCGGAAGGGTTCCAGGAAGGCTCCGGGAGCATCCTCCTTTTCAGGGCTAACCATCACCTGGCCCTCCATGTCTTTCTGTGACTTTTTGGAACCCTTTCTCTCACACAGTGGCAAGCCATCTCCCTGACAGTCATTGAGAAGGTCCAGATTGCGGCCATAGTTCTGGGCTCTCTCTTCCTCGTCGCCAGCATCTCCTGGCTCATCTGGTCTTCACTCAGCCCTTCAGCCAAGTGGCAACGACAGGATCTGCTATTTCAGATCTGCTACGGCATGTATGGCTTCATGGATGTCGTCTGCATAGGTGAGGGCACCTCTCCCCCTTTGACCTGAGGAGCAACTTCCTCTAACTCAGTGGTTATCAACCTTCTGGCCCTTTAAATACAGTTCCTCATGTTGTGACCCAACCATAACATTATTTTTGTTGCTACTTCATAACTGTAATGTTGCTACTGTTATGAATCGTAATGTAAATATCTGATATGCAGGATGTTCTTAGGCGACCCCTGTGAAAGGGTCGTTCGACCGCCAAAGGGGTCGCGACCCACAGGTTGAGAACCGCTGCACTCATACACTTAACTTTCCCTCCCCATTCCTTCAGCTTTATGGCCACGTTTTCTACCATTGAGAGCCCTTAGGGCTACCTTGGTGCCCCTCCCTTCCCAGCTTCTCCAAGTCTTTTGCAACCCTATCTCCTCACTCTGGAAAATGCTTGCTTCAGCACCTCTGGCCTAGGTCTGGGCAGCAGTTGACCCTGGATATCTTATCCCTCTTGCTTAGGACTCATTGTCCATGAAGGCTCCTCTGTCTACCGCATCTTCAAACGCTGGCAGGCAGTGAACCAGCAGTGGAAGGTCCTGAATTATGACAAGACCAAGGACATAGGAGGAGATGCAGGGGGCGGGACGGCAGGGAAGCCAGGCCCCAGGACCTCACGGACGGGCCCTCCCTCTGGGGCCACCAGCCGACCCCCGGCTGCCCAGCGCATGCGGACGCTCTTGCCTCAGCGCTGTGGTTACACAATCCTGCACCTCCTTGGACAGCTTCGGCCACCAGATGCGCGTTCTAGTTCCCATTCCGGCCGAGAGGTTGTCATGAGGGTCACCACAGTCTGAACTGAACTCCAGGAGCGGGGATCTTGAGTCAATGCGTCGGCCAGAGATGAGCTATCATGGCTGCTGGAGGTACCACCTGGACCAGATGTTTGGGGCACACTGCTCCCACCACTGAAGATCTCTGTGGGCAGCCTCAAGCTGGAGACATTGTCTGGCTTCTGCCCACTGGGTGGAGTCACTTGGATGACATTCCATTCCCCACACTCATCCTGGGGCAGCCAGTGGGCAAGTGGGGAGAACAGCTTTTCTTCCCCAGAGAACCGTCCTTACCTCAGCTCCTAGGGCCTCCAGCCCCTCAGCTCTATCATGGTGACTTGGTGAGGGGGAACCAATGCCAGAAGAAAGGGGCTGTAGACCCCCCCATTCCCCACCCCATGGCCACAGGGCAGCTGGCAATAAGACTAGTATACATTGACCTCCCGTTCCCTGCATGAGGGCGGGGGGACTTCCCCTGCTCTGCCCCCCATTGCATGGGGGGAGGGCATAAAGAATCATTTATATGCACGTGGAGACTCCTTTCTCATCTGGGGCTTCTCTGGAGGGTTGGGAGGTGTGGGGAGGTTTCTCTGCAGAGGTTACAAATCCCAAATGCAGCAGTGGGTTCTGAATTGGAGGTGTAACTCCCACTTGCTGGTGAATAATTCATGTTGGCTGCTAGATGGCAATGCTCAGAGGTATCTAATGGGTGGAACTACCACCTCCAAGTTTGTGATTTACAAAATAATCTCTCCACTGTGGTTTTCCTGTCTACCTCATAGGGTTGGAATGAGGATAGAGAAGGGGCAGGTTGCGCCCAGCCAGCATGGCTCAGTGGTTGAGCATCGACCTATGAACCAGAAGGTCACGGTTCGATTCCCGGTCAGGGCATATGCCCAGGTTTCGGACTCAATCCCCAGTGTGGGGTTTGCAGGAGGCAGCTGATCAATGACTCTCTCTCATCATTGATGTTTCTATCTCTCTCTTCCTCTCCCTTCCTCTCTGTTATAAATAAAAATATATTTAAAAAAAGAAGAAGAAGGGACAGGTTGAATGCCATTGCAAAGAAAATCAATGATGGCATAAAATGATTTATACTGTAGATGATGGTCCATTTATTTCAAATAATAGCTGGTTAACAAATTGCAAAATGTGTTTTTCATCTGGAATTGCACAGAGCCTTGGAAATGTGTGTTGAGTGTCATTGATATGTAAATATGAGGGAAACTAGACATTGCAAATGTGAAGGATGGTGGTTATTTGTAAGAATGAGAGCTCCTCCAATGCTCTACACGTGGGGTCAGAGGAAGGCTGGAGCTCTCCTTCTTGCTCTGGGGATGATTTGGATTCTTAGTCCTTCTCAGGTACTGTGCTCACCCGGAGAAGTGGTGTGAAGTGAATTTGGACTTATTTGAAGTGAGACGGACAGAATCCTTCCATGATATGAGTCTCCAGCTTATAGGTCTGATCCTGCTGTGTCTCAGCTAGTGGTATTAACTGGAAGTATTGTGCTTGGAGACAGCAGCGTAGAGGGCAGTTGTCTATAGAGAAAATTTGGGGAGGACTGGTTAAAATGTGGATCAGCCTAAGCCTCAGCCCTTTCTCCTGAGGTCTTGGAGCTGTGTATTATATGAATGATGGTATCTTTTCAGTGAACTACTCATCAGCAATTAAATTAATTACTTCACACTTTGCTAAAGTCAGATCCAGAGGCCTTTCCTATTATTAGTCCTTCTCTCAGAGAAGGTCTGCTCTATATGCTCCCTGGGGATGTTTTGGGGAAAAATGCTTATCTGTTAAAGGTCACATATCCTTGCCTGGGTATTGGTTATCTCTTATCCCACTCTAAAAGGGGTCTTCGCTGCTGTCCATGGTGCTAGCACCCAGACTTGCCTGGAGGTATAGATACCAAAGTCACCTGGACGTGTGGGATGTGTATCACCTCCAGGAATCAACATGGAGAGGGAACTGAGGCTGAGCAATATTCTGCTCCCCTCCCCCCTCCCCCATTTTCCAGTGGAAAATTGTTTCTCCAGAGAAGTAACCTTCCACATTCCCTACTTGAGCAGACAGAAGAGCCAGACTTTACTGATTTGCTATTCACAGGATAGCTGGTGGGGACCAGCTGTCAGATGGGAGACAGCAAATCAGAGTGACTACTAGTGCCTATCATGGCAGATAGGGTTCAGGTAGGTACCACATAGTTGGGGTTTCCTGTGCCAAGCCTGGGCTGCCCCCGTGATGGCCCACATGGAAATTTAAATAATCCCAAGATCATAGGCACACAAACACACTGTCTCCATTTGGACTCTAGGTCCTAAAACCAGGCCAAGTGAGACACTATATTCCTCTTCCTTTCAGTACCATTAGATGTCTTGGTATTGGGTTGGGACCAGCAATCAGTACTGTCCCCTATCCTTCCCTTTTCCACCTTAAAGAGAATCTTATCCAGAAAAGGGGTCATAGTAACTGTTGCCATCCTCAAGTGAGCAGTCCAACTTGCCCAGTGGGGAGTGTGGGTGTCAGAGCCTGCATCACTAAGTCCAGGGGAAAGGGTCTGAGAGGAATTGGGGCTTTATTCTTTCAAAGCTCAAGTCGGCAAAAAATCAGCTCACTGAAGTTTGGGTTGAGTTTAGTGATAGGGGAATGGGGATGGGGATCGAGTATAGTACAGGAATTGAGAGAAGGGACAGTAAAGGGACAACCTGCCCCTCTATAGATTTTACATAAATAGATAACTCCCCAGAAGGCTTGGTGGCTAATGAAGTTTCTGTGGTCAGGGAGCCATGTCTAGGGCAGGGGGTTGAGGTGGTGGGGAGGAGGAGGCAGTGTGAAGTGAAATCTCCATCTACATCTGGCTCATTGGAATGGGGTGTGGAAGGAGCAGGAGGAAAGGGGACAAGTCCTGACATGGGGAGGGTAATCTGGGCTACCCTCAGAGTGTGCTGAGAGATTGATTTATATGGAAGATGAGTTCATCTGTATACAGCACAAGGGGAGGGCTGTGCCCAACTTCTGGGGGGCCAGAGAGTGCTGACTCAGGGCAACAGGCTCCCTCTGCCCAGCCCCTTTCTGCTTGGTGCCCCAGGGCTCCTGGCCACCCCCACACTGAGCTTTCATCCTGTCTGACTTCATTTCTCTGGTTGTATCCGGTCTTCCTCCAAAGGAAAAGACCTTGGAGCAATTTTCCCAGAGAGGTCAGAGTGGCCATTCTAGGATGTCCTTCAGTTCAGATTCCAAAAACACTTCTACCAAAGAGTCAGCCGCCTCTGGCCATCTCTGTAAATCCCTAGCTCTGGCCCTTTCTTACAGCTAGCCCTGTGGTTACTTCTCACCACCACTCTCTTACTCTCCTCCAGGGAGCCAGACTTGGCTGTTCCCACTCCAGACAGAAACGTGTCTGGGTTTGTGATGCAAACCCCTCTTCCAGGTATCTAGACCTCCCATGCTATTGGGGTCAATCCCTGGGCCTGAGAAAACAAGGTCAGGGATTTGGGTGAGGGTCTTGCCTCCAGGTCTTGTAGGAAGTGAGAGTGGGAGAGAAATAAGTCAAAAGTCAAGGAGGGAACATTCAAATTTTTTTAATTTCAAAACTGTGAATATTTAAAAATATCAATATGTAAAAGGAAGGCATATACAAGGAAAGGTGCAGAGATGTCTCTGTCTGGGAACTAAGTCAAGCAACTCAATAGTGACCAGAGAGGCAAGGATCATTTTTAAAAAATCATAAACCAGGCAAAGGCAGATTCACCCTTCTAGAGGCAAGGTGAGGAAGGAACGGGGTAGGCAGAGCCTGGTAAGCTGCTCCCCGCTTCTGCCACATGGTCCAGATTCAATCTGAGATTTTGCGTGTCACCCAGGGACAGGCCCTGGCAGGGGTATAAACACTGAATAAGGCCTCATCCTTCCTCTCAAAGAGCTCACATGCAAGGAAGACCAACCAGGCGCAGACCAGATGCACAATTACTTAGCTCATGTCATGTAAAGAGCTAGTCAGCAGCATCTATGAACACTGTGGAGCCCCCGAAGGGCGCTGGTGGAATTCGTCCTCAGGTCACCCAGCATTATTAGTTAAAAGTCTGAGCTGGCCCTTGAAGGATGCATATGATATGATCAGGAAAAGGGCTGGGCAGCAGAGGGACTGTGGTTTTCTCCGGGCCTGCTGGGTCAGGCCAAATGCATACTTCACACCTTGGCCAGGACTGCCTCAAACCCTTTGCTATGATCATTCTGACTAGTGTGATGAGATAGACAGGTCTCAGGGGAAATACACATCTCTTGGTCTTGTGCCTAATAAACCCCTATGATGAGAGAAAAGGTAACAGCCTCCTTCCCAAGGACTATCTGTCCACAAACTGTAGGTTGATGCTCCTCTCAGGTACCAGGACAGTCCGGGTCATGGGTCTGATTGGGGCAGCGCCTGGCTCAGGCCGTACCTCAAAGTGGGTCAAGATCTGAAAAGTGAGGAAGAAAGCTATCATTATGGGAGGAGTCTACAATGGTGGGCTGCTTTGGTCATGGGCATTATTTGTGTTAGAATGGTCAAGGTTGGTAGTGAACTTCTTGGTTAATCAGGATAAGGGACTATGGTAGGGAAATAGATAGTCCAAATACCCTCACTCACTTTCCAGGACTATAATGAGATTGACGTATTTAAAACATTAAGTCTTAAATGTTCTCCTATGTTTGTCAGGATAAGAGCTCACAGCTTGAGAGGGTGAGGGTCTCTCTTGTCTGGAGAAGGTCTAGATCACTCACCTGGGCCAAAGCCATTTGCAGCTCAAGTTCTGCCAGACGTCTCCCCATGCAGCTGCGCTTGCCGAAGCCAAAGGGAAGGCAGGCAAATGGGTGGGGGGCTGGACCTTCCCCCAGCCAGCGCGCTGGGCGAAAAGTATTTGGATCTGGGAACTGGGCGGGGTCCCTTGAAGTGGCATAGTGACACAGAGTGACCAGCGTCTGGTGAGGGAGGAACACAGACTTGTCAATTCGGACCCAGGAATGCAAGGAGAGACATGGAGAAAAGACTATATGGACTGGGATGAAGGCAGGCTCTAGTAGGTGATGGGGAAATTTTCTGTGGCTGCTTTTGAAATGATTTTTCCACTGCCCCATTATATCCCAGAGAGAAGCATTCAGGCCAAGGTAAGGGTTTGAAGGGCTTATGGAGAGTTGAGAATGGGATCAGGGCCAAGATAGCGAGGGATGGCTTAGCAAAATGGACCCATAGGCTCTACTCACATTTCTGGGGATGATATAATCACCTAGACGAATGTCTTTATCTGGAACACGGGAATTTCCAGGTACTACGGGGTACAGTCTGGGTGGCAGAGCACAAGGAGAGACAGGAAGGTGAGGCTGGGCCTTTAGCCTCCCTCTCATGCCAGCAACTTCCAAACCCATTCTTGGCCAGGAGTAGAGTACAATTTTCTCCACTTTCTCCCTACTCCCATCGACTACCTGCATTCCCAGCCCTTCCCCAGCATTTTCTCTAGCTCCTTCTCTCCTTCCCCCTCACCTTAGCACTTCCTTGAGGACAGCCTTCAGCAGGGGCAGCTGGGACAGAACAGTGGCTGAGGAGTGGGCATTGGACCCCCTGGCCAAGGCAGCTGTGATCTCGGAGTGGAGAGCCGTCTGGACTTCGGGGTGCCGAGAGAGTTCATATAAAGCCCAGGAGAGCGTGTTGGACACCTGAGAGGATAGGTGAGAGCATTGGAGGCAGTAAGAGCAGAAACCAGCCTAGGGAGCAGAACGTGAAGCTGCCCACAGCCCAGAAAGTGCTAACCCAAGCGGTTCTAGAGGGCCATAGCGAATCCTATGCAGCCGGATTGAGATTGGACAGGCTAAGCTCTGAAAGTGGGGCCACAACATGGAGGGAGAACACTACCGTGTCCACTCCGGCCAGTAGCAGCTCCGTCACATTCCCCAGGATGGACGGGGCAGGCAACTCTTCCTGAAACAGGAAGTAGGTCAGGTGCGCCCCAGATTCCATGTCCTCCTCAGGCCGTCCCTGGCTCCTCATGGCTACCTCGGCCTCTCGCCGCTCCACGTGCTTCTGGGCTGCGTGGGGGGAAGGTGCAGGGAGGCCTCACTACCCCTGGACGGCTTTCCATCCTCCCATCCCCGCTTCATGTCTGTGCCTCACCAAATGCAAACATCTGGTCCCAGTCTTGGCAGAGGCGGCCCCAGGGTCCCGGCACCAGGCGGTGCAGCCAGTTGGGCATCGCCATGGTCAACAGCGTGGACACAAACACAGATCCCACTGCCCGGATGAAGGTCTCGGTGTCTGGAGGCACTTCTGTCTCCAGGCAGCCCAGGCGCGAACCCAGCAGCACAGCTGCTATGCCTGGCCGGGAGGGGGCGCTGTCAGGACACGGGCGACCCCATCTCCACCCCACACCCTGGGCGGAGGGGGGGGAGCGGGGGGCGGGGGGGAAGGGGGGGCAGGGGGGGTAATGCCTCCTAAGCTTGCCTCAACTGTCTTGGTACTCACCTTCTAGTCCAAACTTGTAAAACTCTCCGGCTACATCGCGAACCAGGGCGGGCGACCCAGTACCACGTCCCCGTTGGCGCCGCAGTCGCCGCACCAGGTCAAGGACCACGTCGTCCAGGGTCCTGGCATAGCGGGCAGCTGCTTGAGGCCGAAGGAGGAGCGGGGCCAGGAGGCTGCGGAGCCTCTGCCATTCTTCGCCTTCCCTGTAGGGGTGCGGAGAGGGGGCGCATCAGGGCCGATGTGGGTGTGTGGAGGCCGTTCGGCGCTGTTGGCTGCGGTTGAGGAGCGTGTTCCGCTCGGGTGACTAGGAGTGGAGTTGCGTCTGCTTTTCATCCCCTTTCCTCCTTACTCATTTCCTGCCCCCGGAGGGGCCTGGATTCCTGGGTAACCTGAGTCACAGAATCTTTCATTACATCTGGATCCTGGTACCCTAGCCCCGTTTGCCGGCACCCAGGATTCTGCCCTCAACAGATAAGGATCAAGAGGAGGGGAGCGTGGGGCGCGGGCCGGGCTCTACCTGAGCTTGAGAAACAGACTGGGGTGAAAATCCCTATTTGGCAGAGTCTGCGGGAGACGGCCTTCCCTCATCCACACCCCCAGACTGTCTCCAGACCCTCCACTGGAGAGGGACGCAGTGGGGCTTCAGGGCTTTGGGGCAGAGAGGACTCACGCCGTGAGCAGTCCGCAAGCCCGCTGGCGCTGGCGCCGGTGCTCAGCCCACGGTGAGAAGCTGCAGCGCTCGGGCCTGGGCCCCTCCTGTCGCAGCAGCTGCTCGATGAGTGTAGGGGCCGCCACGTACACCGTGCGCACCTTCCCGAAGCTGGCCAACCACACAGGACCGAAGCGCGCAGCGCCCTTCACCTGGGAGAATGGGCGCGGCGACACCGGAGACATGGGCAAAGGGACTCCCAGGTTGGCCCGTGCCAACGCCAAGTGGCGAGGCTTTGGAAGGGGGAGCTCCCAGCTGGTGCATGGACCTAATGCTAAAAACCTCTCCCCCTCTTTCCATCCCTAGAAAGTTGGAGTGTGATGGGCCAAGTGGAAGGACTTTGCTTAGATATTCAGGACCTCTCTTTGGTCACCTTGGCCAAGCCACGGTGGAAAAATCCCTAAAGGACTCTCCATTTCAGGACGAGAGCCCAAAGGATAAGAGCGCAGGTAGCTTTAAGCCCAACACGCGGAATGCTCGGGGAAGGTCCTGCGCGTTCCTGCCTCCTGCCCATTTGTCTGGACCTACCGGGCTTCCAGACCTCCGCACTGCGAGAAGGCGCTTTCTGAATGCACTCCTGCTGGGTGTCGGGATGGACTCCGTGCTGCTTGAGCCAAAGCCCCAAGTCCCAGCTAGTCTTTCTGTAATTCATGCGCATCCGTCCTCACTGGCCTTCCCTCCTACGATCTGCACTAGTCTGTGTCCCCAGCGCGGGAGTCCCAGGAACAGAGTCCCAATCTACCTGCAGCTCGTGTAGGCGCGACAGCCCTCCCTTGCAGAAAAGTTCGGCCAGAAAACCCGGCGTGGAGGGGCCTGGGATGTCTGCCAAGCCCCGAGGCGCTGAGCCGGAGCCTCTGGAGCCCAGTGAGGCGCCCAGCTCAAAAACACAGCGGGCACGATGCAACACCCTGGAGGCGAGCTTGAGGGTCTGGGTCATGGTCTGGTTCGGGGAAATACAGCACTTCCGAGCATCTTGTCTGCGCCCCTATTTAACCCTTGGGGAAGGTAGTGGCGACGCCCCCTCTCCAAGCCACTCAGCCAATCCTCTTTCCAGTGGTCTGTGCAGGGATTAGCACCTAGGAACAGTAGGAGGGGCTGAGGCTGCCTGTGCAGCTCCCTTGGGTGTCATGTTGCAATGACCCTCTTGGGAGGGGAGGTCTGCCTCAGTTTCTCCTCCTGGGCTGGTGCCCTAGTCCCATAACCTGAAGACCTCTTCCTGGGAAAGGCTATTTAGTGAAACTTAGGTGACCAAGATATAGTCAGTCCCTGATATTCCCACCACTTCCTCTCGGAGACAGGCCCCTGGGCCCATGCTTAGGAATTCCCCATCCTCCAGCTCTTCCTGGAAAGGAAGCGAGCGGGGAAGAGGCACAGCCGTAGCTGTCCTCATATTCTTGGCTCATCAGCTGCTCCTTCTCTGTATGAGCAGAATTTTCTTGCACTATCACATATCCCCCAACTCCTCTACTGGACACTGGGCAAATGGCAGGTGAGTTAATGGGGTAAAATGGGTTACGGAGCCTTCATCTTTGTTCCTTGAGGATGGGGGCTCTTTTATGTCAGCCAGTCAGCCCAGAAGTTCTGGAATGGAAGGTCAAGATGAAAAAAGAGAGGGTCTCCAACCCCACACCCTCCCTGGGACTCTTCAGAAACAGTTACAATAAAGGCAGCATAAATTCCCCAGATCAAGTCTTAGGCAGGGAGAGGCTGGGAGGATATACATGATACACACTCTCCCCTTCCCTGAGAAACAGCAGCATGGGCATGTGCCCACTTATCTGTTAACCCCAGGACTACAAAGTACACACAAGTGGACAGGTGATTTGAACTTAGCAGGCCGTTTAGATGGACAGTGGAGAACTGTATTCCTCACTCCAGCTGAGGAGAGATCCCAGAGGGAGAAGGAAGTGCTAAGGAGGAGCAAGACCCTAATCCTCCCAAATATCCCTACTGGTTCAAGGTCTTCTGATCTTCTCAGTCAGCTTCTTCTACTTCCTGTTGGCAATGGAGGGGCAGGAAAGGACGAGGCAAGGGTAGTAATGAAAACCAGGGCTCTGCCCTGGGCAGTCCCCCAACTTCTTTGAGAGATTGTTGCCTCAAATCCCCAGCAGTCTCAGCTGGGAAGGTCCAGGGGGTTGATCTTCTTTCTAGTTCCTGGAAGAAGGAGTCCAGATGAAGCGAGGTAAGCAGTCAGTGACCAGGAGGGGTAGGGTTGGGGGTCACCACCTGGAGGGTGGGATCCTGTATTCTTCGGAAGATGGCAGGGAAATTCTTTCCTCCATTGCGTAGAACTTTCTTTCCCTCCTCAGTTGAGGTGCCCAAATGTCCCACAATAGGGTCTTCACTCTGGGAGAAGGGTCCAATAAGTCCTTGACCACCCCTGGCCCTGAGACTCCCATCCCATCCTCCTGACACTAAGCTGGGTTCAAAGACTATAACACCAGTCTGGAAAGGGCCTGTATCTTCACAATTTCCCTTAGGCCCCCAACTTACCAGCTCCTCCAGAGGCACACGCTCAAATAGGGGGTGCCCTTCAAAATGGGTACACATCCATTCATGTAGCTCCAGCACATCAGTTATAGTATATACCAGCCCCTGCACAGGCAAAATCAGGGGGGCTGTATGCAATTGAGCAGCAAGGTGATGGGCTGCATTCCCACTGAATTATTATTTTTTTAATATTTTTATTGATTTCAGAGGGGAAGGGAGAGGGAGAGAAGCATCAATAATGACAGAGAATCAGATTAGCTGCCTCTTGCATGCCCCCTACTGGGGATCGAGCCCACAACCTGGGCATGTGCCCTTGACCAGAATCGAACCCGGGACCCTTCAGTCCTCAGGCTGACACTCTATCCACTGAGCCAAATCGGCTGGGGCCCCACTGAATTCTTAGTGGAAGGTCCCCGAATAGGATACTCACCCCACCCTTCCTCCCACTCCCAACTCACCCCAACTCTCAGCACGTAGGCATATTCTGCCAGTAGTGTGGGACTGATGATTCGCCACTTGTGCTTCGTCCGCTTGAAATGTGGGTCAGGGAAGAGGAAGAACATCTTTGTCAGCTGTGAGACAGACATGCACAAACTGGGTGGTGAGAGCCTGGCCTCCATGTCCCACCTTTCCACCAGCCTAACCCACCGGGGCCCCTCCCCACCTGGCCCTTGTAGAAGAAGTTAGGAAGGTGTTTCATGGCGTTGCTGCGGAGACAGGCGATGTTCTGGAAGCCACCTCCAGGAGCTGCTCGTAGGGCTCGAATCCGATCCTGTACATAGTCTGAGACCTTTACCCGGATTTCCAGACCCAGAATCAGTGTGTCTGGGAACAGCGGTGACAGTTCCACTGGACACAGAAACAGGAATGGAATCATCAACCTCATACTACAGGAACTTCAAAGGAGTCAGTACAGGAAAGGAAACCTCAATCTGCAACGACCAATATCTGCAATGGCAAGCGTGGACAGAGAGGTCTATATGGATGGTTTTACACTGGAGTAGAGGGCTGGGGGAGATATTAAAACTGTCACCAGGACTGGAAGTTGGAGAGCCTGGGAAGACATGTATATTTGCAGGTGCTTTAGTGCTTTCACACATTCTCTCATTTAATCCTCTTAGAGCTCTGTGGTAAATTGTGAATATGAGGAAACTGAGGATAAGAAATGTCCAAGGTCAGACAGCTAAGAAGAGACAGAACTGGAACTTGAACCAAAGCTTTCTGCCACCAAGTACCATGCTCTTCCTCTTTGTCATGTCATTATCTCTATGGGAAGATGTAAAAATAGGGAAGTGGCTTAGCAAGCACGTATGGGTGCATTACAAAGAATACTAGAGGAACTCAAAAACAGGAGAGTGGAGCAGAAGGAATGAGTTCTGGTGAGGGAGGGGGGCGTGATGGAATCCCTGAGAAAGACAGTTCAGGATCACTGGCCACAGCGGCTGATCTCTGACGCTCGTGCTGACCAGCTCACTGACCCGGCACTTGGCAGGTGAAATGGCTCACGTAGTGACGGGGGCCAGGGGCCAGGCCAGACAGGACAACCCAAGTTTGAAGAGGCATTTGAGGCAGCCCCCTCCCTTCTCCAGGGCAAAGGCCACAGACCCAGAGTAGATGGAAGGTGGAGACTTTCCCCACTGATGTCACAGCACTCGTGTCTGGTCCGAAGGGGAAAGGCCAACTATGGCCCCCACCAAATCTGCTGAGGTAGCAGAACCTAGGCATTGCCTTTCCTTGCCCAGACAGAGTGTTACCTAACAGGCCACCATAGCCACAGCCTATGTCTGCAAATTCCACTTGGGCTTGAGCTCTCTTTTCTTTCTTATCCTTCCGGTCATCGTGGCTCTGATTTTGAGTCAGTGGAGCGAAGAATTCTGGATATAGCTCGGACCAATCCATCTCCTCTGGCTTCACAGGGCTATTGGAGAGAAGACGTGAGAAACGTGAGAGGGCTGGCCATACTATTGCAGCAGTGTCACTACATGTGCGTGGGTGGAGGGGTAAGGATGGGAAGTAGATGGGAGGGTTTCTAAACAATTCTGTAACAGCGGGTCCCGTGGCCTCTAGGAGATACAGTGGAAACCACCCTGTGAATCATAGGCCCATCACGAGGCCCGCCCATCCCCATATCTAGGGGTTGACGACTGGCTGGGCACGAGTTCCCCTTCGCCCAGAGACTGGCTTCCTGGAGGCGCTGGGATCTTACTTTGCTTACGTGCTCTGGGTGAAGAGGATGGAGTAAGATGCAGGCCGGCTGGGTGTTGTCTTTTAATTAAATCCGACAAAGGAAACCTTACGATGTGAAAGGCCTTCCGTCGCCATCACTGACAACTGTCTCAGTGACAATTTCCCGCGCCAGACTTGCACCTCAACCCAGACTCGGCCAGACGCCGCGCCCCCTCCAGCCCGCACCCCGCCCACCGCCCAATCTGCCGGGTCCACCCCAAGGCTGACGTCACGCAGCCCAGCCTCCGGGGCTACCAGGAACCCTCGCAGCACAACCGCTCTCCGCGGCCGCTTGGGGCCACCCTGAGTGCTCCGCCCCCTCCTGCCCCTGCCCTGCCCGGCGCACTCACTAGCGCAGCGTGTGGTCCGCCATGGGGTTGGAGTGAGCGCGCTGCCGATAGTAGCGCTTCTGCGGCTGCGGGGCCTGGGCTCCGGCCGCGCCCCCGGCCTCGGCTCCCGCCATGATCCCCAGCCCGTGTCTCTACTGAACCCACGTGGAGACCGCGGCCGCGGCGCACGCTGATGACGCAAAGCACGTCCGAGCAGACCCCGCCCCTTAAAGACCCAAGAGAGCGCATTGGATGGGGCGGGGCGGGGCGGACCCGAGGGGATCCGTGTCGCTGGCGCTTCTGCACCGCGGGTCTGTCCCGGGCCGGAGAGGCAGGACCCGCGCCCGCCTCTTCGCTTGGCCTGCGCCGGCCGGCTCTGGGTGACTACCCTGGCGGCAGGAGGCCGTGCACCCCGCAGGTAAAAGGGGTCTGGGGCCCCCCCTTCCACGGCAGAATGAATCCTCGCGCCGCTCCCCTCTCTCCGGGCCTCGGACCACACTGCCGGGTCTGACCGACGTGGTCTGGAGTGAGTCCCGCGGGTGTGGGCTGGGGACCGGAGTAGGAGGGTAGCTCCGCATCCCACGTCCGGGAAGTCCAACTGCAGGGAGGAGGCAGACTCAGGAGGCGGGGCTCGGTGCCACGGGGCAGCCGACGTGGCCCGAGGTCCCCCGCCCCGCCCCGCACCGGATCGGGGGTCCCCGGGACGGCGGCGGTGTCCCCAACTCTCTGGACCGGATGGCGGACCTCCGTCCAGATCCTGCCTCCGAGCCCGAATCGGTGTTCCCGCGGGAGGTCGGGCTCTTCGCCGACTCTTACTCGGAGAAGAGCCGGTTCTGTTTCTGTGGGCACGTGCTGAGCATCACGCAGAACTTCGGGTCCCGCCTCGGGGTGGCCGCGCGCGTGTGGGATGCGGTGAGGAGTGGGCGGCCCCGGGCGCGGGCCCACGGGAGCGCCAGACCCGGACTCGCCCTTGGCCATATGGAGCGATCCCCGCGACGGTCTTTCTTTCTCTTATAGGCTCTGAGCCTGTGCAACTATTTCGAAAATCAAAATGTGGATTTCCGAGACAAGAAGGTGATCGAACTGGGTGCGGGGACCGGCATCGTGGGGATCTTGGCAGCGCTGCAGGGTGCGTGAGCTTTGTGGTCCCGAGAGGGTGGGGGCGGGGGCGGGAATGGGGGGAGATGGTCACTTGCTGGATCCTTGGGGGAGGGGAATGGTTTGGGACACCCCCCCCGCCCCCCCCCCCCCCCCCCCCCCCGCTTTATACCTGTTTTTGTGTGGAAGGCAGCGCTCATGGACCGGGCAGGCCTTAATAGAAGGGATTTTTCTACCTTTTTCCTTTTTGTGATTTCATGGACAAGCCTGTCACTTAAAAGCCCCTTGGCTTTGGACATGGTCTTCTGGCAGGATGCATATTTGGGGATACCTAGGGGAAGTAACCTGTTGGTATTAAACCTCATGAGTGCTTTCTGACTTTACTCTGAGGGGTTTAAAAAGTTTTTTGTTTTTTAGATTTTTAAGGTTTTGATTGCTTGGGAGAGAGCTTAAGACTTTCTGAGGGTTAGGGTGTGTTTTGTGGGATGGGGTAGGAATTAGGCACCACAGACTTGGAAAAGGAACCAAAAACTGCAAAGGAAACAGTCCCTTAACTTATAATATGATAGTCAGGCAAAACCTCACACCAGAAACACTCGTTTAAAAACATTTCTAATGTCATCTCCCTAGAAATGCAAATTCACATCGAGGGAAGTCTTTTAAGAGGCAGGCACTCATTCTGCTCATTCCACCAACATGTATTTGGAGTTCTCTATGTGCTAAGAGTCATGCTAGTTATTGGAATACAAGTAAGAGAGATTTCCTCTCCCTGAGGAGCTCATGGTCTAGCGAGGAGGACAGGGAAGAAGTTACAGTACAAGAACTCTGGTGAGGTATGCACAGAGGCAGTGGACATACCCTTGTCATGTCTCCCTGGTTTCCAAAGAGAAGCTCTGTTGGACGGGAAAGAGGTGAGCAGCGTGAACACAGCAGGCTCAGAAAGAGCTGAAGGGGTGTCAGCAGTAGTTTTCCATGAAGGATGGGTGAATGAGAGATGGGCAGTTATGCTAACAGTGGAGAAAGGCATGTAACATGGTTGGGAACACCTGCTTTCACTTGCTCCTAGGCTGGTTTCTCCTCCTTGGACCCTTCTTGAGCTGCCAAGTCAGAAATCTGTCATCTTGTCCCTTATCCTATTCCCTCCATCAGCCATTCCTCTGGGTCATAGGTCCTTAATGCTTACCCAGTTGTCCACTCTTCCACCATCTTTAGTTCAAACTACTGCCATCTCTTCCTTAGATTTTCATTAGAGTTTTTAGGTGGGGAAATTGGGCTTGCCCAAACTTGATCTTACGACCTTCCCCCACCAAACCTGTTTCTTCCTCAGACTTCTCCATCTCCGTGAATCACACCCAGTGGAAAACCTAGACAGCACCTTGGACACATCTCTTTTTCTTACCCCATACCCATTATTCAAGTCCTACTGATTTTATCTCCTAAAAATCTTTTAAATCTCTTTATTTATTGGGGTGACATTGGTTAATAGGATCTTACATGTCATGTTTCCCATTGACACTGATAGCTCCCCAGTCCATGCCACCACCATTACTTGCCTAGAACTGCCACAGTTAGTCAAACTGGTCTTCCTGCTTCAACTCCTTGCTACCGCCTATACCTCTGCATACTCCACCCAACAATTAGAGTGATCTTTCCAGAATGTAACTGTTATTACTCCTCCCCACCCCAACACACACACACACACACACACACACACACACACACACTTCCATCTTTCAATAGCTTCTTGTTGCTTTCAGAATAGGACCACTATGTTTAGATAGCCTCCAACATCTGACTTCCCTCTCTAGCCTCTTTCTGTGCCTCTCCCTCCCCTTCCTTAAGCTTTGTGCTACCTGTTACCCTTGTGTCAGTTCCTCAAGTCTTTTTTTTTTTAAATGGATTTTATTCTTTTAAAAAAAATATTTTTGCCTGATTTTCAGAAAAGGGGAAGGGAGAGGGCTTTTAAAAATTGAGAGAGAGAGAAAGAGAGAGAGAGAGCGAGACGAAGGGATAGAGAAACATTGATTTGTTGTTCCACTTAGCATTCATTGGTTGATATTTATTTAGTTAGTTATTTTTAATCTTTATTGTTAAAAGTATTACATATGTCCCTTTTTCCCCCATTGACCTTTCCCACCCCGCACCCCCCCCCCTTATTTTTATTTAAAAAAAATTTTTTTTTATTAATTTCAGAGAGGAAGGGAGAGGGAGAAAAAGATAGAAATATTAATGATGAGAGAGAATCATTGATCAGCTGCCTTGTGCATGTTCCCCACTGAGGATCAAGCATGTGACCTGACTAGGAATCGAGCCATGACCTCCTGGTTCATAGGTTGATCTCAACCACTGAGCAATACAGGCTGGGCCATTGGTTGATTTAAAAAAAAAATTTTATTTATTGATTTCAGAGAGAGAAACATCGATTTGTTGTTCCACCTATTTATCCATTCACCGGTGGATTCTTGTACGTGCTGTGACCAGGGATGGAACCTGCAACCTTGGCATATCAGGATGATGCTCTAACCCAGGGGTGGGCAAACTTTTTGACTCGAGGGCCACAATGGGTTCTTAAACTGGACCGGAGGGCCGGAACAAAAGCATGGATGCAGTGTTTGTGTGAACTAATATAAATTCAAAGTAAACATCATTACATCAAAGGGTACGGTCTTTTTTTTCAATAGTTTTATTCATTTCAAACGGGCCGGATCCGGCCCGCGGGCCGTAGTTTGCCCACGGCTGCTCTAACCAACTGAGCTACCAGGCCAGGGCCTCAGGTCTATCTTGATGTTTCCTTCCGTGGAGCCTTCACACAGGCCATGCTCTGTGCCTTAAATCCTGTGCCAGCTGGTTCATGCATACACATCCTTTAGTGCTCAGCCTTCCAAGGGAAGGCCTCCTTGACACTGCCACCCCAGGCTAGCTTAGGCTCTCCTAGTGTATACACAAATGTGCTGGCTGGTTTCATTTTAAATTTGTTACTAACCTCAGGCGCATCCTTAAGTGCTACCCAGCTAGCCTACTGCACCTCCCTCGTTCACTTATTCACCTCTCCTAAACATCTGATTCTTACCTTCTTGCCCTTTAAACCTCCAAATGCTTCCTCCCCTGTCTTCACTCTCAGCTGATGACTTTGTTTCCTATCTCTTCTGATTGCTTCTATTTTCTCATAGAAAAAGTCAACATGATCTACTCACCTACCTGTATCTGGGTCTGTATGTGCTACCTTCTCTCCTATAGTGTGTGTACCATGAATGACTGTTATGCTCTTAGCTAAGGTCAAGCTCTCCACTTTTCAGGAGACACCAAACCTTCTCATCTATTCCAAGATATTGTTCCAGTAAACACTTCTCCATCCACATCTCTCATGAATTATCAGATTTTCCTTCTCTCTGGTTCATTCTGTGTGTGTGTGTGTGTGTGTGTATAATGTACAAAATATATTGTGATTTCTCCTATTTCAGAAAAACTCTAGATTCTACATATCCCTCCAGGCACTACCCCATTTCTCTTCTATAACAAAATTCCTCAAGAATTAATATTCCCTGTCTGTAGTTCCCCCTTGCTATTATTTCCTCAATCCATTTTGAGACACCCCCTCCGTGCCCCATCCATCCCAGCTGCTCTAGTCAAAGCTGTGAGCTTCATTCCCAACTCCATGCAGTTAAACACAGGAGTCAGTTATGAGCCCACCTTTCTTAACTTTGCAGCATTTGACTCTTCTTCCTCCTTGAAGCACTTCCTTTGGTTTCCAGGGCACCACTCTTCTAGTTTCTGCCCACCTCACTGGTATTCTTTTCCATTCTCTTTTGTTGGTTCCTTTTCAACTGATAATTTGAGTGTCCCAGGGCTCAGGAGAAGTGCTGTGAGCCCTTCCCTGTTCTGCCTGCTCTCACTCCCAAGCAATCCTATCATGTCATGTCTTTAAATACCCTTTCTATGCTGATGACTCTCTGGCCCATGTCTACCTTGTTCAGACTTGTTTGTGTAATCTCTTCTCCTGGGATATCATGTGCTTGTCTGATGGACATCTTAAATTTAATGTGTCTAGAAACAGACTCATGATCTTCCTGCCCAATCCTGCAATCTTGCTCATCTAAATGAATGGCAATTCAGTCTTCTAGTTGGTCAGGCTAAACATCTTAGTGCCAGGCTCCATTTCTCTCTCTCTCTCTCTCTCTCTCTCTCTCTCTCTCTCTCTCTCTCTCTCGTATTTCATATCTAATCTGTCAGCAAATTCTGTTGACTACCTTTAAAATATTATTCAGGATCCGACCACTTGTTAGACATTGCTACTGCCCTGGTTCAAACCATGATCATCATTGCATCTGACCTTGCCACTCTGCCGTCTTTTCTCACCCCAGCAGCCAGAGTAATCCTTTAAAAGCATAACTCGGTGTATTTCCTTCTTCCATTTAAAATTATCCAGTAGCCTCCTATCTCAGCCAGAGTGAAAGCCAAATTTCTTACAGTCTCCTGAAAAGGCCCTGTTTAGAATCCGGCCCCCACTTTTTTCTCCCTCACTTACTCTGCTCCAGCCACTGGCCTTCCTGCTGCTCCGTAGGCCTGCCAGGCACCTCCTTGCCTCAAGGTCTTTGCACTCTGTGGTCCCTCATTTGGTACATTTTAGCCTGAGAGATCCATGTGGTTTGCTCCGTCACGTCCATCTTTCTTTGCCCAAATGCATCTCTTCAGTAGGACTTTCCCTAACCATCCCTTTGAAAACTACATTCCCTGCCTGTCCCGCAAGCAGCTGTTATTCTCCTCCCCTGCTTGATGCGTCCTTCACCACAGCACTCACTACCATCTCATGTGCAGTGCATTTTGTGTTTTGTTTGCTGTCTGTTTCTTGCCACTAGACTGTGAGCTCCATCAGTGGGATTCTTGATTGGTTTACTGCTGTGTTTGCAGCACCTGGCATACAGGCACATAATCAACATGAATGAATGAATGAATGCTTAATACTTGCTGTTTCTATAATGGTCATCATGGTTATGATTCAGGAGTCTTGCAGTACTCAGTGTGTCTCTACCTCTAGGAAGACTGAGGTTGTGTCTTGCTCACCGCTATATCCCCAGAACTTAGATGCTCAGTACATATATTTATTGCATGAATGAAGCTTTCTGAGATGCTAGTTTGAGTATCTGCACCCCCCTACTTCTATATTTAAAATCTATTGCGCTGCCCTAGCCGGTTTGGCTCAGTGGATAGAGCATCGGCCTGCGAACCGAAGGGTCCCGAGTTCGATTCCGGTCAAGGGCACATCACATGCCCGGGTTGCAGGCTCTATCCCCAGTAGGGGGCGTGCAGGAGGCAGCCGATCAGTGATTCTCATTATTGATGTGTCTATCTCTCTCCCTCTCCCTTCCTCTCTGAAATCAATAAAAATATATTTTTTAAAAAGCAACAACAACAACAACAACCCCATTGCCCTTAGGGTCAAGACTGAATCTCCTTAGCATTCATCATTGTTCTCTTTACTCTCATGTCTTGACACCTTTCTCCCCCTTCCACATTGTCTAAGAGCCAGCCTTCCTTGGCTACTCCATGCTCTCACCACCATGCCTTTGTGCTCTCAGTTCTCTGTGTGGAAAGCTCCACCTGACTTGTCCTTTAGGGCTCACTGAGGGCACGGCTTCTGGGAAGCTTTCCAGACCTCTGAAGCTGGTCCGAGGCAGTAGGGGGTGGGTGCATAGCCCGTCTCCGGCTTAGTGCTACCCAGGCTTCTGCTGACATACGATTGTTGTGTTTTGAGCAGAGAGGTTGAAGATTAGCTCAGAGAGAATGTTGATGTGGTAGAATGTAGAGTAATGAGAACGGCGGTGGGTAAGGTGGAGGTTAGTGCAACTGAAGCCAGAGGGTGGACTTCGACTGTCAAGACATTGTCCTCCAGGCTCTGAGGCCTCTGGACCTTCTGGGCAGGAGCCGAGACCCCTTTGTTGGTCCCTCTGACTTTCATTTCTCCTCCTTCCTCTCTCTCTCAGGGGGGGATGTTACCATCACTGACCTGCCCCTGGCCCTAGAACAGATCCAGGGCAACGTCCAGGCCAACGTGCCAGCTGGAGGCCGGGCCCAGGTCCGCGCTTTGTCCTGGGGGATTGACCAGCATGTCTTCCCTGGCGATTATGACCTGGTGCTGGGGGCTGATATTGTGTATCTGGAGTCCACCTTCCCACTGCTGCTGGGGACACTCCAACACCTGTGCGGGCCCCATGGCACCATCTATCTGGCCTCCAAGATGAGAGAGGAGCATGGGACAGAGAGCTTCTTTCAGTACCTTCTGCCCCAGCATTTCCAGCTGGAGCTGGCCCAGCGGGATGAGGATGAGAATGTCAACATCTATAGGGCCAGGCACAGGGAACGAAGACCTGTTTGATGTCATCCTTCTGCTTCTCCGGACCCCTTGTCCTAATGAAGGAACTGCCACATCTCCAAAGCCAGAAACATAAGGACCAAAAAGGATGGATTTCCCTTGCTTCTCTCTCCTCCTTCCTTCTTAGTTTCCCCAGGTACTCTTGGGCAGGTACAGGGAGGTGCCTGCTGGCTAAGAATCCTAGAGCCCTAGCAGCGCTGGATTAGAGCACAAAGGACGTTCCTAGCTCTTGTTCTCAGCAAAGGATGATGATGGGAGGGTATCCAGGGTTTTGAGGCGAAGGGGAGGTAAATGAGATGTGAGAACAGTGGCTGCAGAGAGACTGTCACTGATCACGTCCAGTCCTGCTATTGTCTTTTTATACAGAATATATGTATTTGGCCAAATTCTACTGGAATTTTTTTTTTTAAGGGAAAGAAACATGAGCATTAAAGATCTCTTCTACATCCAAAGAACTCAGGCTTTTGTTGGGGTGCGGGCAAGTAAGAAGCCTCAGACCACCCACTTCTTGCTTCTAGAGATAGTCTGGTGGGACCATGGCTCTAACTGGGTCAGGTCCTCCCAGGCCTGAAGCTGGGGATAGGAAGCAGAGCTGTCCTTTGGCCTGTACCTTCTTCATTCTTTTTTGGAGTTGGGGTCCTGATCGCTAAGTACTTGGTTCTTCTCTTTATTTTTCTTTAGGTGTCTAAACCCTGTCAGTCCTTCCTTCCTAATGTGTTTTGCCTTCATCTCTTTTGTCTTCCCACTGTGGTAACTCTGATTGGGGCTATCCTTACTCCTCAGGCCACATATCACTTCCTCTGGCCTCCTGGCCTCCAACTTTTCCAAAAGCATCCCTGATTTGCTTCTGCTGCCGCCTACAGAAGCAAGAGTAAGCTCCTCTGCTTGGTACTCAGTCTATCCTAGTTAATCCCAAATCACCCTCTACTTCATTTCCTGCTTGTTTCCAAATGTATTGCAACCTCGGGCCAAAAGTCTTCTCTTTGTTCCCTAAATCCACACCAAGCTTCCCTGACTCCTTTCTTCATTCTCTTTGATGATTCCTTCCCTGGAAGGGCTATTTCTATCGGTCAAAATCTTCACTACTCTTAGCCTCTATCCTGAAAAAAAGCTTTTCCTGAGCCCTCTGTTGGGATGTGATTTCTTTCTCCTTTGACACCCTAACTGTTCATCTTATGAGACTTACCTTGTCTTGGGTGATCATGTGTCTGCTCCCTATTTTCTCACCGTTAGATAGATTGCGTGGGAGGGTAGGGCTGTAGTTAATTACTCTAATTCCCTGAAGCCTAGCATAGTTCCTGGCACACTTATATTTATTTAGTGTTCAATAGATATTTTACTCATTCAACAAATATTTATTGAGTTTGTTGAAGGGACCACGCCCCTACCTTTCCCAGGTGACCTCTGGCAAATTTCTGAACCCACCCACCTACCTCACAATTTTGTCTTGATTCATAAATGGATACTAAATATGAAAGAGCATTGGAAATAAAGAAACAAAGTGTTACCACATGTCTTGTGTTGTTACTCTGTGACGACTTTGTCTCATGGTTTCCTATTTCACCTGGGGGTAGCAATTCCGTTCTGAAAAGTCATCTCAATAAGCCCAGTGGGGGAGGTGAGGGTGCGCCCTCCGGCCAGTAGGTGGCGGCATCCCGTTCGGCACATCCCGGCGGAGAGGTTTGGCCCTGCCGCCACGCCGTAGGCCCGTGGCCTCATCAGTGCGGCGCACCCGCAGCAACGTGCGGCGGCCGGAGAGATGGCGCTGCTGCGGTCACTGCGCCTCTGTCTGGTCGCGCGGGCCGGGGGCTGTCCGGTGAGGGGTCTTGGTCCCCCGCAAGGAAAGCAGGCCTCCCGGGTACCCTACCTCCGACTCCCTTTCAGACTGCACCCCACCCTTTCCCCCACCTCCTGGCCTCTTCGCGGTCCAGCTTCCGCCGCAGCCTTCCCCCAACTCCGGGCCCCAGTCCCTCCTCAGGTCACCTCGCTGCGGACGTGCTTTCGGCCGCCGCAACAGCTCGCCGAGTTCTGCTTCTCATCCCTTTTTCTTGCTCCTCCAGGCAGGGCCCCTTCCGCTTCAGTCGCCGCAGCCATGGCACACCTTTCACGCGGGGCACTGGCTGTCCTCGGCCTCCAGCAAGGATCTGCTCATGAAGTTGCGGCGGAAAACGGGCTATTCCTTTGTGAACTGCAAGAAAGCCCTGGAGACTTGCGGCGGGGATCTCAGACAGGTGTGCGGGGGCGGGCAGGGGACCGGGAGGGGCCTGGGGCGGAGGTCCGTCTGTCCGGGCGGTCGCGCTGGGGAGCGTGGAAGTCAGACTTCTGCCCAGCGACTCCTAACGCCGACCTCTAGGTAGGATTCTGACCTCAGTGACAGCCTCAGCCGTTGACTCCGTCCTATTGGGAAGCAATTGATTCAGGGTCCCAGGCTTAACAAACCTCACATCTTGCAAACGGCAGTGCTGCTTCCTGCTGCTGAGAGCTGAAAGGGCTTGTGTGAGCTTTGGAGTCAGACGGACCCGGGTTAAAATCCTGGTGCCCTCACGCTACCCCTGTGACCCTTCTCGCTTAATCTTTCAGAGTTGCATTGCTCTTGTGTATATACACAGTGAAAATACTGCTATCCGCCCCGTAGGGTCGTGGTGAGGATTAGGTTTATCCAAAGCACCAGGCACAATGCTGGGTGTTTGGCATGTAGCCATAGACTGCCATACTCCAGTTTCTCTTATGGGATTGAGGAGTCAGGGGACCTGAACCTAGTTTAGATCCCCGTTCAGTTCTAAATTCTGTGACTTTGCCATCTGCCCTTTTCCTTTTCAATTTGTAGGCAGAGAGCTGGCTTCATGAGCAGGCCCAGAAGGAGGGCTGGGGCAAAGCTGCCAAGCTCCATGGGAGGAAGACTAAAGAAGGTCTGATCGGGCTGCTGCAGGAAGGAAACTCGACTGTGTTAGTTGAGGTGAGATGGCCAGAATTCCAAATACCAGGAACAGCTGCCCCTGCAGTGTACGGCTTTGTGGTAGACTGTTGGCATTCTGAAAGAATAGGTGTTTGAGAGCCGCAAAGGGTAGTTGAATTGAACCCACGAGACCACAATTATTAGCTGCATATTCATTTAAGTATAGAAATGTGAAGGTGTGTTGATGAGAAAAGGCCTAGCAGTCTAGAATATTATTCCTAAATGTCAGTCTGGTGTAGCCTTATACCTTTTCACTGATTGTTTCCTGGAACAGTTTGATTTTAAAACTAGGAAATTATATTAATTAGTTGATGGATAGAGAGTTGCTGTTTTAGAGTTTGGGGGCCACAATTAGTGAAGAATCAGATTTGGATTAGAGTGGGATTAGAGTTTAGAGTGAGAGAAAGAGATAAATAAGCTGATAACAAAACTGGGTTGTAGTTGGGGGAGGCTGGAGAATCAGTTGATTAAGGCACGCAGTCGCGGCGAGTGAGTCTTTTGGGGACATGGTGGACTATCTTCTGAATGTGCAAGTCATTGCTAACTAAGGGATGCGGCGGGAATCACTTGTTCAGCTTTTGGCCTCAGCTAGGAGAGGAACTGCAGATTTAAAGTTCTGGGGTCATTTATTTTTGCTTTGTTGAGTCTGCAGCGTGTTCTGTCAATACCTTGTTTACTCTCCAGCCTTAAGGCACTTGTGGAAACTAACAGTGAATAGCTTATACAGCAACATCAGTTTGTTCCTACAGGTAAACTGTGAGACAGATTTTGTTGCAAGAAATCTAAAGTTTCAACAGTTGGTCCAGCAAGTAGCCCTTGGAACCATGTTGCATTGTCAGAGCCTAAAGGATCAACTCTCCACTTACAGTAAAGTGAGTTTTGGGGTCTCCAGTGTGTTGTCTCCAACACGCTGGATTTGTTCCACTCCACCTCCCCTCTTTAGAGTCTTCGTTGTTTACCTTTTCAGACAGTCTCATGCCTCCCTTCTTGTCTCTGCTTAAATGTTATCTCTTTGGAGAGGTGTACCCTTCCTCCTGTGGTCTGTCCACTTATTTCATTAACATTTTTGTGTTATAGTGCTTATGTTTTACATTTTTATTTACGCGTATGTGTCTGCCTTTCCCGGTAGAACGCAAGCTTCATGAGGCAGGGGAGTTGTCTTTTCACTACTATGTCTGGGGAAAGAGAAGTGGGCCCAGCTCTTAGCTGAGGCTCAGTAAATCTGTGTTGAATGAATGAATGAATGAATGCCAGTGGGTTGGAGTCAGTCAAATCAGGTGCAGATTTGTATTCAGAAATCTGACCTGAGGAAAGGATTCTTAAATAAAGATATTGGAGCTCTGGCCTGTGTGGCTCGATGGGTTGGACGTAGTCCCATGCACCAAGACGTTGGTTACAGGCTTAATTCCTGGTCAGGGCACGTGCCTGAGTTTCTCTGCTTGATTCCTGGTAGGGGACGTGCAAGAGGCAGCAGATTGATGTTCCACTCTCACACCAATGTTTCTGTAAATACTTTCTTTTTTCCTTTCCCTTCCGCTCTGTATGAAACAAAACAAATCAAACAAACAAAAGATATTGGAGAAGGCATAATTTAGAAGGATAAGGTTATTTTTGTTCATAGAAGGATCAAGGAAGGAATGATATATTTGCCTTTGATTCAGGCTTGTTTAAAGCCTTTGATTCAAGGCAAAAATAAACCGACTGGTTGCACAAATTTTTAAAAAATTTAGTACTACCATTTTTCTCTTCCTCTTTGTCCTTTTCTTGAGATCTCATGGTAAATGCTGATTGTTGCTGGCATTAAATAGTCACATTATACAGAAAATTGCATTGAGATTATTTTTTAGAATTGTATTGAGTAGATGATTCACTTGAACTATAAATTCTAATCTTGACTGTGCCATTGATTCTATTTGTAACCCTGAGCCATTCATTAACTTTACTGTGTTTCTGTTTCATTATCTGTAATAAGAGACTTTGGTTCCTTTAGCTTTATTTCCTTTTTTCCACTTTTGGTCTTTAATTTTTAAAACTTTTATTTTGAAAAAAATTCAAGCTTACAGAAAAGTTGTCAGTATTCTACAGTAAACTATGGTGGGTTTTTATCCAGAGTCACCATTTGTTAACATTTTGCCTCATTTGCTTTATCAGTTTGTATATATCTATTGTTACCAACGCGATTTTTAGTTATCATGTCTGTTCAGTTTCCTTTATCTTTCATTACATTTACTTTTTCTTTTTAAATATATTTTTATTGATTTCAGAGAGAAAGGGAGAGGGAGAGAGAGAGAGAGAGAGAGAAATACCAATCATGAGAGAGAATCACTGATCGGCTGCCTCCTGCATGTCCCACACTGGGGATTGAGCCCCACCCCAGGCATGTGCTCTGACCGAGAATTGAACTGTGACCTCCTGGTTCATGGGTCAACGCTCAACCATTGAGCAACACTAGCCAGACTACATTGACATTTTTGAAGAGTGCAGGACAGTTTTGTAGAATGTCCTTCAATTTGGGTTTGATGTTTCTTCTTATTTAGACTCACAATATGGATTTTTTGTAGGAATAGTAAATAAATTATCCTGTATTTTTCTCAGAACATCATATCAGGAGGTACATAATAACTGTTGGTTCCATTACTGATGCTAATTTTGATCTCTCGGTTAAGATAGTTTCTGCCAGATTTCTCCACTGTGAAGTTACCATGTTCCTCCTTGTAATTAACAACTTATCTGTATGGGAAATTCCTTGAGACTGTGTAAACATCCAGCTTCCAAAAAACTTTAGCCTGTGGTTGAGCGTTGACCTATGAACCAGGAGATCGTGGTTCGATTCCTGATTGGGGCATATTCCCAGATTGCGGGCTCGATCTCCAGTGTGGGGCGTGCAGGAGGTAGCCAGTCAATGATTCCCTGTCATCATTGATGTTTCTGTCTCCCTTCCCTTCTCCCTCCCTCTCTGAAATAAATAAAAATACATTTAAAACAACAACACACACAAAAAACTTTTGCCTAATAGTTTTAGCATCCATTGATGGTTCTTGGAAGATCAGTTATTACTATGATAGTTGCATAAGGGTAATTTTTTTTAACTTATAATTTGTTTTATATATATTAATTTTGTTGACATTCTACTGTAAGAAACTTATCCCTTTGTTTAGTGCAACATTGATTCATGGATTCTTACTTTATACAGCAAGCTACAATTCATTGTATAATTATTTATTTATACATTTATTTTTGGTGGATTCCATGCCTGCTAACACATTTCAGATCTCTGAGTGGTTCTGCAGTAAGGAAATCTGTTTAATCCAGCATTCCCCAAGCATCTTTGATCATAGCAGTTATTAGATCCAATCAAATATGAAAATCTGTAATTAGAAAAATATTGTCCTGCTGTTATGGTTCCATCCCTTTGCTAGAAATTTGCTTAGTGTTATTTACCTCTCAAAAAAAAAAAGGCAAAAGAAAATGTTCCTGCTTTGTTTAGACTTTCGAAAAGTTTGAATAGCACTATAAATATGCTTGGAGGTTAAAACGTTTGAAAGGTTAAAAATATTCTCAAAAGAATTTGGGTGTCTCGGCATTTGATAGCAAAGTGGGGAATTCGAAATGTAAATCAAGAGGGTTTTTAAAGCATTATTTATTTTGATGCTCAAATTATTCCTGGATTTGGCCAGTGCAAGGCAAACCTGTGCAGGCTGGCTCCATTGTCTTCTGATATATACTCATTTTATGAGTGTTTCTTTACTTTTTTTGGCATACAAGATATTCTGGACTTATGTCATGCTTTCCTTGCTCCAAACATGGAATTGTTTACTTCTCTAAGGAATCCTGATCACTTTTAGTGGGGGAATGGTTTTGAGAAACCAAGATCTAGGTATATTTATTTCTACTGAGATGTCATTGCTTCTCCGTTCTTTTAGCAGACAGGATGTGTGTGTGTGTGTGTGTGTGTGTGTGTGTGTGTGTGTGTGTAGATTAGAATTTATACTTCAATTCTAGTCCTGCATCACAGGGTTCTTCCTTTTCTTCCCCCATTCTGTCTTTTTATGTTCCCTTTCTCATAGTGAGTACATTGGCTCCTAGCAACTTTGATATGTTTACTTATTTACTCGATGTTACAATACACACCAAATTGTTCCAGAGTTACTATACCTGACCACTGCAAATAGCAGACTTGCTAAGGAGTTCAAGATTTCTTTGATGTTCTTTTTATCTTTACATTGAAGTTATGTGGTCAAAGAACTGTATTGAAAGTTACTTGGATTACACACACACACACACACACACACACCCCGTGAGGTTATGTTGTTCATTTGAAATACAGTTAGTCTTATGTTTCCTTTTAATCAATTTTCATTTTCACTCCAAAACCTTGTTAATTTAATTTTTGAATGTGTAACACATTAACAAGGTTCTGAAACTTAAAATTATGATACACACACATACACACACACACATACACACACACACACCTTACTGCCTCTTGTCTCCTTTCTACCCCATTTCCTATCCACTCCTATAGATAAGCAGATTTATTGGTTTATGGTTATCCTTTATGTCTTTTCACAAAAATAAGCATATTTATACAAATACCTCTTACACACCCTGGCTGGTTTGTCTCAGTCGACAAGAGTGTCGGCCTGCAGACTAAAGGGTCCTGGGTTCGATTTTGGTCAAGGGCACATGGTTGCAGGCTCAATCCCCAGTAGAGGGCGTGCAGGAGGCAGCCAATCAATGATTCTTTCATCACTGATGTTTCTCTCCCTCTCCCTCTCTGAAATCAATTAAAAAAATATATATATATAATTTAAAAAACAACAACAAAAAATACCTTTTATACAACTGGTGGTATAATTTGTATATGCTCTTTAAATTTATTTTTTTCATTTAATATAGCTAGAAATACTGCCTAGCAGCTCATGGAGCTCTCCTTTTTTTCTTTTTTCAGTTACAGAGTATACCATTGTATGGCTGAGCTATGGTTTATTCAACCAGTCTTCTCTTAGGTTTAGGCAATTAGGCTGTTTCCAGTATTTTATTATTAGACATAATTGCTCACTGAATATGTACGCTCATATTATTGGAAGTGTATTGCCAGGGTAAATTCCTAGAAATAGGATTGTAGTTTTGTGAGCTATTGTCCAGTTCTCCTCCTTTGAATTTGTACTATTATGCATTAACAATTAACAATCTGCAAGCCTTTTTTTTTGTTTTGTTAAACCTCACCCAGGGATATTTTTCCATTGATTTTTTTTAGAGAGTGAAAGGTAGGAGGAGAGACAGAGAGAGCAGCACGATGTGAGAGACACATCGATTAGTTGCTTCCTGCAGGCACCCCTACTGGTGCCAGGGATTGAGACTGCAACTGAGGTCCGTACCCTTGACCTGATGGAGCCTGGACTCTTCAGTCCACGGGCTGATGCTCTATCCACTGAGCTGAACTGGCTAGGACTCACAAACCTTTTACGCTTTAAAATGTTATGATTGATATGAAAATATTATTCCTGGTGTCTAGGAAACTACATTTTAAGAAGTTAGGCCAGCTTGGCCGGTGTGGCCAGTTGGTTGAGCTTTGTCCCATGCACCAAAAGGTTTCCAGCTAGATCCCTGGTAGGGGGTGTACAGGAGGCAGCCAGTTGATGTTCCGCTCTCACATTGATGTTTCTCTCTCTCTCTTTCTCTAACAAAATATCTTTTTTTAAAAAAGGGAAAAGGGCCAGAAGACAGGAGTGGGATGGAATTGGGGCCGTGGAGTGATAGAATAAAATATTTATAAAAATGGAACTGTTGTCAATTTTTAACATCCTTGGCTTAATGAAAATATCAGCTATATTTAGTTGTCTTATAGCATTTTCTGAAAAATAAGCTATATTTGCCTCATTTTTGATAATTTGAGCAGCACAAAACTGATTTATGTTTGTTTTGTGTGTGTGTGTGCACTTAGGGCTTCTTGAACTCCTCTGAGCTCTCTGAACTTCCCTTTGGGCCTGAGAGGAAAGGCTCTCTCAAGGATCAGCTGGCCTTAGCAATTGGTGAGTATTTGTAAGGATCTGGAAGCTAGAAATGAAGAACTGGATCTCTTGGTATCTTTGGTATTCCTCCAAATCTAGATGAAGAATTACAAGCGCATGTGCCTAAAAGGATCAGATAATATGAATGTGCTCAGTGGATTGTGTGTTAGACATTAGGGAGCAGTAGGACTGAAAAGCTCACCCTCTGCTGAAGAGAAGCATTACCAAGCGCTAGCCACTTGTCAACCTGGGGGAAATGGGGCTCTGGTGTCATCAGAATTTTAAAGCTTCTTTCAAAGAATTTAGATTTGAATACAAAAATCTCAGTTTTTATCTGTTTGCAATTAATAAAATGATTTTACCACTTGGATGCATCACTGTGCTGACCAAACAAAGCATGTCTTTAGGCAGAGGTGGCCTTGTGACGTCTGTTGACTACTCTGGGGAAATGATACATCAGAGGTCATTTCACCTTCTTTATAAAGGGACCCAGGGAAATTTAGGGCCATCATTTTTGGGAATTTGGTCTCTCCTTTAAGAACATTGGATCCTGAACTTGTGAAGGTACAGTCTCTCAGAGCCCACGGCTATAGGGACCGGGTCTGGATCATTGTGGTGGGACTAGTGGGGATTTTATCTTCTCCCTAGGTGACCTTGATGGAGGGAGGGAAGTAAGGCTGGGGTTTGAGCTTGCTGGGAATTTATTGCTCATCTTACATTTCCAGTCAAGGCATCAGTTTCTATCAGGTCGTCTTGAAGTATGTATAATGTTTCAGTGAGTCATAGATGAGAAACCAGGCAGACAGCTGTATTTGGAGCTAATTAAGAAATTCTGGAAGAGCTAGGTTTTTCAGCCGCTTGTTAATGTCTGGGAGTTAGCTATTGGGTAGATATTTTGAGCTGTGTAAGATTCTTTCTGGTTTCTGGATACTCCCTTTGTGACTTTTATATATAACTTACGGCTAATTCAGGGATATTTATCCAGACCCCTTTGTTTGCTCTTTTACCCTTCCCAACCTTTTGGCTTCTTTGGACTTCTCTTAGACGGTAAAGCATCCTAAGAGAAAGGGGAAAACTAAAATCCATTTTTGATTCTCATAAGGGCCTCTTAAAATGTGATTTAAAAAAAATTTTGTTTTGATGAGAGGAAGTTGAAACTATGAGATGACACAGGGTTTTGGATTTTCTGGGGCTTTTAGTTGTGGACTTTTCCCTGATACAATGGATAATCAGGAGTTGTCTGTGTCAGTTATGGTGGTATTTGGGAGGGATGGTAATTTGGTGGGAAAAAACACTTAATTGCTTTGGGAGTCAGATCTAAGTTTTAATTCCAGTCTGCCATGTATTAGCCATGTGACCTTGGCTGGTAGGTTACTTAAGCTGCATAAGCCTATGTTTAAAACAGTAGCCAGCATTTGAGTGCTCACTATATATAATAAGTGCTTTTATATGTATTATTTATTTCTCCCAATAATCCTGATTTCAGGTTAAGTGGTATCTCCATTTTATACATGAAGCAACTAAGGCTTGATAAATTAGTAAATGGAGTTATATCATTAAGTTACTTTCCTAAGGTCATATAGCTGGTAAGAGGCAGAACTGAGACCTGAGTCCAGGATCTGTGTGACACCATAGCTTATTTAATTTTTTAAAAACAATGTATTTTATTGATTTTTTACAGAGAGGAAGGGAGAAGGATAGAGAGAGTCAGAAACATCGATGATAGAGAAACATCGATCAGCTGCCTCCTGCACACTCCCCACTGGGTATGTGCCTGCAACCAAGGTACATGTTCTTGACCGGAATCGAACGTGGGACCCTTGAGTCCGCAGGCCGATGCTCTCCACTGAGCCAAACCGGTTAGGGCCATAGCTTATTTTTTAAGTTTTTATTTTTATTTGTAAATACTGGAGGATATTTTTTTCATTGAATTTTAGATAGAGTGGGAGGGAGGGAGAGAGGGAGGGGGAAGAAGAAAGAGAAACATAGATGTGAAAGAGACACATCGATTGGTTGCCTCATGCACGCACCCCAACTGGGGCTAGGGGTCAAACCTGCAACCCAGGTGTGTCTCCTTGACCCGAATCAAACCCGAGATCCTGCAGTGTGCGGGCCGATGCTCTAACCATTGAGCACACTGGCCAGGGCATAGCCTATGCTTTTAAGTTTAGCCTGCCTGGCACATAGTTGGCACTCCATAAAGGTGCACTCTGTTTTCTCTGCCTCCTCCCTGTACACACCTTTTCCTCTTTAAACTGAAAATGATAGCTCCATCTTACAGCATATCCACAGTATAAATGCTAAAGACTGTCTCCCAAATTTGGCCACCTCTTTGTGTATTTGGTACTACAACAGGCATCATATTCTGGAAGCATGTTTTTTGTTTTTGCTTTTTTATAGGGAAACTGGGAGAAAACATGACTCTTAAACGAGCTGCATGGGTGAAGGTGCCAAATGGGTTCTATGTTGGCTCTTATGTCCATGGAACAATGCACAGTCCCTCACTCCACAACCTGGTGCTGGGGAAGTACGGGGCCCTGGTCATCTGCGAGATATCTGAGTGGAAAGCAAACCTGGAAGAACTTGGCCGCCGCCTTGGGCAGCATGTGGTAGGCATGGCCCCTCTCTCTGTTGGCTCCCTGGACGATGAGCCTGGGGGAGAGACAGAAACCAAGATGCTGTCCCAGCCGTACTTGCTGGATCCCTCTATCACATTGGGACAGTATGTGCAGCCCCAGGGAGTGTCCGTGGTAGACTTTGTGCGGTTTGAATGTGGCGAAGAGGGAGAGGCAGCAGAGGCTGAATAGGTTCCAGAGACTTCAGGCCAGGAGGAAACATTTGTTCTTAGTCCTGAGCTTTATTACAAAAAGCAGTTATTTTCTAAGCCTCTTCAAACCCAGGATTTGTTTTTCATTTGTGTTTGTAATGAAATTATACATAATGAGTAAAGTTATTAAATAAAATTGTTATATAATAAAGAGAGTAGAATCTTTTCCTTGTTTGTGTAATGCTGGGTTCAGCTTTTGTGTGTCTTAGAAAACAACAAATGGGCCTTATTGACAGTCTCTGAGAAAATAGGCATCCACGTGCTCCCTTCATAGGTTTATTATGGTGTCCCTAAAACTTCTCACTCCTCCTATCTTACTTCTGTGACATGGAAGTCTCTTTGATGCTTCGCACCATGCTTCCATCCTGGAACTTCCCAGTGACATTACTCCTGCCACATGGGTTCTTTTGGAATTGTTGACTCAAACCTAGAGTTGTCTGGAAAATGTGGTTCATTTGTTGATCTCTGTAGTGTGCTTTGAAGGCTCTCTGGTGGTATTCACACTGGTTCTGGCCTCATTACTGAAATTAATAACACATGACCCTAGTTTTCTGTTGGATAATGGGGTTTTCCTGGACAGCTGTACGGCAGATTTTGGCATTCTTGTGCCAAAAACAGGAATCACAGTGGTCCAGTGATCTAGAGAGCTCACCCAACAGTGCCTCTGTACTTCCCTCATCCTGAGACATTTCTCCCAGCAGTACATCAGATGATCACTAGAATGGGCAAAACCATAATACTGAACAGAACTCGCATTTGCTCATATAGGTATCTTTATTTGAAAAGTTAAAAGCTCTGGCACATACAGATCTGGGCATTTGGATTTTGGCTGTGGGATATACATGTAATTAACTTCAATGATTTGTGGGTAAATCGGTTTTGGGAATACTGATCTTAAAATCGGAGACAAACTTAGGTTTCTGCCTAAACACTTTAAACTTAGTTGCTGTTTTTTTGTTGTTGTATTACTTTTGGCTTCTCCAGACTCATGTAGTTTTAGTGCTTTCCGCTGAGGCTTTAGCCAGAAGGCCACAAAAATTAAAAAGTGAGTATATAACAACTAAGGAATGCAGGGATGAGAAAAATGGAGAACATGCTGTGATTTGCAGACCCTCTTTTATCTAAATGAAGTAGCTGAATGTTAGGCAACAATTGGTAGATAAATTCTTTCCTGATATTGGCACTATCTGCTCTCTTCTGTGCTCTTGCAGTATGTCTATGCTTGCGTGATTTAGAAAAGCCCCTTTTCTTTCTTCATTTGGAGCTGTTTCCAGCCAGGCAGAGCAGCAAATTGCCCTCTTGTGATGCCAAACACAGAAACAAAGTCCTGTTCAGAGAGGTAATTCTAAGAAAGAAAAGAAAGTTTCCGGTTAAAAGGAAGCATGGCACCTATCAGTGCCAACAGTTTGGGAGAGTGGGGCTAAGAGGGATAGAACCTTGAAGGGGAAGGAGACTGGATTTTAGAAATTCAGTAATAGACTTAAATTATTCACTGGAGAGTTCTTCAGGTTGTAGAGTCCCATCTTGGCCTGTGGAAGAACTGATTAGTTCACTTCTCGGAGTCACCTGGCACCAGTTTCTTGCCAGAGGGACAAGAAATGGGTTATATATTATGTATGATTTCTAGACATTAGGTTTTGGCTACATAGAGAACTAAATGGAGCCATAGTTTTCTTTGCTTTATGCCCATATCTCATTTTTATCCAGACATTTTAAAAAAATTGAGAGAGAGAGAGAGAGAGAGAGAGAGAGAGGCAGACAACAATTCGTTATTCCACTTATTTATGCATTGGTTGATTCTTGTATGTGCTCTGACTGGGGATTGAACCCAAAATCTTGGTGTATGGGGATGATGCTCTAACCAACTGAACCACCATGCCAGGGCCCAGACATTTTCAAATACAAGATCAGGTGGATCTTGTTGAGAGCATAAAATTTTCCTAACATTTATTTGTTGATGTTTAATGAGTATTTCCTATCCAAGTAACATTATTAATATATGACCTGTGCTTTTAAGAAAGCTGTCATCTAGTACTCAGGAGTTGGTTAGATAAGATGTCGTGGAAAATCTAGAGACGCCTCCCAAATCAAATCCTTCAAGGGAGAGAGTAATTCATTCCACGTGAGTATGTTAATTCATTTAACCAGAACTAAAGAAGTGCCTACTATTTGTCGGGTACTGTTTTAGGTGGTGAAAAGCTGAGAATGTGATGGTGAACAAGACAGATAAGGCCCTTGCTCTTAAGGATACTACTAGAGGGGGAGACAGACAATACACAGTATAAAGGGACTGGAGGGGTGAGGGAAGCAGTGTTAGGTAGGGTAGTCAGGGATGGCCTTCTTGGGGACGTGATATTGGAGCTGAGACCTAAATAATGAGGCGTTGACTTACTTTTTTTCTGGCAGGAGCAATAGCAAGTGTAGAGGCTCAAAGGCCGGAATGAACATGTTAGAAGAAAAGCAGCTACTGGCTGAAGGGGGCTAAGTGAAGAGGGTACTGGTGTGTGGGATTAAATCAGAGGGGAGCCCTGGCCGGTTTGGTTCAGTGGATAGAGCGTCAGCCTGTGGACTCAAGGGTCCCAGGTTCGATTCTGGTCAAGGGCATGTGCCTTGGTTGCGGGCATACCCCAGTGGGGAGTGTGTAGGAGGCAGCTGATCGATGTTTCTCTCTCAGTGATGTTTCTAGCTCTCTGTCCCTCTCCCTTCCTCTCTGTGGGAAATCAGTAAAATATATTTAAAAAAAAAATCAGAGGGGAGCAGGGGGCAGATTGGGTAGGGCCTTGGATGCCGTGGAAAGGACTTTGGTTTCTTTTGTATGTGCAGTAGGAAGCCATTCAAGTGCTTTAAGTAGAACAGTGTCATCTGTTTCAATAGCTCATTGGTTGTTAGGTGGGGAACAGATTGTAGAAATGGTGTAGGGGCCAGTTGGGGGACTGTTGTAGTAGGCCATGATGGCTGGACCAGACTGGCAGCAGAGAGGTGGAGAGCAGTGGACAGAGGCTAGCTGATGGATTGATGTGGGAGGTGAGAAAAACATCAGAGAAGAGCCCTGGAGCCCTAACCAGTTTGGCCCTCGGACTGAAGTGTCCCAAGTTCGATTCAGGTCAAGGGCATCCTTTAGCTCTGATTGGTCTACGTGCCAATTGATGTAACTCTCTCACATTGATGTTTCTCTCTGTGTGTCTCTCCCCCTCCCTTTCACTCTCTAAAAATCAATGGAAACATATCCTCTGGTGAGGATTAACCCGCCCACCCTCCCACAAAAAAAAAAAATAAAAGAAAGAAAATAAAAGAAAGAAAGAGCCTGGCAGGGCGGCAGGCGGCTGGCAGCAAGCAATGGAGTCAGTGGGGATGAATAGTTACTTATTAGTGTCAGTTGTTTGGTGGTGGTGGTTGTGGTGATCAAGAAGGGGACGGGATGGCTGGTAATGTGTGCCCCTCCGGGAGAGCAAGAGTGAGAGGACGCGAGAGAACGAGGGAGTGGGGGAGAGAGAGAGAGAGAAACATTGATCGGTTGCCCCCAGTGCACATCCCCACAGGATCAAACCCATAACCTAGTTATGTGCCCTGACTGGGAATTTAACCCCCCACCTTTTGGTGTACAGGATGATGCTCTAACCAGCCGAGCCACACCAGCCAGCTATTTGCCTAAACTGGAACTTAAGCTGCAGCCATTTCTTTGTGGATGTGTCTAAAAATCGAAGGACATCTTATGATGTAATTTGTTACAGAAGGCATAGGATACTAAGAGTCATCAAAGACAAAGTTGGAGGAACTATGACAACCAAGAATAGCCTAAGGAGCCCTAACCGGTTTGGCTCAGTGGATAGAGCATCAGCCTGCGGACTGAAGGGTCCCAGGTTCGATTCTGGTCAAGGGCATATACCTTGGTTGCGGGCACATCCCCAGTAGGGAGTGTGCAGGAGGCAGCTGATGGATGTTTCTCTCTCATTGATGTTTCTAACTCTCTATCCTTCTCCCCTCCTCTCTGTAAAAAATCAATAAAATATATATTAAAAAAAAAAAAGAATAACCTAAGGCCATGGTTAGCAAACTGTGGCTCGCAAGCCACATGCATGTGGCTCTTTGGCTCCTTGAGTGTGGCTCTTCCTAAGCCTTAGGAGTACCCTAATTAAGTTAATAACAATGTACCTACCTATATAGTTTAAGTTTAAAAAATTGGGCTCTCAAAAGAAATTTCAGTTGTACTGTTGATATTTGGCTCTGTTGACTAATGAGTTTGCCGACCACTGGCCTAAGAAACAATACTGCTCAATGTAACAGGATGTCCTGGATAAGATCCTGAAACAAAATGGACAATGGAGAAAAACTGAGGGTATCTGAATAAAATATATTCTTTGGTTAATAATAATAAAATAAAAGAAAGAAAGAGCCCTGGGTTTTTGAGATACTGGTAGCTCAAATGTCTGAGTGCTTACAGTGTTCCAGAAGTGTCCTAGGCCCTGTATGGAGACAGGCACTTTACTCCTGGAGAGCTGCACTTGCAGCAGACACAGCTCCTTCAGCGACTCACCTCCTTTTTGGCAGGGTCCACATCCTCAGGCAATTCTTGATTCTGATTTTTCAGTAGAACTTCTATAGGGTAATATTTTATCTCAGAATTCAGGGAGAGGGTTGTATTCCTCATGTCCTAGGTAAAATAGATGAAAACGGAAACACGGTAAAAAACTGTTCAGGTTTGTGCAATCGAAGGTCTGTGTGTATAATATTAAAATTTTGGTTTATACCACTTCACTCTTTGTAATTAGCTTTTAGAACAGTTGTCTCCAAACCTGGCTGCATGTCAGAATCATCAGGGAATCCAAAATATTCAGACTTTGGGGTCCTTGGGAAAGCTGATTGAATAAATATCAGGTAAATCCTGTGTAGCCAGTTTGGCATCAGTGCTGTGCTTAAATCTCATTAAATATTGTGATCGCATCCCTCTCTTGGCACTTAACGTAGGCTCTGCATTTCCAGGCTTTAAGTGACTTCAGTTGAAGTCATACTTTCCTTAAATACATTTTAAAGATGCGACATCACCATTAGCTTTGGAATCTTGAGTTTGTAGAGCACAAAGGACATAGCTGCCAGTTGTTTCGGACAGCTGGTGCTGTCCAACTCATCCTGATGTTAAATTGCTGTTGAATTCCTGGCAGAGGCTCCACTTCTTTTAGCCATTAAAATAGGGGTAATGATCTGAATTTCTGTGGATTCCACTGTCAGGAACTGATAAACATATCATTTGGGTTAGAAACTTACTACTTCTGAGAAATGCTGTCAATAAATTTAATCTGTCCTGAATGACAGAGCGAGTTGAATACTAAAATTAGTTTTTGTTGCTTTTTAAAAACAGCAAGTCTGTTCTAAATTCTGGAAGGTGGTAAACTAAGGAACTTGGCTCTGAGACCTGCTTTTCTATTCATTAAAACAGTCTTCGTATCAGAACAGACGACTTGAGTGATACGGAGAGGACATGACAGGGTGTCACCCTGTGACATCTGTAGCACTTGTGTTTCCCTTTGGTTCTGGTTGCCTGTGTGACTTGCTCCTCCAAGAACTCACAGCAGTGATTCTCATGATGGCAGCAGTGTCTCCCAGCTCTTCTTTTAACTGTTCATAGGATTTCCCTGCCTGTAAGGAAGAGATAGAAAACATAGGATGAAGTGCTGCATATAAGGATGGCCATCTCAGGCCTAATCTGAACCCGTGAGAAAAGCAAAAATGCCAGAGAATCCCAGGACATTTCAGGGATGAGCAAAAATGAAAATCCCTCTGGGCCCATGCAGGATTGGAAGGTATGAAACATATGCATCCTTTGCTGGTGGTCCCTCAATCCTCCGTATAAGACTTAAGACAGCAGTTGACTAGGAGTCAGAAAACCTGGTTAATTGTGTCTTCAGACAAATAATTTCTCCTCTGAGCTTCCCATCTGTAACATGGGAAACCATGTTTACAGTGGCAGGATGGTTGTAAAGCTAAAAAACAGGTGTGTGGGTATACTTTCTAAACATTATTACTTCTACATGCTGCTTATTCCTGAACTAAGCTGTGAATTCTCTAACTGGACTTCGTGCTGTGGAGGGTGGGAAAGAGAAGTAAAAAGCAGGGGACAGGGAGTAAGGGGAATGTGGACTTGGATTTACTCAGCCCTTGAGTACCCCACTGTCCCGCCGAGCTATCAGTGCTGAGCTCCCTGACATTAAGAACGCCTCCCCGTTCTCTGTCCTTACACTCCAAATGTGAGAGTCCCAGGCCAAGAACCAGCCTGTGAAGATGGGAAGCTCGAACCCCTGCTTGATGACCAGGATCGGTGTGTCAGTGTCTCGGCCACTAGGGTGAGTGTGCAGGTACTCCTGGGCTGTAGCCAGAGCACTCTCCTTCTCTGTGGCATTGGCCTCAGCCCCAATCCACAAGAACACCTGTTATGGTAGAGATTGAATATTAGTTAATGTGCTCATAACAAGTACCGTGTACTAGATCTTAAACACTGCCCTCTCTTACCCTCTCAGCTATTCACAGCCTCAGCAGAGGGCTTTTCTCAGAATCAATTGATTTGTGATTTTTTAAAAAATATATATTTTATTGATTTTTTACAGAGAGGAAGGGAGAGGGATAGAGAGTTAGAAACATCGATGAGAGAGAAACACCGATCAGCTGCCTCCTGCACACCCCCTACTGGGGATGTGCCCACAACCAAGGTACATGCCCTTGACCGGAATCGAACTTGGGACTCTTCAGTCCACAGGCCGACGCTCTAGCCCAGGGGTGGGCAAACTTTTTGACTTGAGGGCCACAATGGGTTCTTAAACTGGACCGGAGGGCCGGAACAAAAGCATGGATGGAGTGTTTGTGTGAACTAATACAAATTCAAAGTAAACATCATTACATAAAAGGGTACGGTCTTTTTTTTTAGTTTTATTCATTTCAAATGGGCCGGATCCGGCCTGCGGGCCGTAGTTTGCCCACGGCTGCTCTAGCCACTGAGCCAAACTGGTCAGGGCTTGATTTGTGATTTTAATTGCCATGTGTATCTCCCATATGTACATCTCCAGACCTGAGCTCTTTCTCTGAACTTCAACTTCCTGAATCCAACTTCTTGCAAAACACCTCCTCTTGGCTGTCTTCAAGCACCTCAAATATAACACCCCAAAATGTAGCTCTTTTCTAAACTTTGGTCTGTGTCTCCATTCTTGGTGAATGGCGTCCACCCAGACATTTTTAAGGCCGTAACCTGGGATTCATCCTAAATGCCCTATATCCAGTGAGTTACTCAGGTCAGCCAGTTTACCTTCTCTGGATTTATCAAATCTGTCACCGTCTCTGCATCTCTCCTCCATTGCTCCTATGTGGGCCCATGCAGCAGCACTTAACTGAACTCTAATGATAGACTACTGAATGGCCTCCCAGCGTAGTCTTCTTTTGTTCTCACCCCCATCCCTCCTCTCCTGCACTTGCTGGAATGCTCTTCTCTTAAAGTGCAGTCCGACCTTGCCGCTCACCTGCTTAAATTTCAGTAGCTTTCCAGGATAAATCTCAAACTTTTTCACATAGTAGGTAAGGTCCATACCTGCTTCCTCAGCTGCATCTCCAGGGTGCTCTTTAGCTGTCTTATGTTCCGATAATGTTTTTCTTCCGTGGTTCCATGTGCACTAGAGTACTCCATGCCTTGCTTGTACCTGTGCATTTCCTGTGCCCGGAGTGCCCTCTTTACCCGATTAATGCCTATTTATCCTTGGAGATTCAGTCGGGAGCCGTCTCTTCCAGGACGTCAGCTCTGAGCTGCTAAACTGTGTGAGTGCCCCTAATCTGTGCTCCCGTGGCACCTTTTATGCACCTCCATCATAGTAAAATGATGCTCCTACGTCCCCACCCCCATCAGCCTGGGAAGTCCCAGAGCAGGATGGCACTCCTCACCTTGGTGACATCACACCTCGCTCCTAGAACAGAGGAGGTGCTGAGCATGTTTGCTGAGCCAAACTGAAGAAAATGGGATGTCAGGGAGGTTGCCTGGGAGATACCCCTTTGTTCCTCAAAGGCCCATATCTGGATGTGGAACCTGCTGCTATTGATCCTGAGAGAAAGAAGTGCCTGATGACAGATAGGATGGCCTGATTTTTCCCAGAGCAAGGTGGGAGAGTTCCCAGGATGGTGAGTTTTAAACAACATTCTGTTCTTTTCAACTCTGGTAAAAAGCAGGCTCTGTTATTGGTCACCATTGACAGTTGTTTGATTGACTTGGGGATGGTCCAGGGTTACTCTGGGTTTATTCTGGCAGGGGAGTTACTACATAAAAATAGCCCAAACTGTGAGGATCTCTGTCTTTCGTTCAAAGCACTCTGGCTGTGTCTTACCTGGTCCCAGGTATCCAGGAGCATCACATCACTTGGGTTTAGGTCATCCTGGGTGAATTCTGTGATCTCAGTGACAATGAACCGGCCAGTCTTATTGGAACATTCAAAGAGACGGGGCTGGACATCCAGGACTTCCTGCTGTAGTCTGCAATACAGTCCATTTGGAGGAACTGAGCTTAGAAATCATGTGTGGTTCACAAGCCTGGGAGGCAGGGGGAGCCACGAGGAGGGGATGCTGTGGTCCCATACCTTTTGTGACTGGCATAGGGAGTTTTCCCTCCCAACAGGTCCCAGAACTCTGGGGTCTCCTGGCCCTCGGCCACAGTGTCCTCGGTGCCATTACAGAGAATCCCGGCCAGCTCCTTAGCCATTGCCCGCTCATCCCCACTAGACCCCTGAGAGTGGGGTGAGGAGAACACAGATGTTAGTTGCACATGAGCACACTGATGTAGAAAAAAAGCTTCTGAGACTAATAGCTTAGTGTAGCTAGATCAGCAACCAAGCCATCGTGCTTTGGGACAGGGGGGTAGGTTTGCTCTAGTGCTGGGAAGGGGCTCTGGTGGGGGAGGAAAACACTACGGTGGCAAAGAACAAAACTGGACTCTGAGACCACATGGATGTTGACAAGAGTCACCTTTGTTTGGTTTCAGTTGGAATTTTACCACCTACTTTTAATACTTTTTTAAGAGAAAAATTTAAACTTATTTTTAAAATTACATACACAAAAATTCACTCTTTTTGGCATATGGTTTTATGAGTCTTGACAAATGCATTGAATCGAGTTACCACCACAACAAAGAATCAGAACAGTTGCCTTGCCCCAGCAAAAGATACTATCCCTTTGTATCCAACTCTTCCCATCCTTAACCTCTGGCAACCAGTTCTGCTCTCCATCACACTAGTTTTGCCTTTTCCAGAGATCATAAATGGAATCACACACCATGTAGCCTTTGAGTCTGGCTGCTTTCACTTAGTCTCATCCTTGTAGCTGTGGGTATTCGACACTCACTCTCTGTGTTGCTGAGTAGTATTCCATTGTATGGATGTGGTACTGTTTATCCGTTCTCCAGGGGAGATGCTTTCAGTTTCCGGTGATTGTGAATAGAGGTGCTATGTGCTATAAACATTTGTATATGGGTCTTCGTGTGAAGACTGTTTTATTTCACATGGTTAAATGCCCAGAAGTGGGATTGTTGGATTGTATGATAAGTGTATGTTTTATAAGAAACATCCTCATCTGCACTTGATATTCTCAATTTTTTTAGTCATTCTAATAAGTGTGTATCTCATTGGGTTTTCACTTGCATTTCCCTAATGACTAATGATGTTGAGCATCTTTTCCTGTTCAATTCTCTTTTGTAAAACAACTTAGTTCTTTTTAATGCAGGTGCAGTCTGAATGGACAAAAATCACATTTTTCGTGTTATTGTTCAGTGGTAATGCCTGTCTTATTGTAATCCACCAAACTGGTGTGCAAAGACCGTGTTATTTTGAAGTTTATGGAGTGTCTCCGGGTATGGGCAGGACGGTCATTGACTTTCTAATTGGAGGCCTAATTGTGGGGAATGTTGGCAGTCCCTTTGAAGACCCTTTAGGAAAAAGGTTCATCTTTCTGTGAACTCTTCCAGCTTTGCTGACAGGAGGGTGGGCACAGGGCTGGTATGACCACTGAGCCCAGCCATCCTACCTTGCCGTACCACAGGTAGTGCTCTGCCTGCGTCCGCAGCAGAAAGACGTCATTGGAGTTCAGGGAGGAGGCGAAGGCCGGCACCTCCACTGCTTTGGTGTTAGATTTGTCATTTCCTTGAATTTGGAAGAGCCTTACTGGAGGGTCGGGCTCGGCATTTCCCTTCCTGGAAGTCCCACCCTAGAGAGGAGAAAAGCAGAGTTTGGATTTGAGGTGCACCACGGGAGAGAGCACTGGGCTAGCTGTTGAGGAGAACATGGATGTATTTGACACCATATTTGCCTTTGAGGAGCGTGAGGGCTAACTGGTACCAATAATGTTAGCTTTCATCCTGAGACCTCTGTTATATGGAGGCTTTGTGGCTGGTGCCTTACCTACATCATTTCACTGATCCTCCAAATAAGTCTGTGAAGGTATCATCCCATAGTACAGATGGGGAAACTGAGGCTTAGAAACCTGGCTAATAAATGGCAAGACTAGGACTTGACCACAGACTTACGTATGTCAAGCATGTGCCATTACACATTTTGGATAGTGCTCCAGCCAGGGCTTCATAGAAGAAGTAGGACTTGAATCTGAAGGACATTCGGTGGGAAAGGTTGATAGGGAGTGTGATGTGGCACATGTGCGGCCCAGTGAGGAGACCCACCTGACGAGTGGAGCGTGTAGGTTAGGGAGTGAGGGTAGCACACCTACAGGGGTAATCTGGGTCAGATTATGAAAGACCTTGAGCATGAATTAGGCAGTGGTTTGGACTTGAAAACCTAGGCAGTTGGGATTCACTTCAGTGTCTTGGAGATTAACCCCTTCTTGTCCATGTCTACCCCAAGGCCTGCTCCCCACCCCTCTCCTCTACCGTAGCCCCTACTTGTTAGTGCGGAGCATTCTGGCTCATGGTGTAACTTTTTCTGAGGGCTCTCACCTCAAAGATAACCAGCTTTCCTTTGAAGATGGCCATGAAGTGGCGTGGCTCCTTCCCCATGGTAACCCGGACCTGCACAGGGGCCCCATCAAACTTCCGATCCACCTCCACCGCCTGGAATGCCGAGGCTGCCAGCTCGTCCTGTGAGGCGTGGCGGCCCTGCAGCGGTGACGGGAGAAATGGCTGCTGCTGCCCTTGCCCCAGCCTAGTGGCCGGAGGAAGCACCGTCTCTGAAAGCTGAGAGGCTGCCCAGGCCTACCTGCCAGATGTACAAGATGTAACGTGGCTTCGCGTAAACCTCGAATGTGTAGAGAACCAGGTAGCAGTCTCCCCCATAGAAGAAGCCGTGCCACTGATGCTCCACGGGGACCAGCTCCAGGTTTTCAATTCTCCAGACCTGGGCACAGAAGGAGACAGTTCCCCAGAGATGGGGTCCTATTTGAAGAGACAGCTGGCTGAGGGGAACGGGCGGTGCTTAGCAGAGAATCCTCAGGAAAGGCACTAACATCTGCCACTCAAAGTCCCCTGCCCCCTCTGGGGCTGCTTTCCCAGTGGCGAGGCCTTATCACATTTGCATGATTTGAATCTGGAGGAGAACTGGATTGTCCCTGGTCAGGCACCTCCTGTCAGCTCAGAGGTGATTTGAATAGTCCTGCCAGGTGAGTTATCGATAGCTCACTAGGGTATATGCCTTTCACTTCCCTGAAGAATTGTGGGAAAACTGCAGACTCAGACACCTTGGAGAGAATACTCCGAGGCACCGGAGATGAAAAGGAAAGCAAAGCAGACAAAATCACCTGCCCCCTCCTCTACAGCAGAATAGCCAGGAGGGCCAGAGCTGCCCACCCGCACTGAGATGGGAATCGTTAGGCTTACCTCGATTTTTCCATTGCCGTCGTCCACCATTCTTTCCTGGGCAGCTACCTCTGGTTTGGAGTGCAGCAGAGTCACATCAAATTTATCCTGGAAAACTTTAGCTGCAGAGAAGGGGTTGGGAGAAGCCGAGTGAGTGAAGATCATCCATGCCTGTCTTCCCACAGTCTCGGTAGGAAGACAGTCTGAGGCGATCTTACCGATTTTACCAATGCTGAACGTTTTCCCCAGGCCCACGGTCTGCTCCTTCACCGACCACTTCTGGAACAGCTGCTTGAACATGGCTGACTCAGCACCATCATTGACGGTCTCCACATTGGTGCTGCTGGGGTAGCCCTTCATCTTGATGAAGTTCTGTAGATACCCCGCCACCCCCCAAAAAGCAGGTCAGTCAGGGAATGCACTGAGTCCTTTGCTGACCGGTCATTCACCCCTTTGAAGCCAGTTGGTGGGATTGCTCCCTTATTCCCTTCTGGGAGTCAGAGTCAAATTCTAACTCATTTCTGTCTAGGACAAATGTACCTCACTCAAGGAAAGTTCTGAGTGGAACATTTATTATCTGTTTATTGGCCTATCATGATGATTATTCTTATTTTCTGTTCTTTGAACACTCATGTAGAATACTGACTTTGTCTCACATTCATTTGCCCATTTATTGCTCTGTGAGTGCATACTGCTTGGTTCATCTGCGGGGTCTGCACAATATCATACGCTCCTTGAGGACAGGGCCATTACCCTTGATACGTGCTATCTGTCCCCTTCAATAGTAACGACCACCTTTTATTGACCCAGTGTGTACCAGGTACTGTTCTGAATGCCTTAACAGATGTTATTTAATCCCCACAACAACTCTAGGGGATGGCATTGAACCTAGATTTGAATCCCAGTTTGCCTGACTTCGAAGTCCATGTATGTAACTGCAGTGTGCTTTGCTCAGGGCCTGGTGTGGCTCGCTGAGCACAGCTGAAGTGTTACTGACAGGATTTTTTTGGACAATGTTGTGCATCTGTAGCTCCTACCAGGGCCTTAGACATGGCCATCTGCTTCTCAGCCTTTGTGGCTCCTCTTCCTTTCCACACGTAGATCTTGGTTCCGTTGTGGTCCAGGATGTAGCAGTCCTGAAGCAGTCAGGGACAAAGTTGGTTACACTTTCCCAGGGCCTGCCCCGAGGCCAGGTCTGGCCACCCCACTCAAGCTCTGCTTACATCATGGCTCAGTAGGTCCTGGACCAGCGGCCTCGTCGCTACCTCTCTGACCACCAGCTGCCCAGCTGAGTCTGAGACACTGGAGAAAGGGAGAGGTTAGCCTGTGCTTCTCTTCTGCAAAGCATCTGGTAGTCTTAGGCATTTTCCTGGCTTTGTTTTAATGCGGAGTTTCTGGGGAGAGTCTGACTTCCTGTGACAGGCATGGCGTGAATGCAGACAGGAATGTGAGGGACTCAGTTCTCTAGCGGAGACTTGCGCATCTCTCTCCAAACATCCCGTCACATCCCTGCGCAGGCATAGATCAGAGTAAAGGAACAGTTTCCCCAAGAGACCAGGAAGAGTTGCTGACAAGGACAGATGGTAGCTGCCTCCTTGAATCGGAACAGCAAGCTCTTTCTAGAAGCTGCATGGGAAAAAGACTAAAAGGAAGCCAGACTCCTGCACCCAAAATGAGGAGCCAAGCAGAAGTATCCCCTCGTCTTCCAGGGGACACCCTCCCCCTGCCCCAGCTCCAACCAGCAGCCAGGTTTAGCTACTCACTGATATAACATGATATTTGATTTCTGCTGCTGATCTATGATCTCATCTGGGACTGCAGGCTTGATAATAGAACGTCGGCCGAGGGTGTCCTGAAGGACCTTCATCAGCTCTGGGCTTGCTGCCTCCTCGTCTCCCTCGATCACTCCTATTTCAGCACGGCCCCCTCGCTCCCTGTCCCGAATATCCTTTGCCAGAAGCATAGCCTGTCAAGGAAACCCATGGAAGCACTTAGCTTCTCTGCCCCTCCCCGCATCTCTGCCCAATGGCTTTGGGAGGAGCAGCCTAGGTCTCAGACAGGAGTTACTCTGATGCTGAGGAGCCCAGGGGTGAGTCACAGACTCACACACATGGTCTCTTTCTAAAACAGACTCTACTCCAAGGCGGGTCCGCCTTGAATCTCAGGGAAGAGCCAGCAAGGAAGGAAGATGGAAAAGGCACCTGAGAGAGCCACGCTCTATGAGCAGGCCTGAGGGAGAGGAGAGCAGGAAGACTGGAAAGAGCTGTACCTTCAGACGCTCCCCGCTGTTGCTCTCTGGACCATTCCATTGGATGATAACCTTCCCAAGGTCCAGCAAGAAGACATCACCTCGGTTAAAACTGTCCCAGCTCATTTCCACCTGGAGGTAGACATTATTCAAGAGGAATCCTTAGGCACCAGGTAGAGAGGCCCTGGGCCCAGAAGGAGTGGGAGGACTTACCTCCGTGGCCCTGATGTTTCTCTTCCCCTTCACGTGTAACAGCCGCTCCACGTCATAGGTGTTGGTCTCCACATGCTTCATCCCAGAGGCCACACCCCCCCTCTTGTAGCTAAGGGAACATCCATTAAGTTACTGATTGAGCACCTGCTGTGTGTTAGGCACCGGGGAGACAGGGGTGAGTTACACAGATGCGGTTTCTGCCCATGTGGGTGACAACAGTAAAGAAGCAAAGTAAACCTATGTGGTAGTAATCGCTGCCACAGAAGTAGACAGTGACAGACTTTTTGACCGAGTGGTGAGGCAGTCTTCTCAGAAGGTGTAACAGTCCAGCTGAGAATTAAAGGAATAGGAACCAACAACAAGGAACTAGTGTTCAAAACAGGGAACATTGGTACTGAAGACCCCATAGCATGAAAGAGCTTGTTTTGTGCTGGGAACTGTGTGAATATCAGTGTGTGGCAGGGAGAGGGGCACAAGCTGGGCAGCAGCAGAAGCATCGATGGCACCATGGCCTGAGGACCAACTCCCTCCTGGAATCAGTTCTCCGGCCCGGCACTCACCCAGCCAGCCTCCACACCAGGTTCCTGTGACAGTGTGTTGCCCTGTGCCCAGCAGTCCTCAGTGGGAACTGCCAATCTGCACGAAGCTGGCCTTGGACCAGCCTCAGAATTCTTGAGCTCATTGGAATTTCTTTTTGTTTTAATCTTGAGTGCCAAGTTTTGAGTTATTCAAACTCATTAGTTCATGGAGCAGTACCAGAACCCTCTCATTTTAGGTATTTACGTATTCTCTCTTATCTGCATACCCTACTCCCAGTCTTCACCCCACCATGGGCAACCATTCTAACAGTTTAACATGGATTTATTTTCATTCTGGTGAAATGCGACCTGTTGTTTTGTATGCATGTGGTTTTTTAAAAAAACAAATTGGCTTTCTGTTACATAGCTCAAGGCTGTTTCTTACTGTGTTCACTAAAGCACCCTGGTTTTAAGCTCCGTCCATGTTAGGTATGTATCTAAGCCGTTGCTTCTGGCTCCTGCATAGTACTCCTTAGTGTCATGGAGTATTTTTCTTGTCCAGTCTGCCAGTGATGGGCTTCTACATTTCCTGCAGCTTCTGCCATCACTAATGATAACTGCTGTGAACATCCTGGTTCATGTGCCTTTATGGAACTGGGTATGTGAGAATCCCTTTGAATTGTACACCCAGAAATGGGATTTGCCTCGGGCAGATTACTCTTTGAAATGCTGTGCCAGCCCTCCCTCCCACCAGCAAGGCACAAGGGCTCCTGTTTCCCCACAATCTCGCCAGCACTTGCACCGCCCAGCTCTCAGATTTGTGCTACTCGAGTAGTGGAAATTATTAGCTTTGTTTGGATTTACATTTCTCTGATTACTTTCTTCATGTACTTATTGGTCCTTTGGGTTTCCTTTTTGGTAAACTGCCATTTTTTCCTGGCTCATCCGTAACTACTCACATGATACCCTGCTTGAAGTAGCCGCGAAAGGTGTCGGACTCATGGTGCTGAACCTCCCGGTGCTGCACGGGGCTGCCCCCCAGGTAGTCATCCAGCTGTGTGGCGTAGATGGCTGCGCAGCTCTGCTCATCCTGGGAGGAGTCCTTCCCGATCCAGAAGTGGATGTCCTGGGAGAGGAGACTGCCCGCTCTCCGGGTCTGGGATGCAGCCAGAGAGACAGGTCAGGGACCAGCTCGCCTCCCCTTTGCTGCTGCCCCACTGGCATGGGGAGAACGCAGCATGCAGTGGCCCCTATGTGGACCTACAGTGTGGCTCAAGCTCAGGCAGTTCCTCTCCATGTTTGGGAAAATTTGACAGCTTATTGTTCTCAAATAAATGGAGTGCAACAGGGACCTTTTCCAGCTTGGAATGCAGACTTACCTTGTGGCTCCTCCATTCCCTTGAACTTACAGAGCTGGCACAGTGCTGATCTGTCCATCTTGTGGCTGTCAGCACTATTCATGTGGGATGTTGTTTCCTCAACTAGAATGAGCACTTCGAGGCCTGCATTTATCTGGCCTTCCACACCACTGTAATCTGGGGGCTGCCCCCTCCCCAGGATGTGCTGTTTGTGAGTTACTTAGATCTAAGTTCAGACTGAGAGCCCCACTGCCACCCTCTGATGCAAAATTGAAAACTCCCACCTAAGAACAGCCTTTAAGGTCAAATTGTAGGCCGTCCTGTATAACATTGAGGAAGAATCAAGATCGACACCAGGGATCTGAGTAGCATCGTCAGGTCTCTCCTCTGCGGAGCCTGGCTCTAGGGAGAAGCGTGTGGGAATTGGGGGGGGGGGGTGCTCACCGAGAGGATGACGTAGCAGTCCCCCTCATAGAAGCTGCCATGGGCACTCAGGGGCACCAGCGCCAGCTCCATTTTCTGGAAGGATAAGGGATGTGCACAGGCTGCATTCCCTCCCACCTCCCCTTCCCCCTCCCCGAAGCAGCCCTCTCCTCAAAGTCACAGATAGCAGGGGAGAGGCAGGAGAGATGTCCCGCTGATCTTACAGGGTGTGGCAGGAGTAGCATGGCCACCTGGCTTCTGAGCTCAACCTGGACACCCTAGTCTGAACCTGGGTGCCTATCCTCACCCCATCCTCCTCCCTGCTGCCCGCCCTGTGCTGTCTTGCTGCACTGTGAGGACCCTCGGCCCGCTGCAGGGGAGAGCTGGATATAAGCTACAAACTAAGACCTTCCCTCTGAGCAGCTGCACCGCTGCCTCCGACATTGCTCTCCAACTCTGACCACCAGTGCTGGCCAAGGTCTGCAAGAACAGAACAGTAAGGTTCTGTGGGGCTTTGGGGCGAGTGCCAGTCGCGAGTGGGCTCCAAGCCCAGCGTCCGGTCGGGGCCCTGCTTTATCACCTGCGTGTCTGTCTTGCCCCAGGAGGACTATTTCCATGGCCTCAGATGTAGATTTTCATCACTAACTCCAAGCGAGGTAAACCTGCAGTCATACTTGTGTGTATTCTATGTAAAATGTGTGTGTTAAATGTGAAAATATTAAATACTCCTAATTTTTGTACTTTTTAGTACCTATTGGAAATGTCCTGGGCCTCTCACACACTCAGCCGCTTGCTAGAGGCTGTGACTCTCCTTCCACGTGGAGGGTAGTGGAGTGAGGCACACCTCTGGGTTTCAGGCATCACTCACTCAGAGCAGGGACATGAGGGTGGGTGGGGGTCCTTTCATCTGGCCGGTGGGGCTTCCCAGGCCCGGGCGGTTCCTAGCTACAGAGTGCTGGAGCTCAAGGTCAGCATAGGGCTCAAGTCCAGGTGGGAGGAGGGGTGAGCCGTGCCCTCTTCTGTGCAGTGCCCCAAACCTCCCCTACTGCTTTGTGGGAGCCAGAGCACTCTGGTTCTGACAAAAGCAGCTAGGAGTATCAGTCTCCTGGTGGGCCCTGGCCCCACCCATCTCTCCAGGGCATTTATGGGAAGTGCAGACTCACCCTAGCAGATGGCTGAATAAAGGACAAGCCTACTTTTGCTTGGAGCCCTTCTCTCCAAGGCTAAGAACATTTCCGCCACCTGCTACCCACCTGCTTTGAACACCCAGGCGGGGTCAAAGGAAAATGTGCACTTAGATGCTGTCTCTCCTGCTTCTGACCGGAGACAGAAGGGCTGTCCAGTATCAGGCCTGGGTGACTAGGGGGATGGTGTGCCCCAGTTCCGCTCACCTCTATTCTCCAGGTGATGATCCCAGGGTCGTTGCCCACAGCCCTGAAGGCGCTGCTCAGAGACATGGCTCTCGTCTTCCTGGGACTGAAACATCATAGAGCAAGCAGGGAGATGAGGCCTATCCCAGCAGGCATTCATCCAGCTTTCTTCCTAAGTCACTTCCGAATCTTTTGTCAGCCACCCTGCCATGTCCTGCTATTTCACAGGGATGGGGGAAATGACTTGTCCGAGGTCACATCGCTAGCCTGGCTGGCCAGGACTCCCACCCGGAAGTTCTGCTTCCCACTTGCCACTTCCCTTGTGAAGAACTCTGGTAACACCAGGTTATTGACTGAAGGAGTGATAAATATACTTAGCCCTGTGTTGATTCACTTTATGTTATCTCATTTATTTCTCATAAGCTGAGTGTATTTTCTTTGTCTTACATTGTAGGAAAACAGGAGAGAGAAAATAATTTGCCCAGGATCACACACTAGTATGAATTCCTTATCTGATCCTAAAATCTGTGCTTTTAGTGTTTTTGATGTACTGCAGCCCTTCCTAAACTTATCTAAATTCAGTGGTACACCAGGAAGAAAGCTGATGTCAAACGAAGTATTTCTAAATTGGGCTGCCTTCTCTCATTCTCATCCCCTCTATTTCTTCCCCGCTCCTCCACAGTCAACTCTCTGACCTTTTCTTTGAGCTTTTACTTTCAAGTAAACTATCCTAAAACTCCGACAACCCATCCTACTTGACTAATATATTCCCTGTACCTCACAGCAAAAAAAGGAAAATGGCAAGCAAGGCTGGGCCTGGGACAAAGAGTACAGGTGCCAACAGGGGGAGGTGGGCGTGGCCTGGCCTGCCAGTGAGCTGCTGCCCGCCCTCTTCCCGACCCTAAGGAGCCAGTGGTGCTGTGTCTGGCCTTGGGTGGGGGGAGGAAGGCAGTGGTAAAGAGAAGTCTGTGTGGATCATGCACCATCTCTATTCAAGGCGTATCCGGGGTTATCAAGCACCTACACATGTCCATGGACCCATAGGGCCTTTATGTAATTAGAAGGCATGCCTGGCCAAAGCCCGTTTGGCTCAGCGGGTAGAGCGTCGGCCTGCGGACTGAAAGGTCCCAGGTTCGATTCCGGTCAAGGGCATGTGCCTGGGTTGCAGGCACATCCCCAGTGGGGGATGTGCAGGAGGCAGCTGATCGATGTTTCTCTCTCATCGATGTTTCTAACTATCTCTCTCCCTTCCTCTCTGTAAAAAATCAATAAAATATATTAAAAAAAAAAAAAAAGACGGCATGCCTGGTTCTTGCTCTCAGGGAGCTTACAATCTGATGACAGTACACACGATGGATATGCCCAAGAGGCAAAGGAACAGGACCGGCTTGATGGTCTATGTCGGATGAAAACCCATCCACAAAGGCTGTGTGGAGCTTTGCGATCTAGAGGCACATTGTGCTTGTTAAGAGGAGCATGTCTGGCCATTCTTTCCTTGAGCTGTGGTGGATGAACCCGGTTTTGGAGAATATGTGCTGTTTAGTATGTATTTTAGTGAAAACACAAAAACAAACTCCCTTTGTCTACTGCTATGGCAGGACTAAAGCTGAGCAGCGAGGCGGAGCAGCCACTGTTTGAGGATTTAATTTGATAACTTGCGTCGCCCCACCCTGTGCTGCTCAGAACTGCCAGGAAATATTTGTTCAGGTTTTCTTCAGACCCTCCATTTCAGTCATTCAAGGCAAATGCTGTTAGTAACTAGGCAGAAGGGACAAGGGCCAATGAATTCACTCCTTGAAAGTAGAGAAGTGTCAACCTGGTAAAAGCCAACCCAACTGGCATTAATTAGGGTCGTCTTTGAGGCCAAAACAGTCCCATTTGTCAGCAGGAAGGATCTTACGGGTCCTGGGCCCCCCATATGCAGGAGAGGACATGCTCAAAGGGACTTCTTGCCACACTGGAACACCCAGAAAATGCGACTCCATCTGTGACATCAAATTTCCCCCAAACTTAGTCCCCCTCTCCCTCCTCCCAGGTTCTTATGAATTCAGCACCCTTTAAGATCACTGCAGAAACCCCTGGGGTGGGGTGCAGTTTTGAAATCACGAGTTAAAAGCTAGTGGCCCTTAATTCTTAGAGAGATGCCAGTATGAATGGACCCCAAACAGAGGTTGCTGGTTTTAACCCCTCCCATGCCCCAGACCATCTTTCTGAGGGGTCTTCTTCATCCCCAGCTTTTAAAAATGTGCCCTGTTCAGAGGTCTCTAAAAAGGACCTTGGTTTTTCAGAACTTTGCAAAATGTGTTTCAAACTCCTGGTCCAACCCTTTAAAAGCCTCACCGAAGACAGCAAGGGAAATCTCAATCTCCTCTCCCTTTTGTTTCTTCCTTGTTCAGTAGGATCGCTCTACTGGCATGCACCCGTAAACCGAAACAGACCTTACCTTGCCTTGCTTCTCTCCCAGTCTTCCCAGTTTGCTGGCAAGTAAGCAGCAGCGCTTTTGAAGAACCACCCCAAAGCAGGAGTCTCCAGGTCTGCCGCCTGAGCTTAGTAATGGCTGCACAGACACTGGGTTATATTTGCTTGGGTTTGCATCTTAACCACATTTTCCTAGTCCTGGCCAATCACAGCCAAGCTAGCCCTGGGCTTGACTTATTCAAACCAGAGGGAAAGCTTTATCTGTTCCTATTCAAAACAGCAAAAAAACAAGAGCAGACTTTTAAAGGCTTTTTTTTTTTTTAACTCCAGCTCCACGCCCTGATCTAATTGATTTTTAAAAAGTGCATAGCCCATCAATAATGCAGGAAAGTGGGTGGGAGGATATGAAATTTGCCATATTGTAGATACGGATGCATTATGCTGACAGGAGGCAAGGGCTAGAGCTGCCTGCCGAGTGCCTGGATGTCCAGGCTGGCAAGCGCCTCCCCAAGAAGCTTCTGGGCATTTCTCAGAAGGGGCGGGCAGGTCTAGGAGAGGGGCCAGGAGTGTTATGCCTCATCCGGTTTTGCTTCTTGGTGTCATACATCAGTCCAATCAATATTTGAGTGCCTACTATGTGCCAGGAGCCATCCTGGGTTCCGAGTTCCAGGCATCCTGGTTTGGGAACATCAGTAAGGGGCACAGAAGAATGAAGACTCCAGTCCCCTGGGGCTGCAGGTCTACCCCCGTAAGTCGTAAGTCGATAGGACACCAAGCGCATGCTTATTAAGCACCTGGATGGCAATGGAGTTGGTTCTGTTGGGGGCGAGGGAAGAGCTAATATAGCCTGACTTCCGTGACTTTGAGCAGAAGCCCGCGCTGAGTCCGCAGCTGGTCTCCCAGCCATGGTACTCCAGCTTCATCGTGACGAAGGGGTTGCCAGGGGTGAAGGGTGTGCCCAGTAGATGCCCAAATGAACAGCAGGGTCGGGAGGCAGTGCCCCTTCCTGGATGGGCTTTTTAAACCCACTTTTATTAATTGTAAGTAATACAAATATTCCAAAAATATAAACAGACACATAATGGCGCCCTACATTTCAAGTTTTTAAATACAAATTTATCAAACCATGAATCTTTAAGCAGGGTAGTCAGAATCCCATAGCCCAGTCACAGTAGGAAGCAGATCCCCTACCCTCCAAATGGCGACCTGAAGGGGAAACGTGGCACTGACGTGGATCGTGTCAAACGGGGGATAAAGACAAGCAAAGCAGCACATGGGCCCAAGAGGAGGGTCTGCTCCAGGGGCAGCGGGCCAGACCTCTGCCTTAAAAAGGGGGGTGGGACCCAGGCCCCATTTTACAGTGACCGGGGGACACGGTAACCGACTGAAGACATGGAGGGGAAAACAGGCTTCCCTTCCTGACCCTTGGCCCGCTGGGACAGGGGATGCAGGACAGCATTACAAGGGGGCTGCCCTGCTGAGAGGCTTCAGGAACAGGGCAGGGGTAGCAGGATAGGATGGCACCCATTTTTCAGGGAACGGATGCCTTTAGATTTCCCATGCCTTTTTAGCGCAAAACTTTTTGGCCACTGTTAACAGAGGTGAGTTTATACACTTACAAAATGGTCATAATCTTTGGGAGGCAGGAGGGAATGAAACAGAAAAGTCCCAGGTTAACTGAAGGCAAATTTGCTCAACCTCTCTATATAAGGGACCCATGGGCCTACAGAGTGTCCCCTCTACAATGTGCAGAGTGAACTCTTACCTGACCCTTTCCAAACTGGTCCTGTGTCCAAAGCTCCCCCTATGAGAGGGACACGAACATCAGGCTTTGACTTAGAAGCCCAATCAGAGAGACACACTGTGTCCCTGAAGAGGCACATTAAAGAACTGAACCTGGCAGGGGGGCAGATTCCTGGCATGGTTTGAATTGGTGTTGACCAGGCATGGCGGCCGATTGCCTTCCAAAGACCAGCCGCACACGGGGAGGGCTGGTAGGAAGCCCGAGCACAGATCCTGAGGCAAACCGGCTCTCTCCCAATCTTCCTCCCCAAAAACTGGGTCTGGCCTGAGTCACCGCAGGAGCAATCTTCTCTTGCCCCCACACACACTTGAAACTGGAAACCAGACAGCAAATGAGGCTGGCTCTGGTCCACACGGACAGACCCTGTTCAGGTTTATTTGGCCTGGTTTCTTCTCTGGGGAAGTGGAAATGGCTTGTCTGTTGAGGAACTGCAGGTGGGCAGGGCAGAGTCCGCACAAGACATGAGGACACTGCCCCCAGCTCTCCTGGCCCTGTCATGGGTCACACTCGGACAAGCCTGATAGGCAAGGGGCTGCCTGGGCTCTTCATTGGAGGAACATGGAGAAAGCGTCCTACGGACACTTTTTGCTTAGTCAGAAAACCTTGGCTGGGCCAGATGGCAGATTGAACCCAAGGGTTAAATTAACCCTTAGGGTGCGTCTTAAGAGAGACCCCTCCCACAGTATTAGGGTGGAGGCCTAGCCCTGGGCCTTAGATCCAGAGGCCCCCATTTCCTTCAGGAGCCTTTGTCCCTGGCTTATACCAGAGCCCTCCTTCCCCTACCTGCAGGACCCCATGGAAACTAGAAATGATGCTGGAGGAAAGGACCATATGGCTTTGGGGACGGTTCCATGTCTGTGACACCAGGGAAACACAAGGCCTTACATCCTTGGACAAAGCAGGAGGTGGCACCATAATACGGGAAAGATGCTAGTCAGCCAGCTACCACCCAGAACATGAAGCTGCTGCTCCCCCACCTGGCTCTTCTCAGGCTGGACCTAATGTGTGGAAATGGATACTGGGGATGAGTCCCGAGTGGGAGGTGTCCTTACACCTGAAATAATGTACAAATGCTTTGTAACACCTGCCTCCAGGGACAAGAGATGAGAGGGGAACTCCTTCCGGCCTCAGAGGGGGGAGGGAGGGAAGAGGAGAGAACCCCACCCAACCCTGCGGGAAACCACGATTAAGGCCGAGATGCTGAAATGGGGCCTCCTTTGGGGGGGGGGTCCCTTATGCTCCCAATTAAAGCGGCAGTTCCCCCCCTATTTCCATCCTGGGGAATTCCATTTTGTGGCTCCTTTTTAAAGCATTCACTTTTAACAAACTTTGAAAGCAAGAGACACGCAAAGGGCAGGTGTATGAGGGCTCATCATACCTGTTACCAGAGGCAGGAAGCATGTGTTAGGCTGGCAAAGTAATGATAAGAACACCCACTCCCCCTCAGCCCAGGAAAAGCAGGAGTGCCTCTGAGGCCCTGGAGAGAAAAAGCAACAGCCAGGAGGGATGAAGATGGAGTAGAGCTTGTCACAGGCCAGGCCCAGGGGAAGACACAACAGGAAAGAGCCCTGCCCAAGAAAAGGAAGGGCAGGTAGGGAGCGCCCTTCCTGGACTTTGGAACCAAAGTCCTTGCACCAGCACCAGCAGAGAATCCCTGAAGACAGACTTACAGACAGTACCAAGCTCAGCTGATCACATATAAGCTAAGGGGACACACACATTCAGGCTTTTCGGATTTTCCTCTTCCCTGCACCCCCAGTGCCTCCCACATTCACCCTAAGCCCAGGACTGCAGCTTTGTCAGAAACAAAACAGGCCCAACACTCCATGTTTAGAAAGAGAATTTTAAAAGAGTCAAAAGAACGGAAATCAGTTATCTGCCCTCTTCCATGGCAGGAAGACCTCCTTCCCCACGGGTTTGAGACTTATGGCTGGGTGGTGAGGAAGGCAGGCCCAGGGCCCAGGCCAGGCACTCAGCTGGAAGGAAGTGCAGCCCTTGAACTGCAGGACGGGATGGCCCCTGGGGCAACCAGCTCTGGAACAAGCTTCCATCTCCCAGAATTGTCCTCTATCTGCAGCAGCTGGCTGGAGAAAGGTTTTAACAAGGAGTCTGCCGGGGCACCCGCTGACCCCTCCTTTCTCCTTGGCACAAGCCTACAACACTGAGGAAAGGCCATTGGTTTGGCAATGGAGCCCCGAATAGTCCTCATGCCTACAGAGCTCAAGGTGACTGGAGAGGAGACCAACTTAGGGAGGGTCTTGATTTTTCAGCTTGTCCCCAACCTAAAACACTTATATCCTTGAACACAGTTCAAGGCAACACATACACACACACTCATCTCAGGAACCCAACTCGGGGAGCAGGCGGCTTGGAGTATCATTGGTCTGATGTTTGCCCCCTCGGCGTCTAACCTGTCCTAAAGTTCTTTCCCATCACTTCTATTTCCCGGCCCCGTTTGGTGAGATGCTCCAGTTTCCACTCCGTCTGTCAGGCCTGTCATAAAGGCACAGTGGAGGCAGTCCCCTACTGGGATGGCCGTTGCTTGGAATCAGGGACGGCTACGGGGCCCGCAGCTGTCCAAGGCTGGTGTAGACATCCTCTGCTCCGCTCAGCTCCTCAAAGATTGGGATCAGGTTCAGCAGCTCGGTGTCTGCCATGTCATCAAACCAAGACTGCACGGGCACCTGAGGCAGGGAGAAGGCAGCATAAACCTCCCGAATGCCAGATCTTCCTTCCCTTGCCCCAGAGCCCTTGGAGCTGGCTGGGTCCTCTTGGGATGGTGTGCTCTTCTGGCCAAGTCCCAGGGTCCCCACCCCCTCCCTCTCCCACTTAGGGCAGGGACACTCCCAACCCCTGCAGTGGGCATCTGGGCCACTCACTGCATTCTCTGGATGGAAGATGTAAGAAGCAGGCGAGTTGTCCAAAATAAGGGTTTTCCTCAGGTCCCTTCCCAGGCGGCTGAGGTCCTTGACATAGCAGCCCTGGTGGAACACACAGGACTCACGGAACAGGCGGGCCCGGAACACCCCACACCTGTCCAGCAGATCCGTCACAGGGTCGGCATACTGGGAGGAGAGAAGACACTCGGGTTTGGTGGCAATCTGGGGACCAGCAAGGGGCTACTGGACCACCCTTGTAGCTGCCACACCTGCTCCCAGTTCTTTTCTCTCCTCCTGCCCCAGGTACCTTGGCCAGGCTGGCAGTGAAAAGAACACATTCAAAGAGCTCCCCCATCCGTCTCAGGAACTCATCCACGTAAGGCCTCTTGAGCACATACACCTGAGGAAAAGCAAAGAGGCTTGTTGAAGGCATCCCTGTGAGGGTGAAGTGTCACAGGATAGGTCACTGTCACCACTTCCACAAAAAGCAGCAAGTGGTTTCAGACTCCCACACCTCGGCCCCTGGGACCCCCTGGCTGGAAGCCTTCTGGCCCACAGGCCCGAGTATTAGTATCACCTCCTCACCAGGCTTGTTGTTGGCTCGGTGGTCCCAGCCTTGACCCAGCTCAGGAAGAAATGCATGCACCTGTCCTGGGAGCCAACTCTGTGTCCAGCGGCGAACCATCAGCTGCCTCCAGAAACAAGTAATCAAGAATAGGCCTCACAGGTGGAAACAGCCTATCCTGGATTACTTGAATCCAGCCACAGCCTCTGTGGGAGCTTCCTGTCCTTGGCTCTGGCAGGACAGTGTGTCCGGTCACCATCAGGCAAGGTCGCAGATACTTCCTGAAACCTCATGCCCTCACATAGCTTCTCTGAAATGCAGCAGGGAGAAGTGACTTTTCCCCTCAATGACCCTAGACCAGGCACTCAGCAGGTTCTTGCTCTAGTGCCCCCACCCATTTAGTACTCACTCCTGCTAGACAGCTCTTAACACACGTGTCCACCTTTCATGATCTTGTACATTTTGGCCTCAAAGATCCGTTGGCTACACGTTCCTCATCAGTCTGCATGCTACTGCTTTCCTGCCTCCAGGCTCTTGCCCTCTCACATGGCCGACAGGTGCTACTAGATCCGCTCCTTCAAAGCCCCACTCACCTACGGGACTCCCCGCTTGAGTATGTACCTGCTGTGACTCTCCCTCTGGAGGCGGCCTGACCTGGCCACCAGGCCCCTCCTTGCTCTGCAGCAGCAGTCCTCCACTCCAGGGAGCCACAGCTTGGCTCCCTATCACCTGCCCTTTCTTCAACCTTCAAAAAGTTCCTCCCTCTTCCTGGCTCTTCATCAAGCTCAGCATCCCTCACCACTCTGCTGAAACTGCCTTCTTCATGCCTCCCCCCCCGCCCCCCCTTAAACTACGGATTCACAGTCTTTATCTGCCTGCTTGAAAACATGCCTTCATCTTTTCCCTGTGGGTTCCGTTCATTTCTACACCCTCACACTGTCCAGGGCTTGGCAGAGTCCCTCAGTTAGGAGGGGGTTGGTGCTGGTGGAGAAAGCCTCTGATGGACGCAGGATGGTGATGACAACCCACAGAAGCCCCAAACCCCGTTCCTCTACAAGTAACTATTTGACCAGCTGTGCAAGCAAGTATCAGGGCTACCAGGCATTGCTCCTGATGGTCCCTGACTCTCAGGCCAGCTGCCATGCCTTCTGTGCAAGCGTTTGCAGTAAATGTTTTTCCACTATCTATACCACATGGTCCTTAACCCTGGGCTGAGTAGGGTATGCAGGGCCAGAACCAGATCTTATTTATTTTTATTTTAGTTTTAAAAATATATTTTTATTTTTTATTTTTAAATATATTTTATTGATTTTTTACAGAGAGGAAGAGAGAGAGATAGAGAGTCAGAAACATCGATGAGAGAGAAACATCGACCAGCCGCCTCCTGCACATCCCCCACCAGGGATGTGCCCGCAACCCAGGTACATGCCCTTGACCGGAATCGAACCTGGGACCCTTCAGTCCACAGGCCGACGCTCTATCCACTGAGCCAAACCGGTTTCGGCTAAAAATATATTTTTATTGATTTGAGAGAGGGAGAGATTGAAACATCAATGATGAAAGAGAATCATTGATTGGCTGCCTCCTACAAGCCCCACACTGGAGATTGAGTCCACAACCTGGGCATATGCCCTTGACAGGAACTGAACCAGGGACTCTTCAGTACACAGGCCTACGCTCTATTTGCTGAGCCACATCAGCTAGGGCGAACCTAATCTTATTTGGCTTCAAGTGCTCTTTTGACAGATGTGTACTGAACACTTAATGGGGAAGAAACCAGTTTAGGGACCCAAAGGGAAGGGAGTAGGAGAAAGCTTCTTAGAGGAGATGCTTGGCTAGGGAGGAAGAAGTTCCCTAGCTAGCTGGAGATGGTAGGCATGGGGAGGAGAGAAAACAGCTAGTACTGGCTTCCTTGCCTGGATCAGGCAGAGAATCAGCTATTCAGGATTAGAGAAAATGTGATAAATTACACAGTAGTGCTGGTCACAGTGGGAGAGGGGGGTGATCAATAAATGGTAGCCATCTCTATGATTAAAAAATATTTAATTTCAAACAGCTTGGCTGCAAAGAGAAAAAAGGTGGGGGATTAGGGGCTGAAATTTAAAAAAAAAATATTAAGATGAGAAAGCCTTGAGTGTGAAAAGGTGTGAAAGGTACCAATAAAAAAGAGGCTAGAGTTACAGGAAAGGGATCAATTGACGCAACACAAGCCCAGAGAAGAATGGAGGACCCCGAGCCGCTGGGGATGCGTGTGGCCTAGCAGGCCACTTACCTGGTGAGTGGTCCCCTCAATCTCCACAGGCACTATGAAGTCAGCGTTGTTGATTGGCTGGAAAGGAGAAAAGTTAATGAGGTCAGTGACTGAGGGGTGGGAACAGATCTTAGACTCTAGGAAGCTCCTCCTCCCAGCCCACTAAGTGGTTCTCACCCCAGCACAGGATGCAGTGTCTTGTCTGGTTTTCCCTACTTACCCCTCCCCAAAAATTCTACCTGAGCTGAGTGTTTCAGGGCCTTCTTGAGTTAACAAACTTTTTAATAAAACAGAGAGGAGCAAGATCCAAGGCTGAGTAAAGCCCTCTTTTAGGCCTGCCCTGCACACAACCCTGGTAACACTCTATGCTATGTGACTGAGGGCAGTGGCGGCCTGCTGGCAGTGGTTAGGGAGAGCAAGGGTTCCTACTCAACGTTCTTGGGTGTATTCTCCAGATATTTGTGATGCCAGTGTGCCCAAAATTTGAGAGGGCCAGCTTGCCCCATCCTGATCATGATCACTCTTCTATCATCAACTTTAGGTCACCTCAGCCAGATGCACGAGATAGCCTACGATGGGGGTAGGAAGGACTCCAGATGTCGAGTTACCTTAAAAGAGCTATGCACAAGGGTTTCATCCAAGTCAATGACCACACAGATCCTTCCTTGATCTTCCTCTGTCACCTCTGGGAGCAGGCAGGTCCCTGGGATCTAAAACCAGAGCCAGGCTGATGAGATCTGCCACCAAGAAAGCCCAGTTGTTCATCTCAGTGTTCATCTCAGCAGAACTCTGGGAAGAGCTGGGCTCATTGAGATGAAAGACCCCCAACTTCAACTCAGGAGAGATGCCTCTTGAAGGCCAAGAAGTAGAAAAAGAAGAGACAAAGTGGGCTCCTTGGCCTCAGCCTCCAACCGCACTATGAAATGATCTGGACATTGGAGATGGGGGCCAGGGCTGATGTGGGATGGACCCAAGCTGTGCCTAAAATCCAGACTGCACATGATGGGCCCTCAGCAAACATCTGGAATAGCTTCCCCGGATGGGGAGTTGGCCAGCTAGACACAGAAATGAGGGCATTATCCCATGGGGTGAGCTGGGATCATGGGATATTGGGCTTCTGAGCACGTACCCGGCCAGATTCACATACCTGATAAAACTGGTACTGGAGACACTGGAGCAGGTCAGACTGCGGAGAAGAGGAGGCAGTCAGTGCCAGCCTACCGATCCCCAACCGGCCAGCCCACTGCTTCTGCCTCAGGCCTAGAGGGTCATCTCCCCAAGACCCCAGCCTCCTTGAAGGTACCGACATGACAAAATGGACTTTTCTTAAGGTCTGGGCAGGAAAGGCCAGAACTTCCTTTCCACATGAGGCCTGATGAAGGGTGGAGAAGACACGGTCCCTGCTGTCAGTTGCCAATGCCTCAGTTAAACAAAGCAAGGAACAGGGAATTCAAGTGAGTGGTGCAGGGACACAGAGTAAGAGTCAGAACCAAAACTGGACTTCCTCACTGTGGTGGTTTAGCCTCTTGCTTAGTCCTTGAACCTAAGCTTCTCCTTGAGAACATGTACTGTCTATTCCCTCCTTGGGGGAGACACATAGGGGAGCAATTGAGCCTCTACAAAACAGAAGCAAGCCAACGGGAACCCACATTATGGGTCCCAAGATGGGTGGGGAGGTGGAGTGGGAGAGATCAGAATGGCTTCCCCACCTTTTGCTAATGATAAGAATGTTGTAAAAAGTTGTGTGTTCTTAATGGAAACCTCGAAGAAAAAACCCTAGCCCTTAGAAAAACTTAACTTGGCACTTCCTTCAAGTTTGTTTTAGCATTCCCCCCCCCCCCCCGGGGTATATAATTTTGCATTCTGCCTTTTCACTTAATGTTGCAGCTCAGTTCTTTTCCATGTTATTATGAACACTTTGTAAAATCAATCGCTTAGTAATCATCATGTTGTCCTACCGGATAATGAAGCGATTTTTCACTGATGTGCATGTCACTAGCCTGGTTCTGAGAGAGGAAGGACAGTTAGACCTTGGTGTGTCGTAAAGAAGTGCCAATGGCATTGGGGGCAGAAGGATTTTTGGTCAGGGCTGCTCCTATCCTTGAAAAGCCAGACATATTTACTGGTCATTGTGAAGATCAAAGACACCTACACATTCCCAAATGTCTCTCACATTTGGGTGAGAGTGCTGAAGGGGTTATCAAGAATGTGGAAGAATTTCAATTCCTTGGTTCCCTGAAAGTCAAGTAACTTGGAAGGTAGTTTTGCATATTAAAAAGCAAACAACAGACACAGGACCTATAGGCAGAATCATCTGAGTTGGAACCTGACACTACCATTTATTAACTGTTAATTCTTTAGGGGCTACATGAACCCTCTGGGTCTGTTTCCACACCTGTATGTGGGAATCTGTAAATCTCCTTACACAGTTCCTAGAATCTGGAAGGATGTGGACTGCAGGGGCCCTCAGAAACGACAGGGACATCCGGGTGGCTCATGCCACAAGTGGGAAGCAAGAAGAAGATGAACCAACTATGGGTCCATCAGAGGAAGGGCCTCTTCTCAGCCAGAGATCTTCGTGACCTCAGGCAGGGCTGCTTGTCCACTTGTTGTGGATGCATGGACTCCACTAGCAGCTCCCTCCTTCATGGCATCACACCACCCTGCCCAGCTACCTTAGCAATGGTGTTGGCTTCCTCCTTGTATGCGGAGAGCTCAGTGCACGAGCTTGACTGGCCAACATGCTGGGTGCGAAAACAGCAGAAAAGGGCCTTGAAGATGTTACGTCCACGGGGCTTTTTAGGAGAGGACTTGGAGACCAGGCCTAGAGCAGAAGGAATGATGAAGCATTAACTACAGAGCATCTCTGTCCACAGGTACCTCCCCCCAACTCTGGTTGTATCTATCCCCTCTAGTCTGTAAGCTCCACCGGGGTAACAATATGTAGTCAGCAGTGAAATGTACATGTTTATTCCAACATCTTTTCTCTAGAGCAAAAACAGCAGGAATCCCCGCTTTCTGGTTTGGGAAATAGGCTGCAGAAAATCTGCTCTTCATTTCCTGGGGCGGGCACTCAGAGATGGCACCAGGCACACGGCAGGTCCCCTCAAAATTAATTCACAAAGACGAATCCTCCCTGACCAACACCTGTTCCCACAAGACTACCCATTCTAGGTAAGTAAACGGGACCCCTTCCCTTCAAGTTAGTGGAGCTGTGGTTCTGTTCAGGGTCAGCTTCCCTAGCTGCTGGGTCAGCGGCAGCAGAACTGAGCCCAGACTAGACACAGCTGACTAGAGAACAGAAGAGCCGCAGACCCGACCCGAAGAAAAAGCTAGTATGCACTTTGTTCAAACCCTTGTCTCCTCCCACACTCCAGCCACTTTTCATAATACTCCCCTCCTCTAATCTTAAACCAGAGGCAGATTAACCCCTTGGGTTGGGGTTAATCTAATGCTGGGTTCTAGTTTGAGGTCCCTGTTTCCAGACTCTTACTGTTCAGTCCTTCCTTGGTAATTCAGGCTTTGGAAATACAAAGGTGTTTCCCCGCCCCCCTTATTTATTTATTACCATTTTTATTTTTTTACTAAGGTATTACATATGTATCCTTATCTCCCCATTGCTCCCCAACCCCCCCACTCATGCCCTCAAAAAGATGTTTTAATAGAAGGCTTGGCAAGGCAGCCCCAGAAAGGCCAAGTTGATACAAAACGCTATGGGCATTAAAGGATGAACCAGAAATGACTTCAGAATATAGCATCTTTTCCAAGTTCCTTTTGGTTTTTAGACGACCGGTTCTGGCAGCTGTTGATCCAGAGTAGGAAAACACTGTGGGTGCTGTGGCCAGGAGGTGGCGCCACACAACCACGGCCAGAATGGCCCTCAGCCACAGGTCTCCTCTCCCCAGGCCTGTGTGGGCCATGGGCCTGAGGATTAACCCTAACCCATTCCACTGTGAAGCACACGGCAAACTGTGCAGAAAAATAAACACTGGAAAGGCCAATGTCTTTGTGGAGGAAAAAAGGCCAAAGGGTATGTGGCACTGAGGACAACTTTCCCTGTGTTGTTCCCTGCTGTAAGGGAAGGGGGGCCTCAGAAACTCCCCCAAGTCCTCACAGCACGCACCGCACCACCAAAGTGGCCTGTGCAGTGAGGTGATGGAAGAGCCATTTAACACCCAGTTATTGGGCTGCCTATGTCCCTAGAGAGGAAGGGAGAAAGCCAAACTCTCCCCAGGACCCCGGGTGGTCAGTCAGTCACATGGCAGTCAGCCCCGCCCCAGTGCCACTGATTTAACTCTGCCCCAACACAAAAGTGGAGGGATTCCTGCAGTGCAGAGAGGGTATCCCTGGTCGGTCAGTGGGTCCCCCAAAGCTCTCTCTCACCTCTCCCTGCGTTAGACCAGCTCCCTTGAAACTGGTATGACCATTAGAAAGCTTTTAGAAAATGATCAGGCCTCCCCAGCAATCACCCTAAAAACCTGGATATTACTGTCAAGCTTTTGACCCTGGTGGAAGAATCAAGATTTCCAGGGATTGGGGATTTTGTTAGGAAGAAAGTACATTGGGGACTTCCACCCAAGGCCTCTGTATCAAGGAGACAAACGTTAGAGCACAGCCAGCACTTAGCAGGAGGCTCCTTTGATTTTTCCTATTCATAGTAATCTATGCAGAAACCAGAGGGAAAAGACAGCTTCTCCACCTGCTTGTGTGACCCACATTCAATTCCAAACCCAGGGATTCAAGCAGACGCTGACATAAAGCTCCAAGACCGAAGCTGAACCTTTGCTTTTCCTTTGGTTTATGGTTTCTTCACGCAGAACCACAATCAGAGGCTTAACCCAGCCACTGAGTCTTTCTTAAAAGGCCACACAGCTGAGCCTTTCCTTAAGAGAAGCCATCAAGAACGCACTCAGCATCTTAGTGACAGACAGTGTGAAGGCTGAGTAATCCTGAGAGGCTAGGAGGTGAAGGGCTGGCTGGGGCCACAGAGAGGCCTCATTGGTGTCCATGGGGGGGCCCAACAGGCAGAAGTGCTTCAGTCTTAGGGAACTTCTTGGCAAGGTGGGGCTGGGGGCCAACTCAGCTTGGTTTGGGCTCTGCAGGGGATGAGAATCTTTCAAAAACACAATGTGACCAGGGCAGACCCTGGGCCTCAGAGACCACAAATGCCTTGACCTCGGGGGCTGGTGCTCAGAGCAGGGCATAGAGTGGTGGTGCCTGGGAAGGTACCCGACCCATTAACAGCAAGTCAATACCCCAGACTCACTACTCTTTTCCCTGTTGGGGCCCCACTTCCTTCAATCCTTCTCCAGGTTGTCGGTCCGCTTTACCTTTACGGACACTGCCACCAAGAATCCCTGAGGGCCTCTTCAGCCTCCTCTCACCATGGCTGTCTCCTGACAGGGCCTGTTCATTCATCAGCCTCCAGCTCTCTCTGCGGTGGGTGCTCAGTAACTTTCCCTGGCTGTGTGAATGACTCCAGGGGCCTCTAGGCCTGTGGAACTCTTCGCTAGTTCGCAATAGCCCAGAGTTCGGCGCAGAAAGGGTGCCAGTGTGTGAGAAGATGAAGGTGGGCTCTGAAGGAGCTGAGCACCAGAGGCAAGCCCCTTAGTCTTTCTGGGCCTCGGTCATGTTTACTGAGCACCGACGATGTGCCGGCCTGCGTTAAGGCACTTGACATTACTCATTTAATCCTCACTTAAAACCCATCTGTAGGCACTAGTCCCCCATTTTCCAGAAGGGAAACTAAAGCACAGGGAGGTTAAGGAACTCACTCAAGGTTACACAGAGCAGGACAGCAGAGCCAGCATTTAAACCCAGGTCTCCTTAACCTAGGGCCCCCAGCAGCTCAGGGTCATCCTGTGTTTACTCCTGCCACAACTGGGAGGTCGTGGGGCACTCCCAGGAACGCGTGCTGTGTTCCTCTCTGGGCTGGGCCAGCAGAGTCAGTCTAGCTAGCCTCTCTTCTTCGCTGTCCTCTGGGGCAGGCCATGAAAAGTGCAAGGAGTAAAACAGTGCGAGGCTCTGGAATTCCATTCCAGGGTTCGCCTCACCCACACCCCAGCCCTGCACCTGCTTTCCCTGGCAGTTACCTCGGGGAGATCAAGACAATGGGGGATGGGATGGGGAAGGAGCGGGAGCCAGAGTTTTGGTCCAAGACCTGCTTTGCTCAGTGGGAACACACACCAGAGTGGGATCTGAAACTTGTGTCAAAGAGCCTTTCAAAGGACTCCTGTCAGCCAGAACGCAGCATTGTGTCCCTGACAGCCAGGTGCAGGCTACCTCCCACCCTCCGTGTATGATGGGGAAGGGGCACTGGCCCCTCCTCACCAGGAGGACACAGGATTTACAAGCCTGTGAGGATTTCACTGCACAATTTCCCTGAGGGAGGACAGGATTCCAGTGGGTGCCATGTAGCCCCATAACCAGCTGTTCTCCCTCCTTCATCCTACTGCTACCTGTTTTGTGGATACCCAGCCCTACTCTCCCTGCTCCAAACATCTGGCTTAGGGCTGCATGTTGGAGAGAACCAGCACAGAGGTAATGGGGGCAGCTCTGGCTTAAGAAGAAAGTGTGCAAGTGACTAAGAACAGAGAAGCCAGGCCACCCCTCCAGTTAGTTCACTACTGCAAGGCCTCCTACTGAGGCAGGGTGTAAAGAGAGGGGGGACCTGAGAGGTATCAGGATCACCTGGGGTAGGGTTCAGGCTCTGCCAGTTACTGACTCGGGCACACAGCCTCTTTAAGCCTTAGTTTCCTCATCCGTTAGTTGGGATAACAGCAAGACCAGACTCCTGACTGAAATTATAAACAAAACTTATTGTCTGTAATGTACTGTGCAAACTAAAGGTAAATGTTGTGCTCATTTCAGTAACTATCTAAGGAGAGATGACCACTACCTGACAACACTGAGGGCCTCATTCGACGGGGCCAACGAAAGAAGTCAGGGGCCCTCCCACCCCAGCATGTGGTTGAAGCTCAAGAAAGTAGATGAAAGGTGACAAAGGAACTCTGATCATGAGCAGGTTTCAAAAAAGTCGAAACAACCCCTATACCTTCTCCCAAATCCACTACAAAAGTTGTTTTCCAGCCTGTAACTCTTGGGGCTATTCTGCAAATAACAGTAAAGCAGGTGAGAGGCTGTTTCACTTGAAATAAATGATGCCCTCTCCCCTGTGTCTACCACCACTGCCTCCAAGAAACACCAGATGGGGACACTTATTTGTCTGTGCCTCTTAAGAAGCCTGTGCATGTGCATGTACATGCGCACAGATGAAGACTGGCTTTGCTAGGACAATACTATTTTTAACCTTCTTCTGAAGGTCAGGTTTAGCTATCACTGTTGCCAACAACACAGCTTCGTGTCCCAGCAAAGGAACGCCTTACATATCGCCTAGGATTCAGCAGAAGACAAGCTCTCAGCCTACTGGAGGTTAACAAGCCCATTCATGTAGAAGGATGCTTTCTTGGTTCATCCCTTAGACGTACTTTATTCTCCTCCATCTCCCATCCCCCACAGAAAGTATTTAGTCTGGCTATCACTAGAAAATGGCCTCTCTGAGGGGGCCTCCCTCCCTTTAGCTATTGGAGGAAGGAGAGTATTTGGAGCATTTCCGGCCCTTCTTGGCCAGCTGCCTAGGCCCTGCAGCCAAGACACATCTGACTAGGGCTTCCCATGGAGAGGATTCCTCCCAGGTCCTCAGCAAGGGGCATCTGTGCCTTGGCTAAGGACAGGCCCTGAAGTGCCAGGTGGATGGAAATGCTCCTGGACCAGCAGGTGAGTCAGCAGGGAGCCGGAGGGTGAGAGATGCCTAGACATCCCACACATAGAAAAGCCTGGAAATAATGGGGCGGTTGTACCAGTTTCCACAGTGCCCAAATGCTGACACCGTTCTTTTTGGAAAACAAGGCAGGCAAGGCCTCACCCAGTTTAGCAACAGTTCCAAAGGTTTCAAAGAGCAGCTGTGAATCTGATGGCATGGACTGCCCCCCCCCCGCCAAAGGATTTATTTATGAAAAATAAAGGATTGCATTCAGTCATGGTAAACCACATGTACAAAGAGAGAGCAAGAATAGAATGGACTACATGTCTCCATTAATTCTCCTTCCTGGGGCAGGAGGGTTCCCTGCATCTCTCTTTCCTTTCTGACAAAGTATAACTTCTTTCAGTCCTGGGTCTTTAGCACCACCTGTGGGGTAAGGGTGGGGGTGACAGATCCCTGGCTAACTTATCTCCAGTCTTTTCCCTGTCCCCTTTGGCAATCTAGTCACCGACCTCAACATAGGGTCTCAACTTTAAGGACCTTCCCTCAAGAAGGACTCAGTTTTGGGAGTAGGGGATTCCTAACAACTTTAAAACATGATCAGGATACTCTTATCAATTTTAGAATCAGCCCAAACACCTTCCTGGGCTCTCTCACATACTTTAAAAACATGCTGGGGTGGGGGTGAGGTTCCCGGAAGGAGCAACAGGTCTTGGACCAGAAATGGAGGAGCCTCCAGTCTAACACCAGAGGGCTCTTGGATGCCAGGAAGTGATCTAATGGCCCACAGCAGCAGCAGGGAGAGATCTGAGGTACAACCCAGGAAAGCCCAAAGGACTGGATCCTGCCCCACACAGAGCCAGCTAGGACAGAGATGTCATCATGGAGGACTGGAAGCCATACTTGCCCACCTTGAGCCTTTCTCTCACCACTTAAGGAGGTGCTGAGCAGGCCCCTGTGGGAGGCTGGGAGGCTAACAGAAACCTGCCAAGCAGGACACAAACACCCTCTGGATGGCTGTTTCAGTCTCTGCCTTGGCTCTCTGCTCGATTCCTGGAATGATTGGATTTGGTGAAAGACTGAAGAATCCAGTGTCTCTTTCCCTTCCAGTTATGGAAGCCTGCTTCAGGTGACAGGTGTATGAGAGAGATGGAGAGGAGCAAAGGCGGCACAGGACAAAGCAAGGGACTCAACCATCTCTCTAACCAGTGAACTGTGAGTGAATACACAAGTTACCACGGACTTGGCTTTAAACCCTGGCTCTGTCATGTGTAACGTACGTGGCCTTGGGCCTCAGTTTTTTCATCTGAAAAATGGGAAGACTAGTATTACCTATTTCACAGAGCTGTGATAATTATAAGGAGCTTAGGGTGTGTCCTAACCCTAGTAAACGCTAAGTGTCAGCTGCTAGTCATTAAATACAAAGTACTTTCATATCATTATCTCAGTCTCAACCTCAAAATGTGCATATTGAAAGAGACCAGAGATTTCTTCTCATTCCAGAGGTCACACAGAGGTAGCTACATGGCCTACCCTGGGAAATGGCTTTTCCGGGACTCTGCCAAAACCAATCCCAGTCAGTGCCCCGCCCCCCCCCCCCCCCACACACACACACTCTCTCTCTCATGGGGCTGGCCAATCAGTTCCTTCCTTCCTTCCTCTCATGGCTGGCCTCTGCAGGACTGTAAGGAGTCAGCCAGGAAGGACTGTCACGGAGTGTCCCATCTCTAGGGATACTGACCGGCTCCTCCCACAGCCCTGTTTTACCTGGGGCCCACCAACCAGCATAGGTGTGCCTACCTGGAGAACACTGAGCTAGAAGTTGGGACACCTGGCTCCTGCCCCACTTTAGCCTCTCAAACATCTCTGGTCTTGCCTAGGGCACAACCTTCCTTCAGTTCATTTTCCTCCCAAGTCAGTAAGGAGAGGTCTGAATTGCAAGGCTGTTCCTTAGCAGGTGGCTTCAGCTTACCTGAAGCTTGAACTCAAAGGCATTTAGTGCTAGGAACAGTGCCTGGCCCATGGTAAGTTCCCTAAAATATTGTTTGTCTGCGATCATTACTGGGTAAGCAAGGATCATTACTAGATCCACTCACACTGAGAAAACTTTAGAACGTCCCTTTGGAAGCCACAGGATCTTGTAACAAACAGCAAAACTGGATCTCTCCAGGGGACTCTTCCCACTCAGGGCTAAATAGGCAGTCGGGGCCACTGCTGTGCGAGCTTAGCTGGCTCTTCTCCAGGGACACCTGTCAGAATCACAGGGAGCACGTGGCACATGAGCATGCCCGGCCCACCGGCTTACACTCTGTTCAGTAGGACCCAGGTGGGTTGGTATTTTTAGTAAGTGTCACAGGAGTATCCGATGTGTGTCCCTGGCTGAGACCTAATGTCTAAGGTTGCCAGTGGTCCTTGACTAACTCTTCCAGGACTGACCTAGGCCTGCTGGCTCTTCCTGTAAAGTAGGGCCCTAGCCCCATTCTACTATGGGAACAGCTGAGCTGGATCTACCATTTTGGGACGGGGCTTTGCAGCCTGTGTTATACGATTTGAGCTTCTGATGAATTTGCTTGGCTCTCACTGTGGTTGGAGCCACATTTGTTTCCCCGAGAACAGCAGGAGATAAAAGAAGGCATAGAATAAAAAGAGAGTAAGAGCAAAGTCTGATGTGGGGATGGCAAGTACTAGGAGGACCTGGAAAGGGAAAAGAAATGTTAGGAGGTCCACTCAGAGATCAGGACATCCGCACCTCCTGCACAGAGAGGCCTGCACACTCCTGAAGAGTATCCACTCTGTAGGCACAGGCCACTCAGACCTGGAGGGCTGGGCACTTTGCTGGTGGCATGGACTTTGTGCTAGTTGGCCTCTGGTCCAGGGAGGCTTCCAGTTCTCAGTTACCTTCTCCACGTTGATTTCTACTAGTTCCTTCATAAGATTTGCATGTTAATGAGCTCATCTGCATCCCAGTTGGGAACTATTCCTCCATTTCAGACAGGGAGAGAATCACGTCAGAGCCACACCCAATCCCATGTCCCCAAAACAAGTGAGTTAATTCTGTGCTTCCTGAGCTGGCCAGCCTGAGAAAGGATGAAAAGCAGTTTTACGCTGCTTTTTGTGCTGTCTCAATGTTGTATCCCAAAACCGCAGCAGCAAAGACCCAGCTTAAGAACATCTATTTCTCTTCAAAACCCACTTATTTTTCTCGTTACTAGATTTTACTAAAAGAAATCTGAGTTATCACCGGGTTCACGAATTCTCAAAGCAAATGCACAGTGAGAGTGCAGCACACAGTAGGCTCAAATCTCCATTATGTTCATTTCTGAAGGTCGAGCAACTGCTCAGTAGGTTTAGACTTCAGAGACTCTTCACAGGATGTGCACGGCCACCTGGCCTCCTCCCACCCCCAGATGCTCAGGCGCCAGGGAGAATTGCAAAAGCCCCCAGGCACATGAACTCAAATTAGTGCAGATAAAATCCCACCAAGTCACACTGGCACAAAGAAGGGGTCTGTTTAGCAAGGTCGTGAGGTTGATCCTTCCAGAAGGCCCAAGCCCCCACATCAGTGTCCCCTCTGACCCCTGGCCACCTGTCTTTAACAATAAAACCCACATGACTGAGTGCTGTTTGCATTGTGTCCTGGGGGAATGGAGGAGGTTCTGAGTAGCAGTGGTCTAGATATGTAGAAAAGGAGGCTAACATGATCAATCACCTACCAAGTACCAGCCATTATAGATGTATAGACACCAGTATTTCTATTTTACAGAGAAGTCACTCAGAACACTGAAGTGATCTGGCAATCAGATATGTACACAGGGAAAGCCTGGATTTGCACCCAGGACTGAAGCAACCAATTTTGCTCCTGAAAGAATTATTTGAAATAACAACGAACACTTTAACTGCTGCCCCTGCCTCACCTCCCCACCACCACTACCTATTCCAAAATAGGAATAGACAAGACCCCCAAATTACTCAAAAGCTAGCAGGAAGAATGTTGAGGAGGAAGAGAAAGGGATATATTTGTATATAAATATGTACACATTGTCTCTCTTTCCCATACTTAGTTGCGAACACTTCTATTAATAAATTATCCAAAGAATGGCTGGGAGCATCAATTCACCTTGTCTAGAAATGTGACTAATACAGCCTTTACTGGTTGTAACAAAGTCCATGATCAGAAGGGATTCAGAAATTCCCAGAGGATGAAAAGGGACCTCTCCATCGCCCAGTTTATTTAAGTCCCCTATAGCAGAGAAGGAAGGAGACAGGAACACCATACTCTCTTGCCGTCTCAGGAAAGGTTTTTCACAGCAATTCCTACGTCCTGCTCAGCTGAAAGCTCTGTAAGTCAAATTCAGCAGCAGAACTGTAAACTCCCCACCCCAGGATGTTAGGCATTTCAAACTTCATTGCTGAGTTAGCAGTACTCCCTTGAGCAAACAGAAGCTCAAGTCACCCCAGAAGCCATTACCCACTCCAAGAAAGGGGGAGGGGGACTCTAAAGGCGACACAGGAGCTAGCTTCAGCAGCCACAGAGGCCAAGACTGAAGGCTGGGCGAGGAGGAGAGAAACCAGCAGGCAGGAGCAGCCAGCTACCAACAGGCACCGTGGACCCACAAGAGCCAGCTAAGGAAGAAAGCCCCAACAAGACTGTGCCTCAGCTTCTCCGGTGAAGGGCCTAGCTACAACTATAGGGAAAGGTAGCTCTTTCATGAGCAAGTAAGGCAGAAAGTCTCCCTCCTGGGGAGGAGAAAGCAGGAGCTAGAAAAACCTGCCGTAGTCCCAATTCTTAGGTACGGTCAGCTGCCAGAACCAGTTCAGTTACACATTTCAGAAGACAACCCAAAGCATCACCCTCCTCTCCCTGAAAGGAAGGGACATCAGGTCTCATGGAAACAAGAAAGGTCCCAAAGGCCCCGACTCCCCCACAGGGCCTGTGAGTCACTTGGAGCTCGGAAGAGGCTGCCTCCACCCTCTCATTTCACACTGGGAGGTTAGAGCGGTGGCCTGTTTCCTTGGCTTTCCCACCTAAGCCCAGAGTCCATGGTACAGCCTCCCAGAAATGGGGCGACACCCTCATATGGGCTGCAAGAAAGGGCCATTCTCTGGCCAAACTGATAACTTTTCTTTTTCACTTTGGATATTACACACAACCCTGTTCTTGCTGTTACCAGGAAGCCATTTCACCCATCTGTCTGGGAAGATGATCCAATTTTGGCCCTTTTATCATCAATGCTTTCAGCAACTTTCTTCTACTTCCCCGACTGTAATTACTTTTGAATACTCAACACACCCAGCCAGTGTGAAAGACCTGAGAAGAGAATGCCAAACCAGAAAAAGAAAACGACACACACATACACAAAACAACGCTGCAATGGCAACAACTTCACTAAAAAACTGCTCAAGCTAGGAACAATTTGTGTTTTCTAGAAATTTATTAATAAATTGCCCTCCACTTCTTCCTCTTTTTCCAAAGGGAGAAGGGCCTAGAGATGAGGTGCTATGGAGAAAAGGAAAACATTTGCTTCCTACTTCCACTTTTTTTTTTTTTAAGATGCAGGATTTGTAAATGACGAGGAACTCAGAAAGTTGGCTTTGGTGGTTGCCTGAGCAGCCCAGGAAGAAAGTATGCTTTCTCTGGACTGTAATCAAATTACAAGGGGGGGGGGGGGGGGGGACCCAGGGCTGCTGGCTTAAGAATTCAGATCCCTCCAGGGATAAATCTGAAGGACAAGCCACACAAACAAAGGAAATGAAAAACGCAACTCCAACCAGCATCAACTACTAAACACTGTCAAGGAGCCAGCTGCTTTGCTTTCTGCTGTCATCTCTTCTCTTCCCTGCCATTCGCTCTGGATGAGCTGTCCAGCTCTGAACTCTGAGATGCCCCTTCAGCAGGTCAGCTTTCCCTCACCCCTGGGTGGTGCCCTCACCAGGAAGGCACCCTCCTGAGCCCCGCCAGGAAGGGAGGACCTGCGTGGGGAGGCACAGGGTTGTTCTTCCCCCTTCTCACCAACACTGCTACCTCTGGAATCCTTCCACCCCCAATCTCTTCAGTGTTGGAGGCCTCTTGGAGTCCTTTCCTGGGGGGAGGTTGGACAGAGAGTGAAGTGACCAACATGGAAAGCCTCCCCTCTCCCCTCCCGGCGCCGCTGAGCGGAGAGCAGAGGGGTGGAGAGCAGAGGGGGGAAGCGGCAGCTGGGGTCACAGCTGGGCTGGCGACGCAGCTGGGGGAGAGGGAGCCAGGGGCTTGGAGGGCTGGGGTCGGGTCGCCAGGCTCTCCTCCAGGACAGGCTTGTGAAAGGAGAACCGTGATTCCGGAAGCTGCACTGCCCCCCGCGCGGGGAACTGGGGGCCGCTGACCCCAGCTCCTCTGCCCCTAGGCAAGTTGGGGGCGCTCCTTGGGTCTGTGAACCCCACCAGTGAGTGATCTGTTGACTTATGTTACCAAACAGGCGGGTTGGGGCACACAGAGACCCCGCTGCTGGCCCCCCACAGGCTCCAGGCCTCCGAGTTCCCCCGCAGCACGAGCCCCTTGCGCCCCGCTCTGGGGTGGGGGTGGGGTGGGGGTGGGGTGGGGGTGGGGTGGGGTGGGAGTTGGGGTGGGAGGCCCGGGGGAGGGCGGAACTCCGAGCCAGGCCCCAGAGCGTGCTCTCCGGCTCGGGGCCAGGCGGCCCCAGTGCGGGAAGTTCTCCAGAAATAAATGACGCTGGTCCTCACTCCCCGCGCTTCTAGACTCCGTCCTCAAAGCCTGAAGAAGGGGGGAGGGGGGCAAGAGTTTCGGGGCCTCCACCGCGGCCAAACTCAAGAGAGCCCCCCCTCGGGTCCCCATCTTCCCCCGGCGCCCCCCCGCCCCCCGACAGGGCCGGCCGCCGGCCTCCTCGCATCCCCACCCGGCCCTCGGCCAGGCGGGGCCGCTGCCCACGGAGAGCCCGCACTTTTTCGCTGCGCGACTCGGAACCACGCCGGGTCTGATGCCATCGGGCGAATTATGTAACCAGGGACACCGCTCCCGGGCTAAACAAACGCGGCTCTGTGTGCAGGGGCGGCCGGGAGCGCCCCGCAGGGAGGGGCTCGGGCCGGTTCGCTCAGCGACCGCGGCGGGAGGCGGCCGCGCGAGAGCCCGCGCCGCGGAGGTCCCGGCCCCGCGCAGGGCCGCCAGGCTCGGCCCTCCCCCCGCGGCCGCCCCCGCCCCCGCCCCCGCCCCCGCCCCCGCGCTGTGAACTTGGTCCCAAGTCCCGCCGGACGTCGCCCGCGGGGCTGGGGGGCCTGGGAAGTGCGGGACTCCAGGCTCCGTGCCCGCTCGGGACCCCCGCCCCTCCCCACCCGCCCGCGGCCCTAGGGCAGCGTGCATAGTCGTGCGGGAAAGTGACGACCCACCCCCAACTCGGAGGAGACGGACGCGGGGGACGCGGGCTGCCAGCGCTGCCCCCGGTCTCTTCCCGGGGAGGAGGCGCGGGACGGAGTGACAGCTGCGCAGATGACGCCCCTCCCCCTCGGCGCCCGCAGCTCGGCGCCCGCGCCACCCCCACGGGGGTCGGAGTGCGGACCCGGACGCGGGGGCGAAACGACCGGGGGTCCCGGGTGGAATCGCCCGTTCTGAGCCTCGGGAGGTCGGGGGCCAGGCCTCGGTTTCGGGGCGGTGTCAGCCCCCTCCCCGATCGGGGGCGACGCAAAGTTTTGGGAAGTTGCTGGCCCCTACCTTGCTTGGTGAGCACCAGGGCGTCTTCCCTCCGCGCCTGGGTGATGATGGAGCCGTGTTCCATCTAACAATCCCGCGGGCCCGGGCTGGCTGGGCGGGAGGACCGGCGGGCGCAGGCTGGGCTGGGCTGGGCTGGGGGGCCTGGGCGGGGGCCCGCTCCGCTCCTGCACGCGAGACTCGGGTTCCCACCGCTGTTCACATCCCTGCTCTGGTTCCCTCCCTGGGCCGGGAAGGGAGGCGGCCTGTACGGAGAGCAGGCGGCCCGGCCAGCGGCTCCCCCGGGTGCCCCCGGCCCCGATCCCCCGGCGGCAGCTCCGGGCTCCTCAGTTTGGGTCCAACATGGAGAATCCGGAGCGAAAACAAGAGGAGGAAATGGGACACGGGGCGGTTTCCAGGCTCCCCCCTCCCCTCCGTACTCCAGATAAACAACCCGCGGCTGCAGCGCCCACCCCCGCGCGCCTCCGGGCTGTGGACTCGGCCTCTCCACGGCCCTCTCCACGGCCCACCGGCGCCTCGCGTTGCGGAGCACCGTCCTAGGCCCAGGGACCTTCTGTCCGTGAGCAGCGGGGCTTCGGAACATCCGGAGCTTCGCTATTTTGTTACGGAAAAAGCGAATCCCCGAGGGGGGTGGGGTGGCGGGCGGGCAAGCTGGCCGGGGAGACTTGAAACCGCTCCGGCGCTCCAATTGGCCCTCTCAGAGAAAAGGGGCGTGTCTCCTCCTTACTATGCGGTGCGAGGACCCAACAACATTCCAGTCGCTACGGCCACGCCCCCAGGCCACGCCTCTTTCGCGCAGCTGCGGCCTCCTAGTCTCCCTGGCCACACCCCCTTCCCAACAACTTAAAAGGACACTCCGAAGCTCACGTTTCCCGACGCGGCTGGGGTGTTCCGGTTTGTGCCGTCTTTTCGCGGGTCACCAGGGCCCGCTGCGAAGCCTAACGCAGGTCTGGCTGTGACGCGAGGATTCACGGGAGGGCAGTTTTCTTACTTCCTGCTTGGTCCTGGAATCGTGGACCACCGTTTCACATAAAAGAGGACAGCTGTCGAATCCCGAAAAGACGGACGCTGGACTCCCAGAGAATCAGCGCTGGAACTGACCGCGTGGTGTCTGACCCCCACACTTCAAGTGAGACTTGAGGTGCAGGGATGTGCCCAAAGCCACTTGCATCCAGGGTTTCCACCTCTCTTCCCCTCCTCCCCCTTCACTCCTCCTCTCGCCCCCAGTACCAGCCTCAGTTTAGTGCAGCGGTTCTCAACCTGTGGGTCGCGACCCCTTTGGCGGTGGAATGACCCTTTCACAGGGGTCCCCTAAGACCGTCCTGCATATCAGATATTTACATTACGATTCATAACAGTAGCAACATTGCAGTTATGAAGTAGCAACGAAAATAATTTTATGGTTGGGTCACAACATGAGGAACTGTATTTAAACTCCAGTGGTTCTCAACCTTCCTAATGCCGCGACCCCTTAATACAGTTCCTCATGTTGTGGTGACTCCCAACCATAAAATTATTTTCGTTGCTACTTCATAACTGTAATGTTTCTACTGTTACGAACCGTAATATAAACATCTGATATGCAGGATGTGCTTTCAGGGGTCGCGACATTAGGAAGTCCGATGGATGGAGGTGGGAAGAGCTTCAGGTCTGTGCACTCTTGCTGGCCTCCCTCCTTGCTCTTAGGCCCCAGGCACCCTCCATTGGCTATGGCTCCTGGACGCTCTGGCTGGCTCCAGGTGAGGGATATACATTTGTCCCCAAGAAATAGCTCAGCAAGAGAAGTTTCAACCCTATAGCAGGTCTTTTCCAGTGAGCTGCCTCTGCCAGAGGTGACATGGGCGGCCTTGACAGGGAGGGAGCTGTGAGAGTCAAGGCTGGCAAGAGTGGTGTAGAGTGAGATTGCACTGGGTGACTTCTGAGCGGCGTCTAACCCTTAACAGCCTGTGACTCCATGGAACCCATAAGGAAGGGGCTTCCAGAAACCAGAAAGGCGAGGACTGTTCTGGTCCCTGGGGATGGAGGTCTGCTGCAGTTCCCGTTGCCCGACGTGCACTTGGTTTCCCTGGGGGTGGGAGGACAAGTCCGTCACATGTACCTTGCGAGGTACTGTCGAATACCTGCTCCCCTTGGGTGTATGTTTCTGTGTGCCTCACAGTGTTCATGCGTGCCTGTTCCTACACGTACGTACACAAAGCCTTTTTACATAACACCATTTTAATGGAAATGCTGTTTTTCCCAAATGAAAGCTGTTGCAGAGGATCTGAATGATGCTTATGTAACTTTAAACACACAGTTTGGGTACATCGCAGTTCATTAACAGAAGGGGAAAGGGAGGAATTCTCATATATTTATTTACCGCCCATCATTGTCAAAGCATCATTAAAGCAATAGAATTATTAAGGTAAATCTTCCATAGTCAGGTTTCTAGGAGTCCTGCGCCCGCCCTCTTGCAAGGTAGCTCAGTTGCAGTGGGAGGACGAGGAGTGCAGGCCAGACCCTGGGGTTGAGGATTGAGGGGGATGTGCTACCCACAGTGTTGAATAGGACACTTTTTTCTCTACGCTTACATTTCCTCAGCCATAGAAACAACCCTTCCCCATTTTCTAGTTTACACAGTACTTTCACTTACATTATCTGTCTCATGTGACCTCTTCTTTGGGATTGACAGTGAAAATGTCCATTTTGTAGATGAGGAAATGGTGTGGAAAGGTTAATGGACTCACCTAAGATTTCACAGCTTGTTAAGAAGAGATAGGACTAGAAGTTGTCTTTAGCCTTGAAAACTAGAACTCTTGCCATTTGACCATAGTTCCTTTCCTATCTAGAGGCTGCAGGAGATCCTAGTCACTGTCTTTTCTTGCTAAGAACTCTGACTGTATCACCTCCTCTGAGAAGCCCGCCCGGATGCCCACTCTCAGATCAGGGCTTTATAGCCTCCCACATACTCTCTCAAAGCTTAATTAAGCATCTTATCCTGCAGCTGTTAGTTTGCTGATTGGCTTCCCAGCCAGAAGCTGGATCGAGACTAGAGATTGTGTTATTCATGATTGGGTCTCTTGTGCCTCGCAGAGTACTTGCCACAGAGCAGGCAGCCTTTGTGTGTTTGCTGTATGAGTCTTGATTCCATGTCTTAACCAGTGTTCTTTTGTCCAGTGACCCACAGCAAGAAACCCATTTTATATTGTGAAATAATTGAAATAAATTGTATGGGGACAATACTTATTCTTGCTATGTGTATACACCCTGTATACACCTATTGTATTCTATTTCATTTTTAAAATATATATATATATGTATATATATATATATATTTATTGATTTCAGAGAGGAAGGGAGAGGGGGAGAGAGAAACATCAATGATGAGAGAGAATCATTGATCGGCTGCCTCTTGCACACCCCCAACTCGGGATTGAACCTGCAACCCAGGTTTGTGCCCTTGACTGGAATCGAACTTGGGACCCTTCAGTCCGCAGGCCAATGCTATCCACTGAGCCAAACCAGCTAGGCTCTATTCCCTTTTTTAAAGGTGCTGGCCATAACCCTTTAAATTGATTTCATGATCCACCTCCAGGTTGTGATCTACAGTTGGAACAACACTGCTTTCATCTCCTTTCTGCTGTGGATACCTTCTGTGTGTGGGGCTCTAGCTGCTCTTGAAAGGTGCAGAGGAGATGGCCCTCAAATACCTCTTGCTTTGAGGTCAAAGGAAGGTTTATGTAGAGTGGGGCCTTGACTTACGAGTGTCCCGACTAACGAGTTTTTCGAGATATGAGCCCTCTCTCGGCCAATTTTTTGCTTTGAGTTGCGAGCCAAAATTCAGGTTAGGAGCCAGCTTCAGATACCCCACCGCTAGTTGGCGCAGCGAATGTCACAGTGAAGCCACAACATCAGCCCAGCATCACGTGTCTCACTCATTCACTTTAAGATTTGACATACGAGTAATTCGAGTTACGAGCTCCGTCACGGAACGAATTAAACTCGTAAGTCAAGGCCCCACTGTATAAGAAAGCAGGCAGCCCTGGCCGGTGTGTTCAGTGGTTGGAGCATCATCCCATGTACCAAAATGCCTCGGGTTTGGTTCCCAGTCAGAGCACACGCCCAGATTTTGGGTTCCATCCTCAGTCAGGGAGTGTGTGAGGGGCAACTGATCCATATTTCACTCTCACATTGAATTGATGTTCCTCTCTCTCCCTCCTGCTCTCTCTAAAAGTCAAAACTTATAAAGAAAGAAAGCAGACAGAATCCCTTCCAAGACCATAGGTGAGAGTGTCAATAGAACCCAGGATGGGGGTGACGGGTGTGGGGGGGTGTTAGATGAGGGAAGGTTTGGGAGGTCTGATCCGAGGACCTTTGTACCTCCAGAAACTATAGGGGTCCCAAAATTCATGCAAGATTTGAATTTTGCGTGAGCATTAACAACAACAACAAAAAATAAAAGCCTAATTTTACTTGGTTTATTGAATCAGATTCTAAGATCTGTTGCCCTTTGATTTCAATCCCTTCAATTTGATAAGCATTACCAAGTACCAATTATGGCCCAGGAGCAGGGACAATGAAGACCAATGAAGACCACGGCTTTGCGTATGTGCCAGCAAAGCCGTGGAGGCCATTTACCCGATGTGCTATTCTATATATAACCCTATACTGTATACTTTATGAATCAATAAAAATTTTACAATTTTTAATTATAAACCTGTGTTTTCTATCAAAATTACTTCTTGCGTGAATTTTGGGACACCCTATATAAAGGCAGCGACATCTTCACTGGAGCCTGGAACTCCAAAATGCAGATAGGCAGGGACTCTTTTTTTTTTTTTTTTTTTTAAATATATTTTATTGATTTTTTACAGAGAGGAAGGGAGAGAGATAGAGAGTTTGAAACATTGATGAGAGAGAAACATGGATCAGCTGCCTCCTGCCCACCCCCTACTGGGGATGTGCCTGCAACCAAAGTACATGCCCTTGACTGGAATCGAGCCTGGGACCCCTCAGTCCGCAGGCCAACGCTCTATCCACTGAGCCAAACCAGTCAGGGCTAGGCAGGGACTCTTGATGTCACGTGTTTCTCACTGCCCTGTCCCCAGATTAGGGGTCTCCATGACAGAAAGCTCTCTGGGGTCATGATGGGCCTCTTTCGTATAGGTAAGAGGGTGCCCCTTGCACACCCCCAACTGGGTGGGGAGATGGGAGGCAAGTGGGCATCTAACTTCTGTCTAAAACAGCCTGTAAAGACCCTCCTGCCTCCAGGCCCTGAGCAGTTGCTGGCTGTATGACTGGGTAGGCTGGTATTAAGTTCAAGGGTGATAGCTAAAGCCAGGACTCTCTAGGCCTAACACCTGGCGAGAAGCAATTTGGAAACAGCACTCCCCCCACCCCAGGGTAAAAAGTGGGGTGGTGAGGGTGGGGCTCAGAGTGGCAGTCCCTGTCTGTCACCCATGGCTACTAGAGTTGGACTGCGTGTTCCTGAGCCAGGGTTTGGGAAAGGGAAACAGAAACTTCCTCTGTGGGAGTTGTGTGTTTCCTCCAGAACTCTGTCCCTTTCCCCACAGAAAACACAGGGTTGGGCTGACGGGGATCTTTCATGACCTTATGATGTCGTTGAAATGTTCCATTAAAATTTTAAAAAATTTATTACAACTTGGAAACATCCTCTTATTGGTTTCTCTGTTCCTGCAGGCTCACATCCATTATGTATTGTAACTGGGAAGGTGGGGTCTCAGCTCCTGGGTCCCGGAGCCCTGTGCCCGCCTGTCAGAAGCTCAGAAGCTCGTGAGGTTCCCTTCTGGTTGCTCGGGGCAAGTTGCTGGGGGTGAGGTGGGGGTGGGTTGAGGGAAGGACACCTGGTGACAGTGACTGAAGAGCTGTGGGGGTGCCAGAACCTGGGGCTGTGGAGGAAGGGAGAAGCCTGTAGAGTAGTCTGGGAAACCTCACTGGGGCTTCAGATTTGGGATGATGCCTTCTGCGGGTGCAGGTCTGCTCATCATCCCATCCCTACCACTTAGTTACTTAACCTCTTGATTTAGTTCCCTCATATTAGGGAACTAAACCTGTTCCTTCTGCATCCATCATCCAGTTCCCCAAGCCAGAAACCTGAGGTCACCCAAGACTCTTCCTGCCTGCTCATCACCACCCCCCACCTGCCCTGAAGACCGGTGGCTCTTCCCCTCACAGGTATTTGTATGGCCTTTTCATTCTTTCCATTTCCATTGCTGCAATCACGGGAGGCTGGCCAGAGGCTCCTAATCAACCTCTTTGCTTCTCTAGGTCCCAAATCCAAATCCATGCCCAGCTCTCCTAGGAGATGCAGATCTGGTCCTGTCTCCCTGGAATGTGTTAGACCCCCAGAGCAAGGGCGATGGGCCAGGTACAGACACTCACCAGGACAGAAAGCTCCGGACGCCCAGCAAGGGGCAAACCTGGGAAAACAGGAACCTCGCGGCCAGGGTAACCTTCCCTCCCCGAGCATAGCACTCCCTGGTCATGCAGTTTGGACCCCGGATCTTTCATGTCGCTGGTCAGGTTTAGACCCCCTGACCTTTCCTCCCTAGAGATAACATCTACGCCTCAGTTGTATTTCAGCTCCAGGCCCAGAAAAGCGGCAAAACCAGATAAGTGGCCCTGTGGCTGCCCCAGGACCAAGTACATTGACTAATGACCCCCCTGGCACCGACCAATCACTGGAGACCATGACCCTGAAAGAACACACCTGGAAAGCTGATGAAGATTCTGTTGCGACACGCCCTCAAGACCTCCCCTAAGATTTCTACTGCAAGAGATAAGTCCGCTCAGGACAAAGGACCCAGGGCATGCTCTCCCTCCAAGGAGCATGCCTGTGCCATTCCGCCATGGCCAGTATCCCCCAACCTCTAAGGGACCCCATGAGACTTACAACCAGGGGAGCAATGGACAGTGGCAACTTGTCCCAGACTTACCCCTGAACCTGTCTTCCAGGCCCCCTTTGTAAGTATGTTTGTCCTGCCATCATCATCCCAGTGTCCCATTGGCTCGGTGCTGTGCAGCCCTTCCCTTTGGCTATCCCACCCCCCATCCACTTTCCTTAAATTCAGTTTTCTTAAATCACCATCTGATATGGCTGTCTAGCCTACCTTCGCGCACCATCCACCATGTTCACCTTTCGGAATGATTCAGCAGTTCCAAGACTTTCAGGACCAAGCTCAGATGCCAGCTCTGGCTCCTGTTGGCTTCCCTGCCCTATGTCCAGCTCCTTCCCTAAACATAACATCTGTCTAGAGCAGCGGTTCTCAACCTGTGGGTCGCGACCCCTTTGGGGGTCAAACGACCCTTTCACAGGGTTCGCCTAAGACCATCGGAAAACACATATATAATTACATATTGTTTTTGTGATTAATCACTATGCTTTAATTATGTTCAATTTGTAAGAATGAAATTGGGGGTCACCACAGCAGGAGGAGCTGTATTAAAGGGTCGCGGCATTAGGAAGGTTGAGAGCCACTGGTCCAGAGGCACTAGCACCAGGGAATCTTTGGTGCCCTGCGCCTCCACATTTCCCTCCTGAGTGATGGCTCCTCACCCTTTAACATACGATTCAAGTGCCATCTCTTCTTCACATCTCCCAGGTCCCAGCCTGTCTTAGGTGCTCTCTGTGCTTCTGTATTTTCATTCTGGTTTCCTTGACTGTTCCCCGACTCTACTGTCAGCTCCTTGAGGGCAGGGGCTGTCTTTTTCTCTCCACACCCCTCATGCCTCTGACACAGCCTGGCGCACCGTGGGTTCTGTTGGAAGGCAGTCCCAGCAGGCATCTTCCTCTCTGGGCACTGCTGGCCTCCTGGGCCAGGGAGGCAGGGAGGCGGGAGGGGGAATGTCGGCCTCCTAGGCACTGTCTCCACCACCCAGGATGGGGAGTTCAGACCCGGAGCCGAGCCTCGCCTCGCAGCCTGACCGCCGCCACGTGTACAGGAGTCGCGTCCTAACTGGGGCTTGTGAAACCCACGGACAGACCTCACCCAGGCGGTCAGAAAGGGCGCGCGGGGTGGACGCACTCCGGGCCGCAGGGCGCACCGTGGACCTCCCACCACCGACCGAGCGCGGGAGTGCGAGGTAAGGACAAACGGGACCATGCGGGGAGGGAGCCCGAGGGCCTAGCCGGGACTCCTGCCTCTAGATCCGGCTGCTCGGGAGCACAGCCTCCCCGCCCTCCCGAGTCCAGGCGGTCATGTGACCTGGCCCCTAGCAGCCACAACTCGCCTGGCTCGGCCCTTCTAAATAGGGAGGCTCCGGGAGTAGGTCGAGTTTCTCTGCCCGTGTTTACAGGTTCCCTGGACCAAGCCAAACCTCCCCTTCCCTCGCTACCCCTGCTCGCGCGGTGGGGAAAGGGGAGAGGGGCCTCCCCTGTGTGCCCCCCACCGCCGTCCTCCCGCCCCGGCGGCCGCCCCCTCCCTCCCGGTTCCGCGGCCCCTCGGGGCACAGCCGAGGTCGCGCATTCCAAACCCTCCGAGGTCACGTGTGCGGTGGGGGTGGGGCGCCCTGACCGGCGGCGAGCTGCAGGCTTCCCGGGGTGCAGCTTCTGTCCCTTCCGCCCAGGCCTCGCGGAGCCCGCTTCGCTTTGGCCTCTGGAGCTCCTTTTAGCGCCGCGCGGTGGGCTTTACCCTCCAGCACCCGCTGTGTGTCTGGCCCTTGCCTGGCACGCAGGCTTCTTGCCTCCGGTCCTCCCTGCACCCCGGCTAGGGTCGCACACCTGTCCGGTGGAAGGCACTGGCCGGGAGGCACCCAGGCCTGCCAGCGGGGAGGGCCAGAATCTCAGCCCTTGGCCTGCAGAATGGGCAAGGAGGTGAGAAAACTGGGTCGAGCCAGCCGCTCAGTGAGGCAGGCCCAAGCAAGAGCTAACCCTGTCCCCGCTATGTAGCCTGGGTCCCAGTCCGCTGCGAGCTGTGCTTTGGGCCTGGACAGGGAAACGAAAGGGGGGTCGATTTCCTTCTCAGCTGGGCAGACGGACAGCCCCTAACTTGCTCACACCATTCTAGGCAGCCTGTACGGGGGCTGCCCCTGATCACATGAAGGAGCCCTCGCTTCTTTCTGGGATGCAGGCAGGAGTAAGTAGATTGTAGTTGAGCCACTGGCCACAGCCAACTCGCCTGAAAAGTATGACCTTGGACGGAGGGCGAGGAGACAGGATGGAGATGGCAGAAGGGAGGCCTATTTTGGATGGAGGCAGAGGTCTGAATTTTTTGTGAATCATTAGTGTGCTCATTCTAATATTTATTAAGCCCTTATAAGTGAGTCCTGTATTTAGCTATTTGCATAATCATTGACTATTTTACCATGCATCAGGCCTCTTCCTGGGGCTAGATTGAATAAGATAGTTTCTTGCCTTCATAGAGTTTGCAGCCGTTCTCAACCTGTGGGTCGCGACCCCTTTGGGGGTCGAATGACCCTTTCACAGGGGTCGCCTAAGACCATCGGAAAACACATATATAATTACATATTGTTTTTGTGATGAATCACTATGCTTTAATTATGTTCAATTTGTAACAATGAAATTGGGGTTCACCACAACATGAGGAACTGTATTAAAGGGTCGCGGCATTAGGAAGGTTGAGAACCACTGGTTTATGGTCTAGTGGAAAGCCGAACAAGTGAGGGGCATTTACAGCACAGTGTGCTGAGCGGGACAGTGGGAAGCACAGCTGTATGAAAGCACAGGGAGGTGCATTTTTGTCCTGATCAGGGTGGGGAGAAGGATGGCTATGGAGAAAGTGTTATCTAAGGTCAAAACCATCATTGGCCGAAACCGGTTTGGCTCAGTGGATAGAGCGTCGGCTTGCGGACTGAAGGGTCCCGGGTTTGGTTCCGGTCAAGGGCATGTACCTGGGTTGCGGGCACCTCCCCAGTGGGAGATGTGCAGGAGGCAGCTGATCGATGTTTCTCTCTCATCGATGTTTCTGACTCTCTGTCTCTCTCCCTTCCTCTCTGTAAAAAATCAATAAAACGTATTAGAAAAAAAGAAAAAAAAAAAACCATCATTGATCTGTTGGGGCGAGAGTGAAGTGGGAAAGAGTAACCTTGCAGGTAGAGGTCACAGTGGGTGCAAGCCTGAGGCACTATCTGGAAACGGACAGCTCAGTAGGGCTGGAGTACAGCCATCCTGGCCCCGGCTGATGGAACAGGAGGTGGAGAGATTGCATCTGGGAAGAAGCCCGCTGAGCTGATGAGTAATGCCCACCCTAGAGGGGATGAGAGTGGAGAAACCCTTGCTCCTTTGAGTTCACACGGGGTCCCTCAGACATGCTGTCGTGGAGGGTGTGGCACTTCCTTTGATAGATGCTTTATAAAATTAATATTTATTTTTATCAAGATAATACATACACATAGCCTGAAAATCAAGTGTTTCTAAAGGGCTTGTAGCAAACAGAAGTCACCCTGGCCTTTCTCCCAGTCTTTCCTACTCCCCAGGGGTGACCACTTCCAATTCTGTTAGCTGCTTCTGCTGGTATTCCCTCCCAGATTTCTAAATAATATATGGATTGCCCCACTGGATTCATCTATCTACTTGGTTGGCTTCTTGTTTTGGTAGGTGAGGATTTTTATTCTCTGACGTGCTTCTTCCCCTCGCCCATCCCAGTTATGTTTATATTATAACTTATGGTTAACTCTATGTTCCGTGACTTCATTATTGACTTTGAAAATATTCTTTACTTTTGAGGCAAGTATTCTGGTTATATTTCTTTTTCCAATGTAACTTTCTGTTGTGTGCTCTGTTTACATTTCCTTTCTGATAGAACATTTTTGTTTTTTCCTGGAGTTAATTGCCTCATTTTTTTTTTCCATTTGCTTAATTTCTTTGAATTTCTGGCTCCATCTTCCCACACCCTTCAACAGTTCTGTAAAATACCTTCTCAGGACAATTATGCATATGGCCAGACCTGTCATGTATTCCGATTGGTTCTGTTTTGGTTTTCCTTGGAGACATTTTTTTCTGGGATGCTTTTCTCTGGAAGTGTTGCTCTCAGGTCAGCATACTTGTCACCCTTAGACTTCCCGTTGCCAGGAGTTAAGAGTTCCCTGTGCCCTTTCCTCTTTCTAGGACCCTGTGTCTTCCTCTTTCTCGGTTTGCTCCCTTGTTGGATGAAGCACATCCTCCAGTAGCTTTCTAACAAAGAGTGCCTGGGAGGTAACATTTTAGAGACTTTTGCTTATTTAAAATGATTTTATCCCACCCTCACCCATGAGGAATTGTTTTAGTTGGGTATAGAATTTTAGGTTGAAAATTATTTTTCTTCAGAATTTTGAAGACATTGCTCCTTTTTCTTTCAGCTTCTAATTTCGCAGTTGAATCTCATGCTATTTTGATTCCTGAGAGTTTGAATTCACCTCCTCCCACCCACCTCCACTTTTAGGATTTTATCTTTTCTCCCCGATATATTGAAGTGTTACAATATATTGTCATTCATTTTTCTAGACACTTGATAGTTTTTTTTTCAAATAATTTTTATTTATTGATTTTGGAGAGAGAGAGAGAGAGAGAGAGATTTGTTGTTTCACTTATTTATGCACTCCATGGTTGCTTGTTGTATGTGCCCTGATGGGGGACTGAATCCACAACCTTGGCATATGGGGACGACACTGTAACCAACTGAGCTGCCCAGCCAGGGATACTTGATAATTCTTTTTAATCTAACTGTGGTTTTCAACGTGTGGTCCCTGGACCAGCACCACCAGCATCACCTGTGGGAAAATGTTAGAAATGCAGATTCCGGGCCCCATCCCACAACTACTGAAGCAGAGGCTGGTGATGGGACCCAGCAATCTGTATTTAACAAGCCCTCTAGGTATTCTGATTTATGCTAAATTTTGAAAACCTCTGTTCTAACAATTTATGTCGTTTCATTCTGGGAATTTCTTTGTTTCTTTGAAATCTCTGCAACTCCTATTATTGGGAATACTGGACCTCTTGGACTGATCCTTTAATTCTTTTATTATTTTTCTGTTGACCATCTCTTCTGTTTTCTGGAGTTTTCCTCAATGTTCTATCCCAATCTGTTTGCTATGTTATGATCTTTTTCTTTTAAAAAATTTATTTCAAAAGTGCTTTCATGTTCCCTGTCTTTTCTTTTTCTTTCTTTCTTTTAAAAAATGGTTTCATGTTTTTGTTCTTTGGCTTCTTGCAGTATCTTATGTCTCTGAGGATATTAACCTGAAATGTTCTTCTTCCTGTATTGTCTCTGTCTCCTCTGACTTCATGTTTTCTGATGTTTTGGTTGGTATCATGCTGGAGACTTTCCTCAGATGTCTGGTCTTCCTGGGCTGTCCACTCATATTTGAGAAGGAGGCTCTAGAGAGCCAGTTGGAAGTTCTCAATTTTGGCTCCTGGTAGGGCAATTAGGTGGCTGGCTGGACTCTTTCACTGGGGAGCTCCAATTGTCAGTATCAAATGGCACGGTTTGATTTTTTTTTCCATAAAAGGAAAAAAAAAGCCTTGACCCTCCTACTCGAAGGTTATAAGCTCACCTTCCCAGGGTCCCAGAGCTGGGTGCCGTGTGGAAGTGGCAAGAGGTGTGTGGCAAGCAGGCGGAGTAACACAATTCAGAATGCCAGCGTTTACTCTTTAAAAAAAAAAAATATATATATATATATGTATATATATATATGTATATATATGTATATATATATATATATATACACATATATATATATTATTGATTTCAGAGAGGAAGGCAGAGGGGGAGAGAGAGAGAGAAACATCAATTATGAGAGAGAATCATTGGTGGGCTGCCTCGGAGCCTGAAACCCAGGCATGTGCCCTGACTGGGAATTGAACCATGACTTCCTGGTTCATAGGTCGATGTTCAACAACTGAGCCATGCCAGTCAGGCATTTCACTCCATTTTTGATCCTAGTCCTTCTTCTCCACCCTTACCACCCTCTCTATACAGTCCAGCTTCTCTCTGTTACAGTGTCTCCAGAATCGATCTTTCTGTCTCCTGCATGAGTCCGGTAGGGGACACAGTAAGTCACTTGATTGTGCTGAGAACGGCTGGGTTTCCTGACTAATTACTCTTTAAGTAGGTCTTTGAACAATTCCTCAATTTTTAGACCCCTGCCTCTGGTTCACTTGCTACTTCCTATTCCTGAGCGTCCCCGGCTTCAGAGGGAAGAGCCCACTTGCTTCTTGGGGGTGTCTGCCTCTGGACGTTTCAGGCGGCCTCTGCTAGTCATCCGCCACTCTCCCACCCACTTTCTGTTTTTCTCTGATGTGGTCCAGGACTCTGTCTCCTGGTTTAGTTGAAGATGGAGTTTGGGTTTTTGTTTCTTATTCTTGTCATTTGGGGTAAATTCTGAGTGAAAGGGACAGAAAGGGCTTTACTCCGGCATCTTTTCACCAAAGTCTCAGACGTTTTCTTGAGGTGGCCAGCAGTGAGGTCCGCGCCAGCACTCTCGATCCTGCTGGCAGAGTTGGGGAGAGGGTTGTCGGTGGGAGGAAGGTGAGCAGGGGGAGGAGTGGAGCTTCAGGAGCTTAGAAGAGCTGCTGAGGGAACTTGAGTAGGAACCTGCAGAGGTGACGGGTTAGTACTGGGTCCAGTGAAGCCTAGTTGAGGTGAGACAGTGAGAATCAGTGAGTACAGCTGGGAACAGGGACAGAGGTAGTAAGCATCGGTGAGTAACCCCAGCTCAGAGGGAGTGAGTGAGCGGGGTGGGGGGCATTCCAGAACTAGAGGGAGAGGCAGCAGAGTGGCTGGCTTTGGGGCAGTCCATTTGCCATGAGGCACAAGAGGATAAGACAATATTGACAGCCACTAACCAGATGGTGATATGGCCAGGGACTAGACCAAGTTCTTCAAAGCAGGCTTCATGGACGTGGGGCGCCAAGAGGAGGAAGGGGAGGAAGGAAAGGAGTTTGAGGTCAGAGAAGGAAGGTCTGAGTCGCAGATTGGAGGGTGGTGATGATGGAGCTTTGGGTCCAGAGTTGGGAGAGCTGCTCAAGTGCCGAAGCACAAAGCAGCATGCCTCTGAGGGTGAGAGAGGAGTTGGGAGGAAAATGGCTGCATCATCGCTCAAGTCTTCTGTAGGGAAGGCTGTGGGTGGGAGAGGCCAGTCAGTCATCTAGATGGATAGCCTCTTGGACACCAAGGAAAGATGGAATTTGAAAAGTGAGGGTGGTTACTTCCGTCCACTGCAATATGAATATCCATGTGACCCACCTTCCCCAGGTCACATAGCCTCGGGACACAGTCAGAGTAAAGTCACCTGAGATATACAGCCTTCAGTCCAGCTCTCAAAACCCTACTTTTTCCTGGGCTAGGGCTATTTTATGTCTGCGTCTGTGTGGCCCTTCTGTTCTATTTCATGGGTGTGTGCTGACATCACTCCTCCTGGCTGTGAATGCTGTGCCTGTCACTCCTCACTGAGGAGCCTCAGAGCTGCCTCAGCCAGAATTCTGTGGTTACAGGCCACAGAAACCAACTCTGGCTAACCTAAGCAGGAAAACAATTTGTTGGAAGGTTATTGGGCAGCTCATGGATTCAGCAGCCACTCCCTACCCTTTTTTTCCTCTGTGCTGGTAAACTTAATTTTGTTCCCGGATTTAGCTGCCCTGTACCCAGGGAAGGAGACCCTTCTCAGCCACAGGAGATAAATGTTGATAATTCTAAGCAGCCACTCATGTGCTTCTGTCTCCTTGCCAGTGATTGGTTAGACCGAGGCATGTGATACAACCCTGGCAAATGAGACAGAAGGGGAAGCCCACTAGGCCAGGGATCTGGACAGAATCACAGGAAGCTGACTGGAGTCTTGACTTCATTGAAGATGGAATTAATCCTCTCTGCCTCTGAAAAATGATATGCTTGCTCATTGTTTAAGCCACTTTTAGTTGGTCTGTTGCTTTCAAGCAAAAGGTCCTAACTGACACATCCATGCTAGGCATCCCTCCTGGGTACTTGGTGGAGTAAAGGAGGCAACAATAAGCTGATGGCTAAAGGGCAGGATTAATAAGTTTTCTATATAAAGGAGACACAAGATTTATCTGATAGATAAGAATTACTGAAAATGCTAGGGGAATAACTGACGGGGGAGACCACCACTCTAAGCAGACACTATATATCAGACACCATGAAAGGGTCTAGGACAGCGGTTCTCAACCTGTGGGTCACGGCCCCTTTGGGGGTCGAACGACCCTTTCACAGGGGTCGTCTAAGACCATCGGAAAACACATATATAATTACATATTGTTTTTGTGATTAATCACTATGCTTTAATTACGTTCAATTTGTAACAATGAAATTGGGGGTCACCACAACATGAGGAACTGTTTTAAAGGGTTGCGGCATTAGGAAGGTTGAGAACCACTGGTCTAGGATAAAGTGAAGAGCAGAAGACAGATCCTGCTTTTATGGAACCTTCAGTCTGGGTGGGGTGGAGAGACAATGAGCGTGTAAATAACAAAAATAACAGGGTAAGATAATGAAAGGTAATTTAGGGAGCGGGGAGTGGTTAATTTTGATAAAGGGTGGTTTCCTCTCAAGAGAAAACCCAAAGGGTGAGAGTAAGCCAGCCACGTGAAGAACTACATGGAGGTTCCAGAAAATGTCTCGGCAGCATTGCCTCTGTCCTGGCTGGGAGTCCAGTGCCCATTCCAGAAAGAGAAAGAGGTGGCAGCAAAGCTTGCCTTGGAGGCTCATGCAGGCTAGGAGTGACGAGTAGCTGGAGATGCATTTTCCCAGGTCTGGAATGCACATCACCTCCCCTGTGGTGGGGCAGGCTGGGACCTAGGTGTGACTGACTTTCCCTAGCCTGGAAACATTTAAATGGAGTATTTGGAAAGCATGGGGTTGAAAGAAGGTCACTTGGGGCCAGCAGATGACCCTCTGGTCCCTGCGTGTCAGCTGTACTGTCTCTCCTTGCCCATCCAGTCTGGAGTTTCAACATGTTCTCCTGTTCTTATTTTATTGATTGATTGATTTTAGAGAGAGGAGAGGAGAGAGAGAAACACTGGTTTGTTGTTCCACTTATTTATGCATTCATTGGTTGATTCCTATGTGTCCTGACGTCTGCGTCTGTGTGGCCATTCTGTTCTATTCATGGGTGTGTGCTGACATCACTCCTCCTGGCTGTGAATGCTGCTCCTGTCAGTCCTCACCGCCACCCCAGCTTCCACTGTAAATGGGAGGAGTCTCAGTCCAGCTGACTGGTCCCTCTCTCCTCCTCCTTCTTCACATCCCCAAGAGGCGGGGGATCAAACCACAACCTTGGTGTATTGGGATGACGATCTAACCAACTGGGCAACTTGTTCCCCTGTTTTAGCATGTCTTAATTCGGGCTACCATAGCAGAATACTATAGACTTACAGGCTTATAAACAACAGAAATTTATTTCTTGCAGTTCTGGAGGCTGGGAAGTCCAAGATCAAGGCACTGGCGGACTCAATGTCTGTGAGGGCCTGCTTCCTGGCCCACAGATGGCTTCTAGCAGAAGGGGCAAGAGAGCTCTCTGGGGTCTCTTTTATAAGGGCCCTAATCCCATTTGTGGGCCTCATGACCTAATCACCTCCCAAAGGCCCCATCTCCAAATACCATCACATTAGGGGTTAGGATCTCCACAGAGGAATTTTGGGGGAACACAAACATTCAGTCCCTCACAACAGCTCAACCAAATCAATAAGCACGTCCAGAGTATTTAGGTTTTGTGTAGCTTCTGCTGGGAGTTTGTGTGGGGTAGATACCACAACAAAAAGACAAGACCTGGTCTCAAGGAGCTTGCTGATTATGAACTCAACAGCACTGCATCTAAAGCAATCAGAAAACAACTCAGGAGTAGAAAATCAAGGACGCCCAATAGGGTTCTATACCATAAGCTGCTATCGCAAGTCCCTCACTGTCTGCCGCATCAGTCACAACCTCAAAACCTAGCACCAACATTTCTCCTTTCTTTGCCTATTACTCCCTTCTTCCCTCGGGATTCGGGCAGACTATTTCTTACCAGCTCCCCCCCCCCCCCCAATCCCTTTAGGGCTGACTCATCACATTGGAGCCTGACATGTGACTTTTGCTCTCCTGTGCACCTTCTCCTGGGGATGTGAAGGAGCAGGAGGAGAGAGGGACCAGCCGGCCGGACTGGGACTCCTTTGTCCAGAGGTGCCGGTGCCGCAGTGGGGCTCTTCAAGGCCCTACCAGCAAAAACGGCCTCTTCTGGGGGATCCTGTACCTGCACAAATAAGACGAATATGGAATGCTTACCTTTTTGGTCTGTTGAAAAGGCAGACCCTTATTTCGTCTCATTAAATCCACACAACAGTCCTACAAGGTGGGGACTTTATTCCATTTTACAACTGAGGAAACGAAGGCCCAGAGAGGGAAAGGCACTTGCCCTGCTCAGAGAGTAAGTGGTGCCGCCAAGACTTGCACCCAAGCAGTCTGACTTCAGCATCCCTGGTTGACACCGCTGTGCACGCTGCCAAATTGGCTCATTCTAGGAATTTCCCCTTTCCTTGCCACAACATGAGGAACTGAGTTACAGGCCATTCTGAGTAAGGACCCGTTCCCCTCCTCCCTGTATGAGGAAAGGGAACGGGGGTCCAAGAGAAGAGGATTTCCAGCAGAGACTGCCATTTTTGGCTATTTTCCCACAGTGTTCCCCGGGCAGGGAGCTCTAGCGTTTGATTTGTCAGGTGTCTGTCTTTCTAATGAACGCCAGCGTCAGCCTGTAGCCGGAGGCTTCCTATAGCTGGAATCGGTAACCCTGTGGCTCAGGATCCAGTCCTCTGTGAGAGCCAGAGACAGCACAGCAAGTCCTGGCGCGGGGTAGAGTTTCCGGTGATGATGTTCCCTTCGCCTCGTCTATAAAAAGCATCAGTATGATCCACCCCATTTATGGTGGCGGCTAGGGTGGCAGAGTGTGCGGGAGGAAGAAGAATCAGGCTGAAACAGCTCCTCTTCGCCTCCCTAGATTCTCTTCCAAAATCCTGTCAGCACTGCCAGTTGGAAAATATTTTTTTCCCTCCCTTTGTCTTCTTTCTTATTTAAAAAAAAAAAAAAAAGCCATCTGGTGTCAGATTCACTCCTGGCACATCATAAAGGGTAGCACTAAAAATGTCCCTGAAAAACTAAAGCAAACCACAGCAGTACACATGGGATTTAATCTTAGCATCCTAGGGTTTCAGAGTTGCTAGGGGCCTCAGAGATCAAACGCGCCTTGTACATGGGAGGACACAGGCCGGGAGGGATGAGAGCACGCTTTCAAAAATGTTTATTGAGCGCCTACTATGCTCACGGCACTCTCAGGCGGGAGCGATTAATCATGAACATAAACGACGCAAATCCCTGCCTGCTTGGACTTTTCAGCGGGAGGGTCTCGCCTGGCCCGTGGGCATGCCTGGTCTCAGGTTCCCAGCCGGCCCGATGCTCCCAGCCCCGGGCCGCGCGGCTGCCACCTCCGGACGGAGCCCGCCGGCCTGGGCGGCGCCGCTTCCCGCCGGCGCGTGTTTACACTGGGGCGCAGCTGCCGCGGTCCCGCCGGCCGCCTGCCATCTCCCGCCGCTTCCTCCGCGCCGCCGCGGCTCCGCATTCCTCAGGCTTGAGCAACAACTTTCCCTCCGAGGGCGGCTGGGCCGGGGCCAGCGGGGCGCGGCCGCGTCGCCAGCAGGGCCTCCTCAGGGGGTGCGGGCTGGGGCTCGGGTTCCTCCGCCGGGGCCGGCGGGGCGGGGCCGGGGCGCAGCGCCGCTCGTCCCTCCCGCCCGCTGTGCGGGGCCGGCCTTGGGCCGGTGGGTGCGTGGGGCTGACCCTGGCCTTGACCGTCCAGCTGGTGCGGGCTGACCGCCCAGCCGGGCGCCCTGCGCCGGGAGAGCGCGCCGGGTTTTGTTTTATTTTTCACTCCAGTTCTGAAGGGTTTTTTTGACGTCGGAAAGAGGAGGGTGTGTAGTAACTACAGAAGAGAGGCCCTAACCTATTTCCTGGTCTGGATCTACATGTTATAACAATCATATTAATACAAGCACTTTTATCCTTTTAAAAATCTGTATATTTTTTTTTATTGATTTCAGAGAGGAAGGGAGAGGAAGAAAGAGATAGAAACATCAGTGATGAGAGAGAATCATCGATGGGCCGCCTAGGAGCCGGAAACGCAGGCATGTGCACTGACTGAGAAACCGTGACCTCCGGGTTCCTAGGTCCAGGCTCAGTCACTGAACTACAAGCACTTTTATCCTCTAAGGACACTCATACCTACTGAGCTTCAGTGTATCTCTTGGTTTCTTACTGCGTTCCTCATTTTACAAATGAGAAAGCCCAGGGACAGAGTTCCGTGACTAGCCAGGAGCAGAGAAGAAGGTGGTCCTACTCAGTGCCCCCTCTGGAGCCACCTCAGGCCTCCGAACTCTCAGGTCTAGCCAAGTCCTCCCGGGACTCTGATGGGAAGAGAAACTGGCCCCATTTTTCAGTCCTGGGTGCTGAGTGCGGGAACCTGTGGGTGGTGTGGGGTTAGATGAGCAGATGAAACTCTAGATTCATTAAAATAGCAACTCTAGGAGGGAAGGTCACTACTGTCCTCCTGGCTCAGAAGACAACGCTTGGCACTTAGCAGATGCTTAATAAATATTTGTCCAGTGGATGAATGAATGTAGCAAGGTCTTCAGATTCTCAACTAAGAAACATGTATCCTCTCTTTTTGCTCTTTTACTTTCCATGTAAACTTATGCTGTCTCTCTTCCTACCTCTTAAACTTTGACTTATGTTTTTTTTTTAATACCCAGCTGAGAATATTTTTTCCATTGATTTTTAGAGAGAGTGGGAGGGAGAGGGAAAGAGAGAGAAACATCGATGTGAGAGAGACACATCAATTGGTTGCCTCCTGCACGTACCCCGACCAGGGCTGGGGAACCTGCAACCAAGGTACGTGTCCTTAACCGGAATCAAACCAGGGACCCTTTAGTCCGAGGGCCAAGACTCTATCCACTGAGCCAAACCGGCTAGGGCTTGACTTATGTTTTAAAGTCTGTTTTGGCTTTGTTTCATTATACTATGTAATTTGGGATCATTTTAGTCGTACCAAAAAGTTGCAAGTCCTTCTTGCCAGCTGTGACGGGCTGGCCTAAGGACCAGGTGGATGGATGAGTGGGCCTGACCCTGGTGGTTCCCATATACCCTTCCCCAGCTCCCCCCAAAGTTAACATCTTACCTACCTATGGTACATTTGTCCAAATAAAGAAATTAACATTGGTTCAATATTATTAACCACACTGCACACTTCATTTGGATTTCATGCTTTTCCATGCATGTCCTTTTCAGTTCCAAGATCTAATCAGTGCATTTAGGGCTGGAAGCCTATTAATATGTAATCCAGACCTCACTGTGTAGGATCTTTCTCCTTGGCAATGAGGCAGGAGGCAGAGTCCCTGGCCCTGGACTGAGCTCCCTGTCCTAGGACACACTTGGAGCCCTGGATTTCCTAAGAGTGCTATTAAGGGATTCCCTTCTGGACCGGCTTGCTGTCTCTGGTAGCATCTGATGAAAATCCAGACCCTCTTGGCCCCTCTCCCCTACCGTATACATACCTGAAAAGAGGATGGACATGCTGCTTCAGCTGACCCAGGTCTGCATTGCCTTTGGGCACTGACTTCTCTGTGCCCCTCATCACTTACCTCCCATCCCTCCGTCTTCCTGAGGGGCAAACCCCGTCTCATCCACCTTCGTCCTCATTGCTCCTTTTTCTCCATCCTGGAACCGTCTTCCAGCCTGAGGCCCTCCGGGGAGCGACTTCTATGTGGGGCTGACCTTTGGTCACAGCTCACCATTGAGCTAGCCTTGGCGTCGGAGATGAGTGGAGTGAGGGGCAGTCCATTTATTCAGATAACCAGGAGTTACTGAGCATGGCTGGGTCACAAAGATGAACAATGTTGACCCCTGCTCTCCAGAATCTTACCATCTGGAGAACACATACTTGCCTGCGTTGGGGATGTGCCTTCATGGGGACACTGTGTGTGCGGAGCTGTGGCGGCACAGAGGGGAGGACCTACTGGCTGGGGCTGTGGAGGAGCAGAGAGACTGCCTCTAGAGGAGGCCGCGCTTGAGTTGGGTGGCTGTGTAGTGGTAAGTGCCCAGGAAGCGGGCAGGGAGAGGAGAGAGGAAGGGCATTCCCAGAAGAATAGATAATAGGTGCAGGGCACTTGAGAGCAGGGCATTTTCCGTGGACTGCGGGGTAGCTCAGAGTGGCTGCAGCCTGAGGGTGTTGAGGAGAGGCGGGGTGAGAGAGGCGCTGGACGGGGAGAGCAATCAGGTCTTAGGTGCCCCGGTACTTTGTTCAGCTGGTGGCAAGGGCTATGAACCGACTTACGTCTCAGAATGGTCGTCTGGGCAGCTCTTTGGAGCCTGAGCTGAATTTGGGGGGCACCTGGTGGGCGGCTGCTATGAGATTCCAGGCAAGAAGCAGTGGGGTCTGAACCAGGGCAGTGGGGTTGGGTCAGAAGGGACAGACACCAGAGAGACTTCGGAGGCAGGGCTTAGTGATTGTGTGGTGGAGGGGGGCTGCTGAGAGGTGATGGGGCTTAAGGTGGCTTCAGAGCTCTGGCTTGCAGGATGGAGAGAAGGAGACTGAGGGGACGCGAAACGAGCTGGAGTTGTTCCCCTTGATACACATGTGAGCGCCTTGAGAAGCGGGTGGTGATGGGTGCTGCATAAATAGGATGGCTGAGCCCCAGCTTCACAGCCAGAGGAGGACTGTCGTAGGGTAGGGAGGCAGCTACAGAACAGGACACCTGAGGTGGTAGCTCCAGGGGCATCTGACCTAGGAGACACTGGTGAGAGGGTGAGGTGGAGGGGAGGGCAGGAGGGGGCGGGGAGGCGTGGCGCTGGAGGAGATGGAGTCTGGGATGGAGAAGAAGGTGCAGTTTGGTTCAGGAAAACGGGACAAGGTCACCAAGTCATTCCCGATGCAGAAGCCAGAGTGGGATTCAGCCTCTCCTCTAATTGGGAACCAACTAGATGGGGTCAAGGAGGTCCATGGGGCCCTGAGAGAACAGAACGCTCAGTGCTGGGATGTAAGCAGGTGTGTTAGCTTCCCCGGCATTGGCCATTTCAGGACCGGCCGGGATTCTGGAAGTGGCTGGAGTCTCACATGAAGGCTGCTTCCTCTAGTTGTGGGCGGGGAAGAGGCACCTGAAACACCCATGGGGACAGCTCAAGTAGCTGGGAAGGGAAATAGAGCAGATTTCTAGTAACTAGCCCTGCAGAAATCTCGATTCTTAGCTGAACACTGTCAAGAACTTTGAAGATCTGAGATTTTATCTCACTTACAAGCTAATAAATTAGTCCCTGTCATAGTGCTGGCAGGAGCTAAGACTCCTGGGTCAGAGACAAAGGACAGTTCATGACTCACAGCAATAGCAGTAGAAGAGCATCAGCCTCAGTTCCCACAGGGCCACAAAGAGGGCAGGTGAAGCCTGGACACATCGTGGCTTGCATTTTAGGAGAGGTACCTGAACGTGGGGAGCCCAAATCTTTTAAAATGGGCAACATGACTGCTCCTTGCTCTGGAGGAAGGCACTATATCCTTTCCGTGGATGTTCACTGTATCCTGGAAACGAGAGTCTGGAACAAAGGACAGTCAGTGCTTCACTTGAAAGATGGGCAGAAATTGTCTAGACCCTGGGGAAATGTCTGCCAACAAACACATGGTCATATAAAACCAGCAACACATTCCCAGCCTCTCTTGCAGCTAGGTGTCACCATCTAAGTAAGTTGTGGTCTATTAAGCGCAAGTTTTTTTGTGGCAACTTCTGGGAAATTGCAAACATGCTGGCATGTGCCCTGGGCCCCTTCTTCCCATCGTCTTTGCTCTGGTGGCTGGTGGGACATGGACATCATGTTGGAGCGTGAGCATCATTTGGGCCAGGAGTGGCATGTAAGGACTAAGAATGGCAGAACCACAGGAGGCACAGGGCCTAGGTCTCTGCTGGTGGCGGAGCAGACAAACTAGGCCTGTGATGATTATCTCTGGACTTCTTTACCTGAGAGAAAAGTAAATTTCCATCTTGTTTTAACTTTTTGTGTGTGTATGAAGCTGGATTTTATTCTAACTGATACGGGGCTAGCTAGCACAGAGGAAGATCCGTGGAAGGTAAATCTGTCAGCAGAAAGAAGGGTTTGGGGCACTTCCTTCTCCCCCTCTCCTCACCCCCAGCCTCAGCAGTGACAGGGGGAGGGACGGGGAGTCACCCCTGGCTTGTTCACCACCCACTGGTGATGCCCCATTCACAAGGGGCCCGGCTGGCCACGCGACCCAGCGGCGTCCATTTGAAGGCAGCAAGCAACAAGCTGGCTCCATTCACAAACCCTGTCTTCCTTTGAAAACCAATCAGCGTGTGAAGCGTGACTGGGTGGTGGCCAGCGCTGGCCCATCTGTCACGCCCTTTCAGAGAACCACGCGATGGCAGCGGCCTGGGCCCAGCCAGCCCCTCTCCCTTTGTACCCCAGGGACACGCACTGTAATGAGATCCCAGCGCCTACTGAATTATTCAGAGCTGCCCTGAGTGTCAGCCTTATTATAAACATGCAGATTGCTCCCAGCTCCAAACTTCCAAATGTCCAGCAGCCTCTCCCTCCAGCATTTTCCACTGGCTGCTCTGTGCCTGTGGTTGCAGACTCCCCGGGCCCTGATGGCCTAATTTGCCTTTGATTGGTTCCTACCTGCTGGCAGGCATGAAGGCCTCCGTGCCCTTTACCCAGAGCTTCTTCGGGCCCCATTCTTTGCTCAACAACTGTCCTCACCTCCACCCCAGCAGGCCTGCCTCTTCCCTGTCTCCTCCTGGCTTCACCGCCCAAGTGGGTGACATCAGGCTCTTCCAAGTGCCTGCCTGTTAATAACAGGACCCTCCACTTCCGTGGGCCTCTGTCTAATCTGTGTCCTTGACAGGCCTTAAGCCACTAGGTCTCCCCTCCCATCCTCCATGTTCTAGTCCCAACGCCACCTCTCCCCTCGCCCCACAAGCCCCAGGTTCTCAGTTCTCTCTGGAGTTGGTCGGTACCCCCCGCCGCCCCCCAAGCTGGTAACGAGGCAGAGATGGTAATGCACATTTAAGAGTAATGAAATGCAGTGATATTTCAGGCCTGACAGGCCTATTTCTGGCAGCCTTAGAATTAAAGTGTGAGGCTTTGTACTGCAGCTGCTACTAGGAGCCTTCAGAGTTTTTCTAAAGATGTGAATAAAGCTTCCAGGGTTTCAGCTCAGATCACTGTGGCTATTTATCCTGCTGCTGCTTTCATTGTACCTTTTTATTTGAAATTTTAGAGCTTTTAGATGAAGGAAACGCAGCAGCAAGTGCAAAGCATACAAAATATCCTGGTGGGGGAGAATGTCCTGGTTTTCTCGATGGTTCGTGGCAGCTCTGGGGAGGAGACACGGCTCACGGGGCTGCCTCGCCCGGAGCGTTGCCTCTGTCTGTCCTGTGAGTGGGCTCCTCCTGGACTCTAGCGTGTGGCGGGGAGTGGGACCTCCTGAGAAAGCTCTGGGAGGAAGTCCGTGCCACCAAGATGGATGGGGCTGGGCATGGGCTGGCCCTCCCTGGCCGCCTCGCTGCTGTGAGCTGTGTGTGTGCCGTCCATGGTTGGGGAACTTGGCAGAAAGGAATAGATCCGCTCCGGGCCAAGAGGGAGAGCTCACGCTACAGACTCCATCCAGGAAAACCGCCCGCTGGTTCCTGTCCCTGCACCCATACTCACCCCACTGAGTACCCCGGGAGCGTTGGAGCCATCCACCAGGAGAGGCCACGTGGGACGAACTTGGGGGTGAATCTTGGCTCTGCTCACCAAATGCAGTGCCTGGGCAAGCCGCTTCCCCTTTCTGGGCCTCAGTTTCTCTCCCGTAAAATGGGGACAGTGATGCAGCATTTATGGCTCAGGTCCTTGTGACGTATGTCAGTCTCAATATTTAGCATTAATACTGAAGTTGTGTTAGGAGTCGGGCTCGCTGGGCTTTCTTCCTAGCACTGCCACTCATGTGCCAAGCCCTTCCCCACCCCGGGGCAGTGAAAAGAGAAGGGGCTTTGGCATCAGAGCCAGATCCCAACCCCAGCCCCTGCAGTTTCTGGCTTCGTGAGGTTGGACAGGTTAGAGCAGCGGTTCTCAACCTGTGGTTCGCGGCCCCTTTGGGGGTCGAACGACCCTTTCACAGGGGTCGCCTAAGACCATCGGAAAACACATATATAATTACATATTGTTTTTGTGATGAATCACTATGCTTTAATTATGTTCAATTTGTAACAATGAAATTGGGGGTCACCACAACATGAGGAACTGTGTTAAAGGGTCGCGGCATTAGGAAGGTTGAGAACCACTGGGTTAGAGTGAGTCCTAGTTTCCTCATCTGTCAGACTAGTGATAATGAGTACTCTCCTCAAAGGGTGGTGCTGAGGGTTACGTGAGATCATCTTTGTAAAGAACCTACACAGTGTCTGGCACATAGTAGGTGTTGTGCAAAAACGGCCCGCTTCCCCCTTCCCTTTTGGCCCCCCTGCTTCTGTTCAAAGGAGGGAAGCATTAGGCCCAGCCACCAGTTCACAGGAAATGCAGGAGGAAGGCAAGCATGTCAAATGTCAGCAGGGGTATTCCATCAGCGAAATTTAGAATGTGGGGAATTCTGTAGAACAAATGACCCAGAATCCTCAGCTAGTAAATGACAAGGGAGAGGAAGACGGAGAACCAAGTGGAATGTGTGGACGGTGTTTGGATGCAAATGAACCAACTCGGGAAAAATGAGAGACCCCGAGGGAAATGTTGCTAATGACTGGATATGTGATAATCTTACGTAATTATTGTTAATTTATTTCGGTATGACAGCGGCATTGTAATTATGGGTAAAAGTCTTTATCACATACTGTAGAAATTACAGATTAAATGATACGGTAACTAGGATTTGCTTTTAAAGAATGTACTGGAGCCCTGCCAGCATTGCTCAGTGGTTGAGCGTAGACCTATGAACCAGGAGGTCAAGGTTCGATTCCCGGACAGGGCACATGCCCAGGTTGCAGGCTCTTTCCCAGGGCGGGGTGTGCAAGAGGCAGCCTAGCAATCATTCTCTCTCACCATTGATGTTTCTATCTCTCTCTCCCTCTCCCTTCTTCTCTGAAATCAATTAAAAAATATTTTTTAAAAATAGGCAGCATCTTTTCTGGACAGGAAGTGTCTCTCCCATCTGTCTCTTCCTCAATGTCCTCCTCTAGCCCCTCCCACGTCTCATTTCCTCCTCATGGCTTGCCTGGACTATGACAACAGCTTCCTATAGCCTCCTAGCCTTTGGTCTTTCCAATTTCCTTCTTATTCTGTTGCCAAAGTTACTTTCCTAAAAAAAACAAAAACAAAAACACAACAACAACCCATGCACAGCCAGCGTTGCTCAGTGGTTGAGCATCAGCCTATGAACCAGAAGGTCATGGTTCAGTTCCCGGTCAGGGCACATGCCTGGGTTGCGGGCTTGATCCCCAGTCGGGGGCATGCAGGAGGCAGCTGATCAATGATTCTCATCATTGATGTTTTTCTCTCTCTCCCTCTCCCTCTCAAAATCAATAAAATATATTTTAAAGACAAGAACAACCTGATCAAAGCATGTTACTTACCTGCTTAAAACCTTTTGGCAGCCTCCTGCCGTAACCGGTTTGGCTCAGTGGATAGAGCGTGGGCCTGCAAACTGAAAGGTCCCAGGTTCGATTCCCGTCAAGGGCATGTACCTTGGCTGTGGGCACATCTCCAGTAGGGAGTGTGCAGGAGGCAGCTGATTGATGTTTCTAACTCTCTATCTCTCTCCCTTCCTCTCTGTAAAAAATCAATAAAATATATTTTTTAAAATATCATCTTAAAAAAAAAAAAAAAGAAAGAAAACCTTTTGGCAGCTTCCTATTGCCAAAAATCTATTAGAGTATACATCCTTATCGTGATATTCAAAGCCCTCACAGTCTAAACTCAGCCTTCTTTCCCAGTTCAATCCCAGCCCACCTCTGCCCCCTCATGAAGCCTGGCTTCGGTCACACTAGCCAGCCCCTGGGACTGCTTTTATAGAGCTCTCTATCAGGCAGGCCTTCCTCCCTTGCTCCTAACTTCATCTATTGAAGACTAACACTTTTTTTCAAAGCTCGGTGCAAATGTTATTCTTCCTTCATGATTTCTGGAAGTTTTTACACCAAATATCCCTGCCTCTCTGCCTTCTGACATATGGTAGAATCTCGCTTCCTGGCTCTCTGAGGTGGATTTGAGCCACGTGACCAGTTTTAGCCAATGGGTTGTAAGTGGAAGTCATACATTTTACTTCTGAGCCAAGAATCAATTGCTAATTCAAAACCCTCCTGAGCTCTCTCCCTCTGGCTCAGCAATATCCAGATATTGGCTGCTTCACCAGACTGGGTTCTGGTATGGAAATGATGCCAAGCAGTAGAACCTCCTGTCCACCATGCGGCTGTGTCATGTGGGATAAATAAATCCAAGGGGTTGTTTGTTTCTTTAGTATGGCCTAGTCTACCCTGACTGATAATTCTTCCCTCCCTGATTTAGAATTAACTGTTTAACTGTGCTGTTCTCTGTACTTTTGCATTATAGTCCTGTGTATGCAATGCGTCTAGGTGATACAGCCCTTCAGGTCAGGCATCCTATCTTATGGTCTTTGCATTTTGGTCCCCAGCACTTAGCACCGTGCCCTGCAGAGCAGAGGTATAAACTGAGCACCCAGCAATATGGCGCTCTGGTTGGTGCAGAGGGAGTGTGTGCAGGGGTTAAGATGTGCCACCCTGGCCCAGTGTTGCTCAATGGTTAGAGTATCAGCCTGCACACCAGAGGGTCACAGGTTCGATTCCCAGTCAAGGGCATGTACCTGGATTGCAAGTTCAATCCCTGACCCACCCAGGTTGGGGTGCATGCAGGAGGCAACCTATGAATGTATTTCTCACCTCTCTCTCTCTCTCTCTCCCCTCCCCCTGTCTTCCACTCTCAATGGAAAGAAATATCCTCGGGTGAGAATGAACAGCAACAACAAAGGATGTGCCATCCCTGGGGAGGCCCCCCACGCTACTTAGTCCTGGGAATAGTGATGGTTTGGAAATGGAGCCAGGATCTGGCTTCATGTTCTCAATGGATGGTATGCCCAGCCCCAGGGAATGGATCAGGAGGGGTCTAAGCCAGTCATAATAACCCCCTTCCCTTGTGGTTATGATTAGTGTACACACGGGCACAGGAACCTCCGGTCAGTGAGATGTAAGGGAAAGGCTCCTTCCCTCCTCGAAAAACAGAAAGAGAGGAGAGAAATGAAAGATCTGCTCCAGTTTGGATTTCCCAGAAAGTGGAGCCCAGGGATTCAGGCTAATGGAAGGGACTGCAAGAAGCAGGGGAGAGGCAGTAGAGAGAAGGGAGTAGGGAGAATGCAGCAGGACAGGAAGACAAGCTGATAAAGGGTGTACTTCTGACCTTGTTCCATTGGGGCTCGATCCTGTTGGGGACCTTCTGAGGGACATCGGAATTGTCCCCCAAATGGCGGGAGGCCAGGGCATGTACCCAATGACTTTCACTGGTTGCCGTTGCCCCTCATTTTACTGGAACTGGATGCTCACTTGTGATCTCCTAGTGACCAGCATCCAAGGGCAGGGTTCTCTCCGATGCCGTCTTCCTCCGCCTGTCCCCCACTTCCCGCTCCTGCACTGCCTTCTGCCCTGGTGTCCCCTCCAGTGCTTCGCGCAGCCTCTCTGGCCACATCTCCTCGCTTCCCTCAGGCTCCTTTCTCTCCTCCTCCCTGTAGATGATCTCCGGGATGCTATTCCGGTCTCCCGCACTTCCACCCACTCTCTGGGCAAACCAATTCATGACATGGTTGCAACTGTTACTGTTGTGATGCCAGCTCCCAAGTCTACACCCCCAGCTCGCTCTCTCCTGAATTCTGCAGGCATATATCTATTCATGCATTCAACAAATATTTACTGCGCAATTTGAATCCGCCAGGAGTTGGGAGAGAGCGGTGAACAGGAGCACCTTCCAGGAGTGCTAGGCGAGATGGAGCTAGTGGACAAAATTGAAGCAAACAGATAATTTCAGATCCTGATAAGACACTAAAACATGTCAGCGGGATAGAGCTTGTGTGTGCGCTTTGCCTGCGCTATTTTACAGTGATGCTTTGAGGGGGTGGCCTCTGAGCGGAGATCATGTAGTGGCATCTGTCCTTCGTGGCTGTGCACGCGCAAAGGTCATAGGTCACTGATGCGTGTGTTTGAGGATGAGAAGGAAGGCCAGTGTGGCCAGAGCTATGTCCGCGCAAGGGAGCGTGGTGTGAGATGAGTTCAGAAAAACAGCAGGGCAGGTCAAGCAGGCCAAGGTGAGCCAGCTTCTAATAGGACCTCAGGTGATGCCTGTGTATGCTGTGCACACATTTGAGGACTGGGGTAGACGGAGAAGAGAAACCCATTAAAAAAAATTTTTTTTTAAATTAAAATGTATTCTTAAAAAGTATTTTGGGCCCTGGCTGGGTAGCTCAGTTGGCTAGAGCATTGTGCTCATTCACCAAGGTTGTGAGTTCAATCCCCAGTCAGGCCACATATAAGAATCAGCCAGTGAATGCATAACTAAGTGGAACAACAAATCTCTCTTTCAAATCAATAAATAAAAAGTTTTTAAAAAGCATTTTGGAAAGTATAGAACAGTATAAAATACAACCACAACTGCCTAGTGTCCATCACCCAGCTTCAACACCATCAGCTTCATTTTTACAAAAGAAATTGAAAGTAGTAGCCAGGAACATAGGAGGAAAACCAGAGAAGTATTGTGTCCATAAAGCATGTCAGAGAGAGGCCGGCAGTGGCAAATAAAGGCAAAAAGCCACTGTAGGTTTAGCAGAGGTTATATCCCTCTGGTCCCACGAGCACCTCAGTAAACATGGCGGTTAAGGCACTGGCATTGCCCCACACGTCCCTTCCGCCTCTTCTCCTCTTGTTTCCTGTCAAATGTCTTCAATGACTCCCGTGTGGGATGAAAGCAGGCCTGAGGCTTGGATGTGGTTTCTGGGAGGTGATCCTGGGAAGCAGGAGTGGGGGGAACAAGGAGAGTGAGGCAGGGAATGAGGAAAAGCCACGAAGAGTGTGGCTACCACTGTGGACTCAATCTGCCAGGGCCCCGAGGAGCGAGGTAGAACGAATCTCAAACTGTCCTGTAGAAGAGCAGGAGCTTAGGGTGTCTATGCCAAGGTCTCTGGTCCCCACTTTTTAAAAAAATATTTTTTTTATTGATTTCAGAGAGAAGGGAGAGGAGAGAGAGAAATAGAAACATCACCCTGACCGGTTTGGCTCAGTGGATAGAGCGTCGGCCTGCGGACTGAAGGGTCCTGGGTTCGATTCTGGTCAAGGGCATGTACCTCGGTTGCGGGCACATCCTCAGTGGGGGGTGTGCAGGAGGCAGCTGATCGATGTTTCTCTCCCATCGATGTTTCTAACTCTCTATCCCTCTCCCTTCCTCGCTGTAAAAAAAATCAATAAAATATATTTAAAAAAATAAAAAGAAAAGAAAGAAACATCAATGATGAGAGAGAATCATTGATCGTCTGCCTCCTGCACGCCTCCCACTGGTATGGAGCCTGCAACCTGGTCATGTGCCCCTGACCAGAATCGAACCAGGGACCCTTCAGTCCGCAGGCTGACACTCTTTCTACTGAGCCAAACCAGCCAGGGCTGGCCCCCACTTTTGTGAAGGTTGTGCCAGGAACATTAACCTCCCGTTATTTCTGGGCTGCCCTGCACGCTGGCTGAGGGAGCTCCCCAGGCTTCATCTGGCAGAAAGGCAGCGATGTGGTGGCCACTGAGGAGGGATGCTGTTAGTGCTGGGGGACTGTCTGCTGCAGCTGCCACCAAGGGCATGTACCGCAGGGCACCTAAAATTGTCTGCTGCAGCTCCTGTCACCTTCGTGATAGAATCTGCATCCTCATTGTGACATTGATATCCCTCTATTACCTGTGGCTGAGACGTGGGAGTCATTCTAAATGTTTCACTAATCACCGCTTCCTTTTGTCTCTGCAGCCACCCCTTTAGTTCAGGTGGTCATTTCTTGAGGACCTTGATGATGATCTTTCTGTCTTTTATTAAGTACCAGTGACACCAAACAAACGATATAACTATGAGAAGTTCAAGGTGCTGTAAGCACAAGGGGGGATATAGAGGGTACCTAACTCAGTACTAGGGGCTCAGGGAAAGCTTTCAGGAAGAAGTGACATCTAAGACGAATTCTGAGGACTGAGTAGGAATTAGCCAGGCAAAGAGAGGAAAGCATGTGTCAAAGCTGAGGAAGAGCGTGGCAAATTTAAGACCCCGAAGAAAGGTCAGTTCATTTGAAGTGTGAGGAAGAGAAGAGAGAGAGAGATTGAAGATAAGCTATGACCAGATCATACAGCATCCTGCAAACTTTATTAACAAGTATTGACTGTATTCTAAAGGAAATGGGAAGCCTGAAGAATTTAAAACAAGAGAGTGATGAGATCGAATCTTTGTTTTAGTAAAATCGCTTTGGCTTAAGTATGGGAAAAAAAACTAGTGGGTCACATGAGATTACAAAAAGAGACAGCAGCAGTTGGCCAAACAAGAGAGGATGGTGTTCTGGACTAGGCCAGTGGCAGATGTGAGGGAGAAAAATAGATTAATTGGAGAGAGATGTAAAGGTAGACTCAGAAAGACATGGCGGTGTGGAGTGAGAGCAAGGAAGAAGTCTATGATGATGCCCAGGTTTCTGGCTTGGCAGATGGGGGTGCATTAGTTAGGATGGGTTACGTCGTGCTGCAGCAACAAACTCCAAATCTCAGTGACTTAATACAACAAAGATTTACTTCTTCTTGCTCCATATCTATCACAGATTGATACATGATTTTTGGTACACACTTTCATAATCATTTGAGACAAGAAAAGGGATGTGGCAAATCCCTTAAAATTAGTGCTTGGCGCCGAAACCGGTTTGGCTTAGTGGATAGAGCGTCGGTTTGCGGACTGAAAGGTCCCAGGTTCGATTCCGGTCAAGGGCATGTACCTGGGTTGTGGGCACCTCCCCAGTAGGAGATGTGCAGGAGGCGGCTGATCGATGTTTCTCTCTCATCGATGTTTCTAACTCTCTATCTCTCTCCCTTCCTCTCTGTAAAAAATCAATAAAATATATTTTTTAAAAAAAATTAGTGCTTGGTGTTCTTTAGTCAAAACAAGTCTTGTGGCTTTTGCTCATGGCAAAGGGGCAGGAAAGTGATGGGCGGGGGGCTGGACATGGTGGGGGAACAGCCCTAATGATTACCACAGATAGAGAATTATAATGCCATTCACAGAGATGGGGAAATGGGTATGACCAAGCCTGGGATCTAACACCCCTCCAACACGTCCTCTACTCCGTCGCCAGAATCTTTGTTCTGATAGAAGTCTCCTGTCATTCCTCTGTTCAAATTCTCTCCAAAAGCTCCCTGTCACCTACCTGATAATTTCATACTAATAAATCTACAGTGTGGCTCTGGGGCCTTCATGGCTTGGCCCTTGCCTACCTGTCCATCCCCACCTGCTGGCATTCCTCTCTCTTCCAGCTTTTCCCTCCCCCCTTATTCTCCAGCAGGACTTGAGTGCCCTGAATATGCCAGACTTTCTTAGCTTCCATGCCCTCAGGCATGCTTTTATCTCTGCCTGACCCGCCCTCCTTCATCCTTTGCCTCCTTATCTCCCTGGAAAGTACCTGTTCCTCTTCCCAGAAACCTCCCTAAATTTCTCCAGGTGTTATTCCACCTTCTTTTGTTCCCTTGGTTAATGTTGTCCCCATTTCTGTATCCGTGCTGACCTCCTTTGGCGACGCCGTGTGGGTCTGTTTTCCCTTCCAGTTCATTATAAACTCCTTGTCAGCTGCCTAACCCAGTGGTCGGCAAACCGCGGCTCGCGAGCCACGTGCGGCTCTTTGGCCCCTTGAGTGTGGCTCTTCCACAAAATACCTCGTGCGGGCGCGCACGTACAGTGCGATTGAAACTTCGTGGCCCATGCGCAGAAGTCGGTTTTCGGAAAGGAGACAGACGAAACAAGTGTACAAGACGCGTGTGGATGGGGGAGTTGGAAGGGGGCGACCTCAGTGAACGTACCTCAATCAGATTGAGGACGTTTTTAGCAAAGGCCAGCTTAGGGGTACCCTCATTAAGTTAATAACAATGTACCTACCTACATAGTTTGTTTAAAAAATTTGGCTCTCAAAAGAAATTTCAGCTGAAACCGGTTTGGCTCAGTGGATAGAGCGTCGGCCTGCGGACTGAAGGGTCCCAGGTTCGATTCCGGTCAAGGGCATGTACCTGGGTTGCGGGCACATCCCCGGTGGGAGATGTGCAGGAGGCAGCTGATCGATGTTTCTAACTCTCTATCTCTCTCCCTTCCTCTCTGTAAAAAATCAATGAAATATATTTAAAAAAAAATTTCAATCGTCCTACTGTTGATATTTGGCTCTGTTGATTAATGAGTTTGCCGACCACTGGCCTAACCGGTAGCCATTCCCTACCTTCTTGCATAGGACAAGGTTTCCCCTTAGATTATGTCACCCACTCCCAGCTGTGGGATTTGGGTGGGATGGGCTCTCGTCTCTGCTATCCTGAAGCCAACCAGTCCTCCGGCCACAGTGGTTGGGTACAGGGTCGAGCACCTGACTTTCAAATGAATGAGAAAATTGTGAGTCTCTGGATTTGTAAAACAGTCACTAGTATTGGATTTGAGTCTGGAATTGCTGTATCCACTTTATGACTGGAGGTGCTGGAACCTGAAGGCCACTGTATGAAACATGGTGATGAAGCCACTGTGAAAGGCTGCTGAGTAGGAGAGAGAGAAACTGAGTCCTTGGTGACAGTTGTATGAACTCTTGGATCAAGTCTTGCTCAAAGCCAGCTCTTTCTCTGGACTTTAGAGCACTGTGAGCCCATAAATTATTTTTTGTTATTTAATCAGTGAGTTGGATTTTTGTTTATTCTAACCTAAAGAATCTTAACTAGTACAGAAATTAGTACCACGAGTGGGGGGTTTCAAGAGGCAGGCCCTAGCCCAGCCAGTGTGGTTTAGTGAATTGTGAGTCATCCCATTCACCAAGAGGTCACTGGTTCGATTCTCCATCAGGGCACATGGCCAGGTTATGGGCTCAATCCCCAGGAGGGAGCATGCAGGAGGCAGCTGATCAATATTTCTCTCTCATCAGTGTTTCTCTCTCTCCCTCTCCCTCTCTATCTAAAAAATCAATAAAAACTATATATATATATATATATATATATATATATATATATATATATATTTTTTTTTTTAAAAGGCAGGACCTAAAACATGGAATTGATTCAACCAAAGAGGTAAGAGGAAGGGCAGTAAGAACCCCTATATCTTGGGTTGAAAAACTGGCAATCTAATACATCTAGTTATTCAGTTTCCTGTTGGGATGCAGATCATGTGCCTACTATGGCTGTAGCAGTACATTACTTAGTAGAGATATTTAATGTTAGATTGGGCTGGCTTCTTGTTGGTACTAGTAAAGTACTGTAAAAGGAAAACTTATTCTCAAACTAGCCTACCCAAAGACAGAAAAGGGAGAAAACATAGCTTAGCTACAGGAAGCCCTTCCTGCCTATGATCAAAGTCGGCTGATAGTCTGGCCCTGGCGGGTATTGCTCAGTGGTTAGAGTGTTGGCCCTCGCACCAAAGTGTTGAGGGTTAGATTCCCGGTCAAGGGCACATACCTGGGTTGCAGGTTCGATCCCAGGCCTGGTTGGGGCGCGTGCAGTAGGCAACCAGTCAATGTGTCTCTCTCACATAGATGTTTCTCTCTTCTCTTCTTTTCCACTCTCTCTAAACATCAGTGGAAAAAATATCCTCAGGTGAGGATTAACCAAACAAACAAATAAACAAAGATGGATGATATTCTGGAAACTGGCAGGATTAGAAAACCCTGGAAACTTTGCCTCTAGATATCTGTATAATAAAAGCCTAAGCAACTGTTATGGTGTTACGACCGGTCGCTATGATGCACACTGACCACCAGGGGGCAGATGCTCAATGCAGGAGCTACCCTTTGGTGGTCAGTGCGCTCCCACAGAGGGAGCACCGCTCACCCAGAAGCCGGGCTCATGGCTGGTGAGCACAGCTGCCATGGCGGGAGCCTCTCATGACTCCGCAGCAGCACAACTGAGCAGCAGCAGCAGGCACAGCGGCCGGGATGAGCATGAGCAGCATGGTGCCCACCCTGATTTGGGCTCCTCCCTGGCTGCCTGCCACTTGGAGCACTGCTACATCCCCTGAGGGGTCCCGGACTGCGAGAAGGATATCCAACTGCCTGCTTAGGCCCGATCCCGGTGCCATTCTCTGTAGAAGGAAGTCAGTATGAACAACTCAGTGACTCAGGGAAGTCCAGGGAACTCAGGGTGAGGCTGCCTCCATGCTTGACTCACCCACTCGATGGTGTTCATAGGACAGACCGTGGTGGCCCAGCCCGTGCACATGCGGCAGCTGCTGAAGCTCAAGCAGCAGGCAGCAGAAGGCCATCCAGCCACAAGCCGGCAGTCGGACATCCCCTGAGGGGTCCCAGACTGTGAGAGGGCACAGGCCAGGCTGAGGGACTCCTCTCCCCCAGTGCACGAATTTTGTGCACTGGGCCTCTAATATTAGTATAAGCAGAAATAGGAATAGGGGAATACATTGTATGAGATAAGACAGATATAGATGCATCTTGCTCCCCAGCCCTTTCCTGGTTTTATATTCTAGCTCATAGAATCCACCAGCAGCAAATAGACTTATTTTTCCACCAAGGGACTTAGAGTATCAAAGAAACTCTAGGTTTCTTTGGTGACAATGACCAGACTTTTTTATAAATCTTCACCTCAGGATATTTTTTCCATTGACCTTTAGAGAGAGTAGAAGAGAGAGAGGAGAGAGATAGAGAGAAATGTCAATGTGAGAGAGACACATTGACTAGTTGCCTCCTGCGTGCCCCGAGCCAGGAATCGAACCTGCAACCAAGGTACATGTCCTTGACTGGGAATCAAACCTGAGACCCTCAGGTCTGTGGGCCAGCGCTGTAACCACTGAGCCAAATAGGCTAGGGCTGGCCAGGTTTTTTAACTTCTGGCAAGTCTTAGGTCCCTAAACACAGTGAATCAGTCCTCATAGGGATACACTAGAGCAGTAATTCTTATACTTTTATGTATATAAGAAGTTTATTAAAAGTACCAATTCTTGGGCTTCATCCCCAAAGAATATGATTCTTTCTATCTGGGATTGGGCTGGGGAATCTGCATTATTAATTAATGTCCCTGATGAGTCACATGTAGGTGATAGGGAACCCCCACTTTGGGAGACATACATAGCCTTTAGGGAAATTATTAAATTCCTTAAGGAGCCATAACTGGTTTGGCTCGGTGGATAGAGCGTCAGCCTGCGGACTCAAGGGTCCCAGGTTCGATTCCGGACAAGGGCATGTACCTTGGTTGCGGGCACATCCCCAGTAGGGGGCGTGCAGGAGGCAGCTGATCGATGTGTCTCTCTCATCGATGTTTCTAGCTCTCTATCCCTCTCCCTTCCTCTCTGTAAAAAATCAATAATATATATATATATTTTTAAAAAAATTCCTTAAGGACTGGCAGCAGGACTGCATTGTCCTCACGGTATCTAGCAGTGTGTAGGGCACAGAACAGGAGCTTTGCAGGCCTTGTCTACTAGACCTGAGAGGCATGGGTCTCCAGAGCCAAGGGTTTGGGAAGCATGCAGGCTGTGATTCCAGAGACTGACCTGCCTGCGTCCCCGCTCCCCTGCCCCTTGATTCTTCTTGATCCTGCTTTGCACCGACTGGGGCAGCCTTCCCCAGACACTGAGCTGGCAGTGGAACATGCCCAGGATCCCCTGTCAGTGCCCCCTGTTCAGCCAGAGAGTTCTGGGCACATCTGTGGGGGTGAGGGATGTACCAAACGTTGGAGAGAGTGTTTATTAGGCTTCTCCATGTTTATTTTCCTCCTTCGACCACCTCAGGGCAGGGAGTGTTCTGGGAGCCTCAGTGAAGCAGTTACACTTTGCTGGCACCTTGTGTGACTCATGTGTCTCAGGGCCTCACACCCTCCATCAAAGGCCTTGGAATGGTCAAGGTCAGGATATTTAAAACCACATTCTTGGGAGCGCTCTGGATCCTGCCGACTCAGCTCAGGGAGAGGGAAGTGCCAGAGGACAGCTGTCGGTGCTCGTGCCACCATGTATGGCAAGCCTAACAGCACACACCAGTTACGGGTATGGCCATATTGTTGTTTAGTTCTAGCTGGTGAAGCCCAAGGGACCATCTATTTCTCTTTATTCATTATCCTAAAGATTTAATTCAGCACCTACTGTGTGCCAGACACCGGGGAGGATACAAAGATATGTAGACACGATCCTGCCCCAAATGAGCTCCCAGACTAGGAAGCAACATAGAGGCCCTGCAGAGAGACTCATGAGTGATAATCAAACTCATAGTTATTATAAGCTCCCTCTGGAGGGGTGTCCAACTGGGAGTGGTGGAGATGATGGTGGGGTATAGGGAAAAATTCTGGAAGCAGGGTCCTGGGTGGAATATATAAAGTTAAGCGGAAGTTGCCCAGGCTACATTCAGTTTCTGGCAAAGATGGAATAACAGGGATGGAGTTTACCCTCCCATCTGGAGCAATGAAAAAGTTGTATATGAAGCAATAGTTCTGGCATCAGACAGCACAGGACAGTGATCCTCAAGGGAGGGGAAACGAATGAATGAGCCCTGTGGTTGCCTCAGTGTATGGCCTGGAGAGTTTCAAGGCTGCAGCACAAAGACGAGGAACCCAGGTGGGGTCCAACAGTTTCTCTGAGTTGAAGAGATGGAGCAAGTAGTCCGTTGAGGTCATGGCAGCTAGAGTTTTCAAGGCAGAGTGCCAGAGAGGAGTGAGATGTGGAGAGAGGAAGGAAGAGAGAGGAGGTTGTAGAGTTAGATGGGTGGGGGAGAAAGATACCCAGGAATCTGCAGAGGGTTCCCTTGAGTCTTTAGCTGAGTACTGCTCAGAGCATTTTGTAACGAAACTACTTAGGGAAACAACCACACAAAAGCGGAGGAAATAATTCTTGGAGCTCACACGAGGCCAAGAACAGTTTATGTTCCCATTAGCCGGAACGGCAAACCTCATACATCGCAAGGCTTCAGATGGAGTGCTCAGAAGGGGATTACCTCAGTAGCGGATTAGTTCTTGAGTAGTTGGTATTCTGGTCCCAACTAGCAAAGCTTAAAAGTGAGACTCAGAATAATCAAACTGTTCCCATGTAACTTTACTGTGTCCCAGAACATAGCTCAAAAGTATTTATAGAAATACAAAAATACCCAGCACCCACCAAGGTAAAATTCACAATGTTTGCCATTCAGTCCAAAATCACCAGGCAAGCAAATAATCAGCAAAATATGACCCATAACAAGGAAAACCGATCAATCCATCAATGGAAGCAAACCCAGAAATGACACAGATGTTAGAACAAGGACATTAATAGACAAAGACATGAAAAAAAAATGTTATATGTTCAAGAAAGTAAAAGAAAGATTGCGCATGTTAAGTACAGGCATGGAAGATATAAAAAAGATCCAAGTCTAACTTATAGAGATGAAAAATATAATGCGAAATATTTTTAAAAAGCACTGAATGTGATTAACATCAGCTTAGACACTGAAAAAGAAAACATTAGTGAACTTGGTGATACAGTCAGAGAGACTATCCACAATGAAACACAGGAAGATTAAAAGTGGCGGCAGAGTAAGTGGGTGCTGCACGGACATGCTCCCAAGAACAAATTGGAATTACAACTAAAATACAGAAAAACTCCCTGAATAATCTACAGAAGACTGGCAGGAGAGAACCCTGATACCCGAGGACCGAAAGTGGAGACCGCACAGCGTCCAACCACTGGCACAAACATTATGAATCCAAGCCTTTTGAGAGAAGGGGAGCTGTTTGAAAAACGAGCTCTTTCCACTCCTGTAGTAGAAAAACGTTCAGTATCTTCTGAGGCGTCAACATCATCACCATCGAAGAAGAAGAAAGCAAAGCTAGAACATGAAGGATCATCTTGCTCTAAACAAAATTCAGCAGCAGGCAAGCACTTCATAAAGGAAAGCCACTAACGATACTACTGTAAACATAAATAAAAGCAGAATGACAAAGCAGGCAGTGTTCCAGTTATCATGGACAGGGTAAATTTTTTTAAAAAAATATTTTTATTGATTTTTTACAGAGAGGAAGGGAGAGGGATAGAGAGTTAGAGACATCGATGAGAGAGAAACACCGATCAGCTGCCTCCTGCACACCCCCCACTGGGGATGTGCCCGCAACCAAGGTACATGCTCTTGACCGGAATCAAACCTGGGACCCTTGAGTCCGCAGGCCGATGCTCTATCCACTGAGCCAAACCGGTTAGGGCGACAGGGTAAATGTTTTGAACTTGAAAACCAAGGTACTGATAAACAGATGTCATGGTTTCATTCCATAGGCTGGAGCTCAGGGAGACCTTTCTTAGGATTCCACTTCTTGTACTGCCCTTTTGAATCTACAAAAAGGTAGAAAATGAATATATGTAACCAGAATCGACAGATTTATCAATACAAATCTCAATGCTAAGATTCGTTAATAAATTTATATAGGCATACTGCGTCTTCCTTATTTTCTGCCAGAATTAATCCCTGAATGGTATTAATTTACTAAATAAATGTAAATACACACACACACACACACACACACACACAAGAAACACGGGAAAAAAGACTGAGGAAAGAACAAAAGAACAGAGCATCAGTGACCTGTGAGAAAACTTCTGAGGGCCTGTGTGTATTTGGAGTCCCAGAAAAAGAGGGAGGGCAGAAAATACATTTGAAGAAATAATGGTCAAATATATTCCAAGATTGATAAAAAACTATAAGCCCACAGATCTCAGATGCTCAGTGAGCCCCTGACACAAGAAACTGAACTATACTAAAGCATATTATAATAAAATTGCTTAAATCCAGTGCTAAGTAAAATATCTTAAAAGCACCCAGAGAAAAAAGACATTTTATGTACAAAGAAACAAAGATAAAAATGACAGTAAATTTTTTTTTTTACCACAATGAAAGCCAGAAGTTAATGGAGCAACATCTTTACAATACTGAAAGAAAAATTGTCAGCCTAGAATTCTATACCCAACAGAAGTATCTTTAAAAAAACTAAGGTGAAATGAAAACTTCTTCAGACAAAATGTGAAAGAATTCAGCCTGGCTGGTGTGGCCCAGTGGTTGAGCATCAACCTATACACCAAGAGGTCACTCCTCAGTTCGACCCTGGTCAGGGCACATGCCCAGGTGTGGGCTCAATCCCAGTGGGTGGCGTGCAGGAGGCAGCAGATTGATGTTGATGTTTTTCTCTCATTGATGTTTCTATCTCTCTCCCTCTCCCTTGCTCTCTCTCTAAAATCAATAAAAACACTTAAAAAAAATGTGAAAGAATTCATCATCAGCAGACCTGTACTATAAGAAATGTTGACAAAAGTCCTTCAAGCAGAAGGAACATTATACTAGATAGAAGTCTGGATCTATACAAGGCAATTAAGAGCACTGGGAAGGAGGTGTTCTATGATATATAATAATATAATTAGAATATCAGTTTTGAAACCCATAATGAATTAATGGATCTATGCCAGTCGTGGGCAAACTACGGCCTGTGGGCCGGATCCGGCCCGTTTGAAATGAATAAAACTAAAAAAAAAAAAAAGACCGTACCCTTGTATGTAATGATGTTTACTTTGAATTTATATTAGTTCACACAAACACTCCATCCATGCTTTTGTTCCGGCCCTCCGGTCCAGTTTAAGAACCCATTGTGGCCCTCGAGTCAAAAAGTTTGCCCACCCCTGATCTAGGCAATGCTGAACAATAGCTGACAATATGACAAAAAGAGAGACAACCAAATATTATATACATTGACAGAGGCACATTTCACCACCTATGTAAAAAACAGAAACAAAAAGAGATGATAATCAAACCAGAATCTGACTTTGAGATCTAATTATCAATTTACAAGGTACACAGGGGATAATGTGTTAAATAAAACCACTGTGTTTTACTTAAAAAAAAAAAGATCCAGATAGGAAATTCTGTAGGATAAACAATCAGATTTTTTTCATAAAAAACACACACAACAAAAACAAATTGCAAGGTGGGGGGAGAGCAAGAGAGAGAGAGAGAGACTGACATTTACATGGAGGGGGACTACAAGAGACTTAAGAGACACATCAATCAATCAACCAACCAACCAATCACAACGTATGGATCTTGTTTAGATTCCTAGTTCAAACTCATTAAAAAGGAAATAAGATAAGACATTCAGGGAAATGTGAACACTGACAGGTATTTAAAAAATTATTGGACAGAAAAAAGTTACCCAGGCCAAGAGGACGAAGACCCCGGGCCAACATGGGAAACGGCAGGCCGCCGTGATGGGGGACAGTTTGGCAGTTACAGGAGCAAGGCCTCGGCTTGCCTTTCCCTCCAGGCTAGGCTGGCTGTGGAGCTCTGATTTCTGAGAAAGGAAAGTGCAGAATATTGACCTGGAGACTATTTCTGTTGACTTCTCCTGGCCCCCTGGGGAAGGGGGGGAGCGAGTTGGAAGCAGGGTCTCATTGAGGACTTTCACCCTCAGCAACTGGGGACATGGACCTGGCCGCTTGGGAGAGACAGAGGCTTTGAGCACTTTAACCTCATCCCACCCTCCCAGCTCTGCCTGCGGGTGGAAGGCCAGGACTTAGCATGGAGCAGAGGAAAGAAAAGAGGGAAGGAGAGAGAGAGAGGAGAGAGGCGGAGAAGAGGGAAGAGAGCAGGGAAGGCTAAAGTTCAAGCTCAGTATGCACTCAGTGGCTTTAAAGTACCACTTGACTTTTGGTCTCTAAACATTAGGAAGGATGCTGCCCTCCTCCCCTTGTGTTCAGTTCAGAGACAAGGTGCCTGGGAGAGGGAGAAAGGGGACGCTCGGGCCACAGAGGCGAAGGGGCTTGCTCGGCTCGACAGGCAAGTTGAGATGATGAAATGGCTGAAGGACAAGCCAGGGCACTGGGGCATTTATCCCTGATCACTCAGGGTCAGTCATGTGTGCCATTGCGCCTGTGTCCTGTGGTTCCTTGCTGCATCAAGTGCCCAGTGAGAAACAATAACGAGGATTTTATTAGCTAACCCTGGAGACCCGGTGCATGAATTCGTGCACGGGTAGGGTCCAGCAGGCCCACCTGGATCAGGGTAGGGGGGGCCAATAGGGGCGGGGTCGGCCTGGGAGAGGGGCCCCAGCCGGCCCTGCTCCCTGGTCGAACTCCCAGTGGAGGGGACAATTTGCATATTAGCCTTTGATTATATAGGATTATTGAGCACCCATGATGTCAGTCCCTATTCTAAGTGTTTTACAGGTTAATTCACTTCATCTTCTCAACATCTTTGAGCAAGGGGCTATTATTAAACCCATCTAACAGATGATGTAACTGAGCCCAGAGAGGTTAAGTACCTTACCCAAGGTCACGCAGATAGTAGAAGAAGTCTAGTTTCAGAGCTTCAGCTCTTCCCAACTACCCTGGACGGCAGTGGTGAGCTGGTCCGGCTGAGTGAATGCAGCCCACTCCCCCACAGAGCTCTGCACTGGCGCCTCCTCCCCCCAGAGCAGCTGGGGCCCCGGCTGGAGCTGAGGCCAGAAGAGACCTTGTGGCCACACTGGAAAAGCCACCCCGCGCAGGAAAGGCTGCAGGGCCCCGGGCTGGAGAGAGTTGCCAAGAACAACAGCGGGCCTGCCCTAAACTGTTCTCAGCTGCTCAGCCTGGATGCAAGGCTGCGTGTCCGCGATGCTTATCAGCCCTCCGAGGGAGAACTGAATTGCGAGCATTCCAATCCCAGGCTATGATGAGGGGCCTGGGCAAGGGGTGTCCAGGCCGCATTCCGCCAGGGCGCAGGGCGAGCGAGGGCTGGGAGGGCCGCCCTCCCGTGAGGCCCAGCCTAGCTCGGGGTGGGCAGCGGGTCCCCTCCCCAGGTTCTGGCAGAACACTCCTGAACAATTTGGCCTGAAACAGCGTAAGAACTTCTTTCCCATTTTTTTTTTCCAGGCTTTTGGATGGAATTATATTTTACAAATGACTCATTATTATATTTATAGCTTCTCTCCAAATGATTCAAATTGTGGTTTGTCGCCTCCCTGTCTCTCAGCTCCCCCAGCTCGCCGGGAAGAGAGGCTGTTGAGGCACGGCCAGGTGTGGCTGCGAGCGCTGCCCCTGTGATTACCTTCCCCGCCCCTGACAGGCACGGGCGCACTCAGGCATGCGGCCTTTGTTCCAGCTTGCTGTTGGGGGACAGTGCCGCCAGGAACTCGGCTTGGAAGCTGCTCCTGTAGGAAGTGCCTGTGTGTGTGTGTGGGGGGGGTTGGGGTGGGGGGAGAGGGTGGGCGGCCGAGGGGGAGGCCTGTTCTGGGGAGGCTGAGACAGAGGGCGCCTTTGTGAGCGCACCGGCTGGAGAGGCAGGAGCTGCCCGGCCCTCTAAGCACCCAGTCAGGAGCGGGGGAGGGCCAGGCCGGTGAGGGCCTCCTGGGGGGAGGGCAGTGCTCTCCCGCACCCCCACCCCGCCCCGTGGAGCCGTGGAGAGGGTAGCTGGGGGAGGAGGAGGTGGCTCAGACGTTCCAGGCTGCGCTAGTGTCGCGCTGTTGTGCTTCATGGTTTCTTTGAGGAACCGCTCCGGCTTTCAGGAATGGGGGTTGTGGGGAGCGTCTACAGTTCCCTCCCCCTCCCAGTCCAAGTGACTGCTCTGCTCCCCAAGCCCTACCTCCCCCGCCGCGCCGGCTCCCTCCCGGGAAGGTGTGGTCAGGTGAGCCCAGCAGGCCTGCTCTTACGCAGGCCGCCTAGAGAGGAAGGGTGGAGAGCAGGCCGGATGAGGCCCCATTTGCAGTAACAGTTTATTCCACCCTGTGCCCCTGGGATCAAAGTCCCCTTGGTCTGCCCTGCCTGGAGAATTCAGAAAAGTTAAAAGCCCACAAAATGGAAGAGAAGGACTTTGGAACTCACAGTGACATTCTCAAAGCCTCACAACTCTGGGTCTTTGGGTGTGATGACTCGCAGACCCCTCCGGCTGGTGTGGGTGAGGCTGTGGGGCCCACAGCAGGGACAGGCCACCCCAGCCACCAGCCACCGGGAGGCCCAGGGGAAGGGAGGGGACAGGCCACTCCAAAGGAGCTGGCTTCTCGGGACATCTCGGCTACCCCTTCCTGTGCTTTGAGGAGAGATTGGGCCTTTGATGTTCCAGATTCTGCAGCTGACGCGCAGTGGCTGTGCGGGAGGCTGGGCCGGACCGGGTCACGGGCCTGAAGTTGTTCGCAGGCCAAGCCTTGGGCTCCGGTTGTGTCCCCAGATCGCCTGTCAGGGTGCCTTCAGGGCTGCCTCCATTTTCACTTCTTGGCACCGCCCGCGTGAGTGGGAAGGGGACGTGGGAGGAGGCGATGTGGGAATGGGTGTGGGTGAGCATAACGTAATTACGGGTGAAATCAGCGTGCAGCCTTCACCAGATGATTTCCATCTGGGCCGAGCTGGTCCCTGTGAGGCAGTCTGGAGTTGTGGCAGAGGCTGGAGACTTGGAGTCCTGGGACCTCTCTCTCTCTGCTCCCCATGGACAAGTCACTTCTCGAAGGGAGGGGAGGGGAGGGGAGGGGAGGGGAGGGGAGGGGAGGCTGAGAGGAGCACCAGAGAGGGTCCTGGTGAGGAGGGGTGGCAAGAGGGAGGAAGGAGAAGGGCCAGGGGTGGATTTATCAGGCCATGGTGACCTGAACTTCCTTCTTAGGCTGTGGGAAAGAGAGGCCCTTCTTGGAGAGAAGGGCTGTGACCTTCGTCCTGTGGAAGCAGAGCCAGGGCTGGTGGTTCTAACAGCAGTGAGACCAGCGTGGTCAGACTGAGGGGCAGCCACCTCAGCCACCTTTGACCACCTTCATGGGGTTTGTGGTCTGTCTGGTGGCCACCCTTCTGGCGCCAGCACCATTCCACCAGTCTTTTGACAGTCATGTCAACATATTAGAGCACTTTGAACATTATTAGAAGGAGCCATCTTTGATTTTTAATATGTTATTGATTTTTAGAGAGAGAGGAAGGGAGAGGGACAGAGAGATTAGAAACATCACTGAGAGGAACATCATCCATCAGCTCCCTACTGCGGATGAGCCCGAAACCCAGGCATGTGCCCTGACTGGGAATCGAACCAGCGACCTCTTGGTTCCTGGGTCGACGCTCAACCCCTGAGTCACAGGGGCTGGGCTGGAAGGAGCAGTTTTGAATATGTACTCATGGGATACAACTCATATGTACGCTTCTGTACGCTTCTCCCATATGCCCTCTCCAGTTAGCTCCTGCTCAGAACCCCACTCCACACCTCACTGAGGCAACGCCGTGGCCACCTGTGGGCAAAGCTGGAACCTGGCTCTGAATCAAAGCCAATCGTGGAGAAAATCAGTATCTCGACAAAATGGGGTCTCGGGGTGGGGACAGACTGTGCAGAACCGCTTCATCCCACCTTGGATGGGGATGGTGACTGAAGACCAAAGCATTAGTTTTTGGTGTATTTACTGAGCTATTGGCTGTCTACCTCCTTATTTTCAGGAAGCAACTTCCGTCTTATGTTCCAGATGTTTTTATTTGACCAAGCGCAGTAGGAGGTGGTGAAGTCAGCTTGCACACACTCTGTGCTCACATCCATCATCTCCCTCAGGGCTGCTATTGTCGCCTCCGATTTCTTTATAAGGGCGTTGCGATTGATGCAGTAACTCGCCCGACAGTGCAGTTAGTTAGCGACTGAGCTAGGGTTAGTCTGAAGGCTCCTGCTCTGGTTGCCACGCCTTTTTGGTTCTGTTTTACTCTGGGTGAGGTCTGGTGGTGAGTCTGGGAGCAGGGAACTCTGGGACGGGGCTCACAGAGCTGCTGTGACCCAAGGTGGCAGAGGGAAAACCCCCCTTTGCTGAGTTAACTGCAAGTGTCTCTGGGAATCAGAGTGAATGCTGCTGACATTACTTCTTTATTGTAGTAAAATAAACGTAACAGAAAATTGACAGTTTTAACCACTTTTAAGTGTATAGTTCAGTGGCATTAAGTATAGTCCCATTGTTGTGCAACCATCACCACCATCCATCTTTAAAAAACGTTTTCACCCAGCCAGGGTGGCTCAGTGGTTGAGCATTGACCTATGAACCAGGAGGTCACAGTTCGATTCCTGGTCAGGGCACATGCCTGGGTTGTGGGCTCGATCCCCAGTAGGGGGAGTGCAAGAGGCAGCTGATCAATGATTCTCTCACCATTGATGTTTCTATCTCTCTCTGAAATAAAACCATTTTAAAAATGAAATAAAAATGTTTTCATCTTCTTAAACGGAAACTCCATACCCACTGAACACTAACTCCCATTCTCTCCCCTCCCCAGCCCCTGGCAACCACCATTCTGCTTTCTGTCCTTAGGAATTTGACTATAGGTACCTCAGAGTGTGTTCACATGCAAGTGGAATCATCCAGCATTTGTCCTTTGGTGTTGGTCTTTTTTTTTTTTTTTAATATATTTTTATTGATTTCAGAGAGGAAGGGAGAGGGAGGAATAGAAACATCAATGAGAGAGAATCATTGATCGGCTGCCTCTGCACACCCCACACCGGGGGGGGATCGAGCCTGCAACCCAGGCATGTGCCCTTGGCCGGAATCGAACCTGGGACCCCCCCAGTCTACAGGCCAACAATCCATCCACTGAACCAAACTGGCTAGGGCTGGTGTTGGTCTTATGCTGACTTATTTTTAATTGGATCATTTTCTTTAAAAAAATTTTATTGATTGATTTTAGAGAGCGAGGAAGGGAGAGAAAGAAATATTGATTTGTTGTTCCACTTATTTATGCACTCATTGGTTGATTCTTGTATGTGCCCAGCCCAGGGATCAAACCCACAACCTTGGCATATTGGGACGATGCTATAACCAACTGAGCCACCTGGCCAAGGCCTAATTGGATCATTTCCTACAACAAGGATATAGGTTAGCGGTGCCCCATGACCATAGAGGACTAAAAACAAAACAAAACAAAACAAAACAAAAACAAGCCATGTGAGAACAGGAATGATTTGGGGTGGATTTCTTGACTGTCAGGGATACCAGATGTGAGGAGATAGGGGGGAGGGCGGGTTTGGTGGCCAGGGAGAAAATGTTACCTTGAAAACAAAACACTGAGCTGTTCATTCTGGGGGCCAGGTGCATCTCCCTGGAGGTGAATGTCTGTCTGAAGGATGAGGCTGAGATGAACCCCGATGGGGAAGCCACTCTGGTGAGAACCGTGAGATCCTCTGGGCTTGCTGAGGGCAAGACAAATGGTTGTGCAGGAGAAATCCATGGGAACTTGGGGTCTGCATAGAGGGATCTAGAGAGGAGAGAGGCTGGAGTAGGTAGTAGACGTTGTGACTTAGGGAAGAGTCAGAAATGTTCTGAGGCGGGGAGTGGTTGAGTTTTTGGAGAGTTATGTCTATGAGTAGACTTTTTTTTTTTTTTAATCTTTTTATTGATTTTAGAGAAGAAGAGAGAGGGAGAGAGACAGAAACATCAATGATGAGAATCACTGATTGGCTGCCTCCTGCACATCCCCTACTGGGGATCAAGTCCGCAACCCAGGCATGTGCCCTTGACCGGAATCAAACCTGGGATCCTTCAGTCCGCAGGCCGACGCTCTATCCACTGAGCCAAACCAGCTAGGGCTATGAATAGATTCTAATGCAATTACTGTGATTCCCCTCCATGACCCCAAACTGTGAGTAAAATCTGCTGCTCTGCCTGTTGGCCTTGTATGAGTTGGAGGGGGATGCAGGAATGGAGAGGACGTCAGCTATGGGAGGGGGGATGCAGATGGAGGGGAGAGGGGAAAACAGGAAGTCAGAGCTACAGGTCACAGAGGAAGCATGAACCCTCTGAGAATCCTGGGCATAGCTGGTAGTAGGGGCAGGAGGCAAGAGGGATTGTGAGGTTAGGGGGACACAGTGATGAGGTGCCTACACCTGGTGGGCTGGGGCTCAAGTCATTGTCTTGAATAGTAGGTGGCAGGCATTCCAGTTAGACAGCCTGAAGGGAGGACCGGCCTGAAGGCCTTTTCATGGAGGCCTTCCAGCAAAATCTAGACAGGGCACAGCCTGGGTAACTGAGGAAGCCGCGGTTCCCTCGGCTGGGCTCACTGCCTCCAGGATTTCCATAGTCACGGAAGAGTACTGCGTTTTGAGAGGTGTAGATGAAGCTAGAACCAAAGCCAAGCCCAGAACATGTCTTGAGCTTTCAAAACACCGTTCTCTTTAAAGTTGTCTCAAAGCAGAGATCTGGTGCTGTCTCTGATGGAGAGAGATGCTTTTTGGACCTTCCAGACACAGTAGGAGCCCACAAAGAGGGTCTTGCTGTATCCCCCCCCCCCCCCACCCCAGCGGAGCCTGCACGAAAAGAGCATCGGGTTTCTGGGACACTTGGAGAGTCCCTGACCAGGTCCTGGCTGAGTGTGGGCTGGGGATGGAGCCTGCCTGGAATTACTGATGCATCCTGAGACCTGGGACCGGCCTGCCTGTGGTGGAGGCCAGCGAGGACATGTCCCTCCGGACCTCTCCAGACTTGGCCCCGAGGACCAAGGCTTGGGGCTTGTCTGGCTGGACCCCATTTTTGTCCCAACCTAGTATCCCTTTGTCAATTGGGTCCTAGGGAAAAGGGCCTGGCTTGGCTCACACGCGGGAAGGTTTGCCAAATGTGCTAGTTGCCACTAAAAGCTTGTAAACTGGGGCACAGGATGTTGTGGGGCCTGGGCCGGCCGAGGATGTGCTGTTTAGAAGTTCCAGAAGTTCCCTGCCTGTTGGGAGAGAGGCGTGTCCCTGCAGGACGGGAGGCCAGCCTTCCCTCTGGCGGCCCCTCAGCTGGGGGGAGGGGGGGGGGAGCTGTGTGTTCCCTGTTACTCCGCAGCTGGGAAAGACCAGAGGCCCTTTCAGGGGAAGAAGAAAGAGGGAACCAGGCCTGACAGCACAGCGGTGAAGCCGGCATTTTCTACTCAGATGTGGGGCGCTCCAAAAGGCTATTTAGGGGAACTGTCGAGCTCAGAGCTTCGGTGCTAGGGGGATCTTACAGTCCTAATTTGAAACAGTGGAATTTGGTAGTGGTTGGGATGCCTTTTTCTTGAGGCCCCATTTCCTGAGGGAGACATTATCTAAGAGGAGCTGATTTCTGCCCAGGCTGGTTTGGCTCAGTGGATAGAGCATCAGCCTGCGGACTAAAGGGTCCCAGATTCAATTCCACAATTCCAGCACAGGGCACTTGTCCGTGTTGCGGGCTTGATCCCCCGCCACCCCCCCCCCGCCAGTAGGGGGCGTGCAGGAGGCAGCTAACCAATGATTCTCTCTCATCACTGATGTTTCTATCTATCTCCCTTCCTCTCTGAAATCCATAAAAAAAGTTTAAAAAAAAAAAAAGAGCTGATTTCATTCATTCACTCATTGAACTCCTTGGTGCATTAAAAAACAAAACAAAAACGACAAACCTCAGAGGTCTGGCTCTGGCTCCTTTGAAGGTAACAGAGTTTGTGGCTTCGAGGGTATTTTCAGCTTGGAGCCATCATTTCTGTTTGTGCCTTTAAAATGTTCACTCACCACGGCATGTTCATTCACCCTGCGCGTTATCAGGCTGGGCTTGTGAACGGCCAAGGGCAGTCAGCAGCAGAACCCAGGAAAGGAGTCAGGCAGGGCTGGTGTGGTCGAGGAGGTGGGAGTGTGGAGGACAGCGGTTAAGGGGGCACATCTGAGCACCCTCCACACGGAGCCTCACAGCCACAGAAGAGACCTTGCAGAGGGCTCTGTGCTGGGCTGAGGGGTTCTAGTCCCCTGAGGATGTGGGTGAACTGCCTTAGGAAGGTGGCACCTGGGTCCATCAGGGTGGGCCCAGAGGTGGGCAGGCCCCTGGCACAGGAAGCTTCTGAAAGAGGAGACCTGGATGGGGCAGCCAGGCAGATGAGAAAGACAGCAGAGAAAGAAAAGAAACAGGGGCACTGGCTGCAGCCTGGCCTGAACTAAATGATCTGTCTGGGGAGGGCCCAGGAGGCTGCCAACTTTTCTTTCTTTTTTCTTTCTTTTTTTTTTTGGAGGCTGCCAACTTTGATCTCATTTTCTGAACAGGCCTTTGGGTTACTTCTCATACCACCACCCAATCACCGGAGAGTTACTGCCTTCGGATGGAAGCGGCTCTTGGCAGACCTGTGAGCGTGTGCAGCTGGGCGGGGGCAGCACAGGCTGGGTGTGGGCCGGAGGGGCTCTCGCTGGCTGGCGGAGCAGCGGAAAGCCTTCCACGGGCTTCGTCCGGAGGCAGAGCCGGGCGGGGAGCAGAAAGGCAGGGCTCAGGGCGAGGGCGGCGTCTGCCTCGTCCCCACTGTGTCCCACGGTCCAGCTCAGGGCCAGGCTCACAGACAGGACCCCTGGGAACTGAATGAGTGGCATCGGTGCCTGAGCGCGCGGAGCGCTGAGCCCCGATCCCCGCTCCGTGCATTGTTCTTCCTCGGGGTTTAGAGAGTAAGTGCGAATGTTTGCCTGACGTTCGGTCAGGAAGGCTCTTCTCTCTGTGGGTGTGACGCGGGCGCCAGGCGGTTCCGGCACTGTCTCGGCATGAAGACCCTCCCCTGCAGGGGGCACAGGAGCAGGTCGGAGCGACCTCTCAGGGCCTGGCTGCTCGGGATGCAGACGGTGGACTGGAATGTACCAACTCTGCTGGCCGTGGCTGAGTCTCAGCAGCTCCTAATGACATCATGTTTTCCCTCGTGTGACAGCGCTGGGCGTGTGCCTCACACCCCCCCCCCCCCCCATGACCAAGGGAGGAAAATAAAATGGAATTCAAACCTTATCCCTGACAAGGTTTAACCCTGAAGTCGGTACTCTGAGAAGCCTCGGGTTTGTCTGCTAGGGCGGGGCGCTGAGAGATCTTACCTCTCCTCCAGCTCTTCTCCAGGGAAGCCCAGCTCCTCCTGGGCTTGGCTTTGGAAGTGATGGGCAGTCCTTTCCTCTAGTAAGCACTTCCGGAAAGGGCCTGCGACACACATTCCCACAGAGATGACCTCAGGGGAGGGGAGAGGGACCTCAGTGGAGGGGAGGGGACCTCAGGGGAGGGGAGGGGACCTTGGGGAAGGGGAGGGGACCTCAGGGGAGGGGAGGGGACCTCAGGGGAGGGGAGAGGGACCTCGGGGGAGGGGAGGGGACCTCGGGGGAGGGGAGGGGACCTTGGGGAAGGGGAGGGGACCTCAGGGGAGGGGAGGGGACCTCAGGGGAGGGGAGGGGACCTCAGGGGAGGGGAGAGGGACCTCAGGGGAGGGGAGGGGACCTCGGGGGAGGGGAGGGGACCTTGGGGAAGGGGAGGGGACCTCAGGGGAGGGGAGGGGACCTCAGGGGAGGGGAGGGGACCTCAGGGGAGGGGAGGGGACCTCAGGGGAGGGGAGGGGACCTCAGGGGAGGGGAGAGGGACCTCAGGGGAGGGGAGGGGACCTCGGGGGAGGGGAGGGGACCTCGGGGAAGGGGAGAGGGACCTCAGGGGAGGGGAGGGGACCTCAGGGGAGGGGAGGGGACCTCAGGGGAGGGGAGACGGACCTCAGGGGAGGGGAGGGGACCTCAGTGGAGGGGAGGGGACCTCAGTGGAGGGGAGGGGACCTCAGGGGAGGGGAGGGGACCTCAGGGGAGGGGAGAGGGACCTCAGGGGAGGGGAGGGGACCTCGGGGGAGGGGAGAGGGGACCTTGGGGGAGGGGAGGGGACCTCAGGGGAGGGGAGAGGGGACCTTGGGGAAGGGGAGGGGACCTCAGGGGAGGGGAGAGGGGACCTTGGGGGAGGGGAGGGGACCTCAGGGGAGGGGAGAGGGGACCTTGGGGAAGGGGAGGGGACCTCGGGGGAGGGGAGAGGGGACCTTGGGGAAGGGGAGGGGACCTCGGGGGATGGGGAGAGGGGACCTTGGGGGAGGGGAGGGGACCTCAGGGGAGGGGAGGGGACCTCAGGTCTCCCCTATTCAGCTCTGCCTCTCAGGAGGCTCCCGGACTCCCCTTCCTTCAGAAGCTGTCGGAGGTAACTGGAGCGCCGGCTCCTGGGCTCTGGTAGCTCACCGCCCTTCCTCTAACATGGAAAGGATCTGGGCTGGCTCTCCGGGCCTCTGAATCATGCACTTACTTTCCTTGGCTCTGTCTGAAAAGGCCGCATCGGTTTTTTTCTGGAAGCTCTCAGCGCTGGGAATGGCTGATTTTCATTACGCGTTTCTTTACCAGATTATTTGTAAGGTTGCCCCCGCTCCCTCCCTGCCGCTGGGTGTTGGGGGACACAGGCCAGTCTGTGGGAGTCTGTGGGGGCCCCTAGCTGTTCTTTCTCCCTGAGAAGTTGGGGGGACCCTCAGTTTCTCCCTCGAGTGGTCTGAATGGTTTCGCTGGAAAGGGGCAGGCGGCCCGGCCCGGGAGGGGGCGCGGGGGCGGCGGCGACCTGGCCTTTGTGCGGCCCGCGGGGCAGCGCGCGTGGGGCGGCTGGGAGCCTCCCGCGCTCCCGATCGCACCCACCGCGAGAGTGTGGGGAGCAGACTTGCTGCGGCCACGGGGACGCGCGGGAGCCGGGCACCCGGGGAGGCCCCGGGGGGTCCCCCTCGCCTCCGCCGAGCCCGCAGGCCGGGGCCCCTCTGGGAAGGGCTGGAGGTGACGCCGGGAGGGGCCCGGGGAGGAGGGAGCGTTCCTGCAAATCACATGGTTTTCCCGCTTATATAAATCACAGCTTGTTTTTCTCCACCGGCTGCAGGCTTAAAGGTGCAGTGTCTGCTTTCTCTCCCAAGGGCCCGGGCCCCTGGCGACCGAAGCCGGGCTGCGGGGGCGTCGCCAGGGAGGGAGTCGGGGTCCAGGGTGCAGTGAGCCCTGCGGCCCACGCCCCGGGATGTTTGCTTTGACCCGGAGCCCAGGGAAGGACAGGGAAATACGAGGCACCGATCCGCAGGCAGAGGCCGGCCTGGTCGGGCAGAGACCCCCGGGGCCGCCGCGCCTGCAGGCCGCTGGCCGGTGCCCTGAGCGCGGGCTCCCGAGGCTGGTGTTATCCCGACCGGCCCGGCTGTGTCTGAGGCCAGTGCGTGTGGGAGAGAGGGGATCCAGCACACGTGGGAAGCACCTACTGCCCACATCCTGGCGGGCCCTGGGGGGGAACCAAGACCTGTCAGTCTCCACTTTGAGTGGCTTGCTGCCTGGTGACGAGACCGAGATCGGGAGAGATTAAACAGCGCTGCTCCCTTTCAGTGCCCGGTCCAGGCGCCCTCGCAGGTCGGAGGCAGCGCATCGTCACTGCCCGCCAGCAGTGCAGGGAATGGCCCGGCTCTGCCAGGACGACCCTGGAGGCCGCCGAGAGGCGCCGGAGGGAGGAGGGGCAGCCAGCCGGAGGGCCTGGGGCCGCAGCGGGGGCTGGGGAGGGTGGTGTACGGTGAGCGATCCTTGTGCTAAACCAGTGGTCCTCAACCTTGGCTGCACATTAGAATCACCTGGGAATCTTGTTAACATCCTGATTTCTGGGCCTCATCATTAGTAACAAACAGAATTTCCGGAGGACGAGGCCCAGAAATCAGGATTTTAACAGGATTCCCAGGTGATTCTAATGTGCAGCCAAGGTTGAGAACCACTGAGCTAAACGGAGGCGCTGGAGAGTGGAGGGGGGGGGGGGGGCGGGGCGGAAAGGCTCTGGGATGTTAGGAGGAAAAGTAGAAACGGAAAGTGAGAGGTAAGAGATACTTTGAAGAAAGAATTGAGATAATGGAGTGATTGTGTATATGGGGAAGGGGAGAAACGACCAAAAGTGCTGCTGATTTTGAGCTTGGGGGGCAGGGGAGAAGAGAGCTACCCCCAGGAGGGGGTGGAGTGTGAGTGGCAAGGCCAGGAGCTACTTTTAGAGACACTGTGTTTATACAGGCGGGGATCTTACCTGGGAACTGTCCAGGGGGCTGGAAATCAGGGCAGAGGATCTGCACAGAGGAAGTAATACAAGGGATGAAAGAGAGACCACAGATTTTAAAGGAAGGCAACAGAAAGGGAGAGAGAATAGCAGGGCCCCGGCTCACCCAGGTTAGGAGGAGGAGCCAGCGGTAAGGCGGCGGCGGCGGCGGCGGCGGGAATCTGTACCCTGGAAGCAGGCCAGCCTGGTGAGTAGTGTTTCTGCCCTACCTTGGCTAAATGGTTTATTCCCTGTGAACATTAGTTTTCTGATCTGTAAAATGGGGATAACAACACCTGCATCATATTCTGTGCAGATGAAAGGGAACAGTGAAGCTTCTCGCACGCTGGACAGTCCTTGGCCCAGAACAAGTGGATACAAGCACCTCCCCCTCCATGCTTCCCTCCCCACTTTGTCCCCTTCCCCATTTCCTTTATAAGTGGCAGGCACTTGAAGACAGTTTCTCCCTTTTTAAATTGTAACTGAACTGTTGCTGCTGTCATTGTTTTGCTTCTTCTTATCCGGACTCCTCGTCATCTCCTCCTCCTCCTCCTCCTCCTTTTAAAAGAAACACACGGTCTTGTTTACATGACTAATATTTGAACTGGATCTGTCCTCCATTATAAAGGAAGGAAATAATAAATTTGTTTCCCAAGGGCCTCTTAGCTGAAGATGGCTGTTACCTCATTTGATCCTTCCAGCAGCTCTGTGGGGTTCTGGAGGGCAGGCATTATCAGCCCCCCACTCTTCTATTTTTTGTTAGTCCTCACCCGAGGATATTTTTTCCATTGATATTTAGAGAGAGCAGAAAGGAGTGAGAGAGGAAGAGAGATAAAGAAACATCGATGTGAGAGACACACCTGATCGGTTGCCTCCTGCACATGCCCCAACTGGGGTCGGGGATTGAACCTGAAACCCAGGCATGTGCTCTTGACCCGAATCAAACCAAGACCCTTTGGGCCACAACCGACACCCTAACCACTGATTCACACCAGCCAGTGGTTCCCTGCCCCCTCGCCTTTTATTCTTACAGCTGAATAGAAATGGAAGAAGGAAGACTTGTTGTAAAAAGTTCTATTATTATGTTCAAGAACCACTTGTCTATCAATATCCTCTAATTCAAAAATTTCCAAACTCCAATTTTTACCCCTTTATTTTTGGAAATAAATTGGACCCGGTAGTAAATCAAAATGCAATATAGGTAGCAGAGCTCTGGGCTCAGCAGCGTGTGGAGGTTCCGGGTCAGTCGTTCAGCTCTGGCGGGGAGTGGGGCTCTGCTTCTGCGGTAACCTGGCCCCCAGGCCTCTGTCTCTATACTCGGCTTCTTTCTCTTCCCTTCCAGCCACAAACTTCCTGACTTCAAAGGCCAGGCTGGAGCCCAAGGAGGCTTTGCAGACCCCGAGTGTGCCCAGGGTGTGAGCCTAGTGCTGTCTCTGGAGATGAAGCCAACAGCCCGGCTCTGGGCTCTGCCCATGTCAGCCGCCTGGCGCGGGAGCCAGCTGAGCAGGACCGGCGCTGCCCCAAGGCGGAGGCCAGGCGTGTCTCTGGTCAGGCCGGCTGAGCAGCCACGCCCGATGTCACCAGGTGTCACCGAGGCCCGGGCACCACCCTGGCTGGGCTATGGGTGCTGGCCCGCTCTGCTACTGCGCTTTGGGCCCTTATTTCCTCTTTCAATGTGTTTCTGAAAAACATATTCTTTCAGGTGAAAAAACAGTTTATGGTTTTTAGGATGATGATTTGAAATAAAGCAAATATTGGTGACCTGCTCAGCAGATAGTTACAGAGAGCTGTGAAAGAGCCACAGACAATCTACTGTAACCGCAGTTCTGTTTATCATTCTGTAAAAGCAGCCACCTTTGGGATTTGTTTCTGCGAGTGGTATCAATTCCCCAAAGAGATCAGCATAAAAAGGCGATTAAAAGAATTTTGTGTGATTTTTGCTTTTAAAGTAAAATCTTGGTAAACCAACATCTGAGTCTTATGCTGTTATTTACTTTCCCCACTGATTTATCTATTTGTTGGCATTATAAAGGCAATATGCTTTAGTGGTAAAAACAGAAATGTAAATCACTCTGAAGAGGTAAATGAAAGGCAGAAGTCCCCTCTCACTACCCAGGCTCAATTCCCTGAGATGATAGAAGTTAATGATTTTGTGTGACCCAGAAATTTATTATATGTGTGTGTGTGTGTGTACATCTAATCTAATATTTTTCCATAAATGGTCTAGTCCTGTGATCTTCCCCCTCACCACTTGAATATGTCTTGACATACAAGTCTAGCTTATCCTATATAATAAAAGCCTAATATGCAAATAGACCGACCTGCAGAACCACTGGTGGAACGACCGCCCGCTATGACATGCATTGACCACCAGGGGGCAGACGCTTAACACAGGAGCTGCCCCCAGCCCACAGGCCCCAGGCCAGCCAAGGTGGGTGCCAGTGGGCCCACCCCCACCCCAATTGCCCTGCCGGTTGCCCCGCAGAGGGAGGTGACTGGTGGCGGCAGTGGGGAGTGGGGCTCGCCGGAAAGTGGGTGGTGGCGGGTCCAGTGAGCAGGTTGTGTCAGGCTGGCCAAGGCGGATGCCAGTGGGGCCCCCTGATCACCCCACAGATTGGCCCTAATTGCTGGCCAGGCCTAAGGACCCTAGCCATGCATGAATTTCATGGACTGGAAGAGAGAGAGAGGAGGGAGAGAGAGAGAGAGAGAGAGAGAGAGAGAGAGAGAGAGAGAGAGAGAGAGAAACATCAATGATGAGAGAGGCTCATTGATCAGGCTGCCTCCTGCACAACCCTTTCTTTGGATCGAGCCGCAACAGGGGCATGTGCCCTGACCAGACTCCAACGGAGACCTCCTGGTTCATAGGTCTATAGCAGTGATGGCGAACCTTTTGAGCTCGGCATGTCGGCATTTTGAAAAACCCTAACTTAACTCTGGTGCCGTGTCACATGTAGAAATTTTTTGATATTTGCAACCATAGTAAAACAAAGACTTATATTTTTGATATTTATTTTATATATTTAAATGCCACTTAACAAAGAAAAATCAACCAAAAAAATGAGTTTGCGTGTCACCTCTGACACGCGTGTCATAGGTTCGCCATCACTGGTCTACAGGTTGACACTCAACCACTAAGCCACAATGGCTGGGCAAGAATCTGATTTTTAATGGAGATTTCTTACTTGAGGTAAATCTTGACAACGCATCTTTAGTGGGAGGACCTGAAGGCATTTATGGAGAATATAAACCAGAGTTTCATCCAGAACTAAAATGAAAAATCCTCCCGAGTCTGATGCCTTTCACGGTAAAAGCAGCTTCTCCCTAGCAGGTTGCAGAATTGCTTTCTGCCTCCCCCCGCACTCCACTTCCCACAGGCCAGCCCTCTGAGGCCCTGGGAGCATTTTTGCTGGTCGTTTTCCTGCCCAGCAAAAATCTCTCTGAAGGAGTTTCTTCAGTTCACACACACCCAGTATTTTGGAGTTGGAGGCATGATGAGAGTGCCAGGCTTTCAGGAATATAATTTGATGACCATGGTTAGGAATCACCACCCATCTCCCAGGACTTTGGGGGGGGGGGGACTTTTAGTTCATTTGTTTTGCTTTTAGTTATCTGTATTTGTTATTTTCTTACCCAAAACACCATTAACACACTTAAAATTTTGATGATAATTCTTAGAACTCACCTAAGCCCTCAATGCACATTCAAATTTCCAGTTCTTTTCTTTGGACTTGAAGAAGGCATCTTTCTAAAACCAATATTTTTAGACGTTTTTAGTGTTGCCCCTCTTTTTTCCTACATTTCCTCATCTTCAGAAAAGTAACGTATAGCTCTAGACAATTCCCAGCTATTTGTCTGGTCACCTGTAGGAGAGAGTTCACTTTTCAGGGAGAAGGAATAAAGGAAAACCAAGCGGAAGTGCGTCTGATGTAAATTGAAATCTTGACTCCGTTAAGCTGGTGTTTGGGGGCCATCTGGTGGCTAGAAGGGTTTTAACACAATCTGGGTCTCCTTGTTGTCCTCTCGTGGCGAGAGGTGGCGTAACACGCTAGGAATCCCTTCCCTGCCGTAAGGATTACAGAAATAAAGATACAGATCAGGAAGGAAGTGAGTTAACAGCTAACGTTTACTTAACACCCATAAAGCAGACTGGGCTCAGAGATGAGGCAGGAGAGTACCAACACTGGTATGGCAATTGCAGTTGTGCCTGTTACCTGCAGAATATTTAAGAAAACCCCAAATATGAAAATTCAAATAGACAATTTTGTGTAGAGTGGGATGTGAATATATGCCATAGTCTCAATTACTTTAAAATATGTTTTTATTGACTTTATTTTTTAAAATTTATTTATTGATTTTGAGAGAGAGAGAGAGAGAGAGAGAGAGAGAAGGAGAGGGAGATTTATTGTTCCACTTATGTATGCATTCATTGGTTGATTCTTGTATGTTCCCTGACCAGGGTTGGAACCCACAACCTTGGTGTATTGGGATGGTGCTCTAACCAACTGAGCTACCTGGTTAGGGCACAATTATTGTTTTAAAATCTTTATTCTGTGCCTGAATCATGGAATTTTAGAGCTGGAAAAGATCTGAGAAATCAGTCAACAAAACTGTATTGAATGTTTACTTTTAGCCTCTGTACTGAGTGTTGTTAGGGACGTAAGATGAATTAGATATGTTAAACCTTGTCCTCAAAGGGTTAAAATGTAGAGGTAAAGATGGATAAATGAACTACCCAATGCCATGTAGTGTGCAATAATAGTGGAAGAACAGGCATGCTGTGAGGACGGAGATGCAGAATGGCCACCTCTACCTGGAGGTCAGTGGAGGTTTGAAAGACAGGAGGCAGCACCTGCTCCGTGTCTTGCAGAATAGAGAGTTTTCTGGGTAGGCTGGGGGAGGGGGCAGAGAGAAGAGGAAGGCCCAGGCAGCTGTAAAGCACACACAGGGAGGCAGGACGTGGCACTGAGTGTCTAGGTATTGCAAATATGGCTGTAGCATATGGTGTGAGGTGCATAGAGATGGTCTATAAATCCTTGCTGAATGAAAATGAGTAACTGATGATGGGGGGAGTGGTGAGAGAGGAGGGTGAAGAAGTTATGTGGGTGGCAGATCATAACACTAAGGAATGTTAATGTGGAAGAGGTGAGGGAGAGTAAGGTGGAGGTTTTAAGCAGCCGTTACAGATTTCTGTTTTAAATCTGATTTAAAACATTCCTTCCTCAATGTTCCCATTTTCACTGTCTTAGACCTTCATCATTGTTCACTGAATTATTATAGTAGCCTAATTAGTTCTCTGCCTTCTTCTCACTGTTACCAAAATGATTTTTTCTTTATTTTTTCTATCACCATTTATCCCCCCCCCCCCAATGATTTAAAAAATACACTTTTATTGATTTTAGAGAGAGAGGAAGGGAGAGGGAGATAAAAACATTGATGAGAGAGAAACATCAACTGGCTGCCTCCTGCACACCCTACACTGGGTATCGAGCCCGCAACCCTGGCATGTACCCTGACTGGGAATAGAACCAGTGACCTCTTGGTTCATGGGTCGATGCAACCACTGAGCTACACCAACTATGCCAGATTTTTTTTTCTTGAGTTAATTTCTAAGATCTACTCTCTTAGCAACTTCCTGTTAGCTCTCAGCGAAGGCTGTCACAGTACCCAGGAGAGTGCTTAGCTGAATTGCATTGAACGAATTCAGTTTTAATGAAACAGATTTCCTATATATTGAAGCTGAAAGGCAACCATCTCAGCTTGAGCTGTCATAGGCTGACTCCTTGAAATGAGGCCACACTGCTGAGTATGACAGTGTTCACCAGGTCGCTACTGATATCTAGTGATTTGAGGATCACACCCCAAAATTAAAATATGAAACTCACTAAGAATGGGTATTGATTTTATTCCCCAGAGAGTATGCACAGAAAAAGACCTTACAGGTATTATCCCTTAGTAAATTAAATTTACTAAAGTTAGTGACAATAATATTTTGGAGATTACTAACGTCATATAGACTTCCTATTTGTTTAGAGCAATGGGAACATAATGTGAGCCACTTAGGTAATTCTAATAGCCACATTAAGAAAGGTAAAAAGAAAAGATGAAGTCAATCTTAATAATACATTTTACTTAGTCTAATATATCTCAAATATTATAATTTCAACATGTAATCAGTAAAAATATCAATGAGATACATTTCATGCTTTTTTTCTCACATTAAGCCTTTGAGATCCAGTGTGTAGATTACATTACTGCACGTCTCAGTTCAGACCAGCCACATGTCAAGCGCTTAGCAGCCACACGTGGCTGGTGGCAGTCATACTAGAGGCCCTTTCTGATAGTCCACCAGGCGAGCGGGCTTTGAGGAGGTGGGCAAGGAAGACATGGGTGAGTTGCCAGGCTCCTTTGAAAAGGAGCTGTGCCCGTGGCAGTCTTTGCTCGGTGACAGATCCGCTTTTCCTACCTGGGATTCTGAGGACGATAAGAACAAAGTGAAGGTTAAAGACACCTGCCCTCTATTCACTCAACATCTTTGAGCTTCTCGGGATTTGCACATGCATTTAGTTCGACCCAAGAAACATCTGCTATCTGCTGTCTTCTTGCATATCTGTTGATGACATTTCGTTTCATACCCACAGGTTTAGTTTTTTTCTTGGTTCTTTGTGCCAGTTTCCAAAAGTGGAAAATGATTTTCTTCCAGGATAAAAATATGTGAATGAAACTCAGATATACTTTGCAGGGAAGATAAATATAACACCCAGTCTTTGAGACAAAGATAATAACAGGGCTGTGTGGATATAAATGTGATAGTTACCCTCAGGGCATAAGATTGCTGCTGGGTGACAGCCAGACTGACTATAAGTTTTGGGCATACATCATTCCTTTTTCCAGATTCTCAACCACATTGTTTCAAAGCACAGCTAAAAAAAAAAAAAAAAAAAAAAAAAAAAGCGGCAAACTCCAAATAAAAACCCCCCACATGATTCCAAATCCACACAATGAAAACCATGGACACAAGGGGTGCTTATCATTCTGTGGACTTCCATGATATCTTGGATTTGCTTAAAAAAAAACAACACCCTGGGGTTCAGGAGGGAGTGGGTGGGAATACAGATGAAGCAAGATTGGGTACAAGTTGAAGTGGAATGGGGGCACATGCAGTTCATACATTCTCTCACTTTTGCATAAGCTTGAAACTCACTTGAAATGCCACCAGATTTCCATTACTAATGTTCTGTTAATATTACTTCTATGTGTACTTACCCATAATTTACATAAATAAGATCACAGTGAACTTGTTTTGTAACAAGCTCTTTTCACTCAAAAGTACATTTAGTCTCTTATTTATAAGCCTTTTAGTTGTTCCCAAATTTTTTTTAAAATATATTTTATTGATTTTTTACAGCGAGGAAGGGAGAGGGAGAGTTAGAAACATGGATCAGCTGCCTCCCGCACACCCCCCACTGGGGATATGCCCGCAACCAAGGTACATGCTCTTGACTGGAATCGAACCTGGAACCCTTCGGTCCGAAGGCCGAGGCTCTATCCACTGAGCCAAACCGGTCAGGGCTGTTTCCAATTTTTAACTAATATTATCAAACTTCTTGCACATGAACCTTTTCTGATTTGTATTACTGCTGACTCAGAGGTATGTGTATTTAATATTTTGATACATATTACCAAACTGCACTTAAGAAAGGTTGAACCTATTTTTTATTTATTTATTTATTTTTTTAAAATATATTTTATTGATGTTTTACAGAGAGGAAGGGAGATAGAGAGTTAGAAACATCGATGAGAGAGAAACATGGATCAGCTGCCTCCTGCACATCTCCTACTGGGGATGTGCCCGCAACCAAGGTACATGCCCTTGACCGGAATTGAACCTGGGACCTTTCAGTCCGCAGGCTGATGCTCTATCCACTGAGCCAAACCGGTTTCAGCAAGAAAGGTTGAACCTATTTAATCTCATATCTAAGCCAACACCAACCTTTGTTAATTAGCTTTGCTAATACAATGAAAACATGTTATTTCATTGTTCAGATTATTTGTATTTCTTAACTGTCAAGAATAAAAATATTTTCATATGCTTATTAGCCATCTGTAGTGTGTGTGTGTATGTAATATGCTTGTTCATGTTCTTTATCAGATTGTCTGTTAAGGTGTTGAGCCTTTTTATTGACAGACTAGAGGCCTGATGCACGAAATTCATGCAAGGGACTCGGCCCTCGCAGCCATGGCGGCTGCCTGCCTGGGCCCTCACAGCCCCAGCTTCATCTGGAAGGTTGTTCCGCTGTTTGACCTTCTGGTCTAATTAGCATATTATACTTTTATTATTATAAATAATAGTTCTTGGCATATTAATGACACATACCTTTTGTCATATACATTGCAAATATTCTCTTGGGTTATTGCTGCAACTTCAATTATGGGGTATGTGTGGGTGTGTAGGTGTTTTATCCTACCATGTAGTAATTTTTAATATTATGTAACCTAAAACTTTAATATTTTGGGGTTTTGGAGTCATGTTTAAAAAAGTCCTTTCTCAACACAGGACTATGAAACTATTCCAATATTCATTTATTCTTAGCTTACCTTTTCATTATTAAAATGCTGTTGTAAAATGTGAATATTATAATCCTTAATATAGGTGATTTCTTGTAATTTTAACCCCGCAGATAAACACCATCAATAGTTTATATTTATAGCCCTAGCCAGTTTGGCTCAGAGGATAGAGCATCAGCCTGTCGACTGAAGGGTCCTAGGTTTGATTCTGGCCAAGGGCACATGCCCAGGTTGTGGGCTTAATCCCCAGTAGGGGGTGTGCAGGAGGCAGCTGATCAATAATTCTCTCTCATCATTGATTTTTCTACTGCTCTGTCCCTTTTCCTTCTTCTCCGAAATCAATAAAAAATATGTTTAAAAAAAGTCTACTAAGCCCTGACTGGTTTGGCTCAGTGGCTAGAGCGTCGGCCCGTGGACGGAAGGTCCCAGGTTCAATTCAGGTCAAGCGCATGTGCCTTGGTTGTGGGCACATCCCCAGTGGGGTGTGTACAGGAGGCAGCTGATGGATGTTTCTCTCTCGTCGATGTTTCTAACTCTCTATCCCTCTCCCTTCCTCTCTGTAAAAAAATCAATAAAATATATTTAAAAAGAAGTCTACTGAGAATCTGACTTCAATTTTTACATGTAAGTCATAAATCCATTTGGAATGTATTCTGGGATGTTGAATAAGGTAAAGATCTATTTTTATCCCACAAATCTAGCTGGTTGTCCTTAAATACTTTATTGAATTAATCTTTGATTGACCAGACAGCAAATATGGTAAATATCCTATATGTACTCAGGCTTGACTTCTATCCCATGACTGTTTATTCCTACTCCATTACCATCCTATATTTATTATTCTTGCTTTACAATATGCTTTGCTATTTGATCATATAATTCCCTTTTATGAATTTCTCCTCTATTTTCTTGGCATTTTAATATTTTTTTCTCTGAATGAATTTTGGAGGAATTTTGCTTAGTTTCAAAGCAAGAAGACAATAAAAAAGCTCTTAAATTCTATTGGGACTAAGACTGGAATTGTGCTAAATTTGTGGACTAATTTAGTGAGAACTGAAGAATAGATTATAGAGTAAAAAATTTCAAAATAAGTCATAGAAAAGACAGAAATAATGATTTAATGAGGTATACTTGTATTAGGACGTTTTGGGTAGTAAATGACAAAAATCCAGATAAAACCCAAGTTTAAGCATAAAAGAGCTTATTAAATCATTTAACTGAGAAGCTTTAGACATCTCCAGATCTCTGGACTCAAATAATATCCAGGTTGGCTTTTTTAGCTTCAGTTATAGATAAACTGCTCTGTGATGGCAGAGGTGGCCTGTCTGGTCCACGCTTATTTAATCTTTAGCACCTGCAACACCAGAGGAAGAGAGTCTTTTTCTTTATCATGCCAGTGAAAGTACCAATGGTGATTGCCACTGGCCAGACCTGGATCAAGTGCAGAAGTGGGGGCAGCGTGGGAAGGTGGGAATCAGGTGGTCTGGAACCACAAACGCTACAGTTGGGGAGGATGCTTTGTTGAAAGGAAGTGACTGTTGAACAATCAAACAAAATACAGAAGTTATATACTATAACTAAAGGCCTGGTGCACAAAATTCTTTCCCTGGGCGGGGGGGGGGGGGGTGTGGGGGGGGAGTCCCTCAGCCCAGCCTGCACCCTCTCCAATCCAGGATGCCTCAGGGGATGTCCGATTGCCTCTTGCAATCCGGGACCACCGGCTCCTAACTGCTCACCTGCCTGCCTGCCTGACCACCCCTAACTGCTCCCCTACTGGCCTGATCATCCCTAAGTGCCTCTGCCTCGCCCTGCACCCAGGACCCAGGATTCCCTCCCTCTGGCCAGCCACAGGCACCCAGGACCCAGGCCGGCTTCGCCTGGGCCAGCCGCAGCTGCAGGGGACTGTGGGTGGGTGGCTTTGCCCAGGCCGCCGCTGCAGGCACCTGGGACCACGGGGCAGGCAGCTTGTCCCTCTCCCGGACTGCAGCCCCAGCTGCTGGTGCCTGGGACCGTGGGGCGAGTGGCTCGTCCCTCTCCTGGGCCGCAGTCTGGCTGGTCTCCATTCCTCTCTCCTCAGTGTTGAGTGTCTGAGCTGTTAAGGCATGACGGCGTGAGGGCATGATGACCATTTGCATATTAGCCCTTTATTATATAGGATACCCATTTACTTATAAAAAGATTTTAAAGAAGCATTAAAGAATATTACTAAGTTAAAGTTCTAATACTATTTTTCAGCATATCAAAAGTTACTCTGGGGCTGCCCTGGTGTGTCTAAGTGGTTGAGCACTGACCTATGAACCAGGAGGTCAAGGTTCATTCTGGTAGGGGCACATGCCTGGTCCCCAGTAAGGGGTGTGCGTGGTTGGGGGGGATGCAGCCTATCAATGATTCTCTCTCATCATTGACATTTCTGTCTCTCTCTCCCTCTCCTTTCCTCTCTGAAATCAACTAAAAAAATATCTTCTATATAATAAAAGCCTAAGCAACTGTTACAGCAGAACGACCAGAATGACTGGTCGTTATGATGCGCACTGATCACCGGGGGCAGACGCTCAATGCAGGAGCTGCCCCCTGGTGGTCAGTGCACAGAAGCTGGGCTCACGGCTGGCGAGCATAGTGGTGGTGGCAGGAGCCTCTCCCACTTAGCAGCAGCGCTAAGGAGTAGTGAGCCGAGCAGTAAGGAACAGCAAGCAGGTGGGCAGTAAGGAGCGAGGGCTCCCGGACTGCAAGAGGGATCCTGGACTGTGAGATAGCACAGGCCGGGCTGAGGGACCCCCCCAGTGCACTAATTTTGTGCACTGAGCCTTTTGTGTGTGTGTGTGTGTGTGTATTAATATATATATACACACATATATATATATATACACACACACATATATATATGCACATATACATATATGTATATATGTGTGTGTATGTGTGTGTGTGTGTGTGTGTGTATATAATTTTTTTTTTTTAAATAGTAGAGGTTGAAAATTAGTGACCCATTGACTGTATCTAGCTGGCAGAGGTGTTTTGTTTGTTCTGTATAATATTATTAAAAATATATTGTTTTGTCTTGGCTGGGTAGTTCAGTTGATTAGAGCATCATCCTGATACGCCAATGTTGTGGGTTTGATTCCTGGGCACATACAAGAATCAACCAATGAATGTAAAAATAAGTGGAACAACAAATCTCTTTCTCTCTCTTTACAAAAAAAATTAATAAAAAAAATATGGTGGTCTTGTTTTTCATGGGAAAAAAAATCAGAAAACCTGGCAACACTGAGTCCTCATTCCTGCAAGAACTGGCTGGACTTTAGATGAGACATCTAAACTATCACTCTATCCTCTACCACTCCTTATGTTCTTACATTTAGTCTATTCCTTCACTTATGAACCCTTCTTAGTCTTTAATTTAGGTGTTTGAGTCTGCAGTCTCTGGCCTCTATGATTACAGAATGCTAGTACCAGAAGAGATAACAAGAGGTCATCTTGTCTAGCAGGCTCCTTCCTCCTCTCTTTATCCTCTAAGGGATGGAGAAATTGAGGTCCAAAGGCTTTACACACCTGACCAATTTTATGCAGCTCATGCAAACAGGATTCTATTATATGCCATCAGACCCCTTCCTCAGATCCTAGGTCTGAGGGTAAAACTTTTCAGGTTCAAGGACTCTGTGCTTAAAACTCTTGCTTTATCAGGCTCTGAGGCTGAGACCTTAATCCGGTAAGCTAGGCTCCAAGTGAGGCCACTTGCCTGTGAGGTTCTAGATTACAAATCTTAAATATCTGTCCCTAATCTTCCCAGCCTTATTCTCTATTGCTTAGCTGCATATATCTCATATTCCTGGGATGTGTGTGTGTATGTATGTGTTATCCAAATATACCCTATGCTTTCCAACCTATCTTATTTAGTGTTATTCTCTTCACATAGATTACCCTTCTCCAATCTCTGCCTGACATAATTTTTTCCATCCTTTAAAGTTATCTCGTCATAAAGTTCAGTAGTTAAGAAGGTAGTCTGCATGAAACAGACTTGGTTTGAAATCCTGGCTCTGTCCTTTACCTGCCATGTGATGTTAGACAATTTATCTCATCTCTGTAAGCCTCAGTTTCATCATCTGTAAAAGAAGGATAACATTCCCTTTTACAAATGGGTTGACCATAATCTCACTGGTTAAAAGTATTTCTATGTACTACAGGAATCCTGTCTTAATTTAGTTATTCATAGTAGTTATTCTAATATTCAATATACTAATTTTTCATCTTACTAGATATTCATCACATATTATAAGTATGCTATTATATTTTATAATTATACTAGAGGCCCGGTGCACAAAAATTTGTGCACTCGGCGGGGGGGGGGGGTCCCTCAGCCCGGCCTGTGCCCTCTCGCAGTCTGGGACCCCTTGGGAGATAACAACCTGCTGGCTTAGGCCTGCTCCCGGGTGGCAGAGGGCAGGCCCAATCCCTAGGTGCAGCCCCTGGTTGGCCTCAGAGCAGGGAGGATTGGGGAGTTGGGGCGCCACCCCCTGTGATGCACAGAGCAGGGCGGATTGGGAGGTTGCGATGCCACCCTCAGTCACGCTCAGGGTAGGGCCGATTGGGGGGTTGGGGCACCGCCCCCTGTCACACTCAAGGCAGGGTTGATGGGGAGGTTGCGGCGCCATCCCCTGTTATGCACAGAGCAGGGCCAATCAGGGGGTTGGGGCGCTGCCCCCTGTCATGCACAGAGCAGGACTCATCAGGGGGGTTGGGGCTCCGTACCCTGTCACGCACAGAGCAGGGCCGATCAGGGGGTTGGGGAGCTCCCCCCTGTCACACACAGAGCAGGGTGGATCAGGGGGTTGGGGTGCCGCCACTGTCACACTCAGGGCAGGGCCGATGGGGAGGTTATGGCTCTACCCCATCACACACAGAGCAGGGCCTGTGGGGCGGGGGGTTTGGGGTGCCGCACCCTGTCACACACAGAGCTGCAGGGCGATCAGGGGGTTGGGGAGCTCCCCCCTATCAGGCACAGAGCAGGGCCGATCAAGGGGTTGGGGCGCCTTCCCCTGTCAGGAACAGAGCAGGGCCGATAGGGAGGTTGTGGCCCCGCCCACTGTCACACACAGAGCCACAGGGCGATCAGGGGGTTTGGGTGCTGCCCCCTGTCACGCTGATCCCGGTGCCGGGAGGCCTCGCGGCTCTGCTGATCCCAGTGCTGGGAGGCATATTACCCTTTTACTATATAGAATAGAGGCCTCGTGCATGGGTGGGGGCTGGCTGGTTTGCCCTGAAGGGTGTCTTGGATCAGGGTAGGGGTCCCCACTGGGGTGCCTGGCCAGCCTGGATGAGGGGATGATGGCTGTTTGCAGCTGGTCACACACCCTTCAGGGTGGGGGTCCCCACTGGGGTGTCTGGCCGGTCTGGGTGAGGGGCTGAGGGCTGTTTTCAGGCTGGGACTGTAGCTCCCAACCGCTCCTTTTTTTCTTTTTTCTTTTTTTTATTCTGGGCCAGCTTTAGCTCTGAGGCTTGGCTCCAGCTCTGAGGCCTCAGCTGCAGAAAGCAGGTATCTGGTTTGTTTAGGTCCTATAATCGAAACTCTGTATCAACTCCAGCTCTGAGATCCCAGCCAGCTGAAAGCTGGTTTCTGGGGTTTTGTTTAGCTTCTATGTTTGTTACAATGTTTCAAACTGCAGGCTCAGAAGCCGGCAAGGCAGGCGGGGAACATTGCAGTCCTCCGTCACTGAATCAAGCAAGCCACATGTTTAGTTTAAGCTGCCTGGCTGCCAGCCGCCATCTTGGCTGGCAGTTAATTTGCATATCGCCCTGATTAGCCAATGGGAAGGGTAGCGGTCGTACACTAATTACCATGTTTCTCTTTTATTAGATAGGACTAGAGGCCCAGTGCACAAAAATTTATGCACTTGAGGGGGAGGGGGTGTCCCTCAGCCTGGCCTGTGCCCTCTCGCAGTCTCGGACCCTTCGGGAGATAACGACCTGCTGGCTTAGGCCTGCTCCCGGGTGGTAGAGGGCAGGCCCAATCCCTAGGTGCCCGTAGAACCTGGTTGGGCTCAAAGCAGGACCGATTGGGGAGTTGGGGCGCCGCCCCCTGTCATGCACAGAGCAGGGCGATTGGGAGGTTGTGATGCCACCCTCAGTCACGCTCAGGGTAGGGCCGATTGGGGGGTTTGGGGCGCCACCTCCTGTCACGCTCAAGGCAGGGTCGATGGGGAGGATGCGGCGCCACCCCGTCACGCACAGAGCAGGGCAGATCAGGGGGTTGTGGTGCCACCCCTGTTACATACAGAGCCGGCCCATCAGGGGGTTGGGGCGCTGCCCCCTGTCATGCACAGAGCAGGGCCCATCAGGGGGGTTGGGGCTCTGTACCCTGTCACACACACAGCAGGGCCCATCAGGGGGGTTGGGGCTCCGTACCCTGTCACACACAGAGCAGGGCCGATAAGGGGGTTGGGGAGCTCCCCCCTGTCACGCACAGAGCAGGGCCGATCAGGGGGTTGGGGAGCTGCCCTCTGTCATGCACAGAGCAGGGCCGATCAGGAGGTTGTGATGCCACCCTCAGTCACACTCAGGGTAGGGCCAATTGGGGGGTTGGGGAGCCGCCCCCTGTCACACTCAAGGCATGGTCGATGGGGAGGTTGGGGCGCCACCCCGTCACGCACAGAGCAGGGCCGATCAGCAGGTTGGGGCACTCCCCCCTGTCACACTCAGGGCAGGGCTGATGGGGAGGTTGTGGCCCCGCCCCCTGTCACACACAGAGCAAAGGGCGATCAGGGGGTTTGGGCGCTGCCCCGTCACGCTGATCCCGGTGCTGGAAGGCATATTACCCTTTTACTATATAGGAAACAGGCCTGGTGCACGGGTGGGGGCCGGCTGGTTTGCCCTGAAGGGTGTCCTGGATCAGGGTGGGGCCGCTTGGGTGCCTGGCCAGCCTGGGTGAGGGGCTGATGGCTATTTGCAGCTGGTCACACACCCTTCAGGGTGGGGGTCCCCACTGGAGTGCCTGGCCAGTCTAGGTGAGGGGCTGAGGGCCGTTTTCAGGCTGGTGGGTGACTGAAGCTCCCAACCGCTCCTTTTTTCCTTTTTTTTTGTTTATTCTTGGATTTATGGCTGTCACTGGAGCTGAGAGCCGGCTTTAGCTGTGAGACCTCGCTGCTGAAAGCAGGTTTCTGGCTTTGTTTACTTTCTGTATTTGAAACTTTGTTGCGACTCCAGCTCTGAGTTCCTGGCTGACTGAAAACAGGTTTCTGGGGTTTTGTTTAGCTTCTATATTTGTAACAATGTTTCTTAGCAGCTCAGAGCCCAGCAGTGGCAGGCGGGGAACATTGGAGTCCTCCGTCACTGAAGCAAGCAAGCCTCCTGTTCGTGTCAGTAGCCTGGCTGCCAGCCGCCATCTTGGCTGGCAGTTAATTTGCATATCGCCCTGATTAGCCAATGGGAAGGGTAGTGGTCGTACAGCTAATTACCATGTTTCTCTTTTATTAGATAGGATTTTCACAATAGATGAGGGCAGGGACTTAGTCTTACATGTGTTTATATTTTTCACAGTACTTAATAAGAGCTTGCAATTTCTTAATTACTGAGTTAATGAATATGAGTATAATCTTTCTGAGATGTTCATAAATTCTATAAAAACCAGAATACAATAGTAACAGCTGAATCTCATATTATTACCTTATGAGGACCTTTGGAGATTCCCCTCCCCCCCATGGCTCTACACCAAAACTATATTTCTCTTAAGCAACTTATGCTAAGAACCTCAGAGCCTAATTTGTGGTGGCACCCCTCTAGCACACAAGAGCTTTTGGCATGATTTATTATTTTGTATTAGCATACCCCCCCCTTTATTTTATTTTTCAATTAGTTTTTGTATCTATTTTCTTTTCTAATCATTTTCTTCTATTACAGTATCTCTCTTTCTGAGCACATTTAATCTTTTGTGAGAGGTAGAGTATCAATAAATAATATATGTTATAAAATAAAAAATAGTTGTTAAACCTTGTTAAAGTATCTTATTTTTAAAAATCTAATTCAGAGAGCTGTCATCTACTTCAAGGCCACCAGGAGAGCACTTCTCCAATTTTCTATCCCATTTAAAAACTCATTCTTTAAGAGAGCAACATCTTATTTGTCCTTATAAAATACTAGAGGCCCGGTGCATGGATTTGTGCACCAGTGGGGTCCCTCAACCTGGCCTGCAGGGATTGGGCCAAAACTGGCTCTCCAACACCTCCAAGGGGTCCTGGATTGCAATAGGGTGCAGGCCAGGCTGAGGGACCGCCCCCCCGGTGCACGATTGGGGTCAGGAAGGGACTGTGGGAGGGCTCCAGGGCATGTCGGCCCATCTCACCCAGTCCTGATTGGGGCCAATTGGTGACAGGGAGGGACCGCGGGAGAGCTCCAGGACGTGTCCGGCCTGTCTCACCCAGTCCTGATTAGCTGGACCCCACCAGCAAGCTAACCTACCGGTCGGAGCGTCTTCCCCCTGGTGGTCAGTGTGCATCATAGTGACTGGTCAAATGGTGGAATGGTTGGACACTTAGCATATTAGGCTTTTATTATATAGGATATTTATCTTTAGAATACAGATAAGTAAAAAGCAGAATAGCTAAACAAACAAGAAATACCATCTGGTAAGAATCATATACACTGCTGTTTTATAACCCACTTTTCTCTCTTAACAATGTATTTTACATTATCTTTCATTATCATTAAATAGTTTTTTACATCACCATTTTTTTTCTTTTTTTTCCCCATTTTTTTTTTCCTTTGGTGTGTGTGTTAATCCTCACCAGAGGATACTTTTCTTTTCTTTTTTTAAAAAATATATTTTTATTGATTTCAGAGAGGAAGGAAAAGGGAGAGGGAGAGAAATATTCAAGATGAGAGAGAATCATGGATCGGCTGCCTCCTTCAAGTCCCTGACTGGGGATCAAGCCCACAACCCAGGCATGTGCCTTTGACTGGAATCAAACCTGGGACCTTTCAGTTCGCAGGCTGATGCTCTATCCACTGAGACAAACAGGTTAGGGCCAGAGGATATTTTCCATTGATTTTTAGAGAGTGTGGAAAGGAGGGGGAGAGACAGAGAGAAACATTGATGTGAGAGAGACCCATCGATTGGTTGCCTCCTGTATGTGTCCTGACCAGGGCCAAGGATGAAGCCGCAACTGGTATGTGCCGTTGACTGGAATCGAATCCGGGACCCTTCAGTCTGCAGGCTGACGCTCTATCCATTGAGCTAAACCAGCTAGGGCTACATCATTATTTTTAATGGCTCAAAGCATCCCACTGATTCTGAATCAAGGTAGTCAATCAGACAGACTGCAACTCCACATTCTCTCCTAGAAAACCTGAGAATGCTCTTATTTAAACCAATATGAGTGACCTTCTCTTATCCGCAACCATGTTCTCTATGTCTAAGAAGTATGGGTGTAATATATTTAACTTATCTTTTGTTGGTGGACAAGCTGAATTGAACTCCACCCAGCTAAATGTGTATGTGAAGTTTTGATTATTTCCTTTTGAGAATTTCCTAGAAGTATACGTACTTAGTCAAAGTATTTACACATTTTAAGGATGTTGATACAGTTCTAAAATGCCTGGAGGAGAGCAAAGATGTACCAATTTCTATTCCCACCTGCAATACCTGTTTCACCGAACTCTTGTCCAACACATATTATTTTCTTTCTAATCTTTGCCAATGTAATAGGAATTGAATATGCTATTTATATTTATCACGAATGTGGCTGAACATACCTATTTATTGGCCATTTTATATGTACCTTTAGGTATATACTTTCTATTTTTGTTACTCTTGCCAATTTGTGAGGTTTTAAATGATTAACATCCATACCTACCTTGTCATCTTCCTTCCCAGCTCTGCCTCCTATCAAAACTAACTTATATGCTTGGTTTATGCACTCATCTCCTATTTCTTTAGGAATTCATTGCTATCCTCTTTCCTGCCAGTATCTGTAACTCTAGCTACCATTTTCCCCTCTTGCACTAAGAAACATCACTAAGTCTCTTCTTAAAGAAAAGCTCCCAGTCTTTTTCTTTCACTTGCCGTTCTCCTCTGGCCACTGACCTCTCCCTTTTCCTTTACAGCTCAAGAGACCGTAAGGACTATGAACAGTGCCTTCTGTGTCATAGATCCTTAATAAACATATAAACTTCTTGAAAGAACTGTCTTCACATGCTGCACCCACTGCATTACTCTCTCCAATTCACCACAGACTTACTTTAAGCTCTTCAATGCCTTTTTTATTGCAAAGATTTCAGTATCAGAATTATATCATATAAACACATATATGTGAAAAAAAGGAAGATAGCCCTAGCTGGTTTGGCTCAGTGGATAGAGTGTGGGCCTGTGGACTGAAGGGTCCCCGGTTCGATTCCGCTCAAGGGCACATGCCCGGGTCTCGGGCTCAATCCCCGGTAGGGGGCGTGTGCAGGAGGCAGCCGATCCAGGATTCTCTCTTATCACGGATGTTTCTCTCTCTCTCTGAAATCAATAAAAATGTATTTTAAAAAAAGGAAGGATACGAAATGGGTTTCCCCCAATAAACTCAACTATGTAAAGAATATTCATGCGGAGAAAAAACTGATAGGTAACCCATGACAATTTTACGTTACTTCTGGGTAGGTAAATGGTGAGTTTTTGTTTTTCTTTAAAAATTTTCCCCCACAACTTTAAGAGCAAGAATAATCTGCTTTGACATCAGACGACATTACAATGTACATTAGGAATTCTCAACTTACATTTTCTAAAAGGAGGCAGAAAACGAGAAGTGACAGGGAGGAGCTGGGGGCCACACCTCCTTTCCCCGCGAGGCTCAGAACGAGAGGGCGTGGCCCGCCCGGGTCCCAGGCCGGCGCTCCCGCGGGCCAGGCCTGGACGACCTCCGATCAGCACGACCGCCTCTTAAAAGGGCCGCTTGCCCCTCCGCGCCTCCCAACACTCGGGCATCTCAGCCTATCGGCTTACTACCCCACTCCGCGGGTAGCCGTCCATCGCCTCCGGTTGCCCTGGTAACAGGCAGCGGACCCAACTCGTTTCTCAAGACTCTACCCAGAATGCTGCGCACCTTCCCTCATTCACTTCCGGCTCGGAGGGCTAACTCCTCCGGAAGTAGATGCCGGTTATGCCCAGCCTGGTATTCGGCCGCGGGAGGGGCTCCCGCTGAGGGCGCCGGGCTGGTCTGTGCCTTCCCAGCTTCCGAGATGGTGGGAACGCTGCGGGAAGGCTGTCATCTCACCCAATTTGTTACACTAGATAAATGGATCATCTGTTAATTATTAACAAGCTGAAAGGCGTAAAGCACTTTAAAACGCTTTGCAGTGTCATTTGTTGCTGAGGCATATTTAGAGAACTTTAAACAACTTACTATAAAAACAATTAGTTTTGTTTTAGAAGATGAAGGCAAGCTAAGCAAAACAAACCCAAACCCAGATCGTACCGTACCCATCAGAACCAACCGCTATGGACACTTTGGAGCTGTCTTCCAGGAGGAATCCCGTTGTGTATGTTGTTTTGTAACTTAAAAACTTTCATGAACACATTTAATTGAGAAAAGACACTTAACAACATGGCTGCATGTATTCCATTTTACCTCATGTGGGACATGTAAACTTTTTATCCTTTTTTGCTTTTAATTAGTGCTGCAATCCAGAAATGAAAATCCTTAGAGCCAAATCTTGGCCCATACTCTCATTTCTTTGCGGTAATTATTTTTCTTTTTTAAGTTAGTCATTGGCACTTCCCTATCTTTCCTTGAATGCCCATGCTACCCCCATGTCTTTATACTGTAAGTGGAGAATTTACACACACGGCATCCAAAGCCTACTCAATTTTTAAAGTTTTAATTTTCTGATTGTAAAGGTAATACGTGCTTATTGTAGAACATTGGGAAAATTCAGAAGAACATAATAAATAATATAACACCGGACAACTACTGATTATATTTTTTTGGCATAAATTATTCTAGGTTTCTCTCTGTTGCCATCAGAATGAATATCGAAAACATGTTTGCTAATTTGGTAGGGAAAGAGTCATCTTTTAACTTGCATTTCTTTGCTTATTCATGTAGCTGAATAATATTTCAAATGTTTATAGGCCGGCCCTGGCCTGTGTTGCTCAGTAGGTTGGGCGTGTACTGTGCACCAGAAGGTTGCTGGTTCAATTCCTGGTCAGGGGCATGTGCCCAGGGTTCAGGCTCAGTCCCCGGTGGGGGCATGCGGGAGGCAGCCAATTGATGTGTCTTTCTGACATGGATGTTTCTCTCCTTCTCCCTTCTCCCTCTCTCTTAAAAAAGGGTCAATGGAAATAGTTTAAAAATTTGTTTATAGGCTATGGTCCATTTCAAGCCCATTTTCTCTAGCTGGCCTCCCTTGAGTGTTCCATACTAAACACACTAATTTGTAATGATCTAGTTTTGCATATATATGTCTTTCACTCCATAACTAGATTGGAAGCTGGTTGTGTGGTCCTGGATAAATTATTCAGTTTTACCAAGCTCACTTTCCTTATTGGCAAAATAGTGATAATAATACTTACCTTGTTGGGTTGTAGTGGGAATCAGAAATAATGTACCCAAAGTGAGCACAATAAAAAGTAGATTTTTAAAAAAGTATAGCTTTAGCATTCTAGTACACAGGAGGTGTTCATGTTTTTATAATATTTCAAATGATTAAACAATCCTAGCATCCCATCCAGTTTAGGTATTTATTAGGCATCTATGACACATAAGGCACTGTTCATAATCCTCAAGGTCTCTTGAGCTTTTATTATTTAGATACGTTTCTCAGATAAACCATAATATCTTCTTCAACCTCAGCAATTCTCTTATTATTCTGTTTCTGCCACCATGCCTGACTTATCATAATAGGTGCTGAATAAATGTGTGAGCTGAACTAAGTAATTAATTAGTTAATGTTTAGAGAGAGAAAGAAAGGGGGAGAGAGAAAGAGAAACATCCACCTGTTGTCCCACTCGCCCATGCATTCACCCTTGATTCCTGCATGTGCCTCCACCCAGATCACACCCGCAACCTGCAACCTTGGCCTATGGGGACAAGCTCGAACCAAGGCTGACCTCAATAATTTAGTGTGAAAAGGAAACTCACATAAATTAAAATCTGATAGGCTGTGATGAAAGCCATAACAGGTACAAAGTAGTTTGCATATTGGGAGATAAGGAGAGGTTAACCTTTAAAATATCCTCACCTGAAGATATGTTTGTTTTTTTAAAATTGACTTTAGAGGGAGTGGAAGGGAAAGAGAGAGAGAGAAACATCCATTGGTTGCCACCCCTAAACACCCCGATCAAATCCACAACCTAGCTATATGCCCTGATCGGGAATCGAACTCGCAACCTTTTTTTTCTTTTAATATATTTTATTGATTTTTTACAGAGAGGAAGGGAGAGGGATAGAGAGTTAGAAACATAGATCAGCTGCCTCCTGCACACTCCCCACTGGGGATGTGCCTGCAACCATGGTACATGCCCTTGACGGGAATCGAACCTGGGACCCTTGAGTCCGCAGGCCTACGCTCTATCCACCGAGCCAAACCGGTTAGGGCGAACCCGCAACCTTTTGGTGTATGGGATGCCACTCCAACCAACTGAGCCACCGTGGGAGGGCAAGGAGAGACTAATTTTGCTGACAGTATCGGGGAATGCCCTGTGGAGCTGGTAGATCTGACCAGGACCAGGATAAGGACTGAGGAACGGGGCTTCAAGATGGAAGTATGAGTTAAGAAGGAAGAGTGGGTCAGTGGGCCCAGATGAAGCAAAACAAAAGTACTTGGTCCTATAGTTTGGGGCTTTTGATGTGACCAGTGGTTATAATTGCAGCTGTCAAACATTTCTGGAAAACGCCGCTTTCAATCTGGCTTTGGGCGTGAGGGGAGGGGCAGGTCAGGGGCTGCAATGGTCTGCAGGGGCAACTACGGGGAGAGGGAGGACGGCGGACACCTTCGAGGGAGCAGGAGACTGACTGGCCAAGGTCGCCCACGAGGAGGCGGCTGCGGAACGGCGCTCGTGGGGACTCGGCCCACAGCTTCCCGGGTTCAGCCGACAAAGCTGACGCCACCTCCGCGCCCCGCCAGGCCCCGCCCAGGCCCCTCCCCGCGCCCCCGCCTAGGCCCCTCCCCGCGCCCCCGCCTAGGCCCTTCCCCGCCTCCTCCCCGCGCCCCGCCCCCCGCCCCGCCCAGGCCCCTCCCTGCGCCCCGCCCCGCGCCCCGCCCAGGCCCCTCCCCGCGCCCCCGCCTAGGCCCTTCCCCGCCTCCTCCCCGCGCCCCGCCCCACGCCCCGCCCAGGCCCCTCCCTGCGCCCCGCCCCGCGCCCCGCCCAGGCCCCTCCCCGCGCCCCCGCCTAGGCCCTTCCCCGCTTCCTCCCCTCGTCCCGCCCCGCGCCCCGCCCAGGCCCCGCCCCGCGCCCCGCCCAGGCCCCGCCCCGCGTTCTGTCCGCCCGGCGGAGGAGGGCCCTGGCGGTGGTTTGGCGCGGGGCTGGCCACCTTTCCTAGCCTCGTCCCGGGCGCCGAAGGCGGGAGGGAGCGGCGCCGGGTCCGCGGATGGCATGGCAGGGGCTCCGGGCGCCGCGGGCCAAGCCTCCCCCGAGCAGCTGGCTCCGGAGCAGCCCCAGCAGGGCTTCCTCGCCCGCTTCCTCGCCGACGACCAGAAGTGCCAGCTCATGCTCCTGAAGACGCTGCAGACCAGTAGGAGCCGACGGGAGGCTGGGGCCGCGGGTGGCGCCGAGAGCGGGGGCTCCGGGTCAGCCCCAGGGCGGCCCGGCCCGGGTTCTGGGCAGCTCAGCGGAGAGACCGGGCTGGGTGGGCATTATGGGGGCGGTGGTGGGGGGCCCTTATAAAGGAGGCCCTCTTTCTGCCTGTGGATGAATGGGGAAGCGGGGTAGGAGTTTGCCCTTTTCGGTCACACTCACTGGTCTGACAGATAATCTGATTTTGTGTAAGTTATGCAGCAATAGGTGGACTTCAGGTCTGGTGAAGCACAGTGTTGTTTTTTTTTAAATATATTTTTTATTGTTGATAAGGTGAAGCGGAGTTGTGAAGAGCCACTTAATTAAGGCATGCTTACTGCTGGCAGTGCAAAAACGACAGTTTTACAAACCTGCCCTTCGTTGGAAGGGGCCTGTAGCCTTCGTACATGGATGGGCTGCAGAGTGCAGGAACCCCTGAAATGGACTGGGAAACCGCGTGTGCATGCCCCTAAGTGCATTTTCTGGAGAGAGTTTATAGCTTCATTATATCCTCAAGACGCCACGACCCAAAACGGTTACGAGCCACTGCTGTGGGTTCAGTAAGGACACAGCTACCTGCCCACCAGTGCCTGTCTTCCCAGGGCCTTGCACTAGAGAGTTCTTAACTTATATACATTGACAAGTTTCCTTCAGACACATTTAGAAATCAGTCTCAAACGTACTTGTCCTAAAGCGAGGTTACTGATGCATAGTTGGCCAGTCACAGTTCAAAAGTCAGCCACCTGGCTCTGGCTGGGTAGCTCAGTTGGTTTGAGCATCATCCCCATTCAACAAAGCAGAGGTTCGATCCTGATCCCGGGTCTGGGCACATACAAGAAACAACCAATGAATGCATAACTAAGTGGAACAGCAAATCAGTGTTTCTCTCTCTCTCTCTGTGTTTCTCTCTCAAATCAACAATAATAAAAAACCCATCCACCCCAAGGTTTTCCAACGAGTTACCAGCATATAGGGAATCAAGGGAGGTGGGTGGAGGAAGGGGAGTAGAGGGAATAATGACATTGTATTTACAGTATGTATTGGGTACCTCCTAGGTTCTGGTGTGGGAAAATAAAATACCAAAATGACTAAAGACCTTGCTTTTAAGATGTTTCAGTGGAACCCGGTGGAAAGAACATGGGATGCAGATTAGACATTGGTTCAAATTCTGGTCCCTCTCCATTAGGTGTAGAAGAGCGATTTAACTCTCTGATCCCGCTATTCCTATCTGCAAAGAAGAAAGGGGAGGGGCGGGAGAGGCCTAAGAATACCTCTTGTAGGGTTGTGAGGAATAGATTTTATGAATGTAAAGTGCCAGCATATCAGGAGCTGAATAAAGGGCAGATGTTCTTGCAGTGGAAGAGCCAAGCGGCGGAGGAAAAAGTTGAGATAGGATGTGAGGTGCTGGACGTGAACCCCCGTGGGAATGAGCAGGCCTCAGCCTTCCACAGGGAGGGCTACTGGGAGAACCTGTTGGTGGTGTTAAAGCTTCAACCTACAGCTTTGAAATTCTATACCTGAGGCTGGGGTGACTGGAGAAACCAAGCCTCATGGGAGATTTTTGTTTTCTTTTTCTTCAAAGCAAATTGTGTGACCCTTCCGTCCCCAGGCTGATGCTCTGCCCCTGAGCAGCTGGCCAGGGCGGCTCTCTGTTTTTTGAGGCTACTCGTCTATTGTATCAAAAGCTTTAATTGTTGGGGAAAATCCTTTCTCATACTGAGTTGAAATTTGCCCCATCTAACTTCTACCCCGTGGTCCTTGTGCTATCCTCTTAAGAAATAGCAACTGAATCTATTCCCACACGGTACCCCTTTAAATCCTTGAAGCTACTGTGGTCCTAGTTATTTTTCTCCTTTCCGAGTCCACAAATCCTTTCTCGCGTCTTGCTGAACATAGTCCTGTGCTGTGCTAATCGCCTTCCCTCAAGGAAGAGCTTCAGCTGGCAGGTCCCGTGGAGTGTGGTACTCAGTCTGGGACCCGAGCTGCAGTGTGGTCTGACCCGATGGACAGCAGTGGGGCTACTTCCTGCGTGTCTCTGAATCTGGATGCTATGCTGCTGTTTGCTCCTATGGCTATGGCCCAAAATGCCCTCAGTCTTTGATCATTTAACTAAAATGGCCTTTAAAAACATATTTGAGATCATCTAAGATGTTTGGTAGCACCCATCTTGGTATTTGTATCAGTGCTTCATTTCATTAAAGTCTTGCTTTTATGTTAATTTAAGCCTGTCTTAAAAACAAAAACAAAAACCACCGTATTTTAATATAGTATAACTTCATTAAGATTTGTGAGTTGCTTTTTGATAATATCTTATACTGCTGTTTGGATAATTTAATTGGCTGTTTATTCAATTAGCATACATAATCGAATCAATATCTTTTTAGATCCATATGTCAAACTTCTGCTTGATGCCATGAAACGCTCTGGTTGGTAAGTAAATCTTTTTGAAGTGCTGCTCTATGTTCTGCCTGCTGAAAACAAAGTCCCAAACAGTGGAACCACTTATATTTCACTTTAGCCACAGAGCCTCTTCTTTCTTTTTTTAAAAAATTACTTTTTTATTGATTTCAGAGAGGAAGGGAGCGGGAGAGAGAGATAGAAACATCAATGATAAGAGAGAATCATGGATCGGTGCCTCCTGCATGCCCCCTACTGGGGATTGTGCCTGCAACCCCGGCACGTGCCCTTGACTGGAATCAAACCCGGGACCCTTCAGTCCGCAGTGGGACGCTCTATCCACTGAGCCATAGCAGCTAGGGCCACAAAGCCTTTTCCATATGGTAGATGGTAGTGATTGGCTGCATTCTCTCCAGACAAGCCTTATGCTTTTCAGACATCTGCTTTAACTCTATATCTCTGGCTCTACCGTTCACCTTGGTTATTTATTAAACACAATACTTAAAACCTTTCTTGTAAGTAATTACTAAACCTGGCTTTCCCACTATGCCAGCCTCAGCATTCTCCTAAATGCAGAACAGATCTCAGCTGGTTATGTCAGAACTGTCCAGGTGTTGTTTAACTTTGAGGGTATTAAGGGAAGTGACTTTTGATCCACTTCTTACCATTCTGGCCCAAGGACAGGAACCCCATCATATTTCCAGTGTGGTCTTAATTAGTTGACCAAATGCTCTGTGGAATCATAACGTTCATAGAATTTGAACTAGGATAGATGTCAGAGGTAATATCCTTATTTTACAGATGAAAAGGCTGAGTCCTGAGGGTGTTGAGTTGCTTTCCCGGTGCTTCCTGTGTGTCAGTGTGGAGGGGATTTGATGCGGGCGTCCTGGCCCAGGGCAGCTCCCTGTGCCACGTGCACACTGCTTCTGGACATCGTCTCCCATTCCTTCTTGCCTTTTAGTGCCGTTAACAGAGAAAGACACTTTTCTTGTGAAGACTGTAATGGGAATGTCAGTGGAGGCTTTGATGCGTCTGTGTCTCAGGTAGGCATTTTTGCCAACTTGTTTTCTTTCCTCCCATTTCTCCTGAGGACCTTCCCCATGCTGGGGATCGTTCGGTAGACTGGGTGTGGGATTCAAAAAAGTGAATTAGTCATGGTCCTTACTCTTAAGGAGCTCACCTCTTCACAGGGGAGATAAGACATGAACACAGGCCAGGACACAAAGGGAGGCAGGTTAGAGTATTTTAGGTGGGCATGGTTGCCACAATGGGGCAGTGACATGATTGACTGAAAGGTGCCCACTGATGCAGCTAGAGGTTATAGAGCCTCTTCAGGGCAAAGAAGACAAAGACTGTTGCCCACACAGGGGAAGCATGAGCCGAGGTGGCGTGTTGGGAAAGAAAAAGGTGTATTTGTGGAATGGCATGTCGTCTGGTTTGCTGGAGGGCAGGATTACACGGGAATTAGGGGAGATAGGATTGGAATGAAGGAAAGACATGTGGTGGGAGGCTTTGAATGCTAAGCTAAAGAGTTTCACCTTTACATGGTGAGCAGTGATATACACCTTTGACAATTTTGATGAGGGGAGTGAGATTTCTCATTTGTAAAACATGAGTAATGATTGTATCTAAGCCTCATTAGCTGTGGGGCGTGGGCAAGTTTTTGCCTTATTTTCAGTCTCCTCACTTGTAAATTAGTAATCACAATACCTATAGCGCTCAGATTGGGTCTTGGTAAATTCATTGCCCCCCTAGGATTAAATAGAGTGGATATTTTGAACGTTCATCTTACTTCTCAGCAGTTTTGAACACAGTGAGCACCCTCTTACATTTTTTTTTAAATTAAAATTGTATTGTGAAGCATCTCATTTATACAGAGAGGAAAAAACCTATATGTACATTTTTGGTCATAATAAAGAATGAATACTTGTGCAACTGCCACCCAGATGTGAGAGAGAGAGCGTTGCCAGGACTTTGGAAGCCCGTGTGCCCCTCTTAGATCACATGATCTCTCCTTCCTTATTCTAACTCTTGTGGTACTCACCCCCTGCTTTCTGAATTGCTTAAACATCCAACAATGTGTTATTTAGTTGCCTGCTCTTAAGGTTGATTCATGGAATACTTTGAGTTATAGGTAATACTTCGTAGTTTTATGAAATCATACAGTATATCATCTTCTGCAACATTTCTTTTGTTCAGCATTGTGAGATTCTTCCACGTTGCTGTGTATACTTTTGGTTTATTTAGTTTCACTGTTGGATAGTATTCATGGTGTGTCTGTACTACAGTTTACCCTATCTAATATTGATTCTTTCCAACTTTGTTATTTTGAGCAACGCTGCTGTGAATATTTTTTAACTTTTCTCCTGGTGCACATGTGCAAAAAGTTACTGCAAGGTATATATTTAGGAGTGGAATTGCTGGGTCATATGGTATGCGTACATTTGACATTAGCAGGTCATGCCAAACACTTTTCTCCCCATGGTGCCTGGTGTACAGCACTCTTCTGGTAGTTCTTTTGCTAGCTCACCTTTCTCTGTCAGCCCTTCAATGTTGAAGTCCCTTAATTCTTGGTGTTAGAGCCTTTCTTTTTGACTCTATACTCTGCCAAGGGGATCTTATTTATTTTCCTAGGTCAGAGCTCTCCTTTGAACTCCACATTTGTATATCCAAGTGCCTACTTAATACCCAGTCTTGGTTGCCTTAAAGGCACCTCAGATCTGACCTGTCCAAGTCCAGATTAATTATTATTTTTTTTCAGATTGATGATTTTTACCATCCCCTACCCCACCCAACCTGGTCTTTTAGTTTTGCATATTTCAGTTGAATGGTACCACCATCTATCCTATTATACAAACCAGAAATTCAGTATCATTCTTGATACCTCTGATTCCCTTTCCATATTCTATCCATCACCAAATTTTTAGTATATTTTTAAATTGATTTACTAGCCGAAACCGGTTTGGCTCAGTGGATAGAGCGTCGGCTTGCGGACTGAAGGGTCCCAGGTTCGATTCCGGTCAGGGGCATGTACCTGGGTTGCAGGCACATCCCCGGTGGGAGGTGTGCAGGAGGCAGCTGATCGATGTTTCTCTCTCATCGATGTTTCTAACTCTCTATCTCTCTCCCTTCCTCTCTGTGAAAAATCGATGGAATATATTTAAAAAAAAAAATAAATTGATTTACTAGAGGAAGGGAGAGTGAGAGAGAGAAACATCAATGATTCTATCTCTCTGGGGATTGGACCCGCAACCTGGACATGTGCCCTTGTCTAGAATCGAATCCAGGACCCTTTAGTCTGCAAGCTGACTCTCTAGCCACTGAGCCAAACCAGCTAGGGCTATCACCAGATTCTTTAAAAAATATATTTTTATTGATTTCAGAGAGGAAGGGAGAGAGAGAGAGATAGAAACATCAATGATGAGAGAGAATCACCCACTGTCCACCTCCCTCATGCTCCACATCGGGGATTGAGCCCGCAATCCGGGCATGTGCCCTGACGGGGAATCAAACCATGACCCTCTGGTTCATAGACTGATGCTCAACCACTGAGCTACGGCGGCCGGGCCCATCACCAAATTTTATCTAATTTACCTCCTAGATAACATTGTTGGCTTCCTCTATCCTAGCTCAGGTCCCATTACCTCTTGCCTAGAGTACTTCACTAGCCTTCAGCTAGTCTCTCTGCATCAGTTTTGGTCATCTTCTTGTTTTACCAACTACAGTCAAAGGAATAAAAACAAAATAAAACCAAAGCACCCCCCATTTCACTACTTCCTTTCAGTGACTTTCCACTGCTCTCAGGATAAAGGCAAGGCGTTCAGTTATTTGGCCACTGCTGACCTCCCCAGCCTTATCTGATGCCCACCACCTCAAACTCTGTGCTTCAGAAACATAAGCCTGCTTCTCAAACGTTCTGTTCCTCCCACCCTCCCCATGCCCTTTCCCTCGGTGTTCTCTGGTATGCTCCCTCCCCCCTCCTCAAATTTACCTACCATTCGCCCATTAGATCCCAGTTTAAACATTCCTTCTGCAGAGAAGCCTTCCCCAGCCTCCAGACCAGGCCAGGTTCTCTCATTGTAGGTACTCATGCCAACCTGGGTTTTTCTTCATGACAGCTGTCGTTGCATGCATTTAAACATTTTGGTAAATAATGATTAATTTCTATCTCCGTTAGTAGATTATAAATCTGCTAAAAGGTCTCCATAAATATCAGTTGAATAAATGGATGTTGAATGGTAACTATGATTAGGATCTCTCATGTCTTTATTATTCTTATAGGGTCCTGCTCAGTGTGCCGTGGGCTTTTTGCACTTCTTTCTGAAGGTCTTTCTGAGCATTTTTTTTTCTGGCAATTCTAGTAGAGTGGGACAGTGGTGGTCATTCATTGTTGATTCATTGCTCATTCAGAACCTCAATCAGAAGCATTTTTAACTATATTCTCATTGAATTCTCATAATTCTATGAGGTAGGTACTGTAATGATTTCCTTTCATAGTTGAGGAAACTGAGGCACAGGGAAGGTAGGAAACTTGCCCTCGGTCATCGAATTAGTAAGGAATGGGGCTAGAATTTGAATCTGTCAGCTTCTTCCGCAGTCCACACTCTAAATACAATGCTGTGGAGTCCAAGACACACTGACACAGTCAGCCCAGGAGGACAGTGTGTGAATACGTGTCCTCAATCTAAGTGCTGTTATAGTCCAGAGAGGAGGGAGGGGAGAAGTTAGTCACTGGGAAGGCTTAATGGAGCATGTGGTTATACTGGACCTTGACGGTAGAGAGTGGTGGGGTCAGTGGAGAAAAGTGGGTGGAGGCAATGCAAGCAGGTAAGTCCCCCTCATGTGTGGGAGAGGATGGCATCCATGAAATGAGAGTAGATTTTAGACATAACTGAACTTCTCTTATTTTGGTGCCTCCTAGATTGTTTTGTGCCAGAATAATATCCGTAATCAGGCCCATATGAACAGAGTGGTCACCCACGAGCTCATTCATACGTTTGATCATTGTCGTGCTCATGTCGACTGGTTCACCAATGTCAGACATTTGGCCTGCTCAGAGGTGAGTTTTATTGTAAACGATATCTTTCCCCCACTGCAGAACACTGTGTTTGAACTATTTATTAAAGTATTTTATTTAAACACTAGAGGCCTGGTGCACGAATTCGTGCACCAGAGGTATCCCTGGGCCTGGCCTGAGGGATCAGTCTGAAACCGACTCTCTGACATCCCCCGAGGGGTCCTGTGCCAGGGTTCTTTTTTTTTTTTTTAATTTATTTTTATTTTTTTTTATTTTTATTTTATTTTATTTTATTTTATTTTTTTTAATATTTTTTATTGATTAAGATATTACATATGTGTACCCTCTACCCCCCCTCTCCCCGCTCACCCCCTCACCCCCCCGTTGTCCGTGTCCATTGGTTAGGCCTATATGCTTGCATATAAGTCCTTTGGTTGATCTTTCCCCCTTGCCCCCACCCTCCCCTACCTTCCCTCCAAGGCCCGACAGTCCAATCAATGCCTCTCCGTCTCTGGATCAGTCCTTGTTCATCAGTTTATGTTGTTCATTATATTCCACAAATAAGTGAGATCTTGTGGTATTTATCCGCTCTCCAGTTCCATCCATGCTGTGGCAAATGGTAAGAGTTCCTTTTTCTTCTTCCTCTTCTTAAAGAATACCTTTCAGCTTTTCATATAATGCTGGTTTGGTGGTGATGAACTCCTTTAGCTTATTCTTATCCGTGAAGCTCTTTATCTGACCTTCCATTCTGAATGATAGCTTTGCTGGATAAAGTAATCTTGGTTGCAGGTTCTTGCTATTCATCTCTTTGAATATTTCTTGCCACTCCCTTCTGGCCTGCATGGTTTCTGTTGAGAAATCAGCTGACAGTCGGATGGGTACTCCCTTGTAGGTAACAGACTGTCTTTCTCTTGCTGCTTTTAAGATTCTCTCTTTATCTTTTGCTCTTGGCATTTTAATTATGATGTGTCTTGGTGTGGTCCTCTTTGGATTCCTTTTGTTTGGGGTTCTCTGCGCTTCCTGGACTTGTAAGTCCATTTCTTTCACCAGGTGGGGGAAGTTTTCTGTCATTATTTCTTCAAAAAGGTTTTCAATATCTTGCCCTCTCTCTCCTTCTGGTACCCCTATAATTCTGATGTTGGTACGCTTGAAGTTGTCCCAGAGGTTCCTTACACTATCTTCATATTTTTTGAATCTCTTTTCTTTTTTCTTTTTCGGTTGGGTATTTTTTGTTTCTTTGCATTTCAAATCTTTGACTTGATTCTTGGGATCCTCTTGTCTGCTGTTGGAGCTCTGTAAAGTATTCTTTATTTCAGTCAGTGTATGCATAATTTCTAATTGGTCCTTTTTCATGACCTCCATGGTCTCACCATACTCCTTGAGGGATTCATTAAATTTATCGGCGGTTTCCATAAAATTCTTGACAAACCTTATAAACGTGGCCTTGAACTCTATATCCAGTCGTCTGGCCTCCTCCGTTTCTGCCAATTGTGACCTGTTTCTTTGTCTCCGCATTTTGGCTGCTTCCCTGTGTTGATAGAGTGGCCTGTGCGCCAGGTGTCCTGTAGGGCCCAGTGGCTCAGCCTCCCCAGTTACCCGGGGTGGACACTCTTGGTGCACTCTTGGTGCCTCGCTTGTTGTAGGATCACTGGGAGGAATTGACCTCCAGGCCAATTGGCTGTGGGAAGCAGCTGTGTCTGAAGTGGGAGAATGGTCCCCCTCTGACCACTGGGTACAGTGGCTCCTGGATCTAAGGAGGTGCTAATTCAGCCCCTGCCTGAGGCCACACAGCAGGAACTACGAAGAGGCTCAGCTGTGAAGCAATGCAAGCCGCTGTGGGGCCTTGGGCCTTCTCTTGGAAGTTCCGGGTCTGGCTGGCCCGGCTGCAGTTAGGTAATTATCAGGTTGCAAAGTTCTGGGGCATTCACATGCAAAAGCCTCTGCCGCAGCCCGGGTGGGGCGGGGTCTCAGGGAGGCAAAAGGCCCGAGAAAGAAGCTATGGCTGATTCTCCGCGCCCGGAGTCGCGCGTCTCAGTGTCCCGGCAATGGCTGCAAGCACCTCCGAGGGAAATCTGCCCCCAAGTTCGCCCGCTGCCACCTGAGAGAGCAGCCTCTCCCCGTATGAGACCTGGGTCCCCAGAGACTTCCCGGAACCGGAGATCAGAGCAGTCGGGAGCTTGTGATTCAAAAAGACAGCCGCGTCCTCAGGTGCCACCCCCTTTCCGCGCGCGCGAGCCGCCGCGTACCTCTGCACTCAGCCTCCGCAGCTCCTCTGGCTCTCAGCGTGCTTTTCTTTTCTTCTAGTTGTAGAAATTACACTCAGCCAGCCTTCCTGTTGTTTTGGATGATGTTTGCTCCGTCCTTTGGGCTAATTTTCAATTGTTGTGGGAGGCGACTATTTCCCGGTGTTTATCTATGCCGCCATCTTAGTTTCTCCCTCCTGTGCCAGGGTTCTTGTCCCAGCATCAAGAAGGGTTCAGGAATCTGGAAACGGCTGTGCGTAGATGACATAGGAATCCAGAGACTAATGTAAATTTTTGAAAGGCATTGGGGGTCAGAGGACCTTCAGCTAAAGGAACTTATGACTCCCTCCTTGTCTAGGACCCTTGCTTTTATTCACACAATTTGTCCTGAGGCAAGGTGGAGATAATACACTTCAAAGGGTAAGGTTTCAAAGGGTACAGAAGCATTGTCAGTTTGAGGAATAGCCTATGGCTGTTCAGGTGTTTGGTCAGTAGGAGGCAATCACATGTAGACTAAGATGCCCTTTAACTGTCTGGCAGCCACAATCAGTTTCCTATTCAGGTTTGGGGAAATGCCTTTAGCCATTCCCAACAGGTGACTACATGTGTGACTCAACCCTGTTGAATCCCCAAGTTTCATCAACCTTTTGATGAAACTCTTAAAATTATGACATGCTGGAATTGGTTCCCGGCAGTCCTGGATTGTGAGAGGGCACAGGCCAGGCCGAGGGACCCCACCGGTGCACGATTGGGGCTGGGGAGGGACGCAGGAGGTTGGCCAGTTGGGGAGGGACTTGTTTAGATTCCATACTTCAGTAAGTGAAAGAGGGCTCCAGGGTGTGTCCAGCTTGTCTTGCTCAGTCCCAATCGATCGGCTGGACCCCAGCAGCAAGCTAACCTACCGTTTGGAGCGTCTGTCCCCTGGTGGTCAGTGTACATCATAGTGACTGGTCGACTGGTCAACTGTCTGCCCCCTGGTGGTCAGTGCACATCATAGTGAGTGGTTGAACAGACTTAGCACAACATTAGCATATTATGCTTTGATTGGTTGAACGGCCAACTGGACGACCAAACACTTAGCATATTAGGCTTTTATTATATAGGATACTCCTTCTCTTACTGTGATAGCTCCATGTTAGTCTTGAATTTCTGTTTCTAACTATTGAATACAAATTTTTGAGACATAACAAATTTTAAGTATTTTTTTTAGAATTGTATTAAATATAACCTTTTAAATCCTAATAATAATAATTAACTTTAATTATAATAAACTATTTCTTATGGAATAAACTATATAACAAAAAAATTAAGGGCAGTTAACATTTACTGAGGGCTATGTGCCAAACACTGTTCTGTTTGTGGATTCTTTTTTTTGAAGTGAACATATCCTCAAGATTTTATTGTTACATAATAAAACAAAATACGAAGCTTAGAACTAGATCACTAGGCCCTGTCTCTCCTTATCTCCTCCTAGTTCAAAGTGCTTGCATCTCTTAATAGCCAGTGTTCTCTTAGATCTTCAGTAGGGCTCAACACATTCAAGCCTCAGCACAATCTTCTTTAAACAAATTTTAAAAAATGTATTGATTTTATTATTTTAAAAATTTTTTGTTGAAAGTATTATATATGTCCCCTTTTCCCCCCATGGGCCCCCTTTACCCTCCCCCCTCCGCCCCAAGAAAGAGAGAGAGAGAGAGAGAGAGAGAGAGAGAGAGAGAGAGAGAGAGAGAAACGTTGATTTGTTGTTCCACTTATTTAGGCATTTATTGGTTGATTCTTGTATGTGCCCTGACTGGGGATTGAACCCATAACCTTGGTGCGTTAGGACAAATGCTCTAACCAACTGAGCTAACTGGCTAGAGCTTCAGCACAAACTTCTGTGTAGTTTTAGCCTTTTTGTGGAAAATCAGCTTAGTCTGCCCACCACAGCTGCACTGCTTCCTGTCGTAATGCCGCTTTCCCTGTGCACAGAGAATCCTTGCCTGGCTTGTATTGTTACTTTGTGGGGTTTATGCTCGTCCCACTTTTTACAGAAAATCCAGCGGGTTTTAGGAACGTTCTCCATGTTTGCGAGAGCGCTGTCGGCACGGAAAGTGTTTGTGGATCATAGTTACAACAGCCCATGGAAGCGGATACTATTATCCTCATGTAATATCTGTGGAAAGTGAGGCACTTGTTTAGATTCCATACTTCAGTAAGTGAAAGAGGCAGTTTTACAACCAGGGTCCCTAATTGGCTTTTGTGCTGCTTTCTATAGGTAAAGATCCTTTCTTGCTCTAGAGTAAAGCATAAAAAGATATTTATCAATAAGCACTTTGGATTGCTCTAAAAAATATACTTATAAATATAAATATATTCCTAGAGAGACATAAGTATTTCATACTTGCATTTCATTAATCAAAGAATGCAATGTATTGAGAAGTTAAAAAGCTAATATAAACTTCAAGCTTATATTTTATAACTTAGATTATTTTCTCTTTCCCTTAAATTAATAAGCAGCCTCACTGCATCTAATTATAACTCATTATTTGGAGAGTAGACTGAATCCTGAGTTTTCTTTTTTTTTTTGACTTTATTGTTGACACTATTACAGATGTCACCCCTCACCTATTGCCCATCTCCACCCATCCTCTGCTCCCCCTTTCCTCTGGCCATCACCACACTGTTGTCTGTGTCTGTGGGCTAGGCATATATATTCTTTGGCTAATCCCTTCACCTTCTTTCATCCAGTATTGTATTAAATATAACCTTTTAATATAACCTTTTAACCCCTCCCGCCCCGTCCCTCCTGACAGCTGTCAGTCTGTTCCATGTATCCCTGCCTGTGTTTCTCTTTTGCTCATCAGTTTATTTTGTTCATTGGTGAATCCTGAGTTTTTAAATAGGTCTCTCTCGGGTATTATGAGACTTACTGCCTGTTGGCTAAAATGTGTAAGTGCCTTGAGCTCTTCAGAGGAATAAGACCGTGTTATTGTGAAGTAACATGAAGTGGGTCATTCTGTTTGCTATGAATTAGCAAAAATGTGGCCAGGTTAGCTGTAGAATCTATGTGGGTAGTTCCAAGATTTTTTTCATCTATTAAAGCTGCTTTTTACTTAAAAAATGTAGTAAATTAGAAAATATGTCCTAACTTCAGGTTGTCATGCACACCCAGCCCAGTGCCTTTGGCAGTGTCTGTCATAGCTCATGGATAGCTGCTCTCTTTCTTACCTGAAGAACTTCTGGAGTCAATAGAGTTTAAAAAATTCTTTCAAAAAAGTCTTAACAGTTATTCTGATCTCAGAAAAGCATGCTACTTTTATATATTCTTTTACAATTAAAAAGATTGGTTGTTATAAAGGTATAGAGCATGGGCACTTATTTCTTTTCGTTTGCCTTCTGTCTGTGTGATAGATTCGAGCTGCTAACCTCAGTGGAGACTGCTCACTTGTGAATGAAATATTCAGGCTACGTTTTGGATTAAAACAACACCATCAGGTAAAAACTAACATGAAGTCACTTATCTTTAAGAGTCTAAGAGTGGAAATAATGAATAAAGAAATGAGAAGTACATTTAGTATTTGAAACTTGGAAGAACTACTTACATGAAATGAATACAAACTGTATACCGTTTAAGCCAAAGAGATGGAATTTAGTTCTGTTTTATAATTATGGGTGAGCTGTGTGCCTGACTGAGAGATTTTAATAGTGAGAAGAACTATTATGATCTCGCTCCTGGGACACTTGTGGATGGGGTAGATAAGGAGTGGAAGTGAAATCACAGCCTGTCTTACTGTTACCCTAGCAGTCCTGGGCTTACATTTTTAAACTACCACTGTATTCTCAAGATAAAGAAGTAATACTTTTCAGAAGAGACTTCACTGCGGCACAGGTTATGGCGGTGTATTAGTGCGCCTTTGAGGGATGTATGACGTCATAGCAAAGTTTTGGATTAATACAGGTTGAATATGATCACATTGTTTGCAGGTAGTTTTTATTGTGCGCTAACAGGTGGCGCGGGCCATTTTTGCTAATTTTTTGCGCAAATGGCAACGTTCAGTAAAATTACGATAACTTTAGTTTACGTATTTATACATTACCCGCATTCTACCGCTAGTCTATAAAAAACGTATTAATACGTGTCCTGCGCTCTACTACTTACAGTCAACATAAAACGTATAAATACATTTCCCGCATACAATGTGTGATAAACTGAGCTGAGAGGGGTTTTGTAGACAAAACTAAACAAAACGAATAACAAAACCCCAAAAGGAAATTAGAGGCGAGATCATCCTGTTAGAGAGCTTCGCTATCATGTCATACATCTATCCGCCACAGATGGACATGGGGAGAGGAGCATGGAACCGATGGACTGATAATGAATGTGAGCAGTTCTGCCCATAGCAGCCAAGGGGCTCTGAGCCCACACTTAGGGAAAGGCTGGTGGGAGACTTTCTGTGGAAAGAGCGTGCTGGGCCGATTTGTGAGGGTCACGAGCATCAGGATAGCAGTTCCAACCGGATAGTAGATGCAAAAAAGGGTAGGCTTGGAACAACAACAGAGAGACCCTTGGTTCTCTAGCGAAGAGTCACTCATCTCTAGGGTGGAGGGAAGAAAATCCAGTGAACTAAGAGAAGGTGTGAGCTTGTGAATGGGAGCTAGAGGAGGAGCCTGCTGCTTGGAGAGGGTAATGCCTTAGGTAAGGCTGTTACGCTTTCAGCCTGTGTGAGTCAGCTTAGTGATACGGCGCTGAGCTGCTGTGCCACATGTCTCTGTGCCCTGGGATCCCTGCGCCTCCCCTCCAGTAAATACAGCTTGGGCTGCATTTGGATGGCCTGTGTGTTCTGGCTCTCAGCGGGAAGGGTGGAAGAAGCAATGTGGTTAAAGCATGTGATCCAGGGCCCAGCGTCTTTGAAAGAGAAGTCTCTCCTTTTTTTTAAAAAAAAAACTTGGGTAGCAGCAGCAGAAAATGAATAGAGCTAGCAACAGAAAGTAACTGTGGGGAGGTAGTGGGGGCCTGGTTGAGGGAGAAGAGTGTTAGGGAATGGAGTTCTGCTTTTGTACCCAAGAAGCATAAACATCAGCCCAGCTGGCGTGGCTCAGCGGTTGAGCATGGGCCTATGTACCAGGAGGTCACAGTTCGATTCCTGGTTGGGGCACATGCCCAGGTTGCGAGCTTGATCCCCAGTGTGGGGCATGCAGGAGGCAACTGATTAATGATTCTCTCTCATCATTGATGCTTCTGTCTCTCTCTTCCTCTCCCATCCTCTCTGAAATCAATAAAAATATATTTAAAAAAAGAAGCATAGCCGAAACCGGTTTGGCTCAGTGGATAGAGCGTCGGCCTGCGGACTGAAAGGTCCCAGGTTCGATTCCGGTCAAGGGCATGTACCTTGGTTGCGGGCACATCCCCAGTGGGGAGTGTGCAGGAGGCGGCTGATCGATGTTTCTCTCTCATCGATGTTTCCAACTCTCTATCTCTCTCCCTTCCTCTCTGTAAAAAATCAATAAAATATATTAAAAAAAAAAAGAAGCATAAACATCAACCACAGTAACTGATTGTAAATTTGCACACTTTTTTTTTTTTAAATATATTTTATTGATTTTTTACAGAGAGGAAGGGAGAGAGAGAGTTAGAAACATCGATGAGAGAGAAACATCGATCAGCTGCCTCCTGCACATCTCCTACTGGGGATGTGCCCGCAACCCAGGTACATGCCCTTGACCGGAATCGAACCTGGGACCTTTCAGTCCGCAGGCTGACGCTCTATCCACTGAGCCAAACCGGTTTCGGCAAATTTGCACACTTTTAACAGAAATTTATTACATCTACAAAGAAGTGAATCTCAATTGTGATCTATACTTGTATCTCCCTGTGTCTCCAGGAGACAAATTTTTACCACCACTACCCCCCCGAAGGGGAGAAATTTCCTCTGTGGCAATTGTGGTTGTGGCTTCGTACCAATCTTCCTCCTTATTCCTTTATGCCTAGGGTTTATTTTAAAAATCAGTGTTTGGTGTAATTTAGATTGAGAAGCACTGTTTTATATTCCAGTATCAGTGAGCATCTCCAGGCTGGGCATGCTGACCAGGCCAAGTAAAACTGGGAACATGCAGAGAAAATCAATGATTGACAGGATGCACAGCCTTCAGAACCAGTGTTTGGTTATTTTTCAGGAAAATGTTAAATGCCATTGTTTTGAGTTTTCGTTTGGGCCTGTGGGGAAATACAATGAGTAAAAGCTCTTCAAGAATTGGAATGGTAGGACCTTATCTTTCTTTCTTTCCTTTTTCAAATTAAAAAAATATATTTTTATTGATTTCAGAGAGGAAGGAAGAGGGAGAGATAGAAACATCAATGATGAGAGAGAATCACTGATTGGCTGCTTCCTGCATGCCCACCACTGGGGATCAAGCCTGCAACCCAGGCATGTGCCCTGACTGGGAATTGAACCGTGACCTCCTGGTTCATAGGTTGATGCTTAACCACTGAGCCACACTGGCTGCGTGACCTTATATTTCTTAAAATATTTAGAATACTGAAAAATTCTGGTCTATTATAATGTAACATTAGGTAAATTATCTTCTTAGAAAGAACACTTGAACACCCATGCAAAGAACACTCAGAAACCAACAAAAAAAGTTTGATTTGTTTTTCCCCTGAAAAATGAAGACATCTTCAAACTATGTGTATATATGTGTGGTTTTCTATTGCTTGCAGGGGATAATGTTTCTCTCAAAGGAAAAGTTACTTAGCATTGCTCAATGCAAAGGAAGAGAGTTACAGAAGTAAAGTATATTTTACCTTTATTTAAATTTTATTAAAAATCCAACCAGAACCTTGTTTATCCACTTTTCTGTGATTTTGCCAACTGGGGGTTATTGTTTGGCAAGCACTGTCTAGAACTTCAGAGAATGACATCTGCTTATGTTATTGGAAAGGATGAGAAGATTGAAAGAGGTTTTACTTATACCTAAATAATTTTTAGAGTGAGCTAATTTCTTTTTTGGAATGACAGAATGAAATAATAGAAAAATAAGTTTTTTTTAAAAAATATATTTTTATTTATTTCGGAGAGAAAGGGAGAAAGAAAGAGAGAAACATCAATGATGAGAGGGAATCATTGATTGGCTGTCTCCTGAATGCCCCCCCCACTGGGGATTGAGCCAGCAAGTCAGGCATATGCCCTTGACCGGAATTGAACCCAGGACCCTTCAGTCCACAGGTCGACTCTCTATCCACTGAGCCAAACCAGCCAGGGCAAAAATGAGTGTTGATTATGGTTCAGATATTATATAAAATGTTATTATTTCATGGTTAAATTTTCATATAAAACTAAAGCCACACCCTTTTTTTTTTTCTCTTTAGACGTGTGTCAGAGACAGAGCCATTCTTTCTATCCTGGCTGTTAGGAATGTCAGCAAAGAAGTAGCTGAAAAGGCTGTTGATGAAGTTTTTGAATCTTGTTTCAATGACCATGAACCTTTTGGAAGGATCCCACATAACAAGACATATGCAAAATATGCTCACAGAGACTTTCAAAACCGTCATCGGTATTACTCAAATATATGAAGGCAATGACATTTTATATTACAGAGCCTCAGTGATCATGAAGAAAATATGGTTCTCAGGTGCACAAATGTATAAAACATAAATGATCAATTAAATACAGATAAGACAGAAGATGCTGATCCTAGTATATTATCAGAAAATGTAACTCTGGTGAAAAATGGAACTGCCTTAAACTTCAAGGCAAAAATTATATCTGTATAGCTAACCATTCGGTGAATAAGGCAAATCAATTACATTTTTGTATTTTCTACATTGTACTTGTGTTTTTGATTTTTGTGATTTTATTTTTATTACATACTAGAGGCCCAGTGCACGGATTTGTGCACCGGTGGGGTCCCTTGGCCTGGCTTGTGCCCTCTCGCAATCCAGGAACCCTAGGGAGATGTCAGAGAGCTGGTTTTGGCCCGATCCCCGCAGGCCAGGCAGAGGGGACCCCACAGTGCACGTGCACCGGGCCTCTAGTATGCACATAAGATCTTTGGTTAATCTCTTCCTGCCCTCCTCCCTCCCCCCTTCCCTTTGAGATTCATCAGTCTATTCCATGTTTCCATGCCTGTGGTTTCCGCTCCTGTGTTGAGTGTCTGCCCCCTGGTGGTTAGTGCGTGTCATAGCTACCAACTGGTCAGCCAGTCGGCCGGTCGCTTAGGCTTTTATATATATAGATGATTATTTTAATATTTGATTAAGAAAACTGTGAAGTGGTACCTTGTATAATGTTGATAGGAGACCACTGTTGGTATTTACATTAAGTGTAAAGAAAAATGTACTGATTTTATTTATAGGACATTTGTTGAGATGTTATGATCAAAACATTTAATGAATGAAAGTTGGAAATAATTCACTCAATGATCAATGCCTACCCCACTCTCTGTTCTTCTTTCCACATGTATGTGGAGACTATATGGTTCAGTTTTCTGGGGACAGTTTTTTAAAAATACGTTTTTTTTGATTCTTTTTTCTTTCTTTTTTTTAAATTTTAAGTGAGAGAAGAAGGGAGAGGAATAGAGAGATAGAAACATTGATGAGAGAGAAACATTAATCGGCTGCCTCCTGCATGCACCCCACTGGGGATTGAGCCCACAACCAGGAGTCGACTGGTGACCTCTTGGTTCATGGGTTGTCCCTCAACTGCTGAGCCATACCAGCTGGGTGTTTTCTGGGGACAGTTTTGATTAGATTTTTTAATTTTTTAAAGGTTTATTGCCCTAGCCGGTTTTGCTCAGTGGATAGAGCATTGGCCTGTGGACTAAAGGGTCCTGGGTTCAATTCTGATGAAGGGCACACTCGTGGGTTGTGGGCTCGATCCCCAGTAGGGGATGTGCAGGAGGCAGCCGATCAATGATTCTCATCATTGATGTTTCTATCTCTCTCTCCCCCTTCCTTCCTCTCTGAAATCAATAAAAATATATTTAAAAAAGAGAATAGTTAATTGATTTTTAGAGAGAGAGGAAGGGAGAAGAGAGAAACATCCATGCGAGAGTGTAACATCGATTGGCTGCCTCCTATGTGCCTCCCACTAGGGATCGAGTCTGCAACCTGGGCATGTGGCCTGACCAAGAATCAAACCGGCAACTCTTCCATGAATGGGATGATGCCCCACCAATTGAGTCACACTGCCAGGGCTTTCTTTATTTTTAGTAAAGGCCAGTACAGTAAATTCACAATGCAATTTAAATTTTATACATATATATATATATACATACATATATATATATATATACACATATATATTTATACATATATATATTTAATCCTCACCTGAGAATATGTTTTTTAGAGAGAGAGAGGAAGGGGGAGAGAGAGAGAGAAACATTGATGTGAGAGAGAAACATTGATTAGTTGCCTCCTGTCTGAACCTCGACCGGGGATCAACCCACAACCTAGGTATGTGCCCTGACTGGAAATTGAACCCACAACCTTTTTGGTATATGGAATGATGCTCCAAGCAACTGAGCCACTTGGCCAGGGCTAATTTTTATATATTTATAAGATTTTTCACATAATCATTCTTAAATATTTTGTTAAGTCCTGATCTGAGTTTTGAATTCAGAAAACATGGTCCTTTTATCTGTCCCTCTTTTTTTCTTTTTTAATCTGACCCTCTTAACTGGTAACTGCGTCTTCTAGCTGTCTCAGCAAACATCTCTTGGCCTATGTCCATACTGAAAGACACTGTGTGTATAGGTGGTTAATTAAAGGTTCAAACATAATGAAGTTAGCAGGATTCTTTTTTTTGAGCTAAAATTTGATTAAATATAAATTATAAAGTGATAACTCAAGCTTAATAACTTATTAAACATTAAAATATGGTTTGAAGATTCTTGGGAAGATGGTGGAATAGCAAGCAACAAATCTGTCTCCCCACCTAGATAAAATTATACTGACAGAATCTGTTTAATGTAAATATTTTGGACTTCTAGAGTCTATTGAAGGCTTGTAACTTCCAGGGGGAGGGTTGGGAGGTAAATTGAAGCTAATTTTGGCCATTTTCAGCTGTTAGCACAGTAGTAGTTACTCATCTGTCACTAGTGTGCTTTGTGGCAGGTAGCTATGCATGTTTTCCCAAAACAGCTTGTATACAGATTGTGGGAACCAGACAGGAGGGGTGGGGGCAAAAAGCCCCCTGTCCTCCATATATTTGGGATCTGCTCTGATTGCTCATTGCTGCTTCTTTTCACAGAGGTTCATACAGAGAGATGGTGGCATTGTTACACTTCCTCCCATTTTTGCAAACTGCTTCTCATCTGTCTGAAATGACCTACAATGTACTATTTAAAGGGCTGATGCCCTTTTTTTTCCCAATTAATTTTTCTCTTTTCCCCCTTTTGGGAATCATACATTAAAGACTAGAAAATTAAAAACAATGGCATATACAAGGGAAATTAGAAAGTCACTATGCATGCCTAGGGAAAGGCACAGGCTCAGAAAAGACCCAAGAAGACCTTAAGTTTATACTTTTAGGCAGATCCTTGGTATAGGGACAACAGCAACAACAAAAATCTCCAAAAAAACAAAAACAACAACAAATAACGAATGAACCCCCCCCCCCCCCCCCCCCCCCGCAAAACAACAGCAAACCCTGGGGAAGAGGGAGAATCTGATTTTCAGAGTTACCTTATTAGATTCAGATGTTAAGTGTTCAGTCTTTCACATTGAGTATGATGCTTGGTGTGGGTTTTCCATATATGGTTTTTATTATGTTGAGGTAGTTTCTTTCTATTCCTAGTTTGTTGAGTGCTTTTTATCAAGAAAGGATGTTGAATTTTGTCAGACACTTTTTCTGCATCAATTGAGATGATCATATGGCCTTTTCCTTCATTGCCAATGTGGTATATTACATTGATCAATTTTCAGATGTTGAACCATCCTTGCACTCCAGGAATAAATTCCACTTGGTCATGGTGTGCAATTCTTTTAATATGCTGCTGAATTTGGTTTGCTAGTATTTTTTGAGGATTTTTTAACAATGTTCATGAGAGATATTGGTCTGCAATTTTCTTTTTTTGTAGTACCTTTGTCTGGCTTTTGTATCAGAATAATTCTGCCTCATAGAATGAGTTGGGGAGTGTATCTCCTCTTCAGTTTTTTCAATAAGTTTGAGAAGGGTTGGTATTATTCTTTAAATGTTTGGTAGAATTCACTAATGAAGCTAGGAATTTCCTTTGTTAGATTTCTGGTTGCTGATCAAATCATCTTACTAATGATAGGTTAACCATATTTGTAATTCCTTATGGTTTGGTGTTGGTAGGTTTTGTGTTTCTAGGAACTTGTCCATTTCATCTAGGTGATCCAATTGTGGACATATAGTTATTCACAGTACTCTCCTTTGATCCTTTTTATTTTTGTTGGATCAGTAGTAATGTTCCCACTTTCATTTCTAATTTTAATGATTTGAAGTCTCTCTTTTTTTTTAGTCCATCTAGCTAAAGGTTTGTCCAGTTTGTTGGTTTGTTCACAGAACCAATTTTTTGTTTCATTGATTTTCTATATTGTTTTTAAGTTCTGTTTTATTGGTTTCTGCTCTAATTTTTATTATTTATTTATTTCTGCTAGGTTTCAGTTTAATTTGCTCTTCTTTTTCTAGTTCCTTAAGTTGTAGAGTTCAGTTGCTGATTTGAGATCTTTCTTGTTTTTTAACATAAACATTTATAGCTATAAATTTCCCCCTTAGCACTGCTTTTGCTATGTTCCAGAAGTTTTGGTATGTTATATTTTTGTTTTTATCCATCTCTAAGTATTTTCTAATTTTCCTTGTGATTTATTCTTTGCCCTGTTGGTTGCTTAAAATTGTGAATTTTTCAATTTTCCTTCTGCTATTGATTTCTAACTTCATTCCTTTGTGATCAGAGATGTATAATATCTATCTTCTTAAATATGTTGAGGCTTAATTTGTGGCCTACCTTGGAAATTGTTCCATGTGCACTTGAGAAGAATGAGTATGCTTTTGTTGTCTAGAATGTTCTGCATACATCTGTGACATCTCATTGTGTCTTATGTTGTTCAAGTCCTCTATATCCTTAGTTATCTTCTGTCTGCTTGCTCTATTCATTATTGAGAGTGGGATAGTAAATCCTCTAACAATAGTTGTAGAACTTCTATTTCTCCCTTCAACTTTGTCAAATTTTTGCTTCACATGTTTTGATGATCTATTAGTGTGTAAATGTTTATAATTGTTGTATCTTCATGCTCTATTGAATTTTTATTAATATATAATGTTCTTCTTTGTCTCTTGTAATCTTTTTTTTAATTTAAAGTCTATTTTTTGTCTAATGTTAGTATAGCTATCCTTGCTCTCTTTTGATTACTTATTTGCATTCTTTCACCTTTTAAAAAAATGTTTTTATTGATTTTAGAGTGAGAGGAAGGGAGAGGGAGAGAGAGAAAAACATCAAAGTGAGAGAGAAACATCTATCGGTTGTGTATCCCAACCTGGGGTTGAACCCCGGGTATGTGCCCTGATTGGGAATCAAAATGCCAATCCCTCAGTGCATGGGGTGATGCTCAACCAACTGAGCTACATGGGCAGGGCATCCTTTCATATTTAATCTATTTATGTTTCCATCTTACAAAGATGCCAAGACCATCCAATGAGAAAAAAAACCCTCTAAGATGAGAAAACTGGATATCCACATGCAAACTAATGAAGTTGGACCTTTATCTAACACCAGATACAAAAATTAACTCGAAGTGGGTCAAACTGCATCAAAGACACAGAGAGTGAGAAGCATAAGATGTTTTTAATTGATAAGTTAGTCTTTGTTTAAATTAAACTCCTATTCATTGAAAAGTATTAAGAAAATGAATAGGCAAACTATAGACTGGAAAAATACATATATTTATCTGAGAAAGACCTCTTATGTGAAAATATAAAAACTTTGTGTACCTCAAAAAGACAACCCAGTTAAAAAAATAGCAAAACACTTGAACACACTTTACAAAGAATGAGACCTAATTGAACAATGATACAAAGAACACATGAAAACTGTTTAATATCATTAGTCATCAAAGAAATGAAAATTAAAACCACAATGAGAAACCACTACACACCCACTAGAAAAGCAAAATATTTAATAGACCGCTGAAAAAATTTATTAGGTGTGAAGCAAACAGAGCTTTCATACATTACTGGTAAGAATATAAAATAGTAGAATCACTTTGGAAAAAGGTTTGACAGTTGCTTGTAAAGTTAAACATACACCTACACTTTGACTTTGCTATTCAAAGCTAGGTATTTCACTTAAGAGAAATGAAACATACACAAAAAGACTTGTACAAGAATGTTCATAAGAGCTTTATTCATAAAAACGCAAAACTGAAAACAACCAAATGTCTACCAATCCTATATAATAAAGAGGGAATATGCTAATTGGTCCTAATGGTGTCCAAGTCATGACCAGTCGAAGGTGTGCGTGCACAAGAGCTGGGGGCGGGGATGGGGGTGGGGACTTGTGCCTCCAGGATGTGAGGCTGCCACCGTGGACATGGATAGCCCCCCAGGGAAGTGTGTGCAGGCCCATGGTGTCGCCAGGCCCCGGAGGGATCATCAGGATGGGGGCGGGGCCTTGGCGGAGAGCTCTCAGCACTCCTGCACTGGGGTCTGAAGGCATGGAGAGGAAGGGAGAGCACATAGGCAGTTAGGGGGTTTAGGCCAGGAGGAGGGGAGTGCAGATAGGCAGTTAGGGGGATCATGCCAGGAGGGGAGAGCAAGTAGGCAGTTAGGGGGATCAGACAAGGAGAGGAGAGCAGTTAGGGCCATCAGGCCAGCAAGGGAGCAGTTAGGGGCATCAGGCAGGCAGGCAGGTGAGTGCTTAGGAGCCAGTGGTTCTGGATTGCGAGAGGGATCCCAGATTGGGGAGGATGCAGGCCAGGCTGAGGGATCCCCCCACTTCTCCCCACCCCCTGTGAACAAATTTCATGCACCGGGCTATGAGTAGAAGAATGAATAAACAAACTAATATGTTCCATGGAACACTTCTCAGCAATAAAAAGGAATGAATTATTGATACAATAAGATGAATGAAGCTCACAGACATTATGCTAATGAAAAGGAGCTTAAGATACAAAAGAGTACTTACTTGATGGTTCATGCCTATGAAATTATAGAACAGGCAAAACTATTCTCTGTTGGGAAAAAACAAACAGAATAGTGGTTGCCTGGAGGGTTGGGGAGTGGACAAAAAATTGACTGGAATGAATGAGAAGGAAGTTTTTGGGGTGATGGAAGTGTTTTATATCTTATTTGTGATGTAGGTTACACAGATGTATCCATTCATTGTCAAAGTTATACAGTTAATATTTGGGCACCTCAATATATGTAAACTTTATCTTAAAAAATAACTGAGCCTGGCTGATGTGGCTGAGTGGTTGAGCATTGACCTGTGCAACAGGTGGTCACTGGTTCAATTCCTGCTCAGGGCACATGCCTGGGTTGTGGACTTAATCCCCAGCAGAGGGCATGCAGGAGGCAGCTGATTGATGTTGATGTTTCTTTCTCATCCATGTTTCTATCTCTCTCTTCCCTTCTCTCTAAAAAAAAAAAAAAATATTAGAACAAATAACTGAATGGCAGGTGGAGAGTAGGTGGAGGTATAGATTAAACAAGGTGGCACAATATTGATAATTGTCAAACCTGAGTGATGGGTACAAGGATATTCATTACACTATTCTGTGTACTTTGTATGTATTTGAAATTTTCCACAATTAAGTTTATTTTTTTTTTTAAGACTGGGGGAAATGAGTTAAAGATTAATATGCACTAAATTTTACATTCAATAATGCTTTTAAAATTTTTAATTAATTACTTTTTTTGTTAATCCTCACCCAAGGATATTTTGCCATTGATTTATTTTTTATTTTTTATAGAGAGTGAAAGGGAAGGAGGGAGGGAGGGAGAGGGAGAGGGAGAGGGAGAGGGAGAGGGAGAGGGAGAGAGAGAGAGAGAGAGAGAGAGAGAGAGAGAGAAACAGTGATGTGAGAGAGACACATCGATTGGTTGCCTCCTGCACTTGCCCCAACCAGGGTCAGGGAGGGAGTCTGCAACTGAGGTACATGCCCTTGACCAGAATTGAACCCAGGACCCTTCAGTCCATGAGCCAATGCTCTATCCACTGAGCCAAACCAGCTAGGGCTGCAATAATGTTTTTTTTTTTAAAACAAAAATCACATGAGCAACAGCATAACCACAGTCTTTGCTAGGCAGAAAACTGAGTGCTAAGCAATTAGAAAATCATTATTTTGTTCATTTCTGCCCTTGGAAGAGAGAAGGAAGGGCAGACAGAAGAATGAAACCCGATAATCTTGGTCTGCAGCAGACAGACAATGTTACTTCAACTATTCAACTTCCCCTTCTCAAGGGGATAGAGATATCCAGCCAAGATATTACCAAACCTAGTTATTTGTTAATTAAACTCACTTCAGAGCAATGCCCTGAGTGTATAATTAATTAAATGTTAATTTATGTTGATAATATTGCACTTGAATTTTTAAACTTTTTTTCCCCCTGAATTTAAAATATTCGAGAAGCAAGAGCCAGGCATTCTGCTGCTAATTTGCATATTTTCACATCATTGTCTTTCTTCTTTATCTTCCCTGCTGATTTCTACTTCTGACTTTTACAATGCATGTGTTAAATTCCCAAGAGCAGAATTTGGTTCTGTAGAAATTACCCAGTAGAATATCTGGGATTTTATAAGGACAATATTGTTCATTTGACAGGTACCAATGCTAAGTTAAAAGGAAAAAGTTAATCACGTGACATCCTAAGTGCAAGTGACAGCTTCTCTTGAGTGTTAACTGCATTCCTATCACCTCACATCCAAGGTGGTGAAATGAGAGGGGGGGAAAATCAAATGGGGTTAAGGAAACTCTCCTAACATAATGCTTCTTTTTCTGAAAACTAAGAAGTCCCAGAGTTCCAGAGCAAAGGCCAAAGCTGTATGCACCCTTCGGGTCTGTAGGGTCAAAGCCAGACATGTCTGGAGGGGGCCAGTCAGGCCACTGGGTGGCTGCTTATTAGTAGGAGGCCCTGAGGAGCCTCTGAGAGTCAGGTGGGGGCCTCAGGGCTCATTGAGGAACCACAGCTCCCCTCATTCTCCCAACCACAGCAGCAGGAGGCGGATCAATCTGTGGGAAAATAGACATTGCATTCATTCAACAAATATATATATATATATATATATATATATATATATATATATATTTATATATATATATATATGTATTCGCCTATCTAATAATAGACAAACATGGTAATTAACTATACCTCTGCTACACTTCTCATTGGCTAATCAGCAGGATATGCAAATTAACTGCCAACAAAGATGGCAGCCGGCAGCCATGCAGCTGAAGTGAACATGAGGCTTGCTTGTTCCAGTGATGGAGGAAGCCAAGGTTCCCTGCCTGCCGCAGCCCAGCTTTGAGCTCCAGAAGCAACAATGTTTCAATTATAGAAGCTAAACAAACCCCAGATACCTGCTTTCAGCCAGCCGCGGCCTCAGAGCTGGAGTGGGCTCTCAGCTCCAGTGACAGCTATAGAAGGTAAATAAATCCCAGAATAAAAATAAAAAGAAAAAAGGGAGAGGCTGGGAGCTTCAGTCCCGGCCAGCCTGAAAACAGCCCTCAGCCCCTCACCCAGACTGACCAGGCACCCCAGTGGGGACTCCCACCCTGAAGGGGGTGTGACCAGCTGCAAACAGCCATCAGCCCCTCATCCAGGCTGGCCATGCACCTAAGCGGGACCCCCACCCTGATCTGGGACACCCTTCAGGGCAAACCAACCAGCCCCCACCCATGCACCAGGCCTCTATCCTATATAGTAAAAGGGTAATATGCAAATTGACCCTAACAGCAGAAAGACTGGGAATGACTGGTCACTATGACACACACTGGCCACCAGGGGGCAGACGCTCAATGCAGGAGCTGCCCTCTGGTGGCCAGTGCGCTCTCACAGAGGGGAGCTCTGCTCAGCCACAAGCCAGGCTGATGGCTGCCAGTACAGCGGTGGTGGTGGGAGCCTGACCCAGAATCGAACCCTGACCTCCTGGTTCATGGGTTGTCGCTCAACTGCTAAGCGACATCAGCTAGGCTCAACAAATATTTATCAAGTACTCACTGTCCATTATGTACTGATGTAGGCACTGGGATACTGAAGTGACCAACATGGATTGCTTCTTTGTCATTGTGGGAACAGCTACACCAAAGAGGAAGAGGTATAGGGTGATTTGAGAAAGTGACAACCTAGAGAAAGTGACATTTAAACTGAGACCTGAAGTATGAAGAGGAGGTAGCAAGTCAAGGGGGTAGGGAAGGAGACTTCCAGACTAAGAGGCAACCCTTTGTGTGAAGGCCCAAGGATGGGGCAGGGGCAGTGGAAGGGCTATGGAAAGGGATAATGTTGAACAAACTACCTACTTCACAAGGAAACTTATACCCAGTTCCCAGGGAGAGGACAAGCTATGTGACCTATTTCAATTCAAAAAGGTAAACATAGTGGGAAAGAATGAAATATTCTGTAAGTGGTTTGGGGAAAACTGTGGACATCTGGAAAAAATTAAGTTAAATTCCTAACTCATTCCTATCTATCTATCTATCTATCTATCTATCTATCTATCATCTATCTATCTATCTATCTATCTAGGAATATGCTAATTAGCCGAGCATCACGACTGCTCAGGAGGAGCTGCGCGCAGATGGGCCGGAGGGGACTGCATGCTGCCCCCACCCCAGCGGCCGCGGGGAGGCTGGTGCTGGGGGTGGACCAGAGTGGAGACACAACACACGGAGAGGCTGGGGCTGGGGGCAGGCTGGAGCGGAGACACAACACACAGGACTGCCTGCCCCCACCCCAGCGGACACACGCGGTGGCCGGTGCTATGCAGGTCAGGCGTGAGTCCCGGCCCCCTGCAGGGTGCCTCCTCGCGTGATTTCAATCACATACTGGGCCTCTAGTATATATATAAAAGCCTAAGTGACCAAATGAATGAACGACTGAACAACTGGTCGACCAGTCATTATGACGTGTACTGATCACCAGGGGGCAGACACTCAATGCAGGAGCTTCCCTCTGGTGGTCAGTGTGCTCCCACAGGAGTGCCACTCAGCTGACCAACCCATCCCGGTGGCCCACCAGCCTGGCGGCAGCCACTCACCCCCTCAGTAGTCTTGCAGGTCCAATCTCCGGAGAACGGGCCAGGCATTGATGAACCGGCACCGCCGGCATGATCTGGACAGTGTCACTGGCCTCCTGGAAGTCAGCCTTGGGCACTGTGGCCATTTCCCCTCCCTAGATGCTCCACAAGGAAGAAACAATATAAAAGCTGCTGCCCGGTGGCTCCTGACAACTGGAGCAAACACCAGTGGGATGGATACAAATCCCAGGCAGCAAGGGTGTCCCACCGCCAGCCTGGAGGGCAGATCGCATCCTGGCACCCCCCCCCCCCCCCAATCTCTCTCGGATGGGCACCAGATGCAGGGCTCACAGCTTGCGCCCAGTCAGTCCCAATCGGGAGAGGTTTGTGCTGCTCCAGTGGTGCTCGCCAGCTGTGAGCCCTGCGTCTGGTGCTAGTTGGTCAGCTGAGCAGTGCTTCCACTGTGGGAGTGCACTGACCACCAGGGGGCAGCTCCTGTGTTGAGCGTCTGCCCTCTGGTGGTCAGTGTGCACAATAGCGACTGGTTGACTGGTTGTTCCGTCATTTGGTGGTTTGGTCGCTTAGGCTTTTATATATATAGACTAGAGGCCTGGTGCATGAATTTGTATATGGGTGGGGTTCCTTGGCCTGGCCAGCGATTAGGGCTGATCTGTGGGGTGACCGGGAGGGGGGGCTCCTGCTGACAACTGTCTTGGCTGGCCTGGGGCCTGCAGGCTGGGGGCAGCTCTTGTGTTGAGCATATGCCCCTTGGTGGTCAGTGCACGTTATAGCGAGCAGTTGAGTGGCCTTAGCATATCATTTACATTTTACCCTTTGATTGGTTGAAAGAATGACTGGATGGCCAGACACTTAGCATATTAGGCTTTTATTATATAGGACTAGAGGCCCGCTGCACAAAATTCATGCATGGGGGAGCCCAGCCTGCACCCTCTCCAATCTGGGACCCCTTGGGGATGTCCAACCCAGGGATCAGGTCTAAACCGGCAGTTGGACATCCCTTTCACGATCTGGGACTGCTGGCTCCTAACTGTCCCCCCTGCTGGCCTGGTCGTCCCTAACTGCCCCCTCCCCCTGCTGACCTGGTCGCCCCTTACTGCCCCACCCCTGCTGCCTGGTCACCCCCAACTGCAACCCCCTGCAGGCCTGGTCGCCCCCAACTGCTCCACCGCTTCCCAGCTTGGATGCCCACAACTGCCCCCCCTGCCGGCCTGGTTGCCCCATGCAGCCTGCTGTTCAGTTGTTTGGCCATCCCTCACTAACCCCCCTGCTGACCTTGTCGCCCCACGCAGCCTGCTGTTCAGTCGTCAGTCCAGTTGTTTTGATCGTGATGGCCTCTGGCTTTTTATATATTAGGATAGATTGTTATCTAGGTATCACTGTCCAATAGAACTTTCTGTGATGTTGGAGATGTTCTTTATCTGAACTATCCACTAGATATATCAGACATATGTGGTTTTTGAATATTGAAATGTGGCTAGTGTGAGGAATGTAGTTTCTTTTTCAATTTAAATTCGTTACTGTTTAAAGTATGACAGAAGTCTCCTTTCCCCCCCATTGACCTCTCCCCAGCGGTCCCCACCCCCCAGCACATACCTTCACCCCCCTACTGTCTGTGTCCATGGTTTATGCTTATATGCATGCACACAAGTCCTTTGGTTGATCTCTTACCCCACCTCCTGCTTTCCCTCTGAGGTTGAACAGTTTGTTCAATGTTTCTATATCTCTGGATCTATTTTTGTTCATCAGTTTATGTTGTACATTATATTCCATAAATGAGTGAGATCATATGATATTTATCTTTCTCCAACTGGTTTATTTCGTTTAGCATAATACTCTCCAGGTCTATCCATGCTGTTGCAAATGGTAAGAGTTCCTTCTTTTTTTTACAGTAGCATAGTATTCCATTCTGTAGATGTACTACAGTTTTTTAATCCACTCATCTGCTGATGGACACTTCGGCTGTTTCCAGATCTTAGCTATTATAAATTGTGCTTCTATGAACATAGGGGTGCATATGTTCTTTCTGATTGGTGTTTCTAGTTTCTTGGGATATATTCCTGGAAGTGGGATCACTGGGTCAAATGGAAGTTCCATTGTTAATTTTTTGAGGAAATTCTATACTGTTTTCCACAGTGGCTGCACCAGTCTGCATTCCCACCAGCAGTGTGAGAGTATTCCTTTTTCTCCAAATCCTCGTTAGCACTTGTCTGACAGGGTGAGATGGTACCTCATTGTTGTTTTGATTTGCATCTCTCGGATGATTAGTGACATTGAGCATGTTTTCATATGTCTCTTGGCCTTCTGAATGTCCTCTTTAGAAAGTGTCTATTTAGGTCCTTTGCCCATTTTTTGACTGGATTGTTTATCTTCCTTTTGTTAAGTTGTATGAGTTCCCTATAAATGTTGGAGATTAAACCCTTATTGGTGATAACATTGGCAAATATGTTCTCCCATGCAGTGGGCTCTCTTATTGTTTTGTTGATGGTTTCTTTTGCTATACAGAAGCTTTTTATTGTGATGTAGTCCCATTTGTTTATTTTCTCTTTAGTTTCCATTGCCTTAGGAGCTGTATCAGTAAAGATATTGCTACGACATATGTCTGATATTTTGCTGCCTATGGATTCTTCTAAGATTTTTATTGTTTCCCTCTTCTGTTTAAGTCCTTTATCCATTTTGAGTTTGTTTTTGTGTATGGTGTAAATTGGTGGTCTAGTTTCATTTTTTTGCATGTATCTGTCCAATTTTCCCAACACCATTTATTGAAGAGACTATCTTGACTCCATTGTATGCTCTTGCCTCCTTTGTCAAATAATTTGTTAATTGAGCATCATGGTTTGGGTTGATTTCTGGGTTCTCTGTTCTGTTCCATTGGTCTATATGTCTGTTCTTGTGCCAGTACCATGCAGTTTCGAAAACAGTGGCTTTGTAATATATCTTGATCTGGTATTATGATCCCTTCAACTTTGTTCTTCTTTCTCAGGATTACTGCAGCTATTCGGGGTCTTTTTTTATTCCATATGAATACTTGGAGAGCTTGTTCTAGGTCTGTGAAATATGCCTTTGGTATTTTAATGGGGATTGCACTGAATCTATAGATTGCTTTGGGTAGTATAGACATTTTAATGATGTTGATTCTACCAATCCATGAACACGAATTGGTAGAATCTTCCATTTTTTTATGTCTTCCTCTGTCTCTTTTTTAAAAAAATCCTGTAGTTGTCTGAGTACAGGTCTTTTACCTCCTTAGTTAAGTTTATTCCTAGGTATCTTAATTTTTTTGTTGCAATGGTAAATGGGATATTTTTTTTTGGTTTCTCTTTCTGTGAGTTAAAAAAGCCATAGATTTCTGGGTGTTAATTTTGTATCCTGCTACATTGCTGAATTCATTTATTAAGTCTAGTAGTTTTTTGATGGAGTCTTTAGGGTTTTCTATGTACAATATCATGTCATCTGTGAATAATGACAGTTTTACTTCTTCTTTTCCAATTTGGATGACTTTTCTTTCTACTGGGCAATTAAAAAGGAGTGGGAAGATTGTTCATAAGATGTGCTATAAATCAGCATATTTCTTCTAAGGACTCATTATAATGAATAGAGAAGGAACAGTTTGAGACATTAGCAGAAAGAACAGAGTTAATACAAAACAATTGGCTATTTTTCACCATTGAAAATACAGAGCTGCTTCCCAGGACAAAGGGATAATTGCAGTGTTTCTAGTTGTACCTCCTTTCCTACATAGACCAACATCCAGGATGCCAGGGCCTCACTTACCTCATCATCAGGTGACTCTAAAGTTCCAACCAGGAGTAGTGCAGATCCTGGGTGAGTGGGAACTCAGTTCCTATGAACCGACCAACATGCCGTAGGGATTGTGCAGAACAAAGAGCTCTGGCGCTGCAGAGATGATTGAGCCACTTCTGCCAACCTCGTATTTATCCTGGGGGACCCTGAGTGGCCAAGGGTTGGCAGCTTCCCGTGCATCCCTTTCAGACAGGCTGCTCACTAAGATGAGGGATCTTCAGTACGTTGTCTGCTTCTTTGCTCTCTTCTCTACTGGGCTCCTGGTTGTAGCCACCTGGACAGACTGCTGGATGGTGAATGCCAATGATTCCTGTGTATAAATAGCCAATGTAACTGTCTTGGTTATTGCTGTATCTGTAGCATTTAGTTAGCCTGTTGACTCTTCCAGCTTCTAGTGGCTGTGAGCATTCCTCGACCTGTGTCCACATCCCTCCCATCCCTGCCTCGGTGCTCACTGTTCCTCCTTCTCTTCTGTCTGTGTCTCTCATGAGGAATGGAGTTTTAAATTTTATTTATTCTTTAAAAATTTTTTTGTTCTTAATTAATCTTATTTAGAAATATTTTTAATTGATTTCAGAGAGGAAGGGAGAGGGAGAGAGAGACAGAAACATCAGTGATAAGAGAGAATCATTGATTGTCTGCTCCCTGCACTCCCCACATTATGGATTGAGCCCGCAACCCAGGCATGTGCCCTGACAGGGAATTGAACCACGACCTCCTGGTTCATATATCTTTGCTCAACCACTGAGCAACACTAGCCAGGCTATTTTTTTAAAATATATTTTATTGATTTTTTACAGAGAGGAAGGGAGAGGGATAGAGAGTTAGAAACATCGATGAGAGAGAAACATCGATCAGCCGCCTCCTGCACACCCCCCACTGGGGATGTGCCCGAAACCAAGGTACATGCCCTTCACCAGAATCGAACCTGGGACCCTTGAGTCCGTAGGCCGACGCTCTATCCACTGAACCAAACCGGTTACAGCCAGCCAGGCTATTCTTAATTAATTTAAATTAACTAGCTATGCCCTAGCCGATTTGACTCAGTGGATAGAGCATCGGCCTGCGGACTGAAGGGTCCCGGGTTTGATTCTGGTCAAGGGCACATGCCTGGGTTGCGGGCTCGATCCCCAGTAGGGGGCGTGCAGGAGGCAGCTGATCAATGATTCTCATCACTGATGATTCTATCCCTCTCTCCCTCTCTTCCCCTGTAAAATCAATAAAAATATATTAAAAAAATAAATTAATTAGCCACACGTGACTAAGAGCTACCTTATTCAACAACATGCATCTCGAGCTTACCAGGCCTGGACTTACAGGGGAGGCCAGGCCTGGACTTATAGATGGAGTTATCACATGCATGATAGTTGAAGCCATAAGAATGAAGGGGGAGGGAGGGGTAGATAAAATGGGAAGGGAAAGGGCTGAGGATTAGAAACGGGCATATCAGCATTTAAGGTTCTATCAGAGAAAGAAGAGATGGAGCACGGTCAAAGAGACCAAAAGAAGTGGTACCCTATGAAAAACAGACAAGTGAGTTCCAAGAGGAGCATCACCAGTGCTACATACCAATGAAGAGTCATTAGAATGAGAACTGAAGATATTGTTGACCGTACTTTCATGCTCCAACCAGGTCTTGTCACTCGGAAGGTGGTGGCCTAGGGAGACTGGCCATCCGTGGAACTAGTGGCACCGTTTGGAACTCCTCTGCCTTTCCTGGTGAATGTGTGCAAAAGGCCTGATAAAGGCATGGGCTTTGAGGCAAAATAGAAGTGCTTGAGGAAGACATATTTTAATACCAATTCTCTTGACTAATTCTGGAGGATTTTAAAGACAACATATGCACTGCTTTCTGCCACATATCGCCACAAAACATTGTTAGAAGGCATTGAAAGATAATGGTGGCTGTTTCCGTATTAAAATGTTAATGTACGAGTCAAATTGATGGTTTTTGAACCTGAAGGATCAAATAGTTTCATTTAATTGTATTAACCAAATTGATTTGAAACCAGCAGAATTATTTGCAGTGCTTAAGAAGTCATTATGCTCCATCCAAGCGAGGCAAATGGGTCACCTTGGGATGTGCAGTTGGAATTTTCCTTTACGGCAAATACACTGGGAGCCGACTCATTTGTCCTAAAGAGACTCTCTCAGCAAAGGTTCACCAAACCTGTCTTGATTAATTTTTCAAAAGCACATGAGGAGATTTACCAATTACACTTTCAAGGGTTGATTTGATCAGCTTCACATGGTTGCACAATCTGCATATTGCTGCTCTAAGCTCCAACAGACTAAAATAGTTAAAAAAGGTCTGATGGAAATGAACTATGAACTAAATTCTAATATGATCTAAACTTGTATGCTTTAAATTACTGCATATTTGAGGTGCTGCATATAAAATGATCTAATGCAAATTCTCATACCATTGCTGAAAAAGTCGTCAGGCAGCAAATATTAACTCCTCTTGGCCAGTGGGGGACACTGTGACAGCAAGCAGTAAGGTAACTGCAGGTGATACAGTAGCCCACTGCAGAACTATTTTAAGGTAAGTTTTTCTCTCACCTCTTGCCTTTGTTTCTATGGCAGTTATGATTACAGTAATGTGGTTATAAGTACTCCGCATTTTAAACTCACACAGACATTATCTTATTTCATATTGAAATCTATTGCCTTTTCTTTTTTGGCCTCTTCTATAATCTCTAAGTGTGGTCCTTGGCCCAGCAGTAACTGCATGGAAGCTGGTTAGAGATGCCCATTGATCTGCACGCACATCAAAGGCAAGCAGCACTCTCTGAAGGGTTTGCCATCCGGGCTGCATATTAAAATTGCCCGCGCTGCTTTTAAGTCCTAAGATTCCTTGGGATCCCCACCTCGGGGATTCTGCTTTAATTGGTCTGCAGGTGGGGTCTGTGCATCTTGAGATTTAAAACTTACACAGGTGCAGGCTTGAGACACACCGACTTACATTGCATCAAAGCACCCTTATTTTCAAATTTACCATTCTGAAAACAAACCAAAATGCAACAAAACATTTCATATATTTTATATAGTATCTTTGTTGTTGCACAAAAGATGCCTAGAAATTCAGGATTTTTCTCATACAATCCATCCATTACTTAAATAACTTTTTCTTTTAAGAACAAATGTTTTTAATCTCATGCCTAGCTGGCCCTGCTAATTCAATCTTTTGCTTTAGGCTTTGTTATGTTAAAACCTATGCGGTGTCTCACAAAATGTGAGGGCAGAAATAGGAAACTGAGAAAGACATGTTTTGCTTTTATTCATTATCATGGTAGGATAAACACAGAATATCACAAGAGAAAAGAATTTCAGTTGTGAAATTCAGAGTATACACATGAAACTAGGTAAGTTCTCCAGATAAAATATAGGAAACCCAGTTAAATTTGAATTTCAGATAAGCAATGGATACTTTTTTACTCAATAATTTAGTATAAGTATTTAGTATAAGTATGCCCCATGCAAGCACAGGGGAATATTTTTATTTGCTAAATATGGTAGCTCTCAGCAATAGGTCATGTAAAATAAACAGTAAATGATATCTGTAACTAATAAAAATTGGAACCTATATGCTCTGATAGCAGGATACCTACACAAATGGCCTTTATGGAATATTTTGTAATTTAAAGAACAATAACATGTATTCCTTGATGATAGCCCAACAGGAAATCTAAGTGTTTTTTGACAAAAACCCCTCTTTGAGGTGAGGATTGAAACATGAGCTAATAATTTTGAAGAATTCCATGCATTCTGATTACCATTCTACTAATATTTTTTACTAATTTATATGTGAAAAATCGAATCCAAAACAAAACACTTTATGTTCTCAAAACAAAACAAAACGAGGAAAAGGAAAAACATTACTAAACATTCTGAGCTGTTGGAAAATCTAGCCAGCAGAGGGTGCTAATGTATCACTGATGAATTTTGAGCCACAAAAGGCTTTTACAATGCTTTGCGCAACTTAGATTTTATTTAAATGTTTATTTTAGTCAGCGTTGGCACGCAATGTTGCTAAAACAGATTAGAAATTAAACACAGTTCTAGTGTACTGTTCAGCACTCGCATTTCCCTAAATGATATATTTCTTTTGCTCAAGGTCCTTGGCTAAGAAATATTCTGTAGCCCATGTTGGCAATCAGAAGCACTGTGCCCCAGATTTAGGCTTGAGTGCTGGGGTCTCTGCAGGTGTGTGTGACTGTGTGAGTGATCATAGGTCTAATTCAGAAAGGCAGTGGCGGGTGAAGGAAATAAAAATCCCAGGCAGGGTGGTGAAGTCCATGGCTGTCCTGACTTGACTCCCGAACTGGAGAATGCGTGTCACACGCCGCAATTCTGACCTCAAATGTACACACCTCAAAGGTGGTTTAGGGCTATTTAAATGCAGGACAATTTTATTTTTCTGACAGTAGAGAAAAGGAGCATTTCTTGTGGGCTTTTGTGCTAGATTGACCTTTTATATCTATGATTTCATTTCAATCTCGTGACAACACTGTGGGACAGGTATTATGATCATCTGTTTACAGGTGAAAAAAACAAAACCCTAGGCTGAGAGAAAAGGTGTCTCCATGGACACTATTCTTGTCTGCAGTGGGGGCGCATTTAACATTTGCCCAAGTAGCCTTTCCCAAACTTTGTTCTGAAGGGCACTGGTGCCTTTCAAGGTTTCATAAGTTTTCCTTATGAAACGATTTTGGGAAAGTTGCAAATTTTAACCCTCACAGTTTCACAACGCACAAACAAGTTTTAAAGTTTCTTCAGAAATTCTGTGGCAATGAAACAGATTTAGTTTTTTTCCAACTCAGATTTCTTAATACTAATGGACGAAGGAATTCTGCTTCTCCCTCCATTTTTAATAGAATGACCATCAATATTGCAAGACATGTACATTTTGTGGTTTGAGAAACATGGGTCTAATTGAGTAAATATATAGGATATATTTCATGGTAGGAATAAAAGGTTCATCATCATTATCATCATCATCATCAAAAACATGTATTCAGCTCTTTGGTTTATTGGGCATTGGGTTAGGACCCAGGGATAGGACACAGACCCAATAGGATAAATGAGGAGGAAAATGCCTTTTGTTTGAATGGGAAGATAGCTTTAATTCCTGTGACTTTATTTCTCCAACTTTTATAAGAGGATGGTGATAATGGGTAACAGGGTTTCCAATGATTTCTTTTTTTGTTTGTTTTTTCCCCAATGATTTCTTTTTTTTTTTTTATTTTTATTTTTATTTTTATTTATTTATTTATTTATTTTTTTAAAAAATATATTTTATTGATTTTTCACAGAGAGGAAGGGAGAGAGATAGAGAGAGTTAGAAACATCGATGAGAGAGAAACATCGATCAGCTGCCTCCTGCACATCCCCCACCGGGGATGTGCCCGCAACCCAGGTACATGCCCTCGACCGGAATCGAACCCGGGACCTCTCAGTCCGCAGGCCGATGCTCTATCCACCGAGCCAAACCGGTTTCGGCCCCAATGATTTCTTAACGTGGCATTCTGTTTCATTCCCTAGTGAACAATTAATTACTACTTTCTTCCATTAATTTCGCATGGCTCAGATGTTCGGAGATGAGAAACTGGAACGCTTGATTATGAGTAAATTCTAGATAGAAGTCATTAAGAATCACACCTCTTTGACACACCCTGGGAAAACAGATGTTCTCTTTTCCACATATGTGTGCACACATGCACACGCACACTCAATTTCGTCTCATCAGTGCATTCCCTCTTCATGTAATTTGCTAGATGAATGAAAGCAAATGAAGGACACGGACATCTGTATCAGGGGAGTGGTCAAAGATGCGAAGTTTAAAGGACACAAATTTCAGATGTTATTCAGTAATCTGAGGGATGACAAGTTATCATGGAGCCAGACATCTCTAGCCTTTTCTTCTCCAGAGATGTGATATTCACACGATCTGATACTTTTTCTCTAAGAACCTTTTAAACCTTATCAAGCAATGTACCATACTACCAGTGGGGCAAATGAAATTAACTCATACGTGCACCATTAATAGAAGTTAGAAATGAAATATTCAGTTGTGGTTCAGTATGCAAAAGAAAACTTGGAAACAATGAAAAATAATGCAGATAATTCAATGTTGAAATATATTTTCCTGCGGTATTCACATGCCTATAACAACAACAAAAAATTTTCCTCTCGAATCACCTTATTCAAGCAGCTCCATTGATTCACTGTGTGCATCCTTTTGAAGTAGGGCTCTGCATGAAAAGGCTCCGGGCTCACAGCCACGCTTTTGGAAGTATCATGGCTTGTATCTCCATCTAATCACGTTCATCTTCTTGGGGAGAATATGCAAAAGGCTTTCTCTTTGCTTCTACGCATCTTACGAGCCTTCTGTTCCTATTAAACTACCGGGCCTTATTTATTCAGCTCATAAATAACAGAGCAGAATAGAAATAATAGGGCACTGATGGGGAATTGTGTTTTTCCACATCATGACTGTAGATAAGTTATCTGAGACAACTTTTCAGAAGCCAATTTCAGTATAATGGTTCAAACCAAAATCCATTGAAAGGAAGTCATTTGCTGCCGTGATTAGGAGTGATTATTTCCTCTTTACGTTGATAACACCTAATCCTTAATCCTCCTTGTGAGATTTGCTTTAGCATCTAAAAATAATGGACATTTCTGAAAATGTGCTCTGGCACCTGGTAACTGTTCCATCTTAGGCAACTTATTTTAGTTTTGGGGTATTCTCTTGATTAGTAAAATGGGGCCGCCACCACACATTTCACAGGGCTGTAACGGGGAAGAATGAAGTGATCTGTGTAAGACACTCACCAAGTGCCTGGTAAACAGCCAAAACTCTGTGGTGAGGCCAGCTCTTGGCTTGGCGGGCGCTTCCTCTGGGAAACCTTTCCTGGCACTCCCTACCCCTCCTGACCACACTTAGTCAAGTCCCCCCCCCCCCCCTCCGCTTTTTGTGTGTGACTTTTATAGCACCATTTAGAACACAGCGTGGTGATTGGTTATTTCATTTCTCCCGGACTAGATTGTAAACCTTCAGAAATTGGGAAGTTTAGGGAGTTTCTTTTTCAGGGAGTGATTCAGGGTGTGGCTTGAACCCAAATTTCTTGAGTTTGAATCCAACTCTACTGTGCCTGCTGCGTGGTCCTGAGCAATTTACTTAATCTCCCTGTGCCTTGTTTTCTCATTTGAGGAATGGATGTGACCCCAGGACTGACATAGAGGGTGAGGATTAAATGAAATAGTTCTGATAAAGTTGTGGATATGCACCTGGCACGTAGCCAACACTCCATAAATGTTAGTTATTTCAAGGACAGTTTTGAAGCCGCCGCAGTGCCTGCCTGAGACAGGTGTCCTAAAGGAGCTGGTGTGTGAAATGACTGAACAGAGGAACCAAAGGAAGAACATGGATCACTGCCTCGATGGGTCAGTATATCACAGAGAATATCATTTGAGATGGTCTTCATAAAAAATAAACTTTCAGAAGTTACACATAAAAACATTCTTTTTTAAAAATATATTTTTTATTGCTTTTAGAAAGGAAGGGAGAGGGAGAGAGAGAGACAGAAACATCCACGATGAGAGAGAATCATGGATCAGCTGCCTCCTGCAAGCCCCACACTGGGGATTGAGCCCACAACCCGGGCAGGTGCCCTTGACCGGAATCAAACCTGGGACCTTTCAGTTTGGAGGCCGACGCTCTATCCACTGGGCCAAACTGACTAGGGTCACATAAAAACATTCTTATTGAAAAGTTCAAATAATGTAGATTTATATCAAGTAAGAACAAGAAATCCCCATTCATACTCTTTATTTTTTTTAAAAATATTTTTATTGCTTTTAGAGAGGAAGGGAAAGGGAGAGAGAGATAGAAACATCAATGATGAGAGAGAATCATTAATTGGGTGCCTCCTGCATGCCCCACACTGGGGATGGAGCCCGCAATCTGGGCATGTGCCCTGACAGGGAGTGGAACCATGACCTCCTGGTTCATAGGTTGATGCTTAACCACTGAGCAACACCGGCTGGGCAATTCTCTTTCTCCTCCCCAGTTTCTCACACTCTATACATACCAATGTTAAGTTTGATGTATAGCTTTCCAACCTTTATTATTTTCTGCATTTATAGTTTACTCTTCTTGTTTCAGGTGTGTGCCCTCATGCCCATAGACTGAAAACCAAAATCTACTACCCATTCACCCAAAGTGTCAGAGATTAATTAAGCAATTAGAATTAGGAATTAATTCTAAGTTAAGTTAGAAACTTACTACTAACGACTCATTTTAAAAGTAACTGCTTTATGCCTGAAGCACATCTTTCATTTTCTTTTCAAGATGACTTGTATGCAGAGAAAGGAGACTGCCCTTGTTTGGAGATAATGGAAAGAGTGCCCGTTCAAAGGTTCTCTCCCACTGCTCTGTCCTGTGCAATGTTCTCATTAGAGCTGACTTTCTCCGAGGTAAGGTATTACTGCCAGGAAGCCCTGTGAAGCTGCAGTAAGCAGAGTTCCTGGACAAGGCAGCGTATGGGAAGGGAGGATCCCGGAAAGTTCTGTTCATGTCCGAGTCCGGCCTTTGTCCTGTCCTGCTCAAGGCATCAGAGACCCAGCTCTGACCTAGAGCTTTAACTCTCTTGGATCCTGCTCCTTGGTTTTGCCATGCTCTGGTTCTGCAGGAAGAGTTCCTGTTGATAGACTGCTTTCATATTTTGAAAAACCAGTAGGAGGAGCTCTTAGCTGAGCCGAGGCGATAGCTGTTCTTTGATAATACCGTTTTTTATTTCTAAGGCACTGTGCACAGACCTAGAGGCATTTTAATGTGGTAGGTTTTTAAAAAATCTCTTTAAAAAGTAAATAGAAAGGGGCACGTGAATTTTTTTATCAAATCATTAATCTAAAAACAAAGCCTTGAATGTTGCCTCATATTTTCTAATAATGTATTACTAACATTTTCTTCTTATTATGCTTCTCTTTTGATTTTAAATTAATGGTTTGAACATTATTATAGCTGTTTCAGATTTGAAGACTTATTTCAGGCTTCTAGTAACATCTTTTGGGAAAACATGATTGTATATTCATAGATGTTGCTGGTTTCCTAATTAAATCTTATATTTTTTTAATCCTCATCCAAAGGTTTATATATAATACTAGAGGCCTGGTGGCTGAAATTCATGCATGGAGTGGGGGTCCCTCAGCCCAGCCTGCACCCTCTCCTATCCGGGACCCCTCGGGGGATGTCCAACTGCCTCTCACAATCTGGGACCTCTGGCTCCTAACCGCTCGCCTGCCTGCCTGCCTGATCACCCCTAACCCCTCTGCCTGACTGCCTGATTGCCCCTAACCACCTCTGCCTGCTTCCCTGATCTCCCCTAACTGCTCCCCTGCTGGCCTGATCTCCCCTAACCACCTCTGCCTTGCCGCACACCTGGGACCTAGGATTCCCTCCACCAGCCAGTCACAGGCACCCGGGACCCGGGCTTTCCTCCCTCTGGCTGGCTGCAGGCACCCAGGACCCAGGCCAGCTTCACCCAGGCTGGCCGCAGCTGCAGGGGACCGTGGGCGAGCGGCTTTGCCCAGGCCACAGCTGCAGGTGCCCAGGACCATGGGGCGGGTGGCTTGGCCCTCTCCCAGGCTGTAGCCTGGCTGGTCCCCATTTCTCTCTCATAAACTCATTTGTGTCCGGCTGGTCCCTATTCCTCTCTCCCCAGTGTTGAGTGTCTGAGCTGTTACGGCGTGATGGAGTGAGGGTGTGACAACCATTTGCATATTAGCTCTTTATTATACAGGATATATAATATATATCTTCCCCCCCATTATTTTTAGAGAGAGTAGAAGGGAGGAAGGGGGAAGAGAGATAGATAGATGATAGATAGATAGATAGATAGATAGATAGATAGATGATAGATAGATAGAGAGAAACATAGATCTGAGAGAGATATGGGGAATGAACTGGCAACCCAGGTATGTGCCCTTGACCTGGAAGTGAATCTGTGACCCTTCAGTGCGCAGACTAATGTTCTAACAACTGAGCAACACCAGCCATGACACTAATGAAATCTTTTAGTTTTAATAATTTTTTACTAGTTTTATTTGCCTAAATATTTACATTATCACTAAACCAAGGGTTAGTGCTTAAATGTCATTGTATTTAGGACAATGCATTTTGTACTGTTAATTCAAGGACCCCCCTCTACTTGATTATAATAAATTGTGAAGCCTCATTTGTTGAAATCTAGGTAGATGCTACTGTTAGGATGCTCTCTCTTCTTCTTTTTTATTTTATTTTAAGATTTTTAATTGCTTTTTATTTTTATTTATTTATATTTTTATTTTTGAAAATCAAATATTTATATTGAGTCAAGCATGTGCGTTGGGCCTTTAAGAGAGTGCCTGAATTTCCAGCCATCTCTCCCTGACAGACATCACCCTACTGCTTTTCACAGCCAGATATTATGTGGGTACCCTCCTCAGTTTTGGTACTCTCTGCTGGGGGGCCCAGCTTGGGGATTAGTTCCCAGACTTCTCAGTGGCAACCCCCTACAGCTGAGATATCTCTCTGGGGCTTCAGTTGCTGTCTGTGGGTGCCTGGCCAGCCCTTTCACACCTCTGCCCCTCCTACCAGTCTCTATGCGGTCTCCACTTTCGGTCCTCAGGTGTCAGGGTTTTCTCCTGCGAGTTTGCCATTGATTATTCAGGAAGTTTTTCTGTATTTTAGTTGTAATACCAGTTTGTTCCTGGGAACATGTCCATGCAGCATCCGCTTACTCTGCCACCATTTTTAATCTCCTGGATTCTCTCTCTTCTGTGCCCAGTCTTTTATGTGGAAGTTAGCAGGTATTAAAATCCAACCCTATCTTTTCAAATGATTATAATGTTTTGATGAAATAAAAAAGCATTTCTCACAAAAAGCTATAATCAGAAAAGAAGTTCAGTTATGTACCAATGATTGTGAAGAACTGGGCACCACACTGAGTACTGGTGATAGATGAGGTCACAGTTATCTTAGCTTGGTTCCCCTCCTAAAGCAGAGCCTGACAAGGGCTTGCTGGCAGGGAATTTTATTTTGGGAAATGAACAGGAGAGGAAACTGGAAATAGTGAAATAGGGAAGGAAACGAAGTGTTACTGAGCTGGCTGACCACAGTGGGAAACAAGGGTTTAGTGCCACTGGGAACCCCTGAGAAGCTGTGTAGGACACCCCTCAGAATTGCCCACTTGAGATATGGAGGTGAGCAATACACAATCACTTGAATAAGGATTGTCCTTGGAGGTGTTAACTTGCTCCACTTCCAAATTTGTGTAAGAATCCGAGTGTCTGAGTGACTCTTGGTGCCCCCTAGCAGAGGCAGAGAACCCCAATAGAAAGCAAGAGATACTGGTGCAGCTGTCAGTCTTCATCTGCTGGTTGCCGTGGCCGAGGGTGGACTAAAAGAGTGGGCCAAGAGGATGTGAGATAAGGCAGAAGAGGGGCCTGATAACACAGCCAGATGCTCATGGGCCTTATTGTCCAGTGCAGCCGTGGGCAAACTACGGCCCGCGGGCCGGATTCGGCCCGTTTGAAATGAATAAAACTAAAATAAAAAAGACCGTACCCTTTTATGTTATGATGTTTACTTTGAATTTATATTAGTTCACACAAACACTCCATCCATGCTTTTGTTCCGGCCCTCTGGTCCAGTTTAAGAACCCATTGTGGCCCTCGAGTCAAAAATTTTGCCCACCCCTGGTAGTGGTAGACTCAGACAATAGGCTATTACAAACAATACAATGTGAGACAATAAGACTCACTGTGTTGGGCTACATATAACAGAATCTCAACAGTTGTGACAAGAAGTCTCAAGGAAGGCACTTCAGGGCTGGTATTAATGCTCAAGGAAGTCATGCAGTACCAGGCTCTGGGATCTATCCAACTTCCTGCTCTTCCATCCTTAGTGTCTGGCTTTCATCCCCATAGATTGTTCTAATTCTGGATGCTTTGACTGTGTTCTAGGAAGGAAGACAGGGAAAGGGTAAATAGCAAGGTCATGTGCCAGTAGGTCCATCTGTTTTTATTAGAGTTTTATAGCTTTCTTCAAGCCAGACCCAATAGAATTCTACTGACCTGTCATTGACCAAAGTGGGTCAGATAATCATTCTTGGCTCAAGGGAGTCTGGAAAGATGAATACTTTTAACTGGACACATTGTACTGTGAACAGAATTATTCTGTTAGTAATAAAGAGGGGAGAAAGGATACTGAGTAGGCAACTTATAGTTTCTGCCTTAGAAGTTCAGAGTGCTGTGGGAGTATGAAGGAAGGAACCAAGGTCTGGACTAGGGTGGAGGAAGGTTAGTTAAAGAAAGCTCTCGAAGATGACTTTTGACTAGGTTTTGAAAGATGAGTTAGCCAAGTAAAGAATATGTGAGCTTGTGTATGATGTCAAGGGGCAGGAAGGGGATGAGTGGAAGGACAATCTAGACATTATGTAGAAGAACATGGAAATATCAAAAAATTATAGCATTTAAGAAAAATTTCAGAGCTATACCATGTCTAGAGAATTGAGTGCAAATGGGTAGTGATGAGGTATAACTCTGACAAGTCTAGAACCTGACTGAACTAAAAAGGCCTTATAGGCCATAATGAGAAATTTGGATTTTATCTGGATGATTATGAAAAGTTGTTGAAGTATTTTAACAAGCAGGTGATGGGCTAAAACCTGTAATCCAAGGAAAAAGTGGTATGGAACTGACTTTACAAGGGTAGAGATAAGGGGACAGATTTAAAAATTTTGAAGACAGAATTGATGGGACTAAGTGGACAACAATGTGATGCGATTTCTCTAACCCAGCAACATAGGAGGAGAGAAGATTTTGAGGGTAAGATGATGAAGGGATGTGCTGAGGTGGAGGCTCCTATGGGACAGTCAAGAGATGATGTCCAGTAGGTAGTAAAAATGTTGGAACTGGAACCTTTGCAAGAGATGAGCTGAAATTGTAGATTGGAGGTCATTGGCATTGAGGTGGCACCCGAAGCCTGGAGCAGGGCCTTCAAATGGAGAGGGTTTAGGAAAGAAGAGCATGGGAGACAGTACCATAGGGTGCACCAACACTTAGAAGATGGATAGAAGATAAGCCATAAAAGAGACAGAGAAGGAGGGGAAAGAGATACAAGTACCTCCAGGAGAAAGTGATGTAGTGAGAGCCAGGGAGGCGGGAGAGTCAGCATGTGGTGTAGTGGCCAATAACACGAGCTTCAGAGTCACAGAGCCCTCATTCCAGACTGTCTTCTGCTCATTATTAATTGTATGATCCATTTCAAATGTACTTAGCCTCTCTGTGCCTCAGTCTGCTTCCTCATTTTAAAAATGAGGTTCATAATACACTTACCTCAGCATTGTCTTGAGCATTAAATGAGATGATGTATGAAAACTGCTCAGGACTGTGCCTGGCTCAGAGAAAGTTCTTAGCTTTCATATTAATATGATATTAGAAGTGTCTCTTCAAGAGTGTCAGGAGATTCAGATACATCAGAAGAATGACGTAAAAGGGTTGGAAAACACCTGTTGGACTATGATTCAAGGAGGTCATTGGGAGCCTTGATGAGCTTCAATGGCATGGTGGAGGCAGAGGCCAGAATGGGGGTGGGGCTGGGGGAGAACTTGAGGGGGTAAATGGATTGTGAAGAGGTAGACAATGATGGGTTTATCAGGGTGTATTATACAGGGCTGGATAAAAGTAGGTTTACAGTTGTGAGTCCATGAAAGAGTTTAATAATTAATTATTGTATTACTTATTTGTATTTTAACTATAAACCTACTTTTGCTCACCCCTGCATTTTTCTGGATGTTTAAAAATTTCATAATAAAGCCATAGCCGGTTTGGCTCAGTGGATAGAGCGTCAGCCTGTGGACTGAAAGGTCCTAGGTTCGATTCTGGTCAAGGGCATGTACCTTGGTTGCAGGCACATTCCCCGTACGAGATGTGCAGGAGGCAGCTGATCGATATTTCTCTCTCATCAATGTTTCTAACTCTCTATTCCTCTCCCTTCCTCTCTGTAAAAAATCAATAAAATATATATTAAAAAAATAAAAAAAAAATAAAATCGAAGTAACATCACAAAAGAGCCCTGGCCAGTTTGGCTCAGTGGATAGAGCGTCGGTCTGTGGACTGAAGGGTCCCAGGTTCAATTCTGGTCAAGGGCATGTACCTTGGTTGCAGGCACATCCCCAGTGGGGGGTGTGCAGGAGGCAGCTGATCGATGTTTCGCTCTCCTTGATGTTTCTAACTCTCTATCCCTCTCCCTTCCTCTCTTAAAAAAAAAATCAATAAAATATATATATTTTTAAAAAAGTCAAAAGTATTATTTAAAAAAAAAAAAGATTTTGGCCCTAACCGGTTTGGCTCAGTGGATAGAGCGTCAGCCTGAAGACTGAAGGGTCCCAGGTTCGATTCCAGTCAAGGGCATGTACCTTGGTGGTGGGCACATCCCCAGTAGGGGGTGTGCAGGAGGCAGCTGATAGATGTTTCTCTCTCATCGATGTTTCTAACTCTGCTTCCCACTCCCTTCCTCTCTGTAAAAAATCAATAAAATATATTTTTTAAAAAAAGATTTTGATCTGATGGGCAGGAATGACCCCAGTGGTGAGGAAAGTTTGAAGTGGGGATTAATTTTACAGGTGGCCGGTTCATTAGTGGAGTATTTCTCGTTCTAACAACTTTTGCTTCCATTGTAGCAGATTTAGAATGAATGCTCTGAAAATGAGGATTCCAGTAGGGCACGAAATATCTGCTTATATTCGTTCCAAAGCAGTTCATTTGGTCATTCTAAAAGTATACTCCACCCATGCAGATGGTCGGGAAGGAGGAGAGTGTTTCTGAGCAATAATCCGCGCTTGCATTGAAGACCACGGATGAGGTACATGGAAGATGCCCTTCACCGTCTCTGCAGAGGAGAAGGTGAGTGCAAGCAGGTCCTGGGGGAGTGGCACAGGGATGGAGAAAGCCTTCCTCCAGTGTGGCTGGCGGCTCGGCGGCTCTGTTGGGTTGGGTTTCCATGCTACCCTTTGCAGTCATGAATAGCACGTGGGAGACCAAAAAATTGTAGTCCATGTTGTATCTATCTATCTCTATCTCTATCTCTATCTCTATCTCTATCTCTATCTCTATCTCTATCTCTATGTTAAGATTATATTTATGTAAATAAATACCATGTATTGAGCCCCTGCTATGTGTCAGGCCTTGTGCTAAGTGATTTTCATGCTTATTTCAGACCTTGACAAACTTTTTCTAAGGGCCAAATAGTACATATTTTAGGCTCTGCTCTGCTGTTGTAGTGGGAAAGCAGCCGTAGACAGTACAAGTGTGAATTGTTGAAGCTGAGTTCCAATATCACTTTATTTATAGACTTTTTTTTAAATTTAAATTTTAATTTTAATTTATTTATTTACTTTTTATTGCTTAAAGTATTACAAAGGGTATTACATATGTGTCCATTTTATCCCCCCGCCCTAGACAGTCCCCTAGCCTCCCCTCCCCCCCAGTGTCTTATGTCCACTGGTTATGCTTATATGCATGCATACAAGTCCTTTAGTTGACCTCTTACCCCCCTACCTCCTGCCCCCCAACCCTCCCCGGCCTTCCCGCTGCAGTTTGACAATCTGTTTGAGGCAGCTCTGCCTCTGTATCTATTATTGTTCAAAAGTTTATAATGGTCTCTATTATCCATGAATGAGTGAGATCATGTGGTATTTTTCCTTCATTGACTGGCTTATTTCACTTAGCATAATGCTCTCCAGTTCCATCCATGCTGTTGCAAATGGTAAGAGTTCCTTCCTTTTTAGAGCAGCATAGTATTCCATCGTGTAGATGTACCACAGTTTTCTAATCCATTCATCTACTGATGGGCACTTAGGCTGTTTCCAGATCTTAGCTATGGTGAATTGTGCTGCTATGAACATAGGGGTGCATATATCCTTTCTGATTGGTGTTTCTGGTTTCTTGGGATATATTCCTAGAAGTGGGATCACAGGGTCAAATGGGAGTTCCATTTTCAGTTTTTTTAAGGAAACTCCATACTGTCTTCCATAGTGGCTGCACCAGTCTGCATTCCCACCAGCAGTGCACAAGTGTTCCTTTTTCTCCACATCCTCTCCAGCACTTGTCGTTTGTTGATTTGTTGATGATAGCCAGTCTGACAGGTGTGAGATGGTACCTCATTGTTGTTTTGATTTGCATCTCTCGGATGATTAGTGACTTTGAGCATGTTTTCATATGTATAGACTTTGAAATTTGAATTTTACATAACTTTCACATGTCTTGAAATATTATTCTTTTGATTTGTAAAAACTATTAAGAATGTAAATACCATTCTTATGTTGTGGGCTGAAAAACATAGGGGTGGGCTAGATTTGGCTTGTGGTCCATAGGTTGCTGATCCCTGCTTTATCTCATTAAATTTGCACAATATATCTCATGAGGTAGTTACAGTATCTCATGTTATAGATGAATATTGCGGAGGTTCAGTATTTCTGCTAATTTTGACAATCAGATAACATCCCCCCAAGAAGTTAGTGTGATTTCGTTTTCTTTTGACTAATGACATGTTCATGATGTGTAATAGAACAGTTTCCATTGTTTTCTGAGTACATTTTAAATATCACCCATACAGAAGGAAGACACCTTTAGCTTATTTTTCATGATTTCAAGCACATTGTTGATGCTTAAATTCTTTGATTATGACATATAACAAACACTTTGTTTTAGGCTTCTCTTCCATTTAATTGTGATATTTGGGCTAATGCTAAAATGTACTGATGTCTCCTGAATATACTGAGGAGAGAAGGGAGCGGTTCTGAGTGACTGCAGGGAAAGTCAGTGTGGGATGAAAAGTTAGTCACCTTAACTGCAGTTAATCGAGAAATGGCTAAATGTAGATTATTAATGCATGTGCATGTACACACATACAGCTCTCTCTCTCTCTCTCTCTCTCTCTCTCTCTCTCTCTCTCTCTCTCTCTCTCAGAGAAAGAATTCTCCCGGAGAAAGAATTCCCTTCCTGAACTTGACAAACCCAGAAAAGTTATAAAAGGAGGTTTTCTCTATTTTACATTCTCAGTGTGGTGTATTACTAATGCCTCAGTGAGTTTAAATAAAACAACTGGACTCATAAGAATGCACACATATTTCCAGCATATTACATTTTACACGATAATAAAATTCCTTTATAATATGGATTTTTTTTGTTAAATGGATTTAGATAGAATATGAGCCAAATAATGTTCCTTGAAACACAGTCTCTGCATACAGTAAAGATCTGATCCATCATAGAGATTAGGTTTAGCTCCCAGAATTCTCCTATATTTAAAAAACTTGAAATTTTTTTATTTTTTATTTTTTTTATTTTTTTATTTTTTAATATTTTTTATTGATTAAGATGTTACATATGTGTACCCTCTACCCCCCCCTCCCCCCCGCTCATGCCCTCACCCCCCCCGTTGTCCGTGTCCATTGGTTAGGCCTATATGCTTGCATATAAGTCCTTTGGTTGATCTTTCCCCCTTGCCCCCACCCTCCCCTACCTTCCCTCCAAGGCCCGACAGTCCAATCAATGCCTCTCCGTCTCTGGATCAGTCCTTGTTCATCAGTTTATGTTGTTCATTATATTCCACAAATGAGTGAGATCCTGTGGTATTTATCCGCTCTCCAGTTCCATCCATGCTGTGGCAAATGGTAAGAGTTCCTTTTTCTTCTTCCTCTTCTTAAAGAATACCTTTCAGCATTTTATATAATGTTGGTTTGGTGGTGATGAACTCCTTTAGCTTTTTCTTATCCGTGAAGCTCTTTATCTGACCTTCCATTCTGAATGATAGCTTTGCTGGATAAAGTAATCTTGGTTGCAGGTTCTTGCTATTCATCTCTTTGAATATTTCTTGCCACTCCCTTCTGGCTCACAAAGTTTCTGTTGAGAAATCAGCTGACAGTCGAATGGGTACTCCCTTGTAGATAACTGACTGTCTTTCTCTTGCTGCTTTTAAGATTCTCTCTTTATCTTTTGTTCTTGGCATTTTAATTATGATGTGTCTTGGTGTGGTCCTCTTTGGATTCCTTTTGTTTGGGGTTCTCTGCGCTTCCTGGACTTGTAAGTCCATTTCTTTCACCAGGTGGGGGAAGTTTTCTGTCATTATTTCTTCAAAAAGGTTTTCAATATCTTGCCCTCTCTCTCCTTCTGGTACCCCTATAATTCTGATGTTGGTACGCTTGAAGTTGTCCCAGAGGTTCCTTACACTATCTTCATATTTTTTTTGAATCTCTTTTCTTTTTTCTTGTTCGGTTGGGTATTTTTTGTTTCTTTGTATTTCAAATCTTTGACTTGATTCTTGGGATCCTCTTGTCTGCTGTTGGATCTCTGTAAATTATTCTTTATTTCAGTCAGTGTATGCTTAATTTCTAGTTGGTCCTTTTTCATGTCCTCCATGGTCTCACTATACTCATTGAGGGATTCATTAAATTTATCGGCGGTTTCCATAAAATTCTTGAAAAACCTTATAAACATGGCCTTGAACTCTATATCCAGTCGTTTGCTTTCCTCCATTTCTGCCATTTGTGACCTGTTTCTTTGTCTCCGCATTTAGGCTGCTTCCCTGTGTTGATAGAGTGGCCCTGCGTGCCAGGTGTCCTGTAGGGCCCAGTGGCTCAGCCTCCCCAGTTACCTGGGGTGGACACTCTTGGTGTACTCTTGGTGCCTTGGTTGTTGTAGGATCACTGGGAGGAATTGACCTCCAGGCCAATTGGCTGTGGGAATCAGCTGTGTCTGAAGTGGGAGAATGGTCCCCCTCTGACCACTGGGTACAGTGGCTCCTGGATCTAAGGAGGTGCTAATTCAGCCTCTGCCTGAGGCCACACAGCAGGAGCCACGAAGAGGCTCAGCTGTGAAGCAATGCAAGCCGCTGCGGGGCCTTGGGCCTTCTCTTGGAAGTTCCGGGTCTGCCTGGCTCGGCTGCAATTAGGTACATTCACATGCAAAAGCCTCTGCCGCAGCCTGGGTGGGGTGGGGTCTCAGGGAGTCAAAAGGGCGGAGAAAGAAGCTATGGCTGATTCTCCGCCTGGAGTCGTGCGTCTCAGTGTCCCGGTAACGGCTGCAAGCACCTCTGAGGGAAAGCCGCCCTCAAGTTCGCCCACTGCCGCCTGACAGACCAGCTTCTCCCCGTATGAGTCCTGGGTCCCCAGAGACTTGCTGGAACCGGAGTTCAAAGCAGTCGGGAGCTTGTGATTCAAAAAGACAGCCGCGCCCTCAGGTGCCACCCCCTTTCCGCGCGCGCGAGCCGCTGCCTTACCTCTGCACTTCACCTCCGCAGCTCCTCTGGCTCTCAGCGTGCTTTTCTTTTCTTCTAGTTGTAGAATTTACACTCAGCCAGCCTTCCTGTTGTTCTGGATGATGTTTGCTCTGTCCTTTGCGGTATTTTTCAATTGTTGTGTGAGGCAACAATTTCCCGGTGTTTATCTATGCCGCCATCTTAGTTTCTCCCCCCAAAACTTGAAACTTTTAATTTAAATGAACTGCAATTAAAAATTTCAGAACCTGCCCCAACCGGTTTGGCTTAGTGGATAGAGCGTTGGCCTGCGGACTGAAGGGTCCCGGAATCGATTCCGGTCAAGGGTATGTACCTTGGTTGTGGGCACATCCCCAGTAGCGGGTGTGCAGGAGGCAGCTGATTGATGTTTCTCTCTCATCGATGTTTCTAACTCTAACCCTCTCCCTTCCTCTCTGTAAAAAATCAATAAAATATATTTAAAAAAAAATTTCAGAATGCATCCATTGCATATGACTAAAGCATTTAAACCAAAAGGGCTACAATACAGGGATAGGAGAATCTCGTGTGCTAATGAACAACATATCCACTGTTTGTATGTTTGAAAATTCTAAATTGTCCAGCATGGCTGTGTCTAATTGTACATCACAATATCAGTAGGTAATTGTGCTTTCTATGAGAAAAATTTGTTCCAAAGTCAAAATGTCATTTTGCTGTCAAATAATCCCACAGATTACTAGAAACAGAGCTAGAGAAATTGTGTTAAGACAGAAGATGTGATGTGAATCCTGCTCATTTCCCAAGACATGACTTCCATTGTAATGATCTACCTATCACAGAAGCTGCCTTCTGCGGTCTCCGGCTCCTGCTGCCACACGCACAACTCATTAACATTCGGTCAGTGCAGCACCATTTGTGCAGTTAACCTCTGAGCAAAGTGAGGTCATTACTTCATTATGATGAATTCTCTAATAACACAACTTGCATCAAGAATGAATATTTCTCTTTTCCTCATTTATGGTTAAATGAGTAGTTAGTCTAACACCTGGGTTCCATTATATTCTCGTTTGTCTGATCTTGTGTTGAGAATTCAATGGACTTAGAGGAAACTTCAGAACCCTCTTGCTAAGGAAGAGTTACATTTATCTTTGACTACATCTACATCTACTTTAAATAGTAGGAAAACAAACAACAACCCTGTGGAACCCCGGGAACTGGTCCCGAAGGAGACTCTTGTCTGTCAGGGCATCACAGGGGAGGAAGAGCCTCTCACATGCAGAGGAGGACCCTCAGGCTCTCTGTGATGAGGACAGATGTGGCCACAGATAATGAGTTTATCTGTGAGACCAGATTCTTCCTCAAGAAGCTGAAGCCGAGCCGAAGGAAGAACTTCAATATCTGTCTAGAGCCGGCGATCTTGATGAAGTGTGGAGACCACTGGGTCCGCCCGAGGCATGGCCCTTTGTCACCTGGTGCTTTGGTGACACAGGAACGCGGCAATAAGCTGGTGTACCTCTTGTACAGCACACAGCAGGGAGGCCTCGTCGTGGGCATCCTACATTGCAGCACCTGGCCCCATGGATGCCAATGGCTACTCAGATCCATTCGTCAAGCTCTGGCTGAAACCAGACATGGGAAAGAAGGCCAAACACGAGACTCAAATTAAGAAGAAAACGTTGAATCCTAATTTTAATGGGGAGTTCTATGACATCAAACATAGTGACCTGGCGAGTCACTATCTTGGCCTGGGACTATGACACTGGCAAGTCCAATGACTACATTGGAGGCTGCCAGCTGGGGATCTTGGCCAAGGGAGAGCATTTAAAACACAGGTATGAGAGTCTGAAAAATAAGGACAAGATTGAGCGCTGGCACTAGCTACAGAATGAGAACCATGTGTCCAGACATTAGAATGGTGCCCAGGTCCCCAGCTTTATGCCCGTCTCCTGCTCAGGTCTCCCTCCAGTCTGCCACAGCGGCCAGTTGCACTCTGGTCTTTCGCCACCCTCCCTGAGCATGCCTTTGGGGTCTCCCTCTCTCCTTGGGCACTTCTTCCCTTCATGATGCTACTGCTGCACTGCAGACTCTGAAGCAGCCCCTCTCTGGGCCTTCCAGGATGGAGCAGTCAGGATAGGAATGGGGAGATTTTTACAGGTAGGTTGTTCAGTTAACAACCACCCAGTTTAGGTAAGTATGAACGTTATTCATCATTTAGGACTCTCTTGGCCTTGAACCAATGCACACATACACAACTCGAGTTTCCTGTGTCATGTCTGCTATTCCTCAGTTGTCAGCAGACCAGGACAGGGCAGTGGGGCCTTGTATTGGGGCAGACAGAGCATCCAGGCTCCCACCGCCTCTGCACACATACACCCCAATTGCCAGGAAGACAGACCACCGTGTGTAAGTTCCCTGGTGACTAGGAACACCCCCCTGGCTCCCCAAGTACACAAAGAGACTTGGTAACCCCCTCTTTCAGGATGTCATGTATTTCTTCCTAGTAAAAAAATGACACCCTTCCCTACTCTCTCCATCGCTGTCTCTGCCCTGTCCACCACATGAAACTCTTCGTATATACCTGCACCTCTCTCCTCTTCTACTCTCTCCCTCTCTAATAGGGTTAAATAGCAAGAGCCAGAACTATCCTAACACAGCCTCACACCCTCACCTCCTCTCACCATCCTGTCCAGCAAACCCTGAGAAACTGGCAAAACCTGGAGTTCCACTTTGATCCTTGCTTCTTCAAACCACCCACTTCTCTTGTTGGCACAACCAGGTGGCCTCCGGCTGAGGGGCCGGCTGCTGCCACTGCCCCAGGTGCAGGGCAGCATCTCAAAGGCTGTATAGGTGCCCACAGAGTAGCTTTCTCATCCCCTGGCCTCCACAGGTGGTTGCAGAAAGTATTTAGAAACCAGAGCTCTGGGTCAAGGGGGGCCTCTCCAAAGCCCCAGCATTAGGTTTCTCCTTCCTTTGCTCTTAGTTAAATGAACCTACCACCCCTGTTCCTGACACTTGACTCTGCTTCTTTGACTCTCTCGTGCTCTGTGTCCCACTCAGAATTGCCTCGAACCTCTGTCTCTGTCTGTCTCTATGTCTCTCTATCTCTAGCACCCTCTTCACCAAGTGTATAGGAAGAATACACCATTATCATGGACCTAAAACTTTAGTGTCAGATCCTGATGCCAAAGGCTTTTATTCCATCATGAATCATCCAGTCTTTTTCCTAAAAAATATTTTTTTTTTAACAGGGGAAAAAGACAGTAAGGATAAACATAAATTTGAGGTTGGGTTTGGGCAATCTTCAGTGCTCTGTGAAAATCATTCACTCTATCAAATACCCCACCACTATCTGTAAACGTCATCATATGGACTCTTTCTCCAAACAAACACCTTTAACCTTCCCTAAAAAAAAAAAAAGTGGAAAAAATATTTGGCATCAGGTCTGGTCTAAATATGAATAACTTTGGTGATATGAAAAAAACCAAAGGAACATACATCTAGTAATTCCATCGTGGTTTTTGGAAATGAGATTAAACTAAGTGAAAGTTCTAGCAACTTGTTCATTGGGATGAGAGACTTGAATCAGTTCATCCTGCTATTTCTAACTGAAGTGTGCAGATCTCCAATTTGAGCTCTATTTTCACAGTCCTGTAGTGTAGCATCTCAGACCCTTCAGTAAACTGTTGTCAACAGCTGCAATCTATGTAAAGAAGTGGTTCATTTTCTTATATGTAGTTATTTGAACATTTAAAGTTGAGAATAGAATTGTTATAGAAAGACACTTTTAAGAGGAAAGGAAATTTCACTTTTAAAAACCATCTCTCATTATAAAGAATAATGGAATAAAAGAGAGGGGCAGTCAGGGGGAGAGGCAATGTTTCTGAGACTCTCTGTTAACATTTGGTGTCTGTGCCAATTACTATTTTTCCCCTAACAACTCTGGATTATTGTTTAGAAATTCTATGGTATTTAGTGGAACACTTTACGAAGTTTTATTTAATGCTTCCATGCCTGTCTTTGGCATGAAAGTTTGAATTAATTTGTCATGCTTATAATTTTTTACCAGGGGCAGTTGAATAAAATCCATAACTTTTGTCAGAATTTGATACCAGGTCTGCCTGACAGAGAGCTGATGCTATTTCCATCATGATATACCTTATGGGCCATTCATTCATAATACAGCCAAGTAGAGGAAGACAACAGTTGTGTGCTTATCTCAGAAAGAAAAACAACAAAGCAAATACTAAGAGGCAAGAATTTAAAGTGAATAAAAATCAGTTGAACTTATAATTATACTAGAGGCCTGGTGCACGAAATTCGTGAGTGGGTACGGTCCCTAGGCCTGGCCTGCGATCAGGGCCATCTTCCCTGGCTGCCCCTAGCCAGCCCTGTCCCCCGCCACCACCCATCCCTGGTTCCCCTTTTGCCATCGGGTGATCGGTGCCTGACAGCTGGGGGAAAGGACCAAGAGGTCAGCTGTTCCTGCCTGCTCACCGGCCCCACTCCCACTGCAGGTTGTCCTCTGTGTGTGGGGTGACTGGCAGGGTGGGGGCCTTGGCCTGGCGCTTCCCGCATCCCCTGCCACCCACCCTGGCTCCCTGTTCGCCATCAGGTGATCAGAGCCTGCTGGCTGGTGGTCAGTGCACCTCATAGTGACTGGTCCAGTGGTCGTTCTGGTCATTCCACCATTAGGGTCAATTTGCATATTACCCTTTTATTATATAGGATAGAACATTATGTACTGAGACCTACAAAGGGAATTCTTTAACCAGAGGACCCTTCAGTGCCCTAAATAAATGTTCAGGTGTTTTTTAAGTGTAGATATTCAGAATGGATAGACTTTTTCAGAACCTGGAACTTCACATTTAGGTGTGATTTTGGATTTTTAGGGGTGGCAGGGTACCTTGTATTAGAAAGTAGCAACACTTAGAAATGTATTAATATTGCAGTTCATTAACAGTGTATGTGGCAAATATTGCATCAAAATAAGAAAAGCTGGTGTGACAGTTATCAATTTATTGCCTCTCAACTTTAAATCCACTCATCATTGTCTGCTCTATGAAAATGGAGTAGGGCCCTTGAAATATTCCTTTTTTGCCAGTTAGCATGATGTTAAGCTTTGTCACTAGAGGGTGCTGGACAGATACTAGAGAAGAAAGGTGTTGAAGATGGTCACCTAGAGGACATGACCGTGGGTTGACCTACAAGTTGGACCTTGGCAATTGGAGGCTCCTCCCCTATTCTTGGAAAGTACATTCTTCCCACCATTCCCACAGTGGTTTTCCATGATGCTAGGATATGGGTTGGTCTGAGGTAAGAGTCTCATGCTCCACAGAGGGAAGGCAGGGGAGGATGGGTGGGAAGAGATCAACCAATGAATTTGTATGCATATATGCATAACCCGTGGACACAGACAATAGGGTGGTGAGGGCCTGGGAGAGGGGGTGATGGGAGCGGTCTGGAGAGGATAATGGGAGAAAAAGGAGGACCTATGCAATACTTTCAACAATAATGATAAAGAAAAAAAAGAATCTGAGGTAGTCCTCACTGTCTTCCGTGTCCCAGCTCATAAGGTGCTAACACCCCCTGGCAATTAGGAAGCTGATGCTCTGGCTTGGGTACCAGCCCTAGCAACTGACCCTTCAGTAGATACAGCAGTTGGGTGAATAGAAAGAACTGTTACCATAATGCCCAGGTGGGATGGCATATTGCCAATGATGCCAGATTGCTTTGAAATACAATGACTTGGTTATGCAGTAAGAGTATGTCCTGTGTGTTCTAAACAACACCCAAGGCAACTGTCCAAGTTATCTGGGGCCATTCACCAGAGTCCCCAACTGATGAAGGACTGGCAAATTGGTTTTGGCTCCCTTCCTCTGAATGAGGGTTCTAAATATGGTTTGTATAGACCCTGCTTTTGGTCTAACTCAAGCTTTCTCCTGTCACCATGCAAATGAGACTCCCGCTATTAGGGGATTAAAGAAGCTGAATACCATGCATGGATACTCTCATCAAATAGATAATAACATTTCAAAGATGATAATATGCAAGACTGGGCAAAAATACATGACATTGAATGAGGGTTCCATCTCCCCTACAACCCACAATCAGCAGGGTTGATCAAAAAGAAGAGAATATTAAAACAGCAAATTAAATTAGCAACATATAAAAAACACTTTGACCAGGTGGACTTAAGTGCTGCGCCAGGCTTTAATACTTAAAAAAAAATCCTCACCTGAGAATATGCTTTTATTAATTCTAGAGAGAGAGGAAGGGAGAGAAAGATAGAACTATCCATGTGAAAGAGGAACATCAATCAGTTGCCACCCATACTCACCTTGACTGGGGATCAAATCTGCAACCTACTACGGGATGATGCTCAAACCAACTGAGGGCCCAGGCTTTAATATTTTTGAGTGATCAACCAGTAGGGCCTGTTGCTCCATATGTCAGTCTGTGGACCCCTGTCCAATACCAACAGCAGGACCTGTTGAAATACACTATACCTGAAATGGAACATGCACCATTGAAAGGGGAAAATGAAGGTCCTGGTTTGGCATATCTCTATGTGCCTGCCAGTGCTGTCTCCGCTGGCCAACATGATGGTATGCACAGCCAGGTCAAGTTCCTAAGGCTGCAGCCACACTAACATCTAAGGATCAGGCCACAAATGTAATTCTACTTTTTTATATATGTTTTGATTGATTTTAGAGAGAGAGGAAGAGATAGAAAGAGAGAGAGAGAGACATTGATATGAGAGAGAAACATTGATTGGTTGCTCCTGCACATGTTCCTATCTGGAATGGAACCTGCAACCTGGGTATGTGCTCTGGCTGGGAATTGAACCAGCAACATTTTGGTGCGCCAGATGACACTCAACCAACAGAGCCACACTGGCCAGGGCCACAAGTGTAATTCTTATAGAAGGGGAAGACCTTCCCATGCAAGTTTCTACTAAATGTCTGTCTTTCTGACCTTAGACTTCTGCTGTTCCTGTGGTTTCCCACTTTCAGATGGACACCTGATGGGTATACCTACAGTGGGCCCACTTTTATGCCTGGCCAAGCAATCGATCCAACTGTTGGATATGTGGGTAGCTGTCCTCTAGCTTGTCAGGATTGATGGGGTGGGTATTATCACTCTAGGTAGGGAACTGGAAGGCTCTAAAACAGTACATTAAGGAAGAACAAGCTAGGACTAGTACTTTTAATTCATTTGATATCACCAATACTGACCCAGAAACCTGGCCTGTGGCACACACTATCAATAGCAATTTTTTTCAGGGCGTTCTTCCCTGGGCACAATATGTCAGCCCTCGGGGAGGGGGGCGGGAGGGCAGCTGCTCCTTATATCAGCAATTCTTATATTCCCTACGGTCATTTTACGCTCATGCCCCACTACTCTAATCTGTTAGTTAAACTTTCACTGTTAAAATGACTGCGTGGTTTCTGTCTCCTGGTTGGACACTGACTGAGGTGGCTGAGCAGCAATGGTGTGGAGTTGGATAAAGCCTAGGCATTGCAGATCTTTAGTCACCTAGGAAGTGTACAGATAGGCTTTGAGAGCTGAGAGGAAAGACTGTCTTGACAGTTGTGAGATTTTGGAATAGGAAGAAGACTCAAGGGAAGGATGAATTCTTAGGTGGGGTCATTCATTCACTGCACCGTGGTATTCCCATCTCACCCAGAGAAAAAGCCAAAGGCTGCACCGTGGCTTACAAGGCCTGACATGACCTGGCCACCCTCTGACCTCTGTCCTTACCTTCCACTCCACTCCTATCACTCACAGTAGTGGCTCCAGCAACTCTTTGTGATCCTTGAACAGCTCAGATGTATACACCTGCCTCAATGCCTTGTACCTACTGCTTTCTTCCTGGAACACTTTCCTCCGGGAACCTGCCTTCCTCTCTCCCCGCAAGTCTTGGCTCCATTGCTACCTCGGTGAGACCTTCCCTGATCTCTCTCCTTAAATTTGCAACCATGACCTGGCACTATCCATCCCCTATCAGCCTTCCCTTATTTATTTTTCTCTGTCGCACCTGTCATCCTCTAAGATGCTACAAAATTTACTTACTTGTCTATTGTTTGTCTCCCTCTGACTAAAATATAAGTTCTATGAGGCAGGAATTAAAAATTTTTTTTCAGTGTTGTATCCTCAGTATCTAGACTAGTGCGTAAATATTTGCAGATGAATGAATGAACCCCTTATATTATTAGGCTGAATATGATTCAAACTATATATTTTATTTATAATTTTCATTCATATTTTTGGGTGTATGTGTGTGTATGTGTGTGTGTGTTATGTATGTGTGAGTTCAACAGGAATTAAAGGGTGACAGACTTTGTGTTATGGACAACTTTCTTGGTGGCCTCTACTTCTTGGATGAGGGATTGCTATGATTGACTTGCTTTTAAGTGGTATTTTGCCCATGTTTTAAAATTAATGATTTCAGTGGACATTTGTCATTTTTGCCCCCTCCCATCAGCTATACCCTTCTTAATAGCACCTCAGTTTTGCTTTGATGGTGCTATTAATCAGCGACATGATGGCTCCTGACCCAAGCCAGGTGGCTGGAAGGCATTTACATTCTTGGGAAGAGTGATGTGATGACCCCAAATGGCTGGCACTGTGTGTCTTGGCAGCACTCCCCGAAGTGACCATTCATCAGGTGCTGCCTCTTTTTCTCTGGGGTTGCTCAAGTTTTGCACTTTCTGAGTCAGTTTATTCCACTTTTTTTTTTTCATTCTGTGAATTACCCTATCTTCTTCCCATGCTTTTTTTTTTCTGCTTAAGGTAGCTAAGAATCTCTATTTCTTGCAACCAAATCTTCTTAACTGATAAAATAATTCACTGTATCATTAGAGGAAAATCAGTATTTTATTTTACAGATTGAATACAATATGCCTGAGTTATTCTGTAGAAAATATACTCTTTAGAATACTTAGTATGTAACATAAAAATGACAACTCTTGTTAGTATATTTCAGTCCTGATAGAGTAAAGGCATTTAGGCAAATCAAGAAGTAGAAATGTTGTAACCTCTGCTCATGTTATATTAGAGACAACACATTATATTTTGGATGCCTCCTCTACATTTCTTATTACCATCAGTGGTTTTAGAATGAGTGATTGATATACTTAAAACTGGTAAAGAAGGTCTCAGTGATAGAAGAATGAGAGAATCTGTAGTAAATTTATGCCACAAAACAGCATGTTACAGACTGTTTTGCTACACAGAAAGCATCTTCATTATATAATAGCTAGAATAAATTTTAAAGAATAATGGAGAAATGCTCCACATACTTTATTTTCAAAACAATAGCAAAGTATTTACTGGCATAATGAGAAGGTGAAAGAAATCTATTGATGATGAGGTTAAGAAAGTTGGCACATTTTTCAATTCAAATTAACTCAAGACATCATCATAACAAATATTGTAAGTCATTGTTAAAATGTCATGAAATCTGGAAAATAATACCTGGTACCTATGAAAAACAAATGATCAGGAAAATGTTCTTGATAATAGAGAACATTTAACTTAAAAGTAGGTTAAGATCAAATAACTTACTTTTTCCTGAAAAATTGATGTAGTCTCACTTGTTTATTTTTGTTGTCTGTGTTTATGGTGTCATATTTTAAAAAATCCTCACTAAGGCCAATGTCAAGGAGAATTTTCCCAATGTCTTCTTTAGGAGTTTTATGGTTTCAGTCTTACTGTTAAGTCTTTAATCCATTTTGAGTTAATTTCTGTGAGGGATCTAAGGTAGGGGTCAGTTTCATTCTTTTGCATGTGGATATCCAGTTTTCTCAACACCTGGATTTTTTTATTAAGAACTTTCCCTTGCCCTAGCCGGTTTGGCTTAGTGGATAGAGCATCGGCCTGTGGACTGAAAGGTCCCAGGTTCAATTCTGGTCAAGGGCATATGCCCGGGTTGTGGGCTCGATCCACAGTGTGGGGCATGCAAGAAGCAGCCAATCAATGATTCTTTCTCATCATTGATATTTCTATCTCACTCTCCCTCTTTTCCTCTCTGAAATCAATAAAAATATATTAAAAAAAACTTTCATCAACAATTTGGCTACTCTGAGGAGAGGCAGAATATATATATATTTAAACCAAATTTCAGAATAATGAGTTTGGGGACCATAATTTTGGTAATGGTTAGGTGAGGATCTACCTACTCCAGGAATCTCTAGATGTGACATTACCTGGAATTTCTTCGGTTTGCACCTTATGTGACACTCTGTACTGTCTATGGGTATAAATGAGGTTACCTAAATTCATCTTTACATTTTGATGATTCTTAAGCTGTCTCCATTGCTGTGGTACTCAGCCCCCTTGCAGATTCCCTCCCTCCATTTGTTCCCAAAGTCTCCTGGTGGTGTCTGCCACCCACCTACCCATTCAACAGTATTTGTGGAATGTCTGCTATGTGTCAGGCACATGTACTCAGGGACAGTTCTAGCTGTTCCACGGCCACTGTGCTGCGTTGTCCGGGAGCCTTATCATTGCCTCTGATGTTGATCCCCTTCTTGAAAATGCCAATGTATGTGCCGAGGCTGCCAACAGCCAGGGCCTCCACCCCTGGGTCCTGGTTGTGTCAATGCAGTGCTGGGCTCTGGCAGCAGTGGGGAGGGTTCTCCTTCCCCGGTCTTAGTGGTGGCCCGGCATCACCTGGGTTCCGGAAGGGCACGACGTTGTGACCAGGGTCTCACTGAGTCTTTTAGGAAAAAAGTTTCTTCACCTTTTGACTTCATCATTTTTCCCCCTATTGGCACTGAAAACACCACACCATACATTGTCCCTGTCTCTTCCTTTCTCTTCAAACACTCATGCACGGAACCCCTTGCTCTTTAGCAAATTAAACCAAACCACAAACAAAAAAAGCGATCTTTCCACCCATCCTTCCTATCAATTTGTGAAAATAAGTTTCTGGAGGGATCACTAGCTTGTGAGTTCCACAAAGAGAGAGACCTTTGTTTCTCAATAAATTTGATTGGGAAATTTATTACCGGAGAGTATCTTGTTAAAATGCAGATTCTGATGCTGCAGGATGGGGAGGGGGAGGGCTGACGATCTGCGTTTCTCACAAGCTTCCAGGGGATGCCCTTGCTGCTGGTCTAAGGACTGTGCTGTGAGTAGTGAGGAGCGAGTGTATAAACAACCACCCGAATGTAGTCACAGCGGAGTTTGGATACAAAAACCAAATCTCCTGTAGGGCTCCGGCACAGCACGTGGTGGTGCAGGCGTCTTTGCTGGGCTGTCGGGGTCCTGCTCGCTCATCTGCACCTGCCGGGTGACCTGCTCCGGGAGGTTTCTTTCTGCCATCAGGGGTTAGGTCGCCAGTCTCTGCTGATAAGCTTTTCCCGCGCGTCAGAATCCCTGGTGGAGCTTTTTTTTTTTTTTTTTTTTTTTTTTTTTTTTTTTTTGTAAGAAATGCAAACTCTCTGGGGTGGGACCCAGGCATTTCCATAAAAACAATCTCCCCAGGTGATTCTAAAGTGCAGCCAGAGTTGAGAGTCAATGTGTTAAATACCATTTTACGTTGCTAAAGAGATTTCCTTCCTCAAAACAAACAAACAAACAAACTGGCTCTGCAAAAAGCTTGCTGTTAATCCTTATGAATCAGGGAATTCCTGCTCAGGCTGCGTAGCGGCTTTGGCTTTGTCTTTGTCTCAGCGCTGAGCTCTGGGTGGATAATCGATTCTGCTCTCTTGATATGCCTGCTGACCAAATGGAAGGACTTTTATTTCACTCTCTTTCACACGACCAACGACCAACGACGTTCCTGCAGTCCAATCTAAAAGCAGGACATTCCCATACGGCAGGAACCGGGATACCAGAAAGACCCCATGCTATTAAATGGCTGGTGGTTTAAGTTCAGATGGTCTGCGTTAGGTGTTTTTCCCAATATAGGCAGTGGGCAGAATGTTCAGGCCCATCAAAACAGGCGGCAAAGTCTTCTGGAAACACCAGCCAGAAGGTGGGAACGAGGAATGGAAAGGGCAGTTGCTAGTTAGAATTTAAAAGGCTTTAAAAGGTTGCCAACTGAGAAATGAGTTGTGCTGCTGCCCAATTATCCACCTATGTTCTCTGGTCCATGGGCTCCATGCACTAGAGAAATAAATGATTTGGAAAGCACCCTTTAGAACTGTTTGCCAGAGTCTAACATTAACTATGCTGACGCTCATCCTCTCCATTTTTTGAAGGCATCTCTTTGTGTACTGAGCACTGAATTTAAATGCTTTTATTTTTTAAAGTGACATAAATAAATTCCAGCTCCCCCTCTCTTTCCTCGGCCAAATACTATATATTGTTCCCAAACCTTTCCCTCGTCAGGAGAAAAAGAAAAACCCTATTTTTAAAAAAGGAAAAGATATTGACTCAGAGATCCTGCCTAATTGAAGCTGTGTTTGTAAAGGTCTGTCAAGCCGCTCTCCGAGAAGAACAAATTTAAAGTCATTTTGGGTTTGAACTGTATGATTCGAACCCAAAAACTTAATGGCTTCTCTGTGCCTGGAGAGGCACTGGGAGGTAAACTGGCCAGGTGTAAATCAAGGCATTGTGGGCCTGGACAAGGGAACTAACTGCTAAAGTCAGGACTGAAAATGGGGGAAGGGAGCAGAACTGAAATGAATCCAATGGTTAAATCCTAGAGACAGGGTCTTTTAGATCTCTAAGGAAATAAGACAACTTCTGGTGAATGCTTTTGTGGGGAAGCGACATGCCCCTTGAAACTGCCTCACTTCATAGAATTGCCTGGTGGAGGCTTTTGTTACTTAGAGTCTTCAAAAATGCCAAGCTAAGGGGTGTGTGTGTGTGTGTGTGTGTGTTGGAACATACAGAAGACCAACAGATACCAAGACTTGCACAAGAAATTGACTTTGTTGCATTAAGCGAAGGAGGAGAGACTGTTTTTTTTTTTAAAATTAAGTCTTTATTGTTCAGATTATTACATTTGTTCCTCTTTTTCCCCCCCATAACTCACCTCCTCCCAGTTCCCGCCCCACCATCCGCCCTCACTCCCCACCCACTGTCCTCATCCATTGGTGCACAATTTTTGTCCAGTCTCTTCCCTCATCTCCCACACCCCTTCCCCCACCAAGAATAGTCAGTCCATTCCCTTTCTATGTCCCTGATTCTATTATAATCACCAGTTCATTCTGTTCATCAGATTATTTATTCACTTGATTCTTAGATTCACTTGTTGATAGATGCGTATTTGTTGTTCATAATTTGTATCTTTACCTTTTTCTTTTTCTTCCTCTTCTTAAAGGATACCTTTCAGCATTTCATATAATCCTGGTTTGGTGGTGATGAACTCCTTTAGCTTTTCCTTATCTGTGAAGCTCTTTATCTGACCTTCAATTCTGAATGATAGCTTTGCTGGATAAAGTAATCTTGGTTGTAGGTTCTTGGCATTCATCACTTTGAATATTTCTTGCCACTCCCTTCTGGCCTGCAAAGTTTCTGTTGAGAAATCAGCTGACAGTCGTATGGGTATTCCCTTGTAGGTAACTGACTATTTTTCTCTTGCTGCTTTTAAGATTCTCTCTTTGTCTTTTGCTCTTGGCATTTTAATTATGATGTGTCTTGGTGTGGTCCTCTTTGGAGTCCTTTTGTTTGGGGTTCTCTGTGCTTCCTGGACTTGTAAGTCTATTTCTTTCACCAGGTAGGGGAAGTTTTCTGTCATTATTTCTTCAAATAGGTTTTCAATATCTTGCTCTCTCTCTTCTTCTGGCACCCCTATAATTCTGATGTTGGTATGCTTGAAGCTGTCCCAGAGGCTCCTTACACTATCTTCGTATTTTCGGATTCTTTTTTCATTTTGCTTTTCCGGTTGGATGTTTTTTGCTTCTTCGTATTTTAAATCTTTGACTTGAATCTTGCGATCCTCTGGTCTGCTGTTGGGAGTCTGTATAATATTCTTTATTTCAGTCAGTGTATGCTTAATTTCTAGTTTGTTCTTTATCACAACATCGAGGGTCTCATTAGATTTCTTGTACATCTCATTAAGTTTATCGGCAGTCTCTAGAAGAATCTTGAAAGATCTCAAAAGTGTGGTTTTGAATTCTATATCCAGCAGCCTGCTTTCCTCCATTTCTGTCATTTGTGTCCTGTTTCTTTGTCTCGGCATTTTTTATGCTTCGCTGTGTCGATAGAGTGGCTTTCTGTGCTAAGTGTCCCAATTACCTGAGGTAGACACTCTTGGTGCACCCCCTTGTGGTCTTTGTGCACAGTCTTGTTGTAGCTAAGCCTTGATTGTTGTAGGTAACACTGGGAGGGATTTGACCTCCAGGCCAATTGGCTGTGAGAATCATCTGTGTCTGCAGTGGGAGAACTTCTGTCCTGGATCTCTAGGGCGGCGCTAATCTAGCCTCTGCCTGAGGCTAATCAGCAAATGCCTCCGTGCAAGGCTTGGGTGGGGTGGGTCCCAGGGGATCTACAGGGCGGGTGGAGCGAGCAGTTATGGCTGCTCTTAGTCCCATCCCCATAGGCTCTGCCTCTCAGTGTCCTGGTAATCACTGCAAGCTCCTCGGAGAGAAAGCTGCCCTCGAGTTCTGACCACTGCCAGACAGTCCCGCTTCTCCCGTTTGAGTCTGGGTCTCCAGAGACTCGCCTGGAATGGGAGCTCAGAGCCTGAGACTCCCTCCTGATTGAAACAGATAACTGCGCCCTCGACCGCCAGCCCGCTCCGCACGCACCTCCGCACCTTTGTATTTTACTTCAGCACTGTGCCTCCTCTGAGTCTCGGTATGCTTTTCTCTTTCCTTCTAGTTGTAGAATTTCCCCCTCAGCCAGCCTTCCTGTGGTTCTGGGTGATGTCCATTCCATCTTTTAGTTGTATTTTTGAAATGGTTGTGCAAGGCAGCAATCTCTGGTGTTTACCTATGCCGCCATCTTGGTTTCTCCCGAGACTAATGTTTTTGAGCATTTCTGGTGCTCTATAAGTTATTGCATTCATCTTTATAATACCTCTGAGTTTGATATTAAGAAAGATTAAACAGTTACTATTAATCAGGAGAAATTTTAGTGTGAAATTCAAATTGGAAGTGAACTTGATGGATGGAAAATTTTGTTTTTTCTCTTTCTCTGTTTTCCTCTAATAATGTCAAAGCAGAATGGCTGTGCATGGCTGTGAATATATTTCCAGGTATTTGCAGAGTGGCTATTCATTTTATCTTTCTGTTGCTTCAAGTGATTTCTTTAGCAAATCTTATTTTCTAACAAACAACTTCTCCCTCTTCTCCTATTTTCCTAATAAGAGCAGGGTTCACTTATATGGAAGATGCAGGTAACTGTCTTTTTCAAAGAAAAATGGAGAACCTAAGTTGGTTCTCTTAAATCATGGATTATCAAAGCAAATAAAGCCCCAGGAACTTCCCCTTCCCATTTTGTTACATGGGCTGTTGGGAGGGGGTGTTTTCTCAGAGGAGCCTGGGAAAATATTGTAAGGTTCTGGCTTATAAAACCTCTGAGTTGGGTAAGACTGGAATGAGACTTGGCTGCCAAGGCTGAACTCATTGTTTTAATAAAATCTAAGATTTTTTTTCTTGAACAAACATGTGTGTTTTAACAATTTTTTGAATTTATTGGGGTGACATTGGTTGATAAAATTATGTAGGTTTCAAGTGTACAATTCTATAATACATCACCTGCATATTGTATTGTGTGTTGACCACATTTTGTCTGTTTTTAAACCCAGAAAGACTCTGACACCTAAAGGAAAATCTAGAGTGGTAGATGCAGAATTTGAGGCTCAGGCAGTGTATTTATTAGTTTGCCAGCACTGCCATACAAAATACCACAGACAGGGTGGCTTAAACAATATAAATTACTTTTCTCCCAGTTATGGAGACTGGAAGTTCAAGATCAAGGTATTGGCAAGTTTGGTTTCTCTTGGGGCCTTTCTCCTTAGCTTGTAGATAACCACCTTCTAATTGTGTCCTCATATGACTTTTCCTCTGTGTGAGTGTCCCCTTGGTGTCTCTTTCCCTTCTTATTACAACAACAGTGATATTGGATTATGGCCTACTCTTATTACACCTAAACTTAATTACCTCTTTAAAAGGCCCTATTTCCAAATGCAATCACATTCTAAGGTACTAGAAGTTAGGGTTTCAATGCATGAATTTTAGGGGAATACAAGTCCGTCCATAGCTAACGAGGTTAAGTGGCCATTGTCACATAACTGGAAAGAGATAGAGTCGGGATAACAACCCAGGTGTGTTTGACTGTAAAATCTGTCCCCTTCTGTACCACACCTAAATTTGTAGGGCCATTTCAGAGTTGAGGCATCATGGGTCAGGAGATTGCATTATTTAGGTTTTTAAGTCTTTTTACTATATTCTCAATCAAGTTTCCAAGACCGATGAAGTGTTTTAGTGACAATCAAGACATGTTTCTGTACTTTGTTATTCTGCTAGTCTGATTCTGATGAAGAATGTATCTAAACCCACCCACAATCACAAATAAGCCTATTCCCCCAAACCACATCTACACACAAAAACTATACACTCACAAATACTATTTTAATTTAGTAAGTACAAATCTAATAAAACTCTGGTAACCTTAGGCAACAGCTTTTTATTAGCTGTTACACTTGCTTACAGATGATTTGTTCAATCAAAGCTATATTAGTTATCTACTGTTGTGTAACAAATGATCTAAAAACCCAAAGCCTTATAACAAAGACAAACATTTATTATCTTTTACAGTTTCTATGGGTCAGAATTTGGTGTGTGTCAACTTGGCTAGGCTAAACTGTATGCCTTAGACATCTCTTTTTAGTATGTTTCTTGATAGGGTGGGCTACTAGAGAGGTTGTCTTATGAGAGTTGGAGGATAGAAAAGAAGCTACAGCCATTCCATAGTGTGTGCATACTCACCTTCTCCTTGCTATTTAATTGAGCACTAATCTATGTGTCCTTGGGGTTCCAGCTTGCTTGTGATCTTTCCTTCCTGATTGCTGGCCCTATGGACTTCAGACTTGCTGAGCCAGCCCCTACAATTTCATAAGCCAATTCTTTATAATAAATCCATATATTATCTACTGGTTCCACTTTTCTGATTGAACCCTGGCTTACACAGAGTGGTTATCTGGGTTGTTGTGCCTTGAGGTCTCTCATGAGGTTGTAGCCAAGATGTTGGCTAGTGCTTCAGTTGTCAAAGGTTTGACGGGGACTGGAAAGTCTGTTTCTAAGATGCTCATTCATGTAGCAGACAAGCTAGTGTTGACTGTTGGCAGGAGGCCTCAGTTCTGTGTCACATACACCTCTCCACAGAGCTGCTTGAGTATTATCATGACATGGCTACTCACTTCCCTCAGAGTGAGTATCCAAGAGAACAAAGAAGAAACAGAAATGTCTTTTATTATCTAGCCTTTGAAGTCACATTGGTTTCTATTGTTCACCCAGACCACCCCTGAAACAATGTGGAAGGGGACTATGCAAGGGCACAAATACCATGAACAAGGATCAATAGTAGTCATATTATAGGCTAGCCCCACAAAAACCTTTTTTTAAAAAATTTTTTATTGTTGAAAGTATTATGTATGTCTCCTTTTCCCCCCATTGACCTCTCCCTGCTCACTCCCACCCCCCAGCACATGTCCTCACCCACCCCACCACTGTCTATGTTCATGGGTTATGCTTATATTCATGCATACAAGTCCTTTGGTTGATCTCTTACACCCCCTCCCCTGCCTTCCCTCTGAGGTTGGATGGTCTGATCGATGCTTCTATGTATCTGGATCTATTTTTGTTCAGTTTATGTTGTTCATTATATTCTACAAATGAGTGAGATCATATGATATTTGTTGTTCTCTGACTGACTTATTTCGCTTAGCATAATGCTCTTCAGTTACATCCATGCTGTTGCAAATGGTAAGAGTTATTTATTTTTTATAGCAGCATAGTATTCCATTGTGAAGATGTACCACTGTTTTTTAATCCACTCATCTGCTGATGGGCACTTAGGCTGTTTTAAAATCTTAGCTATTGTAAATTGTGCTGCTATGAACACAGGGGTGCATATATACTTTCTGATTGGTGTTTCTTATTTCTTGGGATATATCCTAGACGTGAGATTACTGGGTCAAATGGGAGTTCCATTTTTAATTTTTTGAGAAAACTCCATACTGTTTTCCACAGTGGTTGCACCAGTCTGCATTCCCACCAGCAGTGCTAGAGGGTTCCTTTTTATCCACATCCATGTCAGCACTTGTAATTTGTTGATGATAGTTATTCTGACAGGTGTGAGATGGTACCTTACTGTTGTCACAAAACCTTTTTCATCATTATTTTGGTGTCATGTAGACATAGTTATAATAGTATAATGAATAAAAAGCCATATATATATATATATATATATATATATATATATATAACAATTTTAAATATAATTTAATAATTTAAACAATTGAATTTTAAAGAAATTTAAAAACTAAAAATTTAGATGTATAAATTTTAAATAAAAAAGTAAAAGATATAGTAGAATGAACCTCCATGCACCTATTACCCAGATTCAACAAAGATATAGAGTTGGCCAGTTTGTCTTATTTATTTTCTTCAGTTTTTAATTTTTTTGCTAAAATATTTTAAAGCACATTCCTGAAATCTGGTCATTTAACCTGTAAATACTTCCATTTGCATCTCTGATAATTATTACTTTTAAAAAACATAACCACTGAGCCATTCCCACACTCAAAAAAATTAACAAGAATTCCTTAAAATTTAACGTCAATAATTCCTTAAAAATTAACACCAATATCATCTGATGCCCAATCCATATTGAGATTGTCCCCATGTCTTTTTGCCATTAGTTTGTTTGAAAGAGGATTGAAGCAAGGACCAAACAATGCATTTGATTGCAGGTCTGCTACATTTCTTTTAACTAGGAATGTTTCCCCTCCTTTTTATTTCTCTAGGCATGTCTATGTGTTTTAATATTCCATAGTACTGGTGTGTTTCAACTCATTGCAGTTATTGTTCTTTGTTATTTACAGTGGAGGGCCCTTTATGGGGGTCCTATTTCTCTTTGATGGGAACTCATTCATTGTTGTTGTTTTTTTTTTAGAATATGTATATATATATTTTACATGCAATAAACATTAATATATATATTTTTTTAATTTATTGCTTAAAGTATTACAAAGGGTATTACATATGTGTCCATTTTATCCCCCTGCCCTAGACAGTCCCCTAGCCTCCCCTATCCCCCAATGTCTTATGTCCACTGGTTATGCTTATATGCATGCATACAAGTCCTTTAGTTGATCTCTTACCCCCCTACCTCCTGCCCCCCAACCCCCCTTGGCCTTCCCGCTGCAGTTTGACAATCTGTTTGAGGCAGCTCTGCCTCTGTATCTATTATTGTTCAAAAGTTTATAATGGTCTCTGCAATAAACATTAATATTTCAAGAAAAATGATTTAAATATAATATTACGTGCAATAAACATTTCAAGAAAAAAGATTTTAAATATAATAATATTACCAAAACTGTACTAACATAGTATAATGTCACAAAAGTTGTAGGAAATATTAAAAATCTGAAAATAACAGCATTACTTCTATTATATTCTAAAATATATTTTTTTCCTCTGGCTCTATTTTTGTTCATCAGTTTATGTTGTTCATTATATTCCACAAATGAGTGAGATCATGTGATATTTATCTTTCTCAGACTGACTTATTTCGCTTAGCATAATGCTCTCCGGTTACATCCATGCTGTTGCAAATGGTAAGAGTTCCTTCTTTTTTACAGCAGCATAGTATTCCATTGTATAGATGTACCATAGAGTTTTAATCCACTCATCTGCTGATGGGCACTTAGGCTGTTTCCAAATCTTAGCTATTATAAATTGTGCTGCTATGAACATAGGGGTGCATATATCCTTTCTGAGTGGTGTTTCTGATTTTGTGGGATATATTCCTAGAAGTGGGATTACTGGGTCAAATGGGAGTTCCATTTTTAGTTTTTTGAGGAAACTCCATACTGTTTTCCACAGTGGTTGCACCAGTCTGCATTCCCACCAGCAGTGCACGAGGGTTCCTTTTTCTCTGCATCCTCTCCAGCACTTGTCGTTTGTTGATTTGTTGATGACAGCTATTCTGATAGATGTGAGATAGTACCTCATTGTCATTTTGATTTGCATCTCTTGGATGATTAGTGACTTTGAGCATGTTTTCATATGTCTCTTGGCCTTCTGTATGACCTCTTTCGAAAAGTGTCTATTGAGGTCCTTTGCCCATTTTTTGACTGGATTGTTTATCTTCCTTTTGTTAAGTTGTATGAGATAGGAACTCATTCATTGTTGAAAGCTTCTTTTCAAAAGGATGTCCCTGACTCATCTCAGAGCATGTTCTGCCCCAGACTTGGAGTGAGTCATTTAATTAAGGAGCTCTTTTCCTTTTAGTGAGAAGTTGTATAAACCGGGTGCTAGGGGTGCTCACTGCTACTGCAATATTTTGATAAGGTTATTTTACCACATGCTCAATAAGGAAGCAAATAAAAATGGCTGGATGTTCCATTTTTAATTCAGTCCAATCTGACATACTGTAATCCATGTTATATGAACCACTGAAGTAGAATGTCACACAGGAGGTCTTTAAGGTGGAATGGGTCACCACTAGGTTACATTGCAGACAGAGTTCTTCTTAGAAGTCAAACTCAAGTGATTGCTAACTCAGGGCAAAAGTGAAGTGGACATCACTTTTTGACACCTCCTAGCTTCCTTATCTGTGCCCTCCCCCCCCCCCCTTTCCTGTGTGCTCATCTCTTCTGGTGCAGTGTTTTCATGTACTGGTATCTTTCCTTTCACTTAAGAAAATTCCTTTACATTTACTTTGTTGGTGACTATTTTCCAAGGGAAACAGCACATTCTAGGGGAAAAGTGCAAGATCGAAACTGAGTTTCAATTCCGGCTCTGCTTGTTGCATTGTGTAAAAATGGTGCCTGGACAGAGACTGCTGAACTCCAATTAGTGCGTTATTCATGGAGAATTTTCAGGTCTTGGGAATGAGGGTATTTCTGGTTGAGAATACCTTTCAGATGACTCAAACTCTATCTTTCACTCATTTAATCTACTTGATAAGAAAATAAGAGCTCTTTATAAAGGTTTAGTTCATAAAAAAATCATATTCCCCCCCCCTTCTGTATGTGTTAAAAAATAATGCTTTAAAATTATCTAGATGTTGACGAGCATTAAATACCTTTTTGCAGAAAGACTCAGAAGATGGAAGACCACACATCCCATAATTCTAGGGGTTAAAGAAGAAAGGACAGTTTGTTTTTTATTTGCACCAGAGTCATACAGCCATATTTGCGTATGCTGTATTTTAAAATCATGTTTAAAACTGCCTCGTGTAATCTGAAGCTGGCAAGTGGAAGGCAAGGAGGTCACCTGTACAGCTGGTGCAAGTAATGGAATTCCCATCAGGCACGTTTAGAAGCTCCAAAGTAACGTGACAAACAGAGCTCTCCATCTGTGGGTCGCCCATTGAGATGAGCACCAGATCTCTGGACAGTTTAATATGGGCAGTGTATCTTGAGGGTAACCATTTATATTCATTTTACTTACTTTCCATATAATTATTCTAGAAGTAGTCACAAGTATGAACTATACAGGACTACACAGGCTGGTGAGTAAATATATAGCATTTCAATCCTAATTGTACTACATGAAGAAATAAATGGAAACATGTTTCAGCACAAGGCACTTTATAAATCATGTTATTGAAAACTGTTTCATAAAAGCATGGTGACAGTTAATGCATGATATTCAAAATGACCATGAGCAGCTACATGAAAAATACTTGAGATGAGAAGATGTAATAAACCATTCGTAAATCATGCTGTCCTTTCAAACATGTTAGATCATTGAAGAAACAACATAAGTAATTAAATAGAAAAAACTTTAAGTGAATTAAAAAATATAGCATATAACAACATAGGCGACAGGCTATGTTAGGTTATTGCAAATTCTACTACTAACTAACACTTAGCATCAATATTTTAAACTAATTCCAGTGTCCCTTATCTGGGGCAGCAGTCCTCAATCAAGATGTCTTTTTGTGAGGTGTATCACAAATAAGTTGTGATTAATAACAGTTACCAAAGTTTTAAAATGAATTACTCACTAGAAATTAGAGCAAACAAAGAATGATCTATTTAATGAGGCCATCCAAGGACATGGGACTTGCAGGCATTTCTGTGAGCCTTACAAAATGAGAGTGAACTGGAGAAGGGGGAATTGTATATAAACTGCAGTATATTTCATTTGTGCAAAAGCCCTTAATCTTAGTGCTGCAGATGAATGCCATTCGTCATGTATTCGCAGTGGGTTTTATAAGGTCAGGAACTGCCAAATACTCCAGCAAAGGTTGATCATGGCGTTCTAGTCCCCCTTGTGGGCTGGCCTGATACAATCACATCTGTTTCTTGCTCAGCTTCTAATGGCTCTCCAAGATAAGGGATGGTGCTTAATGTTTTGAGAGGCTATGTTATCGATATTGGGTCAATTAAGCTTCCTTCTACAACACGTGTGGAATGAATGTTCACAAAGGAGAGTGCTTGGCTTTCTCTCTCTCTTTCTCTTTCTTTCTTTCTTTCTTTCTTTCTTTCTTTCTTTCTTTCTTTCTTTCTTTCTTTCTTTCTCTCTCTCTCTTTCTCTCCTCCTTTCTCTCTCTCTTTCTTTCTTTCTTTCTTTCTTTCTTTCTTTCTTTCTTTCTTTCTTTCTTTCTAGAAGATGTATTTTAAAAATATTTATAGTGATTTTTAGAGAGAGAGAGAGGAAGGGAGAGGGAGAGAGAAACATTGATGTGAGAGTGGAACATTGTTGGTTGTCTCTGCACAACCCCTACTGGGGATCGAGTATGCAACCCAGGCACGTGCCCTGAACAGGAATTAAACCAGCAACCTTTTGGTGCACGGGGGATGCCCAACCAACTGAACCACACTAGTTGGGCCAGATATGTATATTTTCCTGGATTATTGAATAAGGATCTAAGAGAAGCAAAGTGTGACATCATTTGACAAAAGTGAAAAATAAAGTAGTAAACAGTAATAATGGGCTCTTTCTTGATCTCTTTTTATGATCCACTAGAGGCCTGGTGCACAAAAATTTGTGCACTCATGGGGGAGGGGGGTCCCTCAGCCTGTCCTCTGCCCGCTCGCAGTCTGGGACCCCTCGGGGGATGTCCACCTACTGGCTTAAGGAATTGTATATAACCTGGGGATCAGGTCTAAGGGGATTGGGCCTAAACTGGCAGTCAGACATCCTTCTGGCAGCCCGGGAGCCCTCGGGGGATTTCCACAGGCTTAAGTTGCAGTCGGACATCCTTAGCGCTGCTGAGGAGGTGAGAGAGGCTCCCACCGCCACCACTGTGCTGGCAGCTGTCAGACTGGCTTGTGGCTGAGCAGAGGTCCCCCTGTGGGAGCACACTGACCACCAGGGGGAAGCTCCTGCATTGAGAGTCTGCCCCCTGGTGGTCAGTGTGTGTCATAGTGACCAGTCATTCCCAGTCTTTCTGCTGTTAGGGTCAGTTTGCATATTACCTTTTTACTATATAGGATAGAGGCCTGGTGCACGGGTGGGGGCCAGCTGGTTTGCCTTGAATGGTGTCCCGGATCAGGGTGGGGGTCCTGCTTGGGTGCCTGGCCAGCCTGGATGAGGGCCTGATGGCTGTTTTCAGGCTGGCCACACTCCCTTCAGGGTGGGGGTCCCCACTGGGGTGCCTGGTCAGTCTGGGTGAGGGGCTGAGGGCCATTTTCAGGCTGGCCGGGACTGAAGCTCCCAGCCTCTCCTTTTTTTCTTTTCTTTTTTTCCCCTGGGATTTATTTACCTTCTATAATTGAAACATTGTTGCCGTCACTGGCGCTCCCAGCTCTAAGGCTGTGGCCGGCTGAAAGCAGGTATCTGGGGTTTGTTTAGCTTCTATAATTGAAACATTGTTGCTTTTGGGCTCAGAGTCGGGCTGCGGCAGGCAGGGAACCTTGGCTTCCTCCATCACTAGAGCAAGCAAGCCTCATGTTCGCTTCAGCTGCGTGGCTGCCTGCCGCCATCTTTGTTGGCAGTTAATTGGCATATTGCCCTGATTAGCCAATGGGAAGCGTAGCGGAGGTATGGCTAATTACCCTTTTTGTCTTTTATTAGATAGGATAATATTACACATTCATTATTATCTCCATTTTGCTGATGGGATAATTGAGCCTCAGAGAGGTTAAGAACCTTGCTAAGAAAACAAAACCAAAACCAAAAAATACTTTTGCTTATGGTCCCAGCTAGTGAGTGACAGAACCAGGTTCAAACCTATGTCTTTGTGGTGCCAATGGTCACAGTCATATCTACTCTGCTGTATTGTTTCAAAGTAAGTGCAGGTGGGGGGTCCTGTATTCCATGAATGTACCAGTTCAAGAGATGTAATAAAAAATCATCATCTATGCTAACATCAACTTATACTTTTTTTTTTAATTCTCACTGGAGGATATGCCTCCCATGTGTGCCATGACTGGAGATTGAACCTGGGTATGTATCCCTGACCAGGAATCAAACCCAAAACTCTTTGGTGCATGGGATGATATTCCAACCAACTGACCCATACTGGCCAGGGCTCAACTTACACTTTCAAAGCCTATTACAGATCACAAAGCTTTTCACATATGCTATCTTGCTTATCTCATTGACTGTTAAAACAGCTGAGGGAATACCCCCATCTCTGTTTAAGAACTGTGTGTGTGTGCATGTTGAGAGAGAGAGAGAGAGAGAGAGAGAAGAGAGAGAGCCTGAAGACAGATAGATAATTTTTCCTAATAAATAAGAAATAGTGCCCAACCCTGATTCTTTAGACATGACCCAATCCTTGGCTTCTTTTCAATTCTTGATTGATTGAGTGTCCCTGGCAAGCCAGGCTTGTGCTCTGTCTGGTCAGCATCTAGCATCTGTGAATCTCAAGCCCCAGGTTGTGTTACTCTTGACCTGTGGGCAAAAGGCATCAGTGGGCTCTGATGTAAGTAAGGACCTGGGACCAAAAAGGTAGAGGAAACATAGAGGGAATGACAATCAGGACCTTTTCAAAATATTGCTTTATAGATGATACATTCAGTATTCCAAAAGTATTAATTAGGTTAGACGTTTGGGGAACAAGAGATAAATCAAGAGCGTGACCTTTCTTTCACAGTGTAAAATTTTTATATTTAGAATTAGGCAGCTGGACTCAGTTTAGATGATCCAAATTTTGTTGGCAACATCCAAAGCATCATAGTCAGGTGCCAGTCGAACATATGCCTTCTTCTCTCCAACAAGCCTGATCAGGGTGTTGACCTTGGCCACATCAATATCATAGAGCTTCTTCACAGCCTGTTTGATCTGGTGCTGGCTGGCCTGGACATTCAGAATGAACACAAGTGTATTGTTGTCTTCTGTCTTCTTCATGATTGACTCGGTAGTGGGGGAATTTGATGATGGCATAGCGGTCAAGCTTGTTTCTCCGGGGTGCGCTCTTCCGAGGATATTTAGGCTGCCTCTGGAGCCTTGGTGTCTGTGGCCATTGGAAGGTGGGTGACGTGCAGAGCTTCTTTTTTTGTGTGGCTGTGGATGCCTTTCAGCACTGCTTTCTTTGCCTTCAAAGCCTTTGCTTTGGCTTTGGCTTTCGGAGGGGCAGGAGCTTCCTTCTTAGCTTTCAGCGCCATCTTCATAAAAAGGAAGAGCTTGACCTTTCAAAGATCAAGTTGTGGAAGCAGCATGTATAAAATGTTTACAGGGGGAAATAACTTGAAACATTGGACCACAAGTTCAACTTTCCTTTGGTCATGACTACCCACTCATGCATTATCCAAGTCCACACTCAATGACAGCTTGTCAGGTGTGTACCAAAGTGCCTGTGCTCCCCCCAAACTGGTTCAACTTCCTCCTGCCTGAAGGGGAAAATATAAGGCCATCTGGAAAAGGAGAAGGCAGAGGTCATGGGGTGTTACATTAGGCATCTAGTCTCTTCCCCTTTCTCCCTTCTGCGTAGGTATAGAGCAGCCGTGGGCCAACTATGGCCTGCGGACCGGATCCAGCCCGTTTGAAATGAATAAAACTAAAAAAAAAAAAAAAAGACCGTATCCTTTTATGTAATGATGTTTACTTTGAATTTATATTAGTTCACACAAACACTCCATCCATGCTTTTGTTCCAGCCCTCCGGTCCAGTTTAAGAACCCATTGTGGCCCTCGAGTCAAAAAGTTTGCCCACCCCTGGTATAGAGTGTACTTGACCTATTCTCTCTGCTGACCCCCAACCCAAAGGGTCCCTAAGAGTATCACGTGGGGTTTGAAGGGTGATCCTAGAACATGAAGCTGGTGCCTACTTCTTGCCAGGAGCTCCTCAGAAGACTAGGCTGACAGATGTGCTCTCCTACCATTGGGTAAGAAGGAACCAAGGAACAGTGCAGCAGAGAGGGCTGAAGAGAGTGTTTGGGTCCCAGCACATGGCCTGACAAGGATGCTTGACTTTTTCTGCGGGGCCCAGAACCTGCCTCAGAAGTGAGTGAGGCAGTTGCTGGGTTACAATCCTGCCCTTTCTCCAGGGTGTAGAGTCAAAGGGAAGGAGGAGAAGGAAGCTGGGAAAGAGACTTGAATGATATTAACTGAGACTAATTCCTGAAGTGAATTAAAAGACATTGCTGGGCTGGGCCAAGTGGATTGGACTAAATTTAGTTTCTTTGCAGTCAAGTTGAATGGAAGCTCATAAAAAAAAGTGTGTGCAGATATGAAAATAAAGGGAATGACATGTTTCCACATTGCTGATCTGTCATCATCCAATTCATACCGTTTATACTAGATTTGTTACGTCTACAGTGAGGCAGTTATTGAAAGCCAGGTTTTGTTGAAAAAAACAAACAAACAAAAACACAACACCACACCTTTCTAAATTCCAAAGCTTCCTTTTGAAAAACAAAACCCCAAAATTTGGAGGGCTGAGCTTAGAGCTCAGGAGGAGTGGGTATGGGAGAGGAGAAGGGCAAAGGACTTAATCTGTGGGCCTTGGTCCACCTTCTCCCATTCTCATCGAGAGTCTTTAGGGGATGGGGGTTAGAAATAATTAGAGCACTTCAGGGAAATCCTGAATAGGAATCTTTCACCATCACTGGGAGTTGGGCTGCAGAGGAAGATGAGATCAGTTCTAGAAAACATATCCGCCCCCCCCCCCCATTCATGCATTTGAGTCACCGAGTAGTAGACATATTACTACCGCTCACAAGCATGCAGTGGGCCTCCCGGAGGGAGGATTAGATGTCCCTACCCTATTGAACTCAGGCACAGCTGTGCAGCTTGCTTTGGCAAATGGAATGTGAGCAGAAATGGAGGGTGTCCCTTCCAATGTTTTTAACATTTCTGTCATGCTTTTTAAAAGAACTCTCCCTCTCAGCACAGTGGAAGCATGTATTGAAATGGAGCTTATGCCAGCATGGACTCTTGAGTGACTATGATGAGCAGACACTCCTTGTCAATTTCTCTTGAGCAAGAAGTAAACTTTGACAGGCCATGGTCAATAGCAGGCACACTGCACTTCTCACACTAAGTGAAATTATGGGATGCAAAGTGACAGAATGTACTCAATTTTACAAAGCATGCCAGAGCAATGTAGCATTGAAGGTAAGGTATTTACATGGCCCACTTTGTTCAGATTGCTTATGGATAAAATGTGGCATCACTGCAACCCTAGTATTTAGTAGCTTGTGGGAAGGTTTATACTAATAACAGGAAACCCTAGTATTTGGTAGACTGTGGGCAGGATTGTACTAATAACAAAGGAAAGCAACAGACATGTTTTTAATAGTTAAACTATAATTACAGGTAATTAATGTAACATTTTTAATTAGAATGAAAGGGCAAGGTTAGCATATTATAAAATATTTAATGTGTTAAATGCAGACATGATATTCTTTCATCATTTTGCAATTACTTATTCTGCATATAATAAGTAATTCGGTAATAGAGTCAGACTGAATTTTGGAGAAAATGAAAGGCATCATTGCTTAACTCCTGGTGTCTAGGAAGGAGAGAGAATAAGCTATATTTAAAGAGACCTCTGAAAAAAGTTCATTTAAAAAATATGCCAGGATTCAGGTCTATTATTATTCTCCCAGGACACACACTTTGAAATGATATTTTCACACAAGGTAGAATCTGAAATTTGAATCCTTTCATAGCCACAAAATCCTGAAAGTTCAGCTCTCACAGGAAATAATATTTAAATATTAAAAGTCCATGTCCGAGGCAGATATGACAAGAATAAAAATGATCCCATTTAAAGTGAGATCTCTGTCTTCTTTGTTTTTAAAACTGGGCTAAATTAGCATTTTTGTTCAGTCTTCCCGGCAAGAATACAAAGTAAATATGTTAAGTAGCAAAGAGTTGAGGACTATAATGTTCACAGAGTCGAAATGAGTCTCCGGTTCATGGAAGGCCCTCCTTGTCATGGAAGCACAGGTTGTTATTTATAGGCGGTGGGGCCAAAACACCTGATCCATCAATCAAACTGGATGCTTAGTGCAGTGGAAAAAATTAAAGAGATGATTAGCTGAAATCTTCACATTGCAACCAATTGCTTTGGTGTCAGAGAAGGGGTCTTATCACTGCTTGTCCCTTTCTTCCATCTTTAGGACCTGAGTCTTACACATACATGCTGGCCACCGGGGGTCCTGAAGAGCTCCAGCCTTATTGGGCTACCCTTTCCTTAAATATTTCAATAAGATTAACCAGAGTCCCCACATCCCATGTGTTAGAGTACCCGAGGAGCACACGATAAATAGCCCCTTTTCTTACTTAAGTTCTCAATAAGTGGAGAAAAAAATACAAGAGAACCCTGGTTGGTGTGGCTCAGTTGGTTGGAGCATCATCCTGGGTACTGGAAAGTCACAGATTTGATTCCCAGTCAGGGCACATATCTAGGTTTTGGGTTTAAAACCTGGTAGGAGGGTGTACAGGAGGCAATGGATCCATACTTCTCCCACATCGATTTTTTTTTCTCTTTCTCTCCCTCCCTCTCTAAAATCGATAAAAAAAAATACAAGTGACTATTATATCATGTGTCTATTCAACTGATTGCAGAAAAGGGCCAAAATATCACCCAGAAAAAGAGAAGGCTCTGCAACATGTCCAGGTTGCTGTGTAAAGTGCTCAGCCATGTGACCCAGTGGATCTGATGGCGCTTGCAGTGGCTGTACAGGTTGAGATGTGTATAGAGCCTGCAGACCCTTACAGCTGAATTACATTGCCTATCTCTGTTAGAATTTGGAGCAACACTCGGCCATCCTTTGTAGATGGCTGTTCTTCTTTGAAAGACAGCTTATGGTTGCTACTGGGCTTTAGTAGACACCCAACACTTAATCATGGGCCATCAAATGAACATGTGGTACCTAATATAAAGTGGGTGTTAGCTGGCCCACCAAACCATAAAGTTAAGCATGGAGTACAGCTTCAACAGGGCCTGAAGGCACAAGTAAGTTGAATGAGCAAGTGGCCCAGAGGTTAATGGCCCTTACTTTTTAGTTTTTTTATTTAAAAATTATTTTTATTTTTCAATTACAGTTTACATACATTATTATATTAGTTTTAGGTGTACTCCCCAGTGATTAGACATTACATAACTTACTAAATGATCATCCCGATAAATCTCACACCCATGTGACACTGTGCATAGCTATTAGAATATTATTGACTATACTAGTGGCCCAGTGCATGAAATTTGTGCACATTAAAAGGGGATTAATTGGAGGAAATATTTTAATATTGCTATTTGCCCTTTCTCTATAATAGAAGTGTCAGAGATGAAAGAAAATTAGTAAAATGTATATGAAAACCTTCCTCCTGTCTCCTGTCAAGCCCCGCTGGGTGGGGGATGTGGCGTGAGATTCCCCATTAAGCCCCGCAGTGTGGGGGGGCGCAGCCTCAGGTCCCCTGTCACTGTGGTGGGGGCATGGCCTGAGGTCCCCTGGCCCAGCACGGAGGGGCAGTCTGAGGTCCCCTGGACCAGTACCAGGGCGGGGGGCACACCTTGAGGTCTCCTGTCAAACCCCGCCAGGTGGGGGGCGCAGCCTCAGGGCCCCTGTCAAGCCCCTGCTGGGCAGGAGGCATGGCCTGAGGTCCCCTGTCAAGCCCCACCAGGTGGGGGCGCAGCCTCAGGTCCCTGCTGATTGCTTGTTAAGGCTCATTATGGGAACTCAGCCTCCACTGTGGGTGTAGCCATCTTGCGTTACGGAAACCCCGCCTCCACTGTGGGTGCCACCATCTTTGTGATAGCATGACAGTCAATTTGCATATTCCATCTTTATTATATAGGATTCCTTTTTTTAATTTATTTTTTATTTTTTTAATTAAATTTTTATTGTTCATATTATTACATTTGTTCCTCTTTTCCCCCCCATAACTCCCCTCCTCCCAGTTCCCACCCCACCCTCCGCCCTCACTCCCCACCCACTGTCCTCATCCATAGGTGCACGATTTTTGTCCAGTCTCTTCCCCCATCTCCCACACCCCTTCCCCCGCCAAGAATAGTCAGTCCATTCCCTTTCTATGTCCTTGATTCTATTATAATCACCAGTTCATTCTGTTCATCAGATTATTTATTCACTTGATTCTTAGATTCACTTGTTGATAGATGCGAATTTGTTGTTCATAATTTGTATCTTTACCTTTTTCTTCCTCTTCCTCTTCTTAAAGGATGCCTTTCAGCATTTCATATAATACTGGTTTGGTGGTGATGAACTCCTTTAGCTTTTTCTTATCTGTGAAGCTCTTTATCTGACCTTCAATTCTGAATGATAGCTTTGCTGGATAAAGTAATCTTGGTTGTAGGTTCTTGGCATTCATCACTTTGAATATTTCTTGCCACTCCCTTCTGGCCTGCAAAGTTTCTGTTGAGAAATCAGCTGACAGTACCCTTGTAGGTAACTGACTGTTTTTCTCTTGCTGCTTTTAAGATTCTCTCTTTGTCTTTTGCTCTTGGCATTTTAATGATGATGTGTCTTGGTGTGGTCCTCTTTGGAGTCCTTTTGTTTGGGGTTCTCTGCGTTTCCTGGACCTGTAAGTCTATTTCTTTCACCAGGTGGAGGAAGTTTTCTGTCATTATTTCTTCAAATAGGTTTTCAATATCTTGCTCTCTCTCATCTTCTGGCACCCCTATAATTCTGATGTTGGTTCGCTTGAAGCTGTCCCAGAGGCTCCTTACACTATCTTCGTATTTTTGGATTCTTTTTTCATTTTGCTTTTCCGGTTGGGTGTTTTTTGCTTCTTCACATTTCAATTCTTTGACTTGATTCTTGCGCTCCTCTGGTCTGCTGTTGGGTGTCTGTATAATATTCTTTATTTCAGTCAGTGTATGCTTAATTTCTAGTTGGTTCTTTATCACAACATTGAGGGTCTCATTAGATTTCTTGAGGATCTCACTACATTTATTGGCAGTTTTTAGAAAATTATTGAAAGACCTTAAAAGTGTGGTTTTGAGCTCTATATCTTCCATTTCTGACATCTGCGTCCTGTTTCTTTGTCTCCGCATTTTTTTATGTTTTCTTGGTGCCCCCCCCCCCCCCGTGGTCTTTATGCGCAGTCTTGTTGTAGTTAAGCCTAGATTGTTGTAGGTAATATTGGCAGGGATATGACCTCCAGGCCAACTGGCTGTGAGAATCAGCTGTGTCTGCAGTGAGAGAACTTCTGTGCTCTAGGGAGGTGCTAATTAGCCTTTGCCTGAGGCTATCTGGCAAATGCCTCTGTGCAGGGCTTGGACGGGGCGGGTCACACGGGATCAACAGGGTGGGCCGGAGCGAGCAGTTATGGCTGCTCTCAGTCCAGTCCCCAGGGGCTCTGCCTCTCTGAGTCCCAGCAACTGCTGCAAACCTCGGAGAGAAAGCTGCCTTCGAGTTCGGACCGAAGCCAGACAGTCCCGCTTCTCCAGTTTGGGTCTGGGTCCCTAAAGACTCGCCCGGATCTGGAGCTCAGAGTCTGCGACTCCCTCCCGATTGAAAACGCCAACCGCGCCCTCAGCCACCAGCCCACTCTGCATGCACTCCGCACCTTAGTATTTGACTTTAGCACTGAGCCTCCTCTGAGTCTCGGTATGCATTTCTTTTTCCTCCTAGTTGTAGGACTTCCACTCAGCCAGCATTCCTGTGGTTCTGGGTGATGTCCGTTCCGTCTTTTAGTTGTATTTTTGAAGTGGTTGTTCGAGGCAGCAAACTCTGGCGTTAACCTATGCTGCTGTCTTGGTTCTCTATATAGGATTCCTTATGCTGTACTTGGCATACGAATGACTATTCTGTAACAACCAATTTATACTTCTTAATCCCTTCAGCTTTTTACCCAGCCCCCAATCCCACTGCAATCTGGCAACTAACAAAATGTTATCTGTACCTATGAATTGATTTCTGTTCTGCTTGTTCATTTATTTTGTTTTTTAGATTTAACTGTCGATAGATAGGGCCCCTACTCTTTCTATCTTGCCTCCTCTTTCTTAATCCACACATATGGTCTCATGGGGAATTCTCTATGGTTTATGTTGACTGAAGAAGAAAAATATTCAGACCTGGTTTATAGATATGCATGATACAGTGGCATATCTCCAAAGCATATAATCAGTATTTTGGCCCACCCTGAGGTAGCTCTGAAGTACTATAGCAGTGAAGGGAAATCCTAGTGTTGGAAGTACTTTAAGGAGTGCATCTAGTTATTTATTTTTTCCTAGAAGAAGGGATGGCTAAAGATATGGCTCTCCACTGATTCATAGACGGTGACTAGTGCTTTGACTAGGTGGTTAGAATTATGAATTGAATGTTTGTGTGTACTCAAGAAGAAACACAACTGGAAAACTGGTAACAGAGGTATGTGAATAGATTTTTCTGAATGGGCACAGAGCATGAAGATGTTTGTTTCATGTGGCTGCTCATTAAAGAGCAATCCCAGTAGAGGAAGATCTTAATAATAAGATGGCCAAGATACTTTGCTCTGTGGATGTTAATAGGCTCTTTCCCTAGTCATCCATCTTTGCCCAATGGGCTCATGAACAAAGTGGCCATGGTGTCAGGGATGGAGGTTATGCATGGACTCAGCAACATGATTTTCCCCTCACTAAGGCTGATCTGTCTGAGTACCCAATCTTCCAACAAGCAGAGACCAATCCTGTGCCCTGATTTGGCACCATTCCCCAGGAGGAGTAGATAGCCACCTGGTGGCAGGTTGATTGTGTTGGACCACATACATCTTAGGAGAGGCACCTGCCCTCAATGCTTTTGCCAAAACCACCATCTGTGGACTTACATAATGTAATTCCCTTCAAGATATTCCCACAGCATTGCTCCTGATCAAGGAACTCATTGAAAAGCAACTAAAATGCAGCAATGGACTCATTGGAATTCATTACAAGGATTGACTGGGACTACAGTGAAAGAGCTTCTGTACAGGAGCTGACCCTATGGAGCAAGACTTGCTTCAGTAGGGTTTTGGTGCTCACTGAGTCCACCCCTTTAATGTGTCATTTGTGGTATGGTTGTACTACTGCATGGTTTGAAGCTGACCACTGGTTACATTGGCTCTGGAGCCCCCTGGGAGATGTAAAGTCAGCCACTGTCTGTGCCCTGTCTTTGGCCACCTGGCACGACCTAATGAGCAATCTGAAGGTGGCTGCTACTTATGTTGGGCTTGTAGGTTCCCAGGAGAAGCCAATCTGTGAACCAAGGTGGGCTGCTGCTAATCCTGGGCCTAGGGCACTTATTGAGAGGTACAGGACTACTTGTTTGAGAGATTTTAGAAAAGTCTGAAGCATAAAGCAAGACAGGCCAGTTGTATGGAAAAGGTACTGTAAATGGCTTAGATGAGCCAGTCTCAATGTGCTTCTTCTTTAATTCCCTAGTTGTAGAACTTTGTTCAGTTAGATTTCAGGTGTTTCTGAATGATGGTATTCTGTATTTTAGTTGTAATTTTGATGTTGTTGTGGGAAGTGGTGAATACTGCATTTACATACCTGCCATCTTGACTGGACCCCCCTATTGTGCCAGTTCTTGTATCACTAGGATCCATGGGTCCAGGAAAACCATGTAAAAATGGGATGATTCCTTTCATTATTACCCACAGTGAGCCACTATTTGTTGAAGTTCAGTGTGGGGTACCAGTCACTCTTGGAGTTCATGCATGTTGACACTGATCTGCTGATGTATCTTGTTGGCTTAAGGCAGCAGCCAAGGTCACAGCTGCTCTAGCTCATGCTGGATCACCTTCTTCAGCTTCTCAAAATCCTAAGCCAGGTGTGTGTTCAGCTCTGAGGTAAGGAGTGAAAACGCCCTCTGTAGATCACCTGTGTTGTCGATGTTGGAGCTAGAGAGAGAAGGAGAGAGAGAGGGAGAGAGGGGGAAAGAGAGGGAGAGGGGGGAGAGAGGGGGAGAGAGAAAGATATGAGGGCTCCAGTTTGTCCTTGATCTTCCCTTTCCATGTCCAATATTTCCTCCCATCTGCTAATCCCGAGGCTCTGCAGAAACTTCAGGCCAACAACAGACAAGGAAGGAACAGCCTTCCATAGAATTTCTCAACAGCTCCCACAGTAGTGTAAGGTGTTATCCCTGTAGTAAATCCCATAGAGTGGTTCTGCTTATTTGACAAAGCCTAAGTGACACAGCATCCCTCCAACATCTCAGTGATTCCCACTTGGTCCCCTTAGTCATTTATGGGTTTTCAGAATTTTCCTGCTTTTCAGAAATTTTCTGCTTTTCATAAGTTTTCAAATTCACTGTCATCTTGATTCAGTGTCTTTTCCCTTGTCTATACCCTAAGTCAATCAAAATGTGGAACATCATATTTTTTTCCTTCATTTACTTCAAACACCACTCATAAAAGCAGGAAATTTCATAAAGATGTTATGGTAAAAATGGCAGTTGCATTGAAGCAAAATCTTATAGCCGATTACTTAAAATTGAATGTTAGTTGCCCCTGATTGAAAAGTCCAGCTCCCTGGCCTTCCAACTGCCAATTTTCTCTTCCCCCTTGTTCTCTCATCTCTTTGTCTCTCTAATTTGCAATTTCTTCCTTGCTCCTGGCAACTCAAAATTCCTTTTATAAAAAATGTACAATTTAGCTCTCTCATTGTCTTGCCCTCGATCATGCTGTTGTGTGCTTTCCCTTTCATAACCAAAGAGCCCATCAGAGAAAAGACAAATTTCTCCTGAAGAGGAAGTTTACTGCCAGTGAAAAAATATAGTCTCCTGTCACCTCACCTCCATATCTTGAACTATCTTTTGTTAGATCTCAGTGGAAAGGGACACCATATTCTTTGTCATTCTGTCACAGATTTACTCTAAATCAATTTTATGAACCCAAAACCTTAAAAGAAAGATTGGCAAAATGAGTGTAATAGGAGATGTAGGTCCTACTAAGACAAATCTTTGAGAAAGTTTTGAATTACATGTAGTGTGTAAAAGCTGTGGGTTGCAACATTTTCCCTGGGGAGTTGTTTAGGGTGCCATTGTTTATAAATTTCAAGATTTATTCTAGAGCTTTCATTTACAAAGTTGGTATTTCACTTCTTAAAGAGTGAAAAGGGGACTCCAGGCTGTGCCTTTGTATGTGAAATTGTGGGCAAATTGTAGCATGTCATCCTCTCTTTTGGAGACATGTATATTTGCCAATTTTTAAATACATTTTAAGGAAGCGACAGAATTGTAGCAATTTTGTTTAATTCAGAGAACAGAGAGAAAATATAGAGGAAACTGAAGGAAGAAGGAGAATTATTTTTTAACTTATCAAAACATGAATTTAAGCACTTTATTTTAACAAAAACATGACTAGTTGTACTGATGTGAGTCTGCCATTATATCAAGAATTTGTATATAGTCTCATAGATTTTCAAATTGGGCAGACTGCTAATGTGCCATTGCCACTTTGCTATTTTTGTGTTACTGGTCCAGAGCTTCATCACAAAGTTTTGAAATTTAACAAATTAAAATAAAAACTGAAAGAAAATATATCAAGTCAATATGTTGTACATCTTATGCTTACATGTATATCAAATATAACAATAAAAAAATAAGTGAAAGGGAAACTTATTTTATTGATATTTTAGAGAGAGAGAAAGGGAGAGGGAGAGAGAGAAACATCGATATGAGAGTGAAACATCGATCGGCTGCCTTCTGCACACCCCCTACTGGGGATCTAGCCCGCAAGCCAGGCATGTGCCTTATCCAGGAATTGAATCAGCAACCTTTTGGTGCAGCCCAACCAACTGAGCCTGCCAAGGCAGGAGACTTCTTTTTTTTTAAAAAATTAATTTATCTTTATTGTTGAAAGTATTACAGATGTCCCCTATTTTTTCCCCATTGACCCCCTCAACCCCGCTCCTGCTCCAACCCCAAGTTTTCCCCGAACAATTATCTGTCCAAAGATTATGCAAATATGCATATGAGTTCTTTGGTTAATCTCTTCTCCCATCCTCCCCCCTTTCCCTCTGACATATGTCAATCTGTTGCGTGCTTCAATGTCTCTGGATCTATTTTGTTGGTCAGTTTATTTTGTTCATTAGATTCTACACATGAATGAGATCATGTGATACTTGCTTTTTCTCTGACTGGCTTATTTCACTTAGCATAATACTCTCCACGTACCTCTATGCTGTCTCAAAGGGTAAGAGATCTTCTTTTTACTGCTGCATAGTATTCACTGCATAGTATCCACTGTGTGAATGTAGCACAGTTTTTAATCCATTCATTTACTGATGGACACAAGCTGTTTCCAGATCTTAGCTGTTGTAAACAAAGTTGCTATGAACATAGGGGTGCATTTATTCTTTCTGATTGGTGTTTCAGGTTCCTTAGACTATATTCCTAGAAGTGGGATCACTGGGTCAAATGTCAATTCCATTTTTAATTTTTGAGGAAATTCCATACTGTTTCCCATAGTGGTTGTACCAGTCTACATTCTCACCAGCAGTGCAGGAGGGTTCCTTTTTCTCTACATCCTCACCAGTACTTGTTTGTTGACTTATTGATGATAGTCATTCTGGCAGGTGTGAAGTGGTACCTCATTGTCATTTTAATTTGCATCTCTTTGATAATTAGTGACATCGAGCATTTGTTTCTTATATCTCTAGCCATCTGTATGTCTTCTTTGGAGAAGTGTCTATTCAGGTCCTCTGCGCATTTAAAAAAATTATTAATTAATGATTTATTTTTATTCTTACTTGAGGATATTTTTTCCCATTGATTTTTAGGGATAGTGGGGGCAGGGAAGGAGGGAGGGAGAGAGAGATATATGTATAGAGAGAGAGACCAACATGAGAGAGACCCATTGATTGGTTGCTTCCTGCTGGTGCCCTGACTGGGGGCTGGGGACCAAACCTACAACTGAGGTATGTGCCCATAGAGTAATCTCACTAATGATGGGGCAAGAATCTAACATGCACTGGCTCAAGTTTCCCCATTAGGTAGAATTAATGTGTTCCTGTCACTGCTCACCTGTGTCCTGTCACTCTGGGCTTAAATCTAGCCACAACTCCCCACGCAGCTGGCTCAGTAGTGTCTGTTCTGTCTAATAATAACCATCATAATCATAGCAAAGCTTACTTTGTACCAGGTTCTGTCCTAAGCATTTCAAACTTCAAGATAACTCTGAGTCAAATACAAGTACCTCCATTTTTTTTTTAAAAAATATATTTCTTTATTGATTTCAGAGAGGAAGGGAGAAGGAGAGAGAGATAGAAACATCAATGATGAGAGAGAATCATTGATTGGCTGCCTCCTGCACACCCACTACTGGGGAACGAGCCCGCAACCCAGGCATGTGCCCTCGGCCGGAATCGAACCTGGGACCCTTCAGTCCGCAGGCTGACGCTCTATCCACTGAGCCAAGCCGGCTAGGGCGGTACCTCCATTTTATAGATGGGAAGCCTGAGGCACAGAGAGAAAAAGTAACTTGCTAAGGATCACATGGAAAATAAGCTAGTAAGTGGCAAAGCTGGGATTCTAACTCAGGTAGTATGCTCTGATACTCTCCAAGTGGGTCCCATGACCTGGAGATGGCTGAAGGGTTGGGGGTTTGGGGAAGGGAAGGGGGATAAGTCATTTATTTAATTAGTTAATTAATATATTTTTATTTTTTAGAATAAACACCTTTATTACATGAGCTAAGGTAGAAGGGAAGAGGATTTATTTGCCTTTCCGGGCCTTGATTTTCCTCAAATAGAACTCCAGCTTTTTGCCCTCGAGCACATAGTCATCTGCTGGGCCACACTGGCCTGGTGTTGAAGTGATGCATGCAGGAAGCTTGCCCTGCTGGAACTGCTCCTCGAGGAGATGGCTGATTTTGGTGTTCTTTTTCCTTTCATCAGATTTTTTTCTGAATTTTGTTTGATCGTTTTTGTTCAAAATCTCTTCCTCTTCAGGAGTCAGCTTGGCCCCCTTCTTGCGGCCCACGGGCAGTGCGTAGTGGGACTCGTACCACTGTCCGCACGGTGTGCTATCAACGGGCACGATGCTGTTCTTTACTAGGGTCTTGGTGCGGACCAGTTCGTTGTTGGATGCTTTGTAGACAACGTCAATAATCCTTGTTTTGCGCGTACAACACTGGGAACCCCAGGGGAAGCTGCCCACGCCCAGCCTCAAGGCCCGGTACTTCTTGTTGCCTCCGTGCACTCGGAGTGTGTGTATGCAGCCGGGTCCAATCTTAGGGCTGGCAGCAGGGCATCCCAGCTCATATTTTCGCTTCTTGTGGTAGGGCTTCCTCTTGCCCCTGGTCTTGCAGCGCTTGTGCCAGTTGTCTTGAGAGATACCCATAGCTCAGTGCTGGCTGTAAAGAGCGGGGATAAGTTTTTGGTAGTCCATTTTGGTGTATGGTTCAAGCTACATTTACTAACTGAGCTTTAAGCTTTAAACTGTGTTTTAATTTTTAAGCTGTTTATAAATTCCTGTCTGACTCCTGTGTTTACTTTTCAATTGGTTCAGAGTTGGACAAGGAAAAATTTGTAAACTACTGTCTCCCTTAGAAACTCCAACACTAACATGGTCCGATTTCACTGAAGTAGGATAAAAAATTAGATAGCCTGGAATACTAATTAGGCTGGATATCCCGTCCTTCCTTCCTTCCGGACGAAGCCGGGGCTGCGAGGGAAGCCGGGGTCCTGGGTGCCTGCTGGCGGCCAAAGGGAAGCCGGTGCCGGCAGCTGGGGGAAGGAAGGCCTACTCTTGCACGAATTATGTGCATCGGGCCTCTAGTGCAGCTCTAAAAAAGGATCTCTTACCCTTTGAAACAGCAGGGAGGGACCTGGAGACTATTATGGTAAGCGAAATAGGCCAGTCAGAGAAAGATAAGTATCACATGATCTCACTCATCTGTGGAATCTAATGAACAAAATATACTGATGAACAAAATAGATCCAGAGACAGAGAAGCATAGAACAGATTGATGAATCTCAGAGGGAATGTGGGGGATGGGGTGGGGAGAGATTAACCAGGAAACTTATATGCATATATGTAATACTTTCAACAATAAAGATTATTTCTGCAGTATAGATTCCCCAAAGCAAAATTACCTTGTCAAATAATCTAGACATTTTTAGGGCTCTTGATAAATTGCTTTTGGGAGAGTCATACCATAATAACTCCTCTATTCCCTACCCCAGAAACATAAGAAGGTGTCCATATGCTGTTGGTATTTTTACATTTTATAGCTGAACATTTTGGAGCAGGTAAGTAGGTGTTTAAGTTGGTAAATAATCTTTCTGTCCAACTCCAAATGAACTGCTTTCCCATACACAGCACTATGACTACTGAGAACTAACAGGAAATATGACAAGATTGGCTTTTGGCTCAGGGCCAGGTGCCCTAGGGCTAGAGCTGGGGAATAGGGGATGGGCTGGATTCAGGCTCAGGGATGCGAGAAGGGCCACAAACACCTTCTCTCACAGGCTCGGGACCATCCAGCCATTTCCCTGACCACACCTCTCTAGTCTGCTGTCAGCCGGCTTTCACATTCTCAAGTTTAACCTTGTCAGGCTTGATGATCAACAAGGTTGCAGTGAGTATTCATAGAAATTGGTACAGAAGTTAATGTCCAGATCCACATGAAACGCAGGCAGAAATGAAGACAGTGACACTTACCAACCTTGACAGAAGGGACAAAAGCCTAAACTCTACACGGAAATGTTTGTAGCTCTCATCACTGTGGTGCTGCATATCGCAGACAATACGCGCACTTTAAAATCACAGGATCTAAGCATTATGGAAATGACAATGACAGCCTCAGGAGAGCTGTGGTCACTGTGGGGAGGTGGTTAGAAACATGCACTGCTTTTCGGCATCCTCAGGATAGTTCCTTGGTTTTAGGAACTTTCTTCTGTAAGTTTGTAAGATATGTCTCAAATTCTTTCTAATTCTTAGTTCCTAAATATTTATAAGTGGAAAAATGAAAGGAGCAAAGCGAACACAAATTTTACACATTATTTAAAAATATTTTCTGAAAAATTATGGGACACACTCATATCACCTAAAAGATCATCTCTATTAAGGCGTGGAGAAGAATAAATAAATCCACAGTATGCAAAGTGAAAGAAATTTCCCTTAATGAATATTTAAAACATGCTCACTAGAAAATTTTCAGTTTTCTGGCTTTAGTTGGTTTTGGGTGCTTGGTTTTGTAGGTCATATGTGGAATGGTGTTCTTTTTTGCTTCACTAGGTATGAACTTGTATTATTGTAGTATCCAACCCAGGACCAGTGGAATACTTTTAGGGGCTCTCCAGGCCTACCTCTAATTAGAATTGAGCTTGCACAAGATAAGTGGCTTCTAGAACCTTTACCTTATCTATTGCCTGGAAATGGTTAGGAGGCTATTACCAAAAAAGGAAATATATTAAGAAAAAAGATTAGTTGAAAATGCATTTTTTACTCAATGGAGAAATAACTTCTAGATAATTATTATGACCAATAACAATACCTATTATTGTCCATACTGCTTCATGGGATGTTAACAGCAACCCTGTGAGTAGACATTACTTCTATCTATATTTAATAGATAGGAAACTGAAGTTTGGAGAGGTTTAGGTGACTTGCTCATGGCTACACAACTAGTGAGTAATGAAGAGAGATCTCAAGCCTAGATCTGAGATAAAATAATTTGCTTTTTGTTACTTCATGTTCCCTTGATTTAAGCTAGTTGTATTATTGAAGTAGTCATGCTTGAATATTATTTTATTTAATCATTATTATGCTTTACCCAAAAGATGAAGGGATTTGGTTTTGCAGGTCAAATATTAGCATGTGTTTCTAGCTAAAAATTAAAAAGCCAAAAAGTGTGAAAGTAAGACCCTGAGCTTTGACCATTAGGATGTGAAAACAACAGTCTAGTCAAAATTCAATGGGGTAAAAGGAGAACAATGTGTCTGGTAGGAATGCATTTGGCTAAAAGTAATAGAAAAATAGAAGAATCTGACCACAGTGCCTTAACCAAACAGGGATTTATTTATTTTTCTTATAACAAGAAGTCCAAGGGTGGACAGTCCAGGACCGGGAAGCATCCCCACAGTTCCAGCTCCTTCTGTCCTTCCACACTGCCACGCTTAGTATGGGGCTCTTGTCTTCCGGTTTGTTGCCTAATGATTGTGGTCAGCTTTTCTGTCTCTAGCTCCATATGCATATGCCATCCTGGAAGACGTGCCCAACTTGTTTGCTTTTGAGTCTAACTTTTTTGTTTGAAAAGGGATGAGTTTCTCCAAAGATTTTCTTCTGCATCTCTTGGCCAGAACTGGATCTCAGGGCCCTAGCTGCAGGGGAGGCAGGGAAGGAGAATATTTTCATTTCAGCCCACTTCCATACTGAACGGAATTAGGGTTACGTGAGAAAGAAAAAATAAGGGAATATATGTTTGCTCTATCTATCTATCTGTTTTGTTTTTTTTTTGGTTGGAGAGGTTGGGAGTGAGTGGGAATGGATGGTAGTGATTGAAAATCACTTAAACCAAATATTGAGTTGGGATAGACTGCTGAGGAGGGCACGAGGACACTGTACTTGGGTGTGTGCTAATGAATGAGGAACTACATGGGTCTACCTGGGCAGGGCTCACTGGCAACTAGCATTGAAGGGCAGGAAGAGCTAAGTGGTTGACTAGTGGTGAGAGGTTATGGAAGCAAGTTGGAGTCCAGTCAGGAAATGGCCAACACCAAGAGGAAATGCCAAGTTTATGGGGTGTATTTTTAAAAGTCATGTCAAAAAAAAAAAAAAAAGTCATGTCAAATAGTCAAGGTGGCTTCTGGAGGCTAGCCTTTACCATCCAAGAGGTAGCATCCTGTCTGTCTTAAAGTGGCCTTGTTTGCAAACTGCCCACTAATATAACTCAGCATGTCCCAGGAAACTGTCTGCTGTTCAGCAGAAAGCCCCACATGGTGCTAGTTTTTTTTTTTTTAAATGTAGATTATCGCAGGAGCAATACATGGTGCTGGATTTTGAGCAAGAAGACCATGATTACGCAATGCACAGCTCCTAGGGAGATTAAGCTGCATTCCGTTGCTTGCAGAACAGGCATTTTGGAATTATTTGTCCAGCCACTAATCACCTTCACTTTTTCCTTGTGTCCCCTGTAAAGAGCTTTAGGTGTTTGCAGCAATGCTGGCAAGTCACCAGGCGGCACACTTGTGACCACAGAATGGCAGGCTTCCTGGGGCCTTGGTCTGTGACTCTGCTCTCCTTAGCCCCATGTTCAGGCCATCAGTGTCACACAGAAGGACGCTAGAGTTCACTGCTATAGGAGCTGCTTGCTAGAGTGGGAGCTGGGGTCGTGGGCATCCAGCCTGCTGAATGCATCAGAACTGGAACTCTGATATGCACAGTGGGGCTGTTTCCCAGAGCTGGACTGCCCATTTCTGGGCTGGTTAGGGTCTGTCGTATGGAATAATGTGTGGAAGTGTTGACCCTCGGCTGGGTTCAAGGATGGCCAATGAAGTCAAAGTTGAGGAGGAGAGTCCAATCCAAAGGAATAAGCAGAGAAGATCCAGAAGCCAAAGTGGAGGAAGATCAGAACCCTTGGGGGCTGAGACAGGGGATGGGTGCTAGGCTCTAGAAGCCAAAGTCCTGAGACAGTCAACTTGGGTGGTGGTGGTGGCTGCTAGTGGGCCAGCTGTGGAAAGGTGCTGGGGGAAGGTGTTGAAACGCATAGGTTTGGTTCTTCCAGTATGAGGCTTGTCTGACGATGGTGGCCTGATGCTGCCACTGTGGAAATGAGGCGCCTGTCCCAGTGTGCTTGGAATCTCTCTAAGGGGATTGTTGAGAGTTCTGCCATGACTAGGGAAGCACTTTCTAATCTGTTGGGTGCAAGGTATTGTCTGAACGCTATCTGCCTCCTTTCCATTGTTTAAAATGGAGACATTTCCTACGTGGTGGCTCCTGGGAGAGATGTTAGGAGTCTAAATGAGATTATGCAGTTCTTGGAATTCCACTGAGGAAATAGCTTTGCAAAGTCATTGTATTGTTATTCATGACAGGTGTGGGTGAGCCTCCGAAAACTCCAGCTACTCCCCAACCTTGCAAACCGTAAAATTAGACTTCTTATACTGTGCACAGTAATTCTCTTTCTTACAGTAGAAACCACAAACCAATTTTGCCTTACAGAAATGCGCTCTCATCCAAAATTTTGGTACACATTTTAAAGACTGGCTCAGTTTTACTGTGAAGCTACAACTGAGCAAAATGATACCATCAAAGAAATGTGTTTTACATACAGGACCATGCATGTTTAATATTAATATGCTCACCAGGAGCTAATTATGAAGATCATCAATCCAATAACTTCTTTTTCATATCACTAGTTTAATTAAGAAATAATTTGCAGTAATACAGTTGCAGATATTTTACATTTCTGAAACTATATACATCCATGCTGTGGGCCTTACTGGATTTTTTTGATTATTCTTTAATTCCTTAACAGTTGCAATTGTGGGTAATTTATGTCGTTTTGACCATTTGTTTCTTTGATATAATTTGCAATTCTTCACCCAGAGTTGTAATATACTACAGTTGAGATAAATGGCATGGTAATACAGAGATTATCTATGTAAAATGATTAATATTTCAAAATAAGGATGTCTGTAAAATTAAGAAATATATATAGTTATTAATAACACTTTTTACATTACTTTTTTCCTTGACTGAGATTTATTGCATGTACTATTGTAACATATTTCTAAAACATCATTAAAAGAAACGGAAAATCATGTATTCATATTTTATGGAAAAATGTGCTGATATATTTTCAATTTTAAGCTATAAACAATGGCTTTTCTTGGATGATTAAAATATCCTGGTCCATTTAAAATGAGCTACATAATAAAAGTGATGTGTAATAATAATTTTACAATGCTGAATAATACAGTGTTTTGTCTGAAAAATGCCTTTTAAAAGGTTTTATGCATAACTCAAGCATTTCTGTTCTGTATAGAAAATAAGTGAGTGATGTGCAAGCAAAATCAGGAATTGGAAAGGATTTCAAAAATAATTTAAAAAGCCGGACTTGGAGAGATCTGCCTGTTGGCTAGAATTAAGAAGTAGTAACATGTTAGAAGGTTTTCCACTGTTGTCAACTGGGGGAAATAGGGCAGAGTGACACATTAGAAAACATTAGGTCTAAACTTTCTCTAATACAGGTTTTATGGCTTAAAGAAAGAGGATCCAAAGGGTTATTGAAGCTTGTTGAATATGCTTCTATTGTCAATTCATGTCACCAAGGGAGTTTGCCCTTGCTCACAGGAGAGAGGAGCATTTAGATCTTCAACCAGACACCTGCCAGAGGTACCTTTAACATGCAAACTAGCCAAGGGAGCTTGCCTGCTTCTAGTCACCATCAAAGCAGAGACCCTGAAGAAAATTGTGCACATACTCCCTGGCTGCCCCTGAGCTGTCCCTCACGAAGAGGCAGGAAAACCAGGTTAGAGAATTGTAATGTGTTTATTAATGAAGGTTGGGTTATTGTTCATTCAGAATCATCCAAAAGATTAAAATAAGTTTGAAAAAAGCTAACAGTATGAAAAGAGGTATGAAAAATCAGCCCCCGCAGGAACAGATTAATTATTAATCCACAGTGGAAATCATGATCCATAACTTTTCTTTTGTAAACTGAAGACATGGTCAAATAATAATAGATTTTTAAAAAATTGCATGTTAACTAATAACTTAGACCTTCAAATGTAATAAAATTCCAGAATATCCTAATTGCCTCAATTATATTCAGTATGTTGTTTGTAGGTTTTATCTCCTGCACACCATTACTTCTGTTTTGGTGAATTTTTGTTTGCATTGAAGGTTTTGGTTGTATTGTCTAGCTCAGCCGTGGGCAAACTACGGCCCGCGGGCCGGATCCGGCCCATTTGAAATGAATAAAACTAAAAAAAAAAAAGACCGTACCCTTTTATGTAATGATGTTTACTTTGAATTTATATTAGTTCACACAAACACTCCATCCATGGTTTTGTTCCTGTCCTCCGGTCCAGTTTAAGAACCCATTGTGGCCCTTGAGTCAAAAAGTTTGCACACCCACTCTAGCTCATTTGGGTTAGGCAGCCATATAGCTTTTGTTTTAATGCAATCTCTCATGAACAAATTTCTAAAAGGATACAATTTATAAATTTTGTTCTTCTCAGAGATTGTTTTCTTAAAAATGTAATTTAAGAAAAGGCAAAATAAAGCCTGAACTTGCTGAACATGATCTAGTTACAATCTCACCTGAAGGCAGGATTGTGTGTGTGTGACTCACTTCATCAGAGCCTTAGAAAATTCAGACAGAGCTTTGTAAACAGTCTGTCTGAAGTCTTGTTTGTAAAAAAAAAAAAAAAAGTTGGTTCCTCTGGTTTCTACTACCTCATTTTATCCATTCTAAAACCATTAGTGGCACCCATGTTCTGATGGATCAAGTTTAAGATTTGCTAACCTGGTGATGGGAGCGGGGAGAAATAGAGAAAAGGACAGAGAAAAAGGGGGAAATAGATACTCCTCTCTTTCCCTCCATGATTTCCAGCCTTCTGTATTTGGCCTTTTCCCTTTATCTTGACATCTTTGTATTGAGGGGTCTACAGTCATCACCTCTTTGGGACCAATTATGACATTCTCTATAGGTCTCAACACAAGACGGAGGAAGCAGTGGCACTCAATAAATATTTGTTGGTTGGTGTAACCTCCGTGAAAATGACCTTGCCCCCTTTTCACTTAGCCTAAACGGACAAAGGATATTTGTTGTATTGGAATGAAATTTGTAAAATTTCCAACACAACTGAAAGAGTAAAATGTATTTTACTGTAGTTTATCTTTGGCCCATCCTTTTATACATGCAAACTGAGACTTTTAGTTGAGGATCACTTTGTTCCCTCTCCCTTTTATGTATGACACTCACTTTTAAAACAATGAGACTTTTTGAACTCCTTAGCCAAGTTTAAATCAATTCTGAAAAATTACTTGTTTAATATTGCCTTTTCCTCCCATCTGATGTCATTTATTTTGCATTTATTTATTTATTTATTTATTTATTTATTTATTTATTAAACTAAATGCACTTGTCTCTCTTTACCGAGGTATGCTCTGAGCAGGTGTCTTTGTACTTACTGAAGCACGGAGGTCGATGAGTTTGAACGAAAGAGAGAATTACGTGGGTGGAAATAAATAATGGCTGGTTGATTGACTCTGATTAGAGGGTGTGTATTCTGAAGCTGGAGGTTAAAGCAAGCCAGTACTGCAGCTCTTAAGTGGGGTGCATGAGGGGTTGATTTGATGAAGAACCCAATTCACTGCAGAGAGGGCCAGGTGAGATGCCTGCAGGACTCTGGACTACTTTTGATTCCTAATCTACATAAATTACGTTGGAATGGACTATAAACTAGTTAAATGGTTGGCTGGTGACAAAAGGATGAAGAAAATAATGAATGCATATGAGGCCACAGAAAAGATTTGGAGGGATTTGTAACCAGGCTGACACATGGGAAATAAAATTTATTGTTGCTAAACATTGAACAATACTCCCGAGGACTAAAGTAATGAACACGAGTGAAAAATAAATAGCACTGAACTAACTAGAGCAGCAAGACTTTCAAAAGAGCACTCAGGAGAGCGGAAGGAGAGGCTTTTCTCTAACACTGTCTGGATGACATAAAGCCACAAGTCACCTCTGCGTCCATAGCATTAGGGTAATTAGAGCTGCTCAGATGGCAGGCCAAAGTACTCAGTCATAGCCAATTCATCGACTCTGTCCTCCTAAATTCCAAAGAAAGCATCAATATTTGTTAAAATATACACATCAAAATTTTATATCCTCAAGTTTTGAAAACATAGCAAAAATTATAATACAGCTTGAGTATTATTAGACAGGTTTCAATTCGGCATCTGTGTTGAGTGGAGAATAAACCCATTAGATCTTGAAATATTGCCTTGCAAAACATGAATGACAATGAAAAGTATTAGTTTAGGGAGTAGCCTCCCCAGGAAAGAGTCAGAAACTCTCATCACCAGAGACATTCAACATGGATATAAAGTGAACCAAGCACATTATTTTCTCTCTGATGTAATTCTGAGTATACATAGTAAAAGAAATTTATTTTTATTTTGTCAATGTGTTTTTCTCTATCAGTTTACCACTTGGTATGCCACAAATCACGTTTGAATCTCACAGTAAATGTGTTTTTCAGTGTCTCCGCATCAGGCCCATATAGTCAGAGATTAATTATTTAGGACAATGTCAGGTTTGTCACTTACCCAGGGATTGAGTTTCAAACTGTACCTCAATTTAGGAATAAGATTAAGTTTTTTTGGAGTTTCCTACTAAATGCATTTGTCTCTCTTCACCGAGGTATGCTCTGAATAGGTGTCTTTGTACTTACTGAAACACGGAGGTTGATTAGTTTGAATGAAAGAGAGACTTTGAAAGGTGATATAATGCTTTATGTTGGTATCACCAGATCCGGGTGGTATTGCAGTGGGGTTTCTAGTTTTAGCTCTGCCACTAAAAAGCTGCTGGACTCTGGGCCAGCCAATTAGCATCACTAGACCTTAGCTTCTTCATTTGTAAACGAGAAAAATGTCTTCCCCCAGATTAAGATGCTCTCTTAGAACTTTCTGGATCCAAGAGATGAAATGTAATGAGCAGTACTACCCCCTCGAGGTCTCATCATAGCAAGGATTGGAAAACTTTTTAAGGGCCAGAGAGTTAATATTTTAGACTTAGGGGAGCAAGAGGCAAAATCGAAAGTATTTATGTAACCATTAAAAAATGTAAAAACTATTTTAAGGGTGGCACAGAAACAGGTGGTGTGCTATAGTTGCCCACCCCTGGTCTAGAGGAATAACAAACAATCACACTCCAATGTGCAAGCTGGGTTGATAGACGTATGAGGTCAAAAATTCATTGGAACTCTTTTCTTCCTTGAGCCAACTGGACATTTTGGCTAAAATAGCCTTTCCTGGTTACATGAGAGCCCTTTGCCTCACAGGGGAACATGGAGAGGCCTCCAGGGGCTCTCTTTTCTGTTCATTCCCTTCTCTCATCTTCCTTTCTCTTTGTTTTCTTTGACCTTAAACTACCATTTCCATTTGCTCCAAAAGCTCTTTTACTGAGGACAAGATGAGGAGGCCTGGGGGGCGGGAGGAAGGGAATGAGGATGCCTAGACAAGAATTTTAATTTCCCATGCGCCAACATAATTACAGAGCAGATACAAATCCCTCCAAATCTTTTGTGCTGCTTGATATGCATTCATTATTTTCCTCATCTTTTTGTCACCAGCCAACCATTTAACTAGTTTACAGTCAGTTCCAGGGAAATTTATGTAGATTAGAAATCACCGACCTAAACTGAAGCCCTGAAGACATCTTACCTGTTACTGCCTTGATAGAGAATGTGTTTTAATAAATTCACTCTTTCAGAAGCCTCGTGTCAGCTGCACAGCCTGTCTGATCACGCAGGCCTGTGAAGGGCCCTGAGCAGGGCCTATAGACGATCAGAAAGTCTCATCTCAGATTGTTCTGGAGTTTTTCACCAACCGGAGCCCATCGTTTGGGGAATTCACTTAACAAGGAAGAAGGCAAACATTAAGAGCCTAAAAATGGGTTTAACTCTGTTGCATTTTCCTTCCCTATGATTAAGTTCATTTCCCCTGGGAAATGTTACCCTTTGAAGTTGTAGATGAATTAAAATTTTTCTTGCCGAATTATTAGCACATCCCATTCCTGACAAGCAGTGTGCTCCCTGTGGCAATCTTTGCTTTTTCATGTAATTAAATGCAGTTAATATTGAATAAACGATCTGTTGTCATTATTAGTGCTTATTGTTAATGTGACCTGAACACCAGCAATATTTTCTTTTTTGAAACATATAGTTCTAGAATAAAACCTTTTTCTAATACATTCTGGCCAGTGTTGTGTATGTATACAAACAAATGACGTGCTTGTCCATTTGCAGTCTAGTCAGACCAGCTCTGTCAATGTGAATGAAAGTGGTAGGATTGGGGTGGTAGTTTGTGGCTTGAGCCCAAACAATGACTGAAATGGGACATACAGTGCTAAACGTGTGGTGAGCTCATCTCTCGAACTGGTGGGGCTCCCCTGCAAGGAAGCCTTTTGATGATGACTAGATGAGCTCTCCTATATGAGAGAGACAGAGAGAGGCTTGATACAGGGTGACCCATGATCAAAACCATAGTCACAGCAAGTGTGTGCGCGTGCGTATGTGTTGGTATAGGGCAGTGATGGCGAACCTATGACATGCGTGTCAGGGGTGACATGCGAACTCATTTTTTTTGGTTGATTTTTCTTTGTTAAATGGCATTTAAATATATAAAATAAATATAAAAAATATAAGTCTTTGTTTTACTATGGTTGCAAAGATCAAAAAATTTCTATATGTGACACGGCACCAGAGTTAAGTTAGGGTTTTTCAAAATGCTGACACGCCGAGCTCAAAAGGTTCGCCGTCTCTGGTATAGAGGGCAGATGGCTGCCACTTAGCGCTGTACCCGGCCAGCTCCCCGTGGACTCATGGCTGGGCCATAGGAGGCGGAGGAGCCTTTGAGTGCATTGTCTGTGAGTGGAAGGCAGCTACTGTTCACTGCCTCTTCACCCCCCACAGCCAACCTCATTCCTCTGGACAGAGCTCCCCTTCCGCAGTGCTCTCTGGAGGCAGGATGACCAGGTGTGCAAGGAGTTCTGCTCAACGCTGTGTGAGGAGAAATCTGCAGGTGGGCTTCTGGGAAAATCTCTCCTAGTTTTTTGCTCAACTGATGTTTTCTGAAGAGGGGCTGCTTGGATCTGTGGCAGTTATGTTGTGATCTAGGGGGTGATGTGCCTAAGAATAAGAAGCTGGCCCTCACCGGTTTGGCTCAGTGGAAGAGTGTCAGCCTGCAGACTGAAGGGTCCCGGGTTCGATTCTGGTCAAGGGCACAAGTCTGGGTTGCAGGCTTGATCCCCAGGAGGGGGCGTGCAGGAGGCAGCCTATCAATGGTTCTCTCCCACCATTGATGTTGATGTTTCTATCTCTCTCTCTCTCTTCCTTCCTCTCTGAAATCAATTGGAAAAAAAGAAAAAGAAAAAAAAAGAAGCTGTCAGATGAGAAAGGCAAAGACATAGAAAGAACTAGATGTTTGATGGTGTTGTGCATCTGCTGCACCAAACCTGGCACTCTCTACTTCCAGACTGCTTGTCGTGTAAATTAGGTAAATGCTTTTTTTGCTTAAAGCCACCGTTCATTGGGCTTTTTCTTTCTGTGAGTTGCCTGAAGATGAATGAGTTTAACATCAAAATGGAGAGAGGCACTCTCCCTTTACCACAAAGCTTGGAGGAGTGAGTAATTGAGGGCTCCAGCTGCGGCAGGGGGCGGGCAGGGCCGGAGTGCCAGCTCAGAGCATATGCAGGTCGCAGAGAATGCAGAGGATGGCAGTGGAGGCAGCTGTACCCAGCAGCGGTGGCCGCAGTGTCTGGTGACCCCAGCACCAGTGGCAGATGTGCCCGACTGGGGTAGTGTGAGTGGTGAAGCCCGGCAGAGGTAGTGGTGGTTCCTGGAATAGAGCAAAAGGAGAAACTAAAGCCGTGGTACACAGGAGCTCACTGATAGCTGATTTGGCTTATTTATGAGCATATGTGACTCATCCTCTGGTTTCCAAGAGAGGATAACTTGCTGCAACATCTACACCCAAAATGTTTAATGGCTCAATACAATAGGAGTTTCTGTTTTGCCTCCATATCAGTCTAGTGGTCAGCGATGGTTCTATACCCGGGAGCTCAGGAGACTTCCATGTGGAGATTCAGCGCTCCCTGTGGACCTGTGAGCTGGCAGGAGGGGAACAGAGAGCAGGGAGGAGAGCTGCCTGCGTCTTAAAGGCCTGGCTCCAGAGTGGCACATGCCACTCCGGCCCCATTGCACAGTGAGAATGAGTGATGTGTTCCCACCTAACTGCAAAAGAAGTGGGAACTGGGTTTCCCTGGCTGGGCAGCTGCTTTCCGGTTACAACTTTACATCATGTAACGGGAGAATGGACATCCAGGCCTTCCCAGAAATGCTTGTTCAGGGGCAGAATTGGGGCGGGGCAGATAATTTGCAGAGCCCTGGAGCGCTGGACTGGCTGGTGGGGTGAGCCAGTGACACGGGGTGTCCAGGCCAGTGAGTTACTCATTGATCTACGTGCGGAAGTGGCATTTCCACTCCCCCTTCCTTGGAATTATCTGCTTGACGATATAAAATGACCAAATCATTAAAAACCCTCTTCTTTTGCCTAATTATTTTGATCTGGGATGGCCATAGTATTGAATTTCATTTACAATTTAACATAAACCATATATCAACAGTCTAAACTGTAATATATGCACCTGCCAAGCCCTTTTATTTAAGAAGAAAGCACTTAAAAGCATGTGGTAGTTTTATTTTAGAGGATTTTTGACGACTGAATGGCATATGACTATTAAGAAATGAAATTTCAGAATGAGCATCAGACTTATTTTTCAAGGGTCTGTCATAAATGTGTTGCTACCCATGTAATAAAGTAATTTTCCCTTGTGTGATAAATGTAGCACTGAAGAAGAATGAGCCTTGTCTGATAAAATGGTTTTTATTAAGCTCCTCATGTTTTTATTTTGTTCTAGAATTATGATTAGTTTCAAGAGAGTAGCAAACAGGTTATGATCAGAGTTGAATATTATTGCTATCCAGATATCTTTGGCTAATGCCTGCTGTTTATTTCAAAAGCAAAATGCTTCCATTAAGAAAAAATCAATGATGATGGTCTGACTTTATTATGAAGAAATTATACCTGTTATGTAAACCTTGCTAATTATAAGCACTTGAATTCATGTGGGTGATATAACAGATGAAAAAGGCCATTTATTAGAAGTGCTTGGCGTTTGTACCAGCATAATAAAACCGAAATAATAAAAAACAATCTAAAGAAAGCAGGAGTGTTAATGGAATGGAAATTGCCCAGGAATGAGTTATACCGAGACACCATGGAGTGTGGGATTAACACAGAGGGCCTCATCTTGGAAAGTGATTCCCCTCCACAGCCCATCCTTGTCTTCCCCTCTTCTCACTTTCCTTCTTAATTTCCCTGGGTGACCTCATGGGTGGATCTGCTCGAGTTTCTATTGACTCCTGTCTTTATAACATTAGCACCCACCTCTTGCTCATGGTCCAGGCTGCCTTCTGGCCATCACTGCTGGATGTCTTGTTGGAACCTGAACTCTACGTGTCCAAAAGAATTCATCTGTTTTCTTCTTGAATCATCTATCCTAACTTGAATATCATAGTCACCCTTGACTCCTCCCTCCCTCATAACCCATATCCAATTAGCCACATCCTCTTGTTTCTAGTCAGAAATTTCTCTCAAATCTAGCTTCTACACTCACTCCCATGGCCTTCATCTGGGCCGTCACTCATTTTAATGATGAAGCCTATATACTGAACCAGATTCAGGATGTAACCATGGAAGCAATTGTATTTTTGTTTTCTATAGCTCTTTTGTTTTTAAATGTTTCCTCAATGTTTTATTTTGAAATATTTTAAACTATAGAAAAATTGAAATAATAGAACAAAAAGATGTATAATCTTTGCCTTCTAGATCCACCAACTATTGATACTTTGCCCCCCACTCTCCCTCTCTCCCTCGTTCATCCTTCACACCCCTGAATAGAACCCATCTGTTTCTGTTTGTCTGACTCTGATAGTATAAGGCGTTTCGGGCAGCAGTGGAGGGAGACAGCAGAGAGAAGGGACCACTTTGGTGAGGGATGTTGTAAGTCTTGGCAAACCAACAGCACCTGCCTGGTGTCTGGGTGTCAGCATGGTGAGGAAGCCATTTCCCCAGGGTGCAGCTTGGCACCTGAAGGATTAGGGTGGCACCAGAGTGTCAAGTGAGAGTGTGGTCCCTAGAGTCCCATGTCCTTACAGTGGACACTGCAGCTGTGGTGGGGTCTGGACACCTCCCCCCGAATAGCCTTTTGACAGTGGACATTTGGAGCAGAAGGGTGTGAACAGCAATTATTTCTCAGCATAACAGCTGGAGATTCTCAGCGTGGGTGAGACTTTGAGGCTGGGGAGGTAGCAGCGACTGCAAAACCTCGTGACTGTAAATGGAGGCTGGAAGACAGCAAGATGTAGGCCTTGTGTTACTGTCACAGGCTGCTGAGGTCTGAGGACATTTGGTACTCAGACACAGTAATTAAGATATTACAAGAAATATAAGCTGCAAGAGGAATAGTTCCTTTACCTTATAGTTTGTTGTGCCCCTCATGGTGTAGAAGTAATTCCTAAATCGTCCATTATCACACTCTTTCATTTTGGCTGTATACATGTGACATAAACACATTGATAGTCTGTCTGGCCATTTGATCTTCAAAGCCATTGAGCACTATTAGCTTTGATTTTATTTTAATAGGAAAAAATATTTTGGTCTACATTAACTATATGACCCTGCTTTTCAAGTCATTAAAGCAAAACTTCGAGATCCTTACTGTGTCAAAAATATTGCTAATGGGTTTATTTATTTAAAAAATCTGCTTTTTACTGGGGGAACTAGACACACGTTGCAGATTGTGTTTTCCAAAGATGATAGCAATGATATCTCCCATGCATATGCTCTTACTATGATGCTCCTCTCATCAGATGGTGAGATCTGTGTCTCCTCTTCTTGCACCTGGATAGACCTTTATGACTGTCTCGACCAAGAGGGTATAATGGAAGTGATGCTATGTGGCTATCGAAGTTAGTTCATAAAAATGCTATACATTTCTGCTTTCCTGTATTGGGACATTTGCTCTTGGTACCCAGCCATCATGCTATGAGGAAACCCAATTAGCCCACATGGAGAGACCATATGAAGAGGCCATGTATACCAGTAGGTATTCCAGGCAACAGCCAAGCTGAGATCTCAGCTGAACACTGGCATCAATCATTAACATCAATCACATGTCAGTATCAATCCTGCCAGATGATTTCACCTCTCAGTCATTGAGTAATCCTCAATCTTTGATGCTTTCTAGTTGAATAATCAAATATCCGAGAGTAAAGACGAGCCCTCCCTGCTGTGCTCTGTTCAAATTCCAGACCCACAGAATCAGGTCATAATCTACACTAATAAAAGAGAAACATGCAAATTGGTGTGACTCTGCTACGCCTAACAGCCAATCAGGTGAGCATGCAAATTAACCCAACAAAGATGGAGGTTAATTTGCATACGCAGGCATGGAGCGAATACTGAAGGCTCTGGCCGGAGTGAAGACTGAAGACTGAAGAGGCTTGGCTTCTCCGCTGCGGCCAGACCAAAGGCCTGGGTCCTGGGGGCCGGAGGAAAACCGGTGCCCGCAGCCAGGGGAAGGAAGGTCTATTGGGTGACTCTTCATACAACGGGCTTCTAGTGTGAACATAATAAAATGCCTGTTGTATGCCACTAAGTTTTAGGTGTTTGCCATGTAGCAATAGTAACCGAAACAGCACACAGACCCTTTTCTGTTTTGTTGACAATTCTGTGAGTTTTGATCATCTTAAAATGCTTTATTTTCTTTATCCCATATTGTTGAGGTCTTAATTTAAGAACTGTGTCTGTAAAGTCCTTTAGTTCAGACATGCCTGGGTAATTGGGGCAGGGGGTGGGGTGGGGCGGGTGTCTGTCTGTGGGGTAATTTCCCCGGGAGTATTTGCACAAAGGACCAATGAGTCTCCTATGGAAGAATTCAAAAGAGACTCCCTGTTCAGGAAGTTGGTGTCTGAGTAATGGTCCAGTGTTAGAGGGCTGGGTTAACTGTGAGTACCATCACTCTACCTGCCTTTCAGCTCAGCCACTGTGGACTCAAGCCTGAGTCCCAGAGAGAGGGAATTGGCAATACAAGCATCACTAAGAGGAGCAGCTTCAGTTGATCTTCCCTGGGGTTGTAAGAACATAAACCAACAGGTTCAGCAGCACTGGTGCCAGCTGCCTTGACCAAATAGAAAGACATCTGACCTTGGCTGTTGGGCATTGGGTGTCCCATTGTTGACTTTGGTGACCTTTGCAGAAAGCCAGAGAAGGTGAAGGGCAAATGATGTTTTGCTACGTGGAAGTTGGGAGGACTTTATTTATTTTTTTATCCATTCATTCACTATGTGGTGGGGACTCTTAACTGCCCAATGTATTCTGTTCTTTCCTTCTATAATAACAAAATTGTATCTTCCGTTTATCAACCTCCCCTTCCACGTGGAATGGGAGAAGTGATGTGTGCCACTAGCAGCTCTGGGACTTTAGACACTTAGATAGGCATCTCCAAGGTATTTTCTTTCTTTCTGTTGGTTGGAACCCATCAACTCAACCTTGACATGCAGTGGAGAACAACATCCAGGGTCTCTGAATGACTACATGGGACAGAGCCACCCACTGACATGGAATGGTCACCACTAATTTTTAGGTGAAAAATAAACTGTCTTTTAAAAAAATCTTTAAATTATTGTTGAGTCTCTTTGTTTTAGCCATTTAGCCTTACCTTAATCAATACAGTTATTCATCCAACAAAATTTATTGACCCATATATCAGGTTCTGTAAAAGATGATGGGGATACAATGGTGAACTTAAAATTCACTGGGCAGTGCAGACAAATAAATACATAATCACAACTGTGATACACATTAAGGGTTCTAGAGGAGATGTGTATGGTAAATGAGAGTATATAGTTAGGGGAATTGACCTAGTTGTGGAGATTAATAAAGGCAAATAACAGGAACCCTACTCTCCCGCCCCCCCGGCCCCCCCCCCCCCCCCCGCAACAAAACAAAGCCTAACACTCAAATCAGAGGCAAAGCAAAAGCAAACAGTCTAAGCCTGTTATCTGTCCAAATAGGGAAGACAATAAGCTAAATTTTAAACCAGAAAAGTCAGAGACTGAGGGGACTCTGATATTGAAAGGACCAAATAAAACAGAGGGGAGATGAGGCCTGAAATGATTTCCAAGCTACTGTGCAGATGCCAAGGTAGTCTAGGAGGAGGGGTCACACGTGGCAGATAGTCCCTTATGTTTTACTAACTGCATCACAGCTAATTGCCCCTGTCTCCACTATAAAAAATCACCAGACTTAATGGGGGGAAAATGCACTTCCCTTTTCAATATATATAACATACCAGTGAAGGGGAGCATGAGTAAGAGCAGTTGAAACAATAGTACAAACATCTTACACTGTGAGAAGCTCACCTGAAGACCGCTGGCCTGAGGACTGTCTTGTTGGATCATTCTCTTCTTAGGAGTCATTGGCCCTTTTGTTAAGTCATTGGCCCAGTTCTCAATGCACAACAAGCATTTGGTGGCTGCGTTTCCACATGGCAGTCAAAATTCAATCTCAGTTTAAGCTGCTTACCTGAATCATAATTTTTTAACCCATGGAAAGAGTTAACTTTCATGCTGTGCAGAATTTCCTATGAACTGAATCTTAGTGTAGTAAACATGAAGAATATTAAATTTGCTTTTGGAACAAATAATTAAAAAATGGTGTTTGGTTAAGGGAGGGAAGCAGATATGAAAGAGGAATTACATAAACAATTTTCTGCTTTCATAGACATGTGGTAAATGCCTAAAATATGTATACTAAAAATCAACTATCATTTTGGTGTTTTAGGGAACTGCTTTTATCGATCAAATGGTAATTGCTCATTCTAATGGCTGGGAAACATTATTCAAATAAAGATGGTCATCTCTAATTTTCCTTAAAATTCTTCAGCTTATAAAAAGTTGAGTTTAAAATAATGACCTTTTCTGATATCACAGAACATTTGTAGTAGATAACAAATGGACAATGTATGCTTCTATAGAGCCTACTTCACTAATATAAAATTTTTGATAATTTCTGAAGGGGAATTAGAAAACAAGTATAGCATAACATAGACTTTGGAAACAGACTGATTTGAATTTTGGCTCTCTGTTTATTAGCTGTGACATCAGCAAGTTACTTAACCATTTTTGCCTCAGTTTCCTCATCTGTGAAATGGGGTGATAATGCCTACTTGTATCACAGAGTTGTGAGAATTGAATAAATTAATACCGGTGAACTGCTAAGAATAGTGCCTGATATATAATAAGTACTCTCTGTTAGTGGGCTGAAATTACCATTGCTAATTAAATAAAAAGGGATGGGAAAGCTTACTCAACAAAAAGCAGAGTCAACAAGATTTTGAAGAGGAATTGGTTACTTGCCTAAGAGAACAAACTCTTTCAAGCATATTAAATGTACTTTTCCCCTTTAATGTTGTTCAAATATGAGCAGAGGCCACTAATGAATAAAGAAGTATCTTTATTCTCCCCCAAAACAACAACAACAACAACAACAACAACAACAACAACACACATTGATTTGGTTATTCTGATTCTCTTGCGAGTCCACATGCATTTTCGGATGGGCTTTTTTATTTCTGCAAAAGCTATTTTCAGGATTTTGATAGGGGTTGCTCTGAATCTGTGGATTGCTTTGGCTAGTATCGACATTTTAATAATATTGTCTTCCAATACATGAAGTTTTCACATCCATGGGATATGTTTCCATTTATTTATGTTTTCTTTAATTTCTTTCAGCAATATTTTGTAGTATTCATTGTACAAATCTTTTATCTGCCTGGTTAATTTCTAAATATTTTATTTTTAATATTTTTATTTATTGGTTTGAGAGAGAGAGAGAGAGAGAGAGAGAGAGAGAGAGAGAAACACTGATTTGTTTTTCCACTTATTTATACATTCATTAGTTGATTCTTGTATGTGCCCTGACTAGGGATTGAATCTGCAACCTTGGCATATCAGAACATTGCTCTAACCAACTGAGCTACCTGGCTAGGCCCTAAGCATTTTATTTTTTGATGCTATTTTAAATGGAATTGTTTTTGTAACTTTATTTTCAGATTGTTTATTGTTAGTGTATAGAAATGAAACTGATTTTGGGGTATTGACTTTGCATTCCACTACTTTGCTATCTTATTTATTAGTTCTAACAGAATTTTTGTTTGTATACCTTTTGTAAAATGAGGACACAGCGTCCCAGAGTGGTGAAGTGACTGGTCACCAAGGTCACATGGTCTCTGATGTCCCCTCCAGTCCTCTGTGCTCTGTGTTGGTAGGGCCCACTGAATGTTCTCTGTGCAGTGAGGGGAGGACTCCCTCTGGCTTGTTGCACACACAGATAGGCATGTGAGTCTGGTATGTGCAATCCATCTCGGCCAAATCTGCTTGCTTCTAAGGAGATACTTCTATTTTATAAAGGGGGGTTCACTGAGGACAGCTATAGCAGCAACAGAGGGGATAGGCAGGTTAGCTGGAAATCTCTTTGTGGCAAGCGAAAGGAACTGAATTTGAACTAAGGGAAGCAGAAAAGGGCAGCGGTGAACCTGGGGACTTAAACAGTATGAGGCCTCCTGGTCTTATTCCTTATCCTAGCCCTTTTGAGCATCAGCCTGTTTGCTTGAACTGGCTTTTCAAGTGTCTGGAGCCATTGTGGCCGCAGCTTGAGTCTCATATATTTATAGTTCCAAGACCAGAGAGGAAAGGTCCTCTGTCCTCAGTTCAAGTTTGGAAAAAAACACCACCCCAGCATAGAATTCTGATTGGCTTTACTTAGGCCATGTGACTATTCCTGGACCAATCCCATGACTAAGTATTGAGACTTTATGATTGGCCCATCTTGGATCAGGTACCCACCACTTGGCACATGTTGGAAACATGCATCAGAGCGACATGGTTTAAGAAAGCATCTACCTGCAGATGCTGTTCTGGGAACCAGTTTTAACAAATTTTTTCTTCTAAGTTCTTTTCCCTCTGTTTCCTTGTATTCATATATTTATAAAAGTAACATCAGGAGTGAGAGCCTCTGTTAGGTCTCTCTTTACCTCATGGTTGCATCTGAACATTCTTAACAAAGGCCAGTTGCCAATGTATCTTTTAACAAGAAGGGAGTGCTCCGGGCAGGAACTCAGGGTGGGGCTGAGGCTGGCTGGCATCAGAGAGCAGGACCCATTGAATGTGTGCTCATTGGCAGGACACAGAAAATGGGCTCTAGTAGAAATGCCGAGCCTGTGATTCTGGAGGGGCTTCTGTGTTTCTGCTAGTAGATAAGAACCAGACATTTCTGTGTGCTGAAAAGTAGAACATAGATTCATGCTTGCATGAGAGAAGAGAGGGAAAGAGAGAGAAAAACTATGTCTATCCTATTTTGGACCCTTGTGTTCACAGCCTTCCTCTCTTTCTTGGCATGTGTCCCCACTCAGGAGCTTCTCCAGCTAGTTTTCAGCTCTACAAAGCAGGAAAAAATGTTATTATTACTTTTGCCTAATTTTTAATCAGTTTTCAAATTTAATCAGAAAAATGCCAGGTACATACAACTATAAAAACAATTATTAATTACCTCACCACAGCCTGGCCTCCTCAAGTTAGGTTTCAACCCTGAAGATAAATGACACACAGCTCTGTTCTGTATCTCTAGGCACGGAAACCACTGGGTGTATTGGGTGTAACAATAATGTTCAAGCATCAGTGTGATCCTGCTTTGGAGAGACTCAGATTTTAGAGAAGAAGAGGTTGGGAGAGCTCATTACTGGCTCACTGAACTGGTAAGAATTGTATAGAGCTCCCTTTTCTCTTTAGTTTATCAGTGCACTGGATTTATTGTTACTATTTTCATTGGGTGTAACAATAATGCTCATAAATAGCCACACACTCACTCTGCAAATGACACTTGACATTTCTAGTCACCTGAGAGACGAGGATGCCCACTTTCAGGAGATGTGCATAAAGGGGATAACAATCAGCTCGCAGTGTAGACTCTTTCAGGAGCTAAACATTCAAAATGTACTCAGGCTCAACTGAACTCAGAAACACATTTCAAATACACAGAGGAGCCAATTTGTCTGCAATACCTAACTTCTCTTGCTGCCCATGGCCTTTGGTTCATCCACCGCCTCCAGAATTCAATCAAGGGTGGCCTCTTGCCTCAGGGATGGCCAGTCTACTGCCAAGCAACCAGCCAATTAAATTCTATTCTCATTCTTTTTTTATTTTAAATATATTTTATTGATTTTTTACAGAGAGAAAGGGAGAGGGATAGATAGTTAGAAACATCGATGAGAGAGAAACGTCGATCAGCTGCCTCCTGCACACTCCCTACTGGGGATGTGCCCACAACCAAGGTACATGCCCTTGACCGGAGTCAAACCTGGGACCCTTGAGTCTGCAGGCCGATGCTCTATCCCCTGAGCCAAACTGGTTAGGGCTCATTCTTATTCCCTCCCCTCTCCCTCCCACCTTCCTCCCTCCCTCCCTCCCTCCCTCCCGCCCTCCCGCCCTCCCGCCCTCCCTTTTTCCCTCCCTCCCTTTCTCTCTCCCTTCCTCCTCTTCCTCCCTCTCTCCCTCCTTCTTTCCCTCCTGCCCTACCTCTGCTAAAATGCAGGTTGTGATTAAGGCTGGGGTGAGGCCTGAGATTCTGCTTTCCAACAAGTTCAGGTGATGTAATATTGCTGGTAACTCTGGGTAGCATAGAGACAGAGGGCATTAAGAGCTCAGACACCTTAACTGTGATGTTGGTGTGAAGGGCAGGGAACTTGTGTGCAGAGCGTCGCAGACAAGCTCTGGCTTTGTCCTTGAGGTTCATTTTTATTTTTGCCTTGCTTTTCCACGAATTCCACAAGAGATGTATCCTTTGAACAGAGCCCCTTTTCTTGAGCTAATTTGAAAGGGATTCTGTTCCTTCCTCACAAACAGATGTGTCTGGGTTAGGTCAAGAAAGAGATACATTAGCATCTAGAGAGGAGCCCACCGGTCAGGCCTGTGTGAGGTACAAATCCCTGGGCATTGCTACCCCTCAGGCTGCAGCCTGGCGCCTTTCCAATTGTTTTATCGTTTCATCAGGTGATTCCAAGTTTGTGCTTCAGGCAAGACCTTCTTCTGACCCTGTTAACTTGCTTGTTCTTTCAGTGCCAGCTCCTCCAATAAGAGGTGCAGTTTCAAAACAGAAATACTTCCAATACTGTAAATTGAAGAAGGCAGAACATTTAGCTGTTTGATATAAGAACAATCAGAAAATACAGTAAATGAATCCATGGTTACAATGCTAAAGAGTAAATTTATTTGCAATGTGAATAGCACATCAGTTGTGCTTTTACTGCGGCCCAGAATAATTTCCAGATATATATCCACCCGAAATAGAAGCTGCTTGCTTTCCATTTAACATATTCACAAAGTGGGTAGAGCCTAGAAGGAAGTGAATATTAGTATGTGACGGCTTGGGTTGGTTTATTGCTTGGCTTTCTATGGCATCCACATTCAGTTTGGCTCGGGCAGTAAACACAAAATGGATAAATACACTTGTAAATACTAACGGTAAAGGTAATCAGTTCTACTCAGCACTTGGCATGTGGAAGTGAAAGAAATGCAAATCCTTTGGGCAATATTCAGTCACTCAATACATACTTACTGAGCACCCACTTTTGAGCAAGGTACGACACTAGGTGTTTGGGGGTTCAAACATGAGCAAAATGCTGTTCCTTCGCTTGAGGCTCTCAGAACTAGGAAAAAAATAATAAGAAACGGTTCCTTCTTCTACCTCCATTTTCTCTTAACTGACAACTACATTGACTTTCATCTCCTTAGGTCAATGGGGTAAGTTTTCGTTCCAGCATCAGCCCATTGAAGGAGGTATTTTTTAAAAAAGTCTTTATTGATTTCAGAGAAGAAGTGAGAGGGAGAGAGAGATATCATTGATGAGAGAGAATCATTGATCTGCTGCCTCCTGTGCGCTCCCAACTGGAGATCGAGCCCACAACCCTGGGCACTTGCCCCGACCAGGAATCGAACCACTATGACCTCCTGGTTCATAGGTCAATGCTCAACCACGGAGCCACGCCAGCCGGGCATGAAGGAGGTATTTTTAATAGGCATTTTCAGTGCAGCTCAGATCTTATGATGCAGTAACAGTCCACAGTCAGAGTCATTCTTTGCTTAGATAACCAGAGCCACCTCTTTTGGCTAAACGGCCCTTCCATACTCCATCAGCCCGTAGAGCCTCCCTGAGAAATTTCTGTCGTGGCCTCTGCAAGGGGCCACCTGGAGAAGCTGTTTCAGGAACCAAAGGCAAAAATGAGACAGCCTGGTGAATTGCTACCCACCAGCCACTCTTCCCACCTTTTTTTTTTTTTTTTTTCATGTGTGAAAGAATACTGCGCCCTGGTGAATCAATGTGCCAGCCATGAACTGCATTGTGCCAACCCCTCCCCACCATTCATATGTTGAAACCCTAACCCCCATTTGACTGTATTGTACAAAGGGCCTTAAAGGAGGTGATAAGGTTAAATGAGGTTGTAAGGAGGAAGCCCTTATCTGATAGAACTGGTGTCCTTATAAGAAGAGGACAGAGCGAAAAAGTGACCATTGCAACTAAGGAGTGAGCTCTCACCAGCACCCAACCATGCTGGCACCCTGATCGCTGACTCCCAGCCTCCCAAACCATGAGAAAGCAAGTGTCCATTGTTCAAGCCCCCCAGTCTATGGTATTTATTATGGAGCCTGAACAGACTAGAACAAGGGTTGGCTCTGAATGAGGGCAGGGGAGAGAGCAAGGAGGCTGTGCATGAGTTGGTGCTGAGGGTTGGTGACTGGGACAGCTCCCAGTGGAGATCAGCTGCATCCTCTCCTGTAAAGGGTTTAGAACCCACAGCTGGGAACCACGACTTCAGTGCCTCTGGCTGGGAAGCAAGAAAAGCTGCTGGTGACAAGATGAATATTTAGTTTTGGGTGTACAGCGAGAGCATACTTTTGTGTAAACTACAACGATGATGCACTCCCTCTGACACAGATAGTGAAGGGGCCTCGTGAAATAGTCCTTTGGCGCAGCACCAGTCCTAGAGAAGTCAAAGTCTGAACATTTCTTAATTTTTGCTGGCCCCAATAAACCACACATTAAAGCCAATCTACTGATCTGATCATTAGGGTTTCCATTTCTCAGGAGTTATTAGGAGAATAAAGAACTCTATCCAAGCTACCAGGAGATGCGCAGCCATTGATAGTTGGAAAGAAATAAAGTCGATGACTAAATGAATGTGCAGTTTATGCACAAAGGTAACCTTTGTTCTTTCCGATTAGGATGTTGTTTCTCTGTAGACTTGGCAGATGTGGCTGTGTCATAAATAGAAGTGATATATTGTAGGATTCTCCTAACTGAAATGTGCATGAGGTCAAATTATAATCAAGGTAATATATATAAGTAATGAGCTGAGCCCACATTCCCAGGCATTTATCCATTTGATGCTAATAAATGAGCAGAGATGAAAAGACTGCTTCTAGACAAACCCAGCAACATAGTTACTTGTGTGGTTGGAGTACAGCAACTTATCTCTTTGTAGTGAATGTTTGCTAGTGATAATCAACTTCATTTGTTAATTGTATTTGTGGTATTAATGAGCTCATTAGCATAACAGTCACATCCTATTCTCCTGTGGTCAAAGTCTGGGGAATCACAGGTTTATTTTTTATTTATTGAATTTATTGGGATGACATTGTTTAATAAAATTATATAGGTTACAGGTGTACAATTCTATAATACATCATCTGTATATTGTATTCTGTGTTTGCTACCCCAAGTCAAGTCACCTTCCATCACCAATTATCCCCTCTTTACCTTCTTTTACCTCCCCCATCCCCCTTTCCTTTCAGTAATCACTATATTGTTGTCTGTGTCTGAGATTTTTGTTGTTGTTTTTTTTTTCTTCTTAACCTCTTCAACTTTTTCACCAGCCCCCTCTGACAGCTGTTAGTCAGTTCTCTGTGTCCATGAGTCTGTTCCTACTTTGTCAGTTTATTTTGTTCATTAGAATCCACATATGAGTGAAATCATATGGCACTTGTATTTCTCTGGCTGGCTTATTTCACTAAGTATAATACTCTTCAGGTCCATCCATGCTGTGCCAAAGGGTAAGAGATCCTTCTTTTTGTGTGTGTGGCTAAGTAGTATTCCATTGTGTAAATGTACCACTGCGTCTTTATCCACTAGTCTGCTGATTGTTGGAAAGGCCACCAGCAGGGTACATGGCAGGGAAATGGCCAGATAATTTGATTTAAGAAAATAAAGACTGACATTTATTACATTTTATTTTCACACAGCATCAGTGATCATTAATCCTCAGTGCCATGAACAGGGAGACCTGATTGGAGAGTTTACAAGACTTGCCTAGAACCACCCAGCAGATAAACAGAGAGTGGAACTTGGTCCCAGATTTTCTGACTCAAATCAATTTCTCTTTCTACTATCATGACGTTGCATTACAATAGTTGAGTCAATAATTATTTATACCAAAATTGTACCCTACCCTTTCCATATTCTTTAACTGTACATTTTGATTTGTGGTGTAAGACATGCCTATGTGTGAAGGACCTATTATAGGTTTGCCTAGGTCTTCAATAAAGATATCTAATTAATACATTGAAAAGAAGATAAATATATTCTCATATCATACACTATATTTTCACATCAGGAGAGGTGACAGCAAGAGAGAGAGAAAATCAAGATATTTGTGGATCTTTAGCTTGACATTCAGCAAGATGTTGATTTTAAATTTTCCATTTTTATTTCAAAACATATTTATTTATATTTTTTATTGGCTTTATTGGAGGTGACATTGGCTAATTTTATTTATTTTTTACAATATATTTTTATTGATTTCAGAGAGGAAGGGAGAGGGAGAGAGAGAAACATCAATGATGAGAGAGAATCATTGATCGGCTGCCTCCTGCAGGCCCTGCACTGGGGATTGAGCCCACAACCCGGGCATGTGCCCTGACTGGGAATCGAACTGTGACCTCCAGGTTCATAGGTACACACTCAACTACTGAGCCATGCTGGCCAGGCGGGGTGACATCCTATATAATAAAAGCCTAATATGTTAAGTTTCTGGTCGTCTGGTTGGCTGCTCAAAAGGTTGCAGCACCCACTGGTGCACAAATTTGTGCACCAGACCTCTAGTTGGTTAAAACCAATTCTGGGGCAGCTGGAGGGAGGATTGAAGATGGCAGCAGTGTGGCTCAGGGGGGCAGGGGTGGGGAGCCCCAGGGAGCCGAGGGGGTGGGCCAGGGCAGCTGTTTGATGTGGGCCCACACTATTCGCAGCTGCAGTACATTGGCCAGGGTGCGTAGGGCATGGTCATCTCAGCTTAGGACCACTTAGGCAAGACACGTGTGGCCATCAAAAAATCAGCCCCTTCGTGCATCAGACCTACTGCCAGTGCTGTGGGAAATTCAGATCTTGCTGCGCTTCTGCCATGAGAATGTCATCAGCATCTGAGACATTCTTCAGGCACCTACCCTGGATGCCATGAGGGATGTCTACATTGTGCAGGACCTGATGGAGACAGACCTGTACAGGTTGCTCAAAAGCCAGCAGCTGAGCAGTGACCACGTCTGCTACTTCTACCAGATCCTGAGGGGCCTCAAGTATAGCCACTCAACCACTGTGCTCCACCGGGATTTAAAGCCCTCCAACCTGCTCATCAACATCACCTGTGACCTTAAGATCTGAGATTTTAGCCTGGCCTGGATTGCCAATCCTCAGCATCACCACACTGGCTTCCTGACAGAACACATGGCCACACGCTGGTACTGGGCCCCAGAGATCATGCTTAATTCCAAGGGCTACACCAAGGCCATTGACATCTGGTCCGTGGGCTGCCTTCTGGCTGAAATGCTCTCCAACCAGCCCATTTTCCCTGGCAAGCACTACCTGGACCAGCTCAATCACATTCTGGGTATCCTGGGCTCTCCATCCCCAGAGGACCTGAATTGTATCATCAACATGAAATCCCAAAACTACCTACAGCCTCTGCCTTCCAAGACCAAGGTGGCCTGGGTCAAGCTATTCCCCAAGTCAGACTTCAAAGCCCTTGACCTTCTGGACCAGATGTTGACCTTTAACCCTAATAAACAGATCACATTGGAAGAGGCCCTGGCTCACCCCTACCTGGAGCAGTACTACGACCCAACAGATGAGCCAGTGGCCAGGAACCTTTCACCTTTGACATGGAGCTGGATGATCTACCCAAGGAGTGGCTGAAGGAGCTCATATTCCAGGAGATAACCTGCTTCCAGACTGGGATGCTGGAGGCCACCTAACTTGAACAGATGCCTCTGCTCCCTGGGGCTTGGCCCTGCCTCCTGTCTGCCCTTCCCCTGCTGGACTGTTAGAAAATGGACACTAAAAGCTTCCAAGCAGGAGGGAAGGAAGATGGCTGCCGACGGGAAGGCAGACTGCAAGATAGTGTGAGAGGGAGAGAACAAAAGGAGAACGTGTGGATGTAGGGGGAGTGTATATTTGTGGGTGAGGGACAGCTATACTCCAAGGGACTGTTGGGGACTGCCAGACTGGGATCCCCTGACCAGGGCAGCCTCTACTGCTGCTGAAATCTCTCCCGGAGCCACCAGCCCTGCTGCGGAGGCTGCGCCATCTTGAAGGGGAGACTGGCTGTTATCAGAAACCTATACATCCAGGGAATCTACAACAACAACACCCAGGGAACAGCTGCGAACCCAGGAACACCAGATCTCTAGCAGCTCGAATACGCAGACTCGGAGGAGCTCCGCACCTTCTCAAGGAAAGGTCAGATTTCTCCTGGGAAAAGGTGGGGGTTTGCGATCCAGGCAGGAGAGAGTAAAGTGTGAACGGGATCTAGAGGTTGGGGGAAGTCTATGCCTCACAAAACCCACTGCCGTGGAGGCTAGTGTGATCTGCGAATGTGCAAGGGGATCCGCAGGGCTGCTGGCAGAAGGGAAATTTTTGTGGGTCTGGGCGCAAAAAAAGCACCCTGAAATTTTACCAGTAAACCAGCTGCTTAGTGCCAAGGGAAAAAGACGCGCGCACAGTCTCAGAGGGTAAAAATCTCGAGTTTGCGCACTTACTCTGGCTCTTTTTTTCTCTTTAAATCCTTGCTTTTGATTACTAAGCCCAGTACATAGGATCACCCAATTGGGGACACTCTGGGAGACTGCAGGAGAGAGTTGTTTCTGTGGAACCTGGGGATCTGAGCTGGGAGTGACTATCGGAGAACCAGCTCTGGGGCAGTCTATTTTCCCAAACCAGTAATTAAGTGCGACAGGGAAAACAAAAGCTAAATACTGGCTAGAGAGGACTTATAGCCCCGGAGGTCAATCCAGAAACACTGCCACCCAGGGGTTGAGTCACAAATTGACCCTTGTGTAAACACAAATAAAGGAACCTAAGAAACAAAGAAATAATGCCTGCTTGAAAATCAGGACCGTGGCTTACAATACAGAGGAGCAGTGGAATGCAGGGAACCTCAATACTGTCCTGACTACCTACAGGAAACAGGCGTGACAAAAGAGGAAGTGAATGACTTTCACTACTGAGCATTTTTATTTTTTTTCTCTTTTACTTAAGAAACTATTTTTTTCTTTTTTCCTCACTTGATTTTACCTTTTTAATTATTATATTTTTGTTTTTAATCAGTATTATTACTACTACTATTTTACCTTTTAAAAAAAGTATCATTTTATTTTCTCTTTATTTTATTTTGGAATTAGTGTTCTACATTCTATTTTCATTTTTCCTTTAGCATCATTTTACTCTATCTCAACTTTACCTTTATGCCAAGACTCTCTTCCTCACTTTTCCCATTTTGTTGTTCTGTTTCTCTTACCCTATTCCTGCTTTAGATTTTACCTATTCCTTCTTTTTACTCCCTGTTAAAAAAATCATCCTACTTATATATTTAATTTCTGATCCCCTGCTCTAAGTCCATACACAACTCTCTCTTCTCATTATTCACTATTTAAATTTTTCTTCTTTTTTCTCTCTTCCTTTTTTTCCTTTTCTGTTTTTGTTATTGTGTTCTTGTTTTGTTTTTTTTGTTACAGGTTTTTGTATTTTATTTTGCTTGCTTTCACTCTGTCCTATTGTTGCTTGCTTGATTGTTGATTAGATTGTTTTTTTTTTGTTTGTTTTTATGCTTGTTGGTGAGATTGTTTCTCTTTTTTTGTTGTTTTGTTTCTGTTTATTTTTTGCTTCTGTTTTTCCTCTCCTCGCTTGCTATTAGTTGTTGTTTGTAGTTTGCAGTCATCTCTGGGTGTTTGTTGTTTGCATTTTTTGGGATTAGTGGTTGTTCTATTGGTGTAGGCTCCCCATATAAATAATCCCCCCCCCTTCTTTTTTACTCTCTTTTTTTTCTCTCTTACTTTTTTCCCTTTTCTCAGTATCATTTTTGCACTCCTTTTTTCCTTCTTCTTCTTATCCCTTAATTCTCTTTTCTCTGGTGGTCACCGTTATTTGGGGTTATTAGTATCTTGAATACATTTGTGTTCAGGGCCTTGTGCATTGTGCCTTGTTGTGTTGGATTTTTTTCCTTTAAATCAATGCAGGAGAGAGAGAGCTACAAAACCAGAAACCTGGAGAAGAGAGATCATGGGGAGACAAAAAAAACAGCCAACATATGAAAGAAAAGGAGGCATCACCAGAAAAGGAAGTAAATGAAATGGAGATAAGCAATGTGTCAGAGAAAGAATTCAGAGAAATGGTCATAAGGTTCCTGAAAAGAATGGAAGACAAATTCAACAATATGTGTAAGAATCAAGGGGAAATGAGGAAGAACCAAGAAGAAATGAAAAATGATATTGCTGCTATAAGAAACTCAATAGAAAGCATCAACAGTAGACTAGAAGAAGCAGAGAACTGAATCAGTGAGCTAGAAGACAAGGTAGGAAAAAATACCCAAGCAGAGCAGCATCTAGAAAAAAACACTTAAAAAACAGGAGGAGAGACTAAGCAGTGGTTCTCAATCTGTGGGTCACGACCCTTGAAAATACATCCTACATATCAGATATTTACATTACGACTCATAACAGTAGCAAAATTACAGTTATGAAGTAGCAACAAAAATAATTTTATGGTTGGGGGTTACCACAACATGAGGAACTGTATTAAAGGGTTGCGGCATTAGGAAGGTTGAGAACCACTGGAACTTTGGGACAACACAAAATGAAACAACATCTGCATAAAAGGGGTGCCAGAAGGAGAGGAAACTGAACAAGGAATAGAAAACCTGTTTGAAGAAATAATGACAGAAAACTTCCCTGATATAGGGGCGGAAAAACTCACACAAATCTAAGAAGCTCACAGAGTTCCAAACAAAATCAACCCCAAAAGACCAACGCCAAGGCACATTATAATTAAATTGGCAAACACCAACGACAATGTAAGAATCTTAAAAGTGGCCAGAGAGAGACAGAAAGTTACCTACAAAGGATCTCCCATCAGACCGGTGACTGATTTCTCAACAGAAACACATCAGGTGAGAAGGGAATGGAATGAAATATACAAAATCATACAAAGGAAAGGTCTGAATCCAAGAATACTGTACCCAGCAAGGCAATATCAATCAAAATTGAGGGTGAAATCAGGAGCTTCACAGACAAAAAAGGACTAAGAGAGTTTATTACCACCAAAACAGCAATGCAAGAAATGCTAAAGGGTCTGCTGTAAAAAGAAGATATAGGAAATGAAGAAGGAACACAGGCGTAAAGAATACAAATGGCACCAAACAAGTACCTATCAATAATAACTTTAAATGTAAATGGATTAAATGCCCCAATCAAAAGACATAAGGTAGCTGAGTGGATAAGAAAACATGACCCGCATATCTGCTGTCTACAGGAAATCCACCTCAGAAAAAAGGACTCACACAGACTTATGGTGAAGGGATGGAAAAAGGTTTTTCAGGCGAATGGAAATGAAAAAAAGCTGGGGTAGCAATACTTATATCTGACAAATTAGATCTCAAAGTGAAGGACGTAACAAGAGGTAAGGAAGGCCACTTCATAATACTAAAGGGAGCAATCTAACAAGAAAATATAACTCTGGTAAACATATATGCACTCAATACAGGCACACCCAAATACATAAAAAAACTTCTGGAGGATATTAAGGGAGAGATTGACAGCAATACAGTCATAGTAGGGGACTTTAATACCCCATTATCACCATTGGACAAATCCTCTAAACAAAAACTCAGCAAAGAAACATCAATCCTAAACGACTCACTAGATCAGATGGAATTAATTGACATCTTCAGAACATTTCACCCTAAAGCCACAGAATATAAATCTTCTCAAGTGCACATGGGACATTTTCAAAGATAGATCACATATTAGGGCACAGGCAAAGTCTCTTCAAATTCAAGAGGATAGAAATCATATCAAGCATCTCCTCAGATCACAATGGCATAAAACTAGAAATCAACTACAATAAAAACAATAAAAAAAATCAAACACATGGAAGGAAATAGCATGCTATTAAACAATGACTGGGTTATCAGAGAGATCAAAGAAGAAATAAAAAGCATCATGGCAACAAACGACAATAAAAACACAACAATCCAAAATCTATGGGACACAGTGAAAGCAGTCTTGAGAGGGAAGTTCATAGCTCTATAAGCCTACCACAAAACCCAAGAAGTAATGGTAATAAATTACCTAATCTTACAACTCAAAGAGTTAGAAAGTGAGCAACAAAAAAAGCCCAGCATAAGCAGAAGGAAGGAAATAATAAAGATCAGAGCAGAGATAAATGAAATAGAAACCAAAAAAAAAAAAAATACAAAAGATCAACAAAACCAAGGGCTGGTTCTTTGAAAGGATAAACAAGATTGATGAACATCTAGCCAGGCTCACCAAGAAGCAAAGAGAGAGGACCCAAATAAAAAAATCAGAAATGAAAGAGGTGAAATAACAACAGATTCCACATAAATACAAACAATTATGAAAAAATACTATGAACAACTCTATGCCAACAAAAAGGACAACCTAGACGAAATGGACATATTCTTAGAAAAATACAAGCTCCCAAAACTCAACCAAGAAGAATAAAAAAACCTGAATAGGCCGATAACTACCAAAGAAATTGAAACAGTGTTCAAAACTCTTTCAGCAAACAAAAGCCCTGGTCCAGACGGCTTTACAGGGGAGTTCTACCAAGCATTCAAAGAAGAACTAAAACCTATCCTACTCAGACTATTCCAAAAAATTTAAGAGGAAGGCACACTTCCAAGCTCTTTCTATGAAGCCAGCATTACCTTAATTCCAAAACCAGATAAAGACACCACAAAAAAAGAAAACTACAGGTCAATATCCTTGATGAACATAGATGCTAAAATCCTCAACAAAATTCTAGCAAATTGGATTCAGCAATACATTAGAAAGATCATACACTATGACCAAGTGGGATTTATCCAGGAATGCAAGGATGGTACAATATCCGCAAATCAATAAATGTGATACATAACATAAACAAACTGAGAGACCAAAATCACATAGTCATATCAATTGATGCAGAAAAAGCATTTGACGAAATCCAACACCCTTTCTTGATAAAAACTCTCAGCAAAGTGCGAATAGAGGAATCATACCTCAACATAATAAAAGCCCTATATGACAAACGTACAGCCAACATCATACTCAATGGGCAAAACCTAAATCCATTTCCCCTAAGAACAGGAACAAGACAAGGATGCCCACTTTCACCACTCTTGTTTGACATAGTATTAGAAGTACTAGCCATAGCGACCAGACAAGAAGAAGAAAGAAAAGGCATCCAAACTGGAAAAGAAGAAGTAAAACTATCCTTATTTGCAGATGACATGATACTATACATAGAAAACCCCAAAGACTCTATCAAAAAACTACTAGACCTAATAAATGAATTTGGCAATGTAGCAGGATATAAAATTAATGCCCAGAAATCTATGGCCTTTTTATACACCAATAATGAACTCAGAAAGAAAAATGAAAAAAAAAAATCCCATTTACCATTGCACCAAAAAAACTAAGATACCTAGGAATAAACTTCACCAAGGACATAAAAGACCTGTACTTGGAAAACTACAGGACATTGAAAAAAGAGATAGAGGAAGATGTAAACAAATGAAAGAACATCCCATGTTCATGGATTGGTAGAATCAACATCATCAAAATGTCCATACTACCCAAAGCAATCTATAGATTCAATGCAATACCTATTAAAATACCAATGGCATATTTCAAAGATTTAGAACAAACTCTCCAAAAATTCATCTGAAATAAAAAAGACCCCGAATAGCCACAGCTGTCCTGAGAAAGAAGAACAAAGTTGGAGGGATCACAATACCAGACATCAAACTATATAACCAAGCCACGGTTCTCAAAACTGCCTGGTACTGGCACAAGAACAGACATATAGATCAATGGAACAGAATAGAGGACCCAGCAATTGACCCAACCCATTATACACAATTAATATTTGACAAAGGAGGCAAGAGCATACAATGGAGTCAAAACAGTCTCTTTAATAAATGGTGCTGGGAAATTTGGTCAGATACATGCAAAAAAATGAAACTAGATCACCAACTTACACCATACACAAAACCAAACTCAAAATGGCTAAAGGACTTGAATGTAAGACGGGAAACCATAAAAACCCTACAAGACTCCATAGGCAGTAAAATTGCAGACACATGTCGTAGCAATATCTTTACAGACACAGATCATAGGGCAAGAGAGACTAAGGAGAAGATAAATAAATGGGACTACATCAAAATAAAAAGCTTCTGTACAGCAAAAGAAACCATCAACGAAACAACAAGAAATCCTACTGCATGGGAGAACATATTTGCCAATGATATCTCTGATAAGGGTTTAATTTCCAACATTTACAGGGAACTCATACAACTTAACAAAAGGAAGATAAACAACCCAATAAAAAAATGGACAAAGGACCTAAATAGACACTTTTCCAAAGAGGACATTCAGAAAGCCAAGAGACATATGAAAACATGCTCAAAGTCACTAATCATCCAAGAGATGCAAATCAAAATTACAATGAGGTACCATCTCACACCTGTCAGAATGGCTATCATCAACAAATCAACAAATGACAAGTGCTGGAGAGGATGTGGAGAAAAAGGAACCCTCCTTCACTGCTGGTGGGAATGCAGACTGGTACAGCCACTGTGGAAAACAGTATGGCATTTCCTCGAAAATTTAAAAATGGAACTGCCATTTGACCCAGTGATACCACTTCTAAGAAAATATCCCAAGAAAACAGAAACACCAATCAGAAAGGACATATGCACCCCTATGTTCATAGCAGCACAATTTACAATAGCTAAGATTTGGAAACAGCCTAAATGCCCATCAGCAGTGAGTGGATTAGAAAACTATGGTACATCTACGCAATGGAATACTATGCTGCTGTAAAAAAAGAAGGAATTCTTACCATTTGCAGCAGCATGGATGGAACTGGAGAGCATATGCTAAGCGAAATAAGCCAGGCAGTGAAAGAAAAATATCACATGATCTCACTCATTTATGGATAATAAAGAAAATTATAACCTAATGAACAAAAAGATAGATACAGAGGCAGAGAAGCATCGAACAGACTGTCAAATTATAGTGGGAATGCTGGGAAGTGTTGGGGAGGGGGTAAGAGATCAATCGAAGGACTTATATGCATGTATATAAGCATAACCAGTGGACACAAGACACTGGGGGTGGGGTGGGGTAAGAGCATGTGCTGGGGGGTAGGGGAGGCCGGGGGAAGGTCAATGGGTGGGGGAGAAAGGAGATATATGTACTGCTATTTGTAATACTTTAAACAAGGAAATAAAAAAAAAAAAAATAAAGGCTTCGGAGCAGAAAAATAAAAAAGAAAAATAGAAAAGAAAATGGACACTGTGCCCAGCCCAGACCCTGGCAGTTCAGGTTGGGGCACAGGGCAAGCCTGGCCACCTTCCCTTGCTTTAGACAGGCCAAAGTTCCTCCCACCCCCCTCTTAGGACCTGTGGGGCTCAGGTGGCCCCAAAGCAAATTCCCCTCAGCTGCTCTGCCTTCCTCTCCCCCAGCTATCCCAGTCTCTGGTGGGTCTGGAACAGAAGGGCTCTGGCCGCCCTGTGACCTCCTGAGGGATAGTGGGTGGAGGGAGGTAGGGGATACTGAGTAGGGACTCAGGGACAGCCATGCCCCACTCACCTCATTCAAACCCCACCCATTTTCCCTCAAGGAACATTTCTAAGGCTCAAGGGCTACCATCCTTGAGGAGCAGGGCTCTGCCTAAGCCCCCCCCCCCCCCCCCGCCCTAAGCTGGCCCATCTAACTCCTGCTGCTTCTGTGTGTGGGCGAGCAGAAGTGGAGGTGGGGACACGGAGAGCTCCATGCCCCTGCCCACCTGTGCCTGTACCTAATATGTAAATATAAAGATGTGTATATGGAAAAAAACCCCACCAAAAACAAAAAACCCAATTTGTAGGTTTCATAAAAATTTTAAAAATAAGAAGTAAAATGATTACATTAAAATTGCATTTAAAAATATATGCTCAAATAAATAAAAACAAAACCAGAAGTAAATGGATTTTTCTAAATTCTCTGCCTCAAATCACATCTGGCTGGGAAGAAAATAGGAGAAGTTGTAGCATAAAATATAATTATTTTGGAGCCAATATGACACAGGGAACAGAGATTAAGTAGGAAAAGCCATTTTTTTTTTTTTTGTCAGCCACAAAAGTAATAAACAGAAGAAGAAAGTCATGTATTTTGGCAGGAATAAATGAATTTTGTATAGAATTTTTAATACAGACTTTGCAATCTATAAAAATATCCAAGTCACTGAATGTTTGTGAGGAATCCATTGCACGTGGAAGTTGAACCAGGCTGTCGCCACATAAAAATGTAGAGAAATCACTAAACAGGCTAAAGAAAATTACCCCTCCACGCTGGCCCCCTGCCTTATGTTAGTTTTATTTGAAACTTTTAAGGAATAATCAACTACACAAAAGCTACATCTGCTTGACAGATTTCCTTTTGTCCTGGAGCCCACGGACCTGTTCTATCCCACTGAACATGTTTATATGAAGGAATGAGCAGATTCCAGAGGAAGCACAGATGTATTTATTTACCTAGTGGCTTACTTCTTTGGCATTCCCTGCTCAAACGAAGGCAGCTGTTTTGGGGCTGGACACGATGGGTGGCGATGTCCACTTGGGGGAAGTGTTGAATGAGGGATAAAGTAACAGCTACAATACATATTTGGCAGAATGGAAAATGGCTTGGATATAACTCACTTGAATGCATGGTTAGGTTTTGATGATTATTTTCGGATGCTGAGGTCAGAGAGACGTTTTTTAGCCAAAGCACTCACCAAGGTCAGAACGTTCACATTTGGTAGTGTATTGTGTTTTTAAGAGCTAGCACATCTTTGTTTTTGCTTTTTGGAAGTCACTTTCTGAGTTCATGGGTTGCAGTGTGGCTGGAGCAATGAATGGAGGGAGGCTGTGCAGACAGATGATGCTGGGAGGAAAGGAGGACAACTATGGTGAAGAAAGAGAAGACTCTGGCGATTCTATAGGCGATTCTATAGGAAAAGATTTACCTCTTTAATGAGAAACTACTGGACAGGGAGTGAAATGATTGTAATGGTGCTGTATGAAAAGGAGCCCATGCTGCTATGTAGAGAATGGACTGGAACCTGGGAGATCACTTAGGCGCCTGGGAGTACAATGAGGAAGACTCTAAGAGCTTTTGAGGAGGCAAAGGCACAGGTCTTGGTGACTGGGGGCTGGCCGAGGGATGGGAGAGAGGATTGCTCCCTCTATATCAGCGGTTCTCAACCTGTGGGTCGCGACTCCTTGGGGGGTCGAACAACCCTTTCACAGGGGTCGCCTAAGACCATTGGAAAGCACATGTATAATTACATATTGTTTTTGTGATTAATCACTATGCTTTAATTATGTTCAATTTGTAACAATGAAATTGGGGGTCACCACAACATGAGGAACTGTATTAAAGGGTCGCGGCATTAGGAAGGTTGAGAACCGCTGCTCTATATGAATGTAGGACTGCTTCTGACCAGTGGGATTTTCAGGGCCAGCACTGTCCATTTCCTTCTTCAATGACCCGGTGGGCTGCAGTATCACAGTTTGCCAGCAGGTGCTGCTCTCTAACATCTGAATTCAGCTTTAAAATTCTCCAAGGTTTTAGGCAATTTTTTAACTTTAACAATTCAAAAAGGTGTGGAGTATTTTTTAATACTGAGGAATACCAGAAATGTTTTTTTAACTTAAGACTTGGTAACACAAGTTTCAGTTTATAGTTCAGTCCTATGGCCATAGTAAGACTTTGTTGTATTTGAACTTGGTTCTCTTCTGCTAAGGCATAGCCGGCACTTAATTCACTAAAGACTGGTAAAGATGGAGTTGGTCTATTGTTGGAAGGTTGATCCCTCCAAAAAAAAGTTCTGGATTTTCATTTCACAGACAGTAATGCAATGGTATCATTGCTTTCAAGAAGGATCTTTCTGCTCTGGCTGGTGTTGCTCAGTTGGTCTCGGGTTAAATTCTCCGTCAAGGCCATGTACCTGGGTTGCAGGTTCAACCCCTGGCCCATGTGCCAGAGGCACTCGGTCGATGTGTCTCTCTCATGTGGATGTTTCTCTCCCCCCACCCCTTCCTCTTCCATTTTGTCTCAAAATCAGTGGAAGAAATGTCCTCAGGTGAAGATTAACAACAAACAACCCCTCCCACCCCCCCAAAAAGGATCTTTCTCTTAGACTGGGAGAAAATGTGAAGAGAATGTTTATTTATTGAATGCCCATTTTTATTTACATACTTTAATTAATTTAGTCCTGACACCAAATTTTGAGGTAGACTTTTTTTTTTTTTTTAATTGATTTTAGAGAGAAAGGGCAGGGAGGGAGGGAAAGAGAAACATTGATTTGTTGTTCCACCTACTCATGCATTCACTGGCTGATTCTTGTATGTGTCCTGATCTGGGATTGAACGCACAACCTTGGCGAATTGGGATGACTAACTGAACTACCCTGCCAGGGCTTGAGGTATATCTTTTTATTCCCATTTCATAGATGAAGAAATCTAGAAAAAAGGAGATTAATTAACATTCCCAAGGTCACATAGCTGCCAACTCACTGAACTGAGACTTTGTTCCACAGCACACTTTCCACCTCCACTTTATTGTGTCAATTCTGCTAAGTCCCACACCCACTGCATGCCATCTTGAAAGATGCATGATTAAAAGGAAGCTCTCCAATATCCGATTTCAATGTTCAGTCAACTATCTTTTAACAATTTCATTTAATCAGCTATGGCAGCCATTTTCAAGTAAGGTTAGTAGGGTCATGTTCACAATGAGCTTGATAGATGAATTGAAAACAGGATACTATTTCAGCTTAAGACATTTTGAAGTGGTTATTTGTATACTTTAATTGATAAAGAAACAACTGTTAGTATAGGTCCCTTTTTGAGGCTTCATTGCTCAGGGAAGATAAATTCCATCAGGGCAGCTTTCAGACAAAAATCGTGGCCACCAGAGATAAAGGGGCAATGCCTATATCTATGTATAGTTGCTTATAGGTCCACTGAATGGAAGCTTGGGCGGGGAGCGGGGAGGGAAGTTGGCCATGCTGCTATTGTTGTGGCAAAAGATAATCATTTGAAGGCTGCCTGCAAGGAGACCCCACCCATAAGAAGCTGTCATGTTATAGCAAGGGAAAACAGGTGCTGGACTCATTGGGCCTCTTGAACAAAGAGGTAGGAACATCGCTACCCATTTTCAATTCCTCACATAGACTGGTAACCATAATAAAATGCACACGATCAGGAAAAGATGGCGTAGCAACATTAAGTGACATAAAAGAGGCTTAAACAAAGAGTATTATTAGAGATGAAGAGGGTAGCCACATAATAAAGATTCAATTCACTATGGAGATATGAAAAATATAAACTGGTAATATACTAATAACATACTTTAAAATTTATAAAGCAAAAATTGACAGTGATGCAAAGAGACAAGAGATGGAGCCACTGGCTATATCTGGTAGCTAAGTGGAAGATTTGAACATCTTTCTCAGTAATTAAAAAATTAAGCAGATTTAAAAAATCAGAAAGAATATAACACAATTGACAATCTTGGTCCAATGGACACACCTAGAGCACTGAACCCACAACCTTAGAAAAATTTAAAACACTTCCAAAAATTTATGGATTAAAGAAGAAATGATAAGAAAAGATATATTATCCAATAAAGAAGGAATCTGCAAATTGACTGTCACGCCGTAACATTCAAGATGGCTGTGCCCACAGTGGAAGCTGAGAGTTCCCGTAGCGAGCCTTAGCCAGTAATCAGCAGGGACCTGAGGCTGTGTGGCCCTGGGCCGGGGCAGGGGACCTGAGGCTGCACCCCTCGCCTGGTGGGGCTTGACAGGGGACCTCAGGCCGTGCCACTACCCCAGTGCCAGGCTGGGGGACCTCAGGTAGCACCCCCTGCCTGGCAGGGCTTGATGGGGGACCTCAGGCCACGCCCTCTGCCCTGGAGCCAGGCTGGGGGACCTCAGGCTGTGCCCTCTGGCTGGCATGCCCCCCCCCCCCGGGGCTGGGCCTGAGGACCTGAGGCCACGTCCCCCACCCACGGGGCTTGACAGGGAACCTCAAGGCGCATCCCCAGGCCCGGACCTGGGGACCTCAAGCCATGTCCCCGGCCCTGGTGCCAGGTCAGGTGACCTGAAACCATACCAAGGCCCAGAGGTGGCTTTCCTTAGAGGTATAAGATATATATACAAGCTTCACAAAATGAGTTGAGAATATTCCCTCTTTTCCTATTCCTAGAATATTTTGAATACAATTAGTAATCCTCTACTTGAATGTTCAATAGAACTTGCTAGTGAAGCCATCTGGCATTTTATTTTCCTTCAGAGAAGATGTTAAACTACTAAGTTAACTTCATAGAATTTGTATTTTTCAAGAAATGTGTCCATTCTGGCTAAAAACATTGTAGGCAAAATGTTGTTCATTATATTCTTACATTTTCTTTCAAATTCCACGTCATCTGTGGTGATGCTCTCTTTTTCATTCCAAATAATACCTATTTGTGCCATCTCTCCCTTTTGATCACTCTTCCCAGAGGTTTGTCAATTTTATTCATCTTTTCAAAATACAATTTTTGCCTCTTTTGTATTTCTATGATATCTTTGTTTTCTGTTTCATTAATGTGTGCTATCTTTATTATTGTCTTACTCCCCTCTGAAGGAGTTTATTTTGCTACTAGAGGCCCGGTGCATGAAATGTATCATAAATTACACCTCCTACAGTTCGCAGATCAGCAAAACTTATCGCACCTTTTACACGCAGAAGCAGAAGTCTAAGGTAATTTTGTTCTGGTTCTCTAAAGCTCACAGTGAACAATCTACCTAATACTTTATTCCCGTCTTTTTGGCGTTTTCTCCACAAAGAATTATTAAACACATAATGTGGTGGAATCTCCCAATAATAATAATTACGTGCGTTGGAATCTTCTCTCTTCAATAAGAACCAAGCCATCAAAGTAGAGTTATGCCTTTTAGCCTTATCTATAACTTCAGCAAAATCATCGGTATGAAAATACAAATTCTGATCATTTGGCAAATGAATAGCCAATCTTGTGATTCATGAGATTGGTCATGCATTTGCATTGCAAAAAGTCTCCAAACAGCCTCAGGAGGTCTCACATACCTGGAGTCAATGAAGTCCTGTACTTCATGATGATTGTATTATTTTTCAGAAACTTGAATATTTGTACAATCATGCCTTTGATAGATATATTTAAATAAATACTTGACACTCTTAATCCATGTGCAGACTTCAACTTTTATGTGACAGTTATATTTAAGGCACAAGTATGGGTTATAAGGAACAATGAATGATTCCGCGAGGAATGGGGCTCCCTCCTCCCTGCTGTCAGGGTCTGGGGTGCAGGTGAATGGGATTTGGGACTGTCAAGGCACCAACAGCAAGTTGACCAAGGCCGATTCCGTGAGGAATGGGGCTTCCACCTCCCTGCTGTCAGGATCTGGGGTGCAGGAATCCAGCTCCCTCCTTTTTCCTGTCAGGGTCAGGGGTGTGGGTGAATGGGATTTGGGGCTGTCAGGGCGCTGACAGCAAGGTCTGGGTCAGTGCTGTCAGTCTGGTGGTCTGGTCATTGGTTATCTGATTGTTATGCCGTAATGGTCACTGGGCTTTTATTATATAGGATAGTTAGCAAAATAAAAGGTATCTAGGAATAAATCGCACCAAAGATATGTGGAATCTTCATGGAGAGAATCATACAACTTTATTGAAAGACATTTAAGAAATGGAGAGTCATATCATTTTCAATGATAGGAATACTCAATAGCATTAAGAAGTAATTTGTCCCCAAATTGATCAATAGATTCAATAAAATTCTGGTAAAAATTCTTAAAGAAGTTTTTGTGAACCTTGAAAATCTTACTATAAAATTAAAATTGAGAAGCAAAGAGCCAAGAATGGCCAATGCATTCCTGAAGAGCAATATGTTGGGGAACTGACACTCCTGTAAAACTTATTGTACAGTGTATAGTTTTTAGACAGTGTGGTATTGGTGCAGATAAACAGGTCAATGCAACAGAATGGAGAGTCCAGAAACAGATCCGTCCATATATGAAAAGATATAATAGGAAGGTATATTTCAGAACAGTGGTGAAAAATGGGGCATTCAATAAAAAGTGCTGGGAAGATTGGCTGTTTTATAGCAAAAAAAAAAAAGATTACTACTCATACTATACACACAAATCAACTCTAGAAAGATTAAAGACTGAAATGTTAAAGGTGAAAGCTTACAACTTCAAGAACCTATTGGAGATTATCTCTATGACAGCTCTGGAGGGGGTGGGTGTTGGGTGGGAGTGAAGTGACAAAAAAGGAAAGACTTTTAAAACAAGAGACAAAGATAAAGCCTGATAAATTCAACTACTTTAAAAATAACTTCTGTTCATTAAAAGGGATACAATTAACATGAATAGATAATCCACAACCTGGTAGAAGATACTATCAACTCTATATACCTGACATAGGCTGAATTTCCAGAATATACACAGAATATCTAAAACCAATAAGAAAAAGATAAACATACAGTCCTGCTCATCTAGTGGCTTTGGCAGTGTCTGTGGCAGGGCCCTATAGACAAACACTAGTGCAGGCCTTCGGGTTTTTGAGCAAAGCTCTGCCTCCTCTCCAGGAAACCATTCCCTTGATAATGACCTTCTGGCTTGCTAATGGACCTTAAAAGAGATTGAACATTGACCGTAGGCCACCAAGTTACCATGTGACCTGAGGTGCCAGCATGGACACTGTGAGGAAGAGGGCACACTTCCGTTGCTTCCGTTATTTTTTCCTGGCAAGCATGGTCTTGTGGATGTTGTTTCCCCTCAAGGCAGCTGTGGTAGAGACCTCAGTGTCTCTTCCAAACTGTGGGTGTTGAGAAGTAGGTCGTGGTGGCTCAGGTAGGATCAAAGGTACTATGTTCCTTGAACCCAGCCATTGAGATGATGGCTACCCAAGTCCCTAACTTCCTCTTTGGTGCGCCGGTTTCATCGTATTGTTCCGGGAGTTGTTCTTGGAGGCAACAACGGAGTGAGTCAGTTCAGGTCATTTAGGAAGCAGGTGTGAAAATGGAATTAGATGTGTAAGAGATTTTTTGGGGGGCGGGGAAATGCCAAGAGGGAGGCAGCAGGTGTAGGCGGAGAGAGCTTCAGACCATGATGGGGTTCTGACATCTGGAGGGAAGGAAGGAGAACTGGGTCGGAAGAGCCCTAGATTGCAGTGTGGGTCTGAGAAAATGTTGGCCAGGCTGATGGGATGCTCTGAGCAAACACTTTGTTAGAGGCACCTGGCACCAGGCAGGAGCAGCACGGTCTAGAACCCTGCTGTGCTCAGGCCCTGGAATGCGTGGCCTCGTGTCCATGCTGTGGTGGACACTGACCGTGGCAGCTGGAGGCTGTCAGCCAACTACCGTTCCTTGGACCAGTTTCTTTCTCAAGAGAGATCTGAGCAGCACACTCCTGTGGCTGCCTTGTTCAGCCGGGAAGCATCTCCTCCTATGTTTTTCAATGACTTTTTAAATAGAGCATCTAAATTCCGTTTTAAATCACTCTCTGCTTAAACTAGCTGGTATGGTTTCTGTTGTCTGCAGTTTAACTCTGACCAATATAACATTCAGAGGTTATATTGGTCAGGATTAAAGCTTAGCAGAGTATTTGGCACATTTTAGATGACCAGTATTTATTTTGTGTATAAATGGACTTAAATGGAGTGGCTAAAAGGCTTTTAAAAATATTTTATTGATTTTTAGAGTGAGAGGATGGGAGAGAGATAGAGAGATAGAAACATTGATGAGAGAGAAAGTCATCGATTGGCTGTCTTCTGCACTGCCCCCCCCCCCGCCCCCCCTCGCGCACTAGAGATTGAGCCTGCAACCTGGGCATATGCCCTGATCAGGCATCAAACAGGGACCTCTTGGTTCCTGGGTCTACACTCAACTACTGAGCCACATCAGCCATGTGTAAAAGCCTTTTAAGAACAGGATATTTAATGTTTAATTGCTGATGGTTTGCTTTGCTGAAAACAATCCTTTGAGCAAAATCTCATAGCCTCTCTGTACTAGGTTTAGGGATGATGTGAGGAAATAAAGGAGTGGGTAGCAAAGGGAAATGGTGTTGTGTTGAGGCAGCAGGAGGGGTCCCGGTCCCAGGGTTCCAGGCCGTGGCTGGCAGTGAACAACAGTCTGCCTTGGTGCAGAGAAGCAGCTGCAGCTTGAGTTCCATGCAGGGGCTGGTCAAAGGAAAATATGCCGGAAGGAAGTCACTTTACAATGGGTGATAGGTGGCAGGCAGACACTGATATCTGGGCTTATATGCAAACCCATGAATTCTATACATATCTGTATAGCTCTTCTTAAAAAACCAACCATAGGAGACACCTCCTTTTTTCTTTTTTGCTGTCGTCCCAAGGGATCTTCAGTTATTTTTTTTTTCAGTTGAGCAGTCCCCTAAAATGGAAGGATTAGGGCAAACACCCCAATTCAGTCCACCCTTGGGGAGGCTTGGTGTGTTTATAAAATCTCAGCTGTTTTCTGAGAACTATGTTTAAAACACTATGAACTCTACTCTCAAATTTCAAAGGACACTGAATATAATAAAGACAAATATTCCTGAAAGAGGCAGATCTCAATGAAGTTTTGCTGAGCAATTCCAGAGCAAAGATGAAAACACACTTGACATACCAGGACTTCTAAAATTAAAATTTAGTCAGCTCTTCTCTGAAAAACACTCCTCTGTTTGCTGAGAAAACTGCAGGAAAAGTAGGTGGAAGTGGTCATTTGTCCAGATAACAAACACTTAAGAACAAGTGCAGTACTCAAAGGTTCTCCTCCACGTCTCAGGCTAATGCAGCCGTGTTTCCTAGGCAGACATTCGTCACTCCGGGTGAGGAACCACCCAGGCCGAAGAAACGGATCTAGTGTTTACCTTTGCCAAGCAGTGTTTAATATGTCAACTGAAGGGCTGTGGAATCTCACTTGAAAAGGAGGACAAATTTAAACCAGTGTCTAATTCTCAACCTTCCTTTTTTCTTTCCCTCACAGTATCCCGGTATTTCCTGCAGGCCAGTGCTTTGGTTCACTATTATGTCTAATGACAATTAATTCTGATAATGAATGGAGGGACTGCAGCCTCCATATATATATAATTTAGGCTAAATTATTTATTTATTATAAAGTTAATTCTTTAATATTTAATATAGCCAATGAGTGTTAAAATTCCAATTATCTCTTAAATGTTATAGGACTTTTTCAGTCCTACAGTTTGTTCGAATCAAGATCTAAACAAGGTCCTGGCATTATAGTTGGCATGTATACAGGGTGTCCCCTCAAAATGTATACACACCTTGAATAATTTATTAAGGCAGTGTTCATTAAAAATACATTTCATTTTCAAAATGGAATAGAAACCAGCTGTTAAAGTGAGTATACATTCTTTTGGACAACCTGTATATATTTAATCCTCTTTTTATCTACAGATTCTGCTCTATCCATTTGCCTCTGTCTCTGTCCCTCTTCCTCTGTGTGTCTTTGCAGTTTATTTGTTTGAGAAGTGGAACAATTTGTTCAGTAGAGTTTTCATAGTCTTGCTGAGAGCGTCCTTGCGAGGTCTCTTAACACAGCCCTCTGCTCTTTGTATTGCCTATAAATTGGTCAGTGGTTGGAGGGTTGATTACACGCACATTTGCCTTTTGGTGAAACGCCTTCATGGATGGTGCTCTGTGCTTCCAGCAGGAGGAGCATCCTATCTAGCTGCCTCTTTTTCTTGTCAGCTACTGGGGGTCACTGACTAGATTCAATAATTTATGAGATGGCCTCTGATTTTTTACTTTAGAATAATTATGAACTCATAGGAAGTTATAAAAATAGTACGGAGAGTCACATGTACCCTTCATCCAGCTTCCCTCAGCTATCAAAGTAACTTCTTATATAACCCCAGTTCAATATCAAAACTAGGAAATTGACAGCAGTACCATAGTAATTGGTTTTTAAAAGTTTTCTGATAAGAACCTTTTTCCTTTACAAGTCCAGTGAAAGAATTAAAATAAAAACTGTTCATGATTTGATTAATTAGATGTGAGTTTCACAATCCGGTTCCACCTCAAAATAAAGATTTTTCTCTGAAAGTTAAATTATGAAGCTAGGTTAAAAATACATCAAAGCTAGCTTTATTTTGGTCTGAAGACAGCATTGGCACCGTGTGATCCTGTTCCAGTAGATTTATTTGTAATTCAATGGTATAAATTTGGGTCCTGGGTGTCCAGGAAAAACATGCCCAAGGCCCACTTCCTTTTTGTTAGATGTAAAAGAAACAGCCTTTCAGAGGTGAGGTCACCTCTCCTTTCCTTGAAATTCAGGGAATGCACTTATATCATGACTTCATGGAGAAGTAGCACATCTACAGTTACAGGAAGGACAGAAGCATTTTTAGTGCTTTCTAAATTACAAAATACCGTAGCTAAATACAACTACACCTGCAATAGGGTGTTGGAGCTTAAGTCAATGGAGGGCATATTTTTCATGGAATGTAAATCCTTTCTTTTGTTGTAGAAGAAAACTTGGCAGTTTGGACATGTTAATAGTGCTGCTTACAGTTGTTTAAACATCACTACTTGCTGAGACATGTATGAAGACTCTTGTCTAGTTTTAAAATTTAAAGTTATTCTTTAAGATTTATAACTTGCAAAAGTCAGAAGAAATTATAGAGATGATGTGGGCTACCTAGTCAGAAGGACTGAAGCTCAGAGAGGTGAAGTGATTTGCTCAGGGCCATTCAGCTGGCCAATGGCTGGGCCAGTGAGGTTGTGGTTCTGACAAGCCAGGACTGGGGGCAGGTGAGGCAGCAAGTGGCAAGGTACAGAGGCCCAAGGGACCATGCTATCTTCAATGACCTGCCAGGGGACTCTACGTTCCAGGCGGGCCGGGGCCGTGCCTTCCTGTTCACTGTTGTGTCTCTAGTGCTTACTGTGTACAGCATGTGGCCCAGGGAAGGCGTGTGGGGCATTCATGAGTTGACGAACGTGGCTAGGATAGGATCTGTATGGGGGAGTGACAGGAGAGGAGACTGAAAATGCTGGTAAGGACAGATCATCACGTACTTTGTACACCATGTTAAAAAGGGTTTGAACTTTGTGTTGGTGAATGATAGCCCTGAGGAATTTTAATGCAGCATAATCAAAGGACCATTTTAGAAAGGTCATTTGACAACAGTGGAAAGATGAGCAGCTAGAGGCTGATGCGACTGGAGCAGAGATCCCACATAGAGAGCTGTTGGTGGGAGGAAGGAGCAACGATAGAATCTGAACTAAGGCAGTGACATGGAGCATGGAGCTTACAGGATTGCATTTGGAAGGTGCTTGGTAGGTAGAATTGGTCCAACAGTGACTCACTGTAGAGGGGGAGGTTGAGAGGAGAGAGGGCTGGTGCCTGTTTCTGGTTTGGGTGTGGCTGATGATGTTTTACCCGCTAAGATAAGCAAGGCAGGTTTGCTGGGGGAAGATGAGGAGTTTAAATGTGGAGGTGACGGATGTAGGTCTGGAGCTCAGGGAAATGCTAGCCTTTCAGGGATGAGATAGTAGAGTGGAAGTTTATAAATTTAAATGCATTTTAAAAGCATTTCCTCTACACAATATAGATTTCAGTGTGCTTCTCACATTGCCAACAAACTCAACCACGAGCCACACCGGCTGGGCTCTCTCTCCCTCTTTATAAAAACCTCTGCCTGCACTAAGGTGGGGAGATGGGCTTTGGACAAGAGTCCCCCATCTTCTCAGGTGGTTGACATGTGAACAAACCTCTTTCCTTTTTTTTTTTTTTTTTTTTTTAAACCAGCACCTGTGTCACGAGGTTGGCTTTTGTGGTGGCAGGCAGTTGAACCTTGGTTTAGGTTACAAAAGTTCTCAGAAAGGCTTCTGGGAAATCTCTTTATTCCTTGATAAAAAAGAGTCACAAGGAAGTTTTCCTCCACCTTGGTTGCTCTCCTCACACCCCCAACTTTCTGCCTTTTAAGACAATTACAATGTACTGATTTTTGGAGCTTGTAACCACTTTGAGACCATAAGGCTATAGGCATGAGGATGGGAAGTCAACATGCAAAGTATATTAGTCAATTTTTCTTTCTAACAAACCTTGAAATCTCAGTGCATCACAACAATAAACATTTATTTTCTTGCTCAAAAGTGTGCAAGTCATCTCTGGCTCTGCTGGACTTGGCTCCAAGCTGTGAGTTTCGGCTCAAGTCTGTTCTATGCATTTCCTCAATCTTCTGTGTCAGTGGCTTCCAAGTTCTTCTTATGAGGGATCACAGTAGTGCGTGAGATATCTCTTAAGACCTTGGCTTAGAACTAGTACACACAGTTTCTTCCACATGCATTCAATTGGCTAATGCATATTGCAAGTCCAAGTCCAACATTAATCCATTCTAGCACGCTGCAAGGTTACACTGCAGAGAGTGAACAGCTGAGAACAGTAATCCACGATAAAGGAGCAGAAGGATAAACAGACCCTGGGTCGTTGATGACAACGTGGAACAACCTAACCAACACTGGCCCTAGTTTTATCCAGACTTTAGTTCAGTGGTTCTCAGTCTTGGCTGCACATTAGAATCACCTGGGAATCTTTTTAAAATCCTGATTTCTGGGCCTCATCCTCCGGAAATTGTTTCTTTGTTACTAATGTTGTGGCCCCACCCCGTAACAAAGAAACAGAATTTCCGGAGGATGAGGCCCAGAAATCAGAATTTTAAAAAGATTCCCAAGTGATTCTAATGTGCAGCCAAGGTTGAGAACCACTGCTTTAGTTACTGGTATGTGATAAAAATGAGGCCTTATTTATTTAAGGCACAATTTCTACTTGCAGCTGAAAACATTTCAAAATGACAAAATGCAGTTGTGTTCAAATTTAAATACTTATTGATGGGCATTTAAGTGGTTTCTAATTTACCATTATTACAAATAATGCTACAATAAACATTTGACATAAAACTTGACCAAATGTGTTTGTATTTCTATCAGATAGATTCCTAGATATGGAATTGCTGGGTGAAAGCATATTTGCATCTTAAATTTTGGTAGATAATATCAAATTGCTTACTAGAGGACTTTGTCAGTTCATTCTTTATACCCTTACTAATCCTGATAGCATCATGTTAAAAAAAATAGTTACAATCTGACGGGTGAAATACACTTCTGATTCATTTGCATTATTATGCCTAGTGAAGTTGAATGGCTTTTCATATATTTATTGGCCAATTGTATTTCTTATTGTGTGACCTGCATGTTCATATTCTTTGCTCATTTTCTATTGGGTTTTTTGTCTCTTAGTAATTGATAGGGGATACTTTTATTTTATACCTTTAATCCTTTGTTTTAAATCTGTGATAAACATTTTCTGTCTTTTATTTGTCTTTTCTTTAAACATTTATAAATTAAATATTACAGCTACAAAAGAGTATATATGAAATGTGATTAAGTGCTGAAGAATGACAATACAATAAATTCCCAGGAATTCATGACCCTGCTAAAGAACTTGTACTTTCTCATTACCTTTGAAGTTCCCTGTGTGTCCCTCCTGTCCCAACCTCTTCTCTCCACATTCAGAGTAATATGAATTACTCTGTGTGTGTAATGAATTTTGAGTTTCTTATGTCCTTACTTTTCTTTATAGTTTTACTACATGTATCTGTCTCCACAAACAATATATTATTCTATTTACATGTTTTTGACCTTTATAGTAATGGGATCATAATATAAGTATTCTTTGGCGAGTTGTTTGATATAAAACTTGCTTCTAAGATTCATCCACTTTGTTGCATATAGCTGTAATTCACAACAGCAAAGACTTCCATGATATGAAATAGCATAATTGATTTATCCAGTCCTCTATTGATGACCATTGAGTTAGTTCTGCTTTTCTCCCCTAGAAAACAGTGGTGCTCTGCACACTCTCATACTTGGTTCCCATGGGTAGGCGGTTCTCTAGTTTGTCTAGGAGTGGAGCTAACACACACCTTCAGCCTCACTACGTGATGTCAAAGTGAATCTACCAGTTTACACTCCTACCAGCAGATAGAACTGTTTCTGTTATTCCACATCCTAGCCAGTGCTTGATAATGTGATTAAACATTTTTATTTTTTTTTTTTGCAAATCTGGCCAGAGTACAGTTATAGCTTACTATGGTTTTTAAAAAATCCTCACATGAGGATGTATTCTTTAATAATTTTTAGAGAGAGAGGGAAGGAGAGAAAGAGAGAGAGAGACATCGATGTGAAAGTTGCCTCCCATACATGCCCCAATTGGGGATCGAACCTGTAACCTAAGTATGTGCCCTGACCGGTGTTTATTGTATGCCAGGAACTTTTGTGTGTTGTTAACTCTGACCTTCATGACAATCTATTAGAAATATATTGTGTAAAAGAATATATCATTAAGATGGTGGTCACCACTGTTGTGATCTCCATTTTACAGATAAGAAAATTGAGGCAGAGTCCGGTTAAGTAATTCCTCACAACAGTGGTGAGACAAGATTTGAACCCAGGAGGACCGTCTCTAGGTCCGTGGGCTTAAGTTTTACTGCCTCAGCTTTACCTTTCAATCACAACAGTAGGGACACCCACACTTTCCATCTTGTCCCCCATAATATTTTTGCTCTACTTATGCACTTAGCAAATCTTTTTTAATAGAGACTGAAAATGCCACCCAACACACTGCCCAACATATTAAAAGTTGAGATCAGTGGCATCTAAATTTACAAATTGAAAGACAGGCTTGTTTTTATTCATGGTGGTTTGAATCCTGAAATAGTTATATGTATGCATATATCTAAAAAGTATTATTTAAAAAAGCAAGCGAGAGAGACAGAGAGAGCCTCACATATACACAAACTCCACAGTGATAAACTGGAGAATTCACAGTGATGTCTAATCCTCTTAAGGAATGGATTATGTTCTTTAGTCTTTGAATGTTCATACTGATATTTAGAGTAGTGTATCCTCATGAACCTGTTCTATTAGATGCTGGTTTACAATTATGCTTCCGTTGTGCTTCTGTCCTCCCCGGGGAAGGGAGAGATGATGGATTCAGCATAAAGCTGGACCTCACTGTATAAGTAAGTAGTCTGACCGCTGTGCACGTCAGGATAGCTTTCATGATACATAGAGGTAACACAATGGAAATCACAGTTCAGAAATCCAATTTATCTCGCTGTGAATAGAATTGCCTCCAATACAGACAACAATTAGTTTTGTTCCATAACACTGTTATAGAAATGTGACATTGAAAAACTGCTTGCCATCTATTAAAGCATTCATTTACCACGAGTTCATGCCACGAAGGGGAAAATGTTAATTCTACTTAAGTGAAAACACATGAAAGCGTTTCTGTACAAAGAGCAGCCAAAAGGTCAGGATACAACTGCTGAGGTAATGAAGTGAAGGCTTCCCTGAAACTTCTAGTTGCTTATACATTCTATTAAAATTGCAAAATTCTGCTGATTCTTGTTTCTCAAAACCCCGGGGGTTGTGGCTCAGTCGCAGTATGGATTGAGCGGAGAGTGATGCCAGCCTTTAATGTTTCCTCGAATTGCACCCGAGCCTGCCTGCCGCTGATGCCCCTGCCAGCCTTGGCTCTCCTTTTTGGCTCCAGCATCCTCTTCTTCTACTTCTCTCGACCTCACCAGTCAAGTCACTTCACTGCTGACACTATTATATAGAAAGTGCCTGACATGCACCTTCACATTCATGTGAGAATAAAAAAGCCTCTGCTCTGGAGTACTTTAGGAAATTAAAAAAAAACAAACCAACAACCAAAACCCAGCAACCCTGAAATATGGGTAACATCTATAGGTAGGCATACATCAAAAGAAAAAATCCATACTTTAATAAGATTGGACTCTGACATCTTGCAACTCAACTGAATATGAGTTACTTGCAGGCACTATCCAGGGAGAACATGGTATAGTGGGAGCATGAGATCTGGGGGCGGGGCAAACTGGAGTGGGAATCCAAACTCCACCATTCACCAGCTGTGTGAGCCTGGGCAAATACTGAATATGTCCTCATTCTAAATGGGGATAATCGCTATCGTGTATGGTTATTGTGAGGATTAGACAGTATGTGTATAGCATGATGGGCACATGTTAAGTATTAAGTGTTTGCTAATATTATTAGGCTATGTGAAGCAAATAAAAATGAGACTTAGTTCCCATCCTTAAGGAGCCTGTTCTAGAAAAAGAGAGAAAATGCGCACAAATATCTATGCTTCAAGGTGGGAGGGATAAAGGCCATGAGGACCTTCAAAATGCCTTGATGTGGGTGCTATGGAGATAAACTATGGGCTGGGATATTGTAACAACCTCCTACCCGGGCTGCTTGACTTGTCTTGCCCCCTCCAATCTACTCCTCACATAACAGCCAACATGTTCTTTCTCAAATGCAAATCTGACTATGCTTAAAAATCTCATGGATTCTCATTTTCTTTGGGATAAAGTGTTCAGTATATGAATTTCTGCTTAATTCTCCAATTTCATCTCTTTCCCTCCACTTCTCTCATTCCCAAACATATACTTCATGTGTGCTAGTCCTACTGAACATTTTTTTAGATCTGTGTCAGTCAGGGTTCTCCAGAGAAACAGAACCAAAAGTGTGTGTATATGTGTGTTATAACATTAAATTATTATTTCTATACTAATAAAAGGGTAATATGCTAATTTGCTGGTGTGTGTTTCTCGGCATCTAGAAGGGTTTCAGGAATCTGGAGAAGGGGCTGCTATAAATGAATAAAGAGTCTAGAGGTGAAACATAATTTTGGAAGGCATTTTGGGGGGGTCAGAGAAGACTTAGCTAAAGGAACCAAGTTCTTCTGTCTATCTGGACCCCTTGCTTTTTATTAACATAAATTGTCCTAAAGCAAGGTAGATATACATATCAAAGGCAAGGTTTAGTATACAGAATCCATTGTCAGATTGGGGGAACTGCCTACAGCTGTTCAGGTGTTTGGCCAGTAGGAGGCAATAATATGTAGATTGAAATGCCCTCAGCTGTCTGGCAGCAAGCAATCACCTATGCAAATCTTTAGGTGTGGGGAAATGCCCTTAGCCATTTCCAGCAGGCAATACTCAAGGTTCCATCAACCTTTTGATGAAACTGCTTGCATTTATGACATGCTGGAATTAGCTTCTGGCATTAATTAGACCAGATAGACCAGACATCTGCCGGTCATCTGGTCCTCTTTCAGGACAGAGCCACTGTGGCGGGGTCGAGGCAGAGGCAGTTAGGGGTGATCAGGATGGCGGGGCGGGGTGCGGGGTTGGCAGTTAGGGGCAATCAGGCCAGCAGGGGAGGGCAGTTAGGGGTGATTAGACCAGCAGGGGAAGGTGGTTAGGGGCGAGCAGGCTGTCAGGGGAGGGTGGTTAGGGGCGATCAGGCCAGCAGACAGAGGGGTTAGGGGCAATCAGGCAGGCAGGCAGGTGAGCAGTTAGGAGCCAGCAGTCCTGGATTGCGAGAGGGTGCAGGCTGGGCTGAGGGACCCCTCCCGTGCATGAATTTTGTGCACTGAGCCTCTAGTCCAGCCGTGGGCAAACTACGGCCCGCGGGCCGGATCCGGCCTGTTTGAAATGAATAAAACTAAAAAAAAAAAGACCGTACCCTTTTATGTAATGATGTTTACTTTGAATTTATATTAGTTCACACAAACACTCCATCCATGCTTTTGTTCCGGCCCTCCGGTCCAGTTTAAGAACCCATTGTGGCCCTCGAGTCAAAAAGTTTGCCCACCCCTGCTCTAGTCTATATAATAAAAGCCTAAGTGACCATTATGGCAGAAAGACCAGAACAATTAGTCACTATGATGTGCACTGACCACCAGTGGGCAGATGCTCAATGCAGGAGCTGCCCCCTGGTGGTTAGTGTGCTCCCACAGGGGGAGCACTGCTTAGCCAGAAGCCTGGCTCATGGCTGGTGAGCACAGTGGTGGTGGTGGGAGCCTCTCCTGCCTCTGTGGCAGTACTAGGGAGCACTGAGCTGAGCAGTAAAGAGCAGTGAGCAGGCAGGCAGTAAGGAGCGAGGGGTCCCAGACTACGAGAGGGATGTCCGACTGCTGGCTTAGGCCTGATCCCCATGGGAAGCGGGCCTAAGCCAACAGGTGGACATCCCCGGAGTGGTTCTGGACTGCGAGAGGACACAGGCTGGGCTGAGGGACTCTCTCCCACCCCAGTGCACAAAATTCTAGTTATTATTATAAGAATTGGCTCCCATGATGCGGAGACCAACAAGTCCTAAGATTGAAAGGACAGAACAGGACTGATAGCTGTGTCCCTAACCCCTCTTCCAAGAAAAAGCCGCAGAATGTATCAGTTACTCAGCTTGCCCTTATCTCGGCCAATGGGAAAGCGGGGGAGACTAGCCCAAGGCCAAAAGTATGCTAGCCACCCCTCTGTCTTTGTGTAACCAGACCCTAGCTGCACCCTGCCCTTGCGTCACTAGCCCCCGGCCCTCACTCAACCAACCGGAATCAGCCAAATCAGTGGTCCGACTGTGCCCCCACCCACCGACCCCAAGCCCTATAAATTCTTTGTTCTCTTAGAACTCTGAGCTCTCTCGCACCCTACCGCTGTGTCGGTAGGGGAGGCAGAGGGACCAAGCCCTGGGCTTGAATAAAGACTCTATGCTTTTGCATCAGACTTGGCGCTCCCTGGTGATGTCCTTTGGGGGATCTTGAAATCTGGGCATAACAAGATCTGCAGTCAGAAAGCTGGAGATCTAGGAGAGCCAGTGTGTAGTTCTAGTCTGAATCCAAAGGCCTGAGAAACAGGATAGCTGATGGTGCAAGTTCCAGTCTGAAATAGCCAGGCAGGTGAAATTCTCTCTTAGTCAGCCTTTTGTTCTATTCAGGTCTTCAAATGATTGGGTAAGGCCCATCCCATGAGGATGGCAATCTGCTTTACTCAGTCTACCAACTCAAATATTAATCTCATTCAGAAACACCCTCACAGGCACACCCATAAGAATGTTTGATCAAATGTCTGGGCACCCCATGACCCAGTCAAATGGACACATGAGATTAACCATCACAGTTTTCAAGAACATGCCTTGTTCTCATTTATGTCTGTGTTTTTTTTTTTTGCACATGCTGTTTCTTATGCCTAGACTACTCTTGGTCTCCTGACCCATGGCTCACTCCTATAGGTTCCCTAGGTCTCAATGCACAAATCACTCCTTCTAGGTTGAGTTAGGTCTCTTTCTTATATCTTCTGGTTCCCCTATCATAGCATGCTTCTTTGTGCACTGTGATTTCCTCTTTGCTCGTCTCTGTCACATAGAGTGTCAGCTCAGAGAGAATCAAGAACTTGTCTTTATTGCTTCCATAATATCTTCTGTCTGTAGCACATTGAGGTCATCCAACAGTTATTTGTTAAATGAATGAATGAATAGACTTAGTGGAGCAGATGGCAGTTGATATAGTATTTAGAGAAAATATTTCAGAAGAAATATAATACCCAATTTGGGGAAAACAGTAACAGGGAGTACTAAAATATTCACCATGAATTTAAGACTTCAGATGCTTATAGAGAGATTCTGAAAGCCAAAGGTCATTTTCCTAAAATGAAAGTAACTATAGCCATCCCGAGGTAGTCTCCAGGAGGCAAGGGGCTTTAAAAATATCACATTTGAAAAACCTTTTCTTTTAAATTTTTGTTATTAAGAAATTCAAACATATAGAGGTTGAAAAATAGTGTAGCGAAGCTCTACATACTCATCTTAAATAAATATTACCATATTTGCTTCCCTCCATTTGGCTGAAGAATTTTAAAGCAAATCCTGCACAATCTGATATTTTTTTTCCTTAAATATTTCAACATATTTCTATATCTTTACACATAAGGAAATTTTCTACTTAACCACTATACCATTATAATGTCCAAAAAATTTAGCAATATTTCCTCATTATTTAATACTCAGTCCATTTTTGAATTTCCTTGGTGTTCTTTTTTATTTTAACAATTGGTTTGTTTAAGTCAGAATACAAATAAGGTGCACACATTTGAATATTGTGCCTCTGGAGACTTTTTTTTAATATTTAAAAGTATCCTTAACCCCCTTTTCACTTATGAGTATGAGTGACACATGAGATTAACCATCACAGTTTTCAAGAACATGCCTTGTTCTCATTTATGTCTGTTTTTTTTTTTTTGCACATGCTGTTTCTTATGCCTAGACTACTCTTGGTCTCCTGACCCATGGCTCACTCCTATAGGTTCCCTAGGTCTCAATGCACAAATCACTCCTTCTAGGTTGAGTTAGGTCTCTTTCTTATATCTTCTGGTTCCCCTATCATAGCATGCTTCTTTGTGCACTGTGATTTACTTGTTGAAAAGACCAGGTTAGTTGTCATGGAGAATACCCTTCATTCTGATTTGTCCGATTGCTTCTGAATGATGGCATTTAACATGGTTTTATTCTCTTATATTTCTCATAAACTGAAAGTTAGAGCTATAGATTTGATTAAGTTTAGGTTCAACATTTTTGAAAAGAATACTTCATCGGTGTATATGGGTACTTCATATTACACCATATCAGGAGGCAAATGTTGTCTTCTACTTTTAAGGATGCAAAGAATGACCATCTGATCCTACTGTTGTAAGGTTGCATTTCCTCCCTTAAGCTCAGCAAATAACCAGTGGGGTGTTACTTGATAGCCTGTGAATATCAGTTATTATCCTTCACTTAATTGTTTTAGCAACACTTGATGGTAGCCTGAATAATTATTCCACTAGGGGTTGTAAAATGGTGATTTTTCTAGTGTTGAAATTCCTACTACATTTATTAGTTAAGATTCTTTTGTAAAGAAGAGCTTTCTCAGCAGTATGGAAGTTCCTCAAAAAATTAAAAATGGACTAAAAAAAATTAAAACTTGGAACTGCCTTATGACCCAATGATTCCACGTCTGGGTATATATCAGAAGAAATCCAAAACAGTAACTTGAAAGAATATATGTACCCTATGCTCATTGCAGCGGTATTTACAATAGCCAAGATATGGAAGCAAGCCAAGTAAGTGCCCATCAAAAGTGGTGGTACATATATACAATGAAATATTACTCAGCCATAAAAAATAAAATCTTACGATATGTGATAGCATGGATGGGCCTAGCAGGGGGGGGGGGCAAATTTTTTGACTCGAGGGCCACAATGGGTTCTTAAACTGGACTCAGAAGAAGGAGCTGTGGCCATGTTTCCCGACGTTGCCATGTTAACACTGCTGCTGGTGAAGGTGTGGAGGGGAGAGCAAGAGAACCCTTCGCTCTTTCAGCTCCGCGGGCCGGATAAACAGCCGAACGGGCCGGATCCAGCCCGCGGGCCGTAGTTTGCCCACGGCTGATAGAGGGTATTATGTTAGTGAAATGTCAAATAGAGAAAGAAAAATACCATATGATTTCACTTATATATGGAAACTAAAGAGCAGAATAAATGACAAACAAAATAGAAGTAGACTCATAGATACAGAGAATAGACTGATGGTTGCCAGAGGGGAGGGAGATTGGGCAATTGGATGAAAAAGGTGAAGGGATTAAGATGTACTAATTCGGCCTGGCTGGCATGGCTCAGCGGTTGAGCATCGACCTATGAACCAGGAGGTCACGGTTTGATTCCTGGTCAGGGCACATGCCTGGGTTGCGGGCTCAAACCCCAGTGTGGGGCATGCAGCAGGCAGCCAATCAATTATTCTCTTTCATCACTGATGTTTCTATATCTCTCTCCCTTTCCTTTCCTCCCTGAAATTAAAAAAACCCCTATATAATAAAAGCCTAATATGCTAAGTGTCTGGTCATCTGGTCATCTGTTCAACCAATCAAAGCATAATATGCTAATGATATGCTAAGGCTGCTCAACTGCTCGCTATGACTTGCACTGACCACAAGGGGGCAGACGCTTGCTGCTGGGGTCTGCCAATCAGGACTGTGTGAGATGAGCCTAACATGTCCTGGAGCCCTCTCCAGCTGGCCAACCTCCCCTGCACCCTCTCACAATCCAGGACCCCTCGGGGGGTGTCGGAGAGCTGGTTTTGGCCCTCTTGCAGTCTGGGGCTCTCCCAATCTGGGACCACTTGCTCCTTCTGCCCTCCTGCAGCAGAGGCAGGAGAGGGTCCCGCCACTGCCGCTGCGCTCACCAGCTATGAGCCCAGCTTCTGGCTGAGTGGCACTCCCCCTGTGGGAGCGTCTGCCCCCTGGTGGTAAGTGAGCGTCATAGCAACAGGTAGTTTCGCTGTTCGGTCAATTTACATATTATGCTTTTTAAATGTAAGCTATATATGTACTAACTGGTAATTATAATATAGTCAAGGGCATATAATGTACATTATAGGGAATATAGTCAATAATGTTGTAATAACTATGAATGGGGCCAGGTGGGTACTTGAAATATAGGGGAACACTTTGTAAAGTACACGATTGCCTAGTTACTATGCTATACACCTGAAACTAATACAAAATAATATTGAATGTAAACTGTAATTGAAAAATAAAATAAAAAATATAAAAGATATGAGTAGGAAAAAAGAAGAGCTTTCTCTTATCAACTGGAGTCATTTGGTATACTGAAATAAAGTTGTTTTTTGGGTTTTTTTGAAAGAAGGGGAAGGTAAATTCTAAGTTCATTCTCTTCAAAGGTTTTTCTGTCTTTAAAAAATATTTCATTATGGATTTTGATATATTCAGTGTATTTCAACCAATTGCAATCATTATTCATTTCGATACTCAAATTGTCCCATCTTTGGCCAGTGGGAGTCCTCTGAAGGTGGTTTCTTGACCTGTTGAGTACCTTTAAACTTGATGGCTTCCTTGCTTTCCAGAGCAACAAAATGCTTCAAGCTCACCTTATATGATTTCCTGCTGCAGACCTGTATTCAGCTTTCCCCCAAGGAGTCCTGCTTCCTTTTTGTGTCCCAAATCTGGTCAGCAGGGGTGCTCATTACTGGGCCATTACTGCTTTCAAGCTCTAGAGTTTTTACTTTAAAAAATTTACACATTTTCCTTTTTTCTCTTACACTGAAAATCTTTTTTTTAAAAAAATATATCTTTTTTATTGATTTTACAGAGAGGAAGGGAGAGAAATAGAGAGTCAGAAACATTGATGAGAGAGAAACATTGATCAGCTGCCTCCTGCACACCTCTCACTGGGGATGTGCCCGCAACCAAGGTACATGCCCTTGACTGGAATTGAACCTGGGACCCTTCAGTCCGCAGGCAGACGCTCTATCCACTGAGCCAAACTGGTTACAGCTACACTGAAAATCTCAATTTCCAATAACAACAGTATATTTTTAATATCATTATCATACTATATATTTAAATACTTAAAAATATTAATACCAATATTATTGCTAGCGATTAGACTACTGGATAAAGTTTAGGTTTTTTTTTTTTTTTGTCCTTAGACTATATCTCATTAAATAAGTATGGCTCAACTATTGTGTTTTAAAAATATTTGAATGGTTTCTTTTCTCCGTGTGGTAAATTATCTTTTTTTTTTTTTAATTAAATCTTTATTGCTCAGATTATTACATTTGTTCCTCTTTCCCCCCCCCCCCATAACTCCCCTCCTCCCAGTTCCCGCCCCACCCTGCGCCCTCACTCCCCACCCACTGTCCTCATCCATAGGTGCACGATTTTTGTCCAGTCTCTTCCCGCATCTCCCACACCCCTTTCCCCCCCAAGAATAGTCAGTCCATTCCCTTTCTATGTCCCTGATTTTATTATAATCACCAGTTCATTCTGTTCATCAGATTATTTATTCACTTGATTCTTAGATTCACTTGTTGATAGATGCATAATTGTTGTTCATAATTTGTATCTTTACCTTTTTCTTCCTCTTCCTCTTCTCAAAGGATACCTTTTAGCATTTCATATAATCCTGGTTTGGTGGTGATGAACTCCTTTAGCTTTTCCTTATCTGTGAAGCACTTTATCTGACCTTCAATTCTGAATGATAGCTTTGCTGGATAAAGTAATCTTGGTTGTAGGTTCTTGGTATTCATCACTTTGAATATTTCTTGCCACTCCCTTCTGGCCTGCATAGTTTCTGTTGAGAAATCAGCTGACAGTCGTATGGGTATTCCCTTGTAGGTAACTGAGTTTCTTTCTCTTGCTGTTTTTAAGATTCTCTCTTTATCTTTTGCTCTTGGCATTTTAATTATGATGTGTCTTGGTGTGGTCCTCTTTGGATTCCTTTTGTTCGGGGTTCTCTGCGCTTCTTGGACGTGTAAGTCCATTTCTTTCACCAGGTGGGGGAAGTTTTCTGTCATTATTTCTTCAAATAGGTTTTCAATATCTTGCTCTCTCTCATCTTCTGGCACCCCTATAATTCTGATGTTGGTACGCTTGAAGCTGTCCCAGAGGCTCCTTACACTATCCTCGCATTTTTGGATTCTTTTTTCATTTTGCTTTTCCGGTTGGGTGTTTTTTGCTTCCTCGCATTTCAAATCATTGACTTGATTCTTGCACTCCTCTGGTCTGCTGTCGGGAGTCTGTATAATATTCGTTATTTCAGTCCGTGTATGCTTAATTTCTAGTTGGTTCCCCAATATAACATCGAGGGTCTCATTAGTTTTCTTGTAGATCTCATTAAGTTTATCGGCGGCTTCTAAACAGTTCTTGAGAGACCTTAAAAGTGTGGTTCTGAACTCTATATCTTCCATTGACAATTTTGTCCTGTTTCTTTGTCTCTGCATTTTGTCATGCTTCCTTGGTGCACCCCCTAGTGGTCTTTGTTCGAAGTCTTATAGTTAAACCTTGATTGTTGTAGCTAATACCAGGGAGGGTTTGACCTCCAGGCCAAGTGGCTATGAGAATCAGCTGTGTCAGCAGTGAGAGAACTTCTGTCCTCTAGGGAGGTGCTAATCTAGCCTTTGCCTGAGGCTATCCGGCAAATGCCTCTGTGCAGGGCTTGGGCAGGGCGGGTCACACAGGATCAACAGGATGGGCTGGAGAGAGCAGTTATGGCGGCTCTCAGTCCTGTCCCCAGGGGCTCTGCCTCTCTGAGTCCCAGCACCCGCTGCAAAGCTCGGAGAGAAAGCAACACTCGCTCTGACCGAAACCAGACAGTCCCGCTTCTCCCGTTTGAGTCTGGGTCCCTAAAGACTCGCCTGTATCTGGAGCTCAGAGTCTGCGACTCCCTCCCGATTGAAAACGCCAACCGCGCCCTCCGCCGCCAGCCCACTCCGCGCACTCCGCACCTCAGAATTTGACTTCAGCACTGCGCCTCCTCTGAGTGTCCGTATGCGTTTCTCTTTCCTCCTAGTTGTAGGACTTCCACTCAGCCAGCGTTCCTGTGGTTCTGGGTGATGTCCGTTCCGTCTTTTAGTTTCACTTTTGAAGTAGTTGTTCAAGGCAGCAAACTCCGGCGTTAACCTATGACGCCATCTTGGTTCCTAATTCCCTCCATTTCCATTTTCTGATCCTGGCACTGGGGTTTCTGGCTCTGTTGCTGATTAAGAATCAGCAAAATACCATCTTTTCTAATGACTTATAAACCACCACTAATGAGCCTTCATTGTACTTGAAAAGCAAGTTACCAAAGGTTTTTATTCTAAAAGACTTAGTTCCTGGTGTGGAGGGGTGCTAGAGATTAGAATTGCATTCTAAATTAATTGGAGCAACAACTCTAACAATGATAACAAAAAACCAAAGAAAAATCTGTTTTGTAAAATGTGGTCACAAAATAGATTTCTCGTATGAGCCTTGTAAAAGAGTGGAGAATGACAGATGTAGACTTTTCTGCCTGTGTGAATTATTGGGCTTCTTGGTTAATACAAGGACTTCTGTGAGTTTTTTAATACACAGAAACATATCGATTATACAGATTTTCTATCACCTGCTTGGTTCCCAGGTCATTTTGGCATAAGCATGTAATGAGTAGAGGGTAGGAAGTGATTGGGTTAGAACCAAAGAAGGCAGTTTTCTTTCACAGTGTTGATAGCCAGGATGGAGATGCCTGGTGATTCTACTGCTTCACTAGTGTAACCTCTGAGTACAGCGTGGGTAGGAGGAGTGAGAGAGAAGTCAGATTAATTCCAGGGGAAGGAGATGGAAAGAGAAAGGAGGAATAGGAACATAATTATTACAGCTCTTTCCTTCTATACCAGACACTGAGCTCAGCAATTTAGTTAATGTAAATAGGTATCAGAACTCAAGTCACTTTCACACTATCTCTTAAGAACACACTGGAGGATGTGTATTATCAATACAGTCATTTTAACAAAAGATTTTAGCTTCTTATTGAGTCTTGTATAATATAGTTATCTGTTAAGTTAAACATTTTCTTAGGTTAGATGTGTACTTTGGGTTGAGGCTGAGATGTGTACAAGTATCCACTCAATGATTTTGTAAAGAAATAATTAGTTACATCAGTATTGTAATCACTTTCATTTTATTTTCTTAAGCACCTAGCTTAAGGCCTGGCACATATTAAGTGCTCAATAAATGTTTGTTGATGGATCAAATGACCTAATTACTTTTCAAATCCTTCCAATTTCAAGATGAAATAGGAAACAAAATATATTTATAACAATTTTATACAGGTGTACATTTTTTTTCAGGTGTACAATTTAAATAAGAGAATATACTCATGGAAACACCATAAATGTTGAAAAAAGCATATACAGGTGGTACTGGACTTATGATGGTTCAACTTAGGATTTTTTTACTTTATGATGGTGCCAAAGCTATACTCATTTAGTAGAAACTGCACTTGGAGTTTTGAATTTTTATTTTTTCCTGGGCTAGTGCTGTGTGGAATGATAATCTCTCCTGATGCTGGGCAGTAGCAGCGAGCCACAGCTCTCATTCAGCCATGTGATCACTAGGGTAAACAACCTTTAGTTACTCTACAGTGTAGTATTAAATACATTTTCAATTTATGATATTTCAACTTATGATGGGTTTATCAAGATGTAACCCTTTCTTAAGTAAAGGAGCATCTGTATTCACTACAGTAAAAGAAAATATCACAAAAATCTATGGATAATTTAATAGGCTTTCAGTGCTAAAAAGAGCCTTAGAAATCATCCAAATCCTCATTTAGTAGATAAGGAATCTCAGAATCACACATGATTGTGACTTGTGCAAGGCCATATTTCTGGTTAGGGACAGAGTCAGCTGGATCTAGTTTTCTGATTCCTGAATCCTGACACATACTGCACCCTATGCCCATGCTCAACCAAGGACAGAGAGAAGAAACTTACTTCCATGTCCACTGAACCCCATGCAATTATTTTTAGAACCGGGGGAGAAATCAGGCCATTCCCTGGGATGAGAATAAAGTACATTGAGTCATGCATTTCAGAAAACAAATGAGAAAATTCAGCAGATCAAAATAAGCCTTTAAAAACTGAGAATCAGATACAGAATAGTTTCTCAAGAGACCAGATAGATGCTGCAATATTAGGGACATTTCTGCAGGGATATAAAACGATTGGGATGTCTGGGTGAGAGTTAGTCTTCCATCCTACCAAGAGCTTGGATAGAATTACTGTTTTCAATTGCTGTCATTTTCATTATCTGTGTTTAGGATGGACAATCACAATCTTAATTATTTCTGTTTGGGATAAGTTTGGAGGACAGTACTAATTATGTCAGCAGAGGAAGCACACAGAGAGAATTTACCATCCTGGAGATCAGTCAACTGAAAATTTTGCTAGCACATCACTCTTAGGGCGATGAATTCAGTGGGAGCTGAGAGTAGCAATGAGTTGTGCCAGCAACCCACTGAGGGTGACAGTTTAAAAACAATGGACTGAAAAATGTCATAAATTTGAAAAACAATGAACTGCCTGGTGTCAGGGTTTAGAGATTGATGGGTCTGGTGCCTGAAAAGCCAGATAGGAGTATAGAAATTCACACCATTTTAACATTCAAAATGTCCCTTGCAATGATTCATTAAGAGCCATATAGATATACATACATATCTATGTGTATACACACACACACACACACACACATACATTATTTATGTTATTTTCTATCCGTATTTAAAGCATTCAGGAGCTGAAACTTGTTTGAAAGTGTTTAGTCAAAGAAAATGGTTCCTTTTGTAATATGCAGTTAGTCTTGGCAGCTTGTGCTGCCTTTAACTTTCATTTCCCATTCTCCCTATGTAATTAAAGGTGAAGGGCAAGCAGGAGAGAGAAAGTTTTGCTTATTCTGGTGCTCTCCCAGCAGTGCTTCTGAGCATGGCCATATAGGCTCTGCATCACACAACCAGATGGGGATGTGGGGTTTAGAAGTGTATCAGTTAGCTATTGCTGCCGAATACTTCCTAAACCTTGTGGTTTAGCACAATCACTGATTTTTATATCTCATGAGTTAAAGGGTCAGCTGCATGGTTCTGCTGATTTTGACTAGGGTTCATCACACATCTGTGTGGTCAGCGGGTGGGTAGGCTGGTGGCTGGTGGGTCTAGGATGAGCTTGACGGGGACAGCACCTGTCCTCCATGTGTTTCTCACATGCCTCCTGCAGACTAGCTCAGACTTGTTCTCATGTTAGTGGCAGTTAATGTGCAAGTGTTTTTTCAAGCCTCTGCTTTGTCAAATTTGCTTCTTTCCTATTGGCCAAAGCAAATCACATGGCCAAGTCCAAAGTCAATGAGAGAAGGCACTACCAAAAGGTGTGGATTCAGGGTGGTGTGAACAATGGAAACTCTTAATGCAACCAATCTAACACAAAGTGAGCTAGCAAACAAAAGGCTCAGAGAGACTATCATGAATGCCATGGTCATTGCTGTTCAGGTCTGTGAATGTTCCCCACGTCCTGTGTGGTTCAGGGTTCAGGATCTGGAGGAGGGGCCGCATGCAAATGAAAGAGATGAGACAAGAAATAATAATTTGGAAATACTGGGGGCCAGGCAGGAAAGCCCAATGCAAGAGAAAGGACTTCCACTGGTGCCCAGACCTCTCCAGCCTTTTATTCAATATTGGATACACATCTAGCTGTTAGGTGGGTAATTGTGGTAACAGAGAGACTGTCTTAAAGGTCAGTAAATATTAGAAGGATTTACCCTGAGACTATTTGATCAGGAAATAACTTGAGCCCCCATTGTCTGGACTAGACAATCAGTGCACAACTCTGGCCCTTGCCATGGGTTCAAGGTTCACCAGCATTCCGGGATCCTTGTTTGCACTTCTCTGGTAGTGAAGACAGTGGGTGGATTCCTGCACAGGTCAGCCATGTTTTACTCTGGAGTTTGTGTTTATTCTTTTATTCATCCATGTTTAGACCCTGTTCTAGAGGCTGAGACAAAATTTGTGCTTAACACAGTTACCTGGCAAGACAGGATTTTCTTTGTTCCTGACAGCTTCTATTTGTTCTCTCATCGCAGGTATGAAGGGGATCTTTTTAAAATTGGAATAAAGAGGTAGAGGTTTAGTTAGCATAATAATAAAACAAAAGAAGAGATTGAGCAAAAAAGAAAAAAAAAAGAGAACTCATGAACTTGGACAGTGTGATGATTGCCAGGGGAAGGGGAGCGGGTGGTTCATGGCCAACATTAAGAAACACTGTTCTAGGAGAAACCAAGATGGAAGCATAGGTAAACACCAGAAATTGCTGCCTCCCACAACCACTTCAAAAATACAACTAAAAGACAAAACAGACATCATCCAGAACCACAGGAAGTCTGGCTGAGTGGAAATTCTACAACTAGAAGGAAAGAGAAAAGCACACTGAGACTCAGAGGAGGTGTGGAAGTAAAGTGCAGAGGTACAGAGGCGCACGAAAAGGGCTGGCAACTGAGGACACGGTTGTCTTTTTCCATTGGGAGGGAGTCTCAAGCTCCCGACTGCTCTGAACTCCAGTTCCGGGTGTGTCTCTGGGGACCTAGACTCATACTGGGAGAAACTGGACTGTCTGGCATCTGTCGGGATTCGAGGGTGGCTTTCTCTCAGAGGTGCTTGCAGCAATTACCGGGACACTGAGAAGCGGGGCCTCTTAGAGCAGGACTGAGGAACAACCATAGCTGCTTGCTCCGTCCTATTGATTCCCTGAGACTCTGCCCCACCCAAGCTGTGCACAGAGGCCTTTGCATATGAAAGGCCTGGCCCTTTGCAACCTGAAAATTACCTAACAAACTGCAGCTGGGTCAGAGAGATCCAGAACATCCAAAAGAAGGTCCAAGGCCCCACAGCAGCTTGCATTGCTTCACAGCTGGGCCTCATCTGGGCACCTCCAAACCCCAAACAAAGAAGAGGAATCTGAAGATCTCTCCGTAGCTCCTGCTGGGTAGCCCCAGTCAGAGGCTAAATTAGCACCTCTTTAGAGATCCAAGAGCCAGTGTACCCAGTGGTCAGAGTGGGACCATCCAGATTACAACTCCTCAGATCCATAAAGGACACACTCAGGGGGCAGACTCAGTGAGCACCAAAGCCCCACTGAAACAAGTCTTGCCCCAGAAGGGTGTCTCCAGCACAGAAGTTCTCCCACTGTAGACACAGCTGATTCTCACAGCCAATTAGCCTAGAGGTCAATTCCTCCTCGTGATACCTACAACAATCAAGGCTTAACAACAACAAGACTGTGCACAAAGCCCACATAGGGGAGCTCCAAGAGTGTCCACCTCAGGTAATTGGGGAGGCTGAGCCACTGGGTCCTATAGGACACCTAGCACAGAAAGCCACTCTATCAACACAGGGAAGCATAAAAAATGTGGAGACAAAGAAACAGGTCACAAATGACAGAAATGGAGGAAAGCAAACTACTGGATATAGAGTTCAAAACCACACTTTTAAGGTTTTTCAAGACTTTTCTAGAAACCACTGATAAATTTAGTGAGACCCTCAAGAAATCTAGTGAGACCCTCGAGGATATGAAAAAGGACCAACTAGAAATTAAGCATACACTGACTGAAATAAAGAATATTATACAGACACCCAACAGCAGACCAGAGGATCGCAAGAATCAAGTAAAAGATTTGAAATACGAAGAAGCAAAAAACACCCAACCGGAAAAACAAGAAGAAAAAAGAATCCAAAAATATGAAGATAGTGTAAGGAGGCTCTGGGACAACTTCAAGCATACCAACATCTGAATTATGGGTGTGCCAGAAGAAGAGAGAGAGCAAGATATTGAAAACCTATTTGAAGAAATAATGACAGAAAACTTCCCCTACCTGGTGAAATAAATAGACTTACAAGTCTGGGAAGTGCAGAGAACCCCAAACAAAAGGAATCCAAAGAGGACCACACCAAGACACATCATAATTAAAATACCAAGAGCAAAAGACAAAGAGAGAATCTTAAAAGCAGCAAGAGAAAAACAGTCAGTTACCTACAAGGGAATACTCATAGGACTGTCAGCTGATTTCTCAACAGAAACTATGCAGGCCAGAAGGGAGTGGCAAGAAATATTCAAAGTGATGAATGCCAAGAACCTACAACCAAGATTACTTTACCCAGCAAAGCTATCCTTTAGAATTGAAGGTCAGAGAAAGAGCTTCACAGATAAGAAAAAGCTAAAGGAGTTCATCACCACCAAACCAGGATTATATGAAATGCTGAAAGGTATCCTTTAAGAAGAGGAAGAAGAAGAAAAAGATAAAGATACAAATTATGAACAACAAATACACATCTATCAACAAGTGAATCTAAAAAGAAAATGAATAAATAATCTGATGAACAGAATGAACTGGTGATTATAATAGAATCAAGGACATAGAAAGGGAGTGGACTGACTATTCTCGGGTGGAAAGGGGTGTGGGGGGTGTGAGAAGAGACTGGACAAAAATCGTGCACCTATGGATGAGGACAGTGGATGGGGAGTGAGGGCGGAGGGTGGGGCGGGAACTGGGAGGAGGGGAGTTATGGGGGGGGGGAAAGAGGAACAAATGTAATAATCTGAACAATAAAGATTTAATTAAAAAAAAGAAACACTGCTCTAAATGATACTCATAGTACCTACCATATACCAATTTATATTACATATATATTACTTTATTTTTTGCACATTTATACTTTTCTACTAAAATAAAAACTCTTCGTGTACAGGAACTTCAATAGCATAGGCAGCCTTTTAAAAAGTATGCAGAATGAATCAATAAGAGCATCATTTTCATGGACAATAACGTCTCAATTCCAAACTGTGACTGACCAAGTAGTATTTTTGATATATTGAACATTGCAGCAATTGCTTTCTTAATTAAGAAGGCAGTGAATTTTGTAGTTATTTGAACTTGGACAAATCACATCAATTGTTTTCACAAATGATTTTCTTGAGAAGTGCTAAGTAGTCAAACTCTAGTAAAATGTGTAAATGAAACTTTCACTGCAGATGCTTTGGGAGAAAGGAGGGAAAACACTGAGCTGCAAAAAGACATGAAGTTTTAGATTTTAGGTTAAATGTCAGCAGTTTTATTATCATGGATCTTTTTAATCTCAAAGCTGATAATCTACAGACTTCTCTACTTTCTCTGCCATATGGCCATTTGCCTCTTGTGCATAAAATAGGTGTGGGTTGCCAAGACTGGTGAGTCTGGTTCAGACACAGATGGTGATGTTATCTCTTGTCTCAGATGGCCTCTGAGCTCCTGCCGTGTGAGGTGGTTTCCCAGTTGGTAAATTAACGTTCTCTTTCCCAGAGGAACTGTGAGATGCTAAAACAATCTTGTGGAAGAGAAAGGCATAATAGGAAGAGTAGGCGATATGGGCACCATTCCAGTTTTTTGCCAGAACTAATAGATTAAGTTGTAAGCTCAGCAAATCTCTAGTAGAATTTAGTTAATTGTCCTGTACCAAATGAAAGGAGCTCATTAGACATTGGTTAGTAATCATAGGTTCTGTTTTTCAGTCCATTGTATAAATAGGTATTAGTTTTGAAATACACCATAATATTTCTGAGCTGTATTTATACCAAATACATTTATTAGAAATAGCGGAATTTGATTGCAGCATTCAGGAAACAGAGAGTGACATCATGAAAAAGTTTGTTTGTTTGTTTATTTATTTATTTATTTATTTTTAAAAATATATTTTATTGATTTTTTACAGAGAGGAAGGGAGAGAGATAGAGAGCTAGAAACATCGATGAGAGAGAAACATCGATCAGCTGCCTCCTGCACATCTCCCACTGGGGATATGCCCGCAACCCAGGTACATGCCCTTGACCGGAATCGAACCTGGGACCCTTCAGTCCGCAGGCCGACGCTCTATCCACTGAGCCAAACCGGTTTCGGCTTGTTTATTTATTTATACAAAGTTTTATTTAGGTACTAGAAGCCCAAGCACGAAATTCATGCAAGGGGCGGGGTGGGGGGGAGGGAGAGGGGGAATCCCCTCAGCCCAGCCTGCACCCTCTCCAATCCAGGACACCTCTGGGGATGTCCGACTGCTGGGATCGGACCTATACCAGCAGTCGGACATCCCTCTCACAATCCGGGACTGCTGGCTCCTAACTGCTCACCTGCCTGTCTGCCTGATTGCTCCTAACTGCCCCCCCGCCAGCCTGATCACCCCTAACTGCCTCTGCATGTCGGCCTGGTTGCCCTCAATTGCCCACCCCCTGCTGGCTTGGTTGCCTCTCACTGACCCCCTGCTGGCCTGGTCTCTCCTAACTGCATCCACGCTCGCCCCTGCCGGCCTGGTCGCCCCTCACTGCCCCCCTGCCGGCCTGGTCATACCCCCAACTGCCCACCCCCCCACCAGCCTGGTCACCCCATGCAGCCTGCTGTTCAGTTGTTTGGTTGTCCCTCACTAACACCCCTGCCAGCTTTGTCACCCCACGCAGTCTGCTGTTCTGTTTGGTTGTTACTGTTACAGTGATGGCATCCTGGACAATTTGCGTATTCTTTTGTTATTAGTATAGGTAATTGATATGTAATAAACTTCATGCTTTTAAAGTATACAGTATGATGTCTTCACGTATGATTATATCAAGGAAACTACCATTGCAGTCAAGATAATGAACACATCTATTTCCCCTAAAGTTTCCCTATAACCTTTTGTAATTTTTCCCAGCTATCCCCCTGCCCTCCCACCCCAGGAAATCACTGATCTGCTTTCTGTCAATATAATTAGTTTGCATTATCCAGAATTTTACATAAATGAAATCAGTGTTCATTTTTTTTTGGGGGGGGGGGTTCTGGATTCTTTTATTAAATATAATTATTTTTAGATTCATTATGTTGTAGAGTTTACAAATATCTCATTCTCTTTTATTGCTGAATAGTATTCCACTGTATAAATGTATCATAGTTTGTTTATCCAATAGCCTTTTGATGGACATTTGGGTTGTTTTCAGTCTTTGGCTATTACAAATAAAGATTCTAAGAACATTCATGTACAAGTGTTTATATACTTTCGTTTTCTTGGGTAAATATATAGGGTTAGAATGGCTGGATCACAGGGTTCATATATGTTTAACTCCCCCCCCCCCTTTTTTTCTCTTGCAATCTTTTATTTAATAAACATAACCTTTATAATTCTGTGGTTGGTTGTGTTTTTTTCTTTTTTTAGATTTATTTTTTTTATTGTCTAGAGTTTACCTATGCCTCCTTTTTCCCCAATTGGCCCCCCTATGTTTAACTTTTTAAGAAATTGCTGAACTGTTTTCTTAAGGGCACGTACATTTTACATCCCAGCAGCAGCGTAAGTGTTCCAATTGCTCCACATCCTTGTGAACACTTGATGCAACTGGCCTTTAAAATTTTAGCCATTCACTTAGAAAATAGGTCTAAGATTTACGATATCTAAAAGAGATGCCAAGGATTATAACACACAATAAGTTACTCACATAATTCTTTCTCGTCTGTAAATTACAGTAGGACCAGAAAGGAGGGATTCTCTAGGGAAGTCCATCTGTTTTCAACTGCTGCTCATCATGGCAGTCCTGGTTTCCTGACCATCCCTCTCCATTTTCCTCTACCTGCCACTCGCGAGTAAGGATGGATTCCTGGGCGGTCTAGAGTTTGCACATGGTGCATGAGGAGGCAGATAACTCTCTGTAAAGGAAGGGATAGGAACTCTATATAAGGAGGTTTAACAAAGAGAAAGATAGCCTCTTTCCCCCTCAGATTTGTGGCACACATTGGCAGAAATACATGGATAAATGTGCAAAATTGTTTTGGGAAATATTTTTATGTAGAAAATTTGCCTGGTGACCGATTTTTTTCTAAAGTGATTTCTGAGAAACACCATTTTATTCTTTTTTTCTCAAGTGCTGATGGATGATCTATGAAAAAACGTTTTGTTGTCAAATGTTTGTGCATCTTGTTGTTAATCAGGTGCATTTACTGCAGAGCTTCTCAGAGCCTTGCTATGCTTATATGCACGTGGTTCTCCAAGAGGGGTACACAGTATGAGGCTTTTCCCAATCTTGTTTAACTCCAGGACCATGTTTACTTGGAGTATCTCTTGGAGTTGGTGCTCCACAGAACACATGTTAAGAAATGCTGTATTAGAGATGCATGAACAATTAGATTTTAGATTGTTTTCTAGAACATTCCACCAAAAGCCTTTCAAGTCAGGACCCAGAAAACATTTCCCCCGCTTTACTTACTTTTCTGATTTTCTTTTCTAATCATTCTTCAAGTCGTTGCCAAACAGAAATCCTGAATCAAGCACTTGCTATGTACCATGATAGTTCAAGGGAAGTAAGATAAATTATTTGTTTGGTATAGATCTCCGTTTATTCATCTGTGAAATGAGAAGGTTAAATAATGACTGCTAATGTCTCTTTCAACTCTTTAGTTCTATGCTTTTTTGATTCATAAAGCGCAATCACTGGCCCCAAGATGCTAACTGTCCAGCTTGGGGTACAAGACTAATGCAAATGACATAACTAGCAAGCAATTCAAAATGGCACATATCTCTGTGCCAAATTGTGTGGTGCAGATTAAAGGGGCTATCCAAGTGCAGAGAGGGGAAACCAATGAGGCTGGAACACTTCTAGCTCTCTATGTTTTTTTCTTGCTGCATTAGGTGCTCAACAGAGCTCTTAAGACAATCATTAATGCGAATGTATTTGGCTATAGAGATATAAAATGCATTTACTACATGGAAAGACTTAGTTCCATGTCTAGTTAAGCTCACTTAATAACAGTGCAGAGGTTAGTTTCAATGTGAGATTAATGAAAACACCTCTGTCAATGTAAGCATTTAATACTTATTAAACTAATCGTTAAGTCACTAATGCCTTTTGCAGAACTTGAAGACTTAACCCAGTGATTTTCAACCTGTGTGCCTCAAGAATTTTTAAAACATGCAATATCTGACTACTTAGTCAGGGGCATTATCTCTTTTCCCTTAGATTGTCAAATAAAAATGGCAATAGCCAACACAACAATAGCCATGTAATGTGAATGAATGAAAATTATTCCTATATTTTGTCAGATCTGCAAAAAATGCATTTTTTGGTATGCTGCAGAATTTTAGTAATTAGTTTATGTGTGCCATCAGATGAAAAAGGTTGAAAATCACTGACTTAAGCTAAAAGATATTTTAGGCTGAAGGCATTAATAAGATCTTAGAATAGTAGAACTAGAGGAGTCTTAAGGGATCTTCTAGGTAAGCAGTCAGCAAATTTTTTCTGTAAAGGGCCAGATAGTAAATATTTCAGGCTTTGCAGGTCATTAGATCACTGCTGCAACCACACAACTCTGCCCTTGTAGTACAAAAGCAGCCACAGGCAATGTGTAATAATTGGGCATGGCTGTGTTCCAATAAAACTTTATACATAAAAATAAGAAGCCAGCTGGATTTGTCCTTTGAGTTATAGTTGCCAAACCTAATCTGGATGACGACCAGAGTAATAAAGTGGTTTGATCAAGATCTTATAGTGCTATGGACTGAACTGTGTGCCCCTGCCCCAAAATTCATATGTTGAAGCCAATGTAACTGTATTTGGAGACAGATCCTACAGAAGATAATTAAGGTTAAATGAGGTCAAGGGGTGGGGCCCTATGCCCAAGTCTTCTGATGACATTCTAAGCAGCTTTGGGCAGGAGAAGAATGAACATATTGGCTTAAGTTTGAAAAGAAAAATGCATACTTTTTTCCCATTTCACCTTTTTATACTTTTGTTCAACATACAGATTACTAGATCAAAGAATTAGATTTTTATTTTGGAAAGCTGAAGTGTTGAGTAGGATATAAAATATAACTTGTTAGGAGACTGAAGAAATGCATAGATAAAAGTTGGGAGTTTAGATCACCTTTCTTAACCTTGCCCCCTTCTCCTTTGGGGAATTCATCTCTTCCTTTTCTGGCAACTTCTATTACTCATGCACTTCTCGTATCTTGTCTGTTACTACATATCTGTTTTCATCTCTAAAGCTTCTGGAATGTAAGATCACATTTTGTTACTTTACATTAACCATAGCACCTAGCTTGTGCCATGCATTGTGAGTAAATGGAATGAGTAATATGGATGTTACAAATCATTCACTCAGTTAACAAATATTTGTTGAGTTTTTCTTAGGTGCCCAGCTCTGTATTAACTGTTGAAAATAATGGTGAACCATGGAGCTCATAGACTGGTAGGGAAAACTGATCCAATAATGTAATCATTCAATTTAACGTACATTTATAAGTTTTGATAAATGATATAAAAGAAAGCTATAGAGGTAATGAAGCCATAACCAAGGAAACTCAAGAAAGCTTTCCGAAGGAAATGATGTTTGTGGTGAGATCTAAAAAATGAGTAGGCATTAACCAGGTGACAGAAAGGTGGGCTGGATGAACATGGGCAGAGACCTAGAGATGAAAGAAAGAATGACGCATTTGAAGAATTGATAAGAGCCAGGATGGCTGGAACACAGCTACACAGATGAGACTGGAGAATGACAAAAGCCTGGCAGTTCAGAACCTTGTAACCTTGATTAGTGGTTGTCCTAAGCATGTTTAGAAGCCATTAAAGAGCCTTAAGGGAGAGTGGGGGGGGGGGGGAATGGGGGGATAAGGACACATATCTAATACCTTAATCAATAAAGAAAAAAGAGAGCCTTAAGCATGTTTAAGATCATTCAGCCTGCAGTGCATTGCAGGAGAACAAAGGTGACTGAGAAGGCAAGTTCAGACTCGCTTGCTGTCTAATGGTGGTTTGTATGAGGGATCTCAGTGGTGGTTGAGCTGGAGAGAAGCAGATGGAATTGAGAGAGTCTTAGGAGCACCTGGTGAAGATTGAATAATAGGGGTGAGGGAGCACAAGGTGTTGGAGAATTCCCAAATACCTGGCTTGTAAAACTGGAGAGGTGAGGGTGTTATTCCTTGGGTGGGGCACTAGAAGAGAGCTGGGTTTCAGAGAAGGACGGGTGGGAGTGTGGTGTGGTTAACTTTGACGTACCCGTGGGGATGATGAATAGGCAGTTGGGTATGTGGACCTGGGGTAGGCACTACCTTAACTGCAATTACATTTTGTGATGTTTTCAAAAGGAAACGGAAAGGCGAAAGTATTTTGGATGAGAAATTAATACAGAAAGAATGACTTGCTTGCCTCTGATTCATAATCTTAGTGAGGTACCCTGGAGCTGTGTCTGATCGGAAATCTCAGCACTTGGCTTGAAGTAAATGATATATTCGAGGACTTTTCAATGTCTCTCATATCAAAGGAGGAATCATCTTTCTGAAGTCCTACAGAACAGATGGTAACTTTATTCCAGGCATTTTCTCATCCACACTTAAATGAAATCTGAACTTCCTTCTTATAAGATCTTGCATGATTTGGCTTCAGTCTACCTACCCAATGTCATTTGGGACTCCTTGCCCTAGATTTTAACCAAGCTGGCTCCCTGCTTGTTATGCTCACAAACCAAGCTTGCTCTCCCTCAGTCCTTTTGAACTTGCAGTTCTCTTAGTGTGCTCCTCCCTTGCTTTCTTAATGGCAGCTTCTTTTCTGAATGAGGCTTAAATTTCCCCTTCTCAGTGGAGCCATCCCTGTTTACCCAATCTAAGTACTCACCCCCATCGCTTTCTATTCCATTGCTCTGTTTTATTTTCTGCATTGATCTTACACTAGCGGAAACTGGGTTAATGTATTTACATTGTTTTTCTCTATCAAATGGAAGTTGGTTTTTTTTAAAACATATTTTATTGACTTTTTACAGAGAGGAACAGAGAGTCAGAAACATCGATGAGAGAGAAACATCGACCAGCTGCCTCCTGCACACCCCCCACTGGGGATGTGCCCGCAACCAAGGCACATGACCCTGACTGGAATTGAACCCGGGACCCTTCAGTCCGCAGGCCAATGCTCTATCCACTGAGCCAAACCGGTCAGGGCTCAAATGGAAGTTTTATGAGAATAGGAGTTGTGCCTGTCTTGTTCAGTGCCTTATCACCAGCACCTATTACAGTGCCCGTTAAATGTGCTCAGTAAGCTTCTGTTGAGTATGTTCTGTTAGGCATTGAGAAAACACAGGTGGATATTGAGGAAAAATCTAAATCTCGAAGGCTGCATGTGTCAGACTTTGGAGAACTGTTGATGCTTTGGTGAAGAGTAGGGTGTAGGGACAAGCACTGTGCAGAGAGATACTTAGGCCAAATAGTTCCATAAAGTCCAGTAGAAGCATCCTTAATCCCTCTAAACCCTATTGAGCTACTATATTAACCCAAACTCCCTCACCCTATGTAAAACTCACTCACAGATGCCCCCAGCCCCTAAACACACAGATGGAAGGCTAATGTCTAATACCTGGGTACTGCTGATGCCAACTGGTAAACTGTATTTAGAAACAATATAAACTCATTCTTTGATAAAGTAAATATAAAATCAGAAGCATGAGTCTCCTTTAAGAGGGAAATCATTTTTAATTAAAGGAAAACTAGTAAACAACCTACTTGGACTAAAATTGATTAGTTTCTCTGTGCTGTTAAATTGTATTTATGATCTAATAAACCAAATGAAGAGCTTTGGATAGCTGAACAAAATCAATAAAGATGGAGATTTTGAGAAAGATTAAAATTTGATTATACTCTCTGTCCTCTACCATCCAGAAACAGATTTCTTCACTAGATTTTTCTTCCATGGATTATCAAGAGATAAGGACTGACTTGCTGTCAAACTATCTTGTTACAAGACTAACCTATGCTTGAAAAGCCTATTTTAATCATCACAGAAATCATAAAATGTGGCCAAAGTAAGAGATAATTACAGGTAGTATATTTTACTTGCTTCAATAACTTCAGATACTGCTGAACCTCAAATTAACTTTCTAGCAACAATGTAGAGAATTAACAAAACAAGAACAAATGAAAGTGAAATGAGGAATTAGTTATAATCTGAAAACTTAATAACATCAGTCAGTGTCAGCCTCCTGCACTTGTCCCTACTACCCGCCAGGGTCCTCTCCAGGCTCATACCTCAGATGCTACTCAGAAGTTCATGCCAATGCTTGCCCCTTTGGCCCTTTCACTCATCTTTTTATATACTTCAATCCATGACCAATCCTCTTAGGGTTGTGATATTCTCTAATAAAAAAACCCCATAATTTTTCTGACTATAAAGGTTATATGTGTGTATTAGAGAAAATACAGAAAAATGTAAAGAGGATAGAAATCCTTGTATCATAGCGTCAAGGGGAAAATAAAGGTTATCATTTTGGGGTATTTTTACCAGGCTAAGTTGTTTTATATTTAGAAAAGTTTGTCTTATAATGTATTATTTCCTGTTCCCTTCATTTGATATTATATCACGAACATTTCCTCATGACATAAAATATTTTTTCTTTTTGTGAAAATAATTTTTCGTAAAATAAATACAAAAATAAATATTTTTCATAAAATAAATATTCCATTGTATAGATTACTATTCCCTACTTTTAGACAGAGTTGTTTCCAATTTCTTCTCCTCTCCCTCTCTTGAATTTTGTAAACCTCAATCCATATGTTAATTTTTCCCAGGATGTCAGGTTGAATTATACATTTAAACCATAACTTGATACTTTTAATAACATAACACATTTTATTAAAAGTGATTTATTTATAAGTGATCATGAAAAATTGAAAAAATGTGAAGGGGGAGACACATGCAAGGTCCTGGACTCCAGGTTTAGGATGAAGCTGGAAGGAATCTTCAGGAGTCTGTCATGAAGATCTTTCCTTCCGTGTTCAGAAAGAGGTGACAAAGGGAAAGCGTGACAGCCTTTGGTCTTCTTTACCCATTTTCCAGAGAAGTTGCTGCAGTAACAGTGGCAGAAAGTGCCACGTGGGACAACACAGTGAGTGGGCAGTGTGTGGCCTCGGGGCACCTGTAGCCTGGAGGGAGAAGCAGGCAGCTGTGGCGTTAAGAAGGCGGCTTCTGATTTTTCATCAGTAATTTTCACGAACATTTTTGTTAGGTTAGAGTTCTAGAAGTATTTAGGAAGACAAAAATGCCCCGTCTGCTTTTCATGTGAAAACGCGGCTTCTTGGTCTCCGTTTCCCTTTGAACTGTGTTGGCAGAAGTCATACTGTCAGTGGTTGGCAGAGTCTTGGTGAGGTCAGGCCAGTGGCCAGAGCTCACAGAGCCCGTGAGGAGGCTCTGGGGTCCAGGCTGCTTCTCCTCATCAGCAGTGACATGCTAGGGCAGTGATGGCGAACCTATGACATGCGTGTCAGAGATGACACGCGAACTCATTTTTTTGGTTGATTTTTCTTTGTTAAATGGCATTTAAATATTTAAAATAAATATAAAAAATATAAGTCTTTGTTTTACTATGGTTGCAAAGATCAAAAAATGTCTATATGTGACACGGCACCAGAGTTAAGTTAGAGTTTTTCAAAATGCTGACACGCCGAGCTCAAAAGGTTCGCCATCACTGTAGGCTGAGGGGTCTGTGTGTAGCTGATGTTTCCGTTGGGAAAACATTGTTCCCTGCTCAGGATCTCAGGCCTCATGTCTCCACTCAAACAAAGGCAGTGCAATCAGAGTGGAAACAAGCCCTGGGGGCCTGTGCCAGGAGCGAGCAGGGGCACAGTGTGCGTGCAATCACAGGTGGTGGCATCCTCACAAGACTGACTTTGTGTATTGATGGAAGACCTTGCTGGCCATGTTATTATTCATGCCAACAATGTTAGGTAGTTAATTATTTATTGCATTTCCCCCCCCAATAGATGTAACGGGGCAAGAATTTTTATACAAGGACTATACAAATGTTACCCGTCAACCTCATACAATGGAAAGCACTTTTGCCAGTTAAAGATAATTGCTATCATTAAATATTGATAGAGCATTTAAAAAAATTTCTAGAAGTAAAAATGATAGGACCAACTCTGGGAAATAAAATCAATGTGCCCTGGACTTTTCATCCAATGAGTCCCAGGCTTCAAGGAGGAAGAAAATCATCTAGGAGGAAGATGCCTCCTCTTTGGTTTTCAATAACAGACTCCCCAGGTGCTAATTACTGTCTGAGATGCGAGGGAAAGGAGGTGTTTTTCCAGGCAGAAATGAAGAAAGAACGAACACTTTTAAATATCCAGCCTCACTACAAGGGTTGTGTTCTCTCACCGGGGCACACTGCCCAGAGGTGCAGAGGGAACGTGGAAGTCAGCTTCTGCATTGGAGCGAAGCTAATTAGAAGAAGGCAAAGGTCTCTGACGTCCTACCTATAATGGCCTCAGGCTTGAACAACTAAGTTTGACACAGTGGCAGGCCCCAGCCAGATGAAAGCAAAGGAGATTGTGAGCGGGAGTCAACCTTGCCTACAGCAGGGGAAGGAACAGAGACGTGAAATCATAGGGCCTCCTCCTGCAGGGCCGCGGCCTGCCTGGTGAAAGGCACGCCTCTGCCCCCTTCCTCCTGTCCCAGGTTAATCTGAGTGGTTTTTATTTTTATAAAGAAAAAATGATTTTATTTATTCACTTTCTCTCCACAAAAAGGACTTGAAGGGGTTAATGGAACATCAAGGGGGAGCTTGAGTGAAGGAAAATCACAAAAGTGTGAAGTCTCAAGCAGGATATTGTGCATGTGGAGCAAGGGAAGGGACGGGTTTGCCTGCTTGCCTTGGTGGTAGCAGACGATGGTGGTGGTGTGGAGCTGTTTAACAGGTGATTGCTGTGTGTGTGTGTGTGTGTGTGTGTGTGTGTGTGTGTAGTGGCAGGTCAGTCTGCAGCTACTGTTCAAGGCTCCAGAGATTTGGAGGTGATGTGTGTATCATTTAGGACCAACAGGATAGGGAAATTTAAAGGCCTCCTTTAACATTTAGATGCCCGAGGAGCCCCCCAATCTGGTTATGAATGTTTCAGCGATGAATGTCAGAGCCCCTTGGCCCCAGAGAGTGGAAACACACACACACACACACACACACACACACACACACACACTTTTTTTCCTTCCTCTGATTGTGTTCTAAAGACAATGTAACCCTTGGGCCTCATGGCTGGATGTCTCTTTCCAATGGTTTTGTGAGGGCAATATTGGGACTTGGGGGGCATCTTTTTCAGCTCTCAAAATTTCCCCATTATATCTTGATGAGATGAGACCCAGTAGAAAGAAGGAACTCTTACGTTCTGATTGACAAAACCCCAAACATTTGAAATAATGTTTCTCAGAATTGGGTGGTGAAAAGCGGAGCTCAGGACTGTGGGTAGTGGTCTGATAAATTCACTTGTTTCACACAGATGTGCAAAGCAAATGGAGTTTCCTAAAACTGATGCAATCTTCCTCACCTGGGTGGTGGTAGTTAGGGGCAGATGTCAAAACTAACTTTAGTTCTCAATTTACATAATCCCAATACCTTCAGGTTTAAATAATCTCTCTTGGATGATTCAGTCCTTTTTTGGTAAATGCTTAGTCTTATTGATTCCCACCCCCCTCTAATGTGGCACCTGGATAGATGAGGGTGTGGGGTATGTGTGACCTCATGTTAGTAGGGGAGAGATGGGAGTTTCGACCCACAGAGTGTCCTTTGGCTCCTCACTGCCCTTCACTGTGCTGGGGCTGATCTAGTCTGTTCCTGTGCTAATGTTGGAGATAGGCCTATCTGGCCACTTGGAGGTCAGGTCTGCAAATGGAGTTCATGCTTTTGCCTTTGATCACGAAGTCCTTGAATGCTGCAACCATTTTATCCTGATTGTAGATCTCCATAGGCCGCCTCGGGTCTCTGAATCCCTGCTCTAGAGCAGGTGGGAGGTCCTAGATTTCTTGCATGCCTTGCCAGGAGAGCTGCCAGGGCTCCCCTGGTTAGTCTCCTTCCTCTGCCAGTGCAGTGCTTTTGTTCCCATGCTACTGAGGATGAGGCTTAGCCTGTAGCCTCCCAGCTTCCCAAGCTATGCCCAGGTTAGCACACTATTCACAAATCCTAATGAAAGCTCTTGTGCTTCCCCATATCTGTCGGTCCAGATGTTTCCATCACGCTTCCTATTTCCAGAGTTCCACTTTACAGGGAGCAAGTGAAGTCATAGGCATTTGGTCTCTTCTCCCCACATTCCACTGGAATTTGGAAGAAGGTTTCCCATTTTCTCTTCCTGTCTATGAGGGCCTTCCTAAATAGCTTATTTTCCTCCTCTTTGGGGAGGCATGGACGTTCCCTACCCATCACAATGTAATGATAGAATGGCTGGCTGTCAGGAACCATGAACCATACTGCAGCAATAATTTCACAAATATTCTCCCAATTATGTGTGTATATCAGGGGACAGTAGGGAGCTGCTTTTGTCCTTATAATTGTGGAAGTCTTCTGTTGTAATAATTGTTGGAGAATGGAAGAGGGGTGACTGGTCCTATCCTATTTATGATTTACTATTTAAACATTAAAATACTGGTAATGAATGTGGGAACTGGCAACCTTTGCTTTTGCAAATTGAGCGTCCACAGTTTTTGTGTCAGAACCTACTATTAGCACTCCTTGTTTGCAGGACTTGAGATGCTATAAAGGTACTGAAAAAAAATTGTAATTTGGCTCGAAATGATCATGCTTGGTTTCAACACATTCATAGAACACTCACAGGATATAATTGCAAGTTCACACAATATGCTCCATGGGTATGATTCAGACAAACTCTCAAGAGCACAGAATGAAGGCCCTCAGCCATTTATGCGAGGAAACATTATAATAATGATGAAAGTACCCCAGTGTGATTGGGGGAGTGGAAAATAATTAGGCATTGAGGCACAGGTCCTCATCTTTTTTGGGATCAAAAGCTACTGGTCACACCAATGGATTTGAACTTCTATTGAGAAGTATTTTTAGGGTTTTAAGGATTTGAGTCATGTTAGTTTTGTTTGCTGAATTCTGGTCATAATAAAATTTTATTTTGTGGGGGAATAAAAGGAGGCAGGAACAATGAAGGAGCGCAGAATGGGACTACTCTTTATAAGAAAACAAGTACTAAAGATTTGAGACTTTACTCTTGCCAAGTAGGGAAGAAATTTCTTCTATGCAGCCAGTCTTGTCTCCCGAGGGTCCTCTGAGCACTGAAACTCGATCTAAACACTGTGAGGGCCAATGCAAGAGAGACACTCACTTTAAGACTCATATAAGATATTTTGGGAGCTAGAACGTGCTTATGTGGAATGACAACTTCACAAAACTAAATACAAGTTACCACAAATGAAGGTGTGCCCAGCCTAAGAAACAGAAATCTGAAAACTGGAACGTGGAAGCCTGAAACTATAGAGTGTATAGAACAGCTCACCTCTGCTAACATGAGGTCACACATGCCCCGCATCCTGATCTATCCAGGCGGCACATTAGTGAGGGGTGGGAATCAATAAGATGATGAAATGGCAGGTAAATTAAAGATGTACCTATATAGTCCAATTTAACGATAATTATAGCTCATATCTATGTTGCACCTGACAGTTTTCACATCATTTTCACTACTCTGGACTTATTTACCCATTTTTTTTTCCTGGGAGGCTAATATCAGGCAATTATTAGAATTTCATACAATTATTACATTGTAGAATCACCACCCTTGTTTCTGCCGTTAGAATAATACCTAACATGTAGTGGGCTCCCAATTCTTTTTAACTACTTAAAACAACATTTATCATCTCACACAAATTCTGTGTGAGATGCCTCGTGACATAGCAGCTAGCTTTGTCCAGGGTGAGCAATCCAAAAGAGAGAAATGATTATTTGTTGAATAAATAAATTATAGAATTTAAAAGAGCCTCAGAGATATTCTGTATCTTCCTTCAACTCAGGAAGGTCCCTTCACTGATTATGTGTAAACATCTCCAGTGATGGTGAGCTCCTGGCCTCATGAAGTGGCCCATTCCATTGTCAATAATGAAATCAGCTAGCTCTTGTTGGATGTTGTACTAGGTGATCTTCCTACCACACTGTGCTTCCCTTTGCCAAATACCTTTAATTATCAGAAAGCTTTTTTTTACTTTGAATTGCAATCTGCCCCTTACCACCTTCCTTTAATTGTATTAATTTTGTTCTAAGCTTTAGATGGGGGTACTCATCAAGACACTTTTGAGGAAAATTAAAACAGTTTGCAGAGTGAAAAGGAATGAAAGGAACTGCAAGTAATTAGAATGCATATTGTTTTGAAGTATTTTCTAACTGATAGGCAATGCTGAATATATCTCCCACACCTGAGATGGAATGGTGTTTTTCCTAAGTATTTGCATATGGGTATCTTTTGTCATATGGGCAAGTACCTTGCATTCTGTTCCTGAAAAGGAAATATTAGTCACATTGCTTCTGGAAAAGGTTGGGAAAAGAGAGATAAGTTGTTTATCATCTTTCAGTTAGAAACTTTGTCTTAAAGTTAGATCTCTGTTCACTACACATGGGTCTTACACAAAGCTAACTGAGAATCGTGACAGCAGCTGGAAAACCACGTCCCAGGGAAAATGAGAGCTATGGCCACTCTACTTAAGGAGAAGTGACTGCTTTTCTTCACGAGGCCTTAGCCCTTTACATATTTGAATTGTCTTTGCTGCAAATTGACCTATTCTCTAAGCCAAGCTGCCTCATTTCCTTCCTTTTTTCATCATATGGAAGGAACCTCCGTATTGTGTGGCAAAGTGTGTGCCTATTCAATGTCCTTCATGTTTGATGAGCTGCTCAACCAGTTGTTCCTACCGATGTGGATCAGCTTCTCTGGCTCTGCTGTTGGATCTGATGGGCTATATGGGGTTTAGAGGAAAAAAGAATTCAAGGACAAGATGGGCAGCCATTTAATGCTCCCAGTGCTGCCTGGAGAACAGATGTAATCTCCCCAGCCCCGCCCCGTTTGTTTTACTTCTATCCTGTACTCTCTTCTCTGCCAGTCTCCTCCAGGCACTTCAGGAGCTCTACTGTGCATCTGACTCTGTCCCAAGTCATCCAAAAGCTGGTGGGGAGCATGATGCACCACCTTCCTCTATCTCATCACTAAGTTCTAGCTCATCTCCACTCTTCCTTTAACCTATGGCATGGATATGCTTACCACACCCTAAAGTTCTTACAAAACTGTGTGTACATAACCTGTTACTGTAAATGGGTACCTTCATAATGGCAGGGAAAGAAAAGGCACACATTATCCTGGGAACAGAATTGAAATTATTTTTTAGACTTTGCCTATTGCTTATTTCCATAAAGCATGCTATGTGCTCTTATAGGACTGCTGGTTCCTCTTTAATTTAGATGCCTGTTGTATGAACCATCAGGCATGAGGAACACAGCATCTACTCTCTTGTTGGAGATGTTTCTCTAGGCCTCCTTTCCTGATCTCACCCGTGCTCATTACATTCCTGCCCACACTGCTCCAGGCAGAGGGTGAAAACATTGGAGGGAGATATTAAGAGGGGAGTACAAGACTGGACAACTTTGCAAAGTGATCAGACAGGACAAATGACTGTAAGTGATCCTGTCCCAATTTTCACCCATAAAAAAGGTGTAGAGTTTAGATTTGCAAATAGAACCATGGAATGCTATTGCTGGTCAGAATCTCTGCAATCATATGTTTCCAATCCCTTCATTTTATAGAAGATAAATCAGAAGTCCAGGGAGGTGTCAGTTTGGAAATAGAATATGCGTTTCTTGACTCGGTCACAGTGTCTTCTTATTAATGGGTACCTGGCATAGGAAAAGTTGGGTTATTACAGAATTTACCAGGCGACTGGAAGATACACACAGGAGTACTCAGAGAATCAGGAGAAACCCATTTATTTTCAGATGTACTAGTACAGTGACTCAGGGGGTCAGTTCTCCAAATCCTGAGTGAGTGAATATGGAGGAAGCTTTCTCTTTAAACCCTTTGGTTTCTTTGTTTTCTGTTTCCTAACTACCAGGCTTTTGTGATGGGCTTCCACAGCCCCTCCTGAGTCAGTTAGAATGGGGAAGTTAGGTTGTATCTAAAGGCCTGGCCTGGGTGGTGCCGATGACCTCCCCTCTAGCTAAGCTGTTACATTCTTTGTTTCTGGCCCCTTTGTAAAATGGGGGTATTCTGGGAAACAGGTTCTGCAAGAACAGGCATCAATGGAGTTAATTATCGGCTAGCAAGAGTGTGCCTTAGAAGGCAGGTTCCTGGCACAGATTCAGAGTGCTAGCCGCGTCCCCCCCCCCCCCCCAAATGCCTTATATTCCCCGTCAGGGTTACAGAAGAGAAAAGAGCAACAATGTCAGAAAGAACATTGGTTTGGGAGTTAGGAAATCTGTGTTCTAGTACCAGTCCTGCCATCAAATATCTGTGAGATTTTTAGGAAGTCATTTCCCTCTCTAAGCATCAGTGTCCTTATCTATCAATGAATAACCTCCGAGGTCTTTTCTATCTCTGAAGTTCTGTATGGTTGCTTTTCTTCTAGCAGTTGTTGAGAATTCTGATGAGCTAGATTCTGTGCCAAACACATAATCATGTTTGATTATGTAAGTGATTCTGAGGTACATTCTATTATTATCCAATTTTACAGACAGAGAGGTTAAGTAACTTGCTAGTAAGTGGCAAGTGGGAGAGTTCAGAACATAACTCTAAAGCCCATTGGGTAAAAGATAAATGTGTGTGTGTGCAAATGATGGAGCTGAATCTGCAATATTCATCAGGCCACTGGGGAGGATGTCTAGAAATAAAGAGCTGAGTAACATTGATTTGAGTTCCACGAGCAGATATAAGATATTGATTTTGGATAAATTTGTTGATCATTGATGCCAATTGAAGTATTTGTGCAGATTGTTGAAAATGAAATTATTTTGTTATAGAGCAAAATGCTGTGCAGCTTTTAATTCATAGATCTCAAAGCACTACCAAATCACTTCTGCTTCATAAAATGCCTTTGTTCATTGTCACTTGCAATGACATTTCCCCGATCTCCCTTCAAGTTAAAATATTTTTTCTGTACCCTCATAAAAAAAGAGGCCAAAAATAATGGGTAATATTATAATAGGCAATTCATAATCAGAGAATTGATTTAAGGTCTATTATGACAGGCAAGCAAAAGTAAATTTTAATGCAGTCTTTTGAACAACAATTTTTCCTCTTTGGAATGCTCAGCAAACTGACAATTTGTCATTTTTAAAGGTTTTATATTTTGGATTGTCATTATGCTAGGTAATATGCCATATATTCTCTTCTATGAGGTAATGTTTCAAGTAGAACTTACTTGAGGTTTTCCATCTCCCAAGGAAAAATGCTTATTATATTACTTCTTGAAGTGCATTGTTCTTAAAAATAGTAATTATCAAACTTTGTTTTTTATTGAGGAATAATTTACATACAGTAAAATAGATTTTAAATTCAATGACTTTTGATAAATAAATTATATATATATATATATATATATATATATATATATATATATATCAGTGTTATCATCATTCAAATTAAGATAAGACACAGTTTTAGAATCTTCACAGGTGTCTATGTACCCCTTTTTAGTCAAATTCTCCCATCTAAGACTATCACTGTAGATACGTTGGTTTTTTTTTAGCCTATTCTTTAACTTCATGTAAATGAAATAATTAATTGACATATTGTTTTGAGATTCATCTGTATATTTGCAAGTTTTTCCTTTTTATTGCTGGCTAGAGGCCTAGTGCATAAAATTTGTGCACAGTGGGGCGGGGGTGCTCAGCCTAGCCTGCACCCTCTCTAATCTGGGTCCCCTCGGGGGATGTCTGACTGCTGGTTTAGGACAAAGAAGAGGCAAACGGTGTATTCATGTGCTTCTTCTTAAGGATGGTGAACGAAAACTACAATTTGATACTGCTGTCTGCTTCCCATTGGCCATAATGTAGTCATATGCCTACACTTAACTTCAAGAGAGTCTGGGAAATGTAGTACTTATTTCAGGTAGCCAAGAACCTAGGTAAAAATTGGGAGGCCTCATAGCAATCTCTGCCACATATACATTATTTTATTTGATCCTTATAGTGACACATATCGGTGTTGACCCATTTTTACACAAGGAAAGCAAACACGAGAAAGACTACAGAGGTGAAGGTGCCAGAACCAGATCCCAGGTTGTCCGATTATTAATTCTGTGTCTCTCCCCATATGTTACATTGCCCCTAATGTTTATCACATGCTTCACACATAGTAAGTACTCAGTAAATGACAATTATTTCTTTGGATTCTTTGGGCCTCCTTTTAGTTCCTGGAGTCCCAGTTTTCTGCACTGTGCACCCTTTCTAGTACTGCAGGATGATTTTGGCCGTATGGCAAGACCATTTCCCTCCCAGGGAGAAGAGTCTACTTAAATATTTGAAGTTTTTGGATTTACATTGCTTTCCAAAGTGAATCAAGCCTGTGGTGTATGAAGGGCAATGGATACACCCAATTCTTCATAATTGGATGGGTTTTTCTCATTTTGGTCTTATTAGTCAATTCAGTGCAGTACAATTAAATCAGGAGAGAGGGAGCATTCAGTGAAACAGCTCCTCTCCCAGCCTCCAGCCTCTCTCTTTTGTACTGGATCATTGTTGGATGAGAAATTTCCTTTATTTTTCTGCCTGAGGTAGTCCATGTGCAGTGGCTTAACTGATTTGTATGAGTTTCATTTTTATGGGGCCAAAGGTTATGAGATTATATTAGAAAAAGGGTTAATACAGGTGTTTGAATTAATTTACTGATTAACTCTTGTAAATCTGGCCCTAGAGGTGGTTCACAGCAACCTTAGTTTGTTTTTTAAAATCACCTTGTCATGTGCCTGAGAATGTACCATGGACATCAAATTAAATACTAATTCTCTGCAATTCAAATGCATTGTCTTACATGTGTTAATCTTCCTATAGCTGGTTAGATATTACCTGACTGAAAGAAAGCTCTTGGAGTCTCTACATTTTTAAAAAGCCATTTTATTATGGTCAAAACATTTTTCTCAATATCAGGTTTTCTCTCCTCTTTATTTCCCCGTTAGGTCTTAGCAAAGAAAATACAAGTCTAGAGTGTTTTATACAAAAAGTACCTGAGCATACAAACAGAATATCTATTTATTGAACTGAATAATTTATATTCCCAAACACTTTGCAGAGAAGTGTGTTATTTCCGAACCTCAAATAGTAGAGTTGGTTCCGAAAGCCTTGGTCATTGCTTTACGCAGAGACAGAGCGGAATGTGAAGAGAGCTGCACTGTAGGCATGTGACTACATTATGGCCGATGGAGGGTGGTGCTGGGTGCCCTGGCCTTTGGCACCAGCCTGTTTGCCTTTGAATCTCATCTCAGCGTTGCTACTTGCCAGTCATGTCCCTTAGGCAATTAATTTCTTTATGTCACAAATTATTATCTATAAAATAGGGCTGGCAGTAATACTAACTAGTAGGGTTTTGAGGATTAAAAATAAATATGTATTATATTTAGACAGGGCCTGATGTAAGTTGTACTACGTCAAGTGCATGCTATAATTATTTGGTCTTTGTCCCCAGGACATGGTTTTTACTCGACATGAACATTGATAAAAGACATACAGCATTCCTAAGATGGCCTGAAAGATACGCAGCACCACTCCAAATGGCCTGATTGCTGATTGGGCCATTTTTTTCTCAGAATGGCTCTGGGTTCATGTGAGTTGAAGCCAGAGAGCAATTGTCAGGAGTGAGGGCTTTGGAGTAAAACGGGTTAGGGATTAAATCTTGGCTCTTCCACTTGTAAGCTGGGTGACCTTAGGCAGGTCACTTACTCCTTCTGAGGTGTGGTTTCTTCACCTGCAAAGGATCATTGGGGAAAGGACCAAAAGAGACAAAGTGTGGAAAGTACCTGGTCCATGGTAAGGGCTCAATAAAAGGTAGATTTTTATTGTTGTGATTAAGTCCTAGAGGGAGAAAATCCAACAGCTCAGACCAGGAAGCATGGGGCATTTTCTCCCTTCATGTATGCATTTCCCTGGGTGTGATGATAAAAAAGTCCTTTGCTGGAAAAATGTCTCAAAAAGCTACGAATGTTAACTTTATGTTGGCTAGTTATATTCAATTATTCAGAGCAGGTGCAAAATCTTTTGACAAATTAGATTAAATTACAGCTGAAGTGTAAGAACATATTCCAGTTTCCAGCAAGCATGAAATTCCACTGTAGGGCTGTGTCTATGCACATACAATTAAAAAACCTACACTTTTTTAAATCAACATTTTGATGGAATTTAAACACTCTTCAAACAGTTGTGTGTGTGCTTGCTTTCTTCTTCTTTTTTTGCTACATTATAAGCTGAGGTACAAATTAAGCTATGTAGACATTTAAATGTAAAATCACCATTGTTGATAATTTGCCTCCAGTTTTGTACAATACACTTGTAACTACTGTGATGTGGGAGCATAATTACATTACAGTGTTGAATACAGCCGTCCTATACCTGTCACATCACTGTATGTTATTTTGGTTGTCTTATATTTTGCATAACACATGATGTCAACAAATATTTATTGCAAATCATATGCAAAGTAGCATGATAAACTTGAAGGAAACTTAAAGTAATGCCTTAGAAACTTGCCTTACATAAATGGCTTTTTATTTTAACCAGTTCAAATAATTACCTAATAATGGAAGAAATTCTCTAATGGGTCATGATGTGAAAAGTGATGGAGAAAGTAACTGAACTCCAGCAGCCTGGGAACCAAGCTCTGGTCCTCTCCTCTCCTTTTGCTTCCTTGGGTACCATCCATTTGTCCCAGAAGGTACATCAGCTTCTTGCAGAAACCATTTGGTCACTCTCTCAGGCTCCCTGTGGGCTGCTGGTCATGTGAGACAGGCATTAGTGGCAAAATTTGTTCAGTCCACTTACGCTATTCATTGAATAGCAACTAATGATCAGAAGATTTTATTAAGGAGTTCCCAGGTTTCAATATTGACTTAATTGTAAATCTTTTTATTTTCAAAAATATCTATATGAAAACGATTGAAATAAAACATTAAAAAGACTGATCATAAAGAATTAGAAAATTTTATAAATATAAGAAGGTAAATAAGACCTACGATCACAAATTTATTTGGAAATATTATTAATATCTATTAAATAGTTTCTTAGCAAATAAACCCTTGAAATGCAAAATTCACCTCATTTAAGTTTTGATCAAGAAGTTCAACAACAATCATGAAGTCCACAGTCTTAAAAGCAAAACTGATATATAGTGTCTCTAAGTCACTATACTCAAGGTATACATATTCCATTTTTACATTTTTAAAAAAAATATATTTTATTGATGTTTTACAGAGAAGAAGGGAGAGAAATAGAGAGTTAGAAACATCGACGAGAGAGAAACATCGATCAGCTGCCTCCTGCACACCTCCCACTGGGGATGTGCCCACAACCCAGGTACATGCCCTTGACCGGAATCGAACCTGAGACCCTTCAGTCCGCAGGCCCCGCTCTATCCACTGAGCCAAACCGGTTTCGGCCCATTTTTACATTTTACTGGAATTTTACATGTTCAATTCATGATTTTAAATCCCTAGGTCTTCATTCCTCCAAACTGTCTGAAGACACAGAGTGCCACAGACTTAAGACTTCTGTTTCTCCCTCTATTTTTTTCAAACAGAAACATTTCTCAAGTGTCTACATGTCCTGGAAGGGGAATTTTTCGGAGGTGGCCACTTCTTCAGAATAGTCCCTAATGTTAGGCCTCTGAAGCAAGGGGTGGGGGAAGAGGAAAAAGCGGAAACACAAGGTTTATCTGGTCAAGTTTTACATTAACCATTAGAAGCTGGAGAGTATAAGTGTGGATTTTTTGGCTCAAAAAGTCTGAGTCTTGGTGTGGAAAGGAGTACTTGGCTGTCCCACCACAGCTTTCTCATAGTGGGACTGTCAGACAAGAGCAAAAACACTAGGATGCTATGTAGGGTTATTTTGAGTACAGAATTAAGGCCAGCATAACTGTTGACTCATCTCTATGTCTTTGTTCAGTTCTGAAATTTCTACCTCATTGCTTACATTAAAAAAACACATTAAATTAGGGCCAGCCTAAAGAAGGGAACCACTGCAAGTTGTGTCACATTCCTGTCACACTAGTGAACGTTCTCCAGCAGGGAGGTCATACGCCTTCTAACCCCGTGAAATAAAAGGAACCACCAACGATGCTATTTACTCTCCTTTTGGTATTCAACAAAGTTAGTATTTATTCAGTGATTTAAAAATGACATGATGAGGTTACACTTTGGAGTAAGTCATTTGTTTGCATAAAGAAGATGCATTTTTGCTTTGACACCTCTTCTGTTCAGAAATTATGATCTGTGCCCTGGGCTATCAAACATCATGCACAGAATTATTCACAAAGGGTTTATGGTTCAAGTGGTAAATCCAGGCATTTGCAAAATGTTGACCTAAGTGAGTCAGCACAGGAAGCCTGATCTTTCAGTTTGATGAAAATGTAATTTTATGGATGTCAAGTTGAAGTTCAAAAGTGATATATCGTGTCACGCAGATAAATAGTTTTGCCAAAAGCAATGCCACAATTCATAAGCACTTGTCTGGCCAATAGCAACTATCAGGCTGATTTAGCCAAATGCTTGCTAATAAATGCAGTCTTTATCCCAGATTATGCATTAGTCTTTTCTGACTAATAAAGATTGCCCTATTTAAGCACTGAAATTAGATCTACAAGTCAATATCCAACATAGAAATACTTAGAGACCTGCTTCTTTTGCCCTCACAAAGATTAATTTCAAAACAATTCCAAACAATGAAGTATGAGTATCTGATATGCTTTCCGTCCTCAGCTCCACTCAGATCCAATGGGATATAGCAAGGCCCGGGGGCAAAATAAATGTGAAGAAAATCATAAAAAATTAGCTGTTTTTTAAAATTTTTCTTAATGCTGAGGAGGAAACAGTACATAAATAAACTTCTTTACAGCCCAACCCCCCAGTGGCTTCCTATCAGACCTCCCATGGTCCTCAGACATTTTTCTGGCCCTAAGGCCCAGCAGCCAGCTCAGTTACTTGGGACTCACTGCAGGTTTGGAAGCCCCATGTGCTTTTCTACCTCTGTGGCCTGCAAGCTCTGCATGGCTGCTATGCCGGGGGTGGCCTTCTCTTTATGGAAATTCTGTTCCTCTCCCACCTCTCAGCTCAGTTTCTAACTTTTGAGAACATCTCCCACTTGCCAGGCGAAGCAGCACCATGTGTCTCTTGTAACTTGACGACACTGTTACCACTGTCATCACTTTGAATCAGGGGACTGTCTCCTCTACTGTGCTCTGAGGACAGGATTCAGGTATTTCATTTTTGTGTGTGTTTGTGGCGCCCTGCACAGTGACTGACAGACACATTCTAAGTAGTGAATGAACAATTGAGGCTTAATTTAACTTGCTCCAAAATCTTTCCCAGAGTAACAATCTGTCTGCTTCCTAATTTGACAGGAACCATTCCTTTGTTTGTTATTCTCCTAGCTGTTAGACACACTCTTTGTAGCAACTAATTTTGCCCTTGGAGACATACTTTTGCATTTTAATGTCCTCTTATTAAGAATTTTGCCTTCTGAGGCAAATTCTTTGGCCCCCTTAATAAAAAACTTGCCTTATACTGAATTCCTTATTTTATTATTATTTTTTCTAACTCTCCTCCCTCATATTCCTGCTCATAGGATGAACTGCATACATACTGTTGAAGAGATGATATTAAAGAGATTTTCTGGTATATTGAATTTCTATTTTTTATTTTCTTCTCTCATCTCATTATTCAACAAGAAATAAAAATGGTAGCCAGTACATCTTTAATTTTAAAAAGTTGATTTATAGTAAAAACATAGTATGGTCATTATCTTGAATTTATAAGGAAAGCTGCTCTTTGAATTTCTGTGGAAAGTAAAGGTCAAACCATAAATAATTAAGCGTATTAAAATTGGCTATTTCTGTCAGTCAGGAAACATAGTGGGAATGTGTATATTTTCTGTGGAGAGAACTTTTGATCACAAATCACTCTTTTTTTCAGACATCCTTGACAAATTGATAGTAAGGACATTTAAAAAAAATGGATTTGCCAATCTTTGCTTTAAGGATTTTTTGGGCAGGTTTCTTTTTCTTTTTTCCCTACTCTTTATTGATTAAAGTATTACATATGTCTCCCCCGCACCCCCCTTGACGTCTCCCTGGCCACCCCCACCCCCCTTGCAGCACATGCCCTCACCTCCCTAGTGTCTGTGTCCATTGGTTATGCTTATATGCATGCATACAAGTCCTTTGGCACGTTTTTTGAAGAGATACAGGTGAATTTCTTACTTCCTTAATGATTTGACCTTTGAAGGTATGCAATAGCTGGTGAAAAAGGAGAGGGCCATCGTAATGTCAGTATCGAGAAAGTTCTTTCTTTGAATTTAGGCAATTTGATATTATTACATTTCCCTGCAACCTGAAAATGCTTATTTATGCATTAATAACAGCAGAGTTGGTGCACATATGAGGCTTTCTTACTAACAACAGTAGAGACACTCCTGGAATCCCAAATCTACATTGTGAGGGAAGTTACCCATTGACAACACAGACTGTGTAATTGATAGTGAAAAAGTTTCAAAAGGTTTCACTTTGTGGCTTAATACATTTCTTTTGTAGTTCTTATCTTCTGACCTTGTTTTCAACCCTTGGAAGCTCCTAAAAATATTTATTTTTTGAGGGGGAGGGATAATAGTTCAAAGAGAGTATATAGAAGCTTTTCCCCTTTAAGAGAATACATACTAGTATTTCTGTTATACTGTCTTTACTAATTAACTCAACCACATGTGCTTCAGATACTCCACTGGATCACTAAGGTTTAGACTGGGCTATTTTGATGATGGCTGTAATATATTTACTATTTGAGATAGATCTAGCTTCTTGCTAGTTTCATTTGTTTTTCAGAAGAATATTATTTAGTACTTTACTGTGAATGTGTATATACTTAGAAGGACCTTCAGTTTCAAATATTTTATCCTATCTGTAACCTGAATTTTGCTTTCAGTTAAACACATTTTATATTTTGATTAATGGTCAACAGGCTGACCTTGCCTAGTTCTTATTTCCAAAGGATATTATGAGGGGATTGAACTTTTTTCTTTGCAAAATTTGTCTTCAATCAATTTTCTTCAATCAATGTCATTTGAAAAGCCCCACATGTAGATTTTTATTATCCAACAAAGTACTTGAGTAGGATGTAGATTATGCAAAAAGTAGAATTGAAATAGCTCAATTTATCATTTTTTTTTGTTGTTGGTGGGGATTTTTAAAAGTGGCTTTAATTCTATTTGTATTCAGCATCATTTTCCCTGACATGTCTCCTTTCTTTATGTGTTTCAGTAAATTGCTCTTTCTCACAAAATAAGTAGCCACTCAGTTTCATTCCAGCATTATATTTTATTTTAAAAATATTTATATTGATTTCAGAGAGGAAGGGAGAGGGAGAGAGGGATAGAAACATCAATGACGAGAGAGAATTATCGATCAACTGCCTCCTGCATACCCCCTACTGGGGATCAAGCCTGCAACCATGGCATGTGCCCTTGACTGGAATCAAACCTGGGACCCTCAGTCTGTAGGCTGACACTCTAACCACTGAGCAAAACCAGCTAGGGCCAGCATTATATTTTATATTATTAACTTTATCCCATGCTGAGAGCATGAATTCAGGGCTCTCTAGGCTGATCCATGACCCAGCCCTGTGTGCTGCTATGAAATGAATGCTTCTCCTCATGTGCTGGTCTCTCCCAGTGTCACCTCTAAATTAAGCCTGTCCCAAGTCTTCAATGACCTGCTCTAGACCCTACTAGTAAAAAGGTAGTGACTCAGCAGATTGCTTCTAGTGGGCTTATGATGATATTACCAATCACTCAAATCTAACTAAAGATAGTTATGGGGTCTCAGTTCCCCTATCAGGAACTGGACCTTCTTGGACCCCAGGTATTCAATAGAAGAAGCCATGAGAAGTTATGGGTATATAAGAGTCTTTATTGTAGAAGCCAGTGGCCATGTAGCCCTTGCTATGACTGGAGCTATTAGACAAAGCAGTTCTTCAAAGTAAAGTCTCATCCTGTAGCCATACAACGGCTGGGTAACAATACATCTTTCCTACAAAGTAGCAAAGGCCTGCATCATAGGAGCTATCCAGGAGCCATCCTTAGAGCTATAGCCTCACTAAGCAGCAGACTCAGAGCCCGCTGTCTGCTGATCAGAAATGGACTTTAATACTAACTTAGACAAAAGAGGCTTCTTGCCAAATAGTGACCTCAGTCTTTTGGGTTATAGAAGGGCACACTTGTGCAGTGTACATACAATAAGATAGCTGTGCCCTTGCTTCTTGCACTTGCGTATAGCAAAGTGAACTTGAATACCCTGATTAAGATTCCCACACTCAGAGTAGCCTTGAACATCTGGCACTCTCTAGACAAAGCACCCACATAATAAACTATCTTTTGCATGATCACTCCCCCTTTCAAAAGAAAATCAAAGTAAATGAAATAAAAAGGAAATTTATGCACAGGCACCAAAAAGCCAAGTAAAGCTGATGCTTAAAGAAGTAAAGGAACTTGTTTGCTCAGTTTAATCCCCATCACCAAAGAGTGCCTACTTGAATTCTGTACCTTAGAGAGCAAGTTCAAAGACATGGTTTCTGTTGTTTGGGGGTTTTAACAGACATGTAAAAATTTCCAAAAATTAAATAATGAACATTGAACAGATAGAGTAGTAAATATTCACATTTTACAAATAACCGTGAATAATGGAACAGTATGATTAACATCTACAGCGAAAAAGTGCTTTAGAAAAATTTTTTCTCGTTTGGTTTTAGGATTCTGTTTGTCAGCTTAACCAGAGCATGATGAAAATTCATTATGCCATTGTACCATGGTTTACCTCTGGCTTTATCACGTGCTAGGCACTATTCTTAGCCCATTATAGGTACAAATTCATTTAATCCTCAAAGCAACTCTCGAGGTAAGTACTATTATTATCCCCCTTCCCCTACACGGGGAAACTGAGACACACAGCAATTAAGCAGGTTGCTTAGGTCACTTACCTTGTTAAGGGCAGAGCCAAGATGGAACCCAGACACGCTGGGGTTCAGGAGACCAAAAAATTAACTAAATGGTGTCCTATCTCCTGAGGTCTCAGAGGCATTCCCAGAAGTGAGTTTGAAAGCTGATGTGGTTGACATCATATACATCAATGACATCAATGTCAATGACATAACCATGTGGACGCCTAAAAAGGCCACACTGCTTTTTGCTGTTTCCCTGTCATTAAAAAAACACACACCCACCCATTTTATTCTTATTTGGATATAGCTCCTATTTGCATTCAATTATTATATAAACTATTTGAGATATTGACAACCTTACTTGTTAATATAAAATACAAGCCAAATAAAATTCTTGTTAAATTGAAACACATTTTTTACATGATAATGATACAAAGAAAATATTGCTATTGGCAATAATGATTGTCCTGGGTGCTCCCAAGTTCTATGACCAGAGGCAAGACCCTCCATCTCCTCATGTGCAAAATGTGGTTATTGGATAGGTGATCTCTAAACTGTCCTTTTCAGAGCTAATACCACAGTAGTTTATCATTCTACATGCAAACAATAATTTGCAAATCAGTTTTCCGTACTGTCAACCTAAAGGGACAGTTGTTAGCTGCTACATATATTTACCAGTAGAATTCCTATCCACATCTATACTAATAAAAGACAAAGATGCTAATTGACTGTACATTTGCTATGCCTTGCCCACCAGCCAATCAGAGCAACTATATGCAAATTAACCCAACCAAGATGGCGGCCAGCAGCCACAGTGCTGGAGCAAGCAGGAGGCTTGGTTGCCCAGGTGATGGAGGAAGCCAAGCTTCCTGTCAGCCCTGAGCAGGCTGAGGCCTCCGCTCATGGCAACAAAGTTTCAATTATAAAAGACAAATAAATCCCAGATACCTGCTTCCAGCTAGCTTCCACTGGGAGCTTGGGTGGCTGGGGGCTGTGGCTAGCCTGCAAACAGCCATCAGCCCCTCACACAGGCTGGCCACATCCTCATGAGGTAAGGGTCCCCGCTGGGAGGCTTGGCCAGCCTGCAAACAGCCATCAGCCCCTCACCCAGGCTGGCAAGGCACCCCAGTGGGGATCCCCACCCTGAAGGGGCTGTGGCCAGCCTGAAAACAGCCATCAGCCCCTCACACAGGCTGGCCACACCCTCATGGGGTGAGGGTCCCCACTGGGGGGCTTGGCCAGCCTGAAAACTGTCATCAGCCACTCACTCAGACTGTCCAGGCATCTCAGCAGGACCCCCCTCCCCTCTGAAGGGGCTGTGGCCAGCCTGCAAACAGCCATCAGCCCTCACCTAGGCTGGCCAGGCACTCCTATATAATAAAAGGGTAATATGCAAATTGACCCTAACAGCAGAATGACTTGGAATGACTGGTCACTATGACACACACTGACCATCAGGGGACAGATGCTCAATGCAGGAGCTGCCTCCTGTTGGTCAGTGTGCTCCCACAGGGGGAGCTCTGCTCAGCCACAAGCCAGGCTGACGGCTGCCAGTACAGCAGTGGTGGTGGGAGCCTCTCCTGCCTCCTCAACAGCGCTTAGGACTGCAGCTTAGGCCTGCTCCCTGCTTGCAAGTGGACATCCCCCGAGGGCTCCCGTGCTGCCAGAGGGATGTCTGACTGCCAGCTTAGGCCCAATTCCCCAGAGAGCAGGCCTAAGCCAGCAGGTGGTCATCCCCCGAGGGGTCCCAGACTGCGAGAGGGCACAGGCCGAGCTGAGGGACCCCCCCCCCCACCCCAAGTACACAAATTTTTGTGCACTGAGCCTCTAGTATATTTATAATTTATAAACACACACACACACACACACACACACACACACACACACACACACCCTTTGCTCTTTTATGGTTCCAATTATTTCATGATCAAGTTGAAGCTCCTTGGTTTAGCACAAAGGTCCACCATGATCTACCCTTTCCCACCTCTCCAGTCTCTTCTCTTCCCAAACCTCCTGCTCTTATGCTCTACAAATCACTTATTATTCCATCAAAATGGGTATTTTGATACAGGTCTCTGCCTTTTCACATTATTCTCTCTTCCTAGAAACATTTTGCATATTCTCCCCTTTTTGTAAACTTATATCTCCAGAGTCAATTAACTTCTCTGGGAGGTATTCTTTGGCTTCCCTCTGCCCCTCCCACCCATAGAATGAATCAGGGGTTCATCTTCTGTGCCCTGTTAGGACCTTGTGTTCCCCTTTCATTGCACCTGCCCCATTCCCTGGCAACCACTAGCTTTCTTGTTTGTCTTCCCCATTGGAATGTGGTCGAAACGCAGTCAGAATATTTCAGCTGACTCCACCAGTGCCTAAAACTGTGACCTCCTGTCAGTGCGTTAATTTCACTGAGAATCAATTTTTCCATTTTTAAAAAGGAATAATACAACTGGCTTTATCTACCTTGCTGGTTATAGTAGGATAAATGAGATTTGTGTAGATATTCCTGTTTGACTGTCACAAAGTCCTATGTACTTTTATTGGCTCTTTTAAAAAAAGAAAAATCCTTGCTGCTGGATATGTTTTTATTGATTTTAGAGAGAGAGAGAGGAAGGGAGAGAGAGAGAAAAATCGATGTGAGAGAGAAACATTGATCAGTTTCTTCCCTACACACCCCAAACAGGGATCAAGCCCCCAACCTAAGTACGTGCCCTGACCAGAAATCAAACCCGCAACCTTTTTGGTGTATGGGACCACGCTCCCAACAACCGAGCCACCCAGCCAGGGCTATTGGCTCTTTTATATTTACCACTGCAGAAGATTGTTGTGGAATTTACCTGCTGTGCTATTACATAAAGAATATTGCTTAATTTTAAGACTTAAAGATATTTGGTAAACCAATTGAAAAGATTAAATTTGCCTCTAGTATCAGGCTGTCAAGCTAAAAAAAATTAAAGATTTAAATCAAAACTAGGTCAAAGCTTAGTCCTGTAACAGGCTATAGGATTTTAGTGATAAGGCTACTGCAGCTATTTTTCTTGCACTGAATTTGCTAAAAGCAATTTCCTGTTTTTAACCCAAGTAGATAGCCCTGGTCCCCCAGGGGTTCATTAGCTTGGTGCTCTGAGGCAGTTTCTTTCCTGTTATTTGTCTGCAGCATGAAGGCACAACAGATGGCGAAGGTTCAGCCTCACCTTTGCGGTTAATACTTACAATCTCATTAAAGGCTGAAGAAATACATGATCAGCTACCTCCTTGTATCACTAAAAGCTGATTTACCAGCATCACATCAAATATTTACCTTGCCCTAAGCTACCAGTAATTACAAGCTGATTTTGTTCAGGCTCAAACAAACACAGAGTAATGAATTTCTGCTAATTATTAGGCACTGATGAAATATGTGACTGGCCCACTCCCAGAGTTCTCCTGGGCATCTCATCTTTCTGCACGAGGGAAAACGTCAATTGTTATGAATTACTCAGTGCTGCTGGAAAGCGCTTACAGTGGTGTCAACCAGAAGTCATTACTGGCGTGTCTGGGAAAGTGATTAAAATGGCTTAAAATTAAGATTTTGGTTTGCTATGGTTATTTTTATGCAAATATGCCACAGTTTTCAACTAACACAGGTGTCTTAATTAAAAACAGGTTAAAGTTTTAGGATAACAAGAGATATTTAAATTCTGCCAAACCTCACACTGTAAAAATAGTGGTGCCAGTCTTAGCTTGCAAATGAAAGTGATCTTTCTCCTTGTTGTAGATCCTATTGGGCTTTTTAAAGTTACACTGCAGACTGTTACTGAATCATGCATTTCCTGGTGGAATACTCAGATATTTCAGACATTTTACCTTGGGGTTCATCTGTTCAAAGACATGGGGAACAGAGAGTCTCGGGTCTGTCTGCCCCCCAGAGAGAGTCAGTGGTACCTTCTAGTATTTCTCCTACATTTGGCACCAGCAAGGGACCTCCAGAGATGACTGATTTCTTTTCACCTCTAAGTTGAAGGGCGAGAGGAAAGAGTACAGAAACTTATAGTGCACTCAGTCCCCAGACCCCAACTTGAGGCCCTCCGTTTTTTTTTGTTTTTTTTTTTGTTTTTTTTTTTTTTTTTTTTTTGCATTTCTTGTTTCTGTTTCTCTTAACTGTCTAATTGAATCAGATCTGGGGTGTACCTGCTGTGCTATTACATAAAGAATATTGCTTAACTTTAAGGCATTTCAGGGTTCCTTGAATGTTCTGTAATTCTTTCAGGCCCAATCTGAGAAATTCTGTATAATAAAAGGGTAGTATGCAAATTGCCCCCTTGACCAGGAATTCATCCCAGAGTTTGACCTGGGGATGAGGCCAGCTGGGGGAAGGGAGGGAGTACCTGGCCGGCAGCCAGCAGCCGCAAGGGACAGTACCATTGCATGAATTGCATGCACTGGGCCTCTAGTCAATTATAAACAAAGGTTTATTAAGGTGGTCACAAACTCAACAGGTAGTACCTGTTTTCTTGTTTCATACTCCACCCCCTTTTAAGTTCTGTGTTCTATGTTCTCTCGGTGGTTATCTTAGCTATGCTAACTTGTATACTTAAAGTCTAACGTTATATAGATAGTATTTGTATTACATCAAAATGCTTTCAGTGACTTGATCCAAGGTCAGAGTAATGTAAAAATTTTAGGAGTTAAAAAAATCCTAGGAGTGATTCTAAGATCAATGGGGGAAGGTATTATAGAGCCAGGGTTATTTAAAAAATATTACACTAGAGAGAACTAATGATATCAGTTTCATCCTCAGTCTTTTCTCCTTCCTCTGTACACACCTCCTGGGAAAACTTGGTAATTCCCAGGATCTCAACTATGCTAATACCTTCCAATGCCACTTCTTCAGTCCAGACCTCTTGTGTGAGATTCAGATCTCGGCGTCTGCTGGATATTGCCACCGTAATGTCATATGTCTAGAACTGCATTTCTTCCTCACCCTGGCTTTCCCTGGGCCAATCACTGACCTACTTATACCCTGAGTTCTTCATCTTGGTTCTTGTGCTACCATCTAACCAGCTGCTAGAGTCAGAAATCAGAGAACTATCCCTGACTATTTAATATTTCTAATTTCTCCAAATTCTATGCTTCCTGTTTCTAACTACCTTTGAGTTTTTGTTTCCCATCTCTCCTATACCTCCTCCCCTGGTCCCACCTGGCATTAATCTTTGTCCATGTTTTATTGTGTCTTGCTTAGGCTAATAGTTTAATTCCTATCCCTGAATTTTCTTCCTCCAATTTCTTCATGACTTCTTTCCATCCATTGTCTTTATGCCTCTTGCCTGATTAAGATTCTTCTATGGTTATTTATTGCCTACAGATGAAGTTGAAACTTCTAGCTATGATGGGATGGGTGTCACATCGTGCCCTCCCTACCCCTGTTGTCCATTCACTCCTCTAGTATTGGTAGCTCTGTTACTGATTCTGTATTTGAAATCAGAGCTGCCTGACTGGCATAGCTCAGTGGTTGAGCATCAACCTATGAACCAGGAGATCACGATTCGATTCCCAGTCAGGGGATATGCCCAGGTTGCAGGCTTGATCCTCATTGTGGGGCATGCAGAGGCAACCAATCAATGATTCTTTCTCATCATTGATGTTTCTATCTCTCTCTCCCTCTTCCTTCTGCTCTGAAATCAATAAAAAATATATTTAAAATTAGAGCAAAAAATGTCAGTAATACTGATCTTGTTTTTATTTAAAATTTATGGTATGTTGTTCACAGATTTCTTAGTTTTCACTTTGAATTCTTAAAATATTGCATTAAATATTATTTATCTTGATTATTGAGTTTTTGGGTATCACCTTAAATTTTGTGCCTCTCTCACCTTATCCTACTCTGGGCCCTGGGGTGTGATCCTGGTTCTGGAAATTTCCATGTGGAATTGGAGAATGAAGCCAACCCAGCAGAAGGCTGGGGAGAACCTGAGCCCTAATGACCTCATTTGAACCTTGAACCAGCTGTGCCTAAAGCCTACAACCGGATTGTTAAGTTTTGTGAAACAATTAATTCCCTCTTTCTTTGCTTAAGCCAGCTGGAACTGGGTCTTTTTTTCATGTGCACAGGAAAGTTGATAATGGTATATGGAGTTTATATTGAAAATATCATTCTATTATGTTGTATCCATTGTTATCTAATTTTTCTTATCCCTTTTTATGTTGATTGCTCTTTCTCTAAGATTTAGAATTTTTTCTTTGTTCTTGACATTCTTTTTTTTTGACATTCTTAAATGGCACTAAGTGTGAGGTATTTTTTAAAAATATCTCCTCATTGGTTCCTTATAGCACTTTAAATATAAGGTCTTCTTTATGTCAGAAAATTTATTTTCATTTTTTCTCAAATATTTCTAATCATCTTAAAATGTTTATCTTTGAAATTTCAAACATACACAAAAATAGAGAGATCCTCTTTCTTCTTTTCTTCTTTGTCTGGAATTTCTACTATCTGGATACTAGCACTTCTACTTCTGGCCTCCATCTTTGTTAGCTTTTATTTTCTATTTCTTTGCCATTTCTTTCTTTTGGGAGTTTTCTATAAGTTTTTCTTTCAATTCTCTGATTTGAACCCTGAAAGTTTCCATCCTACCACTTATTTCTTCTGTTGCATTATTTATTTCACTGTTGCATATTTTATACTTCATATCTCTTCTTGGTTCTGTGTTTTTTTCTCACCCACAAAACAACTCCCTAGGTCAGAGTTTACCCTTTGCCCCTCTTCCCCAAGTAGAAGCAACCTTGGGACGCTCTCCTTCCCTGATTATTTACCAGCCCTGGAGTTTGGGTGGGTGCGAGGTTGGAGAAGCAACTGCCCAGGCTGGTTTGTCCTCACCTACGTCCCTCAGCTCTTCACTTAAGCACGGTTTTCATTCTGCCCTGATTTCACTCTGGAGGAGACCTGGGCCAGGTGTGGGGCAGCACAACTCAAGCATCTGTGACTACCTGCTTCTCACACACATACGCCTTTCTCACCATTTGATAGACACTTGCCCCACTAGAAACCCATTAGACCAATGGGACACGTGTTATGGAACAGCCAAAGGGAAGCTTTGGTTTGTGTTACCAGATATCTGAGTCCTAGACAGAGGGTTTTAGGAGAGGCCTTGGAGCAGGATTTTTCAATCGTCAGCAGCAGTATATCACTGAGTGCGTCCCATGTGACAGGTGCTATATTAATAAGATCTCTGTTTTTCTCTGGACTCTAGATATTCCACAGCTTTAATATGATATTACACTTGGAGTTGTCTTCAGATTATTTAATTTGAGAAAGTTCTTCAATCAAAATGGCTAATCACTTCTCTCAGTAAAAGTTGATTTCATAGTCTTAACTCTCAGAGGGAGATCTTATTTTTTTATTTCTAAATTCTTGGGAGATTGCTTTCTGTAGTCATCCAGTGTCAATAAGAGATTAATGAACAAAATGTAAATATAATTATATAACTTAATTAAGAAAGCATATATACTGTGATGATAATGTCCTACAAATATTAATTCTAGTTTGAAAAACTCTATGTGATTAAAGGCACACGTAAGAAAAAATATCCAAACATTCATTGAGCTTTTATCAGCATTGCTAATTTAGCCCACATGCTGTGGTATAGTCCTAGGAAAGGTTTATAGCTGGTGTTTGTTCTGATTGGTGGATGACTCTGCCATACTGATGGTAACATGCTTTAAATATCATCCTTGGTTTCTTCCAGGTTTTGGGCACTGTTCTCAGTGCTTTTACATGTTAGTCAATTAAATCTCAAAGCATTACATTCTATTTTCTCCTACAGACCTGATGGCTACAACTCTGACACTTTTGAAAGTTTATCATCTACTCAAAAACCTTAAGTAGTTTGAAGATCAAAAATTAGCGATAAATGTGTGCATGCATGGTGTGTGTGTGTGTGTGTGTGTATTTATAAGAGTAAAAAATACATGATATATTTAAATTAAACCCAAAATTTGAAGAGACATTTAGAGATCACCCATGTCATCTCTCTGTCCATAGGAAAAAATTTTTTTTTTCCATAGGAAAAAATTTTGATATATTTTTTATTATGTAGTCACCCACCTGTGACATAACGAAATATATACTTGGAGTTTACTTCCAGTTCCTGACACAGAGTTCTAAAACCCTTGCAATTTCCTGAGTTATAGGCATATCAGGAACTTCCAATATAGAGCTTCTAAATCCCTTGGAAATTCTTGGGTGATAGGAATATCTTTTGTTCTAATGACACTACTCTTGATGGGCTTCTGGATAGCTTCAGGGTGAGGGCTGGTCACCTGAGACCAAGCCGTAATTAGAAGCTTGGAACTTTTAGCTCATTCCTCATCCTCCAGGGAGGGTAGAAGGCTGGAGACTGAGTTAATAGCTGATCAGGGCTATGTGATGAAGCCTCATCAAAACCCCTGAACTACAAGGTCAGGAGAGCTTCCAGGTTGGTGAAAAAGTATCCACATGTTGTGAGGGTGGTGCACCCCAACTCCATGGGACAGAAGCTTCCTTCCAGACCTCACCCTACTTTACCTCTTCATCTGGTTGCTCATTTGTATACTTTGTGATATCATTTATAATAATCCAGTGAACATAAGTAACATGTCCCAGAGTTCTGTGAGACAGGATCGCCAATTACTGAACCCAAGGAGGGGTTGTGGGTACCCCTGATTTATAGCTAAGTCAGATAGAAGTGTGGATAATATGGGAACCCACTGCCTGAGACTGATATCTGAAGTGGGGGACAGCCTTATGGGACCGAGCCTTTGACCGGTGGGGTCTGTGGTAACTCAGGGTAGTTAGTGTCAGAATTTAATAAATTGTGGGACACGCAGTTAGTGTCTGCAGAGAACGGGATAATATCTTGGTGTATAACACTTACACATTTGTGTCAGAAGTGTTGTGAGTAGAGAAACAGTTTTCATTAACCACCCTATATTCAAAATACTTGAAGGATTGACAACCTGCCTGGAGACCCATTAAGAAGCATTACTTTGCATCCAGACTCATCTTTCTTGCTGAATTCTTTTATTCCAAGTGCCTTCAAATATATAGTGGAATAGTGGAATTTACATTTTGGTCCTAAGCTCTGCAAACAAGATTGGCATTTGGTTGCACAAGCATATTCCCCATCAATTTATAATGCAAAGCCTGTCATCTAACTTAAATACAGTGTTCACAACAAGAAATCAGATTTTTGGAGACAGGAGGGATGGGTTACACCATTGTAGGAATGCTTGACAGCTTCTCTATTTTCTCTCAAGACAAAACAACCTTCATACCAGCAAGAAAGTTTCGGGCAGATGCTAATAGCCATGGCTATATTTCAAATGATGGTTGATGTAGCTCTTTTTCCCAAACTGAATTTACGGTATACACTTGTTGATTGAAATTGTCCTCTTCCTGTGATTGGAATGGAAGGGTTAGCACTTATTGATAGCAAAATACAATCTTTATTATGACCGAAGAGCACAAGCAGTGCCAGTGAAGCATCTCTATTAAGCAAAAAGGGAAGCTCCACATTCTGAAGTGAAATGAGAAATAATTAGTCCCTGAGAGTGATCAAATTCTCGTCAGAATAGCCTCAACACACGTCTGTCTGCTTCCTGGGATGACATTTCTTCCTTCATCTTTCTGTCAAACTCCTGTTTATCCTTTGAGCACTGGATCAGAAGTCACCTCCTTTGCAAGGACCCTCTTGATCTCCCCCAGTGGTTTGTGCTCCTTTAGCGCTCAGGGCATCTTTCTAACCTTCTCATTCTCTTTGCTTTCTTATCCCTTTCCAGACTTCTGGAGAGGCAAATACTCAATTTGGTGGTACCCAGTATATTCTTGTTAGAAAAGTACTTATTAAAACTGCTTTTCTTTAAGTATCAACATTCAAGATAACTAAAAGCTGATTATTTACTTTGGAATGGATTGCTTTTATATGTTATCTGAATTGTTAATTATAAGAATTGCAAAAGTATTTACTTTTTACAGTATTTTCGGAATGCCTATGGCACTGCAGTTTTATCATAATTTAAATACATTTCTATGGGTCGTCTTGATACTAACCTATAATTTCTAATACTGTTTCTATGGGAAAGATATAATTCAAATTCTACCCCACTGATTTACAAAGATTTTGACTATAACTTGGTTGTAAACGCAGGGTATGTAGTTAATAGTTAAGCCAGGGTATTGAGCACAGTAACCTTTTAGTCGAAAAAGTAGCAGCCAGTCCTCCAGTACCTCTCATCCTTCAGTACCAACAGCAAAACGGCACATGGGGAATGGCGTTTTACTGAGTGGATTTTAATCTGAAGTCACTGTTCTCAAGTGTCAAGAGCACTTCTAAGGAGACCGGTGACCTTGGAAAGTTGCCGATATTCTTTGGATTCCTTTGCCCTCATTTGCACAATGGAAAGATAGGATGCAGTGATTTCAAGGAACTCTTCTAGCCGCAACAGGCTACAGTGTATAAAATCCAGAATCTCTATGTGAACGTGTGATTTTTCATTCCAAGTTTAAGTTTTTTGTTTTGTTTTAATGATTAAGTCTTCATTCTTCAAACAGAGTAATGAAAACGCTATCAGGGTGGACTGCGACTCCAGCGGAATTGAGGTCAGAGCTGACTACAGAAAGGGGCAGCTGTTGGAGGTTTTCCATTTATCCACCAGCGGTGCTTCCTCCAGGTTTATCCTTGAAGTCATTGGGCTGCTGACAAAAGTAATTAAAACCAAGTGCACAATTCACCCAATCTGCTTTTCCATAATAAATAGCAATGGTCCCTTTCCATGGGTGGACTACACTGCTATATTTATCTCATCCAGGAAAGTGCACATTAGGGATGTTACCTAAAGAAATCACAGTGTATAACCACAGGCTGGGGTTCTAGACAAGACTGAGAGCTGTGTATCGAATGGGGCATGGGCTGCCGCACTTCCTCTGATATGCAGGCGATCCTAGGACCTGCTAGCGACTTTCCTTTCAGTTGTGACCTCAGGAATAGGGGCCTTTGGGAAGTTTTCAGCTGCATTCTGTTTCCCTTTGTTGGAAGGCGAAGGGGATTAGAATGAAGGTAATTTTCTGTTTCATTACACTGCTAATTGTAATTCTTCCCCTAGGAAGTTCCTGGACTTTGACTTGGCAGCTGACAGTCAATTTGTCAAAATGTTCAGATGGTTCATGTAAACAAGACTAAGGCTCTGTCTGTACACATATAATATTTCTTGAAAAAGATGGCATTCAGTCAAATACTAGGCTCTTTGGGGAAATACTTGTTAGTGACCATTTGAATTTTGGTTCTTTGACTCCGTGAAACCATGTCTGCAGAGCAGCCTGAAGCAACATTTTTGATTTTTTAAAAAAATACTCAGCAGAGGACATGCTTAGAGAGAGGAAGAGAGACAGGGAGAGGGAGGGAGGGAGAGAGAGAGAGAGAGAGAGAGAGAGAGAGAGAGATGGATATGAGAGAAATATCGATCGATTGATTTTCTTCTATAGGTGTTCCAACTGGGGATTTAACCCCCAACCCAGATATGTGCCCTTACTAGGAATGGAACTGGCAACCTATTGGTGCACAAGATGACATCCAACTGAGTCACTCTAGCTGGGCTTGAATTTTCATAGGAGGTCATTCTTGGGTCATATTCATTTTCTGGAGTCTTTAACTTGGCACTTTCAGACAAGCCAAGGCACAATGGGATTCTGACTCTAGGGCCTGAACTCCTCAAGTCACTGTCAGAGGAGTTTGGGAGCATATGGGTTAGATGTTGCCTCATCCACAGCCCTATGGGGCCTCCCACTCACAGGGGCAGGTTCAAATCCCAAGACCCTGTTGGTTTTAAGCAGAGTTGTTGCCCCTTCTCCTCCAGGTAAATGTCTAGCCCAGATTCTCCTCTGCCCCATATCAACTAATCCCTGTGACTGCTGTATCCCCTTGGAAGATTTAATTGGCAGAGCAGAAACATCATTATACATATGCACACAGCCAGGAGGTGTATATTCAACCCGGCCCCAGTGACTACTGATGTCCCCCTCTCCGCAGGGAGACAGCCTTTCATGCATCCCAGAGGTCTCAGATCTGATAGCTTTTATTTTATTTATTTTTTAAAAAATATATTTTACTGATTTTTTACAGAGAGGAAGGGAGAGGGATAGAGAGTTAGAAACATTGATGAGAGAGAAACATCAATCAGCCGCCTCCTGCACACCCCCAACTGGGGATGTGCCCGCAACCAAGGTACATGCCCTTGACCGGAATCGAACCTGGGACCCCTCAGTCCGCAGGCCAATGCTCTATCCAATGAACCAAACCAGTTAGAGCTGTGATAGCTTTTAATATTCCAAATAATAAAATAGGATAAATGTGAGCTGTGTTTTCACAATACCATTCTAATAGTGTTTGGCCTGTGTGTTTAATCAAAGTACATCTTTTCTGATACATATACATCTGCTTTTCACATTCTGTGAATTGCTCAAGTTAATGTGTCTAGTTTTGCATTCAGGTTGCCACAAAAATCAATTATTATTCTTTTTTACTCTCCCCTTCCTATCTAAGTGGTCATTTAATTTGTAACTCTTCCCCAGAATGACATTAAGGTGCCATGGTTCTGCGGAGTGTTCCTCCTTACAAGAAAAGAACAAACAATACAAGACTGAAATTTTTCTGACACACACACACACACACACACACACACACACACACACACACATCATTGGGGTAGGGAGGGTTTGAGTCTTCTGTTCTCTGAATGTAGAAAAGGGTTACCTCTATTTCCAGGTAAATTTATAGGTAATAATAGATGTCTTCTATAGGGCTAAGTTCTTTTTCTTATATAATCTCATTCTCTTCAACAATTCTGTAAGGCAGGTACTACTAGCATTCCCATTTTACAGACAAAAAAACTGAGGGCCAGAGAGATTGTAACTTGCTCAGGTTCATATAGCCAGGAAGTGTATATTCAAACTGACATCTGTATGAGTCTAATTTATGTGTTTAGTTTCTGTGCTCACAATGTATGAATCCATTAAATCCCAAAGAGCCTCCTGTTCCCTCACAGTATAAAGCTGTCCTTCACTTTCTGTCGGGGAGTGTGCGTGGTGGGGCCCGGGAGATGGCTGGGTGTGCAGATTTCTCCTTCCCATCTTCAAGATCCATTGATCTCTTTCCTTGGCCAATCTCCTGCTACTAACACTTCCTGCCACCACTCCAATTTCTCTTTTTATTAATGTCTATTATACTTTGAATGTGTCACCAATTAAATCTTCCAAGGGGATAGGGAGTGAGAAAATGACTTTCAAGTGTTGAATAAAATTTCAGATATTGCATCAATCTTATAAGAAGAAGGGGGAGAGTGAGAGGGTTGGTCAGTGGATTCATGAATGCAAATCACACATTGTGGTTTAATTTTAGACCTTTCCACTCCATGGAACCAACTCTTTCAAAGGTCACAGTTGAGTACAGAAGCCTTACTGCTGTGTGCCAAGCACTCCACAGTGTGGCACCAATCAACCCTGAACTTGCAGCCCAGGAAACCAGTGCCAGTTCTGGAAGATATGTACCTTTTTATGCCTTTTCTGGTGCCCCATCTTCACCTGGTGTCACCCCACACATCCTACCTATCTCAAATGGCACTCAAGGGGTCATTGTTATTGCCTTTGAACACTTCTGTATCTTTGTGTGTGTGTATCATATATATATATATTTGACTATTAAAAAATATTCTTTACTCGAATCTCATGAGAAAGTTTACTCCCAGGGCAAAGAAGCCAAGCCACACAGTTGCTACCAGGCTTCGCCAGCAATACCTACAGAATTGGGGTGCATTCCTTGAGTTGAGGTACCTACCGGTGTCTAAAGGTTACTTTCATGCCAGCTCTCAGGAAAGTAACCTTCATTCCTTACCTGGAAAGACCGTCATGAACTACATGACCAAGCAATTTACCAGGCTATTTATCCAAGGGGCTTATCAGCTTCAAAGTCAGTCTTCATTCCTTAGAGCTTTCTGGTGACATCCAGAGTCCTGGCATGTGTCTCTCAGACATGACATTCCAGTAAAGTTTATTTTACTTTATTATTTTATTTTATTTTATTTTTTACAGCTGTTAATACCTATTAATTCCAGAATGGTAGTAAAGTGAACATGATTATATATTTGTGTGTTTCTCTGTACTTTTACAATTCTATAATTAGACATGTCAAACAAGACAAAAGGGTTACTAAAGTGACATATCATTAAATAAAGAAAGAATCTCAAATATATTAATGTCTACTTTAGTAAATGTAGAATAGTGAATTGAAGCATTTATCCAATAAGTATTTTTTTGTTTCTTTAAATTTTTTTATTAAGTTATTACATATGTGTCCTCATCCCCACATTATCTCCATCCCCCCGCTCATGCCCTCACCCCCCTGTTGTCTGTGCCCATTGGTTAGGCCTATATGCTTGCATAGAAGTCCTTTGGTTGATCTCTCCCCCTTACCCCCACCCTCCCCTACCTTCCCTTAGGTTTGACGGTCTGATTGATGCTTCTCTGTCTTTGGGTCTGTTTTTGTTCTTCAGTTTATGTTGTTCATTATATTCCACAAATGAGTGAGATCATGTGATATTTATCTTTCTCTGACTGGCTTATTTCACTTAGCATAATGCTCTCCAATTCCATTCATGCTGTTGCAAATGGTAAGAACTCCATTTTTACCGCCACGTAGTATTCCATTGTGTAGATGTACCACAGTTTTTTAATCCACTCATCTGCTGATGGGCACTTAGGCTGTTTCCAAATCTTAGCTATGGTAAATTGTGCTGCTATGAACATAGGGGTGCATATATCCTTTCTAATTGGTGTTTCTAGTTTTTTGGGATATATTCCTAGAAGTGGGATCACTGGGTCAAATGGGAGTTCCATTTTTAGTTTTTTGAGGAAACTCCATACTGTTCTCCACAGTGGCTGCACCAGTCTGCATTCCCACCAGCAGTGCAGGAGGGTTCCTTTTTCTCCACATCCTCGCCAGCACTTGTTGTTTGTTGATTTGTTGATGATAGCCATTCTGACAGGTGTGAGACAGTACCGCATTGTTGTTTTGATTTGCATCTCTCGGATGATTAGTGACTTTGAGTATGTTTTCATATGTCTTTTGGCCTTTCTTCTGTCGTCTTTCAAAAAGCATCTATTTAGGTCCATTGCCCATTTTGTGATTGGGTTGTTTATCTTCTTTTTGTTAAGTTACATGAGTTCCCTATAAATGTTGGAGATTAAACCCTTATTGGTGATAACATTTGAAAATATGTCCTCCCATGCAGTGGGCTTTCTTGTTGTTTTGTTGATGGTTTCCTTTGCCGTGCAAAAGCTTTTTATTTTGATGTAGTCCCATTTGTTTATTTTCTCTTTAGTTTTCAATGCCCTACGATCTGTATCGGTGAAGAAATTGCTTCCGCATATGTCTGAGATTTTACTGCCTGTGGATTCTTCTAGTATTTTTATGGTTTCCTGTCTTATGTTTAAGTCCTTTACCCATTTTGAGTTTATTTTTGTGTATGGTGTAAGTTGGTGGTCTAGTTTCACTTTTTTTTGCATGTATCTGTCCAATTTTCCCAACACCATTTATTGAAGAGGCTGTCTTGACTCCATTGTATGTTCATGCCTCCTTTGTTGAATATTAATTGAGCATAGTGGTTCGGGTCGATTTCTGGGTTCTCTATTCTATTCCATTGATCTATATGTCTGTTCTTGTGCCAGTACCAGGCAGTTTTGAGAACAGTGGCTTTGTAATACAGTTTGATATTTGGTATTGAGATCCCACCGATATTGTTCTTCTTTCTCAGGATTGCTGCAGCTATCCGGGGTCTTTTTTTTTTTTATTCCAGATGAATTTTTGGAAAGTTTGTTCTAGGTCTGTGAAATATGCCATTGGCATTTTAATGGGGATTGCATTGAATCTATAGATTGCTTTGGGTAGTATGGACATCTTCATGATGTTGATTCTACCAATCCATGAACATGGTATGTTCTTTCATCTGTTTATGTCTTCCTCTATCTCCTTTTTCAATGTTCTGTAGTTTTCTGCATATAGGTCTTTTACCTCCCTAGTCAAGTTTATTCCTAGGTATCTTAATTTTTTTGGTGCGATGGTAAATGGGATTGCTTTTTTAGTCTCTCTTTCTATAAGTTCACTATTGGTGTTTAGAAATGCCATAGATTTCTTGGCATTAATTTTGTATCCTGCTACATTGCCGAATTAACTTATTTAGTCTAATAATTTTTTGATGGAGTCTTTAGGGTTTTCTATGTACAGTATCATGTCATCTGCAAATAAGGACAGTTTTACTTCTTTTCCAAATTGGATGCCTTTGATTTCTTCTCTTGTCTGATCGCAAAGGCTAGTATTTCCAGTACGATGTCAAACAGGAGTGGTGAGAGTGGGCATCCCTGTCTTGTTCCTGTTCTTAGGGGAAATGGTTTTAGTTTTTGCCCATTGATTATGATGTTGGCTGTGGGTTTGTCACATACGGCTTTTATTATGTTGAGGTATAATCCTTCTATTTCCTCCTGAACATTTTTATCAAGAAAGGGTGTTGGATTTTGTCAAATGCTTTTTCTGTGTCAATTGATATGACTATGTGTTTTTTTTCTCTCAGTTTGTTTATGTGATGTATCACGTTTATTGATTTGCGGATATTGAACCATCCTTGCATCCCTGGGATAAATCCTACTTGGTCATGGTGTATGATCTTTCTGATGTACTGCTGGGTCCAATTTGCTAGGATTTTTATGAGGATTTTGGCATCTATGTTCATGAGGGATACTCTTCCATTGTGTTGTCTTTATCTGGTTTTGGTATTAGGGTGATGCTGGCTTCATAGAATGTGCTTGGAAGTGTTCCTTCCTCATGAATTTTTTGGAATAGTCTGAGGAGGATTAGTTCTTCCTTGAATGTTTGGTAAAACTCCCCTGTGAAGCCGTCTGGCCCCGGGCTTTTGTTGTGTGTATTATATTTTACCGACAATTGCAGCTATTAATTTTCTTGCCTTATTTCCCTAATTAGACCATGAGATCTTGGAAAGCCAGGACTATTTCTGAGTCAACTCCAAATCTCCAGTGCATAGTAAAGGACCTAGTACTTTCCAACTCCTCCAGGAATTAGATACATGGATCAAATTAGGAAAATCTACATTGTAACATGTGTCTGATTGTGCTCTTTATTCTGGGGTCATACCCCTTTGCTGGGACTGACTTACAGACCATGAATGATGGATGAATGATTACTATGATGCACGTTTCTATGAAAGAGAGGCTAAGGGGATAGTTGGCATAAGGAGCCACAAAAAGCCCTGATTGCCTGCCTCCTTAGGTTTTTATTGGCAAACAGCTTGAACTAAAATTAACTAGTTGATACTATCAGCAGGGTGAGCATCCTTGAGAAAACACATGCATCTGTAGTGTCTTTAAAACAAGGATGTTTTGAAGTCTAAACATAAAGACTCTAGTAAAATACCCGGGGCTCAGACTTGTTTGGAAAAGTCAAGGCAGGGTCTGCCACCTTCAGCAAGGTCCCCCAGAGGCCTCTGACCTTTCAGAGAATCCTTCTAGCAGACATTCCAACTAAGTCCCGTGCTTCCCCATACTCCTTCATTTTCCATATCTCTCCTTCCTTTTGGCTTTAGGTGGAAGAACAGGTGGGTAGAGTACACATAGAAATGATGTTTCTGCTATGCCTCTAAATTTTGTAGTGCCTGGTTTACCTTCATAGGGAAGGTGGCCCTATATCACTCTAAACAGAGACTGATTTTATTGTTTTCTGTTACTTTTGTAGTGTCTAATTGTTTTCAGTAGACACTTTTTCTGGAAAATACCCTAGAGCTCATCATGTATATATGGCTGGATGAAGAAGTACTATAAGTCACTTTGTAATTCTGTAATTCTATGTTAAACCAGATAATCTGTAAATTTTTATGTACAGCTTCATGACTAGGTTGACATCTCCTAGAATCGTTTTTTAAATTTTATTTTTGGACTCTCAGTTTCATTCTATTGATATATATGTCTATCCTTATGCCATTTCTACAGTCTTGATAACTGTAGCTGTGCAATAGATTTAAAAAATGTATTTTTATTGATTTCAGTGAGGAAGGGAGAGAAAAAGAGAGATAGAAACATTAATGATGAGAGAGAATCATTGATTGGCTGCCTACTGCATGCCCCACACTGGGGATCGAGCCCACAACCTGGGTAATTGCCCTGCCCAGAAATTGAACCGTGACTTCCAGGTTCATAGGTTGACACTCAACCACTGAGCCATGCTGGCCAGGCTATGCAATAGGTTTTTATTTTGGTTTACTTAATTTTTCAATTACAGTTGACAATACTATTTTATAGTAGAGGCCAGGTGCATGAAATTAGTGCACTTGTGGGGGGTGTCCCTCAGCCCGGCCTGTGCCCTCTTGCAGTCCAGGACCCCTAGGGGGATGTCCGCCTGGGGGATTGGGCCTAAGCTGGCAGGCAGACATCCCTCTTGCAGTGGGGATCCTTTGCTTCTTACCACTTGCCTGCTTGCTCCTTTCTGCTTGGCTCGCTGATCCTTAGTGGCAGGCTCCTTACCACTCTGTGCGCTGTTCCTTAGCGCTGCCACGGAGGCAGGAGAGGCTCCCACCATTGCTGCTGCACTCGCCAGTGGTGAGCCTGGCTACTGGCTGAGTGGCCGCTCCTCTTGTGGGAGCCCACTGACCACCAGGAGGCAGCTCCTGCATTGAGCGTCTGCCCTTGGTGGTCAGTGTGCATCATAACGACCAGTTGTTCTGGGTGTTCCTCTGTAACGGTCGCGTAGGCTTTTATTATATAGAGTAGATTCTGGTGTATGGCATAGTGGTTAGACATTTATATAACTTACAAAGTGATCCCCCTGATAATTATAGTACCCACCTGGCATCATACATAGCTCCTAGGATCTTTGTGGGCTGTGTTTGGAAAAGGTAGTGATGATCTATCTTTGCTCTCCTCCTGGGAAGTCACATTATCTCTGTCCTCACACATTTGTTTACGAGAGAGGCTTAAATTGGGGAGGCCACATTGTAGAGTGAAAAGATCATGACCTTTAGAGTCAGACTGAATATAAACTCCAATTCAGCCACTTAGGAATGTCACTTTGATCCTCAGTTTTTAATCTGTAAAATGTGATTATACAATGGAATATGTTTAAAGTGACTGACAAACTCAAGTCAGTGTTCAACTAAGGCAAATTCTCTTCTCTCTAATTATAATTAATATTTCTCAGTTTCTAAAGTATAAGAAATTCATCAGCTACATTTAAATAGTAATTTATATGGCCCGTCATGAAGCTGAGGAGGACTTATGTGAGTATAGCACAAACTTTTAAAAATTCAACTTTATCTTATGAAGATGGTATTTAAACCTTTAATAGACTTTTCCGTGGGTGCAGATAAACACATAAATGTGTTGCTCTTTCCCATAGAAAGTTTTGGATATCATGAGTTGCTTGTTTTTAGTATAGATCACATTTTTAAAATATTATGATTATTTATTTTTTAAAAATTTAGCATTTTGTTTACTGTTTTTAGATTAACATTGTCAGTCAATACCACTAACCATTAAGAAGCATAAAGGTAGGAATCAAAGACTTGAAAAAAAATTTTTTTAGAAAAGAAAAATGTTAATGTAAATATTAGGCTAATATGAATATAAATAATGAGCTAACATGCCAAATTTCTTATTTTGCTTTTAAAAGTGAACACCACACAATTAGTCATATAATAGATTATAGATAAGGGAAACTTAATTTCTTGGATATAAACGAAATCAGAAACATTTAAAAATAGTTATCTTACTGTCTAAAAATAGTATAATATTGAAATGGTATTCATTATTTTCTTCTTTTTAATTTTTTTATTGATTAAGTTATTACATATGTGTCCTTATCCCCACGTTACCCCCCCCATGCTCTAACCCCCCTCTTGTCTGTGTCAATTGGTTAGCCCTATATGCTTGCATATAAGTCCTTTGGTTTATCTCTGCCCCTTACCCCCACCCTCTCCTACCTTCCCTCTGAGGTTTGACAGTCTGACCGATGCTTCTCTGTCTCTGGATCTGTTTTTGTTCATCAGTTTATGTTGTTCATTATATTACATAAATGAATGAGATCATGTGATATTTATCTTTCTCTGACTGGCTTATTTCACTTAGCATAATGCTCTTCACTTCCATCCATGCTGTTGCATTATTTTTTTGATAACCGCATATGTTCTCTAAGTCTGAAGTGAATTTTTAAGGCAAAATGTAGAAAACAATCGACATTATTTCTTTGATTTAAAAGATTTAGTAATACACACACACACACACACAGACACACACAAGAAAAAAAGAGAAAATAGTAGAATGGTATTAAAGCTAAGTGAAAACAATAGAACCAGAGAGAAGAGCAACTGTGAGAAGATTCATTTCCCAATTATGAGGAAGCAGCCTCATTTTAATGTTGGCAAAATTATTTGCTATCATTAGTTCCAAGCTAAAGTAATGTTGCTTAGAGCTGTACACTGTTAGGATGCTGGAAAACCATTCCTTAGGGGAATTGGCTAGAGCTAGAGACTTATACTGTGTGCATTGAGTGCCTATCTTGGCACTATCTTGTTTTTCCCTTTTTTTTTCTTTTTTTTTAAATTGCTTCTGTTTAAAATTTGATCGCCTTAACTACTGTAAACATAGCCTATTTTTGTGCTTAAGATACTGAATGGAAAACTCCATTGTGTGTTGCTGGACTGTTTTGGAAATATTTGGTCAAATGTGTGTTAATTTGGCTGTAATGGCATTTAAAGCAAACAAACAAACAAAAAAAAGCTGTGAAAATGGCCTTGGAGCATTATCTTTAGTTACTTGAAGAGTTTCTAGTTTTGTTTTGTTTTTAAATACAGTTTATGTTAAAGTAATTTTTATTAATTTAGAGAAGACAATCAATGTCTGTGAGAAAACGGACTTTCTTTTCAATTTTCTTTTTGTGGTCATTGTGAGTGATTACTTTTTCCTCTTAGTTTCACCTTCTTCCTTTGTTCTAAAACTTAGACTGACATCTAGCTTTGACAATCATAGTATGTTTTATTTTCCTGAGGGGGGAATAACGTATAATGCTGTTTAGTTTTGTACTGTTGGTGTGTTGGTGAATTTTTAAACTGTGTGCTAACTGCAATAAATTATCTTGGGTTGTCCTATCTTGGGTTGTCCTTGGACAGGGATGGGGTGCAGCCTATGCGCTGCCTGTCCAGCCAGCCTGCATCCAGAATTTAGATACAGTAAGAATCCTGTGCAGCTTTGACGCTCTCTCTAATTTATATAGACATGCTGTGGAGGTTTTGAAGGGGAAAAGACCACTCTTTAATGAGGGTCTTCACGGAGGAGATGAGATAGAATTGGGTCTTAAATGATGAATACTATTTAGCTCTCCAGTGGTTACAGTGGGAGGGCTTTCCTTGCAGAAAAACAAAATCAACAAAGATAAGAAGATGGGAAAACATTTGGATAGTTGGAACAAAATGTATTTAGAAATGAAAAAGCCATAATTTCATAAAATAAGAAGCTTTCAGGTTTGAATTAGTGAGCTGAGTGCTAAAAGGTGTGCAGTACCAACATCTCAGAACCATTGTGTTGGGCCCTGGAGTAGACTCATGGCACACATGTTTGCTCCTTGCACACCCAAAGCCTCCTGGTGCTCCTTTCATCACTGTAAAGCTCCTGGGCCAGACCTCAGAGCTGCATGTGCAGCCAACTGCAAAGTAGGTTACGATTATCTTTAGTCAACCCCATGCCTTTTCTTTCCAGAGCCTTCCTTATTTTTCCCCTTCCTCCCAAGACACCCACTGTTCTGTGATGCTTTTCTAGATCCTCTCTCCAGAATTAGGCTTGTCCACTGAATTCTGTTTTTATTAGCAATACCATGCCTTGGGTGTTTGGTTATGGGCAAAGCTGTTTTAACTCGGAGACTCATCTGTGACAGGCCGTTGGGGGAGGCAGCATTGACTGGTGGGGGAGGAAGAATATTGGGCTTTTCCATTCCTCAGAAAACACCACCTTGGAGCCAGGCAGACATTCAGAGGAATGCTGGGTCTCCCCCTGAGAGGAAGGCAGGGTCGCAGTGGATGTTGAGCGTTTCTCTATGCCACGGGAATGAAGCTGTTCATGCCACATCCTCCCAAGTGTGGCTCTTCTTTGGGCCTCTCACGTGCAATCCTCTGAGCCTGACGGTGTGAGGGGGAAGCTAAGAGCCTGGAACAGAACTTGTCGCCTGGAGTATCCAATAGTAATTGGTAATCAGAGTGCACTTTGTGTTTGAGACCTATTTGATATTTGAGAGATTTGGAATATGAATGTTTGACAGACTGAGATGATTGATGACATGTGATGTCTCAGGAGAGAAAATGTGCAAGGCTGGAACACATGTTGTTTTTCTGACAGGGGACTTTTAGATGAAGACATTAGGGAAGCATAAATATGTTTCTTTAACTGACACCTTGGTTTTTTGGTCTTTCACCCTGACTGACAAATAGACCTCCCAGTCTCCCTGCCGAACCCCTCTCTGGGGAATAAACCGATTGTGCATAGCCGTGAGCGTGGCTTAGGTTTAGAATCCGGCTTGCTTTTAAATCAAGCGGAGCTTTAGTTTCAGTTATTTCACTGTGAAACTGTAAAAATTGTGATTGGAAAATATTTTCTTTCTCTACTTAAATGTCTTTTCTCCTTAAAAGTTAAGCTTATTTTAAAACGAAAATTTTTTTCAAGCCTCATGAAATGAATTCTGATGTTTACAATTCTATGACTACTTTGCTGGAGATTAAAATCTCTGCTTTTCCAAGATTTCATTAACCAAGGTAACAATCGTGGTGGAAAGCTTTTGCGGCACCAGCTGCGTTGATGATTATTAGTAAGCAAATTCCTTTCAAGGCATCAGTCATTTTAGGTGCAGCTGGAGAGATGAGCAACAACACTTGTTAATTGGGTGGGGGTGGGGGTGGGGTTTCCAATTATAAATTGAGCTTTCATTCTTTAATTCAGGAGAATGGTTTAGTAACTTATTTTAACTTTTTGCTTCTGAGTGTGATAAATGAGATTTTCAGGGCCACTGTTCATCATGTTTCTTGGTTATAGTAGTTATTCTCCCTGCTCCCCGCCCCCCAATGCAACCCAAAGAATGCTTTTGTGATATTTTCTCAAGGAGGCTATAAAACTACCATGGAAACTTTCATATATTTATTCATTGACCAAAAAAGTTATTGGGTGCTTCTATTTTACTAGGCACTGTGTTAAGTATACTGGAGGAAGAAAGAGGAACTGGGCACAGATCTGCCTTTAAATTACTTATAGGCCAGGAGGGGAGGTAGCATCCCCCGCCCCCCGGCCAAGCACATCATACTAACATAGATATTTATTTTATCCTGCAGAGTTGGGCCCAAGGCCATTGCTCAATCAATGCTGTTTGGCTGAGAATTAACTAGAAGAGATCATGGATGCCATACTGTCCAATTAGTCCATGTCACCGACGAGGAAGCAGACTCAGAAAGGCTAAGCGACACGCTCAAGGCAACACAGCTAATGAGAGGCCAAGGGAAGACGAGTAATTCTGCGTCTCAGGCGCTTCTGCTTTCTAAAGGAGCTGCGTTTCCTGCTTTCACTGCATACAGATTCAGATTCATAACCAGCCTTACGTCGGTGACTTACCTTGAGGACTGCCATGCTCAAAATAAAGTTAGAAGTTGGGGACTCTGGATTGAGTTAATACAAAGAGCTCACACTTGGCTTTTGTACCTTACAGAGTCTCATTTCAAATATGTAACTATTTCCCCTTTCCTTCAAAATTATTTTTGCATGTTATAGTTGTGTCCTTAGAGATGAAATTGGTAAGAAGATTGAAGTTGTCAGCTTCAGGACCTGCCAACCCTGCTACCATATGTAATTATTTTTCAGTGTGCAAAGAATATGATTGAGGCAGTACGAGTGTGGAAAGAAAAGGGGGAAAACAATTCAGAAAGTATAAGTGTTCATGATCACTTCCACATTTTTTTGCTTTTAATTAAAAATCAGGTTGAAATTATTTCTGGTTTGAAATCAGTCTTACTCATTGAACAGTTATTGCTGAATTCTCCAGTTTCAACAAACTCCTCTCACAGGCATCACAGTAGGTCTGATGCTAGACTAATGTGTGTGAAATAGATTTCTGACAGCCGAAATACCTAGACCCATTTGGGAGAATACATTTTCTGTATATGTATGTTTTCCCAAATGTAACACAAGACCTGCATATTTAAAATACATAAGAAGCAGCTACAAAGCCCATTGCAAAAGTAGAAAGGGAGAAAATCAATATTCCATTAGCTATAACATTACACAGAACTTCTATTCATAGATAAGAGAAAACTCCTTTTTGAGTGCATCTTTTGTTAAAATAAATAACTAGCTTTGCTTTAAAATCAATTTTCCCCTTTTACATTTAAGTTCTTGAACCTTTAAAACTGTATACATAATGACAGAACAGGAACTAAAATAACTAATACCACTTGTAAGTTGCAATTATCATGTGCTGCAGTTGTTTTTTTAAATCAATTCTCTAATGCTATCTCTGGTGGAGTGAAAGGTAGAACTCAAATGAACATATTAAATTCAACACTACCTTGCTATTTGAGAAGTTAATATTATAAGAGCTACTTTTCTTTCATTGTCAAAAGAAAGTAGTGGCTATCTAATTAGAGGAAAGGGGTATCCTGAGCATATTGTCAAATTATTGGTTAAATAGGCCTTTGTTTCTCTCTGACTGAACTCAAACTGTCTCCTCAGAGAGGAATGGAGATGTGAGTGTCTGAGGTGTAGGAGAGAAGTGCACATCTTTGCACAGCTTTCAATCTACTTCCATTTATTCCATTCTTCTTCTTTCCTCCAATTCTCTTTTGTCCAAGGTGTGACTTGGATAAGCAGAGTGACTGCATGGGTGAGAAAGGAGAAAGAGAGGGAACAACTCAGGGTCCTTCTTGGGAGGAGCCTACCAAAGTTGATCTTCTGAAATCAGTTACAAACGTACAGAAACTTCATCGTTTTCAGTATATTCTGCTACCGATTTCTGCGAAGGCAAATACCTAAGACATGTTTGTCACTGAATATTTGACAATTTGCTTTTAAACAATCACATTTTGCTTTATTAATACTTTCCCTGTGAATATCTTCCAAAATTTATAGAAATTGGAGCACAATCCCATAGATGACCAACCTCAATCTTAGGCCTCAGTTGGACCATAGGTTTGCTAGGAGGTCTTATAACTGGCAGAGGTACAGGAGATGTCTGGGTATGCACTCACTATGCCTATTAGTGAATCCCATGGCAGGAGAAGAGGAAGCACCCCACCCCAGGACAAGCCAGCTAATCATCAATTCCCAAACCAGCTGGTGCTCCATGCCAACTACTGCACAAGAGAAAAAGAGCCCATGATGAGAAACACTTAAAATGATATAAATTATTTATGTGCGAGAGGAAAAAGTCAGCAAAAATGTTCTGAAAGTACTGATTTTTCATCTTTCTCTTTGAGTAGGGGTTTATTGTTGGAACTATTTTATCCATCAGTTGTTACAGAAAATGTGTTTAATGGACTACAAGTTTTCAATGTCCTACAAAATGTTTGAAATTTAAAATATTTTTGTTGGCTTTAAAATTAAAAAACAAAACCCATCCTGAAAAAATGAAATTAATTAATATTAGTTTAAGTACCTCCAGAACATAACATTATATCAACTAGTCTACTGCAACTCAACCCATAAAGTTGTGATTTACGTAACTTATTTTATTATATTTGTCATTTTATGCAATGGTACCTCCAAAGAACTACTAAATCTTTCAAAGGTCTTAAAATTCTCTCTGTGTATAGAGGGATGGTAATGTTGGGGAGTTTAGGGATGGGTGGGAGTGAAGATGTCATAAAGTTTATGGAGGGGATGAAGTTTTTGGTGCAGGGAAAACTTCTTCAAAACATTGGCCAAGATTAAAAATCATGGTCTTAAATATGATAATTTCTGAGAAACTTGGACCAAATTGCTTTTTTTTTTTAAATAAACACAACTTAATTTTGAAAGAATAAATGGGATTAAACAGAAGTTGTGACATACAATTCAAACAAGTTTCAAAATTGGCAGTCATCATTCCTGGATCAATGCATTAAAAAAATATATACAGATGTGCTTTCCTTTTTTAAAAAAAATATATTTCATTGATTTTTTACAGAGAGGAAGGGAGAGGGATAGAGAATTAGAAACATCAATGAGAGAGAAACATCGACCAGCTGCCTCCTGCACACCCCCCACTGGGAATGTGCCTGCAACCAAGGTACATGCCCTTGACCGGAATCGAACCCAGGGCCCTTCAGTCTGCAGGCTGACATTCTATCCACTGAGTCAAATCGGTCAGGACCAGATGTGCTTTTCTTGGAGGAAAACCTGATATACTAAAATTGGAATTCACAAAGCAGATATGCTAAGGAGTTGCTTTATCAAATGATTCTTTGTTTTATAAAATGGGTTTCTTGCAAATTAGCTCATTTTAAAGACATGCACAAGCTTGAAGCATTTGTTTAGAGACCACTACCTATTTGAGGGTAGGATGATTATAGAATCATAAAACTCAAATTTGACATGTCTGACTTAGTCTGTTTGGGCTGCTATAACAAAATACCATGAACTGGTGGCTTATACTAAATACAGCCATTTATTTCTCACAGTCTGGAGGCTGGCAGTCCAAGATCAGCATGCCATCACGGTCAGGTTCTGGTGGGAACCTACTTCCTGGTTCCTAGGTGGTGTCTTTTTGCTCTCCCATACATGGCAGAGGGGCAAGGGAGCACTGGGGGGCCTCTTGTATGAGTCACTAATCCCAAACATGAGGGCTGTGCCTTCATGACCTAAGCACCTCCCCCAAACTCCACCTCCTAATGCTATCTTGGGGATTAGGGTTTCAACAAATGAATTTTGGGAGGACACAAGCATTCAGATCAAACTAAAACTAAACCTGTTGCCATCTTTCCTCATAGCCTCTACTCGTCCTATCCTCTATCTTGCCTACCTCAGTTCCAGGCACCTTTGTTCACGCAGTTGCCTAAACCAGAAGACTCTTTCCCCCACCTCTCAGTTCTTCTCTTCTCACCTTGCACTATTACTACTTAATTCTATCACCTGGGCCTCACCCATATGTCTTAAGTCTTAGAAGAATATCTCTTTGTTATGTGTTATTTTTTAGCAATCCCTTTTCCTATGGAAGAATTTTTGCAATGGGTTAGATGCTCCAAACATTTTCTATGCATCATCCTATAGTAATAATTCCAGTTTTCTTCTAATATAGGTTATCCAGGTTAGGAACCAAGGCAGAGAGAACTTATTGACAGTGGAATTGGCATAATATATATATATATATATATATATATATATATATATATATATGAAACTAAAACACCAAGAAGTGGTTTAGCTCACAATAAGTAGTCAAAAATAGATTATTTATATTTAGTTTAGGATCCTTGGTAGTGTGTTAAAGAGGGCACACACATAGAAGGCTCTTGGTTATTTAGGAAAACTGGAATTGCCTTTTCCACAGGAGACTGACATGTGCTACTGGGGCTGCCCCCAGGTCTCTAGTGATCTGTGAGTAGTTCCAGCAGGTACTCAACACCAATATCAATGGGTGGTGGAAAATAGCCTCTGCCATCACTGCAATTTGGGTGGGGGGTGAAGATATCTCCTATGGTGCTGAGGAAAGCACACATCGACCTCAGCAAGAGGGCAGGAGCGCTCACTGAGGGTGAGGTGGAATGTGTGATCACCATTATGCGGAATCCGTAAGGTTCCAGACTGGTTCCTGAACAGACAGAAGGACATGAAAGACAGAAAATGCAGCCAGGTCCTGGCCAATGATGTGGACAACAAGCTCTGTGAAGAAGTGGAGTGGCTGAAGAAAATTCAGGCCCACAGAGTGCTGTGCCGCTCTGGAGTCTTTGTGTTCGAGGCCAGCACACCAAGACCAGGGTTGCTGGGGTCGCACTGTGGGTATGTCCTATATCTGTAGGCCTTGTCTATTACTAAGTAGTTTATACACCTAAAAAAAAGGAAAAACTGGAACTAGGGAAAATTTGCCCCTCTTTTTGTTTGAAAAATATCCCGATTTTGGGAATCCAAAGGTCTGTCCTATCTTTGCCATTAGCTCACCACATAAAGTTGGGTGAGTCTCTCAAGAACATTTTCACTTTCCTTTGGGTAAATAGAAGGGTTAGACTAACTCTCTGGGGCCCTTCCAGCTTTCACATTCTAATATACTGTATACCAAGATTCAAATTTGTTGTGACAGTTCTCTTCACCTCATAAAGAGAAAGATAATAATTCACTTCTTTCCATATTCATGAAGATTAATGTCATAACAGCGCTCAGTCTTCACATTCGTTCCCTTTATGAATTGCAACCCCAGAACTTGGGCTGTGCTGGATTCATGGAAAAACAAATGCCTTTCATGCATAATGAGGCTCATATCTTGCTAATCTATCTTGTGTAAACTAAGTCCCTAAGGTATAACAGTCATTCCTAACCACACATTTGTTTAGATTTTCTGACATGGAACTGTAGTTATTTAAAAAGAGGCTTATGCTTTTATAATTCCAGAATAAGACATTGATTTGTTATTATGACTTTTCTGGAAATGATTCCATCTATTTGCAAAACCACAGTTGAACTGAACCACCTTAAATAATATAAATAGGTATCATGAATAAGGTAAAAATTCAACTGTCCCTTAGAACATGCTTTATTTTCTAGTAAATTTATGTCTATATGCCAATTAAGATGAAAGGTCAAAATTTACTTCATAATCCCAGGAAAGAATTAAGGAATTGCTGTACCTCGGAGAGCAAACTGCAAAACATGAGCTTTAACAACTAAATGCAACTTCTCCCCCTGTCCCTCATTCTGGTCTTCATGCTGGATCATTGCAGCTCTCCATAGGGGAGGAAATGAAAGCTCTCAAGTCTCAGGCAGCCCTGTAGAGGCTGCTTCACAGGACATTTCTGAGGAGATTTTGTTTCTGAGTTACAAAATGGGTAGCTCATAACAGAGCAGGTCACTGAGGGGGAAACGAAAGTCAGAGATTTACAGGGCAAACTAAAGGGCTTAAAAATTCTTCATGGAGGAGAAACACCTTATGAAGCTGAATGAAGCAAGTAGTAGAAGATTGGGCCAGGCAAAAAGTTTGAAGTGCAACTTGGCTGTATTCAATTTTTTAAAAAGATTGATCCCTTTAAACATTGGGCAACTATAAACAAGAGGTTCTCTTTAGGAAGATGAGCCATTAGCAATTGCATTGTGTGAGGGCCAAAGCTGAGTCCCTCAAGTGAGATGCTGGTTGGGTTTCCCATCCTTACCCCCTTCTCATCTTAGACCTTTTCACAGGAAATAGACTAAGTCCTACTTGTGTTATTATTGAAAAAATTAAAATGCTCAGTTAATTCAGTCTGGATAATGAATGTGGATGATTAAATTGCATTCCTGAATATAAAGCCTACTCTTGAATATGAAAAAGAATGATGACCAGGAATAACAGAAGAAATTGAAATGCCTCCCCAAATCCATACATCGTATTTTAATAAATTTTTTTTGCAGCATCTCACACTAAGCTTTTTAGCAAGTAGCAGGGGAACAGAATGGATTGACTGGACTGATGACTTCTCCAGTCCCTGTTCACCTTCCCACAGATATCCCAACCTGCAGTACAAAAGCCAAGAGCCCTGCAGCAGGAGGCATAAAGCGAAGCAGAGATCTGGTTGATTCTCAAATTGCCCTGTCAGCTCCCGGAATAATTGAGAGTCAGCTGTAACAAATCTGGTTTCCCTCTCAGGCACGAATAATGCTGGGTGTCAACTCTGTATTTTTTTTTAATGTCTCAAAAACATCCCCAATCATAAGATTTCTTTTCTATTTCTTAAAAATAATAAAATAAAGAATACACTTTTATCATTTTGGTTTCCACATTGTATTTTATCTAGAGAAATAAAAATCTTAAGAGCAGTTCAGCAGATAAACAAATAGAACTTTTCCCCCCATTTTAGTGTGACACCTGGGATGAGTATATTTATCTTTTTTTCTGACTTTTTTTTTTTGCATCTGAGAAATGAAGAACTAGTTCTGATTCATTACTTGCAAATGCATTGGAGATTTACAGCTCTGTCAGGAAAAAAAATATATAGTAATGAATATTTGCAATTGTATGCTCCCCTTACCTTCCATGGAGGAAAAATCCTTTGTTCTCTTGGCCTGAGATAGGGCCTCTGTTGTAGTAAATGAGCTGTGGGGTGGGAAGTGGGGAGGAAAATGGTAGAAACCAAAAATAGGCCAAATAACTCTGTTAGAAAGGAGAGGAGAGGGGAAGACAAAGAGATTCAGAGCTGAGGCATGGAGAGAGGGAGGAGAGAGAGAAATGAATGAATACTGAGAGGAGTTGAGTATGAGGAACAGCTGCTGAGAGGTGAGAGACAGACTTTGGAGGCTCCATGGTGCTTAGACTGGCCTCTAGGAAGCCCAATTTATGCAGGTTACATTATGAAGCTCAGAGCCCAGCATCATAAGAATGTGACAATTCTCACAACTAAATATGTACAAAGTCATCATAACTTTGTTTTTTCCCTTAGGTCTTTTCTATAGTGGATTTTTGCATTGTCTTTCATTCTCTTGAGCATAACCAAAACAACAGTGACAGACACGTTGTTTTTATAACATACAGTTTTATTGAGGATGAATTTTAATTTTATAGTCGGGGATTGGAGTGGTTCCTCCCCGGAACTCGTAAACATAATTTTCCCTTTAACATATTTTATGTATTTATAAATTTTCATTAGTTGAGAAAGCTTCTTTGGGAAAATGAACTAAGTCATGGTCTGTATTCTGAGAATGTTAATTATGCATCAATATTACTATGACTTTGATACTATACCAGTGTGATTTTTTCCCAATTTTTTTCCTTACAGAAACCAGGTTTTCCACTCATTCTTAATATAATTTAAAAATATGTATTTATCTTATTTTAAATACTCCTCTCCTTGTCATTATCCCTGTTTCATTCATTAGGTATTTTTTGCTCTTGCTGGTGCCTCACTTTTTATTCCGTTGTGTAGGTTTCTGTGCAATAAAGTAACTTTCCTCCAGTGCACAACACAGGGCTTTGCATACAGCAGGCGTTCCTGTAATGGCTAAAGGTAGACTAGTAGAGTTCCTCAACTAGTTTTAGGAGACAGGGTATGATGGCTTCTAGATGTGTCAGCTTGACTGGGCTGAACTATAGTTCTTCGTTATTCAATCAAACGCTAATTTAGGTGCTATAGTGAAGGGATCTTGCAGTTTAGAGTCCCTAGTCAGTTGACTTTAAGTTAATCAAAAGGAAAATTAGCCTTGATGGGTCTGACCTAACCAGGTGAGCCTTTTCAGAAGTCTTTCCCTGGGCTCAGAGACTCCAGCAGCAGCTGGGTCTACATTTACTCTCCCTCTTCTCTGGATCTTGGGGTGGCAACCTGCGTACAGTTTCCCCTTCTTGAGGGCCTGTGGACAATAAGCTTGAGCTTGTGCCTGTGGGGCTCCAGCCTGCTCATGATCTTTCTTCCTGACTGCAAGTGGACAGGAGTCAGCCTGTGTCCATGAGTAACAGCTTGCTCATTTCTTCCCTTTTGAAGTTGGTCCTATGGACTTTGGACTTTTTTTAACCAGCCTTCACAATCGCATAAACCACACACACACACACACACACACACACACGCACGCACGCACGCACGCACGCACGCACGCCCCTACGTATTGGTTCTTCCCAATAGGGTTGAACTGTGACTGATAGAGTGGTTATCTGATTCCTCTTCTTCTATCCCCAGTGACTTTGAATGAGTTTAGTTCTCATAAATCTTGGCCAAGCGGTTTCTGAAATTCTCCAAGTCTAAAATGGACTCACTTGCAGTAAAAATTTCAATAAACATGTAGGCTTTAGACAACCAGTGTACCTTGGAAGTTCAATGTTTCCCTTTTAATTTAAAATGTTTTTCTTTTTATTATTTAAAAATTTTCCCTTTTATCTTGATGAAAGGAAAATGGGCTGAAAAGTTTTGAGTATATTTGTCTTAGTTTCCCTCTCATGTGTCAGAATTCAGTGAGCCAAGAAACTAACCATGGACCCAGGGTAGAAAAGACTGCTCTGTTGGAGCTATAAACAGCTCCATCCCAGCTAGCGTAAGATGCTTGGGCTGGCCTTATATGATGGTGATGAGCCAGAAGGGCAGTCATCACACACTCATTTCTAAGGAGAGGTCAACGTCCTCTTCAGCCACTTTATTTGACCTGTGAAGAATCAAGGGTAAAGTAAAATGCTCAAGGGCATATAACAAGGTCACTGAACTGGGATGAGGTGGAAAGTAAGAAATGTAGCTGTTAATTGGAAAAATGGAGGAGTTATAAATAGAACTGATCAGGAACAAAATCTTTCTGTCTGTTTGGCTTCTTTCCTTCCTTCCTTCCTTCCTTCCTTCCTTCCTTCCTTCCTTCCTTCCTTCCTTCCTTCTTTCCTTCCTTCCTTCCTTCCTTCCTTCCATTTATCCTCCTCTCCTCCTCCCTCTCTTGGTTTTTTCTTTCCTTTCTTTTTTTCCTCTCTCTTCTTTCTTCCATACAGCAGTTAGGGTGAGGTAAAATTGTAATAAGATGCATCAGGAAACACTTCTCATTGACAGGTTATTAGAGAGTTGGAAGCTCAAGCCAGGCCTGGTCACGGTGGGGTTGGGGATCAACATGTGAGAAAAGGAAACAGGAATTGGACAGTTTGATCCTGTTCTGACCAGGGACTAAGCTAAAGGGATTTGCTTATCTGGATTTCTGCTTGTGTTTGCCTTGGGAAGCTGGTACTAAGAATGCCTCTAATCTGGAAGCATCCTGGGGAAGGAGTAACACCAGTGGGGCCCAGATGGAAGTGGGGGCACAGTTGGCTGTCATCCAGATCTGTGCCAAAGGCAAGAGAGAGTTTGAGGCCCGTAGCTGGCCTGGCCCAGTTCACGAGGGCTGGAGGGAGGCAAGTTCAGGTGCTGGGCCACAAAGCGCGTTTCCCTGCACTGTCTCCTTGGGAAACTATGGAGGTGAACCGGCCATGGTGCTGGAGGAAGTGGCTGCCATGTGGCTGTCAAGACAAACAGATGGTCTTGCATGAGGGACTCAGAATCCTGCTTGTCTTTTGGACACACGCTAGCGGAAAGGTGTCCTAATTCTGGAGCATAAGCTGGGCCAATAGGAAGACCTTTTCAAAGATGTCCTGTTTCACTCAGCGCTAATCCTCCAGCCTTGGCCTTATAGGAGCAACATAAACAAGGAACAGATGGTACCTAGACTTCTTTTGAGGACCTATTTAGTTTGGCATGTGGTAAAGAATAATTCTGAGGAACATTATGCTAGAGCAGCGATTTTCAACCTTTTAAATCTCATGACATGCATAAACTAATTACTAACATTCTGCAGCACACCAAAATAAAATATTTTTTTGCTAATCTGGCAAAAAATCAATTCATTCACATCGGACGATTATAGTTGTGTTGCCTGTTGTCATTTTCTTTATTTGATAATCTAAGGGAAAAAGAGGTCATTGATCCTGATTAAATAGTCAAGTGTGGCATGTTTTAATAATTCTTGTGGCACAGGACATTGGTTGAAAATTGCTGTGCTAGGGAGATTTAAGGGAGATTAAGAAGATTATTAAAATGCTCTTTCTTGGATATGACAGAGGTTTGTAACACTTTTAAATCTCTGTTGAGAAACAAAAGGATGTGTTATTAGGTAGTGTTGAATGAAATACATAGAGCAGGATATTTTAATATTAATCTATGTTTTACCTCCAGGGATAACAAATAATGGAACAATTGTGTTATGTACCCCAAAATTATAGTTTATCATAAAAGGGTCATATGCTCCATTGTCTTACAAGAGAAATTTTATTTGTGTTATAACACATTTCTAAACCTCGTGAATGAATGGTAGGAGGTGCAGTCTTTTGTAACACAAAGACCTGCTGACTAGAATTACAGTTCCCATGAAAAGGAGTATAAGTGAAATAATTTTGTTCCAACAGTCATGTCCTAAGGGCAAATGGGTCATAGGGAGTGATTAAATTGAAAACATGAACTCAGTAATAATCACTATATATCTATCCCTGTGGATGACCTCACTTTTTTCCCCTCTCAGGATTTGAGCTTTTGCAGACATTTACCATTATATCAAGAGATATAGATAACAATAACAGGGCGATTAAATATGCCATTAGCTTTTTCACCATAAAAGTATTCTCGGCACAAGAAACAACATATTGGTATCCCTATCTAAATTAAAACATTATACAGAGGGGAAAAGGATTAGATGGATGTAGCAAATACTTTGGTGGTAAGAAAAATACCATAGATCAGCAACAATAAGCTTTTGTAGTAAAAACACAAGTGCAGCAGTGATAAAAACAATGCTTTGCAAAGTTACAGGGTATCTATTTGAAGCAGAACAGCTCTTCACACAGAAAATGATGGAAACATTATGAATGCTTCCCTAAAGCAGTTATTCTGACCCGATAATCCTGAACAATTGGGCAAAAATGGGGAGATATGTTTGAGCTCGTAAAACAAAGATCCTCCTTCAGGAAATTATGTGTCTTCAGAGCAATATGACTCTTGAAGGCTGCTTATTCCAAATGCATTTTTGGAGTTCCCTTGGCTTGGGCCACAACGACACTCTGAATTTTTAATGCGAGGATTTATATCGACAATAACTATCCTGTCTATCCTCCTTGCAGCTGGGAGAAGAGGAACACCCTGGCTGACAGACTTGGCTGGCTGATTTGTGTAGGTTTCCCATGTGTTAATGGTGCACTACGACCTTGTGTGCTTTTTAGAGTCAAAATAGTGTGGAAAGAGGAACAAGAGTGGGAGCAAGACATGGGTGAAGAGACAGAGAGACACTCGAGCACAGAGAAGCTTATCTAGAGATGAGCATTCAGATGCACTGAGAAACAAACAGCACGAGCTGTGTCAGAACTAGGCCACAGTGATAGAAGAAAAAGCCAAAGGAGCTACATGAGGAGGAGATGGTGGTGTAAAGCAAGTCTGGAAACTTCCATGAGGCCAAGAAGGAAGATGTAAACACATTTGCACGAGTTTGTGTTTACGTGGGTTCTGCGTGACATTGGCTGCAGGAAGCTTTGGCTCTTTTCTTTGAAGGATTTTACTGTCCCAAACAGGTAAATACGCCTCTTTTCCTGAAAGACTCCCAATGTTTTGATTTAAGCTTTGTTGGCCCTTGGAAGAAGGACCTGGACTGAAAGAAGAGGGTGGAATTGGTGATGGAGTACTGAAGGGGAGGCAGTGTGGGGAGGAGGGACAGTGTGCTCACCTTGCCCCTTCTTCACCCTTGTGCCCCAAGTTGTTTCCAATCAACCCTGTCCAGAGACTTCTGCAATAGCTCCCTCAAGACTTGCCACACCCATTTGGGTCATCCACATTTAGCTGTTTTGGAAAACAGCCTACACCATTCTTACAGCAAGACAATGAACTTTGTAGCATCCCTTCCTTACCACCCACCTACCCACCAAATTCTCTCCAGAAAGTAGAATAAAAGGGTTGTTTAATGCAAACTGCTTATTGATTGAATAAATGAATGAACGAATGGCTTATCTTCCCCTGCCTGCTGATTGCATTTAGCCATTTCAAACTTCTGTTCTGAGCATTCTTTCTCCACTTTTCTCTCAGAGGAATTCCCGTTCTTCTCCGTGCTGAACTTTATGGTACCATATGTACAGCCCCCCAGTTAGAGTCTTCAGAATTGTTCTCTCTCTCAAACTTTAGATCTGAGTTTCTAATTGTTTGTTACAGGTCCTAAAAGTTTTAAAACCCAACATGTTCATGTGGAATAAGTTTTCTTCCTTAAGTCCGATCTTTCTTCTCCTTTGTACTGTATCATAAAATTCATGATCTTACCTTCCCCTTTATTCGCCCAATATGGAACTTTTGTTGTCATCCCCGTACTTCCTGCATCTGGTTAGTCAAGAAACCACATTCATTTCGCCTCCTCAAGATTTCTTGACTCATTCCCTCTTTGCTATTTCCATGGGTACTGCCCTAGTTCAGAACCTCATTATCTCTACATTGTCATTTGAATTACTTTCTAAAACCCCCATGGCCAGGTCATCTCCCACCTGAAGTGCTTTGCAGAGACGCATTAAGATAGAACTTGTCCCTGGCCCTCTGACTCTATGAAAGTTCCAAAAGAGCCCAGTCTCTAAGGGTGATGCATGCTTTTCAAGTGAGGATGTTCTATAAAACGTACAACTGAAAAATCCTCTAAAAATTCAATATATTCTACAGATGGAGGCGCTTCTGACTTGATTCAGCAATGACCTAATTGTCTTGGTGAGAGCTATTAATATGTTGGAAAGAATTGCTTCAGGTCCTCTCCTTCCCAGAATGAATTTTTTAAGGGCAACATTTAAAATCAAGGTCAGCTCTCAAAGGCATCATTTGCCATGGTAGCAGGTTGAGATTTTAAGCCGGTCCGATTCTGGGGTTTAAAAAAGTTTTCATGTAAAAGCTAGCTATAGTTAATTTCATTAGAATTACAATACATATAATACAAAGAGGCCTTGTGAAATTTATTTTTTCCCGTGGCAGTACCAAGAATGTCTGAAATGGTGGCCCTAAGGCACTGGGTACAACAGAAGGGGTTTCTAGATCATCCAACAGCTGTCATCTGCCTTTATAATACGTGATGCTTTTTGTTGACTTGTTTTACATCGCCACCTTGGTATCCTTTGATTCACTTTTTAGGGCTTCTTGGCTCAGGTTAGTTTTCAAAACATGTTTGTTTCAATGGATCAAAATATTTAATTGCATTAACTAGGGCTTTTGAGTTAAGTGAATGTTTCCGTGTTTTAATTTTAAGGATAATTTTTCAGCATATTTCAGCAGCTCAGCCAGTACTTAACCCCCAAACTGGCAGGCATTAAAAAACATTTGCTTTATGCTCAGTAGAGAGTAGACTTTTTTTTTTTTTTTTTTTTTAAATAAAAGGAGTTTTGGTTTTGATAAAGGGCTTGTTTTTCTTTAATAATTGAAAATAGAAACTTAAAAGCAGTAAGGAACAAGTTTTAAAAAGGGAAGAAGTTGTAGGATTCTGAGCAGAGAGAGGTTAATTCCCTGCTATGGGACTTGGTTTCAGGTGTGTGAGGCACAGAAACAGGAATGTTTGCAGTTTCCTCCAGCACTTGAGTCCCTAACTGGGATTGAGGAGGTGAAAGATCAGGCCACCATCTCTGCCCTTCATTACGCAGGGAAACCTGCCTTTGCTTAGTCTAAAGTCTGAGCATGCATGTCTCATGGAATTATTATGACTGTTGATGCTTGCAGACTCAGAAGATTACACGACTTAAAAAGCTGATTTATAGATTTATCCCACTTTCAAGATGTAACATATCAAAATCTGGTTTTACAAAACAAAAAAATTAACTCATTTGCTTTACCAAAAGAGTCACCATAAGAGCATTTAAAATTCAAACTCCCTTAGCTCATTTCAAAAGTGCTAGATTTACATCACTGCAACTACCCAGAACTATTCGAACTTAGCACAGAGTGAGGAGAATCTTCAGTAGCACATATAAACTTGGAATGAACCTGTTTCTAACTTGCTTCTGTGTATTTTTTGCATGCAACTTGTAGCATCTTCCCACCTGACTGGGCCATGTGATTTGGGTTTGGTCAATGGCAAATGTGATGCAAGCAAGGGCATGAAAAAAATCAGGTGTGACTGGGTTTGTTCTCTCTTAACACGTTTGCCTTGACATGAGAATGAGCCCAAGCTAGCTGGCTGGATGATAGGAGACACACAAGCCAGGGCCAAATTGCCCCAATTGTATAAGTGGAGACTAGCCAAGATCAGCCAAGCCCCAGCAGTCAACCCACAGACATGAGCAGGACAGCCACACTGTTGGCACATGAGTATGCACAGCTAATCTTGATTGAACTCAGCCTGAATCATCTGAACCCCACAGACTCATGAGCTAAATAGATGTTTATTATTGTTTGACACTGAGAATTTGTTATGCAGCATTATTGGGGCAACAGATAATCAATACTGCAAAGTTTGTGTTACCAATCATCTTTTTATAGATGAAGAAAATGAGGTTCAGAAAGGGTAACTAATGTAACTAAAGTCACATAAGTAAGTGGCTAGGCCAGGATTTAGCCCAAGCCCTCCTGGGGAGTACAGCCAGGAAAGGTGACATGATGAGTTCATAATCTTTAAAATAGGAAGCTTACACTCCTCTTGGCCCCGATGCCGATCCTTTAAAAACATGGTTAAATATGGAAAGAAACCCAATAGCAGATTAGTTTTGAGGGAAATAAAGCCATTAAAAATGTACTTCTTGCATTTACTAATTTTTTTCCTTTTTATGTATTTTAAGCTGAAATTGCTCCTCACTCAGGTACTAATCTCTATCTAATTATATGCTATATGCCATGAAGACTATGTAAACTCTTACGTTTCTTTGGCAAAGAAAATAAAAGTATTATATAGTTTTCTCTGTTGTCATAAATGAGCAGATTAAGCATAAGTAGGAGATTTAGCATATTTCTATTTCCCTAACATAAAAAAATAGTGCATTTGACCATCTTTTAGTATACATTTGTCAAAAATCTTTTATTATATGTAAAACCCCCCATCTCTACTCCTTATAGAAGTTTTACAATAATTTCACAGCTGAGTGGAACCCTAAACAGAGCTATCTTAGTGTAATGAAGCAGAAAACAATTGCTTCTTAACAAGACTGGTATATGGTGACAAACAGCTCATAAAAATCCCATCTGCCACAAAATGCTTCTATTTTTGTTTTCTTAGAGTCTAAATAGCAGATTTCCTATTTCTTTTCAGAAACAACAAAGGAAATATAAAGTCTTTCTGCCATTAACTTGTCCTCTGACAAGAAAAGCACTTGACTCTTAATGTACTGACATGGCTCATTCACAAGACCACACATGTCTGGTGATGCCCTTTAGACTTGCAGAATTTTGACTGCCCACTACAGGCTCCAACAGGGTCATAAATAATGCAGTGACATATCTGATGTTTTTTAAAGATCCTCACCTGAGGTGTGTGCCCTCACTGGGAATTGAACCAGCAACCTTCCAGTACATGGTACAATGCTCCAACCAACTGAGCCACACCAGCTAAGGCACCACATCTAGTGTTTTAATAACAGAGAATGGCCTGCATACCAATCAGCTTTAGGTTTTGTTTAATAAAAACAAGACAACTCCAGAGTTTGAAGAACAAAGAAATGGGACCATTAACAGAGCCACTGATTTTATGAAAAACACTTTGCATTTTGTGGAAGAGGCATTGTCATAAACTTCCACTTGACTATATATATATATATATATATATACTAGAGGCCCACTGCACGGATTTGTGCACTGTTGGGGTCTCTCAGCCTGGCCTGAAGGGATCGGGCCAAAACTGGCTTTCTGACATCCCCTGAGAGATCGATCCCAGATTGGGAGAGGGGTTCTCGGGTGATGCACCCTGGAATTGGGCTCCCTCCTCTCTGGTTCTGGGTACATTACTCAAGAACCACAGCTGCCAAGTCACCGCAGCTTGGCAGCTCCTGTGTTGAGCATCTACCCCCTGGTGGCCAGTGTGCATCATAGCTACCAGTCAGAGCATCTGCCCCCTGGTGGTCATTATGCATCATAGCTACCAGTTGGATGGTTGAATGGTTGCTTAGGCCAGTGGTTGGCAAACTGTGGCTCGCGAGCCACATGCGGCTCTTTGACCCCTTGAGTGTGGCTCTTCCACAAAATACCGACTTCTGCTCATGGGCCACGAAGTTTCAATTGCACTGTACATGCACGCCCGCAGATGGTATTTTGTGGAAGAGCCACACTCCAGTGGCCAAAGAGCCGCATGTGGCTTGTGAGCCGCAGTTTGCCAGCCACTGGCTTAGGCTTTTATATATGTAGATAGATACCTGCTTTATTTGGGTGGCTTTTCAAAATGTTTTCCCATTTCACATACTTATTTCAATCAAACAGCTTTCAATTTGTTGAAACATTTAAACTCAAATAACTTGATACAGGTTTAAAATGAAAATATTAGTGTTTTTTTCCCCTAAAATGGATCCTGTGTTCAGAAAATAAACGTACCAGAACTTTTAACAACTTTTCAAAATGCCATATATCTATAGGTGGTCTAGTATGACTTTTAAAATGCAAATACACTACTTTGTGAAAGAAATAAATCAACTCTTTCAGTTAGGATATAAAATACAATATACACTATCTTATTTAAAGACATTTCCTTTTAGAAAAAGCTAGGAAATTTTCTTGTAAAGGGCCAATTAAAACTGATATTTAAATATATTTAACTTCCAAGTAGAATATTATGAAGTTTTCTGGTCTGAAGGTATGATTGGCTTTCATGAATTGGTTGTAAATCAGCTCTCATCTTACTTGATATCAGGTGGAATTTTATTTTATTTGTTTCTTAAAAATATGTTTTTATTGATGAGAGAGATAGGGAGAGGAGAGAGAGAGAGAGAGAGAGAGAGAGAGAGAGAGAGAGAGAGAGAGAAGGGAGAAGGAGAGAGAGGAAGAGGAACCCTGATGCGCAAGAGAAACATCAATTGGCTGCCTCCAGCATGCCCCCTAACTAGGAACCAAACCAGTGACCTCTCAGTGTATGGGTGACACTCAACTAACTGAACTGCACCAGCCAGGGCTGGAATTTTATTTTAAATGTTATTGCACACTTACTTTCTATTAAATGATTATTGTGACACTGACTCTTGCATTATCTCAATTATGCTTATAGCGAATTTTTGAGTGCATCCTATTACTTCTCTATAACACAGAGGGAGGTATGTAGTCTGGGAGAAGTGGAGGTCCCACAGAGGTCACACAGCTGGCCAGTGGTGGAAGACCAAGATTTTATCTCAGAGCTCTTTCCACTATGTCGTATCGCCCCATCGAGCAGCAGAGGGACAAATGCAGTAGAAAGAGGTCTGAGTGGGATCCAAGATGGTGGCAGAGTATGTGGAAATTACACTCATCTCCTCCCAAGACCAAACTGGAAGTACAACTAAATTATAGAACAATCAACATGAGTAATCAACTGAAGACTAGTGAAACAGAAGTCTTAAAACTAAGAATTTGTAGAAGACACATTGAGACTTGTAGGAAGGACAGAAACACAAAAAGGGCTGGCTCTGCTCCCAGAAGTGGCTACTGAGAATCCAGAGAGATATTTCAACCCCATGCCAGGGTCCCCAGCCCAGAGCACCAAAGCTGGGAAGAGGCACCCACATAAGATCTGGCTGTGAAAATCAGTGAGGATTCTGTCCACCAGGGAGAGACAGGAGTCTGCCAAGCCCCCGGCTTAAAGAGGTAGTACACTAAATCTCATTTGCAGCCAGACTGAGTTGTGTGGCTCTGTGCTCTGGTGGAGGGAGAGTAGAATGGACTAGAATCATGGAGACTGACTGGGGTTTGTGGCTCTAGGTAGAGAGCTGAAGGGACAGCTTTCAGGGCCCCTGTACTGAATCCTTCTCCCACGCCACAAACACCATCTTTCTTGAGTGGAGCATTTGTCTACATACAGCATAAGCCTGGGGGAATGTAATAGACTCATCTTCTGGGCTCCCTGTCACCCCACTCTGCAAAGCTCATGCCCCTTGGAGGAGTCAGCTGCCTGGGGTCAGGGTGTAAAGGTCTGGACAGACTCACAGGGTGTCAGTAACTGAATTCTGTTGCTCTGGAGTTGAGACCATCCCCTCACCTTTCCCTGAGCCTGACTGGCTCCTCCTGGTCAGGGAAATCCACTAGCCTCACCCTCCCTACTCCTAATGGCCCCACCCTGCCAAGCTCTGGCTCTCCAATAAGTCCAGGCCGAATCCAAGACAGACTGAGTTGTGTGGCTCTAGGACAGGGCAATTTTTTCCTTGCATGCCTGAGTGGTATAGAGCCTTCCATTCACATGGCTAAGTCTTGGTCTATTTGGGCCTGTTGAACACTGCTGATCTCACTCTGACGACTACCTGAGACCCCTTGCCACCCCATAGATCTGTGTGCGTCTGGTGGGTGGAAGCTAGCATTGGTATACCCTGGGATTTTTGCTGAGGAGCCTCAGACCCAGGACTGGCACCGAGTATGAACTTATATCAATCTGGTGAACACTACTCGCCCTTACCTGGTGACTCACTGAGAACCTACCTCATGCCACTCAAGTACCACCAGAGGCTCTTTCAGTGACTGAGGCTGATAGGCAGCTGGCAGACAGAGGCAGGCAAAAGAAGACCTTGGGGTGCCTTGGGCCATTTCTGATTTGCCCCTGAGATCAGTGCTAGTGGAAGCTGGCCATGGTGTGCAACTTGGTCCTTCCCTTGCACACCAGACCCAGATGAGGCTGTCACGAAGTGTGGATCACTTTGTAGCTTCAAACAGGTTGCTTAGGTCTAGTCACAGGCAGTGTCTGACATTGAACTATACCGGAGTCTCTCCCAGGAGGCCTCAGAACCAACACACTCCGTGGCCAACTTCACATCAAAGTAGGACCCAATGAACTTCACAAACAGCACATCCAAAGGGAGACTTGGCGGGCACAGACTCTTGGGGTGAATTCTGCTCTGCGTGGCCAGCACCTGCATAGTAGCTCATACACTGTGGACAGGGTTAATTCCCACAGTCAGCTAGCATGAAGGTCAACCCCATGCACAAACAGGCCAATAGCAATCAAGACCCAATTACAACAGGAGGGCTCACGTAACCCACACAAGAGACATTCCTAAAGCACTCCATTCAGGTGATCAAGGAGAAAGCACCACTGGGTTCCATAGGACACCTACTATGTAAGGACACCCTACCAAGGTTGGGAGACATTGCAAATCTACCTAATACACAGTGAGAGAATAGTTGAAATCTCCAGAAAAAGAGCTAAATTAAACAGAGGCAACCAATTTGCCAGATATAGAGTAAAAAAAAAAAGGGGGGGGGATATATGGATGCTCAAGGAACTTAGTGAGAACTTCAACAGCATGAAGGACATAGAAACCATCAAAAAAACCCACACCAAACAGTCAGAAATGAAAAATACCCTAGGAGGATAAATGTAGGTTGGATGAAGCAGAAGATTAAATTAGCAATGTAGAACATAAGGTAGCAGAAAACACCCAATCAGAGCATCAAACAGAAAAAGAAAAATGAGGATAGTTTAAGAGACCTTTGGGACAACATGAAGTATAATATCTGCAAACGTAGGGTATCAGGAGAAGAAGGGAGAGAGCAAGAAATCAAAAACTTATTTGAAAAAATAATGACTCTTCCCTTACTTGGTGAAGGAAAAAGACACCCAAGTCCAGGAAGTGCAGAGAGTACCAAACAATATGAACCCATGAGGCCCACACCAAGACACATCACAATTAAAAGGCCAAAGGTTAAAGACAAAGAGAGACTACAAGGAACTACAACCAAGACTACTTTATCCAGCAAGGGTATTAGTTAAAATTGAAGGATAAAAAGCTTTGCAGACAAGAACAAGCTAAAAGAGTTCATTACCACCAAGCCAGTACTATAAGGTATGTTAAAGGATCTTCTTTAAAAAGAAGAAAGAAAAAAGAGGAACATAGTAATAAAGAATAAAATGGCAATAAATATGTACCTATCAATAATCACTTTAAATGTAAATGGCTTAAGTGCTCCAATCAAAAGACATAGGGTAGCTGGATGGATAAGAAAACAAGACCTATATATATGCTGTCTACAAGAGACCTATCTCAGAATGAAAGATACACACAGACTAAAAGTGAAAGGATAGAAAAAGATATTTCATGCAAATGGAAAGAAAAAAAAGTTGGGGTAGCAATACTTAAATCATATAAAATAGACTTTTAAAACAAAGACTGTAATAAGAGACAAATAAAGACACTACATAATGATAAAGGGATCAATCCAACAAGAGGATATAAAGTAAATATCCAGAAATTAGTTGCATTTGTATACACTAATCATGAATTATCAGAAAGGGAATGTAAGAAAACAATCCCATTTACAATTGCAACAACAAAAAAAATATACCTAGGAATAAATTTAACCAAGGAAGTAAAAGACCTGTACTCAGAAAATTATAAGACACTGAAAAAATAAATTGAAGAAGATACAAATAAATGAAAGTATATACCATGCTCATGGAGAGGAAAAATTAACATGGTTAAAATGTAAATACTACCAAAAGCAATCTATAGATTCAACATAATTCCTATCAAAATGCCAATGGAGAATTTACAGTCTAGAACAAATAATCTAAAATTTATATAGAACCACAAAAGAGGCTGATAGCAATCTTGAAAAAGAAGAACAAAGTTGGAGGAATCACACTACCTGCTATCAAACTATATTACAAGGCCATAGTAATCAAAACAGCATAGTACTGGCATAAAAACAGATATATATATGTCTCAATGGAACAGAAGAGAGAGCCCAGAAATAAACCTATGCCTATTTGATCAATTAGTGTATTATATTTTCAGCATTCAGACATTTTATTGCATTTTTTTTTAGCAGACTAGAATATTAGGATGCTTCCATAAACCAATAAAGAATATCCACCAAAATTCTATAGCAAGCATACACTGAATACCAAAAGTGTAAAAACCCTGTGAACTTTCAGACTCAGGAACAGAGGAAAGGTTTTTCCACTCAGAAGTAAAGTAAGCTGTGTGGAGCACAATTTTTGTGTTTCCTTCCTATTTCTAATTATGGTCGATTCATATTTAACAAAGGAGGCAAGAACATACAATGGGGTAAGACAGTCTATTCAATAAAGGTGTTGGGAAAATTAGACAGACACGTGCAAAAAAAAAAAAAATGAAACTAGACCACCTTCTTACACCATACACAAGAATAAACTCAGAACAGATAAAAGATAAATGTAAGACCCGGAACCTTAAAAATCCTAGAAAAAACACAGGACATTTCTCAAAGCAATATTTTTGTGATTTATTTCCTCGGGCAAGGTAAATAGAAGAAAAAGTAAACAAATGGGACTACATCAAACTAAAAAGGTTTTGCACAGCAAAGGAAACCATCAACAAAATTAAAAGATGCCCAGCTGGGATGCTCAGTGATTGAGCATCAACCTATGAACCAGGAGGTCATGGTTTGATTCCTGGTCAGGGCACATGCTGGGATTTCGGGCTCCATCCCCAGTGTGGGGTGTGCAGCAGGCAGCCGATCAATGAGTCTCTCTCATCATTGATGTTTCTATCTCTCTCTCCCTTTCCCTGCCTCTCTGAAATAAAAACAAAAGACAACCCACTGAATGGGAAGACATAATTTGCCAATGATATATTTGATAAGGGGTTACAATCTAAAACATAATACAACTCAAAGCCAAAAACCAAACAATTCAATTAAAAAAATAAGAAAGAACCGGAAGAGACACTTCTCCAAAGAAGACATGCAGATGGCCAATAGACGTATGAAAATGTGCTCAGTGTCACTAATCATCAGAGAGATGCAAATTAAAACCACTATTAGAGGTCACCTCACACCTGTCAAAATGGCTATCATCAACAAATCAACAAACAAGTGGTGGTGAGGATGTGGAGGAAAGAAAACTCTTGTGCACTGTTGTTGTGAATGCAGATTGGTGCAGCCACTGTGGAAAACAGCATGGGATTACTGCAAAAATTAAAAATGGAACTGTCTTATGACCCAGCAATCCCACTTTTGGATATATATCTGTAGAAACCTGAAACATTAATTCAAAAAAATATATGCACTCCTATGTTCATTGCAGCATTGTGCACAGTAGACAAGATTTGGAAGTAGCCCAAGTTCCATCAGCAAACAAGTGGATAAAAATGCTATGGTATATTTTCTCAATGGGATACTATTCTGCCGTAAAAAAAGAATATCTTACTCCTTGTGACAACATGGATGGACCTAGAGAGTATTATACTAAGTGAAATAAACCAGTCAGAAAAATATAAGTACTCATATGTGGAATCTAATGAACAAAATAAACTAACAGACAAAATAGAAATAGAGTCATAAATACAGAGAACAGACTGACAACTGTCAGAGGGGTGAGGGGCTTGGCAGGTTGGGTACAAAAGGTGAAGAGATTCTGTTTAGTATACCACCCATTTTGATAAAAAATATTGAATTAGTCTTGCCACAGTAATTAGATTATAACTTCTAAAATAAATGTTATGCACACTGAAAATGAAAAAAAAGTTATTAGATAGTCCTGGTATGAATATAGATGGGGGAGTGCTCATAAGAAATAGATGGGCATGAGTGAAAGATGATTATTTTTCCAAGAAGCACCATATGTTCACCAAAATATATCCAGCTATTCCATATGTGATGTTTCTTGTTTTCTTTCAAAAATAAGGAGAGGCGTTTTGATCCACAGAGCTCAAATTCCCACTAAATATTATCTCTTTTGCTAAAAGAATCTGGCCTATTTTTTATTTGTTTGTAGATTTTAGCTATAATAGTAATTGCCTTGGAGGAAAGAATGAGCTGCTGCTGGTCTGTGTAATTTTTTAATGATACGTGGTAGAGGATACACAGTGTGCTGTGTCTTTTGATGCGTTCCAACCTCAGACTTTATTCCAGTTCTCTGGAAGGGAAAATATCATAAGCCAAGACTGTTCAAAAATGAGGCATGAGTAAATACCCACACTAATCAGAGCAGCTCATGTGGCAACAGCATGGGCTGCCCAGAAATTATCGCGGCGGAGAAGCCTGTGTTTACATCCTCTGTTTCAGAGAATGTCTGCTATATGTCTTTCCAGATTTCCTTTCCAGTCACTTCCACCCCAAGCCTCCCTCTCCCTCCTCCTTCCTTTTTGGTGTGTGAAGGCATATTGTTCTAATTTCCTTTGTGATGAACATGAGACCATACAATATTAAAACCATTCTTTTAAAGAAATAAGGACCATCAGATTTCCCTCCCAATTCCTTGCTTCTGTCTGCTGGCTTCCATTCCAGTCTGCGTCTATGTTTCATCTGCCATTTGAGATGACAGGTAGGTTTTGGAAATGCAAATTCCTTTTTCAGATGCTGTCATTCTTTATCTTTATGGGCTTCTTTGGTGGTATAAAGATAAAGACAACCATAGTTCATATTTTACAGCTCAGTGTGTTATAGGTGAGAGAAGCATAACACTGTATTACATCTCTTGTTGGCTCCACATATTATTAATTGCCTTATTATATTGCAATCCCCTTATGCTATATTTCTGCCAAAGTTGCATGAGTGAGGCAGAAAAATATTCAAGTGGGGGAAAATGAGGCTTATTTTATAAGACCATGGACACGCTTTCCTGCATTCTGTAAATGGCCAGAGTTTCCCGCATGTGGCTGTAGAGATAGATATAAACGGATAGCAGGTGTTTTAAATGTGAAGAGAAAGATGAAAAACAGATCACGCCGAATTAACAAAATGAATTCTTGGCTTTGACACTTCTCCAAAAGGAAGGAAACAGTACTGAATGAATATAAACATTCTGACACATGCTAAATAACATGAACTGCTGGGGTCCAACCCCAGCAGGTCCAGGGGTCCCCAAAGGTGTGGACGGAATCGGCGAAGAAGGAATGACACGGAGACAGCCTTCAGTTGATCAGCAGCCTAGCCAGGATCTCTAGCCAGGATCTCCAGCCAAGTTCTGGTCTGGATCGCCAGCGAAGTTCTGGTTAGGATCTCCAGCCAGGTTCTGTGTCCATGTTCTCTTGTTAGGTTCTCCAGGTTCTCCAGCCAGGTTCTGTAGCCATGTTCCCTCGCTAGGTTCTCCAGCCAGGTTCTGTCCAGGTTCTCCAGCCATGTTCAGTCACCAGGTTCTAGTCAGGTTCTCTTGCCAATTTCTGTAGTCAGGTTCAGTCCAGGATCTTTTGCCATGTTCTCTCCAGCGAAGTTCTTCTGTCTCTAGGTTCTGTGTAGGTTCTGTCTTCTTGGTTCTGTCTTCTAAGTTCTGTCTTGTTACATCTGTATTTATACCAGTTGATTTCAATCCTATCAATCTCTATTCCAAAGGTTAGGGCGTTTCTTATCTCCATTCCAGGGAGTAAAGATTATGTAGCTTAAGCATGATTGTTCGTAGTTAAAGTGATTAATTACCCGCCTGGCACTTAGTTAAGAGGTTTTATTCCCTCCCTAACTTCAGGGGAAAATCCTTACCTGGGGAAACAACCTTTCTCAGAGACCTTGGTTAAAACACATAGTGCCAAGAAGGTGAGCAAACATATTAAGAACAGTATGCCATATATGCCAGGTCCCTTGAAACAGCAAGGATGGACCCGCTCCCGGCAATGAACAGTGCTGGCTAAAGTCTCACTTCCACCGATCTTAGGGACTTCCTGGCCCCTGGCTATGACACTTATCAGAAATTCTTATTTCACTTAGGGTGAATTTAGGGTGAAGTCTCTACAAATTCAGAGGTAGATGGCCATAAGAAGACAACTAGAAGGCTGTTTTTAAAGGTTTGTTTGGGTTTCAAACTAGGCAATCGGTTGTCTTGATAGAAAAAAATTCAACCTGCCTGGAGATACTTAATAGTTTTAGGCTATTTGAAGTGAATTAAAACAACAAGAGGTAATGAGACCTTTTTACCTTCCACTCCTTCTCTCTTGGTGTTCCAAGTTAGGATTTTTTAACCTTCCTGTTACTTACAATGGAATGTGCCATAAGCTTTTCTTTTTTCCCCCTCATGCCACCCTTTTATTTTCCAGAATGAAGGACAAATAAACAACAGCCCAGAATTCAAATATGTGTGGCTCTCATGAGAGGGTGTAAATCAAAGAAGGGAGGTGTCCCTTCCCAAGAGGACCACTAAGTGGTGGGTATGCTGCAAAAATAGATGCAAGACACAAAACAGCAAGCTACTTAAGAAAAGCTCTATGGAACCAGCTGATAAATTTCACTTGGCATTTAGCTTCAACTGGGCAAAATGCTAAAGGTGATGAAAATGTTTAGTCTGATTTTTATTTTCTTCCCACAGATAAAGACTTGATCTGGTATGCTTGGTGCTAATTAAGAATTAGGCAATGTCCATAAGAAGTAGCATTATGGAGCTGTATCTCAGTCAAAGTTATTTGAATGCAAGTGACAGAAACTGACTCTTTGTAAAAAGAGAATTTGTTGGAAGGATATGGAGCAGCAGGGATATTAGAATTGGGTTCAGAGCAGGAAAAGGACTGAGGGTGCTCCAGGAACCCATGGGGTAGGAACTCTTTGTTGGGCTCATCAGGGGGTGGTGCTGCTAGAATGAATGGAGGTCAGGGGTCAAGTTCCAGGGAGGGACATCTGATTGGATCATTATGGTCACATCCTTTCGCCCTTTCTCCCATGGTTAATGCCAGGTGTGTTCCTTAATTAGTGGTCTATCCCAATGTACCCAGTGGAGGAGGGATCCTAAAAGAACAGCAGTTTGCTTTTACTAAAAGAAGGGAGGACTTCATGCCCATCTGCCTGAAGATATAATTGTCTACCACCCAGGGTAATGCACTCTTGATTTTATGATGTATATTCTAAGGCTCTTAGTTTCCAATCTATTTAGTTTGTGAGGAGAAGGGGAGGGTTTAGGGAGGGAATGAGAGAATACTCTTATCATTGCATAGTATATATAACCTGATGTTGTACAGGCAGCCCACATGAGCACCGGTATCAATGGTTAAGCTCCCAAACCGCTGGTCTGCTGCACTCAGCCCAGACGTTGAGTTTTAATCCATAGGAAGTATCATGGCGTTGGCTTTTTGCCTAATGGAGAAATCAGTCTTAGTTGCTATCCAAGTTTTAAAATTCTATTTTCGCCAAACGGAGACATTAACATGATCTCCTTCCTTGTCGAAGGGTGGGACAGAACACAAACGTAATTGAACATGAGCCCCTCTCCCCCCTGACCTGACCTCCTAGAGAGCAGAGCCACAGTTTCAGGAACCAAAGGGATACAGTCCCGAGAAGGAGTAGTAATTAGTGTCAGGTCTGTCTTGCAGAACATATGGGAGGGAAGGAAAGCCTCCTTAACAACATGGTTGATAAATACCATGTACTTACTATTGCATACGTAAAGACGTCTACTTTTGTACAGATAGTGACCAAGGCCCAGTACTAAGGTGTGAATGTTCTAGAGCAGGCTGGCCATTACAAATGCAGAAGAGAGGCTTAGCAAAATCTGAGCAAAAAGAAAAGAGGAGAAATCCAGAATATTTCGTGATGGAGACAGCTTGTCTTAGGCAGCTGGATAAGCGTTTTTGTGGACTGAGAAATAGGCATTGATTTACTAGCATTTCTCTCGAAAGGCTTTATAATTTAGTGTATTTAAATTTACATGGATTAACTGTGTAGTAAACAGTTTGAGATGTTCATTCTATATTCTATAGTAGTGGCTTAGTCTATCCCCAGTTAGCTTTCTGCTATTTTCAGACAGTTCCAGGAGGAGCTAAGAACTTGGCAGATCTCCGAATGGATCCAGAGGGCTCTGCCTTGGAACTGAATGGGGCAGGAGAAGACTGGTAGCTGCACCTGCAAAACAGAACACTTTTGAAGACTATATGGGTGTGACATAGAAAGAACAAGATCAGCTTATCCTCTGGGGCTTTGACACAACTGGGTTTAAATCCTTCCTTTGCCATTTCCCAGCATTCTGACCTTGGGAAACTCACTCATTCTCTCTATGCCGTACTTTCCCCATGTGAAGAAAGGATATGGTGATAGAGTCCCTATCCTGTGGGGACACTAGGAGATCAGGTGTGTAAGCAGTTGGCACAGCTCCTGCATGTAGTAAGAGCTCAGTCTGTTAGCTCTTGGTTTTATATGGAGACAAGAATCTGACAATTTATAGAGCAAATAATGGGAAAGTAAATTTTGAGTAAGCTTTGGCTGTGGAATTGGTAGAGGGTCTGGCTATTCATGACAAATGAGAAATGTTTGAAGGAACTGGGGATTAGTTGGAGCATTTGAGACTAAAAGGAGATTTGATTGCTGGCTTCAGAGTTGAAGGGTTGATCATAAAAGAGAGATTTGTAGGGTACAGAGGTTGGAAATCACAGGGAAGCAGATTTTGGCCCAGAATGAGGAGGCTAATATTTAGAGCTGTTCTACTTTCAGATGGTCCTCTCTATAAGCCGATAGGGCTCCTGTTCTTGGAGTATTCACACATAGGCTGGGACACACTGATGAGGGATGTTTAGAAAGGCATTTTTACCTAGAGTTGGAGTTGTTAAGCAGATAACAACTTGGTAGGCTGTTCCAACTTTTTTTGGCTCCAAAATTCAGTAAACATCCTATAAGGACAGAACAAAAAAAAGTAACAGTCATGAAGCTAGAGGAACCCCTGGTGCTTAAGACTAGTGAGAAATTTCTGCAAAGGAGGGTCTTCTTCCCCTGATCGCAGAAATCAGTGCCCCTGTATCCAGTTGCAGAAAGGTGTGGACGTTAGAGGCCTGAAGCATCAGGTGCTTAGAGCAGAATAAAGGCTTATATGAAAAAGTGGCTACACTTCTCTCATTACATCCTATTGGTTGCCAATCTTCCTTAGTTACTGTTGACTCTGAAATCAAGAGCACATATGATGTTAGGATCAAGGTTCTTGACACTATTGGATCAGACTTAAGGGATGCCAACTTAGCCTATTCCCCAAATGTCTCAACAACCATGAAGTATTATAACGTTTTTAAAATGGCTACAGAGAATTGGGAGAACGTGCTGTCTGTTTCTGATCACCACTTATCTTACTTGGAAAAAAGAAAGGGAAGGGGTGGAAGAGCAACAGCTTTTGAGGTCAAGTAGGCAAGGCCTTCTGGAGAGTAACTGGGAAAATTGCTCATAAAATGGCTTAGGTTCCTCATCTCTCAAATGGGTACAAGAATAGTACCCAATTCATTGGTTAGTTATAAAGACTGACTAAATAAAAATATAATAAAGTACTTAGTACAATGGCTAGCACATTGGAATCCCTCAATGAACATGACTTGTAATAAGCTTTTAGACATTTCTCCTGCTCTGTCATGGTAAGAACAACACAGATGGTCAACAATTTTATTGATTTATTTTTATCCTCACCAGAGAATATGTTTATCTATGTTTGTTGACTTGTTGGAGATAGATAGATAGATGGATAGAGAGAGAGTGAGAGAGAAACATCGATATGAAAGAGAAACATTGATAGGTTGCATCTTATACACCCCTACTGGGGATCGAACCCAAATCTAGGTATGTGCCCTGACTGGGAATTGAACCTTCTGGTGTATGGAAGGACGCTCCAACCAACTGAGGCACCCAGCCAGAGAAAAAATGTTAATATAATTTCAAATACTTATTACTTTTATCAATCACCTTTTAATTACTTGGGGGGGGATTAATTCAGAATCTCGCAATCTTCCTTTATGGAAATATTTACTAAATGTTAATTTATTTTAGCCCTCTTAGAGCTTTTCAAGTCTTTGATGTCTTTATTAAACTTTAGCACTTCAAATGGTAAATGCTAAGCAGTATTTATTTGTAGACATTCCTGTCATGTTTAGAGTTAAGCTGTTTAAGATAATAATTGAAAATTAGTTATAAATTATTGAAGCTACAATAGATATAGTCACCCTGATAATTAGTCATGTAAAGTGCCTTAAGAATTTCATATATCCTTAAACAGTTATACTACAAATAGGGAAGGAATGCATTGGGTTTCTTTAATAACTATGTATTGAAAAATTTGTATTAGAGACCCGTTTTTATAGACTAATAGAAAAGGAGTCCAGTGGATTCTAATTACATTTATGTTAAAAATTTCTTACTTCCTCTCAGTAATGTAAATTACTTCTTGTAAATGTTATAAAGCAACTGTTCTTTAGCCCTTACATTCATTATACACTTAATTATTACAGGAGAACATATTTTACAGCCAAATGGAAATTTCAAGAACTGCTACAAATTACATTGTGTTGTATTTTAAAAAATTGATTATTGCAATACTATAATTTCTAACCGTTCATCAAAATGAATAAAACAATACTCATGCCTAATTAAAACATCTATAATCAAGCAATATGAGGACTTAGAGAAAAAAAAGGATTGTGTTATGATATTTCATGCCCAAAGTTGCTTTGCATGGGCATGAAATATATTTTTATAGCTAAACTGTACTAAGATGTACATTAATAATGTACCTTGGTTCAGAAGTATGGATGTATGGAACAGAATAACAGGTCTCAGTGAGGGGCAGGTGGGAGGGGTCAGGAAGAAATTAACCAAAGAACATGTATGCATATATACATTGGGAAGGCCTAGGGTGGGGCGGGGGTTGGGGTGGAGGGGCAAAAAGGGAGAGAATAGGATACATCTTAATACTGTCAACAATAAAAGAAAAGAAAAGAACATACCTTGAGATTACACAAAAAACATTTTACAAAAATTCTGGAAAAGGGAAGATGCCATAATTAAATCACAGTAAATAACATAGATATTGGGTTAGTATTTGAATGAATCACAAATTCTTACTATGCAGGCTGATATGTTGACTTTTCCATAATATTTAGAAGGTTGAGAGTTAGCAAATGGAGGATGTATGAAAGTAGCTTTTTAGAAAAATAGCTTTTTATAAAATTTGTGCTCATAGTGAACATGAGCTTGTTATTAAGAAAGTATAACATGCAAGAAAGTTATATATTCATTTGTTAAATATTTTTTAAAATATATTTTTATTGATTTCAGAGAGGAAGGGAGAGGGAGAGAGAGATAGAAACATCAATGATGAGAATCATTGATCAGCTGCCTCCATCATGCCCCCTACTGGGGATTGAGCTTGATACCTGGGCATGTGCCCTTGACCAGAATCGAATCAGTCTGCAGGCCAATGATCTATTCACTAAGCCAAATTGGCTAGGGCCATTTGTTAAATATTTTTAATATTTAAGTTGTCTGTTATGTAGCACAATGTTAATTTATTTAGTGTGAATTCTAAAATATTAGTTCAATCAAGTTTTACTGATGTGATGTGTTTTTTTAACTGATTTTTAAAATGCAAATTAAAAAACCAGATATTGCCTCATCTATTAAGAAATTGAAATAACTATTTTAATATTTAATCTTTATGATGTTTGGGAGTCCTTTAATCTTCAGGCAAAGCAATTTTGTTGAGACCAAATTTATTAATAACTTAATTTTTCTTCTAGACTTGAAAGCCTTCGTTGTGCGCTGCTGTTACATAGAAACTACCTCAAACCACCAAACTGTATTACCAACATTCAAACTATAAACCTTAGCTGGAATTTTAATATCTAGATATTACTTTTGATAATTTCTGAGATATATTTATACCCATATTGATTAGGTGATTTATCACCAGTGGTTTAGATGGTCCCCAGAGCAGCTTTTCTTTCTCTTTTTCAAAGAATGGAACTAGCGTCTGCCTCTGTCACCTGATCTTGATACCTTGACACTTTCCTCACTCCCACTCCCACCACAAAAACACAAAGTCCTACTTACTACCTCAGCATTTCTTGAAAACGTGCATTTCTTTGCATTTTCCCTAGTGAGCTCTCTTCTTTTAAAAAAGAATTCTTTATTGTTGAAAGTATTACATATGTCCCATTTTTCCCCATTGAACCCCTCCAGCCCGTCCCCGCCCCCTATCCTCTCCCCCTGCCCCAGGCCTTCAGCACCCTATTGTCTGTGTCCATGGGTTATGCATATATGCATACAAAGTCTTTAGTTGAGTACCTCCCAACCACCTACCCTCCCTCCCTTCCATCTGAGATTCTGCACTCTGTTCCATGCTTCCATGTCTCTGGATCCACTCTGTTCATCAGTTTATTTTGTTACTTAGATTCCACATGAGTGTGATCATGTGATACTTGTCTTTCTCTGACTGACTTATTTCACTTAGCATGATACTCTCCAGGTCCCTCCATGCTGTCTCAAAGAGTAAGAGATTAATCTGAACCACCATGATGTTTCAGAGTTTGTGCATTGGTCTCCTTTTCTCCAGTCTTGATTCCTTCCAATCCATTCTCTGTATCATAGCTCGAATATTTCCAAAGTACAAACTTGCTTTATGTACTTCTCAATTTTGAGCACCTTCCACATCCTGTAGCTGAAATACTCTGGCTCTCACTGTCTTGGCCATCTCATCCCCAATGACTAGTTTCTCCATTCCAACTCAGCTCTGCATTCTCTCCACTACTTCACTTTTAAAATAAAAATGTCAAAATAAATTCATGCATCCCATTCTCTGAACAATGTCTTATCTTTCTCATTTACCTCTTCAGTCACCTACAGAAACAATTATATTTTTTTAAATTTAAATTCTTTATTGTTTAAAGTATACACGAGTCTCCTTTTTCCCCCATTGACCTCTTCCTGGATGCCCCCACACCCTTCCCAGCACATGCCCTCACCCCCCTACTGTCTATGTCCATTGGTTATGCTCATATGCATTCATACAAGTCCTTTGGTTGATCTCTTACCCCCTCATCCACCTCCCCCCTGCCTTCCCTCATAGGTTGGGCAGTCTGTTCGATGCTTCCGTCTCTGGTTCTTTTTGTTCATCAGCTTATGTTATTCATTATATTTCACAAATGAGTGAGATCATGTGATATTTCTCTTTCTCTGACTGGCTTATTTTGCTTAGCATAATGCTCTCCAGTTCTATCCATGCTGTTGCAAATCGTAAGAATTCCTTCTTTTTACAGTAGCATAGTATTCCATTGTGTAGATGTATCAAATTTTTTTAATCCACTAATCTGCTGATGGGCACTTAGGCTGTTTCCAGATCTTAGCTATTGTAAATTGTGCTGCTATGAACATAGGGGTGCATATATCCTTTCTGATTGGTGTTTCTGGCTTCTTGGGATATATTCCTAGAAGTGGGATCACTGGGTCAAATGGAAGTTCCATTTTTAGTTTTTTGAGGAAACTCTGTTCTCCACAGTGGCTGCACTAATCTGCATTCCCACCAGCAGTGCAGGAGGGTTCCTTTTTCTCCACATCCTCTCCAACACTTGTTGTTTGTTGATTTGTTGATGATAGCCATTCTGACAGGTGTGAGATGATATCTCATTGTTGTTTTGATTTGCATCTCTTGGATGATTAGTGACTGAGCATGTTTTCATATGTCTCTTGGCTTTCTGTATGTCCTCTTTCAAAAAGTGACTATTTAGGTCCTTTGCCCATTTTGTGATTGGATTGTTTACCTTCCATTTGTTAAGTTGTATGAGTTCCCTGTAAATGTTGGAGATTAAACCCTTATTGGAGATAACACTGGCAAATATGTTCTCCCATGCAATGGGCTTTCTTGTTGTTTTGTTGTTGGTTTCTTTTGCTGTGCAGAAGCTTTTTATTTTGCTGTAATCCCATTTGTTTATTTTCTCCTTAGTTTCCATTGTCCTAGGAGTTGTATCGGTACAGATATTGCTATGACATATATCTGATATTTTGCTGCCTATGGATTTTTCTAAGATTTTTATGGTTTTCCATCTTACGTTTAAATCCTTTAACCATTTTGAATTTATTTTTGTGTATGGTGTAAGTTGGTGGTCTAGTTTCATTTTTTGGCTTGTAATGAAATACAAGAATTTGTAATGAAATACAAGAATTGTAATGAAATACAAGAAATTCTGTCCAATTTTCCCAACACCATTTATCGACGAGATTGTCTTGACTCCATTGTATGTTCTTGCCTCCTTTGTAAAATATTAATTGAGCATAATGGCTTGGGTCGGTTTCTGGGTTCTCTGTTCTGTTCCATTGATCTAGATGTCTGTTATTGTGCCAGTACCAAGCAGTTCTGAGAACAGTGGCTTTGTAGTACAGCTTTATATCTGGTATTGTGATCTCTCCAACTTTGTTCTTCTTTCTCAAGATTGTTGCTGCTATTTGGGGTCTTTCCCCCCCCACCCCCCGATGAATTTTTGGAGAGTTCATTCTAGGTCTGTGAAATATGCCATTTGTATTTTATTTATTTATTTTATTTTATTTTATTTTTTTAAAATATATTTTTATTGATTTTTTACAGAGAGGCAGGGAGAGGGATAGAGAGTCAGAAACGTCGATGAGAGGGAAACATCGATCAGCTGCCTCCTACACACCCCCTACTGGGGATGTGCCTGCAACCAAGGCACATGCTCTTGACCAGAATCTAACCTGGGACCCTTCAGTCCGCAGACCGACTCTCCATCCACTGAGCCAAACCTGTCAGGGCTGCCATTTATATTTTAATGGGGATTGTGTTGAATCTGTAGATTGCTTTGGGTAGTATGGACATTTTAATGATATTGATTCTACCAATCCATGAACACAATAAATTCTTCCATTTGTTTATGTCTTCCTCTATCTCTTTTTTCAGCATCCTGTAATTTTCTGAGTACAGGACCTTTACCTCCTTGGTTAAGTTTATTCCTAGGTATCTTAATTGTTTTGTTTCAATGGTAAGTGGGATTGTTTTTTGTTTCTCTTTCTGTGAGTTCATTATTGGTATATAAAAAAGCCATAGATTTCTAGGTGTTAATTTTGTATCCTGCTACATTGCCTAATTCATTTATTAATTCTAGTAGTTTTTGGATGGAGTCTTTAGGTTTTTCTATGTATAATATCATGTCATCTGAAAATAATGACCATTTTACTTCTCTTCCAATTTGAATACTTTTTATTTCTTCTTCTTGTCTGATCACTAAAGCTAGCACTTCCAGTATCATGTCGGGAAACAATTCTTTGAAGACTCTGAGATTTATAACCCATTTTCTCTGTATTCCTCAGTCCTCTTTTATTTTCATTCCTCTCCTCCTTGCCCACTTTGAATCCATGATAATATTAATGATATAATTTTTTATGTAATTGAACTGTCATACTATCCCCTGGTAAATCTGTACACTCAGAAGGTCCAACCTTCTACCATCTCCATGCATATGCCCACAGAGCCTAGTGTTGCTACATGACAGGCAGTTTGGAAAAAGTATAACTTCATGATCATCACCCTCAATGCAAGCTCAGCACTGGCACACTATCCTACTACTTGCTTCTAAGGTCATTCATTTCTTTGACATATTGGCTTCCATCTTCTCATTTCTTGAACTTCCACTGGAGACCTTGGTTCAAATTCACGGAGGAAACAAAAATCATCAGCCTTTCCTCACAAACATCCATGTCTATATCATTTTTTCCTTTGTTCCTGAAATAATGGAAGTTTGTTTCTCCTTCCCTCAAGTACTTATTTTTCTACCTGTGCTACTCCACAGTAACTCCTTTCTTGACCACTGAGTAAAAATAGGTCCTCCCCTAGATCTTGTCCATATAATTTTTTTTCTATATAAACAGAATATTTGCTTTCTTCACAGAACCTTACATCTTGCAATTACTTATTCATTTATTTGTTAGTGTCTTTTACTCTAAACTACAAGCCCCACAAGGGCAAAGACATTATGTACTTTTTCTCACCACTATACACTCTGTATCTAGAATTGTGTTAGGTAGTTTAAGATTCATTCATTCTGCTTTCACCTGTACAACAAATATTCATTTAATGTGTTTAACCAGACTCTGCTAAATGTTGAAGATATAACTGTCAGCCAAGACAGAAATGGCTGCTACCCCTGTATAGCTTGCAGTCTTGTGAGGAATACAGGCAGTTACAAAGAAATGTAAGTGCTTTATTGAGGAAGTACAGAGAGCTATGGGAACACATAGATGGAAACCTACATCAATCTTGATATTGGTGGTAGGGGTCAAAGAAAGTCTCCTGGGGAAATGACATTACAGCTGTAGCTTGATGAATCAATAGGAACGTACCAGATGTTGTGTGAAGGGAAAATTGTGTAGGACATAGAAGTAATAGTATACACAAAGATTTGGAAGTGAAGGAAATCATGGTGCAATTGAAGAAATTAAAGGAGCGCAGTGTGGCTGGAACATAAATTATAAGATGAGGAGTGGTGAGAAGTAAGTTTGTAGAGGTATCATGCAGAATCTTAAACCATGTTAAGAAATTTAAACTTTTTCAAATAGCACTGAGGAGGACTGTATGATTTTTCAGGAGTTGGTCAGTATGATTATATTTGTGTTAAAAATCTCTGAGGATAAGTCGCTTGGTGAAAGATACAGGAAATTTCTGCTCAGCAACGGGCAAGATATTATGGGATGAACAATTGGGTAATAAGCATTATACTCAGATGAATAATACAATTTAAAAATGCTTATTTCATAATATAGTTATTCACTGATATTATGCACAAGTAATAGATTCACTAAAATAAATTAAATTTCTATCTTCGTGGACTCAGTCACTGGGAATAAGAATGAAGGAAGGGAAAAGAAGATTAGGGGAGCAGAGAGAGATTTATAATTTATCAAAATATGAATTCTCAGATTTCAGGTCTCAGTTTAAATGTTTTGCTTCAGCTCAATATCTTTATAGTTTAAAACACGTAGAAAACCAATATATAGTTATGTATATTAAAAAAAGATAAATCTCTATCAACCAAGTAAAACATGAAGGCAAGTTATCTGTTACTAGAAGATGCCACCACCACCCAGAGACAGCCAGGGTGGCTTGGAGACAGGGATGATGATCACATGTAGAGATAATTGTGGAGGGGTGAAGGGGCTGTACTACTCATGGTAAGGGATCTGGCTATAGTTGCAAGGGGTGGTGATAATGGCAGCAGCAACATAGAGAAAACTCCCAAGCAGTGACAGGCCTGAGGTGATGTTCTTAATGAGCTGCAGTGGGAATAAAAATTCTACTATTACTTAATAGTTATACACAGAGAGAATGCAGGTGAGGGTGGGAAGAGATCAACCAATGAACTTGTATGCATATACGCATAACCCGAGGACACAGACAATGGAGTGGTGGTGGTGGTGGTGGTTGGAGCAGGCTGGAAGAGGTTAATGAGGGAAAAGAAGGACCTATGTAATACTTTCAACAATAAAGATTTAAAAAAATAGTTATATAGTGCTTTATAGTTCTTTGTTATTTACTACTTATTTCAAAGTCACAATGGATGGATAGGATTTTCCTCATTTCACTGGCAAGGAAAACAAGATTGCAATTATGTGACTTGCCTCAATCACACCATTGTGAATGGTGGTGTAGGGATTATGCCTTATCTTCTTTTCTTCATTTTCTTCCTTGAAAGTGTTCATCTCTATTTTTTTTTTAGCTGTGCTAGTAGTCTCTACTCAAATTAACCGCAGTTTATTAAATGATCTTGAACGAAAAACAGAAGGAAAATCACTTTACAAAGCTTCATTGTAGGGGAATGAGGCATTCTATCCAAGCTAATCGTCCAAATAGAGGCATTAAAATATCATTTTTAATGAAAAATTTCCAAATATGCATTCTTATCACTTCCTGTTAATGTATTCCTTTATCTGTGGGGACACAGTAGTGCCCAGCAGATAGAATGTACCCTGTAAATATGTATTGAATTCCCATGAAAAATAAATGCTCTTGTACACTAAGGTCTTCCTGCTGAGGCTTGCAAGCATCTTTGCTGAATGACTTCAAGCTACTGTGCTTTTATTTGCTTTATTATTTCTGTGTTTTCCCTTGTTGTTAGGTTGTTACCTGTTACATCTTCGCGTTTATAACAATATCCCTCAATACTACTAATCTGCCATTTTTAACCTTCTCTGGTCTAAGGATACCAAATATTCAAGTTTTTTTTTTTGTAAATAAATCTGCAACATAAGTGACCAGAATTGAAATGCAAGTGCAAGCTTCTGTTCTAAGGTTACAGGGCACAAATTTTCTGATAAATCTGAGAGAGAGAGAGAGAGAGAGAGAGAGAGAGAGAGAGAGAGAGAGAGAAACATTGATGTAAGAGAAGAACATTGATTGGTTGCCTCTCATATGCACCCCTACCAGGATCTGCACCTCTACCAGGATCAGACCCGCAACCTGCATATGTGCCCTGACAGGGAATTGAACTGGCGACCTTTTGGTGCACAAGACCATGATCAACCAACTGAGCCCCACCAGCCAGGACCACCCTATGCTTTAAATCAAGGTAAATTATATGCAAACCTGACCTGCTAGCTTTTGTGCCATCCTTTCCATATATGGTTTTTCTTCAGCCAGATATATTCTTTTTTTTTTTTTTTTTTAAGGCATGGGTTTACATTTTTTTCTAAATTAAATCTTTATTGTTCAGATTATTACAGTTGTTCCTCTTTTTTCCCCCCATAGCTCCCCTCCACCCGGTTCCCACCCTACTCTCTGCCCTTAACACCCCCCCCCCCACTGTCCTCATCCATAGTTGTACAATTTTTGTACAGTCTCTTCCTGCACCCCCCACACCCCTTTCCCCCCCTAGAATAGTCAGTCCACTCCCTTTCTATGCCCCTGATTCTTATTATATTCACCAGTTTATTCTGTTCATCAGATTATTTATTCACTTGATTTTTAGATTCACTTGTTGATAGATGTGTATTTGTTGTTCATAATTTGTATCTTTATCTTTTTCTTCTTCTTCCTCTTCTTAAAGGATACCTTTCAGCATTTCATATAATACTGGTTTGGTGGTGATGAACTCCTTTAGCTTTTTCTTATGTGTGAAGCTCTTTCTCTGACCTTCAGTTCTGAATGATAGCTTTGCTGGATAAAGTAATCTTGGTTGTAGGTTCTTGGTATTCATCACTTTGAATATTTCTTGCCACTCTCTTCTGGCCTGCAAAGTTTCTGTTGAGAAATCAGCTGACAGTCGTATGGGTACTCCCTTGTAGGTAACTGACTATTTTTCTCTTGCTGCTTTTAAGATTCTCTCTTTGTCTTTTGCTCTTGGCATTTTAATTATGATGCGTCTTGGTGTGGTCCTCTTTGGATTCCTTTTGTTTGGGGTTCTCTGCACTTCCTGGACTTGTAAGTCTATTTCTTTCACCAGGTAGGGGAAGTTTTCTGTCATTATTTCTTCAAATAGGTTTTCAATATCTTGCTCTCTCTCTTCTTCTGGCACCCCCATAATTCAGATGTTGGTACACTTGAAGCTGTCCTAGAGGCTCCTTACACTATCTTCATATTTTTGGATTCTTTTTTCTTCTTGTTTTTCCAGTTGGGTGATCTTTGCTTCTTCGTATTTCAAATCGTTGACTTGATTCTTGCGATTCTCTAGTATGCTGTTGGAACTCTGTATAATATTCTTTATTTCAGTCAGTGTATGCTTAATTTCTAGTTGGTCCTTGTTCATAATCACGAGGGTCTCACTAGATTTCTTGAGGGTCTCACTTAATTTATCGGCCGTTTCTAGAAAATTCTTGAAAAACCTTATAAGTTTGGTTTTGAACTCTGTATCCAGTAGTTTGCTTTCCTCCATGTCTGTCATTTGTGACCTGTAGAGAAACCAAGATGGCAGCATAGGTAAACACCAGAAATTGCTGCCTCACACAACCACTTCAAAAATACAACTAAAAGACAAAACGGATTTCATCCAGAACCACAGGAAGGCTGGCTGAGTGGAAAGTCTACAACTAGAAGGAAAGAGAAAAGCACACTGAGACTCAGAGGAGGTGCGGAAGTAAAGTGCAGAGGTACGGAGGCGCGCAAAAAGGGCTGGCAACTGAGGACACGGTTGTCTTTTTCAATTGGGAGGAAGACACAAGCTCCTGACTGCTCTGAACGCCAGTTCTGGGCGAGTCTCTGGGGACCCAGACTCATACAGGGAGAAACTGGACTGTCTGGCATCAGTTGGAATTCGAGGGCAGCTTTCTCTCAGAGGTGCTTGCAACAATTACTGGGACACTGAGACTCGGGATCTCTTAGGATAGGACTGAGGATCTCCCATAGCTGTTTGCTCCGCCCTGTTGATCCCCTGAGACCCGGACCCACCCAAGCTGTGCACAGAGGCTTTTGCATATGATAGGCCTGGGATTTGCAATCTGAAAATTACCTAACAAACTGCAGCTGGGTCAGAGAGACCCAGAATATCCAAAAGAAGGCCCAAGGCCCCACAGCAGCTTGCATTGCTTCACAGCTGGGCCTCATCTGGGCACCTCCAAACCCCAAACAAAGAAGAGGAATCTGAAGATCTCTCCATAGCTCCTGCTGGGTAGCCTCAGGCAGAGGCTAAATTAGCACCTCCTTAGAGATCCAAGAGCCAGTGTACCCAGTGGTCAGAGTGCGACCATCCAGATTACAACTCCCCAAGGAGTTGTAATCCATAAGGGACACACTCAGTGTGCAGCCTCAGTGAGCACCAAAGCCCCACTGAAGCAAGTCTTGCCCCAGAAGGGTGTCTCCAGCATAGAAGTTCTCCCACCATAGTCACAGCTGATTCTCACAGCCAACTGGCCTGGAGGTCAATTCCTCCCAGTGATATCAACAGCAATCAGGGCTTAAGTACAACAAGACTGTGCACAAATCCCACAAAGTGGTGCACCAAGAGTGTCCACCTCAGGTAATTAGGGAGGCTGAGCCACTGGGCCCTATAGGACACCAAGCACAGAAAGCCACTCTATCAACCCCTGGGAAGCATAAGAAATGCGGAGACAAAGAAACAGGTCACAAATGACAGACATTGAGGAAAGCAAACTATTCTTTTTTTAAAAATATATATTTTATTGATTTTTTTTTTTACAGAGAAGAAGGGAGAGGGATAGAGAGTTAGAAACGTCGATGAGAGAGAAACATCGATCAGCTGCCTCCTGCACACTCCCTACTGGGTATGTGCCCGCAACCAAGGTACATGCTCTTGACCGGAATCGAACCTAGGACCCTTAAGTCTGCAGGCTGACGCTCTATCCACTGAGCCAAACCAGTTAGGACCAGATATATCCTTTTTCCAGTTTTTGATAACCTAACTGGTATTCACTAGCAATACTCAGATCAACTATCATTTAATTGGGAGATATGAGTTTCAGTGTTCCTTCTCCTCCACACTTCATACACAGGATGAGGCAGGAGACACCAACTCGATGAGCAAGGACTAGGTCTTTCATTTCAATGCCCAGTGCACTGCCTGCCACAAAGGAGGCGATCATTAATGTTTGCTGAATGACTTGAATTGAATAGCCATGTAGCGTGAAATGATGTATATAGCAAAGTGCAAAGGAAATCAATGTACAGATACAGGGTATTACTGCTGTTTCAGCTGATCAGGTACTTTTCTCATGTAAGGCTCTGCCAAGTCAGTTCAGATGTCTCTGCATTAGCTAGGTGCCCATCTATTATCATATAATTTTTTCTCTTCTTTTATCCTCACATGTGGGTACGTTCATTGATTTGAGAGAGAGAGAGAGAGAGAGAGAGAGAGAGAGAGAGAGAGATCCACTAATGGCCCTGATAGGAATCATACCCACAGCCTAGGTGTGCGTCCTGACTGGGAATTGAACCTGCAACCTTTTGGTGCTTGGGATAATGCTCCAACCAACTGAGCCACCTGACCAGGACAATATAATTTTTGATATTTTTAAATGAGCTTTTGATCACTAATAATTATTTATTTTTGCTATTTCTTTGAGTGGTTCTTCTTATTGTTATTCCTTCCAGCATAATTTATCATTTTAACTTATTTTATTTCTCCTATTTTTATTGCATGTGCTTTTGTTATACTAAAAGCGAGTTTAAATTGTTTTTGCATGAGTTTTGGGACATGGTGACTCAATAAGAGACTTTATTTAAATTACATCTTGGTATTCAGACTCCCTGATGGATACTTAATATGCTGGGTCTTGTTTCTCCTCTGGGGCTTAAGTTATGGCATCAGAACGTGAGATAAACTTAACCCTAAATGATGTGCTGTCCATGTATTTTAATCAGAAGCCTAAAATCCCTGCAGACTATGCTTCTGCAAGTCACCGATTTTGAACTCTGTCACTGTGTCTGATTGCTCATGTAATATTAAACCCTAGCTGAGCCCTAATTTCAAGAAATATGAATCAAACTTTGGAAATGAGAATTTCAAGAACTTCTGTACTAAAGAAAGTAGTTATTTTACAGTTGCTGAACTATACAAATAATGAACAGTTTCTGAGAGTTGTTTTTGAGTTCACTTGTCATATTTTAAAAATGGACAGGAATTTTTAGTGTCCAGTATACTATTCCACGCATTTCATTTTATTTTATGATATCTCCATTTGGATGCCCGCTAGGAATCTCAAACAATGTCGGAACTCTTAATTTTTATCCTTCCACTCTCAACCTAGTCTTCCCAGATCCTACATCTCAATAAATCATCAACAGTCACCAGTTGCTCAAGCTTCAAACTGGGAAGTCATTTTCCATCTCTTCCTTTTCCTTTCCTTGTCAGCAAGTTCTATTATTTTGCTCTTCAAAATAAATGTCGGAGACTTCCTTTTTCTTTCTAGCTCTTCTGCTACAACCTTGGAGTAAAGAATCAACAATTCTCTGCTGGCTGCTACAATAGCCCTCTCTCTGTTCTCCCTGTATCCCAGGCAGTCTGGCTCTGGAGTGTGTGCTTCTAACCACTTCTGTTAACTGCCTCTTGTCTATTTCTCACTGCACTTAGAATAAAATCCGAAGTCCTTATCATAGCCTTGGCCTTGGCAACATGAGCTCATTAGAAGCTTCTGTGAGAAATTTTAGTGAAGTTTTGCAAGTGAATGGCAGACTAGGGTGGAGGAGCAGGCGGCAGCTAGAAATTCTTAATAGCAAGTCATTACTTTTGGGAATTTTGATGTAAAGAGGAGGCGAGAGGTAAGGGGCAACAAGAGAGATGAAAAGGAATAACAGGGGGGAGAGAAAATGGCGGAGGTTTAGACAGACGTGTCGGTGCCTTGTCCCGGAGCAGATAAGGGCGGGCAGCTGAAACGGGTAGCATACAGCCCGAATAAGCAGAGGAGATTCAGCTGAGACAGTCTGCAGCCAGGAAAGACAGAGAAATCCTAGATAAAGGGAACGGTTAGAGGCTGAGGCTGAAACCTCTCCAGGTGCGCCGGCACAGCCGCGGAGACCGTGCCATCTTGGGTGACTGTCGCCGGCATCCAGAGACCAGCTACTAACCCGGCAACAACGGCTCTCAAGCAGCGCGACTACGTGAACTCAGAGGAACTCGGCTTCTCCCCACAGAAAGGTTAGACTTTCCCCAAAGGTGTGGTTTGCAGTTTAGGTTGGAGAGTGGAACGCGCGCAGGGGGGTGGGGGCTCTGCGCCCCACAAAGACCGCGGCCGTTGGAGCCAGCGTGACCCACGAGTGTGGAAGGGCACCCCCAGGGCTGCTGGCAGAAGGGAACGCTATAAATAAGCCCACAGTTGGACGGGACACAAACGGGCAGCCTCAGATTACGCCAGTTTGCCGGCTACTCGGTGCCAGGAGCCAGAGTGCGCGCAGAGACTTCGCGCAGATTTGGAAGGTGAAGCGTTGCGAGTTCGCGCAACTTCCCAGGCTCTTAAATCTGTGCGTTTGATTGTTGAACCCAGTGCAAGGGACTACCCAGTTGGGGTCAGTCACAGAGCTTGTAAGGGAAGGCTGTTTTGGGGGAGCCTGGGAAACAGAGCGGGGAGTGACTACTGGAAAACCAGCTCTGGGCGGAGGACATTCCCAAACCAGCTTCCGGTACAATAGAGAACACCTGGTCAGAGAGGTCCTATACCCTCGGAGGTCAATCCCGACGCACTGCCACCCAGAGGCAGAGCCATGAACTGACTCTTCTGTAAATACAGATAAGGGCTGTCTGGGAAACCAATGTAGCCTGCCTTAAAATCAGGACTGTGGCTTACAACACAGAGGAACAGTGTATCAGAGGAAAATTCAACATTCTCCTGAATACCTGGTGTGCCAAAAAGAGGAGCATAAGATCTGAAGCACCTTCATTACAGCCCATTTTTTTTTTTAATTATTTTTTTTTTAATTATTGTTTCATCTTTTAACTAAGAAACCATTTATTTTCTTTTTTCATCACCTGATATTACCCTTTTAATTACTACATTTTTATTTTTAACCAGTATTATTACTGCTGCCATTTTACCATTTTTTTTTAAAGTGTCATTTTATTTTCCCTTTATTTTATTTTGGGACTAAGGTTCTCCATTCTATTTTCATCGTTCCTTTAGCATCATTTTCCTCTACCTCAATTGTGCTGCTGTGCTAAAACTCTCTTCCCCACTTTTCCCCTTTTGCTGTCCTGTTTCTCTTACCCTATTCCTGCTTTAGATTTTTCCTATTCTTCATACGCTCTGTCTAAATTTCACCCTACTTATATATCCCTTTTCCAATAACCTGCTCTAAATCCTTATCCACCTCTCCCTTATCTTTCTTCACTATCCAAATTTTTTATTCTCTCCTTTTCTCTATTGTTCTGTTGTTGCTTGCTCGATTGTTGAGTATATTGTGTTGTTTTTTTTTTCTTTTCTTTTCTTTAAGGATTGTATGTGAGGTTGTTCTGCTTTTTCTTTTTCTTTTTCTGTTTCCCATTCCCCCTCCCCACCCCACCCCCGGCCAGTTATTTTTGTGCTTCTGCTTTCCCTTGCCTCACTTGATATTATTGGCTGTTTGTAGTTTGTATTCACTCCAGAGATCCGTTGCTGGAATTTGTTGGGATTAGTGGCGGTTCTATCGGAGTTTTCTCCTCATATGAATAGTCTCCTCCCCTCTTCTACTTCATTCTATTTTTCTTTTTTTTTCTTTTTCTTCTTCTTTTTTTTTTCTCTTTTTTCTGTTTTTCTCTCTATCTTTTTCTCTTCTTTCTTCCTTACCCCCCAATTCTCTTAGCTTGGGTGGCCATCTTTATTTGGGGTTATTAATACCGTAATTCATTTGTGTTCAGTGCCTGGTACGTTGTGCCTTGTTGTGTTGTATTTTGTGCCTTTAAATCAATGCAGCAGATCCAAGCAACAGCGGCCTCCTGATCTCCACACGCTCTGTCTGAGGAACAGCTGCTGTGGGTGAAGCCTCCCTCCACCAGCCAGAAGAGCCACAACAGCTGTGAACAGCACCCATCAGAAGACCCGTTAACAACAGAGGAGCAGCTGCTACCACAACCGCCCAAGGAGCAACCACAGCCCGAGGAGCCACTGCCACCTAGGGAGCAGCCACTGAACGACTCAATATCTATATACGTCAGTGAGATCAAACATGGGTAGACAAAGAAATCCCCAAAGGAAAGAAAAGGAGGACTCACCAGAAAAGCAGCTAAGTGATACAGAGGCATACAACATGACAGAAAAAGAATTCAGAATAAGGGTCCTAGAGTGCATACACCGGATGGAGGAAAAAATCGACAACTTATCCAAGAAGCAAGAAGAAACAGATGAAAAAATCGACAACTTAACTAAGACCCAAGAAGAAATGAAGTGCGATATAGCTGCAATAAAGAACACCATTGAAAGTATCAACAGTAGACTAGGAGAAGCAGAAGACCGAATTAGTGAATTAGAAGACAGGGAAGCAAAACACACCCAAACTGTACTTCAGTTGGAGAAAAAAATTAAAAGACAGGAGGAGAGCCTAAGGGAGCTTTGGGACAACATGAAACGAAACAACATACGAATAATAGGGGTGCCAGAACAACAGAAAGAGGAACAAGGATTAGAAAACCTATTGGAAGAAATAATATCAGAAAACTTCCCTGAGGTGGGGAAGAAAAAAGTCACACAAGCCCAGAGAGTCCCAAGCAAGGTGAACCCGAAAAGACCCACACCAAGACACATCATAATTACCATGGCAAATGTTCAGGACAAAGAGAGAATCTTACAGGCTGCAAGAGAGAGACGGAAAGTTACATACAAGGGATCTCCCATTAGATTATCAAATGATTTCTCAACAGAAACACATCAGGCCAGAAAAGAATGGACGGAAATTTACAAAGTGATGCAAAGCAAAGGACTGAATCCAAGAATACTCTATCCAGCAAGGCTATCATTCAAAATTGAAGGGGAAATAAGAAGCTTCACAGACAAAAAAAGGCTAAGGGAGTTTATCACCACCAAGCCAGCAATGCAAGAAATGCTAAAGGGACTGGTGTAAAAAGAAGAAATAAAAATCCCAGAAAGAAAACAGCCACACACACAAAAAAAGAAATGGCTACAAACAAGTACCTTTCAATAATAACTTTAAATGTAAACGGGCTAAATGCTCCAACCAAAAGATATCGAGTGGCTGAATGGATAAAAAATCATGACCCATACATTTGCTGTCTACAAGAGACCCACCTCATTAGAAAGGACTCACACAGACTGAAAGTGAAGGGATGGAAAACTATCTTTCAGGCTAATGGAAAAGAAAAGAAAGCTGGGGTAGCAATACTTATATCGGACAAAATAGACCTCAAAGTGAAGGCCATAACAAGAGATACGGAAGGCCACTTCATAATACTAAAAGGATCAATACAACAAGAAGATATAACCCTGATAAACATATATGCACCCAATGCAGGAGCACCCAAATACATAAAAAATCTTCTGGAAGATATCAAAGGAGAGATCGACAACAATACAATCATAGTAGGGGACTTTAATACACCACTGTCATCACTGGATAAGTCCTCTAGACAAACAATCAGCAAAGATACAGCAATACTAAATGACTCACTAGATCAGATGGACTTAATAGACATCTTCAGAACACTTCACCCCAGTGCCACGGAATATACATTCTACTCAAGTGCTCATGACACATATTCAAAAATAGACCATATATTGGGTCACAAGCAAAGTATCCCCAAATTCAAGAAGATTGAAATCATAAAAAGCGTCTTCGCAGACCACGATGGCATAATATTAGAAATAAACTGCAATAAAAACAACCCAAAATACTCAAACACCTGGAAGCTGAATAGCATGCTATTAAATATTGATTGGGTTACCAATGAAATCAAAGAAGAAATTCAAAACATCCTGGAAACTAATGACAATGAAAACACAACAATCCAAAACCTATGGGACACAATGAAAGCAGTCCTGAGAGGGAAGTTTATAGCTCTACAGGCCTATCTCAAAAAACAAGAAAAAATGGTAGTAAATCAGCTAACTCTACAACTCAAAGAATTAGAAAGAGAGCAACAAGAAAACCCCAGAGTGAGCAGAAGGAAGGAGATAATAAAGATTAGAGCAGAAATAAATAACATAGAGACCAAAAAAATAATACAGAAAATCAATGAAACCAAGAGCTGGTTCTTCGAAAGGATAAACAAGATTGACAAACCTCTAGCCAGACTCACCAAGAAGCAAAGAGAGAGGACCCAAATAAACAAAATCAGAAATGAAAGAGGGGAAATAACAACGGACCCCACAGAAATACAAATGATTGTTAAAAAATACTATGGACAGCTCTACTCCAACAAACTAGACAACCTGGAGGAAATGGACAAATTCCTAGAAAAATACAACATTCCAAAACTCAATCAGGAAGAATCTAAAAATCTCAACAGGCCAATAACTATGGAAGAAATTGAAGCAGTCATCAAAAAGCTTCCAGCAAACAAAAGCCCAGGACCAGACGGCTTCACAGGGGAGTTTTACCAAACATTCAAGGAAGAACTAAAACCTATCCTCCTCAGACTACTACAAAAAATTCAAGAGGAAGGAACACTTCCAAGCTCATTCTATGAAGCCAGCATCACCCTAATACCAAAACCAGGCAAAGACAACACAATGAAAGAGAATTACAGGCCAATATCCCTCATGAACATAGATGCCAAAATCCTCAACAAAATCTTAGCAAATCGGATCCAGCAGTACATCAGAAAGATCATACACCATGACCAAGTAGGATTTATCCCAGGGATGCAAGGATGGTACAATATCCGCAAATCAATAAACGTGATACATCACATAAACAAATTGAAAGAAAAAAACCACATGGTCATATCAATTGATGCAGAAAAAGCATTTGACAAAATTCAACACCCATTTTTGATAAAAACTCTCAGCAAGGTGGGAGTAGGAGGATCATACCTCAACATAATAAAAGCCATATATGACAGGCCCACAGCCAACATCATTCTCAATGGACAAAAACTTACACCATTTCCCCTAAGAACAGGAACAAGACAGGGATGCCCCCTCTCACCACTCCTGTTCAACATAGTACTGGAAGTGTTAGCCATTGCAATTCGGCAAGAAGAAGAAATAAAAGGCATCCAAATTGGAAAAGAGGAAGTAAAACTGTCCTTATTTGCAGACGACATGATATTATACATACAAAACCCTAGAGACTCCATCAAAAAGCTACTAGACTTAATACATGAATTTGGCAATGTAGCAGGATACAAAATTAACCCCAAGAAATCTGAGGCATTTCTATACACCAATAGTGAACTTTCAGAAAGAGAGATTATAAAAACAATCCCGTTTACCATCGCACCAAAAAAACTAAGCTACCTAGGAATAATCTTAACTAAAGAGGTAAAAGACCTCTACTCAGAAAACTACAGGACGTTGAAAAAAGATATAGAGGAAGACATAAACAGATGGAAGAACATACCGTGTTCATGGATTGGTAGAATCAACATCATTAAAATGTCCATACTACCCAAAGCAATCTATAAATTCAATGCACTTCCCATTAAAATACCAACGGCATACTTCAGAGATCTAGAACGAACTCTCCAAAAATTCATCTGGAATAAAAAAAGACCCCGAATAGCTGCAGCAATCCTGAAAAAGAACAAAGTAGGTGGGATCTCAATACCAGATATCAAGTTGTATTACAAAGCCACTGTTCTCAAAACTGCCTGGTACTGGCACAAGAATAGGCATATAGATCAATGGAATAGAATAGAGAGCCCAGAAATCGGCCCGAACCAATATGCTCAATTAATATTTGACAAAGGAGGCAAGAACATACAATGGAGCCAAGATAGTCTCTTCAATAAATGGTGTTGGGAAAATTGGACAGATATATGCAAGAAAATGAAACTAGACCACCAACTTACACCATACACAAAAATAAACTCAAAATGGATAAAGGACTTAAATGTACGACAGGAAACCATAAAAATTCTAGAAGAATCCAAAGGCAACAAAATCTCAGACATATGCCGAAGCAATTTCTTCACTGATACAGCTCCTAGGGCACTTGAAACTAAAGAGAAAATGAACAAATGGGACTACATCAAAATAAAAAGCTTCTGCACAGCAAAAGAAACCATCAACAAAACAACGAGAAAACCCACTGTGTGGGAAAACACATTTGCCAATGTCATATCTGATAAGGGCCTAATCTCCAAAATCTATAGGGAACTCATACAACTTAACAAAAGGAAGATAAACAATCCAATCAAAAAATGGGCAAAGGACCTAAATAGACACCTTTCAAAAGAGGACATTCAGAAAGCCAAGAGACATATGAAAACATGCTCAAAGTCACTAATCATCCGAGAGATGCAAATCAAAACAACAATGAGGTACCATCTCACACCTGTCAGACTGGCTATCATCAACAAATCAGCAAACGACAAGTGCTGGAGAGGATGTGGAGAAAAAGGAACACTTGTGCACTGCTGGTGGGAATGCAGACTGGTGCAGCCACTATGGAAGACAGTATGGAGTTTCCTTAAAAAACTGAAAATGGAACTCCCATTTGACCCTGTGATCCCACTTCTAGGAATATATCCCAAGAAACCAGAAACACCAATCAGAAAAGATATATGCACCCCTATGTTCATAGCAGCACAATTCACCATAGCTAAGATTTGGAAACAGCCTAAGTGCCCATCAGTAGATGAATGGATTAGAAAACTGTGGTACATCTACACGATGGAATACTATGCTGCTCTAAAAAGGAAGGAACTCTTACCGTTTGCAACGTCATGGATGGAACTGGAGAGCATTATGCTAAGTGAAATAAGCCAGTCAATGAAGGAAAAATACCACATGATCTCACTCATTCATGGATAATAGAGACCATTATAAACTTTTGAACAATAATAGATTCAGAGGCAGAGCTGCCTCAAACAGATTGTCAAACTGCAGTGGGAAGGCCGGGGAGGGTTGGGGGGCAGGAGGTAGGGGGGTAAGAGATCAACTAAAGGACTTGTATGCATGCGTATAAGCATAACCAATGGACATAAGACACTGGGGGATAGGGGAGGCTGGGGGACTGTCTAGGGCGGGGGGATAAAATGGACACATATGTAATACCCTTTGTAATACTTTAAGCAATAAAAAAATTAAAAAAAAAAAAAAAAAAAAAAAAAAAAAAAAAAAAAAAAAAAAAGAAAAGGAATAACAGAGGCTTTTCTCTTTTAATTAAAGAGGAGACTTGAGCAAACTAATATAGGGAAGGAGAAGAATAGCAAAGCTTGAAATGTAGGATGAAAGAGATGACGGAATGATGACTTTGAAGGGTCAAGCAGAGGAGGGTGGGTTAGCCTTAGACACTGCACTAGTTACCTATTGCTGTGTAACAAATTACCCTAAACCTTAGCAGCTTGAAATGATAAACATTTATAATCTCACATGATTTTTGAGGGTCAGAACCTGGGAGCTGTTTGCTGAGTAGCTGAGTAGTTCTGGTTCAAGATCTCTTGGGATGCTGCAGTGAGGCTGTCGGCCTGACACAGCCTGTGTACTTGACTGCAGCTGGAGCAGCCGCTTCTAGGCTGTTGGCAAGAAGCTTAAGTTCCTCCCCACAGGGGCCTCCTCACAGGGCTGCTTATGATAAGGTTTCACCTAGAGCAAGTGATCCGAGAGAGAGCTAGAGAGTCAGAGCCCAAGACAGAAGTGGCAGTGTCTTTTATAATCTAACATTGGAGCAATGGCATCACTACCATCACTTCTGTCATATTCAATTGTTCACACAGAATTATCCTGGTACAATGTGGAGGCAACTACACATGGGTATGAATGCCAGGAGGCAGGGGCCATTGACATCCATCTTAAAGGTTGGCTACCTCAGAACTCAAAAAGAAAAGCTTTACTCTGTAAAAAGAAGTGTGAGAGAAAGGGGAAGTTAAGAGGGAGGCTGACCTGTGGCTTCAGTGTTTTTTTTTTCAGTGAAGGGAGAGGCAAGTCATTTTCTGAGAGGGAGGGAGTAAAAGAGAGAGTTTGGAGGGGAGGCTGAGGCTTGGAATCACTATTTAGGAGAACTGGAGAGGCAGCCCTTTTTGGATGTAGGATCGTTAGGTAGAATTGAGAGCTCAGCTGAGATGGGAAATAGACAATATGCAGAAATAATACCCGTCTGCCTGGCTGTATGATTTTTCTCCCTCAGTCATAGTGGAGCAGAAATGGTGACAGTGGATGATTGGTGTGACCCAGATGGAGCTTTGTTCAAAGGATGCAGCCATGCCAAAGAAGACAGGATGGTTGTGAAAAATGTTGGGGGAATGACTGAGATAATCTGTCATGCAGCTGGAAGGAAGGACCTGAAACCAAAGGAAGCTGAAAGATGTGAGAATATGGATGGGGGCAAGGAAATTAAGATTTTGATATGGTTGAAGTGGAGGTTAAAGTAGAGGGGGGGGGGGCCTGGATGCAGGAGATGATGGTTAGAGATGACTTTGGAGTTTAAGACATTCCCTATAACATATATGGGGAATGTTTTTGGAAAATGAAGTAATTGGTTAATTAGCCAACATGTATTTGTTGAGCAATTACTACATGTTCACAAATGTGTGAGCTGTTGCGGGTAATTAAATCTATTAAAGTACACTCCCCCACCCCCCAAATGTCTCCACCATTTGGTTTTTTGACTTACCAAAGGGTTTTTTACCTTATGAAAGAATCTATTACAGATTTTATGAAATAACTAGAGGCCCGATGAACAAAATTCGTGCACGGGAGGGGTGTGTCCCTTATCCTGGCCTGCACCCTCTCCAATCTGGGACCCCTCGGGGAATGTCTGACTGCCCGTTTAGGCCCAATCCTGGTGGGATCGGGCCTAAATGGGCAGTCGGACATCCCCCTCACAGTCCAGGACTGCTGGCTCCCAACCGCTCGCCTGCCTGCCTGCCTGATTGCCCCTAACTGCCCTCCCCTGTGGGCATGGTCACCCCTAACTGCCCTTCCCTGCTGGCCTGGTCACCCCTAACTGTCCTCCTTTGCAGGCCTGGTCACCACCAACTGTCCTTTCCTGCTGGCCCAGTCACCCCTAACTGCCCTCCCTTGCCAGCCTGATCGCCTCTAACTGCCCTTCCCTGCTGGCCTGGTTACCCCCAACTGCCCTCCCTTGCAGACCTGGTCACCCCTAACTGTCCTCCCCTGCAGGCCTGGTTGCCCCCAAATGCCCTCTCCTGCCGGCCTGGTTGTCCCCAATTGCCATCCCCTGCAGGCCTGGTCGCCCCCCCACCCCCCACAACTGCCCTCCCCTGTTGGCCTGGTCCCCCGCAACTGCCCTCCCCTGCAGGCCTTGTCCCTCCCAACTGCCCTCCCCTGCAGGCCTTGTCCCTCCCAACTGCCCTCCCCTGAAGGCCTGGTCCCTCCAACTGCCCTCCCCAGCTGGCCATCTTGTGGTAGCCATCTTGTGTCCACATGGGGGTGGCCATCTTGTGTGTTGGAGTGATGTTTAATTTGCATATTTCTCTTTAATAGATAGGATACACATCTTTCTATATGGGTATATTATGATAGAATTTTAAATATACACATGGTGATACACCAATTTAAACAAATGTCTTATGTAAAGTAAATGTCGCTTATTTCTCAGTGTTCGCAGTTTGAAAAATATTTCAGAAAATTACCTTCTTATGATTAACTATTAGCAACTGTATAGAACAGTTCTCACAGAGTGGTCCCTGACTAGCAGTATAGACACCACCTGAGCACTTGTTAGAAGTGCACATTCGGGGTCTCACCTGGGGTCTGCTGGATCAGAAGCTCTGGGAGTGGGGTCCAGCAATCTGTGTTTTAACAATTTCTTTAGGTGACTTTGATGCCATCTGAAGTTTGAGAACTAGCATAGAAGATATTAAAACAATAATAAAACAGGACTCTTCTTTCTTTGGGTTCTACTTTACACTTCAGAATTACTGACAAAGCTATTTTTCACTTTGTCACAGTGAGAACAGTACTGTTTTTAATGCTTTACTTACTAGTGTATTTCCAAACTTGTATAATCAACTTCTTACAATTTCCTCACAGACACTTTTCACTAAAAATTCATGATGCAAAGTCCAGAGAAATAAAACCCTATTCAGTAAGAAACATGTCTCCTTGTAAGGCATATTTATGATAGTTGAAATTAAAGTTTAAGACCTTTTCCTAGATAGTAGATTTGGCTAACTACTCTACTATTAACCACTCACTGTTTTGATAGTAGCAACTATTTGAGTGATTGTTCTACACATAATTTCTGAATATACTATTTTAAAAAACTCTGGCTCTAGCTGAGTTAGCTCAGTGCATAGAGCATCAGCCCATGGACTGAAGAATTGTGGGTTTGATTCCTGGTCAAGGGCATGTATTTTGTTTGCAGGCTCAATCCCTGGCATTCAGGAATCAACCAATGTGTCTCTCTCACATTGATGTTTCTCTCTCTGTCTCTCCTCCTCCCTTCCACACTCTCTAAAAATCAATGGAAAAATGTCCTCAGGTGGGGATAACAACAACAACACCCCCAAGAAAACCAAAATACAACAAAACACCTCTGTATAAGTAAAAAAAGCAGTTTGTCAAATTTCAGTTTTCTAAAATAGAGAAATATTTATTCAGCATTGTTGGGGAAAGAGGTCTTCTATGCAAATGAATTTTCTAGGAACCTGACCTATATTTGTGTATATACAATGATTTCTTTTTCAATTTATATCAATCAAATAGGAAGATTATTTGGTAGGGTGACCAGTTTGATTTTCACCATGGGAACTCTGTTTTGAATACATTTTATAATATTCTTTTTTTACAATTGAACAAATGTTTATTGAGCACCTACTATTTTCATGAAGTGTATTGGGTGGTAAGATGGTGCCGGGGCTGACCGGCAGATGAATAGATTACTCTGACACACATTTCTGTGAAAGAGAGGCTAAGGGGCTAGTTGGCATAAGGAGCCAAAAAAGCCCTATTGCCTGCCTCCTTAGGCTTTTATTGGAACAACAGCTTGAACTAAAATTAATCTCTAGATACAATCAGCAGGGTAAGCCTCCTTGAGAAAACACCTGCATCTGTAGTGTCTTTCAAATAAGGACGTTTTTACGTCTAAACATAAAGATGCTAGTAAAACACCCAGGGGCTCAGACTTGTTTGGAAAACTCAAGGCAGGGTCTGCTGCCTTCAGCAAGGTCCCCCAGAGGCCTCTGACCTTTCAGAGAATCCTCCTTACAGACTTTCCAACCAAGACCCATTCATCCCCACAAGATGCATAAAAAGATGAATGAGAGATGACACTATGGTGGCGACATAGGGGACTCCTGAATTTGCCTCCTCCCAGGATGAATTGAATATACAGAAACTAGTTGAGTGACTCCTACACATGGTGGGGTGGGTGGTGCTGAGAAAATAACCATCTGGAAAGGGGTAGGAAAGGCTGAGATCCATTCTTGCCATAAACCCCACTTCTAGCATAGCACCTTACAATCAGGAGGGAATCCCCAACTCCCAGCTTCCTCCTGAGGAAGGAGGGGTGTAGACCACATATTTAGTGCCCCAACTTTTATGTACATACAATTGTTATAGGTTTTACCTGTAGAGTTTTGAGCTCATTACCATTCATTTTACATGTAAAATAGTCTTAGTTGAGAGGACTTATCCCTAACGTTTCCTCCTAAGTGCATTACTTGGCAGCTAGTGTGAAGTGCATAATTAAAGCTCCATAAGAACTGCACGGGATTCATATTTGCTGAATGTCAACTGTTTGCATTACTGATCTTGCACGGTCATATTTGGGTTTTCACAGGTGATATTTCCCTGTAAGCCCTATTCTGCATTGATGACATTTAAAGACCCTACCCCTGTTTATCTGCTTGGCTTCAGTACTCTTCCCCCACCTCCCCAGATATTAATATTAGCTCCAAATCACCCAATTTTCTTGAACTTACTCCAAACATTTTGCAGAGCTTTTTAATTTTTGCAAATTTGCATGATCAGTAAGACCTGCTGGACCTCGAATACAAATGGCAAATGCAGTGCTTCAAGGAAGCTAGGGGAAGCCAAATTTCAACCCCTTTATCACCAACAAAAATGAACCTATCCCAGGGAAGGACCAAGCAGATATTGTCAGCGGGAAGTACAAGAGAAATGTTCTAGGGAATTAGAATTTAAAATGCACAGCATGATCCTGAATATTAGAGAGGGAGTTATACATTGACCCTTCTGATGTTTAACAGAGAGAAGCATTCCATTTGCATCTCATTAAATATTAGAAATCAGATCGGATTTCTATTTTTTTCTAATAAAAAACCCTTACTAAATTACCTTTGAGTTATGAATTTAAGAACTCTTAGTACATTCTCCAAATTTATAATGTGATATATAATAAGTTTTTTATTTACAAGGGCCCTGAGAAGTGATGATAAGGGATCAGTGAATGTAAAACTAGTTTGGTGGAAAAGTTATTCAGTTTTAATCATGGTAATAGAAATACTGTATCCTATTTTTAGCTCATGATCATGGTGAATTCATGAGGCGCATTTCTTATTTTAATACACATATTAAACTTAAAAAGCCATGTTGCCTGTAGCATGCAAGCAGAATTTTGATAAATATCATTTATTTATGGTTTCTGCCTGTTTTTTTTTTCTTTTCTGGTTCCCCTATCTTTTTTATAAAAATAAGAGATGATTTAGGGATTTTAAAAGTTGTTATAAATAATTTGGTGGTAAAAAAAAATTATTCTTGTAATTTCAATTTTTGTTCCTGTGTCTACAGCTTGTTATTGTTAATAAACTGACACTGATAAATATTATAAGTCTATATTTAAGATGATAGAGTTTAAATAAATTTGGAAAAGTTAATGTTGATATTTATATGTTTATTATTATGCTTATGCTGCTACCTATATTATTTACTATACTGAGATTTGTTCCATTGAAACTTATGTGTACCTTAGCATAATTCTTTGTTAATTGACAGTAATAAAATGTAAGAAACAGATCCCATTCATGTTACTTCATTAAAGGTTGAGAGTTGTTTCTCACTCATCTTAGGCATCAGATAGCATATGGACATTTAAGTAATATTTTTTAAAGAGAAAATGACCTGGTGTTGTTGAACAACCCTGTAGATTTGTTTTACTCTGTTTTTGTGGTCTCTTATCTTTGTATGCCTGGCTATCTTTGATTGTATCTAGACTTTGTATTTAAAAATTTATTTATGGAAATAATTTAAAGTCTAGGTACAGTGGTTCTCAACCTTCTGGCCCTTAAAATACAGTTCCTCATGTTGTGACCCAACCATAAAATTATTTTTGTTGCTATTTCATAACTGTAATGTTGCTACGGTTATGAATTGTAATGTAAATATCTGATATGCAGGATGGTCTTAGGCGACACCTGTGAAAGGGTCGTTCAACCGCCAAAAGGGTCGCGACCCAGAGGTTGAGAACCGCTGGTCTAGGACCAAGGTCTCTTTGTCCAGAGATAATTCTTTTTTTTTTGGCCAGGAGTCTGAGAGCACTAGCAATCTAAAATCACCTTAATATCAATGTTAGGTACAGATTATTCTCCTGGCCATCTAGAATATTTAAAGATGAGATTTAGTCCCAGTGAGGGCTGGCTTATGTAAAATTTCTCTAATGCATATGACGCAGGTCTTTGGGATTTAACCCGAAGCACTGGGGATTTATGAGAGCCCCTTCACGTAGGAGGTCTGGGCTCCAAGTTTTGTCCCACTGGGCGAAGAGACGGTCAACAGTGCTGCTTCCTTTTGAGCAGCCTCTTCTGGAATTTGTCTTAAGGCAAAAGTAGATTCTAAGGAAAACCTCACTTCTCTGGATTTTCATATTTTCCAAGATCTCAGCTCAGTTATTTTCACTGTTTTGTTAAGACTCTGATGCCTTCTAGCAGATGTTTTTATATTTCATCCAGCCTTTTTACTGTCCTCAGCAGAGGGGCTGGTTCAAGTGACCAGGTTCTTCATCACCGGAACTAACATTGACTTTCCTTCTTTACTTGTAAATAAAGGTTTATAATTTTCCAACTAATAATCATCATTACAAAATATTTTAAATAACTAAAAATAGAAAGAATAGAAAATCTCTCATAAACTCACTCCTTAATTGTATTTTTGTATATTTCCTTCCAGTCTGTTCTCCATTATTTTTTGTATTATACAGTTTATATTATGTTGCATTTTGCATATATATTTTAATATCTTTTTAAAATGTAACAAATACAATATGCATTTCCATGCTATTATGTAGTATACTTAATTCACATATTCATGATCTACCTATTAGATGTACTTTGATTTATGGAACCATTGTCTTATTTTTTGTCATTAAGGTTGTATACAATTTTCACCATTATACTAGTAAATCAAACATATTTATGCTTGAGTTAGTTTGTTTCTAAATTAGGATTATTAATTAAGGATGTCCTCTTAGAACTTCTGTGTAAAGGGCATGCATATTTTTAAGGCTTCAGAAACATTGTTAAATTACTTTCCTAAGATAAGATATGTTCTACTCCATATTCATATTCTCAATACTCTGCCATATTGCTTTTGTGTCAAATTTGTTTTTAACATTTGTATCTAGATAAACATTGTCTTTAGGATAGTCTAATATAATTAAAAACTAGGGGCCCAGTATACGAATTCACACACCTTGAAAGGAACTGTGGGCTACAGTGGGCACAGGGGTGGGTCTCGGCCCATCCTCCGCACCCCCGCCTGGCCCCTCCTGCCACGACCCCCTGTCCTTGGTCTGCCGGCAGCCCCGCTCCCGCCACTGTCATTCCCATGCACTGATGGTGCTGGCCCCGCTCACACCTGCTGATGGCACGGAACGATTGGGGCTGGCACCTGCAGCAGGTGTGAGTGGGGCCGGTGTGGTGCTGTCAGTGGGTGGGAGCGGCTGCTGCTGCCCTGATTGCCCCTCAGGAGCAGGGAGAGGTGGAGAAGCCCTTAGGGGAGATTGGGGCTGGCAGCCGCTGCTTGTATCCACTGACGGGTGCCGAGTGATTGGGACCGGTGCTAGGCGCCAGCAGCAGGTGGGAGTGGCAGCTCCAGCATCAGCAGCAGGTAAGAGTTCTGGGTGGGGCCGCAGTCCATGGGAGCAAAGAATTTTCAGTAACCAGCAGAAGCTCTCCCTGATGACAGCAACCGGGTCTGGTGCCCCTGCTTACCTGCTCCACCATTCCGCTGCGGCCAACACCCACCATGTTCCACGCTCTGCCTCCTGCTGCTGACACCTGCCATGTTCTGCGTGTGCCCCCTGGTGGTCAGCGCACATCATAGTGACCAGTTGTTCAGTTGTTCGGTTTTTCTACTGTTTGGTCTATTTGCATATTAGGGTTTTATATATATACTAGAGGCCCGTGCACAAAAATTTGTGCACTCGGGGTTGGGCGAGTCCCTCAGCCCGGCCTGTGACCTCTCACAGCCTGGGACCCCTCGGGGAATGACCACCTGCTGGCTCAGGCCTGGTCCCCGGGGCATTGAGCCTAAGCTGGCAATCAGACATCCCTCTGGCAGCCCGGGAGCCCTCAGGGGATGTCCACTTGCCAGTGGGGAGCAGGCCTAGCTGCAGTCGGACATCCTTAGCGCTGCTGAGGAGGTGGGAGGGGCTCCCACCATGACTGCTGTACTGGCAGCTGGCAGCCTGGCTTGTGGCTGAGCAGAGCTCCCCTTGTGGGAGCTCACTGACCACTGTGGGCAGCTCCTGCATTGAGTGTCTGCTCCCTGGTGGTCAGTGTGTGTCATAGTGACCAGTGATTCCCAGTCGCTCTGCTGTTAGGGTCAGTTTGCATATTACCCTTTTATTATATAGGATAGAGTCCTGGTGCATGGTTGGGGGCCCGCTGGTTTGTCCTGAAGGGTGTCCCGGATCAGGGTGGGAGTCCCGCTGGGGTGCCTGGCCAGCCTGGGTGAGTGGCTGATAGCTGTTTGCAGGCTGGCCACAGCCCCTTCAGGGTGGGGGTGCCTGCTGGGGTGCCTGGACAGTCTGGGTGAGGGGCTGATGGCTGTTTGTAGGCTAGCCAAACCCCTCAGCGGGGACCCTCACCCCATGAGGGTGTGGCCCTCCTGGGTGAGTGGCTGATGGCTGTTTGCAGGCTGGCCACGGCCCCCAGCCACCCGAGCTCCCAGTGGGGGCTGCCTGGAAGCAGGTATCTGGGATTTATTTAGCTTTTATAATTGAAACTTTGTTGCCTTTTGCGGAGGCCACAGCCAGACAGAGCAGGCGGGAGGCTTGGCTTCCTCCATCGCTGGGGCAACCATGCCTCCTGCTTGCTCCAGCTCCGTGGCTACAGGCCACCATCTTGGTTGGGTTAATTTGCATATAGTTGCTCTGATTGGCTGGTGAACGTGGCTTGGGCATAGTGAAGGTACGGTCAGTTAGCATCTTTGTCTTTTATTAGTGTAGATATACTAAAGGCTTGGTGCACAAAATTCATGCATGGGAGAGGGTAGAAGGGATTCTCTCAGCCTGGCCTGCACTCTCTTGCAATTTGGGATCACTCTCGCAATCTGGGACAGCTGGCTCCTAACCACTCGCCTGCCTGCCTGCCTGATTGCCCCTAACTGCTTGTCTGCCTGCCTGATTGCCCCTAACCACTCTGTCTGCCTGATTGCCCCTAACTGCTCACCTGCCTGCCTGATTGCCCCTAACCACATCTACCTTGGCCCCACTGCTGTTACTTTGTCGGGAAGTACATCTGGAATGATGTTGAGAAAATTGTTTGGCTGCCCAGTCTAATTAGCATATTATACTTTTATTATTATAGATAGATGATATTGAAAGACTAATTTTAACCGCTCTGTGGGTATGACAATAACTGAATGGGTTTTCTCAGTAAGAAAGGAGTTAATTAGATGTTACAGCTTTTTGAAATAATAGTTTAATGATGACCCCCTTGATACCATTTTATATACTACACTAGAGACCTAGTGCACAAAATTTGTGCGGGGGGGGGGGGTGTCCCTCAGCTCAGCCTGCACCCTCTCCAATGTGGGACCCCTCAGGGAATGTCTGACTGCCTGTTTAGGCCCGATCCTGGTGGGACATCCCTCTCACAATCCAGGACTGGTGGCTCCCAACCGCTCGCCTGCCTGCCTGTCTGATTGTCCCTAACTGCTTCTGCCTGCCAGCCTTATCACCCCTAACCACTCCCCTGCCAGCCTGATCAATGCCTAACTGCTCCCCTGTTGGCCCAATCGCCACTAACTGCCCTTCCCTGCTGGCCTGGTCACCCCTACCTGCCTTCCCCTGCAGGCCTGGTTGCTCCCAACTGCCCTCCCCTGCAGGCTTGGCTTCTCCCAACTGCCCTCCCCTGCAGGCCTGGTTCTCCCCAGCTGCTCTCCCCTGCTGGCTTGATCACCCACAACTGCCCTCTCCTGCAGGCCATCTTGTGGTGGCCATCTTTGACCACATGGGGCGGCCATCTTGTGTGTTGGTGTGATGGTCAATTTGCATATTGGTCATGACTAATTAGCATATCTGGTCATGACCAATTAGTATATCTGGGCTAATTAGCATATTCCTCTCTTATTATATAGGATTTTATTCACATTTAGTATAGTTGACTTTGATTATTTTCTCTTAAAAAATTTTTTTAAAAAAATCTTTATTGTTGAAAGTAATACGTATGTCCACCTTTTCCCCTCCATTGATTTTGACAAAATTCAGAATTCCAAGTTTCTTTTAGAAATAATTATCATGGTTTTGTAGTTCCATATTTTTGGCTATTTTACCTGACTAATTTGCAAAGAGGGCTTAAATAGGAGATCTGCTCTGTTTTTCTTAGCCATTTGATAGTAGAGAAATTATTTCTTCTTTTTGATCCTTAGTTTCCTATTTTGTAAAGCAGAGATAAATTGAGATATCTTGTGTTTATAGTTATCTGGTACAGCTTAGATGTGGGCAAATTACCAAACCTTCTTATGATGACATTTGGGGGGCGGGGAACCCTTAGATATCTTAACAACAATAATTACAGAAATACTGGTAGTATTTCCTTTATAATAGTATCATGAAATTAAGGTTATCTTAGGTATTGAAAAGGTATCTTAAACTCCTAGGATAAGGGGGAATATTTCATTAAAAATAGCAGTATGGAGGCACCTCAAAAAATTAAAAATGAAATTGCCTTATGACCCAGTGATTCCACTTATTGGAATTTATCCAAAGAAGCCTGAAACACTAATTTGAAAGAATGTATGTACCCCTATGTTCATTGCAGCATTATTTATAACAGACAAAATTTGGAAGCAGTCCAAGTGCCCATCAGTAGATGTGTGTATGGTACATTTACACAATGGAGTACTACTCTGCTATATAAAAGGAAGAAAATTTTACCCTTTTAACAGCATGGATGGACCTGAAGAACATTATGATAAGTGAAAGAAGCCAGTCAGAGAAAGACAATTACCATATGATTTCACTCACATGTGGAATTTAATGAACAAACTGAACTACCAAGCCAAATAGAGACAGGTTTGTGGATAGAGAGCAGGCAGATAGCTCTGGTAGCAGGGGTTGGTGTTGGTGTGTGGAGGGATTGAGCAAAACAGAAAAAGAAAAAGAGAGAACTCATAGACATGGACAACAGTGTAGTGATTGTGGGTGTGGGGAGGGGGGGTGGGTGGAGGTGGAAAAGGGCATAGAGGAGATAAATGGTGATGGATAAAAGAAAAGAAAAGGAAAGAAAAGAAAAAATAAAGGTAAGCAAAGCTATTTGAAAAATGCTTTATTGGAAAAATGCAGATTCAGGCATGCTAATTATTAAAGAGAAGAATATAAAATTATTTGCAGAATTTAATGGCAGATCTAAAAGTCACGACATTTTTGTTTGATGTGCTGTGCCTAATTTGCATGTAAATATAGCCCTGGATTACCACGGACACATTCAAGGACTGTCTTTGGTTTATTCTGGGAAACTAATGTGTATTTCTGCTCGAACACTGCTTGAAACCATGTTGTAAAATGTATTTTAATATGCATGTTTTGAAAAGTAAAAAGAAGAGGTACAGTGATTTTGGAAACTCCCTGGTTAAAATTTGCTCTAAAAATGTTGGGGTATGTATAATCAATTTTCACTAAAGTTGCGTTTGTACCAACTCTGGGGTTTTGTAGGAGAATTGGTGGCTAGAAGGAGAAACCAGAGTGTTATGCTGCTCTGGGGAGTTATGAAGCCCTTTGTCTATGTATGGGAACACGATTCTATATCCCAACTCCAAAGACTCTTGGGGTGCACGGAAGACATTCAACTGAATTCTGACCAATTTAAAAGAGGAAAATAGGAAAGTAGAGTAATAGAGCTTGTCAGCCGTGATCACTTGAGCAGACCTTTGTGTGCCCCGGAATGTAACGATTCAGATCAATCTGATAATATGGGCATTTCGCTTAGTTCAATGTTTCTAAACCATTTTTATTGTGTGATAAACTTGGGGGTTTGCTACTCTTCTAATACTTTCATCACTCACCACAGCTAGTTATCAGTCTACCCTCCCATTAGCCAAAGCATCTGCTTTTCGCAATAGTGAAAAGCATGACCACAAAACGGGTATTTGGGAGAACTGACATATCTCATTTAACTGAAGGTGGTTCTCTCAGGACAAGAAAGCCTTTGGGATACACAGACCTGCAATCATAAATCTCAGAAATACGATTCTGTGCTAATGGACCACTGATTTCTTTTTAATTTTTAAGAAATAAAAGCATAATATTACCCACAAATTTTTATTCTGTCATCCATAACATGAACAAAGGCCTCAATACACAGTGAAAATGGCCTCATATAAAGTAAAAATTAAACTTGTCTTTGTATAGTCAAGAACTGGGGATAAAAACGACACCATGCCTTCATTGCTCAAATAGAAAGGAAGGGCTTTCAGAAGTTAAGGGATAAAGACAAGCATTTCAAAACTAAGTTTGAATAGAAATATCAAAAGCCAGACGGACATTACGACACTGCACAGCTATAATTAACACCAATGCCCCCCACAGTGACTTCTAAGGACTTGTTCTTTCATCTGCAGGCTGGAGGCAGACAGCTTTGGCATACAGAGCTCATCTTACAAATCTGTAATTCGGGGGATAACTGAGGTACTAATCGCTCTAGGATTTTGATGGCCACGTGTGGGTTAGCCAGGATTATACTTGGTGTCATGCTCCCACAGGACACTTTCTTCTCTCTTTTGTAGAGTTGGAATTTTCTTGGGATATTGGAACTTGCTAATGAAATTCGTCTCTGCCAAATGTCCACACAGGTGTGTAGCAGTTTTAAAAATCCCATGTGGCAAGCAGATAGTTGAGGACCTATGAGTATTATGATTTAGTTTTATGAAAGTTTAACAATGGAGTTCCCTGGGGTCTCCAACCATTTAGCACAGATGAACTTTAAAGTGTGAGCAATAATTCGCATCCGATGAAAACACGATGCAGGTTTTCCCCGCTACGTGAAAGCAGAGTTCCTGTAGTACCTTTAGCAGGCCCCAATGGCTACAGCGAAGAAGCCATCACCATGAATTTATATGGAAAAAAAATAGAGTCAGTGTTACGCTAAGTGTAACACCCTTACGAGCTGTCTTAGGCTCTTCTGATACCTCAGGACACATCTTGCTAACGAATCAAGGTAGAGCACAGATGCTCACAGACAGTTTGAAGCTAAGGCGGCTTCATGCTGAGATGCTGAGCGCAGTCCCCAGGCAGGAGCTGGGCGCGGCCTCCCTGGCTGCCCCGCCCCGCGCTGCTGCCTGTAGGACAGCTCACTGCAAAACACACGCTGAACACTATTTTTGCTTTTCACCTTTTCTCAGAAAAGCAAAACTCCTCTTTGTATTTCTTCCGGTTAGTGAAAACGGGTACTAATTTATGTAGGTCTTTCATAAACAAAGTGGCGTAACAGAAATCTTTGAAAAGCGGGAGATACCTGCGTGTCTGAAATGAAGTGGCAGGATCAGGACTGACATGGGCGGGAGCTTCCAGGAGCTCATTTATTTATGAAATAGACTCCCCACTGTAGGGGAGGCAGCGCCCAACTGACCAAATGATAGCATCTCATGGTACTTTCCTTGGTCAATGTAGCAGGGCCATCATGACTTATTTCCCTAAGACTATTGTTTGGATTTAAATTTTTCGGTTAGCCTGAATTGTTTGGGGGGGCGGGGGGGGGGGGCGTGTGGCTATAATTAATTATCTTATTTGTTTGTTGTTTATTGCATTTATTGGGACGACGTAATTAATCCTTTTAAATTGCCTTTGTGTGAAAAGATGGTAGATAAGGCTTTGTTGGTTTGCTGCCCATGAGAGCCTTTGATTGGAAAAATCTAACAAATCTCAAATAATTTCTCATGAGAGTCCCAAGTTGATGAAGACAAATTTTTGATGAATCTCTAACAAGAATCAAATGCATAAATCTTTAAACCTAACGAGTGTTTGCGTTTTCTTCAGGGCTTCATTACCTCTCTCACTTGAGGGCAAATAAGGACTAATGCTATTTTTTTTGGAGGCTTTGGAGTTGGGATATAGAATCATGTTCCCATATGTAGACAAAGGGCTTCCTAACTCCCCTGAGTGGCTAGTAGAGAAATGTTTGGCTTTGTTTTGTCCAAGATGAGCAAAAATAAAAATAATTTAAAATCAATATCTCATTACCTTCGTGAAACAACAGAAATATCCTTAAACTGATACAAAAAGAAATATTCTTATGCATTTCTGTTTCCCTCACAAATACCGAAATAAAGGAAAATGTGGATTATTTTCTAATTTGATCAAATTCTCTTCAGAATGCCTCCTTTTAGTGTTCTTTCCTTATTCCATTTCATCAATTAATGGCAAAGTATTCTTCCCATACTTGGTTCTGAGAGGAGTTCCTGCTTACAGGAAAAAGTACAGAAAAGTTAATATGTAGGTCTTAGCTTTCCCAGGTTGCTATGGTTAGAAAAGACAAATGTTTCTTTGTTGTTTCACACGGACTTTGTTCATTTAAAAACTAATTTTTTCCTTTATGGTATCATTTTAAAAAATTTATGTTTATTATTTGCAGTTCACTCTGTTACTCAGAACACAAGACTGCAATATCTCTATCTTGATAAGACCCATCAATGCCCATGGGTCCTGTCCGCGGAGAATGGGGTGGTACAGAACCAAGTCGTGCCTCACTGGCAAGCAAGTCATTGTGTGATGGGGCTGAGTACTGTTTTAGAGTCTTCCAGGGATTTAGTGCTGTTTTCAAGAGCTGTATTTTGAAGAAGAAAAAAAAAGTGCATTGAAACTTAAAAACTAGGATGTTCTGTGTAAGCATTTCCGGAGATGAACCTGGTCTACATGTTCATAATTTTGAATAATGGACTGGAGTTAAATATCGATGCCTGGTGTTGCAGGGTGACAGGGCAGCAATGAGTGTTAAATATCCCTTCAGGAAAAATGTATTTACACACACGCTGACAGTTCATTTCCAGGTGGGAGCCTCACGTCTGCTCCGCACACGGCAACTTCAATCTTCCTGCTGTGAAATTTTAGACAGGTTGTCTGCAGGGCTTCTGCCAGACCTATTAATATTTATACATTCCATTCACACTCCAGTCAGAGCATATAAGTTGCAGATCTTTCTGATTTGGGAGCTATTAAGATTCATGACCCTTTTAGCTATTTACTTCGCTCTGTCTAGGAGCCTTTGCAATCAGCTTACACTTAAGAAGAAAGCACAAATCATTACTGTTCAAATATTGTCCTGTATTGTGACCATTTGTAGTCCATCAAAGGGTGTTAAGAGCTTTAATGCATTCATTTATCTCAGAGACACAGGTGATTAGGTGAGGCATTCTTCTCTTGGAAAGGGATAGAAGTGTTACTTACACCAAAAATTGCTTTTTAAATTCCAAATTAATGACTCAGGATGAAGCTTCATATGTTATTAAGAAGTAATATCTGATCAATTTTTTCTTCTTGAGAACAGACATTGATTGAACAAATGATGGAGGTGATGTACTGAATAGAAAAGAACAAAGACAATCAAATAGTTAGGTGTGCATTAGGCCTGCCTCTGAAGAAGTCTTATTTTCTTAACATTTTAAGTCATATGTGTTTCTGGCTTACAAAGTGTTGTGTGATCAGAGATACGTCTTATATTGAATTAATTTGTGGGATTATTTCATATGTTCTATTGGTGTCTCTAAGACATTTAATCTCATTCTATCAAACAGTTTTATTCTATTGAAAGAAAAATGAGAACACTAGGAGAAAATAGGGGTGGGTTCGGAAGAGAGGGCATTGATTTTTGTTCAGTGGTTACTATGAAGTATCTTACATTTATTAATTATTTTGAACCTTACGACAACCATCAAAGTGGGTATTATAGCCATCTGTTGAACAGAAACTGGATCTTAAAGAGGTCAAGTGGTTTGCCAAAGACTACACATTTAGTTAACACAGGTGCATTTGTGATATTTCCAATATCTTGTTCTTTAGATGCGATTTCATCTACATTTCTCAAAGAAATATCATATTGTGGCCCTCAACGTGCCATAGTCTATCTATATACTGATTTACTACCCCTATGAAATGCTCCTAATACAAAACGTGTATCTTATGAATTCCCAAAGTAACTTAGGCCTATTGGTTTGCTTCTGGTTCATTTTCTATATTCTAACCTTTAAATTAAAATGAAAAAATCAGTAACTGAGTTATTAAAAACCAGTATTACCTCCACCACCACCACCTTTATCGTGATCTCCACCACCATTTGTTTCTTACCCATCTTACCACTTATAAGATAAATCATTAAATCAAATTAGACCAAAGCAGTTTTTATTTTCTATCTTTGAGTTTCCAAATAAAAGTGTATCATATATTTTGGAGTGCAGACAGCCTATAAAACATTTGCAAACAGACTTTTTGGAAGATTTTTACCCAACATGTCCATTTTTCAAAATATTGTTATATAAAATAAAATCAATTCCTAATGACATTATTTTTGCTTGCTTTGAAGATAAGTCAGATTCAAAGATGTGATTTCTTTAGTCCCAAGTTACCTTTGTGTTGATAAAAACGGGGGATGTTGTGACATCTTGCTTTCCTGAGAATGACTTACCACGCAGGTACATGGAAACACTAGCTCCACAGCGGCTGAGCTGGTTTTTCTCCAGGAAGGTTTGGGGTGAAATCAATCTCCCACAGTGAGCACCAGTCATCCCAACTATTGCAAATAGGACCCGTGGTAACACAAAGTTACATTTATTCAAATAAACTTGAGTTGCCAAAGCTCAAGAAAACAAACCAATACCTTTTATATTAAAAACAACCAAAACAACCCAGAACAACAACAACAAAAAACCATGAAATGTATTCTATATTGAAATCAGAATGGGCTTTCAAATGTTATTTCTTTGGGAAAAAGACACATTTTTGATTCTTTGCTGCTTTTCAAGATTACCATCTTTTGTCCATCAAGTTTTCTGAAATTGGGGCAGCAGATGAAGGACTGACAAAATTAAACAGACTCTTTATAATCATAATCTTATTTTCCATTTCTGTTTTCTCTGGCATCACCTGGTTTGATGAGAAGTAGCTATTTGATGAAGGCAAGCTTTATTCTTGAGAACCACTCTCACTCCTTCAAACATTACATTTAAAGGCTCAAGATACGTCTGTTTCATTCACATTTTAGCATTCACAGCCTGCAAGGTCACTGTCAGACAGCTCAGGTTTGCTGGGTCAAGGTTTGTGCACTGGCTGGTGCAATCCTAACTTGGTGATACCTAAGATTTCTTTCAGTTTCCTCTTGGTAGAGGTGAAAAAAGGTAGATGTTTAATCTTTGTGTAAACCTTAAAGTATCTGCCAAAAAAAGATTTTTTATCATAGTCAAAACTGCTTTTTCTTGCATATTTTCACCAGAAAAAAGTTTAAGTGGGATTTTGAAATATCTTCAGTCATCCCTTTATCCACCTCAGTTATTCTCCTCTTAAATGGTGCCATTTGTACCTTGTCAGACATGGACAGAGGCATACTAATTGGAAATTTAAAAGTGAGAGAGATGAGATAGGTTTGTTTGGCAACTGAGCCATACTTGTGTCTTGAAAACCTGATGCTACTTTAGAAACACTCAAATAAAGACAAAAATCAAGCACGCTATTATTAATTCAAATATTATTGTTAATTTCTGTCACCCAGCTACTATGCAAAAAAACTATGATTACAACTGCACCTTTTCTTAGCCCAGAGCCTAAGCATTTTTTAGCCACCATGTTTATATTGTTTCCCTGATTTTCCTCTTCCACCACCCGTAACCGTCACTCCAGGCCAGGGGGTGGCCCCTTGTCATCACATTTCCCCATCCAGGCATATCTGTTTCCATCTGCAGCTCTGTGTGATGGTCTCAGCCACTGGGTCGTCACCTCTTTGAGAACAGGGTTAGTGCCTTATATGCCACAGTATTTTAAACCCTTAATCTATCGTTCCCATTTGCATGGCACACGGTCACTTTGTTTTAATGCACACTTTGGTTGTACAAAAACTTCAGAAATAGAATCAGCATCCTTAATAATTTTCAGACTTCACACAAAAAGGGGAGACAAATTTAAGAAGCCCATTTTTAAAAAGGACTTTGTAAGGACCCCTGGCCTAGACCATTATAAAAAATAGAAAGAAGAATAGCTCATTGCAAACATTAAACCAAACCTGTGGTTTTGTGAGATACCCACTTGCTAAAAAAGGTCACAGTTTGGAATGGAAATGCTTTTGCTGCCAAGATTAGTGTTGTCTCAATTATTTCAGGACCAGATTGATAGGGTTGATTGAATTTGCTTTTAAGAAAATATGCACATCCCTTTCAGTGCAGGTTCCTTTCGATATTTCAGTCAATAGTCCCATTAGACACCATATTATATTAATCCATAAAAAACATTAGTGTCTTCAGCATGCTGATGTTCACTTGCACCTCTATTACAACCAATCACAGTAGTCCCTCCTTATCCATCGTTTCACTTTCCATAGTCTCCTTTACCTGTGGTCAAATGAGTAAAACTTCCAAAAACATTAAATTGGAAATTCTGGAAATAAACAATTCATAAGTTTTAAATAGCTAGCTATTCTGAGTACTGGATGAAATCTTGCGAGACCCACCTCATCCCTCCCACGATGTGAATCACCCCTTTGTCCCGTGTATCCACGTTGTACATGCTCCCTGCCCATTGGTCCCTTAGTAGCCCTCAAGGTTATCAGATCAATTGTCTTGGTGTCACAGTGCTTGTGCTCATGTAACCCTTATTTTACTTAATAATGTTTCATTCACCTCACTTCATCCCATCACATAGGTATTTTATCATCTCATATCTTCACAAGAAAAAAGGTGAGTACAGATATTTTGAGAGAGAGAGAAACCACATTTATATAACTTCTATTACAGTATATTGTTATAATTGTTCTATTTTATTATTAGTTATTATTGTTAATCTCTTGCTGTTCCTGAGTTATAAATTAAACTTTATTATAGAAGTGTATTTGTAGGAAAAACATAGTATATACAGGGTTAGGTACTATCTGTGGTTTCAGGCATCCACTGGGAGTCTTAGACCATTGCCTGTGGATAAGGGGAGACTGCTGTGAAGTGTTAAGTAATTACTGAGCGATTGCTTGACTTGCTGAAGGACCTGTGGCCAGAGCCCCCACCTAGTACACTTTCCATTATATCAGCTGCCTCCAGGCTAGAAATACAGGGGTCTTGTTTTCTGCTCTGCCTACTTTAAGGAGTGGTCATATCTCACGACATTTATATGTACACATGAGTGGTATCAATATTAAATCTGTAAAAAAGCTTTCTTCTCTGTAGGCTCAAGTAGGCAAATCTGGGCTCTTTAAGTTTCCTGAAAAACCTCATTCTAAGAGAATGTTGCATTAAAAAAATAGCATAAATCCCCAAATTGTGAAAATAAAAATCACGAGAACTTATGTCCTGTTGGTATTTAAGAATAGACAGACTTTTAGAAAACTGTCATTAGCGAAAAATAGATTGAAGAAAGATATTTGTAAAGTTCAAATGTTTAAGATGAACTTTTTTGACTTTTCATTTTATTAGTCTCCTTTTATCTACAATGGTAATTCCTTATTTTTCTCTTAGGTTTAACCCCTCCCCAATCCACCCCCCGCTAACTCCAGAAGTCCATGGTGAGAGAACATTCTTTGCAGAGTTGTTTCATGATCGCTACATTTCTAAAAAATGTGTGGCAGAGACCAATAATTGTGATTCACTATTCCTGTGATTATGTTTTGTTATATAATACTAGAGGCCCGATGCACGAAATTCATGCAAGGGGCTCTGCCCTCATAGGCGCAGCAGTTGCCTCAGCCCTCAGAGCCCCGGCCTCGTCTGGAAGGTTGTCCAGCTGTCCAGTCTAATTAGCATATTATGCTTTTATTATTATAGACTAGAGGCCTGATGCATGAAATTCATGCATGGGTAGGGTCCCTAGGCCTGGCCGGTGATCAGGGCTGATCTGCGGGGCAATGGGTGGGGGGGGGGGTGGCCCCCTCCCTGCAGGCCTCCACCTTAGCTGGCCTGGGCCTGCCTGCTGGGGGCAGCTCCTGTGTTGAGCATCTGCCCCCTGGTGATCAGTGCATCTCATAGCGACCAGTTGTTTCACCAGTTGTTCTGCTGTTTGGCCAATTTGCATATTGGGCTTTTATTATATAGGATACTGCTGAACAGATTGGAGGAAGAGATTCTCTTGCCAGTCTTGAAGAAACAAAATCAAACTGCTTTTCGAGATGGTCATGTGGCCTCTTGGTCATGAGGGTGACCTCCAGCTGACAGCCAGTAAGAAACCTGGGCACTTTGTTACACAGATGAAAGGAAAAGAATTCTGTCAACAACTAAATAAATTGAGAAGCAGATTCGTCCCAACTTGGGCCTCTAGATGAGCATGCAGCTTGGCTGGCACCTTGATTACAGCTTTGTTAGGCCCTGAATAGAAGACCCAGTTACATATGCCCAGACTCCTGATCTATGGCAGCTGTGAGATCATAAATGTGTGTGTTAAGCTGCTAAATTTGTGGTAAATTGTTATGCAGCAAAATAAAATGAATATGACTTACTATGGGTCAAAAAATTAAGGTCATACCTGCAACATTATGAATTCTACGGTGTTAGTAAACATTTTAATAAATCTGTTCCTTGCCTTGGGGGGAATTAATGTCTTAGGGGATGACTGAGGTTTTTTTCTTCTCAAATGGATATTTTGCAGTCATGTAATCATAATACAAGTATATACATCTGGATGCCAAAGAGATACGTGGCATAATTCAAATAATTAATCACCATCAAAGTATTTGTGATATCCAAAAGGAGGCATGGAAACTATAAGCAGCAAAGTTTGGGTGGGGCAGCATTTTGTTGAGAAAGGATGGCTTTAGGGATGGGTAGCAGTTGTAATGGGAGACCAGAAACAACCACACAGGAAAGAGTATTTAAATATTATCACTTGGTCTGAAAATAATTCTTTTATCCACACAAAATTCACCATCCTGGAAGGCATTCACAGAGTGTTCAAGTTGTAAGGAGCCTCCTTGGGCAATTACATCTTTTTTTATTTTTGCAATGTAAGAATTTGTTTAAGAATATTCAGGAACAGAAGTAGTAAGAGCATCAGATATAGAATTACTCAATGCTTTATATTAGAGAGGGGAATTTGAACACAGTGCAGTAGTTAAGATTGCTGGTTTTGGGTGAGTTGGGATTGAACCATGAAAGATTTTTTTAAAAAGTACTTTATACTATAATTTTAAGACAGTTAAAATATCGGCTAAAACATTTTAAGACTTTGGTAAAGATTCATACTAATATAATTCATAACACTAATGGGACTTTTATTATTCATTATGAAACTATTTGACACCATTACCAATTAAAGGAAGGAAAAGGTTACTTCTGAAATATAATTAACCTGTTTTCATTTGGGAAGAATAGGAAGTTAAAAATAGAGTTATGATCCTCATCTGTATCTATGGGCAGATTCACCTCATGGATGAATGGAAATTCCAGAGAACAATAGAAGCTGTCACATTACTAATTTTCTAGTAGAGCCTGTCGTATATAGATAGTCCAAAATTCTCTTTTAATATACCATACATAAGAGAATCTGGAGTCCATGTGTAATTTTAAAGTTTTTCATTTTGAGTAAACTTCATGAAGGATATTAAGATCGACTCTGTGAAAGGGCATAGAGCCGATACTTGACAAACCCTTATTGAGTGCAGTGGCAACAGATAATATGAAAAAAGTGGAGAGGGTAACTGTTTCCTACCCTCGTCTGCAGGTCTTGAAATTTGGAGCTACCTGACACACCAATTTCTATCCTATAAAGGTCTATAAAGATCTTTTCAAAATCCAGTTGTTCAATGGCGCCTATGACTATTGTTAAAGTCCGTATCCCCCAGGCTGGCATGCAAAGTCGTCATGATCTGTTCTGTACCAGCTCCTCTGGCTTTAGCTCCTCCTCCAGCGGCACTGAACCCTTGCTCATCCCTCTGGCCATCTTCAGCCTTTCACCTCTAGGCCTTCGTGATGCTGCTGCCTCTTGGTGAAATATGTGCTCTGTACTTTTGGCAAAGCTTGGCTCAGATATTGACTTCTGTAGGAAGCGTATGCAGACTTCCAGGCTTAGTTAAACATTTTGTTCTACCCGTGCTTCTCTTCATCACTACACTTATTGTGTAAGTAATGACTGACAAATATCTGCTTTCCTTAGTAGACTGTGCTTTCCTTGAAGGCAGGATTACTCACTCAATTTTGTATCCTAACTGTAGTACTTTTTATTGAGCACTTTCTGTGTCAGGTGCTATCATAAAAGAAGCATACTAATTCCTTTAATCCTTAAAATACCCTGCTGAGATACTAATTTAATCTTCATCACATCAATGAAGAAAATGTGTCCCAGAGAGGTTAAGGAATGTATTCAATGCCACACAGTTAGTAATGGACGGAGCTAAGACATGAAGAACCAGACAGTCTGCCTTCAGAACCTGTCCTCGTCACCAGGCTCTCTATTGCTTTGCCAGTATTAGTCATGTGTTGGGTCCTCAATGCATAATGGCGGAATGAATGACTGGGTGATAGATGCAGGTGACACTGAGGCAATGAGACCTGCTTGTGAGCTAGCACACAGAGCAGTTATATATGGTACAATTATAGGAGGGATGGAGCAGAGTTTAACTGGGGAAGCCATTATAATCTCTACCAGATAATTTTATTATCTTATAGCTCATCAGGAACTGTCCTTGAGGTCAGGAAAGTCCTCTGATGTGTAGAAAAACATGAATAAAACAGTTAGAAGAGAAGAAGGCATATCTTCACTATTTTGTTGGGTGTAGACTGTTTTCACTGATTTACGCATACTGATATAGTTAGTCAAGCAACAGGAAAATATTAAACATCTTCTTTGTACCCTGCACTGTTCTGAGTCCTGTTGTAGATATGCAAAAAGTTAGAGGCAGTGCCTAAGTTTGACTGAAATGTGTTAGAATGTTGAAGAAAATCCCATTTTCACACTGAAAAAACATGTCATAATTGAATATGTACTTTATATTCAGCCTTGGGCACAGTGTTGTAAACATTATTAATAATATGATAAAACTACAGCTACTGTAAACACTTATAATCACTTAAAATAATAAATATGCTGTAAAAATGGGCATAAATGTGCCATATACTTTTATTGTAGTTGAGACTCTAATGTAGTGTCAAATATACACATAGCACTTAGAAATATAATTCCATTCTATCATAAATATGATTGAAAACTAATATGCCAGCCTTAATTAACATTAAATATTTAAGTAGCAGCAATTTTGTATGCTTTTTAAGGAGTTTACAAGGCCTTTGCTGGAATTATTTGGATGGCCTAAGTTCTTAAAAACCCTGTCCTAGGAAGTTCTGTTTATGCCACTTTTTTCTTCTTGAATTTTGCTGAAGCAAGCAGAGCCATTGAAAATAATTCTGCTCTTTTAAATTAGCCTCAAAGTAAAAGTTACTGAAATGTTGAAGATTTGATGATAATAAAAATTGTGGTTTATCCTGCTGCAAAGAATTTAAGAAAAAGATAGGGTTAAGCCTTACATTCTCCTTATCATCTTCTCCCATTGCTTCTACTCTTCAAAGTAATACTAAATGCATTTGCTCTGATTCAGGCCCAATTAAGTTTTTCAAGAAACAGTGAGTGCTAAGTCCCTTTCCCTGACATTTCACTAATACAAATCAGAGTATTGAAGGAAGCTTTGGACTTCTTAACCGCAGACCTTAGATTCCACTGTAGGTTGATTACCCCACCTGGAGAACTCACAAGCATATCATCAAAAATGAAATCATTAGCTTTCCTTTGAGATCTTCTTTTATTCTCTACTTATATATTCACTCAGCAAATTTCCTTGAGAATTGAGTGGATAAATGAATGAAATAACCAAAAATTGACCAGGTTAACAGCGAAGATTTTGTTTTTTTAAGCTGGATGTTACATATGTCAGTCAGGGTCAATGCAGGCAACAGAAACCAATGGGGCATCTTACTTTGAAAGGAATTTATACAAAGATTTAGGTGCTTACAAAATCTTTGAAAGGCCTGGAGGCAGGGGCAGTTTCTGGACTTTTTGATTTAAGTTCACGTGACAGAGCTGTGATTTTAAGTTAGAAAACTGTGGCGACTGCGATCATTACTGCCTTTATAATTTCCTTACAGCCTTGAAGCTAGTGGGCTGCCAATGTTCATGTTGGCTGGAGGAGCCTGTTTCTCCCCAATCACAACTGAAGAAATAATATTCCCGTTCGTTTCCAGCTTCCAAATCTCACTTAAGTGCATCTTACTTGCAGAACTCAAATTATATCCAGAATATTAGCTGCAAGGGAATCTTGGAATTATAGTTTTTAGTATTTGAGCCCCTGAATTTGGAGGGGGGGGAGGCTTAGAATATATTGGCGATTAATGATGAGTTTCATAAACAGTATCTAGTATAGAAAGTGCCTCAGAATTGCTAAAATTAGTATGAAACAAGGTCCTGTTGCTAGTGAATGAATAATAGCAGGAGATAAGGGTAAGGATGAGGTAAGAAGTAGAGAATTCTTATAAAAACATGCTTCTTCTCTCAAGATACTTTGGGAGATTTCTGGATAGTAATCATAAACTCTGTGGCATAGAACTAAATGCATTCAGTGTTGAGAAAAGGCAGTGACTTGTTGGCGTTGAGGTAGTCTAAAACGATTTTGGGAAGGAATAAAACTCTGACCTTGGCCACAAAGAATGAACAAAATCTGCACATTGGCACAGGTAGAAGGAAGTAAGATGGAATTTCAGGGTCAGGATATGGCCCAAGCAGAAAGCATTGCCTCACATTTTGGTTACTTGAACTCACATTTACAAATAATGGCTGGATGTGGTCAGTGTGAGCTACATTTCAGGGTCTAGCTGCAACATCTGAAGAGCTGTTCTTTCTTGTCTGCCTTTGAATATCATCAGTCCTTTTTATACTGACTGAAGATGGATTACAACCTGTTTTTATGTAGATCAATTTATATATTAGATATTTTTCAATCTTGACTTAAGTATCTATTATTCTGTAACTATGCCAATACTTAGCATAATAAAACAACAAATATGTATTATTTCATGTAGTTTCTGAGGGTCAGGAATCCAGGAGAAGCTTAGTTGGGTGGTTCTGGCTTTGGGTCTCTCATGAAGCTGTAGTCAAGCTATTGACTTGGCTGCAGTCTCTCCATGGGCTGGAGGACCTACTTCTAAGATCATTTACATGGATGTTGGTGGGAGGCCTCAGTTCCTTGCCAAGTGGGTCTCTTCACATGAAGGTCATGACTTGGCAGCCGGCCACACTGAGAAAGTAATTTCAGAGAGTAGAGCAACATGAAGCAACCAAGATGGAAGCTGAAGTGCCTTTTAGGATATAATTTTGGAAGTTATGTACTGCCACTTATGCTTTATTTTGTTGGTTACACAGATCAACACTGGTACAATGTGAGAAGGGACAATACCAGGGTGGGGTTCACTGGAGGCCATCTTGGATATTGGTTCCCACAATCTCTATAACCCCCAAATAAATTAGCATTGATGCATAGGTAATGTTTCAGTAGAGAAAAGTTAGAATAGCACACTCAGGAACCACACATTCATAGAGTTTCTGAGACTCTGTTCCATTCCTGTGATTCTATTGTTCTACAAATTTTAAAAGTACCGTCAGAAACACTCACTGATGTTTCCAGTTCTTCTTTATGGGTCACTGAGATGTGAATATAAATTTTTTAAATCTCCAATATTATTTCTGATATCTCTATTTACAAGCTGAGATTATTACAATGGAACAAAAGTGGAAACTGTACCATGTAAGTACATTTAAAAATTTTGGAAATCTGCTTCAAATGTAGCAATTATATTTTGTTATTCTGGCAGATGATTTTATAAATATGTACTTTTTTTGAATGAGGCTTCTTGTTTGATACAACACATTATTTGGGTAAATGATACTTTTTGACCCACTGTAGGCCATTAATATAACTATTATATTTAGTATAAGTAATTATACTGGTGTTTCTTATTTAACAGTTTCACATCTGAAATTTTAATTTATCTAGAATTTATAAAGTAAGGAATGACTTCAGTATATATTTTCTGAACACTTAGAGTTTTAAAAATTATTTATTTTAAAATTATAATTGACATATAATATTATATTAGTTTCAGGTCTATAGCATAACAATTCGACATTTATATACCTTACAAAGTGATCACGACAACAAATCTAGTAACCATCTGTCCTTGTATAAAGTTATTATGATATTATTGACTATATTTTCTATGCTGTACATTACATCTCCATGACATTTTATAACTGGAACGGTGTACCTCTTAATCCCTTTCATCTTTTCCACCTATTCCCCCATCTCTCTCCCTCTGGCAACCATCAGTTTACTCTCCGTATATGAGTCTGTTTCTGTTTTGTTTTATTTGTCTTGCTTTTTAGATTCCACATACAAATGAAATCATACTATATTTGTCTTCTCTGTCTGACTTGTTTCATTTAGTATATTTCCCTAGGTCCATCCATAAGAGAAAATGATGTAATCAAGAGATGTGGTAAACATGAAATGTATGAGGCTGCAGCCTATGTAACATGGCATACTGTTTTACAGAAAACTTTATATAATAAAGTTTTCTGTAAAATAAAGGTATTTTATACACTCTAAAATAAAGATAAAAATATAGTATAGCAAATACACAAACCAGTGACATATTTGTTTATTATCATTATAAAATATTATGTAATATACTCAATTACATGTTATACTTTTATATGACTGATGACACAGTAGGTTTGTTTACATCAGCATCATAATAAACATATATGTTGCACTATGATATACATTACCACAGTTACGATGTCACTAAGAATTTTCTGCTTTATTATAATCCTATGGGACCACTGTTATATAAGCGACACGTTGTTGACTAAAATGTTGTTTTACAGCACATGGCTGTATTTAGGGTTTAGGAATGAGAAGCATGGTGATTTGCCATTGTCATCATCACAAAAAATATTATTGTGGCCGGAACAAACATCTTCTGACTCCATGTCCAAGAGAAGATTGTTGCCTTTGGTAATAGCATACAGTTATTCCTTGAGCTGTGTGATGTGCTTTCTCTACTCAATATAAGACAACCTACCATTTTGTAAATATCAATAGAAAATAGTTAGTAGTTCTAATATTGGTTTATTGACTCCTTAATCATATCTTAGTCTGGTGTGAAGAGAGTCTCCTCCTCACAATTTAATGGTGAATTAAAGGAGATTTTTTGGAAGAGAGGCCAAAGATAGAGACTGAATAATTTTTGGATTATCAAATTCCTAAATGGAGGTGAACATGTGGCATAGGTGACCAGGAAAAGTTTTCTTAGATCTTAAAATGCCAGTGTGGCAATAATACATCCTTAAATTTTAGAAACTAGTTAAAAGAAACTTAAGATTTTATATTGAAGAAACTGAGTCTATAGGCAAATTTTAATAACAATGCAAAAAATCAACAAATTGAATGTTTTCAGTGCCATAGCAGTGAAATGTTGATAATATTTTACAAAGTTGTAAAGAGAGTCACATATTAAGTTGTATAATAATTTTACCAGAGAATTTCTTACTTTATTTGCTTTTAAAAAAAGTCACCTTAAAGGTTCTTTAGTGATTAATGGAGGAAAAACTTAAAAGCTCTGATTCTAGAAAGTAGAAGAGTAATAATCTTCTTTTCTAGTTACTCATTTGAGCCCTGAAATTAAGACATTTCTGCAGAACGAAAAATATTAAATGACTGAAGTCCTTAGGAGTAGGACCCCCTTAAGTCAAAGAGCTTAAAAGAATAATCAAGTTCTGAACAGGAAGTGACACCATGGAAACTGAATCTGCAGATAGGAAAGCTTTGTGTATGTGAATGACATTTATATCTCTATCCAGGGTCTCTTCTTCCCAATCCAGATCTGCATATCCAGGTTCTTATTCCCAGCATCTTCATTTGGGTGTCTGAGAAGCAACTCAAATTTAACATGTCTCAAACTGAACTTCTGATCATCCCTTCCAAACTCACTTTTATTGGTAGTGTCATGCATTTCAGTTTGACCTCCCAGCTATTCAAGTTCAAAACCTTGAGTATTGGCTCCTTTCTTACACATCCTACATCCAACTTATCTGCCAATTTTACTGTCTCTATCTGCAACTATACCCACAATCCATCATTCTCTTTGTACCTTCTGCTGCCTCTCTGATCTAGCCACCATCATCTGGAAGAGCCTCCAAACTGGTCTGCCTACCTGTTACCTTCTCTACCCCACGCCCCTCCCCCCCCATTCAGTTTATTCTCCACAAAGCAACCAGAATAATCCTATTAAAATGTAAGTCAAATCATGTCACTCAGAGTAAAAGTCCTTACTATGATTTGTAAGACTATGATTTACATGACCCTACATAATTCTCTTTCTTTCCTCACCACCTACTATTCTCCCCTCCTTTTTTCCATTCTAGCCACACGATCCTCCTTGAAATTCCTCCAATATGCCAGGTATACTCCTGCCTTTGGGTCTTTGAAGTTGCTCTTACCCCTGCTGTTGTCCTAGATAGTTGTTTGATTCACTCACTCACCTCCTACAGTCACCTTTTCAGTAAGCTTTTCCTTGGACAATTTATTTAAAAACTAGAGGTCTGGTGCACAAAACTTTGTGCACTCGGGAGGGTCCCTCAGCCTGGCCTGTGCCCTCTCGCAGTCTGGGACACCTCAGGGAATGATCACCTGCTGGCTTAGGCCCACTCTCCGGGGGATTGGGCCTAAGCTGGCAGTCAGACATCCCTCTGGCAGCCCGGGAGCCCTCAGGGGATGTCCACTTGCAAGCAGGGAGCAGGCCTAGCTGCAGTCGAACATCCTTAGCACTGCTGAGGAGGCGGGAGAGGCTCCCACCACCACCGCTGTACTGGCAGCTGTCTGCCTGGTTTGTGGCTGAGCAGAGCTCCCCCTGTGGGAGCTCACTGACCACCAGGGGGCAGCTCCTGCATTGAGCATCTTCCCCCTGGTGGTCAGTGTGTGTCATAGTGACCAGTGATTCCCAGTCGCTCTGCTGTTAGGGTCAATTTGCATATTACCCTTTTATTATATAGGATAGAGGCCTGGTGCATGGGTGGGGGCTGGCTGGTTTGCCCTGAAGGGTGTCCCGGATCAGGATGGGGGTCCCACTTGGGTGCCTGGCCAGCCTGGGTGAGGGGCTGAGGGCTGTTTTCAGACTGGCCACAGCCCCTTCAGGGAGGGGGGTCATGCTGGGGTGCCTGGCCAGTCTGGGTGAGTGGCTGATGGCTGTTTGCAGGCTGGCCACAGCCCCTTCAGGGTGGAGGTCACCCCTGGAGTGCCTGGCCTGCCTGGGTGAGGGGCTGATGGCTGTTTGCAGGCTGGCCACAGCCCCCAGCCACCCAAGCTCCCAGTGGAGGCTGGCTGGAAGCAGGTATCTGGGATTTGTTTAACTTCTATAACTGAAACTTTGTTGCCTTTTGCGGAGGCCACAGCCAGACAGAGCAGGTGGGAAGCTTGGCTTCCTCCATCGCTGGGGCAACCAAGCTTCCTGCTTGCTCCAGCTCTGTGGCTGCAGGCCACCATCTTGGTTGGGTTAATTTGCATATAGTCGCTCTGATTGGCTGGTGGGCATGGCTTGGGCATAGCAAAGATACAGTCAATTAGCATCTTTGTCTTTTATTAGTGTAGATATAAACGGGCCCATCTTCACAAGTCCCTATGTTTCTCCTTTGCATTGTTTTATTTTTCTTCATAGTATTTATACCCTTCAACATACCATATGTATTTACTCACTTTCTTGGTCTGTTTGTTTATTAATATATCCCCAGCACCTACAGCAGTGTCTTGCTCAGAGTAGATACTCAGTGAATATTTGCTGAGCAAATGAATAAATGACCACTATTGCTACTTTATTTGTTTGGGAAATTTTGGGATTGGGCTTTGTATTCTTCCTTCCTCCATTCCTGAATTTGAAGAGTTCCTTTTGAGACCAGAAACTTCATTTCTACCATTGTGGGGGTTCTCACCTTACTTTATATAAACTGCTTAGGAGGAGTACCCTGCCACAATGAAGAGCAAGTTTTTCTCTGGAATATGTTGAACAAAGTTCTCCAGTGAGGAAAATAGCCTGTGGGAAGCTGTTTCTTCTTTCTGCCCCTTTGTCATGGTAGGACCTCCCCTGACTTGGGTGGATGCCATTGAGGGTCTCATTGGGATGATGAAAGCCCCAAAAAGTGTTTTAATAGCTGGAGTGGAGACAGAATGCCTCTGGAATGAAGATATTATAACACAGAAAGTAAGGATTTCATGCAAAGAGAATGGATCCATGTGTTAGGTCCATTGTGTGAAGAAGGTTAGGCAGGCAGTAGACTCTACTTTGTTCCTCTTGCTTCTCTGATCAAATGTTGTGATATTTCCCCCTGAGCTTTATAACAGTCTGTTTCTATTTCTCTCAATTAACATCCATCCATTAGAGCTGGAAATAACACATTGATGGCTTTGCGCTCTGACAGGTGTTCCTGCCAATTAAGAGCCTGAGTCATCATCATAACTATATCTAGCCTCCATAGAATTGGCAATATTTTGAAAAACCTATAATTTTTGGGGGAAATATTTTATAGCATGACTTTAAACTTGCAACAAATTCTCTTATTCTGAATACAACAGATTCCATAGGTCTTACTAAAAGTTTTGGTAAGTATATTTAGAAAGAATCTTCAGTCTTTACTGGATGATACAAAAAGGCAACAGATCATATTCAAGCCAATAACAAATGGGCTACTCATCAAATGGACTATGCACACTCATTACATTGGTACCCTATGAAATGATGAGCATGTAGGAAACTAATATGGTGTTTGGAATTAGAAAAGGCAAATTGGGCATGCTGTAGAATTTGAATAAAATGAAAAAAAAATGAACATTTTGTAGTTGAAGGTTTTTTAACAATCTATTTTAGTGCATTTATGTGGCCTATGTTGTTGTGATAGATCTTAGGCTAAATGCCATGGAATAACTATACTAATTGTATCCCTCTTCCAAAATAATTGCCTTGTCTTCCCCTGGCTTTAGCTTTAGGAAATGTGGGTCTAATAATGCTGACCTTTCTTGCTAGTTGGCTTTAGTCCTGGACACCTTTACTCATTGACCTGCAGGCTGCTCCTGGGCAAGATGAAGGGATCTGATAGGTATGGTTTCCTGGAGGATATCACATCCAGACCTAAGATATTACACAGAGAATTTCCTGGGGACTGGTGTTTAAAATCTCTTAAGCTTTCTAAGGTTCTGTCTCCAGCTCAGCCTCTAACTAGTTGTGGGTCCTGGATAAATCACCTCCTCTTATTAGCCCTCATTTTCCTCATTTTTAGAATGAATGGCCTGAATTAATTTTCTCTATTATCCTTCGCAGTTGGAAAGTGACAGGCAATCACTAAGCTTCACAACAATAATGGCCACTCACCGTATTCAACATAACATTAATATAATACCTTGATTTGTATAATGTGTCATTAGCTTTTAGCATCCACAGAAGCCACTGCAGATTGAGGTGGGCTAAGACTCATCTGGCACCTCTACAGATAAATTTCCCTTTTCAGGGAGTGGTGTTTAGGAAGGCTTTCTAAATGAAATGATCCCATAGCAAATACTTGTAAGACATTTATAAAGAGAAAGGAAGAAAAAAAGCACAAGAAAAGGTAAACTGTTTTACTTCAACAAAGAATGAAAATCAGTTTGTTTATATTCCTAACACTTTAAAAAGCTTTGTTGCTTAAACTGTAATTTCATAGTCAATTAAGCTGCCACATACTATATGCTGTTTTCTGTAGGTTGATGTTCCAGGCACCCAAATCTCACAAAATGCTACATTTTTAGGTTGATTTAAATGTGACTGCTGAGAGTGGGAACCACCTGATCTATAGAGAAAAAAACTTTAAAAATGGACTCCATGTACAATATGGACAATCTTTGATTCTGAGCTATCAGAATCCAGGATTTCAGCCTTAGAAAGCAGCTCCCAATTTCCTTCGCTGATGCTTCTGTTAAAGTGCAGCATAATGTAGATGAATATCAGAGGAAATAGCATGAAAGAGTCACATGAGTTTCCTGAAAATCAGTGGGAAAATAATTAGTCAATTGGCTTTTGAAGAGGAAAAGAGGTAGAGTATGAGACTGCATTTTGGGGTTCTTATCTCAGAGTTCCAACTCTGCTAATCAATAGAGTGACCTTGGGTGAATTACTTCACCTTCACTTTGCTCCGTCTGAAGAGTGATTGCGTTGCTTGATTCCTAGGGCCTCCATGTTTCCTCATTGGTATCAGAGAGGAGCCATGAAAATAAGCACATCTTTTATTTCCAAAAATGTTGGGATGTTTATGCAGCACAGATAAAAAATGTTGGTAAGTAACCATGGCCTCTGACCAAGGTTTTCTATAGGGATTGTGGACTGGGACATGTAAAACATTAATCCATTGTGTTGGTGGTGCTTAATCTTCTCCAATCATTTTGGCTGCAAAAAACCCAAGCCATTTTAGGGTCATCAAGGGTTTTAGTTTATGTCTGAATGAGACTGCAAACTTCACAGGACAGGAATTTTGTCTTTTGTGCTTTATGTTCTATAAAGTACCATACACATTTCCACAGTTCTATAAAATATAAGAATAAAAATATGTGCTGATCCAACACATTCATCCATTTAATATTTAGCAGATTTTAGTGATGCCTTCAATATTTTATCCTCAGATATTTTACAGTGTTTGGAGTTTTCATGGCAGTCTCTCAGAGACAGACTTTAAGTTTAAATTTTGCCTGTTGGAGAGGCACCGGTTCTGAATGCCCCTTCTGGGGCCCATTCTTTAGCCACTGAAAGACTTGCAGCTGACTTACCACAGGAGCCTCTTTAAGGCCATTTTCTGTCACATTAGTCAGCTCCTTTTGGGTGACATCCAGTGCTTTTCATTGCTATGTATACTTTTCCAATTTTATACAATTTATGGAAAGCTCTTTTCAGATGAATCTTCCTAAAACACTGCCTTCATTATGCCATTGTCTGGCTTAAAAACTTGCAACATTTATAAAATTAAATTTCAACTTCTCAGCTTGGAATTCAAGGTCTTCCATCAGCAGAAAAGCATATTTTAGTATCTCCCACTTACAAAGCAAGTACATAGCAAGCAAACTAACAACAACAACAATAGAAACAAAAACTCTTGAAGTCACATATCCTCTACCATTGCTTTATCTCTTTGTTTTCTTTATAGCAAGATTTTGTGGAATATTTATCTATATTCAATTACCTTTTCTTGCCTTCTAGTCACTGTTCAACCCACTCCAACCATTACACTACTTAAACTATTCTTTTCATGGTTACTGACCATCTCTCTGTTGCCAAATCCAGTAGCCCCTGCTCTGCCCTCTGTTACATGACTTCTGCATTTTGGGATTCTCACCTTGGAATTCCAGCTCTGCTAATCAGTAGAGTGACCTTGGGTGAATTACTTCACCTTCATCTTGCTGGCTGTCAGCTCCATCTGAAGAGTGAGTTGATTGGGTTGCTTGGTTGCTATGGCCTCCATGTTTCCTCATTGGTATCAGAGAGGAGCCATGAAAATGAGCACAGTTTTCATTTCCAAAAATTTGGGGATGTTTATGCAACACAGATATGTTCTCGTATATTATGTTTTAGTATATTCTAATTTCCCTTTTATCTTTTTGACTATTCCTTTCAACCCTTTTTGCTAGCTCCTCTACTGGACCTCAGATGTTGAAAATTTTCCAGGCTCATCCTAGGGTTCTCTTCTCTTTCTTCACTTTCTACCCAACCAATATTATGGCTTTAAATGTCCTCTGCAGGCTGATGACTAGTTTTATATTTCTAACTTCTTCACTGGGCTCCAGATTCCTCTAACCAAGTATCTTTTTTCAATTTGTACTTGGATATTGTAGCTCACACAGGAAGATACCTTCCTAAGAGAACCCTGATATTGTTTGGGGTAGCAATGTGCACAGCTAAGAACTACATTTTTAGACTCCCTTGCAGCTATGGGCAGTCATTGGAGAGTCACTCAAAGTCTTATGGAGATTTCTAGGAAATTTTCAATCTTGATATAGACACACACCCTTCTCATTTTGCGTCCCTCTTATTCCAGCCTGAAACATGGGCCACTTTCCACCTTCTCACTGTGCACCTGCCACATTGGTCTTCTTTCTGTCTTAGAATATGAGCATGAACTATTTTTACCCATAAGAACATATGCTCTTGCTGTTCCCTCTACCTGATGCTTACAGGTTGACGCTTCATAATTTATGTCTCAGCTCAAACGCCATCTCAGAGAGGCTTCCCTCAGCATCCTAATGAAAGTAAGCAGCCTTGTCTGACATTGAATGCCTATTCTTTTATTCACCTGTAAATCAAATCAAGTCTACCTCAAGCCTTACCATCTCCAGGAAGGCTTTCTTTTATTACTCCATTCAATAAAGATATTTCTGTTTCTTGATCCCCACAGTATTTATCTGTATCCTCTTTTCCAGACTGTAAACTAAACTGTCTGTGTTATTTACAGGTTGTTTTGTTATGCATGCCTCATTTTCCTTAGCAGAATGTAAGTTTGTTGTTTTTTTGCAAATGGCAGATTTTGAATTTCCTTTAATAACTTCAGTGCTTGGCTCATGGCTGAAGCCTAAAAATATATATTAATTTAATGATGTTTAGATTTTTGATAAATGGTGCCTTTATATTAATCATCTGCTTTTGTCTTTACACTGTAGGGTTTTCGGAGAAAATATTTTCCTGCTTGATTATAAAAAGGACCTCCTGATGTTTTAATTTTATCCTTTGTCTTTGTGGTTAAAATCAAGGTAAGATTCTGGTATATTAGAATATAATGCATGTTTTGCAGTAATTTTCTTTCAGTTGGATTTAGGCCCCAAAGTGAAGATATTTATGACATTGATTGACATTACTGTTCTCCATGAATTTTATACATGCTGGTGGGTAAGACAGAGCCCGACATGTGACAGTGAGCTTTAACTTTCATAATTTTTATTCTAGTGCAGGAGAAAAGTACATTTGTTTCTACTCAAAATGATGCTATGAATCATTTTCAGTAGGATCTGAAGTTCTGGGTTTATTTTTTCTAGAAGTGATTAGTGATTATGGATTTGCACAGATCCACCCGTACATCTTTTCTAGTATCCATGGCAACAAAAGTGATACATCTTTGAGAAACTTAATTGGGGCAGTTAAGAGAGGTTTTCTTGGTACAAAGCAAGCTTGTCCATTTGAGGTACAAATTTCCACCACAGGTTTCATTAGGACCAGTCATTATCAGGCTGAATGAACCAACTCGGGAAATAAACAACTGCTCTGTAAGGTATCATATTCTTACTTTTATTTGAGATTTTGTAAGAGAAGTAATAACTTGCTTAAATTTAGGCAAGATTCAATAAACCTAGAACTAACCATCTCGTCTCCATTTGTGCATTTCTTGGGTCAGCTAGTTCAGCAGTCCTACAGATGGAAACTGCCCAACCCCATTTAGATCAATCTTTACTTTAAATTCAGAATAAGTTCAGCTAAAATTTAAATAAAATCCATAATGAAAGTGATGAATCTTTAATAATAGGAAAGATAAAAACCCAGAGATATGTAAATTTAAATTGGGGTTATCACAGAACACTCTTTCTCTGGTAGAGTTACCGTATTTTAGGGGGATTGTAAAATTCTCCATAAGTTTACAAGGAGGATATAATGAGAAATAGTCTCAAAACAGGCACTGAGGAAACATTAAGTAAATTTAATACTCTTCCTTACTAATAAAAATAAAGGAAAGCTTATAAATAACAATTTGAAAACTATGAAGGGAATATGTCCACACTAACCCTTGAAAATAAAAAGGGGTTATTGGCATGTTTCACTCTTAAAACCAAGGAGGGACTTCTTCCAACTAAGCGATGTTACTTTTAAATGTCGCTGTAGAGAACTGATGATCTGTACTTATTTGGGGCTCTATAGCCTGTTAGTTATAGTTACTCGTGGTCTCCCACTCAGGTTTCTTTGAAGATTTTGTTAGTTGGCTTAAGTTCTGTCCTATCTCAGAAAATCCTGAGTATGTAATATGGACTGCTTTGAGGGATTCCCAAAGTGGACCTTTTCAGAAAGAGCTTTTTGAAGTAGACTCAAGGTCTGGAGAGTCATAGACCATGAGTATTACTTTGTAATAAAATCCTCACAAAGGAGCAAAGGAAGTGGCAAGTTATGAAGAATGATTTCTCTGAACACCTGTCAAAGCAGGGAGGGTTGTTTCCCCTGAGGGCTGATGTTACCCCTGCTTCCACTTTAGGTCAGACCTTTGCCTGGGCTCCTGGAGATCCCACCACACATTCTCAGCTCCTTTGCAAGGTATCCTTCTGAGAAAACACTGAACACTGGGTCACCACCTCTAGATCATCACTGCTTTTCTGGGGCAACCTCTGTTACCTCCCAGGAAGTTCTCTCCATGAAGAACCCCACTAGGGGATGGGTGAGCCCTCTGTGTGGGGGCCTCTCATGAGGTTACCTAGCATCAGGCAGAGGACAGGGTTGTGTGACATGGGCATGAGAATAAGAAGGGGGACAGGATAAAAATTAATGCCAAGTAAACAAAATGATAGCTAAGAGGAAAGACAGAGGGTTCAAAACCCCGTGGGTAGATTCTCAAGAGAAATACAGCGAGGAGGACACACCTTTTCCAGCCTTCTGGCACCCATCGCAGCTCATGGGGATTTGGAGATGGTCCCAGTGTCCACTTCTAAGTGGAGAAGAAAATAATTAAAAAAAACATTTATAGACTATATTTTATAGAGCAGTTTTAGGTTTACAGAAAAAATAACAAGTACAGAAAGTTTCCATTACTTTTCCTTCTTCTCCTATTATTAACATCTTGCATTGGTATGACATGTTTGTTATAATTGATGAACCAATATACATACACTATTATAAGATCCACTAGGAGCCAAGCATGTGATTTGAAATTGCGCGGTGCCGCCCATCCCCCGGTTCAGCCCTGCCTCCCTCTCTGGCCCTTGAAGCAGCTGTGGCTGCTGCTGATCAGGCCCTCCCCCAGCTCAGGTGCATGGAGGCCCCTGCTGTACCATCCCCAGTGCTGTTCATGCAACCTCCTGTCTGGTCGACCCGTTATGGCATCCCAGTTAATTAGCATATTTCTCTATCATATATATAGATAGTTTACATTACAGTTCACTCTGACTTGTACAGTACTATGGATTTTGCCAAATGCATAAAGTCATGTAGCCACCATTCCGGTATCATACAGAACAGTTCTGCCCTAAAAATTCACTGTGGTCTGCCTATTTATCCTTCCTCCCTCTCTGCCTTACCACTCCTTGGAAACTATTGATCTTTTAACTGTCTCTATAGTTTCCACCATGTCTTTTGTGGTTTGATAGCTCGTTTTTTATTACTGAATAATATATAATTTTATGGATGTATCACAGTTGGTTATCTATTCATTATTGATGGTCAATTATTTGCTTTTAATTTTTGTCAATTATGAATAAAATTGCTCTAAATATTAGTGTGTAGGGTTTTTTTTTAAATCTTTAAATTCTTTATTAGTTAAGGAATTACAAATGTGTCCTCATTTCCCCCACATTAACCCCCATCCTCCCCCCCACCCCACTCATGCTCTCATCCCCTTGTTGTCCATGCCCATTGGTTTGGCTTATATGCATGCATACAGGTCCTTTGGTTGATCTCTTCCCCTCACCCCCACCCTCCCCTACTTTCCCTCTGGGGATTAATAGTCTGATTGCTGTTTCTCTGTGTTTGGATCTGTCCCTGTTCATCAGTCTATGTTGTTCTCTATAGTCCACAAATTAGTGAGATCATGTGGTATTTATCTTTCTCTGACTGGCCTATTTCACTTAGCATAATGCTCTCCAGTTCCATCCAAGCTATTGCAAAAGGCAAGAGTTCCTTCTTTTTTACCGCAGCGTAGTATTCCATTGTGTAGATGTACCATAGTTTTTTAATCCACTCATCTGCTGATGGGCACTTAGGCTGTTTCCAAATCTTAGCTATGGTGAATTGTGCTGCTATGAACATAGGGGTGCATATATCCTTTCTAATTGGTGTTTCTGGCTTTTTTGGGATATATTCCTAGAAGTGGGATCACTGGGTCAAATGGGAGTTTCATTTTTAGTTTTTTGAGGAAGCTCCATACTGTTCTCCACAGTGGCTGCACCAGTCTGCATTCCCACCAGCAATGCAGAAGGGTTCCTTTTTCTCCACATCCTCTCCAACACTTGTTGTTTGTTGCTTTGTTGATGATAGCCATTCTGACAGGTGTGAGGTGATACCACATTGTCGTTTTGATTTGCATCTCTCGTATAATTAGTGACTTTGAGCATGTTTTCATATGTCTTTTGGCCCTCTGTATGTCCTCTTTCGAAAAGTGTCTATAGGTCCATTGCCCATTTGTTGACTGGATTGTTTATCTTCTTATTATTAAGTTTTATGAGTTTCTTGTAAATGTTGGAGATTAAACCCTTATCAGTGATATCATTGGCAAATATGTTCTCCCATGCAGTGGGTCTTCTTGTTGTTTTGTTGATGGTTTACTTTGCTGTGCAAAAGCTTTTTATTTTAATGTAGTCCCATTTGTTTATTTTCTCTTTAGTTTCCATTGCCCTAGGAGCATTATCAGAGAAAAAATTCCTCCGACATATGTTTGCTATTTCACTGCCTATGGATTCCTCTAGTATTTTTATGGTTTCCCATCTTACGTTTAAGTCTTTTATCCATTTTGAGTTTATTTTTGTGTATGGTGTGAGTTGGTGGTCTAGTTTCATCTTTTTGCATGTATCTGTCCAATTTTCCCAACACCATTTATTGAAGAGACTGTCTTGACTCCATTGTATGCTCTTGCCTCCTTTGTTGAATATTAATTGGGCATAGTGCTTTGGGTCAATTTCTGGGGTCTCTATTCTATTCCATTGATCTATATGTCTGTTCTTGTGCCAGTATCAAGCTGTTTTAAGAACAGTGGCTTTGTAATACAGTTTGATATCTGGTATTGAGATCCCACCTACTTTGTTCTTCTTTTTCAGGATTGCTGCAGCTATTCGAGGTCTTTTTTATTCCAGATGAATTTTTGGAACATTTGTTCTAGATCTGTGAAATATGCTGTTGGTAATTTAATGGGGATTGCATTGAATCTATAGATTGCTTTGGGTAGTATGGACATTTTGATGATGTTGATTCTACCAATCCATGAACACGGTGTGTTCTTCCATCTGTTTATGTCTTCCTCTATCTCTTTTTTCAGTGTCCTGTAGTTTTTCGCATATAAGTCTTTTACCTCCTTAGTTAAGTTTATTCCTAGGTATCTTAATTTTTTGGTGCGATGGTAAATGGGATTGCTTTTTTAGTCTCCCTTTCTGTAAGTCCACTATTGGTTAAAGAAGTGCCCTAGATTTCTTGGCATTAATTTTGTATCCTGCTACATTGCCAAATTCATTTATTAACTCTAATAATTTTTTGATGGAGTCTTTAGGGTTTTCTATGTACAGTATCATGTCATCTGCAAATAAGGACAGTTTTACTTCTTCTTTTACAATTTGGATGTCTTTTATTTCTTCTTCTTGTCTGATCGCAATGGCTAGTACAGGAGTCGTGAGAGGGGGCATCCCTGTCTTGTTCCTGTTCTCAGGAGAAATGGTGTTAGTTTTTGCCCATTGATTATGATGTTGGCTGTGGGTTTGTCATATATGGCTTTTATTATGTTGCAGTATGATCCTTCTATTCCTACCTTGCTGAGAGTTTTTATCAAGAAAGGGTGTTGAATTTTGTTCAAAGCTTTTTCTGCATCAATTGATATGACTATGTGGTTTTTATCTCTCAATTTGTTTATGTGATGAATCACGTTTATTGATTTGCGGATATTGTACCATCCTTGCATCCCTGGGATGAATCCTACTTGGTCATGGTGTATGATCTTTCTGATGTATTGCTGGATCCGATTTGCTAGAATTTTGTTGAGTATTTTGGCGTCTATGTTCATGAGGGATATTGGCGTATAATTCTCTTTCATTGTGTTGTCTCTATCTGGTTTTGGTATTAGGGTGATGCTGGCTTCATAGAATAGTGTGTAGGCTTTTTGTAGATACAAGTTTTCAACTTATTGGTAAACACCAAGGAGTGTGATTAATGGATTGCATGGTAAAAGTATGTTTAGCTTTGTAAGAAACTGCTAAACTGTCTTCCAAAGTGGCCATACCATTTTGACTCTCACCAGCAATAAATGAAAGTTCCTGCTTTTCCACATCTTCACCAGCATTTGGTGGTGTCAGTGTTTTGGATTTTAGCCATTCTAATAGGTGTGTGGCAGTATCTCATTGTTTTAATTTGCATAAATTTGCATTTTAATGTTGAGCATCTTTTCAAATGCTTATTTGCCATCTGTATATCTTCTTTGGTGAGGCATCTGTTCAGATATTTTGCCCACTTTTTAATTGGGTTGTTTGTTTTCTTATTGTTGGGGTTTAAGAGTTCTTTGTATATTTTAAATACATGTCCTTTATCAGATACATGCTTGGAAAATATTTCTTCCTAGGGGACACGTCTCTTTCAGTGTATGGCTTGCTTATTTATTCTCTTAACACTCCCTTGGAACAAAAGTTTTTAATTTGAAAAAAAAATTGTGAGGAGTTTTGAAATACAAGAGATGCTGGAGTAGTGCTTGGTGAGGAAAGTGAAGGAGAGAGAAAAAAGGGAATTTAAAAAATACATTTTTATTGATTTCAGAGAGGAAGAGAGAGGGAGAAAGAGATAGAAACATCAATGATGAGAGAGAATCATTGGTTGGCTGTCTCCTGCATGCTTCCTGCTACAACCTGGCCATGTGCCCCAACAGGGAATCGAACTGTGACCTCCTGGTTCATAGGTCGACATTCAGCCACTGAGTCATACCAGCTAGGCGAGAAAAAGGGAACTTTAGAAAAGTGCTGCTATGACTTCCATACTCACTTGAGAATAGTTGAGAAATGCAAGTAAAAACTCAAGTTCATTCGAACTAACTTTGTATTGTTAGACTGTGTTTCTTGAATGTGAGAGCTCTGGGCACCTGAACTGCATGTCGCAGCTTTGCAGTACTCTGTGACCCTGGGCAGCCGGGATGAGTATTAAATGGGTAACATACGTGAAGGGCATATGGCAATTGTAGGGGTGCTATAAATGTTAGCTTTATTCTGTATAGGAATATCATGGGCCTGCATGGCTGCCCGAAGGCAAGTGCAACACAACCAAGCACCCCCTCCAAAGGCAGCATTGTTGTTCTTGCTCTTACTCCACCATTTCCACCCCTCTGTTTCCAGATGGAGAGAAAGGGGTTGTCCTCCTCTACAGTTTTACAAAGACTGGCTTAGCGCCCTATTCTCAGTATCATAGTTCTCAGCTTTCACAAATCCACATATGAAAGAGAATTGAGAATTGTGGTTTGAGAAGTCTAAAACAGTTTTGGTTATTTAATTGCAATTATAATGAATTCAGAAGCTACATATTCTACATTTGTGATCACTGAGACAGAATATTGATTGAAGTGCGTTGCTTTCTTTCTATGATAAGAATGTTTTCTTCTCCCAGATAAATGAGTGGATTAAACATGATTGCAAGGGATGAAATTTTCTCACTTTAGAAAATAGAATCCGGTCCTGGCCAGGTAGCTCAGTTGGGTAGAGTGTCGTCCCAATACACCAAGGTTGTGGGTTCGATTCCCAATCAGGGCACATACAAGAATCAACCAAATGAGTACATAAATAAGTGGAACAACACATTGATATTTCTCTCTCTCTCTCTCTCTCTCTCTCTCTCTCTCTCTCTCATCTTTCTCTCTAATCAATAATTTTTAAAAGTTTAAAAAAGAAAATGTAATCCATACAAGACAACTGATTGTGTTCAAATCTTGTCTTTTCTACTTATTGGTCAAGAATCACCCCCTTGCAGCCTACAAGCTTCCTCATTTTAGAAGGAGTCAATGACATGCATCACTGTGAGGCTGTGATGAGTAAGTGAGATGAGCAGCCTGACCTCTAGACATGGAGACAGGGACATGGATGATGCTCAGAACATGTCCCTTCTACTGCCTCCCCTTTGTATTACAAGAAGTGCTTCTTCTAAACTCTTTGCTGAAATAATCTATTCTCCATCCTTTGAAAGAACTCTTTGCTGAAATAATCTATTCTCCTGCCTCTGTAATTTTGCTTCCTGTATTCACTCTATCTTGTGTATATCTTCCCTCTCCTCTTCCACTGTCCACCTCTTTGTTGGCTTTCCTGATTCTTTTCCAGAGGGCTGGCTGCTCTCACCCTTCTGATCTCCTGAGCTCATTATGGTAATTAGTTACTAGTTCACTGCATTGCCCTGCATTGTTTATATGCATGTGCCCTTTAATCACTGATTATATCCCTCCAGCATCACTTCTTTTGTTGGGGCCTTCACAGTATGTATCTAACAATAACAATTTGAACATAGTAGGGGATTGTTGAATATTTGATATTTGGGTTATAAATAATCTCTATGAGTTTCTTTAACTAGGTGCCAAAGGACCTATTGTACCTTGCAATGCTTTGCTAATTCTATTTGAACTCTTTTGCAAAACTTTCTTTTAAAATATTTTTAATCCTTTTAAAGTCTCTTGGGTAAAAGAAAAGGTTAAATAAATTGTCACACAGAGGATGTTTATGAAGATTTTTAATAACATGGGAAATGCTTGGGTTGCCTTGTTAAAAGTAAATCAGCATGCAAAATTGTGCATATGGCATTTTTACAACTGCATAAAGTACCACTTACAATAACTATGAAACTCCTAATAACTAAAAATAATTGAGTCCAGGCATGAATATTGATTGTTTTTGAATCAGCAATACTATAATTTTCTTCTAATTTCATTTGTAGGAAGAGGCTGATTTTGCCCACAAATGCTCTGTGTAGTTAACTTACTGTGCATGAGGAACAATTCTGTTTCATCTCACTAGAGGTCACTGTGGTTCTTTAGTTATTTTTTTTTTCCCTCCATGTGGCATCCCTGTTAGGGGAAAAGCATTCTGTCATGGTTATTATTTTTAGCAAAGTCAAGAGAAATGTTAAAATGATAGCCTTCCTTTTTAAATACAAAGAAACATTTTCCAGAACATATGTACTTCTCTTTCAGCTTCCATATTCCAGGCCATAACTATTAAAACATTTCTATGTTATATTGGCAACTCAAATTTAAATTTATTAGTGTGAAACATTAGCACTATTACCATTTATTCTACTATTAAAACAAGATTGCATCCACGCTTTCCATGGTGTGAAAATAATAGAGGACTAACCTCTTCTGTTTCTGGGTTAGCTTTCTCCCCTCTCCTCCCAAGACTGTTTCCCAGCAGTATAGAAATATGGCTTCTAAAACTCAGTAATGAAGTATTAAAATAAGTTAATGACAGATGAGATGTGCACATCTAAGGATTGTTTCTAAGGTGAATGCAGAGATCCAACAAATTCTCCTGATACATTACTGTATCTTTAAAAGGATTTCTCCCTGGTAAATTCAGCAAGGATTTAGGTTGTTTTTCTGTTTGAAAAATGACCAAATAGTAAGAATTAGAAAAATGAAATAGAGTCCCAATATTAATAGGATGCATGCTGAGAATAAAATCATCCAAAATGCCTAAGTGACATAATAACCAAGTCCTTAGCATTCCTGTTGGAGTCTTACATTCATTTGACTATAAACCAGGAAGCTCTAAATTTTATATTGGTTTGAAAAGCTCATCTTTTTCTTTCATCTTCTTTTTACTGTTTGCAGCCTTGAAAAGTGGTGTCACAATCACCTCACTGGATCATATTTATTTTTCACAACCTGGGTCATTTGGTTCTCTGGGTATTCTTATTCCTATAGCATTATTGCTGGATTCACAAAAATGTCCCCCAACTCAAACTGTGTCTCAATGAATCCCAACCTTGATTATCCATTATTTATTATGGGCCCACATTTGGCAGTGTTAGAGAGATTAGGGTGTGTGTTGCATGCTGGAAACCCACCAACAACTCCAATAATCTACAATATCCTTGAAAAACCTGCATGATTTTTGCTCCTGTCTTCTGACTAGAATATACAGCTCCTTTTCCCTAATTTCACAGAAGCTCTGCCAAGGCTGTAAGCAGCAGGCAGGGCTGAATGTAGTGGGCAGCCCTGCTGTGCTTTGAAACCATTCTTTCACAGCTGCGTTTCTCGCAAACCCAATCTCTATCCTTGTTTTGGGGAGGCCACTTTCACAATTGGGTCCCTCTAAATTGAGGTGATTAATGATGGCCTTGACAGAGTTAACAGAGAATAACTGGCTGGCTAAGGCTTTTCTTTGAAAGCACTTTCCTCTTTTTCTTTCAAAAGATGCATTCACTTTCCTGTCTATAATCCAGAATTCTCCAAAGCTATTTAGAAATATGTATGTATTTTTAGGCTCTCTCCAGTTGGAGTTTCCATCATTTATTTCAGTGTTTCCCAAACCTTTAAATGATATGCTTAAAAATTCATACTTTTGCTGGGGGGAGGAGTATGTCATGGTGGTTTTCGAGTCAGAAAGAGCTAGATTCGAGTGCAAGTTCTACCACTTATTAGTTGTACGATTTTAAGCTCCATAACCTCACTGAATTAATGTTAAGATCCTTTTCTTTAAAATGGGGATAGTAGCAGTGATAAGTGGGATAATGCTATTCAATGATTAGTACTATATACGGTACATATTAAGCACTCAACATGTGATAGGTACTATTAGTAGTAGTAGTAATAGCAGTAGTGGAAGTAATAGAAGTTTCTGTCAGTATGATTGACATGCTTCCACAATGAAGATGCATTTTGATTGGGAAAGTGAGCTGAGGTTGATGCGGTATTATCTGCAGAAAGCCAGTTCGTGAGGACGATCTGTGGTGCAAGTAGACTGATCCATTCAGTGATTACTTGAGTGCTTAGGAGGAGCCAGACACCATTCCAGGTGTCAGGTTTGCAGTGGTGAGCAAGGTGAGGCCCCTGTTCTCATAAAGCTGACATTCTGGCGAGGGGAGACAGGTGATAATCAGGAAACCCACAGAGAGCAGGAAGTGCCATGTGGGAAATAAAACGGGGCGATGGGATCCAGTGGCTGTGAGGGTGAGATTGGGGCTGCTTTAGAAGTGGCATTTGAATTGAAAGCTGGTGATGTAAAAAGCAGGCCAGCTGAAGACTGGAGGTGGGGGGATGTTACAGATGGAGGGAGCAAAGTGCAAGGCCTTGAGAGAAGCAAGCTTGTTATGTTCAAGGAACAGAAGTTCGGCAAGGTTAGAGCCAGCATGAGGTCCTGTAGGGCCTTGTAGGGCCTGGTGAGTAGGTTAGGAAGTACATGTCTGAGGTGCTCCCTATACTTTAATAGGAGCACCTTGCTTTCCCCTCTCAGAGGGCCTATCATGGCTGGTGAAGCATGGTGCTGGCATTCTTCCAGCCAAAGCGGACTTTGATTCCTCCCATATCCTTTTCTTTCCTTTCCCTTCCCTCTATCAGCCACTTTGCAAATTCTGTCAAGCCTAGCTCATTAGTGTCCCTCCAACTTGACCTTGTCCACACCCTTTTCTGTCACCTTCAGTTAGATTCTCATTACTGGGCCTGGACAGTAGCTGTGAGCTGGTCCCCCAGGGCCCCCCCTCTCACCTGTTTCCTCCAGTCTACACACTGAAGTACATTAGAAGCACACTCTGCCCCAAACCACGTTTGAGTAAGCCACCTTTCTGCCCCATGCCTCCTAATGGCTCCCTCTTGTCAGGGGAATAACAAAAGATAAAATCTTTGTCTTGACATTCTCTATTCCTCACCCACTTTTTTCAGTTATGACTTCTACTTCACATATTCATATTCCTTCAACTTAACTGAACTACCCCTAATTCCATAATGATGCTGTGAGATTTATTATTATTTTTCCCCCCAAGCCTTTGCTTATGTTGTTCTCTCAGATGGGTGGTCTTCCCCTCCAAGCCTACATGTTGTTCAAGGCCCCCTTATAATGTCACCTTCTTCATGAACCTTTCCCTCACCCCCAAACCTGAGAGGACCTTGACTCTGAACTCTGGAGGCACTTTGCTCGCACCTTTCCCATGATGCTCATCTCCTAAACTTCTGGTACTTACTGTGTACATATCCTAGTGTTCTTTCTAACTGCCAGCTCCTCCAGGCCTGGAACTAATGTTCATTCAGGCTGGTTTCCTTCAAGGGTTCAGATACGACCTTATACATGCTCCCCCTTCCTTAAGCCAATATAAGCTATTTTGACACAAGAATAAAGAAATGAATAATAAACATCAGATGAGTATTACCTATAGGAGAAAAAAAATGCAACAGACCTTTCTCACTGGGGTGGTTGGTGGAGGCATTTTCTGGAATGGATGAAGCAGAGGTGATTCATGGAAAAAAGGCGTATTGGCCAAGTCTTGGATTTAGAATGCAAAGCAAGAAAATGAGCACAGGTTTTCCATTTTTTTGACCTGGGGTAAAATTCCAGTTGTTACTTAGTAGTTTGATCTTATTAATTTATTAATCATGAGAGTATTAAAAGGATTAAAGAAAATAACATATGTAAATTAGCTAATATTAAACAAACTTTGAGTGCTTAGCTCATCTAATTCTCATAATGACTCAGTGAGATAATCATCCTTCCTCTCAGAGGCGTGTAGCTGAGGTAAGGCATGCGTGGCCTTTGGCATTGTGCCTGGTCTGTGAGAAGTGGTCAACAAATGACAGCAATTTTTTCTTGTTGATATTTATTAAAAGGCAACCAGTAATTAACATGCAAATGTTGTCTCAAGGAGATTGATTAGCATTTCCCTTTAGAATTGTGTTAAAGCCACAAAATAAATGGGGAGCACCAACTTGCATGTGTATATGTAGGAATAATAGGGCAGGGGTTAAGTTTGAATTTCTGTTCCCATAAATGTTTTGGTGACAGAATGCACAAGCAAATCCACTAAATCTACCTTTTTTTTGTGTGTTGGTCAATTTCATTCTGTCTTGACAACGCAAAGACTACATGATTGGAAAAGTTGGTACTTATTACTCTTACGTTATCAAGAAACTTTCAGCCGTTAGAGAACTGGTTGCATCAAAATGAAGCAGACATTCTGTTTGGGGGGAACATATGCTAATTTTATGGGTCCTAAGGGGTAGTGCAAACTTTCCAGAGCTGAGGCTCTAAACCGCCTTGGCACAATCCCACTGCTAGTCTTTGAAAAATGAGTTTTGTCACCTTATGAACTGGTGTTTTTGAACTTCTAATTATTCCAAATAAGAATAAAATAAAATAAAAACCAACTGGCTCCCACACATCAGTGTGACTCCTTGTCACAATTGCATTGGATTAAATATTTTGTTTACCCCTGGAGAAAAATGAAAATGTAGACAATGTATTTTGTTCTAGATGTAAGTAATTTGATGTAAAGTTTCATAAAAATTTGAAAATAGGCAAGTATGTTATGGACTGGAAACTAGAATTCACTTGTGTGTTTAAGATAAAAAACCCACAACTTTAAATTAAGGCTGTTTTCTTAGGCCCTGGAGGGTTGTTTTTCATCTTTTTTTCTTTTTAAGTGAACCTTTGTAGAAATAGTACATTTAGGTCTTAGGATATTATTAGCTATTAACATCTTAACTTGTATTAACCTTATCAGATTTACAGCACAGAGCGTGAGAACCGAGAGGTACAGACCCATGGGCTTGGATGGGGAAAACATAGGGATTGATCAATGCTGAGAAGAGGGGGCTCTTCTGTGGAGGCTGGGGACCAATTGGGGGTACTGGAGAAAAGGGGAATCAGCAAAAGAACATCCAGGAACTCAAGACGAACTCTGCAGGTTTTCCCCGCGCTCATTGTAACAACATCCCTCCCCTAGACAGGCCCTCACACAACTGCAGGGCGAACTGGGCTCATGTTCATCTCCCCTCACTCTTTCCTCCTTTTTTCATGATGTCCTCTTTCCACCACCGTGATCTCATGAGGCTGATTGCTACATGATTAAGCACTGGATCTAAGTTCATCATTTGATAGATTCTTAAAGGATCTTAAAGGCCATGTGGTCCAACCTCCATGAACTCTACATCTTACCAAACAAGCATTAGGACCAGCTTCCTGGGCTTGGGACCTGTGCAGTTGCACAGGGCTCTGCATTTAGAAGGGCCCTACAATTGGCTGTAATGCTCTGCTGTCACTATCTTGAAATCCTTAACTTTTGAACAAGGGTCTCTACATTTTTCATTTCATGCTGGGCCCCACAAGTTACGTTGCTAATCCTACAAGCCATACTGACATGCTTGTGACTTAATGAATCATAAGACAATTTGAAATTTTTAAAGAGAGTGTTAAAGAGTGTGGAAAGGATGAATGATGGAGAAGTTTAAGAGCTCCTTGAAGGCCAGGAGGAGAGATAAATTTGTGGGGGAGCAGGAGTTTTCCTGGGAATCTTCAAAATATCCCATGTACCTTAGATTTGTCCCACTTACAGATCACACCAGTTCTGTCTTTAGATAGAAATGTATTCCTTATCTCTATTAGGAATCTTCATGTTCCCTCTTAAAATCTATTTCCTTTTGTTCCAGTCTCCCTGAAGGTGCTGACAACTAGCCATTATTTCCTATGTACTTAATGGCCATTATAGTCACCCCTCAACACTTTTCCAGGCTAAGCAATCTTACTTCTTTTATCTATCCACTTGAATGCTTTTTAAAAAAATTGATTCTTCCCCAAAGAAGAACAGCTAGCTAGTTAAGGCAGCATTCTTAAAATCAGGGTGCAATTAATTTCACATCTGGCTACAATATTGCCAAGGAAAGGAGCATTCAAAGACAGAGATGGCACCAATGAAAATCGCTCTTTGGAATTAAGCTAAAATTAGCTAGGCATTTTGTAATTGCAAAGTAATTTGAAAATCAAGTAGTTGTTAGACTAAAACATTGATCAGGAAAAGGACGAGAGGAAAGATTAGGGGAATTCTTTGAAAACAACCCCCTCTGCAGACCAGAGGGAGTTTTTGAGAAAAAGGAGAGTGCTGCTAATAAAATACCAAAGCTCATTATTTAGGCAAAGTCTTTGCAGACAGAAAATGTGGCCTTTCAAAGGCAAGAGGACTAAGTTCTACACAGAGAAGGCTACATTGGTGTCTGTGTGTGACCACAGAAGTAAAGGGATGTATAATATTTTATGTTTCAATTATAGTGTTCAAATACTGAATACAAACAGGTGGCATGATTGGATAAGCAAAGAGGGAAAGAACAACAAAGCAGTCACAAAAGGAACAGAGGACTGATTTGGTGTATTATCATGTATTCCTCTGTAATTCACTTCAGAGAGACTGTGATTTAATTTCCACAAAACAGTGGCTGGAATACACTCAAGGTTGATGCATCAGAAAGCCTTTATTACTTTTTTCCTAACAAAATAGTGGAATTTTTATTTATCTCTCAGGTTGATGGTCAGTGGCCATTGAGTAAAAAAAGGAGCCTTATTCAAGGGGGAAAACCACCCCCCCTCCTGAAGATGCCGATGGGGGACCCTGGTGTCAGGTGGAGTGAGGATGTCACACTTACTAGGGTGAGAGGTAGGAAGCCTATTAGCCAAGTCCTATGTGTTCACTTCTGGGCAGATCATCTAACTTCTCTGTATCTTGATTTTCTTGTATACAAAAATAGCAACCTATCTGAGGATTGTGATGAAAATGAAATGAATTAACAGATGAAAAAAGTGCTTTAAGAAGCTATGATGTGCTCTAACCGGTTCGGCTCAGTGGATAGAGTGTCAGCCTGCAGACTCAAGGGTCCCAGGTTAGATTCTGGTCAGGGGCATATACCTTGGTTGCGGACACATCCCCAGTGGGGGGTGTGCAGGAGGCAGCTGATGGATGTTTCTCTCTCATCGATGTTTCTAACTCTCTATCCCTCTCCATTCCTCTCTGTAAAAAATCAATAAAAATATTTTAAAAAAAGAAGCTATGATGTGTTGTTGTTATACATTAAGAAAGTCCATTAACAATGTGAAAATTAAGGAAAGAAACCAACCGCTTTATTGGGGAGATGCAGATTTACTGTGCTCTCTGTTGTGGAGACAGAAAGGGAAATTGGACTGGTGTTTGTCCTCAGAGAACTGCCAGTCTAATTGAGAAACAAAAATAATATTGTTAGTGACAAGCTCTTTTATTTATTTGACATTTTGTACACCTAAGATTGGACTGACTATACATATTCAAGAAGAGCATATGGCAAACTCTATCTGGGGTTGAATCCTAGTTTATGGATAAGAAAAGTGAGGGTTAAATGGGGTCAGTTTTTTAAACAGTAGACTGAGACTTGAATGGTATCTCATAGGGTTGTTGTGAGGATTAACAGCATCCCTGAAGATACTTTTAATAGCTGACACACTTTTAATAGTTGTCTATTGCTATTGTAATATGTATAGATATACTTCTATGAAGGTGTTTTTTTTCTTTTTGGTGGTGGTGGTGGTAGTGTGTGTGTGTGTGTGTGTGTGTGTGTGTGTGTGTCTGTGTGTAATGGGAAATTTTAGAGGAACTTTTTTTTGGAGCATATGGTCGTAGGCAATAAATACATATACATTTGGAGAGTGAGCACTCAGGACTGGGATCATTAGAAAAGTCTTCATAGAGATGAGGGGATTTGAACTGGGGTTTAAAATAGTGTATGATTTGGCAAGAAAGAAAAAAATCCTGGGCAAGGCACTTGGATTTTATCTCATGGGTGGAGAGAAGCCCTCAGTGGGATTTAAGAATAGACAATCTGGTGTTTTTATTCATAGCAAATGAATATTAAAAGGTGTTGAAAGTGTCTGGAGTTAGGGCTACTGGCTGGGCAGTTACTGAATGAGATTCAAGGCCCAGATTGAATTGATGCGTTGGAGACATAAACCAGGAGAGATGTGAGGGGTTATAGAAAGAAACAAGACTAATTGGTGGTTGACTATGGGATTTGAGGGGAGGGGCAACAATGATTCTCAGGTTTCACATTGTGGTAATTTGAGGAATCATGTCCCTCAACATTGCCTTAGTCTTTCAGTGATTCAATTATCAATACTTTCTGAGTGCTTACTGTGTTCAGGACACTGTGTAGGTGCTGAGATTGTAAAAAAATAGTGAGACCTGGTCTTTGTTCTCAAAGTGTTCACAGACTTTTTTCTGATTGCAATACCTATAATTGTGTGTGCCGAGTATTATAATGTAGGCATAAAAAATAGAAGAAGGTGAACTGGGAAGAATTTATGGAGGAGGTAGCATTTTAGCAGGGTCTTGGCCATGGTTAGAAATTCTACAAGGGATAAGAAAGTATCATTGCAGAAATAAAGAAGTCAAGAAAGTAAGTTGGAGGTTGGGAAAGACATGATTTCTGTTTTAGATGCACTAAGTCCAGGGCGATAATGGGATACCAAGTGGAAGTGATTGGAAGGTCCCTGGAAAGAAGGAACTGGGAGAGAACCTTATTTATAATGAATCTGCCCAGTGGTTAATTGGCCACAGCTTGAATGCATCTTGTGATAGAGCTCTCCTTACTTCGCAATACAGCTTATTGTATTGCCAAACAATCCCAATACCGGAGTTTGAACTTGGTCCTTAAGTGAGTTGCCAGCTATTAGAGGTGTTCAAAGAAGGGATACCTTGATTAAAGGGCTGTTGATTAAAGGAAGAATCTGTGACTCCTGTGCAGGGTAAATCTGAGAGGAGAGCTGGTAGCTAGGACACTGGCAGGGAGGACAGCTCTAATTGTTAAATATTTTCCTAACTCTACAGTGAGTCAGTCTTCCTCCTTATTACTTTCATTTGTGGGTCTACTTTAATTTGACAGGAGCAACATAGAACAAGTCTACTATTTTTTTTTTCATAAGACTTAGTTCTTCATTCTTTCAAGGTATTTCCTTTTTTAAAAAAATATTTTTATTGATTTCATAGAGGAAGGGAGAGGGAGAGATAGAAACATCAGTGATGAGAGAGAATCATTGATCAGCTGCCTCCTGCACACCTCACACTGGGGATCAAGCTCACACGCCTGGCATGTGCCCTGACTAGGAATCAAACTGTGATCTCCTGGTTCATAAGTCGATGCTCAACCACTGAGCAACACCAGCTGGTCTAAGGTATTTCTTTTTTAAAAAGAATATTGTCCTGGTTCTTTATGCACCATGGGATACTGTTTGTAGACTTTCAACAGCCTGATCCATTCATTAAGATGTTGGTTAAAACTTATGTGCAAATATTGTATTGGAGAGTATGCTCTAGGGAGCAGAAGTGAGGGATGAGGAGCCATGCAGGGCAAGAGAGAAAGTCAGTAAAAATGTACTAGTATGTTCACATTGGCTACTGCTTAGTGGGACAGGATGCTCCATTCTATGACAGGGACCTGAGGAGCCATATGAGATGTATCCTAGGGTTATCTGTCCAAGAAAAGCATTGTCTTCCATCTCCTTTTGATCAGAGGTTTGCCCAGAGGGGCATTAACTCTCCTGCACTCTCAGGTTGCAAATGCCTGAGCAAGAGCATCCTCCCCGACCCCACCTTCTCAGCAGAGGAGACTTGAAGAGGGAGTGAAAGTCAGGAGGCTGGATCTGAGGTGCGTGCTGACAGCTCTCTTTGTGGGAAGTTGATCTGGTCCTGTGGCAGTGGCTGGAATTAGGCAGGGATTCAGAAATGGGGCATGAGAGATACCAGATGGATGTGCTACCCCCTAGGCTCTCTGCTGGGCTCTGGATGAGCTCTAGTCTCTCCGAAGTTCTTTCAAAGATGGTGCTCAGAATTAAATAAGCCTTCCAAATATAGTCTGTGCAGGTAAGTTTTTAAGGCAGAGAGTAAGGTTGGTGTGAGGGCTGAGGGAAGATGATAGAATATGAACATATCATATATACTTGATGCATATACTCTCCTTAATTCTCTAAACATACATTGCCATACATGAAGTTCAGCAACCAACATCCAGGATTTGGCAGACATTGTGCTAGATACTGGAGGGTGGGGAGCATCCTGAAGAATAAGGTATAATCTTGACCCTTAGGAAGGATCAGCCAAGTTGAGGAGGCTGAAAAGGAGCCAAATAATTAGAATAATGTGGAATAGGCTATGCTGGATGGAGAAATGGTAGAGAGAAGTGTGTAATTAACTTTATCAGGTGGATGGGTCAGAGAAGGTGTCAGAAGGTTTTGGGGTGGTCTGGTTTGTCATCATGTGTGCCAAGATGAAGAGGCAGAGCTCACAAGGGATTCACTGCGTTCAGGCTGAGGCATAACTTGAACTGCTGGCAGAATTGAACAGTCCTAGGATTCCTGGTTTCAAGTTAACTGCAAAACCACTAGATGCTCCTTATATTAGAAGCTATATTAGAAGCCAATGCATTTCTTTTTAAACAACTATTCCTAGCTTAAAAATCACAGCCTTTTAGTTAGGTGTGGATTTGAGTATTTTGAGCCAGTGTTCCATCTCTTAGCAATCATATCTTTCCCATGTGAATCACTGCTTCATGTCTTTCCAGTGTACTGGAAGAGACCTTGACTGTACGAGGTTAAACTGAAGCAGAAGCAGGGCATTTCCCCTCCCCCCTGTTTTCCCTTGGCAGGAATACCACAGAGCCTTTGTAAGCAACAGCCAGGATGTAGACGGCCTAGGAGCAGTTTTGGCTGAAAATAGTTATAATTTTTTTTTAACATGGTGAATTGAAGAATACCTCAGGAAAATAAGGAGCAGGTGGTGTTTGCAGCCTGGAGGGCAGAAGGCACGGTATGAAGACAGAGAGCATGTGCGGCCTGTCACGTGTTCCCACATATCACTTGAGCCCTTGGACAGGGGGCAGCTCTGAGACTCCTGTCCTCTGCCCCTCAGTCCCAGGCCCCCTGACAAACATATGGGAAGGATTTAGAGACAAGGGAAAAGCCCCAAAATCAAATGCGGAGAGAAATTATGTGGCTAACAGCTGGAATTCATGAAGTTCCATATTCAGTGAAGGATTGATAGTAAGAAATTCAAAACACCCTTTCCCCAAAGGCTGACAAATTAATAGCTCGAGGACAAGAAAGACATGTCAAGATCCCTGGCTTCTCTTTAAATATAACAGTCATGCCTATGTTTGTTTTTATAAGGAATAGCTATGGTTATGTTTGTCATAAATTTGGAATTATTGAATTCAAGGATGAATACGGTGAAATGCATTAACGAAGTGCCAAGAATGAATGTAAAATTGGACTGCTTGTCCACTTTACTTTGGAGTCTTTCTTATTGAGGTATGCTAATATTAAATAAAATAATTATTTATTAAGATCTTTTTACATAAGTTATCTTATTTAGTCCTCCCTCTACACACCAAGAAATACGTCTTTCATAACCTCTCTCTGCTTAAAAAAATTGATGCTAAAGAGATGAATTTTCCCAACATCATGCGGTAGCAGACAAGAACTTAAACCCAGGTCTTCTGCTCCCAACACCCGCGAGTGTATCCACTGCATTGGGAGTTCTAAAACTAGGTGAGTTTCCAAAATAGCCCAGGAGCTATTGATATTTAGTGGTTCCGGAAATGGGCTAGCATCTAGATGTTTAAAACTTTGAAGTGCTTCTGAGGATCAACCTGTTTTGGGTTTTCTCACCAATCAGTTTGAATTCTTCTTTACTTTGGGGATGCAGGTGAGCGGATATTTTGAAGGTCAGAAGAGCCACACCTGGGAAGCATTAGAATCCACCCAACCATGCAGCCTGCAACAATTTTGTGTGGGCTGGTTCAGTTTGATTACTAGCGTCTGGCAGCAAGCGCGAGATGAGGGGAAGCTAGATCATAACAACATAAAGTGATGTTTCCCAACCTTTCCCTGGGCAGTGACACATCTGTGAAAGTGCTGGGACACACCAGGGGGCTGCCAATGTCCAAGATGTACAGTTGCAGGTTGAGACCACTTGGGCGAAACAAAAATCGGAGGGGTCAGATAACCTACCATCAAAATACAATATGCTTACTCTTTCCGTTTCTGGAAAGATTTGAGAGGTACAGTGAATATAGAAAACAGTCAGGCTCCTAGCTGATGAGTAGCCAGGTTAATTCTTCCTTAATGTCTATGAGCACGGGGAGGTGACGTACATGCTTCGATGTCTGGTGGGACTAGTTTTGAATCCCACTTGTACCACTCAGTGACCTTTGGATCTCACTTTCCTTCTTTGAACCTCAATTTCCCTTTATGTGTATGGAGGGTAATGATGCTTTCATTCTTATCTTCTTTGAACCTCAATTTCCCTATATGTGTATGGAAGGTAATGATGCTTTCATCATAGAATATTTAGAGGCTTGAATTAAATACTGAAAATAAAATGATTAATCCAGGGGCTGTAAACAGCAAGCATTATGTAAATTGCAGTGTTCTCTCTGTCTCTTATATCCAAGAGATCTTAAATTTTATCAGTAAAGTATGAGAATGCTTTAATGATGTCTTAAGAAAAGCAGGTGTCAAATAAAAAAAAAATCACCCTAGTAAAAAGCAAGAAAAATACCATAAAGCGTGAGGTCCTATCTTAATCAAGTCCTGCTGTCAGCTTCTAGATACATATTGAACAGGGGCAAGCATCTGAACATAAGAAACTGTTTCTGCGCAGGGGAGCGAGAGGAACGTGCGCCCAAGAATTTGGAAAGCAGGGAGTAAATGTGCTGTCTGCATCTAGCAGACTAGGACAAAGACGTGAAAGCCACTTTGAGAATGACTGTAAATGGAGTTCATAAGACTGAATCGTAACCTGAGGATCTGAATTAACATCATTAAAGACAGAGCTTATCACTTGGAACTGCAGTCAGCCAGCAATGGAAGAACAGAAAATGGAAAGTCCGAGAGGCCAATGTCGGTGTGCCCTCCTAGAACTACCCCAGGGGAGAAGGACTTTTAGCTGAGACACATTGAATATTTCTTTTCCATTGGCAAGACCATCTACATACATGGTGGGATGTCGATCTCAGGCTGTCTTAGCTCAATGTCACAACATAGCCAAAGCTGTAACTAATTTATTTTGTATGGATTCTGTATGTTTCATGAAATAGTATGATTATACTTATCTCCCATATAGTTTGCTTATAGAGAAAAAGAACACACCAGACAGAGGTTGCTAATAACCTTCTGCCGCTGACATTGTAAAATAATAAGGTGGGGTGTTTTTTTTTGGGGGGGGGGGGCAGGAAGTGGTTATACTTTAGTCTTTTGTAAGCCCGAGTCAGGCTCCCAGAAGCTGATTATCTCTGGACCTGAGTTTTGGAAGCTGCAAATTTCACAGCAGGACCTTGGGCAGTGGTGAGTGGGCAAGACAATGTGTGTCACCTGATAATGCCTCCTGCCAGTAGCTCTGCTGGTCTCCCGGCGACCTGTGACTTTGCCGCACACCTTCTCCTCGCCATGGGAAAGAGGGCAATTTAGGACGAGAAACCACACGTTGGGTATCAAACCAATGGGAAGAGTTTTGCCCTGACCAAATCATGAATCAGTGACAATCGTTTTTAGAGAAGATAAGCTTTTTGTCCCCTTGCTGAGCAGGAATCTGGATTTTCTGAGATATCTAGTTAAAGCTCCAATTACTCTAACAATAATTTTGAAACACCACAGGCTCTGCTAACATGTCTAAATAGTTACTAATGTTGTGGCCCCACCCCATAACAAAGAAACAGAATTTCCGGAGGATGAGGCCCAGAAATCAGGATTTTAAAAAGATTCCCAGGTGATTCTAATGTGCAGCCAGGGTTGAGAACCACTGGAAGAGAGGAATTAAAGTGGATTTAGACAGAGTTTAGGTTTCACTCCAAGTCTTTCTGACTTCAATGTCCATGATGTTTGTATGACATATCTTGCTGGTTGTGTAACTGTATATGCACATTGAGGATAAGAATTCTCAAGGCACTTGGAACCACAATTCTGGCCAGTTAATCTAACGTCATTATGCTTTTTCTAATATTTATATATCTTGTCCAACCAGATCCCTGTCAAAATTTGTCATCCCTAAACAATGATAAATCTCTCTTAATAGCATGTAAGGAATTAGGTAATGGGCAATACCGGCTGGTAATACAAACAAGTATGTGTAAAGTGAGAAGTATCCTTAGGATATAGAGGTGATACAGAGAGCAGTGTAACTTGCTTTATAGCAAGTGGAAGGGTCAGAGAACCCTTCAGAAATGTGGGAAGGCCCATAAAGATCCTGAAATGGCACACACTCCTTTCCATGTGTCCAAAATCGGGAGTCAGAGCATGTGAGGAATCTGCTTAGACTAAATTATAACCTGAATTGCATGCAGAATTAACTAGAGCCAGAATTCCTAGTTCCCAGTCATCCATGAAACCACTCGAAACTCCTTATGTAAGAAATGATATTTTAATGCATTCATTTTAAGCAGATATTCCTAGCTTAACCATTGCAGCCTTTTACTTACCTGTGTATTTGAGTATTTTAGGTCATTGTTCTTTCTCTTGGGACTCATATTTTTCCATACATCACTTTTTTGTGTTGTTCTAGTTTTCTAAAAGATACCTTGATTTTAAATGGTTAAATGGAAGGTGAAATAGAGTAAACCAGCTGGACTTTTTGCTTTGTGAACTCTGTGGAAGTGTTGAGTCACCTGCTTGAACTGGTAAGTGGAACCAGCAGAATCTGTACTCTGCAGCCTGAATTTATTCTGTGTCTTTGGTTCCATATTGGTTTATGACCAATGACTAATGCTTCACCCATGAGTCATTAAACCCTTCTGCACTTTCTTGGTTCCCTAATCTTCTTGGAATTCATTCTTGTGTCCAATGGTCCAATGCTCTAGCTTGGTATTCTGATGACTGAGAGAATAGAAACAGCAATAAAATGTATATGTGATATAACAATTCAAAATGCAATTTCCTTTACAGAAGCCTTCTTAGCAACTCAAATTCCTCCCAAACCATTTCAAATTCTTTGAAATATTTGAAGCTTTTAGTTTCCTTTGTACCTTCATGAGAGGTCAACAAATATAGCAAAGTATCTGCTAGCTCTGCACATACTTTGCCACAAAATTCAGACTTTTTTTAAAAAAACATATTTTATTGATTTTTTATAGAGAGGAAGGGAGAGGGATAGAGAGCTAGAAACATCGATGAGAGAGAAACATCAATCAGCTGCCTCCCGCACACTCCCCACTGGGTATGTGCCCACAACCAAGGTACATGCCCTTGACCGGAATCGAACCTGGGACCCTTGAATCCGCAGGCCGATGCTCCATCCACTGAGCCAAACCGGCCAGGGCCAAAATTCAGAGCTACACTTTTATAGTGTAGCTCTACTTTCTAATGCTCTTGATTCACTGCACTTATGGAAAAAAAGCAAAGCATGAATAATCTAATGTAGATAGCAGCTGATGAATATGCATGCATTGGATGTCCGAGAAAACTAATACTTTAAAGCAAACAGTGAAGTATCATTGATGGCTAGACTTAGGGTGAAAAGAAAAGATGCCCAACTTCTTGACTACTGCTCAGTTCCCTGAAATCCATGTCATTTTAAGAGCGGCTTTTTTTTCCTCCCACAGAGTCAGGAATGGCCTGAAAACTATGAAAGAATTTGGCAGACTAAGAGGAAGGGAGGAGACTTGGAGTGAGGAAGGAAAAAGATGTAAATAAGACATGGGAATATCCTATTTATAGGAATGGGGCAGGTTCTAGGGGTGGGGAGTGGGGAGAAGATAGATTTAGCTGCTAATGTTGGCTGGCATTTAGCTTACCCATCCCATCATTAGATCCTAGCTGGGAAGTCTCCCTCAAGCTGACGTAACTGATGAGTATTCTATAAGCGGGCAGATGGAGCACAGTGATAGAGAATCCAAACAGATGTGATGTTCAGGAGGCCAGTCAGGAAATGTGCAATCATTCTCTTCTAGAAGGACGGTTGAGAGAGAGGGGGCTCGCCTGTGGGGCTAGGGGTGAGATTGAGTAGGACAGTGTAGGGTATTATGTTAGGAGGGTAGTAGTCATATAAGAGAGTTCAAACTGGTCACAAAGAGAAGCTTTTCATGGTGACGTTGAGAACCAGATATACGAGAGCCAAGAGCCATGGGTCCAGATAGGAGGGTGGTCCTGGTGTTACCTGACACAGAGGATGTGGCCCAACTGACTTTTACATACCCTATTTAGAGTGACAGATGGGGTCTCTGGCTACAATTAAAGGGTGAGAGGTATGGACAGACAATTGGTTGTCACCAATAATATCTTTTTCAGATTGCAGGGCACTATCCAGCATGATGCTACTCTGTCAGCTAAAGTTTCAAGTGCCCAGAAGATTTGTATTCTGAGAGGATTTTCTCAGTTGGCCTGGAGAGGTCATGGATCATGATTGGCTAGACATTATTTTGATCTCTTCCTCTTTCCTTAGCACGATGTGTGGAAGAGTAATGGTGGCGCCAGAGGCAATGGCTGCAATGAAGGAACCAGTCAGAGAAAAATGACTGGGAAGACTATTGGGTAGGCAAATTTTAACTTCTTATTTTCAGTGATTGAGATCAGAGATATACTTTAAAAAGTATTTCACAATGGAAAATCAATTGAGTAACTGAATAGTCACATATTGTAGATTTCCTAAAAAATGTACCACTAAAAATGTAGCCTTCAACACTTATTGACATGTGAAACAGTACTTAAAACTGCACTGCACTTCTTTCTGGAACCTTAAGTCACTCTCTATGTTTATTTAATGAAGGTCAGTCCTCAAATATTTTCTCCCCACTTTTCAGTACCAAATAAAATAATAGAGTTTTTCCCATTATAACTCCATTTCCAAAATGGGGCTGCAGAGTTGCTACTAGGGAGGCTTGGTTACGAGAGGTTCTGTAACCTTGGGGACACAGGCTTAAAAATTAATTGGTGAGAACCATTTCAAAAGGATGCCAGTGTTAATACGAGAGAGTTGAACCACCATCTACTGACATACACACATCATTGGGAAAAATTAGCCTCAGGTCTTAAAAGTAAAGTGGGCTAAATGATGAAGAGGCTTATAAATAGAGTCTATCTTTTATGATTGGATGTATCTGAATGATCACAGTCATGAGAACGTGAGGTTATGGCTAAGATTTTGTGAGTTAAAAGATGATGTGTTGTGGGATTTCAAAAAGTCAGGTCACTTTTGTTGAGTCATGCTCAGTAATCTTGAGCTTCTAAAACTAAATTGCAAGGTGAACACAGTTGACACACGATAAAACCATCAATTCATTATTTACCAAAGTTCTCTTTTTTTGTGTGATTTCTCACTAGCCTACTGCACTAACCCCTGCTGTCAAAATCTAGTTTCACAAGTGCCCAAGCAAATCAATCTTGGGTATTGATCATTCAGTGACCACTAATCGCTGTAGCTTAGAACTTGATTCATTAGTGAAAATAAAAAAAGAGGTCTACTTATTTTATCCCTGCTATATATGTTTTTGCAAGAAGGTGCTTGCTTTTGCTGTGTCAGCTATTCATTTTTTAAAATGTAAAATAAGCTAAGAGAAACTCAGACAAATGTTAATGATTTTTTGGCATTAAAGCTGAGGCTGCCATCAGGCTGCATTAACTTAGGTATCTTCTTTTACTTAATTCCTCTTTTTTGTTTTAATTTATCAGCTGTCCCTGTGCAAGGCAGAAGGCCTATTTCTCAAACAAAATTACCTTTTAAGATAGTAGGCAACACATTTGTTCTCTCCAGAGCACATTTTTATAAAAATAAAAGGATATACATGTATTTTAAAAATCATCAACTGTGTCTCAGGTTTTACAAATGCACAGGAAGTGTGCAAAAGGAAGGATAGGAAACTGATTTGTTGGTGCAAATCTAAATGACAAAATCCTTTCATTGCTGGCTAATCTTTTACTGGTGTAAATATAAAAATGATTTCATGGGAAGAGAAGATGAATTCTCCTCGGCAATTTACAGGATCAGCCTTTGTTGGATGCCCACTGAGATGAGAGATGGCAGTTTAGTTGCAATGATTTGCTCTCTGGAGCAGAAGAGACTTTGTGGCCTGCTTACTCACATGAACCGAGAGCTGCAATATGGGAGGGAGATTTGCTCAGGAGAGGCCAACCTTGGATGCATATGATCTGAGGATTTTAAAATGCAGCTTTGTGTGGCCAGATTGTGATATCCTGAAACAAAAGATTTTTTTTCCTTGTTTTTATTGCTTAAAATATTACAAAGAGTAGTACATTTGTCTCCTTTTTTTTCCCCTTGACCTTCCCCCAGCCTTCCCTACAAAAGATTTTTTTTTTAAATCCTAGAATGAAACCTTCAATATGAGGGTAAATAGTGGCTCTAGATTAAGAACACTGTCTACTTTGTAAGATAACATCATCCACAATTTGGTTCAGTAGTAATGCCTTTACGATTTCAAAATTTACATTTTCTACTGCTGTTGGGAGATGATTTATTCACACACACACACACACACACACACACACACACACACACTCCGTGTTCCCCACAGCACCCAGACTATTGGCTATAATGCAAGGTAGTGTTATCTAACGTCATGACCACTAGCCACATGTGGCTGCTAGCACATGAAATGTGGTTAGTCTAAATTGAGCTGTGTTGTAAGTATAAAATAAAAAATACACACCAGGTTTCAAAGACAACATTAAAAAAAGAATGAAAAATAACTTAATTATTTTATATATTGATTAAATGTTGAAATAGTAATATTTTAAACATATTAGGTTAAATAAAAGATATTATTAAAATTAATTTCACTTGTTATTACTTTTTAGATGAGGCTGCTTGAAAACTTACCTATGTGGCTTGCAGTTTATTTCTATGGAACAGTACTGGTCTAAGAACACACATCATGACAAATGATCCTCTGGCATCCCTTTGTGAGCTGTGAACAGTTACTGGAACTCCAGTCACCAGACCCTGACATTCAGAGATCCTATCCCTGGTGTCTCCTCTGAGGCTCCTCAGTAGTGTCCTGTATCCTCTGAGCCATGCCTACGGAAGTATCCATTCTCCTGCCTTCCTCACTTCATATTTAATCTGCCCATCTTAGCTACAGCTTCTGCTTCTGTCCTGGCTCTTACACATGGCTGACTGCTGGGCCCTTCCCATCACTGCTGACGGGGAGGGGAGAACTCCCTTTCTGACTGTTGTAAGCTCCTTTATCTATTTATTGCCTTAAGGAATCAAATAATTTGACCATTTCTTACAAAATCCCTGATGATAGAAGTAAGTCATTAACATTATTCTTAAAATGTATTATTTTGGTAAATACTTAGTATAAATTCCCTTGGGGCTAAGTTGGAAAATAATACCGACATCATCACAAATGGACTACACTCAGAGTTGTTCCTCTTTGCCTTCCCCTGACTCACCATGGGTGAATTTCTTCCCCATTTTCCATGTTATGTACATTTCAAGGTCCAGCCAGAGTTCTTCAGCGTTTAGTTATAGTCCCTTCTCTAGGACAGGGTCATGCCCCGACTTTCTGGAGTGTACAGAGGGTACCAGCTTGGGTCCTTGTTCATGTGGTGTTCCCAATAAATGACAATGGATACCAATTGTTAAATATGGATTAAAGTGTAGTATCCGCTTTATACAAGGAAAGCTGGTTAGAAGATGGTGGCTCAGCCTCTTATCTCATAGCCCAGTTGAAACTTGCCTATCGATCCTGAGCAGAATAGCTAGAGATTATTGGATCTCCTGGAAGAGAAAAGACACTGTTTGGGGCAGGAAGCAGAGGGCCAGAGAGCACCCAGCACGAGGGCATAAAAGCCAAGACAGCAAGATAGCAAGAGCCTGGGTTAATGCAATTTTTGATGCTGTAAACTTACCCTTGGTAAACTAGGTCCTAATGGATTTCAGATGCTCCTTGCCTCACCATTTAGGTAAATCACTCTTCTTCCCATTGGGAAGAGGGAATGAACGAGTGAGTGAGTGAGTAGATGGAGAGAAGGAACCCAAATGTTTGTTTCTATACCCTCCTTCCTTGGAAGTAGAGCAGACATGTTTTTTCTCCATGGCATGTGAGGGAGGAGAAGTAAGCAAGCTCCATATTACATAGTGTAAAAGTTAAATAACAATACCATAGTCTAACAGAGTTGACAGGGCTGAAATTCTGTCTGGTCAGACACTATCATTACAGATGAGGAAACAGCTCCATAAAAGTGAAGTAACCGAGACTGGAGGAAGCTCCCCTGTATATTAACGCCTGCATTCCAATGCCTCTGAAAATAAATGGAAGAAAACAGACTTCCAGCTTGATAGAACTTTTGCCTTAGTGAAAAGTTTGTGTCTGTGTTTTTGACTTAAACTATTTGCAAATTTTAAAACACAATTAACAGTAAGATTGAAATCTGGCATATGAAAGAATTAAAACCTTGGTTTGGCACACTTGGTATGGATTTACATGCAATAGCAGAACTAATCCAATTGAGAGATTTAATATTTTCATTTCACTGCCATAGATTTACACAGCCCCTGAGCCACAGATCCCTAGGAGGAAGGGTGACTGGGACTCAGATCGCCCTGTTCCCATGGAAAGAATTGGGCCCACTGAATATGTTAGCCAGACTCTGTGTTGAACAAAGTGCCTGTTGGGATCAATGTAAAAATCACTAATACGAAGGCCAGTTGCTAGTGAAAAGTTTGACTTAAGGAATTAAAAATAAGTATGTCTTTAAACGTGAACTTTAAAGTTTGAATGTGGTATACATGTGATTAGCAAGGTGAGTGATTAGTGGTGTGTGCTCCTGCAACAGTTTATTTATTTGTCCAATATAACAGTACCTCATTGAATTGTAATAATTTGCTTACATGCTCTTTTACTCACTAAACTCATATGGAGTGTCTGCCAGATGTCACGCACCAGGCTGGGCATTGGGAAAAAGTAATGATTTGCATTTTATTTATTGTCTTATACAAAGGATTTTGGTCAAGCTGGTTGCAATCTTTGGGCCTTCTCAATTTTCTCATCTATAAAATAGAGGGTGAGGATTAGGTCTTCTTTAATATCCCTTTAAGGCCCAAGATATATGTGAAATAGATGTTTTTGAGGTTTTGGAGGAAGCTTGAAAAGTTTAACTTATCAAATAGCTTGAGGCCCTCCTCTCCTTTCCCCAAATCACAGTGTCTTAAGCAGAGAAGCGTATTTCTCTCTCATGAAAAAAAAGTAGGGAATAGGCAGTAGAGGCTTTAATGAGAATTCCACAAGGTTATCAGGTGCCTGGGCTCAGTCATCTCTCTACCTCAGCTATCCTGAGCACAGAACCTCTAGCCAAGATGCCTGCTGGCACAGGGATGGACACACCCAGCTGCAGGGAGGGCTGGAGCACATCATCTTTTAGTTGGGAATATTGCTGCTCTTGATAAAAGATGGAAGAAGGGGAGAGTAGATGATGGCATATCCAACTATTGTTTGTAAAAGAAAAAGTGCACTGGACCAGTAAAACGGGCAATGAAGATTTTATTATAAACTATTGCAATAGGAGAGGAGAAACTATTATATTATAAAAAAGAGATTGAGCTTAACTCTCCTGATACAAAAGGTGGGAGAATTTTTAAACACTGGGGTGAACTAATGAAAAGTACTGGAGGATGTTAGGGGAGCAGTTGGCAATGTGATCAGGCCACCTATGCTTGTTAATTGTCACATATGGAAGTTAATTGTCACTTATGTGTTTATATTAGGCTATTACCCTCTCACAGAGACTGGGAGATGGGGTGCTACCTTTCTTGATGATTACTTTCAAAGAATGACTTCCAGGTCCTTGAGAAAGACATTTTTGGGTTGCAGAAGATTTATTTCTCTAGATAATTTACAATTACAGTTTTCTTTAAAAAAAAAATAAATGTTCTAGAAAAATGAGAGATCGGAGCCTATAATCAGAAAGAAATCAGTCTAAGATTTAGTCAGGCCGAGGGGGACTCTTAAGGCCATCTGGGTCTTGTCTATTCCCTGAAATTTATTCATTTTGCTGCAATTTTGTTTATAATACTAATATCTTAGAAATATTTAAAAAGCTTCAGCCCAAATTGCTTTCTAAAGTGTCCAAAATTCTTAGTTCGTGGAATCTGCGTAGATGGGTTGTACACCCTGTAGAGGAAGGGGAGAGCCAGAAATGTAGTTCACTACAGGTGAGCATCAGGCTGTGATGTTGTGAACAAAGCCTGTGGGATGTTATGACTCCAGAGTCAGACCACAGAGTTTCAGCCATTAGAAGTCACTTGCATTGTGTGTGAAAACCTCATCACTGGCTGTGCCTAAGAACAGGCTGCCATGTGCTCCTGTGTCTGGTTACTCTGCATTGATGATGAGCATTTCAGGTTGCTGCCTGATTTGAGTCTGTTTTCTCTTCCTCTAAAGGTGACAAGCTCTCATTTTATTTTATTCTTTGTAAATTTGAAAACGAAAGGTCCTGCCTGGGCTGTGTGGGAGATGCGGTGTGTGCCTTTGCATTCAAGGTGAGCAGTACATAGATGTTTTCTTAATGTGCTTCAGACACGTCGAGAGGCATAAAGAAGGGAATAGACCTGGCAGGGTAGTGAGCCCATCTCCCTTCCTTTGCATTGATTGAAACCACCTTACTCGAGCGTGCCTTTTGGAATTTTGAGCAAACTAATTTTCTATGTCCCCGGGAGCTGATAGTTGTCACAATTCTATTTCAGAATGTTTGTTTTTTTTCTAACATGGCAGGCCTCGTTGTCATGATATGCCACTGCATCAGTTTCTATCTCATTTTTTCTTGGCTAGCCAGGCCAATCCATGAGATCAGACCCCACCACACAGCTGAGGAGCCAACACAAAACCCAAAGAATAGCTGTGCTTACATTAGGATTTTACTCTGTGAAGTTACATTTCAAGAGATCTGACTTAACACTTAATGTCTCAACCCATTAATAAGAGGTTAAATTACATTTTTTGACTGCATTTATTAATATTTTTACTTTTTATGTGTCTAGTGTTTTCCACACATTGAATATTTTGATCACTTTCTTTCACACCCTATGCTATTTTCCGTATGTTTAAAACCCCAAACAATATCAAATATTTAATTTAATTCACATATGTAAAAGATACTACTAGGTACTATGGAATTCCTGCTTTCAAATAGTTGATGATGGAAGAATACTCTAGGTTAATTTAATAGAGCATGAAAAGACACAATAGATTAGAAGATACATTTTTACCAAAAGGCAGAATGGTAGAATGAGAACACTTAATCAATTATACGCCTAGCAAAAATTTCTTGATGTTTCTGTCATGCAGATATAGCTGTTTTCTAGTTTCTAGTAATTACATAGTTTTCCCCTAGTTTGGTATTCTGTTGGTCATTTTGATGGAATTTTTAAGAGGTGGGGAATCAATGGATTGTTTCCCTAGTTAAGAAGATGAATGCAGTTGGACATTTGCACAGGGTTGAAATTGGGGTGGTGGAAACCAGGATTTTGTTAACTATAGTACAGCTTCAAAATTTGCTTCAAAACATTCCATAGAAATGATCTGTTTATATGTATCTCTTCAAAACATTCCATAGAAATGATCTGTTTATATGTTTCCAGTTCATATTTGTCAGTAATACATATAAACAGATCATTCTTAGCTGCCTATTCTCGACTATTCTTAGCTGCCTGTAGAATAATAGATGCCCAAAAAGTTTGCTGGCTTTGTGCTTAAGTCCTCCACATGCCCTAAGCTTCAGTCTCTAGGACTCCAATGACTGATGTTCATCAAGAGCATGACACTCATGTGGAAGAGTCCTGATTCTTAAGTTCTTTGCTTAGGATTTTAGAAATTGTTTGGATATTAGTGTCTTTCTGAGGATCAAAATAAGCTGACAAGGTTTGACTGTGATAGTCCTGTTGAATTTTAATAGATGGACATGGTCTGTGCCTCTTTTTATTTTTTGGAAATTTCTTTTTGTTCGGGGAAGTGTAAATTATTGTCTGACTGATGCTGTAAGTACTCTGGCATGTGCTTTGTTAGGCTTTGCTCTTTTGGAAACTTTGATATTTTAAAGATGTTTCTTTACCCCTCACCTTGTATCTCTGAAACCATAAAACTTAATTTATTCTGCTTTATATTAAGTATTTACACATCTGCTTAGAAGGAAGGGGTTATGTATTACTTACTTCTATATCACTTTACTAGTGTCTAGCATAGTGTTTTGATACATTTAAGTATCTGAATATTTCCCAATCAACTTAACTAACTTGTTAAATTGCTTCTTATCTTGCTTTCTTCAAACATATGGTGAACATTTGCTTATTTTCTGCCAACCATCCTTTTCCTCTTGTTGCCAGTACTCCTGCTCTTATTTGGGTATCTACCTTTCTGCTTGTGGACTTGTATGCATATGTAGGAAGGTCATCCCTTCATGAGCTTCTGAAGTGGGTCCTCATTGACTCAGGCCAAACAGCACTCTCTACAACCCATCTAGAGTGTTTGGTTGAAGAACAAACGTGAGTTTGGACTAATTGCCGTGAATCTCAGGGCTTGTTTTTGATAGTCTGAGCTAGAGATACCCTTTCTCTGTTGGATGTGGACAAAACAACATATAGCCCTGGGACTTTGGAGTAGCCATCTTGTATCCATGAGGGGAGTAGCTTTAGGATGTGGTCAATATTATGGAAAGCAGAGCATAGAGACAGAGGTTGGGTTTCCTTGTGGACATTTTTGTGCTATTGGCTCAAACCAAACCTGGATCCCACATTACTCCTGATCTTTCTGGGGATGAGAACAAACACATTATTTCTGGCATGTTATCTGGTATGTGCTGGATTTCTTTTGTTTGAAACCGAAATCTTTATGACTAATGCACTGTGTTTTTAGCCTATTTAATCATAACCATTTGGCAGTCTGCTTCATTGATGTTTCTCCTTGTCTAATTTCTTACTCTATTTCAGTTTCATTTGTTTTCTTTAGGTTTCCAGTTCATATTTGTCAGTAATGATCAATTTTTTATAGCCTCAGAGAATCACAAAGTGATCAGAGATCAGTTATTTCTACTACCTCATTATTAGATAATGAAACAAAACACTAATGATGGTAAGCTATGGACCCAAGACCATTGTCATTTTAATATTTTATTCATGTCTTAGGGTCATCATACCAACATTAATTGTTAGGTTGTCTTATTATACATAGATGGTGGATTGCTAAGTGCAGACAACTCATCCCTCAAGAACAAAGGTGTTCTTCTAGATAGTTTTTCATCTATCTTTTTCAATTAGTTATCATTTTTAAAACTGCTGCTTTTGGGAATTCTTTGATCATTCTTGTTGCCTCTAATCTTATGTCTACTGTATGATAGGAAAGGAATGAGGGTCAGGAAGGCTAATCATGCCTTATAAGCTGATTACTTCAATTTTGCACACAGTATTAAATCAATAGTCACCGAAGGGTGACAATAACTATTATGTAGCATAGATGGCCATTGAAATTGTTTTCACTTTAATCTTTTTTTCACTTGCTTCTGGTCTGGGCCATACAACTAGGTTGACAGAGTAGAAAGGAGGAAATGAGAAAGTATTAGCTCTCTTGTTATTTTTGAAGGTTGTTTTATGTTAAATATTACTGAGCCTCATTTAAAAAATAAAACAGATAAATGTGAGTTAGATAATATATTGGGGGAAATTGTGTTTTGGTTAATTGAATTTTCAAATTTACTGAAGGGATATTCTGAAAATCCTTCTTGTTGTTAGAATATTTCCCTAATACATTAGTCCATTCAACTTTCCTAATACAACTGCTGTATGGAAGAAAATAATTTTATTCTTCATCAGTTTGCATCTTGCAAGGCCTCATTCTAAATCACATTAAGTGAAGACATGGAGGGCAATGACTTTGAGCAGTGCTGTAGTTTTGACACTGCTACTTGGCAATGTCAGACATGATTCCTGTTCACTGCTATCTTATTCCTCCAGAAAAGTTGCATTTTCTACCAACATAAAAGTAAACATGACCATGTACTTCCTTTGGTCAAGGAAATAGAAGCAGAAGTGATGAGAGTCTCTCTGGGTGGAAGCCTTTAATTGCCATGTTTGAGTAACTACTTCACTCCTTTCATTCCATAGTAATAATAGGACCAAGTGCCAAGATAGAGCCTCTGCAGCATAGACCTTTGCTATTTTAAGCCACTGAGATTTTGGGATTTCTTAATATCACAACACATCCCAGCTTTATCTGACTGGCTCATAGGGTAGAGTGGGCAGAGCTCTGAAACTCCCCATGTGCCCCCCTGCGTGCCTATCCTAAACTGTAACAATTCCTCTCTTTTTGTTTTATCTGAAAGAAAAAACTTCTATTGCTTAAAAAAATGATTAAGAACCACTGATGTAGGCGTTTGGCCTTAATGTGCATGGATCCCTAGCATTTAATGGAATTTCAAAATGCTCACTCCTTGAGTTTTCTTGTGATTGGCTTCTCTTATAAAAGTAGAGTGCAGCGAAAGTTTAGTTAATTGAGGCTTTCAATGTGCTCTGCTTTCCACTAATGGTATACCCAAGCTGTGCTTATAAATGGACATGTCTGATGGTTGCATGTGGTTTATGAAATGAGGCTCATTGGTTGATAATATATATTATAAAGCACAGCAGTGACACATAATTGAACACACAATAGATAGGATTACTGAGTGGTGGTTATTTTGATAACCAGAGCTTATCATTTCATATTATTTTATCACTTAATATCTCAATCAGCGCTCACACTGCTTTTCATTTCAGGCCAATATTTAGTATGCCAATGGAATTTGGAATGAAAAATGTTATTTGAAAATTTATGGAGACTCTTCAAGGATGGACTGAATGGGACAGTCTTATTTTAAGAATATAAACCCTGAAAGGAAATAATATTGGATTTGGAACTAATTATTGGAAAACACCTTTTGAGAGTCTTTTTCTCTCTGGGACTTGAGCACAAAATCCCTGAAAACAGAACCCCCTCATGTGTTAACTGTTTACTTAAACGCATAAAAGTTCATTTTCAGAGACAGACAATTTTTTGCTACTCAAATAAATGGATACCAAAAAATGCATAATTCCCAAATCACTTATAAAGTAATGCAATGATCAATAAAAATTCTGCAAGAATGAACTCTTGGTTAATTAAAAGTTTTGCTTACAAAGAGATTAAGAAACAGCTGTTTTTAACTTGAAAGTTTTAAAAATGCTTCTTCGTTTAGCAAGTAAAGTTTCATGATTAATATTGAATATTTTTTTGAAGATTGAATATCTGGCAGCACTTTGGGTGTCATTAACCTGAACATAAATAGTCAATGTAAACATAGAGAATGTGAGGTAGATTGGACTGAAGATGCGCAGCTCTCAGAATGTGCTCCCTGATGTGTTGGCTTAAAAAGCTAAATTATTCATATGAGTGTACTTACCACTTTTGGGCTTAAAGTGATTGCTGAGATGGAATGTGAGATCAGGAAGTGAAAAAAAAATTGGTAAGTGAGGGATTATCCAGTTGAGTTTTAATTCATTGAAGTTTTATATTTTCTGTCTCTGTGGTACAGATGCAAACATCTCCCCTGCTCTTTTCTTACTTCTTATCCCAAGTAGTGGTCAAGTCATCCCTTATGTGGGGAGCTTGGGCTGGGGCAGTGGTAGGGAGTGAATTTATATGTTAGTAAACATTTTATGTTTTTAATTATACATGGTCTGTTTTCCAGTTGAAATTCTAATTAAATCAGGAATTCTGACGGAGCTTCTCTAGCCTAAGAATCTCAGGGTTATTAGGGATGAGACTGTTCCTCTTGTGCATTTGCAAGGTAAGTGTGTTGGGAGAGATCTTAGTTTTAGCCCTCCAAAGCAGAACTCCATATAATGATATGGTGAAGGTTTCTAAAATAAACAAGCATTTTTTTAATCCTGTTATGTTCAAGTTAATGCTCACAGGCTTGAACTGTAACTCTGACTCACTTCCATCATTATTATGGCTCCCAAGCATTTGTATTTGATGAACACCTGACAAAGAACTATCATGCAGTCATATTGCCTTACTGGACCCAGTGTAAACTGGATTTACACACTTTTTGTCGATCGGTTCTGTATCACTGTGACTACTGTCCCGGCTTCTTGGTCTTGTGTATTACTAATGTTTCATTGGAGTGAATTCATTGGTTCTGACAGGATCTATATCTTCGATCTATATATGTCTACATGGCATTAATGTTATGCTTACATTAGTTATTATATTGACAAGCAAATTTCCCTGGGTAGTCAGTCATGGAAATGGAGAGATTGTTCATTTTCTGAAATGCATGATGGTATGGAAAAAGCACTAGATGGATGATCTTGATTTCTATTATGACAGAAATCCATTAATTAAATGCCTTTTTACATGAATTACTGTGCTAAAAATACTTAGTATATTTTTGTTCACTGTAAATATCCAAACTACAATATACTGATTCTGATACAAGTATTTATGGATACCAGAGAAAAATATAATTAAATTATATACACCTAAAATTCTAAAATTGCATATAGCTCATGGATTTGTTATGGGATAGATGAGAAATGATGGGGTAAGAAATAGGGGTGACAAAGTCACAGTGTATTTTTTTTATTTATTTATTTATTTATTTATTTATTTATATTACTAGACACCCATTGCATGAAGATTTGCGTAATAGGCCTTCCTTCTCCTGGCTGCTGGAAACCGGTTTTCCTCCGGCACCCAGGACTCAGGCCTTTGGTCCGGCCACAGTGGAGAAGCCAAACCTCTTTAGTCTTCAGTCTTCAGTCTTCATTCTGGCCAGAGCCTTCAGTCTTCCCTCTGTGCCTGCATATGCAAATTAACTGCCCTCTTTGTTGGGTTAATTTGCATAGCAGCTCTGATTGGCTGGTGAGTGTAGCGAAGTGACACCAATTTGCATGTTTCTCTCTCTTTTTTTTTTTTCTCATGAGAAAAACAAACTTTATTTCACATTAAAAAAAGAGTAAAAAAATCTCTTGGTCTTGAGTACATAAACATGAGGAAGTTGAAGTTGGTAAACTTTTTAATGTTGAAGTTGATAGACACTCAAAGTATGAAATGTGAAATGTTGTGCTCTCTTTAAACCCCAGACCAACCAAGAGATGAGGAGGACATTTAAAAAGATATATGGACTAGAGGCCTGCTGCATGAAATTCATGCAAGAATAGGCCTTTGCAGTCTCAGCTGCCTGGATCCTTCCCTTGCAACCATGGCAGCTGCCTCGATCCTATGGCTGCAGCCCTGCTGTGTCCCGGAAGGACATCTGGAAGGATGTCTGGTCTAATTAGCATATTATGCTTTTATTATTATAGATGATTTCCCTCACAGGCTCTGCCAGTCCTTGATTTTAGTGGCTAACTATCTCAGAACTGCACATGATAGAAGAGAGAGGAGGGTTAGAATGTCATTTGCTGGGGTCCAACCCCAGCAGGTCCAGGGGTCCCCAAAGGTATAGACGGAGTCGGCGAAGAAGGAATGACACGGAGACAGCGTTCAGTTGATCAGCAGCCTAGCCAGGATCTCTAGCCAAGTTCTGGTCAGGATCTCCAGCGAAGTTCTGGTTAGGATCTCCAGCCAGGTTCGGTCGCCAGGTTCGGTAGCTGGGTTCTTCAGCCAGGTTCTGTCTAGGTTCTCCAGCTAGGGTCTGTCACCAGGTTCTAGTCAGGTTCTCCTGCCATGTTCTATCCAGGTTCTGTAGCCAGGTTCTGTCTCTAGGTTCTTCAGCCATGTTCTCTCGCTAGGTTCTGTCTCTAGGTTCTGTCTCCAGTTTCTGTCCAGGATCTTTTGCCATGTTCTCTCCAGCGAAGTTCTTCTGTCTCTAGGTTCTGTGTAGGTTCTGTGTCTAGGTTCTGTGTCTAGGTTCTGTGTCACATGTTTCTCTTTTATTAGTGTAGATTCTTTATTGTTGAAAGTATTACATATGTCTCCCTTTTCCCCCATTGATCTCTCCCAGCCTGCTTCTGCCCTCCAGCACAGGCCCTCACTCCCCTACTGTCTGTGTCCATTGGCTATGATTATATGCATGCACACAAGTCCTTTGGTTGATCTCTTAACCCCCCCACCCCCTTCCACCCTCCTCCGTCTTCCCTCTGTGGTTTGACAGTCTGTTCGATGTCACAATTTATTTTAGAAGAAATTAAGAAGAACAGCCATTGGGATTCTGTGTCCCTGTTAAATAAATTGTGGGGAAGCAGCCAGTCCTTTTCTGGTTATTGCAGACGACTTGGATTTTGAAACGTAATGACATGGAGTAAAGGAAGTGAAAGGAAAATGTACTTAGTACATTTTTCATGACTTCTATTCTGTTCATCATTAGGTAGTTATGTTGCTCTTCTACTAGCAATCAGACCTGATTTCATTAGAACAAATGAAGACATATATTCCAGAAATGTATTCAGGTCTTTCTGGGATGATAGGAAGAGCAGGGATCTGGAGTTTTGAGGAAAAACCCAGAAGTTCCCATTGGGAAGATATTGATGTCTTTGGCTTGGAGCAGCTCAAAAGGGCAGAAGAAGAGCCACAGATATATTTTAAGTGATCAAGTAGCAGAGTACCAATGCAGGGTTGGGCATACATTGTTAAAAAATTAATGAAAGTAACCTCCTGGGTGGCTGTGACAAGGGTTGGAGGAAGTCTGCATAGTTTTTCAAGAATAAGCTCCAGGGATCACAGAAGTGCTTTCACATTGAAATGAGCATGGAGCTGAGGTATTTGTTCTTCAGAAAAGGTGAAATCAAGATTGGCTTAAGTTACACTGTGATTAAAATCAATATATATGCTAAGCATATGAGCTGTACCTTGGTTATTTTATTTCTTTAAACCTTACTTCTAATATTGTGCTCTCATGATGTTAATAAGTAGTAAATAAGCATAGTTTTCTATTAGTGTATTTATATCATTAGGTAATGAATAATGTTTAAATTAGTAATAACGTAAGTGTTGGTGCCTGCAAATAGCTGCTTGGCCCTGGTTCTTGTTGAAGGGATGTGAGCTGGAGACTTGACCCCGAGGTTCATAAAAGCATGAAACCCCAGAGAGGGGAAGAGAGAAAGTCAGATGGCCCTGCTTGACTCCTTTATTTCTTAGAATGGATGGGTAGGATGCAATGAGGGTACAGACCCTCTTAACTGAACGAAAGAGTGGGGTATACATTTTTCAAGGCTACAGGGAAAGAGGGATGGGTTCCCTCCTTAGCTTTAAAAAGGTCTAGAAAACTTTTTGAAAAACTCTTGTTTCCTGATTTTTCTTCAAGAAGATCACACTTTCCCCCCCTAAAAAAAGTTGCTATGTTCTTAGGGAAAAGGAGTTGGAAATATTGATGCAAGATGATTTTTTGGGCTTATCTTTCTCAGGCACAGGGGACTTAAGATGTGTCTCTGGGTGTAACTTTATGTCATGTCTAGGGCCAGCCTCTCTTCCTTTCCTGTCCCTTATGAGGTTGTCTCACCATACTCTGGGCCATGGATGTTAGGGAATTAAATCTGTAATCACCGCAGAGAAGTAATCTATAGGTTGGAAATCCTCTCAGAGTAGAAACTGTAAAGGGCAGACCAGTGCTTGTCAGATGAATAAGGGACTGAGGCTGCCACTGCCACCTACCGTCTCCCCAGCTGCACGGCACTCCCATTCAGATGCAGACCACTTTCCCTCCAGATGAAAAGTCACACTAAATGCTGGTGGGGGTTTAACAAGGCTTCATGTGGGTATCCCAGAACAGCACAGTACCAGAAACTTGGAAATTGTCTTTCTTTTGACAACTCACTTCTTTGTCCAGACAACGGGCAAAGCCTCCCCTAGTTCCTTGCCTCTATCAGTTCTTCCTGGCGGGCTTGTCTTCCAGCTTGGTCTTTTCTGGTATCTTTGCACCCCACACCCCCTCCTCAGCGTTTGCTTCTCTTCCTCCCAGGACAACACAGTCCTGCCCCCAGTTTCTTTTGGTGTCCTGTAAACTGTCTCCTTAAGTATTGACTGGGTAGCAAGGGAATCACTTGATTATGTTTTTATTATTATGATAAGTTTTGGTTATTGTTGTTCCACAGAGAGAAGAGAAGAAACTGAACTTTAGTGAGGTGGATAGCAAGTAGTTAGTGCTTTAACCATAGTTGACTCTTTACTCATGATGTGGCAGGTCTTGATTTACCTAAAGCTAAATACCTAGTACAGTGACAATTTTTTTCTGAAGATTACACAGTCTGGTCCATGAAGGAATAAATATTCTGCCTATGTCTTTGACCCTTCTTGCAAAATAATAAATCCAACTCTATTAAATTAAAGCATATTTGGCCCGCCCTGTCCTGGTTTTCATTAGAAAGGCTCCCCATAGATTTTACAGAAAATGTCTGAGCCATACAATAGTGGTGGCTCACACATCACATTTCTCTCTAACACCCAAGTTTCTCCTCTATTTTCAAGGAGAGATGATTTTATTCCATCCTATCACATATAAAAGTCCACAAGCCCCCAGTCATGGAGTGATCACATCTTTCTGACATGTTCACATGCATCCTGATTGTGTATTTAGGGTATATTTTTAGGGTAGTTCTTCCTTTGCTGACAAAGGGAAATTGAGACGAAACAATGACATAAACTGCCAAGACCAAAGGAAAAGCTTCAATGAATTCCTTCAACTTGTTATTGCTTTTTGGCTGGATATATCTGATCTCAGAGGAACTGGGCATGGAAGGATACTGGATTGGAGTTATAAATTGTGTAATTAACTTTATACAGTGAGATTAATACTGCAAATATACACTCATCAAAAATGTTAGAAAGTCAGACTAAAAATACATGAACATATATTGACTTGGTCTTTAATAGCTAAAGGCTAGGGTTACAGCTTCCTTCTGTCTCTGTAGCTGTCTTATGTATGTTTCATTTCAATAAACACCTTGTTCAGATCAGCTCCGCAGGATCCAAGGAGCAAGAGTATAACACACACACACACACACACACACACACACACACCATATGATGGTATAACAGTGAAATGTTTTTCTCTGTATCAAAACTGCTTTCTTTCCTTTGAGTTTTTATTTCATACATTTTATCTTGCTTATGTAATCCAAAGGGAAATAGGCTATATATAAACTAATGCTGAAATGACTAGAAACTGACTTCCTAAACATATGCAAAACTATTTCCGGTGACAACTGCAAGAAGCCCTATTGATGGAACTAAATTAACTTTAATTTTTGTGTGATGAATGAATCTTAAACTGGGTTATGTAGTCAATTTGGCTAAATTCTATTGCTTTAGTTAAATTTTCAAAGAGGGAAAGTTAAGCATTCAGGTCACTCAAGAGGCTTTGAATTTGTGTATATATTATAGGGTAGAAATTATTTATCCCTGCTTGTATAGAAAGAAGAATCATTACTCCTGGTTATATTAATAAAATCAGAGTGCTGGTTACTAGCCAAGGTTTGTTTTTCTTTCTTTCTTTCTTTCTTTCTTTCTTTCTTTCTTTCTTTCTTTCTTTCTTTCTTCTTTCTTTCTTTCTTTCTTTCTTTCTTTCTTTCTTTCTTTCTTTCTTCTTTCTTTCTGGCATTATATAAACAACAACAAAAAATAGTTTGGAAGAGCTTAACTTCAAATATAATTGACACCTCAAGCAAGTTGACTTCATGCATCTTGTTAATGCAGCTAACTTTGGGATCTTATCCAAAATGACCTTTAGACTATTTTCATTCAACAACTGTCTATTTACCACATTGGATAATTTATGTTCTGCTTGGTATTTGGTGAGGTCACATAGGATGGTCAAGGTAAGGAGCTCACTGAAGAAGGGAAAAATATGGTACAAAAATGCTTATGAGAGATATGGCAGTTGCTAAGATTGAGACTTGGATGAAGTGTCAGGGGGCTCCAGAAGAAGGAAAGCCTGGCAAGCAGGTGGTAGGGTTGTGTGGGTGTAGGCACTGAAGGTAATGTACCTTGGTTTGAATACTGGCTGTGTTCCTATTTAACCTTAAAAATTCTGAGTCTATTTCCCACTTTATAAAATGGACATTAAAATTTCTATGTTTTGCATTTGATAAGATTACTGGAAGTGTGCTTAACGTACCTAAATTAGTTCCTGGGTTATGATAGGTTTTCAATAATTAGCAGTTGGTATCAACAGCATCCTCCTCCTCCTCATCATCACATCATTAATAGTACTGGTTTTATAGAGGAGTCCATGAGTAAGCAGACCTTGTTGCATAGCTAAGATCTGGATATTCAGCATCTGGATGCAACGTCATTCAAAATAGAAGGATCACGTTAGTCAAAGCAGTTTGTGAGTGCCTATGGACAACAAGCTTCTTGAATAGAAGCAGGGAGTTGATGAATTTTACTTTATTTTTATTTTTTCCTGAATCTATTTTAAGAATACATTTGGCTGTAGAAAGTCAAGCCAGGATGCCTTCATTCAGCATTCTGTTTCCAATCTACAATATGTTCCACGATTTTCACAAAGCCTACATCATTATTGGCTCAACTTTTCTTTATGTTTGAAATGCCTTCTCTTCAAATTCTATCCATCCTACTAAGTCCTTCCTAAGTCACCAAGCCTTCTATAATCCTCCCAGGAAAATTAATCTATTGCTTCTTCGATTCCCATAGCACCGGAGCAGCCCTTCCTCTCTGATCTCATATTTGTTCAGCCCTATTGCCATGGTAGGTCCTCTGCCGAGGCATTGGGGAAACCCAACTGGAAAAAGTCTAACAGTCTAACCATGGTCACAAAAGAACAGATAACTTTAACACAGATAGATACAATGAATAAAAGTGGTGTGGGATCACTTGGGAGGGGCACTGAGCTCAGTCAAGAATGGCTTCCTACAGGACGTGTTGATTAATTAGAAACTTGAGTGGTGAGTAGTTAACCAGCCCACATCAAAGGAAGCACAATAAGTACAGAGAAGGAAGCTATTCCAGGCAGGAGGTAAGGGCATAATGAGGATATATGCAGCTCCACTAGCACAGCGCCTTCCATATACCAAGCATTCAATAGACATTTGTTGATGAATGGGTTCTTATGAAAAGGAATCACCAAGGATAACTAGCTGTCAGGTGGCATTTTCCCCTTTGATATAGGAAGGTGTTTGCTGCAAGGATGGAAAGAAACTTACGATTAACTTCATCTGCTTCACAGAATCTGGCAGGCACATAACCAAAGTGAACTCATAGCTTTGCATAAAGCTTGCTCTAGAAGGAGTGATGAATAAATACTTGTATTAATTTTTAAACATTATTTTATGGCCCATTCTCAACTAAACATAATTCCTATAAAAAAGAGAATAAAGTTTATCTTTTGGACCTAGATTTGGATATCCCAGGGCTGTCTTTATGAAACTGCCAGAAAAAAAGGAAGAGAGACAAAGTAAAACAGAAAAAGGTAAAGCTAAAAGGGGAAATAAAATATTTTTGAGAAGTAAAAAATTAGAAAGTAGAAAATTCCCTGCCATACTTACAAATACAAACAAAACATAAAATTTGTACTTATTTTAAGATTACTTATCCTTAGAATTGAAAAAAAACACACCAGCTCTCTGATAAAAAGGCTGTCCTGAATATATAATATTAATTATTTAATGTAATTGTATTTAACTGTTGGCTAAATTAATATTATAAAACAGATAGAGCCATTAAAAATAATGCTATCTGGTCCTGGCCAGGTGGCTCAGTTGATTGGAGTATTGTCCATACACAAAATGTTGCATGCTCGATTCCCAGTCAGGGTACATACCCAGGTTTCAGGCTTGATCCGGTTGGGCTGTGTACAGGAGGCAACCGATCAATGTTTCTCTCTCACATTGATGTTTCTTTCTCTTCCTCTCTAAAAATCAATAAAAACATATCCTCAGGTGAGGAATAATAATGATAATAATAATAATAATAATAATAATAATAATAATAATCTGCCTACTTTCTGGATTCTATGTATCTGAGAAAAAGTAAAATATACAAATGATGCACTTAGGAACATCTGTGGAGGAAAAGGCAGTTGAGAGTTTTTTTTTTGTATGTGACAAGGACAGTAACAAAGTATAATCAATCTAATCCATATGGCAAAAAGCTTAGCTGTATCTTTCACACTCCCAGGGATTGTAAAACCATTAAAACAATTCTATTATGCCCTTAGGAGCCACTAGCATTCTAACTGATAATACCTTAAGTCAAAGCAAATTAGAACATCAAAGTAACTTTTTCCACCAAATAACGTGAAGAATATTACTGTTTCTGAAATGAGAATACAAAGCCTATAATACGACTTTTATTGAGTCACAAGGAAGGATTCCTGGAATCCCCATTTCTTGTTCTCCTTTGAACCAGGCATATCAAGAATGACTGAATAATCAAGTGTTTGTAGGGCTTAAAAATATAGTTGAAACAGCATTACCTAAATACTGAGGGAATTATCTTTTAATGCATTATTCACTTGTGGAGAGAGTTCTCATTTAAATTTGCATCCAGTAGTTTGTCCATTATTTTTGTACATTTTTTTTTCAAAATGTACACACAATAGTGATTATTTGTAATAAAACAAATGTTTCTTTACACATGAATTTTTAGTATCAACAATTTCTACAGTTCATGATTTTTTTTAAATCATCACAAGGTAAGAATAGAGAAGGAAAATAGTTGGATTAATTCAGGTTTGGGGATTTGTCATTCAGGTATTTGCTATGGAAGAATATGGAAGAGAGAGTTGAAGCTATTGGCAGGAAAGTGGATCAAATGATAAACCATGGATTCTAAGTTGAACATGGAAGGTTGTACATTTAGGAAGAAGTAAAATGTATAGACCAGAAGAAGGGGAGTGAAGTTCTGGAGGATTCTATGAAGGCAAGCAAGTAAGAGACAGAAGAATGGGAGGTTTTGGTGTGAGGTATTTGGGTTGAAGAGTTCAGAGGAGGACATATATACCATATTTCTCATGTTACATAACAAATTAACCACAATTTTAGTGACTTAAAATAACACACAATTTATGACTTCTGTGAGTTAGGATTCTGGACATGGTTCAGTTAGATCCACTCCTTTGGGTCCCACAAGGCTATAATAAAGGTGTCAGCCAGGCTACCTTTTCACCTGGAGACATGACTGGGGAAGAAAACACTTCTAAGTTCACTTAGGTTTGTTGGTAGAACTTGTTTCCTTGCATTGGTAGGAATGAAGGCCCTGTTTCTTGATGGCTGTCACCTGAGGCCATCTTCAGTCCTGGAGGCAGCCCATCATTTTTAGAGGTCCTCCCACATGGGCTTTCCAACCTGGCTCTTAATTCATCAAATTAGCAGGGAGAATTTCTAGAGTTAAGTCTGCTGGCAAAGTGGGATCTTATATAATTTAACCAAAATAATAGCATCCCATCACCTTTGCCATATTCTATTGGTTAGAAGCAAGTCACAGTTTCTGCCCACACTCAAGGAGAAAGAAATGACACAAAGGCATGAACACCAGGAGATGGAATCATGGGAGCTTATCTTTGAGTCTGCCTTCCACAATATATAACAATGTCAAAAGATAAACTGAAGGCTTTACCCTTGTGCAGAGGCAAGAAGTGATTGACCTGTATGGGCTGGAGTGTCATGCTAATTGTTGATACTAGGGAATTGGCAGGATTTTAGGAAATAAAGAGCAAGAGAATGGGGAGAGCTGGAGAAGAAATAAGGGGGAATAATGCTACTGAATTAGAAATTAGTGTTGCTGAAGTGGAGTTGTTCTAATTAATTTTTGTTGAAAAGGAGCATAAATTTACAAGTCCTTAACCCTATGCCTGACTTGCTATTTTTGGTAAAAAACAGTATGTAAAGTTTCCTCCTCTTTTACTAAGAGGATTACTTAGAAAATTTGATTTGAATAGAACATAAAATGTTTATTTTTATTATCTTTTTTTAACTGCATAATAAAATACATGCATAGTAATATGGGCAAGCTTTTAGAACCTAACTCTATAAACTCTGAATTTTATGGTTGAAAGGAGTGATGTAGATCTGAAAAAATACATAATAAAATTTGAAATGCAGATCCTCTGTTCGTAACATTCTTTTAGTCCCAAAGGCTGAAATATTCTCAAATCTATTTACAAGCTATTTGCTCAAAAGAATGGTTGTCTCTTACAGAAGTGGGCCACTTAATTATTAGCTGTTTTGTTTTTCTTTTTTCTTGCACAGTATTACATTGCAATTTTGCAGGCAGAATCTAAAAAAAAAAAATGAGCTTTAATTCATGTTAACATTTTAATCAAGTATTAAAATAAATCTAGTATTTAGAGTTTATTCTTTAGCTAGTTCCCTCTGTTATACTTCCACACCATGACTTCTTGGGTATAATTCTTGCTCCTCATGATATGAGAGGAATCACTGAATTGTGGCTAAAAGCAATGGCTCTCATTAGACCTACTGACCTCTTACTAGCTGGGTGCCACTGAGCAAGCTACTTAAAGTCTTTGGGCCTCAGACTACTCACTTGTAAAATGGGTTGTTGTGAATATAAAATGTTATTATAAATATTAACAGAACTGTGTATATAAATTGTTCAATTTATGTTAGCTATTATAATCATATACACTGAGTGGCCAGATTATTATGACCACCTGACGTCTGTAGGCAAATTAGCTGTAATTTCTCACTGAAGTTGCTAGGGGACCAGACCATTATAAATAGGGAAGCAGGTTGTTTACCACAACAGTAGAATTGATTTTTTTTTTCTGAAGATATGGGTAAACAACACAATTTAACCGCCTTTGAATGTGGGACATCCTATCTAATAAAAGAGAAACATGGTAATTAGCGTACGACCGCTACCCTTCCCATTGGCTAATCAGGGCGATATGCAAATTAACTGCCACCCAAGATGGCGGCCGGCAGCCAGGCAGCTTGAAACTAACATGAGGCTTGCTTGCTTCAGTGACGGAGGACTCCAATGTTCCCCGCCTGCCACTGCCGGCCTCTGAACTTGCAGTTTGAAACATAGTAACAAATACAGAAGCTAAACAAAACCCCAGAAACCTGCTTTCAGCGAGCCGGGATCTCAGAGCTGGAGTTGATACAGAGTTTCGATTATAGAACCCAAACAAACCAGATACCTGCTTTCAGCAGCAGAGGCCTCAGAGCTAAAGCTGGCCCAGAATAAAAAAAAAAAAAGAAAAAAAGGAGCAGTTGGGAACTTCAGTCACCCGCCAGCCTGAAAACAGGCCTCAGCTCCTCATCCAGACTGGACAGGCACCCTGAAGGGTGTGTGATCAGCTGCAAACAGCCATCATCCCCTCACCCAGGCTGGCCAGGCACCCCAGTGGGGACCCCCACCCTGATCCAGGACACCCTTCAGGGAAAACCAGCCGGCCCCCACCCGTGCACCAGGCCTTTATGCTATATAGTAAAAGGGTAATATGCCTCCCAGCACCGGGATCAGAGGAGCTGAGAGGCCTCCTGGCACCGGGATCAGTGTGACGGGGGCAGCGCCCAAACCCCCTGATCGCCCTGTGGCTCTGTGTGTGACAGGGGCGGGGCCACAACCTCCCTATCTGCCCTGCTCTGTTTGTGACAGGGGAAGGCGCCCCAACCCCCTGATCAGCCCTGCTCTGTGCCTGATAGGGGGGAGCTCCCCAACCCCCTGATCGCTCTGCGGCTCTGTGTGTGACAGGGTGTGGCGCCCCCCCCCCCTACCCCCCACGGGCCCTGCTCTGTGTGTGATGGGGTAGAGCCATAACCTCCCCATCGGCCCTGCCCTGAGTGTGAGAATGGCGGCGCCCCAACCCCCTATTTGGCCCTGCTCTATGGGTGATAGAGGGCAGTGCCCCAACCCCCCCTCCACGGGCCCTACTCTGTGTGTGATGGGGTAGAGCCATAACCTCCCCATCGGCCCTGCCCTGAGCGTGACAGTGGCGGCGCCCCAACCCCCTGATCCGCCCTGCTCTGTGTGTGACAGGGGGGAGCTCCCCAACCCCCTGATTGGCCCTGCTCTGTGCGTGACAGGGTACGGAACCCCAACTCCCCTGATGGGCCCTGCTCTGTGAGTGACAGGGAGCAGCACCCCAACCCCCTGATTGGCCCTGCTCTGTGCGTGACAGGGGGTGGCGCCACAACCTCCCCATCGACCCTGCCTTGAGTGTGACAGGGGGCGGTGCCCCAACCCCCCAATCGGCCCTACCCTGAGCGTGACTGAGGGTGGCATTGCAACCTCTCGATCCACCCTGCTCTGTGCATGACAGGGGGTGGCGCCCCAACTCCCCAATCGGCCCTGCTCTGAGCCTGACCAGGGGCTGCACCTAGGGATTGGGCCTGCCCTCTGCCACCAGGGAGCAGGCCTAAGCCAGCAGGTTGTTATCTCCCGAGGGGTCCCAGACTGCAGAGAGGGCACAGGCCGGGCTGAGGGATCCCCCTCCCCCCCGAGTGCACAAATTTCTGTGCACCGGGCCTCTAGTATATATATATATATATATATATATATATATATATATATATATATATATAGAGAGAGAGAGAGAGAGAGAGAGAGAGAGAGAGAGAGAGGTCAGATTATTATGACCACCTGACGTTTTGTAGGCAAATTAGCCGTACACTGCATTGTATGGGATATGGAAGCCGAAGGCCTGTTCAAACACCTTTGCTGTCTGCAGTTACCAAGATAAAACGTCTCTAATTTGCACAGGAACCCAAGGATTGGACAGTCACGCACTGGAAAAAAGTCATGTGGTCTGATAAATCATGTTTCCAGTTGCATCATGCAGATGGCAGAGTGAGAATTTGGTGGAAACAGCATGAAAGCATGCACCCCACATGCATGAGTACAACCCTTTAAGCTAGTGGGGGCAGTGTTATGGTTTGGGGTATGTTTTCCTGGCATGATTTGGGCTCATTAATTCATGTGGAACAACATCTGAATAGCACAACACACCTATGTATCGTCACTGATAAGGTTCATCCTATCATGTTGATGGTGTATCCCAATGGAGATGGCTTCTTCCAACAAGACAATGTGTCATGCCATGGTGCTTGTATTGTGCAGTAGTGGTTTCAAGAACATGAGAGAGACTTTACCTTGCTTAGGTAGTCCCCACAGTCACCAGACCTGAATCCAATTGAGCATTTGTCAGACGAAGTTTAAAGAGCCATTAGGCAGCTGGTTCCACAACCATCAAATATCACAGAACTGGACAGTGCTATTCATCAGGCATGGTGTCAGATTCCTCGCATCACCTTTCAACATCTCATGGAGTCAGTGCCAAGAAGAATCGCTGCAGTATTGAAGGCAAAAGGTGGCCCAACGAAGTACTGATGGGGTGGTCATAATAATCTGGCCACTCATATATATATCCCACATTCAAAGGCTGTTAAATCGTGTTGTCTACCCATATCTTCAGGAAAAAATTACTTCTGTCGTGGTAAACAACCTCCTTCCCTATTTATAATGGTCTGGCCCTCTAGCAACTTCAGCATGAAATTATAGCTAATTTACCTACAAACATCAGGTGGTCATAATAATCTGGCCACTCAGCGTATATATTTTAAAGAATAGTTTATTGATTTTTAGCGAAAGAGGAAGGGAGAGGGGAACATTGATGTGAGAGGGAAATATCAATCAGCTGCCACCTACACATCCCCTGCTGGGGATCAAGCCCACAATCAGGGTATGTGCCCTGACAGGAAATCAAACCTGCAACATTTTGGTGCAGGGGACAATACACAGCCAACTGAACCACACAAGCCAGGGTTATAATCATATCTTTAGGGTTAATTATTCTCTGCTTGTTTACTTGTTATCAACTAATTTTCTGATTATTCCCATATATATACATTATTTCAATATATATATTGAAAAAGTCTGGTTCTCAGACTTTCTGGCTTTCCTGGATTTGCAGATAGTAGATTGTGGGACTTAGTTTTCACAATCGTGTGAACCAATTCCTCATACTATATAATAAAGAGGTAATATGCATATCGACCGTCACGCCCTCACACAAGATGGCCACCCTCATACGGTCCCTAGAAAGCTGCCCCCATGTGGTCACAAGATGATCGCCACAAGATGGCCAGCAGGAGGGGACAATTGGGGGGACCAGGCCAGCAAGGAGGGCAGTTGGGGGCAATCGGCCTGGCAGGGGAGAGCAGTTGGGGGCAATTGGACTGGCAGGGGAGTGGTTAGGGGGTGATCAGGCTGGCAGGCAGAAGCGGTTAGGCGCAATCAGGCAGGCAGGCAAGTGAGTGGTTGGGAGCCAGCAGTCCCGGATTGCAATTGGATATAGTCATCCAAATGAATCATGTGTTGAGGTCTTTAAATTGCTCCATACCTCACCCTGCTTATTATCTTAACTTCTATTTGTTTGAGAAATAAGCTGGAAATTTGATTATCTTAAATAATAAGGCTTATAATCTGAAATATTATGCTCAGAAAAAGTAATTGGCTTTTAATACTCTTCCTCGTGATCCCTAAGGCTTTATTTAGATTCAATAGAAATGCCAGAGGTGCTTGGAAATTTGTCTCTTAAAAGCTTTAATAATGATTGACTTTGTTCAGAAAAATCATTCAAATCATTCACTAACCTCAACTTTATTCCCTATGTTGAATATTGAAATATAAAGCATTTTCCTATTTTCATAGAGAAAACTGGGCCACATATGCCTATTTCAGCTACAGTAACTTACTTCTGTAGGGTCAAGTAGTTCTAAATGAAATTGAATAAACATGGGATATTCAGACACCATGGATTTTATCTAAATCATAGACCTTACAATTTACATGGATTTGAGACATCGTTTATTGAAAATAACATAGCAGGAAGGCTTTCTCCTTCAATACCCTCAGAGTTAATATTTTAGAATCTCATGATTCAGTGCTGATAGTTTCTGAAGAGAAAAGAAAGAAAAACCTATAATAGTAATTTATCATTCTTGACATTTTCCTTTCCGTTTAATTACTGCTGAACAACAGAACTGACACTTAATAAAAGTAAAAGTATTTTTAAAACCTCATAGAAAATCCTTACTACAGGAGAACTGGAAAGCTCTATGATACACCTGACCACACCCATCATTTTATTTTGTTGCTGAATTCAAAGTATACTGTTACAAAGCTTTCAAGAGAATGGGACTTTGGGAACAATAATGTGCCAGTAGTCAGTAAGACACCTGCTTCAGAGACTCCACAGTGTCTTTAATTTTTAAAAGACATTTTTGCGTTCTGTTTTCTTATTAGAGTGATATGGAACCCTGTGGCTAAAATTCAAAAGGAGGCAGCACTGTTAGCAAGTGACTCACCTGCTTTCAAATATCCTGAAAAACTCAGCATTTGGTTTTCTTTTTGCCTGAGTAAAAGTGAGCCCAGGGGGCAGACCCTTGGGTGAAGGCGGAAACCATAGTTCAAAGCAACGCAGTGTGATGCGACCTGAAAGTTCTTCTGGCCCAGAATTCTCTTCTATTACTGCTCTTGATGCCCAAACTCTTTTCTTTTGGACAATTTATTTTCAGGCTTTCAGAGTCTCCTATTAAAAGTACCCTATGAAAGGATCATTAGCTAGTCTGACAAGACCCTTAGAGTACGGAACAGGAACAGAAAGAAAGGAGAATTTTAGAAAGATGATTAGGAAAGATAATGAACTCTTATTTAACTCCCTATTATGTAGTAGGCTTTCTGGGACCTTTTTTCAAACATTTTCTTTTACAAACCTTCCAACAGCTCTGTACCTCAGGTACAGATGAGGAACTAAAGCTCAGAGAGGTCCAGTGATTTGCTAAGGTCACACAGAGCTCACAGCAGGTGGGAGTGACCAAAGACAAGTATACCCATGGTCTCTTCTCTGAGCACTGAGTAGTACGGAGGCCTGTTTATGAATGATTCCTCAGTCATTGCAGTGAAAGGGCATAGCAACAGTTGCACCTGAGCATAAGGGGCATTTGAATGTTAATTGAATGAAATAGTAATGATCTCATTTGAGTTTCTGCTAAAAAAAAAAAAAAAAAAAAAAAAAAAGAGTGAACATTCCCCTAGAATGGAATATAATATAATAAATTAAATACCTCCAGAAAGATGTAAGGCCATATTCTTGAAGTATAAGAAATATAAGCATAATTTCCAAATTTAACATTGGAAATGACTACATCAAAACCTATGAGCTAGCAATAAAGAATGTGTATTAAATGTGGCCAAAAAATGACACTTAGGAGAAATAAATCAATTTCCATTAGTCAAATTTCATAGATAAAAATAATGAGCATGCTAGATAAAAAGGAAAAGTTAATGGAATTTTGAAGCAATTCGATAACTATTTAAAAATACTCAAGCTGCACAGTGGCAAAACAGTCAGAAGGTTTTGGAAGAAAATGATGAAAAGCGTAGTTATTATTAGAATGTAACATTGTTGATGTCATGGAATTAAGCTTCAATTAAGCAATGAAAAATATTTAGTGAGCTCTAATTAAGTGCTCAACATTCCAGTTCTCATTGACAACCACTATCCTCCCCCTCCAAAAAATATTGAGACATAAAGTGGGTAATAAAATGGATGGCTGGGTGTTGTGAAGAACCCCTCTAGGAATTCACAACTGGTTGTGGTGACAGATACATACACTTACTCTTCCCTAGATAAGATATTTATGAGTTGTTTCCCTGGTTGTGCTAAATCCTCTGTCTTCAGTGACAAGTAGAGTGTGGCTACTGTTTTGAGAGTGTTAGACCTTGTGCTATGACAGGCTTGCGAGGGGAAGGATTAATACTCACTGGTCCTGTTAGTTGTGTTTTTGAGAGAGAAGAGAGTGGAGGATATGACTCTATGTCCCTAAATGTCTCTACCGCCTAGTTGGGACAAGACTAACACACTGTAGATTTTGATTCAGCCAGTCTTGTTCTGCCTGTGGGGAGACAGCCTTGAATCTAAAGCATAACAACTCATTTTATGCTTTTCCCCATTTCTTCTCCCTGTGGCTTGTTGAGGTTCTCCTAACATTATAGTATCTATTTCAATTTTAATGACAAAAGGCTGCGATGATTTGTCAGGGGACCACAATCATTTTGGTGTGCCTATTTTTGAAAAATTCATGGCGGCAATTGAATTTATACAAGATGTTTAAAATTGCCTTGGATAAAACCAGCTATAACTGATCAGAAGAAGACAATATCAGAATACTTGTAAACAAAAGAAAACAAGACAAAACAATCCTTTCCTCAAACCTATAAAGAAACTCACACAGACCCGTTGATTAACAGAGTACAATATAGTGCTTCGGACTCTTCCCCAGTTAAGCTATTAATGAGTTATTTCCCTGGTTGTGCTGAATCCTCTGTATTTTCTTCTCTTTGTCTGCTTAGTCTTGGCAGCAGGGTGAGTCCAGATATCTGAGCAGGAGAAAAATCTGGTCAGAAAATTCTGACAGGGAACGTGAGGCCACCTGTCTGTACCTGGAATACAGACTTGGTATTTGGACCCTGGAGACAATGAGAAAAAGGTTAAGAGCATCACAGAGACCTTGGCCTGAAATCTTTGAGCTGCTGATCCAATGACAGCGGCTGCTACCCTCAGACTTCTTGTTATTGGTGATAGTAGCCCTTTATGTGTTTAAACCGCTGTAACAGATCGCTGTGACTTGCAGGCAAACCCAGTTCTTAACTGATACAAATGCTTCAGGGGTGAGGAAGGAAACTGGCAGAGCATCCATGGTGGGCATAGGAGTCCCAGAGCATTCCTCCAGGACACGACTCAGCAGAAGTCTGGTGGCCCAGGAAGCCTTTGCTCAGGAAGCTCTGGAACAGTGCGAGAGCATTTCACAGGCCAACTGTCAATCTGTCCAAGTGACCATGCTGTGACTCAAACATTGTCCCTTAGACTGATTTTTACCCAGGATATATGTCCCCCTGAGAACTAGTTTTGTTTCAGTTACTGACCATTCCAGGTCTATTAAATAGTGACATCATGTCTGACAGACCTTACTTGGCTTTACTCTTTGTCTTATTATAAGGGACCAGATGGGAGAAGAGGGGAGCCAAATAAATCCATGGCTATAGATATATATAGAAATAAAAGAAAAAGTATTCAGTGCCTACTATGTTCTGGGAACTTTGTTAAATGTTGGTGATAAACATGACAGACACTGCCTCTGTCTTATGACCTAGACCAGTGGTCGGCAAACTCATTAGTCTACAGAGCCAAATATCAACAGTACTTCTTCAAAATAGACTCGCCCAGGCCGAAAACAGACTTCTGCGCGTGGGCCATGAAGTTTCAATCGCACTGTACGTGTGCGTCCGCACGTGGTATTTTGTGGAAAAGCCACACTCAAGGGGCCAAAGAGCCCCATGTGGCTCGTGAGCCGCAGTTTGCCAACCACGGACCTAGACTCAGAACAATATTGTTACCCTATTAAATGTCTCCTATGAACCAAGTACTATATTAGGTGCATCATATACACCATCTTCTATAATCTTCATGACAAATCTATAGTAAAAATACTACTAGCTTTTTTTCTCTAGAGATTTAAAAAATTAGTGTCAGAAAGATTTTTTAATAAACTAGAGGCCTGGTGCACTAAAATTTGTGCACTCGGGGGTAGGGAGGGGGTCTCTCAGCCCGGCCCCGTGCCCTCTCGCAGTCTGGGACCCCTTGGGGGATGACCACCTGCTGGCTTAGGCCCGCTCCCCAGGGGATTGGGCCTAAGATGGCAATCAGACATCCCTCTGGCAGCCCGGCAGCCCTCGGGGGATGTCCACTTGCCAGAGGGGAGCAAGCCTAAAATGCAGTCGGACATCCTTAGCCCTGCTGAGGAGGAAGGAGAGGCTCCCACCACCACCGCTGTACTGGCAGCCATCAGTCTGCTTGTGGCTGAGCAGAGCTCCTCCCATGTGAGAGTGCCCTGACCACCAGAGGGCAGCTTCTGCATTGAGCGCCTGTCCCCTGGTGGTCAGTGTGTGTCATAGTGACCAGTTATTCCCAGTCTTTCTGCTGTTAGGGTCAGTTTGCGTATTACCCTTTTACTATATAGGATAGAGGCCTGGTGCATGGGTGGGGGCTGGCTTGTTTGCCCTGAAGGGTGTCCCAGATCAGGGTGGGGGTCCCGCTTGGGTGCCTGGCCAGCCTGGATGAGGGGATGATGGCTGTTTGCAGCTGGTCACACTCCCTTCAGGGTGGGGGTCCCCACTGGGGTGCTTGGCCAGTCTGGTTGAGGGGCTGAGGGCCATTTTCAGGCTGGTGGGTGACTGAAGCTCCCAACCTCTCCTTTTTTTCTTTTCTTTTTTTATTCTGGGATTTATTTACCTTCTATGGCTGTCACTGGAGCTGAGAGCCAGTTTTAGCTCTGAGGCTTGGCTTCAGCTCTGAGACCTCGGCTGCTGAAAGCAGGTATCTGGGTTTGTTTGGATTCTATAATTGAAACTCTGTTGCAGCTCCAGCTCTAAGGCCCGGTTGGCTGAAAGCAGGTTTCTGGGGTTTGTTTAGCTTCTATAATTGCAATAGAGGCCAGCAGCGGCAGGAGGGAATACTTGGCTTCCTCCATCACTGGAGCAAGCAAGCCTCCTGTTCGCTTCAGCTGCCTGGCTGCCGGCTGCCATCTTGGTTGGCAGTTAATTTGCATATCGCCCTGATTAGCCCATGGGAAGGGTAGGGAAGTTACTGTTAATTACCATGTTTCTCTAGGATGTGTTACTACTGCTGGTGATGGGGGTGGGGGGTAGGGAGGAGGTTGAGATTCTACTTGACTTCAAGGGCCAAAGTCCTACCAACTTGGAAGTCTGGAAGTATATAAACTCCACATGCCGTGTTAATGGTTTAATAGTGATAAGGTAAAGAAACTGGGAATGGTGATTCTAGAGCTAAGCACATATTTGAAAGGATATCTTTTCCACAGCAGAAACAGGTTGGAGTTAAATTTTAGGTGTGGTCTATGGGATCATCCATCTGAAAGGTCAATGAGTACAGTAGGTCCTTGGGTTACATGGGAGATCCATTCCTAGGTGCAACGTAACGCGATTTCGCCGTAAGTCGGAACCCACCTATATAAGCACCTACATCACTCACAGGGAGCACATACACAGCAGTAATGAAGTCAAACAGTAAAAGAAAAAATTAAAAGAAAGGTAACAATTCCTGACCTTTCCTTGTGGTAAATACAGTCAATAATAAAAAATATAAAGCACATATGTACATATTTCCAAGTGATGGAACTATTTTTTTTAATAAATAAATGGGAGATGGTGACACAACTATGAAGCGACATACATCGAGTCCCACATAACCCAAGGACTGCCTGTATTAGAGTTGGGAAAACAACACAATCAAAAGTGTAAGCTTTTTAAGTTTAAGGGCTGTATCTTTTCTCTGTATACGCAGCATCAAATACAATGATTGGTACATGGGAGTTACTCAGTACATGTTGAATTGAAAGAATTAACTCCAGACTCATAGGCTAGGAGTAGGAAGTTCCAGATTCCCATTACACCATATATTTGTTGAACACCTATTTTAATACAGATGCATGGTCGGTGCTGGATCAATAAGGGATCAGATTCCTGCCCTTAGGGAGTTCATTACCTCATATACCTCTTAAGTACTCAAAACTAGAGGATTGAGTATCATATCATAAGTATCATAACAGATAATACATGTCCTAAGCATCCTTGCAGAGCTGATGGTCATTGATGATTCCCAGCCACACCACAGATCCCCAGACAAGATGAAATCCATGGGTTGGTTTTAGATAAGAATGTGTGCCTGGGTCTCAGAATCTTAGATGATGATGCTCCTTAGGGCTTCAAAAGTGATGATGGTCTGGATCCTTACTTCAAAGCTCATGCTTTTAACTGCTGCATTACACTGTTCTGCTTATGTTTACATTCTAACTCAGCAGAGTACCAAAGTGGATCTATCTGTAACATTTTAGACCTTCCCTAGAAAAATAGTCCGAGTATGTACTGAAGTGGCATTTGACCCTTGCAGGGGGTTTTCTCAAAGTCTAGGTATTCTTCAATTTTAAGACATGAGCAAAGTTCCCCCTGAAGTGTTATTTGAGAATGAATCACTGATAACCTTATGGAACTAATTCTCCAGGGTCACTCCCTCAAAAGTGTAGGTCACCAGTAGTCTGAGTGAATTCACTGATGGGGTCAATGGGTCTTATAATGTATGTTTGCTGAAGCTGAGAGATCTGATAGTTGAGATGCCCCCTCCTCTACTGCTAACATTTACTAATAAAAGACGTAACTTGTATTAAAAAATGAGAGTTTTCCATTGCTTTGTAGGAGGCAGGAGTGATCCATTCGAGGATGTCCCATAGTGGGTGGAGGCTCAGTGCTTCCAAAAGTGCAGGCAGTTCATATTAGAAGGCAAGTTGTTGATGACTAGATGGCTGCAGCTTCATTTACAGCAGATATTTGGTGAAGAAACTGGCTACTAATTTCAGGCTCCTCTGAACTTACCTTGTGCCTGCTTAGTGAAAAAAATATAGTGCTGGGGCCAACATGGTGACATTGTCTAAGTATCTGGAAGTTGTGACCTAGAAAGCCACATTTACATGTTGAAGAAACATTAAAAAATGCATTAACTTTTCTTAAATATATAATTTCATCTACAGCGAGTCGAGTACTATGCCAAATGCTAAGGTTGCACAGAGGAAAGAAAAGGAAGAGCCTCAGGTTTTGGTGGAGAGATATAGGTACCAAGTGCTATGAGAACCTTCTGCCTGAGAAGGCCTCCTGGAGGAGTAACATTTGATGTGGATCCTGAACGAAAGAGGCTTTCTTTGCAGAGAACGTATCATGAACGAATGAATATACCAGGGTATTCAAGGTGAGAGGTGTGTTGAGAGTAACGTGATGGGTGTCTACCCTCCATATTGGCCAGACTGCAGCTCAAGTATCTTCCTACTGGGCCAATTGGAGCAAAGGACAATTTTGTTTCTGTGGCTTCTGTCAGTTTTTGCAGGGGATATAAAGTAGTAGGCTAGGGTGGATGGAAAACATGGTATTGGGGAGCCTTAGAGATCGGCAAAGATCAGGACTTAGGGTTGAGTATGACCAAAGCAAGAACAGGCTAGGACTGTGGTCGGCAAACTGCAGCTCGCGAGCCACATGCGGCTCTTTGGCCCCTTGAGTGTGGCTCTTCCTAAGCCTTAGGAGTACCCTAATTAAGTTAATAACAATGTACCTACCTATATAGTTTAAGTTAAAAAAATTTGGCTCTCAAAAGAAATTTCAATCGTTGCACTGTTGATATTTGGCTCTGTTGACTAATGAGTTTGCCGACCACTGGGCTAGGAGGACTGGCCATAATAACAACGTGAGGCATCAGATGCCAGGAAAGATGTGTGTTCCAAGCCAGTACAGGTTTGGTAATCAGACAGAGGTCAGGCAAGGTCAGACAAAGCAGAATCTGAATTAGTGACCCACAGGAACATACAGGACTCCTACTCTCTAATATGGGACAGCAGTAATCTTTCTCAGTTGGCCTCATTCCCGAGGCACTTAATTGAGACCTTAAAGGGATGGATCTCGTAGGGTCTGTGCTGATCTACTTGAATGGGCATTCTTTATATTTTCTTGGAGACTCTTGTTCTATAGTACATGTCCTACAACACCTTTAGTTTTAGGGCAAATTGAATGGTTTGTCCACTAGGCTGGGTGGAGACTCATTCTTCAGAGTCCTTAGAATCCCTTTTTCAAGAAAGCTTTCCAAGGTTAAATGCAGACACTATCTTCCCCACTCTGTTCAAGGATCTTGACTCTGATTCTTGTGGCCACGGACATTGATTTGTGAGTCTGATGACCACCACAAAGTGTCCTCCTGTAACTATAGAACAGTTTTGCTCAGAGCACAACTTATTGCCTAAATGAGAATTATATCTGTACCCTCCATCCCAGGGGATTCTGTTCTAATTGAGCTAATCTGTTTAGTATGGGCAGCACAGCAGCATCAAAGGGAAGGACTAAAGAAAGTGACCAACTATACAGGCACAAATGTATTCATTATCTTCTTTGTGATTGGCCCATCCAGGAACATTGTTTTCCCTTGAATTTTCCAGGCAGGAGCCCACCACCATGGTGCTTTGATGACATGGGAAGCCTTAAGAAAACTGGCTGCTCTACTACAAAAGGGGCATATGAAAGTGAGATTGTACACTTCCTGAGATTCTTTGAAAATGAGGGAGGGCACTTTTTGTTTTTAGTAGAGCTAAACTTTTAAAAACTCAAATTGAAAAATCAGCTGTAACATCCTTTCTCCTACAGAGACTCTAGAGAACACTCTCCTTGGAAATAGCCTGTTATATCTCTATCTGCTTGTCATCTATCTTCCGTTTTACAGATAATCTCTGTAGGTGACTGTTAAAAACCTCCCATCATTTTTGCTTTTATGTAGACTATCATTGAGATAATATTTCTTTAGGTTTTCACCGTATTTGGAAGTGATTGTCATTCATCTCCAGATGTTTTAAGATAATGTCTTTCCTTTTCAAATTTTTTATTCTCTCAAGAAATATTTCCTCTAATTCTTGTGTAATTTAACAAATTATATAACATCTTTCTTTATACTTCCCTTTTCAAATTGAAGGCTTCCCTATGTCTTTTCAAAATTTCTTTTTAATGCCTTCTGAATATTTGAAATTTTAGAGGTAATTCACGATTACTTTCTCTTATAACACTGAATTACACACAGATATTGCAAGGGCACAGGATGTTTTTTTTTTTTTTAATATATTTTATTGATTTCTTACAGAGAAGAAGGGAGAGAGATAGAGAGCTAGAAACATCGATGAGAGAGAAACATCGATCAGCTGCCTCCTGCACATCTCCCACTGGGGATGTGCCCGCAACCCAGGTACATGCCCCTGACCGGAATCGAACCCGGGACCCCCCAGTCCACAGGCTGACGCTCTATCCACTGAGCCAAACCGGTTCTGGCGGCACAGGATGTTTTGTGAGCTATTTTTAAATATGATCTAATGTTCCTAATTTCTGCTTAAAAGGAATTTAAAATCTAAGCTTACATTTCTCTATAGTCTTACAAAATGCTGATTTAACACTTCTTGCATAAAATGTTTACTTCTATTAGGAGTAAAACATTGAGTAATTTCTTTTTCATTTTAAGGTATCCATACACCTCTTATATTTTCAGCCCATCTACTAGTGTTTGGTTGCAGTTGGTCTTATTCTATAACTAGATGCCTGGTGCACAAAATTCATGCACAGGGGGGGGGGGTCCCTCAGCCTGGCCTGCACCCTCTCGCAATCCAGGTCCCCTTGAGTAGGGTCTCTAGACCTGGCTGACGATCAGGGCTTATCAGGGCTTTCCTTTCCCCAGCTTCGGGCAGCTGGCCCCGCCAGCACTGCTTGCCATCATTGTGGCACTGCCTCCCCCTGTCCCCCACCACTGGTTGCCTCCCTCTGTGGGCAACAGGCGTGGGGTGCAATCGCTTGGCAGGCCTGGGCCCCATGATCGATCACTGTGCAGGGGGAGGCCTGGGCCTCCATCTTTGGGGCAACTGTGGAGCTTCCCTCCCCTCGCCCCCCATTGATCGCCCCGTTGGAAGGTTGCTTGGGTCTCCCTTTTTGGGGAGATCAATCATGGAACCCCCCATTGATCACCCCGTAGAGGGTGGCCTGGGCCTCCTTCTGTGGGGCAATCATGGGGCAATGGAGGGGCCCCCCCAACCAATCACATCACACCTGCCTTGGCTGGTCTGGCACCAGTGCGTGTCATAGCATGGTCATCTGGAAGGTCGTCCAGACGGTCGTTCTGATGTTTGGTCATCTCATCGATTTGCATATTATGCTTTTATTATTATAGATATTAGAAATACTATATTGATGTTTATTGAAAAAGAGGTTTGCACTTGTAATATGTGGCTATATTGTTTTTCTTATAAGATGCTAATAGTTTTGGTGGAAAGTTTCTGAAGAAAAGCTCCCCAGAGGAAGATTTTATTAAATTCATCAAACATTTACTAAGCACAGACTATGTTCTTGGCTTTAACTAAAAAAAAAAAAAAAAAAAAAAAAATCAAAGATGAGTAAGACTCCATCCTTTTCCTTAAGCTGCTTGTAAGAGCTACATAGCCAGAGTAAGGTGGGAGCTATGAGATAGGATATGGGACGAAAGATGAATTTTAACTGAGGAAGTTATGAAAGGTATCATTTTAAGGACTTAGAGAATAATGGTGGGCAGGGAAGGAGAGGAAGGACATTCTAGGAAGGGCTTCAGAGCAAGGTTGGGGAATTTTACGTAAGAGCTGGGAGTAGAATGGCCTCATTTGCGAACTGCTGGAGTGGAGGGAGATAGGTTTGGGAGGCCAGGTGGGCCAGACTCTGGGAGACCTTGGATGTCATATTAAAGAGATTGCATTTCAATCTGCACCAATGAGGGGCTGTAGAAGAATTTCCTGTAGGAAGTCAAGAAGAAGATCTGTTGCCCGACTAGAGTGGCTCAGTTGGTTGAGCATTGTCCTGTGTCCCAAAAGGTTGCCGGTTAGATTTCTGGTCAGCCCACATACCTGGGTTTCGGGTTCAATCCCCGGTTGGGGCACATAGGGAAGGCAACCAATTGATGTTTCTCTCTCAAATAAATGTCCCTTCATCTTTCTAAGCATGTCCTCGGGTGAGGATTAAAAAAGAAAAAAAAAAAGAAAGAAAATGATCTGCTAGTTTTGGTGATATTATAGAACACGGATTAGGCCAGAACCTGGGATGTCATTTAAAAAGTCATTGCAAAGAGAAAGTAGCATTCACTGATAGTCTACTGTGTTCCCAAAACTATACTGAGTATTTTCACATGTATGATGTGAACTATAAGACAGGGCCTATAAGGAGGCAGTTTGAACACAGTCATGCCTAATGTGGCAGATTTCATGAATGTTTACTAATTTCCTTCCATTTCTGTGTACACAGAGCATTAGGCTTCCCAGGCCTTTGCAGTGAGGCATAGCTGTCATTTCCAGGTGGAAGCACTGAAGAGCTGGTGCATGAATTTTGGTGTTTTCTTTCCCTGCTGCAGTGATCATGGGAGTGAGTATACGTAGATATGAAAGGGCCACAAAACCAAAAGGGGCTATAATGCTGAGCTAGCACATGGAGGATGGTACTGTAGAATCATCCTGACTTGTGGTGGACTCTGAGTACAGAAATAAACTTTTGCTATGTTAGACCCCTAAGATTTTGGTGGTGTTCGCTACGGAAAATAACCGAGAAGAGGCCTATTTAATACAATTTTCTGCAGTGATGACAATGTTTTATATCTGCACTGTACATGGTATCCACTAGCCACATATGGCTAATGACATTTGAAATGTGGCTCATGCAAATTTTACAATTTTATTTAGTTTTGATTTAAATTTAAATGGGCATACTGACTGATACATTTAAAAAGTTTAACTACTAGGGAAAACCTGTCTAAAGACTTTCTAACTGTGCAGAACATCCTGGAGGTGAAGAAACCTTGAACCAAAGTGAACTTTAAGGGGATTTTTGGTTATGAAGATGTAATGCTTAGAAAATCCTAATGTGTTTGGAATTTTAAAATTATACTTTTGATAATTTTTACATAATGAAAATAATAACCAATGGGTCAAAGAAGAAATCAAAATGAAAATTAGAAATGTTCTGAATAATAACAGAAATACTTCATATTAAAATATGTGTTGTATTATAGTTAGTATATTAATGCATTTACTGAAGAAACATCACAGCCAGCAAGGTATAAATTAAAAAAGAAAAAAAAATGCTGAAAATTGATGGCCTGCAAAAGAAACCATCAAAATCAGCCAAAGAAAGTAGAAAGAGCAGTAGAAAGAAGGAAATTAATATTTTACAACAGTAAAAAGAACTACAGCTACATAAAATAATATGAATAATAATACCTGTTTTGCATAAAAAAGATGTAATGCTGTGTCATGAAAATTCAGGAAGGTACTTCATTGAAGAAGCAATTATTCAGTTTTAGACTCAGATCTGTAAAATGATATTAAAAAACACTCAGTTAAATTTAAGAAAACACACTATGTGCCACAGCATAACAGGTACGATGTTAGGGGTTTCATCCCTCACATATTTGTTCACCAAAATTTTGCATGCCTACTATGCACCAGGCATATAGTCCCCAGGCTCGGGGGATATACCAGTGAACAAAACAGACAAAAATCTCTGCCATTTTGGAGCTTACATGCTAAGCACATTGAGAGGCTATAAAAAAACATATAAAAATGATGTTGGAGTGTGGTAAATGTCATGATTAATAATAGCTCACACTTATTGATCACTTTGACGTGCCAGACACTGTTCTGTTTTGCATATATTAAATCATTTCATCCTCCTAACAACCCTATAGGGTAGAAATGATTATAATCACTATTTTACAATGGGGAATTGGAGACACAGCTTTTGCTCCTTGGGAATTCCCAGGATGGTGTGGGGGATGGACAACCAATGCCGTCCAGTGTGATAAGAACTTTAGGCGAAAGGATTCTAGTGGGGCATGGGAGGGCAGGGCCAGGTCTACCTGGGGGAAGTCTGTAGGAAAGGCTTCAAAGAGGTGTAGATGGAGCTAAGCCTGAAGGAAGAGAGTCTTGTCTTAAAACCCACTAGGGAGAAGTGAGGGCAGATATTCCAATTAGAGGCCACGCCGTATGCGAAGACACAGTTCTGTGTGTGGAGTATGCTGCGCTCAGGTGTGCTTGTGCCGATGGAGTCTGACTCTATCAGAAAAGGTTAGACTGTACTGAAGGAAGGAACGGGGAGACAGGAGCAGCCATTTTCCTAGCAGATTAGGGGCAGACAGTTCTTATTGAAAGGTAGTCACTACCTTCTAAGGAACAGTTTATACTGCAAAGTGAGACTCCTGAAAAGAACTCTCTAGCCCTAGCTGGTTTGGCTCAGTGAATAGAGTGTTGGCCTGTGGTCCCAAAGGGTCCTAGGTTCGATTCTGGGCAAGGGCATGTACCTTGTTTGCAGGCTTCTCCCCGGCCCAGGCCCTGGTCAGGGCTCGTGCAGGAGGCAACCAATCGATGTGTTTCTCTCACATAGGTGTTTTTCTCTGTCTTTCCATCTCTCTTCCACTCTCTCTAAAAATCAATGGAAAAATATCCTTGGGTGAGGATTAAACAAACAAAAAAAGAGAACTGCCTAAGAAGGCTAGGAGAAAAAGAAGGTGACCAATGTCAGCTGCTGGCTTCAAAATACTCAGAAAGGTCAGCTGGGCAGAAGTGGAAGCTATTGGTGTGGTTGAATCTGTATCTCTGGGGGCATCAGATGCTGTTAGTAGGAAAATGTCTTGGTAGCAGTAGACCGAGACTCAGTATGAGTGAATATTTTGAATGTTGCTTTGAATGGTGACATTTTAAGAGCCTATAAATGAGTGTGGCTTACAAAGTTTTAACAGAAGGGGTCACTTTGGAAGTGAGGAAAACCAAGGAATCAAGGGCTGGTGGTGATAGGGCATCAAGAGGGAGAAGTCAGCCTGACCTGCTTGCTCACAGAGCAGCCTTGGACAGGACATCTTCATGGTTTTAACATAAATAATAGCCATATTGACTTCACTGAGTTGTCCTGATGATTAAAGAAGAAAGCACTTTGCAAACTATTCAGTATCCTATTACTCTTTTTAAAAATTTTTTTTATAATGAAATGTTAAATAGCCTTGATTTGGTCAGAGAGTGCACTAGCATCAACCCATGTAGTGGCAAAATGTAATGAATGGCACCAGTGAGGGCTGCTAAATTACACTCGCTGTGGGAGGCTGAACAGAGGCTCCCAAAGATATTCATGTCCTAATCTCTGGAACCTGGGAATAATGACAAAATGGTGCATATTACTTTCTATGGCAAAAAAAAGTGGTTAAGTTACAGATTTTGAGATGAAGAGACTATCCGAGAGGGCCCTAGATGTAATCACATCCTATCTAAAAAAAGAGAAACATGGTAATTAGCCGTACATCTGCTACCCTTCCCGTTGGCTAATCAGGGCAATATGCAACTAACTGCCAGCCAAGATGGCGGCCGGCAACCAGGCAGCTTGAAGCGAACATGAGGCTTGCTTGCTTCAGTGATGGAGGTCTCTAACGTTCCCCACCTGCCGCTGCCGGCTTCTGAGCTTGCAGTTTGAAACATTGTTACAAATATAGAAGCTAAACAAAACCCCAGAAACCTGCTTTCAGCCAGCTGGGATCTCAGAGCTGGAGTTGAAACAGTGTTTCGATTATAGAACCCAAACAAACCAGATACCTGCTTTCAGCAGCCGAGGCCTAAGAGCTGGAGCCAAGCCTCAGAGCTAAAGCTGGCCCAGAATAAAAAAGAAAAAAGAAAAAAAGGAGCAGTTGGGAGCTTCAGTCACCCGCCAGCCTGAAAACAGCCATCATCCCCTCATCCAGGCTGGCCAGGCACCCCAGCGGGGACCCCCACCCTGACCCAGGACACCCTTCAGGGAAAACCAGCTGGCTCCCACCCATGCACCAGGCCTCTATCCTATATAGTAAAAGGGTAATATGCCTCCCAGCACCGGGATCAGCGGAGCTGAGAGGCCTCCCGGCACTGGGATCAGAGTGACAGGGGGCAGCGCCCAAACCCTCTGATTGTCCTGCGGCTCTGTGTGTGACAGAGGGCAGGGCCACAACCTCCCTATCCACCCTGCTCTGTTTGTGACAGGGGATGGCACCCCAACCCCCTGATCAGCTCTGCTCTGTGCCTGATGGGGGGAGCTCCCCAACCCCCTGATCAGCCCTGCTCTGTGTGTGACAGGGTGCGGTGCCCCAACTGCCTCCCACGGGCCCTGCTCTGTGTGTGACAGGGTAGAGCCATAATCTCCCCATTGGCCCTGCCCTGAGTGTGACAGGGTGCGGTGCCCCAACCCCTGATTTGCCCTGCTCTGTGTGTGACAGGGGGCGGTGCCCCAACTCCCCTATCAGCCCTACTCTGTGAGTGACAGGGGGGCGCTCCCCAACCCCCTGATCGACCCTGCTCTGTGCGTGACAGGGTATGGAGCCCCAACCCCCCTGATGGGCCATGCTCTGTAAGTGACAGGGGGCAGCGCCTCAACCCCCTGATTGGCCCTGCTCTGTGCGTGACAGGGGGTGGCGCCACAACCTCCCCATCAACCCTGCCTTGAGTGTGACAGGGGCGGTGCCCCAACTCCCCAATCAGCCCTACCCTGAGCGTGACTGAGGGTGGCATTGCAACCTCTCAATCCGCCCTGCTCTGTGCATGACAGGGGGTGGCGCCCCAACTTCCCAATAGGCCCTGCTCTGAGCCCGACCAGAGGCTGCACCTAGGGATTGGGCCTGCCCTCTGCAACCCGGGAGCAGGCCTAAGCCAGCAGGTCGATATTTCCCGAGGGGTCCCAGACTGTGAGAGGGCACAGGCCGGGCTGAGGGATGCCCCCTCCCCCCGAGTGCACAAATTTTTGTGCACCTGGCTTCCAGTCCTATCTAATAATAGAGAAACATGGTAATTAACCGTAACTTCGCTATCCTTCCCATTGGCTAATTAGCAAGATATGCAAATTAACTGCCAACCAAGATGGCGCTCAGCAGCCAGGCAGCTGAAGTGAACAGGAGGCTTGCTTGCTCCAGTGATGGAGGAAACCAAGGTTCCCCGCCTGCTGCTGCCGGCCGCTGAGCTTGCACTCTAAGAAACATTGTTGCAAGTATAGAAGCTAAAGAATCCCCAGAAATCTGCTTTCAGTCGTCAGAGTTGGAGCGAGCAGGACCGCAACAGTGTTACAATTATAGAACCCAAACAAACCCAGATACCTGCTTTCAGCAGCCGAGGTCTCAGAGCTGAAGCCGAGCCTCAGAGCTAAAACCGGCTCTCAGCCCCAGTGACAGCCATAGAAGGTAAATAAATCCCAGAATTTAAAAAACAAAAACAAAAAAAGGAAAGGTTGGGAGCTTCAGTCACCTGCCAGCCTGAAAATGGCCCTCAGCCCCCCACCCAGACTGGCCAGGCACCCCAGTGGGGACCCCCACCCTGAAGGGGGTGTGACCAGCTGCAAACAGCCATCATCCCCTCACCCAGGCTGGCCAGGCACCCCAGTGGGGACCCCCACCCTGATCCAGGACACCCTTCAGGGCAAACAAGCCAGCCCCCACCCGTGCTCCAGGCCTCTATCCTATATTGTAAAAGGGTAATACGCAAACTGACCCTAACAGCAGAAAGACTGGGAATAACTGGTCACTATGACACATACTGACCACCAGGGGGCAGACGCTCAATGCAGGAGCTGACCTCTGGTGGTCAGGGCGCTCTCACATGGGAGGAGCTCTGCTCAGCCACAAGCAGACTGATGGCTGCCAGTACAGCGGTGGTGGTGGGAGCCTCTCCTGCCTCCTCAGCAGCGCTAAGGATGTCCAACTGCAGTTTAGGCCTGCTCCCCGCTGGCAAGTGGACATCCCCCGAGGGCTGCCGGGCTGCCAGAGGGATGTCTGATTGCCATCTTAGTCCCAATCCCCCGGGGAGCAGGCCTAAGCCAGCAGGTGGTCATCCCCTGAGGGGTCCCAGACTGCGAGAAGGCACAGGCCGGGCTGAGGGACCCCCTCCCTCCCCCGGGAGTGCACAAATTTTTGTGCACCGGGCCTCTAGTATCCTTATAAGAGAGATAGAGGGAGATTTCATCTAGAGGAGGTGATATGACAGAAGCAAATAGAGACTTGAAAAATGTTCCCTGCTGACACTGAAGATGGAGGGGCCATTGGCCAAGGAATGCAAAGAATGCAAATCTAGAATTTGGAAAAGGCAAGGAAATGGATTCTATCCTAGAGCCTCCAGAGGGAACATGCCCTGCAAGCACCTTGACTTGAGCCTAGTGAAACTAATTCTGGACTTCTGGCCTCTAGAACTGTAAGGGAATAAACCTGTGTTGTTTTAAGCCACCAATTCTGTGATAATTCGTTACAGCAGCCATAGGAAATGAATCCATTCACTAAATACTTATTGAGGACCTATGTTCAAGATATTGTGTTAGTCTGACTGGTGCTATAAAAACTGCCTTTCCCCTCTTGATATTTACTCTTATGTAGAAAAACAGTAAAAAAAAAATATCAGAGTTATGAGAGAAACAAATTATGCATTATGCTAGTTGAGAGGACTAAAAGATTCTTGAGCCATTTGATAGAACTGAGAAAGCCCATGTGAAAGAGGTGACAAAACAAGATTAAAATCAAGTAAAAATAATGGCAGAGAGTAGTAGGATGGAGGTGTGATAGATTGGTGGGGTTCTTCCAGGCAGAGAGAAGAGAATGGGCATAATCGTGAAAATGGGAAAGTAAGAGACTTGTTTGAGGAATAAGGAATAGCCCATTTTGTTATAACACAAGGTACTTAGATTTGGCTAGAAAGGAAAATCAGGGCCATAAGATAAAGCTTTGGATGCCAACCTAAAGGATTTATATTTTTTCACTAGATATTGGAGCATCATTATCTAGTTACTTGCACATGATAGTGACATGCATGAAGGCCTAATTATTTTATATTGAACATATCTGGTTAGTCAAAGCTTTATGTGAGAAATTATAAATGGCACATGTTAAAATAACCGTGGCAACTAAAATAATTTGTGGCCAAATTTTTTTTGCAGTGAAAATTTTTTTAAATATACTATGATGACTCCACTTATATTTTAAATTCTTAAAATGTGCTTCTGCAATGAGGATGGAATAAATCTATTTAAAGGAAGGTGCTTTTTCCAGAATTAAAAAGTAAGTTATTGATATTGTATTATAGGGGAAGAAAATTTTCCTCTACCCTTCTAGGTTCTGTGGCTGCTTTAATGATTAAGTTGACATACTACAGGTTAACAAGAGGAAATAGACTAACATAGACACTAGGCTCTCAGACATTCAAGCAATTGAGACTTGTAGGCCATCCTGAACAAAGGAAAAGGGGTTTGGGGTCTAGGGCTTCAAAGGGAAGGAAGACAATCACAGGAAGGAGGGAAGAGAAAATGTTTGGTAAAAAAATGTTTGCCATGACATGCAGAGACAATGGGCCCAGGGAGGAATCTGAATAAACAGGCCCTGCTGACCTCCCCCTAGCTTACCACACTTGGCCCATACTCTAGTTATCTCTGGTGATAGTTCTATGCCTGAATCAGGCCCTTTAAATTCTTTTACTCAGTTAACTGAGTGGTAAAAAGCTCTTCCTGAGTCTTTTGGGCCTTAATTGTCTTCAGCTCAAAATAAGCTATATACCAAACTGATGCATTTAGGGTGACCTGTTCTGCCCCCTTCAGCACTTTGAAAAGAGCATCTACTTGAAGATGCTCTGTGTTGTCTCATGGATTGTATAGCTATTCTCAGTTTCTCATGTCATAAAGTTGTTACAAATGATGTAATGAGAGAAAGAAGACTGGTAATTATATAGGTAGTAGAGAACTGATAGGAGGAATAGAATTGAAATAAAATAGAGGTGATTGGAGTTAAACATGAGGAAACTATCCTTAAGTACTGAAATGATGAAATAGTGGGTTATGCTATTTAAAGAAATTTTACTTCATAAGGATGAGACACCTCCACCAGTTTTTCTAATTTAATTTGGTTTTCAGGGTCTAGTTGAGAAGAAGGTTCAGGGGAGCCTGACTAAACTTTGCTCATGGAGAACTTTGTCACTGAGTATTGTGTGTGTGCATGTAGATCATTCTGAACACTAGCAATGTCACATGTGTTTACAGCATTCTTAAATGGGCAGAATGATGGGCAATAGCTATGTGTCAGGTGACACTAATAGAGACAAAATAACAGTAGCTAATTTGTTTATTTACTTGTTAATTTTTAACTAGAGACCTGATGCACGAAATTTGTGTAAGGGGCTCGGCCCTCGAAGCCCCAGCTTTGTCCAGAAAGTCATGTGGAAGGTCGTTCAGCTTTCCAGTCTAATTAGCATATTACACTTTTATTATTATAGATTCTTACCTGAGGACGTATTTCTATTGATGTTTAGAGTGAAATATCAATGTGAGAGAAACATTGATTGGTTGCCTCCTGTACAAGCCCTAATGGTACATACCCCGATCAGGGATCAAACCCACACCAGGAATCCAACCGGTGACCCTTCGATGCACAGAACAACACTCCAACCAACCAAGCCACAGCGGCCAGGGCAACAGTGGCTTAAAGAAGGCAGGTGATTAATACTCTTCCATATGAAGTTGGGGGCCAGCTGGAGGCCAGGGCTGATAGGCAGGACAATTAGCAGTCTTTGTCACAGCCTGTAATGATCATTAGTGCTCCACTTAAAGGAGATGTTCATTTATTGTGCTTTATAATCACTAGTTAGTGTACAACACATGCCTGGGATCTCTATGTTAATGGTGGCACCACCTAAAATTAGCTTTAAAAAAAAGAAAAGGAGAAAAACAAATAGCAAATAAAGCAACACACACTGGCATTAGTATGTTTGCTTGCCACTGTTCATTTATTTTTCAACCACACTAGATAAGTTGTGACCTTATTAAATACATGGTGACAAGTTAATTAATGAAGCTCAACAAGACACAGGGCCAAATTAACATTCTTAGGCTAAATAGGATTCATAAGCACTAATTATTAGAATTTTTGAGTTGTGACGACACCACTGACATGTATAAACCTTTAAGTTGCATTATTAATCATATTATATGATACTTGTAGGAACCATTCATGCTTTCTTTCATGAATGGAATAAAATATGTGAAAGTTTCCTTTTTTAGTGCAAAATTTAAATTTTGATAACCTAATAATTTATTTAGAAAAATGCAAAATATGCATTTCAGGATTAATTATGCAAGATGTAATTAAGAGTATAGATACCATTTAAATCTTAGACACTTTATTTGGTCTTCAGGTTCTTTTTTTTTTTAAAGTCTTTTTTTTTATTGCTTAAAGTATTACAAAGGGTATTACATATGTGTCCTTTTTCCCCCCCACCCTTGACAATCCCCTGGCCTCCCCTACCCCCCAGTGTCTTATGTCCATTGGTTATGCTTATATGCATGCATACAAGTCCTTCGGTTGATCTCTTACCCACCTCCCTCCTGCCCCCCAACCCTCCCCAGCCTTTCCACTGCAGTTTGACAATCTGTTTGAGGCAGCTCTGCCTCTGTATCTATTATTGTTCAAAAGTTTATAATGGTCTCTATTATCCATGAATGAGTGAGATCATGTGGTATTTTTCCTTCATTGACTGGACAGTAGCCGCATGCTCAGTAAGGCCTGGGTGACCTGGGAAGACACATATCTGTCAGTCACACCTGGAGTGAGTCAGTGGCCAGAATAGGCCTGGCCGCGGCAAGGATGTGAAATCAGAGATAACTCCTGAACAAAGGAAGTTCTCTCTCTTTCTTGCTGTTCACGCCTGACTCCTGGCTTGTGGGACTCGCAAGCTCTGCACTTGCCCACATGGCCCACAGCCATGTGCACTCCACACAACGGACTAATGAACTTTAACTAGCCTGGACCGTGCTTCACCAAGGAACAGGAACTCCAGACACTGGCTTTGCTTTTAGCTCTGCTAAAGCCCAGCTGCACCTTTTCCAGGACTAGTTTAAGGGACAGAGGACTTTGCAAATCGAGAAGTAGAATTCCACACAAGTGAAAATCATTCATTCTCCAGTGGGAATCTTAGAAAATTCCTTTTCTGAAGCTATCGTAAGAACCCCACTTTCACTAGTGATGGAGGAACTCCACCCATCCGTCTTCTGGCAATACTTTGAAATGTTAGATGAACTTTAAAAAGTGTTTTTAGATTGTTTTCTTTGTATTAAAAATAATCATTCAGATATTTTGGCAAAAGAGGCTCTACTTTTTTAAAAGACTTTTATGAACTTGATGGCTAAAATAGATCTCTTTGGACAGATGTTCTTAGATTTTGGCACCAGCTGCACTTGTTTTCATTGGCTGTGTCATTCTCTTGCAATTCAATATTTTAAAAACTATTAAGTTAATTAAACAAGGAGACCATCAACTGATGTGGCTCTAATGCTGTGGAGACCTACATAAGCAATCCAAAATCTAAGCCTGAAATGCCTCAAGGCTATGAAATCTTTTTTTCTTTATTGTCTAAAGTTTTACATATGTCTCCTTCCCCCCCCCCCATTGAATGCCCCCCGCCCCCCAGCCATCTCCACCCCCGAGGGCAAGCCCCCACTGCCCCAGTGTCTGCATCCATGGGTTATGGTAATATGCATGCATATAAGTCCTTTGGTTGATCTCTAACCCCCCCCCCCCACCCCGCCCCACCTCCCCTGCCATTTGTCTCTGGATCTATTTTTGTTCATCAGTTTATGTTGATCATTATATCCCACATATGAGTGAGATCATGTGATACTTATCTTTCTATGACTGGCTTATTTTGCTTAGCATAATGCTCTCCAGTTCCATCAATGCTGTGGCAAATGGTAAGAGTTCCTTCTTTTTTACAGTAGCGTAGTATTCCATTGTGTGTAGATGTACCACAGTTTTCTAATCCATTCATTTGCTGATGAGCACTTAGGTTGTTTCCAAATTTTATCTACTGTAAATTGTGCTGCTATGAACATAGGGGTGTATATATCCTTTCTGATTGGTAAGGTTATGAAATCTTGATGCTCCGGACAACTATTCACAAACTAGGCTTTAGGATATAGTCAAACAAATAATTTTCTTTTTTTGCTTCCACACCTTCTCTATATGTCTTTCTCCTGGCTCCTTTCGGTTGACCACTCTGACTCTTAATGGAGTTAGACCTCAGCCTTTGAATTTGGCTAAGTAAGAATTCAGAGCCAAGAACTGTCAGTCATGGCAAAATCCAGTCTGGGCAGGTTTCCAAGTCCAGCTGACACTCCTAAACCAGTAAGAAGTGTCCAAAATGGTTTCCAGCTTTCTCTCCAGAGGTAAGAGTTGGACCTGTTGTCATGGAGATCAACCTTTAGGAGCGTGAACACATTTGCTATTTGACACAGAGGAATAAATCCGTGACCTGACTGTGGGCACAGGCTGAAGGCTAATTCTCTTGGAGTGTTATCACCAGCTTGCTAAAAACTCTGCCGATTTCTTGATGCTGTGCCATGGCATTCATAAGAGCATGACTCGACCATGCCAGCAGTCTCAGGGAGCTCAAAATGGCTTCAACTAGAGAGCTTATAGCCTTTGCAAACAGACAGCATAGTTCTTTGTTTCTTTTCAGAATTGAAGAGTGATTCAGTTTCAGTAAACAAAGGGAGGATTACTGAACCTGTTTACTAGGCTGGGATTCAGCTTTCTCTGAATTTAATTCCTTCAGTTCCTCGGAAAGACATTGTGCATTTCAAGCAGTTTTCTTTCTTCTTTAATCCACTTTCTTTCTTCATACATGGCAAAGAGGTATAGTTTACCCCTCACTCAAATCCAAATGAGATGACTTTCAAAGGCCATTTAGGCCCTGATATTTATCTGTTGCAAGAACAAACAACTGGGATTCTGCAGAATTTAAATGCAGATAATGTTGGCTGCCAGAGATGTTTTCCACTGTTGAAATGCAAAAGAAAATTTTTCTTTACAACTGCACTGTGCCATCCCTGACATTGAGTGGTCCTGTATTCACCGGAAGAGGAAAAATTAAAATATCTTACCTGTTTGCTCAATATCTTTGGTGGTTATACAACAATAAAATATCCAGCAGTCTGATACATTTCCTGTTAAATTTGACAGACCAGGTACAAACTGGTTGAGAATGTGCGCCATGTTTCATGTTCCTATTTTCTTTAGATTAGTTTCTATCAGCAGGGCTCATGTTGTCTCATTTATAAAGTCAACTCAAAGACATTAGCACTGCACTGATTGCTTCAGCAAATCTGAAATATTTTTAACTGTTGACAAAAGGTTCCATTTCATTACACTGAATTCTAGAGCAAAACTATGAGGATGTAATCACTTTCTCAGAGTTTCATCCATGGTCCCAGAAAATCATTATAACTTTCTAGAATTATCACCAAATGGCCCCAAATAAGCAGTTTTCCAGCCAGTGGGAATCGCAGAGGCAGCTGTTATTCACCTATCCACTTATTTATTAGAAATAGGCCACAGATAGCCAATTTTTAGCATGAATCCTCTCAATTTCAAAATAATGTTAGAAATAGCTCAGCTAATGTACCATGAAAGTTCAATTCACATTTTGATAATGAACCTAAAAGGGATTTTAACAAATGAACTTACTGCTTTATATGCCCCAAAGTGAAAGTTTTATTTTCGCATTCCCCCGCCCCCCACCCTTCCCCTGTGATATATATACATTCTCCTGATAGAAGCTTGGCACCAACTCAGAAAAATTATTTTTGGCTAAATATTTTAGTCACATGTCACTTGCTCCAGGCTAGCTCGAGTTCAGAGATATCCTTAGTAGAGGAGGGAGCCTTCTATCTATGATTCTGTGTTTTTAAACCACGAGCTTCATTAGACTAATAGGGTGAGTGTGGGGTTAAAGTCCTTTATTTTAACATCCGGATATTTTCATCTATTGACAGAATGTCCAGTTTCATTATACTGAAAAATGAAAAAGCCTGGTAGCCATGTAATAAAAATGGGGTCAGACATGCTTTTCCTTCCTCCTAACAAGATCTCTGTGCTCTGAAAACAGACACAAAGTAAGATGTGTTTTATTTCTCTTTATGTAATTAGGACTAGATATCTTGACTTTCTTTGAACATGTTTCAAATTGCATGCTTTGATGAATTTACCCATCTCCCTTACTTTCATTTTTTTTTCCAGTGAATTATTTATTAAACTCATCTTTTGGTACAGTTGCTTATGTAATCATAACTTCCCAAAGTAGCTGGTATATAGGCTTCTCTGATAAGAAACAAAATTGAATTATGTTGAGCCACTGCAGCCATCCACAAAGAACACACTTCATTATTACATATTGTACACTTACCTACCCAAATGTATCAAACTAGTTTTTATAGAAATAAAGTAAATTTTTGCCTTAGCTGGTATCTCAGTGGTTAGAGTGTTGACCTGCAGACTGAAAGGTCGCAGGTTCAATTCCAGTCAAGGGCACGCACCTGGGTGGTAGGCTCTGTCCCTGCCCTAGTCAAGGTTCATATCAGAGACAACCAATCGATGTGTCTCTCTCACATCAATGTTTCTCTCTCTGTCCCCATCCCTTCCATTCTCTCTAAAAAAACAATGGGAAAAATATCCTCAGGTGAGGATTAACAACAACAGCAACAAAAATAATTTTGGCATATTTTATCATTTATTTTTTTCTTTGAACAGGTTGTTACATTGTGCTTTTATTTTAGTTTATTTTTGAGTCCAAAGGTTTGGCTTTGTCTTTTTATTAAATTTATTGGGGTGACATCTATACTAATAAAAGCCTAGGTGGTCCTCACGCCCTCGTTCGATGCCCTCATGTCATCACAAGATGGGTGCCACAAGATGGCCGGCAGGGGAAGACAGTTGGGGGTGACCAGGCCAGCAGGGGAGGGCAGTAGGGGGTGATCAGGCCAGCAGGGGAGCAGTCAGGCATCAATCAGGCTGGCAGGGGAGTGGTTAGGGGGTGATCAGACTGGCCAGCAGGCGAGTGGTTAGGAGCCAGCAGTCTGGATTGTAAGAGGAATGTCCAGCTGTCAGTTTAGGCCCAAGGGGTCCCAGATTGGAGACGGTGCAGGCTGGGCTGAGGGACACTCCCCCCCCCCACCCCCACCTCCATGCACAAATTTCATTTACTGCGCCTCTAGTTGGTTAATAAGATAATATAGGTTTCAAGTGTACATGTCTATGATACATGACCTGTATATTGCATTGTGTCAATTACTTTCATATCTTAAACAGGGATGTGAGTGCTACTGCAAATATCTCCATATTAGTATTTTAATCATTAGCATTTATTGAGTTTTGGTAAGGAAAATACATTTAATGATTCAGAGAGTTTGAGTTCAGAATTATTCTGATTTTGTATAGTTTAAGTTTAATCCAATTTCCTAGACAACTTTTTCTATCATATTTGTTATTTCTTATAAACTGAAAATTACAATTCTGACTCATTTAATAAGTGTAAACATTGGAAAACCTTGAATGGAAACCTATTTATAGTTTACTCTTTAATACAGTTTAAATATTAAAAGTAGGGCTATTTTTTACTAACTTCAATAAAACCTAATTAAACTCAATTTCTATTGCATTTGGGAAAAGCAAGAATCTAAATATTTTAACCATGGCGATCATGCCATTTCTACACGCTAGAAAATATCACTTCATCTAGAATTACCTAAAGGGGGGAAAAAAAGAAAATATTCTTCGAGCTGTTTGGTCCCAAGTTCTGTCCTGTTTGTCAGCTCAGAGAAACGACCTAAGTCTTAACAGGTCACATAGTTCACTGAGTAGCATTTCCCAGTGTGGATCATTCAGAAACTTCAATAAATGGCGATAAGCTTAAAGCAGTGGGAGGAAGAAGTAATGTATTTTTAAGTTAAAAGTTTCACATTATATGCCACATTTGTGTATAGTGAAATAGGAGAACTAATATGTATAAGGTATTGTTACCAGAGAATCAAATTCCTGCCTAGCTTGTGGGAGTGGGGTTCTTACGATATCTTTAGAAACACAATTTTCTGAGATTCGCAAGGGAGAAAAATGGTTTTTATTGGCGTGGAGTTACATTCCTCAGTTTCCAATGTCCCATTTCCCTTAAGTCAGTCCTGATGAGTCCTGTGGATTCATCAAAATCAAAAGCAAGGCCAGTGTCCAGAGCTTTTGTTCCATGTTGCGGCTGGGTCCAGTCCAGTGTCAGGTGAATGAAAGTCCATTAGTCCTTTGTGTAGAGTCCACAGGATGAATGCAGGGGAGTGGGCCCTCTACAACAGGAGTCCTGAGGGGGCCAAGAGACAAAGAGAACTCCCTTTGTTCAGAAGTTTAAATATTCAGGTTTTGCATCCTTGCAGTGGCCATGTCGGTTCCCAGGTATGATTGACAGATAATCATCTTGCCACATCACTCAGACCTTATTGGGCATTTGTCTAAACTGCCTTTGTCCTTCCCTTCTTCCCCAATCAACCAGCAGCGAGAGTGTTAAATTAGTAAAGCTGTATAAATGGCATGCCTATATTATCTAGTCTTCCCTTTGCTCCTTTCCTCTTAAATAATAACCAGGTTATTATAACGGTATCAATACAGCCAATAAAATCATCCCATCCTTTGCATTAGTATGGAGGAGGAAAAGTAAATCTCCTTACACTCTTCTAGGTTCTTGGCTGAAATTTCCCTGTAACAAAAGACAGATTAACAGGAGGAAAACAAACACATTTAATAGCATGTATATTTCCTGCATACATGGAAGAGACCCAGGAAAAACTCAGTAACTCCCTTAAAAGACCCAAGATATTAGCTTAAATACCATCTCCAGCTAAAAACAAAGGATGTTGGGGGAGGCGCGGGGAGGGAAGAGAGGAGGCTAGTTATGGAACATTACCAGGAAAAGCATAGTAAATAAAAGTAATTATATTTATATTATGTTATATTTATATTAATCTTATTTTATGTTATCTTATATCACACTGTACTAAATTATATTACATGTTATATTACAGTTAAGTCTTTGCCTTCTCCATTGATAGGTTTCTAGAGATCTAAAGTTATTCTCTTCCCGGTACAAAAAGGGAGATACCCTTACTAATAGCGATTTCCTTATAAATGTAAATGTCTCTTACAAAAAGGTAACTTTTACTCAGTTTTCATAGTTTTTCCTACATATGCTGGTTTTTTTTTGTTTTAAATAAACAGTCTAACATATTTTTATGCCGAAGAGATGTGCTGTGGGATGGTGTAGTCAGCTGTTCTCTAACAGCTTACAATGCTCTTTTACATACACAAGCTCATTTGGATCCCTCGGCATCCCCTAGGTATGGTAGCCGCCTGCTACCAGCTATTCACAGTTAAGGACTTAAAAGCTCAGAGAAGTTAAATGACCTCCTAATGTTTACTCTGCTAATAAGGGACACACAAGATTCAAATCCAGGTCTCCAACACTATGATGCAGTAAAGATGAGATAGTTTTATGAGCACCCAGAACAATTTCTGATGCATATTAGTTCTTTAGTAAAAATAGCTTTTATTCCTTTGCTTTCATGTTAAAAGTGGTTATTACATAAGTAAAGGCAAAAAAAGTCAATATATTATGTATAAATTAAGCGACAAATCAAATTAATGTGGGTGCAAATAGACCAATCAAGAAGTATATAATGAGGACCTACTATTTGCCAAACATTGGAAGGGGATTCAAAGGCAAATAACCAAACGTCTCGCCCCAAGAGGAAATGGCTTTTGGACTCAGTCAAACCTGGCTTCAAATTTGGACTATGTAATTTACTAGCCTGGAGGCATGGCATATATTAATTACCTTCTTGACCTCCAGTTTCTCCCTCTGAAGAATAGGATGGGAAAATTCCAGTCCTGGAATTGCATTCAGAATGGAGTTTGCGTATGATTGGCTTAGTAACAATGGTTGCATATATGCAAGGATCTGTTTCTACTCTTTACATTGGTCAGTTTATCCATATGGGATCCAATATTGCATTGTTTTAATTATGCTAACTTTACATAAGAATTTACAGCTGGTGGGGAGGATCCTCCAACTTCTTGTTTGGGTATGCTCTGGCTTTCCTTGGCCCTTTGCTTTTTCTTATACATTTTGAATCAGTTTTTCAATATTCATATCAGGATTTGTTTGGATGTATAGGGCAATCTGAAACATTTGGCATTTTTGTTATAGAGTTTTACTATCCACAAGCATGGTATTTTATCAATTTATTCAGATCTTTAATATTTGTAATAAAAATATCAATTTTATATGTTGTGTAGATTTATTCATAAAATCTTTACAAATTTTTGTTGCTTTTGGAAATGGTGTTATTTGAAATGTGTGTTTTTCAATTGTTGCTGCTATATAAAAATGTTATTGATTTTACTATATTGATTTAATCATCTCGTTATCTTGCTAAACTTTCATATTCTTCCTAATGTATTTTAAAAAGTTTTTTTGTGCAGAAAACCACAGCAGTTGTGAATAGTGCTGATTTTGCATCTTTCTTTTGAATCCTTATATACTTAGTTTCATTTTCTTGTGCTAATTAAGATCTTTACTACAATATTGAATACTAGATTCATGCACTCTGGGGGGTCCCTCAGCCTGGCCTGTGCCCTCTCGTAGTGGGGAGTGGGCCTAAGCCAGTGATGGCAAACCTATGACACACGTGTCAGAGGTGACAAGCGAACTCATTTTTTTGCTTGATTTTTTTTTTGTTAAATGGCATTTAAATATATAAAATAAATATCAAAAATATAAGTCTTTGTTTTACTATGGTTGCAAATATCAAAAGATTTCTATATGTGACATGGCACCAGAGTTAAGTTAGGGTTTTTCAAAATGCTGACATGTCAAGCTCAAAAGGTTCGCCATCACTGGCCTAAGCTGTCAGTCGGACATCCTTAGCACTGCTGCAGAGGCAGGAGAGGCTCTTGCCACTGCCACGGCACTCGCCAGCCGTGATCCTGGCTTCTGGCTGAGCAGTGCTCCCCTTGTGGGAGAGCACTGACCACCAGGGGGCAGCTCCTGCATTGAGCATTTGCCCTGTGGTGGTCAGTGAGTGTCATAGCGACCGGTTGTTCTGCCTTTCAGTCAATTTGCATATTAGCCTTTTATTATATAGGATAAGCAACAATAGTGGGCATCATTTTCTTGATTTTAACAGACTGGTTTTAACATTTCCATAATAGAAATAATTCTTTCTCTGGGTCATTGTGTAGGTTTTTAGAAAATCAGAATTTTGATTTTCTAATGTTAGACCATTTTTGCATCCCGAGATTAAATTTTTTATTGTTTTATTTATAATTTTTGCATTTATTTTTATGAGTTATATTGGCCTATGATTTTCTTTATTTGTTCTCTTCTAGTCTGCTTTTGGTATCAGTATTATAACAGTCTAATGGAATGATTTGAGGGAGTTTTCCTTCTTTCTGTATTTTCTGGGAGAATTTGTTTAAGATTAAAATATTTTTTCCTTGGAGATTGTTAATATTTGTTTCTAAATTATCTAGACTTAGGGTGGGAGAATTCCAAACTATTGTTTCAATTTCTTTAATAGTTATAGGACAATGCAATATATTTTAAGTCAATTTAAGTATGTTTTTCTAAGAATTTGTCCATTTTGTATGTTTTAAGTTTATTGGCATAATACTGTGTTTATAAAATTCCCTTATTTTAGTTAAAATATCTGTACTTTGGTCCCAGTTATCCTTTCTTAATACTGTTTATTCATTTTCTTGAACAGTTTTACTTGAGGCTTGTCTATTTCATTGGTCTTTTCATAGAACAAACTTTTGATGTTACTGGTTCTCTTAGTTATAAGTATTTTTATTTCATTAATTCCTTCTTATCATCTTTCCTTCTCTTTATTTTAATTGGTTTTATTCTTCTTTTAATAACTTCTTAATTGGATATCTAAATCACAGTCCAGTCTTTTATAGTATGTGAATATAACCACCACTTTTACTGCATCCAACAGTTTTACTATTTAGTATTTTCATTGGTATTCAATTCTAAGAACTTAAACTTTTCATTATGATGTCTCTTTAAACTCATGAAGTTATTTACAGTGTGTGTTTAAATGTCCTACTATATGGGCACATTCTGTTATTAAGTTCTTTTTATTTTAAATTTTTATTTATTGTTGACAGTATTACAGATGTCCACCATTTCCCCCCCTCTGTCCCCTTCCTCCCAGCCTCCACCCTTCCCTAGGCCTTCACCACACTATTATCTGTTTCCATGGGCTATGCATATATGCATATATATTCTCTGGTTACTTCTCTTCCCCCAAAGCCCCCCTCTCACCTCTGAGGTCTATCAGTCTGTTCTATGCATCCATGTCTCTGGACCTATTTTGTTCATCAGTTTATTTTGTTCATTAGGTTCTGCAAATAAGTGAGATCATGTGATATTTATCTTTCTCTGTCTGGTTTATTTCACTCAGATAATAATCTCAAGGTCCATCCATGCTATTGCAAAGGGTAAGAGATTCTTCTTTTTTATAGCTGCATAGTATGCCATTGTATAACTATACCACAGGGTTTTTTGTTTGTTTGTTTGTTTGTTTGTTTTGTTTTTTTTCCCACTCATCTACTGATGGGCACTTGGGCTGTTTCCAGATCTTAGCTATTTTAAATTGTGCTGTTATGAACATAGGGGTTCATATATTCTTTCTGATTGGTGTTTTGGGAGTTATTAATTACTAACTTAATTATAGTAGAGAACAAGCTTTATATGATGTGGGATAGATAAAAATCCCCCCCGCCTTTGCCTCTTAGTTCTTACGCTGGTCAAATATTAAAATGGTATAAGGAGAAAATACAATTTAATACATATGCATGAGGGGTTCACATAAGCATGAAGCATTCCAAGGACAGTAAGGCAAAAAGAGGTATATATGTCATTTTGGGTGACAGAGATGGAGGTAGAGATCTGGAACTTCAAAGGGAATTCAAGGGACATGAAAAAGTTAATATTAAACCAACATTCGCTGGGTCATCTAGAGACAATGGATCACAGAGGGAACTTTGATCAAATAGGCCTTGCTACCTTGTCTTCCATCCCTGGTTCATATTATACTATGGTTATCTATAGTGATAGTTCTTCTTGGAACAGATTTTCTATCTTAATTCTTTTAGACAAATTTTGGGGAAGGTAAAAAATTCTCCTATTTCTTAAAAATAATCAGACAACAGTGTGGTAATTGTGAGGAGTGGGATGGGAGGGGGATGGTAGGAGGTGGAAGAAAAAGATCCTTATGTCAGAGAAACATATTTTGGGGTGATAAATTTTGCTTCCCTACAGTTCTGCTTTTACTTCTTCAAGAAGTTTCATAGTCCAGAAGTTGAATTAGCATATTATTTCATCTTATTGAACGAGTCTCTTTGAGTAGATGCTCATTAAACATTTGTTGAGTGAGAGAAAAAGTTCTCATTAACCACCATGGAGCATATTAAAGGATGTCTTTCCTCTCATCTGCCATTTAATGTAAGCTTAGGTGTTTGTTGGATTCTAGATTTGTTTTCCTTCCCAGGATGTATTTCCCCTTCTTCTAATAACAGCACTTCTAGTACCTTTGGAGAATTAATTTCTTTTCCATCGCCTGCAGTATTAGTTGGACCCTCAGTCAAAATATCTTGCTTTACCAAGGGAAGGAAGGGAACCTAATGCAAAATAAAACTAGCAGTGTCTCTCGCCTTAGAATTTGTGTCTTAAATAAAGGATGAAAAATGGTTAGGGCTGCATAATCATATCAATGCCTCCCTGGCTATTCTGTTCTATAAGCTCTACTCCCTAGATCACTGGAAATTTCCTGGTTCTTGTCATTTGTAGAATGTGGTTGTTCAGGTTTTCTTTGATTTGATGGGAGCAGGGTTTGGCAATCCAAAACATGCTTATTTAGGAATATCTATTATTTTATGCTAGTTAATTTTAAGAACATTGATATTTGTAAGGGAAATCTCCATTTGTAAAAATGTGTCCCTCACTGTATCAGAAAGAGGATATTTAAATCTAGAAACCGTTACCAATGGAGAAGGCATGGACTTAAATCTTACCCTTGTTTATTGTGCTTTTCCTGGTAACCTCCCACAACTGACTCCTTACCATCACCATCTTCTTTTGTCTCTAACTGAAGGTGGTATTTAAGGCAAAGGCTTCCAGTTTGGTTACCCTGTTTTCCTGTGTCTTTCCCATGTATACAGGAGATTAAATATTATTAAACTTCAATTTGTTTTTTTCCCCCTGATAATCCATCTCATGTCAATTTAATAATTAGACAAGCTGAAAAAACTTATAAGGGTAGAGAAATTTTTTCTCTCCAACATACCTTACTTTATTCTAATAGATTCCTTTTTGGCATTTAATTGGCTAGAATTGACCTCTGTTATATGTACTGAAAATCTTGATATACACTTAGATTAATACTGCTAATTGGTAAGATAATAAAAATGATATACTCATGTTTTAAACATTTTATTTGATCACCATACATATAATATTCATTTGCTAATCTTTTGATTTAGGGTTAAGGCTATTTATTTAAGCAGTAGAGGCCCAGTGCATGAATTCATGCACCAGTGGGGTCCCTTGGGTTGGCCTGTAGGATCAGGCCAAAACCTGCTCTCTGACATCCCCTGAGGGGTCCTGGATTACGAGAGGGTGCAGGCCAGGCCAAGGGACCCCACTGGTGCATGATCGGGGCCGGGGAGGGACACAGGAGGTTGGTTAGCCTCCAGGTATGTCTGGCCTGTCTAGCTCAGTCCTAATTGGCCGGACCCAGGCAGCAAACTAACCTATCAGTCAGAGTGTCTGCCCCCTGGTAGTCAGTGCACGTCATAGCAACTGGTTGACTGGTCGACTGTCTGCCCCCTGGTGCTCAGTGCACGTCATAGCAACTGGTTGACTGACTGTCCCTTGGGGGTCACTGCACATCATAACGAGTGGTTGAGCGGCCTTAGCATATCATTAGCATATTACGCTTTGATTGGTTGAATGAATTACCAGATGACTGGACACTTAGCATATTAGGCTTTTATCATATAGGATAGTTTTCATTCTTTTGGGAATACCCACATTCATTATGCATGTCTTATGCTTTCCAATTTAATTTCTTTATTGACATTTGTGAAAACATTTTGAGGACAGAATTCTTCTAGATTTTTATAAAGTTTCCCTCACCATTTATAATTATCTTACTAGATATAATTGTACAGGAATTTTTTTTTTGGGGGGGGGGTTTCTTTATTGAGTCTCTAAACTTTCTACTTAACTTTTATATAAACAAAATACTCATTTTCTCATTAACATTTCATAAATTTGCCAAACATTTAATTAAATTGTGCAAATATGATAACACACAACTGGCAAACAGATTTGGGAATAAATACTTGGACTCTTGGTAAGCACTGAAATCAATTGGTGGGGAAAATGCAACAGGCATATGAGAGAGAACTCGCCATCTGGGAACATTGAATCTGCTCATGTTATTAATCAGGGAGTAAAGGATTTTAATCAATTCCTGAATAAATGGGTGCCATTCAAGGGCACTTTTATTGAATTCACATTTTTTAGAACTTTTCAAGAAATGCCTTTTTTTTTTTTTTTTCCTGCACAATGCCTCTTCTTGATTTTTCCAACTCGAAGACAATGGTGGAGGTGCCAGCTAACACTATCGTGGTAATCATGTTGCAATACACAAGTGAATCAAGTCAACATATTGAACACCTTAAACTCACACAATGTTATATGTTTAAAAGAAGGAGATAATGGGTTATTTGGAATGAGATAATATTTTTTGGAAGCATTAATGCATTAATGTCTACCATACTGAACTAGTTCAACAAACATGTAGACACTTCTAATTAATTGGCTTTGTTGCTAAATGCAGGGTATACACAGATGATACACAGAAGTGGTTTGGGTTTACATGAAACTCACAATATAGAAAAGGAAGTAGTTACTTAAGCACCCAAGTAAAAGGTGACAATAGGAGACCAGACATAGCCTGTTGCCTACAAGTTGGCTGTTGAGAGACAGGACGAGGTCACATGACACTAGCTAGATCACAGGCCAAGACAACTGGGGACTCCGTGCCAGAGCGATGGCAGCAGATAGTGGTGCTCCACAAGGGATAGGCCTGGGACGCCTATTGCAGAAGGTCTCAGGGCACTGAGCCTGAAGGGCATTCATTTATTCATTGGTGATTTATCTGTTTTTCTGTGTACTACTTGTGGCTGGCAGTGTCACATTAGGGTTATAAAGGTAAATAAGACATACATTTTCTGTCTTCCGAGAACAGCTGGGAATGTGTGAACGTGTGGGGCAAACAGCAAATGCATGAACATATAAGTGAGCAGACATATGCTACTAAAAAAGAAAACTAGGACAATGAGTGGGACTACTGTTTGGGGAAAGCTGCTCTACGGAGATAAATTCTCAGCTGAATGGAGAGAAGGAGTTGGTCATGTGAAGATATGGGGAAAGGTGTTCAGGAAGAGGAATCAACTATTGCAAATGCCCCCAAACAGGACTAATCTTAGCATGCTTACGGGCAGGAAGGCAGTGGTGGCTTTTAGCAGGTGGTTCGTTCCATTTCAACAGGACTGAGATAGAGAATTAGCAAGTTTTGCTGCTGTCATAACTAGAGGGCAACTATGGCCTTTTCCAAGTTCCTTTGGGGAGCCCTGATTTCTGGGTGAAGCTGAACTTACAACATTAGCATTCCATTTCTCAAGCCTCTGAGAGGCTGCTTCAGGTAGGCACATTCTTGCTTCTCCCATTCCTCGGGCTGCGCTTTGATCCAAGCCAATTTTCAGAATAATGTAGAGGAAACGGCAAACTCAAATAGGAAACTTCGACTCTAGCATTTTATTTTTCCATTTTATAGCTTTCCCTTCTGTCCAGGCTCTGTTCTGACAAGCCAAGGCTTTTTGGCAAATCAGCTGAAAAGTAAACTTAAACACATGAATATGATTATAGGGATGCTAGGATTACTCTGTTAGGTAACTTGTTTAGACAAAACCTATTTTCTCACTCCTACAACTGACAAAACTGTAGGAAAATCACTCATGTTTGAAAGCAAAGTAGAACAAAGTGCTATATTGCACCGCTGGCTTTATCAAAGGGAAAATAAACAAACCACAAACATCAATGTGTTGCTGAAAATGATAGGTCAGAGGTTTATTTAAAAAGGAGAAAATAAAAAATCACACTGACAGCTTGATTCCAAAGGTTGAGAATAAGTGTGAAATAAAAGCTTTATAAAGAATCCTATGCCATGATTTCAAATCTTGACTTTGTGATTGGGTTAATATATCAACAAACAATAATTTTGGGGGAAAAACAATAGCACATTTATTTCTCAAATGTAGAAGTGAGATCAACCTACATTTAAAAATTTTTCTATTCTTTATTATTATTATTTATTATTGACATTAGAGACCAACCTACATTTTTAATCCATATGTTAATCTCTAACTGAAAAACATGATCTAGGTGTTCATATTCTTGATAGTTAAAAACAAGGCAAACAAAAAAATTAGTCATTAGAAGTTATCTTAGCAAATATGGTATTGCATGAAATGTTAAAGGATATTCTTTAAGAATAGGAAGAAGGAGAAAAAAAGATAAGAACATGAAGAATAAAATGGCAATAAATACATATCTATCAACAATTGAATCTAAAAATTAAAAATAAATGAACAAGAAATCTAATGGACAAAATAAGCTGGTGAATAAAATAGAATCAGAGGCATGGAAACATGGAATAGACTGACAAATCTCAGAGGGAAGGGGTTGGGGGGCCGAGAACAAATTAACCAAAGATCTTACCCATGGACACAGACAATAGGGTGGTGAAGGCCTGGGCAAGAACCGGGTGGAGGAGGGCAATGGGGAGTAAAAGGGAGACATCTGTAATACTGTCAACAATACAGATTTTTTTTTTTAAAAAAAGTAAAGATGGAAACATTGAACAGTGGATAGAGTTGATAATTTGGAAAGATTTAATAAAAATTATATTTAGGGTGACCATGTGTTCTGGAGTACCCAAGGTAGTCCCACTTCACACCTGCTGTCTCAACGTAATTATTAGCAGCAGTTCCCTTTCACTCTCAAAAGTGTTTCCCTAGCTAGAGTGGATTCTGAAAGTCACATTTCTCCTTATGATGAAATCTATTAGTCTAGCAACTGTGCTTTTCACTAGAATTTCAGTATCTGCTTCATCCATTCATTTAAATATTTCTAAAAGTGCAATATTAGATATTTTCCTAGTCACTAAAATTATAAAAAGGAAGAATAAGCGATTATATTCCTCAACGGGCTCAGAGTATATAAAAATTAGTGTAGGTTGCACATAAATGGTCTTTTTACAGTTCAGTTTAATGACAATTAGTGAGAACACACCATTTGTTAAACACAGGCTAGGTCCCAAAGGAGAGAGGTGAGCAAGACAAGTTCTATATCTCTGAGAATGAGATGTGTTCGTCGATCTGCTTGCTTCCATCTATTAATCTGGTGATTAAAAGCCTCTAGTGCAGTGGTTCTCAACCTTCTGGCCCTTTAAATACAGTTCCTCATGTTGTGACCCAACCATAAAATTATCTTCGTTGCTACTTCATAACTATAATGTTGCTACTGTTATGACTCGTAATGTAAGTATCTGATATGCAGGATGTATTTTCATTGTTACAAATTGAACATAATTCAAGCATAGTGATTAATCACAAAAACAATATGTAGTTATATATGTGTTTTCCGCTGGTCTTAGGCGACCCCTGTGAAAGGGTTGTTCGACCGCCAAAGGGGTCGCGACCCACAGGTTGAGAACCGCTGCTCTAGTGGTTCAGTGGCTTCTCGTTTCACTGGAATGAAATCTGAGCTCCTAATCGTGGTCTCAGAGCCCTGGTCTGCCCCCGCCTATCTCTGTGGCCTTGTTTCACACACGCTTTCTCTGGTTCACGAAGCTTCGGACACTCTGGCCTTCTTTCTGTTCTTGCTTGGCTCAGTCTTATCCCTGACTCAGAGTCTTTGCACTTGCCATTTTGTCGACATGTAGATCTCTTCCCCCATCATCCTGGGGTTGGTTCCTTTGCATTATTTGTGTCTGGCTAAAATGTGACCTCTTCCAAGAGTATTTTCCTGATTACAGTATCTTCTCTCCCTCCGCCCATTTTACCTTGATTTATTTTCGTCATAGCCTTTGTCATCCTCTGAAAGTCATTCTAAGTGCACGTTGCTTTACTGGGCTATCTTCTCATGAGAAAAATGTAAGCAGACTCTTGTTTGTCTTGGTCACCTCCAAGTCCTTTCACCTAGAGCAGTGCCTGGTACATAGTAGGCGCTTATAAGTAATTTTGAATAAATGAATAAGTAAACTTTGCAACTCTTTCTTTGGTTTATGCTAATTTCTCACAATTCAGCTAACATTCTTAAAAGCCTTTTCCCAGCCTCTTGCCTTTGCTTTTTCACATGATTAATTTTTGCATGTGGAGTCCCTGACACTCTTATTTTCAGTCTATTCTCTGGACAGATGTAGCCTGCACCAATACACCAATGCTGACTTATGAAACTCACACAAGTGTAGAATTCTCTGCTCTAATAAAGTACAAACTCGAGGAGATTTTTAGTTATTTCTCCTGCCTCCTCTCATATCTTGGGAATGAATACCATCCATTTCAGTCTGGAGGGGCCAGTGAGTAGTCCATGGCCTTAGCTCAGCAGTGGTGGGGCTATGCTTGGGATTAGAAGATGATATTCTTAGTCCAATGTAAACAGGATATAAACTTTTGCGTATTTATGCCTGTAATGATGACAGTTTGTCTGTTCTCTTTGGAAGCAAGGTAATTCATGCAAGTGAGAGATGCCTTGTTTGTCTTTAGTTTAAAATCAGTTGGTCAGTGAGGGACCCAAGCTTGCAATGTTGGCTGCATTACTTTCATACTTCAACCAAGGATAGTGGCCAGCCAGAACAACTTATTTGAACTATGTATATACTTTGCTATTTATTCTGTTACCTAGAATAATTTTACATTTCCTATAAAATAAAAAATTCAACCCCTCAATGAAATGCTGTGAAACTAACTAGGGATAAAAAGAGGTGTAATGAATCAACTGTGGTGCCAAACACAGGTAGTGTCTTGAATGACAGTGATTTGCTTTCTATATGTTCTCTCAGCAATGCCGGCAAATAGACAAAGCAGGATTAATCCATTTCCAAGAGGAGCTTAAAGAGCTGAAAGCCATAGGGCCAGAAAATGGCAAAGCAAGAGCTCATCTTAGACCTTCTGAGGGGAGTCCATTATAGTTCCATTACATCATTCCTTCTCCCTCTTTCCACCCTGTATTATATTTCACTTCTATATATCACTTTATTTTAAGCTAATCATTTTTTTGGTGAATGGGACCAATACTGCAAATTTTACTTTGTGTCTCATTTTATTCATCATTTACATAGAGTCCACTGGCAGCCAATCACATTGAAATAAATGCAACAAGTGCCAGTGTGTCTTCAGAGTATCAGATATTAACATGGGATTGATGTGCAAGATATTTTATTGGGTAAAAATGCCTATGAAGAATAAAGAAGAAAGAAGGAAGAATAGGCAGGGAGATCAGTAGACAGGTCTGATACCTGTAAAGGAAAGAAAGAAGGAGAGGTTGGGTAGGAAGAGCCTCAGACCATAGCACAATTCTGAAAATCTTTTTTGCCAGGTCAGTGGGGAGTCCCTTAACCCTTTATAGAAGAGGTTGGCAAATGATGGCCCATGGGACAAATCTGGTCTGTCACAAGGTATCTCTATATATAAAAGCCTAAGCAACTGTTACGACCAGTTGACCAAATGACCAGTCAACCGAACAACCGGTCAACCGGTTGCTATGATGTGCACTGACCACCAGGAGGCAGACACTCAATGCAGTGTACTCCCACAGCCAACCTCCAGTGGCCTGCCAATCTCCTGCAGTCCCTCCCTCCGGCCCAGCCAATCAGGCCTGGGCGAGACGGCCCCTACTGGCCCTGATCTCCAGCCAGGCCGAGGGACCCCACCTGTGCACAAATTTGTGTTCCAGGCCTCTAGTAAATAAAGTTTGATTGGAATATAGTCACACCATTGATTTACATATGTCTATGGGTACTTTTGTGATAAAATGGCAGAGTTGAGTAGTTGTAAAAGAGAACATATGGCTAAAAATTTTTAAATATTTATTATCTGACTCTTTACAGAAAAGTTTACTGACTGTTCTTTAAAGTTAGGCAGAAATGACCCATTCTTGTACTCCCACCATGTACAGTTTTTGACTGAGAATAGCCCTAGAAAAATGTGATCTTGCTATAAATGTTGCTGTAGGTAAACTCAAAATGTGGTAGTTTGAGACTTAAAAAATATTATGTTTTTATTGATATTTAGAGAGAGAGATGGAAACATTGATGAGAGAAACATCAACATTGGTGGGCTGCCTCCTGCATGACCCCTGCTGAGAATCAAGCCCACATCCCAGGCATGTGCTCAAACAGGGAATTGAACCAGCAACATCCTGGTGCATGGGTTGATGCCTAACCACTGAGCAACACTGGCTGGGCATGGAGATTTTTAATGAGCTATGTCCCTCATAGCAGGTTCTCTTACAGGAAGATTTGTGTGGGGAACCTCTATGGCTACCACACAAGGAGATCTAAAGTAACTATTGATGAAATACTTTAATTGGGAATGGGATCTCCAAAGGATTGTATTTGAAATGGAATACAGAAACTATGTGGATGCAAATCCTAAAGTATTTACTATCTGATCGTTTTCCAAAAAAAGTTTACCATCCCCTGATCTTGATAAAAAATATTGTTTATCCCACAAGGGAATTGCTTTTTTTGAAATGAGCAAATTAAAAGTCTGTTTAATAAAATCATTTCATACAAGACTGCATAGCAAGAATTATTTTCTTAGGATTTGACTTGATCCACTCTGTCTTAGCTGATAAAGCCGAGTTGCTGGGAGTGGCACAGGGTGGGCTGGAAAGAATACTGGATGGACCTTGTCCCCATTGGATATTTTACCTCTGTGACTTCTGTGCGTCATGTCACCTGTGGGTTGTAGCAATCCCATTTGTAAGACATGAGGTTTAGACTAGACCAGTGGTTCTCAACCTTCTGGCCCTTTAAATACAGTTCCTCATGTTGTGACCCAACCATAAAATTATTTTCGTTGCTACTTCATAACTGTAATGTTGCTACTGTTATGAATTGTAATGTAAATATCTGATATGCAGGATGGTCTTAGGCGACCTCTGAGAAAGGGTCCTTCGACTGCCAAAGGGGTCATGACTCACAGGTTGAGAACCGCTGGACTAGAGGAATGTCAATTCCTTCTACTTCTAATTGCAACTAGAGTGAGAAGTACTAATCAAAGAGGTGGGCCTGAGCCAGTGGCTGGGCCTTTGGTGGACTAGTTTGGGAAAGAAGATCCAGTGTGGACTGGAGGTGTTCTCTACTCAGTGTGGGAAAGCACTGTGACCAGGAGAGGTTTGGAATGTTCCAGTAACACAAACTGTCCCCTATTTGATAAGGTTCTATTTACATGATAATGTGGTCCATCGAGCAGAAATGTTCAGTAAAGGGGACGATGACAGCACAGCCTCACAGAGCCTGCTACTGGTTGCTGGAGGGCCCTTGTGCTGGGACTAGAGAGGCTTCTCTTCCTGCTTTCAAGATCTGCTCCATCCCAGTGGAGGGGGAAGTGAGGGGAACATGTGCTTAGCACCTGAGTGTGCGTGTTGTGAGGGTGTGAGCATGTGCATGGGTGGGGAAGAGTTAAATACCCAGGCAACTCTGGAAACACCACTGTCTATGAAACCCAGACATTGAACATTTTGTATTTGCATAAAAAGAATTTTACTTGTTTGAACTTCTAATATAACTCTGTAAGAAAAGTATCAAATCCTAGATCAGTGGTTCTCAACCTTCCTAACGCCGCGACCCTTTAATACAGTTCCTCATGTTGTGGTGACCCCCAACCATAAAATTATTTTCGTTGCTACTTCATAACTGTAATTTTGCTACTGTTATGAATTGTAATGTAAATATCTGATATGCAGGATGTATTTAGGTGACCCCCCTGAAAGGGTCGTTCGACCCCCAGAGGGGTCGTGATCCATAGGCTGAGAGCCGCTGTCCTAGATACTTCTAGGATAGATAGAAGGGGCTCCTTAGAAAGGAGAACAGTTCCTTCAGTAATATCACATGCTGGGTTGCTAGACTTAGAAAATGAAACTACAGGATGCTGAGTTAACTTTGAATTCAGACAATGCTTAAGTATATTATGTCCATTGCCATATGTGGCAAACCTAATTGAATGAGATCCATTTCCTGGAAGAGTTAATAACTAGAGATTTTGATGCTACATAAAAGAGTTGAAAAAAATGGGTGGACCCCAGAACAGGGGTGGCTGTGGTCATTTAGGGGTAGCATGTCTGTCTTTACTGTCCATGCCCAAGTAAGGTAAATTATACATTTCAAAACGTGATGAAGTAAGAAATGAAGCTTTAACTCTATCCTTAGGATACTCAAAGTTTATTTGAAGACCCTACTAGAATTTTAATCCTAACTGTAACTGCAGAGTTGACTCAGAACCATATCAAACATTGTGATAATTGAGTTTTTCGAGTCATAGGAATAGTGAGAGAGAAAGCTATCTTATGGTTGAACTAAAAATCTATTCAATCATTTTGTGGGAAAATAAACTGTCCTGGAAATGTAAACATCTTTTTTTGGACTTTTTCTGAATTCTATTGAACTCACAAAATGTGAAACTTTTTAGTTGATTCAAAGCAACAATGAGAAATGCCACCCCTAGACCTTTCTTTAGCCAGTAAATAGAAATAGATAATACTGTCACTTGGAGAAGATTGGGGTTCTGGAATGCTTTCCTTTACCCGTTAATGAAGGCCACAGTGAAAAAGTGGAAAACTTTCCATCATGAACAGAGTAGCATTACAAACACTCTTTTTAAATACAGTTTTCTGTTATTGTTCTTTGTAAGTTTGTGCTTATGCCAGCATAACTGTGACAAGCCTCAACATATCTGCAGCTATAATGATAGGATTCCTCCTGTAATAAAACAAAATTTGATTTACAGTGGTAGTAGACAGTTGCTAGACCTAAAGAATCATCGTGAACACGTTATCAAAAGTAGATGAATTTCACCACTAAAGTGGCACAAAAATATTAACTAAAAGTTAACCTGCCCAAGGTTAGGAGCTGCTGCCACAGTTCCCAAACACTGTGGAAACTGTTGAGAGCTTTCGCCCCCTTTTCAACGCTGTGCTTCTCCTCTTTTTACCCAGTGCCTTGCCCCAAGGCAGCCTTCCTTTTCCTATTCACTGTCTCTTTATTGGCATGCGATTAGCCTCATAATTGACCCACATTGTGCTTACCATGGGGACTCTCATTTCTCATCGTATATTGCTTTAGAAAATCACATTCTCAGCTCATCCTACCCTCTTTTCAATTTAGAAAGCGACTAGCTTTTTAGAAAATGTTTAGGACATGTCTCTCTCGTTTGTTGGGTTACTCTGCCCTCTTCCAGCCTCTGTCATGGGCTGTTTGCTGCATAACAAACTATTCTAAACTTGGGAAACAACAACCATTTTTTACTATGCTCACTGCTTTTGTGGGTCAGGAATTAAGACAGTGCCGGGAGCAGGTCCATCCTTGCTGTTTCAAGGGACCTGGCATATATGGCATACTGTTCTTAATATGTTTGCTCACCTTCTTGGCACTATGTGTTTTAACCAAGGTCACCTCTCTGAGAAAGGTTGTTTCCCCAGGTAGGGATTTTCCCCTGAAGTTAGGGAGGGAATAAAACCCCTTTACTAAGTGCCAGGCGGGTAATTAATCACTTTAACTATGAACAATCATGCTTAAGCTACATAATCTTTTCTCCCTGGAATGGAGATAAGAAACGCCCTAACCTTTGGAATAGAGATTGATAGGATTGGAATCAACTGGTATAAATACAGATGTAACAAGACAACAGCACACAGAACCTAGACACAGAACCTACACAGAACCTAGAGACAGAACCTAGAGAGAGAACATGGCAAGAGATCCTGGACAGAAACTGGCAACAGAACCTAGAGACACAGAGCCTAGAGACAGAACCTAGTGAGAGAATCTGGCTGAAGAACCTAGCGAAAGAACCTGGCTACAGAACCTGGATAGAACATGGCAAGAGAACCTGACTAGAACCTGGTGACAGAACCTGGCGACAGAACTTGGCTGGAGAACCTAGACACAGAACCTGGCTGAAGAACCCGGCTACAGAACCTGGCGACCGAACCTGGCTGGAGATCCTGACCAGAACTTGGCTGGAGATCCTGGCTAGAGATCCTGGCTAGGCTGCTGATCAACTGAACGCTGTCTCCGTGTCATTCCTTCTTCGCTGACTCCGTCCACACCTTTGGGGACCCCTGGACCTGCTGGGGTTGGACCCCAGCAAGACAGGAAATAATGATATATAACAAGAAGAATTCTTCATGTAGCAAACCCATCTACAGTGGTTTAATCAAATAAGGACTGACTTGCTTTAGAAATAAAAAAAGAGCAGGTAGATGGATCTTAGCATTGATTTTCAGTCTGTGAAATTCTTTTGGCCTGTTCTTTATGCTTATTGTCTTATGACCACAAAATGGCTTCTGCCGCTACAGACATCATGCCTGCATTCCAATAATCCCAGTATTGCCATTTTGGTTTATCTCAGGTTTACTTGCATAAAGCACTTTAATTTAGGAAAGTAAGTCTTTGATGCTCTGTCTCTGAGTTTTCCATTCAGAATAGAAGGCAAGGGTCCAATCCCTGCTTTGCATGAGCTGTCCTTCTGGCATTTCTCATGATGGCCATCCAGCTTTGCCGCTTTCAGGGTGGAGAATTCACCACCTTTAAAGAGGTCTCTAACAATTTTGGTCCACTCTAATTATTAGGTAATTCCTTCTTTTAGTGAATCAGAATTCGCCTCTTTGTAACTTCCATACATTGGTCTTAGTTTTGTCTTCTGAAATAATATAAACTATTCTCATTTATTTGGTTCCTTTATGTGATTACCCACGTCCTGCATAGTTCAGGGTTCGGGCTCTGGAGAAGGGCCACATGCAAATGACAGAGACGAGACAAGAAATAAGTCCCAATACAAGAGGAAGGATTCCACTTGTGCTCAGGCCTTGCCATCCTTTTATTCAGTTTGGGATACACCTATAGTCTTTATTCAGGCAATTCCAGTAACAGACAATCTTATCAGTAAGGATTTATATGACTATCTGGTCAGGAAATTGCTTCAGCTACCATTGTCCCGACTAAACAGTCAGTGCATAGCTCTGACCTTTGCCAGGGCTCAAGGTTCACCAGCATTCCGGGCTCCTTGTTTACACTTCTCGGATAGTGAAGACAATGGGTAGCTTCTAACACCTTTAATTATTTGAGGACAGTTTTAAACTTTCTCCTTGGTCTTCTCTTCTGCCAACGAAACAGACTTAGTTCCTTCAACTCATGTATTTTTCCAAAAACATGATTTCTGTACCTGTGATTGTGCTGGGCATTCTTCTACAGACATAACTACAGGTTTGCCTCTCCCATGTCCCTGCTCCCTGAGGTCAAGGACTATGACTCTTGTGTACCACTGTATCACTATGTCTAACATGAATCATGATAGAATCACAGGCATATTGTAGGCACTCAGTAAATACATATTGAATTAATATGATTATAAAGTATAATACCTGGAAGTAATTTACAGTGACTGTTGATGAAAAATTTCAGGATTCGTTTTAAGCTTTCTTGCATTTCCCAAATTGCTTATAATGGGAATATATTGCTTTTGTAATCTGAAAAATAAAATAACACAACTATGTTTTTTTTTTTAACAAAATTGGATATATTTCAAACATAATTCATGAATGCAGGCCCTTGTGAAATTATTACTTTTATTGTATATTTGCTGTAATACTTTTGTTGTAACCTAATGTTGCATTTACCTTTTTCAATAAAACTTATTCAAAACATTTGTTTTGTGTCTATTTTGTGCAAACCACCTTGACATGTCATTCATAGCTGCTCTGCTGCTATCTTGAATTGAGCTTATGGTTGCCATACGTCTAGGTATTTTCCATGTGAGAGAAGGAGATAGTGAGGTGAAGGCAATCATCCTTGTTGGTCAAGCTATCCTCATCCTGTGTTACTTTTTTGGAGTGAAATTTTAAGTTTATGTTCATACTTTTAAATTTATGTGAAAATGAAACATGACAGTTTCTGTTTGTCATTCTAGCTTGAGGCACATTTTTGGAATTCTTGTTTCATAATTAAACATATTAGCTATTTCTAAAATTTCATGGCTTTCTATATTTAAACTAGAGGCCCAATGCCTGAAAAACTTGAGTTCTCTGGAAATGTGATTGCTTAAAAAGACAAAGAAGGCAACTTGAAAATAAGTATATTCACAATCTGTAGAGTTACATTCTGCTTACTACCCCCACTCCCTGAGGAGTGCCTAAGAAACTCAGTGAGTCTTTAAAATGTCACAATGTGGAAGTATCTGCAACGTGAACACAGGAAACTCCTAAAAGAAAGAAATCCTTTGATCACGAAATGTAATTCATGCAAGAGTAGGCCTTTGCAGCCCCAGCTGCCTGGATCCCTCCCTTGCAGCTGCGGTGGCTGCCTGGATTCCTGGCTGCATGGTTTTGTCCCGGAAGGACGTCTGGTCTAATCAGCATATTATGGTTTTATTATTATAGATATAGACCGTTTTCATATATAATATTCCTGTATAGTATTCCTTCACTTACCTACTAGGATCAAAAGTGTGATACAGCCTTGGCTAGTGTTACAAAGTGGTTAGAGTGTTGGCCTATAAACAAAGGGCCACTGTGTTAGATTCTTGGTCAAGGGCACACACCTGGGTTGCAGGTTTGATCCTCTGCCCTGGTTGGGGCACATGTGGGAGGCAACTGATCGATGTGTCTCTCTCAGATAGATGTTCCTCTCTCTCCCTTCCCTTTCTCCCTTCCACTCTCTCTGAAAATCAATGGAAAAATTATCCTCAGTGAGGATTAACTAAAAAAAATGTGCTATGTAAAATGTGGAAAGAAAATATTAAGTGACCTAAAATATCTCTGCAAAGTGATGGTAGATTGAAAGTAATATTATGATGCAAGCCTCTGCATAAACAAAGAAAATATCACTAATAATTTTACTCCTTATATAACCTGTTTGACAGCCATATTAGGCAGTAAAACATAGTGGTTTGATTAGATTTTTTGATCTTCAGTTACAATGCTCTGATTAAAAATTCTTGCTTATGGAGACTTTCACTTCCAGGAAGATGAAATATATGTACTTTTCCTCTTTTTCCTGTTAAGTACAAGTAAAAACCCAGGACATCTCTATATATAAAAGCCTAAGTGACCAAACGACCAGTTGCTATGATGCGCACTGACCACCAGGGGGCAGATGCTCAATGCAGGAGCTGCCCCCTGGTGGTCAGTGTGCTCCCACAGCGGGAGCGCTGCTCAGCTGACCCACCAGCCTGGCGGCAGCCACTCAGTCCCTCAGTAGTCCTGCAGGTCCAATCTTCGGAGAATGGGCCAAGCACTGATGGACCAGCACCACTGGCACGATCCTGACAGTGCTTCAGGCCTCCTGGAAGTTGGTCTCAGGCACTGCTGCCACTTCCCCTCCCTAAATGCTCCACAAGGAAGAAATAATATAAAAGTGGCCACCAGGTGGATCCCGACAACCTGCACAAACATCAGCAGGATGGATCCAGATCCTGGGCCAGCAAGGGCATCCCAACGCCCACCCAGGGGGCCAATTGCACCCCGCCCCTCCCCACCCCCCCGCCCCACCTCACCTCCATCAGGATGGGCACCAGACACAGGGCTCACAGCTGGTGAGCACCACTGCTGTGGTGTGAGCCTCTCCCAATTGGGACTGACTGGGCGCGAGCCCAAGCAGCCCTGGGATGAGTGGGAGCAGCAGGCAGGAGTGGCAGGCGGCGTTGGCTGCTGGTTTTGGCCCAGTCCCCACAGGCCACCCTGAGGGATCCCACCTATGCATGAATTCATGCACCGGGGTCTCTAGTTACATATAACATGAAAATAAGACCAAAAAGTTGAAGAAAGAAGACAGACTGGTTAGAGACCTTGGGACCCCAGGAAGGACATGCTGGTGAGTTCCCTAGGTTTTGTTTTGGACTCATGTCCCTGATTTAGAGTTGGAGAAGCTTCAACCTGGATTTGCCAACGGGTACAGACAGAATAAAGGCCCCCAAATAAACCTGTACTCTCTAGCCAAAATATCAGGAAAGCAGCAGCCAAGCAAGACAGAAAACCTGTAGACAATGACTGTTCAACTTCAGCCAAATAACAGAAAAAGTGGCCCCACCTTCACCCATGCAAGCAAAAGCTGAGTGGAGAGCCTAACTTCAGAGGCTGTAACAAGGTACCAAATGCTTCTGCCAGGTGGTGTCAGAGAAGGCTGATTAAGGAGCTGGGGCTTCTATCTTACCTGGAAGTACTGAGGTGCCACTCACTCTCTGCACTGGTGTGATGTCAGAGGAGCCCAGTGGAGCGTCAGCAGTATCACCACTACCGACTGGTAACAAGGCCACCTACTCCCTTCCCCATGGTGCGAGTAATGTCAGGTGGAAAGCAGCAAAGAGACACTCTGACCTCACCCAGCCAAGGAGATACCCATTTAGCCTAGTAGGGAAACAGCTCACTTCCCTGACCAGTAGAAACAAGGCCATGCCTCTTCATGATCAATGAAGGTGTAGTGGTGAACCTGGATTTCTATCCTTATCTGGCAATAATGAGGCAGTACATTTCATCAATTTCCCTGGTGGAATAGTGCTAAAAAAAGTCAGAAAAATAGAAGGTATAACTAAGATCTAAGGTCTTATAACATAATACACAACAGTTCAGGTTTCAATCCAAATATCACTCCTTATACCAAGAACTAGGAAGATATCAAACTGAATGAATAAAGACAATCAATGCCAACACCAAGATGACAGAGATGTTCTAATTATCTGACAAGGATTTTAAAGCAGCATCACAAAGATGTTTCAGCCAGCAATTATAAACACATTTGACACATATAAAAAAATAAAATTAAAAGTCTCAGCAAGAAATAGAACATATAGAGAGAACCAAATGAATTTTTTAGAACTGGAAAATATAACTGAAATGATAATCCCAATGATGGGGTCAAAGCAAAATGAAGAAGACAAAGGAAAGAATCAGGGAACTTTAAGATAGAATGATATAACTAATTACTCAATTTGAGCAACAGAAAGAAACAATTCAAAACAAACAAATAGTCTAAAAGGCCCATGGAACTAACTATAACAAATTATCTAGCATTCATATCATCAGAGCCCTGGAAAGATTAAAGAAAGAGGGCAGGATGAAAAAGTACTCAAAGAAATAATGACTGAAAACTACCCAAATTTGTCAAGACATACACCTATAGATTCAAGAAATTGCTTAAGTCCTAAAGAGGATAAACACTAAAAGAATTAACACCAAGAGAAATCACCATCAAACTTTTGAACACTAAAGAAAAAAATATCTTGAAAACAATTATAGAGAAATGACACCTTATTTATAGGGGAAACCAATATGAATCTCTCACCAGAAACCATGGCAATAAAAACAAGTGGCATAATGTGTATCAGAGGCTGAGAAAAAAAGAACTGTCAACCCAGAATTCTGTATCCTGTGTAAATGTCTTTCAAGAATAAAGGGGAAAGCAAAATCTCTGAGATGAACAAAGCTAAGAGAATTTGCTGCTATCAGACCTTTCCTATTTCAAAGATGAACAAATATATTTTTCATTAAATTATAACATTTTTAAAAGTAAATTATTGAAATTACATAAAGATATAAAATTGTGAAATTATATTAAAAATAATTTTACTTTTACCTGGTGCTTTTCAATTGTATAGTTTTGTAAATGTTTCATAATGTACATTATATATTAATGTGGTTTATATGTAAGTAATATAATAATAAATATGTATAGGTGGCATTCTCAAAATATTTAATGGGAGGAATTGTGTAACAAGAATAGTTCGGAAGTGACAGTGCTAATTTATGTTTTTTAGGTAGATTTAGAAAGCTATAAATCTAGCCTTTTCATTTGTCTACAGAGATAGAATGTGCCACCTTGCTAAATACTTGGTTGAAATGCAGATACACTAAGGCTGAGGTTATCTCCAGTCTTCTTGTAATTCTCTTCAAGAAAAGGAAATGAAATTTATTTGGCCCATTTTTTCCTTAGGGAACACACACAAACTACCCCATTAGTAACCCATTATAGAATTTGGCTCTTTTTGCTGTAGTAGTCAATAGATTTTTTTTTTTTTAATTGGATGACATCTGCTGCCTTTCTTCTCTTGGCACTTTTATATTTTCACATATTATCTTAACGATGGCTAGCATCAGATCTGCTGCTAATGTACAAACCCTTTCACTACTTTCTCATCCTCCCTATGGACCTAGAAATTTGACCTGATTCAAGAGAACATAGTGTTTTCCTAATGTCTTCTCATTTCTTCCTTATGGTCAAAATTAGCTTGTGTCTTCATTTTTGTTTACCAGACTATTGCCGAAAGTTTTCATACTCAACCACTTTTAATCCATTCCCTAGACTGCAAAGTCCTTCACTGACTCCCTGTCATTTTTAGCATAAATTAAACTTATTTAGCGTGATATACTATTAATGACTGTCATAAATTACTGTTTACTGTAAGCCAGACACTGTTGTAGAACTTCATTCACATTAATTCATTATAGTACTAGGAAGCTTCTGAGCTGAGTTCTATTACTGTCTCTAATTTATGCGTAAAGAAGCGGCAAAGAGAGGTTGAAGTACCTGCCCAAAGTCACATTACTGGTAAATAACCAAACTTGAATTCAAACTTAGAAGGTAAGCTCCAGAAAGTGGGTCTTTAATCACTATGCATATGGTCTATAAAGCCCTTTTTAATCTGATTTCTGCTTCCCTAATTTTCTGGCAATAAGACTGCTTGCCAAAAATCAACTTATTGAATAATCAAGGCTGAAACTGTCAGAAATGCATTGAGTTGGGTATAAGATAGTTTTCTGCAAAGCAAAGGCAAGAGCAGAGGTGGAAGTAAGACATCTATAATAATAAAAGCATAATATGCTAATTAGACTGGACATCCTTCCGAACGATGTTCCGGATGAAGCCAAGGCTATGAGGGAAGCCTGGGTCCCGGGTGCCTGCTGGTGGCCAAAGGGAAGCCTGGGTCCTGGGTGCCAGAAGGAAGCCTGTGCCGGCAGCTGGGGGAAGGAAGGCCTACTCTTGCATGAATTTTGTGCATCGGGCCTCTCGTACATCTATAAAAATAGAGAATACAAAAGTGAAAAACCATTCCATTCACATATGAATACTGAGCTGCTGAAATGTAAAACACATGCAAAATGATATGCATTCCAGCTGGCAAAGCCTTGATAAAACTAAAACCTTGAATAGTGTCCTAATATTTTGAATTGGTCTTTTGACAAGTTGATGTTTGGTGAATTGGTTCTCAGTGACCACCTTTTAGCAAATTAATTTGTAAAGATAAAATTTTTGGTGATTTGGTCTGCTTCCTCTTTTCCAATATTATCTACCCCACCAGCCCCATCAACTCTGATACAGGGCTCAGTAGCACTGGTGAAATTGTATTGACCCTTTAATGCTAGTGTCAGCTGATTGTTAAATATTATGATTGTCACTCATACACACTAGTTCATCAAACTCTAGTCACATGTTTCTCTGCTGAGAACATCTACCTACTCACCACGCTCACTTGGTGAAGCCCTTCTGTGCTCAAGCTCAAGCTCCTTATTCAGGGCTCCTACAGCACCTTTCTGTTTTCTATAACATTGCTGGACTCATTGCATTGTAAATGTTTATTTTTTGTTTTCCTCCTTAGATTGTGAATTCCTTAAACAGAGCTCTTTATTTCTTGGTCATCTCTGCACTGTGTGCCTTTCATATAGTAGTCTTCAAGGGATGAATGAGTATTGAACATCAAGTAACCTCAATCATTTTTCTATCCTTTAAAAATTACCTATTTTTCTTGACAAATAGAACTGAGGTAGGCATTATCTCTAACATTTGTGACAACTATAACATCTTTCTACAAGGAACTGATTATGAACTTATTTTTTTCTTTTTCTATTGGATGCAATATAAAAAAAATTCTTCCCTATGTAAAAAATATGACATAAAATCTTCGTGGATGCAAAGATAATTTTCCCAGAGTTTAGCACAGAGCTTAGAACTGTGCTCAATTAATATTTATTAAATGCAATATAATGGCTAATATTTTCAACAAAGCATATATGCAAAGTACTTAACTTGCATTTTTTTTCATTGAATATTAATAATGTAAGAGATACCTCCTATTATTTTCTCTATAGGGATTCTACTATTACTTTCATTATATTGATGCAGAAACAACTTAGAGAGGTTAAGTAGGTTACCAACATCAGATGGCCAATCAGTGGTAGAGCAAGAATTTGAATCCAGAAACTCAGCATCAGGAACTGACTTCTTACCATCTTTCAGTACTACTTAGGTAACTGAATGGTTAAAATGAGTATTAAATCATTCTGCACTGTGGCCTTTTTAGTACCATTTACACTCCATGTCTGCTTGTTTACTTGAAGTCCTAACTTTTTTACCTTCAGGAATGAATTTGATATGTTAAAAAAAAATTACTAGAAGACCAGTGTGGCTAGAGCATTGGGAACAAAAAAGAGGTGAGGCAGAGATGGAGTTGGAGAGAAAAGTGGGGGCCAGGGCACACAGGGCTTTGGAGAAGATTATATTTTATGTCGGTGAAATTGAAAGACATTGGAGAATTTTTTATCTAATGAAATTTGCATTTAAACATTCTCTCTGCTGTTGCAAATAATGAACTGTAGGGATGGAACAAAGGCAAGGGAGGTTTGAGCCATAGTTGGGGCAAGAGAAGAAGAAATTTAGACTGTGTGGCCACAGTGGCTCTAATGAAAGTGGATGAAATTGGGATACATTTTGGATGTAAAGGTCCTTAAATATTTGTGAATTAATATTTGTGATTATATGATAAGTATAAAACGCTAACTACAGTTATTGGCATGTAGCAAATGGTCAGTAAGTAAATGGTAGTTACTTCATAATTATTATAATTATCATTATCCCTCCACTTATGAGAGAAGAAATTACAGTATTAACAGTCATGAATGATTGGCTTTCTACTGTGCATTTTCTCCTTTGTCCCTTTAGCCCTTGCTACTAACTCTACAAAGCTACTCTCCTAAAGTCACCTCCAAGCTGTCGAATTCAGTGTTATTTTCTTATTTTTCATTCTGGGATGCTTTTCTGAGTCTTTGACTTCCTGCCCCTTGAAATGCCTTGACATCTGGGATGATGCAGTCTCCTAATTCTTCTTGCACATCTCTTGGGGCTCTTTCTGTGCAGCAACTTTTTCTTCTCTTGCCCTCTCACTCTAGAGGTTACCCAAGAATCTCATCTTCAGGCTCTCATTCTCATATACCAGGGTCAGAGACCAAATCCTCATCTTCGACCCTATTTCAAGGTTAGTTCTTCATTTCAATCAATACCTTTTCTTTTCAAAGTCATACTTAAAAACTAGAAGAAGAGAGGGAACTTCATCTGTGTCCTTCAGTTTCTCACCATAGATTATCCTATATAATAAAAGCGCAATATGCTAAGTGTCCGGTTGACCAGTCGGCTGTTCAACCAATCAAAACAAAATATGCTAATGATATGCTAAGGCTACTCAACCGCTCTCTATGATGTGCACTGACCACCAGGGGGCCAGTAAGTTAGCTTGCTGTTGGGGTCCAGCTGATTGGGACTGAGCAAGATGGGCCAGACACACCCTGGAGCCCTCCCGCAGGCCCTCCCTGACTGGCCAACATCCTGCGTCTCTCCCCGGCCTCAATAGTGCACCAGTGGGGTCCCTTGGCCTGGCCTGTGCCCTCTCGCAATCCGGGACCTTTTGAGGGATGTTGGAGAGCGCCAGTTTCAGCCCGATCCCACAGGCCCCGCTGAAGCACAAATTCGAGCATGGGCCTCTATTATATATATAATTCAAGGAGGAACACAAAACAATTTATCAAGAGTATAATTCTTATTGAGGGAATTAGGAAGAGTTTTGAATTTGGCCTGAAATATCCATTCCTAAAATTAATCTTACATGTGCTGTTTTTTGCTAGCCTATATGATATTCATTTTAACATCTTGAATAATTCATGTACCACTGACCAGCACAATAAAATATTTCACTTTAAGCATACATCTACATTTCTTAACTGAGCTCTCCATTCTAATTACTATACTCAATTTCTGTTTCTTGATGGGAAGAGAAATCACATGTAGAACTGAACAACAGATAATGAACTCCATTAAATAGGGCTGACTGAGTAGAGCTTACTGAGAAGATTTAAGTATAAATTGAATTTCATTTTCTGAGTTAGAAGTTTCATAAACTCTTAAACAGGCAAAAATTTCTCCACAGATTTGACAGCTTGTGAGGTGGGGGGTATACTCAACTGTCTTCCATCCTTTTTTTCTGTCATAATTCTCCTCCACGCTTAGGAGCTCTCTGTGACCCAGAAAGAAGACAAAGGCATTTTCCTCCTGTTTGATTCTGGCACACATCTGTTTTCTAAACTATGTTTTCCTAAATTTAGGTTGAGTTTGGGGAAATGAGAAAGAGAAGGGCTGATGGGATGGGTTTCCATAGTCTCCTGTATCCTACCTAGCACATGCTCTGCCAGCACCAAGAGAGAAATATTCTGCTATGTTTAAAAAGTCAGAAGATTCTCAGAGGATTTCTGAGATGCTCTTGGGAGATATAAAACACTGAGCTGTGCCGGGGAGAAGCAGGGAGAAGCAAAGCTATTTACATAGTTTACTCCTCAGATACCTGCCTTGGGCATATCTTGCAGGACCCACGCTGTTGGCCTTACACAGAAGAGGGGGTCAGGCAGCTTTTGGATTTCTCCATCAGTGTAGGGGCTCCACAAAGTAGGGGCATAAAAAGGAGTATCCCCCTAAGCACTTGAAAAAGTGCCTTACACATAATGGGCATTTAATCATGGTTGAATAAATAAGCAAATGGGAAGAAATGGCTCTTTTTACATTTATTTTCAGAAACATCAATGATGTCAATGCTTACTGGTCCTCACTTGATTGATGTTAAAGTCATTAATCCAAAAATGATGGAGTTAAAAGGAACAAGGCTGCTCTTTCTCCTTCCATTTCACTGCCCTTTCCAATCAGATTTTCAAAATGCTCCATTGTGAAAATTCATAGCTTCCAAAATTCTCTATATCAGATTCTTCTATGAGAATAAGGATCTTTTTAATGTTGCTTGCTTCTTTTATCTCCATTTCCTTTTCCTATCCCTCTACCTACTCTTCAATATGCAACCATGTTCAGGTTTGCTGTGATCCTTTTGCTTCTGTATTTTGTAAAATGAGTTATTATTTTGTGGGCATGAATACATAATTTACACTGTATTATGCTAAAGATCTTCTCACCATTATTATTAGTTTCAATTTTTTTCTCTGAGCATTATGATCTACTGTGTAGTTGAATGAACATTCAATGCATGGTCTAGAAGAATTTAATCCATGGTTTCACAGTCCTTCATGGGTGCATCTATTACATTTGGCCTATTCACTCCTTAGTGTTGGACCCCAGATGCCTTTGGTTTTCTACTCTAGAAGTGGTGTTGTGATGAACATCCTGGTACTTGTCTCCTTACGGATATGTATAATTTTGCAGAGCACATATAATCAGGAGTGGGATTAATAAGGCATACGGGCAAAATTGAATATTTAACAACTAACTGCAGCCACTTCCTCTCCAGAATGGCTTCCAAGTCTACTTTCCCACCAGCAGTCATGAGGGCTATAACATTCCTGTGTTCTTGCCAGCTTGGCATTATACAGCTCTCTACTTATTGCTGGCCCAATGGATACAAAACTATATTCCATTATTGTTTTATTTTACATTTTTAATACTAATGTGTTTTTAATAATGTTTCTCTTTATATGTTGACTTTTGGGGTTTAATTTTCTGTAAATTGACTATTTTCTTTGTCTATTCTCTGTTGGGGTGCCTGTCTTTTCCTTATTATTACAAGAATCTCTTTTCAGTTCTAAACATTGAAAATATATTTTCCAAATCTGTCATTTCTCTGTTAACTTTATCCATGATACCTTTTTGTTGCACAAAAATCTTTAATTTTTACAAGATCAAATTTGGTTTTTGGTCTTACATTTTATATCTCTGGGCAAAGAGCTTTATTAAAGTAATATTTTTATGACAGTAATAAAAGTGGTGAAAATGATTTTTTATGGTTTTATGTCAAACAACAAACACCATTACTACAGAGTTGAACATGAGTCTCTTCTAATGGCATTGGGCTTCTCCATTGCTTGAGTAACTCTAAAGATTTTTATTTCTGTAGACTGGATTGGACAATGAGCTTTGCTTGTAGCATGAATGCTAAAGAGTTTTTTTCACCTAAGTGAAGAAGGCCTTTTGAAGAAATAATATATTCCCAGCAAGCTCTAGCTATTCGGCTCAGTGTTGCTTGGCAAAATTTGAATCTTCCCAAGACTGAGTGATTTAAATACGATTGTATCCTCCATAGACCCTGCATTGAGTGGTTTCATTTTTCAAATCAATTCCAATTAAAAATAGATAATGAGAAAGACTGTACTATGGAATTTCCCACAGTGGTTTATATATATTAGATTTTTATTTTCATTTTTGACCAATTGTTATGGGCTGAATGTTTGTATCCAACCTTCCCCAAATTCACATGTTGAAATCTTAACGCCCGATACTATGGTGTTAGGAGATTGGGCCTTTGGGAGGTGGTTAGGTCCTGAGGGGCCCTCATGAATGGGATTCGTGGCCTAATAAAAGAGACCTCAGAGAGCTCTCTCTTCCTCTCTGCCATCTGAGGATACAACAAGAAAATGGCTGTCTGCAATCTAGAAGAGTCCTCACCAGAAACTGACAATGCTGGCATCCTGATCTTGAATTCCCAGCTTCCCAACCTATAATATTCTGTTATAAGCCTGAATTGACTAGGACACCAATCATTTGAGTTAGCCAGAAAAAATTTAAATTTGTCTCCAAAGAAACTATGGAGTGGACAAGTTCAAATTTTATTTATAATTTCGATGAGTGGTACACTTAGGTTGTGTTGTAGGTAGAATCATGTTCCCCCAGAACTCAGATCTGCTCAGAACCTCAGAAAGTGACTACTTATTTGAAAATAGTACCTTAGCAGATGAAATTAGTTAAGGATCTTGAGATGAAATCATCCTGGTTTTAGAGTGAGCCCTAAATCTGATGACTTATTGGAAGGAGAGGACAGGAGGACATATGTAGGGAAGAAGACCATGTGAAGACGGAGGTAGAAATTGATTTGCTGCCACAAGTCAAAGAATGCTAGGAGCCACCAGAAGCTAGAAGAAAAGGAAGAATTCTTCCCTAGAGCCTTTACCATGGCCCTTCTGAAACCTTGATTTTGGACATCTGGTCTCCAGAGCTATGAGAGAATAAATACATATTGTTTTAAGCATCCAAGTTTGTGGTAATTTGTAACATTAGAAACTAAGACAGGTAAAGTGATGACATGGTAACTTCTCAGATTTCTAATGTCCAGTGGTTACTGGTACCCAGAGAATCAGGACCAGAATAAAGAGGTTCTAATGACTTCTGAGGACCCACCTGCTAAGATAGCTGTTTTTATTATAGTTATTGCCAATCAGAAAGTTGCCTGGTTTTGATGTAAAGACTCTGACACTCCAGGTCAGCACAAGTAATGGTCTAAGTGTCCACCATATATATCTGAGACTTTGGTCACAATTTAACTCAAGTGTCACCCCATGTTTCAGCATTCTGTTAGGCAGATTATACCCAATATACTTTATTCATATAAACTCTTATTTTTCCCGTATTTTCAGAGATTTTTTTATTTATTTGTATTTATTTTAAAATATGTTTTTAATGATTTTAGAGAGAGAGAGAGGAAAGGAGAGGGAGAGAGAGATAGAAACATTGAGCTGCTGCTTCCTGTGTGACCCTTACCATGAATCAAGCCCAAAACCTGGCATGCTGAACCTGCGACCTGGAATTGAACCTGCAATCTCTTGGTGCACGGTAGGATGCTCAACCAACTGAGCCACACCAGTGGAGCTCAAAGACATTTAAATAGCATTGGGAGTGGAGAGAGGAAGAGTCAGGGGTATAAACCTGACATGATTCTTGAGGGGAGGCTTTACACAATAGAAGCCCTGTGAACACCATCCTATATAATAAAAGACTAATATGCAAATTGTCCCCTCAACTGGGAGTTTGACTGGGAGTTTGACCAGGGGGTGGGGCCGGCTGGCCAACTGCCAGCAGCCCCTCCCCCTGGCTGGCCTCACCCCCAATTGACCCCCCCCCCCCCGCCACCCTTGCACAAATTCATGCACTGGGCCTCCAGTTAATTTATATAGTAGTTAATTTTTGAGAGGTTATTATATTCTGGGTTTTGTGAGAGATACTGAAGAAGGCTGACTTCTGGCTTGATGTCCTCGGGTTTTCTGTCTAGGTCCATGTGATTTATGTGAATGATTGTCAAACATTTTGAAGTTGCCTCTTGTCTATGTGAGATACCTCTTTGTGCAAAGTGATGCCCTGAGCTTTGGTGATGGCCCATTACTACCTTTCTGTGACCTCAACAAATTATGTTCTGACTCTGACCTTTTGCCTACTCTGTGGCATTCTGGGTGTGAGGCTGGTCTGTCCCCTTGGCAAACAGCTTTCTGTCTTTCACATCACAAACTTAGATGCAGGGAACTCACAGAGTGCTAAGAGCTGGCTGAATCTTACTGATTTCCTATCCAATGTCAGTCTACCAGCCGTGGGCAAACTACGGCCCGTTTGAAATGAATAAAACTAAAAAAAAAAAAAAAAAAGACCGTACCCTTTTATGTAATGATGTTTACTTTGAATTTATATTAGTTCACACAAACACTCCATCCATGCTTTTGTTCCGGCCCTCCGGTCCAGTTTAAGAACCCATTGTGGCCCTCAAGTCAAAAAGTTTGCCCACCCCTGGTAGGCACACTACATATTCTATGGTATCCTTTCTATGATACCCAGATTTTCTTACTCTTGGAACTTAACAAGAATGCCTCAGAATTCTAAATTCCATTACATTATTGCATACTTTAGGCATTTCTTCTTGGCTATCACACTCTAGGGTATTTCTAATTCTGGCAAAGATGCAGACACTAGAAAAATATTGTTACTGAGAGATGAGAGTGCCAAGAAGTAGAGACCACAACATTCTGGGAGGCAAAGCAGTTATAACTTAATTAGATACATAGAAGGGAAGAGGCAAAGTGGAGGTGCTCATGGTCTAGGAGAGGAAATTCATAGTAAGAGAGTAATGAATATGAAGAAAATGGTTCATTATTGGGAGAAGGATCTCAACTGAGAAAGTCTGGATGGCACTGCATGAGGGCTTGGATACCCCAGGACTTGATGAACCCAAGTCCAGAGGTCATACAGGAGTAGTTTAGGCAAGCAGTCTGGTTCTCCTTTAATAGGCCATTCAGAGTCACATATCATCTGTGGAGAGTGGAATTAGGGCCCAGAGGACAGCCCACCCACTCTCAGGTGCTTAAAGAGGCAGTTGGGAGGAGGAATTGATCAGTGTTCTGTAGGGAACATTTCAGTGATGATCAGGAAGACTCATCCACAGACCTCATTATGGCATCAGAGGCTCAGGGCTGACCTTTGCCCAGTAATTGTATCTGTAGGAATCTGTTATTTCAGAGTCAATTGACTCTTGGTGCTACCTTTATTTCAACTTAATGGAAAGCCCACTATTGATTGAGATCACCAAATTTCTCAGCTTGACATAGGGCCCTCCACAATTTGACTTTTCCCCTTTATTTCATGTTTAATTCTGAGTATATGTCTCTATATATCTGTCCTCAGTCACCATCACCCACTCACACTTTCCCAAATATGGCCTTCAGTCAATTGATGCTAAGCCATTCTCTTTATTTAGAATGACTTCTCTTACTTATGCCTGCTAAAGTTTTACACATTCTTTATGTCTTAGCTTAAATCACACCCCCTCAGATTCTCTCAGTAGGATTTAAAGCCGCCCCCCCCCCCACCCCATTTCAAACATTCACAATACTTTGAATGCTTGCTATATAATGTATCCCATTTTGTCTTGTGCTAAAATTATTTTAGGTATGTTTCTGTTTTCCTCTCCAGTTTGGAAGTCCCATTTGTTTTTGTTAAATATAACATCATTATGCCCTAAGACAGCTTTGCATACAGAGGCACTCAATAAAGTTTGTTGAATTGAACTCTCTCAAGCTGAGATAAATTACAAATGTGATTGCATATTGAACATAGAAGACTGTCTGGTTTTTATTAACACCTGGAACAATTTCCCTTTAGTCTTCAGGTTCTTTTTCTCGGCTCCACCCCACCATCTCACCATAGACCTGGACTTGTCTTTGATTTAGCCCTTCCTTCAATCTCTGGAGGGCCCAAGGCATACTCTTTATTGGGTCCTAGTTGCGCTTGTGGGGACAGGAACCTGGTACACTTCGCCAGCCCAGGAGGTGCTCCCACCCTCTCCCCACAACTACTCCTGGGAATTCTGTTTCCTCTTTCTCTTCTCTATTAATGCTACTAGGCTTTTCCTTTCAAGATGATTTTTCTTTCTATTTTCTTTTGATCATTGTATCTTAGAGCACAAGAGCCAGGGTTGTATAATGGTTAAAAATGTGGATTTTGGAGTTCTAATATCTGGGTTTGAATTCCAGCTCTACCTTACTGTGTATTATCTTGGAACAGATGTTTAACACTGACAAAGTAACTTTGTCAATGGTAAAATGAAGGTAATAACATGTTAACTCAGCATTCTGCTGAAGATTAAGTGAGATGCAGAAATCAGGATTTTAAAAAGATTCCCAGGTGATTCTAATGTGCAGCCAAGGTTAGAACCACTGCCATAGACTCACATTCTCTCAAAACTTTTGAATCCAAGGCAATATTGGAGACTCACCAGCCAGCCTGTTGTCCTGAAGTGATGCAGGAGGTAATTGATAGAAGGACTTGGCCAACGTTCAATAGAAGAAGGCAAGTCTAATGAACAAAGCCAGATGTCCATGGCTTTTCCCAAACTCCCACCCAGCAATCTCCCAGGCCCCTAGGACCCAAGCTTGACTAAAAGTCTCAGATACATCTTGACCTGACTTTGGGCCATTGCTATTGTGAGCTTTATTCTTGCTCTGTCATTAAGAATGTATATCAACATATTACTTAGCTAAATTGTTCAACTTTTATGAGTATTATAAAACCACAGGGCAAAACTTTGACATCTTCATTCAGCTTTATTGCTCTGTGTAGATAGTACTTAATAAATAATAGAGACATACTGCTTAAATTGATAAAAAATAGATCTTACTACACAGAAAACATTTGGGAACCAGGAAGATCAAATGACAGTTTATTATGAATACTAGTATTGTAATTTAATCATACTTCAGAAGGTTTAGCTGTGGGAAATTGCTAGAACTATGAAAGCAACCACTCACCCCTTTTCCCTTACCAGTTTTGAGGAGCATATACAATAATCTAAGAATAAAATCAGAAGAAGGGGAAATGGAATGCATATGTTTTCTAAGAGAAAAACACACACACCAAAGGTATAATTTAGAAGAAACAAATGTATGATGTTTCAAAGTAAACAAATTTTGGAAATTGTTTCCAGGTGCTACAAATGAGATTAAAACTATTTTAGATGTTAACCTCAGGAGTTGTTTACCTGATAGCAAGATGTTTGGGTATCCACGCACCACTATGTAAATATGCAGTTGCCCTGTCTGAAGACTTCCAAATACCCGGGAGCATATGTTTTCATTGCTTTGTTTCTCAGCCAGGAGGCAACACTCCTCTGGCAACCACCAACATCTGATTATATGTCCTAGAAGCTCGGATCTTCCAACCATGGTTCCTCCTCAATTTAGTCAAGATTGCTTGACCTCTGTCCTTTGCTATCCTGTGCTTTTTGCTTATGATCTTTGTTACTCTGTTAAAAAGGAAACCCATCTAGATGCTCTGAGGCATCCAGTCATAGCTTCAGTTTCTGGCTTTACTTCCACCTTACTTCCCTCGGTCTCCTCATTGCTGTAGTCATGGACATAACATTTTCTTAGGCCCTCATATCTCTGTTCAGCGTGGGATTGTTAATGGAACAATCCAGTTTTTATTAATAGCTGTTACCTTCTGTGGGCATTTCAAATTTACAGATCACTTTTGCATAATTGTATAGGGCACAAAAATGAATTGGAGACTTTTAATTCCATTGCTCTTGTATACCCAATCTTACATGAATAATTTTCATTGTATATTAGATTTATAGGATTAGACAAGATGTAGTCTATCTTGTTTTCTTACCATGTACAATGGACATTGGATTTCAGTCTCTGTTTTATATGGTGTTCCTTGGTGGCTACTTATTTTATCTTTGGAATGAGTAACACGAAGAGCCATTATATCAAGACAAAATGCTTCTTACATTGCACCATCCTGTACCCCAAGGGTTTTATTCTGTGGGGAACATGAAGCTTCAGCCTTGGACTTCCTCCCATCATCTATGAAAATGCTAGCTAACATTTAAATAGTGCTTATTCTTTCTTTGATATTAACCTACTCTTCACAGTACAGTGGGGAAAATACTGTAAGTTTCCCTCATTATATACATGAGAAAATTGAGTGACAAGATGGTTGATAAACTAGCCCAGTGTCACATGGCTCATTAAGTGCTGAAGTAAACATTCAAATCAGATCACTCAACATTAACAACTATGCTCTTGACTCCTCACTTCTCTGGATCTAATGTGGGTTATGAAGTCATGTGAAGGCCAGAAGTCCAGGAGGCTCAGATATAAAGTGTGGTAAAATTTATACCCTTGCCTTATAGAAAATGAACCAGGATGCATAATGGAGATGCCAAAAGGAGGAGAATTTTAAGTTTCTCATAATCTCTATCAATCTCTGCTGCTTCCAACCTACACTAAATAAATATGCAACCCAAGAAAAAAGGATGTGTTTGCTATAAAATGTACCTTCAAAGGAATGTCTAGTATTTCATTCCAGCAGACTGCTGCCCGAGGCCCTCCTTTATAGAAATTCCAGAGCCCCTTCTGTTTGTTTTATAATAGTTTCAAAGGTTACAGATGGTCTCACTACTCAATATATATATATATATATATATATATATATATATATATATATATATATACACACACACATACATATATTGTAGATCTTTGAAAATCAAAATCTGGCCATCTCTTGGTGCATTCTTGATTAATTGGTTTTATGAAAGTTACATAAAATTCAGCGTCTAAAGGGTTAGTATCTTTGATTAATATTGAGCTTAAGCACTTTCCTATTTCTTCATTTGTAGGACAAATTTTTAACTTCAGAGGAAAACTTCTAATAACTTTTTGCATCAGTTTCTTTGTGAAAAGTTCAAAGGCAAAGCAGGTAACAGCAACGTTAGACTATAGTAATGAAAAAAATCCACAAAATTAATCGTGCCTTCAACAAACACACAGGCATTTATCCAAGAAAAGGGAAACTTTCCTTAGAAGAGAGTTTGATACCACAACTTAGGTTTACCTCGATTAATAACTTCATTGGAAAAGCCAAAGCAAAAATGATTATTAGCAAAATGCTCTGACTTTCTTTGCCAGTTGCAAGGGGCAGACTGGATTCTCCAGGTATGGGTATTAAATTTTCAGAATGGGCTTTCTGGGGCCTGCAATTATTTGCTTTCAAATGTCCAAATTTTTTGATGCATACATTATTTATGATATTTCACACAATTTTCAGGAACCTCGGGTAAACCTCCAACTCACTGGTTGATTCCACATCACATCAGATATTACAGTGAATATGTCTGCTTCATAGTTCTAAATAAAAAATTAGTTCTTTTTTTGTATAATTTGCACTTGGAGATGTAGAATGATATTTTCAGTTGTATAGAAGAGTGTGCTGGTGTATATACACACATATACATGCCCACTTCTTGCATGCTTTTATGGTGGTGCCACAGTTTATGAACTGAAAAAATAAATCAAGCAAGAGACTGGTTCGGTTTACTACAGCAAAAGCCACTTTCTTTTCCTTGTGAAGTATTATTAGCATATCAAAATACAGTAAATTTATTACTAATGATTCCTGGCAGAAAACAAATGGGCACAATTAAAATTTATCATTTTTCCTTTATCAATGGATAACGTATGGTACATTAGCATTTTCAAGCATAGTAGTAGTCTTAGTAAAATGAACCAATAATAAAGTTGATAGTGGAAATGTCCACAGGCCCACTCTACTGAAGTTATTAATCCACATTGGCCAAGGCATTGATATTTATACACCTGATAAGCCACACCTGAAATCTGTTTTTCTTATACTATGAAGAACAAGTTGCCAAAAAATCTTAGAATATATTGAAACTTAATAATTAAAAGAATTGCATTCACTTGAAAAAAAGGTAATTAATAATGACAGTAATTCAACTGAAAAAACTATGGTCCTGTGAGTATTGTGAAGGATGCACAGATGAAAATATTACAGTCTCTGGGCTCCCAGGAAATCCACACTCTAATTAATCACAGCGATCAATTTGAATCATCAATTGATTTGGAGTCTTTATACAGGATCTTGCCTCTGCCCAAAACTCACTCTTTTCATGGTATTGCTAAGGAAGTTTGATTCCCCTATTATAGTGTATGCATGCAATATTATTTTTATTGAAATGTTATTACCCAAGCACTGGCTTGTTGGACATTTGCTTTATGATGCACTCTGCTTTCATATAGCCAGGAGCCAGAGTTCTGCTTTCTGATGTTTTACTAGAGGCCCGGTGCACAAAATTTATGCACTCGGGGGGGGACGGAGGGAGGGAGGGAGGGGGTCCTTCAGCGCAGATTGCAAGACAGTGCAGGCCAGTCTGAGGGACCCCATTGGCGCACAACTGGGGCCAGGGAGGGATGCGGGAGGTTGGCCAGCCAGGGAGGGACCCCAGGAGGGCTCCAGGGAGTGTCTTGCTCAGTCCTGATTGGCTGGACCCCAGCAGCAAGCTAACCTACCAGTCAGAGTGTCTGCCCCTGGTTGTCAGTGCACGTCATAGCGAGCAGTTGAGTGACCTTAGCATATCATTAGCATATTATGTTTTGATTGGTTGAATGGCTGACTGGATGACCAGACACTTAGCATATTAGGCTTTTATTATATAGGATATATAGACTGCCTTCTTTGGTGGGAAAAATAACTTCCTGTGTGGGGTCTAAGATAAAAATGAATCACCCATTGGCAGAAATATATATTTCCAACCCTTCCACTGAGAAGTCATTAAGTTTCTCCTCCATCCCTCCCAAGTCCCAGAGATTCAGGTCCATCTTTTTAACCATTTCACTTCCACATCATGTAGGCTGTTCAAGGTTCTGGGTTTGCTTCATAAATTGCTTATGTTAGAATTCTGTTCAGAATGTTTCTATTAAACTAGGTTGATTGATTCACTTTTGGGGGATGAAGAGGATACTAAACTTCCCCCACTTTTTAAAATTTCAGATTGATTATGCAAAATTCTCAAATCTAAATTGCAATAAATGCTTGAACTGGTGTTCCTACAAAAGTAAAATTCTTGTAAACAAGATTATCTATCATAACTATATATAAACTTTTATATATGTTTGCTTATAGTGGTATACATCCCTTAAGGGCTCCCAAACATAAGTGAGTTAAGTTTTAAATTGGCAAGTTGGCTAGGAAAGACTATAGCTAGGAAACATATGGAAAGTGTAAATTGATTGGGCTGAGCTTATTTTAAAACATGGGATCCTACTAAGAATGGTTTTGATACTGGACACAATGAGTCCGAGGCCGCCTGTCACTACTTGAGCCAAATTAAGCAGAGACAGGGTTGAATCATATGAGTATTTATTCCAATAATGCCAGCAGTATGGGGAGAGCAGTCAGACACCCTGGAAATTCTGCTCTGACCCTTCTCGCCAGCTGGCTGGTTTTATACACATGAGGGAGAAGATAGCTATGTGCAGCTGTGAGCTACAAGTGTAACAGGGAAAGGGGAGGGGAGGGTCCTGGTCCGGCCTTCAGGAGCTCAAAGTCCGGTAACAAGGTGGCTAATCTTCTATGATGTTACAAACAGCTCAGCCCATTCCTGGGACCAGAGAATGGTCAGCATTCCTGAGGCAAACTCCCAGAGGGGGTCAGGGTCTGGGCACAGAAACCAAATCAAAGCATGTCCTGTTCTTGGTCTGTTCTCAAAATGTATTTCTTTTCTGAGTAACGGACCCATCGAGGCATCTTATCTTTTTACAGTCTTGTTTCATCCTCCAGTGTCCCAGGGTCTGTAAGAAAACCTTTTATCTATAGTTAGGAAGGTGAATAAATATTAAATAACTGTGGCTCTATTCTTATTATCTGCCCTTTCCCCTCTCAGTTTCAGAAAAGCTTTCCTTTCCTCTTTAATCAATGGTATTGAAATATTCTGATTAACTTTCCTGGCAAGTTAAAAACTCAGAAATGTAAATGTAAAGAAGTTGTATTAGTGGTGAATTTTCTTTTGTAATCCATAAGTAAAAAGTGCATATTTGCTAGTTTAGCTGCCAAACCTGTGTCTGGATTTCTGGCCTCGTAGAGATCAAACCATTGATTCATATTTCACCTCTTCTTCAGCTTTGATTCATAAATCTTGAAGTTCTCTAATTGCCAGTGGGTAAAGATAGCTTTAGAGAATCATTTCCTTAATGATGGAAAAACTTTCTAATAAATTAGGTGTCAAACTTGAAAGTTCTTTTATTACCATGGAAGGTAAGGCCTCAAAATAAATGTGTTCATGGGAGAAGTAAAAGGATCTTCATATATACTCTGAACATTCAGGATTGATTTTTGAGCTAAAGCCATTCTCGAAAGGATAAGAGTACTTGAAAGTAAGCTTTATTTTATTTTAAAATCTCAAAACCAGAAGCTGCTTACACAAAGACACTCCAGACTCCTTGGTGAATAGACACAATGAGAGGGAACAGGGCATTTTTCTGAGAAAGTAGCCAATTATAATGTATCATTGTGAGTGTTTGCTCCACATTTACTCCATTCTGAAACAGCCACAGTTTGTTACTGCTTTGCCTGCAAAAGAAATAAAAGAGGCAAAATAGATAGTGGAGGGAAATGCAGTGACTTTCCTTGGCTATTTTATGATATTGTAAAAAACCCTTTGATGTCTATAAAGGACTCCATGGCTAGAAACCATCTCCCAAGGGAATAAAAGGCAAGTAAGTGAAGCCACAATGCATTATCCATCAGAATTCTGTGAGGGCCCCAGGAGTGCCTTGAAATTTGTATGTGGTGTGGCTTTCAGTATTCCTTGGTTTTGACCTCGTGATTTTATTTGCTGCCATTATAGTGGGTCATTATTGGTTTGATTCTCTCTGGCCTTCTAGCTCTTGTGATCGAATTCCTCTTTTATCACAAACTTTCATTGTAGGATTTACTTCCTGCTTCTTGGCTTCTACATTCATCTTCACTCCTTGCTCTGACTTTGATGCTGGCGTAAGGCCCAGCTTCACTGTTGAGTCCTCACACCCTCCTCCCTGCCCACTTATTGGGGAGTACACAGCACTATAATTGTGAAGGAAGATGAGAGGCAATGTCCTGAGTAGGGAGGTCAGTTAAAGAAATCTTCCCTAGTAATTTCAAAACACAAAAAGAAGCACATAATATTCCTTTTCATTGGAAGATTCTTAAACAAGGATCTCAAAAAATATTTATATTTTCCCCTAAGTAACATTCCCTTCTAATAATTATTAATAAAAAATAATATCTTGACTCACGTATGTACTAGTTGAAAATTATAATAGGGTACAGAGAAGGAATGGTGCAAAACTAAAATATTAAATTATCCATGAAGAAAATATTTACTTCATTTTCAGCTTATTTAAGGCAGAATTCTTGTTTTCTAATTAGTAAATATTTGCTAAGTTCTCATTGGAAAAAAGTTGTCTAGTTATTTTCAATTTGAAAGAATTCTAAGAATTATAAGACATCATTTTGTCTTCATGGAATTATACTTTCTTTGGAGAGACAAGATATAGACTAAATTATAAATTTATTATAAAGTATAAAACAGAAATAAAAACAAGTTTTAAATCAAATATAATGTACAACATTTGGCATCCTATATTCAAAACTTATTTTTTCTCAAAGGCCAAGTGCCAAGTAACACCTCATTTTATCTCCCTTTATTGTCATAAAATCAAACCACTAAATTTTATTTTAGACTTTTGGGAGTATAATGACTAAACTGTATATAAAGTGCTTATTCCTGACTTTCAAAATTTGAGTTAGTGAGTTAACTCAACTGCTTTCAAATTTGGAATTTTTATGATTGTTTTAGGTGTGGGAATGACTAACACCTAGACATAATATCAACCCACATAGTTGTTTTAATAATATTCATTATGTTATTTCACCTTTACTATGTCATCATAATAGGGAGACATTAAATATCACTTATGACTGTATGTTTCCAGATAAGACCCAAAGAAGTTAGGTTCAGAAGTTTCGAATAAGAAACAAAAATCAAAAAGGAGCTATAGAACATGAGGGGTCCTGGTCAGAAAAATGATGTCATTGTACTCTCCAAAGTTAAGAAGTAGAACAAGATTGTCAAGGTTCTGGCAACAAATTAATTTTGTGGCCGTAAGGGAGAATGAATGATTGAGACATGTCAGCACGATACAAGGAGACCTCAAGGGAAAACCGGCGTTGATGTCATAGGAGGCATCTGCCGGTCCTGCTCATTTCACTGCACATCATTTTGAGCACCTGTCATGGATAATAATAATGAAAATGAACTCATTTAGGAAATGACTCTTTATCTCTGCATGGACAGATTGCAAAAGTTCATCCAAGGAGCAGTGTTTTAAATAGGTCCCTCAAAATTACAACATTGTTAGACCTAAGAATAGCTTATCTACCAGGCAAGTTTGCCTTTGGATAAAACCAAAATATATTCTAAACCAAGAACTGGTATAGCCAGTTCATTTTTAGAGAATATCTTGTTATATTTTTCCATTTTTTTTTAAACAAAAGGAACTCAGGACCTTTTAAAATAATAGGTTAGGAGATGTTTTGATTTGTTCTCTTCCCTGCCTTCTCAATTCCTGGGAAATAGGAAAGACTTTTTATGCAGTAATACTAATTTCTATTCATTTCACCTATGTCAAATGTATTCACAATTCTGCAGCACAAAATAGAATATAAATTACAAAAGAAATAGTGTGCTTTCTCATTTACATTTCTTATCTTCAAATTCTGACTTTCAGCACACGTTTGAATGTAGAATTTTAAACTGGACAGGACTGTAAGATCACCTTATCCTGGGCTTCTTATTTTACAGATGAAGAAACAAGCTTGGGAGTGACCTGTCCAAGGTCACAGGCAGCGTGAATGGCTTTTGACTGTCAGCTCAATACTTTCTTTATATTATACATCCTCTTAGACTCAATCACAGAAGAGAAAACTTGCACAGAATGTCATGCAAAGCAGAACTATTTTCTCAGTTATTTTTCTTTGGCCACAAACACATTTGTAATTTACATCAGAACCGAATATAAAACAGTGCTAGCAAAAATGTTAACATACTCTAGAATTTTAAGCATTGTCCTTCCTGACAATATACAGGAGCATACTGACTACTTAGAAAGGAAATTATACATTTAATTATACAAAGTTGACCTCACAATCAGCCATTACAAGGCCATATGAATTGTGGCATTAGGGGTGTAAAAATAGACCCTCGAGTTGGAAGAGGCCTTTGAGAGCCTCTTATCCAAGTTCACATTTTTATATGAATAAAATGCACCTCAGAGAGCTGTGTTGTCCTCTCCATTCTCTTGGTTAAACTTTCCCCTTTGAGGAAGGGCTCACATTTACAAGATAGCTGTTCAAGGTCAAGAGTACACATAGCTATGAGACAAAACAAATTTTCTACCCACATGAGAATCAAACCAATTTCTAGTTTTCATAAGCAGTGTCAGACTTTTATTAAGCCTTATCACAAGACATAGGTACAAGTTGAAATATAAAGAGATTCAAGAAGGGCTCAAATAATTCTTGGATATCATAGCGAATTTAGGAGATGCTAGACATGCTTTGACATATTGCAACACTATTTTGACAGAATATGATGATTAGGAGTACAGGCACTAACCAAAACTGTCTGAATTAAAATGCTGCTATGCCAATTTCTAGTTGTGTGAACTTAGCTTCTGTGATGAAAACAGGGATAAAGCTACTCCCAATCTCATGAGTGGTTGTGAGGATTAAGTGGGTTAATATACACAACTTGCTAGTGTCTGGACTGACACACCCGCATACAGTAATTATTAATCACTAGAGGCCTGGTGCACGAAATTCGTGCACTTGGGGGGGGGGTCCCTCAGCCCAGCCTGCCCCCTATCACAGACTGGGAACCCTCAGGGGATGTCCTCCTGATGGCAGTCTGGCCTCCCTCTGCGGGAGGTGACTGGGATGATCAGGGGAAGGTGCCAGCCCCATCACCCTGCTGCTGTGGCCACTGCCAAGGTGTTTTCATCAACATGGGCTCCACCATGAAAAAATGACAACTTTCTTTAGGCATTTTCAAGATGTTTCTTTCATAGGATATGACATTTCTTTCTTTCTTTCTTTCTTTCTTTCTTTCTTTCTTTCTTTCTTTCTTTCTTTCTTTCTTATCCTCACCTGAGGATACGTTTCCATTGATTTTTAGAGAGCTTAGAAGAGAGAGGGAAAGACAAAGAGAAACATCAATGTGAGAGAGACACTTCGATTGGTTTTCACCTGCATGAGTCCTGACCTGGGCCCCGGCTAGGGAGGAGCCTGCAACCTAGGTACATGCGCTTGATCAGAATTGAACCTGGACCCTGTGGTCTGCAGGCTGAGGCTCTATCAACTGAGCCAAACTGGCTAGGGCAGGTTATGGCATTTCTTAGCCCCTCCAGCAGCGGACATGAGTTTTTTCCTCCAGGAGTGAGGTGGAAAAACCCTAGATCACCTTCTTGGATTCTTATTACCCAAGTTACCAAGCACACTGCGAGTGGTGGCGCACAGGAAGTTTAGCCAATGAGCGGTCAGAAAAGGTATTTCCTCTGCAGCTCATGTGCAGAGGCCCCCCTGCATTGTGTCCACTGGGCTGGAGGCGTGCTGCCTGCCCAGACGCCCTCCCTCCCTCTGCGCCGGGGCACAGGATGCTGGCCTTGTTGCCGGGGTGATGATGCCAGCATCCTGTCCTGGCTGCTATGGGTGCCACCATCTTTGTATCGGAGTGATGGTTAATTTGCATGTTACCCTTTTATTAGATTAGATTACCATTATGATGCCATGGAAGGCCATCAAGCACTGTCCCAAGATATCTCCTGAGAGAATAGTGTGATTTAGTAGCAAGGAGTTTGGTTTCTGAAGTGTTCAAGTTGTAGCTCCTCTATATTATTATCTATGTGATGGGCAAGCCATTCACTTTCCTGAGATCATATACCTCTGCTGAATATGCTGGTAATATTGTTTTTCCTGTTGACCCCATGTGGGTAGTTGTGGAAATCAAGTGAACCAATGAGCATTAATATTCTTTCTGAAGAGTAAAGGTAATGACAAATGGCCACTATTATTTTTATTTTTTTCTGCTGCCTCCCTGTTAAGAGGTACAACACAGCTGGACAAAAGTTTTAAGTCAACATGTGAATTTAAGGATCCTACATATTCAAAATTTCTTTGTGGACTTGAAACAGCTTAAAAGGGTGGGGGTAGGGGATGGAAGCCTGGTTAAACAGTTAGCAACATTTATTGGATACTTACTCTCTATAGGACACTCTGAATAAAAGAAATTACATATAAACTATAAGATCTCTGAATGTGAAGTGAAAGTTTTATTTAAAAGTGGTATTCGAGTCTGTTCCAGGATGAAGGATACCAACTCTGACTGCAGTTTCTGAGTATAGTGCTGTAGGCCATGGTCCCCCAGACGCTGCTATCACTTCCTTCACTCGTATGAGATGGAGCCCAATCCCCCTCCCCTTGAATGTGGGCTGGCCTCAGTGACTATCTGGTTCAATAGACGATAGCAAAGGTGACTGGGACTTTTGAAGCTCACTTATAAGAAACCTTTTAGTATCTGTTTGTGTTTCTTAAAACACTCACTCTTGGGACACTCCCTCTTGGGACCCAGATGCAGAGGCCACATGTAGGAGCTAGCATTGACAGCTCCAGCTGAGCTCCAACCCAATAGCCAGCAGCAGCTGCCAGGCATGTGAGTGAGCATCGTGGATGTCCAGCCCAGTCAAACCTTCGGATGACTCCAGTCCCAGCTGTTGACTGTAATTGTGTGAAAGATTCCAAGTGAGGACTGCCCCAGCTGAGCCAGGCAACATACAGTAGCTGGGAGATGATAATAATAAATTATTATTTTAAGCCACTAGGGTAGTTCAGGGTAGTTTTCCTTTGCAGTAATAGATATGTGAAACACTATTTTTTTCTGAGGTAATTTTTAAATTGTGAATATTGTCAAGAAGTGGTTAATAAAAGTTTTCAAGTTTGATTTACCTGGTAACTAAAAAAACCCCAAAAACACATTTGGAAAGACAAATGTTTTATTATTGTTTAAAATAATAATAAAAATGCTATCATGTGTTGAGAACCTATTGAATGTCACTTAATGAGTACTTCTTATGCTTTTCCAGAGCTAGGGCTTAAGATCAGAATTATTTAAAAATCTCATTTCTGCCCAGCCAGTGTGGCTTAGTGGTTGAATGTTGACCTGTGAACCAGGAGGTCATGGTTTGATTCCGGATCAGTGCACATGCCCAGGTTGAGGGCTCGATCTCCAGTGGGGGTTGTGCAGGAGGCAGCCGATCAATGATTCTCTCTGATCATTGATGTTTCTATCTCTCTCTCCCTCTTCCTTCTTCTCTGAAATCAATAAAAATATATTAAAAAAATAAAAATCTCAGTTTTTCTCATTACACCACACAGTCCATTATAAATGTCATTGCCTTCAGACCAAAAGGATCAGTCATGAGGAATGTTGTACTTTTCAGGTAGGAAGTCCTCAACCCTCTAAGAAAGCAGCGTGGTTCATAGGAGAGTTTTTGGCTGTTGGCTCAGACCATGACACAGAGTAGGAGCTTCATAGATGGCTTTAGCTTTGATACCTATGACCTGACTGGTTTTCCTCTAAATGTACCATGTAGCTCTTTACCAGTTTACTGCCAGAGAGTATCTAGCCAGTTGGAGGCTTTATCTTCCTCATAGCTTGGTCATTAAAATGTAATTATCATACTCACAATTGAAATTCAACTAAAAACTAAGTAAAATTCCCACTTTTCTCCTTTAAATATTAAGATCACATAGGACTGGCAAGATCATATAAGATTGGCAAGAGCCCCACTTCATCTTGAACCTCTCCTGATGCCATATTGCTCTTTGTTCACCCACTTGGACCACACTGGTCTCCCTGCTATTTATCTAAATCATTGGGCATGCTCCTGCCTCAAAGCCTCTGCGTGTGGTACTCTCTGCTTTCTTTAGGTCTCTGATCAAATGTTATATTGTCATTGAAGACTTTCCTGACCACCTTTTTAAAACAGCACAACTCCCTTCCTTTCCTCACCTCCTACTACCTAGCTTCCTTACCATGTTTTATTCTCATATTATCATCATCTGCTGAAGTATATGTTTTCTTTTTAATCCCTTTGGGTAGGAACTTGGGTAGAGACTTGGTTTTGTTTCATTGTATTTTCAGCACCAAGAACAGTGCCCCACAGAGCAGGAGCTGCAAAAGTGGGTATTATTGAGTGAACTAGAGACCCGGTGCATGAAATTTGTGCACTGGAGGTGGGGATCCCTCAGCCCAGCCTGTGCCTTCTCGCAATCTGGGACCTCTCAGAGGATGTCAGGCCTAAACCGGCAGTCAGACATCCCTCTCACAATCCAGGACACTGCATGCACCAATGACCATACTTTTCATACAGGTGAAAGGCATCTTGCTGTTATATGGGCAGCTACATTTTTTTTGCCCTGATTAGAAAAAGTAGTACATAACACGATCCTTCTGAGGCAGTAGTAACATTTTCCCCATCTTATGGGTGGAAAAACTGAAGCAGAGAGAAGTTAAGTAATTGGCTTTGTCACATAGTTATAAGTGTCAGAATCAGGGCTGACTACAAAATGTGCAAGCCAGAGTGCCTGCATGTCATTGCTGCATCACCCTGTTTTTTCACTGTTAGAGTAGTCTTGCCAGGTTTTAATTTTTAAATCTAAGAGACTGTTCTCAATATATAGGGTAGGGTCCCTAGGCCAATGATCAGGGCCATCTGTGGGGAGACCGGAAGGCGGAGCAATTGGGGTCCCTCACTGACATCCGCCTTGGCTGGCAGCCTGGCACCACCTGTTGGCCAGCCCTGACCCCCCCCCCATTACTGCCACTGGTCGCCTCCCTCAGCATAGCGACTGGTCGTTCCACCGGTCGTTCTGCCATTCGGTTGATTTTCATATTAGGGTTTTATTATATAGGATGGATATCTATGATTCTGTAGTTGAGTTGGAGCACAGAAATGCCAACACAAGTATAGGAAGTGATCTTCCAATTATGTTTAAGGAAAGAGGCATTGGTTCACATTTTGGGCTTTGCCAGAAGGAGAAGAAAACCGAAAACACTGAGAATTCTTGGAAAAAAAGGCAGTTATGGGATTGATCTTAGCGTATATAAAGTGGTTGTAAAGATCTTTGCTGCAGGGTTGGTTAGGAGCCCTGGGGCCCCACATAGCCCTCAGGAGGGGCTGACCCAATGACAGGCACTAGAGCAAATGAGGGAGGAACCTCCAATCTGGGTCCCAGAATTAAGTCAAAGCCAGCTGCAAACAATAACAGTTAACACGCTGCAATGGTGATTAAGTTCTACCTATGTTTTGTATGAGACTTTGACTTGGTAAACACTATGTGCGTGTGTTTTTAACTACATTTCACAGCTACTTTAAGAAAGGGCCAATTTTTGTAAAAATGGATCAGATCTATGTTGCTTATAAGCAACTGTACTTATGGATATTTCTGATCACTTGAATCCAATTTCTATACTGAGGCATCACCAGCTCTTAGAAGAAGGATGCTAAAATGGAAGAGAAGATCCTTCTAGAGCAGTGATGGCGAACCTATGACACGCGTGTCAGAGGTGACATGCGAACTCATTTTTTTGGTTCATTTTTCTTTATTAAATGGCATGTAAATATATAAAATAAATATCAGAAATATAAGTCTTTGTTTTACTATGGTTGCAAATATCAAAAAATTTCTATATGTGACACAGCACTAAGGTTAAGTTAGGGTTTTTCAAAATGCTGACACGCCAAGCTCAAAAGGTTCGCCATCTAGAGCAAAAGTGCTCATGGTATAAAGTTAGAAGTCTAAAGTCATAAAGTCATGGCAAACAAACATCATTAGGCTAAAGCAGTGGTTTTCAACCTTTTTCATTCCATGGAACACAGAGACTAATTACTAAAATTTTGCAGCAAATCAAAAAAATATATTTTTTTGCAGATGACAAAAAAAGAGGTATAATTTTGATTCATTTACACTGAACAGCTATTGTTATGTTGGCTGTTATCATTTTTTTATTTGACAATCTAAGGGAAAAGAGACCAGTGCCCCTAATTAAATGAGGGTATCATGTTAAGTGAAATAATACAAACAGAGAAAGAAAAATACCATATAATTTCACTTATATGTGGTAATTGAGAAACAAAATAAATGAACACACAAAACTGAAACAAACTCATAGATATAGAGAACAAATTAATGGCTGCCAGATGGGAGAGGCTTTAGGGAGGGTTAAAAAATGGGAAGGGATTAAGATATATAAATTGTCAGTTATAAAAACAGTCACAAGAATGTAAAGTACAGCATAGGGAATACAGTCAATAATATTGCAATTATGTATGGTGTCAGTTGAGTACTAGACTTATCTGGTGTGATCACTTCATAAGTTATATAAATATCTAATCACTATGTTGTACACCTGAAACTAATATAATAATATAATTTTGTATGCCAATGGTAAATGAAAAATAAAAAGATTAAAAGAAAAACAAAAAAGTCTCCAAAGAACAAAAAAATAGTACATATCTTCCATCATGACAGCTTTCTAGGTGACCACTAGCCTTCTTTCAGCAGCCAAGACTTAGGGATTGTACTGTTTCATCGCTTCCTGGTCAGTGTGCTTCATCTGGACCGGTGGTCGGCCCCGCCATGGTGTCTTCCTGTGAAGTTTTGTGCTCTGTGCTCTCCTTCATCTGGTTGTATCTGCATCCATCCATCTGAAAACTTCATCTGTAAACTCAGGAGACCATGTCTGATACACAGAGAAGGCTGTTTAATGTATTAACTTGGCTTTGCTTGCCTCTAAATTTTTTTATTCCATGTGAGTTTAATTCTGCGGGTTTCATTTTGTGCTTTTGGGTGGAAGAATTATAGTAGATGTCATTTATCATTCCATCTCTTAGCACAGTGTTCAGCATATAGAGATAACATAATATGATTAATAATATTTAAATATATAAGGGGCTGACAAAATTTCCCCAAGAAACTAGAGCCAAACCTCAAATATAATATGATAAATCCCAGAACTTACAACCAGAAAGCAGAGGCAAATTTACTTAGAAAATTTGCTTCTGGTTATGGGTACTGAGGATTCTAATAAGATATGTGACTGCAGAGAAGTAAAGGAAGCATGTGATCATTCAGTTCCTTTGAAAACTACATTATGTCATTGGGGGGTGGGGGGAAGAACAAAACTCCCACACAGCAAGTAAGCTGGAATTAAATTGAACCTTCTAAATTATTAAAGGGATTTGACTCAGAGAGTTGGATCTGGTTAAGCTTCCAGAATATGTAAACAAACAAAACCAGATAAGAAAGTATAAATGACCTAGTCAATTAAATTTCAGATAGTCTCACCAAATGAACAGGGGTGGTCATCCCTCAGAGAGCGTATCAGAGTGCCAGGGAAGGGTTGTAGATTTTACCCATGTCTCGTACACAGTCACTTATAAAGACACACAGTTAACTGGACTAGTAATTTCATTCTAGCTATCAGATAACAAGGAAAACCTAAAAATAAAAAAATGTCAAGTGTAAGGCAAGATTTGGGTCAGGAACTTGAGACTTCAATGTGGGCGAGTCTTGTCCTTTAAATCATAATAGAAAGACAAATTAAAACCAGGTTACAGAGATATAGAGAATGAACCCTTATGTCAATACCATGCATTGAACTCTATTATCTTATTTTGCAGCAAGTGCACTAAGAATGCCACAGGTCAAAAATTTAGTGACAATAAAAAAGATTAATTTGCTGGGAAACCTCCTGTGTGCCAGGCAATGCAAAGGATGTGGAGATACTGAGATAAATAGGAGTCTTTGCATTAAAGGAACTCATAGTTTATGTGGGAGGGAAATGTAAACAGATAAATTATAATACAATTAGAGGCCTGGTGCACAAAATTTGTACATGGCGGCGAGGGTGGGAGAAGGTCCCTCAGCCTGGCCTGCACCCTCTCACAATCTGGGCTGCTGGCTCTTAACTGCTCGCCTGCCTGATTGCCCCTAACCACTCTGCCTGCCTACCTGATTGCCCCTAACCAGTCGCCTGCCTGCCTGATCGCCCCTAACTGCTCCCTGGGGGGCGGGGCCAGCCTGGGAGAGGGGCTGTGGTGCTCTGGTCTCTGGGCTTTTATTATAAAGGATAAGCCCTTGAAGACTTTCTGAATAAAACTCAAGCTTCTTCTTTTTTATTTTTAATATTTATATTACTTCTTTATTTTTTATTTTAAAATTCAAGCTTCTTGAGAACATGAGGCATTTAACATTATTCCATATTCCTTACAGAGAGCTAAGCATGGCAAACACAGCAAATACTTAATACCTATGGGCTTCTATAGAAACACTTTCCAACCAGGAATGTTTTTATAGGCAGTCTCCAAAAAATTGAACTGGAAAACCTAAAAGTAGAGTGCTCAGATTTCAGGCATCAGGTGCTATTAGCAGGATTTCTAGCCCAATTAAATTCTAATTCTGAGCTCTTAACAGTCTGGACAAACTGCCCTTCACCATCTCCAAAGTTTCTTATTCGTCACTATCCCCATTTTCCTCCGCTTCAAACCAAGGTAACAAATGAAACCTTTATTTTTTTTTTTTTTTATTTTTTTGGAGGGGGGGAACAAAATCTTTTATTTATTTATTTATTTATTTATTTATTTATTTTTTAAATTGTTTTATTGCTTAAAGTATTACAAAGAGTATTACATATGTCTCTCTCTCTCTCTTTTTTTTTTCTCCCCTGCCCTTGACAATCCCCTGGACAAACGAAACCTTTAATTCTGATCTTCCTCTCCCCAAGGGAACAGCAAATCTCAATTGAAATACTTTTTCCCACCAGAAGTCAAGTCCAAATACTGCGAGGCCGAGGACTATAGGGCTGATTATGTACATGCGCAATAACAGGCTCACATTCTGGCAGTAGGCGCCCTGGCATCCTCCACAATCCCACAGTCCCACAATCCGCTGGTCGCATACTTCAGATTTTTCTAGCTCCTCCTTAAGTGGTGTTTCCTTCAGTCATGTTGCAACATCCAGGGCCACTAGTTAGAGAGGATTTTTCTGTTCTTTGAGGTTGATAGCTGTGTACTATCTGGAATCAGTGATGTTTTCGGAGTCCTGCGGATGCCATGAACATGTTGGTCCCAAGCGCACTCATGAAACAACCGCCCATTCAGTCCATGGCTGGCGCCTTCCTGGTTCGGAATGAGAAAGGTACTGTGCTGAGCCATTTCCAATGGGATCTTCCTCTTCCTTCCCCAGCACACTCCAAACCTACTCCGGCGGACCACCCCAGCCCCACAGATCCTTAAGACCTTCCCCCCTATTTCTTCGACTTTCCCCCATCAAACTTGCACCCTATCGTGTTGCCTAGGAGCGCCCCTAACTGCTCCCTGGGGGGCCTGGGCAAGGGGCTGTGGTGTTCTGGTCTCTGGTCATTCCACTGTTTTGGTCGCTGGGCTTTTATTATATGGGATAGGATGCTGTAAGTGCTGTGACATACATAAGGGGAAAACAAGAGGTCTTGCAAGGTTTGGAAGTGCCTTCTAAATTTTAAAGAAACATGGTATTACTTTTTAGAAGAGTTTAAATCAAGTGTGTTTTGTTATTTGAAATGTGTAATGAGTCTCCTTTAACCATGTCCTAATCAGGTAAGTAAAAGTATGCAGTGTTTGAATACAATAGAGAGAGAATTTCATTTCATCGTAGAGTTGTGTCCAAGAATTGGCTGGTGATTCATGCACTGGAAAGACTGACACAGTCACGTAGGCTGAGCTCCCCTCTGATCCAGGAATGTCCCCTTCAACGCACTCACTTGTGTCTTTCGGGCTTCTGAACAAATCCAGGGGAACGCACTCCCTCGGTGTTAGTTCCTGTAGGAGGGAGAATTCTTTATACTGAATGACTCGGAGTCCCCTGCTGGGTCTTTTCCCTTTGTGCTGGTAATTTTATCCTCTGGAAAAATGAGTTTAAGCCCAATATATCATCCACAGGGTAACCTTAAAATATAAGTATGCCTCTACTCAAGCTTTTTCTTAAAAAGGCAAGACATCCCTGTTTTCTTCAAACATTTCTTTTGGAGCATTGTTTCCAGATTCCTTCCTCCAGGTGAGGACATTCTTTGAATTTTCTCTGTTCTGTTAAACCCCTGAAGCTTGGCAGCTGGGGCTCACTCTGCAGGGAGCATCCTTAGTACGTAGTCTTCTTTGCTGGTTGGTTTTTCTTTTCCTAGAAGTCATCCCACATTGCTGCTACCATGTGTCCCAGCTGGGATAGGATTAGGTATCCCTTCTTTGTATTCTTTCCCCTCCTTGTGTAAACCTCTTTAATACTTTAGCTTTAAACTCCAATGTGCCACTTTAGTAGATTAGATTGACCACATTCAAAACTCTTTTTTTTCTAAGCTGAAATTAAAGCAGGCCAAGAGGTCCATTCAATTCCCTATCACCTATTGACCCCAACCTTGAATGTTAACATTAAGGGGCAAGGAAGTGCCTGTCCAACACCGCCCCCACCAATGTCAGGGAATGTTGGTCTCCAAAGTCCAGTGCTGAGCTGGACTAAGATGTGGCCTGGCCAATGTCTCCAGCCTGGCAGTCACATGGGAAAAGGACAAAGTGTCCAAAGAAAGGAACAGGGACTGGACCTGCTTCTGGTAAATTTATCAATTTACCTCTGTGTTTGCTTGGGTGGCAGAGGAAGATAAGCCATGGATGGGACTTTCCCAATATTTGAAAGCTGTACTCCTAGAAAATGTGGCCCCCAATGTCCTAGAATCTGACCAGGCAGAGCAAGAGTTTTCTCTCTCAGGGGTAAGGCTGAATTCCTTTTTTGAGAGGACAGTGTAGAGGACAGTACTGTGTTATAATCACCTGCTTACTTGTCTTCCTCCCTCACACAACTTGAGTTTCTTTTCTTTTTTTTTTTAAAATATATATATATATTTCTTTATTGATTTCAGAGAGGAAGGGAGAAGGAGAGAGATAGAAACATCAATGATGAGAGAGAATAATTGATTGGCTGCCTCCTGCACGCCCCCTACTGAGGATTGAGCCCTCAACCCAGGCATGTGTCCTTGGCTGGAATTGAACCTGGGACCCTTTAGTCCGCAGGCTGACACTCTATCTATTGAGCCAAGCCGGCTAGGGCAGAACTTGAGTTTCTTGAGATATTTTAATATTGAGCATTTTGAGGAACACTTTATATATTTAAAGAGCTAGTAGAATTGTAGTATTTAGTAGAAACTCGTGGTATTTGCTTAGTGAGTTACTCTTTTATCATCTAGTCTGTTAGAGTAACTCTTAAGAAGTACCTGGAATTAAATGAAACACCTCATGTGTAATGTACTCTACAGTGGGACTCACTCCACTGTTGCTCTGGATCTGTTACTCTGCAACCTTGTGAGGGTTTGTTATCTCTGTTTGTGATCAGAAGCTAGTCCAGCACTGACCAGCAATTTATAAATGATTGTTATCTTGCTTTGTAGGACAGCCCTGTGCCAATAGACTCCATAATCATCCCGTCCATCAAACTTTCTTATTTTTTATAAACACTTTAAAGTATAAATTCAATAAAGCAGAATTATTTAAAAATTATACAGTGTTATATAATAAATTAATGTTATTTTATACATTTAAAACTAAACAGCTCTTATTTGTCCATATATTATCATTCATTTATTTCATCAATAATTATTGAATGACAATAATGTATTTGGCACATAAGATAAGAAGAAAAAGTACCTAGCATAGAATTTGACACATAGTAAGTATTTAATAAACACTCCTTAATGTTATATCATTTAATCCTCACAATAATACTTTGAGGTAAGAATTCTTATTACCATATTACATAAAATCACATGGAAACTCAGTGAGTTTGAGTAAATTTACTCAAAATTGCAAAGCTAGATAAATTCAGAGACTGGATTTATGAGATATGCTTCTGACCCCAATACTCATTACATTATATCACAACTGTCTTTTCTTGAGATGAGTAATAGATAATATGCTAGTTTCAGATGGTAGTGGGTCTTGAGTGCTAGCTAAGAGGGCTTGGGTTTTATTCCATATTCAATGATTCATTCATGTTTGACTCTCTGTTTATTGGCTAAATAGCATTTCTCACTCTTGCTTGAACTTAAGACTTTTTAAAAATTCGTTATTGTTTAAAGTATTACATATGTCTCCTTTTCCCCCCATTGATCTCTCCCCAGTGGTCCCTGCCCCCAGCACATAACCTCACCCCACTACTGTCTGTGTCCATGGGTTATGCTTAGATGCATGCATACAAGTACTTTGGTTGATCTCTCACGCCTCCGCCCCTCCATTCCTTCTGAGTTTGGATGGTCTGTTCAATGCTTCTATGTCTTTGAATCTATTTTAGTTCATCAATTTATGTTGTTCATTATCCTATATAATAAAAGCTTAATATGCTAAGTGCCCAACTGTTTGACTGTTTGCTCCAAACGGTAGGTTAGCTTGCTGCTGGAGTCTAGCCAATCAGGTCTGGGCGAGACAGCCAGACATGCCTTGGAGCCCTGCCAGGGTCCCTCCCCAGCCCTGATCATGCACCCGTGGGGTCCCTAGGCCTGGCCTGTGCCCTCTGACAATTTGGGACCCCTTGGGGATGTCAGAGAGCCAGTTTTGGCCTGATCCCCAGAGGCCAAGCCGAGGGACCCCGCTGATGCACGAATCCCTGCACCAGGCCTCTAGTATTACACAAATAAGTGAGATCACATTGAAGACTTTTTTTTAAAATATATTTTATTGATTTTTTTACAGAGAGGAAGGGAGAGGGGTAGAGAGTTAGAAACATCGATGAGAGAGAAACATCGATCAGCTGCCTCCTGCACACCCCCTACTGGGGATGTGCCTGCAACCCAGGTACATGCCCTTGACTGGAATCGAACCTGGGACCCTTGAGTCCACAGGCCGACGCTCTATCCACTGAACCAAACCGGTTAGGGCACATTGAAGACTTTTGATAAAAACATCCAATCATCAGACTCTCCCTTGTAGGTTCTGATTCTGTGGGTCTTGGGTTTGGCCTTAAATTCTGCATTCTTAATGAGTCCCTCCCACCCCCGCCCCCCAATAAGCATCTCATCAGGCAATAAAATTTTGGAAAATACTGGGTCAAAAGATTCGTTTGCTTATTATAATTGTTTCCGTTTTTCTTGACTTGATTTACATATAATCAGATGTCACCAGAAGAAAGCACATAGTTGAATACAAAGACTTTCTATGAAGGTCCACAGAAGCGGCCTGATTGCCAGTGGGCTCTGGATCCCTTGTGCAACCTGCAGCAGATACAGTTGCCTGTGCTGCAGGTCACTTGATGCGCAGAATGACTGGTCATGCAACTCACAGCCAATCTTAGGGGATGGCTACATACTCCCCATGAAGTGCCAACTTTGGGACACATGGGGTGAGGTATTGATAATGACACATCTGAAGCTCATTCTAAAAAGGGAACTTCTAAAACAGCTCTTCATGGTGAGGCTACAGAGAGACCATAGTCTTTGCAGTTGGAAGAAACACAGAATAAGCGGACATTCCTCTTTGAAGAGCCTGACTATTCTAATACAGTTGTTTAAAATAACATTGTGTTTAATGTGTAAGAAATCTCTTGTGGGGAAAGGTCATACACCTAAGTGAGGGGGCAGAAATAGAGCATGTCTAAAGCTCTTTGTGATTTGTTCAGATGAACACAGGAGGAGTAGAGAGCATTGCTTTTGCCTTTTGGCCAGTGTTAAAGACAAAAATATTCATGACACTTGTTAAAGATAGTAAGGTATTTTGCTTAGCATAATGCTCTCCAGTCAGAGAAAGATAAATATCACATGATCTCACTCATTTGTGGAATATAATGAACAACATAAACTGATGAACAAAAACAGATCCAGAGACAGAGAAGCATCGATCAGACCGTTAAACCTCAGAGGGAAGGTAGGGGAGGGTGGGGGTTAGGGGGAGAGATCAACCAAAGGACTTGTATGCATGCATATAAACATAACTAATGGACACAGACACCAGGGGAGCGAGGGCATGAGTCGGGGGGTAGGGGGGCAATGGAGGGATATGGACACATATGTAATACCTTAATCAATAAAGAAAAAAACAAAATATAAATTCAACAAAGTATAAGAGAACTTCTGTAATAAAAGAACAAGCAAATTAAAACATGAAAAAAAAGATAGTAAGGTAGTTTTAATTCAAGACTATCTCAATAGGTATAGGGCCTATTACAATGGGATTTTCTATTGGAGTAGCGAGAGTGGGCTCAACTCCAAATACAGCATGGGCAAGTGGGAATTTTTAACCAAGAAACAGAGCAGGGGTCAATAGATGGAAAATTACTAAGAGGAAACATCATGGGTGGTGTGGGGGGAAGATTTTGGTTAAACTGACCTAACAGTATTCTTGCAAAAGCAACACCAAGGTGATCAGACATCAGATGGTAGAGGATGAGGAATCCAATCAAATATGAGGGTGATCAGATATTGAGGGTGAGGGGTTCTTGTTAAACTCTTAGCAAGGTTTTTTGCTAAAACTGAATTTTACAAGGAAGTACACAGATGGGCCTATGAGAAGGTTCAGGAGCTTGTCTAGAGTTTTGTTAAGCAAATAATCTTTGTCACTAGCATATTGCAAAGAGGAAACAGCTGTTTTCATCTTACCCATCAATCCCTCCCTGAATTCTTGAATGCTATGGATCAAGTTGCTACTGGCACTGGAAACCAATCCCATGAAAGTGAATGTGATCCATGTATGATGAGCAGGAATGAGCAATGTTTGCTCTGCTGGCCTCAAGCCAATTGCTGCAACCCCAGAGTGATCACTGCCATAGCATTGTCAGAAGATGTGAAAAATGAAGAGAGAGTTTCTTCCTGGGTTTAGAAGCCATAAGACTTTCAAAAATTATGTGTCAGATATGTGTGGCTTCTACAGAAAAAAGAGAAAAAGTGGTTTTTTTTCTTCTCAAGGAAATACAATGATTTACTCTTTAGAATTTGGGCAATGCATTCAGAAAGCAGATTTAAAGAAAAAGAAAAATTGATGTAGTAAAACAGAAGCAATTAGCAACAGTAATGGTATTTTTGCAGTTAAGGATTGTAATCCATTAAGTAAATGCAGAGTCTAAGTCCCCAGAGCCAATGAAGCAGAGGCCAGACTGATTCAAGAAGAGGGCACTGTGGTCAGGGTGGAAGAGGGTGACCTGTAAGTAGATGGGAAGAGCCAAAGGAGAACCATGCCCCTGATTCCCATGTCCTTGGCTTGGATTACAAATCCCTGGTGAGGGTATGCTGTTGATTAAGCCAAGAATCATGCCTATGTGACTCTGGTACACATAATTATAAAAGCACAAACATCTTTTTAAAACAACTGTGTTCTGAAACATATTTATTTTACTCATAGTATTTTGGGTCCTCTCAAATAATTTCTTTGCTTCTAACTTCTCCTCTATTCAAGAACATTTACACAAGCAGACAATCTCAGATCTTGGAGGAATTGGTTAATCATGTGGAGGTCACTATTGTGGAGTCCAAATATTGGACATCCAGGCCACCCTTGCAAGACCTTTGGTCCCGTCCAAAATATTCATGTGTATACTTGTTCCATGCCAAATGGTCCTTGGTATTTGGGCCTGCCCAACATGTCCATGCTTAGAAAATATCCCTGGGTTCAAATATCCTGTAACATTTATTTATACTTTTGGTTTACAGGATTATATTATGTTTTATTGGTCAAATCATTGCATCTTGGATGCATTGCCAATAATAATGCTTCTGGCCTCAGCTGCCTAGCATCAATAACATTTTAACAAAGTTGGTTTGCCTTATTGAACACATCATGGGCCAAATGTCTCCTTGGACTTTTGGGCAGGACCAAATGTCCACTAATCCCAGGCCACTTGTTCCTTGCACCCATCCACCCCAGAATGGGATGTCAACATGAACTTTTCCTATGTGGGAAGTAACAGGAGGAAAAGGGTAACATTGGGGTTTAAAAACTATTTTACTCCTGAACCCAAAATTTCCTTTGTTTTATCAGATACATTGCAGTCTTCATATTTTTTCACACAGCTGGTATTATAGCCCGTATAAACATTTTGAGACCGGAACACCATCTTTGTATATTCCAGAGCCCTTATTCAGAGTAGGACACATAACAGCTACTTAATAAACATTTATTGAATAATGGTTAACTCTGGAGAAATTTTTTATTGTAGAAGCAGGCACAGCTGAAGTAGTTCATAAAACCCAAATTGGGCTCACTAGCACTAGATCACATTTCTTTTGCTGTTCTCATATTTGAGGGGTAAAATAATCCCACAAAGTTTTATATTGTCAGATATATTCCTCCACTAGTTTATATTCATAGAGATCAAAGAGACTCCACAGACCTCCTCGGAAAAGACATCCTCCAAATAGTAATTTCTCCTTCTGTGGATGGGATCCTGCATAATAAATGTTCTCTGACAGCTGCAGGAGCTGAGCAGCTATAATTAATGTTACAGAACCCAGCAGAGTTCATTTAATCAAGTCTGTAATGGTGGTATTGACTGTAAAATCTAATGAAGTGATACTAAACATAGTAGATTTGAGATTGGAGTGGGAGTGTTCAAAGACATGCTTGATGCCATTTTTGCCTAAACCATGGTTAAGGACAAAAGCACAAAAAGTTGGGACAATGAAAAATGTTGTTTTTATTTTGAAAGTAATTTTTACTATTATTGATTTAAGCAGACTCCTAAAAGCTACTACTCAAAACCTGTTTGCTCTCAATGTAAACAGGGAAATTTCATCCTCTAAAGAATTAAAAACAAACTTGACTCTTCAGGGGTTCATGTGAGATCTGAAAAAAAAAAGTTCTTATAAAACCTGCCATAACTGGACATTTAGTCATGAAATGAAAATAGGTAAATGGATATGGTTAATGCAAAGGAGAGTTGAGATGAGTGCACGCATGATGTTGAGAGGAGAAGAAAAGAAAATGATCATGAGAAATTTATCAGAAGGCTTTAGATCAGCGGTTCTCAACCTGTGGGTCACGACCCATTTGGCGGTCGAACGACCCTTTCACAGGGGTCGCCTAAGACCATCGTGCATATCAGATATTTACATTATGATTCATAACAGTAGCAACATTACAGTTATAAAGTAGCAACAAAAATAATTTTATGGTTGGGTCACAACATGAGGAACTGTATTTAAAGGGCCAGAAGGTTGAGAACCACTGCTTTAGATGGAGGAATTTCCCAAGCAATAAGATAAAGAGCAAAACGAAAATGTAAAAAAAGGCAGCATGTGTATGTAAGCTGTAACAGGGGGGGGGGGGGGGAGATGTATGGTGTATTAGTTCAGGAGTCAAGATGGAAAGTCTTCAGTCTAGTAGCAGTGCCCATTTGAATTTTTAAGAGTAAATGACCTCGACCGAAATTGTGAACAATAAACTGGATCTTTGCAGAAAAAAAAAATGCTGAGGCCCAAATCAAGGTAATAGAACGAGAAGCATGGAATAAAATGACTCAATCCTTTGAAATATAAAGTAGTTATCTGCAAATATTAGTGTATGAAATAGCTTGGAAAGTTTCAGTGAAGGATAGAAGAAATTTACAAGATATCAGCATGGAATGTAATAGTTTATTTCCATATCATTAAAGGACCTTCATAGCTTTAACATCCCAGTCCATGAATACAAATAAAATTGCACAAGCATTTGTAGAGGCTAGAAAAGAACAAGGAGGAATAAAGCACTTAAGACACAAGATTTTTCTATCTTTCCACAACATTTCTCTGTTAAAAAAGCTTTCTTCATTTATGAGTATCCTGGATTAGAATAAAGATAATGTGCCTTTTTTCTCTTCCCTGTTCTTTAAAGCAGTCAAATATCTCAAGTCACCCATTAAGGTCTCATTTATATTTTTAAAGCAAAATAACAATTTTATGCCTTGATTAGGTTGTCCATATGTGTTCACATTACTGAGTCAGAGAGAGCTGACCTGGGGCAGGAGAAGCAGTAGCAAATCCATCCTCAGGAAACTTCCTGGGATTGTCTCCCTCCCTCCCTCCCTTCCTCCCTTTCTTCCTTCCTTCCTTCCTTCCTCCCTCCCTCCCTCCCTCTTTCTCTCTTTCTCTCTCTCTCTCTCTCTCTCTCTCTCTCTCCCTCCTTCTCTCTCTCTCTCTCTCTCTCTCTCTCTCTCTCTCTCTCTCTCTCCCTCCTTCTCTCTCTCTTTCTTTCTTTCTTTCTTCCTCTCTATTTCCTTTATTTCTTCTTTTTATGATTGTCAGATAAGTTACAGGACACCAAGTTAAACCTGAACTCCAAGTACTCAACAAAAATTTTTACAATATAAGTATATCACATAAAATATTGAAACATAATTATATTATAAAACCACTTATTGTTCATCTAAAATTTAAGTTCAAATAGTGTCTTGCATTTTTTAAAATTGTGGTAGAATACATATAAATATAATTTACCATATTAACCATTTTAAAATATACAGTTTAGTGGTATTGGGTACATTCATTTTGTGCAACCATCAGCACCATCCATTTCAGAACTCTTTCCATTTTGCAAAACTGAAACTCTATACTCTTTAAGCAATAATTCTGTATTTCTTCCTCTCCCTGCAGCCCCTAGCAACCACCATTCTATTTATGTCTCTCTGATTTGACTACTTCAAGTATTCATATAAGTGGAATAATTTGTCTTTTTTTGTGACTGGCTTATTTCACTTACCACGATGTACTCAATATTTAGCTATGTTGTAGTATAAGTCAGAATTCCCTTCATTTTAAAGGCTAAATAATATTCCATTGTGTATACATACCACATTTTGCTTACCCATACATCTGTTGATGGACACTTGGGTTGTTTCCACGTTTTAGCTATTGTGAATAATGTTGCTATGAAAATGAATGTTAAAAATCTATTCAAGACCTTGTTTTTAATTATTTTTTGGGTTTATAGCCAGAAGTGAAATTTCTTTATCATATGGTTTTAAATTAACTAATCTTGTTTTAATTTAAAACATTTAAAAATTTTAAATTAAAACTTTAAAAATTAGAAAAAATTGTAAACATTTTTAGGAACCTGCTCACAATAATGTTACCCACCAAGGTCCTACCATTTTACATAGTTCACCAACAGTGCACAAAAGTTTCAATTTCATTTCTCAAATCCTCATCAACACTTGCTATTACTGTTTGTTTGTTTTTAATAGTAGCCACCTTAATGGATTATAAGGTGGCATCTCATTGCAGTTTTGTTTGCATTTCCCTAATTATTAATGAACCTGGCATCTTTTCTTGTGTTTTTTCGGTCATTTGTGTATCTCTTTTGGAGAAATGTCTATTCAAATCCTTTGCCTATTTGAATGCTGTTATTTGTATTTTGTTAAGTTTTAGAAATTCTCTATATTTTTAAGATAGTAAACTCGCATATCCAATATTTAATTTTTCAGATATTTTTGCCCATTTAGTAGGTTGTTTTCTATGCTATTAATAGTGTCTTTTGGTGCACTTAAGTTTTTAATTTTTATTAAGTAAAATCTGTCTAGTTTTACTTTTCTTGTCTGTGCCTTTGGTATCACATCTAAAAAATTACTGTCAAATCCAATGCCATGAAGCTTTTGCTCTATTTTTTCTTCTAAGAATTTTCTAGCTTTAGCTCGTATATTTAGGTCTTTGATCCATATTAAATTAAGTTTCTTTTGTTGTATTTTTTAGTTAGGGAATTTTTTTTCTTTTAATCTTTATTGTTGAAAGTATTGCATAGGTCCTCCTTTTTCCCCCATTAACCTCTTCCAGTCCACTCCCATCCTTCCCAGCCCCTTGTTACCCCATTGTCTGTGTCCACAGGTTATACATATATGCATACAAATTTTGCATATGGTATTATAAGGGTTGAACTTTGTTTTTTTGCATGTAGTTTAAAATACATACATATATATATATATATATATATATATATATATATATACACATATATATATGTTAGAGGCCAGGTGCACAAAAATTTGTGCACTCGGGGGGGGGGGGTTCCTCAGCCTGGCCTGTGCCCTCTCACAGTCTGGGACCCCTCAGGGGATGACCTCCCTGGGGGATCAGGCATAAGCCGGCAGTCAGACATCCCTCTGGCAGCCCGGGAGCCCTCGGGGGATGTCCACTTGCCAGTGGGGAGCAGGCCTAAGCTGTAGTCGGACATCCTTAGCACTGCTGAGGAGGCAGGAGAGGCTCCCACCACCAACGCTGTACTGGCAGCCTTCAGCCTGGCTTGTGGCTGAGCAGAGCTCCCCCTGTGGGAGCGCACTGACTACCAGGGGGCAGCTTCTGCATTGAGCGTCTGCCCCCTGGTGGTCAGTGTGTGTCATAGTGACCAGTCATTCCCAGTCATTCTGCTGTTAGGGTCAATTTGCATATTATCCTTTTATTATATAGGAGTGCCTGGCCAACCTGGGTGAGGGGCTGATGACTGTTTGCAGGCTGGCCAAGCCCCCCAGTAGGGACCCTCACCCCATGAGGGTGTGGCCAGCCTGGGTGAGTCTCTGATGGCTGTTTTCAGGCTGGCCACAGCCCCTTCAGGGTGGGGGTCCCCACTGGGGTGCCTGGCCATTCTGGGTGAGGGGCTAAGGGCCGTGTGCAGGCTGGCCACAGCCCCTTCAGGGTGGGAGGTCCTGCTGAGGTGCCTGGCCAGTCTGGGTGAGGGACTGAGGGCCGTTTTCAGGCTGGCTAAGCCCCCCAGCAGGGGCCCTCACCCCATGAGGGTGTGGCCAGCTTCGGGAGGGGCTGATGGCTGTTTGCAGGCTGGCCACAACCCCCTGCCACCCAAATTCCCAGTGGAGGCTGGCTGGAAGCAGGTATCTGGGATTTGTTTATCTTGTATAATTGAAACTTTGTTGCCTTTAGAGTAGGCCACAGCTGGCTCAGGGCTGGTGGGAAGCTTGGCTTTCTCCATCGTCTGGGCAACCAAGCCTCCTGCTTGCTCCAGCTCCATGGCTGCTGGCCGCCATCTCGGTTGGGTTAATTTGCATATAGTCACTCTGATTGGCTGGTGGGCCTGGCTTCGGGTGTAGCAAAGGTACGGTCAATTAGCATCTTTGTCTTTTATCAGTGTAGATATATATATATGTGTATATATATATATATATATATATATATATTTTTAATATATTTTATTGATTTTTTACAGCAAGGAAGGGAGAGAGATAGAGAGTTAGAAACATCGATGAGAGAGAAACATCGATCAGCCGCCTCCTGCACATCTCCTACTGGGGATGTGCCCGCAACCCAGGTACATGCCCTTGACCGGAATCGAACCTAGGACCTTTCAGTCCGCAGGCCGACGCTCTATCCACTGAGCCAAACCGGTTTCGGCGATATATATATTTTTTATTGATTTCAGAGAGGAAGGGAGTGGGAGAGAGAGATAGAAACATCAATGATGAGAGAGAATCATTGATTGGCTGCCTCCTGCATGCCCCCTACTGGGGATCGATCCTGCAACCCAGGCATGTGCCCTTGACTGGAATTGAATCCAGTAGCCTTCAGTCCACAGGCTGATGCCCTATCCACTGAGCCAACCCGGCTAAGGCTTTTGCATGTAGTTTTCACATTACCATTTGTTGAAAAGACTATCCTTTCCCCTCACTGAATGGTTGTGGTACCCTTTTCACATAATTTGACCTTATATGCAAGAGTTTATTTCTGAGACAACTATTCTATTCCATTGGTCTATATATCTTTCTGTCAGTACCACACTGTTTTGGTTACTGTAGTTTTGTGGTTAAGTTTTGAAATCAGGAAGTCCTCCAACTTTGTTCTTTTCAAGGTTGTTTTGTTTTTTGGGGACCAGTTGAGATTCCATATAAGTTTTACAATAGAATTTTCAATTTCTGTACAAAACATCATGAGTATTTTAATAAGGATTGCATTAAATCTTTCTTTTTGTAGTTTGGACATCTTAACAATTTAAAATCTATTATTCTATGAATATGGCTCTCTTGACATTAATTTATGTCTTTAATGTCCTTCAGCAATATTTTGTAGTTTTCTTTGTACAAATCTTTTACTTCCTTGGTTAAATGAATTCCTAAGTATTTTATTCTCTCTGATGCTATGGCTTTTATTACATTGAGGTAGTTTCCTTGTATTCCTAGTTTGCTGAGTGTGTTTTTTTAATTATAATAGGGTATTTATTTTGTCACATTTTCTGCATCAATTGATATAATCATGTGTGTTTTTTCTTCATGTTTTAAATGAGAGTGTATTACATTGATTGACTTGCATGTGTTGTACTATCCTTACATTCCAGGGTTAAATCCTACTTGCCTTTGGTCTACCATTGTTTAATTTCATTTCTTCATGTTTTTAGTTATTTGTTTGCTTGTTTTTATTATATGATATCAAAGTCACTCTAAAGACAAAATATTGGCTATTACCTGTGGTGAGCAGAAGAATGAAGTTAAGTATACACTTATTCAACACAAGGTTATCATTTGTTAGTTTGAGCCATAAACAAATGAGTAAAATAATTTGGGGAATAGTTAATCTTTAACTTTGTTGGTCTTTTATATTTTATTTGAAGTCTCATCTGTTTAGCATTATTTAAAAAGTTGTAAACTATGATTTTCTTTTTAATTCTAGTTTTTATTTTTAATGATTTCTTTTTCTTTCATCTTTTATTTTTATTTAGATATTTTAGTATTAAATGTCTTAATATTTTTGTTACATTGAAAAATATTATTTTTTCTTTTTTTATTCTTGTTCTCTCATGTATTTTACTGATTTTGGATTTGCTTCTATAGTAGGCAGCAAGAGGCATAATTTAGGGAGACAGTAGAGGGACAACTCTCCCCATACGTAAGAGGATCAGTTCTTTTTTCTCAGATGAATCCTTAAATGCTTCCTAATGTTTCTCCCAGACCTTTCAAGTTCAGATGTTCAAAGAGTCTCATCCTTAAAGACTAGGGAGACCTATATCCTATCTTCTCTCAGAGTTATAATTTTTGTACAGATCATATAATCAGTATTTTACACTATCCTCATCTTATATGACCATTTTCTGGTTTAAAATTTCTGGATTCCTTCCTTTTGCTCTGTATTTCTGGATGTGTGAACACACACACACACACACACACACACACACAGAAACACTATGAGTCACTCTCTCCTGAAGACACTGCTTCCCCAATAGCCCTTTTTAAACAACTGGGCCTAGATGTGAGAAAGGCATTCTTCTGCACTCTTCTCTTCTTCCTTACTAATCCCCACCTCTCATTTTGATGCTGTGCCATCAAATTATATTAACCACTGTTTCATTTATTGCTATTATTTACTGACATTGGTGTTAGTTTTCCTTATATCTAGACAGTTTTGTCCCTGTGTCACCACCACTTTATAATGTAATTGTTGTCTTTATTTGTTGCAAGCCCAGTTATATAATTTGTAAACTCAATGCAAAATGAAAATATGATCCCTATTAAAAAAAGTATTAAGAATTTCAAGACAGAGACAAGCAAGATATTAAATGCAGTACAGGTGCCTTCTGAGCACAGGTCCCTGTGTGGTTGTACAGGTCACACACCCATAAAGCTGACCCTGCTTAGCTGGGAACTATTATTCCCTTTCCCTCTCATTTTCATGAACGAGGAATTTCTTTTGCTGTCTCTCTGTGAGTGAAGTATTTGAACTTTCTCTTCTCCAGGAAGGGAAGAGCAGCAGAGCTGACTAATAAGAGTTTTCATCCACTGGACCACATTTCATAGGGATTAGTGTGCTAAAGGTGACTGCCCTCACCTCTTCCTTGCTCTTTTGGATTGCTTCTGGTTGGGCTCAGGGAAGTCACCTTTCTCTTACAGGTTTGATGCAGTCAATCAGATCTTTTTGCTCATTGTCCACATATCAGTTCAATCACTGTGGCCCAGCACCCTCAATTAAGTTATTCAAGCGCGGTTTGCCAGCACAGTTTACCCAACAATCCTGTACATGGACAGCTATTGGGCACTGGCTTAGCCCACAAATAAAGCTGACACTTTGATCCCTATGTGGCTTCTATTTTTTGTGGATGTTTTCTATTACTATTAGAGCATCTAAGCTTGCTAATGTAATACTTTCAATCCAGGTTTCTCAGAGAAGTATTATGGCCAAATGGTTTCCCAATTGTTTTTTCCCCCTAATAGCATTCTCCTTTAAGAGACTTGAAAAATAAAAAAAAAGCGTGTCTGCCCACATTTATAGTTTTAGACCTTTCTATCTCTGACTGGCAGGAAAAACAATTTTGGCAGAGGTGAGCATAAGTCGACCCCCTTTGTTTCTGACAACCTCAGGGAAGGAAAAACATGACTGATAATAAGAGGTGTTTGCTTCAGGAGCAGCCCCGCTGACAGTCTCAGTCAGGCAATGACTTCCGTCCCGGTCTGTTTTTTCTTTTTGTTTTTTGTTTTTTTTTTACAAGTAATATTCTCTGAGTAAGCAGGAGGGACAACAGCAGCAGTTTGTGTTTTTTATGAAGTAAAGAAATTTTTCTATATTATTTCCTAAAATTTCAATGTATTCCCTCTGTTCAGACTGAGGGACTTTCAAGGATCCACACTGTGAGATGTGTCGTGTTTACGTGCAGGATGTTGTTGAGGTGGCAGTTCATTACATCACAGAGCGTCTTCTTTATGTGGGATGCAGGCAAGTAGTTTCTTGCTGGTGTTAATCATAATTGTGCTCCTTATGAACATCGAGTTTGTTTTTATATTCTGGACACTGATTATCTCTTTGCATTGCCCACCAAAAAGCCAGACTTGGCAATCTGTATCATACCTTGCAAATGTAAGGGTCTTACATTGTGTAAGCGAATTTAATTCTAACTTTATCTTACCTTTTCTCCTTATTGCCCCCCTTTTCTCACCTGCAGCTTCTTATTTTATGCCATTTTATATTGCATTTAACATGTCAGTTTAAATCCTTACTGGAATTGAGAAAGTTATGCTTAAGTAAATAGAAGAGAAATTATGAAAATACAGCATAAAATCATTTGATCTGTATACATAGACTTGAAGTCACAGTGATTTGAAATCAAGTGGATATGAAACGAGGCATTGGAAATTTAAATTTTATTCCCAAGCTCCATCACTTGTCATTTCTGTGGTCTTATAAATGTCTTATAAATACAGATTTCTGCTCAGAAAAAAATTTAGGACTTTGACATGATGTTTGGAGGCAATGTGAGGACTAATTTGTTCATGTGCAGCATAAATTTTAAAGTTGAGAGTATATTATTATTGTTAATCATGTCTTTGGGAGATAGGCAGGCTAGTTCTCCATTCAAAATTCACAAGCTGAATAGTAAATCTGCCCCAGTAAGTGTCCCTCACCTGTAACACACATCATTCACCAGCTAGAGCTGTGTTGGAATGACTGGTGCTGTGACTTTTCTGACCTAATTAAAAATTTACAGTGACTTTCTTTGAAGTATTTTATTCTTAATTTTTAGCTCGTCTTCAAAGGTATTATTTAGCAACATAACATTTACACAGAATTGCACACTGTCTAAATTATTACAGTTTTATAATGTCTTGATATCTGAAATATAAACTTCCAACTTTGTTTTTGTTCTTCTTCAAAAGAATATTGCTATGGGTGCTTCTGGCCTTCAGCACTTCCAATTAAATATTCAAATCAACTTGTCAATTTCTAAAAAATATTTGCTAAAATATTGATTTCGATTGCATTGAATCTATACATGAATTTGAGAATTCACATTATTGAATATTCCAAACCCTGATCATGATATATCTCTCTACATAAGTCTTTTATAGTTTTCCTAACAATGTTTTACAGTTATTTTTATTATTTTTTTAAAGGGTAGGGAAGAGCATGAATGTAGTCCCCCATGATCACAAATTATGCAGTTGAGTCTCCACATCTGGGGAAATTGCACATCTGGAGTGCAATGGATAAGCCTTCCTTGGGGATAACCACCTTAATCATGGTATCTCTCCTACCTGTAGGTGTATATAGTTATTTTTACAAAAGTCTTGCATATTACACTTACTTTATATTTATTCGTAGGTATTTGATGCTATATTAAATAATATTATAGTTTTTTTTCTTTTAAAAAATATATATTTTATTGATTTTTTACAGAGAGGAAAGGAGAGAGATAGAGAGTTAGAAACATCGATGAGAGAGAAACATCGATCAGCTGCCTCTTGCACATCTCCTACTGGGGATGTGCCCGCAACCCAGGTACATGCCCTTGACCGGAATCGAACCTAGGACCTTTCAGTCCGCAGGCCGACGCTCTATCCACTGAGCCAAACCGGTTTCGGCTTATAGTTTTATTATATGTTCATTTGTTGCTTGTATGTAGAAATAAATTGATGTTTTTATATAGATTCAGTTTCTAATGATCTTAGTAAATTCATTTATTAATCTAATAATTTATCTGAAGAGTATTTTCAATTTTCCATCTATATGATCATGTTGTCTATAAATAAGATGGCAGTTACATTTCTTCCTTTTTAATTTTTAATCCTTCTTTTTCTCAGTGCCTTGCTGCAATTTCTCACAATGCTAAATAAAAGTGGCAATTGCAGCCAGCTTTGTCTAATTTTTGTACAAACTTTGTGTCATAATTAAATAGGATATTTGCTGTCAGTCTTTTGTAGCTACTCTTTTTTTAAAAAATATTTTTATTGATTTCAGAGAGCAAGGGAGAGGGAGAGAGAGAGAGATAGAAACATCAATGATGAGAGAGAATCATTGATTGGCTACTTCCTGCACACCCCCTGTTGGGGATCCAGCCTATAATCCAGTCATGTGCCCTTGACTGGAATCAAACGCAGGACCCTTCAGTCCGCAAGCCGACCCTCTATCACCAAGTCAAACAGGCTAGGGCTGTAGCTATTCTTTATTAAATTACAGATATTCTTTTCTATTACTAATTTGTTAAGAGCTTTCATCATGAATAGATATTAAATTTGTCAAATGCTTTCTCTGCATCTGTGAAGATAATCACATGGTTTTTTTCATATACTTTGTTAATGTGTTGAAATACATTGATTAATAACCTAATGTAAAACACAAACTTTCATTCTTGAAATAAATCCAACTTGAGCATAATGTATTATTTTTTTATTGCTAGATTCATTTTGCTGATATTTTATCTAGGATTTTTACAGTTTTGTTGATGAGAGAATGACCTCTAACTTGCTTGCTTGTAAATCCTTATCAGGTTTAGTGTCATGGTTCTTCTAAATTCAAAGTACTACAAGTTGGGAAGTATTTCCTTTTATTGTGAACTGGAAAAAATTAATGAAGATTGCTGTTATTTTTTCCATAAGTACTTGGTAAAATTTGTTAGTTCTGGGGATTTCTTTATGAGTATACTAATACTTAGGGTATATTTTCTTATTTGTTTATATTTTTGACACAGATCTATTAGCAAATAAAGAAAACAGGATTTATAAACATATTAGATATACAATGTTTAAGGTAAAAGTGAGTGGAGTTATTTCTAGAACTTTCTTAGGAATATGTATATATGTCTGTATATATACATGCATCTATTATATACTCAAACTCTGAAGAATATGTATATATGTCTGTATATATACATGCATCTATTATATACTCAAACTCTGATGATTTTTGATCAAGGATGTGATGTGTTCAAAGTGATATTTTATGTAGGTTAATTTGGTGATGATGAGTCCAAAGAATTGGACAGCGCAGAAATTAGAGGTAGGAGCACCAATGGGAAGCTGTTGCAATAATTCAGACATAACGTTCCCAGGACTTGACTTTAGGTAACAAGTATAGAAATAATTAGGCAGACAGAAAGTTGGTAAAGGAAGAAGTAATAGGATCTGTGGGCTGATTGAAAGTCAAAGGTGAGGAAGAAGGACTCTTTGACAAGGAGTCTTGAGTCTAGGTGATAAGAAACCAAGAAGGTAAAAGTTACTCTCTAAGACATGATAGAAAACAAACTTTTAATGGGAACATATATCTTTTTCATTTTCATAAAGTTGGTAATATTTATCAAATTCCACCCATTTCATTTCCTTGCTGTTTATTTTTATTTCAGGACTTTGGTATCAGGCATAGACGTTTAGTCTCAGACCCAGGTCATTGTAATGTACAGCAGGGAAACTGTACATTTCAATCAAAAGCAGGTGGACAAGCCCATGTTAGAAAGCAATTACCCTTTTAACTGTCATCTTCTCTACTTGGGTGGTATTTCATTCTGAACTTCACAAGCAGAAATCCTTAGTAGCTTATCTCCCTCACATGTCTGTGCAAAGGAAGAAAAACCGATAAAAATTTAAAATTGTGGTGGGCTAATTATAGTAACTAAGTATGGAACTGGTAATTAAAATCCACATAACTGAATAAACATATCAGAATGTAATTGCAAATGGGGGTGATTACTTTGAAAATAAATCTATTCATCTGGAACATAGTAATATCAGAAGAAAGAATAATAACATGTAATTGATATAAGCGACATTCAACATCTAAATTTATTTATTTGAGGCATAAGTATTGACCAATGATAAACTTATGTCAATATTTTGTTTTGTTCAGTGTGCAGTACATTTTTATATTAGCTATTAAACAAGTCATTTATCACTGTGCTATCTACCATCTCTTTTGAGGGTGTGTTAACAATATGCAATGAGAAAAGGTAAAATATTTGGTTTATAAATGTTAATTTGCCACTGTATAATAATAAACATATTCTAGCTTTCTGGTCCACGGATTTAAAAGTGGTGAATCCTTTTATTATCTCTGTCCTAAGTAATGGCAACTCTCTCACCAGTGACTTAATTTAGATTTTCAACCTGAAAGACACCAAAAGTGTCCATTCCAAACAATAGGAAATTTTCCTAAACTAGCTTAAGTGAGCATAATAAGAACTCTCTGTTATTCTTCAGTGCTCACTACATGCCCAGTATCCACATAGTCATTTCATTTAGTCCTCTTAGACATCTGAATTTTCAGGCAAGGAAGTTGAGACTTGGCAAGCCTCCATCACCTGTCCATGGACCTAGAGTTGGAATGTAGCAGAGGAAATGTGTGAACTGGAATCTTCTCAACTCCAGAGTCTGTGTTCTCACTATTGTTTTGCATATGCCATCCCATCTCTCTCTATGGTCAGATTTGAAAAATTAACATTTATTTTTCTCAACTTTAGAATAAGGTTATAGGCTCCCTGACAGCAGGGCTATGTTTTATTCAGTTGTGTAAAGTAGAGGTGTTGGTGTTGGGTATTAGAAAATTATGGCCCAATCTATATGCCTTCTGTGAGTTCAGAAATGTCTGACATATCAGATGAATAGGCCATGACTCATGGGAGGATGTATAGGACATAAGGGGCTGAGAAGACTCTTGGGAAGGTTCTCCTACCCTTGAAAAAGGAGGATGAGGATTTGCAAACTTGGTCCAGAAACAGTGACAATGGAGAGACTATTTAATCTGTCAAGGGCTGTGTCACTCACATTGTTCCTCACTCAGCACTGCTCAAGGCTGACCATCTTCTTCCAGGAAGTGCTGAGGAAAGTTGTAACAAAGCGAAGAGTTGTATTATTTGAATGTCTGAGAAACAGCAGGTATATATAGGGCAATGATGATGGTAATAGAAGGTATAGTGGTAGCAGTAATCAGTTAAATGCAATTATCTTGTCATTTTAATCAGCACTAAATGTATGTGAATGTCTAGCATATAACTTGAAACATAATAAACATTTAAATGTTATCTATAAACATTTATTAAGTATACCCTACTTGCCAAACATTTCACATATATTACTTCACCTAATCCTCAAAAACATCCCTGGAAAATAGATGTTTTTGTTTGTTTTACTGCTGAGGAAGGATACCAAGGCTTAGAGTGGTAAAATAAATATCTTAAAATCTAGCAACCACATATTCCAGAGGGAAGGAGGGTGGGAAGAGATTAAACAATGAACTTACATGCATATATAAGACAATAGTGTGGGAAAGGCCTGGGGAGGGGACAGGAGTAGGGTAGATGGGCTCAATGGGGGAGGGGCATCTGCAATACTTTCAACGATAAGGATAAACTTTTTTTTTCTAATAATTTTATTGATTTTTTACAGAGAGAAGGGGAGAGGGATAGAGAGTGAGAAACATTGATGAGAGAGAAACATCAATCAGCTGCCTTCTGCACACCCCCCACAAGGGATGTGCCCACAACCAGGTACATGCCCTTGACTGGAATCGAACCTGGGACCCTTCAGTCCGCAGGCTGATGCTCCATCCACTGAGCCAAACTGGTTAGGGCAAAGATAAACTTTTTATAAAATCTAGCAACCATCAGCTGGCAGATGATTCTATGACTCTTGCTACTTTGTGATCCTAGAGTGAAGTACAAGTGGGTGTGATGGGGTATTCCCGCCTGCCTGGAGGGTGGGATGGAGGAGAAACCACTTCTTGTGGATGGCAGTTGAGGTTCCAGCTCCACCCTGGTACTTTATCCATTTTTAACCAGTGTTGGGACTGGCAAGGTTGCTGTCATGTTACAGCTGGTCATGGGGAGAAGCTGCCAATGGTTACTGGAAGATGGCACTTGGAAGAACATGTGAAACAGCCTCTGGAACTCTCCTGAATTACGAGGGATTTGAAAAGGGCCAGGGCTCCCCAAATTCTGTAGCTGGGATTGACCTTGAGAGGATATTGTTATTGTGCACTGTTGCAAATTTGCATCGGTAGCCATGGACCTAATCCAGCATCTTGTACACTAAAGGTGTTCAGGTAATAGCTTTTTAAATTAAATGACACTAGAAGGAGGACCAAGTTTACATGATATGGTCAGGAGGCTTAGCCATCAGGTTCATTCAGAGAGGAAATAGAGTCACTTTAAATATTTTAAGTAGAGAGGGATTTAATGTAGGGAATAAGGGGTTTACAACATTGTTGGGAGGGATAAAGAAGTATTTTTAGACTGGCCTTCAGTTCTGATTCTCAGAACCATATAGTACTGACCTATCATAGAAGGTTACAGGAGCTGCTATCTCTGAGGTCCATGTGAAATCAATACCTTGATGTAGCTGCTTCTGTTACCTTGATTCAAGTGCCTCTCCTGCCCAAGAAGCTGAAGAATGGACACCATAGCTGTGATCCGAGGCTCAAGAAGCCAGATCACAAAGGGATGCTGATGCTGCTATCTCTAAAATTTGCTTCTCAATAGAAAGCTGGTAGAGATACCTCACATTGCAGCCATGCTATCCAGCAGAGACAGACAGAAAGGCAGAAAGGTGGCCTCTACCTCACTGCTGCTTGCAACCTCTCAGTGTGTGCTCCCCTCACACTTCAAGGAGTCCAGGAAATGTAGTTTGTGGTTTTCCAACATCTCCTAACAGAAGGAGGTGCAAATAGATGTTGAGTGAACCCACTCACAGTGTAGAGACCAAAGAGCAAGCCACCTGACTTCCCAGGCTCCATTTCTTCATCCAACAATGAAGATAATTATAACAGCACCTATCATCAAAAGTTGTTGGGATAAAATGAGGTAAAAAAAAGATGGGTAATATATACTATTCTGTCAAATTTAGTAGTGCTTATTCAGCTATGATCTGGGAGCCATTAATTCAACAGATATTGATGTTGCAGTCGTGGTTCTAAGCACATGGTATGGGTCACTAAACAAAATAGACAAAAATCCTTGCCTTGAGGAACTTAGCTTCCAATGGGGAGAGAGGGCTAACAAAACTAAATAGTATTAACACTTAAGTTACACATTATTTTAGAAGGATAAGGGTTTCGGGAAATGATGGGGAGAGCACATGTAGGGAATGCCAGCAGTGGAAGAGGCAGATTCCAAGCTAAATAGGGTGGCAGATCTCACTGGGAAGGTAGGATTTGAGCAGAGGCTCAAAGAGGAGCAGGAATGAGCCAAGTGAATAATGAGAACTTTGGGGAAAGAATTCTAGCAAAGGCCTTGATGAAGCAGTATGGCATGTCCAAAAACAAAAACAAAACCTCAAACCAGCAAGGAAGTCACTGTGGATGGAGAGGAGGGTAAAAGGGGGAGATTACTAGGATATGTGGCCAGAAGGTGAATCACTCAAAGGGTTTGTAGGCCACTGGGTCAGGGGGCTTGAGCACCTATTCTGAGTGAGATAGGAAGACTGTAGAGAGTTCTGATCAGAGGGAACATAATCCTACTTATGTTTTAAAGGATCACTCTGGCTGCTGAGTTGGGAATATAGATCCTTAGCCAGTTATATATAATAACAGTCATCAATGCATAATTTGTTCTCAGATACTTATTAAGAATCTATGTGCCAGATATGGTGTTGTGTGTTGGAGTACCATGGTCAGCAAGATCAATGCCAGCACCACCGGTGAGGTTTACATTCCAGTGAAGCAGGCTCCTGAGGGTGTAGGACAGAAGGCCTGGAGCTATGTAGGCTTTGGGAATATAAGGGGTGTTGAGTAAGACTCCCTCCATGTTCTGCGTGGAGTAGGGTTCGGTATCTGAAAGAGGAGCCGCACAACAAATGAGAGAAAAAGACACGAGATAATTTTGCAATATTGGGGGACCAGGCGGCAAGTCCCGAAGGACTTCCCCCGTGCTTAGGCCTCACCAAGCTTTTATTGATCTGGGATGCACCCATAGCATAGCCCTAGGCAGGTGACCCCCTAGTAACAAGCAGACTAGCCCATCAGCAAGGATTTACATAATAATAAATGGGGGAGTAGTTTCAGCTACCACTGCCTGGACAAACAGAGGTGGCGCCTAGCTCCCGAGCTTTGCTAGGGCTTCAAAGGCACCCAGCCTTGGGCGAGGGGGGAGGGGGGGCGGGGAGGGGGGTTCGGGGAGTTCTGTCTATGCTTATCAGATAGTGAAGGCAATAAACAGTTTCCCACAAAGGGGAGCTATGAGGATGTAGACTTTGAGGGTATAGGGGAATTATGAGGATATAAGCTTGAGGATGTAGGGGAGCTATGAGGATGTAGACTTTGAGCGTATAGGGGAATTATGAGGATATAAGCTTGAGGATGTAGGGGAGCTATGAGGGTGTAGGCTTGAGGATGTAGAGGGATCATGGGGTAAGGGTGGAGACCTCATTGTAAGGCACTACAGTGATAAGTTAAATATAGTCCCCAAAACATCAAAATTTTCTGGAAAAAAAATCCTATGTATATATCAATATGTTGACGAACACTTAAACTGTTAAGTAACAAATTTTGCATAGTGTCAAATTTGAATAATAGCTCCACTTAACAAATCACTGATATTCAATGGAACGAGCTGGAAAACTTGTAGACGTCTCACAAGATTGTTGTTTGGCAATTATGACATAGGATTAGCTGAAGAATAGAAATGAAATATCACGTTAGTTATCCCACTGGGTGGAGCGAAAGTACTCTTATAGCATTACACGTCTGCTATTATCATCACTCACAGTTACTCCGCAATTACATAATTGTGTGATTTCTACTTGTTCAGTAATCTTATCTTATAAGACTTTATCGTGCACATTTACCCTGCTGAAGCCACTGAGATAATTATGTCTCAGTATACAGACTTGCCTAACAGCAGACTCATCATCATTCTCCCCACCACCCTGTTGCCATTTTGGAGTTGCTTCACAGATATGTCCTTTTATCCTCTCTTCTATAAAACCTCTTTTTAGTCACAAGAATAAAGGGCTTCATTAAATATTTTGTGCTTTAGATCTTAGTACCAAATCACCCTCTTCCCACAGACAATTTAGAATATCCAGCTATAAATAGCTCTTCGGGTGTTAGGAAAATATTGGATGATTATAATACATCACATATAAAATGACTGGGGCTGTGGGTTTTGGAAGTTTAATTTTCTTTTGCCCCATTTCCCTAGTGCAAACTCCTCTGATAGGGTTAGCCGAGGTCAGGCACAATCTTTTTTATTGAGGGAAGTGTAAGAACTAATTGTTTAGAGAGTTGATTACCTCTGGGCTTAAATAAATCAGAGGACAGTTAGAGTATTGTAGCATTGCTTTAGTAATGTACAGGTTTTGTTGACACACAAATTCTTATTTATATTAGGGCCAGACTAGGGTGAGGCAAGTTCAATGCCCAGGGTGCAAGATTTAAGGAGACACTCAACTCTCTGAGTGGTGCAAGTATGGTGCCATTTCTGAAGGCTTTTGGCCAACCCTGAACTTGCAGTGCCTCCTTAAATATTCACCCTGGTGCCTTACTTACATGAGCCTAGTCTTAGCATTTGACTATCAACTAATTAGGTTGTATCAAGGATATGAAACCTCATACTTTTGTTTATGCTCCTCTGTCTAGAACGAAGTTCTCTGTTGAATGCTCAGATATGCCCAGTAAATATCTACATATCTATTTTCCTTTCAAGATTCTGCTCATGGATTTGCCTCTGAATGCTCACTCCCCTATTAACATCTCCACAGCACTTGGCTTCGACATCTGCTTGTTTGATACCCAACTGTTCAAATTTCAAAAAAATTACATTTATTGGGCGACCAGTTAATATCATTATGTAAACTTCAGGTATACAACTTTATAATAGGACGTCTGTGCACGCTATTGTGTGCTCACTCCCTGTAGTCTAATTTTCTTCCACCATCATGTTTTAGATCCTCTTTATCCCATTCCTCTTTGATAACCATCATTTTCTTGTCTGTGTCTATGAATTTGACTTTTGTTTGTTTTATTTGTTTGTTGTTTTATATGCCAAATATGAGGGAAAGCATGTGGTCCTGTTCTTTTCCATCTGACTTATTTCACTTAGCTTGACGAAAGGGATGTTGCCATATATTTGTTTGAGTCCCTAGCACCTAGCCCAGGGCCCTATACATAGTAGGTCTTTGATGTTTAGTGAATCAATGGAAAAGTACTACATTCAAAAATTACTGTATGTGTAGAAGCAGTCATTCTGAATTTAAAAAAGCAGATCTCTTTCCAAATGCAAATGAATCCTAATTGTGTTCCACATAGGGACGATTTGGAATGACTGTCAGTTTACTGTTCAGTGAAATAAAGTAAAAAAAACACAACGATTTCTAGGAAAGAGATACCTAAAATGTCAGGCACATTATTATCGAAGACTTAGCCAGCTGCCAGCTAATTACCTTAGCCACAGGTTCTAAAGTAAACACAGATGCAGCAAAACTAATTACCACCAGTAAGCAAAACCACTTCCACTGCAGACCGGAAGGCAGCCTTGGGTGGCTCGTTGTAAGAGAACCAGGACAGGCTGGAGAGAGCCAGAGATGGGGTGGAACAGTGAGGGTCTCAGGAATCTTGATAAGAGTCTGGGAAAGGGGCACAATCTAAGAGAGAGGAATTATTTGATGGAAAACTGTGGGAGAGTCACAGTAGCTTCCCAACCATATTTGAAGGGTTGCCATGTGAAAGGGGGTTTAGAGTTATCCTGGGTTATGGCAGAGACCACTACCAGGAGTTATAAAACAAAAGCAAAATTAAACAACAAAAAAGCAAAACATGTACTGAACATCAATTGTATAGTTCTGAATAGGCCCTACCCAACCAAGGCACTATAACCCTAATTACACAAATGAGCAGACCAAGGGTGAAGGGAGTTATATCACTGGTCCAAGGTCATGCAAGGATTAAATGGAGATTCAAATTATTTGTGGCAGAGCCTGTGCGCTGTCCTCTCTTACTCTGGACGTCATTAAGCATCTGATGGGATTGCCCACGAGAAATGGAACTCAAGTCCATGCTTGCTTTGTGGAGTCTCTTACACGTTTGTACATGTTACAACAACAAGCCCCTGAAACAGGTATAAAAAGGAGCTAAATCCAGCTACCAAGAGGAGGCTGGCCTGGTAATGGCAAACAACACAAGATTCTGTGATCTTCAATCATTTACAGTTAACTCCTCTTTTAAAAAAAACTTTTAAATATGTTCTTTATTGACATTAGAGAGAAGAAGGGAGAGAGGAATAGAAACATCATTGATGAAAGAGAATTATTGATTGGCTGTCTCCTACATGCCCCTTACTGTGGATTGAGCCAGCAATCCGGGCATGTGGCCTGACTGGGAATCGAACCATGTTCTCCTGGTTCATGGTCTGATTCTCAACCACTGAGCCACACAAGCTGGGCTGACTCCTCTTTTTATAACACTCATCACACACACACACACACACACACACACACACACACACACACACACACACAATAGGAGAATACAGGAAGAGTTATTTTAGTAAGGGAGGCTATAGCATCATAGTATTGAGTGTAGGTGGCTTGAGGAGGAGTAATTGCATGCAGGTATCAGCAGCGGGTCTATAAAAATGAAAGTGGAAGGTTGGGGGTAAGGGGGAGAGATCAGCCAAAGGACTTGTATGCGTGCATATAAGCCTAACCAGTGGACACAGACAATAGGGGGTGAAGGCATGAGTGGGGGAGTGTTGGGGGGGTAATGGGGGAATGAGGACACATATGTAATACCTTAATCAATAAAGAAATTAAAAAATGAAAGTGGCACAGGCAATATAAATTTGTACAAAATAACAAATAAAAACAAAAAAAGAAACTAAAAAAATATGTGACAAATGATGTTAAAAATGTTGTAAAAATGATTCCCTGGAAAATGGAATGTAAAATAATTATAGATGGTAGAGCATACATTTTAATTAACTTTTAAGACCATGAGGATTTTATGATCAAAGGAATGTTATCTAATATTTATGAATTTTAATTAATGAGCATCTTCAGTCAAATATATAAATGTATAAATAAAAATAAATACTATAGGCCTAGCTGGTTTGGCTCAGTGGATAGAGTGTCAGCCTGTGGACTGAAGGGTCCCAGGTTCGATTCCGGCCAAGGGCACATGCCTGGGTTGCAGGCTCGATCCCCAGTAGGGGGCATGCAGGAGGCAGTCAATCAATGATTCTCTCTCATCATTGATGTTTCTATCTCTCTCCCTCTCCCTTCCTCTCTAAAATCAATAAAATATATTTTTAAAAAATAAATACTATATATTTATATATTCTCTCTATTTCAGAGCTGTTTTCTACTGCATTTAATTTTTACAAAAAAAAATCAATAGAAACTTGTAATTTCTTGGAAAGAGTTTACTAGTAGGTATGTAAGAAATGTAGATTTCAAAACTGCTAAAAAATGCCAAGAGGGAGGTTGGCTATTAACATGAATTTTTGAGGTCAAAAAATCCAAATGAAGCCCACAGGTTTACTGTCCAGAAATGTAGTGACTGGTTATCCCGGTGGTGGTTGGGCTCTGGAGGACTGATGCATAACTACCAAATATGTGAGACTAATAGGGCAGTCCCTTTGCTGTATCAGAGGAAAACAGAGATGAATATTTATATAAATAATTAATGCATTCCTACCTCATTAAAGGAGTCAACCTGAGGATCAAAATTACATCCGGAAGATTGTTTAATATGACTAAAGAAACAGATTGGGAGACTGTCAGTCATCATACTTTGGAACTTTATTGTGTGATCAGTCTTTACTAGTAAGTTTTGTCTCTCTAGATTATTTTACTTGCTACAGTCTATATACAGTGTCTAGCATATGGACAGACATGTAGTAGGCATTCAATAAACATGTGTCAAATGAACACATGAATGATCTCATTGAACAATGACGGCATTGTGCAATCACCCATCCTGGGGACTGGAATTCTCTTAAGCACTGATCATCACACTTTCCACCCTGAGCAGTTTAGGAAACAGATGACACGTGACTCTCTGGTTCCTTTTTTAATACAATCATCATTACTTCATATCTAGAAAATTATTATTATACAACTATTATTCTACAATTGAGTAAATTATAGGTGCTGTCACATCATTTACTTTCCAGAACTCTGGGATGCCTGAGGGTAGGAGCTGTGTGTTCATTTCTGCATATCCTGTCCTCTGGTGCTTAGCAACAGTGCCAGCTGCGTGATGAATATTTGTTGAGTGAGTAAATGGTTACCCTCCTGAGAATACAACCTAATCCAGGGATAAGAAATACTTGTGCTGCTCCTGTTGCCTCTTACGCCCTGGCAGACATCTCTGCTGGACCAGGAAGCTCTTTCTCACTGAGGTTAGATGGGATCATGTCTTCCTTGCCTGCCAAAGCTCCAGGCAGCATTAAATTACTGGAGTTGATAGGTTGAAACCTGTTTCCTATCCTATCTTATTAATTAAGTTGGCCTGGGGGTGAAGGGTGGGGTCACGCATTTAGGGATGAGACACTGGTTATGATTTAACAACTAATATTTATCTACTGTTTACTATTTGTGTGCTACATGTTGGGGATCTGAAAATGTGCAATATAAGAATATTCTTCCCGCCTTAAAAAAAACACCTCATTCTACCCAAACCCAAATGATAATATAGTATGGTATATGCTACAATAGAATCACATATGTAAGATATGGGAAGATAAGGCAATATATTATCTCAGGGGAGATGTGTGTGTGTGTGTGTGTGTGTGTGTGTGTGTGTGTGTGTGTGAGGAACATAACAGAAGTTCAAGGAAATATGTGGAGAGAAAGTGACAATTGAGCTGGCTTTTTGAACAATGAGGCAAACCATGCGGGAAAGAGTATTTCAGATAGGAAAGAGCAGGAATAAAGACACATTGACTATGAATGCACATCCCTCCATTAATATACACATTAGCATTGTGGTATGTTTGCAGGGTGACCTTGTTTGGAACAAATAAATGGGACTATTTGTGTTGGAATTTTAGCCTCTGAGGAAGATATTGGGTAGACTTCCTTCCTGATTTATCTGAGATCAAATCACATAAAGTTGTCTGTGCATGAGATGGCCCTGCTTATAATCCATGCTGGAAGTGGCTTTATGGCATTTGTATCTTATGAGGGAGAAAGATTTTTGTACAAGCTATGGCAAAGCCAATTAAGAGGCTCCAATCCAATAAAATAAACAGTTCAAACAACCTGCTGTTTGACATCATGCAAACTTGTTACTCAGTAGTCACGGAAAGTTCCACTTTTCCACCTGTGGTTTTTGGGATTTGAGGATCAAGACTTATATATTGGGTTCTGGTCCCCTTCCACACACACACCCTGATTCTGTTCACACTCCTCACCTTCCCAAAGCTCTTGGGTCAAGGAAAAGAAAGGGTAAAGGTGAAGAGAACGAAGGGAAAAGGTGGCATTTAGGTTTAGGGCAGTTTAATTCAATACCTACAGAAGTTCTGAAGGTCACGTTCAAACTTAATAGATTTGTAAGTGAACTCCGTTTCTTCCAAAATGAACCTGTTCCTCATCCACTCATTCCCTGTCTCTTCCCATTCATTCTGTCTTCCACACTGGATATCTCAGGGATTTCCTCACTTTGTTTCACTGTACCTCTGACGAGGCCACATCTATTTAGATAATCCATACTGTTAATTCTACTTCAAAAAAGTACCCCAAGTCTAACCTTTCTTTCCTTTCTTCCATTACTGCCTTGTTAAGCCTTCATCAATATTGCTTTGAATTTTGTTTGCCATTACCACTGCCCTCTAGCTGGTGTCCCAGCCCTGGGAAAACCTAAAGCACCACTGCCAGCATTATGATCCTATAAAATTGTGATGTAGTGAAGTCAATAGTAAAGTCATTGAGTTATGCCCAGTAAAGACTGGCAAGTTATCCCCATAGAGGTTCAAGGTCAAACTTCCTCATAACATATATGGATCCTGAGCTCCTGAGGAAGGGCCTGTGACTGGCTTGTTCATTAAATGCAGTGTACATGGTAGGTCCTCCACGTATATTTTTGAATAAATAGATGAGTATAAAGTCTTTCACAATCTTGTCTGATATACTCACTCCCCACCATGTATACTAATCTCCAGCTATACGCAGTTTCTTATCCTTCTCTGAACATGCTATGTCCTTGTGTGGTGCCATGTGTTCCCTTTGACTGGATTTCCCTTCATTTCTTCTCCATCTAGGAAAATGGTACTCATTCTTTAAGATATAGCACAAATCCACCCTGGCTAGGTGGCTCAGTTGTTTGGAGCATTGTCCAAAAGGTTGTGGGTTTGATTCCTGGTCTGGGTGTGTATGGGAGACAACCAATCGACATTTCTCACATTGATGTATTTCCTCTTTCTCTCTCTCTTTCTTTTATTCTTCCTTCCTTCCTCTAAAATCAGTGGAAACATATCCTAAGGTGAAGATTTAAAAGAAAACCACAAAGACACAGCACAAATCCCTAAGTAAAGTAATATGATAAGCCTGCTGTACTCCTACTGCCTTCTGGTTTTCTGTCATTCACACAAATCTCATCTATTTTAATAAAATGTTTACATGTTTGCTCTTTACACCATTTTTACTCTTTGATCCTCTTCTTTCTATTTAATACTGTTTATGACTATTTTATGAAGGTAAAGAGTTTAAGAAAGCTGTTTACCTAATAAGTTCTTGAGGAGACAAATGACCCAGCAAAAGCAGGTTTAGAGAAAATAATAAAATCCAATCCAATCCTCACATGTCTATATAGATCTAGCGCTGAGAAAATCTGAACAAACTATCCAGAAAGATTACTCTGTATTAGTTACCAAATGGAAATGGGTAGAGGATGCAGCCTCTTCCCTGGCCCTATCCTGCATATCTTTGCCAAACTCTTCACTCTTGTATTTTCGATGAGAAATTATTACTATTAATAATCCTAAACCTGGGCTATCAGCAATTTTCACCCACCTTACTCTCACTTTCTCTCTTTTTCAAATATTTGAAACAGAGCAGTCAGCTGTCAATGATGAAAAATAAATACTGAATACTAGATTAGGAAGTGCAATGAACAAATACATATATAGAAGATAAAACCATCCACCAGTTGATGCCAACTCTATTATAGACAATAGAAAAATGTCAGCAAAAATATATTGCAGTGGGCATTTGGAGAACATTGAAATTCTAAAAGATGCATAAATGTACAGTCAGGTATGGGACAGTGATGAACTCAGCTGGCTGGGTGGATATGAGCACACGGTAAGAGCTAACTTTACTGAAAGAGGGCAGTAACACTGCCTATATATTTCTACTCTGTCAACATGATAGTCAAAGGAAAAAAAGCAAAGAAGAGACTCAATGATTTTGTGTTCCTGGAGCGAAGGTGACTTGAGGAGTGTATTTAGAAGGCATGAGAATGCTATGGCCGTGCCTCTTCTGGCTCGTTCCTTTTTGTACAACTCCCTGCATGCTGGCTGCTGCTCTTCCATTTTCCTATGCAGCTGTTCTTAGAGGCATATAAGGCTCGTCTCAAAAGCAGAAAGTAAGGTGCTAGGAAGCAAGGAGCCTGGAGAGAAGAAAATAAATACAGTACTACGTAGTTTTCCTGAGCCAAGCGCTAGGGTCAGCATGAAAAAGCCTGTAAAAGGAAAAAGTAACCCCCGCGATTAAAGGAGCCCACAACCTTGCTTGAGAGACAGGCGTGACACAGCTGAATAATTGGAAGTTGATATGAACAATACTGTACTTTGCTGTTAAGGAGCCACATTCTAAGAGCAGTTGAAGTGAAGAGAAGGGAGGAGTTGGTGCTGGCTGGAGGGATAGAATAAAACATTAGGAAAGAAGGCGAAGAGAGAGAGTAGCTGAAAAGAACAAAATGTAGAATTTCACAGAGAATAAAAGGTCAATTAAATGAATCACTGTAGAATGATTAGATGAATAAAGAAAGAAAAATATTAAAAATGAGTTGACATAAAAAGAAGAATAATTTTTAATCTTGCAGAAATAATGATAGGGTAATATTTAATTATTTTTTATAGTGGAGAGTTTATTTAGAATAATTAATTGTGCTTTTAACTTAAGTGTAAGCTTTGTAAATAAAAAATGAAAGGGCTAGCCACCATTTATATTTTCTCATAAAACTATAACATCACCACTGAAGAAAAAGGAATAACATTAACATGGGTTTAAAATAACTTTCAAGATTCTTACTTTTGCTATTATAGCAAAGGAATTTGTTCACCAAAATATTTTTTAAATGGTTCTGCTATTTTTTAAATGTATTTTTATTGACATCAGAGAGGAAGGGACAGGGAGAGAGAATAGAAACATCAACGATGAGAGAGAATCATTGATCGGCTGCCTCCTGCATGCCGCCTATGGGGATTAAGCCTACAACTGGGACAAGTGCCCTGACAGGGAATCGAACGGTGACCTTCTGGAATATAGATTGACATTCAACCATTGAGCCAGGCTTGCTGGGCTGTTCACCAAAATATTGAAAAATAATTTTAACCCTTGTACCCATGGTGATATTTATGTGAAAAAAAAATACTATTTTACAAATAATAAAATTGTCACTGCCCTATAGACACACATATATGTTTTGGCTTAAAAATATATGATCTATAAATCATGACTATAACATACTGCAATGAATGATAATTTATTGACAATAATCTATGATAATGACAATTTTAGACTTCACATGTATGAGTTATCTATTGCTGCATAACAAATTACCTCCAAACTTAACAGCTGAAAACAACACATATTTATTATCCCACAGTTTCTGTGGACCAGGAATGTGGGAGAGGCTTAGCTAGATGATTTTGATTCAGGGTCTTTCCTATTATAGTCAATTTCAGTGAAAGCCTTGGTAGGAGCTGTAGTCATCTGAAGTCTTGACGGGCTGGAGGATTTACTTTCAAGATGGCTCATTTTCACAGGAGACCTTGTGAAAATGAGCCATTTGGCAGGAGACTTTGGCTCCTTGCTGGGTGTTGGGAGGTGGCTCAGCTCCTTGGCACATGGACCTCTCCATAGGGCTGCTTAAGTGCTCTCATGATATTGTAGCTGGCTTCTTTAAGAGAGAGCAGTTCTGAAAGAGGAAGACAGAACCCACTCTATCTTTTATGACTTAATCTCAGAAGTTGTACACCATCACTCCGGCCAAATACTATCTATCTATCTATCTATCTATCTATCTATCTATCTACCTACCTACCTACCTATCTAAAAGACTAATATGCTAAGTGTCCAATTGTTTGACTGGTCGCTATGATGTGCACTGACCACAAAGGGGCAGACACTCAACACAGGAGCTGCTGTGACATGCACTGGCCATATTCAGAGAAACGGCACTGTGGACCTGCCGTTGACAAAACAACACTCGGCTTCCCCCCAGTGGGACAAAGGTCCTGCTACCACTCCTGAGAGACAGCCCACCAAATCGCAGCTGACTCTGCTGAGATCCCATGGAGTTTCTTCAAGGAACATGACTTGCTTCATAGCCAGATGGAAACACCTTACACTTAACCAAATGTCTGTCAAGTGTTTTCCCATGCCTCATCTCATTTGATCCTCACAGAAATCCTGGGGTAGGTAAGATAGGAGATTCGATGGAATCCTATTTTCTTTTCATTGGCTGAAAAATGGAGATTTGGAAAGTGTAGAAACTTGACCCAACTGAAAAGAAGTAAGAAATGGTGGACCTTGAAAATGACTTCAGGTTTTCTCATTGCACAGAATATAGACAAACACTGCTGCAGTTAAATATTTTATTTACCCTTTGTTCTCCCTGCATTATCTACAATAATCTGCTTCATGTTGATATTTACTGCTATGTTGCTGACAATTACCTAAAAGAGAAGTTGGGGTGCTTCACTGGGCTGGAAAAAGTTTAGCTAAATCAGAAAGCAGGTCGAATTAAGCAAGTTTATCTATATACTAAAGGCCCGGTGCATCAATTCGTGCACTGGTGGGGTCCCTCGGCTTGGCACAGAGATCGGGCCAAAACTGGCCCTCTGACATCCCCCAAGGGGTCCCAGATTGCGAGAGGGCACAGGCCAGGCCGAGGGACCCCACCAGTGCACGATTGGGACTGTGGTAGGTTTCCAGGGTGTGTCTGGCCCATCCTGCCCAGTCCTGATTGGCTGGACCCCAGCAGCAAGCTAACCTACCGGTCTGAGCATCTGCCCCCGGTGGTCAGTGTGCATCATAATGACTGGTAGAACAGTCAAATGAATGGTCGGACACTTAGCATATTAGGCTTTTATTATTTAGGATAATGACCAGAACAACCAGAGACCAGAACACCATGGCCCCTCACCCAGGCTGGCCCTGACCCCCAGGGAGTGGTTAGGGGCTCCCCTAGACAATGCAATAGGGTGCAAGTTTGATGGGGGAAAGTCAAAGAACTAGGGGGAAGGACTCAAGGGTCTGAGGGGTTGGAGTGGTCGGCCGGAGTAGGTTTGGAGTGTGCTGGGGAAGGAAGAGGAAGATCCAATTGGAAATGGCTCAGCACAGTACCTTGCTCATTGCGAACCGGGACGGCACCAGCTGTGGACTGAATGGGCGGTTGTTTCATGAGTGCGCTTGGGACCAACATGTTCATGGCAGTGGCAGGACTCCCAAAACTTCACTGATTCCAAATAGTAAACAGCTATCAACCTCAAAGAACAGAAAAATCTTCTCTAACTAGAGGCCCTGGACGTTGCAATGTGACTGAAACACCACTTAAGGAGGAGCTAGAAAAACCTGAAGTATGCAACCAGAGGATTGTGGGATTGTGGAGGATGCCTGGGTGCCTACTGCTAGAATGTGAGCCTGTTATTGTGCATGTACATAGTCAGCTCTATAGTCCTCGGTCTCACAGTATTTGAACATGACTTCTGGTGGGAAATTATTTCAATTGAGATTTGCTGTTCCCTTGCAGTGAGGAAGATCAGAATTAAAGGTTTCATTTGTTACCTTGGTTTGAAGTGGAGGAAAATGGGATAGTGAAGAATAAGAAACTTTGGAGATAGTGAAGGGCAGTTTGTCCAGACTGTTAAGAGCTCAGAATTTGAGTTTAATTGTGCTAGAAATCCTGCTAATAGCACCTGATGCCTGAAATCTGAGCACTCTACTTTTAGATTTTCCAGTTCAAGTTTTTGGAGACTGCCTATAAAAACATTCCTGGTTGGAAAGTGTTTCTATAGAAGCCCATAGGTATTAAGTATTTGCTGTGTTTGCCATGCTTAGCTCTCTGTAAGGAATATGGAATAATGTTAAACACTTCATGTTCTCAAGAAGCTTGAATTTTAAAATAAAAACTAAGAAGAAATATAAATATTAAAAATAAAAAAGAAGCTTGAGTTTTATTCAGAAATTCTTCAAGGGCTTATCCTATATAATAAAAGCTCAGTGACCAAATCGGTGGAATGACTGAGCTGAAGGACACTGCCTTCCCATGCACGAATTTCATGCACCAGGCCTCTAGTATAGGATATAAAGCTCTCGCTGGCGCCAATCACACGCATGTGTTTCGATCTGTCGTTGTCGATCATGAATTTGGTTTACACTTCTATTATAGAGAAAGGGTGAATAGTGATATTAAAATAGTTCTTCTAATTAATTTCCTTTCAATGTGCATGAATTCATGCACTGGGCCACTAGTTTTTTAAAAGTGAGTCCCTAAGTCTAGACCACACTCAAGGGGAAGAGGAATTAAACTTCACCTCTTAAAGAGAGAAATGCTATGGAATTTGTGGGTATATTTTAAAACCACCACCCACATGATCTTAAACATACATTTATTTGTATAAATTTACCTAATTAATGAATTACAAGCTTGCTTTGTTTCCAACAGCATTAAATATTCATGGAGTACTAGACCAAATATGCTATTATATTTATGCAACTCAGGAAAGATCTTCCTCGGACCTTCACATTATTTAGACAACAAATTACAGTGCCCTAGATTTTCACAATATGTTGGCCTAAGCGATTTAAATTTCTAAACTAACATTGAACTTACTTAGACTTTAAGATTAATTACATTATTTACATCTGTGAGTTTTTGCTTTTGTATTTTAGAGAATCGGAAAGAAAAATTTAAATATCCAGTTCAAAACATTGCAGAGTCAATAAATGTCAGTGAGGATTTTGTTGAATGCAAATTGATCTCTCCACTAAACTTGTAACCTTTTAATAGATAAAAAAGTATCTTCTTATTTTATGATTTAATAATACTCACAGTATTTTATGAATATCTGAATTGCTTTTCTTTTAACTTTTTAATATAAGAATCAGTCCCTAACAGATATGTGAATTAATAGAATATAAACCTCAGCTTAGGTAATGTGATGGTTACATTTTTAAATGTCAACTTGATTAGGCCATGGGGTGCTTGGATATTTGGATAAAAATTATTCTGGGAAGTTCTGTGAGGGTGATTTTGGATGAAATTAATGTTTAAACTAGTGGACTGAGCAGAGCAGAGCTTTCCCTAATGTGGATGGGCCTCATGCAGTCAGCGAAATGCCTGACTAAACCACGGAGGCTGCTCATCCTGGGAGGAAGAGAGAACTGGTTCACTAGATTTTTCTGTCTTTAGAGTCAAACTGAAACCCAGGCTCTTCCTGGGTCTTGAGGCTGTCGACCTCCAGACTAGAACAGTACCGTTGCTCTCCAGCTTGCTGACTTTCCCTGCAGGTTTTGGGTCTTGTCAGCCTCTATAATCACATGAGTCCATTGCTTATAAGAAATTTCTTTATATATACAGGGCGTCCCCCCAAAATGTATACATACTTAACAGTTCAATGGATGTTCCTTTCTTTTTAGATTTAACTCATTAGAATTAATAATTATTCAAAGTGTGTATATATTTGGAGGAGACAACCTATATTTTGGTTCCCCTATAGGTTCTGTTTCTCTGGAGAATCCTGATTAATCCAGATGATATTTTTAAAAAAGTTTGGTCTCAGCTGAAGCCATGATGAGTATCAAGACATGTGGGGTCTACCTGGTGCACACAATAGCTTCTTCAGAGGATAGATTAAGATATGAAAACAAGCTTGAAAAGTTTCTAGCATGATCAAAAAAATTATAAAGTGCACTTCTTTATTCAGGGACAGACTTTAGGTTTATCACACTTCTACCAGATTGATTGATTGATTGATTGATTGATTGATTGATTTTTACTTCTACCAGATTTAAATGTCACAAAAAGAAGAGCTACCAGAAGCCAAATGGAATTAAGATCACATCTCACCTTAGGAGAGGCATGGCACATGAAATTTAGGGTCATGGAGACCTGGCTTTGAATCTCATTTTGGTTCACTGCAGGGCAATTGTCTAGACACTTAATCTCTCTCCAAGCCCCAGATCTCTCAATTGTAAGACAAACAAACAAACAAACAAAAAAAAGGTATGTGTGTTGTGGGGGAGAACAATAAGACCTTCCTTATAGGTGAGTTGGAAGGGCATGCAACATAGTAATTACTCAATAAGTGGTAGCTATTATGATAACAAATCAACATTTCAAAGGAGAACAAATCAGCCCCAGATAGTCTTGGGAATGAAATAAAATGCTATGGCCCTAGCAGGTTTGGCTCAGTAGATAGAGCGTCAGTCTGCAGAATGAAGAGTCCTGGGTTCAATTCTGGTCAAGGGCGCATGCCTAGGCTGTGGGCTCAATCCCCAGTAGGGAGTGCGTACAGGAGGCAGCCAATCAATGATTCTCTCTCATCATTGATGTTTCTATCTCTCTCTCCCTCTCTGAAATCAATAAAAATATATTTTTTAAAAGTATTATGTCTAGGTAAGAGATCAACCGAAGGACTTGTATGCATGCATATAAACATAACCAATGGACATAAGACACTGGAGGGTAGGGAAGGCCGGGGGATTGTCAAGGGGGGAGGAAGGAGACATATGTAATACTCTTTGTAATACTTTAAGAAATAAAACAAAATTAAAAAAAGAACTCCAAGAGAGATTAGGTGGGGGAAAAAAGTAGAAGAAAATAGACCAAAATGACTAATTCAAGGTGCTTTCGTTTTTCTTTCAACTTCTCTATGCTTTTTGACTTAATTTCAATAAGCATATATTGCTTAATAAGGAAAATTTGAAAGAAAAAAAACAATTACCTGCCATGGCCAGATGAATCAATTAGCATATTTTCACATAAAGAAGGGATTCGGTTTCTCCCAAAATAGTTTAATTTTTCAATCACAAGGGTATTCTGTAAGTCACACTACACGTTTGCAGTTGAATGAGGATGAGTAGGGGATAACTGCTTTGCCCCCACAGTAAGCAGCATATAGGCAAATACAGGACTGAGCACTGAGAAGTCAAGAAGTACTTCATTCAAAATTCTGTGTCTAGGAATAGACATAATTATATTTCAAGAAATCGATGATACCCCTGGTCGGTTTTGCTCAATGGATAGAGTGTCAGCCTGGGGACTGAAGGGTCCTGGGTTCGATTCCTGTCAAGGGCACATGCCTGAGTTTCGGGCTTGATCCCCAGTAGGGGACCTGTAGGAGGCAGCCGATCAATGATTCTCTCTCATCATTGATGTTTTGGTCTCTCTCTCCCTCTCCCTTCCTCTCTCTGAGGTTGATAAAAAAATATTAAAAAAAAAAAGAAATCAATGATAAGTAAAAAAAAATATTATGTCTACTTTTTAGTTTTATTTTAGTTATGTATTTCCTTTTTAATAGGAGTGTCTCACACAGACTATAGCTGTGCAAGCTGTGAGTTTTCATTTACCATTGCCAGGAACATTCTAGTCTTTTGATTTGGGCTGGGGATGTCTCTTCTAAGTGAAATGACTGCCTGTGGCAGGAGAAGGGACATTAATGCTGCATTCTTTCCTTTTCTCTCAAGGGAAGCCCAAGGATTTCTTGAGGAGAGGCAGCTGCAGGGCATGGGAAGACTTCTCAGGTAAGATGTGATCTATTGGTACACCCAGTAGCCCAGGTCCTAAGCTGTTGGGTATGCTTTGCGAAGTTGAGGTTTGCTATCACTCTGCAAACTCTTTCCTTGGAGGCAACAAGTACTGTTCTCTATTACTTTATGTGCCCTATTGCTGTTCTAGTGCAGTATCACATCTGTTATGCAATGCCCCCTTGCACGGGTGTCCTTGATCCCAAATCATTTCATCTAAGAACACTTAATTCAGAACTAAACTGCAGCCACAGCTTTATTTTGTAGCTTTGAGGCATTATAAATCTCTGTTTTCTTTAAGCCCTAATCTGCTAATGTTTGTTGAAATATTATGTACACAGGTTTGCTAATATTTGGAAGAGTTCGTTTTCTCAACAATCCATCTCTGCAGGCTCCATTGCACATGGGCACAAGAGTAGGTGGAGATGCTGCTTGTCTAACATATATAATGTGAAAGTCTATTGAAAAGCCCCGTTGTTTATCGCACCAAACTGACTGTGGCTGCCATAGAAAACCTGCCGAGCTATATATTTCACTCATCTTAATAAGCACATTATAAAATGGCACTGAATGTCTTCCTCTCAGAGACAAAGAAAGCTTGGGGTATTAAAAACATCAAAAGCAGACAAAGTTAAGCAGTTGCAACAGGTACAGATCCAAGGCAAAGAACTACATCTAGCTGCGGAATCTCAGATCAAATACGCCTGCTTTTCCCTTCCGCCCTTTGGGGTCGTTCCTCTGATAAATAATTCACAGACTGTGGTGCAAAGTAGTTTGCATACTGACAAGATTAAAAAGAATGCTTTGTCTGGGTTAAATTTACAATCTGAAGCCTTCCTTTAAAACGTCAAATAGGTAATTAATTTAAGAAGGTTTGGCAAGCAGAGTCTCCGACCCTGTCAGAAAAATTTCATTTCCTGAGGGTGAAAAGATGTTGCATTTATCTTTCCCAAATGCCTGTTTTGGTTTCCATTTTAAGACCATGTTATCCTTTCCTAATGTGCATTGGATAGCCCTTTTCTTTCTTAGCAAAAATTAATCCAGTGTTCTCTCCTGGTGGACTTTTTGGAAGATTTTCTAACATAGTCTGCAAATTACCTTTGAGTGGGGGCAGGAGGAGAGGCCAGACCTTTTGACATAAACAGAAGCGGAACATTTTTCTGCAGAGAGCACTCCCCGCAGCCTGAACATTCAGACAGGCCTTAGGAGTATTAGTAGGAAATGCATGAACTCGACAGCATGGAAATTCGCTCGTGGCAGAGCAAAACATCCTCTCCCACGTTTGCACAGTAGTGTGCATTCTCATGAATGAATGCTTATGATAGTCAGTGGGTTTTTACAGCAGCTCTTCAAGCCAAGCTTACTGGTGTAAAAATTTATTAGCAACTGTGTCCCTTTAGCTGATCCCTGGAGGCATAGCAGATGACATGAAACAATGCATTACTGTTCAGAAAACTTATCCAAAATCTGTGTGTCACAGATGCACACAGTGGCACTTAATTGATACACTAGAATCATGTTGCCTTCTCCCTTCGAGGTTGGGTTGGCCAGGGTAGCAAAGCTAAAGAGATGTCATTTCATTGACGGTAATCAGGAAGAAATCATTTGATCTCTAATATACTTCAAGAAACAAAGGTCAGCTGAGATGTGTCATAATGCTAAGTGAAAAGAAAAATAGCCCCAAATATATAAAACTCTGAAGAAGAATGTCATGACTTTAATGAAAATCTAAATTTAGAAATGTGTTCAATAGCAGTACTTTTGGATGCTTAGCTGTCTTCCCTAGTTACAGCTCTTGAACCTGGTGAATGAAGTGCTTGTGTTGCAATATTTCAGTTTCCTGAGATTTTCCTTCTACATTTTATGTCATCTTGTTGGGGTCAGGATGTGCTGCATCCGTTTGACAGCTGTGCTCTCCGAGGCTCTAGAAAAGCAGCCACTGGAAAAATTGTTTTGCAAATCACTCACTGCCATCACATCTCAGAAAAAGGGCTATCTTAAGGGCACATATTGTGTTCTATCTGGAGTCCACACCATTACCATGTCAATGCTCAACATTAGTCTCTAACCTTTTGATTTGGGCATTTTAATTGCCTTCAAAGTTTTTGGGAAATTGTATAAATTAAACCAAATAAAATATGGTCTACTATGAGTTAGTATAAAAGCAAATAATCTCACAGCTAAAAATGCAACCTCAGTTTAAGAACACTCATATTTTCCATTACTATAAGGATTACTTTTGAAAATGTCCTACCATCATTCTAGTTTTTTCAAAGAAATAGGTTGAGAAGGTCCTCAGAAACCAGTTTTGGAGGAATGTTTAATTTGGAGGTGATTGTGTGGTAGTAGGAAGAAATTTAGCTCATATCACACTATCAGGAGGTTGGTCTAAGTGTTTGTTTGTTTTATTTTCAAGCAACAGCAGGCTGGCCTTGCTGTAGTCAGTAGCATCCAGAATAGTCTTGGTTAGAATCCTTGGGTTTCAACAAGACCTGCATTCCCCATGTATCCGAAGAACCTCAGTTCAAGGAAATAGAAAACATCCTCATTTTATATACTACTAGAGGCCTGATGCATGAAATTCGTGCAAGAGTAGGCCTTCCTTCCCCTGGCTGCCAGCACGGGCTTCCCTCTGGCATCTGGGACCAGGCTTGCTTCCCTCCGGCCGCCTGCAGGCACACAGGACCCGGGCTTCCCTTGCAGCCCCAGCTTCGTCCAGAGGTTGTCGGGAAGGATATCCTGTCTAATTAGCATATTATCCTTTTATTAGTATAGATGATTTCCCAATCCTTCTCACTCCCAGGACTTCTCAATCTGTACCTTTCCATCATTCTGCGGTGGGATACAAACTCAGACATCATCCCACTGAAGAGCATATGGGTTGATTCCAACCACATTTCTACCCCAGTTATCTCTTGAGACTAACTAGTCATTGAATAATTTTGTAGGAAGTTACTGATGGGAGGCACATGAAATTTAGCAGAAGCTGGAGGAGAATTAAATGTATAGGGAATATCTAGGTTCTGAGACTATTTGCCAATAACCTATTGAATTACCTATAGAATATTTGAAAAAGGAAAAACATGCCCATAATAGAAAAAATAAAATATTCTGTTGCAGACATGCTCAGTTCATGGGAGTCTGTATAGATGAATAATGGAAGCTACCAGCAAACACTTGAGACAGGAAATTGATGCCCTACTGTGAGGCTTCATATTGCCAGGCTTAATTCATTGGTGAAGAATGGGAATTCACGATTTTGGAATGATCGCTGCGCATAAGGAGAACCTGCAGGTGGGAAAACTAGTTAGAGCCCATTCTAATAATACTGAAAAAAAGCCATGCAGGCCTCAGCGAGTGTGGTGATTATGGGAAGGGAAGGAAAAGGAAGGAAAGGGACGAGATATTTGATAGAGCTTGTTGGTTTTATGAGATTTGGCAACTGATTAATGGAGGAAGTAAAAGAAAAGAGGAGTGAAAGATGACTGATTTCTGGCTCTGCTTGGCACCCTGTGAAGTACTCTAATCAGCACCCAAGAGAGTTAACGGGCTCTGCTCATTCATTCTTTAGGTCCCCCCCTCATGGCTTTACTTTGTCTCAACCCTTGTCTCAGTTGTTCAGTGACAAAATTATAACTCATTTCCTGGCTCCATTCCTGCTTTGTCCTTCCACTAAAAAGTACGACTGGACCCTCTTTCTAGGCTTTTGATATTTTTTTTTCTTTCTTCCTTTCTCACATCCTCAATTTCATCTGGCATATTTCTTCCTGATAGGGCAGTTATGTATATAGCAAACACAGCAAAAATGCATTCTTGTTGCACAGTCCAAAGGACTCATCCCACCCTCCATGAACACCTGCCACTGTTCATAAACGCAGCTCATGGCTCCCAACTTGTGCTCAGGCAGGAGCTGACTGCCCTGAACTCTTACCTCCCAGCAGGGAGGGAACAGGAGAATCAGAATGTGTGTGCCTATAAGGGTAGTTAATTTTGTCATCTTTTCACATACTGGGTTGTGCAGCGGAGAGGTTGTTCAAATACATCTGGATTCAAAATCCAGCTTTCCCACGTACTCACTGTGTGAATTTTGATGAGTGGTTTAGATCCCAGGTGTCACAGTGACCTCACAAACGAAACGGAAACAGTGCCTGCTTTAAAAGGCTGTTATGAGAATAGTGTAAGTGCCAAGCAGAGTGCCTGGCCCCTTCTGAACACGCAATGAAGGCTAATTCCTTCTATTTTGTTTTCCTCAGATTTTGCCTAGGAGACCAGGATGTAAATTTCTGAAAGTGATCCCAGGCGTTTTGATCCTCGACCATCCCTGGCACAAGCACTGCCCCATGCAGTAACTCCAAATTCAACCACATGCCTGTCAAACAGGATGGAAAACTGAGTTTGGTAATTCTCAAAAGCTGAAGAACATTACATGGCATGTGCTGTGCCTTGTTGCTCTATTGCATTGTGTGTTTCTACATTTCAAGGAATCATACTATCTTAGGGCTGGAACAGCCCTTAGAGATCTTTTGTGCCAGCGCAGAAATGACACTGTGCCTGGGGTGAGGAGATAAGGATTCAGGCCTGGATTTGCAGCAAACTAGCCACACATACACGAGCACTGCCCTGCCTCATCCCCCTGGTGGGTACGCCTTTGGCAGGTGAATCGGGCTCTCCACGAGCACACATGAGAGTCAATGGGTGGTTATTGTTTTGACCAACCATCAGTTTTTGTTTAGTGATTTTAGATTTGCTTTTTTTTTGTTTGTTTTTAATAACAAGAGCGGGGTTGTCTGTGTAAGAGGTAAGGGGGTGGTGGTGTCTGGAGAAGCCAAGGGGTTTGCACAAGAAAGATAGTGAGCAAGGGAGGCTGTGTGACATAACCACCTCCCTTCATCTCAAGAAAATGTCAGCGAAACGACTTCACACTGCAGGAATCTGGGAAGTTGACTTGTGTATTTTCAGGTGCAATTGGCCCCCAGAATAGTCTCTAGAAAATTCAGGGGTATTCCTATGAAATTCAATTAAATGTGGGTAACTCGATTGATAAATTAAATAATATTTATGAAAGCACCTTAGAAATGCATGTGGTAATCAGCTGTAAGTTGTTACTGCACGCTTCAACACTTTGACTTTGCAGATGAAAAATCTGAAGTCAGAAAGTTTATGTGATTTGGGTGTGGGTATCTTAAATCTATTTCATAAAGATGTTTTTGTGATGGCCAAAGGAGATGTAAGGCACATGACTGAGGGCGTGGCACATAATAAGTACTCAACAAATGTTACCAATCACTATTATTGTTATGCTGCTGCTGTTGATGCTGCTGGCAATGGTTGAAGGCCTACTCCCATGAACTAAGCATGTCTGTGGGAGACTGTTCACTGATTCCCAGTCCAGTGCACTTTCTACTGCAACTTCTTCCTTTCTCAATGCCATGTAATTTTGGGTGGCATAGATTATGATAAAATAGGTCTGAAGTAAGATTATGCAATTTTTAAAAAGCAGAACAAAAAATTAACACTCTTTTTAATATATTTAAATATTTTTTATTGATATCAGAGAGGAAGGGAAAGGGAGAGAGAGAGATAGAAACATCAATGATGAGAGAAAAATCATTGACTGGCTGCCCCTACACACCCCACACTGGGGATTGAGCCTGCAACCCGGGGAATCAAACCCTGACCTCCTGGTTCATAGGTCTACGCTCAACCACTGAGCCATGCCGGCCAGGCAAAATTAACACTCTGATTTAACTAAAGTTAAATCAAGAAAAGTGAAAATGGTCAACCAGAATTTACAAATGAGATGTTAATTTGAATATCTATCGAGTTTTATTATTCTGAGTGCCCAAACTATTCCAGGCCCTATGGAGGCATTAGTTAGAATTTGGTGAGGTGCTGTTCATTCATGTTTGCTCATTCTTCATTCAGAAAATCATTACTGAACACATTGTATGTGCCAGGTACTGTTCTAGCTAACATTAATGAAGCACTTCTTTTTTCTAGAACTATTTTGTAAGAGAACATGGAAGGGAAGCCTCATAGAAGAGACACAGAGCTGTTTACAAAGCATACATATGAAAGGCCATACAAACAATGACAAAATATCCTATTAACAAGGGGAAATGGGAGATTCTGGAAGGAGGCAGAATCAAGGAATGTTCAGAACTGTCTAGAGTTAATCCCCAAAGTCTTCCTGGAGGAGGAGGAATCTAGTCAGTGATGCTCTATAGGTAAGTGGTAATGGGCATGAAACAGGGAGGGATGGGTTTCCAAAACAGAGGTATTGAAAGGCTAACAGGTATATGGCTGCTAGTTTTCTTTTTTTCCAGCACCACAGGGAGTTTTCCTTAGAAATGTATCCTTAGTATACAGAGGATGTATTGTAGAATTATATAACAGAAACATGTATAATTTTATTAACCATCACTCCAATAAATTCTATAAAAAAAAAACAAGCGTGGCCTCAGGAACATATCATCCAGTTTTGCACATCTCCCCACCTTTTCTCCCAATCACTTATGCTTCTATGAGAATTTGCCAAGAATCTACTAAAGGGAAGCTCCCTGCCTTCAGCATTGACTAATTCTAACACTACTCATCAGCTCCTCAGGACCTCACAGGAAAAGTACTGGTTAGGATAGAAAGTTCCCATGGAACTGGGCCCTGATCACTATCCTCTTACCTTCCCTACTTTGTAAGTCACCCAAATTATAAATGCTGGACTGCTTGGCTACACAGGCTAAGAATACCCACATATAATCTGTAGATCATATGAAATGATAGTAATCCTCCAGCATATAATTGTTATTAATATAAGGGTGTTAGAGTTTGCAAGATCTTTTCACATCTTTTAATCGAATATACTAATATGATGATACGTTGTGTAGGTATTAATATTTATTTCATTATATAGATGAGAAATTTGAAATTCAAATGTTAAGTGACTTACCTTAAAGAACATATGAAAAAAACCTATGCAAGTACTACCCATATAAAAAATATGCCAGGAGGTTCCTTCGTGTGCACTCTCAATAAATACCTCTTCCTCTAAAAGGTGATCACTACTTTCTGACTTTTGCCACCATTGCACAGTGATTCCTGTTCTTAAACTCCACATTAACATAATCATGCAACACATGCTTTTTGTGTGTACATTCAAATTGGTGTACATGGCAGTAATTCTTTTCTTTCATTGTTTGCAGTATCTCATTATTTGAACATTTCACAATTGATTTATCTTTCAACTGCTGACAGATATTTAGATCTAGGTTGTTTCCACATTGTCCTATTATGAGTTGAGTTGTTATAGACATTCATGTTCATGTATTTTAGTGGATAGGCACCCATTTCTCTGGGCATATACCTAAAAATAGAATTGTGGGAATTCCAGTTCATGTCTTTGCAAACACCTGATATTGTCAGTGATTTTAATTTTACCCATTCTGATGAGTGTGTGGTGGCAAGCCAGTAACTAATAAAAGACAGAATTGGATCAAAAATAAGGAAGATAGTAGTAGGTTTGGGAAAGGGAACTAAGCAGTGTGACTGATGAAAGACGGGACGGAGAGCTTGAGAAAGACACTGAGTTTGATTGTAAAAGGCAGCCTTGTCCTCTTATTCTTACTAATTTTAGCCACAGAAAGTTTTTTCTCTCTGCTAGGCCTGCCTGGAGTACAGGTTGGTGGTGGATGTGCAGAGCTAGGTATTTTCTGTCTAATTTAGCTGCAACTCCTGATTCCGGCATGCATTTAGTTCCTATATTTTAGTCCCTATTGTGTAAACTTGGCAATCCCTGGGCCAATCCAGCCCTGACAATCTATGTTCTCTCTCTCTCTCTCTCTCTCTCTCTCTCTCTCTCTCTATATATATATATATATATATATATATATATATATATATATCTTATGCATCTTGAAATCCCAGTTGGACTTCAAAATAGGGACCTCCTAAATTCCATCCCATCTTTCTTAGTTATAACTGCTTAATTCCCTCTCTCAAACCTACTATTCTCTTCCTTATTTTTGATCCAATCCCATCTTTTATTAATTACATAAATTGGCACCCCTCCTAAAACTTGTTCTTTCCTTCCAATTATTTTCTCAACTCGATCAGGCACCTACTCTGCAATGGTACTGAGTTATTTCCCATTGGTCACTATTGACCATTTTGGTAACTCTAAAGGCCTGTTTAAAGTTCCTCCGCTATGACATCTGTGACATTCACACCATTCCTTAAACTCCCTCCCCCTTGGAATTCATGAGAGGATTGCTTCCCTCCCTCCTGCCCTCCCTCCCACCCTTTTTTCCTGCTCCTACCTGATTGTTATCAACTCAGTGTCATCCTGGTCCCTTTCCAAACTCTCTTCTGCCTCTCACAGTACAAGCAGCTAAGTTAAACCTTGCAAAATTTCCTTTCCAACAGGGTTCTGGATTAGATTCTGCTAAAAAGAAGCATTTCCCAAGACTTGGGAGACAGAAGGAAGGAAAGGCCGTTTTTCTCTGGTGGCAGCTGCAGTCGGACACATGTGGACAGTTGGCAGCTGTGAGATTTAAGCAGTTTCTCAGAGAGCACCTGCGAATCAGCGGCTTGGGTGCTGTAGTCAGGGGCAATTATTAACAGGAGCTTCCCTGGACTCCTACCATCCAAATGTCCTGCAGAAGGCCAGCTGTGGTTCTCTTCCACCTTGGTATCCTTGCTCTCAAATGGCTGTGTATTTCCCTAATCATTAGTATTATACTGTCACTTGAAATAAAATTTTTTGAATTCACCGTGCTTGGCTAAGTCTTATAATAAATCTCAGTGCTTTAACATAAGTTTATTTTTTGATTGTGTTATAGTCTAATGGAGATGATGGTAGTGAGGGTAGGAGATGGCGAGGGTAGGGTGGGGAGGGAGGAGCCTCTGTTTCAAAAAGCCATTGGAGACTTTGCCATCTGCAGCATGGCTCAGGACGCTTGGGCATTGATACCCAGCCCAGAGATAAAGAAAGTGAAAAAAGGTGTATTCATGTATCAAGCCTAGATTAGCACTTTCCCCCTATTCCACCGGCCATTCGCAAGAGGCAATCTAATTTCAAGAACAGTTGGACATTTTGAAGTAATCATTTACCTCAGCTCAATTTATTGGTCCAAGACTTACATGTTAGAGTTTCTTGGAATTCTGAAACCAGATATCTTTTTTCTCACTCTTCCCATTCACTTCAAAGAGATCTTACCCCAGTTCCTGGTTTCCCCTCCATCCGGAATGTCTTCTCCCTTTGTGTCCTTCTGGTGAATGTCCTTCAAGGCACAAATAGTATCTCCTTTTTGAAATTTCCTCTGAGTATCCATTGGCAGCTTCCCAGCTCTTTCTTACATGTAACTATAAGACTCAAATTCAATAACAGTACATCCAGTTATTTGTTAGACACAGTTATGTCAGTGTAAGTTCTTAGAGGGCAAGGAAAACAGGCCATGTATTTTGTGTCTCCTGCACCAACTTCTCAGAAATGTAGGAGGTACTCATTAAATACTGCTGGCTGTCTAAATATTTACAAATTTGAGTAACTGAACTATATTTTTCTGAAACATAATACAAATATTATTAATATAAATTAAAATAAATTCTCCATGGTCCACAGTCAGTATTTAATATATGTATTCAGAATGAATTGATTAAAAACAATTAATACTTTAATAAGAAATTTGTACACACATGCTAAAATAATTACCCCATCTTTTTTTCCTACAACTTGCAAGATTCTTGTAGGTGTTTTTGTGCAGTCGGCTTTCATTACAATAGGTCCTTGACAAGGTACACACTCAGTACAGATCTTTGTGGCTCATAGATTTCCTGCCATATTCATCTGCTCTCATGTGGATTCCACCTTTTTACATTCTGTTCTCTTCTCCTCTCCTCCAATGTCCCTCCCGCCATCTCCCCTTCTCTAATTTATCACCATCTTTACTGAGTTTGCAGAGTTGTGACAGCAAGAAGAGAGAAAGAAACAGGAGAAATCCATGGAGGGACAGACATTTCCCCTCCATAAATTTTGACTCCTGAGTACTCTTCTCTACCCTAGGCTGTGATTTTTAACAGCATTGGGTTTATTTAGGCAAGACATCAGCGAGAAATATAATTGTGACATAAACAATGCCTATAATTTGTCTAGGGGTCATTATCTTTTCTCTGAATTAGTACCAGATCAATACCCTAGTAAGTTGTCAGGGGAATTTCATTAAAGTGATGTCTTAGCAAACAAATAAACTAACATTTAATCTAGTTTCACTAGGTATTCTGCTTGGCAATGAGAAAGGGGTATACAAAGAGATAAAGGTATGTCCTTTCTCTTCAAATAGCTTACAAAATACATATATCAATTTGAGATATAATAACTTATGCCTTTGGTAAAATTCACAGAACTTTCTTTACAAAATTCTGGTTTAGGGTTCATTTCAGATCAAATACTTTCTTGTTCATCTTTATTGCTTCTCTGGCTTCAATCACATCTTACCCTTAGACTTTCTTTTTTAATTCCTATGCTTCTCTTTGCACATCTGTTCACTCATTCTACAGATATTTAATGGGCACCTACTATGTGTGGGTCATTATAGCCTTTAGGAACACAGCAGAAGACAAAATCCTACTCTCAAAGAGCTTGTATTCAAGTGGGAGAGAGTCGGTAGATAAACAAGCATAATATGGTCAATAACTGCTATCGGTAAAAACAACTGGCTAAAATGATTAAAGGGCCAGGGGATGCTATTTTAGTGAGAATGGAGAGGTAAGTTGTCTATGAGGAAGTGATATTTGAGTAAAGACATGATTGAAGTAGGAATTAGTGAACTAGAGAACTAGTAAACAGCATTTTAAGTAAAATAAACAGCAGGTACAAAGGGCCTGGGGCAGGAATGAGCTTGATGCATTAATGGAACAGATAGAAGGCCTCTGTGACTGGATCATTAACAGCATAACTTTTTAATTCATCTAGTATTTTATTTGTACCTCACAACAATAGTTATTTCCCTTTTTCAGGTGAGGAAATGAGGTTTAAAGCTTAACTAATGATTTGTCCAAACTGGTGGCGCTTTTTTTGAACTGTAGTCTTTAGACTCCAAATCAAGCACTCTTCCCATACATTAGATTATGATATTATGAATACTCATTTGGCTCTGGGATGCCCTTAGGATACTGGAAATTCTATAAAATAACTTTCAGAAAAAAGAGTAGCTACCATGAGTTGTCACACTCAAATCATAAAGTGATTTGAAGACAGGTTAAGGCTTTCCCTTCCTATATTAGAGTTTCCTTGGGCAGTGGGATAATCTCTAGGACATCATCCTGTCAAAGGAAGAAGCTTTCAACCAGCTAGGACAGATTGCCAAAGCAGATTTAGGGAGGAGGCCTCTGAAATTCACATTGGTACCTTGTGTACATCTGGCCTGGAAAGGAAGCTGAGTGAAGACATCTTGATCAGGGTCCCGATGGACTTTGATGCTCACAGGATGCTCAAGAACTTTAGAGTAGGATGAATCCTTAGAAATCACTGGATTTACAGTCTCTCCCCACTTCTTCACTATTTAAATAAAGCCAAAATGTAGGTGGTAAGTTAACACGTGTAGATGGAGATAGTCCTGTCGTGATCAGCATTTATTGAGCACCTACTATCAAACAGTGTGATGGATGCTAGAGATGAACATAATCTGTCTATTTAGAAAAGCTGGGATCTAGAGGAAAACCAAACATCTATAATAATAAAAACATAATATGCTAATTAGACCAGACGTCCCTCTGGATGACTTTCATGATGAAGCCAGGGCTGCTAGGGAAGCCCAGAACCCAGGTGCCAAAAGGAAGCTGGTGCTGGCAGCTGGGGAAGGAAGGCCTACTCCTGCACGAATTTTGTGCATGGGGCCTCTAGTACAAACATAATTATCAAACAATAAAACTGTCATGGAGGAGCCTAGAGAACACTTTAGAATAACAAGGAAGAAACTTGGCCTCCATTCTGTGCTGTCTAGTTGAGAAAGAAAACCTTTCTGGTGAAGAAAGTGAAAACAAATTCATGGAGTAGGGGTTATTATTGTGATAATTATGTCATTATTATGATAAAGCCACAAAGTGCCGGTGGTCTTTTTTAAAAAAATATATATTTTATTGATTTTTTACAGAGAGGAAGAGAGAGGGATAGAGAGTTAGAAACATCGATCAGCTGCCTCCTGCACACCCACTACTGGGGATGTGGCCACAACCAAGGTACATGCCTTTGACTGGAATTGAACCTGGGACCCTTCAGTCCGCAGGCCGACACTCTATCCACTGAGCCAAACCGGTTACAGTGTGCCGGTGGTCTTAATCCAGCATCTAGAAGGGTTCAGCAATCTGGAGAGGGGCTGTGCATAATTAAATAAGAGTCCAGAGACGAAACATAATTTTGGAAGGTATTATAGGGAGTCAGAGAAGACTTAGCTAAAGGAACTAAGCTCTCCTTGTCTCAGGACCCCTTGCTTTTTATTAACACAATTTGTCCTAAGGTGAGGTAGATATACACATCAAAGGGTAGGGTTTCGTATACACAATCCATTGTCAGATTGGGGAATTGCCTACGGCTATTCAGGTATTCGGCCAGTAGGAGGCAATAACGTGTAGATTAAGATGCCTTTAGCTGTCTGGCAGCAAGCAATCATTTTATGCATCCTTTTCAGGCTTAGGGAAATGCCCTCAGCCATCTCCAGATGATTCAGCCCTGCTGACATGCTGGAATTGGTTTCCGGCAACAGAGATGAGTTTTATCACCTCAGATGGTTAAAAGTTTCAACTTTTGTTAATATTTAGGAATAAAATAGACATTCTAGTATATCTGTGCAGAGTGGTTGAGAAGCTGAGGGTGTGACAGATGATTCTGAGACATCTATCCCAGCTTTATGATTTTTACCATTATCTGTGGTAAACTGTTACCTCAGAGACAAAGTACAGATTGGATTTCCTGAAGTCAGAGTTCAGATTCTATTAAGCATGAGCATGACTTAATGCTTAATAAATAATATTGCTCTCCAGATTTGCATGATTCTTCCAATAACTTCCCCTAGTCTGGGACTCATATGCCAAACACCTCAGAGAATGGAAATCCCTGAACTTTTTGCTTGAGGTCTAAATGCTGTCACCCTGAAAACTCCTCAAATCCTTGCCTTCCTGCTGTACATCCTTTCAACTCCAGCCTCATTTTTCTCATTTTTTACCTTCTCCTTATTCTCCAACTTGACCTTCTGGGTGGTTTTCTGAGTGACTCCCTGGACCTCACTGCCCCGAGATGAGGGCTCTGTGTCACCCTGCCTCAGAATATGGTCCAAACTTCCAACCAGAAGCTGCCCCTGGCCCTCCCCACCGGGTATGACAGGCAGCCCAGCCAGGTTCTGTTCACCCCTATAAGGTCAGACAGTTTTCAATCTTGCCTGGGAAACCTGCAGAACAAGGGGGAGTGAGTAAAGATAACTTATTATAAGACTATCCAGAGACTCTGGAAATAGAATGCAAACAACAATTGCCATAAATCTCACAATAGCTGGTGGGCTTTCCTCCACAGTGTCCCTAACAACTGACCGCTATTCTGAAGTGAAAAATTGTCTCCAAGCTAAGAGATGGATCAGATGAATACATATACAGTTGATCTTTATTATTTGTGAGTTTCTTAACTACAACAAGGCTATGCTTTGTCTCACGGAGAAATTATGTGTGTTAGATAAGCTTTATTCAGGCATAAGTTATGGAGCTGTGAGTTGTGAGTCCATTGTTAGTGTAGTGAATTAACAATATATATCAAACAGGGTTTCTTTAATGAAAGACACGCATAAAACAAGTTTTGCGTTGCTTTGTTGACAAAAATGTGTCCAGAGGCTTGCTGGCAAAAACCTAACCCTATATTTTCCCTAATAGCGATGGGTCAGTATCCACTAATTTGGTGTTTGTGGTGAATTTATAGAACATAACTAGAAGGAATAATGAGAATTGATTCTCTATTTTTTTTTTAGCCCCTAAAAGGAGTCACTTATGAATCTATTCACTATCACATTAAGCACATTTTGGATATGAAAAGTATGACATTTATGCAGTCTTCTCTAATGAATAAAATCAATGTAATTCTTTGTGAGATAAAATCATTTTTGCAACAAATGGGAGCCTATTTACCGATCAAAATGTATTTTCCCTAACTCTTTGCAAAGAGTGCTACATTTCAAGGCAGGGAAACAAAGGAGGGCCACCTCCTCATCAGCCCCTGCATTTGCGGAGAACAAGGCTAGTCCACTTACCGCGGAGCTTTGTGAAACTTTCATAATTCACAGAAGGGGCCATCTGAAAGCATTTCCCAGAATTGTCACAAAATTCTGTCAGCTCCTGCAGCGATGAAAAAGTACAGTCTTGTGAATATGATTAAGGTGCACTGGAATCTAAGAAAACCATCAATAGCCACTCCAGCTCTCTTCACGCTTTTGGCATGGAGTCTCTAGAAGAAAGTCAGTTCTGACAGATGATTTCATGGCATTTTACTCAGTGTGGGCTGCATTTTAGAAGCAGTGTATCAAAACCTTGACCTTTGCTTTATTTTTTTCTTTATTGTTGATTTAGAGGATTAGAAGCATTCCAAACCTTTTTCTAAATGTCTTCCTACACATACAACAAAAAGAATTCAGAGAGGATTTGACACACATTGTAGGAGCAAAAATCAGCTAAGGGGAGGATATTTGCAAATTGCTCCCCCCTTTATAATTTCGTCTCATTTAGGAGAAAGGGGACAGGTGAGGAGACTAGCAGTGACAGATCAGGAATTCCATTTTCTTTCTAGAGCAGTATCTTGTGGTATGAAACCTTCTGAGTAAACTATGAAGATTATTATTAGGCATAAATTTTTTTCTCTGGTGGATTTTTGTTGTTTACAGTAAATGCATAAACCAAAATTAGAACCTGCTTAGGTTTTAAATTTTATTGACTTAGGTTTAGTGTAAAAGTAATGAAAGGATTCCACAATAAATCTTTATTTTCTTGTTGGATTAAGATGAACACGTGAAGTTGATTAGTGAAATACATTCATTTAGTCACTGACATGCAGTGTATTTGATAGACCACAGATAAAGAGATGTGGTCTAGAAGTTCCAAGGACTTATGAGTAATATTTGTGGCTGCATTTGCATAACCCTAATGTTAATAAAGCCTGCTTTCTAAATCAGTCATTTTGTGTTTCAATTCCAAGGTCTTCTACTAATGCAGAGGGTAAACGTAACTATTTCAGGTTATGCAATAATAATAATAATGATAATGAGTAGTTGTAGTCATTTTATATGCTATGTTACTTCTTTATAAGAACCCCGTGGAGGCATCAGTAAATAAGTATTTATTCAATGCTCTTAGAATGTAGCAATTTCTAATATCTTTTATTTGGTAAAACATAACATAAAACTACTATGTTAGCCATGTGGAGGGTACATTTCAGTGGCTTCAAGCATTTTCACAATGCTGTGGAACCACCCTCGCTATCCGGTTCCAGAATGTTTTCATCATCCCACATGGAAAGTCAGTACCCATGAAACACTAACTCCCGTTTACCTCTCCCCCAGCCCCTAGTGACCTCTATTATACTTTCTGTCTCCATGAATTTGCCTGTTCTAGATAAGTTATGTAAGTGGAACCATACAATATTTGTTCTTTTGTGACTGGCTTATTTTACTTAGCATGATATTTTCAAGATTTACCCATGTTGTAGCGTGTGTCAGAATTTCATTCCTTTTCAAGGCTGAATAAATAATTTTTCAGGACCAACTAATGTTCCAGATACTATTCAAGACCTGACTTTTTCTAGCCCATCCCACCTCCTGCCCCAGGCCTTTACCACCCTACTGTCTGTGTCCAAGAGTGATGCATATATGCATACAAGTTCTTAGGTTGATTTCTTCCCACTCACCCTCAGGGCTTTTTAACCCACCCTGTCCCTTGTTACCACAAACTTCCCCCACCTACTCTTTGCCTGGCTAGCACTTTCTCTTCCACCAGGTGTCAAAACTTAAATATCTTCATCTCAGATACACCTTTTTTCATCTTCCACACTTAAAGTAGGTCTCTCCTTTTATCCTGCTTCTTGTAACAGCCTGTCATCATCATTCATAGCCTTCATCCCAATTTGTAATTGCCTACTTATTTGGTTAGTTACTTGTTTACCATCCTTAGACTCTAAGTTGCCTGAGAATGGGACCACATCAGCACAGTGCCTGAGAGATAGCGTGTGGTCAACTTGGTTGGATAATGGAGAGGATAGGGCCAGGCAAGATTTATTGAGCATGATGTGTATTTGTTGTTCACCTACACCCTTTAAGTCTCATGCTTGCTTGGAGTCTTCGTTACTTCAATGAATGCTACTTGATGTCTTAGCTCTGAGTCACAGCCATTCCTTCTTTGATTGCTGAAACCTTTAGTGGCCTGCTTCAGCCTGGTTAGTGACTAAACCACAAGGCTTGGCATCAGTGCTTCTCTTCTACTCCTGTGCTATTCCAGAATCTCCTGACAGGGCTGCCCAAGGAGCTGAGGAAATTGAAAGATGCTTTAATTAAATAATTGGAGTGTTCCCAGATCAAGGGAAGAAATAGCAATTTGACAGTCTATATTACATCACAGACCATTTTTAGTGATTGAATTTAGTTCGAAGTACCACCTTTGTAAGAGGGAAAAGTTGGAGCTGTTCAGAAGAGGGCATCCAGTAGAATCCATAATTTGAAAAAACTATCATAGGAACAACAATAAATGTGCTGGGGAGAAACCTATGGATGGAGAAGCTGCCATCTTGGAAAAGAATGAAGCTTGCTCTAATTTGTCCCAGGGAGGATGACAAATTTCAGACAAAAGTTACATGAAAGCAGATTTTGGGTGAACACAGGGAAGAATTTCCCAACAAGTAGAGCTGTTGAAAAATAAAATGGACCTGTTACTCTATTCTATACACTAAATGTGAGGGAATGAGCCCCTCTCATTACTGGAAGTGTTTAGGCAGAGTTAGCGAGGAAGTTGGGAGAAAGAAAGAAATTAACATTTATTGTGAACTAGCCACTTTGCCTATAGGATTATTAGTATATGGAGGAGACCTTGTTTCTTGGTAGTAGACTCTTCCCACCCCCTACCAACTTTTCGGGGGAGAGGATATCTTGAAAAGACTTTTGGGTGAGGGTGATTTGAAACGCTACTAAAGAGTTTCAGTTGCACCTACTCTGTTATACTTTATTTATCCTTCCAATGAACATCTACTAAAGTTGCACAATGTGTAGAACACTGTAATAGATTTTATGGGAAACAGAAAAATGAATAAACCAAGGCCATATTGTTCTAAAATATCTAATAACATAACACATTTTTCAATTGGTTAGACCACCCAATCCATCCTCCTGTTTCTCTGGGACTGTCTCTCTCTTTCTTTCCATACTGGGTCTTAAGCTTATACAGTTTCCTCCCCCTGAAATATCTTAAGGCTTTAAATTATATACAAATTGTTATATATAATGTTTTTCTCATGAAAATTTTTGGGCTCCTAGTCAGTATTTCTGCTTTTAGGCAGTACTATATTTCTAGAAGAATTGCCTTATACATTTACAAAGACCCACTGTTGGGAGAAATTTATTTATTTTTACAATAAGCAGTCCCGATGTTTATAGTCATGATTTAGAGAAAAGCCCACATTCCATCTCCCACAAGATATCATCATCACCACCTGGGTCATAATTTAAACTTTTAGATGTTGTATATAGTCTTGTTTTCCTTGGTCTGAAACCAGCAGAGCGTGTACTCCAGTCATATAGATGTGCAACATGGGTGTGGCAGAACTTCTTTTACTCTTGAAATAAATTGATTACTGTCAACATGTTTTCACTGAAACCCCTCATACTAGTGCAGGAGTTGTTACCATCCCTTCCAGAGGACCTCCTGCTTCACCCGAAGTCCTATGGTGGAAGTTCACAGCTTCTTTCTGAAGGGTCAGTTATAGCTCTAAAGAGTATGGAAGGAACAGTATTATCTTACCTTTGGTACATCCAAGAAGACCTACAGTTCAAGACTTTTGAAAGAAGAGTGTGTGTGTGAATGCCTACTTTCCTTAGTTGCCTCCTTCTTTACAAATAGTATCTTTTTTGTTGTTGTTGTTGTTTTTTTTCAATCCTCATTTGAGGATAATTTTTTATTGATTTTTAGAGAGAGGGAAGAAAGAAGAGGAAAAGAGAGAAAGAGGGAGAGAAATAGTGATGTAACAGAGACACATCGATTGGTTGCCTCCCAAATGTTTCCAGACCAGGACTGGGGATGGAACCTGCAGCCTAGGTTTGTGTCCTTGACCGGGAATCGAACTCGAGACCCTTCAGTCTGAGGGCTGGTGCTCCAACCACTGAGTCACATCGGCCAGGGCACAAACAGTATCTTTTTGTGTGGTCTACAGTCAGATGCTCCAACCCCCTTGCTTGAGAAACTCTGCTGCACCTGACAGCAGGACAAAGTTCACTTCCTTGTGCCACCCTCCAGCCATGGTGTTGGCCTCTGCTAACTCTGCTGATTCCGGAAAAGGGGGCAGGGGCTCTCATCCCTTGAGTGAGAATCAAGGGCTATCCCACCTTGTGGGAGCCTTCTGTGCATACAATTTTGAGGCTTTTTTTTTTAAAGAAGACAAAATTATAAATTAAAAAGTAGGTAGATAGACAAGAAAAGAATTCACCACTAATTATTGGAGACTTGGAGAACCGGCATTTCTTTCTATCGTTTTAGGCAATTATTCACAAATGCTTTCATTGAAATACTTCCTGACTGAACCTGGCTTTCCCTAACCACCTTGAATAATTCATCTCTCAGCAACTCCCGGTGCTCTTGGGGACCTGAAGCTGAAGTTTTCTTAGCTTCAGAGTGAAGTATTCCAGTTCCATCCTGGTCTTCTTCTCAGCCAGAGCCAAGAGGCTGATTCACTTTGGTTTACTTACAAGGTGATGCCAATCCCTGAAGTGAGCATTAGCTTCTATTAGAGACAAGGTAATTGTCTCTCACATAAAGCAAGGCAGTTCTTCCTCTTAATGTAACTCTAATCTTACCACTTCTTAGTTATAAAAGCCAGTATTATCGTGTTCCTTCCTGGTTCTGGCTTAAATTACTAGAGGTTGTATTAGCTTTAAGTGACTCTTCCATTGCCACACAGAAAGGGAAACATCAACTCTTAGTTCTGAATTTTCCCCCTAAAAGAAGAATGTTCCAGTTTTTACTGCCACACATGTGCCCCTGACTCAGAGGACAAACACGTGGAGTGAAGAAACCATGTTTACAAAGGTCCTCTGCATGGCCTGTGCACCTTACAGACATGTTGGTAACATGCACCAGCACACATGTCCCTGGGTTGCTATTCAACGTGATCTGCACCAAGAATCCCCAAAATGGCTTACAGGATAAGAGAGTGGATAGGCATTGCTGTATATTGGACGCAGAGGGCATTCATGCCAAGTGAAGCCTGTGCACACCTAGTGGTGGGAAAGGCACATATTAGTATATTTTAAAAGTAGAATGGCTGCTGAACTGTGTTAAACCTGGAGCTGGTCCTTTTTAAATGAGGCAAAGGCATAGCATCCAGGATTCATTCCATGCCAAACTCCCCTGGGGCATAAGTGATGCTGAGAAAGGCTATGAGGGTAACAAGAACATCAAATGGATAGAATAATCTTATTTCTCTGTCTCTCAGTGAAGGCTCTGTTTTGAGTCTGCTCAAGTCAAATAATTACTTGGTGTTGCTCTGAATTGTATCTGAACATGTCTTCTCATGTTAGCTTTGCCCTATCTTTAAGCTTCCACTAGCTTCTCTGGATTATTGAGGGAGGAGGAGAGAAAACAGGGTGCTACTCAGTCTCCTGAAGTAATAGGAAAAGAATGAGGAGGAGCTGGGGCGAATGGGATTCTGAGGAAGGCCCAGGGCAGCCAATCCAAAAGAGCTGCTGGGTTTTCTAGTCCCTAACAAGTACCTGGCAACATAACATCTCTACCACACCTCCACCCCACCCACTCTCCCACCATGAGTAGCAGATTATTAGTGCATCTGCTCATCTTCTGTAGAGAAGTATTTCGCTTAATATATGTTAATGTAATACGTTGGTCATTTAAAGAAAATGCAAACTATTAAAAGTGAACCAATAAAGCTTTCCTTAGAATGAAACACAAAAATAAGAACAATAAAGGCAATTTGAACTTGAGCTCCTGGTAGAACATTCATCACTGCGGACAAGGTTATGTATGAGAAGTGAATTTGTGCCTAGTATTGCTATTCATTGTCCTGCATACTTGTCACAACAGCTCTCTGAGGCAGGCATTATTATGCCAGATTTACACATGTGTGCCCCTGACTCAAAGAATAAACATGAGGGGGGAAGTACACTGGGTGGAAGAGTGTCCTCCTAGATTCATACCTGCCTGTTACCTCAACATGTTACCTTATTTGGAAATAGGTCTTTGTATGTATAATCAAGTGAAAATGGGGTCATACTGAATTAGAAAAAACTCTAGTCCAATTGGATATAGATACAGAGAGGAGAACGCTATGTGAAGATGAGGCAGAGACTGGAGTGCTGCATCTACAAGCCAAAGAGCATCAAGCCAAGAGCTGGCAACACCAGAAGTTAGAAGGGACATTGAAGGGTCCTCCCTAGGGCCTTCAGAGAGGGCATGGCCCTACAAACACCTTGATTTCAGACTTCTGCCCCCAGAACTCTGAGAGAATAAATTCCCATTGTCATAAGCCACCCAGTTTGTGGTCACCTGTTTTGGCAGCCAGGAAAGTAGTACACAGCTGAAGAGACTCCATTTCCAAAAGTCTTGCTGGAGCCCTTATACGGCTCCATGTGAGCCAGGTACAGGCTTTTTGCCTGGGCAAGGGAAGCTGCACATTGAACCACACAGGGTCAGTTTGGGGAAGGGACTGGATTCATGACTGACGTGCTTGGTTTTGTCCATTTGGACAAATATGTGGGATTCCAGAGAAAGAGTAAGAGTGAAAAGCGGGAGGATATTAATGAATTTCAGCAGTAAAATTGATATATCTATTTTTTAAATTCTCACTTTATTGTAAAACAGATTTAGAGTTCCTTTCAAAGATGCAAACTATAGAGCAAGATAAAGTAAATTAAAAAAATAAGAGAGATGAGCTTGGCCAGCATGGTTCAGTGGTTGAGCATCGAACTATGAAATAGGTTCATATGCCTGGGCTGCAGGCTCGATTCACAATGTGGGGTGTGCAGGAACAGCCAATCAATGATTCTCTCTCATCATTGATGTTTCTATCTCTCTCTCCCTCTCTGAAATAAATAAATAAATAAATAAATAAATAAATAAATAAATAAATAAATTTAAAAAATAAGAGCTGAAACAGATAAGAAAAAATGATGGTGGGAAGCAGCAATAAACTTCCATGACACCCCACTCCTTCTGTACATTTTCATCCTGTCCAGTGAGAAGATGGGACCCTCTTGGTACAAGCGAGAAATTTCAGGATGAGATCATGCCAAGTTTAATTTTTTTCCCTAATTTGTGTAAATTCAAAGAAAATTTCAGGCTCTTGCTTCAAGTAGAAATGAACTCTAACTAGCCTTCTGATTTTCATATCATTTTCAGTGAGTCAGCATTGCTACTGTAGTTGATGAACCAAACAGCAGAGAAAGAAATCTCACCTTTTCTGTGCCCTTGCATCCTTTTAAGCATGCTTCTGAAATGCTTTTAAACCATCATCTTTGGAGCATTTTTTTGAAAAAAAGGAGAGAATGTGGAATGGTTTAGCATACTGTTGTCTGTGGTTTATCAAGCCACACACAGATGTACTATCGGAGCAGAGACAGTGCCGTCTAACCAGCCTGAGAGTTATTGTTTGATTTGGCGCTGAGTTTTTTTTCTGTTTATTGGCCATCTCTGGCCACATATGAAGTGTTTATCCTGCTCTGTCTAAGGAAGTAACAGAGAGTAGGGGCAGTGATGGCGAACCTACGATGTGTCACCTTTGACACGCGAACTCATTTTTTTGGTTGATTTTTCTTTGTTAAATGGCATTTAAATATATAAAATAAATATAAAAAATATGTCTTTGTTTTACTATGGTTGCAAATTTCAAAAAATTTCTATATGTGACACGGCACCAGAGTTAAGTTAGGGTTTTTCAAAATGCTGACACGCCGAGCTCAAAAGGTTCCCCATCACTGGAGTAGGGAGTAGGAATAAATACAGGACATACCTATGTAGGAGCCTCAAGTCTAGAATAATTTGGTATTGCTCTGCATTGGGCATCACCCCCAAAATCATCATTTGGGGACTAACTGTATGTAAACTTCCTTGGGTTTGCTGTGCTGTAGCAATAGGAACCTCTAATCATATTTCAAATATCATATATTCAAGTGTGTGTGTGTGAGTGTGAGTGAGTGTGAGTGAGTGAGTGTGTGTGTGTGTGTGTGTTTGTGTGTGTGTGTGTGTTACAGGGAATCCTATTCACATGGCTCTCTATATTTTGGAAAGAAAATGAACTTGTAAATTTGGAGAATATTTTAGAAACTAAGGTCCAGGAAAATGTTCTGCTCCTCACTAAGTGCTCATTGCTTGAATAACCGTACTTTGACAGCGAAGAACAGTATAGTGGCTGTATTCCTGATTTATTTATTTTTTAAAGGAAGTCTTTTAGATTTAAAAACAGCTTCCCCTCCAACAACAAAATGTGCCCATTAAGACTTAGTTCATTTATTGCTGATGTTAATTAAACTTTTCACAGTTAAGGTGATTACTCTTAATGAAAGATTAACTATAGTCTCCCAGTGAAGATAGCACAAGAAGTGAGACACGCTGGGTGGTGGGACCTGACCCAGCATGTTATGCTGGGGTGTGACAGTCCTGTAGATGGCACTGCAGCACTTCCACAAACGCTCTGGAGGGTGTTCCAAGGCAGGGAATGAGGGATGCAAAGGATAAAAGCTGCAGCGAGATCAGGCTTTGCCCTCCAGCCAGCAATTTAACTAAGTCGCTGGTTCGCTACTAGATTTCATAGTCGCCCTCTAAATGAATCTTTTCTGAACTCAGCAAAAGTACAAACTGTTTCTCCATACACCCAAATTGTCTTGTTGGTGAAGTAGGTTTTTATTTTTCATGCCTCCTATTTTTTTGGATTTCAGAGTTATTTTGAGGAGATCTGACTTAAACATTCCTCTTCTTAATTGTAAAAGCAGTTAGCTTAGCTGTTGAATACTCTTTAAGAGAGAGTGAAAATCTCCAAAATGAGATGATCATAAACTAAATTTATCATAGGAGTCAACACAGCACAGTCCAAAATAAAGATCTTTCTGCATAAACACCATGACCAGATTCTACAATTCTTTTTCTTTTGTTCTGATTACTTCCCTTTATTCTTTCTTTTAAAAAGTCTTTATTGTTGAAAGTATTACATATGTCTCCTTTGTTCCCCCATTGACTTTTTCTAGCCTCAGGCTTTCACCACCCTATTGTCTGTGTCCAAGGGTTATGCATATATGCATTCAAGTTCTTTGGTTGATCTCTTCCCACCCACGCACTGCACTCTCCCCTACCTTCCTTTTGAGGTTCTACAGTCTTAAACCTTTTTATTAAAAACTGTTCTCCACTATGCTTAGAGGACCTGGATGACTGAGAAATGAAATACAATCTAGCAATCATAGATTTAGGTAATTTATAATGAAATGACGGTGTGATGTCAATTATTTTTCTAATTGTTTTGACCTTTAAAACTAGATAAAGGTTAAATTCTACTGTAGAGTAATGGTAGTTCTGAAAGAATTTGTGGCTTTGTGTTAGTCATTTCAAGCTAAAATTTTCCCTCCCACCTCCCCAAACATTCCTCCTCCTTTCAGCAAGCAGCTGTGCATATTTCACATTTCACACATTTATGATATATTTGCTCTGTTAACAGAGCTATGTTTCAGTGAATTGGAATATCTGTTGTAACTGTGAAAAGGGCTTTCCTCCTATAACTTTTTACTACATATGCACAAAATGTATGTATATCAAGAAATGTCAAGTTTAGGAATGAATCATGCATAGGAATTTGTTGTTGGCATAATTAAAAATTTTATACGCGGGATCCTGTTCATCATACACAATCAATACATTCTGTTGTATAAATGAAAGCTTAAATGGAAGTGAAAATGAAGTAAATATGGTAAATAAACTAGGGGAAGAAGAGACATCAACTAGCCATTTAAAAGCCCAGAAAAAAATATCAGGGAGATTTCAGAGAAATGGAAATTCAGAGGAGGCCAGAGTAGATAGAAAGAATGGTGCTGGGCTTATGTTCTTACAGGTATAGAAATAAGGCTAAAGAAGAGATCAAAGAACCTAGAAAGGATGAAGGAAAGGCATGTCAATATGCATCAGAGGAGATTAACAAAAAGCTGATGGTACAAACTTGACCGGTAAAAGAAAGATTAGGGAATCTGGAAATTAGGGAAGACCATCAACAGAAGGCAATTACACAGCTGACAAATGGATCCTAGAGGAGGGAAGGGTTGAGGGATATAATAGAGGGAACAGTGTGTAACTCATCAATTAGATATCTTAGCAGGTCTTTTATGGCAAAGTCAATGCTTTCTTTTTAAGACTTCAGATGAGGGTGCATTTGTGTGGAGTAACAGCTCATAAAAGGGAATAGTCCATTTTTATTCCATGATAAAGAAAACAAACCCACAATAACAACAACCGTCAATTGCTCCGAAGTACTAAAATAAATATTACCTCCTGTGAGTCAAAGGCCTGCTTATATTGAAACTAGTCTAGAATTATTGATCAAGAGAAAGCTAATTAGAAATTGTCAGGGCCTCCCTCAGACTATGATGCAAGGTTGAATTAGTTGTCTTTGTTGGGCATTGATGACAAAATATGATCCTTGTAGAAAACAAGAGACCCTCAGTAGTAGGTACCAGATAGCAGGATGCAGCTGATTTAATGCTGCCATTTAAGTGTGGAAGGAAGGGCATTTTGATGCCAAGACAGTTTAATATAATTTTTCTTTTTTTAGACATTTTTTAATATCAAAAACTTTAAACTACTAAGCAATGGGGTTAATTAACATTCTCACATCAATTGACCACCTCACTTAATATTTAGCTGAAGCTCAGGGACAAGGTAAGGCTTCAGAATGAAATCAGGCTAAGGAATTGGATGAAAGCCACTATGGAGTGAAGATAGGGTAAGGAAGGAGTGAAGAAAGAAATTGGTTGAGGCTCAGGGTGGAATAAGTTTAAGACGTGTTCACTACATTCACACATCTAGGTATGTCGAAATGGGTGACTCAAAAAGACTGTGTCCAAATGCCCTGCTTTGATTCTGGGAGATGTTCGATTGACTACAGTGAGGGAAGTTATGTTGTACCAGGTCATTTTATACCTAGGTTCAAACTACTTTCATGATTAATTACTTAAGGTGGCATTTCTTTAACATTCTGTGTGCTATGAATTTTTCCTTCTCCCGCTCTCCTTCCTTGCTTCTTTCCTTCCCTTTTCCCTTCACCCCCTCTCTATTTCCTCCCACTCTTACATCTCCTTTTATCCTTCCCACATCTTCTTTCATCCTTCCTTTCCCTCTCTCTCTTCTTTTATCCTTCCCTCTTTCTTTTCTTCACTCCTTCCCTTGTTCTTTCTCTTTTTCCTTTCTTCCCTTTATCCTTCCTTTTTTTCTTCCTTCTTTCATTTTCTTCTCCCTCCCTCCTATTTCTTCTCTCCTTTCTTCTTTCTTTGCTCCCTTCCTTCTCTCCTCCAGCATTCCTTATCCTCTTCCTTCCTTCCTTTCTTCTTTATATTCAAACTGTATTATTATGCACTATGTGGTAGGCCCTTTGTTAAGCATCTAAGAGAATTTTACATCGTTTGAGAAATGCCAAAAGAAATTTGCAGAAATTTGTAGATGTGTCAAACACTTTTTCCAAACCACTATACTCTCCTCCTTTCACACATTTAAAGAAGTAATTTAAAAGGTAATCCTTGTTTAACATCTCCACAAAAGTTTTTTTTCCCCATTTATATTAATGGAAAAAGTGCTATTTGTATTTAGATACAAGGACTAAAGTTATTTTCTTGTGATTGTTCATCTGTGCATTCCCAAGATTTCAATGGAAGTAGAAAGACTAAAATAGTAAGGGCATTACAGATCAAGAAACCATCCTGAGGAGCTTCTGTGCTGAACCTGGTGCCTTAATGTAGGATAATAGGCTTTTAGAAGTAAATACTTGTTAAAAAGTTAATTAAATAAATTAATTGCCCTGAAGTTCCAGAAGCCTATCCACTATGCAATCTGAAAATCATAGACCTCAAACATTGCAAACATTACAATTAATCCTCAGACATTTCATGGTTATTATACTATTTATAGAGGATACCTGATTAGCTCTAACTCTTTAATTTGGTAGTTCTTCTATCATTTTTGCCAAAATAATTTTTGTCTGGCTTATTTCAGTAAAAGCTGGAGTGGGGTACAACATTTTAATTCTGTCATGCCACTAATCCAACCAGACTGTCTTTGTATTACGTCTACATAGCAATGATAATAACCATCATTCATATCATGGGGTATGAAGCCCTTTTACATATGTTAATTCACTTAATACCTAATGCAGTCTGTAAGGTGAGTATTATCATAACATTTTAAAAGATTATTTAACTAACCCAAGCTCACATAGAAAAACAGAGTTGCTGGACCTTGACCACAGATTTACTCTAAGTCAGTAAGGTATTTTCGAATTGAATTCCTGTCCCTTGCCAGCTTGATTTTTGCCAACTCCAGAATGAATGTTACTGTGTCATGTAAGTCTATTAAATACATATGAACACATCCATGAGTTTGGGTTTATGTGAGTGTCCTCCTTACTCCTGTCCTGGTTCTGGGCCTATCTAGAAGCCACAATAGACCAGGAGTCCTAGACTTCCTGCTGACTCCATTGGCTGGGATTTGGCAGTCATGTTTCTGCCTCTAAGCTCCAGCCATCATCACATTACTAGTTGCTTTAAGACTTGAAGACTATTTTAAGCTTTGCCATGTCATTATTTTTATTTTATATATATGCTGATCATCATCATCCATATATCATTAAGATGATCACCAAGAATACAGATTGTATTGGGGAGACAAGGATCAAAATTTGAGGGTTAGATTTTGAAATGTTCTGACTTCTGCTCTGAGGGGATAATACAGTATTTCTAAGTAACCACTTTTAGTGGCTACACAAAACCATATTAAGAAAATTACTCAATTTAACTACCTGCCATTAAGAGAATTCCATAAATCCTGAGATGAGACCTGGGCCTAGGAACTATTTTAACTACCTTCATTGCACACTAATTAACCATTTGCCAGGCAAAAGCTCCCTATTGTAAGACATAATCATAAAATAACTTTTAAGAAAAACTTAATGAAAACTTTAGTTTAGAGGCTTTGGTACACATGGGTATCCCTATCTATTAGGATCAGTTTGTTTCTGAATATACTAAGGAATGAATATTAAATTTAATTTCTCCCTAAGTGACATTTTTTCCATCTTTAGATACATCATATAGTAAATTTTGCTCTGTGGTCTGAATTATTTGCTCATCTATTAAACATTTATCATGCACTTACCTGATGCAGGGTTCTGGGCTATGTTGTGGAGATATAAAGACAAACCAGATCATATTTTCCTCCTAGGAGTTTACCCTAATTAGGAAAAAAAAATGGATTATTGGGGTCTGAACACATATGTGTTCTCATTAATTAGTATATGAACCAGAACAGACTCTGGATACTTCATTATAACTTTTATGCTGGGGACCAATCTCCATTGATCTCTCTGCATGACCTGTTAGCAGAGGCACTGGCAGTCTTTGGTTCTGGTGTTTGTTTAGAGAACAGCTTGAGAAAGTAAGAACAATATTTCTCTAGGGACCAGAGAGCTGATTTGCTTACTTTCCCGTATAACAAAGATAATGTGTCCTTATGGGGCAAAAGTTGGCATAGGTTTGCTTGCAGCACATTAGAAAAGATTTGGGATCCCTAAGCGTGATTTCCCAGCTCTGGTGCCCGGCATCCTCTTCACCTATGTCATGTCGAGGAGGAGGGAGAGGAGCACGGACATACCCACAGAACTTGTGCTGTGTACTGTGGTGCGAGTTATACAGTCCTTGTTTCTGACCCAGGAGGCTCATGTCTTCTGCTAGAGTCTATGGAACTGTGCCTGGGTAACTTGTCACCTCACAAGTAGGGGAAAAAAAAATCTCTGACCTTTCACAGCTCTTGACGCTTTAATCCCTGCATTTGGAATGCATCTGAATACCATACTTTTTCAAAAGAAAACCTCCTGGAGAAGTATATCTTCCAATCTTTCCTTCATACTTCATCTTTGTCAATGTAAAGTGAGAGTCGGGGTTGCCGAACTTATCCAAATGGGCTGTAAAACAAACATTTGGAGAGAGAAATTGAATCACATTATAATAATAAATAACTGTAATGTTCTCATTTGCTAATGTTCCCCTTCATTTGTAATTTAGTCTACATTACTATGAAAAATATCTGCTTTATTCTACTCAGAGGTGAATGATGACAAATTAAATACCTAAAATGTGAGTTTATTAAAGCAAACAGCAAAGTATTACTTTAACCCTGTTATTAATGCATAGTTCAGGAAAATAAAATTGACTTTTTAAAAAGCAAGAGTAATAGTCTAGTACTGGATTCTAGAAATCAGTGCTCAGTAACTTCTGAGCTTTTGTTCTTAATTTATAACCCATGAAGAATATATATATTTTTCATTTTGTTTTGTTTTGCCAGCACCAGAGAATGTACTGAGTTTCAGATATCTTGGTGCAGAACATAGGGAAAATATGGATAAGCTTGCATTTTTAATAAAAATCACAGTCTCTGAGTAATTTAGGTTAAAAATGTGGCTGAACCCAGTGCTTAGAAGTGGTAAACAGATAAGACCAGTCATAATATTTATTTGATTTAGCAATCAAAGCAATAAACTACATGAGACTTAGTAAACTAAGCAATTCCAACTGAGCAACAAGGGGGGATAAAGAAGTAATGGTGAAAGCAGAGGGCACCCACATTGATTGCTAATTGTTGCATATCCCATGCAGAGAAATAGAGATGGCCAGGATCCCGATCTCTGCATTTCCAATCAGCATTGCTGATACTGCGGTTTTCTGAAGAAGCTCTACAATCAGTTTAGCTGGGGATTTGGCCCAAACACTTCTCTAGTTTCCTCTCATGGGGATCTTGTTTCCAAATGCAGTGAACCAGAATAGACAAAATGGGAGCCTCAACAATTCCCTTTGTGATTCTATCTCCAGACCCAGGAGTGAGACAAAGGACTCTGTGGGCTCTTTCCCCAGGGTCACATCCTCATCTTCCTCGGAGTTTTCTTTTCTTTTTGGGTGCTCAAAAGATGAACCCAAAGGAAGAAAGTTCTCATTTCAGCCTACAGCAGAACAGCCTTAAATAGCCTATTCTAAGCTTCCTTTCCTTCTTTCCCCCTTGAGCTTTAGAACTTTATGTCCTCTCTCTGGAAAATACCCCACCAAAGGAATCTATCCTTCTTGAAGTCTTAAAGAAATTAATCACTAAAGGTATGTGCAAATCAATGTCCTCTTCAAGGTTCTTTTTCTTATTCTTCTCAGTGTCAGCCTAAGGGACTTCTGGTTACACTTTAACTCACCTTTGGCAGATTCTTCCTGGGGTACCCATCAGAGCTTCTGCAGTTTCTTCTGCATCTCCCAAACTGGATTAATTTTACCCTCACTGTTTCATGTGCTTTACTTTTGCAAAGTTCCACAGGGACACCATAGGGATGCATGAATGCAAGTTCCATTCCAGCAACACTTGAAAAACTCAAGTACATTTCCTTAAAACATATGACCATGCAACAGTTTACAATATAAACATTAAATATTAATTTCCATAAACCATAGAATGTCCCAAATAAAGTTAGTTTTTCCAAGATCCATTACATGTTACATTTTAGATTCTGGTTCTCAACCCTAGCCACACATTAAAATTTCACAGAGGGATGTTAAAAGTATTGCCTCCCAGCCCTCATCCCAAACCTATCAAATACCTGGGAATGGGACCCAGATATTGATAATTCTTTGAAAGCGTTGAAAAATCAATGATGGAGCCTGGCTGGTGTGGTTCGGTGACTGAGCATCAACCTATAAACCAGGAGGTCAAGATTCGATTCCTGGTCAGGGCACTTGCCCAGGTTTTGGGCTCAATCCCCAGTAGGGGGCGTGCAGGAGTCAGCCATCAATGATTTTCTCTCATCATTGATGTTTCTATCTCCCTCTCCATTCCTCTCTTTGAAATCAATTAAAAAAAATCAATGACAGAAACAATCTAAATTTATTTCCAGCTTAAATCACAACACAGATTCCATTAGCTGGAGGAAGAGCATAGAATGATAAGGGAATGGGAGAAGAGAGAGAGAAGTCATGATCTTGATCTGAACTCTTCTAGGATCCCCCAAAATCCATACCAGTTAGCTAGAATGCACCGCCTGCCACCTTAGAAATGAGAACTTATTTGAGATAACTTTTTTTTTTTAAAGTTTCAGTGTATATTAAGCTTTTCATGCTGCAGAAGGGAAAACAAACTTCAAGAGCCTTGTGTGCTGAGGGAATTACACACAGGGAAGGCCAGGTCTGCCTAAGCAGCCAGGCCCCTGCATTTCTCCCCTTATCATATTCTCTTTCAGAGAAGGAGAAAATAAAAAAAAAAAGAGTAAAACCAAATGAGATAAGATTCAATCATAAGTGAAATGCGTTGATGAGGGATATTTGTTAGGGGAACAAAATATTAAAATTCTTCCTTACTTAAAAGTTTGTGCTCAAAGTTAAAAAGATTTCCATGCTTAATGAAAATTGTCTTGTTTTACACATCACTATGATAATATTATTAATTCTTTTATGGAGGTTCAGAAACAGGACCTTGTTCTCTTTCTTACCCACAAAGAATACATGGATGGGGTTCGTTTCCTTGATGTTCTGGGAGAAGAAATATTTGAGACCCTTCTTAGAATGTCTCAGGTCCGCTGTGCCGTGGCCATGTCCATCACAAAGTTTATACATGGATTCCAAGTGCCTGACTGTGATTTTGTCAATGTAACTTTCACAAGTTGGAAACTTATACTTGGAGAAAAGATGAGATAAAGCAATCATTTCTCACCCTTTTCCTTCAGGAGAAATGGCACAGCAGCTGCAAAAATCATGCCTGTATAACTGTACTCCTAGAATACTCTCGATTGGTTTGGTAGCTTTATCTGATGACAAACCATAATTGAGGGACACATTGATTAATTGATCTGTTACTAGCTTGTAAGGCTCTCTATGGCAATGAAGAATATGTGGTATGCAGATCAGCTTTTAATTATTTTTATTTAGAGGCCCATCAGATGAAATGAGTGACTCGGCAGTATCGTCATTGATCTGTGGCACAGAAAGGAATAGTTCACATTGTACACTGGTTTAAAATATTCATTCTAGAAATTTAGAATGGCACTTTGCCCTGTAAGACTTTGACCTGTGTACAATGCAAATTATTATAACAACCTGCATTTGTGTCTAGCTTTGCAATTTACACATTATTTTCTCATGCATTATAGCACATTACCCTGACAATAAGTCTGAGAGGTAGACCAGACAGGTGTTATTTTCTCCCTTTTACAAGGCGAGAGACTAAGGCAGAGAGAGATTTTTCCCCCCAGTAATTTGCCTTGTTTCAGTCTGCAGAGCATGGAGAGCAAAAGAGAGTTTGATATTATTTAGTGAATTCTGGTTGGCCAAACATATTTTATGCATTAATCACCACTCCAGGCAACATCATACTTATCAACACTGTCTCTTAGTAGGAAATGTGCTGACAGAGAACCTGCGTTATAATGTGACATATTATTACATGGATTTGAGGTGCTAAAAGGTCTTATCTCTCCCAATTTGATTACTAAGCATAGGAAAAGCTCAAGATAAAATCCATTAACCAGAGTTATAAAAGATTTTCCCACTGTATTTATAAAACCCATGAAAAAAGACATTGCTATCAACACAGAGCCAGCACAAAATTAGTGTGAAATTTTAACATTCAGGGAAACAGTGGCTGAATATAGAGTATTAATGTTGAACGTGTGTACCATGTGATCAAATAAGAATTACTGAGTACTCCCTGTGAGCCCAGAGGTATGCTACCTGCTCCAGGTTGGAAACAAGTTCCCCCCACACAGCCTCTACAATCTAATTGGGTTTTTTAAATCACTGAATAACTTATGCAATTCCATTCCTTAATGAGAAGTGAAGAGTTGGGAGCATATGGAATAATAACTGCTCTGGTAATATTAAAGATAATAACAAGTAGAAATATAGACAGTTCTTTCCTGCCCTGTTTGCCTGGGCTTATTTGTCAGAGCATCATAACCTGAACAAAAGTGGTGTCCATAGCAATCTGCACTAGGGAAGTAATATTTTCATCCTTTTAAATGTAGGTCTACAAGCCAAAGTGACAACTGACAACAGTTCAAAGAAAGGTCAGAAAACAAGTATGCAGCTGGATTTGTTTAGAATTTACCTTATCTTTCTTTGACAAACGAAACTATTGGCCTCAATCACATAACCTGCAGCTCTTCACATCTTAACAAATGGCAGCCAGAGTGGAAGATGATTATGATGTGTGCTAGTATGTTTGTTTTTCTTTCCCTCCATGCCCTTCCCACTGAAATGGCTACATAGTTTTCAAAGAGAAGCATAATTTTCAAGGGAAGGTGAGTTTCCTTCTCACTAGAAAACATGTAGTTTTTTTTTGTTTTTACAGAATTGAAAAAAGATGAATAATAGGGTTGTTCCGAAATAAAAATAACTGCCTTTGAAAAGAGAAAAAAAGAAGTCCATCGTAGGAAAGGGAGTTTTGACATGACTGCTGTCCAGGCTGCCCATGGAATTAAGGGAGCTAAAAGTATAATTACAGTTTTGATTCTCCTGGGAATAATTATGGGATTAGAGGTTCCAGGGAGGACAAAGACACAGTGTCAATAGAGTAATAAAACTCTTTCTTTAATGCCAAGACATTGACAAATAGCTCCTACAAAAGACAAGATTTTGTTCTAATCTTAGCATCCCTGGCCCCAGGGCCTCCTCTCTACTCACCTTCAGGTATGGCTGAGGTTCCTGCTTTCTTCCCTTTCAGACCCCTCCTTCTAAAGTGTGACCACCCTCGAGAGAGCACATACTGGTAATCTTAACTATCCCATAATCTGATCCCCACCTTGCTTTCTGCCACCTTCATATAATCTTTCTTCCCTTCCCTCCTCACTTTCAAATTCATAAGAGAAACTGCATAACTGTTACACTCTGGAGCAATGGAGATCTTGCTCCCCAGCACACACAGTCTGTCTGGTTCAAATAAACTCATAGAAATTCTCTACAGGTTTGGATGCTTCTTATGTTTGCAAAGTGCTTTAGCAGTGGGGTTGAGGAGTCCTGGTCAGAGGCATAGAGAAAATGAAAAGCTGTCAGGACAATAGAGCATGATTCTTAGCTTACCCATCTGGTAGGAATCCCTAGGTAGTGCTGATGGGAGCTATTGGCACAGACCTGAAATTCTGTGTTTAAAACCAGTGGAAAGGTTAGGTCTGTAAAGTCCAAACAGCTTGTATTAAACTAATTCTCCTGATGGCAGCCCTTACAGACCATGTCTCTGTAAGTATATCCAAAAGCTAGCAACAACTGGAGGGGATTCAATACTTGAAAAAATAAAACAATACTGGGTGAAGTCCACATATACAAGCCTCTTCTCCTGAAGGCACTTCTTCCTGTCCTCATGAGGCTTATGGAAAAATCACAGTCTTATTGACCTGAGAAATTAGAAAGGAAAGTTTGGAATGCTGGGTGGCTGGAAATTGAGACAAAATATCCCTGAAAGGAAAGAGCCAAACAATCTAGACTTACCCTATTAGATTTCAGAACATTTTATAAAATCACAATACTCAAGATAAGGTAGAATCAGCATAAGGAAGAAATAAAGAACTAGAATAAAATAGAGTCCAGATGTAGACCCACATATATATGGTCAATAGATTTCAACTAAGGAGTAAATTAATTTAATTGGAGAAGATATTTTTCAATAAGTGTGTGGAACAACTGGAAAATAACATCAGCAAATGGAAAAAATGAATCTTGATCTCTACTTCTTATTATGCACAAAAATAAATTTGAGACAAATTGTAATCTAAATGTAAATTCTAAAACTCTGAAAGTTCTAGAAGAAAATACATGAGAATATATTTGTTACTTAGAAATAGGCAAAGATAGATTATTTATTAGTGACACATGGATCTTTATTTTACTCAGTGATTTATAATTCATTAAGCCAATATTGAGTTTCATGCTCAATGATCAGATTTGGCCAGAGGGAGCCCCTTAAATTGGATCCTATGTCCTTTTGATGTGTCCTCATTATTCTTTGAGCACATCTTCATTTCCTGATGCAGAAAGATGTTCCAGACTAATTTTATTCTTTCCTTCCCCAAGCTTTAGAATCAGCTATTTCTCTAAGGAACTCTGGTTTCTTTTAGTTGAGAATGCTATAAATCTAGGCCTTTACTTTGACCAGATAAACAGATGTCATATTTAATTGCATGATTGTTGGGACAATGGATTTCAAAATACATTTAAGGATAGCCTCTGTAGGTTGTCCACCATACTCTCAAGTTCATTTAGAATATGACCCTCTAATGACATTTCATTAGAGAGATAAAACCAACATATCTAAGAGAGAACTAGAATAGAAATATATTTGCTTGCTCAATGTACAGCCTCGAGTTGCCATGGGATTCCATAAGAGAGGCACTGATTAACTTTTAGAATGGAGAGCAGGTATGATCAGAGCCTGGAGGGAGCACAGTACCCCCTGGGACAGTGAGTAGATTAGATTAGTGGGTGAATGATGAAGAAAGCTGGACAGGGTGATGAGAATAATTTTATTTTATCAGAAAAATGTGAGGATTACCTGTTAGACAGCCAGCTTGTTTTACCCCATCAGCCTGCCTTCTACCTAGAGTGGTTGGCTGCCCATCCATTTTTAGCAAAATGGGTTGTTTCACTAGAACACTGAGACACACTAATAAGAAAGTAGTGAAAGTCCCTATTTTGATTCCTTCCAAAGACAGCTTTGTGGCTCTCAGGTTAAGAACTGAGTGCCCAGAATTGGGCATTCATTTTCCTGAGGTCAATAACAGATCCCCAAATTCTCATTTTACAGTCTTTAAACATATACTACAATCAAGTTAGACATAATTTGAAAATCACTTCTCTTTCAGATCTAGGTCTGATAATGTCCCTTCATTTCTGTCATAGCCTTAGAGAATTTTCCCTTGCATCGTCAAGGAGATAGGCCACAGATGTCACAAAATCTTTTAGAGGCTTAGAGTTAAAACCAAGAGACTCAGGCTCAAAGAAGCACTACAATTGGAGAGAGGACAGGGGAAATGTGGGAAGTCCTCTTATAGCTCCAGTTTCAGGAGATGTCAAAGGACTTTCTAGATTCCAGTGATTGTGTACTATTGATATGCAAATCAATAATTAATCTGTAAGTGGACCACAGGAGAATGAGCACTTACTTAATTTTGCCTGAACATTATGGTAAATGTTTTACAAGTAGTTTTTCCTTTAATCCTCATAGCAAGCCTATAATGCAGGTGTTGTGATGAATTTACAAATGCAGAAACCAAGGCACATGAGATTGTCTTAGGTCAGGTTCCCCTGGAAACAGATTCTGTGATTTGTACACAGAAGATTTATTTGTGCCCGTGAAAGAGCAACGGAAGCACAGCCGGGCAAAGAAAAAAGCTGGATTGTGATGATGTGACAGAGGCCTCAGCAAATCCTCTGTGGAGCTCTGGCACTGAGATGGCCTTTGAGAGTTGCATCTTATCAAGGGTGAAGGGGCTGGGTTTTTAAAATGTCTCATGGCCCAGTAATTGAATACCAGCTCATCCCAAGGAGGGGCAGCTCCATTTGACTGAGATCTGTCATCAGCACATTCTCAGAAGGTAGCAGAACCAGTTCCTCAGTCTTAAAGAGGAAATCTAGATGACACATGACACCACCCACACAGTCTACCCCCAGGATTCACTTGTTTCACATAGTAAGTTCCCCTCCTAGGGGAACAACTCCTCCAAAATTCTGATTGAACCTGTTTTATTAAGAAACTTAGAAGGGAAAGGTTAGTGAGTCCAGCCCAGCTCCTTGACACCATAGCTGTCTGAAAGTCACTACTGGTACTCATCTTCTCCTTCCTGTACTACCCATTTTAGATTCCCTTCACCCATGGTTGACACTTCCGCTAGACTATGTGGCTTACTTGGCAGGGTTACCCAGGCTCTCATCCCTGAGGGTTCTGAGCCCCTGGTCATCATGCCTCTCATGCCATGGCTGCTATACTTTTCCATTTCCCATCAAAATTGGGTGGGATAGTACCAAGAGAAAGCCCACAGGTTACCTGGTGCCAACCATGCTCTTTCCCGCCCCATTGTATAAAAGCAGTCCTTCTTCCTCCTTATTAATCTTGCCAATCTCATGATACTTTTCTTTACCTTCTTGTCTCTTAGCACAAAGGACTCAAAGAAACTGAGAGGTAGTTTTCCTTTAAGTTAAATAAGATTCTAACCAGGTTCCCTGGTAGAAGCATTTCCTTTCTGGGAACCAAGACCTCTGGATGCCAGAACCTAAAGGTGCAAGATTAGGAAGCACAAATTGCCCAGGTAGTCACTGGAAATGATGATAAGAAGGGCCTCTGCTGCTTCTACCCCTTGCTTCCTGGACTTACTGGAACACCACACACCACACAATGGTTGTTGCTTAAGGATATATATTGCCTCCGGGATGATGCTCATCATTCTCATGGGATCATCTCCAAGATGTTCCATTGCTCTATCAGGCTGGCAGTTGCTGAAGTGATGTTATTCAGTATCCCATGTCAGTGGAATAAACACTATGTAAGCCCTCAATAATGGTGTTTGACCAAGTCCTGCGGGCAGAAAAGACAAACTCATACTCTGTAATAGCGCACTATGTCTGGGAGCATAAAAGGGGATTTTACCTATGCAGTGAGAGCAGCAGAAGTTGTGATAGGAGGAAAGGTAATAGGGGTGGCAGCAGGCTAAATCCCAGCAGCAATACTTTTGAGGAGAAATCTTGGGTAGATGCAACAGAAGCAGGAACTACCTGGGGACAGCATCACTCAAGCCATTAGGTGGGAGATGGCAAGACCACTGCATCCACTTGAAGGTGAAGGACTCCACAGAGAACATGTGGTCTGGAGTAGGAATTTGAGTTTCCCTGCCAGAGAAAGAGAAGGGACCCAGTCATTCCCTTCCAGTCAGAGACAAGGCTATTTTTGTTAGCATTGTTATTGTTTTTATTAGTCATGTCCCTTGATTATTCTCATCTGTGTGGTTTTTTTTTTCCAGAAACATGGGTTATACAAGGTCATATTATATTTCAAGTTTAGCCTCAATGGTATTGTTGAGAGAGCTGATGCTTAGTGTGACTTTGGACCTGGGGTGTGAATTCACAGAAACTCTTCCCCTTTTATTTGTACTTCAGTTTCCAGAGTTTGAAAAATCACATTGAAATAAATCAGATGCCATTTGGTGATGCTGAAAGGTCTGATTCTAATGCAAATATTTTCAGAAGGAACATGGGAAATGTCAAAAATTGTCAGTTCAGCAAGTATTTTTTGGTGATAATGCTCTCCACAGTAAATTTCCACTGGTTCTCTCTCTTATTGTCAGTTGAACAAAACACTTGCATGCTTTGCTGGTTTCTAACTAATGAGTTGGCTTTGCTCTTTTAAAACAGTAATATATAATAGAGAGCATCTATTGAGTCAATAAACTTTTACTCAGAACTGTCTTAATGACAAACAGCACAACATCACATGAAATAAGGTTAAAGGTTCTTAAACTGAATCATATCTCTGGTTTTGAATCTTTCCACAGGCATACAAGAATAATAAAAGGAATCACATTATATTTTCTATGCCTGAGGAAATACAAAGATATTTGTGTGACACTTTCTTCTTTTTGGAATTTTAAAGTAAAATGGCCAAAACATAAGTTTTTAAAAATGGCATTTAAATGTGCAATTTCAATACTGGAAATGGAAAGGTCCACCTGCAACTATTTTTTAAAATTTAGTCATTAAATTAATTCCTGAACACTTTAATGATTTCTTTGGTGGTTATTTAAATATTTTTATAACAAACACACTGGCATCTTGTTTTATTTAGAACATGAATAATTTGCTACCTTCTCAGATATTTGATATTTGTCAAGCAAGGTATCCTGCCTTCTCCAGTCTGCCTTTATTCCATGGGGACATGTGGGATTTTAATATCTTGTTGGATTTAATGTCATTTCACTGTCACAAGCCACCTGCTGGTTTCATATTTTGCACATCCCTTAGCTTAAGCATCAACATCAAAGCTCAGTGTTGTCATCGTCATCCTATTAGCACTCCACTCAGTCTCCTTCAGACAGATGCTCTTCTAATAATGTATACATGCCAAAACCAGCCCAATGCCACATTTTCCTTGACATGTGGGAAAGTTGGCCAAGTCATAGTATCACATCAGTTACATTGAATAGAGGTCTCATGACTGCTTTCTCTTCTCTGGTCTTCCCTTAGTTCACAAAATGTCTTCTAATCTCAAAATGTCCTGTTGACTAGCAGTCTACTTTCTAGTCTCTCTCTCATCCTTTATTCCTGTACTCACTACTACAAGAACTAGCTTTCCCAAACATTTCCAACCAGAAGTCTTTAATGTCCTTGAGAAAAATGTAACATTGCTGTGTTTTCAAACTATTTTGATATTGTTTGCATGATACTTTTCTGAAAGAAGACTAATTGGAACACCAGAAAAGAACAGAGGGTGTTGCCTGAGCATTCCTTAGCTCAGCATATTCTAGTTCTTTCTATTCTTCTAATGAGGCAGAATCCTAGAAATTCAAGGGCATGTTCAACAGTTCATAAGCTTTCAAAAGAAAATTTAAGCCAATCTTTGATAAGGTACTTAGAAAATATCCACATAGTAGGCCCCATACACAACAACAAAAAAAGCAATAAAAAAAATTGTTTACGGCCTAGAGGTTAACTTCCCTGGCCTAAGATGAGAGAAATCTCTAGTAGTGATGAAGGTGAAATCTGCGAAGTTTGTATAGGAAAATATGATGGCAAAGAACATGCCTGTCCTTACAGCCAGAATAGAAATGCTTTCCCAAGATGATGAGGGACAGGAGGACTGAGTAAGTCAGGGTCACTTCAGAGCTGAAGTATAGGTTTGATAGTAGGTCTTAGGATAAAGCCTAAAGGAAGTTGAGGGGAGTCCTGCAAGGGACTGAGATCTCCAAAAATGTGACCTTATTTGGAAATAGGGTCTTTGTAGATGTAATTAACTAAGATGATGTTATATTAGATAAGGTAAGCCCTAAGTCCAATGACTGGTGTTTTAAAGAAGGCCATGTGAACACCCAGACACATAGACACACAGGGAAGAAGGTCATGTGACAACAAAGGCAGAGATTGGAGTGGTAAATCAACAAGCCAAGCAATCCAAAGATTGCCAGAAATCCCCTGAAGCTAAGAGGAGGCATGGAAGGATTCTTTCACAGAGCTTTCAAAGAGAGCATGGCCCTGATGACACTTTGTTTTGTGACTTGTGTTTTCTTGAATTATAAAAAAATATATTTCTGTCTAAAAAACTATTTTGAAACGGTGGTAAAAAGAAAATAACATGAGATCTGCCCTCTTAACATTTTTTAAAAAAATATATTTTATTGGTGTTTTTACAGAGAAGAAGGGAGAGGGATAGAGAGTTAGAAACATCGATGAGAGAGAAACATTGATCAGCTGCCTCTTGCACACCCCCTACTGGGGATGTGCCCGCAACCAAAGTACATGCCCTTGACCAGAATCGAACTTTGGACACTTGAGTCCTCAGGCTGATGCTCTATCCACTGAGCCAAACCGGTTAGGGTTCAGCATTTTTTTTTTTTTAAGTTTAGAGTACAATATTATAGCTACTAGCACAAAGTTTCCCAGCAGGTCTCTAGAAGTTTTTCATCTTGCATGAACACCAACTTCTCATTTTTGCCTTTTCTCAGTTCCTGACACCTAACATTCTACCTTATGTTTCAATGAGTCTGGATACTTTAGATACCTCATATTACTGGAAGGATCCAGTGACTGACTTATTTCATTTAGATTTATGTCTCAGATATGGCACCTGCCTGTTGGCTCTGTGAGGGAAGGGCTCAGAAAAGGAACAATGGTCTCTGCCAGCACTTGGGGAAGCTTGACCTTCCAGCTCTTGCCCTGGAGAGATGCCACACAGTTCAGTTCTTCCCCATATGCCTGCAGACAGCAACCAGCAGTGGCAGGGGGTGGGAGTGGGGGAAGCCGGCCTTGATCAATTGCCTCGTTGGCAGGATGGTGAAGCAGGTGAGGGGGTGGTGCCAGGCCAAGGTGGAGTGCCAGGCGGGGCTGAGGGGCTGCAGGGCTACGAGGCTGGGGGTGTGAGCTGGGGCTGCGAGGCTGGGGTGCAAGCTGGGGTTCGATCCCTGCTGGCCACCCTGAGAGACCCCACCTGTGCACAAATTTGTGCACCAGGCCTCTAGTTGGTTATATTCCCCATGCTCTACCTTACATCCTCATGACTATTCTGTAACTACCAATTTGTACTTTTTAATGCCTTCACCTTTTTCACTCATTACCCCAATCTCTCTCATATCTGGCAACTGTCCAAATGTTCTCTGTATGTATGAGTCTGTTTCTGTTCTGCTTGTTCATTTATTTTGTAATTTTAGATTCAATTGTTGATAGATATGTATTTATTGCCATTTTGTTATTAATTTTTTGATCTTTTTTTTCTTTGTCTTCTTCTTAAAGAAGATCCTTAAACATTTCATGTCATACTGGCCTGGCAGTGATAAACTCTTTTAGCTTTTTCTTGTCTGGGAAGCTCTTTATATGTTCTTCAATTCTAAATGAGAGCCTTGCTGTGTAACGTAATCTTGGTTATAGGTCATTGCTTTTCATTACTTTGAATATTTCCTGCCACTCTCTTCTGGCCTACAAAGTTTCTGTAGAGAAATCAGCTGACTGTCATATGGAAGCTCCCTTATAGGTAACTAAGTGCTTTTCTCTTGCTGCTTTTAAGATTCTCTCTTTGTCTTAACCTTTTGCATTTTCACTATGTTGTGCCTTGGTGTGAACCTTTTTATGTTCATCCTGTTTGGGTTCTCTGTGCTTCCTGGACTTGTATGTCTAGTTCAGGGGTGGGCAAACTTTTTGACTCGAGGGCCACAATGGGTTCTTGAACTGGACCGGAGGGCCAGAACAAAAGCATGGATGGAGTGTTTGTGTGAACTAATATAAATTCAAAGTAAACATCATTACATAAAAGGGTACAGTCTTTTTTTTTTTTTTAGTTTTATTCATTTCAAATGGGCCGGATCTGGCCCATGGGCCGTAGTTTGCCCATGGCTGGTCTAGTTCCTTCACCAGGTTGGGGAAGTTTTCTGTCATTATTTTTTTTCAAATAGGTTTTCAATTCCTTGCTCTCTCTTTTCTCCTTCTGGCAACCCTATGATGTGAATGTTGGTATGCTTGAAGTTGTTCCAGAGATGCCTTACACTATCCCCATTTTTTTGGATTCTTTTTGTTGTATTGATTTGGTTTTTTGTTTGTTTGTTTGTTTGTTTCCTTATATTCTAAATCACTGTTTTGATTTTTGGCCCCATCTACTCTTCTGTTTATTCCCTGTAAATTATTCTTCATTTCAATTAGTGTATTCTTCATTTGTGACTGGTTCTTTTTTATGGTTTCCATGTCCTTTTTTATCCTGTTAAAGTTCCCTCTGAGTTCATCTACTCTTCTCCTAAGTTCATTGAGCATCCTTATTGCCAGTATTTTTAACTCTGCATCTAGTAGATGCTTTTCTCCATTTTGTTCAGGGTTTTTTTTTTTTTTTTTGGGGGGGGGGTGTTTTGTTCTTTTCTTTCATTTCCTTTTCTCCTCATTTTGTCAGCCTCCATGTGTTTGTTTCTATGTATTAGCTGCTATGCCTCCCAGGCTTGATAGTGTGACCTAATGTAGTGGGTGTTCTGTAGGGTCCAGTGGCATAGCCTCCCCAAGCACTCAAGGTGTGTCACTCAAGGTGTGCCCCTATGTGGGCTGTGTATACCCTCCTATTGTAGTTGAGCCTTGATTGCTATTGGCATATCAATTGGAGGAGGATGAATAGATTTACCCCAAGGCTGATCAGTAGCAAGGACTGGCTGTGACCACAGACCTCTGACCATCATGGAAGATTAGCTATGTAGGGGCCCATTCCACAGAGCAGAACTTACTTCAATGGGGTGATGCCTGTTGAGTTTGCCCCTTGAATATATAACTTGTGGAGGTGGTTTGGTGGTACTTTGATGGAATCTGTTGCTATCCACCAGGTTTTCTGGCTCTGGAGCCTCCCAGGAGGTGCAAACCATGGTAGAGGTCAATGTTCTGCCCAGGGCCACTTGGCATGAGTTACAAAGCAATCTGCGGATGGCTGTAGCTAGTTCTGGGTCTGGGGCCACTTAATGGGAGGTATAGGATATACTGAGGCCAGATGCTGCTTGTTTGAGAAATTTAGGAAAATCTGAAGAAGAATGAACCCAAAAAGGCCATTTATATGGAAAATAACAACACTTGAAACATCTTGGGTAGTCTGCAAGTTGGTGGGGCTGGGTCTCATGAAATCACCAGGGTGAGGCAAACAATATAAAGCAGGTTGATGGAGACTCTGATATGGTGTCTGCCTATTGGCTATGTGTGGGAAGCGTTCAGAAAAGGGACAATGGGCCCTGCCAGCACTTCTGTCTAGGGGGAAGCTTGACCCTCCAGTTCTCACCCTAATGCCAGACAGTTCAGTTCTTTCTCATATGCCATTGGTGCATTTTGAGCTATTGCCCCAATGCTGAAACTCAGAGGGGATGAGTCCAAGTAAGTCTGTGTGTAGGTCCTTTTAAAGAAACTGCCTGGGACTCCAGGAGGCCTCTGTCTTATACAGCCAATATCCCCACTGGTTTTACAGTCAGAATTTATGGGAACTTCTCTTCCTGGCACTGGAACACTGGGCTGTGGCACTCACAACTCAGGGGGGACCTTTGGAATAAAGATATCCCTCCTGATTTTAATATGCCTATGTGGGACCAGCTTATTCTATGTATCTGCCCCTTCTACCAGTCTTGATGTGGCTTCTTCTTTATATTCTTAGTTGTAGGACTTCCATTCAGCTAGATTTCAGGTGGTTATGAATGTGGTTGCTCTGTAATTTAGTTGTAATTTTGATGTGGTTGTGGAAGGATGCGAATACCGTGTTTACCTACGCCCCCATCTTGACCAGAAGTACTCTCTTGTCTTTTATTTTTATTTATTGATTAAGGTATTAAATATGTTTCCTAACCCCCTATTTCCCCCCCATACCCCCACTCATGCCCTCATCCCCCTGGTATCTGTGTCTATTGGTTAGGCTTATATGCATGCATATAAGTCCTATGGTTGCTGTCTCCCCTTTACCCCTGCCATACCCTACCTTTCCTCTGAGGTTTGATGGTCTGATCGATGCTTCTCTGTCTCTGGATTTGTTTTTGTTCATCAGTTTATGTTGTTCATTATATTCCACAAATGAGTGAGATCATGTGATATTTATCTTTCTCTGGCTGGCTTATTTCACTTAGCATAATGGTCGCCAGTTCCATCCATGCTGTTGCAAATGGTAAGAATTCCTTCTTTTTTATAGCAGCGTAGTGTTCCATTGTGTAAATGTACCACAGGTTTTTAATCCACTCATCTGCTGATGGGCACCTAGGCTGTTTCCAAATCTTAGCTATGGTAAATTGTGCTGCTATAAACATAGGGGAGAATATATACTTTCTGATTGGTATTTCTAGTTTTTTGGGGATATATTCCTAGAAGTGGGATCACTGGGTCAAATGGGAGTTCCATTTTTAACTTTTTGAGGAAACTCCATACTGTTCTCCACAGTGGCTGCACCAGTCTGCATTCCCACCAGCAGTGCACGAGGGTTCCTTTTTCTCTGCATCCTTGCCAGCACTTTTCATTTGTTGATTTGTTGATGATAGCCATTCTGACAGGTGTGAGATGGTACCTCATTGTAATTTTGATTTGCATCTCTCGGATGATTAGTGACTTTGAGCATGTTTTCATATGTCTCTTGGCCTTCCTTATGTCCTCTTTCGAAAAGTATTTATTTAGGTCCATTGCTCATTTTTTGATTGGGTTGTTTATCTTTTTGTTAAGTTGTATGAGTTTCCTGTAAATGTTGGAGATTAAACCCTTATTGGTAATAACTTTGGCAAATATGTTCTCCCATGCAGTGGGCTTTCCTGTTGCTTTGTTGATGGTTTCTTTTGCTGTACAGAAGCTTTTTATTTTGATGTAGTCCCATTTGTTTATTTTCTCTTTAGTTTCCGTTGCACTAGGAGCTGTATTGATGAAGATATTGCTTTGGCATATGTCTGAGATTTTGCTGCCTGTGGATTCCTCTAATATTTTTTATGGTTTCCCGTCTTATGTTTAAGTCCTTTACACATTTTGAGTTTATTTTTGTGTATGGTGTAAGTTTGTGGTCTAGTTTCATTTTTTTTGCATGTATCTGTCCAATTTTACCAACACCATTTATTGAAGAGACTGTCTTGACTCCCTTGTTTGTTCTTGTCTCCTTTGTCAAATATTAATTGAGCATGGTGGTTTGGATCAATTTCTGGGTTCTCTATTCTATTCCATTGGTCTATATGTCTGTTCTTGTGCCAGTACCAGGCAGTTTTGAGAACAGTAGCTTTGTAATACAGCTTGATATTTGGTATTGAGATCCCTCCTACTTTGTTCTTCTTTCTCAGGATTGCTGCAGCTACTCAGGGTCTTTTTTTTATTCCAGATGAATTTTTGGAGAGTTCATTCTAGGTCTGTGAAATATTCTGTTGGTATTTTAATGGAGAATGCATTGAATCTATAGATTGCTTTGGGTAGTATGGACATTTTAATGATGTTGAGTCTACCAATCCATGAACATGGTATGTTCTCCTATCTGTTTATGTCTTCCTCTATCTCTTTTTTTCAGTGTCCTGTCGTTTTCTGAGTTCAGGTTTTTTACCTCCTTAGCTAAGTTTATTCCTAGGTATCTTCCTTTTTTTTTGGTGTGATGGTAAATGGGATTGTTTTTAAATCTCTCTTTCTGTTAATTCAATATTGGTGTATAAAAATGCCATAGATTTATTGGTGTTAATTTTGTATCCTGCTACATTGCAGAATTCGTTTATTAAGTCTAATAATTTTTTGATGGAGTCTTTAGGGTTTTCTATGTACAGTATCATGTCATCTGTGAATAAGGACAGTTTTACTTCTTCTTTTCCAATTTGGATACCTTTTTATTTCTTCTTTTTGTCTAATTGCTATGGCTAGCACTTCTAGTACTATGTTGAACAGGAGTGGAGAAAGTGGGCATCCTTGTCTGGTTCCTGTTCTTAGGTGAAATGGTTTTAGTTTTTGCCCATTGAGTATGATGTTGACTATAGGTTTATCCTATAAGGCTTTTATTATGTTGAAGAATGATCCCTCTATTCCCATTTTATCTGAGGGTTTTTTTTTATCAAGAAAGGGTTTGGATTTTGTCAAATGCTTTTTCTGCATCAATTGATATGACTATGTGATTTTTATCTCTCAATTTCTTTATGTGATGTATAGCATTGATTTGTGGATATTGTACCATCCTTGCATCCCTGGGATAAATCCTACTTGGTCATGGTGTATGATCTTTCTAATGTACTGCTGGATCTGATTTGCTAGAATTTTCATGAGGATTTTGGCATCTATGTTCATGAGGGATATTGGCCTGTAATTCTCTTTCATTGTGTTGTCTTTATCTGGTTTTGGTATTAGGGTGATGCTGGCTTCACAGAATGAGCTTGGAAGTGTTCCTTCCTGTTGAATTTTTTGGAATAGTCTGAGGAGGATAGGTTTTAGTTCTTCCTTGATTGTTTGGTAAAACTCCCCTGTGAATCTATCTGGCCCCGGGCTTTTTTTTTTTGCTGGAAGCTTTTTGATGACTGCTTTAATTTCTTCCATAGTTATCAGCCTATTGAGATTTTTAGATTCTTCTTGATTGAGTTTTGGAAGGTTGTATTTTTCTAGGAATATGTCCATTTCCTCCAGGTTGTCTAGTTTGTTGGAATATGATTGTTCATAGTATTTTTTTTAAAAACAATCCTTTGTATTTCTGTGGGGTCTGTTGTTATTTTGCCTCTTTAATTTCTGATTTTGTTCATTTGGGTCCTCTCTCTTTGCTTCTTGGTGAGTCTTGCTAGAGGTTCATCAATCTTGCTTATCCCTTCAAAGAACCAGCTCTTGGTTTCATTAATCTTTTGTATTGTTTTTTTGGTCTCTATAACATTTATTTCTGCTCTGACCTTTATTATGTCTTTCCTTCTGCTCATTCTGGGTTTTTCATGTTGCTCTCTTTCTAATTCTTTAAGTTGTAGAATTAGAAGATTTATTACCATTTTTTCTTGTTTTTTGAGGTAGGCCTGTAGAGCTATAAACTTCCCTCACAGGACTGCTTTCACTGTGTCCCATAGATTTTGGACTGTTGTATTTTCATTGTCATTAGTTTTTGGGATGCTTTTAATTTTTTCTTTGATCTCTTTGGTAAACCAATCATTGTTTAATAGTATGCTATTCAGCTTCCAAGTGTTTGAGTTTTTTGGTTTGTTTTTATTGTAGTTTACTTCTAATATTATGCCATTGTGGTCTGAGAAGATGCTTGATATGATTTCAATCTTCTTGAATTTGGAGGGACTTTGCTTGTGACCCAATATGTTGTCTATCTTTGAAAATGTCCCATGTGCACTTGAGAAGAACGTATATTCTGTGGCTTTGGGGTGAAATGTTCTGAAGATGTCAATTAAGTCCATCTGATCTAGTGAGTCATTTAGGATTGCTGTTTTTTTGCTGATATTTTGTCTAGAGGATTTATCCAGTGATGTCAGTTGTGTATTACAGACCCCTACTATGATTGTATTGTTGTCGATCTCTCCTTTGATATCTTCTAGGAGTTTCTTTATGTATTTGGATACTCCTCCATTGGGTTCATATATGTTTACCAGGGTCATATCCCCTTGTTGTTTTGCTCCCTTTAGTATTATGAAATGGCCTTTCTTATCTCTTGTTATGGCCTTTACTTTGAAGTCTATATTGTCAGGTAATGGTATTGCTACCGCAGCTATTTTTTCATTTCCATTTGCCTGAACATTTTTCTGTGCCTTCACTTTCAGTCTGTGTAAGTCCCTTGTTCTGAGGTGGATCTCTTATAGATAGCATATATATGGGTCATGTTTTCTTTTATCCATTGAGCCACTCAATGTCTTTTAATTGGGGAATTTAGTCCGTTTACATGTAAAGTTATTATTGATAGGTACTTGTTTGTAGCCATTTTTATTTTTTGTGCCTGTGTTCCTTCTTCCCTTTTTATTTATTCTTTTTATACCAGTCCCTTTAACATTTCTTGCATTGCTGGCTTGGTGGTGATAAAATCCCTTAACCTTTTTTTTTTTTTTTTTTTTTTATCTGTGAAGCTCTTTATTTCCCCTCCAATTTCAAATGATATCCTTGCTGGATAGAGTATTCTTGGATTCATTTTATTGCTTTGCATCACTTTGTAAATTTCCTTCCATTCCTTCCTGGCCTGATGTTTCTGTTGAGAAATAATTTGTCAATCTAATGGGAGATCCCTTATACATAACTTTGTCTCTCTTTTGCAGTCTTAAGATTCTTTGTGTCCTGAACATTTGCCATTGTAATTGCAATGTGTCTACATGTGGAGCTTTTTGGGTTCATCTTGTTTGGGACTCTCTGAGCTTGTGTGATTTTTTTCTTCCCCACATCAGGGAAGTTTTCTGACATTATTTCTTCAAATAGGTTTTCTAACAATTGTTCTTATTTCTGTCGTTGTGGCACCCCTATTATTCATATGTTGCTTTGTTTCATGTTGTCCCAAAGCTCCCTTAGGCTCTTGTCCTGTCTTTTAATTTTTTTCTCCAATTGCAGTTCAGTTTGGGTGTGTTTTGCTTCCTGTCTTCTAATTCACTAATTCGGTCCTCCGCTTCTCCTAGTTTACTGTTGAAACGTTCCATGCTATTTTTTATTGCATCTATATCACTCTTTATTTCTCTTGATTCTTACATAAGTTGATATTTTTCATCCATCCAGTTTATGAACTGTATGACCCTTATTCTGAATTCTTTTTCTGACATATTGCATATCTCCATTTCACTTGGCTGATTTTCTGGTGATTTCTCCTTTTTTTTCCTTTGGTGTTTTTTATTTTGTCTCCCCAATTTTGCTTGATCTAGATGTTCAGTCATGCAGGGGCTTCACCTTGGGTGGCAGTGGCTCCTTGGGGAGTGGCTGCTCCTCAGGCGGTCATGACAGTGGCTACTCCTCAGTTGATGGTGGCTCTTCTGGTGGGTGCAGCTCATAGCAGTGGTGGCTCCTTGGCTGGCAGGGGCAGGTTGCTCATGCAGTTGCTGTTCCTTGGACAAGGCAGGCTGCTTACGAGGCTACTGTTTCTCAGATGAGGGAAGGCTGTGTGCGGCTGCTGCTTCTTGGACAGGGGTGGCCTGCTCGTGCAGCTGCTGCTTCTCAAGTGGTGGTGGGCAGCATGGGGCTGCCGCTCCTCAGATGTGGGCAGGCCGCTTGCGGGGCTGCTGCTCCTTGGATTGGGGCAGGCTGCTTGTGGGGCTGCTGCTCTTCAAACAGGGACAGGTTGCTTGCAGGCCTGCTTCTTCTTGTACGGGGGTGGGCTGCTTGCGCAGCTGCTGCTCCTCGGATGGGGGCAGGCTGCGTGAGGCTGCTGCTCCTTGAACTGTGGCGGGCTGCTTGCGGGGCTACTGCTCCTCAGATGGGGCAGGTTGCTCACATGGCTGCTGTTTGCATGGTTGCAGTGCCCTGGGCTAAAGTGTTGGGCTGGCCAGATGGGAGCATGCTTCAGAACTCTCAGGATCCCACACCCAGGGTGGCTGGAGTCTAGATGTCCGTGGGACCCCAGCCTAGGCAGCAAGTCCCTGGTGGGGGTGGCTGTAGAGTCCTGAGTGTTATGTGAGGGCACCCTGGGTGGAAATGAGGCTGGGCTCCCAGTCACAGCAGCTCTCCCCTTCAAAAAGACATGGCCTCTGCAGAAGATCCGGCTGCTCCAGAACTGTTTGCAATGGGAACAATGGCTGCTGGCTAGCCTGCCCCTGAAGGTCCTGCAGGATCTAACTGTGCCTCTCTCTCTCTCTCTCTCTCTCTCTCTCTCTCTCACACACACACACACACACACACACACACACACACACACCCCACATGACCACGCACTCCACTTTTGCTCCCTCCCTCACTCCCTCACACTCTCTCCCTCACTGCTGCCTTCTTCCTGCCTCTATAGTTGGGTCTGGAGTGTTAATGACCTGTTCATGGATGGAGTCTCCTCTCTGGGTGTCTGGTTATGTGGCTCACTCTCTACCACATTGGCCAAACAGGATAAAATTCACTTCGACAAGACACAACACAAAGGGAACAAAACACAAATGTACTCATGACACTGATAACCCCAATATAAGTGACCACCAAAGAAAATAGAATTAGGGGAGAGAAAAGAGAGCATAAATGATATTGAAGAGAGAAAAAATGGTATGAGAGAAAAGGAAAAGAAGAAAAAGGAAAAAATATATATATGTGGGGAGAAAATACCAGAGAACAAACAGATAAACCAAAACATACAAACACCAAATACCTAGTAAAGACCATGGGGGCAGAATCTTCTCTTTTGAGAGCTTTAGAAATTTTATTTTATTTTTTTTGTTTTTATTTTTTTTTACAGAGAGGAAGGGAGAGAGATAGTTAGAAACATCAATGAGAGAGAAACATCGATCAGCTGCCTCCTGCACATCTCCCACCGGGGATGTGCCCGCAACCCAGGCACATGCCCCTGACCGGAATCGAACCCGGGACCCCTCAGTCCGCAGGCCGACGCTCTATCCACTGAGCCAAACCGGTTTCGGCTAGAAATTTTATTTTTAATACACACTAATATATCCATTTCAGCAAACAAAAATAGGGAGGGTGGGATATTTATGTCTCTGTGTGGGTCAGATGTAGGTGCAGGAGGTTGTAGGAAGCTGAGTATAGAGCTGCTTTTCTCAGCTGCTTACTTGTCTCTTGTGACACCTGAAATGGAATAACAGGAAAACAGAAGAAAACAGGAGCCTCAAGCAGGGACAACAAAAATGTACTGAACACAGGGGAGAAACTAAGGGCAGGAGAAAGGTACAGAACATGCCTAACAGGGTTTGGCTGGCCTGGAACCCAATCTGCGGCTGGACCCGCTGCTGCTGCACGGCTGCGGGTAGCGTCAGCATCCCTGAGGCTGCTGGAACTGGGCGTGTACGGCCAGGCCTGCAGCCATGCCAGCGCTGCCTTTCTGGTGTTGCTGCAGCTGCTGCTGTTGCTCCGCAGCACCCCTCTTTACTGTGGTTCATACTCGCCACGCTGGTGTTGGGCCCCGGGTTCATGATGCTCAAGGCCTGGCCCTGGGGGTTCAGGCCTCCCATTGCTTGCTGCTGCAGAGGGACAGCAGGTCGTGGCCCGCTGGCTTGCACGGCGTTCAGTTTCTGCAGGCTGGGCTGGAGGCTGCGCTGCAGTGAAAGTCAGTGGGCTTCCCCGTAGACACTGTGGTGGCGGGCTAAGTTCTGGCCATGCTGCAGAAGCTGGATAGCGACATGCTTACAGGCGAGGGCTGCGACTGAGTCGGAGGCTGCGGTGTCTGGGGTGTGTTAGGCTGCTGGGGTGTATGGGTGTCCAGGGAGGTGCTGAAGGAGGGGGAGGGCAGACAGCTGAGGCACTTTATGGGTGTTCATGGCGAATGAGGTACCCTTGCTGCAGGTGGTTCCCGATCAGCGGCTGGTGGAGCCGGAGCCGGAGCCAGAGCCGCTGCTGTCGGAGCCGGAACAGCTCCTGTCGGAACCGAGCTGCTCCTGCGGAGCTTCTGTTTGATGTGGAGGCAGAAGGGAACGGGGCATGGGTTTTCTTGGCATTGCTTGGCATGGTAGCAGCAAAGGGCGATGAGCTGCTTGCACACTGGGCAGCCTCCATTGTTCTTGCGCTGGCAGCCCTTGCTGTGCTGCACAACCCGCTTCATCTTCCGGCAGGCCGCCCGCGAGCAGTTGGCGTTGAGGCACTGGCAGACGTGCACCAGAGTCTGGATGCAGCGCTGGACGCTCTGGCACAGAGACTCCCTGGGGCTCCTGGGCAGCAGCTCACCCTGGCTGCCGCCCTCATCGCCCCCCTTGGCCTCTTCATCCAGGCCCAGCCCCACCTTCACCATCTTGTGGGTGTGGCCCTTCGTGTTGTAGCAGTCGATGCAAAGGTTGTAGTCGTCGCACCCAGGGCAGTGCCAGTGTGCCTCCATCCACTGCTTGCACTCACTGCAGGTGTGGACACAGGGGTCCTGGCCCTGGCTGTGCAACTCCACCGACATCGCTAAGGGAACTCACTTTCTGCCTCGTGCTGTTCCTCTTTCGCTCCTTCAGCGACCCGCGCAAATTCCCTGGAGATACTGTAGGTTCAGTTCCAGACCAAGATAAAGCAAACGTCACCACAGCATGAGATGTCACCTTTTTGCTGGTGTAGGGTCTTGCCTTCAATTTGTGAAAAACCCAACGTTGTGTTGCTTTGAAGAAAGTGATCCTCCCCGGACCACTGAAGTCTTCCGAGACTGCAAAACAGCCAAGAGACGAGACCACGCAAGATGAGAGGGCACACGAAAAGAACAGCTCACGGGATGAGGAGAGTATGACGCGAGATCCGGGTCCCGGAGAGGAGAAGAGATCCCGCGAGAGAAGAGGAGTGCCCAGGAAGAGAAGTGATCACGCGAGAAGAGGTGAGCGAGGAGATCACGCGAGAAAAGATAATGAGGAAGCGCACAAGAGAAAAGAGCATGCGAAAAGAAATATCTCGTGAGAAGAGCTAAAAAGATCTCGCGAGAAGTGTCCAGCGAAAAGAGATCATGCGAGAATAGCTCCCGGGCAGAGGAGAGTGTCACGGGAGATGAGGGTCCAGGAGAGGAAATAACGCGAGATAAGAGGAGCGCCTGAGAAGAGAAGCCGCGCCGAATCTTATATACAGAAAGTAAGGTTCAGGAATTGGATGAATATGGGGAGGACCTCAGTTCAGTATAGAGGAAGTAGAAAGGATGAGTGGATAAGAGAGAAAAAGAAGAAAAAAATTAGTAAAAATATTTAAAAAATTATTTTAAAAAGTAGGATAAAATTAAAAAATGAGAATGATGAAAAAATAATGTGACTAGAAATAGAAAATAAAAAAACAAACAAAAAAAGGGAAATAAAGAAAAAAAGAGATAACAAAATAATAATAAAATAAAATAAGTAAATAAAAAGGACTGTCTTTAGGCCAGTCCCTGTGAGCTCTCAGGGACTATTCAGATTTTGTTTTTTGGGGGGTTTTTTTTGTATCCTTTGTACCACTCGGGGTGTAGTCTGGGTGTGGCTGTATTGGTTGCCTGGAGACTGCAGCAAGTGCAAAGGCCCCAAAACAGAAAGGAGCTGGTTTATATGAGTGATGGTAACCTATCATTGTGCCTGGAGTGGTATGATTCACTGTATCTCCATGTGACAGGCAGGACGATCACATGGAGATACAGGCTGTACCAGAGATCTCTCTCTGTGGTCAAGATCTGGGCCCACATTCCTGATAAGAAGTTTGAGCTGTGGTGTGGTGGCAATGGAAAGTCTGTTGTAAGGTTTTGATTAAGGAAGTGTCATGTATTGATGTTTATATAAAAATCACACTCTGGCCATTACATAAAGGATGCACTTTGTATCTCTGTGTGAGTATGTTAAAAAAATAAAGGTTAGTATTGGCAGTGTAAACAGAAAAGAAATAAATTAAAGAATCCTAGAGAGCTCATAGGAAATGTGAGAGGGCCAAAGAATTAGCTTCAGAGGCTGCACATCTAGACCATTCTTCAATGGTCTAAACCCTCCGGTTGGAATCTGACTGGATCTCAGTGGACACAGGTCCCACAGCCTGCACTTGGATGCTAGACCCAGGACTCATGAAAATTTACCTAGCTCTGTGCTTTAAAATAATGAAAAATGCAGATTCTGATCTGAGGCAAACCACTGATATAGTTTGGAATTTCTTTTGCTAACTAAGAAACCCAGGAGTAACATTTTCTCTTCCTTGAAAAAGATTGCTTTAATGAGTTCTTTCCAATTGCTTTCATTCTTTCCCAAAACTATTGTAGAGTCTTACATGTATAATCAATGTTAGTTTTGAAATACTTGCTATTTTTCCGATTGCCTGCTTTTTACCTGAATGACATTTAAGAGGAGAGGAAGTATATCTTTTTTTCTTCCGGATTTATTCTCTTTAATGGAAATATTTATGCAAAACATTAATGTTTGATTTTAAGAAGCCTCTAAAGTGGCTATATTTCTAAAAATGCATATCTATCAACTAATACAACCATGCATTGTAGAAACAATGGTAAGAAGGTATTGGGTGTGTGCATCCTATACAAAAGTATACTGTACTGTCTAGTTTCTCTCTCTCTCTCTCTCTCTCTCTCTCTCTCTCACACACACACACACACACACACACACACACACACACACACCTAGAATTTCCTGCTTACTGGTAGTGTAGTAGAAAGACTGTAGGACTTAGAGGCTGGTTTTAATGCTTACTCTATTACCTATATACCTATACTTCCAGAATGACTTTGAGTAGGTCTTTTCACCTTCCTACACCTCTGCTCTTTTAACCATTGCTTTCAATCTCAATCGATTGTTGAAAGGCATGATAGATCTTGAATTTAAAAGTGCTTTTAGATATAATGTATTTTCCTGTTCAACTATACTTTTTGGTAGGCCTTTTCTCCTTAGCATTTCTACTGTCTATCCACAAAGGTAAAAGTCATGCCAGAACCAGATAACTTCTGTATAGAACCACCTTTCTCACAGGTCCTGGAACTAAGTATTACAGACATTTTAATGCGCATTGACTTCTTTCATCACTTTGAGGTGCCCTCGCTGTATTTGTTCTATAGCCTCTATTGATCATGAAACTGGTTCTTCTTGTCTGGGACGATAACAGATTACTGATGCTCCACTCCCTTTCCCCCCATTTTTTCACACTGATGGGCTGGTGAGATATCACTAATTTTAGAGGCTCAATTAGAAGCAGTCTGTCAGGCTACAAAGAAACATTTACTCTATTTTTATTATGGACTGAGAGAGAGAGAGAGAGAGAGAGAGAGAGAGAGAGAGCGCCATTGATTCCATCAATTTGTTGTTCCATTCATTTATGCATTCATTGGTTGATTCTTATATGTGCCCTGACCAGGGATTGAACCCACAACCTTGGTGTGTGGGGACAATGGTCTAACCAACTGAGCTATCTGGCCAGGGCAGAAACACTTACTCTTGAATCACATCAGAATGACAGGAGTTCCCAGGGATAACTGGTGGGAAACCAAAAAGAACAAAGCTGGAAGCCATAGCTATTTTTTGCTTTTCACTCTGAAGTTACAAAATTAGCTGGGTGGGTGAATATTTAATGTCACCACATTACCTATGTAATTTTTATTGTCTGCTTTTAATCTTCATAGCAGTTTTATAATTTTAATAACACTTTGATTAAAAATAAATGAACTGAATACTCCAACAGAACATTCTAAATGCAGACCATTGGGCTGGAAGCCCAAGCTCAGCTGGAGAGACAAACAAAACTAAAATATTCTAAAAATATAGTTGAGATGATATCTCTCCCTTTCTTCTCAGAGATCATAGCATTTCAGTGACTAGACATCTTAAAAATACTACAGGTAGGTCTCAACCCACAAACCAAGTGAGATCCAGACCTCCCTTTATAATTTGGCATTGGAGAATGTTCCTTGAATGTACAGACTAGGATATTCCCATCTTTCTTTGGTCCTTACTCTCCCAGGCCTCACTGGCTTACAGCACTTTTTTTCTTTGCTGTTATAAGCAGCCTTTTAAGATAGCTGACTCAGACTCATCCCTTCTCCTGGTATCTAGGAAGTGACAAGATTAGATGCCCTTATTTGACCAAATTCATAATACATAAATGAGTATGTATAAATGAATAATGCTCTGTACCTCCTAGACAAGTTTATAAAAAAAGAAATGCTGTTGGTTTCAAACACATGTCTAATGGAATTCAAATTAGAGAGCAAAGTACAAAGTAGGAATTACATCAGATATATCAGGTAGAATTCTGAGTTCAGGCCTCTGATTGCCTCCCATGGCAGAAACACCACTTCTTTATGAAAGTCACTTTCAGGTTTCACATGGCTGATTCTGGGAGACCAGATTTCTAGCAAGTTCAAGATAAGCTGTGTACAATTCCAGTGGTTTAGGGTCATTCATCAGACATGCTTGCATGCTCATGTTTGAAGCTTAGCATGGTTGCTTTTGCTTTTTCCTCTTAATAAAAAAGATTATGTTAGAAAAAAAGATTATGCTAAAATAAAAAGTCATTATGGTAGTGAACATTAGAAAATGTAGATCTCCAGCTTTGACTGAAGCAGTATTAGGTTAGTGTGGTTAGTGTGCTCATTTACTGACTAATTTATTTACTTACTTACTATTTTTTTCAGAAGTATTTGTCAAGTCCCTACTATGTGCTTGCCATTTCTGGATACTGTGAATAACAAATATAATCTAGATGTCACATGAGACTAAATTTCCTATTCTAATGTTTTCTATAGGGTTTGCATTTGCTGGTGACTCAGAACTGAAACCTGTAACTTACTCTCTCCATTACTATGACATTACTATTCACTCTGCACTAACCTGACTTTATTTTTCCAGGAAACTCTTACTGAGAAGGAGTTATGTCTCATGAACTTTCTGAAATCCACTTATTTCAATAGTAGACTATCCAAGTAGCCTTTATTAATCCTACCAGACCTGAGGCCCTGAACCTAACTGTCCCCTATACTTCGGCTCCTGAGCATTAAAGAGAAAAAACCAACATGATATAGAAAAATGTTAGTTACATGCAAACAAGTGGTTGGAATAAAATGGAACTTGAAGACATTGTAGAAAATAGGTCTACCTTTCATCTACCTTTCATCTAGCACCAATATTCCACCTTTGTGTGGAAATTACCGAAAAATCGGTACAGTGGTCTGGTAGGGTTAAGGTAAATAAATGCTTTCTGAGAACAATAGATTATTCAACTGGGTTTATCAAAAGACATTATTTTTCAAAACCTCTGTCTGCCAATTCTAAAGTAGTATATCACAAACTCTGCTTACTTCTGCTCCCACATTGAAGGACCCATCTTAAACCAGAACATTATAAATATCTTTCCTTTGTTCTCTCTTTTTCAAGATGGGACTAAGACTCTGTCAAGGTAGCGACCTACTTTATTCCACTGGGCAATAAACTTGGCTTTGCTTAACTTGTACATCATTTTAGTGGTCTTGTTGGCAGTTGCAGAGGTTACATCCTCAAGGTTATTTTGGCTTCAATTTTTTTATTTCATTGAACTTTTATATATACCCATCTATTTCATTCTCTTGTATCTGTGCTGACCAAGACATAAAATTATCTCTCTTCCTTGTTTACCAAACCCCTCAACCACCAATTACAACCTCAAAACCTTCCATTTTCAGAAAACATTTTTGTTTTGACCACAATTAAAAAATTTGGTGACGTGATGGGTGCTTATAGATTAGCAATAACAACTTAGAGTTGAATAAGAAGCATTCTTGAGAGTCCTTTAACTACCCTACATCTAGACCAATGTTACTCAAAGTGTGGTCGGTTACCAGTCTACCATGAGTTAAAAGCTGAAATGGAGAGTAGGCATTTACAAACATTGATCTGTGATGATTGAAGATTTGTCCCCAACATCATAAAACTAAAGAATTGGTCATTCACCAGAGAGCCATTCTCTAGAGCCTCAGGTTTTCAGTTTAGTCCCACCTCTTAAGTGCCCCAGAGAAACTAAATTCTCCTCGCTACCTTATGTAAGTCAACTTATTTTCCATTTCTCTGCTCTGGGTACACCTTTGACTATGTGGAGATACACTAAAGGCATTTTGCTAAACAGTGGGATGTGTGCTCTAGTTCCCACTGTATAACAGCCCAAAACAATTGAAAGAGGTTTTGCAATTTCAGTCATTTCTCACTTCTGCAAAAGTGCCTGTGAAGTAAAGAAAACACACCAAAAGTCCTTTTCATCTCATAGAACTATGATGGTTTTCCTAATGGGTAGAAGTTGGTACAGTCAGTGTGGTCTTTAAATAGTATTTTTTTGTCTCAGTACTTCATAAGGGATTAGATATTGTCCCTGGCCTTAAAGAGCTCATCATTTTGTGAAGCAGTAGTCATGTAACTATATCATGGCAACACTGCAAGGTAAGTGCAGAGAGAGCTCCTGAGTGTCAGAGGAGAGCTGAGGGCAGAGAACTATGTGTGCCTGGGGATTGAGGAGACCCACCACTGTATATCACTGAATGAATGTTGAGTGAATGAAACAGTGAATGAAAGTCAGAGGGCAGATATGTCATAGATGTAAAATGGAACTCATGCTATTTCCTGTCTTTAGATAGTTGTAGTTCACTCTTCAGTAGCGTCAGTATGCAGTAGAGGTAATACTAAGAATGGAATGATGCAGGAGGTTTGTGGTTATAGAAACTAGGTAACATTTAACTGAATTTCTAACAGATGGGGAAATAATTGAATTCTTTATTATCTTTTCACAATGAGTTAATTCATAGGTAAATCTGAAATAATCAAATGGTTTTATCTACCCTCCTGCTAAAGATTTAATATTTTCATCTAATTCAACTCTGTTATTTCCTGGCTCAATTTAATGATTAACATGACATAAAAGTAACCATTTCTTGTTTATTAAAATCCTATTTGCTACAGATTACAGATGGAATCTATTTTAAAGCCATTACTAAATAAATAGTCTGTATTAATAAACTAACATTGAACAACCATCTTATAAAACCCTAAAGATAAGTTTATTAGGGAATTTTAATTAAAAACGTTATCACAGAAGTAAACTCAGCTATTAATTTTTTCTCATTAAAAAACGTTTCAATGTTGAATGATACATCAAATAACTCTATTTGCCAGTAACAGCCTATGGCATTTCTTTCTAAATCACATGAGCAAAGAAGTGTACTTGTGACCAGAACAATCAGGAGACCTAACCATGGTGGTTCTGATAGTTCAGTACAACTATCAACATCTTCTCAATGTCCAGCTCCAGAATGACTCTTACCTAGTGCTTCATTCTGAAGCACTCATTTATGAGAGTAAGTGTAAAATGTCTGACCATAATCAGCATCTTCAAACTGTTCCCATGGAATTGGCCCTTCCCATGGAAGAAATACATGGGGGTGATGTCCAATGGCACCGATCATCACTGTCTCATATTAAGATATTAAAATAGTAATTTCTAAAATGATCCATTTTACTGTAGAAAGATTAAGAATGCAGTAAGGCAAAAACAAATATATAAATAATATTACCATTCAAGATGGCCACAGTCAATATTTATTATACATCCTTTCTGATCCTTCTGTCTATTACATATTGTATATGCAAATATCAAGGATGAAATGCAAATATTTAGGTATACTGTTCTTTAATATGCTTGCTTCCTTTTCTTTTAATTTTATTAAGTTATTAAGCCATTTTGTGGCTTCAAAATGTTGTATACCAGTGGTTCTCAACCTTCCTAATGCTGCGACCCTTTAATACAGTTCCTCATGTTGTGGTGACCCCCAAACATAAAATGATTTCCATTGCTACTTCATAATTGTAATTTTGCTACTGTTATGAATTGTAATATAAATATATGATATGCAGGATGTATTTTCATTGTTACAAATTGAACATAATTAAAGCATAGTGATTAATCACAAAAACAATATGTAATTATATATGTGTTTTCCGATGGTCTTAGGCGACCCCCGTGAAAGGGTCGTTCAGCCCCCAAAGGGGTCGTAACCCACAGGTTGAGAACCACTGTTGTATATTGCTGGTGAGATTAAATCAGGAAACATTGCTTGATCTAATAGTCAAAAGCCTTACTCATATTTTTCTTCCCTAGAATTAAATTGCCCTCAGGGATCAAACCACATATCACATAGAGGAGACAAAAAATTTATCATCATAACCTATAGTTTAATTAATATGCTTCAGCATCACAATTTTACATCCTTACACTTTATTTTATTCTGGAGTTATTTTAGTGAGAATCCTTTTGGTTTAAAAAAAAACAGAATTTTGCTTGAGGATCATCAATAAAAAGATATTTTATTTTAGTAATATATATGATCTGGGACTGGACGTAGAAAACCATTGCAGTCTCAAACAGCCCTAGGATAGCTGCTTCTCTCTGTGCACCTATTTCATTCTCTTCTTTTTATAAATAATCTTCCTCTATTTCCTCATAATTCCTGTTTCTGTTATGCCATATCTTTCCCCATTTTTATTAATGCTTCACAGCAGCCCTTAATCTTTCTGGCTCTAGGCTCTTAGTTTCCTGTTATCCCCTCTCATCATTTGATGCCTGACATATCAAACCTCTGTCCAGAGTCTGTTGATTACTCACTCTTAGAATGGCTCAGTTCTTGGTCCATTCAACTCTAACAGGATGAGGTCAAGTTTATCCGGTATAAAAGGTTAGTGTTGCTTCTCCAGAAGGACTACAGAAGGGCATTTGGTCAAGGCATGCAATCAGCATTTCTAGTGCAAATATCCTGCCACTTGTGATAATCCCCAGAAGTAAATTTCTTGACTAAAAAGTGTACATATTTTAAAAGTTTCTGAGGTATATTGCCAATGAATCGTTAGAAATGTGGTATTAATTTACATTCTTACCAGCAGAATTAGTGATACCTTTTCCTGTACCTTCATCAACACTGTATATTTTACTGCCACGATTTTAAATTCAGATTTTTAATTTTTGAATATTTAAGAGATAAATTTGTTAGGTAGATAGCTATGAACCATAATCTAAATTTTGTTTTACTGATATCACCTACCCCCTTGAAAATGGCAAAGACACACCTTGAACTCACTCAGAAATTCATTTCCCTACTTAGTAGTGTTTATGGACTATTTTATATGTTTATGGACCATCATTTTTTTTCTGTGATACCTTTGGTCATATTTTTTCCTAGTAAGTTGTTTGTATTTTTCTCTTTTCTCTGTATCTATGAGTCTGTTAAGTAATCTAATTATTTGTTAGTTAAATGTAGGCGATACTTTTTCCAATATGTTGCTTGTATTTTCCTTTCTTTATGTTATCTTTGATGAAAAAGTTCTTGATTTTAATTAGTATATTTACTAACCTTTTATAGTTTATCTATTTAATCTCTGCATGGTTTATAGCTTGGATTGTAGTTTGATAATTGCTTTGATAGTTATGTTTAAAATGCTCATCTCTACACAGTAATTCTACTCCTAGGTGTAGACTTCAGATAAATTTTTGGATTTGTATAACTGTTTACATAAATCTACATAAATAAATGTATATAAATGTTCATAAATTACATTTTGAAAGCAATAAACTGGGAACAATTTAAATCTTTAAGAAGAAATGAATGGATTGTTGAAAATTGTGAGTTTATCCAATGAAGGACTAGGCAGCCATGACAAAAAATAAATTGCAATTATGTTTTAGTTTCTTTTTCTTTAAAATTTTTATTGAATTTATTGGGATGACATTGGTTAATAAAGTTATATACATTTCAGGTGTACAATTTTATGATATATCATCTCTATATTGTATTGTGTGTTCACCACCCCAAGTCAAGCTCTTTCCATCACCATTTATTCCCCCTTTACGCTCTTCTACCTGCCTCCCCCTTTCCCTCTGGAAATTATCATACTATAGTCTGTGTCTATGAGGTTTTTTCTTTGCTTAATTCCTTATCCTTTTTCACCTAGCACCTTAATCCTCCTCCCCTCTGAGAGCTGTCAGTCTGTTCTCTGTATTTATGAGTCTATTTATTTTGTTTTTAAGTTTATTTTGTTCATTAGATTCCACATATAAGTGAAATCATATGTTTTTCTCTTTCTGGCTTATTTCACTTAGCATAATACTATCCAGGTCCACCCATGCTGTTGCAAATGGTAAGAGTGCCTTCTTTTTTATAGCAGCATAGTATTCCGTTGCATAAATGTACCACAGCTGTTTTATCCACTCATCTGCTGATGGGCACTTGGGTTGCTTCCAAATGTTGGCTATTTAAATAATGCTGCAATGAACATAGGGGTGCATATATTCTATCTGGTTCATGTTTTGGGTTTCTTTGGAAATTGAATTGCTGGGTCATAAAGCAGTTCCATTTTTAAAATTTTCAGGTAACTACATACTGTTTTCCACAGTGACTGTACCAATCTGCGCAAGGGTTCCCTTTTCTCCACATCCTTGACAACACTTTTTTTGTTGATTTACTGACTACATCAAACTAAAAAGTTTTTGCAGAACAGATGAAACCATCAACAAAATGAAAAGACAGCTCACCGAATAGAAGAAAATATTCACCAGTGATGCATCTGATAAAGAGTTAATATCCCAAATTTATAAAGAACTTATAAAACATAACACCAAACAACAACAACAAACAATCCAATTGGAAATTGGCAAAGAACCTAATTCACACTCCTCCAAAGAGGACATACAGATGACCAATAGACATGAAAAGATACTCAATGTCACTAATCATTAGAAAAATGCAAATTAAAACCACAATGAGATATCACCTCATACCTGTCAGAATGACTATGATGTATTTTTTTTTTAATAGTTGTACAACATACTACCTCAAAACTTAATGGCTTAAAGCCAAGATTACCCATTTCAAAATAAATCTTTGGTTTGGCTGACTGCTCATCTGCTAATTTTGTCTGAGTTTTCTCATGAAGCTACACACAGCTGGCAGGTCAGTATGGACTTGACCCAACTGCCATAGTTGGGACAGTTGGACCTCTCTATGTATCTGGATTTCTTCACAGAATAGTGGTCTTGGTAGTGTTAAGAGGGTCAAAGAAGGAAATGCAAGTCATGAAAGTTTCACATCAGTTCTATCACATTCTACTGGTCAAAGAGTCACTAGACAACCCCAGATTTAAGGGGTGAGGAATTGGGCTCGATCTCTGGATGAGAAGCATAACAGAGTGACATGATAAGTGGGAATGAACAAAAAGAGGTATGATTGATCTGAGGACATTACTTTAATTAGGTACTATAATAATCTTGGAGTATTTTCTTGATCACACCCTCACAACTCTGTCGCAAGTCCATAATTATTAAGTACAGCGAACCCAAAATGCAAGGGATTGTTTATTTTTAATATGGAATCGCTGAGTTTTGGGAGGGTGTTTCCCAATAATTTCCTAGATCCTGACACTCTGTAAAAATCACTATAGTCTGTACTTTGTATGTGCCTAGCTTGTTTTCTAAGATCTCAATAGGCCCTGTGATGGTTAGTCTTAAGTGTTAGCTTGGCTGGGCCATGGTCCCTGAGTATTCGGTCAAACATATCAAGATGTTGATGTGGAGGTGGTTTTTGATGAGATGAACATTAAATCAGCAGACTTTTGAGTAGATTATCCTTCATTATGTGGGTGGGCCTCATCCAACCCGACCTTCCTGGAAGAAGAGGGAGTTCTGCCAACTGAGAGCCTTCGGGCTGAAGCTGCAGCTCTTCCCTGGCTTCCTACTGGTCCAGTTTCTCTGGAGAACTAATATATGCTCCTTAGAGAAATGGCGTTCTCATTCCAGTTTAATATACTTGGTCTTTATGTATTTTGTTTTCATTCTTTCTCTGCTCCTGGTCTGATAGTTTGAATGATGCATATTTTTCCAACCACCCGAGTTCTCCCTATTTCTCTTTGCAAATTTGATTCTGAGAGACAGTTTCCAGGCACGGGCCCATTTAATTTCCCTTTTAACCTTTGAGTCTGCAATAATTATATGGAGTTGTTTTTTTTCTTTAAAGCATTCCCCCAAAATGTTCTATTCTTTTTATAATAAGGAATCTCATTCCTTTTTATCTATTTATTAATAAACTGACCATTTTTATCTGCAGGAAGCTATAGTTTATATCTTCAATTCTAAATTCATCTGGAAAGAACTTCTTTTCCCGAATTATATCATATAACTGTATAGGAGATATTCCTGGAATGTGGATGCAATTCTGGAGATGAAGCAGTGATTGTATGATTATGAAGGAGAAAATCAAACTGTAAGTTTGAAGTGGCAGGAAGATAGAATAACCTGGGTCCTTAGCATTGTTGAGCCTTGAATTGCCTATCCCCAGGTTTTCAGTTATTTGGAAAAAATAAGTGTTTTTGGTTAGACTATTTTAGGTAGCCTTTTCTCTGGAAGGCATTCTAATAAAATCTCAGTGATATAAAAGGTTCAGAATCGCCGAAACCGGTTTGGCTCAGTGGATAGAGCGTCGGCCTGCGGACTGAAGGGTCCCAGGTTCGATTCCGGTCAGGGGCATGTGCCTGGGTTGCGGGCACATCCCCAGTGGGAGATGTGCAGGAGGCAGCTGATCGATGTTTCTCTCTCATCGATGTTTCTAACTCTCTATCTCTCTCCCTTCCTCTCTGTAAAAAATCAATAAAATATATTTAAAAAAAAAAAAAGGTTCAGAATCTAGGGAAACAAATAAAACAAAATCTAAACCAAACATTTCTGTGGTTTTCTTAACATTTATATTTTTGAAACCCTTTTAATTATTCACAAGGTTTAATGTCTAGTATCTTTTAAGGTCTTTGTAACCGTTGTGGGAAGAAAAAAATGGTTTTTATTATCCCCAATAGACAGATGAGGAGTATAAGGGCCAGAAAATCATGTTTTTAAAAAAACAAACCAAAAATACATGGTCTGTTATTATGCAGAGATCAATGATTTATTTGACTATAGCCCCTGGCACATGGTAGGTGCTCAATAAATAAATTAATTAATGGTGTATATAAAACATTTAGTTCAGAACCTGGCATATGCTATGTGTTAAATGAATGGAATTTACTAACAACAATAAAAACAACACATTAGCTTCTTGCCTCAGGATGTATAGAAACCTGTGAATTTAATTGTCTTTAGCACAGACCTAAAACCTAGCCTCTCATGTATAAGTGATACCTACAAGGACATCCTTGGCCAAGTAATAACATAAATTAATTTGTTCATTATTCTAAAGAGAGCAGTAAACAAATGCATAAAAATTAGATAAAAATTTCAAAGATTTGATTTAAGGATAGTTATCAATGAAAAATGTTTACTTAATTAATTCCCCCCCCCCCCAGGATAACTGTTTAAGAAATGATTGTCAGAATATAAAATGGAAATGACTATGGCTGGCTACCTAGCCCAGTTGATGGGAGTTTTGTGCTAAAAGACAAAGATGTTGGGTATGATTTTCTTGTAATAATGTCTATACTAAATAACTATTATTTATTGTGCTATTTTATCAATATTCCATACTAATTCCACAAGGCGGCTGCTGTTAAACTCTGAGTGTATGGGCTACAGGAACAGTTCCTTTCCTGAGCACGTGACCAGTGGGGTGATAAGAAAGAGGAAATTGGCTCAGTGACAATTTACCTTTGACCTATAGAAGTAGTTCATGACCCATTCTGCTGATGATTCAGTTTTGGTATCATAGTATAGAAAAAGTAAGGCTTTTGCATTATCGTCTGGAGAAAGTATTGATCATAGAGCAGTAGATCAGGTGCAGACTCTGTCCATACACTAAAAGCATTAAGCAGGCATCACAGCAATTTCAACCACAGAACTTGCAGTGCAAGCCTTCAGACAAGTTATTTTACTAGTTGACATTAAAAACTGTGATCCTTTTCTAACTTTGATATCAACTTTGGCTATATCTTCAGTGGTGAAGTAGGAAATAATGCACTTACTCAGTAAAATCTAACCAATAAATAGCCTAGGAAATTATAACTGCGTAGCCCTCCTTCCAGAGTTTTCATTAATATTAACAACAAAGTCTTACATTTATAATGTGCTTCATAGTAGACCTTGTAACTTTTCACAAGGAGGTGTGTATCATGGGGAAAAGAAATAAATGAAATATTGGGAATGATAAAGAACTAGGCTTAATATAGCTTTCCTCTTGATTAGCTGAGTTACTTCAAGTTTATCAGTTAAGTTCTAAATATCCCGGTCTATACAATCCTATATAATAAAAGGCTAATATGCAAATAGACCAAACAGCGGAACAACCGAGCAACTGAACAATTGGTCGCTATGATGTGCGCTGACCACCAGGGTGTGTGTGCAGAACATGGTGGGATTGACTGTGGCAGGATGGTGGAGCAGGTGAGCAGGGGCACCAGACCAAGGCTAGGTGCTGGTCGCTGTCATTGGGGTGAGTCTCTGGTGGTTACTGAAAATTCTGTGCTCTTGCATGCCGCTCGCACCTGCTGCTTGTGCCTGGCACTGGTCCAGATCACTTGGAGCCATCAGCAGGTACGAGTGGTGGCTGCCAGCCCTGATCACCCCTGAGCACTTCTCCACATCCCCCTGCTCCTGAGGGGCGATTGGGACTGGGGTCCATGGTGGGAGGGACCGGGCGGGAACATGGAGGATGGGCCGAGACCCGCCCCTGTGCCTACTACAGCCTCGTGGCCCACAGTTCCTTTCAAGGTGCACGAATTCATGCACTGGGCCCCAAGTAATAATATAAAAGTAATAAAATACTCCATTCAGCTATTAGGATGCCCAAAACAGATGTCATGTGAGCAAGCCCTTTAAAAGTGATATAAATGGGACAAATTGCTCATGCTCATCATGTTATTTTATTCTACAGCCACTTTGTAAGGCAGTTAGGGTAAAAAATCATATACAAGCCTAGCGACCCTCAGCCATATAGCTGTGATAAAGCCAGTCCCGTGCCCAAGGAAATAAGGACATGAAGAGTGCCACAGAAATCCCCATGATACAAAAACTCTCAGTCGTCAAATGTAGACTCAGTCTCATATAATCACAGGACCATGACATGGCCAGTCAGACACAATGACATGGCACATGTTTCTCAAATTTGGCACAGGACCCCATTCACAATATCACAGACAGGACACATATACATACACTTGTCTTACAAGGGAATTGAGGTTAGGTAATTTAAATGATTCACCTAAGGACTTCATAGTCCAGGATATGAGAAAAGGCCTTCTGCTCCAAATAATTGGGCACTTATTGCATCACCAACCTACTTTCAGAAAAGAGGGCACCATATGTCCCAATAGTAGTCATTGGTCTCATGTGAATCATTATGCCCTTTGTTGACCAGAGTTTACAATGTATGGTTCTTGCTAGAGCCACTCTACTCTCACTCTAAAATACTTTGGACAGTAAAGAGTTTAATGATCTAAGAATTTCAGAGCTTAGAGACAATTTTAAAACTCCCTCATATTAGAGAAGAATTCAGAGAAGTGAATTGACTGTCCCCATGTTGCACAGCTGGCCTATGACAGAGCTAGACAAGATCTAGGTCAGTGATGGCGAACCTTTTGAGCTCGGTGTGTCAGCATTTTGAAAAACCCTAACTTAACTCTGGTGCCGTGTCACATATAGAAATTGTTTGATATTTGCAACCATAGTAAAACAAAGACTTATATTTTTGATATTTATTTTATATATTTAAATGTCATTTAACAAAGAAAAATTAACCAAAAAAAGATTTCACTTGTCACCTCTGACACACGTGTCATAGGTTCACCATCACTGATCTAGGTCTTGGAAGCATCATCCTGGGCTCCTTTTAGCTACTCCCTAGGTGGTGAAGTATCCTTAGAATCTCAGCTGATGAGCACAGTGAGGTGAGCCATGTCCTAGATAGCCATGACTGGGGAGGCATGCCTCTATAGTGTCTCTGTAGCATAGGATATACATTGCATGACAGGAGTATTAGTTAGACCCTGAGGACCTGCATAAGTGTCTATTGTGAAGTATTGGTTTGGCTTTTCTGTAATAATAAGGGAAGGATAAAAAGAGCCAAGAGGAAAAACTATTTTGTTGCCAAGCCAATAACTCACATGGTTCGACATTTAAAAGATTAATGCAATATTTAAAAGAGAAGTTGGAGCCTTGCACGAAGTGATCTATTGGCTAAATAGGCTCCATGACATTTTGAAAAATCAAAAAGTAGTAATTGTCATACAAGAGGTTTTTCATGGGAGCCCAGAAGGCAGCAGTCAAAGCAACACAAGAAGACAGCACGAGCAACCTCAGTGCTTTTTATTTTCTTCTCCTGTGTCCTAGGATCCAAGTTCAATTTCCTAAACTCATTGCAGATTTGCGGGTTGGACCCTCTAAGAAGTGACTGCAGGTCCAACCCAGCTGAGCTGCTTAGAGCACTCACTCATCTTTATAAGAAAAGCCCGAGTTCCTGGTCAGTCTCTGACATAAAGCTGCATGCACGGTGCTATTTATCTGGGGGGAATCGAACTGGCTACTTTTCATGCCATTAAAGAGAAAAGACAAAGGCCAGAGTTGACCGAAAGGAGAAAGCAATACTTTTTCTTAGGATACAGGGTTGGGCTGGAAGGAGTTGCTTATCCTTAGGTCTGTTGCCGTTTAGTGACGAGTGTAAGAGAGAAAGGTGAGCTGCGCCGCTGCCACAGGGCGACTGGGTGTACACAAAAGGCAAGCAGGAAGAACAAATGACCACTTTTGTGGATAAGGTGTTATGTATAGCATTCTAGAACTTTGAAAGAGAGCCCAAATCCTGCAGTTCAGAAAAGTAAGTCCCAGGGAAGAGAAAGAACTTTCCCAGATTCTGGGTGGTTGGTAGCAAATTATGGGAACAAGGTGCCCTGCCTCCCAGCCTAGGACTTTTTTGTAACTCCACCCCAAAATGTGTAAGCTACTAAGGGAAGGAACCTTGTCTTTCCTTCCTTCTCATCCCCCCTCTCCCCCCCTTTTCTCCTTATCTTCTATTTATTCAGTATTTATTAAGAACCTACTATGTGCCAGGCACTGTTCTGAGACCTATAGGCACTGTGTTTGATGCAAAGTTCCCCTTCTCCTCCTCATCTTCACATCCCTAGTGCTTAACATGTGATAACTTCCCATAAATGTTGAATAAAATGATATGGCTTATACACAAGAGTGAAGTCACTTATTCTTTTGAATTAACCAATGAAATGTTGGCCAAGTCAAGTTAAATTCTACTAGACAAACAATTGGATTAAATTAAATTGCTATTTAGAATAATACAGGGAGAAACTGTCATTTTTGAAATAATTTTATATTTAGGAAAAAATAATTTACTTTTTAAAAATTTTTTGAAGATGTAATGTCACATCTTGGTAAAGTATTGATGTTTCCAATAAGGCTTAAAGGGGGCATTAGCTTGTTGGTCACATTTTAACTAACTAGTGTCACAACAAGAAAGGCAGCCAGTTAACAATTTAGAAATCATCGCCATCCACAGTAACATTTAATGCTTGCTGCATTGATTCTGTAACTCCACAGCACAGAGTCTTTTAACAGAGAAGGTACTGTGTCTGCTTAACATTTCAGGACAAATGACTCATGGAGATCAATTCATAATTTGGATTAGGGAGATATTATCTCTGCCAGCACTAGCAGCCGAGGTGGATACCTTTGGATGGAAATGTCTCACTTGAAGATGTGATGTAAACCCAAGGTGTGACTGCCAGCACTATTTCCATATTTCAGATTAATATGATCTTGGCAGTTTCAGAAAAATAATGATATTTAATTCTCCCAGTTAACTAATCACTTGTATTCTCTTTACTGCCTCCCAATGCCGTCACATTCAGCTCTTTCAATTTCTGTCTTGAGTTAGATTTTTTCCCTTCTCACCAGAGGCACATTTTTCAGTACTAATTTTAACTTTGATTTTTTTTAAAAAGCCTTGTGACAGAATGAATAACCAAATTGAACCAGGTTTGGTTTAAATTATTGAGTTAAAGCAACTTAATTTTAGAAAAATAATTTGGATAACAATTTGCAAAAAGAATAGGTCAAAAAATAAATGCTCAAAGTTCTATATTGATTTCCCCCCAAATATTTATGTATTATAGTTGAGGTTTTTTCCACTTTGTGTTTTTTTTACATTTTTGGATTTTAAAATTGTTTTCAAATTTTGCTAACTCTTCCCAGAAACTATGCCTATTCTGCATTATTTCCTAAAAGGTTAAAACAATCTAAATGCACAGCAATAGGAAATTGATTGAACAAAACCATGGTATATCTATCTAAAGGAATAGTATGCAGCCATGAAAAAGTATGTTTCAGAAATGTATATCTTGCCCAGCTGGTGTGGTTCAGTGGTTGAGCATCAACCTATGCACCAGGAAGTCATGGTTTGCTAACCTGTCAGGGCACATGCCTGGATTGCAGCATTGATTCCCAGTATGGGGTATGTAGGAGGCAGCCGACCAATGATTCTCTCTCATCATTGATGCTTTTATCTCTCCCTCTCCCTTCCTCTGTAAAATCAATAAAAATACATTAAAAATTTAAAATAAAAAGAAATGTATATCTTGACAAAATATTATGATGCATTGTTAGGCTTAAAAAGCAGGTTACAAAGTACTTTTTAACAGCATGATTCTATTGAGAATAACATAAAATGCAAGTATAATATATTGCTGGGGCTGACCAGCAGACCCTGAGCCATGGATGAATAGATTAATCCAACACAATGTTCGCTGTGAAAGAGAGGGCTAAGGGACTGCCTGGCTAAAGGAACCAGACAGCCTCAATCGCTTGCCTCGTTAGGATTTTACTGTAACAGCAGTTTGAGATAAAGTTTATCTTAAAGATATAGTCAGCAGGGTAAGTAATCTTGGGAGGACACATGTGTTTGTAGTGTCCTTTAAGCAAGGACACCCAAAGATTAAGCATGAGGATTCCAGTAAACACCCGAGGGTTTGCACACGCACAGACTTGTTTGGAAAGGTCAGGGAATAATTAGGGGCACCACCTTTAGCACTCCCCTAAGTCAGAATTCTGCTAAACAAGGTGGGTGGCCTTCAGCACACTTCCCTTTTCTCAGAATTTTCTCCTTACAAACATTCCAACCAAGTCCCATGCTTCCCCATATATATATATATATATATATATATATATAGAGAGAGAGAGAGAGAGAGAGAGAGACATAACATATAAGTTAGAAAAAGTATCTAAGAGATTTACTAGGGAGTTAATAAACTGGTCATCTATGAGAGTGGAATGATAGATATATTTTTTTCTGTTTGTCTGTGTCTTTAATTTTTCTATTATGTAAATATAGAAATACATCTTTTATGTCTGTATTTCTGACTTTTTCTATGATTGTAATAACAAAATAAAAAATATTTAAAACATTGAAAGAAAAGTTTATACATTTTTCAACTTTAGTTTTTTTTAATTTCTATTTTTCAAGCAATTTTACCTGTTTTGTTTAATTATTAGTGTTTACAAATGTGGAAATTGGTGGAAAATTATTCTTTTTTCATCAGCAGTTTATATTTTATAATTTATTTGCACTGAGTAAATGGTATTAACTGGACCACAGTGACTTTACTAGTGCTGAACATTGAGTTTGCTTCCAAAATTTATTTTTGTTACAAATGATTAAAAAGAGACGCAAAATAAGTGAGAAATTTTTAAAAGCATAAAAAAAGTGGGGAAATGGAAATTTAGTAAGTAACACATAAAAATTTACCAGGACTTCCCCTACAATGAACCAAAAGTACCAGAAGATTCACTTTCAACTAAATAGTTGCTTTGGTCAGTTTATTTTTGACCAATCTGTTTTTATCTCCTTCCATCTGAGCATTCGAGTTGTCCACTTATTTCATCATCTACTGAGGATAGACTTTCACCAGGTGTGGGCCTTCTCATCTACTCATTGCACTTCCTGGCTCTATGAGAACTAGTAATTTGGAAGACTATAGCAAGTTGAGGTAGATATATAAATTCTTAGATCTCCTCATAAGCCCGAACACCAACAGAAGCATTGTTATTGTCCATGACTGCCATAAATATTCAAAGTATGCTGGTAAAGACTGAAAGATAGTACTTGTGGTGAACTGTAGTTTTATCTAAAAGAGGGATATTTATACTCATACGCATTTAGCTATAGAACTGAGAGGAGTAAGCTTGCTACACAGGCAGGGCAGAGGTCCAAGAGAAAACAAACACAAATGGAACATAGGCAGGGGCAGACACAACAATTTGAGCAAATCTAATCACAGGAACCAGCCATGCAGAAATAATAGAATATTTTTAGACTTAGAGCGGGAGGCATGTGAAGCTAGGAAGGGTGGGCAACAATAAGGTGAACTGTTGCCCAGGAACAGGGAAAGTTCAGGGTCGTTGCTAGGCAAAAACAATTGAGGGAATCAATCAGGTGGCTTACACAGGTAGATATAGAGTAGGCTTGTAGCAAATATATACCTCTAGACTACAAGGTTTCACTGGCAACCCATTATTTGGGCCCCCTTCCAATGCCGGGAGTCTGAATCTGCCTATAATACATTTTCCATGCTTTTGCTTAAATCTTCCAGTCCTCAAGCTCAGTCTTTGGTGAGACACGACCTCGGGAGAAGAAAACCTTGGCTCACCATTCCAGTTATCAGAACTATAGTTGTGTGGTGAGCTCCACACACAGTAGCTTTGGACATGTGACTCAACATCTCTGAGTCTTTTTCTTATCAGCAATATAAAGGTAATCATAATTCCCACCTTACAGGATTGTTAAGAGAAATAAATGAGTTAGTGTAAGTCTGGTGGGCAGAATAATGACACCTAGAAATCTGTGAATATGCTGTTACATGGCTTAGGGGAATTAATGTTGAGGATAGAATTGATGTTGATAATCAGATGACCTTGAGATATAGAGATTATCCTGGGTTATCAGGATGGGCCTAATGTAATCACGAGGGACCTTAAATGGGGAAGATGAGGCAGAAGAGTCAGAGTCAGAGTCAGAGTGTTACAATGTGAGAAAGATATGCTTGACCATGACTAGTTGGAAGGTGGAAGGGGACCATGAGCCAAGTGATGCAGACAGAAGCTGACAAAGGCAAGAAAATGGGTTTTATCCTAGAGCCTTCAGAAGGGAAGACAGCTGTGCTAACACCTTGATTTTAGTACAGTGAGACCCAATTTAGACTTCTAACTATTAAAACTATAAGATAATAAAGTTCTGTTGTTTTAAGCCACTTTGTGCTAATTTGTTACAGTAGCCATAGGAGACAAATATAGGTTTTGGTAATAGTAAGTGTACTGCTGGAACAAATTCTAAAAAAAATGTGAATATGGCGTTGGAATTGGTACATCCATATTTGTTCTGGCATTCCATTCAAGCCCTTGTTCCTGCTCCTGAAAGGAACAAGGGTTAGATGATTTTTGAAATTCTCAGCCTATTCATATTGCAAATAATGCCTAATTGGGAGATTCAATGTCAGTAAAGCAGGCTTTGGAGAGAAGACTTAAGGATGTGTCTGGACAACCTTTTGTTAGTGTCTTAGAAAGTCCAGAAAGAAGGTCAGAATATTCAATCACACAAAAGGCTCTTTGAAGAGGTTAAGGATGTGACTTATGAATCCTTCAGTTACTCAGCAGGAAACAAAAATAGAGATAAGCCTATCTAGCAGAGATCTAAGGAGGACACCCTATTCAAGGGGACACCCTAACAAGTCTTAAGAACTGTTTTATCATTCCTAGCTTTGATTAAAAGGTACAGATGGAATGAAATGATAAAAGGCTCCTACACTTTCAACAATCTACAAACAAGAAATAGGCTGAAAAAATTACTACAGGTATCAAATCCAATGTATTGAAAGAATTACTTACATGACCAAGTGAGATTTATCAAAAGGTATAAAAGGTTGGTTCAACATCTAAAAATCAATTAATAGAATCCATCATATCAAGAGGCTAAAAAAGAAAAATTACATGATTATATCAATAAAAGTAAAAATATCTTTTGGCAAAATCCAACACCCATTCATGATAAAAACGCTAGTAAGCCTATTCATATAGGCTTCCTCAACTAGATAAATAAAATATCTCCAAAAACCCACTTAACATCATACTTAATGATGAGAAACTCAAAGCTTTCCTACTAAGATTAGGTACAAAACAAGGATGTCCCTTATTACTCCTTTTCAACATAATACTTAAAGTCCTTCTTACTGCAATAAGACAAAAAAAAAAAAGATAATATGTATACAGGTTTACTGGAAAGAAAGAAATATGACTGTCTTTGTTTATAGATTATATGATTGTTTATGTAGAAAATTCAAAGAACCAACAAAAAACTACTGGAACTGATAAGTGATTATAACAAGGTTGCAGGACACAAGACTAATATACAAAAGTCAATTGCTTTCCTATATACCAGAAATGAATGAGTTTAGTTTGAAATTAAAAGCACAATACCATTTACATTAGCACCTCCCAATATGAAATATTTATGTATAAATATAACAAAATATACACAAGATTTATATGAGGAAAAGTACAAAATTCTGATGAATAAAATAAAAGAACTAAATAAGTGAAGATAGATTCCTATTCATGAATAAGAAGACTAAATATTCTTAAGATATCAGTTCTTCCCATTTTGCTTTATAGATCCAATGCAATTCCATTTCAAATCCTAGCAAGTAAGTTTGTGATAGTAACAAACTGATTCCAGAGTCAATGTGGAAAGGCAAGAGACCCAAAATAGGCAAAACACTATTAAGAAGAACAAAGTTGGAGGATTGATACTACCTGACTTCAAGATTACTCTAAAGCTAAAGTAGTCAAGATAGTGTGGTATTGAAGAAATAATAAACAAAGAGATCAATGAAACAGAACAGAGAGCCCAGATATGGAGCCACATGAATATAACCAACTGATTTTGACAAAGGATGAAAGACAATACAATTGAGCAAAGATAATCTTTTCAACAAATGGTGCTGGAAAACTGGACATCCACATGTAAAAACATGAATCTAAACATAGATCTCACATTTTCACAAAAACAAACTCAAAATGGATAACAGACCTAAATGTAATATGCAAAACTATAAAACTCCTACAGAGAAAATCTGGATTAACTTAGGTATGGAAATGGCTTTTTAGAGACAACACCAAAGGCACAATCAGTGAAGGAAATTCTTGATAAACTATACATCATCAAAATTAAAAATTTTATGGGAAAGACAATGTCAAGAGAATGAGAAGACAAGTCACAGACTGGGAGAAAACATTGCAAAAGACACAATTGATAAAGGACTGGAATCCAAAATATACAAAGAACTCTTAAAACTCAACAATAAGAAAACAAAAAACTCAATTTAAAAAAATAAGCCAAAGGCCTCATCAGATACCTCAATAAAAAGGATATACAGATGGCAAATAAGCATATTAAAATATGTTCCACATCATATGTTACAAAAATGCAAATTACAACAATGAGATATGAGTACACACCTATTAGAATGATCAAAATCCAGAACACTGTCAACACCAAACATTGCTGAGGATGTAGCAACAGGATCTTTCATTCGTTGCTGGTAGAATGCAGAATGGTACAGCCACTTGAGAAGACAGTTTGGTGTTTTTGTTCAAAACTAAACACACTCTCTTACCAAGTGATCCAGCACTTGTACACGTTGATGTTTACTTAACTTATATCCATAAAAAACCAACATGTTTTAGATGTTTATAGCAGCTATATTTGTAATTGTGAAAACTTGGCAGCAATCAAGATGTCCTTTAGTCCGTGAATGGGTAAATAAACTGTGGTACATCCAGAAAATGAAATATTCAGCACTACAAGAGATGAGCTATCAAGCCATGAAAAGACATGGAGAAAACTTAAGTGCATATCATTATGGGAAAGAAACCAATCTGAAATGGCTACATACTGTAGGATTCCAACTATATGGCATGTTGAACGGCAAAAACTGTAGAGTAAGAGTCAGTGGTCGCCAGGAATTAGAGGTACAGAGAGATAAATAGGCAGAGCACAGAGGATTTTTAGGGGAGTAAAAATACTCTGTAGGATACCATAATAATAGATACATGTCACTCTACATTTGTCCAAATCCATAGTATGTACTCCTAGAGTGAACTATAATGTAAACTATAGACTTGGGTGAATATGTCAATGTAGGTTCATTAATTATAACAAATACACCACTTTGGTGAGGGATGTTAACAATGGGGGAGTCTATGCATGTGTGGGGGTCAGGGCGTATATGGAGAATATATGTACCTGCCTCTCAATTTTTCTGTGAGCCTTAAATTGCTCTAAAAAAAAGGAAGTCTTAAAAAATATAATTAGCTGCAAACATATGCTACCTTTCATGAAAAAGGAAGGATGACTCCTGAGGTGTAGCTCTGATCCCAGGTGGTTGAATCTTGAGCCACAGAGAATTATTTACAGGCCTTGGAACCAAAGGAAGTTTGCTTGGCTGAATTTCAAAATTTGGGGGGCCTGGTGACTCCACCCCGCCCCTCTATTTTTCTTCCCTTTTAACCAGAATGTCTGAATTGGTATTCTATGTCTGTCCCTCCCATGTATTATGGGAGAAGATAACTTGTTTCTTGAGTTTTACAAGATCAGAGGTAGAGAGGAATTGTGCCCCTTTGTCAGGTCATGTACACACTTTACCCATTCCTGATTTAATAAGGAAACTGCTTAACTCAGTTCCCGGCTCATAGCAAGTGCTCAATAAGTTTACCTGCTATTACTGTTGCTCTTGTTGTGAAATCCCATTGGACTGTAAAAGGCTCTTGGTTCAGGCTCCAATGTTTGCTCTGAGATGGAGTTGTAGAGTCATGCTATGTTCTCCCTTGGCACATCCATTAATATATAGAACACAGATGCTGCTCTAGGTGAATTGGGCAAAGCCTTCAGCCCTTATATCTATTTCACCCATGAATTTACCAAGTAGGAGAGGAGAGTGTGTAAGCAGAGTGATAAGCATTCTAACCACAACCTATTGAGGCTTATACCCAAAATATGCCTCAAGTTCCAGGGTAGCACTAACCCAGAGCTGAGTGACGGAGAGTATAATAGAGGACCCAGAAGAGAATTCATATCTATGGTAAGAGAAGACTGGGCATCTGGACTAGCCTCCATACCTGTGCAAGACACTATGGGCTCTGGATGAAATGCATCGTCCTGATACAGAGGAGAAAAAGACCTGGTCAAGGCACATCTCTTGGGACAGACAATGGCAGCAGACAGGGAATCAAACTAGTGTCTTGGATTGTATCAGTAGTAGCAAGTTTTGGAACAAGTAAAATTTGGCTGAATAGTTGTGAAAGCCTCTGATTTCAAGAAGGTGCACCAGATTTGGGCTTTATTAATAATGGGGAAGTCACCAAAATCAAGCCTTTGCATATGAATCAGTACCTCTTGTTATTGTGGGATATTACAGGTGATTGAGAAGCCCAGGGAAAGCTCAGAATTCTCTGCCTCTTTGGATAGAGATGTACTCTGGGGTTGTCATCTGAGATGACATTGTTTATTCTCCAAACTATAGTATATTTGAACATTACATTTCCTATATTATCATCATTCCTTAACCATTATCATCATTGTTATCCTCACTGCTTTGTGAAAAGAGCAAATTTGCATTATTTTACTGAGATGTTATTTATTATTAACATTTAAAAAATTTTAAATACTAGTAATGATAAAATAATGTAATAGCTAGCTATATTAAATTAGACTGTTATTTATATTGCTTCATTAGGTCTCCAAGTAATATTTGATATTCCATTTTTAAAGCTATTTCTCCAAGTCTTTTCAGAAGGTCTGAGAACTCTACTATCATAATTCCTTTAATTCCCTTTTGGGTCAGAGCTTCAGGTCATAGTCACTCACTCTCCCTTCCCATGGTGATGTTCCTGGGAGGCTATTCTTTGTTTTACACCAAATGACAGAAGGCATCAGCCACATACAGTCTATAGCACTAGAGGCTACTCCAGCTGCTTGGTACTCAAAATTACATTTCTCTCCCTTCCATCACATCAGAAAGCTTTGATATTCCCAACAATCATTTACTTCTGGCTGCAATTCAAATGTGCCCAATGATAAAATAATGAGCTTTTCTGCCTATCTTAGCTTTTCCAACATTTTATGCTTATTTGTTTTATTGCACTATGATCTTGGGTTGGGACTAATTTTCCCAGTTTTTTTTCTCTGGCATCTATGGCATGTGTTGGAGATTCTATTTGCACAAAGAGGCCTTTGTGGGAGATTTTGTTGGCTTACTATCCATTCTCCTGCATTTGCATTGACACCCTCTCCTCCTCATATTGCTTTGAAATAGACTGATGGTGCATTGTAGACAATCAAAGGGGGCACCTTGGAGAATTAGAGGAATAAACCCAAGGCACCAGAGTGCCAGTAGATACATGCTTTGCTTCAGACATGAGAGATGATAATAAGGGCTGGACAATTATAACAACAGTAAAAATAAAACAACTACTCTAATATTTATTAAGTGACTTCTAAGTAGTTTATGTACATTATCTTATTTCATCCACACATTATATTGTAAATGCGTATTAGTACAAATTCCATTCTGAAATCGAGGGGATCAGAGCCCAGGGAAGTTATGGATCTTTCCACAGTTGCCCCATGAGCATGTTGGAGGCAGGATTCAAATCCCGCCAGGCTGATCTGCAGCTTGCTCTCTTAACCGTCACACACATGCCTCCTCCTGCTTGATAGGACTGTGTCACACCTGTTGATGATAATTCATTTTATTCATGAGGCATTTGGAGTTGCAAAAGATCAGTTGCTTTTTAGCTTCATAATTTCCAAGGAGTCCATAGGTTCAAACCAGAAGAGAGGCCTTGAGGTCTGCAGGAGTGCAAAGGATTGGGGGACACCAGTGCCAAGTAGTAGTGATTCCACAGCAAGCAACCTGAGCCAGACCTGAGCTGGGCTTACCAAGAGTGCTAGCAAGTGGTTGTTTCTCATACTCAGGGAGAGAGAAGAAATCTTGTGTTTTCCTAACTGCTCATGTTCGCTGTATGGGAGAGTGACAAGCAGCTTCCAACAAGACTAAAACGGTTGCTGACTGTATTCTGGTAAGAGGATCATGATTAGATGGAAGATCCCAAACCCTTTTATAATCTGATTAAATTTATGGACACCCCTCCCCAGAAATATGTATGTGTGGGTCATAGCAAGTTCACATCTGAGTCCAGGCGGTTTAGGCTACAGGGACTAAAATATAACAATCTGAGTTAGGAGTTGGGCTCACATTGAATAATAATCTAGCTGGGTCTTTGAATCTTCAGTGTTGGGTGGCAGCATTTCTTTTTAAAAAAATATTTTAATTGATTTTTAGAGAGAAGAAGGAGAGAGAGAAAAACATTAATGTGAAAGGGAAACATCAATCCACTGCACAGCATGCCCCCCACCCAGGATTGAGCCTGCAACCTGGGTATGTGCCGTGACTGGGAATCGAACCAACAACCCCCTTGGTGCATGGGACAATGCCCAAAACACTGAGCAATACCAGCCAGGGCAGTGGCAGTATTTCTTAAGGAAGAAAGGAAGCATCATTCTTGACTTTGGACAGGTAGCACCATGACATCTGGAGTAGGAAGAATTCCAGTTGGTCCACCAAGATTCCTGGCACCTGATATGTACACACCTTTTTCCAGTTATTCAACCAAACATGAATGTAAGGACTGCTGAGGAGGGAATTTGCAGATGTAATTAAGGTCACAAAACAATGGCTGTTAAGTAGGGAGATTCTCTGGGTGGGCCTGACTTAACCACATTAGCCCTTTAAATATCTTTGAGAAGAGGAAGTCAGACTGAGGTGTGAGAAGGATCTGAGGCATCATTGCTGCTTTGGCAATAGAGGAGGCCACAGGGCAAGACATGTGGGTGGTCTCTAGGAGGCAAAAACAGCCTCTGGCTGATAGGCAGCAAGGAAACAAGACCTCAGTCCTATAGCTGCAAGATGAATTCTACCAACAAGAATGAGCTTGGAACTTTGACCGGTTTGGCTCAGTGGAAAGAGCGTAGGTCCGAGGATCATAGGGTTCCAGGTTTGATTCTGGTCAAGGGCACGTACCTTGGTTGCAGGCTCCTCCCCAGCTCGGGCCCTGGTCAGGGCTCTTGCAGAAGGCAACCAATCAATGTATTTCTCTTAAGTTGATATTTCTCTCTGTCTTTCCCTCTCTTTTCTCCCGAAAAAAAAAAAAAATCAATGGAAAAAAATCCTTGGGTGAGGCTTAACAACAAAACAAAGATGAGATTTTGCCCAGCTGGCGTGGCTCAGTGATTGAGCGTCGATCTATGAACCAGGACAGGCTCGGTGATTGAGCGTAGGAGCACATGTCCAGGTTGCGGGCTTGATCCCCAGTAGGGGTCCTACAGGAAGCAGCCAATCAATGATTATCTTTCACCATTGATGTTTCTATCTCTCCCTTTCTCTTTCTCTCTGAAATCAATAAAAATATATTATAAAAAAACAAACATAAAAAGAATGAGCTCGGAAGCAGATGTTTTCCTTGGAGTCTCCGTATGAGAGCTCAGCCCCACCAGCACTTTTATTTCAGCCTTGTGATACCCTGAGCAGGGGCCCTGCCATGCCCTGTAAGACTTCTTACCTATAGAATTCTGAGCTAATAAATGGGCATTGTTTGAAGCTGCCAAGTTTGTAGTAATTTGTTACATAGCAATAAAACATGAATACACTGTCTCCCTAGGCTGTTCATGGGAGCTCCAGAGAGAACAACGTTTTCCCACTTCAACAAGTGCCTAAAGAGGCAAAACTGATCTCTCTCTGCCTTGTGTACATGCATGCATGGTAGGCACTTTAGTCCCTAAGCTTGGAGAACTAAATTTAAAACAGCTGGTGTGAACCGACCAAGTATATAGAAAAAATCTTACTGTAGGAATCTTTGAATTTAAAAATGTAATTATATAAACATTGATTTATGTATTCCCCTTTTCTTATCAAATATGATGAAGCCAAATTTTTATTTTAAACATGTACTCTAGCCTCCATCTTGCCTCTTTTACTGAAATTCTCAAAATGAGCCTTATGGCACTCCTAACATCAACTTTAGTATGACCAACCAGTTACTAGAGAAATTACAGTCACACCCACAGGACTGAACGTTAGTCACAGAGCCTTGGTTATAGTTCTATCTCTGCTTCAACTTATCATGGTTAAGTCACTAAATTCTCTCAGCTTCATGTACTCATCTGGCAAGTGAGGGATTTAGTTTAATTATTTCATCACTGGTGTCCCATCTACAGATAACACCTTGAGTTTATAGACTTCCATGATAGGTAAACCTATAGTTTCTTAAAAACCAGTGATGTTCAATAAATATTTGACTTCTGATTTTTAGGAAGCTCATGCACATCTTGAACTATCTCTTCTTTTTTTGTTATTTTAAATGTTATTTTTGTTATTTTAAATTTTATTTTTTCCATCACTTTTTATCCCTGCTATGACCTCTTCCACCTCCACCCAGTCCCCTCCCATCCTGCGATCAACGCACTGCTGTCCATGTCCATGAATTCTCTCTTTTTTTCTTCTTTATTGCTCAATTCCCAACCGCCCCCAACATCTTCTGAGCTGTCTGCCTTCTCTATCTATGAGTCTGTCTCTATTTTGCTATCTCACTCTTCTAACTTGCCCACTCAGGGGCTTTCAATCTGATGGGATGCATCCTCCCCTACCTCTCCTTAGGCCTCTAGTAAAGGAACCAGTGAACTTTCCTTCCAGCTCATCGCATTTCACAGACTTTATAATAGAAGCCGACAGCTGGCATGACCATGGTCCATGAATCCATTCAGAGAGTGTGTGGGACACTTTTTGTAACAGGTGAAAAAGCGGTTGTTTCTTGGTGGAGAAATCTGTGAGAGACTCTGTCTTCCATCCTGATCCCTTTTCATATCAAACATTTTTTAAAATGAGAATCAATACATAACTAAATTAAACTAACACATTTGTGAGGCTATCTTGAGATGGCAACACCTTTATTCCTACAAGGTGCCTGAAATGCAAGCACAGAAATGCTAAGTCCTTAATCAGTACATCAAAGTGTCTCCAGGTTCCGAGCCTGATAAAATCAAATAATCAATTGCCCTATAATATTGATCTGGATACAAGCAGGATGAAAAATATTATCTAAAAAAAATTCTACCTCCTGATTAACTATTGTTGGGAGTTTTTAGGATTAATTCTTTTCACTTCACTTTCAAAGTTGGAAACCAAATACCCCAACTGTTGAATCTGCCGATCACATCCCACCAGGGTATGAAAGCTCCTAAGAGCAAACAGGAAAAAGATCTGCCACCTGCAAAGAATAATAAAATAAAGCTGCACTTCTCACTAACTCCACTCCTAACAGACCCCAGCTGCTGCTCACATAGAAAATCATGTTGTTCTAAAACAATAATGAATTTGAAAACATCTCATGCTTCAGAAATCTGCTTTCAGAATTATTATAAAATTCTGTATTCTACAAACAAAGCCCCATTAATCCCCCTATAGACTTGCTTCTTGCTGTACTTCTCAGGAGCTGTTTTATGTGCACAACAAAGCATTGAAATATGTTGTATAAACAAATAAAGGAGGCCTGGATACTGAGTAGTGTCAAAAGCTTTACTTTTGGGCAGTGTTAAATGCCAATGGCAGTTAGGTTAGCCGCTGAAAAATCACTTTAATCATGTAGTTGCTAGAAATGTCTCCAGTTACCTTACAAAAAGAAGAAGAAGAAGAAAAAAAAGATCCAGCTAGAAAAAAAAAACTCAATGCCCTGCCTTGTCATGAAAGGAGATAGAATCTTCAGCCAAAAGATGCTTGTAAGACTATGTGAGACATCTGCAGAAAAGGTTCAGAGGTGAGGAAAAATGTCCTGAGCAGAGGGGAAAATTCAGATAGAGAAACCCAAAGACCAAAGGCACTGCTTCAGGGAGGAAGCAGAAATATGAATCCTTATTTACCTCCCTCACTCAACAAACCTGCCAGCTACTTACTATTTACCAGGCACGGCACTAAGCTAAAGGTAACAAGATGAATAAGACACAGCCCTCAGAACTTTTGGTTTAAAATGTTAGAGAAAAAAATCCCAGATTGGGGTGGATAAGAGAAATAAAAAAGAAATGAACATAAACCAGTATTTGGGTCCTGCCAAGGGAACACCAGTATGGGTGCCATTATTGCATGGGTCTCAGTGTGGAACAAGACATCTTTAAAGTTGTACAGCATATAGAAAAATGAAACATAAAGCACCAGGTCTGGTATCATTTAAGTGGGACCTGTGTGCAAGAAGTTGATTGGACGAAGCTTAATGGTGAGAAAAGTCCATGCGGGGTTGTTGGCAGGAAGGATAGTGAAGAGGGTGAATTGGGCGATGAGCTTTCCTTCAGTTTCTAGAGCTCCATGGAGGTAAAAAGTTTTGTCAAGGTTTGATAGTTTGGTCTTGTACGGTGGGCTCTGACTCCTCGGTCTTGATGGCTACTACTTAGCTAAGTCCCTTTAAGTATCCATTGAAAATACTTATGCAATCAGGTTGAGTCTCCGAATGAAGAGAAAAAGGCAGCGAGCTGCACTGACAGCTCTTGAACCTCGATGGCACACTTCTCGCAGAGATCCCCAGAAGCTATATTGGAGCAACTCTTTGCATTTGCCATTTGGTTAAGTAAAGGTAAACTGCGGAGACTTCTCCCTCCTGGGTTGCTTGATTTAAGAGCGACTGGCTAATTGGGGTTGGATTCTTTACTTCAAGAGGGAAGAGGAAAGGAAAGAGAGGTGATGAAAGTAAAAGGGTGGAGAGCAAAGCAAGACCATTTGGTAGCAGATTTATTTCTTGCTTAATATGTAATTTACTAAGCCTTCAAGCTTAAAATTACAGTCATCTCTCCGTATCCAAGGGGGATTGGTTCCAGGATCCCCCATGGATACCAAAATCTGTGGATGCTCAGTTCCTTATATAAAGTGGCATAGTATTTGCATATAGCCTACACACATCCTCCTGTACATATACGTTAAATGATCTCTAGATTACTTGTAATTCCCACTATAATTTAAATGCTATGTAAATGGTTGTCATACTGTATCATTTAGGGAATAATGACAAGAAGAGAATCTCTAAATGTTCAGTACACATACAAAAATTAGCAACAATATAACTTTTTTCCCCCAAATATTTCTAATGAATAGTTGGGCAAATCCACAGATATGGAACCTTTGGATATAGAAGGCCAACTCCTTTCTTATCCCATCTTCACTCCAAGCAAGAGATTTTATTCAATAGTTGATGGGATATTTTTGTTTTCTTAAAAGCTGGTTTCTCCGATAAACCCTGGGCAAATCTCAACAGGCTATCTCATATGCATAATATTAGATGTGGTTTGGTTTAATGGCATGACTTCAAGGAGCCCTGGAACTTTCATCTAATATTAGCACTAATAAAATAATTGTGATACCTTGGTGAGGCAAGCTCCTTTACCTATCTGAGCCTCAGTTTCCCTAAGATGCATGACTTTGATGGTTTCCAGAATTGTATGATATTCATTTTGAGGCAACTGAGCATCACTGATATCCTTTGTCTTTCATATCAAAGGTGAGCCTTTGTTTTGGTTACAGTAATTCTTGCAGGTCCCAACAACACATTTTGTTGCCATAATACAATACTGAAAAAAAGCACATAATTTGGGGGTAGATTTAGAGTATTTATTTATCATGAAGCTACTTTTGAATTATTATCTGATTTGGCCTAAATGAATTTAGAAGGTGGTGGGAAAATATTTCCCTACTATTTGCATAGGTATGCTTTGCTATGATCCATCAATCTCCCCTGAGCTGAGGTCTGCTTTGTTCAAAACTTGCACCCGTTGTTGTCTAATATTCTAAGCCCCCAAACAAAAGCAAGGAAGGAAAGCATGCTCAGGCAAAGGACTTGAGACTGTGTGAGCAGGAATGTGAGAAGCAGCATGCCAAGGACAAATTCAAATGTAAGCATTTGGAGGATTAGTGTCCTAGGGAAAAGCTTTTTCATATTCTCCATTTTTGAATAATCAAAATAAATCTTAAAAATTACACTGCTGAGAATTGTTATTTTTTTCTTTAGAGAAAAACTGAAACAATAGTCAAAAGCATAAGTGGCAGGTCTATAGCTACGATGACAGTTATGAATAAGTAGCACATAAGATCCTTCAGGGTGGATTCTGGGAACTGACTACACAGTTCAGGAAGATCCTGGACTTGCAATTAATTATTCAGAAAATTCTCTCTTTACTGCTAAGTAAACACATAATGTTTGCTGGCAAGGGGATTTCTTTGAATTCTCAGCCCTGAAGCTGAGCAGTCAGGCAGAGCTGCTGCACACATTTCTCATTACAAAATGAGGAGGTTCCTAAGAGAGGTGCCCCTGGCTTTGCAGCATGACCCTGCTCTAAGAATCTTAGCCTGAGGAACAGGAAGATGGTTAGGCCTTTGGGGTTGATGGGAAAAGTGGTGTTAAAGAGAATTGATTAGCAACCTTAAGTGAAAGGAAAATGGGAGATGTAAACATGACACATTAACAAATGTCTTGCCTTTTCTCAAAGGAGTCATTATTAGGATGGGCAGTTCTGGGGATGCTTTTCCTAAGAGGATCTGAGGTTGCAAAAGGCAGCAAGGCCTGTAGCCAGAATCCAGGGAAGGAAGGCCCCAGCCGGCAGCAGGAAAGCCCTGATCATCCCTGATGGCCGGCCAAGCCTAGGGACCCTACCTGTGCATGAATTTTGTGCACCAGGCCTCTAGTACTATAAATATAGACCTAGAAACCATCCTGGAGATATGACCTTGAGACAGAATTAGAGACATCCCTCATTAAGATGCTAATCGTCATGATTAAAATAATGACAGGATAACCAAGGGAGAAGGGAAGATGAATGGGGACTGCATTCTGGGAATGACAGCATCTAGAGAACAGAGAGAGAGGAAGGCAATTCCTTCAGAAAGACAGGGAAGGATGAGTAGGAACGCATAAAGCACTGAAGGCCCAAACTTCTGAAAGCCAAGGGAGGGGACAGTTGCAAGGAGGATGGATGATGTTCATCAAGGCCCAAGGGCTGTGGGAATACCAAGGAGGATAGGACAGAATTGAGGTCCTAAAGTAGCCTTAGTAATCTTCAAAATAGTGGTGTCCATTTTGGGGGAAAGGGGCTAAAGAGTGGGTGGGGAGTTTAGAAGTAGAAGCATCATGTGTAGTGATCAAAATATAAACCTATCTTCTTTACTTACAGAGAAAATAGGTTTGGAACTCAAAATATTGGGCATTGAAATGCCATGGTGATAGACAAAGATTTAAAAAAGTAAACATTTATTCAAAATGATACCTTTTCTATTCTTATTTCAAACCTGGAAATCCACTTACTCTCATAAAATCTAAAGTAAGTGGAACCAATAAACAAAGCATGTCTCATTCTGCATGCAGGGAAAAACCAGAGGTACAGCATTTCCATGACTAATATTTGTTGAACTTTATGGGCTACCTTTTGAAATTTATGAGTAGCAAATAGAATTAATATTATACAAATATTACCTGAGTAGTTGCTATCTTTCTGGGTGACAGTGGACCAAGCAGTCTATATCTGCCTTTGTAGACCTCACACATTCCCCCCCCCCCCCTCTATTTACTAGTTATGGTAAGGCTGCCATTACATTAAATACTTGGAACCACTCTTCAAGCACAATACTGGATGGCTCAGAAGTGAAGGATCAGACACCTCCTCTGATGTCTGATACTCTGGTTTAGGTTCCGTCTGCTATTGACCTACTACTGACTCGTTATTTCTTCAGTCTTCAATGTTCCTTTTGCTTTCTCTACTAATCCAGCCTTTTAGTGCCTGCCTGGCACCTTCCAAAGACTCTACAAAATTTCACTTAACTTTCCCAACAAACTTGGAGAGAAAGGCAAACAATCCTTGTTTATAAATGGAAAATTAATTAATTGAATCTAAATCCAAATAAGATATATGGGGTTATATTTTCTCTGGTTCCCTATCTAAAACCACAACCCCTTCCCAATACTTCTGATATCTTCTTCCTGCAATATTTTTCTATCTAACCCTTATCAGCATATGTTTACTTATCTTGTTTATAGTCTGTCTTCTCCACTAGAATGTAAGCTGTCCACAGAAAAGGAGACTTTGCTGTTTTGTTTATGCTGTAATTTCAGGAATCATCTAATAGGTGCTCAGTAAATATTTGTTTAATGAAAAACTGCATTGAATATAATCATCCTATATAATAAAGAGGTGATATGCAAATTGACCATCACTCCAACACACAAGATGGCCACCCCCATGTGGTCAAAGATGGCCACCACAATATGACCAGCAGGGAGGGCAGTAGGGAGGGACCAGGCCTGCAAAGGAGGGCAGTTGGGGGCAATCAGGCCTGCAGGGGAGGACAGTTGGGGGGGGGGGTTCAGGCCTGCAGGGGAGGGCAGTTAGGGGTGATCATGCTGATGGGGTGGGGCAGTTAGGGGCAATCAGGCCAGCAGGCAGAGGCAGTTAGAGGAGATCAGGCTGGCAGGGGGACCAGTAGGGGCGATCAGGCAGGCAGGCAGGTGATCAGTTAGGAGCCAGCGGTCCTGGATTGTGAGAGGGATGTCTGACTGCTGGTTTAGGTCCAATCCCCTAAACTGACAGTCGGACATCCCCTGAGGGGTCCCGGATTGGAAAGTTTGCAGGTTGGGCTGAGGGGAGCCCCCCCCCCAACCTGTCCCCATGCACAGGTTTCATGCATCAGGCCTCTAGTATACTTATATTGATGTGTAACAGATGTGAAAATGTGTGATTGATAGATATGTAGATGTGTGTCTGATCCAGCATTCACATAAAATAAGACTAAGTTCCCAAGTTTATTTTGTTTGATTTCCTGCAAAGTCTAGAGTTGAAGATTTAAAGACAAAACCACCAATATTCTAATATTGTCCCATCATTACTCTTCTGTGGCTGTACTGCTTTGTCAATAAACTGGGAAATTCCTTCCTTTTTATTTTCCTCTTAAGTCCATGGAAGGTTGACAGTTGAGAAGCTTGGATTTTTCTTCCAGCCCTGTTTGCTCCTGTTAAATCCCTGGCTGCCTTACAGCTGCTTTCTGTCTTTTCCCCTAGACAATCTCTCTATTATACTTCAGGAGTTCAGTGCCTTTTGGCATGAGATCTTTCTATGATCTGAGAGGCCCAAATACTATCACTTGAGTCATTTGTAGGCATTGAAAACCATAAACATTTAAGACTAGATGATATTGTAGAGTATTTATTGCAAGTGAAAGAGGGAAAAAGAGAGAAAAGGGGACCAAAGATATTGTATGGAGCAAGAAAGTGAAACCCAGAGACTATCTAACTTGTGCAAGGTCACAGCATAAGTGAGTGGTAGAGTAGAGAGTAGCATCCAATCCTTGGACTTACACCCCTCTGTGTATGCTATCAATGGTCCTCAACCTGCTGCATAAGAGCACAGCCTAGGGCAGTGATGGTGAACCTTTTGAGCTCGGCGTGTCAGCATTTTGAAAAACCCTAACTTAACTCTGGTGCCATGTCACATATAGAAATTTTTTGATATTTGCAACCATAGTAAAACAAAGACATATTTTTATATTTATTTTATATATTTAAATGCCATTTAACAAAGAAAAATAAACCAAAAAAATGAGTTCACATGTCACCTCTGACACGCGTGTCATAGGTTCGCCATCACTGGCCTAGGGGCTTTGACAAACTAAGAGGAATTTGCATTCACATCTTATTATTTTATTGGTCTGGAGTGGTGCCTGGATATCAGTAGTTTCTAAAAGTCAAGTGATTCTGATGTGGGTCTAGGGGTGAGAGCCACTGGATTATTTCCTGCCCCTTCTCAGTACATTACCTAAATGTAGCCATTTCTGGATCCATTAAAATAACATATTTAACTTGCTAATCTATCCTGTTCTGAGAAAATACAACTCCTTAAGTTAACATCTATGGGTTATAGCAGTGTCTTCCAAAGTATGATTGGTTTATGCTGATCACACAGATCAGGAGAAATGTCAGGTTCACTGTCAGTTGGGGAGTGCTTGGTTGTTACTTCCATGACTACTGGATTTTACTATTTCTTCTCTTGGAGTTCCAGGGAAAATATGAGAGAAGGAAAAAAGGTGGGAAAAAATAACAAGGTCAGGGAAGCAATTGGGTATTTTTGGGAGGCTGTCATGAAGGTGCAGTAATATTTAGAAAAAGAGTTGGAAAAACTCCATTGGGATATATCATAGCAGTTCTTACCAACTTTCTTTCAAGACAGATAATCTTTTAGAGCTTCCTGAGCATAACTGTGAAATACTCAGGAGGCAACCTTATAGAACAGTAGAAGAGGGATTTGAAATAGATATTGATAGGAATGTCAGACAAGCTGGACTCAGAAGGCTTTGGGCCAGTATCAGGAAGTAGCACCCATCACCAAGCCTTCACAGCAAGACCCAGACTGATAGCACTCATCCCTTCAGCATATCTTTTAGGCTCAGCTTTTAGGCTCAACTTCCTTTTTTATCCTGCTTTTATCCATTCTCATAGAAAATTTATAAAAAATTTTCAAATTTACTTCATTTCTTGGGACCATGCTCCACTTTTGCATATGCTAAGCTTTTTGGGGAATGTTCCTCAGAGGCAGAACCTGAACAATCTGGCAGTCGTGGATGGTATCATTAATTTAAGACAATGTTAATAATGGACCCACTGTAAACTGAATTCAGATCTGATTGTGAAGTATCTTGAGTTACATTCAAGAGCCTTTTTCCTCTTCTGGAGTAAGTAAGCAGTCTTTTGAAAGTTGCTTTACTTCTTTTAGGTCTCTAGAGTACTAATGGGTACACTAAAGCAGACATGTAGCTATCAAAGCCCTTTACCCTCATCAGAGTTATTCCAAATCTCTTATCTTAGTCCCAAGGATCAGCCAAATCCTAGAGGGCTCTGGGTCAAAGTGTCATTCTGCCAACTCAAGGCAGCAAAAACATCAGTCATCCTTGGAAGGGAAGGACATTTTCTATGAGTCAACATCACATCTCCCTGTATATTGAGCTTTCAGTATTGACATGTGCTCCCAGAAGAGCCCTTAGAAAAGTCATTTGGATGACACCACTGAAATGCTAGTAACTGGAGGCCTGAGGTGCAAATGCAAATTTGTTAATATAGGCTAAAAAATTTGCAAAATAATGTCATGCTAGAAAAGCTTAAATCTACCTAATTGCTTGTTGCCTTGAGTCTTGAATATAACCTTCATTTGGCCTGCTCCTTCTGTTATCAACCAATGTCTCCTCCTTTCACTGCCAATTCTCAGAGAATTGACCTGGATGTGCTCTTTTTTTTTCTTCAGAGCATTATATATTATCTTCAATTAATTTGACTTCTGTTGCCATCATTATTCTTTGAAAATTTCATCTTAGAAAAGAACCATTCTTTATGCTCCTTTTAGCTTAAGTTAGTGCTTTACACATATTAGGAGTTTAATGAATGTTTTAATATAACAAATATGCAGGTTGATTATTATATTATCAGAGTCCACTCCTAACCACCTAATATCTCTATCTCTATCTCTATCTCTATATCTCTATCTCTATCTCTATCTCTATCTCTATCTCTATCTCTATATATATCTCATCTCTCTCTCTCTCTCTCTCTCTCTCTCTCTCTCTCTCTCTCTCTCTCTCTCCTATATCTATATCTACATACTAGAGGCCCCATGCATGAAAATTCGTGCAAGAGTAGGCCTTCCTTCCCCTGGCTGCTGGCACTTCCCTCCGGTCCCAGGCTCATCAGGAAGGACATCCAGAATGACGTCCAGAAGACGTCCAGTCTAATTAGCATATTACCCTTTTATTATTATAGATATATGTTGTTGAAGACTCTCTAAGACAGCGGTTCTCAACTTGTGGGTTGCGACCCCTTTGGGGGTTGAACGACCCTTTCACAGGGGTTGCCTAAGACCATCGGAAAACACATATATAATTGCATATTGTTTTTGTGATTAATCACTATGCTTTAATTATGTTCAATTTGTAACAATGAAAATACATCCTGCATATCAGATATTTACATTACAATTCATAACAGTAGCAAAATTACAGTTATGAAGTAGCAACAAAAATAATTTTATGGTTGGTGGTTACCATAACATGAAGAACAGTATTAAAGGGTCGCAGCATTAGGAAGGTTGAGAACCACTGCTCTAAGAGATGCTATTGCCTTTTCGCACATTCTTTTTTTATTTTTAATATGATTTTATTGATTCCAGAGAGGGAAGGAGAGGGAAAGAGAGATAGAAACAACAATGATGAGAGAGAATCATTGATCAGCTGCCTCCTGCACACCCCCTACTGGGGATCAAGCATGCAACCCAGGCATATGCCCTGACCAGGAATGGAGCCATGGCCTTCTGGTTTATAGGTTGACGCTCAACCACTTATGCAACATTGGCTGGTCTCCTCACTTTCTTGAAACTGTTTTTCCTTCATGGGATAGGGAATATAAACACCACTAGATTTTGAAGCCAAATTATATTAGTTGAATCCTTGATCCAGCACTTACAATCTGTGTGTGACTTTAATAGAACCACATCTTTGTAACCCCATTTTTTCCCCCTCTATAAATCTATTTCCCCTCTATAAATCTATTTCTACCAGGATCAAATGGACTCATGTTTGTAAACTAATCAATGCACATATATGTAAATACATATATGCATACATACACTTTAACTCTAAATTGACCCTGTCTCACTTTACCTACCTCACTGTGTTGTGGGAGGATAGCATTACTGCTTTGTATATAAGAAAGTACCTAGCACAGATGAGGCCTGGCTGATGAGAAAGGGTAAGGCATGCATGCATGGGGAGGAACTTTCAAGCAGAGGGCATAGCTAGTGCAAGAATGCTAAGGAAGGAAAGAGTTTGCCTGTATACGGAGAAATAAAAAGATTGACTGATGTGCTTGAATATAGGGACCGAGGGCAGGAGTGATATAGGATGAGTCTGGAAAAGTAGGCAGGGGACAGATTGTAAAGAAACTAGTAAAAATTTGGATTTTATTCTAAGTGCAATGGTGTGTCACTAGAAGCTTTTGAGCATGGAAGTAGAATTATCCCATGTAAGTTTTTAAAATAGCACATTGGCTACTGTGTGGGGAGTAGACAGCCATGAGGTCAGCATGGAAACAGGGAGATGAGTTAGGAAGTGTTGCAGTCATCAAGAGGCTAACTCATGGGAAGGCAATCATGGAGATAAAAACAGTGGACACAGGGACTTGTTGTGGAGGAAGGGTCAACAATCAAGTACAAATGCTTCTACTGGTATTTAATGCTTCTCATAATTTGGCTACAACCGTCTGTTCTAACCTTAACTTACACTTCACTCCTATATACACCCCTTTGTGCCGTCCAAGCTGGAAAACAATTATGTCCCTTTTTGCATTTCCACCCTCATGCCTTGTTCCTGTCTCCTCAATAAAATGCTTTCTTTACATAAATAATCTTAAAACTTTCTGATTAGGAACATGTTCCCATAATATGTGCATATTGTTTGTTTTTATAAATTATATGCACATATATTATTAATGTGGTAAATATTAGTAAAGATTAATTTTTAAAACACTTAAAAAGTGAATACAAATAAAAGTTCTAATAATTTCACCCTCCACTCTGGGAGATGTCTTGTGAGCCTCTACTCGCACCCCATCCTCCACCACCTTGGAACCACAGGTGAGCGTATCTCTAAGCTATCAATTTCTACAGACACTTTAGTTTAACTCAAGGTACTTTTCCTATGAAATTTTTCTTAATCACTTTCTTTTGCTCTGAAGTTTCATAAACACTTGAATTCTACCACCGTATTTAAATTTAGCAATTATCATTCACCATTTTTAGTGCTCCACTCTATCATGTGTTTCTTCATCTGGATAATAGGCCCCTTGAGGGCACTGACTAATATCTTATACTTATTTTTAATAATATTAACATTTGTTGACTGGAGGAAGATTCTAATGGTAATAAAAAGATCTTTTTAGTCATAGACATCAAAGGCCATTCAATCATTCAACAGAAATTGTCCATGGAGTGTCTAAAATAGATCAAGTGTTTAAGTTGCTGTATATCAAGAAATAACAGGGCCAGAAAGGCTTCTTCTTTCACAGAGCTGACATTCATGAGGGAGGGTTGTAGAAAATAAATAAATAACAGTCCAGGATAATTTACAAGAATGAGTGATTAGTTCTATGCAGAAAACCATGTAGTGAGGATGCTGGTTGGGGTTAATGGGATGAATGATGGTCTCTGAGGAGGTATCATTGTGTCTCTCTGCCCTATATAATGAGAAGATTCAGAAGAGTTAAGCTTAACTGAGGTGAGTTATAGAAGCTTGCCTTTCCAGGTATATGGTTTACCTTTCACCATCTATTTAGCTATGTGCCTTCTTCTATGATCATTAACTTTATTCAGAATTCCTTTACCAATTCTAATTTTGAAAAGCTAGTCAGTAACTTGTAAGTAAGTATAATAACTAAGGCTAATGCTAGCTGCTATAATAAGCAAATCCTCAAATCTCAGTGGCTAAACACTATAGAAACATAATCTTACTAAGGCAACAGTTCAATGTGAGCTCATGACCTTTGGAAATCCAGACTCCTTTCATCTTCGGTCTCCATTCTCCTCTAGTCCCTCAGATGGTGGGGGAAAGAAAGGGAATGATCACACATGGGAGAATTTTGTGAACATGTAATGAACGTGGTGATGTGCACATTCTAATATGAGGCTATGGCTCCTTGCAGAAGTGCCTGGGAAGTGTAGCTTTGGTGTGCTTCTAAAAGAAGAAGAAATGGGTTTTATGAAAGTCTGCCCAGTTTCTGCCACAGTTTGCTTCTCCAGAATTCCTTTTTCTAAGGTCTGAAAAATATCTACATTTAGATCACCATAAAGCCAAAAAAAACTGCATATGGTTTGATTGAGTAAATTTATCTCCAATGATTATTTTCACTCACTTATTTTAACTTGCTACTGTTAATATCATGCATCCTACTTATCCGCACAAACTGGCCCCTTTTCACAAATATAAGCAATAAATCAGATTCAGTCTTGAATTACAAATGCAATACTTCACTGCAGAATTTCTTGCTATGTGGGGAAATCCACAACACATATTTTCCATCTCATTACTCTCAATGCCTCAAAATGACCCAGAGCAACACCTCTTCTTCAGATAAGGAAATGGTTGGCTACACTAGCTGCTAGAATGACTAACAATAAAGTGTGTAAATTTATTCCATCATAAGCTCTTTGCCTTACAGAGCTACAATAATTTTTGTTGCTCTCTTTACTTGTTACATGTAATCTAAAAAAGCAGCCTTAATTATTTTGGCTTGTTAATGTACATAAATATTTAACACTTCTTTCAATTTGTGTGGAAGGTGATGGGGCAGTGTTTTGACTCTGCTTTGCTTATCATCACCATGGCTTTTGCATGTTAGGCACTATTTATGCTTTTTGGAGACTCTGAAAATAAATGGTGATGCAGTAAGCTTACCACTATCCCTAGGATGAGGATAATTATTATACTAATATTATTGGAGTTAAATATGTAACTGAGAAAAGTTAGGCAAAAATATATACAAATGTGTTCAGTTCTTATGTATTCAGCTGGGACAAGTGTTGCTACACAGCTTGGAAGGGCAGCATCAAGGAACACAGACTCAGGATTGCATTTAGCTGGAGGTGGAGTCAATTAAAAGAACCTAAATCAGGGAAGTTGAGGTAGGAAACCAGATTGTAGTCAGATAAATGAAGTCAAGCAAGAAATTCACAGAAGAGAAGAGGTGATCAATGTAGAAGGTGTAGAAGGTGCAAGACGGGGAAGGAATCTCCTGTAAGGAAAGGTTGAGGAGAGCAGTTGAGATTTAATTCTCCCTCTGCTTCTCATCTTGTCTCCTCCCTGACCACTCTCAGTACCCTGGTTGAAGCTCCCATAAAATTCTGCCTTCTTTATAAAGCTCCCCTCTCTGCACAACACAATGGAGGTGCAATGGACATGATAAAGATTTCCTTCCCTGTCTTTTTGTGGCAAGTTGAAGAGATGACTATTTTATATGACTTACTCATGTACATTTTAATGTAATAATATATCTGTTTATAACCACTCTACCTAATTTAAGCAATTATTTATTATGTAAACTCTAGGAACATATTTGTGGGACTTCTAAACAAAAGTAAAGAGAAAATTCTATAAGTTAAGGGACAGAAAAAGTTGCTTACAAAAAGCAAGAGTCAGATTAACAGCAGAATGCTCAGTTGCCACACAGAATGCTAACATAGAATGATACAATGTCTACAAGGTTCTGAAGAAAACGTGTTTTGAACTGAGAACCCTGTATTTACCAACTTACCACGCAAGTACTAAGGCAAAAGGAAAGCCTTCGAAGTCCGTCACCCATGTCTCCTTCCTTTCACCTTTCCTTCCTTCCTTCAAGCTTTCCTTCCTCCTCTCTTCTCTCTCCATCCCTTTGTCTCTCATCCATCCATTCATCCATCTCAAAGAATATATCAAAAATATGAGTGTTTTTCTCTGTGTGGCAGTATTATAGGACATTTTAAATTTTCTTTTACTTTTCATATTTTCTTTTCTTTCTCCCTCTTCCCCCTGCCCGCCCCCCCCTTACAACTCATTACTGTTGTTGCTACTTCTATTACCAGCACAGCTACTAATTATCAAATATATTTTATTTCCCAGGTTCTGGTCTATGATATAAATGTTCTTTACAGTGACTTTTTGAGAAAAATGAAACTCAAGTGTATTATTTATAAAATTAAAGTAGTGATATTTATAATTTAACCCTCTACTCAACCAAATAACCATTCTTTAGTACTCTTTTTTACTGCGTTAGTCTTTTAATGGGTGGGGAAACACATCGCTTTACCAGGCAACTCATCCCTTTGATGGAATTTCTAGGATCCTCTTTGTTATTTCGTGCTGTATTTTGTTCTAGAGGCTGCCCTGTACTAAATCACAGACCATATCAACTCCTTGTTAACATGTACTATTTGAAGATGACAATAATCATGTGGATGTTGATTTTCAGATTTATAATGGAGTTTGATGAAATGAATATAATAGAAGTCTACAAAAAAAGATGTTTTAACATTTTGAGAAATGAAAGTAAATGGATAGTTCAGACAAAGCTATTTCATACAAAAAGACTAATAAACATAAAATGAATTATCAAGGAAAGGAATTGGAGAAAGATTGTTAGTGGCTTTGAGTCACTTGGATTTATTTTTCAAAGAGTGTGAGATTAGTGAAAACTGAGAACAATAAAATTAAAGTCAAAGGGCAAGATGGAGCCAGCGAGATGATACCTCTGCCTTTTTTTCAGGTCCCAGTCAAGGCTAGGCCAGACTGTGCCTCAGCAAACTTTAGAAATACCCATGGCAAAGGAAGTGATGAGGGAAATCAATGGGTTTAGGGAAATGTCTGCATTTCAGCTCAGCCAGAAATGTCAATGGCAAGTGGCAAAAAATTAGCACTTATGAATAAAGAAAGAATAAATAATCCTTTTTGTCAAAGGAGGTGTTTTGTTTTTGTTTTTCATTTTTCCATTCAGGTAAGTTTGTCAGTAAGTGCTCCCCAGATAAGGTACTCTGTGAATCTATGACAATTTATACCAGACAAAATCACATTTGAGAATTTGAAAATCTCTACCATAGTTTTAAGGAGATAGGAGAAAGTGTCGTAGCATATTTTTTTTTGTGTTCTTTCAAGAAAAATAGACCCAAACCTGTCCTATCCGATGTCTACCCATCTGAGTGAAGTGCAGCTCTGTCCTTCCAGGTGCTCAGGCCAAACCTTTAGGAGTCACCTGACATCTTTACTCTGATACCTCACCTTCAACCCAAGGGCAAAGTCTATTGGATGTGCCTTTAAAATTAACTCTGACAACAATAAAAAAAAATTAATCCTAAATCTGACCTCTGAATCCTACTTCAACCACCACAGCCAGACCTCTAACATCTCTTGCCTGACCTATTGCCATGGCCTCCTAACCAGTTTCTGTGTCCACTCTTATCACCCCACCAAGTATCCTCAATACAGCAGCCTCAATACAGAGAAAGCAGAGCATATCCTGCCTCTACTCGAAACCATTCAAGGGCTTCTGTCTTAGAGTAAGAGCTGGATGGTCTTCTATGGTGTGTAGAGTCCCACATAATCTGGCCCTAATTACCTTCACTCCAGCTACTGACCTCCTTGGAACTCCTTGAAAGGGCCAGGACAGCTCAAGGCCTTTCTATTCAGTGTTTCCTCGGCCCGGAGCACTTCTGCAGATAAACACATAGCTTGTTCTCTGTCTTCCTTCCAATGTTTGCTTAAGGACCATCTTCTCATAATCCTGTTTAACATAGCAACACCACGCTAGCATTCTCTGCTCTTTAAGCTGCTTTATTTTTCCTGACAGTTCTTATCATTTCCTGATACACTGTATAATTTGTTTCATTTATTTATTCATTTTTCTCCTCCCAAGTAAAATACTATGAACCTTGCTGTTTTATTGTCTTAAATCTTTTTTGCTTATTTGTTTAGGGCAGTTCCTGGCAAGTAGTAGGTGCTCAACAAATCTTTTTGGAATAAATGTTATTGTTTATGAAAAGCATGTGTTCCATTTTGTAAAGCCAAGTGTTTCTTTGGTTTCATTTTGGCAGAAAAATGGGTGCATCATAAGATAGGGTGGTAAGATTTGTCACACTGTTCAGGATGGCAAATAATGACTAGCTTTTTCATTAATGAAGTCCTGGAGAAACACCTTTGAAAATTAAAAAATAAATAAATAAAGTTATATTTATTCATTGTCTTTTAAAAATATTCTAACTATGTATTTCATAAATATGTGCTCCTTGAAACAAGGATGTTAACTGAAAGGAACTTTACATATTCTGGAAAAATATCATAATGGCATATAATATTTTTTGGTATATATACTTTTAATTGCTTTGAATTTTGTTTAGCAAATAAGTGCCATGGTTTTAAATAGGTGTGAAATGGATTGTAAGGACCTAAGGAATCTGGCACAGGGAGAATTTCGAGGGATGTGAACCCTCAGTTCAAAGTTGGAGACGTCTCCTGATTCTACTCTTGGAGTGTTTCTGGGCTGCCTTTTGGCCAGTCCCAAGCTTTGGACTCCAAGAGTTTAAACCAGCCGTGGGCAAACTACGGCCCGCGGGCCGGATCCGGCCCGTTTGAAATGAATAAAACTAAAAAAAAAAAAAAGACCGTACCCTTTTATGTAACGATGTTTACTTTGAATTTATATTAGTTCACACAAACACTCCATCCATGCTTTTGTTCCGGCCCTCCGGTCCAGTTTAAGAACCCATTGTGGCCCTCAAGTCAAAAAGTTTGCCCACCCCTGGTTTAAACGGTTCTGATCATGGAACCCCCTGGTCCACAGATGCAGAGTTGGGTTTCTCTTCTTAGCAATGTTAGATGGAGCAAGCAAATAGAGCATCCCACCCAGTCATGTGGCGAGAATTAGGGAGGGCCTTCTCCTAGAGAAAGTCACCGAGACTTTGCCTATACAAAAAGCGTTTCCAGAGTTATTTGTAAAATACTTAATTTCTAACTCGTATTTAAAGTACACAGATAGAAAATGACTAAGTAGTTGTTCCTGCTCCATAAAGCCCATTATTTATCCTTCCCACACTCCATCTGCTGTGCTCCTGTTGGTTTTTCAGGTCTTGTGATAGTTCTCTTCTTCGGGGAAACATTTTCCATTTTCTCCAAATCTGAGTTAAATGCTTTCCCTCTGGGCTTCCATAGTACCCTACACCTCCCAAATCAGAGCGCATGCATTATAGCTGTCCTTTTGTTTACTCTGTTCCCCAAGAGTGCATGCAGCTGGCTATGAAGGCAGGGGTAGAGTGGGTGTTGCTTCTGGGTGGATCCTCAGTACTGGAGCACTGTCCCGTAGGGTTGGTTGTTCTATCAGTAGAATATGCTAATGTCTTCCAAACTGGATCAGCTTATACAAATAATAAATAGAAATGAGGAAAGGAGATCATAAAATATTAAGCAACAAACTATTTAAGATTCTAAAAGTGATATTTTAAAAAATTGCTTTTTCTGTCAATAGGACTAGATCCCCAAAGCAATACTTATTCTTTCTTCTCCTTGTCCCCAACACTCAGAAACAATCTCAGAAACAATTTATTTTAGGAAGAAAATCTTTGACATGTAAGCCAGTGGCTTTGTATTATAAGATACAAAATGAAATTAAACTTATTTGTTTTGGTTCCTTGGTCATCACTGCCGCCTATTGCTGATAAGAGATGCCTATCAGATATTGTTGAGGGTTTGATTTCACCTACAGATATCCTTTTCTGAACGCATTCAGGCTGTTCTCTTCCCCTTTTGCTTTGTGCTTTTAGCTTTCACCGGCTGAAATGAAGTCTTATGCAGAAGCAGAAAAAAAGAGCAAGAATTCAAAGAAATGTGTCTCTAGTGTGCAATTGATTCTCAGCAGTTTGTTATTAAATCTTTAAATAATTAAATACAAGAGAAAACATTAAAGCAACATTCAAAAGCCAACCATATGTTGAAAATATAAATGGAGAGGAGGGGTGTGGAGATGGCCATAGAATTAAAAGTGCTCTTCATTAACCTTGCTACACTGATCATTTCTACGCATGGCCTGCCTGCAGGATCCTCTGCCAGGGTGGGCTGAGCTTAGGGAGCAGGAAATCTCTTTGTCCGAAGGAGTTTGCCAAGAGGAAAGATCGGCAAGTAAGAAGACACAAACCAAGATGGCACGGGTGTAGGAATGATGAGTGTGTCATCAAACGATCCTTCAAACAAGTTGTTCTGTGGTTTCTCTTTTTATTATCTGGAATATTTCCAAGATAGGGAACTTGCTTCCTTTGCAGAGCACAAGGCCTGAAATGCAAGGTGGCGAGTCAGCAGTGCTCAGAATACAGAATGCTGCCATACTGTGGCATGGGTGTGGGGTTGTTAAACTCGAGGTAGAAAGCTGCACTGTATAATGACAGGAAGAGGGGAGCGGGAGAGAGCCGGGGTCCTGGACACAGAGAGCATACAGAGTGGCTTGCAGCACAACCGCGTTAGGCTGTGCTGAAGTCCTCACCCCTAGCGCCGCTGAATGTGACCTTATTTGGAAATAGGGCTGTTGTAGATGTGATTACTTAAGATGAGATCATGCTGGAATAGGGTGGGCCCCGGATCCAGTAGAACTGGTGTCCTTATAAAAATGGGAAATGTGGACACAGATACATACAGGGAGAGTGCCACGTGCAGATGAAAGCAGATTGGGGTGATGCTTTTACAAGCCAAGGAAAGCCTCAGGTTGCCAGAAAGCCACCAGGAATGAGGAGCGAGGCAGGGGACACAGTCTTCTCCACAGCCCTCGAAAGGAACATTTTGGACTTCCAGCCTCCAGCACTGAGACAATAAATGTCTGTTGGTTTAGCCACTCAGTTTGCAATACTTTGTGATGGAAGCTGTTCCAGACTCATACGCTGAGAAGTTCGCGTCCTTTTTCACACTCGTACAATTTCGGTAGCATTTCTCCTCATACAACATTGCTGCTCGCGCAGCAAAAGCCCCCAGGCCGTACTGCTGCACGCCCATTAGCAAACACCCTCATACTACACTGCTTCGTGTCAAGTAGCAAACACACGGCCCACTTCTTCCAGCTCTCGGCAAAGTGCCATCCTTGCTCCACCTACATGTAACATCGTACTCTTCCACGCAAACCAGGTCCTATTCCCAACACTGCTTCAGCTTATTTCTAAGCACTTATTGTTTGTCTCTCTCCACTGGCATTTAAGTTTCATGAGGGCAAAGGCTTCGTTTTATTTACTTCTATGTCCCCAACACCTAGAACACTAGTTGGGCACCTTGTTGCTCAAAACGTATTTGTTGGTGGATTGAATGAGTGAAAGAAGGAAGACAGTTCGGTAGTGACAGGACTGCTGCTTCATCTCCGAATATCACAGGAGAGCCCCTACCTCATATATGGACAGCATTTCAAAGCAGTTTCATTAACACATAATGAAAAGTCTGAGAGTTTGTAGGACACATTCACTCTGAAGAAGGAGAGTTATAAGTTAACACAGTTAACAAGTGACTTGTAAGGTTTGTAAACAAGGTCTGGTCTTTCCTTTAATCCAAGTGTCTTTTAACAAAGCCACACTGCCCTTATAAGTCCTGCCAAATCTGGTGAGCTCCTTTACTGTCTTGGTGCGTGATGCTAGTGTGGAAGTTGAGGCACTGAGCATGGGTTGAAAAAAATAGCCCACTTTGAAGATTTGACTTGGGATACCAGTTTCAAATGGAGTGTCCTTCAGGCTTGTTGAAGGCTTTTCACTCTTGCTGACAATGCCAATCAAATGTCCTTTGGACTACTCTGAAAGAGACACATGTTCCAGAAAGGCGTATGTGCCTTTGAATGTCTTCAAGCATGTGACCCGGAGAGCATCGGACTGAGGCTTCTCTGTGACTGAGACATTAGGTCTTTGAGGGGAGAAAAAGGCAAAACAAACAAACAAACAAACAAAACCCCCCACATTTCCCTATTAGTTATTCCAAAGAGTGTAAGATATTAATAAAGGGGCAGAAAGTGGCCTGGCCTGCTGTACTTTCAAGCAACTTCTATTGAGCCAGCCAATAGGCTTATTATTCCAGAAGAGATCCGGCAAGTGGAAGAAAAGACTGGGAAAGGATACTAATGTATGTTCAGTTTCTATTTTCCACCAGGCACTCTTCCAGTTCCCTGGCAGTGACAAAGAAGAGGTGTGAATCAATAAGAGGAAGCTGGACAGACAGAAGCAGATGTGTCTCAAGGCCCAACGGGAAGCCCAAGCCATATTTTTTTCTTGGGACTTGTGAGTTTGCTATCTGCATTGACATCAAAAGATCTTCTTGCCTGTTTTCTTCCCACTCTTGATTAGTTAATAAGCATGAATCAAGTGTGCTCAGAGGTATGTAGGAGCTATGGAGGAAACACAGCATGTATGAGCTACATAGGCCGGAGCAAAAGTAGGTTTAGAGCTGGGAGTACGTGAAACACAGAGTTTACTCTTATATTATTACTTATTAATTATTTAATTATTTTCTAGATGAACAACTGGAAACCTACTTTTGCCCTCCCCTGTATATCCTTCCTCAAGAATCTTATAACTGCTAATATAATAATACTAGTGTGCACGGGGGAGGGTGTGTTCCTCAGCCTGGCCTGCACCCTCTCCAACTTGGGACCCCTCGAAAGATGTCCTGCTGCCAGTTTATAGGGATCGGGCCTAAACCAGAAGTCGGACATCCCTCTTGCGATCCGGGACTGCTGGCTCCTAACCACTCACCTGCCTGCCTGCCTGCCTGATTGCCTCTAACTACTCTGCCTGCTGGCCTGCTCACCCCCAACTGCCCCCTGCCCTCCTGCTGGCCTGTTTGCCCCTACTTTCACTCCCCACTGGCCTGCTCATCCCCAACTGTCTCCCTGCTGGCCTGCTCACTCCAAACTGCCCCCCCCCCCGCTGTCCTGATCACCTCCAACTGACCCCCACTGATGGCCTGCTTGCTCCCAACTGGCCCCCCTGCTGGTCTGCTTACCCCCAACAGCCCCACCCCCAACCAGCCTGATCACCCACAACTGCCCTTCCCTCTTGGCCTCTAACCACCTCTACCTCAGCCCCGCCACCATGGCTTTGTCCAGAAGAACATCTGGAAGGTCTCCTGGAAGGTCTCCCAGTCTAATTAGCATATTACTCTTTTATTAGTATAGATATATTTGTCTGTAAATACAATTATGATTGCAGATATGAGTAGGACCAGGTAAAATTTTATAGAATGGGCCTTTTATTACAGATGGTTTGCCATGTATGCATTTTTTCTAAAGAAGTAAAAATTACTTTAAAAAATGTTTCAGGAAGACTTTGAGAAATTTACAGTATCTGCTTTTCTTCCAAGAAAGTTGTCACTTTTATGCCAGAGTGAGAATTATTTGTATGCTTTGTATGTCAGCATTGAGCCACTGTGACTGGGGGGCACTTACCTTGACTTGAGAGTAATTATCTTGCTCACTGGCTGGGAGGGAGGGTGTGTGGCAGAGGAGATAAATACTCAGTTCTGGATTATTCATAGATTGCTGACTTTCTGGGTTGATTGTGCAAGCCCCTCCTTTTATTGATGTCCACCTTCTATTGACAGACATCTACCCTGGGAGAGAAATGAGATGAAACTCTCTTTCTTTTCATTGTAAAAAGCATTTGAATTCCTAAGGTGTGATAAGGCCACCCAGCCATCCACAGTCAAGGTACACATTTTCATGGAGGATGTTCTCACTCTTGAATAAATTAAAGCAATTTTTTTCTTTTAATTTAAACTTTCTTCTATAACTGTTTTCTTGTTACTTAAAAGCTAGCTTTTTTGAAACTACTTCTAAAGCTTTTCAAGCTGTATATGTCCTTGGAATGAATTTATAAATAAGAATTGAGCCCGGCCGGTGTGACTCAGTGGTTTAGCATTGATCTATGAACCAGGAAGTCACAGTTTGATTCCAGGTCAGGCCACATGCCCAGGTTGTGGGCTTGATCCCCAGTACGGGGCGTGTAGGAGGCAGCCGATCAATGATTCTCTCTCATCATTGATGTTTCTATCTCTCTCCCTCTCCCTTCCTCTCTGAATCAGTAAGAATATATTTTAAAGAGAAAGATAGAGAAAGACAGAGAGAGAGAGAAAGAAGAGTATATATGTTTGTAAATAAGAAAACATGTATTTGATGCTCTTAGAAAGTCTTATTTTCTTTTATTAAAACTTGTGCAGTATAGGGAACTCCATAGACTCTCTTAATTTGAAGAAAGTTAGAGGGAAAGGTACTAATTCAGAGTTCCTTGGGAAAATGTGTCACTTATATATTTTTTATGCTTATTTTTTTTTAAATCAAAAACGGAAATATTTTCTATTCAGAAAATATATTTGGATCTAAATATCTTCTATAATTTTAACCCTAAAATATCAATTTATATATTTTAAAAATGGTTGGGATGTTTGTTTTTTTAAATAAGTTAGGTTACTGGAGTTCAACATGTCATTGGATCACCTGGGATAATTTTCTGATTGGAAAATTAAGAATTATAGTCAGAGGGGAGGACATGAGAATTTTTAAAGAACATATTCAATTTACTTTAGAAGCCGAACCTCTCTTATCATGTGACTTGTTTTGTATGTTTGTTAAACTATATTATCACATAAGCATTGCTGCTATCGGGACAAACAGTGACAGTTGATTCGGGTCATTTGAATGTCCACTGTCTGTTTTAATTTGTATGTTTGTTTTGACACTGTCATATGCTCAAACTTCAGTGGAAGTCATGAGAACCTATTATTTTTGCCTGCTCCTGCCTTTACATTGGAAATATTCTTTTTTACTCAGAGGGACCTTAACGTTGATGTAAGGGATTGTTTCCATTGCCAACTTTTTTCTTCCTTGCCAAGTAAGAGAGTTGTTGTGAACTCTTCAGTGATGCCTTCCCCAGGATATTTGCAGATGTGGTTGGGAAAAGTCATTTTATCCCGGACCTTTGCATGTCAGGTGCTGGGGTGTCCAGGTGCTGCCTTGCCTGCGGCCGGGCTCTCCGATTGCGATGGCAGATCATGGGGCTGCAGCCATGGTGGCACCTCCGATTGCGATCAACGGTTGGGGGGTGGGCAAAGGCGGCTCCAGTTCTCCAATCCAGGGCTGGGGGGCAGGGCAAAGGCGGCCCTGACACCCGGCTCTTGCCTGCCACCTGGGTTTCTGATCTCCGTTCTTCCGTCTTTCCCCATCATTGCGCCTATGTATGCAAGTTAGCTGCCATCTTTTTTGGCGGTTAACCGCCATCTTTCTTGGCAGTTAATTTGCATATCGCCCTGATTAGCCAATGGGAACTGCAGCGAAGGTACGGTCAATTACCCTTTTTGTCTTTTATTAGATAGGATATTTCTAAAAAGATTGGAGAAGAGAGGTTGGTAATATATGTTGAACTGTGTTTCTCTGGACTTCTTCTGAAGCCCCATCACTTGAATTCCCCCATGAGAGAGCTCCATAGATTTATAAGGTGTCTTTCTAGCATCTGAACCACTCTCTGTACATTCCAGCAGAAAGAAGTTAAGAATCATTCAGCATTCACCTGTCAGCAAGTACTGAGTGTCTGTCATTTGCCCAACATAATGATGGGCACAGAAGCGCAGTGTAGGCAGACCCTTCTTCTGAGCAGAGAGGTTTCCCAGGTTTTCCCTTCATTGATTCCCTGCCTTTCATGGGAACTCTGCCTCTTAATCTTTTAGTAAACACAGGAGACCAATCACTGGATAACCACAGAACACCACTTCTTGTTCCTCAGGGATATGACCACTTGACAACTCGCCTGGGAGCCAGAAAACAGATCTGTCCAGCAGCCTGCATATAGCAGAGAAATTTATTACTATTTCCTATTTTCTCCACAGGAAAAAAAAGAGCTATGTAGCCTGTATTTTGACATTTTAAGAAGACTTACAAGAGTTATGCCACATCAAATGAGCTGACGTTGTGACATGCTGACACTAATGTTCAACAAAGCACATTTATTGTAGAATTTAGAGGCTAGTCACATACCTCCAAGGCTTTTTTATTACTATTATTTCTTCTTGAACCTACCTCGCTTGAGGTCTTCAAGGAAGGAAACTTCAGCGTTATTCCTGAGAATTAAGCTGACATGGGCACCTGTGCATATTCTCTTATCTTGGTTCAGCAATGTGGCTGATAAATCATACATGGGTTTGTAATTATTTCAGTGCCTTCCTCTGAAGGGTAATTCAAAGCATTCTACCTTCAGAGTCTAATAGTGAGGACATTTTGGGAAAAGCATTTATCCATAGAAGTTTAACAACAATTTCATTGTTTTGCTCCACTTTGGTATCCATAAGCATATGTTATCTATTACAGGGAACAATCCTCAGTAGTTGAAGTGCCTAATGTCAATCAATATTGAGCATCTACTTTGTGCTCATTCTTGTGGAAGAATTTAATTCAGTCCAATAACACTCCGATGAGCACCATTAATGTGTATAGCCCTACGGCAGATGCTGCAGGGCACAGTAGATGAATTTACAGTTTAAGGGAGGACATGGGATTTGCACACAAATAACTTATACAAGGTCAGTGTCATAAGAAAAGTATGAACCAAGTGCTATACGGGTTCAAAGGCATAAGCCTGCTAGGCTGTAAGGTCCAAGAAGGCTCTATTTTATGAGGCACTGTATCACCAGTGCCTTCCTCACCACCAGGCACTTGGTTGCTTCTCAGTAAATGCTTGTTGATTAAATGAATGAAGATTCCATCTGGGGTGAAGGTGGAGGATGAAGATTAGGCAAAACTCTGATGTAGAGATTGATTTGACTCTTAAAAGATAGGAAGGATTTCAACAGTTGATAAAGATAGGAGGATGGCATTCCAAATGGTGGGCAAGGCATTTGTCAAATCATAGAGGCTGGAAAAACTGGGTCATATCTTAGGAAGAGTTTGGCTAGAGTAAATGATACATTCATGGGAGCAATGAAAAGAAAAGTTATTGATTTGGGGGGACCGATTATGGTGTCTTAGATATCAGGTTGGGGATTTTGAATTTAATTTGCAGGCACTGGAGAAACATTAAAAATATTTTGAGTAAGAACTTGTCATGATTGGAACCATGATTTAGGAAACTGATGTGGCAGTGATGTAAAACATAGCTCCCAAACTTAGAGGTGCATCAGGATTAACTGGTAAGCTTTTTGGTCATATAGACTTCTTTACCCCACCCAAGACTGAATGAACTGGGAAATCTATTATATATATTTATACCAAATTTCCAAGGTAATAGCCAACTAAGTAGTTCATAGAATTCTATGGTCTGAGGTCAGTCCTTCTGGGAGCCAGGCTTGAGAAGAAGGATGTAAAAAGAGAGGTGGGACAAGTTTATAGCTCACATGGGTCAGTCTGCAAGAAAAGGTCAAAAGAAAGAGTGAGTTTTGAGATTAGGAGAATCTAAAGAGCCCTGTAGCAGAAAGATGGGGGCCAAGCTTGAGTGAGAAGCCAAGGAAATCTTAAGAGGAGAATCAGAACCAAAGAGTATCTGTAGACAGGAGTCTAGCAACATGAGCAAGTGTCCGGATGAGCAAGCAGAGGTGTGATGCATGGCTGCCAGGAGCAGGGGCACACCATTCTTCTCATCCTCATCTGCTAGGCAAGCCCCAGGGAAGAACTCCCAGCATGCAACTGAGTCCATCAATCATTATTTCCCCATATAGAAACTTTCATTTGTATCTGGCATCTTAGTTGAGATGTTTTGTGATAACTCATAAGTACTCACTCAGAGTATCGGGAAGAGGTGGTGGTAAGGGTCCTTAAATACACTGATAACAATGTAACAGAATAAAAATGTAAAAAGAGTCTTATTTCAAAGGCAACTGAAGCCTGAAGAATTAACAGCAGTACTGGTTTAAAGGCATAGCATGATTTTCTGCATATAATAAAAGAAAATTGAAACACAACTAGGAAAATAAATGGCAGGCTTCAAAGACTTATTCAGTCTTTAAAGTGGTATACTTAAACAGTATTATTCAACAGTCTAATGTAGGGAAAGGTATAAAAATTGGGTGGGGGGAATACACCTTAAATTTTTTATTTTATTTTCTTTAAAAGAACACAGATTTATTTAAGCATTGACGGCCAAGTAGTTGGTTTTGAAGAGAGATCTGGATAATATAAAATAATGGCAAGAGCAATGCATTAGGAATAAAAAGTACTTAAAATGGTCATGAATAACAATAACAATGCTACACCTGATTTAGTGACATCTGTGTATCAGCTACTGTGCTGGTGCTTTACATGCATCCTCTCGTGTAGCTCTCATAATGACCCTGTGAAGTTGGTCTGATTATAGCGGGAAATTTGGGTTCAGAGATGATTGATGGCTTGCTTATGCTCAACTGACTCCAAAGTGGTGAGTGGTAGCAAAACCTGAATCTAAATGCACTGTCCCCAACCAGCACTTCCTGGCTTTGACCACCAATCAGCTGCCATATCTTGCTCTACATCAAGCACTTGTTTAATTCTCATAAAAACCATAGGAACCAGGTATTATTATTATTTTATTCCCATTGTATATTATTTCCATTTTATAAATGAGATTACTGGGGCACAGGGAACTTGATTAACTTCCCCAAAATCATGCCATTAACAAGTAGAGAAGCTGAAATTGGAACCAGATACTCAAAGTCAGAGTTGGCCTCTCAGTCTGGTGACACATATTACCTGCCTTCTCACTCCCCCCACCCCAAAGGGCTCTCCAGTTCTCTTATTCCTGTCCTGTACAGGATTTTTACTAACACTGTATTAAAATGTTAATATCACAAATATGTAAGAGTTGTAGCAAGTGCATTGGATGATTGATTTGGGATTCAAGTAAAATCTAAGAGGCAGGGCAGATCGAATCTAACAAAAGGATATGCAAGTCAGATAAATATCTGATCTTACTCTTGGCTCAAGAGGCACGGCTACTTGATGTGATGAAATGATGCCAAGAAAGAGAAGGGGATCTTTGTGTTGGTGATAATAGGGGGGTTTTAAGGTGAAACATGGCTGCCAGCAACTTAAGAGTCACACCTTGGTGTTTGTTACTTGACAGTCATTAGAGAGAGTTTCCCTTGCAAACACCACTTGAAAAATTCTGAGAAAGTCTTTTTATTGGCTGGCCTTGAATCCTGTGCTCATCCTTAAAACAATCACTGTGTTTGGGAGCAGGAGGGGAGCGGATTCTATGATGGACTCAAAGGGGATCACATTCCTGGAAACATGGTTAGGGGGCAGGGCCTGTTGCATAGGCTGGGAGGAGGAGAGGGGCTCCTGGGCAAAGACAATGGCCATTCCAAACAGCAAACATTATCCTTAACAGTGATCCATTAGGGGCTGTGTAATAAGAGTTAAGAAAAAGGCACAGATGTTCTCTGTCAGTGCTACTATTCAACATTATTATGAAAGTTCTATCTAATTGGCTAAGACAAACAACACCAAAGAGAAATATGAGGTGTAAGTATTGAAGGAATACAGAAAATATAATTTTTAAAATACTAATAAAGGGGGCTATGTCTTAAAAATATTAAATAATGCCACCAAGGTACACTATTAAAATAGTGTGGTAGCGGTATAAGAATGGGTTCCAGAGCAGGTTCTTCTGTCTGGTAGAAGTGATATTTCAAGTTGATAGAAAATCAATAGATTATTCAGTAAATGGTTCGGGGTTAATTCAGTAACTGGGGTTTCCCCAAATTGGGGGGGGGGTGTAAAAATACATCTTACACAAAAATATTTAAAAATCTATAGTTTTCATTGATAAAATACAGAAACTTCTTTAAACTTTAGGGGTGAGGATAGATTAAAAAGGAAAATCTCAAACCTAAAAGCTATAATAGAAAAAATTGAAAGCTCAAAACTTTTTTACAGGGAAAGATATTATATGCAAAACATCAAGAGGCTGGGATAAAATATATATAACTTCTACTCCTCCAAATAATATTTTTAACACATTATAAATCAATCTGAAAAAACACAAATGACCGAACTTTTTTAAATCTGCAAAATGTAAGAACAGATAATTCACAGACATAATTATAATTTTAAAATTAATATATTCTGTAGCGGTTAAGGGTGAAGCATCCACAACCCACTGTGGGTTCTTGGCTTCACACAAGAAAGATTTTAAACACCAGCCAGCATTGAGCTTAAGTGATTTTATTAGTGAAGCAGTGAGACAAGAGTCGGCTACTCCACGGACAGAGCAGCTTTCCTTTGGATAAATTTGCTGCCTTTACAGAGGTTCATTTAAGCACGGGGTAAGGCATTCAGTGAAGGGGAGGGATATTCAGCATCTTCCCGGGAAAGGGGTGGAGATTTCTCAGAGGAGCCCCCGTGGCCATGTTGTACCCTAATATGGGCTTTCCGTTTCTGACCACTGTGGCATGGGGTGTGTGTCACTAGCTTATGAGGAGGCTGGGGGTTACCTTTATGTGAAATGAGCTGCCATGTTGGATTGAGCTGTCTCTGCTAGTTTGGGACCATAAATCCAGTAAGGGGATGGTTTTACCATCTTCTTGACAGTTCCTGTAGCTTTTATGGTTTGCAGCTGTTTTGGCACATACCCTATCTCTAAGGGAACTCTCATACTCTTAGGGAAAGCGGCCTTTGATACAATTTTTTGGAGGACAATTGAGTGATATTGCTCAACATTTAAAATGTGCTTACCCTTTAATCTAGCAGTTCCATTTTAGGAATCTACACTTGTATGTGTAAAGGTAAAATTAAAGGTCTTGGGGAAGGGGGGAGGCATTATTTGTTAGAGCAAACATTTAGAGATAATATAAATATTCATTAATGGAAAATAGATAAAACAGTTATAGTATCTCCATATTATACACTACTGTGAACATTTTAAAAGGAATAAATTAAGTCTTATGAACTGGTATGGAAAGTTATTGATGATATATTGTTCAGTGACAAAACAATGTGCAGAGTATGTGTAGTATGATACAATATTAGGTTAGAAATAGAAAACCTATAGATGTACATATCCATATACTTGTATGCGTGTATTATGAGGTCTTGTTAAACACACAGGAAGCTTTAGTAGTTTTTCCTGCTAGGGAATGAGAATGGATTTTGATGTCATTTTTAAAAAATGTGCATGTAAGTAGCTTTTGAAAAAAAAAAATTTAAAGCTAATAATTTTTCTTACGAGTTTTACAAATAAAATTACTTTCAAGTTTTATTTGGCTGCTTTCTTTGATGTTTATAACGATAGATCCTTTAAATTAATCGAGAACTTTACATGTAATATAGCATTTTGACATGTATGAGAAAGATATGTGCTTTGAGGATATAACAGAAAGAAAAGGTTTGAGGCACTTTATCAGAATGTAGAATTTGTTTTTAAATCTCAGTGAAGCTGGTGGAAATATTTAGCTCCAGGCAAAAAGGAATTCATAGAACCATTATATTCTAACCTGCTCTAACCGCTAGAGACTGTCTTGCAAACGTCTGACAGAGCTATGCCTATGAGAAGTTACACAACATCAGTGTTCATTAAGATGGGTCATTCAGTACAAAGGGAGCTCATTTTACCGATATAAATGTGCAGGGATTGAATGATGGGAAATCAAAGATGAAGAAAATTCTAAAGTATGACCTTGAGCCACCGCCTGTGGCTATCGTCTTGTTTCATTAATATCAAAGAAAGCAAAGATAACTTTTAAGTTATCCTGGAGCTTCAGAGTATGAAAATTATCCTACAGTTCTCTCCTCCAATGAGAAATTAAACAAATACCCACCTGCCTCTTTCATACAGAAGCATAACTGCTCACCTCACACTAATGACAGAGCCCAAGTTTGAGCTCAGAAAGCAGACAAAAGAAAATGACAAGCAAGAGTCAAGCACAACACATGACAGGATTGTGCTAATTGACTCCGACAGAATTTCTTGTTACTTACAGACATTAAGGCATCATAGATGAATCCAAAGGGAGAATAGTGGTGAGAATGTGAAGGAAGTGTAGTGATTTGAACTTACCCCTGCCCTGTCTAAGTACCTACCTCGGCTTCCCTGGATGCTGGGGCTAATAGGTTCATGGTAAAGTTTCCCTAAGTGGCAAGCAAGGTAGGTAAGGAAAATTAAAATAGGTATCAGATGAAACATCTGACATTTTCTAGATTCTTTGGATTTCATGTGGACCTGTATCGGAGTTCCATTTAGATCTCCTGCAACCCTTCCCGTTTTACTGTTCCTTTCTTTCTATTTGCTCTCTTCCTCTCTATTTTTCTCTACCTCTTTCACTCCCTCCTTCTCTCTGTCTTTCTTTTACACTCTCCACCTTTTCTGTCTTTCTTTCTCTTTTGTCTCTCTTTTTTAAAAAATATACTCCATTTTGAATAGTCAGCACCTGTGTCCGGTTAATTTTATATTTACCTGGACGATTGGCTCCCAGATCTCAATGCTGTCAGATTTAGTGAACAGCCACTTTTGAAACGTTTTCGCTAATGTTCAGCTGCATAGATGATATAGTTGCTGTGTGTGTGTGGCTGACTTTGGAACAAGCTGAGCTCTGTGGGGTTGCTATGGTGTAAATAGCACTCTTAGAGGGTTGTACCCTCCTCAGTCAGTCTTTACATGTGATGCCTAAGTGTGCAAAGCACTAGTTGTCTGGCTTCAGCTGGACATTTCATCTTCTGGTTTCTATGCCTGAAGCAAGTAGTCCTGAAGGACAGCTTCCAACATATTTAATCATTCTACTACTAATAAAAATTCGTTGTAGTAACCCTTAGGATGAAGCTGACTATACCATTAGGTGGGCAGAATATGGGCTGACTTATCAAATCTCTAATTTTTGATTTTACATTGAAGTGCTATTTAGAAAGGACACCTTGCATTTTATTATAACGTCTAAAATTTACTGGACATGTCAAGGGAAAAATGAGAGACATTTTAAAAATTGTAACTTTTACCAATTTATGTCCTTTATCATAGATGTGGGTCTGTCACTCAGAGCAAAGCAATCATTTGGCCTCTGTACAGTAGAGAGAGAGACATTAAAAGTATTGTTTTCAAACACTGCCAATCAACTGAGTCATGGCTTTTTTTTTTTTTTTTTTTTTTGTTTATCACAACGCAGAGTACTAACCACTATACGATCACGGCCGCTTTTTTTTTTTTTAATATGAATTGTTGTTAATTAACTGTGTTCTGAAAACTATACCAAATGCTGTACATAGATCATCTCATTTAATCCCCTCTATAACTTTATGAGGCAGGTTCAAATAGAATCTTCATTTTATAGATGAATAAAATCAGCTTGAGTAACCTATCCAAGGCCACATAGCTGGTAAATGGGAGGATGGTATATAAGTCCAGGCAACTTGGTTCTAGGACTTGTGCTCACTATTACCTTGTATTTATTTATGCTTTAGGACCATTCTCAGTAGTAACAACTCTAATGATGTAGTTAAAGTGGTACATGTATGTCCTAGTGAAAAGTTTGGTTGGCCCAATTTTTGGCATTCTCAGTACTGGGATACCTGGTGTTTAAAGAGGTATTCCTAACTTTATAGGCTTAGCAACTGATTCCCATCAGCCAAGCTCAAGAGAGCCGAGCTCATCACACAGAATAGGCTCCAGTGGGGTTAATTTCTCTTGAGTGGCAGGAACTAACAGTGGTTAATAGTGTGAGGGTCTATCAGTCTTAGATTTAAATTAATGTCCGCCACTTTGTAGTTGTGTAACCTTGCACAATTTACTAAGCCTTGGCGTCTCTACTTGTAAAATAAAGATATTAGTTCCATTTCATCAAATTGTCCTGATTTAATTTATGTACAGTGCTTTTAATGGGGCTGGAGTCATAATCAACCTTCAATGGGAACATCATATTTTCTGTCATCCTAGAATCTCACAAACATCGTAGGAATAATCAATAAGCAGTTTGCTGAACACATTTGATAAAAGAGAGTACTATTCTCATGGAATATTTTATTCAAGCTTGCAAAAGTGTTCTTCCATTATGATGTTTATAATATTAGGCACTAAAATACTCATGTCTGCCAGAATCAGTTTTTCTCCTTTAAATAGTACTTGAATAAACATGAATACATTCCTAAGCTTTAACTCTACTTTTACAAAATTGCTGTTGGAGAAAACTTCCTGTTAAAAGGAAACTTGTATTTTCTTAATTCTTAGCTGCCATCTCTAGTACAATGGCACCATGGATTAAATAACACTTTTAGGAGAAAAAAAATAAATAATTTATTGAGTGCACACTATTTAAAAACAAACAAACTAGCTTACATTGATCTATACTACTACATGCTTTCTTCCTAAATCTTTTAAAATATGTCTTGAAGTTCACATTCAAAATCTAAAATTTTTTCACCCTAGCCAATTTGGCTCAGTGGATAGAGCATCAGCCCAAGGACTGAAGGGTCCTGGGTTTGGTTTCGGTCAAGAGCATGTACCTCGGTTGCCTGCTGGATCTCCAGCCCCAGGGAAAGACAAACTACAACACACAGGTCAAACCTTACCCATAATATGTTTTTCTAAATAAAGTTTTATTGGAACACAATCATGCACGTTTGTTCATATATTGTCTATAGTTGCTTAACATTACTTTGGCTGAATTGAGTAGCTACCTCAGAGTCCATATGATCTGCAAAACCAACTGGCCCTTCACAGAAAAGCATAATCTTTCAAACAGGTGACTTTGTTTAACTTAAGCCTTTTAGTAGTGTGTGTGTGTGTGTGTGAGTGTGTGTGTGTGTGTGTGAGTGTGTGTGTGTGTGTGTGGTGTCATAATTATTCCTGGATAACATTCTTTGACTCATAGTTCTCCTTAGTGGCCCCATATTCAAATTGCAGGGGCAATTATTGAAGAGCAAATATTGGCTTTAGAGTATGGAAGACAGAAGAGAAGTCTTTTTTAAACTTTTAATGCTTATAGTTACAATGTTAATTTTATGGTTTTTGCACTTTTTTCCTTTTGTATTGAATTTATTGGGGTAACACTGTTTAACAAAATTACACAGGTTTTAGGCGCACAATTCCACAACACATCATCTAAAAAGTCTTGAGATTAGTAATTTAATCTACTAGGTCTAGGAATAGTCCTTGCATCCTTGGTGATGGAGTTAGAAGTAGCAGGTGGCATTGAGATGCTACATCTTCTCTGCAGATCTATTTATTTGACATGAATCAAACCACAAAAATATTAGAGGAATCATCCAAAGGCAACAAAATCTCAGACATATGCTGAAGCAATTTCTTCACCGATACAGCTCCTAGGGCAATGGAAACTAAAGAGAAAGTAAACAAATGGGACTACATCAAAATAAAAAGCTTCTGCACAGCAAAAGAAACCATCAACAAAACAACAAGAAAGCCCACTGCATGGGAGAACATATTTGCCAATGTTATCACCGATAAGGGTTTAATCTCCAACATTTATAGGGAACTCATACAATTAATAAAAGAAAGATAAATAATCCAATCAAAAAATGGGCAAAGGACCTAAATAGAGACTTTTCAAAAGAGGACAATCAGAAATCCAAGAGACATATGAAAACATGCTCAAAGTCACTAATCATCCGAGAGATGCAAATCAAAACAACAATGAGGTACCATCTCACACCTGTCAGAATGGCTGTCATCAACAAATCAACAAACGACAAGTGCTGGAGAGGATTCGGAGAAAAAGGAACACTCATGCACTGCTGGTGGGAATGCAGACTGGTGCAGCCACTATGGAAGACAGTATGGAGTTTCCTCAAAAAGTTAAAAATGGAACTCCCATTTGACCCAGTGATCCACTTCTAGGAATATATCCTAAGAAACCAGAAACACCAATCAGAAAGGATATATGCACCCCTATGTTCATAGCAGCACAATTCACCATAGCTAAGGTCTGGAAACAGCCTAAGTGCCCATCAGTAGATGAATGGATTAGAAAACTGTGGTACATCTACACGATGGAATACTATGCTGCTATAAAAAAGAAGGAATTCTTACCATTTGCAACAGCATGGATGGAACTGGAGAGCATTATGCTAAGTGAAATAAGCCAGTCAATGAAGGAAAAATACCACATGATCTCACTCATTTATGGATAATTAAGGCCATTATAAACTGATGAACAAAAATAGATACAGAGGCAGAGCAACATCAAACAGACTGTCAAACTACAGCGGGAAGGCTGGGGAGGGTTAGGGGGGTGCTGGCAGGTAAGAGATCAACCAAAGGACTTGTATGCATGCATATGAGCACAACCAATGGACACAAGACACTGTGGGTTAGGGGAGGCCAGGGGAAGGTCAAGTGGAGAAAAAAAAGGAGACATATGTAATACTCTTTGTACTTTAAGCAATACAACAAAATTTTTTTAAAAAAGATAAAAGGATTGTCAAGAATTTTGATTGGGTCGCTCAGGATTTGAACTATTAATCTTGGCACTAAATAATCTTTGCAAGTGAAAGGATAGAATAATCTTTGCTTAAAATCAAAAGGGGCTTTCCACATTAACAGAACAATTTATAAAAATCAGTTAAAAATCCTGCCTACAATTTTTTTAAGAAAACTGTAAATATTTTAAGCCTCATACCCCATTTTTTAAGAAAACTGTAAATATTTGCTTCTGGGTGAGTTATTAGGAAATCTAAAGCATTGTCAATAAGAGTTAAAATTTGAAGCTGTTTGCTTCAATAAGGCCAATTATTAAACTTAAAGCCTTGTCTTCATTTTGCATTATAATATAAGCATTAGAAAACAAGCATAACCATAGGTAGTTAAAACATAAATATTTATATTTTCAAAGGGAAAGAAAATAGTTTTTAAAATAAGATATCCAGACTCATACACATTATATAAATAAAATGCTTACTGACTGTGTGTGAAAAGATGAAGCACTTATTTAACAAATCTGAAAATGCACAATGGGTGATATAAAATGCATTTAAAATTAAACCAAACAGGTGCATTAATCACTGCCACCAGGACAAATGGATTTAAGCAGCAAAATTTATTTAAATGACCTGCGGCAGGATGGTGGAGACTGGCAGGAGATAAAAAGCACTGGAAAAAGTTTACAGGTTTTTCACTCACCAAACACCTCAGGGGTCAGGGGAGAAACAATGGGAAATAAGCAGACTTATTTGGCCTCCTTTTTGACAAAGATAGAGAAAAGGGGTGAGTGGGGTGACCATCTTCTTAATGACCTAATTGTAAATCCATTTGTTTTAGATGGCTAATCTGTTTTATTGTGAGAGTGTAGATGACTTGTGTAATTGCTGGCCCTGTGGCTCTGGAGTGATCAGATGGCACATTATAAATTGGAAGGTAGCCAGGTCTTGCCCAATATAGAGTTGGTTAAAACCTTTGATGACATAAGTATCTGATAAATGAAATATACCTCATCAGTTAAAACTTAGTTTGGAGAGCTGGTTGTTTCATGTTTGAAATCCTACAAGCTTTGAGATAATCATAGTTGAATCAAACTCAAGAACAAATTCTGGTAAGTTTGGGTAAAGTCTGGTTTCTTCACACTCAAAGAATTACCTTTTAAAGTGGTTTAACAAAGAGGCCTGTAGTCTGTCTGCTATCTGAGAATTATCTGAAAAATGTGGGTTTGATAAATTAAGTGTAAGTGAGTCATAAATTCATCATAAATTGTAGGATTACTTTTCTCTTGAAAGATAAACAGATTCTATAACTGAAGATGAAAAATTTTTTTTGGAAATTATTATTCCTGCCTTGGGGTTTCTAAAATAGTTTTATGATGCCTGTGTCTACCTCTCAGTCCCACTTGTCCCATGGGACCTGTATACCTAAGAAGAGTGGGGACCTCTAATAGGGCTGTAAAATGGAAGAACACTACTTAAATCAGTATTAAAGAGGAATAGTAAGACATCAGCTTTCACCTTTAAAACAGCATATACACTTTCCATAAACTAACCCCTCTCCCCACTTTTTAAGCTCTTTACACTGTCCCTGAATGGGGGTGGTTAAGGGGAAAACAACCCCACCCTCAAGTAGTTATCTTCACCCCTAGGTCCCCCAACTCTACACACATTCACTATTTGACATTACAGGACCCTCACATAGTTGCTGCAGAGAGGAAGGGAGAGGGAGAGAGAGAGAGAAACATCGATGATGAGAGAGAATCATCGATTGGCTGTCTCCTGCACACTCCACACTGGGGATCGAGCCCGCATTCTGGACATATGCCCTAACTAGAATGAACAGTGATCTCCTGGTTCATAGGTTGATGCTCAACCACTGAGCCATGCTGGGTGGGCTTGTTTTATTCCACCCCCCCACCCCCCCCCACCCCCGCCGGCTTTAACTTTAATATTCAGACACTCTGCTCTGAAAAGTGATTTTTTTTTTTACCTTTGCACATCCTCATATAATATGAGCCTGACATACTTGAGAGCAAGAAGTATGCTTTACCCATTTTTTTTTGTAATATATTTTATTGATTTTTTACAGAGAGGAAAGGAGAGGGATAGAGAGTTAGAAACATCGATGAGAGAGAAACATCGATCAGCTGCCTCCTGCACCCCCACCCACCCCCCACTGGGGATGTGCCTGCAACCAAGGTACATGCCCTTGACCGGAACCGAACCCGGGACCTTTCAGTCCACAGGCCGACGCTCTATCCACTGAGCCAAACCGGTAAATGCTTTACCCATTTTTTAGTATTACCTTTGCATCTCTAACAGTAGTCCTTAACAAATGCATTGTTACTTTTGATTAGGATATATAGAAAACCGCTCTTTATTTGGTGAAGGAATTAGAGCTGTGGGAAATGGATTATCCCACTCCTCCTTAACCTGCATAAAGCAGTGGAGTAAAGCATTCTTAATACCAGGCACTTTAGTAAAGGGAAGAGGATAAATAGGGTGGGCAAAGGAGAAGACAATAAACCTCCTAACTGGCAGGCATCTCCTGCCTCTGGTCACCAAACCAAATTCGCACCACAGCAATTTCACTCCTTGTCTGGAGATTTGCTCTGGTATTTATTTCCTCCCCTAGCCCTGTCTCTCACTAAACTATAACCCTCACTATTATACTAGGACCTGGAACTTAAGTCTTATTATTTAATCAATTGCTTGATCTGGTGACTGCGATAGACTTTATACCTATTTGGTGCCCCTTCATGCAAAAGGATTACACATCGCCATTCTGTGGAGCTTGAGCAGCCATGTGACTTGTTTTGGCCAATGAACTATGAGCAGCAGTGACCTGTGTCACCTCCAGGCAGACCTTTATGAGCTTGAATGTTTGTCCATTATATTCTCTTTTCCCTGATTTGAAGTCGTGGAAGCCTATGGCAAGATGAAGCCTCATCAGCCCCAATACCTGAGTGACTACCATGAAGGGTCTTTTGTCAAATGTGAAGCACATATGAACAAAAATAGACTTTGTTGTTTTTAAACCACTGAGATTTTCAGGTTCCCACAAGATAACTCAGCCTATTCTGCTTGATATAATTATGCAGCAAAAATTAGAAATAATAAAAGCTGAAGAATTTGTGTTCTAGTCCCCATGATTAAGTGTAGAATTACATTTAAATCATATGCTCAGAGCAATACATTTGAAACATTAAAACATATTCAATATAACATTCTTCTAATAAGATAAGATATTCATGAACCGTCATTTTTAGGAGATTCCCATGAGAAAACTCTTTCTGTTCATCTTTCCTTTTTTGAGATGAGATACTTATAAGCACATCTCTAAGAAAACTGTAAAACATTTCTTCACCAGCTTTCCTTGTTGAATGAGTCCACATCAGATTGTATTGCTATTTTCCCAGCACAGCTTCTGACAAAAATATTAAAAAATTTAAAAATGTACACTTAGTTAATTAATCACTATAGCAGCAATATAAAACTTTACCCATAGCTGGTGTTACATAAACATTTATTGAATTTAGTTGAACGGCATTGGAATATAATTCTAAAATATTTTGAAAATTTAAGCATTTTGTACCTTTGTAATCAATCCAACACATATCAGATTATTCTTTCCTCCTCCATCAAAATTTATAAATGCATCATTTAATGTTTATACATATTTGTATGTTATTTATTTAAAACTAGAGGCCCGATGCACAAAATTCATGTAGGGGGGTGGGGTCAGGTATCCCTCAGCCCAGCCTGCACCCTCTTGCAATCCGGGACCCCTGGGGACCCTAGGCCTGCTGGTGATCAGGGCCTATCAGGGCTTTCCTTCCCCCGGCTGCCAGCAGCTGGCCCTGCCTCTGCCACTGCCACTGCTTGCCATTTGTGTGGCACTGCCCCTCTACCCCCCATCAACAGTCACCTCCCTCTGTGGGCTACAGGCATGGGGTGTGATCGCTGGCTGGCCCCGCACACCTGCCACAGTGTCGCCGGTCCATGGCCAGGCCCTCCCTCTGCCGGGCGATTGATGGCAGGGCCCCCAGGTCAATTGCCCCAAGAGTGAGGCCCCGCCCACCTGTCTCAGTGCTGCCAGCCAGGTGGCCTGGACCTCACTCTGCGGGGAGATTGATGCGGAGCCCCCTCATCGATTGCCCCTCAGAGGGTGGCTTGAGCCTCCCTCTCCGGGAAGGTGGTGGGGCAATGGCGCCCGCCCCCCCCTGACCAATTGCATCACACCTGCCTTGGCTGACCTGGTGCCAGTGTGTGTCATAGCATGGTCATCTGGAAGGTCATCCAGACGGTCATTCTGCTGTTTGGTCATTTGGTTGATTTGCATATTATGCGTTTATTATTATAGATTAGCAATTCCATAAATACTTAAACCTACCTTATTTCTAGGGGGTGTGACAAAGGTTTTCAGATGTCATATAGTTTATGCCTCACTTGGGGCTTTATATAACTTCAATTTTCAGGTTGGATGTTCAGAAATTATGACTTCATAGGCCTTGGTTGAATCTGTGTCTTTAGCTAGTGCGCCCCCAGTTGATCCAATGCAGGATATCTATGAACTACTTTGAAAATTATTCTATCAGAGCAATGCTGCAAAAACTGTAACATGCATACCAATGGTCCAGAGGCCTTGATAAATGCAGATTCTGATTTAGTGGTTCCAGGAGCAGGCCTGGGAGGCTGCATTTAACAAGCTTCTGCCTGATGCTGGTGCTGTTGTTGGTTCTCAGGTCACACCTGGAGTAAAGAAAAAATATGTTTCATGTTCTCCAAAGTTTGTGAAGAGAGATTTGTACCTGCTACATAATTATGTTGACTTTTAAAATCAATTCATACATGATGTCAGTTGACTCCCTAACTAGATTTCATGCTGCCTGAGGACAGGAAACAGACTAATTATACTTTTTCTCTCTTCCTGTTGAACTTAAATCTCAGGTTGAGCGCTTTCCTTGTAGGCTCTCAATAAGTGTTGATGGACTGATGAAACTACTAGAGAAGAGCTGTAGAGAAACATCATTTAAGTGTATGCAGTCAGATACCATTTTTACAGAATGAGTTTCAGTTAGTGTCAAAATGGATTTTCAGAGAAAATGAAGAATTGACCACCTACATTAAAATTTTTGAAAAACATATCTTATTTATTTTAGATACTGCAATCAAACATGCCAATAAATCTACCCACCCCCTCTTTAGGAATGAAATGGATTACACAGAAACTCAATTTAAAATTATAATTAGAAGTACAATAAGACTTTTATGTCACTTGAGGTTGGTATTTTTGTTATAATTGTACTAGAGGCCCAGTGCACAAATTTGTGCATGGTTGGGGTCCCTATGGAGATTGGGCCCCAGCTCGTGCCCCCAGCCTCGAAGCTTCACAGCCCTGCAGCCCTGCCTGGCACACTGTCTTGGCCTGGTGCTGCCCCCTCACCTGCTCCACCATCCCGCCACGGTCCTGCTCTCGCAGGGCCAGCAGCACCTCCACTGCCACCTGCTGCCAGCTCCACGTCACCAATGCCCGCCATGTTCTGCGCCGCGCCTGGTGGTCATTGCACATCATAGCAAGCAGTTGAACTCCTGGTCAAATGACCACCCGAGGGGAAAATTTGAATATTAGGCTTTTATTCTATAGGGTTGTATTAAAACTAGAAACCCATGATTGTGTAAAAGTATAGGATAGGAGAAATTCAAGTTGACAGAGAGTCACAAAAGAAAGACAGGAGACATCAGGGAAGGTTCCAGAAGGATGCGACTCATAACTGGAATCTGAAGCATTGGGAGTGAGGCAGGCGCTAGGCCAAGGGAAAGGAGCAGGGGGTGGGATGGGGAGGAAGGAGCATGGGGGAAATTCTTGTCCTGCTGAGGAGCAGCATGTGCTAAGGCCTGGAGGGAACTGACCATTAATGATCACGTTACTGCCAGGTGTGAGGTGAGAGAAGGTAAAGATGGTGCTGGAGGCTAATCAGGAGCCAGATGATAGAGTCTGTTCAAACCCTGTTAAGGGTGATACTTTATCCCAGATACTGTGTTTTACATGGGAATGGCATACTTGGGTATTTATTTTCAGAAGTTCACCCTTGGAGGGCCTTTCTCCCCAGGTGATAATGCTCACGGTGCTGCCCTCACATCCTTGTAGCCAATGCAAGGGCCCACCTCCCCGCCTGGATTGTGACCTATAAAGCAGGGCTGTGTCTTTTTCAACTTGGTATCAATCAAGATATCTTACTGATATCTTATGGCATGAATTATGCACTTAACTTCGCTCTCCAGCTCTTTCCTCTAGGCCAGTGGTCGGCAAATTGCGGCTCACGAGCCACATGCGGCTCTTTGGCTCCTTGAGTGTGGCTCTTCCACAAAATACCGACTTCTGAGCATGGGCCACGAAGTTTCAATCACACTGTACATGCGCGCCCGCACATGGTATTTTGTGGAAGAGTCACACTGAAAGGGCCAAAGAGCCGCATGTGGCTCGGGAGCCGCAGCTTGCCAAGCAGTGGTTCTCAACCTTCTAGCCCTTTAAATACAGTTCCTCATGTTGTGACCCAACCATAAAATTATTTTCGTTGCTACTTCGTTGCTACTGTAATTTTGCTACTGTTATGAATCGTAACGTAAATATATGATATGCAGGATGGTCTTAGGTGACCCCTGTGAAAGGGGTCTAGCAGGACGAAAGGGGTCACAACCCACAGGTTGAGAACCGCTGCTCTGGGGTGTGACACATACCAGGAACACATTGAACAAAGGCACCTGTTTAAAAGTGAAGGCTTTTTATTTTGATGTAGTCCCATTTGTTTATTTTCTCTTTTGTTTCCATTGCCCTAGGAGCTGTATCAGTGAAGATATTGCTTTGGCATATGTCTGAGATTTTGCTGCCTGTGGATTCCTCTAGTATTTTTATGGTTTCCCGTCTTATGGTTAAGTCCTTTATCCATTTTTGAGTTTATTTTTGTGTATGGTGTAAGTTGGTGGTCTAGTTGCATTTTTTTGCATGTATTTGTCCAATTTTCCAAACACCATTTATTGAAGAGACTGTTTTGATTCTATTGTATGGTCTCGCCTCCTTTGTCAGATATTAATTGAGCATAGTGGTTTGGGTCGATTTCTGGGCTCTCTGTTCTATTCCATTGGTCTGTTCTTGTGCCAGAGCCAGCCAGTTTTGAGAACAGAGGCTTTGTAATACAGCGTGATATCTGGTATTCAGATCTCTCCTAATTTGTTTTTCTTTCTCAGGATTGCTGCAGCTATTCAGGGTCTTACATCAGAATAAAAAGCTTCTGTACAGCAAAAGAAACCATCAACAAAGCAACAAGAAAGCCCACTGCATGGCTTTTGCCAATATTATGACCGATAAGTGTTTAATCTCCAACATTTACAGGGAACTCATACAACTTAACAAAACGAAGATAAACAACCCAATCAAAAAATGGGCAATGAACCTAAATAGATACTTTTCGAAAGAGTACATAAGGAAGGCCAAGAGACATATGAAAACATGCTCAAAGTCACTAATCATCTGAGAGATGCAAATCAAAATTGCAATGAGTTACCGTCTCACACCCGTCAGCATGGCTATCATCAACAAATCAACAAATGACAAGTGCTGGTGAGGATGCAGAGAAAAAGGAACCCTCATGCACTGCTGGTGGGAATCCAGACTGGTGCAGCCACTGTGAAGAACAGTATGGAGTTTCCTCAAAAAAACTAAAAATGGAACTCCCATTTGACCCAGTGATCCCACTTCTAGGAATATATCCCAAGAAAACAGAAACACCAATCAGAAAGGATATATGCATCCCTATGTTCAAAGCAGCACAATTCACCATAGCTAAGATCTGGAAATAGCCTAAGTGCCCATCAGCAGATGAGTTGATTAAAAAATGGTGGTACATCTACACAATGGAATTCTACACTGCTGTAAAAAGGAAGGAATTCTTACCATTTGCAACAGCATGGATGGAACTGGAGAGCATTATGCTAAGCGAAACAAGCCAGTCAGAGGAAGATAAATATCACATGATCTCACTCGTTCGTGGAATATAATGAACAACATAAACTGATAAACAAAAACAGATCCAGAGACAGAGAAGTATCGATCAGACCGTCAAACCTCAGAGGGAAGGTAGGGGAGAGTGGGGGTAAGGGGAAGAGATCAACCAAAGGACTTGTATGCATGCATATAAGCCTAACCAATGGACACAGACACCAGGGAGGTGGGGGCATGAGTGGGGGGTTGGGGAAGCAATGATGGGATAAGGACGCATATGTAATACCTTAATCAATAAAGAAAAAAAAATTAAAAATCATTAAGGAAGAGAAAAAATATTAAAAAATAAAATAAAAAAATAGAAAGTGAAGGCTTTTTGGTCTTTCTCATTACACACACTCAGTATGTGGGTACTGAATAAATTCCCACTGACTATAAAAGGGAGGATGGTGTTAAATAAAATTTAGGAATAGGGAATAGTAACAGGTCTTTCCCATAGCCACAGGAGGAAAGAATGTCATTTCACTTAAACCCTTCTGTCTTGAGGTGGGGGAGTCATACTTCAAAGTTGCTGTAAATAATATAAAGTAATCATGGTGTGCCCAACTCAAAACACTGTCACACCCATCCTACAAACCCAGTTCAATTTTTCCTTTTGTCTGGCCTGGCAGGAAATTAACCAGACAAGCCATTAGGATTTGTTACAATAATACTTCTTCGCATTTATATGGTCCTTTCTGGTTGCAATGAACTTTACACACATTAATTGCTTAATTACAAAGGCCATTGTGAGGTGGAGAAACAAATAGAGTTATCCCCATTTCCCGGGTAAGGAAATTGAAAATGCAAAGGGGTAGCTGGCTGCAGATTGGTCTGCCAGTCCGCAGTAAACTCAAGATCAACTCCCCGAGGGCCATTTCACAGTCCATTAGTCCAAATTATCTCAAGATGAAAACTATTCCTGGATTCCTGGAAGAGAAAGGGCTCTGCACTACCATAAGGGAAAGCACATATTGTAGCCCAAATTGTTCCCTGGTTTCTCCTTTTCCAAACCTCGAGCACAGAAACAATTTCACAGATCCTCGAGACAATATGTTAACCTTGGGGCTGGCTTCCATGCATGAGTAACCTGTTCCCCAAGTATCAATAAACATTTTTTTTTGCAGGTGTGCCTTCATTCCGTGAGGATACCAGGGTACAATTTAGCACGTTCTGTTTCTGAGTTCTAAATGGTACCTTGTGGCTTGGAAACTTGGCCTTTGACAGGATCTTGCCCCAGGGATTATTTCTCGAACCCAGTGGGACTTCTGAATAGTAGAAATTCGAAGTTGCCATTCTCCCCTTCTATGTCACCTGTGGCTGCATGATGTGGTCGTGTTTATTTCATAGTGGGCTTTGGAAGAAAACCTCACTTGAGGCTCAGCGTACCGGGAAGCTTGGAGAGAGTAGTTTGATAAATTAGTATATTTACCACATGTACAGCCACAGCTTCCAAGTGTCTGGAAAACAACCAGGAGTTAAAAAGGCAGTCCCAGATGACAACTTCTAGCAAGATGCATTTATTATAGACGTGTGCTAGGCAAGCTGGGATAGTGGCTGCATGCCCTCTGCTCTAAGCCTTGGAGCATGGTAGCTGCTCCCTCTGCTCTAAGCCTTGGAGCATGGTCTAATTAAGCACAGAGAAAAGAACCCAGAGAGTTGTAGCAGGCACTTCTCTTGGTGTCCTTGGGCACTGCTAATTGAATATTTTACATTTTCTGTCCCTTGGGTGATTGGAAGTTATCAGGAAATCCCCAGAAATTCATTTGACCTCTTTAATTAATTTGAGTAGTGAACTATTAAAATATTTCTCTTTAAGTATTTTCTTTCTCTTTTTTTTTATCATGAGATTTCTCTCATTAGGGACACCTTCTCAGAATCTCCCTGCCCCACCCCTTTAGAGCTCCCCAGCTTCCTTTCTTCAAGCCTCTCCTGACTCTGATTTGCACGTGTGGTTTGGAGAGAGGAAAATGCTAGGAGCACAACCAGGCTGCAAGGTGAGCCCAAGTCCTGAAGGAATGAGCATGGGAGACATTTTGGCAAAGGATAAAAATATTCCTGCTTCCCTGCAGGAAGTGAGGATATTAAAGAGCTACAATGAACTGAGCATAAGGCATTTCTAGGTTTTCATACACATTCTCATTTAGTAATTACATCAATCATCAAAAAAGGATTAGAAGATAAAATATAGCATGTTGCACTTTTAAAAATAAAATTGTCTTCTATAAATTAAAGACATGCAACTTTCTGCCTAGAACACATAGACTTTCACTATTAGAAAGGACCTTAAAGTCACCCACTCCAGGCCTGGCTGGTGTGGCTCAGTGGTTGAGCATTGGCCTATGAACCAGGAGGTCACAGTTCGATTCCTGGGCACATGCCCAGGTTGCAGGCTTCATCCCCAGTGGGGTGCATGCAGGGAGCAGCCAATCAATGATTTTCTCTCATCATTGATGTTTCTATCTCTCTCTCCAGTCCTCTCTGAAATAAATAAAAATCTCTCTATATAAAAGCCTAAGCGACCATTATGACTGGTTGACTAAACAACTGGCCCCTATGCCATGCACTCACCACCAGGGGCCAGATGCTCAATGCAGGAGCTGCCCCCTGGTGGTCAGTGCGATCTCACAGCCAACCTCCCACGGCTGGCCAACCTCCCACGGTCGGCCAACCTCCAGTGGTCCCTCCCCCCAGCCGGCCAGCCAACCTCCCGGCCCTAATTGGGACTGGGTGAGACAGGCCTTATTGGCCCTGATGGCCGGCCAGGCCGAGGGATCCCACCCATGCATGAATTCATGCACTGGGCCTCTAGAATATTAAAAAAAAAAAAAGTCATCCTGTCTAACGGCCCTCATCTCATAGAGAAACTAAAGCCTATAAAGGTCATGCTATTGTTGGAATGCTAATCACACTTTCTGCCACCCTATCCAGGCAGTGGAGTGAAGAGGACAGCAGGCATGAATTCAGAACCTGGGTCCCAGTTCGCCCCATTTGCTGGTGCTTAGGGAAATTGTTCAACCTTGCAAGGCTGCCCCTGTGCATGAAGGACTATATCTCCATGCTGTCTGAGGCCACTTGCAGCCTGGAAGACTTTATGTCGTCTCTCTACTGGACTACACTGCCTCTTATAATTGCCATAATTGTTTTAAAATTACGCTTAAAATTAACCCCCCTCATTTCACTATATGCAATATATTACGCACTTACCTGCACAATTTTTTACTCCCCTACCAAGACTCTTAAAATCTTATTAGAAATGAAAAGACTATTTTAAAGAAATCCGCACAAAACATATTATCCCAGAAGCTAAAACTGCAGGATCTTACAAAATGAAAACGACCTAGTCATGTGCCTTTGATGCGCAGCTTGTGCAAAATAAAAAGTTTTAGGGTATGGGAAACTTCTGATTTTTGGCTTTGAGAATAAATACCAAGAATTCTTGCTGAAATAGGAAACTCTGGTTCTGAAGTACACAGAGACGGAAACTGTATTCCCAAGCAGCACAATCAGGTCTTTTTGAGAAACTCCCAGGGCTGTTTTGGAAAGAGGAGGATCAGCAGGAGACGCTTGGGCAGGAACCAGCAGGGCTGGCTGGTTGCTGTCCCAGGCTGACCGCAGTTCCCCCCACTTGCTCTGCAGGGGCTGGGTGGCGTCTCCCTCCAGCAGTTAGTAGGCTGAGAGTGAGTCTGAAAGCAGCGGCAAAGCCTGAGTTCCAACAAAGCACTGGCTGCTACAGACAACCCCGTCTACAGAATTTTAGTGAATAGACCGAGGTTTTTTGCTTGGTTTCGCTGCCTCTTACCATTTTATACGTTGTCAACGTATGCTCCATCTTCTATTTTGTTACTAGTAATTTTCAAAGTGCAGAATATATACTTGACACTACATTAAATTAGTGATTTACACTCAAACACCACGTTGGATAGACCACATAATTAGTGGTTAAACTTCCCTGACATAAAAATGCTAGAATCTTTTTCAAAAGGCATATTTGGTATTAGAGAGACATGAGATAAATATGATCACATCAGAAAATTCGGTTCGTTGGTGAACATATACATGTTTATTATGTTGGGAATTTGTGTCCTTTGATAATTTTTACTATGAAATATTTCAGGCGGTTTTACATGGTGGCACTAAAAGTAAAGCAGTGGGCACTGAACAGATGGACTAAATTAAGAACGGGTTTAATGCCAAGTACATTCATGTCTGAATGGTGAAAAGAGGCATTCATTTAAAAGTCTTGTTATTACCTTTTTTTAAAAGTGATTTTCCCCCTTCTTTTTTTTTTCCGTTTTGACAACAAAAGCCACTTTTAATAGCTCTGATATATTTATTCTAAAGGATTCTGAGAAATATAAAATAAAATCACTTTATCTAAATAGCACATAAGGAGTTGGAAAAAATTTTAAATGGAGCCTAAGTTTACTTTAGTAAAAATGAGCAATTTCTATTAAGTTTGGAATCTAATAAAATATTATGAAAACTATTTTTGAGGCATACATGATGTTTTAGGGGTGAATTAATTTAATCTTAATGAACTATGATTTCTACTTTTAAGAGAAACTATATTGAAGGCACAATAAAGTATCTAAGCATCAAATGACTATTGTAATATAAAAAGGTTGAGTTAATTGTAAATGAATCAGAAACATATGTTTTAATTCTCCTTTAAAATATATATACAACATTGTAAATTAAAATAAAATGTTTTTCATAAATATGATTTATATCAAAGCAAACCTCAGATATTTGAAAAGTAGTTCAAGCTATTTGACAAAGTTAGAACTGAACTAGACAAACTGAAAATTAAATATATATTACAAAGAAAGAGAGGCATGGCAAGTCTGTGTGCATGGGCATAATTAATGTGATCGATGCATTGCTCTTGAGTCAGAAGCTTGTGGTTCTGATATTAATTACCTAAGCAAGTCACAGTGTCTCTGGGCCTCACATTTGCTCATCTATACATCTGGTGGAGGAGGTGATCTCTGAATCTCTTTCAGCTGAAAATTTCTGAAATACTGCCAAACAATTGAGATAACATATACAACCCAAATACTCATCAATAGATGAGCGGAACAAAAAAATTTGTGGTACATTCATACAGTGGAATATTACTCAACTATAAAAAAGAATGAAATTTGCCTGGTCAATGTGGCTCAGCAGTTGAGCATCATCCTAGGAACCAGGAGGTTGCTAGTTCGATTCCCATTCAGGGCACATGCCTGGGTTGTGGGCTCAATCCCCAGTGGGGGTGCGTGCAGGAGGCAGCCAATCAATGATGTTTCTATCTCTATCCCTTCCTCTCTCTCTCTAAATAAATCAATGAAAACATTTTTTTTTAAAAAAAAAGAATGAAATATTACCATTTGCAACAGCATGGCTAGAGGGTATTATGGTAAGTGATATAAGTCAGCCAGAGAAAGACAAATACCATACGATTTCACTAATATATGGAATGTAAAGAACAATATAAATGAACAAACAAAACAGAAACAGACTCATAGATACAGAGAATAGACTGATGATTGCCAGATGGAAGGGGTGTTGGGATGAAAAAGGTGAATGGATTAAGGAGTACAGATTGGCAGTTACAAAACAGTCACAGGGACATAAAGTACAGCAAAGGGAATGTGGTCAATGATACCTATGTATGGTGCCAGGTGGGTACTGGAAATATCAGTGGAACACTTTGTATAGTATACTAGAGGCCCAGTGCACAAATTCGTGCACTGGTGCGGGGGTGGTGGTGGGGGGTGTCCCTTGGCCTGGCCTGCAGAGATCTGGCCGAAACCAGCTTTCTGACATCCCCTGAAGGGTCCTGGATTGTGAGAGGGTGGTTCTTGGGTGACGCAACCCTCCTCTCTGGTTCGGGGTGTGTCACCTGAGAACCACAGCTGCCAACTGCCAAGTCACTGCAGCTCAGCAGCTCCTACACTGAGTGTTTGCCCCCTGGTGGTCAGTGTACGTCATAGCTATCGGTTGGGTGGTCGAATGGTCGACAGTCACTTAGGCTTTTATATATGTAGACCAGAGGCCCGGTGCACAGATTTTGTGCACTGGGTTGGGCGAGGAGTCCCTCAGCCCAGCCTTCCCCCTCTCACAGTCCAGGAGCCCTCAGGGGATGTCCTACTGATGGCTTAGGCCCGCTCCCTGCGAGAGATGACCAGGCTGATTGGGGAAGGAGCCACCCCCATCACTCTGCCGCTGCTGCCACTGCTGGCCGCCACAGCCACCAAGGTTTTTTCATCAACACAGACTCCAGTCCCTTCACCATGAAAAAATGACAACTTTCTTTAGGCATTTTCAAGGTGTCTCTTTCATAGGATATGACATTTCTTTCCTTCTTTTTTTTTTAATCCTCACCTGAGGATATTTTTCCATTGGTTTTTAGAGCGTGTGGAAGAGAGAGGGAAAGACAGAGAGAAACATCAATGTGAGAGGGACACTTTGATTGGTTGCCTCCTTCATGAGCCCTGACCTGGGTCCCGGCCAGGGAAGAGCCTGCAACCTAGGTACATGCCCTTGATTAGAATCGAACCTGGACCCTGCGGTCCACAGGCCGGGGCTCTATCCACTGAGCCAAACTGGCTAGGGCAGGAGTGAGGTGGAAAAACCCTAGATCATCTTCTTGGATTCTTATTACCCAAGTTACCAAGAACACTGAGAATGGCATATAGGGAGCTTAGCCAATGAGCAGTCATAAAAGGTGTTTCCTCTGCAGCTCCCATGCGGGACTGCTGGCGTGCCGCAGCTGGCAGGCCCCCTGTCTCTGTCTGTGCTCTGGGCCTGCTCCAGCTGCACCGTGGCTTGGACAGGCCCCCCTGTCTCTGGGCCTGCACCATCCATGGCTTGCCTCACTGCGCACACAGTCCCCTCCCGCCCGTCTGCGCATTCAGCCTCTTCCTGAGCCAGTCGTTACTGTTATGGCGTCCCAGGTAATTTGTATATTCTCTCTCTCTCTCTCTCTCTCTCTCTCTCTCTCTCTCTATATATATATATATATATATATATATATGATTGTTTGGCCACTATGCTGTACATTTGAAACTAATACAAAATAGTGTTGAATGGAAACAGTAATTGAAAAACAAAATTTAAAAATAGCATAAGGCAACTGCTTTAAAGTATATATTGTGTGCTACTCAGCAACATTATAATATCCTTACATACGGAAGTCATTCACTTACATATATAGCAGTACTTAGTGCAGTAGAGATCTACTAATAGCTAATTAATGAATGATTACTTAATGAATACATGTATTCTCTTTAAAATAAAAAGATAATTGTTTAACTATGTAGCCATATATGAATAATATATATATATATATATATATATATATATATATATATATATGTAGCTTTTGTGTCTTTAAGTGACTTCTAAGGGTATTATTTATATAGATGGAGATGAATAAGCCAATAGATTAGGACCATCAACATCCTAAAAGCAAGTGCCTGTTTAATTGTCTTGCTTTTGTTAGAACACCAAGGACTGTGTCTGTGCTGTCCTGGAAGCAGCACTGTGGCTTGAACTTGATTCCCTCATTCCCAGCTTCCAAATGGAAGAGAAGCTGATCTTCAAGCTTCTCCTCATATCGGCACACTAGACCCTCCTACTCCAGAGGACACCATGTGTTCATAAGCCCAGCAAATCTTAAAGACTTAACCAGACCAACCAGCAATGATTTGTAAGCATAATTAATTGCTTATTAAGCTGCCCATCCACAAAGTATTAGTGTCAGAAATGTTCTACTCTGTCTCTGCATCTTCATGTTGTCAAAAACAGGACCTTTTGTTAACCTATAATTTTGAGCTCATAGCACACCCTTTGAGAGTAAGATCTGATTTTGGCAGGAAGGAGAGAAAGATTTTTTGCTTTGTACAAAATAGGCCTCAAACACTCCACTTTCTTCCTTGTTGGTTCCTTTCCCTGCCATCAATACACACAAACTGGATTTCAATTCATTATCTTCGGCTTTTGATTACTGCTGCCTGATTCAGTCCCCCATGCCACACCTGTTAATTTGAACTCTTTATTTGAGAATGAATGCAAACTCACTCTAGCTTCCTCTTGAACCCAAGTTCACGACCTGCCTCAATCTGACTGACAATACTCCACATACACTCAGCAATTGTTACACTTTCTGTCAATAGATGCATCACTGCATAAAACTGACCATCATTCAAGAAATTGGCTCATCCTGCAGCGGGAGGGCAGGAGTGGCAGGGGGGTCAATCGGGGGAAAAAGGAGACATATGTAATACTTTAAACAATTAAAAAAAGGTTTAATGCAAAAGAAAGAAAGAAAGGAAAGGAAAGAAGAGAAAAGAAAAGAAACTGGCTCATACAGATATAATCCTTCCAAAATTTCACCAAAATGTAAAATCTTAGAACTAGAAAGGTCCTTGAGGACAGTTGGTGTACTGGTTTCTAGTCTTCATTCCACTAAACCATATAACTGCAGAGATTGTTCAAGTACTCTAACTGCTTAAATAAATTTTCAAACTATATTTATGAATTCATAAATTATTAAAGATAAAGCTCTCCCCAAATATGTCATACTAGAGGCCCGATGCACAAAATTCATACAAGACTAGGCTTTCCTTCCCCCAGCTTCCAGCAGCGGCTTCCCTCTGGTATCTGAGACCCAGACTTCCCTCGAAGCCCTGGCTTCATCCGAAGGTTGTCCAGAAGGGCGTCTGGTCTAATCAGCATATTATGCTTTTATTATTATAGGTACCTAAGTTTTAAACATATTAGGACCCATCAGTTTTAAAATTTTCTCATTGTGTGACTTCACAATAAGTAAGTCTTAAAAGTGTAAATGAGTTATATTTAGGCTAATAAAATGCTGTTCTTATTTATATAGGATTCATATAAATTTGCAGGAAAGTTTCCACTTTAAAAAAAATTTTTTTGAAAAAGTCTAATTTAATCTATTTCCTAACCAGAAAAAGAATCCCTCTAAAGATAATTCACAGATGTCTTCCCAGCCCCTTCTTGGATCCCAGGGACCTGAACTCATCACTCTACAGGTCAGCCTATTTCATTGCTTCAAAGTCACCTGTTGAATGGATATTGCTCCCTCATAACTGTAACTTCTCACCATTGGTTCTGCCCTTGAAAACATAGAACCATTATAAATCCTCTTCTATGTGACAGCTCTTTGAATATTTTCTGTCATTTCCATAAAGGAACACCACCAGTAAAGCTCCAGAGAAAGAAAAACGTGATGCTTGGCAAGTAGGTGGGTGCCTGGTTAGTTAATTTACTATGGAGGAAATGGCAGAAAGGCTGCTTGGGAATATTAAAAGTGAAATCAATTTCAAGATATATGTCTCTTCTTAATGTTCATTACAGCATTGCTTGTAGCAACAAAGCAGGTGGACATAACATAAATGTCCAGTAGAATGAGATTGTTCAAGTAAATTACAATTTAGGGTTGTAATTATACTGGATTATACTGGAACATCGTGTGCCATTACAAATGAAGCAGGAGAGAAGCAATGTTGTGGAAAAATGATCACAGTGTTTTGGGTGAGGAAAAATAAAATCAGGTTGTATCTTTTTATATAGGTACTTTGTCTTATGTATATTTTAAATTAATCATATACACATACATTGAAAAGAGACTAGAAGGATGTTAATCAATTGAACTACGACAGGGTTTTTCTGAGATGGTGAGGATGGCAAGTGATTTTTATATCTTTTTTTTTGTATTTTTGCTTTTTAATTTCTTTAATCTTTTCCTGAGGACATGTTCATTGATTTTTAGAGAGAGAGGAGGGAGAGAGAGAAAAAGAAAGAGAGAGGAAGGTTAATGTGAGAGAAGAACATCGATCAATTGGCTCCCATATGCAACTTGACCAGGGATCAAACCCCCAATGTGCCCTGACTGGGGATTGAACCCTTGACCTTTAGGTGAGTGGGAGGCTGCTCCAACCAACTGAGCCACCCCAGCCAAGGCATGCGTTTTAAATTTTTTAACATAACTGTGTCTCCGTTATAATAATAAAAAAGGAATAAAGGAACATTTTCCTCTTCTGAGGCTGATAAGAAAAGCGCAATTCCCTTCATAGTCATAAAATACTTGTCTTCACAATCCTGCCGTGATTATTCAACAGCTAGTCAAATAAAGAAGTACTTGGCTCCATAGATAGCTCTGAAAGTCTTTGGATTTGGAGCGAATTGCCGATGCCAGTTTCATATTAAACTGGCTGTGCCTCGTAGAGATAAAATCCCTTCCCCCGACACGCATGGGCACACTCCAATTCCGCCTCAGATACCTGGCTGTGTTTTTCCTGCTGAGGATTGCACATGGTTAGCACACATAATCCATAAACCATTCTTGGCTTCCGAATGTGTTGATTCCTTTTTGTAAGCCTCCGCACTCCAGGGAGGTCTCCATTGAGATGGTGTGTGTCGCTGCTTTCTGGTCATTAATCCAACTCCTGTTATTTGCGACGGTGGTGAATTTAGACCAAACTGCAAATGTCAAGTACGTTCATAACCTCGGGTGGCCCACAGTACCTAAAGTACCAGCTGGAAGGACTGCCTTCGGTGCCAGGCTCTGGCTGCAGGAGGGACGACATGAAAGAAAGTCAAAACTGTGGAGCCCTGTTATGTGCTTGGCAGGCACATGCCCTTCTAGGAATAACTTGCAATCACTCTGATATTGGGCCGTGGTGTTGACAGCTTAACAGGGGCTACTTTTGGTGACATAGCTTCTGCTACTGATACAAACAAGCACGAAAACACCAGACCGTACAACCCATCCGATTCATGAGCAGCCCTCCATGCTATCTCCTGCCTCTGGACCCCGAGCCCCGATACCCACAAAGGGCAAATGTTTCCCTTTGTGATGTCCAAGCCACTTAGTAAGCTGTAAGAAAGCACAATGCAGCATCTCAACAGATGAATATAAAATGACCATACGAACTCTGCAACAGAAATAATCATGAAGATTGCTGCGTCAACAGAACAGCTAAACGAAATAGGCACGAATCATGAACACTGTAAACATTTTAAGACTACGTTTAAAGATATGACAAATCTTGATGAGTCTGGAAAGGTTAGTGTGAGCCAACATATTTTTGTATGCCTTAGTTAAAAATCATGGTCAAAAAATCAGGCACCCTAGAATCTTCAACTATTCAGCCTGCAAGCCTATTGAATCAACAGGGTTTTGGTTGTTTTAATCACCCAGTGCGTACCTATCAGAGTTTCCAGGCACTCTGGCTCACTGTGAAGTCTGTACAACAATTAATTTTGATCAAGGTGAAAAATGTATTTTGGCTGCAAGTGAGTATACACACTGCCACAGGGATGCTGTTGGATGACAGGGATTGAGAGGCTTATGCACTCAGCTCTAGAGGAGAGTACACAGCGGTGGGATTGCAAGTAGAGGTTCAGCTTTCGGGGAAGCCAGGGCCAAATCTAGAGGTCTAATTTACTGAAGCATGGGAGAAGGGAACTCAGCCTCTTAAGTACGGAAGAGTGAGGTCAAGGCAAGAAACGGTTCTACTCCCACCGACTCAGTGTGGTGCTAATGGCCTAACTCGTGGATGCTTGCAGAGAGGATGTGAATCATTGTTGGACTATAATCCTTATTTTGTCATTGTTGATGAAGTCTTGAGCTTTTAAATTTTTTTTTTGAATGAGTTTCCACAAATTCTAGCTTTGAGAGTGTGCCACAAAGACCAATAAGCCTGGATCAGTAGAAGCTGGGCCGTGAGGATTACCTGCATGTCCCCTGGCTATTGAGTGGGTCACCCTTCATTTTGAGCACTGCCATGCCATTAAGAGGCTTCTGGATGGCAGGCACACTGCTGAAACAGAGGCCTTTTCCCCAGATAAAGATATGAACAAAAAGACTTTCCAGTATTTATCACCAATTCTTTGCAAAATCATTCCACCCCCCCTCCAACTCCAAATTAAAGAATCTCAATATCCTCTTTTGAAAAAAGCATTGTAAATTCACTTGTAAAGACTCACTTACTGAACTCTATAAATTACAAAGACAAAAGACAAGTTTTAAATTTTATTTCTCTCTTCTTCATTATAAATGGGTTAAACAACAGTGATAAAACTCTTGAAATAGCAACTGAGAAATATAGTCTTCAATATGTCACAGATCAACATAGTCCATCAACATAGTCCATAAACATGTTGTTAAAGAATTCTTTATAACATTTAAGGCTGAATACTTGTGCTTAGGACATTCATTATTTATTCAAGAATGGAATTTGAGGAATGTCTCTCACAAACCAAAATTTAATACTTTTAATCCTGTTCTCCAGAAATGGGCTTAAAATAAAGTCTTCTCATAATGTATCAGAAATAGTTTAAAAATTTTATTTTATGTTATTAAAATTCAAACACATTATTTTCATTTTTCAAATCATGTCATATTTTCCTTTCTTCATACAAATGAACCACCTTTAATCTTTGCCCCCAAATTTAGTCCTTGGAAGTCTGTCTTTTTTCTTTTCACTTTTATTGAAGTTACTGAATTGACTAAATCTGACATTTAAACTCCTTCAATATATTGTGAAATATATTTTCTCTGCCAGGAGCCTACAGGCTTATATTAAAATATGGCTTGGGGTATAGAAATTATTGCTAAGAAAAGTAAGTAATTTCTTTTGCTTTGCAGGAAACAGGTGGTCTGAGTCTGAAATGGCTATGCCCATGGTCGGCAAACTGCGGCTCACGAGCCACATGCAGCTCTTTGGCCCCTTGAGTGTGGCTCTTCCTAAGCCTTAGGAGTACCCTAATTAAGTTAATAACAATGTACCTACCTATATAGTTTAAGTTTAAAAAATTTGGCTCTCAAAAGAAATTTCAATCGTTGTACTGTTGATATTTGGCTCTGTTGACTAATGAGTTTGCCGACCACTGGGCTATGCAAACTATTTCGTCTTCTCTACCATTTTGAACCTGTTTGCTATAAAGACCCCTTGGAGGGGATGCCCAGTAACCCCTTTCCCTAAGACAACGGTCATTGCGTCAGGAGCCAAAACAGCTGAGGGTCTTAACTGTCTGAAGAGGCTATATTTGGGTAAGTTTTAAGTGTCCCTTACAGTCAGTTCAGGGTTATATAGCATCATAAAACTCCTACAGCTATAAGAGTACTTGGAAATTATCTATTGTGCTTGATTTAGGGGCAAGGAGAGGAAAATACAGAAAAGTTAAAAGGATAGCTTAAGGTCATGAAGCAATTTTGAGTAGAGGCAGAACTAAACTCCAGGCGCCTTCCCATTCCATTGTATGGTATTTCCCAGGGACACAAACAGGAAGCCTCAGTATCCTCAGCTAGTGATGACTATGGAAATGGTGTGTGGGCAATTCAAGTAGCAGACCCTTAGGCAACAGTAAGCATCCAGGTAGAGGGAAACCAGCAGTGCATGCAATATGACACTCCCAGAAACTGCATCGGTAACTTTCACTCCCAAGAGACACTTCCCCTAGAAGGGGCTAGAGTTTGAAAGCTTAGTGTGAGGCCACAGTTTCTGGTTTTGTGTGGCAGGACAGCTGGAGTTCCATCCTGGACTGCTAGTCCCTGAGATTCCCGTTTTAGTGCAGCAGAGATGAAGGTGGAGAGTGGCCAAAAATAGCAATAATCGAGCAGCGATGGGAGCAGTAGCCCCAGAGGGCATAATGTAAGCACATAGGAGTTCAGGAGGTGTGCCAAGGCTGGAGAGCAAATGGAATGTGGGCCTCAGCAGTCTGGTTCTGAAGTCTGCACCCTTACTCTTCAGCTGACGAACTCTCCAAAATGAAATGTCAAAAGAGTGGAGAATGGAGAAACAAAAATGGAGGTGGAACTTTCAGAGAGCTAGAAAGGAACAAGCAAGAGTTCCCTGAATTTCTCTGCAAACTACACAGGTCACGGGTTGGCAATTTTTTTTCTGTAAATTTTCAGATAGTAAATTTGGGCTTTGTGGGTCACATGGTCTCTATCACAATTGCTTTTTTAATGCAACAGTAGCTATAGACAATATCTAAAGGGATGGCCGTGGCTATTTCCCAATAACTTTAGTTATAGAAACAGGCAGCAAACCAGAGTTTACTAACCTCCAAAATAGATCCTTGTAGCTCCAATGGTGAGAGTTGGAAGAAAGAATCAAGAGTCTCGAAAAAAATCAAGTTTTCTAATTTCTTATTAAAGAAACTATTTTTATTTTTATCAGAGGAGTTTAAAAACAGTCATTTCCTTTATACTATTTTTTAAGTATGTTTTTTGTTTTGTTTTGTTAATCCTCACCCTAAGACATTTTTCCATTGTTTATTTTTTAGAGAGAGTGGAAGGGAGGGGGAGAGATAGAGAGAGAGAAACATCAATAAGACACATTGATTGGTTGAGGGGCTGGAGATCAAGCCTGCAACGAAGGTACGCGTCCTTGACCACAATTGAATCTGTGACCCTTTAGTCCATGGGCTGATGTTCTATCCACTGAGCCAAATTGGGTAGGACTAAGTATCTTTTTTATTTTATTTATTTTTTTGTTAATCCTCTCCTAAGGATATTTTTTCCATTGCTTTTCAGAGAGAGTGGAAGGAAGGAAGGGAGGGAGAAGAGAAAGAGAGAAACACCCAATATGAGAAAGACACATCCGACTGGTTGCCTCCTGCATGTGCCTTACTGGGGGTGGGGAGTGAACCCACAACCCACATATGTTCCCTTGACTAGGAATCGAACCCGAGACCCTTCGGTCCAAGGGCCAGTGCTTTAGCCACTTAGTAACACCAACCTGGGCTAAAGAATGTTCTTTTAAAAACTGATTTGAGAGAGAGAGGGAGAGAGAAATATCAATTGGAGATGGAGCCTGCAACCCGGGCATGTGCCCTGACAGGGAATCAAACTGGTGACCTCTTGGTAAATGGGACGATTATCAACTAACTGAGCCTCACAGGCCTTGGCTCTACATATTATTTTAAAGCTAAAATAGTAACTTTAATCCAAGAACATCTTATTTTATAATCTTAGACTTTTTATCCCAAATGCCCTTTCTTCCTTTCCAATTAAAATTGTTTAGATAAGAGTTCCCTCTGTGTCTTTTAGCTCCACTGAGTCCCCTTTCCTTGTATATGTGACCCTGTTTAAAGTCCTCAGCATCTTAGACTTGAAATTCTAAGTATTCCTTTTTTTTTTTTTTTTTTTTTTTTTGCTAAGTCTATAGATTGAAAATACAAATATAGCAGGTATTATCTGATATTTTTGGTCATCTTAATGATGAATCAAGTAGTTTGATCAGGTTATTTTTAAGTGAGAATGGCATATTTTATTAGTGGAATTCATGACATCTAGTTTCTTTCGAGGAAAGTCTGCCAAGCAGATAGCCTGGCTTCAAATCTCAGGTCCACCTTTTGTAAGTGTGATCTTGAGCAATTTATTCAGCTCTTGGAATCTCAATTTTCTTATCTGTAAAGTCATAATACTACCTACTCCATGGATTTGATGTGAAATTGTGCACATATAATACTTTGTTCTCTGTAGGGTGTAAATGATAAATAAATGAAAACTTATCATAACAGCAGTATGTAATGTTCCATTTACAAGGCCTAACACAATCTCACCACATTAATGACTCAATACCAAAATAGATACACCTAATGAACTGGTTCAAGAATGCCAGCATTGCGTTTATGTCTTTCTCCATGATTATGGATATTTTCCTTTGAAGTATTATTTTTTTTAAAATATATTTTATTGATTTTTTACAGAGAAGAAGGGAGAGAGATAGAGAGTTAGAAACATCAATGAGAGAGAAACACTGATCAGCTGCCTCCTGCACATCTCCTACTGGGGATGTGCCCGCAACCCAGGTACATGCCCTTGACCGGAATCGAACCTGGGACCTTTCAGTCCGCAGGCCGACGCTCTATCCACTGAGCCAAACCGGTTTCGGCTGAAGTATTATTTTTAAAAATAGTTTAAAGATACCCTTTCATAGGATTAAGAGCAGGATGCTCCCAAAATTTGCAAGAGGCAGAGTTGAAATCTCTTATTAGGTTTACCCTGGAGGCTTTATCTGTTCATGTTGGCATTAATCTCAGAAACTGATCCCCAAATAGTAAGGCTATATAGTAATCCAAATACAAGTTATATATTTTTTACCTGAAACATCATGTCTTTCAAAACATACTTTGGTTGAGGAGTCAAATTTCCAATTCATGGTGACTCCTTCATCCAATGTTATTGTAAAGAACTGGCAGGGTACATACTATAAATAAGTAAAATTTTACAGCCTACCACATAGAATGAATGTTTAGGCTGCCTCAGTATTAATATAAACACATTAATAAACTTTAGAGACTTTCCCAGTGTTTCCATAGAGTTCTAAGACCTTTGTAATAATGGACTGATTTCATAGACAATTGAGACCTGAGTGGTAATCTGGCAGAAAGACAAAGTAGTTCTATTTTTCTCTTCCCTAAATTTCCAGATACATGAGCTAAAAAGCTAAGCCCAGTTTCAAGCAGGACTGAAGAAACCACAATTTTATTTTTAAACAAAAGAAATAATACATTTTGGCCTAAAATAATCCCTCTAGAAGTTTAATTAACATGTCTATATTGGCTGAGCATAAAATGTTTGGGGAACTGAGTCAATATTGCAATGGAAGCTGGTTAACCATGCTTTAGAAAATGTCAACATCTATGAAAATAAGTCTGTCATTACCAACACCAACCTAAACCACATTTTAGTTTGTTTGAAAATCCCTACAACTATTTTGCATTGTCGGTGATGAGAACAATTTAGAGGTATTTTTTATCTAGAGCAGTGTTGATCTAGAAGATAAGATAAATTTAGGAGCCTGGTCAAATGCAACCCTCACTGACACACATTTTGTTTGGCATAGTGTCTTGGACCAACTCCCTCCTTTATAGATGAGAAATGAGGCCAGAGGTGGAAGGAAATAACCTCTTAGAGGCCATTACTGATAGTTAGTAGTGCCAGGATGGAATTCTGAACATTTTTATTAATTATTATCACTTTTAATTTATTTATAAAAATATTTTTTCATTACCCCCCTCCAACACACACACACACACATACACACACTCATTCATTTAATATTATTTTGTTACTTTTATCCTTAGATAAACACCTTCAATGCTTACCTTTAAAAAAAAGTGGTAAGAACAATTAATGTGGGATCTAGCCCCTTAACAATTTTTTAAGTATAAAATACAATATTGTTAATTGTAGACACTGTGTTGTACATGTACAGCAGATATCTAGAACTTATTTATCTTGTATAACTGAACTTTATACTGAGTAAACCATAGTTACCCTATTTCTCCCTTTCCTCACCCCCTGCCAACCACCATTCTACAACCTCTTCTATGAGTCTATTTTAGATCTCTCATATAAGTGGAATCAGGCAGCATTTATCTTTCTGCAACTGTCTTATTTCACCTATCATAATGCCCTCCAGGTTCATTCATATTGTCACATATGGCAGAATTTCCTTCTTTTTTTTTAGACTGAATAATATTTCATTGTATGTATCACATTTTCCTTATCCATTCATCCACTGATGAACACTGAGGTTGTTTCCATACCTTGTCTATTGTGAAGAATGCAGCAATGAACATGAGTTCTTTTGCTTATATACTCAGAAGTGGGATTGCTGAATCATATAGTAGTTCTACTTTTAATTTATTGAGGAACCTCTATGCTGTTTTACATAGTGGTTGTTTTCCATTTTCCATCCCACTAACAGTGTACAAAGGGCTACAATTGCTCCTTGCTAATACTTATCTTTTCTTTTTTATAATAGTCATTCTAAAAGGCATAAGGTAACACCTCATTGTGGTTTTGATTTGCATTTCCCTATTAATTGGTGATGTTGAACATCTTTTCATTACCTGTTGCCCATTGGTATATCTTCTATGAATAAATGTTTATATAGGTCCTTTGCCCATTTTTTTTCTATTGAATTGTCTAAGTGTCTTAGCTATTCTGAATAGTAACCTGTTGTCAGATACAAGGTTTGCAAATACTTACTCTCATTTCATAGCTTTTTCATTTTGTTCATTGTTTCCTTTGCTGTGCAGAATCCAGTGAATAAGATGAAATAGAAAAAACAGAACACTAAATTAGAATTTCCATAAGGTGAAATATTTCATTTTCTTTCTTTCTTTTTTTTTTTATAAACTGGAATCCTATCTAATAAAAGAGAAACATGGTAATTAGCCGTACCTCCGCTACCCTTCCCATTGGCTAATCAGGGCGATATGCAAATTAACTTCCAGCCAAGATGGCGGCCGGCAGCCAGGCAGCTTGAAGTGAACATGAGGCTTGCTTGCTTCAGTGACGGAGGACTCCAACGTTCCCCGCCTGCCGCTGCCGGCCTCTGAGCTTGCAGTTTGAAACACTGTTACAAATATAGAAGCTAAACAAAACCCCATAAACCTGCTTTCAGCCAGCCCAGGATCTCAGAGCTGGAGTTGAAACAGAATTTTGATTATAGAACCCAAACAAACCAGATACCTGCTTTCAGCAGCAGAGGCCTAAGAGCTGGAGCCAAGCCTCAGAGCTAAAGCTGGCCCAGAATTAAATAAAAGAAAAAAAGGAGTGGTTGGGAGCTTCAGTCACCCGCCAGCATGAAAACAGCCCTCAGCCCCTCACCCAGGCTGGCCAGGCACCCAAGCGGGACCCCCACTGTGATCCTGGACACCCTTCAGGGCAAACCAGCTGGCCCCCACCCGTGCACCAGGCCTCTATCCTATATAGTAAAAGGGTAATATGCCTCCCGGCACTGGCATCAGTGTGACAGGGGGTAGCGCCCAAACCCCCTGATTGCCCTGAGGCTCTGTGTGTGACAGGGGGCGGGGCCACAACCTCCCTATCCACCCTGCTCTGTTTGTGACAGGGGAAGGTACCCCAACCCCCTGATCGCCCTGCAGCTCTGTGTGTGACCGGGTGCAGCGCCCCAACCCCCGATCGGCCCTGCTCTGTGTGTGACAGGGTGTGGCGTTCCCCTCCCCCCGCCACGGGCCCTGCTCTGTGTGTGACAGGGGAAGGCGCCCCAACCCCCCCCGCCCCCCCACGGGCCCTGCTCTGTGTGTGACGGGGTAGAGCCATAGCCTCCCCATTGGCCCTGCCCTGAGTGTGACAGTGGCAGTGCCCCAACCCCCTGATAGGCCCTGCTCTGTGGGTGATAGAGGGTGACGCCCCAACAGCCCCACATGGGCCCGGCTCTGTGTGTGACGGGGTAGAGCCATAACCTCCCCATCCGCCTGGCTCTGTGTGTGACAGGGGGCAGTGCCCCAACTCCCCTATCGGCCCTACTCTGTAAGTGACGGGGGGAGCTCCCCAACCACCTGATGGGCCCTGCTCTGTCTGTGACAGGGTATGGAGCCTCAACCCCCCTGATGGGCCCTGCTCTGTGAGTGACAGGGGGCAGCGCCCCAACCCCCTGATTGGCCCTGCTCTGTGTATGACAGGGGGTGGTGCCACAACCTCCCCATCGACCCTGCCTTGAGTGTGACAGGGGGCAGTGCCCCAACCCCCCAATCGGCCCTACCCTGAGCGTGACTGAGGGTGGCATCGCAACCTCCCGATCCACCCTGCTCTGTGCATGACAGGGGGCGACGCCCCAACTCCCCAATCAGCCCTGCTCTGAGCCCCACCAGGGGCTGCACTTAGGGATTTGAGCCTGCCCTCTGCCACCCGGGAGCAGGCCTAAGCCAGCAGGTCGTTATCTCCCGAGGGGTCCCAGACTGCGAGAGGGCATAGGCCGGGCTGAGGGAGCGCCCCTCCCCCCTGAGTGCACAAATTTTTGTGCATCGGGCCTCTAGTTATAACATAAAAAGCCTGAGATACACATGCCAGGTAATCAATGCATTATCTCCCTGGATAGCAAATCTGTATGGGAAGACGAGCCACCACCAGCAGGTTGTTTATTAAACATGGACTCGACTCGGAGCATGGAAAGCAAGCTGGGAGGTCCAGGTATTTGGGGTCAGCAAATAATGATAACTTGAGATATCTCTTTGGGTGGGCCAGATGTTAGCATTTTCTCCTCTGAACAATACCAAAGAAGCCTCTGAAAGTAAGATAAGTCATTTTAACTAACACAACAGATATGAAGTGCTCCTTTCTTTTAGAGTTCTTTCTTGAGTATTGCTGCTGCGGTTTACTGCCAGTTTTGATCACTGCTACTATTACCAGGCTGTTGCTGGTTATCAATTATTCTAAGCAGACAGCATAAATGACACTGCACTTCTATTCTTACATTTTATCCTTACAGTTGTAGGGAAGGATATTGTTTTCCTGAGGTTACCTAACATAACAGAAATTTGGAGGAAGAGATTTACCCTTGGGACAGGAGACCAAATTGACTCAAGTACAGGAAACATAAGCCTCGAGGAACTAAGAGTCGTGCACGCAGTTTGAGCGCAAGCACTGAGGGAGGTGGAAAGCATACAATCAATTACCTTGGAAGTTGATTTTTAACAGTATCATATTATCATTAGCAGTAAAGGAGCAATTATCACAGTTAATAAAATCACATTAAAACATATAACAGATAAAGAAAGCACAATGGGAGATATTTAATGAGCTGTATTTCCTGCCAGACTTTATATTGGGTGTTAGATTATTTATAGGACATACGTTCTAGAAAAAAAACTGTTTTAATTGGAAACAAGCAAATCTGAAGACATTTGCTTCTTTGAAGCATTGTGGTCGTACATTGTTCTGGTAATTTATATGCCCTAGAAAAATATGCTAAGTTTCTTTCCTTAAGGTATATGTGGCCTTCTAAATATGTTTTTGTATTGCATTATTCTATTTTGTAAATAGAATTTTCCATTTGAATTTGAAATCAACCATTTTCTTAGTATTAGTGACAAATGTTACATCGTCCCATGACACCTTCTCTCTGCCCACCTCGGCCCCACTCTCTGGCCTCGCTTATTTATCTATCGCTTGCCGTCAGCCCTCAAAGTCTGGTCTATGTCCCTTCCCCACGACACTCTGTTATCTGCTCCCCCAAGCCACAGTAGCTTTTGCACTTGCTATATTGCTGTTGTTATTATTGACTCAACTTTCCCCATCTTTTGCATCTACCATTTCCATACACACTGTATACACACCGTAGTAGAGAATCCAAGTGGTACTATGATTTAAACTGAGTTTTCAAGCTGCGTTTGGCTAGATGAAAGCCCTGCTCAATTACTTAACAATGATACTAAACAGTCAACTTCTCTGGACGTGGGGTTCCTCATATATAAAATGAGATAAATAATAACTGTTTTGCAGGACTACTGTGAGGATAAAATTAGAGAAAGTTTACACGTCCCTGGTATCATGCTTCATACAGAACAGGTGCCCCACAAACAGTAGCTAATAAAAGTGCTGAAGAACTAAGTCTTTCTTTCTGGAAGGCAAGAAGGTCCTGCCTCTCACCCAGAGTCCCTGGTGCTCCACACGGCTCTGCACTGGCAGCTTGCCCCATCCTCCTTCCTGGGTTATTCTTTATCCACATCACAAGTCAGCCCAGGATTTCTCCGACTGTGCATCCCTCACCTGGGAGTGCGAGGAAAAGTGTAGATCCCACTGGTGCTGCAGGGATCCAGAAGCTATATTTTGACCACAAATGTTGCTGGTTCCAAGCCAGCATTAAGGACTGCTGTGTTAAAGAGCACCATCCTGGCCGCAGAATCAGCGGTTTCTCCAGTCACGTCACTTTGATCTTGCTGACCACTGTGGCAGCACGCTGCTCTTCCCACATTGATCTTGAGGCTAAGACAGGTTGAGCTTTAAGACTAGTGTCTCTCTCCAGTCCTTCTTTCTTTTGCTTCTGGACTTAGCACTCTAGAAGGAACTGTTTATATTGATGTCTTGGTTTGAACTGGGAGAAAAGAATTTCTGTGTAGAATTCTTTCTGCAGGCTTTTCCCTGGAGACAAACATCCCCCTGTGTCCGAGATAGTGGTTCTCCCAAGGTGTGGCGGCTCCCTCCCACTAGCGTTATTGGCATCACGTGGGAACATTTTAGAAATGCAGATTACCAGGCACCACTCTAGACATACTAAATCAAAACTCTGTCAGTGGAGCCTAGCAATCTTCAGTTTTCAAACTTTTTACTTGGGGATAATTGTAGCTTCATATGCACTTGTAAGAAACAATACAGAGAGATCCCTTGCACCCTTTACTCCATTTCCCCAGTGCAACATCTTGTACAATTATAGAGCAATGTCACAATCGGGATGTTGGCACTGACCGCCTTTACAGCCAAACATACTTCCTTTCTGCCCTCATCACCTCCTTAACTCTTAGCTACCACTAATATGTTATGAATTCTCACTTGTCATTTCAAGAATAGTATATAAATGGAATCATACAGTATATAAACTTTTGCAGGTTTTTTTTTTTTTTCAATCAACATGATTCTCTGGAGATTCATCTATCAGTGGTTCTCAACCTTCCTAATGCCGCGACCCTTTAATACAGTTCCTCATGTTGTGGTGACCCCCAACCATAAAATTATTTTAGTTGCTACTTCATAACTGTAATTTTGCTACTGTTATGAATCATAATGTAAATATCTGATATGCAGGATGTATTTTTAGGGGTCACGACCCACAGGTTGAGAACTGCTGAAGATGGTCAATCAATAGTTCATTTCTTTTCATTGCTGATCACATGAATGGATCACAGTTTATTTAACCATTCATCTATTAAGGACATCTGGATTTTCTTTTTTGACTATCACAAATAAAACTAATATAAACATTTGTGGACAGGTTTTTGTGTGAACATAAATCTTCATTTCTCTGAGATAAATACCCAAAGGTACAGTTGCTGGCTTGTATGATAGTTGCATATTAACTGTTTAAAGGAATTTACAAACTGCTTTCCAGAGTGACTGTATCATTTTACATCATATATATATATATATATATATATATATATATATATATATATATATACTAGAGGCCCGGTGCACAAAAATTTGTGCTCTTGGGGGGGCGAAGGGGGGGGTGTCCCTCAGCCCAGCCTGTGCCCTCTCGCAGTCTGGGACCCCTTGGGAGATAACGACCTGCTGGCTTAGGCCTGCTCCCTGGTGGCAGAGGGCAGGCCCAATCCATAAGTGCAGCCCCTGGTTGGGCTCAGAGCAGGGCCGATTGGGGAGTTGGGGCACCGCCCCCTGTCCTGCACAGAGCAGGGCGGATCGGGAGGTTGCGATGCCACCCTCAGTCACACTCAGGGTAGGGCCGATTGGGGTGTTGGGGCACCGCCCCCTGTCACACTCAAGGCAGGGTCGATGGGGAGGTTGTGGTGCCACCCCCTGTCACGCACAGAGCAGGGCCAATCAGGGGGTTGGGGAGCTCCCCCCTGTCACTCACAAAGTAGGGCCGATAGGGGAGTTGGCACACCACCCCTGTCACCCACAGAGCAGGGCTGATCAGGGGGTTGGGGTGCCACCACTGTCACACTCAGGGCAGGGCCGATGGGGAGGTTATGGCTCTACCTCATCACACACAGAGCAGGGCCCGTGGGTGGGGGGGTTGGGGCACCACACCCTGTGTCACACAGAGCCGCAGGGTGATCAGGGGGTTGGGGAGCTCCCCCCTATCAGGCACAGAGCAGGGCCGATAGGAAGGTTGGGGCACCGCACCCTGTCACACACAGAGCCGCAGGGCAATCAGGGGGTTTGGGCGTTGCCCCCTGTCACGCTGATCCCGGTGCCAGGAGGCCTCACGTCTCCGCTGATCCCGGTGCTGGGAGGCATATTACCCTTTTACTATATAGAATAGAGGCCTGGTGCATGGGTGGGGGCTGGCTGGTTTGCCCTGAAGGGTGTCCTGGATCAGGGTGGGGGTCCCCACTGGGGTGCCTGGCAAGCCTGGATGAGGGGATTGCCAGGCACCTGTTTGCAGCTGGTCACACACCCTTCAGGGTGGGGGTCCCCACTGGGGTGCCTGGCCAGTCTGGGTGAGGGGCTGAGGGCTGTTTTCAGGCTGGTGCGTGACAGAAGCTCCCAACCGCTCCTTTTTTTCTTTTTTTTAATTCTGGGCCAGCTTTAGCTCTGAGGCTCCAGCTCTTAGGCCTCCGCTCCTGAAAGCAGGTATCTGGTTTGTTTCAGTTCTATAATTGAAACTCTGTATCAACTCCAGCTCTGAGATCCCAGCCGGCTGAAAGCTGGTTTCTGGGATTTGTTTAGCGTCTATATTTGTTATAATGTTTGAAACTGCAGGCTCAGAGGCCGGCAAGGCAGGCGGGGAACGTTGCAGTCCTCCATCACTGAAGCAAGGAAGCCTCATGTTAGTTTCAAGCTGCCTGGCTGCTGGCTGCCATCTTGTCTGGCAGTTAATTTGCATATCTCCCTGATTTGCATATCGCCCTGATTAGCCAATGGGAAGGGTAGCGGTCGTACGCCAATTACCATGTTTCTCTTTTATTAGATAGGATATACTTATTAAAGTCTATTGGCACCATTTTAACAATTTGAGTGAAGGATAGAAAACATACTTCCCATTATGTTCTTTTACCTTCCTTATTTATAATTGTTTTAAGTATTTCTTCTACATACATCAAGAACCACATCTACAACACAGATGATGTTATAACTTTTTATTTACTCATCAAAAATAATTTAGAAAATTTGAGATGAAGAGAAAAGACTATTGTGTTTATCCAAGATTTCTGCTTATCTTGTTCTTTCTCCCTTTTCAATGTTCCAAGGTTCCTTCTTTTATAGATTTCTTTCTTTTATAGAGATAGATCTTCCTTTAGGCATTCTTTGTAGGTCTGCTCAAAACAAATTATCTCAATTTTATATCATTTGAGAATATGTTTATTTTCTCTGATTTAATGAAGGATATTTTCTCTGGGTATAGGATTCTGAGTTGATATTTCTTTTTCTTTTAACCACTGAAAAATATTGTGTTACTTCTTCCTGACCTTCATGTTTTCTGATGATAAACTTGCAGTCATTTGAATTGTTTTACCCCCATAGATAAGGTGTAGTTTTTTCCTAGCTGCTATCAAAATATTTTCTTTGACTGTAGTTTTCAGAAGTTTAATTATGATGTGTTTCAGCATGGATGTCTTTGGGTTTATTTTGTTTGGAATTCTTGCCAAATTTGGGAAATTTTTAGCTATTATTATTATTATTAGTAGTAGTACACTTTTTAGCTTCTTCATGTTTCTCCTCTTCTTTGGGACACAAAAATTTGATCTTTTTGTTTATTTCCATAGTTCTTGAGGCTCTGTTCATTTATTTCCTTCTCTCTCTCTCTCCTTCATTCCTTCTTTCATTCCTTTCTTTGTTTCTTCCTTCTTTGTTTCTTTCCCTTCCTTCCAGCTCCTCTTTGTTGTTCATATTGGGTAATTTCTATTGCCCTAACTTACAGTTCATTGATTCTTCCTCTGTCCTCTTCTTTCTACTATTGATTCCTATCCACTGAACTCTTTAATTTCAGCTATTATGATCTCCACTTCTAAAATTTCCATTTGGTTCTTCCTTTATTATTTTGCCAAGGCTTTCTGTTTCTTTGCTGAGGCTTTTGTAGAGACAGTGTGTCACCTTGTTACTGACAGGTGAGAGTAGGAGTTCATGTTCTCTGCTCGGCCTCCATTGACACTCTTTGGAGTGGGGGTGTCTCTCTTTAGTTCTGGGCATGGATGGAATTTAAGCTCCTCACATGGTTTCCTCTGACATTGTGGTGAGAATTATCTCATCACTGTTGTGTAATGGGTCAAGGTGCTGACTCTCTACTAGGCCTCCTCTGAAAACATCTCAGTCAAGAGAAGGAACATCTCATTACTGCTAGATGGTGGTGGAAGCCAGGATCTCCACATGGTCTCCACTGACATGGATGGGAGCTCATTATTGGCTGGAGGGGAAGGAAGTCTGGTTGACCTTCTTTAATACCACCCAGCAGGGGCTTGAGATGGTTCATTATAACCTTGTAGGATGAAGGTCTAGGATCCCCACTCAGCCTTTGCTTGCCTGGGTAGAGGTGTGGCCACAAATTTTTTTCGGTGGTGTTTTGTTGGAATTAAACTGTGGTTTTCTAAAAGTTTCTGTCTTTCTGGGTTGCCCCTTTCTGAATCCTTTTGTTGAAGCTTTTCTTTTGTCTGAGACATAGGCATTTCCTGGTTGCTGGTTTCTTCCACTCCATGTCTGGGTTATATGAGGCAAAAAGGAAACTCAGAACTCACACATCACTGTGTCCTTCCTTGGGTCCCAAGATCTTATTCCTCTACGGGAGAGAGAGAGAGAGAGAGAGAGAGAGAGAGAGAGAGAGAGAGAGAGAGAGAGAGAGAGAGAAAGGAAGAAAGAAAGAAAGAAAGAAAGAAAGAAAGAAAGAAAGAAAGAAAGGAAGGAAGGAAGGAAGGAAGAAAGAAAGAAAGAAAGAAAGAAAGAAAGAAAGAAAGAAAGAAAGAAAGAGAGAGAATTCCAGTGGGAGGGTGAGAGGAATAGGGAAAAGTATGTCAACTCCATCATCACTGAAGTAGAAGTCACCCAGTATGCATTTTAATAAGCCCCTCCAGGTGACTGAGATGCATACTAACATTCTCAAGACACTCTTTTTGTTTTCATACTTCCCTTTTTTTTTTCTATCACAGTTGTGGATAAAGAAATGAGCATCTGTGTTTAACATGAAAAGTTTTGGGTCACTTACTATCTTAGTAGAAAAACGCTTCCCTTATCTGTAAATCCTTTTATAACTCCCTGTTGTGCATGGGCCTTACATCAGTTTAAACCGAAGAGTTTGACTAGTTTGAGAGGTGACTAGAAGGATTAGTGAGGGTGGGTTTCAGTGTCCCAGGTCAGACAGAGAACACAGTCAAGAGAGGCCTTTGAGTGCGGTGCCTTAGGCCAGAGTTTGTGGTTCATACTGTACATGAAAAAACAGTCAGAAAATGTGGTTCTGATTTGAAAATTATTCAGAAATGTGGCTGAGCCTCCTCAAAAACAAAGGGGGAATGCAGTAGTTATTCCTATCATGGGCATGTTTACCCCATGCTTCTTTCCTTCCCAAGGAGGGTAGATTGGAAATTAGCAGTTACTGGGAATCTCCTAGGGAAGCTGTCTAGTTGGAACAACATTATAGAAGATAGAAATGACATTTTTGGCCTTAGACACTCTGTCATTAGATCAATAAGATTGCCTTAGTAATATTTTTTTCAGATTACAATGCAATAGTTATTATTGGAATTTCCCAACAACACTTTGTATGAATAGAGTTCCTTTATTTTTTTGAAGTCAAGATTAGTCATTAAGAAATTATTCCTTTGCTGTTAACAGACTATCATGTTGTCCTCCTTAACAGATGGAGAAATGAAGGAAGTGAGGTAAAGATATTTAATTATCAACAATTACTTGTTAAAGTTTGTTTAAAATAACTGTGCAGCAAGTGATGCTCATAGGTCTTTATATATCCTAATTTTTTAAGGTTGTCTCATTTGTACCCATGGGATTTTAATGTATGGAGGTGACTGAGGAATAACACAGACAGGCCAATGCCAATGAAAGAAGAAATTATTTCTTGCATTTCCCAGAGGTGGGAGCATGCCTTGCCACATAGGGCTACAGGAGAAGCAACAGGGTTGGTCAGGAAGCAATAGCAGGAGTGAGAGGAAAGCCTAGGATGGAGTATTTATTGGGGTTTCCACAGGAAAGGCAAGGAGGGCAGAGTAAAATGTTTAGGATTGGCAAATTTGAATAATTTCAAGAGCTGTGGGCTATAGAGGTGGTCTCTGACTGTCTGGCTCTGGGACTAGGGCAGGGGAAATATTGGCCTGGTGCGGGAGTTAGATGAAGAGGGTGGTTGGGGGTATAGACTCAGAATAGGTTAGTTTGCATATGAAAGGCAGGCTCCCAAGTAAGTTGTTTACTATCTTTAGGAACTAACTAGTCCTGAGAGAAACAGTCTCTCCCCAGGTCTATAAGGCCCACCAAGATGTCAAAACATGATTAACACAAATGTGGACACTGAAGCATGGACTGGCCCAAGGTCACACAGCTGGGAAGTGGCAGAGCCTAGACATGAACCATCTCCTGTACCTCTGAAGATCCCTCACAGCTTCAGCTTGGATGCTCCCTGGTTTTTGTCATTATGCCACACTCGCTTTAATGATCTCAGGCATAATGGCTGATGGGATATGAAAATAGAGGTGCTTTGAAAGAGTGTGAAGAAAAGAGCAAAACCCTTGAACCTAGATGCTGAAAGACAAAGCTAATAGACTGACATCATTTTGCTTGGTGAAGAGAAGGGGGAGGTGTGGTCATGGTTTGTGAAGGAGAGTGATACACTGAACTGTGAGGAATTGGGGTTTATCCCTACCTCCACATGAAGGACTCAGAACAGAAATAAAAAGGTGTCTAGGAATATTGATTATAAAACAGTGGTGGATTGCCAGTTAAGGGCACTAATCTATTCAGGAAACAGTTCTTCACCTTCCCCCTTCTCATCAGTGCTTATCTACTATTCTTTTTTTAAAAAATACATTTTTTATTGATTTCAGAGAGAAAGTAAAAGGGAGAGAGAGGTAAAAACATCAATGACGAGAGAGAACCATCATTGGTTGGCTGCCTCCTGTACTCCCTCTACTGGGTATCGAACCCATAACTCCAGCATGTGCCCTACAAGGAATTGAACTGTGACCTCCTGGTTCATAGGTCGACGCTCAGCCCTAAGCCACACTGGCTGGGCTTATCTACTATTCTTATTTCTATATAATAATTAAAGTGCACAATGATCTTGAATCATATCTTCACACCTTTTGTTTTTATAGCTGTAGGCTACTTAATGATGGGGACATGTTCTGAGAAATGTATTTTTTTACAATTTCATCATGTGTGAACATAAGTGCACTTATATAAACTTAGATGGTATGACCTCCTATACATGTAGGCTGAATGGTACAGACTATTGCTGCTAGGCTACAAGCCAGTATATCAGGTTACTGCACAAAACAAGATTAAATCAAGCACAAGAGAAAATGGTGCAATCAAGAGACATCGTAAACATGAGGTGTATGAGGCATAACACAGCATACTATTTTATTTTATTTTTTTTTAAAAAAATATATTTTATTGATTTTTTTACAGAGAGGAAGGGAGAGAGATAGAGAGTTAGAAATATCGATGAGAGAGAAACATCGATCAGCTGCCTCCTGCACATCTCTTACTGGGGATGTGCCCGCAACCCAGGTACATGCCCTTGACTGGAATCGAACCCGGGACCTTTCAGTCCGCAGGCTGACGCTCTATCCACTGAGCCAAACCAGTTTCGGCGACAGCATACTATTTTAAAACTAAAGTTTTTAATAGAGTATACTCTAAAATAATGATTAAAAAGTATGCTATGTAATAAAAAGGTAATATGCAAATTGGTCCATGAGGGTGTCCCCATAATGACCTATTTGCATATTGATGTGTGCGCAGCAGGGGGCCAGCGGCCAGAGCCAAGTTCCCTGGGTTCTGAGGAGAACACCTGACAGGAGCCCAGAATGCAAAGCAGGAAGAGGAAGTGGCCACAGGGGGCCACTGCACAGACACCCTACCCCAGCCCTCTCACCCCCGGTGGGACGGGGAGGCTGACGGAATGGGAAGAAGACCCAGCCTCAGAGGTAACTGCAGCCCCACCTCCAACTCCCGATCTCTTCCCCCGCCACCCCCGCCAGGGGCACCCACAACAAGAGCACTCTGGTGACCACCTATTAGTGCCCCCGAGGCACCCAGGGCCCATGGCCCCCCGCTGCCAGGCTCCCTCCACTGGGGCCGGGCACTCCTCTCCTCCCTACAACTCCAGACCCGGGTGGAGGCAGGCCTGAGTGACCGCTGAGGGCCAGACCCTTCTCTCCCCCCGCCCTCCCCCCACAGCACAGCTGAAGCATGCTGAACCTCGCTGGGGGCGCAGCTAAAACCGCTCTCCTAGCCCGCCTGGCTCCATCCTGGCCTGGCCCCCACCCTGCTCCAGGAGATTGGAGCCCCGTTCTGAGCAGGTACAGCTGCAAAACAGCCACATACATTTTTTAAAAAATATATATTTTATTGATTTTTTTACAGAGAGGAAAGGAGAGGGATAGAGAGTTAGAAACATCGATGAGAGAGAAACATCGATCAGCTGCCTCCTGCACACTCCCTACTGTAGATGTGCCCGCAACCAAGGTACATGCCCTTGACCGGAATCGAACCTGGGACCCTTTAGTCCACAGGCCAAGGCTATCTACTGAGCCAAATCGGTTAGGGCAGCCACGTACAATTTAAAGAATGGCACCAAGTGGGAAGGTTTGACAGTTATTCCCCCTTCAGCCTCACCACCCCCCTAGCGCCCCCTAACTCCCTGCCTGCCACCAGCGCCTCCAGGGATGACCACCGCTACAGGGCTGCTGCCAGAATCCACCCCTCCAAGGCCTGCAGGACCCTCTACAAAGCTTCCATAACTACAGTCCCAAGAAATAATCATGCCCTCCTCCCCTAATCAGCACCTGCTATCTTCAAGGGTATATGTGGGCAGGTGGGGGCGAGCAGGCTGGCAGGGCAGGGGGGAGGGGCGGGAAGTTGGGGGCAAGCAGACCAGCAGGGGGGGCAGTTGGGGGCAATCAGGCAGGCAGGCAGGTGAGCGGTTAGTAGCCAGAGGTTCCAGATTGAGAGAGGGATGTCTGACTGAAGGTTTAGGCCCGATCCCTGTGGGGACATCCCCCGACGGGTCCCAGATTGGTGAGGATGCAGGCCAGGCTGAGGAACACCCCCCCCCCCATGCACAAATTTCATGCACTGGGCCACTAATAGTATAATAAATACACAAACTAGTAACATAGTTGTTTATTATGATTATCAATTATGTACTATACATAATTGTATGTGCTATACTTTCATACAACTGGCATTGCAGTAAGTTTGTTTATGCCAGCATCACCACAAACAATGTCTGCACTATGATAGTTATGAAATCACTAAGTGATAGGAATTTTTCACCTCTATTACAATCTTATGGGACTATCATGGTAAAATGAGAATCATCATTGACTGAAACCTTGTTATGAGGTGTATGACTGTATATTATTTTACTGTCTTCTCACATTTATGAAGGGTTTGGATTTTACTCTACTAAACTCATTCTAAATAATTTTTAACTAGATTCCAAATTTCTAATCATTGAGATAGTGAGAAATGCATTACCAGTTATAGGATATGGGGTTGATTGGGTGTGGTCAAGGTCCTGCATTTCCAAGGTCACACAAGAGAATAGTTTCCTGTCTTCAATATGATAATTACAAAGATCATTACAAAAGCAGAGGATTCTGTTTCTGTATGGCCCCTTTAAATCTGGGTGGCTTTGCTATACCTGCACCAAGCCTAGGCACAGAAGTAGCAGTCTTACTGTCTAGTGCACAGCCTTTCAAGGAGTCAGGGTAAATCCTACTATTTCATCAGGTACTACTTTCTTCTTCCCTAGTTTGTAGAATCTCCCTACCAAAGATATAAAATTGTTCTGCCAACTTTCCAAACCCAAAGGCCTTTCCCTTCTTCCTCCTCTCATTCATTTCCAGAATCAATTCAAATTTTCAAAAACAAGTCAATAAGAGGCACTATCTTTGAGTAACTTCTACCTTTGGCTTTGGAACTCAAATTCAGTGAACCCCAAAGCCTTCCTTATTTTAATGAGAAAAGAAAAAATTCATTGAGAACAAAAATGTAAATTAGTGTCTCAGTAAACCACTCTGCCATCATTTTCATAAACTCAGAGAAAGGTTATATATCCCACATCAACAAGGTGCTGCAAATCTATTCTTGGTGAGACTTAAACCTAAAATTGCCATCTGCCATCAACCTGCTGCCTCCAATAAAGGGCTTTGTAACTGCTAGAGACCAGCTGGTCATCTCTCTCATTATTCAATGCAAATATATTAAACAAAGAGAATATAACATGAATTAACATTTCCAAAATACAATGCCACATTAAAAAAAAAAATCCTAAATACCAACAGAATGCAGTTTTGGCCATGGGACTAAGCACAGCTTGTTGGAACTCATTTTGTTTGTTATAACTAAGCCAGTGCGGAATGATTTCTCCTTTTCCAATGTGTAATGGTTCATTTCATGCATGGAACAACTGTAATGAAAGCAGCTCTTTACTAACTCTTCGTCTTTTGGCTTTAAATTACAATTAAAATAACATTACTCAGATCTCAGTTGTCCCCCATCTTTACCTCTGATACTTAGGTTATGGTATCTATCTAAAATTCTTTTCCACTTATAGAAATACATGAGAAACTGAGAAAATCAATTTAAATGATGAAAGTGTGGGTGGGAGAGAAACAGATAGTATTTCAAAAACTCAGTGATTGCAAAAAGCTTTTAAACAGAAGCAACAACCATCATGAAATGCATCAATAAAGGAATTAAATACCTGGGAGGCAGCCAAAATATATAGTTGCAGGCAAGTGACTAAAGGGTGTTCATAAATTTACATCCCATTATGGGGGACAATCAAGGTTAGGTGTTATGGCCAAACACCTTGTTACGTGTTTGAAAACAAAACAGATGGCTTCCGCACCATTTAAAGTGGGGGTGGTGGGCAGTTCTCTTTTGTGGACCCTCGGGCCATACGGGAGAAGGCAGCAGCAAACTCTTCACTCTCCAAATCCACCCCCATCTGGGATTTTTCTTCTTCCCCTTCATGAAAGCCAAGCCATGACTGTTCAAAGTATGCAGAAATATAGGTCAGCAATAGCAAACGTGGATGAGCACCCATTCCCTGCTACCATTCTTTCTTTCCCCACCACAATTTAGGTCAAGATCATCAATCATACGAAGGTCACAGTTCTCAATCTCCTCTCCCTCACTTTGATTAAAACACTCCTGCAAGAACCATCTACCTAAAATGCAAATCTGAACCTGTCAATCCATTTTATGACTCCCGATTGCCTACAGAATGAAATCCAAGTTTTTAGAATGTTTTCCTTCTGTTCTCTTTTTTTAATCTTATTTGTTTTATATCTACATCTGGCCCCCTACTTTATTTTGCGAAACCTACAAGTGAGATGCAATGCATAGCCTCTCTCTGATAGTTTTCCAAAATTTTTTATCTTTATGTGATCAGGGTCCATTTATGTTGCTTGCAGTACAACTCAGATCTGCAGAAACAACAAATTCCTTCATGATCTGTTACTTGTTTTTTCTCTTCAATAATTTCTTGCCACTCTCAACACTTTGTTTAACCCTGTCCTCCAAATCTACTTGAAGCTCAGTGATGCATTACGCTCTTTCTCCTCCAGGCATTTGTACCTGCTAGTCCATCCTCGGGATTCTTACACATTCTTCAGCTTAAATGTTGGCTCCTTGGGTAAACTTTCACTGCTATTCAACCAATAGGGTGTCTTCTCTAATAGGGTTGTATCCTTACTCCTCTATCAATACGCAAGCCACCTGCTCACCTTGTCAAGTTGTCCTTTGACTGTAAGTTCCATGAGGATACAGACTTTTTACTTAAAAACATGTATTCATTCATTCATTCTATATTTTATTATTATTTCTTTATTATTTCAAAGCGGACATCGGAAAAATAGTAATCCCTCAACAAGTAGGTTGTCAAATTAATTGTAAGGTACCTAAATGTGCATAGTTTCTTTTTTAAAAAAAATAGTAATGTAGACCTGAATATTATGTACAGGATGAGGTTTTCTACTTTTCAATTATTCACATATCATCTTTACAACCCTTGTCTACTCTAATAATGCCTGTACTATTATCTACTTAAGTGTTTTCTTTAAATAAATTCATTTTTATTAAAATAAGTTTATTTAAAAAGGCAACATTATGCCGAAACCGGTTTGGCTCAGTGGATAGAGCGTCGGCCTGCGGACTGAAGGGTCCCGGGTTCGATTCCGGTCAAGGGCATGTACCTGGGTTGCGGGCACATCCCCAGCAGGAGATGTGCAGGAGGCAGCTGATGGATGTTTCTCTCTCATCGATGTTTCTAACTCTCTCTATCTCTCTCCCTTCCTCTCTGTAAAAAATCAATGATATATTTTTTAAAAAGGCAACATTATGTCACTCTGTAAGTAAAAACAGCATTATTTGCCAGCAATAGAAGATGCAGGTTAATGCAAATTAAAAGCAATACAAAAATATTAAAAATTTATGCAAAAATACTAATATTAAAAATGTGTATGAGCTTTGAAATTTGTCTTGTGTTCAATCAGTGGTATACATGCCACACTTTGGAGCCAGTGTGTTATATTGTATAAACCATCTATGGCCTTGTTTTGAGCTAATCTCTGCCTGCACACTTCACAGGGTTGTTAAGGTAAACATGTGAGGTCAAATTAATCTCTTCTTACAAACTGTAAAGTTCTACCCAAGGGTGAATGGTTATTAGTTTTATTTCATTTCTATTGAGAAAGGCAAGCAGACGAAGAAACAAGATCAGGAAGAAGTCTGTGGGGAGAGTCATATTTCATTCCTACAGTTGCTTGTAAAGAACTAACTCAGGTTTTACTTAGACTTTCAAAGCTATTCCAGGAAGTTGTTCATGTCACTTATTCATTATCAAAGTGATTTTTAAGATTATCAAGTTGAAAAAGGTTCATTATAAACTAAGTCATAATTTCAGTCTCAGGGAGTGTGTTAGTGTGATACAAAAGTTATTAGTACATTAACTCTACCACCAATATAAATCTTTATTTAAAGATAGAGAAAATATGCACACAAAGTAAAACCTCACAAAAATATACATTATACTTAAAAAAAAAAAAGCCCTAAATGATTCTATTACAAAGACGTTTCAGTCCCATCTATGATATTCATATGTCTAGTTTTGAATGCGCTTATTAAAAATATGATGGGAGTTAGGTTTCCTTGGTCTCTCCCATGTATACATGTTGTTAAACATTTGTATATTCACTCCTGTTAAAAGTAGAAATAAAAGCAGAGGGAAGGTGGGGGTGGAGGGTAGGTGGGAGTGATTAAAGGGGGCACTTACATATATATGTGCATAACCCATGGACACAGACAATAGAGTGGTGAAGGTCTGGGAGTGGTGGGTGCAGGATGGAGGGGGTTAATGGGAAAAACAAACAAACAAACAGGACATCTGTAATACTTTCAACAATAAAGATAAATTTAGAAAAATGAATAAAAAACATAAATAAAAAACACGATGAACACCCACAAACCCAGTATCCTTAACAATTTTTTACATCTACCTGCTTTCCCTTATTTCGCTTCTTGAATTTATCCTTATCATTCCCTTTATCAGTAGCTTCCTTCTCCTTATGTTTTTTTTTAAACATTTAAAATTTTTAAGATTTGTTTATTTTTAAATTGAATTTATTGGGGTGACATTGGTTCACAAAACCATACGGGTTTCAAGTGTACAACTCAATAAAACATCACCTGCACACAGCATCATGTGCCCATCGCCAAAAGCAAAGTTGCGTCTGTCCCCATCTACCTATCCCCCCATTCCTTTGCCCACCTCTACCTAACCCCCACCCTCCTTTCCCTTTGGCTTTCACCCCACTGTTGCCTAAGTCACTCTATAATCCAATTAAATCAGACTGTGGGGGTTCGGGGAAGTGAGGAGCAGGCATCAGTGTTATTTTGAAATCTCCCTGTATTAGGGCCAAAAATAGAATATTGGGACTAGCTATAGTTATAAGAAATATTAATCATGCTCTGTTAACTGATGATTGCCTTGTTCTGATTAAAGAAAGGACATTCTAACCTGGCTTCGAGTTGTACACTCCAGGGACCCAGGAGTCAACCTTGGACCTGGTGTCAACCTTAAAATGCAAGTCCATTCTCATTCAAGAACTGCCTATTATTATGGAAAGATTAACAACCATGTTGCCCAAACAATAGAGTCCAGCCCCAGCCCGCATTGCCTACTTCCCCATGCTAGTAATCCCTACTTCCCCATGTAATCTTTGTCCTACCCAATACAAGCAGCTGGTTTATAAGGGGTTACAGGGCAGATTTTGGTGGGTGATCTGCTGCTCTCCCATTCCTCTTGCATTGTTGGAATAAACGCTCATATATGATTCAACCCCATCTCTGCTTAATTGGCTCAAGTAGTGACAGGCAGCCCAGACCCATTGGTCATCTGATTACACATGGGGATTACAATATACAGCCAAGATTGAAAACCACTGCTCCAAGCCATGTGATCTAACCTGTATTTTAATCATTCATTCTTAAAATGAGCATAACATGTGGGCTGACTACGTTCAATGCAGGAGAGGGAAGTCATTCAGGAAACAATATCAAACAAACATTTAAAATAGGCATGAAGTAAAAAATTAAAATCCACAACCATTTCAAAAACAGGAGTCCACTAAGCAAAACAGTTTACCAGAAACCACACAACCCCCCAAATTGCCTTATTAAGAGGTAGATACAGCTGCTTCTACTTGAAACTGTTGTCTTGCTTTTTACATCTCTCTTCAAAGTAACATTTTGAAGGCTCTTCCTCACTCCACCCACCCCAACCTTTACCGCTAAGCTCTAGAAAGAATTAGAAAATGAATGATAACTAGAACTAAGATTTTTGTAAGGAAATCCATTTTCTCATCTTCTAAGGCACTTTTCTACTGTTCCTTCCAGTCCTTTCCACAGCATACCACTCCCTCGCATTGCATAAAGAACTCTATTTGAAAACTATAGTAGGGTGTTTGCCCTTCCTTTAAGAAAGTTTAATCTACAGCAGTTTATTATTCAGTGTTTATCTAGTAAATATTTGTTGAGCAGGTGCTACGTGTGGTGCACTTGGCTAGGTAATGGATTGTGGAAACAAATAAGGCATAGTCTGCAATCTGTTGGAAAGATGGATTTCCAAACAAATACTTTCTTTTACAAAATTAATTTAATTTTTAAAATCATGCTACAGCTATATGTTTTAAAATCCAAAAAGTATAAAAGTAAAAAGTCTTCCTTCCACCATTGTCCAGTTCACAAACACCCTGTCAGAGACACCTAGAGCACAGCGCAGCTATGCCAGAGCACTGCTGCTCTGAGTCCATTTGTCTTCTGAATTCTGCTTGACTATGCCAACTATCAAAGCAGGTTCCTTCTTAAACCCTGCCCATTGTGCAACTGTTGGGGCTGAGACCTTCTGCCAGGGCCTGGACCTTCTTGGATGCTGGGTGGTAGATGGAGAAACCATGAGAAATGGTGGGTATATAAAAATGAGTCTTTATTGTAGAAGCCAGTGGCCATATAGCCATCAGACAAAACAGTCCTGTAAGTGCACACTGGCTGATAAAGCAAATACACCTTTCTCACAAAGCATCATTAGTCTCTGTACCCACAGTCATTATCTGAGCAACCACACACTGCCCCTAGACTCATCACCTCACATAGTAGCAGCACCTGAGCTCTCTGCCTCAAAAACTTCTCCAACCTCTCCAGCCTTTCCTGCATACATAGTTTCACACGGTAGCTACATCCTCTGTGCCTACCTCAGCTTCTCCAGCGCACTCAGTACCATGTATTATACCACTTAGACAAAAGAAGCTTCCTGCCAATAGTGACATCAATCATTTGGGTTATAGAAGGGCACATGTGCGCAGTATACCATGAGATCCCTGTGGCCTAGCACCTGCTTATAATATGTTAGCTTTAAACATTCTGATTAAGATTCCCACATTCAGAGTGGCCTTGGCCATTCCGGTGGACTAACAAAAAGGCCTTGACTATCCAGGGTCTCTGGCATGGTTCCCACACACCCTTTATTAAGTAAATAGTGTTATTAATTTCTTGTGTATTCTTCTAGAGATTTTTGCACATATGCAAATGTAAATGTGAATATATATTAATCACTTCCCCCTTTTTTCACAAGTGGTATATTATTTCACACACTACTTTGTACTTTAACATTTTTTCATGTTACAATAAATTTGATCTTTCTATATCAATACCTAAAGATCTTATTAATTATTTTCTATAGTACATAATTTTCATTGTATTGGTATTCTATAATTCATTTTACTAACCTCCTAGAGACAAACATTCACATTTTTTTCCAAGCATTTCTACAATGAAGAGCTTTGTGAGTATGCCATTTTATCATTTCATATGCGTAAAATCTAGGACAAATTCCTAGTGGTGGGATTGTTTAGTCAATGACCTTGTACTTTTCTTAGACATTAACAAATTGTCATGCACTGAAATTATGCCAGTTTGCACACTTGCCAGTAATATGTGGAGGTGCCTATGTCCTCACATCATTGCCAACACAATATATTCGTCGAAATTTGAATTTTTCCTGATTTAGTGGGTGGAAAATGGTGTGGTGTTAATTTGTATAACTTTTATTATGATTGAAATTAAACATCTTTTTATTATGCCAGTATTAATGTAAAAGGAGTAAAGGATATACTTGAACTAAAATACAATAGAAACAACAGAGGGAACAACTTATCATCTCTGCTGGGGAGGGAGGGGACACTCAATTTAGGCACAGTCCCCAGCAGTTTGTATTAGATCCTTTCTCGAAATGCCTTACCAATTGAGTCACAATGAAAGCATGAGAGCTACATACGTTCCCTTTTTTCTCCTTTCTGTCTCATTCTATTTGATCTTTTAAAATATACCCCAGCCTCAGTTTCTGAATTGCTATTTTCTCTAAGTTAGACTTTCATTCAGCTTATTTGAGTTCATTCTTGTCACTATTCACATAGTTTGGTGACATTTTCACTACTACCTTTTTTATTTTTATATGGATTTTAAAAGTTCTAATACTTTATTATATGCTTAATTCTTACAAATATAACTATAAAAAATTTTCTAACTTGTGTAGCATCTTAGAGTTTACAAAGTGCCTTAGTGTATATTATCTCACTTAAGGCGCTTAACAGCTCTATAATTTACTCTTGAGACATTGCCTCCAAGTTAACAAACACAGGTAAATTAAGTTACTTGCGGTTAGTCTCACAGCTGGCCTCACTGGGGTCATGTTGGAATCCATATGCAGGAATTCAAACTTCAAATCCAGTACATCTTCTATCAAGGCTCAAGGTAGTTGACTATGACAAAATAACCTTTGGTTCTCCTTTGCCTCTGTCTGTGTCTGTCTCCTGCATCCTCAGAAAGGTCATTAGCAGCCTGGCTCTCATCCCTGCTTTCCCTCCCCGGGCCTCCCTTGCATTGACTTTTCTCTGGGTCTAGCTGTCAGAACACACATTCCAGCGAGAGTGACTTCAGAGACTTACTTCATAGGCAAGTTGCAGAATTGGTTGGGAATTTCTTCCAGCCTCCTCCTGACCTGGTCTTTCTACAAAGCTTGTCACTGCAGTCAGAAGCACTGAATCACCTACCTTGTCAATTGGGATGTTTGTTCTTTGGTCTAAAATAAATTAACACAGCCCTGAAAGAGAACTTTTATCCCTTTGGTATCCCTCATCACCATCCTTTGAAGTGTTTTTGAAAGGAGCCGTTGAGTCAGATCCTTTTGCGAAATTGTCTGTCTGATTCCTTGGAGGTCCAGACCTAAACAGCATATGCGAAAGAGCCCGCGCACACTACTTTCTTCTGCCTCAGTCTTTCATCCTCAGCATAGAAAGCTGTGTGTGGTTTCCTTCTTTGTACACGGTTTTGGCCTTTATGGCATCAACTGATAACTTTGTAAGAGATTCGGATTCGGCTGAATGAAGAAATGTTGACCTACATCAGGTGCAGAGTGTGGCCTGCTCCCGATTAGTATTCTTTTTGGCTTTGTAACTGTTCCTGCTCTGATAATATTAGTGATTTGCAGTGAGCTCTCTTGTCCACATCCCTGTGGAGGTTTAAGAAGCAAATCCAGCTGAGTAATGAGTCCTGCTTTGCGTAAAACCAAGAAGAAAACACATTGGGTTGATTAACTCCTTCAGGGGTTATAATCTGACCTCAGATTCAACAGGCATGGAAGGTGATAAAGACACAGAAATGATTTTGGAGGAAGCTTTCAAACAGAGTACAATGAAGGAGATTAATCTGGGGGAAAATGCTGTTAAATTGAATGCTTCTCAAATTAATGCTCTTTCACTTAATAACAAATTCCAATTTTACCATGTTCACCTTCAGTTTCTCTGTTTTCACCTTTTCCTCTACAAAGCTTATTTACTTTCTCTCACATCCATCTCCCTTTACCTCTTTATTTTCAGAACTGAGTCAATATTCAATGACTATTTGTTGAGTCAATGACTGAATGGATCTGAGGTCAATACATCTTTACCTGGCTCTGGCTCCTCTCCTCCCTCTTTCAACTGAGTATCTTCTCTGTGTTATTCTTTCCAACTTTCTGTTTCTGTTATGTTGGTTCTTCCCTTTTAACATTTAAAATTACTCAGGTCTCTCTCATCTTGAAAAAAAGGGGGGGGGAGTAGGAAGATCTTTTGTCAATCTAATGCCCCCTCAACTGTCATTCTACTCCTTTTATAGTCAAACTTCATAAAATGTCTACCTATAATCACTGCCTTCCTTTTTTCACTTCCACATTTTCCAATTCATTGCAATATTGCTTCTGCACCTTACAGAGCTCCAGTGAACCCAACTGACCCCTTTCCAATCCTTTGAACTTATTCCTTTAGTAGCATTTATGACTACTAGTCACTAACTTTTTCTTACTCAAAAAATTTGTATTTTTTAATTACAGTTTACAGTCAATATTATTTTGTGTTAGGTTCAGCTGTGCAGCACCCCTTCCCAGGGAGCTCCCTGATGTCCTCAGACCTACTTATGGAACTGAATAGAAATATGACTGAATATCTGCATCAAGATGCCTTTCAGCACTTCACCCTCAAAATGCCCCAAACTTCTGTCATATCTTTCAGAATTCTGTTTCTCTTCCTTATTTCTCAATTTTAATGAATGATGCTGTCATCCTTCCAGTAGTCTAATCTCAACCAGAAACAAAGGTATCATCCATATCTCTCCTTCCTCCTCCCCCTCTGTCAAATTACAAGTTTTTATTTGAACACTTAAAATGTTTCTTCTTTCAGTCCCCACTAGCTCTGCCCTAGTATAGGCCACCATCCCTCTTCACCTGTGTTACTAAGACTTTCTCCCAAGTGTTCCATCCAGCTTTCATTCTCGCAGGACTTCAGTCCATTTCCACATTGATCTTCCCATAATGCACATTTGACCATATCCCTCACTGCTTAAATTATCCCATTTTCCTTTTCATTAGGTCAAAATGCCATTGCATGTCAGACAAAGTCCTACAGAAGTCTCAAATATTGCCCCTATACATCTTGTACTCTACCCCAGATATATTTTTAGGTCCCGGCTTAGCTGTTCCTGCCTCCAGAAAGTCTTTCCTGACTATTAGAGGCTAAATTGAGTCCTTATTGTGTTTATCCATAGCACAGTAATATCACATTTTTAGTGTATTGTAATGTTTTTTATTCATAATTCATTTGAAGTAAAAGTTTCTAGAGGGTAAAGATCACTTTTATTTTGCTCATCATTATGTCCCAAGGATATTTCCTGGTGTATACTAGATACTCATTTAGAATCTATAAGACCAAGAAAAAGAAAAAAAAAGACCACACGATTCTGTCTAAATTACTTGACATAGGTCCTGCTATTCAATAAAGGGACATGATACAATAATGTATATAAAATAATCAAGGTAGTCCTCCAATAAATATTATTTATTTTCTCTTTCTAATTTGGTAGCTAGGGAACCTTTACTTAGAGTTTTTGAGTGGGTTAACTTAGTCTTACAATGACTTCAATTTTTGTACTAAACTCTATTGCTGTTTAGTGCCAATAGAAGTATAGAGTTTTATGTCTGCAATTGTCTTATCTATAGTTCAATGCCCCATGAAAGTACTGCAATCATATTTCTGGAATAAATTGAAGTCTATTGAGAATGAACAGAATGTACTAGTCATAGGGTAGCTGTTCCGTAGAGTAACACTTGGATTCGTTCTTGATTTTCTCTGTTGGAAATTCAGTCAATTATCAGATGACTTCACAAAAGGAAACAATAAGGATTGTTATTAGCAATGATAAAACTATGTCACGGATGGATGTATCTAGGCTATTTACTAAACACATAAATGCACATGTAGATCCAATTCAATTAGTATTTACTGAGAATTACAGACCCAGTGTCAGATAATATAGCCATACAAACCACAGTAAAGCGTATAAAAAATGCTATTCTAAACGATACTTTTGTTTTTTTTTCTTACTTTAACATTTTAAAATTGATGATAAAAATGATGCATGCCTCATACAAAGGACAACATTTATATAAACTTTTTTGGTGTTATCCTACATAATCCTCACAACAAGACTAAAAGAACTGAGCTGATATTATCATTTTCATTTTAGATATGAGGAAATTGAGGCAAAAATCTCTTTTTTATCTGTTTATTCATCACCTATTCACCTATACCTCCATCCTTCATTTGTTTAGTTTATGTTATAGAGCAGTGTGTAAGCAGGTTGGGGGTGGAGGGGGAGGCGAGAGGGAAAGGAAGAGAAAGAGAAAGCAGAGAAGAGCAAGAAAAAAAGATAGGGATAAAAATGCACAGCTCTTGGGGGAAAAAATGATTACCCTAAAGCCATTCACTTAATTTCCTTGTCCTGTTCTTACTTGAATATGCTCACTTGCATCTTCATTTTCTGTCCTTCAAGGCTACAAACTTCATAGAGCCTTATAAGCCCCCTCTCTCAGCACTCTCCAGGCTGAGAGAGAGGGATAATAGGCATCCAGCTTCTTCTTCTTTCTCACCTCCTTTGATATCTGCTCAAATTTCAGAGGCTGTAAAGCCAAATTCTATATTTCTAGACTCTTTTGCAGCTACTTTGGGATACCAGCTAGATATACAGATGCCAGATTTGGAAACAGGTAGATTTGGAAGAGCTGGATGCTATCATCCTTCTGCTGTTTTTCCTGGCAAATACGACTTAGGACCATGAGTGTGGACAGTAGTGTGGTGCTGGGAGTGGAGGTCAGGCTTTCAGTTCCTGTCCAGTCTCCAACTTCATGGGTGTCAAGAGACAGCTAAGGTTTTAGTGGGGTGTTTTGCACCCCTGAATCAAAGCTATGTCTTTAAATTCTTGTTCTCAATGGTTCTACCGTCTCCTCATTATTGCTTCCCTCACCCTATTAATGATTTTAGAGACATTTAATTCTCTTTTTTCTGCTTTTTCTTTTCTTTCTTAAATATATTTTTATTGATTTCAGAGAGAAAAGAAGAGGGAGAGAGAGATAGAAACATCAATGATGAGAGAGAATCATTGATTAGCTGCCTCCTGCACACCCAACACTGGGAATCAAGCTGCAATCGGAGCATGTGCAGCATGTGGCCTGACCAGGAATGAACTATGACCTCCTGGTTCATAGGTTAACTTTCAACCGCTGCACCATGCCAGCTGGGCGAGAGACATTTAATTCCTGTATTAAACGCTTTTCTGACAATACACAAACTTTTACTCAAATTAGAGAATTTCTGTGTTTTCAACTAAATTTGTACTGGCAGAAATAGGGAATGTTTCAAGAAAATACTATTGCCCTCGCTGATGTGGCTCAGCTTGTTGGAGCACCCTCCTGTGTATCAGAAAGTGGCAGGTTCAATTCTTGGTGGGGGTGCTGTATGGGGACCAACCAATACATTTTTCTATTCTCTCTCTCTCTCTCTCTCTCTCTCTCTCTCTCTCTCAAATCTAAAATCAATGAACGTGTCCTTGAGTGAGGATTTTAAAAAAAGGAAAATACTACTAAAAGTCCTTTGGAACATATGTTCTAAGACTTGTGGGATTCATGAAGCTTGTAATGAGAAAGCCTAGGTTTGAGTACAGATCTTATAACCCTAGATTCCAGAGTCTTTTACTTATATCACACTATCGATTTCCTAAAGCAGTTAGAATATTACTTCAGTACCTGGCCTCAAGTAGAAAATGAGCATGTGGTTTTCCAATCGAGATGAATTTTCAACATCTCACAGGATATATTTCATTTTATTTTTAGGATATATTTTAAATATAAGCACAGGAATCACTTATGTGAAAACCATTTATTTTTTATTTTTTGGAAACAAGTGAAGAAAATCCTTTATAGTTAGAAATGCAGAATAGAAGTGAGAAAAAATATGATAAAAACATGTCTAATATTTTAAATATTAAAAGTAGGGTAATTTCTATTACAGTAAAAAAATAAGTTTTGTTTGTGAAACAAAATAATTCAATTTTCAAAGATTTAAAATTCATGGAAATGTGATTCATGAAAATTACTTCTGACTCAGTTTTTATTTAAATCCCTTCTTATACTAGAGTCTATTGAATTGTTCAATTAAACTTCTATTATTTCAGAGCAATATAACTGGACAGCTAACATGAGTCTAATGAATGTTGCCTATGGTCACTGGAATAACCACTGACCTGACAGAATAATGTAGATTGCTTTGTACCTAATTAACTATATTTTGTTGATATTTTATTTAATCTGAGAACCCCAAATATAAGATCTATGATAAATTTTATATAACATTTGTATACAGTGAATTATGAAAAATTTAAGTACACATACTGTTATTATATTCGTTTTAATATCATTTAACCTCAATCTAAAAAAATACCTTAGACTAGCGAAATCTACCAAATATTGTTGTTCAGCCATTACAGAAGTAAATATTATTTAAGTTCATTGCTCTATTAGAGTTTCATAATAAAGCATGTGCCACAACACTTATAATCTATAGTTTTTTAATATTTACCATAATTTAATAGATTTATGTTTGCAAGTTTACCTGAGAAAAATGTTTATTCTTTCCTAGATATATTATAATTACAATTTGAATACCACATAGGATGATTACTGTGAGTGAGTGTTATGCCTGCCCTTGATTGCACTGGGCAGACTATTATCAATAATCTAGCCAGGTATAACTAGGTGAGATGCTGGGTTAACGATGGGGACAAAATGAAAGTTAGCATATTGAGCAGTGAGATCATCCCTAGCTATGTTCCGTAGCAAAATGATTACAACCAGGCTTTTATTCCTCCATCCATTTCCAAGCTCTCACAAAAGATGCTATTATCCTCTGAGAAACTTAACTATCCAAAGAAAAACACTGAAGATTCTTAAATCTAGGGCTTTCTTATAAAAAACTCAGTTGATCATTTGATCAGCCTAGCAGCGGTTCTCAACATGTGGGTCACGACCATCGGAAAACACATATAGCATATCAGATATTTACATTATGATTCATAACAGTAGCAAAATTACAGTTATGAAGTAGCAACAAAAATAATTTTATGGTTGGGGGTCACCACAACATGAGGAACTGTGTTAAAGGGTCGCGGCATTAGGAAGGTTGAGAACCACTGGGAGTGAAACCTACAAGTTAAAATAGTTAATAAGCTGTATTCATGCAGATATATTTCTCAATTAGCTTTTCAGAATGTCATCATTAAGAATGAATAAGTAGCCAAAGAACACTTGATATTTTAGGAAAAAACTCTGACATAAAAAAGGTACATTAAAACAAGTAAAAATGAACTCAGAAAAAGAAGTTTAGCCCTAACCAGTTTGGTTCGTGGATAGAGCGTCAGCCTGTGGACTGAAGGGTCCCAGATTCGATTCCAGTCAAGGGCATGTACCTTGGTTGCAGGCACAACCCCAGCAGGGGGTGTGCAGGAGGCAGCTGTCAGATGTTTCTCTCTAATCCATGTTTCTAACTATCTATCCCTCTCCCTTCCTCTCTGTAAAAAATCAATAAAAATATATTTTAAAAAAAGAAAAAGTAGGGAACATAACAGTTTTTTAAAGAAAATAAAATCAATATACTCAGAGAGATATGGGAGAAGGTACTGGAATAATTATACAACAATGTAATCATACATTTTCAGACCACTAGTAATAAAGATCCTGAACCTTTTTTTCAAAGAAAATAAATAAGTCACATACAAAGGACTAAGAATAGGAATGATTTCAGACTTTTTACACATTCGATGCTACAAAACAATAGAACAATAGCTTCAATTATGAGTGAAAATTATTGCCAATCTAGAATTCTGTGTCCAGCCAATCTATCAGTTTAGTGTGGAGATAGAATAAAGATATTTTCAGAGAAACACCATTTCAAATAATTATCTTGTGTACTTTTCTAATAAAACTTCTGAAATATGTGCTCCACCAAAATAAGGGAGAAAAGAAAAAAGGAGCAGTATATAGGTTGCAAAGGAAGAGAAAGGCAAAGGGAATTCTTAGAATAAATACTGTTGGATAAGCTTAGAGAGCATGTAGTAAAGATTAGAACAAATGGGGATGAAGTTCTAATATGGATTCTTCCAGAAAATTATCTAGTAGGTTTGTAGATTATCTAATACCTTTGACTGTGTGCAAATATTGTGTTCAGAGACATTTACAAAGTAATTGGATGAAGTGAAAAAACTTAGTTGTAAGTTCAAAGAAAACCAAGGAAATAAAAAGATAAGGCAATTTCAACTTCAAGAAAAACAAAATGTTCTTCAAGTAATAAACTAAAAATACCAAAATACTTTACTTGGCACAGCAGTGAACAATATTTATTTATATATATAAAAGCCTAAGTGACCAAACCACCCAACGACTGAGTGACTAGTTAACCAGTTGCTATGACACGCACTGACCACCAGGGGGCAGATGCTTAATGTAGGAGCTGCCCCCTGGTGGTCAGTGCACTCCCATAGCCAACCTCCTGCAGTCGGCCAACCTCCCACGGTCCCTCCCCCCCCCCCCCCCCGGCCTGCCCCGATCGCCCTGATTCCCCAAATTGGGACTGGGCAAGATGCCCCTATCAGCCCTGATCACCAGCCAGGCCGAGGGACCCCGCCTGTGCATGAATTCGTGCACCAGGCCACCAGTATAGTCATAATAAGAAAAGTATTGAATAATAATTTTTGAAGCTTTATTACAAAAATGTCAAACAAATACAAAATTAGAAAGTATGGTGTAATCAATTTCTGTATACTTTTCATTCAACTTCAACAATTATGAATCCTTTAATAATTATCACTCCTTTAAAAAATAATCACATTACCACCATTTCATTCCCCCAAATCAATAATAATTTCTTAATAGCAATAGCTACCCATGTAGTGTTTACATTTCTTCATTTTCCTTCCCCCCACCACAATATTTTCATTTGAATCAGGAGCCAAACAATCATTCATTACAACTTGGGTTTCCCTTACATTTACTATTTTTTTTCTTTCCTTGCAATTTTTAAAAAATAGGAAACAGATTATTTTCTTTTCTGCAGAGTCACTCACTATTTAAACTTTTCTGATTGCATCCCAGAGCATTCTTAAACACCATTGAAATACATCAAATATGTTTAAGAATATGCACCCATAATGATACCTGATGGAGATGCATTACTTGTAAGATAGTCTTGCTATTTAAAAGGTCAAACCTGAATCTGATTGAGCCTTACAGTTCTATTTACAGACATATAAAGGGAGAAAAGAGTAGAATTTTAATTTAACCAAAAATTATGATAAAAGCATATATGGAGACTAGAGAGGGCATAGAAATGGATTAAAAATCTTCTGTTGTCCTGATTAAAAGCAAACAATACTACCAAACTAAGCAACCTGGGATGTATATATTACTTAGAGGTATGAACTTAAATATTAACCTCTAAAAGAGTTTAAAGGGGTTGCTCCTGGAGACTAGGTAAAGCAGGGAGAGGACAGAGTTTAATTTAATTTAATTTTTTGAAACCACATATCACTTTGATAAAATAACTTTAAAATTAAAGAAACAAAAGAACAAAAACATAGAAACATCTATATCGAGTGACTTCTCCCAAAATTGAGTGTCTTTACCCAACAGTCAACACCTTTTACTTACTTTTTTTTTTTTCCTGTATACATTTTATCTTTGCTACTGTTGTTATTTAGTAGAAGCTTCCTTTTGTTTTTCTAATTGCTCCCAACTTTTGCCTGGAAGGTTTACCTCATTATGCCGCTCTATAGTTCTACTTCACTCACCCTCTCAAGACTGTCCGGACTTGGACAACACATTTTAGTCATTCTCTAAACACCTTACTTTGCCCCCCTATTTGGACCTATTCCAAACCACTCCAGCCCCTTAGATATTTCAGAATGTAATTGGAAAGAAGCTCTTAACCATCAGCTTTGGGGGAGGTTCATAGGAGAAGGCTGTGCCTTACTAGTAATTTTAACTTAGTACTTCAATTCAAACTGATTAGGTTGGAGGTGGAGGGAGTGGGTAGAGATTTCTCTAAACAAAGGTCATACTTCGTATTTGATCTCCCTAGGCAGGCATAAAAAGTAAAATGGTCACAAAGATACAAACTTTATTTTTAATATCTTTCCAGATTACTTCTTCATGAGGGTTCTTTTCCAGAATTAGCAGAGATCCTTGGAAATAGTTATTACTTCACATCAATTTTTTTCTTAATCAACTTGTGAGGCTCAGAATTATAGCAAACATTCTTCTGCATGGAACCAAATGACCACTCATTTAATGCCCTTTTATTGCCCTCCAAGTTATAGAATAATTACAGCAAATAAAAATATATATAAAAGGTCTTCTGCAGCTTAGGAAGCTGTTAAGAGATGTAACTCTTTTTTTATTAATTTAATTTAAATTGTTCCATCACATTTATCCCCTCAATGCCCTCTTCTGCCTCCACTCATTGCTCCTCCCCAACCATCACACTGTTGTCCATGTCTATCAGTTCTTTCTCTCTACTTTTTTTTTGCTCAATCCCTCCACCCCCCCCTCCAACCCTCTCCCCTGCCGCCCCTCCCCTCCCCAGCTGTCTGCCTGCTCTCTATCTATGAATATGTCTCTATTTTGCTTGGTAGTTCAGTTTGTTCATTAAATTCCACATGTGAGTGAAATCATATGATACTTGTCTTTCTCTGGCTTATTTCACTTAGCATAATGTAAGAGATGTAAGTCTTATTTTTTTCTTCTTAAACACATGTAAGAGATGCAAGAAGTACAGTTTGCTAGTTCATGCACTCTCCATGACCTACCCAAGAGGTTCATAGAGATTTCAGGGCAATCTACATATTGGGAAATTTGTTAAAGATTAGGTAATCTTTTAATAACTTATTGCTACTAATTTTATATTAGTTATATAAATTTTGTATGTTAGCAAGCTTTTTAAAAAGTCAGTAGAAAAAGACCATTGTCCAAAATGGGAAAAGAGAAAATATGTGAGTCACAGAAGATGTCATAAAGTAATGAGTTGCATCAGTGAAATTTGATAAACAGCAGGGATTTTAGAGGACTATGACTTCACTGAAATCATTATGATCAACAGCCAATAAAGGATGGCAGTTAATGGATGAAATGTTTGTAGTTGACATTTCTCCCTTTCCCTCTCTTGTTATCAGGTACATTTCAAGTTACTTTTTACATCTGTGGTTCCTGCTTACCCATCGTTTAAGAAGTGGAGCTATAATTATCTTTCAAACCAAATGTGATTTTATTTTTGTAAATTTTACTGTTTTGGCGATCTGACTTTTATTTTTAAAGCTCAAGGAAGGTTCTTGTTTTATTTGAAAGACATTTACAGAACTCCTCTGAAAATGTGACCCTGTTCCTGTCACTTGGCTTAATGCTCCACACATGTTTTCTCACTTAAGCTTTGCCTCATTTGGCTGTGGTTTCTTCTGCAGCCTTTGAAACCATCGCTAATGGAAAAATGCAGCTGTGAGCAAGATTTCCTAAAATGTACATGGAATTAATTTTCCAGGCATTTCATGCAAGAACCCTGGTATATCTAAAGGAGAGATTTTGCCAAAAGGAGTTTTAATGTCACCAAATGAAAGAGGGGAATAGCCAGAAAAGACATTAAGGAAGCAAACAAAGCCCTAATGCAGAAAGGAAACAAGAAAAGGCCAGCAGGAAAGGAAGAGAAGAGGAGGAGATGAGAAGAACAGGAAAAATGGATCAAGAAAAGAAAGAAGGCAAACACATTCTATGAGAGGGAAGGAGGAAAGAAAGAAGAGTGAATGAGAGTTGGAGGCAGGGGGAATCTTGTTAGAAGGAAAATAATGTCTTTGGTAATTTCTATTAGAGCATTTGCCTAAACTGCTCAACATCTCAGACTCTGTTACGAAAAAGATTATTTTACACCAGTTCAGTGAATTTTACATATTATGAATTCAAATAAACTAATTTCAGTTAAAAGAACACATTATTAAAAAATAACAAATATTTAAAAATAACACTATCGAGATTTTTGTTTCATAAAGAACCATATTGTGTTTTTATTGACACTGTAAGGTTAAAACCTGAAACTACAGTTGTGAATTTATTAATGCACAGCTGGTGAGCTTTTCATGCCAGGGGATTGTAAAAATACAGAATTGTGAGGCTGACTTCAGATTATCAACATAAAGACTTTATTTTGTCGATGCCTTCTATCTGTTTTTCACCAATTATTTACAGTAAGTTCTCAAGATAGATGATGAAAATCACAGAAGAAACAGAATATATTTTTAATATGCATGTGGGGGCTCAGCAATACATTTTCCAGGATTGTTTCCAGGGAGCACATAAACTTCAAATGTATATGTAACATATTTTCCATAGTATAAAATATTTAACATATTAATATAATGCAAAGAAATTAATAATTTGTAACTATGTGGGGTTACGGGGTTCGTTTATATAAGCTTATGATCATTTAAACATATACTTTGCTGATATAAAATTTTTATAAATTTCTAAATGATCACAGTTTCTTGGGTGCAGTATGAGTAACATTCACCTTATGTGAACGAACACTGCAGGCTAACTCCAAGAATTATTTCAATATGAAAGGATTGTTCATATGGAACAGATAATAAAGTGATCAGTGTTACATGACCTGCTTAATGTTAGACAAACACAAAATACTGGAGTTCCCTAATATTCCAAGTCATTTAAAAAGAAAGCATCATAAAAACCTTAAAAAAAAAAAAACACGAGAAAAAAAACCTGTAAAATATAACCAAAATATAGCAATATAGTAATGTCAAATGTAAAAACATGATTCTATTATATATGCATTGCAGTTGAAATGTTTTTATAATTCTAACATAATTAAATTATCGTAAAATGTGATAATTTGTCATTATATACCAGTGATGGCGAACCTTTTGAGTTCGGCGTGTCAGCATTTTGAAAAACCCTAACTTAACTCTGGTGCTGTGTCACATATAGAAATTTTTTGATATTTGCAATCATAGTAAAACAAAGACTTATATTTTTGATATTTATTTTATATATTTAAATGCCATTTAACAAAGAAAAATCAACCAAAAAAATGAGTTTGCGTGTCACCTCTGACACGCGTGTCATAGGTTAGCCATCACTGTTATATACACATTAAAAAAATTTGGAAATTCTGAAGTTAGTCTGATGATTTTGTATAAAATAATCAGCCTGAAAACATAAGATTTCCTCTTCCTCTCTTTTTGTCTGTTACCATGTTCTTCCTGAAAATTGACTCTGCAATTTCTTTAGGGTGTGTGCTTTGTTTTTGTTTGTTTGTTTGACTAGTGTTTTCTTTGGTTTGATTGTTTGATTAAATTGTAGCTTTTCTATGACAAAGTAATCAATATAATATTATCACAATGTGTGAAACATTCGTGGATATGACTGACCCTCTTAAAAAAATGAAATCTGATACTACAGCAAAAATTTGTATTGTAACCTTAGAAAACATCAATGCACTAAATGCTATGTAGACTCCTTTCAAATTTTATTTTTACTTGGTAGAGACAGTCAGTAAAAGAGCAGTCACTTTGGGCCATTGCTGGGTTTCTTTTTTCCAGTTTTATAGACTACTACTTGACATATAACATTGTATTAGTTTAAGGTGTTTATGGCCCTTGGAATCATAGAACTGATTGTCAGACTTTCTAGATGTCTTGAGAGAATGTGAGACAGTAGAAGGAACTCTTGATTGAAGAACAGGACACAGGGCTTTCATTCTACTTCAGCTATATTGGTTCATTAGTTATCTCAGGAAAAGCAAGAATAAGAGAATTTTTTTGCTTAAATATAGGGCACGCATTAAGAAAAAAAAAGAAACAGAAAGAGCACTGCTCTTATTAGAATCATATTTAATTTTCACTAGCCAATGACAACATCAATGATAGTAAAATCTATATATATAAAAGCCTAAGCGACCCTTACGACTGGATGACCAGATGACTGGATGACTGGCCGGTAACTATGATGTGCACTGATCACCAGGGAGCAGACGCTCAACACAGGAGCTGTCCCCTGGTGGTCAGTGCCCTCCCACAGCCAACCTCCCTTGGCCCCTCCTCCACCCATACCCCCCGCCAGCTGCCCAATCGCCCTGATCGGAACTGGGCGAGACAGTCCCAATCAATCCCGTTGCCAGCCAGACTGAGGGATCTCACCTATGCACGAATTCATGCACCGGGCCTCTAGTGTACTTTATTATTACAAAAACAAAATATTGAATATTAAAACAACATTTAAATGCCTACAACAATGAGTTCCCCTCTGACCATGCTCTGAATTTCTTTACTTAGTACTTGCCACATGATATAGTAGCAACTTCATTCATTAGCTTATTCAATTATTAATTCATTCTCTCATTTAACTTAAAGTCCTTACAATGGAGTACGAGATCTGTCCCTTATTTTCCTCTCTGATCTCCTCTATACCCTGCTTACTCTGATCCTGGACCAGGAGGGTACTAGCTTCTCTGATGTGCCAAGCATACTCCTGACTTACTTCTTGTGTTCTAGCTGTTCTCTCTTCCTGGAATTCTCCTCCTCCAAACATCTACTAGACTCACTTTCTCACCTTCTTCAAGTCCTTGCTCAAATATTACCTTCTTTAGGAGGCCTCATTTGACACCTGAGTTCATAGAGCTCTCTGCCTTCTCTTACTATGCTTATTGTTTATTGTCTCCTTCTCCCTCTTCCTGTATGTAAGCCACATGAAAATAGGGATTTCTGTCTAGAACAGTGTCTGGCTCATAGAAGGCCAATATTTTCAAATATTTGTGGAATGTTGAAGTTACCAAGCAGGTAGTTAGTGTCTGCTCTGTCAGGATTTGTGCTTAGCACCAGGAATAAAATGAAGAACAGGAGACAGTCTCCACCCCACAAATGATCATGTGGGAGAATTCCCAGGACACTCACCACAGATTCTGATTCAGTGAATGTTGGGTGGAACCTAGATACTTGAAACTCTGCCAGGTACACCAGAGGTTTCAGATGTAGCCTGTTCTCACTGTGTCCTCAAGGCGGCCAGTGAAGTTGTCTTATCATTGGATCCTTAAGACTTAAAACACACTGAATGTTGAATAAGTCTCCCTCAGTGATGAAAAGAACATTCCCATAACTAACATGTACTTTTTGCCTTCCAGAAGCTCATACCATAGACAAAATATCTACTGGGCAATTGCTTTTTTTTTTTCTTTCCAAAAGTACTTCTACCACGATGAACTGAATGCTCTACACCCTGACCAGTTAAATGATGAAACGAAGTGTGTGAACGTGGAATTTCAGAGGTGCAGACACACCTTAGAAACATTCCACTAAGCTTTACATTGCTCTGATCTTGAAAGCCTTTTTTAAAATTGATGTCAATGTTATCTTTAGATATTATTTAAGAAGGCAATAAATGTAGTGTTTACTACATGGGAAAATAATGGCTTTTTTGATAGCACGTCACATTTATTAGGAGAGTGGGGTAGTGCTGGTGATCCTGCAGGTACAAGTGGTCAATGGACAGGTTACTATTACCAGATTTACAATACATATATATGTCATTACCAGATTCACATCTCTACAGTATAAATGTGCAGGGGAAACTCACCTTGATTGACTGATAACAAATGCTTGAGTTGTTCCCAACATGAACTCAAATTTCCCCTCTTATCATTTGATACCTGGCCCAGGGATTGCACTGATTGGCTCCAAAGGGACTGTGATTATACTGTGGAAAGGGACAGGTTTCATATACCACAATGAAGTTTATAATACAACTTTTCCTAGCATAGAATTCAGAATAAAGTTTGTGTTCATTATTGGGAGTAAAAGAAAAGCCTTACTGCATAGCACATATTCATTTATAATATGGTTGATGAACATAATCTGCTGTCCGAAGACCAAAATCCCACAAGAATAGTATTATAAGCTAGACTCCGAGACACACAACCATTTTCAGACAAAAAGTTAAAGTAGATAAAGCTTATTTTTAGTGGACCCATTGTTCTCTTCTTAGGTATATCTTCCTTTATTCCTTCTTTTCCTACTCCAGACATCTGGGACTCTAATTTGTCTTTCACCCTTTCTTCTAATAAACCCCTGTTTTCTGAAAAGAGGCTTATGTCAGTAAATGATGCCTCAGTGTGAATTTGTTAATGGGTTGGTAATCCCAAGCATAACTCACCCCAAGTGTATGCTCCTTGTAGGATGTATCTCCATTTGTGGAGTCAAGAAATTTTGATATCAGGAGTTGGAAACAATGAAGGTTTTGAAGAGTATGAGGAATTGGTTGTTGAGTATCTATTATGTGCCAGGCCCTGTGCTAGACATTTGGTATTCATTATCCCACTTAATCATCATGAAGAATCCTGTGAGGTGGGTAATATTATGCCCTTTTTACAGATTAGAAAACTGAGACTTCTGAGGTTAATTTACTTTCCCAAACTCATTGGATTCAATGTAGGTCTTTCTGGCTTCAGAAACTCACAAGCTCCGCCTTTACACATCCCACACAGCCACAGAGACATGAGGATGTAGGTGGTATATACTGATAGGAAGTAGGAAACAAAGCAAGAATTAAAGAGGAAAAGGGGAAGAGAAAAATACATTACTTGATTATGCACACCTTTGTCCAAATTTATGAAACCAAAGTTATTAGATTGCTTGGAAATATTACTCTTCATAATGTTGTCAAAAAGGCTTCTAGAATATATGATGAGAAAAATGAATACTGTGTGTTAAGTGCCTACTCTGGACCTGGCCTTTCACGCCCTCTCTCTAACCCTGATAATAATGCTGTATTGTTATATTAATTTTGTCTTTTTGACTCACTGATTCCTTTTTCAGCCATATCCATCTTACTCTTTATCCCATCTAGTGTGGACTTTAATTCAACTTTTTACTTGGGATAACTAATATTACTACTTTGTTCCTTTTAATAATCTCTTGCTTTTTTTCACATTGATAATACCTTCTTTTATCTCCTTCAATATATTTGTTTTGGTTATTTTAAAGTTTTAGTTATTCTGTTGTAATACTTGTGCTTCAGATGGCATATACTGTTGAGCTGTTGGATTTCTTTTACGTTATTATATTTCTTAGGTGTTGAGTTATTTAGCCTGTGAGAGCATGTATTTGAGGCTCTCAGCTACTCTGGCAGGTAGAAATATTAGAGAAGGGCCAACAGGCAGGGCAAAATAAAAGTTGCAGTTGAAAACCTCAGTCACTATTGGTAACTCCTAGTTACTGATTCATTTTTTAAAGGAAAATATATTGGTTAAGGTAAACTATACCACTACACAATTATTAGAATGCCCAAAATAATAAAAAAAATAATTAAAATACCAAGTGCTGGTGAACATGTAGAGAATCTGGATTTTTCATACTTTCCTGTAGGGAACACAAATGGTATAGCCACTTTTGAAGATAGTTTATATGTTTCTTATCAAGTTAAATGTACACTTAACATTTTACCCAGCAATCCCCCTTTTAGTAATTTACCCAAGAAAATTAAAAACTTTTTTCACACAAATACCCATCTGTAAATATTTATGGTAGCCTATTCATAATTGCACCAAACTGGAAAGAATTCAGATGTTCTTCAATCAGGGAATGGACAAACTATTATATATTAATACAATGGAAGACTACTCAGAAACACAAAGAAATATATTACTGGTGTAGCATGGACAAATCTCAAATGAATTACAGTATATGAAAGAAGACAGATGAAAAGGCTATATACTGCATGATTGCATGTGTATATCATGCTTTTATAAAAAGGTATAGCTGGCCTGTGGTTCAGTGTTTGAGCATCAACCCATGAACCAGGAGGTCATGGTTCAATTCCAAGGTTGGGTTGCTGATCCCCAGTGTGGGGCATGCAGGAGGCAGCCAATCAATGACTCTCTCTCATCATTGATGTTTCTCTCTCTCTCTCTCTCTCTCTCTCTCTCTCTCTCTCTCTCTCTCTTTCTCTCCCTTCTTCTCTAAAATCAATACATATATATATATTTTTTAAAGGTACAACTGAGGTGGGAAAAGGGCAGACTACAAAGGTAACATGAGACAACTTTGGGGTTGACAGGTCAAAACTCATTGAAGCATTTACCAAAAACAGTGAATTTGTATGTATTGTAAAATTAAATGTAATTTTTTTTACAAAACAAAATCTACCATACTTGGATAATTCTCTTTCATACTCACTTTCCAGACAATAAAGTGGGATGAAAAATAACCTGAAATATTTTGTGTGTAAAGTTTAAGAAACAGTCTCATGGTTTTGCCACAAAGTTACACCTGAACTATTTTCATTGGCTTTATTTTAAATGTTTAATAAGTACTAGAGTCTGAAGAAAAACGTTTCCAGCTTTATTATTTTTTATGTTGTGCCAAGTCTTGCTTCCATGTGTATGCATGTGTGCGTGTTTTAAGACCACTTTATTTTCTTAACGAGTTCCTTTTGAAGAGAAAAACCTTCAGTTCCATTAATGGATTCTCCCCTTCCCTCAGCTTATTAAACTTGATGGAGATGAATGAGTTCAAATGCAGGTGGCCACACACAAAAAAAAGAGTAAATTTTGAGGTCAATTCCCGCTTGGGGTTGGCTGGCCTTTTATTCAAAATTACAGGTGGAAAATGCTAAGGTGATCTCATGCTCATAAAGGTGGGTAAGTGTTCTCTGACACAGATGTTAAAAAGGAATTCAGACAATCAGAGAACTGTTGAAATCCCATCTGTCCCCTTTAGTGTGCACAGCTGTCTGAATATATATTAAAACTCTCAGGCCTTGTTTGCACTAATTTGCTTGAAATGATGGATCAACAAAGCACATTTAGAATTGTGAATGGCTGAAATGGCCATTCAAATATAGAAAACAAATCCTTCCCTAACCTCTATTGCCGCAGTGCCTTTGGAGAGTGCCTAGGAATTACTGAGTGTCCAGTAAATAACTGAAGCATGAATAAAATAAAACTTTCTAGGTCTACTAAATATGTGACTTTTCTCACATTCATCACTTTTTGTGTGTGTATCTTCTATAGTATGAAAGTCATATTGCATATTTCAATATTCAAAATAGTATATTGAATCTGTCATGAGAATTTAACATTATAACAGACTCATTTCTGGATTGTCTCCTTCTTTGAGTCCTTCATTTTATTTAAATACTAGGGACCCAGTGCACAAATTTGTGTACCTTGAAAGGAACTGTGGGCCGTGAGGCTATGGTGAGCACAGGGGCGGGTCGCAGCCCATCCTCTGTGTCCCCCGTCTGGCCCCTCCTGCCACAGCCCGCGGTCCCCTGTCTGCTGCTGCAGCCCCGCTCCCACCACTGCCGCTCCTATGCACTGATGGCGCTGGCCCCACTCACACCCGCCAACAGCATGGAGCTACTGGGGCTGGTGTCGTCAGTGTGTGTGAGCAGCAGCTGCTGCCCCGATTGCCCCTCAGGAGCAGGGGGAGGGGGAGAAACCCTCAGGGGCAATCTGGGCCAGCAGCTGCCGCTGGCACCCGTTGATGGTGCTGAGCGCCCAGCACCGGCAGCGGGTGCAAGCAGCAGCTCCAGCACTGGCTACGGGTGCAAGCAGGGCTGGCGCCAACAGTGGGTATGAGTGGCTGTTCCGGCAGTGGGATCGTTGACAGCAGCAGGTACGAGAGGCGGCTGCTGGCCCCGATTGCCCCTCAGGAGCAGGGGGAGGTGGAAAAGCCCTGTGGGGTGATTGAGGCCATTAACAGCCACTTGTACCCACTGACAGCACCAAGTGATCAGGGCCAGCACCAGGCACTGGCAGCGGGTGCGAGCAGTGGCTCCAGCCCTGACAGCAGGTGTGGGCGCCAGCAGCAGGGGCAAGCACCCAGCAGGACAGTGTCGTGCGGGAGCAAAGAATTTTCAGTAACCACCAGAGGCTTGCCCCGATGACATCAACTGGCGCCCCGCCTTGGTCTGGTGCTCCTGCTCACCTGCTTCACCATCCTGCCACGGCCGATGCCTGCCATGTTTTGTGCTCTGCCACCTGCTGCCGAAGCCCGCTATGTTCCTCGCGTGCCCCCTGGTGGTCAGTGCACGTCATAGCAACCGGTTGTTCAGTTGTTCGCTGTTCAGTGTATTTGCATATTAGAGTTTTATATATAGACTAGAGGCCCGATGCACGAAATTTGTGCAAGGAGCTCGGCCCTTGCAGCCCCAGCTGCCTCGCGGCCCCGCACCCTGCCCACTGGTCGATCCGGAAGGTCGTTCCACCATCCAGTCTAATTAGCATATTAGCTCTTTATTATATAGGATATTTTCAGAAGTTTTCAAAAAGTTTCTTTACTTTGGGTTTCAGCACATCCAAAAGGTGAATCTTATAGGATCTGTTGATAGAGCCATAAAATGATTCAAAAGAAAGAAAGGAAGAATGAAAGAAAGCATGAAAGAAAAAAAGCATGAAAGAAAAAGAAAGAAAGAAAGAAAGAAAGAAAGAAAGAAAGAAAGAAAGAAAGAAAGAAAGAAAGAAAGAAGGAAGGAAGGAAGGAAGGAAGGAAGGAAGGAAGGAAGGAAGGAAGAAAGAAAGAAAGAAAGAAAGAAAGAAAGAAAGAAAGAAAGAAAGAAAGAAAGAAAGAAAGAAAGATTTAGGGCGCCATCAGATCCAGGACTCTTTATTTCACAACACTCAAAGTTTCCTTGGTAATAGAATCCTTGTTTCAACTTGGGTGGGAGGTAGAGAGGGGGAGAAAAAAAGAGGCAGACTAAGAATAATAACTTAATTATTTATAAATGTCTATGTCTAAGCATTTATCCTTGTGGTGAATATTTCTCAACATTCTGATCCACCCACTGTCTATCCACCACTTGCTTTTTTTCCTTTTGAGGGTAAGCTAGCTGATTACTTGAAATATCCCCAGTGCTACGGGCTTAAGAAGGAAAAGAACAACCACAGTGTACCTTGGGTTGAATCCACTTCAGAGCAGGATGGCTGCCATGACCACGGAACATTTTTCCTATGGTCTTTGTCTTGGGCTAGCATCGTTTGGAAGAGGAGGAAGCTGAATATTATTTACAATCTTCAAGCCATCTGTAAATGCTGCTGCTTCTTTCTTGTTTGAGCAATCTTACCTGGAAAATTAGAAAATAAATAATTTCAATTTGTGGATTAAGTTGGGAATATTGGGACCTGCAATTAGCACATTGTCCTTCATGAAAGAAGGTGATGATAGAAATAATAGCTCTCCTTTCTTGAGTATTTACTATAAGACAGGTATTCACCAGCATAATACAAGTATTATAAAATTTATACTCCAAAGTTCCATGAATCAGGTGTTAGAATGAATCTTCCAAAACTCCATGATGCAGCTTTATGGCCAGATCACAGTCATTATGAACATAGCAGCTACAAGCATCTTTTTCCCATACATCACTGTAGTCACCCCACCCATCTGTCCTTGGTGTACCAAGAGACCTACAGCCTCAAAAGTTTAAGCAAGTTGGCACAAGAGCCTTCTTTGGGGAGTGTTTCATCCTATGGTGACTATGGAAGAATCCAGGTGGTTCTTAAACACCATGGTTGTTGAAAATATCCAGAAAATCTTGTCCACTAAATCACCTGAACTAACAGACTTTTCAATCCTACTGGTTCCTCCAGCTTCCTCCTTACAGGCAGGGGAAGTTCTCAAAAGGAACATGACTTAGTACAAGGGAGGTGATGACGCTCTTGTCAGATCTTAGACCCTAAAGCAGGTTTTGTTTGAAATCCCCTTTTGCAGTTTGAGGCCTAAAGGGATTAAAAGAATAGAAAAATGGAAGAGCAGGAAGAGTGGGAAAGAAAAACTGTGGTAGTTTCCATAGTCATTATATTCCTTTAAAACAAAGTTCTCTAAATTAAGAATTCTCACTATCTTTGATTTGTAGTGCCCATATAGTGCACATGTTTGTGGAATGAATTATGGTAGTTCTTAACTACCAAGCAGCCAATCTTGAAGACTGTGGGGTTTCTGGATATTTGCTTCTCCTAGTTACCAGTTTATAGATATTATTCCACCATCTAGTGCCTTTTGTCAAATCTAAATGAAACAAAAGATTAATATAAATCCAATTAGTTTGGGAAACTAATAGAAAGTATAATTTTCTCACATTATTTGTCTATTTGGGTATTTTTACAGAAAGGATATATATATATATATATATATATATATATATATATATATATGATTTAGAGAGAGAGAATTCATAATTTTTCTTCAAATTTTAATTTTCAAAAATATTACCTTAAGTTTGGTTCAAAAAGCATTTTTAAGCCGGTTCTTAATATAATGGTCTGGTATACAAAAATTAATAAGCTGTGTTTCCATCTTCTGGAGAAGTAAATAACCTGATATTTCGTGAGAACAAGAGGTTGATGGCCATTTCTTTCCACCTGCCATATTTCTAGATTTCTTTTTTAATGATTATTAACTGGACTTTCTAGATTTAATATTGAGGCCAGAGTGATTTTTTAAAGGAAAATGTGATTTTATTCCTTTGTAGTTAAAAACTTTCCAAGTCCTACTGTCTTTATCTCCCAAGCCTTCAGAGTAAACTCTCTAATACATACTTTCTCATCCCTTAAGGAGCCTCTGTGCTGGCATCTGTCAGATCTATTATTTACTGTCTGTCTTACCATTCAGATATTATCTTATTAAAAAAAGAAGTCACATCTTTTATCTTTGTATTCTCAGCACCTTCCTGGCATTTAGAAGGCATTTAATAAATGTTTGTTGAATGAAAGATTGAATGAATACTGAAAACGCAACACGTTGTGAATTGTGAAAAGTCAGCCAAAGTAGAGTGTTGTTGACGTGAACAAGCAATACGGGTATATATAAATGGTAATAGATGAGGCAGAAGTATTTTTGATTTGGCAAGCTTTTTGGAAAATACTTGCTGGGGGTGTAGGATACTTTGAGAAGACTGTCTTACAGACTAAGTTGAAATATTAGTCACTGGGGAATAGACTAATAGTCTGTGGTTAGACTGAGAATGTTCATAGTCCATTAGAAATATATTGTAAATCATATGTTGCATTTATTTTCCTGTCAAATAAATTCTAGGAATTTTTATGGCAAGAGTATTATTGGCAATTCCTAAGTAGGCTAATTCAGATATTTAGAGTTATTGGATGATAGCATAGCTACATTTAATTGCCATTACTACACACACGCAACAAAAATAATATCTACTATCATGGAGATTTCTCAATTATACGTGGGCAGTTTTAGTATATACATGAAATATTTTACCAATATAAGACTTGTCTTTAAAATATAATGTACTTTAAATTTTATGTTTTCAAACTAAATAATGGTAAAGATTAATGGACAGAAACCTCATTTAAATTAGAGTTGGTAAGACCTTTAGGGGGAGCTCTCACACACTATGTCAGGACCAAAGCCCTACAAGAGGAACCCTGTTTATAGTAGTTGTTCCAACTTCCTGTTCTTCTCTGTAAGAGAGTTGTTTCTCCTTTGTTTCTGGGAACATACATGTGGTTTGCCAGTAGACCTCATGTCCCGAATTGCAATTCTTTGTTGTTCTCAAATAAACCCATTTTTGTTGGAGGAATATCTGGCTATTTGTTTAAGGTCAACAGAACAAATCAAGAAAAATAGAATGTTACATAAATATGACTTAGTATTTGTTTAAATGGTACCTTTTGCAAGTGTTTGATTTTATTAAAATTCACTGATTTGTTACTGGATGATTATTTACAAAACAGTTACATTAGTGTAATTAAAAGATCAAAGGGCAAATTTTTAGAAGGATTCAAAAAACACTGAATAAACATTTGTACTTTTTCTTTTTTTTTTTTTTTGTCCTGGAGAAACTTGGAAATAACTTATAGTTGTTTGCAATAAAGTTGTGAAATCATCAGCTGGTTCTTAGTTATTCTAAATTCTTTAAAAAAGATTTGGAGTGGGGTACTTCACCACAAGAAACAACATGGACTCGCTGAAATTCACAAAATAAAACAAAACAAAAGAGCAAATGAAAAGAATAATGTTTGAATGCCCAATTCAAGAGTCACTAAGAACCAGATACTTCTTCTAGAGCAATGGACCGAATAATGCCAAATATTGCTATCTTTCGGACATTTTCTTTGACTTTTTTTCCAGAAGAAAAGCTCTAGAATAGTTTATCAAATATAAATTTATGATAATTTTTCTGTTAAAGATATTTAATGAAAATTTTTCAACTATGAAGACAGTATTGGAATTTCTTAATTCATAGTGAATGGGAATTTTTAAAAAATCCTCACCTGATGATATGTTTTTGTTGATCTAGAGAGAGAGGAAGGGAGAGAGAGAGAAACACTGATGTAAGAACGAACATTAGTTGTCTCCCCTAGGCACCAGGACTGGGGATCAAACCTGCAACCTGGGAATGTGCCCTGACTGGGAATTGAACCTACGCACTTTCAGTGTACAGACTATGTTCCAATAAATTAAGCCACACCTTCTCATTGAACTGGGAAGGTTCACCTTTAATCTGAAAAGATTCATTTCTTCTCTTAGTCAAATTTATTATCAAATCATCTGGCACCAGTACTAGCAAAATAGCAATATCATAATAAGTTAATTATATCCTTAATTGTCTGTCCTGTATCAAACCTTGGTCTTAGTCTTTATTAGTGTGTGTGTGTGTGTGTGTGTGTGTGTGTGTGTGTGTGTGTATATATATATATATATATATATCTAATATTATTATTAGTATATATATATATATCTCAACATCATCATCTCTCATGTTGATTCTTACAATATTTTCTTTCTCTTCCTCATTGTCAGTGCTTATAAAAGATTATTCATTGTTGTCTTTTAGTCCTGCTTATTTAAATCTTGTGTTGTTTTAGCATAGATACTTTAAATATGTAAATTTGCATTTCTACAAAATTTTTGTTAACTACACACAATGTTGAAGGATATAATAATATTGCAGCAATTCTTACTGATATTCTGAGAAATATTAAACATTTAATACCAAGTTCTTATTTGAACTTATGAATAATCATTCTATGACTCTTTGCAGAAACCATTTTGATGGAAATATTCTTCAGGTGTGTCATTTTGAGGATCTTTGAGGAAAAATTATTTATTCTTTTTGGTCTCACTTCATTACAGTAAAATGCTTCAGAATGAAGGTATAATCATGAAAAGACTTCCAGACAAGCTGGGATGCTCATTATTTAACAGTACATGTAGTTCAGACACATTTTGAAAAGTTAATCTCAACCTTTGAAGCACTGTGTGATCTAATAGGAAATATGGATCCAAGCACATCAGCTTATATTTTGCTCTCTGATGAATCACATTTTTATTTTCTGAGTTATCTCTTTCTCTTGTTGCAAGTTTTAGGTGAAGTTAACCAAACACAAATGTATTTTCAATCATCTGGAATCAGACTTGCACAAAGTACAGTGAAACACCAAGTTTTAGAGTGGTTCTTTGAAGATCAGCACCTAGACATTGAGAAGTCAGTCATCTGTGCAACAATTAAGTGTAAGAAAATGGATATTTTATAGAAAATGAAACAATGGGAAGAATGTGCCAGGAGATATGATTTTTAAAAATGATGGTTTTTCATTGTCAGAAAAAATCTAAAAAACAATTTTTGAATGCCTCAATTGTTTTCACTAAAAACTGGACACTCATTCTAAATTAATGAATTAAATAATGTGAATGTTCAGATCTTTCAGCTGTTTTCTCTTATTTTTGAAGTAAGAAAGTTCCAGAAGATCTTACTAAATGTTGTATAAATTTATTGCAAATGTCATGAAGATAGTGGGAATTTTTCAAGTGTGGAGCTATTTGAAAGCTGATAGAAAAAGACATGAATAGAAGTGAAATTTCTGAAATGTATAGTAAGTGGGATTTTTATGAATTGATACCAAATTTCTCTTTCTAGCCAGACAGTAGAGGCAATGTAAAAGAAGGGAGAACATGGAACTGAGAAATATATAAGAGCTGGACTCAATAGGACTTGGGTGTGGAGAACATGGGATTTAATATGACTTACTGTGATTGAATGAATGTTACAATAATTGTCTGAGAGTACTGAGTACACAAGCTGGTCAAGGGCATGATGGAGATAATGACTAAAGATGAAATGCTGGTTAGTTGCAGTAGAAAAGTGCGCTAAGCAGATGAGCCTAAAATCCTGGGGTTTAGAAGTTACAGATTTGGAAGTTGGATCATAGTGAAAAAGAGGAAGCTGAACCCACTGAAGTGTATGAGTTCACTGAACAGTGGTAAGAGGGACTGTATGGGACCCAGAGGAATGGTAACATTTATGGGATGGGAGAAGCATACCATTCAAGTAAAGACCATGTTTAATTAGATATCAGATACCAAAGGATGAAGAGGCCAAAACTGATCAAGTGCCACAGAGAAGTGACACTGAGAAGGTTTCTGCAGAACTGAATGGGACATGAGGATGTTGGGACATCAAGCTGCCACTACTCTTCAAGAGCTTTGCTCAAAGGAAAGGAGAAAATATTATAGTAAGAGAGAGTTCTGGTCAAGGGTAGGTTTGATTATTTTTAATGGAAAAAAACCCTGTATTTTCTGATTATAAAAGGAGTATATGGGGTTTTCTTTGTTTGTTTTTTAGTAAATAATCTGAAAAGGTCTACATTAAAATGTGAAAGGCATTGATCAGTCCAACATCTAGTAATAGTGTTACAATTACTAGAAACCACCCCCTCTTTTTAGTTTTTAGGAGCTCTTTGAATTTCTAGGGTAATTTAACAAAAGAGGCAGAAAAATGTTTGTTCAAGAGGAGGTTTTAACATGTCATTTCTTATGTGAGACTTCAGTCAAATCTGACTCAAGAGAGGAAAACTTTTACAAAGTTTACAAAAGCCTAACTGGTACAATGTTAATCTACCACCTCTCAGTAACTGCCACCCTCTATCACTCTAGATCAATAATAAGAGAGCCAGTAGGAAACATCATCCAGTGGTTTTGTCCAGCCTTGGGATGTTCAAGACTTAAGTCTGGATTTGTATTGGAATTTATTCCTACCTGAGAGATACAAGAAATAATAATACCAAAAGCCCTTTGACAGGCCAAAAAGCACATAACACCGACACACAGAAACCAAAGGAACCTCTAATACAACACGCTCTGAATTTAATTCTGGGAAACATCAAACCCAAATTGAGAAACAGTCTACATGACAACTGAGGAGTACTCTTCAAAAATATCAATGTCATAAATGAGGTCAGGCTCTGGAACTGTTCCAGATAAAGGAGATAAATATACATGCAGTCTGACTAATAATACAGCCCAATACAGTCTTTGTCTTTAAAGAACATTATTGGGCAAATGAAGAGACCTGAAAAGGGCTTGTAAATTAGATAATAGAGGTAACTTAATGTTAATATTTTGATAAGTATGCTGTGATTACGTAAGAGGTTATATTTAGGATTTGTTGTGATCACTGTTTGTTTGTAGGATGGACTCTCACCCAGGGTTCTGTTATGAAGATGCATGATGACAAACACATCTAAAGATGGTATTTGAAGCATTGTTACTTACATAATTGATATATCATGGGAAAGCAGGGCAAGCTTCCCAAGCAGGTCCAAGAGAGCAGGGGTAGGAGACTGGCTCAGGATTTTCATTGTGGCTTAGTGGGTGGGGCCAGACTGAGGGTTCCCCTATATAGGCAGGACTTCCATGGTTTGAATCTCCTGATGGCACCAAAGGAAGGAGGATCAGGCTTTTTTGTCAGCTTGTTCAGAGGGGAAAGAGGGAATGAGGTTTAAAAGCTATCAGCAGTCAAACTTGAGAAAATGGAGGAAGATTATTTATTAGAGGTTTAAGGGGGTAGTATGTCTGCAGCCTACTCTTAAACAGATTATACATATAATCTAATCTAATAAAAGAGAAACATGCAAATTGATCACACCTCAGCTACGCCCCAAGCCATACCCACATGCCAATCAGAGTGACTATATGCAAATTAACCCAACCAAGATGGCGGCTGGCAGCCATGGAGCTGGAGCAAGTAGGAGGCTTGGTTGCCCTGGCGATGGAGGAAGCCAAGCTTCCCCTCTGCCCTGGCCGGCTGTGGCCTCTGCTCAAGGCAACAAAGTTTCAATTATAGGAGATAAATAAATCCCAGATACCTGCTTCCAGCCAGCCTCCACTGGGAGCTTGGGTGGCTGGGGGCCATGGCTAGCCTGCAAACAACCATCAGACCCTCACCCAGGATGGCCACACCCTCATGCGATGAGGGTCCCCACTGGGGGGCTTGGCCAGCCTGCAAACAGCCATCAGCCACTCACCCAGGCTGGCCAGGCATCCCAGCGGGACCCTCACCCTGATCCAGGACACCCTTCAGGGCAAACCAGCTGGTGCCCACCAATGCACCAGGCCTCTATCCTATATAATAAAAGGGTAATATGCAAATTGACCCTAACAGCAGAATGACTGGGAATGACTGGTCAATATGACACACACTGACCACCAGGGGGCAGATGCTCAATGCAGGAGATGCCCCCTGGTGGTCAGTGCGCTCCCACAGGGGGAGCTCTGCTCTGCCACAAGCCAGGTTGATGGCTGCCAGTACAGTGGTGGTGGTGGGAGCCTCTCCGGCCTCCTCCGCAGTGCTAAGGATGTCCAACTGCAGCTTAGGCCTGCTCCCCGCTGGCAAGTGGACATCCCCCTAGTGCTCCCAGGCTGCCAGAGGGATGTCTGACTGTCAGTTTAGGCCCAATCCCCCAGGGAGTGGGCCTAAGCCAGCAGGTGGACATCCCCCGAGGGGTCCCAGACTGCGAGAGGGCACAGGCCTGGCTGAGGGAGCCCCCCCCCCCCCCGAGTGCACAAATTTTTGTGCACTGGGTCTCTAGTATATAATATGTATATTCAGAGAGACATAAAGCAAATGTAAAATGTTAGCATTTGGATAATCTGGAAAAAGACTATATATAGTTTTTTGTACTATTTTTGCAATTTTTTGTGTGTCTGAAATTATGTCAAAATAAATAGTTCTTGGTCTTTTTTTAAGTAAGGGATTACTGGGCCACTTAAAACTTCCTTCTTGAGAAGAAAATGTCAGGCTCCTAGTAGAGAAGAAGCAACAAGGAGGCAGACAAAGCATTCTAGGAATTTTTTTTCTTTTTTTTTAATATATATATATATATACTGATTTTTTTACAGAGAGGAAGGGAGAGGGACAGAGAGTCAGAAACATCAATGAGAGAGAAACACTGATCAGCTGCCTCCTGCACACCCCCTACTGGGGATGTGCCCACAACCAAGGTACATGCCCTTGACCGGAATCGAACCTGGGACCTTTCAGTCGGCAGGCCAATGCTCTATCCACTGAGCCAAACCGGTTAGGGCAGTCTGAGTAAATTTCCAATTCTGTTTTAATGATAGACCTCCTCATGTTTAAAAATAGACTGCATTACTAGCCACTAACTACATTTTGTTGTATTTTCTTCTCACAGTTTTTATATCCCTCTGCATACACGTATCTAAGATGTAAAATTTGTATATCTTTTAATTCAAGAATCCCCCATTAGAAAGTGACACCAAGCAAAAATTATAATTACACAAACATGTATTGTCGGTATGTTTATCACAGTATTGCTTATAATAGCAAAAGGGGAAAAGAATAGGACTAATTTAAATGTTCTTACAAGAGAAATATGATGAGTTCTTCTGTCTGCATATGAGCTACAAGAAGTAGGGATTGCAATTAAAATACATGTACCTTTTTAGAATACGGCATGAACTAAAATGTTTAATACTTACTTTAAAGGATGTGAATCTAGTGGTCATCAGTTTTAATTTATCCAGTATCAATTCTCCAGTCTTTAGTTAACGGCACTCTCAAATTGGTTTTGAGAAACAAGCAGTCCGCCAAAGGATATAGTCTTGAAGAGCATTTCTATGAAGGTGCTGCACACCCTGATCAAGAGATCAAGAGGTGAGCATGTTGTGTATTCCTAAACTACTCCAATTTCTTCTCTCTCTCTCTCTCTCTCTCTCTCTCTCTCACACACACACACACACATGCACACACATGCACACACACATGCACACACATATTCAGGGCACATTCATCTAATAGTACCCTAAAGAAAATAGAATATCTGCTTTTCTCTCTAGATCACTAAAGAGACTCTACTTTTGAGTTAAAAAAAAGAAAGACTAGTTTATCATCTGTCCTTTGATTTTGTGAGCTATCTCATGCCTATGCAATAATTCACGTATATCTTCATTTATGCTCTGTAATTTAAGATTCATTTCTGTAGATTGCAACCGAAGAAAGCTAACAGAAAAAGAAAATGAACAAGTGAATGAATGGAATAATGAACTACCAAACACCAAGGAGGTACACATCAGAGATTACTAAAAAGTAGATACATTACAATACATAGAGGCAAGTTTAAAAAAAATAGAGGAGCACAAATGGATTTAGAAAAAATAAAATTTAGCTAGCATTTCCCCTAATCTCTTGATTTATGAAGCTTTCTTTAAAGGCCTTTAGTTTTTATGAAGTTAGAATGAGATTTTCTGGCAAAAGCTCATTTGCCTATTTAATTAGTAATTACTAATCCCAAAGGTTAATGTGGAATTGCTATTAATTTTATTTTAAGCTTGATATTCTTCTATAAAGGACAAAACCAATGCATATATTCAGATAATAATCATTAGCTTAACTATTCTAAGCAAGTGAAATATTAAATAGCTATAGCATTTAAAAATGAAATAATATTTATATTCTCACATTAATTTTTTCTATTCGTATTTTATTTCCTCAGAGAATGGTGGAAAAGTGCTCATTTTGAAAGATGTTTCAACCTCACATCATCACTAAATTTCCACAGTATGATTAGAGCATAATATTAGGGCAAATCGCAGAAATAAACAACTTGATCTCATCAATGAAACCCTTTTGCACAATATATGTGACACTTTTCCCCAACTTTTAAATAGTTTTAGGGTAGGTAACTTTTGCTGAAAGAGTTACCATTACATCTAGGTTTACATTAGAGTTGTAATTTTAGAGAATGTCAGAGCAAAGAGTTTAGAGATAAAATGTGTAGGCCAAACACATTTGTGGTTACCAAATTACTAGTTGGATGTGTGGGCAGAATTATGGTATCTAAAATGCAACATATCCTCTAATTATCACACAATTCCTGATTGAAAGTGTAGGGGAAATCGATCCAGTTTCAACTGAAGCATCTTGTCATGAACTGTAATGAGTAATGGAGAGACCAACTTGGAGGACTGCCTTTGTAGATACCTTCTGAGACAGGGGTTGGGGAAACCCAAAAGCAGTTGCCCACCCTGGAACTAACTCCTCCCTCCTCTACAGGTGCACCAGAAGAGGGACTCTTACTTGCATGGTCATGTTTCTTTTCCTCCACTGGTTGCATTTCAACGGGCCCTAGAGAAAAAAAAATAATTCAAGGAGTCCAATCTATGGCTAACCTTTGTGCTAGGCTTCCACTAAGCATTCTCTTAAGAACATAATCATTTGAAAATCAAAGTACATTCAAATGATTATATTCTACTACCTAAAATATATCTGTTACCACAAAGCTCATGCTGTTGACTATAAAAGAAAATACACATTTTTTCATGGCTTGGGAATGAGTATACTTACTTTTCAGTCTGAAATCATCTCGGACTGACATATTTACATTGTAGAATATGTGGTAGATTTTGAAAAAGGAGTTATCCTGTGTGATGTGGAGAAAGGATTTTCCAGGTTAAATTTTAAAGGTGTCTCTCTTGTATTTGACATGGGTAATTCTAGTCATAATTTAATGCCTATCAGTCAGGGTAAGTGTCTATCCACTTACCAGATGACTGTGTGTGTGTTGCATGCAGACAAAACCATAAACATAATACAGAATCAACAAATTGTCAGACTTCTATTAAAAATAGCTCATGGCTATAATTTATTGACCTCTTGTTATGAATATATTATCTAATTTGATTCAGATTTGATATTTACTTTCATTTTGCCCTCATACTTGAAACTGGCATATCTGAGACCCCATGTATCCATTCTATGGCTCAAAATCTCCAAGGTTCACTCCAAATATGCAGTCCAAATATAGACTCCTGACTGCCCCTCATAGCCTATGGTGTTGTTGTTTTTAAATAACACTAAGGGTCAAAAGAAAAACTTTAGTTTTGTACCAATACTTTCAAATTTCCAAAATATATAAAGAACTCAACACCAAACAAACAACCCAATCAAAAAGTAAAAAGAGAACCTGAATATACAGCTCTTCCAAGAAGACATACAAACAGCTTATAGATATATAAAAAGATGCTCAACCTCACTCTCAGTTAGGGAAATGCAAACCAAAACTATGAGATACTACCTCACACCTGTCAGAGTGGCCATTATCAACAAGAAAAGCAATAACAAGTGTTGGATAGGTTGTGGAAAAAAGGAATGTACACTGCTACAACCACCATGGAAAGCAGTCTGGAAATACCTCAAAAAAGGTAAGAATAGAGCTACCATATTACCCAGCAATCCCTCTCCTGGGTATATAACTGAAAAGCTCCAATTCATGTATACACAAAGATGTATGCACTCTTATGTGCATTGCAGTGCCATTCATGGTGGCCAAGACATGGAAATAACCAAAGTGTCCTGTGATGAAGAACTAGAACTAGATAAAAAAAGATGTGGTACATATACACAATACACAATGGAATACTACTCAGCCATAAGAAAGGATGAAATACTGCCATTTGCAACAACATGGATGGACCTTAAGAATATTATGTTAAATGAAATAAGTCAGTCAGATAAAGCTAAGAACCATATGATTTCACTCATGTAGGATATAAAACTAAAACTCGTGAACACAAACAGTGTGGTGGTGGCCAGAGAGAAAGGAGGGGAGAAGGGGATCCTAATATATGACAGGAGAAGATTTGACTTTGGGTGGTGGGCACACAGTGCAATATACAGATCTTGTAACATAGAAACCCACACCCAAACCTATATGATCATGTTGACCAATGTCACCCCAATACATTTAATTTTTAAAAAGTATAGCTCTCCTTTCTTTGGTACTGAAATTACTTGTCATTTTTTCTCACTTCTGAAAAGAAAGAAAGACAAATAGGATACGAAGTAATAAACTATGTTAGACAAAATAATTGGGAGAGTATAAAAAATACATGATGATACAGAGGAGGAGCAAAGGGAGGGAATGGAAAAGAGGTGATTCATTAAATTATGTTTAACACCAGCCAAAAGCCAACCACATTAGTCAATAACCCAGGGTTTGGTGATTTCACTAAGACTGATTTATAGTCTAGAACAGTATCTGGAATATAGTTAGTCCTCAATAAATATTTACTGAATGAGCAAATGAATAAATAAATAAAATGTTTACTTATTTATTTAATTAATGTTTATTGAACATCTATTGTGTGCCAAGAAGTGTTCTGGACAAAACAAAAATTCCTGACCTCATTACATTCTAATAAAGGAAAGTAGACAATAAAATAAAAAATATAAGTTAATCTTAAAGCATGTTAGGTGGTTATTAATGTAAGAGCAGAATAAAGCAGGGAAAGTTTGTGGGAAGCATTTATAATTTTAAGTAGGGAGGTCAAAAAAGCTTTGTCAGAAGAATTTCAAGGAAGTCAGTGTGCTGCAGCTGAGCGAGCAATAGTAGCAGAACGTACTGTACGAGATGAAGTCAGAGAGGGACCAGGTCATGGGGATTTTAAGCCATTAAATTGACTCTAGATTTTATTCAGTGAAAAAGGACCCATTAAAGGGTTTGGAGCAAGGACTGATATGATTTAAATTATGTTTCATAGGATCACCCTGGCTGCTATATTGGTAATAAAAACAAGGGACTAGAAAAAGCAGAAGCAAGAAAACCACTGCTAAGGATATATTTTCAAAGAAGAGATAATAATATTTGCTGACACATTGGATATGGGATGTGGGAGAAAGAATAACTCCTGGATTTTGGTCTATACCTGCAGTGTGGACTTGCTGTTGCCTGAGCAGATTTTGGTGGACTGGAAATCAGGTGTTTTTTGTTTTTTTTTAAATATATTTTATTGATTTTTTACAGAGAGGAAGGGAGAGGGATAGAGAGTTAGAAACATCGATGAGAGAGAAACATCGATCAGCTGCCTCCTGCACACCCCCCACTGGGGATGTGCCCGCAACCAAGGTACATGCCCCTGACCGGAATCGAACCTGGGACCCCTGAGTCCGCAGGCCGACGCTCTATCCATTGAGCCAAACGGGTTAGGGCAGGAAATCAGGTGTTTTATTTTACACATGTTAATTTGAAGATGCAATTAAACACCTAAGTACTGATGTGTGGTAGGCAACTGCATTTGTGTGTCTGAGGTTCTGGGAAACAGTCTCGGCTGAAGTTACACATTTCTGGGTCATTAGTGTTATTTAAAGCCATGAAACTATATAAGCTCTTCCAAGACTTATTTATTGACTAGAGGCCTGGTGCATGAATTTGTGCACCAGTGGGGTCCTCCCACCTGGCCTGCGGGATTGGGCCAAAACCAGTTCTCCGACATCCCTCGAGTGGTTCCGGATTGTGAGAGGGCATAGGCCAGGCCGAGGGACCCCAGTGGTGTACAATCGGGGCTGGGGAGGATGGGGGAGGTTGGCCAGCGGCTCCAGGGCATGTCTGGCCCATCTCTCACTAAGTCCTGATCAGCCGGACCCCAGCAGCAAGCTAACCTACCAGTTGGAGCGTCTGCTCCCTCGTGGTCAGTGCACATCATACTGAGCAGTTGAGCGGCCTTAACATATCATTAGCATATCACGCTTTGATTGATTGAATGGGCAACCAGTGGACCTTAGCATATTAGGCTTTTATTATATAGGATAGGAAAGAGGAGATCTAAGAATTAAGTATGGAAACATTCCAACCTTATGAGACCCAGGTGATGAGGAGGTATTAGCAAAGAATACAGAGAAGAAACATCCAGTCAAGTAGAGACTGTGGTGCACCAAAAGTCAAGTAAAACAAATGTTTCTCATTCCCCTATTTGGGATTGGTAGGAGTTGATTCTTTTTAAAATATATATATATATATATATATATATATATATATTTTATTGATTTTTTACAGAGAGGAAGGGAGAGGGATAGAGAGCTAGAAACATCGATGAGAGAGAAACATTGATCAGCTGCCTCCTGCACACCCCTTACTGGGGATGTGCCCGCAACCAAGGTACATGCCCTTGACCAGAATCGAACCTGGGACCCTTCAGTCCGCAGGCTGACACTCTATCCACTGAGCCAAACCAGTCAGGACAGGAGTTGATTCTTGAAGTTTATTCATTCTTCCTGTGAACAATTATTTTGACTAGGTACTGTGCTAGGCACTGTAGATATAGAGATGAATGACTTCCAATCCCATGTCCATGAGAAAAGATATGAATAAACAAGTCACAGTGTGATGGAAAAAGCCTGTGACAGAAATAGACAAAGACTGCTTTGGAAGTCAGAGGAGGGGCATCTCAATCACATGGGTGGACCTGAGGCCTTGACTCAGAGAAGATTCCAGCTAAGTGAGGAAAGCAGGAAGAGGAATTTCTAAGATTAGTTTCTGTCTCTCTTACTTGTGTTTTTTGTATGAATATGTTACTTTACTGGGTTATTTTCTTCTGTTTTATTTAGTTGATGCTATGTTTCTTCTCTGAATCTTAATGCTTGACTTTAACTTAAATTATTTTATTCCATTTACATAACTGTTTTTTGGGGTATTTTACAGCTATGATATGTTCTTTATTTTGACCAATTTTTATACCTGAAAACTATTTTCATACTCTCTTTTTAAACTTGTTTTTGTAAAATACTTCTTCCTTAGAAACTCTAATATAGCCTAATCCAGTGATGGCGAACCTATGACACGTGTGTCAGAGGTGACATGCGAACTCATTTTTTTGGTTGATTTTTCTTTGTTAAATGTCATTTAAATATATAAAATAAATATCAAAAATATAAGTCCTTGTTTTACTATAGTTGCAAATATCAAACAATTTCTATATGTGACATGGCACCAGAGTTAAATTAGGGTTTTTCAAAATGCTGAGATGCTGAGTTCAAAAGGTTTGCCATCACTGGTCTAGTCCATAGTTATGGCACAAACAAAACACAGTTCTAAGTCTAGGTAACCCCAAGAAATGTGATGATTTTTATGAATATGTTAAGAAACCAAATTCCAAAAGTTTGGAAATAGAAACAATACCAGTGGAGAAAATATCAAATACCACAGTTTTCTCTTCTCATATCCATTTTCTCAAAAACAATCATAACGCGCTAGCTAGCCAGATCTGTAGTACAGACAAATGTATTATTTCTATATTTGGTGAATTCAAGTCTAACTTGCCCCGTGATTTTGTTTGTTATTTTGTTTTTTTAAATACACTTTGCAGGGAAACCTCCTACCAATAGGTGGCGTTTGGACTTTAGAAAAATATTAAGCACAGGTATATCTTGACCCAGAAAACAGTACACATTGAGTCACTTAATTTTCTCATTTTAACATAACTTGCCAAGACATTATCTAATGTGTGGTTAATGCCATCACTGTTTTGCATATCTGTCTGGTGAGCATTAACATATCTTGCAACAGGAATAAAATGATGGGTTAAATATTTTTATATCATATCCTTACATTAGTAACTAACTTATTCACAATGTTCTTCCAAACAACTTCATTTTCAGGAGAGATGGAAAAAGGATGATATAAGATTTGAAATTAAAAATATACAAACAAGCTGCTTGTATATGATTTTATGTGAAGTAATAGAGATTTAAGAGATCTACTGGTAAACTATAGAAAAGAATATAACATCGTAAAAAGCCCAAAGTAACTGAACCAACTTTGTTTATATATTGAAATTCTCTCCAAAGGTATATAACAAATAACTTATTTGTGAAGCTGTCTGTGTTTTTTCGAGATTAAAGAAAATAATGGTGTTATAGAGAGCTACAACAATGGTATTTAGAAAGGACTGGGATGACTTAAAGAAAATAAATGCAGCTGAGATGGCAGTTCATGTGGATATAAATTAAGTTAGTAAATCAAATCTGTTGCAAGAGTGTTCTTTAAACAATGCAACCATAAAAATACAGTTTTACTCACTATAACCTTTTACAGAGAACAACAAAATCATGATGTTTAGCCAATCGATCTGTTGTTCCACAGAAATGTTTTACTACATAGAGAAGGCAGTTGATTTATTGTAAAATCATTGAATAAACTGAGGAGTAGATTTTTAAAGTTCCTTCCATACACCAACATGTTGCTCTGAGTTAATTTACCAATCTCCATATAAACTGTTTGGAGATGCTTGAGATGGGAAGTCACTTCTGGCCTATGATAGGAGAGGTTCTAATTTGTTTTGCTTTTTCCAGGGAGAAAGCTAATCATGAGATGGAACTATATTATTTTTTCATATTGCATTATTATCATTCTATCTAATAATAGCCAAACATTCTAATTAACTGTACCTTCCCTATGCCTCCCATTGGCTAATCAGTGAGATATGCAAATTAACCACCAACAAAGATGGCAGCTAATTTGCATACTGCAGGCAGGCAGCACCAGTGCAAGTCACCATCCAGGCACCCGTGGGCGATGCCAGAAGCCGCTTGCCTGCAGCCCTGGACCGAATCCGGTCCTAGGCCGCAGGCATGCCGGCCCTGCAAGCCCCAGGAGCCGCCTGCCTGCCACCCAGGACCCAATCCCGGTCCCAGGCCACAGGCACGCTGGCCCTGCAAACCCCAGGAGCCGCCTGCCTGCTGCCCAGGACCAGATCTGGTCCCTGGCTGCAGGTAAGTCCAGCCTCGCAAGCCCCAGGAGCCGCCAGATATGGCAGTAACTCTATCAGTAAGTACTCTAAAAGTCAGTGGCATAAATGCACCAATTAAAAGACAGATTATGAGGGTGAATCAAAAACAAAACCCACTTTAAATATAAAGACACATATAGATTAAAAGTAAATGAATTAAGCTGCAGCCTGTTTTGCTCAGTGGATAGAGCATTAGCCCTTGGACTGAAGGGTCCCAGGTTCAATTCCAGTCAAGGGCATGTACCTCAGTTGCTGGCTTGATCCCCAGTCCCTATTAGAGCATGTGCAGGAGGTAACCTATCAATGTGTCTCTCCCTTTCCCTTCACTCTCTCTAAAATTCAATGGAAAAATATCCTTGGGTGAAGATTAACAAAAACAAAGTAAATGGATTAAGTAACATTAAAGAGATTATAAAAAAATATATTCTAAATTTTGTTAGTTGTATAATGATTATGTTTAAGTTATTAAAACCTAAGAAATTGGGTGAAGGGTACATATAATATGCTGTAGTATTTTATAGTTTTTTTTACATGTATGAGATTATTTCAAATAAAATATTAAAAAATTAAAAATTAATAAAATATTAATTGAAATGTATCTGCATTACATGAAAAATCTCCTAATTGCTTCTAGCACAATTTATTAAATTGTTCTAAAATTTACAAGGGTTCAATTAAAAAATATCTTAATTCTAAATGATATAATAGAAAATATATAATAGTGCATTTATAAGCACTTATCTGAAAATAAAAATTTAAAGAAGTGAATTTAAAGAAGGGATTAGCCAAAGAAAACATATGCACAACCCGTGGACACAGACAACAGTATGGTGATGGCCAGAGAGAAGTGGGGCGCAAGTGCTGGGTAGAGGGAGCAAAAGAGGGGAAATAGGGATATCCTATATAATAATAATAAAAGGAAAATATGCAAATTGACTGAATGGCAGAATGGTCGGTTGCTATGATGCGCACTGGCCACCAGGGGGCAGACGCTCAATGCAGGAGCTGCCCCCTGGTGGTCAGTGCACTTCCATATGGGGAGTGCCACTCAACCAGAAGCTGGCTCATGGCTGACCAGTGCAGTGGTGGTGGCAGGAGCCTCTCCCACCTCCATGGCAGCACTAAGAATGTCCAACTAACGGTTTAGGCCCTATCCCTTGGGGGCCTAAGCCTTTAGTTGTACATCCCCCAAGGGCTCCCTGGCTGCCAGAAGGATGCTGACTGCAAGCTCAGGCCTGATCCCCCGGGGAGTGGGCCTAAGTCAACAGGTGGACATCCCCCAAGGAGTCCTGGACTGCAAATGGGCGCAGGCCGGGCTGAGGGACCCCCCCAAGTGCACAAATTTTTGTGCACTGGGCCTCTAGTTCTAAATATAATACACTATTTTACAGTTTATAGACTATTACAAAACATTAACAATTAGAGATAGCATCTACACTAATAAAAGAGAAACATGCAAATTGGTGTCACGCTATACCCACCAGCCAATCAGAGCGACTATGCAAATTAACCCAACAAAGATGGCAGTTAATTTGCATATGCAGGCCAAGCCTCTCTGCGGTTGGACCAAAGGCCTGGGTCCTGGATGCCGGAGGAAAACCGGTGCTGGCAGCCAGGGTAAGGAAGGCCTATTGCGCAAATCTTCGTGCAAGGGGCTTCTAGTTCACTTATAAAACAGGCAACCTGGACATGGATTTGGACTGGTTCATGTCCACAAGATGTAACTCTTCTGATGTATTGGTTAGGACTCCTTTGGTTGCATCTGATGAAGATAACTCTAGCTAATTTAATCTAAAAGAGGGATTGATTAGAATCAATGACTTGTAGAAACTACTGGTGGTACAAATATGGATGATTCTTTTCCAATTAAGCTCTCAGGCTACTCTCTGTGCACATTAGTAGGAAATCCAATTTCTCTTTGAAGGAATGCTCTACTCTGTGAATTGGGCTTCCTCCATTCATACCTGTTTCCAAAAGCCAGATAGGGGAAGAGTTGGGGAGGTGGGTCATTTTGTATTATGCCCCAACTGAAAAGTGACAGCTTAGGTCAGTTGTCCATCTGACAGCCAATGCCCCTTTGCCTGTTACACCATCATTGGTGATCCAACTCCTGCTTCATGCAACATGCTTGCATATTTGGGATCTTTAGGTAAGAAGATTCTTTAAATTTTCACTCATATGCTCAGCCATTGCTTCCAGGCAAAGCCACATGCTGGAATGTATAGGTCTAGGGGAGCACCGAGCCTTGCAACATGCTGCTCCAGAATGCCATTCCTTATGAGCTCAAGGTGTTGGCACTGTTTCTAGAACAAACCCTTCCTATCTTCTTGGTGAGTTTCATTTAGGAGTCTTTGAGATCCTATCCTTCCATTGGAACTCATGTGGGACCATCACCACCCATCAGAAAGCCTCTAGTTATATTAAATTTCAAAAGTGTATGAACTGCAATCTCAAGCACTTTCTTCCACGGGGCACCTTGCTTCTTCAGCCTGCTTCTAGGGATAGCACCTAGAGGAGCAGCCTTGATTGGCACACATGTTCTTTGTCTCTCTGTTCGAGGTCTTTGGTGTCTTGTCTTACATTTTCATGATTAAGAGGTAGTACTCAAGTGTTTTTGGAAAAAGTCAGAAAAAAATCTACTACCAAGTGATTTTCTATGTCTACATAGATAAAGGAGTAATGGCTGGCAGCTTTTCATTTAAAAACAAACAAACAAATGTGTGTGCGTGTTTCTATGTTTTTAAATACCCCTCTACCAATGGATAACGGGTTGATTTATGGGACCCAGAGTCAGAGATGCAACCAGGCCTCTAGCCAGGCATTTGAACGATGTCAATACTATCTTTGCATTTTCCCCACCCTCTCTGCAGGCCAGGATTTTCTATCCATTCTATGCGACCTGGTTATTAGCATCTGATTTTTAATGTTTCTCTGTACCTACCCCCAATATGAATTCCATCTTGGTTTCAGTCCTGAATTCCTAAGAAACTATGATTAGTCTGGCTTAAGTGAGTTGTCCACTTGAATTCCAATTGTTGTGACCAAAGGGTCAAGGACATATAATATCTGGTGATTGCCAGTCATTCAGAACTTTTTTTCTTTCTTTTTCATTCAAAACTTTTAATTAAAGGACAGATCCAATCCTTAGGGCTGTCATGTTCAACTGTTTAGGTTGTTAAATATTCAAGAGCATCACATCAGAACACTATGCACATCACAAATATCTTTTTTTTATATTTTTGTAACAGTGTCAGTAGTTTTACTGTAACTGTTGAATTTAAAGATAAATTATTTCCATATTTATATTGACAATTTCTGACCATGGTAGTCTTGTTCCTAGAAATGAATATATTATGACAATTTTATAACCAATGGAAATAAAGTGTGTTACTCTAAGACATATTAAATATTATATAATTATGTATACATATACACATAATATTATATCACATTAACTTTGAAAGAGCAAATGTCTAATTTTATAAGTTCCCTATGAATATTAGAACATGGCTACATTTGTATTCTATATTTTAGTTCATTTAATTTTCCATTTATTTACTAGTGGTATTATTGAGTTCTTTAGTTAAGTTTACAAGTTTTTTCATTATGAATCACTATCCAATAAGCAATATCTATGTGCCTTCAAAAACCTCTAAAGTAAGTATTTCAACATATAAACTAGAGATTACCATAAAATGAGCCACAAAATAAACAACAGTTGATTATTTTTTATAAAAATTTTACCAATACAAAAATTAACTCCTAAAAAACTCAGCAACTTATTACACAAGTATATTTGAAATTGTTTTGAATGATAAAGTGCTGAATAGTTACTAGATATACAAAAAGTTTTTTTTAATCATGGCCATAAAAAACAGAAAGCTACTATAAAGGAAAACAAAACCGTTATAATTACTCAATGAAATTTTGGAGAGGAAAAGGTAGAAAAAAAAGAAAAGTACTTTAGAGTGCCTAATGTGTGCGGATTGTGGCCACAGTTGGGGTACAGATGAAGCATGGGCAATGTACTGGTGAAAGCCTTCCCTACAGAATTTCAAGGAAAACCAGGAACAAAAAAATTACAAAGAACATATTACACCCAGCATACTTTCTGCTGACCCAGGTACAGAGCCTACATAGTAATATATGTTCTAAAAGATAGTACCAATATGACATTTTCAGAAATTTATTCTGAAAACAAAATCTTCAAGATAGTGAAAAACCATTGCATCCTGTTTAGTTCATTATCTCTGATAATTATGCAATTTTAAAAATTATTTTGAACTCCAGGGATGTGAAAATCATCTGAGGATTGAGACTAATTATACAATTGTTGGCAGCATCACAGCATTTTTGTAAACAATCAAAGTGAAATACTCAGTAACAATAGTAGTGTTTTTAGTTGAAATCAGTTTTGTGGATATCATTATCAATGATAAAAAGAAGACATTATTTACTAATGATAAAAATACTGAGAGGCCTTTTTGAACCCATAATATATAATTCAGTTTTTGGCAAGATAGTACCCATCATCCAGAACATCATCCAAGAAATTTTGTGCACTATAATGAAACTTTTTATGTAGCAGAAACCAAAGCAAAATTTGAAAGCATCATGGAAGAACCTCTACGCATAACATAAATATTGAGAATAAATGATCTTGCACATTATTTAGGGGATGAAATACAAAACCAGATTTTGGAGAAGGGTTTTATATATTTTTTTGGCAAATAAATAAATAAATAATAGACTAGACTTAAAAAAGAATAGATCTAAGCCAAAAATATTTTAGAAACTTGGGATTCTAAAGCGTATTGATTTGAAAACATGGAAAACAATGATTTACTACAACAGATCCTTAAAACAATTCTAAAGCACTCTAAATTTTTCATTCTGTAACAATGAGGCAAAAAGCTCTTTTAGTATCACTTAGGTTTTTAAAATATTTTTATATGTTTTTATTGATTTCAGAGAGAGGAAGGGAGAGAGAAAGAGGGATAGAAACATCAAAAATGAGGAAGAATCATTGCTGGGCTAATTCCTGCACTTCCACTGCTGGGTATCAAGCCCACAACCTGGGCATGTGCTCTGCCTGGGATTTGAAGGGTGCCTTCCTGGTTCATGGGGGTCAATGCCCAACTGCTGAGCCATACCAGCAAGGCACTTAGTTTTTTTAAAAAGTATTTTTAAACATTATCCAAAGGTCATATAATTACTGCTCCTTGGCTTCAGTGAAATAATGAAATGTTTTGAAAACACATTTAATAAACACAATTGTAGAACCATTGCAGAATCCACAATGAGAAATTCAAGTCATTTTCATTGGGCCATGAAAACTCAATTAGATGCAGTGTGTGCTCTTATACAAACTGTTGGTGATATTAATAAAGATGTAAATTATAGAACATGGGCCAAAAGTATTGCAAAATTGTCTTTTTTGTATTTATTTTCTAAGTAATAATTTGGCTCAATGTTTTAAGTGAAATGATGCATAAACCAAAATTCAATATGTATAATGTCCTTGAAAGCATCAAAGTGATTCACAATTTTAAAAAATTATATAGAAGTGATAGTACTTACAAAGTCTAAATCATTAACGTCAAACAAATTGTATCTTTACATTGATACCAATTTCTCCAACATAGGAAATACTAGGACAAGGAAGACTTTATCTGAATGAACCTCACACCCCATGATCAGTTCACAATTTAAAATTAAATTTCAAAATCAGTGTCTTCTAATTTTACGTAAAAAAGTGCTATGTTGGAAAAATAGATCTATGATTATAAAACTTTCATGGACTCTTTAATATTTTGTGACATTATTTTGAAGAATTATGATCAAATTAATAATTTTAAAAGGACTCAGAATGAGTGAGTGCTCTGCTGTGGTTTCTACCTGAGAGGACAGTGAGAACCTGATCACACCCAGAGAGGTTAGGTTTGTAGGAAGAAATCTCTGGATAAGCTGTCAAAGAGTAACTCTGAGATTAGTTTAAAACATTGAGGATTTACTCATATAGAAGAAAACACAAAAGCTAGTACAGAACTCATAAAAGCAAAAGCCACAAAGATTTACCAGAAAAAAATGGTTAGTTGGTTTAAATAAAAACTTGGCATGTGAGTTCAGAATTGGTTGATTGGTGTAGACCAGTTGTTGAACTTCAAATGTCTTTGTATATTTTTTAAAGAAGAATGCTACAAGAGAGACTGTTGGATCTAGTAACCATTTCTGTACAGAAATAGCATAAGTGAGCATTGAAGCAGTTTATAAAGAGTCTCATTTTCTATGGAAGTAAAACATATGATTATTTTATAATAAACTACAATATATCTTGTAACTTTGGGTTTCTAATTTTTTCTTTATTTTATTTTCATAACCATTTATCTCCCCTATACCCTTTTTCACTTCCACCCAACCCCTTCCTCTGAGTTTCTAATTTTTGTGATTAAAATTTTAATGTTTTATAATTTTGTTTACTAGTTCTACTTGTATAATTTGCATAAAAGTCATTTTATATTTGTTTAACTTGCTATTATATCTTAAAATATACTAACTTTAAGTCCTGGCCAGGTAGCTCAGTTGGTTAGAATGCCATCCTGATACACCAAGGTTTTCGGTTTGATCCCCAGTCAGGGCACATACAAGAAGAAACCAATGAATGCATAAATAAGTAGAACAACAGATCAATGTCTCTCTCTCCCTCTCAAATCAATAAATACAGTTTAAAAATTATATATACTAATTTTAAAAATTTTTAGTTAAGTTCAAGGAAGCCTTTTCTAATTCACATTTAAAGCATTATTTTGGCTGTTAGTGGTTCTGCTGATTGATATATTCTCCATAGAAAATAGACTTCAGAAAGATTTTAAGAATTTTCATGGAAACAATCAAAGTGTCCATCGGATGAATGGATAAAGAAGATGTGCTATATATACAATAGAATACTATTTAAAATGGAATATTTTTAAAATTTATTTTTATTGTTGAAAGTATTACAGATGTCCCATTTTTTCCTCATTGACCCCCTCCACCCTGTACCCACCCCTCCCAGGCCTTCACCACACTATTGTTTGTGTCCTTGGGCTATGCATATACGCACGTAAGTTCCCCAATTAATCTCTCCCCACGCCCTCCCTTCCCTGCCTTCCCTCTGAGATTCATCAGTCTGTCCCATGTGTCTATGTCTCTGGACTTGTTTTGTTCATCAGTTTATTTTGTTCATTAGATTCCACATATGAGTGAGATCATTTGATACTTGTCTTTCTCTGACTGGCTTATTTCCTATAGCATAATACTCTTTAGGTCCTTCCACGCTATCTCAAAAGGAAAGAATATATGCACCCTAATGTTCATAGTAGCACAATTTACAATAGGTAAGATCTGGAAACAACCCAAGTGCCCATCAGTAGGTGAGTAGATAAAAAAGCTGTGGTACATATACATCATGGAATACTATGCAGCTATAAAAAAGAAGGATCTCTTACCCTTAAATGGAATCTTGTCATTTGCTACAATATGGATGAACCTTGAGCTAGTTATGTTAATTAAATAATTCAAAGACAAGTACTGTATGATCTCATTTATATGTGGAATCTAAAAAATAAAACAGGCAAACAAAACAAAAGTAAACAAACTTTAAAGAGAAGGGATTAGTGGTTGCCAGAGGGAAGGGTGGTGGGTAAAAGGGGTAAAAAGATACAACCTTCCCATCTATAATAATAAAAGCATAATATGCTAATTAGACTGGATGTCCTTCCAGACAACCTTCCAGATAAGCCGGGGCTGCAAGGGAAGCCGGGCCCGGGTGCCAGAGGGAAGCTGGTGCTGGCAGCTGGGGGAAGGAAGGCCTACTCTTGCATGAATTTTGTGCATCAGGCCTCTAGTTATAAAATAAATGTCATGGAGGTGTAATGTACAGCATAGTGACTATGGTTAATAATACTGTATTGTATACTTGAAAGTCTGAGTTGTCCAAGAGAATTTTTTTAGATGGTGGAAATGTTCTATATCTGTGCTGTCCAATATGATAGCCTTTGGCCATCTTTGGTTATTGAACACTTGAGTTTATTTAATTTAAATTTAAATGTAAATAGTCACATGTGGCTAGTGTTTTTCATAATGGATAGTGTAGCTCTAAGTTACCCAATGGATAGGGGAGGGAGAAATTTCTTCAGGGAGGAGAAATTTCTATAAGGCTTTATAGAGTAAGTTTATAGGAAAACATTTTAACTCTGTTGTTTTTTTATTTCACTTAAAGGAGTACATTAAACAATGAGTAGCAATGGCATTTTAAATATCTTAACTGAATGATGATGGATATTATGAAATTAATTTTCAATTGCCTTTGACCCTGAGATGCTACTGCTGACTTGATTACCACATTGGCCATGGAGACAAAGAAAGGAGAAAGAAAAGACACTCGTGGGTGGTTACAGAGCAGAGCAGTGGGGCCCTTTCCTGTGTGTGCTCTATTAGGCCAATTTCCTAGCCAGCCCATTTGTATAATCTACACTAATAAAAGAGAAACATGCAAATTGGTGTCACTCCACTACATCCACCAGCCAATCAGAGCAACTATGCAAATTAACGCAACAAAGAGGGCGGTTAATTTGCATACGCAGGCGCGGAGTGAAGACTGAAGACAACTGAAGATGGAAGCGGCCACGTAGCTGGAGCAGCAGGAAGCTTGGACTCCGCTCAAGGAGTGGCTGGGGGCCTGGGTCGCCAGGGGCAACCCAGGCTTCCAGCCCACCCTGGGCTTCACTCAAGGAGGGGCTGGGGCGACCCAATCTTCCAGCCAACCCTGGCCTCCACTCGAGGAGCTGGAAAAATAAAAGGAGTGGCTGGGAGCAGCTGGAGCGGAGAAGCCAAGCCTCGCTGCTGCGGTCAGACCAAAGGCCTGGGTCCCAGGTGCCGGAGGAAAACCTGTGCCAGCAGCCAGGGGAAGGAAGGCCTATTATGCGAATCTTCGTGCAACGGGCCACCAGTTCTATATAATGTCTTGGTTTCTTGAAATTATTTTCTTTAGTGTTTTTGTTTAAGAAAAACAAACTAAAACAAAATATAAATGATCTTTGTCAAAGCCTCACTGTGTATCTTTCCAAGATTGCAGTGAATCCTCTGGCAACTAATGGCTATGTGCCTAGCACATGGGAGGTATTCAATACACATTGTTACATACATTCAAGATTAAATTTTATTCCTGAAGAAAGATCAGTTTTTACTGTGACATCCTAAATTGGAAGTTTAGACCAAAAGCATTCTCTCTCTCATTTATCATCTTTATTTCAAGCTTGCAAATATGATATTTTTCAGCACTGTTGGAAGCTACAACAGAGATTGGCTCACCTCCCAGCCAAGAGGTAAATCTAGTGTTTGATAATGTAGGTTACTCAAGGCCATTGACTCCTTCAACTAAATATTTTCTGAAGTTGTTAAATTTTTTTTATCATATATTAAAATAAAACCTGAAAAAATCAGTTACAATCTCATTGTAAAGTTTCCATAAGGCATATCAAGGGTGAGTTATTTCATTTCTGCCATTGACTCATATTATTATTATAATGTAAGAATTTTTACAGCAATTCCATGTTTCCTTTGATGTAGATTGGAATTACCTTTGCATCAGGTGCAGTAACTCTTGAAGGCTGGGCTACGTTCTGAGAACAAGCTTGTTAACTACCCACAGGGAAGTGGGAACACTTCTGCTTTCTGGTCTGTCGTCTGTGATGAGCCCTCCTATGAGCTAGACCCTCTGTTACTTGTTCCTGCAACTGTCTGCACCTCCCATCCCTGCTCTGACACATGTCGCTGCCTAACCCCCTTGCTGACCCAAGGCTTCCTTCAGACCTAATCTTTCAGAATACATGGAACCAACAGCTTCCCATAGGAGAGTTCTCATATGACACAAATCTTTGCTGAAACCACTGTGTGTGCTTCCCAAGACTTTATTCTTCAAAGGCAAAATGAGAAAGAGAAGGAAGAGGAAACAGAGGAAAAGAGGGAGGGAGAGAGGGAGGTAACTTTCTCCCCAGCTAATGTTGAGCAACAGCCTCAGCTCCTTGCAGCCCCAGTGAAAAACAACGGGGTGACTCATTAAACCTCAGTGTACTTAGCTTCTGTGCAAGAGGAATTCACCATGGGGGAAGGATTACCATAGGCCTTTGTAATTGCTGCAGATCTAACAGAAGGACTCCCACACAGCAATTGTCAAATGCTTGTGGATTAACCAGAAGGCAAGTAGAGCATCTCCCCTCTAAATCAGCCTTCACAGGAATCCATGGTTTCATTTTTATCTCTCAAACTGAATAGAAATTTCATTAGGATATTAATGTTCTAATGTAGTTTAGAAATGATTTTAATCTTTGTGATTCATTGAACTAAAATGCAAATCAAGTAGCAGCATTGGTAAATGTGGGAGATAAAATAGTATGGAGCAAGGGAATGAAAGGCAAGCACACCTAAAAAAATAACATTGAATCTCATTGTATTAAATGTCTGTTCTAGATGAAAATGGCATGTTCATGCTCATTCATCACCAATTTTAAAAGCACAAGAAAATTAAGTATCTCTAAAAAAGTGATTTGAAAAGAGCACTTGGAAAGGAGGCTGCAAACTTTTTGACAAACATTTTGTATCGAATGAAAGTTTATTTTTCCTATAAAATGCTCAAAAGTAGTTGGTGATTTATCAAATTCCAAGAGTTAATTTATATTGTGCCAGGTGTTCTACTTTACCATTTCTTTAACTAAAGGCCTATAAAGGATGAAGTTATTTAATTGGCACTTCTTACTCATCAGTATTTGCAAAAATCTCTATAAGACACACCTGATTCTTTTTCTTCTTGCCTACACAAACACAAATATACACCCACTGCGAACACACATATACCTTCAGCAGTATTCTGAGGTCTAATACATTCCAGCTAACTAAAATACACACATGCACCAACACACACATCAGGAAGTCTAGATTGGAGACCTATATTTGCATCCTATGTAAAGAGTTCAAAGTATTTGATTTAACAGTAGACCAATGAAGTTCGGTCTGCATCTCTGAAGTAATCAGAGAATTAATTGTTATAGTTTCCTCGATTACTTAGGAAAATTATCTAACCATAGAGCTCTCTGCTATTATCATTCATTCATTGCCTTTGACTCTTCCTCTGAGTTCTCTCCAGAAAGTAGAGCCTGAGACAAAAAATTATGTGCAGGTAGTTTATTTTGGGAAGTGATCCCAGGGGACAGCACAGGAAGTTCAGGGTAAGAGGCAAACCCTATCTGAGGGTGTGTTCTCAAATGGTTCACTGTTGTGGGCAACTGGAGCTCAATGACACAAGGCCTTTCTGACAAGCCATATAGAGCTTGCCTTAGAATTACCCCCTGAAGAAAGGGTGTATTTATCATCCACCTCCATCTTTCACTGATCTAAAGCTGCTCATTGGAAGCCCAGAGGCTGATGAGAAATGACACATGGTGCCGCAGAATCAGGTTGCTGTCAAGTTATATCTGCAAAACTGGCTGCCACAGAAATGGATGGATTAAACAGTGGGCTGAGAGGTGTTCAATACAATCAGTTAGCATCTACTGAGATGACACTAAAGAGTCTATGGAGAGAGCAAACACACACATGCCAGTACAAAAACAGGTAGAGGAAACAGAGAAAAAGAGCGGGGGGGGGAGATAACAAGGCATAACAAGGATAAGAGGAAACAACACTATCAAAAACTCTCTGTATGGTTGGTTGGCTCAGTGAAATGGCATCACAACTCAACTTCTCCTCTTCATAATGCCATATTTGGTATTAGTAGTATCAATACATAGAATAAATTTAATTTTTTAACATAATTTTTTTGCCATTGTTCTTTCTCAATATGCTATAATAATTTATAGTAAAAGAAATCAAAATTTCTTCTTGTTTTTCATTTTAGCTTCTGTTTAGAATCACCTGTAGCTGATCAGATCTCCATCTGCTCACTAGAACTCCATGTGAATCCTTGTTGCAATCAGCACATCACCTCACTGCCTCTCACATGTGCCATGCTCACCACTGTGTCTGTGCTCTTGCTCACATAGTTCTCTTTTCTCTAGACCCAAATTTTCCCCCCAGTTTATTGAAATTCTGCTCATTCTTTGTGGCCCACTTCACATTACCTCCTCTGTGATTCATTTTCTGACTTCTACTTTCCTTAATTTATTTTCTTTTCTGGAATTATACAGTAACCCTCCCCTATGCTGTGCAGCAGCACATCATTGTGTTTGGGGATTTTATTTACTTATGTGTACACCTTGCTTATTCAAACAAGATGGTAAAGTTTTGGGGCAGAGCCCAATGTTGGTTCTTCTTTGCATTCGCTGAAATATCTCAGTGTACTACTGGGTAATAACTATCCTTATAATCCTGTCCATATATTAAACCATTGAATTTTTACAAATACCTAGTGAGGTGTATGCAATTATTATCCTTGTTTTGCATTTGAGAAAACTGAGTCTTAAATTGAGGAACTGCTTGGAAAGTTGGAAAGTCTGGTCTTGATCTCTTATATGCCAGGCTTTGGTCCTGAACTACTCTGTCACAAGCTTCCTATATTCAAGCAAGTGTAGCGGATATACCAGCATAGACCTAAGTTCCAAAGTATGGGATTTGTTTGTGAAGGCCTGAGGACAAGACGAAACTTCACTCTCCTAGGATACATCATTTATATCTCAGTGGCATGTTTAATAGCAACAACAAGGAAACAGTTATGAGCAATAATACTAGCTAATACATGACTTCTTGCAATCTCTTCTCTGTACTACGTTCAGCATCAAGTCATTCATTTATTCCCCAAATGTGATTTGGCATCACTACACACATTTCAGCCATCATGAGAAACATCAATATCTTAGTCATGTCCCTCAAGGAGCTTACATTGCAAACACAGGCAACATGGAACTAAGGTTTCCTAGAAGAGACGTAATGCTGGAATCATGACTCAGGCATATAGAAATCACAGGTGCCATTAAATTCATCAATGCTCTTTCGCATTTGCTATTTCTGAGATTCAATCAGGGTTTACCAAAGAAGAAAACGCAACAGCCTGAAGAGAGTCTTCGGAAACACATCATGTTCAAATTATCATACATCTGTGGCCTGCTTGTGATGGTGGTGTTTGTGTCACCTCAGGGTATAAAACAGGTCTTGTCCAGTTCTAAATAATAGCTCAAAGCATCCATGGCAAAACAAAACAAAACAGTCTTTGAGATCTGTATTTTGCCTTAAAAATTCATTTAGATTCAGTTTTCCATGTGTGCTTTAAAATTTTTTTTAGAAATTTTAAATTACTACAAAAAACAAATAGATCCCAAATTGAAGTCACACTCAAGTCATTGCTTAATTGGTAATTTGCTGTTTTACTAAATTGTGATTGATTTTGAAAAACAAAACAACAAAAACCAAAGGCCCAAAGGCAACTCACACTGCATGTCAGATTCAATGCCCATGTGAATGCCACTCTTACCATAGTGTCACAGTATTTTTAGATATATATAAAAATAAATGGCAAATGTTTTTTTAAAATATTCATTCTTGTTAGCCATGCCAGCTATTGATGAGGAGAAAGTCCCAGAGCATCACAAATAGTAGGAAGGTCTGATATTTAAGGACACTCTTGGGGAAATTTTGGTAATTGGATCTTTTTGCTATGAGGTTGCATCTCTTATCCATAGCAAGAATTGAAAGGGTATCTGATCCCCTGGTCAGTCTCTTTTTGTGGCTCAGAAATATATACCTTAAGTAACTATTTTAATGAAGAAATATGTCTGACGTTAGTATCCTTCATCTCTAGTACTATAATTTTCATCACAGGTCAATGAACTGAGATTTTTAAATAACTTAAGAGTTTCCATAATCAAGTCTTTTCATTGGATACTCACATTCAGTTTACTTCACCATGATCCTGTCAGAGCCTGTGAAAGCTTTCACAATTTTGCCTTGCAGTTGTTGATTGAGAGTAAGCCCTGAGGGAACAACTGGTACACAATTCAACTCTGCAAACAAATCTCTATCCTGAGGATAAACAATATATTCACACATCTGGATTTTTGTCCTTTTTTCTTGGTGTCGTTTTGGTCAGGATCTTTCCTTTCTCCCAGCTGAACCAATAAACACCTTTCCTGTAGAGCAAGCTTCCAAAATCATTTGTTTTACTTCACATTTGTCATAGAAAATACCAGGCACTTTTGTTTGATTTACCATTTATTTACCATTAATTATATTTACCATTAATTTACTATTTACCAATCTATTTAATGCCATAGCTCAGTCTCTTGACTGGATTAAGTGGCTAATTTAGTAGTGTGTTTATTCACACATAATGCACACACATGGTTGCATGCACAAACATCACTAGAAATGTAATTTCCATTCAGATATATTTCAACAATACTCTTTGATAAAATATACACATTCATTAACCCATTTGTGGATATCCAGGTTTCAAGACAAGAAAGATGACTCGGGTTTATAATAATAGTATGATAATAATAACAGTAATAATTAAAATTTTTCTTTTATAAATTAGTTTAACAATTTATGATTTATATTTATGATCTCCATTGATGTCAAAAGCTTTAAGTTTTCTCTGATCCCTCTGAACCAACAACACAATATTCACTGTTTTCTAATTCTGATAAATGTGACTGGGAACTCCTACCAATATCTGCTTCCCTTCCAGGACTTTGTAGAAACATAGAACAAGACCCTTCAATGCCAATAAATACTTTTTACGTGGCTGTAATGTGCTAGACCCTATTCTAAGTGGTAAGGGCAGAGTGGTAAGAAACTACAATATTTTCTCTTCCACTATGAAATGGTCCTTTCTACCTGGCGGTAGTAATGTGACTTGCTATAGAGAAAAGTGGTTGTTACCCATTGCTTAAAGTCACAGAATCTACAGAAATTTTACCAATTTAATAAAGGTCAATACAAAAAAAGAAACTACTAAATAAATAATATGTCCATACTGTGGAATACTACACAGCAGTTAAAATGAATGCTGTAGCTCTATATGTACCAATATAGAAAGGTCTCAATGACATAATGGTAATACAAAGGTAAGCTTTCAAAAATTCATATAGTATGCTGTCATTTATCCAGTCCAAAGCCATATTAAATAAATGCATAAAAAAATATTGATGAGTTACTTTGGAGAAAATTGGAACTGGGGTGGTATAAGAGGTCTAATTTTATCTGATCACTTAAATTTTCAGAATGAAAACTATATATTACGGGTATAATTAAAAATACATCTTAGACACCTCATGTTCATGGGTTGGAGTATTTAACCTAATAAACAGGTCGATTCTCACCATATTCAACTATAGGTTTAATGCAATTCCTATCAAATACCAGAAAGATTTTTAGCAGATTTAAACAAGAACATCCTAAAATGTATATGAATAACTACCCCATATTGAGAGTTACTATATAACTAAAGTAATGAAGAAGCTATGATTATGGTGGAGGGACAGACACATAGACAAGTGGAACAGAATAAAGAAGCCAGAAATAGACCCATACAAATATTTCCAACTGATGTTTGGCAAAGGTGCAAAAGCAATTCAATGAAGAAAGAATATCCTTTTCAAGATATGGTGGTAAAATAATTGGCCGTCTCTAGGAAAAATAAAATAACCTTAGACTAAGCACCACACTTATACAAATTAACTCAATGTGGACCATGAAATTAAATACAAGATATAAAATACAAAACGTTTAGAAAAAATATAGAGAAAATCTTCAAGATCTAGGGTTAGACAAAGAGTTCTGAAATTTGACACAAAAACATGAGTCCTGAAAGAACTGAAATATGGGACCTCATCAAAATTAACACCTTTTTCTCCATGAAGTCCTATGTGAAGAGGATAAAATAAAAGCTACAGTTTTGGATAAAATATTTACAACCCATACATTTGGTAAAGAACTAGTATCTACGATATATAAAGAACTCTCAAAACTCAAATGTTAAACTTCTCATTTTTCAAACTCATAACAAAACTGAATACCAAAATTACAAAATGAGCAAAATACATCAAAAGACATTTCACTGAGGAGGACATACAGATGTCAAATAAACACTGTGGAAACAGTTATGTAGTTTCTTAATAAATTAAACATGCACCTTCCATATGACCCAACAATTATACTCCCGGGCATTCATCCCAGAGAAATGGAAATTAAGGTTTACACAAAAACTTGTACATGGATGTTCTTAGAAGCTTTATTTATAATACTCTCAAACTGGAAGCAATTCAGATTTACTTCGGAGGGTGAACAGTTAAATTAACCATGGTGCATCCATACCATGGAATTCTAATCAGCAACAAAAAGGACAAACTATTGATTTACATAATGACTTGGATATATCTCAAAGGCATTATGCTGAATGAAATAAGCAAATTTCAAAAGGTTCCATGGTGTATTTTCCACTTTTATAACTTTTTTGGTAATAAAAATATTTTAGAAATGAACCAATTAGTGGTTCACAGAGGTTAGGGAGAGAGAAGTGAAGAAGGAAAGTTAGTGTGGTTATAAAAGCAATGTGGTATCCTTGTGGTTATGCAACTTGTTTAGTATCTTGATTGTGGTAATTGATATGTGAAGCTACACATGTGATAATATTTCATAAACTATATACACAAAGTTAGCGAGAAAGGGAGAGGACAAGAAAGGAAGAGAGAGAAATGAGTAAAAGTAAAACTAGGAAAATTTAAATAAGTTGGGTGGATTTTTTTCAATGTCAGTATCCTGGTTGTGATATTATACCACAATTTTACAAAATGTCATTGGTGAGGGAAACTGGGTAAACTGTACACATATTTTCTCTGTATTATTTAGTACAACTAAATGTGAAGCTACAATTTTCTCAATAATAACTTCAATTAAAATACATTTTAGGAAACAATGAAAAAAAATTGCATTGTTTTAGCTATAAGCATTACCTCCACATAGTGCTGAATTGGTGATTCATCCATGTGAGTCTTGGTTATATTCTTATATTATGTAAAAGTATATACAGTACTTCTTACAATCCACTCATTAGACTCCCAAAGTATATGTGTATTTCCAGAACAATATAAAATACCTTTACTGCAGGTTCTCACCAGAAAACATAATCCTAAACTGTCTGCTGTTCATGATACTTTTTTGAATTACAAACTCCTCTAAAACTATGAAGAAAACATTGACCTCCATCAGTATAAAGTATACATTTGTGAATGAGAATACACACACAAGCGTGCACACACACACATGTACACATACATGTCAGCATGTGATTAAAGGGAGGTCACAGACACTGTCCCTTCTTAAGGATTCCTCTTCTATATATTCTGACTTTTGTCTTTGGCTAGGTATTAGAAAGTTCCCTACTTATACACCTGGATACTATGGTAGGTTGCATAGGTGAGTCATCCTATCCCATTCAGGTTTTCACTGAAATTATGACTGATCATTGAATAGTATCCGCCCCAAAAACTAGTTATTAATTACTACTATACAGAAAAAAAATAATTTCAAGAAATTTTTATTATTTTCATGCAGATACTTTCAGATTGACCCATGACTTAAATATTTCACCTGGAAACTAAGTAGAAGAAACTATGAAACAACATCCCTCAGTAACTCCTCAAAGGGGCGAGTCACTGGGTTGAGGACAGAATGTCAGGCAGACAGAGGCACATCTTGATTCCAGCAGAGCTCTGAGAAGCATGCCCCTGGCCAGAGTCAAAGCCCAAGGCGATGCCTGCCTCCAGCTTACACTTGTCTGAGACTGCCCCAGTTATACTGAGGGCAGAGCCCTGCCAACACACACTGATAAGGAGGGCAGTCTTGTCAGGAGAATCAGAACTCTGCCTCAGCTTCAGGCTAATTAAAAAGAAAAGATTTTTCTTGAAAAGCCAAATAAAAAACATCTTCCATAAAAGCTCTGATTCCATTCCACCTCCCTCCTCCCTTTCTCCAGGCAAGGTACGAATTATAGTAAATTTTAACTTTCATTCCTTTTACCTAAAATATTTGTATAGAACAAACTCCAACACAGTCCTCAGTATCACCAAATGGTAAATTCTTAGTTTTTTTCTTGACTTTTTTTACAGAGAGGAAGGGAGAGGGAAAGAGAGTTAGAAACACTGATGAGAGAGAAACATCAATCAGCTGCCTCCTGTACACCTCATACTGGGGATGTGCCCACAACCAAGGTACATGCCCTTGACTGGAATCGAACCTGGGACCCTTCAGTTCGCAAGCCAATGCTCTATCCGCTGAGCCAAACTGGTCAGAGCAGCTTTTCTCTTATTTTGACCTCTTGGCAGCACTGGACATTCACTGACATTTTCCTCATTCTCAACACATTTGCTACTTGTCTTCAGGGCTTCACAGTCTCTTGTTCCTCCTCTTTCTTCATCGGTCACTTCATCCCAGACTCCTTTGATGGCCTTCTTCCTCTGCCTGACCTTTTATTATTACTTTTCCCCAGGGCTCGGGCCTCTCTGCTGCCTCTGCATTTCTAGGTGAGTTTGCATGATCTCGTACTTTTAATACTAATTCCGCATTGATGACTCCCACGTGTACATCTCCAGTGCTGCCTCTCCCTTGAGCTCCAGATTCTTATCTAAACTTGCACATTCAGAAGCATGGACACATAGGACAAAGAAGCTGTAACCAGCACTGATAGACCACGGGCTGACAGTAGCCTAGGGGAGAGCAGAACAACGATACAAAGGATGAGGTCTTGCAATGAGTTCAGTAGCAAAGCCAACCTGAAATGGCTACAACGATGAGCAGAAAAATAAACTCCCATCTCATTAATTAGAAAGATTATTTGTTATATCTGTGCATTTTACCCTAACTCAACTGCTCCCAACCTAGGGAAGACAGGACTCCAGATTTGCTGACTGGCCATAACAGGATGTAACTATCTCCCCCAAAGAATTGGGCTGCTTAAAGGCTCCCAAAGTGGAATAAATTCTGAGCAGTTGAAGCAACAAATGCCTAACATAGCTTTTACAAATGTATTGTACAGCTCTCATAGAAACAGGCAATTTAAACTTATTACTGTGTTTGCTCTACGTCACTCCCTATATTAAAGTGTCCCTTAAAATACTTCATTTAGAATCAAATGCCCAGAAAAGCTTTTTCCCCCCTTGAGGGTGGGATCTGATTTTGATTTTGAATGAAAAACTATGTGCATAAAAATGCTTTCACCTTTATTTGGTGCCAGGAAGTTTTGAGCCAAATTTACAGTTTGTATAATACTTAGATTTGTCCTTTTTGGGTTTTAATCTCGCTTTCTTAATCCACTTTTTCTTTTCCTGGATTTTGACTTTTAAACTTTTCTTTATTATCTTAGTACTAGAGGCCCAATGCATGAAATTCATGCAAGAGTAGGCCTTCCTTCCCCCACTGCTGGCACTGGCTTCCCTCTAGCATCCGGGACCTGGGCTGGCTTCCTTCCAGCCACTGGCAGGCACCAGGGACCTGGGCTTCCCTCGCAGCCCCAGTTTGGTCTGGAAAGATGTCCGGTAAAATTAGCATATTATGCTTTTATTATTATAGATTTTGTTTTATATACTTTTATTATCACCAGACTAAACTACTAAATAAATTGGCAGACCATTTATCCTATCTAATAATAGACAAACATGGTAATTGACTGTACCTTCGCTATGCCTCCCATTGGCTAATCAGTGTGATATGCAAATTAACTGCCAACAAAGATGGCGGCTAATTTGCATACTGCAGGCAGGGCAGGACAGCACCATCCCACTGGCCCTGCCGTCATCTGGGCCTGCTATTTGCCACCTGGGGAGGTGGGGCAGGACAGTGCCATCCTGCCTGCCCTGCTGCCATCCGGGCCTGCTATCTGCAACCTGGGGTGGCGGGCGTCCGTGTGTGACCCGAAATGGGGCGGCCGGGTGGAGCAGCAGCGATCAGCCGGCCCGCCCAGGCATCCTGTGTGCGACCTGACCCGGGGCAGAGCCCCAACCCCCAGATCTGCCCCGCTGTGTGCGTGACCCCGGGAGGCGGGGCAAGCACCGAGGGATCAGGCCTGCCATCTGCCACCCAGGGACAGGGCCTAAGCCAGCAGGTGGTTATCTCCTGAGGGGTCCCAGACTATGAGAGGGCACATGTGGGGCTGAGGAACACCCCCCACTTCCCCTCCCGCACCAGTGCACAAATTTTTGTGCATCAGGCCTCTAGTATATATATAAAAAGCTAATATGCAAAGTGTCCCCTCGGGAGTTCAACCAGGAAACCAGGAGTTAGATCGCTCGCTATGATGTGCGCTGACCACCAGGGGGTGGTGCAGAATGAAGGAAGGCCCTGGGTTGCAGCTGGAAGGCCCTGATTGGACCTGATTGCCGGCCAGGCCTAGGGACCCTACTTATGCATGAATTTCGTGTACCAGGCCTCTAGTAAATAAATAAGAAAGTAATTCAACAGAATATTCATGATTCTAAAACATATATATTCAACTTTATCTAATTTTTCACAGAACTCTTATCTATCTTTTACATATTCCTGTGACATTTCTATTCTCCTTCAAGGTTTCTGTGTATTTTCTCTTCTTATTTCCCGCAATCTTCCAAATAAGGCCTTACATATTTAATTATGGCCAAATATTCTGTTAAGAATACAGTGGGAGCCAGGTTTTGTGTGTCCTAAAGCATATACAATATTGGGGGCACTTTTTTTCCACACTAAATTCACAAGTAGGAATTAAAGTAAATATTTACTCATATTTACAAGATTTACATTTGAAAAAGTAACTGACAGATATCATAAACAAAATCTGGAGAAAAGCTAATATTATTAAATTGATTGACATACTTCTACAATACTTGTTTTCTAATATTTTGGGAGCTTATATATTTTTAATCACATTTCCCCATACTAACAAATTTGTGATACTATCTTTTATAGGTAAAATATAAAGATATTTTAGTCTATTTTATAGTTGATAGTTTGGAAAGTTACTTGTATCTTTATTAGTAATTTCATATGAAGTTTTAAGATATTGTTAAACTGAAGAAAATATCAATGATTAATAAATACCAATATATGAAACATATGATTCCAGGGGATTTTTTTCTAGTGTAGTAACTAACTGTAAATACTTTTGGAATCTTGACACTTCTTAAACAGATTGCTCTTTATATGCTGTATAGTGGGATTAGAGGCCCGATGCACGAAATTCGTCCAAGAGTAGGCCTTCCTTCCCCCAGCTGCTGGCACTGACTTCCCTCTGGCACCCGGAACCCAGGCTTCCCTCCGGCTGCTGGGACCCAGCAGGACCCAGCTTTGCAGCCCCAGCTTTGTCCAGAAGGACGTCCAGTCTAATTAGCATATTATGCTTTTATTATTATAGATATTGTGAGTATTTTTTTAATATATTTTATTGATTTTTTACAGAGAGGAAGGGAGAGAGATAGAGAGTTAGAAACATCGATGAGAGAGAAACATCGATCAGCTGCCTCCTGCACATCGCCTACTGGGGATGTGCCCGCAACCCAGGCACATGCCCCCGACCGGAATCGAACCTGGGACCCTTCAGTCCGCAAGCCGACGCTCTATCCACTGAGCCAAACCGGTTTTGGCTATTGTGAGTATTTTTAATCAATGCCAGTATTTAGTGTCCAATCAACATGAAAAAAAGTAGTTTACTGTGTTTATTAATTCATACCTCTTCATTAATTAGAATTAAAAAACAAGCAAAATATTTATACTTTAATTCAAAATTTTGATCTTCCTGTTAATGTATGATTATTTTTGATGCAGTGAAAACAATGTTATAAATTGCTTCTTGATGTAAGAATTATTTCTAGTGACTTCATTATTTTTCTTTGTCACTTTTGATTCATATTCCATTAATTTTATGATATTTTCCTTGGTATTTTTAAGTAACTAAATTTAAATATAATGAAAGTACTTTTCATTTATGTTACAGGAATATGTAATTTCTCATTAATTTTATTACAACATTCCAAAACGTCTTTTGAAATTTAAGTTAGCAGCATTTTTTTAGCTTATTAAATACATTATTCATATTTTTTAAAAGGAGAAAATGGTATATTTATAATATGATATGCTGTACTATTTAGTATATTCTTGACAGAAGAGAATGTTTTTTTGACTGATAACCAATGAAAATTAAATCTTTATTTTACAGTGATATATATAAAACTAGATATATGTCTATCTATCCATCTATCTATCTATCTTTCTATCTTACAATATTTTTCTCCGGACTAGCATCTTGCTCCTTACATTTCAGACCTTATTTTTCAATCACTGCCCCATACTTCCAATGCTGTGCAATAGTTCATATTTATACCACACTGCCCCCTCTGGCTCTGTACACTGGTTCACAAAGCACTGAAAGTCAGCACAGCATGTGCTAGGAGTACTACTGGAAGCTGTTCTTTCAGTGGGACAGCTGGTAATAAGTTGAAAATAACAGCAAAGTGCATAAATATATTCTACAAAATCCAAACTAAAGGTCTCTCCAATGCAACTACCCTAAACCAGATCCCAAAAATGCCTGTGGCCACTCCAATGCCACCTGACAAAGGCTACAAGGAAAGTCAGAGTGGAAAGAGACAGCAATCTGAATGTGATTAAAATCCTTTTGCAAACTAACATAACATATGACCATGTGAACACATGACTAGCATCCTGAAATGCTGGTGCCCTGAAGCTTAAGCTTTATTTGCTTTGTGGGAAATCATCATTAGGTGGAGTGTAGTTTGCAACTTTGTACAAATCCTATATAATAAAAGGCTAGCGACCATAACAGCGTCACGACCAGAATGACTGATCGACCAGTCGCTTTGAGGTGCATTGACCATCTCTCGGTCCCTCCCCCCAGCCCGCAGGCTCCCATCACTGGGTGGCCAGCGGGGAACCATAGGGAACTGGGCTGGGTGGCGGCGGGGCAGGACTGGGGACTGGCGAGCAGGCAGAAGGCAGACCTCTTGGTCCCTTCCCCCGCCCGCAGGCTCCGATCAATCTCAGTTTCTTCCCAAAGAAACATGGCACCTCCACTGCACAGCCTCCCAGGACACGGACTCACTGCTGCGAGAGGTTACAGAGCAGAGACTTCAACAAGGCCTTCAGCGCCTGCAGGGACCTCAGCCTTCACTGCGGGAGGTGGACGGAGAGCGCCAGTCTGAAAGCACACACACCCTCCTCAGGAAGAACCCCCACCTGCCTGCTCCGCAGCCGCTTCCAGGTCTGCAGGAAACTGCACATGCCCCTCCCTGTGGGATGGGCGGGGCCCGAGCCTGAGGTGAGCGGTTCCCAGATGGGGGAGGGACCCAGCCAGGCGCTGGGCCAGTGCAGGGACAGAGGGAGGCAGGGAGGGAGGGCGGGGCAGGAGCAAGGGGGCAGCCCTGGTTCCCCGCACCTCCTCCCACAGGTGTAGCCCTTCCTGGTTGAGTTTCCCAGGGCATTGCTAGGGTTTTGGCTGGTGACGGGCTGTGAAAGGATTCACAAGGGGAGAAGAGACAGGTGCAGAGAGAGGGCGTTTACTTTATTTTTTAAATCGAGCAAAGGGCCAGGTGCCCTTTGATGGCACAAGGCACCTAAGGCAGAGTGGGTTGTTCTTTTGATTGCCAGATGGGGAATGAGGACCCGGGGTGGGTGGTGGCGGCAGAGCTGGACTGGGGACTGGTGAGCAGATGGAATTTGGCTCTGATGGCAGGCTAGGCCTAGGGACCCTATCCGTGCACAACTTCGTGCGCTGGGCCTCTAGTAGAGAAATAATCCATATCATTGCTAGAGATCATTGTTTGAAGGCTATTCTTAGAAAGTTACTTTAAAAACTACTTTTTAGTGGTAATTATTTCAAAAAGTAGAAGAACATATTCTTGAATGGAAAACTTCAAGGTAAAATTATCTTTAAAAATAACTTCCTCTTGATTTTGTAAATAATGTACGCTGATGATCCAAAATTTCACCTTAATCACATCTTCCAGACAGAACCACTGCCAATATTTTAGTATGTTTCCTTGCAGTATTTTTCTTCAAGTATATTTTTAGATAGTTGACTTCTATAAACAATACTGTACTTGTCTTTTCTCACTTAATACTTCATCATTATTTTTCTATGACAATTAAATTTTATTTTCAAGCAGAAATAATTTACTATTAAATATTGCACATGAAATATAATCTTTATGCATTTAAAAATAAAATTAAATAAAAAACTAAAAATTGAAAATAAACTGAAATGAGACCCTGACTGGGTAGCCCAGTTAGTTGGTTGAAACGTAGTTATGATACTCTAAGGTTGTGGGCTTGATCCAGAGTCAGGGCACATACAAGAAGCAACCAATAAGTGTGTAAATAAGTAAAACAACAAATTGATGTTTCTCTTTTCCTCTCTCTTTCTCAAATCAATCAATAAAAAAGTAAAAGAAAAAATAAACTGAAATGAATCTTTGTATCAAATGTGCAATATAGCCACATGCCAAAGAGAAGTAGAGAGGTACAAAGACATTATTAAATTTGATTTAGTAGTATAATTGTTGAGATCAATATTAATTTATTATTATAAAGCCATTTTATACATAAAACTTCCTTATTTTACAAATCAAGATTTCCAATATAATATCAAAGAAGTTAATTAAAAATCCTATAGTGATAAGCTTTAATTATTAATATCCATATGGCTTAATTTTTCTTTTCTTTTCAAAGGCATGTATTCTCTAGCTCTGGCCACTGAAAAGGCCTAGAAACAATAAAATCCCAATAATGAACATACCTGTCACCCAGACTCTGATGTCTGAATTTCACATCCCATTAAAAAGAACCAGGGCTCCTTGAAGAAATGGCTAATTCTAGGTCTGAAACTTAAAACATGGATCATGAATCTAGGACATCTCGTGCTCCAAAAGAAAGATAAAAAGGAATGGTGTTTGTCCATTGATCACAGAAGCAAGCATGAAGGGGCATCTGTTGATCGAAGATGGAACAATTTCAGCAAAAACTAATGGGAGTTATTAGCTGAAACATACAGAATATACCAAACTTTTTGTTCATCATGATGGAGGGAGAGAAAAAAGAGAGAAAAAAACTCAGTGGACACCATTGGAAGTATCTATAGTGCCAACTTCCAACTTTATGAATTGGTAATTAAAAGGAAAGGATTGAGCTTTTACCTTGCCTTGAGTATGAACTCAATTTCAAAGAAACTACATAGTCCTAGTTGATGAGAGAAAACTCTTCTTTACCAAAGAATTCCAACTAATAAAATTTAAAGCATAAAATAGTTTTAAATTACCATTTTGAAAACCCCTAACGAAGTAATTAATTTGAGTAACTGTCATTTATGAGTATAAACATTAGATGAAAAGATTGATGTGGAGCTTCACATCTGAAATCACTGACTTATCGCCATCAGCAGCACCAAAAGTGAAACACCAGGTATTTTCAGGTTTCTGATGTGATGCAAATTGGCATCATGGAAAAACATTCTTGCCAAAAGTGTTCAATTTAAATCTAATCAGGACTCCAGAAGTAACTTCCATTTAGAAAAAACAAAACAAAACATGGGGATGGAGAAATAAATTAAGTGACCCCTTGAGGAAACAAATAGCCTAACACTGAGTGTAGAACATTCTGCAAAGAAATTAGCGGGGTTATTTATGCTGAATTTTGGAAGATGGTCAAGACATGAGTTGGGAATCATAGTGAAACTGTAACCCACCCCTCTATTCTTTTAATATTGTTTCTGTTAAAAGTGTTTTTAACTAATTATAAAAAAGATGAGTTGTTAACTAATATGTAACCCATGAATAAGGGGCATTTTGTGTAAGAGTTTCAGGATCTAGCTTCAAGAAGGAGGCTAACTCCAGCAACCAATCATCCTGGCTCTGGGAGACTGGCTGACTCTCAACCATAAAAACCGGACCTCTGCCTGACTAGTTTCAACATAATTATTGGAATGAACTCCGCTGAGTACTTGTAGAGTATTTTCGAACCCTCTCCCTCTGATTTCTTTGTTCTGCTTTCCCTCTCCCTCCTAATGAAAACCTCTGTCTGCATTGAGATGTTAAGGTGGTCTTTAGGATGAGAGTCCCCATCTTCTCAGGCTGGCAGACCTGAAATAAACCATCTTTCCTTACAGGCCTGTCTCTTGAGTACTGGCCTTTGAAGCACCAGACATCTGAACCTGAGTTTGGTCTCAAAATGGTACCCAAAGTAAAGGCAGCAGAGACAACGAAGGCAGGGTGCCATCAATTCAAGTTGTTTGGGTTCACCACAGTGCAAGGAGTTCATGATGACTGCAGCGAAATGAGTGGAGTGAGGGTGATGGGCATGGAAAAGGAGACCATGGGTCATTTATTAAAGGAAAGATTAAAAGGTAGTCACAGAAAGATGGAGAATACAGCATAAAAGTTGGATGAAATATTTTATCATTACAAAATCACACTTACTACAATAATACACAAAAGCTATCTTAAAATTATTTTTGTATTAGACTATTCATGTTTATTTTTCCCATCTTTAAAATTTAGACATTACAGTATTTCATTTCCACTCCTTGGGAAGAAGGCAGAGTAGATTCAAAAACATGATCAAGTAAGCCGGACACAGACAACCCAATAAATGAATGCATGAGATTGTTTAATTCTGAGAAGTGAATCCTGGAGGCCAGTGTCCAGCAATAAAGAACTAACAGAACCATTAAAGGCAGACAGAGCAAGCTTGCAGGAGCTCATGGCGAGTCTCATGACAGAGTTTGGATGTCAGTTTTTCTTCTAATAAGATAAAATCAGTCATTTGAATCAAGGATTCAATTGCATCAAAAGGAAGAATTCATTTGTCAAGTCCAAAATTACAAAATATTTGTTTTCTATTTTGTTGTTTCTACACCAATGTCCTTGTTTGAAAATAGAGCTGGTGGACTTATTTATTTACTTGGTAAAGCATTCTGAGATCTCACAGAGGCACACTGAGAATCTGGTCAACTTTCCAAAAAGTTGACTATTCAAATTTCCAAAAGTTCACACTTTATGTCTGACACCAAGTCATCTCAATGGATACTGGCATTTTCTCTACCCCCATTTGTTGGAAATCAGGGACAAAATGTTGGACACATAGAATTGTGTTCATTTAGTATTTGATCTTTTACATTTTCAAGGTTAAAGAACTAGCTTCTATTCCTCCTTCTTTTTGAAAGAAAAGACAAAAATATTTCTGTTCCAAGTTGATGGAATGTTAAACTGTCAGTTCTAGCTTTCTTCTTTCTTTCAGCTTATGAAAAACATCACTTCAAATAAATTGCACAAGTCATCCATTTAAATGACATATAAATGCCTCATTTCCAGAGATGAAACAATATTCCTGCAAAACTGAAGGGTATATTATGGAAAAAATGCAACGCAGAGCTTCTTGGCATCAAGTACACAGAAGTGCAGCTTGTACCTTGGGACCACTCCATGCCTTTAGATTGGGGTGATTATGTTGTCTTGTAAACAATCCACATGGATTCCTTTTGCTCCAGCAATTACCAAATAAATTGTTGTCAGACACTGGACATCTTTTCATTTGCCCTCTTAATATGAAAAATCATCAGAGGTCACATATTTCTGCAGCATTGGACAAGGTAAACTATGTGAAGAAAAACAAATGGAAAAATACACTGCATAACAATCTTCATAGAGCAAAGACATTGCCAACTACATCTGGTTATAAATATGTGTGGAGTTTCTCCCTTATAGGAGTTTCATAAGAGTTTCCAGAGTTCAAGAGGTTAAAGCATAAAAATGATTTTCTTAAAAAACCTTTAAGCATAGTTGAGTCTGCAGGCACGATAGTGACAATTGTGAGTAAAGTAAAGGCAATAGGAATTTGCAAGCTGTTTCTTTCGGGAACCTGGCAATCGAACAATGGAGAAATGTGTCAAACCTCCTGCACACTATTTTAGGAGGCATCTTTGCAACTATTAGAAACAAACATAAGGATGACTGACAGCTTTGCACAGCCACTCTGAAATTTTATATGGCTCATAAAGTATATTTGGAAGCCTGGAAAATCATAACGTTTCCAAGAAAGACATAGATATTTATTCCAAGTGCCCTTTCCCCGAAACACACGTGTGGGCATGCGTGCACTCACACTTAAAGATGCTCTCGTCTCCTTCATGCTACTCTTCTCCACAAGCCAGAGTCCGCTTTGCTCTCCGTGGGGGGCTCCATTCTAGAGCAAACCGCTAAGGGCTGATGGATGAAAAGAAAAACCTACCTGTTCCTAGGATACAAGGTCCTTTATATTGTGGCATTCAATAGGAAACTAGAAGCAAGACAAGAGGCACTCACAACTGCAAAAAGCGACAAGTCAAGCTGTGTCCATAGACATTTCATTACACGCTGACTTAAAGAAAGTTTTCCATGTTAAACGCATTACTAGAATCTCCCATAATGTAAAAGAGTCACTAAAACGTAGATTAGAAACAGTGGAGAAATTTAATTTGAAAGAGCCACATGAAGTTTGTGTCACACGGCAAAGCAGAAGACACCGCACCTGTTTTCAATCTTGAGGCTGAAGCTGAGCTAAATGAGAAAAATATTTAAATCTGTTCAAAAGCCTGGAAATAATTTTGTGCTTTACATGGGCTCTGTTATTGTACCTTTCAGGGAGGGACTATATGAATACTATATGAATGTGGTTATGAAATTACCCTCCAGACTTGTCTTCCCTGTCCTCAAGAATATAATTTTCTTTAACATATTGTCACAGTCCCCGGTTCTCGACTCGTTATTTTCATTACCTATTAAGACTTCCCCAGCTCTTTTCCTATCCCACGTCCACTTGCCACATTGGAAAAATTTGGTCAAATGGTTTTACAGTCTAGCTCTTGGTGTTAAAATCTGTGAAAGTTGTATGTACAGAGCAATCATGGTGATTTGCATATGACACATTGACATACACATAATAATATTTATGTGAAGCATCTAGGAAATTTCTGTATGATTAATTAGAGCAGCGGTTCTTAACCGGTGGGTCGTGATCCATTTGGCAGTCGAACGATCCTTTCACAGGGGTCGCCTAAGACCATCCTGCATATCAGGTATTTACATTACAATTCATAACAGTAGCAACATTACAGTTATGAAGTAGCAACAAACATAATTTTATGGTTGGGTCACAACATGAGGAACTGTATTTAAAGGGCCAGAAGGTTGAGAACCACTGAATTAGAGCATCAATATAATTTGAGTCATAAGACAATTTAAGTGGTTATCTTGTCACTGCGGTAAAGTAGCATGATAAAAATGTAAAATAAATCCAAATATACAGTTTCTGCACTATTTCAAGGACAGTAATTACTAACATTGCAGATGCCTCATTTATGTTAAAGATACATAAGAAAACATGTTTTGGGCGATGTTAGCCAAAAGAGTACATTCCATTTAATTTGCACAGCAGTTGTATCTTTGTTCTTGGTTCTGTTCTCTGAACAGTATATCACTAAGAGACTACCACTTAAAAGGACTCTTGAAACCAGGTCATGTATGTCAGCAGTGTTTTGTGAAATTAACACATTGTACTTGTCATAGGGCTATTGTAATGGAAATCTATTCTTCTGCAGTTGACTCCAGAGACCACGGATCACTTTCCTACCCGAAGACATGTTTTCAAGAAAAAAAGCCAAGAGATACGTTGCTATGGAGGTGACATTGCTGGCAAAGATTAGCTAAAATACATGAGCCAGAACTGTAGTCAAGCAAACCTTATTTCTAAAAGTGCCAGCTACAATCACTAAAAAAGATATTATGATAAGGTATTTTTTTAAAATCCTTAACTTCCCCATATCTTTACCTTATGACTTTTTGAAGAATGAACTGTAGGACGTTAGATTCTATAGGCAAGAGTCTCTGAGTAGTTAGTATCTCTTCTCCTGACTATGGTGTGGTGTCATGGAAAGAGCCCTTCCCTAGGAGTCAGGGGACCTGTGTTTGAGTCCAGTGCTGCATTAGTTGGCCATGTAACCCTGCAAATACTACTCAATCATTATGGACTTCAAGTAATTTATTTATAAAATGAAGGGATTGGGTCAACATACCCTTTATACCATTAGAAATCAATTTTGTTTTGTAATTTGCTGGTTTCTACATATTAGAATATATTTAGGTTAGTTCAAGAAAATAATTGATCACAAAGGTACATGTCCTACATCCTGTGAGGCAAACGAGGAGGCTGCTTGAACATTTGAGGGTTTCCTCACATATCACAGGCCTTGGAAGAGACTTTATAAAAACCTGACTCAAGAATGCAATGTTAGGATTGCTACAGCAAACAAGTGTTTCTGCGTCATTTCTACAAATTTAGTTTGTAAAAACTATACAAAATAGATGCATTTTCAGCTACTTTTAGGGGAGACATGATATCTTGGGGGATTTTATCTGGAACCCCCTGTGAATTGGCCATATTATAACTATATTAGAAAAAGATAGACATAGTTAGCATAACATAAAATATGGACATGATCAAGCAGGAGCAGATGCTGCAATCTACATTCTTATGAATCTCTGTTATTGTTGTTCAGATTAGTTGGACAAAACAGAACTCAACCATGCCCGTCCTCCACACAGTGCACACACAGTATAGCTTGTGATTACCTCTCAAACCTCACAACCAAAGGACAGTAACTATTGATGTTGTAATTTATAAGCAATACAGATTGAGATAAGTTATTCATTGTCTCTAACTACTAGTAATGTTGGGACCACTCAAAAGTTGTTTATGAACAGCAGGAACAGAAATCGAGTTAAGCAAAAGGGCACGTGTATATAATTTTGTAGGATTACTACAACTTTTTTCTTATAATTACTTTTGTGTAGGACTTTGCTCCTTTACTCCTGTTTCTGCTTGACCATTAAAGGAGGTTAACAAACCAGTGAGATAATTGTCATGGCGCTTGTTTTATTATTCACCTAGGCAGCTTAATCTTTTTTTTTTAATTTTACTTTAAATTAATATTTTGTTTTTCTGATTATTAATACATTCTTTTTTTACATTTTTATTGATTATTAATACATTCTTACAAAACATTTAAATAATGCAGAAATGAATAAAGTATCAGTCATGTCTTCTACCTTTGAGAGGAAGGTTAGAGATTAGATTAAAACTCAGTGATGAAGGAGAAACCAAGATGGCGGCATAGGTAAACACCTGAAATTGCTGCCTCGCACAACCACCTCGAAAATACAACTAAAAGACAAAATGGACATCATCCAGAACCACAGGAAGGCTGGCTGAGTGGAAATTATACAACTAGAAGGAAAGAGAAAAGCACACTGAGACTCAGAGGAGGTGCGGAAGTAAAGTGCAGAGGTACGGAGGCGCATGTGGAAAGGGCTGGCAACTGAGGATACAGTTGTCTTTTTCAATTGAGAGGGAGACACAAGCTCCCGATGGCCCTGACTCCAGCTCCAGGCGAGTCTCTGGGGACCCAGACTCATATGGGGAGAAACTGGACTGTCTGGCAGCAGGTGGAACTCGAGGGCGGCTTTCTCTCAGAGGTGCTTGCAGCAATTACTGTGAGACACTGAGACCCGGGTCCTCTTACGGCAGGACTGAGGATCAGCCATAGCTGTTTGCTCTGCCCTCTTGATTCCCTGAGACCCCACCCCACCCAAGCTGTGCACAGAGGCTTTTGCATATGAATGTCCTGGCCCTTTACAATCTAAAATTACCTAACAAGTTACAGCTGGGTCAGAGAGACCCAGAACATCCAAAAGAAGGCCCAAGGCTCCACAGCAGCTTGCATTGCTTCACAGCTGGGCCTCATCTGGGCACCTCCAAACCCCAAACAAAGAAGAGGAATCTGCAGAGCTCTCTGTAGCTCCTGCTGGGTAGCCTCACAAGAAGCCTAATTAGCACCTCCTTAGAGATCCAAGTGCCAGTATACCCAGTGGTCAGAGTGGGACCATCCAGATTACAACTCCTCAGATCCATAAGGGACAGACTCAGGGGGCAGACTCAGTGAGCGCCAAAGCCCCACTGAAGCAAGTCTTGCCCCATAAGGGTGTCTCCAGCACAGAAGTTCTCCCACCCTAGACACAGGTGATTCTCACAGCCAATTTGCCTGGAGGTCAATTTCTCCCAGTGATACCAACTACAGTCAAGGCTTAACTACAACAAGACTGTGCACACAGCCCACAAAGGGGTGCACCAAGAATGTCCATCTCAGGTGATTGGGGAGGCTGAGCCACTGGGCCCTATAGAACACCTAGCACAGAAAGCCACTCTGTCAACACAGGAAAGCAACCAAAATGTGGAGACAAAGAAACAGGTCACAAATGGCAGAAATGGGGGAAAGCAAACTACTTGATATATAGTTCAAAACCGCGGTTATAAGGTTTTTCAAGAATTTTCTAGAAACCTCCAATAAATTTAGTAAGACCCTCAATAAGTCTAGTGAGACCCTTGAGGATATGAAAAAGGACCTACTAGAAATTAAGCATACACTGACTGAAATAAAGAATATTATACAGACTCCCAACAGCAGACTAGAGGATCGCAAGCATCAAGTCAACAATTTGAAGTACAAAGAAGTAAAAAACGCTCAACCGGAAAAGCAAAAAGAAAAAAGAATCCAAAAATATGAAGATAGTGTAAGGAGCCTCTGGGACAACTTCAAGCATACCAACATCCGAATTATGGGGGTGCCAGAGAAGAGAGAGAACAAAATATTGAAAACCTATTTGAAGAAATAATGACAGAAAACTTCCCCTACCTGGTGAAAGAAATAGACTTACAAGTCCAGGAAGTGCAGAGAACCCCAAACAAAAGGAATCCAAAGAGGACCACACCAAGACACATCATAATTAAAATGCCAAGAGCAAAAGATAAAGAGAGAATCTTAAAATCTGCAAGAGAAAAACAGTTAGTTACCTATAAGGGAGTACCCATATGATTGTCAGCTGATTTCTCAACAGAAACTATGCAGGCCAGAAGGGAGAGGCAAGAAATATTCAAAGTGATGAATAGCAAGAACCTACAACCAAGATTACTTTACCCAGCAAAGCTTTCATTCAGAATTGAAGGTCAGATAAAGAGTTTCACAGATAAGAAAAAGCTAAAGGAGTTCATCACCACCAAACCAGTATTATATGAAATGATGAAAGGTATTTTTTAAGAAGAGGAAGAAGAAGAAAAAGGTAAAGATACAAATTATGAACAACAAATACATATCTATCAACAAGTGAATCTAAAAATTAAGTGAATAAAAAATGTGATGAACAGAATAAACTGTTGAATATAATAGAATCAGGGGCATAGAAAGGGAGTGGACTGACAATTCTCGGGGGGAAAGGGGTGTGGGGGTGCAGGAAGAGACTGGACAAAAATCATACACCTATGGATGAGGACAGTGGCAGGGGTAAGGGAAGAGTGTGGAGTGAGTACTGGGTGGAAGGGAGCTATGGGCGGAAAAAAGAGGAACTGTAATAATCTGAACAATAAAGATTAAAAAAAAACACAAAAAAACCCTCAATGATGTTTGTTTATGTACATTACTTATACTATGTCTAATGAGAAAGAGAAAAATTTTGAGTTAAAAAAAATCTGAAAAAATATAAGGAAGAGTGTATCCATTTCTAAAATATGATCATTCACACAGCAAACAAGCTTTCTAAAATATAAAGACAGCCATGAGAAGAGTAAGCCATAGCACATTAACTATTTGGAAAACAAGATTTCCATTATGTTTCCTAACAGAACACACACTTAAACGTGTCCTTCCTTGGTCAACAAAGTAGAGCGCAACACAGCAAAATAGTTTTTGTAGTACTCTGAAAGTGGACTTAATAAAAAGTAAAATAAATAGAATATGAATAAAACATGATTAATTAAGTAAAGTTGTACTAAACGACTGATTTTTAAACTCTTTTACATTGAGAAAAATGAACAACTTGACCACAATATCTTTTCCTTATATTTTAATAAACACACTTATAAGTAGGGAATGAGAAGGTTTTTCTTAATATAGAAAAGGAATCTATTTTAAATCAAAAGCAAATATTATAATTAACCATGGAACACTAGAAGAGTTATTATTACAATCTATTAAAGAATAAAATGAAGATTAGGCTGCTTAATCTAATATATGAATACAAAGCAAGTATTAAATTCATGGAAGCTTCAGCTTCTTTTAACTTCATTCAATGACAAACATTAAGTTATTGTTTAGGCTTCAATGATGTGCCAATAAATTGGTGAAGTATCAGGGATTCTTGTGATAAGTAAACAAAAGTGCACTGTTTGGGGAACTCTTAGTCTAGAGAGAAGATAGACAATTCTACAAGTAATTTTAGATGGTTATGGAATCTGCTGTGATAAAGGTAAAGAATTGATTGCTGGGGAAGCATTTACAGGGTTGCTTCCATAACTAATTCCTAATAAACAGGTAGGGCTCAGGAGAGTAAATTGAAGAGGAAGTGCAGATTATAGATAAAAAGAAGGGAATGAAAAAAACACTGGCATGCAAAACAGCATGATGTACATAAAGAATTGTAAATACTCAGGATAGTTTACAAGAGAGTTGTTTAAACAGTTTCCAATAAGTCAAGTCCTACCAATTTTGGATTTTGATATGTTTTTAAAGTAACCAAAACATTACATAATTTCTTCACTTATGGCAATGAGTTGGTATTGATTATTCTTGCAGGAAAAACCTTTTTTATTATTAGTTTGACCAGATTCCCAGTCATAGCAAAGACTTCATAGCTACCAATTCTTTCATTGTCTGTTGCTTTTAGTAATTCATTTAGTCAAATACCAATGCCTAATCTCTGTTTATATTTAATATCTGCCTCCAAAATTCCAGAGTATTTCCAACTTTCTCAAAACCACAGGGCTAGCCACATAGGATTGTCTTGGGAAACCTTACACAACTTATTATTTAGGTAGAAGTGCCTGACTAAATCATGTCTGGAAGCCAGGCAGGGTTCACATCCAATCTGGAAGTCATTTTCAAAAAGTTGTTCATTTTTCTGCCATTTTTACATCTTTCAAATATTTAATAATGCTCTGGAATTTTCTATGTGCTCTACTGGGATGAAATATTCTGTCCACAAACAAGTACTCAAATTTTATTTCAGCAATAGCTTCATCTTTTGTTTTCAGAGAGAAGTCCATTTTGAGTGAGAGAAGAGTTTCTATTGTACCAGAAATCGTGCAATCTTGGACTATTGACTTTAGAAAGTAACCCCTGTAACTCAGCACCTATGTCTAGAATATATTGAGCTATAAATAAATACGTATTGAATAAATGAATGAATATTAATGGGTCTGCATTCATATGATTGGATAGATAGTCTCTGAGGTCCATGTTAGCACTAACTTTGTAAGATTCTGTAGAAAACAATGTGAGTGACGACGGTCTGTGTCTTCTTGAAAATTTGAAGGTGGAGGAGGAGAGAAAACCTGCAGGTGGGAGACAGAATACAGAGTGTGGAATTTGAAGTGCCCCATGACCTGCAGAGTCAGTCAATACTGCTCAAATCATTACTATCTGCTTCCGTAGGCAGGGGGTTGGTAGGTTAGTGTTGAGGTCTATTTAATCCATTTGGAGTGCACATCCCAGGTAACACAAGTGTCCAGATCAGCTAGAGAGGTTTGGAAGACCCCAGGGCTGTTGCATTTAGTTGGGCAATGTTATTTGCCTACTGTGTCAGAAGCTTGGGAAATTTATTAAGAAAGGAAAGACTTCTTTTAATGAAATACGGTAGCTTGATAGACAAAAATTGATGTACACCTTAGGGAACATTCACTTCCTTCTTATGTCCTTAATAACAAGCACAGAAAATGTTATGTTTCCAAGACATGTCCTAAATTTAGTTCATGCCTATATTTAAACACAGTTGCTGTTGTTCCACTGAAGCTTTACTCAGAATTTAGGTGGGTGACATGATAGGATGATGGAATGGTTACAGTTCTAAAATGATACCACCAGAGTGAATATTTATGGTATTACTCTGGTGAGATAAAGGTACCCCTGAATTCCAAATTGAGGTGGCTTTCTTTGTCCAAGACAACTTTGAAAATGACTTATCCCTCTAAAAAAATGGAATCATACAAGCATGCTCTGAATATTGCAGCAGAACAGAGGCATGAGCAGTAAGAAAATCTAACTAATAGAGTAACCCTTGGATTACAGAGAGAAGGAAAGAGAAAAAAATTCCATTTGTTTGTTCATTTAATCATTCACTCATTCATACATTAATTATTTGAGTGCCTACTACTATGTGCCAAGTGCTCTTCTAAGTTCTTACAATAATAGAGTAGTGGTTGAAACAGACAAAATACCATTGAGAAGCACATGAGACTTGGTTGAAAAGTTTGTAAGGAGGACATTCTGAGAAAAGGGAAGTGTGTGGAAGGCTGCTGCCCTGTTTATTGGAATTCTGACTTAGGGGAGACTTAGAGAGTGTTGAAGGCGGTGCCCCTAATTATTCCTTGACCTTTCCAAACAAGTCTGTACACGTGCAGACCCCTGGGTGTTTACTGGAATCCTTGTGCTAATCTTTGGGTGCCCTTGCCTAAAAGACACTATAAACACAAGTGTCCTTCCAATATTACTTACCCTGTTGATTTTATCTAAAAGTTACACTTTATCTTAAACTGCTGTTACAATAAAAGGCTAAGGAGGCAGGCAATCGAGGCTGCCTGGTTGCTATAGCCAGACTGTCCCATAGCCCTCTATTTCCCAGCAAACGTTGTGTTGGAGTATTCCATTCATCCATCGCTCAGGGTCTACTGGCCAGCCCTGGCAAAATACCTCTGCCCACTTGCATTTTACATTCTTATAGAAGATAATACAAATAAATAAATAAAAACAAACAAAACAGAGACTTTCAAAACATGATAAATACTTCAGAGAAAAATTAATCAGAAAAGGAAAGATAGGGACTGGTGAGTTGAAGAGAAGGGGCAGATGTTACCATTTTTAGAAAGGCAGGTCTGGAAAGGCCTCCCTAAGAAGATTAATTTAAGCAAAATGTGAAGCAGGTGAAAGTGAGCACTAATATATGTAGGGAAGACATTTCAGCAGAGGAGCTTTTTTTATGTAATAAGAAATTGGTTTAGATATTTTATTAGCATATTGAAGAAAAGCCAATGTTTCTTAGAAATATAAATGATGAGGACTCTCAAGTCTTTGAACAGTTTCAGAAATTTTGAATAATTGATATGAAACATCCTACACAAGGAAGTACCTGGTTGACAAAGACTAGCAGCATGAATTTAGAGGAACATAGAGCCTATGGATTATGCAGGCAGGTTCTTATAAAATATAATGTAGAATGCATTCCTTGAGTTGCATCTGGTTCAGAGCTTCAACAATGCTTAGGTTAATGCCAAAACCACCTGGTTGAGATTTTTTGTTGTGATAAAAAGATAGTTTATTGTGACTAACATTTATTAAATGCTCATTATGTGTCATCCAGAGTATCAAGAGCTTGGCAAGCACCATCTCTTATAATCCTCACAATAACCTTAAGTGATTGGTAGGGCTATTATCTTCATTTTATGAAGAATAAAATTAAGGCATAGATAAATTAAATAGTTTTCCTACAATGCTAATAAGTTTGGAGCCAGCACTTGAACCCAAATAGTTTAAGTTATAGATAGAGAAAAAGGTATTTATGTGTAGCTGCATGAAAAAATAACATAAAATTCTTACTCCTGTTGTTTTTAATTAAATATTTTTAAAAGTAACACATCAAGAATATGAATTTAAGGTATATTCATATATCACTACAGACATATAAACAAGGTGGAAACCCTAACTATCAGTTACTATCAAGATAAACTTTCTCCCCCCAAGGGAGCTGTCCTTTAACACAGCACAGCCCTGCATGTGCTATTGTGCAGCACACTGAATGTGGACCTTGAACACTGGCTGAAAAAACTGAATGGTTAAAAGGAAACAATAAGGAATCCCTTCCTTATCACTGCAGAAGGCCAGAATTCAAGGTGATTACATTATACAACACAAATATGAACAGAGGGAAAGTAGGTTTTTGTCTAGTAATTTAGTGAATTTGTAAACTGCAAACACTTGCACTGTATTAGTGTCACACCTCTTTAGCAAGCTTCATTTGCTTTTTCTTCCCATCCTATTCCCTTTTGTGTGCCATAATTTCCTGAAAAACATTGGACTAAAATCGAGCAATAATGCAGAGACTTCAGAAACAAAAATACAATTTTCTCATATCAGAACAAAGCGTGTGATTTTACCTAGAAATTTAAAATACTAAAATACTCTCCAGATCTGGGGCGGGTATAGGGGTGGACTAGAAAGGGTCATTGGGGGGAAAAGGGGACATATGTAATACTTTCAACAATAAAGATCTAAAAAATAAAATAATAAAAATAAAATACTAAAATAAAAAAGCTATTATAGAACTTAAAAACACACACAAGTAAAAGCTTTCTCTTTAAAAGTGAGATGTTAATGATAAAATATATTTTTGAAGAACTATTTTCAAGTATTAATACATGATCATTGGAATGTTTTCTAGGAAAATATTCACATAAGGGTCTCTTTGTCACTGACAAAACAAATAATAATTAACATCATTACTTGTCTATTTGAATTTTCTCCAAAGCTGTTGTACTGAACTTCTTAAGTAATCCACCATATTTATACTATCTTTCCTAAAATATCTAGCCAATTGCCTCTAATTTTTACCTTATTCTTCAAGACAAAGACTTGGTATTTTAGTTTCTTGAAAATGTGCACACTTATGGAAAGGCATTAGTTGGAAGATTTTGTTTTGTTGTTCACTACTTCTCTTAACTAGTGAATCTTAATTATTAAGGTCGACAAACTGGGTAGTTCATCAGAGGCATACCATCTGTATCTGTGTTTATATATAACTAGGAACTGGAAATTATCTCAGTAAAGAAATAATTCTAAAGTGGTTTTAACATATGCATCTCTTACCGTTTTCAGGAAGCCATGGCTTCGGAGTAATGGTAATATCAACAGAAAAAAGGACCAACCATTTTCAGGATAAAGCTTACCTTTCTATAGTGACAGGGTCAAATCACTAAGTTATAGAAACTTCACTCCCTTACTCAAATTGACTCAAACAACTTAATTAAGTTTATCAATCTTGGGTTCTTCAGAGATATCACTGAATTCATGAAAAATAGCATGAAGTTAGGCATATGCAATACTTGTAAAGTTGTTACCTCATAGAGAGGTCTCTCAGTCTAAGACTGAGAAACCACACCTACTTGCTGTTCTTTACACACTACATCTTTGGACTTTGCTATGTGCACCATAATTATGTAATTACCAGACTAAAGGATTTATCCCTCTGATGGCTTCTTTCATCTTATGGGTTTAAGATCCCCATGCATGCTTCAATATTGCTACGTGTGCTAATATTTGAGCTTCTCTCTGCTCTCATGGCCAAGACAGAGACCTTTGTGAATGTTTTTCTTAGTATCTACTGTAAAATTGAATGGTGGCATAGTATTCACTTATTTCTCAGTATATTCATTTGTATAGTGATTTTTTACCTATAATATTCAGCAACTCAAATTTTCTATTTGTTATTGCAAGTACATTGTTAATGCTCTTTTTATTTATGATGAAAAAATACATTTGACTGATTGACAGTGGGACATTTTCCCCTCATTAGTGAGCTTTAACTTCTTATTAGAAAGCTTACTATCTTGGCTCTTTCAAAGTGCTTGGTAGTCATCATCCTAGTTTAGGCTTATTGGGGGTGAGGGCGTTAAATAAGGTATACTTCATTACAAACTGCAGCCCCAATGTCTATCTCTCTAAACTTCAAGAAAATGTCAACTAATATGTCCAATATTTAAACCCAACCTTATCTTTTGGCTTTTTTAAAACTTTGTTGTTCAAATCAATATTTGCTCAAGTTCATAGAAATTCCATTCAACTTATTTTTCTTGGCCAAATATGTCAGCAGTTTTTCATTTTGTTCTTCAATTGTTCCCCAACCTTGAAAGTCTTAGAGACAATGCCAGCTGCCAACACTAGTTATTGATACCCCAAGAGACTTAAAGTCCCTCACACAAATGAAAGTCCAGGTATTCAGCCACTCTTGACATCTTGTTTACATATCAATATAGAAACTCCATATTTTACACTGAACAGCCAGGGGCTACATTTACAAATACAATACTCAAACAACAAGATGATGTTTGAGGATTTGATCAGCTAACCAGTTATTTAGTCCATAGCTTGTCATAGCCTGTCAAATAATCTCAGGGCAAATATTTATTCCAAATTGAGTATTTAGTCTTTTCATAGTGTCTATAGCCAGAATGTTTAAATTAAATTGACTCTAAAATCCTATGACAGTGCATTAATAAAGATAGATTAACTGATACAACACACAATCCCCGAATGTCAGTAACTCAGCACCATGCAAAGAAAAAGACCCAGGTTCTTATTCTCTTAAGATTTCTTTTTTGTTTCTGGGCCCACAAACTCCTTTCTATTTAGCTGGAAGATAGAGAAAAAGCACAAGATTTTTGCATGGGAGCATTTGAAAGTCCAGACCCAGGAGTGGGTTACATCACTTCTGCACACATTCTGGAATTGGTCTCCATGCATCTCCTAACTGCAAGGCAGCTGAGAAATGGTCTGGTTGTGTCCCCAGGAAGAAAGAAAACCAATTTGGCAAATGTTGGGCACTGTCTGCCACAAATGATTCCATATAAGCATGGCTGTTCCTTATATATTCTTTGTTCACACTATTGGAATGGTAGCGTAAATAATGATAGTGGAAATAACCAGTGTCAAATAAATCTATGAAAATTTCAGGTTGAAATACAAGGAAAAATCAACTTGCACTTCTAGTGCAGAGGGATAGTAATGCTACGATCCGGGAACCACACTTTGAAAAGCCTTATTTAAAGGAACCATTAATCAGTTAGATTGGCATCACGGAATCTATTAGAGTAAAATACAAGTGTGGAACTTCAGTTTTGTGTCATTCAGTTTCAGTCTGTCCTTAAATACATCACCTCTTTTCAGCACTTATATCACAAGAACAGGGAAGTAAAAGGAAGTGAAAATGAAGCTCACTAGTCTACTATGTCTCTATTTTCTAGACCTAGTAGGACAGAAGATGAATTTTTGCTGGCTAAATTAAAATGGGCAACTTATTTGTATTTTTTTTTCTTCTCTGAACAGCTTAATTATGGTTACTGTAGGATAGGATTGTGCTGCTTCCCTCAAAACTTCTTACCTACAACAAATGTCATTTTCAGAATTGTCAAGGAAAAACCCCCACATTTTTAGTATTTTGTTTAATTCAGTGTTAAAGATCCAAATAAGTAGTTTGGACCAGCACTCACATTTAAGTTTCCACCTTAGTCCTTTGAGAATTGCCTATTTATAGTATTGAAGAGAACACACCGGAGTATGCACATCTACTAGTAATACTGCATAAAGTGTTTTTGAAAGGATTACAATAAGTCTATCCAGTGGATCTCTCAGTGAAATGTAAATTTTTCTCTAAATATAAAAGGATTTCTTGCAAATACTCATCTTGCAATAAAAGTCAGAAAGCAAATAGATTCTTAGTTGGCAGAAATAAAGATGCTTACCACCAAGATGGGAAAATGGGATTTAAAAGCATAGGGGAGAAAATGTGTCCAGGCCCACCCACTGTGAGAAGAGTTTCAGCTGGATCCAATAGCAGGAGTCTAAAACCAACATGACAAGAAACAGAAAAAGGAATGAAAACTTGGACTGCCTTCCTGCCCACACACATGCAACTGCAATGGAAAGAATCAGCAAACTAATTGGCATCTGATAGTTTGCATATTAAGAAAATCAGAAAATACTTTCTTGCTTATATTTGGTTTAAATACTGCTTTCTAAGCCCACAATACAGAATTATAAAGATATTAGTCAAAAGAATTTGGACTATTTATATTCATGCAGAAATGCTAGCAAGCATGGAAATAAATGAAAGGAGTAAATAAACATCAATGAGAAGGTTACTTTTTGCCATCTTAATAAAAATGATGTGTACTGAATTAGAAATTTAAAAATTACAATGCAAAAAAAAATATTTCTTAATCATTAAGACCTGTCATAGAATTTTAAAATCTACTTTAACAAAAAAGGCACCAGATTTATTGACTTATCTGTAATAATAAATCTCATATATTTAAACACTGGTAACTGATGACTATAATGATTAATAATGTAATGGAATCTATTGTATTAAACTGTAAATATAGTCTGATTTGCTTTGAATTTCTCCCCCAAAATAGTATTGGATTTTTCACCTAGCAGAAGCTCAATACATAGTTGTTACAATCAATAATAATAATCCTAAGTCTAATAATGGTGACTGTGCCTCAGATCAATTCAAATGGCTCAAAAATGGTTTTTAAGCCAATTCATTATTTGGAGGCCTATGTGTACCAAGATATTATATCTAAAAGTTATTAAATGTATTTAAATTATATTGTCAAAACATGTCAAAAGTTCTGTTTTAAAAATAGTTTTAAATTTCAACATGTATTTGTCTTAGGAACAAAGAAGCAAATACAAATACAAACACCCATCAGAAAGGATATATGCACCCCTATGTTCATAGCAGCAAAATTTACAACAGCCAAGATTTGGAAACAGCCTAAGTGCCCACCAGCAGGTGAATGGATTAAAAAGCTGTGGTACACCTATACAATGGAATACTACACAGATGTAAAAAAGAAAGAACTCTTACCATTTGCAACAGCATGAATGGAACTGGAGAGCATTATGCTAAGTGAGTAAGCCAGTCAGAGAAAGATAAGTATCACATGATCTCCGTCATATGTGGAATCTAATGAACAACATAAAAAAATAGACCCAGAGACATGGAGACGATCAGACTGTCAAACCTCAGAGGGAATGCAGGGGATAGTAAGGGGGAGAAAGCTTCAGGGGGAGGGAGGTTGGAGAGGGCAATGCGGGGGGGGGGAGGGAAATAAGGGACATAGATAATACTCTCAACAATTAAGATTTATTTTAAAAAATATTTGGTATGCTAATATAGTGTTTTATATTGAGCTCTCAAAGTAAAACTCTATAACTAATTTGTTTTAGATAAAAACCTCTGGAAAAGAAAAAGAATACCATCTCAAGAACTGATGGTGAATGGCAATGGAAATGGTCGAGTAAGGATCTCCAGAAATCCTCTCTTCCATAAAAGCAATAAGTTACAGTGGCAAAAAAATGGTTTAAATTAATGTTTTAAGAACTCTGGAAATTAACCAGAGACTTACAACAATTTGGGGGTCATTTAAGAAAAATGGTTAAATCTCAGTAAGGACAGGAAATTTTGTGGCATTCACCTTGTCCTAGTTCCACCCACCTTCCCCAGTTCTGTCAATCTGAAAAACCAACAACCCTGCAATTATGGTGAAAGCCAGCAGCCTAGCAGACACTAGAGAGGAAAAAAGGGTTGGAATTCCTCCAAGGCCTCCTTCCCAGATAACTGTCATTGTTTGGCCTTTCTGGCAGTTCTCTGGAAAATCCCTCTCACAAAGCTTGTCTTTATTTGCCTTGACTCAGAGTTCTTTCAGTGTGAACAGCCTTTTCTCCAGGGCATCTGTCAAAACTAATCAGTGACAGTTGTATAATGTCACAACTACTTGAAGTGGCGATAACAGTTAGTGCAAACAAGTGGAACAAAACACTTAAACAGTATACCTGGAGAATGAATGTCCAGAGGAGGTTTTGAAAAGTTCTGACTTTTCAAAGACTCCACGGAGCACTGGGTATGAGTTGAGCTCTGTGCAAGTCCAGGAAAAACCTGAGAATGCCCTAACATCACACCTCTGACTGATTTAGAGGCTCTGTGCAATCAGGAAGTGGAGACTAAGACAGAAATGTAAACTGTTTGCCTGAGCATATGAGGCATGTCTTCAAACACGCACTGAGCCCGTAATCAAAGGCTGAGAGACTTACTGGTTTTAGGCATTTAAAAAAGTCTTGCCCTAGCCAGTTTGGCTCAGTAGATAGAGTGTTGGCCCTTGGATTGAAGGGTCCTGGGTTCATTTCCAGTCAAGGGCACGTAACTTGGTTGCAGATTCAATCCCCAGGTCCATCCCCAGGTGGCATGTTTGGCAGGCAAGCAACAGATGTGTCTCTCTCCCATCAATGTTTCTCTCTCTGGCTCTTCTCCTCCCTTCCATTCTCTCTAAAACTCAATGGGAAAACATCCTTGGGTGAGGATTAACAGTGACAAAAATAAAATCTCAGTTCAATCATTAGCTGACCACTAAGATAATTAAGCAATGACGCCAGTGACTACACACAACAAACAATGCAGACATTACAGAATTAGTTTAGGAAATGAATTAAACAAACAGGAACAAAAAACAACAATAGATGCTGGGAAGGAGAAAGAATTTGATTTCCAGAGTTGCCATGTTATATCATTAAAATATCCTGTTTCAAAAATAATTACAAGACATTTAAAGTAACAAGAAAGTATGGCTGTATGTACAGGGAGGAAAAAGAAGTAAACAGAAATTGTATGTGGATAATCCTAATGCTGGATTTAGGATTAGGATAGACAAAAATGAATTTTTGTCTAGCCTAAAATAAACTATTTTAAATATATTCAAAGAACAATGTAAAAGAATAATATTGCATCAAATAGAAAATATAAGTATAGATATAGAAATGAGTTATAAAAACAAAAGAGAAATTCTGAGGTGCAATGTACAAAGACTAAAATAAAATATTCAGTAGAGAAGCTGAACAGAAGATTCAGTTGGCAGAAGAATCAGTGGACTTGAAAATATGTCAATGGAGATTATCTAACGCAGCGGTTCTCAACCTGTGGGTCACCACCCCCTTGGGTGTCGAATGACCCTTTCACAGGGGTCACCTAAGACCATCGGAAAACACGTATATAATTACATATTGTTTTTGTGATTAGTCACTATGCTTTAATTATGTTCAATTTGTAACAATGAAATTGGGGGTCACCACAACATGAGGAACTGTATTAAAGGGTCACAGCATTAGAGAGGTTGAGAACCACTGATCTAACGTAAGGAACAGAAAGAAAAAATTAGTGAAGAAAAATGAGCAAAGCCTGAGTCCTGTGATTTACAATCAACATATATGTAATGAAAATTCCAGAAAAAAAAGAAGCAGAAAAAATATTTTAAAAATTGATGGTCAAATTTTCCAAATTTGATGCTAAACATTAGTCTATACAAGTAAAAGGCTCAATGAAATTCAAGTAGGATAAACTCAATGAAATCCACACCTGGACACATCATAATCAAAGTTTCAAAAGCCAAAGAAAGGACCACGAAAGTGAGGAGAGAAGTGATTATCACATATAAAGGATTCTTAATAAGACTAACAATAATTTCTCATCAGAAACCATGGAGACCTAAATAGAGTGGGATTACTAGTACTTTATGTATTTGGAAATACTTTATGTATTACTAATACTTTATGTATTTTGGAAATACATAAAGAGAAAACTGCCAACCAAGAATTCTATATCTAGCATACTATTCTTCAAAAAATAAACTTTGGCCGAAACCGGTTTGGCTCAGCGGATAGAGCGTCGGCCTGTGGACTGAAAGGTCCCAGGTTCGATTCCGGTCAAGGGCATGTACCTGGGTTGCGGGCACATCCCCAGTAGGAGATGTGCAGGAGGCAGCTGATCGATGTTTCTCTCTCATCGATGTTTCTAACTCTCTATCTCTCTCCCTTCCTCTCTGTAAAAAATCAATAAAATATATTTAAAAAAAAAAAAAAACTTTGAAGACATTCCCATATAATCAAAACTGAGAAAATTTATCATTAGAAGACCTGACCTATAAGAAATATTGAGACAGCTGGTGAGGCAATCTGTGGAGGGAAAGGTCAGATATTGCCTAGAGAAAGTCAATGCAGGAGAGAGAGAGCTACATAACCAGACACCTGGCGAGGAGCCATCATGGGGAGACAAAGTAACAGCCCACATACAAAAAAAAAGAGGAATCACTAGAAAAGGAAGTAAATGAAATGGAGGCAAGCATATGTCAGAGAAAGAATTCAGAGCAATGGTCATAAGGTCACTGAGAAGGATGGAAGACAAATTCAACAATATGTGTAAGAGGAACCAAGAGGAAATGAAGAACTAAGAAGAAATAAAAAATGACATCACTGAAATAAAGAACTCAATAGAAAGCATCAACAGTAGACTAGAAGAAGTGGAGGACTGCATCAGTGAGCTAGAAGACAAGGTAGGAAAAAATACCCAAGCAGAGCAGCATCTAGAAAAAATAAAAAATCTTAAAAAACAGGAGGTGAGCCTAAGGGAACTTTGGGACAATTCAAAACAAAACAATATCTGCATAATAGTGGTGCCAGAAGGAGAGGAAACTGAGCTAGGAATAGAAAACCTGTTTGAAGAAATAATGACAGAAAACTTTCCTGATATAGGGAAGAAAAAACTCACACACGTCCAAGCAGCTCACAGAGTCCCAAACAAGATGAACTTCAAAAGACTGACACCAAGATACATTATAATTAAATTGGCAAACACCAACAACAAAGTAAGAATCTTAAAGGCTGCCAGAGAGAGAGACAGAAAGTTACCTACAAAAGATCCCCCATCAGAATAGCGACTGATTTCTCAACAGAAACACATCAGGCTAGAAGGCAATGGAATGAAATATACAAAGTCATGAAAAGAAAGGATCTGAATCCAAGAATACTGTACCCAACAAGGCTATCAATCAAAATTGAGGGTGAAATCAGGAGCTTCACAGACAAAAAAGCACTAAGGGAGTTTATTACCACCAAACATGCAATGCAAGAAATGCTAAAGGGTCTGCTGTAAAAAGAAGAAATAGGAAGGGAAGAAGGAATACAGGCATAAAGAATAAAAAGGGTGACAAACGAGTACCTATTAATAATAACTTTAAATGTAAATGGATTAAATGCCCTAATAAAAAAATATAGGGTAGCTGAGTGGATAAGAAATAAGACCCATATATCTGCTGTCTATCAGAAAACCCACCTCAGAACAAAGGACTCACACAGACTGATGGTGAAGGGATGGAAAAAGGTTTTTCAGGCGAATGGAAATGAAAAAAAAGCTGGGGTAGCAATTCTTATATATGACAAATTAGACCTCAAAGTGAAGGCCATAACAAGAAATAAGGAAGGCCACTGCATAATACTAAAGGGGACAATTTAACAAGAAGATATAACTCTGGTAAACATATATGCACCTAATACAGAAGCACCCAAATACATAAAAACACTTCTGGAGGATATAAAGGGTGAGATTGAAAGCAATACATAGCAGGGGACTTTAATACCTCACTAACACCAATGGACAAATCCTCCAAACAAAAAATCATCAAAGAAACATCAATCCTAAATGACTTACTAGATCACATGGAATTAAGTGACATCTTCAGAACATTTCACCCCAAAGCCACAGAATATACATTCTTCTCAAGTACACATGGGTCATTTTCAAAGATAGAACACATATTGGGACACAGGCAAAGTCTCTTCAAATTCAAGAAGATAGAAATCATATGAAGCATCTTCTCAGATCACAATGGCATAAAACTAGAAATCAACGACAACAAAAACAATAAAAAAAATCGAACACCTAGAGGCTAAATTGCATGCTATTAAACAATGATTGGGTTACCAAAGAGATCAATGAAGAAATAAAAAGCACCATGGCAAAAAATTACAATGAAAATACAACAATCCAAAATCTATGGGACACAGTGAAAGCAGTCTTGAGAAGGAAGTTCATAGCTCTACAGGCCTACCTGAAAAAAAAAAAAAAACAAGAAAAAATGGTAATAAATTATCTAACCCTACAACTCAAAGAGTTAGAAAGAGAGAAACAAGAAAAGCCCAGCATAAGCAGAAGGAAGGAAATAGTAAAGATCAGAGCAAAGATAAATGACATAGAGACAAAAAGAAAAAAAACCCCAAACAAACAAACAAACAAACAAAAAAAAAAACACAATACAAAAGATCAACAAAACGAAGAGCTGGTTCTTTGAAAGGATAGACAAGATTGATGAACCTCTAGCCAGGCATACCAAGAAGCAAAGAGAGAGGACACAAAAAAACAAAATCAGAAATGAAAGAGGTTAAGTAACAACCGATCCCACAGAAATACAAACAATTATGAAAAAAATACTATGACCAACTCTATTCCAACAAAATGGACAACCTAGGTGAAGTGGACATATTCTTAGAAAAATACAACTCCCAAAACTCAACCAAGAAGACTCAAAAAATCTGAATAGGATGATAACTACTGAAAAAATTGAAGCAGTGATCAACAAACTTCCAGCAAACAAAAGCCCTGGTCTGGATGGCTTTACAAGGGAGTTCTACCAAGCATTCAAAGAAGAACTAATACCTATCCTCCTCAGACTATTCCAAAAAATTTAAGAGGAAGGAACATTTCCAAGCTCTTTCTATGAAGCCAACATTACCCTAATCCCTAAACCAGATAAAGACACCACAAAGAAATAGAACTACAGGCCAATATCCTTCATGAACATAGATGCGAAAATCCTCAACAAATCTAGCAAATCGGATTCAGCATTACATTAGAAAGATCATACACCATGACCAAGTAGGGTTTATTCTGGGGATGCAAGGATGGTACAATGTCTGCAAATCAATAAATGTGATACATCACATAAACAAACTGAGAGACAAAAATCACATAATCATATCAATCAATGCAGAAAAAGCATTTGACAAAATCCAACACCCTTTCTTGATAAAAATTCTCACCAAAGTGGGACTAGAGGGATCAAACCTCAAGATAATAAAAGCCTTATATGACAACCCTACAGCCAACATCATACTCAATGGGCAAAAACTAAACTCATTTTCCCTAAGAACAGAAACAAGACAGGGATGCCCACTTTCACCACTCCTGTTCTATATAGTATTGGAAGTGCTAGCCATAGCGATCAGACAAGAAGAAGAAATAAAAGGCATCCAAATTGGAAAAGAAGAAGTAAAACTGTTCTAATAAATGAATTTGGCAATGCAGCAGGATACAAAATTAACACCCAGAAATCTATGGCTTTTTTATACACCAATAATGAAATCACAGAAAGAGAAACAAAAAAAAAAATCCCATTTACCATTACACCACAAAAATTAAAATACCTAGGAATAAACTTAACTAAGGACGTACAAGATCTGTACTCAGAAAACAGCAGGACATTGAAAAAAGAGATAGAGGAAGATATAAACAAATGGAAGAACATATCATGTTCATGGATTGGTAGAATCAACATCATTAAAATGTCCATACTACCTAAAGCAATCTACAGATTCAATGCAATCCCCATTAAAATACCAATGACATATTTCAATGATCTAGAACAAACTCTCCAAAAATTCATCTGGAATAAAAAAAGACCCCGAATAGCCACAGCAATCTGAGAAAGAAGAACAAAGTTGGAGGGATCACAATACCAGATATCAAGCTATATTACCAAGCCACGGTTCTCAAAACTTCATTGTACTGGCACAAGAACAGACATATAGACCAATGGAACAGAACAGAGAACCCAGAAATCGACCCAACCCATTTTGTTCAGTTAATATTTGACAAAGGAGGCAAGGCATACAATGGAGTCAAAACAGTCTCTTTAATAAATGGTGCTGGGAAATTTGGACAGATACATGCAAAAAAATGAAACTAGATCACCAACTTACACCATACACAAAAACAAACTTAAAATGGCTAAAGGACTTGAATGTAAGACAGAAAACCATAAAAATCCTACAAGACTCCATAGGCAGCAAAATAGCAGACATATGTTGTAACAATATCTTTATAGACACAGATCCTAGGGCAATGGAGACTAAGGAGAAAAAAAATAAATGGGACTACATAAAAATAAAAAGCTTCTGCACAGCAAAAGAAACCATCAACAAAACAACAAGAAAGGCCACTGCATGGGAGAACATATTTGCCAATGATATTTCCGATAAGAGTTTAATCTCCAAAATTTACAGAGAACTCATACAACTTAACAAAAGGAAGATAAATGATCCAATAAAAAATGGGCAAAGGATCTAAATAGACACTTTTCAAAAGAGGACATGCAGAAGGCCCAGAGACATATGAAAACATGCTCAGAGTCACTAGTATCTGAGAGATGCAAATCAAAACAACAATGAGGTACCATCACACACCTGTCAGAATAACTATTATCAACAAATCAACAAATGACAAGTCATGGCAAAGATGCAGAGAAAAAGGAACCCTTGTACACTGCTGGTGGGAATACAGACTGGTGCAGCCACTGTGGAAGACAGTATGGAGCTTCTTCAAAAAGTTAAAAATGGAACTCCCATTTTACCCAGTGATCCCACTTCTAGGAATATATCCCAAGAAATCAGAAACACCAATCAGAAAGGATATATGCACCCCTATGTTCATAGAAGCACAATTTGCAATAGCTAAGATTTGGAAACAGCCTAAGTGCCCATCAGCAGATGAGTGGATTAGAAAACTGTGGTACATTTACACAATGGAATACTATGCAGCTATAAAAAAGAAGGAACGTGTATCATTTGCAACAGCATGGATAGAACTGGAGAGCATTATGCTAAGCGTAATAAGTCAGTCAGAGAAAGATAAAAATCATATGATCTCACTCATATGTGGGATATAATGATCAATATAATTTAATGAACAAGAATAGATCCAGAGACAAATGGTAAGGGGAGGGGGTTAGAGAGCAACCAAAGGACTTGTATGTGTGCATATTAGCATAATCAATGAACACAGGCACTGGGGGGAGGGTCAATTGAGAAAAAAGAAGAAATATGTAAATTTTAGACAATTAAAAAAAAAAAAGGAAAAAAGAGAAATATTGAATGGCATTCTTAGGCTAAAATGAAATGAATCCAGACCGTAACTCAAATTCAGTTAAGAGATATACAGAGGTAAATAGAAAAAATAGTATAAATGTGTTTCTTTTTATTATACATTTTTCTTATCTGATTTAAAAGACAACTGTATTTATTTATTTATTTTTTAAATATATTTTATTAATTTTTCACAGAAAGGAAGGGAGAGAGATAGAGAGTCAGAAACATCGATGAGAGAGAAACATCGATCAGCCGCCTCCTGCACATCTCCCACTGGGGATGTGCCCGCAACCCAGATACATGCCCTTGACCGGAATTGAACCTGGGACCTTTCAGTCCGCAGGCCGACGCTCCATCCACTGAGCCAAACCGGTTTTGGCAAAAAGACAACTGTATTTAAATCTGTATTGATGGTCATAAAGTGTCTAAATATGTAATTTTACAACAATAATAGCACAAAGGAGAGAGGAAGGAATGGAATTATATAGGAATAAAGTTTGTGTAAACTGCTGAAATAAAATTGGTATAAATGTGAACTAGATGTTAATAGTGATCCTCAGGATAACAACTAAGAAAAACATTAAAAAACATATATAGTAAACAAAACTAGGAGGGAATTAAAGTAGTACACTACAAGATATCTATTTAGCACAAAATAAATCAGTAATAGAAGAATCGAGAAGCAAAAATGACACAAGACATATAGAAAACAAATAGAAAAATACAATACGTAAATTCTTCCTTATCAATAATTACATTAAATGCAAATAGATTAAACATTCCATTCAAAAGGCAGAGATTGTCTGACTACAATATACACAAAATTTATACATGAATTTTCACAGCAAAATTATTTTAATAGAGAAAACATTCCAAATTCCTCTCAAATGATGAGTACTTTTTAAATGTATATCACACAATGAAATATTAGTTAGCCAAAAAAATAGAATAAGCACTGAAATATTCTACAATATGAATGTACCTTGAAACATTATGCTAAATGAAAGAAAACAGACATAAAATAAATGTCACATGTATGATTCCATTTATATGAAATATCCAGGATAGGCAAATAAGACACATAGTAAAGGGTGTCCCAAAATTCACGCAAGAAGTAATTTTGATCAAAAACACAGGTTTATAATTAAAAATTGTAAATATTTTATTGATTCATAAAGTATACAGTATGGGGTTATGTATGGAATAGCATATTGGGTAAATGGCCTCCACGGCTTTGCTGGCACATACACACTCTTTTGTTGAAATTTTCCATGACCGTTTTGCATAAATGTGGCTGAGTTTCAATGAGGCTCATTTTCATCTTGATGGCTTGGTTAATCGACAAAATTGTCGCATTTGGGGTTCAGAAAATCCACGAGTGATTGTTGATAAAAAATGCATCCACAACGTGTCACTGGTGCGGATTTTGGGCTGGAGGCATCATCCGACCATTCTTCTTCGAAAATGCGGCTGCTCAAGCAATAACAGTTAATGGTGCTCACTATCACGACATGAATCAAATCAATAAAAAATTTACAATTTTTAATTATAAACCTGTGTTTTCTATGAAAATTACTTCTTGCGTGTATTTTGGGACACCCTTTAGTTACTAAAGGCCAGAGGAAGGGAAAAATGGGGAGTGATGGTTAGCAGGTATGGGATTCCTTTTGTGGGTGATGGAAATGTTCTGAAATTTCAAAATGGTGATGGCTGAACAACTTTGTAAGTCTACTAAAATCCTCTAAGTTGTACACTTTAGAAGGCTGAATTTTATTCTGTATAAATTCTACCTCAATAAGAAAAGTATAAATGCTGGTTTGCATAAAACCTTATGTTGCCATAATTTAGTTGAGATATAGCTAATAAATTTTATTTTATATAATTTTCATAGAAGACATATTTCTTATGATTGGTTTTTTGCTTTTGATAAGAAAACATATTTAATGTAATCTTGACATTATATGTAATGCAATCATTTCATTATGTGAGATAAGGAAACATCTATAGACTATCTGAAACAGACAAAACTGAAATTATAAGAAATATAAAGCAAAATGTTTATAGATATGAGTGATGTTTGGGGATAGGATTCTCTATGTGTGTGTGTGTGTGTGTGTGTGTGTGTGTGTGTGTGTGTGTGTGTAAAAATCATGAATAAAGGATAGCTTTCTCATTAATTTGAAGGATGTATGCAACCAGAGATTTATGAGCAGCACGGTAACTGGTGGATTAGTTCCAAAGTGGAAGATTCTTTGGTACTGTTTTTTTTTTAAAAAAAAAGATCTGTGATTAATCAGTTTCCCATCATGTACCACATTCATAGGGGTCCATGAGCTCATGAAAAAAATAAATGGTAAAGAGAATAACTGCTAAAATTTTATATTGAATTATTTAGTTGTATTAGGAAAGTTTTTTTTCATTTTGCTTTAATGATTTCTCCTAGATAATACAATGATTAATATATTCACAGCAATTACTTCTATACTTTTTCCACCCACACAATACCCATTTTTTAAAATCAGATAACTTGAGTTAATAAAAGATTTTTTTAAATTAACCAGTCTTTATATGCAGCATCAAATATAAATAAAGAAATATGACTCATTTTATAGTTATTTTAGTTCTAAAAATGATACTATCTAGTTAATGCAAAATGTCCATGTTGTCACAAAGATTTCTCAATAATTTATTATTGACTATTTTAATAATTTTTTTTCTTATTAGGTATAATTATAGTTATGCTCCAATCTTAATTAATTTATTCTTACTTAATCATGTTAAAATTTTGGTACTAAGTTGTTTGGGATTCTAATATTTATTGTGAAGAAATTTTTTTTTTAATTTTTGTATCTGTTGGAGAAGGTATTCAAGAGGAATTGACCCTCAAATTGGACTCAAGCAATTGGAGGCCTTTCACCAAATTATGTCCTTGGAATGTACGTGTGCTCTGTCCACCATTCCCACAGTGGGAGCTGTTGAAAGGCACGGCCTTGAGAGAATAAGGTGTTGCTGAGACTATCTGGATGGTATACAGGACTAAACTCAGTTAAGACCTTTTATAAATTTTTAAGATTCTGGTGAGCCAATGCAAAGATCTATTACTCTATAATTTCAAATGTTGCTGAGGGGGTCAAACAACAGAAAAGCAAAAACGCCCACTGGCTTCGTTGTAGGAGCCACATAGATGAAGTGGGAGAGGAGCACAGATTGGAATGAGATGAGGAGCGAGTGGCAGGCAAGTGCATCAGTGAATGCAGGCTACTTGTTCAAGGCTGTGTAAAGGAGGGGAAAATACAGCAACAATAAAAAGGGAAGCAGAGTCCAAAGAGGGTGCTTTTATTTTAATATGAAAGTAGATTACATATGTTTAAATGCTTGTGGGAAGGGTGCGGTTGAACGAAATTAAAAGAACAAGAAAGGACAACAGTGAATAGTGTGAGGCTCTAGAGAAACTGTGCGGGATGTGGGAGCTGTAAAAGATGGAGGGCTATTTCCAGAACTATAATAACAGATGAGAGGTAAGAGTTCAGGAAGGTTTATAGATTTGCTGGCAGAAAAGTGAAGCCTTTTCCAGTCTGCTGGTTTTATTTTCTCTGTGAACTAGAAGAGGTTATGTATGTATGTGCTTGTATGTGAGTGTGTGCATGGAATGACACTGAAGAGAATGCACAGGTAAAGCAGTTGTTCATAAGTCTTCAAGTAAGCTGGGACAGGAGGCAATGAATAAAATTTTTCACTGACATAGCCTAATCCTTCACAGACAGCCAATTCCAGGATAGACTATGAAGTTGGAATATGGACCATGCTATTCTCATGTCCAACCTTCTCTCCTTCCGTTCTTTTGTGCATTTCCAGATCCTTCAATCATAATGAACGGAATGTAATAAAGGGAGCCCACCCATGTGCTGGAGACTTGAGTGGTCGTGCCACTCAGGAGTGTTTGCATTTAAAAAGATGTCCACAGAGGCTTGTGCTCTTTGCCTAATCCAAGAGAGTGAAGTGAGAATACAAAAATACAGTTCTCAGGTCATAGCAGAGTTTGGGTAGATGTCTCTACCACTTGCTGGCTATGCAATTTATCTGAGCCTCAACTTTCTCAGGTGTAAAATGTGAATAATAACACTTAATTTCAAAGGTTTGATAGAGACTTGACATGTTCTATATCAAGTTCCTGATACTCAGCTGCTCTTAAATGCTCAGGAAAAACAGTAGTAGTTACCACTGCCGCCAGTGTCACTATGATCAATGCAGTTATTATTCAAGTTGTATTTCTAATCATCAAAGAAACTTTTTATTTGAAATAATGCTACATAAAATCATAACCTGTTGGGAAAGGAATCAGTCTGTGTAGCTGTTAAATATTTCTGCGTGCCTGTGTGCCTCCCCAAACTCACAGTCAATTCAAGAGGGCAAGAACGCAAATAGTCACAGTACAGTGTCCCAAGCACTACACCAGGGGGAAAAAACAATGTTGAGGGGGCACAGAGGAGGGAAAAGTTAATGTGCAGGAGAATTGGAAGCGATGTCACAAAGATGGAAAGGTTAAGATGTGTTTTGAAGGATGAGTAAGAGTTTGCTAGATAGAAAGTAGATAATTACAGACACTGGAAACAACATGGTCAAAGGGCCACTGATCAAGAAAAAAACAAAACAAAACACTTATTACACAGTTTCAGGATTTCTGTGACTCCAACCTAGAAGTTTTTGCCTGAGAAATAGCTCCACAATGAGAGGAATTACATTATGTCAAAGTAAGTGACAAATGCCTATTACCTTGAAACAAAGTACAAGGATATGAAGAAACACATGCAAGTCCAATTTTGACTTAACGAGGTATTAACAGGCAAACAAGTTCCCCTCATTCTTATACTTTTATTATAGTAAAGAAGCTGATAGTCCAGTCCACATGGAGAACATAAAAGCCAAAGACAGTTGCCTCCCAATATTTCCTCTTCTCATACAGTAACAAAATCCCTAATTTTTAGTTGATTATATCATCACCTGAACACAGATTTTATTTCTCAGTCTTCTCTGCTGTGGATAATAATACTTAATTTTGAAGGTTTTATGGAGATTTGACATGTTATGTATGTATCACCTGAACACCATTTTATTTCTCACTCTTCCTCTGCTACTCATTGTTGTAAAATGTCTAAGTTCTGGCCAATAACAAGTGCAGGAAAGTGGTGTGGCAACTTCTGGGATGTTTTCTTAAAAGGAAGGTGCATCCCTTCTTCTGATCCTTTCTTTTTCTTTTCCCTTTTTCTTTTTTATTTATTGCTGGGGCGGGGGGAGAGAGGAGAGAGAGAGTGAGAGACATGGGGAGACAGAGAGAGAGAGAGAGAGAGAGAGAGAGAGAGAGAGAGAGAGAGAGAGAGAGTTGTTTTTCCACTTAGTTATGCATTCATTGGATTCATTGGCTGATTCTGATATGTGCCCTGACCTGAGATCAAACCCACAACCTTGACATATCATGACAACGCTCTCACCAACTGAGCTACCTAGAGATTCTGTGATTAGGGCTTGCTCTTGGAAGAAAAAAAATGTAAGATGAAAGAGGCAAGTAAATAACTTAGCATGAGACATACTTACTGATCTATTTCTTAGTTCCTAGATTTTCTTGCTTGTTTCTGAGATAGTTATAGGCCGAATTCCTATTTTGCCCAGGTGACTGAATTTTCTGCTTTTCACCCCGAAGTGTATCTATAACCCTGCTCTGCGTGGCCAGACACCTGGGGCCTGACATGTTTGGACCCTTTGCTGTCCAACAGTGTCTTCTTTCCATTCTCCTTGGACGACCCTGCCACTTTTAGTCTTAACTGCAGAGTCCTGTCCTCTTTCTTTCGCTCTCTGGAAAAGCCTGGCTCTGGTTTGGAACTTTTGTTCTAATCCCATACTTAGCCTGGCTTTGGAATCTGAATAGATTTTTATTGCCTCTTGACCTTATTTGCAGACCCAAATTTTCGACACTTGGGACTGAGAACACTGAATTTGGTAGATCGTTTGATTCTATACTAAAAGTACAGTTATCTTTGGCACTGTTGGTTGCCACAATGCATCCATTGGTGGGATGCATTCAGTCATTTCTAAAGCAAATATTCATTAAGCACTAGCCATGTGCCAGGCAGTGTGCTGTGTGCTGAGGTAAGACCATGAGTAAGTTGGTTCCTGCCCTTACAGAATAGTTACAATAGTAAACAGTAGTTACAATAGTAAGCACTATATTCAATGGCAAATATGTGTTTGAGAATAAACAGAAGTTATCAAACTGTGAGGAGAGGATAGAATAAGGATGTCATCAACTGTCTGTTGTGAGTGGAGCTGGAGCTGAGTTTCAAAAAGTATATGGTTCACCAGGTAGACAAGGGGAGGGAGGGTATTAGGACCAGAGGAGCAGAATTCTCAAAGGCACAGAGCATAGCTGAGAGCTCAGGACAGGACAAAGAGAACAGTCAGAGCCCATATGGAAGAGGAGTTTAGGGTTACATCAGGAAATGCCTCATATGCCATGCGAAGGAGTTTGGGCTTTGAAGGGATTTGGGCAAGCCAATAAAATGATGAGATTGGCCAGGTTTACCCACTCCTTTAGGCTTCTGCACATCAACCTGCCACCAGGCTAGCGAAGACAGAGAAGTGATTAATGAGCTCTGTGACCACCCAGAAAGCATTCCTGGCAGCTGCAGGCCCCAAGATGCATCTTGGAATCTGCTTCTCTGGCAACATTTAGGTCAGAAATAAGTGTATTTTTGAGAGTTCTGCTGCTGCCTTAGTCACATCTCTTTTAATCTGCCCTGTCACTGTAGTAGAGCTTGTCGCTTCTTCTTCCTACTGATTATTTTTAGAAGTAGAAGTAAAGATTAATTGAGACAAAGAAGGTTTGTATTTCCTCAGTTTTGAGGTGGACTGAGATTTTGCAAATAAAAAAAAAAAAAGAATTCGAAAGCACACACAATCCCCCTTGGCAAAAATTGCAAGAAGGTACTATTCCCTGTGAACTAGCAATACTTTACTAAGATGGAAAATGACAATGTGTACTTGAGAATGGCATGCTGATGGGCCTTCAGATCCCTTCTGCCGAGGGCTCACTTTCTGATGATGCCAGCAAGGGACACCCCTAGGGAGGTCCTGGAATTACCCTCCCTGCCTGCAAACCTTAGGGTTGCTGGATAAAGCCAACCACAGTTGCTAAGTCCAACAGGTTTATTTCCATGAGTATTTAACCTCATGTGTCATTGTGCCTCTTCTGGCAGCACTGAAATACATAGTCCCAAGGGTTTATCAGGACAGTGCTATTAATATAGAATCATTTGGAACACATGGAAATACCCAAGTCTGACTTTTGGAAATTGGAGAAATGGTGTGGTTCTGAAACATCAGATAACTGGACAATATTCCACTCATTTGGCGATTTCTAATCTAGATTAAGGCAGCTGCTCCATGTTGCCATCTTTTCAAGTATGAGCACAGCATTTCCCTCACATTTTAGACTCATTGAAATTCCCAATACCTCCCCTCAGGCCAAAGAAAAGAGTACAAGCAAGAAAATAATGTTCCAGGGACAAGATACACATTTTTTGCTCGATGCAGCCATACCAAGAATTGAGTATCGAGACAAGGGTTAGCTCCCTGGATTTAAAAAAAATAAATGCAGAGGTAGTTACAAGAGGAAATGAAATGTTGGCCAGCAGAAACAGCAGGGAAGATTTCACATTGGGTAGTAACTATTTCTGAGCCATTTTGGATGTCTTCTTGCACCAGTAATTGAAAATTAAATATGCCCATATAAAGGAGAGGCACCTGCTTTCAGCTTTATGTTCTATTATTTCTGCTTCTATCCTTTGATGTCTGATTTCCATGTGCTTGGAATAATTCATGAGAATTGCTTTAAAATTTCAGAGGAAAACATAATGGGTAAGAGCTGGCACTGTCCGCTATAAACCTGGCATCATAAAAAAGCAGTGATTTTTAGTCAGAAGTCTGAGCACAGGACCCCAATTCCATTTCTGTATATCTTTGGACAATTCATGTGCTCTGTACAATGATATAGTGGGGTATTTGATAATCAGTAAGGAACCTGCTGAATTTAATGTTCTATGATTATTTATTATATTTTAGATCAGATGAACTTTTTTTTTTTTTTAAGGCAGACATGAAGGGTACTGCCATTAATAGCTTTGGAGATATGTGGAATCACACATGAAAAAGTGGAGTTGCTCTTTCCCTACACCCTGGGCTGGAATAAGCAAGCATGCACTTAAAAATGAAACATTGGAACATAGTGAAGCTAATATGCAGGACTAGAAAAGAAACTGAGCCACAGATTTGTGGGCAGTGTAGGTTCTGATGCAATCTGTACCTTTTGATTCCTGTGTATCTGGCACTTGCAGAGGGAGATTATGACTCACAAGAGAGACCCTTTCCTCCACCCCACAGACCTCAATCTCACTAATACTCCAAGTCAGTGGGTACCCACTTTGTCTGCCTTGGAGAGCCAAGCCATTTGCAGGCTGGGAAGATAAAGGTTTCTAAAATGGGCTTGTGTAATGAAAGAAAAATATATCCACTATCTAAGGTGCCGGGACATGGGGTTTCAAGGAGGTCCAAGGATAGGTTGTTCTAAGTGAATTTCCTCTCATTTTATTTTTATTACATTGAAAATTACCCTTGAGATGATTTGTTGTCAAATTAATAAGGTATAATTATTAAAGTATTTATTAAGGCAGCTGGACAGTGGCTGAGGCGCTATTGTAGACAGTTTAATGACAGATGCTTATTATTGTTGCCATGTTATGATGTCTAGAATAATTTTTCTTCAATAAATATTAGGAAAAATATATCTTACCATGACTACTATAAATATCTCATTACAGATTGCTCATAGGAGGCACAGCTCAAGTTAGAAAATGTCTAAGAAAAAATGGTACAATGAAAAGTACAGATCATTTGGTTTTACACTCATTGCCAAACAGTGCTTTTTGAGGAGTAGCGCTCTCGCCAAAAGAAGCATAACTCCATTAAGCATGTTTCCAATGTATATTAATCAATGTGGGTTTCAGGAGAAAAAAGCCCAATTTGAAAATGTTGGGATATTAACTTTTCTTTCCCATTTACAACCATCAGAAACTTAACAACTAGTTCAAGCACAAAAAGGAAATTACTACCATGATATTAGATTATCTCATTAACTTAAAGGAAAAAAATTACCTGGGCCCCAGGAAACTAGAATAAGAGACATCAACTCTATTTGAGCTCTTTTTTTTTTTTCTTACTGTGCTCACTCTGTCCATTTAACTTCATTCTACTGTCTCTGCAGACCAGCTTCCATCAGCTTTCTGGTCTATGTTCTACGTGATGGAAAATATTGTCCCAAACATATTTTTCATAATACGAATAAGTTCAGCAACCTAGAAAAGATCCGATTTCTCTGTGTAGTACCAGTTCCCAAATTCCAAGACAGAGATCCAATTGACCCAGCGTGGGGTAGGTGTGTATGCATAGACAATTGTGACCAGGATTAACATTGTAGGAACATAGCTATTTCTGATGCCACTAGTGGATGAAAGGGATAATGTAAGCTTTTAGAAAGGGATAATGTACTGATATTACTGCATAGAAATGTGCTATACACCCTTGCCATGCATAGCATTCTTCTCTATTTACACCTCCAAAAATGTTCTGCTTAAAATTCTCTATAACTTTCTCAGGTGAAAACCCAAACATAGGATTCTGGCTCCAAATCATACTTCCCCTGCATGCGGATACAATGACCTGCGTTACTATTCTCTGTGGCCAGGTGTTTTGAGTGCTGCTCAGTTCTATTCAGTCTCAAGCACTTGTTTATACGGGTCCTCGCAACACGTAACATATTCAATAAACAATGATGGGAAAGTAATAATAAAAGTTATATTTGGTAAAAAGAATGAAAACATTGCATTGTAAATTGGTCACTGATTCAGAGCATATCTGGATAGAAAGGGATATGAGGTAAATTATATGATGAGCAAATAAATATCTTGGCACTCAATTTAATGCTCTTCTTTGGAAGTGAATTCCTTAATTATTCCACCCAGTGATTGGGAGGGTTTCCTATAAGTGTTCTTCAGGAGTTACATTTGAGGTTGGCTAAATCGCCTCTGTGATTCACTTATTAGTGTCTGTATTGGGTCTTGCCTTTCAGAAACTGGATTTTTCTGGAAACACAGCTTGGTCAATTTCATTTGAGAGAATTCTATTTTCAAATAACCAATGAAAGAAATATTGTTTCGTTGTACTCTTTGAATCTCTAGCCTGAACTGGGTCTTATTTTAATGGATTCTGCTTTATAGCTTCAGGCTTTAAGATTTATCCCAGCCTTTTTTCAGTTTAAGGATCTTTTTCATGCATGGAAAACAATAGGTTGGGACAATAAAGTTTATGCCTTATTCTCTAATGAGCCTCCTAAACCCAAGGTGTATTCTAGCTGTAGCCGAATGTCCTTTCAAAGAGAGGGATCCTCAATGTGTCAACTCCTGCAGAATTGGTGTTTTGGAAGGGCACCTTAAGTTTTCTGGGTCCTCCCAGATAATTTCTTTCTGATTTCTATAATTCAACTTATTTGTTTTAATTATAGAATAGAATGCAACTGAGGATTTGGTTCCTGCAATTCAGGAAGGTAGAAGGGTATCTGACCCCAAGCTGGTCAAAGGCAGGGGTCACAAATACATACTATCAGCCTTGAACTGCTCTCAGTTGAGCCACTTTGAATTGCACATTATTCCTTCTGTGAAAAACCCTTGATGAAGCCTGAAACAAAGTAGCCAACATACTAAAATATTCTGACACTTACCACCAACCCCCCTAAAAGTCCTAAATACAAGCTATAAAAAAAAAGAAAGAAAATATGGGGTAGATAACCAACTGCTGTGCTACCATAGCTATATCAATTCTCCTCTTGGACCTAGATAAGGGATTCCCACTATCCTCACCTTACCTTCATTCAGCCAATGTCTGCACTTACAATTCTTTCTTGGGTAAACAAGTGATGTACATCTACACAATGGAAAACTACTCAACAATTTTTTTAAAAGCACCTGAATAGCGATTTGACTCAATGCTGCAAAAGTATGAATGTGAAAATCATTATGTGAATAGAAGATAGAAGACATGGAAATGCATACTGCATGATTTCATTTATATTAATTACAAGTGGAGGCAAAACTCATCTATGGTCATGCCAGTCTGGAGGTGATCACCTCGGAGTGGGGGGTGGAGAACTTCCTGCAAGGACATAAGCAAAGATCCTGAGGCGGTAAAAGGGTTAAAGGTCATGTTTTTGGTAGTTGTCACATAGATGCTTACAAACATGAAAGCTGATCAAACTAAACACTTAAGATCTGTGAATTCGTAAAAATGTAAATCATACCTCATTTTTTAAAAAAAGCAACCAACTGTTTCATTAATGGTAACAGAAATCTTAAGTTAGCTTCAGAAAACAACAAAAAGAATTGACTATAGGGATTTGAGAGCATTTCAAGGAAGTTAAGAGGAATGTAGTTGAGCGTAATAAATGAATTGGAACCAGGAGTTGGAATGCTCTCAGACTCTCAGTCTCCCACTAAAGCTAACTTTTAAAAAATATTAAATTTATTGTGGTGACATTAGATAATAGGATCCTATAGGTTTCACATGCACATTTCTATGATACAAGGTCTGCATTTACACTGTGTGCCCACCACCCAAAGTCAAATCATCTTCCATCACCATATATTAGGTCCCCTTCACCCTCCACCCCCACCACCCTGCTTCTTCATTTTCCTTTTTTCTCTGTACCTCCCTCTACTCCTCAGAACCAACTAGGAAAACAAAGACAGCAGCAGTTCCTAAGTGTTACCTGTTACAGGATCATTCAACCCTTCATCCATTCAGCAATTATATTCGGATATTGATGGACATGATATATCCAGTACTCTTATAGGCCTTGGGGTTATAGCAGTGAACTTGTCAGACAAAAGTGCATTCTAACTGAGGGGAAAGGATGTAAGAAATGGGCGAGCGCACCATAATGATATAATTTCAGGTAATAATAAGGCTACTAAAGAAAAGGAAAGGGTAGTGTAAGTCAAATGACTTGGGTTGGTTGCTGCTTAGATACAGTTGTGAAGGAAGGCTGGAAATTGTGTGATGAAGAGGAGACTGTCATGGGAACATTGGAGGACATTTATTTCAATTTTTAGGAGGAGCAAATGGCAAGTCTTTGAGACTGAAAAACACATGCCCTATTTTAGAAATAGAAGGATTAGTGCGACAATGAGGGGGGGAGTGATAAAAACTGAGGTCAAGAAGATAGGCAGAAGCTGTCCTAGAGAGTCGTGCAGACACAGGTAAAGAATTCGCTTCTATTTTAAGAACAATGCAAAATCCCTGCATGATTTTAATCAGGGGACAAATAGCTCCTGATTACATTTTTAAACATAAGATAATGGACTCTCATTAGGTAGTTCTGATATCTTTTTTCTGAAATTATTGGTTTTAAGTTCCTAATTATAGACCCAAATTCACCCAGAGAAAAGGTTAATTTTTTCCAGGCTGGGTCAGGTGTCCATCCCTTAGCTCAATGGCTGCGGCTAATGAATAGGATCATGTTACAGAATCATGGTAGTGCCTATGGAACTATATGTTTAGAAAAGGGGAATTTTTAGAAAAGTGTGATAGACACACTGTCCTATAAGTGCTCACTCTGCATCCCAATGTGAAAACTGAAGTTCTCTGTGAGTGTTTTGTTGTACTGCCAAGGAGAGATGTGACACAAATTGGACAGGCTTCAAGGAATCCATGCTTTGGAAATAGGAGAAGGGGTTTGTGCCTTGGTTTGTGGTTTGTGCCTCTGTCTACATCATCCACTCCAGCCATGTGGCTACTTCACTTAATATCTTAGAGGAATTGGCAGATGTGCCATTTTCCTTCCGTCTGAATTGGGTGGAATTACTGATGTCGCCAAATGCAGATAGCTCCCAGCTTTCTTCCTTCCCAGTTTACTCGAGGGCATGGGATCAGGTCTGTGTTGTTAACTGCGGCAGCCACCATAAATGGCATGCATAGGTGCTCGTTATGTTTTGTTGAATATGTAAATTATGATACCATCAAAAATTCATTGCTCAATTTTATTTTATGTCTGCTCTGGAAACTGCAAGGAAATTGATGTCTCTGGATTGTTACAAAGAAAAATATAGTGTCTTTGACTGGAAGGAAAACATTGGGACATTATGGTTTGAAATGTTTGGCAGCACATCTGGGTTTTTTGTTGGCTGAAGATAGAAGCTCTACACATCATCATGGGTCATTGAAGTAATTATCTTTCCTATTCCCTGCTATATCTCTACAGCCTAATAGAGATCCTGATACATAGCTGGTGCCTAAGAAGCATTTGCTAAATTGCTCATTACAAATACATCAAAATGTACTGACATCAAAGATTTTTGCCAATTACCTTGAAATAATCCTCATCCACTGCTATGATGTTGTCACCTTCATGGAAAATAGAATTTCTTCAAGAAGTTTATAAGAAGTTGGAAACAACATGAATTTCTTTTTTTTTTTTACTATGTGCAAAAATCTATGACTTTCCAGAGGACAAGTCTCAAGGGCCTTAATTGAACCTGAGGAAAAAGTCTCACTTTTAGTGAGCATTAAGGAAAGACCAGGCTAAGTTTGACCAGGAGGGGCTCATTACAGACCTGGATTGTTCGGCGGATAATTTTAGCCATGCTAACGCCGTAGCTTTCTGTTTCAGTGCCCTGCAGTAACTAACACGCTGTTACTGCCATCTCCTTCAACCAAACTGTTCCAGTAGAAAATGAAGGCAGCGTGCTATGTGAGCTGCCTGATACCAAAATGAATGCTCCGGTAAAGTGTACATGCCAAAGCAGCAAAATAAAACGCCAAATTTTCCGTGTATTAGTCTGACACATTTCAAGCAAGGTGATCGAGAGCTTCCAAAGGATTCTCAGTGAGCCTCTGACTCTAGAATGTTAAGAACCACAGTTACCCCAGCATTCAATATACAGATGGCACCACACAAAGTTAAAAAATACTCTGTTACAGCTTCTGTGGCTAATGTTTATTTTCCTGTCCTCTGAGGGCCTTTAAATGAGGATGAAGGAAGAAGAAAAATAGGCTTTGGGCCAGGTATCCTGCCAGAGCTTCACATACATTAGTGTGTGTGTGTGTGTGTGTGTGTGTGTGTGTGTGTGTGTACTCAGTGCCTGTCATGGCCCAGTTTTGAGGTCCTTGCTAGGGTTCAGTCAGTTCCCCTTCTTGAGCAGCTGGTTAAGTCCACACCTCAACCACTACCCTTAAGCTCTCATACTCCAGGCCACTGTGCATCAGCCCTAATCACCCAGGGGCCAGATATCACACAACAAAGAGACAGACCCTAGCTGGCGCCTGAAAAATCATTCAAATTGGCCACTCCACAGAAAGGCGATGGAACCTAACTCTCCCCCCACCTGGTTTTCCATACAAGAGCTGCCCTGTACTGGGAACACCCCCTTCCCCCCTCCCCACCCTGCCACACACACACACACACACACACACACACACCGTTTCCTGGAGCTCTGAGGAACCAGGAGTGGCACTTCCCACCTAGCCAATGTCATCAAGCTGTGTCCCACCATCAAGAGCCTTTAAGTCTTTTTTTAAAAAATTTCTTTATTAAGTTATTACATATGTGTCCTTATCCCCACATTACCCCCTATCCCCTCCACTCATGCCCTCATCCCCCTGTTGTCTGTGTCCATTGGTTAGGCCTATATGCTTGCATATAAGTCCTTTGGTTGATCTCTCCCCCTTACTCCCACCCTCCCCTACCTTCCCTCTGAGGTTTGACGGTCTGATCAATGCTTCTCTGTCTCTGGATCTGTTTTTGTTTATCAGTTTATGTTGTTCATTATATTCCATAAATAGTGAGTCTTAAACAACACCTTCAGGATAACCCTGTAAAATCAAGTCATGGTTTCTGTTTTGCATATGAGGAAAGGGCCTCAGAGAAGTTAGTGAAATGGCCTAAATTTAGCAATCTGTTATTGGTAGAGCAGGTACCACAATCCATATCCATCTGTTACAACTCTGAATCAAGCCTGGAGAATGAGTTTTAAATTTACAAATTCAAGTAACCCCTAAAGAGTCTCAGTGGTTCTCAACCTTCTGGCCCTTTAAATACAATTCCTCATGTTGTGACCCAACCATAAAATTATTTTCATTGCTACTTCATAACTGTAATGTTGCTACTGTTATGAATTGTAATGTAAATATCTGATATGCAGGATGGTCTTAGGCGACCCCTGTGAAAGGGTCATTAGAACGCCAAAGGGGTCGCGACCCACAGGTTGAGAACCACTGGTCTATATATTCAGTGATGGTCTCAGATTCCTTAGATTTTTAACCATAAACAACAGAGATAGAGAGAAAAAGACTGCAGAATAGTTGGTTAAGAAAAAGTGACTAAAATATGTAAAGATCAATAATCACAAGTAATAATGAATCTTTGTTAGCAATGAAATAAGCTTACTTCCATCATTTTAATATTTATCATTAAATAACTTTTAATTTATCTTTATGAAATCAAAAACAAAGAAATAAATATATGGAAAAGGTTTAACTAAAAGCAATCATCCCAGCCAGGCAGAGGTGGGCGGGAGCCAGCACTTAAGAGCTTACAACCTATTGTTAAACATCTAGGAAGTTTGCAAGCCAGGTACACAGTTGGAGACTTGTCACTGGCCATGGTGAAAGTACTTACACCATGAAATTTGCAAACATTACAAACCAGGGCTTTCTTTCTAAAGAAATATATACTCGTCAGCATACCACTGCCACCATGTACATATTGGCAGAAAAAGGAAAAATTGGCACCTAACAAATGGAGTTGGCTAAATAGATAAACATATTAATGAGTGTACTTCCTACAAAAGAGATATTACAGCCTTAAAATGACAGTGAAGAGAAAGATTAATAGGGGGGATGTACAAAATGTATATCCCTAATTTTAAACTGCAGTTTGAAAAGCAGAAGTATTTTCTTATAGAAGCCTTTTCTTATAGAAGCCCTTTTCGTCAAAAAAATATGATGCAGGAAAAAAGACTGGAAGGATAGATAAGTAAATCTTAAAAGTAGTTATATTTAACGGACGGAATAATGAGTGATTTTTGTTGTTTCTAAATATTTTTCTAAATATTCTTCATTTGACTTGAATTACTTTTGCAAAACACCTGAAATTCCCTCTAAAAGCAGAAAGGTCTTGATAGCTATGAACTTGGTCCCACTGTTGAGCATGGAGACCCCCCAGAGCAGTCAAACACATCCAGCCACGCAGGTGAAGGGAAGGGTGTTGCCATGGAGTAGACTCAGAGCAGACTTGAACCCAGAACACCCGAGTCCGAGTCTCAGCATGGCTCCTTATTAGTTGGGGAACATTAGACAAGACTTAAACTTCCCCGCGGAGCCAGCAGGGCCATACTTGCCCTGACCACCCCTGCAGGTCGCCGTGAGGACAGAGTAACGTAAAGAATGAGAAACTGTGAGCACAAACCAAAGAGGTCTCATTTGGAGGCACTTTAAAGGGTCCCTTATGTGATTTTAGACTCATTCATCTCTTAGCTGCGTGTCTTCCAAGTTCCAGCGCTCCAATTAGAAAACCTCCCCTTTTGTCCCATCACCTTCATTGCTTAATTACCTATCACCATAATGAGCTCTCTTCTGCTGTCCTGTATTCCTCATTGTGTTGTGCTACTCACCACCTCCTGTAATTTTACATTTTTGAAGTGTTCTGTTAAAAACTTACCTTTAAAATTTTATTTTAAAACATCATATCCACATGGTGGTAAATCTGAATTGTGAGAAATGGACTTCCACTATGTGTTACAAAGTGGGAAGGAGGGATTAATTATTTAATTTAACACCAACGAATTACTATGTAAAGTGAGCATAAATGTACCGGCCTAAGGACGGAGAGCAATGGGCACGGACAGCGAGACTTTGGGAAATCACTGACCTTTTGTGCTTTAACTCCATTGCCTGCAAAATGGAAAACTTTAATCTTAACAGGAAAAATATATTATGCAAGAGAAGTGCTTCAAGAGAAAACACTCTGGCCAGCATGCGATTTACCATAAGGTGCATTCATGTATTGCCGTGATTGTAATTCACACTTTAAGTTGTAATGAATTTCTCATTTAATGTCTAAGTTTCTCACGATAGATTGTAAGCTTTCTGAGATGGGGCCTGGAGCACTCTCTGGCACCTAATTCAGTTTGTGGCACCTAGTAGCCACTTAATAAATACTTAGCAACTCAGAATGGGTTTATAGAAATATAGAAATTGGTCTACCTAAAGGAGAGTATTTTTGTTTATGCCACTAAGGTTAGTTATGTCTTTCATGGCATGGAGGACATACCATCTACTTCCTTTCAAAGAGGGAAGAGATGAGGTTTGACCTGGAACAGGAGGAATTAATGGACACAAGACAGGCCAGATCAATATGGCAAGTCGGCATTGATGGGTTTTCAAACAGAAGCAGCCATATCCAGCCGGGAGAGAAATAAGCGCTCCATCTGTGGTAGCCTGTACCTCCAGAATCCCTCGCCACTGCCTTCCTTCCACATCACATCCCTGACTGCTCTGCCTCACTCTGCCACCACCAGCCATCCCTCCAGACTCTGAAAAGTCATAAAGAAAAATCTTTGTTCTACGACCTGCCTCCTGCTTCTCTATCCTTGCCCCTCCCAAGTAATTTTACTGGAAACCATTTTATCTGAAAGTATTTTTCCATTTCAACTTAGGAGATTTGGTTTCTTACCTAAGGTGTTTGCTTAGCAAGAACAGTCTGCGTGCACGTATGTTAATGACTAAATCACTTTCTTATGAAGTTATGTCCATCTGTCGCATAAGAAGAATAGTACTCTTTAGAGAGCGCTAAAAAAACTAGGGGGAGGGAGGGAACCGGAGCAGCGATTTAAAAGAGGTAAATGCTGCCAGTGAGTCTAAGTGATAAAAGCAATTAATTAAGTTTTAAGTGTAGAGTAGGGAATATTTGGCATGGCATAAATTGCAGCCACAATTCATGTTTCTTTTGTTCCTAGAACTTAACACACAAAACCCCATGGCCCTCCCCAGACAGTAAATTCAGTTCTATTTATGCTGCTTGTTCCCTTGTGAATGTAGATGTTTCTCCAAGTGACTCAGTTGCATGGATATTATTAAAGTTAGGTCACAAAGAGCTGAGGCAAACTGCAGCCATGAGTAGAAGGAATGAAATGCAAAGATGTGGAGGAATAGGATTTGGGCAATTAGGAGTGCAGACAGGAGATTATATAGTTAAAGCTATTCTGTCTTTCTTTTCTAAAGCTCCTTAAAGTTTATCAGCAAAAACTATCTCTCTGCCTGCACTTTCACATAGCAATTATAACAATTTCTTAATCTCAGGAGGATGCCAGTATCTTCTAAGGCAATAAAACCTGTTCTAGAATGATGTTATGGGCTTGCAAAATACTTTTTTTAAGCCTCCCTAACAATGCCATCTCAAGAATTTCCCACTTTAGAGATGATACCATATCGCATATATTTGACATATTTAAGGAGAGCAGGGATTTAAAGTACAATTTATTTCTGGCGAAGACAAGGTAGAGAATGTGCCACATGTTGATTGAAAGGCAGTCTTGAAAATAGGTTTGTTTCAGTACTTTTTGTTGTTATTAGAAACCATAAAGCTCAGGGGAAAAAAAAGTTATACAATCTTAAATCTGAGGAGGGCCAAATAAATCTGATGGCTTTCTCTAAGAGCTAGTGAGGCGATGGCCTAGAAGCCTGTTTTGTGTGACATGGCGAGATAGATCATACCAATGTAATTGGTATAAAGATTGAAATGGTTGTACAAAATTATCCCTCTGGGGTGATTTTACTGTCAGGATATTATAGATTTCCACCCAGCTGGATAAAGCTTCTTAAAAAGGACAATTTCTATCCTGAACACAAAGTCCAAAAAGAGTTAAGAAAGAATGAATGCATGCAAACTTAGAGTTGAAAATTTAAAAAATGCATCTATATCTACAGAGAATAAAGTGGCCCTTGCTAATTGGATACAAATTCTGTAACCTCTCCAGTATGGATCCCATCTCAATCAGCTACTAAAATGCATAGTCATATAAAAATAAAACAGAAAAGCGATCTTAAAGGCATTGCATTCCCTGAGGTTGTTTGATGAATCTCTGAAGGTAAGCCAGATCCATTTCCTTTGCATAAGATCAGCAGAATCTACAGAAGAAATGTGAAAGATTAATGACATTATAATTCAACAGTATAGGGATTGCCAACCATATTTCATTCATTATCCACTAAATTAGCAAGACAAGGGACTGCCAACGGGCAGCAAGACAATGCGGAGGGAGACAAAAGCTGGGCAGAGTTACCTGCTCACTAATCATGCTACAAAGAAACCTGTCACTGGACAGCTCAACACAAACATCGGAGTGAGACATTTTGCCAGAGAATCCTAAAATAACTTACAACACAAAACATTTTTATGAAGTACTATTTCCAATACAACTGCAGACATTCTTTCCTTAATCATGCACAGGACAGCCATGGCAGTCTGGTCCACCTGGGATTGTGCCTTCTTTATTGGGAACCAATCAATTTGCAAGCCCTTATTTTATTTCACCGCCACAGCAGCACTCTGAGCTATGAGTTGTTGCCCTGATGTGAAAGATGAAGACATGAAGTCTTAGGGAAGTTTAATGGCTCCCTGGCTGGTGGGCAGGGGCTAGAACCCGAGTCTTCTCAAGGCTGCTCAGAGCTCCTATAAAAGGCCCTCTAGCTTATCCAAGGTGAAGAACTTTAAAAAAAAAAATCCAATTTGTCACTTTTGTGATGATGCATTGGTTAATGCAAAAAATGGACTTACTAGGAAAACGAATTTTTTAAAAAAGCAGACATAACATACAGACTCAAATATTTTAGGATTAGGTTCAAAAGATAGAACGATACTATGTCAAATTGCTATGCAAATAAATGCTTAACTTTAATGACCATCGAAGACTAGTAACAAATGGTTCCTGCACCAACATCAGTCCACACTTTGGATGAATAACATTATGATGAAGTGCTGGTTCAATTTGATGTTGCCAAATCACTGAAAATATATGGAAAGCTCCTACCAGTTTCAAAATGAACAGAAAGATGAACTGAGCCCAATCTCAATTAGTCACTCAGTATTCACCAGGATTCTCCTCCAAAGAACATTTCCAGGTGTCAACTACTTGGTGTAAAACAAGGACTTGAGCTCATCCTTGTTCTCCAGACAACTGCTCTGCATATCTTTGTGAGGCTACAGTTCCTCATGTGCTGGGGTGGAATGGACCCTGAAAAGGGCAGGAACAAGGAGGGCAGCCAGAGTTGCCTTGTTCTCCGTGGGTCTTGCTTACCTGTATTCTCAGCAGGTAATGGCTCAGAGCTCTAGGACTGCACGGCAGACCCTGACTCAAAGCTGTGCTTGCATGGAAGACATTTCATCTTTACTTAGCTTCTGTAGTAGAGATCAATAAAAACATATTTTTATTAATTTTATTTTGGCTGATGTGAGAGAATTAAAAAAATAACACACACAACAAAAACAAACATGTCTTTCAACTTTACTTCCTTCTCTTGTCCCCATCCTGTTTTGTTCCTCTTTCCAATGTCAAACTTTTAAAAATCATTACTTACACTATTGATCACCTCCTATTACTCTTAAACTCATCAAATTCTCTTTTTTGAATTGCCATCATTTTTCTGAAACTGAGATAGCTAAAAATTATCAATGACCTCTTTACTAAATGCATGGATACATCTTAGACATTTCTTACTTAATATTTCTGAAGTATTTGGTATTGTTGACCAGTAGCACATTTAGAGAAATTATATGGAATAGAAAGAACTCAAATAATAAGCAAAAAACTTGACCCATCTCTGCTGAGCCTTTCTCTTTTCAGTTTTTCTTATAGTTACCTCCAAACCTATTTCACAAACACTTGTGAAGTGTTCATAAATGTTAAAACACTGTTTTAAACACTTTAAAAATATTGACTTTAGTCTTTGTGATATTATGAAGTAGGTTCTACTATGGTCATTTAGAGTGGAAGAAATTGAGATTTCTATTAAAGCCTTTTTTCTTCTTCTTCAATCTAGACTGCAATTATATGGACCTGCCAATCTTGGATGTTCCCTTCATTGCTCTTTTGTATACTGGATCTAGTGTCATCCTGTTTCTTGATTTTCTATCTCCTTTAACCCTTAAAAAAAAAAAAAAGCACGTGGGTAATAAGTTTTATGACTCTTGACCTATCTGAAAATCTCTTTATTCTGCCTATATACTGGAATGATAAAATGGCTAGAAATATAATATTGAATTGAAAAGAATAAATTCCCTTAGAAATTTGAAAGGGTTTGTTATTATCTCCTAAAAATTATTGTTGCTGATAATAATTCTGATACTTGTCTGTTTCTTATTCCATTGTAGGAGATAAGCATTTTCTACTCTGGAATCTTTTAATCACCTTGGCATTTTAAAATTTTGTGTGAAAGGTTTAGTGTAGGCAGAATTCTAAGATGCCTCCCAAGATTTCCCATCACCCTGACCTACATGTCCTATACAATCCCAGGGGCTGTATATGATGGGTTTTACTCATTAACTACATCATGTTTATGGCATAGTTGACCTTAAGGTATGATGATTACCAAGGACTTGAATTAATTACATGAGCTCTTTAAAAATAGGGAGGTTGTTTTTGTTTGTTTGTTTGTTTGTTTTTCCTGGTCACAGGAAGTGCAAAAATGATTCAATATGACATTGCTAGCTTAAAGTTAGTAAGAAGGCAGGTGGTCTCTAGATAGTGGGAGTGGCCCCAGCTGACAGCTAGCAAGGAAATGATGATGGACTTCCATCCTACAACTACAAAGAACTGAAATCTGCAAACAAAAATGAGCTTGGAAGAATATGGATATTTTTTCATGAAAGCTTCCAGATGAAAACTCAACCTGGCCAACATCTTGATTCCAAACTTTGAGATACTTTGAGTAGAGAAGCAAGTCAGGCTACATTTTATTTAAGTTTATGAAAAAATGTTGGTCCTTCTTTTTCACTACACAGTTCTTCTCACATGTATGGTAAATCTTTTAATATTGTAAATTACATGAAAACACTCACTCTGTTTTCACTCCACTATCTATTAAACCCTCAATTTGTTGAGATGAATGGAGGATGAATAAATGAATGAATGAATGAATGAATGAATGGATAGAACTTTGTGTACATGGGAAGAACTTTGATGAAAAAGTTCTGTTTTATGGTGAAGTCTAGCTTCTCTTGGAGATGAATCCTCCAATATTTTGCCTAGTCATTATGTGCTTAGCCATTATGAACACAGCGGTGATTAAAGAGAATTTTGAAAAGTCAAGCTTCTGTGTATGTCTTTATTCTGTTCCCTTCTTCTCGCTGCTCCTGGTCTTCGTTATACCCACCACCTAACCGTATCTAACTGCAAAGCCTCTCCAACACACAGGCACCCTCCTTGCCTATAGCCCTTTTTTTAATTTCACATGTTGAAGTAATTCTAGCTTTCTCTACTCTGCTTCATTAGTAAACACCTTTTTATCTGCTTTCCAGAAATTTGTTCATGTCTTTGTCTATTGAAGAGTCTCTCCATTCTCTTCATTGTTGAGAATTTATAATATTTTTATTCCATTATTTTAACTTTAATATAATATCAAGATGGGAGAGGAAGAGAGGGATAAACATTTATGCTCAGTTCACAATCTTGAACCAGAGACCCACACGGTATCTCTCACTACTCTTTATTTCTGTGACACCACATAGCTCTTACTGGAGTTTGAAGAGAAAAAAAAAAATCAACCAAATTAAGTTGATATATGTCAAGCTGTCATTAATGATATGATTCTTAATTTCAAAAATGGTGTTTTATTGTTAATTCAAATGAATCTAATTGCTGGAATGATAGACCGAGTAAAAGAAAATCTTTTGAACCTTTTGAGCAGCAACTCTTTCCTTACAAGAACTCTCAAGTATACTTTCTTACAGAAATCTTGGGAAAGAACAATGGCCAAATGAGTGTTGGGATTCTCCAGTGCCTTCCTTCAGTGAAAAAAAGGCAGAAAAACAAGGTTGAGCAGGAAGCTCAGAACTCACAGAAGATCTCTAAATTCTTGAGCATGACCTTGGAGCAAAGGAATAAAAGAGAAATATTTGTACCCAAACAGATTTCTCAGGTGTTCCAGACACTGTCAGAAGTAAATCCCAACTGCTCTAAGGCAGGGTTCAACAATCTACGTTCCTTTGCAAATCTGTACTGTTTTTATAGTTTTCTTAAAGCACGGTCATGACCACTTGTTTATGTGTTGTACTAGCATATACCACTTTTGCACTGCAGCAGCAAAGGTGAGTACTATGAGAATTGTGCTGCCCTATTTACATCTCCACCTTTTATGGAGGAAAGGGCATTTCCTGGAATCAAATGCTCCTCAGAATTTCAGCATCATGTCTGTCTCTTTTTTATATAGGTCTTTTTGTCTGCTGAAAGCTTCTAGGACATTAGTGCCATGGAGGAAAACTCTTGCTTTAGAAGTTAGAGAAGATGCATGTCTGGACTCTTTAACATGTCTCTAAGCTGCTTTATTTATTGGGGATTAAATAAAAAAGATATGGCATTTAAATGCAAACATCAAATGTATCAGCTTTTCTAGTTTCTATAAAATTTTAACGCAGTTACAGATTTCAATTCATATTATGTATATGTGGGTCTTAAATATTTTTTTTCTCCAGGTAATGGTATAAAATTTTGGTTTCTAAAAGCATAAGTGACTATTTTTTTATTTTGTCTTACTAATAAATACTTACTGAGTGAAGCGTTTTATGCACTATCCCAAAGTAGTACCTTAAATTGAATTTAGTAAATCCAGTACCTCAAACTCCTTCAATTCACCACCTAATCTCCATAAATCAAGGCTCCTCAGAGAACTAATTGAAGCTATTTTCTCATTTGTAGTTGAATCAAGTAGTTTTGCTGTGCAACTCCAATTCATAATAAAATTCTTGCCAGCAAATCCTCTCCTAGTATATACGTAACTGTGATAGTCCCAAAAGCACTTTTAATTTTGTTATGGCCAAAATGCTACAGGGTGTAGAAATCATAAAACAAAGGTGAAATTCTCCAAACACACAGACAATTTTGGATCTTGTTATTTATATTGCTGTATTTTGTCTGTTTAATCTTTTATAAAGTTTCATTTTGCTTCAAGAGGAAAAATAGACTCTGACACACTTTTAAGAGGGTGTTTTAAAGCACATGGTAAATGCTGGTTAAAGAAATATGTTATGTTTTTATTCTCTTTTTTTTTTCATCATTCCACTTAAATTCTAAATTTTTCTATTTCTCACTCTAATTATGGCAGTAAAAGAACAGCAGTTTTAGTATAACAATCTTAATCTCTACTAGGATTAAACACATAAATTCATTTATACTTAGTCTCAATATAGTTATATCATATTATATTAATACCATTATCTTTCAGAAAAAGAAACTGAGGTTTTTAGAGTAAGTAAGGTGTCCAAGGCTATAAGCTCTTAAGTGATAGTCATCCTATAAAGTCTGTTCTGCCTGGCCAGGGAGACACCCTGCAATATTCACAAGACATTCAAAATCATCAAAAAGAAAGAAATCAATGATGATAATTTAAATTAGTAAGAATTGTTTTAATGAGCAATACTTTTTTCATAATCATGTCTGTAAAATATCTGCATCAGTCAGTGTTAGGAAGGAGAATTTAGTTACTAATTAATAGTTTCCACTCAATCCTCTTATTCTAATCCTATATAATAAAAGCCTAGGTGGTGCCACGCCCTCATGTGATGTCATCACAAGATGGCTGCCACAAGATGGCCACCCTAACGTCATCACAAGATGGCCACCCTCACATCATCACAAGATGGCCACCACAAGATGGCCGGCAGGGGAGAGCAGTTGTGGGTGATCAGGCCAGCAGGGGAGGCCAGTTGGGGGCAACCAGGCCTGTAGAGGAGGGCAGTTGAGTGCGACCAGGTCAGCAGGGGAGGGCAGCTGGGACTGACCAGGCTGGAAGGGGAGGGCAGCTGGGGACGATCAGGCCAGCAGGGGAGCAGTTAAGGGTCAATCAGGCCAGCAGGGGAGCAGTTAGGGGGTGATCAGGCTGGCAGGCAGAAGCAATTAGGGGCAATCAGGCAGGCAGGAAGGTGAGTGGTTAGGAGTCAGCAGTCCCATATTGTGAGAGGGATGTCCGAATGCCGGTTTAGACCCGATCCCACAGGGGTCTAAACCAGCAGTCGGACATCCCCCAAGGGGTCTCAAATTGGAGAGGGTGCAGGCCAGGCTGAGGGACAACCCCCCATGTGCACAAATTTTGTGCACTGGGCCTCTAGTTAAAAATAATAACAATGGTGAAATAACAACATCTATTATTTGGAACATCAAAGGAGACAAAGCCTTTTCACCTCCAAGTAACTCAACTTCTCTAAGACCAATAGGAACCCACAGAACTCAATAGCAAAAAGCAAAAAAATACAACCAAATAATGGTTTTAAAATGGGCAGAAGACCCGAATGGACACTTTTTCAAAAAAGACATATAAATGATATGTCAACAGATACATGAAAAGATGTTCATCATTACTAATCATTAGGGAAATGCACATCAAAGCCACAATGAGGTATCACCTCACACCTGTTAGAATGACTATCATCAAAAAGACAAAAGATAAGTGCTGGTGAAGAAGTGGAGAAAGAGAACCCTTGTGAACTATTGGTGGGAATGTAAATTAGTGCAGCCACAATTGAAAACAGTATGGTTGTTCCTCAAAAAACTAATAATACAACTACCATATGATTCAATGATCCAACAATTCCATTTCTATGTACATATCTGAAGGAATTGAAATTACTATCTCAAAGAGATTTCTGCACCCCCCTTCCATGTTCATTGTGGTATTATTTACAACTAGAGGCCCGGTGCACAAAAATTTGTGCACTCAGAGGGTGTGGGGGTGGGAAGGCCTCAGCCCGGCTTGCGCCCATTGACAGTCCAGGACCCCTCGGGGGATGTCCAACTAAAGGCTTAGGCCCCCAAGGGATTGGGTCTAAACCGTTAGTTGGACATTCTTAGTGCTGCCACGGAGGTGGGAGAGGCTCCTGCCACCACCACTGCGGTGGCCAGCCATAAGCCAGCTTCTGGCTGAGTGGCACTCCCCATATGGAAGTGCACTGACTACTAGGGGGCAGCTCCTGCATTGAGCGTCTGTCCCCTGGTGGCCAGTGCTCATCATAGCAACCGACCATTCTGCTGTTCAGTCAGTTTGCATGTTAGCCCTTTATTATTATTATATGGGATGTCCTTATTTCCCCTCTTTTGCCCCCTCTACCCAGCTCTTGCCCCCCACTTCTCTCTGGCCATCACCATACCGTTGTCTGTGTCCATGGGTTGTGCATATATTTTCTTTGGCTAATCCCTTCTTTAAATTCACTTCTTTAGTCTACGGCCATACCACCCTGAACGCGCCCGATCTCGTCTAAATTCACTTCTTTAAATTTTTATTTTCACATAAGTGCTTATAAATGCACTATTATATATTTTCTAATATATCATTTAGAATTAAGATATTTTTAATTGAACCCTTGTAAATTTTAGCACAATTTAATAAATTATGCTAGAAGCAATAGAGATTTTTCATGTAATGCAGATACATTTCAATTAATATTTTAGTAATTTTTAATTTTTTAATATTTTAATTTGAAATAATATCATACATGTAAAAAAAAAAACTATAAAATACTACAGCATATTATACGTACCCTTCACCCAATTTCTTAGGTGTTAATAATTAAACATAACCATTATACAACTAATAAAATTTGGAATATATTTTTCTTATAATCTCTTTAATGTTACTTAATCCATTTACTTTGTTTTTGTTAATCTTCACCCAAGGATATTTTTCCATTGAATTTTAGAGAGAGTAAAGGGAAAGGGAGAGACACATTGATTGGTTGCCTCCTGCACCTGCTTTGATAGGGACTGGGGATCAAGCCAGCAACTGAGGTACATGCCCTTGACTGGAATCGAACCTGGGACCCTTCAGTCCATGGGCTAATGCTCTATCCACTGAACAAAACAGGCTGCAGCTTAATTCATTTACTTTTAATCTATATGTGTCTTTATATTTAAAGTGGGTTTTGTTTTTGATTCACCCTCATAATCTGTCTTTTAATTGGTGCATTTATGCCACTGACTTTCAGAGTGCTTACTGATAGAGTTACTGCCATACCTGGCGGCTCCTGGGGCCTGGGGCGGGGCTGCCTTGCTGCCTGGGACCCGCCAATCGGGTCCTGGGTGGCAAGGTGGGGCTGGGCCTGCCCTGGATGGCGGTGCGCTGGTGGCTCGCACTGTCCCACCCTGTCTGCAGTATGCAAATTAGCCACCATCTTTGTTGGTGGTTAATTTGCATATCATGCTGATTAGCCAATGGGAGGCATAGCGAAGGCACGGTCAATTGTCATGTTTGTCTATTATTAGATAGGATAGCCAAGACATGGAAACAACCTAAATGTCCATCAACAGATGACAGAATAAATAAAAAGTAGTATTCATCTACAGCAGAATGTTATTCCGCCTTAATAAAGAACAAAGTAAAAAGTAAGTCAAATAAATGAAATAGTAAAGGCAGAATGGAATTCAATAAAATAGAAAAAATAGAGAAAATTAATAAAATCTGAATTTTTTTTTGAGAAGCTTAATAAGATTTAAAAACCACTAGATGAAATCATCATAAAAAAAGTGAGAAGACAAAAATTAACAATGGTAGGAAAGCTGATATCACTATAGGTCCTATGTTATTTAAAAAATAATTAGGGACTATCATTTTAAAAAACCTTATGGTAATAAATTCAACAACTTAGATAAAATGGACAAATTTTTTGAAAAATATCATTTGACTAATTCAACATTCATTCCTGATTTTTAAAAAAATCTCTGAAAATAAAGAATGAGAAGAAACTTCTTTAATCTAATAAAAGATACCTATGAAAAACCTATAGCAAACATTATATTTAATGATGTAAGACTGAATTATTCCTCCCTAAGATCAGAGCAGTGTAAGGTTGTCTTTTCTCAACAGTACTACTCAATGTATACTGGAGGTCGCAATAGTGTAATCCTATATAATAAAAGGCTAATATGCAAATTGTCCTCTCAGGAATTCAACCACTCACTATGATGTACGCTGACCACCAGGGGGTGGCAGGGAATGAAGGAAGGCCCCAGCCAGTAGCCAGCAGCCAGGTGAAGGAAGGCCCTGATCGCTGGCCAGGCCTAGAGACCCTACCCGTGCACGAATTTTGTGCACTGGGCCTCTAGTAAGGCAATAAAAAGAAATCAAAGGCATCTTTCTCATCTTGGAAAGGAAGAAGTAAATTGTCTTATTTACAGATGTCATTATTGCCTATATAGGAAATTCTTTGTAATCTGGACAAATCTCCTATAACTAATAAGTTAGTTTAGCAAAGTTGTATGATGAACGATCAATATACAAAGTCCATTATATTTCTCTTTGCTAACAATGAACAATCATAAATTGAATATTTAAAACCTAAGACCATTTTCAATGTAATAAAAAATATAAAATACCTATGGGATACATTGACTAAAAATTATGCAAACCCTATACTCTAAAACATACAGAAACATTCCTGGGAGAACTTAATGAAAACCAAAAATATAGGCAGATATACCATAGATTTGGATTGAAAGACTCCATATTGTTAAAATGTTAATTATCCCTAAACTGAGCTACAGAGTCAATGCAATCCCAATCAAAGTTCCTGCCATCTTTTATTTTGTAGCCATTAACAAGCTATTTCTAAAATTTATAAAGATATATAAAGCACAAAGAATGGTCAAAACAACTTCGAAAGGGAAGAATATAGTTGAAGGATGTATTAGTTTCCTGTGGCTGCCTTAACAAATTACAATAAATTGGGTGACTTAAAACAACAGAAATCATTCTCTCATAGTTCCAGAGGCCAGAAGTCTGTAATCAGGTGTCAGCAGGGCTGCCTCTAGAACAGCGGTTCTCAACCTGTGGATCGCGACCCCTTTGGGGGTCGAATGACCCTTTCACAGGGGTCGCCTAAGACCATCGGAAAACACATATATAATTATATATTGTTTTTGTGATTAATCACTATGCTTTAATTATGTTCAATTTATAACAATGAAAATACATCCTGCATATCAGATATTTACATTATGATTCATAACAGTAGCAAAATTACAGTTATGAAGTAGCAACGAAAATAATTTTATGGTTGGGGGTCAACCACCACATGAGGAACTGTATTAAAGGGTCGCGGCATTAGGGGTTGAGAACCACTGCTCTAGAAGCTCTAGGGGAGAAATCACTTTTTGACTCTTGTACCTTCTAATTGTCAGCATTCCTTAATATGTAGTCTTGTGGCTACATCACTCCAATCCCTATCTCTATTATCACAATACTTCCCTATGTCTGGCTTCACCTCTGTGAGTCATTTATATAGACACACTTAAGGACTTAGGGCCCACTCGCATAATCTAGCATAATCTCCTTATCTCAAAATCTTTAACATAATTGCATCTTCAATGACTCTCTTTTTCCCAAATAAAGTAACACTTATAGGTTCCCCCTGGATATATCTTTTGAGGGGCCACCATTTAGCCCTCTGCATAGCATTTATACGATCTGACTTCAGTACTTCTTACAAAGCTGCAGTAGTCAAGACAGTGTGGTATTAAAATTAATGGAGAGATGAATGGAACACAATAGAGAATACAGAAACAGACCCACATCTATAGGATCAATTGACTTTCAATGGCAAAGGCAATTTAGTGAAGCAAAGATAATCTCTTTAACAAATGGTGCTGGAACTAATGCATAGTCATAAGAAAAACAAATAAATAAAATAATTTATTCATTTGCCATATTATCACATATATTTGAATTTTTGTGTCCTGTACAAAACTAAAAATTACTCACAGACCAAAACATAAAACCTAAAGATTGTAAACTTATAGAAAAGAACATAGGAGAAAATCTTTATGACCTTGGGTTAGATAAATATTTCTTAAATATAATAGAAAAAGCATAATCATACAAGAAAAAATTTTGATTAAATTTTATTAAAGTTAAAAATGTCTGCTCTTTACTTAATAGACACAGCATTAATACATTAAAAAGTTAAGCCCTAAGCTGCAAGAAAATACCATATTTACAAATCATATATCTGACAAAGGATATAAACAGACAGTTCACCAAAGAAAATATGTGAACAGCAAATAGGCATGTGAAAAGGTTCTCAACATCAGTATTTGAGATATGAAATGTCACTACACACCTATCAGAATGTCTAAAATTATTAAGACTGGCTCTATGAAGTACTGGTGAGGTTGTGGAGCAACTGAAACTCTCATACATTGCTGTTCAGAATGTAAAATGTACCACAAAACTCAAAACTTTCACTTTTTTTTCTTTAAAATTACAGAGGTATAATTTTATCCAAAGAAGTCATATTTCACCAGGTCCCCTTATTAGAATTACTCCTTCATAATTCATCGTTATCCTTAGTAATTTAAAAAACATGCCTTAGTTGTATTTTTACGTAGCTCTTTTTCCCATCTTTAATGATGTGCTGTTTAAGTGACCATGGATGAAAATACGGTTGCTGACAAATGTGTGAACTGCAAATAAACTTCACAAACCAAATGCTGCTGGTATCAGATGTCCATTGCTACCAAGGGCTGGCAAGTACCACTTTGCATTGGAGATGCTATTGTTTATGGCTCATATTGTGGACACAGGCAGGAATCAATGCAGGAGGTAACACGGGAAATGACAATGAGCATCTCCAGAACAATAGGTGTCACTCTTCCTCTTGGATCTGGACACTATTTGCTTTGGCAGAGCTAAGGAGTTTAGTTTTGCCATTCACTGTTTGTAGATATTGTCTTCATAAATCAAGTCTTTCATTAGCATAGACAGAAAATAGTGTTCCCCTTGTCTCTTACAGACCATAATCACCCACTTTACGAATTGCTGATTGAAAAGATCATGACCATTAACATTTGTTGAGCAGCCCCTGGGTACAAGGGATGTAACAAAAAGAAGAAAAAGGAGAAATGAATGATAAAGTGAAGGGCAGGTTCCAGAGAAAGTTTTAAAGTTGCCTATCAAGATTCTTAGACATGCGACTTGTGCTAGAAAGGTAATTTAATTAAGTAAATTTTATTTAGTATTAACTGAAGCACTGAGATAGTTTTAAAAGATGACTTTAAAAGGCCCAGGCAGTATGCTCCCTCAAAGAATTAATGGTCCAGCTATACGGACAGAATAGAAACATGTAACAAGTAACTGACAATACCGTTCAGCAAATTCGGTTCGAATGAGTAATGAAGAGTGTAATAGCTATGGATGTGGACAGCTATATAAGGAATAATATATGATTTCTCAGAAGAAATAAATTTTAAGAACAGGCAACATTTGATGCGTGGAGGAGAGAGAGGGAGGCTGTGCAGAATCAGTGTTAGGCCCCTACAACTTCTGTTCATGAGGCTTTGGTGAAGAGGATGTAGAAGTTGTGGCAGACTAATTAGAGGCAACCCCCGGAAGATGGTTTGGAGCATGACTGTGGAGAACCTTAAGTAATAATAAATACATTTTTCTCTAGTAGATGTTACAAGCCAAAACCACAAGGTGACAAAAATATTTATCATCCTTTTTGTACTTGGGAGGGTTTGTTTTCCTACAGTTTTTAATAACTTCCCCCAAACACTGACTTTTATTCCAACCAAATCACACACATTGGGTAACTGTGATAGGCACTGGGCTAGGTAACAAAACTGTGTCCAAGAGCTCACTCTGGGAAAAGAGAGCCCTAGAACATCAATCCCTCTAATCTAGGACAGCATACACTTATCTTTGTACGAGAGGTTTCAGGTGAGATGGGTTCTGATAAGGAAGAATTTGCATCTGGCTGAAGGCATCAGCAGGCATGTGGGTTAATGGCTCTTCCAAAGAATCCTTGCACAACCAGGAAAGATATGTCAAAACCCAAGACATGGTGCAATTTTAGGCTCTCTGACCAAAAATTGGGGAGATATTTAAGGTGAAACTATCTCCAGGATATTTTTCATCTTTCTTATCAAGTGACTTGCCACCCTACCTGAGACTCATTGGAGAATGAGGGATCTTCACCTCTGCTCACCATAAACAGTGTGTTGCAGAAATGGGAACAAACCTTCGGGCCTCTGAATCACGCACGTGGGTAAGACCCTGGGGGCTCCGCTCACTGGGGTGGAGAGTCTGCATAGACATCTCTCAGGGCTGGTAATGACATTCTGGCATCAGTATCGATGTCTGGGGAAAATGTCTACATCTGCTGTCATATTTAGAAGAAAGATATTTCACTGACTTTTCAAAGAAAATATTTATTATTGAAGAGAAGGAATAGGGAGGACTGACTATCAAAAGAGTCTTTGTGGCAAAAGACTCTTTCTCCCCTTCAAAGGATTAAAATATTGACTTGGCTTAGAAATAGCACAATAAAACAAATGTGAATTTACAAAATAATATATCCTTTATTCAAGTTAATTTAAGTAAGGAAATTGTTTCCTATCATGAATGTTTTAAAATGGTGATCCAATGCTTATCATATATCATGGCAGCTGAAAAACATCTGCATGGTGATTTTTGATTAATTAAAAGTTGTTTCATTACAATTTGTTTTGCTGCAAAATAACCTTAGCTCTAGGTTAAGCAAATATTATGCTTTTTCTTTGTTTTACAGAAGAAAGAGGACCAAAGTAATTGCTTGGCTAGAATTATATACGTAGTAAGTCCCAAACACATGTTCTTTCCATATCACAACACTATAGAACCCATAAAACGGTATTTTGAAATATGCCCTTCCAAAATTAAGGGAGGTTAAAAAGATCTAGACCTAAGATCTGAGTAGATTAAAGAAAATTTAGTATATGATAAAGAAAGCATTGTGTTATCAATAGAAAAGAAATGGATGATTTAATAAATAGTCTTGGAACATTGTTAAATCATTTAAAAAAAGTTTAGGTCTTTTCCTCACATCAAAATAAATGGCAGCAAAAGGTGAGCCCAAGAAAGAGAAAGAAGTTGAAGAAAATATAGGTGGCTATTTCTATACTTCTGGGAACCTATCCTTTGACCTAATAGTTTCTCTTCTAGATATTTGTTCTGAGCAAATAAGTAACATTTATAAACATGTTATTTGTACTAGGGAAAAATTAAGTAATTTAAATGTCTAACAATATGAAAATAGTTAAATTATTTACATATATTTTTATTGAGGTATAATTGACATAATATTATATTAGTTTTATGTGTACAACATAGTGATTCAATATTTGTACATATTGTGAAATTATTACCACAATAAGCCTAGTTTATTCTTTAAAAGTATGCCTGTAGGACATACGTATTATAAATATACATACATGTTATATTTAATGCTATATGTATTTGTATATATGTTGTTTTACCTGGAAAATAAGGTATAAAAATGTGATCAGATTACAGTGATAACACAGGTTTACATGGAAAATAGAGATAACAGGTGATTTGAATTTTCTTTAGTTTCCTAACTATTATCTCTAAAGCTTTAGTGCAGTGGTTCTCAACTTTGCCTGCACATTAGAATCACCTGAGAATCTTTTTAAACTCCTGATCTCTGGACCTCATCCTCCGGAAATTCTGTTTCTTTGTTACACTAATGTTGTGGCCCCACCCCATAACAAAGAAACACAATTTCCAGAGGATGAGGCCCAGAAATCAGGATTTTAAAAAGATTCCCAGGTGATTCTAATGTGCAGCCAAGGTTGAGAACCACTGCTTTAGTGTCATTATTTTTAATAATAAGAACAGTAATTGTTGTTTACTTTAAAGGACAAAGAAGAAGTGGGAGCTGGAGAAACATTGCATAGGCATTTAGGGGAACTTGGTTTTAAATAGCCACATGATTCAAATTCTAACATGGTAAATGGGGCCTTTACTCTAGGAGTGCATCCCATCTAAGTGATGACTGCCACCGAAATATTGCTAATGTGTTTGTAACTAACAAGATTGAATGTTTCTTAAAACCAAGGCAGAAACTGTGAATGTCCTAAGCTATCAAAAGCCACGTATTGACTATCCCATTGACATCATTTAAATTTAGCAAATCAGTCATCTAAATGCATCTAAATTAGTAACTCATGTGGATAATAGAAAAATTGCATTCAGTTTTCTGACATATTTATTGAGCATCTGATTCTGCACCAGTGCTCTGCTGGGCCTTGTGAATGCTGTAGAAAAAAATAGACTCTGACTCAGCTAGCAAACTGTCACCCAAGTGTGAGAGAGACATTTAACAAACACTTAACTGCAGAGTCAGAGGTTGTGATGAGGGAAGGGCGGATATTCACTGAGTATCTCCTGTGTGCAAGGTGCTACCACACACACTGAGGATATAGTCATGGACCTACTGATCTGTACCTTTATAGGGTTTACATCCTAGTGAAAGGAGAGAGAAAATACAATAAATAAACTATAAGGTAGGTTAGATGGTGGGAACTAGTAAGAAAATCATAACACAGGGAGGGGAATGTTAAGCAATTGAAATTAGTGGATAAAGGGAGCCTGCCAGAGGGGAAAAACAAAACAAAAACAACAACATTTGACTGAAGACCTGATGGAGAAAAAGGAGTGGGAGTCATGTGAAATTTAGGTTACGGTCATTTCAGAAGAGGGAAAGGAAGAGCAAGGAGAGTTCATCAGAAGCAGAGGGCCCAGCAAGGGGAAAAGTTCTGAGGTGAGAACATGGGGCATGCTTTCCAGGAGCGATAGGCTGTCCATGTGGTTGGAGGTAGTGAGCGGGAAGAGAATATAGTAGGCTCTGGTGTCAGATATGTAAGGGTAATTTGGATCCTGTATGGCCGTCCAGACAAATGTCTTTGTCTTTTACTCTGAATTCACTGCACTGTTTTGAGCATAGCTGGGGCATGATCTGTATGTTATAACAGGATCACCCTGGTAGTGTTCCTGAGAATAGATTGAAGGATACAAAAGCCGGGATACCAATTATGAGTATACTGCGTTAATTAAGGTATAGAAATAGCCACCTATATTTTCTTCAAACAGATTGGTAGCAATTGATAAGGTGGAAGTTGCTGGATTCTGAATATATTTTTAAAGCAATCAACAGAATTTGCTCATGGATTGGAAATAAGGTATCACAGAAAGATAGAACTTAAAAGTGACTATTAGTATTTTTGTTACACATGAGCAAGGGAAGAATGAAGATGCCGTTAAGTAAAATGGGAAAGACTATGGGAGGAGCAGCTTAGAGAGGGGAGGTCCAGAGCTCAGTGCTTGACATGTAAAGTCCAAGATTCCTAACAGAAATCTAAATGGAGATGTCAATGAGGCAGAGGAATAGAAGAAGTTCAGGGAAGAGAATGTGCTGGGGATATAGACATGAGAATCATCAGCATTTAGATGTAAAGTCACGGGATAAGACAATATTCATCAAGACTGGGTATAGATAGAGATGAGAAGAGGTTCAAGGACTCCACAGTTAAGAGACTGGAGTGTGAGGTGGAACCACAAAGGAAAATGAGAAGACACAGTTTGGGGATAGAAGGAAAATGTCCTGGGGGCAGGATTGATCACTGTCAAATGCTGTTGGTAGGTAGGGCAGAGATATGATTGAGGAGTAACCATCAGACTTGGAAACATATAAGTCTTAGGTGACCACCACAAAAGCAATTTAGCAAAAAAGTGAGGACAGAAGCCTGAAGTGTGTGTGTGTGTGTGTTGGGGGTGGGGGGGGGGAGCTCATGAAAGGATAGAAGGTGAGGAACTAGATACAACTGTTCCAAGAGTTTTGTGTTTGAAAAATAAAATAAGAATAAAAAACAAGGAGAAAATCAGAGCAGATGAAGAAAGAAATGGCGTCCAGATGGCATCCAGGTTTTAATTCTTAATATGAGAGAAATAACACTGATCTGTATCCTTATTTTTTTAAAAGAAATCCAGAATAGAGATGAAAATGGATAATATAAGAGAGAGGATATTACTGGATCAGTGGTCTTGAATCGGCAAGGGAGGATCTAGTACACAACTAAAAATGTCTTACTGTGATTGCCTAGATCAACAAGGTCTTGTGTTAACACAGTTCAATATGTTAAAGTTTTATATGTTATTGGGAGGATGCAATTATAAGGAAGCAGAAATGAGGATAGAGGGAGTGTGGTGGGAAGAGATGAGAAGCAAAAAGAGAATATTAATGATCTGACCATCATTTTGTGACCAACTGATTGTCCAGTCTGGTAGGATGTCTTCAGAGATGCCATATCTGAGACATGGGTAAGCTACCAAACAGCCCAGAACTTGTTCCAGCAGTTCACACCTCTCCTCTGTCACAGTTACCTCCCTTCTGGAAGACCCGGGGTGGGAGGCAAGAGGGATGTATGCACAGCAGAGGAGGAAAAGAACAAGAGAGATGGCAAGTTCTGCGGGCATGGATTTAGATAGGTGGGTAGTGGTGGACTTTGAGAAGGTTCTCTTTTGTTTGCTTCTATTTTCTCAATAAAATTAGCTGAGTGAGAACAGGTGATGAGGAGGTTTGGGATACTTGTAGACAGAGGAGGTTAAAGTGATTATCTGGGAGAATGGGAAGCATAAAAGGACCATGGAGCCTGGGAGCACCCGCTTTGTCTAGGGCTGTGGTCGGCACACTGCAGCTTGAGAGCCACATGCGGCTCTTTGGCTCCTTGAGTGTGGCTCTTCCTAAGCCTTAGGAGTACTCTAATTAAGTTAATAACAATGTACCTACCTATATAGTTTAAGTTTAAAAAATTTGGCTCTCAAAAGAAATTTCAATTGTTGCACTGTTGATATTCGGCTCTGTTGACTAATGAGTTTCTATACGAGTTTCTAGATTCTAGATGAGTCTCAACAGGGCTGACTGGGCACTTCAAGTCTCTGCCACATAACTGTTCCATGCCAGTAGGCTACCTCAGGAATGTCCTCATGGAGATGACAGAAACAGATGACAGAAGGAGCAAGGCCTCTCGAGTTGTAGACTTAGAAGCACCATACTTGCACTTCTGCTTCATACTATTACCCAAAGCCAGGCACATGGTCAAGTCCAGAGACAGAGACAGAGGACATTTCAAAGTTAAATGCCCGAAGGGGTGGATGCAGAGAGGGTAAAAGATCATTCAACCCATCAGCAAGACCTATCAATTCTACCTTAGAAATACTTCCCACACCTGTCTAATGCTCCTTCTATCTAATTGCTACCACCACTTCAGTTCACCATGATCTCTCTTACCTATCACCACCTGACTGCTCTGTCCAAATCTTTCTTGTCCATTCCTTCTCAGACCATTCTCAATGCAGCAACGAGAATAAACTTAAAAAGAAAACCTGCTCTGGCCACTCATTTAATTAAGTCTGCCAAATGGTTTCCTATTGTTCTCAGGATAAAGGTGAAAATCCTGACTAAGGCCTGAATTGTTTTCAATTTTTAATTGAGGGGTTATTTTAAAGCAAATAGATGAACCTGGTGAAAGGGAGAAAGAGAGTGAAGAGGGAGTGTGGGAAAGAGAGGCTTTGTAATGACTTCCACGTGAGGAGAGCCTGGGACCCCTTTCTCCAACCTCATCTCCTTCCATCCTTTCTTTCACTGTATGGTTGGAACACATCATAATTCCCAAACTTGTACACTATTTCAAGCCTCTGGGGTCTTACTTGGACTGCTCTGTGTCCAAGTAGAGTTCTTTACCCCTCCTTTTGGTACGGATTCAAAACCCTCTGCCTTTCTCCTTTCCTTCTGCTAGGGAAAAAGAAGAGAGGAAAAGAGCCCAGATTGGTTTGGCTCAGTGGATAGAGCATTGGCCTGCAGACTGAAGGGTCCCAGGGAGAGAGAGAGAGAGAGAGAGAGAGAGAGAGAGAGAGAGAGAGAGAGAGAGAGAGAGAGAGGATGAGAGAGGGAGAGAGAAAGAGAGAGAGAGAGAGAGAGAGAGAGAGAGAGAGAGAGAGAGAGAGAAGATGAGGAAGAGGATGAGGGAGAGGATGAGGACAAGATATTTATTGTTTGGAAAAACAGTATGTGTTAACACCTTGAGTCTAGGAAAAGTATAGCACAGTTGAATGTAAATATTACCGAGTGTAGTCCATGATAAGCAGAGGGTAAGAAAAGAGTTTGTAGAAATAGGTAGTTGGAAGATTTGCTCTTCAGGTCTTATATTTCATGGGACTATATAAATAATAACTATAATAGAAAGATTAAAATACATTAACAAAAATATATTAAAATAGATAATTATTCTTAACTGCTTAATTAGTTTTGATTAAGTAGGGGCTTGGTCTTTTCTGACAACATTCATCATAAAATTACTTGATGAATTAAGGTCATTGAAGTGCAAGTCAAGAGTTAAGACATTTATAAATATTGTGAAATTCAGCAACACTGGAATTACTGACGTTCCCAATGAAAGTCACAATTAGTCCCAGGAACAGAGAAGTAAGCATAGCTACGATTCACAAATATGAAAAGTATTCATTTCACAGATAATAGATGTTATCTTCAGCTCCTCTGTAATATCTTCATAGCTATTACATCAGAGAGGAATTTAATGATATACTTATGATACTTAGAATCTTTAGTAGAATTACCCTAAGAGCCTACTCAGAATTATACAAACACACATCTGTGCACATACATAGATATTCTTAACTTGGCAGAGAAGCTAGATAAAATGTGAAATGGAAGACATAAAAATAAAACCAATTACTATCTTGGCAACAAGGGTTCTTTCATGCTACTTAGCCATCTCTCTGAAAATAAAAGTATGCATTAACAGCAATTCAGACAGTAATATGTTTCCATACTCCTATCTCTATGAACCCAATAAATAATCCAGATATACTTGGACATAATGACATCTAAAACTATAGAGAATTAAGAATAAAATTGACAGAGTAATGAGACTCCGTTTTTTAAAAAGCCAGACTTGGGGTGCTTTCAAATTTTAGGTTTTCAACTAAACTTGCTAATATGGCTCCACTTATCTTGTATATCCTGCAATAATGCATCTTTGAGAGCAACCCTTTGATTTTATTCATTCTTCACTGTAGCACTGGTATGTCTACCATGTCCTTGAAGTTAATGCGAAAAGTTACGAAGAATACTAAAAGAAGAAGTAGCTACCCTTGGAGAGATTCCCAGAGAAAACCTACGAGAACCATAGTTCTCCCATCATCCCCCACTCAATAAGGTAATTGGCTTAAGTCCATGAGGCTTCTCCAAGAGGAGGAGGGGTTTGCTAGAACCACATTAATCACAAGTGCTTCCACCATTAGCCATTAAACTACAGCGGAAAAGTTAAGTCACCGCACGCATGACATGCTGTGGTCCAGGGAGGAGGAGAAGTGGTGTGCCTCCTTTAATTACTCCCATGGAACTGAGCACATGTCTAGCCATGGTCTTTTCTTTTACTATTTCCCAAATAATGAGCACTCTAATTGCTTCAGCTGGAGCAGCCCTTGCTCATTTTAATACCTGGCTGCCAGTGTTCTTTTCCTTTCTTCCCTCTGTTCTCTCCACACACATTCTCCCCTTCCTCCCCCTTTTTTGGTCTGAATTTGATGAAGGTCTGGTTTTTACTCCCTGAAAGTTTAAGTGGTTGAGTTAAATTACAACTTTCTTTGGTCAATCACCTAGGGAGCTTTTTAGGAATTGGGGAAACATTTTATTTATGACTCAACTTTCCACCTGTGCTGACATGGCATGGAATTTACAGCTATATTGAAAGCGTTATAACCATCACCTCAGAAATTCCACATTCTCTTGAGCTGCATTATTATGGGACATTTGTCAGGCTGCCAATTGCTCTGTCAGCCTCTAATTGATTTATATTAGCATCTGTAGGAATGAAGGGGAGTGAGGGTGGGGTGAGCCTGGGACCACTTTAGACTACCCAGTTCCTGAGTTTCCTGTGGACATGAGAGATTTCCAAACAGAACTGAACACATGGCACCAGGGTTGTCTTTTTGCTTTATTGTTATGCAGCATCTTTAAAATCACTAGTACATATGTTAACAAAGCCAGTATAAACTTTGATTACTTTGTGAAAAGTTGAGTGAGCTTCCCTCTCTCTGCTATGCTGTTACTTAACTGTAAAGAACACCTGGCCCTAAAAGGTCGGATTCATTTTCCCCTGGGGAGGGGGGTGAATAAAGAAACCAAGAAACACCTTCAAAATGTTTTCCTCTGACAGCCTTCATTTACAAAATAGAGCAGTTAGCTTTAATAGCTCTCTTTTACACTAAGATTCCACTCCTCCTGGATTAGAAACATAAATCTAAATTACTCATTTAGAAACACCTGGTCTGAGGTTAGGTCTGGTTGAGGAAACCTGAAGAAATCAGCAAAAGGGGATCGTGGTGAGAATGCCCAAGACACCCATTCACTACAACATTGGTTCTGGGATGCATTCATGGTTTATCCAAGAGCTCCCAAACAATGGCGCTCCCAGAGTGTCCTGGCCAACCTGATTTTAGCTGTTGGCATCTTTGGTGGACACCCCAGCCCCTGCCATTCCCTAATGTATTGGATCTGGCCCAATTCACACACATAGGGAATGTGCCTGGCCTCTGTTGGTCTATGAGTTTGCAACAGAATAATCATGCTCTGAGCACTTTTTATATGTCAAGCATTGTTCCAGTTGCTTTGTTCCTATTGTCTAGAAGCTTCTGTAAGAGGTGTAGGACAGGGGACAGGGCATGATAGGCGATAGGCATGGTGTGAGTGTGGAAACAGAACTATATGATGAAAGAAAGGAGTGCCAGTGGTTTATTTGGGCCTCTGGCTATGGGGCAACCATAGCTGAGAGGACCTCTAGGGAAGGGGTGGCTTCTTTCTACTGCCCCCAGAGAGCTGGCTAGTCAATAGAGGTTCTAGTGGCAATGCCAGGCCTGGGGCACAGTGTGCCTGGGACACAGAGCTCCGGGCCACAGCAGACCTGGAATACAGTGTTCCTTGATCTCCATACCCACCTCTAATCCATCAGCAAATCCTGTTGACTCCAAAGTCAAAATATATAATTATAATCCTCACTACCTTCACAGCTGAAATTGGCACTGAAGCCTGAAAAAAGAGTTTCCAGAAAGGCAAGAGAAAAATAAAGAGCGAAAAAGAGATTGAAAATATACTACTAATTTGCCTAAATATTTATTCATTCATTGAACAATCACAAACTGAGCACTTTTTATATGTCAAGCATTGTTCTAATTGCAGGGAATAAAAGGATAAACAAAATTAATAAACGTTGCAGGAAATAAAAGGATAAACAATAAATGAGGACCACAGACAATAAGCAAAATGAATGAGCTAAATATATGGTATGTTACACTGTGAAAAATGCTAAAAAGAAAAATAAAGCAAGAAAAATGTGCTTAATGGTATCAGGGGTGGGGGCTGCAATTTTATATGGGGTGGCCACAGAAAATTCAATCATTTGAGCTGTGTCCTGAAAAACAGGGAAGGACCCAGCAATGTTGACATCCAGGGGCAGAGCACTTCACGCGGCGTGGAAGTGGAAGCAGGAGCATATGGTTTAGGGGAGGACCTCGTGGGGGATGAGTAGGAGATGATACAGGAGAGGTCACCCTGGGGTCAGATCCTAGGGCCTTAGAGGCCATTGCAAGAACATGGGCCTTTTCTCAGTGGAGCAGGCCTGAGTACTGAGGGGTTTTTATTCAAGGAAAGACTTTCATGTTAACAAGTTCATCGAGTGGCTATGTTGTTAATAGTAAAGAGGGCAAGGTTGGAAGCAAAGAGATTAATTACATGACTATTATAATAATGCAGCCAAGATGTGATGGTCCTCTTTTTAGGTTTCATTGCTAATTCCACTTCATCTTTTGTCACCTACACTTTTGGCTCTCTTATCTACTCACTCACCATCTCTCTCCATCGCATACTCTCTCAGGACTTAGATGAGCACAGGCTAATGATTCACCTCCCTTGGTCAGGAGCATGGTTTACTCTCCTGTGTGTTATACTCTCCAATAGTTGATTGGAATTTCCACTTGGTTTCTTAATAAGGTCCTCACATTTTAGAAAATAGAATTTATTATCTTCTCTCACCAAACTTATCATGTTCTATGTCTCAGTTAATGGGTGCTACCATCCATCTAAACCACAAAAGCTAGAACTTTGGTATCTTCACTTTCTCCTTCACAGTCACGTCCCACTTCATTTAGAGCTTTTTCTGGTGAGGAGGACAGTCTTATTTCTTGCTTCCATCTTCACCCAGCAAATATCAACATGTCTGCATATGTGGGTGTCTGTGTGTTACATATACTGTACGTGACGTAGCCACATTCAAAAATGACATGAACAAACCGATGGGCCAGACTCAAGTAACAAGACAACAACACAGGCTTCCCTGTGACTTTTTTCACGATGATTCATATAGAATTCTATGGGGAAAAGTTGTAGTAAAAGGAAACGTTTGGTGTTGAAAGAGGAGTGGATTCTGCTGGATGAGAGAAGAGAAAGAGCACCTCAGGAAAATAGTTTTGTCATTTGTCTAGGAGCTTCTTGGGGGAAGGATGTTTGTTTTAATAGTATAGTGTAGCCTAAGCATCTAGGACGGCACCTAGCACAGCAGCCACTCAATCAATGTTTGCTGAACTAAAAATGAGAAAATATGCACAATGACAACCAACAGTATGTTGCTATCAAATTTCAACTCCAAGCTGTACATATATCAGTATAAAGCCATAGAGGTGCATAGGGGCTGGGCAGGGGTACTGTATTATCCTGTTAAAAAGTTGGGAGGGGGTGGGCTGGAGAAGGGGTATGCATGGTTCAAGGGGTGGGCTGGAATCAGTGTGGAAAGTTTTACTTGTTATAACGGGGGCTTAAAGCTTAGCCCTTGAGGGTTTTTAAACAGGAAGGTGACCAACTTAGATCCATTTTAGAAAAACAATTCTAGCAGCAGTGAAACAAGGAGTTGGGTGAGAGAGATACAAGGGGCAAGAAGACCCTGCTGCAAGGGACAGATACTGATCTGAACTTGGCTGTGGTAATGGGATAAGAGGAAAGGCATGAACAGCCTTGAGATAATTCAGATGCAAAATCAGCAGGAATGGTGATAATTGCTAAGTAAACAAAGGGAGTACCAGAACTGGACCAGATAATCAGCTTGTTCTAGGACATGCTGAGTGAAGTATATTCAACAGTTCTAGGCAGCTCAGGTAGGATTAGACACCAAATTAGTTCCTGTAACAGGGGCCCTACTAAAGTACAGCACTTAACTCATTGTAAGTATTTATTTACATACCTGTTTCCCCCCCTGATAATAAAGCCAAAATCAACCATGAAACTGAACAAAGATGTGAAAAAGAGGAAATAATTGTAGAAATCTGAGAATAAAATTGTAATAGTCTTGAGTTGCTCTGCCTTATTCTTTAAAATGTATTTTCAAAAACTCTTTAATTAAAAAATGTAAATCTAATAAAAATCTACATGTGAATATTGGTTACAACTTCTTTTAAAAATAAGTTTTATTGATTTTAGAGAGAGGAAGGGAGAGGGAGATAGGAAAGTCAATGAGAAGCATTGATCTGCTACCTCCTGCAAGCGCTCCCCCTCCCCCGCCCCTCGTCTCCCCCCCCCCCCCCACACACACACACCCTGGGATCAAGCCTACAACCCAGGCATGTGCCCTGACCGGGAATCGAACCAGTGACCTCTTGGTGCTTGGGACATCACTTAACCAACTGAGCCACACCGGCTGGGTTGGTTATAATTTGTGTTCATGGATATAAATCGTCCATGAATGATTTATGGGAGGATATGGAATTCAGGATAAAGAATTCGAATCCTTGACAGGAAATAGAGGAAAAATGGGAAATGAACTTAGTATTTTTGCAATAGTAACAATGTATTTGATAAATTGTACACATTTCAACCTATAATATAAATTTTCTACCTCAAGTGAAAGCAAGCATCTGTATTAGAAAATACCCCACCACAATCAAACTTCTCAAAAAAAAAAACAAAAACAAATGGCCCAAAATATTGGAATAATTCAGTAAATGTATGTGGACAGACCTCCTCTCTGTTAAAATACGAACTAAAGTACCTCTGAGCCATTTTAGGTCAAACTTGAAAACTCTCAAGATGTTTCAGTACACTCTTATTATACATTAAAGTGCCTCATGGAAAAGGTAAGTTCTGGTAACTGGATGCTTCTGGACTACTGAAATTATTCAATGTGTGAAGAAATTGTACCCCTCTTTAAAGACTCTAACAGTTTTTTGGCGGGATATTGTGTTATTCAATGTGTTAATAAAATGCTGTTTTAAAAAAAGTGTTTCTAAATTATACTAAGAACAGCTCTGACAAGGAGTTAATATCCAACGTATGCAAAGAACTCATACAACTAACAAAAAATCCAGTAAAAAAATATGGAAAGAAGACCTGAACAGACACCTCTCCCAAGAAGACATACAAATGGCCAACAGATATATGAAAAGATGCTCAAATTCACTACTAGGGAAATGCAATCACACCTGTCAGAATGGCTATTATCAACGAGACAAGTAATAACAAGTGTTGGAGAGGCTGTAGAGAAAAAGGAACCCTCCTCATTCACTGCTGGTGGGGATGTAAACTGGTACAGTCACTATGGAAAATAGCATGGACGTTCCTCAAAATATTAAGAATGGAGTTACCATATGACCCAGCAATCCCTCTTCTGGGTATCTTCCTGAGAAATTTGAAAACATATGCACAGCTGCTCATTGCAGTATTACTCATGGTGGCCAAGACATGGAAACAACCATAGTGTCCTTCAATAGATAATTGGATAATGACAATATAGTACATATATACCATGGAATACTACAGCCATAAAAGATGAAATACTGCTATTTGTGACAACATGGATGGACCTTGAGACTATCATGCTAAGTGAAAATAAGTCAGTCAGAGAAAGCTAAGAACTATGATTCCACTCATATGTTGGATATAAAACTGAAACTCATAGACACAGACAACAGTATGGTGATTACCGGGTAAAGGGGGCCAAATTCATGGAGATGGAAGATGATTTGGGTGGTGGGCACACAATGCAATATATACATTATGTATCATAGAAATGTACACTTGAAACCTATATGATCCTATTAACCAATGTCACCCCAATAAATTTAATTAAAAATAAAATTTAAAACATTTATTTAAAAAAATAAATTATCTTATTAAACAAGTCCAATTACTGCTGATCCAAGAGTGGGAGGGACAGGGCAGGCATTTTGCAATGACATTTGGTTCTCATTCTCTTAGAAAAATACTAGCATAGCACATCTCCTGCAATATTGATTGTGAATTATTTCCTATCACATTAAATCAAAAGGACTAAAACCCGTCACGTGTGTACAAAGATCAAAGCACTTTCCAGTCAAGTTTTAAACCATAGTCCCATTGGTTTTATTCTGAAATAACTGTTTGTTTCTTTCTGTAGGAACACTGTGATTGTAAGAGTTCTACAGATATTTAATCTTTAGAAAATGTTGTCTGCCATAATTAGGGAATATTTTCCCCAGTATCTTCAAAAAACAGTTAAAATTATACACAATAACTATCTTATCATTAGTGTCAACAGTGAACAAAAAAATACAAGTTGTGTGAAATCTGTTAGGATAGGTTGTACATGAATTGGTCTTGTATCAGAAAGCATAGAATAATTCAACATTTTAAACATCCCTCCTCATAAATAAGGCAAGTAATTTGATATTTATTTACATTAGTTTTTTTCTTAAGTCTGCTATTTTAGGATTTCTTAATACCTAATGGACTCATTCTGTTAATTGAATATGTAGTCTCAAAATCACACATTTTTTCCTGCAAATGTCCAAAAGAAGTTAAGCTCCTCCTATTTCTCTAGCAGCTAAGATTATATGCAATCCATAATTTCAGCATATGAGCAGAGTAAAAGGGAAAATCATACTGATGCAGAATGAATCTAAGTTTTAAATTTCAGGCATTAATGACTTGAATGACCCTCTGTGCTTCAGTCTGGAAAAGTTAAATGCTTTAAATAAGTTCATAATTATTGAAGAGGTCCCTAGTGATGCTTGCATCACATCTGGCAATAATGAAGACAAATCAACAATAAGATTTGAAAATTTGGCAATATGATAAAGGAAAGGCATCTGAGATCACTTCTTCGCACTTTAGTCACTGTGGTCCAAGGGAGAATCAACTTCCTGCCTTGGACTCGGTGTCTAAACTAAAGAAGGAAAATCTTACTGTGATCTGGGTTCCAGGCTCCTGGCTCACAAACAACAAAGTTCTGAACTCACTGAGCAGGAAAACTTTACCCAACATCTCTTCAGAGGAGAATCTGCTTTCTCTAAGAGCTGTTTTCAATTTACTTCAAAGAACTGACAGTGACATACAGTCTCACTTCCAACTGGTTCAATTTTAAAGATGAATGTGCTATATTAACTCCTTCCATACCAATTTAATTTTTCTTGGGCAAGAGAAGATTGTTTTAACTACAGATGTGAAGAATTTTCTGGAAAAAGAAATCCAACTTCATCATCTGCATTATTTTTTTTTTTCAGAGAGGTAGGGAGACGGAGAGATAGAAACATCAGTGATGAGAGAGAATCATTGATTGGCTGGCTGCCTCCTGCATGCTCCCTACTGGGGATTGAGCCTGCCACCGGGCATGTGGCCTTGACCAGAATCGAACCTGGGACCTTTTAGTCTACAGGCTGATGCTCTGTCCATTGAGCCAAACCAGTTAGGGCATTTTCTGTGTTAGTAAACTTAAGTTCGTTTTATTCTATTGCTTCAAGTTATGTCACTTAACTACAGTTTAAAACAAATATTTAAATTATTTTATGTGTTTAACAGATCTGATACTCAGTTTTTAACAAGTAGAGAGCTATGATGATCAAATTACAAAAATATTTTAATTATTAAAGAATGTTGCTGGATAGCTTAGAATAGCTTTTTCTGTAAGAAAATCAGTAAGAACAGCAAAGAATTCTACCAGCATCCTATTATAACCTGGAACAGTGGATGAAAATCCACATCTACTTTAGCTGTTTTAACTACAGAAATGTGCAAAAAACCACCCTCGTTATAATTAAAGGGATGGTGAATGTGAAACTATTTGGAAAAGCACAAGGCATTAGACCACATAAGGCATTATTATAATTAAGGACTCATGGCTCCGGCAGTGACTTAAGCAATGATGGTTGTACTATATTACACCAGCGTATAACAAATCTTTTGTTTGAAGAGTTAGAAGCAAATTAACGTACCTTGAATCTTTGCAGCTCCTTCTCACTATATGCTTTCACATACACTAATCTGATTTGAGTCTATATTACAACCCTGGGAGGTAAGCAAAATGGTTGAATTTGCTCATATTTTTATGTGCTGCATATAATTTTCATCAATTTGAGACATGATAATATGAAATAATTAAGCCTACAGTGTTGAAAACAATAAAAATGCTATTATATAGATGACACTTGGGATCAAAATGATACATTTTATTAAATGTAATGTGCAAAGTAAAATGAAGTGACCTCTATTCAAAAAAAGTACAAGACAGGTATTATTTAAATTGCTTTAGTACTTATTTTCAATAAAAAGAAATCCGGCATTATAAAAATACATAAAATAGTCATGGATTTATACCCTTAATTTACACAAGATTTTTTTTGTTGTTGCATAAAACAAAGTTATAAAATACTTTAAAAAGAAATTCTTATATGAAAGTTACTCCCAGTATAAAATTTTTATAAATTTTGGTAATTTTGGTCCATCTGTATAAATAAGACATTTTATCCTTTTAAAATTCATAACTCCATTTAAAAACATAGGATTCTCTCTCTTTTAAATAAAAGTCCACTTGAGGTAGTAGTATATTAGAACTCTTTGGTCCCATTCAGTCTATGTGTCCAAGTCATAAGACTGAAAATTTGGAGTCCTGTGGTTTTCTAAGGTCTGTTTATAGGTACATGTGTGATTTTCTTGCTGAAAATCTGTCCTTTCTTTCCCATCTTCTTCTGACTCAGAGTCCAAGTCTGGGGAAGAATGAGCTTTCAAGTGAAAAGCTCTTGGCTGACAATCCGACGTCTGTCCAAAGCTTGAAAAGACATCTAGGTGAGGTCTCCTCAGAGGCTTTCCAAATGTTCCTAAAAGAAAGAAAGGAAGAAACCCCTTGAGCATGTGGCACCTTTTGCTAACATGAAGTCATCAGAAAGCACTTCAAATGGAGCACCTTGCCCCATGAACATGAATGAACATTTTCTACAAGTCCACATTATGGTATTTGGGGGCATGTGTATCTGAGTTATGGAGACAGAACTTACAGAACTCCTTGTGGTTTAAAGAGATCCCACTTGGGGTGCATGCCCGAGATCCCCAGGCAGGCCCTGTGAAGTGTTAGATGACAGGATACCTACATCCCTTATATATATGTATATCTCCACTCAATGTGTCCATTTCTTATCACTTCTATGACTTATAGTAATATTTATCATTGAGCAATGAAGTTCCCCAATATAAGTTGAAAACCCTGCTTTAGGACTTAAGAGCCCACAGTAGTCTCCATGAAGGCAAGTTTAGACAGTAACATACAAGTAAACTGTGCCTGAATAAAGTATCTTTTAAAATAATCCTTATGTCATATTCTTTCCTTTTCAGTAGCACAATATTATTCAATTGACTCAAATTCTTGCCTGAGTTTTATAAAAGATATTATTTTCATTTTTCCCCCAAAAGGAATATAAATAATTATACTGTGACAAAATATAAAACGTCTTAATAGCTGGGTAAAATATTTTAAAATTCTATTTCTTAACAAACGAGACAAGCTGTGGTTTCTCTTCCCCTATCTCCACTCAGTGAAAAGATGACCTAAGTTCTTCCATCGCGCTGGTTCCAGGCACCAGACGAAAGAAGTCTGCACACGAATGTTGGTGCCAGCCGGCGTCGACCACCACCACTAAGGGCTGTAAGGCTCGGCTGGTCTCCTCTGCCAAAGGTAGTCTAGCCTGGCTGGTGAGCAGTTCGTTGTTGCCAGGTAGGACGCCGTCTACCCTTTGGCTGCAGGTTTAGTTATAAACCGCCAGACATCCAAACCACAATCATGCAGTGCACACAACTCCACCCCAGAGGCTGTTGTAGCCCAAAACCACTTTTTCCACATGGCTGACCAACTGAGCTCCTAAGTCACTCCTGAAACGCCCGTGTTCTCGAGGATGCCACACACGGTGCCACCCAGAGAGCTCCTGAGGCTTCGTTAGGGACTAACTACATAATCAAGTAAAATCCCCCATGCCTGACTCTGCTTTTAGAAACATGTAAACTAACAAACAGAATGTCAGAACAGAATCATTAAAAATCAAAGACACTTTTCACTCGCTCAGCATCTGAAGTTCTCTCTCCTTGCTCTCCCACACGCAACGTGGACTAGGAGTCCCATGTCAAGGTATCTCACAACTGAAGGAACTTACCCATGAACGAATGACTTGAGGTAATTGATGCTGGCTCTGAACTTGGACTAAAATCTAAAGAGGACTTGTTTGGACACACATTTTTTGGGCCAGGTCCTTCATGCGGAGAGTAAGTAGAGTTGATTAACTTCCTCACGTGGGAGGGCCAGCCCGTGTCACTGCCACTCTGTTCGCAGGATTCTTCGGGAGGATGAGGACATGGGTAGCACTCCTTTTTCTTTATGTAACTGGCCTCACAGTGGTCCATTAACGCAGCTCGAGGGTCCGGGCTGCAGCCTTTTCCATGTTGAGACAGAAGGGGAGAGAGTCTCAGAAGGAGAGGGAGGGAGTGCGTGTAGAAGCCTTGCAGGAAACAGAACTCGGGTAGGAAGACCACATACCTGTGTGATAGGCTTCAAAGGGATCCGGCCCATACACATTCCCCTTCACATACACAGGGCCTGGGGGTCCCAGAAAGGGACACAGGAATGGATCTGTGGCAGCTTCTACGTCGGTTTCACTGCTGTTGTCAATATGACATGTCCCTTTAAAATAGATATCTTAGTCACTGAACCCATTGTATTCAAGTACCATTCAGTACTCTCTCTACTTTGGGCATTTCCCACGTTTACAGACTTTGGATACAGCATCATATAAAGGAAAAAATTGCAGAAATTTAGGGTTTTTTAAAAAATGCATCGAAGCCTACGGATTGGGTAAACTCGTGACATCTCACTAACAGAGACTTGATGAACCATTGTACCAGGTGTGCTAACCTGTTTGCTGGCCCCACCTGTTGGCAGGGGAAACTGGTCTGTGTATGACTACGGCAGCAAAGCGCTGGGACCTGAACCACAGGATGCCAACAGCACTGTCCCTTCCGCCACAGCCAGTGATCAGGACCACACACTGGCCCTTAACCAATGACCTCTCAGTGCCCGAGCAAAGATGGGCTCAGCCAAAAACAAATCCTATCGTATCTGAGCTAAACAACTCAGAAACAAGATGCCAGTTAGCCGTGGACACAGCCAATGAAAGGCAAGAGATGTGGTGCGGGTTGGAGGTGCCATGACGAGCCATGTGCCTGGAAGCGGGAACTGGACAGTCAGAGGGTGGCTCAGAAAGCAGCAAACGTGCGGACTGTGGCTCGGTAATGATGGTGACCCCTACAGGGCCCCGAGAGCAGATCGACCTCCAGCCCCAGCACCCAGGCGACGGGGCACTGCTACGTTCCGGTCCTGCCCCTTTAGCCTTTCATGCAGACCTCCGTGAATGTCCTTTCGGTAAACGCTGCTACATGTGAACGAAAGTGGGCCTCTGATCTTTGCAACCAAATGAGTAAAATCGGAACATCCAGTTTTATCTCTGTGCTATTACTGCCTTACCAAGCCCTCTGTCATTGTTAGTTGAATTTTTGCTCACCACTGACTAAACTGTAAAACTGAAAACAAATATTCTTCTTTCCCAAGTGTGGCATCCCCCACAGAGCAGACACTCAGTAAACGCTTGCAGGAAAAGGTGCCAAAATGTTTGAAAATAATGTCAATAGCGTCCACTTGCTGAGCCCTTAAGATGTGCCAAGTAGTTTTCCATTACCATGTCATTTAATTTTCACAACAACCGAACAGGAAGTACTGTAGCTGTCCAAGGAGACACGGAGCGTCAGAAGTGGCTCTTGAACTGAGGCTGTGATCTTACGTATGCTGCCTCCATTTTTTTTTTCTTTTCTTAAAACCATATGGTTCTTAAAGCAAAGGGTCAGAATTAGAGTTCTCTAATAAAAGTGTTTTTAAATCATTTGACTTTTAAGACCGTGCACGAAGCCAGCCAACGCCATGTAATAAGGAGAACATTCAGGGCACCAAAGCATATTTACAATGTAAAGAAAATACGCTGCATGGAGGAATTAAATTTTACTTAACCTACTTGTCTCCTTTCATTGTCAGAAACAAAGCTTTTTTCGTAAGAAAATGTATCTAATTTTAGCTTTACTACTGACCTTAGGCCATGTCCTCAGATCCGTTTCTGGTGAAAATTAATATCATATGTGAATCTTCCATCAGGTTATTTCAAAAACGACCCTCTCTGAGAGCCCAGAGCAAAGATGTTCACCTCAAACACTTACCATTGCTGTCGTGTTGTGGTAAGAAAAATCCGCCCCCTGAGGAAGTGACGAACTGGTGGTGGCTTCCGCTTTCCGAGGAGACGTACCCATCCTGTCTGTCAGCTAGCGTTCCCTGAGATGACAAATAACTAGGGATATCTGCCGGCAAGTTGGTCTCATCTACAATCAAACAGCAGCACTCTCTTAGCCAAGAAGGATCGCAAGTGTCCCGCGGACTTCCCCGATGAACAGCATGCACTGCTTTGGTTTCTGTGCATTCAAATCACCGAGTCCTGCAAAACCAGCTGGTTGTGCAGCGTGCAGGCAGGCAAGTCAGGGCTGCTCTGGGAAGCCTGAGCTGATCTCCTACCTTACTGCCCGTGGGATGCCCCTCCCAGATTTCAAAAACAGCAAGTGTTTAAAAAGAAAGGCTTAAGGATTTTCATGGGGTAGTACCTAAGCTCTGGAATCAAGCTTGATTTCTGTGATAGTCCTGACTTACTACCCATAGCAGTCTGCACATAGGCCTCTGCCTAATAACCAGTGTCCTCCCTAGATTCCTGCACACACGTGACAAAACCAAAACCTACAGCAGAGTATAAACCTCCTAGCTAAGAGGCTGGTCCTTTTTCTCCATCAGCATCTTACGAAGGAGTTAGGCTACTGAACTCTTATGATGTCCACCGGATCGCACAGCCAACAGGATATTCGGATGAGGTTTTCACAAAAAGTATTAATCTTTAAACGTGGGCTATATTTTGGGCCAGGGTGCTATTTTTAGCTAACCATATTTCTGCAGCTTGAAACAAATGAGTCACCCTTCTGACATGGCCTCAGACTCCAAGACACATATTCTAGAAGAGAATTACCCCGGGATCACACACACACACACACACACACACACACACACACACACGACTGCTACACCCCATGCCAAGCTTCTGTTTACACACCTGTGTTGGTAATGCTGCAATCTTCATTCCTCCGCCTTGTGTGGTATATAATGACCACCCACACAAGCGATGTGCCCACCACACAGCAAACCACGGCTATGATCACGATGCCCACAGTGGCCCACCCGTCATCGTCTAAGGATGAGGCAGTCATCTGCGGGGAGTCGCAGGTCGGAGTAGGGATCACACTGAGGCGCACGTGGCCTCTCTCAGTGCCCAGCGTGTTAGACATCTCACAGGTGTATTTCCCAGCATCGCTGACATCCGAGTCCACAATGATCAGCAGCTGATTGCCCGCTGCGAAAAAGTGCCTCTCCGTGACCACCAACGGGCTGTCGTCCTTGGTCCAGTTCAGCCTGGGAGGAGGGCTCCCTCCCGCGATGCACTGCAGGACGGCTGTTTCTCCCTTGGTTACCGTTCGGTCCAACAGGGGCCGCAGAAATGATGGCGTTTCTGAAATGACAAGTTATGTCTTTAATCTTTTCAATGAAATCAGGTTTTGCATAAGACCTAGCACTTGAATTTATTCAAAGTGAAAGGTGAAATTTTATTCTCCCATAAACTAATACCCATGTTTCCCTTAAAGCCTAAACATATACAACTCGTGGGATTTCATTTCATTGTCCAGGTGTCATTTACTCATAACACCAAGTAAGGATAACATTTACTATTTTTTAACCTCAATCTCCCTCCCTCTTGACAAGGTTGAGGAACGGTGGAAGAGGGGCAAAGCATATTTTTCACAATCAGAAAATGTATAAAAATATTTTCAAGCACAAGAGTGTGTTGATGCATAAAAATAAATCAGAACATTTAATTTTTTAAAGAGAAACTTTCTAGTGCCAGGTGTCCAGGCCTATATTAAAATTCTGGAAATGATTTACTTTTATTATGTGGTGTTAAGAGGTTACTTTAACTCCTTTAGAGATACACATATGACTATCATGTTCACATTTTTCAAAAAGTGTTTAGGAAAAAGATAAAAAACAATCTCTGATTTCCAGAGTGGTAGGGTAAGCTGAGAAAAGACACTAGGACTCAGTGATGGCGAACCTATGACACGTGTGTCAGAGGTGACACGTGAACTCATTTTTTTGGTTGATTTTTCTGTTAAATAGCATTTAAATATATAAAATAAATATCAAAAATATAAGTCTTTGTTTTACTATGGTTGCAAATATCAAAAAATTTCTATATGTGACACAGCACCAGAGTTAAGTTAGGGTTTTTCAAAATGCTGACACGCCGAGCTCAAAAGGTTCGCATCACTGCACTAGGTCCTTCCCAATTTGTTCATGTATTTATGTCAGACATTCTTTGTAGTGTTGAGAACCAGTGGAGACGGCATGATGGGGAGAGCAGGGGCGGGTGAACCCTGCAATACAGGGAAAGCATCTCCGGCTCCTGGAAACAGAGAGAGCAGATTTGTCTCACTGGCTGTGGCCTGGAAGGTGTGAAGCACTCCTGACTTCAAAGAGTCTGAGAAGCCATTTGTTGTTCCCAGGAAAGGGCAGTATCCTCGGGCCATCTCTCACCCTCACAGCTCTGACACTGAGGGTCTCTGGGTGAGCTCGTACCTTTCTGATTAATTTATATCACAGAATCTGAAAATACCCACTTACCTAGGACAGTCAGAGTCGCATTGGCAGAAATGCTTCCTGCGCTGTTCTGGGCTGTGCAGCTGTACACCCCGATGTCCTCTATCTTCACATCCACGATAAAGAACACGTCATCCTCAGGCATAACGTGCATACGCCTCTCCCTCGCAGCAGGGAAGTCTGTGCCCCCGTCCTTCTGCCAGGCTATCTGCGGGGCCGGGTGCCCCAGGGCGGCACACTCCAAGCGCGCCATGGCCCCCGCACGGATGGTAAGGTCCATGGGTGTCTTGGTGAAAGAAGGGAGCACTGAAATCAGAAACACAATGTGGGCGTTAGCACTGTGGCGTTTTAGAGGCTCGTTTTCATGCCTTTTGTTTTTGATGCTCACAAACGTCCCTGACAAAGGTCAGGCAGGGCTATTTCTAATTACAAGACAAGGAATCTAAAGTTGAGATGGAATGATTAAGTGACTCCCTCAAGGTAACAGAGGTACAGAAATGATGGGGTCAGGATAAAACACAGGTCGCTGGATCTTCAGCCTGAAGGTCTTTTGGCTATTTTCCAGTTTCCTCAATAATTATCTGTGAGATCTTGGGCAAATCGATTTATCTCTTTGTACCTTGACCACTCCATATTTTTTTTCTTTTAAGTCCCTCCTGACTCTAATACTCCATGACTTCAAATGTGTTTGGTCCTACAATTTAAACTCAAAATTGTTCCATGTCAGGCCTCAGCAATCATTTGTGGAATGCATTAATAAGTCATATACAAAATCTTTCATCGGGGAAGATACAAACGATTAAATGATAAAGTGGCAAGGATCCCGTTGTAAACTGTATACCTGCCACACAAAGCCAACCATGATACACTTCTTCTACTAAGAGCAGCTAACACTCACTGCTTTTACAGAGTACTTACTGTATTCTAGGCAGTCTGCTAAGTGCTTGACACCAATTATTTTACTTACTGACTATCATACCTATATAAGGTAGGTACTATTACCCCTAACTGATGGATGTAGGAATGGAGGCACAGAGAGGTTAAGTGACTTGCTCAGAGTCACACAGCTGTAAGCAGAACTGGCAGAATTCAAATCCAGATCTTGGCATTAAAGGCGCTGCGCTTTAACACTATGCTTAGGGTGTCCCATATCAAAGTAGTGTACTGTGAACTCCAAAGAGCACAAGTTGTCTGGTTCATCTCTGGGTTACCCATCATGCTCCATATGGGTCGACATAAACAATGCTTCCTTAGATACAAATAACCAAGAATCTTAACTTTGTGGGATGAGAGGTAGGAGCAGAAAGAGTTAGGTGGAGAACTCTGAGAACCGAGGACAGGATAAGGACTAAGAGAAAGAACCAACCAGGTGCTTTGTTTCTACAAGGTGCCTTTAAATGCAAAAGGAAACGTCGGATCACATACTGTTTACTGTAAGCTTGGCTTTGACGGAGTAGGATGAGCCAAAGTGATTGGAGATGACACACTGGTATTTCCCCTCGCTGGTAAATTCCACGTTGCGCAGCCGGAGAATGGTGGTGTACTCCATCACCTCCCCGCCTTGGGCCCGGAGGTGCGCATAGTTTTCCATTTCAGCATCAGGCAGGAGTTCGTTGTCCTTTTTCCAAGCGAAAGTCATTGGGGAATCACTGCTGCTGGCGGCCGAGCAGATAAAGCTCAAATTGGAACCTTTTATGGCCGATTGTGTTTCTGGCTGCACCGTGATCTGGGGTTTCGGGAAATCATCTGTTCAATAATGGAGAGGAGGAAATAAAACCATTTTAAGGCTTGAGAGTCCACAGGCTACTCAGATTTGAACACCAAAAACTCAAAACAAACAGGGGCTTAGGTTTTACCCTTTGTGTGTGTTTCCCAGATGGAGTAGCCGCCCCAGTGTTGAAACGAGAGCCCGGGAGTGTTTATAAAGGAATTCGTTCTTCAAGTAGAGACAGAGATCTATTTATCAATCATTAACTGAGAGGAGCCTGCTGTTTGGGAATACAGTGTATCCCAGACCCCTTGAGCTTTTTAAATGTAAATACAATAAAAAAAAATCAGTTAAGAAATGTCCAGGCTTATGGGCCACTTTGAAAGGCTACTATCAGGAAAACTGCAATTCTTCCCATGTTCTCCACATACAAGGAGCAGCAAAATGAAAAAAAAAATCAATCAATAATGATAATCAATATCACTAAAAATAGCAATGAATACCCCACTTACCAAAAACAGAACCCGTATTAAACACAGTACTTTGTATATGGAGCAGAAAAAATAAGCCTGTAGTGAAAGAGAAAGCACCTCCCCCGCTCACTGGGAGCCCTGGATTCCAGGGGACAATCCATCAAGCCGCTGTACTACATACATGTCAGGGCTACATTATAATTACAGCTAAGCAACTCTGTCATTCCACACAGTTATTTTTAGTTCTCTGTTACTTTTTGGAAAAGTTACCTTTTTGAACTTCAGTTTCTCAGAGATGCTCTAAACCCAGAAGGAAACATCTTGGATCTACCAAAATGTATTGTGTGGGTTTGTGTGTGTGTGAGAGGGATGGGGTGAGGGAGGTGCTCTGATAACTCCATTGCTGCTAATTTCCAATGCCATGCCTGCACGTTGTACTCAAGACAGTTTCTTCTTCTGTATGATTATTCTAAAATCCTCATCTGGAAAATCAACGCTCATTCCCCACTATGGAGGTTAATAAAACGTTATAGCCACTGTATATACGGGTGGGCAAAAGTAGGCTTACAGTTGTGAGTATGCAGAACACTTTATTCTTGCATTGTTTATTAATTATTGTATTATTGCCCATACGAACTGTAAACCTACTTTTGACCGCCACTGTATGCCTCAGAGTAATAAAGAGTTCATATCTGGGAACTTGAGAACTATGAGAATAGCTCATGTCCTTATAGAATAAGGCCATAAGCTTATTTAGATCCAAAAGCTACATCATTTTATTTCCAGAAATTGTTGGCACTGTTTAATGCTGCAACCTAAATATATATATACATATATATATATATATATATATATATATATATATACACACACACACACACATATATGCAGTTTTAAATAAAAATTTTAAAGGTCAATGTAAAATTAGGTTCTGTAATATCTTAAAACACGTGCTAAAATTTCGGCAAATTGTGACTTCACGTTCTATACACGCATTTTTACAAAGGTCTTCGTGGCAGTGAATAGTAAACTGTGTCGTGTAGTAGGCAGCAAACTGCACTGGGGAGATGAAAGCGTGGGTTTTTTTTATCCAGATCTACTAACTAGTAGGTGACATTTGGGTAAGCACATTTCTAATGCTGAAATGCTTAGATGCTAAAACAATAGACCTTAAATTTATTTATAATAAATTTCCTATTGCTTGTAATGCTTTACCCACCAGTAGTAAAAAAATTTAGCAGCCTATAATTCACTGGCTAATGATTTGCTCTTTCTACTCCACATAAATGGCATCTGCCCCCGGTTTAGTGATGTCTCTTCACTGAGCTGACGGGAGCCTGTCAACAACCCCCCGGAGTTGGGACCGCAGATCCCCGAGTTCCCATTTCATACGTATAGAAACCGAGGTTCGGGGAATTTAAGTCACGTAGACGGGCTGGCGCTATACCCTCCCAGGCTCCGGAGCTCCAATGTCGTTCTCTTTCCATCAAACCACCCTAATGCCCAAATGAAGATGACGAAAACTCTCCTTCCCATCTGTAAAATTAAAATAACAGGCCAACTACAGATCCATTTTCACCTATCTCAGCAGAAATAAGTACTTTATTAAAAGAGCATAAATTTATTCAAAACCATTATTTGGACAAATGGGAGACATAAAAAGAAGAATGACTAAAAGGCAGGGGCAACAGTTAGACTCACCACACACAAAGCCATCTGGGCTAACAGCAAAAATGCTTCTTCCCTTCAGCAGCTGAGGATGGGCACAACTGGCATTTACAAAGCTCTGAAAGTTGTTCTCCGCCACCCACTGAGGGAGCCATTTCAGTTGGCAATCACACAAAAGGCTTGATGTATTTAAATGCCTGAGGAGAGTAATTACATTCAATTTGTTTTGTATGAAATGCAGATTTGTACAAGTAAACCAAACTCAAGTAAATATTAGCAACACGATGCATGTGGAAAGCAAATACACGTATCCTATGTAATAGTATCCTTTAGTCCATCTTAAAATGCAAGCAATGTGACCAGCACAGTTTTTTGTTGTTGTGTTTCCTGACCTAGTGAGACAGAAGTGCTGATAGATCAAAACACCTTCCTGCTGAACACTTGTGACTATGGTTAGGCCCTGTACTGTACGAAGGCTCACAAATTTAAAATGCAAATTCATCACAGAAAGAACAAGAAACTTCTCTTTGTAACAAAAGGAATGGATTTTTCCTTCATTTTCATTGCTTTTCGCCTTTTCTTTTGTTTTCTGGTATAAAAGTTAAGGAATATTAAGAAAGTGCTAGACACATTTTACAGGGACATAATCTAGGATGATATACCCCACGGTGGTTTCCCCTCTATGCTTAACTGAAAACTCTTAGAAAGGAAAACTTACAATTGTTGAAGTTTCTTCATTTGTGAAAATGCATTGCCTTGTAATGACATGATTGCATTGTCACTCAGGTCTCTGAAAACAATCAAACACACAGATTAGAGCCAAGGATGGTCACCACATGCCCTCAGGCAGAGGCTGGGCCCACTGCCCACTGCATTCACCAAACACTCTCTGTGTTGAAATGCACAAATGGGTCAACTCCAAAGACCCACCAGGAAGTGTAGGCTGAAGAACAAGGATCTTTGTATGAGAGGCCAGTTCTGTTATGGTGACAAAGATTCTCTTTACATTACCACTTACAGGTTACTTGACTCATAAGGGCCCGAACTGTCCTGCTGTATAATTTTATTGAAGTTCTCATTATTCAAGTTAACCATTTTCAATACACAAATAAAACTGCTCGTAATTATGCTTTTTAAAAAACCAGCATGTATAGAATAGTCCCTATGATGCGCACTGTGCTAAGTGGCTTGCGTATATTACATTTATTCCTCAGAGCAACCCAAAAGATGGCATTGCTACCTTGGCCAGCAGGAGGGAAAGGGCAATACGATTTGAACCCAATTATTTTCAATTTCCAAACCTATGCTTAATTGCTAGCCTAATTCTGCCACCCACAACTCGCTACTGTAAAGATGGTTTAAGTGTTTAGACAAGATGTTCTTGCTAAAACAAACAAACACTTGAGGCAGAACATTTATACAATGAGCAAATATTCTGGGCGGATTTTATTTTTAACTGGTACTTACAAGCAGTTTGAATTAAAGTGCTCTCCACAATGATTACTACTCTGTTTTTCTTTACAAGGGTCAGAGTATACAAACAGGATTTTGAATGAGACAAGTGGCCACAGAAGACAGAATGAAGGTACCAAACACAGGCAGAGAAAAAAGGCTTGGAGAGTCAAGGAGGTTTAGCAAATTGAAGCAGAGGTTAATACTCCACTAATTCCACTTTCCCAGAAATGGAATGGGTCGGATGACAAACCCTTTTGGCTGGTTTCCCTTTGAAAATAACTTGTTTCAGTAAGCCCGGCAATACTGGTTTGGCCTTCCAAATTCTGCTTTGCACAATCATTCCACCACAGCCTGAGCTGCTACCCTGTCAGTATGGCTAGCCACCCAAATCTCCCACAAGCTAACAGGTAAACCAGGCCATGACAGCAAGATGGCCCAGAGAAAACAGCGCAGCCTCCACTCTCAACACGGGAGAAACAAGAGCACCAACCAAATGTATATTTTAAATTAAAACTTCTTTTGTCTAAGTTAACAGATATTAAAACTTCTGGCTATAAGCATGCCTTAGCAGTGAGAGTGGACATATCTAGATTACTCTGTACTTTTACTGTCCAAGTATAAAACATATACTTATGGTTATAAGCAGCTGGTTGGTTCAGTGCTCATGCAAGTTTTGACTCCTATCATGGTTGGCTAGCCATTCTCCTTAAGCTGAAAACAGGTTAGCCCCTAAATGCCATGTCAAAATTGTGTGCTGGGTGATAATGAGAATGACCGGTGGCAGAGGCTATGAAGGCAAGAGCTTGTATGATGCAGGGACACTGTGAAGGCAGAGGCAGCCCTGGTTTGAGTCCTGGATCTATCCGCTGCTAACTACTGGGTTAGTGGCAAGAGAACAAGAAAAAGGGCAATAAAGGGGGGGAAAGAGGTTGTACGTTTTATAATTAAACAACAGCAGTTGTACATTTTATACTTAAACAACAAACCAACAAAAACTCTCAAAGTAATGTTAATACCCTCCAAATGTCACTCTCAAGAACTGTGGGGATTGTTTTTTCTAATATCCAAGTCACCTTCCTAACTGTACAATGGAAAAAACCCTCAGAATCTCCACTTCTTGGTTTAAAAATAAAGATAATAATAACTATTGCATAGTCTTCTCATAGGGTTAATGAGACAATATGCCTGGCATCATGCCCAACATGTTGTGGGTGCATAATAAATGGTAGTTTCAAAATTATGTTTTATTTGTATTTTATTTTTTCCATCACCTGTATCATTTACCTCCTCTTCCAATTCCTCCTCCTTCCCTCTCCCCCAATCACCACACTGCTGTCCATGTCCATGAGTTCTCTCTCTTTTTTCTTTCTTTTTTGCTCAATCCCTCCACCCTGCCTCATCCTCCCCTCTCTTCCCCACTCCTGAGCTGTCTGGCTGCTCTCCATCTATGAGTCTGTCTCTGTTTTGCTTGGTAGTTCAGTTTGCTCATTAAATTCCACATATGAGTGAATCATATGGCACTTGTCTTTCTCTGACTGGCTTATTTCACTTGATCTGGAGAACAGTATACTAAGTGAAATGGTAGTTTAAAATATATATAATTCACCACTTGAGAAAAATAACTAAACAAAACCCAACCTAATCTGCAGTAATGCCCCTAAATGGCAAGGAAAATATGTACTTGTATACTTCTAGACAGATACAGATAGATGGATAGACAGATAGATAAGCAGGTAGAAGGGCAGACAGAGGTAAACAGATGGGTAAATGTACTTTATGCTATGAAGAGGTTGTCAACAAGATTACATTTTAGTTTGTCTTATCTTTCCTGACACATAAGTAAATGCCCATCTTAGTCTACCAAGGATAACTAAAGTCCCGCTACTCACAGATGTTCCAACGCATCCAAACCAGTGAAGGCTTTTTTGGTAATAGATCGAATCCGGTTTCCCTGGAGGATTCTGGGGGCAAAAAAAACCCAAAACAACAAAATTTACATTGGAATAGTTAATAAAAACCATCTGGGAGTAGAATTCTCATGACAAGAACTGCTTTTGCAATCACTTGTGAGTACTTTATTTCCTTGAATTGAACAATATATTCTGTAAAAATGTATCTGTGCCATGTACTTCAGTAATATAGTTCAGCATGGTTTTCACAGCATTCAACAGAGAACCCAGCAAAAGTAGGTATTCAATAAATGACTGATGGTTACATTAAAGCAGTGATTTTCAAAGTCTCTTTAGGAATGGCGAGGCATTCCTACGGGTGGAAACTTTATTCCAAGGACACTGTCTCAGCACTTTAACAAATAAAGCAGATAACAGTGGAGACTTTCTCTTTAGCCTCCCCACAGACATTCAGGGCTATATGAAACTCAATTTGAAAACCACCGGCTTACAGTACAGAATTTGGCCACCTGCAAGGCCATTTTATGGCTACAGATAAGCATGTTTTGATCCTGGACTGCTTGGAACCTACTTCCCTATTCTCAGTAGATACTGGGTCACTTCATTTAAACATTTCTGTGAGTAGATTGCAACAGTGAAAATTTTAAACTGTTGAAACTTTTACACAATGATAATCTTTAGAGTCTAAGCCAGGGGTGGGCAAACTTTTTGACTCGAGGGCCACAGTGGGTTCTTAAACTGGACCGGAGGGCCGGAACAAAAGCATGGATGGAGTGTTTGTGTGAACTAATATAAATTCAAAGTAAACATCATTACATAAAAGGGTAGGGTCTGTTTTTTTTTTTTTTAGTTTTATTCATTTCAAACGGGCCGGATCCGGCCCGCGGGCCGTAGTTTGCCCACGGCTGGTCTAAGCACTCTCAACAATTTAAAATTCTTATCTAGATATTAAAATAAGTCACACACACCAAAGTGCTGAATAAAAACCCTTAGACCCAAGGAAGAAAGCAAACTCATACACATCTTGTATAACAGCCCTCATTCAGGGAAATGACAAAGGGTAGCAACCACATTAAGCACCTATTTCTACACTCTTTAAGCTTGTGGAACTGACTAAATGAAGACACAATGTTTACTTTAGGTCAAAGAGGGAGTCAAATCATGAGGCAAATCATACTCACAGCCGCCGCAGTTTGTCAAGCCCAGAGAAAGCACCATTCATGTCCTCAATAGTCCAGGAAATTTCATTGTTCTTCAGATCCCTAATATAAAAGAGGGATGTTGTGAAACTGGTACTAGGTGCTTAAGAGAATATGCAAGCATTCTCTTTAGGGACACACTCAGAAATCTAAGATCACCACCCAGGTGGCATGTAGTTTGTAATAAATTCCTCATTAGTTCCCCACATCATCTCCACCCCTTTCCGAACAATAGAAAATTCGCTCTCTCTCCCAACATAACTCCCACACCCTGTCCTCTTTTTACCACAGCATTTTAAGTTGTGGGGGTTTTTTTGCCCCAAATCAGGACAGCTGACTCGAGCTCTATTAATTCCTCTATCAAGATGACTAAATTCTGAAAGACTTGAATAGTCTAAAAAATACATTAAGCTTTAAAACCACTGTTCCAACCACATAAGCAGGCGCTCGCCAAAGCATACAGTCCGCCTTTCAATTATGTAAAGCTTCAAATGGTGAACAGAGCAAAGCCTCTGACAGTGCAAAAATCAAAAGCCCACTGCCCAACGTTAAAATGAACATTGGCCGAGAGTTCTCAAAGGTCAGTTAATCAACTTCTGCTTCTTTCTCTTGGACAGAGATCAAGTCTGGATATAACTGGTATGAGATCTTTGTGTTCTGGGTAATTTTTAATCTGCATTTTCTAAAGAAAAATTAGTGGATTTGAAATTGTTTCCCTCTTGAGCAGTCACCAACTTCCTGGAGATCCTGAGAAGGCTAAGTATAATCACCAAAACAAGCTGATCACTGTCCTTTTTAATCCCTTTAAGAAACACACATGGGTGAAATGGACCGATTTTAATCAAACTGATCTGGGAAAGATTAAGACACTACTTCTGAGGCCGCACACATTTCCTTCACAACAAAGGAAATCTGCTGGGAGAAAAGTGGGCACATTTAGGAACCAATTAGGTTCCTGTACAGAGAGCAAAATGTGTAACTTACAAAGTCTTTAAACTGGAAAGCCCCCGGAAGGCACAATCAGCAATGTAGCTGACTTTGTTGTTCCCGATGTGCAGTGTATTTAGCAAGCTTAGGCCCAGGAAGCTTGAATCATCTAACCTCGACAAGTGATTGAACGTTAGGTCCCTGGAAAGGAAAAAGGAACAAAAAAAAAAAACACACCTATCATAGCTTTTACTTTCTAATTCAACACAATGAATTGTTTAAAGAAACAAAACAGGTAATATTAATGTAACCACATTAATCCTTATTCTAAAACTCTGCCTCCTTAATAATCCCCAGGTAAACATTATTCCTAATCCCAGTAATTTAAGAGAAATACCTCTATTTGAAAATAGCCATCACTCACTGCTTCAGCTCATGTGCCACAGACCTGAAGCATCCGAGTGGTCTCCAACTTATCACAACAAAAAATGCGACCAGGTTGCATGTGAAAAATGCTGTCACCTGGGATACTGTTATGAAAATTTCACAGATCGGTGGTAAGAAGCTCATGCTCTGGCATGATCCCTGCTCTCAAACTTGGGGAGAATAAAAGGCAACTCACAGCTCACTGAGTTTTTGGCAGAACTCCCAGGCATCAGGGCTGATCCTGTTGATGGCATTCTGGCTGAGATGAAGTTCCTGTAGCATCAGCAAGCCATAAAGCCAGCCTTTGGTGATCTCTGTTAGGTTGTTATGGTCCAGCTGCCTACAATGACAACACGAATCAAAAGCAGGATCAAGAGTTCATTATCTAGTCTCTTCCAAGGGGACCTATGATGACAGCCTATTACATATTCCTATTGTCACTAGTTAGCTTCTGTTAAAGACCTCAGCAAAAAACAAACACACCATGTGCTTATAAATTCTCACTTTACTTGAGACAAAACTAAATTATAAATGATTGCAAATGATGAGACTTCAACATGATAGGATTTCAAATAAAAGCTGCTGAATGTTCAGTGATCACACGATCTGGATAGGAATTATGATAAACCACACTTACAAGATTTCCATGTTGCTCAGCCCCCAAAAAGCTCCATCCATAAGTCTTGTTACTCCGTTTCTTTGCATTTTCAGAGACTTCAAAGCTCCCAGCCCTTGGAACGTGAGCCCATCTACATTTTTTATCTTGTTTCGGTTCAGTTCACTGCATTAGATATTATAGTGAAATTGTTAGCTTATAGGACAAATTCTGGAGGTAGCAATAACATGTCACATTACTACAATGTAGTTACACCAGCCAGTGTTAAATTACATATTGTCTTAAATTTCTAAGTATTTTTATCCAGAAAAATGTTGATTTATTAACAGGAAGCGAATTTCCTTCTGAAATGTGTGATGTATTTTTGAAATGATAAAATACTGAAACTAGACTACACTTTTACTTCAAAACTGTTGTCCACTCAGTATAAAAGTAAACAAACTAATATTTTTTTTAATTACCTAGAAAAATGAATGTTACATTCAGACATTAGGCCTTTTCAGGAACAGGGACAAATTTATCCTGTCCAATCTGCTTACAACAGTTGGTTACTCTCGTGACCCTTCACGTTTACTGCTTTCTCTTTAAGGCCGTCGTTCTCAACCTTGGTTGCACACTGGAATCACCTGGAGAGTTTTAAAAATTACTGAGGCCTGGATCTTACCCCCAGAGGTTCTAATATAATTGGTGCAGGGTGTGGCCTGGTCACTGGGATTTTTTAAAGCTCCCCAAGTGTCTGTAATGTGCAGCCAAGGTTGAAAACCACTATTTTGTAGGAGCCTGTTCGCAGATCATTCCACCATTATTAACGAGACAGTTCTTTACAGCCACTTAAGCTATCAGAGCCTCCTGGAGTTGTCGGCATTATTCTCATAAACCACAGCTGCTGAGAGTCCCCATGATTTCTCCAGTGCCACAATGACGCCTTTGTACAGAGGCTGCTCAATGATTACACTGTTCACTCTTTTGGTAACAATCCGACATGCCTTGTCAGGCAGGAGCTTGTACGAGGTGACTTCAGGCTGTTGTGATCCGGGAATTCCAGAACTCTGGCTCTCAAAGGGAAGACAGCAACATCCCTGCTTCTAAACTCCTTCTGCCACATTGTGGCTTGTAGGGGACAGATACCAAGGGTGTAGAGGAGGTGAGGAAACATTGCCTAAGTCTTAGGTCCTAAGAGATGTTTTACTTACAGGTGTTGCAGCTGGGGCAGTTTGAACATCTTGGGTGGTATAGCTGAGATCCGGTTCCTGTTCAGCTTCAGCGCCAGGAGCGTGTTGGCCAAATTATCAAAACACCCAGGTTCCATGGACGTGATCCGGTTGCTGTTGATGTACCTGTTGAGAGTCTGAAGATGAGCTTCTCTTTCTGGTTTCTTTGGGAAGACAGAGCGCATGTATCGTCTGTGTTATAAAGAATCTCCACAGAACCTGACCACCAGCTGTGACAATGGACACTAAACAATCGCTCTGTAGGTCCTTGTGGACCAGTGCTGACTGTGATTCACACACTCTGGTGGGGAAAGAGTAACTGGAAAATCTGAAAGTTATAAAAATTTGTTAGAGATGTTTACTCACTCTTTGGATTTATGAATGTATTAATAAAACAATAATTGAACAACAGTGGTTTAAATCTGATTTCTTTTTAAAGAAGCAGTCTGTACCCCGTAAGTTTTCTAACAGTCAAGGGATGTCTAATTTTTTGTAAGAGTAAAATGAAGGTTATGGTTGTTCAGATTTAAAACAAATTATAAGTCAATAAGAAAGTTATATTTTTGATATATCAGCAGTGAAATAAGCAGTTTGTTACATCTTAAAGTTGATTTTCTTGTTATAATATGATAGTTTCACCAAAACTAAATACTTCTGCTAAAGAAATCTTAACTTACAGATATTTGAGTTGTAGAGGTGGAAATGCAGTTTTAAGCTCTGAAATATTATTGCTGCTGAGGTCCAAAGTTTCCAGGGACTGAAAGTGTTTCAGCTGTTCAGGTAATATTTCAGCAATCCTGTTTCCAGCTCTGGAATGAAGGAAAGCAAAGATAATAGGAGGGATGGTACGACAATCGGAAAGGTGAATAATATTCTCTATTCCTCACTTGCTCTCCAGAAAAAATGGAAAACTGCTCTAAACAGTACTTTTTAAAAGTTAAACAGCATCTCTCTAGTCACTTTAATTTTGAATTAAATAGTACGCTGTAACATTAGAATATAACATGAAGAACATCCCTATAAAAATATGGGCACGTTACCTAAATGCTATGCACTTCGGAGCAAAGATGGCTGCACTCTAACAGGAGGCTGAGTGCCCTTACTCCCAGCCACGGACTGGATTTACAGCTAAAATACCGCGCAGTCGGCTGGGAAAAACAAGAAAAGCACAGCTGATTGGACGTATTTTGACCGAGGAACACTGAAGACAAACAACGTAGGGAGTGCACCTATACAACAGCTCACACGGTATGGTAGGGCTGAGCCTCATAGCCTGAAAGGAGAGTCCTCCCATGAACGGGGCAACGGCAATCTAGACCCAATCACAACAGAAGAGTCCAAATAACCCACAAAAGGGACACACCTCGAGCATACAGCTCAGAAGTACAAGGAAGACACACCGCTAGGCCCCACAGGACATTCACTACAAAAGCCCACCCCACAAGACGGGGAGTCAGAGCAAACATATCTAATACATAAATGCTATGCACTTACACTGCTTTTTCTTTGTTATTTGGTTAATATCCATTCTTCCTTTTCCTTTTTATTGAACAGTATGTGAGTGCCCAGCACCGAGCTGGCAGTCCAGGCACTAATCTGCTAGCTCCCTCTTCCTTCTTCTTGATTCCTCATCTACCTGTAATTCTTCGCTTGGAAAGTACCCACACTTCAATACTCATCAGACCGGGGCTTTTTAAAAGCCATCCTAGAAAGATCTCTTTTTCTTTAAGAAATAACAAGTTTAAATACACATCCACCGTCTTCCAAACCAGTGGATGTGTTTCAGGGCTCGGAATTTGATACAGTACTACACAGGAGCATCTCAGTTTACGTAATCACTGGTAGTAATTACACTTAAAATTTTTGACATGGCCCTGGCCAGTTTGGCTCAGTGGATAGAGCGTCGGCCTGCGGACTGAAGGGGCCCGGGTTCGGTTCCAGTCAAGGGCATGCGCCTTGGCTGTGGGCACATCCCCGGTGGGGGTGTGTGGAGGGGGCAGCTGATCGATGTTTCTCATCGATGTTTCTGACTCTCTGTTCCTCTCCTTTCTCTCTGTGAAAAATCAATAAAATATATTTACAAGAAAAAGAATTTTTGACATTAAGCCCTGAATACCAAACCAGAACGTCCAACGTGGTAGCTACATGCGGCTCTTTAAATTTAAGTAAAATCCAATGTTAAAATTCAATTCCTTAGTCATCGTAGCCACATCTCAAGTCCTCAGTAGCCATGGTTGTCCGGGGGCTGTCAAACGGGACAGTACGCACACAGAACATCTCTATCACTGTGGAAAGTTCTATTGGCGAGCACTGTACTAGACTACAAATTTAAAAAAAAAAAAAGAGGCCAAGGCAAAGCTCTAAAGAGACCATCAGTACAACAGGTTCCAAGGCGAAAGTCAGCGTTAAATGGCCATGTTGCTAGAAAAGAGGAATTAAACTGAGGTGAGGGTCATCTTAATTGCTATATCAGATCTTTGTCTTTTCAGTCATTTGGCAGAGGAAATAGCACGTGAAGGTAGAAAGGTTGGGAAGGTAACAGTCTACCTACAAACAAAAGGTCTTCTCTTTACAACCCACCCAAGAACAATAAAACACTCTGAAGGCAGAACTCTGTATGCAAGACAAGTCACATGCTGGCATTTCTAAACCTAGTCTGCAGTTAACCTCTGCTTAGTGAGAAAACTTAGAAGATGTATCTCATATATGTATATTTCTTACCAACAGATATATTTCTACGGTGTTGAGTTTATTAAGCTTTTTTTTTTTTAAATATATTTTATTGATTTTTTACAGAGAGGAAGGGAGAGGGATAGAGAGTCAGAAACATCGATGAGAGAGACACATCGACCAGCTGCCTCCTGCACACCCCCCACTGGGGATATGCCTGCAACCAAGGTACACACCCTTGACCGGAATCGAACCTGGGGACCTTTCAGTCCGCAGGTGGATGCTCTATCCACTGAGCCAAACCGGTTACGGCATTAAGCTTTTTTGCATTATTATAAGTCACAGTCCTCTCAACATCTCAGAAAGCTCCTGAGGTAGGTTCAACTTGATGTATTTTCCACCAAGTCCTGTGTTGTATTTTACGTAGCCCTTACCCTGGCGGCCTTGTCTGTCATGCTGTGCACTACCCCCTCCATGCAGGGATATGTCTCTACACCTCTATCTTGGAATGTGCATGGAATCTAATCATGTTGAAGATATATTATTAGATTCCAAGCTCTACGCTAAGCATTTTTCAATATATATATTTGCCACTTAACCACAACATTTCTCTGGTAGATATTACAGTTAAAATTAGGAAATTAAAGCTTTTAATCTAATAGCGCAAGCACTCCCAAAGCACCTCACAGAGTAAACCCTTATTGGTCCCAAGGCCATCTCTGAAGGCTTGTTTCATGGCATACAGTTTCAAAGGTATTTTGACAATTAAGGCCTCATAGGGAGATGCACTAAAGAAATGCCTACTACTTCCCACCCTTGTAAAAATGCTGTCCTTCTGGTTTCAAGCTAATGTGGGGATCCACCCTGGCTCACTGAGGCACCATCACGCCACAGTAAGGAAGCCCTGGAAATGCCTCAGCTGTGTTTGCACACAAGGTAGATCAGAGCGGGGCCAGGGTTCTGCATGTGCCTCGCACCCATCACAGAAGAACTTCCTGAATGCGTGCAAACTTCAGGTGTGGCTTTCCTCACAAAAGAGAATAAGGTTGTTACGTTTTCTATGTAGACAACTAATGAAACTTCTCAAAGCCGTGCTGAAATCCTCCCTATGCCACTTTCAAGGGCTGTGGGGGAAATCTTTTTTGATCCAGGTCATCTGAGAATCCAACCCCATTGTAAAGTAATTCTATACAAGGTAACAAGGTGATGCATATGGTAAGAGCTAAACTTTTGTGATATCAGTAAGGTGAAAAACACACATACAAGGCACAAATATCAAGGCCTCAGATTCCCATAACGTCTTACAGACTTTGTTTAGAGTTAAGTCAGCCATGACCTCTGATTCTGACCATTTCCCACATCTGGATTCACCAGTGTATGAGCTCCTTGATCTAGTTGTGAGGTACAGGGCAATGCAAGTGAGACAATTAGTCAATTTCTAGGTCCCGGAGATGGATTCAGTCCAAGAGACAAGCCACAGGGCCTTAGGGTTAGTGTGTGTGGGTTAAACAAAACCACGCTTTAGGGGACAAAAATGTTCGCTTAAATACATAAGCCAACTGTTTGCATTACCAGGATGTCCTCCCACAATCAGTGGAGTAACCCTGAAGCGCCCAAGTCACCTCCCCCGCTCTCCACCTCCCTCCCGTCCCCAGCCAGTACCTCCCATTAAACTCTACATCTGGTTTTGGCCCCCAGGCTGTCTGGGGCTAGTACAGCTACACTTATATTTAACAACAACAAAAAGAAAATGCTCAGCTTTAGTTTTCTGCAATAAACGGAGCAAATTGGTTTTTTGTGGGAGGGGGCGGGGGACCCACAGGTGTCTATCCCCTTGGTCAAATAAGGCTACGAGTTAGATAACAGGCCTTACAATCTTTGGTTTATATATTCGCTTGTTTATAAGGTAATTATGAACAAGGTATTAAAACTGCCAATTACTTGAGTGACGAATAAAATTTTCCTTGCAGTGAAAGTATGCTCCAGCCAAAGCCAGCCATTTCCTGAGCTGCACACCTCCTAAACTGCAGTGTGAAAGTGCTCAGTTACAGACGGGGCGGCACAGTGCCGTCTTTGTCAGCACCGCTCCCCGGCACAAAAATCCCTCACAACTGCCAGGATAATAGTCCCTGTATCACAGAATCCGGCCTCTGTCCTCATGGAGCTGAACTGAATCCAAATACCAGTTTCACATTAGCTCTCAGACTTAACTGGCCAATAACTACCTGATATGCACCAGTTTTGTTTTTGTTTTTAAAGCCATGCTTTATATCATGAAAGGGTTTTTTTAAAAGGAGACAGCTACATTTAAAACGCTAGATTAAAAACTCTTTTTAATCACCTAAAACCCTCCATCTAAACACGTCTGATACTAGGAGTGGGCCACAATTAGCCACTTCTAGAAGACAAAGATTTCATTCAAATCCAGCGCTCATTTTTTCTCCAAATATGGATACCTACCAAAATTGATGGGCACATTAAAAGCACTGCTGTTAATGTTTTTGGCGGGAAGTATGAATTGCTTTAACAAAACAACAACAACAAAAACCAAACTGTGTGAATATCTTTTTCCATTAACTTAAGTTAATGTGGAAATGCCATCTTTGCATTGTTCAAAAACCACACTATGGTACTATAAGCATTGGAAGGTGTTTCAAACATGGTGTTTCAATCCATCTTAAAGACTACGAATATTTTGGTCTTCTCTGCTTGTTGACAGTACAAGGTGTTCCACAGGTAATCCCTGCCGAGGTCAAGCATAATCAGTCCCTTGTGGACAGACACAGACCTGGGGTCCTGGTCGGCTGGAATGCACAGGGTTCGTTCCCTCAGGCTTCTCAGAGCCACAGCAAACACAGTTCCAGGTATTTCAGCTGTGGCTTCTCAGGCCCAGCAATAAAGGCTTCATTTTTTACTAACTTCACCTTTCAGCCTACTTTGCCAAAGGCCTTTAAATGTAGAGGCAAACATGACTGACCATTTTGTAGGATGACATTTGTTCTGAGAGGGCTCAAGATCTAATAATGAAGGAGGGAGATATGGTCCCTGACCTCACAGAGCTGAAATTGCCGTGGGGTCAGGAGAAAAGGCAGGCAAACGGGAGTGGTCACGGAAGTGACAAGTGCTATGATAAGGAAGTAGTGGAGTGGAAGAGGGAAGGGCAGCCTCCTAGCAAGTGGTGGGAGGGGTGCAGGAGGTCAGCAGCACTTCCCACAGCCAGGAGCCCCCTAGTGTTCCAAGCAGAAGCAAGGGAGAGTGAGGCAAGGCTTGACTCCCTTTGAGGAAGTGAAAGAAAAAAGACAGCCTTCATGGCTGAAGTATAGTGTTCATGGGTAGAGACTGCAGACAGAGGAAGTTCAAGCGTGAGGTGCTGGCAGGAGATAACAGTAGGCCAGATGGGCATGCTGTCAGGCATGTGGCTTCTATCTGAGGATCAAGTAGGAAGAGGAGGATGGAGGCTTTCAAATGGTGGGGCGACAATCACAAGTGCATTTTAGAAAGGTTGCTCTGGCAGCACTGGGTAGGACTGGGTGGGAGGCAGGCAGCACCAGGTGCCGGAGCAGCACCAGGTGCCGGAGCACCCCCAGGTGCCGGAGCACCCCCAGGAGGTGCAGAGGACACATGACCGCACGTTGGGATGACGGTGACTGTGTGCCTAGATGTCCCCTTTGGGTTTCCCAGGGCCCAGGCTGTGCTTTTCTTCTGCCCTGACATACAAGCTTGGGTTTCCAGCTCTGTCGTCTCTGGCACTACTGGAATTCTCATTCCCTCCACAGTGCTCCGTATCGCTGATAGGGGAGGCCTTCTAATGCACAGAGCACAGACGATGGTCCTCTCTTGCTCAGGTGTGAGATGCTGACTAGAAGAGCCAGTATGGACATTTTAGTGTGCCTATAGTCCAGTGATGGCGAACCTATGACACGCGTGTCAGAGGTGACACGTGAACTCGTTTTTTTGGTTGATTTTTCTTTGTTAAATGGCATTTAAATATATAAAATAAATATTAAAAATATAAGTCTTTGTTTTACTATGGCTGCAAAGATAAAAAAATTTCTATATGTGACACCGCCCCAGAGTTAAGTTAGGGTTTTTCAAAATGCTGACACGCCGAGCTCAAAAGGTTCGCCATCACTGCTATGGTCACTAGGGAAATAGAGAAATGTATTCTTCTCATATATAAGAAATGCGCTTATTTGTTCTGATACTGTGAACACCTCCACTAAATGTAAATCCGGACTAAGTTAATAACAGTAAAATATAACTCATGAGGTTAGTGACATAACCACTCAGTATGATGATGACTGGCTTTACTTTTTGACTCACTGTGACCTCCAGAAAGCATAAGCGTCTCAGAAGAACCTCATGTACTCATAGGTGGATATAGATGCTGTTAGTTTATTTCCAGAGTTTGAAAGGAGAGTCACAGAGTGAAATATTCTTTGTTAGCGAGGAACCGGAATATCAGGTTTTTTCACACTGGAATTCCTGAACCAATTAAACTGTAACTTCTTGGTGAATAAGAAGTGTCTGTCAATCGTTCCAACTGTCTCCAACAGGAAGCTTAAGGCTTTGCAGCTGGGAGGTGTAAAGATGTGCAATCTTGGCTATTTAGAGAAGGTATGTGCGTGTGGCACTTTCCTTACAGAGAGGGTGTGCTCAGTGAAATTTAATTTGAAACTATGTTTTTATATGTTGCAATGCCCTCTTTTCTTAGAATGCATTTCTCCAACCCCATCCCTTAAGTCCAATTCAGTTATTGCAACTGACAAATTGCTGAATCCGTGGTCATTCCATACAACCACAGAGCAAGTATATTAACTGTATCGACTGGGAGAGTCGGCCTGGCCCCAAGGAAATTCTGATTTCTATACATAACTTGCAAGCAACCAGTTTAACATCATTTATAAAGGAATTACAAGTTGTTAAAGAAAACACTACATTTTGCAAACACTTTAAAGGGCACTGATACTTCCAACAATAACTCCCTCTCCCTCACCCCCCCCCCCCAGCCCGCCCCACAAAAAGAAAGCTTCCTTGGAAACTATCTTGGCTAGAATACTAACACCCCATAATATTAGGTTTCTTTAAACAGAGAGACTTGCCAAGCAAAGAACCTCTTCCATGCAGATAAAAATAAACTCTCTCTGCTCATCTTTTTTCTAAAAAAGTAATTAAGTTTCATTAAAAGAACACGTTTAGACTGGTCCACTGGTACTGTGGCATCAAAGAATAAAGCCAAATGAGGCAGCTTTAGCAAGGAGAAAGATTCTGGATTAAGAATTAATGATACTAAGCAGCAAATGAGCCACTGTGAGGGGCAAAGAGTCAGTTCTCTCAGCTAAAAGCCAGGTCAATATAAAATATAATTATCTTTTGGACCATGAACATCATAATGATGGCCACAATGTCTTAATAAAATAATCAGGGCCCTATTAATAAGGCAGTTATAACACATGTTAAAAATGAAAAAAGAAATGAGTCAAAAAGTCATTCACACCAGATACAAAACAACTCTTTTTGATCCCCAAGTGTAAATTCAATTTAGTCCTTTATATAAACAAATTTAAGAGCAAGTTTTTCCATTTAGGATGCTAAAGAAGATACTTACTGAACAATTATTGTAATCTGAAACGATTTAATTACATGCAATAAAAATTAACTCTAGTGACGTTTAAAATTTCCCCCGTCTTTTGAGGCAGAGGTGCTCCCTAGCCATTTCCACGTGCCAGACCACTGTTACGGGGCAGCTGGGAGTCTGAGTCTTCCCGTTAGCTTGTGATTTACTTGTGAGTGGAGAGAACTTCTGATTCATTTCTGGTTCCACCACGTCGGGACTAAATGAATGGGTTCAAGACCCTGAAGAGACTGGCCATGATTAGTCCAGAAACTCTAGTCTAGATCAAAGTTCAGAGTAGCCCCTAAGGATTTATGTACCTTGAGGTTCTACATGCACATGTACGTCCGAAAATGTTACGGCCACTATAGCCATCACCCAGCAAAAGGAAACAAACCTCTGATCCTATACACTAACCAACCTTTTAAATTGTAGGAGCTCCTTTTTTATTATTGTTTTTTTTAATTAAAAATCTTTTTTTAAAAGAATATATTTTATTGATTTTTTACAGAGAGGAAGGGAGAGAGAGAAGTTAGAACATCGATGAGAGAGAAACATCGATCAGCTGCCTCCTGCACATCTCCCACAGGGGATGTGCCCGCAACCCAGGCACATGCCCTTGACCGGAATCGAACCTGGGACCCTTCAGTCCGCAAGCCGACGCTCTATCCACTGAGCCAAACCAGTTTCGGCCTATTATCGTTTTTTTTAAGTAGGGTCTCTTTGAAGCAACAATTCAGACCACAGTTCCCCAGCAAGGGGGCGCTGATTCTGTTCTGATTCACTACACTTTGATTTTCTCACCTGTCAACAAGAGGAAAAGAATGATCTCTTCCAGCTCGAAGAAGCTGAGATTCTGGGTGTGGATGGCAAACACTGGAAGTGACAAGGTTTGCTGCAGAGGCGTCACACAATCATGCCGAAGCTGCAGCCTTTTAGAGAACCCGGGCTCACTTTGGGGGCTCCACATCTTTACTCTGTTGGAGTCCCACTGTCTGGCTACTCAGCTTTCCTTGGTTTACTCCCTCATTTCCCTGGGGCAGAGCACAGCCTCCATTAGCTTTCCAAGAAACCATGCGTAGGTGTGTAGGTGTGTGTGTGTGTGTGTGTGTGTGTGCGTGTGTGTGCGCGCATGTTTCATGTGTGGAATATCTTCACAGGATTGACAGTTTGGGTGTGTACAGAGTTTATATTAGACACCCTTTCCCCTTAGGATTTGAAGACAATGTTTTGCTCTATTATTGCCCTTACTACATAGCTGGGAGTCTGAGGAGCCCGAGGCGGTTCTGATTCTCTATCCCAGTGTTTCTTCAACTTCAGCGGGCATCGGAATTATGGGACAGGGACTTCCTGAAGCAAGACTGGTGAGCCCCCCTGCAGGGTTTCTCTTTAGGCAGTCTGGGTGGGGCCTGGGGATCTGCATTTTGCCAGGTTCCCGCAGGATGATGGTATTGCTAGGAGCACCCTTGGGGGAACCACTGGCGATCCTTATAACTGATCTGCTCCCCCGCCCCCCTCCTCTCAGGGCTTCTCTTTACCTCTGGTATTCTGCAAATGCACAGTAATGTCCCTTAACGTAGGTTTTGTTTTTTTCTTGTTTGCTGGCGCACTTTCAACCTACAAATGTGTTTCTCAGTTCTGGGGAATTTTTTGGTATCTTTGATAATTCTCCCCCTCCTATGTACACAGACCTCCCTTGTGGCATACCAATTAGATAGGTATTAGACTTCCCAGTGGATCTCCCCATTTCATTTTTATCTCCCCTCTTCCATCCCTTTGTCTTTTGGTTCTTCTTTTTGAGAATTTTTCAACTTTTTTCCAACCCTTCTATTACCTTTTAATAGTGTCTGTTATTGTATTTTTAATGGCCGAATTCCTCCTTATTTTCATTATTATTATTATTATTATTTACCATTCTTTTTTGTTTTCGGCCACGGTCTAGAGCGTCAGTTCCGAGACCAAAGACAAACAAGGCACAGTTCCTGTAGTCGCGACCTGATGGGAAAGGCAGCCACGAGCCACCGACAAAGGCGAGTCCACGTGGCGTGGGACGTGCACTAACAGGTTTGCACCTGCCCACCAGCACTGCCCCACCCTTCTTCCCAGTCCGGTCCCCTCGCCACCTTTCAGATCTCATAGGACCCCTGCACCTCCCCGCTTGCCCGCCCCATTGCTCTCCCTTCCTCTCAGGACCCTGAACCCTTCTCCTATTTACCATTCTTTTATCTCCAGAGATATTAGATTGTTTTGAAGTTCCCTTCTCCTTCCATCAGGTATCCTTCTCCCGTTCCTTTTGGACTCTGACTTCATTGTTAGAAACTTCCTCAAAAGTCTGGGGATCACTGGCTACCCGTTCGTCTTTAATAAAAAGCAGCACTGAAAAGCTTATTAAGGGCTGTGAGAATGGACCTGTTGACTGTGAGTCCCAGTCATCTCCACATCTTATTGCTCAAATTCTGCAATTTCAAGTCTAGGGCCTGGGAGGGCGAACAGGAAAATAAGCTGAAGGGAGGGGGTGTCAGTACTCTCAGTACTCAGATTTTACTTCATTTCACTGGTTGCAGAATCGGCTGCCCTCAGCCCCCACCCCTTGCCCAGCTGGGCCTATGTCCCAAATTACTGAGATATTCTGTTTCAGATCTCCAGAGAGTAAATTTCCAATCTTCTGTCTATACCAGGGGAGGGGCAGTCACTGGGCTTTGAATTTTAGAGGAGGAACCCGGAGGTCTTACTGCTTCTTATAAAAGAGGCTTAACCAATCCCCCATTTCTAGTCTTACTCTGTACCCCACCTTTACAGGTCTTGAGTTCCTGAACTATTCTGAGGTTCTGCAGCCAAAAGTAAAAAATAAAAAAAAATAAATGTTTGCTCCTTTTGGGATCCACTCCAGCTTCTCTCTGAAGTCAGGTACAGTTTGCCTGTTTGCTTGCAAAATTTTTGTGGTGTCTTTCATTTGAACTGTCTCCTATTCTCTCTTTGTTCCCATCAATGTGCACCCCTTTAATTTCATTTTAAGGGAATTTAGGAAGTTGCAGAGTTAAATGAATGCATTCAGTCCACCATCTGTATTAAAAGCGGTACAGAGTGAACAGTCAAGGGTAGGTGCCGCAGAATAATAGTATCATTCATCTAATAGATGACTCGCGATCCCAAACCTCTCAACGTGCTAAAATGATGGTCTAGAAGCAACCAGAGGAATTAAGCTGGGATAAGGCAGTGTTTTGGATTTTTAATCCATCATTTAAAAAGGCCAATCTGAAAGCAATGTAATGAAAGTGACAATAGGCTTGGGGATGCCAGCTGATGACAACTCCATCTGAGACAATGCTACGACACGGTCCATCGGATGCCAATAAAATCTTAAGCTTCATTAATTTCCAGTATTTGGGGCAAGAGTGATGATGGTCCAACCACATTCTGTATTAAGACCACAGCTCTAATATTTGTTCTGGGCACAATATTTTACACTGCCACGCTAGACGAGGTGTATGTGGGGAAGACTTTAAAAATCTAGACCTACACTGGCCAGTACAACAGCCACTGCCTGTGTAAATTATTTAAGTTAAATTGAAAATTCAGCAACATTAGCCACATTTCCAGTGCTCAGCACCCATGTGGCCTGGCTGCCCATTGGCAGCGCAGACACGGCATACTCCCCTGATGGCAGAGAGCTACTGCAGAGCCCTGGCAGAGCCCCCAGCTCATACAGGAAGTCGGAACTGGACTCTGAGCTGGGGAAAAGAAGGCTTTATGAAAACCGTATATTGTGAGCCTGGTTTTATAATGCAGAAATAGAAGAAAGTTGTTCTCTCCAGCACACAGAACTAGGACAATAGGTACAGGAGCCACAGAAGGGCAGAGCACAACAAATAAAAAGTTCTAGCAATTAGAACTATTCACAGTGGAAGGGCTGCTCCCCAAGAAGCGAGCTTTTGCCCCTGGATGTGCTCAAGGGGAGGTTGGATAACCTCTCTTTCAGAGGTTTCTCCATGGAGAGAAACGTCTCTTCCAATTCTAAGTTACTAAGATTGAGTACAGACACTCAGCACTAGCAAAAAATGAGTTATGGCCAGTTATATAATATAGCAAACTGTTTCTAATTTCTCTCTCCTTATTTTTGGATACATAAATGGGGATGGTGGTGAGGAATTGAAAGCAAAAAAAGACAGGAGAAGGAGAATAAAAGAAAGAGGGATTTACACAACAAACTGACTACTTTCCTGACATCTTTAAAGAATAATGCCCTCAGTTCCTGGGCCAATACCTTGTGCAGGATTCCACGGCAATCAGTGACCAAGTTCAAAAAGCATCTTACTTTTTTTTTCTAAAAAATTCTGCTTATTCTGATTCTATTCCATGTTTGTTTCGTTATGAAAACATTTACAGCTGCTCATGCACTGTGAAACTGACAGTCCAAGAACGTATACTACGGTTACTCTATGCTGCGTGGTACTTGCAGCATAAATACTACCTTCCTATTTCAATCTGTCATCTCCCTCACTCTACAGACGACGACTGTGTCTATTGGCTAAAGCTTAGTGAGAGAGAGGGAGACAGCCAGGCAGGTGATTTTAAGTACTAGAAAGGAGGTGCTTAGATTTATAATTGCCTTTCCTTTCATGTTTTGAATTTAGTACTTAAGCAACTTCCAGCCAAAGAAAGAAGTCTTACTGGTTAGAGCCCCATTTCATTGTTTTGGTCTCTCTACCCAACTAGAGCTCCCAGCCTCTGGTCTAAGGAAGATAAGAGATAGCAGAGATACTAACATAAGGAAGAGAAGGAGGAAAAGCGACGAGGCTAGGATACAAACACATGTTGAATCTTGCCACCCCAGTCATGAAACGCAACTAGCTATAGCTTTATTGTTTTGTCTGTCTTGGCAGCGCAAGCCTCATTCAGCTTAGAGAAGACTCTGGCAGAAGCTGTACTTGATACTTCAAAGCAGCAACCAACAGGGCTAGCTAGCATCAAGTTGGGGGAAGGGATGAGGAAATGGTGTAGGTTCCGGATAAGTATTACCAGACAGGAGTACTTGTAGTATGCTATACTGGAGGGTCAAGTCAAGGGCCTGGGGGTCAATTTTCCAGGCTCCAAGAACCATCACTGAATGAAGAAAGTTGCTTAATGGGTCACTATGTCAAATCTAATAATGTTGTTACCTTGGGAAAACACAGTTGCGTTAATGACATTTTTAAGTGTGTAGGAACAAAAAGGTTAATGGAATAGTTTCTTCTACAGTTAACTAGGTATATTAATTTGGACCGAGCTACCCATTTGGTCATCCGCCTAACAAACACGTACTCAAGTGTGTACCATCTGCCAGGTTCTGCACTGATGCCAGGGAGAAAACAAGTTTGAAAACAGACATGATCTCAGCTTTTATGAAGTTTCATTCCGGGGGGTGGGGGAGGAATAGATAATAAAGTATCACAAACATGCAACTAAAAATGTGACAGCATATATTATAAAGGAGATAGGAAAATGTATAAGGGGAAACCTAAGCCTGGCTTAAAAGGTGGGGGAGGGGGAGTTTTCTAGGCAGAGGGAAAAGCATGTGCAACAGGACCTGAGGCAGGAACAGGCTGGCACATTCCCAGGAGGAATGAGTCCAGAGGAGGCTCAACGGGAAAAGAAGATTCGGATCATCCAGAGCACTGTACACCTTCAGGAAGATTCTGCTCCTGACCTGAGAGCAATTGGAAATTCCTGAAGGGTTAAACAGTCCTGGTCACAGATTTGTTTCAAAAACAATCATTCTAAATTGAGAATTCGAAAACCTCGCAAACTTGTATTCTGGGGCGTAGTTTCAAGTAAATGTGAAAATAAACTTAGAGTCACAAACACACCTCTGTGTACAGTGAACTCTTTTATGTGCAAATCACATATAAACATTTTTAAAGTCCAATAAAAGAACACAACTTATCATATGAACATGTGCAAGTGTTTACTTTGTCAGACTTGAATTTCATGAGCTTATTTCCATAGCAGCACAATACGTCTGGCTTGTGCTGGTGAAGTCTGCAGCCCCCTAATGCAATGTCCCTTACACAGGAAGTCACTGGACCACTCATCCACGTGGGTAGAACATATATTTTGGGGTGAATTTTTTAGTTAAGTGATCAAATTCCATGGACTCACCTGTACCCAGATGTGGGTAAAGATGGGATATGGGTTATGCCCACTTAATCAGAACAACACTCCCCGATTCCCCAGAAACTTAAGCTCTAATTTTGACTAAAGCTGGTCCCCAATTGCCTTAATTAAAATGACAAAATGGTAACCACTTTTCAAATATTGACTCACATAAATTTTGGTTTAAAAACAACTAATAACACTTTGAGCTGTTCTGCAGAGATATAAATTACTCAGTTACATCAGCATTTGAAAACGTGCTTATTAATGCTTGCCTTCCTTATATGCAGCTTCATCTGAGTTGTGAACTACTAAAATATCAATGTTTTAAAAGTTATAAATTGAGTTTGATTATTTCAATAAAGTCTGTGCCATGCAACCCATCAATAATCTTTTACATCACTATCTCCCAACTGATATTTTTTTCTTAGTCTAATTTTTGGAAGGAAAAGGGAAATGCATGCTTATGGATGAAATTGCCATTGAATATAGTACTGGGTTTGGTAAGTAACAGAACACTGTTGTAACAGAACACTGTTGATCAGATTTCTAACCAATAGTTCACATGGATCCTTTGCAGAAGTCCATATGCAAATGACACCCTCCCCCCCACCCCCCCCCACAATGGCCAATTTCCCTGTGTGGGAAAGAGATGTGGCCCTAACATACAGCAGGGCTCAGAGTTCCGAGGATGGATGGAGAACAGGTATTCGGTAAGGCATACCTGTTCAAGAGCAAAGACACGTTACCTATCTGTCTTCAGGGCACTTGATTCAGAAAATGAACATCATTTAATAACTACTTGAGAAAAAAGGAGAGAAGCAGATTCTGTGCTTACCTGAAGTGGAATCATTTCATTCCCTGCATCACAAAGTCTGCAATAGCTCCCCAAACCTGTAAAACACCTGAGCCGATCCGCACCCACTCACCCAAGTCTCCGTCCTCCCCTGGACCTCACACCCCCTCACAGTCCACACTTACTGAGACCACAGCTCTGCCCTGGGGCAGCCCGAGCGTCTCCCTCTCCCAGGGGGGCCCTGTCCTAGAGGTATCTCTTTATCGTCTCTCTTCCCGTTATCATGGTTCAAAGTAGAGGCCAAGTCCGATTTTTCTTTGTTCCCAAGCACTTAGCACCTATTAGGCCTTGTTGTTGGGCAACAGGAACAGCTCAAAATCTACCTTATAGCACACAAGCCCTTCCTTGTTCAGTTATTCACTGTAACTGAAGGCTCACCCAATTTTTAAAACGATTTGAAGAACACAAAAGTTTCCCGAAAATTCACCCCAATTGCAAAGTTCTTTCTCCTCCCTTCTCTGTTGCTGCCAGGAGATAATGTTTCTAAATCCTCTCTTCTTCCTGTGACCCTCCGGTTCCAGAACCCACTTTGGCTCACTGCCCCTCGTCTTTGCTGCTCCGCCAAGCCCACGGCAGCTGTAAGAGCAGCAGCTGGAGCTGCTCACTCTGTTCAGAGCCCTTTCCTGTACATCATGCCACTTGATCCTTCCCCGGAACCAGATGAGAGATGGAGAAACATCTTACACTGTTTTTACAGATAAACAAAGAAGAGTTAATTAACTCTGCCCAAAGCCAGACGGGTCATTAGTATGAGACAAGACGAAAACCTGTGTGCCCCACTCTCAGCTCAGGTCTCTCTACTATTGCACAGGGGCCCGTGGTCGCTCTCGCCCACTCATACTTACTGAGCCTCTCCTATGTGCCAGAGGCTGGACGGGGCTTCCGAGGGGACTGAAAGCTCAGTAGGACATGAGTCCTAGCCTGGAATGACTCATGTGTGACAACTGCCAGTGGAGAACTACACATTTTGTACTTGTGGGAGTTTCAAAACCGAAGAATAAAAGTCACACCCTTCTCAGAATTCTACAATGCCACACAAATAAATTCCCAATACTCCCTACTCCCCGCCACCCAGGATTGTTCTTTATAAATCACATCAGATCTTGGAGCAACGTTTGACTCTCATGCTTCCCTGAGTCCCCAAAGCATCCCCAACACAGGAGGACGTGGCGTGATGGAACCCCATCACACATGGCACTAGGTTCTAAAACCAGTGGAGCAGGGGAAAACCAGCTATCGTGAATATATCCCTAAAGATCCCTTAACATACTAGCAAAAATTTTTTAGGCAGACATACTCTTTCTTTCTGTCTCAATGAGTCCCACATAGGGCCAGTTTTGTAATTTGGATTTTTAGTTCAGGACCTGATGATGCAGTTCCCATGTGTGATGGGCAAAGGGCTACGGAAAAATCTGTATCTCTGAAGACCTAAGTCATGCCCAATGGGTCAAGATATCCACTTAGAACAGAGGTGGAGAACCTTTTTTCTGCCAAGGGCCATTTGGATGTTTATAACATCATTCGTGGGCCATACAAAATTATCAACTTAAAAGTTAGCCTGCTGTATTTGGTCAAACATTTAATGAACTCATCCCTAATGCCTTGGCAGGGCCAGGCCAAATGATTTCCTGGGCTTTATACGGCCCATGGGCCAGATGTCCCCCACCCCTGCCTTGGAACAATGAAAAATGGGAGAGGGGGTTTTTATTTCCCAAACACTTTCATTTCGCACACACTCCAGGGCATGTGCTCACTGGCTACAGTGGTGAGCTAAATCCTTCTGCTACTTAAATTACTTCTCTTGTTCTTTTTTCTTTAATTATTATTGCTATTATTATAATCTTTTTTTTTTTTAACCAAGCACACATAATTGAACATAAATTAAGTGGAACACAGGTATGCTTTGTCTCCACTGTAAATTTTTAGTCACTGGTACAGACCAAGTTTATAGGAGATCTGTTTGAATTATGCTAACTGCATGCGGCTGTTCCATAAATATTCCTTAATTCATACACTAATTAAGCACCGACTACATGCCATCCATCTACATTAAGTGCTGGGAAAAACAAGAGTGAGCCACAGAGGCCTCAAAGTATAGGAGGGGAGAAAATTACAAACACAATCAAGATAGACAAGGCAAGAGGGCAGAGGAAATGAGGAGATGGCCCCCACCCCCAGGTGCCCCACAGGACGCCCTTCCCCACCTTCAGGCCAGTTCAACTGTCACCTGCCAAGTGCATCACTCCATGAGTCCCCACTTGAAACTGTCAACCCCCCTCCCACCACACACTCTCCCACATCCTTTCTGCTTGATTTTTCTCCCTGGCACTTATCACCTTCTGGCCACATTTCTTATTTATTTTACTTCTTGTCTTTCTCTTTCCATGAGAGGGTCAGCTCCTGAGGGCAGAGATTGTTAGCTATTTTGTTCACTGTTGAATCTCAACCCTAAAACAAGTACCTAGCACATAGTAGGGTTTGGTAAATATTCAAAAATGAGTCTTCCCGGACCACAATAACGGGCAACTGCCGGAGCTCTCAATCCCTCTGTCCTCTTCCCTTTTGCTTCTTAGTCTTTACCAAGAAACTCAAGTTTTCTTTTAAAGTTTGTTTACTTGTTTATTTTTTCTCAACCCTCACGAGAATGGAAGCATCCTAATAAGAGGGACTCTGTCTGCTTTGTTCGCTGCTGTGTCCCCAGCACTAGAACAGGGCCTGGCACTATTTGTTTATTCCACAAATTTTAATAGAATGAATGGTCATGATCATGGCTTATATTCACTGAGCATATGCCAGTGGGTTTTACCCTTCTCTCTCTCCAAATCCTCACAACCCTAGGAGGTGGGCATTATTATTTTCATTTCATAAATGGGGAAACATGGATAGATGGTAACTTGTCCACGGCCACAAACCAAGCAAAGGGAAGAGCCAGCAATTAATTCTGAGCCATCTGACTTGCGCCTCGCATTTAATCACTGTTCTATGGACATGGCCGGAGCTGCACTGTAGAAGAACAGTGCCGTCCTCCCTCCTGGCCAACCTCGGCAGTTTCCTCCTCATCTGCCCCGTTGTAGCCACCCTCCTGCCTCCTCCAAGCCACTCTCCACACTGAAGCCAGAGTGACACTTCAAAAAGCGAATCTCATCACCTCAACCTGCTTGCAATTCTCCAATGCCCTTCCATTGCTAGAGCACCCATGTTAGGGTCCCACCCAGGAAGGTGATCCTTTTTTATAACAACTTCTTGGGAAGGATGACAAATGTCATCTCTGGAAAAGTAAGTATTATGAAGAAAACAATGAACCTGGGAGAAATGCTCTACCTTTGAGATAAGAAATAATGAGAAAATGCTTATTTGATTATGATAAACTGGACTCTATCAGTAATTCCAAAAATATTTATGCAATTTCTGCTTAGAATCAGCCAGGCAGATGTGTCAAAATGGATATTCTTGGGCCCCACCCAAACCCATTAATTTAGAATCTCTAAGGATTCGGTCAGGAAATCTATGTTTTTAACAGGTACTCTAGGTACCTCTTGGACATTCACTCACCTAAACCTTTTCATCTCTAAGATAATAGGCAAGTATCTGCATGTTGAGCAATACCATATAAACCATCAATGTCAAGACTAAGGCTCAACTAGCTTTATTCAATGACCAATAGCTCCTCCCTTATTCAACAATAACATACGCACACGCACACGCGCGCGCGCACACGTTATTGTTGAATTGTGCCTCATGGCAGCTCCTGTGTTGAGCGTCTGCCCTCTGGTGGTGTCAGTGTGCGTCATAGCGACGAGTATGCTGTGTCCTTCCGACTGTCTCACTGGTCGCTATGACGGCACTGACCACCAGGGGGCAGATGCTCAGCACAGGAGCTGCCTTGAGGCACAATGGCCAGTTACAAAAAAACAGCACCGTGGACCTGGTGCCCACAAACCAACACACAGCTTCCCCCAAGTGGGACACAGGCCCGCCACCACCCCAGAGTGGCAGGCCACCAAATCACAGCCAATGCTGCCAAGACCCCATAGCCCAGCGCAGCCCAGAAATGGTGGCTGTGGGAGCTGGGTAATGACATCACACAGCAACGCCTGGCTTCCTCTCCCTAGCGACTAGCCTCCTTGGAGTTTCTTCAGCCCAGGAACACAACTTGCTTTATAGCCAAGTGCAAACATTTTACACTTTAACCAAATGTCTGTGAAGCATTTTCACGTGCCTCATCTCATCTGATCCTCACAGAAGTCCTGGAGTAGGAAGATAGGAGACTCGGTGGAATCCTATTTTCATTAGCCGGAAAACGGAGATTTAGAAAGTTTAGAAACGTGACCTGACTGAAAAGAAGTAAGAAGTGGTGGACCTTGAAAATGACTTCAGGTTTTCTCACTGCGCAGAATATAGTCAAACACTGCTGCAGTTAAATATTTTACCCTTTGTTCTCCCTGCGTGATCTACAATAATTATCTCCTTCATGCTAATATTTACTGCTGTGTTGCTGACAATTACCTGAAAGAGAAGTTGGGGTGCTTCACTGGGCTGGAAAAAGTTTAGCTAAATCAGAAAAAGCAGGTCTAATTAAGCAAATGTATTCTATATATATGGCTAAGTTGACTCGCGCATTGCGCCATACACAGAAAGCTCTCGCTGGCACCAATCGCGCGTTTGTGTTTCCATCTGTCATTGTCGATCGTGAATTTGGTCGACACTTCTATTATAGAGAAAGGGCAAATAGCAATACTGAAGTATTTCTTCTCATTAATTTCCTTTCAATGTGCACAAAACCATGCACTGGGCCACTAGTGTTATATAAACCACAGATTCAAATAAGACCCAACCCAAGTCACAAGTTCCAAGTGCCCATTGCTTGAGCAGCTCACGCACATCACAGGAAGCCAAATCTATCACATCCGTGAGCACAACTCACTTAGGCCAGGTCAACAGTCTTACTACAAAATATGTTCATTCCAAATATCTCTTTTCCTAAAACATACCATCCTGCCATGGGTGGGAAATAACTGTGAGAGAAAAATAAACAAAAAACACAAATCAAAAAAAAAACAAACACAAATCATGTTTTGCTCTTGACTTCTGCCAGTTGACTTCTGAGCTAGTACTGTGTGGGATTCAAAGACAAGCAAGTCTGTTCAGGCCTTTTATATTCTGAAAAATCCCTAGAAATGTTAGAATGAGGGTTCTTAATGAGCAGATTCAATGCTCACCCAATGGCCAACCTAAGACAAATGCCAAGTTTCCCTGACATCAGGACTGGTCCTTGAATAAACTCATCCCTGGACACTTGGGGTGTCATCTGACCCAATATTAGCTTCTGGCTCCTGGAGAAGAAAAGCATTTTACCAGATACGGTCTTCTCTACTCTTCTCTGCGTCAGCCCCTTGAGCAGCAGGAGTACAGAGCACTGACACCGAATCTCATGCTCAAGACTCCAACTAATTTTTCCCTTTCTTTGATATGTTTAAAATTACTGAACTTGTGTAAATTACCTGGAAAAATGATTTCCTACACATATTGTTAAAAAAAAAATCTTGACAGAATAGAAGTCAAATAATCCTGAGAACTACTTTAAAAGATGTGGGGTTTAACTGTGGTGCTACAGCAAGTTTCTAATCTGACTCATGTTATGTGGTTCAACAATTTTTTTTTTTTATTTCAGAAATGGGTAAGTATTGACTTTTAGCTCTGATTACTTTCAAGTGCTTCTATATTAAAAAAGCACGCACGCGCGCGCACACACACACACACACACACACACACACACAGAGGTTCTACCCTACACAAGACAAGGCAGAAATTAATAGTGCTTTAGAAACAATGATTGTGTACTGCAATAGCCAAAGAAGCCTACAAGAAAAAACAAAACATTTGTAGAAAAAAACAGGCAGAGAAGTGAAATTTTCAAGATATTTCATAGGTATAAAAACAATTTTTCAGCATCCATATTGAATTAGTAGCCCACAACATAAATTACTTTTCAGATTCTATATGATCTAGGTAATAAAAAGGATCTATCACTATATAGATCAGTGGTTCTCAACCTTCTGGCTCTTTAAATACAGTTCCTCATGTTGTAACCCAACCATAAAATTATTCTCGTTGCTACTTCATAACTGTAATGTTGCTACTGTTATGAATCATAATGTAAATATCTGATATGCAGGATGGTCTTAGGCGGCCCCTGTGAAAGGGTCGTTCGACTGCCAAAGGGGTCGCAACCCACAGGTTGAGAACAGCTGATATAGATGGATAAAGCAATCCCTGGTAAGATATACTGCAACAACTTGAGGGGAAAGAGAGATTATTCAAGTTCTAAAAAGACTGGAACTCAGTACTCACTAAAGTGGAACACAAACAAAATATGAAGATGACTTCAAATTCAGAAGGCTTCTACATTTCCATATTTTATTTCAGTTTTCTCATTACAAATTATAGCTACAAAGTGCAAAATCACTAGGTTATTTATTCCCAATAGAACTTTCTAATTCCCTTACCAGTTCTTATGCTTTTAACTCTGTAGCAAGCCAAAGAGAAGACGTTTTTCCCCGCCCACCCCCCCCCCCCCAAATTCTGAAACTCCACTGTGAATGCTCTCAGCCATGAAGCATGCACTGACCCCCCTCAGGACTCTCTTGAACATGCTGACAGAATCTGCCAATACACAGGGACAAGGGCAGAAGGGTGACGTGGCATTCCCGGAGATTTAGAAAGGCCCCTGTGGTCAAATGAGAATAGCTAAAGATGTTAAAGACACCAAAGCCGGTGCTACATCTAGACTCCAAAATTTTAAGCCACTGTGAAAGACAGAAAGCAGGTATTAATGCTAGCATAAAAATATTTCTTAAATTCAGTGTTTATTTGTCAAATATCAACTGCTTTTTCTTTCATTCCTTTCTGTTTCTGATCTTTGGAAAAAACCACATCAGTATCAAATGTCCCTTAGTTCTTATTCAAACAGAGGAAAGCAGACACAGCGGCTGCACCAGTGACTTAGCTGACCTGGGCCCTAAGTAAAAACAAACCTCTATAAATCACCAGATGTAAGCAATTGGGTAGTGATCACTTTAATTAATTGAACAGCTTTCCTGAAATTTACTGTATAATTTCGACCCTCCCAACACCTTTCCCAGAAGCATCTAACAATGGTGTTATTTTCTTCGGTTGTTTAAAGGAGAAAAACATTTTTAACTTCAGTGGATTAAATATATTTTTTAATTATTCAAGATTAAGATGGTAAACTACTTAATTTTAAAAATTAAATCATTCGCATTCTAAATGCTGCCTTTAAATGCCCAAGTCAAAATTATTCCAAAATATCTTCAATGCATGAATATGTTATCTACCTTAAATGTACAGAAATGCTAACACCATTTTAATTTTATTTGAAAACTTGTGTTTGCAAAATAATGTGCAATGGTATTTCTAACTTCAATCACATTCATTTATCTGGATAAAAGTTCCTATTTTGATTTGATGTTTCTGAACCTTGACTTCCACCGCAGGCACCACACTTAAAAGAGGATACTCCAGTGCCTTGTTAAAAACTCCCATTTCTCCTCACAAAACAACTCCAATCATTCTCCACCAGCAGCTAAGTAATAATACCTAACCCGCAGATCCCATGCCAACCATTAAGCAATACCAGAGGTAAAGTCTCAGTCAACAGAATATAATCAAATACATGTCTCTATGGGGTGCAGGCAGCTTCCCTGAATTTTGGAGGCCTGAGTTCAGCAATGAGTGAAGTGTAAAGTGTGCTGTTACAATGATACTTCCAATTTAGCAGAGAGAGAGACTGGGGCTGAAAAACAAGTCAACAGTTTTAAACACCTCATCACCCACTGAAGGGAGTATTCTTATTTTGCTTCTAAGGCAGTGGTTCTCAACCTTCTAGCCCTTTAAATATAGTTCCTCATGCTGTGACCCAACCATAAAATTATTTTCGTTGCTACTACATAACCGTAATGTTGCTACTGTTATGAATCGTAATGTAAATATCTGCTATGCAGGGTGGTCTTAGGCGACCCCTGTGAAAGGGTCGTTCGACCGCCAAAGGGGTCGCGACCCACAGGTTGAGAACCGGTGTGCTAAGGTCTTTACTCCAGCTCATATCCAACTGCTACCCACAGTCCCTGCAGACATACATATGAAATCCTGCTAACATTCACTTACAAGGAGAGAAGTGTAATATTTGCTGAGACAGGTCCTAGATTTGGAATGGTCTCCAATTCATTGTTGTTCAGTTTCCTATAAATGCCCCCAAAAAAAGAAAAAAGAAAGAAAGCTGATTAGGTCATCTGTAATTCATAGAGACGAAACTCTGTAAAATTATTTAAAATTATTGTTAACTCAAGTTGGCAGTTTTAAATAATTTATTGCTATCCAAATGTTTTCACAGTTAAGTAATGTGATGGGTAGTATTTTATTCAAACGTCAAACAGAAGATAACTACGACTCACACTTCTCGAAGGCTTTGAAGGTGGCTCGTGGAACTTGCCTTGATGACAGACAATCTGTTGTGACTTAAGTCCCTATGAGAAAACAAAAATAAAATGATAAGTCGTTTAAAAAATCACTAATAGCACTTAATGATGTACAAGACAGAATGGACCTGTGAAATATCTCTATCAACACTGGTGATGACATAAGACATAATTGGCCCATCCTGACCATAAACTAGATGGTAACCAAAATGCCAAACTCCAAAAACACAAACTCTAGGACAGAATGAGTTTAGGAGGCTGGCAGATTCCAATGCTTTAAGCCCACAAGTGTTTTAGGAGATGTTTTTTGGCACAGGGTGAACAGACCTTTTGTGAGCTGGCTGTTTTGCTTCACCTTCCCCATCCCCTACCATCTCCTCACTTCCACCGTGATATGATGAAGTCATGGCTTAAGAAAAGTGGCTAATAAGGCAGGTTGCTGAAACTAAAACCTCTAAAAAAATCTTTTTAGTTTATTATCAGAAATTTAAACATCAAGTGTCTTATTATAGTCAAACAAAGTAGAAATTGCTTTTCACACATTTATTTCTCTGGGCTAAGGCAACAAATTATTTAAGGTATCGTTTTGTGTTGTGTGTGTGTGTGTGTGTGTGTGTTTGCATGCGTGCACACTCGAGTGCTGAGGGTAGAAAACAACCTAAACCCTATGCTCTCCTGAATTCCCCAAATCTCAGTATCTGGTAATATACTGTGTAATTTAAACCACATTAGCCACCTAACAAAGTTAAGCAGAACGTACAGAAGGCTGTGGTCACATTTCTTTTCAATCATTAAAATAACTCTGCTTTCTTACGCAAAGATTCAGTCTAACTTGACCTAACAATTTCCATTGGACATTATTCTTTTTTAAAAGAAGCAACACAAAACTTCTACTTACACAATACTCTAGGCTAGGAAGTCATCACAGCATTTACGATTCAAGCTGTGATTTTTTAAACCTGCCAAATATTTGGTTATCTCCCCTATATTTGCCAACATATTGAATACGTGCCCTCAAAATGGTGCGATGAAAATAAAATGGCTGAACAGCCATTGAAAACCAGGCTAACAATAATATGGTTTAAAGCTCTCCCACTGAAAAAGGTTAACCAACCCTTACTAAATTAATTCTTTCGGTGTTTAAAGAGGAGGATTTTTAAATAACCAAAGTTTCAAATAACCAAATTTGATTGGAGAAAAAGCATGAACCATTTGTTATATGCTCAAGTATGCACCCCCCCCCCCCAAAAAAAGAAAAAGGCAGAGAAACACAGTGTTACTCAGTGCCTATCCATTAGTTAACAATTAGAAATCAGACAGCCTTTCCAGCCTTTGAATTTTTGTTTTGAGAATAAACCTGGATTTCTCCATTTCACACACACACAAAAATCTGCAAAGTTTTTTTTTTTTTATTTGAAACATGTTTGCCTAAAGACCTACCAGACAGTAACAGACATGAGCAGATTTGTTCTGGTAGAGTTATAACATGAAAAAAAAAAAACCTGGCACAGTCTTTTCAACTATAAAAATCCTGCAATTACAACCACTGCTGTGCATGCTCACCACGCTGGAGCCAGACACTTTCCCTCACAGACCCAGCTCAGGTCCATCTGGAGTTCATCAAGGAAACCGTGAGCCCAGCAGCTCACGTTAGGATTCAAACCAAACCTGTGTGCTTTTAGCACCACAGACAGTCACAGATTTCCCACAGGGTTCAGAAAACAACCAAGGAAAAGAGCCCTTCACCTGGGAGGTAGCCTGAACCAACAGAAAGTCTCACTTGGACCCACTTAACTAAACACTGAACCGGCATACAACTGCCTCCCCTATTGTTTCAAGGTGTGTTGTTTTTTTTTAAAGGAGGAACCCATCTGGCATTTACATTTAACACAGGTGATTTTCCTTTTAATTAGAAAAACTAAAACCATACTCTTCACTTCAGTTTAAGGACTATTCCACAAGGCAATCCTGTGAGGAAAGAGATGGCGTGCCTAGCATTTTTCCCAACCAGTAATGGGATGAGAGCTCCAACAAAAGGCCTTTAAATGGAGAGACGGCCTCCAGAGAACAGTTGCACATGCTGGGGGGGGGGGGACGGGGACCGTTCACTTCTGATGCAGAAGCAAGAGCTGGTGACCTTAACTATTTCAGTTATTGCAACACTTCCACTCCTGAATTCTGTGTACTACTATTAAAACCACACTCTATGTGGGAGAAAAAAAGACACCCCTTAAGTGACTTTTACTGCTAAATACTTAAAGCCATGAAACTTTTAATGCACCTAAATTTAGACTTAATTCAGTTTATGTTTCAGAAATGCTTATTTTCCAGATAAAGGGTGTCACATTTTCCTAAATCTTCCTTATATTGTTTTTATAGCTAGACCATTACAAACAAATTCCAGTTGTACAATGTCCATGTTTTGTTAAAACCCGTAAGAACATTCAGTAAGGAAGGCAGATTCATTTTAGACTCCCATTAGTGAGCATCTTCACCAAGAAACATTTTTTTTAAGAAAAAGAAACCATTTCTATTATATTTAGGGACATATCTTTTTTAAATGTTTAACAATTTTTTGAATTTTTTTAAAATTTATATTTCAATTATCATTTACATTCAAGATTATTTTTTGTTGGTTTCAGGTGTACAGCTACACATAGTGGTTAGACAACCATATACTTTACAAAGTGTTACCAAGAAACCTTAAAAAAATACACAAAAAAACTTTTGGTAGTGAGGTTAATAAAAGGAAAAGGTGGTCAGGCAGGGAGGTGTTAACTATTTACCCAGAACTCAGCTGGCCAAATACTTGAAAATCAAACTCTACTTGGTAGAGACAATCTTCCTGAATATTAGCAAGCCCATAGATATATACGAAAATAATTAATTTACAACAACTGGTTTCAGCTATCATTTTCTTCCTTTCAGCATTTGGAAATCTGACTTCCAAGTCAAATTTTAAAATGCAAATCCAGCACAGCTTCTTAATCAATCCCACTGGGGCCCGCAGAGCTGCTAATTCAGCAGAAATCTGGAAGGCTGAAAAACAAAAAGCCAGGCTGTAGCTGTTTTAAGACACTGATCCAGAGTGACTCATAAATCAGCCTGCTATGTTCAAGTTTTAGTCTGGAAAATACAGAAAAACAGCTGCGAAAACCATAAGGACTATTACCCCCACCCCAGCCCTAATTCTGATACCAACCAAAGGATTTATAACAGGCAGACACTAAGGAAATCCCACCAGCAGAAAGAAGTCCCTTTCGGGACTCTTTTCCCCTGAGCCCTACTAACTCAAACATCTCTGCGTGTACAATAAATAATTTTGAAATTCCAGCGAAACTTTAATAATACTTGAAGCTCTCAATGGCAATTGAGCAACTTTCCCCTTTGGCTAAGGAACACGTTTCTAACAAGTGCTCTTCTTTAGGTTCAGGACTCTGTAAGCACAACTCTAGATGTAAACTCAAGAATGCCTTTTAAGGCAGTTAGTTGTAAGCAACCTTCAAATAGTTACTGTTTTAAGAGCCACTTCCACTAAAATATTAGAAATTATTTTTTGAAAGAACTAACAGCAGCATTATTATGTTATAGCTCAAACTATTCAACTTTTCACACATGAGGTTCCTATGGCAATAAATTACAACAGAGTAACGTGAAAAAATAAATAATTATAACAAATAGACTGATTTTTTAAAAACTTGCTAATTCGACAAAAAAAAAAAAAAAAGGAGGACACTAAACTTTTCCTGAAGAGTGCTCCCATAAGCTAGTCCTGAGGCCAACTTTCATTACTTTAATTATCTAAGGAAAGGAAGTTAAGATACAGAAGAACAATATGCATTTTTCTACTTATGTCTAAACTCTGAAACAATCTACTTAAAAGCCTTTCTCATTAGTGTAAAATTTAAGAAGCAGGTTTCTTATGCCTCCTGTTACAAACACCAAGTAACAGAGAAGTTAAAGCTCCATTTCTTGGGTTTTTCTTCTCCTTTCAAAGGTGGAGAGAGGAGACCTGCAGAGCTTTAAGCACAAACAAAAGGAACATTTACAATAAGGAATTTAGACCACATGGTTCGGTGACAACTACAAAGTTGGTTAAAAGTCACAAAAGTACAAGAATGACAGAGCTGTCCAATGAGTGATCACAGCGGGGCTTCTGACAACAGACCTAGCGCTTATTTATACAAGTGGAACTTATTTTCACATACATTTAAGGAATGTGGACTTGTATTGAGACAATTTACTGCTGGCGGAAATGTAATTAAAGATTGTGCTAACCAAATAAACTGTAATTTGTTTTTAGTGTGCCACCAAATTATCTGCAAAACAAAATCCTAATTAGGTCAGCTACTTTTAAGATAATGTTTAAATAGGTACCAAGCCCCCTTTGGTTTAACTCAACTTCTAATCAAGAGCAATACAGTTATCTTTTAAAAGACATCCAAATTCACAAAAATATAATATTGCAGGGTATGAGGCCTCTTGATATTGAGAAACTACTGAATATAAATTAGATTTGTGAAATATCCAAGCCTTTCCAAACACAGCCCAGGAAGCACTACTATATTCATTTTCTTTTTCTCATCCCTCTGTTATTCATAGGTGTTCACCTCCAGTCAGTTCCATATGTTGTCAATAGAGCCATTCACATTTCATGAATAAGGCAGCATGACCTCCACAAGAGGCAATTGAGCAGAATTAGCCACAACTAATTGAAAGTCTTCCTGCTTTGGGTTAAAGCCTTTATCTCCATCTTCAATTGTAATAAAAACTACTAAATAAGACATCCCGTGATAAGAGGTTAAATATCAATCTAAAACTCTCCAGTTCTACTTTTTTATTAAACCAAGGTTTGCTAACACACAAAGAATATTATTTTGATGGCCAACAATTCTACAATTCAAAAATAAATATTCTGATTGGCACAATGATTTAAAAACAATTTCCTTCTACCATTATGATGATGATGATGATGATGATGATGATGACATTAGGACAGTCTACTAGAATTGTTTAGGAACTTAGAATTTCCATTGCAATTCTGCTAGGCCCAAATCTATTAAGTGTAGACTGTACTTTTACTTCTTTTAAACAGTAACTTTTTTATTTTTAAAGCACAAGTTTTGACTGTTTACATGTTACAGGAGTCCTCCCATTTCAACAAAACTAAGGTTGGGAGAGAATAAAGACATGACATTTGGAAAGAATCAGCCTTTCCAACTAAACTACATTTTTTTCCTTGTTCTTGCACGCAGTTGGCAGTGATTTCAGGTTTTCAGACTTCACAGCTAGCATCCAAAAACTTGCATAATAGCACTCAGCACTCTCTCCTAAACCGTCTGGGCGTGCTGAGCAGCTACAGAAATCACGCCCTTGGTTCTCAAAACCAGCTCCTTCCCTTCCAGATCTACTGATCGGCCTTGCCAACTTCCCACCGGAACGAAGATGCTACGATCTGGTCTAGGAGGGGGGTTTATGGAGCACCGGAGAACGAACAACAAAAGAATGCCCATCTACCACAGCTTGGACAGTGCCCCAACTCTAGAGAGAGGACTTCCTACATGAAAGGAGCGCGTTCAATACTGGTGGGGTACAGGGAGAGGGCCTGACACAGTTAGAAACTATAGTTGAACCCCAGGATCTTACACTCACACAGGGGGAACTGAGAACTCCGATAGTCCGCAGGTGGCCACCTCTCCCGGCCAGGCAGGGGCGCGCATTGGAACCCCCTGGGGAAGCTCCAGGCGCAGGAAGTTGACTCTTCCCCCAGAGTTGTCAGTGGCTCCCTCCCCTCGCCCAAGTGAGGCTAGACGGGTGCGCCTAGGACCCCCCCCCCCTTCCCCACCCTCTCCCCACCCAGCGAAGCCCGCAAGGCGCAGGGGAAGGGAGACCACCGAGTCCCCGGTGGCTCCTTTCCATCCGCACCCAGCGCCCTCGAGGCCTGGGCCAAGCGCAGCTGCCCGGGAGAACGCTGCTGCGCGCCAAGTGCCCAGGCCCGTGGCTGGCTTCCCTCCCCCGCCTTCGGGAAGAATACTTACAGCCGAGCGACCCAGGGCGGGAGCGGCTCGGGAAGGTGCGCCAGCCGCAGGCGGCTGCAGTCCAGCAGGTCTCCGAGGCAGCGGCAGGGAGCGGGGCACCGGCGCTCGGCGGCGACCCCCCGGCTGATGCCCGCGGCCGGGCCCGCGCGTCCCAACAGCGCGCACAGCAGCAGCCCCAGCGCCGCCGCGGGCGCCCGGAGCTTCGGCGCGCCCATCGCGGTCCCGCGGCCTCTCGCCCGGCCCTGCGCTCCGCAGCCGGCGCGCGCTCGGAGCCCCGCACCAACTTCCAGCCGAGGGTGATGCCCGCGCCCCGGACCGCGTGTGCGCGCCCTCCCCTCGCGCTCCCAGGTGAGCTCCGTTCCTTCACTCTCCACGGCGAAGCCTTTTCCTGCACCGGAGCAGCGTGAGGGAAACCGAAAAGAAGGGCGCCCTGCGGCAGAGGGGCCGGACGAGCAGCGTCGGCGCGCCGGAGCCCCTTTCACCCGCAGAAGAAACTTTTCGGCCGCCTCCCCGCCGCGGAGCGCCCAGTCCCGGCTCGGCGGACTCGGGGGCGGGGCGAGCGGCGGCCGGCGCGCGCCCATTGGCCGGCCAGGCCCCTGGCCACGTGACAATAACAGGGCTCCAAGCCCTGGGCGGGAGCGCAGGAGAAAGTGGAGCTGAGGTTGTAGGAAATTCGGGGTTACATTTTCCAGCCTCTCGGGCCAGAAGTTCCACTACATCCTGGGAAGCATATATCAAATGGCGTTGGAGAGTAAAAGGTAGTGAGCAAAGTATATAAAGTTAGGGCAGCTCGCGGAGTTGGAGGTATTGCAGGGAACATCAAGGGAGTCAAGTTAGCTCTGTCACCAGAAAACTTTTCAATTCCAAGTGTTAAAAAGGTATAAATTCCCCTACTATCCACAGATGAACAATGGTTTCAGTGAAAGCGCAATTTTCTTTAACAGTAATGCTGGTCGGGTTTTTCCATATATTGGCTCCAAAAAAATAAAAGAACAATAAAATGTAAAAGTCGTGGTATTGGAAATGGTATATTGAGTTACAAATATCCAGCTGGATAGACCTGGGAGGAAATTATGGGAAATGGCCTTCTAATAAACCGCGATGGCAATCATAGATTGCATGCAATAGGTGGAAATAATAAAAGTAGTCACAGTAATATTTCAGAGCAAAATGAAAACTAAGTGGGAAGAATTAATCTATGTACCATGGCCCACCTGGGCTTTGAGTGATGACAAATCCCGATTGAGAATGCTACCAGGCCAGAAGTACTTGCCTGCCTCCTCAGTCGGGTGGATTCAGCACACAGGACTTGCCAGGGAAGTCTGTGCCTTGACTTACTCTTGCAGGTGACTGGGGCCACCTCAGGGATCATCTGGGAACGCCCTCCTCTGTAGGATGAAATAGAGCCAGAGAAGGTAACTAACCTGCTTGTGGCAAAAACTGGAAGCTGATTTTAAACTTCCACTTCTGCAATCAGCATTGCTTGGGTGTTTTCTGCCAAAGCGTTCCTCGGGGCCACTTAAACTTTTCCTTATTGAGAAGTGGAGATCGTTTGTAGAGTTGAGACCTTAACTCCAACTCTAACGCCCATTGATTTCCACTGTAGCAAATGGCCCGTATAAGCACCTCCATTCATGAGGGAGAGCAGTGACTCGCTCTGAAGTTGAGGCAACCTACTTCACATACATATCCCATCCTCTTCTTTCCAGCTGCCTTTAGCGTCAACTCCACCATCTTTTTTGATGATTTAGAAAATATTGATAATGACAGCTCCTTGGTTTTCAAGTGAACATTTTGCCTCCTTGGGAGTGGTCCAGACACGCCACAGTCAATTTACCGATTTCCCATCTCTGTCTCCCGCATCTATTACATATGGAGAAAATTGGGCTTGGTGCATTGGAGTTTTTAAATATATATTTTATTGATTTTTTACAGAGAGGAAGGGAGAGGGATAGAGAGTTAGAAACATCGATGAGAGAGAAACATCGATCAGCTGCCTCCTGCACACCTCCCACTGGGATGTACCTGCAACCCAGGTACATGCCCTTGATCAGAATCGAATCTGGGACCTTTCAGCCTGCAGGCCGATGCTATATCCACTGAGCCAAACTGGTCAGGGCAGAAGTTTTTAAAAAAGGAAAAAAATATGCCATTATATACCATTATGCCATTATGTATAAGCGTGGTGGCATGACTATGGTGGCTTGCTGATTGACACATCACCCACCTGACAGAGATAGTCAGAAATAGACAGTTTACCACTTTGGGGAGGCTTGCCTCATTTCCATTCCACAATCTATACTCTCCTTATATTACTTCACCTTTTGTGAGTTCTATTTACACCCACATGCTGATATTTACCATATCCATATTCGAGCCCAGATATTTCTCCGAAACTCTAGATTCGTATATTCAACCATCTGTAGGTCATCTCAAATTGATGTCCATATGTAACATGTCTGGAATTAAATTTCACAGCCCCTGGGCCTACTGCTTTTCCTCCTGATTTTACTATCTCAAGGAAAGACACCTCCCTCCAGCCAGATGGAGATCCAGACGCCTGATTCACTCTTAACACTTCTTCATTCTCAGCACCACCGTACATTGAATTACTTAGCAAGTCCTGATGATGCTAGCAACTAAATATATCTCTTCTCTATCTCCATAGACATTGTGTACACTCAGACCACCATCAGCTCTTGCTTGTATTACTGCCATAGCCTCTTTCCTGGCTGACATTCCAGGCCTTTCTCCATAGTGCAGTCAAATGATGTCCCAAAAGCTCAAATCTGAGTCTTGACTCAATTACCTGGTTCCTTTCATAGGCTACCATTGTCCTCAGTGTGTGTGTTTGGCTTCTACTGAACTCTCAAACTCTTTTTATTTAATCCTCTCCCTTTTATTCTAGGAACAACTTGCAACTCTCTTTCCATGACATGCTCTTTGCCTTTGGTCTTTCTTCACATGCTGGTCCCTCTGTGCAGATCACTCTCTGCCCTTCTTCTGCCTGGTTGACTTGTCCTGCGACTAAGCTTCCCTCTTTGGAAGGAGGCTCCCCTGATATTTTAGGTATTTCTCCAATGCACCCCAGCACATACTGGAACAGTATTCACTGGAATGTCAGTGGCCATTTTCACTTGACTACTTCCTAGGTAATGCTTAGAATTGCCACATCACCATGTATCCTGTATGTCGGTTAAGGGTTTCACTTGATATATGACAAGTTATTTAAATTTTCCTGCTCTGGCTGGTTTGGCTCAATGGATAGAGTGTTAGCCCGTGGACTGGAGGGTCCTAGGTTTGATTCTGGTCAAGATGTGGGAGGCAACCAGTTAAGGTGGATGTGTCTCTCTCACATTGATGTTTCTTTATCTTTCCCCCTCTTTTCCATTCTCTCTAAAAATCAATGGATACCATCAACAAATGATAAGTGCTGGTGAGGATGTGGAGAAAAGGGAACCCTAGTACACTGCTGGTCAGAATGCAGACTGGAGCAGTCACTATGGAAAACAGTATGGGGTTTCTTCAAAAAATTAAATATGGAACTGCCCATATTTAATTTACCCAGTGATCCCACTTCTAGGAATATATCCTAAGAAACCCAAAACACCAATCAGAAAGAATATATGGCCCGCTATGTTCATAGCAGCACAATTTACAATAGGTAAGATCTGGAAATAGCCCAAGTGCCCATCAGTAGATAAGTGGATAAAAAATTGGTGGTACATTTATACCATGGAATACTATGTAGCACTAAAAAAGAAGATTCTCTGACCCTTTGAGACAGCATGGAGGGTCTTGGAGAGTATCATGCTAAGTGAAATAAGTCAGTCAGAGAAAGACAAGTATCACATGATCTCACTCATATGTGGAATCTAATGAATAAAATAAACTTATCAACGGATTAGATCCAGAGACATGGTGGCATGGAAAAGAGTGCAGAATCTCAGAGGGGAGGCGGGGGAAGGCCAGAGGGGGTCGATGTGGGGGGGGGGAGGGGAATATATGTAATACTTTCAACAATAAAGATTTGAATAAATAAATAAATATCAATGGAAAAACATCTTTGGGGGTAGAATTGATGTTTATTGATGAGCAAGCCTATGCTTTTTACCTTAGACTTGGAAATTTAAATAAAAATTGCTAGCCATCCAGAATAAATAATAAATAAATAAATAAATAAGTAAATAAATAAATAAATAAATATTCAGTACCTCAGTTTCTCCTTTTTTAAGTTGGGAATGCAATAAAAACTTTATCTGATTCCCATTTATCAGTTCAGTGGATTAGCTGTCACTGTTTGTTCTCTCTGTATGATTTATTGACTAATGCCTAGGACCAGCTGAAATCTGGAGGCTCCCAAGCCCTTCCCTAGTACACTATTTACATGTTTGCTCCTACCTGTTGCCCCATACTAGTTCCAGACTTGTTTATATCTACCATTACACAATTAAATGATTGTGTAAACCAAATAAATACAAGTGCAACCAGAAAGTGACTTTGTTTCTATGATAATGAATTGGAAGGTTGGGAAAGATCCTTTAAAGGTAATCACTAAAACACAATGCTGTGAAATTAGATATGGGCAAGACAGTTGTAAACACTGGGGAGAGATTGTAAATCTAGAAGATTGCTTTGCAAGCATCTTTAAATGCTTGTTTTACTTTAAAGTAATCAGGATTGGGAATCAATCAGCTGAGGATGTTTTATGGGTGTGGTTCATGCTCACTGAAAACTTCACTTGGTCATTGAGAGAGCTAACTAGGATGACATGGAAAGGGTGTATGTAGCACACATTACATATGGCTGTTCTCCATCTCAGGATGTCCGCAGCCATGCAGTTAATAGAAATAGAAACTTGTTCCATGTGGGAACTTTAAATCAATGTAATATTTTTACAGACGTCTCAACTCCTTGTGAACCACTGGACAGAACTCCCACTAGGTATCTGCCTAAGCAGGTGAGGACTGAAGGTCCTTGAGTTCCTTCACAGACCTGTGCAGTTTCTTTCGAAGTGTCTTGACAATATGAATGAAGGCAGAGTCCCAGGAAAGATGGTCTGTAATTGAGGGGAAAAGAAACATGAAATTCTATTTAATATCACAAAATTTATCAGTTATGACCCCAAAACAGTCTTAATGAGTCTTAGAATTCTCTGATAGTTTGTCTAGACCAGTGATGGCGAACCTATGACATGCGTGTCAGAAGTGACACGCAAACTCATTTTTTTGGTTGATTTTTCTTTGTTAAATGGCATTTAAATATATAAAATAAATATCAAAAATATAAGTCTTTGTTTTACTATGGTTGCAAATATTAAAAAATTCCTATATGTGACACGGCACCAGAGTTAAGTTAGGGTTTTTCAAAATGCTGACACGCCGAGCTCAAAAGGTTCGCCATCACTGCTCTAGACACACACACACACACACACACACACACGCACGCACGCACACACTACAGTAGTAGCAAGTGTTGATTCTCAGTTCTTGTGGCTAATGTCTCATAAACAAGGATTTTGTGTAAGATAGTCAAATTCACTTTGGCTGGAAGTCTTTTCACACTTGAATTAAAATGAGATAAATTGATGGTTTTCTCTACTTCTTTAGAGGTTTACACTGGGTAACCAGGTAGTTGAAAATTGACCCTCCATTGGTAATCAGACCTAAATCAGACCCATACAGCTTCTCATTTATAATTTTGTCCTTGTGAGTGGCGAGTCCCATCCATTTTCAAAACAGCCTCCTGCCGTCCATTTTATGGTGAGTATAACCCAGCCCCAATGCTCTTTTCAGTTTTCCTGTTGCTTTTTTTTTTTTTTCTCCCTCTGGCAAGTGTGAGACTTTCTTATCTTGAGTGCTGGCAAGGGCAATGACTCACCGATAAAAAGTAATAGAGGTGCTAAGCTGTCAGTTTTAACATCCAAGGACAAGAATGAAAGCTAAACACTCAGTACTTGCTTTATCATTACAATGAATGACACAGTTTGTGTAAGTGTGAACTGTGAAAAGGGAAAGAGATAAGGCCAAGCAGGAAGAAAAGCACAAAAATCCCCAGATAATGATGCCAAAAGCAAATGTTGCTGTACTCTGTAACCTAACCATATCTTTCCCCATTCATTAAGGCATTTTAGAAGAAATGGATAACCCCCTTTTTCACACACACACACACACACACACACACAAAATGCAATGCTTCACTCAGAGAGCAGGAGAATAGAATCTTACTTTGCAAAGGCCCTGCTAGGAACATGTCTGAACCCTTTAGAAAATATTTAGTAAGATGAAAATAGCCACCCCTCTGGTTTTTTTCCAAGTTGGCCAACTATACGATATTACTTGAATTGGAAGCAATGTTGTCTGAACATTCACTTAATTACAAATTAAATATATGCCGCCTTATATTTTACTAATTTCTCACGTGATCCTCTAGGAAGTATATGTTCTCTGAGGAAAACTCATATTGTGGACAAAACTGGATAAACCTGGAAATCACGTCAGTGTAACCTGGGATTACTGGGAGCTGGGAGCTCTGAAGTGGGGTGAAAAACGCTGGCTGAGGGTCAGCTCAGGGCGGGTCTGTGACTTCCACAGATTCTCTTCAGTGGTGAGTGTCTTCCAGTAACAGATCCTTTTAGTGGTCTCCAGTTTTTTAACCCTTTAAGGACCTTAGGACACTTTTTTCTCTTCTTCCAGTCTCTGTTCCATTTTTTCTCTCTCTAGCCAGCAACAATATTAAGGCACCTCTAGAGATCTTCAACACATAAAAACAGCCCCATCCTGTGAGAAAGCCAAGTGCTTGAGGAGTTGTTATAGAGGAGGCAAGGTGGTCAAGAGTCTGACACTGAGGCCACAAGCGCTGTGACTTGGGTTTCCTGAACAACTCGATACTTCATTTTCCTGTAAAATGGGGTGAAGAGTGATATGTTGCCGCACAGTAGTATTGTATAACTATAAAGCCCCACATAGATACTAGTTCTCGTGACTTAACGCTCAAGTTGCTGTTCTCTCTTCATTAGTCAGGGAATTAGAGTGAGTGAATTGTAGAAACGTTCTGCTGCTGGGATTACTGACCAATGGAATGTTGGAATTTAGTAATCCCTCTGCTACTAGTCCTGAGGAAAACAATTAATTTTAAAATGAAAAGAAAAACCCACAACCTTTTATAACTTTAATACAAGACCCTTAATTTATGTGTTATGACAGCATACTATACGTATCCTGAGATTTTTAGCAATTGTATTATGCCATCTCCAACAATTACTGCATAACTCATTTTGTTATAATTTATGCCATGAGGTCAAGAAAGAATCATCAGGCCTATTAAAAAGACTTAAATATCCCTCCTGGGAACTTTCCTGTAGAATATGTGTCTCCTACTACTTGATGAGCAGTTGGCTTATGCACCATTCTAAGAGTTAATTTGCATGTCCAGACCATGAAAATGCTCAGAGATGAGTTTATGATTGCTTTTATTTATAGTTTTATTCTCTCGTACCTTTGATATTTATCCAGGCCTGACTATCAAATTATTTTAAGTGACTTTGTCAAGAATATTCTCAAAATCAGGTTCCCTGCCTTAAAAACCTCTGCTTCTATTCCTAAACATAAGTGTCACTATCATCCATATTCTTCTGCATAAGTATTTTCAATAGAAAATGAAGAAGAATTTCAGTTCTGTGGGGTCAGGTTCAATGTGCCAATGTGCTTCTGTCATGGTGAAGGCGGTGCAAATGTTTTCCTGCTAAATGTTAAGATTTTAGCCCCAAGCTTTACACGTGTCCTATTGTGTTTATACCTTCGCACTGAAAGATTGCCATGGAAATGCTGACATCGAGCTCCAAGGGGCTTTCAAGGGCACCGTGCTCATCTGCTTGCCCGGGGCACAACCGTATCTGCAGCAGGCAGCCTCCTACACTCCCACCGCGGTTATTTCCAACTTGAACAACTTCTTCAGTCAGAGCATTTGTCTTCGCAGCCCAGATAAATTCCTCCTGCTCTCTTGAGGCCCTTTGAGCTTTTCTTTTTTTCTTTTTTCTTTTTTCTGGACAAAATGGAAGCTATTACCAAAACATTCCTTAGCTTTCCTCTTTGCAAATTAAATAACTGCAACTCTTTTTAACACTTTCTCACAGGTAGTACACTTCCTCTATTTTACACCCTTAGGAGGATCAGGAATAACTCTTTTCTCTTTACTCGCCTTGTATAGATGAGTATGGCCAAGTGGAAGTAAGAGACTCCTGCAACTCCACAAATGATGATATTCAGCATTTGTCAAGCTCTTACTATTTTCTAAATGTGTCGTATTTGTGTATTAATGTGTATTAATCTAAATGTGTATTAATCTATTTCTTACAACCACACTTACAACCCATGTTACCAGATAAGAAAACTGCAGTAGGGAGATGTTAAGGAATTTGCCTATGGTGGAGTTGGGATTCAAACCCAGTCCATCAGGCTCCAACATGTACCCTCTTAACCATTATGCTACACTGCTTTCCACTAGTCAGAAGAAGCAAGAGTTTCCACAGCCTTCCTTAAGGAAAGGGGTTTCCAGTCAGTAGACTGGGATCAGTAAGGAAAGCATGGAACTTGCCTGCTAATTCATGATGGGGGTTGACTATAGGCACTTCCCTCTCCTTTCCTTTCCTTTCCTTTCCTTTCCTTTCCTTTCCTTTCCTTTCCTTTCCTTTCCTTTCCTTTCCTTTCCTTTCCTTTCCTTTCCTCCTTCTTCCCTCCTCTCTTTATTGATCTAAGTTTAAGAAAAAAGATGAGTCAGTCACATTAGGGGTAGATATCCATGCCTAGGTATCAGACTGGTGCCTGAAATATAACATTGAGATTAGCTGTATGCATTCAGGCATGCCTGTCTCCCTAAAGTTCTGCAATGTCAATACATCCCCACTGAAGGAGCGCTGCATAAGGCATCAGAGGCACTTTAGGGTCAGTGTTCTATAAAAATGCACGTAGCTTGCAGGAGAATCTAAGTGGTTGGCAATCAGAAGAATTAAAAGACGCAAAAGGGGAAGACAGAGTTTGCATTTTTTACAATTTTGTCTAGTACTGCACCTAATTAGGGAGACCATGATGAGATACATGTGATCCAAGAAGCCCAGAGAATGAAATATTAATACTGGAGATTACATTTCAGCTGTTGAGATACTTTACATGTGGTAGGAGAATTTTCTTTTAGCTTTGGTTTGTTAGCTAATGCTCATTTTTATGCTTTTGGAACTCCTGTACAGTTAAACAAGAAAACATGTAAAGTGTTCCAAATTGGCTACTTCTAAATTCTAGTTTCCCAGTCAGCTTTTTAAAAGGCTCCCCTTCAAGTCCATTGCTGCAGGAACATCCCAAAGACTAGCCCTGTTTGGCGAATCTGCCCGAGTCCTCTCAGTGATGCTTGAGTTGTGTCTTTCTCACATTTAAAGACCCAACTCAAGTTAAAAGATAGTGACATTCATTATCTTAATCTATATTTATTAAACCATTCATTGTCATGAGAAAAAATTTCCATTATGAGTTATACAATAGACATCATAAAAACTGAATGGGATTCTGATAAAAATGTATAAATGTATACTTTCTAATATTATAAGAGAAAGTACCAGAGACACAAGCTCCCCTGTATTAAAAGTTGTAGATTTGTTTTTTAATTTTTATCACCTAATATTAAGAGCTCTTATCTATGATTTTTAGTCTAAACACAAGATAATTCATATAAAAATATGGATTTTTTCAGATATTTTTTAAACATGTTATTGAAATAGAGCTTATTTGAACAGCTTGTCCTAGAATGGTAAATGATTTAATGTAGTGGTGAAAATTTTAAAGCTAAGACATATCTTAAAAAACCAAGAATTTAGAAAAAATATTTTACCTAATGAAAGTATGCCATAGGAAGTTAATGGAAACATGAATGATTAATTATCTATAATAATAAAAGCATAATATGCTAATTAGATCAGATGTCCTTCGGGATGAAGCCAGGACTACAAGGGAAGCCTGGGTCCCCGAGGCTTGCCAGCGGCTGGAGGGAAGCCAGTGCCAGTGTCTGGGGGAAGGCCTACTCTTGCATGAATTTTGTGCATTGGGCCTCTAGTATTAAATATTGATGGTTCTGTCTCCAAAGGATTCTATAGCATTAGAAGCTGAGTATTTTCCTGAGATTTGTGATTATTCAATGAAATTGATATATTTGTAAAGGAACAATAAAATGTACTATTTTTCCCCTTATAATTTTGATATTTAGTTGTAGTGTTAATGAGAGTACATGCTAAGTGGCTCAAGGTGAGGATAGAATTCTCCATCTTGTTTGTGATTATCCTTGACTTTTATAAGCCAAGATGAGAATGTTGGAAACAAAATTACACATAATTTGCACATACTGATTGCAGTCACAAAAGTTCTTTATAAAAGTTTTTCCCCAGGCAAAAAATTAAAAAAAAAAATTTAAATTAGCTTTCATGAAATCGCTCAAAAGTAGTATGCTTGCCTCCATTGAAAATAACTAAAATATCCCAAGACAATCCATATTTGGTAAGTATAGTAACCTTAAGATACGATTTAGCCCTAACCAGTTTGGCTCAGTGGATGGAGTGTCGGCCTGCGGACTGAAGGGTCCCAGGTTCGATTCCGGTCAAGGGCATGTACCTTGGTTGCGGGCACATCCCCAATGTGCAAGAGGCAGCTGATTGATGTTTCTCTCTCATCGATGTTTCTAACTCTCTATCCCTCTTCCTTCCTCTCTGTAAAAAATCAATAAAATATATTTTTTAAAAAATAAAAAAATAATTTTAAAAAAAGATACGATTTATATGAGGCTAGGTCTGAAATTAAGAGTGATCCACTTTTAAAAACTGATTTTTAAAAGTTGTTATATTTATTTATTTATTTATTTTTAAACTTTTATTGAATTTATTGGGGTGACATTGGTTAATAAAATTATATAGGTTTCAGGTGTACTATTCTATAATATATCATCTGTATATTGTATTGTTTGTTTACCACACAAATTCAAGTCTTCTTCCATCACCATTTATCCTCCTTTTCACTTTTCTACCTTCCCCCGCCCCCTTTCCCTGTGATAATCACCACACTGTTGTCTAAGTCTATGAGTGGTTGTTTTTTTGCTTAATCCTCTCATCCTTCCAACCACCCCCACCCCCCCCACCCCGTCCCTTTTAAGAGTTTTCAGTCTGTTTTCTGTATCTATGAGTCTGCTTTTATTTAATTTGTTTATTTTGTTCATTAGATTCGCACATAAGTAAAATCGTATGGTACTTGTCTTTCTCAGACTGGCTTATTTCACTTAGCATAGTACTCTCCAGGTCTATCCATGCTGTCACAAAAGGTAACATGTCCTTCTTCTTTTTTAAAAAATTAAATCTTTATTTTTCAGATTATTACAGTTGTTCCTCTTTTTTCTCCCCATAGCTCCCCTCCACCTGCTTCCCATCCCACCCCATGCCCTTACTTCCCCCATTGTCCTCGTCCATAGGTGTTCAATTTTTGTCCAGTCTTTTCCTGTACCCCTGAAGCCCCCTTATCCCCGAGAATTGTCAGTCCACTCTCTTTCTATGCCCCTGATTCTATTATATTCACCAGTTTATTCTGTTCATCAGATTTTTTATTCACTTGTTTTAGATTCACTAGTTGATAGATATGTATTTGTTGTTCATAATTTAATTTTTACCTTTTTCTTCTTCTTCCCCTTCTTAAAAATTACCCTTCAGCATTTCATATAATACTGGTTTGGCAATGACAAACTCCTTTAGCTTTTTCTTATCTGTGAAGCTCTTTATCTGACCTTCAATTCTAAATGATAGCTTTGCTGGGTAGAGTAATCTTGGCTGTAGGTTCTTGCTATTCATCACTTTGAATAATTTCTTGCCACTCCCTTCTGGCCTGCACAGTTTCTGTTGAGAAATCAGCTGATAGTCATATGGGTACTCCCTTGTAGGTAACTGTTTTTCTCTTGCTGCTTTTAAGATTCTCTATTTGTCTTTTGCCCTTGGCATTCTAATTATGATGTGTTTTGGTGTGGTCCTCTTTGAATTCCTTTTGTTTGGGGTTCTCTGTGCTTCCTGGACTTGTAAGTCTATTTCTTTCACCAGGTAGGGGAAGTTTTCTATCATTATGTCTTCAAATAGGTTTTCAATATCTTGCTCTCTCTCTTCTTCTGACACCCCCATAATTTGGACGTTGGTATGCTTGAAGTTGTCCCAGAGACTCCTTACACTATCTACATATTTTTGGATTCCTTTTCTTTTTGCTTTTCTGGTTGGGTGTTTTTTGCTTCTTAGTATTTCAAATCTTGGACTTGATTCTTGGAATCCTCTAGTATGGAGGTATGTTCTCTCTTCCCGCAATCAGTACCGAAAGAGAGAATGCGAGGGTTCATGAAATCTTGAGTAGAATGTGATGAGGATTAAGGAAAAATGAAAAAAACAACAAAAAAACAACAACACAAGACTGAGACAGAAATAGAGGGAAAGCTGTGCCTTGGTGTGGTGTCTGCCCTCTGATAGATGAACAGAGCCCAGAGCCAGGGCAGCAACTTTTATTTATAGCCAAATATCAGGAAACTTTACTAAGGGTCAATAAAAGGGGATTGTGTGCATTCTTGTAGCTTCTTCATAAATCGTCGCCTCTGGGTGGGCCGAATCACATTCATTCCCGATGCTTGACTAGATTTACATAATAAAAACCCATTCCCTGGCACCTGGGCTTTGAAAAGTGGAGCTGAGGCATTCTCACCTCTTGGTTAGATATGCCCCCAAGATAAGGCTGTGCCTACATCATGGGTTCAGTCAACATGAACTTAAAAGAAAGCCCATGGCGCCTTCCCTGGCAGGGGGCCCTCCACACTCTAGTTTGCTGTTAGATCTCTGTATAATCTTTATTTCAGTCAGTGTATGCTTAATTTTTAATTGGTCCTTTTTCATATCCTTGAGGGTCTCACTAAATTTCTCAAAGGTTTCTAGAAGATTCTTGAGTAACCTTATAACCGTGGTTTTGAACTCTATATCCAGTAGTTTGCTTTCCTCCATTTCTTTCATTTGTGACATGTTTCTTTGTCTCCATATTTTAGCTGCTTCCCTGTGTTGATAGAGTGGCTTTGTGTGCTAGGTGTCCTATAGGGCCCAGTGGCTCAGCCTCCCTAGTTACCTGAGGTGGACACTATTGCTGCATCCCTTTGTGGGCTGTGTGCACAGTCTTGTTGTAGTTAGGCCTTGATTTCTATTGGTATGACTGGGAGCAATTGACTTCCACACCAGTTGGCTGCGAGGACCAGTTGTGTGTACAATGGGAGAACTTCTGTGCTGGAGACACTCTTGTGGGGCAGGATTTGCTTCAGTGGGGCTTTGGTGCTCACTGAGTCTGCCCCCTGAGTGTGTCTCTTGTGGATGTGAAGAGTTGTAATCTGGTATGGTCTCACTCTGACCACTGGGTACACTGGATCTTGGATCTCCAGGAGATGCAAAGTCAGCCACTGCCTGAGGCCACCCAGCAGGAGCTACAGAGATCTGCAGATTCCTCCTCTTTGTTTGGGGTTTGGAGGTGCTCAGATGAGTCCCAGCTGTGAAGCAATGCAGGCTGCTGTCCAGCCTTAGACCTTCTTTTGGAAGCTCTGGGACTCTCTGATCCAGCTGTAGTTTGTTAGGTTTTAGATTGCAAAAGGCCAGGCCATTCATATGCAAAAGCCTCTGTGCACAGCTTGGGTGGGGTTGTAAATTGGGTGGGGCATGGTCTCAGAGAATCACCAGGGTGGAGCAAACAGCAATAGTTGCCCATCAGCCCTGCCCTGGAGAGATCCCTGGGTCTCAGTGTCCCGCAGCTTGGTGCAGGAACAATGATCACTATGAGCACTTCTGAAAGAAAACTGCCCTCATGTTCTGGACTATGACAGACAGTCCAGTTTCTCTCCATATGAGTCTGGGTTCCCAGAGTCTCACCTGGAACTGGAGTTCAGAGCAGTCGGGGTTTGTATCTCCCTCCTGATTGAAAAAGACCACAGGGTACCCAGTTGCCAGCCCATTTCGCGTGCCTCTGTACCTCTGTTCTTCCGCACCTCCGCACCTCCTACCAGTCTCAATGCACTTTTCTCTTTCCTTCTAGTTGTCGAACTTCCACTCAGCAAGCCTTCCCGTGGTTCTGAATGATATCCATTTTGTCTTTTAGTTGTAGTTTTGATGTGGGTGTGTGAGGCAGCAAGTTCAGGTGTTTACCTATGCCGCCATCTTGGTTCCTCCTCAACATGTCCTTTTTTATGGCGAAGTAGTATTCCATTGTGTAAATATGCCACTCATCTACTGATGAGCACTTGGGCTGCTTTTAACTCATGGCTATTGTAAATAATGCTTCAATGAACATAGGGTTACATTAGTGTTTTGGGTTTCTTTAGATACATTCCCAGAAGTGGAATCATTGGGTCATGAGGCAGTTCCATTTTTTATTTTAGGAGGAAACTCCACACTGGGGTGACAGGGAGTCCAGATCTTGGGGCTCTCATGTTATGCCAGGCTGAATCTTTAAGGATGGGAGTGCACTACCCAAGAAAGATGGTGTTTGTGGTGTGGGATAGTATTTCAGCACAGGGGTCCATGCAGTTGTCCTCTCAGCTCTCTCCCTGGAGGCATAAACCCCAGTCTTTCCTCACAGGACCCCTGTGAGCTTTGCCCTCCCTCTGCAGAAACCCAGGGTGAGTGAGCTCAAAGATGTTTTTGTGCATTGGCCCTTTAGGAGCGTGCTTGTGTCTCTAGGAGACTCCCATCTCTCCCTGCAGGCAGAATCCCCACTGATTTTCACAGCCAGATGCTATGTGTGTTCCTCTTCCTGGCTCAGGGGAGCCTAGAGTGGGATTGAGACCCCATGGTCCTCAGAGGGAACCTTTGCAGATGAGATATCCCTCTAGAATTTTAGCCACCCAGCTGGCCAGGAGTGGGGCCAGCCCTTTTTGTATTTTCAGCCTTCCTACCAGTCTTGATGTGTCTTCTTCTGTAAATTCTTGGTTATAAGATTTCTATTTAACTAGTCTTTAGTTGGTTATTCAGTTTGATTGTTCTATAATTTAGTTGTAATTCCAGTTTGGTCCTGGGAGGAGGTAAGTGCCAAATATACCCACTCTGCTGCCATCTTATATCCACCCCAAAGTCTGATTTTTTAAAACAATAAATGGAAGTTTAGGTCATAGAATCTTTAAAATATCTCTCATCTTTCATGATCATTAGTTCTCAAACTTTATACTTATTATGATTCCTCTGTCTACCATTTAGAAAGCACAGGATAAAATGAAACAACTTGATAGAGTTTCTCCCACAGTGATCTGTATTAACGTAGTATCAAACATGAGAGAGACAATACACATGAAGACTACTGATCAGAAATCCTACAGGTGGGTTCTGGGGATCTGCATTTTAAAACACCCTTCAGAGTTTGAGAATCTGCAAGTTGCTACTCTGAAATTGTGGGGACTAATGCTCCTCTTACCTTTTTGCATAGTTTCTTTCCATGGCTGATGAAAGTCTTACCACGAATGCATAAAACGCCTATCTCATCCCATCCTGTTTTGCCAAATATAGACGAATCATTTGGAGTATGGAAAAAGACACGATGATTCTATCTTGAGTAATCATGGGTGCCTGGAACCAGTATGGAAATTTAGAAAATAAATTTAGAAAATAAATCATATATGGACATGGACAAGAAGAATACATTCTGTGTGCAAAGCCAAGAGATATTTACATGGTATTTAACAATAAAGAATGTACTTCCGTACAGACAAGTTTGTACAGTCAGCGAGTGCTGAGTACCAGGTATCTGAGCCGGCCTTAGTATGCCGTTGTCATTTTATGCTAAAGGCACAGAAGAGGCACTTAAACCTTGTGGAAAATCCAGAGATCAGGGATTCTTGAGTACATTTCTAATACAGTACTTTTCAGTGGTGTGTGTGTGTGTGAGTGTGTGAGTGTGTGTGTGTGTGTGTGTGTGAGTGTGTGTGTGAGTGTGTGTGTGTGTGTGTGTCTGTGTGTTGGCTTCTTCTCCATGATGATGTGAGTTCTTTGGTATTCTCAGATCATTAAGACCATTGTGGGAACCATTAATGATCTGAGAATACCAACCCAGCTAGTGGCACCACCTTTTATCCAATCACTTACTCCAGCTCCTAGGACTTATCCTCCCTCTTTCCTTTCCCTCCCAGTTCCCTCTCATATCACAAAATCCTATCAGCTCTGCTTTCAAAGTATAAGGTGATTCTCACCATTCTCCCTCCTCTTCCATAAGCCTATTCCAGCTTCTTTCACCTGGATTAATAGAAAAGCCTTGTACCCAATCTCTGATGATAGTATTGAGTCCCTATAATCAGTTAGTTCTCCACGAAATAGCCCAAATCTTCATTTTAAAACATAGACAAGAATCCTCTATTCTCCTCTAAGTCTTCCTGCAGTCGATCTCACACCTGGAATAAAATTGATACCCGCTCTAAGATTCCTCCCAAAACCTGCTTTGTTCCCCAATAGTGTCTCCCACTGCTCTGCTCTGGCCTGGTACCACTCTTCTGGCAATACCACACTTGCTCCCCTTCCTTTGATTTCTGGAACATACCAATGTTATTCTCACCTGAGGACAATTTTAACTGCTTGTTCTTTAGGCACTGTGCTTCTTTGATCACTGCCTCGCTCATTCTCACCTTGTTAGGGTGTCTTCTCAAATGTCACCTCCCAGAGAAAGTTTTTGCACCACAGTTCCAAAATGATCCCCTCCCATCCCTCCCCCAGCAATCTTTAGTGCTTTTCCTACTTATTTTTCTACTTTGTATTATTACTACCTGAATATATATATATATATATTGTTTATGTCCTCTCTCAGAAGGTATGGCCCTAGGCAGAGTGGAAAGTTGGTTCTGTTTATCACTCAAACTCCATGCCTGTTGTCTGGTATGGCATAGATATCAGTGAAACTTCATTGAATGTCTGTATCCCCAAAGCTGTCACATGATCAGAGGTTGGTATACCTGGGCTGAATGTCTAAATGAATGACTATTAGAAGCTTTGTGTTTCTAGTTGGAAATATTCCCCTTGAGCAGGGTGTGCCCCTTGCAGAATGCACTCTTACCTAACCCTCCCCACTGCCTCCTGGATTATACTCTCCCATTGGAACAGATTTATTCCTCCTGTTTGGATGAAAGACATCAAGGAGAAGGCTAGCAATTTGGGGCTTATTTTATCCTATAAAATAATTAATTTTTCCCAAAGGAAGGATATAGGGTGACATTCAGTCCTCATGAAGCAAGTCAGTATCAGAGATTTAATCATAAGTTTTTTCTACTTGTTTCTGTCTTACTCTATACCAGTGAGAACCTAAATACCCTGTAATAATCCACCTCTTATTGGTGTTCTTCCCATTACAATTTCAGATTCCTCATCCGATTTGCAGAGGACACCAGTTTAGGTTGTAGGCACCAAATGCCTCACTGTCACATTTCTAAACAGAAAGCCTTTCTTGATGAAACAAACACTTTAGAACTTGTATAACTGAGGGCTGCGGAGTCTCAGGCAGTCCAGTGATCTTGCAGAAATACCACTTAAAACCTTATGAAGTATCCAAAATATATCATCTGCTGTCATAGGGGAAGTATGGCTTCTGATAATATTAAACACAACATTGGAAAATGGCATTAATGATGAATGCAGATAAAACCATAAAATTGTTTTATGTTACATTCTTCTCCCCCCTCCACTTGGAATCAGCTTAAGGATAATTTCATATTGGTAGACAACTGTTTCCCACATGTGAATTATAGTTAAAATATACCAATGATGTCATTGATGTGAAATTAAAAGTGCCGTGATTTTTAGTGATGGCTATTTCACCGCAGCTGTGAACAATATGTTTCATAAAGACTGGTATAATTCTCCCAGGAGCCATGTTAAAACCTCACTCTTGCAACTCTTTAGCAACATAATAATGATTAAAAATGGATGCAAAAGTCATTTACCCACAAGGTCACTATTTTATGTATTTCCTAGTTAATAAATTAAAATAAGGCTCTGATCTTATTATACACATGATATATTAGGCTAAGGTCCAGCACATACTTTATTATTAAGCAAGTCTGCAAATTAAAATAAGAGGGTGATCAAATACAATAGGGTGATTTTCTTGTTTGAAATAAAAATATAAAAACATGGTGCCTTTGAACTTTAAATATTTGAAGAAAAATAGCGAGGGTCAAAGGTAGAACTAGATTTGATTTTCTTTAAGAGCTTTAAGATTGCCTACTCTTATTTTGGTTGGATTAAAGCAAATCGTTAGCATTACTGTAACCCGGGTCAGAGCCGTCCTGGGGGGGATGGCTGAGTGCCCGGCAGACCCACTCTGCGGGGAACTGCCATGGTGGCCCTCTCCACAGGTGTCCTCCATGGAGTGCGTTTCTCTCCCTGTGGGGTCTCCATGATTCACCATTGAACTTGCACTGGAGAGAGAGATTTTCAAAAAACGTGAAAAGAAAAACAATACCCAGCAACTAAAAATAAGCAGCTGTGTTTAGCATAGAGGAAGTGAAGTCATGTCTTATGTTCCAAGTCCTTCACGTGTATGCCCAAGGTCTGCTGTGATGTGACGGAGCAGATGGCAGCCTTTTCCCAAGGAATCTATCTGTCTGGGTCCCGCTTGGCCACATTTTGCAGAAGGACTATTTATGTGCGTCATTGCAAAAGTAAAGCCTCCTGGGTTGGAGTTGTGTGGGGAAGGACGGTTATCCAGGATGGCTGAAGGCTCAAGAGTGAATGTGGATAAAGCCTTTGCCATTCATGTGAGGGCTCCTGTATTTATGAGTCCTGAGACTCATGCAAAAATTATTTCTAAATGATGTATCATGACTACCTCCTGAACCTTGCCAAGTGCCTATCACTGAGCACATTTTGCACACTCAAAAGAGGTGTGTTTGTATGTGTGTTGAAATACTTAAAAAGAGAAGAAAGAAATTGAAAAATGGGAAAATGAGAATGATGTAGAGAATCAGTCTAAAAAGTGGTTTAGGGCCATTTTCGGAGAACTACACAGATCCCTAAACTGGAAGAATTAGGCTGTTGAACACAGGACAGACACGTCAAATGTGAGTGTTCAGGTTTAAGATGGTGAACTCTGTAAGGTAAGGAGATTTGATGCCTTTCTAAAAGCTCCTCACAGTGTGGGAACAAGACTAGGCTGACAATTTACAGAAACTGCTCTCGATGGCAACAAACCCCTTCATGGCCGCGTTTCCGCGCGTGGTGCGTCCCCCTCAGTAACACCTGCCTCACAGCTCAGTGCATTCTTTCCTTGTTTCCCCTTCTCCTGCTTCGCCAGTGTGTACATAAACCTCAGGAGCACCACGGATTGGCCTCTAGGCCTGGACGAGTTAGCATAGTTTCCAAAGACACTTAATTTGCAATCAGGAAGTAGTTCAGACATCAAGCTATTTTGGCTTAATTAAGAGAACAGACCTTCGACAGCTACAAGTGGAAAGTTCTTGGGGATGGGACAACCTTTATAGCTCCAGACTTGGCAACCTTCAAAAGAAATGTTGTTAGTCCTTAATTTTAAAACTAAGGCTATATTTATGCAACATTTATACAACTGGTTAATTCAGCGAAACTATTGCCCCAATTTAATTTGACGACACATAGATAAGACCTTTGATTAGCGAATTCACCTTCCAGTCACTTGTCAAGATGCTGCAAGTGAGCTGATTTCTTTCACACAACTGAGATTGATGATATCGTTAAAGTGCTAAGGTTCAATGACTTTCGATGTGAATTATGACTTAAAACAACTTCTTACCGTTAATAATGGTGGGGAAGGAATTGCTTTCAAATGTAGTTTGACTTCTTTGGCTTTAATTTCAGTGACACCTTTATTAAGAACAAGTATATGCTGAATACTCAAAAGCACCTTTAACCATTCTTCTATCTTATGCTCAAAAAACTGCAGCCTCTAGATTTTGCATTTATGATGTTAGCCACTTTTCTCCAATCTATCCCACTGAGTTAAGAAAATCTCCTTAAACATTTTTTCATAGTATGATTTTTCTCCTCAAAAATTTTCAACCCTATATAAGTGTACAAATCTCATTATACCCAATCTATTGAACATATGAAAAATAATAAAAATCAGGATTGAAATACAAGAAGGTAATGAATACAGAAGGCTTGACTACATTTTAAAAATTCTTATTCCTTTTGTGTACTTTCCTATTTTCTGCAATAGGAAAGGCAGAGTTTATCTTGCCTATGTAAGTGTTTTAAAATTTCATTTTATTTTTAAATTTTCAATAATGGCAATTTTCTTGACTTAAAAAAAGCTAAAGGAAAGGCTGAAGAGTGTAAAATAATGTTACTGATCAAAATTAATGATAAAAAATTAAACTCTTCAGTTAAAAATCAAATATCAGATTGAATTTTTAAACAAATACAAAAAAAGCTATATTCAGATCAAAGGACATAAACTTAAAATGTTTAGATAAAGATTTATAATCAAAGGACAGAAAAAGTTTGTTTACCAGTAGCTGGCAAACAAAACAAAGTTGGTGTAGTTATTATAAGAAAAAGTAAACTAAATGTTGAGAGGCATTCCTAGAGATGAAGATTGCAAGTCACCCCTACAATATAATAGTTCTAATTTTATATGCATCCATGACACAGTCTCAAATTGTAGTAGAACATCTTATAAAATATCTCTCAGTAACTGATAGATGATTAAGACAAAAACATGGGCAAGGATATAGAAGATTTCAATAGTATTGTTAACAAGTATGATTTGTTTAATATTCAGAGAACATTACACTCCACAATTGGAAAATATTCTTTTCATGTAAACAGGGAACATTATGAAAATTGACTGCATTCTAGAGCATAAAGATATCTTCCACAAATGTCAAAAGATTGATATCAGATAGCTCATATTTCTTTTTTTAAAATATGTTTTTATTGATTTTAATGAGAGGAAGGGAGAGGAAGAGAGGGATAGAAACATCAATGATGAGAATCATTGATTGGCTGCCTCCTGCACGCCCCCTACTGGGGATCGAGCCTGCAACCTGGGCATGTGCCCTTGACAGGAATCAAACCCAGGATGCTTCAGTCCACAGTCTGACGCTCTATCCATTGAGCAAAAATCCAGCTGGACTAGGCTTACATGCATTTAGATTGAGTTCTGAGCTTCTCTTTCCTGTGTGAAACTTAATTTTAAAAAATAGAGTAGGTAAAAGGAGGTAAAGTGAGAGCCCTTGCAAAGGAAGGAAGCCTGCTACCATATGGAGTGAATAATTTAAATCCACTGCCTATACAATTCAAATTGCGCTGATAACAGTTGAATTTCCTGCTTTACTTTTATTGGGTATATTTAACCTCTAATGGCTCAAAACGATTTCTTTCCCATTTAATAGTAAGAATAATAAAGTCATGTCTTAACTACATGATTATGGATTATTTTAGGATTTTTAAAATATGCATTGCTTTGGGAGAAAAACATACAAACTTCAAGGTGAAACTTGAAATATTGCCTTTAAATTATTAATTACATTTTATGGAAATACTATTTCAATCTCTCTTGACTTCTGAATTGAAATTTTTAATGCTTGGAGCTATACATAGGTACTATGAGAAATTAACTTCAGAAATATCTTAAAAGAAAATAAAGACAAAAAAAATGGAAACCTTGCTTCTTTATGAGTACCTGAAAAATCTCTCTAGTAATTTTCTCAAATTTTCACCTAATCAAGCAGGTGATCTGTTGATTGTCATTTTTGCAATATTTTAGTAGTAAGTTACTAATTACCAAACTAAGATGTACTAGTATATAGTGCCTTATTTGCTCATGGTTTTGGCATATTTTACGTCAGAGGAAAAGTTAGATTTTCCTAAAGATGTAGCTAGTCTTTGCAATTTTGGAAAGTGGGCTGGGGAAGAGGTAGGTTGGTCAAATTATAATTTGTTTTATATACTTGCTCTTCTTGTGTCAGTCTAAGTAAATAATGACAAAAAGAAAAGATCAAATAAATACACATGGAATATCAGAGATAGTCTTGCCAAAGAACCTATTCACTGTAAAAATTTAACAGCAGCATTCCACAGCTTTCTTTAAAAATAGAAGAAAATACGTGGTGACAAAAGCAAGGTTTATGTATACTACAAGCCCAGATAACATTCAATCATAGTAATTTAAATTTTTTTCATGTTCCTAAAATTCAGCCAAATAACTTCTTATAACTTTTTAAACAAAATAAATTACCTGAATGAATGTTTTGCTTTTTGAGATTGTGTAAAGAGGAGCCAGTCTCCATGTCAGTTTGGAAGGATATGCATCATCATAAAAGTGAATCAAGTAGTTACAGTGCCTGGAGCTCTCTCTGATGGGGGATACCGAGCTGGTAAGCTGTGGACTGAATTGGAATTCCTGTTCACTCAGACTGTTTACTGTCTCTCAACGATGAAGGATGGAGGGATAGAACAGGCAGGAAAACCCAAGAGTGTGTTAGTAAATGAAGTGAAAAATGAAAGGTAGGCTCAGTCTTATTAAGTCCACAGCAATAAGAACATAAGTAACAGAGTCCATTCTCAATCCACAAGATTGAGAAATGATTATGATGGCCAATGCTTTTTAGTGCTTTGACTAGTGCTAGACATTTGATTAAGAACATCATGAAACTTGTTTCTTGATCCTCCTGACAACACTAAATGTAATAATTGTTGTCACCATGGTATGAAGAGGAAACTGAGGCCGAGGGAAGCTAAACAAATCCATTGAAGTCAAAAGCTAAGTAACTAAATGGGCTAGGTTTTGAACTTAGGTCTTTGATTCCAGAGCCCATATTTTAAATCCCTCACTGTGATTCGGGGGGGGGGGGGGGGGGCGGCGGGGCGGGGGGGAGCAGGGGAGCGGGGGAGGAAGACTAAATGCCTCTCAGTGTCAGAGGTTCTTCTGTCCAGGATTAAGTGTTCATTTGACATTAACATTATTGATTAGTTTGATTTGAGGATCTAGTAACAATACCTATGGCCTCTGGGTGATCAATGGTAAATACAAAAGATCTGATAAAAAAAAATGTTGCCTGGTGCAATTTATATAAGCTGAAGAAAACATACTTTCAAAGTTCCATCTGTTTACTAGGCATTTCCTTATGAAATGTTACATTTCTAACTGCTTATGAAGGTTCAAAAAAAATCAGGATAAAGATGCCCCAAAAGAATTTATTTTAAGGAAGCTGTGAAATAAATGTGCACTAGGAATATGCACTAGGTTAATTATTATAGTCTTTTAGGATAATAACATAAGGTCTATGTAGCATTATGAAGAAAAGTGATGAAAAGACTAATAAGCATATGCATGATATGTTACATATACACTATAATTATGGCTATATTTAAAAAGCACTCTTAAAAAAACCCAAAATGCACCAAATGCTGACAAATGGTATGTCAAATTGGTGAGATTTTTTCTTTCTCTAATTATGAGTTTTATATAATGTAGTTAAATTACTTTCATAATAGAAAAGAATAAGAAAATCAAAACAGCAATGTATTTGAAAGAGACATAGATGTGGTTGATGATGAAGAAATAGGGGATAAAGTTCATTCCTAGTTTTTCTAAAGAATCAAATGTATTCTCCAAGGTAAAAGGGGGAGAAGGTTTGGGAGAAAGATAATTGATTTCAGTTTAGACATTGTTGAGTGTTGCAGTTAACTCAAATATGGAATGCAGGAGTAGTAGGAGGAGACTTTTGGAGACAAAAATATAATAATTTTATGCTGATGTTTGATGCACAAGTTGAGAAGAGCAACTCTGAGAATATGTGAAATTATCTAGGAAAAGATTCCAGGGAGAAAAACAGAGCCAAGGACAGAACCTTGAGAAACTTAGGTGGGAGGAATGGATTTGGGTGAATAAGACTGGGGGCATAGAATCCATTTCAGAGACTAGTACTACAGTTCTCCTGTGAGTTATTGAAGAAATTGTGAATGGAGTTAAATCCTGAAAGTAAAAACTATTTAGGTGTAAGTCTGAGTTTGAGCACTGGCTGGTGTGGCTCAGTTGGTTGGGCATCTTACAGTGCACGTAAGAGGTTACTGGTTCCATTCCCAGTAAGAACACATGCCTGGGTTGCAGGCTCAATCCCCAGAGGATTAACATATTTATCAAAACTTCATGCATCTAAATTTTTGAGTCACAAATATCTATGGCACATCCAGTGAGAAATGGGAAGTCAGCAGGTAGATCTAATTGGAGCTCATGAGTGAGATCAGGGCCAGTGAAACCTCCTACACAGCCAAAGAAACCATCAATAAAATGAAAAGGGAACACACTAAATGGGAGAACATATTCACCAATGATACATCTGATAAGGGGTTGATTTCCAAAATGTATACGAACTTATACAACTCAACACCAGAAAGATAAACAATCCCATAAAAAATGGGCAAAGGGTATGACTAGACACTTCTTCAAAGAGGACATACAGATGGCCAATAGACATATGAAAAAATGCTCAACGTCACTAATCATCAGAGAGATGCAAATTAAAACTACAATGAGGTATGACCTCACACCTGTCAGATGGTTACCATCAATAAATCAACAAACAAGTGTTGGCAAGAATGTGGAGAAAAGGGAACCTTGGTGCATGCAGACTGGTGCAGCCATTGTTGAAAACAGTATGGAGTTTCCTCAAAAAATTTAAAATGGAACTGCTTTTTGACCCAGTGATCCAACTTCTGGGAATATATCCTAAGAATCCCAAAACACCAATAAAAAAGACTATATCCACCCCTATGTTCATAGCAGAATTATTTACAATAGCTAATATCTGGAAATAGCCCAGGTGCCCAGCAGTAGATGAGTGGATAAAAAAGCTATAGTACCTATACACGATGGAATACTACATGGCTGTAAAAAAGAAGGAACTCTTACCTTTTCGATGGTATGGATGGAACTGGAGATTATTATGCTAAGCAAAATAAACCAGTTGGAGAAAGACAAATACCATATGATCTCACTTACATGTGGAATCTATAAAAAAAAATAAATAAACTGATGAACCAAACAGATCCAGAGGCATGGATACATAAAACAGACGGACAGATCTCAGATGGGAGGGGGTTGGAGGGCTGGATAAAAGAAGGTGAAGAGATTAGCCAAAGAACATATATGCATAGCCCACAGACACAGACAACAGTGTGGTGAAGGTCTCTGGCAGTGGGGCGGGGACTGGGTGGAGTTGGGCAAAGGTGGGGGAGGAAAAGGGGACATCTGTAATAGTGTCAATAATAAAAAAAAATTAAAAAGAACAATATGGAGATAATGGTGAAAAGCATGGCAATGGGTGCAATATCCCAGAAGGAGCAGGTCAAATAATATCAAATAGTGCAGAGAGGGGCAGGAAAAGGACTGAGAGGTTGCCACTGATTTGGTTGTGAGGAGAGTCATTGATACTTTGGTCAGTTTATAGGATCAAAAGTCCAATTGTAGTGGGTTGAGTAGTGAATGGGGATGGGGGAGTGGTGACAGAAAAGACAAACCACTCTTTTAAGAATGTTGGTGTTAAGTCTTTTAATTAATTAACTAATTAATTACATTTTGGGAGTAACATACATTAATAACATTATATACATTTCAGGTGGACAGCTTTGCAATACAACATCTGTATTATAAAGATCCATTGTGTGCTCACCACCCAAAGTCCAGTATCTTTCCATCACCACCTATGACTCCCTTTACCCTCTTGGTCCTCTACCCCTCCACTCAAGCCATCCCCATTCTGTTGTCTGTTTCTTTGAGTTTGTTCCTTTGTTCCTTTTTCTGGTTTTATACCTAACATATGAGTGAAATCATACATAGGATATAAAACGGAAGGTTGAATCTTTTGACTGGAGAAAAAGATGCATGACATTTTTAGGATGTAGAAAATGAGACAGATAAGAAAAAATAGTTGAAAATGCTTCAGTGTGGACGTATTGGATAAGGTAGGTCCTACAGAAGGTGTTCGGGGTGAAGTGGGAATGGCGTTGGGAAGAATAGGGATGCCCACTACGCTGAGGACACAACCCTGAAGTGCTTTGCAAACATATTAAAGCAATAGTTATCTCCCCCTCTCTCTCTACGCCAACCTAAATCGCTGTTACAACTAGGCTGGCATTGTTCCAGAAAAATAATTAGCCATCTTCAAATTAATAAGTTCCTACCACTGTTTACCCTTGAGCTAGATATTGGAGTTACCCAAGTAAGGAGCAGCTCCATTACTAATCAACTCCTGAAATTTGGGTTGTCTGCCCTTTTGACTTTGAAATCACAGTCCATTTCCTCCCAACCATTTGGCAGTGGAGACTCTTATTTTTGAGATGCTGCTAGTCCTCTAAAGCAAATATTCCATGGAGCTTTTAAGTCAGATCACCCCAAAATGCCCTTCAAATTTGGTAAAAATCCATATAGTTTGTTTTTTAGGTCATGAGGTAGCAATAGAGAAAAGGTTGACTTTATTTACATATATTTTAAGCACATACTACATATTTTGCATATATTACCCCAGACCTTCAGTTTTGGATTTAAGAAAAAAGAGAAGTAACTTGTTCAGGGACTTAGAACTTAGATCAATAACACCACGGGAGGCTTCCCGCCTGGAGTCCACGCTTCCTCCTGTGGCCTGCAGTTCGTGCTTCACATTAAACAGGTGGGTCGTTTTTCTTGTTTTGTTTTTTTCCACTTCTTTTTCTTTAAAAGTGTATTCATACTTTATTGTATTTGGCCTCAAACAGTAGGATCATCCTTTATTACTGTGGATGATCTAATTTGGCTCTGTTTGAAAGTTTTGTTAACTACATATGTGATAGGATCTGGCTGCCAAATAAATGAAATACTATTTCCGCTTGCCTCAACTGTGATCTTATAAAGCAGCTATAATTGGTTTATTTTGCAATTATCCCCTTTGTCAAGAGAATTGGTTCGAAGGACTTCAGCTTTGCCATTTGCATGGTACATTGTACCGTGTCCTGAGTAATACATAAGCAATAAAAAATAAAAACAAACAAACTTATATTAGAACTGGTTGTTATTTGTCCCAGAATCCAGTTAGCTCTATAGATTTAAATATAAAACATATGAGAAGATGCTTTTGAAATGGAGCCTTTAAGGTTTTCTTAGAAGAGGAGGTTCTGTGTGTGTCAGTTGAATTAAACATGACGTGGGATTCCCAGAGTGGAAATTTGAGCTCTTCGGAGAGTGTTGGGAGGTTGGACTGAAGGGACAAATCAGAGACTTGGGAAGCTTATAGGTCTTATCAAATCTAACTTAGACTCTTGAGGGTGGCAGCATGTAAAACAAATTAAGATGTGTCACTATTGGTACCTAAATCCCATGATAGTTTTTCAGCTCTTTTCTGTGGTCACAATTCTTATTTGGTTTGGGTGGATGCCATGCTGTTTTGGAATCGGAGGTTCCTTTCTATTCCATGGATCTTTGTCTTTCATTTGAATAATATTTTTTTGATGACAGAGATGGAGTACAACTAAACAAAACAAGCCAATACACATTGCTGACTATGTTATATTTAAGGCTATTCCTTCAAAGACAAGACATAAATAAAGCGTATCAATTAGGAGTGGGTTGGTCTTACTTTGACAATTATGTGGGCAGGAACAGGCTCAAATTATAGCTCAGCAGTTGGGGAAGCCCTTCTTATTCTAAGAAGCTGAAGCCAGTAACGTAGAAATTACACGAGCCTGTTAGAAGTTCAGTGAGTGGCATGTGTTCCTTATTTGCAGCGGGTATCCCTATGGTGCATACACTTCGGCATGTCAAGGTTTGAAAATTGTCACAGAAATTTTTTTTAATGTTTGCATCATGTGGTTTTATTTTTCTTTGATTTTAAAAGCCTACATGCATCTTGTCCTAAATTCATAAAAAACAGATAGAAACTAAGTCTCATATTAAACCTGCTATGTAGAAGTAACTACTGCAAACATTTGGGTCATCTTTTCTCCTAGATTTAAACAAATGTTAAGAATAATAACAATAATAATATACTAAAAATAATAATATAACAGTAGCTAATGTTTACTGAGAATTATGAACCAATAAGTTCATAATTTATTTATTGAAATTATCAGATGGGGACATTTATGTAAGCACATAAGAATAGTGCTTTACATACATTCTGTGTGCTTTATATAAATTTCTACTGTATGTGTTTATATACATTTCCTAATTTGATACTCACAGAAATATTATGGGGTAGGAAATATTACTATTCCCATATTACAGCGGACTAAAATACAGAGAGGTTAAGTAACTTGTCCAAGAGCACACAGAGTGAAGTGGTGGAGCATTTACATACAAATTCAAGCAGTCTGGCCCCAGAGTCTGAACTTTTATGTACACTCTGCTGCCTCATATTCATGCTCATTTATATTTAATTTAAACCATACTTTAGAAATAATGTACCATTCTGCTTTTTTATGAACTTATTATCATAAGAATTTCCCATGCTAATAATTCTTCATAAACCTAATTTAAATAGTCACCTAATGTATCATTATATGACTGTATCCTATTATATGTAATTATTCCCATTAAGTGAGGCATTTAGATTGTTTGTAGATTTTTGATATTGTAAATAATGTGATGATGAAGTTCTTTTTACATAAATCTTAGCATTTCTAATTATTGGGATAAATTTCTAGAAGTAGAATGATTGCTTTCTATGAGGACATTTTAATGTCACAGTTTTCTAAATTATAATGAGTACAAGTCAATTTTGGGGGGAAAAACCACATCTAGAAATAAACTCTAAAAGTTAATTAATGAGAGTGCCTACATTGTAGAAGCTTTTGTGATGTGATGAGGGAAGCAGGGATTAAGCAATGGGGAAACCATTCTCTAACTCAAGCCTGACCTTTGCTCATTAATAAGCCTCTGCCTTATCTTTGTATGAAACCCCTGGAGCTAATCCACACATAGATTGCTCATTGATTTTGAATAAACTGTGTTCTCCCAGCAGCTTTTTAGGGAGACACAGCAAGGAGAGAAATTAGGCCAAAGATTGCAATCTTTGCTTAAAAGGTACAACACATAATGTTTGTAATCACAATTCTTACAGACCTCTGTGTAAAACAAATATAAAAGAACAAAATAGAACTCTGTTTTAAAGTAGTATGTAGTATGAATATGGAAGTTTTAAGGAACGTTATGGAATAAAGACAGGATGAGCCCTCTGCAAATGCCTTTATTCTTTGAAGCCAGAACCAGTGAGCTGAGTAGATCTGAATGGTGGTGGTGTGACTCAGCTGAAATGTGGTTTGCTCCCTTTGGTAACCTGCTGATGTTCACTGTTCTTTTATTTAGTGCTTCACTTCTGTTTTTCCTTCTGGCCTTACCAATCTCATCCGAAACCCCAATCTTATTTACTCACCATTCTACTCTCTTCTGGCTGCCAATAGATTTTCTTCTATTTTTTATCTATCCTTCCCTGGACTCCAAATTAGAAAACCATTTATTTGGCTTTATCTGTATTTTCATATACATACATACATTTACATATACACATTTATATATGCATATTTGTATTCCTGTGTATATGTATACATATATGATATCATAAATATATATAGTCCTCATTAACCAGTAAGTTTGGCCCCTAGATAAAAATGTAAATTATCAGTCAATGTCCCCTCTTTATTACTTGTCTTTACCCGGTGTTTTCTTACTATCCTGTGTCCCAGGCGGGTTTTCCCACCTGGGCCCAAATTTGTCAAGACTATTTTATGAAAAATGACAGCTAAGTAATTGAATGAGCAAACTCAAGTAAATGAAAGGGCATTTTCCTGGCTCTAGTAAACTGAAAAATGAAAGCAAGAGGATTAAATACAAAGTGATTACACTGAGAACACATAAATATGTAATAGCATTTAGGATCAGCCAGGAGATTAAGTTCTTGTCGTTATAGCTTTCCTTAAACAACATACAAATGCCCCTTTTCCAATGCTCCCTCAGGGAAGGTAGAACTATGTATAATGTTACCTATTATAAAGGATCTATTGGTTCTTTATTCAGAGACTTAGATTTAAATTCTTGACTTTCAAGGAACACTGCACAAAGAACTCCCCCTTGGTGAGTCTCTAAATACTAAAGAGCAGTGGCTCTTCCAAATTGGCTGCATATTTGAATCACCTGGGGAGACTTATAAAAAAGCAATGGGACCTGGGAATTTATATTTTTCTAAAGTTCTCCAGTTAATTTTGATGCTCAGCCAGGATTGGGGACTGCTGTTAAAGTGGCTGCTTGGATATTAGCGAGGTCGGTTTCTGTGCCTTCTGTTGGGTATTCTCTGGGTGGCTAACGGTTATTGGGCATGTGCGCCGTGCCAATCACCATGACCTTTGATAGGCAAGGACATTTGTCTAGATTTGTGAGTGGCAGAAACTGGGTTCAAAACAAGACTGAACACTCATTCTTATGCAGGCTCTCAACAAAATGTTGATTAAGGTCCTGAAAAAGTAAGGGACAGACTAAAGTTAAAAATTCACTTCCTCGCATCTTAGTCAGTTTCTTCACAATAAAGTGGAAATAATATCCTTGTAGGGTATTTTCCTGAACTTTATTATAAAATAATTTTATACTTAGAGAAGACTTGCGAAGTAAGTACAGAGACTTTCTATATATCCTTCACCAACCTTCCTCTAATGTTAACATCTTATGTAATATAATAGCTAATGCAAACATTTTATATAACCATGGTATGTTCATCAAAATAAGAAATTAATGTTTGAGGTTCCCCAATTTTTCCACTAAAATATTTCTTGTTCCAGTGTCCAGTCTTAAATACCACATTGCTTTTAGTCATCATGTCTCCTCCAGTCTGTGACAGATCTTGGCCTTTTCTTGTCTTTCATCACTTTGACATGTTCAAAAACCAGTAGGCAGGTATTTTGTAGAATGCCCTTCATTTTGGGCGTATTTGATGTTGTCTTATGATTAGACTAATGCTCTGAATTTTGGGGAAGCATTCCACAGAGGAGATATACCTTTCTTGCTGCATTGCAATGGGGTCTTTGTAAGATTTCTGATGTGTACCCCTCTCAGTAGAGGTATTTAAAGCAAAATCTAGGTGACTATTTGCAATGCTCAAGGACTTCCTGCATTAAGGATATTAAGACCCCTTCAAACTCTAAAAGTCTAAAACTAATAAGTGAACATTACAGATAAAAAGTCACACATACAAGGTGAATACAAGATTTGGGTAGAGTTCATAGACTAGGGAGAATCATCTTTCTAAGAATGTGATAACTCCGTTATATTTTGGGTTTTCCCCAATGTGGAGTCTTTATTATAGGCCCTGAGATGCATCTGTGAGTGAGCATTTGCTATGGGTAATTGAAGCCACTGGGTTGCTCTTGTGGTTTTCCTCTATGTTACTAAAAATTAAATGGATGTGTAGTTAAGTGGAAAGCAATCTAATTTGAAAGAAAGCAGTGACCTGACTCTATGACGCTGTGGTTTGGATATGTTAAGTAATTTCTTTTTGCCTTAATTTCTCTAACTGTGAATCATAATTCTTTTTGAAATATATTGACTTATATTGGACTCAGAACATATCTTCACATCTGGTAAAAATGGGATGTAATATGGTTAACTTACAAGAGTGAATTCTATATGTCTACATATGCATTGTAAAGGTGCTTCATTACAATCAATAATTTTTAGAATGAAAACACCAAACAAAGTAGTTTATTTGAAATGTGCTAAAGTTGCTCTGGAGAAACAGAGGCACAACTGTATCACTGCAAATGCTATGCTGGAATGTTGTCGGCTTATCTTAGAAAGACTATGGTGTCATGCAAAATCCCCTTCGAAATCAGAGCACCTGGTTTAGTACCAAGGCTGTAGCCACCTACCCAAAGAAATCATTTAATCTCACCATTTGGCCTCTTCATCTGTTACATTAGCGAATCAGACATGATTTTTCAAGATTCCAGTTCTTAAATTCTGTAGTTCTTTGATTTTCTTTTGAGGCTTTGTCTTTGCTGTTCATAAAGTCACTGATTCTGATATTGTATGTAAATATATTATACTAATACTTCTTTGAAAATTCAGGAAATGCTTGGCTATACATTTTTTCCATCTTGAAAGAGCATCTCGCAAATATCCCGCAGTGTTTAAGAATTGGTTTGGAAAATTGATACATTTTTGTTCTTACGTTTCTTAACTAGATAAAAGGACTGTTTTAAACCCAAGGGAGAGAAAACTTTAGTTATGAGATCTGAATTTTTTTTAAACAGAAAATAACATCATAAATGAATATATGTACAATTTAATGAATACATTTTCTCTCTGCCAAAGTTGTTCCAAATTATTTTATTGGCATGAAAACTGTAAAGTGTTTGGAAAACAATTTTATTGTGATAAGTATAATTGACACATTTCCTGTACTGTAGTTGCAGACCTGTTCATAAACAACATTACAAAAAAAATAAAGTGACATAGTGTCTGGGAAAGAATTCTCTAATAGAAACAATCTCAAGTCCATGGTTTTTGATTTTGCAAGGGCACAATACCTTCCGGGAGGCCCTCTCGATAGATTTGTCCTGATCATAAAAGGGATGTTATTTGGCTCTACCCAAAAGCAGTGTCATTTTACTGTGGTCTCGTCTGTTCTGTTATCCTTGCTGACCAAAGAGGGAGAAGCAAATTACTCAATCAAACTGCAAACTGTACTACAAACTTCTTAGCTTCTTTCTTTTGGAAGTTTTCCCAGCTCTAACTAACGCTTAAAGGTACAGGGGAAGATAGCTTTTGAAGATCTTTAATGACACCTTCAGTAAATCCCCCATTATGGCGAGAGGCACACAGAGTTTTGTGATGGGCCAGATGTGTCGTGAATAAGTACACATGTCACTTCACATTAAATTCTAGCCTGGGATCAATCCCCAATTTGAAAGCTAATTGTTTTTAAAAATAATGAGGAATCAAGCTCTTCATTAATGATTTTCTAAAATGGTTTATAATAAGCCATGTTGAAATAAACATGTGGACTGCTTTGGTGATCACTTTCAGAAGTCAGAAAAGTTATATTCTACATAGAAAATAGCAAAACCAAACACGACGAAATCTTTAAAGTTTGTCAGCACACCGTATGAATACTATGCTTTATACTTAGTTGTGTGGTAAACATTCAACAGCTGGCTCTCTGGAGAAAGCTGATTTTTGTAGTGTTTACCTGTGTCCATGGTGTAAATACTCCCACCAGGGGCCAGTTTTAAGCTACCAAGGTTACTGTATGTGGAGTTGGGAAGAGATGTGCATATCAGCTTTTAGAAGCCAGTATGAGCAAGCAGTAGCACACCATCAATTATACCCATTCTATGAATGAAGACCAGGTGGCAATCCAGGGCCAAAGGAAAATGCCTGCTTCCCAGGTTCAGTCAGGCAAGCCCAGCAATTTCACTGACATTCCCCTCATATTCCATATTCAGAATATTGTTAAGAATAACCTTTTGTACAAAAATAGATTAAGATCAAGAGGTAATTCCTGTTCGATAAGGCTTTTTACTACTGTATTCAAATTGGATCCTTAAGAATCGTCTATTTCCTTCCAAAATGACAAATGTAAGGGGTCTCCCTGCCTGAAATTAGAGGGTGCTCTTAGACTGTTGAGCCCCACCAAGCAGGAGAAATGAGATGAAGAGTGAATGTCTTCTTGTTCAACTCCTGAATGAAGACAGCTTTGCAGATCTTAGCCAGTTCAGCTTCTTATAACTTTGAAGAAAAGCAATTTGAGAGCTAGGACTTTGCTCCCATGGGCGGTACAGTGTGACCTGAGTGCATTTTGGGGAATGTTGTGCATAATCAAACCCACTTTCTTAAGTTCGGGTCCTAATGACCCTTATTTCTATGTGTGTAGTAACTAAAGAGCAGCTAAGACTACTATCCTGGCATTTGGCAGGAAAGACTCTGAAGATAAACTTGATGAATGGCAACTTAATGGTCTTATTTATGGGAGTATTCATCTGAGTGTTTTATGGTGTTTGCTATAATCAAAACACATAAGCTTCACACCTCTTTTGAATGCTGGTATTCCTTAAATGTCTGCTTAAAATACCTCTTCCTCAGCCTGAGGACTGCCCCCCCCCCCCCCCATTTGTGGAGTATTCATTTAATGTTAATTCACAAATCTTTTGAACACTTTCTTTTTTCTCTCCCATTTCTTACTTTCTTTTCATCTCTCCTTTCTTTACTCTTTACTCCTCACACTCCCCTAATGAGAAGAAAAAATCCAGAAAATGAATTACAATTGAAATACAAATACAGGAAATTCCAGGGTTAAGCTTCATGTGGCAATGAGTATGTTCACTTGGCAATGAGTATGTTGCATTTGATATTTTTCTGATGTACTGACTACATAGGAGAAGGTAACCACATGTCCTACATTAAGCATGAGTGTCTTAGATTTCAGTTTGGTTTTTTTTTCTTCTTGACAATATTCTGCTCAAAAATTCCTACCAGGGCCACTCTGCTGAGTGGCTTATTTTGATAATAGAAATGCTAAAAACCTTCCAGACCAACATTATCTAATGGAGCCCTTGAAAGTGGGCATTTGATCTGAGATAAGCTACAATAGTGCTTTAGAAGCAGCAGCTGAGAACTCATTCCCTAGGAGGATCTCTTCCTATAATGAATAGCTTACCACTTATTGCCATCCAGCAGAGAACACAATTCAAAGCAGAGAGCCAGGCATTTTTTCTCTAGAGGGAGGGGGCGGGGGGAAGTAAAGAAAGGTGTTTGCTTGAGCAGCATCAGGGCAAACCAAGGCAACTGAAGGCAGCAGAAGAGGGAGGCTAGATGTAGGAGGAAGTAACTACCTAAAGGAGAGGTGAAAGAAGTAGGGAAAGCAAGAAAATACCTGGGCACAATTAACATTTCTGACTGCCACATGGTTCTTGCTCCACTCCCATATCTTCCTTTAATCCCCCCCTCCTCCCCCCCCCCCCCGCACCACCACCACCACAACCACTTGTTTGCTTTTGCTGCTCAGAATAATATCTATTTGTTAATCCTTAGGGCATTTATTGCTTTAATTTCCACAACTAAGGGGGAAAACCTATTCACCTGACATGACTCATTCTCCATTCTCTGACAAAGCTTACGGATTTTACACATTCCTTCTAAGCTGGGTTTCTTTAAAAAAAAATAGCAGGCTGGAGGGGGTCAATGGGGAAAAAAGGGGGACATACGTAATACTTTCAACAATAAAGAATTATTTAAAAACAATTTTATTGACTTCAAAGAGGAAGGGAGAGGGAGAGAGATAGAAACATCAATGATGAGAGAGAATCATTGGTTGGCTACCTCTTGCACACCCCCCACTGGGGACTGAGCCCACAACCCAAGCATGTGCCCTGACCAGGAGTTGAACTGTGACCCCTTGGTTCATAAATTGACACTCAACCACTGAGCCATGCCGACAGAGCCTAAGCTGGGTTTCTTCACCCAGAGCAAGACTAACCTGTCAGTGAGCATTACATCCCACATTTTTGCTTAGAGTTTCTATATTTGAAACCATATCTAAAATTGGGTGTCCCCAAAAAAATGCATGAACACACTTTGAATACTTATAAAGGCAGTGTTTATTAAAATACATTTCATTTTCAACATTGAGCTATCAGCTGTTACAGTGTGTATACATTTTTTGGGATTCCCTGTATATGATTTTATGTTAACGATGGTGTTGCTGGTGGAAAGGGGTTTTTTTCCCATGGGATCGAGAGGAAAGCATTCCAAAGACCCAAGCATGGGAGATTGTGATGTGGCAGGATTTATTCTGGAAGGCTCCCCCTTCTGGTTTCCCAATGTCCCGTCTCCATCTGTCTTCCATGGAAAAAGTCCAATCTTGTCTTCATCAAGACCAAAACAAAGGCCAGTGTCTGGAGTTTCCGTTTCATATTAATGTTTAGTCCTTTGGCACCCATGTGGTCTGCCTTGGGCCCAGGTGGCCTAGACACCCATGGTCATATGTTCCTCGGTGAGAGAGCACATGAACAAATGGGCAAGGATAGGTCACCCAACGGGAGGTGGGGAGAGGGAGGTAGAGAGTATAAGAGAAAGAGCAACAGAAAGAGAAAGAGAGAAAGAGAAGAGAGAAAAATGAGAACTCTTGTTCCCCTGGGATTATAAGCCTGGAGCTTTTTCAAAATAACCAATCAGCTTCCCAGCTTTCCTGGCTTCAGATGGGTCCACCCCCTGACCAGTGATCCTTTTCCCCGGGTTGGACTGACAGGCCTCTATGGCCAAGCACCTCCCCCTGTGCTATTTTGACTTCTATTGTGCATGTGTTTACCTCCCCCTGTTCCCCTCAACAATCTGGTACTAGACTGGGGAAAGGAGGGGTGTTAATCCCTGGAGTGTATGAAGCTTTAGCTTCCTGGTGAAGCAAACAGGCTCATGCTCCTCAGCTGACCATGCTTAACAATGTTTGGTTTCCTTTGCTTCCTTCTTATTAATATTTAGCCAGCTGTGGTAACAATAGAATTCTAGGTTTAAATTTGTTTCATCACATAGTTAAGTAAATGCAGTATAGTCAAGTTCAGTACTGTAATCCTGGGACGTGTGGCCTCCATGAGCTAACGCACTCTTACATTTGTAGTCAAATCACTTCTCATTTGTAATCATGAAACATACTCTCTGGTTTCCTATTTTTCTGTCTCTGAACAAGCTTTACCTTTTGCTGGAATGCATTCCATTCAATGTAGCTTTTTCACCTCTGTTTGCAAAATGTGTACCTTTTCATAATGAGGAAGATAAAGTTTGGTTTTTATTATAGAATTGGATAAAAGCATGCTAATTATTATTTAGTAAATAAATAGGCAAGAGAAAGTAGAACATTTTTAAAAATATATTTTATTGATTGTTTTACAGAGAGGAAGGGAGAGGGATAGAAAGTTAGAAACATCGATGAGAGAGAAACATCAATCAGCTGCCTCCTGCACACCCGCTACTGGGGATGTGCCCACAACCAAGGTACATGCGCTTGACCGGACTCGAACCTAGGACCCTCTAGTCCGCAGGCCGATGCTCTATCCACTGAGCCAAACCAGCTAGGGCAAGAACATTTTTTAAAAAAGAAAAGTAATGGGGAAGTAGTAGAAGATGGCCTAGTAGATATTAATACTATTATTAGGTATTGATAATAGAAAATAAATGAATAAAATTAAATTGATCAATTAATTAAAATGTATTTTATAAAGGCTTAGAGAGGCAGATCTCAATAAACATAGAGACATAATGAACATGGATATGAAGACTCAATCATGAAAAAATTGTGAATTCTCTTAAAATTAATCTCTAAATTAAATACTATTATATTACAATTTCAAATTAATTTTTATGAAATTAGTAAATTGAATCTTATATGGAAGAGGAAATATCCAAGAATAGGCATTCCTTTCAAAGAGGAAAACAAAAGAGGCACTTGCCCATTCTATAACAAAACATATAAAAAGTGTTAATTAAAATTAAAACAGCATGGGGATTAGACAGATGAATTAATAGGATACAATAGAATTTCCAAAATGGACCATAAAAAGTCCATGTAAATAAAAAGTTGATCTATGATAAATATGGCATTTCTAACTAATTAGAAAAAGTTATAGGGCAATGCTATATTTATTTTGAAAATATAATTATTTCTATTTCCCACTATTAAATATAAATGTCAAATGTATTAAAAATTTGCAAGAAAAAGATGTAGTATAATATCTTTAATGACTTGAAGTAAGGAAGGCGTTCATAAGCAAACCAAAATCAATTTTAAAACTAGACCATAAACAAAGTTAAAAACACAAAGGAAGAACTGGAAATGCGCATGCACCACATACAACAAAGGATTGGTATCCACCATATTGTACATTTCAAAAACTCCTGACTTCAATAAGAACAAGACCAAACAATAGAAAAATGGGCAGATAAATAAACAGTCAATGTATTGAAAAGGAAGCACAGATAATAAATGTATAGAAAAATGTTTTACTTCATTGATGATCAAGATATAAGAAAACAAAAATTAGGTTCTACCTTTTAACCACCAGATGGGCAAATTTTAAATATTTGCTAATAGGATAATTTGACAAGGGTGTGGGGAAATAGGCACTCACACACAGCTCAGAGAGCAATGTGGCCTCGTCTATTAACATTCAAAATGCACATAACCTTTGAGTTTGCTTCTCAGTAGACAGAGAAATTTGCACCACGAAGCTTTTGCAAAGATATTCCCTGAGTATGGGTATTTGAAAAACTAAGAAACTTTTTTTTTTTTAACCAGAAAGGGAATGTCTAAACAAAAGGAACTATAGAGTACTGTAGACATGTAGACGCATCTATTATATATCATCAAATGAGAAGAATATACTTAAGTAAGAATAAATATGATATATTTGCTTATATAAATATGATATCGTAGTTGCTTACATTCTTTGTGATTTCACAGATGTGGGCAAATGTATAGGAAAAAGTTTAGAAGAATCTATACCAAATTGGCAGTAGTGGTTGTGCTGGAAGTTGTGCCTTGTGGTTGGGAGGGCAAATGGTCAATGGAAGTTTCAACTTCATCAAAATAAATCGCCTCATTTTTCTGCAACACTGGCTCTGGACCTAGGCTATGATGCATGCACGAGGGTTTATCTTTACTCTTTTATTTTCACTGCTAGTTCAAGGGGACAGAATTGTCCCTTTCTGCAAAGCTGTACTTTAGGTCCTCCTTGCAATCTGTAGAATCAGGTATTGGCAAGTCAACTTGATAGAAGCCCCAGAGAGTAACAAAGAAAGTCCTTTTGGAGTGTGTCCTCCCCTGTACCTCTTGCTCTGGCAGGAGATGCCCAGAAACAACTTTATAGTTTATTTAGCAAGGGGTGGGGTGTGGGGTGTGTGTCTTCCCGTGAGACTGGGGTGCTTGCTGTGCTCCACATCCTCTCAGAAGGCTTTTTGTTTAAGGAAAACTAATGCTAACATGAAACTAGGTATTTGGGGGAAGCTTGAACATGAGATAATGCCATATGATAAAGGTTATAACATGTTTGCTGTTACATTTATTGGCACCTCTCTGAGGGGAATCCTTGCTTTCAAAAGTAAATTTATGGAAATGGGAATGTGGGCAATCTTCCCCCCGTCCCCCATCCCTTCACGTTGTGGTTCTTTGTGGCCAGATGGGTGCTTTGGTAACATTTAGCATGGCTTCTAGAGTTTGGAGCCATTGAAGGCCATATGTTTCTACCCCATAGATCTCGAAGGGATCAGTATTCAGAGCTTTAGTTTTAGGGTATTCAAATAGCCATGATCTCCAGAAGGTTATTTTCAGACTTCTTAAATGTCCTGGCTTTTTGTTCTGTGCCTAGTTAATTCGGTGACTGTAATTAGTGCTTGGAAAGTGTATATATAGATAATTGTTCATTTGGAGTGGTGACGGGAAAATGGCTACATGGAGATTTCTCTACTGAGAATCCATGTGAATGCTGAAGGCCTTGAGTGTCTGACCTGTCTACACAGCAGTTGAGGTGGGTTTGAACCGAGTTTGTGTGATGTATTCTGCCCCAGGCTCTTAATTTGTGTTGTAGTTGAGCCCCTTGAATTTTCCAGATAAGAGCTTCAATTTCTGCTTTTGCTGTGTTAACAGAGACCTGACTTTAAGAATGGAAATGTCATAGCCTCTTTTATTTATTTATTTGTGGGCCTGATTTAAAGCATCAAAAAGCACATTCTTAAATTTTTGGACTCCTTAAGGCACCTACGGGAGAGATGAATAACATTGTATTCATTGGAATTTTAGCATTTTCGTACGCAAAATAATATCACACAAGCATCAATTATCATTTATATTAGATCCAGGTTATATATTGTATCAGGGCTTCTTAATCATGGTGAAATTTTAAGTAATTTAAGAATGAACCAATGACTGATAGCACTAATCTGAGGTGCCAATTTATGTTCAGTATAAATTGAAATGTTTGAGGTAAGAATAACCCCTTTCTTGTTTCTTTAAGTTTTATAACCAATGTGGTAAAGGTTAGGAACTTTGGAAGGAAACTATTTTTCGTGCGTTTTGATTTATCATCAACATCAATTACTCCTTCACTTTTATGTTGACAGTAGCTTGTCTCTCTTTTGTCTTCCTATAATTTCAACTCACATTGCTTCAGCTTTTATAATGTACTAGAGGCCCGGTGCACCAATTCGTGCATGGTTCGGGTCTGGCTGGCCGGCTCCAGTGGGGAGGAGGGGCGTGGGAGGTTGGCTGGCCCCGCCCCCGATCAGGGTCGGGGGGGGGGGGGGGGCTGATAGAGGCCTTGACTGGGCCTGTTGGCTGCTGCAGTGCGCATCATAACAAACCATCATTCTGGTTGTTCTGGTTGTTCTGTCATTCTGGTCATTCGGTTTGTATATATATAGATAGTACTCATAACTGGATGCTCTGTGGAAAGAGTATGAACTTTATGGAGGCTGAAGTTCAAAGCCTATCTCAGTCACTTCCTAGTTTACTTGCTATGTGACTTTGGGCAAATTCCTTTACCTCCTTGTTCAATAATAGCATGTGTCATGTGTATTGCAAGGACCTTAGGATAATTACAGAAAATTTTCTTCTTGCCCTAATGTATACATACACACACACACACACACACACACACACACATATATATATATGTTTATATATGAATACACATATATATGTATATATTTGTGCTTGCAATACAGTAATGCTCTATAAAAGGTGAATTTATTCAGTATAGAATATTGAATTTTTTCATGTGTGCATTTATCTCTACCACTGGACTCTAATCTTCAAAAGAATATTAACTACTTAGTACTTATTTCGCATTCTCTCCACATTACTCAGTTAAATATTTGATTGAATTATTGAGTCTTTCACTATAAGAAAAGGGTGGTTTTTTTATTTTTTTTAAGAACTAAAATCTGAAGTCTACATGCAGGTGCTTGTGAGTTAATTTAAAAAAAATAAAACACTTTGATGTGATAGCATCTTTTTCTAAAAAACAAAAACAACAACAAAAAAACCTTTCAACCTCAAGTTACCTGTGTACCTTTTGTGACGGGGCCCAGATCAGGGGCTTGAAATCAAATGGACTACAAGAAAGCACAACGCACAGAGCTGCTCTGGAGGAGCCTCCGCTGTCTTGGCCCCCAATGTTTGCAGGTTTTCAGCTTTGCGGCATCTGTAAGTGATTCTGTTTCAGACCAGGAAGAGAGAAGTGAAAGGTCGAGGGAGTCCAGTTCACTGGGGTAGTTTGTAACAATCAGGAGAACACAGAAAGCAAAGAGAAACCTGAGCTCTTCCTGCCCTGGCTGCGTGCTCCATATGGAAGTTGATTTGTCTTACAAAAAAGGGGGTTGGAGGTGGTGTAGGGAAGAACCCAAAGAAAATAAATTTAATTCAAAATTGTAACGGGGAAGAGGAAAGCTGGAATGCAAAGCTGACAAATGCCAATAATAATTTGCATCTGTCCCCAATTCAGTGTTTGAACCTTTCAGCCGTGTAGAGAGTGATCTAAGCAAGGGTGTTTTTATGCGTTTTCTAATGCTCTTTACTTCTTACTGGTGTGAAGACCTCACTGATGTGAGCGTTCACCCACCAGAGGTAATTTATGGCAATCCCAGCAGCTTCATTTGCCTCGGTAACATGACATCAAGATTACACACACACACACACACACACACACACACACACACACACCCCATAATGTGTAAATATGGAAGAAAATAGTCTTGCAAGTATAGTTCATTAATTTTCCAGGACAAATGTTCCTCCTCCAAAATATACCTTCTGTTAGACAGAAATGGGTATTGTACCAAGAGCAATACAGTTTATTCATCCTTCAACAATTATTTTTGAGTGCCTATTACTAATATATGCCAGAGACTGTCCTAGGGAAATAGCTTTAAGTAAGCAGTGACTTTACAGAGTTGATCATTTAGCAAAGGAAGGTGGAAACTAATAAGAAGGGTAATAAAACCAATAACAATATTAACAATAATAATAATAAATTATAACCAATATTTTAGGGTTATACCCAGGGCATTAAGAGGCTAAGGTTAGAAGGCTTTGCTGACAAAAATTTTAAGTTTTTAATTTTTTTGCTTTGAAAGCTTTAAAACAGCAAAAGAACATGATCAAATTTGCACTTTATAAGATCATGGATTTGGGGATGGGGTCACACAAGATGAAGGTATTTTCCCCATCTTTTTTGGTGGGAGTCTTCTAAAAGCTCAGATATTTTACAGCGGGCAAAAACAGATCAAGGCACCCTGGAAATACGTTCCAGAGCTGAATATGCACGTGTGAGTCCCTCTGTGGATGTGTAGGAAGCTGGTTGTCAGGCCTTGCTAACCCTGGGTCCATGGAGATTCGCTGACTCACACTGCTAGGCAGGTTGGATGGAGGAGGCCTCCTCACTGGTACATAGTGGTCAGGTGTTAGGAGCTTCTACCTGGGGGCGGGTTTTGACTTGAGATCAGTTTAGACCAGTGGTTTTCAACCTTGGCTGCACATTAGAATCACCTGGGAATCTTTTTAAAATCCTGATTTCTGGGCCTCATCCTCCAGAAATTCTGTTTCTTTGTTATGGGGTGGGGCCACAACATTAGTAACAAAGAAACAGAATTTCCCGAGGATGAGGCCCAGAAATCAGGATTTTAAAAAGATTCCCAGGTGATTCTAATGTGCAGCCAAGGTTGAGAACCACTGGTTTAGACCTTGACTCAGCAAACATAACTGTTCTTCCATAGGAGATTTTGCCTCCTATTTTACTGTTTTGGCTCAATAGCCCTAATTCTCTGAGCAGGTTTACAACCCATTTGCCAGTTGTAGAAATTTTCCTTTCTGAAATCAACTTTCTAAATGAAGTTCTAAGATTTATAAGATATTGACAAATTACCGTATATGTTTGAAAATCTTGAGCGAAAGTTATTTAAGATAAAAATCAAAACAAAACCTTTTTATTGAGTTAGGAACCTAGATGTTAATAAGGTAAATAATCTCACTAGTTAATCTCACCCCACCCCCATTTTTAAATTGCTGCATGCCTTTTAAGCTCTTCATTATGTTGTCATTGAACCTGGTTAGATACCATTTGTCAACTATAGACTAACCACTTCATTGCAGCTGGGCAGTGCGTTTCCTCTGGACCACAGCACAAGTATGGCCAGACAGCTGTTGCATGACTTCATGCCTAATCATCTCTTCAAGGATTGTTGAGAAATAACATAAAGGCCGCAGAAAGCTGCTCGATTTCAGGAATGTCCTAATCCTGCCTGTTGAGAGTGATTACTGAGTGAAATGAATTTCTTCTAGTCTTAAAATGGGACATCAGTTAGGTATTCTGAAATTCAACTCTAAATGTTAAGCCAGACTTAGGACTCATCTCTGAGTGTATACCGAATGCTTAAAAAGTTCTTGCTTTGCTTTATAGCTTTTGATGATCTTTCATACTCAGAATCATACAGAATTATACTCTAATTACTCACAGATGTACTATGAGCAAATAATTTCTTATGTATACTGTACAGTTAGATTTGGCTTTTTCTTTTTCCTTTTGGCACAGTATATATCACAGGAGGCAATAAGCTCTAATTGCTTGCTATTTTTCCACTTTTATGTTATTGATAACTGATACATGGTATATGAACATGTGAGCTTTTTTTTTTTTTTCTTGGATGTATTATGTGCTCTTATTTCCCTTTTGTAAAGTTTTAGTGTTAATTCTTTCAATAAAAGAGCAATTTTTATGTTTAACTAAATCATATTCCACAGCCCTGGCTGGGTTGCTCAGTTGGTTGGAGCATCATCTAGTACCCCAAATGCTTGTAGGCTCAATTCTCCGTCAAGGCACATACCTGGGTTGCGAGTTCCATCACTGGTCAGGGTGCATCGGGGAGCAGTTGATGGATGTTTCTCTTTCTCATTCTCTTTCTCTCTCTAAAACAAACAAATAAACAAATCAATAAAAGCACATTCTCAGGTGAGGATTAAAAAATAATAAAAAGAAAAAAATTTCAATCATATTCCATATATTTAGGGTAAAGTGTATTCCCTTTGATAATCATTTATAACTAATGGAGTGTTTGTTATAAAGGTTTTAATGGAATAAAATTTGAAGTTATTAGAGTTTTGAAAACTAGATGTGTAAAAATCCTTGGTGAGGATTTTTATTTGGTATAGACTGAGTAATTTCATTGAAAGCAAACCTATTTAAATCTGTCAACCTATCTTATTTCCTTCATACTTTAATCGACTCATTATTCTGTGAAAGCTATCAGAGTCTCTGGAAAATTTATTATAATTTGGGTTTCAGTAGTCATCATTTGTTTTTGTATGATAAACACAATATATAGATTTTTGGAATAATTTTCACGCAATGTTTTTATATTATGCAATGGATGCCTTTGGGGGAAAAAAGGTACATATTTTTAAACTAGAAAACGATTTGTGAAATATACTAGGAACACAGTAAGAGCAATGTTGCAGCAAAACCTTTTGCAAAGTAAATAATATTCATGCCATGAAACTGATCAACTATTATATATGTTTTGCCTTTCTGGATTCTTCTACCTTAGGATTTTCATAAAACAGCACTGTTTTCCTGCATGTGAGGATTAGAGATAAAATGCCTCTCTCCTTTACCCACCTTCTGCAGACAGCTGTTCTGTGGCAGCATCTCTCCCCACCGCAGCACCTGGGGAAGCAGCCTCCTTTGTAAAGAGGATTTCAAACGAAACCAGGCCTGGTTATGAGCCTGGTTCTTAACATAGCCTTCACCGAATCCACTCTGGTTAATCATTACATTCATTTCCAAAGGAATTATAATATGCTGTGCTTTATTAGTGGTTTCAGAGAGTAGATTCTCTGTCTTCTGCACTCTCCTCTTAACATTATTTTCTATGAACCAGCCTGTCTCGCCCAGTCGTGAGTATAAATAACTCCAAGTCTGCATTTCTTGAGCACTAATGCCCTGCTATTGCTGGGTTATGTGAAACCCTTTCTTATGTTGAACACAAGAAGCCCATGATTATTGGTACCACAGATTCTCACATTCTTAATCAGTTCCACCTGGCCAATAAACAGTAAAGCCAGGACAGCTTCTCTTCTGTGTGGGTTTTCTACTTTATGGGTAATAAAACTGTCCTCGGCGTGATTTAGGAATCCCTTTGATGCCTGCTAGTTTACTGTATTGGTATTTCAGGGGTGTTGGCAGTCGCTGGTGAGACTTCACTACTGGCATCCCTGAACTGTGGCCCTGAGGTCCTTTGGGTAAATCGTGGGGGAAACACAGCTGGGGATGCATTTCTTTTATTTAGATCCATGAAGGAAAATTTAGAAACGGTCATGTTTAAACAAGCAAGGTCAGGGGTGGTTAGATTTCTTTCAAACACAGAGAAAAGAAAGAAGAAAGCAAGGAGAGGAGAGGAGAGGAGAGGAGAGGAGAGGAGAGGAGAGGAGAGAGAGAGAGAGAGAGAGAGAAAGAGAGAGAGGAGAAGATGTGATTTCATGGGCTCCGTGAAAATTCTGCATGGTTTACTGGCAATAGTATTTTGTTAAAATAAAAATGTTGCTAGAAATCAAGCTCCTCGTCTGCAAGTTAAAGAAACGAAGCTGGGCTGATGAGAAGCTTTTCTGTATTAAATTAGCTCGTGTGTAGAAGTGCCCTCTGCAGACTCCAGGGAAGAGAGAAGTATCAGGCACCTCCTCTCAGCCTCTTCACAGCTCTGAGTTTGAGGCCTTTATATTTTCAGGGCATGGCTTTGATAGTGTGTTCATGTTTCTTGAGAGGGTGGTTGTTTTTATGTTTTTATTTTTTCTGACAGATTTGTGTAGGATATTTGAAGTGGGAAAGGCTAAATGGTGTAGGAGGTTAACTTGGATCAGATCTAAAGAGACAAGAAACTGAGGCATCTGCAAAAAGGGAATGCTTTGTGAACTTGTTGGTTGTCACTATTTATTTTGAAGTATTGCAACCCAATTACCCAATAACTGTCAAAAATGGAACTCCTTTGGACTTTGAAGTAGTTTTGTGATACACTGCCCTTCTTTGTATTAGCGCCTGGTTGCAAAACTATTCTTATCTTTATTGGAGTCACTTTTTGAATGGAATAAGTGCCATCAGCCTTATTACTAGTGTCAGCATCACATTTTAATAATAAGCAATATTAATTGGCCACAGCTTAAAGAGCTTAGGGAAAGTTCTATAATATATATAACAAGAAAGAACTCTCCTGTGAGTGCCTAGTACTCAAGACTTACTTATCAAATGTATAATTATGGCATCATTTATGTATGTTTTTAAAGATTAAATTTTCTCCTAAAATAATTTCCCCTCCAATCAGTTTAATGTACTTTAGTGAATATTTTAAAAGTATTTGTATAATTTTTAAAATCTCACTATAAAGATTTATGAATGTATTTTTCAGATGGTAAAATAAGCTACCGGAGATAACACAATATTTTAAGAATGAGCAGGGTGTGTGTGTGTGTGTGTGTGTGTGTGTGTGTGTGTGTGTAAGACCATCAGTAAACATGATCTGAGCACCTGTTATGCATGTGCTAGGTACTGTAATAAATTCTGGAACTTCAAAAATGAATAAGGCATAGTCCCTGTCCTTAAGAATTACACAGTTTGATGGGGTGATGGAATTTTAAATAAAAATGATAATAGAAAGTGATAGTACTAAAGTAGATACTAATTTTGCCTAGGGGAGTTGAGAAGGCTCCCTGAAGAGGTAACGTGTGAATTGAGTTTGAGTGAAGAACTAGGGTTTGGTAAGAGCATGGAAGAGAAGGACACTGCAGTTCAAAGGAGGTCTGCAAAGACATCATGGGGTGAAAGTGTGCAATGTGTGTGGGAAGAGCTGGAGTGCGGGAGACAAAAGCAAGGATCGAGAAATGTAATTCCTGCTCTCAGCCTAATTTTTACCTATTAGCTACTCTGACAAAAAGTTTAGGAGAGGAGGGTTGACATTTGTGATCCACGTTCAAATGCAGATAATTGAACATATTTTAGAGTGAAAAATACAGCCAAAATTCTAAACCAAAATGACAGAGCCTCTCTAGACAGTACCTCATGACCACATATCTAATTCTTTCAGAATGATTATGTCTGCTCCCGTGGATTCACTCCGCATGCATGCATTTATTAAGAATGCACACCTAGTCTTTTTTAAAGTATTTGAAATAAAAAAAGACTTTCTTAGTTTTATGCTTCTTGAGCACAATTAACATAGGAGTTTTTTACATTATATAAAGTCAACATTTTTAGCTGGGTTTAAAGGAGATAACGTATGCATTGCTAAAAGTGGTTTTCAGTAAATCCTAAAGTGAGAGGAAAAAGACTTTGTTTTATCTTCATTTTGGTCTATATGGAGTAAATATTTATAATACTTTGTCTCATGTGTTTTCCATGGAAATAAAATGTATTCAAATATTAATAAATAAGTGCGCCATCCTATTTGAAGCTTGGCAGATAGGAGGTGCTCTGTTACCTGCCCCACATCCTGCACACTTACCTCTTCTCACACTCGGGGCAGCCAAAAAGGGAAATATTAAAATATCATTTGAAATGTGTACGTTTTTTAACTTAAAATAACATGGAGTGAGATTTTTGGTTTAGGAAGTGCTATGGGAAACTGCTAAAGAATACCTGGCTGGACTATTAGAAGTTTCTTATTTCCTGTAGAATTACAATTTTCGGTAAAACATTTAAATTATGTGTTATATTATAGAAAAAAGGCCTATTTAAAAAGACAGATAAGTATTCATCCCTAAAAAAGAAGAAAATCTTGTCATATGCTAAGACATGGATGGACCTTGAGGATATTACGATAAAACAAAACAAAACAAGTACGACATGGTTCTACCTCCATGAGGTATCTAAAGTAGTCACACTCAGAGGAACAGAAAGTAGAATAGTGGCTGCCAGGGACTGAGGGAGGGTGGAAAGGGGAGTTGTTCAGTGGGTACAGTTTCAGTTTTGCAAGATGAGAAAGTTCTAGAGATCTTGTTGTACAATAGTGTGTATATAATCAATACTACTCTACTATGCACTTAAAAATGGTTAAGATAGTAAATGTTCTGTTAGAGTTTTTAATATAATACAAAGAGCAACAAAACAAAAACAAAAGGCATTCATTCTACTATGAAGCTTCACATTAAAACAGTAAATTTCAACCTAGCCAGTTTGACTCAGTAACTAGAGAGTCAGCTCACCGACTGAAGGGTCTCGGGTTCGATTCTGGTCAAGGGCATGCACCTTGGTTGCAGGCCAGTTGGGGCATATGCTGGAGGCAACCAGTTGATGATGTGTTTCCTTCACATCGATGTTTCTCTCCCTCTGTCTCTCCCCCTTCCTTCCACTCTCTCTAAAGATCAATGGCAAAACATTCTCTGGCAAGGATTAACAAAAAATAAATAAAAATTTTTAAAAAGTAAATTCAAGCCACAGCTATTTAAATTCTTGTAACATAGTGTGGACATAGCTTTTCTTGTTTTTGTTTTTTGTGGACACAGTTTTGAGGCTATTTCAGGGCACATACATTTTTATTTAAGTCCACTAAAATAAATTAACTAAAGATATGATGTGTGGGATTATACATGATATGAAACTTTGCTTTAATTATGTTGTTCATTTTGCAATGGAGTGCTTCACTACTTGTAGGTATTGTTCCTTGCCAAACGCATTGTTTCACATCTTTGGGTAGGAAATCATTTCCTTCTCCTGGAATCACACTTCACTGCTGCTGTCTTCATTTCATACCCAAGAAAGCCTTATCCTCCCTGCTTTGCATTGCTGCTGACCAGATGGGGAAAACCTGAAGTGAGGAACTAGAATGACTCGGACTCTGAGGAGCTCTGGGCATATGTCTGAGCATCGGTTCTTACTGCATGACTCCAGAGCAAGGAGAAACTGGTGAATAGATGGCCACAAGACCATCCCAAACAAACACCATATTTGTTGGTTTGTTCCTTTTTGTCAATTAGAGGATTGGGCTTGTTAAAACCAGAGTTGTCACTGTGATTGTATTTGCATGGGCTATGGGGTTTCCCGAGCCCCTGGCAGCATCCCTGGGTTTGATAGGGGTGATGGGCTGTTGAATGTGGAATAGTGCTCCCCCTGGAGTTATCAGTCAACCACTTCCAGAACTATCATGTTTTACCTGGACTGTCTGGATGACCTCAGATGTGTCAATAGCACTAAGCAGATAGGAAAATCACTTCTCTATCTCTTGTCAGAACTCTAGCTTGATCTTTAGGGTATTGTAACCAACTACAAGAATGGTTTCAGAAATGCTTAGCAGCTGACTAATAAATACCCTGTAATTCAAATAAAGAATTGTATAGTTCCTAACGACAAGGCCATGCCATCATTCAGACATGAACTTGACGCCTAATGGCTGTGTAACTTTGGATAAATAGTTTAAATTCTCTGAGGCTCAGGTTCTTCATCTGTAAAAGTGAAGAAGCAATGACATTTAATTATTGGGATGGTTGTAAAATTAAATGATCTTATTTTGCACCTTACACATAGTAAGTTCTCAATGATTGACAGCTGCAATGAAAAGGAATAATGATGGTGGCAGTTGGAACTCTTTTATTACAACACGGCTGCAAGTATTTCACTTTCTGACATTGTGGTATGCCCAGTGTCACCTGAGGGAAATCAGTATAGAATTCACTTTTCTTATGATAACCCCCACTACAAATATTAGATAAGGACCTGTCTGGAATAAAAGTTATGCTTGATATGAATCAAGGATCAGTTTGTCATTTCTTGTGACTCACCAAGTGAATCACTTGAGAAAATCCCATAAGTTATAATGACTTCCTTTGGAAAGGATGGATAAGGTAGGGTGTTTTAAATTTTATTTATTTATTTATTTATTTATTTACTTACTTATTTATTATCATTTGGTGTTTTAAGCAAATTCTTAAATGTATTCAAGTTCTGTGACTTGAGTTCATGGTAAATAACCAATATCTGGACGGGTTGTTTTAATCATTTTAATCTTCCTAATTTGTTCTCACAGTGAGTTTTTAAGGCTTTGCCTTCACAAAGGGGACCAGAGGATGAGTACCTTGAATGCACTGCGAGCTGATACAGAGGTCCTGGGCTGCATGTTACTGGCTAGCATGCATCTATCTCTTAAAGCTACCAGCACATGTAAGAACTAGTCAGAGAATTTCTGGAAGTGACTCCTTTGGAGCTGTTAGTCGCTGCTACATACCATTGCCCAGTCATTTCTCCTTTTTGAATTATCATTTTTTAATGTCCTTTTAAGGTCAAAAATGTTTTTCTATGGCAGTAGTGTCTAACGTAGATTTTTTTAAAAAACTCAATACTTTCACAAAATACTCATTAATATACAGTTATTTGAATCTAAACAATTTGTTAAAATACATATTCAGTAAGTCCTTATTTACATATAAATAAGATGAAAAGGGTAAACGGTATTTGTTAAATTACAGTGACATTTGATAAACTTCTCAGGTTATAGATGAGATATCCTGGGAACCAATTAATAAAACTTAAAGAAAATTAGATCATATGATGCCATTTTCTCCAAATTGTCCCCTTTTGCAGAATCTCATGTATCATGCCCCTGGCTTCACTGTATTCTCAGTTGTCCACCATTTCAGGTCCATTCTGGTAATTAGGCATACAAGGCACATGACTTAGGTCCTTGGAGCTTTAAGATCCTTAAAATATCTGAGTCCTGAAAACAAATCATGTGCTCCAAAATATGAAAAATAAAACTGTAAAACTAACATTGATAAGTATTTAATTAAATGTCTGCAGAACATAATATTAAGTCAATGTCCTTAATTGTTAAAATTAGTATTCATAAAATTTCCATGACATTTGGAAAGTCTGCAGTTTAGATTTTCCTTTTTGTAAAAATTTCTGAATATGCAAGATGCTTATTATAAAATATAACTAATTGTAAACTCACTGGGATGCCTAGTCAAAGAATTTCAGAAACAAAGCTATAAGAATCATTTTATAATTTTGTACTAATAAAAAGTAAAGTTTATGTGTGATTTGTATATATTTTAATATATTATATAGTAAGTATAATAAAATAATAGTTTATATAAATATATTTATTATGTAAAATTATTAATACAAATACATTAATAAATTAAAATATCAATATATATTACTATATTAAATTGTTGTAAACATATTAATAATTTAATGTATTTATATTAATAATCCTATGTAATAAAAGCATAATATGCAAATCGACCAAACAGCAGAATGACCAGTCAGCCAGGGGCAGAGCTGGTGAGCAGGTGGTGCCAGGCCAGCCAAGGCATGTGGCAGCAGGCAGAGGGAGGGGCTGGCGATCAGGAGCCGGTGCTGTACCCTGTTTGAACCACTCAGTCGCCTCCCACAGAGGGAGGCCAGACTGCTCCCCATGGGAAGCGGGCCTAAGCTATTAGTCGAATATCCCGAGGGCTCCCAGATTGCGAGAGGGTGCAGGCCTGGCTGAGGGACACCCCTCCCCTCGAGTTCATGAATTTTCATGTACTGGGCCTCTAGTTTATATATAATATACTATGCTACTATATTTATTTATTATTTATTAATTACAAGTATTATTAAATAATCATAAGGATAATAATAAAAATAACAAAGCTAACATTTATTGATACCTATGTAGCTAATATAATTCTAGGCTGTTGTCAATTAAGGATGTGCCATTTATCTTTTTTTCCCTTTACTTTATATCTAATTAGTCTCCCGTTTAACATTTTACCTGCAATTTTCTCTTAAGTCGATCTAATTATTCTTCTCTTCTTTGACACCTGCTTCTTCCCCAATCCAGCTTTCATTGCTCTTGACTGAACTACAGCAAAAGTCTTGCATCCCCTCCTATCTCCCCAGTTCACTCTCTATAGTGACCCTAAGTTGACATCCATTTAAAGCCCTTTACTATCTCCTCCTACTACTACTATGAAAAAGCACAAAATCCCAAACAACCTACAAATCTCAACCATTTTACAACCAGCCTTTATGCTCTGGCCAGAGAAAATGAATGTGTCATGTAGCCTACTGCTCACGGACCAGGAGAGATGGCAGGAGGCTTGCTCAGGAGGGAAGTAGAGTAAGATCTATGTAAAACCAGTCACTGTCAAGGAGGGGTTGAGAATTGTAGAGGGAAAGGAAGAAACACATGAGACATGATGACGCACACAAGGCCTGGCTCATGCTTTACACGCACAGTCTCATTTGATAACACTTGGAACAGCCTGTGAGGCTGACGCGATGACTGAGTGTGCGGATGAGGAAACTGACGTCCAGACAGGCTGGGTTGCCAGGACAGCACAGCTTGTGAACGTCAGAGTTGGGATTTGGAACTTGACTCTCATGCCAATGTTTTTCCACTCACCACCCCACCTGTCTTGCTGTTTGATCACCATAATAACCCCAGTTGCTTCAAGACACCAAGTATCTACCCAATAAATGATGGGTGAGTCCAATCAGTCCAATCCCAGGGTAAGTCACCTGTAGCTTAGGGGCTTCTCCTTTGAAACAAGCCACCCAGCGTCATCCTTAGAGTTGAGATGGTTCTTGTGGGGGCTGAATGACCTTTTCTACATCCTTCTATATGCACAACTATACTCTAGAGATGAGAGACCACACTACTATTTTACATTATAAATACGTCTGCTTTTCATATGTCTCTATACACACATTCTTCCAGCATGACTGCTATGAAGCATTGTTTTCTCACAGGCAAAATGAAGCAGTTCCCTGAGTACAATAATCAGTATATCCATGACTTTTAAAAGTACCTGGGTACGTTGTTCTGTTAGTTTTCATTAGCATATAGATAAAAATATTTCACAAGGTTCATTAGAGAGAGTCAGGGAACCTCTTGGAGGCTTGCCTGGCAGCTGCTTACCACCAGCCAACAAATTTCTCATGCAAAAACTTCTTCTCTAGGCAAAGGAGCAGATGAGCATCCAGGTGATAACCACATGTGTGAGATGGAGCGTCAGCCTCCATCAAAGGTCCTGGGAAACTCATCCATAATTCTGTTTTTCTTTGTTACTTTCTTTACACATGGCTTAAGAAAAATCTGTTTAAAGATATAACTGACACTTTTAGATCAGCTCTTGGACTAAAATAGAAACCAGTGATGGCTTCAAGCTGTCCTCCCAGCATTGTTTCAAATTGCTTTTTTTTTTTTAAAAAAAAATTGAATTTATTGGGCTGACATTGGCTCACAAAACCATATAGGTTTCAACTTACAACTCAACAAAATATCATCAACACACTGCATTCTACGCCCATTGCCCCAAGCAAAGTCTCTTTCCATCCCCATTCCCCCAGCCCTTTGCCCACCTCCACCTATTCCCCACCCCACTTTCTCCTGACTGTCACTACACTGTTGGTCTGTGTCTATGTGCTATGGGTGTGTGTGTGTGTGTGTATAATTTTAACTCAGTGGTTCTCAACCTGTGAGTCATGACCCCTTTGGCGGTCGAACAACCCTTTCACAGGGGCCGCCTAAGACCATCCTGCATATCAGATATTTACATTATGATTCATAACAGTAGCAAAATCACAGTTGTGAAGTAGCAACGAAAATAATTTTATGGTTGGGTCACAACAGGAGGAACTGTATTTAAAGGGCCAGAAGGTTGAGAACCACTGTTTTAACTAATCCCTTCACCTTCTTTCATCCAGTCCCCCCTTTCCTCGTCTGTCTGACAGCCGTCAGTCTGTTCCATGTATCTATGCCTCTGTTTCTATTTTGCTCATCAGTTTATTTTGTTCATTAGATTCCCCACATAAACGAGATCATATGGCATTAAGCTAACAAAGAATATTTATCTGCACAGTCTTTTATCTCCCTGTTAAAACTTTGTAACACAGACTGTTTTGATTATATTTCCTTTTCAATAAATCAGAATTCAGCAAATTAGAAATCTCATATCCTATTAAATATGAGAGTAGAGGAGTGTGGCTGCTTGGGAAGCACTGGCACATGACTGATGTAAAGGGAGGCCACAGCTCCTCTGTACGTTGCTTTTATTCCTGGACCTTACTTCGTCCACTCAAGTCAGGTACTGAGAGAACTTTTGGCTCATGATAGAGGATGGCCCCAAACTGGGCTCCTCTGGGATGGAGGAAAACATTTAAGTGGAAACGGGGGCTCTGCTGCCTAAGTCAGAACACATTCATGCCCCGACACTAAGGTGTGTGATGTTCTCTGGGCGAGTGCGTGCTGTAGGAGGTAGCATGGAGCAGGAAATGGCATACAGAGAAATAGTAATCTGGATGGAAGTCAGTTTTGCTATTTTCTAGAGTGTGACTTTGACTAAGTTTTCTGATCTCTTCATTCTTAGTTTTTGTCATCCATTCTCAGAGATATTTTTCATAGTATTAGTATAAAGATCAAATCAAACAAAGCACACGTATTAGTTTCCTAGGGTTGCCATAACAAACTATCACAAACTAGGCGGCTTAAAGAAACAGAAACTCATTCTCTCGTAGTTCTGGAAGCTGGACATCCACAATCAAGGAGCAGGGAGGGTCATGTTTCCTCTGAAGGCTCTAGGAAGTACCTTCCCTTACCTCTTCTGGTGGTGACCAGCAACCCTTGGCCCTGGCATTCCTGGGCTTGTGCTTATGCAACACCCATCTCTGCTCCTGCTGCACATGGCCTTCTGCCCTCGGTATCTGGGTGTCTCAAATCTTTCTCTCCTTTTAAGGATACTGGTCATTGGATTTAGAGCCCATCCTATTCCGTGTGATCTCATATTAACTTGAATGTAACTACAAAGGTCCCATTTCCAAATAAGGTCATAGGAACTGGTACTGAGGGTCAGGACGTCAGCGTAGCTTTTGGGGAGACACAATCTAGCCCACAAGGCTATGTAACATGTTTAGTACAGTGACCATATATCAGCACATTTCATAGCCTATTACATGTTCAGCCTCAGATGTGTGAAAAACACAACTCGCTGTTATTGGAAAGCTTCCTTTGGGTCGCATAGGAACCATTGTTGTGAGCACCAGTTTATTCATTTTTCCCCCTTCGTTACCATCCAGGGTTTTGTAGTCTTCTATTTCCACTTCTGAGACTTGCAAGGTGGGTCAGCACAGCTACTCTATCCGGCCAGTTTTGGAGCTCACTCCTGAGCACCTCTGACACCTTACTGGCCAGCCCTTGCCGGTGCAGCTCCAGGACAGGAATCTCAGAACCACACAAAAAACTTATTTCACTGTCTGATGGTCAGTATGTCCATCTATTTCTTAAGTTCAAATCTAGCTCCTTTCATTTTAGTCCCAGCCCCAGGTCTGTATGTGGGAGCAGTGTACGAGCAAGTCTAATTCCTCCTCCCCGTCTCAGCTTTTCACATATTCCAAGCCTGCTATCAGATACACCTGGTCCCTCATTGTTTCCCACTAATCAACCCAGTGTCTTTATCTGGGCTTTCTTGGAGATGTTTACACGTTCCCTCAACATTCTGGTTATGTTCTTGCTAAACTCTTCAATTTGTCTATGACAAATAGGATTATTTTCCTTGTCAGAACAAAAAGTGGTGTGGAATTCCTTGGAGGTTTTAGCTCTGAGGCAGGGTGATGAAATGGGTGCTGGCAGCGCTCCAAGACCAGAGAAAGCAGCAGAAGAGGCCGAGTCGTGGCGAGAGTCCTGCTGTTATCACAGCCTGAGAGGCGCTCAGGCCGGGCCCCTGCTGACCACTGCGCCTGGGAAGGGGACCGGGGCGCCCAGCGACTCCAGCCGTGTTTGTGGGTTGACTTCTATTTCAAGTAATGAAAATAAATGAAACATAGGAACTTTACAAAAATAAATGTTTACACTTGTGATCAAGTTATTTTATCTGGTTAGAAATGGACAGTATTATAAACAAAACGTTTAGAATCATACGGACTACATTTTCTCCACTGAAAAGAGTAGCACAGGCAAACCTGTTTTCTACTTGAATTCCTTATTTTTGTATTTTTTGTTTGCTAGTATTGCCTTGTAAGGAATTAATAAATTCACAATCGGGATACAGGGCCTGCGTGTAGTCAGGATTGTGACACAAACATAAACATAAAATACAGCCTGCAAGGGTGTAGTGCATAAAAAACACAGGACTGCTTATATCTGTCCTATGAAATATCTGGGTTAATTCAAAAATCAAATGCTATAATATGTAAAAACAACCTTAGCAGGTGATAGCAGACACTCACTGGGAATCACCGTGTGCCCGGCTCTGTTCTATAACTTTACATATGTTAACTCATCTAATCTTCACAACACTCCAATGTGGCACATGCGGATACTTTCAGCAATTTACAGAAGGAAAAACTGAAGCACGGATGGCTGAGTGACTAACGCAAAGTCATATGACTAGTTGATGGAAGAGCTAGGAGTCAATGCAGTCAGTGTACCTCAAGAATCTGTCCGTGCAACCACTATACTATACTGCCAGTCTTAACACATGCATGAACAGATAAAGTGGCCTATTCATGCAGTGTATTACAAAATGATATATTTCTCATGTGAATGGAAGTGTGGAAAGAGGCAAGGTTTTGTTCATTTTAGGGGATTTTATTTAGTTGATTATTTTTGTCTAAAGTCAGCAAGTTAGATATTAGATGGCCACACTAGAATAGGTCTAAAAATTAATTACTGGATTATATTCCAGGTGTGGAATATTAAGAAAGTTTTTGTCCTTGGATTTAGCTGTAAATATTTTTCTCTCATCTTTACATGTTTATTTATTTTTTTGGTGCCTCTTGAGAGATAAATAAAAAAGCACCATTAAAAAAATAATATAGAAAGTATATTCCACTAATCTGAAAGGTTGCTTGTATTCCTTGATGGATAGAGGGTTTACTTTCCTGATAAAACCAACATATTCATAATTTGCCTTAAATCCCCTTCTCATTTCTGACATTCCGATACTCACAGTCAGGCTACACTGCCGTGAATGATTATGAATTTATAACTTCTGCTCTGTACCGATGTGAAAAGGAAACTATTGTTAAAACTGGGCATCTCCCAAATTCTTCCAGTATTTATTTGCCTGACCTTGCTCTTTCAAGTCAGCAAGACTTTTGGTGGCTTTGCTAGATGAAGTAGCAGGTGATTGCCAGTGATGGATATCTTGTTCCAAATCTAATTGATTGCGGCACAGAAGCCTTTTATGTTTCTGTCCCATGACCACAAGGGAAGTAAGGTGATTATACTCTCTGCTCCCACAACATGTGGCAAGTCCGTGTTTGGGAACCACTGTCATTGGAGGTGGCTGGATAGATAGAGATTATAAGTAGAATTGTTTATTTTTCCCTTTTAACATTTTTTTTTGTAAAGGACGCTAAATTAGATATGAGGTTAATGGATTATGGTACATGCTATAAAAAACAATGTGATTATGAGCCCAGGCTCTAGAATTAGGTTCCTGGAGTTCAAATACATCTTTTATTGCTTCATAGCTATGTGCCCATAGGAATCTACTTAATAACTCCTCATTTACAAAACAGGGAGAGCAATAGTAGCCATTTTATGGTTCATTATTAGGATCATCAGTTAATCCTTATAAAACATGTAGAACAGTGACTGATACACAGTAAGCCCTCAATAAATGTTAGTGATTATCATTATTATCAGCAAATAATGCTATTATTTCTTCTTCCTTTTATGACGGGCAAACTCCCTATTCATTCTTGAATATCCCATTCATGAAGTCTTCTCTCCCAGCCATTTGTTCCTCCTTTGAACTTTCACATGAGATTGTCCACCACTTTCTATAATATGTTTGTATATTTTCTTCTTCATTAATATTTGAACTCTAAGATATCAGAAACTATTTAACTTTGGGAGAAAAATATTAGACAGCTGTGATCAGTAAGTAAATAAAAATCAAGAGTATGCTGAGATATAGTATGATCTTTGCTATATTTATTATCTATTCTTTATTCTAAGTATACTACCAAGACACAGCTCATTACCACAATCCATTATTGGCAAGAGCAAGGCAACTGATTTACCCTAAAGGAGGTTATAACAATCCGAGTAAAATAAAAAATATGGTTTTGTAATTATACTTAATCTGATAGCATGATAGGACACCATATAAATTGCAAAATTTTAATTTATTTCCCTACCTCTAATCTCAATCCTTTCTAATCATTTCTATTTCTTTAATAGGTTGTTCTTTCTAAAACACTGTTTTTCTGCTCCAACGCCTACAATGTTTCCTAATACCTAATAAAATTATAATAACTAAATTTTTGAGTGGTTATTTGGTACCAGGCACTATGCTAAACATTCTCATGCCTTATCTCACATAATAAGCACATATGTTTATTATAATAATATCCTCTTAGGAAGGAATCTTAATGAGAATAGGACCTTTGTCTTTTTAAGTCAAAACTAAATTATTTCTAGATTAATGCCTGATTAATGCTCTCAAAACATGAGTGAATGAATTAGATAGTATCATTATTCCTGTTTTATAAGTAAGAGAAATAAGAACCAGAGAATTTAATCCAGAAAATAAAAGGCGGAGTCAGGTTTTTAATGCGTGTAATCTGTCTGCCTCTTCTATAGGACAGGCGGCCTAATGACTCAACTCCACACTTGTCAGCCTACCCTGCAAGGGGCAGCAAATTCTGGTCCACCACAAGTTTTAGACAAGCTGCTTTCTCAGTTGTTTATTGAACTTGCCATACTCATTGAACTTGCCATTTACAGTGGCAAAGTGTTTGCCCTCTGTAGGTCGCCCTTGTTTTTTTTTTATTTAATTGTGTTGTAGGTACTGACCTTGTCCTTCCAAATAGATTTTAGCTTATAGAAGGCAGTGTGTTTTACTAGTATTTATTATTTCTCACTGGTCTAATTCAAATAGTTGAGCTTTACATTTAAAAACATTAAATATTCAGTAATTCAATGAATATTTATTGAGCACCTGGTATGTGCGCGCTTGGATATGGAGGTGAAAGTCATACACCTGAAAGACAGTGCCCTCATTTTCAAGAAACTCATATTGGAAGGTAGAAGATAAATAAGTAATAAGCAAATAGAATAAGACAGAGGTGGGGATAAGTATAATGAAGACAATTAAACTGAGGAAAGAGTGGGCAAGTAATGGGAGTTGGCAATGTTAGTTTGATGTTGGTGCTTGTGGGAGTGGCAGTGAGGGGAAACATTGCTGAGAAGACATAACTGGAAATGGGCTGGTAAGACTGAAAAGAGGAGGAAGGCAGCCACAAGACAATCTGGGGCACAGTGCTCTGGCTAGAGGCTGCCGGGGCTGACCAGCAGACCCTGAACGATGGATGAATGATTACTCTGACACATGTTTCTGTGAAAGAGAGGCTAAGGGGCTAGTTGGCATAAGTATCCAAAAAAGCCCTGATTGCCTGCCTCCTTAGGCTTTTATTGTAACAACAGCTTGAACTCAAATTGACTATTAGATACTATCAGAAGGGTAAGTATCCTTGAGAAAACACATGTGTCCTTTAAGCAAGGACATGTCTAAGTTAACACCCAGGGGCTCAGACTTGTTTGGAAAAGTCAAGGCAGGGCAGGTGCCTTTAGCCAATTCCTGTCCTATGGCTTCCCACATTTCCCCCTTTTTGTTTTGCTGGCTGTAGAAGACAGAGGGAGGTGGCGAAATTTCTGCTTTGGAACGGCGGGGTTCATGAAGCACATTCACTGCTCGAGTTCTGATTTTGTAGACTATAAGAAAAACAAAGAGAATTACAATGATAGCAATGGTTAGTCTAATTAAGAAGACAGGGTGCTTACAAGCATTAAATCTTGCCTTCTAGCAAGGTGTACGGGATAGGATTATAAAGGGGAAGGGTGGTGGGCAAACTTTTTGACTCGAGGGCCACAATGGGTTCTTAAACTGGACCGGAGGGCTGGAACAAAAGCATGGATGGAGTGTTTGTGTGAACTAATATAAATTCAAAGTAAACATCATTACATAAAAGGGTACGGTCTTTTTTTTTTAGTTTTATTCATTTCAAAAGGGCCGAATCCGGCCCGCGGGCTGTAGTTTGCCCACGGCTGGTAGGGTGAGGAATGTAGCTACATGCAGGCCTGAGGTCTGTAGACATCAGCTATTGTCAGGTGTTGAGATGATGTTGACTCCTGGTGGGTTGGTCTGACCATGCTTATCGGTTCTGCTTGCTGGATTCACAGCTGAGTCACTTCCCTAATTACTTCACATAGGCCTTGAAAAGAAAACTGTAAGAAAAACTTAACCCCATATTCACATGTAAGTATATGTGTTCTAAGATTTAAAATAATATGATTACTTTTTAGATTAATTTAGGTGATCTATTTATCAGATTAATTACTCAGTATATTTGTAATTTCTTTTAAGATTTTTAATAAACCTTCTATGACTTTTATAAACATTTTTATAACTTTTATAATTATTCTTAAGTATTCCTACTCTAATTTCCTTTCTTCCTGTTATATTCCTTTCTTTATATCCCTTCTCACAATTTTTACTTCCTCAACTCTAGTTCTTCTTTACTTATACAGACCCTCTGTAACTTATACATACCTTTTACAATTTAGGTATACTTTCTGTAACTTATATATACCTTTTGTAACTTACACATACCCTTTCAGTTTGTGTACTTCACTTTCTTTTTCCTTTATCTCTATACCTTCTATTACAGGAAAACTATGAATTTCTCCTAATAAGTTGTGATTAAAAGTTAGTTTTACACAGGTTCCTCTATTCCTAGCTTCAGAGCAGTTGGCGTGGTGAGAAGTATGTCTCAGAGTCTATCTCTCCTCTAGTTGGCCTATCCTCCTTGCTCTGCTCATGTCTGTCTAACTGCCTACTAGTACTATATCCCCCTCAAGGATCCTGGCTCTGAATTCTTTCAGGGAAAGGGGACGCCAGGTTTCTTCTGTAATTGCTTCATGCTGAGGCTGGTTAGAGGCTTCTCTCAGAGCCAAGAGGTCCTTGCTCTCTGTCAGAGGGACGGTGAGTCCTGAGCACAGAAGGAGGTGGCAATGGTGCCTAGAGGTGGTATTCCCTAGGTGTGAGTAGGGCTTGTAATCTGGTGGAGACAAACTGTGTTATAAAATTTAGTATAATTGGGCAAAAGCTAGAACAGTTTTTGATAATTTTCTGTTGAAATAATTTTCCTTCCTAAAATCACCTTTATTTTTTATTAAAGACTAATTTACTTACTTTATTAAATCTAGTTATAATTTGGCCTGATTGTTTGCATGAACATAATAAGAATAACAGTTGATTACATAGGCTATTTTTAAAAAAATATGCTTTGCTGGAATCTCATGAGAAAGTTTACTCTAGGGGCCAAGAAGCCAAGTTACACAGTTGCCACCAGGCTCTGCCTGCAATACCTACAATTTGAATTGGGGTGCATTTCTTAAGCTGAGGTCCCTACAGGTGTCTTGAGGTTTCTTTCATGCCAGCTCTCAGGAAAGTAACCTTCGTTGCTTACCTGGAAAGATTGCCATGAACCACGTGACTAAGCTAGGTACCAGGTTATTTATCCAGGGGGCTTATTGGCTTCAAAGTCAGTCTTTATTCCTTAGAGCTTTCTGGTGACATCCAGAGTCCTGGCATGTCTCTCTTTCAGACATGATATTCTAGTAAAGTTTTGGTTAATAAAACTTTTATGAAGAAATCAGATTCTTATTTGATTCATGCAAACGAACACATTGCTATGAGAACAATAATTACTAAAACCATAATTATTTTCAATTCATTTAGTCCTATAATTAAATTCTTTTTCTCCTGATTTTTCTTTCCAGTATTTCTATAAATCCAGATACCCTATAGAGTAATATAAATGACATGGAATCTTGTCCTTTTACAAAACACAATATTTCACAATATTATAACTTATAACAATTAGTTATAAATGAAAGCATATTAGAATCTATTTAATATGCACATATAAATAGAATGTAATTATTATTTTCTTATTTGACAGAGTTTCTCATATACCTTAAGTATAAAATTTTACTTTATGAGGAAAGAAAGCAAATCTTAAAATTTAAGCCCTGGGAAAGTAGTCAAATACATTATATTATTATATATATTATTATTATTATTATTAAACGGTATTAAGTAAACTATTCATTTAAAGTAATCAACTTCCTGATTAACGTAACATAACTATTTTAATACTATATATATATAAAACCTTTGTTTCCTAGGAAAATACAGGAAAAACCTTTTATTCTTTACTTTCAGAAATAGGCTTTTTTTTTCCAATGGAAAATATACTTACATTCTTGAGAAGCATAACAGTGATAGTGAATTTCTTAGCTGAGAAACATTTCCCTCAAACTTGGAAATCCCAAGCAGGCTCCAGTGACTTACAGTGCAGTTACTTTCATTTTCTTACATTTTGTTTTCCAGGGTTCCCTGGCATCTCATTGCAGTTCCTAGCTCCTCACATGGGGCACCACTTTGACAGAACTGACCAGCAGACCCTGAATGATGGATGAATGATTATTCTGACACATGTTTCTGTGAAAGAGAGGCTAAGGGGCTAGTTGGCATAAAGAGCCAAAAAGCCCCGATTGCCTGTCTCCTTAGGCTTTTATTGTAACAACAGCTTGAACTCAAATGAACTATTAGATACTATCAGCAGGGTAAGTATCCTTGAGAAAGCACATGTTTCCTTTAATCAAGGACATGTCTAAGTAGTCACCAGGGGGCTCAGACTTGTTTGGAAAAGTCAAGGCAGGGGCAGGTGCCTTCAGCCAACTCCTGTCCTATGCCTCTCGATAAGAGGCAACAACAAATGGAAAAATGAGAACAAGGTTGGCATGTCTGAGGAAGGAGGGCCTGCATGCTTGGGTCATTGCGCTTGATGGAGCAGACATAGGCAATGGCCAGATTATGTAGTACATTGTTGGCCAGAAAAAGAAGCTTTGTATTTATTTAAAGCATACTGAACCCCAACAAAAAGATGCTAAACAACAGAGATAAACACCTGCTTTATATTTTAAAAGATTAATCTATTAATAAAGTAATTGCATGTGGAGCAACGGGGACTCTCATTACTGGTGGGACTGCAAAATGGTACAGCTCTTTTGGAAGACAGTTTGGCAGGTTCTTGTAAAACTAAACATACTCTCACTACATTATTGAGCAATCATACTCCTTGTTATTTACTCAGAAAAGCTGAAAACTTATGTCAACACAAAAAACTGCTCGCTGATGTTTATTCGTAATTGCCAAAACTTGGAAGCAACTAAGACATCCTTCAATAGGTGAATGGATAAATTGTGGTACATCTAAACAATGGAATATTATTCAGTGTTAAAAAGAAATAAACTATCCAGCCATGAAGAGACATGCAGCTACCTTAAATGTATTGTATTAAGTGAAAGAAGTCAATTTGAAAAGGCTACATTCTGTATGATTCACTATATGGCATTTTGGAAAAGTCAATACTATGGAGAAGTAAAAAGATCAATGGTTGCCAGGAGTTGGGAGTTGAGGGAGGGATGAATAGGTGAGACATTGAGGACTTTTAGGCCATGAAAATACTGTTTGATATTATAATAGTGGATGCATGTCATTCATTACACATTTGTTCAAACCCATATGATGTACAACACCAAGTGTGAGCCCTACTGTAAACTATGGGCTTTGTACGACAATGATGTGTTAGTGCAGATTCATTGATTGTAACAAATGTACCACCCTGGAAGGAAATGCTGATAACTGGAGAGGGAATTCATATGTGGAAGTAGGAGATATATGGGATATCTCTGTACCTTCCTCTCAATATATTTGTAAACCTAAAACTTCTCTAAAAATATAAAGCCTTAACAAAACAAATGTAGTCAAATAAAAGGGAAAGAATGAAGAATTCTTAGTAAGCTCTTGTAGTAATCCAGAAGAGAAATGGCACAAAAGTATTCCAAGACAGAAGTAATAGAGATGGAGAGGGAAAAATTAAATAGGATGTATTTAAGAGGAAGAGCCAGTAGAATTTACTGATGTATTGTGTGAAAGGTGATGAAAAGAGAAAAATTATAGGTGATTCCTAGATTTCTGGCCCGAGATCTGGGCAGACAATGGAGCCATTTACTGATGAGGGGATGCCTTGGGACAGGACAGAGGATAGAGAAATTAAGTGGATCAAGGTATTAAAGAGACAGATCATAAGTACTCATTTAGTTCCTTACTTATTCACCACCATGATCCACAAAGGATTTGAAGCATCTTTCAATGGGAACATGCGTTTATAATAATGATAAAGTAGATGTAAAAAATAAGAAGGGAACCATAAGCAGATGTAGAAAGTCAAATGCAGGGCATAAAAAATATATGATTAGCCTCTCAATAGTTACTGTTATCCAGCCTCAGATTTGGTCTGAGGGAAAAGGGAGTTTTGGTCAGTTAGTTAATTTTCATTATCAGACCAGAGGAAGCAAACCATGGCTTAGGAGAAGGAAACTTTTTCGGACTTTGAATTTTAAAAGAAATTCTTCACAACAAAGTTCAGAGGAGGTGGACTGAAAATGCAGTGTGAGAATTCTGATTTAATTTCAGTCAAGAACATTTAGTATATTTAAGGCCATACTAAACAGACATAAATGCTTATAAGTCAAACTTTTGAATAGCACCTATACCTAAGGAATGCCTGGTCTTTATGGTCACTAAGTTCAGATTCTCCTTAAGGGCTCTCCTGAATGATACTGACAGTCTTCAGTAGGGGGACCCAGCTACAGTTGTTAGCCATTATTATTCACTGAGGGCTCTGAATAGTACACTGACCAATAGACTACACTAACTACTACTTACTGTGTACTGTGAACTGGTAAAGGTTTTGGTTTTTCTGTTAACTCCCAGAGTGACTTGGGATCCAAATTTCAAAGGCAAACTACTACTATGCTGTTTTTTCTCTCCTTCAGGATTTTATTTCCTCCCTCACACCTCCCCCCCCCTGCCTCCAAAGAAGTTATTTCCAGTATCATCAGGGATAAGCTCTTTGCAGGATCCTATGAAGGGACATTTGTTGATAAAGAGTGCATACTCCTACAATTTTACACAGATAAGGTTATTTTGAATTTGGGTCAATGTCCCAAGATATACATATTTATTTAAACATATGGCTCACCTAGTAATTAATACAATTTGTGGGAGCAAGTCTCTGTTCTTTTACATAAATTTATGCAAGAATTTTATGTACAATCTGTGGTTAAGGATAAAGTCAATAGTAATTTGAACATGAGAATATCCCTTTAAGATGTACTAAAGATGTAGAAAGATAACTTTATAGCAAAGAAATCTGCTCAAAGTTCTATTGAAATTGTATATTCACAACAAAATACTTAATGAAATAGCATAAATATTTTAAAGTGTTACCTTTCTCTGTGTATGTGATGGAAATAGAAAAAATCATGATGGGAGAGCTCTACAAAATTCGTGGAAATATAAAATTAAGTTTCATGTCACTTAAAATTCAAGATATTAAACATTTAAGGTAGGTGAGGCAAATCCTACATAATAAAAGGTTAATATGTAAATTGTCCCCTTGACCGAGAGTTTGGCCAGGGGGCGGGGCTGGCCAGCCAACCACCTGTGGCCCCTCCCCCCAGCTGGCCTGGCCCGATTGGCCCCTATCGGGGCTGGCCGGCTAGACCCCACCCATACACAAATTCGTGCACTGGGCCTCTAGTATTTTATAAAATTGTCTTAGTCTATTTGGGCTACTATAACAAAAATACTGAGTGCTTACATAACAAACATTCATTTCTGACTTTCTGGAAGCTGGGAGGTTCAAGATCAAGACTCTGGCAGTTTTGGTGTCTGGTGAGGGCCTGCTTCCTGGTTCATAGACAGCAGTCTTCTGTCTGTGTCCTCACATGGCAGAAGGGGTGAGAGAGCTGTTTTTGGGTCCCTTTAATAAGGGCACTAGTTACATTCATAAGGGCTGTGTCCTCATGACCTAATCACATCCCAAAGATCCTGCCTCAAAATACTATCACATTGGGGATTGGATTTCAACATAAGAATTTGTGGGTTATACAAACATTTAGTTTATAGCACTACTAGAACATGCAGGTTTGTAAAATTAGTACCAAAAATAATAAAGGTGTTAGTTTGCCAAGTAGAGATAAGTACTTTCAAAGCAAGGTAATTCTATAGAAGTCAGAGGCAGTTTTGAATTTTTGATTAAGATCATGGAATAATAAAAATTATAGCATACTGATTTTATAAAACCCTTGTCATTGGATAATCTAAAAGTATATTGACAAATATTATCTCATTTTTTTCCTGTTGTGGCATGTCAAATATTCAATACTTTAAAATCATAAAATACATAATTATTGAGTATTAATTTAACTAATTAGCCACCTATGTGTAAGGCCCTGTGTTAGAAATGGCAAAGATGATTTGCAGTCCAGCTGGGAGATAGTTGAAATATTTTTTATGTCCTTGCATTCCAAAAACTTGGAAATATATGTAAGTATGAGTGCTTTTATCAATGGTTTTTAATCTGTAAAATGTGTGACCTTTCAATGTACATATGGAGTTGTTTTCAATTTAGAAAAAGGTTATTATATTTTTAATTATTGCTTTGGTCCCGTTTTTATTGAGCTTTGTGTTCCAGCACACTGTTACTTTTTTACAAATTTTCCATGAACAATAGAATACAGTCTGGCTCTCACATTATTCTCTATGTTCATGATTATTTTTGACTATTGGAGGCTTACCTTTCAAATTTTAATTAGCTCTCTCTAAATGCAATGACTTCTTTTTCCCTGAAAAAGCTTTTCTTTTTCTACTTAAAAAAAAAAAAGATTTGAATTTTTAAAATAAATGTTGATTTTACTATGGCTTTTTGAAAGATAAATTTAATACTCCTGAATTTTGTTCTGTTCAAGAATAATCATCAATAGTAAGTTTTCTCAATTTATTGTATTTAAAATGTGTAATAAGAAATAAATTAGGGCATACAAGCATATGCCATTTATCTTTATATATTGTAAAATTACCCTTTATCATGTTAAAATCTCACTTTTCTAAATGATTTATCTGATTTTTATCTCTATTATTTCTGGTGTTAATTTTGGAACACCTAAAATTATTCTGCATTTGCCTCATTTTTATATGTTTATCTTTTTCAGATGTCTATGATACTTTTTAAAGGTATATTCCTTGTAAACAGTATCTAGTTGAATTTTTTTATTCAATTCAAAAGTATTTTAACATGAACTGATTATCCATCATATGCCTGCAAATTAAAAAAAAAAAATAACTGGCATATATTCCTGTCATATTTTCCTTTCCTTTCAATTTTTTATATTTCCCTTTTTGTTGTTTCTTATACATTTTTATTCATCTATTTATGTTTTATTTGCCTATATGTTCTCTGCTCTTTTGGAAAGTATAATTTTTAAAAGTGGTTTCCTTTAAATTATCCAAAGTTATGATTGATCTCTATTCAGCTCATTTTCAAATTTGAGTGTCCTTATTTGAGGGATGGTGTTTAATACACTTTTGCTCTCTTATCTTTTCCTTCTACCTCTTTTTTAAGATAACATGGAATTTTAGATGAAGATAATTTTTATAATATTGCATAATTTTTCCAATATACATCTATTTTCATGAACAGAATTATATTGATGTTTAAAGTCTCAACTCAGGATCTCCTCCCTTCTTTTCTACTCTTATTTAATAAAATATGTTATTATCTTGTCTGGACTTAATTATTCCTTCCTCTTTGAATCTGCAACATGTGTTTTTTCCTGGCATGTTTCCTCTTTGTATTGTAATTATTACTTGAGATTTGTATCTCCTCAGTCAATGGTGAACACTTGCTTGTAAGAACCACCTTTTTACTCTGTATTCAAGGACACAGTATGATGTCTAATGTTTAATAGAAGCTCAATAATATTTGGTAAAGAAGTGAAGGTGCAAATGAGCATGGGATGTCTGTATGAAATATGTAACTTTATTTTTGGAACTCTATATAGATTTTGTTATTTTAAAAGTAATAAGAAGGGGTTATGAATTAAAGTTTTTAATGTGACCTTTTGTCAACTTCTAGAAAATCTTCAATTGCTTAGATCCCATATAACAATTATATGAATACAAGCTAACTAGTTACTGTGAAGGGCTAGAGTCTGAGAGGTACAGTCCTTGCTATTAAAGGGTGAGTACTCATTCACTGAATGCTCAGTATGTTCAGCCTTTACTAGGTGCCTACCATATGCCAGACACTAGCATGTAATTTATCCTCTCAGAGTTAGAAAGGATTCTAAGATGATATTATAAACTTTGAAAACTGCTCTACAATTGAGCACTTTTAATATGTTGATAAGTTTATTAAGGTCCAGAGGGTGAACTCCAAAAATATTTAAGTGACTCACACAAATTTTTAATTTAATTTTCCAATCTTCAGCCTTGGGATTTGCCCAAAAATGTGAGTCCATTTTGTCTAAAATAATTTAGTCATGCATCCTACATACAAAACATATTGATACACACTATGGAGGAGTCCTCTAAACTTCAGAGGTTTAATATTGTTGGACATAGGCCACATATCCTGCTCTCAGGTTTATATTGATTTTACACAGGAATTCACATAAATTCTTAGCATATATTTATTCTGATTGAAATTTTTTCTTTTCTACTAGATTAGGGGTGAGATATGGATGTAAGGAATTTCAGGTGATTTAGATTTGGGTTTAATATGTTGAGTTCATTTTCGAATGGAGCTCAAAACAAGTGAGATGTTTTCTAAGCAAATCAAGCATGACGCTTGTGTCCTTTGATACCCTGTGCTCCAGTTTCAAACACAGTGCAGCTGCTCCTGCTGCCCCATCACTGAGAGCAAGAACTCCCTCCCTAAAGTTATTCGTGTTACTGATGCCATTTATGATTCTGGACATACTGCTCATTGGCAATGTCCTTGTTTATTCTTAAGAAAATGAAAAATCATTAACCTCTAGGACACATCCAAATGACATTACAAAGTTTTAAACTTATGTTTCTCAAAATTAATAGAACATTTTCATAAGAACAATCTCATTGTAAGTATTAGTAATGTATCTGATCGTTGTAAGTCCAAGTATTAAATTGAAATATCAGCAAAAGTTATATGTATAAAATTAAGAAATAGGCTCATGAGCTCACATCATCTTATTTATTATGCAAGTTACTTATAATATCTTAATGAAAAATGAAGCTTCATGATAAAGAGAAAGAGAAGAAGAAATGACTACCAGGAAAAATAGTGGAAAATAGATTTTCTCATCTATGTTTTTACAGATCTTCAACTTCAGTGGTATCAGTTGACCCCTCTCCCCTTACTCCTCCCTACCAAATTATAAGGCTTTGAAATTCTACTCTCCTAAAAGAAAGAGGTGATACCCTCTGCTTACATGCTTCCTTAGCTAGGTGAGATGGGTTTTTCTTTCTCTCTTTTGTTCACATCCTAAGTCTTAAAAATATGGAGAGATACTGGAGTTTTCACAGTCATTTGCTTGCCTTAAAAATTTCCTAACTCACACTTTCGTATATCAAATTAAAAGTTTTCTTTTTTATTATAAACATATGTGAGGGAGTTTCAAGTTACATGGCGAATAATATGTTAAATGTGGAAAGCTCCTTTACTTTCTCCTTCATAAGAGAATACTGTAAGGCTATAAGGAAATATCTTGCTGATAGGAAATGGTTAAAACTGTGCTTGCAATTCTTTTCTTCTCCTGAACTCAAAGGATAGGGCTCCGAGGGGAGGAGGCCCTTTTTCTGGTTTTGTTCTCGCCAATATTTAGTAAAAAGCTTAGCCTAAGAAGATGGTAAATGTTGAATGAATATTTTTTCTCACAGTTTCATTCAAGAATGAAGTGGTTGGGAGGAATGTTAAAGAATTTTATAGTGGGCTCCTTGCACAGTATTGAATTCTGTCTTCCTATAAGAAATTATTTTCATACCCAGAGATAGTATATCTCTTTGTTGATAACAAAATACCTACATTTATATATGCAATTTAAAAAACAAAATTGGAAGCTATAACAAATAAATATACTTTTTCAACTTCTGCTTCCAAGCAAGATGGAGTAACAGTGGCTGCATTTACCATCCCATGTGAAATCACTAGAAAATAAGATGAAATATATGAGAAACACATCGGGCAAAGATGGATGATGATCCTTGAGAAATGCGAAATGTGAGTGCTAAGATTTCCTCAGCCCACTGATATTGTCAACAAGAATATGAAAGACTTGAAAAATATTATCAACCAATTGACTTAGTTGATATTTACAGAATACTCTCCCCCCAAAACAAGAGAATAACATTCTTTTCAAGTGCACAGAGACATTTACCAAAATAGACCATATTCTGGGCCACAATCTCAGTACATTTAGAAAATTATCTGGAAAATCCCCAAATATGTGGAAATGAAATAACAGGCTTCTAAATAATTTATGGGTCAAAGAAAAAATAAAAAGTGAAATTAGAAATTATTTTGGATTGAATAAAAATGAAAATAGAACATATCAAAATTAAATGCGACCACTTAAGAAAAAAGAAGAGCAACTTTAAGCCCAAAGTAAGCAGAAGGAAGGAAAAAAAAAAGATCACAGTGGGATTCCATTGTAATAGGAAACAGAAAGACAAGAGAGAAAAATAAATGAAAGCAAAACTTGGTTCTTTGAAAAGACCAATAAAATTAATAAATCTCTCATCCTAGTAATTAAGAAAAAAAGAGAAAATACATAGATTACCTATCTCAAGAATAAGAGAAATGATGTGACTACAATGCCTACAAATATCAAATGGATAACTTTTTAGGAATAAATTCAACATCTTAAATGATATGGACAAATTCCTTGTAGGACACAAACTGCCAAAGCTCACTCAAGAAGTAGATAACTCGGATCACCCTATACTTGTTAAAGAAATTAAATTTGCAGTTAAAATTTTCTCTACAAAGGAAACTCCAGGCTCTTCTGGCTTACCTAATGATCTCTACCAAACATTTAAGGATGAAATATTGCAATTTTAAAAAAATTCTTCCAGAAAATGTAAGAAAAGAGAATAGTTTCTAACTTGTTCATTGATAGTACTATTATACTGATTCCAAAACCAACAGAGGAAAGAAAATTATAAATCATTACTTCTCAAGAGCATGGATGCAAATATTCTAAAAAAATTTAAGCAAATCAAATCTAACAATTTATGAAAAGTATAGTACATCATCACTAAATAGAGCTTAGCCAAGAAATGCAGTGCTGGTTTAACATGTAAAATCAATTAATGTAATTTATTTATTAACTAACAATAACATAATAATCTTGATAGATGCATAAAAAGGGGTTTTAAAAATAGAAATTCAACTCCTGATAAAAAAATTCTTACTAAACTAGGCATCGAAGGGATTGTTCTCAACTGGCTAAAGGGCATCTAAGAAAAACCTTTGGCTGATCTCGTAATGGTCAAATACTGAATGTGTTTTCTCTAGGATAAGGAACAATACAAATATTCCCACTATTCTTATATTCAGTCCTGACCTAGTTTCTAGCCAATGCAAAAAGCAAGGGGGAAAAAAGGAAAGACAGATAAATTGTAAAGGAGGAGGTAAAATTGTCTTTATTCACAGATGACATGCTTGTCAGTGTAGACAGTTTGATGGAATCTGATGGAATCTACCAAAAAGCTACTTGAATTAATAATAATTCTGGTAAGATGGTAGCATATAAAGTCAATACCCTAAAATAAACTGTATTTCTGTGCAAAATCAGAGATTGAAATTAAGAAAATGCCAATTATAATAGCATAAAATAGGAAATTTATTTTGAAGACCAAATATGAAATGTATTAACTCCGTAAAAGAAGCCATAGGTATGAGTCTACAGGAGCTGAGCATGGCTGTTGATGACAGGACATTGTGGATACCACTAATTCATATAACCTCCAGGAGTCAGAGCCAACGCAATACATGTGACACTTGAAATAGGCATAAGTCTAATAATAATGTATATGGTATGTTCACTAAAATTACATACTAATGATAAAAGAAGGGGGGAAAAAGACATATAAATAAAGATACCATGTGAATGGGCCAGAAGACTCACTATTGTTGACATGTCAATTCTCAAATTGACAAGTGGAGTCCCAGTCAACATTCCAATAGACTGCTTTAAAAAAAATAAATTGATAAACAGTTTCTAAAATTTTATGGAAATGTAAAGGATCTAGACTTTTTGAAACAACTTTGTAAAAGAACAAAGTTGGTAGACTTAAACTACCTGATTTCAAGACTTATTCTGAAGTTACAATAACCAAGGCATTGGCATTGGTATCAGGATAAATATAGATCAATGGAACAGAATAGAGTACGAAAATAGACCCACACATATGTGATTAATTAATTTTCAATAAGGCCAGGCAGTGGAGAAAAGATAATTTTTTAAACAAATAGCATTGCAGTAACTGGCTATTCATATGCCAAAAAAACAAACAAACAAACAAAAAAACCCCACCAAACTTTGACCCCCCCATGCTTTTCTCTGATAATAAATTCAACATATTTTATCTTTTTTATCAAGGTGTAGTTGACAAAATACATTGTGATATATTTAAAGTATGCAATAGGATTTGATATACGCATACATTGTGAAAGTATTCCCACCATTGATTTAACACACATTTTTATTTATCTCACATATTTACCTTTTTTGGTTGTTGATGGTGATGCTGAAAACACTAAAAAGTTCTAATATCTTAAACTATTTCAATTATAGAATACAGGATTATCAACATTAGTCAACATACCACCACTCCCTATCTCCCCATCTCCCTCCTCCTGGCATCCACCATTCTACTCTTGTTTAGTTTCCATATATGAATGATACCATGCAGCATTTGTAAAAACTAGCTCATTTTCCTTAGCATAATGCCCTCCAGGATATCCACACACACAACACATCCATATCCACCCACTCACCCCATTCTACTAGGTAAATAACTCATCTCTGTTTCATGAAGATTGTTTTCTGGAGATTTGTCTTGTTCCTTTGGAACATATTTCCTTGTTTCTTCCGTTTCTGTCTGCTTGTGACTCTGTGTTGATTTCTGCATATCAGATAAAGGGGAGATGAGCCTTGTCAATGAGCCTGGCCAGAATTCCTGATTGTCTCTCAAATCATTGTGATTTCCTGAGCCGCTGTCTTTGTTTGTAGTGCTCTCTGTAGTTAGGGTGTCCCCAAATGGGGGATTGCAGTCAGTACCTCCATAAACAATGCAAATGGTTTAGAGACTTGACCTTCAGGTAGCACCCGGGAAACTATGCAATCCAACCCCTTCCAGGGAGGACTGGGAGATGGGCATTACCCCTGCTTCCACTGTGCTGAGCCTGAGTGTGTAGTCACAGGGTGTGCCTTGGCACCCTTTTAAAAACTGCTTTTATTTTTGCTGTAATCCTGTGGGATTTGCGAATGCAAGCCCTGTTGGCTATTAGACCTAGGCGATCAGGGGCACGTTCCTCAGATGGAGGCCTTCAAAGTTGGGGTGCTAGATATATGTGGTCCACACCCTTAGCTCTTCAGGAGTTGGAGGTTCTCTCTGGATTGTGTGGTGCTGTGCCGGCTGGGGTTTATGGCAATACTGTGTCTCAGCCTTTCCTACTCATTGTAATGTAGGTATTTTCTCCGTTGCTGGATGAATCGTTCCACAAGTTGTTGTTGTGTTGTTTTTTCCTCAGAGGAAACTTCCCTGTGTGTAGATGTGCATTCAGTGTGTTCATGGGAGGAGGAAAATTCAGGAGCCTACTATGGTTCAGAGTTTATCCTTTTAGGCTGATTTATTTTTCGGCAGGAAACACAGTGAGGTAAATGCAACTGTCATACTTCCATCATCTGTGAATGAATGAACTTGAGTTGGAAATGTGCTGTGGGATGGATATGTCAATCCTCCAGCAGTTTTAGAGACATGTCTAGGTAGAGTAGGTTCTGACAATGGAAAGCTCTCCTAGGAATACTTACAAAGTGAGACTTCATTTTTGCATCAGCCTCTACACAATTTCTAAAATATTTTAAACCAGATTTTATAGTATTTTGATTTTTACGTGAAGAATAACTTCAAGTATATATCAAGGTGAATTCACTCATGAGTCCCCCTACATATCCCACCATGTGGCTTGTTAGAAATCATTGAGGTACTTGGTACCAGAACCTCAGAGAGGATGCCTTGGCATGCATTTCATGCAACCACCTGTGTTTTCTAGGAAGATCCTTGCCTTTTGGATTTGAGATCATAAGAAGGAACTCACTGTGGTGAGCATCCTTTTCAGAAGCTGCATTGTCCTATTGTAAAATTTTCAAATTTTGTATTTGTCAATAACAAACTTGCTAAAAAGAAAGAAGATGGCTGACATTTACAGAAAGGACGTTTTCCTGTGTTTCCCAACCGCCCCCCCCCCCCCCAAGATTTAATTCTGTTGAAATAGAGCAGCATGTGTAACTGTGCTTTCAGCCATTCATCTAAGTAAACTTTCACAATTGTACAACATGGAGATCAGAGTACACATCTTCAAAGCTAATTAAATCAATGTGATGAGTTCCTGCAGCTGCTTGCTTTTTGTCTATGGCTTTCAATGTGTAAACCAAATGTGTTGTGTTGGGATAATTAACCTCTTGCTTTTGCCACCACCCCAACTCTCTCTCCTTTACAGATCTTTACATAGTTACCATCAAGTGCAATTTTATCTATTCTTGCTCTATATTATCATCTACACTTAAAATATTTTGAAGAATCTGTTTGTTAGACAAACATTTTTCCCTGAATAGTGTTTTATCTACTTTGCTACAATACTCGCTTAATTCATGCATAGAAAATGGAATGTCTTTTCTGCTGAAACTATGAGCCTGAAGAATGCAATTTCTATGGCATTGTTAATTGTTTTTGTATTAGTTATCAATGGCCCAACTTTAAATATTGAATGTATGCTTATTATTTTATTATTTCCACAATATCCTATAAGACATTATCATCGTCAATTATCAAAGGAGGAGACTAAGGTAACAAAGGTAGAGTGATTTCTGGGCAGAGATAACTGAGATTAACATTTAATTCCTTTGTTTGTTTTTTTAAACCTTAGCTTTCTTTGTACTCAAGCAGAATATTAGCTTCAGAAAATAATTGGGGTCTTTTCATTGAGAGAATAAACTACATTCTATTGGCTTTAAATAATTCCTTTCTATATTTACTAGCCAGGTATCTCTGAGCAAATTATAGTCAAGTTTGTTTTTTTTTTCCTTTTTTGCTAACAAAGTGATTGCTTTCCTTACAGCAAGAGAATGAAGTTTGGCTCAGCTTGACTTATTTCTTTCAGAAGTAAACAGATTCTTCAGCTATGAACATGTAGCACTCAGCTTCTTCACTCCTGTCCTGAAAGTAGGGCAGTCAGAAAACCCCATGTAAGTAACTAAAGATGGAGTAACTTACATGTGATAAGTAGAAGATAAATTCTTACCCAACTATTTTGGGTAATTTCTCCTTATTCTTTTAAAGGGGCATTGCCCCCAAACCATGCATACATACCACATTATGTATACACGTGTGCATACAGAGAAACTTGCAAACGATAGAGTTGGGGTGGAAGTAGCAGCCTTAAGTTTCATGGAAGTGTTTTCTATTTCAGAGCAGAGAAGTCCCCCTTTTTAAAAACCATCTGGCTCCTATTAGTGCAGGTTCTGCTGTCAGCATTGACTTAAGTTGGGGGAGGCTACGCCTATGTCACCCTAGGGAGGATCATTATTCAGTGGCTGGAGTGGTTTAAGTTTTAATGTATCTACTAGGACAAAAGGGTAACACAAATAAATGTTTTTGAGTTAGAGAAGATTCATTTTCAGAGTTTAATCATAGTCACTGGAGTACAGCTCCCTTGTTCATTTCCATCACAGTGGAAGCTGAAGCTTTCTAGTAGACTGGCACAACAGCATAAGGCAGGCATTTGACCAATGACATGGCGACTGGAGAACATCACACTTTAAAAATTTTTATTCAGATTCTCTGTTTTGTCAGAGTTGGCACATTTGGTAGTTCCCTTTCCATCATTACAAGAAATAATATAGTGTGGTAAGAAAGAACTTGGACTCTGAAAACAGACCACAATGGTTTGAATCCTAGCTCTGCCACTTACCCACGGCATGATCTTGAACAAGTCATTTTACCTATCTGTGCCTGAGAATCCTCATTTGTAAAATAGAGGCCTTAATAACAGTACTTAATTGTGCTTGTGAGGATTAAATGAGGTAAAATACATTTAATGCTTAGATAGTGCCTGATACATAGTTAGTTCACTGTTATTTCATTATAATGGAGTATATAAAATGACTTCAATGTTCTCTTTGAAATGCATTTAATGATATTTCACAGAAGAAATTTTGATTTATTAATAATCATTGTTAGAGTTACAAAGTATTTTCTATCTATATAGTTAAAAAGACATGCACATTCTTCTTAAGGCAACTCCAGTAATTGGAATTTTTGAAACCAAGAAGGAACTAAAGTTACTTTATAACTAGACCCATTGGGGTTAGATGCAAATTTATTACAAGTTCTTTTGGAAAATTCAACTTCCTCTCTTTTAGTTAGTTATTCTCTTCATACTGTGAAGAGAATATTCCCTCAGGGGGTAGAGAGAACTTTAATCACTATTTCCTCCATTGCCTTGCCTCAATTTTATTTGATCAGATTAAATCTCCTGGGAATCTCAGTCAATCTCTCTCTTTCTCTATCTCCTGTTCCCCCTCTCTCACCTTCTCTTCCTGCTCTGTCCGTCTGTCCTATCCTTTCTTCTCCCCCGTTCAGCTACCTATAATGCTCTTTATTTTGCTTAGTAGCTTTACTCATTTACTCATCCAGTAAGACTCAGCCCAATTTTCATCTCCGACATTAAATCTTTCCCTAATCTTTCAAAAGGTATTGGCTTTTCCCTTCTCTGTGTTCTCATTGGGCTGTGCATATTATGATTTCTAATAGAATAATTATTATTTACTATGTTTATTTACCATGCTTGACTGTTAGTTTTTTGATGACATCAACCATGTCTTTTGACATTTTTCTTTTGCTAATATCTAGCATAGTGCTCACTATACATTAGGTGGTCAGTGTATATTTATTGTATAAACTGACTAGGTAGAATGTATGCATCAGGATTTGGGCAGAGTTATTCCTAGCTAGAACTGCAGAAGGTCTCTGCCTAGTAAATGTTAGTTCGGATGCTAAGTAACCCAGTCCCTTCTATTTGTCTTTACAACTGGCTTGCTGCTGGCATCTGTAATTCTTTAGTAGTCATCACTTAAAGGTCTTGGTACATTTTAAGCTAGTTAAGGTATTATCTTGTCTAGGATTAATAATAAGTAACAAACCAACAAGCCTATTAGCACGGATTAGCTTATCTGAGAGTGAAGAGATTGATAGGCAGAAATGGTGAATTGTGATGGCAACAGGGCCTAGGTGTATGGTTTTAGTGGGGGCATGGATCAGTGTGACCTGTGACACTGAAAACTTTGTGCCTAGGAGTTGGCCAACTTAACTTACGTTACAATTCAGCTGAGGTGTTGCCTGACTGAGTCATAAGACCCAGAAAAGAGCGAGCTCCAGGTGGACACTCTGCTGGTGCCTGAGTGCAGCTCTCCTCCCTTAAGAGGGGGAAAACCTACCTCCTTGTGTTAGAGCTCACTGGGCTCACTGCGGTTATGCAGAGCATGGCACAGCCTATGCTTAGCAAAACAAATAAGGTTGAATAAAATAAATTTCAATAATTCAATCCAAGGCAGACCTCTGCCTTGCCATTCCTTGAATCTTTGCTCAGTAGAGTTGCTCAGAAAGTTAATCCATCCACACGCAATTCATCACATGTGTTTATATTTCACAACGTTACAGAGATGGAAATTATTGGCTTTACAGACCCTGTCTGTCTAACTATTAAATCATTTGCAGACTGTCAAACAGTGTTCATTATGGAGGGGTCGGAAGGTCCCAGAACTCCACTGCCCCCATTTCCTCCACTGGAAAAATCTGTTGATATATGAAAAATAGGTATTTAAATAAGCTGAGTTTTCAGCAATGACTGCAGGCATTTTCTGCCATATGTGCAGCTGGGTAGGGTACCTCAGAAACAACTTTGGAGCCAGATTTACACAGTATTTAAAATATTCTCTGGCTAGAAAGGCACATTTGTAATTCTATGAACAGTCTTAAATAATTACTCTCTCTGTCCATGGCCAGTTCTAGTAGAATGACCTGCAGTACCTTCTGATTTACCCATCCATTTCCACTGATAGGAACAGCCGCGCCAAGACTGTCTTTACCTCTATTGGATCTGATACATCACAGCAAGAATTAATTTTTATTATTCCACTTCTTTTACTTTTCTACACGTACAATGGCTACTACATCAAATTAAGTCCTCCGTTTAATTTTGTAGTTCAAGACTGGTTTTCAACACTGTAGACTACCCTTTAAGTCATATCCTGACTTGTATGCTCTATTCTACCCCAATAGCAATTACTCATACTCCTCTTATCTCACTTTTCCTAGAATTAACTTATTGTGACCCTTTGAATCCTATTTTCATATCTAGAAATTCCTTCCTCTTTATCTCAGCCAATGTTTCCTTCTTTCCTATAAGACTTTGTTTCTGGGGCACTGATGAGAATAACCTTTGTCTTTTCAGTATTTAATATATTTTGTGTGTGTCTTAAAAATTGCAACATAATCAACTAAATCAATCAATTGATCAATTGTTTATTGATCATAATGTTCTTATTCTGTGGTAAGCACTGTAAAGATTATAAAATAATTGTAAAAGATAGTTCTTTGCCCTTAATTGAGATAAAATTGTGATTTAAAATACACTATTAGGAGGTCCTAATGTAAGGTGACAGGAGAAGACTTGACTTTGGGTGGTGGGAACATGGTGCAATATACAGATATTGTAACATAGAAACCCACACCTTAAACCTATATGTTCATGTTGACTAAGGTCACTCCAATCAATTTAATAAATAAATATTTTTAAGACCACACAATAACATAATACAATACTAAATACTATGATATAGAGTCATAAAAGATGACACTCTCAAGGGTTCAAGAACACCGCTTTAAACCATCATACCATGTGTTCCTCCCTTAGACAGCCTATCCATGGCTACCCCTCCTGCTTCTAGTTTTCTGACCTGTCCAATATGAAAGCTTTTAGCCACATGTGGCTATGGAGCACTTGAAATGTTACCAGTGTGACTGAGGAACAGACATTTAATTCTTTTTGATTTAAATTTAGATTTAAAAAACGAATATTCCGATCAATTACTAGAAAACTTTTACAGATGTTTGGAACACAATTTGGATCTGTGAATTTACTTTTCCAAATGTACATTTTATAAATATAAAAACAGATAAAATATTACCTGTGGAAATTTAGCATCCAAATTGAGATGTGCTATAAGTGTAAAATTCACAATGGATTATAAAGACATAGTGTGATGAAAAGAATCTAAAATATCTTAGATTGCATGTCTAAAATATATTGATTGCATTTTGGCATGATAATATTTTGTATATTGGGTTAAATAAAATATATCCTTAAAATTTATTTTCTTTGTTGTTTTACTTTTTAAAACATGACTACTAGAAAAATTTAAATTACACATGTGAATTGCAGTGTGTTTCTATTGGGTGGTACGAATCTGGAGCCCAGGAGCAGTTAGCTACTCCAGTGATGTTCTTGTCACCCAGAATTCTAGTGCATTTCAGCTGTTCTTACCACATCAAACTACAGTTTGAGGTTGTGTTTGAAAACATAGTCCTGTGCTATATTGCCATGTGCTGTTGGAGTGATATTTGGACCTCTGTTTATTAATCCTCACCTGAGGATATTTTTTCCATTAATTTTTTTTTTTTAAAGAGAGAATGGAAGGGAGTGGGAGAGAAAGAGAGAGAAACATGAGACACATTGAGACACATCGATTGGTTGCCTTCTGCCCATGCCCCAACGAGGGCCAGGGATTGAGCCTGTAACAGAGGTAGTGCCCTTGACTGAAATCAAACCCATAACCCTTCAGTCTGCAGACCATGTTCTAATCTCTATGAAAAACCAGTTAGGGCTGGACCTCTGTTTATATGGCCCATTACAAATGGATATACAGTATAACTTCACCTTGATGTTTGTCCTTTTATGCAAATATTTTTATTCTTTCTCCTCCACTCCCCTTGTGTATTTGCTATAATGGCCTTAGTCTGCATACTAGATTGTCTTCTCCTTCGCCAATGTTGTGTGAGAAAATGAGTTCATTTTTAACTGTAGCTTCTTGTCACAATCCTTCTTGTTGCAGTTCTGGAAAGAGTTTATTGTAGTTTTTAACCTTCTTTTTTTTTTTTTTTAAGAAGCTGACTTTAAAAATAAATTCCAGTTTTCAGTTGAACCTCTTCAAAAAAATCTGTCCCAACTCAATAAGAAAATGCTGGATTTGTAGTTTTTGGCTTTGAGCCTTTCTTTCCTGGCCCCTCCCTGTTGTGTTCCAGGTAAACTAGAGGATAATAGGAGCTCTGGGGGAAACCACTAAGGCGGTTTCCAAGTGCATGAATCCATGCAAAATAGTCAGTGTTGTGCTCAAGATGCTTAGTGTGCATGAGGCCCAGGGGCCCTATCTTTTTTAATTCTTATGGTCTGAAATCTCTTATATGTGGTTTTTTAAAGTCATGTGTTCTTCACAACAGAGTCTTCATTATTCATCAGATTTAGGTTCAGAGTAGCATTTTCCCTAGGCAATTCCTCTCTCCTTTGGGAGATGAAGTCCAGGATACTTGTCTTATTTAACATTCTGCATTGATTGACCATAATTGGATATCCACCTTTACTCCAGCACCCTAACCCTAGCCCATCCTGGTCTCTTTCCTTCCTGGCTCTCCTACTATTAATTATTTATACCACATTCTCATTCAGCTCTTCGTGATTTTTATTTAAGAGTGATAACAATATTTAGTGTGATTGAGAGTTGTGAAACTGTAATAATAATAGTAGTTGTTGATATGTATATAGTGCTTAGCATTTGCTAGGCATTGTTCTAAGCAATTTGTATGCATCCACACATTGCACCTTCTCTTAATAACCTATGAAATAAGTACTGTTATTATCTCATTTCACTGGAAGAGAGGCTGAGGTACAGGGAAAGCTAAGCAATTTGTCCAAGACTGTACAGCCAATAAGTGCTAGGGTGTAAACCAAACTATCTAACCTTCATGTGTTTATTTATGTATTGAGCTAAATTGTTTTGAATACTTTGTCTCAAGCAGATAACATAGATTTTCTCATTTAATCTTCACAACAACAAATGGGGAAAGTGACATTAGAGGGTAATAGAACAAAAAGGATTTTGCAAGTGAAAGATTCCATTTGGACATATAGCAATTACTCATGAATCATTAGTTTTGACCAAAAGTCAGGCATGCAGGTGAATTCTAGTTCACTCCCTGTGTTTTGTAAATAAAGTTTTATTGTTTCACAGTCACACTCATTCATATGTAGATTATCTCTGGTTGCTTTTGCATTATAGTGGAAAAACTGAGTAGTTATGGCAGAGACTATCTGGCCCCAAAGCCTAAAATATTTTACTTCAGACTCTTTATGGAAAAGTTTTTCAACCCCTGTTCTGCACCACACCTAAAGAGTAAATAGATTCTGCAATTAATGTTAAGTTCTTACAGTAAGGGGAGTGATTATTTACTACTGCCTGCCCAAACCACAACTTCATTTTATTTATTTTAAAAATTAGTTTTTATTTTTACTATTGACACTATTACAGGTATCCCCTATTATCCCCTTTTACCCATCATCACCCAGCCCCCATTCACCCTCCCTCTGGCATCACTACACTGCTCTCTGTGTCCATGGGAGGTATAATTGACATATAGTATTATATTAGTTTTAGGTATACAACATAACTATTTGGTATTTGTAAACATTGCAAAATGATCACAGTTGCTAAGTCTAGTTAGCATGCATCTGTCAGCATGCATAGTTACAAAATCTTTTTTTTTCTAATGAGAACTTTTAAAATCTATTCTCTTAGTAACTTTCAAGTATGCAATACAATGTTATTAACTATAACCACCATTATTTACATTCATCCCATGACTTAATTTATTTTAGGACTGGAAATTTGTACCTTCTGACCCTCTTTTACCCATCTCGCCCATCCCTCACATCCATTTCTGGCAACCACCAAACTGTTCTTTATATCTATGAGCTTGGCCAACCTACTATTTTCTTAAAAGTTCCCTTTATTTTCCCCAAGAAGAGATTGGAGCTTTATGAAGAACTAATAGTTTTTTTCATTTCCTGTGGTTCAAATCAGTATAACAGCCCTTCATCCTATTGATTCATTCTTTGGCAGGTGTCATGCTGCTTGATTCAATTGATATGTTCTTGAAAAGCTTATGTAAATCAACGTTTGGAACACTGAAACACATTTTCTGTTCATTTATATTACTGGAGGCCCAGTGCACAAAATTCATGCATGGGGGTGGGGTGGGGAGGTCTCTCAGCCCAGCCTGCACCCTCTCCAATCTGGGACCCCTTGGAGGATGTCCGACTGCCAGTTTAGTCCTGATCCCAAAACCAGCAGTCAGACATCCCTCTCAAAATCTGGAGCCGCTGGCTCCTAACTGCTCACCTGCCTGCCTGCCTGATCATCCCTAACTGCTCCCCCTGCTGGCCTGATCACCCCTAACCGCTCCTCCCTGCCAGCCTGATTGCCCCTAACTGCTCTGCCTGCCTGCCTGCCTGATCATCCCTAACCACCTCTGCCTCGTCCCCACCACCATGGCTTTGTCCAGAAGGACGTCTGGAAGGACGTCCAAAAGACATCTGGTCTATCCAGTCTAATTAGCATATTACCCTTTTATTAGTATAGATAATTTGTGCAATGCTTCACCCACTTGAAAGGATCTATAACTCTTCATACAATGATGTGTGCTTGCTCTTTCACATTTGTGTCTCACCACCTCCCCCATACTTGCACTGATGTTTCTATACAGTTGTCATTGTTCTATAGAAAGAGTTGTATCCCAATCTGAAAGCTATGCTTTAAAAAAATACAACACAACAAAACAAAGCACATGTATAAGGTTTCATAATGGATACTTTTCTCCAATTAAAATACTTGAGCTATTAAAATTTAGTTTTATGAATTTTCTTAAATTGTACTATTTAAGTTCTTACTGTAAGAACTTAACATTAATTGCAGAATCTATTTACTCTTTAGGTGTGGTGCAGAACAGGGGTTGAAAAACTTTTCCATAAAGAGCAATGCACAGCTATTGTTAACAACAATGAGTATTTATGGGCTACCTATATTATGCCAACCATGGTATTGGGTAGCACTGGTGATTTTTATTATTATTAAAAGATGCCACACAATGGTAATGCTATAAAAACTCATCCTCCTCATGAATATTAAAAATAACAATAAATTACATGAATGCTTACTATGTGCTGGTACTTCTCTACATGCCTAGCATGAATGATTTAATCATCCCAACTATCCTAAAAATTCAGTTCTATTACTGTCCCCATCTTGCACTGTATACTTTGCAATGATTTCTTTGTAATGTGTATTTTACACTAATGGAGGAAAAATGTCAATCCACTTCTACATAAATAGTATATAAAACAGGAGATTAATTGATGGGTTTATTTATTTTTCAGTGAGTTATAATGCTATATGTAAGAGTTATTATACTTTTTTAAGGTATCATGATATATCTAAAATACAAAGAGTTCCATGAGTAAAGGATAACATTTGGGATACTAGAAGTTATCTATTTAAGATCAGAAAATTGAAAAATGTGAGATGAAAACTAAATATGTACGGACTATTCATTTATTCATTCATTATTTAGCATTTTTTATTGAATATTTACTATAGTCCATTCCTTCATGGATCTTATATTTATAAAGAGGGAGATATTCAACAAATATGTAAACATATTATTCAATTGAAGATTGTGAAAAGGGCTCCAAGCAGCATAAAGAGGTTGGTGATGTACAGAATAATTAATTATATAGGTTGGTTCTGAGAGAATTTAAGCTTATAACTTAAGAATAAAAAATTGAAATGGTGTGGAAGGGAGTGGCATATTTAGGTAGAAGGAGTAACATTTTCAGAGACTATGAGACAGGAAAGAGCTTTACTTTAAACTCATTGGCCCATGGGTTTTCCCCTAGGGGAAAGTTCTGTGACCCATCCACCTGCTTACTTCTGCTGGCCCCTACTAGCAAAACCACACATTTATTACAATATCTCCATCATCAGAAAAATTAGCCATTATTTTAGTTGCATTTAAAGTTAATTATAAAAGTGATATTAGTGTAGAAAATGTCTTTTTAAAAATTCTCAAACCTTTGTAGTAACATGAATGTGTACCATTAGCAGGTCCCAGAGACTGAAGGTGAGGCTGCCCTGCTGCAGTGGCTGCAGTCCTGGCTCATCAAGTCAATTCCCAGCTCAGTTGTTTGCTGGCTCTGTGCGTTTAGGCAGTGTAAGTAACTTCTCCGAGTTTTACTTTATTACCATAACAGAGAGGAAAAAGCATATACTTAGATATTAATTGACTAAAATATTTTGAAGTAGCCTGGCATTATGGTTTGCACAAAGTAGATATCCAAATATCTATACTAATAAAAAGGTAATATGCAAATTGGTCATGACACCCTGTCACAACCAGATATGCTAATTAGTCATGACCAGAATGCAAATTGACCACAACACAATAATAAGAGAGGGATATGCTAATTAGCCCTGATATGCTAATTAGTCACGACCAGTATGCCAATTGACCATCACTCCAACGCACAAGATGGCCGCCCCAATGTGGTCAAAGATGGCTGCCCCCATGTGGCCACAAGATGGCTTCCACAAGATGGCCTGCAAGGGAGGGCAGTTGTGGGCAATCAGGCCAGCAGGGGAGGGAAGTTAGGGGTGACTGGGCCAGCAGGGGAGAGCAGTTGGGGGTGACCAGGCCACCAGGGGAAGGACACTTGGGGCAACCAGGCCGGCAGGGGAGGGCAGTTGGGGTGATCAGGCCAGCAGGGGAGGGCAGTTAGGGGTGACCAGGCCAGCAGGGGAGGGCAGTTGGGGATGATCGGGCTGGCAGGGGAGCAGTTAGGCATCGATCAGGCTGGCAGGGGAGTGGTTAGGGCAGGGGTGGGAAAACTTTTTGACTCGAGGGCCACAATGGGTTCTTAAACTGGACTAGAGGGCCGGAACAAAAGCATGGATGGAGTGTTTGTGTGAACTAATATAAATTCAAAGTAAACATCATTACATAAAAGGGTACGGTCTTTTTTTTTTTTTTTTTTTTTAGTTTTATTCATTTCAAATGGGCCGAATCCGGCCCGCGGGCCATAGTTTGCCCATGGCTGGGTTAGGGGGTGATCAGGCTGGCAGGCAGAAGCGGTTAGGGGCAATCAGGCAGGCAGGCAGGTGTGTGGTTGGGAGCCAGAAGTCCTGGATTGTGAGAGGAATGTCTGACTGCCTGTTTAGGCCTGATCCCAAAGGGATCCCACAAGGATCTGGCCTACACGGGCAGTCGGACATATCTCGAGGGGTCCCAGATTGGAGAGGGTGCAGGCTGGGCTGAGGAACACCCCCCAGTGCACAAATTTCATGCACTGGGCCTCTAGTTACTTATAATATGACAGATCTTTTATATGTGTTAATGATAGCAATGACCCATATTTATTGAGAACTTACTGCATATCAGGTGCTCTTCAGGAACTTTCAGTGTTCTTAACTCATTTTATCTTCACAACAACCCTATTGGAGTAGAAACTACTTTACGTATTTCCAAATTTCACATTTGAGAAACCTAAGCCTCAGATCACACATCTTGCCCATGATTACGAGCCAGTAAATAGCAGAGCTAGGATTCAAACAAAGCTGTCTGGCTTTGGAGCTTCTGCCTTAAATATGTTTTCTCATTTAGAAAGAAATCCCGGAAAACTGACCCTTGTCAGTTTCTCAGTAAGTAGCACAATGCAATGAGTACTTGGGGGTGAAATCTGAAGCTAAAACAACTTGCTTGCTTCACACAGAGTGAGGCATTCTATTTGTCAGTGACCTCTGCAACAGGTTAAGGAGAGTTTTCAGAAACAATATACCTACCTCTCCCCAAATAAAGAAAGAAAGAAATGAGACAAATTGGCTGTTAAGGTATAAAGCCTGTTATAATAAAGGGTCCTGCATGGGAATCACATAAAGATTTTACACAGCAATTTATTGTCAAACAGATAACAGCATGTAAATTTCCCAGAACCAACCTGGTGTCACTGGGAAATCACACTCCGGAGACCCAGCCATTGTAGACAGTCCCAAAGCAGCTCAATCATCAAGACTTCTATCGATCAATAACCCTCACCCTTGCTGCACTAAAAAACATCTTCTTCAACAGAGAGAGTTTCAGGGAGCCGCAAAAGCACAGTGGGAGTATTAGGGCAGGTGGGCTTTTGCATGTATGTATGCTGTTTTCACAAGGTCATTGCTGTATAGCTATATCATGATTTAGTTTTGATATTCCAATATAACGTGAAATGGTAGGATATCCAAATACATGTTAATGTCTTCTCTTTTCCTGGGTGAATAGGATGCTTGTCATACTTTCCTCAGATCATTAGAGGAGAGATAAGTTACTGGAATGTGTTGGTTTTGGGAAGTGGTCTGTTTCTATACTGACTCTTATAGTGCCCCTGGCCTTGGTTTCTTCATCTGTACATTTAAATATTAGTAATAAGTACTTCATAATTAAAAAAATTATTGATTTCAGAGAGGAAGAGAGAGAGAGAGATACAAACAATGATGAGAGAGAATCACTGATAGGCTGCCTCCTGCACACCTCCTACTGGGGATCGAGCCCGCAACCCTGGCATGTGCCCCAACAGGGAATTGAACCATGACCTCCTGGTTCATAGGTCAGTGCTCAGCCACTGAGCCACACTGACTGGGCCAGCACTTAATAATTTAAAGATTAATAACAAACACTTCATAAATGAGATGTTACGTTGACCCTCCAATGTATACATCTGAGCTACTTACCTGATAAAAGTATGACTGAGTTTTGTTTCATTAACAATGCATTCCAAGTCAAGTTAGATGATTGGTCATCTTTATTATATAACACAAAAGAAGCAAGCAAATTCTTTTTTATTTAATGAAAACATTAAAAAGTTTATAAACTATTATTGCCGGTCATATGGGATAGTGTTTGAAATATTATACAACATGTTTAAAGACATATGAACTGAGGATAAATTTTAGACTGTTTTCATCTCATTGTTGAGTATTGATTAGGAAGCCATTAAGAAGCAAAGGGGGTTTTGGGGCGGGGGTTCGTGGGTGAGTGGGAAGAGATCAACCAAAGAACTTGTGTGCATAGATGCATAACCCATGGACACAGACAATAGGGTAGTGAGGGCCTAGGGTGGGGGGTGGGGGCAGGTTATAAGGGGTCAATGAGAGATTAAAGGGGACATGTGTAGTACTTTCAACAATAAAGATTAAAAAAAGAGAAAGAACTTTGAGTACTTATCACATGGCAGATTCTTTACATACATCTAATTCATATAAGTTTGGCAATAGCTATAATATCATTTTTATCCCCATAATACAGATGAGGTTATTGAGACTCAGACTATTAGCTAGTTGAACTTAACAAAGGCATTAATTAAGTAGAATAGAGATTGGAACCTACCACCTCTTGATTTTATTTGTTTTGGAGAGATCTTGGCATAATCTAGTTGCTTAAATAATAATCAACTATTCTAATGGTTACATAATTGGCATTTGAATAACTTGATTATGATGTGGTTGATTTGGTCCAGGGTATACATACTAGATGCTTATTTTTAAGACAGGGCCTATAACCACAGATGGTTTTATTGATTTGAGTGGTTAATATAGCCAAAAAAAAAAGCAAAACAAAAAAGCCCTTTGGGACAGTTTATAACTGAATTTAGAACTGGATGATATGTCATATCTAGACTAAATATTTATATTTAGATAATAGTATTGTGATAGTAAATTATATACACTATTCAGTAAAACACAACTGATGAATTTCCTAGTAAACATAATCGAATATAACATTAAATTGTATTATGATGGCAATGGAGATTATGTAAAATCAATTAGATATACACATTGAAATATTTATGGGTAAAATAATATGCTATCAGCTATTTGCTATAAATTATTCTAGCAAATAAATAAACAAAAAAACAAAAAATAAAAAAAGTGGGTTGGATGGAAGAAACAAGATTGGTGAAAAATTGTTACAGTTGAGGGTTCATGGGAATTTATTTTTTGTAAATATGTGAAAACTTATACAATAAAGAGTTTAGAAAAGCAATAAGCTCATCATATATGTATGAGGATTAGACTGAGAGACAAGATAAGTTTGATTACTCTGGATATGTGTTCAGGAACTATTTAGTATATGTGTTTCAAATAATTAGTATAGTGATATAAAGGTATGCATTTCAGAGATATGTAATAGTGTATATTCATGACCAAAAGATACCTGGCTTTAGAATTACATTTAAATTCAAATTTTTATTCCCCTGAAGATAGTATAATTTAGCTTTAATACAAATCTTATGTTTTCACTGAATCTTAATTACAAGTAATATTTGCACTCAAATAAGATTTAGATTCTAAAGGTTGATGGCATATTGCTTCCTTTATGTTATTAACACTTCATAATTTTTTTCTTTTGTTAATAATTTAAAATATGTCATCAAAACAATTATATACTACACTCCGCTAAATCTCATGTAATTGGAGATAGTAAAATGATATTTACTATATAACTTTAGTTTTAACGTACAAGAAAGTAAAGTTTTTTAGTTTTATGCTTTTAAAGTATGCAGACCTCGTATGCATATATGCATATCCTATGGACACAGACAATAGGGTGGGGGAGGCCTGGGGCAGGCTGGAGGGGGTCAGTGGGGATCAAACCCCAAACCTAGGTATGTGCCCTGACTGGGAATGGAACTGGCAATCTTTCAGTGCACAGGACGATGTTCAAACAACTGAGCCACTCCAGCTGAGCTGTGTATTTTTAAGCCACATCACAAAACTTCAAAGGACTTGCAAGTTGGAGGTGTGTTGCCTTAGGAGCTCCAATCCCAAGGTGTGTATATATTTACTCTTGTCTCCTCTTATCAGTGATGACCTGGTAGAGAATTTTGAGGCAATGTCAGAATGTGACTTCTTATGCACATTTATGTTTCAACTTGATTTGAATATCATGGCCAATATGGCATTCTATGGAACAGTAGGAACATAGATACTTTTGAAAGGGGTGTGGATCTTCACTGTTTTTAAATTGCCCCTCTGCAGAGACTTACCTTCATTTCTAGAAATTCATTTATAGCATATGTATTTGTTTACTCTAAAAGAGACTTGGTCATTGCCTTTAAGCAATGTACAAACGATGAGAGAAAATTATAAAGCAAAAATCCATTGGTGCAACAGTATCTAGGATCAACAGCTAGTTGGCATCACCTACACCACCAATTCTCCAATTTACTATGGAAATGAGGGGAAAGACTTGCGTCAGAACTGGAATTTAAATGACATTTTCCATTTCCTATACCAATTATGTAAAAAAATGCACCTGTTCTAAAATTTGCTTTTCTTTTCTTTATTGGTAAAGACAAATATCTGAAAGAGAAAAGGTTGTATCAAAAATGAAACCATCCTTTGTAGACTGAAATTCTATTAGACTCTACATAGTTTGCTTCTTAATACTGAGAGTTTTATTGTCCCAAAACTTGGACTCAGAAATTAACCCCAAAATAAATGAAAATGTAGGACAAAATATGCTAAATGAGCTTTTCAGTGAGGACACATATGTAATAACTTAATCAACAAAGAAATAAATAAATAAAAAAGCCTGTCAGTGGTTAAAGAAGAGAATCTCTGAGTTTGGATTTTACTTTAGTCCTTTGTATTATAGTTAATATGAGAAGAAAAAAGAGAGAGAGGCAGAGAAGTCTTCTTGCTGGCAAATTGAGCTCCTTGGGGAAAACGCAGAGTGGAGAGACCAATTTAGTCAGAGGAAATTATAATGCACCAATCACGATGATTGATCCTGCACGAGCAGAAGGCACATGGAAACAATTTAAATGTTGTCCGTGAAACGACTGCTTTCAGACTTAATGGCATTTTATTTATCAGGATTACTGCTTTCAGAGGCACTGTAGAGATTCTGTCATTGCAAGAAGCAACAGGAGGTTTGGTACATTCTTCCTTGGGATTTAAGGTGAGAAATGTAGAGAAAGGCGGAGGCCATCTCTACATTGTGAAAATTTTCTCCTTAAGCTCCTGTATTCAATGCATATTCAAACAGTCCATTTGAGTGAGTTTTGAAGAGTTTGAAAAAGGCATTTTATTTAGTGCCCACCCCCCCCTACTATTTATTCTTTTTTTTTTTTTTTAAAGCTAACTCAGTTTCCATCAGGGATGGAGGAATTCATTCAGGTGGGCTGTCTTTATAAAACCTAAGAAGCCTGGCAGGGGTGGCTCAGTGGTTGAACCTCGACCTATGAACCAGGAGGACAGGGTTTGATTCCAGGTTGGGGCACATGCCTAGGTTGTGGCTTGGTCCCTGGTGGGGAGGCGTGCAGGGGGCAGCTGATCAATGATTCTCTCTCATCCTTGATGTTTCTATCTTTCTCTCCCTCTCCCTTCCTCTCTGAAATCAATAAAAATATTAAAAAGAGGGGAAAAAAAAACCTAAAGAAAAGATCATTATCACCATTATGTGTGTTTTGCATAGAAATACTGCCTCTGTTTTAAAGTATGACACTTTCTTGGAGTCACTTGAAGGTAAGACAACATACATATGTACATACATTATTTTTTTTCTTAGATGTATGGATGAAAAAGTAAAACTATTTCAAGGTAGTGACATTTTCAAGCAAATTCTTATGATCAATTTATTGCTTTCATTTAAGGTAGGTTTTTCCTCAATGTTGGTATTTTATTTTGGGGGGACAAAAAGTAATGTTCTTTTTTAATGATGACATTTAGTAAAGGTATTATCTGATTCTCCAAGGTCATTTGGGGAGTTATGGCTCAAGCAGAAAATTTTCAGTATTATGCTAGACTGATTTTGATTGTGAAGATTGTCAGAAACCTGTGAGTGATTGAAAGGGAGGAAAACATTCTTTTGAACCAGTAGTGGAATAAGATGTTTATTTTCAGTTGACTCACTTTTTTTTTTAACAAAAATGATAAAATTGATTGTTTTAATAAATTGACTTATTTGAAAGCCTTTAGATAAATCATTTATTTGGAGCACATGAACAAATCATTTTCTTCAGTTTTGTTTGGTATTGAATTCTTGGGAAAATTTAACATTGTTAAATCTCAGTTTTCTTGTCTGTAAAGTGGGAATAATAATACTACTTACCCCATAGAATTGTTGTGTTATTTAAATAAGATAATCTGTTATCACAATGCCTAGCAAAATAAACATTATTATTATTCAAGATTTCTACTCATCTTTTAAGAACAGAGTGACAATTCACAATTGCTTATGGAGAGAATGAGTGTGGAAGGCATTCTTCTATCATATAGATTGAGAAGCTTGTGCACAGGGAACTTATGGACACAGGTTACCTATCATGTGGCCTCTATGTCTATTTCATTCCCACCATCCACATTTCTCCATCTCTGACTTTACCAAACTCTTCTTCTCTCCTTGTACGTCTACCTTCTGATCCTTGCATGTGCTTCACTTCCTCCTTGCTACTTATATCTTCTCTAATATCTCTGTTCATTGAATTTCAAACTATTTTTCAAAGCTGTAGGCTCTTACTTCGTTAAATAATTTTCTGATTCACTAACTGGGTGATTTTTACCCTCCTCCAAGCAGTAATGGTACTCTAAACCTGTCTTAAACCATTTTCCTAATTTGAGATAGTAGTCATTTAGGCACTTTATTTTATATGTCCACCAAATTGCATATTCTATCTGAGTTATGACCTATAGGAAGTGATAGGGCATCTATACTAATAAAAGGGTAATATGCTAATTAGGGTGGACATCTTCTGGACATCCATTTTGGACAAAGCCACAGCAGCTGCGAGCCCAGGGCTCAGGCAGTTGTGGGCTCAGGCAGCCATGAGCCCTGGAGGTTGTGAGGCCCGGGGCTCAGGCCTCACAGCCACCACGGCCGGCAGTGGCAGCAGCAGCAGGATGATGGGGGCAGGGCCTTCCCCTGATCAGCAGGGTCACCTCCCGCAGTGGGAGGATTCCTCAAATAGCCATTTAACTTTCAGGGATTAAATTTCCCACAGAACTTGGTTTCCCTATGCTTGATCACATCTGCCATGGCCATGAGTTTCATGCTTCCCCAAACCCTGACTTCCAGGGACTTCCTTAATGATAGAGCTGATCTGAATTCCTCCAGGGGATAATTATCCACCAGGACAAAGATGGGAATGCACTATGAATCTATGAATCCCCAGTTGCATTTTGTTACTCACCCTGCCCTCCACTAAACGGCATCAGTGGCTGTGGGTCATATTCTTCCATGATGCAGACAGTAAATGAATGCTGAGTACACTTTCTGAAGTCCTGGATAAGTAAGAGGAAGGTTAGGAAGGGGAATAGATGCTCCTGACCTCTTAATTGACCCCTAAGGTATTCCCTGAGATAAAGTAGTATGGCAGGCTCTATCCCATAGCTTACTTGGGGCACAACAGACTGTCCACCCAGCAACCTGGAACCTGTATCCTCATCCGACTCTCCCTCTCCCCACTGGGTGCTCAGTAGACCTCCTGGGTGGCCATCCCACAGCTGCGTCTGTGCCTACACTAGCTTTCTAACTAAACAGAGTAATTTCTCCCTCTAAATCATTCTTCTGATTTATATGAAAGTTATCTTTCTAAGATCCAATTGTTATATGGTGCTCCTCTACGTAAAAACTGCCAATATTTCCCATTTTTTATAGGATTATGTCATGTTACCTCCTTCACTTTCTGGCCAGGTCATATTTCTTGTCATCTTCCTTCTAAGATCCCTGACATCCTAAGATTCCCTTTGGTTTTACCACACAGATGTACTCATGGTTCCCCCAAACACAGCATCTCTTAGAATTTCCATTAGCTGCCTAAAATGCCTTGCCATTTTGCTTGGCTGGCTCTTATTTATTCTTTTAAACCAGGTTGAAATGAAACTAGATTGGAATGAAACCAGTTCATAGTTCTGTGTACCCATAGCTTTGGTATGGATACATTACTGTATGTCTCATATTTTAGCTATTTGCATAACTAACTCTCACTAGATTGTGAACTCTTTGTTTTTATAATCACACCTTTGCACAAATTTCAGCTATCCTCTCTTCAACACCTTGAAGTACCTGTTATACAGTAGGTGTTCAGTTTACTAAAAAATAAATTAAATGAGTAAATAAGGATGATTGCAATTTAAATATACGTTTAAATATTTAAAATGATCAGATTAGTTTTAGAATAGAAATACCTTAAAGTGCTATTCGTGTGAACCCAAATTGACCAGGTCTTACATTTGCTATAATAATTGTAGTGTTGTCTTGATGAGTGGGCAGACTCTCTCTCTCTCTGTCTCTCTCTGTCTGTCTCTTTCTCTCTCTCTCTCTCTATATATATATATATATGTATATATACATATATATATATATATATATATATATATATATATATAATCACAAAACCCTGTTATTTTACTGAAATCAATTGCCTAGATAAGAACAGCTACTTTTTTTTTTCCTTTTTAAGTTATTAGACCTGAAGTCTCAAGTTGAAAACATAGATTATATCAATGACAATGCATAAAACCAATTTTTAAAAGTGCAGAGTTCATAGATTAACAAAACTGACCCATTGACTTTTGCTACTGTCTAGAGAACTGGACTCTTTGTAGTCCAATTAAAATGCCCCCCCTTTTTTTAACCCAATCCCTTCAGTGTCTCTGGAGTGATCACTTATAGTGTGTGATTAGCTAAGAAAACAGACATGTATAGTCATTTACTTGGTTAGCCTTTGAGGCTCAGGTTTTCATTTTAGAATGAAACATTCTAAACATTACATAGCGTGTGGCATCCAGTCACTATTTTTCAAGTGTTAACAAGAAAAACTTCTCAGACCTAGATTCTTCAGTTAGAAAAAAAATCAGAAAGTTGTCACAGCTTTTTGAGGTTTATCCGGTTTAACTGAAAGTATTTGAGTTGTACTCTTATCTTATTGGCCTCTCTCTCTCTCTCTCTCTCTCTCTCTCTCTCTCTCTCTCCCTCTCTCTCTCTCTTTCTCTCTCTCTTGCCAGATTACCCATCATAGACTAGGACTCCTTGATCTCTTTCCTCTAACTGCAAAGAGGACTTGAAAAAATGCTGACTGAGCATTTGAAGATTTTTGGAAAATGTTCTCTAAACACTCTGCTCTGTCTTTGGGCAAAAAGGAAGAGGGATGAAGAAAACTGCTGAAGACGAGTTAAATAATCAACCTTTTCCAAGCCAAACGGAGGGCCTCCCGGTTTGGGTGAGATCAAGTATCAGCAAAACATTCTCTAATTTGTGTTCTTTAAAAGGGTTCTTTTCAGGACGCCATGAGGAATGTGAGGTTTGGCCCCCGTTTTCACATAGGAGTTACTGAAAGAAGCACGTTATGTCTTTTATGACTATATGTTTCATACAGAATTTTTATCTTTGTCACAGTGCACAACTAAAGTGGTTTTTATCAGCTTTCAGCTCTGCATATGTGTGCACAGCCACTGCCAGGTGCTCATGACACCCACCTGCTGTATTCCCTCCATCTGACCAGTTGCCAGACCTACGAATTTCTCATCTGAAATGCTTCTAAAACACACCCCTGTATCTCTTGTACGACTCCCTATCTCCTACTCATTCCATGTTCTCAGATTCAAGCCATTTTTCATGGAGCTCTCACTCATCTTCACGCCCCTTCTCCAAAGCTGCTCTATTTATTATAGGAACACAAGGTGTTTTTGTGTAGTCTCCAAAATTCTCCTTAACCTGCTCTTATCTTCCATACCCAATCTTTTTTTGTTACTGCTCTTCCCAACATTCTTGCAAATTTCCCATTTCTCGAAGTAGTACATTTTAATGCATGCTTCAGGATCAGAGCTGATTGCAACCTTTCTGGTCCTAGTCTGGGAATCTGCAGCTGAAGGGGATTCCTTCAGGTGATCCTTCTGTACTTTAAAGTGGAGAGTCTCTGCCTGCTTGCCTCTCCTGCCCTCACTGGCTCAGCCTCTCTGCAACGTCTACCAAACATGACCCTTACGCATGGGATGCAGCTCCCAATACACGTTCACTTACGATGCTTTCTGATTGTGTTTCTGTAGTTACAATGTGAGCTCCCAGAGGTCACATTTATATTTCATGATGAGGTAGAAAGATCACTGGGCTGAACGTTGGACAAGCTGGCTTCTATCACAAGTTCTACCTGCGAAGAAAAACATGGGTTCCTATGGTGTCAGATTGCTCATAGACAGGGATAAGAATGCTGGGGATGATGTCTAAGTTTCCCTGTGCTATAAAAGCCTACAGTATCATTGCCCTAGAAAGATCAGGGGCTTTGTTCTCATACCTGGGTTCAAATCTTAGCTCTGCCATGAGCTGTATAGTCTGAAAGGAAGAATAACATCTCTGAGTGCTAGTTCCAATGGTGATAATAACATATACCTTTTGAGGTTGCTATGAAGATAATATATGTAAATGCCTGAAATAATAGCTCGTATATGAAAGTTTTAGTGTGTTGGTATTATTCAGTATCTTCCCACGCCTCTCATAACGCTGAAATAAAGACCATTGCTTGTTGGATAATCACATTCTTTTCTCAATCAATACTGTGCTCCGCATAGCTTTCTATCTGCACACAATTCAGTTTAATGATCAAACATGAAACTCATTGGGTAAAACTTTGCTCCACTACTTAATAACTTAGTGACTCTGTGCATGTTCCTTTAACTTTTTTAAGAAAGGGACTCAAATATTTTCTTCATTGTAAAGTTGTTGTGAGGCTAAATTGGAACACATATGCACGCCCAGCCAGTGCCTAGCCTAGAGCGATTGTTAGCTATTATTAATGTTTCTGCCTAGGGTTTGCCTGATCCAACTGAAAGTGCATTGTTCTGTGTGCCAAGAGACCTGCATTAAGAGTTCTGGAACAGATCTGGGCGGGTTACATCATCTGCCTGTATGTCAGTTTCCTGCTCTACAAAATGGAGCTAATAATAACCCATTCCATGGGTTATTATCTGAAGGATTAGATAAGGAAACACATGGCAAAAAACATTCAAAAGGCAAGGAGCAATGCCAGGCATTCCTTATATTTATTACTATTATTTTCCCTGAATCCATAAAATGAAGGAATTAAACCAAATAATAGCAAATGTTTGTTTACAATTTACTATGTTACATGCATTTAATCCTCTCACTTAATCCTCATAAAGTCTGCTGAAATAGATATTATAATTCCTCTTTTATGACATGTGGAAATAGAGGTTTAGCAAAGCCAAGTAATTTTTTCAGGGCCTCACACCCAGTAAGTTGCAGAACTGGAACTGAAAACCAGAAACACTGACACCAAAGAGCAAACATTTAACCACTATCAAATGACTTCTAAAATCCCTTCTGGCCAAGTGATTCTGTGCTCTTGGTCGTGGCTCTTCTCTGAAGATATTGGACTTGGTGTTGGGAAAAATTGATGGAGGCTTTCAAAGTGAGTAGGAGAACCCCTAGAGTTTAAAAACAAAACTAGGTAGCTGTGACAGGCCCAAACTTTGCCTGAATTCATTGAAAGGTCTGGATTCTTCTTGGTGGGGGATAGAAGTCACCATGAGCCTGAAACCATGCCCTTCATCTTCATGGAATGAAAAAGGTTGAACAGAAAAGACAAGCTCTTGTTTCTCCTTAATTGTCTCTATGTCTTAGAACATAACAACAGGTATTTTTACTTACTTTGCAGATAAGGAAACTGAGGTTCAGAATGGAGCTGTTGGGACTTGAATAAACATCTCTTGCTACCAAGTGTAGTATTCTTTTCATTATTCCACTCTCTTTAGATATGTTCTAATCTCTAACTGTTCTAACTTGCAAATGTGATTTACATAATTATTACAGAAATGCTTTACATTGACATGGTATCTTGAAATGCACTTAGAGGCTCTTTTGCACAGATGAGGAAACCAAGGCCCTAAAAGGCTAATCACTTGCCAAAATTTAGACAAACTTCATACCAGTCAGTAGAGTAGCCAAAATTGTATTTCTTCATGTTTTTTATACTTCACCACACCTAATAGTGGCTTTGATAACAAGACACTTTAATTACCATTTATTTCATAGGAAAAAAGGTAGGCAAACCAAAATATCAAGAACCCAGGTCACCAGAAAATCACACTTGCCTTTGTGTTTTTTTTCTTTTAAAGTAAGTGAAGGGATTCTATTGAAAAAATTCATTTTAAAATTTAAGATTAATAACAGTTTAAGTTAATGATTAAAATGAAGTCAGCCATTTTTTGCTTTTAAGAAATGAGAACATTGTTCTATTATAATACTTACTAAAGGCTCAGTGAACGAAATTCGTGCATGGGGGGGGGGGGCGTCGCCTCAGCCCAGCCTGCACCCACTCCAATCTGGGAGCCTTGGGGGATGTCCAACTGCCGGTTTAGGCCTAAACCTGGGGATCGGGCCTAAACTGGCAGTCAGACATCCCTCTCACAATACAGGACCTCTGAATCCTAACTGCTCATCTGTCTGCCTGCCTGATTGCCCCTAACTGCCCCCCCCTGCCAACCTGGTTGCCCCCAACTGCATCCCCACCAGTCTGGTTGCCCCTAACTGCCCCCCTGCCAGCATGGTCACCCCTTAATGCCCCCCCTGCTGGCCTGGTCACCCTTCACTGGCCCCCCTGCTGGCCTAGTCAGCCCCAACTGCCCCCCTGCTTACCTGGTCACCCCCAACTGCCCACCTGCTTGCCTGGTTGCCCCTCACTGCCCCCCTCGGCCAGCCTGTTCACCCCCAACTGCCCCATGTGCTGGCCTGGTTGCCCCCTGCCAGCTTGGTTGCCCCTTATGCCCCTCCCCCCCCGCCAGCCTGGTCTCCCCCAGCTATCCTCCCATGCTGTCCAGGTCGCCCCACACAGCCTGCTACTCAGTCATTTGGTCGTCTCTCATTAACCCCCATGCCGACCTGGTCACTCCACACACCTGCTGCTCAGTCATTTGGTTGTCCTTCACTAACCCCCCTGCTGGCCTTGCAGCCCCACTCAGCCTGTTCGGTCATCCATTCAGTTGTTTCAAATGTGATGGCCCCTGGCATATATATATATATATATATATATATATATATATATATATATATAATGATCCAATAGAGGCCCTTGATTTTGATTGGAATCTTAGTTGAGCAAATGACTGAAGACACATGAAATTCATATGGTTTAATTAATTAATTATTTCATTCATTATTTGGCAACTGCTTTATGCAAGTGTTATGCAATATTTACTGCACTAATGAGTATAAAAGAAATTTAAGGTACTTTTATAAACAAGCCAAAATAAAAAGTAGAGTTAAATAGTTTGACCTCCATGCAAAGAGGATTAGACTTCATGTCTTTATTATTTCCAAGGGAATGACAATGTAGATTAGCATCACTACAGCTTCATTCCATGTAAGCCAAGAGAGGGGGAAAAAGGAGTTCAGTTTGTGGTTAAATAGTCCTTATTCTTCTACTTTGCAGGCTTTCTTTTCTCCCAACCTCACTGTGTGTGTGACTACACCCATGCATGTCTCATTCAGGGTTTCTTTTCATTTTTAAAAATCTGTATTTTACCGATAAGGACAAAAATATACATTAAATGAAAGTGTATTTAAAAAATCAATTCCACATTATTGATTTCGCTTTTTAGAATTTTTTTAAGAACAGGAGAATGGAATTTTTTAAGGGACTGGGGGTGGGTATTTGGCCCATATGCCGTATGCCAATTCAAACATCAGGGAAAAAAATATACCAATACAAGTTAACAAAAAGAGAGCTTGTCAGTGTTTGTGGTGGTATTGTGATTGAGTCCCATCAGAGGCCAGGATGGCACACCATTTGCCATGATCAGCTGGCTTATGAAGCTCTACAGGTCTCCTGCCATCTCATCAACTCTTCTCCTGACCCTGCCTTTTTATTTATTTATTTTTTTAATATATTTTATTGATTTTTTACAGAGAGGAAGGGAGAAGGACAGAGAGTTAGAAACATCGATCAGCTGCCTCCTGCACACTCCCTACTGGGGATGTGCCCGCAACCAAGGTACATGCCCTTGAATGGAATCGAACCCGGGACTCTTCAGGCCGCAGGCCGACGCTCTAGCCTATCCACTGAGCCAAACCGGTCAGGGTGACCCTGCCTTTTTAAAGCAGGCACCATCCAGCTTAAGAACTAAGTATGTCATTGCACAATTTCAATAAGAAATAAAGAGCCCTAAACAAGTTCTCACTTGTCTGATTTAGGAAATAGCATCTAGTGTTTCCAAGCACAAGATTGGGTAGAAGGGCTATTCTCCATTTCCACTTTTTTTCTTAATATATTTTTATTGATTTCATAGAGGAAGGGAGAGAGAGAGCTAGTGATAGAAACATCAATGATGAGAGAGAATCACTGCTCAGCTGCCTCCTGTATGCCCCACAATGGGGATCGAATCTATAACCCAGGCATATGCCCTGTCTGGGAATTGAATCGTGACCTCCTGGTTCATAGGTTGACGTTCAACCACTGAACCACGCCAGCTGGGCTCCACTTCCACTTTTTGTCAATCATTTTTGCTACATGTTTAAAGTGGAATGTAATAGAATTTTGGTTAACCTGACAAGTTAAAAATTTCTGCACACCCAGATTGGGGTTTTCTGTAGGAAATGTTACCTGTGGAAATGGAATACACTTTAGCTCTTACATAATGCAGTTGATTGTGAGCTTTTCACTATAGACTGTTATTCTGAAGACTCCTAATAACGAAAATCTACTCCTTCATTGAGAATCAAGAAAAAATGGGCATGACCCCAGAACAACAACTTTTTTTCAGTAGAGAATATTTCCTCTTGACTATAACTTTAATTAAACTCTATTAACTTTAATTTAATTTAAGCTATTTAAATATTTCAGATGCTATTAAACTAAAGAGCATATTTTTTTAAAAAAAATTATTTCCTGGACATTTTTCCTCAGTCTCACACAGCCTTAATTACTATCCACTCATTGTTAAGTATATCATAAAATAAAATATACTGTATAAATTCCATTAATCTCTATAAAAGTAAACTTGAAGTGAAGCCCGAAACTAACCAAAATCGGAAGTACAATAAAAAGGCAAAGTACGTAAGACATCTTCAAACACTGTACAAACCTCTATGGATGGTGAACAGATTCTATTGTATTCTATTATTCTATGAAAATGAGAACAGGCACTTCCATGTATGGAGTATTATTATGTAATATTTCCATCTATTATGTGATTCTCTTTCTTTTCTATCCGCCTTGCTTTAATATCTTTTCCCCAAAGTAGAGCTTCTCTATATCTATAATTATTTTTGTAGGTTTGCCAATGTATTTTTACTAAGAGAAATAAAAGAAATTGATTTTGAAGGAATACATTTTCCTTTCATAATTACTTGCATAATTATGACACCCTGAGTAACTAGGGAAGGAGTGCTATTTAATTACACCCTAATGAACCTTTGCAATTATACAATTTTAAAAATCCATAGGAATCATAAAAATGTTTTCCATCAAACAGAATATTACTTCGATTCTATTTTAAAAAGTACGATCCATTAAAACACTCAGAGTCAAAATTTTCATTGTCATAGAACTATAGGCATGGATATCAGAATATAGAATCATTGATTCTTGGATTTGGAAGCAATTTTGGGTGTCTTCAAGTCCAATTTTTCTGTGGTCTCACGAACAGACGTTTTATTAAACCTTTTCTAATTTTTATACACAGTTGCTAATGAGACATTGCTTAAATACCTCCAGGGATGTAATGTTTACCATCAGAGAAGGCAGCCTTTTCCAAAGCCGAATGTTGGTAATAATTAGCAGATATCTCTTGAGTGCCTAATGTGTGCCAGGAAGTCTTCTAGATATTACATGGGATATAAATTTGAGTCCAACTTTACTTTTGTACATAAAGTGTCGACACTCAAGTAGGGGCTATAACGTGTCCATGTGAGCAATGGCTTGATTAGACTAATGTAGGAACTGTGTTCAGTGGCCAGTTTCAGTGGTTCTCAACCTTCCTAATGCCGCGACCCTTTAATACAGTTCCTCATATTGTGGTGATCCTCAACCATAAAATTATTTTCGTTGCTACTTCATAACTGTAATTTTGCTACTCTAATGAATCGTAATGTAAATATCTGATATGCAGGGTGTATTTTCAGGGGTCACGACCCACAGGTTGAGAACCGCTGCATGATCTGACCTCCTCTGAACAGTTGAGGCACTTGCCAGCTCATCAGTGCAGGGATGACTCCAGGCCATATATCTTAGCCTCTACTTTGAAATGTTGTCTCTGAGCTGCACCTCCTTGAGTTTATACCTGAACTTTTCCTTCCTGCCCAGCAACTTTTAATTGACAGTACCTTTGCATTGGCATCTGGGAATTTGATTTGGCACTTCTGAAAGGCTCTGTGCCGACAGTATTTTCAGTTTCTGTCTCACAATTTATGGGCAAGTGGTCCCCACCCTCACATCCAATATAAGATTCCAGAACCCATGGGCACAGGTGCCAGCCCAGCCTCAGTTCCCTAGCCCCTCTGGAGTCAGTGGAGCAAGTACATATGTCATGGAGAGTAGCCAGCTGGTGGCAGACTCTTGGTGAAACTAACCGAAAATTCTCTTTTGAAAATTTTGGAAATTAGAAAGCCCTTCTGGTGAAGACAAGAATTACCAACCTTTTGAAATATGGAGGTTACTTTTAACATCCAGAATCTCATGGCCAGTCATCTGTTACTATTAGTCTCTATTGATAAAATAATAATAATAATAATAATAAAGATTTACAATATTTAAAATGCTTTTAGATGATTTCCTATTTTATTAATTCTAATATTTAAAAAATAATTGCAAGTTATGCCTGTGAGACATTGTTTATTCTAACTGTCAGTAGTACTGGGTATATTTGTAGCTTTATTAAAACTCTGGTAATAATCCCATGAGCTTCCAGGGTACATATTTCATGGAATTTGAACCATATGATTATAAAACTATAATTATACAATCATACTGTATCAAGAGATTGCACACGCTATCTCTTTTATTCTGCCAAACCACTTTATGGGGTATGCACTGGCACGCTCTCCTTAATGGAGTAGAAAACCAAGGCTTCCAGAGAATCAGTAACTTACTCTAGACCTAGAACTAGAGGTGACAGAGCTGGGTTTGACTCCAGGCCTGTCTGCCCTGAGAGGCCCTGCTCTATGCCATTCCAATCAGGCACCAGGAAGAAGGTCGCAGGTAAAGGTAAGAGAGTCCGAGGTGGGTAAGTGTAAGGCCTGATTCCAGAATGTCCACCCTGCCCAGCCCAGCCACCTCGGTTGCATCAGCTAATATGTCAACCATTCTCCCAAGAAAAGGGATCTTGATGGTGAAGCTAACAAAACAAACAAACAATGATTTCATTTCAATTTCTTACAGCAACCACTGAGTTAATGTTAAAATTCGACTTTAGTTGATTTCACTCATCCATACTATTTTGTTTCCTTAATGCTTTCAAAGCAAATTTCTGAGGTATGATGATCACCTAGGTAGCTGAACACATTCCTTGATTTTTATCTCCTAAGTGAAACAAGGCAATCATATGTTAATCTAGGTTCTCTAAATGAATGCAAGGACAGTCAGAATTTTTAATTATGATCAAATATAGGAAGTATCAAGGATAGTAATGAGAAACAAATAAAATATTGCATAAGAGGAAGGAGGCATTATTTTGACCTTAATAGGTCAGAGAAGGCTTTATGTAAAAATAAATAGGCATTTTTCTTGGATGTTTAATAATAATTAGGCTTTGGGAATTAAAGTTGATAATGGCCTGTAGCTAGAGGGACCATTCCTTTGTCATCTAAACCAGGACACATTAGAGAGTGAAAAAAATCACTTTTAATAATAATTCCTAAGCAACAGACCAGACTGAGGCTGTGTTAGGCACACCAACAAGTATGGTCACCCAAACTATCAGGGGAAGGGTAAAACAGCTCTATTTGGCTAGAGCAAAAGAGAGAATAGTAAAAAGAAGAAAAAAAAAGAAATAAGTCAAATTACACTTGGAAAGTACATTTGGACCACATTGCAAAGGGCTTGGCAGTATTTTATAGACAGTCTAGTCACTGAAAGTTTGTGACTACATGATACACATGACTGTCTTTCAGAAAGATTAATGTGATAGTAGAGAATAAGATGAATGAAAGAGGGCAGACACTGAAATATTTCCTTGATATGCCCATGATTTTTTTTCCTATCTACAAGTCTTCTTAGAAGATTTTCCTTGTCACAGTTTAAATAAGGATAGCCCTATGTTCTGTGTACCCTATGTTGATTGCATCTGATAGAACTAGGTGTGGACATGTGACTTTTGCTGGTCCAGTGAGATATTTCCTCTCAGAATTTTGGAGATGAGTTCGGAAACCAAGTTTTTAAGCAGTAGGAATTTATCCTTTGGAACATTTGAGGTGGATCATAAGCAAAAATGTTTAGTTTAACTGAGAACTGGAGTGTAGAGAGTGATCAATGCTGCAAATATGCACAGTGACGCAGATATGGAAGAGAGAGAGAGAGAGAGAGAGAGAGAGAGAGAGAGAGAGAGAGAGAGAGAGAAGAGTGAGAAGAGGAGAGGAAGAGGGAGGGAATAAGGGAAGGATGTTCCTCTGTGTTACCCTAAATAGATACTTTTATTTTAATTGATTTTGATTAGGTTTATTTTTCTTGAAACAAATGTGCTCTAAGACAAAATAGGAAATGTTCCCCAATTAGACCCACCCATTGATTCTGGATCTGCCTTTTTGAATAACACAAAACAAATCTTCTTCTTCTCATAATAGCCCTTCAAATATTTCAAGACAGACATTGTTGTTTTTTACAGTTTCCTCAGATAAATATTCCTCTCTTCAGCAGCAGCTGTTCTGTCATCTGTTTCTTGTTAACTATGGTACTCAAAATTGAGCACCTTATTTCAGATATGTTCTGACCATGCAAAACACAGTCAGCTGTGGCTTTGCACCTTCTTTATTCCTTGTGTCTCTTGACTACAGAGGCAAGGAAATTAAAGCACTCACTGTCCCCAACTCTCTTCCAGTTATGGGAATTGGAGCAGACTTGTAGAATATTTTCCCAAATTCTATCATTCAGCTAGCCTTTTTGTTTAATGAAATGTTGTACATGTTTCTGTAGCTTGCATACACATCCTAGTTGGTAACTTTTCAAGGTCTGGATATAATACTTTTGTAAATATGATTTTAAGATTATATTGGGTTATAAATATTTCATATTATAATTTATTCATAGTGAAATTTCTCCTAATTTTCAAATTTGTCTTCTGTGATAAATATTCATAATTTCTAGCTATAAAACATAGAAAGAAGTTAACTCCATTTCCTAAATACTACTTGCTTTCTTTCTATTTTCTATAAGAAAAAAATGAAGAGAAAAATCAACATTTAATAAATTGGTATACAAATAAGGCAGAATATTTTTGAATTTCTAAGGCTAGATTGTGCAGTAGGGTAAAGAGAAGAGTAGACCACAATTTGAACACAACTTCTTCTAGTAGGGAAAATAAAGCATAGTCTCAAGTATAGCATAAAGCAGAATGAGTGGAGTCTGTTCTGAAGTAATCAGTATAGTTTTAATGTCGATAAATTTTTGCTACTCTGCAACTCTTACCCCACAATACAATGGAGTGACTCCAGTAGATTAGAAATGATGGTGTGTGTGTGTTCAGTTTATAGAGAGCTTAACAGAGCTCCTCCCAACTCTGGTTCCCTGTAGCCTATGTGTGACCTGGGGAGATTCAGGAATTCCCAGGGCCAGGAAGGAGAACCTAGGACTACATTAGGGCAGGAAGAGGCCCGATGGGCAGTGTTGGGTCAGGAGCCATGGTGGACACTGTGGAATCAGCAACAAATATGGGAAAGTGCATCCAGGACAGGGAAGCATCAGGAGATGCAGAGGGGAGAGAGACCTCCAACCAATGATCAAGTGAAGTGACTCAGGGGCTCAGTAAGTCCATAAGGAGCCAAGGACTGTATATGAGGCAAGAGCCTCCCTTCTTTGCCACCAGGAGGTTTTCTATGAACCTCTTGGTGCTCAGTGGAGAGAAAGGAGATGTGGAATAATCAAGAAAGCATGTGCCCCAAAGTATCCCTAGTTAATAATCTGCAAGAGGCTAAACTTTAAACAGAAATTGACTATTACTTAGAATGGGCATTTTTACCATTGCTATTCAGAAAAATAGGGCCTTGTGATTAAATTACACTTCTTTACATCTGACTTCCAATGTGTGAGTATTTAAAGCCCCTTTAAATATAGGATGCTTGATTTAAGAAAGTGGTATGTACCAAGTCATATAAGGGTTCCAAGAAGAAAAAAAGAGTTCCAAGAAGGATCTCCTTTATAATTGGAAGATTAATCATTTGAACAAGGTGACACTTGAACAAAACCATAAAGGAGTGCATGGTTTTTAATAGATGAGAAAGAGTGAAGAAGGATGCAGTGGTTCTCAACCTTCTGGCCCTTTAAATACAGTTCCTCATGTGACTCAACCATAAATTATTTTCGTTACTACTTCATAACTGTAATGTTGCTACTGTTATGAATCGTAATGTAAATGTCTGATATGCAGGATGGTCTTAGGCAACCCCTGTGAAAGGGTTGTTCTACTGCCAAAGGAGTCGCAACCCACAGGTTGAGAACCGCTGTTTTAGAGGCAAGAGCCTGGGGTAGAGGAACAGGGCCTGAATGAGAAAGTGAATTTTCTGTGCAGTGGTTGGCAAACTGCAGCTCATATGCCACATGTGGCTCTTTGGTCCCTTGAGTGTGGCTCTTCCACAAAATACCACACGTGGGCGCGCACGTACAGGGTGATTGAAACTTGTGGCCCATGCGCAGAAGTCAGTTTTTGGCCTGCGCCAGTCTATTTTGAAGAAGTACTGTTGATATTTGGCTCTTTTGACTAATGAGTTTGCCGACCACTGTGTTAGGGGGAACATGACTACATTGCCTGGAGCATAAAGTTCCAGAATTGAAAGGATTTTAGAAATGTATTTATTTTTGATCTGGTCTCATTTTATAAGTGAGGCACAGGAGTAATAAATGTCTCTGTCATCCTCATACCAGTGGTGGGGCTCAGTCTTGAACTCTTGTTCCCTAGGCACAGGTGAGTGCTCTGTCCTCTACAACACCATGCCAGAATTGCAGAGGACTATAGTGTGGGCTATTTTGTTGGTTGTGGAAATTCACAGACCATTTTTGAGGAGAGGACATTAAACAAAGTAATTCATGTCTTGGTTATTATATATAATGGAGCAATGAACATAGGGGTACATATATCTTTTTGATTTTCACAAATGTGGCATAGATACCCAGAAGATTAATTGCTAGGTCATATGGTAGCATAGTCAAGATATGGAAACAACCTAAGTAAGCTGTTTTGATGGATGATTGGATAAAGAAGATGTGGTACATATATACAATGGAATACTATTAAGTCATAAAAAGATGAAATGTTGCTGTTTATAACAATATGGATGGTTCTTGAAATGTCAGATGGAAAAGGGCAAGAACCATATGATTTCACTCACATGTGGGATATAAAGCAAAAAGCAACAAATGACTGAATAAAACAAAGAAATAAAAAAACAAACTCATAGGTACAGACATCAGAATGGTGGTTGCCAGAGGGGATATGGGGTAGGGGAGGATGAAGAGGGTAAAGGGTGTCAAATACAGGTAACAAGGAGAACAGACTTCAGATAATAGTCACACAATAGAGTATACAGATGTCATATTACAAAGCACACCTGAAATTTATATAACATTATTAACTGTTAGGTTTAATTTTAAAAAAGAAAAATAATCCAGCTATAGAGTAATAGATAGGTTAAGAGGAGGGATAGGATAGATAGATGGAGTCAGAAGAAAAAGAACCTGTGAAGGATTATTGCAGTTGTTCAAGGAAGAGGTAACAGAGTTAGAGTGTAGCACTGTAATAATTTTAATTTTTTATTATAACTATCATTGTTCAGTAGGCAATTTCCTAAGGTTTTCTGGTTTCTAGTGCTAAAAGACTCTTGAATAAACTATTGAACAAATGAGTAAATAAATGAAGGCCAGTGACCATAGAATTGCAGGAGGAGATTTTCATGAAAGAAATACTCTTCAGTGTCATGACATAAATTGGAAGAATTTATGTCTTAGAGGAGAAATGTTGAGTTGGTTTGGACCTACAGAGTGTGATGTACAGAAGCGGTCAATCAGGCAATTAGAAAGTGAGCCTAAAGGGCTAAAAGAGGTTTGGGCTTTTGCAGATTTACAGATCTGGGGGGTGGAAGAGGAGGAATCCGAATTATGATGCAGTGATTTTAAGGCTTTATATAATGCTCTTCACAAAACTAGCAAAGAGAAAACTGGTCCTACTCTGCTCTCACCAAAGCGGGCTGTTCCCTCCCATGAAAAACTAGAACTTGTCTAGTGTTCTATATACTGACAGTCTCTCTCTCTCTCGCTCGCTCGCTCTCATAATTTTGTAGCACACATTAAAGCTCACTGGTCTTTGAATTCAGCAGTTATAGTTGGCTAAATTCTGAAGCTGAAGAGTGCATGGGTGTGGTGCTGTTTACTGGGAGCAAGTGATTTATTTTATTGCTTAAATTCCAAATTTTCTAATATGTTTGCTAAGAAGTCATCTGATTTGGAAAATTATTACAAAAATAAAACTGGGGAACAACAACTAAACCCATGTCAGTCAGTTGAAGTGAATTGCTAAGTGAGTTTGCTTTTCTAGAATCCTATATAATAAAATATGCAAATTGACCAAATGGCAGAACAACTGGTCACTATGACTCGCACTGGCCCACACTGACTCAATGCAGGAGCTGACCCCTGGTGGTCAGTGCACTCCCACAGGGGGAGTGCTGCTCAGCCAGAAGCCAGGATCACAACTGGCAAGCTCAGCAGTGGTGGTGGGAGCCTCTCCCGCCTCCGCTGCAGGCGGGCAGTAAGGAGCAAGGGGTCCTGGACTGTGGTGAGAGCCCCAGACTGTGAGAGGGATGTCTGCCTGCTGGGTAGGCCCAATCCCCAGGGAACTGCTACAGGGCATAGGACAGGCTGAGGAAATGCCCCCCACCCCCCTTCCCAGTTCACGAATCTCATGTACTGGGCCTCTACAAATCAGTGTCTTCCATTTCACATTTAATAGTTTTGAACAAATATTAAATTATTTGTTTGCAGATACGCCAGCATTGTAAGTTGCATGTCTCATTCCTGTTCTTGAATGGGGGAGGGGGAGGGAAAACAAGGAAAAGGAAGGAAGGAAGACAGAGATAGACAGAGGAAGAAATAAATATAATAGTAGCCCAAGAAGAAAGGTTCAGGGAGAAAGGTTTCATATGTTTTAAAAGATGGGAGCCCTCACATCAGCAACAACATTATAGCTATTGTCACACCGCAGACATGCATTGTATAGAATTCATGGTAGCAGTGAGTGGAAATGTTTTAGGCATGGCAGCTGACTTTAACTTCATATCCCCCAGCCTGTGAATAAACTGAGGGCCTTCACAGATCATCCTTTGAGAGCTATCACTATGATGGCATCAACACTGACCTTGATGTCAAGGGACTCACATTCTTGTTATGGCTCTGTCTGTGGCTAACCATATGTCCCGGGGAAAGTCATTTAGCGTCTGCTTTGGTTTCCTGTCTGAATACCTGACCCTTCCTGCTTTATAGGGATGTTGCAAAATGAATTAGAGAAGGTATGAGAGAATGCTTTGTATTCTCCTAAGAAAGGTGTTCTGTGATTCTAAAGGATTATTATTAATTCAGCCAGAATAAAAACTATAAACTAAGCTGAACAATAAATAGAACTGATGAAAGTGTTCAGTTTCCTGCTCTGCATACACAAATTTCTGCCTTGGCTGCTATTAGAACCAAATGATCCCAGCTACTTGTTCCAAAAGTTTAATCAGTAATTTTATGCGATCGCACATTTGGTAATGTTTAAAAAAAAATGCATAAAGATGAAACTAATGTTATCTTGGGACAGATTGATCCAAGGATAGGATTTGTATAATTAAGGACAGTATTTTACACATCACCACCACAACAAGCGCCCAAAGAATTGATTAAACAATGGGACAGTAACCAAGGGCCACCTGATGTTGGATTATTGAGTTTAAAGATTAATCCTGTAACTAGCCAGCAACAGGAGATTAGCCTACAAAGGGCTGAGGTTTCTTGTGGCGAATCTTTAATTTGTGGCTAATGACTGAATCTATCTCTTGTAATTTCTAAGCAGGTTATCTGAGCAAATAAATATATGAGAGGTGAAGACCTGAAAGTAAAGCCATGCAACTTAAGCCCTCAGCCGTTAAATTTATAGTTAACAGTGATTAAGTACTGGGAACATATAAGGGGCTGTAATTTCATCAGGAGGCATGGAAATGGCCAAGTGTTCATTTTTAAGTGAACAAAGTAGATTTAGTGCTTTCCTGAGAAAGGAAGAAGAAATTGAACTGTTAGCAAGCCACAAATAATTCTAGTTGACTTATGGTGAGCCAAGTAGATACTAATTTTTGAAGGAGTCAATAAAAATAATTTTTATTGGTTAGTTCTTACAATATCCCTGAATCTATAAGTTTGTGATTTATAGGTCAGCTATCTAAAGAATGCAAGTAGGGACATTTTGTTCCTATGTTTACTCCATTTAGAAGTTAAGATGAAAATAACATTAATCCGACCCCTGTCTTTTGGTTTAACCTCATCTCCTGCAGTTGCTCCAAAGAGGCCCAGACATCAAGACAACAGTGACAGGAAGCTGCCATTCTGCAGAGGTGGGGGTGGGTTGCTTCTTCCTAGAATGTTCTTCACTTCCTCCACCTGGTTAACTCCTGCTCATTCTTGAGAATGAAATCAGCATCACTATTTCTGTTAATACCTCCATAAACCCACTCTCTCAATCTCTGCTGCACCACCAGTGAGGCCTGGTCCTCACCCTCTGTTCTCAGAGCTTTATGCATTTCTTTTACCTTATATTGACTTCTTGAAAATTGCTATATTTTCATTTTCTGAGCGGTTTTCTTCCCTTTGTCACTATCATATAGGATTTTCTCCTTCTATTCCTATACCACTTCATTATAGATCTACCCAGTATAGCAGGCTTTGAACTTGCCTCATCTTGGTGTCCCATTTAGTTTTTGGATGACTTGAAGCATTTTTGACTCAATTTCACTCAGAAGTGGATCTTTCTGTAGCAGTTCACTCTGACCTAGAAGGAGCTGTGGCCTCTAGTACTCAAATTCCCTCTTGGGACCACTGGACCAGAATCCCAGGAGGATGCAACTGGAAGGGGAAATGCAGTTAAGGCATTTACTATTTTGTTTCATGACAGCTAGTTTATTTGCTTGTTTTCTCCATTTGACTGCAAGTCCCTTGAAGTCTGGGTGATACAGGGAAGGTGCTTCCCTGTCAGTTTAACCTGGGAACAAAGATAATGGGCTGGGGTAGAGGGGTGAAGCCACTGCCAGCCCATGAAATCTTAAAGAGTTACTTGGTTAATCTCTGGTTATAATTCCCAGACAAAGACTTATTGCTCTCTTGATTTGCTCTTACTCCTTCTTGTGCTTCCTTGTTCCATGACCTGCACTTGCCCTGTGTGCTCACCTGTTCTCTCTCCATAGCCAGGTGGCTTTAAGCAGCCACATGGCCCAGGGCCATGTGGACTCCACAAGGAGGATGCTGGACTGGACTGTGCTTTAATATAGAGCAGAGACTCTGGGCAGTGGACTTAATTCCAGCCCTGCTGAAGATTGGACTTTTCCCATGGCAGACCAGTGGGAAATGGAACATTGGAAAACCAGCAGTTTAATTCCATGGAAATAAAGGTCACTCATCCTCCATCCTAATTTCAGGAAAGTCCTTTCCTGGCTACATCGCAATAACCTCCCTTGCACCAGTAACAGATGGAGGTGCAGAGGGCACCCCACCAGTAACACTAGCACAGTGCCTCATACACAGTAATTACTTCAAAGCATTTGTAGACTAAAGTCTGTGTGAATGGTAAACTTAGAACATAATATTACTTTATACTTTAATACCTACAGGAGACAATTTATTCTTTTTTTTAAAATATATTTTATTGATTTTTTACAGAGAGGAAGGGAGAGAGATAAAGAGTTAGAAACATCGATGAGAGAGAAACATCGATCAGCTGCCTCCTGCACATCTCCTACTGGGGATATGCGCGCAACCCAGGTACATGCCCTTGACCGGAATTGAACATGAGACCTTTCAGTCCGCAGGCCGACGCTCTATCCACTGAGCCAAACCGGTTTCGGCGACAATTTATTCTTCAACGAGGACAAAGTGGGTTTGTTTACAAGGAGGTGAGATGAAAGCATATAGATATAGTGGTGAAAATGCAGACCATCCCCTCTCTGCTCTTTACCAATGCAAGGGGACTTGATGGCTTTATAAAACCTATTTTGAAAAATAGTTGACAAGTGGACTCTGATTTTCCTGTTTCCTAGTTGCTTATTTGTAATCTGTCACTGTCTAGAATGGGGAACTCAGATCTGAAAGTTGGCTTCTGTCCTTTTGCTAAAGAGAACTAGATGCTGGCCCATGATTATGGATCCCTTGCTGGCTTACTATTGCCTATGAACTAAGTTCTCTGGTGGCAGTGTCTTTCCAGTATAAGTATACCTGCAACATCAAGCACAACATCTATAACATAGCACACAGCCAGTATGCCCATGTTGAAAGACTGAATGATAACTCCAGGGTTCTTGCCTGCCTCATATCCCCTGTCCCAGATCCTCTGTCGTAGATGATGTCCACCCACTGGGAAGTCACTATCCCACTTGGCAGATGTTGTATCCTACCCTTGCACAAACGCCGTTTCTTCCTATGCCATGCGCTGCCTGGGAGCATCTGGCTGTGCTTTCTGAGCACATTTCTTTAGAGTAGCCAGTGCTCTCAGCATTGGTTCCCCTCTGATGCTCTAGGTTTCAAGTCAAAGCCGAGCTGTCTTTCTCCCTCCACTTTCACCATGAGCCCACCATGGCCCATTCACATCTTTTATCTGTAATCCTTCTTATGATGCCTTACAGCCCTTAGCACCCACTTGGCCCACAAATGTTGGCTGAATTGAATGAAGCTAAATTTCCTTCATGGCTGGGTGCCCCCTTCTCTGGATTCTCATGAACTATGCACAGTGGCCCTTTCATGACAGGAGAGCACCTGGCAAAGGTTCAAGCCTCTAAGTGCTGTTCTGACATTCTTCCAGATTCTTCATGAGCTTTGGAGTAGGCTGCTTAGACAAGAACCCATGTCCTTACTAGGAACTGATTCATTTTTACTGAGATCAAGATCTAATGAATAATGTATTCAAGCCACATCTGCTTCCTAATTATCATCCGAGGTTGAGGCAAGTTTTTGGAAGTGGGGCAAAGTGATGTGAGTGTTAATGCTCACACTCTGGGGGACAGCCAGCTTCAGAGAGACCCAGCTTCCGAACCTCCCTCTGCCCACGCGAGGCATTCATTCCCCGTTGCAATAAGCCACGGCAGGATATGTTCTGCTGTCTGTTTTAGTATAATTTTTAGATCTCTTCTTTCTAAGTTTATTAAACCTTTTATTTCTCCCCTGTAAGTATGTTGTTAGCCTTGGGGTGCTGGCCCAATTCCAACTTGAGCAATTAATTACACTTCAGTGCTCAGCCCTCCCAGCAGTTTCAGCTGGGGAAGGTGCCTTCTTTGTCTTCCTCAGCGAGGAAGGGCCTGGTGGCAGAGCAGCTGTCCTGCCTCCCAGAGGAGAGGCGTTCCAGAAGTGGTGAGAAAGCTTCCTGCTTCTTTGTGGGGAGCTGCTTGCAAAGTGATCTGGGACAAAAGGCATCCCGGTGAATGTGAGGGATTTTACTACTGGGGACTCCAAGCTATCCATCACTCCCCTTTTGAACCACTGCTTAGCCCACAACAAAACGGGAAGCGATTGTGTTTTCTTGAAGAGCCATTCCTGAATGTGATGGCCTCCTTTGAAGCCCTGTCAAAGGGATATTTTTATTTTGTTTTTGTTTTTCTGAAATCCCCTCAGTGTGTCTCACCTCCTACCAGACCTCACACCACTGCTTGGCATCATGCTCAGTTCCTAAGTGGCTGCCGTCACAGCTCACAAAAGACAAAGAGCGCACAGATGCAGATTGTTCTAATGGAATAAGTGAAAGAAAGGAAAGGTGTTTTCTTTTTAACTTCAAATAGCCAAAGCAATTAATATTCTTTGGAAAGCACAGGTGATAGCACAACACCCAAATTCACTTGCAGAGGTTCCCTGCGACATGATCTAACAAGTCAGACACGCAGTAAGTGTAGGATTGCAAGTTATTTTGAAAAGATAGAGAGAATAACCTTGTCTAGATGCACACTCTGTGTTTTATTTGGCCCAGGCAACAGTGCTTGATGGAATGATAATTGGATGTTGATGAAAAACATCAATCATCGTTGCATTGTGACTTGAGATATATTTGTTTAATGTTAAACTTTACATTGTGAAATCAACCGTTCAAGTTGGGGAATGGTGATTGTGTTTCTAAAACTTCATTCTTTCATTTATTAGGCAAGAGTGAGTCATTCCTTATATCAATAGGGCTTATTGAAAATTCCAGGATTACTCACACAGGTTTGAAGCATTTGTCACGTAAAGAAAAGGAATCATTTTTCAGGTTGTTGTCTTCAAACCATCCTTTCTAAAGCTCGCGGATTTTGCTGTAACCCTATTGCTAACATGCTTGTTGTCCGGGCAAGCTGCGTTTACTTTTACATTTTCCAAAACAAATTGTCGATATTATTGGGGTCAACCACCTTGCATTCATTTCTCAGTGGCCACTGGCAGTCTCATGGGCTCAGGTCTCTACATGCAAACAGCTGGTTGCACTCAGCCTACTCACAGGTTTAGCGTCCACAGAGGGGAAATAGTATCTCATCCTCCCCATTTCATTCTTTCCCCGCCTGGCTCCTTCCCTCCTGGGAAGCATGAACAAATTCCCTCACTCTTGTTTTCACCAATCACAGCTCAGTTCATATTTCATCCCATAGATCATTCTCACATACATAAACACGCTGCCTCTGTGAGTTGGTTCCTCGTTTCCTTCCCTCACCTTCCTCCTGTTCCATCATCCTAGGAAATTCTTGTCTTCATCTCTCACTCATTTCATCTCTGTGGGCCTTATCTCAATCTCAGATTATAAATGTGTTCTAAACATCTCCCTCACGAGACTGGAGGCAAGAGGACAGTGTCCCCATCTTTATTTGCTCACTGTTTCTTTTCTTCTTTTCCTGTTTTCAGTGCCCAGCATAACACCTGGAAGTAGATATTTGTTAGACAAACAAATGAACAAAAAATCACTAAAAACAAAAACAAACCAAAACACCCATGTACTTTCAACTTTCATTATTCAACATACTTTTTTTGAAAGTGCCAACAATGAAGATATTTAGATTGCATGCATGTAGGAACACAAATACATAATTTCTCATTTTTAAAAATTCCTATGTTGCATTAGTTAGGAATGTGGCAATAGCATGTTTTCTTCTAAATTTTTTTTTTTCATTGAGACAGAGAAATTTCAGTACTTCTTGTGGCTATTTAGTTTTTTTCTGAGCTGCTTGGGATGTAGCCATAATTTCTAACACCATTTTAATGTTGAAGAGAACTTATTGAGCCAAGGATTGTGCTAATACTTTTACATATTTAAATTTATTTCATCTTTACAATAGCCATATAAGGTTAACATATTTAATTATCATTTTACCCCAAAAAAAGTAGTATCAGAGAGGTTAAGTGTATTGCCAAAGTCAAACAGCTAGTTACTAAAATTATCAGAAAGATCTGTATAACTCTACAACCCATACATTCCCTGTTATATGAACAGCCATTAATATTTTGAGACCCAAGAAAACTTTCTAATTAACTTCTATTTTGGATTAGTGGCATCAACCTTCTGATGAGACCAACAGAAAAAAACTGGACAGGTTAGTCAATAATGGAATTAAAACTTTTATTCACCAGATTGTCCATCAGTTTGTAGTGACGAAATCAAATATAGTTTTGGCATGGAGGTGGCCACAGGCTTTGTTTAATCAAAGATATGCCAATCTGCTATAAGTTTATTCATCAATTAAAACAAAAAATCAAACTTGATGGCATAGGAGGTCAAAGGTTGGGGTTGAGGCTGGTGGGCAGGTGTCTAAGAGAGTCTCTGGGACCCACACTGTGGAGCAGAGCCCCCTGTTAAATATTAGCCAGAGATGGTCCTGAGTATTGGGGCTGAGACACTTGTGGAAGGCAGGCCAGCCACTCCTGGTGAATTGCCCTATTTCTGCAGAAGGGAGTGTCTGATAACTACCAACCACGTGATGGCTCTTATCTCATATGTGTTCAAAGGGCCTCCTGTCAGTTGGCACATGGACGGTGCAATATCTTTCCATCTCTGAACGCAATCTCAATTTCAGTACTTTAAAGAGCAAAAATAAAAAACAGATGAAATCAGCAAGAAAAATTTTCTTTTGGCTGGGACTGCATGATACATGATGGTAAATAATCAAATTGATTGGGTTTTTCAATTTTCAGTCACTTGTTTCAGCATTGTGCCCTCACAGTTATAGGCAGAATGGATTTGATTAGAGAAAAGAGCTTATAAAGATTCATCTCTCACTTAGGCCTCCTGTACCCAGGAAGAGTTTTGAATGGCCAAACTGAGACTTTATTTACATACTGTGTAATTTTCTTTCATCTTGGGATTTCAAAGAGCTTTATAATGTTGCTTTCTGAGTTGATTAAGCCTCACAACTTCACTAAACACTGTATTATAATATTATACAAATGAACCAGAGGAAGAGGCAGGGTTTCACTTTCCTGTGTGGATTTTCTTTTTGTTTGAAATTAGTTAAAAAGAGTGAGTGATGTCACATGCAAATGGTTTTTTAAAGAATTTTTTATTTTGGAGTAATTATGATTTACAGAAAAGTTGCAATGATAGGACCAAATTTGCATACCCTTTATTCAGTTCCTCCTAATGTTAACACCTCAGAGAACCATGGTCAAAACCAAGAAATGAACATCGTATATCACTATTAACTGACTGACAGACTGGATTTGGATTTCCCTGCTTTTCATGAATGTCCTTCTTCTGTTCCAGGATTCCATCCAGGGGACTACATTGCATGTAGTTGTCATGTCTTCTCAGCCCCCTCTGTTTGGAACAGTCTCTCAGACTTTCTTTGTCTGCATAACCTTGATAGTTTTGGACAGTACTAGTCAGGGAGTTTGAAAAATGTCTCTCACAATTTTCTCATGGCCAGACTGGGGTTCTGGGTTTTGTGAAGAACACCACAGATATGAAGTGGTCTTCTCATCACATTCTATCAGGGGATTCTGGTATCCGTGTGACTTGCCACTGATGAGCTTAAACTCAGTCTCTTGATTAAGGTAGTGTTTGCCAGGTTTCCCCACTGTAAAGGCACTGTTTCCCCCTTTCTATGCTATATTCTTTAAAAGAGAGTCACTAAGTCCACACTCAAGATGGGACTGAGGATTAAACAGGATGGGGGAGGGCGGGAGTATCTACATATATTATTTGGGATCCTTTTATATGGAAGTCTGTTCCTTCTCTTCATTTTACTTATTTACTCAATCATTATGTACAGCAGTATAAACTCATTTATGTTTATCTTATTCTTTGGGTTATAATGCAATCACATGTTATTGATTTTATTACTCAAATCATTCTATATTTAATTATTGGGGCTCCTCTATGAAGGCTCATTCTTAAATTATTCTTTAAAAAAGTATATTCTTCAGTATATTTTCCTTTAGTCAGACATTCCACCAATATTTTGAAGGTTTTTACAATGCTAGAAGTACTGTGTTAAGAAATGATTAACCCATATTTATTGAACTATTAACCTATATTTATTGAACTCCTTTTATTTGCCAGGTGCTTATAGGTATTATTTTGTATAACATTTAAAGCATGTCTAGGAGATATTATCATGCCTCTTTAAAAGATAACTGAAGTTCAGAGAGTCTTACCTAGTTTCCCCAGATTAGCAAGTTAATAGAGAATTGCAAAAGTGTTATATCCTTTGTAGATGATAACTAGCATTTCTAATCAGAGGCAGTATTTTTCCAAAGACTTAAGGATATGATAACTACCAATACATATAGTAGGAAAGCGTATCTTGGTATCAAACAAATCTAGGTCTTTTCAGGAAATATCTAATCCTCTGTCTCACCCAATACCCACCTCCCCCCCCACCACCAAAAAAACCCCCAAAACATCCTGGTATACTTTCCTATTATTCAATTATATTAACCACAAAATAATAGGTAACATACAACATATCTGTTTATTTGGCAGTTTAATAAGCTCCTGGGAAACTTCAGTAGGAATTTGTTTTATGCCCCTATTATTGTTTTCTACCCCTATTTTTTAAGTGTCTTAGCTGCTGTGCTTTAAATACAATTTGAAAGGACACCGATTTGCCAGCATCCTCTTCTCTGTTTCTAAGAATGGCCTTTGTTCATGCCAGGCATAAAACAGTGATTCATAACTCATGGTGTCTTGAATGGAATTAGATAATAATCAATTTGCCTTTTCCATTTAACACAGCCTCCCCTACTACACACACACACACACACACACACACACACACACACACACACACATTGAAACACACACACACACAAATTGAAGCTACTTTCTGGTATTAGCAGGTGTTAGAATTATGTAGGGAAGATCAAATTGTAGAAATAAGAATTGATGGTCAAAAAGCATTATGCACAAATAAGGGATGCCGCTTGAATGTGTTGTTGTTGTTGTTGTTCCGGACTATGTAAATGAGAAAACCATGATTTATATTAAAGCAAAGCGAACTTCAGTTGGCTATAAATAAAAAAGACTCTTACAAAACAGGGAAACCGGAATGTAAAGCCCTCGTAGTAAGAAAATAAACTATCCTTGATGAGGTGTCATGGAGAACATCATTATTTTTAAGGGTTGCCAAATTCAAATAAAAATATATGAACATTACATTATGTACCAGACCTTTATGGGGACTTTGGAAATAATATGGAGAATAATATTTGTTCTTAAAGAGACTCGATAGTTTTTAGCAGAATCACAAGTACAGAGACAATTGACATGGACACACATATCTACAAAATTTAACCTGAACCTGAATATATATCTCAATCAGCATGAGCTCATGGGACTATTCAGTAACTGTGAAGAAAGTCAGTAATGTAAGAAGAGATTTTTAATATCCTAATTTCAAAGGGCACAGCGGGATCCAAGTGCCTATCAACATTACATTTCTGAAAACTGCCCACTGATTCACAAGACTTGGACTGGGTGGGGGTGAGGTTTCTGTGATGTGGTGACCAATAACAGAGAACTGATACCCAACTACCAGCTCCCCGCTTTCTCTCTCTAAGAGAAATATGCATTGAGACGCTTGTAGCTGTGGTGGAGGTCACAATTGAGGGAAAGTATGGAATTAGCAACTGGATTATGCATTGAAACTTTTTTCAAAGGCTCACTGTCCTTCTCTGCTGTGTTGGTGGGTTTGTATGGGATTCTTATCACTGTTGTAGACATCCGGTTATCTGAAAATGGGGAATTCAGCAAATTGACTTCTTTAAGACCTTTTTCATTTCCTGATTTTAGAATTTATAATTTTTATTCCATTATTACTCTATTTTTAAATTGTGTAAGGTGTTATGATTGTAAATTTAAACAAAGATTAGTCAAATAATTTCTGGCCTACCTATAGCAATTTATTATAAATAGGGGAGGTGGGCATATACAAAATAAAATGCAATCAAATATAGAAAAAATATGATTTGAAGAGCAATTATGCATTTGGTGGAAGTATAAAAGAGAAAGACCCTAGGGATGCCCTCCTAAAAAGAAGCATTTGGGATTTTGTTGTGTAGACCAAATTTCTATGCCACCAGAACTGTCACCTTTGTACTGAGGTCTATGTAGAACCCATAAGTAGTTCAATCATTTACTGTTACGTGGGATAGAACATTTCTGCAGAAGAGAATTATCAGATTTAGTTTAGTCCTGTAAACTCCTGGATTTCTTCCAGAAATAGAGTTAGATGACATATTTGCAGACATGCTTAGTCTTGCTGCCTTGTTTCCTATTTACCTTTTCCAAGCTGAAACTCTATTCAATTATGTTACCATCAAATCATTGGCAGTTAGGTCTCAGATGGTGTGTAGTTTGTTTTAACAACAACTATTTGAGGCCAAGCCATTATGCCAGGCCAGCACAGACATGCTTCTCATTAGCGCATCTATTTTAAAGGGAAACACACCAGGTGCTGAGCTAACTGAATTTCTACTCACTGAGATTTGCAGCAAAATCAGCCTGGAAATGGCCTCACTTCAGATTTTATTAAAGTTCATCAACTACATATTATGCAGATACATGAAAATAGATTATCAATCATAAAAGAATGACTCATGTTTATTACCTTGAAGAGTAATTGCATAAGTCTTAAAAAAATGAAGCATTGCTAAAACAATAAAGTTGAGGAGAGCTACTTCCTTAGTCAAGCACAGCAGAAATAGATTTTTGGGAGAATGCCACATTATATATATTAGCTGAGCTATTATTATATAAAATTTTGTTGATGATCTTAAGGAAACGAGGGTCAAGATTAAATCCAGAGAAATTATCATACTTACCGAACTCTTCACCCTTTCTGCCTAAAAACCAGCTGGCTTACATTAATTGCCTCACAAAAAATGCCCAAGTGATTATGGACAATAAAGTTCAGCCAACAGGAAAAAAAACAAACAAACCAAAGAACAAACATCTTCATGTCTGAGTATAAGTGCTATGGACAGAATTTTGCGCCCCCTACCCCCCCAAAAAATAATTCATATGTAGAAGTCATAACCTCCAGTATTTCAGAGTGTGACTGTATTTGGAGATAGCATCTTTACAAAGATAATGAAGTTAAAATAAAGTCATTATGGCTGGGCCCTAAGCGATATGACTGGTCCTGGTTCGGTAAGAAGGGGAAATTTGGACACAGAGACCTCCCTAGGTAAGACGTGAAGATGCAGGGAAAAGATAACCATCCACAAGCCAAGGAGAGAAGCCTACAATAGGTCCTTCCTCATAGCTCTCAGAAGAAACCAACCTGGCAGGCATCGTGATCTTGAACTTCTAGCTTTCAGAACTGTGAGACAATACATTTCTGTTGTTTAAGCCATCCAGTCTGTGCTATTTTGTTTCAGCAGGCCTAGCAAAAGAATACAATGGGAAAGCCTGAAAATTGGCTGACCACCTGCCAAACACTTGCTCCCTATCTTTTGAAAGCAGGTGCAAGCCTGGTCACTGCTAATGTTTGTGGGGCCAGAGGTAAGAGAACAAATGGAAACCCACACTTTACTTAAGAAAAGGAAATACTAATTAGATAATCAAATAATTTTCTCTTATTGTATGAATGAAATAGATTGTTACATAATCAAGTATGGTTTCCCAGTAATTTAAATATTTAACAATTACAAAACAAGCTAACAAAGTGTGTAAGAACAAGTGTTTTATCCTTTTGTATTTGCATAGCTTTACAATAATGATTTTAAAATATGTTTCCGTTATGGTTTTAATGTGATTGAAAGTAGCCAAAATGTCAGACAAATGAATTTAATTATTGTTGTGCAGATGTGGATATTCTGTTGATGTGCTGGCGAGGTTTGGGGTAATAAAATAAAGACATGTAATTTGTAAATTATTATGCATTTATTACATCAAATGTATTTTTTGTCTTCATTTCAGTGCAACCAGTAATTATCTAACTATAATCAAGATTTTTTTCAGACTTATATTGCATTATAATTAATTTTTCAAAGTACATGCAACTTGAATCTATCTTCTTCACAATATAAATTAAAGTGCAATTCTTTTCAAAGTGTACATAATATAAATACATTATTATTAGAAATATAAATTAAATAGAATGTAAATAATTTAAATTATTTTCAGGGTTTTTTGTCTGAATATGCCATATCATCTACTATAATTAAAATGCACACTTCAAATTAAAACTAGTAAAAATAAAAAATAGAAATTATTTAAATAAAACTAACATTTAAAAAATTAATTAACTCCTTAAATAATTAAAAATAAAAGTATTCACAATGCTTATGCTCAGTGTTCACCATGGTCACCAAGTAAAGATATCATCCTTGATTCATGCCAGATTATTACATAGATAGATGTAAATATGTATGCAAGTTTAAGGCTAATATCAATAGTGTAATGTTATAAGATGTTCCTTAGCTGTCAAATAAAATTGTGATGAATACTGTACTAATTCACACATTTTGGATCACTAATTAAATCCACAAATTAGAGTGTGGAGAAAAAGAAGTAAATAGACATTTAGCATTACTGCAATACAATACTTTATTAAGCAACAATCTGTTTATTAATGTGATTTCAAGGAAAATGAATTAACCATCTCTCTTGCTTAAGTGTTTCCACCATTTGTATGCTTTCTGCACTAGAACCACTGCTATCAACCCACATGTTTATGGCATTCATATCTAGATGCCTTGCAGTATAAGGACACAATTATTGAGGGGAATTTCCTTGGGGTGATTTGTCTTAGTCACAGAGGATATATTATAGGTTAGGCCATGATGGTGCTGAGTGCAAGTCGTCAAGCTATTCTTTAATAAACATATTCTTGTGTGTGTCTGTGGTATGTGGGGCCATATTTTTGTGTTTGTTACATGTAAGGCCCTCTAAAGAGTAAGGACCAGGGTCGAGGCTGACCATTTCTGCCCATGTCTGAGAGTGTATTATAGGTTGAATAGTAACCTACCAAGTTCATGTCTACCTAGAACCTCAGAATAGATATTATTTGGACATGAGGTGTTAATTGATGTGATTGATTAAGGATCTTGAGAAGAAATTATCCTAGACTTAGGGTGGGCTTTAAATTTGTGACTGTTGTCTTTATAAGAAGAGTAGAGGACACAGACACGCATACACAGGGAAGAAGGTCACAAGACTGGAGTCATGTTGCCAAAAGCCAAGAAATGCCAGGGCACCTAGAAGCTCAAAAAGGAAAGGAAGGATTCTTCCCTAGAACCTTCGAAAGAAGCATGGCTCTGTTGACACCTTAATTTTAGACTTTTAGCATCCAGAGCCGAGAGAATAAATTTATGTTGTTTTCAGGCACCTGAAATAGTCTGTATATGTATATTTCATAAGTATTTGTCTAATCCACAATATTTTTATTAAAATTAAATTTTTTAAATGAGCACTATTTATCAGAAACAGGTATATTTTGAAACGCTCCTATGCTGGGAATGATTTCAATTGGGACTGGTGACCATTGTGTTCTGCTTTCAAATAATTTTGCTACATTTAGCAATATTGTGGGGACTCAGGAAAATCTGTCAGTTATCCATGTCCTGTCACTAGAGTTTCCTTTGTTCTCTTTCTGAATGCCTAAGCTGTAAGTCCATGAAAACACAATCAAAGAGGAGAGGCGCCAGTGGGTGCCAGTGCTCACTATGTCGCTCCACACTCTTCCTCTTTACAGCCGTAGACGTGAGTTCATCCACAAGGGAGAGCTTAATAACATGCTCTCTCAGAATGGCAAAGGGAGTATATCTGCAGTAACTCCAATTAGTATTGTAGGTTCTAATCTATTTGGTTGTTATTTTTCCTTGAGGATCACCACCACTTGCTAATCGCCCCTACCAACTTGAGCAGAACAGGACACATTTTATAGGTTGTGTTCAGAGTACAGGCAGTCTGTACAGTCAGGGTGCTCTCTCTCATAAGGAAAAGTGCTGGAGACAACCACAGTGTTTAGAAGGCTTATGGTAAATTATTTTCCACTTAGTTGTCCTAATATTTAGGATTCAAAAAACCAATTAATACAGTTTACTGGTAAAGGAAAGGAATTAGGTTGGATTAGGATACAAATTCAGTGCAATTTTCTCTCCTCTGTTGATGCTGAGAAAGATTAAAAAAAAAACAAAAATAAGCTGAAACTGTGGCTACTGACAAGCCCACAACTCACCCACATATTATATGAACTTCCTATTTTTTTCTGAGGCCTTAATTCTAATAAGGATCTGGTGAATATTATGAGATGTTTTAATACTCTGTTTTTTTTATTCAAAACCATAAATTAAGATTAATATGTTTAGGATTTTTGTCTTCTCTTTTCACTTAACCAAGCCCTATTGGACTCAAAATAGTTCTGACAACTGTATCTTCTAAAGACCTTTAAATGACCTTTTACATCAATCTCTCCTTTTTATTATTAAAAGCATACTTCACAAAAAGTAGAAATTACTATGAATATGAAAAATAGAAGCCAGATCACTTGATCTTTATTGCTTTAATGATCAAGTGAGTCAAAAAACAGAAGTTGAGGGAGCCATTTTGTTCCTGCTGCTTCTGAGAACACATGCAAACATGTCACAGAGGCAAAGCAGAGAGCAGAAAGCAGGGTTGTCATGTCAAAGCCTACATCACCAGCCTAGGTACTCTTTCTCTTTTATAAAATAATGTTGTGTTCCTTCAATAATATGACTTAGCATATATATATATATATATATATATATATATATATATATGGCATAAACTATGTTATAAAATACTGCAAATTTCCAGCTAATTTCTCTTAAATGATTTACTCATTTAATGTATCTGTACCCAGACCAAAAAAAAACCAACAACAAACAAACAAAACACACACACACACACTAACATACACTACATAGCAACAGGTGCTTAAAAGTGCCTTGAGGGAAGTACAGTCATCAGAATGTCATTGTATGTTATGTGCACATTATCTTCTTGCTTGGTCCTGAGATAGAGTAAGCATCTGCAACCCATGGTAATGGTTTTTAAAGGATGCTTCCACATTCTAAGCAGTTTCATCAAAGCATTGACATTTTGTGATTTGATACTCTTCAGCTAATATAAAAATAAAGAAATAGAGCTACATAAATTCATTTTCTACACTCTTTCTCCCACATCTAAACACTTGATTTAAAGAATATCTCTATGTCCTGGTGTATACCCTCCCTTCCTCTTGCCACTTGTAACTGTGTTTCTCAAGTACCAGGTTGAATCACCACATACTACATATTTTTTTCAATGCTTCATAATTACAGAAAGACCATGCCATATAACATTATGCAGGTTTTCCTAGTGAAAAAATTCAGTGTGATAACAACCCTTAGAATTTCTCATTTTTTAAATCAAATATAATGATTTTTGTGATTTTACACAGAGTGTGTGCAACATAAAGAGGATAAGACCATTCTGAATGGATTATAAGATGATTTTCTATGGTAACTAAAAATCCATATGATTCTTCCCTTCCTGATATAAGTTTTCTTCTCTTTCATGTGAACACTTAGAAAAATGTGCTTTAGCATAAATAGGGTTTTTGGCTTTAGTTCTAAACTACAAAGATTTTTCTTTTAAAGAAGCCAATGTGATAAAAGTATTGATGGAGCCAACTATTGTTGAGTGCTGGTGATATGAGTCACAGTTGTTTTTCCATTTTCTTTTTCAAAGTATGTGTATCTGCTTATTCTAATTTTTTACCAGTTAAGAATTGTCAGTAAGTGAATGTTTGGCAAAGCTGGGTGCATATCCTTTCCAGTAAAGTTTGGCTCTAAATGATATTGTTAATGTCCATTGCATAGGACCATGACGTAGACCACTGAAGAAGTACAGAGGAAGTGGTCGATAATCTTAAAAAGCAGTCAAGGATTATATCAATGAGGGTTTTTTGTTTTGTTTTGTTTTATTTTGTTTTTTAGTGGCTGGTATCAAAAAGCCCAAATCAAATTAGCATGAGCAAATAAGGGTGGCTTAATGGTTCTTGGAACCCAAATGCAGTTCTCCAATTCGTGGAGTTGGCCTTCGGGATAATGGAGACATGGGGGTCATTACTTTTGAGTCTCTGCCTCTCTGTGTGTGCTGGATTTTCTCCACGTGCAGTAGGAATTCCAGACTTACCTTCCTCTAGCTTCACAATCTGGGAAGAAAGTGATATTTTTCTCTTCTAGTTCTAGATAGTAAATTCTCTGGTGCTAGAAGTTTTCTAAGCCAGTTACTCAGACCTCCTATCTTCCCGAAATCTAACTGAAAGAATAAAACAGGACAACTGGGATCAATGCGTAAAGTCAAGCACTCCAAAACAATAGATTGATAATACAATAGCTTCTTTCTCAACTTTAAGTCTTATAACCACTTTTGTCCTACAGAACAAACCCTTTTCACATATTTACCCAACTTCACAGAGGACTAGAGGCGGACCTCAGGAATTCCTTGGCTGGCAGAACAGAGACAAAAAGCGAGATATTTTGGTCAGGCTTCTCTCTAAAACATAGGTTTTATGGACCCTAACTTTTCATTGCAGCAAAAAGAAGAAAAAGAGACCATTATGTTTCTTAGATATCCATAAACAAGCCACAGGATCAGGCAGGTGAGTCTATTACTTGTTTTTAAGAGTAGTCATCCCTCCACATGGTCAATGAATGTCACGTTCTAGCCAATTAGCCATTTCTCCTATGGTTTGGAGGCGTGATGACAGTGCTCCCTCCAACACTCTTTCTCATGGGAAGTAGATATTTTACTTATTTTGGAATAATCGGAGGAGGTCAGAAACATTTCTCTTTTCCATTCTACAAGGATAAGCCCTGATTAGTGCAGGTGACATCACATGCATATCATTCAACCCCTTGTGGAGACCAGGGGAATCAGATACTATGATTGTCCCAATCTGGGACACATGTCCACACTAATGGCAGAATGGGTGCCACGGAAATTTTACCAGAAAGAGAATAGACAGGATTTCTATAGTTCAAACATGATGGCCAGTAATTATTTTGAGCCATACAGCCTCTATGGTAAGGATAAAGAGGTAAGATGGAGTGTTAATTTGGGAATTTTAACTAAGGAGTTAAGACATGGTGGATATCAGATACCAAAATGAGTAAGACCATACACAAAATTATCATTAAAAACTATCAGAAACTGTTTTTCACAATTTCTAATGCCCTCAAATGATTTAAGAATACAAAAGTACAGAGAAAGAAGAAAGAGGAGAAAGAATTGTGAGGCTATTTCTTGGGAAGAGCTATTGCCTTGTTCTGAATCTGTACCTGTCACCTCAAGGTGGGGCAGGTAAGGACCTTCCTGTGTGAACCCTGAAGTTGTAGGGGTATGTGTGCTACCAGCTTCCTGGAGAGCTGTGTTGTGTAAGGGCAGGGGAAAAGAGAAAGTTGCTGCTATTTTGAGAATTAATGCTGGTCCTCTTAGCTGAAAGGTACATGAAGTCCAGGGAGCAGATATAGGGCCCATGATAGAAATTTTGGTCTGGAGTTATTTCTTCTGAGAGTGAAAGGCCATATAGTGAGAGTTTGGGTGGGATGGGCACTGGAAAATCAGAAGCATTGGGAGAATTGGGGTTTTGCTAAAGACCTACCCCCATATCATAAAAGTTATAGCCAGGCCAGTAGTAGTAATCCTGTTCGCCTATATTCAGTATCTCTGCAGAAATATTATAAACCTCTGCCCTGTTTAACTCAGTGTGGTCAATAGAAGGTAAGTAGCATGCTATGTGTCTCATATGGGCAGACCTAGTAAGAGCCAGTACTTGCTCCCTTGATCTTAGATGCATGTGTTGTGATGTGGAGCCTTCGTTAACCTAAATCTCTGAATGACCACAGTACACAGAGCCTGTTTGCCCACCCAGCCTTGAGGTATATGGTGAGTGAGCAGTCAGTGTTGTCTTGAGCCAAAGATTTTGAGGGGTTATTTGTTACCACATTGTAATTAATTCTATCCTAACTGACTTAAGACACTGTGAGAGTCTCCAAAGAGCTCCTTGGAGAATAACTCCTGAGACCCAGCTTTAAACATCTGTCAATTCCAGACATGAGGCTAGGTATCAGCCAAGTAAGAATTCTTGTCTCCTGCTCCATCATCACACCCCTTCCGCCCCCATCCTGTGCCACTGGGTCCTCTGAGGTAGGTAGGAAATTTTATTTATCTTCATTTTCTAAACAACTTATCTGATGCAAAATTTTTAAAATATATTTTTATTGATTTCAGAGAGGAAGGGAGAGGGAGAGAGAGGTAGAAGCATCAGTGATGAGAATCATTGATCAGCTGCCTCCTGCACAACCCCTATTGGGGATCGAGCCCACAACCCAGCCATGTGCCCTTGACTGGAATCGAACCCAGGACCCTTCAGTCCACAGGCCGACATTCTATCTACTGAGCCAAACCAGCCAGGGATGGTTCAAAATTGTTTGGAGATTTTGGAGAAAAGTGTCAGTTTTGAATTAAGAAACAGAAATAGGTGAATTGGCTTGAATGTAGATTTATGGACAGAATTGGCAGGGGAAGCCCAGTTTTTCTGACTCTTAGTTCCAGTGTTCTTTCCACTCTACTGAGCTACAATTAATCCTCCCTGTCACATTAGGCTCCCAAATTAGGGTTAAAACTGCAGTTTAGGCTTATATCACATATCTCAGGGCTGGTAGAATTTGTCAGGATAAACAAATGACTGGCTTGTCTGGCCTGGCACTAGGAGAGTAAGATTCCTCAGCTGTTGGGAAATGACTTTCCATTTTTAACCAGAGAGAGTGGGAGAGCAGTAGCTTGGTTTAAGGAGTATGGGGCATGTGTGTGAAGAACAGTTGGATGCCTTGAAGTAGTGCTTTATGTTTCTGGCCCTATTCTCTTTGAAACTATATCTGTGACCTAATGGGAAAGGAGCTAAGAGAAGCCAACCACAGCAGCAACAATAATAATTTGGTCACAATTTCTCTGTGAAGACAAGAGGACAGCTCAATGCAATGTTTCTGCCTTCCTAGACACCAAGAGTATTAGAAAGGAAAGTTGATTGCTAGAGTAGAAAAGAGATAAGTATTTTGCTGAGGTATGTGGATTAGTTGGCTGTTGATAGATACTTGCCTATATTCTACACATCGCTGGGTGCTAAGCATGGATTAGCAGACATCAGAAACTATACATCACAGTTGGGATTCATAGCATCTGGGAAGTGAATCATATGGGAAAATATGGAATGGAAGTTTGTGGATTACAATATAAACCACCCTACCTTCTTATTTCCACTTTGATGCAAAGGGAGAGGTCTTGAAGGACTGTAGTCCTAATGATTTTCTTGTTGGAAGGAGCCCACAGGCTCAAAGCTTCTCAGTGTTTGCACAGCCATGGGGTACTGGAAGTCTATTACACGTCTAGGGATGCTGATGTGGATGGTATGTTGATGCTAAAAATAGTGGTAAAATAATTTTATTCTCATTTATCAGCAGAAATTTAATTTAACTTAAAATCACTTTTTAAAAAAAAATTCATCATTGGCATATCTTTCCTAGCATATTCTGAGACTGACTGAAGATGAACACTGGGGAAATGAGGTGGTTTAATTTTCTGGGCTGACTATATCAGCCTTCCACTCGCAGGCAGTCTTACTCCTTGCTGACCTTTTCAACAGTTAGTTTTACGTGCTCCAGCTACCCATACACTCCTGGTGAGTCCTCTTTAGATAGTCTGCACTTGCACATAGGAGACTAGGGTAAGAATTTAATGTTCAAGACTATGGAATACTAGAGGCCTGGTGCATGGATTTGTGCACCAGTGGGGTCCCTTGGCCTGGTCTGCAGGGATCAGGTTGAAACCAATCTCTGGGTCCAGGGTGTGGGTGAACCAGATTTGGGACTGACGGTGCCCCAGCAGCAACCTAACCCACAGCTGATTTCCTCAAGGAATTGGGTTCCCTGAACTACTGGTCAGAGCTTCTGCCCCTGGTGGCCATTGCATGCCATAGCTACTGGCTGAATGGTCCAACAGTAGGATGGCCGTTTAGGCTTTTATATAGAGAGATAGACAGTTGAACTAGGTAATTCTAAGAATAAATTTCTAGTGAGATGGAACAATAGTTCAACCCTGAAGAAAGTAGATGGTAGGCTCACTCATTTTATTTGTTCAGGGCATTTTCAAAGTATTGAGTTTTTGTTATTTTTTCCATAAGTAAAAGTCAAGAATAAAATATTCCCACTTGTAAGGTTACAGGTATGCTTCCTTACTATTGTGCTGCCTCTTTGACTCATCTGTCTTACAAAAATATATAGTAAGGCCATAATAAGTTTAATTAATGTTAAAAATAAATATTATTCCATTAAGAAACATGATTTATTATCACTCTTTCTCCTTTATGTACCATTGCATGCTCTATATATATTATATCTTTAGTATTAAGCAACCAATTAGTGATCAACGACTTTAAAAGAAAATGTAATCATATTTTGTAATGTAGATGTATTTTCACATATGCATATACACATTAATGTATAGAATCCCACAAGTACTCTAACTCTGTATATCAATAACTTTGTGCACATTTTTCAAACTTTCTGTCTTTATCTGTAGAAGCCAAAACAAATATATTCTCAAAGGTTCTATAACTCTTTAAAACCCTATAGGACTGTCAGAAACCTAACATATGCCTCAGCAGCCTGGAGGTATCATAGGATTGTTTAAATTAAACTTGTTTCTTAGTACTTGGGGGAAAAAATAACACAAATCTAAATCAGATGAGCCATTGTATATCTTAATGAAAAGCTGTTTTAAAAAATGAAAATAATTATAGCAAAATATCCTGAATACCAATGTGACTAACAGCACACAGCGATCCTCAAAAGATCTAGCATTCAATGCCATGTCTCCAGCCAACGAGAAGGTATGTAATATATCATACACTTTATGGCTTATACCATGAGATATAGTTGGACTCATATTTTAGTGAATCCATACCATTGCACAGCACTTTTAATTGTCTTTTATCCTACATGCATCTCAGTTGCAAATAATTCTGCCACACCTGGATTCAAATACTTTCAGACCTGACCCAATTCAACTTCCAAACAGACCTCCCAGGCTCAAAAATGTCTCTCTCACTGGCTCACAGTACCTGATATTTCTACCATTAAACTCATTTCTTTAAAATAAGCTGATTTTTTTCTTTTAAAATGTGAATATATTATCTGGAAAGGGTTACAAATTAACACATTAACTTCATTGTCAGCATAGGATTATTCCATGCATGGCTAGTCCCTACTCCTTTTCCTTCAATTTCACGTGAGCCTTCCAAAGAAGCAACTCTGCTTCTGCTCTTGCTGCCTTTGAAGTGGTAGTTTCCACCCACCGTGCAGGAGATGTGTCAACCTTGACAGGAGGAAGGAGAGAGCATATAGGGAAGGTTTAGACCACAGATACCTGCCTAGGAGGGCAAGCCCGAGCTGCGTACTCTAGAGTGAAACCCACACAGCTGTGTGGGCAGCATGAAAATGCCAAGTGCCTGAAAAAGGAGCCCCGAATGTATTGAGCAGAGAGAGGGATTTGCCAAAGATAGACGGGACCTACTTCATAGTTTTGAGCTTTCTTTCAGCAGAGATATAACAGAACCAGGTGGAGGAAGGAGACAGGGAATCCAAGTTATTTATGGATGTGATAAGACTTGAAGAGTTTAAAGCAGGCAGTAGAGACAAGTGGGGGTAGAATGAAAGGAAGGATATGAACAAAAGGTGGGGTCTTAGCAGCTTCTCTGAGAAAGTAGTGATTCAAAGACACAGGTGTGGATTCAGCTTAGACACCCTGTCCTGGTGGGTACGTGCATATTTTCTCTTTACACGGCCAGGTTAGGTTACTCCCCCAAGGTCATCCAATTAATCCCGTGGAGAGCAAGGAATAGAATTCAGCTCTCAAAGCTCCCCTTTCACATCTGGAGCAGGCCAGCCAGGCTTCTCCTTCCTGAAAAACACTCTTCATTAAATATATATATATATATATATATATATATATATATATATATATATATATAGCAAAGCAATGAAGTTTTGAGTTCTATTACAGAGAATCTGTGAAATCCTCTTAGTATTAGTGTGATGTAAAACTAGAGTAGTATTCATTTGTGAAAACACTATCAATTGCTTTCTGGTTTATCTTAGATTAAAGAATTTTAAAAATCTATCAAAATTAGTTTTATTCCTCCCCTCACAGCCTCCACCCCCCAGGTTTAAAGTTATTATTCTGAGAAGCTTAAAAAATGTGTTACAGATCTGAGAAAGCAGTGTGTGTGGAGCTTAACTGTTGCATGACTGATTGTGTGATATATTTCTCTTTTCACTAATAACCACAAAACAGGTAGAGGCATGGCAGACTAATTTGGTTTATATGTCCAGCTGTAAGGCTAGACACTGCATCATTCTTTTCAGAAAGCAGTGACTTTAGGCATGTGGAACTCGTAGTCATGACAACAATAAACCAGCTTTGAGTCTGAGTTTCAGCTCAGAAACTGCCTTGTCTCCATTACTTCCTGCTCATGACCTGACTTTTCTTACTCTCTGGGGCTGGGGGCTGGGGATTTATAAAAAGATCTATTGAACAGAGCTCCAGTATATGTTTAATGCTTAAAATGTCTGGCTTGAAAGTTTTGCTTGCACAGATGGCTAAAGGCTGGAAGGAGGATAGATCAATCATTATTATAGCTAATGACACAGTTATAAGGCATACACAAAGGTGAGCTGATTTGGAAAATGGGAAAAGGCAATGTGAAAAGAGTGAGTTGGAAGCATTTCTTTAAATAGGATAAAAATAGCTTTTGCAAATAAAGTTCTTTTAAACACGAGAGGGAATTATACTGTGATTGATTCTGAGAGGACCTATCCAAAGGGTACAATGAAAATTAATCAAACAAAATTAGTACACAAGGTTGAGTGTGTGTGTGTGTGTGTGTGTGTGTGTGTGTGTGTGTGTGTTTAAATTGGAAGAAATGATTAGCAGATGCTCATGGCAAAAATCTACAAGTAATCATTTTTGTGTCCCATGTGATTAATGGATTTAATAGTGACTACTTTACATGATGAAACAGCATAGCTCAGTGACATGAATATGCACCATGGGGTTCAATGAACTCCACAAAATACCAGCTGTAATGTTAGAAAGTTGTCTATGCACTCTGGATACTCAGCTCCCAAGAGAAATAATACAGTTTGCACTCTTGGATTGGTGAGAGGTGAAACGGGATAATGGAGGGAGGAAGCTTAGCTCAGTGCCTGGGATAAACACTCAGTGATGTGTAGCTGTCAGCATTGATGCTGCTGGTATTATTGCTAGCAGGGTTGTCCAGTCATCAAAATCTGTCCTTCATGTGATTCAAATGGCTGACCTGTCCATTGTTATGGAGACATGATCATAGAGGCTGGAAGACCGTTTTTTTCTGGAGAGATGTTTTCTAGTTTTGTTATTTTCTCCATATAATCTAGACTTTAAGGAGGTTAGAGAATTACTGGCTCAAGAAGGCAGGAGAGATAGGTTGTAAGTTGCCAACATAAAAGATGCTATGTTGGGAGATATCTGTACCTTTTACTGTGCAGCTTTTTCTTTTCACAGAAAGTGAAATATTCCAGCATTATTTTTGTTTCCTATTCCTTTGGCACATTGAATTAGTTAGATATGATTATCTTTTTTTTATGCTATTTTCCAGCAATTTGCTACCTCAAACCAATGGGCAGAGCAATAAGACATAGATCAAATCCTAGAGAGAAGCCAAGTGGTTCCTTTTTTTTCCCTCTATGTACTGAGAAATTAAATAATTTGCTTTCCCCAGAGATCAACTTTGTGATTTTATGATCATGTGGTTAAACTTCTTAGTAAATGAATGCTGCCCAGAGGCCATGCTAGTCTCCATGACCTTGTAGAGTGTGGATCACCATGAGAAATCTGATAAAGTACATTCATTTATTAAGTATAATTTGAGAAACCATGAACCACAAACTGATTATGTGTTTTTTCTTACTATAAGATTTTAATGGTGTAAATAATTGAATTTCTGTTTGCATTGTCCCAAGACTGGCAGTTATAATTGATGGCAATGCAAGATGATTTTCTGATACACAATTAGATCATGTTTTTAATCTTACAAAGTTTATAAGAGAAATGCATATTTTATATTTTTCATTAGTGTGAAAGAGTTAATATACCTCTAGGAAAAGGGAAATATAATCCTTTTCTCCAGTAATATTAATTTTATATATTTTAAATTGATTAAAACAATGGGCTGATTAATATGAAAGAAATGTAAACACTAGCAAATAAGACATTTGGAAGTATCAAATAAATACATGTTATATAATAACTATATTGCAGAATAGATGTGATTGAGTGAATAAATTTTTTGAACACCTCAAGCTTTATTATAAAGGGGCATTGCAATAAAAACAATACTTTTTCATCCCAAATGGGCTGTGTTGATAGTATTCCATCATCTTTTAATTAGATTCAGATACAAATTTAGCCAACGTTTGGAAGAATCTACTGTTCTTCCATAGACATCATAATTTCATAAATTTTGGTCCTAATGTTTCCGAGTCTGGAAAGGGATTTTGAGAAGCACAGGTCATTTTTTACTAAGTAGAATGTTTAGTCTATGCAAAAGATAAATCTTTTGAAGACTTGGATTCTTTTAACATGCCCAGAGAAAGGAATTGTCTCTTTAGGAGTTTCTTAGAATATTTCTGTCTCTTCAATATTGGTATCGTTTTGTTATTGTTCACAAATGTTGCTGATAATGGTGGTTCAAGTAAGGAAATTCAAACAGTGGAAAATAAATCTTATTCCTTAATATGTAACAGAAGGTTTATTCATCAAATGTGGATTAATGTTTATGATGTGCTTAACAGCAGAGACCTCCGGTGTTTCTGGTAGACATATAGGAATAATAATGACCCAAGGCCAGATTCTTCCCCTTTGAATCCTCTGTGGATCTCTGTCAAGCACCAGGGCAGAAGTGGAATTCAGAATACAAACACAGACTTAGTCAAAGTAAACCTCTACTCCGGAACTTGGTTTTATATATATGTATATGTATTTAAAGAGACCTACATTTGTTATTAATAAGTACAATAAGTCAATTTGTAGATACTAAAAATTCAAATTATTCAATTCAGCAGCAATTTTTTCCAACATGGGCTGGAACTAAAAACACCCGTATTATCTAGTTAGCAAAAAATCTTTCTGCAAAGTTAAAGATGTTAATTGCAAATATTTATCATAATTCATTGCCAAGGATTGATATACAATAGCTGGGATGGTTTATTTGTAGTTTATATCGGTCTATATGTTGGCATCATTTTATATTTATTCACCTTTTACCAAAGACTCATTATTCATGCATTATGATTATTTTAGCATTATTATGCTCTGAAAACCTTCAAATGGTTTTGTTTGTTGTAATTTTTTTTGTTTTGTCTAGTGTTCTCACTGTTAAATGTAAAATAGAGCAGTTTTTTTCTTCTTCTTACTGACCTTATCTCCTGCATATTCTGATTATCCTTGAACCAGTAGCTTAAGGATAGATGCAAAAGTGATGAGAGTTTGATTTAGCTTTGGCTTTTATTATCAGATACCCACAAGGAAATAAAGCTTTGATCTACTTCCTTGGAAAGTTAATCCCAGTGATTATGTGGAGATGTGTGCAGTGGTAGCTACAGGGATATACATCTTTAATCTCTCGGTGTTGAATACTTAATCCAGTTCGGATTCTTGGCAAAGAGATTTAAAGAAAGAAAAAAATAATTACACTCTTCATGGGCTTTGTATTTTGGAATGAATATTTGGTAGCTCTGCTTGCTCTTTTACAGTGTAACAGGCAAGCTTAGGAAAATAGATTTAGGCTTACTTAGAGTGATGTAAAAATGGATGATTTCTGTGCTCCTCAATAGGTAAATTTAAAGTAGGTCTATTAACTGTGGGGCAGTTTGGGTGGGGTTTTTATTATTCAGTTTATCTCAGCAAAGTAAAGGCTGAATAGAGAATATGTTATTTCCAGTGGAACACTAGAAAATTTTTTCTAGAACTGGAACCACTCTTATTAAAAAGTGCTCATCTTTTTTATACATAAACATTTTATATGCTGATGTAGTCCATAATATGGCCACTAAATTTAAACATGGCATGGCTTCATTAGAAAATGTCCTTAAATGTGTCAAACACATTTAAAATTGCTACTGCATTTTATTGAGAAAACGTTCATTAGGTTAAAAAATATTTAAGCCAATTTTATTAGTTAATTTATTTGTTAAGATGTATCTATATATCTATATATCTATATGTATTACCTTTAAATTTATATGACACATCTTAATTTATAAACATGTCAAAAAGGAAACTAGAAAATAATCAAAATCTCATCAACCTTACATAAACATGCAGCATTCATGATGCTTTAATATAGTAGACATACAAGTTAGTATCTTTTTTCAATTAACATTATTTGTAAAGTTTTTCTTCACATTGTTTTGTATTATGCATAAATATAATTTATACTGTATCATATGCTATTCGATGCATTACCATCATTTATTCAACTACTCCTCCAGTTCTCTTCCTCTATTACTAATAATACCAGAAATCTGAAGTGTTGGCAAAATAAATAATGTCATTTTATTACTTGTGGTACATCTTTATTCTTGATTTTAAAAAGTTATTAATATATAGACCTGTTAAAAATTAATCCTGATATCAGAACAAGGGCACATAATATTTTGTACAGGCTCAAGCATTTTCAATCTAACAATTCATAGTTTTAAATAAATTGATGTACGAAGCAAATCTTTAAATAATGAGATTGTCCCTTAGAAGTAAGGTTTGGTTATTGATATATTAGCATATAAGGGAAATTCAATTAGCCACCTATGTTAATTAATCACAAACAGAAGCAGCCTTTCCCTTTCCTTCCTTCCTTAAGCAGTGTGGCTCTTGTTTCTTCTGTGATTGAGGACCCCAAATTTTGTGACCTTGTTTATTTTGTAAAAGTGCAGGTTCCAAATGAGGTAAAATTTAACCTTCAGAATTTGTCTTGGTAATATAGAGACTGGCGACTGGGAAATTGCTGAATAAAAGTTTCTGTGTCATTTGGGAAAAGATATATTCAATTTTACATTGCATTAAAATGTGCTTTTTAGGAATTCCTGAAACACTCCCTAAAAATATGCTATGGTCAAACAAAGTTTCATAGAATTCCCAAAGGTGGTTTTTTTTTTTCCAGCATGGACACATATAATTTAAGAATATACTTGAGGTTTTTATAAACTCTTCCAAGGGAAGAATTCAACTAGATGTTATAAATTAAACTAATTTTGTTTTGTTTGTGAAATGAATTGATAGAACATTGTGGCATTAGGTAGGCAAAGGATAAATTACATTTGTAGTCAGCTCTAAATACTCCTTACCTTATATTGTTTTTGCTTCCTGTGCTTTACCTACTCTGCTTACTAGCAATTTATAGAGGTGAGTGACCTTGGTAATTACTCTATTTATTATCCAGGAAATTTTCTAAAACTAGAGAGAGTAAAATCTTCAAGCGAATCTTTCATTCAGCCTAAAACCTTTTCTTTTTAAGACTTCCTTTTTGAAGCTAACATTAAAATTGTAGGTGACGCCTGGTCGAGCCTCTTTCTCTTGATCCAAGCCTCCAGCGTTAGGTGCACATGTGTGAAAAGTGCGCGGCCGGGGGTGGGAGAGGGAGTGAGAGCCGGTAGGAAATGAAGTCTCCCGTGAAGAAAAGAAACAAGTTGCCAGGTAAAGGAAGATTAGCCTAATCCTTAGACTATGTGTTTCCCCAACGCAAAAGGAAAAATTCGTTTATTGATTAGGTGAGTGTCAGTCCTTGCCACTGAACCTTGTGGAGTCAAAATTTATAGTGGGTATTTGGGTATTTTTCTCTGTATTGTTTAAATATTGCAAAATCTTTAGTGTACCCAGATTCCCAGGACAGCTCTACAACAATGTACATCAGTGTCACTGAACATGGGGTCTAAGGACCCAGGTGGGTCCTAGAACTGTTTGTTAACTGATTCGGGATGAGATATGGAGTTGGGGCCAGAATGTCAATCAACCAAGTTGCTAAGCACACTGTTTAGTTCACCTGATATTTTTTCACACAGCAACACTTTCTTGATGATTCCTGGAGTGCTGGTAATAAACAGTTCAAAGGCTACTAGTACTTTGAGTAGCAGTTATTAGATCTTTCTTTTAGACTTTGTACTAATGTTAAATATGTGGAAACATAAAAGTACTTAATGTGAAAAAAGAATGTTTGCTGATAAAATTGTGTGGCAGCGTGGGTGGTGGTAGCAGGTGGGTGGGTAGGTTTAGACTGCTGCTGACCAGCTGTGATCTGAAGTGAGTCATTTAACCTCTGTGTTTCTATTTTTCTTATTTTCAAAACGACCCAGAATTGTTCTAGATTAAATATTCTAATGAAATGTAACAAATGTAAAGGAACTGAGTGCACTGAAGCACCACATTCTTACATCTAGACCCATGTTCTTAGCATATGAAAATGGATCATTGGTTAAGTGAGAGGACAGGGGCTAATGTATTAATTTTAAAACTTCGGACACCCTAAAACTCTCATCCCTTGAATATTTCCCATCGTTAAGCACAGATTTTTGTGTTTGAAAAAATCTCTTTCTAGGTGCTGGTATTGCTTACAATAATGTTCTGCAATTCAACCTGTGGGTTAAGAAATACACTTTAGCCACAAACCTCATTTATTTCCATGTCACCTTTATGAGGAGCTGTGGCAACATCCATTTTCTCTCTTATACAGTCACAGGACTTTGAACCTAGAGGAGAATACAGTAAATGTTGTCCACTTTTATATATGGCAAAACTTTCCTCATTCTTATTCATAACAAAAACATTATAAATAGGTATTGCAGATAGTTTAGTGATAGCCCAATCTCTTGTCCATGAAAACAACAAAGTCAAATGCAAAATATGAAAAAATTAAGGCAAGATATTTTTCTAGAAATACAAATGGCGTTAGAAGTGAATTGGTTTTGGAAAAGCTTGAAACATTACCAAAATAGTAAAGTATGTTAATTCCTAATTAAACAGGTTTATCACCCAATAAGCTGGTCAACTCATATCATTCCAATTTTCAGGGTGGAACAAGATTTTTCTAGGGAGTGTGTGTGTGTGTGTGTGTGTGTGTGTGTGTGTGTGTGTGTGTTGCCATTATCGTCCTTTTCCTACTTCTATCCCTTGCAGTCATCTGTCACCATCCCCTGGGCTTGCTGCTTTGGAGTCTCTCTTTGGCATCTAGTCAAGATGCCTTCATAGTATTGTAGTACTTAGCAATTTCCAACCTCTCCTCCACCTTCCTCCTCTACATAAAACATCCTGTACGTCAAAGTAGAGCAGGCTCCCAGGTCACTTGTCTTGCACCACATCACTTTCCTTTGCTCATATCGTTTCATCTACAGCTTTTTGTCTAAATTGCCCAATTACTCTTTTTCAATTCACATTGAAGTTAACAAGCTGTTATCAATTATGTTCACGGCTATATTTGGATAGGGTAGGTGTTCAAATAAATATTTGTTGAATTGCGTTATTGAAATACAACCTGCCAGGAGCTGGGCCAGTTGCTTCTTTCTTTCTATCTGTTTCTTAACACTTGGGTGCGATGTGATTGCTGTCTCCCTTGGGCTCACATAGCACTGTCTTTGAACCTGTCTTGTGACATTTATCGCCTAGCATGTACCAATGCAAGCTTTGTTGGCAGACAGGTGGAGGTTCGAACCCTGGCTCTTCCCTTACTATAGAACCTCGAGCGAGTTGTTTAATCTCTCAAGAACACAGTTTCTTCTGTCAAGTGAAAATGATCATGTCTGCCCTGTTAAGTTTGTATGAAAATTACATAGCATACTATGTATGCAAAGCACTTTGCTTTTAGTAAGTGTTTAACAATAAAAGGAACTAAGACTTATACAATACTTATGTTCCAGGCACTGTTTTAAAATCGTTACATTTATTAATCATTTGTTCCTTACAATAACAAAATGGAACAGGCACTATTCTCCCTGCTCTGCGGATGAGGACACTAAGGCACAGAAAGGTGAATTATCTTCTGAAGGATCCAGAACTGGCAGGATGTAATGTCAGTATTACACCAGGGTATCTGGCTTCTGCATTAACAATTTTGCTTTGCAGCCTCTCAGCACTTGTGTATTGTTCTCTCTCCTTATCCTTATGATGGAAAGAGTCATAACGCCTGAATTTTATTTCTAGATTATCAGCAGCTGTTTACTCATAGGCAAGTCCCTTATTCTCTTTAGGATTTAACTCAATGGTCTTATCTACAAAACAAAAGAATTTTGAGCCACACAACCTCTTTTTGTCTTCCCAGCGTCCTTTTCTTTAGGGAATTGCCCCTCCCCCAACCTATTCTTCCCCAGTGCAGGGCCTCCAGGGTTTTCCATTTCCCCAGACAGGGTGTTTGGTCCAGGGCTGAACATATAAACTAAGCAGAGTTAGACCATTTTTTGTGTGTAAACTGTATGTCTCCCACCAGGTGGAGAGAATCTGTTTAAGATTAAATCCAGCATTAAAAAAAGAGCTGTTAAATTGGGGTTTGGAGAGAAATAGAGAAAATATAAATGACAAGAATAAGCATTATGATCACGATGTTGATGCCTGATTCAGCTATACCTGAAGTCAGCATGCCTCCATATTTTTCAGTTTTGTGATTTGACAAAATACTGGTTTTCCCTTATACTAGTTTGAATTAGCTCTTTGTCACTTACTAGAGGAATAGTTCTTACATAGATTAAAAGGGATGATCTCCTTTCTAGCCATAACATTCTATAAGTTTCACTGTATCCTCTCAGACCTTAAGGAATATGATTTTTTGAACAAAGCAGTTACTGAATAAATATTTTTTAAAATGAATTGTTCAACCTGCAACCCAGGATAAAAATAGGTATACCTGGGATCTGGAGCATAGTTTTTAAATGACTTTTTTAGGTTCCTGGCCATTGACCACTTTGAGACTGACCTGAAATAATTAAAGCCAGTCTTCATTGGCTTAGAGATTGTTCCTGAACCAGCTGACTTCTCCTGGACCTTCTTTGGAAAGCCAGCTCTAAAACTAGTGGATGGATGCAAATAACAGAATGGGTTGTTAGTACAAGGATGCAACTGTTCCTGAAATTTACAAGCAAAACAAAAGATGGAATTGTTGAAGGATAAGTAGGATATAAAGGAACTTACCAACTATCACCCCAATACATCAACATAGGGCCAGAAAATTCAAAGGAGCTCTTGAAAGAAAAAGACAAAAAGGTCATTTTGGGATCACATCCATTCTATGTTAAATCCACTTATACTCACATGCACCCACACCTATACACACACTATTTTATATTCACAAAGGTGGAAAAATATTCAGATGCCATGTGTGAGCAACACATAAAGATATTAAAAGCTGCTTTCAGTTGGACCAATATGTGTACATAATTACCTACTGCTTCTTGTGTCCAAATGCATTTATATACTTAGAACCAAACGGAGAGACCTTTGCCATCACCACAATGCAACCCTTCAGAACGAAAGCAGGCCCGCTTAAATCTGTGCCATGTGCCAGGAAGTATGCAGAATGCTTTGGGCATTATCTCATAATCCTCTCATCAGAGATTTGAGACAAATAATATCATCGGCCCCATTTTATCAGAGGGGGAAAGTGAGATGTAGAAATTTTAAATAAATCGTCCAAAGCTTCACACCTAGTTAGCAGTGCAAGTCTTTGTGAGTTTAAATGCTCACTGTTCATCACCAGACTCACTACCCCTTCCAGATCTAATTAGTGTTAATAATAAAAATCCAGAGAGAGAGTGCCTGCCCTGCAAGCAAAAGAGCAGATAAATGGTTAAACCGCGATAGTGTAATATTGAGAGAGAGAGAGAGAGAGAGAGAGAGAGAGAGAGAGAGAGAGAGAGAGAGGAGAGAGCAGGTATACGGTACATGGGAAAAGAGTCAAGTTTTAAACCTTTAGGGAGCTCATATTGGAAAAAGAAACAAGACTAAGACACACAGTCCCTTTCTGTGTGATAAATCTTTTCTGTTTACTGTGACTTTCACGTTAAATAAATTCTATGTTTAACATGCACTCATAGTTTCATAGCTCAAACTGCTTGGCTGTTAGCATTCTCCTTAGGGCTCTGCCAGCCAGAAGTGAGCAGTGCTGCCAGCGACAGCGAGGGCATGCGCGCCGCAGCCTGCCAGATGCAGCTGCTGAAGTCTAGCAGCAGATTTAGTATTTCCTGTCGAGGCTCTCTGAGAAGGAGCGTTCCCAGCTTGTTTGTATATGACAAGCTTATGTTTCCATGATGCCTTGAACCACGGCTTTTTAGGGTCATTTCGTTTCATAAACATTGTTCTGACTCTATAGGGAATCAGCTGCGTTCACACAGTCCTGCTTATGGAAACAATAACATTTGATTTTTCAATGGAAACTATATTGTTTATCATGAGCTTACAAAGGGGGCTTTTCAGAGTCATGCAAAAGATTAGGGCAGTGTTTGGTGCAATGTTCATCCATTTGCTGAGGTGATGGAGACAAGGTAACGCTAGCCGATGCGATAAAGCTTTAAAGGCCTTGGGAAGCTGGGAGGTCTTGCTAAGAGTGGGCACAGGGCTCCGTTCACCACCGCACACACAGCATTCACTGCTGACATCTGCCTGCTGCTCAAGCAGAAATAGTGATGGGGTTGTTTAGAGTTAGGGATTGGTTCCCGATGGCCTCACTCCAGAGAGTCAGATAAGCTTTGGGGAAGAGCTTCGGTGTGCTTGCACATGTGGTGCCTTTGTCTGACGTCAATGGAAGATCTGATTCAACATTACTGAACCTTGGATTTTTGGCTCAATCATTTGTCTTAAAGTTCAGAGATGTGATATTGGTTACTTAAGTTTCTATAATGTCTGGGATTATGTGAAACCTACTTCTCGTTTTTACCTTTTGTTGATATATTGAGATATTTGCCTATATTTATCAATAGCATTTGCTGGAAATTTTCTATATATTTGACATAGGATATATTCCCTATTTGGCACTCTTTGCTTTGTTTATTGCTGGCTCCCTTCCCTCAAGTGTGAGCACCACCAGGGAAAGGTTTTATATCTGTGTTATCCACAGCTAAACCCGAAACACCTAAAATCATGCCTGGCTCGGTTCGGTTTTCAATACGTGTGTTTCACACGAATGAACAGGGACTATGTTAAGGGTTTTATAGGCGTAGCTTTCTGAATCTTCATATCGACCCATTAAATCATTAAACTATTAAAGCATGTTATGTTCCCATTTCCATTTTTTACTGATGAGAAAATGAGGCTCTGAGAATTTAAATAAATTTCTCAAGGCCATCTAGCAGATAAATGACAAAATGTGGGTCTGAGTATAAGACTTTGTCTCCAAGCTTCATGTTCCTAATCTCTGGCTCCTGCTTTCCTCCTGAGCAATTCCACATAAGGTCTAAGCCCACGTGACTCAACTCTCTGGCTCTTTCTGATAAAGAAATTCCCAGTGGGTAGGTGGGGGGTTGTCATGTTTCCTGGAATTTTAGTTGTGCCTGTTATTAGACAAAGTTATGCTTTCGTTGTCTTCTGGCATGCGTCACTTTTTTTTTTTTTTTTTTTGCTTCTTATCTGACTGCCAGAGTCTGGGAGTGAGGCCACAGTTTGGAGTTTCTCCTTCACACACCTGGCAGACAGAGAGGACCTCTGCAGAAGACAGACCCAGGCCTGTTGTGAAGCACTAAGAAACCATTCATAGCCTCTGTCTCTCCATTCCTTCATCTGCCTGGGTGTGTCTTATATTCTAGAAAATGCATACATTGTACAGGGTGTGTTTGTGGTTTGGGTTTAAAAGGGAATGAGGGGGAGGGGGACGCTGAAGAGGGAACAAGGTAAATAAAGACAATGCCTCTAACACTAGGGAAGAATAAAATTATTTTTAAAAACCCACTTAAACGGAAATATCCATAATAAGTTATTTTCCATCTAGAACAGAAGGAAAGTTCACTACAGTGCTGGCACCAGCAGGTATGGCACTTCTTCCTAACACCCTGGGGTCCTGGCCTTTCCCCAGCCACTTGCTACTGTCTTTCTGACCCACCTGTTAGTGGGTCCTCTTACTCATTCTCCTCTCCCCTCGGCCTTTTGTTCATGGTTGTGCATCTCTTGCAGTGTAAGGCTGAGAGAAGATCCAGACATGTATAAGACATATTTTATACTTTAAGATTTTTTTTTTAAATGACAGAGAATCAGTCTGCTCAGGGGATATCTGTAATACTTTCAACAATAAAGATATATTTAAAATTTAAAAAAAAATGACATATAGCTACTAACTGCCATGCTTTTCCTATACAGAATAGATTCTGCTTAGGATTCTGTCAAAAAAATACTGAAGATACTCTACCAATGAAGACTTGATGCCTAGTACCCTAATCTTTTCTTTGTAGGCCAAGACTTAGCTTGACTGTTACCTGCAACTTTATAGTCTACTAGAGGCCCGGTGCACAAAATTCATGCACGGGAGGGGGGGTGTCCCTCAGCCCAGCTTGCACCCTCTCCAATCTGGAACCCCTTGGGGGATGTCTGACTGCTGGGATCAGGCCTTAACTGGCAGTCGGACATCCCTCTCACTGCTGGCTCCTAACCACTTGCCTGCCTGCCTTCCTGATTGCTCCTAACTGCTTCTGCCTGCCCCCTAACCACTCCCCTGCTGGCCTGATTGATGCCTAACTGCTCCCCTGCTGGCCTGATTGCCCACAACTGCCCTCCCCTGCCGCAACCTGCCTCCGCCGCTGGGACCCGCCTCCTCCTCGCAAGGCGGTGGAGATGACAGGACTGGCTTCCTCCATGCCACGCAGAGCCATGGGACCCCTAGGCCTCCCCACACAGAGCAGCTGCTGGGCCCCGCCTCCGCTGTGTGCACGGCCATCTTGTGATGATGTGAGGGCGTGATGCCACCTAGGCTATTATATAGATTCCATCTAAACTGAATAGTTAAAAAACTTTGGTTGAGAGCAGTCATCTGAAACTGAGTTGTATAGTGGGTGGGAGAGCGGGTGAAAGGAGTAGACATATTATATTCCCAGAGATTCATAACACTTGGGTGATGGTATATGGTTCACTACTGTGATTGTCAGCACTGACTGTCCATTATAACTTCCCAGGGAACTTTAAAACAAATACTTCTGTTTGAGCCCACCCCAAACCAATTAAACCAGAATCTCTAGGAGTGAGGCTTGAGCACTGACATTTCTGCAGAAGCTCCAGGTAATTCTAATGTATGGCTAGGACCGAGAGCCACTAGAATATAGCAGGGACTGCGGGTTTTAGAATCTGATGGACCTGTGCTTGAATTCCAGATATGCCTCTTTTTGTGCTGTGTGACATGGGGTGCATTTCTGAAGCTTCCACACTCATGTTCTTCTTACTTTGTAAAATGGAAACAGTGTGCCTTCATCAGAGGATCATTTCTTTTTTTAAAAAATATATTTTATTGATTTTTTACAGAGAGGAAGGGAGAGGGATAGAGAGTTAGAAACATCAATGAGAGAGAAACATCGATCAGCTGCCTCCTGCACACTCCCTACTGGGGATGTGCCCACAACCAAGGTACATGCCCTTGACTGGAATCGAACCTGGGACCCTTGAGTCCACAGGCTGATGCTCTATCCACTGAGCCAAACTGGTTAGGGCTATCAGAGGATCATTTCAATGAGAAAACATAAGTGATGTAGCTAGCACAGTGCCTACCATATAATTGGTGTTTAATAAATTACAGTTATTATCCCTACCATCATCATGATTAGGCTTCAAAAAAGACCATCATTTCTATATGTAAACATTGCACAGTAATAGAGAAGGGAATGCACCTGTTAGAGACCACTCCAGCCATCTGCTCTTTTCAGAGGGAACATTGTACTGTGATTATTATTTCTACTGCTTTAGCCAATCTATTTTCAAACCCCTGCAAAGTGCTGCAAAGGTTAAAACTATCCTGACAGATTTCTACTAAAGAATAAAGAGTTCTCAATGTTAAGACACTTCCAACATTCAGACGTAGTTTATTCATTATAATTTTGGTTCTAATCTTCTTTCATTTCCATCTTTCCAATATGCTAAAAATTTTAAAGCATTTGTATTATTCTATTATGAATTGTTCTTCATCTCTCTTTGACAAGATCAAAAACCTTTTTTTTCAGACCCCCTTCAAAATAGATAAGAAGTCATATCATGTTTTTGGTCTTTAATTAACAACTAGCTCTTGAATCCATTGCCACAGGTTCTACCTTCTTTTATGTAAACCAGGCATTTCATGAGCTACATGGGTGCCAGCTGGATTAAACCCATCATTATAACTGGTAAAATCTATACAAAGTACTATTCATTATGGAGGAAATACATTTAAGTTACAGTCTTGCACAAAATAAATGCTCATATGAAATTAAATTGAAAGGTAATGCTCTACTTTTTAACAAAGTAATTTTCCTAACAATGTTGTGTACTTAAAAAATATACAGATATGTCAATATTCTAGTAAGGCAGATAAACTATGACTGTGACAGATGACACCAATGTTCTCATAGGCTCTGTTTTTTGTGGTTTTTTTTGAATCATTCATGACTGTGCCCAATAAACCCAGTGGCTTAGCCATGTAGGGTCCACATCTGAAATAGCTCTCCAGTGTTTTCGCTTTTTTTCAGTTATGAGCTTTGTTCTCTGATCTTTATTACCCTTCGCCTCTTTATCTTTAGTCTCTGCACCTGTCAATAAATCCCATACAATGAATTTAGAAAACTCTCTTGTTTCATTTTCCTATTTAGATCTTTAGAAACTCCCTACATTTCTAATTAAGTCCATACCATGTAGGGCAAATGGAAGAAGTTCAATTTACTTTAAATGTTGAGTCTGACAGATCTGGGTTTGGGTCCTAGCTTTTAGTTGTGTGAATGTGGGTGTGTTATTTTTCTTCCCTTAGCCTGTTTTGTCATCTGTAAAATTAGGATTTAAATAACTACCTCAGGGTTTAATAAGCACTGAATGAAATGATTTCTGTGCATTCCCTAGTACAGTGTCTACCTCCCAGTGAAAGCTCAGTTAACATGAGTCACCTTCTCTGACTCTGATTGTAGACCTGACCTACCTTTCCAAGTCCATCTCTCACAGTGCTGCCCTTCTGTCTTTCACATATTCTCATCTCCCTTGCTTGTCTGCTATCATTGTATGCATATGTCTTCCATCCCCTTACTTCTGTGCCTTCATTCATCTGTATATTTGTATGGTTCTCTTTGTCATTTATGCCTTTCCTTGTTGTCTAACAAGCTATTCTCTAGCTTTTCTCCAAGATTGATAGCCGAAATTAATCTTCAACCTACTACTCATAGCCCTTGTCATACCTTCACAGTGATCTTTCCATCCTGCCTTGGGTTCCATTCCATGTGGGTGTTTTCACCCACCTCCTCCACCGAAGAATGAGCCCCTTGAGGACTGTGGCAGTGTCTTTATTTGTCGGCATCTGCCCATCTCCACCACACCTTCCTCATGGTCCAGCAGGATTTCTTAAAAAGAAATCATTTGAAAAATTTAGTGAATGTATTAATCTTTTAAAAAATTTATTATATTGCTAAAACATTGACATATATAAGATGACTAGAGGCACAGTACATGAAATTCCTACACTGGGTGGGGGGGCGCATCTCTCAGCCTGGCCTGCACCCTCTCATAGTCCAGGAGCCCTTGGGAGATGTCTGACTGACGGATGTCTGTGAGGAGTGGGCCTAAGCCCTCAGTCAAACATCCCTAGCACTGCTGTGGAGGCAGGAGAGGCTCCTGCACTGCTGCTGCGCTCACCAGCCATGAGCAGCACTCCCTCTGTGGGAGCACACTGACCACTAGGGGGAAACTCCTGTGTTGAGTGTCTGCCCCTGGTTGTCAGTACATGTCATATCGACCGGTCGTTCCACCGTTTGGTCAATTTGCATATTAGTCTTTTATTATATAGGATAATACTACTATTATTGATTATATAACTGAAAAATTAATAAAATCCACTAAGCTTAGGTAACTTCATAGAGTAATACTATGACTAAAACATCTCATGTTCTGGGAGCTTTTATAAAAGCTCTGAACAGACCCTGGAGACTAAAGTATACCCAGCAAGCTCACAGCAACACAACACTCAAAAACATGAAGATAAAGGCAGCAGAAGAACAGACAAAGCATTGAGATGCAGGCTAAAGTGCTCAACCCTCAAGAGTATGACTAATTTTAGGCAAGTGTAGAAACCTCAGCCATGTTTATTCTGGCCTATGGAAGCCTGCAGGACAGTATTCTCTTTCCTTCCAATGTTCCTATTGGTAAGTAGAGAAATAGAATAAATAGAGGAAAGGACTGAATTCTGAGCTTAACACAAACCAATACTCCCTCTGCCTCTACAGTTTATATTAATCATGCCTTTTACTCTCTCATTTAGATATGTTTCATGTGTAATAGATCTATGCGCATAGTATATACTCACTATTTAATATATTTCTTTGCCATAATTTAATTTATTTAATGACCATCCTTGGTTTTTTAACTTAATGAAAACATTATAATTGTTCAATGTTTCCACTACCAATCACAGTTTTCTTATTCTGTATTTTAAATTTACGCTTAACTGAAAAGGTGACCAGCCGCTCAGTTTGTCAAGGACTGAGAGGTTTCCTGGGACATGAAGCTTTCATTCCCCTTTTATTAAGCCTCACCCAAGGAGATGTTTTTATTGATTTGAGAGAGAGAGAGAGAGAGAGAGAGAGAGAGAGAGAGAGAGAGACATCGATGTGAAAGAGAAACAATAATTGGTTGCCTCCCGTATGGGCCCAAATCGGGATCAAATTGGAAACCTAGGCATGTGCCCTGACCGGGAATCGAACCCACAACCTTTTTGTATATGGACCAGGAGCTTTCATTCTTAGAACTGTGACAGTCTTTAGAAAACGATAAAGTTCTGCACCATGCAAAAGGATTTTTCAACTTTTCAGAAAGAAATACAAACTATTGTTCTTTTTCACAAGGTGTTTGCAATCTATCTGAAGAAATAGGATGCAATAAGCCAAATACAGGACAATTCGAGAAAGAACTCAAGCATGGATGGGTGTGGGGCCGACTATAAGGGATGCAAGGTTTTAGATCTGGCAGTGGGACGGTGATGACACAGGGACACATTTGCAAAAAGTGAGCCTAGAGTGGGAATGTTCAGACAGAACAGGAGCTTAGAAACTCAAGAAGAGATGGGTGAGAGGTAAGTGGGGGAGAGAGGCGGTGGTGTGAGCATGAAACTGTGAAAAATGCAGCAGCCTGAGCTGGTTGGTAGGGGTGAGCCAGGGTGGTGCAGAAATGCATGTTGTGAATACAAACTGCAATAAAGTCTGACAAGAGGTAAATTTTGTCTGGCCTTCCAACATTTGCTTGAATAATTGACAATTGGCTGTTATTAAGATTTACAATTGGTTGCTCCACTTCCTCAAAAGAATTTATGTGTCTCATGGAATAAACCAACATATGTGTTACTAATGCTCAGACGCATTTAAATGGATGACCGTTGTGTAGTAAGTCAGGGAGAGAGAAATCTACCGTGAAATGTTCTGGGCGGTGAAATGCTCTACAGCAAAGCCCAAATGCTAGATTAAAAAAGTGTCAGCAAAGAAAATAAATAACTGCTCTTTACACATAGGATTTAGCCCATTATCTGATATTGGCTGCCCCACATGTTTGGCTCACAGGAAGCAACCTTGCCATTTGTTTTATTGCTTCTCTGCAAATTATTTGCCTCCAGTTTGAGCAGCAGGAGTATTTTTCGAATCCTTCTCAACGAACATGCCTCCTGCATCAGCGCGGAGCTGGAGTGAAAGAGGAAGTTGCATGGGAATGGCATTCCGTCTTCCTGAAGAACAATCTCCCTGCCAAGAAGTCAAGAGGAAGAATGCGAGATTATTCTTTTCTTCTCCGTTTGTTGCCAGTCTCTACTTAAAATTCAGATGGGCTGCATTTTCTCGACTGGTTTTGCTTGAACGTGAACTCTGTAAAATTTCCATTCTCTTCTCACCACCCCTTTCTTCTCAAAAGCAAACACTTCTATAAAGAGGGTAAGAGCCTGCCTCTCAGAGTAAACAGGCCCTGCTGAGCAGAGCCCTTGGCCCCTAGAAAGCCCACCCTTTCCGAAGGAAATCAGATCCTTGAGCAAAATAGGTGAAGAAAAAAAAAAAAGGGCAGCTGTTAAAACATTTAGTCTGTTTTTCTCCTCAGCCCCTGCAGGTCCCCTGGCTTCCCAGCCCCCACCTCCACATGATCTTTTCCATCCCCGGCTTAGGGGCTGGAAAAGCAGGACCCTCGGTGTGGAGCGAGGATATGCAGGAGGACATTCCCAGCATCCTCCCAGCCCTCCTTCTCCTGCCCGCCCTCCTCGCCACATTCCTGGAGGATAGTCGAAAGATTGATTGGATGATTTTTTGGCAGCTTTTCGCAGAGCCTGCAGCCACAGCTTGGTTTAATTAGGGAATCAGCGTTTCTTTTATGTAGGTCACATCAGGTTTTGATTCCAGATCTCACAGAGCTCTAACCTTACGAAAAAGTCAGAAATGCATGTGCAATTGGAAGAAGATTTTTTAAAAAGGTTTTTTTTTTTTTTTTTTTTTTAATAATTATCACCAGAGCTATTTATGCTGGCATAAGCTTTGGTCCCTCTTTCTAATTATCAGAATAATGGTATCATTTTGTGAAGCCTTTTCTACGAGGCTCCTGTTGTCTGAAGCACAAAATAGGCCCCTATTATAAAATTATTAGCAGGGATCTGGGCCTGAGTAAGAGCTGATGGTCTTTGCTTGTTTCTTTGTGCATTTACACCCTAAGAGTTTAATGGATTTCCTTTCTGTGGAATCTAACACTGAAGAATCTACTTGGAAGGCAGCTATGCTCACCACTATACCACCAATGCCCAGGACACAGACAATAGTGCAGTGAAGGCCTGAGGTGGGGCCGGAGCCAGGTGGAGGGGAGCAAAGGGGGGAAAGTGGGGGACATTTATAATATCCTCAACAATAAAAAGAAATTGATGAATAATAAAAAGGAAGAAAAAAAAGAATCTACTTGGAATGAGTGTGAAAACATTTCACCAGTTAATCTTTGAGATGTACTAGTAAGTAGAAATAAATACAATGTTGTAGGAGAGAGGGGGCTGGGGGCTATAATGACACTTCATGAGCTGAATCCCTGTAATAAACATTCTCAGATCATAGGTGGCCCTTAGGAAACTTTGTCTGAAGAACTTATAATGAACAAAGAATATTCCTTGGCACGTCGCCATGAAGGAAGCGCTGATGATGAGGGAAGCCTGAGTGATGAACACGTCTGGATGCTGATACTGCCTTTGAACAAAATCTAAACAACTACTATTTGCCTTTCAGAAATTTGTTCTAATTAGGGCATGATTCTAATTTAAATTGTTCTTCAGATACTAGGCTTTATGTTTACATTTGCTTATGGAAATTTTGAAATTTTAGCAGTCAAGTAAAACATACATACTAAACGTTCGAACATGAAAGAGCAAAACAGCCCCCTTCACCACCACTTCCCACAGCACACATTTCCAGAGGAACTGTCCGCACAGGCGGTGCCTATTGGAGTGACTAATGTGACCGCGTGTAATCTGCTGCCCACAGATAATTAATTAGGCTACTCGGCAAGTGTCATGCAAACAAGTGAACATTACAAGCTCAGGGGAGTGGGAGGCAGTGTCCTGTTTACATTGCCTGGATGGTTAAGTGAAGAGTGGTGTGAAACACTGAAAGGAAATACCATGAGCCACGGCAAATTGTGCACAGTTCAGAATGCTAAGAGGGGCTATTACCCCTCAAAGACTGCAGGTTCAGTCCATTTCAAATGGTTAAAAGCAGCTGGAAGGGGATGTCCCTCAATGGAGGAGGTGTGGCCCATGTTGAAGGAATTCATGGACTCTTGGGCTCTTTATTTTCAGAAGGAAAAGGGAACTGCAGTTGCCTGTTTTGATACATTTGATTAAACTGCTCAACCGAGGGTCAGAAATAGATTGAGGAACCTTAGGTTGAGTTTCACAGTCAATGGTTTCAGGGCATGCATTGCCTTTCCAAAGTTGCCATTGGGCAGGAAATATCACAATAATAGGACTTGCCATGAGATCTCTGGAATGCTCATTGTTGGAACCACATCACTGAAACTGCCTGTCTCAGGATATTTTACTCTTGTTCTTCTTGCCTGTGACTCTCACCCCAGTGAATAATATCCAAGAAGAATAAAATGAAATCATTATGGTTTCAAATTGCTTGAAGCAGAAACTTCTCCTTTGTCTTTCAAAGGAGGTGTTAGCACTGGTACCAAACACACAGAAAGGGTGGAGTTGGTGTACCTCCAAATCAAATGTAAATCACCCAAAGTCTATTGACTGCAATCTTAAATCCTTTAGGCAGAGGTGTCTTGACATAGCTCTTAAATCACTTCTGCTTTCACTAAATTATTTCTGTAGCAGATAGAGTTTCATATTTTTGTTATGGCTGGAGTTAAACCACAGACCCTCTCAAATTTGCAATTGGTGATAGCTCAGTACTCCTCAACTTAAAAAAAAAAAGTTCAGTGTATGCTAAGAGCTGCAATGCCCCCTTCTGCCTCTCTGCCTGGGGTAGAAAAACTCACGGATTTATGGAGTCAACTGACGAGTGAAAACTGTTTCTATACTTTTCTCTATCACCATTTTCCTAAGCCAGTAGCAACATTGATGAAGAAAGTTCTATTCTCCACTTGGCCTCCTATAATCTACAGGAAATAAAGCCTAACACGGTTGCTGCCACTTTCATTAAATTGCCCAGTAAAGTCCAATTATCTTTGTGGGTAGGAAGATGGGTTAGTAACTTCTTATTTATTCCTATACGTAGGTAATTGGAACACAGTGTATACCTACATAGCAACACATATTTTTCAACCACTAGAATCTCGATAGAAATGAGTTGGAGTTATCTGACTTGTATATCTATGGAAAATAGGACTTCATCTACTCTTTCTCTTATGAAGGCCATGCAACAATTTATAAAATATATTCAATGTTGATCATCTCTTAACTCTTAAAAACTTCTCAAAAGAAATTGGTGAGACCCTTAGCCAGGACTAATCAAAGGAAAAATATCCCTGATCTGGTCTGTATTCCTTTTTTTCGTCATTGGTTTGGTATTGCTTACTCTGTTTTCCACATCCCACATCATTCATGCCCCCACAATGTCTGTAATGCAGTAGTTGTTTCCCTGGGCAAGGCTTTCAATCAATAGTGCAGAAGATTCTCAAGACCTCTTGCTGCATTTGTTCAAAGTTCAGATTTTCCATGGACTCTTCATCAATGATATTTTTAAAACAGGTTTACATGTTTCTAATATATTTTGAAACCTAGATCAAGTTCTTGGTGAACTAAAGAAATACAGTGTCTTCTCTGAAGAACTGCAGGCATGTGTGCATGTGTTTGCAAGTATATGTGTCTGTGTGTGCATGTGAATTGTGTTTCTATCACAGAAAGGGTTAACAAACTCTGGAGAGCAGAGTTAGCATGACTGACTCCATCTTGAATTTGAGACTTAGCATAACTAACTCCATCTTGAGTTTGAACCTTATTGTCTGAACACATATAAGTCTGGGCCAACAGCCAAGTTCTGGGCCACCAGCCAAGTGAGGTAACCAACAGGTGCAAGCGATAAGGATGGCTAGGCACCTCCACAGACATTGCCAAATACTTTGATTTAGGACTTCAAGAACTAATCTCTGAAGGAAACCAAGATGGCGGCATAGGTAAACACCAGAGATTGCTGCCTCGCACAACCACTTCAAACATACAACTAAAAGACGGAATGGACATCATCCAGAACCACAGGAAGGCTGGCTGAGTGGAAATTCTACAACTAGAAGGAAAGAGAAAAGCATACCAAGACTCAGAGGAGGTGCGGTGTGGAAGTAAAATTCAAAGGTGCGGAGGTGCATGCAGAGAGGGCTGGTGGCTGAGGACATGATTGTCTTTTTCAATCGGGAGGGAGTCTCAAGCTCTGAGCTCCAGTTCCAGGAGAGTCTCTGGGGACCCAGACTCATACGGGAGAAACGGGACTGTCTGGCATCGGTCGGAACTCGAGGGCAGCTTTCTCTTGGAGGCACTCCCAACTATTGCCAGGGCTCTGAGGGCAGGACTGAGAGCAGCCATACTGCTCACTCCGCCCACCCTGTTGATCCCCTGGGAACCCACCCCGCCCAAGCCGTGCATGGAGGCTTTTGCATATGAAAGGCCCGGCCCTTTGTAATCTGAAAATTACTTAACAAACTGCAGCTGGCCCAAGGCCTCACGGCAACTTGCATTGCTCTACAGCTGGCTTCTGCTGGGTAGCCTCAGGCAGAGGCTAGATTAGCACCTCCTTAGATCCAAGAGCCAGTGTACCCAGTGGTCAGAGTGGGACCATCCAATTACAACTCCTCATATCCATAAGGGACACACTCAAGGGGCAGACTCAGTGAGCACCAAAGCCCCACTGAAGCAAGTCTTGCCCCAGAAGGGTGTCTTCAGCACAGAAGTTCTCCCACCATAGACACAGCTGATTCTCAGCCAATTGGCCTGGAGGTCAAATTCTCCCAGTGATACCTACAACAATCAAGGCTTAACTACAACAAGACTGTGCACAAAGCCCACAAGGGGATGCACTAGGAGTATCTACCTCAGGTAATTGAGGAGGCTGAGCCACTGGGCCCTATAGGACACCGAGCACACAAAGCCACTCTATCGACACAGCAAAGCATAAAAATTGCCGAGCAAAGAAACAGGACACAAATGACAGAAATGGAGGAAAGCAAACTACTGGATATAGAGTTCAAAACCACACTTTTAAGGTTTTTCAAGAATTTTCTAGAAACTGCCAATAAATTTAATGAGACCCTCAAGAAATCTAGTGAGACCCTCGAGGTTGTGATAAAGGACCAACTAGAAATTAAGCATACACTGACTAAAATAAAGAATATTATACAGACTCCCAATAGCAGACCAGAGGATCGTAAGAATCAAGTCAAAGATTTGAAATATGAAGAGGCAAAAACACCCAACCGGAAAAGCAAAATGAAAAAAGAATCCAAAAATATGAAGATAATGTAAGGAGCCTCTGGGACAGCTTCAAGCGTACCAACATCAGAATTATAGGGGTGCCAGAAGATGAGAGAGAGCAAGATATTGAAAATATATTTGAAGAAATAATGACAGAAAACTTCCCCTACCTGGTGAAAGAAATAGACTTACAAGTCCAGGAAGCACACAGAACCCCAAACAAAAGGAATCCAAAGAGGACCACACCAAGACACATCATAATTAAAATGCCAAGAGCAAAAGACAAAGAGAGAATCTTAAAAGCAGCAAGAGAAAGACAGTCAATTACCTACAAGGGAGTACCCATAGGACTGTCAGCTGATTTCTCAACAGAAACTTTGCAGGCCAGAAGGGAGTGGCAAGAAATATTCAAAGTGATGAATGCCAAGAACTTACAACCAAGATTACTTTACCCAGGAAAGCTATCATTCAGAATTGAAGGTCAGATAAAGAGCTTCACAGATAAGGAAAAGCTAAAGGGGTTCATCACCACTAAACCAGTATTATATAAAATGCTGAAAGGTATCCTTTAAGAAGAGGAAGAGGAAGAAAAAGGTAAAGATACAAATTATGAACAACAAATACACATCTATCAACAAGCGAATCTAAAATAAAGTGAATAAATAATCTGATGAACAGAATAAACTGGTGAATATAATAGAATCAGGGGCATAGAAAGGGAGTGGAGTGACTATTCTTGGGGGGGAAAGGGGTGTGGAGGATGCGGGAAGAGACTGGACAATAATCGTGCACCTATGGATGAGGACAGTGGAGGTGGGGGTGAGGGCGAAGGGTGGGGTGGGAACCAGGTGGAGGGGAGCTATGGGGGGAAAAAGAGGAACAACTGTAATAATCTGAACAATAAAGAGTTAAATAAATAAATAAATAAATAAATAAATAAATAAATAAATACAAAACACACACACACACACACATACACACACACACACACAAAGAACTAATCTCTGGAGACCACAAGCAAATCTAACAAGTTCAGACAAAGGGATACACCTCCACAAGAAGGATAGAAATGAAACTAGATCAGTGACACTTGCTATCCGTCCTGCAAATGAGCCATGCTGACAATTCTTTGTGTCTGCTTGGTGGCCATTGAGTATTCTATTCTGGGGCCTTGCTCTCTGGAGCTGGTCTGGCTGCTGTGGCTCTGACCGACCACTGGACACCAACGCAGCTATGCAAGTAGCCCAGACCAGAGGACTTTTGGGACTCTTGGACTTTCCATTGGTCAACCCCCAATATGATTGTGTGAACTGTGTTTGGATGTATTGATGATTGAGAGTGACCTTGCAAGTAAAAAAAAAGTTAAGATGACAGGATAATCACCTGTGTTGGATCACAACTGTTACTTGGTGTCAAGATGACCTCACTCCCTGAGGAGACGTCACCTATGGCAACCTTGGTTCCCTAGGGTCTCAGCTTTGATCTGGGGGTGAGGACATCAAATGACTTATAGGAAAGACTATTTTACAGCCAGAATGCTAGAGACACAAACCCAGGCTTTGGGTTGGGAAGAGAAAGCTTTTTTGGGAGGCATAATGTGGAAGCTAAATAAAACCTCCCACCTTCTAAGTTGTTCTAACTGGGCTAACAATCAAGTTAACAGAGACAGATTAACAGGAAAAAATGTAGAAAGTGTATTACACTGATGCATTATTATATGGGGTGTCATATAAAAATGAGACTCAAAATGCATTGGGCAGTTTAGGTTTATGTGCCATTTATGGACAAAGGAGACAGGGGGGCCAGGGGTCTCAGATGTCAAAGAAAATAGGCAGCTTACAGGTAGTTGGGAAGGAACATACATGGCAGGCAAGTTCCTGCTGGGCAGGAACAGACCCTCCTGTTGGAGCCTTTCTGTGTACCATCCTAAGGTGAATACGCTAAGATTCTCTTACGTGAGCAGGTCTTTGTACCTGAATCTCTTAGACAGAATAAAAAGAGTGTCAGGGGTTCTTTCTGAGTTTTTGGTTTCTTAATAACCAGCTTAAAATCGATGTCTGAAAAGGCTGTTTTAGGGTGACAAAACTTTGGTCCCCTTCAATAACCCAAAAAAAGTCTTCCCCATTATCTACCAATAACAAATGCTGGAACTTCCTACATACCATTAACTTCTTACATTTTAGATTTTTATATGCCTTTAACTGAATTGGCGACAATGATTATTAGATAGAACCACTTTTAACCTACAAAATGAGCTAATAGGTTCTTTTATAGATTCTTTTCAAATAAAGTTAGGTTTAGAATCTCCAAGTCGCAGCTTAGTTGCGGGGACAGAGTGCAATGTGAAGCTCTCCTCTGGGAAACATGTGCCACATGTGGAGGTCAGAGCACAAGAGTTCAGGAGTGCTTCGTAGTTTCTTATCACATAGTTTGGGAGCCTCCATAATATTAGTGGGTCTTACTGTCCCTTGGCAGGTAGTGGAGTCAAATTTAAAACATTGCAGATAGAAAGAGGTTACTCATTGATACCATATTTCTTTAGATTCCCTCTTTATTTGATAATCACTTAAATAATTATAACCTAGACATGAAGTAGTACATACTCTGGCCCACTCAATATCCTTAAAAGGTCTGTGTTGGGTAGGAGGCCTTTCATATTGAGATGCCTGTGTTCTGATTCCACTGATGACTCAGCTGTATCTCTAGCTGGCTAAGGGATTTTGGAAAGTAATTAGGTCTTCCAACTAATGCTCGATCAGGAACAATGACCTATTTTTCCTTAACAAGTGGTAGTAGAATTCTTTAAGATGCCTTAGTAACTGAATGTTAACCCAGAAAATTACAACTTTTAGTGACCGATGAGGCTGAACCCAAAGTTGAAACTATAAGTGGGAAAGCTTGATATATATTTAAACACCTATCTGACTCCATAAGAATGTTGTTTTTAAAAGAAAGAAACCTTTAATTTGCTCTATTTTTATGGTGTTCCTAATGGCAAAAGTCAGGCAAGCCAAAGAACAGTCTCCCATATAATGTCAACTACTTGAAAATAGCTCTCAGATGATCAAATTTAGAATACTTTAGGCACAAAAGTGCAAAATGGGAAACAGGATGCTTTGAAATGAATAATAAATCTAACAGTGAATGTACCAACTCTGTCATATTGAAAGGTCTTTTTAAAATTGAATTTTTTGGATGGCATTGTTTAATAAGATTACATAGGTTTCAAGTGCGCAAGTCTATGATACATCATCTGTATATTGCATTGTGTGCCCACCACCCCAAGTCCAATCTCCTTCTGTCACCATATATCAGCCCTCCTTAACATACTCCAACTCACTCCCTCTGGTAACCACCATATGTTGTCTGTGTCTATCAGTTCTTGTTTGTTTGTTCAATCTTGTTTGTTCATTTGTTGCTTTCAGTTGTATATCCCACATATGAGTGAAATCATATGGTTTCAAAGGTCTTAATCACAGTGATCCTTTAGTAAAGTTCTGCACAAGGGAAGAGATGAAATAGCTAAAGAGGAAGAATTAATTAGAAAATCAAGAGTTCAAACATATTATGCCAGCTATACTCAAAGTCAAAATAAGTTGTTCCCACAGGGGGAAAAAAGTAGAATACGTGCATTGAAGATACTTGTCATTTTTTCAAATATATTTTAACATCTAATTAACTGCTTTTCGAAAACTGTGAATACTTATTCTAACTAACTGCATATTCTTAAGATAGTATCCCCTCTTTCTGGAAATTTTGAATTTTATTTTTTTTAAAATAGAGTCCAGAAATATTGTAATATGTGCAAGAATGATGAAGATTAAATGTTTTACAGCAATTCCTGGGTACTAGGAATTATACCAAGAGCTTTTCAAGTGCTCCTCACAGCTCTCCTAGAAGGTAGGTGCTGCTATTATATTGGAGATGAGACACTGAGTCACACAGAGTGGTTTTGAACATGTGTGTTTAACGGCAGAAACCAAAGTTCTAACTCATAGGGTTTGCTGCCCTAGAAATCATTTGGTGAAATGATGCATACAATTCAAATACCGGGACTATTTCTAGCTATTACGAAGTCAACTTTTGGAATACCAGGAAACAAATCCAGATCATTATTCATTCTGAAATTCTTTGTTGAACCAACCATTAACTTCCAATTACTGCATTGTGGGCAACCAGTCATTCAGTTAGTCAATCAACAATTATTGACTATCCACTTTTTCCTTTCTTGGTTCTTCACGTTTCTCCCATAGTTTTGATGAAAGGAATCTGGAACTTCAGTGACTATAATCATCATAAAATTTCATTTAAACATAATAAATTCAAGTTGCCCACCTCTTTGGGCAACAACTCATGGAGGTAAAAGAGAACTCCCCAGGCCTGAAGTGTGGGTATGCAGAGTGACCGCCTTCCAAAGGGCACATTATAGAAAGGGAATAAAAAGGAGTAGCTTTACAATGGAGAACCCTGACAGGCACCACATCAACAGTGATACGACATTCTGATAGTATGAGCTTTTGATATGATGTGATGACAATGGCACTTTACCTCAGTGGAACACATTAGCCCAGTCTAATCAGGAGAAAAACATCAGAAAATCCCAATTGAAGGACTTACCTTACTAGTACTCCTCAAAACTGTTAAAGTCATCAAAAAACAAGGAAAGTCTGAAAAACTGTCACAGTCAAGAGGAGCCTAAGGAGACATGATCACTAACGTAAAGTGTTATCCTTGGTGGGATCCTGGAACAAAAAAGGACATTAGGTAAAAGCTGTGGGAATCTGAATAAAGTATGGACTTTAGTTAATAATAATATGTTTAGTATTGATCCATTAATTGTGACAAGTGTATAATTAGGTGTGGAGTATAGGGAAACTCTATACTCCACACCTACTATCTTTGCAATTTTGTCTATAAAAACCTAAAATTGTTCTAAAATAAAAACGTTTATTAAAACAAAAAGTTTCTATAAAAATCAGTAATCCTCATTTTAACATCTGTTGATATGGGAGTCTTGCAGCCATGTTTTTTATTTTTTCTTTTCTTTTCCAAAGGTGATAACTTCATTAGACAATGTAAAGGAAAAAAAACAGCTTATTCATTCACTCTTTTAATAAACATATATCCTATCTAATAAAAGAGAAACATGGTAATTAGCCGTATGTCTGCTACCCTTCCCATTGGCTAATCAGGGCGATATGCAAATTAACTGCCAGCTAAGATGGTGGCCGGCAGCCAGGCAGCTTGAAGTGAACATGAGGCTTGCTTGGTTCAGTGACAGAGGAAACCAACGTTCCCTGCCTGCCGCTGCTGGCCTCTGAGCTTGCAGTTTGAAACATTGTTACATACACAGAAGCTAAACAAAACCCCAGAAACCTGCTTTCAGCCAGCCAGGATCTCAGAGCTGGAGTTGATACAGTGTTTCGATTACAGAACCCAAACCAGATACCTGCTTTCAGCAGCAGAGGCCTCAAGCTGGAGCCAGAGCTAAAGCTGGCCCAGAATTAAAAAAAAAGAAAAAAAAGGAGCAGTTGGGAGCTTCCGTCACCTGCCAGCCTGAAAACAGCCCTCAGCCCCTCACCCAGACTGGCCAGGCACCGCAGTGGGAACCCCCACCCTGAAGGGTGTGTGACCAGCTGAAAACAGCCATCATCCCCTCACCCAGGCTGGCCAGGCACCCCAGTGGGGAACCCCACCCTGATCCAGGACACCCTTCAGGGCAAACCAGCCAGCCCCCACCCATGCACCAGGCCTCTATCCTATATAGTAAAAGGGTAATATGCCTCCCAGCACCGGGATCAGCGGAGCTGCGTGGCCTCCTGGAACCAGGATCAGCGTGACAGGGGGCAGCGCCCAAACCCCCTGATCGCCCTGCAGCTCTGTGTGTGACAGGGGGCGGGGCCACAACCTCCCTATCGGCCCTGCTCTGTTCCTGACAGGGGGGAGCTCCCCAACCTTCTGATCGCCCTCTGGCTCTGTGTGTGACAGGGTGCGGCACCCCAACCCCCTGATTGGCCCTGCTCTGTGTGTGACGGGGTAGAGCCATAACCTCCCCATCGGCCCTGCCCTGAGTGTGACAGGGTGCAGCGCCCCAACCCCCTGATCAGCCCTGCTCTGTGGGTGATAGAGGGCTGGGCCCCAACCTCCCTCCACGGGCCCTGCTCTGTGTGTGACTGGGGGCGGTGCCCCAACTCCCCTATTGGCCCTGCTCTGTGAGTGACATGGGGGAGCTCCCCAACCCCCTGATGGGCCCTGCTCTGTGCGTGACAGGGGGTGGCGCCGCAACCTCCCCATTGACCCTGCCTTGAGTGTGACAGGGGGCGGTGCCCCAACCCCCAATCGGCCCTACCCTGAGCATGACTGAGGGTGGCATCCCAACCTCCTGATCAGCCCTGCTCTATGCATGACAGGGGGTGGTGCCCCAACTCCCCATTCGGCCCTGTTCTGAGCCCGACCAGGGGCTGCATCTAGGGATTGGGCCTGCCCTCTGCCATCAGGGATCAGGCCTAAGCCAGCAGGTCGTTATCTCCTGAGGGGTCCCAGACTTCCAGAGGGCACAGGCTGGGCTGAGGGACCCCCCCCCGAGTGCACAAATTTTTGTGCACCAGGCCTCTAGTTGAATAATAATAATAGTTAACTTTTAGTAAGCATCTGTTGTTTCTCAGACAATGTGCTCAAAACTTGGCTTATATGATCTAATTCAGTTTGTACACCAACATTTTGAACTAGCTGTTATTATTGTTCTTATTTTATAGATGAGGAAACAGGCTTAGAGGAGCTAAATATCTTGTCCAAGGTTATTTGGCTAAGTTGTAGAGCTATAAGCAGCCTATTCATGTTCTCCGTGCTTTTAGACATGTTATCAGATAGGATTGCATTCAGTTGTGTACATAACAGAAACCCAACTATAATTGAGAGGATTTATTTTTCTCATGTAAAAAAGACTGAAGCTTTTCTGGCTGATCCATGAAATAACAAGGACTCAGACTCCAATATTTCTTCCCCTCTATCTTGAGTATATGTCTTGTTCTCTTGTAATCCAGCCTGATGTTGTTTTCTAGGATAAGAGAAGGTAGTCATAAAGGAGAAATGTTGTCATAAATATTAGGAAAACACAACTACCCTCAAATTTCCAGCAATCTTCTGTTAATATGTTATTGTGAAAAGATGTCATCTACCAAGGGGAACTGCAGATTTTGTTCAGTATTTTTCTTTTAATTTAAAATAAAAATTTTAAGGCAAGAATTGCTGTTTAAAACAAAACAGGATTCGAGGGAATATCTAGCATATAGCTGGTGAATGAATTAAAGAATGGATATTGGGTAGCAACTGGAATGTCTGCCACAGTCTTGAACTTTGTGAGGCTGCTGGGGTACAAACCCACTCAGGGCACAGTTTCTACTCTTAGATCACACATTGTAAACTAGAAGAGACAAACTAACAGGCCCTGTGGAATTACAGAGACAGTTCCAGAGAGAAAGTAATGGCGCTGAAACTTCGTCTGAGAGAACTAAAGGGGTCTTCCTGGAGGAAGAGGCATCTGAACTTAGAATAAAAAGATGAATAAAAGGTATGGGAAAAGAAGGGAAAATTCATTTCAGGCATTGAGTCAAAAGTACATGGTGCATGTTAGGGACCAAAAGCAACTTGTTATTGAGGAAGCTCTCCGTGTTAGTCTCCCCTGATGCACACCTCCAGCCTACACTGGTAATTCTTTTCCTCTTCCCCCTTCCTTCATTGCTCTTCCTCATCTGCTGGGTGTCAGTGTGAGTGCCTTCTCAAGAAGACTTCCCCATGGCCTCACAGAGAACCTCCGCCCCCACTATTAATCTCTAATTTAGCTGTTGTTTTATCTCTTTCTTATTATCACTCTGTACCAAGTATACGGTAAGCAATCAACAAATATCTGTAGAATGGCAGAAATGGTAGTTACCTCATTTGTTTAATTTTAGGGACATGAATCTCAAATTCTTTTCCTTTGGGTATAATTCCAGACATGCCCCTCAGATACTTAATTGTTGGTTATTCTTAACATTAACCTTATAATATTTTTTTTCTTTTTCTCTCTTGAGAATTTCTTTTATAATTTTATTAAGAACTAAGGGCACTGAAGTAGGGGTCATCTATAATAATAAAAGCGTAATATGCAAATTGACCAAATGGCTGAACAGTGGAACAACCGTCTGAATGACCTTCCAGATGACTTTCCAGACAAAGCCAGGGCTTCGAGAGCCGAGTCCCTTGCACGAATTTTGTGCATCGGGCTTCTAGTATCTAATATATCCCAGGATCCTTCAAAGTATTTAATAGAATATTTATCCATATATGAACAATACTTATTGCTATTGAATGTGCATGTAATAAAAAGGTAGGGATTCATGAAAATGTATCCAATGTAACCATCTCTATTGTGAAAGTTCATTTCTACCATCATTTACAACTATTTTGACCGGACTTATTAGTAAATCAGTTGATGTTTTTGGAAGTTCAAACAAAATGTAGCTACTGTTAATTGCTGTGACACAGTAGACTAAACAGCACGACATATTTTATGGTTCAGATTGCTGCACGACTGCAGAGCTATGTTTATGTATACAGTCCTTCTGCCTGCTGAGGGCCCATCCACTGCCAAGAAATACAACAATAAAAAAATTCATTTCTTAAACCTCTGAAAGAGTTGAATGTGATCTGTAGAAATTTTTCTCATTGGGTGCTTCTTATTTATATCGGCATACAAGTTCCCAAATAGTTTTATTCTTGGTCCATGATGCATTTTCTGCCTTTGCCTCATTCAGTATCACAGCAAGTAATCTTGTTTTGAAATGCAGTGTGCCAAGGGACCAGATCTCTGAAGCAGTCCTTTCCCCAGAGGAGCCCAGGACTCCCATGGGAGCCCCAGGGCTTCATGTAAAATTGTCAAAGCTGAAAATGTTACCTGGGGGGAAAAAGGTTAAAAGGAGACAATGTTATCGGGCAGGAGTGGGAGGAGTGTTAAAAAGGGACAATGTTATCTGGGGGAAAGGTTAAAAAGGCACTGGGAAGATAGTCCAGGAGGGATCATGGCCCAGGGGAGGGGAGAACAGGGCTATACATTATTTATTGGCAAAAAGGAAACATGCAGAGACCCAGAGAAAGGCCACAATATAAATAAGCTTTGCCATGAGAATCAGAAAAATAAACCATGACAACTGTGCATCTTTATTCAATGGAGTCTTTCTATAAAATCACAAAGGTGCAGAGTTAACCTCTCTAGATTAGAGTGGTTGGGCGGGTTGCAGGTTGAGAGTTTGTCAATAGAAATAAATCCTGGCTAATGAGCTGATTCTGTCTCTGAGAGCTTCTCCCTGATTCTCTCTAGTGTCTAGTGCAGCCGTGGGCAAACTACGGCCCGCGGGCCGGATCCTGCCCGTTTGAAATGAATAAAACTATTGAAAAAAAAGACCGTACCCTTTTATGTAATGATGTTTACTTTGAATTTATATTAGTTCACACAAACACTCCATCCATGCTTTTGTTCCGGCCCTCCGGTCCAGTTTAAGAACCCATTGTGGCCCTCGAGTCAAAAAGTTTGCCCACCCCTGGTCTAGTGCCTGAGGTTCCTCTAGAAAGGACTGGACATGATACCTCTGTCCAGGGCTATTACGTGGACCTGCTGAAAGTCATGAGCTCTGTCATACCTTCTGCTCCAGGCATCCCCCTTTCCTGCCACAACTTCTCACTCTCTCCATTTCTTGTTCCTCAGTGATTATTCAGTTGTAGGTTTGAGGAGCAAGTATGAGCAACCATGCTTAAGTAAAGAGGGGGCACTAAGAGCCTTGAATGTGAAGGCTATCTCAGGGAGCCAGAGCTTTTTTACTCAACACAGATTGTGGACATATTTTCTCCATGACAACTCAGAAAGAATCATTCATCTTATCTCTAGTTTCTAATGCATAATGCACCCTATAGGATTGCCTCACACACTTCAATAGTATGCTCCAAAAACAGGGGATAAAGTGTCAATCTTCACTTCCATGGAGATATTTTACCAAGTGTCTGGCAGAAGTTGACACATCCCGGCTGTTGTGGGTGTTAGCCACTAGTAGAATTTAGTCTTGCCCATGGGATAGGGACAAGTTGAAGATGAAATCTATGAGGATGGTATTTCAGGAGCATTAAGGTGCAGGAAGGTTTTAGGGATGCGCAGAATATATGGTAAGTATTACAGGTGTCACTCCTGGGGAAAAGATAACAGAATGAAAAGATACTTAAACTGAAATCTGAAGAATAAATAGGAGTTAACCAGATTAAAGGGATGGTGGGAAATTTGAGATGAATGGAGAAGAGTATCCAAGGCAGAGGCAAGAGTGGGTTTACAGGTTGAGAGACCTGTGGCATATTTGGCAGAACTGCCAGTTATCGTATGGCTGGGTTACACTGTATACCAGTACAATTGAGGAAGGATATACAAAGACATAAGCAAGGTGATATTGTGAAAATAACCTGTGAAAAGATTTGGAGAGCCCTGTAAAGAGAGTTAGAGAACCCTTGAAGGGTGTTAACCGAAGAAAGTTTTGTGATCAGAGAGGTATTTGGAAAGATTCCTCCATCATATAGAGAATAGTATGGAAACCTACAAGGACAAAGATCAGGGAGATTGGTTAGGAAGATCTTAGAGAAATTCAGGCAAAAGAATGGTAATGTGAATTTGATCAGTGTCTTGGTTATCTATCATTGCATAATACCCTCCCCATCCAATAAAATAAAACAGAAACCACTCTAATATTGTTTTGGTGAGTAAGGAGTTTGCACAGGGCATGGGGGATGAATTGTCTCTGCTGTTTGATGAAGGTTCTCAGAGATGCTTGGTTTGATTGGGCCCTCTGTCTGGGGCCTTGCTTTTTCTGCTGGGGCAGGAATATCCAAAATGTCTCCTTATTTGCTTTCCTTACACTTACATGAACAAGGAGGAATGAATATCTCCTTTAGTCTGCATTCCCAGAATATTGTATATATCCTTTTATTATAGAACTCAGCATGTTGATTGCATTTTTATACATAGAATAATAACATCTAAATCAAGTATTACCATATAATTTCCCCTTCTTTCATTTTCAATCTAGAAACTAAAAGCCATTCAATATATAGTTTACCTCAATTGAATCTGACAATTACAAAATAAAGAGATACAACAATTAAGTTGGCATTTGTATTTAGTTTAATTAGGATATCCATCTAGTAAATGACAGAAGTAAAATGTCTCAATCTTTTCACATATAAAAACTAATGTTCTTTTGATAACTGGTGATAGAAAAGAAGATTGTCAAGCATCAATGTGCAACTCTAGTGTAGTCAAATTTTATGCTTAATTATCAAAGCAACTGAATTATCCCCCTTTAATACATCCTGCTTTTTCTTTCAATGGTCTTTATTCTACTTGTTTATTTATTTTAATGAGCCATATGGTCAATATACATAACTCACGTCTCTTTTGGAAAAAGGCAGGATAAGAAGTAGATATGTGAATAAACTCAGATGAATGTTTTTATCATCAGGTAGAGGAATATTTATGCCTTTCAACAACAAAAAACTTTAGTTTTTAGTTGATTAATGGAACACTACTTGTAGTTTCCTCCCACATATTTGCCTCCATTTAATGATCTACAATAGGTAGTAATGCAGCACTCAAAATTTTAATGGCATTAATGTGGTGGCTTGGCAAGCAACTATAGGAATAGAGAAACTACATGAATGAGCCTAAAGAATTTAGGAATCTGAGCAAAAGAGAAAACTAGATTAGAGCAGGAATTAAATGCAGATTAAGACATCTGGAGAGAGGTATTAAATGCAGACATTCAGGAGGCAGGTAAAATCATAAAAGCTGTGAGAAAGCAATGTAAGGTAATAGCACACCAGCTATTTCATTATGTGGTAGCAGCATAATGACTAAGTCACTGTTTGTCTCCAAGTTTGAATCCCTCTACGGAAAAGTGATAGATTAGTTTCCCTTGGAAGAACTTTAGTATTCCAGAAGCTTCAATGGAAGTGCCATATAATTACCAGAAGGAGGAAACTGTCTAGTACTATATTACAAGATCTCCACCTTGCTTCTCCCAATTATTTCACAGTGAAAAAGGAAGCATACCTCGGTCTCTATCAAGGGAGCCACTAACATGATGAATAAGAAAAGCATTTGTAAATAGAGTGGCCCAGTACCTCAACATCCTTCATTAACTTTGGAATTCTCATCCCCTATGTATCTATAAGTGGTCTTATGCAAATATTACATTGCAAAGAAAGTATTGGCATCCAGCATATGTGTCCCACACTTGGCTATAAAAAGGGAGGAGAGTGCCTCCTATTCATTTCTTTTAAAAATTTATTATTGAGGAAAATTTAAAACATCTAAAAACAGAAATTAGTTGGAGGACTCCCATATACCTATTGTCTAGCTTATCACCTTAAGTCCAATCTTGTTTGTCCTCTATACACTCATGCTCATCCAGTCCTCTCATATTCTGGTTATGTTGAAACACATCCCATACATCTAGATAATGTTTATATCCTAAATATGAGTATATAAACATAGAAGTATATAAAGTATATATTTATACTTTAATATATAAATATATTATATACTTATATATTTATATGCTATGCACATACACCTAACAGCACTTTAGCTATATCATTACCATCCCTAAAACATTATCAATGCTTCCTTAATAACATTATATACATTTTATATCTTCAATGCCCAGCTTGGCCCCCACATAGTGGTGCTCAGTAAATGTCGGTATGAATGAATAAGTGAAACTTCAGTTCATTTATTCAACTTATTCATTTAAGAACAAAATATCACTGCTTCCAGGTTATTGCTGCTCCTCTTTACTTCTCAAAATTCATCCCAAAGGCTTTTTTGTGTGTTTAAAAACTTCCATAATATTTCTAAGTAAAGCTTATTACTTCTAACTTTATTCCACTGCTGTAAATTCTGAATGCTTTGATCACTGACAATGTGCTGGGAACTGTGCTGAACACTCAGCATAGATACATACATCTTTTAGACTCAGTTTGATTCTATAGTCTATGCTTTTCATCATTTTCATTTATCTTTGTACTGAACTTACTATTAAAGTACCTGATGCATAGTAGAAACTGAAAAAAATACAAGCATTGAAGGAGGAAAGATGAAAGAAAGGAGTAAGAGAGCGAGATGGAGGGACAAGGGAGAGAGAAGGAGGGAGGAAGAAAGGGGAAAAGGGCGAGAAGGGAAATAAAAGAGAGGGGGAAAGAAGGAAGAAGAGAGGTGTGTGTTACTGAGACTACATGAAGGAGGGAAAAATAAGCAAACAATTATACAGCACTATACAGTTTCAAAATGTGTTCAGCCCTGGCTGGTGATTCCCAGTGATTAGAATGTCAGCCCAAGAACCGAAGGGTCGCAGGTTCGATTCCAGGTAAGGGCATGTGCCTGGGTTGCAGGTTCCTAGACCTGGTTGGGGCAAGTGTGGGAGGCAGCCCATTGATGTGTCTCTCTCACATCGATGTCTCTCTCTCTCTCTCTCTCTCTCTCTCTCTCTCTCTCTCTCTCTCTCTCCTTTTTCCTACTCCCCCTTCCATCTACTCTCTCTAAAACCAATAGAAAAAAAGACATCCTCCAGTGAGGATTAACAAAAAATTAATTAGTTAATTAATTAATTAAAATGTGTTTTCACTCATCTTACTTGCATTTCTTATAACCTCTAAGGTAGATATGTTAGCCATCTTGATTATCTAGAGATGTTGAAACTTGTTGAAATTGGTAGAACTGGCTTTGGATCCTAATTCTCCTGACTCCACATCCTATTCTTTTCAGAAACTGAGAAGTCAGTAATATCTCTCTATTGATATGACTGGAATCCCAATGAAAAGAGCTATGTAGCTCTTGTCTAAAATACAATACTGTAGATCAGGGTCTACAATGCCTTTTTGAAGAGAAGCAAAATGGTTGAGCAATTGAAATCTCAGCATGGCTAAGACTGAGGATTTGGCAGCGGGAGGTGGGAGGGTGTCTGCAGCCAGGGAAGATCATAGGTGATATGGAGGAGGATGCAGATGGGGATATGACAAGGCAACATTCAGCTGCAGCTCTCTCCTTTTACTCTGTAAGCCGCCTAAAACCATGGCCCTGGAATCAGTCATTCCTGAGAAAAACTCCACCTGCAAAAAACTACCTCTTACAAGGTGGTCTCAATTGCATGGTGGTTCCATGTGGTAATTTATTATGTCTAAGTTATGACCAACCTAAAGTAACACCCCAGCCTCACCCTGTAAATCTCTCTAAGAGCTTTGATTCTTTATAGCTTTTGTCACACTTTGTGCTTTAATATTTAAAGAGTTTCCATTAATTGTCACCACAATTAGATGATAAACTCCACCTGACAGAAACCACATCTGTTTTGTTTATCACCACTTATAATCATTCCTAAAACATAATAATTATTTAATAAATATATGATGACTAAGTGGATGGTTGGATGAATGAATACAGCATATGTCAAGTTTTTTGTAACTTAGCATGAATATCATTTTCACAAAGTGTGAACTGTGACTATGCAAGCATGCTGCTCTTACAGTTTTCCAATTTTGTTTGAATGACTATTTACTGCATATGGACTTTGTGGTCTATTTTATATTTTATTTTTTGTAATTTAGGTACAAATTAATATTAGAGTAAATATTAATTAGAGTAAATATTAATATTATAGGGAATATTAATTAAGGAGGGAAAACAGGAATATAAAAGCAGCCCAAGAGGCAACTGCACATGAGCAATGTAAATATCTTTTTAGTCATAAAACTTCTGAAGAAATCTTAGAATATATGTAATTCAATTCTTTTTTTCATCATCATTTTAGAGGTTATGCTAAAGGTTCTTCAGAAGATCATACAGTTAACAGTGAAACTGGGATGAATTGAAGGCTCTTCCCTTTTAACCCAGTAATTTTCCCTTAATTTGTCCTACTTCACATTGTCAAAATCAATTCAGCTTTAACATTTCTTGGTTATGATGGCTGAAATCTGAAAATTTAACAATGTAGTTCCAAGTACAAAATTTAACCTACCCTTACTTTTCCAAACAAGCATTCAATGCAAGTTCCAACTGGACAAAGGAGGTAAAATGAGTGTAAAATGAGTGTTTTTTCTAAGCATCATTTAAACTTACCATTTGAAGTCATGCACGATAAACCATTTATTCATGGGTTCAATCCTCCTGGTGTCCAATTTCTCATGTATGTGATTCCATTTCAAAAATACAATGTGACCTATTTTCATGGTAATGTAACATGACAATATTGCAAGTGTTTCATAAACAAAGGAAAAGTGCCATGTTGGACTATGTGAGGATTCACACACAAATCTAGTTGCAGATCTAATTTCTGAAATATTTCTTTATTGTGGCACACATTGAAAATTAACGAGCGTTTTTCTTTGGGAGAATATCAAAGCCATACCAATTAGCACTAATTTGAAATGAACTCAAAGTAGCTTGACAATTAAATAATTCAACTGTTATGTAAAAGCTAAATCTATTTAAACACTAATTTCCCCCAATAACTTATTACAGTTTTCACTTTGTAAAATATTATAGGAATGGTTTCATGGGACTTCCCTCCTATGTCTAATACTTAGGAAGAAAATATTGTGTACAAGTCAGGCATGAAAAAGGAATTTGTCATTTAATCTAAGAACTTTGTTAATGATCAAAATAAATATCTTAAACTTTTCTTCATAGATCCATTCTTTTCTTGTTAGTAAATTATGTCCTTTAGGAAGACATATCTTAACCCTTTGCATTTACTAGTGGATTAGTATTCCACTAGTGGGTACAGTCAACTTTCACTTATCTAGCCATCCCTACTGAAGTCTGCATTTTTATTGCAACAAGTTTGATTGAAGGACATAAAGATGAGTTAACTGAAGCATATTCCCTGTTTCAGTAATCCTTAGCTGAATCTCTTGGAACTCTGGTAAGAAAAGAGAGGGGAAAAAAGAAAAAGGGGGGAAAAAGGGAAGATAAAAAAGTTTTATATGATGTAGAGTTCATATATTCTACTGTTGGAGGTGACCTCAGAAATACCTTCTTCCTCAATCTCCTTGACAAATTTTGGGACAAATGATTGTCTCTACTTAAATTCCTTTTCTGAAAGCAATTTACCTCCTCACACAACCTCTTCTTCCACTGTCTGCTAGCGTTCATTGTTAGGGTATTTGTTTCCCTATACCAGTGGTCGGCAAATTGCGGCTCGCGAGCCACATGCGGCTCTTTGGCCCCTTGAGTGTGGCTCTTCCACAAAATACCACATGCGGGCGCGCACGTACAGTGCGATTGAAACTTTGTGGCCCATGTGCAGAGGTCGGGTTACTGTATCAAGGAGAAATATTTTGCCATTGCAGGTGAAGGTGAGGAGACATTTTAAAAAAATAAATGCACTAGCAACTCCGCTCTTGAGCTCACAGTCTATTTTAGGCAGCCAATAAAAATAGATAAGTTGTAATATCAAGGTGTAATAATACTAAAGCTTTGTGAACAAAGCCCCGTGGAACAGATAGACCAGTGCAAAGCATCTTTCCAACAATGCCAAAGAATTTTCACTGAGGATTAACATATTACCGATCTGAGTATTGAGCGATGCGTTGTAGTTTATCAAATGAGAAAGGTGGGAGGGAGTGTTTTAGAAGTTGGGGGAACTTACCCAGGGGCGGGATTATGAAAAGATCTGTGTGTCTAAGACCCAAGAACATTTCAATAAGTCAGGAGAGGGAGGAGGGGGAGATGATTTGAAAGGTAGAGTGGACCAGATTGTAAAGAGTTTTATTTGCTAAACCAAAAAGTTGGGGTCTTCATTCAATAATCAACAAGAAATAAAAGCTTTCTGGTTTTTAAAGTTGGAAGAGAGATGGTTAGTTTTATTTTCTAAATTAAAAAAATATATTACGAAACTATTTCTGGAAGTAATGTGGGAAATTTAAGCAGAACAAATCAGGCGACTATGGCAACAGTTCTGGGGAGATAGGATGCAGGTTTGAATTGAAAAGCAGTAAAGATGGGAAAAGAATACCTGTTTAAGAGTTATTTCCGAGACATAACTTCAACTTGGTATCCATCTGGATATGATGGTGATGGGAAAGATAGGTGAATGAGCTTGTTCAGGCTTCTCAGTGGGAGACTGCGTGTGGGGTTGCAATCTTGTCATGGTTAAGATTATAGAAAGCTAGTTTATAAAGAATTTACATTTAAGGCATCTGTATATGTCCAGGTGCATGGAAAGTTGTGCTTCCCTCTGGTTTCATGTGAGGGCTCCATCGCTGGGCAGATCTTTGGGTGGGCAAGCCTGGCCCCCAGCCCCAGACTGCAGCTGCGAGAGGCTAGCTAGACTGAGTTTCAGGGCTACTTCAGAATTGGCAGCTGGATGGAGGAGAGTAGGCCCGCCTTCAGAGGCACAGATAGGTGTGTGTCCCACCAGATTCCTGAGCAGAATGGACTGCTCCTGGTCTGAGCCTGAAAGGCTGGAGTGTCGCAGAGCCATGTCAGGATCTGCAGTCCCACTAATATTGGGGGGCCTGCCTCTGGGGGCACTGATGAACATGTCTCCTACAGGTGTCTGGGTGGACAGGACTTGGTTGGACCATGGCTTTGCAGGGTGGAGTCAGATTATAGGGTTGCTTCAAGATCTGCAGCTGGGCCAGTGTTGGTGAACTTGCCTTGGGGACATGAATGGGTACGTCTCCATCCGGGTCCCAGGCAGTTAGGACTGGCTGGAGCCAGGTTACATGCGACTTCAGGGCCCACAGCCAGGACTGAGATCGGTGAGCACAGGTGGTTGTCACTCCTCCCAGGTCCCTGGGTGGATGGGGCCGGTGGCAGGATCAAGGTGAGACAGGGCTGTAGTTGTTGCCTGGGTCCAGCCCCAGCAGGTCCAGGGGTCCCCAAAGGTGTGGACAGAGTCTGTGAAGAAGGAATGACACGGAGACAGCATTCAGTTGATCAGCAGCCTAGCCAGGATCTCTAGCCAGGATCTCCAGCCAAGTTCTGGTCTGGATCTCCAGAGAGGTTCTGCTGTTTATTGTCTTGTTACATCCGTATTTATACCAGTTGATTTTAAATCCTGTCAATTTCTATTGCAAAGGTTAGGGCGTTTCTTATCTCCATTCCAGGGAGTAAAGATTATGTAGCTTAAGCATGATTGTTTGTAGTTAAAGTGATTAACTACCCGCCTGGCACTTAGTTAAGGAGTTTTATCCCCTCCCTAACTTCAGGGAAAAATCCCTACCTGGGGAAACAACCTTTCTCAGAGAGGTGACCTTGGTTAAAACACACAGCGCTAAGGGGAGCAAACATATTAAGAACAGTATGCTATATACGCCAGGTCCCTTGAAACACATGCTGTGCAGATGTTTCTATCCTGCAGCGACTGTGTCAAGCAGCAAGGATAGACCGGCTTCCGGCAAATAGGACACCGACACCACCATCAACCTGATGGACCCTTTGATGCAGCCCTTCAACTCGCTGACGCTTCGGGAAGCCCGTCGCCAGTGATGCCACCCGCTAGCCAGACCAACAAAGACAATCAAACCAACAACTTGAGGACAGCTGTAATCCCTTGACTGAAGAGGCCGGCAACCTTCTATAGGAATGGGGCTCCTTGTGCACTCCATCCACTATGTTTATAGTTATGCTCACTGTCATTGCTTGCCAGTCTTCTTTCGAGTTTTAAACGGCCCAATCTGAGAGGTGGTCACTGATTTGCATGTGCTATCATTTAAAAAATAATAAAGGGGGAATTTGCCGGAAGCTGGTCCATCCTTGCTGCTTGACACAGTCGCTGCAGGATAGAAACATCTGCACAGCATATGTTTCAAGGGACCTGGCGTATATAACATACTGTTCTTAATATGTTTGCTTCCCTTAGCACTGTGTGTTTTAACCAAGGTCACCTCTCTGAGAAAGGTTGTTTCCCCAGGTAGGGAATTTTCCCTGAAGTCAGGGAGGGGATAAAACTCCTTAACTAAGTGCCAGGCGGGTAGTTAATCACTTTAACTACAAACAATCATGCTTAAGCTACATAATCTTTACTCCCTGGAATGGAGATAAGAAACGCCCTAACCTTTGCAATAGAAATTGACAGGATTAAAATCAACTGGTATAAATACGGATGTAACAAGACAATAAACAGCAGAACCTCTCTGGAGATCCAGACCAGAACTTGGCTGGAGATCCTGGCTAGAGATCCTGGCTAGGCTGCTGATCAACTGAATGCTGTCTCCGTGTCATTCCTTCTTCACAGACTCTGTCCACACCTTTGGGGACCCCTGGACCTGCTGGGGTTGGACCCCAGCAGTAGTTGAGGCCAGAGGGGCACAGGGCTATTTCTGGGTCTGCAGCCAGGACCATAGATGGTGAGCCTACCAGGGCATAGGCCTGCCTTCTTAAAATGGGCCTCCTTGGTCTTGGGCTTCATGAGGGTTTCACAGTCTCCTACCGAGATCCCATAACTTCCACAAAGGCACTTTTGTCTGGATGGCTCTCATATCGTTGTTGCTGAGTTGGGATGTGAGCAGAGGAACTCCTGTTTCTCTGTGTTGCTGATGGCACCCCCCCCACACACACACTTCTCTTTGATTAACACTTCAAAATTACTTATTTCATTTATTGCAGTTTCCATAAAATCAGTATTTTTTTTTTTTTTACCATTTACTAATTTATGAATGGTTTACTGGGATGGGTCATATCAGCTTTTGTAATTATGGTTTGATCAGTTGCTATTGCAATTTTGTATTTGTCTGCTTATGGTCTGTGTGTCTTAATAGACACCAAGATAGTGGTGACTACATTGAGCTTGCTTTCTTGTGCTTGATTAGAGGTTGTATGCAAATGCTGTTTGATACATAATTGAGTGTAATATATGCACATTTAAAGATTCGTGATTAATTTGTTCTGAATACCTTTGTTAGAGAAAAATACATCTTTGGAAAGTAAAACCATCCCAAATGTCCTTCTAACATATCTATATTCTTCCTTAAACGCATAACATCTTGAACTAGGCATTAAAAATAATTTATATATTATTTTTTTATATATTATCTACTATATTATTTTTTATATATTATCTACTATTTATATATTATTTTTTACTATTTGGTTTAAAAGTAGAAAAAAAGTATCATTTAATAACAACTGAGGCAATATGGTGTTTAGAGTTAATGTTTTAGAAGATTTACCACTTATTAAAAATGGAACAATTATTGCTCAATTTTGAAATTGGGCAGTGGGATAATGCAGGAATTTTACTCTTGTGGAATACATCTGAAAATATATACACTTATGCTCCATAAGCATACTGACATTTTGGTCAAGAATGAAACACATATACAACAGTGGTCCCATAACATTATCATGGAGCTAAAACTTCCTATCACCTCGTCTCATTGTAGCCATGGTAAGGTAGTAGCTCACATTACTCACGTGTTTGTGGTGATGCTGGTGTAAACAAACCTACTGTACTGCCAGTCATATAAAAGCATGACTTATACAATTATGTGTGGTGCATAATAATTGATAATGACAATGAATGACTCTGTTACTGGTTCATGTATTTACTGTACTATAATATTTATTATTACTTTAGAGTGTACTCTTTCTACATATTAAAACCCAACAACTTTGCAGTAAAATAGTACTGCATGTTATGCTGACAGCAGTCTCATACATCTTCTGTTTACTGTGTCTCTTAATCACATAATTTTCTCTTGTGCTTGCTTTAATCTCATGGTGTTTTATAAATTTAGTGTAGCCTAGTGTATGGTGTTTATAAAGTCTACAGTGGTGTATAGTAATCTCCTCGACTTTCGCATTCACTCAACACTCGCTCACTGACTCACCCAGAGCAACTTCCAGACCTGCAAGTCCATGGCAAGTGCCCTGTAGAGGTGTACTATTTAAAAAATATTTTATATTGTATATTTATGGTGTCATTTTATGTTGACATACACAAACACTTAGTATTGTATTATAATTGTCTACAATGTTCAGGAGAGTAGCATGCTCTGCAGGTTTGTAGCCTAGGAGCAAATGCCATATACCAGGGTTCCTCAAACTACGGCCCGCGGGTCACATGCAAATACAAATATTGTATTTGTTCCCGCTTTTTTTACTTCAAAATAAGAAATGTGCAGTGTGCATAGGAATTTGTTCATAGTTTTTTTTAAACTATAGTCCGGCCCTCCAACGGTCTGAGGGACAGTGAGCTGGCCCCCTGTTTAAAAAGTTTGAGGACCCCTGCCATATAGCCTAGATTCAGTGGTTCTCAAACTTCCTAATGCTGCGACCCTTTAATACAGTTCCTCATGTGGTGGTGACCCCCAGCCATAAAATTATTTTCGTTGCTACTTCATAACTGTAATTTTGCTACTGTTATGAATCATCATGTAACTATCTGATATGCAGGATGTATTTTCAGGGGTCGTGACCCACAGGTTGAGAACCGCTTATAGTAGGCTGCACCATGGAGGCTCATGTAAGTGCACTCTATGATGTCTGCACAATGACAAACTCACCTAATGACACATTTCTTAGAACATATCCCTTTCATTAAGCAGCACAAGATATTTATTTATATATATATATATATATATATATATATATATATATATATATATACACACACACACACACACACACACACACACATATGTGTGTGAATATATGACACAGTATCCTAGGACACCTATTATAGCTCCTGGAATACTGCTGTTGATTAACATTGGCTTCAAGAATGTCCATAGAGACTTCAGTTCTAACACCTCCCAAATATTCTGCTTCAGGTAACGCATGTAATAACATGAGTTGCTACAACCAGCTAGAAAGCTCTGGAGACCTATGGGGATACCAAACGTAAGAAGAAAATCATCATGGACATTTTATTTTTAACCTAGAAAAAAACAAGTACTACAGGTAAGATTTTGTGAAATCTTGAATTAGCACTGTTTTTCCATCTGTATGACTTTGTAAAATTTTTTTAAAAAGTCAATTAACTCTATCATATTGGTAGAAATGAATGTAAGGTCAATACCATTAAATGTACAGCTCAAATACTTGATTTCCAATCCTATTTTCATATCAAAATAATCTGTGAAGTATTATAAACTTTATACAATTTTGTAAATTATAACTCAATACAACTGAAAAAAAAATGCATTACCTGTGAAGACTGTTAAAGCTTAGATGTTTCAATGTCAGGCATCTCTGCCACTTAACTTTGGACCAGTCACCAAACCTCTCTGTGCTTCAGTTACCTTATCCGTTAAATGGAGAAAATAACTATCTTCCTCATAGGCATGCTATCAGGATTAAATGAGCTAGCACATGTAAAGCTGTTAGGGCGGTGCTTGCCACATAGAAAGCATGCCCTCATATGGCTCTTGTTGCTGTTATTCTGTATTTAGGTAACTAGGATCTTTGTTTCTAGGGGTTCTGGTCTGACTCTCAATCTGGGTTTTTTCCTATGGGAGCTCAATTTACCTCGTCTGGCACGGTGAATATGAGGCTAACTGGAGAGAAAAAGTTGAACATGTTGCTGTGGCTGTGAGGGCAGCACTCCTATTAGTCATGTGTGGGGGCAGCTGTGGAGGAGGGCACTGGAAGCAGGTAATCTAGCACCTACTGATTCCAGAATGAGATTTATTTAGGCTTGCCATTTTCCCAAAGTCTCCCACAGTCTACTGAAAAGTGTTTATTTTTAAAAATGAAAATAGATGTGTTTATGCAAAGATTTCCCAGTCTATAAATTTTGTTTACATTTATTGAAAACATAGATCCAAAATTTCAAAATATGATAGCAAATGTGGAGCCAATCCTGGACAGAGTTGAGGAAATTTGGCAACCAATTTACCCACAACCAAAGGAAGTGCCGCCAGAGCTCAACAGCTCTGCAGGCAGACGCACAGGACATTTTCCATGGAAACCTATGTGGACAGACAGTGGGAGGATCAGATGCTTTCTCTCTCCCCAATCCCTTGGCCTCTTGACACAGCTTGGAGAGGTTGGGTACACCAAACAAATGGGGGTTGAGTTTCTCGCTGACTCAGCAGTGGGAGAAGTTGGGTGCTAAATAAAATATTTAGAATTGTACAATGTCCACCTGAAATTATGGTTTGAGATGCATGCGTGTTCCATAGTAGGATTTGATTGATATTAAGAATTCTTCTGCATCGTGACGATTATGAGTTTATTAGGTCTCTTCTCTCAATCTATACTTTTATCACCAGCTTTGCAGCAAGCATAGTGCTAAAGTTGTCAGTAGAGGGCGCTAGAGGGACATTGCAGGAAGAAGGAGTTGATCTTTCTGGGTCCTTTGAGCAGTCAGTTTTTTGGCTTCAGCTCTGTCTGCTTTGCTGCTAGAGGCGGTCTGTTCCGTACGTGCACCCGGCATGTGCTGTCTTCTGACAGACTCAGAACCTCAGTCTCAGCCTGGTGACCATCCACTGACCTTCCTGGTGTGGACCTTTTGTGCACCAGGCCTCCCACTGGCCTGCCAGTAGGTGGGCTCCCAGCACCGAGGCTGCTTCTGCTTGTCCCGCGCACCAGCTCTGGCCAGGACAATGCAACCAGCGTCACCATCCAGAGGGCCCAAGGACGCCACCTGCGGTAGGTCTGGCTCCCAGCTCTAGGGAGCTGGCCTGCTTTCCAGGTTGTTCTTCCCTTGGGTTCTCTCCCTCAGGCCCGTTCAAGAAGGAAATTCAACCAAGTAAATGTGAAGACTAGCTGGCTTTATTAAGCGATTGGTGAGCCAGGCAGCATCCCATCTAGCAACAAGAAGGGCACTATGGGTGGGTGTCCAAAATGGAAGGTTTTTATAGGAAGAGGGGTGAGGCAAGGGTGCTATTAGCGAAATAAAACAGAAAAAAAAAAAAGAAAAGAAGAGAAGAGAAAAGGTAAGGAAAGGTAAGGAAAGGAAAAGAAGAGAAGAGAAGAGAAGAGAAGAAAAAGTTATTTTTAGACCAGGCATCTTCTTTTTGAGTGGAAAGAAATGGAAAGGGTTTCTTTCTGTGGGAGGTGGGGAAGGCCCATTTGACAGATTACCTTCCTGGTGCTTGACCAGAAAATCCCAGACTGACTAAAATTATGTTCCCTGGAGAGGCGGAAGCAACAATTAGATCAGGTATTAACTCTAGGTTTGGTATCATGGGCTTTAGCACAAGTGACGCCATTTTGCACCTGTGATTTTCTCTTTGGCAGCCTGAAGGTATACTTTAGAACAGGAGTCAGCAACTTCGACCTGCTGTTGGTTTCTATAAATAAAGATTTATCAGAACACAGCCAAGCTCATTTATTTATATTTGATGCCACAATGGCATAACTGAATAGTTGCAACGGAGACCTAATGGTCCACAAAGCCCGAAATATTTATTATCAGGCCCTTCAACAGAAAAAGTTTGCAGATTCCTGCCTTAGCATTCTCCTTTCTTTTTTACAGTTACTCCATTGTTACATTTTATAATTCTTTATATTAAAATGTCTTTGTTCGAATTACTATGTGGTTTCTGTCTCCTGAGTGGACCTTTCTGATGCATCCACTGCATGTCTGTGCCCCTCCAGGGGTTGCAACCCATAGAAGTGGTACCGTTTCAGTTTGGGAAAGAAGCAGCTACTACGCTACCCACGACCAACAAAATCCCCAAGGCAAGGCAATGCTATGTGTCTGGCTACTCCCTGCAGAGTGGGAAAGAAGAAAAAGAGAGAGAGAACAATCATAAATTAACTAATGGCCCAGTGCACAGATTCGTGCACATTGAAAGGACATTAATTAGAAGAAATATTTAATATTGCTATTCACCCTTTCTCTATAATAGAAGTGTCAGAGATGAAAGACAATTAGTAAAATGTACATGAAAATAATATATAAATTGATTAATGAATAAACAATAACAACATGATATAAAAACATTGATAAAAACAATGACTAATAAATTGATTAAACTTATTCTGATACCTCCCTGTATACCACATTAAAACTAAAAACACTTTCAGAGTGCTTGACTATTTTTTCTTGTGAGAGATTTATCTGCATTGCACATGTGTGAGTCAATATTTATTTTTTAATTGCCAGTGCATGTCATATGTACCAGCCAGCTGGTCAGATGGACATATGGTCTGTCACTTAGCTATATATATATATATATATATATATATATATATATATATATATATATAGTCTCAATAAATGACCGTACTTAATCCATACATTATTCATTTCTTATACCTGAAAGCAATCCAGATACCTAGCTCATGGTAAAAATTTACTAAATGATTTTGAACAAATGAAGTGAATATACGGATGATACAAAACAAATTGAAAACACACTCTGAGCAGCATTTTTCCTCCAATGCAAAAAAAAAACAAATGACAAGTAATACAATATAGATAAGCTGTGGGCTCTCTTTTCCTCAAATATTTGCTCTCTGAAAATTATGGGAAATGTATAAAGAAAAGAGATGTGTCTGTGAATACATTATCTTAAGCTGTACATGCAAATGAAGTGGAAAACACAAGAGAAATAATTTTCTACTGAAACATTCTGATAATTGAGACAAGCATTGTGGTTTTGCTTTGAATTAGCTGAGCTGAACCATTTATGCATTTGACTTTGCCACAGCCCTGAGAGGTTCTTACAGGGTTCACTTCAACAAACAGCTGTGGACTGGGGTCAATTCTTATTTTATTTAGCATTACCCATTCATTCAGATTCCATATTCAGCTAATTACTTGCAGGAACAGGACTTATTAAGAAGAATAACTCATTTACATGGAAGAAGGCTGCAGCTTGCCCTTTTGCTTTCATCTCCTTCCCTTCCCTTTGCATTTATTCTCCTTTCATTTGGAGTAATGTGAAGCACAAAAACCAAATCAAGACACTCTGCATCCTGATTTCTTGTTTCCCAAACATTCAAACCTTTTCGTGAGCAGAAATTAGCCTTTGCCAAGTAATTCAAACAAAAATGTACATTTTCTTTTACCAAATGAGTGCGTTGCCATGCTTATCACATCATCCTGTCGGCCAGCAGGCAACTCTGGCCCAGTCAGTCAGCTCACCTTCCCTTTAGCATGGCGGGGCGTTCAGCAGGAACTTCAGATGCCCTGATATTTCCTCTACTGTTTACAAAAGCAGAAAAGAATTTCACACTTTTTGGAGCACTGCAGGTGTTTCAGGGCCTTTAAATGCCACTTATAAGCCATTCTAAACAAACCAACCTGCACACCAGGAAACCAAAATACCTGTTAGCACTGTTTTTTTCCAAGAAGGATGAAGAGTTTTCTTTAATGCACCAAATGAATTTAAGGAATGCATTTTCTTTCTAGGCCTTACTCAAAGACAGAAATGTAGGTAGCCCAGACACTAAAAAGATAAAAGCAGTTTCTATGGTTATCAGCAGCTGGGATTTAAGAGAGGGGGAGAGTGGTGATTAGTCTCTTGTAGCAATCTTATAGAAGAATACTAGAGGCCTGGTGCACAACATTTGTGCACTGGGGGGTGTGGGGGTCCCTCAGCCTGACCTGCACCCTCTCCAATCTGAGAGCCCTCAGGGGAGCCCTTTCCAATCCGTGAATTTCTGTCTGTCATATGAGCGAATTGTCTGAGACCCCCAACTCAGTTTGGTTTGTTGCTCACAGAATAATAGAGGCACTTTTTTTCTTTGCTTCATTGGTGCAGATTTCCTGGAAGTTTTAGGATATCTTTCCTTTAATTTTTCCTAGACACTCTGATTTTACTTATGTCTCTCACCTTTGCTTTCCCTCCATCCTTCACTGCAACAGTAACTTGCTCCAGACTCACTTTGCTCTAGTGTCTAAGAGATCCGTCTGCTACCAGAACTATGATTCCCAGCATTCCTGGTGCTCCCCACGCTCTGGGCTTCCACTTCAGGTCCTGGGCTGCCACCAGAACTACTATTCCCAGAATTCCTGGTGCTCCCCACACTCTTGGTTTTCCCTTCCTGCTCTGTCTCCATCAAGTCCTCCAAGCCACCAGGTCTCCCGCTCTGCTCTCTGCCCCGTGCCTGTGTATGCAAATTAACCTGCCATCTTTGTTGGGTTAATTTGCATACTCACTCCTGATTGAGCTGGTGAGCATAGTGAAGGGGTGGTCAATTTACATGTTTCTCTTTTATTATATGGGATATGATGTTAATTATCCTGTCATTTTGTTTAAACCAACACCTAGGTTATTTGTCTGCACACTGTAATCACCTGGGAAGCTTAGAAAATAATAAATTATTAATAATAATAATAATGCTTATTTCTACCCCTAGAGACTTGGACTCAATTGACCTGGGGTGTGGCCTGGGCTTTGGAAGTTTGAGAAAGCTCCTGCAGTGATTGTCATATGCAGAGCTATTGCCCTAGCTTGACCTTTGATTCAAGAACTAGTGGAGCTCGTTCCAATGGAACTCTCTGAGATGATGGTGATGTACCTGCATGAGCGCTAGCATGCTGAGAGCTGGAGGAACAGAGGGAAGAGATGGTGTTTTCACAACCAGGAAGTTTACAAGAGGATCCTAGGGAACTGAGATCCAGACCTCTGAGAAGAGTGACTGCCCCGTGGGTGCTGGCACCACGGAGAGCAATGTGTCCTTCTGGGAGTGTGGAGGGAACATGGGATCAATGGCTGCTGCCAGGGAAAGAAGCCCAGGCTGGGAAGACTGGCAGCAGCACATGGCAAGGAGAAAGTCTCTATTCTCCCTTCTCCTGTTTTGCAGTCCCCTTGTAGGGCCCTCATCACAGAATCCAATAGGGAACTGCTGGCTGAAGAGAAATAGTTTGCAGAGTCCTAGCCCCAGTCAGCATCTCCAAGCCGGGTAGTGAATTGTGAATTTGGAGCCGAAAAACCTTATTTAGTGCCCAACATAATTATAACCAAATAATATGCATAACATAAACATCTTTACATATTTAACTAACAGACTTTTAAAAACAGTATTAGCATTCTTAGATACCATTGGTGGATGAGTGAATTAACACCCTGGAAAGCAAGTTGGCAAGTCCTGATGTGTTTATAACCCTTGACTCAATAGTTTAGCTTTTAGGAATGTATCCCAGAAATACAATGAAAACTACGATCTAAGATTCATGTACAAAATATTTATTGACACATTGTTCATCATACTAAAAACCTTAATGACCCAAGTAGAAAATGGTTAAGTACATTATGGAGTATAAATATTTAATTTTATGAAATGATAAAAATAGGATTTGCATTGCAAGTTATGGGGAAAACATCATTGTGGTATAATGGTTGAGATATCTTTTTATTTAGTAATTTACTATAAGCACTGTCACTGATTTTTTATTTTCTTCTCTCTATATTGCAGCATTTTCTGTTTCCTATAATATGCCCATATTGCATTAATAATGAAACAATGCCAATAATAAAAATAACAAAGAAATAGATCCATTATTTTAATAGCACTAAAATAAAAATGTGTGTGTGTGTGTGTGTGTGTGTGTGTGTACATAAAACTTGTAAACAAAAAACAATACTTTGGGGGAAAAACCTGCAGCAAGTATAAGAATTTTTTCTGTAATATGTAATGAGTTCACATAGATTCATAAGAAAACATCAAAACTGCCAAAAGATGAATGAAGGGTCAAAATTATTTATAAAAGAAAAATACATGTGATTAATGAACTCATAGGAAAATACTTATTATCATATTAGCAAAGATCACAAAATTTAATGGGAACAGTGTTGCTGAATATAGTATAACATCATGGAACTATTTTGTAAAATCAAAAAAACAACAAAAAAACACTGGACTATTAATTAATAGTTAAAATACACATATCCTTTTTTTTTTTTTTTAAATTTGAAAGAGGCCCAGTCATCTGTCTTTTTTTTTTTTTTTTTTTAATATATTTTATTGATTTTTTACAGAGAGGAAGGGAGAGAGATAGAGAGTTAGAAACATCGATGAGAGAGAAACATCGATCAGCTGCCTCCTGCACATCTCCCACTGGGGATATGCCCGCAACCCAGGTACATGCCCTTGACCGGAATCGAACCTGGGACCCTTCAGTCCGCAGGCCAACGCTCTATCCACTGAGCCAAACCGGTTTCAGCCACATATCCTTTAATCTCATAAAAACAATTCTTGCCCTGGATGGTTTTGCTCAGTGGTTAGAGTGTCGACCCTGGACCGAAGGGTCATGGGTTTGATTCCCAGCCAAGGACACCTACCATGGTTGCGGATTTGTCCCTGCCCACTGTGGGGATATGTGAGGGAGGCAACCAATTGATGTGTCTCTCTCCCTCTCCTCTCCCTCTGTTCCCCTCTCTCTAAGAAATCAATGGAAGTATCCTTGGGTGAGGATAAAAACAATGAATAAATAAGCAAACAATTCTTAGAATCTATCCTGGGATTATAATTTGAAATACAAGAAAGATTTTATTCCCCAAAGTATTTATTACTTTATTATTTAAAGAAAACAATCAAATGTCTAAACATGCAAGAATATTTTAATAGCCCTAATGTTATAGAGTGATGTTTAATGGATATGTTAACATTGTGTTTTAAATTAACTGTAACATACAGGTTATATAATTTAATATTTAGAATAATCTCAGCTGGGCAAAAGCATTAAGAGAATATAGGTGATGTGTTTAAGAATACATCTGCTAGGGCAAAGGAAACTAAGGAGAAAATAAACAAATGGGACTACATCAAAATAAAAAGCGTCTGCACAGCAAAAAACAAACAAATAAACAAACAAACAAATAAACAAACAAAAAAAACATCAACAAAACCAAAAGGGAGCCCACTGTATGAAAGAACGTATTTGGCAATGATACAGCTGATAAAGGCTTACTATCCAAATTATACAAGGAACTCATACACCTTAACAAAAGGAAGAAAAACAATCCAATTCAAAAATGGGCAAAGGACCTAAATAGACACGTTTCCAAAGTGGACATACAGACAGCCAAGAGGCATATAAAAAAATGCTCAAAGTCACTGGTCATCAGAGAGATGCAAATTAAAATGACAATAAGGTATCACCTCACACCTGTCAGAATGGCTACCATCAACAAATCAACAAATGACAATGCTGGCAAGGATGTGGAGAAAAGGGAACCCTAGTACACTGCTGGTGGGAATGCAGACTGGTGCAGCCATTATGGAAAATAGTATGGAGTTTCCTCAAAAAATTAAATATGGAGCTGCCATTTGACCCCGTGATCCCACCTCTAGGAATATATCCCAAGAAACCCAAAACACCGATCAGAAAGAATATACGCACCCCTAGGTTTATAATAGCACAATTTACAATAGCTAAGACCTGAAAAATCCCAAGTGCCCATCAGTAGATGAGTGGATAAAAAAGCTGTGGTGTTTTTACACCATGGAATACTATGCAGCAGTAAAGAAGAAGAATCTCTTACCCTTTGAGACAGCACGGAGGGACCTAGAGTATCATGCTAGGTGAAATAAGTCAGTCAGAGAAAGACAAGTATCATGTGATCTCATTCATATGTGGAATCTAATTAACAAAATAAACTGATGAACAGAGAGGATCCAAAGGCATGGAAGCATGGAACAGAGTGTGGATGTCAGAGGGAAGGTGGGGGAGGTTGGGTAGGCAGGAGGTAATCAAGCAAAGGCCTTGTATGTATATATGCATAACCCATGGACAAGGACAATTAGGTGAGGCCTGGGGCGGGGGTCGGGGGCGGGCTGGAGGGGGTTAATGGGGGAGAAGGGGGAACATATGTAATACTTTCAACAATAAAGATTTTTAAAAGAGAGAGAGAGAATATAGGTGATGGAGATGACATGCTATTACTGTCGGCAGTTCAGTATATTTCTGGGCAATGTTTCTAAGAGTGTTGGTGACCCTACCTCTTGTCCCCCTGTCCTGCCTACCTTTGTGCTCTGGAGGCCCAGAGGTATCCATGGCTGCGATTGTGCTACTAGGTGTTACACTCAGACAGGTCAGGACAAAAAATAATATCCAAGAATATTTTGACACTAACAACATGATCCTTAGTAGGAAAGATGGACAGTCCATTCCAACTCATGAGATTTCCAAGGAGACAGAGAACCAAGGCAGTGTAAAGGAGAATACAAAAATAATAAAAAAAAAGACTTGTTAAGTATCATCAAGGGCATGCAGTTGAATTAAGCACAGTAAATGTACAAACCACAAAGATGCCCAACAGAAGATCACTTAGAACAGCAGTTCTCAACCTGTGGGTCGCGACCCCTTTGGCGGTCAAACGACCCTTTCACAGGGGTTGCCCAAGACCATCCTGCATATCAGATATTTACATTATGATTCATAACAGTAGCAACATTGCAGTTATGAAGTAGCAACGAAAATAATTTTATGGTTGGGGTCACACCATGAGGAACTGTATTTAAAGGACCAGAGGTTGAGAACCACTGGCTTAGAAGTTCGCAGGCTACAATTGGCAGGCTTCAAAAACCTACGGGACATGAACCAAAGAAGAGAACAGGGCCACCGAGTCCTGAGTTGGTGGCCGCTGCATCTGCTGTTGCAGATTCTCTCCCTTTTGACAAGCATACAACCAGTTGCTCAGGCAGCCCCAGCAGCATGAGGAAGACTCAATGGCACAGAAACAGGAAGAAAGGCCTACCGTTGGATTCAGTGCCATGATATCACATATGAAAGTTGCCAGATGTGCCCCAGCTAGAGTTAGAACAAAACCAGTTCATCAGATTCAGTTTGATGAAGGGTCTGATAATTATGTTGGTTGGGATAAGACTACCGATCTTAGAAAAGGTTTTAGGGAAAATATATTCAGGGCAAAGAGACAGTACTTTTTATCTTAAGGCAGCTATTGAAGAGGCACCTGAAATAGCACCTTCACTCTGGGCTGTGGAATTTGCTAAGCGGTTAGCTGTAATAAATGAAGAGTCCTTTCAGAATTTTTTAAAAATGTATTTTATTAATTTTTTACAGCGAGGACAGGAGAGGGATAGAGAATTAGAAACATTGATGAAAGAGGAACATCGATCAGCTGCCTCCTGCACACCCCCACTGGGGATATGCCCACAACCAAGGTACATGCCCTTGACCGGAATTGAACCTGGGACCCTTTGGTCCACAGGCCGACGCTCTATCCACTGAGGTCAGGGCTCAGAATGCTTTGAAGAGATGATCCAGTGGACGAAAGAGGGGAGACTGTGGGAGTTCCCAATTAACTATGAAGCAGTTTTGATGATGATGGTTTAGAATTTCATATATTTCTGGATAAATACCTGAAGGATTTTCCAAAACAAGGGCTAATTTGCCCCTTGATGAAGTAAGTGACCTGTGGCCTTTCCAAAAACCTATATCTGAGTGTTAGGAAGTAGAACACATGGAGTGGTTTAAAGGTTATTTTAATTAAAAAAAAGAAAAAGAAAGACATTCTAAAAGAAAGTGACATATGGTCCAAATGAAGACTATGGAGATTTTTATTTCAAGCTCTTGGAGATTGGTATTATAACTAAATAAATAACTTTACTAGGAAAAAAAGAGAATATAGGTGATGGAGAGATTAATTACTATTAAGATGATTAAGGCAGTTTTATATGAGGTTGCAAATGGACTTACTAGTAACTTATTCATAATGGGCAAAAAGAGGGCAGAATTAAAAATGATGTCTAAGATTTTAGTTCAGGAGACCAAAATAATGGTGTTGGCACTGACAGAAATAGAAACCTGGAAATTATGATAGTATTAACTTTGCATCAATTTCATAATTGCTATAGGCTGTGACAAGCCAACTGTTTTCAATTCAGTTCTAAATTCTGTAGCATGGTTATAAAACATAACACATTTGTTTTTTAAGAGTTTAACCTCATTGAACTGAAGATGTTTAACTCAAATGGTGTTTAAATGAGTAAAGAATGAGGAAATGTATCCCCATTTGGTTCTTCTTGGATGTAAATGTTCTGGAAAATGTGAACAAACACTTAGCTTTGCTAAAATGTATTATCTTACAAGACATCTGTAGTACTTTACCTTTTGGAGAGTTTTGGGGGTGGTTTAGAAATAAAAATTTAACTATAATCTTGAAAAATTTAACTATAACCCTGAAAAACTTTGATAATAATCACAACATACATAAAAACATAGACATATGAGAAGAGGAACCTCATTGTACTGCAACAGAACTTCAGCAAACATGAGCTTCAGTCTAAGGAAAGAAAAACCTAAGCCAACTCCATGAAGTCTTGGAAAATATGTACAAAGACATTGCCAGTAACATGACATTCCAATCGGTAACACATGCTTTTCTTGAGGTTAAAATTACTATTTTAAATAAGTCAGCAAAGACAATAAAAATTTTGCAGATGCTATTATTTTTCAAGTTTCTTATTAATGCTGTAATTCGAATTCCCCTCCCCCATATAAGGGTCTCTGGGCTGGAAGCTCTCAGCTGCTGCTTTGTAGACTGGATAAAACACTTGTATCTCTCAGGACTCGTTTGTTTCCTCCTGAGAAATGAGGGTAAGATTCGACTTCCTCTCTCACTCCCCTTTTCCCAACCTCTCACTCTCCTTCCCTTCTTTCTTCCTTCCCTGAACTTTTATTGAAGACATTCTTTGCATCCTAGTTTAGACTCAGACATTTCAGCCAGAATGCTATAATGCTTAACAAGTCTCTCTACCTCCAGTATTATTGCCCCCAAAGTCATTCTCAAGAAACAACCTGAGTAATGAATCTAAAATTCCAGCGTGACTCTATTCTTTCATTGGTCTAATGAAGATAATTCTGCCTGACCTGGCTCCCACTGACCTTTCCATAGCTTCATCTCAGGCCACTTCCCCCCATTCTCTCATCCCAGTTACTGCAACATTCTCAATGCAGTGAGAGCCCTCTCTGATATTCTTGCACAAGCAAGCGCCTACGTGTTCTTCAAATGCTTATCAATTGTCCTTTCTTCTAAATGACCTTAAAAAAGAGTTAGTCTTTTCCTTCTCTCTAGTCACCACGTTATCAGAGGGGAGTGTGCCTGGTCTCCCCCGGTTGCTGCTATGGGTGGAGTTCTTGTGATATCCCAAGAAAAGGCTTTTTCTGAGACTTGCACTGGAAGCTGAGATATAGTAGAAAGGTTTATTTTTATGGAATCACACCCCTGGGTTTCCATAGTCCCATTTCGCTTAGTCTAGTCATAGAAGAACTATAGGTGGGGTTTCAGGAGAGCCAAAATCAAAGCCAGCCAGAGTTCCCTTTCCATATTTTCTTAGTTCAATACAGCATCAGGCTAGGTTAGCTTGTGTTTCTGGCTGCAGTCCATCAATCCATTGTCTGTGGGATCCACATGGCCGTGGGCCATAGGGGCGAATGCGAAAGAGCTTACCTGGAACAAGAGTCCCAGGAGCCCAAGAGAGTAAACTCCTTTGTTTAGGGGATGATGTATTCCCAAATGTTTGCATGCTCGCAGTGGCCATGCCCATTCTGGCCAACCATCCGTGTCCCCAGGTTAATTAACAGGCAAGTACCTTCCCCCTTCACCCCATTTTTACTGGGCTTGTGTCTATTCTTCCCTTTGTTGGATACCCGGGGAGTGTGAAATCATAGCTTCCTAGTGAAGCTGCCCAAATGACATGCCTATAATATCTGGTCTTTTCTTTGATCCGTTCTTATTATTAATAACTAGCTAATTAAAATGGTATTAACCATGCTTTGCATTTGCCTCTATGTAGTACTTATTTCATTGTATTAATCTATTATTATTATTATTATTATTATTATTATTATGTCTCTTTCAGCCCTGGGCACAGTGCCTTGCACATAACCGGTGGTCAATAAATATGTGTTGAGATGTGAGCATTTCAGTGATTTTTATTTGAAATTGAACTACATAAGTATCCTCAATTTTCAACATCTTTTTTTTTAAATATATTTTATTGATTTTTTTACAGAGAGGAAGGGAGAGGGATAGAGAGTTAGAAACATCGATGAGAGAGAAACATCGATCAGCTGCCTCCTGCACACTCCCCACTGGGGATGTGCCCACAACCAAGGTACATGCCCTTGACCGGAATCGAACCTGGGACCCTTGAGTCCGCAGGCTGATGCTCTATCCACTGAGCCAAACCGGTTAGGGCTTTCAACATCTTTTTTAATAAATCCAGAAATCACTGAAAATTATAGGAGTAGGAAAATATTATTTTAGTATTTTTTAATCTAAAAAATTTATATCTGAGATGTGATTCTTTATGATTTCACATACTGATAACTAAATAAAGAGTAAAATTTATGGCCATTTTAAAGTATGGAGAAATTTTGGGGCTTCTTCTAGGTGTTAAGAAGGCATTGGACAATTGCTCATATTATGGATTCCTGAGCTATTTCGGTCCCCCAAATCAACACATCTGTTTCCTGCCCCGGAGAAAATTCTTTGCTCACCTGTAGTTTGACTTCATTTTATGTCTTCTGACATGTACTTGGAAAGCCTGTGTGACACATTTTCCTATAAGTTTGGCTACAGCTTTCATTGAGCCAACTTGACCACTTTGCCTTATAAAAACACTATAAATTCCAGGATCTAATTGGCACAAGGATTACTTTTCCAGAGATGAAGCCAGATGCAGAGCAGGTCCCCAGTTATGTTCTCTTGGCTAGAATTTTTCTTGTTGTTTTTTTCCCCTAATAGTATCTCTGAACAATATTAGAAAATTGAGCAAAAAAATATTTTCGAGGGCTAGTTGAGCTATAATTTAATGAAATACATAGAAAACGTTATCTTTACTCTTTTACAACCCTTATTTTTTTCCAGCACCTATAAAAGTTTTACCTATAAATGCCAAAAATTTTACTCTTAAAATGCAGATTAATGGCTATAGCTTACTCTAGATAGTTTTAAGTATTAATATATCAGTGCAAAATTTTAAATCTTATATAGCTGTTAAAAGAATCATCTTTGCCCTGGCCGGTTGCTCAGTGGTTAGAACGTTGACCTGCAGACTCAGTTATAGGTCCCAGTCAGGAACATTGCAGGAGGCAACCGATCGATGTGTCTCTCTCACATCCATGTTTCTCTTTCTCTCTCTCCCCTTCCTCCCTTCCCTCTGCTCTCGTAAAAAAAAACAAAAAACAAAACAACAACAACAACAACAAAAACTCCAAGGAGCTAATGGAAAGCAACAGCTATGTAGCTGAAAATATTGAACAGAGATTTTAGCTGCCACTAAATTAGATTGGCTAAATACCAAGTATTTTGGAAGAACTGCAACTTTTATACAGTTCTGATGAAAATGCAAAATGCTAAACCACTTTTGAAAAGTTAGATGGGTTTTTGTTTTTTTTTTAATAATGTTAAACATCCATCTGACATACAACTCAGCCATTTCACTCATAGGTATTTGCCAAAATGAAATAAAACATATTGAAAAATTAGAGATGAATGTTCATGGCAGTTCTATTTTTTAAAATATTTTTTATTTAATTAGGCACATAACCCATTTTCATTGAATATACTTACAAATAAAAAGAACATTTTAACTAGCCCCACCATTCATAGTTAACCACCTAGTATGTATCTTTCCAGATTTACTTCTGTGCACATACATGTATACAAATACTTAAAAATATATGATCATACTATGAATACCATATACAATGGTATCTTGGCGTCTATTTAGATCTGCACCTTATTTAATGTGCATACAGTTCTGTACCATGAAAACTGCATAGCCTTCTGCTTGATAGATACACCCACATTCCTGTAATTCCATGTTACCGGACATTTTGTTTCACCAATATTTAGATATTGTAAACAATGCCTAAAACATCTTTGTACCTCTCTGCCTGGTATAATCAATTTCTTAGGACGGAGCCCTGAAAGTGGAATTGCAAGGTCGAAGAGATAATGAGCATTTTGAAGTCTCTGTGATGTTGTCTTTAAGATGTATCTGTTACATCTTGCTTCCAAATCCCCGTGTGTAGCCGGCGCCCAGGCCGCAGCCCTCAGCACAGGTGCAGATGGGCAGGTGCCCCACTCAACACTCCTGCCCAAGCTGTCGGCCTTTAGGCAGTGGAGCAGCTGAGGCACGGCCTGGAATTCAAATATCCTCTTGGCACCACAGGAGCAATCTGGAATATCCTTTCCTTGAGTTATGTTTTTGCCAGAAATTCCAATGGGGGAAATTCCTCTGCCATATCTGAAAATCTCTTCTGGTTTCAGGGCTATTTTCATTTTAAACTTCTGGAAAATTTTAACTCCTCTGGTTTCATGTTTTGCCATGGAATCCAATTCTACCTCAAGTGCTTCAAAACGCCCCCTATAATCTCAGATTCATCTTTTTTTTCTGAAATTTCAGGTGCAATCTCATCTTCTGTTTCCATGATGATGTCAACTAATGGGAAGCTGTGGTCTGGGATTGTGTTGTCCAAATTATCTGCGTGCAAGCCTGTGTATGTCCCGATCTCCAGTCTGGTGCTCCTTACTGCTGTAATGCACCTCGTGATTGGATGTTTTGGAGCTTAGACAGCCGCAAACCTTGCAGAGATGAGCCCCAGAGTTGATCTGGAAGCACAGGATTCATCTTGACTCTGGGAGAGGATCCTCAGGAGGCATCTCTTATGAGTAAAAGTCATTTTCCCTGGGTAGCTGATTTCTAAAAACTTGTTGGGGAACTGCTCACTGCACAGCCACCACTCCAGGTGCCACCTCTGCCAAGCCCAGCCCCACCCCCTTGCAGCTGGGGCTGCCATGGTGCCCAGAGTGCACTCGAAAGATGCACCACCCTCGCTGGAAGGCGAAAGTTGGGCATCTGGGATCTTTAGTTTTATTAGGCACTTGGGAAGGATTAAACAAATTTTGGTGTATCTATCTATACAAGGGAACACTACTCATCGATAAAAATGAAAAATTATCAATACACTCAACAACATGGATGAATCTCAATGAGTGAAAAATGCAAGCAATAAAACAGTGTCTACCATGTTTTTGTATTTATATAAAATTATGTAAACTTCAAACTAAGCTATGGCAACAGAAAGTTACCGCATGAGGGAGGGGCTACAAAGGGCTAGAGGAAAGTTGGAGGTGATAGAAATATGTGTTTTATTGGTGTGGCGATAGTATCAGGGGTGAACCCATATGCAAAATCTCATCAAATTGTACTCTATGTGGAATTTATTGTTCTTTAATTATACCCCAACAACCTTTTGTTTTTATATTTTTATATTATTTGTTAAAACACATGCACCTGCTTTACTTGGTCTTTTCTCACAGCAAAATTTAATTTTTTCATGGGGACTCAAAAGTCAATATTAGTTATTGGTCATCTTGGACTGTATTGAACCCTACCTTGAACTGAGGCATATGGAGGTCATTTCCCTGTTTCTGTTATTCTCAAGGCAAATATACCGATCTTCATAAAATGTTTTCATCAAGTCTATTATAGTCCAGAAGCTGCAAGTGTGAAACAGGGATGAAAGCATTATAATTAACTAGTTATTAATAATAGAAAAGGAGCAAAGGGAAGGCCAGATATTATAAGCATGTCATTTGGCCAGCTTCACCGGGAAGCTGCAACTTTATACTCCCCAGGGATCCAACAAAGGGAGATTAGACATGTGCCCAGTAAAGTTGGAATAATACAGGGGACAATACTTTTTTGTCAGTCACACTTGGGAACAGAGATCACTAGCCAGAATGGGCATAACTACTGCAAGCGCATGAAGATTTGGAATACTTAATCCCCTGAACAAAGATGTTGGCTCTCTTAGTTCCTCTTGGCATGTTTGACTCATGGCCCAGGCTTGGCTTCCTGGCGTCCTCCCATGTAGCCCATGGCCATGTAGACCCCCATGTGCAATGGACTAATGGACTGCAACTAACCAGATGCTGTGCTGGACCCAGCTCCAACATGGAAAGGAAACTCTGGACACTGGCTCTGATTTTAGCCCTACTGAAACCCCAGCTGCACTTCTATGACTGGACTAAAGGAAATGGGACTTTGGAAACCAAGGGGTGTAATTCCATGGAAATAAAGGTTTCTACTATATTGCATCCTCCTGTGGAAGTCTCAGAAAATTCCTTTTCTCAGGATATTTCAAAGACCCCACCCCCAACAGCAACCAGAATAAACGAGTCATGTTCTTCTCAGCTAATATTGACACAAAAAATGAATCTAGGAGGTAATGTAATTGGCATTATTGATTATCTTAACTGTTAGCCTCCATATAGTCTCTACCAACATTAAGATACATATTTAAATTAAATTAAATTAAATTAAATTAAATTAAATTAAATTAAATAGAACATCAATCCAGCCTAACCTCACCTCCCAGTTTACTAAGACAGGAGCCTAGCTATGAACATAGAATGATTGGAAAATCAAAGGGTCTGAGACATTTAAAAGGTATTGGTGCCCTAGCTGGTCTGGCTCAGTGAATAGAGCGTAGGCCTGCGGACTGAAGGGTCCCCAGTTCGATTCCAGTAAAGGGCACATGCCTGGGTTGCGGGCTCAGTCCCTAGTGGGGGGCATGCAGGAGGCAGCCGATCAATGATTCTCTCTCATCATTGATGTTTCTATCTTTCTCTCCCTCTCCCTTCTTCTCTGTAATCAATAAAAATATATATTTTTAAAAAGGTATTGGTACTTGTTCTTAGTCAAGCTCCTTTAATAAATGCTCCACCTCAGGTACATTGAAGGAGATTTTGTGCCTTTCAGTTTCAATCAAGGGATTATAAAAAATTAAATTCTGGTCACATTGTATCTTAAAGTTGATTATATCTTAAAGTTTATGATATAAATCAATCCTTACACTCAAGTGTGAGGATTGGTAAGGACTGTCAGATATAAAGCAACAAAACAGAAGAGCTTTGACAAGTTATAGAAAAGAAACAAGAGTGAAAATCAGAAAATCATACCAGGACATTTCGCAATGTAAATATTTTAAAATAAGTTCTTATTTTCTCATAAATAAATATTCATTTCATATGAGCAGCCCTGATTTTTAGTCAGTTCTCAAAGAATACAGATGGTAGGATATAGTTAACCCAATAATAATTTGGTCAGAGGAGTTTTCACAAACTCACCAAAAGGGATTCTTGCTCCAGCCTTACAGATAATGGACAGTCCACCCAACCTGCACAAGGCAAATAAATCCACAACAGCCTAGTTCTTCAAGAAACTCGCTGTCATGTACAGTTGCATAAAGAGTTCGAACTACTTCATGTACTTAAAGGATATTAAAAGGTCTTCTTTCAACAATGAATTCAGTCCCACCTATTTACTTTTTGTCAACACTAAAGCTATGGATAATGTATTTATTTTGCAAGCAATATACCTTTTGCCTAAAATAAACCAGCCTTCACTGTGACCTAATAAATATTGTATTTAAGTATCATCTAACTGTAAAATAATATTTTTACAACACTAATTATGAGAGGTACATTACACCAATTTTTTTAGATTTAAAAAATTGTAAAACATACACTTTCTTTAAAGAGGCAATGTTAGAGTCCATCTAAAAACTCAAGAATCCTTAAATGGTCAGATCATTAATGACACTGTCTTGAAAAAGAAAAAGAGATAAATGGTGTCACAGATAGGCCAAGGACTAGTGCATGAATTTAATGGCGCAAAAAGTTCACCAACTTTACAAAACTTATGCATAAGAATTTGGTCAGCACTGCCAGTTCAGGTAGTTCTTATATTTTATATGATGGCATTTGTTTAGTTTGCTTCAAGTGTTTTATATAACTTATAAAACTTAATCCCAACAAATTCCCCATAAAATATAGAGAAACACTATGATTAATTTTTATAGTCAGAAAGGTAAAGTTTAAAAATACCTGGCGCAGCCCACAACATATTTATTTAGTAGCAAAGCTTCAGGTATACAACTTCCAAACCAACAGATTTCAGTTTCCCAAGCATTTTTCTTCAAAGGAAAACATTGCCATATATTGTTAAGATGTATGTAAGGATCAAGGCCTTGGACAAAATTATCACAACCTCTATTCATACACTATCTCTAAAGATCTTGGAACTATTGACAAATTTGCCCTTTTTTTGGCGGTTAAATGAAGGGACATGACTCATTTTAAAATATGGAGATTCAAAGTCTAGGGAGGCAATTTGTAATTTTGTTCCAATCTGAGACTTGGCCTGGGAATATCCCTGATAGTCCTAAGGCTTGAAATAGCAACCTCTGCAGCTGTAGCTGGAACTGGGAGCACAGCGGTGGGGCTACTAGGTAATAAGTGTCGGCTGATAAGTGTCTTCTGTTAACAACACAAGGTAGTCCACACAATCCCTTTAAGAATCAGTTAATTTATGTCAGCTTTCTACTAGTAATTTAGTGTAATCTAAACAAGCATATTTTTAATCCTCACCTGAGGATGTTTTCATTGATTTTTAGAGAGAGGAAGGGAGAGAGAAAAATAGTGTGTGTGAGAGAGAGAGATAGAGACATTGAGGGGAAAGAGAAACATCTATCAGTTGTCACCTTTAATCACCCCTAACTGGGGATCAAACGCTGACCAGGAGTCGAACCTGCAACCTTTTAGTGTATAGAATGACGCTAAAACAACTGAAGCCACCCAGCTAAGACTAAACAAATATTTTAATATGTCTATTTTTAAATTAGCACTTTCTCTTTTCACTGAAATTCAGGTATAAAAATTTGCTTACGATTTTTTTACCTTATTAAAACTAGGTATAGTTTTTACTAACATCTAAAGAAGAAACCTATATAGAATTTTTAAAAATATCCAATAATACAAAAACTGATATAAAAATTAAGAGGATGATATATTATTCTGGGGTGAGGAACATGTTAGACAGAATAAAACATTAGAAAAGAAGTTAATATGCCATTATTTTGAACTATTTTAATTTTTTTTCCTTTGGAATAGTTTCTGTATTTCTAGCGTTTGAGCAAGTTTGTTACATATACAAACTTAAACATATCACTAAGTTTTTATAGCTCACATCAAGTGAGGAAATGGGTAGCTATTTGGGATACCATTGTAATTAGCTAGTTATTAATAATAGGAAAGGAGCAAAGGAAAGGCCAGGCATTTTAGGCATGTCATTTGGGCAGCTTCACCAGGAAACTACTTTACATTCCCCAGGGGTCCAACAAAGGAAAGAGGGAAGACAGATGCATGCTCAGTGAACTTGGGGGGACTAGGAAGGTGCTTGCTGTAAATCACACCTAAGAATGGCCAGAAGGGCATGCCCACTGCAAGCATGCAAACATTTGGGAATACACAATCCCCTAAATAAAGGCGTTTACTCACTTGGGCTCTTGGGACTTAATTCCCTGAACTAAGAAGTTTGCTCTCTTGGTTCTCTTGGGATTCCTGTGGCGCAGAGCTTTCGGGATTCTTTTGCTCCTGCTTCCCTGCATTCACCCACATGGCCCATGCTCATGGGCACCTCACACACAATGGACTGTTGGACTGCAACTAGCCTGATGCTGAACTGGACCGGCTCCAACACAGAAAGCAAGCTCTGGACACTGGTTTTGCTTCTACCTTTAAGAAACACCAGCTACACTTCTTTTATGATTGGACTAAGGGAAATGGGACTTTGGAAACCCAGGGGTATAATTCCCCGGAAATAAAGCTTTCTACCATATCTCATCCTCCCCTGGGTGCCTCTGGAAATGCTTATTCCAGTGGTACCCCAAGAATCCCACTCCCCAGAGGCCCATTTTTCTCCAATAACAGTTGCAGAGGGCAGCTGGCTTGCTTTGGCCTCATTGAATATTGCAGATATAATCTTGTGAATTTAGATTCATTAAAATTAATAATGGAAGGATAGGACCAGAAAAAAACTGCACTTTGAATTTTTACTACAATTAGCTTTTAATGTAAACTAAAATGATCTTTCAGATTAATTTTTTAGAAAGTCCTGCCAGTCTCATGTTTAAAACATTAACTTGTTATTATCTAAATAATTTAAATTGTTTCTTAAGGAAGGAGTTGGGGAGAGAAAGAAGAGTTAATATTTTGCACAAAGCAGTTGTCAATTATCAAAGATGTCTGTCTGTTGATGTTGTACTGAAAATATCAAAGTTCATGTTAAGTGTATGTATATGAATGTTTTTCTCTGGAACTGTAATTTTCACTTGTAAGGATAAATTTCCCAATTTAGCATATAATTTGACTAGATTAAAATTGTGGCTCTCCAAAGCATGTGTGTGCCTGTGTGTGTGTGTGTGTGCACTTCCCTCAAGATCATTCCAAGGCTGTTCAGGAATGAGATTTTTCTTCTGACTCTCACATTTTAAAATAGCTCACATAAATTAGGCAGGAACTGCCAACTTTTTTGGTTTATAATTCTCTCTTTGTGCTAATGCTGGTAGAGGGGCATGAGGGAAATGGGGCCATGGGAAAACAATAGGTCCTTTCTTATCTTATTTATCATTCTACATAAACTAGAAGAAAGACAAGAGAGGGAGAAAGAAGGGAGCAGGAAGGGGTGGGGAGGGGGAGAGAGAGAGAGAGAGAGAGAGAGAGAGAGAGAGAGAGAGAGAGAGAGCTTTTCACTAACAGCACCTGAGAAAACACAGACTGAATTGAATTTTTTCATCCCTCTGGCAAACCTGCATGTGCTCTTTGTTTTGGTTAGCCTCAGACAGGAGTTTTTTTGTCTGTGCTCACTAGCCACCTCAGCTCTGACAATTTCAAATTAGGTCACTATTTATAATTCAAGGTATGTGTGAAAAACAAACGGCGGAGGTTGCTCTAAGGTAAAGACATTTAGTAAAAAAGACAGGGATGCCTTTCTTGAATAAAGTGACATTTTTAGTTATTTTTCTAAGTCTATTTCCCTTGAGGTACCCTTGGGTCACCAGTGGAGAAGAACTAAAAGAATCCTAAACATCCCCTGTGGGTCCCTATTGAGTCCCCAGATGTATTTTTTTTTCAAGTAGTTTGTTACTTGTAGGAAGGGTGAACATCTTAATTATTCAATAACTCCTCAAGTTTTACCCAAATGAAGTGTCAAAGAAATAATTTTCCCTTACTTTAATCTTATGTAGCTTGCATTTGATTATACATTTTACCAAAGATTGATTGCTCAACTTCAGGTTTAATTTTAAGATTTAAATGACTGGCTTTTTACCTTACTCTCTTGTATGGCCTGCTTTCTCTACCCCTTGTGACACTAATGAGTCTTAAGGGATATGCCTTTCTCCCCTTTGTTTTTAGGTGCCCTGCTACTGCGGCCTATGGGACCCATACTCTCATAACTTGGGATACAAACCTGTCATAAAACATAAACTCCAGACATATAAATATGGTAGACTTTTGCTAAAAGTCAGATGTATACCTTCAGTCTACATGGACTTTATAGCACAAATAGAACCCATTTTTTCCTGTTTTAAAATAAGAAATTGTAGTCTCTTGATTTGTAGTGTCTCTGTAAGAACAACAGAAGGAACCCTCAGCTAATGTCAGTGTCCATATGCTTCATTAAAGTGACCAGATGTCCTCCATTTGTCAAGAGGGACAGAGGGGTTTTTTTTTCTTCTCATTTCTGCTTATTTCCTCTAAAAAGTCTATCATGGATACATTTGCTGGCTCTCCTCCCAACTCTTAGTCATTCAGGCCTTGCTCTAAGAACACAATAATTGATAACCTAGTGCTTTGAGCTTTGGGACGTGAGGAAATTAAAAATTTTGTTGCTCCTTTGTGGGTTCTGTCGTTTATTGTGTAAAAACGTATATCAGAATTCTCATCCTGCCTATGTAGTCATATAAAGTAAATTAGTAATTTAAAGCAGGCAAGATCCTGTTACTGGGTGAAGTGTGCGTGTGAGTGTGTGTGTGTGTGTGTGTGTGTATGTGTGGGGGGGGCGGGGGGGGTAGGGGTGGGGGGTGTCCTCTTCCCTACTGGATGCTGCTGCTGGGGGTGGAGTCCTTGCATATTCCGAGAAAAGGAATTTTCTGAGACTCGCACGGAAGGATGGGATATGGTAGAAAGCTCTATTTCTGTGGAATTACACTCCCAGGTTTCCAAAGCCCCATTTCCCTTAGTCCAGTCACAGAAGCGTAGCAGTAGGGCTAAAATCAGAGCCAGTGTACAGCGTTTTCTTTCCATATTGGAGTAGGGTCCAGTGCAGCAGTAGGCTAGCTGCAGTCCATTAGTACATTGTGTATGGGCCACACAAGTGAATTCAAGGAAGCAGGAGCGAAAGGGCCCCGCAGATGAGGAGTGAAGCACAATGCTCCAAGAGGAACTAGACAGTGGACTTCTTTGCTCAGGGGATTATAAATTCCAAATTTCTGCAAGTGGCCACACCCATCCTGGCCAACCATCTCTGTCCCCGGGTGTGACTGACAGACAAGTACCGCCCCTATGTCATCCCAACGTTACTGAGTATGTGTCTATTTTCCCTTGGTTGGATTCCTCCCCCAGTGTTTTGCAGGGAACATTCCTATAATGTCTGGCCTTGCCTTTGTTCATTTCCTATTATTAAAAACTTAATTACAATGGTATCACACCAACACACATTTTCAATCTCTTAAGTACTGAATTAAATAATAAAATGTGATCTCTTTACATAACTACTGTCAGGAAAAAATTGTCCGAGATTTGGAAATGGGAGAAAGAGACTACTGGATGTCTTTCAGATGAGGGCTGGGAGTTGTCTGTTGGACTCTTTAATGATTATCAGATCCTTAAGGGGTGTGCACCTTTGAGTAATTTTGTATTGATTAGGTCAGGTATTTGTAAACATTTTAGTCTCAGAATCTTATAATGTTCTTAAAAATTGAGGACCCATGAAAAGTTTAATTTATATGGGTTTTATCTATTGATATTTAGCATATACATTAAAACTAAGAAATTAAAATGTATATTTGTTTATTTATTTTTAATACCAAGAATAAATCAATCACCTTTTAACATAGACACCTGCTCATTTTTAACAAAATGATTATATTTTCTCAAAATAAAATGCTTAGAGGAAGAGCAACATTATTTTACAATTTTGCAAATTTCATTAATGTTTGGCTTGATAGAAGACAGCTGGATTCTCTTGTCTGCTCCCACTTTCAATTAATTTCAGTTCTTTTAGTTGGAGTACATTAAAAAAAAAATCTAACCGCACACAGAGATATAGTTAGAACAAAAAAGAATATTAAAGAGCCCTTTAATATAACTTTGCATGTTCTTTATATTATGCCTTGGTTGACAAATGGTAGTTTCTTGAAGGTTACTGGCAATGTGGAATCTGGAAATATACCAATGAACTTTTCAAAGCGTTCCTTTTAAATGTATTTATCTTGTACTTTAAATGGATCATTTATGTATGTTTGATAATATAACATTGTGCGTTGGTCATTTAGAAAACAATGGTTTGTGGATATAAGCACATTTTCTAAATGTTGACACATTTGACTTCCAATATTTTAAAAAATCAAATTTCTTCATATTACTATCAATCTCAGCAGCCATTTTTTCAAATTATATGATCGAAGCGAAACACATAATTATTGTTGCTTAGAGAATAAGTGTAAAATGAACATGCCATTGATACCAGTGTAATTAGCTAGTTATTATTAATAGGAAAGGAGCAAAGGGAAGGCCAGACATTATAGGCATATCGTTTGGGCAGCTTCACCAGGAAGCTGCAATTTCACAGTCCCTAGGGAACCACCAACCCATATTCCCACCCCCCAGATCACAAGGGGAAGGTGTCCAACAAAGGGGAAATAGACACACGTGCAGTGAAATTGAAGTGACTAGGGAAGGTGTCTGCTAGTCACATGTGAGAACAGAGATCACTGGCCAGGATCAGCATGGCCACGGCAAGCCCATGAACATTTGGTAACACATAATCCCCTAAACAAAGAAATTCTCTTGTTGCTCTTGGCTCTTGGCTCATGGGGCTCTCTCATTCACGCTTCCTTGCGGACCCACATGCAATGTACTGATGGACTGCTGAGCTAGCCTGAGGCTGCATTGGACACTGCTCCAATATGGAATGGAAACTCTGGCACTGACTCTGATTCTAGCCTTATTGAATCCACAGCTACACTTCTTCATTGGCAGGAAAAGGGGGAATGGATCTTGGAAACTCAGGGATGTAATTCCACAGAAATAAAGCTTTCTACAGCATTTCATCCTCCTGTGTGAGCCTCAGAAAATGCTTTTACTCAGGATATTGCTAGGATTCCACTCCCGCTAGCAACATGTGGAGACAAGGACCTCTCCCTACTGGTTAATACCATTAGACCCAGGGAACCCACTAAAATATATTTATTTTAAAGGGATGATTGCCCAAGTATGTAAAACTATAAGCACAAAGGTATTCATCACAGTATTGTTTATAATAAATATTGGAAATAACCTAACAGATTTTCCTTAATAGATAACTTGTTAAATAAAGTGTGTGAATACAAAGAAAACAACAACAAAAAAACAGATTATTTTATACCCACTAAAATACTGTATGTGTGTGTGTGTGTTTAACGTCAAAAAGTGATCACCCCAGTATGTCTAGTATCCATCTGACATTATACATAGTTATTATAGTATTATTGACTATATTTCCTATATTGGACTTTACATCTCCGTGACTATTTTTATAACTGGCAATTTGTTCTTATTAATCCCTTTTACCTTTTTTCATCTATCCTCCCACTTCTACCTACTGTCTAGTGACCATCACTTTGTCTCTGTATCTATGAATTTGTTTCTGTTTTGTTTGTTCATTTATTTATTTACTTATTAGATTCCACATATAAATGAAATCATATGGTATGGTATTTGTAACTGACTTATTTCACTTAGTACAGCACCTTCTAGGCCCATCCATGTTGTTGCAAATAGCAATATTTCACTCTTTTGAATAGCTAGTAATATTCCATTGTGTATATATATATATATATATATATATATATATATATATATATATTCCACATGTTCTTTATCCACTTGTCTATTGGTGGACACTGAGATTGCTTTAATATCTTGGCTATTGTAAGTAATGCTGCAATGAACATAGAGAGGCAGGATAGAAACTCTTAGGGAAAGCTCCTGACAAGTGGAATGAGGAAGTCGAAGTGGATATCACAGGCCAATAAGCTGCTAGGTCCCCTCACTACAGCCTTCACCTTCATGCAGGATCAAAGGGAAACAGTCAATGGCAGGAAGTGCCTGTGGTGGTAGCAGAAGGCAACAACGAGAACTGACTAAAACTACATTAATCCAAGGTAGAGGAAAAGTGACCAGAGACTAGCCCCAAAGCTCATTATGTCATCATTGTAATGAAAACTGACACCACAAGTAGAAGGGGGATGAGGGGAATGAACGCTATGACACTTCTGGAAGACACCCTATTAGAAACAAAACCCTCTCCTAACCAAAGTCAGAATTTGGAACCACAAAGTTGAGAAACAACCCACCCACCCTTGGAACCATAGAAAATCCCCAAAACTGAATGATAGTGGCACACAACTCAGTCCCTAGTTCACTACGTCCACTCAGATGTGTACTTTCACTTATTTCAAGTGGGGTGCTGTGAGACTTGCAGCCAGGGGGGCCAGACAGCAGCCAGTCCTGGGCTCAACCCCTGATCCTGTCTCCAAGAACCCTCTCTTTCTCTACCTAAATAGAAATTGCTTTAGCTCGCACTTTGACTCATTCATGAATTCTTTCTTGTGTGAGTCAAGAGCCTGGAGGTCAAACCATGCCAGGGCAGGGCAGCCAAGACTCAGAACTAGCCCAGTAATAATGAGTGAATATATCTTCTCAAATTATTGTTTTGGACTAAAAGAGAATAATTTTAACCAACTATTTTACATTATAAAGAAATATATTAATAATTGTGAGTATACTAGAAATACTCATGTATGCCATTGTATACATTTTCCATTCATAGAACAGAAGAAATATTCAATAGTTGTATGTCTTTTCTTAAAGGATGGCATACATAAACATTTCTTGTAAAACTATTGAAAATTATTTTAAAATATATTTCCTAAGTACACTTAAAGAGTTTTTTTAAAAATAGTTTTTCTTTATATTCAATTTAAGTTTCTGAGTACTCAAGAGCAGCCATAATAGAATTTAAAAATCACTAAAATGATGATTCAGCAGAACTGGGCTCTCAGAGCTAATAGCTAGAAAAGTATCTCATGAGTAAAACTAAACTGCTGATATACAGGATCTCTGAGTCCTCTAAATTCATAATAAAAGAGAAATTTCTATTCTTTTTAAAGAATTACCTTTCTTTTTATTTTTTTAAAGTAAAATCATGTAACTCCAAATTGATTGAGATAGAATAATATGTATATTTTAATATATTTTCATTTTCTAAAAATAAGCAAAGGGTCTATATTGAATTTCTAATTTAAAAAAATTTCATTGTATTGTATAATGTGTTTTTGAAGCCAAAACTGAAATGTTTTAGAAGCCAAACCCAGTGTAGAAGATTGGTATTATTATTGCATCCACAGAAGTCATAGTTTCTTATTTGGCTATATACCAATACAGGAAGAGAAAACCAAAACAAAAGATTTTTTTTTTTAATTTATTGCTTAAAGTATTACAAAGGGTATTACATATGTGTCCATTTTATCCCCCCGCCCTAGACAGTCCCCTAGCCTCCCCTATCCCCCAGTGTCTTATGTCCATTGGTTATGCTTATATGCATGCATACAAGTCCTTTAGTTGATCTCTTACCCCCCTACCTCCTGCCCCCCCAACCCTCCCCGGCCTTCCCGCTGCAGTTTGACAATCTGTTTGAGGCAGCTCTGCCTCTGTATCTATTATTGTTCATAAGTTTATAATGGTATTTATTGTCGATGAATGAGTGAGATCATGTGGTATTTTTCCTTCATTGACTGGCTTATTTCACTTAGCATAATGCTCTCCAGTTCCATCCATGACGTTGCAAATGGTAAGAGTTCCTTTCTTTTTAGAGCAGCATAGTATTCCATCGTGTAGATGTACCACTGTTTTCTAATCCATTCATCTACTGATGGGCACTTAGGCTGTTTCCAGATCTTAGCTATGGTGAATTGTGCTGCTATGAACATAGGGGTGCATATATCCTTTCTGATTGGTGTTTCTGGTTTCTTGGGATATATTCCTAGAAGTGGGATCACAGGGTCAAATGGGAGTTCCATTTTCAGTTTTTTAAGGAAACTCCATACTGTCTTCCATAGTGGCTGCACCAGTCTGCATTCCCACCAGCAGTGCACAAGTGTTCCTTTTTCTCCACATCCTCTCCAGCACTTGTCGTTTGTTGATTTGTTGATGAAAGCCAGTCTGACAGGTGTGAGATGGTACCTCATTGTCGTTTTGATTTGCATCTCTCAGATGATTAGTGACTTTGAGCATGTTTTCATATGTCTCTTGGCTTTCTGAATGTCCTCTTTTGAAAGGTGTCTATTTAGGTCCTTTGCCCATTTTTTTGATTGGATTGTTTATCTTCCTTTTGTTGAGTTGTATGAGTTCCCTATAAATTTTGGAGATTAGGCCCTTATCAGATATGACATTGGCAAATATGTTTTCCCACACAGTGGGTTTTCTCGTTGTTTTGTTGATGGTTTCTTTTGCTGTACAGAAGCTTTTTATTTTGATGTAGTCCCATTTGTTCATTTTCTCTTTAGTTTCAAGTGCCCTAGGAGCTGTATCAGTGAAGAAATTGCTTCGGCATATGTCTGAGATTTTGTTGCCTTTGGATTCTTCTAGAATTTTTATGGTTTCCTGTCATACATTTAAGTTCTTTATCCATTTTGAGTTTATTTTTGTGTATGGTGTAAGTTGGTGGTCTAGTTTCATTTTCTTGCATATATCTGTCCAATTTTCCCAACACCATTTATTGAAGAGACTATCTTGGCTCCATTGTATGTTCTTGCCTCCTTTGTCAAATATTAATTGAGCATATTGGTTCGGGCCGATTTCTGGGCTCTCTATTCTATTCCATTGATCTATATGCCTATTCTTGTGCCAGTACCAGGCAGTTTTGAGAACAGTGGCTTTGTAATACAACTTGATATCTGGTATTGAGATCCCAACTACTTTGTTCTTTTTCAGGATTGTTGCAGCTATTCGGGGTCTTTTTTTATTCCAGATGAACTTAGATTGCTTTGGGTAGTATGGACATTTTAATGATGTTGATTCTACCAATCCATGAACACGGAATGTTCTTCCATCTGTTTATGTCTTCCTCTATATCTTTTTTCAGCGTCCTGTAGTTTTCTGAGTAGAGGTCTTTTACCTCTTTAGTTAAGTTTATTCCTAGGTAGCTTAATTTTTTTGGTGCGATGGTAAACGAGGTTGTTTTTATAATCTCTCTTTCTGAAAGTTCACTATTGGTGTATAGAAATGCCTCAGATTTCTTGGGGTTAATTTTGCATCCTGCTACATTGCCAAATTCATGTATTAAGTCTAGTAGCTTTTTGATGGAGTCTCTAGGGTTTTCTATGTATAATATCATGTCGTCTGCAAATAAGAACAGTTTTACTTCCTCTTTTCCAATTTGGATGCCTTTTATTTCTTCTTCTTGCCGAATTGCAATGGCTAACACTTCCAGTACTATGTTGAACAGGAGTGGTGAGAGGGGGCATCCCTGTCTTGTTCCTGTTCTTAGGGGAAATGGTGCTAGTTTTTGTCCATTGAGTATGATGTTGGCTGTGGGCCTGTCATATATGGCTTTTATTATGTTGAGGTATGATCCTTCTACTCCCACCTTGCTGAGAGCTTTTATCAAAAATGGGTGTTGAATTTTGTCAAATGCTTTTTCTGCATCAATTGATATGACCATGTGGTTTTTTTCTTTCAATTTGTTTATGTGATGTATCACATTTATTGATTTGCGGATATTGTACCATCCTTGCTTCCCTGGGATAAATCCTACTTGGTCATGGTGTATGATCTTTCTGATGTACTGCTGGATCCGATTTGCTAAGATTTTGTTGAGGATTTTGGCATCTATGTTCATGAGGGATATTGGCCTGTAATTCTCTTTCATTGTGTTGTCTTTACCTGGTTTTGGTATTAGGGTGATGCTGGCTTCATAGAATGAGCTTGGAAGTGTTCCTTCCTCTTGAATTTTTTGTAGTAGTCTGAAGAGGATAGGTTTTAGTTCTTCCTTGAATGTTTGGTAAAACTCCCCTGTGAAGCCGTCTGGTCCTCGGCTTTTGTTTGCTGGAAGCTTTTTGATGACTGCTTCAATTTCTTCCATAGTTATTGGCCTATTGAGATTTTTAGATTCTTCCTGATTGAGTTTTGGAATGTTGTATTTTTCTAGGAATTTGTCCATTTCCTCCAGGTTGTCTAGTTTGTTGGAGTAGAGCTGTCCATAGTATTTTTTAACAATCATTTGTATTTCTGTGGGGTCTGTTGTTATTTCGCCTCTATCGTTTCTGATTTTGTTTATTTGGGTCCTCTCTCTTTGCTTCTTGGTGAGTCTGGCTAGAGGTTTGTCAATCTTGTTTATCCTTTCAAAGAACCAGCTCTTGGTTTCATTGATTTTCTATATTGTTTTTTTGGTCTCTATGTCATTTATTTCTGCTCTAATCTTTATTATCTCCTTCCTTCTGTTCACTCTGGGGTTTTCTTGTTGCTCTCTTTCTAATTCTTTGAGTTGTAGAGTTAGCTGATTTACTACCATTTTTTCTTGTTTTTTTGAGATAGGCCTGTAGAGCTATAAACTTCCCTCTCAGGACTGCTTTCATTGTGTCCCATAGGTTTTGGATTGTTGTGTTTTCATTGTCATTAGTTTCCAGGATGTTTCGAATTTCTTCTTTGATTTCATTGGTAACCCAATCAATATTTAATAGCATGCTATTCAGCTTCCAGGTGTTTGAGTATTTTGGGTTGTTTTTATTGTAGTTTATTTCTAATATTATGCCATCGTGGTCTGCGAAGACGCTTTTTATGATTTCAATCTTCTTGAATTTGTGGATACTTTGCTTGTGACCCAATATATGGTCTATTTTTCAATATGTCTTATGAGCATTTGAGTAGAATGTATATTCCCTGGCTTTGGGGTGAAGTGTTCTGAAGATGTCTATTAAGTCCATCTGATCTAGTGAGTCATTTAGGATTGCTGTATTTTTGCTGATTGTTTGTCTAGAGGGCTTATCCAGTGTTGTCAGTGGTGTATTGAAGTCCCCTACTATGATTGTATTGTTGTCGATCTCTCCTTTGATATCTTCCAGGAGTTTTTTTTTTTATGAATTTGGGTGCTCCTGCATTGGGTGCATATATGTTTACCAGGGTTATATCTTCTTGTTGTATTGATCCCTTTAGTATTATGAAGTGGCCTTCCTTATCTCTTATTATGGCCTTCACTTTGAGGTCTATTTTGTCCGATATAAGTATTGCTACCCCAGCTTTCTTTTCCTTTCCATTTGCCTGAAAGATATTTTTCCATCCTTCCACTTTCAGTCTGTGTGAGTCCCTTCTAATGAGGTGGGTTTCTTGTAGACAGCAGATGTATGGGTCATGTTTTTTTATCCATTCAGCCACTCGATGTCTTTTGTTTGGAGCATTTAGTCCGTTTACGTTTAAAGTTATTATTGAAAGGTACTTGTTTGTAGCCATTTCTGTTTTTGTGTGGCTGTTTTCTTTCTGAGCTTTTTATTTCTTATTTTTATACCAGTCCCTTTAGCATTCCTTGCATTGCTGGCTTGGTGGTGATAAACTCCCTTACCCTTTTTTTGTCTGTGAAGCTTCTTATTTCCCCTTCAAGTTTGAATGATAGCCTTGCTGGATAGAGTATTCTTGGATTCAGTCCTTTGCTTTGCATCACTTTGTAAATTTCTGTCCATTCTTTTCTGGCCTGATGTGTTTCTGTTGAGAAATCATTTGACAATCTAATGGGAGATCCCTTGTATGTAACTTTCCGTCTCTCTCTTGCAGCCTGTAAGATTCTCTCTTTGTCCTGAACATTTGCCATGGTAATTATGATGTGTCTTGGTGTGGGTCTTTCCGGGTTCACCTTGTTTGGGACTCTCTGGGCTTGTGTGACTTTTTTCTTCCCCACCTCAGGGAAGTTTTCTGATATTATTTCTTCTAATAGGTTTTCTAATCCTTGTTCATCCTTCTGTTGTTCTGGTACCCCTATTATTCGTATGTTGTTTCGTTTCATGTTGTCCCAAAGCTCCCTTAGGCTCTCCTCCTGTCTTTTAATTTTTTTCTCCAATTGCAGTACATTTTGGGTGTGTTTTGCTTCCTTGTCTTCTAATTCACTAATTCGGTCCTCCGCTTCTCCTAGTCTACTGTTGATACTTTCAATGGAGTTTTTCATTGCAGCTATATCACTCTTCATTTCTTCTTGGGTCTTACTTAAGTTGTTGATTTTTTCATCTGTTTCTTCTAGCTTCTTCCATATGTTACCGATTTTTTCATCTGTTTCTTCTTGCTTCTTGCAGAGGTTGTCGATTTTTTCCTCCACTCGGTTTATGCACTCTAGGACCCTTATTCTGAATTCTTTTTCTGCCATGTTGCATGCCTCTGTATTACTTAGCTGCTTTTCTGGAGAGTCCTCCTTCTCTTTCCTTTGGGGGTTTCTTTGTCTACCCATGTTTGATCTCACTGACATAACTAGACGTTGAGTCGTTCAGTGGTTGCTCCCTTGGTGGCAGTGACTTCTTGGTCTGTGGTTGCTCTTTGGGCGGTTGCGGTAGCAGCTGCTCTTCAGTTGGCAGCAGCTCCTCTGGTGGGTGCTGTTCACAGCTGTGGTGGCTCTTCTGGCTGGTGGGGCGAGGTTTCATGTACAGGGGCTGTTCCTCAGCAGTGGGTGTGGTGCTCAGGAGGTTGCTGTTGCTTGGATCTGCTGCGTTGATTTAAAGGCACAAAATACAACACAACAAGGCACCACGTACCAGGCACTATACACAAATATATTCACGATATTAATAACCCCAAATAAAGGTGACCACCTGAATTAAGAGAATTAGGGGATAAGGAAGAAGGAAGAGAAAAAGATAAAAGAGGAAAAAAAAGAAAAGTAGGGACCAAAAAAAGGAGTGGAAAAATGAAATTTGGAAAAAGGAGGGGGGGAAATAAAAGCGAGAAAAGAAAAGAAAAGAAAAGAAAAAAAAAGAGCGAAAAGAGAGAATGAAGTGGAAGAGGGGAAGAGACTTTTTTATATGAGGAGAATACTCCTATAGAACAGCCATTAATCCCAACAAATTCCAGAAACAGCTCCCTGGAGATGAATGCAAACTAGAAATAACCAATAATATAACGATGAAAATAGAATGGAGAACACTAATCCCAAAATAAAATAAAGAGAAAATAAAATGGCACTTTAAAAAAAATGGTAAAATGGTAGCAGTAATAATACTGGTTAAAAATAAGAAGGTAGTAATTAAAAGGGTAAAATCAGGTGATGGAAAAAGAAGGAAAAAAAAAGAAGAAAAAAAAGAAAAGAAAGAAAAAATTGGTTTCTTAGTTAAAAGGTGAAAAAAGAAAAAAAAAATTGCAGTAGTGAAGGTCCTTCGATTCTTCTATTCTTCAGTGTGGCTCGCCTTAGACCTGCCAGGTATTCAGGAGAGTGTTGAGTTTCCCTGCGATACACTGTTCCTCTGTGTTGTAAACGACAGTCCTTATTTTAAAGCAATCCGCATTTGTTTCCCAGACTGCCTTATTTTGTGTTTAGCAAAGAGTCAGTTTGTGGGTCAGCCTCTGGGTGGCAGTGTTCTGGGGTTGGCCTCTGAGGCTATAGGGCCTCTCTGTCCAGTGGAAGTTCACTGCCCAGAGCTGGCTGCATAATAGTTAGTTACTGGCGCTGTGTTGTTGCTGGAATTGAAAATATCCCTCTATAGGCCAGACCCTGTTAACTCCCAGGGACTGATCAGGTTATTTTAATCCTTGATCTCATACAGGGTGGAATCTGGGTGTGGCTGTGCTCCTTGCCTGGGGGTTGGGGGGAGGAGTCTCACTCTCCAGAGAGAATGGCTGCCCCAGACCTGGGCTCAGGGGTGTCTCAGCACTCAATTCGCTGCCACCTCTCCCGGCCCCCCTCTCTCTTCAGTCTCTCCCCAGATTCCACTCCTCCGCACACTCTCCCTCTCTTCAGCACAGGTGAGTGTCTGTATCCGAAATGTCCCATGAACAGGATTCAGTGAAAACAAACAAACAAACGCCGGCCACGGAAACGGGAAAGGCTTGGTTTCTGTAAGCTTCTTCTCTTACCGGGACTGCATGGTCTGGTCAGCTCTTCAGGCTGCCCCCTTTAGGCTCAGTCCTCTGTGATCACAGAACCCAGCTCTCAATTCCCCAGGTGGCGCCAGGAATCCCGCGGTTCTCCTTTCCCCCGTCAGGGGCTGTGCCTGTCCCAAGGGACATGGCTGTCTGCCACGCGGTCTCCCTCCGACTCTCTGGGCTCAGAGGTCTGGCAAACTTTCCTGCCCAAATCCCTGTTTTTTTTACCTTTCCAGGGGAGTTCTGCTCTTCCCGGCTGCAAACCGTCTCACCAGTTGAGCAATTTCGCCAATTCGGGGTGGATGTTACTAGTTTCAGCTGCTCACTGCATTTGCTCCGGGACACGACCTGGGATGCGTCTGCCTATACCGCCGCCATCTTCCGTCTCCAACAAAAGATTTAAAACATTTAAAAAGCCAACCTGAAAATAATTTTTATCTTAATCATAACTTTTCATCTTAATGGTAAATAATTTTCATCTTAATGATGAAGTAATTTTTACTATCCAAGAATCTTTCTATATCTCAGTTGTAAAAAAACCAAAATAGTTTTACTGTCTCCAAACAATGTCTGGCTTATTTTTCATGTATTCCCATTTTGCTACCTTGTTTAATGATAATTAAAGAAAATTTAAATAGATCTCTCACTAAAAACAAATAGGCAAACAGCAGCAAAAAGAACAATAAAATATCTTTCTCTCACTAAAACCAATAAAATATTGTTTTAATTTCTTGGCAACTATGGTAATGTTTTTGTTGTTTAAATCATATGCACCTAGGTGTTACTGGATAGGAGGTCCTGGCTGCCAATAGGGGTAGGGTGGATTTTTTCTGATATTCCAAGAAATAAGAATTTTTAAGACTTGCATGGGAGGATGAAGTAGTGTAGAAAGATTTATTTCTCTGGAATCAAACCCCTGAGTTTCCAAAGTCCCATGTCCCTCAGTTCCACCAAGAAAGAAGTCCTATTTTTGCCTTTAGCAGGGCTAAAATCAGAGCAGTGTCCATTTCCTTTCCATGGCTGCACAGTCTAATACAGCATCAGGCTACATTAATTTGGGTTTCCTGCTGCAGTCCATCAATCTGTTGTGGGCCATGTGGGCGGATGAAAGGAAGCCAGAGCAAAAGAGCCCCATGAGTCACAAGAGAAAGAGAACTTCTTTGTTTAAGAGATTAGTATTCCCAATTTTGTGTGTACTTGCAGCAGCCATATGCATTTTGACCAATCATCTCCGTTCCCAGGTTTGACTGACAAGCAAGTATCTTTCCTATGTTACCCCCACTTTATTGGGCATGTGTCTATCTTCCCTTTGTTCGGCCCCTTTCCCCAGTGTTTTGCAGGGAATAAGCTAGTGGTTCCTTGGGAAATGCAAAGTTGCAACTTCCTGGTGAAGCTGCCCAAATGATGCCTATAATGTCTGGCTTTCCTCTTTGCTTCTTTTCTGTTATTAATAATAATTAGCTGATTACAACAGTATCATAAGGAGGATTTAAAGTGCTGTAAATTTGGGAGGAAAATTCACAGAATTTGCCGTTTTGGTTCATGTGGATTCACCCAGTCTAGTTTTATTTAAGTTAGGTTTCAAGTGAATCCAAAATTTCTAAACAAGGCCTGATATTGCTGCCAATATTTGCATGAGTGTAAACTATTATTATCCCTAATGATAACAAAAGCAAGCATTATGCATTTCTAAGTACTCATTGCACATAAAATGCTTAATGGCATTTTCAATTTTTGAAGGAGCCGCTTTTATGGTATATGAATTAGAACATACTGAACTAAAAAGTTGATTTTATAAAATTTTAGCATTAGTAAGATGGAAACAAACAATTTAGGCCCATTGAAAAAACATGATCACTTATTAGGGACAAATGAAAAAGTATATATTTTTATCATGTGTTAAATCATACATGTTTTTATATGCCCTAAAACAATCTGAATACTATTGAAGAAATTATTTTTCTAAGAAGTGCTTTGTTTGATATTAATGCATGTACATTGGAAAATGTTTTCTTTCTTTCCCATACATGTGTTTATATGTTTTCACTAGAAGCCCAGTGCACAAAAATTCATGCACTGAGGGGTGGGAGGAGTCCATCAGCCTGGCTTGTGGCTGAGCCGAGCTTCCCCTGTGGGAGTGCACTGACCACCAGGGGGCAGCTCCTGCATTGAGCGTCTGCTCTCTGGTGGTCAGTGCGATTCATAGTGACCAGTCATTCCTAGGGGTTCTGCCCTTAAGGTCAATTTGCATGTTATCTTTTTATTATATAGGATAGCAAATTACTTGCTTTCCAGCCATATCTCTTCTAATGTCTTACTAAAGAAAAGTGTAGGCAAACTATATAGAGTATGATGGTATGCAGGGTGAAGGGAGTTTTCACAATGAATTAATTATATTTATGTAGTACTTTTATTTACAAAGTTATTTACATACAGTGTTTCATTGCTCATTAAAACAACTCCACGGTGCAAATATTATCTACAGTGATCAGATGATGACACTGAGGCCCAGAGAGATGAACAATTCCTAGTTATCTGGTGAATTTAAAAAAAGTGTCCACCTCTTCTGACCTCCTATCGAATGTTCTTTTCACTACCACACTGAGGGAGGGGATCATTAACTCAAATACTGGAGGCTATCATGCTGACATGAATCCTTGATCATAATTGACCTAAATTATTCTGATCTACAACGGTTTAAATTAAAATCCAACAAATAATTGCTCAATTTCACTTTATGCTGACTACAGAGACCTGGCCTTAGAGGGCCTGAAAAGGAAAATCTATTACTCAGAAAATAAAGAAAAGCTTTTATTGAATTGAATTAAAGTGATTCATTTATTTTTTTTTTCTTCTTTAAAGATCTTTTCATTGATTGTTATTTTTAAAAATCCCTTAGGAAATTCTTTATAAATGAATAAGGTTGATTTTGTGATAAAACTAAGTTCTGCTACTTACTTTTTTCCTCCCTGGGAGTGCTTGGAACTTTTTCCCTCTTCACATCTACTTTTACTTCGTCTATACATCCCCAAGTAGCTTTTTTTCATTCTTTCTACCCTTTAATCTCTTTTCTGCTCACCTTAGGTGTGCTTACTGCAAAGATCCATTTGTTGTAGGGTATTTAAGAGTAAAAATTTAAAGAACAGAGTAATGTATTTAATATTCATCCACTATTGATTCTGCCTTCAAAGCATCTATTGAGCTGAAATATTTTTTATTATAGCCAAATTTTTACTCAGTGTCTCATGCTGTTGAACAAAATCTTTTGAGATTTTACTTAGTGTAGGGGTCTGCCCTAAGTACTGGGAATAAAAAGGTGATTGGGACCCAGTCTTTGATCTTGAGAAGCCTTGAGTTCAGTAAAATATTCCAGGTTAGTAAGTTGGCATGCTTATTTTGGGCCTACTTTCAGATTATTACCACAATTTTTGATAGGTCTTTGATTTAGCCATGACTCTGTGACCGGCACCCCACACGAGGGCCTTTCACTGGTTATATCACGTTGGAAGGGAACGGGTGGGCAGGTGGGTAGACCACTAGGCCTCTGCGGGCAAGGAAAGCCAGCTTACCAAAGAGTGGGCTGCTTACACAGACTCAGTGTTGCCAACCAGGGAAGAGTTAGGGTTTGAAGAGCCGTAGTCAATTATGTATTAAAGAAAAATTACAACTCATTTTCTGACATTGCGTCTGACTGATTTAATTACCTTTTTTTTTCATTTTTTAAAAACTGGTTTGAATTTCCTAGCTGCTATCACTACAAAACCTGCGTCTTGTTAGTTCAGAGGGATAATACTTGGAAGAGATTTATATAAATCACTTCAGACACATATCAATACTAAGGGTTTTTCATAATCATTATGAGATATTGTCTAGCTGTGAAGTAGGATTTTTTCCAAGATTTCCAAATGGTTACTAAAAACAGTGAAACCCTATATTTTATTGGCAAAGAGCTATAAGGATTTGTCCCTTCATCAAGAATTGCTAAATGCTTTAGTGTATAAATTGTTTATACGTTTACTACGCCCTCCACCCAAATCTGTTCCACTTGAGTGTGAGTGCAGGTTCTTTGCTTACGGTCTCCTAGGCAGTACAGGCCTCTACAACCCACATGTGACTGAAGCCAAGATGAGATGAGAGTGTGATCTGATCACGAATGGAAATGTTTAAACATTGTTGGCGTGGATCCACTCAAAGTTACTGGGTTTCCACTTGAGATGGAGCCTAGAAATGTATTTTAAATGACATTCCATCTTCCCTTCTGCTTGTCTCTGAAAACCCTTGCCTCTCTCTTGTAGCCGATGTGACATATAAACTCCTCCAGGAGGACAGGCAGACAAGCACAGGGTTTGGTTCCCAGCCAGCTTTGTTCCAACAGTTGTACGAGTGCCACATTCATGAAGCAAATGCTCACTTTCTGGCCCCACTACATTATTCCAAGTTTTCTTTCCAGATGGCTGTGCAGCGTCAGCTCCACCAGCAGGCTCCAGTCTTTATCTACCCAACAAAAGACACATCTGCTTGACCGTGGAATATTAGCATAGCATTTCTCATCACAATACCAAGAATCATGCAACTGGAGATATACACATAAAAGACAATCTTGTGAAGTTAATAGTGGCATGGAATTGTTTTTTCTTGGCCACCCAGCCTCAGAAATGATATGTCCTATCTTTAATGTCAGGAGGATACATTCTTTCATTTAAACATTCAATCAGTTATTAAAAAATCATTTGCTGAGAACCATTCTCTGTGCTAGTTGCTGGAGATATGGAAACAAAAGAGACATGTTTCATTTCTATAGGCCATCCTATATAATAAAAGCCTAATATGCTAAGTGTCTGGTTGTCTGATCGTGCATTCAACCAATTAAAGCATAATATGCTAATGATATGTTAAGGCTGCTCAACCACTAGCTATGACATGCACTGACCACCAGGGAACAGACAGTCAACTGGTTGACCAGTCACTATGACTTGCACTGACCAGGGGCAGATGCTCTGACCAGTAGGTTAGCTTGCTGCTGAGATCCAGCCAATCGGGACTGAACGAGATGGGCCGGACATGCCCTGGAGCCTTCCCATAGTCCCTCCCTGGATGGCCAACCTCTTGCATCCCTCCCTGGCCCTGATCGTGCACTGGTGGGGTCCCTTGGCCTGGCCTGCACCCTCTCACAAACTGAGACTCCTTGGGGGATATTGGAGAGCCGGTTTTGGTCTAATCCCACAGGCCAGGCCAAAGGACCCCACTGGTGCACGAATTCATGCACCAGGCTACTTGTAGACTTATAAACAAGTATGAGACAGATTGAGGAGGACACGCCTGAAGGTAACAGAAGAGGCAGAGTAAACAACATTGCTCTGGGGAGGGAAAACTGTAGAAGCAGGGAAGGCTCCACAGAGGAAAGGCCTTCTGCTGAGCACTTGCTGATTTTGACTGATTGATTTGTTTCTGTTTCTTATTGTCTCCCAAAGTGAAGGAAATACCTTACTCAACTTAACATTCATAATTTAACTTCATGCGAATGACCTATTTTAATCCCCACAATAAATGCCTGGTATGTGTGTAATTCCTTTTTACACATGAGAAAGCTGACCCTCAGAGATTAAGTGACTTACTCAAGGTCACATAGCTGGTAATTGGAGAAACTGGAGCTAAAAATACTCTCCTGGCACCAATTCTCCTGCTTTTTTTCACCAACATGCAGTCTGTACTTAATGGAATTTTGGCTTCATAGCCATAATATTTTGTGACTTAAAGTCAGCTCACAACTGATTATCCAATTTGATTTTGGTTGACCCAAATGCTAAAGAATTTCTCCCTGTTTTGTTTTTTTTTAATGTAAGTATTAAAAGAACAAAGAAAATTACAGAAATAATGTTTATTGTGTAATTATTAAACACCAGGCACGGTATTTGTACTTGAGAGATTCAACTCATAATAATTTTATAATAGGGCACTTTGTTTCCATGTTATAGATAAGCAACCGAATCTTGGAGTAATGAAGTAACTTGCCCAAAGTTGCACGCTATGCATGTAGAAGAGCTTGGATTTAGTCCCAGTCGTCTGATTCCAGAACTCAGAGACTTCACCACTAATATCTGATGAGACACAGCGCTAGTCCATTCTGATAGCTCAAGAATTAATGAAACAAATGGCCCACGCTATCTGGAGAGCCTTTCTAGACTTTTAAAAATATAAGATTATTCTACTGTATAAACCTGAATGGAATGTAGAAAAGATGTGATATTGGGAAGCCTATACTATGCTTTTTCCCCATTCATCACTATATCTGTTTTAAAACATAAGATGTTGCAATAGCTTCAGATTTATGCATAACACATTTGCATATTAGTGATGGCTTTTAGACAGCAAAGCAAGTGTACGTAGTGTGTGCTGAATGCCCCCGCATCCATCTCTTCCGTTCACATTGTCCGATAAGTGTTTTCCCAAAAATATAGTGGTGATACCTTGTCACTATCACTTTGGCTTACCTTCTAGATTTGGCCAAGAACTAGGAGAATCTGTCGTTTCGACTTTTCAAATTTGTTTGTATTTATCTCTATCTTCAAAGGGCTTCTGGGTTTTTCTCTGCAGAGCATGTAGGAAAAAGAGGAAAAAAGTTGGGAGAAAGAAGAAAAGAGACAATATAAATTCCTGGAGTCTGAGAATCAGAGTGCCTTCTTTTAATTCATGACTCTAAATTGGGCTCCGTAGATGCTAAATTAGAGTGTTGTCATCTAGTAGACTTAGAGATGTCTGGATTCTCAGAGGAACGTTGTGGTTAGTGTGGTATTTTACACAATATTAGAAACTAGTGATGAAAGGAACTTGTGGATGAGTCACCCATTTAGTGCAGCAAATGCTCTGGTTCTTGTTCATTAAATAAAATAACAACAACCAACAAACAAAAGTAAATAAGATATAAACACCCACTATGACACAGAATGGACTTACAGAATATCTGTTTAAATTTTTAAATATATATATACTAGAGGCCTGCGCAAGAAATTTGTGCACAGGTAGGGTCCCTAGGCTGGCCGCTGCCACTGGTCGCCCTCTGTGTGTGGGACAACCAGAGAGGCAATTGGGGCTCCGGTGCTGCCCGCGTCCGCAGCCACTCACCTCCAGTTCCCCATTCTCCATCAGACGTTCGGAGTCTGCCACCCGGAGGGAGGAACTGAGAGGTTGGTAGTGCCTGCATTGAGCGTTTGCCCCCTGGTGGTCAGTGCACGTCATAGCCGACTGGTCTTTCTGCCATCCGGTTGATTTGCATATTACACTTTTATATATATATATATATATATATATATATATATATATATATATATATATATAGTTCTTGAACCAATTTCTAGATTGTTTATGCTTTAGTCATGTGATAGGTCAGGGATCTAACTGTATTTGAAAAAACTAAATAGGCACCATTTGTCCTAATTGGAAAGCCAGATTTCATAGCAATTATAGTACATGGATTAAATAGCAATTGAAGGGCAGAGGAAATACCAAGAAGTCCATGCACCTGTTACCGATGAGTGTCGCAGGCTAAGGGTGTGTGAGCTATTCCATGAATCAGGATCAAAAAACAAAACTTAAACCTAAGAAGAAAAAAGACCGTCATTGGCATGGGGTGGCACTTGATTTAATCAGACACCTTACATTGAGGGTATATATTTATGTTGAAAATAAATTAAATATTAAAGTTCTTTCTGAATATTGAAGATCTTTCATGCAGGCTTAATTTTCCTAATGGTTAAATTAATAGCAACTAGTTCACCATCCAGGTAATTCAGGGAAGTCATGTTAGCCTAAAATGAACATGCCTCATACATTTATTTGATAGTGGGAAAACGTCCACATTCTTAAACTCTTATTATAAAATTCATCCTAAAATTTTTTTCTGTATTTTCAGTTGCTGAAGGATATGGCATGAATCAAATGCAATATGGGAGTGCTATTTATTACAATTAATTCAATATTTTTCTGCTCATCTTCTGGACTGGCTGACTACTTCATCTTCTGGGGCTGGTTGGCTCTGGAAGAATGCTTTCGGAAAGGTGCATGGAATATAACATTGTAGCTTGCTCCCCCAAAACAAAAAAAATGTGCATATATTAAAATGAACTGAACAGCTGGCAAAGAGCTGCTTAGAAATTGTTTTTATTTTAAAATAAAACATGAGACTAACTGAATTACTGTTGATTGGAGTTTAGCTCTTTTGGGATTGCAGAATTATATATTTTTTTTTTGCTGCCATTATATGAGGATAAATTTTAAAGAGTTATCTTGAAATAGAAATATGTATTTTAAGTGCTAAGTGCAAAATTAAAAGAGGACTTTTTAACACCATCTGGGAGGAAGAGAGTGAGAGAGAAAAAGAGGTTACAAGGGGGAAGGGATACAGAATGACAATTAGATAAATGTGACAAGTAAAGGGAAGCCATTTATATAAATCTGATTTCTGAATTATTCTGCTTTGTTCTTCCACAGAAACAGGAAGTGCTGTGTCACATGAAATAATGGAAATCATAAATTCTCATATCTTCTTGAGGGAAAATTGTGTAAAATCTGATTAAAAAATAACGTGGTGATCAGAACAGGATATTAGCAGCGACTGTCATTGCCTTTGATCATCTCTCAGTATCACCTCTGATTCTAAGGCTATTCGTCACTCATCTGTAATGAGGCATCTCATCTCCTACATCAATTACTATATTAAAATCCCACAAGAATCCATACTGCTTCCCAGAGCACCAGCATAACACAAAGATTGAAATGCCCTTGTGACCGAGTTGTGTTCCAAAAATATCATATATCCACCAAAAATTAAGTCATTTTGCATCTTCTGTCACTAGACTTATTTACGTATTAGGTGACTTAAAGAAAGTTTTCTTTGATGATTTAAGGTAAAGTTATATTTGACGAGAATCCTCCTACTTGGAGTGAATTGTAAAAAAGATAAGCTTTACACAGAAAGTAATTTACCCATCATTTCCAGAATCCATTTCTCTTTCTTCAGATATTGCTTTTGGGTTTAGTCTGATTTCTCACGCCTTATCCTAACGTACAATTTCAGTTGTGCTTTCATAAGAGAAAATTTCTCCCATTTTAGAACCAGAGCATAGACACTAAGATCATTCCTGTGGTAATTAATTGTTACAAATCCAAGATATTACAACAACAGTGATAAAGTCAACATGATTATGCACATAATCAGTTGCAGCCTCATACAATCAAAAGTAGCAATGGCAGCCACAGGCCGGTGTGGCTCAGTTGGTTGGGCATCACCAGGTGCACCAAAAGGTTGCTGGTTGGATTCCTGGTCAAGGCACATGCATGGTTTGTGGGCTTGATCCCCAGTAGTGGGTGTGCAGAAGGCAGCTGATCAATGTTTCACAATGTTTTACTCTTACATGAATGTTTCTCTCTCCCTCTCCCTTTCTCTCTCTCTAAAAAAAATCAATAATAATGAAAAAGTGGTTATGGCAAATAGTTAAAAAATGAAAGTTCTGAGGAAAAAAAGAACAAAAAACTACCAAAGTATCAGCTGAACTCTTGAAAATTTTCTATCTAAATTGTTTTTTTGGGTTTAGTTTTTTTTTTTTTAATGTGATGGAGTTTCTGTTGCCCTGTTGTTATTGTTTTTTTGTTTGTTTTTAGTGTTGAGCCAGAAAAAATATTTTATACCTTAAAATACCAACTTAGTGATGTTAAATAATCATAGTCATAAAATTTTAAAGTGAAAAAGGAAAATGTAGCCATCATTTAGCCTGTTTGCAATAATGACAGATCATCAGCACTACCTAGAATTGTATGCCTGTGTACATATATGTCTATATATTAAATTATACAATTATAATCTGTGTATATATGTATATAAGTTATGCACATACAGGTATATGTATGTATGTTGTTGAGCTTCACTTTTGGAGATTCAGTTCTAATTCAGTAGATCTGGAGACTGGCAAAGCAAAGTTTCCAATGATCAGCCAAATGTGGAAATAACTTATGTCACAACCTCCACAACTTTGCATTTGAGGAAACTGAAGGCTTATGCAGACCGGCCACCTACCAGTTGTCACACAGCCAACAGATAGTAGTTGGGGATAAAACCCAGGCTTCCTGATTCTTGACTTTTTCCATTAACCCAGGCTTCTTCTGGATGTTTTATGAGAAATGGTTAATCCCATCTGTCACTTCGCTTACAGCATTCTCTAGTTTTTGTTTAATAAAAAATTATTCATGCTGCTGATTCACTACTTAGCCTTTAAGAGTAACCTGATATTGTGTTTGTACATAAAAATAAAGCTGTTAACACTTGGTCTCTTTGATTGGAAATGATTTTCGTATGTTTTCTCATTTCCCTTTGTTAAGATTTATCTTCTAAGTTGTGTTTTTTTACACTTCAAAGTTAAACTATTTAAATCTAAAGACAAGCAAATTGTTTATTAAACTCACTTGCTTAATAATTTCAGAAGTCTGCCAATGAATTGTTTATTGAGAGGGTTGTGTTCTTTCTTCCTTTCTCTCTCTCCTCTCTCTTATAATCCCCAAAGGAAATGGCAGATGTGAACCGCTGAAATGTAATATACTGACTTGTTTGCCTAGTACACATATGACTGCCCTCTGTTGGATAAAATTAGATCTGCTCTAATATGTTAGATTGTCTTGCCCTCTAGTGGTTTGGGCAGAGGATAAGAGTGAGGATACTGGAAGACTGCATGAAGGATCAGGTAACTTTTACTTTAAATAGCAAAATTCAACCGAAAGCTTGATTTAATAATAACTGTAATTTAAAAAGCAAGAAATAATATTGATTGTACCTCAAATTTTATTTATGGATAAATCAATAGAATCATTAAATTAAATTAAATGTTTTATACGGAATGCGAATTTATGGTTACTTTTTATACACATCTCAATTTATTCCTTTTTTACTTGTCAACTTCTAATAGGTCATTTTTTGAAAATAGAAGTTCTTGAACTAGAATGAATTTTATTTTCTATGGCCGAGATTCTGTAAACTGAAGAAGCACCATGAAAAAGAAATTTTAAATGGAAAAAAAAATTACACCCTTATTTTTGAAGAAAAAAACATTTGTTACTTAAAATATGAAAATTAAGTTGCCTATATTGAATTTACTACCCTACCCTTTAAACCTAGTTTGAACATAAGCGTCATAATCACTCACTTAATTAATTCATTCAAGCTTAATTAAGCATAATCCATTTTTTCCAGCTCTTGGGTAAATAAGAAATAAATAAGACTTGATCTTTAGTAACATACAGTAATCAGAATTAAAGATTCTGGCAGGGTTAAGTCTTGTTTCTAAAGATAGATTAATTTTTCCCGGTTGTTGCATCACTCTAAATTTGCCCTTCTCATGGCTCTTATAAAGTGATTTTTTTCCTTGTTTGTCATCTCAATAATTCATCTCTGACTCCCCAGGGTAAGGGACAGCACCTGAACCATGATGGTCCTTTCATAAATCTTTGTTTCTAGCACCTCTTCTAACCCTTACTTCTTCTCTTGCTTCTTCTAGTGTTTAAGAAACCCTGAGACGCTAGCATCAAAACTTCCACTAAAAGGTAAATCAGTTATCTATTGCCTTAAAATAAAGTCAACCATTTCTTTACCCATTAATAAATGTATATTACATATAAACACACATATATAGATAAAAGATAGATATTTGTGGGGAGATAGGGCAGTTATTCCTAACCCAGTGAAATAGATTACCATGTAAGTGTTTGTATTCTTTCTTAAAAATACAAAATAAAAGATTTTGTCTTCTCACTTCCTAAGACCATATGCTTTAATACAGCAAAGCTACCTCATCTATTTTCACCCCTAGTATCCATTATTTTCACTTTTTTAAGATCATATTTGAGCATTTTAAAAACTGGTTTGGATACCAAAGCTAAAATTTCCTATTAATCCAATGAACTCGTCCTTCACTGTTGATACCTACAGGAATGACGCTCTGCCCCTATGGTTGTACTGGTTGTGTAGAGCTGGTCTCTATCCTAGTTGGTTTCTGCATGAGCTGGTACTTACTAAATATTTTAGTGACCACCATAGGGCAATAGGAAGTTTCCATTTGTACACATCAGAGCTGTCCATGTGCTGCTCCCTCTTTCTAAAATAATTCACCTGCCCCTCCTCTAATACTGAATTCCCAGCCATATTAGACTTAGTAGTATACATACATGTTATTTGGTGATTTCTAAAAATGCCAGGATAGGGTTCATCATAATTTCGTTTGTGTACTTGTGAAAACCCTATGAAGTTGCCTATTATTGCCCAGCCTATTCCTGAGCACTGGAAAACTTTAGCTATGAACATTGTTTTTTTTAATTAAAAAATAATTGTTAAACTTGGCTTGTACTTAAATTTTTACCATTCATTCCTTTTTGGTATCACTTTTTAAATCAAACGTTACCAATTCTAAGTAGGTCCTTCTGTATTTCATGTTTTATATGTTCTATCTTTTTATATGTTCTGTAAAGTTTCAATTAATTAAATAACTTTCCAATTAATTTTTAAATTTCTAACTTAGGTTGTTTCCTTTTCATGGCATGACATTTTTATTTTACAGATACTATATTTTCATTAGTATCTCTGAAAAAATGATTTTAAACAAGTTCTCATAATGATACACTAATTATACATTACTCTTGATTTTTCTCTTATTATGTTGCATGCAGATATCCTCCCAACTATGTTGAATACTGGTTTTCTGTTTTCATTTAAGGAGGAATAAATTCAAAGCTCTGTGTGTGTCAAGTTCAGCAGACTTCATATTAGGTGAGTGGGCAGGAGTAGCCATTAAACTAGAAAGCCTCTAAGTGCCAGAATAAGAGGAGACTTGCTCTACAGGTTTTAACTCAAAAAGGTGTCCTGATTTTCCAAAGAAAGATGATGCAATATTTAAATAGAAGAACCCAGTGATTTTTGTCCATAGCTAAGTGCCAAGCAGTGGGGCTACTAATTGGGATGGTAGGAGATTTCTACACTCTGCTGACCTTTAGGTCTGAGGGTTAAAATCACTCAAGCATCTCTTAGAGCAGGTTAGATCTGTCTTTGACTTTGTCTCCCACAGTTTCCATCCCATTATTCCAGTCTGTAATTTAGTGTCATGTTTGGTTCATCCTTTTATCTTTTGTGTTTTTCTAAAATGTATGGTTCTTACCCATTGATTGCATCTCCACCATTTTCTTCATTGTTGTGGACTTTATACCTCTTTATTTTCTTTACTTTAAATGTAAGGGGTCATGGGGATGAAAGGCATATACTAGTATATGCCTGGGATCAGTCCACCATTTTGAAACAGAAGTTCTAAGGACAAAGAAAGAGAACACCAAACACTTGTATTGTCTTTGTACTGAGAAAATAGAGTGGCAGAGAGTAGTATGGTCATACTATTTTAATTCCCTTCATGTTCTTAAAGCCCATCTATTAGATTAAATGCACTATCTTTACTTGAATCCAATGATAAAAGTCTTAAAGTACTCTCTGAGGTCATCTTGTCAAACCTCAATTTGGAAGTCGGAATTCCTTTTATACCATTTCACTCAATCTGCTATCAGAAGATATTTAATCAAATTCACGGAGTACTTAATGAAGTACAAATCATTGGAAAATTCTGCTTTCCTAGGAAACCCTTCTAGTTTAGAAATGAATTTAACTCCTCTTTTAGTTTCACCCACTAATACTAATTTATCCATTAAAAATATGCACTTCAGGGAACTCTGCAAACACTCGAAATTGTATAGAAAATAATTTTATATGTGCATAAAACACTTTATCTGAGAAGAGGGTCCATAGGTTTCATTATATATATTCCCAACTTAATCTATAAACGAATAAAAGGCTGAAAGTCACTGGGTTTCAAACAGTACAGAGAAAGCTGGCTTCCTTTAATTTCTGGCACTTCTCCAATATGCAAGAATAACCATAATCCATTTTTGTTTTTATATTTATACAACGAAAGCCTCAAAGTCATTAAATAGCATGATACTATGGCTATTTGAATAGGAATCAGATTTTAAAGAGCTCAATCTAAAGTTATTATAAATTTGTTCATGTCCATTACCCACAAATAAAAAGGGTCAGTTAATAAAGCAGTAAATTCAGTACACTCTAAATGGTGGGAACCAGAAGTTCATTGTCTTTCTGAAGAAGTGGAATGATCAAGATAATACAGGGGCCTTTATGCTCTAGTGCTAAATCACCACACTTGTAAGCTTTTCAGTTACAAAGGATGGGATCACATCAGTGGGATTTTTGCTCTCACTGACATATATATCAGCACTATTTATAAAAACCATTCTGATATCTTGAGCAATTTTTAGAAAGCATACTATTTTGTATAACATTTTCCTGGCTTTCCCGGCTGGTGTCGCTCAGTGGTTGAGTGTCGACCCATGAACCAGGAGGTCAAGGTTCAATTCTGGTCAGGCCATATGCTCAGGTTGTGGGCTCAATCCTCTCAGTAGGGAGTGTGCAGGAAGCAGCTAATTAATGATTCTCTCTCATCATTGATCTTTCTATCACTCTCTCCCTCCCCCTTCCTCTCTCTGAAATAAATAAAAACATATTTTTTAAAAAAATTTTCATGGATTTGTGAAAAGTATCACAATTATCAGGACTTTATGACGACTTTCAAGTTTTTATATTTTTAGGCATATAATCTTTCTTTGTTAAATCATTTAAATAATAAGTGATAATTTTAATATAAATTAGGACAATTAGATAAAACAAAAGTTACATAAATATCACTACTCAGTGTATCAATGTTAAAATTTTGGTTTATATACTTTCAGAATAAAATATATCCTTTGACCTCATTAATTATCAAGATATTATGAATGCCCTTTCATCAGGGTGAATATAAACCTAACTTTTCATTTCAAATTATAACATAGTATCCCATTGTCCAGATGTGCTGCAATTAACTTAATAAACATTTTGTTTTCATTCTTTGCTTCCATAAACAGCAATATAATATGAATCTTTTGTATGTATATTGTGATTTTACATATTGCCAAAATTCCCTGGAGATAAATTTATACCCCTACCCACAGTGAACTGGAATCTTCCCCACTTTGGCACACTCAGGCTAAACCAGGGTATCAAAGCTCATTTTAGTTTTTATAAATCAGTTAGGCAAACTGTGGTATCTGTCCTTGTTTTATGATGCGTTCTTCCTTTTTGGCAGAAAGGCAGCTCATTGTAAAAGACCGCTGTTTATATCGAGAGGTATTAAGGGGGTCAATGTGAGCGCTCCTGCTTTTGAAGCCTGTGATTCCATGAATAATAAGAGTTACTGTAAGAAGTCCGCAAAGATCCCTCTGGTTTTAAAATAGCCTTTGCTTGATAATTCCAGAAGATGAATTCAATTCCTCTCTACAAAGAGGATATACATTCTGATAGACCTATAATGATAGAAGATGCTGTGCAAACATCGGTACCTATTATAGTAAATACCCAATTTGAGGGCAGGAGGGTGTTCATAAGGAAACTAATGCGCAGAGAAAAAGGGTCCCTGGGCCCAGAGATAATACAAAAGCTGTTTTTTGACCAATAGCTTATATGAATCTTTGATACCTGATATTTCTCCCAAAACTAATACATTATTACAAATAGAATTAAAGTAAAAAAAGGAACTAAATTAAATTGTATGAAAATAGATTTTTTAATAATATCCTAGTTTGAAATACAGTTATTAATGAGCAAAAAAAATATTTAAAAAGAGAGCAGGAAGAACAGGGAGACCCAAGTATAGATAAATCGACAATGAATCATTTCCTGAAAATTTACATTATTATTATTCTTCAATTATTTAAATTATAATGCCTTTTAAAAATTATTCTATTTTATTCTAGATTTTTTCACATATAAAACCCCCCAAAATAGAGCCAATGAAGTTAAAGACAATAGAGTTTTTTAAACTTGTACTATATATATATACAGAAGAATATTATTCTTTATTTTATTTTAAATACCAGAGGCCCAGTGCACGAAATTCATGCACATGGAGGTGTTTCTTAACCTCGCCTGTACCCTCTCACAAAATGGAGCACCTCAGGTAGGGTCCCTAGGCCTAGCCAGCAATCAGGGCCTATGGGGGCTTTCCTTCTCCCAGCTGCCGGCAGCTGGCTCTGCTCCCACTGCTGACACCGTTTGCCATCTGTGCGGCACTGCCTCCCCCTTCCTGGTGACCAGTTGTCTCCCTCTGTGGGCGACAGGTGTGGGTGTGATCACTTGGCTGGCCTGGGCCTCTCTCTGTGAGGCAATCGCTGGCCAACCCTGCACACCCTTCACAGTGTCGCTAGTCGATGGCCTGGGCCTCCCTCTGTGGGGCAATCAATCGCAGGGCCCCCAGATCAATCACCCCGCAGAAGGAGGCGCCACTCCCCGGCCCCCCCCCCCCACTGCAGCGCCACCAGCCAGGTCGCCTGGGCCTCCCTCTGTGGCCACTGGCCGGGTGGCCTGGGCCTCTCTCTGTGGGGTGATGGATCATGGAGCTCTGCGATCGATTGCCCAGCAGAGGGAGGCCCTGCTCACCCAGCCAAGGCTCTGCAATTGATCGATCACCATGCAGAGTGTGGCCTGGGCCTTCCCCTTTGGGGCAATCGATTGCAGAGCCCCTCCCTCCCCCCCCCCCCCGATTGATCGCCCTGTAAAGGGTGGCCTGGGCCTCCCTCTGCAGGGAAATCATGGGGTGATGGCGGGCCCCCCCCAACCAATCCCATTGCACCCACCTTGGCTGGCCTGGCCCCAGTGCGTGTCATAGCGTGGGTGTCCGGAGAGTTGTCCAGATAGTCGTTCTGCTGTTGGGTCAATCTGTTGATTTGCATATTACACTTTCATTATTATAGATGATAACCAACCTTTAGTATATTAAAAAGTTTTTAATATCCATATTTTTTTAAGACTCAAAATAGTCTTAAATAGGGTTTGTGGATTTTAAGCTAAACTTTAACAAAAGAGGCATATGCTGAGTGAAATAAGACAGTCAGAGAAAGATAAATATCACATGATCTCACTTATCAGTGGAATCTAATGAACATAATAAGCTGATGAACAAATTAAGTCCAGAGCCATGGAGCTATGGAACAGACTAACATATCTCAAAAGGGAGGAGGGGAGAGTTAATATCCATATATATAAAAGCCTAAGCAACTGTTAGGACCTAACGACCAGATCACTGGAACGAAAGGTTGACCGATTGCTATGATGCGCGCTGACCACCAGGGGGCAGACACTCAACACAGGAGCTGCCCCCCATGGTCAGTGTGCTCCCACAGTAAGAGCGCTGCTCGGCCAGAAGCCAGGCTCATGGCTGGCGAGCGCAGCTGCATCAGCAGAAGCCTCTCCTGCCTCCACAGCAGTGCTACCGAGCAGTGGTGGTGGCAGTGGCGACAGCAGCGGCAGGCGCAGTGGGGCCAGAATGAGTGGCAGCGGAGCTACGCCCGGCCCCAGCTGGGGCTCCTCCCCAGCAGCCTACCACTTCAGCACTGCTACATCCTTTGGGGGGTTGTAAAACAGCCGGTTTCCCCAGATCCCTGCAAGCCAGGCATTGGGCAAAACCGGCAGTCTGATATCCCCCTGAGGGGTCCTGGATTGAGAGAGGGTGCTGGCCAGGCTGAAGTACCCCACCTGTGCACGAATGCATGCACCAGGCCTCTAGTAATAAAATAAAAAGAAAGAAAAGATAAGAAGACTGAAAAGGAACAGCCAGTGGGGTACAAATAAAACCAAGTTAATCTAGGGAAGCAGAGATGGCTTGTTTCCTGCAAATCAGTTTAGCTGTCTTTCTCACAGCAAGAGAACCCTCAATTTTCACCAAAACCATGATTGCCCAGAAAAAAAAAAAATCCTGTACTTCTCAGCTCCCCTCGTAGGAGTGTGTTGTGGTTTGAGTAGTATCCCCTCCAAAATTCACGTCTATCTGAAACCTCAGAATGTGACCTTATTTGGTAATTATATATCTGGAGAGGAAGGTTTGGGTGTCTGTGAGTGTGTCCTATATCCAATGATTGGCATCCTTATAAGAAGAGGAGAGAATTTGGAAAAACAGACATGCAACAGAAAAGAGGGCAGGGTAAAGACAGAGGCAGAGACTGACATTGTCCTCACAAACCAAGGAACGCCTAGAGCCACCATAAGGCAGATGAACAGAGGAGAGATGGGAAGAGAGTAACCAAAGAACTCATATGCATATATGCATAACCAATGGACACATTGGTGAAGGCCTGGGGTGGGGCAGGGACTGGGATAAAAAAGGGGGTAAAAGGGAGAGAAATTGTGAAACATCTGCAATATTGTAAAAAATAAAATAAAATAAAAGGCAATTGTGTACCTGGAATGTCCTGATATTATTAACCTGATTTAGATTAATATTTCCAGAATCTGGTAATGTTGTTCATTTTTTTCCTATTTCTACACCCCTATTTAGTAGCCAGATTTATAATATAAATGGCACAATTTAATATTCAATGTCTTAAAACATATGTCACTCCCAAATATATAAATAACTGAGAATATTATACTTAGTGCTTTAACAGAGAAACCACTATGATACCACTGTGACAATTCATTTTGCTCCCATCTGAGCTGTCTGCATCACAGTGATCAGGCCTCTGTAGCAGCCCTGATTGGTCATTTGCAGTCTAGCTGATCATATTACTAAGTGGGGTGCACAGTGGCAGGTTAATTTCCTCTTAGGCCAATCTTAACTGGTTGCTTTTTAGGCCTGTCACACCCTTGTCCTCTTGGCACTCCCCTTCGGTCTCACCCCCTCTGCTCCTGGCATCATTTCCTTGGCATTTCTCCGGTGTTGAATGCTCCAACCCCTTTTTTGGACCCCAGGCCTGGTTTGCTCTTTCATTTTGCTGGAGCACATTCTCCTGTGGCTTCTTACCCTGAGAAGCACGTTTTTAAAAATATATATTTTTAAAATGCATTGCATTTTAAATGCCGTTGCATGTTTGACATTTTTTATTCTACCCTCATTTGTGATTGAATTGTGTCAGAGGATAGAACTCAAGTTAGAAATAATTCTCCTTCAGATTTTGATGTCATTATAAAATTGTGTTCCAATCTCCAATGTTTATGCTGTAAAATCCCATACAATTCTGATTCCTGACATTGCAAACATTGTATCCTTGGCTCCTATTTCTTTTAGCTCTCTGGAAGCATTTGAGATCTATCTAAATACTTTTGAAATTTCATGATAATATCTCTTTCTTTAGACCTTTTTTCACGTATATATTTTTCTGGATGGTTTCTCAGCTCAATGTTTCAGTTCTGAAAAAAAATATTTTATTTCTTTTTAATGTGTTCCTTACATATTATCATCTATCTATCTATCTATCTATCTATCTATCTATCTATCTATCATCTATCTATCTATCTATCTATCTATCTATCTATCTATCATCTATCTATCTATCTATCTATCTATCTATCTATCATCTATCTATCTATCTATCTATCTATCATCTAATCCACCTACCTTTCTTTCTTTCTCTTTCCAAAAATTTCTATTAGCTAGATGTTGGACCTCAGGTTCTTAAAATCTTTTCTTTTTTATATCTTTTTGTCCTTTCTTCTATAGTCTAAATGATTTCCTCAACATTTTTGATGTTTAAAATGCATGAAAAATTTAATGCTAATAGTTATAATTGTATAGTATGATCATTATTTTTCTAAAAAATATCCTGTTCTCATTTCATAGATGCATAATTTTCTCATATCCAAAAGCGATATATTTTTAAAATGTCTTCTATCTACTCCCTGCATTTTTCCTGAGCTTCTCTAGTTCTTCTGAGGTTCATGTCATCTGTTTGTGTTGGTCTGTTCATTCATGCTGGAGACGTCATTAACTTACCAGGAGATGCTTCACTGCCCAGTCATTTCTTTCTAGGAGCGGGGCACTGAGAAATGAAGGGTAAGCTCTGTTGGTTTATGGACTCCTGTTGGGCTTCACATTAGGATTACTGGGATAGAAACCTGACTATGAGACCCAAAATGTCTAAGTCTGGAGGTATTTTTATTGGGACAGGCAGTATATCCAAGGAAAGACCTTACACCTGTGGTCATAAGCTGGTTCAGCCTCCTAGGAACAGCACTGGATATTCAAACACTGTGAAATCCTAGAAAAGCGCCGGGGACCTCCACATTCAACAGGTAGACACTCACTCACTTGCCTTCTTCCTCCTTGTTTCAAGAGCCTAAGACTCTCCTTCAGTTTCTCCCCAGAAAAACTTTCTCTTTTGTAAGTGTAGGCAAGGAGGCTATTTAAGCTGTGAGGGTAGGGGAGGGAATGTGGGCCCCGCTTACCCCTATGCATCCTTCTGTTGAACCTTCTGTTTTTATCCCCATTCTTAATAACTACTGTTATGAACTGACCTAATACAATTTGGTTATGAACAACTCTTAACTTCCTTTTGGTAGATAATAGATGCCTACTGAAGAAATTCTGATGCGGATGATATTAGCCAACCCAATCCATTACCTTTCCACCAGGTTGTAAAAAATAAATAAATCTTAAATTAGGTTTCACCCCACCTACAGACACAAAAATGAACAGTTCACATGATCTTTTCTATTGACTCAAGGAAATCCCAGCTCTCAGTTTCTTTAGATGTTTTTATCACCATAAAAAACTTGAGTGGTGGATTTGGGCAAACACCAACATCTCAGGGGACGATTCTGTATCCCAAAATAAATGGAACCTGTCAAAAACATGCCAGAGTTCACAGCTGGACACAGGACAATTTAGGATCCAGCCCAAAGCACCCATTAAGGTAAAGGGAAGAGACCTAGCTGGCCTCTCATATCTACAAGAGTGAGAGAGTCTCTAAAATATTTTACACAATGACCCTTATCTTGAATAATTTTAATTTCACTAATAAGAATTCATATCCAATATTTATCAAACTAGTCAACATATCTTTCCATTTAGTATATTAGCTGACAAACTTTGGATGCTAATTAAAATATGGATAACAGAAACGAAGTTAAAGACATAGGGAAAATTTTGGAGTTAATAAAACTGGAAATAGTAGGAATGTTAGTTACTGAAGTATGGAAATAAATTCCTATATATCATGGGAGTAACTTAAAAGGTCTATGTGGCATAAAAGCAAAACGAAATCTGATTTAATTAGCTCATTAATTTGCTTAATCTTTAAATAAATGTTGTATGACTACCTACTATGTGGAAGTCTTAAGCTAGGCCTTGCCAGCAGAATAAAGATGAATAAAACATGTCTCTTGCCTGGGGGCACTCACAGTCATGGTCTGGTGAACGATAATAGAAAACTAAGTACACAAAGAGAAGGATTTGTGTGATCAATGTGCTGGGAATTAAAGTCTGGTAAGCCATCTATCCACAATGGTTGATTTATTGATTTTTACCTTATCTTATTCCAGAAAGAATGTTTTAGGAATGAGATTGACACAATGAAACAGATATGAAATCTGGGGTGTTAAGGAAAAAAGAAGAAAAAAAATCACCCTTACAAAGATGGCAATAAGTATGCAACGCTTCTTCCGAAGTGTAAACTCCACCCCAACCAAGTCTGACTTGGAGATGGACAAAGAAAACACTCAGAAAGAAAAAGATGAGCAGAATATTTACTTTTTTGAAATAAAAACTCCAAAATGTATATTTTTTGACTTGCGGAGGCTTTGAAAAATTAAATATCATCTCTCAATATGAGATGATATCCATAAATGTGTTTTGAACTCTTTAAGAGACAGTATGTGACACTTTATTTTCTATCTATTTTTAATTTTTTAGCATTTGCTGCTTATTATAAAATCTCTATGACATTAAAATTGAAAGATGAAAAGAGATTAAAAGCTTAAATCACTTATTTTCTTACAGCTTCAGTGGAGATTTGAATAAAAAAATTATAGTTTGGTGTCATCTTGACTCTAGAACTCCCTCTCAGATCACCTACAAATTTGTTCTCTGGCCCGCGGCACTGAAACACCACAGAGCTCTGCAATAATTTCCTGTCAGATCAGACAACCCAGTCATTCCTTTTCCCAGATGTCCCAGCGACCTATATTATTGGCAACAACAGGAGTGCTTCAGCTAACCGTTTAGCTGAAAATGTACAGTGCATTTTAGAGTGAAAGGGTTTGCTCTGCTCATTCATTCATCTAGCCTTACTCTTGGTATTTGGTTCTTAGTCCAAAAATACTATTGGATGTGGGATAATAAGAGTATATTAACATGAAAATGTAAAGTTTTATCAAAGGTTGATTCAAAGTAATTGTGTAAAAAAAATCTAAAGAATGTCTCCCTTTCCCTCCCTTCCTTCCTTCCTTCCTTCCTTCCTTCCTTCCTTCCTTCCTTCCTTCCTTTTTTTTCTTTCTTTCTTTTCCTTCTTGTATTCCCATTAAATGTATGTTATACCTTTTAAAATTGTTCCATAGTCCTTAGATATTCTGTCTTTTTTTTTTTTCCCCCAGTCTTTGTTCTCTTTGCTTTTTCAGTTTTAGAGATTTTTACTGGGAAAGCCTCCGGTTCAGGCCCGGCTGGCATGACTCAGTGCTTGGGCGTCGACCTATGAACCAGGAGATCACAGTTTGAGAAAGCCTCATGTTCAGAAATTCTTCTCAGCTGTGTCCAGTCTACTAGTAAGCCCATTAAAGGCATTCTTCATTTTTTCACAGTGTATGTGTGTTTTTTTGTTTGTTTGTTTTGTTTTTAATCTCTAGCTTTTTTGTTTGTTTGTTCTTAGGATTTCCTCTCTCTGCTTACCTTGCCCATCTGTTTTTTTGCATTCTGTCTATTTTATTCACTAGAGCCCTTAGCATATAAATCATAATTTTTTTAAATTCCCAGTCCATGTCTGGTTCTGATGCTTGCTCTGTCTTTTTAAATTGTGGCTTTGGGCCTTTTGGTATACCTTATAATTTTTTCCTGATAGCTAGACCTGATGTACTGGGTAAAAAGAACTCTTGTAAATATGCCTTTAGTAATGCGGTTGTGAGGTGGGAGTAGGAGAGAGGGAGTGTTCTATAGTCCGTGATTAGGTCTCAGCCTCTAGATTGCAAACTTCAAGAGTGTTTTTAATTTTTTATTCCCTCTTAGATGGGAGAGGGATAGCTAGAATGGACTAGAGTTGGGTATTTCCCTTCCCCCAGGGAAGCTAGGCTCTGATAAAACCCCAGCAGATTAAATTTCTGTTAATCAATTCCTCTTGAGGTCAGGCTTGTTAAGAAGACCAGAGTGCTCTGGGCATTTCAAACTGATTCCTTTCCCTCTGCTGCCAGAAGCATGAGGGAATTTTTTCTCTAAAATACTGTTGGGACCTGGTTGAGCTCCTGGAGGTAAATCTCACAAAAATTGTGGTGCCTCCCTTGACGGGGTCCTCCAAGAGGTCTTAGCTCTCAGAACTGTCCACACTGAGCCTCCAGCAATTTGTCTATTACAGTTCTGATCTCCCTACACCAACACTGGTTTTCCCCTGGTCACAACTCTTCAATCTCTGCTCTGTGTTTTCACCTCTCTTAAGGATTCTAAAAGGATTGTTGATTTTTTAGTAAATTCGGCTTTTTACTTGTTGTTTTGGTAAAGTGATGGCTTACAAGATCCTTGTGTGCTATATTGCATTCTTTAAGTCTCTATTACTAACATCATAGAATAATAGTTATCCTTAAAAGATATTCACTAGTCCCCTTTTCTTTCAGAGCTCTTATATGTATGCCTATTGGGAATCTACACCCAAACAACTTGGAATACCAGCTTGTCATAAAATATAAACTCCAGGCATATAAATACGGTACACTCCCCAAAAGTCAGATGCATGCCTTAATCTACCATGGAATGTATATTATCATGAATTCCCTTTTCTCCTGTTTATATTAAATTAAGGAGTCGTGGTCTCCTGAGGTTTAATTTTATAATTGATTATTTAGAATTTATTTTTTTAGCAAATATTGTGTCTATTTGATGCCAGTACTAAGAATCAAGAACAAACACATAGGATGATCTTTCCTAATGGAATTTACCATGAAGTGGAGAATTTTAAGGTCATTGTTCAAAAAGCATTACAACTTATTGTATAATCTTATTTTATATATCCATAATAATGGAAGTCGCATTTAGGGAGATCAGATATAAGACGCATATTTTTCAGATCATCGGCTCATTCAACACTCAGTCATAACTCCTTTTAGACTTTCTTTTGTACTATAGAGTCTGCAAAGATAAAATCTACATTTTTTCAGCCTTCTTACACCTGGGGCTCTCCTCATAAGCTAGATGCCATTTGAAGAAGCATCTAAGTCTTATTAGAAAGTCACAAGTGGGCAACCAAAGGCAACATCGGAGGGAAGCAGAGCTCTGGCAGTTATGGTGCAAGTTCTAGTGCTCCTAGCAACACAGGAACTGAGCAGTGGACATTGGTTGCCATGGGCTTTTCATTGGATTGTTCCTGTGGTGTGGCTGTCCATTTCTTCAAAATGTGTGCTTCTTCCTTGGCTATATAGCAACCTACCTTGATTTCCTGGCCTAGAAGAAACTCTTTGTTACCTTAACACCCTTTAATGATGCACTTTTTTTATGAATTTAGCTAAAGGAGAGTCTAGTTTCTATAACAAAGATCATGACAATTGAGCATTCTTTCTAAGTTCCATTGAAGATTTTTCTCCAGGATCCTAGGTTTTCAATGATCTTCAGTCAGGTCGTATATGTTAATTTATGAGCATAATTGCATACATTTGTAATCTTCACCAATCTGTGCTAAGAGCCTGGAATTTTATTTCCAGTGGGTGGTTTTTTGTTTTTCTTTAACTTGGATGCAAGCCTCCAGACTATTAGCAAACTCTCCTGAAGAGTAAATTTAATTCTATCCCTTTTATTACAGACTATAGAAGTTTTTCAGATGCTGAGATTTATAAAGTTCCTCTGCCAAATACTGGATTTAAAATGCTAGCCCCCTGCCCTTAAAACCTTATATCAAAATCTGAAATCTTGAGGGTTCTGAGTATCACCTCTCAGTATCATTTATCATTCTCCTTTTGTTTTTCCTTTCCTCATTTCTAGAACATGTGGAATTCACCTTCATTATTTTGAGCTCATAAAATGTTAAAATGTTGTTTAAATTTTTTTTTTTGGCCTTGTAGTTGGTAAGGTCATGATTAATGTTAATTTATTCTCCCATTTCTCTGTAAGTCCATATCTATGATCATTAATCAAAATGATTAGAATGTATTCTCATTAGACTGTAACATTTATTAGCTGTTGATTTCCTACAAAAGGGGCAATGGCTTGCATGTAGTTTTATGGGGGGAAAAAAGATATCCAAGGAGAAAAATCTTTCTGTGCATTTCCAGCACCATCTGAGATAGAAGCTATTTTGTTCTGGAACACGAACTGATTATCAAAAGCTGTGCTCTTCCTTGTGATAGCTACTAGCCACATTTGGCTATTAAAACTTAAATTAATTAAATTAAAATTTTAGTTCTTCATTTACACCAGCCATATTTTGAGTACTCAATAGCAAATATGTGCTAACGTCTACTGTATTAGACACCTACTATGTTTCAGACACTGTTGTAATATCGGAGTTAATGGAACAGAACCCTTACCTTAAGAAACTATTCTCTTGTCAGGGAAAAGAGAGAGTAAACATGTAACCAAGTAAAAAACATTTTGGGTATTGATATGTAATGACAAAGACAAAATAGGATAATATTATAGTGCCCAGAGGGCTGCTTTACATGTAAATTTGTTGTCAGTGGGGGTGTCCTCTGTGTCCCCACCTGTTAATGGTAGAAGTGGAGCTCTTGGGGTTCTGCAGGAACAAGAATTTCCTGAAGACCCCATGGGAGGATGAGGTATCGGGATCGTGGGAAGTTTTATTGATGAAATAACATTAAGGGAGTTCCCCATCAAAGGGCCCATCTCCCTCTGTTCCACCCTGGGGAAGTCACATTTTATCTTCAGCAGGGCTAAGATCAAAGCCACTGCCCAGTCTCTTCACTCCATATTAAAGCACAGTCCAATCTAGCACCTGGCCAGCTTAGCTTGTGTCCCCAGCTATAGTCCACTGCATGTGAGGTCCACATGGCCATGGGCCATGTGGCTTCCCATATAACTATGGAGGAAGCACAGGTGAGTGCAAGGAAGCAGGACAAAGCAAGAGGAACAAGAAAGTGAGAACTCCTGGTCTCAGAGTATAGCTAGGAGCTTAACTAATAAAGTCTTCAAGATTTTGCTTGCTTGCAGTGCCTCTGCCCCCCTAGATAATTATCTTTGTTTCCAGGCTAGACCAAGATGCAAGCACCTTCCCTACCTCACCCTGACTTCACTGCACATGCGCCCGTCTTCCCCTTTGTTGGACCTCTGCCCCCAGTGATCTGCAGAGAATGGACCAGTGGTTCCCTGGGGAGTGTTAAGTTGCAGCTTCCTGGTGAAGCCGCCTAGATGATATGGCTATAATGTCTGGCCTCCCCTTTGCTTTCTTTCTATTATTAATATTAATAAACTAGCTAGTTATGGTAGTAACCGATTTATTAGCAAAGGCTTTCTAAATTATCTGTTGAATGGTAACAAGATGATGGGACACAAGAAATCTTAAGGAAGAGTGTAAGAGCAAATACAAGCATACTGCAAATGCCCAAGACAGGAGAAACTTGCCATTATCAGGTGCAGACAAAAGGCCAATGGGACTGAAGATTAGTGAAAAGGATAAAAATGGAGGGAGACGAAAGCTGAAAAGTTGGCCTCATAGTTTGGATATTCTTCTGGTTGCAGTGAGAAGCCATTGAAGAATTTCAAATAGAATAGTATCATTATCTAACATGTACTTTAAAAGACCATGAATGAAATGAGAGACAACAGAACAAATTTAATAGAAGTGACTCTTTAACTGAGTTTTGAAAGCACTGATTCTTCATCGTCATCTATTATTTTGCACATTTCTAGGGTATGAGAAGAGGAAGCTCTGCCTTAGAGTCTCCAGTAGTAGACTTTTTCCCAGGCCACTTGGTGGACTTTTGGGGAATGGGGGGCAGGGATCTTAGTGTATGGAGAGAGTAGACTGAGGTGGGGTCGGGTTTGGGTAGTGAATTAGGGTGGATGAGCAAGTTGTGTTTATTGGAAAGAAGTAATGTATGTGTGCCAATTTAGCCAATGTTGAAAAAGAAAATATAAATTATTATTTTTTTAAAATATATATTTTATTGATTTTTTACAGAGAGGAAGGGAGAGGGAAAGAGAGTTAGAAACATTGATGAGAGAGAAATATTGATCAGCTGCCTCCTGCATACCCCCCACTGGAGATGTGCCCGCAACCAAGGTACATGCCCTTGACTGGAATCGAACCCCAGGACCCTTCAGTCCGCAGGCTGACGCTCTATCCACTGAGCAAAACTGGTTAGGGCGAAAATATAAATTGTTACATGTAAATTTTTGTGCAAGTAAATGGAATGTACCCAATTGATTTCTCATCCTATCTTATTAACACAATGAAAACGAAGATTCAATATCTTTTAAGAATATCAATCAGCCACAAAGAGATAATACCTCACACCTGTAAGAATGACTACCATCAATAAATCAACAAACAAGTGTTGGTGAAGATGTGGAGAAAAGGGAACCCTCTTATACCATTTGTGAAAATGCAGATTGGTGCAGCCACTATGGAAAGCAATATAGAGTGACCTCAAAATATTAAAGTTGGAACTGCCTTACAACTCGGAGATTCCACTTCTGGAAATATACCCAAAGAAACTTGAAATACTAATTCAAAAAAATATATGCATCCCTATTTTGTTGCAGCATTATTTACAATAGCAAAGATTTGGAAGTAGCCCAAGTGTCCATCAGAAGATGAGTGGCTAAAAAAGCTGAGGTACATTTATGCCATGGAATACTACTTGGCCATAAAAGAGAGAAATCTTACCTTTTGCAACAGCATGAATGGGCCTGAAAAATATTATGCCAAGTGAAATTTGACAGTCAGAGGAAGACAAATACCATATGATTTCACTTATATGTGGAATCTAATTAATAAAATGGACTGACAAACAAAATTGAATCAGACCTAGAGAACAGACAGACAGCCATCAGAGGGGAGGAGGTAGCAGGGCTGGGTGAAAAAGGTGAAGGAATTAAGGAAAAAAAACTTCATAGACATAGACCATAGTATGATAACTATGTGAGGAAAAGGGAGGTGTGGGGAGGTAGAAGAGGATTTAGGGGGGATAAATGGTGATGGAAGGAGACTTGACTTGGGGTGGTGAACACACAGTACAATATACAGATAAGGTATTATAGAATTGTACACCTGAAACCTATATAATTTTATTAACCAATGTCACCCCAATAAAGTCAATAAAAAAGTTAAAAGAAAAAGAATATCAATTACCTACCTGCATATTACTTTCTTGAAGCCCCATTAGTACAACTATAATGGGACATATGCAAGTTCAAAGCACTGGAGGATAATATTTTCAACCTTGTCTGCTTTGTTTAATGAGACAATGAATTCAGTTGACTTCAAATGTGTCGTGTCTTGTAAATCACTGGGTTATTAACTTTAACAGGGTGAATGAAGGTACTGCTCCCGACTCCATTTCACAGCATTAGCAGTCTATATAATAGCCGGGGAACATGGGTGGATAATAATCCCCACATTATTGGCTCATAAGAATGACCCTCTTAAGTGTGAGGGATTTAGAAGGAAGATGCATGTATGTGCATGAGAAAAAGAGAAAAGATTATGAAAATTTAGATTAAAACAATTTTACATTTTCTCTGTTCAGTTGAGACATTAATAGGGGGGCAAATAAAGATTGGTGTTGTTATTGTTCAATTTTGTTTATTTCCCTAATCTTTGGTGGTTTTATGAGTTTTAATGTTAGTGTAGTAGTGGGAAACACACTTGCGTAATTGCTGTATTTCTGTTTTACTTAGAGAGAGTCACCCAGAATGTGCTTAAGCTATTTCCTGCTGAGTGGGATTGCCACTGAATAGGCTGTAGTCCTCCATAATATTGCTCTCGTGGTCCCCAAAAGTTTCAGCTATCCGAGGGCCTTAGTGACTAGTGTCTGCAGGCTTGGGTAATTTAAATTGTTTCTACAGAGCTCAGTATATTGTGAACTGATTAGACATTGATAATAGCTTGGCTGCTTAGGGGTGTGAGAAAATTCTGCATTTCTGGGACTAATTGATGTATCAAGAGAATACAACTGGCATAATTAAGAAGTAAGGACATTTAAGCCACCATAAACACAAGACACTGCTGTAATAAATTGAACTTACAAAATGTGAAGTGAGTGGCCCAGTTATCCATATGCAATCTCATTTTATTTAATATCTCTTCCTTATTAGCGTGTGAACCTAGCCTTAGGTATTGGGCTGAAGAAGCATTATTACTCGGTTGCCAAATGGCAAGGATTTAAGATTCTCATCCACTCGTAGGTTTGTGAGCTTTAGCAAAACAGAACATTATGCAGAGGTAAGGAAACACTTTTGCTTTTTCTCTTGACTGAATTACTTAAATGACAGAAGTCCTGCTTCTGAATCACACCTGTGTCATGAGTAAAAATCATGAGGATTTTCTACCTATCCTTAGATAATGCTAATGTCTGTACCATTATTGGAATCAGAGAAAAATGGAACGTAAAGTAAAACACAAATCAGGATTAACCTGGTAGTTTTCTGGTTTTTGCTGGATGAACCAATCTCAGTAATTTGGACGATGAATGCTTACTTGTCTATATTAACTGTATCAAGAAAGGAAAGAAAAGTTTCTTGCCCTTTTATTCCTTCTGGATTTAAAATCAGTGAACAGATGCAGTGATATAAACCTGCATTCAAGTCCCTTTTATTTGTCTTTATAGACACAATTATGAATTGTGTTCTTCCTACATTTGTAATTAGAGGGTAAAACAGATGGCAAAGGCTCAGTGTAAAGAGATGTCCATTAGAATAACTTATGCTGCCAAGAGATTGCTCTCTCCAAGAAGGGAATTCAATTGCCTCCATGCAAAATACTAGTAAAGCAGCAGCACCTACACATTTTGTTATGCAGAGCAACTAACACAGTAGCTGGATCATACATTGGAAATACTAAAACTAAAAATGCATAAATTATCTTTTATGTTTTAAAAATATTTTTTATTGATTTCTGAGAGGAAGGGAGAGGGAGATAGAAACATCAAGGATGAGAGAGAATCATTGATCTACTGCCTCCTGCACACCCCACACTGGAAACTGAGCCCGCAACCCAGGCATGTGCCCCAATCAGGAATTGAACCAGGTACACCTGGTTCATGGGTTGACACTCAACCACTGAGCCATGCCAGCCAGGCAATTTTTTGTGTGGCAATATTTTATTTTTTTTAATAAGCACTGTTCGAGGTGGGAGTTGAGGCTCAGATGCAAGCCCTTCAAAGCACAATTCAATATACCAACCATATCTGCTGTAAGCCTGCTGTGGGTGTACAGCAAATATGTGAAATAAAATTTTTTTCTCACTGAATTTTTAGCCATTCCTATAGAAGCAAATGTAGTGTCAATTGTAATGATTTTTTTGGGGGGGTTTGAGGGGAGTGCTGTAGTGATTTGAGATATATCCTTTAAGTGTTACATACATAAGAAGGAAATGTAATTAAGACATTTTAACTATCTCATGAAGCAGCAAATGTAATGGTTAAGAACGAAAATTCTGGAATCAGTCCCTCTGGGTTTAAATTGCATCTGCCATTTGCCTGCTGAGTGACCTTGGGGAAATGACCTGACAACTCTGCACCTCAATTTCTTCCTATGTCAAGTTGGAATAACTGAAAATGCTAATCTTAGTTGGTGGTTGTGCTCAACAGACATTGAAATTTTATCATTAAATAAATAAATAGAATATCATCACCAGAATTTTATTTAACATCATCCTAACATCCTAATATTTTATATTTACTTAATCCTTTTTAACAAAAACAACTTTAATAAACCTTTAGTTTGCAGGAAGAGGCAACTCAAGTTTCCTGCAAAAAAACAAACAAACAAAAAACAAACAAACAAAAAAACAAGTGGAAGTGAATTTCCTAAAATTCAAGGCAGAGCTGTATATAACTATGTCTCAAGCTCTAATCTTGGAAGAGTTCCTTGCCTGGTGCCTGTGTTTTTGACAGCTTTCTTGTCTACACAGAGCTGGAGAACTTAAAATATGAAACTGTTATACAACATGAGAATGACAGAGAGATACTCTTCCAGAAAGGAAACTGTACAGATATTTTTGTAGCTGAGTATGTGCGAATCTTCTATGTGAGTGGCACAACCATATGCGTCCTTATCAACCAATAGAAAAACTATTTTTGATACCCTACGTTTTGCACTATTCTTGGCACTGCATTTTGAAAGCAACTCAAAATCTGCTCGCAGGAAGCTCATATTTTAACAGAATAGACACCTCTGCCTCCTCAGCTCTGTTCTCCCCGCAGTAAACACAGGAGAGGGGGAGAAATACCCACAGACCTCTGGCATCATTTACAAGGCTACTAGAACCTTCTAGGATTTACTCAGCCTGTCAAACTGCAACTAGAGTTGGAATATTGTGTCTTCATGAATGACCTTGGTCAAGTTTCTTTATCTTCAGTTTACAATATTCTTTATCCTTGAGAGTTTTTATGAAGAATAATTGCATTAATCTAGTACAGTTCCTGGAACACATTTGATATTCAATAAACAGATTGGGTGCCTTCCTTTTCATTTTAGATCCTGCCCCAATTCACTCTCTTCAGTGCCTGTAGTTCAATGCACTACATTGAGCTGAATAGAAGATTCTCTCATACTCAGCTACTTCTATTCAAGCCACTATTTAAAGCCTAATGCTAATACTATACAATTCTTTTTGCTAACATTTAGTAACAGGTGTTCTAAATTCCAGATGTGTGTCTATACCTGAGGACATCAACTCTTACATCAAATCTCATATTTAATGTCAAAATAGGAATAATAATAGCTAATATTCCATGGTGCCGGCTGTATGTCAGACACTGTTTTAAGCACTGCTTATATACCCATTCATTTAATTTCCACAACAACCCTATGAAATAGGTAATATTATTTTTCTTTTGGGACATTAAGATATAAAGTTTCTCAAGGTCACACAATTAGTAATTGATGAAGTCGATATTTAAACTTAGAGTTTGTCTAAGAGTCAAGGTAGGCAAGCACTGCCTCTCAAGTCCCATAAAGTCAGGACCAAAAAAGCAGCACATCTTACACTATTTGACTCACAGCCCTAAACTCTGCAATATAAACAACAATTGTGAAATAAAATATTGAAGAGAAAAATGTAAAAGCATTTTTCTATGAAGACATTATTATCCTGTATGGAATAATTCCAACACAATCACCTGACAAATTGGGAGAAATATTAAAATAGATCTTATACAAAAATCAAAGTTAAAAAGTCATTTTTAATAACAGCAACTGCTTGGAAAATAAAATATTTCAATTAATAATAATATAAATTCTAAAGTGATAAGGTTAAACCCTATAAGCACCATGTACAAAGCCTTTATGCTGAAAATATAAAACTCTGAAGCTGGACCTAAAAGAATATCTGAATAAATGAAGAAATATATCATGTTTCTCAATATTCTAAAATTTTAATTTTCAAAATAATATTTAAAGTTGATACAATTTTCAGAGAATTTCCAATAGGATTTTTCATGGAACATGAGAATCAACTCTAAGATTCATATGGGGGAAAAATAGAGAAGAAGAGTAAAAACAGTTTTGAAAAGCAGTAATTAATGTCTTATCAGATATCAAAACATAATTGAAAAAATGTAGTAAATAATAAATTGAGATATTTAACAAAACACAAGAGTAGTGGGCAAATAGAAATTTAATATACAAAAAATGTCTTTTCAGATCAGTAATAGAATGAAGTTCGGATAATATTCTATCCACTCAGAAAAATAATACTTGAATCCTTACATTTAAAGATTCACAAAAATGTGTTCCAGATGGACCTAAGACCAATTTGTAAGAATAAAACCAAACAACAAAAATGAAAAGTATACAAATATCCTTTATAATAAAAGCCTAATATGCTAAGTGTCCGACTGTTTGTTCAACCATTCGACCAGTTGCTATGACATGCACTGACCACCAGGGGGAAGACACTTCAACTGGTAGGTTACCTTGCTGCTGGGGTCCCATGATCAGGACTGGGAGAGACAGACTGTACACAACCTGGAGCCCTCCCATGGTCCCTCCCTGGGCCCGATCGTGCACTGATGGGGTCCCTCTGCCTGGCCTGCACCCTCTCGCAATCTGGGACCCCTTGGGGGATGTTGCAGAGCCAGTTTCAGCCCGATCCCCGCAGGCCAGGCTGAGGGACCCCATTGGTGCACGAATCCTTGCACTGGGCCTCTAGTATTACAATAAAAGAGGAAAATGCTCTGTGACCTCAGAGCAGGGAAGGTATTCTTTTTAAAAGTGTACAAGAAAACACATAAATAAAAATGTTTACATTTGGTTATGTCAATCATATAATATTTCCACAACATTGTTGAGTACATGGCAAACTGTTAGAAAACAGCATACAACATATGCTCAAATATAAAGATACTCAAACATCAAAGGAAGAAAATAAAGAAAATAAGAAAATAAAGCATATACACAGTCAAAAGTCAGATAAGAAGAATAAGAAAATAAAAACAGGAAAAGATCAACCCCACTTACTCATATTTGGAAAATGAAAAGAATGAGAAACCATTTCCATAAGTCAGATTGGTGCCAAATTTAAAGTCTTTAAGTACCAAGTGCTAACAACTGTGTGGGAAACAGTGCTCTATCTACTGTTAGTACTTGTATAAGTATATGTACTAATATTGCAGAGCAACTGGATAGTTTCTTTGAAAAATTTTTAAACATTCCTAATTTTCAATAATTATACTTCTAAATATCTACTCTGGAGAAATTCCTACATATGTACAGGTGGCATGATCAAAAATTTTTACAGTATTAGCTGAAATACAAAACCAAAGGAAAATAGAAACAACCTAAATAACTATCAAAAGGAAACTGTTCAATAAATTGTATGAACTGTGATCTATTTATACCAGTGAGTATTTGGGGCAGTAAAAAAAAAAAAAAAAAAAGGAGGGTGAAACTGATGAACTGCTATGGAAAAATGTATAAGATATACTTTTGGGTGAAGAATGCAAGTTTCAGATTGATATGTTCGGTGTGGTACAATGAATAAAAGACATGCTCACATTTAGAAAATAATACTATCTATCTGATGCAGAATTGGAAAAAAGTACTAAAAAATGAACATAAAAATGTTATTTGGCGACATTAGAAAATTCTTCTCAGATTGGAATGATTTTTAAAAACTCGGTTTAAGATTTCTTATAATATTTTAATATTTTCAAGGTACATACACATACATATGTGTTTGCATTTTTCATAACAAATGTACGCCCTATATAATAAAAGGCTAATATGCAAATAGACCAAACAGCGGAACAACCGGAACAACTGAACAACCAAACAACCAGTCGCTATGATGTGCGCTGACCACCAGAGGGCATGCGCAGAACATGGCAGGTGTCGGAATGGTGGAGCAGATAAGCAGGGATGCTGTCATCGGGGTGAGCCTCTGGTAGTTACTGAAAATTCTTTGCTCCCACGCACCTCAGTCCCACCTGGTGCTTGCACCTGCTGCTGGCACCAGCCCTGCTTGTACCTGCTGTCACCGCCAGAGCTGCCGCTCACACCCACTGCTGGCACCCAGCGCCAGCCCTGATCGCTTGGTGCCATCAGCGGGTGCAAGTGGCAGCTGCCAGCCCCAATCGCCCCTCAGGGCTTCTCCACCTCCCCCTGCTCATGAGGGGCAATCGGGGCAGCAGCTGCCACTCGCACCTGCTGATGGCGCTGGCCCTGCTCACACCTGCAGTTGGTGCTGGCCCCAATCATGCCTTCAGCGGGTGTGAGTGGGGTGGGCGCCATCAGTGCATGGGAGAGGTGGCAGTGGGAGTGGGGCTGCCAGCAGACAGGTGACCGGGGGTGCAGTGGGAGGGGCTGGGCAGTGGTGGGGAGGATGGGCCGAGACCCACCCCTGTGCCCACTGCAGCCTCACTACCCACAGTTCCTTTCAAGGTGCATGATTTTGTGCACTGGGCCCCTAGTATGATATATTTATGTTTTATTTATATACTAGTAACACAGTGCATGGATTTGTGCACACTGAAAGGAAATTAATTAGAAGGTGGCTGGTGGGGCAGGACTGGGAAAAATGGGCAGTACTCGCTCTAGAGCTAATCTCCTTCGGTTCCTCCCCGATCAGCTGCACCTGGGGTGGCACCGGAGCTCAAAGGCCATCTGTGGAATGAGCAGGGTCCCTCTGGCAGGTGGGGTCCCTCAGTCTGGCCTGCAGGGATCGGGCCGAAACCAGCTCTCTGACTTCCCCCGAGATAGTCCCAGAATGCGACAGGGCACTCTGCAAAGTTGCTGTCATACAGGGTGTGGAACTCAAATGCAAGTGTGCAGTAAACCAGATTCGGGACCAACAGTGCCCCAGCAACAACATAACCCATGGCCGAAGGTGGAATCACATGGCCCCACAAAGAAATGGACTCCCTTCTTTCTGATTTTGGGGTGCATCACCTGAGAACTGCCACTGCCAAGTCACTGCAGCTCAGCAGCTCCTGTGTTGAGTGTCTGTCCCCCCTAGTGGTCAGTACGCATCATAGCAACCAGTCTGACAGTTGGACTCTTAGCATATTAGCCTTTTATATAGAGAGATTATATTAATATGATTTTATAATATATAAAGATATTTGTATGCTATATTATTTATATTTCTATTACTTGTATAGTTTTATAAGATTAAAAATTCTTTTTCATTACAATATCATTTTTAATTTATTTAGAATGGACAAAAGAGTGATATTACTCTGGCTACCAGAGATCAGGGGCGATCAATGAAAGAAAAGGCTTCTAAATTAGAAGTTGACATGGACTTAAATTGAAAGAGTCAAGATTAGTTTAGGCAGTGATCATGGACTAGAGAGTGCAGGTCAAGTCCTTTTTCCAGATGGTTTAGCATTTTGAGAGTACACATTTCATCTTTAGTATCTAATATGAAGGTGAGACCACTGGAACTGACTATGTATTTTGCTCACTTCATATTCAATTGCCTTGAAGTACAGTATTTTCAGCCATTCAATATATCTCAAACTATTAATTTAGGAGTAATCTAGAATATAATGATTGTGCATGCTAAGATAGCAGTAGATATCTTGCAGCTTCACCAAATATTTGTTAGTAACACTCTTATCTTGTGTGTTTTTTTTTCTTGAGCTCATTACAGTTTGATATTGAAATAGCTGTAAAAATGAGGTTATATCACAGTCCTTACAAAGGCAATTTAGAGAGAAATGCTATACTCCTGTTGCCTTTGTTATATAACACTGCAAATATTTCTCAAAATATTGAACTTGAGTAGTTTTAAAAATTGGCTTGTGACTATAATCCTTCTTTAAAAGTCATATCTAGTTCATTTAAAAATTCTATTGTAAAAGTAACCTTGTCAATTTGGAAATTCTAAGGCCGTGGCAACGTTATTTTGTTAAGATATAAAATTATTTACATTTGGGGGTAATGTTTTTCCACAGAGAATGCTATGAGGAATTTTCTGCTATACTAACATGTTGTCAAAAGAGATAGAAAAGATATCATATCTCATTTTTAAAAGAAGACAGTTTTCCTCAACACTGCTCCGGATTCTTAGCTTCACCTCCATATGCAATTGTGTTTCAATGTTGGATCAGCTTTGGGAATCAACCCTAAGGGACACGGCTGCTCCCTGGGCAGATGGGCTCTGGAGCTTCGGCACCTGACCCCGCAGAGGGGATGTACAAGGAGTGTGAGAAGCATTAGCAAATAAGTAGAGCATCTTTGAAACTTTGGATTTTTTTTCTTCGTAAAAAGAAAAATCTTTATCCAAATCTTTCTTAGACGAGCATGTTCGTGAACTAACAGCTTGAACTTTCCAATCAGACAAATCTCAGTTGAATTCTGACTTCATCTTCGCTAGCTGCCTGATCACAGGCATTTTCCTTGAACGCTCTAAGCCAGACCTGTAAAATGGCGATAACAATACCCATGCACAGGTTGTCACGATAACGAAATGAAACATTGCATGTAAGGTACTTAGCACCTGATACATAACAGATGCACGAAATACTGTTTCATCAGCTTCACTGTAAAATCATTTTATGCACCACAGGTGAAGAAAAAGACTGCAAATTATGCTACTTTTCAGAGACATCTCCATTTCAGAATGCTATCATATGAAAAATACGTGTATTAAAAGAGAAAAAAAAAGACAGTGATGACCTCTTTTATCAGACTGCTGTTCTATCCAGAAAATGAAACCATTGTAAGTTATACTTGTCATTTAAATTGAGCCTTTTAACGGGTATTTATTTTCTTAAACACTACATTTATTTGGGAATATATAAAAATAAGGAGGCATGCTCCTTTCTTCAAAAGCATTTATAATGTATTTGGAGAGGCCAATGTGTATTCACCTTTAGGTAGTTCAGGCTTCTTAAGCAGAAATACCTTCTGCAGCCTTTCTGGCAAAGAGTCACATAACCTGTGCTTGGACACATCCCGAGGCAACTTTGGCTCAATAGCCTGTTCTGTCTTTTCATATCTGGATAGACTAGTTTTTAGTCCTTATGTTGTATTAAATCTCTCAAAAGCCATGACGTGATTTAGTTCTAATCTTTCACACAAAATGTTAACTAAATGCCCTACATAACAGTTTGACAAGCAGTAGATGATAGTTATTCTGTCTGATTTCTCCTTTAAAAAGTTGTCTCTTTTCTGCATATTTGTAATAGTTAATGTTTTCCAGGAGCTCAGCAGAGATAGACAGTGTCCTCCATGGCATAGGTGGTTTCCTTCAGGTAATCTTCCTGTGATCCTTCATGCTTAACAGTCTATGGATGTCCTAATTTACAGTGGAAGAATTGGTACAGAGAAGTGAAGTGACCCTCCTCAGCGTTCTGTGGTGATAGGAGGTGGGGGCCGGATCAGCCGCAGGCCTCTCATTGAGGAAAGATGACTTACTAGAGGAGAGTGCTGCTTTGAAAAATAGTCTCATTCCTTCCCTGGTTTCTCATGATTGGTATCACATTTCCTCGGGTAGGTTATAGTTAATAAAAGTCCTACTTAAAATATAGCATCTCAGACTAGACTTTGGGTGGTGAGTACACAATGCAATATACAGATCCTATATAATAAAACCCTAATATGCAAATCAACTGAACAGCAGAATGACCACCAGGGGGCAGACGATCAATGCAGGAGCTTCCCCCTGGTGGTCAGTGTCCTCTCACAGGGGGAGTGCTGCTCACTCAGAAGCCAGGCTCACGGCTGGTAAGTGCAGTGGTGGTAGCAGGAGCCTCTCCTACCTCTGCAGCAGCATCCCACAGCTGCAGACGGACATCCCCCAAGGGGTCCCAGACTGCAAGAGAGTGCAGGCCAGGCTGAGCGCCCCCCCCCCCCCACCACCGCCCCAGTGCATGAATGTCGTGCACTAGGCCTCTAGTGATGTTTATAAAATTGTACACTTAAAACATATAATGTATTAACCAATGTCACCCTGATACATTTGATTCAATAAAAATGAATACATGTGAGTTCTCTCTCAGTCTCTCTCTCTCTCTCTCTCTCTCTCTCTCTCTCTCTCTCTCTCTCTCTCACACACACACACACACACACACACACACACACACCCCATACAGAAAACAGTTCAGAAGTGGCCTGATTCCATAAGGGAGAAGGGAGCCTATGGCCAGCCTTGGCATTGAGATAGCAGCACGCTGTTTGCAACCTGAGTTCACACTTGCTTCTTAAGCATACACAGTATGCAGGAGGCTATTTTTGGATGAATATTTAAATGAAAACCTGAGGATCTTATTCTATAAGCTTCTGTCAAAATTTGCGGCTTTCATCTCTTTAGCTTATGCCCTTGTTTGATTTTCTTTTTCAATCTACTTTTTGAAGCAATATAGACATTGGCATTTGTGCTTATTAAAGTTCATGGTGCGTGTGGAGAGTTTACTGAGATGTTTTAAATGTAAAGTTTATTCCCCAATGCGTTTGTATATGAACTATTCCCAGGAGGAATAACTAAGTTTAATGTTTCTTTTATTCTTATTTCATTTATATAGGTATTCATTATAGAAAGTCAGGACATCTTCAAAAATAACTGTCTCTGAGGCGCGGTACTCACTGTGGCAGAGTGAAACTGCTGCTGCATAGTTTCTCCATGCTTCTACTTTTCTACATCAGGGAGCCATGTGACCATTTTTTTGGAGGAAATGCTCACTGTGCCTAACGTATTGTCATTGTGAAGACCTGATGATGATCCTCGCAGTTATGTGGGAAAGGTTCTCACAACCCCTAGAGCAGCGGTTCTCAGTCTGTGGGTTGCGACACCTTTGGGGGTTGAATGACCCTTTCACAGGGGTTGCTTAAGACCGTTGGAAAACACATATATAATTACATATTGTTTCTGTGATGAATCACTATGCTTTAATTATGTTCAGTTTGTAACAATGAAATTGGGGGTCACCACAACATGAGGAACTGTATTAAAGGGTCACGGCATTAGGAAGGTTGAGAACCACTGCCCTAGAGCCTGATGGTAATCTTTATTTATCACACATTTTTGAGGTGCTGCCCTAATCATTTTTTGGTGATGACAACCGTTTAAAGTAGAATCACCACACATTGTTAGGAGAACTGCTTCTCTAGTACCATGGTCGGCAAACCGTGGCTCGAGAGCCACATGCGGCTCTTTGGCCCCTTGTGTGTGGCTCTTCCACAAAATACCACTTGCAGGCGCACACGTATAGTGCGATTGAAACTTCGTGGCCCATGCGCAGAAGTCGGTATTTTGTGGAAGAGCCGGTATTTTTTTTTAATATATATATTTTATTGAGTTTTTACAGAGAGGAAGGAAGAAAGATAGAGAGTTAGAAACATCGATGAGAGAGAAACATCGATCAGCCACCTCCTGCACATCTCCTACTGGGGATGTGCCCGCAACCCAGGTACACGCCCTTGACCGGAATCGAACCCGGGACCTTTCAGTCCACAGGCCGACGCTCTATCCACTGAGCCAAACCCGTTTCGGCAAGAGCCGGTATTTTGTGGAAGAGCCCGTGTGGCTCGCGAGCTGTGGTTTGCCGAGCGCAGTTTGCTGACCACTGCTCTAGTGGATACTTTTTACTTCTAAGACCTGGGACTTGGTCAAAAGACCTGTCTTCTGCAAAGCAATACACTTTGTGACTTAGTAAACACCATCCTATCACTCGGGTTTCGTTGTCTGCATTGAAATGTCACCTGTTCCTCTGATAACTTAAAGTTGATTTTTTGAACAGATAAACTAGCTTGTGTACTTTGCTAGGAAAGGGGAGAAAAATTTTAAGAAGTAGTCAATGCAAGTGTCTGTAGGGGGGTTGTCTCTATGGAGCTGGAATTTCTACATCTTTGTTTTGTTTTTCCTTCTTGATAAAACTTAGTATTTGGACTTTAGTAGCCCTTGCAACTCCAAGGTTCAGAGAATAATTTACAATGAGTTTTCACTGTGAAACATAACTGATGGTGTAAAACCAATGTTTCCCCTAATTCTTTGGGTCAATTAAAAAAAAAAGGTATTATTTTAGTTTTACCCAAAGTGGCACTGACATGCTCTCCTAGCTTCCTGCATATCCCCCCATTGTTTCACATTTACCACGTGAAGGGCTTTGTATGAATCTGAAAACATAGATTTCTTTATGTAATTCCTTTGTAGATCATAATGAATTTAAGTAAATTTATTTTTTGAGCATTTCTATCATTAACATTTCCTCTGTTCAGAAAAGTGTCCATTTGTTCTCATTTCTTTATCACTTTTCAAATGTAAAGAAATGTTTCCCCAAGAATGCACATTTCCCCCAAAAAAGAACCAATTGTCCTTTGAACCTTAGAAGTCATTTGCTTCAGGATCTGACCAGTGATTGAATTTACTTATAAAGAAACACCAATTTATTTCTAAAACACATGCTATGGAATTGATTCCCATGAGACAAAGGAGCATGGTTATTTAGTGAGAAAGCCTTTTGTCTTTCACATTTCACATTAGAATATTGTAGCTCATTTTAAAATTTATATTGTATTTTTAAACATCAGGTATAATCTGAGTAACCTAGCCATTCTATAAATCACTTTTATGATAAATTAAAAATGACCCTCTGGTCTGGTACTACTTTCTCAAGAGTCCATTTTGGAAAATGTGAAGACTAGTCAACAGCCAATCTTAGGACCATGTCAGTTAATCAGTTTTATTTCTGATGGGGCGTGCTGGAGATTAGGGTTCCTCATTTTAGGAAAATAGTAAATGACACAATTGTTAGGATAAGCAAATGGAAACACATGTGCACAATTACTTAAAGAGCTCTACCCTAGCCTGACTTCCTTAGAAATAGAGCTTATTATACGTTACCTTGCATTGGGGGCTGCTATCCTAGGAAAGCAGAATCCTGTGAGGGGGAGGGAAATGAGAGAAAGACAGCAAACACACCCACCATACGGCATTGCCAAGCAGACCACAGCTTCTCAAGAAAACGCGATTGGTTCCTGGCTCACTCATGACCTCTCAGAAGAGAAAGGGGTGAAATTTACTTGGTGAGACCTTCTGGCTTCCTGTCTCTTGTTTCTCATCCATCAAAGTCTGACCCACTATCAGCGGTTCTCAACCTGTGGGTTGCGACCCCTTTGGCGGTCGAACGACCCTTTCACAGGGGTCGCCTAAGACCATCCTGCATATCAGATATTTACATTACAATTCATAACAGTAGCAACATTACAGTTATGAAGTAGCAACGAAAATAATTTTATGGTTGGGGGTCACCACATGAGGAACTGTATTAAAGGGCCAGAAGGTTGAGAACCACTGCTGGATGTTAACACCTGTGCACCATTAAGTTATTTTATGTGGATTCTTAGGGAAGTTGCTGGGGAAACCAGAGACTGTGGTGGAAATGATCAGACCTCACCTCTGAAGCAGCTGAGGTTGTAGTGTTGTTAGTAGATGAAGTGGTCATGGTCGCTAGGACGCTCTGACCATGAGATCAGCCTGAGCGGTCACTGGAGTCCTCCACCCAATGATCAGGCAAGGCATATGGCAGAGCCCTGGACAGGAGGTGAACATAAATAGTACTGGATTTGGTGTAAGCTCCCCATTCCCCACTACTCCAAAAAGAATTACGTAATTTGCCTTATTAAATAGGAAAGTGCAAGGAATTTTCCAGTCCCATAGAACAAGCTAATCTCACTCATTAGAAGATTGTAACCTAAGAAAGAAGTATCTTTTGATTTCCTACTAACTTCATGACATACTTACAAAAAGTCATTTATACAAACGACTCTGCATGTTGTAAATGACCAAGATCATTATCATCTAATTGCAATCATTATCATTACCTAATGGTATTTCTGAAGGAGACCACCTGCCCATTTCTAAGCAGATGCACCAAGTGATGGATTGATAACTAGACCATTACATTAGGGTACAAATAAATAGGTTAAGAATTTAATTTGGAATTAGACCAAGATAAACTTGCTACTACTTTCCCACATAGTAAATATATTTAGAGGAGGAGTGTTTTTAGAGTTGATGAAATTTTTAGATAGTTTAAAAATTTTGTTTTGTTTTGTTTAATTCTTTATCTGAGAGGACAAAAGAAAATATACTACAATAAAACAAAACAAAACAAACCAACGAAAACCTATGCTGCCCTTGCCGGTGAGGCTCACTTGGTTGGGTATCATCCGTGCACAAGGAGGTTGCCGGTCCCATTCCAGGTCAAGGACACATGCGGGCTCTATCCCTGGTGTGGGGCCTACGGGAGGCAGCCCATCAATGTTTCACGCTAACTTCGCTGTTTCTCTCTCCCTCTTCCTTCCTCTCTCTCTAAAAAACTAAACAAAAACCAATAAACTATTATTTTTTTAAAAAAAGGAAAAACTATGTTAATTCTGACTGGGAAGAGTATCATACATAGAGGTTGGTAAAATGAATAAAAGAAATAGAGCAATTAGCAAATACATTAATAGCTAATGCTTTCAAATTTACCATTTGAAAACATTAGGTATTAACACATAGTCTCTCTCTCAAAAATAAAGATACATTAACTTGAAAGGCAAAAAGAATAAAGACTGGCCAGTTGGATCATTATTAGAAAGTCAGTAAGCCAAGAATTCAAAGACCAGCTTAGTGACATAATTGCTGATTTGAGAAAAATAAATCCTTTAAACAATATTTTATTAAATTGTACAAATGAGGTTTCAACTTAATCAAACCAAATAAATTCTTTTTTTGCGCAGCATACATTTTGCTTGCCTACCTTGACACATAATGCCCTCCGGATATAGACTGCCCATTGTGGAGTGAAGTACTCTAACTGCTGGTGTCATGCCTGATAGAAAATGTACTAAGCAAGAAACATATTCCATTGAATTTTCTTTCTTTCTTTTTTTTTAATATATTTTATTGATTTTTTACAGAGAGGAAGGGAGAGGGATAGAGCTAGAAACATCAATGAGAGAGAAACATCGATCAGCTGCCTCCTGCACATCTCCTACTGGGGATGTGCCCGCAACCCAGGTACATGCCCTTGACCGGAATCGAACCTGGGACCTTTCAGTCCACAGGCCGACGCTCTATCCACTGAGCCAAATCGGTTTCGGCAAATTTTCAAAGCATTCAGGAACACTAATAGTCTCTTATTTTTCAAACATGCTTAGTGTTACAATGAATATAAAATAATTCCCCCTGCTCATCAACATGACCTTTTCATAATAAAAGAGGGACAAACAGATCCATTACTTTACAGAAATTATCATCTATAGCCCATACTCTACTGAATTCTACCCTCAGAATTTTTTGTTGTTGTTGTTGTTAATCCTCACCTGAGGATATTTCTCCATTGATTTTTAGGGAGAGTGGAAGAGAGAGGGAAAGACAAAGAGAAACATCAATGTGAGAGAAACACATCGATTGGTTGCCTCCCCCAGGCAGGGGAGGAGCCTGCAACCAAAGTACGTGCCCTTGACCTGAATGAACTGCCCTTGACTGGAATGGAACATGGGACCCTTTGGTATGTAGGCCAACACTCTATCCACTGAACCAAACCAGATGGGGCTATCCTCAGGATTTTATAAAAGGCACAAACTGTGAGGTTGAAAAAGACATTTTTCTCCCTCACACAAGATAATATTAGTTGAGATTATGAAGAGTAGATGATCCCAGTAATTTCCAAGGCAGATATTTCTGTAATAAAAACTTCTAACTCTATGGGTATGAAAACATAATGGTGAGTCAAATTTTAACATTTATTTTAAGATCAATTTTATTAGTAATTTAAAAATAAAAACTAGTGTTGACATAAATTAATAATTTATTTATCCTCCAAGGTTACAGAACTGGCCTGTTATAATTTGCTGGATATTCAAAAAGCATAGGTAGACAAAGAAATTTGTCATTCAAAAATCTTCAACATTTGAGCAAAAGTAATGTTTGCAGAGAAGTGAATGGAAGTTGCTCATATCAAAAGTATACATGGTATTTAACATATATTTTCATGTGGGAAAAATCTCCCGATGCCGAGTATAACAAATAATCACAATTTGCAAAGGCAATATTACATGGTTATATAGAGCAAAAGATCAAAACTATAAAAGCAGGCCCTAGCTGCTTTGGCTCAGTGGATAGAGCATCAGCCCCGGACTGAAGGGTCCTGAGTTCAATTCTGGTCACAGGCACATGCCTAGGTTTCAAGCTCAATCTCCAGTAGGGAGCGTGCAGGAGGCAACTGATCAATGATTCTCTCTCACTCTCATCATTGATGTTTCTTTCTTTCTCTCTCTCCCTTCCTCTTTGAAAGCAATAGAAATTAAAGGGAAAAAAACAGACGATAAAAGCAGATTATACTATAAATTAAGGATTTGGAGTAAAAAATGACAAGATTGGTTGGTCCAAATAGAAGTTATAATACTGCCCTAGCTACTTTTACTCAGTGGATAAAGTGTCAGCCTGCTGACTGAGGGGTCCTGAGTTCAACATGCCGGAGGCAGCGATCAATGATTCTATCTCATTATTGATGTTTCTATCTCTCTCCCTCTCCCTTCCTCTCTGAAATCAATAAAAATATATTAAAGAAAAAAAGTTACAATACTGACTTTTGGGTGAAGATGATCCTTTTGCTGTCTTGAGGCTTTGCTACCTCTTCTCATTCTCTGACTTCTTCCATTCAATAGCCTGGAACTCACTAGGCTTTAAGTCATCTTTGAGTATAAGTGATACAAGCATTTTATGACCTGAAAATCCATTGCATTTGCCCTGACCTGTACAGAAAGTAATATTTCTCCTGGAAAGCAAACATATATTATGATTTTAGGAGGAAGAGAGTGAAACAGAAAAAATTAAAGGCAGGTGAGAAAAATTGATTGCAAAAAAAATAAGCACTTTGCAGAACACATTGAAATCCTCAAAAATATGAGTTATTGTTATTCAGATGCAATGAAATAAATTTATACTTAGGAACTTCATTAACCTATGTTCTAAGAGGCCATTGAAAAAGCATTGAAATAATATTAAAGGAAATCTTATGAATATGTATTAGAGGAATCTGCATTTGAATATCCATGTTTGAGTTAAAGTGCTTTTTTTTTTTTTTTTTTTTCAGTAAATCACTTTTATTTGTATGCCATCAACTGAGAGCTCTCTATGAAAGTCCTACACCAAATACCTCTTCTCCTCCTGAGGGGTTACATGTTATGCATCCACTCATAGGAAAAATATTGCTATAATGTGTATTTTCTTTTTAAATCACAGGCTAAAAAAAAAACAACCAAAAACCCAAAACATAAAGCAAATAAACAAAAAACACATGCACACACACACACACACACAAACACCCATATTAGTATGGAAATCATGGTGGCTTCTACTGATTTTAATAGATGTATACATACCAAAGTCAGAGCATATGTATGTGACAAAGAAGAAAATCTATCCCTAAGCCACTGAAGAACAACAATAACAAAAATTAGGTGAAAGCCAGTGAGGAAGTGCAGATGCACGTGTGTATCCTGGCAGAGGAAATGGCATGGAGAGTGTCCCTTGGGGGTGGGGGTGGGGGTGGGGTGAGAAGCATAATTGCTATTGTCATGACACATAAAATAAAAGGGAGGCTGCCATCTCTTTGCCAAACCAAGCAATTACAGGTATGCAAGTAGCTTTGTCTCTATATACAAACTGATGTGATAACATACACACAGAATGAAGTTATCTATAATAATAAAAGGGCAATATGCTAATTAGACCAGATGTCCTTCCAGGCCTCATTCCAGACGTCCTTCTGGAAGAAGCTGGGGCCGTAGGGAAGCAGCCTGGGTCCCAAGTCCCGGGTTCCTGCCAGCGGTTGGAGGAGGGAAGCCTGGGTCGTGGGTGCCAGAGGGAAGCCGGTGCTGGCAGCCAGCGGAAGGAAGGCCTACTCTTGCACTAATTTTCATGCATCAGGCCTCTAGTCTAAATATAATGTGTTAATTTCTATTTGAGATATCGTAACAGAATTTCACTCTCCCCTTTAAAAATTACAGTTTAAAAATTTTAAATGTAAATTCATTCTAAATGCCTGTTAATTTTAAGACACAGAAAACTAGACAGAAAAAGGTAAAGGCTTGTGAGATATGCTAGTAGATTTCCTGAGAGAAACTGTCTTCACACTTTCAGCCACTCATGTGGTGACAATGTCAAGTTGAGATTGTCAGTGTTTGGGGAAGATCATTTTGCAAGGGCTGCTGCTCCAGTTCTTTAACTTGTCAAAACGGACTGATATGGTAGATAGACAGATTTTAGCATTTGGTTAAGTGTCTGTGAGACAGAGCCTCAGCATGATGGGCTGATATGACCTCAGTTTAAGAGCTTGAGTATTCCCACTCTTTATTGTTTTTTTATCTTTGTGAAAAATTTTTATTTCTTCAAAAACCAAAGTGTCTTTTTTGTTTGTTTGTTTCTTCCCTCACCTTCATTACAGCATAAAACTCTTAGCTTGCAGTTTACTTCAGGGACTTTGCTTCTAGCTTCAATGATATTTGGCCTGTGTATGTAAGTGTATTTTCCAGGGTGGAGGAGGGGGTGGAGAAGGAGTAGAAATATGTAGTTTATTCTGAAATGAGTTTTAAATTCCCAAGTGCTTTCAGATATGTGAGAAAATAAATAACTTACACACTAAATGACCTATTTAATCCACCTATATCTTTCCTCCGAATACATGAGGAAAGGGATTTGAACAGATAAAAGACTCATCCTGAATCTAATAGAGCAGGAAACTGTAGGGCATACAACCAACACCTGAATGATCCTGCTCCCCATGACTTATCTGGCTAAATAAAGTTTATTCCCCTCAGTCAGGCTGTAAATATTTTTTTTTTTTCAAATCCTGGCATACTCACAGTAAAACCCAACTCTCTATTTTATGCCATAGCCTCAAAGTCACGTGTGCTAGAGTCTCAGTTTCCTTTTAACACAATGACATAAGAGATGGTATTCTCTGGAAGTGACCAGTTGAGCAATGTTTGGCAATAAAAACCCTATGGAAGGTTACTTTTTTGTTTGAGAATTTTAGGACCGAGTAGATAGTGTGGCTGTTCTTGTTGTTGTTTTTTTAATCATTAAAAATGATTAATAAGAAGGCAAGGTTGCAAGACTTTAGCCAACTCTTTCTCATACAAACAAAATTCTGCAAAATAAAAAAAGGTCTGGGATACTTTAGTTTATATTTCTCTGTTTGGGTTCATTTAGAACTGGTTTAATTGAAGGAGAAAGTTGTATGTCGTGATATAAAGAGACTGCAATCTTAGGACAGCTAGCATTCAATTCTAAATCAAGGACCCCATACGATTTGTGAGTGAGCTGTAAACCTTGCTAGTGCACCCCCTATCCCCAATTCCAATTCCTTATTATAATGCGCACCCAAATCTCCTAAAAGTCTTTTCAAACGGTAATCCCTATTGTAAAGAGGAACCTGAAATAGCTCATATTTGTACAAATACCCTCTATTGTTTCAAACACAGGGTTAAAGAAAGACATGACCCAGCTTGGCTTCATTCAGCTAAACTACTATTCAGTAGTTTAAAAAATATAACAAAACAAAAAAAGATTCTTGCCTGAGTTTAATTGGGAACAAAAGAGTGGAGAAAGGGGGAATAATCAATCCTGGACAAAAAAAAAAAAGCGTAAAGAATTGGAAGGAAAACACTTCATTTTTCAACTTTAAGGTTAATTACAAATAAAAAACTGCAGTTCCAATCAGGATTCTCTGATATCGCTGTGCAAAAGGCACAGGACTGGCAAAGTGACTAAAAATACAGGCGATGAGCATATTTGCTCCCCCGCCTCCTTGTTCTTCCCTTGCTCTTCATTTACTAACAATGGAAGATAAACTAGGTAGAGAAGCTATAACTCTCTGGAGTGGTCAAAGTTCTGATCATCAAACCTCGCACAGATTGGGGTTATGGAAGGTTAAGCAGTAAAATGGGAGAAGATTAACTTGTCAGGATGAGGCTGTGAGGCTGGCTGGCGCAGGCTGTTAGGTCCCCTCCGTGGGGCAGCAGCCACTGACTCAGAGGGTCCCCAGCGGGGAGCAGGTCATACCCCCTGAGGTGGGTCAAACTAGTTCTACTAAGTAATATCTCAAACTAGGAGTTGTCTGACAAAGTATGTGTAGGGAGATAAATTCCAGTCAAATGCATCCCAGAGACAAGTTTGGTTGTTTTTTTCCTGCTCTATTAACTGCAGAAGACCATGGGCATGTATTTAACTAGATAATGTGCAATACAACACAAGGAAATACTTGCTGTGGAGCAGTCATGGGAAAAGGAAGAAAATGATTTGTCTTTCTCTTTTTAAATACACAATATTGAATTCTTTCAGTGAAGATGGGAACTTATTATTTTCATGTTTGGTATTTAAAGGGACCTCTCTGAAGCACAAGGCATTTTAAGTAAAAACTATCAGATTGGCAAAAATGCAAAAGTTTGACAACATAATATGTTTGGTAAGGTGGTGTGAATGAAGCAGTGTCACATATTGCTGGTGGGAAGCAAGATTTTTTCATCACCTCTCCCTTCCTCTCTCTGAAATCAATAAAAAACATATTTAAGAAAAACAGCAACAACAAATAATTTGATTATACATCCATATTGAGACATAACCCCCAAAATCTAATTTGGAAATTTGGGCATAAGAATGAGTTGCAGTAATTTTATTGTTGGTTTTTATTCTGAGATTGATGCATTTGTGGAATAAAACATATAAATAATTATGACAGTATTTTGGGAATTAAGATTTTGGGCATTGGAAAAAGGAGAAAGAGAAGATAAATGAAGTTAGTAAAAATGAAAGGGCGAAACCTCAACCTAGAGGCCCTGATGCCCAGCGCTCCCCGCGGTCTGTCCCGGCGTTCCCCGCAGCGGGGTCCTGCCAGCCCGTCCCCGCCAGTCTCCCGGCACCCCGGAGCTGGGTTGGCCGCCCCCGGTCTAGTTTCCTGCCCGGGAAGGCTGAGGGCCACGGAGAGGGGGCAGGCCTGGGGCTCTGGGGGAGCAAGGGTGGCCCGAGCCCCCTCCAGCAGGGGAACCTTCGCCCCGGGCTCCTGGGTGCTGGGGAGCGGCCTGCGGCCTTCGGGGAAGGATGCCTATCAAGGGGTGAGGAAGCTGGCTGTCAGAGCCAGGGTTGCGGTGCGGGGCCAGGGAGCTCGGGAAGGAGGGAACAGGACTGCGCCCTCCATCTTGCCCTGGGTCCTCCATTTTTGGGCAGAGCCATGTGATCGGCAGGGCTTCTTCCCGGAGGCCCAAGCCTCTGCTGGCCACACCCAGGATTTCTCTGGACTAGCCAATGATAATCAAGGGAAGTGCACACCATCACTATGACCACATCCTGTGTAATGAGACATCGACTCGCGCCTGGCCAATCGGCGGGGCCCACAGTCCCCTCTCCTGCCCTCACTCCACCCCCCTATAAAACCCACAGTCCCATCAGGCTTCACTCTCTCTCTGCCACTGGGCTTACCGTTGTTGCATCGGTGAGTGTGGTCGGGGAGCCGAACTAGTTTGAAATGAAGGACTCTTTGCTTTTGCATCGGACTCACTGACTCCCTGGTGGGCTCTTGGGAATCTTGAAATCTGGGCATAACAAAAACGCTGTAGTTTTTTAAAAAATCTTTATTGTTGCCCTAGCTGGTTTGGCTCAATGGATAGAGCATTGGCCTGTGGACTGAAGGGTCCTAGGTTAGATTCTGGTCAAGGGCACATGCCCAGGTTGGGGGCTCAATCCCCAGTAGGGGGCGTGCAGGAAGCAGGTGATCAATGATTTTCTCTCATCATTGATGTTTCTATCTCTATCACTCTCTCTTCCTCTCTGAAATCAATAAACATATATTTAAAACAAACATCTTAATTGTTGAGAGTATTACGGATGTTCCCCTTTTTCCCCATTGTCCCCCTCCACCCGGTTCCCACCCCATTCCAGGCCTTCACTACCCTATTGTCTGTGTCCATAGATAAAAATGCTATAGTTAAGAATTTGAATTTGAAATACCAGAAGGAACTCATATTGTGTTTTATCTAAAATAACCGGAACTTTTTGATAAATGGCTAATTTTAGTTCTGGGATGAGAAATGTTTGAGATAAACCTGGGTATCATTCCATACCTGAAAATAAAGAGACTTTAAAAAACTAGTGGCATTGTAGCAAAAGAAATGAGTCCATTTAAAGAGGTTCTCAGTTTACAAAGATGCATGAATTTATATATCAATAAAAACAAAACTGCAATGAATTAAATACACCAAATGTATTTACTTCCATAAATTCTAATAATAACAGAAATCATTGAGTTTGTATATCTAGATGATTCAGCCAATAAATGAATATATATATATATATATATATATATATATATATATATATATATAGAATTAGACTATCATCAATAATGGATCTAGGCAAGGATTGTCAATAACTCTGATATCATGCATGAGACAATGTGATTTTATGAGCTTCCTGTGGAAGCATACACTGCCACCTGAAATATTCTTGCCAAAATTTTCAAACCTGAATTTGGCCATATGTAAATATAACTACCATTTTACAGAAAATATAGAGAACAAAGCAACATATTAATTAGGGGACACAATCAGCAAATTCCAGACTATAATAAATGCTGCAGGAAAAATGACCTGATCTTTCAAATAAGTGTATTTCTAGGGAATAAAGGGAGAGTTTAGGAGAGAGAGAACCAATTGCAGTAGATCTTATTTTAATCCAGATTAAACTAAATGAACAAAAATACACAAGACAATCAGGAAATTTGATGATTTAAAGCAATTATTAATAACCTAAGTGCAATAATGATATTGTGATTGTCTTTTTTAAAAAAGAAAGGTCTTATCTTTTAGAGATATGTACTAAAATTCTTTGATAGCTAAGATTTGATTCATATTTATCTAGGGCACGGACATAGATGAAATAAGATTAGCCATGTGTTGGTATTGGTTGGAAACTAAGTGATGGGCGTTCTTTATACAATTCTCCTTTTGTACATGTTTGAACTTTGCCATTATGTAAAGTTTTTGAAATGTGTTTGAAGTACTGAATGCTAAGCTTTGCCTCTCTTAGCTCTTGAGCAGTATCTTCTTTCCCCACATTGTGGTGCCCCCTATTGGTTATGAAAATTATTACCTGGATTTTCTACATGGAGTGAGGAAAATCTTTTTTTGTTTTCCAAGACAATAGGTTCATAAATCTTACATTTTTCCTATTTGCTAATTTGTAACCATAAACCTAAGTGAAGGTGAAAAATCTAGGCAAGAAAACAAAAACCAAAATAAAACTAGCAACAAGCAAAGGAAAACATTGCTTCAGAACTGAGCACATTATCAGAGGTGGGACAGAGGGAAGAACGTGCGGCTGAGGTCAGTAAATCCTGTTCCTCCTCCAGGCCTTTCACTAATAAGGGAGTGGCCTTAGGCACATGATGTCATCTTGTGGCTTCATTTTTCTTATCTGTGAGGTCAGCTGTCATGTGAAATGGTCTCCCCTGAATTTAATCCAGTCCCATCCTGCTCCGATTCGGTTCAGTTCTGCTCAATTCTATTTTCTTTTTTTTTATTTCATATTTACTTATTTAATTTCCCTGACAAATGAAAAATTAGTCCAGCTATAAAAATATAAGGTACACATTAAAGAAAAAAAAGTCAAAAAGTGAGGAGTTTCAATTCTATTTTCTTCTACAAACTATTTGTTTAAATATGCAAACTGCAATGAACAGATGCATCTATCTTGCCTAGAAAGGACATTTGCTGGCAGTAGGGAGGAGATTCTTTTTCTAAATAAAAACCTCACTTACTATGGCAACCATTAGGCTAAGAGATAATTCATTGTCTTTAAATATCCTCTCCCGTAATTACATTACACATGAAGTGATACATCAGCCTTTCAGTCCTTCTTTGGAAAAATATAATTCAAAGGAAATTCACACTGACATTGCATAGGGTGGGGCAACAGTAGGTTACAGTTGGGAGTATGCGAACACAGAGTTTATTCTTGTACTATTAATTAATCATTGAATCATTTTTCATATGACAAGTGTAAACCTACTTTTGCTCCATCCTGTATTTCCTTTTCTTTAGTGTGATTGAAAAGTTCTAATCTAGCCCTGGCCGGTTTGGCTCAGTGGATGGAGCATCGGCCTGCGGACTGAAGGGTCCCAGGTTTGGTTCTGGTCAGGGGCATGTACCTTGGTTGCGGGCACATCCCCCCAGTGGGGGGTGTGCAGGAGGCAGCTGATCGATGTTTCTCTCTCATCGATGTTTCTGACTCTCTGTCCCTTTCCCTTCCTCTCTGAAGAAAAAAAAAAAAAAAACAATAAAATATATATAAAAAAAAAAAGAAAAGCTCTAATGTATTCGCATGACAGCCAGGAAGTTTTCACAGGATGACTTTAAGTCTGAATCTTTCTGGTACAAATGTTTCCAACATTTGTGTGGAATAGTCTTCAGGAAGCATTCTCCTTCATTTAGTATACACATGCAGTGTGTATGTATCCTTGAGGTTGATATGTAACCTCCACTCCTGTTTCCATGTGACCAAATTCCAGGCAGTGGTTCTCAACCTTCTGGCCCTTTAAATACAATTCCTCATGTTGTGACCCAACCATAAAATTATTTTCGTTGCTACTTCATAACTGTAATGTTGCTGCTGTTATGAATCGTAATGTAAATATCTGATATGCAGGATGGTCTTAGGCGGCCCCTGTGAAAGGGTCGTTCGACCACCAAAGGGGCTGCAACCCACAGGTTGAGAACCGCTGCATTAGAGTAACACTCTGGCCCCTGGTGCTCCTTATGGCCCTCACTCACCCCTCCAGAAAGACATGTGTCTCCTCCTTGGCTGGTGAGTTTACAAGAAGATGGACATGCTTAGCTGGCCCTTCCTCATTGCTCTGGTCAACCAGCCTGACCACAGAGCTGGTTCTGACCTGCTCTCATTCTCTCTGTGGAGGACTGCAAAGGACCCACTCTGCTTGAGACTGGATTAATCCACTGCCTGTTGGTTTTTGTGGTGATGCGTCAGCAAGCTCATTTGTCCTCAGCTCTAAAATTATGTCGCATTTAGTAATCTCCTCAATCGTGTTTAACGTTTCCTCTCCATGCAGTGAAAAAGATTTTGTAGATTTAATTTTATAGATGAGTAAACTAGGATCCTGAGACACGACCAGATCACATGACTAGCAAATGAGAGAGGGCAGTCCCAAGAGGGTCAATTAAACAGTATCATATCCCTTTCCCTGAGCCCGGTTATGAGGATCTTTAGAAATAAATCAGGAACTGCAGATAGAGGACAAGAATCAACCATGTTTATATTGAGTGAAGTTGGAACACATGTGCTTGCTAACACCAAATCCCAGAATCGGGCAGATTTTCCTGCTTAGGACTGGGACAGGCCTCCCACCCCACTCCACTTGGCTCCCTTTCGCCTTCCTTCCTTCTCCCTTTCTCTCCTTTCCCCCTCTCTTACCCCCACAGCAAGGAGAAAGCTGTGTCATTTTGATCTCTAATCTCAGAGAGGAGATGAACACACTAAGTTTAGTCTTGCCAATCAGATAAATTACTCAGCTTCCCTTGGGGGTGGAGTGAATGGAAGGTCAGAGAGCAGCTGTAGGATAACTCTAATAGTTCTCTAGCCACATGGCAGGAAACATCTGGAGTGGGGAATAAGCATTTACCCCCAAACTCCCCAGATTAATTTTTCTCTTAACCTAATACATTCAACTAATAATACCATGCCTAGGCCTCAGAGCAGATGCACAGGCTCCCAGGACAGTTTCACTCTTATCTTTATGACATTGTTCTCCAAATTATTATGCCTGCCCTTTTGGATTCTCCTGGGACTCTGGAGTCACTATAAAATTTGCCCCTAGAATGCTCTAAAATGGATTTAAGTCATTCAACTTTAAGGCCAGTCTTATTCCAAAGTTGGGGATTCTTTCTCTATTCTATTTCCATTTCCAACTAACGTCCAGCTTCACTTTCCCAGAGCATGTCAGAGGCGCTTCAATAAGATTTAATGACAGCAGAAAGATAGAAACCATAAAATGTCTCCAGCAAGGAGAGGCTAATGCCATAAAAATACTCTGAATCTGAACATAAGGACCTGCACTATTAGAAAAGTCCCAGGGCAAAACTGGAGTTCAAAGATTAAATCTCCTTTCAAGTTAAAGTCAAAATATATTAAAGTCCAAATGAATTAAAGTCTGATATCAAATTATTTTCCCCTGTGGAATTAAATGTTTGAATTTTAAAATGTCCAAGTGGTAATTAAGACCCAAACCATCCTCCCAAATGTATCATTCAGCTCCGTCTCAGCGCAGGGGTGCCTGGGTAGAGTTGGTCTTTCAGCAGCTACCTTCTGCTATGCACTCGTAGGAAAGGTCTAGTCCCTTTGATGCTGGGTGGCACCTGGGAGGCCTTGGGTGGCCTCAACCCAATCCAGGTCTTTGGCACAGAACAAGAAGGAATTCAAGAGTGTGACAGAAAGATTTAGAGAGCACAATAATTTATGAAAGCAACGGCACACACTTGACAAGTGAGACTGGGCAACCTTCCAGAACGAGACATGCCGATGGGGTCTGGATGGAATGTTTTTATTAAATGTGGTAAGTGGTCCGGATAGGGTGGTCCCCTCCTTCTGATGCTGGTGGGGTGACTGCTGACACAGCTCATCCTTGTCTCTCTTCTCCATATATTGATTTCTTTTCAGTCCTCCCAATTAGAGGAAAATGGGGAGGGGGAACCTGGGAAACAGGTGGTCAGTGAAGGCCGCATCTGTGATGTTCCCGCGAAGATGGAGCAGGGGAGGGATAGAGCTTGAGGCCTCTGTTCCCTATTCTAATTCTCTGGTCTCACCTTCATGTAGACTTTCTGAATTTGCAATGTCAAGTCTCTGATACACTTTAAAGAATCCAAAGGATTCATAAGAAACGAGCGATTATTACAGCATTGGCTCCACAGCCACCAAACTTGGAAAACAAGCTGATCTCTGTCCCTAGAGATGTCATCCCATACAGAATTATGTTGCCAGAAGGCAGTGTCACCAAGACCATAGCAGAGACTCAGTGCCCATGGTAGAGAGATGCTGGTCTGTCCGTACCAATTGTCTGCAATCCACTGCCTATACATTTAAACTCCTCTGAGATAAATATTACAGTGAGAGGCTAATTGAGATACATGGGGATAGGGAGGATTCTCCTGTGAATACTACTTTCTCAGAAAATTGACATAAGAGTCATTGCTGTCCTTACACGAGTTGAGAAATTTGCATTGCGGAGAGTCCCAAACTTCAGGATTTAGGACAGTGGCTTTCTAGCCTCTTCGTAGTGCATTCAAAGCCTTGATTTCTGCTGCTTCCAGTACTGAGTCTGGACTCTGTCAGGTGCCATAGCATCTTTGGTTGTAAGCAGGCATCAGCATTAGTTCCTGGGCCACAACTATTGCTGCTGTGCCCTTTTCTTTAGTCATCATTGGGCCCCCCAAAATTGTTTCCCTAAGAATATTTGTCATTTTGATTCTAACTCACCAGTCTAGAATCAAAATGAATTTGTAGACAAGCCTAATCTCAACATTTCCTTTTGCAACCCTGATGACAATTCAAAACACCCAGAAAACAATAATTTGAGAAGCCTTGCCAGGCCTGGCGCTAAAAATGTAAAGCCAGAACCTCATGGCTGCTCCCTGTAACACCCCAAGAACTCAGCTCTCATTGATTCTAAAGCAGCAAATATTGTGTCCAGCAATTCTTATAACACCCTCAAGACCTTTCACCATGGCATGTTGCCTCAGCCACCACTTGGAAAAGCTGTGCCTGCTTTTCATGGTGAGCAGGGGCTGCCTGCAGCTTGCCGAGGGCCTCCCAGTGGGTCTCTGTTGCTAGAGCCCCAGCCTGCCAGTGATTTAACTGAGGCCAGATCTTCACCAAGGCCAACTCTTGTCTTGAGTCCTGTCTCTATAAAAACAAAAACAAACAAACAACCACTCACTTGTCTGTGGACAAAGCCATCATATCCTACTTAAATCCACCAAGGTCAAAATACAATGTCCCCCAACGTTTAGCATCTCCTCTTCATGTCCCAGCAGTTAAAGCCTAACCCCATATATATCTTAAAAGATTAAAAATGAAGGAAAAATGAAAGTTCCAAATGCCCAGCCCGAACAGTAAAGCCTGAGCCTAGCATCACATGTCTGGGCTCTCCACAAGTGCTTTAGTTTTCTGCTCACTCTTCTGCCTCATTGCCCATCATTCCTGGCCCATGCTTGAAATTCTGTGAATCTGTGGACAAGAGGGAGCAATACCTCCATTGTTCAAATTCAGAAGCAAAACAAAGCTATCAGAGGAAGTAAGAAAATATCAGCTTCTTTTTGGTAAACACCAGGTTGAAGTACACAGCTTACCCATATGAGCAGGTAAGCACCCTGTTAATAGCATCTCAGAATGAGAACTCACCATGTCGTTACAGATAGCACTGGGCTGGTGTGCCTCCTGCTACAGGTGTCAGAGTAACTGAGGAGAAAGAATGGAAGAGCTCAGCTAAAAATGCCCAATTTATTCTTTTTTTTTTTTAAATATTTTATTGATTTGAGAGAGGAAGAGAGAGAAACATGAATGATGAAAGAGAACCATTGATCAGCTGTCTCCTATACCGCCCCCCGCCCCCCAGCCCCCGCTGGGAATCGAGCCTGCAACCCAGGCATGTGCTCTGACTGGGAATCAAACCAGGACCTCCCGGTTCATAGGTTGATGCTCAACCACTGAGCCACACTGGCTGGGCTGCCCAGGTTATTCTTTACAAATGTATCCATTGTGTAAGTCTTTCCCCCTCCCCAGGCAGGAGTGAGGAAGGGAATGGGGAGTTAATGCCATTGAGCTCGGTGCCAGAAGATGTACCTGAAGGAATAACTCCATGCTCCCTCCCTCCTCTACCCCTCTTAACAGATCCAAAAGCTTATGACTCCCCTTCTTTCTATTAGAGAGCACCTGCTTCCCTGCTGGTAAGCTGTCTGTCTGTGCTGTTGTTCAGATGGTTATCTAATATAGATAGGCAGTTATCTTTAAACAGACTATTATCTCTACTTCCTTATCTCTGGTGTATATGTATGTAAATCCATCTGTAGGTCTGGCAAAACTTGCCCTGTCATAAGTCTTAGCTGACACCATTAAAGTGGTGGTAAAATTGGAAAAAAATTAAACTGTTCTACAGCAAATGCCTTCAATTAAGCTCCAGGATGCCAAGGGATTAATGTAGCCCTCAGGGGCCAGCAACATTACCACACTCACCTTCCCACAGCCTCTGGAATTAGAATAGGAAACGAGTCCATGAGAGACTGTGCACGTGAAAGGCACTGCCATATGGTTAAGGTGCAGGGCATATTAATTCTCTCTCTCCTTTCCCAGAAGAGACATTCTTTTCTTTTCTTTTTTTAAAAAAATATATTTTATTGATTTTTTACAGAGAGGAAGGGAGAAAGAGAGGGATAGAGAGTTAGAAACATCAATGAGAGAGAAACATCGATCAGCTGCCTCCTGCACACCTCCTACTGGGGACGTGCCCGCAATGAAAGTACATGCCCTTGACCGGAATTGAACCTGAGACCCTGCAGACGCTCTATCCACTGAGTCAAACTGGTCAGGGCAGGAAGAGACATTCTTAATACACTCAAGAATAGAAAAATGAATGGAACTTTATTCTTTTTGCTGAAATGGCATTATTTATTTAAATGATTGATGACATTGGAGCACAGTGATTATACTTCTATCTGGGAATAAGCCATTTTCAACCCTTTTTCTTCTCTATTTCTTAACAGAGGAAGAAATCACGAGAAACCCAACAGAACTGGACATGCAATCCTTATTTGACTATGCCTGTTGATTCTGATTTGGCCCCAGAAATTTTCTTCCTTATTGTGAAAGAAAAGGAGCATGCTGGAATTATTAGCACTGGGGAGTTGGAGGGCAAATAACGCTGATGGAATAAATAATACATCATTTATTAAAACTGTTCTTGAGGGTTTTATACCAAATCACTTTAGCCTCAAAGCATAATATTTAGCAAGCTCTAACAAGTTTTAGGGAGAGATATTACTTTGTAACTCAACAAGGATTCTTGATATACTACCTAAATTAGACAGAATATTAAAAATTAATGGCAGGCCAGCATCCTACAATTATGCTTTTATCTGGGGAACAGACTACCTGATGTGAATGATATTAGTACATTTTGGCTGTGCATCTTCTCTGCAGTTTCAGCTGACTGAGTTTGCCTTTTTCACACATGAGCATGAAGATAAGCAGACATACTGAAAGAGGTGTGGAATATAAGATGGTATTGAGGCAGGTTAGTAAGGAACTAGGAAAAATTCCCTGGCAACAGGATGAGGAAACTGAAACAAATGGCAAAACAAGTGGCCATAGGCTGAGCAACCAACAGCCAGCTAATAAATCACAAGACCCTACCTTCCCTAACCCAAGTTGCCCATGAGCAGATGGTTTAAATAACCTCAGTCAAGGAGGTAGATAACAAAATCTAGTGAGACCGCACTAATTGAAGATGGAGGTGAAGCTGATCAGAGAATGAACCTAAACTCCATTATAGGCTCATTTTAATACAGTGGTTCTCAACCTTGGCCGCACATTAGAATCGCCTGGGAATCTTTTTAAAATCCTGATTTCTGGGCCTCATCCTTTGGAAATTCTGTTTCTTTGTTATGCGGTGGGGCCAGAACATTAGTAACAAAGAGACAGAATTTTCGGAGGATGAGGCCCAGAAATCTGGATTTTAAAAGATTCCCAGGTGATTCTAATGTGGGGCCAAGGTTGAGAACCACTGTTTTAATACATCAACATGCTGGGGCTGACCAGCAGCCCCTGAACGATGGCTGAACAGATTACTCAGACACAGTTTGACTGGGACAGAGAGGCCTAAGGGGCTTGCCTGGCTCTAGTAGCCAGAGCAACCTTGATTGCCTGCCTCGTTAGGCTTTATTGGAATTTTTATCTTTAGATACAATCAGTAGGGTGAGTAAACTTGGGAGGACACATGTGTTTACATTGTCCTCTAGGCAAAGGCATCCAGGGATTAAGCATAAGGATTCCAGTAAACACCCGGGGGTCTGCACGTGCACAGACTTGTTTGGAAAGGTCAAGGAGTAATTATGGGTGCCGCCTTTGACACTCCCCTAAGTCGGAATTCTGATAAACAGCAGGTGGCCTTCCACACACTTCCCTGTTCTCAGAATGTCCTCCTTACAAACTTTCCAACCAAGTCTCTTGTGTTCCCCAACATCAACATACTTATCAACACACCCTGAGCTGTTGTGATCAGAAGCAGGAAGATCCATAAAGGTTACACTATGGCTGAGGGAGCTCTCCTGAGAAGTCTCCACCCCTTTCTCAGAAATCAAATTAATATTCTGTTGAGATATTTCCTGGGACCTGCCCTAAAAACCCTACCTATAGAAAAATAGACAAACTTTCTCAGGACAGAGAATGTCAGTGCATGCTCTGATTTGAGCATGCCCATGCCTGTTTCTCAGGTGTGTATCTTTGCTTCCTCTGTTCTAAGCTCTAAGGGTTCCAGCAAGACTTGCATCCAGGGGAGCCGAGTGCAGCAACAGCTCCTCCAGGCTTAACCCCTCATCCTGTCTCCAAGGGCCCTGCCTTTACATCACTGCCCAATCCCTGCTCCTCGTGCTAATGCCTATATTAGTATCTGCTTTTGAGGGAACCTGAATTGCAACAGGCTGTCAATACAAAATTATATTCAGAATCAAATTTTTTATACACTCACACCTACACACTTAACACCTACTAATCTTTTACATCCACCTGTTGGCCTATGGGGAAGATCACAGATATAAAGCCCTCTCTTTTCCTATCTTCATACTATACCTGTGAGCAAGACCAGTGTTGTTACAAATGGTCAAATACAGAAATATTTTATTGGGCACAATCCCAGGGGCTAAATGCCAATAAATTTGACAAGTTAAAGTTTTAAAAGATACAAAACACCAAATCTGGCAGAAAAATAAATAGAAAACTGAATAGACCTGTTCTCACTAAGGATATTAAATTCCTAATTAAAATATCCCCACAAAGGTAATCTAGGTCTAGATAGCTTTCCTGGTAAATTCTACAAAATATTTGAAAACAAAACAATCCCAACCCTACTCAAATCCTTGAAAAAGTGGTATAGGAGAGAACATTTGCTAACATATTTTGTGAAACTAGCATTATACTGATAGTAGACTTATAAGGAAAGAAAACTACCAAAAAAATCATAGGTACAAAAAATATACTCTCAAAAAATATGGGTACAAAATATTTATTTAAATATTAAAGAATGAAACATATATATGTGTATAAATATACTTAGGTAATATATATGCTTAATTAACACAAATATATATTTTATGTATATATACATACATATTTCCAATTAGCAAATAATCTATGACAACTAAGTGTCTCTTATTGCAGGAAAGCAAGGCTATTTGACAATGGAAAATCAATGTATTTACCATATTCAGAGAATAAAGAAGAAATATAGATGATATGTCAATAGATTCTAAAAAGGTATATTTGACTATATTCAACCCCATTTATTATAAAAGCCTCAATAAAACCAAGTATATATAAAACTTCTCAAACTAATTAAGGACATCAACAAAGCTCAAGGACTAACATTATACTAAAAGTTAGTTGGGAATAAGGAAAGGTAGCTGCTCTTACCACTTTTATTGTTCTTGATATACTTCACAGTGCAGTATGGCAATAAAGAAAAATAAGGAATTGAAAGTTTGCTTTTTCACAATTTGGAAAGTTTGTCTTTTATTGTTTTGAATATGTTTGTTATCTGGTTTTTCATCTGGGTGGTCAAATTATGCAGTATTTGGATCCTCTGTTGCCAGTCTTTCCTTTTTACCATTTTTTCCCTCTGACCTTTTTTTAAAATATATTTTATTGATTTTTTTTTAGAGAGGAAGGTGAGAGGGATAGAGAGTTAGAAACATCGATAAGAGAGAAACATCGATCAACTGCATCCTGCACATGCCCCCCCACTGGGGATGTGCCCGCAACCAAGGTACATGCCCTTGTCCAGAATCGAACCCGGGACCCTTCAGTCTGCAGGCCGACGCTTTATCCACTGAGCCAAACCGGTTCGGGCCCCTCTAAGCATTTTTACTTCACTCTTTATCTTATGTTTTATTTGGTTGTTGTCAAGCCTTTATTCAACTTCTCTTATTAAATTATAAAAGTTTTAGTTGAGTCTAGTACACCATGTAATTGAGCACTTGTCATTCCGTTTTTGTAAGATCATTTTGTCTCTTCCTTCCATTCCTTTCTGAGTTTGGCCAAACTCTATTTATATTTCTCTAGTTTTGTTTGTTTGTTTGTTTGTTTACCTATTTCTATTCGGAGTTCTGAATTTCTGATTTAGGTGTGTCAATAAATAGCTGCAAATTCTTGTATAGGTATATTTAGTCCAGACTAGAGTGCTGCTTTGCAACTTAATTTTCTTCTGCTTTGGCCTTGTTTATCTATGTTGGGGAATATTTTTTTATCTGCTAGTTTACTTTGATGTCAGTTTTTGTTTTAGAAGATTTCAATGCAAGCAGATTGGATTTTTCCTTTTTATACTTAAATCTACATTAACAGTTTATGTGCTCAGGACTAAAGGATTTGGTGGACACATAGGAGTAGAGGTTTACTTTTTGGGAAATGGATTTTCATGTCTTTGGATTTTGTTATTCTCTTTTGTTTTGGCAAAACTCTTAAATTCTCCCCTTAGTTGCTTCCTTCCTTTATCACCAAATCTACAAAAGATGCCCTCCCAATCCTACTCACTTCATTCATCTCCAGAAGAAATTGCGCTTTGAATTTGCCTCTTCAATCCTGCATACTTTTATCGGCTCCCAAGTCTCCCACAATGGCATGCTGGTCACTTTCAGTGGTTTTCAACCTGTGGGTCGCGACCCCTTTGGGGATTGAATGACCCTTTCACAGGGGTCGCCTAAGACCATTGGAAAGCACATATATAATTACATATTGTTTTGTGATTAATCACTATGCTTTAATTATGTTCAATTTGTAACAATGAAATTGGGGGTCACCACAACATGAGGAACTGTATTAAAGGGTCGTGGCATTAGGAAGGTTGAGAACCACTGCTTTAGATTAAAGTCACTTGACAAGCTGCTGTTGCAAGAAGGATGCATTGATCCTCCCTTGTCTTCTTGAATGTGGAAAAGAAATCTTGCCTCTGAAAGGAGCCTCCTTGTTCCAGGGGAGAGACACTCTTATCTCTAGAGTTAAGGAATCTAGAAATGAAAACTTTACAAAAACAAACCTTTTTACCTCTTTACTAACTCACTACACAAGTCCAAACCTTGCTTAGATTCCTTACTAATGTGTTTGTTTTTTCGTCCTGTCAAATCTTCATAAATCCATTGTTTCTTCATCTAGAAAGGATAAAAAGCTGGCTGGTTTAGCATTTCTCTGAGCATGATGTCATGATTTGAGCATCATCTAAGATCTCCCCTGCACAAATATTCAATGGACTTTTCTCCTGTTAATCTGGTCTCCTTGTAAATGTTGTTGCTGGTCCAATCATGAGAACTCGGAGGTGGAATTCTCACCCTCCCCAACACTTTCAAGTACCTTTATTGTAGCCAATGTTCAGATCTACCAGGTCTGAGACCAGTTTTAGAACTTCTCATTATATCGGACCTTGTCATTCTGGATACAATTTTTTTCTGAGGCCCATTATCCACACAGGCTATAGAGTGAGGTCACAGTTAAGTCTGCTGAAATTTGGTGTTAATTTCTTTCCTTATATTTAGTTTGACAATTGTGGCACTCTCTGTGTTGAAGTTATACCAAAGAAAGCAGTTTTGTGTGGTTTTATTTGCTCTCCTTGTTTGCTTTTTGGATAGAAGATTTTAATCTAAGAAACTGGCATTAGCCTAGGGCAACCCAAAAGTACATCCCATCCATAGCAAATAATTTTTATTACATTGGTGTGATTGTTATCTGGTTAAGATAACCATGTATGAAATAGTTGGAAAAGGCAAAATCTATAGAGACAGAAAGCAGATTTGTTGTTGCCAAGAGCCAAGGAGGTAGTGGTATCAGGACTTTCTACTGCTGGATATAGGGTTTCCTTTCTTGTAAAATAGACTTGATTTTTTTTTATTTTCTATTTATTTTTTTGATATATTTTATTGATTTTTTACAGAGAGGAAGGGAGAGGGATAGAGAGTCAGAAACATCGATGAGAGAGAAACATTGATCAACTGCCTCCTACACACTCCCCACTGGGTATGTGCTGGCAACCAAGGTACATGCCCTTGACTGGAATCGAACCTGGGACCCTTGAGTCCACAGGCCGATGCTCTATCCACTGAGCCAAACCGGTCAGGGCTAGACTTGATTTTTTTAAAGCACTAACAGCAAAATTGAACATAAGATATAGAGGCTTCCCACATACTACCCTCCCACCCCGACCCTGCTCCTGCCACACCCACACCCTGCTCTGCTATCAAAGTCCTCCACCAGAAGTGTACATTTGTTACAAATGGTGAATTTTCATTGACACATTATTATCACCCAAAGTGCATATTTTACATTAGAGTTAACTCGTAGTGTTCTATAGTCTACGGGTTGACAACCATTATAATTCCCTGTGAAACCTTAGAACACGCGTGCTTATTTTCAAATTATGTTTTGGTTGTGAAACTGTTTCCTTAGTGATTACTAGATCATTTGGATCATGAGTTCAATAGTATCATAACAGCATAGTTTCATTGCCCTAAATGTTCTTTGGGCTCTGCCTATTGGGTTTCTGTCTGGGATGAGGAAAATGTTGAAAATTAGATTTTTTTTTTGTTTTATTGCTTAAAGTATTACAAAGAGTATTACATATGTCTCCTTTCTACTGATGGTTGAACATCTGTGACTATATTTAAAAAAAAAACATTGAATTGTACACTCTAATGGATCAACTGTGTGGTATGTGAGTTATAACTAAATAAACCTGTTCAATAATTTGTGAAGTTTCAATGTTTGGATGTTTTCTTTTTTCAGAATTCTGGGTGAGTATATACTCGAAGACTCCTGAATTTTTAAAATTATTAATATTAGAATATTTCTAACCTTTCCCTTCTTTCATCGAGTAAATGGGTCCTTGCTTTGCTCGCAATTTTGCCCCCGTCACCTCCTCCTCTGTGGGTTGTAAGGAAAATTCTTCCTCTTTTATCTCATGCAGGTTTAAAAAAGAAGAGAGAGTGCTATTAAAATAAGGCACGCATGTTCTAAGGTTTCACTGGGAGTTTTTCAGATAATTTGAAGAAGCATTTATCTTCCTATAGGAAATGGATAGGAAAGAGCTTTGCTGTGATCTAAGCATCATTTTCATATTACTTGAGAAATTCAAACATAAATTTGCTTATTTTCAAATTATGTTTTGGTTGAGAAACTGTTTCCTTAATGATTACTGGACCATTTGGATCATGACTTCAATATATTTATAAATTGGAGGAACATAAGATTTGTGGCCTCAGCTGAATCCAAGAAAAACAAAACTCTAGACTTCAGCCATTTGTTTATTTTTGTCCATTTTCATCAGCCAATAGGAATTAGAGTGCTAAAAAAATAGAAGGTTGTGAAGGTGCAGCTGAGAGGTTATCAGTATATCATCAGAACAAAAGAGACATGGTAGAGGCAGTGCTAATGTCAGAAGTGAAAACTGTGGGATTTTCTGGCCTGGACATACCAGCCAGAGAACTGCACTCATACAAGGCTTTGTGTCACACTAAGATGAGAAGTAAAAAAACTAAAACACCTCCTGGAAGTAGTAAATTGGGAATTACTTTTTATTCCAAAATCTACTAGTGTGCACTCTTTTTAGATGGCCACCAATGGTTAATGCTAAGTATAACTGCATGATGTTCCACAATTTTCTTAATCTCACCAAGCCTCAGGGTTTTTATTTGTAAATTTGGGATTATACTAGAAGCATCATGCAGTTAATATGATATTCAAATGGAATAATATGTCAAAAGTAGCTGGCACATAATAGTTGTTGAATAAATGCTAACTTCATTTGTTCCCCTCTCCTTTCCTCTTTAGGTAGATTTTCTACTACTCTCAAAAGAAGCCATACGTTTACATGTAGATCATAATTAATTTACATGTAGAAAGATAATGTTTACTCAATAAGCACATATAAACACACATTAACAGATACCTCATTTTATAGTGACACAGGCTGACTGCCTTACAAATGCTTGTTATAAAACATGACATTAATCCAGACTAGTTTTGATGCTGATGTAAAGTTTAAAGTGATTCCACTCAAACTCTACCTAGCAACATATTCACTAATAGAAGTAATTGGGGGAAAACCCCTGTTGCTGATCTTACCTATATTAGCTTTTCTGTCCTTGGGAATATGATTAACAAAGAGAATAAGGTACTGAAATAATTTGAAATGTAATTTCTTGATTAGTTAAGATTTCAGTTCTTAGGATTTTACTTTTATTCAAGTCATTTCCCAGATTACTATTTTATATGACCTAATAAGGAACATTCTGATATAGGAAAGCAGATAGAGATATTTTCAGCACATATTCTATTAATTCATCTAAAATAAAATTTAATTTTATTATAACACCTATTGTATTTTGATATTTACTTGTATATCTTGAGGTCTAGGCCAATTCCAAGAGGAAGTTATATCTTTAAATTGCTCAGTGCTCTTTCTCCAATGTCTAGAACCATGCCTGGCACACCTGGGGGCATATATGGACCACAGTTGTTTAATGTGGCATGGATCAAGCCAAGTTTGCTCAATATGATTGTTTGGAAGAACCCAACTTCTCCAATTTTACAGCTATGTGATCTTGGTCAGGTTACCCAACCTCTATGTGCCTCTATTTTCTCATTTGAAAAATGGTCAGAATAGTATCCTCCTAAAATGGTAGGATAGTAGCAGGTACATAATACATGCTTACTTTGGACTTGCCAAATAATAAGAAAAACAAGCAATTACAATTAACTGTGGGTAACTGAACATGTATCTACCAGCTGTGGGCAAACTATGGCCCGCGGGCCGGATCCAGCCCATTTGAAATGAATAAAACTATTGAAAAAAAAGACCGTACCCTTTTATGTAATGATGTTTACTTTGAATTTATATTAGTTCACACAAACACTCCATCCATGCTTTTGTTCCGGCCCTCCGGTCCAGTTTAAGAACCCATTGTGGCCCTCGAGTCAAAAAGTTTGCCCACCCCTCACTGTGGTAGGCAGAATTCTAAGAATGACCTTCCATGATCCTAATCCTTGTATAATCTCCTCCTTCTAAGTACAAATGGAGTCTGTGAATCTGATGAAATATCAGTCTTCTGTGATTATGTTATGGTAAAATAAATTTTTGCACCTTAAATTAAGGCAGTGGTTCTCAACCTTCCTAATGCCTCGACCCTTTAATACAGTTCCTTATGTTGTGGTGACCCTGAATTTCATTGTTACAAATTGAACATAATTAAAGCATAGTGATTAATCACAAAAACAATATGTAATTATATATATGTGTTTTCCAGTGGTCTTAGGCGACCCTGTGAAAGGGTCGTCCAACCCCCAAAGGGTTCGCGACCCACAGGTTGAGAACCACTGAATTAAAGTTTCTAATCAGCTGCTTTTGGGTTAATTTAAAAGGGAGAGTATCCAGTAGGCTCAATCTAATTACACAGGCTCTTTAAAAACAGGGTTTTCTTTGGTGGTAGCAATAGAGGAAGTCAGAGAGAGTGGAACATAGGAAGGATTCAATGTACTATTGCTGATTCAAAGATGGAGAAGGCCACGAGGTGGGAGGCCCCTGGCAGGTGAGAGTGGCCCCAGGCTGCCAGCCAGCAAGGAAATGGGGATTTCAGTTTCAAAAGCACAAAAACCGAATTCTGCCAATAACCTGAATAAACTTGGAAGCTGATTCTACTCAGGAGCCTCCAGGGAAGAGCCCAACCTCGTTGGCCAAAACCTTGACTCAGCCTTGTGAATCCGCAAACTGAGAGTGCAGTCAAGCCTGCTGAGATTTCTGCCCCACAGACTGTGAGACAGTAAATGGATATCATTTTAAGTTACTAAGTTTGTGACAATTGGTTGTGTATCAATAGAAAAAGAAATAACACAGGGTCCTGTGGAAGAATATGTGACTCATCCAACTTAGTCTCTCTAGAAAGATCCTAAAGGCTTCCTAGAGGCAATAATGTGAAGCTGAGACCTGAAATGATGAGTACGCCTTAGAAAGGAAAAGGCAGTGGGAAAAGGAGCTCAGGTTGACAATATACAGAGGACTTAAGGTGAGAAAAATAAATACTCTTGGAATGGAAATAATATCACATGACTGTCAGGGTGAGAAGAGTGACAGATGAGCATGCATGATTTGCAGTATCTAACAAACCAGGCCAGAATGGGTCTTTTAAGCCAAATTATGGCATTGACATGACATCATTTTTAATATGTAACAATTAAATACACACACACATACACACACATACACACACACACCTTTAGGAAGCTATGTGGTTAGAAAGGTGTGGTTAGAATTTCTTCACCTTCTTTCCCTACTGAGAATATCCTATTCATATTTCAAGTGCATCCTTTTTCTGTAAAGCTTTCTGTTATCCCCAACATTAACTAAAGGACTTCTTCCTCTGTTCTTCCACACTTCTGACGTCTCACATTCACTGAGTCTGGATTGTTTCAGGGCGGTTCTAAATACTTTACAGATACTAATGCAGCTATTCATTCTCCAACCCCATGAAATAGGTATGCATACTTATCCCCATTTCGCCTAAAAGTATTTATTGAGTGCTATTCCACAGCTTATCCGGGGCTAATTTTAGGAAGGCTTTGATGCAGCACTCTGAAAGAAATCAATCTGAAAGTTAGTATATGTTCCTGCTACATACATAAATTTGATTTTAAAGATAAAGATTAATCTTTTTAATTTTAACCATGGTATTGAATACATATGACTTTTAGCTAAACACTCCTTAAATGAGCTACACCTTTCCATCTGTCTTCTAAAACAGAGGACACATTAGCTTATTATTTTAGAGTTTTATTTATTTCCACACTTTCCCTGAAGTTCTTTAGTGTGTGTTTTTTTCTACCCTAAGAATATTGAAGAGTTCTGCTAAGTATTATAGGCAGTTCTAATCAAGGATTCATTGTGCACATTATATACTAGGAAAAATCCACACCTGATTATGCCAAAGCAAGTTGAGGGATGTTTTTCATTTCACTCTGATGTGGCATTTTTATTAGCTCCTGATTGCTTACTTTGCCTTAGACATTTCCTATGTCAATTAAACTGATGATGGTTCCCCCACTTAAATTCTTCCTGTCTAAAGAGTTAAATAAATGGGAGAATGCCTTAGAGTATTTTTCAAAACTTTTAACTGCAATGTGTATATGTCATTTAATTTCTCCATATAAGCACTGAAATTCCAGAGAGATAAACATCTGGAGTTTAATTTATAAATTCCTAATTGACAATTGAAAAAAATGCTCTTTGTTGAATAAGAGAGAATCTTTTTTAGATGTTAACGAAATTAAGCACCATGTACCAACCTCTTTATTATTTTAAGAAAATTTTATAGAAAAGGGTTTTAAAATAAGAGCTAGTGTGATGTAATGTCATGACACTGCCAGACAACATTTTGCATTTACTTGTACTTAAAGTGGAGTTTTAGGCTCTTCAGTATTTTTTCTATATTTGAAAGTAAAAACTGATGGTTAAAAAAAATCTCAACATTTTTCTTAAAATCCTTGCTTCAATTACAAAATGATTTCTTTCAGATAATATGACATTTGGTTGTAGAGAGAATGAGGCAACTGTATTGCACTAGTTATTATAATCATGTCAGGCATCTTTACTCTCCAGAGGTGGCTGGTATTTCTTTCCCTTTGGCTATGATTTCCTTGCAGTATTTGGATTAGAATAACACCTAAGTTATTGTCCAGTTTCAGCAAATATGGAGCAAGAGCCATTGCATGACTCCAGCAATGAATACTTTTTGGAACAAACAAGGTAACTTCCCCAAGTAAAGACTGGAACTGAATACCTGCGGGCCTAAAGCACAATTTTGACGTCAACCAAGTACTGACATTTGTGTCAAACCAATCCACAAAATCTGCCCCACTGAGGCATCTGGTAAAACTGTCCATTTGTGAAATTGCCTCCTAAGTGTTGAGTGACTCTGCAAATGAACCATTGCGTGATGTTTTTGAAATGCTAACACCATGTAAGAGTTGATTACCATCCCATCCTTTTCCTCCTGCTTATTTTTGCTCTGCTGAAATCTATTTGGACAACTAAACACTCCCCTTCCCTTATCTGCAATTGCTTGCAGGATTCTCCCTTTCTTTCATCTGCCAAGACACATGCTCTCTTCTTTAAAAACAAACCTCACTGTTACAGGAAATAAATACATTTTTAGGAGGACATTAAGTGGGGCAAGAAGCGGCTTTTGGTTCCAGAGGCTACAGAGGAAAAGATGCTCTTGTTCACTGAGTATTGCCTTTAAAAGTCACCTTATAAATGCACCTCAGTCTGTTTCACTTGGCCAACATATAGACAAACGGTATGTGGTTGTATGTAAAAAACCTGAAAGTAACAAAATTCTGCAAAACTGAAATTGACATCAGTTTTATTCAAATATGTATGAATATGATTATAACCAGGAATTCTCTTGGGAGCTGGGAAACATTGTATTCATAGCCTCTGCATTTAAGGAGTTTGTAATTTGTGTTAGTTATCTAATGCTGCTTAACAGTTGACACACACTTAGTGCCTTAAAACAGCAAACATTTATAATGTCACGGTTTCTCTGGGTCAGGGGTCTGGCTGTGACTTAGGTGGGCCCTCAGTTGAGTCTTCACAGGCTAACATCCAGGCATCAGACAGGCTGGGTTTTCACCTGAAGGCTGCCATCACTTCTTTGTTTTGGGAAATTCTCCAACATGTCCAATATCTGTATAATGATATCTATTGCTTATTTAAAGCTATATAAACTTTAATTATAATTTTTATTTTCATGTCTATTTCTTACTCTGATACACACACATGCTTTCCTCTTTTTTCTTTTATTTGTTTATTATCAACTATGCCTTCCTTAAGAACTCCACAGCCTACGGCATTTCACATTTGTGTTTTCAGGTATTTTCTAATGAGATTTGTCAATTAGTGAAGACCTCTATCCACTAATTAGAGCCCTGGAGTTCTGAGCACATTCTCACAGCAGAGAAAGAAACCATGAACCTAATAATCAAAATCCTCAACATGCCAGAAAAACTGCCCTCAGGTTGTCTGACATTAGCTTGTGTCAGAGAAAAGGCACTTTTTGTTTCTTTACAATTTATATCATCCCACAAAAAACAAGACAAAAAAATTCCCACTGAATAAAGTTTTGATTTGATAGTGATTCAAGTGAAACTATTAAGAAATGATTGATAAATAGAGCTGTACCTACTAAATGTGCACAATTGAGATGTCAATTACCTTCAGTTTGTCAACCATCATTTTGGTATATGATGAATCTTAATATGTCTCCTTCAAGTCAATTATAATGACTTACAATGAACTATCTACTTTTTCTACCACACCAACATCCAGGTGTAACACAGCATGTTGGAAAATCTATATGATACCCTAATGGCCTAGTGAAAAATTTCAATTAGTTATTCAAATATTTAGTTAACATGAGACCAAACATCTGGACACTGGGAAACATAACAAACATGCACGTGCGCACGTGTGCACGCACACACACACACACACGCACACACACACACTGTACTATTCAGCCACAAAAGTTACGAAATCTTGCTATTTGCAACATGAATGAAATTCAACTGAGGGCTTTATGCTGAGTGAAATAAGTCAGATGGGAAAGAGAAATACCACGTGATTTCAATATATGTGGAATCCATAAAACAGAACAAATGAACAAACAAAACAAAAACAAACTTATAGATACAGAGAGTAGATTGGTGGCCACTAAAGGAGAAGGGACTTAGGTATGTAGGAAAAATGGGTGCAGGGAATCAATTGTATGGTGATGGATGGTAATTACACTGATGGTAGTTTTGTATACACAAATATTGAATTATAATGTTGTACACTAGAAACTTATGTAATGTTATATACCGATTTAACCTCAATAAAAAAGAAGAAAAGTTCTTTTAAAATAGTAAATATTAATAAAATATTCTTACTTTCTCACACAGAACTTCTAGAAATATTATATTTACTTTTACAATTAAAAATCAGAACTCAATTAAATTGACTAGCACAGCATATAAATCTGGTAAAATTAAAGTAATTTATAGGAATGAGAGTCACAGAAGAGAGGTTGATATGTCATTACCTAAATATGAAATATTTGTTGAATAAAAATATTTGTTTAATCTACTCATATTATGCTATCTCACCACATTTGAATAGAAAACATAATGAAATCAAGAGCAAAGGGGTCATTAAAATATATGTACAAATGGGAACTAGGCCACACAAAAAAATTATTGAAATATCTGCTTTTAGAACTGTGAGCTTTTCTTTTATGTAGTATTCTGGTTTATGCAGTTATTTCCATTTGACAGACTTTTCCAGGTAATAAACATACAGCAGGCATAGTGCTAAGAGTTTCAAATACTTAAAAAAGGGGGCAGGGAAGGGTCTGGATAGACAGTTTTTCAAAGAAGACATACAAATGGCGGATAAGTATATGAAAAGGGGTTCAACATCCCTAATATCAGGGAAATGAAAATCAAAACCACAATGAGATATCTCCTCATACCTTTTAGGATGGTTAGTGGAAAAAAATAAAAAGCCAGAAACCAGGATATAAGCATTGGGAAGATTGTGGAAGAGGGAATCCTTGTAAATTGTTACAGCCATTATGGAAAACAGTATGGAGACTCCTCAAAAAAGTAAGAATGGAACTACCTATGGATAACAATTCCAATTTCAGATTTATATCCACAGGTAATTAAGTCAATGACTCAAAGAGATATCTGCACTTCTGTATTCATTACAGCATTACTCACAATAGCCATGATATGGAATCAACCTAAGTGTCCATCAACCAATGAAAGGGGGGAGGAGGGCAGATGAATGGATTTTAAAAATGTGGTATGTATCAATATACAGGGATGGGAAAAAATAGGTTTATAGTTGTATGGAAAGAGACTTGCAGCTTAAATAATAATACATGAATCAACTCTGTGTTTTGCACACTCACAACTGTAAATCTATTCTTGCCAACCCCTGTGTATATAATGTAGTATTATTCAGCTATAGAAAATAAGAAAATTTATTTGTGAAAATATGGGTGAACCTTGAAGATGGTATGCTAAGTGAAATACTATATAATTTTACTTATAGGTGGAATCTAAAAAAATCAAACTCATACAATTAGAGAGTAGCAATGGTGGCTGCCCAGGGGGGTGGAGGTTGGCAAAAATGGGGAAATGTTACTCAAAGGGTGCAAACTTTCAGTTATAAGATAAATAAGTTCTGGGGATATAATGTATTGTAGAGAGTGACTATAGGATCAAGCCTCGGACTCACCTATGGCAGGGTCAGGGTCACAAACAAGTCCCAGCTTGGAGGGCAGAGCCCTCCTAGCATAATTAAGCTTAAAATTATAGTCCTCCCTAGTTCCTTCCTAGGTAGCTAATGGGCTGTGGGAGGTGCAGCAAGTGCTGCCAAAACAAGGTGAAACTCATAAGAACATTGTAAACATGTTGACCACTTCCCTAGTTTTGCTTTTTGTGCTCTGACTATAAAATAAAGCTTCATCGTGCAGGCTGGGTCTCTCTGTGTCCTTATCCAGGCACTAGAGATCCACCCAGCCCCAGCTGTATTCTCTTGCCTCTCTTTTCTGATCCTTCACCGCCCCACCTCAGGTTCACCCATGGCCGTGCTGGCGCAGCACAATGTATAAATGGTTACATAGTTGATAACATTGTATTGCATGCTTGAAATTTGCTGAGACAGTAGATCTTAAGTGTTCTTTAAAAAATTAAATATGTGAAGTAATGAATGTGTTAACTAACTTGATTGCAGTAATCATTTCACAATGTATACACATATCAAATCATCTCATTATCATATATATATATATAAAATTTTGTATATATATAAAATTTTATATATATATATATAAAATTTTGTAAATTATACTTCAATAAAGCTGGAATAAAAATATTTTTTACAGTTTTATTCACACAAATACCCTAAAATTATGTAGATGGGGATATTGAGTAGTGTAATAGAAGCCAATAAAAGCCATCTGACCTTCTATTAGTAGAGAAATGGCCAATATATTATCTATTAGAGTCCTATGCAACTATGCAGTGTGTAGCTGCTTAAAGATGTTATAAAGATTTATATATGCTCATAGGGATACTTGCCCACTTTTAGAGATTAAAAAATAAGAAATGGATAGCTCATGATCATATGTCCAATAAGACACATATTTTCATAAAGGAAACATCATCAAAACATCATAGTGCAATGTTTAGAAAGATATCTAAATTGCAGGGAAACGTTTTAGTGAGTTTGTAATTTTCTTGAAAGTTTAAACAGCAAGCCAAATTTATCAAGCAACAAATCCTTGTTCAATGAAGCTTTCACAAAAAGAAGAGTAGGTAACATTTCCATTTCCTTATTACCTATAAAACACTTTGTAAAAGAATACAGGTCTGAGCTTCAGAGAAAACACACGATTGTTTTATATTTCTTGCCTTGTGCTTGCAGTGGTGGACTTGGAACAGGCCAGTGAGCAGAAGTCCTGGAGGAATACAGTTTATTTTATTTCATTTTATTTTATTTTATTATTTTATTTTATTTTATTTTATGATAGCAAGTCCCTTCTCATGGGAAGTGATTTTGTGTTAAAAAATGGAATCATTAGAGAACACTTTTACTGTATGGAAGGCACAGGGAGCACAGCACACAAGAATGTATTTTGGAAATGCTTTCCTTCACCAAAGCCCATGTGAAGAGAGGGGTGGGAGTGGGGAGAAAATGAACTCTTAGCTGAACTCATCTCTCCCTCACTATTTATGAGAGAGAAAATTTTTAAAAATGCAAATGAAAGTGATATTTCTGCGGAAAACAGCATGAGGTCATGTTGGATCCAATGATTTGTGAAACTATTAGTAACCCCATCTTGTTAGGGTTGGCCCTACCTTTTGTCTTTCTGCCTTTTTATGCTGTGTTTTCTACATTGATTCTCTTTTAGACTCCACACATGAAAAGTAGGCTGAAGTACCTACCACCAGGAAAATCAGAGAACTTATGTCAATAAAAAATGAATCTCTCTCTTTTTTAATTAATGCGATGTGTCAGATTTGAAGCTAGATATACAACTGCTGGAGTTTCCATGTAGTTCCCTCATTGCTGTTTTAATTTATTGACTAACCTCTACCATACTCACTTAGTTAATTTTGATACACTCTCCAACAACTCTAAAACCCATTATTGTCACCATGGTTGTTTGTAAAAGCTTTTTAAATATCCACCTCTTTATGTCCTGTGTAAAAATGGCAAGGTTAGATAGAAAAATGGCACATTATAACATGGTTACATTAAAAAATCAACATCTTCTTTATAAAGCACAAATGAAATAGTAGAAATGGTGAGAAAGTAGAGCATTGCTAGAAATTATATATATATTTTTTTTGGTCTGTTTCTTTTTTTTTTAATTAAATCTTTATTGTTCAGATTATTACATTTGTTCCTCTTTTTTCCCCCCCACAACTCCCCTCCTCCCAGTTCCCGCCCCACCCTCGGCCCTCACTCCCCACCCACTGTCCTCATCCATAGGTGCACGATTTTTGTCCAGTCTCTTCCCGCATCTCCCCCCCCTTCCCCCACCCCCAAGAATAGTCAGTCCATTCCCTTTCTATGTCCCTGATTCTATTATAATCACCAGTTCATTCTGTTCATCAGATTATTTATTCACTTGATTCTTAGATTCACTTGTTGATAGATGCATATTTGTTGTTCATAATTTGTATCTTTACCTTTTTCTTCTTCTTCCTCTTCTTAAAGGATACCTTTCAGCATTTCATATAATCCTGGTTTGGTGGTGATGAACTCCTTTAGCTTTTCCTTATCTGTGAAGCTATTTATCTGACCTTCAATTCTGAATGATAACTTTGCTGGATAAAGTAATCTTGGTTGTAGGTTCTTGGTATTCATCACTTTGAATATTTCTTGCCACTCCCTTCTGGCCTGCAAAGTTTCTGTTGAGAAATCAGCTGACAGTCCTATGGGTATTCCCTTGTAGGTAACTGAGTTTCTTTCTCTTGCTGCTTTTAGGATTTTCTCTTTGTCTTTTGCTCTTGGCATTTTAATTATGATGTGTCTTGGTGTGGTCCTCTTTGGATTCCTTTTGTTTGGGGTTCTCTGCGCTTCTTGGACCTGTAAGTCTATTTCTTTCACCAGGTGGGGGAAGTTTTCTGTCATTATTTCTTCAAATAGGTTTTCAATATCTTGGTCTCTCTCATCTTCTGGCACCCCTATAATTCTGATGTTGGTTCGCTTGAAGCTGTCCCAGAGGCCCCTTACACTATCTTCGTATTTTCGGATTCTTTTTTCATTTTGCTTTTCTGGTTGGGTGTTTTTTGCTTCTTCGCATTTCAAATCTTTGACTTGATTCTTGCGCTCCTCTGGTCTGCTGTTGGGAGTCTGTATAGTATTCTTTATTTCAGTTGGTGTATGCTTAATTTCTAGTTGGTTCTTTATCACAACATCGAGGGTCTCATTAGATTTCTCGAGGATCTCATTAAGTTTGTCGGCGGCTTCTAGACAGTTCTTGAGAGACCTTAAAAGTGTGGTTCTGAACTCTATATCTTCCATTGACAATTTTGTCCTGTTTCTTTGTCTCTGCATTTTGTTATGCTTTCTTGGTGCACCCCCTAGTGGTCTTTGTGCGCAGTCTTGTAGTTAAGCCTTGATTGTTGTAGCTAATACTAGGGGGGATTTGACCTCCAGGCCAAGTGGCTGTGAGAGTCAGCTGTGTCTGCAGTGAGAGAACTTCTGTCCTCTAGGGAGGTGCTAATCTGCCTGAGGCTATCCGGCAAATGCCTCTGTGCAGGGCTTGGGTGGGGCGGGTGGGTCGCACGGGATCAACAGGGTGGGCCGGAGAGAGCAGTTATGGCTGCTCTCAGTCCTGTCCCCAGGGGCTCTGGCTCTCTGAGTCCCAGCAACCACTGCAAACCTTGGAGAGAAAGCTGCACTCGCTCTGACCGAAGCCAGACAGTCCCGCTTCTCCCGTTTGAGTCAGGGTCCCTAAAGACTCGCCCGGATCTGGAGCTCAGAGTCTGCGACTCCCTCCTGATTGAAAGCACCAACCGTGCTCTCCGCCACCAGCCCTCTCTGCATGCACTCCGCACCTCAGAATTTGACTTCAGCACTGCGCCTCCTTTGAGTGTCGGTATGTGTTTCTCTTTCCTCCTAGTTGTAGGACTTCCACTCAGCCAGCGTTCCTGTGGTTCTGGGTGATGTCCGTTCTGTCTTTTAGTTTCACTTTTGAAGTGGTTGTTCGAGGCAGCAAACTCCGGTGTTAACCTATGCCGCCATCTTGGTTCCTAGAAATTATATTTTTTTTAACAGGGAAAACATTTCTTTTGAAACAACTTTAATAGTTTCTACTTTTACTGTATGGATAATGGTATTAGTCCTAACTGGGCTCTTTAAAATGTATCTTTCTCTAAAATGAGAGAGACAAAATTAAATTTGTATCTTAATCTTAACCCTGGCCTACCTCTAGAATTTTGTTTAATATTTCCATATAGTAGGATCTATTATTGACAATTGTATAGTACTAACTCAAAATGGCACTGTGTTCATTTGACTCTATTTTTTAAAGGCACTATTTATATAACATTTATATATGTGTTGTCAAGATCAGCACTTGGTACATTTTTATCTACTCTTAAAGTTCAAGGTCAGCCAATTTTAGCTCATATTGATTTTACTACTTCTTGTTGTGCCAATTCCTCTCTTAGTTCTATCATGAATTTTGACACTTGATTATATGCCAGGTTTGTCATTGATTGGAAACATGGTCAATTAGGAATTAAACTCTTTAGTACAATAATCATATGGTATTTTTATTCTCACTATTACCAACACAATTTGGAAACTCAGTAGAGCTTCAGCAAATGCTTCATTTAGACAACTGAAATTGCTAGTATAAGGGCAACTTTCCTACAATGGATGATGTTATTCAAGAATGATGCCAAAGACTTAAATTTTCTCTTTTTCCCTCCTCTCATCCATCATCCTTCATGATATCTTCATAATTAGGCTAGTAGGAAAACAACTTCTTTTCAGATATCAAACGAGAAAAGGATGAGATTATCTTTTCTTACACATCTCTCTTAAAAACAAGATACATTTTTTTGCCAGACACCTGAGCAGATTTCATGTCTCATTAGCAAATATTGGGCAACATGCCCAAGCTTAAGGTAACCTCTGGTGAAGGTGATGAGATTACTATAATTGTCTTAGAAAAATTACCTGCTTTGAAATAGAGTTAACCACATTTTTCCTACGTAAGGTTTTCATTTGTTTCCCAGAACTTCATTGAGATATAATTAGCATATAACATCATGTGAATTTAAAGTGTATGTGTTAATCTGATACATTTATATATTGCAGAATGATTACTATTACAGTGTTAGCTAACACCTCCATCATGGCATATAATTACCTTTCCTTTTTTGTGGTGAGAACATGTAAGATCTAGCCTATTTGTTCTTCTTTACCAGATAATTACTAACTACTGGATTTTAACCTCTTTTATATTAAAGGTCATTAATGAGTCACTATTTTATGGTACCATCACACTGTATTTTCTAGGGAAGTCTTCTGATGACAAAAATCCAGGAAACAAATGAAAACTTCATTTTTTTTATTAAGAAAAAAAAAAAGGAGTTAAGTAAAAAAAGAAAAGAGAAAGAGGAGTCACTTGTAGAAATGTTGATTTGTTTGTATGTAATCTATACATATACTTAGAGTGCATTTTTGTATTTTTTTAGACTTTGCAAAAATTATTTTAGATTTACATTCAATTTAGTGCATGAAAAGTCCCACACACTCAAAAACAAACATTTTCTGTGTTGTTATGAGCTTATCTAAAAGTGCAGTTGGTTGTTTTCAAGCAAAAAGGTATTTTTGTCTCTGTTTGGTGACAAATCTTTATTCTTTTCAAGGTAAGAAATAATAAACTGAGGCTTTAAAAAATATATATTTTCTTTCTTTCTACCGCGTTCATTTAGGGAGTAATGTAATGTATAATCCGTAAAGTAAATGGGCAATTATTATACTTTTATGCTCACAATGATTATAATGAAAGTTATACAATTGTCAAGATAAAATAATAAAATCAAACATAAGCAGAGCAAGCCATGAGATGTGTAAGGTTTTTCCTAAGACAGAGTTGCATCCTGAGAAAAATTGTTTCAATAAGATATACTAGGTGAAGCTTCACAGTAATTGAAAATTTCTGATAATAGTAGGAGCTCATCAAACACACACACACATTCACTGGCAATCAGAAAACCTAAGTAAAGATATATTGAGGCTTTTCTTTCATTGCATATTTATAGCTCTCACAAATATTTGGTGGAGTATATCATTTCTTTCTTTTTTTAATATATTTTATTGATTTTTTTAAGGAGAGAAAGGGAGAGGGATAGAAAGTTAGAAATATCGATGAGAGAGAAACATCAATCAGCTGCCTCCTGCACACTCCCTACTGGGTGTGTGCCCGCAACCAAGGTACAGGCCCTTGACCAGAATTGAACCTGGGACCCTTGAGTGCGCAGGCCAACACTCTATCCACTGAGCCAAACCGGTTAGGGCTATCATTTCGACTGTACAAAATATATAATATAGGAAGCATGTTTTCTTCTGAATTTAACTGTTCAGATAAATTTTTTGTTTCGTTTGTTATTTAACTCATTAAACAAAGCACTTACACAATGTACTTGACTAGGTACCATGGGGGCAGGATAAGAACTTGTCCCTGGTCTTCTGATTAAATTACTTATAAAACTAATTCTTCTGAAATCCCACAATATACAGTAAATAGATAATAAGAATGGATAGTCCCAGAAACACAAAGAAAACAGAAGGGTGAATGGTAACTGCCTTAGTTTTCTTTTATTCTGCTCTGCTAAGGGCTGCAGAAGGGAAAACCCAACAAAAATCAACATGTAGAACTCTGCAAAGGCATGGGAAGGTCCTGCAGAAAGTAAAGGACCAGCATGTAGAGGTGTGAAGTGGATTGGTTGAAGGTGCTAAGAGTTCTTGTATTCCAAAAGATAAACAATGACAATGATGATGACAACAAAGTTTTTTGCAAAACACTCATCTAATAGGCACAAAAGTATTAAGCATGAAGAGACCAGGACACAATTTTTTTTTTTTAGAACTGCAGGAGCTTAGGAGAATGCTATAACATTTTCCCTCTGCTCTCCGTGGGGCTGAATTTGAATTGAGAACTTGAATTGGGTCCCAGGTGCATGTGCACTAGAGTCTGACCATCCAAGAGAGATTTAAATGTTGCTGCACCGGGAACCATGCTGGGCAGGAGTTTCTTTCCTGTGGTCCAGATGTGGGCCTCCTGCGTGAGCAGGATCCAGGGGAACCACAGTCAAGATCGCTTCTTGCTATGGATAGTACAACCTCAGTACAAAGAGGAGGGATCTGCAGTCGTGGATGCAGAAGCTGAAGATTTTGTTTGCTTTTGTCATCTTTCATTTGTTTGTGTTTTCAAATGTCCATCCAGAGGAAAGGTGCTGATTCACTGAGGCAGCTGCAGCCAGGCATTCACACTGGGGGCCTCAGAAGAACTGAACCCTACAGGGAAAGAGTCAACTTTAAGCATGCTCCAAGCCCAAAGAACACAAAAGCCTAAAAGTGACCATCCCTGTTATGTAAGACCTCCCCCCCCCCCCCAACTGGAGGAATCAGTGGTGAGCACTGAGGAATTGTTGGAATAAGGAAGGAGGGGCAGACAGCTGGTGGGAGGGAGCAGGGGATGTGAAAGCCTGGAATCTAGAGAAAGTAAGTAGATCCCTTGTTCACATTCTGAGCTGTTTAGAGTCCAGTAGCAAAGGGACACAGAGCTGCAGAAAGGAACACTGAACTTTAAAGTCAGACAACAGCTGAAACCGGTTTGGCTCAGTGGATAGAGCGTCGGCCTGTGGACTGAAAGGTCCCAGGTTCGATTCTGGTCAAGGGCATGTACCTGGGTTGCAGGCATATCCCCAGTGGGAGATGTGCAGGAGGCAGCTGATCGATGTTTCTCTCTCATTGATGTTTCTAACTCTATCTCTCTCCCTTCCTCTCTGTAAAAAAATCAATAAAATATATTTAAAAAAATAAAGTCAGACAACAATTTTTGATCATGAAGCTTAATGAACATTTTCATTCTAAATGATATTCTTTCCAATTGTGAAATATCTCACATATCCAGAAGAGTGTATAAACCATATGTGACAGATGTGAAGCTGCGTAATAATTATAAAACAAACACTCTGCAAACTACTACCCAAGTTAAGAAATATACATTTTCAGACATTAGAAGCCGTCTTTTTATGTGTTGTCTCTATCATCTCACCCTCCTATACCACTTGACATTTGTGACAATAATTTTTTAAATTTTCTCTTTAGTTTTACCATGACTTACTCATCCTTTTTATCCTTGATGGATAGCTGAGTTGCTTCCAATGTTTTTCTTTTTTTATACTCTCAGGATTCATGTTGCTATGAAATTCTTGTGTGAATCTCTTAAATGGACATGTACATTAGTTTCTCTATTGATTATATTGAAATCCAGTCATACAAAATGCATTTCTATACTAGCAGTTTAACAATTTAGACCCCCTCCCCACAGTGCATGATATTTCTTGTTCCATGTGTTCACCAACACTAATTATTATCTGCTTTTTCAATTTTGCCAATCTCGTGGCTACAAGATGGTACTGTGTTGTAGTTTTTTTTTTTAAATATATTTTATTGATTTTTTACAGAGAGTAAGGGAGAGAGATAGTTAGAAACATCAATGAGAGAGAAACATCGATCAGCTGCCTCCTGCACACCCCCTACTGGGGATGTGCCTGCAACCCTGGTACATGCCCTTGACCGGAATCGAACCGGGGACCTTTCAGTCCACAGGCTGACACTCTATCCACTGAGCCAAACTGGTTTCGGCCTGTGCTGTAGTTTTAAAAAACATTTCTTTGATCATCAATGAAACTGATTACCCTTTCTTATGTTTATTAACCCTTTGGATTTCCTTTTTTTCTGATATGCTTGTTTAAATATTTTGCCCATTTTTACTTTAGGTTGCTTGTGTTTTTCTTACAAATTTAAAGGAGTTTAATACATATTTAGAATATCAATCTTTTGTTCATGGTATGTGGTGCAAAAATCTCCCACCTGGTAACTTTTCTTTACTCTCCTTTATTTTGATTAATAGAAATTCAATTGAATATATACTATATTATAAATATGTATATATATTCAATTACAGTTTATATTCAATATTATTTTTGTATTAGTTTCAGATGAACAGATAGTGGTTAGACAATCTATACTTTGCAATCTGTTCCTTCTGATATTTCTAGTATGCAACTGACACCATACATAGTTATTACAATATTATTGACTATATTTTCTATACTGTACTTTACAAATGCATGACTGTTTTGTATCTACCAATCTGTACTTCTTAATTCCTTCATCTTTTTCACTCAGTTACCTAACATCCCCCTGCAACCATCAGTCTGTTCTCTGTATGAGTCTATTTCTGTTTTCTTTGTTCATTTATACGGTTCTTAATACCCACATATAAGTAAAATCATATGGTATTTATCTTTCTCTGACTTATATCACTAAGTCCATCTAGATCCATCTATGCTGCCACAAATGATAAGATATTCTAGATGTCCTTTTATTTTTTAACCACCAAGTAGTATTCAATTGTGTAAATGTGCCATTGCTTTTTTTTTTAAATCTATTTGTCTGTGGATGGGTACTTGACTTGCTTCCATAGCTTCACTCTTGTAAACTATGCTGCAATAGGGGTGCATATGTTCTTTCAAATTAGTGTTTTTGGATTCTTCATATATATACCCAGATGTGGAATCACTGGGTTATGAAACAATTTCACTTTTAATTATTTGAGGTAATCCCCTACTGTTTTCCATAGTGGCTGCACCAATATTCATTCCCACCAACATATATGAAGCTTCCCTTTTCTCCACATCCTCGCCAACACGTGTTGCTTGTCAATTTATTGATGATAGCCATCTAAATAAACCTGACAGGTGTGAGGTGGTATCTCATTGTGGTTTCAATTTGCATTTCTCTGATGATTAGTGATATTAAACATCTTTTTATATGTCCATTTGGAGAAATGTCTACTTTGGTCCTCTGCTGGAGTTTTAATTGCACTGTTTGTTTTCATTTTTGGTATTGAGTTGCTTGAGTTCTTTTTAAATTTTGTAAATTAACCCCTTATCATATATATCCTTGGTGAATATGTTCTCCTGTTCAGTCAGTTATCTTTTCATTTTGTTGATGGTTTCCTTTGCTGTGCAAACCTTTTTAGTTTGATGTAGTCCCATTCATTTATTTTTTCTTCTGCTTCCCTTGCTCAGGGACATATGTAAAAAATATATTACTAAGAGAAATGTCCAAGATTTTACTGCCTATGTTTTCTTCTAAGAGTTTTATGGTTTCAGGTCTTGCATTTAAGTCTTTAATCCATGTTGAGTGTACTCTTGTATATCGTGGAAGAAGGCGCTCTAGATTTATTTCTTTGTCTAATATGTCTATTCAGGTTTTCTGATTCTTCCTGATGCAGTTTTAAAAAAGTGTATGTTTCTAAGTATTTACCCATTTTGTCCATATTGTCCAATTTTTTGGTGTATGGTTATTTGTAATATTTTCTTTTAATTTTTTTGTATTTCTGTTGTATCGGTTTTTATTTCTCCTCTTTCGATTCTGATTTTATTTATTTATTTATTCTCCTTTTTTCTTGATGAGACTGGTTAAAGGTTTGTGAATTTTGTTTATTTTTCCCCAAACCAGCTCTTGGTTTCATTCATTTTCTGTTTGTTACAGAGAATTGTAATTGATCTCTTTGTTTGATCTTGTATCAATAAAGCTTGCTAATTTCTCTTGTTTAATGCCAACTATTGATCTAAATTTCTTTTTAAAATGTTCTAAAGTGATAATAATCTTTGTGAATGATGAAAGTTTTTTTTTAATCTTTTTTTTTTCCCCTTGGGATTATTGTGCCAATTCCTAAGGTCTGAGGTAGGATCTGGGAATTTTCATTTGTAACCAGTATCCTGGGATGATTCTTGCAAGTTTAAGAAACTTTAGCTTATTTTCTCTTTAGTTTCCAATGCCTTAGGAGCTGTATCGGTGAAGAAATTGCTTCAGCATATGTCTGAGATTTTGTTGCCTTTGGATACTCTAGTATTTTTATGGTTTGCCATCTTACATGGAAGTCCTTTATCCATTTTGAGTTTATTTTTGTGTATGGTGTAAGTTGGTAGTCTAGTTTCATTTTCTTGCATGTATCTGTCCAGTTTTCCCAGCACCACTTATTGAAGAGACTGTCTTGACTTCATTGTATGTTCTTGCTTCCTTTGTCAAATATTAATTGAGCATATTGGTTCAGGTCAATTTCTGGGTTCTCTATTCTATTCCATTGATCTATATGTCTGTTCTTGTGCCAGTACCAGGCAGTTTTGAGAAGAATGGTTTTGTAATACAGCTTGATATCTGGTATTGAAATCCCACCTACTTTGTTCTTCTTTCTCAGGATCACTGCAGCTATTCGAAGTCTTTTTTTATTCCAGATGAATTTTTGGAGAGTTTGTTCTAGGTCTGTGAAATATGCCGTTGGTATTTTAATGAGGAGTGCGTTGAATTTATAGATTGCTTTGGATAGTATGGACATTTTAAAGATGTTGATTCTACCAATTCATGAACTAAAGAGAAAATAAACAAATGGGACTACATCAAAATAAAAAACTTCTGCACAGCAAAAGAAACCATCAACAAAATAACAAGAAAGCCTACTGCATGGGAGAACATATTTGCAATGATATTTCTGATAAAGGCTTAATCTCCAACATTTATAGGGAACTCATACAACTTAACAAAAGGAAAATAAACAATCCAATTAAAAAACGGGCAAAGGACTTAAATAGATACTTTTCAAAAGAGGACATTCAGAAAGCCAAAAGACATATGAAAACATGCTCAGTCACTAATCATCCGAGAAATGCAAATCAAAACAACAATGAGGTACCATCTCACACCTGTCAGGATGGCTATCAACAACGAATAAAAAATGACAAGTGCTGGAGAGGATGCGAAGAAAAAGGAACACTCGTGCACTGCTGGTGGGAATGCAGACTGGTGCAGCCACTGTGGAAGACAGTATGGAGTTTCCTCAAAAAACTAAAAATGGAACTCCCATTTGACCCAGTGATCCCACTTCTAGGAATATATCCCAAGAAACTAGAAACACCAATTAGAAACGATATATGCACCCCTATGTTCATAGCAGCACAATTCACCATAGCTAAGATCTGGAAACAGCCTAAGTGCCCATCAGCAGGAGAATGGATTAGAAAACTGTGGTACATCTACACAATGGAATACTATGCTGCTGTAAAAAAGAAGGAATTCTTACCATTTGCAACAGCATGGATGGAACTGGAGAGCATTATGCTAAGTGAAATAAGTCAGTTAATGAAAGAAAAATACCACGTGATCTCACTCATTTATGGATAATTAAGGCCATTATAAACTGATGAACAAAAATAGATACAGAGGCAGAGCAGCATTGAGCAGATTGTCAAATTACAGCGGGAAGGCCGGGGAGGGTTGGGGGGCCGGGGGGGGTGGGTAAGAAATCAACCGAAGGACTTGTATGCATGCATATAAGCATAACCAATGGACACAAGACACTGGGGGGTAGGGGAAGCTGGGGGAAGGTCAAAGGGAAAAAAAAGGAGACATATGTAATACTCTTTGTAATATTTTAAGCAATAAAACAAAATTTAAAAAGAAAAGAAACTCCAGCTTATAGTACTTATATTGGGTCATTAAGGATCTGGCACTAGTGACAAAAATATGTTGATTGGCTTAGATTTATTAATTGGTTCATATTTTCTCTTCATAATAGCAATTTAAGTTAAATTTATCTCTAGGGCAGCTGGAGGCATCTAGGTCAGAGGAGGTGCCTTCACTTGGGAAATTGAGGGACAAAGACACAGGGAGATAATAACACAGAAATGTAGGTACTTAACAAAATGAATACCCAAATTCCTTGCATACTTCAAAAAGCTCTTTTTGAAGTTCTCCTTTGTCTTCAAGATAAAATATATAGTTCACCTCATCTATTTACCCCTTTCCTCCCTCCCGAATAACTACTAACTCTACTTTGAAAAAAAAAAAAAGTTCATCTTCAACATGGTTACTCTTTCATGTGGCAATATGAACTGCATTTATTAAAAATGGTTCAAACAAGAAATACCTTTCTTTTGTAAAAATAACATATTTGGGATATAACATATACTTAATAAATGGTGTTTAAAGGTAGAGACAATTTCAGGAGAATAATAGAAATGAAAGATTTAAAAAGATAGTTAAGTAAACCAAATTTTTAAAGAGGTAAGAATTCAAAATATAGACGTGAAAGGCACAAAGTATGCCTTTAGCTAGAGGAGGGGACATGTGTAGATATCAGTGGATGACAAAGCTTGGGAGTCAGCTTACATTTTACATTACAATAATACATTTTAGAAAATCTTGAGGTCCAACAAAGATGTGAGGTGTATGTTACAGAAAGGTAGAGTTCTCAAGATTTTTGAATGGTCAGGTGACTCATACAAAATTAAAGCTGGGCATGTGGTACAGAAAAAAGTGAGGGAAAGAAAGAACTGAAATAAAGGAAACCATTTAGCAAACAATAACTTAGGGGACAAAAGGGATTCAAAGTAAAATAGCAGTAAAATTAGAAGAGAATGTGTTTAAAGAAAGCTCTAAAAAATTCACCAACATAAAAGTCAGCTCTGGGGGGAAAAGTGCCTTCAGATATTACTTAGTACACCTATTTCAAGAGAGGCTCAGGTACTAAAATATTTTACAAAATCAGGTCACTAATCAAGGAAGTGTTCTTTAGGAAGATTAAAAAAGAAACAACCAAAGATTTGTGACATATATTGTCCTTTGTGGAAAATGTCAGGCTCTCGTTTATATTCAGGAGGAGTAATTTCAGCAGATTTCTCTGATGCAGTCTTCTAAAATTTTGTCAAGGTGACAATACCTTGTTTATCCCCTGATTAATGTACTACTTTTAAAGAACAGCTGAGGAGATCTGATGTGTCAGTTCATTTAAATGCTGCCATTTTGCTTTTGTTGGAGGAGCAGAGCAATCACCCTCACAGCACAATAAATAAAGCTTTGGCAGTAGCTTTTGTAAATACCTGATCAATCTTCATGCCTTAGCAGACAAAGGGTGAGGGGAGAGGAAGGAGGAGGAAGAGGAGGAGCTTCTTTATTTCCATATTCTCCCCAGCTCCACTGACAGTCTGTGCAGTTTGTGATTTATGTTGTGTGCGAAGCGAGCTAGAGAATGGTTCACTTCATTTGCAGCTTAACTTCTTTGAAAACAAAAAATACGGAAAGAAACTTGAACTGTCAGAAAGTCAGGTAGATGGCCATAACTTTTATGTGAAATAATCAATTGCCTAAGTGTTAGCAAAGAAAATTATAGAATTTCTTACGTTGTCATTAGTTTAGTTTATATATGTGGTTTGATTTGGCATATGGTACCCTGGCCTTGAGGAATTTATTTTTCTTTGGAGTCTCTTACCTTGGTCAAAATCACCACTACCTATTTGTTTAGGGTTATGTTAAAGAATATATAGTCATTCTTGTTTCCTCCCCCTACTCAAAACATCTACACTATATATCCCCAGTTTTTCCTGACTACTGTCCATTCCCGTAGCCTCCACTTGACTTTGCTTTTATCAACCCTAGTCCAAATAATTTCATTAACCTTTTACATGTGTTTTTCAGTCCTGTTTTCCCTTCAAACCAATTAATTATCCACCCTGCCGTACAGGTTAGCATGTCCAAAGATAAACTGATTTATTTCATTTGAATATTTCATTTCCATCTCCTAATCTCTACTCTCACCTCTAGAATTTCTTGCAAGGATAAGAAAATATAACACCTATGCAAGATCCTTCAGGCTATTTTTCTGACAGTGTGATTTTCACAGTTGCCTCCATGGACTGCTTCCCTTTTGTAAACCTAGAAAATACATTGGATGAGGCTCAATATAAAGGAACTTCATTTAACTTTCTCATCTTCCTCACATTTAGGCATAGTGAACACTTACTCTGTTTCCATAGCACTTTTACATATTTTTATGAGAGATTTTTATTTCTTTGTAGTTATTTTATAATATGGCATCTTGTCCATGTATAAGACAGATTGTGCTTTATTCCAACATTTTATACCTGATTACCACTAATCGCTCTAAGAACTCTGGTACTATCAAAATAGAAACAATAAAAGGTACTATCAAAATGGAAACAATGAAAACTGCTGTAACTTCTCTTTTTATTTCCCAGAAAGGACATAAATATACCTCTAGGTCATCTGTGATTTATTTAGAGATCAAAAAAATTCATTACATTTATTGGGGTGACATTGGTTAATAAGATTATACAAGTTTTAAGTGTACATTTATATGATACATGATCTGTATATTGCATTGTGTGCCCACCACTCAAAGTCAAATCATCTTTTGTCACCATGCATTTGACCCTCTTTAACTCTTTACCCTTTACCCATTTTTTGTAATGTGAATTATTGATTGTCTCTTAAGATGGATTCTTTCTCTTACTACCCAGAATCCTTTTTTACTTGCTCACAGTCATTAAAGTTAACATATTAAATTTGTAAGTTCAAAGCTCTCTTCTACTAGACATCTGTGCAAGGACATGAAATCAAAATGCTGCGTACTGAACTAAGAATATACTAACAATCATAAATAGGAAACAAGGAAGGCAGAACATTGTCATGCAAAGAAGTTTAGACGTCACACTTGACTAGGCGACAAATTCATCTGTTTTTGTGACTGAGCTACCATGTAAACTTAATTTTAAAAGACAGGTGTTGGGTTTTCTGAAGAGCAGCTCTCTTTTATACTTACTACTTGGGCAATACTGCTCAAGCAATACTAATATACAATGGAGAAATTTCTATTCACAGAAATGATAAAGGCACAGAAATTTATCTTCGAGCTCTGTTGCATCTGTTGGGAATGTCTCTAACACTATTTATCCTCGAAGCATCAGTCAAGGTCACCTCCTCAACTGGGTGAGAGGCTCTGCTTGGGTATACTCCTCGGGCTTTCCATAACTCTTCCATAGCAGTTCCCATACTGTAAAGTCATATTGGTTTTGTTGCTGCTGTTGCTTTTTATCGGAACACTAATACCTGGAGGGAAGGAGCTGAATATTATTTATCTTTGTATCTCTAGCACCAAGCACTGTTTCCAGTAGTTTCATTGACAAATATTTATTGAGTACTTACTCTGGAAATGTGCTAAAATGGGTATATGGAAGAATATAAGGTTGTGTAAACACCACCTTTAAGGACTTTGATGTTTATTACAAACAATAAATGATGAACAGCAGCTGAGTTTATACATCCCTAAGGCCAAATGTGCGCAGAGAGGACAGATGCAACAGCTTCCTTAGACTAGCACTTTGAGGGTGAACATATATTAGAGTTTAATAAATACATTGTGTCTTCTAAGAAATCATCTTCATCGTATGAACCTTCTAAAGCTTTGCTGTCTTCTTTTAACACTCTGTATTCAATAGAACTTAAAATGAAGGTGAGAAATCTACAGAAAAACAAGAAAAATCTTTAAGAACTCTGTTAATCCCTAGCCTGTTTTGCTCAGTGGAGAGTGTCAGCCTATTGACTAAAAGGTCCCAGGTTCGATTCCAGTCAGGGCACATGCCCAGGTTGTGGGCTTAATCCCCAGCTCCTCTTCAGCCAAGAGAAATTCTCTGGAGAAGGGAATAGCTTTGAACCAACAGCACAGAAGTTGGAGGTTCTGGCCATTTACTCTTTAAGAAAGGATCTGGATAGAACACCAATAGCATCATCTATATGGATAAAAATGGGAAGGATACTCAAGGGAAAGAAAACAGCATATGGAAGGTATGAACGTGTAAAGCAACAGACCATATTTTGGACTCTGTAGGCATTTTATCATATAATATTTATCATATATGCAGGGCAGGGGGAAAGTAGGTTTGCATTATGAGTACACAAAACACAGTTCATTCTTGTATTAATTTTTAAATTATTGTACTATTTTCCATACAAACAACTGTAAATCTACTTTTGCCCGTCCTCTATAAATGTAATATTTACATATACATAATACAGATAACATAACATAATACTAATGTATAAAATATAATACATATATCTAATGAGAAATTTGTCTGGAACAATAAACAATATTACCAATGACCTTAAACAATAAACAAAGTTTAGACTTCAGCCTTAAGATAGCATTAACCTACTTTTTTCTTTAAATGCATGACAAAAATAGATTAAAATATTGAATAGGACAGAGTGCAATATGACCTTAAAGAACTCTCTCCTGTTTGAGAGAGGTTCATACATCATCTCTCTTGAGGATTGTTTAATATTTCATAAAATTACCTAACTGGCCTCATATTCTCTGTGAGAATAACATTAAAAACTTTTTGAAACAATATTTAGTATTATCTTTAAAAAAACTGTATTTTTTAGGAATTTTGTAAGCTGCAGAGAACAGAAAATATACACTCAACCATTTTAAAGAATAAAGAAAATATATTCACCCCCATTGTCCCTGGGAACAAGCATCCTCAGGGTTGCTGAGTCAGCTCCTTCATGTCATCAAGGTTCTTAGTTTTTTATTTACATGCCCTGCCACCCTCAATGTGTCACTGATCTTCAATATCACAATGCAGTTATCTCAATACCAGTCATAAGACAGCATTCAGTGGAAGAGGGTATTTCCTCCAATGTTCCACATTTTATTTCATTCACTGAAGAACCTCTCAATAGAATTCCCCTCCTATTTATTGGCTAGAATTGTGTTGCCTCAGTGCCAAAGCCAATTACTAACAAGAGAAATGACACCATTGGGATTGGCTTCCACCAATCACGGTTCAGTCTTTGTATTTGCATATGGTTTCAACTAATATTTAAGGTAACTCTGTGAACAAAATCTGGACTCTGTTGTAGAGACAAGAGAAAATGTTTATCAAGTAGGTAATGCAACGTGCTACTATGACATAAAAATTAAAAACAAAACTCAAAATGAATGAGATTAGGTTGGTATGACATTATAACGAATACATGTCAGTTCCTATAATCATGGCACTCTCTTCTAAACTATCTTAAAACATCTCTGTTCGGAGTAGAAACAAGTATATCTAAATTTACCATGCCGTAAACATAAAGAAATGAATTGATATCAGATAGTAGACAGTTTCATGTTCTAGATCCATGCCTCACGATAGATGTGCAGAGGAAAGACTCCCAACCATAGCATATGGCCAATAGTCTGGCAAGCATTGCCAATATACTGTCCACTTTCTGAAATAGTGAACATTATTTTCCTGGCATTTTCAAGGATAAATTAAGATATACTTCAGCCATATGTTATATAAACTCCCCTTCCAAATACTGAAACGTTCATGGAATCAAGGGACACTATTCTCATTGTAGAGATCTGGTGAGATTGTCTATAAGTAGTAATGTCCAGGGACTGAGTCCAAAATCAATGAGGGCTGTCAAACTAAAGAATATATTGAAAGGGATAGACTAAAAAGCATGATCTATGTAAGAGTAAGAATTAACGTTTATGAAATGTTGGCAGTGTGCTAATTTCTCTACTAAGTGCTTTCACTGTTTGCAAATATGATTATAATGTTCACATAGTTAGGTAAGTGTAATTTTTATACCCATTTGGCAGAGGAGAAAATTTAAATGCTGACAGATTAAATAAAATATTCTAAGTTATGCAGCCAGGAAGTGTCAGAGCCATGAGTTCAACCTGAGCAATTGGATTTCATAGACCACCAGCTGACCTGCTGTACTATTTATCTCCCAGTAATGAACCTTTTGATAGAAACTGGGAGGATTCAGAACCAGGGGTGAGCATGGAAGACGTGGGGTCTGGGAAGACTCTTGAATCCTGGGAGCTGCACAGGTAATTTCTTACTGGTTCAGCTGTACTTTATCACTGAGGATTCTAATAAGAGCAGCCTTTGCTTATTCCAAAATGTTTTTAATTGTCTAATGGACGAATCTCAAAAACCTGTGGTGGTGCTGTGTTTAGTCAGAGCACCCCCTGGACACAGCCTTCATTTTTGGCCTTACAACAATGCCATCACTAGTTGAGATCAGGAATTTAGAACAAGATATCTCTAGACCTGCATTTTCCACAGCCTGCCTGCATTCAAATGTGTAAACTATTAGTAAGATATGGGGAAGCACAGGAGTTGGTTGGAAAGTCTGTAAGGAGGACTCTCCAAAAGGTCGGGAGCCTCTAGGGGACCTTGCCAAAGGCAGCAGCCCATGCCTTGACTTTTCTAAACAAATCTGAGCCCCCCAGGCATTTACTGGAATCTCTATGTTTAGTCTTTAGACCCGACCTTGTAGAAGCATGTGCTTTCTCAAGGATACTTACCCTGCTGATTATATCTAATAGTTAATTTTAGTTCATGCTATCCTATCTAATAATAGACAAAGATGGTAATTGACTGTACCTTCGCTATGCCTCCAATAGGCTAATCAGCACAATATGCAAATTAACCGCCAACAAAGATGGCGGCTAATTTGCATACAGCAGGCAGGGCTGGACAGTGTGAGCCACCATCCCAGCCCCATGTACAGCCCTGGGCAGCAGGGCTTAGGTGGCGCGATTGCACTGCCTAAGCCCCACCCCCAGCCGGGACCCCATGACGATCCAAGAGCAGGAAATTGCCCACCACAGGCAGCACCCAGCAGGGCCTGCCCCTGGGTCGCCGTGGCGATCCAGCAATCCTTGAGAGGGAAGGTACGACCTGTAGGCAGCACCCAGGAGGGTCTGCTCCTGGGTCACCATGGCAATCCCAGAGCAGGAAAGTGCAGCCCACAGGCAGCACCCAGCAAGGCCTGCTCCTGGGTCGCTGTGGCAATCCCAGAGCAGGAAAGTGTGGAGGGCAGGAGCACCCAGGAGGGCCTGCCCCTGGGTGTCTGTGGCAATCCGGCAATCTGTGAGCAGAAAAGTGAGGCCTGCAGGCAGCACCTCATCCTGGTCACAGCTCAAGGGAGAGAACAACATGCAGTGGAGGCCAGGAGCCTGAGAGATCAACACAGAGTGGCGCCTGCTCCAAGCCTCCATGGTGTGACTGGGGGCAGGCCCCCAGCAGACACACACACACACACGGGATGCCTGCTCCGAGCCTCTGCTGCCAGACTGTGGCCGTCAGTAGGACATCCACTGAGGGCTCCTGGACAGTGAGAGGGGCAGGCTGGGCTGAGGGAACCCCACCCCCTAGTGCACGAATTTCATGCACTGGGCCTCTAGTTGTTACAATAAAAGCCTAAGGAGGCAGGCAAACAGGGCTGTTTAGTCCCTATAGCCAAGCATCACCTTAGCCCTCTCTTTCACAGAAATGTGTGTCATAGTAATCCATCCATCCATTGCTCAGGGTCTGCTGGTCAGTCCCAGCAGTAAGATTCTGTGTAAAGTGAAATCATTTACTATAAATTGTGGAGTGTGATGAGAAAGCTATTTGTCTTTCTGACATAAACTATTTTAACTACTATCAGTAGTATTGGATATCAAGTTAAAATATAGTATTGAGCATATGGAGAAATTACTGTCATCCATTTGTATTCAAACTCATAACATTCTTACTCTGTACTCATATTTTATTATGTTGGATGCTAATAATCTATATGTATAAAAGCCAAATATGAAAATTGTTCCCATGGGAGTTCAACTGGGAGACTAATTGCTTGTTATGACTTGCGCTCACCACCAGGGGACAGTGCAGAATGAAGGAAGGCCCCCGTCGGCAACCAGAAGACCCTGATTGACCCTGATCGTGTATGAATTTTGTACACCAGGCCTAGAGAGCCTACCCGTGTATGAATTTCATGCACCAGGCCTCTAGTATAAAATAAAATAAAATATAAGTTTTGCTTTAAGTGATTACAGTCTTTTATGGAGAGACACAATAGAGTTATAGATGGAATGCGTAAGTTAAATAGTAAAGAGACTGAGAAATTTTCTCTTTAAAGCGACATAGAGAAGAATAGAATGCTCTGTAGGGTCTATTTGAGAGACTGAAATAGGACATTATTTTCATGGTTGTCACACACATCTGTAAAACCCAAGCTATGACATTGCCTTGAGAATTGTATGGCAGGCAAAGACTATGAAAGAGCTAATGAAATTGTTAATCAAAATCTATGTATAAAAGAAAACAGAAACTGTTAGTAGAGGCCAGAAAATAAGTGAGGAAATGCTACTGGAATTTAGAAAAAATCATAAGCCATGAGTGTAGTAGCAAAAAAAAAGCCAAAAGGCCAATTTTAGAAATAGAAATTGAAATAAAAAACATATGTAATTATGGACATACTAAGGAGATTTCTAGATGAAATGTTTGAACGTCTTTTAATGGCATATGATAAATACAGAATGTGAATCAGGCTGGTGTGGTTCAGTGGTTGAGCATCGACCTATGAACCAGGAGGTCACACTTTGATTCCCTGTCAGGGCATATGCCCAGGTTGTGGACTTGATCCCTGGTATGGGCATGCAGGAGGAAAATAATATACATTTAAAGAAATACATAAAATTTATTGGATGATTTTACTTATTACTGTTTCCCATTTTATTTTCATTTTTTGTACTGTTCAGTATTTTGGCTTTCTTAATACTTTTTTTAAATTATGATTTTGATGCATCACGTGAGAAGATTAGATAAACATTACCTTTGCTTTGTCTAGCCCTAGCTAGTTTGGCCCAGTAGACAGAGCCTCAGCTCATGGACTGAAGGGTCCTGGGTTTGATTCCAGTCAAGGGCATGTACTTTGTTTGCAGGCTCAATGCCTGCCCCTGGTTAGGTCACATGTGGGAGGCAACCAATCAATGGACACATGGGTGTTTCTCTTTCTCTGTCTCTTTCCCTCCCTTCCACACAAAACCAACAAAACAAACAACCCAAAACAAACAATCAAAAAAACAAAGCAAAAAAAAACAGTGGAAAGCCTCAGGTGAAGATTAACAAAACACACACACACACACACACACACACACACACACACACACACAAAAGATTGCTTTGTCTATTTGGAGTTTTTGTGATTTCATATGAATTGATTTTTCTATATCTTTAAAATATGCCATTGGAATTTTGATAAGGATTACATTAAATCTGTAGGTGGCTTTGGGCAGTATGGGCATTTTAACAACAGTAATTCTTCTTCACCAAGAATTCTTCTGATCCAAGAATGTTGGTTCTTTCTTCTGCTCGGTCAAATCAGCAATTGAAGCTCTATTATAATTTTTATTTCAGTAATTGTATTCTTCAGTTCTAGGATTTCTATTTTCATGTATGGTTTTTATTTCTTTGTTAAACTACTAATTTTATTTTTGCACTGTTTTTCTAACTCTGTTTAGTCATCTGTCTGTGTGTTCTTGTAGTTATCTGAATTTCTTTGAAAGGATTCATCTGGCCCTAGATGGTTTTGCTCAGTGGATAGAGCATTAGTTTGCAGACTGTAGGGTCTCAGGTTTGATTCCAGTCAAGGGCGCATGCCCGGGTTGTGGGCTTGATCCCTAGTAGGGGAAGTGCAGGAGGCAGCCAATCAATGATTCTCTCTCGTCATTGATGTTTCTATCTCTCTTTCCCTCTCCCTTCCTCTCTGAAATGAATAAATATATATTTGAAAAAAATATATATTCATCTGCATCCTACCTCAGAGAGTTCACAGATTTTTATTTCCTTAGGGTCACTTACAGAGCTTCATGAGTTCCCTTTGGTGGTGTCCTGTTTACCTAATTCCTTGTGATTCTTGAATGCTTGTGGTTGGTATCTATTCACTAAAGTAGGTGGTCTCCTCTTTCAGACTTTATAGGTTCATGTCAGCAGGACAAGGGTTTTACTAGTCAACTCAGCTTGGGGTGCTGGTAGTGTCCATGGGAAGGCGGGGATTATTATCAGGACCTCTAATTGGGTGAGACCACTGCTTGTGCTCTGAGGTAGGGAAGGATGTCGCTAGCTGGGCTCTCTAGTTGGGTGGGCCTAATAGCTGAGCTCCACAGTCAATTAGGGCCACTCATCAGGCAGGCTGTTGGTTGTCCTTCACCATCAGGTGGGGCCAGTGGCTGGGCTCTGCCATCACCTGGTTAGTTGGGGCCTCAGGCTGTGCTTTCTGACTTAGATGGTACTACTGGCTAACTCTGCTGAGGCAGAGCCACAGGCAATATTTTGCAGTCAGATGGGGCCTAAGGCTATGCCCCAAAATTGAGCAGGGCTTCAGGCTGGGCTTCACCATTACATAGGCTATTCTTTGCTGTTGGGCCAGGTTGCTGGGCTTTCTGGTTGACCTAGGCTGCCAACTATATAGTTGGGTGAGGTTAGGGACTGTGCTCTATGGTCCTGTGAGGTTGCCATCTGAACTCTCTGGTCAGGTGGGGCTGCAGGCTATGTTCCACCATTGGGTGGGGTCACTGCATGGACTCCTTGCCTAGATGGGGCTAAGGGCTATGTTCAGCACTCAGGCAGGGCCATAGGCTGGGCTCCAGTGCTGGGCAGGGTTGTAGGTTGGGCTTTGCAATGGGTAGTAGTAGCACCATTGCCTGGGCTTGGAGGCTGCCCAGGGTCTCTGTTCAGGCTCTCTGTTATGTGGGTCCAGAAACTGTGCTAAAGAGTTGGACATGGCTGCTGGCTTGGCTCCCTGCCTGAGCAGGGCTGTAGGATGGGTTCTCTGGGCAGACTTCTTGTTGAAGGACTGGAGGCTATGATGGGGCTTCAATTTTACTCCCTGGTCCAGGCCAGCCATAGGAGCTAAAAGAGAAACATTATAGTAGCTGGGGGGCGGGGGGAGATTCTTACTCTCTGAGCATTCACTCTCTCTAGGATTACTGGGAATTTGGCGGAATGTTGCAAATAGGAATATAGCCATAAATGTGCAGAGAACATCATGTGAAAATGTCTGTTGCCCTAGCCGGTTTGGCTAAGTAGATAGAAGCAGCAGTTCTCAACCTGTGGGTCACGACCCCTTTGGCGGTCGAACGACCCTTTCACAGGGGTCGCCTAAGACCACCCTGCATATCAGATATTTACATTACGATTCATAACAGTAGCAATATTACAGTTATGAAGTGCAATGAAAATAATTTTATGGTTGGGTCACAACATGAGGAAGTGTATTTAAAGGGCCAGAAGGTTGAGAACCACTGAGATAGAGCATCAGCCTGTGGACTAACGGGTCCCAGGTTCGATTCTAGTCAAGGGCACATACCCAGGTTGCGGGCTCAATCCCCAGTAGGGGGTATGCAGGAGGCAGCCAATCAATGATTTGCTCTCATCATTGATGTTTCTCTCTCCCTCTCCCTCTCCTTTCCTCTCTGAAGTCAATATAAATATATTAAAACAATAAAAAATAAAATGTCTATCATTTTAATTTGTAATAAAAAAATTAGAAACCATCTAAAGAGCCATTAATAGAGAATTTGTTAGACACAACAAGACTCATACATTCCTATAATGAAATTTTGTTTTTGGTTATTTTAATAAATGAAGTAAATTTATTAAATGAGAGTGATATAACAGTAATAATTATATTGATACCTCAATTACACTGGTTGCCTTCCAAATGCTAGTCAGTGTGGCAAATTATTGACATATTGTACTTAATCCTCACAATAACTGTCTGTGGTAGATGCAATCTCCATTTAATAGATAGGCAAGGGTTAGACAGGTTAAATAATTTACCCAATGTAGCATGGTGCTGCTTGGAGATGGTATGTATATTCAGATAGTCCAATTGCAAATATCATGTACTTCACTGGTACTGATTGGATAGATGCAACAACCCATAATAATTTAAGAACGCAACAAATTAAAAGCAACTCTGTATGTTGTGAGCTCACTTTGGGAAAAAGTGTGTGTGTGTGTGTGTGTGTGTGTGTGTGTGTGTGTGTGTGTGTTTAAAAGGTGGGAACATATGTAGCACAGCAGGTGGAAATAGAGAGAACAAAAATTACTGAGACTTTGCTAATCGTAGAATAGAAATATAATTTCATATCCTTTTTTCCTATCAGGAAAAAATCACACACAGATACTCTCAGAAAGAAGTGAAAGGAGAGCTTGAAGATACAAGCGGGCAGGTGACAGTTCATTTGTGCACAGGGCACTTCTCTGCTTTGCAGTCCTGGAAGGGCTTCCCCAATCCGATCACCCTGGTGTGTGACAGATCTGCTGTCATGAGTTGCTTCTAGAAAAATTACATTTGGTTCTGAACAGGAGGCAGAGAGAGACATTGAGATTGCAGAATTGGTAATGACTAGTTTAGAAGGGCCGAGAAAATTTGTTTTATCTGACAGGAAAGAGAACAGTGGGGTGGGGAGAGTGGAAGCTTATTTCCTATCTATCTATCTATCTATCTATCTATCTATCTATCTATCTATCTATCTATCATCTATCTATCATCTATCTATCTATCTATCTATCTATCATCTATCTATCTATCATCTATCTATCTATCTATCTATCTATCTATCTATCTATCTATCATCTATCTATCACCTATCTCTATCTCTCTCTCTCTCTCTCTCTCTCTCTCTCTCTCTCTCTCTCTCTCTCTCTCTCACACACACACACACACACACACACACACACACACACACACACAGTGGTGGTGGTGGGGAAGAGATGGAGGAATGTACGGCCCTGGCCTCACGGAGAATAGAGTACTCACAATTCAAAGTGCTCATTAAGCTGCTGCAGTAAGAAGGGCTTGGGAACTCCTCACATGAGGAGGCAGCAGGATACTGACAGTAACCGTCAGCGGATGGATGGAAGCATTCAGCTACTGGGAAGCAGCCGAGTCCTTGAAAAGAGGTTCATGATTAGAGCCCAGCAGTTCTGACACACGGCAGTCAGCTGGAGGGAAACAGCGAAGTCGGGGGATAATGAACTTGTCAAAGGAATAAAAACCAAGTATACATTCAGGTAGAGCTGAGGCATAAGCTTTCAGGAAGGAAAAAGCAATTAACTAAACTAATTGCAGAACAGCACTGTTTTCACTTGATCCAACTATTTGAGGTGAAGAAATATTCCATTTTTGAGGGAGTAAAAATAAAACTATTTATGGGAATTAAAGTACCCCAAAGAAAACTACCCTCTGATTAGAGATGAGGAGTAACTCCTTCACTGGAAATATAAGTGATGAAATATTCTAAAGTAATTTTTTTTCAATACTGAATTACCTATTCTGCAGTTTTAGGTCAGATATGTTTGTTGTCTAATGGTTCAATTCAAAACCTATTTTTGACAAAGAAAGAAAAATATGTTTTGACAATGCAAAGAAATCATTACTATACAGCTGAGCTATTACAATGACCACCAACTCATACTAGTCCTTAAAACTTATTGAGTGTTTATAATTTCACAAGAAATATTCTAAGTGCTGTATTCACATCTATTCATTTAGTCCTCACAAAAAAAAATTTTAAAGGTAAGATTAGCTCCTGTCTGAAGAGAAAACACTGGGACACATGTTAGTTAAGTAATTTATCCAAGATCACACAGCTCGTACATATTGAAGCCATGATTTTGACCTGCACAGTCTGGCCCCAGGATCTGGGCTCTGAGTCACTATCCTGGATGGTCCCATTACCTCAGAGGTAAAATTAATAGAGAATTAGGTGTTACCAACATACACTGGTCTCCTGATAATAGCCAAAGACTAGAAATAGCTCTAAAATAAATAACTGTGATAGTGTAAAATACATCCACAAATTCTTTACTGTCTCCTTTCATCACATCTTAGAGTGTGGGCTGGCTTCAGTCATCTGCTTCTTCCGAGAAGATACAAGAAGAGGAAGTGACCATGTGAGGCGTGGGAGACTGGGTCTTCAGAGACAGTGTGGCTCTGCCTTCCTCGCTCTTGGATCCTTCTCTTTCTGGGGGAAGCCCGATGAAATGTTTTGAGGACATTCAAGCAGGCTATGGAGAGGCTCCTGTGTGAGGACACCTGAGACCTCTGCCAGCAGCCACGTAACTAAATCACCTTGGAAGAAGTTTCTCCAGCCCCAGCGAACCCTTCAGGTGGCCAAAACCCACTCCACCTTTCTGACTGCAACTTCATGGCACACCATCTTGCTAATCTGCTCTGTATCCCTGAACTACAGAAACTGTGAGCCAATGAATGTTTATGGTTTTTAACCACTAAGGTTTGTGATAAATTGCCATGCAATTTGCAACGGCGACAGTACTTATGAAAAAAGTATTTTGAAGTCATTTGTTTTTTTAGTCACAAAATGTATAATGAAATGAATTATATGCTAGTTGTTCATAAACTAAAATCTGTGAATTCAGACATTTTACTTACAAAATAAATCAGAATGCTAGGAAATTCAGGAATACATTTTACAAAAAGAGGCATAATAAACATTATTTGATGAAAACATTTCATTTAAATTACTTATAAAAGAAAATACTTCTCTAAATTATAGTATACGTTTATCTTTTGTTTCCATGTGGATTTTAATTTTTTTAAAAAAAAAGAGTGAGTTGCTGTTTTATGTTTTTCAGTCACACATAATTCTACTAGGATGAAGATTCTGCATATTGATTTATAGCAATCTAGATGGTAGATGTCTAGCTTTGTTTTTTATTTATAGAGTTTATTCTCACCTGCATATTTTTCTGAGGTATTCTATTGGGACCTGCTTGCTTACTGTTATTTGCATTGTATTTCTCTCTCAGGAAAGAAAGTACTGAACAAACTTTGAATTACCTTTACAGCTGCCTGGCACTCAGCCCCTTAAGGGACACTCGTCTTAACCCATAGTTTAGAACTAAAGGCTGACTTACTGAGAAAATAAATGCCCGAGATGAGACAATTTAGATCTCCACATTGGTAGGTCGAATGAAATTAAAAGCCAAATATACTGTTACATCTGCGAACAGAGGGGTTGAGGCCAAAATGGCATCAGTGAGCAAGAGTAGGGAGAGAAGGATATTTATGTGCAGGTCAGGGCCACTGGTTGGACCAGGTGCAGGCAATAAGCCAGGTGTAGGCAGTTTACTGGAGACCGGAAGCCGTTAGTCATGTCCTGTGAAACTTGCAATGAGAATAATAGGAAAACTGCTGAGAGGGCTAGAGCCCCAAGCAGGGCGTAATAGAAAAGTACTGAGTGCAGGGGAAAGGTAGAGAATATGCCAAACACACATTTCCACTGGACACTTGTTGCCCAAATATAAAATTAGCCACCTTAAACTTTTCAGGAATGCCACATTCTTGGAAGGAGACCAAGTTCCAAATTTTATGCAGTATTCGGAGTGCTTGCCATATAATAGACATTCAAGGAATAAATTGTTGAACTTACAATGAATCATTTCTTTGTTTTCCCACATTCCTGCAAGAGTAGTTTCTATTCCTGTATTAATTTTAGAAGTAAAGGAACTGAGTTATAGAAAAGTTGTTTTGCCCAAGGACAGATAACTAGTAAGTAGAGGACTGTAGAATTAAAGAGAAATTTTTGTGAGGAGGGGGGTGTCAAAAATTACTGTGACTTTCATTATCATTATTTGAAAAAATTATTCTTTTGGAAGAACATTTTGCATCATGAGAACTGCTTTCTTGAATGTTCTTATACATTTTAAATGTCCATAATAGATGCTTGCCTACATACTGTATTCCTCAGGAAAGGAAGCCCGCAGAGCCAGTACCCCGTGGAAGCTTGAAGAGAAGGGTGCCCAGGCTGGTGTGGTTCAGTTGGTTGGAGCATTGTCCCACACAGCAAAAGGTGACAGGTTCGATTCCCAAAAGGACACATACCCAGGTTCCAGGTCTGACCCCTGGTCAGGGCATGTTCAGGAGGCAACTGATAGGTGCATGCTCTCTCTCATCAATTTAAAAAACAAAAACAAAAGCGAAGGAGAGAGCTTCAGGCTCTAATTCTGTCCCCCCACGCCATTCCACCCTGCCCCATCGACTTTCTAGACCCTGTGCAGCCCACATAACCTCTCTGCATCTCCGTTTTCATTATATGTAGTATTAGGATGCTAGTAAGTATGAGCTGCCTTATAGGATTTCTGCGAGGGGCAATGGGTAGAAGTCCTTGAAAGACTTCTGCAAACACAAATATTAAGCTCCAGCTAGATATTGAAGTTTCTTGTTCTTTGTCTGGCATTGCTGTGGCCTACATGATTTTGGATTTTAAAAAGCTGAGTTTCTTTTCAAAGAAAGTGTTGCTTTCTTATAAATATACAGCATGACAAACAGATGTGTTAAGGAGGACTGCATTTAAATATCATCATCATAGGAAAAATTATGATAGCATTAAACACAAGCCTGTGTCTATGTTTTTTGGTGTGTTGATTTTAAGATACTTGTACAATAGGTGTCAAATTAACACATACAACCAGGCCATTGCTATGATAACATGGTGTTTTTCTGTGAATGAAGAATAGCAGGTTATAATCTCTTACTAATTATGTCTAAGGATTATATAGCTACCCTGGGGCCACAGTATTTTACCCTGTTTGGCAAATTACTTATCTATTGTGCTAGAAATGCTAGGAAACTCCCCTGCTGGTGAGCCTAGGGAGACCTTAATTAAAGTCAATTGAGCTTGTCTGTGAGTCTTTGATACTAAAGGAAATATACTGATGAGTTCCCTTTGGAGGCTGTATCTATGCTGCTTCCCACTGCCATTTCAGTATTAAATTTTTTTTGATGTTCAAGGAAGCCACCGGTGCCTTCTTTCGATGGTCTGTCCATCGTAATATTTCTTTCAGTAACTAAGAAACTCAAGCAGTTTGGAGAGAAAAAAACTAAGTGAGCCTAAGCATAAGTAGTCTTTGGAGGCTTCAGTTTGAGCTGCTTTATTTTTGCATTGCCTTTTCTCCTTCCCTTTGAAACACGGCAAAAAACCGAAATTCAAATTTTTCCCAAGTCCCCAATGTAGCTACTCTGTGAAGAGCGAATTTTGGCAGGGACAAGGAGGAAGTGAGGAGACCATGTGGGGGGATGCTGGAAGTCCTCTGGATGAGACGTGATGGAGGCTTGTCCTGGGCTAGAAAATGTCCTCAAGCCTTTTTTATTTGATGCTCATCATTTACAAGATGTGGGAAAATTTGCAAGACATTTTATCTTCCTAAAATAAAAGGATTAAAATGTCATTTCTTAATGATTTTATAGTTTGAAGACTTTAATTTATTAATTCATCTAACAAATAGTTGTCGGGAACTTATTGGGTGTCAGCTATTTTGTTAATCATAGGGGATACAGTAGTGAACAAAACAGATACTTTCCTGGTCCTCATGGATCTTACACTTTAACATGGGATACAGATATTAGACAATTAAACTAAAAGATGTAAAATCTGTAGTCGTGGTAAGTGTTCTATAGCAGTGGTTCTCAACCTGTGGGTCGTGACCCCTTTGGCGGTCAAACGACCCTTTCACAGGGGTTGCCTGAGACCATCCTGCATGTCAGATATTTACATTACGATTCATAACAGTAGCAACATCGCAGTTATGAATTAGCAACAAAAATAATTTTATGGTTGGGTCACAACATGAGGAATGGTATTTAAAGGGCCAGAAGGTTGAAAACCACGTTCTATAGGAAAAGAACAGATAAAGTAACATAAGGAGTCTATTCAAGAATGAGTTCTCCACAAGGGCCTATTTAAAGAAATGATATTTGATACAAACATAGAAAGTGAGAAGAAGCAGCCCAGAAAGGGAGCCGTGTATGCAAAAGTTAAAGGATGCGGAGGAGTCAGTTTATCAGAGAAAGAAAAAGAATGTCAGGGTGTCTGGGGCAGAATGAATTTAGGGAAGAGCAAGAAGTGAAGATGGAGTCCAATTAGACCCAGATTATGCAGGTACTGGTATGATAAGAAATTTGGATTTTTTTTTTATATCACGTGCAATGGAAACTCATTGAAAGGTTTTGAATGTGATCTTACATGTTTAGAATATTACTCTGGCTACTTTTTAGAGAATGGATTTTTGCAAGAAAAGAATGAAAAGGTTATAGAAGGGGTCTGGGAAAGATCTGATGATGACGTGTACTAGAGTCATGGTGGCTGCATGGGAGAGGAAGCACATTATTTACTAAGTAAATGAGCTTTCTGGCTTAAAGAACTAGAGTTTAAAAATTTGGTTGTTTTGTCTATAAGTATATTGGGGGAAATCGGAGAAAAGCTATTGTGTGTTGGAGGGGGGAATTGATAATTAAATGTTCAGTTTTGCATATTACATATGTGATGCCTTGGGGGCATCTCTGTGGAAATTTCAAAGGCAAATTTGATATACAAGTTTAGAACTCAAGTAAGAGATTGGGTAGAGATGTAAACTTGGGAGTCATCTCATAGAGGTGCTCTGTGAAACTCAACGCAAAATAATGACATTGTGCAGGATTGGGTACAGAGAGAGAAGTGAAGAGGTATAGGGAATAGCTGAGTAAATTGATGATTTTGGTCTTAGAAGAAGAATGAGAAAGGAAGAAAAGAAGCCAAGAATTTGTCACACAAAGAGAGGCCACAAGCTAGGAGAATGTCATAAGATGTAATTAAGAAAGAAATATGTGTGGGGCGCTGCTACAGTGTTTTGGACAGGTTCAAGCCTCGGACTAATGAAAGGACAGAGTCCTCTCATTGCCACGTGCAAGTCCCAGCTGGGAGGGCAGGGCCCTCCCAGCACAATCATAGCCAACAGTTATAGTTGTAAGCTTGAACCTATGGTCCAAACACGTGGCCCCACATGCCTTGTGCTAGAGTTCAGGTGCATGTAGTTGAGTAGGGTTGAAACTCAGGAGAATGCTGTAAACAACTTGATCACGCCCCTACTTTGCCTCGTGGCATCTGCTATAAAATAAAGACATGGCTTGTGGGCGCTGGCGTTGTCTCCTCATCAGTGAGCAGCATCCCACCGAGACCCAGCTTTCGTTCTCTTGTCTGTCTTTCTCAGTCCTTTCACACACCCCCGCCCCACTCGGGATCACCTTTGGCCGTAACAAATATGTATGTAATGTTTCAAGGAGAGACCTGGCCAAGGTAAGCACTAAAAATATGCTTTAGGTTTGAGGACACCATGGCTGTGTTTGGCCAGATATGTTACAATGGATTTATAGGGACAAACTTTATAATGGAAGGTAAAGAGATGAAGAAAGCAGGTACCAGACTACTCACTTTTGCTTCTAATAACTTTCTGTTCCCAGTACCCTATTTTCTCAAAATTCTTTTGCTTCCTGCATGAATCATTGCAATGTATGAAATGATCCCTATCCTCCTCACATCCCTACTTAGAGATGCCTAAGAGATTAGAGTCCTTTTCTTCTATTTACTTTTGTTGCATATGTAATTTTTAATTCTTTTTCTCCTCATCGATAGGGTGAGAAGCAAAAGACCAGGCTAAGGATACAATGCTCTGTCACAGGACATCTATGTGACATGCTCTGTCACAAGGTAATGTGTATGGGGAACACAGAAATATGCCACCCTCCAAGAAAGGACGTGTTCAGCAGAGGGAAGTTGAGTCAGTAGACAACTCTGGCTGTCAGCCATTCAAGGAAGGCCTCACTCCACACAACTGCCTCATCAGAGGTCAGGCCTTCAGCCAGTGACTGGCTGAGGTGTGGACAGAAAGGACCTGAAACAGGACAACTATTTGGATTTAAAATAGGACAACTCTTATGGGCAACTTTTGTTTCAGAACTTCTCACTGGTTTGGCTGATCTTGAGGGATTTGCATGGTAGTTTTCCCATTCTTGCTTCCCCATCCCCTACTTTCCTTTCTCAAGATGTTTCCTCTTGCTCCCCAATAAATATCTTTCACCCCAAACTTGTCAGTATCTACTAATAGGGAACAGTATATGTGTAGAGGGTGGTGTTTGCACCCTCTAATGATTTTGTTTCTTCAAATGAATTAAAATATACTCAAAGAAGGAAGGAAATAATTTTTTGGACACTAGATATTTCTGTTTAGTTTTTTTTTTCCTTTGTCCATTGTTTACATATTTAAGTTTATACTGTATCTGTGCATTCATATACAGTATAATTAAATATCCTCATTTATCACCCAGGATCATAGCATAAATGCTTAACACATTTCTTACACACTTGGATGTAAACGTGTTAATTGATTGTGGAAGTTTCTGGGTGCCAAGTCCAAGCTTAATTAACACTTTATAATAAATCTGGAGCAAGGAATACAATGTGAAATATAAAGCTATTTAATAGAGCTCTTCTTCAAACAGACAGAAGACATTAGTAGATTTCAAACATATAAGTGCCAAGAAGAAAAAGTGAGAGAATTTCAGTGAGACAAAGTAAACTGATGCACCTGGAAATAATTGCTTCCAATTTCTCAACCCATCAGTCAGAGTGATCTAGTTAAAATGTAATTCAAATCGTATCATTTGGCTACTCTAAGTCTCCAGCTAGCTACCCAAGTCATTCAGAATAAATTCAATCCTAATATATAAAAGCCTAAGTGACCATTACAACGGAACCACTGAACTGACCGGTCACTATGACACGCATTGACCACCAGGGGGCAGATGCTCAATGCAGGAGCTGCCCCTGGTGGTCAGTGTGCTCCCACAGCGGGAGTGCCACTCAGCCAGAAGCCTGGCTCACAGCTGGCAAGCACAGCAGCAGTGGTGGGAGCCTCCCCCGCCTCTGCGGCAGCACTAAGGAGCGAGCAGTTAGGAGCGAGTGGCGAGCATTTCGGAGTGCGGAGCCTGGCTCAGGCTTCTCCCCAGCCACCTGACTCTTCATGCACTGCTACATCCCTTGGGGGATGTCAGACTGCCGGTGTCAGCCCGATCCAGGCCGTTGGGGATAGGGCAGAAACCTGCAGTCCAACATCCCCCGAGGGTCCAGGATTGCGAGAGGGCACATTCCAGGCTGAGGGACCCCAACCGGTACACGAATCGTGCACTGGGCCTCTAGTATCCTTACAATGGCCTACAAGACCCACTATTATCTGGCTTCTGATTACTTCTCTTATATCATCTCTTCCTACTTTCCACACTGCACCATATTCACTAGTCTTGCTGATGGTCAAACATATATGCACATTCCCACTGCTGGGCCTTTGCACTGGCTGCTTCCTCTGTGTGGTATGTTCTCCCCCAGTGATGTCTGCATGGCTCATGACCTCCTCTCTTTCAAACCTCATGTCATTGAGGCTTTTCCCTGCAAACTTAACATTGCAATTTCTACCTGCCATTCCATGTTCCATTTCACTCTAAATTGTTTTCAGGGCTACCCACTATCCTCTCTAACTTGCAACTCCTCGAGCCCACCACTAGAATATGAGAGCAGATAATTTGGTCCATTTTTTGACAATTTTCATTTGTTTTTTATTGAGTATTTTTCTCTTTATTGTTAAAAGTATTATAGATGTCCCCCTTCTTCCCCTTTGACCACCCACCTTCTCCATCCCCTCTCCCCTCCCCAGGTCTTTACCCCGCTATTGTCTGTGTCCATGGGTTATGCATATGTGCATATAAGTTCTTTAGTTAATCTCTTCTCTTCCCCAATTGTCCATTTTGTTATGTGCTACATCCTTGAACCTAAACAAATGTCTGACACATAGTAGGTATCCAATAAATATTTTTTGATGATTGAATAAATTTACACTATTAGCATAAAAATGCAACTCTTTTGTCTTTAGCAGCTTTAAAATAGCAACAATCTAAATTCCCTCAAATGAGGATTTGTCTGGAGGAACTCTAATCAGTAGCATTCTGATTTCTAGATGGGTATCTTTTTAAAAAAATGTGATTTATAGAGCCAATCTGAAAATAGTGCATACTTCTAGAATTTAGGTATTAAAGTATTTTTTATATAAAACTAGAGGCCTGGTGCACAAAAATCCGTGCACTCGGGGGTGGGTCCCTCAGCCCGGCTTGCACCTTCTTGTCTTCTGGCTGAGCAGCCCTTACCCTGTGGGAACGCACTGACCACCAGGGGGAAGCTCCTGCATTGAGTGTCTGCCCCCTGGTGGTCAGTGCGCATCATGCAACCGCTCATTCTGCCATTTGGTTAATTTGTATATTAGGCTTTTATTATATAGAATTATATAGGATACTGTAATATGCCCCATTCTTCTTAACACTTTTTAACTTAAAAGTGTTAGCATTTTTAAGAAAATACACGTAAGTAAATTCATTAGAACCTTCATTAAAGGAATGTGGTCAATAGGCCTTGATTAATGAAGTGTCCTTGTGCTAGAGAGGGTGTGAAACAATTTTCTAAGGAGGGTCTTGATTTTTGTATGCAGGTTCTACATCCAAGAAAATGTGGAGAATCTTGAATCAGAAATTCAATCTTGTCAGGCTCCTTAGCTTTTCTCGGAGATAGGTAGTATTATATCAACATTGGTTGTCTTTAAAGCTTATGAACTTTTATTTTACTGGTAACTCAAAATATACATATTCTAGAATAATATGTTCCCCAATATATTATATAACTCTCTACTAACAGATATTTATCAAGACTGAGCTCAGTACACAGCTAGTTAGGGTCAGTGGTTGAGCATCCATCCATGCACCAAGAGGTTGCTGGTTCGATTCCCTGTCAAGGCACATGCCCGGATTGCAGGCTCAATCCCTGTTAGGGACATTGCAGGAGACAACCAATTGATATTTCTCTCTCATTGATGTTTCTATCTTGCTCTCACCCTCCCTTCTTTTCTCTCTAAAAATCAATTTTATAACCCTATGATTTTTGCTTCTAAAATTAATCTCTGTTCTCTTATTTCATTTACATATTATTGTAAACTACCTGTATCTTTCTGGACAAAAGTAATAAATGTGCAAACAAACACAAACATCTTTCATTTACTTGAAAAGAAATGGGACTTTTATTTCAAGTAATTTCTGCTTTTAAAAAGATCATTTTAGATTAAACTCTCTTGAGGAGAACAGGGACAATGTTTTCTCACTTTTTGCTGAGGTGAATTTTTCTTTAATCCCCACCTGGCTGTGTGAAGTGCAAGCTGACTGCTATATTTATCACTAGAATTGTTTATAAAAAGTTTCAAATAAGTAAGTAGGGTGTTGGCTTCCCCTGAGTGCTGAGGACTGGGAAGGGTGGGACTCAGCTTCAAAGAACATCAAAACCTGAGTGGTATCTCAGGGAGCTGTCAGCACACACCCTGAGGGAGCATCAGGTGGTAGCAAGATGGCAGAGCAAAAAGTCAGGAATCCTGCATTCAAGGTGTTGTCGGGAGGAGTGCAATCTGTACTCACTCTTATAATGGCTCATTTGTAAATCATTTAATTATAACAAACGCCTATAAAATAGAGATATTTCTGTATTCTCTGGCTCAACGAATTCTGGACCTGATGAAATATATGGTAGAAAGAGCATGTGATGGTGAAGCCAGGAGAAACTAATTTGAATTCCAACACTGTCCCTTACTAATTGTGACACTGGAGACATTATTTAGCCTTGGGAACCAACTGTACTTTCTAAAGCTAATGAAATTTCCTTTCCTAGTTAGTAATAGAGTGTAAGACCTACCTGCCAAAGCTGTTAGGAAGATTGAATGAGCTAATGCACTGAAAGAGCTATGAAAACTATAAATCCTATACACATTTTTCATTTAAGGAGCCAGGCTAGGAGGCAGAGAGAAGCTTAGATGCTTTCCATAGACACAGCTGTAAGAGCCTATTGGCATGTTAAATGAGTTCAGTGAGGGGGAAAGAGGAGCTCACAGGGTTCCTCCAACAACAGAATCCAAACCAAAATAGGCAGCGGTGCTTTAGTGCCACCTACCAAAGTGAAGCGGATCCCAGCAGGGCACCAATTACGCTCCATTAGCATCCTCATGCCCTTCCTAAATTGTTGTATCGGCTTGACAAGTTCTTGGTATGTTGGCATATTATAATAAAATTTTATTACATTAGTGTCCATGAATTTTTCACAAAGAAAATCATTTTACTGTTCTAATTATAAGAGCTTTACTTATATTCCTAATGTTAATAAAATCAGTATGTATATCTTTTTCAAGATGCATGGATATGTTTGGATGGATAGATAGATAGATAGATAGATAGATGATAGAGGATATAATTTTTCAGTTTGGAACTCTACTATGTGCAGCAGATATCATCAGCGAACAGCAATATCTAGTTGTCTTTCTCTACAGAAGATTGTACAAAGAGTCCCTGTGTTCTATGTTCTACTTTCCAATTTTTCAAACGTTTATATTATTTCCAATAGTAATATAGTCAATATATGGTGCAATAGAATATAAAGCACTTTTTACAAATATTATCTGCACCTTGACAACTACATGCATTTCTGATTGCTGCACCTCAAGAGTAAAATTTAGATTAAAAACATTCCAAATGAAAAAATTAATATCACACGACAGTAGAATATTACTTCCCAATGCATAAAACCCTATATTTTGTTCATATAGTGGTCTTTTCTCTATGATTCTTCAGATACTTTTTCATTTATTAATGAATATTTTTGAACATTTATCATGTACCAGGGACTGGTAAGCCGGCCTGACACATATAGTTGTGCTTAAATTTTTTATTTTATTTTTTTTAACTAGAAAGTCAACTTGAGAGATAATGTTACCCTTGCATTTGGTATATTAATTTAAGAAATACATAAATATAACTCAACTGCTTTTTTAATAAAATATGATCATGGACACCTGTGATTAGAGAATTGTCCTGTGTACCAAAGGGTCTCAGGTTCAATTCCCAGTGAGGACAGATTCAATTGCAGGTTCAATCCCTCATTGATCCCTGGTCGATCCCTCTCAATCTCTAGGCCAGCCGATCAATGTTTCTCTCTCATACTGATATCTCTCTCTCTCTCTCTCTCTCTCTCTCTCTCTCTCTCTCTCTCTCCCCTCCCTCCCTCTCTCCCTCCCTCCTTCCCTCTTCTTCTCCCTTCCTCTCTCTCTTTAAAAAACAATACATATACACAAAATTTACAGTTAATATGCATTTATCTCCATCTATCCATAAAGAGAATAAACAAATAATAAAATGAATAACAAAGTGGGACATAGTTACAGATGCAGCAGAAATGTTAAAAATGATACCAGAGAAGATACCAGTTTATTTAATAGACTAGACCGCTTTGGATATAAGCAGAAATGAACTTCTTTTGTTCCTTACACTTCCCTTATAAGATATAGTAAGAAAATATTCTGTCTTCCCATTGGATGAAACCTCTAGCAAGTCTATAGTTTTTCTGGTCTCTTACAAAATAAAAATAAATAAATAAAATGTATTTACATTTAGTAATAAAAGTACAGTTCAGGTTAATATTGATGCTCTGGACTTCTCAAAATATTTCCTTCTTCTTCCAATTCAGACCCAGTCAGTCTTCAGTGAGGGTGGGAGTGGTGGATGGATGGTTGTCTTCTCTCTTCCCTGCTCCACTTTTCCCACACTGGGAAGGCATTAGGGTAGAAGAGACTAAGAGAGAACAAGAAATGCCGATGTGACTAACATTTCACTCTGGATATGGCAGAGGCACCCTTATTTGTATTTATTTTATGAGCACTTGTATGTTTTTCTCAGACATTCCCCACCGGGGATCCCCTGATAGAGGATACCCCTGAGGTCTGGCCAGTTATAACTTCCCTTCAGCCCTTGAGTTTCTAGCTGGGTCACATTGTCCCCCCACATGGTCCTCTTGGATTGAATCCCCTTTGAGATGATGCTTGGCTGACTCCAAACCACCTCTTGTTTTTATTTTTATATATATATATATATATATATATATATATATATATATATATATATATATTGATTTCAGAGAGGAATGGAGAGGGAAAGAGAGATAGAAACAACAATGATGAGAGAGAACCATTGATTGGCTGCTTCCTGAATGCTCCCTACTGGGGATCGAGCCTGCAGCTCAGGCATGTGCCCTTGACCAGAATTGAACTTGGGACCCTTCAGTCTGCAGGTCGATGCTCTATCCACTGAGCCCAACCAGCTAGGGACTACCTCTTGTTTTTGTTTCTATGAAAATTAAGCACCATTCACTACATAGTCTCAACTCCAGGAGGCACATATGAATTTCTCTTTTTGCTTTTCTTTAAGGCCTGATCATTCAACTTCCTAGGGCAAGGGGAAAGGAAATTGTTTCTGTCCCACACAAAGGAGGGAGGATGTGAAGATCTCACTAGAAGTTCCCTCCAACCCTTACTTTTTATACCATGACAGTGAAGGTGAAAAATATGGACAATATCATAAGTGGTAATTTGCTTTAAGAAGTGAGGTGTTCGTGCACTGCTGGTGGGAATGCAGACTGGTGCAGCCACTGTGGAAGACAGTATGGAGTTTCCTCAAAAAAACTAAAAATGGAACTCCCATTTGACCCAGTGATCCCACTTCTAGGAATATATCCCAAGAAACCAGAAACACCAGTCAGAAAGGATATATGCACCCCTATGTTCATAGCAGCACAATTCACCATAGCTAAGATCTGGAAACAGCCTAAGTGCCCATCAGCAGATGAATGGATTAGAAAACTGTGGCACAGCTACACAATGGAATACTATGCTGCTGTAAAAAAGAAGGAATTCTTACCATTGGCAACAGCATGGATAGAACTGGAGAGCATTATGCTAAGTGAAATAAGCCAGTCAATGAAGGAAAAATACCACGTGATCTCACTCATTTATGGATAATAAAGACCATTATAAACTTATGAACAAAAATAGATACAGAGGCAGGGCAGCATCAAACAGATTGTCAAACTACAGTGGGAAGGCCGGGGAGGGGTGGGGGTGGGGGTTGCGGGGGGTAAGAGATCAACCGAAGGACTTGTATGCATGCATATAAGCATAACCAATGGACACAGACACTGGAGGGTAGGGGAGGCAAGGGAATGTCAAGGAGGAAAAAAATAAAAAGGAGACATAGGTAATACTCTTTGTGATACTTTACTTTACTTTACTTTACTTTACTTTACTTTACTTTACTTTACTTTACTTTACTTTACTTTACTTTTTTAAGCAATAAAACAAAATAAAAATAAAAAAAGAAGTGAGGTGTTTGGCCTATCCAATGTGGCTCAGTGGTTGAGCATCAATCTATGAGCCAGAATGTAATGGTTCGATTCCTGGTTACGGCACATGCCTGTGTTGCGGGCTTGATCCCCAGTAGGGGCAGCCGATCAATTGTTCTCTCTCATCATTGATGTTTCTATCTCTCTCCCTTTCCCTTCCTCTTTGAAATAAAAAATGTTTTTTTTAAAAAAGTGAGGTGCTCAATAGCTATTGTGTTGTCTTGGGTTTTCAGCTAAGGCTGAGACCGAAGAAGTCCCATTGTAACAACCTGCTATATCACAAGTAACTATATGCCAATTAATTAAAAACTTAGAAAAGGGGGATTTTTTTGAACAAAAATATAATTTACTACAGAAACTCAAGAAAAAGTAAAAAAACCTGAGTACCTTAATCATCAAAGAAATTACATGAATACTCACAAATTTTACTTATTCCTTCAAAAACAAAACAAACAAAAATCAAAGTGGAAAAAAATCTATATTTCACTATCTGCTTTCAAGATTTTAATGGAGATTCTACCAACTGAAGTAAGAGCAGAAAAAGAAATCAAATACTTTAGGATTCAAAAATTTTAAAAAGTTACCATCATTCAAAAATAATTTTATTATCTCTTTTACATAGGAAACTATAAAGAAAGTGCAGAAAAATAATGAGCATTTATGAGCCTCGCAATATTCAGAAATCAGTCACATTCGTATATATAGACACAGATAATTTAAAACATAATTTAAGAAAAGAGGCTCAATGTGGCTATAAATAAACCTATCAAAACATATGGAAGAACTTTATGAAGAATTTTACAGAATTTTGATGAAGCAAATTAAAGGGCACCTAAATAACTGGAGAAAGACATCAGATTCATGTATCAGAGTGTTACTGTTATGAATAAGTAAATTACTTTGTAGAATATGAGGATAATGGTGAATGATTTCACATGATATTGAGCTCTATACTTTAAAATTATCCTTATTGCTGTATGATTGGAAAATTTGTGCGTGCCCCCAAGGGTAAACAAACTCCTTACTGCCTTAAAGAAATTCTTTATAGATAGAAAAAATAACTTATGCCAGAATTGTTACAGCAGCATCCTTTGTAATAAAAAATAACTGGGAATGACTAAATATTCATCAATAGTGAAATAAATGTTACATATATGTCGTGAAATACTATTCACCAATAAAAATGAACTAATTAGGGATGCATGTTTTAATGTAGATAAATCTCACAAACATAAGGTTGGTTAAAAAAAGGTAATTCGCAGAAAAATATATATAGCTTGAGATTATTCATATAAAAGAAATAAAGCATTTACATGTGTGTGCATATATAAACATATATGCATGTATACTTTAAAATAGAAAGAACACATGGCAATGATAAATATGAAAGATTGAATAGTAATTGTTTCCAGTGTTGGGCAGGTGGGGAGGGTTAAAAATGTGATTTATAATACTAAAGGGATCAATACAACAAGAAGATATAACTCTGGTAAACATATATGCACCCAATGCAGGAGCACCCAAATTCATAAAAAAACTCCTGGAAGATATCAAAGGAGAGATCGACAACAATACAATCATAGTAGGGGACTTTAATACACCACTGACAGCACTGGATAAGCCCTCTAGACAAACAATCAGCAAAGATACAGCAATCCTAAATGACTCACTAGATCAGATGGACTTAATAGACATCTTCAGAACACTCCACCCCAAAGCCAGGGAATATACATTCTACTCAAATGCTCATAAGACATATTCAAAAATAGACCATATATTGGGTCACAAGCAAAGTATCCCCAAATTCAAGAAGATTGAAATCATAAAAAGCATCTTCACAGACCACGATGGCATAATATTAGAAATAAACTACAATAAAAACAACCAAAAATACTCAAACACCTGGAAGCTGAATAGCATGCTATTAAATATTGATTGGGTTACCAATGAGATCAAAGAAGAAATTCGAAACATCCTGGAAACTAATGACAATGAAAACACAACAATCCAAAACCTATGGGACACAATGAAAGCAGTCTTGAGAGGGAAGTTTATAGCTCTACAGGCCTATCTCAAAAAACAAGAAAACATGGTAGTAAATCATCTAACTCTACAACTCAAAGAATTAGAAAGAGAGCAACAAGAAAACCCCAGAGTGAGCAGAAGGAAGGAAATAATAAAGATTAGAGCAGAAATAAATGACATGGAGACCAAAAAAACAATACAGAAAATCAATGAAACCAAGAGCTGGTTCTTTGAAAGGATAAACAAGATTGACAAACCTCTAGCCAGACTCACCAAGAAGCAAAGAGAGAGGACCCAAATAAACAAAATCAGAAACGATAGAGGCGAAATAACAACAGACCCCACAGAAATACAAATGATCATTAAAAAATACTATGGACTGCTCTACTCCAACAAACTAGACAACCTGGAGGAAATGGACAAATTCCTAAAAAAATACAACATTCCAAAACTCAATCAGGAAGAATCTAAAAATCTCAACAGGCCAATAACTATGGAAGAAATTGAAGCAGTCATCAAAAAGCTTCCAGCAAACAAAAGCCCAGGACCAGACGGCTTCACAGGGGAGTTTTACCAAACATTCAAGGAAGAACTAAAACCTATCCTCCTCAGACTACTACAAAAAATTCAAGAGGAAGGAACACTTCCAAGCTCATTCTATGAAGCCAGCATCACCCTAATACCAAAACCAGGTAAAGACAACACAATGAAAGAGAACTACAGGCCAATATCCCTCATGAACATAGATGCCAAAATCCTCAACAAAATCTTAGCAAATCGGATCCAGCAGTACATCAGAAAGATCATACACCATGACCAAGTAGGATTTATCCCAGGGATGCAAGGATGGTACAATATCCGCAAATCAATAAACGTGATACATCACATAAACAAACTGAAAGAAAAAAACCACATGGTCATATCAATTGATGCAGAAAAAGCATTTGACAAAATTCAACACCCATTTTTGATAAAAACTCTCAGCAAGGTGGGAGTAGAAGGATCATACCTCAACATAATAAAAGCCATATATGACAGGCCCACAGCCAACATCATACTCAATGGGCAAAAACTAACACCATTTCCCCTAAGAACAGGAACAAGACAGGGATGCCCCCTCTCACCACTCCTGTTCAACATAGTACTGGAAGTGTTAGCCATTGCAATTCGGCAAGAAGAAGAAATAAAAGGCATCCAAATTGGAAAAGAGGAAGTAAAACTGTCCTTATTTGCAGACGACATGATATTATACATACAAAACCCCAGAGACTCCATCCAAAAGCTACTAGACTTAATACATGAATTTGGCAATGTAGCAGGATACAAAATTAACCCCAAGAAATCTGAGGCATTTCTATACACCAGTAGTGAACTTTCAGAAAGAGAGATTATAAAAGCAATCCCGTTTACCATTGCACCAAAAAAATTAAGCTACCTAGGAATCAACTTAACTAAAGAGGTAAAAGACCTCTACTCAGAAAACTACAGGACGTTGAAAAAAGATATAAAGGAAGACATAAACAGATGGGAGAACATACCGTGTTCCTGGATTGGTAGAATCAACATCATTAAAATGTCCATACTACCCAAAGCAATCTATAAATTCAACGCACTTCCCATTAAAATACCAACGGCATACTTCAGAGATCTAGAACGAACTCTCCAAAAATTCATCTGGAATAAAAAAAGACCCCGAATAGCTGCAGCAATCCTGAAAAAGAACAAAGTAGGTGGGATCTCAATACCAGATATCAAGTTGTATTACAAAGCCACTGTTCTCAAAACTGCCTGGTACTGGCACAAGAATAGGCATATAGATCAATGGAATAGAATAGAGAGCCCAGAAATCAGCCCGAACCAATATGCTCAATTAATATTTGACAAAGGAGGCAAGAACATACAATGGAGCCAAGATAGTCTCTTCAATAAATGGTGTTGGGAAAATTGGACAGATATATGCAAGAAAATGAAACTAGACCACCAACTTACACCATACACAAAAATAAACTCAAAATGGATAAAGGACTTAAATGTACGACAGGAAACCATAAAAATTCTAGAAGAATCCAAAGGCAACAAAATCTCAGACATATGCCGAAGCAATTTCTTCACTGACACAGCTCCTAGGGCACTTGAAACTAAAGAGAAAATAAACAAATGGGACTTCATCAAAATAAAAAGCTTCTGCACAGCAAAAGAAACCATCAACAAAACAACAAGAAAACCCACTGTGTGGGAAAACATATTTGCCAATGTCATATCTGATAAGGGCCTAATCTCCAAAATTTATAGGGAACTCATACAACTCAACAAAAGGAAGATAAACAATCCAATCAAAAAGTGGGCAAAGGACCTAAATAGACACCTTTCAAAAGAGGACATTCAGAAAGCCAAGAGACATATGAAAACATGCTCAAAGTCACTAATCATCCGAGAGATGCAAATCAAAACAACAATGAGGTATCATCTCACACCTGTCAGACTGGCTATCATCAACAAATCAACAAACGACAAGTGCTGGAGAGGATGTGGAGAAAAAGGATCACTTGTGCACTGCTGGTGGGAATGCAGACTGGTGCAGCCACTATGGAAGACAGTATGGAGTTTCCTTAAAAAACTGAAAATGGAACTCCCATTTGACCCTGTGATCCCACTTCTAGGAATATATCCCAAGAAACCAGAAACACCAATCAGAAAGGATATATGCACCCCTATGTTCATAGCAGCACAATTCACCATAGCTAAGATCTGGAAACAGCCTAAGTGCCCATCAGTAGATGAATGGATTAGAAAACTGTGGTACATCTACACGATGGAATACTATGCTGCTGTAAAAAGGAAGGAACTCTTACCATTTGCAACGTCATGGATGGAACTGGAGAGCATTATGCTAAGTGAAATAAGCCAGTCAATGAAGGAAAAATACCACATGATCTCACTCATTCATGGATAATAGAGACCATTATAAACTTTTGAACAATAATAGATACAGAGGCAGAGCAGCCTCAAACAGATTGTCAAACTGCAGCAGGAAGGCAGGGGAGGGTTGGGGGGCAGGAGGTAGGGGGGTAAGAGATCAACTAAAGGACTTGTATGCATGCATATAAGCATAACCAATGGACATAAGACACTGGGGGATAGGGGAGGCTAGGGGACTGTCTAGGGCGGGGTGATAAAATGGACACATATGTAATACCTTTTGTAATACTTTAAGCAATAAAAAAAATATATATATAAAAAAAAAAAAAAGAAACATCAAAAAAAAAAAAAAAAAGTGATTTATATTATTTCTAATAGCAACAACAAAATGTAATGGATGTTTTAGTTTGTTTCAACACAGTGTAGTGAGTTATTTTTCCTCCTTTTGTAAAACAGCACTCTTTTCAGATCAAAGTGAGCCCTATTATATTTTCAACTCATGTAGTAGATTTTGTAATTTTATCTTTATTCTTCTTCAAAAGCAAGCATGAACAAAAATCTGTCTGTACCCTATAGACTACCTCAGATTTAGAAAGGATAATTATATAGTTCCTATTCCATGCAGTGAATAAACTTCATCAATATTTTTTAAAACACTCATCAAAAAAGTAATTTGTTAAATAGCAATAGAAACATTTCTTATTCTGTGGCCTTAATATTAGACCCTTTATGATCTTTAATTGGTCCCTATCTCTACCATGATTAAATGAACTATATGACACGAGGAATCAAAGGATGGATTTGGAAGATTCCCCACCAGCTAAGATATTACAAATAAAATAGAAGAGAACATTGACAAAACACAGCAAGGCATCTCAGAAGCAGCAGATGAAGAGAATTTTTTCCAGTTTCATGTCGCCTATTTAAAAGAAACTCCTGAAGGGAAACCTGAATTCATACTCTTTTCTTGCCATAATTAGTATTTCCTGAATGTTTTCTTTTCTTCACATCTTGAACTTCAATGCCACATTAAAGAATAATGGAAAAATCATCAGTTGAAGCCAATGATTGCATTTAATTTTAGTGTGTGTTAATTGGGTTCATTAAAAATTACATTTTGAATTTCTAATTCTCTTTCTAATCTATGTAATGTCATTTGTTTTCCCATGTATCATGTTGCAATTAAATTTGCATGGGGGTAAATTTCATTTGTCTCTGTTGCTGAAACACTGGAAATTTTCACAGAAAATGAAGGGTAGTTCTATATGTGTGTGTAGAAAATAAAATATTCCTTAATTGTAAAACAGTGCTGCGATTGTAATTACCTCTGCTTAGTAGCATGTCTCTGAGTGACAGCGAGAATTAGCTGAATAATTATTACCCGAGCTTCTGATTGCAATATTTTCTCAGTGTAGTTCTGATCCCTAGGTGAAGTTGATGACTTAGGCGAAGACATTTGAGCCAAATACTGATCCTGCTCCATGAATCATCAATGTAATCAGTCTAAGACCAACAACAGCCCACAATTAATCACATACTAATTGGATCATCCCTTCAATGTCAATACATTAGAACCTGCCTGCAAAGCATTCGGGAAAACTGTTTATCAGACCTAAATTTCTCTAGAGAAATCAAACACTGTACAATTAACAGGGAAAAAATAAAATGTTTGGTATGTGGTTTAATTAGAAATGTACCACATCTAAAGTACCCTCTGCTGGCTTCTTTTAGTGTCTAATTCTGCTGATATACCAGAGTTATCTTTCAGATAAGTAGATTTTGCAACATTTCTTCACCTGCATCAGCATCCCTTCACCTGGATCCAAAACAAATGGTGGGGATGGGCAATCTTCAATCAGCATTCTGATATTCTTTATTCTAGAAGTTAGAGCCATCAAGCAAATTTACTACTGGAAAATTGTAGGTTTATTTTTATTTCTCTCTAGCATCTGATGTACATTATGCTTTCCAATGCCTTCTTTCTACTAAGATAACTGACATTTGAATAGAATAACTTTTTTAAGTTTATTTTTATTGAATTTATTAGGGTGACATCCTATCTAATAAAGAGGGAATATGCTAATTGACCCTCACAGTGTTGCAAAGATGGCGGCGCCCACAGCCAATAAGGAGGGAATATGCTAATTGCCTGCCCTGCCCTCAAAGATGGCAGCACCCACAGCCAATAAGGAGGGAATATGCTATTGACTGCCCTACTCTCAAAGATGGCGGCACCCACAGCCAATAAGGGGGGAATATGCTAATTGACTGCCACACCCTCAAAGATGGCAGTGCCCACAGCCATAAGATTGCAGCACCCAGTCCCCTCAAAGTCCCCCAGTCCCCTCAGCACCCCAGCCTCCCAGGGCCACCCGAGGCTCAGGTAACCAGGGCCGGCCAAGGCTTGCGCTGCCTGCAGTGGCAGCAGCAGAGGTGTGATGGGGGTGTTGCCTTCCCCTGATCACCAGGTCACCTCCCGCCCCTGAGGGCTCCTGGAATGTGAGAGGGGGCAGGCTGGGCTAAGGGGCGACCTCTCCAGTGCACGAATTTTCATGCACCAGGCCTCTAGCTGGTTAATAAAGTTATATAGGTTTCAGGTGTACAATTCTATAATACATCACCTGTATACTGTATTGGGTAGTCACCATTTCAATTCAAGTCTCCTTCCATCACCATTTATCCCCCTTTTACTCTCTTCTACCTCACCCCACACCCTTTTTTCCCCTCTGGTAATTACCATGCTGTTGTCTGTCTGTAAGTTGTTTTGTGTGTGTGTGTGTATTTTTGTGGGTTTTTTGCTTAATCCCTTCCCCCTTTTTTTCCCCTCCTTTTTTTTTTTTTAACCCTGAACAGAGTAAATTTTTTTCTCTTTTTCTTAAATCTTTATTGTTGAAAGTATACATATGTCCAATTTTCCCCTCCATTGACCCATCTAGCCTTCCCCACCTCACTGCCCTAGACCTTCACCACAATCTTATCTGTGTCCACTTGTGTATATATGCATACAAGTTCTCTGGTTGATCTCTTCAAATTAGAAATGCTGTCTTAATGATTTATTAAACACAATTTTATTATATTCAGGTGTGACCCTTTGAGTGCTCTAACAGGTTAAAATAAGTGACTTTTCCTATGGTCTAACTTCCACCCAAGTATTAGTGCTATTATTGATTTTTTGCCCAACAAAGATGCAAAAGTAAAAGTGAATATATGCACTGAGTGGCCAGATTATTATGGCCACCTGATGTTTGTAGGCAAATTAGCTATAATTTCATGCTGAAGTTTCTAGAAGGCCAGACCATTATAAATAGGGAAACAGGTTGTTTACCACAACAGTAGAAGTGATTTTTTTCTGAAGATATGGGTAAACAACAGCCTTTGAACGTGGGATATATTTGAAAGTGAGTGGCCAAATTATTATGACCACCCCATCAGTACTTCGTCGGGCCACCTTATGCCTTCAATACTGTAGTAATTCTTCTTGGCATTGACTCCACAAGATGTTGAATGGTGATGCAAGAAATCTGACACCATGCCTGATGAATAGCACTGTCCAGTTCTAAGAGATTTGATGGTTGTGGAACCAGCTGCCTGATGGCTCTTTTAACTTCGTCCCACAAATGCTCAATTGGATTGAGATCTGGTGATTGTGGGGGCCACCTAAGCAAGGTTAAAGACTCCCTCATGTTCTTGAAAGCACTCCTGCACAATATGAGCACCATGACATGGCGCATTGTCTTGTTGGAAGAAGCCACCTCCATTGGGATATGCCATCAACATGATAGGATAAACTTGATCAGCAACGATACTTAGTATGTTGTGCTATTCAGACGTTGTTACACACGAATTAAAGGGCCCAAATTATGCCAGGAAAACACATGCCCCAAACCATAACACTGCCCCCACCAGCTTGAAGGGTTGTACTCCTGCATGTGGGGTGCATTCTTTCATGCTGTTTCCACCAAATTCTCACTTTGCCATCTGCATGATGCAACTGGAAATGTGATTCATTGGACCATATGACTTTTTTCCAATGCTCAACTGTCCAATCCTGTCTTCCTGTGCGAATTGGAGACTTGGTAACTGCGGACAGCAAAGGTGTTCGAACAGGCCTTCGGCTTCCATATCCCATATGATGCAGTGTACAGCTAATTTGCCTTGGTAACTGCGGACAGCAAAGGTGTTCGAACAGGCTTTCGGCTTCCATATCCCATATGATGCAGTGTACAGCTAATTTGCCTACAAACGTCAGGTGGTCATAATAATCTGGCCACTCAATGTGTGTGTGTGTGTGTGTGTGTGTGTGTGTGTATACTAGAGGCACAGTGCACAAAAATTTGTGCAGTCGGGGGGGTGGTGGGCATCCCTCAGCCTGGCCTATGCTCTCTTGTAGTCTGGGACCCCTCGGAGGATGTCCACCTACTGGCTTAGGCACTCTCCCTGGGGGATTGGGTCCAAGCTGGCAGTCAGACATCCATCTGGCAGCCTGGGAGCCCTAGGGGGATGTCCACTTGCCAGCAGGAAAGCAAGCCTAAGCTGCAGTTAGACATCCTTAACGCTACTGAGGAGGCCAGAGAGGCTCCCACCACCACCGCTGTACTGGCAGCCGTCAGCCTGGCTTGTGGCTGAGGAAAGTTCCCCTGTGGGAGCGCACTGACCACCAGGAGGCAGCTCCTGCTTTGAGCGTCTGCCCTCTGGTGGTCAGTGTGTGTCATAGTGACCAGTCATTACCAGTCGTTCTGCTGTTAGGATCAGTTTGCATATTACCCTTTTATTAAATAGGATAGAAGCCTGGTGCATGGGTGGGGGCCGACTGGTTTGCCCTGAAGGGTGTCCTGCTGGGGTGGGGGTCCAGCTGGGGTGCCTGAACAGCATGGGTGAGGGGCTGATGGGTGTTTTCAGGCTGGTCACACCCCCTTCAGGTGGGGGTCTCCACTGGGGTGCCTGGCCAGCCTGGGTGAGGGGCTGATGGCTGTTTGCAGGCTGGTCACACCCCCTTCAGGTTTGGGGTCCCCACTAGGGTGCCTGGCCAGTCTGGGTGAGGGGCTGAGGACTGTTTTCAGGCTGTCCAAGCCCCCGGTGACGGAAGCTCCCAGCCTCTCCTTTTATTCATTCTGGGATTTATTTACCTTCTATAATTTAAACTTTGTAACCTTGAGAGGAGCTCAGAGCCGGCCAGGATGGGCAGGAGGGAAGCCTTCTGCTCGCTCCAGCTCTGTGGGCATGGCAGGCTGAAAGCAGGTATCTGGGGTTTATTTACCTTCTATAATTGAAACTTTGTTGCTTTGAGTGGAGCTCAGAGCCCTACGTGGCAAGTGGGAAGCTTGGCTTCCTCCATCATTGGGGCAACCAAGCCTCCTGCTCGCCGCAGCTCCATGGCTGCTGGCCGCCATCTTGGTTGGGTTAATTTGCATATAGTCGCTCTGATTGGTTGGTGGGCGTGGCTTAAGGTGTAGCAAAGGTACAGTTAATTTGCATGTTTGTCTTTTATTAATATATATATAACCCATGTTCAAAGGCTGTTAAATCACATTGTTTACCTATTTCTTCAGAAAAAAATCACTTCTACTGTTATGGTAAACAACCTGTTTCCCTATTTATAATGGTCTGGCCCTCTAGCGACTTCAGCGTGAAATTATAGCTAATTTGCCTACAAACATCAGGTGGTCATAATAATCTGGCCACTCAGAGTATATATATATATATATATATATATATATATATATATATATATATCCAAATTTTATAACTTTACTAGAGGCCTGGTGCACAAAATTTGTTCACTGGGGCAGGGGGTGTCCCTCAGCCAAGCTTGCACCCTCTCCAATCTGGGACACCTCAGGGGATGTCCAACTGCCAGTAAACTCACAAACCAGGACTGCTGGCTCCCAACTGCTTGCTTGCCTGCCTGCCTGATTGTCCCTAACCGCTTCTGCCTGCCAGCCTGTTCACCCCTAACCACTACCCTGCCAGCCTGATTGACACTTAACTGCTCCCCTGCCTGCCCAATTGCCCCCAAATTCCCTCCCTGCTGTCCCGATCACCCCCAACTACCCTCCCCTGCCAGCCTGGTCCCCCCTAACTGCCCTCCCCTGCTGGCCCAGTTGCTCCTAACTGCTCTCCCCTGCTGGCCTGGTTGCCCGAACTGCCCTCACCTGCAGGCCTTGTCGTCCCCCCCCCCCAACTGCCCTCCCCTGCTGACCCTCTTGTGGTGGCCATCTTTGACCACATGGGGGCAGTCATCTTGTGCGAGGGCATGATGGTCAATTTTCATATTACCTCTTTATTATATAGGATTGCCTTTTAAACAGTTTTGTATCTTAGTAATCTCATTTCAGCATCATTTAAAAAATATGTTTATTGTTTCAGAGAGAGGAAAGGAGAGGGAGAGAGGAATAGAAACATCAATGATGAGACAGAATCATTGATTCCTTTCCTCCTGTATGCCCTCTGCTGGGGATTGAGCCTGCAACCCATGCATGTGCCCTGACCAGGAATCAAACTGTGACCTCCTGGTTCATAGGTCTATGCTTAACCAATGAGCCACACTGGCCCAGCTCAGCATCATTCTTTAGTTGACTGTATAAACATCTGTCTCTCAAGGCTTCTTGAACAAACTTTGTCTGCTTGATAGTACCAACATTAATACATTAAATAGTTATCTGATACAAGATCACTATCTATAATAATAAAAGGATAATATACTAATTAGACCAGACAGCCGAATGATCTTCTGGACGTCCTTCTGGATGGCCTTCCTGATGAAGCTGGGGCTGTGAGGGCCGAGCCCCTTGCACAGATTTTGTGCATCAGGCCTCTAGTATATTTATATGAGGTTTAGATGTTTCCTAAATTTTGGAATGTTTTTTTAGGCTCAAAGAAAAATTACAAAAGCTCCAGAGGTCCCATTTACCTTTCATCTACATTCCCCCAGTGATAACATTATAAATAACCATAGTACAATAGTCAAAACCAGGACATTAATATTGGTGTACAAATACTATTAACTACAGACCATGTTCCTATTTCATGTTTTTTACATGCCGTCCTTTGTGTGTATTCTATGAAATTTTATCATACATTCATTTATGTAACCACTGCCATAATTATAATAAAATGTATTTCACCACCACAAAGGAACTCCCTCATAGCACCACTGATCTGTACTCCATAACTCAATTTTGTTCTTTTCAGATTGTTATGTAGATGAAATCATTCCATATTTATTCTTTTGAGACTGGCTTTTTGCATCAGCATAGATTTCTTGGAATTTATCCAAATTGTAGCAGGCATCAATAGCATGTTTCATTTTATTGTTGGATAGTATTCTGTTCAAATAATATACCTCGGTTTCTTTATCCATTTACCCATTGAAGTATATTTGGGTCATTTCCAGTTTTTGACTATTACTATAAATTAGGCTGTCATATCCATGTATCATGTATAGGTATTTGCATGAATACAAGCTCTTATTTCTCTAAGTTAAATACTCAGGAGTAGGATTTCTGGAAATTTCATAAATGTATGTTTAACTTAAAATGTTTTCCAGAGTGTTTGTACCATTTTTGTTATTAATCCTCACCTGAGGATACTTTTCCCATTGATTTTTTAGAGAGTGGAAGGGAAGGGATGAGAGAGAGAGAGAGAGAGAGAGAGAGAGAGAGAGAGAGAGAGAGAGAGAGAAACACTGATGTGAGAGAGACACACTGGTTGATTGCTCCCCCATGCTCCCTGACCAGAGCCGGGATTAAACCTGCACAGGCTGATGCTCCAACCACTGAGAATCACTGGCCAGGGCTGTTTGTACCATTTTATATTCCACAAGCAATGTATGAGAGATCCAGTTGCTCCCCATCCTCCCCAGCATGCTACAGTAAGCAGTTCATATCTCAGCAATTCTAGTAGCTGTAAAATCACATCCAGTTGGGGTTTTAAGTTACATCTAATTAATGGTTAAAGATGTTGGACATCTTTTCATGTACTTATCTCATCTGTACATAGGGAAGAGTCTGATTAAGTGATCGCCTATTTTTTAATTAGGTTGCTTGTGTTCTTACTCATAAGTTTTGAGAATCCTTTCTGTATTCTAGATATATGGTCTCTTGAGCCCATCCAATGAGTTTTTAAATTTCAGTTATTTTTCACATTTAAATCTCTATATGGCATTATCTGTTTCTTTGCTGAGACTTTTTTTTTTCCATTGGCTTCCGGGGTATTTATGATTGCTTACTAGAGCATTCTTATAATATCTGCTTTATAGTTCTTGGCAGATAATTCTACCTTTGTTTCCTTGGCATTATTATCTCTTGTCCTTTCTCATTTGACTTGAGATTTTCCTGGTTCTTGGTAATTGTAGTTTGAATATTTGGAATGTTATACTCTGTGCCTCTGGTTGCTATTTAAATCTTTCATCTCAGTTGGCAGTATTTGGGTTCAGAATGTACATCCATATCTCATTTGTGGACTGGGGTTCACATGGCTGTTTCTATTCCAAAGCCTTTGCAGTGCTATTCTGGTCTGCCTTGCTCGTCAGGCCAGAAAGCCCTGTTTGAAACCTGGGTGGTATTCCACACCATAGTTCCATTATCAAAGCTTTAACTATTTTGACTGTGTTGGGTTTTATGAATGGGCCACTTGGGGAAGAGCCTCAGCTTCCTACAGAAATGTACTAGTAAAGGATTCCTTTCTCTCTGTCTGTTCTTCCTGTAATCCTGCCTCGCACTTTAGCTGAAAAAGGAAGGGACTCCAAGTCTCTGCTGTCATTTGCTTAGTGCAGGCCAGGGGCAGTCAACAGGGATCCTCCCCATAGTTCCCATGTTCCATAATCTACAAGAATTTTCCTTTTCATTCTAAACAGCTTACTTTATATGCCAAAACACTGTGTACCAATGGTTTCTCTCTCTTTGTCTAATAATCTTTTCTCCTCAAAGCCACCCTGGTGCTACTGACTGCTTGAAGGCAGGCTCAAGATGTATAAGGAAGAGAGAGAACAGATTAATGTTTTAAAATTTTATTATATTTCTATAGGCCATGCTCAACGTAGATCGCCTGTTAGCTATGGGAGTGTATGTAGTGTATATTTCGATTACTGTGCTCATCATTGGCTGTCTGTTTCCATTACTGTTGACATATGCTTCTAGATGTTTGCTCTAATATGCACTTGCTGATTTTTACTCTAATGCTTTCTCTGGAGCTGAGTTGTGAAGTGTGTGGTCATAAAGTTTTAGTATCTTTACCCAGTAATAATGATGCAATTGAGGATTACAATCAGATTTAATATTTGAACACAAAAAAGTCACAGATGTGATTCATAAAAAGACTTAGTAGAAGCAACAAGGATTTTGCAGCGAAGCAGCCTGTTTTCAAATCCTAGCTCTGCAACGTCAATTTGAGGAAGGCTACTACTTCCTGTTGGCCTGTTTTCCCATTTAGGATGGGAAATGATCACAATAAAAGGGCGTGAGGACTGCTTCACATTTATTAGAGTGACCATCAGGACACGTCCATTCACTCTCTAATAGACACAAAAAGCAGAAGATGATTATAGTATTTGGTGATACTATAAAATTAAAAATAAAAGTGATGGCCCTAACTAGTTTGGCTCAGTGAATAGAGCATTGGCCCTCGGACTGAGGGTCCTGGGTTCAATTCTGGTCAAGGGCATGTACTTGGTTACGGTTGCGGGCCCGATCCCCAGTAGCGGGTGTGCTGGAGGCAGCTGATTGATGTTTCTCTTTCATTGATGTTTCTAACCCTCTATCCCTCTTCCTTCCTCTCTGTAAAATCAATAAAAATATATTTTAAACGATAAAATAAAAGTAATGATCTAAACCAGGGAATCATTTCAAATCAAAAGGGACTCTCCAATGCAACTCCTAACTTTACAAAGAGCAAATCTAAGTCTTGAGAGGGTTAAGTGACCTGCCAGGAGTATTTCATGTGTCCAGGAGCAAATGTGGGACCAGGTGAGTCACCTCCTCTATTGCTTTGCACAGGCCTTGAAAAGGAAACTTTAAGGAAAATTTAACTCCTTATTCATATATAAGAAATTTAACCTCCTATGCACATAAGTATATGTGTTCTAAGGCTTAAAATAATATGATTACTTTTCAGATTAATTCAGGTGCTCTATCAGGTTTTAGCTCCCCCCTATCAACACTATCTGTATTATTCAGGTTCTCCAGAGAAACAGAACCACTAGCATGTGTGCGTGTACACACACACACACACACACACACACACACACACACACACACACAATGAAAGAGAGAGAGGTGTGTTATTATGAGGAATTGGCTCACACAATTGTGGAGGCTGAGAAGTCTATCAGGTCTTCGATGGACTGAATGATGCCCACCCACACTGGGGAGGGAATCTACTTTCCTATGTCCACTAATTCAAATGTTCATCTCATCCAGAAACACCCTTAAAGACGCACCCAGAAATATTTTTTACTCTGGGCACCCTATGGCCATTCAAGTTGGCATGCAAAATTAAGGATCCCACCATCAAAATAAGCGGAAACAGAAGAGGAGCTGAAATGGTAGCCTGGCGGGTTGACTTGTGGCATCCTCACTATGCACCCATTGGGAAATCACAGCCATGTGGAAGAATTTGAAGAAAATTGGTCATAATAGAAGATATGAAAAATCCAGGAAAATAGTGGTTTTGTGACTCCCCCTATCCCTCTGCTGGCTGGTGTGGCCAGGGAAAGGTAGATCCCATTTTCTTAAAGAGTTTTTACGTAACTCTGTGATTTAAAAAAGGAGCTTTAGAGAGATACAGAAAGGCAGGAAAGCCCACCGGAGAGATGTACAATCTGGGGAGAAGAAGGTCTTTCTTTTGTGGTTTGCTGCTGTTGGGGGTAACTTCAGACCATTTTATAACAGTGACTAGTAAAATGTACTAATTCTTTTTTCTGAAGACACTGTTAAGTGGGTACGTAAATGTCCTGAGTTGTATGAACTGTGACTTGAGTCCTGTACCCCAGAGACACATATACAAAAAAATTATGTTTTTATTTTTCCCCCCAAAGCCCCAAATAACTATTTTCTCTACTCTCCAAGGGAGTATGCACCAGGGAGGCTAATTCAATGACAAAAATGTGTTTGTACTTTTTTTAAATGTAATAAATTTCCCTTAGGTAGTTTAAGTGTTTACCACCTTAGGGCAGAAACATTTTAGAATGAAGAAGGTGACACACAGAAAAAGAAACAATTCCATTTGGAAACATACTGCCAACCAGCATTGTCATTTTCAGCTTTTATCCTGAGCGTTGAACGTACCTGAGCGAACGTCTCTTCCCCCCTGCACAGACTCCCTCTCCGCCCCACGGAGAGCATTAGCAGGTTCCGGCTCCTGACGATCAAAATGAAGACAAAACATCTCAGAAACAATGGAATCGATGAATAAAGCCTTGATTTACAGTTTCAATTCACCTCTCTCTGCACATCTCTGTGAGGTCTCTCCACCTGCATCATTCCTGCAGGGCTTGTTACCTGCATCTCTAAACTAAGATGCATTCCAAAGTCTGTTCATTCTCTGCAAGGCCATACAGTTACTCATGGCCATCCTTTTTATTATATGTTTACTGAATACCAGCAGAGTGGTCTTCATTGGAAAGTGTGAGTAATCAAACCAGGTTAGTCCAACTTCTGAAACCATAACAGTAACCAAGCTTGCAGGAATATCATGAAACAAGTCTCTCCAGAGCTGTCTAGATACACAGACAGGTCTAGGAAAAACACACACACACACACACACACACACAGTGTATATACAGACATGTATAAGCATATGAATAGATATAATAGATAGATATAAATAGATAAAATGAAATGAGAATTTTTTTGACATAAACACACATACATACAAAGATTAGGGATTGAAAATTTGCATATCTCACAGAACACTTGCTGTACTAAAATATTCCAAGCTAGTTAGTCGCTTGTAATCAAAGAAATACTGTTGTGTATATTTAAGGCCACCCAGCAAATACACCCCACTTTCCCAACTGAGCTCGCTTGATAAGAGAGAGGAATGAAGCAAATAGAAAACAAAACACCATCCCCTTAACACTTTATGGAAGGCTGCTGGTAGGTGAGGCACCTTTATACTTCCTAAAAATGAACCGCAGTGCTAGACTTTTCTATCCAGCCACAAACTATGCTATGCACTTCAGGCATCCCCAAGGGAGAGCTCTTAGAACCCAGAGAACTGGATAAGAAATCTTGCTGAATATTAATATGTTTAACTATATTTGCTTGAAGGTTCCCTATGTGCCAAAGCCTATGCTAATCACTATCTATAAATCAAGTAGTTCATAAAAGATGTAGAATACTGATATTGTCTTCATTTACTCATGAAGCAACTGTGGTATCTAAAAGTTAAGTAATTTGCTTGAAGTTAATTTATTATAAACTAGAGGCCCGGTGCACAAAAATTTGTGCACTCGGGGAAGGAAGGGGGGTCCCTCAGCCTGGCCTGTGTCCTCTCTCAGTCTGAGACCCCTTGGGAGATAACGACCTGCTGGCTTAGGCCTGCTCCCGGGTGGCAGAGGGCAGGCCCAATCCCTAGGTGCAGCCCCTGCTCGGGCTAAGAGCAGGGCCGATTGGGGAGTTGGGGCACCGCCCCCTGTCATGCACAGAGCAGGGCAGATTGGGAGGTTGCGATGCCACCCTCAGTAATGCTCAGGATAGGGCCGATTGGGGGATTGGGGCACCGCCCCATGTCACACTCAAGGCAGGGTCGATGGGGAGGTTGCGGCGCCACCCCCTGTCACCCACAGAGCAGGGTCGATCAGGGAGTTGGGGAGCTCCCCCCTGTCACGCACTGAGCAGGGCCCATCAGGGGGGTTGGGGAGCTCCCCCCTGTCATGCATAGAGCAGAGCCCATCAGGGGGTTGAGGAGCTCCCCCCTGTCACTCACAGAGTAGGGCCAATAGGGGAGTTGGGGCACCGCCCCCTGTCACACACAGAGCAGGGCGGATCAGGGGGTTGGGGCGCCACCACTCTCACACTCAGGGCAGGGCCGATGGGGAGGTTATGGCTCTACCCCGTCACACACAGAGCAGGGCCCGTGGGGGAGGGGGGGTTTGGGGCGCTGCACCCTGTAACACACCACCGCAGAGCCGCAGGGCGATCAGGGGGTTTGGGCACTGCCCCCTGTCACGCTGATTCTGGTGCTGGGAGGCATATTACCCTTTTACTATATAGGATAGAGGCCTGGTGCATGGGTGGGGCTGACTGGTTTGCCCTGAAGGGTGTCCTGGACCAGGGTGGGGGTCCTCACTTGGGTGTCTGGCCAGCCTGGATGAGGGGCTGAGGGCTGTTTTGAGGCTCGTGGGTGACTGAAGCTCCCAACTGCTCCTGTTTTTCTTTTTTTTTTTATTCTGGGCCAGCTTTAGCTCTGGCTCCAGCTCTGAGGCCTCTGCTGGGTTCTATAATCGAGACACTGTATCCACTCCAGCTCTGAGATCCTGGCTCGCTGAAAGCTGGTTTCTGGGGTTTTGTTTATCTTCTATTTTTGTAACTATGTTTCAAACTGCCAGCTCAGAGGCCTGCAGCGGCAGGCGGGGAACGTTGGAGTCCTCCATCACTGAAGCAAGCAAGCCTCATGTTAGTTTCAAGCTGCCTGGCTGCCGTCCGCCATCTTGGCTGACAGTTAATTTGCATATCTCGCTGATTAGCCAATGGGAAGGGTAGCGGTCGTACACCAATTACCGTGTTTCTCTTTTATTAGATAGGATTAGCAAACTAAGGCTCAGAGTTTAAATAACTTGCTGAAAGTCACAAAGCTCAGTGAAGAATGTAGGGCTACTATAATCAGCAACCCAATCTGTTTCACTAGGTGACATTGCCGTGCAAAGAAATGCAATAGGCTTTGTTTAAATGTTTACCTAATGAAAGCCCCTCATAGAAAATTGCCTTTATCAGGGCCTTCTGAAGGGCAGCAGGGATATTTTATATCACAAGACCCTATACTAATGGCTCCCTTGAGTAGGAGTGGCCCGTCACATGGTGACCATCCATGGATTGCATAGTTGACTATGATTTGTGAAGCTTATATCAAGAAAGATGAAGTCAGTTAATTGGAGTTTTCTGAAGAATTGAAACAAGGAACTGACAGATTGGAATTTAGGTGGTCTGAGTCATTATTAGAAATGATTCCCTGATGTTGAGCAAAATTCCTGAAGCCATCATAATTACCAAGAAACTTCAAAAAAGAAGGTGAACTTTAGAAAACTAGCAAGTGATTCTATTTTATATATATATACTAGAGGCTTGGTGCACAGATTCGTGTACCAGTGGGGTCTCTCAGTCTGGCTTGTGCCCTCTTGCAATCTGGGACCCCTTAGGGGATGTCAGATAGCTGGTTTCGGCCCGATCCCCACAGGCCCGATCCAGACAGAGGGAGCCCGATCCTGTGCATTGAGCATTTGTCCCCTGGTAGTCGGTGCACATCATAGCAACCAGTCTACTGTTCGGTCACTTAGGCTTTTATACATATAGACTAGAGGCCTGGTGCATGAATTCATGCACAAGTGGGGTCCCTTGGCCTGGCTGGCAATCAGGGCCGATCAGGGGGTGCCAGCTAGCCAGTGGGAGGGACCACAGGAGGTTGGCTGACTAGGGGGAGGGACTGCGGGAGGTTGGCCATCCAGCCCCTCCACAATCAGGGCCAATGGGGAGGCTGGCTAGCAGTGGGGGAGGGACCATGGGAGGTTGGCTGGCCATGGAAGGTTGGCTATGGGAGTGCAATGACCACCAGGGGGCAGCTCCTGCATTGAGCATCTGCCCCCTGGTGGTCAGTGTGTGTCATAGCAACCAGTCGACCGGTTGTTTAGTCGCTCAGTCATTCTGTTGTACAGTTGCTTAGGCTTTTATATATATATATATATATATATATATATATATATATACACACACACACACATATATATATGTATATATATATATGATTTAAATATAGAACTTTATGTTCACTAATTTATTTACTTTTTTATCAAATAAATTAGCAAGTGCTATAATACTAAAAAGTTATATAACTAAAATTGACAAGATATTTTTAAAGTTAGATATTTACTTTTACAATTATGATTAATTATATGATTTAGTAGAATATTTAAAACCTACCATTTTTCATTGGCCATGAAATTAGGTTAAATATGTGCCTCAGAATCTTTAAAATGTAAAGAAAAAAATTAACCCATTTTTTTCTCCCTAAAAGTATGGATGTTACTTAACAAGCATCATTAAGGAAGCAGTTATAAACTAGAATAATTTCACTTCTTTTTTCAGGCACTAAATTGCCCTTTAATATGGTAATTGGTAAGTTTAATAAAAATTCATATGAGCTTGCCCTTTTCGTAACTGTCTATAAATATTTGTCAACGTTTATAAAATAAAATTATTTTGGCATTTCTCTAGCATATCATATACCAATGATTGTCCAAATTTGATAACTCTACATAGAAATTTAGAAAGAAAAAAACTATATGTTTGAACAATCGTCATTATCAATAATAATTGGGGAAAACAGAAAGGAAAAGAAATTGTTTCAAAATTCAGTAAATAAAAAAGCAATAATGATGTTATGGATAGGTGGGATAAGAAAATTAAATTTAGTGTATTAAAATTTAGGGAAGATTATTATGATGCTAGCTTGGAAACTGGGAAGATACCATAAATACTCATGAATTTTAATAAACGTGGTTTTTTTTGGAAATTCTAAGTTCATGTAACAACAGTTAATATTTTATGTTTATAAATGGAACTATTTATGGGAAAACACTTCACATTTTCTGCCACAATTTTGACTATGAACTGTTAGAAGAGCTTTTAAATACCAAGGATTTCTGATAACCTTGGTTTACATAGGGAAATTTTTTCTTCATTATGTAGCTTCAAATATAGCCATTTAGTTTTCTCTCCTTTGGTTTATGGATATCCAAAAAGGACACTCAGAGATTTCTGGCTAATGCTTTTAAAATAAACAACCCCCTGAAAGTGCACTTACCCAAAAGAATACAATGAGACATATGCAAATAAGCATTTTGTCTTTAGTTATGTATATGAAAGTATTTTATTGAATTAGTAACTATGGCTATTTCAGAAAAGTAGTAAATCCATATTTTATAACTGAGGGTTCTTTAAGAAAAAGATGGTTTTTCAAAGAGTCAATAAAATAGGACAATAGCTACAACTTTAATCAAAACACCATATGTAACATGATTATTAAAAACTTTCAACCTTAAACAGTACTTGTTATTGACAGATTATTAAAATATACTCCACATTTTAAGAGAGTAAAAAATAAATAAAACTAGATAGAATTACAAGCATACATCTGTGTACCTAACCTGAATATAAGGACTAGAAATAAAGCTGTGGATACCTTAGGACACACTATATAAGTTAGTCCCCTCTTACGTATGGTTTCACTTTCCTTCCATGGTTGCAGGTACCTGCCGTCAACTGCAGTCTGGAAATACTAAATGGAAAAGCCCAGAAATAAACATTTCATAAGTTTTACATTGTCTGCCATTGTGAGCAGCACAAAATCTCACGCCATCTTGCTCCGTGGGCCCAGGTCATGAATCACCCCTTTGTCCAGCCTTTTGGTGCTATAGACACTACATACCCATTAGTCACTTCGTAGCTGCCTGGGACATCAGATTGGCATAGTCTTCATTTTGTTTTTTATGATACTTTTGGAACGTGGGGCTCAGGGTGCAGATTCTCCTTCCATGGGTCCTTGCCCTATGAAGTTTGAAGAATAAACTCGTGGACTAAAGGCTTCTTTAACAAAAATGTGGAAGGTTATTGGGAGCGTATACAAACTCTTCCTGGGAGAGTTCCCCAAAGGGGAACCCCCTGGGGAGGGGTCCCAAAATAGGAAAAACCTGCTCTCTTGCTCTAATGGGAAAAATAAAAAAAACAACTAAAAATCTGTCTCCTGTCCCTTTGTCTCCAGTTTATATATGCTGCAGTTCTTTGTCTGAACCTGACCCTTTCTAATTGGACCCTTCCTTAATTTAGGACCCCTGGGCTTTCCTCCTTGGTCATTCTGCTACATTGTATCAGTTTCAAAGTCCAAAGCATGCGTGGTGCCCTTATCTTGCAACATTCCTCTATCCCCTGTGAATGCTCTGTGAATGTATGCCTTCCTCTTCCCTTATCCTGTGGCATTCCTTTATCCTCTGTGAAAATATGTCTCCCTCTTCCCAGTACCTTGTGACTTTTCTTTATCCTCTGTGAAAGCATTCTGGTGTCCTGGAGCTATTTCTGCTCTTCACATATGCATTCCTCTCCCATGGACCGCTTTATTCCCCTGCACTGCCTGTCCTGTCTCTAAAATTCACCACCAAAATTTTGAAAATATTTAAATCCATATTTTAATTTTTCTCTGCTAATATATTGTCATCCAAAACTTAATTTTTTTTTATCATGGACTGATTTTTAGTCTGATCTTGTCCAATTTTATTTGATATTAAATTATAATCACTACAGAATGGGGACTAAGGTGCACATTAAAAATATCTCAAATAAAGTACTACTATTAGAATACGAAAGTAAAATATCACTTATATGTTAATATTTTTTCTTTGAACAAACTAAAATATCCTAACTCTTAATAAGTTTTTAAAAAATTACTGATGAAACCAAGAATGATATTTGGGATAGTCACAGTAATAGGTTGTCATGGGTAATGACATACAATAGTCAATATAATTTAATTGGTGAAGTGTGCAGTGTTAAAAAGACCTAAGGCTTTTAACTTAATTAACAGTAAGGATAAATTCCTTGTGGCAGATGCATTGGAAATAACATGTCTGATTTGGTGGACTGTTTAAATAACTAGCTGGTGTCTATTTTTGTAAGTAAGTGACAAAATGACAAGTTTAAGTTAGACAGCCACTTACTTAAACTGCTACCCACCTACACACTGGGGAGAATGTTTGCTTTTCTTAAACAGCTATTTCAATTCATTTTAATAGAATAATTAAGTATGCAAACACCAAATATTTGTGAGGTTTTAATATGAACTGATTGCTGGACTCTGGCCCTTTTATTAATGTCCAATTAAATAATAGAACAAATCACAAAAGCTATTACTTGTATAGATTTTAGCCTAGTAAATAAGTTTAATTAATTTAAGTGGGAAAATCCTTCAATACTGATTTTTATTTAAAAATCAACAAGAAGAAACAGTCTTAAAGTAGAGTGAGAATTTTTGATACCCTCATTTCACATAACTGACAAACCAACTCTCTATCCAGGCAAAGAGAAGGAATTATTTTTCTGGGGAAAATTGGACAATTGCATTACCAATGGGTCATAAACTAATGGAGACCAGAAGGATAATTAGGAATAAGTCACTTAAACCACACTGTAGTTGTTTCCCTGGAATGAGATTTTATCAGTGCCCATGCATTTTTGTCTCTTGTCTTGTTCTCTTGTTTTATTGTATCTCGCACTTAACACAAAAACACACAGAGGATCGGTCTTGCCTATCCAACCAATGGCAGATCCAGCCGAGTCTCTGCTTTCTGTGTCCCAGCTTCTCTATGTGCCTCTGAGTGGTAATGCAGACACTTACTAGAGGAGGGTTATCTGTAATTAGGGGCAAGAGAGGAAGAAAATTCTTCATTTTGACTTCAAGTCCAATGTTTTTTTCTAATTTACCTTTTATACTTTTTACACTACACTTTTGTAGAACTGCTATTTCGATCCCCATTTTTTCTGCTCATAATTATTCTTAGTTGTTCAGAACCTGGAAGGGAAGAGGAATGCTCAGCTGAAAATAATCTCCAACAATTTACAGTCACCCACTTAGTGTGAAGGGTGGAAAAGATTGAAGCAAAATGATAATCGCTAACAGCCAACAGATTCAACTTTGCTTTTCAGTTTGAGACCTCATTTCCTCTACTATGCTTTGAATGTATATGTCATTCCTAAGCCTCACTATTCTCCTTGCCTTCATTTAATTCTTAACATTTCCATGATTATATCAATAATAAGAAGGAATTTAAAAGGAGCAGAGAAAATGCTGCCAGGCCCAGGGCAGGTTGCCCCACATGGCATATTAGTGACTTTGAATTAAAGTTATTTAAGAGGCACCAGGTTATGAAGAACACTCTGACCTCTCTCTCCAGGTCCCCCTAAAACAGTGGTTCTCAACCTTCTGGCCCTTTAAATACAGTTCCTCATGTTGTGACCCAACCATAAAATTATTTTCGTTGCTACCTCATAACTGTAATGTTGCTACTGTTATGAATCATAATGTAAATATCTGATATGCAGGATGGTCTTAGGCAACCCCTGTGAAAGGGTCGTTCGACCACCAAAGGGGTCGCGACCCACAGGTTGAGAACCGCTGCCCTAAAAGAAGGAGCTAAATCTGCCATGTGGAAGGTGCCCTCTCTGCCCCTGGAAACACCCTTTTTACTAGAGTTAAGGAGTCCAGAGTCAAAGAGCCTGTCCAAGCAAACCTGCTGTCTCTTCTTGCTACCCACGCCCAAACTTTGTTTAGATACCGCACTAATGAATACTTAAATCTTGCCTGGATGCCTTTGTAAAGAGTACAACTTTTTTGTCCTGTCAGTTCCTCACAAATGTATCGTTTCATTGTCTAAAAAGTATAAAGCACTGGTTGGTTGGTCACTTCTCTGAGCATCATTCACGATCCTCCCATGTGCACACATTCAACTCTTTTTGCTCCTGCTAATCTGGTTTTACATAAATTTTATTGTTAGTCCAGCTGTAAGAAATTAAGAATGGTAAACTGGGTTGGGGCTGGGTGGGTGATTCTCTCCCTTCCCAGTAATACCAACCATTTAAAACTGCCAATTTGGGGCTGTTATAAATGAAGCTTCTGTAAATTGTCATGTGCAGGTTTTTGTGTAAACATAAGTTTTCAACTCATTTGCATAAATACCTAAAAGTATAATCGCTCTGCCATATAGTAAGACTATATTCAGTTTTGTAAACAAAGGTGTATCTAAGCTATTATCTCTGAGAAGAGTGTTTCATTGGGAAGAGGAATATGTTTTAGTGCAATCAAATAACACTGTGATTATTAGGCCTGCTTTATCCTTAAGAAAGCTCTACCTTTGACCAGAGGGGTGATTTCATTATAGCTTCAGAGCTTGTATTGCTGTGCCAAGCCAGTTCAGCCAAGGGTTTACAAGCCTGAGTAAGGGCAGCAAATGGATGAAGAAATGACAAAGAGAATAAGCTGGGTCTAGGTGGATCTTCCTGTGTCTGGCTGAGGCTGGCAGAGGCAAGCTGAGCCTTTATTTTATAGCCAGAGGTAAACAAGGTAGTGGTCACCATAGTTACAATGTTCTTGTGAGTTTCACTTGTTTTGGCAGCACTTGCTGCACCTCCCACAGCCCATTAGCTTCCCAGATAAGGTCTAGGGAGCGTCATAAGGTCAAGCCTAATTATGCTAAGAGGACTGTGCCCGCTAAGCTGGGACTTGTTTGTGGCTTTGCCAACATGTCAGTCCGAGGCTTTAACCCTATAGCCGCACCCTACATCTAGCCCTTTTTTTTATTTTTAAGCTACTGTAATGAAAGTAAAACTTAAGCATCAAGAACAAAACTCTGGCTATTAAAACAATAACAAAACAATGCCAATGCAAAACCCAAACTACAGACATGCTAACATTTTAAAACTTAAAACATAAAGTTCTGGCTATTAACAAAACAATGTTTTAACATTTTTAAAACTAGTAAGAATAACAAAACAATCCCAATGCAAAACAGCAGTTAGTGAGTTTCTGCTAAATGAAAGTTTCTTTTGCTGATTTACTCAGAGTCCACGGTCTTGGCTGTGCAAGACTTTGCCGAAGACTGGCAGCTCACCAATGCTAGGATAGCCAGAAACATGATTGAGGAAGGGGTTTCCACATCTTGTTTTTCTACCATCTGCTGGGCCTCAGTTGTTAACTTCTTCAGCTGACCCCATGTTGGCACCTCGGTCCCTTGCGTAGCCTTCGTCATCTTCCTTTTCCATATTGCTGTCATCAGGGCAACTCTCAGTCTTTTGAAGGAAGACAAGGAGCTCTCTGGGTCCTTGGTGGTGACGCATATATAACGCTCTGGTACCCAAATTGGCTGTGCTGCTCCTTCTGGGAAGATACAAAACACAACCTCTTACCCACATCATTACTAGATCTGGTAAAACTCTTGTCAGGAGGCTCGATGCGGCCACTGTGCAACTCTCCGCATTGTAATTCAAAAAATTTAACAGATAACATTCTTCAATTTAACAGATAACATTCTTCTCCCCCCCCCTCTTTTTTTGTTTTTGTTTTGTTTTGTTTTTATAGTTGCATTTTAACAGTAGGATTGGTGCTTTCCACTATTGCCTGAGTCCTGATCTATCACCCCAGGGAGAACTTGTCAATCCTGCGTTTCCCAGGGTGGCATGATAAAGGTTTACTGAGACGGCTGGAAAGGCTTCAGTGGGGTTAAGGATAAGGCTTCTTGGGCCTACCTTCTCCCATGCCTCTACATTTACCTTCCCTTTCTCAGAAAACCATGTGCAGGTTTTACTTACAAAATCCAACAAATCAAAAAGCTGTTCATACCTCACAGAACAGCCCCGTGCTTAGAGCATAGCATTAAGCATGGATACGTATAAATTCTTTTCCTGCAATCCTGAATTTCCCATGTTTTACACCTAGTTATATCACTGAATTTCGCTCCTTACCTTTCTTTTGTTTTCTGCACGTGCTTCACTGGAGTGTCCTTTCACTTGACAACTGTAGTTCCCCCGAACTCAGGTCCTGCGTTGGGCACCACAAGGGCCGAGCCAACTCAGCCAAGGGTTCAAAATCCTGAGTGAGGGTGGCGAAAGGATGAAGAAATAATAGACAAAGAGAACAAGCTGGCTGTCTAGGTGTATCTTCCTGTGCCTGGCTGAGGCCACAGAGAGATCCAGGGGCAAGCTGAGCCTTTATTTTATAGTCAGAGGTAAACAAGGTAGTGGTCACCATAGTTACAATGTTCTTGTGAGTTTAACTTGTTTTGGCAGCTCTTGCTGCACCTCCCTCAGCCCATTAGCTTCCCAGATAAGATCTAAGGAGCGTCATAAGGTCAAGCCTAATTATTCTAAGAGGACTGTGCCCTCTAAACTGGGACTTGTTTGTGACTTTGCCAACAGGTCAGTCTGAGGCTTAACCTTATAGCCGCACCCTACATATTGCTTATTGATTAATGAAACTCAGTTGTCACTCTTTATTGAAATTAAGAAAGTAAGAGACATTTGATTACCCCAACCCATATTCTGTTGCTAAGAGCCCTACCCAAAATTTTCATTTTAATTTCCAGGGGACTTCTATTTTTAGCATTAATTCTTCTGAGTTTTTGTTACTTTTGAACGCTCCATTTTACTCTTTTCTCACAGTCCTTGACTATCATTTTCCCTCTATTCTTCACTTACATGGATTCACTCTCTTCACAAAGTCCCCTACATGCACACACACACACACACACTCTCGCATGCGCACACACACATTAAAATGAACTTCAGAAAGTACTTGTGGTGAAGGGACAGAACGGAACTTGAAAGAACTAAGCAGAACTAAGCAGAAATGCACCCTCCTCCCTCTTCAAGGACGAGGCAGAGACATGCTCTTCTCCCTCTCCTCTATCTTGTCTTGCAAGGCTGGGCCCTCAGCCCAAGCCGCCCCCCCCCCCCCGAGAGTGACCACAAGAATGCTGGTATTGTCTTAACTCTCCCAACCACCCACCTGAGTGGACCAATGAAGCTCCAGAAATGTAGCTAAGGTCCTAATAAGGCTATAGTGGAGGACGGCTCCAACCTTCAGAATGTGATGGTCACTTCCTGACCCTTATGCTGTAAAACCCTGACCAATCTCTGTAACTCACGTCACCCCTAAAGCCCACCCCAAATAGCTAGCCCTATATAACCTTTGTTCTCCTGGGACACGCTCTCTCGCCTCACCGCTGCGCCAGATAGAGGCTGGGAGCCAATTCTAGAATTGATCAAAAGACTCGTTGCTTTTGCATCGGAGGAGGCTCCCTGGTGGTGGATTATTGGGGACCCCGAACTCTGGGCATAACAGTGGCAGGAATGTATTTTACTAAAAGTTTGAGGAAAACAGAGTGGTTCCCTAGCATAGGGTTCCTGATCCCTTTTTCTTTCAAGACTCTAAGAATCCACCTTTTTGTTAACCCCCACCTTTAGATTCCCTCACAGATACTCATATCACTTGATTATACAGAACAATTTAGTTCTCTAAAATGCACTTGGCAAAACTCCAAGCATAATTTTGCATGTCCAAAGATTCAAGGCCTTTGTTAAAACAATGGGTTATTTATGCCTATCCTTCTTTCATAGCATGGAAGAGCTGACAAAGACTTCCACATTTCACTTTTTTCTTTTCTCTAATCACTGTCTGTATAAAGGGGAGTAATATAAAGATTTCTTTTCCCTTTGCTGTGAAATATGTTATCCCTTTAGAGGGGTTAAATAGTAATAATTAGTTTGGTTTTTAAATATTATTTTCTTCTAATATCTAAATATCTGAAGATTTTTCCAAATTGCTTTCCATAATCATGGCCAAACTTTTTCATCAATGTTTGAAAACTTTACTGTAGTTGAAACTTATTCCAAAATATCTTCCATTATTAAGTAGTGAATAATAAAGCAATCACAGGGATATAATGTGTTGAGCAGTGCTAAAGACTCTTGTTCTGAGAATTGCACATTTTCTCTTTCTGAAACCCATAACATACACACACACACACACACACACACACACCATCAGAAAAGTTTAGAGGGCTTTCAAACTACGTATTGTAAAAAGCAAAGCAATTCATGTGATTTGTCATTAAGATGATCAGTTAATGCTATTAGTTTTCATTAGGATGTTTGCTAACAGCTCAGGAGACTACTACACTCATACACACACCTATTTCTATCATGTGGATTTGACAGACAAAGACCAGCCTACAAAAGCAGAAAGAACTTGTTGAACGTCATCTTAGTGTATATGTGAGGAACAGAAAATGAGTTTCCTATGTGGAAAAGATCATGTATCAGGTGCTTAGCTTGCTAAAATTAACCTGCACTCTCTAGCTTAATGTCCTCACTAACCTCATCACCTACTGTGTCCTATCTTCCTTCCTGTTCACCTTTCCTTTCCTTGAACTTACTCTGTTATTCTCCTCACAGGATCTTTGCAGGTGCTGATCTTCTTACCAACACAATTACCTCTCCTGCAACACTTCACCCAACATTTCCAATGACTTTTTCTTTTTTAATTTATCTATCTCTATTTTTTTTAAATCTTTATTGTTGCAAACCTTACATATGTCTCCCTTTTTCCCCCATCCACTTCTTCTAGCCTGCCACTACCCCCATCCCTGCCTCAGACCTTCACCACCCTATTGTCTGTGTCCATGGGTTAAGCATATATGCACACAAGTTCTTTGGTTGATCTCTCCCCACCCACCCATCTTCGCCTGCCTTCCCTCTGAGATTCCACAGCCTGGTCCATGCTTCTGTCTCTCAATTATATCCTAGTCACAGCTCTATTCCTGACTTTCTATCTAAATTAGATCTCCCATTTCTTTAAGAAAATCTTATTTGTTTTATTTATACCACTTGCTACAATTTTAAATTATATGCTAATTTATTTGCTTTCTTGCTTAGTGCTGTCCTTTTCACTAGGTGCTTTGATCCATGAAGGCAGAGGCCATGATCAACATTGTTGCCACAGGGCCTAACACTGTTAATTGTCTGTGTAAGTAATTATTGAGTAAATGAACAAGGAATGAAACAAACAAACAAACAAAAAACATGGCAACAGGCTACAAATAATAATATGCATCTGCTGTGCTTGAAAAATACACACTATATTGGTATACTATTGGATAAGTCTTGTGCTGTTCTTAAGAAACATATATATATATATATATATATATATATATATATATATATATATATAATGACAGGAACAACTGGAATGATTGGAATGACCAGAACAACCGAAACAACTGGTTGTAGCTATGATGTGCACTGCACCGGGCCAACTGGCCCAATCAGGGGCAGGGCCAGCCAGCCAACCTCCCACGTCCCCTCCCCCCGGCCGGACCCCACCCATGCACGAATTCATGCACCGGGCCTCTAGTCTATATATATAAATCCCTAATATGCAAATAGACTGAACAGTAGAACAACCAAACAACTGAATAATCAAACAACCAGTTGCTATGATGTGTGCTGACCACGAGGGGGCTCACATGGAACATGGCAGGCATCAGCAGCAGTTGGCAGAGCGCAGAACATGGTGGGCATCAGCCATGGCAGGATGGTGGAGCAGGTGAGCGGGGGCACCAGACCAAGGCAGGGCGCCAGTCGCTGTCATCAGGGTGAGTCTCTGGTAGTTACTGAAAATTCTTTGCTCCTGCACACCATGGTCCCCCCAGTGCTCACACCTGCTGCCAGCGCTGGCCCGGCTCACACCCGCTGCTGGAGCTGGAGCCTCCATTCACACCTGCTGCCGATGCCCGGCATTGGCCCCGATCCCTTGGCACCATCAGTGGGTGTGAACTGCGGTTGCCGGCCCCGATCACCCCTCAGGGGTTCTCCACCTCACCCTGCTCCTGAGGGGCGATTGGAGCCATCAACGACCTCTCGCACCTGCTGCCGGTGCTGGCACCGCTCACATCCACAGCTGACATTGGAGCTGCTGCACCCATACCCTGCCAGCACCAGAGCCACCACTTGCACCCACTGCTGGCCCTGGCCCCAATCGCTTGGCACCGTCAGCGGGTGTGAGCGGTGGCTACTGGCACCGATTACCTCTCAGGGCTTCTCCACTTCCCCCTGCTCTTGAGGGGCAATCTGGGCAGCAGCCACCACTCACACCTGCTGCTGGTGCTGGCCCCAAATCATTAAACGCCATCAGCGGGTGCGAGCGGGGCTGACACCATCAGTGGGTGGGAGCAGCGGTGGCGGGAGAGGGGCTGCTGGCAGACAGGGGGCCGAGAGCAGTGGCGGGAAGGGCCAGGCTGGGGCACAGAGGATGGGCCAAGACCTGCCCCTATGCCCACCACAGCCTTGCAGCCTATAGTTCCTTTTAAAGAACACAAATTCATGCACTGGGCCCCTAGTACATTATATTTGCCCAGAGGAGTTTTAGTTCGGTAAATTATAAATATAAGAGAAAACTTGCTAAAAGGTGAGGTAATTGTCTATCATTTTCAAAAATATAAAATTTGAGCTTATTTCTGGCTGCAAAATTCACTCTACTGCTACATCCTAGTCAGAGTGTGCTATACTGGTTCTGTACCGGACCGGTGGGTTCTTAAAGACACCCTTCACATGGCATTACTTCATGCCCTTCAACAATTGTGCCTAGCAACCTCTGCTGGGGAATAAGCCATAAGAAAATTGTGTAGGATTCCTCCTAACATGACTCCGGAGGCTAGATTCTTAAATAATGTTGTGAGGGGAAAGGTCTTCATGTAAAAGATGTTAACTTACTTTAAATAGAGTTGTTACTCAAAAATAATTATTTCATATGGAACGTTAAGGTTCCAACAGAAGCTTTGCACATATTGATTAGGTGTCATCATCTGTCTTGTTAGCATTTTTAACATAATTTAGCGCTCATAATTTGACATTGCAATAGACATTATTTTAAGTAAGATGACGAGAATGTATACAGTTCTAGATATTCTTTTGGTGGTTTAATGCTTACTCAATGCAATAACAACTAAATTATTCTCATTTAGAATGCATTGATTTTCTGTCTTTGGGCAGCTCTAATTACCTTCAAGATGAGAGACACACAGACCTACTTCCACACTGAATGCACACCTCTTCACAGTTTATGCTGCTTTCAAATGCCTCCTTCGTAAACCAATATCTTATTTTAACTCTGGGAATTTAAATCAAGCACATTAAGCAGTTGTAAGTAAGGAGTTGCCTGCACAAAGGAGCCACACTGTGAAGTTTGGGCAACAAATCACTCAGACATTCAAAAAGCAGTTCAGTGAAAACATAGCACGTAAAAGGAAGAGACCCTGAAATATGAGTTTTTTCATATTTTTTCCAGAGGTAATTTTTAAAACTCTCCTTTTAGTTACCCCAAAAGGCATGTCATCCATAATCCTCTGGTTTCACAGGTGACTCTTCCAACCCTTTGCCATATAAATTTTTAACTCCTATATTCCAAAATTCTTCACCTTCACATTAACAGGAATGTTCACACATTGAAAGAGTTTGTCACTGATGTATATTTATTTTAAATCTTGGGCATTAAACTTTTACAATCAATGCTTATAAAATGAACACATCAAGGGCTTAATATGTATATTTCTGATTATTATTGATGGTATATGCTTTTTTTTAATCTTCACCTGAGGATATGTTTTTATTGATTTGAGAAAGAGAGGGAGAGAGAGAGAAAGAGGGAAGGAGGGAGGGAGGGAGGGAGGGAGAGAGAGAGAGAGAGAGAGAGAGAGAGAGAGAGAGAGAGAGAGAAACATCAATGTGACAGAGAAACATAGATTGATTGCCTTCCATATGTGCCCAGACCAGGAATTGAACCGGCAACCTGGGTATGTGTCCTGACCAGGAATCAAACCCTCAACCTTTTGGTGTATAAAATGAAACTCCAACCAATTGAGCCAACCAGCCAGGGCTGGCATATGTCGTTTTATGTTTATTAGATATATGTATATTTATCACATATGTTTCATACTTCTGTTTTACTTCTGCCTATTCATCTTTTGCCCTTTTTCCTGGTTGTGGGTTGTTGTTGTTTGTGTGTGTGTGTGTGTGTGTGTGTGTGTGTGTGTGTGTGTGTGTGTGTGTTTTAGGGGGGAGAGTGGGAGAGGAGTGTGTCTTTTTAACATTGATTTTTATTTTTTTACAGTGACTCTAATATTTAAAAGTTTTTTTATTTTAGTGAACTAAAATGTAGTAATTATTTTGTTGTTGATACTAATATGTCTTGTTTAAGAAATTGCTCCATACTACAAGCTAAGAAATATATGAATGTACTTGCTTCTAAAAGTTTTAAATTTCTAACTTTGAAACGCAAGATACTAACCCATATAAACTTGATTTCTGTGATGGTGTGAGGCAGAGATTTATTTTGTTTTCCTTTCTTATAGATAACTATTAATTCAAGCTCATTTGTTGAATAATCCAACTCCTAAACTTGATCTTGCTACATCCTCTCTGTCTTCTGACAAAATTGCTAATAGGCATGATCTGCTTCTAGATTTTTTATTTTGTTTTATGCTATTGATTTTTCTGTCATTGTGTCAATAACATGCATTTTATTTGCTTTTAAGAGCTATCTATAAGTCCCTATAATTTGTAGAGCAAACCATTTCTCTTTTTATTTCCTTCCTCATCTTTCTTTGTAAAGGTCTTGGCTAATTTTAGCAACTTGGTCTTTAATACAATTTTTAAAGTCAATTTATCAAGTCCTATTAATAATCCTACTAGAACATAAATATTTCATCAATTCAATAGATAAATTTTTGGAAAGTGGCATCTTCAAATTATTCTCTTACTAGAGGCCTGGTGCATGAAATTCGTGCACTGGGAGCAGGGGGGGGGGGTGGGGGGGTGGGGGGAGTCCCTCAGCCCAGCCTGCACTCTCTCCAATTGGGGACATCCCTCTCACAATCCGGGACTGCTGGCTCCCAACTGCTTACTTGCCTGCCTGCCAGATTGCCCCTAACCACTTCTGCCTGCCAGCCTGATCATCCCCTAACTACTCCCCTGCCAGCCTGATCAACACCTAACTGCTCCCCTGCAGGCCCAATTGCCCCCAACTGCCCTCCCCTGCAGGTTTGGTTGCCCCTAACTGCCCTCCCCTGCAGGCCTGGTTCCCCCCAACTGCCTTCCCCTGCTTGCCTGATACCCACAACTGCCCTCCTCTGCTGGCCATCTTGTGGCAGCCATCTTGTGTGAGGGTGTGGTGGTCAATTTGCATTTTACCTCTTTCTTATATAGGCTTTTCTATAAATGTAGACTACCTCTCACCTGTTTATTGTCCTTCAGTAAAGAATTTCAGTTTGGCCCTTCACAATAAAGGATTCTGAATATTTAGTTAATAAGTATAGAAGAACATGAGCACTTGGAAAACACTCTGATCCTGTGATCAAATTGCAAACAGACAGAAATTAGACTGCAAACATCAGGGAAACTAAAGTTTTCTTTAAAGAACCAACATAAACCTCTTAAGAATGCTTAGGAGCACTGCTGATTTTTTTCTTTCAAGGAGTGTCAGTTGAGGGAACATAAACATAGATTTAAAAATAGCTCTCACTTATCCACTGCAAAGCAGGACAGTTGCAGCCTGGATAGCTAAAATACACAGATGTGTGAATGGACTCCAACCTATGGAGCTCACATAAAGCTATTTATTACACAGAAATATCATCTTAGAGTCATGGAAACAGCAACAGATGCAACATTCTGCTGTCAGATGCAGTATTCTGCCACTTAATGTTACCCATAGACAATTACCAAAGATTATTATTTCCGATCACCTTCTGCACCAGAACATTTACCAGAGCTAACAAATAGCAAAACTGACTAACTTGAAATTATCCTTCTGTTCCTCTCCTGACCTTCTTGATTTGAACAATTGAATAGTCTAAATACAGGCAGAAAAAAAAGATTAGACTTCAATTGGAAAGCAGCTAGATAATGATCTGATTTGGAGCATTAAAGTTTCCTTAACTGAACCACCCCAGAAAATCAGTAATATTGGCAATGGATCTCATAATTTCCCCAAATGTATAGAAATGTTTTGTAAACTGTAGTAAAACCATATTCACTCTTTATCCGGAGAATACAAAATCAACAATCTAATCAATACCTCTATATATCAGGTACAAATTACATCTGTAGAATATGCCTTCCTAAATTGCCATCTGTAAATGCTGCTCAACTTTTAAGACCCAACTAAATGTGATATTCTGCTTACCTAGTCACCACAATAAAATGTAATTTATTTTCTCCCTTAATCCCCATACCGCATTATACCTATTATGACACCAATAACATTTTGCTTGTTCCTATAATAACTTTTGGGTTGTCTCACTTTCCATATCTACTGTTAAGGGCAGAGAAACTATTGATGATATTTTTTAAATTTATCTTTATTATTGAAAGTACTACAGATGTCCCCTTTCATCACCCCCACTGACTCCCTCCACCCCCAGCCCCCCAGGCCAACTGCATTATTGTCTGTGTCCATGGGTTATGCATAGCCTATCTAATAAAGAGGGAATATGCTAATTCACCCTCATGCCATTGCAAAGATGGTGGCGCCCATAGCCAATAAGGAGGGAATATGCTACCTGACTGCCACACCCTCAAAGATGGTGTGTCCGCCCACAGCCACAAGATGGCCGGCAGGGGAGGGTAGTTAGGGGTGACTGGGCCGGCAGGGGAGGACAGTTGGGGTGGATCAGGCCAGCAGGGGAAGGCAGCTAGGGGCGACCAGGCTTGGAGGGGAAGACAGTTGGGGACGATTGGGCTAGCAGGGGAGTAGTTAGGCGTTGATCAGGCTGGCAGGGGAGTGGTTAGGGGGTGATCAGGCTGGAAGGAAGAAGTGGTTAGGAGCAATCAGGCACGCAGACAGGCAAGCAGTTGGGAGCCAGCAGTCCCAGATTGTGAGAGGGATGTCCGACTGCCAGTTTAGGCCTGACCTCTGTGAGATTGGGCCTCAACCAGCAGTCGGACATCCCCTGAGGGGTCCCAGATTAGAAAGGGTGCAAGCTGGGCTGAGGGACACCCCCACCCCCCAGTGCATAAATTTCGTGCAATGGGCCTCTATATGCATGTAAGCTATAATATTTTTTTATGACATTTTCATAGACTCAGTGAAATATAATATCTGTCTTATAGCATAACACAATAAATATTTGGTCAATCTGTTAAATACTAGTATATCATGAGAAAGCAGTTGCCTCTCTCATGTGGCCAAATATGATGATTTGCCTATCTTCCTTTAATATTTCTATCACTAGAATGTGAATTATTGACACTACCAGAAAGAGCAAACTAGGATTGTCACTGACTACTGAGGGCCAGTTGGAACTGGACATTGCACTGCAACAAGCTCAGTCTGTTTCTATTGGCTTCATACTGCCTACTGAGAAGAGTTGCAGGAAGCCACCCAATCCAAATCTTCATTGTATAGAGAGCAATACTTTAGCTAAATCATCAAAATTTTTATATCGTAAAACTTTATCAGTAGTGCTTGATGTTTTCATCCAAATGTGAATAAAATCTTGAAAAATAATAGTGGAGAACTAATGTACTACAAAAACTTGACACAGTTGATTTAGGATATAAGTAATTCTTTTAAAAATAATTAATTTTCATTATATTGCTTAATAAAAAAAACATTTATTTTTATTTTTTAAATATATTTTTATTGATTTCAAAGAGGAAGTGAGAGGGAGAGAGAGATAGAAACATCCATGATGAGAGAGAATCATTGATCAGCTGCCTCTTACATGCCCCCTAATGGGGATCAAGCCTGCGACCCAGGCATGTGCCCTGGGTGGGAACCGAACCATGACCTCTTGGTTCATATGTTGATGCTGAACTACTGAGCCAGACCAAGTGGGCAAAAACAAACATTTAGATAAGATATCTTGAAAATGACATATTGATGGTATAGATATTAAGTTAAATATATTCAGGATATTAAGGATATTAAGTTCATTTTTGTAAATTTGAGGAATAAATGCTTATGTCAACCTAACAGATTCTTTAGACCTCCGCTGGCCCTCCTTAAAATCCACTGGTGACAATAATCCTCAATCAAAATTTATATATACTAATAGATTACAAGTATATTCATTCAACAAAAATGGCTCCTTTGCGCCAGGCCCGATGGTTCCAGATTTTATAAATAGAAAATTAAGAAAAACTTTCATTTCATGACTCTCAAATTCAAGTTAATGAAAAAAAGAAATAATTCATTAATACAGACTAAAACCCAGGATTAAATAGGAAATTATTCATGTTTTTAATGAAATTCCACAAACATATTTTTTCTTTTCCCCTGATAATAATGTGGCCAAGCTTATCTAATTATAAACAATTGGTATTTTTGCTCCATATTTAATGATGGCTTCATGAAATTAAAGGAAATAAAAGTCAGCAAGATAAGCAGTTATTTAAATAAAAGAGCAGTTACTAGTGCTACTAAGCCCTTCACTTAAAAATATACTAGAAGTAAATATGTTTTAGTTTCCCAATGCTACCTTTGCATTACCCCTTGAATCAGAACAGCATATACAGTCCACGAACTAATAGCATAATCTGTTATGCGATTGCCAGGAGTGCAACTTTGTTTACTGATGGCTCAAATTAATATGTTTAATCACTGTAGGCAACTGTTATCAGTTTGCCAAGAGAAATGTGCTTTTTCAAGTGATATTAAAAGTTGGAATGGTAGAAGGACTAGACTATAATTTATATTTGAATCAAAACTATTAATTAGCCCTGCTGGTACAGCTCAGTGGTTGATTCCCTGTCAGGGCACATGCCCGAGTTGCAGGCTTGATCGCCAGTAGGGGGCGTGCAGGAGGCAGTTTCTCTCTCATAGGTGTTTCTCTCTCCCTCTCCCTTCCACTCTATCTAAAAATTAATAAAATTAATAAAAACATGCATATTTTTAAAATTATTAATGAAAGTAAGTAATTTTTAAATTAAGTTATATGCTATGTTACCCAAGGTATGTAGGGATGGGGGTTGTGAGGCACGATCAAGCCTGACCTTATTGCTTATGCATAAAATCCCCACAGAATGAGACGAGGAACTGATGGTTTCCTGAAATTGATGTTGTCCATGGTACATTTGGAATCTATATGGCAAACCATCACTAGTCAGATTAAGTTTCGTATCATTTATTACTATCATGTGTTCTTATTTTGTTTTTATCAAATTTTTCTAAATCTAGATATGGGCCTGTTTCCTGACTTCTGTTTTTGTATTCCAGAATAACAGAAGGTAGTCAATCCAATTAAATGTTTTTCTTCTCTGATCCAGATTAAAGTTGGTGTCTATAAGGTTTAGGTAACTTCTCAAGGTAAAAGGTTACTGAACTTTCTAGGAAGGCCTTACCTAGGAAATTGTCATTTATTTCCTAATACAGTTTTCTTACTGTTTCTATGAAAGGAACTTGTCAAAGCATCTAATTTGCAGGACTTTCACACGTCTAGGCATTAATCCACGTAAAAGGAGGCGGGAGTAAAACAGTGGTGATTTTTGTTTCTGAATGAAATGGGTCCTCTTGGTCTAGAAACAAATTAGAGGACATTAAGAGCTTGTGAGTAGTTAATGAATATGGATTAAGTGGATAAATTCACTTCCAACAGTGGAAAGAGTATGAGATTTGGAGCTGGACAGACCTCCTTACTCTGCCACCTGCTGTCTGGGAAACTGAGTTTTACTGCCTTCCCTGGAGCACAGAGTTCTATAGAGAAAGCAGTCATTGCATTTATTCTAAAAGGCACTGGAAGGTCAAGGGGAAGTAAAACTGAGGAGCTGATATCTAAGCTGGACCTACTATGTGTCATGCCACGTGTACTTTAGGACTTACTAAATTCTCAAAGCAAAATCGAGATCATTTTGAAAAGAAATTGTGCGCAAAAGGAAATAAAAAGAATTTCTACTGTTTTATGGAACTACAACTAATTTTTTAAAAGTCAGCGTGTCTGGGTATAGACTATAGAAAGGAAAGGTACCTAAAAATAAAGAGGTAGAAGTTGAAAGGAGCCATCCGTCAGTTTGGATGACAAACTAAGGAGTGGGTGCGTGGCGAGTGAGCACTGCCGAAATCTAAGGAGCTTGTTTCTTCAAGCTCTTCAGGCAGCGATTCTGACAGTGAAGTTGACAAAAACTTAAAGAGGAAAAAGCAAGTTACTTCAGAAAAACCTACAAAAAAGCAAAAGACTTGAAACTTCAAGCAGCCTTGTCATCTTCTAAGCAGAGCAGCAGCAGCAGCATAATGTTTCAGATTGCGAAGATGAGGTCCATCAGCGTTGGGGACTTTAAAGGGACAGTCCTAACTGATATGAAAGAATATCGATGGATCCAGAAGGTGAAATGAAACCAGGAAAAAAAAAGGTATTTCTTTAAATCCTGAGGAAAGGAGCCAGCTGAAGGACTAGATTTCTGACACTGATGATGCAGTAAGAAAACTGTAAAATCAGAGCCCTATAAAACCTGTACTGTTCTCATTGTTTTAATCTTTTTACATTGGCTTTGATTTTTTTTTTTAACATTGTTTTCCAAGCTATTGTATATATGGATTTCAGGACAATTTTTAAGAATAATTTTTAATGTGCATTACTGAAAATGTTCTGAGTGAAGCCAATCGTCAACTTGGTTAAGGGGGATTGCTTTGTGCTCACCACCTAGTGTAAAACAAAATCAAGTAATGCAATCTTAACTATTGAGGCCTTCTTCGATCAGAAAAGTTGGTACTATTTAAGGCCAAAAGTTAACAGTTTATAGACCTTTTCATTTCATCTTGGCTTTTACATTCCAAAATATTTACATTGCATTGAATTTATACACTTTTATTTGTGAAATTCATAGTTGATTTGTTTTCTTCTAAACAAATGCTTAGGCTTTGATTTTCCGCCCCAGTGATCCTTCACTTCCCCCTTCTAATCTTTACTTCATTTTCCTTGAATAACTCGTCATGTTAAGTTTTCATTTCACTACTGGCTCTTCTTTCTTGGATATATTTTGCTAATCTGGAAAGTCAGTGAAACTGTCGGAATGTTAGTTATTTCAATAAGATACTTGTAATTAAAATATTATATGAGAACTAACAATCACTAATTGGACTGTATTAAATATTAGGAGATATAGTTTGATAAACAACATGGCTTGTATGAAAACTCTGAGCAAGTAAGTGTATGTCATTACCTGTAGTGTTCTGTGCAGGAGTTATCTTATTGCTCAGTCTGCAGAAAATACTGACTTGGGCGTCTGATTTGCTTTCATTTATTAAACATGTTCACCATCGGATGATGTCTATAAAACAGATGTTAAATTAGACTAGGATTTAATAAAAATTGTGAAAGCTTAAAAAAACTTAAGAGTGTTAAAATATTTTTTAGACAATAAGGCTAGTGTTAGAATAGTTTATTTAAATTAGCATCTTCTGTGAGATCTTTTCTCTAAACACAAAAGAAATCAATTCTTTGCAATAGGCCGATTTGATAAAACACTGGGTTCCTTATATCATGAAGTTATTCAGAGGAAATTACAGAAGGGATAAGGTACCAGTTCTTGAGGTTGTGACTTCTATTCTTGTTGCTATATATTCCAAGGAGGCTCCATAATGGATATTTTCTTAGAAAATAATTATTTTCTGCCAGATATATAATACCTCCATCTTAACTTGATATCTCCAATTTATCTATACTAATAAAGAACTAATATGCTAATAGTCGATATGCCGTAACGGTAACAACCAGGTCATTAGCATATTAGAGGTTCGGGTGTCAAGGCAGGGCTGCAGGTGGGTGGGCCGTGCAGCCCGATTTTGAATCACAGGCTGGGCTCCTAGTTTTTTAATAAGATGCAACTCTATTTTTAAAATATATTTTTATTGATTTCAGAGAGGAGGGGAGAGAATGAGATAGAATCGATGATGAGAGTGAATCATTGATCAGCTGACTCCTGCACACTCTACACTGGGGATCGAGCTCCCAACCTAGGTATGTGCTCTGAGCGGGAATTGAACCATGACCTTCTGGCTCATAGGTCAACACTCAATCACTGAGCCACTCTGGCCAGGTGACACCTCTAATTTCTACTCTCAGTAATGAGTGGAACACATCTTCATCTAAGGTGTTAGTGGCAACATTTAAAGTGCATTTGACTTGGAGGATTTACTACCCACTCCGTGAAGCAGTTTCTTACTTGGCTTCCGGGAGACTGCATGCTGGGTCCTCTTCTGACCTTTTTGGCTCCCTCAGTCTCCTTTATCTTCCCTGTGTCTGAACATGGGGAGGACTCAGGGCTCGAGAACATTTGTCTTCTGCTCTTTAAATTCACATCTGGGTCACCCTATCCTTTGGCCTTAGCCTGTTTCCTGATCACCAATCCATATATTCAACTACCTGCTCAAATGCCTATACCTGAATTTCTGGTAGATACTTCAAACTTAAGAGTTTCCAAAAATTATTTGTTTTTCCACTTTGTCTATCTCCAAACATGATCATCCAGTCTCTCTTTGCTCAGAACTGAAACTAACCATTGCTCAGAAAACAACACTTTTTCAGTCATATTCCATATATTTCACAATCTCTCAGATGTCATGTATAATCCATTTGAATATACAGTTGACCCTTGAAGTACAAGAATTTGAACTGTGCGGGTCTACTTATATGTGAATGTTATTTTTTTCAATAAATAATGTAAATGTATTTTTTCTTATTTATGATTCTTACCTAATAACATTTTAAGCTTACTTTATTATAAGAATACAGTATAGTCATGGCCAGATGACTCAATTAGTTAGAGAGTCATCCTGTACACCTAGGTTGTGGGTTTGACCATAATGTTTCTCTTCTTTCTTATAGCGATGTTTCTCTCTCTCTCTCTCTCTCTCTCTCTCTCTCTCTCTCTCTCTCTCTCTCAAATCCATGAACATATCCTCTGGTGAGGATAACAAAAAATAATACATATAACATACAAAATATGTGTTAATCAACTGTTTAAGCTGTCAGTAAGGCTTCCAGTCAACAATGAGCTATTAGCAGTTAAGTTTTAGGGGAATTAGAAATTATTCATGGATTTTTGACTGCACAGGGTTCAGTGCCCCTGACTCCCACATTGTTCAAGGATCAACTATACTAATTCTTTCCACTTCCCTTAAAAATATTTACTTAACTTAGAAATCTATCTTAGGTAAAACCATGGTCTCTTTAACAACTACATTTAGTACAAACTTGAAATATTATAGTCTTTCCCTAAGTATAATAGGCAGGTATCATAATCACTAAGTAACAGGTGCTTTGGAACCAGAGAATCCGGGTTCAAATCCTCACTCTACCACTTACCTCATGCCTAAACTTCGGCAGGTTATTTCATTCCATAAACCTAATTTACTCATCTGTATTATTCTTAAAACGCACTGAGTTTCTGTGAGGATTAAATAAGTAAATACAAGATTTTGAGCCTAAGTGACAGGTTTTATTTTTATTACTATTACTACTACTTCTATACTGCTACCATTGTTGTTGTTGTTATTGTCACCTGGAAAAGAAGTTTATTGTTGTTAAAGGTGGTACAGGCACAATACTATGATGTGGCTGTCTGAGGATCCTGAAGCAGGACTTTCTTACTCTGCTCTCTACTGGCTGGGTGACCTGATGCGAGTTATTATTTTTATCCTGTGCTTCTTTTTTCTCATCTTTGAGAAAACTGTTCTTGATACTCCAAGGATTAAACTATTTAATATTATAAAAGTGCTAAGAATAGTTCTCCGCATGTATAGCACATACTAAATGTCTGTTAGCTATTTTAACTCTAATAAATTGTGAAATTTTGAGTATGAAATACTGCTTGCACTTTTAGGCCCCAAGGTACAAAAGCTAGAAATGTAGGGCCAGTGCTTAGCATGCAGGTCAGGGTGATCAATATGTTTGTCTGGACTGAGGAGTGTCCCGGATGTAGGACTTCAGAGCTGAGACCGGGAGTCACTCTACCTGACCTGGAAGAGGAGGTAAAAGTGCTGAGAGAGACGATGCTCAGCACCAGGGGAAATGTTCTCACAGGTTGGTATCATTCTAGACTCCTTTGGAGAAAGAATACAAGCACCTCTAACTCTTACCAAGTTGCCTTGGAGGGAGAATATAGTACTTGGATGGTGGTAGTGCTGGGTGAGATTCCAAACCTAAAGATTTTCAAACCTGGCTGTGCAATTTCTTCATGCTATGAGTGTGTACCCTTATTGGATGATCAGGCCATTAGTGCTGGATAGACAACTGTCCATTTTACTTCTGTGTTGGTTAACCTAAATGTGCTCTTGAGAACTATTAAACATATTGATTCTTTTTCTAATGCCATAGTCTCAAAGCCCAGAGAATACCCAGGTAAAAGCAGTGTCAGTGCTTAGCATGTGGTACTTTCCCTGTCCACGGAGTTTTAAGAAAGCATGTCTCTTTCCAATGAGTTATGTAAGCCTCTCAGTTCCTCAAAATCTCGTCAGAATTGCTGTTTATGTCTTTGAGTTGCCTCTCCGCCAGAATCCCACAAAACAAGTTCTGTATCTGTTAGATAACCCCAAACTCACCATGACAATCAGTGGCAGCCAATATTTCATGAAGAGTCATCAGATAAATTTGGACATGGACAGATAGATAGATATATTTTCTTGACTAAGGTTATGAAATTTCCCATCTTGTGGACAATTCTTTTTTTATTTTGTTTTCCATCATGGGATTTTGGTTTATACTTTGCCTTCTATGCCCAAGTACACACTTGGACTTTGGTGGAGAAAATTAAATAATATGTATAAAGCTTACCAAAATATTAGAGCAGGAGGGGAGATTCAGGCAATTGTTCCAACTTAGCCTGCATTTTACATTACCTCAGTTATCTCAGGAGCAACATCATAGATTTTTTTTTTTCCATTCAGAGATCAAGGTGACTTTATGATGCTGGTTATTCTATTTTAATCTCCAGATTAAATGATTGAATCTAAAACTCTCAAAAATAACCTGTGTACAATGCTTAAAAGAATTAATAAGAAAGTTTATATTTAAGTGAAAATAGAAAAGGTCAAAAGGATTTTGCTTCCGTTTATAAAATATATGTATACACGCACTTTTTCCTACAAAAATGTTTATTTATTTACTAATTTACTCTCATGAGGAAAAAGTCCTAAATTTGAAACTACCAATAGGATTATTTACTATTAATAGATTTACATTGTACTCTTAGATTAATTTTTAAGTGTGTTTTCTAGCAAATTGTAGGTTGCTACTGATGACCCAGTTTCAGTATTGAATAGCAGCCACTCAAACTCCTTAGGAGAAAGCAAAAATTTCTCTTTAAAAATACAAAATTTCTCAATGTAGTACAGCATGATGTTTATAGAGAAAACCATGTAAAGTTGTCATCATTTTAAATATATCTGAAAGACCTTTGTAGAAAATACCTAGAGAGAGAAAATCTCTTCATATGAATTCAATAACCAGTAGTGTATTTACATTGTGACATTACCTAAGCATGCGACATAGGGTACCTCATACCCAGAATATATCACATTCCAATGTATATAGCAAATGTTAACATATATAATAGCTTGGTATAAGACAGACTGATACGGAGCAAACATAAAAGAGTTCTTTTAAATGAAGCTAACATGGAAGAAGTAAAGCAACAAAAGCCGACAATTCTTCATCAGGCAATTTAATGTGATAACAAGAATCAGTATTCCTTTCTTTGCAGAAAAATGCCTATAAGAAGTAAGGATTGTGGGAGCATGAGAATTTACTGCAATAAGCTGAACAAAATGCTTAAAATGCAATTCACCCTAAAGAACTTGAGATTAAAAATGAAATACCACTCAGAATATACATATTTACACTTATCTCTTGTAGAGCATATGTTTCCTTCTAAGCTATGCCAGGATTTACCATTTTTTTCCAGTTAAATATTGTTAAGTGCTCCAAGGCACAGTTCATAGCTACTTTAAAGATTAAAACTAACAAAAAATCTGTTTTAAATACATCCTTGTTATTTGACACTTTAGTGGCTGTAAATCATGCGAAGACAGCCTATTTTATTGCGTTATAAGCCAGTACTGCAAATGTTAGCATGTTGAATAATAATGTGATCGTTAGCAAAACATCTAATCCAATTGTATAGCTTTTTAATTCTACAGAGTAATACACTAGATACTTTTACAAAGCTTGGAGAAATAACAAAGTCTTGAATATTCTTTTTGCTCAATATTTGCTTCTTATGTGAACAACTATGTATTTATATTTTTATTATTTTTTATAAATAATTTATCTTGACTTTATTTTTTAATTTAAATTCTTTATTGTTTAAAGTATTACATATGTCTCCTTTCCCCCCCCCCCCATTGACCTCTTCCTAGCCACTCCCACCCCCAGTACATGCCCTCACTGTCTGTGTCCATTGGTTATGCTTGAGCCCTTATAAGAACAAAGAATAATTATTTAATATACAGGATATCTTTTGTATCATTTTAACCTTTTCTTTGTCTCTAAATAACAGGACTACATTTGGAAATTTGGAGGTATTATATCTTGTGTCATTTCTATATTACAAGTGCCTTAAGATAAACTATACTACAAATTTTTTTTTAAATATATCTTTATTGATTTCAGAGATGAAGGGAGAGGGAAAGAGAGATAGAAACATTAATGATGAGAAAGAATAATTGACTGGCTGCCTCCTGCATGCCCCCTACTGGGGATCAAGCCCACAACCCAGGCACGTGCCCTTGACTGGAATTGAACCTGGGACCCTTCAGTCCGCAGGACGACGCTCCATCCACTGAGCCACATCAGCTAGGGCCAAAATTATGATAAATACCTGCATTGTTACTACAATGCTGCAAATAGGTGAAACTCTTGTTGATGTGTTTATGCATATTGTAGTAATGTTACAATTTATCTTTTTAATGTATAAGTTATTTTTTGTTGGCATATCCAGGCAGTTATAAAAAAGTGTTGTATATGTTTACACTAAAAATAAGAATCTTCACTCTCAAAAATATATTCATTACTCAAAAAAAAAATACAAAAAACACAAACATTTGCAGACATGTATTACTTAATGGACTTATATCTAAATATCCAATATAAAACATCAGATATTTAATAACTTAGGGATACATAACTGTGTTTAATAGGTCATTGCACTGCTTAAATGCTGTGTAGATACCATACTGAGATTTTAATTTTTTTTGTAATGGACTCATATTCTTAACAGTGTTCTAGGTTATAATTGTTTTTTCATACTGTATGTGCTAGAACAGAGCCAGAGTTGCTTTCTAAGGGAATCTTAATTTTATTCATAAAACGCCTTCCATTCAGCTCTTATCATTCTCTAAACTCAGAGTATCTACTAGTATATAAATTGGCTATAACAAGAGGCAAATAAGGACCAAGCAATTCAACTTCTGGGTATTTATCTGAAGAAATCCAAAATACCCTCATGCACTGTTGGTGGGAATGCAGACTAGTGCAGCCACTGTGGAGAACAGTATGGAGTTTCCTCAAAAAACTAAAAATGGAACTCCCATCTGACCCAGTAAACCCACTTCTAGGAATATATCCCAAGAAACTAGAAACACCAATCAGAAAGGATATATGCACCCCTGTGTTCATAGCAGCACAATTCGCCATAGCTAAGATTTGGAAACAGTCTAAGTACCTATTAGCAGATGAGTGGATTAGAAAACTGTGGTACATCTACACGATGGAATACTATGCTATGGTAAAAAAAAAGGAGTTCTTACTATTTGCAACAGCATGGATGGAACTGGAGAGCATTATGCTAAGTGAAATAAGTCAGTGAATGAAAGAAAAATATCACATCATCTCACTCATTTATGGAATATAATGAACAACATAAACTGATGAACAAAAACAGGTCCAGAGACAGAGAAGCATCAGACTGTCAAACCTCAGAGGGAAGGTAGGGGAGGGTGGGGGTAAGGGGGAGAGATCAACCAAAGGACTTGTGTGCAAGCATATAGGCCTAACCAATGGACACAGACAACAGGGGGGTGAGGGCATGAGTGGGGGGTTGGGTAATGTGGGGATAAGGTTATATATGTAATAACTTAATCAATAAAGAAATTTTTTAAAAAAGAAATCCAAAATACTAAATCAAAAAGATATATGCACCCACATGTTCCTTGCAACGTTATTTACAATAGCCCAGATATGGAAGCAACCTAAGTGTCCATCAAGAGATGAATGGATAAAGAAGAAATGGTGCATACATACAAGGAAATGTGACTCATTCATTAAAAAGAATAAAATCTTGCCATCTGTAATAACATGGGTGGATGTAGAGGGTATTGTGCTGAGTGAAGTAAGTCAGACAGAGAAAGACAAATGCCAGATGATTTCACTTATATGTGGAATCTAAAAAGCAAAATAAACGAACAGGCAGACTGGAAACACACTCATAAATACAGAGAAATTTTGATGGTTGCCAGATGAGAGGAGGGTTGGGAGGATGGGTGTAAAAGGTGAGGGATTAAGAAGTACAAATTGGTAGTTACAGAATAGTCATGGAGATGTAAAGTACAGCATGGATACAGTCAATAATACTGTTATAACTATGTGTGGTGTCCGATGGGTACTAGAGGCATCGGGGTGATCAGTTCATAAGTTATATAAATGCCTATTACTGTATTGGACACCTGAAACTAATATAATATTGTATGTCAACTGTAATTAATACATAAAATTATTTTTAAAAAATTAAAAAGAAAAGATGTAAAGAAAGAGATGTTGGCTATATCGAGGTGAGGACTGAGGAATGTCAATTGATTTAGTGACCTTAAATAGATTGGAATTCTTCGATAGAGTCACTGTGGTGGAAAGAAGAGAAAGGGAACCAGACATGAACAGTCTGAGGGATGTGTGAGGTATGAAGAGATGTGAACAAGTCTTCTGAAAACTTGTAGGACAATCATAGGGCAGTAGCTGGCATGGAATGAGGGACTAAGGAAGGTATTTTTAGTCAAGATTGTGTAATTTAAACAAAGAGTTCTTCCTATTCTGTTCAGTAAAAAATAAAGATTTCTTCCCATTGCTCCTACTCTTTGCAATTTAAAAAACACTGGGAATAATACAGCGAGAGAAAGGGTTAAATAATAAAAATGGGATAATTGATTATTTATCATTTTAAAAGAGAAGAGGGGATAGAGTCCAAAACAGTGTAGAATCATCAGCCTTAGGGAGTAGGTGGGGCAGATTCTCTACTTAACAGTATAAAGTGAAGAAAATATATGTCAGATGTGGGTAGGATGGAATGTTTTATATAAATAAAATTAGGAAGTTTCCATCTGATGGGATTTTTTTTTCTTTAAAATGGAAGTCAAGTTTACTTGCTGAGAGTAAGCAGGATAAGGTTCATCCAATGTTTGGGGAAAAAATCAGAGAAGTACAAGATAATTGTGGAGAATGTAAAAGTGAGTTATCAGAGAATTAAGGAAATGTGGCAGAGCTGAGGGCCTATTTGAAATTGTTCCTTCTCAGATTACATTGGAATTAATATATTGTCTAATGAGACATTTTCCAGTGGTTTTAGAATAATCAGTGCAGCCTTAGAGAAAACAGATGGTTAGGTTCATTCAGAGTAGGGATTTGGGCAGATGTGTTCAATTAGAAAATAAGGCAAAGGAGTTTCGTTTTGCAAGAAGGTTACAGAAATGATGTACCATGAAATCTAAACAGAAAAGGAGCGAAGGAGCCACCAAAATAGGCGGTCTCTCTCTCTCTCTCTCTCTCTCTCTCTCTCTCTCTCTCTCTCTCTCTCTTTTGTTGTTGTTGTTAAAGAATTAAAGTAAATTAGCAAGTTGAAAAGAGAATAGGTAGTCTTCAGAGTAAAATGTGTGATTATTAGTTTTATAGTTGTTACACATGTTGACAAGAACCAAAGTCATTGAAGGTGAATGATTTGAGTCATTGGGTAGAACGTGCCGTTCTACCAGTCACCAGGGCAATGGCTAGATATGAGGTACAGAGGGATGTGCCAGTCACTAGGGCAATGGCTAGCTATGAGGTATAGAGGGATACAGAGGAGGTCTGTAAGCCAACAGATAAAATCGTAAACAAATGAGAGGGAGTGACATGAAAGTTGTTAAATAAGAACCAGGAAGGAAAGAGGGTACTGTAGCTGAATACCATAAATCCCAAAGAGACTTCCTTTTTTTGAAGAATATAGAGAAGTGATCTTTGGCAGAGGCGTTGGTGATGGGAGGAGGGACAAAGATCACCACCCCCAACACCCCCAAGATTACAGAGGAATTTCCTAAACTTGAAGAAGACTTGAGAGAAAAGAAGGTGTGCTGGGTGGAACCAGTTTCACTTGTCAAAGAGGTTGAGGGAGCACCTTAAGGAAATATAGGAAGCTTCTCCCAAATCATGGCATTTTATAGCTCAAAGTTTGAGGCCTGGGGCAGGTCATTGAAGTGTTACAGTTTAGGAACTACAGTGTAGGAAAGGCTCAGTGGGCAAGAGGCAAGTTGGATTTTGACTGATAAAAATTGGAATGTGGCAGTATGGATTTGGTTTCAACAGATATTTTAAGAATATCCTGCATACACCAGCTACATAAATGTTTATTACCTCACCTGATGAATCTTCATAAAGTAATTTAGAGGATTAAAAAGAGTATTTGTGCAAAGAGAAACAAAAGAAAAAAACAAACAAGTGAGACTACATCAAACTAAACATTTTTTGTACAGCAAAAGAAAGCATCAACAAAATGGAAAGACAGCCCACTGAATGGGAGAACATATTTACCAATGATATATCAGATAAGAGGGTAATATCTATATAAAGAACTCATACAACTCAACATCAAAAAAACAATCAATCCAATTAAAGTGGGCAAAGGACCTGAATAGACACTTCCCCAAAGATGACCTACAGATGGCCAAAAGACATATGAAAAAATGCTTAACATCAGATAAATGCAAATTAAAACCACAATGAGGTATCATCTTATACCTGTCAGAATAGCTGTCATCAATAAAATAACAAACAACAGGCGTTGGTGAGGATGTGGAGAGAAAAGGAAACCTTCATGCACTGTTGGTGGGAATGCAGACTGGTGCAGCCACTATGGAAAACAGTACGGAACTGTCCAGTATGCCCTTGCCCATTAAAAATGGAACTGCCTTATGACCCAGTGATTGTACTTCTGGGTTTATATCCAAAGATATCTGAAACACTTATTTGAAAGAATATAGGCATCCCTATATTTATTGCAGTATTATTTACAATAGACAAGTTGTGGAATAAAACAAATGGTGGTATATATATATATGCAATTGAATATTACTAGGCCATAAAAATCTTAACCTTTTGCAATAGCATGTATGGACCTAGAGTGTATTATATTAAGTGAAATAAGTTAGTCAGTGAAAGACAAATAACATATGATCTCACTTATATGTGGAATATGAAGAACAATATAAATGAACAAACAAAACAGAAACAAATTCAGGGAACAGGCTGATGATTGCCAGAGGGGAGGGGGCTAGTAGACTGGGTTAAAAAGGTAAAGGGATTGAGAGGTACAGATTGGTAGTTACAAAATAGTCGTAAGGATATAAAGTACAGTATATGAAATATAGTCAATAATATTGTAATAACTGTGTATGGTGCCAGGTGGGTACTGAAAATATCAGGGGAACCACTTTGTAAATTATATGATTGTCTAACCACTAGGCTGTACACCTGAAACTAAAACAAAATAACATTGAATGTAAACTACAATTGAAAAAATTATATTTTAAAAGATGATTTATGTAAATCACTTTATAAAATAGGAAGTAACATTCAAGTGTACATTAACAAAATATCTTTAACAAATTTAATAAAACCATTTAAATATAATTTTTTTTCTAAAGCTATAAACATTATTCACTGCCACTAGAGTTATCCTATCTAATAATAGACAAACAGGGTAATTGACTGTACCTTTGCTACGCCTCCCATTGGCTAACCAGCGAGATATGCAAATTAACTGCCAACAAAGATGGCAGTTAATTTGCATACGTAGGCACGAAGCAGAGCAGTGAAGGCGCTGAAGGTGGCTCTGGCCAGAGCAGCTAAGGCTTGGGTGCCGGGTGCCGGAGGAAAACCAATGCCGGCAGCCAGGGGAAGGGAAGGCCTATTGCATGAATCTTTTCATGCAATGGGCCTCTAGTTAATAATATAGAAGAGCATAAGATAACATAATGTACATAAAAATCTAAATTTGATCAAATTCTGTTCTTTTAAAGATGAAATCTCATCATTATTCTAGATTCTTCACTATGTAGTTCAAATTTTTAAAGCACCTAATTTCCAGGTTTGCTTCTTCCAATCTCTCTGGCCAATGCTTGCTAATTCTATTTATGGCATCATTTGACAGTTTTTATTTCGAATAAGGGAAACAATAAACCATATAGTGAGACTATTTTAAATGTCAAATTAAACATGTTTCCAGAGCCATGAATAACCTCCAAAGCAAGTATTATTTAAAGGCTTCCTTCAAATACTGACCTTTTCTTCATTGTGTATATATATATTACCTACCATCTATTACATTTCCCCTGTATGCTAGATGTTTTACACTATTATTTCTAATCTTTGCAGGAGAAAAGAATATGCCACCCCAAAATAGGTCACTTTGGCATATTGATTATTTTGAATTAAAGTTATTTAAGAAACAACCTCTACAAGAAGGATATACTGTCCTCCTGTGTCCCCTGAAAGCAGGAAATAAATTTCCTATGTGAAAGGTACCCTTCCTGTACCAGGAGGATAGGCCTCCTTATCACCAGACTTCGGGAATTTACAGCCAACGAGGCTGTATAAACAGGCTTTGGGGTGGCAAATATAGAAAGACTTGCTACCTCAAACTCCAACCCCTTTTTCTTGTCAATTCTTCACACAATTATTGTTTCCTTGTCGAAAAGGTATAAAAGCTGCCTGCTTTGGTGTCTTCATTGAGTCTCATATGTTTATAGGCTATGGAATTAAATTTATTTTTCTCCTATGTTCTCCTTTCAAAGTAATTTTGAAAGTCTGCATCCTTCCCCAGGATGGTGCTAAGGTGGGAAAGCAAAGTAAAGAAAACTGGGTTGTGCATAAGTTGTGGGTATTGCAGGGCTCGAGAATTTAGAGTGTGAGTTAGAAATTATATATAAAAATACTTTAGAAACAAAACACTTCCTTCATTATTTTGTTCACACCCACTTATATATTTATTTACTTATTTAGGCTTTACCCACCCTTGTAAATCAAAATAACATGCACAGATGGGATTTTTTTTCTGCCTACAAACACTGATCAGAATATTGCAAATCATGTTTGATTTTTGATGCACTGAAGATAAATGGATCTTCCCTTTCTTTTATGTTTTCATGCATATCTGTCATTCCAACTAATCTCCTATGATGTGTACATTTAGACAGTTGATTTTTAAAAAAGGAATAATTTTTCAGTCTTTGGCAAGTATTAACATGGTAAAATGGCTTTCACTTTTTTAAAAAAAATTTCATTGTCACTGCTCTATCTGTGTATTCTCTGGATGTGAGCTAATTGCCTAAGTATATATATATACATAAAACCAGATGTTCTCAGGATCCAAATGGTTTATGTCATCGTATGAAGACAAAAGTAAGATGAATAATTTCAGAGTTATTTTTTATTAAGTTACACTAGGTTATCATTTGTTAATTCACCACACATTTATGAGACTGCTAAATTTTAAAAATTAATTATTTTGGTTAAGTACAATATGTGTACCCAAATGTTACAAGTACATATGTATGTATGCATGTATGTACATATGTATATGTATATATCCTATATAATAAAAAGGTAATATCCAAATGATCACTATGCCCTCACGCCCTCACATCCTCGCGCCCTAGCGCCGGGGTCAGGGGACCTTAGGCCATGCCCCCCCACCTGGCAGGGCTTGATGGAGGACCTGAGTCTGTGCCCCCCATCCCAGCGACAAGCTGAGGGACCTGAGACTGCTCCCCCCATCGTGTGGGGCTTGACGGGGGTGGGGCCAGCTGGGTCTGGGTCTCACGTGATTTCGAGGTATATGTGGGTGGGCGGGGACTTGACTCCGGGTCCCACAGCATGCCCCAGACTCTGACAGGAGGGAGATTTTCATATACATTTTACTAATTTTCTTTCATCTCTGACACTTTCATTATAAAGAAAGGGCAAACAACAATATTAAAATATTTCCTTTAATTAATTCCCTTTTAATGTGCACAAATTTCATGCACCGGGTCACTAGTATTATATATGATAGTATATAAATATCACATTACAGTGAAAAATGATACCTTTGTCTCCTTTATTGCCATTTAATATCATGAGAGACATCCTTCTGCTTATAATCTTGAACTGCTGCACTAAAATCTGACAAAAGCTGTGTTGAACATATTAATATAGAAAGATTTAAGTAAATAAGTCTTGATTATCTTGATTATCACAAGTCCTGAAAACCCAAGGTGTTTTTAAGACCTGCCTTTAATACTGAGATCTTGTTGGTTTTGACACGAGGAAGCTCAATCTCAGATTAGTACAGAAAGCACAAATGCTACACTCTGGTGTTGACTTTTTTTTTCCTCCCTAAGATGTGTGTTTACTTTTTTATAATTCCTCAAAAAATAAAAATTGAAGCCTATGTGAGAAAAATGATAGTGATGTGTATAATACAATAGAATATAAATAATTAGCATTTAATAATATTCTGAAAAGTTGCTTTATGGCCCCAAATTGTCAATACTTAGATATTTATTTATTGTCATTTCTAGTGCTCTCTGTAGACTTATAAATATGAATTCATTTAAAAAATTGTGTGGATCCTTATTTGCAATATTTTCTTTTAAAAAGAAGCAAGAATTTTTAGAGCATAAGAGATGCACTTTATTGCCCTGGCTGGTGTTACTAAGTGGTTAGAGCATCGACCCATTCACCAAAGGGTCATGGGTTAGATGCCAGTCAAGGGCATGTACCTGCGTTGCAGGTTCTATCCTCAGCTCTGGTGGGGCTACGTGTGGGAGGCAACCAATTGATGTGTCTGTCTCCTCTGTCTGTTTCATAGATGTTTCATGCACTCTTTTCCACCCTCCTGCTTTCCATTGTTTCTAAAAATTAATGGAGAAAAATAAAATAAAATAATAAAATAAAATAAAATAAAGTAACATAAAATAAAATAAAATAATCAATGGAAAAAATATCCTCAAGTGAGGATTAACAAAAAAAGGAAAGGAAAGAAATGCACTTTATTCAGTCATTGGTAAACCAGTATTTCACATGCTTTAGAGTCAAAGTTTAATTTTGCAAGTGACTTGCTTTGATTGTGATACTTAAGCAAGTTTCTTTCTTCCAGTCTCCTCACTTAAAAAACGGAAAATAATGTTAATCTCATGAAATTCTCAGACTGAAAAGCCAATGAAAACAGTAGATATTCATAATTGTAGCAGCAAGAAAAGCACTTGATCTGAAGTGTTTAAGATCAGAACATCTAGGGATTGATCTGGATGATGTGCTAAAGCCAAACAACCATGGGTGTAATTAAAGACTTTTCTAACATAATAGAAAACAGAATTCTCCCATGAGCTGCAGAGGAGAAGATATGACCTGATTAAACAACCTGTACAAATACAAGAAACAACAGTGACATTTTGTATTATAAGGACATTTTACTAAGCCTTGGCCACATCTTTCATTTTGAGTAATTATTCATTCATGTCCCTCACATGATATAAATGACCTCTTTAAACTGTAACATGGAAAAGTAGAAGGGTATTTTGTTACATCTGTTATAGTTCACCGCCCAATCTTTCCTTTCAGGCCAGTATTATAATTGTATTTTATGTTATTAATAATCAGTTAATTTTGCGAGGTATAGAGAAAACAGTGGTTGAAGAACACAATAAATTTAACAGTATCCTCTTTTGGCTCTGCATTAGAATATATTCCTACTATTTTCCTTTATTGTAAGACTTCAAAAACAACAAATAAATTACACTGAACTCTTTGCCTCTTCTGGCACAATGTGCATTGAAGTAGTTGTTTTTATTTATTTATTTATTTTTGTAATTAATCAAGATCCTATTCACAAATAGCCTACAGAACTCAGAGCCTCCAGGGCCACATGTAGCAGGAAACCAGAAGATAAGAATTCTCGGCCCAGAACTTTTGGGAGGGCTCATTAAAATGCAGATCTTAGTCCCACACCATACCTAATGGATCTGTCCTCTGAGAATGGGGCCCAATCATCTACATTTTAAATCAACAATCTTTAGTTAGAGTACACCCGCTGGAGTGCCCTGCCATAGTAGAAAGAGGAGTTCTAACTGAAAGAATAACTGGCAAATTTGCTCAGTAAATCTCAAATAGCTTAGTTCACTTCCTTCAGAAATTATCTGTCTGTTGCCTCTAATACTGACTTAATTATTCCTCCACTCACTCACTGCTTCAACCCAATTTTGGGCTGATTAGAACATTCTTTATTTTTATGTCTTATATCGAATCTTTTCCCATTCTTTTTGGGAGTTTGTATATTTTCTAATGGACTCCTACTCGTACCCATGTAATTGAACCTCAGCCTAGCATTTCATGAGTTCTTACATAATTTTGATATTAATTACTTGAATCAACCCTGGTCACACTTTGTTAGAAAGTTATAGTTGCTTTCTCCCTTCTAATGTATACACATTATTAGCTCAAACCCTGACAACTCCTGCATCCATGCAAGACATGGGGCCTCTTTCTACCATTAACTTATTTTAGCACATCCCATTTTGCTTTTCAAATCTTGTAAATATTTAGATATGCATCTCAGAAATAAAGATGTTGCATCTACACGATGGAATACTATGCTGCTCTAAAAAGGAAGGAACTCTTACCATTTGCAACGTCATGGATGGAACTGGAGAGCATTATGCTAAGTGAAATAAGCCAGTCAATGAAGGAAAAATACCACATGATCTCACTCATTCATGGATAATAGAGACCATTATAAACTTTTGAACAATAATAGATACAGAGGCAGAGCTGCCTCAAACAGATTGTCAAACTGCAGCGGGAAGGCCGGGGAGGGTTGGGGGGCAGGAGGTAGGGGGGTAAGAGATCAACTAAAGGACTTGTATGCATGCATATAAGCATAACCAGTGGACATAAGACATTGGGGGCTAGGGGAGGCTAGGGGACTGTCTAGGGCGGGGGGATAAAATGGACACATATGTAATACCCTTTGTAATACTTTAAGCAATAAATTTAAAAAAAAAAGAAAAAAAAAGAAATAAAGATGTTGCATGGGTCTCATATTCCCTTTTGTCTTGCCTTTGGTTAAGAAATCTAAATACTGCCTTGGGCTTTTTATTTGTATGATCATTAGCTTTCTGTTTAGCCAAGAAAAATAGGAGGCTTGAGAAATGTGCAAAAATTGTGAAAGTTGTTTGCACTCCACTAAAATATGTCTTTAGCTGAAGGGCATAAAATCAATAAAATATGATGAAACCATATGCTCATTATTTCAAAGGAGAGCAGCTGCTTTAGGGAATAGTATTGGGAGATTTATTAATTCTACCACTACCTCTCATTAAGGCTAGATATCTCCAAATCTGATTTCCTAAATAAAGTGCACCTCAGTAGGAAAAGCATACTTGTGGAATTTGTACTGATATTCTATTTGATATATTTATATTATTAGCTTTATGATAGAGGAAGCATTGTATAATCTGAAATTATTAAGCAAAAATACCATTTATTTAATGAAAAGGTTTATCGCATAGCCATGGCTTGGAAATGCCATGGAGGAATGTGTCTTGGCAAAGATGAATGCTTACTGCTATGGGCCATATGTGCATTTAATTGAGTTTGCAACTTTCCAGGCAAGATGCCAAATGCATAGTCTACCGTCTGGTAAGAGAGGTGATGTGTTTTGTCTTCTTGTTCTCACCAATTTTAGATGCATGAGAAGACTTAAATTTGTACTTTGAAAGACTTCAAGTACTTAAATGAGCAGAACAATCAAATAGCCAGTGTATTTAAGTGTTTAATTGGGTTTAAACTCACGTCACTTACCCAGGGTAGGTCAAGGTCATGAAAAATTGTGGCCCCAAATAGTTAATCCCAATTGTAAAATTTAAAATAAATAATCAAAATGGGTCAATGGAGAACAAAAGGGGACTTATATAATATTCAATAATAAAGATTTAAAAAATAAAATAAATAACAGAAAGGAGAGATTTAATCTAACTACCTACAACTATCTTTTTAAAAACAAAAGAGACAAAATAACAACAATGAAACAAAATTAAGTAGGAGGAAATTTCAACAGGAATATTTCAACAGTGCACATTATCTCATTATACCTTCTAATATAACTAAAAGTTAAGACAAATTGTCTAAAAACATTCGGAAAAAAGTTTTTACATATTTATTGAAGCATAAATGACATACAATAAACTATACATATTTAAAGAGTATAGTTTATAAATATGGGTATTAACACAATCACTATAATAAATGCATCTATTAGTCCACAAAGTTTTCTAATGCCCATTGACAATTTCCCTTTCCTGCCCCTTCCCAGCATCACCCCCAGGCAATCACTGATTTGCTTCCTGTATTTTTTTTCTAGAATTTTATATAAATGTTTTCCTAGAGTAGGTTCTCTTTACCTGACTTTTTAAATACAGAATAATTGTTTGGGGAATGACCAGTGAGAAAAGTTTATTCTTATTTTATTATTGAGTAATATTTCAATCTCTGCATATAGCATAGTTTATATGCACTCACCTGTTTTTAGACATTTGTGTTATTTGCAGTTTTTGACTATTACAAATAAAACTGCTAAGAAAATTGTGTGCAAGTCTTATGAGTGATGGCTTTCATTTCTTTTGGGTAAATCCCTTGAATAATATGGTTAGGTCATAGAGTAGAGATATGCCTAACTATTTAAGAAACTGCCAAACTATTGTTTTTCCAAAATGGTGTACCACTTTTTATTTCTACTCTCACACATTCCTAAGCAATGTGTGAGAGTTTCTAGTTGCTCCAAATCCTCTCCAGCTATTGGCAAAATAGTCTTTACTTGTAGCCTTTCTACTGATTGTGCTCTTTGCCAAATACATATTTTTTGTTGGTGGCATATGTATTTAAATACTTTGCCCAGTTTAAAATTTTATTAATTATCTCCTTATTACTGGATGGTAAGAGTTATTTGTATATTCTGTATACACACCCTTCATCAGATATATGTTTTGCAAAGATTTTTTTCCAGGGTGATGGCTTGACTTTTTAATTTTGTTATGGTATCTTTTCAAGAGTGTTTTAAATTTTCATGATGTCTAATTATTGATTTCTTAATATAGTTCTTGCTTTTGCTGTCATACTTAAAAAAATATTAGTCTTATCCAAGGTTATTAATGATTTTCTCCTGTTTTGCTCAAGGTTTCAGAGATTTAGTTGTTATATTTAGGTCTATATTTACAGTGATGGCGAACCTTTTGAGCTCAGCGTGTCAGCATTTTGAAAAACCCTAACTTAACTCCAGTGCCGTGTCACATATAGAAATTTTTTGATATTTTCAACCATAGTAAAACAAAGATTTATATTTTTGATATTTATTTTATATATTTAAATGCCATTTATCAAAGAAGAATCAACCAAAAAAAAATGAGTTCGTGTGTCACCTCTGACACGCGTGTCATAGGTTCGCCATCACTGGTCTATAATATGTTGTTAGTTATATTTTCATATAAGGTATGAAATAAGGATTGAGATTCATTTGCTTATTGCATATGTTCTAGAATCTTTGTTGCAAGGTTTATTTTTCCTCCAATGAATTACCATAACATTTGTCAAAAATCAAGTGACCATATATATGTGGGCCTATATTTTATTTTCTATCTAGTTCCATTGATCTATTAGTCTAACTTTACATCAGCACCAAAATGTCTTGTTTACCAAAGCTTTAAACTTCTTAAAATCAGATAATATATGTCTCCAACCTTATTTGATGTTTGCAAGGCTGTTTTGGCTATTCTAGTACCTTTGAATTTTCATATAAATTTTAGTCAGCTGTCAATTAAAAAAAGTCTGCTCTGATTTTTATTAAGATTATATTGGATTTATAGATAAAACTAGAGGCTGGATTCACGAAATTTGTGCAAGGGCCTTGGCCGCAGCCCCCGCCCACTGCTGCCACAGCTGGGGGCTTCTGCCGCCTCTGCCCCAGCCCTGCCTACTGCAGCTTTGTCCAGAAGGAAGGACATATTACGCTTTTATTATTATAGATTGGAAAGTATTGGTGAACATATTAAACAACTAGAATATCCACATATTCTAGTGAAAATAGAAAATGATACCATCACCTTAGAAATAATTTAGCTGTATTTTATAAAGTTAAACACACACTTAGCATCTAACTTGGCAACCCAGCCCTGAGTGTTTAATAAAGAGAAATGTGAGCATCTCTTCAAATCAATACTTTTACTTGAATGTTCATATCAGCTATATTTTCAAAAGCCATAAAATGGAAACAAGTTCAAATGTTATGACCTAGTGAGTGTATAGACATATTGTAATATACTCATAAATGAAATAGTACTCAGCCATAATAAAGAGTAAACTATTGATACATGCAGCAATATGGATGAGTCTTAAAACCAATATGCCAAGTGAAAGACACCAAGCACAAAACATTATATTATGTGTATTTTTAATGCTATTCACATGAAATTCTAGGAAAGACAAAATAATGTCATAAAATAGATGATTACTTGTCATGGGCAGGAGTAGCAGGGAGAGAATTTATTTCAAATGCACATTAAGGAACTTTTTAGAGTGATAGAAGTGTTCTATAACATGATTGTGATGGTGGTTATATAACAGTATACATTTTTCAAAATTTCTGTAATTGTACACTTACAATTACTAGATTTTATTCTATATAAATTACAACTCAAAAAAATGACAAAAATGTGCAAAACTGCAAGCATTTTGCAGATCTCTAAATATAATCAAAGTTGAGAAAATTCTATGTGATTCTGCCTTAACAATTTAAGGTGCATTACTTTTTGATGGTATGTTTTTTTTTTATGTACATCATATTAGCTATTTAACATAACCACTAAAGAAGAAAATTCAATTACCAACTAAAATTCTAGGAGAAATTTAGGTAACTAGGAAGCATTGACGCAACCTATAACCTGGAACAAATATAATGTTAAAGAATAAATCCTTCCTGTCATTGCCAAAATCTTTTCAATGAAGATTTATTATTTAAAACATTCATATTATTATTCCTAAGATAATATTTCCTATGACCACAAGGCTTAAGGGCATGGCATCTTCAACGTAAATTGATCTCACCTGATTTGAGTTGACTCAAGTGAAGTCTAATGCCTAAGTATGTTCCCTTCTGTAGCCCTTTTTTTTCTGTTATTAAGAAAATATTACGCAATTTAAGAATGCTTAATGTTCGGAGTAGTGTCATATATCATTTATTATGTAGCATCAACACTTGGTGATGATTCCAAAAATACTTTGAAAAGTTTACTTTGAGTTTTATATTAAATGCTGTGCATCAAGAGACCATATGGCCATACATTTTATAACTTTTTCATTGTATTATAGCAAAACTACTACACTGAAAGTTACTGAAAATAAATAGAGCCTTACTAAAATTTAAACATTCAAACAAGAGACACATTAAGTGACAATGCCAATATACAATAAAAAGCCTTTTAGTTTACAAGCTACCCAGAGGCAAACACAATTTAAGCTTAGTGTAAATCAAGAAAAAATCTACTTTTTTTGTGCAAGAAAGATACAATCAAAGAAAATAAAGGTGTTTTTTTTGTTGTTGTTGCTGTTAACACAAAGGCAGAATTAACATTTTGATTCCCAGTTTCTCCTGTAGGTCATAGATGAGAACACTATTTTTTCTATTTTACTCTCAATTAATTTATACTCTATTAAAGATAAATAGATAGAGCCTAATTCTAAGGCTGTCTATGTTCTGGAATCTATGACATGGCCTAATGCCAAGGTGTACCTTTGGGGCCAATAACAGCAATTATTTTCAAGGGACATTGTTAATGAAACACTAATCATAGAGCTGACACAGTGTTGTGACATGGGTAGAAAATCATACAGAGAAAATGGTAAAAATGCAAAAGCAAATCTGTAATCTTACCCTACTAGTGACAGGAAAACAAATGAAAAGCAAACACATTAGACATGGACAGAGGAGGAAGTGTTGAAAATTCTGTTGCTGTATCATATCAAATATCCAAGGAAATTTTGAAAAATTCAAACTAATATTCAGATATTGAAACTCAAATATATGTAATCTGTATAATATCAAATATATAAAAGCCTAAGTGAAAGGCAAACCAGCCGGTAGCTTTGATGCACACTGACCACCAGGAGGCAGACGCTCAATGCAAGAGCAGAAACCACAGGCATGGAAACATGAAACAGACTGATGAAGGGGGGTGGGCAGGTGAGGGCAGGAAGAGATTAACCAAAGATCTTACATACATACCAGAGACCAGGTACATGGATTGGTGCACTGGTGGGGTCCCTCAGCCTGGCCTTTGAGGATTGGGCTGAAACTGAATCTCTAACATCCCCTGAGGGGTCGCGGATTGCGAGAGGTGCAGGCCAGGCTAAGATACCCCACTGGTGCACCAATCCGTGCACTTGACCTCTAATATTATATATGTACTAGTGGCCTGGTGCATGAAATTCGTGCACAAGGTGGCAGGTATCCCTCAGCCTGGCCTGCACCCTCTCCAATCTGGGACCCCTCAGGGGATGTCTGACTGCCAGTTTAGGCCCCATGCGAGATTGGGCCTAAAACAGCAGTCAGACATCCCTCTCACAATCTGGTACTGCTGGCTCCTAACCACTCCCCTGCCAGCCTGATTGATGCCTAACTGCTCCCCTGCCAACCTGATCGCGCCCAACTGCCCTCCCCTGCTGGCCCAATTACCCCCACTGCCCTCCCCTGCTGGCCCAATCGCCCACAACTGTCCTCCCCTGCCTGCCTGATTACCCACAACTGCCCGCCCCTGTTGCAACCCGCTTCCTCCTCCTGGACCTACCACGTCTGCGCAAGGTGGCGAAGATGACAGGACTGGCCTCCTCCATCCTGCACAGAGCCATGGGACCCCCAGGCCTCACTTCACAGAGCGGCTGCTGGGCCCACCTCTGCTGTGCACGTGGCCATCTTGTGGCAGCCATCTTGTGACAATGTCACACACGAGGGTCACTTAGGCTTTTATTAGTATAGATAATAATCATTCCTTCTCTAACTTTTTATAGGACCAAACCTGTTTTGTTTTTTTTTGTTTTGTTTTTTTTTTATTTTTTATTTTTTATAGGTTTTAGTGACTTTAGAGAGAGAAGAAGAGAGGGGGAGAAAAAAATATTGCGGCCAGGAGAAGTCAATGGAAGGAAAAGGAGACATATGTAATACCTTCAGCAATAAAAAATTTAAATTTAAAAACAAAGAAAGCATGAGAGCATAACATTGATTGGCTGCCTCCTGCATGCCCCCTACCAGGGATCAAGCCCACAACCCAGGCACATGCCCTGACCAGTTAGCAAACAGGCAACCAACCTCTTGGTGTCCAGAACAACACCCAGTCAACTGAGCCACACAGCCAGGGCCAAACATCATTTTTAAAATTGCACTATTATATTAGGTGTACACCCCAGTGATTAGACATTATACAAAGGACCAAACATCTTATTCACCTCTGTCTTTACTAATCAGTGTAGGTAAAAAGGTTCAGTAAATGATTGTTGAGTAGACAGGCAAATTTCTCTCATATCAATGTGTCAGCATGTTCATCTATAATAATAAAAGGGTAATATGCTAATTAAACCAGGCGTCCTTCTGGATAGCCTTCCTTCCTGACAAAGCTGCAGTGGGTAGGGGCCGTGGCAGAGGTAGCAGAGGCCCAGGCTGTGGCGGCGGCGGGTGGGGGCCGGGGCCGGGCCGGGGCCAAGGCCCTTGCATGAATTTCGTGCGTCAGGCCTCTAGTATATGTGTAATGACTTCAGATGCAGTGGAAGCACAGAGGATGGAGTTCCCAAACTCTGGCTTGAGTGACTTTTTGGACTTTGTTGGTGGGGGGGTGATGATTGAAAAGCCAATGTAGACAACATCAGAAAGGGAATTCATGGCACAGGAAACTGCTATCCAAAAGACAAAATTATGAGAGTATAGTCATTGTGCAAACAGTTTCGTATGACCAAAGTATAAAATGTTCATGTTTGGAAGCGGGGTGCACTGCAGGAAACTCTCAGAAATGAGGTTGGTTAACTAACATATGTCAGTTGGCTAAGGGCCTATTATGCAAGCCAGGCAGTGTTATTAATGGAGAAAGAAAGCCATTGTTTATTTTTATCAGAGATGCACTGTGGTCAAATATGCAGTCATGAAAGACCGCTTGACATCTGAAACTGCTCTAACTTTCACTGTTTCAGAACTCTGCGAGGGACGGTGCCCATCCCTTTGTAAATTGACACTTGTATCTGGAGAACACATTTAACACTCAATAGGTGCTCGTGACAGATCATTTTTACTTGTTTAAACCCTGCAGAAAAATATTTTATTGTTTGAATTAAATAGCATTATAGTCATTTTCACATATAAAATATTTGAAAGCAAAAATCATAGTGTTCATCTTTATATCTGCAATAGCAAGTCTGCAATTAATAGTTGAAGATCTATACTCAACTGAACCAAAGGGAATGATTGGTGATGGAGAGCATGGAAAGACTTGCTATAGGAGTTTAGTTGGGATAAACAGGAACAGGGAAACACCTGGCAAAGAGCAGATGTTGATAAATGACTGTTATTTTGATGATAAATTTTGATGGTAGGCAGGAGCTCTTCTCATCTTAAAATCATATCAGCTTTATATCCTATTTTTGTTATGCTATATAGCTTAGCTTATTAGCATGAAATTTGAGAAGATAGGAATATAATACTATACCTATAAAGTCCAGTTCCAAAGAATGTCATAATTACTTTTTTTAATTTTAATTTTTTTATTGATTTTGGAGAGGAAGGGAGAGGGAGAGAGAAATAGAAACATCAATGATAACAGAGAATCATTGATTGGCTGCCTCCTGCATGCCCCACACTGGGGTTCGAGCCCACAATCCTGGCATGTGCCCTGACTGGGAATCAAACCTAGGACCCTTTGGTCCACACGCCAACGCTCTATCCCCTGAGCCAAACCAGTTATGCTATAATTACGTTTCTATTAACTACAATATTTGAGTAAACCCAAAACATTAACTGCCTGGAGAATATTTTTGAAAGCAGAAAAAAAGTAAATTAGACATCTTATTAAATACTCCTTGAAAAATAAAGTACTTTTAACTATTCAATGGAAAGAGTAATCCATGAACATGACCAAAATAACCAATTAAAAGTGAATCATGTGAACAAAGTTATATTCGGTAGTAAGAATAGACAGGTTAAAACAAAGCATCACTTTGTTTTCCCAAAGTAAGATTGCAAGATGAGTTTAACCAAAAATGGTAACTATTTGGTAATTTAAAGTTGACTCTATTTTTTCCTGTTAAAAAGCAAATTATTGTGACCTGTTTATCAAAAGGCATAATGTAAGGATATTATTCTGCATTTTAATGCTATCTCAGGAAATATTCTTGAGCAACTACACATGTTAGGAAATTTTGTGTGTGTAGGTTTCATACTTGTGTTTTTTTTTTTGCTTAGACAATGCTTATTTATTCTATCACAATTCTGTAGAACAGAAGACTGGACATTCTCTGATGGACTGTCTGTTTAAGGTCACACAAGACCAATGTCAAATGTTGGCCTCTTGTCTGGAAGCTTTGGAGAAGAATCTGCGTCCATGTTTTTCTGTTGTTGGCAGTACCTCAGTCCTGTGTTTATAAAACCAAGGTCTCCATTCTCTTGCTGGCTGTTGGCCAGGGATCGCTCACACTCCTCGAGGCCAACCCCCAATCCTTGCACATGGTTCTTTCATCTTCAAGTCAGCAGCTCTGCATTGATTTTTCTTGTGCTTTGAACATATGTGAATTTGTCTACTACCGCCAGTTGAAGAAAAATCTTAGAATACCAGCTTATTCTAAAGACTATAACTCAGGAACAGCCAGATAGAAGGGATGCATAGGGCAAGGGGCTTTCATGATCTCTGAACAGGCCATTCTCCCCGAATCCCCGCGTATTCACCCCCCAGGAGGCTCCTGGGCTTTCTTTTTTAAAAAATGCTTTCTGGAGTATTCAAAGACTAATGAAAAATATAACACATTAACAAATAATTATACTGTGGCAGATGGTATAATAGAAGCACAGCATTATAAACTACTACTATGAACACAAATGAGAAAACAAAAAAACAACTTTTTTTTTTGTACAGGTAAGGGAATAACACAAATTGAAGTCACTCCAGACTTGGACATTGTTGTAGGAAAAGAGCAAATGGGTAAACACTTTATTTTTGCTATATGGGTGGTAGTTTATTTTTGAAAATATTTCATTAGAGGAGAACATATCTATTCAATATAAAATATGGGAAGAGAAATGGTGGCAATGAAAACTAACTATAACAAAGTATCATAAAGTTCAGATCATAATCAATTCTTCAATTCATTTGTAGTTATTTTTGGAAAATCTATCATGATCAGAGTGTAGTGATTGGGTGAGTGAGTACTGGGCCCATCATGTGCCAGGCTCTCTCCTCTAGGAGCCAGTCTAGAGCCACAGAGGTGGGAAGCATCTTTGCTGCTAAGGAGCTGGCCTTCTAGTGAGGGAGACAAACCATACATGACACTAGATTTCCTCAGGCACGTGAGTGATGAGCAGGAGTCTACTATGGGGCCACAGGAGCAACTGGAGTTGGCTAGAGGATACAGCTGCCAAAAAGAGATCTTGAGAGTTTTAAGAACTTGACATATGTAAGGGAAAACAGCAATAGTTTTTGTCTGAATATAGAAAATTTCTCATGGCTCCTCAAAAAATTGTACTTTTAAAAATATTTTATATATATATATATATATGTATATATATATATACACACACACACACACACACACACACACACGTTGATTTCAGAGAGGAAAGGAGAGGGAGAGAGAGTTAGAAACATCAATGATGAGAGTATCATTGATTGTCTGCCTCCTGCAGGCCCCCTACTGAGGATCGAGCCCGAAACCTGGACATGCGCCCTGACCAGGAATTGAACTGTGACCTCCTGGTTCATAGGTACATCCTTAACCACTGAGCAGTGCCAGCCAGGCTGTACTCTGGTTTTAAGGAAAGTACCTTTGGATGTACCTTTTTATATAAGCACCTTCCATGTTTCTGGGGGAAAAATATTGTATTGCCAAAGTTTACCTTAAGAATAACACTATTCTTGCAGGTAAAGCGCACTGCTATGTGTAATCTCTAACTTAAGCTATGTCTACAAACCTGTTGCCCATTTGGAAGAAATGTTTCTTGTCCTTGTAAGAATTTAGAGATCACTGAACTCTAAACTGATCTTTTACCTGTAGCCTTGGATACATTGGTTTTCAAATATTTGTGGACAAAACTGATGAGGGGAAGCAGAATACACACCCCAGAATGTGCCACTTCGGCACGGCACGGGGGTTATTTGGAGCTGAAGACAGTCAGGCTCAGGAGGAGCCTTTTCCCATCCCCACAACTGCTTAAAGGAGGTTAGATAGGGGCCTGTCCCAGGAGGAGAGCTGATACCAAAGATAACTTTTTATACCAGAAAGACTTCTTTGTATATCACAGCAAACATTGCTCTTCGTACCTCCTGGTGAATTGTGTTCCTCCTCTTTGAAGCTCCCACCTCCTACTCTTAACTCAGTATGGATGTAAGCTCAGTTTCCTGACTGTCAGGGAGCCTCTTATGTTTCTTTTAATATATTTTCTTGATTTTCTACAGAGAGGAAGGGAGAGGGATAGAGAGCTAGAAACATCGATGAGAGAGAACCATCGATCAGCTGCCTCCTGCACACCCCCTACTGGGGATGTGCCTGAAACCAAGGTACATGCCTTTGACTGGAATCGAACCTGGGACCCTTGAGTCCGCAGGCTGACACTCTATCCAGTGAGCCAAACCAGCCAGGGCAAGCCTCTTATTTTTATGGGGCTCCCATATGCCCACTTTTTTCTCCTGTTAATCTGTGTTATATTAATTTAATTATTAGATGAGCCAAGTAATTTAAAGGAAAGAAGGGAAAAGTTTTCTGCTCCTACACTGATGCTTCAGGAAAAAGCTACAGATATGAACTTTATGACACACAGACAGATGGTGAATTAAATGTTGACTGTATTTTTTAATAATTAACATACGTTATTATTCAGATGAATGAGTCAGGAAAGCCACTCAAACTATCATGTTCTACCTGATAGGGCAGTGGCGGCTGGAGGATGGTCCCACATCTTTTGGGAGAGAATATAGCATTTTCTCTAAATGGTGAGGAATCTAGAAGCATCCTAAGAAGACCTTTGTTGGGAACAAAATAAAATATGAGATATGAGTCTGAAACTAGAAACTCTCTGCACCTCATGGCAATTTCACTTTAAATTTAGGGGATCGTACTAGTAGATATGCATAGAGTACTCCCAGTAGTTTCTCAAATTTGAGTGTGTATGTGTGTGTGTGAGTGTGAGTGTGTGTGAGTGTGAGTGTGTTTGTGAGTGTGTGTGTGTGTGTGTGTGTGAGTGTGTGTGTGTTGGGCAGGAATTGGCATCTTCCCACAAGCTAGCCAGGGAAATAAGAGATTCTGAGGATGGCCCTGGGACATGTGAACCCTGAGAATGAACATAGTTAGGAGCTAGTTGTCCATCATGCTTGGTGTTGTATTTCTGCATTCTTGTCCTCACATGTTCAGGGAAATATAGTAATTGGGTCAGCACCATCACAGTGTGCAGTAGCGAGCGATGAGACAGGCCTGTGCTATGTGAAGCAGGGGTGACAGTGGAGAGGATGGAAAGGCTATCCTTCCAAGTGCTGCAGTAAGTGGCGATTGCCAGGAGATGCGGACTGTGCCCTGCAGAGGGTCTCTATGTGATGTATTATTACCTCTATGAATGCAAATGAATTAATGGAAAAGCTGAAGTGGGAAATTTGAGGAACTTATAAAATAGCTCCTTGGAGGGCCCTCAGAAATAACTGGGGGATCTTGTGAAAGGAGATTTTGTGTCAAATTTAATTGGGGTGCTTCATGAGAATATAAACCAATTTCCCCCCACTGTCATATGAGGCCCAGATCTGTTGTAACTTGAAAGATACTAAATATAAAGCTTTGGGTCAATATTGAGAGAAAGAAAAGTGTTTGTGTCACCTTGAATCTGAACTCCTCCTCAGAATGGAAAATCAATGGCTCTAAAATGAAGCCACCCCTGGCCAGCGTGACTCAGTGGTTGAGTGTCAACCCATGAACCAAGAGGTCATCAGTTTGATTCCTGGTCAGGGCACAATCACCACACTAACCGGAGGAAAGCCCATGTCCAGCGGCTATAGAAAAGGTGGCAGCCCTTGCTTAGAAAGAGCTACTTTATTCTAACAAAAATGTGAGACAAACTGTAAAATTTCAAAGGAATTGTTTTGGTCTCATTTTCCCCTGTATTTCCAATCCCTTGCAGAGCACTTTACACTGTGGGAAACTTCTGACAAAGTTGGTAAATACATTTTCTCACTAAATAAAATCTAAATTTTTAATTTTTAAAAATTGGTCTCCATTGTTAAAGGAACAAATCACAAACTCCAGAATGAAGCCTGGCTGCAATCTGTTTGAACAATCTGGTCTCCCAACCCTTCTCTATGTGAACTCTGTAACCATTCAACCCCCAGCCTTTCACTAATCACATCTTTCCTAATCCTGTTTTGCTTGGCTCGTCCCTTCATTAGCTATACATTTCTCCCAGTCCCACTGTCCATTATATATTTCTACCTGACCTCAAAGGCTGGGCTCATTCTTTTAATAAGTGTTAAGTCCACACAGACTGAATTAATCATTTCTTCCTTTTCACTCCTATAACACTTTGGACTTTACGGGAGTGTGACAGTTTCTGATACGTGGTTATGCTTTAGTTTTCTTCTTAGCATTAGCCAGAGAGAGGTTTGGTGTATTTGTTTATTTATTTAATGTACATTAGTTAATATCACTCTGTTGCTCAAAATCCTCCCGTGGTGGATTTAAGTGTTAAGATAACACTTAAAATTTAAGTTGTCATCGTGTCTGTCAAGGTTCACACTGGTGCGTGGCCACCTCTCCGAAGTCGTCACCCCTCAGTCACTTCAGCCACACTGCTTCTTGTTCCTGAGCCTGGCAAGTCCATTGCAGTTTCTTGGCTTTTTCATTTGCTTTCTCCTCTGCCAGGATCTATCATTTTTAGCTCGTTCTGTGGCCAACTTCTTTATTTTATGTCTGTTTCTGGTTAAATCTTGCCATCTGAGAGAAATGTTCTCTGATATTCCTAATATAAAATTGCCCAATTAAAACCTTTATCTTTCGTATCTTCTACCCACTAATTAACAAAGAGCAATTGCATACAACATATACTGAAAAATTCCAAAAGCTATCTAGTCAAATGTTAATGTATTTCTACAATAGAAATCCTACAATAGATTAGAAATAACTTGCTTAGTAATAAAACATTGAGCGTAACATAACTCTCTAACGAATATGTAGCTGTTTTGTTCAACAAATTGAACCTATAATAAAACTTAAATAAAATCTTACCTCTTATAAGGGAATGGGTTGTGTTTGCTTTTGATCAGTAAATGCTCATTGCTCTTGGATAACTAACTGCAGGATGATTAGTTGAAATCCAGTCTCTCTTCCATGAAGCATATCAGGGTGGAGTGAAAGTAGACCGAGATGTGTGTGCGTGGTTTTGATATATGCTGTTGGTTGGGTTGAGGTTGATTCACTAAGCAGAAAATTTTTTTCTAACCAGATAAAACCTTTTTATATTTTTTGCCCTTAAATTGCATAAGCCTTCACCTTCTAACCTTGGTTTAACCTTGGTTAAACCTTAGAAAGTCTCTGTCCATGACTTTTAACCATGAAATTTCTTTCTGTGTATAAAGTGAACTTGAATTTCCTCAGTTTTCCTGGGTCTTCAGTTGTGTCTAACTGGCTGCTAGAAGCATATGGCTAGTTTCAGTTAAAACCACAAAATTTTAATTCCCCAACTCTTTCCTAGCACATAGATAGGTTTTGAGGAGTTCACCTAATTCTCATCCTGCCAAAATATATTTTTTTCAATTTCTATTATTTTGAAAATTATTTTGTAGTGTGAAATTGTGGTGTAAAGTTTTCTTTGTCACTCCAAAAGAAGCAAAGGTTAACAAATTATTATACTATTATTATTCCATATGTTATCATTTACAGTTGTCTGCCATTAATAGCAGTTAGGGAAAATGCTTCATGTATGGATATCTATATATTATTTCACTCTGGGTCAAGTTTAAGTTGAAATAAATAAACAATGGAAGCTTTGGTTTCCATTCGTTTTCTTTTCATCAGTGGATATAATGAACAAGTATGAAAAGATTCTCACTAATGGAAACACAAAATAAAGGGACTCCTATATGCTACCTATTGCCTGTGGCAGGTGGCATCCTTCATGCCCCTCTTCTGTTTTCCACTCTACAGCTAGGGTTCAGGATGAAATCTGTGTTTTGCCAAGGACATGTACTCATGTGATCATTGGAAAACAGGAAGCAGGTAGAGGCTTTTCTGTGGTGACACTGGCTGACACATTCCACTGTCTAGTCAACACCTTAGGAGTGTGGGGCGGCTGCCACCATTGCAGGGGGAAGGATCAATGACACCAAATGTTTCCCATCTGCTGAGTCATACCTGGCAAAGAGCTATTTGAAGCACAAAGGCCTAAATCAACCACATGCATTTTACTCCTCCATCCCCTTGGAAGTGTTTTTTAGCACCTGTATTCCCTGTATTAAATCTCATTCTACTTAAATTCCCAAAACGGTTTCTGTTTTCTGCATTCAAACCTGCCTGGTTCAGCACTTAATGTCTCTGCATCTTAAGAATACATTGGCGGGTAAGGACCTTTAATGAAAGAAAGGGCTTGTTTATCAATGATTGGTATGCTACCAAACCATGGATTTATTTCACTGCAAAAGCCATATTTTTTTTTTAGTCAAGAGTTATTTAATTGCAAATTATAATAATCCAACTTTAATTACTTTAAATTCCCAAAGTGGGAATTTATTGGCCCATAAAAGTGGGGAAAACCAGCTACATGCAGCTTAAGCCCAGCTGGATGAGGGAGTTTAAATAGCATCATTAAGACACCCTCTTTCCTCCTCTCTTGGGTTTGTTTTCTTTAAAAAACAAAATATATATATTGATTTCAGAGAGGAAGGAAGAGGGAGAGAGATAGAAACATCAATGATGAGAGAAAATCATTGATCGGCTGCCTCCTGCACGCCCCCTACTGGGGATCAAGCCCGCAACCTGGGCATGTGCTACGACTACCAGGAGTCGAACCTGGTTCATCGGTTGATGCTCAACCACTGAGCCATGCCTGCTGGGAGGGTTTGTTTTCTTTTGTTGCATTTACTAGCACTTTAGGCAGATGTTCCCCTCTTGGTAGCCAGTGAGCTTCAAGAATTCAAGCATCGTCATGGGTACTTAGTGCCTTAAGTATCTTTTAAGGTTTCTTACCTCACACCTAAGCAAAGCAAACCTGGAAGGACCACAAACACTTTGATAAACTCGTACAGTGTGGGAATGGGTGCACTGATTTGAGAGAGAGGATAAAATTGAAATAGCATCAACAATAAAGTCGATTTTTAAAAGATTTGGAATGGTGTCAGTTGACATTATCTACTCCTAACTTCCTGACATTTTTTTTTTATTAGTGTGAAGCATAACTTAGAGAAATTGATAGCTCTTTGGTTTCCCTCAAACAGGTAACCTGGTGAAATCCCTGAGCAAGTTCACATTCTATTGACATTCTTGAAGTAGTTTAGATTATATTTTACAAAGAAAATTTTACACGAAAAGAATTCAGTATCCTCTTTACAGTATTTTGTTTACCCTGTGACTAAAGATAATGACTAGAACACAGCAGGTTCTGTGGCTTCAGTAATCTATTGTGAAGAGCCTTCGAGTGATTGCAAATTCTAATGCTGACCCACACTTTAGCTGATTATTTTTTTGGAAAATAATTCTTTTTTTTTTTTTTTAAATCCCTACTTAAGGATATTTTTCCCATTGATTTTTAGAGAAGGTGGAAGAGAAAGGGAAACACAGGGAGAAATATAGATGTGAGAGAAACACATCGATTGGTTGCCTCCTGCAAGAGCTCTGACCAGGGATCAAGGCCCAGGTCAGGGAGAAGCCTGCAACTGAGGTACGTGCCCTTGACTGGAATCAAAACTGGGTCCCTTCAGCCCACAGGCTGACCTTTATCCACTGAGCCAAACCAGCTGGAACATTGGAAAATAATTCTGAGGTAATATTTTCTTATCTTTAAAAATGCTGTTCCTTTATTTTCTATTCTGTTTCATTTCTTATGAGAAACCTATGATTCTTCTTTTCTTTGTTCATCTGTATGATTTTTTCCCCCTGATTATTTAAAATTTTTTCTCTCCAGTTTTTTAGTAATTTAATTACAATATGTCCTACATGGTTTTCTTTATATTTATACTGCTTTGGGCTTATTAATCTTTCTGAATCTTTTATCTCTAGAAATTTATATCTTCCATATCTTTTGTCATTATTTTCATATTTTGCTTTATATCCTTGAGCACAATTTTAATAGCTGTTTTAAAGTCCTTGTATTAACCTCATCTGTCATTTCTATGTCTGTTTCTATAGACGGATTTTTCTAGTGGCAACTGGGATTTTTTTTTTCTGCTTTGCGCATATCTATTACTTTTGGATTGGATGCTGGATATTTTTGCCTGCTGAATTTTAGTTTCTCCCTCTTAAGACTATTACAGTTTTTGCTGGAAAGCAGTTAAATTACTTGGAGATCAGCTTGGTATTTTTCCAAGGCTTATTTCTACGTACTGTTAAGACAGTGATAGGACAGCATTTATTCTACGTTTAGCTTAGCTCGCCCCTGCAGGTATGATCCTTACAGGGTGTGCACTAAATTCCCTGGCCATTCAACAAGGTTTCTTGACCTTTGGTGGCCAAAATTCCAACATTCTCAGACCCATGTACAGCATTATTCTTCTTACAACTTCCTGCCACATATTTCACCACACATGTTTGGCTCATTATTTAACAACAGACTCTAGGAAACCTTTATGCAGATTTCTGAAACTTTTCTCATTGCTCCCTCCTTTCTGGTACTCTGCCCCACGAATCCTGGCTGCCTCTTGCTCCCTCGCCTCCAAGCTTTGTCCTCTCTATTTAGTAGGACTTCTCTGATCGATTGGGGTCTTCTTCCCTGTGCCACCTTCTGAAAATGTTCTCCAGGAAGGAAACCGTGTCAAGTGTAAGGCTTCATTAATTTGTTTTTCTTCTCTATGGATCCCTTCCAACTGTTTAGTGTCTGAAAATAATCTTTTCATATATTTTTTTCCACTCTAGTTGTTTATGGTGGGAAGGCGAGTAGTTAATTATTACTGCAAGCAGTGTTTGAGCAATTTGCTTATATGTCTGGAGCTTTTCTAGATTTTAGTTCATTTCGTTAGCCCGCCCTGTAAGGCCTGGGTGGTTTCCCCTTGCTTCTAAAATGTCTCTCTGTGATGTCAGTCCCAAATCTGCCCGGATCAGGCATCTATCTTCATGTGTAGAAGTTGCTCACAGATAATCTGCTCTTTCATGAGAGCTTGCTTCTCTGTGGAAACTTGTTTTATCAGGATTTCTTTGCATTCGCCACTTTTCACTATCCCCATAGGACAGTGGGATTTTTATTTTGACATATTTCTTCCTATTACCAGTCAATGAACATCTTTTCCCATCCATCTACATCCTGACCAGGAGTGAAATTTATGTACTTTTGAAAATATATTTTAGCAAATCCTATTAAGACAACTTCTTTTTGACACACTCTAATACATTCATGGGTCTCTTTCAGAGAGCAGTGAGGCAAGCATTTAGATTTCTGGAAACATAAATCAATCTATAGGTTCTTTTTTCAACACAGCTCTTTGTGACACAGAGACTGAAGCCTCTCTTTTGGCTCCGCTTTGCTGGGCTGCAGCTTTTAGTGAGGGGGCGCTTTACCAGGTGAGCTCTAGGGGCTTCCAATAGGGACAACAGCAATGGGCCCTCCTCTTCCTCTTATCGCGACATGCTGGCCCCTTCTTGGATCTCAGTGCAGAGAAAACAACCTAGGCTACGGATGGTACATGTACCCTTACCTCCCTGGAGACAGGATTTCCTAGTCTTCTCTCCTCTGATAGAGAGTTGATCCCTGTCCTTTTTATTTTAATCCTCAACGGAGAATAATTTATTGATGAGAGAGAGAGAGAGAGAGAGAGAGAGAGAGAGAGAGAGAGAGAGAGAGAAACATCCATCCTGTATTTGCCCCGATGGGATTGAACCCACAGCCTAGGATGTGCCCTGACCAAAATAAACCCGCAATCTTTTGGTGTTCGGGAGAATGATCAGCCAACTGAGCCACCTGGGCCAGGCCAGTCCCTGTCCTTTTTAACTCGTCGCAAATTACAGCCTTAACATTTGGGGTTTATGTAAGGAAACTGGCTCACCCTAGGGAATGAATCTGCAACGCTTTCAAAAATACAACCTGAAAATGAGATTACATTGTTTTGAAAACAAACTGATATATTAGAGATCAGGATCATAGATCACAGAAGTAAAGTTTTGATGAAATCAAAAAGAAAGAATACAGACTTTGTATATCAAACACGTTTTGTGTGAGTTTCTTTCATTCTGCAACATTGGTCTTTTGCCACTCAATCCCTGGTGTTCTTTCATATTATATCACTGGATGCAAAGAAGATAATTGAAATTGTTGTTCTGTTTTTATTCTCCAGGGTAAAAGTTATGGAGGCAGACCACTAATTTTCAGTTTCATTTTACTGAATAAATTTCTTTAATATGGAGGATGAACAGAAATCAAAGGGAAAAACTGGTTTTTGTTGTGTTAACTTCTTATGAAATTCTTATTTCTTTTGAAGCAAGTTAAATTATTGAAATATATATGTAGATAAACAAATACATTTATGAGAGAATACTGATAACAGTGGTAAAGATGCATAGGAATTACATGCACAACATTTTTGCTATTTATTAACTAAACCATTAAGAAAATTGTTTTGCAAGCCAAGACTTCCTTGTCTAATACTGCAGCCACTGAATACATGTGGGTATTTAAGTGGAAATTAATAAAAATTAAATACAATTAAAATTCAGCTCCAGTCACACTAAATTTTGGAGGGCTCCGTAGGCATGTATGTCAAGGTCCTCTAGAGGGCAGCATTGCTTAATTCCAAATGCCAACCAGACAGTTGAGTTTTTTCTCTTGAAAATTTGGTTACCTCCTCTGTCAAGTTCTCCCCACAAAAGCCAGATTATTTCAATGAACCCACAAGCTCTAGTTCACCTATTTATCTATGCAGGTAGCTCTTATGTATCTTCTATATTTTATATGTCAATGCGGGAGTCTTCATGACCTCTTCTTCCCTAACCATACTTCCCCTATACCCAACTAATGAATAAATTGTCATGGGAAGCAAAGGACATGGAAGTGAAACACATGTTGCTGGGAAAAGAAAGGAAAGAAGAAAGCATTTTAATACATTTTTTATAATTATCTTACAGGGTAGGGCAAAAGTAGGTTTACAGTTGTAAGTATGCGAAACACAAAATTTATTCTTGTATTATTATTTATGAATTATTGTACTATTTGCCATACAAATAACGGTAAACCTACTTTTCCCCCACCCTGTATACATTTCAAGAATCAAATTGGAAATGCCTGAGAACAACGCTTGAGATTAGGGCTAGCATTAAATGAGTTCTTTGTGTCTTTCTAGGGTCAAAAGGAAAAATCAATCTGTTAGATAATAAGGCTTTCATATGGTTTGTATGTACTTTCAGTGATGCTCTTGAGTAGGAAATATTCTTGAGTGAAAAAGTAAATATGTGTTTTTATTCTTGCTAATATTTTTATGTTAAAATATTAACATCTATTATGATGGCACTATGTGACACAATAAAATCCTATTTTGGTTCTAGAATCTACCATTGTGAACTCAACTATTTTTTGCACCTATCACTACCTTGTTCAACTGACTGGCCTACTTTAATTGCTAAATAAATGTAACTATTGCATAAAATTTGGACTCACTTTAAGAACATGAAGCAATTTCTTGGATTTGTTATTTGAGGGAAGCATGTAGTAAGTTCAGAAAACAGATTGTCTATACAATCCAAGTATCAAAATGAAATTCACTGGGTAATTTTTCAAGTTGCAAACTTCTCTAAAAAATCTTTGGGAAACAGTATCAATTGGCATCTGATTTAAAATGAGTTTATATCAAGAAATCATTTTTTTTTCTGGCCAAACTAGCTGTCTAAAATAACTCTAATATGTACTTTGGGAGAGTTGCCAGCAATGAATCCAATATTTATGCCACTTAATAAAGTGAGCATAAAGTTAACTTGTGTTTAAGAAAGAAAAGCTTGTTCTCTATATTTTCTTTATAAACTTTTAGAAGTTCTAATATTTTTGAAGATTAAATAATATTAGGTTTAATATAACAAAGCAAGAACTTTCTTTTATTTCCTTTTTGTTAATATGTTTTCTCTCCTATGCCTTATTTTCACCTAAATGAACTACATATGCAAAATATTAAAATTCCTTATACAGGAAAAAGACAATGGTATATTTCACCATTAAAGAGCAAATAATGTTAACACAATTTCAAACAGAGTCTTAGAGTTCATATATTCACTCATATGTTCATTGTCCTCGATGCTCCTCTGGGTAATGTATAGGTTATAGTTTTAGCAAGCAAATACACTGTTAAGAAAGTAACAATGTGACATATAACTTTAAAACATAATAATAATGCTTACTTTTCATTTCACTTTTACCTCAAGAGGCATTAGAGGGCTTCAGAGGATTGAGAAATCACTTCCACCTCAGGACACATTCAAAAATTTCAATAGAAAAGTTGAATTTGAGATAAACATTAGAAGAGAGATAAGATTTCTTTAGGTAGCAATAGAAGAGTGTGTTGGTTGGGAGCTATAAAAGAAACTAAAGTGGAAATTTTACATAATAGTAGCAGTTATGTAGTACTTACCATGTGTCAGGTAATTTACATACATTATCTCATGTAATTCTCACAAATACCTCAAATCTCTATTCTGTAAATAAGGAAATTCAGATTCAGAGATATTGAGTAATTTGCTGAAGGTCACACAACTCCCCGATAATAAAAGCTCAATGAATTCCTCGGAGCTTTCTAATCTTAATCACCATATTCAAAACTCATCCATATAGATCTCTTGTTAATGGATCTGAATTCATACTGGCGAGAACTGGACTTTAAGACCAGAAAACTACTCTAAGGAAGCCTGTGGGTGGATAACTGCAGCTATCAGTAGCTAAGCAATGTCTTGTTTCAATGACAGACATGATATTTACAGTGAAACTGACCTTTTTTATATGTAAGAGATTCAATGCCGAATCCCATTACAATGGCAGGATATGAAATTGACTCATGAGATTTGACCTTCCCAGTACTTTCAAGCGTAGACTTTTAAAAAATCCTGAAATTGACAACAAGCATATTACAACTAGTAACTGAATGGGAACACTGGGGAAGCATAGCTGCAACACAAAAGTTTAGATAACTTCTTATTACACTAGACCAGCAGTTCTCAACCCTTTCACAGGGGTCGCCTAAGACCATCGGAAAACACATATATAATTACATATTGTTTTTGTGATTAAGTACTATGCTTTAATTATGGTCAATTTGTAACAATGAAAATACATCCTGCATATAAGATATTTACATTATGATTCATAGTAGTAGCAAAATTACAGTTATGAAGTAGCAATGAAAATAATTGTATGGTTGGGGGTCACCACAACATGAGGAACTGTATTAAAGGGTGGTGGCATTAGGAAGGTTGAGAACCACTGCACTAGACTGTCTGCTGCGTTAGTTTAAGGTTCTGATTCTAGATTCCATGGGGGAAAATGAAGTGAGATTGCATCACTATAAAGTAGTATGTCATAAAAATTATGCACAGAAATCAGATTTTCCCCATGATTTAAACCTGGGTGTATTGAAAGTATAAAGACTTCTTCTCATAAAATACTTAAATTGCAGTCTAGCTAACGTAAGCTTGATTATATTCCCATCAGCTTTGAATTAATTTGGAAGGTAAAATATCAGTGTGGTGGGTGCAAAACTCCAGATTTAACACTAATGCAATATATAGACCATGTATCACAGAATTATACATTTGAAGCCTATATAATCTTATTAACCGATGTCACCCCCAATAAATTTAACTTTTTTAAAAAAACACTGTATTGATTATGGTATTGAGAAGTTAAGAAGCAAAGGAAATCTATGCCTTACTCTAACTCACATATTCCATAGAGAAAGCTTTCATTCATCTCATACGTGCACACACACACACACACACACACACATCATACTTCTGAGTAAACTCTTATTCTACTAGGAAGATAGATGCACGCTGGAATTAATTTGTTTAGCCAAAGATAACACCAGTGAACATTCTCAAATGTTACCTTGCCATCATACACAAAAGACCTACAATTTGTATTGTAATCTCTTTCTCTTTCTTCATAGACAATATGATGAAAATCCATCGATAGTGATGGAATGTATTGCAATATTAGAAAAGGATATTTGCCCCTATGGATATAAGTGATAAGGTGACATTTTGAGTCTCACTGGATTTACATATAACCAAGCTAGATAGAAAATGTTAGAAATAAAAAGTGAAATAAAATAAGTTTAAAAAGCTGTCCTTGAGTTGACAGTTTGCTGAAAAATTCGTTTCTTTAGTTATTCTAATTTAACTAGATTTCTATAGAAAGATACTTGACAACAGTGGTGCACACATAATAAAATATACAGATGATGTATGATAGAATTTTACATCTGAAATCTATATAATTTTATTAACCAATGTCACCCCAATAAATTCAATAAATAAAAAATAATAATTTACCTAGTTTCATTCAATAGGGCTTATTATTTAATAAAATGATTGCATAATATACTAAACTAAGTTATAATATCTAAAAACTAATTTTTAATAGGGTAATATTTTCTTGAATCAAAGAAAATTTCACTATCCTATGTAATAAAGAGGTAATACGCAAATTAACCCTCATGCTCTCACAAGATGGCTGCCTATGACCAGGCTGGCAAGGGGGTTAGTGAAGGATGACCAAATGACTGAACAAGCAGGCTTCATGGGGTGACCAGGCCGGTGAGGGGCTGTGAGGGGTGACCAGGATGGCAGGGAAGGCAGCTGGGAGCAATTAGGCTGGCAGGGGTGGCCGTGAGGGGCAACCAGACCTGCAAGGGGGCAGGCAGTAAGGGGAGACCAGGCTGGTGGGGGGGGGGGAGTTAGGAGAGACCAGGCTGGCAGGGAGGGGGCAGTTAGGGGTGACCTGGCTGGCAGCGGGGTCAGTTAGGGGCGTCCAGGCAGGCAGGTGGCCAATTAGGAGCCAGCGGTCCTAGATTGTGAGAAGAATGTCTGATTGCCAGTTTAGGCCCAATCCCCTGGATCGGGTCTAAACCATCAGTTGGACATCCCCCGAGGGGTCCCAGATTGGAGAGGGTGTGGACTGGGCTGAGGGGATTCTTCCCCCCCCCCTCCCCCGCATGAATTTCATGCACCAGGCCTCTAGTTAAATATAATTTAACAACTTATTTTTTATTTTTTTATATTTTTATTGATTTCAGAGAGGAAGGGAGAGGGAGAGAGATATAAAAACATCAATGATGAGAGAGAATCATTGATCAGCTGCCTTCTGCATGCCCCCTACTGGGGATCAAGCCTGCAACCCAGGCATATACCCTTGACTGGAATTGAACCCATGACCCTTCATTCCACAAGTCAATGCTCTATCCACTGAGCCAAGCTGGCTAGGGCTTAACAACTTATTTTTAATGAGTTTAACACTGTACCATCTGTAATTATAATGACTTAAAGAATAGGAAAATATATTTCTTGGATATGCATATATTTCATATTGAGTGAATCAAAAATTATATCTGTGCCTGGGATCCTATCACTGTAATGCAGGTATTTCTTTTACAGTAATGGCTTCTTGGTATAATTCAGTTAATTGAAATTTAAGCACAAACTATTGAACAAACCAAGTAGATTGGAGTTATCAAAGAAAATAACAAGCATGCTTCACGTTTTCAGGGATATGTAATCTCTTTTGTCTTATAATCAAATTCAATGCTTTTCAACTCTTGGTAAGTATTAGATTCATGAATATGCAAGTCTGGGATTTTGTTTTGTCTTTGTTACAAACTATTAAATTAGCCTGTTACTTTTTCATGGATGGCAGTGAAGACACAAGACTCCAAAGTCAGAGACAAAGGACTTTAGTACTCATAATAGAACAAGCAGTATGTGAGCATAAGAAGATGCCTCATTCCTTTACCCCATGTTCTCCTGAGGTGACCCAGAATGCCCAGATGGGTAACTACAAGAGCAAACAGGTTGCTAAGATCCAGATAGTTAAACCACAACTATGTTTAAAGCTCCTAGCTTCCCTTTTGGCCAGGCTGTAACCAGAGGGAGTACTAATCATGCCTACCAGAGGTTACTGGTAGGAAAAAGACATACATCATGCCCAGGAATGGTCAGGTAGAATCTTGAATTTTCAAAGTAGTTTTATGTATTTTTTCTCCCATTTCCTCTAATCATTACCTGGGAGGAAACCAAGAAGCAATCAACCCATTCTGGGATTCCCACATTTGGTGATCAAATTGTCTTATAAAGGACATGGACCTTGAAGAGACAAGGTAGAATGAATTAGAAATAATTTTTTAGATGACTTTTTAACAAAACCATTCCACCTCTCAATGATGCCAGCAGCCTGAAGATGATAAGGGGTATGAATGTCCATTAAAATCCATGATCATCAGCCCATTTTTTTGGTGACCATTATGACAAAAGGTAAGCCATTGTTAGACTATAGATGATTTGGAAAGTGGAACATGGCACAGATTAGATTTAAATCATAGTTGGGTGTCCAAAGTTAGCAGATTAAAGTGGAACAGAAACACCATGACTAGGAAAAGTGTCTACAGTCATGAAGTACCACAGATAGCCTTAAGAGAGGGATCAAAGATTCCATGTAGTCCAGTAAGCAGAAAGTGGCTGTGGCAGTGACTCTTGCAATGTGCCCTCACACTGTGAGTCCAATAGGTCAACTTTTGGTTAGAGTCAAGTTTGACATGAAGTGGTGACTTCCACACCGGAAACATATAGTCCTTCCCCATATGCCCACTCTACAAAAGTGGATATGTTGCTACCTCAGTGCATGATGAATTTAAGTAGTGATTATGGCGATCTGAGTAGGCTTGATAGCAGCTTGATTCCAGTTGGTCTCATCAGAGAATGGGCCCTCACCATAGACATCTGTATGAGTGACTCTGTCTATCTGATTGCCAGCTAAGATTTGTTTCAATAGTGTATGGCTCCAAAAAAGTGTGTACAGTATTTAATCTGCCAATCTCTAGTCTTCCAAGTGGTAGACCAGACACCTGGGACATTGGCAACAGCCCAAATATTAGTAACAATGTAGAATAGTTTGTCAAGTATAGTACTGACCAAAGCTATTAAGACTGTCTTGAGTTCTACCCACTGAGTGGAGTAACCACATGCACTTTTGTTTATAAATAGCTGACACTAAAGACTGAACATCAATAGTAGCCCAACGTACACCATTACATTTTCATTTATCTGAGCCATCAGTAAACTAGGCCTAGAAATTTATAAGAACACCCAAGAATCAAGGATCCCATTGAATCAGCTGAGTTGCTTTAGAAAGATTGTCAGGGCCAGCCTGACAGGTTGAGCCGGGCTGAGGCAGGGAGGTGGGAATTGAGAAAAGAAAGAAAGACAGGAAAGCAGGATCGGGAGGACTGCAGCTCATTCGAGGAACTACAGCAAATTTATTAAGCACGTAAAGCCTTATATACACAAGACACTGAATAGGAGGTCTATCTTTCCTCTTAATCTCTAAGGGAAGGACAGAACAGAAGGACAAGTTCTCAGTACAGCATATCTCAGTAAATAGTTACAGACTTCTTGGTAAGCCATGAAAGGCTGTTCTCATTCTACAAAGGTTGCTCTCATTCTACTGATAATCACCATCCAAACAAGTCTGGGAAAACTGTGTGGGCAAGGGTCCCAGCCTTGCTAGCCCCTTTAGGTGTAAGGAGCTTGCCAGCTTACATCTGGCCCCCAACAAAAGATAGTGGAGTGAAGTTGTTTTCTCCAATGGTGAAGCTTCTTCTTTTTCTTTTAAATATTTTATTGATTTTAGAGAGGGAGGAAGAGGGAGAGAAAGAGAAACATCAATGATGGGAGAGAATCATTGATGGGCTGCCTCCTGCATGCCCCCTACTGGGGATCAAGCCCACAACCCAGGCATGTGCCCTTGACCGGAATCGAACCCATGACCCTTCAGTCCACAGCCCAATGCTCTATCTGCTGAGCCAAACCGGCTAGGGCCAATGATGAAGCTTCTTGTTTCTGATGTAAAGGCAAAAGCTGCTCTGGCCTGTCCAGCTGTGTTCTTGACTGCACCATTTCCATTCGACTAGTGAGGCTTGTTGGGCTCCTTTCTTATTAATGAACCTGGACATCTTTTTATTGCTATTTTTATTTATCTTCTGTGAACTGCCTCCATTATTTGCCCACTTTTCTATTCAGTTGTTTATACCTATGTTGCTTTCCTGAAGTTCTTTTTAAAATTATGTGTTCCAGTCTTTTGTTGCTTGTTTTTTGTGGCATCTTTTGCTATACTAAAATGTATAATTTCTATATAATCAAGTCTGTCATATTTCATTCATATGCCTCCTGGGTTTGGTGCATTTTCTCAAAGGTACTCTTCTCCTCCAATATTCTTAAAATATTTCTACATGTTTTCATCCAACTGTTATAATGTTTGAACCTTTCACCTATCTAGAATTCCTTTTTATATATTGGGATTAGTAATAAAACTTAATTTAATTTTATTCTAAATAAATAGTCAAGATTCTAACAGCATTCATTATATTATTCTTCTATTCCCCCACTGATTTAAAATGCCTCCTTTTTGCTTACAAAAATTTCAAATATGCTGGAATGTATATTTTGGACTATTCATCTGAATCTAAAATATTCACAGAATAGTGTGTGCAGAACAGGAAAATAATTATGTGATATTTTTTGAAGTGAAAAATAATTTTTAAAGATATTGCCTTGTAGCTCATAATGCCATTGCATTTCTCAAATCATGCTTAAAATGCAATTTTTTTCATTTTCTTTATTTTGTTAAAGTACAATTATTAATAGAGCTTACTGGAAAAATAGAGTGAAATCTAGTTTTTATAAGCAACTATGTAATAGCAAAAATATATTTAATCTTTCAGCAACCTGATAACCAGGATCATCTTTTCAGTAAGGAAAACCATTGCTTCATTCTACCATATTCACCGTACTACCAAGATGTGAGCAAGGCTAAAGATGATTGAGGATTTACATCCTTTTGGGGGTCAATTTGGTTAATTTTGTGTTAAGACCAAAAGCTACTGAAGTCCATATAAGTGACTTCTGAATCCTGAGTGAGGAAAATCTTGAATACTTACTTATTTAATTATGGATTACAGAGGTTTCATCATCACCAAAAATGTAACTTCTCTAACTCCTGAATCTTGTTATGTGAAAATCCCCAAATCGATTCTTTGTTAACTGACATGTTGATATTGGATCTACTTCAAACTTAATTACTGTTGCTTGAGTCTTGAGTTAACCTTCAAACATATGTATGTAATGTAGTCATTCATAGTTTGACACTGGATATATTAACTACTCTAACAAGATGGAAACTTGATTGCTTTTCATTTAAGATAAACCGATAGTGAATGCCCTGCTCCTTTTGCCTAATTATACTATTTAATTTTCAGTATGATCCAGTAAATTGATTTTATTATGTTCACTTTACTAATGGGGAAAATCATACTCAAAAAAAGCAAATTCGGAATTGACAGTCTTATCTGTAGGATTCCAAAGCCCACAATCTTTCAGCTCTATCATCATTCAAATTAAGTTTCAAGACACTAGCTTAAAGCTATGTACTGATAGCTCTGAGCAATCACTCTGTTGATTGAATGAAGGGTAGTGGAAAGCTTACAGAGCCAGGAGGCAGACATTTTGGTTACTTCTGGGCACCAACAAATTTCTTAAGGAAACTTAGAGATTTGTCATTATTTTGTTTTTAAATTCAAAGCCTGTGTTCAAAATATATGTTCAACAGTCTCTAAGTGATCATTTCCCCCCACACCCATTGTTTCAGAGCATTTATGTTATTTACTTGAATACAGCGTGGCTCCTGTATTTCTGTTGGTATTCATTGTAAATATGTAAACATCTCACAGGGAATTGTTACCCTCTTCCCCCTTTCCACCCTTCTACTCACTTGCTGGTAAGGAATTTTTTTAGTTCTGGTTTATAACTTCAGTTCTCTTTTTGGGAAAAAATGATAAAGCAAATACATGTGCATTTTCTTATTTCAAACATTATCTTTTTAAAATACAAATTGTGTCACATACCTGCTTAATCCCCCCCACCCCTCAGTGTCTCTCATTAATCTCATATAAATCAAAACTCTTTACTTGATATAGGATCTAAATGATCTGCCCCTGACTAACTCTGACGTCATCTTCTAGCATTCTATGTATGTTTGGTCATTCCACATACAGAGAGTCCTCGGGTTAGTCGGACTCGACATACATCATTTCATGGTTAAGTCGCCATCTCCCATTTATTTATTAAAAAAATAGTTCCGTCCTTTTGATATATGTACATATGTGCTTTATGTTTTTTATTAGTTATTTACCACAAGTAAAGGTCAGGAACTGTTATCTTTATTTTATTTTATTTTATTTTATTTATTTATTTTTTTTTTTACTGTTTCACTTCATGACTGCTGTGTATGTGCTCCATGTGAAGGACATAGGAGCTTATATAGGTGGGTTCTGACTTACGGTGAAAATCGCCTTATGTGGTGCCATAGGAACAGATCTCCGATGTAACCTGAGGACGTACTGTATTTGAAATAGTGAAGGACATGTTTGGACACACTTAACCTTGGCTCATGGTCTTTGAACTTGCTGAACTCTGCCTGGGACGTTCTTCACACAGTTCCCCCTCTTACATTATTACACTATTGCAACGTCACCTTCTTAAGCAGGCCTTTTCTGACAATGCTATTAATATTCTCTGTACTCTTGTTTGCTTTCTTTTCAGAGCATACGACAGTTCCTAACATTATATTATATGTTTATTTGCTAATTGATTGCTGTCAGTACCATTCACTATCATTTGACCTCTATGAGGCAAGCACCTTGTCTTCTCATCATTCTATCATCTGTGCTCTTGGCACTGCCTTTAAATAGTGGTGCTCAAGGAATACAGGGTGGGGGAAAAGTAGGTTTACAGTTGTTTGTAAGGGAAGTAATACAATAATTAATAAATAACAATACAAGAATAAACTCTGTTTCATGTAAGCCTACTTTTCCATACTCTGTATTTGTTAAATGGATTGATAAATTAATGAATCAATATTTCCTTCATGTCTCTCATTTTTTCCTTATTAATCTCATACCCCATCCTTTTTTCTGATTTTTGTTTTAAAAACAAACAAAAACTATGTTTTCTATCTTATTATGCCAGATATCTGTACTACCATTGATTGCTGCTGCTTCCACTGCTTTTAAAAATTTTGCAATCATGTTTTCTCTTTTCACAATTTCCTTTTTTGTGCTTGATGTCCTCTAGCTGTGTCTTGTGTCTTGTTGATAATAACGATTTTCTAACACCTTACCTTCTATATCATGGAAACATCATTTCAAAGAAGAATGATTGTTCCTCATTCTTCAGACTGATTCTCCTCTTTTGAATTGCTGAGGCATTTCTCATCCCAGAGATTTTCTTCTCCTTGTACATCTTTATAGAGGCAGATCTGTGCTCATGCACTCTTGTGATTTGAGATGGGTTCTCTGGAGAGACTGTGTATATCTCTGTAGAATCTTCCAGGGGGAGTTAAAGGGAGGGAAGGATGTTTTATTTATTTTGATTTTATTTTTGGAATCAAGGTATCACGTGGGATGGAACATGGAAGGAGGAAGTGTTCCTTCTAGAGCTTTGCTCAGCCAGGAGCAGCATCTCTTTGCTAAGAAGGTCCTGGCAAGTTTGTTACAGCCGCCATCTGTGCCTCCCTCAAAGCAAGACTATTGCCCCCAGGGGTATGCCAAAAGCAGTAAGCATCCTTTTAAAGCTCCTGCTTTTTTTATCTATAGTTTTCCCAAGGATTTTGGTAAAATGAAATTGTTCCCCACACATACAGTAACCTACTGTGTGGAGCATTTTCACCACAGGTTCCTGCACTGCTGCCTGAGAGTGTGCCACCAGGGTCCATTTCAGATGCTGCAGCAGTTTCTTGTTTGTACTTTCACTTTCCTGGTTTACAGACTGAAACAGACTTTCCTGTATATTTATATACCTTTCCCCCATCCAGGGAGAATCTGGAGAAGAGGTGCCAATTAAAGACTACATTCAAGTCACTGTTGTTACTAAAAGTTAGTCACCTAATCTCTTAATTTTTTAAAAAATAAATTTTATTGGTTTTTTTTACAGAGAGGAAAGGAGAGGAATAGAGTTTAAAAACATCGATGAGAGAGAAACATCCATCAGCTGCCTCCTGCACACCCTCTACTGGGGATGTGCCCATAACGAAGGTACAAGCCCTTGACTGGAATCAAACCTGGGACCCTTCAGTCCTCAGGCTGATGCTCTATCCACTGAGCCAAACCAGTCAGGGCTAATCTCTTAATTTTTAATGCTATATGAAAATAAAGAGAATAGTATAATCAGCTGTGGGTACTCACCTCCAAATCAGTTTACATATCAAACTTACCTGGTGATGGTATTTTTGTTCACTTAACATATTATAAGGCCAATATTTTAGATTCATTTCTCTATATTTTGTGATTAGAATGATATATTACCTGGAGCAGAAGGATATATTACCTTTTCACTTTCTATCCTGAACATAGCAATATCTTAGAGCCAAGATTTGCCTTTATCAAATGCACAATTCTAAAAGAAAAAGAAGCAATCACCTGTGAGAAGAGTGTATAAAGAATGAATAGTAATTTTTAAAATGTTGGATGAAACACGTGAAGTTGTTTTTCCTCTTGTCCTGAATCCTCACTGTGGTCTAAAAGGCTGCGAGAGAAGAGAAAGAGATAAAATGACAGGGGCAAATTCTCCTCAAATTCTACTTTGTTACTTCAAATTAGCCTGATCCACCCTTGACACAGTGGCTAATAGTCTTAACATAACATGCAAATTCCTTCCTGGCCATCCCCCTGGCTTCCCTTACTTTAACTGCTGTTTCATTTTCCAGTTCTGCCTGATTTCTGACCTTCTCCTCTCCTTTTAGGTTCTGGTCACACACTCTTGGCTCTCAGTAAAATTGATTTCCCAGGTTTTGATCACTCAAGCTGTCTAAGCATTCAGGGTGTCCTCATCCTCTGGCCGAGCTGCTTCAGTTAATTTTTTATTTCTGATTCAGGCCTCAGAGTATCGTACATAAGCGCACAGACGACAGAGCTACAGTGTCTGGATTTGGAAGTTGGCTTCGTGTTTTGTCAACTGAGGGTCCATGGTAAGTAACTTTATCTCTCTAATTTCCTGATCTGGAAAATGGGGATTATAATAATATGAGCCTATAGGCTTATTTCAAGGAGGAAATAAGTTCATATTGACAAAGCGCCCAGGACAGTTGCTAAAAGCATCTTGTCAGTAAAAAATATAAAATAAAATAGTCCGTGAGCCCCGCCTGACTCCTACAGAGGGAGAAGCACCTACACATTTCTGTGTTTATGATTTCCAACAGAACGGCCTAGCTCTTAAAGCCAAGTCACTTTCTGCTTTGGACTTATCACCTTCCAAATCAGAATCTTTGACAGCAGTTTCTCGTTTCTCTCTCTAATTCTTCATGTCATGTTTCCAGAAAGCCCGAATTTTGGCACTGAACAGAAATAAAATGAATGTTTGCAGAATTGAGGGCTCTAATTAATATGAAACTGCTTAAAACTACAAGGAGTTTGCATTTAAGGGTTTATAAATTTTCTGGGTGACAGTGAAGCTGGACACTTCATGGGGTGGTTTCCTCGTGTGGACTTGAAAGCCAGGGCAACAAGGCCATAAATCCACCTTTAGTGGGTAAGATACCTCATTCCAAGTTGAAAGATTAACTCTACTCTTAGTACATCAGATACTATTGATTTATTCAAGAAAGTTGCATTCAATGTTTGTGTGACTCACATGCCTATTTATACTTTTATCAAAGAGGAACCTCCAAAACGTTGTTCACTTTCCTATCTCATTTTCATTTAGCTAGTCCTGGACTGATTTTCAGTTTCTTCCAATTTAGAATTTCTGGAAACGTATTCGTCCAGATGATTGCATCTGTTTTGCCAAAATTTTGTTAGGATCAAGCCAACATTTTGTTTCTCTTCCAAGTTCAGACATTATCCAAAGATTAAAAATAACTTAATTAACATTTATTTATACCTAATTCTCATTAATTTATTTTTAAAATCCCATCAAATATTTTAATTCTGTCATTTTTTTTATTCTCAATTTGTCTGATGTGTTTCTATTTTTACTTTAGATTATTTAAAACAAATTTTCAGTTTATCTCTTGAGACATAATGATTTGAGGAAATATTACCTGTGTTTTATCATTAGTCTAAAAGGAATTGTGCAAATACAGATTCTGTTCACACAAAAAGGGACAAGAAAACGTGTGATTCAAAAGATTCAGCATGGGGTTAGAGCATCATCCCAGTACACCAAGATTGCAGGTTTAACCCCAGTCAGAACACATACAAGAACCAACTAATGAATGTGCATAAATTAGTACACCAACAAATCAATGTTTCTCTCTCTATAAAAAAATAATAATAATCAATAGGAAAAAAAAAAAGACTTAGCATGAATCTGGTGCAATGTAACTATAGTCAGATGTTATGTCTTCTTAGTCAGCTACAGGAAAGAGAAGTTAGAAAGAATAAAAAACCCAAATCTGATCTTTGGAAAAACCTTGCATCAGAAGGAACTTCCAAATGTAGAGGTGTACCAACATTAAGAGAGTAGATACATTCTTCCAAAAGGTAGCAGAGAGACTCAGTTAGCCTGGTGGTGCAATAAATGTTTGAACTTACCTGTTTCCTTGATGCTAAAAGATTCAACAATATTCTGTTTAGTGGGTGTTAAGCAGATTTGCTAAGTAACAATTCTTTCAATTTTTCATGCATAATGTGCATTTTTTAATACAAGAATTCATTTGAATCAAAGCAGATATGTTCTCTTGCCTTATTAGCCTCCCCAACTCTCTGCAGTCCCCAATTCATTAGACAACACTGGTGGCTTTTACAACTGTTTATGGCAGTGGCAACTGGCATCTAGTGAGTAGCGAACAGGGGTGCTGCTAAATATTCCAAATGCACAGGACACCTTCCCACAACAAAGAATTATCCCACCCCAAAATGTCAATGATGGAAAAGTTGAGAAACCCTGAATTAGATGTTTAAAAATATCAGTAATCAAGGAAACAAGGTCACTCATAAGTAAGAACTCATGAAATTTCAAGAAACTTGGAGAAACTTTCCTCACCTTTCAGCAAAAATGAGACCGACAGAAATCTCAAAATGTCCTTCCAGAAATAGGACAGATGTAACCACAGTTGTTTCCCTTTTACTCTCCTCCTTGGTTTTTCTGATGTAGGATTTTGGGGGATGGAAGAAAGTGGGTGTCATATGTTTTTGAAGTGTTTTGTAATCTGCAGAGACTAATCTATACTAATAAAAGCCTAGGTGGTGTCACGCCCTCACATTATCACAAGATGGCCATCACAAGATGGCCTCGTGCACAGTGGAGACCCCTGGGGGTCCCACGGCTCTGCGCAGTGCAGAGGAGGCCAGTCCTGGTGTCTCCACCATCTCTCATGGAGGAGGCGGGTCCCTGTGAAAGAGGCAGGTCATGGCAGGGGAGGGCAGTTGGGAGCAATCAGGTCATCAGGGGAGCAGTTAGGGAGCGATCAGGCTGGCAGGCGAGCAGTTAGGAGCCAGTGGTCCCAGATTGTGAGAGGGATGTCCGACTGCAACAGGAATCGGGCTTAAACTGGCAGTCAGACATCCCCCGAGGGGTCCCAGATTGGAGAAAGTGCAGGCTGGGCTGAGGGACACCCACTCCATGCACAAATTTCATGCACCAGGCCTCTAGTACAGATATAAGGAGCTATTCTATACTAGTAGCCCAGTGAACAAAAATTTGTGCACTCGGGGGCAGGGGGGATCCCGCAGTTATTAAACATTTATCAGCACAACACTGACCACATTGGTGGTGGTGGTGGTCTTGTCAGAATGTGTTATATTATGCAGATGAAAATTTATTTAAACAGATTTGATGTAGATATTTTCAAAGATGGAAGAATTGTCCCTGTCAACTATTTTAGTTGATTCATATCTTCACTAATTGTCATCATTGCAAAGTTTTCAGTCCCCATATGGATTGCTGGATATAATAGGTCATGCGTTGTCCCTGTCCTTTGTAGCCTTTGTTACCTTAAGGACTCTAGTTTTCCATTTATATGCTTAAGTACCAACCTTACCGGCTTAAAAATGTAAGCTTTTAACACTGCTCTCTCTGTTCCGTATCCTTCTGATTAAAAGTGGAGTTGGGTTGCAGCACAGGAGAGAAATTCAGAAGGGGAATATTGCAGTAATGACTGCAGTAGGAGAAGAAGGAACCTATTTCCCTGGCCACAGGTGCTGGCACTCTGGACCACAGGGCTGGCAGCTTCTCTGGGTAGCTGCAGCCTGGGACCTCGGGCAGGTGGCTTGTCTGTCTCCTGGGCTGCAGCCAGCCACAGGCGCTGGTGCCTGGACCAAAGGTGGGTGGCTTCTTCTTCTGGTGGCTTCTTCTTCTTCTGTGCTTCCAGGGAGGACAGTCAATTATGTGTATATGTGTGTGCATACAAACATAGGCATGTACACGTGTGTATGTGGAAATCTGCTGGGCAAGTCAAAACCATAGAAGAGTTTCCCCCTATCTCTTGAATCTTCCAGAGATATCCCCCACTTTTTATTCTGTCATTACTGGAGAGTCAGTATTTGCAGCCAGCTAACCAGTGACTCTCTCAGTGTCTATTTCTGACTTCTTCTTTCCCTCTCTGTCTTCCAACCCCTAATCATATTTCCACCTGGATGGATCATTTTTACTCCCAATATGCTGTATAAAGAAGGATTCAGGATGCTGTCTTCCCATGAATAGTACTCAGTAACAAACCAATTGCATTTTAGTAGGGCAAAGCCCCTACCCACCCTTCAAATCCCTTCCACCATGCATTTCTGTTTCCATTTTTGTTTGTTGGATTGTTCTCCTGCTCTTTCTCCTCACCCCACCACCATTGGAGCGTAATGTAAAATTCTTTTACTATGTCAAGAAATTGTTAAAAATACAGGTACTTTGAAAAAAAAATACAGGTACTTCTCTGAACACCAGCTGGAGGAGGGTGGGGCAGGAAGAGGTGGCTGCCAGCGGCCGCCTCTTCCCTGCCCTGTCTGGCTTCTCTGATCACTGACTGGGGAGCGGGCAAAGGCAGCCCTAGTTCTCCTATCACAGGCCGGGGGGCAGGGCAAAGGCGACTCCCTGCCACCCGGCTCTTGCCTGCTCCCTGGGTTTCCAATCACCATCAGCGGCAGGCAGCTTCTTCCGTCCTTCCCCTTTCGCCTCCCAGCATTGCGCCTACTTATGCAAATTAACCGCCATCTTTGTTGGCAGTTAATTTGCATATTGCCCTGATTAGCCATTGGGAAGCATAGCAAAGGTATGGTCAATTACCATGTTTGTCTATTATTATATAGGATAATAAAAGGGTAATATGCAAATAGACCGAATGGCAGAACAATCGAACAACCAATCAAAGCATAATATGCTAATGATATGCTAAGTATGCTCAACCACTCATTATAAAGTACACTGACCACCAGGGGGCAGACAGTTGACCAGTTTTCCAGTCACTATGATGTGCACTAACCACCAGGGGGCAGGTGCTACAACCAGTAGGTTAGCTTGTTGCTGGAGTCCCACAGATCAGGACTGAGCGAGATGGGCTGGACACACCCTGGCCTGTGCCCTCTTGCAGTCTGGGACCCCTCAGGGGATGTTGGAGAGCCGGTTTCAGCCCCATCCCACAGGCCACTCCCCTTGGGAGGGCGCCAGACACAGGGCCCATGGCTTGCAAGCACTGCTCCCGGCAACATGAGCCTCACCTGATTGGGACTGATTGGGCACGAGCTTGCAGCAGGCACGGTGGGGCATGGATGAGCGGGAGAGGCAGGTAGGAGCTGCAGACGGTGTTGGGCTGTGGGTTTCGGCACTGGACCTCTAGTTGTAAAGATAAAAGTCCAGGGCATCCTTTGTTGTCTGATGTTGTTGCTGACTGGTACACTCACTACTTCTGGATATTGTGTTTAACCTATCAGTCATTTCCTTTGAGCATAACCTTTATCTTTACTCCTTTCACCTAGAACTGCTTTGTGGTGTTTTCAGCACAAACATACTGAGGCAGTTTTAGTATTAACTTCTATTTTTCTGAAATGTCGGAGGTGAAGTTTCAAATTCTGTACAGATGGGTAAAACCCAGTTATTCTCCAGTTTAAAAAATGTTCCTACAAAGGTATTTCCTGGCAGCTGGCAGACAGACAGCCATTGTTGCTACAATCTGATCAAGTCTTTTGAAGGCTTTCATGCCACCCATTGACCCACTTGTCTCTGGGCCTCCGAATCATGATTTATTACAGTAATATTCCCATTGCTTACTCTAGGAGCTTTCAGAAATAGCTTCCAGAAGGGTTTGGAGGATCAAATGAAGGAGCAAATGTCAGAGAGAATCTGAACCTTTGCTTTACTGATGAGAGGGATTGGAGCATATATTATCATCACTGCCAGAAAAAAAGTCCTCACTGTTTAGAAACTGAAATGTTTGTAAGATAGAGAGAATGCCCCTGCAACCTTTATCAGAAGGTAATCCTGTAATGTTGGCCTTAAGCCCCTTAGATACAGAGAGAAAGAGTTTTCTCCTGTCTACATCTGTTACTTCATATTATGCAGAATTTGACCCTCATCCTAGGTGAGTAGTGACCTAGGAGTCAAACCACAACTCTGTGTTGCTAAATCTAGGAAAGAAATATTTCACATTTGGGCCAGGTTTGGGGCTATTCAAATCGTAGACCTCTTGGCTCTAGATTTTGACAGGACATTGTGAATTAGAGGTCAAAAACATTGAGGAGCAGTGAATATTGATTTATTTTTCAATACTTTCTCCAAAGCATCCTCCAGCAAAGGGGGCTATTTGCCTTTTCTGAAAAGCTAAGGCAGTGTCCCTCTCATACAGACATCCCCTGACCTTCTCCTGAGCCAGTTCCTGTGGATTTACAATATGAGAATCCAGGTGGTCCGTTATTCCATCTTCTAAATTTGAGAAAAGTGCTTCTCTCTTTTGGGGGGAAGTCAGAGCTTCCTCAATGACCATAATTTGAAGGGAAAATGCATTGATGCTTTCTTTTTTGTGTACTTAGTGTAGTAAATGGGTATTTAACTCAAAATTAGATGACTTGATTATATTTTATGGATTCCAAGCAAATGGTTATAGAGACACTGTCATTTTAGTTCTATAATATAAAGCACCTTGTCTTGATAATAGAAATATCCATCAGAAAAAGGCACAAGATTAACATCAGCTGCCCAAGTAGCATATTAGGATGCTGGTCTGGTACTGGGAAGCCATTCTTTTAGATGTTCTGTGTGGGTAAACATTTCTAGCTAGTCTTGGATCTTAGACTAGAGCCTAGAGGTGAGGGTGGAAATGAAACAAGGAACAGCTGTCAGAAAGTGAAATGAAATGGAAATTTCAAGTACTGATGACACTGCTATGGAGCGGCATGACTGCTGGGCTGTGGTGATAACGAGTACCAGTCTAAAGCAGAAGATGCTCCTTCTATGCCAGTATCTCCAATGGCCATAGCTTTTCTCTGATCAATAGTTAGAATTCCTTACATTTCCCACTCCTTTTCACTTAAAAAAGTTTCCACCAAGTTATTATTTACACTTATGCGTATATCCTTCCCTCAAATCCCAGAGAAAGTAGTAGCATTCCTCCTTTTCCATACAGATTCTCCACCTGTACTTTTAATCCCATCTGCTTCGGCCACATCCAGGCCCTTGTTCTAATTCTTCCCGATGTCACCACTCTACTAATTGTTCAAAAGGTGGTGGAACATAATATTTCTCCGTTGTTTTCGTTTCCTTATTCCTAAAATGAGGATAATGACAGAATCTATTTCATGGATTGCTGCAAGGATAAATTAGTTAATATAAGTAAAGTTCCTAGCAAAGTAAGCATTCATGTTTTAGCTATTAAACATTTAAATATTATCATTCGTTTGATGGTTATTTACTGAGTAGAAATAACTAGCCAGGTTGTAGGAGGTCACTGAAATATACAAACAGCTGTACTTCACATTAAGGGGATAACAGAGATGTGCCAATTGTGCTATGGAGAGGAAGGAATAATATCTGCTGGGTGGAACTGTTAAAGATGAGAACACTCAAGTTAAGTGTTTATCTGAAACATGTCAGCTTTTGGATCGTCTTGAAATAGAAGAGTTAATGTTTTACAGAACTCCAACTTGAATTTTAAATCAGAGCAAATTAAATGATTCTATGAAACCAATGTTATGGCATGTAGTAGATTAAGAACAGAAATAGAAACCTCAAAATATGGCAACAGCATCTCATGTAGGGACCACGTTTAGGAGTTAGGGAGACCATTATGAGACCATGTTTACTGAAAAAACTGTTTCCAAATCAAAGAAGAATTACTCATCTGAAAATCTTAGGCAAAGAATGGTTTCAGAAACAGCCCTGATGAGAGCGCTTTTCCCTCAAATAACAGTTTTATCTCAAGTAGCTGACAAGTCTAAAAATGTGTATGCAATAGAAATGGAAAATCACTGCATTTTCAGACTGAGATCTTCAGCAGGCAATGAACAGTGCTTAATGCCATATGGAGGTAAATCTAATAAGAATTTTGCAATACTTGAACAAGCGTCATCACCAAATCTGCTAAATGGAGTTACTGATTTTGTTTCTTTCTAGTGTGATGATTTAGTTGTATGGTGGTACTGTCACCAGATGAGATTAATCACAATAATTATGTGTCTTTTTGCTAAGGACATTATCATAAATCATTTGAATTCAGCCCAAGAGAAAATGTTTCTAGTTAAACTTTCTAAATGTTATAAAATGGTTATAAAGCATGAGCAGTTGGAAATAGACATTATTTTCACTTCACTTTAGGAGCATATGGCAAAATGGTTATTCACTGATGCTTAAGTGATTTAGCAAACACCCAGACACACACAGAGTATCGTAAGAGATATCGAAAATAATGGTATCCTAAGATACCGATTTCATGTTTTCCCAGTTACATTTATGTGACCATAGGTAACTTATTTAAAAAATGGGCCTTAGTTCCCTTATCTGTAAAGCAAATATTATATCTCTATCTTAGGACTTTTAGGGGATAACATATCCTAAAAATGCTCTGTTTCCTAAAAGTAATTGTTCTTTCGTTTTCTTCTCTTCCTCTTATGCGTCCTTTCTTTTTTCTTTCTATTCTTCCTCTTACTCAATTTTTCCTTTTCCTATTATTAATTAGTCATAATATATGTACTATATACCCTCAGATATATTTTGTAAGCTTGTTTCAGCGTCATAGAACTAAAACTGAACTCAAAGAAATTCTTACTGTGCTAAAGTTTTAGATTCCAGTTTATTCTGTTTTCATATCATGAGATTGTTTATCCAAAAAACCTGCATAAAATCATAACAATATAGTCTCAAATTGACGATATAATCTCTTAGTTGAGAGCTTAGCACATAAACTTGAATTTCCTAATTTTTGAATCAGAACCAATTTGAAACTATTGTGCATAAAATGTGGTTTAAAATATTCAACTGGTATCTAATTGTAATCATACACTGCATAACATCTACTTTCTTCACAGCAGTACTATGGAGATTAACTAGAAATAAATTGCAGTACTCATTTTACTAGTACATTCTAAATGACATTGAAATACATAATGGAAAAGCATAAAAAATATTCTTCTCAAAATACCAATTCCAAAATAGGTTTGTTTTCAAGTTTGTGGCTTTTACTAATATTTTACTTTTTTTCAATGCTTTTCAGTTGATCATTAATTACTAATGTAGATTTAATGCTTAATTTAGCCACATATAATGAATCTAGATTCTAGATTCTAGAAGGATGGAGAAAGGATGAGTTGGCTAAAAATAAGGAAAGCACTAAATTTTAAAATATTCCTTAGAAAAACAATATATTTTTTAAAACTTCTACTCATATGCACACTACATTTCATTCCTCTTCATTGATATAGACAGAATGAAATTAATCTTAGTGCTCCCCAAAATTTTTAAAATACCCCATGATTGCATTTCTATTAATATAAATAAGGTGAGACTTATTCATTGGTTAATTGAGACTGAGTAATTGAGTACCCTGCACAATACCCGAACTGAAGGATTTGGTTTTCTGTGGTGTGCTGACCACATAGCTTAATAGTTAAGGAGTGCTTAAATGGGACACCTTGCATTCAATTTAAAACCTCTGAGGGTGATCAAAATTGATTACTACCTGTAAGAAAAAGGGAAACACCAGTTTGTGTTTCTTCCAGTTGCTTATTATTTCGGTGCCTAAGTTATTTCATCTTTAAAAATGATGATCACGCCCTGACCAGTTTGGCTCAGTGGATAGAGCGTCAGCCTACAGACTGAAGGGTCCCAGGTTCGATTCTGGTCAAGGGCATGTACCTTGGTTGCAGGCACATCCCCAGTAGGGGGTGTGCAGGAGGCAGCTGATTGATGTTTCTCTCTTGTCGATGTTTCTAACTCTCTATCCCTCTCCCTTCCTCTCTGTAAAAATATCAATAAAGTATATTTTTAAAAATGGTGATCATCCTAGTATCTGCCTACCTCATATGGTTATGGGGAAGATTATGTTTGGGAAAAAAAACACTTAAAACTATGCCTGGTGCAAAAGCAAAGAACAGCAGTAGCAGGGAGAGTGTTGCTAGGCAGATGAGAGTGCAGACTCTGTATGGCTTCATATGGTTTTCAGACTAAGCTTCTTCTCAGCACCCTCAGCCCAGCTGTCTTCCCATCCTCTCTTTTCTTCTATTTCTTCTCTTCTTTCCCCCCTTATTGTGCCCTGGCTATCCTGTGGCTGTGATCATTTATGTTTCTTTTATTTTTTTTGTCTCTGAATTTTAGACTTTCTCTCACTGAATTCCTAGCCACCCAGTCTTTCTCTCTCGATCTTTCTTTAGTTCTTGTCTTTTCACTTTTGCTATTTAAAGATTTTTTCAAATGAATTCTTCATGATCCATCTTCTATGTGAAACGGAAGTTTATTATCATCAAAGGGTTTGATGATGGAGTATGGGTGTTGGCATAAAAGTGTCTTCCAGAAAGATGCCCTGAGTGCTGAAAGGGGTGCCCTTCAATGTTGTGGGTAAAGGGGTCACCGCGGTGCCACCAGGGCTAATGTTTTTCCCGAGAGGAAAAACACTCATTCCATAGGTTCCTATGACATAGGCCACCTGTGGAATAAGTAAATATCTTTATCCTGACTGCACAGGGTGCTATTGTGTTCATTATTGTGCTATTGATCATGCTAGGAGGAGGTACGGTGAGCAGCCAAAACATGAATGAGTTTGTGTCTTTCTCAATTGAGTTGCAAAGCTGTTTTTGAATTGAAAACAGTCAGGCTCAGATCCAAGTGTTTGATTGTGTCCCACTCTTTTCTTCTCTTTAAAATAAATCACAGTTTCTCTTTTTTTAACCAAATAAGATGAATCTTATGTATCAATAATGGCTAAAATGTGTTAAATATGTACTTTTGTGTACCAGGCCCTATAACAAACACTTTAAAGGTATCGTCATATGTGATCTTTCCACAATAGTAGAAGGTATTGTTTTTATTATACACATACAAAAACTGAGGCTGAGAAGATTTATGTAATTTTCCCAAGTGTGTACAAGAGATAAGTGTCAGAGTAGGGTTCTAAACCCTACCAGTCAGCTTCCAGAGCTCGGATTCTTAACATTTTAGAGTGGTAGAGGGAGCCAAACACTGTGGCTGCAGCTGCTTGGTTCTCTGCGGAAAACACAGAGCTGGATTGTCTATAGGATTTTATATAGACAGAAATTACAGCTGTATGGATGTGAAAGGCTAAGTAAACCTGTGTTGTAACTGCGAACTGCACTGCCTATATATTTCCACATGGATTTTTTTTCGCATCTGCACACATAATTTAACTACAGTCTCCCTTTAAATCTCTCTTTGTTTTCTTGTCTACATTGACCCCAGCATATGTACTTAGTTTCTTGTCAGGGTGTGTATACAGATAGCAATTGAAATAACAATCCATTGATGAGAACTCTCATTATATTCTGAACCGTTTTAATTTTTAATGGGTCGAATGCAGGCAAGTTCCTGGACAAGTTGCTGAATCATCTCCAATCCTGAGGTTCGTCTTCAAGGATGTCAAGATTTTACCAGGCAGAAAAGCAGTTCTCTGGGGGAATGACCACCTTTGAGAGCCAATGTGAGCCTTGACTAATGAAGTCACTACAGAAAAAGAAAGCATCACTTTAAGATTAAAAGGCCTCTTCTCTTGTGCGTTTGTTTTGGGGTTGGATTTTAAGTGTTCTGTTTATTTTTTTTAAATATATTTTTATTGATTTTTTACAGAGAGGAAGGGAGAGGGATAGAGAGTTAGAAACATCAATGAGAGAAACATCGATCAGCTGCCTCCTGTGCATTCCCCACTGGGAATGCACCCGCAGCCAAGGTACATGCCCTTGACCAGAAGAATCAAACCCGGGACCCTTGAGTCTGCAGGCTGACGCTCTATCCACTGGGCCAAACTGGTCAGGGCAGTTCTGTTTATTTTTAAGCACAGAGCAGAGCAACTTTATTCACATGTTATCAGAATATTGAATACACTGTAAAATCAAAAAGACTTCTGTTCACATAAGAGATATTCTTGTTGGGAACCAGAGAATGAGAATCAGTCACAACAGTTATAAGTTATAGACAGAGTCAAATACCTATAGTCATATTTGTGTTTCATTGTCTAGCTAACCCTCCTGAAAACATTGGTGGCATTGATAATGGAAAGTAGTGTTTTATCTGTCTTTCATATGTTGAAATAATCAATTTGAATATAAAAAAATATTGGAAAATGGGACTTAATTTCCAAATAGACTTAAATCTACAGAAGTTATATCACCTATGAAATCTTTTGGATGCCATGATGACTTTATTTCCTTGGTAAAACTGAAATATTATCATAAAAATAGAAAAAAAAAGTGACTGATAAAACTAATAGCTACATTTCAGAAAAATTAAACATTAAATTTCTCTTATATATTACTTCACAAGTATATTTCCTCTCACTATATAACCTTATAAAGTTTTATTATAGGCCAATAATTAATATGACAGAAACAAGTAAAAATGTGCACTACAGTATAATGCTATATAAAAATATAACATTAAAAACCACATACAGATTTATAAACCAAAAGTGATGTGGGTTGGATCTCAAAAAGGGAAAAATTTTAATAGCTCACTATACCATTAGAAAATTGTGTTATTTTCCAGTATATTATGTACCCAATATTTCTCTTTCTCTCTCCCTTCCCATCTCTCTCTATATATCTCTATCAACTCTCTCAATGAGGACTTTCATAGGTCATAAATGTACACAAGTACTCATATGAGAGGCAGAAAGAGAGAACCAAATTTTAAGAGGGTGTCTTTCTTTTTCCTTGGTTTAACTCTTCAGCATTCATTTGGGCTTAATTGCAATACTGAATGAGAAAACAGTTTTACTGGAAACTAATTAATTGCATGTCCTTTAATTTGAATGATCAAATTATCTAATTCAACAATTCTAATACACATGTCAAAAGGAAGCTTTAAAAAAAAGACATATTTAAAAATCTACTTCACAATCTTTGTTCATTTCTGATCCCTGTACAAAGAAAAAAAAATCCTATTAATTGAGCCATTTTTGTGACACAAAATAGCTTTCTTTATTCTTACAATGACAAAAAAAAAAAGGGATTAACACTGAACATGTAAAAGCTACAGGGCTTTTAGAAAGTTATTCATTGCCTGGCCAATTTGGCTCAGTGGTTGAGTATCAACCTATGAACCAGGAGGTCATGGTTTGATTCCCTTACAGGACACACGCCTGGGTTGCAGGCTCGAGCCCTAGCAGAGGGTGCGCAGGAGGCAGCTGCTCAATGCTTCTCACTGTTGATGTTTCCATCTCTTTCTCCCTCTCCCTTTCTCTCTGCAATCAATGAAAAAATATTTTTAAAAAGAAAATTATTCATTATACAAAAAATGTCATTAGTCTTATTTTGTTTGTGTTGTAAGAAAAATATATGGTTGGTATTACATGTAATTGACTGGGACCTGTGACTCTAGAATTTGTACTTAAAATATTTCTATCTCTGTTTACTCATTGCATATCAAGTATAGTACTTGATTTGAAATGCTACATATAGAATTCTGAGGTGCATTGTGATATTGCTAAGCTTTCAGACATCCAGGTGGATGTTTTCATCTTGAGTGTGTGAAATGTCTTCCTCCTTACCTAATCGTAGTTGGTATGTCTTGACTTAGCATTGAAACAACAAATTTAGCAGCCAATAGATGGCAGTGGAAGTATTTAAAACATATTCTTTATCTTTTCCATTCCATGAATATGATTATTTCTGAAAGTAAATGACAATTCATATAATAAAATTAAAAACAAAGGTACATTCAGAATGTTCATGTTGAAGACACTAAATATTTAATTGCTGCATTCCTGTTGAAAATGTTAGCCCCCTAATGATATGAAACAATGCTTTCTTTCTCTACCATGTTGTAACTTGTTAGTATGTCATTACCACTACCTGCTAGGATTGCTGGGGAAATCTTTAACTTACTTGGTATGTATGATGTCTGCATGGATTTGATTTTTGGTACCACTTTACTGCTTATGTGATCCTGGTAGGGTGAGGATTACTGAGACATGTAATTAAGTATTTTTATTACTCAACTGAATTTTTCTAAAGCCAACTTCACAAGTAATCTTTTCATTCTCTATAGTAAACAAGCCCATAAAATGTTCAATGAATCATGCAGAGTAAAAGAGAAAATAAATTATAGTACTTCAGCACAGACAGCACTGAACAGACTAATCCATTTATAGAATGGGACTAATTTCCCTCTAAAATTGGCTAGCAGCAGGCTTGATTATGTAGATTTGGTATAAAAAGATTCCATGTGGAGTTCTGTGGGAATGCCACCTACATAGGAAGCCAAACAGACACTATATATTTTGTTAAATGAGATCCAGTGTCTATGCCCCAATCTTTGACTCTTTTTTTTATTTTTTCCTTTCTTTCTCAGTTACATCAAGTGTCACACAAAGCCAGGTATCCAGGTGAAATTTTCCAAAAAGTGTTATCAGCATGATACATTAAAGCTATTCCATCTTCAATACACCCCACTGCTTTTACAATGCTCTGTCTTAAAACTATTGAAGAAGCCATTGCTTTCATCTAAAACAAGCATAAATCATTGTTTTGTAAAAATTCAGCACTGAATGAAACACGTAACTAGAGAAAAACCACATTTCAGTCTATTTGTTAATGCATAAAATAATAAAACATTTAAGTTGTAAATGTGTTGATATTTTGTTACTACTGTTTCTTTTATATGGAACATCATAAAATAAATGTATATGCACATATATTTATATTCATACGCTATTTCATGATGATGTCTCTCATGTATGCACACATGAAATAGTAAAGTGTATCTGGATGGCCTAATACAGTGGTCGGCAAACTCATTAGTCAACAGAGCCAAATATCAACAGTACAACGATTGAAATTTCTTTCAATCAGTACAACAGTACAACAATTGAAATGTGAGAGCCACATTTTTTTAACTTAAACTATATAGGTAGGTACATTGTTATTAACTTAATTAGGGTACTCCTAAGCTGGCCTTTGCTAAAAACATGCTCAATCTGATTGAGGTACGTTCACTGAGGTCGACCCCTTCCAACTCTCCCATCCACACTCGTCTACTTGTTTCGTCTATCTCCTTTCGTTCATCCTCTCTATATGTCCAAACCATCTCAACATACCTTTCTCAATCCTCGACACTACATCTTCTTTCACTCCACAACGTTCCCTAAAACTAACTTAATAAACTTTACTTAAAGTTTTAAGTCTTAGTTAAACTATAGGTACGTTGAATCAAACTTGATATCATACTTAATAACAATATTATTTATTGATAAAATTAAATTCCATACAATTTACCTTACAATATCCATAAAATTAAATCATGACAATGACTGACAAACACTAATGTGAACAATGGCCTTGCATCTCCTTGGAAAGTTTGGGTAAGTCAGGTTTGTATGTTGTTGTTTTTAATTTTAGGCACGATTCCAGGTTCTCATCAATAAGACGACTTCTCAATTTACTCTTGATAAGGTTCATGCTTGAAAATGATTGTTCACATAAATATGTAGACCTGAATAAGGAAAGAACAGCAAACACTAGTTGATTATATGAGTCAGGAATACTCTTCCAGGTGTTAAAAATCAACATATCTTCCTTCTCCAGGTCTTTCAAAGCAGAGCACTTGTGCTGTAAACTGTATGTGTGCGGCCGCACATGGTATTTTGTGTAAGAGCCACACTCAAGGGGCCAAAGAGCCACATGTGGCTCGCGAGCCGCGGTTTGCCGACCACTGGCCTAATACAATGCCTGGTTAGTTTTTGAGTAACTACTAAAATAAGTTACAGGACAATCAGCTAAAATAATGGGTTGCCTATTCAAATACAAAATAAGTATTTTTATAAATAATATTTATTCAACCCACATGCACCTCACTTTACAAAACCATTATTTTTTTAATGTTTTTATTGATTTTTAGAGAGAGAGGAAGGGATAAAGATAGAGAGATAGAAACATCATTAATCAGAGTATGCTTTCTGCCCTTCTGCGTGATCCCTGTCCCCTGGTAATCCTACCACTTTTTTTTTTTTTTTTTTTTAGAGAGAGAGAGAAAGGGTGAGGGAGAGATTAGAAACATCAATGATGATCAGCTGCCTCTTGCACACCCCACACTGGGGATCAAGCCTGCAACCCGGGTATATGCACTGACTGGGAATCGAACCATGACCTCCTGGTTCATAAGTGGATGTTCAACCATTGAGCCACATGATCAGGGCCATCATTTATTAATGGAGAAACTTCTCAGGTAGTGTCTCAAAGACATCGCAGGGTTTTAACCCTGGGGCTATGAATAGAAATATCTAATAACTAACTGATTATAATTAGTTATAGGCATTAGTAATTGGATGATTCAAAGAGACATATGGATTCTACCCTCGTCATTACCAAAGGCAATGAATCATTTCTGAATAAGACAGGTCATGGAGTAGGGGTGCACCTACACCCCCACCTCTGCCTCTTTTGCCAGCACTCCCCTTGATAGAGTGCCTTTCACATATCTGTCCTTCAGCAAACATTTGCATAATGAAAGCTTGGACTCCAGATAATCCACTCTGTAAGCATATAGCCTCTAATCATATCTCGCATCCTCAAGTCATATCCCAATCTCCAGTGAGTATGTAATGCTCAGAATGCACACTCCTCTGACTCACCTTAAAAATATTCCTTAGGTGCAGTTCTAATAATAGCATGTGATTAATATCCATTTCAACTCCTGTCATATTTCTGGTTTGGGAATATCTGAACCATGAAAAAAGTCTTGTTCATCTTTACCTTCTGACAAAAAACTGTTGGCCTAACTTGATGTTTTCATGGTTACCTAATAGAGGCTAGGCTAAGCACACTTCAGGTAGGCACTTGATGGATAGTTTGGGAAATAATCACCCACTATTTCAGAAGCTGTGATCATGAATGTCTTTTCTAAATCATTTGGCTTTTTTAAAAAAAATCTATGTATTTCCAAAGAACAGAATAGAAAATTTTGATTACACCATATGATTAGTAGATAATTATCTTCTGGCTTTAATTTTAATACCACCATTTACTATTATATTCAGAAAACAGATGAGCAGACATAAGGAAAAATACATATGCACATGCCAATCAAATATCCCTGTTTGTCATATTTTGGCATATACACTTCTGGTTTTCATAAAAATAATAAAACTGTGAAAATCATCTTTCATATAACCAGATCAGGAATGGCTCCAAAGAAGCAACTGCTTATTTAGGCTATGCTTTAAATAAACGTATGCCTGACTTACTGTTTTAGTCTGCTTAGGCTGCTATATAACAAAATGCCATAGACTGGGTGGCTTATCTACAACAGAAATTTGTTGCTCATAGTCTGGAGACTGAGAAGGCCAAGACCAAGGCACCAGCATGGTTGTCTTCTAGTGAAGGCTCTCCTGCTGGTTCTTTAGCCAGTGCCTTCTCTCCATGTCCTCGGCTGGTGGAAGGAACTAGGGATGTCTGCAGCCACTTTCATAGGGCACTAACCCATTCATCATGGCTCCACCCACATGGCTTAAGCACTTCCCAAAGGCGCCTCCTACTAATACCATCACATTGGAATTAGTATTTCAATATCTGAATTTTAAAGATCAGACCATAGCACTTACCAAAATTATGTCATGAAACTAGGGCTAAAACCCAAAATTTAACCAACCAACACTTTTTATATGTATTTTTGTATTAAGTTAATTACAATGAAGGTAAAAAATACCTATCCTGATTAGGAAAATTTCGAGTGCCAATTTATGTAAGTACATAGTGTTAGGTTGTATGTGTGTGTGTATGCACGCACAAGCATGCATGTTTGGTGTCTATCATGTGGATGAGGGAGAAAATGAAGTGTGGGAATAAGTACAAATAAGACACAACTCCTGCCCTAAAAACTCTTTTTTGCCTTAAAAACAGTTAAATAAGGAAAACGTATTTTCACTTCTGTGTAAGTGATTTTGATTAATATTTGCTTAAGCACTGAAATAGAGAAACTGTCATCTTATGAAAAATTCAGTTACCTTCAGTGCAACTCAGCAGTTCTTTTACCCATATCTAATTGACTTCCTACTGCATTTCCTACCAGAGTAATTTCAAATTTCCTTTAATCTTCTCAAATGACCTGATCTACTCATTTTCCTCCCCTCCAAGCAGACAACCCCTGCATTGACTTTATTTAGATTAAGATAATCAGATAAGAGTTCCCTTCACTATCTTTCCCTTCCACCAAAATTATCTCTGGGTTATCACCCATGAATGTCCTTAGTTCCTCTTCCTCAAGATGAAGCTTGCTCTGCTCGTAACAGTCCTGTGCCGGTGGTGCTGCATGTGCTCCTCCCTGTCCCTGAGTGGTTTCTCTGCTGTTCTCTGTTCTGCTATGAGTCAAGGAAGACTAGCCTGTTGCAACTACATCACTCAGCCACTCCCATATTCTGGTTTTTGGTTGGGTTTGGACAATGGCAAGCAGTAGAAGGAAATCAGAGGGTGGGAGGAAGAAGCTACCAGGCAATTTATTTCCCCACCCTTATCCTTTGCCCATTTATTTTAACATTTATTCATTCACTCACGCACGGCCCTTTCCTGCTTCACTGCATATGAGCTCTGGCTCAGCTCTCACTTGAATTTCTCTAAACCCTTTATTCCCTCCCTTGCCCCCTCCAGTCATAGGGACTTTCTGCTGTTACAAGTCCCTGGGCACCTCACCAATTCTTCCTGTTCCTTTAATCCTGTTCTCACCTCTACATAATCCAGCCCTTTTAAGTCACCCATTTTGAACATGCCATGTGCATCCAGGTGGCCCCTTGACTGATGCAAGCTACTTTCACCTTCTTTAGGTCCAATCTGCAACTGTCTCTTTTTACCTGGTTCACAATTTTCCTTTTCTTTTTTTCTTTCACTCATTAGTACATATGTTCAAATTTTATCAATGTTGGTACACCCTCTTCCTTCTTACTCTTTCAAGGTGTCGCCCTGTGGTAAACTTGCAACCCTTTCTTCAGAGTTGTCTACAAACATTTAAATGTGGTATCTGCTTCCGTAACTGTTCTAATAGAATTATGTCTTATTTCTTACTAATATGGAACAGAGTTAAAAAAACATAAATGTCCAGCTTGCCCTAACTGGTTTGGCTCAGTGGATAGAGCGTCGGCCTGCGGCCTGAAGGGTCCCAGGTTCAATTCCGGTCAAGGGCATGTACCTTGGTTGAGGCACATCCCCAGTAGAGGGTGTGCAGGAGGCAGCTGATCGATGTTTCTCTCTCATCGATGTTTCTAACTCTCTATCCCTCTCCCTTCCTCTCTGTAAAAAATCAATAAAAATATATTTTCAAAAATAAAAATAAAAAATGAAAATAAATAAATGTCCAGCTTAACAAACTGATGGGGAAAACCCCTTTAACTCCTAGAACACAGCAGATCCCCAGAGGACTCCTACACAGGCTTTCCTGATCGTTCGCCCCCCCTACTTCCTGCAAAAATAACTATCCCTCTTTACATTAGAGTTTTACTACCTAAATGTTCATCAATAATAAAAAAAAAGTTAATTTTGTTGTTTTTGAATTTTATGTATGAAATCATAATGGTAATTTTCTCACTGTGTTGGCTACTTTTCCTTAACTTTATGCTTTTAAGATCCAGAAGTGTTTCTGTATGCATATGTAGTCTGTTTTCATTGCTGTTTAGTATATGCAAATCCATCATATGCCTATACTATTATTTATTTATTTTACAGTTGTTGGCAGTTTTGAACCATGCACTATCAACTTTCAAGTGCATGTATCCTAATGACCATAAGCAAGCATTTCCATGGGGTTTATGCCTAGGCATGAAATAGGCTGGGTCATATTATGTCTGTCTTCCAGGTCTACTAGAAATGGCCAATTGTTTTCCAAAGTGAACTTAACAGTTCACTCTTCCACCAGCAAATTAAGAAAATCCCGGTTGATTTATATTTTTGTCAACACTATTAGCACACACTATTGGATTTTTGCCATTTTATTTGTTGATGTGTTATATCTTATTGTGACTTTAGGTTGCATTTATTTGCTTGATTGCTGGTAAGATTATGCATATCTTGAAGTGCTTTTTAATATTTTTGCCCATTTTCCTTTTTTTTTTTTGCCCTTTTCTTGTTGCATTTTGAAAATTTTTGATATATTCAGAATATGAGCCCTTGTCGGGGTGGCACAGTTGATTGGAGCATCATCCCATACACCAAAAAGGTTGTGGGTTCGATTCCCAGTCAAGGCACACACCTAGGTTGTGGGTTCCATCCCTGGTCAGGGCATGTATGAGAAGCAACTGATTAATGTTTCCCTCACATCAATGTTTCTCTCTCTCTCTTTCTCTCTCTCCCCTCCACCACTTCCTTTCTTTTTAAAAATCAATTAAAATACATATTCTTGGGTGAGGATGAAAACGTGTGTATGGTGTCCCCCCAAAATGTATACACACAGTTTGAATAATGAGAAAGGCAGTGTTTATTAAACTACATTTCATTTCATCAGCTGTTAAAGTGCATATATATATTTTGAGGAACACCCTGTAGATATTCAGAATACGAGATTTTAGTAGTTACATGTATTTGAAAATATATTCTTCTTATTCATAGATTGCCCTTTTTACTCTTTAAGTACAATTCATTGATGAACATGAGTTCTTAATTTTAATGTAGTCCATATGTCAATGTTTCTGTTTTTGCTTAATTCGTGTTGCCTTAATAAACCAGTTCCTACTCCCAGACTCTTATTGAGAGACTACTATATTATATTCTTGAACTTTTATTTGATGTTCTTCACATTAGGCCTAAAGTTTCTCTAAAATTGAATGTTTATGTGTGTGTATTAGGTAAGATAGGGGTTTATTTAATTTTGTGTTTTGCTTATGGATAACCAGTTTTTGCAAAAATATTCATTTAAAAGATCATTTCCCCTCAATGTGCTACAAAACTACCAGTGCTAAATATCAAAAGTCATATTTGTGTGGTGTGGTTCTGAGCTTCTATTTGGCTCCATTCATACCTTGGTGTCTCCTTTCACTAATACTACCTGCTCTGAATTACTGTGTCTTTGTCGTTATTTTTGAAATTTGTAGAACAAGTCCTATACCCTTGATCTTTTTCTTCAAGCTGTCTCTGGTCTCAGATATTTTTGGCCCTGTGTATTTCCACACAAATTTTGAATTTGCTTTCAAGTTCTTAAAAATAATAAAGCAACTATTTGTATTTTGATACTAATTGCAATGACTCTATATGTCAATTTGGAGAGAGTTGATATAATTCCAATATTGAATTGTTCAACCCAAGAACAAAAAAGGTGAAACACGTTGTGAATTTGTGTATTAGCTTTGCACAGGGCCATGCTAACCTCTGCATTGTTCTAATACAGATTTGTTGCAATAGGAGAATTGGAGTGGCTAAGTTAGAATTAGAGTTAGTAGTCAAAATATGGGCTGTTTGAGCCCGGCCAGTGTGGCTCAGTGGTTGAGCATCCACCTATGAACCCAGAGGTCACAGTTTGATCCCCAGTAAAGGGTGTACAGGAGGAAGCTTATTAATGATTCTCTTTCATCATTGATGTTTCTATCTCTCTCCTTCTCCCTTCCTCTCTCTGAAATCAATAAAAAACATATTTTTAAAAATGGGCTGCTTGGATTTGAGGTTTTAGAGGTGATTGGTGAGGAAAAGGTCAGAAGTATAACCAGGGGAGTAGGTAGCTGAAAGGTGGTGGAAGAAACAATTATTAGAGATGAGAAGTCTGAGCCATTGAGAGTACAAGACTGGTACTCTAGGTACCATTTTTGAGTTATAAAATCAGGATAATAGTACCTACCACTGAGTATCATTGTTGGGTTTAAATAATGGGAATAATCCATATAAAACATTAAAAACAGTGTGTGGAATATTGTAGGTGTTCACTAAATATCAGCTACTATTTTTTGTAATTTTGTTAATTTCCTCTTTTGTAATTAAGGAGGACTTGTTTCTCAGAAAGCTTCCTGAGCTTATGTGCTACTGAAATTTAGGCATTCTCCTCAGAGCATGAGCTGGACAGCATTTGAAAAGGGGCTAGTGAGACACATGGATATAACTGTATGTTTTAAAATATATATTTAGGCAATAAATTTAGAGATAGAATAAGACACAGCAACTCAAGATATGTGTTAGACAAGTATGGGCTCCTTCAGTGAATCATAAATAACATTAGTTCAAGAACATTGAACTAAAAACTATAAAATAGCACATAGCTAATTATTTCATTGTCAATGTATTACAAAATGTCTCTTTAGATGCCATGTTATAAAATAAGCATAATCTGTGTAAACAGTTCAGTGCTAGTGTTCATTCTTCATGCAATTTCAATCTTTCCACACATGATAAAACAAAAAGACAAAAGTCAAAACTTCAACTCCTCTGAACACCTCAAGAAAAGACTAATAATAGATGTTGTGATTTCACTTCATAGTTATTCTACTTTCTAAACATTCTGATTTCAGGAAAGATTGGCATATAATTCACAGAGTAGTTCTTAGAAAGATGATCTAAGAGACAGATGTGCTGATTAAATGTACACCAATGTAATAGCATACAGCCTTCTTAGAAGCATCGCATTTATAGTATAAATATAGCGCAGCTTCAGAAAAACCCCTAAGAATTACATAGGAAGACAGACATTCTATGTCGTATCAGTGCAAATATGAACAGAACCTGTGGAAGTGAAGATATAAAAATATTACCTATAATCTACCCAGAAGAAATACAGGTAGGAAGTTGGATAGGGACCACCAATGTTAAATCCTTTCCACTGTGCAAATAGCAAAATCTTAGAGCCACCTGTCTTCAAGTACATCATTCAAACTTCCCTAGTCATTCCCAAGATCACCAGGGGGAAAAGTAGCCACTGTGGAAATTGTTAAATTGGGAACCAAGTTGCGGACATTAAGGCGAATATTTTGGAATTAAATTCTGCAGGAGGATGCAGGCATGACAAATTTGGTGGTTAACAATTTGCTGGCGTGAATGCTTATTAGTCTGGCCTTGCCTTCCTGAGCACATTCAGGAGACTACCCCTGAAGCAGAGAGCAGCCCGGCCTGTGGTAAATACTAGGACCTGATCACACAACCGGGAGGAAGGAAGTCCGTAAATGTCCTTCTCGCCCACAAGTACATAAATATCAGTACATCGCCCTCAATTCCCTGGCAAGGGCATGTTTGAACCTCATTTAGATCTGTAATTACTTTCTTTGTTACTTATTTCTTAGAGTTTTCAGATTGGTGAGTAGCATGTGACTAAATGCTTGATCCTTGTCTGAGTTATCCAAACATTCTCGGTCCCTTCTGACCTTGTTTCTTTCTTATTCATTCACTCACCAAATCTTTATTTGGCACCACCGATGTGCTAGGTACTATGTTGGCTGTTATCTATGTTGGTGAATAAAATAGATATTCTCCACGATTTTATAGAATTAATAGTTCTGGGATAATTATTCAGTTCCTGTAGCTTCCTCCTCTCACATTCTCCTTAGCAGTATATCCCATGACACTTATCATTACTTTGCGAACAGTAAATGTTTCTGTAAATGTGTGCTCATCAGGAAATTAAAAGAAGAGGTTGAAAGGGCATTTGGAGCTCAGAAATTAGAAGAAAGTTTAAATTATTTTTCTATAGCAAGTGTTTACCTCTTCTTCATCTTCTTTTGTTTTTTTAATCATTCTCTGAGGCTCGAAAACTGCTGTGGCTGCAAGAACACGCCCAAGGGGGTGGTCATGTATTCTGCATTAGGGATGCCAGTGCTATGCTCCATTAGTGTGGCGGCCCATGTGCTGACTGTGCTCAGAGAGAAAAAACAAACTGAAGTGAGTGTGATTAGAAATTATTAATTTAGTATTAGGGCAAAATAGTCTCATTATTTTTGCTGCTTGCTGCATGGATCTGATAGCAAGAGTCCAAGCACCCATCACTTATTTTCCCAATGACCCTTAATATGACTTTAGGTTTGTTCATCTTTTAACATTTATTGATTGCATTTTAAAACAAATTAATTTTGGGTAAGCAAGCAATTTTCATGAATAGAAAAAATAATTGCAGGGTAGTGATTTTTATCTGTGGGGTGTGTGAATTACTTTGTCTTTGGAATGAGTTTATTGATAGGGTCTTCTGACTATAGTGCTATATAATTGCACTCAGGTCTAATATATTTTTAAAAGTAAAAAATATTTGATTTATTTATTATTATTTTTTAATCCTTACCAGAGGATATTTTTCCCATTGATTTTTAGAGAAAGTCGAGAATGAGAGGGAGAGACAGGGAGAGAGAGAAACATCAATGTGAGAAAGACACATTGACTGGTTGCCTCACTCATGCACCCCGAACAGGGCCAGGGATTGAGCCTGCAACCAAGCCTGCAACTGAGACAGGTACCCTTGACTGGAATGGAAACTGGGAGCCTTCCGTCCGAGGGCCAATCCTCTATCCTCTGAGCAAAACTGGCTAGGGTGTAAAAAATATTTTAAATGGCTGTCCTTTATAATACATACATATAATATATCTCCTAGATAATAAAAGACTAATATGCAAATTGACCGAACAGCAGAACTACCATTCACTATGACACAAACTGACTACTAAGGGGCAGATGCTCAATGCAGGAGCTGCCCCCTGGTGGTCAGTGCACTCCCACAGGGGGAGTGCTGCTCAGTCAGAAGCCAGGCTCACAGCTGGCAAGAGCAGCAACAGTGGAGGGAGCCTCTCCCACCTCCACAGCAGCACTAAGGACCCCTCAGGGAATGTCTGCTGAGGGGTCTTGGACTGTGAAAGGGCACAGGCCAGGCTGAGGGACCCCTCCCCTCAGTGCATGAATTTCATGCACTGGGCCTCTAGTATATATATAATTTGCTGACATCAATATGTCTATAATGTTAATTTATTTTGTAAAAATAAAAATTCAGTTACGCTGACTTAAATCAGCTAATACAATCTCCAAATAAAGATGATTTTAAAAAAAACAACAAAGATATAGGAAGCTAATAGGCTGCCAAAAAGAATGGTTATCCTATAACCTATGATTTCATACCTATACCTGCGTAAATATCCTCAGTTGCTTGGGCATTGTCCTGGGCACTCACAGGTGGCCAGTTTCTTTTTTTCTTTTTTTAAATATATTTTATTGATTTTTTACAGAGAGGAAGGGAGAGGGATAGAGAGTTAGAAACATCGATGAGAGAGAAACATCGATCAGCCGCCTCCTGCACACTACCCACTGGGGATGTGCCCACAACCAAGGTACATGCCCTTGACTGGAATCAAACCTGGGACCCTTGAGTCCGCAGGCTGACACTCTATCCACTGAGCAAAACCAGTCAGGGCAAAGGTGGCCAGTTTCATTCCCAGTCATGGCACATGCCTGGGTGTGGTCTTGATCCCCTGTAGGGGGTGTGCAGGAGGCAGCTGATCAATGTTCTGCTCTCATATCCATATTTCACTCTCTCTCTCTCCCTTCCTCTCTCTACATATACATACATTAATATCCTACACCCTGGGTGGTTATAGGACAAGGTTAGCTCTGAAGTTGAGACAAGTTCAGTTAAGCTTGAAAAAGATGAGAGCACTCTCTGGAGAGTTTGAGAATGTGAGGAGTTTATTTACTATGTAAGAGAAGTCCCAGATATGCAGGATATAGAGTAAGAATAAAGGGAAATGGAGAAATAGAACAAATTAGTCAATGAGAATTTGTTAAAGATAGAAGAATAAAGCCACTTACAATTTCACAAAACCACAGAACCAAAAATGGAGCGTGAGGCACAGTGGGCATATCTAGCTTCAATTTCCCAAATAGACATCTTTCACATATTAGGCCCCCTATTCATTTCATAAATAAATAGTGTCAACTCAATTGTAATGTCAACCCAGACAGTGACAAACCATGACTTTTGACTATGGCCCAAATACAGTGCAAGTAAGATGATGTAAAATGCTAATAGTGCCTGGCACAGAAAGTTCCATGTAAGTGTTGGTGTTTAGTATTATAGCCATTTTTTATCATTATTAGTATTACTAGTATTCTTTCCTTGGTTTGGAAAAAAGTAATGTTCCCCCATAGAAAATATAGTCTCTGTTCTTCTTTGATTTTGTTCTTCACATTTTTTTTGTTAATCCTCACCCAAGGATACTTTTTCCATTGATTTTTAGTGAGAGTGGGGGGGGGGGAGAGAGAGAGAGAGAGAGAGAGAGAGAGAGAGAGAGAGAGAGAGAGATAGTGAAAGAGACAGAGAGATGTGAGAGATATACATTGATTGGTTGCCTCCTATATCCTCACCAACCAGGGCTGGGAAATGAACCTGAAACCCAGGTATATGCCTCTGACTGTGAATTGAACCTGAGACCCTTTGGTGTGGGGGGAAGATGCTCTACCATTGAGGCACACTAGCCAAGACTGTTCACTTTTAGAGTTTTGCTCATACAGATCTTGCATATATTTTATTAGACTTATACCTAAGTGTTTCATTTTGGGGGGCTAGATAATGTGAATGATATTTTATTTTCAAATTCTACCTGTTCATTGTTGGATATGAGAAATCAGTTCATTGTTGTATATAAACTTTGTATTCTGCAGACTTGCTATAATCACTTATTGCCGGGGTCCAGCCCCAGCGGGTCCAGGGGTTCCCAAAGGCGTAGACGGAGTCGGCGAAGAAGGAATGACACGGAGACAGCGTTCAGTTGATCAGCAGCCTAGCCAGGATCTCCAGCCAGGATCTCCAGCCAAGTTCTGGTCTGGATCTCCAGCGAAGTTCTGGTTAGGATCTCTAGCCAGGTTCTTTGTCCATGTTCTCTTGTTAGGTTCTCCAGGTTCTCCAGCCAGGCTCTGTAGCCATGTTCCCTCACTAGGTTCTCCAGTCAGGTTCTGTCCAGGTTCTCCAGCCAGGTTCAGTCACCAAGTTCTAGTCAGGTTCTCTTGCCAATTTCTGTAGTCAGGTTCAGTCCAGGATCTTTTGCCATGTTCTCTCGCTAGGTTCTGTCTCTAGGTTCTGAGGCCAGTTTCTGTCCAGGATCTTTTGCCATGTTCTCTCCAGTGAAGTTCTTCTGTCTCTAGAGAACGTTCTGTGTAGGTTCTGTGCCTAGGTTCTGTCTCTCTGTCTCTTGCTCTCTTGTTACATCTGTATTTATACCAGTTGATTCAATCCTATCAATCTCTATTCCAAAGGTTAGGGCGTTTCTTATCTCCATTCCAGGGAGTAAAGATTATGTAGCTTAAGCATGATTGTTCATAGTTAAAGTGATTAATTACCCGCCTGGCACTTAGTTAAGAGGTTTTATTCCCTCCCTAACTTCAGGGGAAAATCCCTACCTGGGGAAACAACTTTTCTCAGAGAACTTGGTTAAAACACATAGTGCCAAGAAGGTGAGCAAACATATTAAGAACAGTATGCCATATATGCCAGGTCCCTTGAAACAGCAAGCATGGACTGGCTCCCGGCAACTTTTGAGTTATAGGAGTTTTTCAGTGAATTCTTTTGAATTTTCTATATGAATTATCATGTCACCTGTAAACAAAGACAGTCTTATGTCTTCCTTCCCAATCTGTATGCTTTATCTTTTCTTTTTTACTTTATTGTATTAGCAAAGACCTCCAGTATAATCTCAAAGGAGTGGTAAAAAAGACATCTTCTCTTGTACCTGTTCGTAGTGGGAAAGCTTCAAGATTTTCACCATCCTATCTAATAAAGAAGTAATATGCAAATTGACCATCAGTCCAACACACAAGATGGCCACCCCCATGTGGACACAAGATGGCCACCACAAGATGGCTGGCAGGGGAGGGCAGTTGTGGGCGATCAGGCTAGCAGGGGAGGACAGTTGGGAGGGACCAGCCCTGCAGGGGAGGGCAGTTGCGGGCAACCAGGCCTGCAGGGGAGGGCAGTTGGGGGGGACCAGGCCAGCAGGGAGGGCAGTTATGGGCAATCGTGCTGGCAGGGGAGCAGTTAGGCATCGATCATGCTGGCAGGGGCGTGGTTAGGGGGTGATCAGGCTGGCAGGCAGAATCAGTTAGGGGCAATCAGGCAGGCAGGCAGGTGAGTGGTTGGGAGCCAGCAGTCCTAGATTGTGAGAGGGATGTCCGACTGCCCGTTTAGGCCCGATCCCTCCAGGATAGGGCCTAAACCGGCAGTCGGACATCCCTTTAGGGATCCAGATTGGGGAGGGTACAGGTTGGGCTGAGGGACACACACCCCTCCCCCCCATGCACAAATTTTGTGCGCCAGGCCTCTAGTTAAGTATAATTTAACTGTAGACTTTTAGGCTTTTTGAAGATAGCCTTTATGAAGTTGAGAAAGTTTCCCTCTATTTTACTTAGATTTTTTGAGCACTTACTATGTATCAGACACTGAATTCAATACTGTTTTACTTCAAACCTATGATTTTGGTAATATTATTTACCTTTTACAGTCATTTTGAGATATTCAACCACTTTACGAAGGCAACAGAATTAGTATTCTGACCTGGCAAGTTGCCAAATGATGCTTTCTTCATATCACAGTAGTCTCTGTGTCTGCTCTTACCTTATAATTCTTTATTTTCTTTTATTTTTCTGTATCCTCCCACTAGAATAGTAAAAAATATGAGGGCAGGGAGTTCTCTGTTTTGTTTGCTATTTAATCCCCAGTGTCCAAAATTGTGGCTGGCCCATAATAGTTGCTGAACAAATAAATTAACTAGCAGATTGCATGTGTGTTCAGGCAGCCAATTCTGGTGACTAAGCTCATGAAAGAGTACTCACTGAATACTCTCACACTATGGACCAAAGGTGATCAGGTAACTGCCTTTCTTGGGTTCCTATGGCTAAAGGTATGGAGGAAGATAGATGGTGCCCTATATTAGAGCCACAATTCTGGCTTTGACAACATAGAATTACACTTAACTATCAGTATAATTGATTAAATAAGATTGTAAGGATTTAATGCAGAAAAAATATTTGAAATAAATTTTTTAAATCCCTTTACCTATTTACAAACGAGTTTAATTTAAAACCAGAGAACAAAGAGACTTTTGCTGTTATTCTAAACTTGTTGGCTACTGTGTGTCATCATTACTCCTGAGATCTTTCTATTATTTCAAAATCTGAAGTTAAAATTAGTAAGGGGATTTGAGTCTTTTATATTTCCCAGCTGGATTTTTTTAAATCTGAAAGATTTGCATGTACACACTCAGGGTTTTAGTTCCGTATTTTTAATGCCAGTTATGAAACGATCAAGTTACCGCACATAAGTTAGTAAGTAGAGCTACAACAACAGGGCATTTGTGGCATTTCAACTAAATCAGAGGCAAAAGTAATTATATTTAGTTAGATTCAAACTATGTGGCTGTTAGAGTGAGTGAGTTCTGTAGTTCTTATCCAAGGTCAGTATAGATATCTCCCCATTTGTGTATTACTGGATGGCACTTCTACATTCATAATTAGCTATGTTCTACTAAAAGCAATTGCTGTGTACAGCTTCCTGCCAGCTGATACTATACAGATAAGTTTGTTTAGAGCCGGTCCCATAGCAAAAAGATTCAAGAAATCACCCATATTAGTTTTGAAAAGTAATACAGGCCCTGGAAGATATATATGGGAGGGGAAAAGGCATTGATAAAACTAGAACATGTCATTTATATTACTTATGTGCTTCTCCAGACAGTTATCCATGGAAACTACTTGACAAACTTAAAATCTGATAATATAATTCAAATTTATATTATTTAAAATAAAACACCCCAAACACTTGCTTTCTTCACGTCTCCTTTGTTTCCCACCATAGTAAATGCCAATTACTGAGGACTTATTTGCCAATGACTTAGTAATGCTATTTCTTATCCTCATTACAAACATAAAAATGGCAATAATTTTGGCTTTTAAGAGGAAGCTAAGGGTTTGAAAACCTGGTTTGTCTGACTCCAAGGCATATATTCTACTTAATATTCACTTAAATGCAGATTGAATAGCATATGATTAATAAAGTATGTGTGTGTTTTCAAAACGAAGGTCTGCTTCTTGGTCACCTAAAAAATATAATGAATGTCTTTTGATAATGATGAACTTCATGTCAAGCATTTGGGATTTTTTTCTAAAAATGAACATTCTTTTTTTTTTTTTTTATTTTTTATTTTTTTTTTATTTTTTATTTTTTTATTGCTTAAAGTATTACAAAGGGTATTACATATGTGTCCATTTTATCACCCCGCCCTAGACAGTCCCCTAGCCTCCCCTATCCCCCAGTGTCTTATGTCCATTGGTTATGCTTATATGCATGCATACAAGTCCTTTAGTTGATATCTTACCCCCCTACCTCCTGCCCCCCAACCCTCCCCTGCCTTCCTGCTGCAGTTTGACAATCTGTTTGAGGCTGCTCTGCCTCTGTATCTATTATTGTTCAAAAGTTTATAATGGTCTCTATTATCCATGAATGAGTGAGATCATGTGGTATTTTTCCTTCATTGACTGGCTTATTTCACTTAGCATAATGCTCTCCAGTTCCATCCATGACGTTGCAAATGGTAAGAGTTCCTTCCTTTTTACAGCAGCATAGTATTCCATCGTGTAGATGTACCACAGTTTTCTAATCCATTCATCTACTGATGGGCACTTAGACTGTTTCCAGATCTTAGCTATGGTGAATTGTGCTGCTATGAACATAGGGGTGCATATATCCTTTCTGATTGGTGTTTCTGGTTTCTTGGGATATATTCCTAGAAGTGGGATCACAGGGTCAAATGGGAGTTCCATTTTCAGTTAAAAATGAACATTCTTTTTCTTTTTAGACTGTTAAGCTATATTTTAGTATATCTCTTTCCTTTAATAATTATAATTGAAAAAATTAAGAGCAGGGATTGTCTTTCACGAAAAAGTAAAAAAAGAAAATGACTATATGCAATATCTTGAGGAGGAGAATGTGGATTATTCTGTTACCAGCACAGCCAATTTTTCCATTCATTCTGAATATTCAATGCCAACAGTAACAAGACACTATACCAAGGAAGAATGTTGGTAATCCTATATAATCAAAGCCTAATATGCTAAGTGTCTGGTCAACTGTGGGCCATTCAACCAATCAAAGCGTAATATGTTAATGATATGCTAAGACTGCTTAACCACTTGCTATGATGTGCCCTGACCACGCGATGGAAGATGCTCCAAACGGTAGGTGAGCTTGCTGCTGGAGTCTGGCTGATTGGGACTGAGCGAGATGGACAGGACATGCCCTGGAGCCCTTCTGTGGTCCTTCCCTGGCCCCAATCATGCACTGGTGGGGTCCCTCAGCCTGGCCTGCACCCTCTCTCAATCCGGGACTCCTCGGAGGATGTAAGAGAGCCAGTTTCGGCCTGATCCTGCAGGCAAGGCCGAGGGACCCCACTGGTGCACAAATTCGTGCACTGGGCTTCTCATCTAATATAAGCTGTCTCATCAAGAGACCCCTATAACCTTATGAAAGTAAAACCATGCTTTCAGGTAAAATCTGAGAAATACTAATTTCAACATTTAAATAAGTATTATTTTTCAAAGTATTGTGGCTTAGTGGAGTAAAATTTTTATAGTCTTTGGAACTAGATTTTTAGTCTTTGGACCTGAGATCCAATCACCTGCCTGTTATTCTTTCTTTTATAAGGTCAACTGAGATAAATTATTTAACTACCCTAGGCCTCCATAACAGTTATAGAACTTAACTGTTGTGATCATTAAATAATATAGGGTATATAGAAACCCTGGTAAATAATGGATGCTACCATTATTGTAATTGAGACAGAACTTTAGATACATCCCAGTTAAAATCTTTTAATTTTTCTGTCAAAGACAGTGAGAACTGAAGAGTTTTTTGCCATGGCCTAGGACCCATGACCATGACTCCTGATCTCTACTAGTTCAATGCTGAATAATTTGTATAAAAAAGAAAAAAATCTGCTGGAGATAGTATGCCTTTAACTGGGGCCAGGTTCTGTTTTCACCTTCTCTCCCTCCCTGCCTGCCCATCTTTTCATTCTCCCTGCCCCCACCAGATCATTATACAGAACAATGAAAGTTGTATCAGACATTATCAAGGGAATGTGCTAGAGTGATTTTTTAATCTACAAATTAATGAGTGACTCACAGGTAGAAAAATAGCTGGAATTAGCTGGCCTCTCACATTGGTAAATCCTGCCTTTTTATCTGCCTTCTAGATTTTGTGTTAATAAGAACAGGCTGGTTCAGAACACCATTAACAGCAGAGGTAATTCACAGCCACACATTATCACTTAGATCTTTCTTCTGCTTCACAGCCCAGGAATGGCAGTCAGCTAATAGTAAAGAACTCTGGATCATTTGGAAATGTCTATATAACCTTGATCTCTTCTATCTCAGGGAGATATTATCACTCTATTGTCCCTGAATGCACACTCAATTTCAAAGACAGTTTGACTCCTGGGGATTTGGGGAGGTCATGGCACTGGGGGGAGCCATTCTTTCAGAAATAAAGTTTTTTATCTTCAGACCTCTTGCTTCCATCATTAGGAAGCAGAAACCCTGACACTTCCACAACGGAGTCTATTAGGTGCTGCCTTTTCTGTAGATGTCATTAAATATACCCTTTCCTTTTGGGACTTCCTTTTGATCATCCTGATCCATATCTTTTTTTGTTTTGTTTCTGTAATATTCATAGCAAGGCTTCAAGCCAGGCTCATCACGTCATGATAGATTTTGTTACAACATGGATGTGATGAAAAGTGATGTTCCAAAATTCTGAATCAATATACTGCATCTAGACTTGATTACTAATGTTGAATTAGATAACTAAGGCTAATCTTACATCTAAAACACTAATATAAATGGAAGCTCTAGTGAATAATAATTTTGCCAAATCAGAAAATTGTTTCTGAATATAATATTCCATTTTGTTATTTATTTACTTACTTATTTGTTTATTTATAACAAATATTAAGATGTAACTAAAATTCATATTTCAGACATGCCTTGGTCCTTCAATTACCTATTCATTTTTTTTAAAGAATATGATAAGAAGGCATTAACATAGGTGTCTTTATAGTGTTTATGGATATTGGGACCAATGAAGCTAATTTTTTAATACACTTTATAGAAATTTTGGAAAAAATACATCCCGGTGTTAAAAGAAAAATATTGAAGAAAATAGTTTTAAGAAGCTCACATTTTATTTAGATGAATGGCATGCCATGGTAACAAAGCAAAGATAATAGAGTTTACTTCCATACCTATCTTAACACTCATATATCAAGTGATTTGGCACTCCACATAAAAACCACAGGCCACCCATCTTCAAAATACATTTCTCCATTATATCTGGAAGCTTGGTTTCATTATATTTAATACAGAGCCATAGAACAATTTTTAATGGAAACTCTTTAGTCTGAGTTCAGTAACACATATTGTGTGCAAAAAAAGTCATCAGAAAGTAAATTGAATTAAGTAAAAAAATGTAAAAACATGTTTTACCTATTGACAGATTAGAATGCTATATAACATAATGAATGAAAAAGAGCCTGGATTTTAAAACTCAACTTTGCCACTAAGAATTTTATGACCTGGGAAAAATTACCTAATTCTTCTCAATATCATTTTTTTTATCTTTAAAAATGAGGGCTGCCTGGCTGGTGTGGCTTAGTGGTTGAGCATCGTCCTATTTCCCAGAAAGTCACGTTTCAATTCTCGGTCAGGGCATATACCTGGATTTCAGGCTCCATCCCCAGTGTGGGTCTTGGAGGAGACAGCCAATCAATGACTCTCTCCCATCATTGATGTTTCTATCTCTCCCTCTCCTTTCCTCTCTGAAATCAATACAGAATATATTTTAAAAATAAAAAAAATGAGGGTAACCAAAAATTACTTTTATCTATAACTATGTTTTACTAATTGCTTTTCCACTGTAGTGTTAAAGAAAGAAAATAAAGTTTATTTCTCAAGATTTGGAGCAGATAAACTGAGGACTTCAGCAGGCATCTGTTGACTTGGGCATGCAAGAGTCCATATCTTCCTTGTAAATTTGGCCCAACGTGCAAGCACTGATTATATGATTCTGGGTAATATGGCATGGGTCCATATCCTGTCCTCTTTTATGAGTACCCTCTCCATTCAAATATTTATTTTATAAAAGGGAGAAATATAAAAGTTGTTTATCTCAATGATCAGAGACTTCAGTGTTCACACATGACAGAGACTTCAGTGTCTACACATAACAAAGAATAAAGACCTTGGGCTATACGATTAGCCCAAGAAAGTTACTAAACAAACAACAACAATAAAATGCAGAGGAAATCCTGGGGTAATATCTTATTACTAAAGTTTTCACTTTATTTTATTTAAAATGTCAAATTTTTAACAGAAAAATAGAAGACACACAAAATATGGCCCATACCTGAGATAAAAAGCACCAGAGAAACTATTCATAAAGAAACTCAGACATTGGAATTGCTAAACAAACATTTGAAATCATTTATTTTAAGTATGTTCAACGAACTAAAGGGAGACATCTCTCAAGAATTAGAGGAAGGTAAGAGAATGATTTCTTACCAAATGAAGAATACCCATAAAGATATAGAGATTATTTAAAAGAACTAAAAAGAACTAGATAGAAATTCTGAATAACTGAAGTGAAACTCACTAGAGGCATTCAAAATCAGCTTTGAACTGAGAGAAAAAAGGATCTATGGATTTGATGATAGATCAATTTCATTTCTCCAATCTGATAAACTAAAATATATATAAAAAAAAGAATTTCTCAGAGACCTATAGGAGAACATCAATTGTACCAACATAAGCATAATGGGAGTCTTAGAAGAAGGAAGGGCAAAAAGGACACTTGACTAAATAATGGCCAAAATGTTTCAAATTTTATGAAAAATATTGATTTACACATCCAAGAAGCTCAACAAACTCTAATAGCATAATCAGAAACAACAAAGTCAGACTGTTAACAGCCAAATCCAAAGAGAATCTTGAAAGCACTAAGGTATAAAGAACAAAATGGGTATTATATAAAAGAAAAATACAATAACCATAATTTAATAACTTAGTTAATGTGCTCAATAGCAAAACGGAGTTACCCAGTTTAAAAAAAAAGAAAGAAAGAAAGAAAAAGGAGAGAAACTAAACTTAAAAACAAAAATAGTTTAACAAAGCCTCAGGGACATATGAGACTATAAAAAAAAGGAATAACAGAAATAACATATCTTGGAATTGTGGAAGTAGAGGAGGAAGAGGGCAGGGCTGAAAACCATGCACTCTTCAGAATGGCCCTCCCGCTACCCCCAAGTACCCACCTGGCCCTATTCCCAGTTATGTCGACATTATTGACTATATTCCAAACGTTGCAAACTGCATCTCTGTGGCTATTCTGCAACTATCAATGTGTACTAATCCCTTCACTTCTCCACCCAGCCTCCTAACTCCCTCCCCTTTGACAGCTGTCAGTCTGTTCTCTTTATCTATGAGACTGTTTCTATTTCGTTTGTTTATTTTGTTCATTCAATTCCACCTATAAGTGAAATCATACGGAATTTGTCTTTCTCTGACTGGCTTATTTCACAGGTAGAGGGTTTTTTTGTTTGTTTTTGTTTTTTATTTGTTTTTTTAAAGAGGACAGTTGCCCAAAACCTTCCCAAATTTGGGTGGGGAAGCATACACATAAAGATTTGGGAAGCTGAGCAACCCCAAACAGGATAAATTCAAAGAACTCCATGCTAAGACAATCTTAATTAAATTTCTGAAAACTAAAACTAAAAGAAACTTTGAAAGCAGTCATCAAAAATTGACACCTTACCTAGAGAGAAAAAATAATTAGAATGGCATCAGAACTCTTATCAGAAATGATGAAGACCCCCCAAAACAGGCAGCACAACATTTTTTAAGTCCTGAGAGGAGAGAAATCTAAACCCAGAATTCTATATCAGCGAAAATATCCTTTAGAAATAAAGGGGACAATCAAGACATTTTTCAGATGAAGGAAACTAATAAAATTTTTCACCAACTAGCTTAGTTAAATGAATGGCCAAAAAATGTCATTTTCAACAGAAAGAAAATAGAAGAAACCTGGGAAGATTGGGACAGATATTACCTAATTTCTTCATTTCAGAGTTACTATTTTTTCCTGTAATGAATAGGCAATTGTTGGGAGATATTTTAAGGTCATACACATAGTCCACTCCCCATCAAAACACACCATTCAGATTTTGTATCCATTGATTCTTCTTCATGAACCAATCTAAATTATGATGGTTTGAAAATGATGGTTTTAAAACTTCAGCACTTTGTCCACATTTATCAACTGACATTTCTCTCCAAATTATTTCTTTGGTTATATATCTATTTAATATCAACATGGGCATGTGAATTTCTATGTCTTTAATAATTTATAATTAATTATATTCGTTAGTTGTTTAGTATCTCAGTTGTATCCAGTTGAAGACACTTCGGACTCGTGTCCTTATGCATGCCCCTCTATTTTGTTGGGCAGTTTTCATTTCTTACATAACAAGGTATGCCCAGCTCCTCTTATTCCTTCCCTGTCCCAGCCCTGGAATATATCATTTCTCTGCAAGCTCTAGTTCTTTTTAACAAGAAATAGTACTAGAAACCAAGTTCTTGGCATTGGGTATGCTCATTGTCACTGGTGTATCTTTGGTTATAATTTATTTGAGTGGAAATAGCTAGAAGCTATATGCACACAACCAAATATATCCACGTAAACACATTTGTGTATGTATACATGCACACATGAGTAAAACTATGCATATTAACATGCAATTACATATATATGTGTGTGTGTTTTTTCAATTAGCAATAATCGCGCCTCGGATAAACCTCATTGGCTATGATACTGCCACTGCGCAAAGCTTACATATATATGTTTTAATGATACTGCTACAGAAGACCAAAGAAATACCAAGCATGCTTCCTAGAGAAAGGGAGGGACCCCGTTTATTAACACTAGTGGACTCCGGGAATAATTTCCAAATCAGAGTGAAGAGACACACAGAGGGCTTCACTTTTTATAACCTTCTGGGGCCTTTGTCTTGCAGATATGGTTCCACCCTCTTTTGTGGGCTTACAGGAAGGGCCCCAGGTGTTGAGGTCCCCAGACCATATCCGATGATCTGTCCTGGGGCCAGCGATAACAACCTCCCAACGCCCCCCCCCCCCCCCAAGGGCAGTGCATTGTTCGCAGTTTTTATGGCCTGACACTCCTTGCAAGACCAGTTTCCTCCTCAATACCTCCAATTCTAATTCATTGTCACAGGTTTTTTCCTTGTCTTCCTTCTTCCACATTTTTATCTTTCTTTTTCTACAGTGAGAACCTGGTTCATAACAGCATCAATATCTATATTTATTTGCTCATACTCCTATAATATATCTAAAATAGATTCTCAATAGCTTCATCCATACATGGTATATAGATATTCTCTTTCTATGTGTAAGTCAAACTTCAAAACTAACATAGTTTTTTTTTTTTTCAGGACTTTATCAATTAGTGTGTTTTCAGCTACAAGTAAGAGAAAACCCTGATTCAAGCTATCTCTAAAGCAGTGATGGCGGACCTATGACACGCGTGTCAGAGGTGACACGCGAACTCATTTTTTTGGTTGATTTTTCTTTGTTAAATGGCATTTAAATATATAAAATAAATATCAAAAATATAAGTCTTTGTTTTACTATGGTTGCAAATATCAAAAAATTTCTATATGTGACACGGCACCAGAGTTAAGTTAGGGTTTTTCAAAATGCTGACACGCCGAGCTCAAAAGGTTTGCCATCACTGCTCTAAAGTAACAAAGTTCGCCCTGGCTGATGTGGCTTCATTGGTTGAGCATCATCCCATCACCAAAAGGTCACCGGTTCTATCTTGAGTCAGAGCACATGCCCAGATTGTGAGTTCATCCCCAGTTGGGGTCCAGTTGGGGTGTGCATGGGAGACAGCCAATCAGTGTTTCTCTCTCATATCAATGTTTCTCCCTCTCCTATCCTCTCTCTCTCAAAATCAATAAAAACATATTTTTAAAAAAGAACAAAAAATTAAAGTAACCAAGTTTGTTATTCACTTATTCATTTGAGAAATACTGAGTACCTATTATGTACCAGCTACTGATCTAGGCTATTGAGACACAGGTTTGAACAAAACAGTGTCCCTGTTTCACAGAACTTATGTTCTAGGGAGGCTGTAGACAATGAATAAGTAACCAAATGAATCTGATATTCTATTATGTAAATGAAAGCCCATTGTACGGGAGGTGCTCCAGAGTTGGTATGAGCTGTCAGCTATGTCTCTACTTCCCTTGATGTGCCCTGTTTTCCTTGATATTGGCTTTATATTCAGGTAGGGAGCAAGATGCATACAAAAGTGCTTGACACCTATTCTTCCAGAGAAAAAGATAAACCATTCCTTCTTGTTGCTGTAATTTAAGAGAGAGAAAACTTTCCCCAGATCCCTTAGTGGACTTTTCTTCACCTTTAATCCATAAAATTTGGTTCACACATTCATTTGAGAACAAATTATTGGCAAGGAAAAACAAAACAAATAAATCACTATGATTAACTCAGAAAAATAATCTGGGAAGGAATGGATGTCGGTGAATCAACAGCAATGCCCTCTACAATGGCTTTATGGTAATAGATGAGTAATAAATATATTTTAAATGTAAATATAGTTTGTTTTCAATGAATGTTTTTTCTTATGTTTTATATATTTTAGAAGCTCCTGAATAGGAAATAACCAAACAAAAACAGACTCAGAGAATTTCATTACCCCTCTTTTTATTCACAATAAGCAAATACCAAACAGATCTCTTTGAGAAGCTTGCTTGTGTCTTATTTTATTAAAATCTTCCTGAGTAATTTTCTTTCCAATTTCAGTTAATTTGAAAGCAATCTAGCCAGACATTTATTACAGGGAGAAGTCATAGATTCAACCAACTTTTGTGATATATTTCAAATATCAGAATTATGTGAAAAATATATTCATAGAAGGTAACTCATTTAATTTCTAATATGTGGACCATAGGCAAACTAATTAAATTCAGTCTAATAAACCTGAACTACAGCTGTTTTGTAGTAGGAATGAATAAGTTTTCTGCATTAGCTACTGAGAGTACATGCTTTGTTTCATGTTTGTTTATTGAATCCATGACGATTGAAATGGTTGAAAACTTCACTTGTTTTTCTTGAGCCCATGTTTCATAAATATTATGGTTGGTTTCTAGGAAATATATTCATCACTAGCAAGAGTGAGTATTTTTAAGTAACACTACAGTGGTTACATCTAAGCAATGCTACACTACAGTTCATTTTTGGGGGGATGCAAAGGAAACTGATAATGCTGTCTAAAAGCAGTTTAATTAATTCCCCATTCTAAAAGAGAGTATCTAGTTCTTTATAAATTTTGGATATTAACCCCTTATCAGATGTACCATTAGTGAATATGGTCTCCCATTCAATGGGTTGACATTTCATTTTGTTGATGGTTTCATCTGCTGTGCAAAAAAAATCTTTTGTTAGTTGTGGTCCAATTTGTCTATATTTTGTTTGTTTGTTTCTGAGGAGCTACATCAGAAAAAAATAGTGCTGCAAGAAATGTTCAAGATTTTATTGCCTATGGTTTCTTCTAGAATATTTATGATTTCAAGCTTTACATTTAAATCTTTAATCCATTTTGAGTTTATTCTTGTGTAGAGTACAAGGAGGTGGTCTAGTTTCTTTCTTTCTTTTTTTTTTTTTTTGGCAAGTATCTGTCCAATTTTTCCAGCACCATTATTGAATAAACTGTCTTTATCCCATTGTATGTTCTTGCCTCCTTTGTCAAATATTAATTGACCATAAATGCATGGATTTATTTCTGGGCTCTCTCTTCTTTTTCCTTGATCTGTATGTCTGTTTTTATGCCAGTGCCATGCTTTTATTATTATGGCCTTGAAGTTTAGTTTGATATCAGGTCGCATCATTCCTCAAACTTTGTTCCTTTTTTCTCAAAATTGCTGAGGCTATTCAGGGTCTTTTGTGGTTGTATATAAATTTTTAGAATATTTGTTCTAGTTCTCTAAAATACTCAACACCAAAACAAAACGAACAATCCAATGGAAAAAATGGGCAAATACTTTAATAGACACTTCTCCAAAGAGGACATAGAAATAGCCAATAGACATATGAAAGATACTCAACATCACTAACCATCAGAGAAATACAAATTAAAAACACAATGAGCCCTGGCCATCATTGTTCAGTGGTTAGAGCATAGGTCCTCACACCGAAGGGTTGTAGGTTCGATTCCTGGCCAAGAGCATGTACCTGGGTTGTGGCTTTGATACACAGGCCCAGTCGGGGCATGTATGGGGGGCAACCAATCAATGTGTCTCTCTCACATTGATGTTTCTCTCTCTCCCTCCCCACCTCTTTTCTACTCTCAATGGAAAACAAAACAAAACACAATGAGGTATCACCTCAAACCTATCAGGATGGCTATCTACACTAATAAAAGAGAAACATACAAATTGGTATCACTCTACTACATTCACAAACCATGCCCACCAGCCAATCAAGAGCTAGTATGCAAATTAACCCAACCAAGATGGCGGCAGCCATGAAGCTGGAGCAAGCAGGAGGCTTGGGTTGCCCCTGGCAATGGAGGAAGCCAAGCTTCCCGCCTGCCCTGGCCAGCCCTGGCTGCCGCTCAAGGCTACAAAGTTTCAATTATAGAAGATAAATAAATCCCAGATACCTGCTTCCCTCCTCTCAAGGAAGCGCTGAAAAAAAAAAAAAAAGAAGAAAAAAAGGAGAGTCTGGGAGCTTGGATCGCCAGGGGCCGTGGCCAGCCTGCAAACAGCCCTCAGCCCCTCACCCAGGCTGGCCACACACCCCCAGCAGGGACCCTCACCCCATGGGGACATGGCTGGCCTGCAAACCACCACAGGCCCCTCACCCAGGCCACCCCATGCCCCAAGGGAACGCCTACCCTGATCCAGGACACCCTTCAGGGCAAACAAGCCAGCCCCCACCCATGCACCAGGCCTCTATCTATACTAATAAAAGGGTAATATGCTAATTAGACTGGGAGACCTTCCAGGAGACCTTCCAGACATTCTTCTGGACAAAGCCATGGTGGCGGGGCCGAGGTAGAGGCGGTTAGAGGCCAAGAGGGGAGGGCAGTTGTGGGTGATCAAGCTGGTGGGGGGTGGGGCCTTTGGGGGTAAGCAGACCAGCAGGGGGGCCAGTTGGGGCAAGCAGGCCATCAGTGGGGGTCAGTTGGAGGTGATCAGGACAGCGGGGAGGGGGAAAGTTTGGAGTGAGCAGGCCAGCAGGGGGGCAGTTGGGGGGCAAACAGGCCAGGGGGGAGGGAAGGTGGGGGTGAACAGGCTGGCAGGGGAGGCAGTTGGGGGTGAGCACACTGGCATGGGGGGCAGTTGGGGGTGATCACGCTGGTGGGGGGTTATTGGGGGCAAGCAGGCCATCGGTGGGGGGGCAGTTGGGGGCGAGCAGGTTGGCAGGCAGAGTGGCTAGGGGCGATAAGGCAGGCAGGCAGGTGAGCGGTTAGGAGCCAACAGTCCCAGATTGCGAGATGGAAGGCTGAATGCCGGTTAGGCCCGATCCCTGTAAACCAGCAGTAGGACATCCTTCAAGGGGTCCCAGATTGGAGAGGGTGCAGGCTGGGCTGAGGAACATCCCCTCCCCCATGCACGAATTTCATGCACCGGGCCACTAGTTATCAATAAATGCACAAATGGCAAGTGTTAGCAAGGATGTAGAGAAAAGAGAACCCTTATGCACTGCTGGTGGGAATAAAGATTGATGCAGCCACTGTGGAAAACAATATGGAGTTTCCTCAAAAAATTAAAATGGACCTACCTAATGAACAAGCACTTCCACTTCTGGGAATATATCCAAAGAAACCCAAACACTGATTCAACAGAATATATGCACCCTCTGTTCATTTCAGTGCTATTTACAATAGACAAAATTTGAAAATAAATAAATAAATAAAAAAGAAATTTTTTTTTAAAAAAAGAAAGAAACAAAATTTGGAGCAGCCCAAGTGCCCATCAGTAGATGAGTGAATAAAAAAGCTTGGTATATTTACAATGGAGTACTACTCAGCTGTGAAAAAGAAGGGAATCTTATCTTTCATGACAGCACGGATGGAACTTTTTGGTATTATGCTAAATTAAATAAGGCAGTCAGGGAAAGACAAATGCCTTATGATTTTATTTGTATGTGGAATCTAATAAACAACAAGAAACAGATTCATAGACACAGAGAACAAACTGACATCTGTCAAAAGGTAGGGGGTCTAGGGGACTGGGTGAAATAGATGAGGGGATTATGCCAAAAAAATTATGGACAACAGTATGATGCTTACCAGAGGAAAGGGTGGATGGGCACAGGTGGAGAGGGTAAACAAGGATAAATGGTGACTGAAGGAAAAGAGACATTGGATTGTGAGTACACAATGCAATGGGCAATCGATGTACATACTTGAAGCCTATATAATATTATTGACCAATGATAGTCCAATAAATATAATGAATTCAATAAATAAATAAATCGACTAGAGATATTTAACATTTATTAGATGTCATTTTTTATTTATGGATTTAACATGACTGAAATATTCTAATAGTCTTACCTCTAAATAATATGCATTTTTAGACTATAAGAAAATGTGCAGGGTAGAAAATATTTCTGAGTTTAACCTAATTATGCCTTTTGAGAAGTTATAAATAAGTGAAATAGAGAGCACATGAGTTCTAGGAGTTGACTCCATGTTTTTATTTTAAAACCAATGTACAAATTGGAAAACAAATTGAGAATACTGTAATTATATAGTTTTCAATGCCAGTAATATTCACATATTTTTGTTTTATCTTTTTATGTATTACATATGAGGTAAGAAGATAAGTTAGTGCTGTGTTCTATCAATTAGTCATCTTGGAAGGTAATGCCCCCCTTCAATGATGCTGCTCTTTCTTATAGACCTATTGTAATGACTCTTTTTAGAATCCTTTTTGGTGTATATGAGAAACCAGTCTCATCACTTTAAAGTCATATCTTTAATTTTTCTCCCACAAATGTTGCATCACCAAATAATCATTAGATTTGGATACAAGTGACATTCAGTCACTCAAAGAATAAATAGATGAAATCAGTCCTCAATAGAGGAAAGTTTGCTTATCTTGATAATTATTTTAAAGTAAAAATATGCATTTGAATCTAATAATATTGAAAGTTGTTGGGAAAAGACTCATTCTCAATGAGCCAAATTTGGGATCATCTGAAAAATAACCAGTGCCTTAATAAATAATTATACCATCTGCAGTATGAAATATATGTATGTTATTCTTAGTAGCATAAATTATGCTGATAAAGAGGATTAGGTATGATTTTAGTATTTGAAGCAAATACTAAATATATCTGACAGGAACAATGAATTTGCACTTCTTCCACTTGGTGTCTTCTTGGACAGTCTCTGAGCCTTTGTAGGGGATGAGAGGTTCTTTTTGTTTTTTGATACATATTTATATTTGTGGCATAGATATTTGGAGAGATAAAATAAGGACTTCTTATTCTAAAAGAGCACACTATTTTGTTTCTTGAGAAGATTATATAACAAGATGGAAAGTGGAATGATTTCAGCTCTGTTTGACTAAGTCTCCAAATCAGAATTTCTACTTATACGATGATAAGACTGTCTGTGTGGAACTTACAAAGGAAATGGCAGAACACTAGTTTTTGATTCTCGGTTCCTCATTCACTCAGAGTTTAAAGTATAGAAGCTAAAACATTGGATATTAGAAGATTTGTCTAGAGGAAGTTCTCTGTGGACTGTGAGTTCTATCCTACCTTCTTAAAGGACAGTGGAGGCATTTGAACTTCATTTTAAGCGTAGAAAAAGATGCCTCAAGAGAGCATGTGCCTCTTGGACCTTGAGTGATGTGCTCATTGGTGTCGGACTCGTATCTGAAAAATCTACAGCTTAAGAGTTCTAGCTGCTCTGAGAGTTGAGGTAGATATTGAAGATGGCTGCATTCCCAGAGTTTGGTGGGATGAAGGATGCATGACTATTTCTGGTGGGACAACAGTGGGCTACTTGAGCAAACAGGGCAAACTAGAGCTATCTTAGATTTTGTCCACAAGGGCCATGTGGAGGTGAGGTAACCCTGGCAGAAATCTGCTGGGGATGTAGCACTGGGTGACTTAGGACTAAGGAAAATATCAAAAGTAGAAAAATAAAAATGATAGAGTATTTCATTTCAAGGATTCTGCAAAAGGGAGATTCCCAGTATTGCAGGGTCCTAGAGAACCCCAAAATCACCCCATAAGAAAGTGTCAGTGTTAAATCTGTGCCAAACCCAAAGAAGACTAATGCCAGCTGACAACAATCTTAGTCAAGTGAGACCTTGAGACTAGTATGCTAAGAGAAATAAGCCTGTCAGAGAAAGACAAATAATGTATGATTTCACTACTATGTGGAACCTAATGAACAAAATAAACTAATGAACAAAGGTCCAGAGGCATGGAACAGACTGACAGATCTCAGAGAATAGGGGGATGGTGGGGGAGGGCTTAACCAAAGAATTTATATTTATACTAGAGGCCCGGTGCACGACACTCATGCATTTGGGGGAGGGGGGTCCCTTAGCCTGGCCCAAGCCCTTGTACATTCTGGGAGCCCTCAGGGGATGTCCAACTAACAGCTTAGGCCTGCTCCCCATGGACATCCTTAGTGCTGCTGAGGAGGTGGGAGAGGCTCCCACCACCTCTGCTGCACTCACCAGCCATCAGCTTGGCTTATGGCTGAGTGTAGCTCCTCCTGTGGGACCACACTGACCACCACGGGGCAGCTCCTGCATTGAGCGTCTGCCCCTTGGTGGTCAGTGTGTGTGATAGTGACTGCTAATTCCGTTGTTCAGTCAATTTGCATATTACCCTTTTATTATATAGGATACATACATAGCCTATAGACACTGATAATAGTGGGGTGAAGGCCTGCGGTGGGGCTGGGGCTGGGTGGAAGGGGACAAAGAAGAGGGGAAATGGGGGACATCTGTAATATTGTCAACAATTAAAACTTTTTTTTTTTTTTTTAACAAGAACTTACCTGTGATTCACCTCTTCTATCTGTTAGAGGCAGCCAAATGGTGGGGGAGGGGCACCACAGGCAGGGAAACAATGACAAGGACAGCAAGCCCTTCTTTTCCAATGCAGTTAGCCACCTGACACAGGTATGTGCTAAAAGTGACTAGAATAGGCCTGGAACATTCTCTAGGTTTTATTCAATGTGAAGTGGCAAAATAAAATAAAATAAAATCCATTAAACATGTTTAAAGGTGCAATGGAAAAAAGTTTAAGATTTTTTTTATTATCTCTGTGAATTCAAATTATTCAAAAAACTGTTTCAATAGTCGTTTTATTGATATACTGACAGAATTGCAGTTCTTATACTCAAATCCAAAGGTTATTTCCAGAAGAAGATAATAACCTCGGAGCTGAAATCAGTGATGTTAGTGCTAGGCAGCCACAATAGAAAAATGAGGAAGACACCTTGGCACTAATGCCTACTCTATGCCAGACCCTGTGCCAGCAGCCTACACACAATATCTTATCTTCTTGGTAATTTTAGGAAAAAGGTGTCATGTCTATTTTATCATTGATATCAAAGTTCAAGGAGGTTAAGTTGTTTAGGTCAGGTAGCTACTCAGTGATAGAGGCAGGATTCAATCCAAATCTTTGTAATGGTATCTTTCTCTCTCAGGGAACACGTGGGCACTCAGCCACAGTCCTTCCACCATCTACCCATCCTACAGAATCAGATTCCTATTTTTCTTCCTTACCCTCAGGTTATTTGGTGATGCAGCCAAGTAAATAAAAGTTCTGCCTTTTAGAACTAGAGAAACGGAATCATTCATACAAGGACATGAACAGTATAAAGAAGAAATTCACAGAAAGCCAACCATGCCAGAACCTCTCTGACCCATGTCCAGGTCACTTCTCCCTGACTTACTTCACTCCAGACACACTGACTCTTTGAAGCAAGTCAGCCACAGTCCTACTTCAGAGCCTTTGTATTGAGGGCCTTCTCTTCCTTCAAATATCTACATGGCTAATTCTCTGACCTTCTGCAAGTATTTACAATGAAGGAGGTGGTACACCTTCTCTTTTACACCTGTGTTGATCATCCTACTTAAAATTGCAACCAGTTCCACAATCCACAGCTCCAATTCCTCTTGTCTTGCTTTGTTTTATTCAAGTTTTTTCTAGAACAGCTAATTATTTATATGTCTATTATTAATATGTCTTTAATATGTTTTATTGATTTCAGAAAGAGGAAGGGAGAAAGATAGAAACATCAATGATGAGAGAGAATCATTAATCAGCTGACTCCTACCTGCCCCACACTGGGGATCCAGCCTGCAACCCAGCATGTGCTCTGACCAGGAATCAAATCGTGACCTCCTGCTTCATGGGTTGACACTCAACCACTGAGCAACACCAGCCAGGCTTATTGTGTTTATTAGTTATTATCTCTCCCCTTCACTAGAATGTGAGATCCACGTTGCCATGAATGTTGTTGTTGTTCTAGCTCAAATGTCTACAAGGTTGCCTGGCACAAGGTAGGCATGTAGTGTATATTTATTGAGTAAATGAGTTACTAAGTACTGACTTTTATCCACTAGTGGAGCTATTATATACCACTGTGACTTACTGGCACCTTACTTTTTGGTTTTTGCTCTACTGTACTTGCTGGAATTCCATTAATCATCTTGAAACAGCCCATTCTGTAAGTTCACCCTTGATCCCATGAAACTGATCTGGGGTTCAGCTATAGAGTCCAACCAATGCTGACTGAGCTCCTGCCCTCACCTGATAAGTCTCTGTCAAAGTCAACTGACATGAAAAAGCTCTTAATTTTCATAACATGTATTTGACAACCTATTTTAGATTTATGAATTATAGCCACTGCTTTTGATAGATGCATGTGGATTTCAATTAAAATATACTATTTTTCATCACAATGAATTTTGATATGTGAATATTTTCTAGTACTTACTAGGTAGATTCTTTCCAAAATATTGATTTCTGATTCTACTTTGTAATTAAAATATAGGCATGAACCAATGATTGCATGCAATATATGGTAGTTGTTTTTGCATAAAACTCAAAAATAAATATTTGTATAAGAGATTGGAATAAAATAAATTTAACATTGTCTGTAACTGTGAAATTGATAATCCTTGCTCCTACAATGAAAGATTTGCAGAGAAGATTATCTATTCAACACCATTCCCATGTGGATCTATTTAGTGCAACTTTACTTGCTAGAATCTGTAAAAATGCTAATAAACCACATTTTTCAGCAGCTTAGACCTAGTTCTTTATTTGTTTCTGGCTTTGAGATAACTTTGAGTAGGAAATATAGTGTCACCATGGGTAATGAATGATGCATGCATGAAATAGTGACCTTAAAACAGCACATTTCTCTTAAAGGAATCAATTTACAAACCATTGCAGCTTAAATTTTATGAGCAATTATGTATCATGTCTTTACTATGTAAATGGTAGAAAATCTATTTTAATCAACATCAATTTCCATGAAATTGTAATTTTGCTAGTGTTCATTAAAAAGGATAAACTAGATATGGGAAATGGTCTTAAGGAAACAAAGATTAAAAGAAATGTAGAAAAATGGTAGGGAACATGCATTTTTCTTCAAAAGTTATGGTTTGGGAAAAATACAGAAAATCTCAGCAATGTGCCTGGGCATAATATTACTAGCAATCTTGGAAGATTCTCCAAATGGAGGTAACAGACAGAACATACTATTGTAAATTAGAAAAATCTTTAGTACTTCCCTAGTCAGGGCATATTATTATATTACAGGTAACTAGCTATGTAGCATTTTTTTGTTCCCTCCCTTTAAGCACCTTTTTTCTTCCAGTTTTAATCTTACATAATCACAGTTTGATGTACCATTGTTAATTTTTTGCTTACTTATACTAACTGCAATAGTTCCTGGTGGCAATACAGTGGAAGTGGACAGAATGTAAATAGATTTGTTTACACTCTGGATCTGTTATATATTTGCCGATATCTTCAACTTCCTTGCAAAAACAAAATAGAAATAAAAACACTCTAGCCCTGAATGAACTCAATTACTCACTTTCTTTTACCTGGATTCATACAGGCAGACTGGTATCACTATAAATTTGTTCTTATACAACTCAAATGAGTACTTACCACCTCATGAAAATCCCACCATGCTCCTGTAACTGTACTCTCCCATTGTCTCTACCCACTATTTAATGTTTTTTTAAAATATATATTTTTTAATTTTTTTATATATTTTATTGATTTTTTACAGAGAGGAAGGGAGAGGGATAGTTAGAAACATCGATGAGAGAGAAACATCGATCAGCTGCCTCTTGCACACTACTGGGGATGTGCCCGCAATCAAGGTACATGCCCTTGACCAGAATCGAACCTGGGACCCTTCAGTCCGCAGGCTAACGCTCTATCCACTGAGCCAAACCGGTTAGGGCTTAATATGTTTTTTAAATATACTTCTATTAATTTCAGAGAGAAAGGGAGAGGGAGAAAGAGAGAGAAACATCAATGATGAAAGATGATCATTGATCGTCTGCCTCCTGCACGCCCCCTACTGGGGATCCAGCCCGCAACCCGAGCATGTGCCCTTGATTCCAATCGATCCCAGACCCTTCAGTTCGCAGTCTGATGCTCTATCCATTGAGCCAAACCAGGTAGGGCTATTTCATATGTTTTTAAATCTCCCCTTATCTCCTTCACCACCACCATACCTGCATTCTTCAGTAGATGAGCTTGCCTTATGCACCACATAGGAAGATGGAATCAGACAGGAAGGGACTCATCTTTCTACCAGTAAGTCTACAGATCTAAGCTTAGGCCCTGAGTCTAATCCCATTTCATCTTTACCAGCTGTGGGACCTAGGCAAGCTTATAATTTTTGCCCATCTATAAAATGGTGATACGAATCTTACAAAGATTATGAAGATTAATACATTAATTTAGTTAGTATAACATAATATATTCATACAATGTGATAATAGCACACACATATATATCAGAAAAGAGTTGCTTTAACCGGTTTGGCTCAGTGGATAGAGCGTCAGCCTGCAGACTGAAGGGTCCTGGGTTCGATTCTGGTCAAGGGCATGAACCTTGGTTGCGGGCACATCTCCAGTGGGGAGTGTGCAGGAGGCAGCTGATCGATGTTTCTCTCTCATCGATGTTTCTAACTCTCTATCTCTCTCCCTTCCTCTCTGTAAAAAATCAATAAAATATATATTAAAAAAAAGAAAGAAAACAGTTTAGCATACAGCAAAAATAGTGTTAGCTTTATCACCATCATCATTTTTTATTCTCTTCTATTAGAACAGAAAAAATGTTCCTTCTTCTGTCAAAGGTCCTTCACATATGCCTATCTTCTTAAAAACTTTAATCTTTCCTCTACTATTGTTACTATAGACAGGTATTTCAGAGTGCTGGGATTCTCCCTGATGGGCCAAGATGGTACTGGGGGAGGCTCTTACACTGAGCATGGCAAAAGCTAGAAAGATTAATGGATAGTGCCTAAGCACCCCAAAAGCTAGCAAGATAATGGGATAAAAAAAAATAAAAGCCCTCCCCCTCCCTATCTCTGTGACAATGCTGAACTTGAGCATTGATCTTTCAGAAGGAAGTCCCCCATTCTCCTAGGTCCCAGCATGTGAATAAAACCTCTTCCCTTTTGCACCATCATCTGCCTTAAAGTACATCTTTTGCTATATATTTTCATCCAAGTCCTCCCCTCTGTATTTCAACCTGCTTCTTTATTATGTTTCTTTTCTTAGCATACGGACCTCCATTTTCTCTTCATCCAGTTGCTAAAGACAGAAAATTAGAAATTATTTTCAGTATAACTTTATAGTTATATCCTCCCCTCACCCAGTAGGAAGCTCATACAATTCTAAATCCAAATTTATTTTTAAATTAATCTCCATATCTACACTTCTGTTGCCACTTTCAATTAGTCTTATCTATATTTTTATTTTAACTAGTCCATAGCCAAGATGGTCTATCTACTGAACACCCAGAATGATATATTAAAATGTAAATTGGACTTTCTCTTTCTCTTCCTCCATTTATGTTTTAACATAGAAGAATTGCCAAGAATCTAATTTTGCCACCAAAGGCTTCAATGATTTGGTCACTGGTTCCAACATTACGTTGTACCTCTCCTTCCTTCAATTCCTAAAGAAACAAGGTCTTTTTATGTCTCATAGACTTTTCACATGACATTCCCTCTACCTGGAATGCTTTTCCTCTTACTTTTTACTTTGTTAATTTTACTTATATTTTATATCTTAGCTTAAATATCATTTCTCTGGATAGCCCTCTGTGAGCCCAAATCTAAATTAGATCTCTCCTGTTATTTTCACTTTTGTAGCTTTTTTTTCAAAAATTATGGTATAGGCCAATTTGCCTACGTGATTCTTACACTAGTCTGTGAACTCTATGAAGGCAGATATGAGGTATGCTTTGTTCAAACTCATGTCTAATCCTTGTAGCCATTTAATATGTAAATAAATGTAGAAATACATGTGTGTGTTTATCAGCAAGTTACTTAACCTCTTTTTGTCTCATCTGTGAAGTTGGTATAAGAATTTCTTCCTTACTAGTTTGCTTTATTAACCAAGAGAGAAAATGCTTCTTATCTAGAATGTTTGTTACCAAAAAGTATTTGCTTCCTCTGCTCCACTTACCATCCCATCCCCCAAGCCAGTAGCCCGATATAGTGGGAAAAGATATCAGGTTTGATGAAACTAGATTTAATTTTTTTCCAGTTATTACCTGTGTAACTCTGGTAAAGTTATTTAACATCCATGAGCCTGTTCTTTCATCATAAACTGATATAATAATAACTATCCCAAAAAGTTTGTGGTTAGGAATATATTAAATAATATGTATGAAGCATCCAGCAGATAAACATTCCATATATGTAAGTTCCTAGTTCCTAAATACCCAAGATACCATATATAGAGCAATTTCCCATCATTTTCATCCAAAGTCACATCTACCCAGTATTTAAAAACACTTTTAAGCTAAAATGTTATTTCGGAGGGCAAAGAAACAAAAGAAGTGTGTCAAATCTCCATCTTCAGAAGGAATATGAAGAAGCTGGGGAGCTGAATGAAATGCAAATTCCAGGGCCCCCACTCACTAACATTTGACTTGCTAGATCTGGAATGAACGCAAGGATTTGCATTTTCATTAGGCCAACAGGATGAATCAAATGTTCCACTGACTTTATTCTGGAGACCAGTTTTTTTTAATGTATCGAATTTGGGATGGAATATTTTCAACCTTTCAAGTGTTTGGGTAAGCAACAAGTGACAGATGAACCTATACCTCCTCAAGGGCACATTTATTTCATTAAGAGTTGAAGCTTTATTCATGCTGCTTTATGAAATAAACTTAATGTTGAACTTAGGTCATACAGGGCAATTTCTTTTACATATATATCCTATCTAATAAAAGAGAAACATGGTAATTAGCGTACGGCCGCTACCCTTCCCATTGGCTAATCAGGATGATATGCAAATTAACTGCCAGCCAAGATGGCAGCCGGCAGCCAGGCAGCTTAAACTGAACATGAGGCTTGCTTGCTTCAGTGACGGAGGACTACAACATTCCCCGCCTGCCTTGCAGGCCTCTGAGCTTGCAGTTTGAAACATTGTAACAAATATAGAAGCTAAACAAAACCCCAGAAACCAGCTTTCAGCGATCCGGGATCTCAGAGCTGGAGTTGATACAGAGTTTCGATTATAGAACCTAAACAAACCAGATACCTGCTTTCAGCAGCTGAGGCCTCAGAGCTGGAGCCAAGCCTCAGAGCTAAAGCTGGCCCAGAATAAAAACAAAAAAAGAAAAAAAGGAGCAGTTGGGAGCTTCAGTCCCAGCCTGAAAACAGCCCTCAGCCCCTCACCCAGACTGGCCAGACACCCCAGTGGGGACCCCCACCCTGATCCAGGACACCCTTCAGGGCAAACCAGCCGGCCCCCACCCATGCACCAGGCCTCTATTCTATATAGTAAAAGGGTAATATGCCTCCCAGCACTGGGATCAGCGTGACAGGGGGCAGTGCCCAAACCCCCTGATCGCCCTGCGGCTCTGTGTGTGACAGGGGGAGGGGCCACAACCTCCCTATCAGCCCTGCTCTGTTCCTAACAGGGGAAGGCTCCCCAACTCCCTGATCTGCCCTGCTCTGTGCCTGATAGGGGGAGCTCCCCAACCCCCGATCACCCTGCAGCTCTGTATGTGACAGGGTGCGGCGCCCCAACCCCCCACCACATGGATCCTGCTCTGTGTGTGACAGGGTAGAGCCATAACCTCCCCATCGGCCCTGCCCTGAGTGTGACAGTGGCGGCGCCCCAACCCCCTGATCGGCCCTGCTTTGTGGGTGATAGAGGGCGGCACCCCAACCCCCTGATCCGCCCTGCTCTGTGCATGACAGGGGGGAGCTCCCCAACCCCCTGATGGGCCCTACTCTGTGTGTGACGGGGGGAGCTCCCCAACCCCCTGATCGACCCTGCTCTGTGCTTGACAGGGGTTGGAGCCGCAACTGCCCCATCGACCCTGCCTTGAGTGTGCCGGGGCGGTGCCCCAACCCCCCAAACGGCCCTACCCTGAGCGTGACTGAGGGTGGCATCGCAACCTCCCAATCTGCCCTGCTCTGTACATGACAGGGGGTGGTGCCCCAATTCCCCAATCGGCCCTGCTCTGAGCCCGACCAGGGGCTGCACCTAGGGATTAGGCCTGCCCTCTGCCACCCGGGATCAGGCCTAATCCAGCAGGTCGTTATCTCCCGAGGGGTCCCAGACTGCGAGAGGGCGCAGGCCTGGCTTAGGGACCCCCCCTCCCCCCTGTGCACAAATTTTTGTGCACGGGGACTCTAGTGTGTATATATATATATACACACACATATATACATATATATATATATATATATATATATATATATATGTATGTATATATATATTATTTATTTATTTATAATATATATTATTTATAATATAATATAATATAATATAATATAATATAATATATATAATATATATATTATTTATTTATTTTTACAGAGAGAAAGGGAGAGGAATATAGAGTTAGAAACATCGATGAGCGAGAAACATTGGTCAGCTGCCTCCTGCACAGCCCCCACCGGGGATGTGCCCACAACTAGGTACATGCCGGAATAAAACCTGGGACCCTTCAGTTCGCAGGCTGATGCTCTATCCACTGAGCCAAACAGGTCAGGGCCATACAGGGCAATTTCTTTCCCCAAGGCACTGTTTATGCGAATATAAATAGGCTTTCAAAGTTGTGCATGAGTCTGTGCTTACTTTCTTGGAAGTCTATCTGCCAATGAGAAGAGTGATATTATAGGTTTACATATGTTTCAGAAATAATGCATTTCCCAAACAAAATTCACTATTTTTTATAAGCTTGACATGCAAGCTTACATTTTATAAAGAACATATATTAGAAGAAGTAATACTATATAGTAATAGTCATGGAATACAAACAAATCAAGAATAAAAATGGTAGAATGATGTAAATAGAAACTTTATGTAACTTTTTAAAAAATTTCAACTCACAAGCATTTCTTTATAAATCAGTGCCAAATACACCATCTTATTTTTCTTTAAAATGCTTGATATTAAACATTTTAAATCTCAGTGGTTTTATAAGTAAAGCCATTTAATTATCTCTTTTTAAAACCAAAGTGTAAATGCAAATTGAATGTCAAGGTACTAAGACACCCAAGGCATAAAAGCTAATAAAGATTATAAGAAATAACTCCCAGGTACCATATACATGCAGCAAACATTCCAGAGTTGCTTTGGATTTTTATAAATGTGATTGATGTTGTCTCACTCCATAAAATATTGTTAAAGATGATTAAAATGTATAAACCTACATTGATAAGTATAAATTCAATTTGTAAGACATGAAAGAGGAAATTTATGTCCTACCGTCTTGCTATATAGGTATGTTTTTCTCCAGATGGGTGAAAATAGTGTTCTGAGTTCTGCATTTATAAATAAGATGACTCAAAGACATGAGGCTGGTTCAAAAACATGATAATTTGGAAAAAGAGGCAGTTGAGAGATTTGCTGAGAAACTGATGCTTTACGAAAAATATGAAAAAACACTGATATCCTGAAAAGCCATCAAAAGGACAGCCTATAGATTCATTTGTTCAATAAGTTTCGGAGAGTTGATCCTGATGTCTTGAAAGCCTGTGAGAACAGCCACATTTTGTACGGTGCCTGGGCTTGTGAGAGGAACTCACAGTGTGGGTGGACCACGTGAGATAGGGACAAAAAAACAATGCAGTCATTGTTGCCAGCTTTGAACATGAGAATAGAAAAAGAATGAGATCTCTAAGAAAGTTACCTGGGCCCTTGATAAAGTTATCTCCGATTATCAGTCAGGATCCCCTTCTTCAGATGAAGAAACAAGGAAGTAGAGGTGAAATCCAGTTTGGTGACTGCAACCCAACCCCCATGTACCAGATTTTAGAACTGATATTCCCACCTCTTCCAATGTGGCACCCTTTGCCCAGAAAAAAAAGCCAGGGATGTACTGAGAGAATGGCCATCAGTCACTACTCTCCTTCTTTCCATTTGGTTTTCCAAATCAGAGAAGAAAGAATAATAATCCATATCACCCAATCCCAGTCACATGAAATGCATTGTGACCGGATTCACTGGAGTAATCCTTACATGGTAACACCTCATAGTAGTAAAGTTAGATGGGTTAAACCATCACACTTACTTTTATAGAGAAGTTATTGAGAATAATCTTTCTTAAAAATATATGAACTTTAGATATATTTATATAGTTTGAGAAACTTTATTAAATTAGTTAAGTGCCATATATATATATATATATATATATATATATATATATATATATATATATATATATCATTTATTTCAGAGAGGAGGGGAGAGGGAAAGAAAGATAGAAACATCAATGATGAGAGAGAACCATTGATTGACTGCTTCCTGCACACCTCTTACTGGGGATTGAGCCCCTAACCTGGGCATGTGTCCTGACCAGGAATCAAATCACAGCTTCCTGGCTCATAGGTCAACACTCAACCACTGAGCCATACCAGCTGGGCAAAGATTGGAAACTTTTTATGCATATTTATCTTCATAACCTATTTAGGTAGTAGGGGGCTCATAACATTAATTAAATTAGTAACAAAAATACTTTTGTAACACTTTGGCTAAGTCATAGTTCCACTTAATTCCCAGAACACTAATTAGAATTACAACAACACTGTGGTGTGGATAATTTTATTATGCCAATTTTATGAAGGGTAAAATGAGGCATAGGTGGTTAGGTAACATCTCTAAAATCACATAACTAGTAAGTTGAAGAATTAGGATGTGAATTCCGTTAGTTGACTACACAGTTCATACTTCTAAGTTCTTAATGAATAAATATGTTGACTTGCTCGATAAATGATAACTACATTTTTTTAAGCCTTTTCATCCTCCAGTCCTCTGGCTATGGTAAAATCAGACTCTAAGTCTCCCCAAGTGAACCTCAAAGACACATCCTGGTTAATAAATGGTGAAAAATATTTAAAGTTACTGATGAAGTGATAGAGTGATAAATCATATACTTACTGGAATACATAATAGAAAGGTCAGGGTAGAAACAACATTAGTAATTTTAGATTTTTAAGTCACCATAAATATTAACCAACAACACAAAATATGAAATAAAACAACAATAAAAGAATTGTGCCTATCAAATTTAAAACACATGCAAACATGTACATTTGACTGCATTGAGGTGATCAAGGGAAAAGATATTTGACAGAAGAATGGAAGCACATATTTTCTTACATAAGCAAAATGAAGTCTCCTAGAATCATTTTTTTTCAAGATTTTCCATCATTTTGGAACTAGACTTTAGATAATGACTTCACATGCCCCCATAAACACCAATGCAAAATAAACTAGCATCATTGTCCTCAAGGAATTTGCATCATAATATATAAAACAGGAAAAAACTACTGAAAATATACTATTAGTTCTACTTCTTGTTAGGATATAAATTATCACAACACATTTTTGTTTCCATTGTAATCATTAGAAAAAATAGTAAACTAAAAATTATATATATATATATATATATATATATATATATATATATATATATAAAATGATAGATGATAGATAGATGATGATAGATAGATAGATAGATAGATAGATAGATAGATAGATAGATAGATATAGATAGATAATAGGCCTTGACACAAGGAGTCTACAGGAGCTAAATTCCAAACAAAACTAAAACCTTCCTAGATAAGCAAACATCTGTGCCACATGGGGGCATTTGGCAAGTCTAGCACAATATATGTATACAAGGTTGGCAATGCCATAGATATAGGAATCTGCTTCTATGGAAAGAGAAAGTGGGGCTTTTACCTCTTCAGTTTGGGTGACAGGTTGGAAGCATTAAGAGCCAAAAATGCAGATCTAGATTTTTCCAGCGATCCACTGACTCCCCCCTGGAACTTTTACTAATAGCTGGGGAGTGTTGACTGCTGTGTTGGCAGCAGTTTGAATATTGAGACTGAGATGGAAAGCCAAAAGGGACCTCCACAGTCTCCTTATGTTTAGATTCCAAAGTCATTCTGGGTCCAGAGCTCAAGGCAGTTTAAGTCAGAAGAGGATAGAAACTGAAGTTACAACTCACCAATCAGCTTCAATCCAGTTTAGTTCCTGATTAAAATGAAGTACTAGCTTCCTAACAGAAAGAACATGCCCTCATTAAAGGAAAATGCTATTAATTGCAATCCCTATGGTTATTTAAGTACTTTACCTAACATAAAATGTAAAGTTATGGCGAAAATGTGACCCATAGTCAAGAGGGAACATTAGTCAATAGAAGAAGATCCACATATAAACCAGAAGTTAAAATTAACAAAAACTGTAAAATAAATATTGTAAATATATTAAAGAAAATAGAAATTATATGAATATATAGACAAAGTGAGTGAAAGGAGAACCTAAAAATATAAAACTTCTAACAAAAATGGATGCTATAGAAATAAAATATACAATATTTAAATTAAGAATTTATTGGAGAGTTTTAGAACTCAATAAAATGTTTGACTATTAAAGTATTACAGTTAACACTACTTTAAAACTTAATTGTATAGCTGAATCCATGGGTTGCATTTTAAAGTAAGGAAAAACCTGATAAAAATCTAATTTTCTGTATTTATTCTTCTTAGGGATTTAGTCATAAAAGTGTCAATATCATCATTAAGTCAACATCAACAACATGATACATTTGTACTTTATATAGCATATTATGAAGTGGATTCATTATAAATTTCTCAGTGATAATGAATTCCAAAGTATTAGATATATTTAATATATTTTTCTCATATACTCTATAATTTATTTGTAAAAATAAGTAATAAAATTGTACAATGAATTGTGTAAAACGTGATTAGACCATCTTTTGACAAATCATGTCATTCATATTATGAAAAAAAATTGAAGCCAAATTTCAAATAATAAAAATTTTATATTTGGACCATTATTGTTATGTACAGTTTAAGAATATCATTGACCCTAAATAGACAGTTTATCTTTCACCTTTGATATTTTGATTGGAGCTATCAGCAAAGGACCTCACCTAAAATGTCCTAGGAAGGATATTTTGTTTTATTTTCACCATATCATAGAAGATTAAAAGTTTTTCTTTTGCCATATTTACAAGGAGGAATACCATTACATAGCTACAGAAAAAGATATTGGCTCTGAGAGAGATGACGGAGTAGGAAGTACACCTTCTAAAGAAGCCAGGTCCCTTTCATAGACAAAAATTTCCTTCATAGAAAATAACAGTAATAATATTATGGTTCTATGTCATATATATATATCTCACTCAGTTTTCAAGATACTTTTTGGTACTTTATCTTATGTACAAAGGATTATATATATAGTAAGTTATCAAATATCAAATGCCAATATGGCAAGTGACAGACAAGACAGAGGACAGAGGTACAAAACCAACTAATAGATAAATAGGTGAATAGGTGATAGATACAGAAGATTTCTTTTACAGAATATACTAGGATATAAAAACTACCTTACGTATATTATGAATTAATACTCATATCTTTTAAAGACTATATCCTATATAATAAAGAGGTAATATGCAAATTGACCATCACATCCTCGCACAAGATGGCCGCCCCCATGCAGGCACAAGATGGCCACCACAAGATGGCCAGCAGGGGAGGGCAGTTGTGGGAGACCAGGCCTGAAGGGGAGGGCAGTTAGGGGTGACCAGGCCTGCAGGAGAGAGCAGTTATGGGTGACCGGGCCAGCAGGGGAGGGTACTTGGGGGGAACCAGGTCTGCAGGGGAGGGCAGTTGGGGGGGATCAGATCTGCAGGGGAACAGTTAGGCATTGATCATGTTGGCAGGGGAGTGGTTAGGGGCTGATCAGGCTGGCAGGCAGAAGCAGTTAGAGGCAATCAGGCAGGCAGGCAGGTGAGTGGTTGGGAGCCAACAGTCCCGGCTTGTGAGAGGGATGTCCGACTGCCAGTTTAGGCCCGATCCCACAGGGATCAGACATCCCTCTCACAATCTGGCAGTCAGACATCCCCCAAGGGGTCCCAGATTGGAGAGGGTGCAGGCTGGGCTGGGGGACACCCCCCTTCCAGTGCACAAATTTTGTGCACCAGGCCTCTATAAACAGTTAATTTTCTATATTATGTTTTAATGCTTTATGCTCACATAAAACAGTTATTTCCTTCCCACAAAGTCAATTGATTAGCATTAATCATATATCATTATCCAAAGCTATCTAATACATGCACATAGCATAACCCAGTCTTCATAGTTAAACACTAAATCTAAAAAGGCTATTTTTGATTGATTATAAAAGATACAAAAGCAACTTAGCATTCATGAAATTTATCATAGATATTTTAGAATATTAAAAAATTGCATCTTGGAAGATAGACTTCAAAAATAAAATTACAAAAAATACATTAAAATAAAATTATATTTTTTACTGTCATAGATAAGAACAAGTAAAATATTTTTCACTCAGTAATGTAGAATTTATTTTGTAAGTTTAACAATAATATAAGAACATTATTTTAATAATATTTACATTTCATAGATTTTATATTTTATTGTAACACTTCTGTAGAATTTTCTTTTTAATGTCTTAACTGATCTCAAAACAAAAAAACAAAAAACGTGCACAGTGCTTAGAGCATCAGCTGGTGCACCAAATGGTCTCAGGTTCGAATCCAGTCTAGGGCATGTACCTCAATTGCAGGTTCAATACCCTGGTCCCAGTTGAGGTGCATGCAGGAGGCAACCAGTTGAAGTTCCTCTCTCACATTGATGTTTGTCTCTCTCTATCTATCTATCTCCCCCCCTCTTCCCTCCCTTCTGCTCTCTCTAAAGATCAATGGAAAAATTATCCTCGGTTTAGGATTAAAAACAACGACAACAACAACAACAAAAAGACAAAAAAGAACATGAACAAAAGACAAAACGCCTTTGCACTCTGAATCTCAAGGTGACATTTAAGACTGACATCAAGCTAGCAGAAGAAGATCTCAAAATTTATTCTTGTCCTGTGGGGCTAAGCAAATCATTAATATAAGCAGGTATCAGGCCATTAAGTGCCTTAAACATCAACAATAAAACTTTAAAATCAATGCAAACCCTGACAAGAAGCCAATGTGAAAACTGGAGGACAAAAGTGATGTACTTTGGCCAGGTAAGTAGCCTCACACTGTGAATGAACTGAACCTTGGAGGTTGATTTATCAAGAAGTCGAAACATCAAGAGGTTGTACCAGTCCAGTCTCAGTGATTATCACATTGCAGTAGTTTCAGTACCAGTCATACTTCTTTGCTTCACTCCAGTGATTTTCAACTTTTTTCATCTCATGGCATGCATAAACTAATTACTAAAATTGTGTAGCACATCAAAAAGTATATTTTTTCCTGGTCTGACAAAAAAAATAGCTATAATTTTTATTTCATTCACATTGGATGGCTTTTTGTCATTTTTTTATTTGACATTGGGGAAAAGAGGTCAGTGCCACTGACTAAATAGTGAGGTACTGCATGTTTTAAGAATTATCGTGGCACATCAGTTAAAAATTGCTGCTCTACTCAAATAATGTGCTGCTGAAGAAAACCAGTTCTTCACAAGAGCATCATCTTGCACTGAAACCAATAAATAGACTTGAATTAATAGTAGCACTACTTGGCTGGGTAGCTCCGTTAGTTAGAGCATTTGCCTGACATGCCAAGGTTTCGGGTTCAATCCCCAGTCAGGGCACATACAAGAATCAACCAATGAATGCATAAATAAGTGGAACAACAAATCAATGTTTCTCTCTCTCTTTAATTAATTTAAAAATCAGTATTACTAACTTTTGTAAAATACTTTATTATTCATACATTCTTTATCAAATGGAATTCCAATGATCCAGGAATAAGGATATTCACAATTAAAGAATAATATTCACATACTTACTTTTGTGCTATTTTTCCGATGATAAAATTGTCTATAAGTGAGAGTTATATGATTCTAACAGGGGTGAGGAACCTTTATTGTGCCAAGGGCCATTTGTATATAACATCATTGGCAGGCCATACAAAATTGTCAACTTAAAATTAGCCTGCTATATTTAGTCAAACATTTAATTAACTCACCCCTACTGCCTTGTCAGGGCCAGACCAAATGAGTCCACAGGCCTTATATGGCCACTGGCAGGAAGTTCCCCACCCCTGTAACTAAACCTTACTCCTATTGGTACAAAACCTCCAATTTGTGGAGAATAGTTCCAATTCCTTTTCAGTGTACATTTTTTTCCATTTTATATCTTACATAAACATTATATAATCAATAATACTAACAGCTAACACTAACTCACTTTGAGTCATTCACAAACTGATTTAATTTACTACTATTACTACTATCCACATTTTACAGATAAGGAAACTAAAGCAGATAGCCAACAGTAAGTGACTAAGATTTTACAATTTGTAAATGTTAGAACTAGGAGTCTGACCCCAGAAACTACTATGCCATTTTAATATGTTCTAAGTTGTTCATATGTGTGTGTTTCATTTAAAAAATTATGATACAATTGTCACATTGCAAATGGTGAAAAAACAGAGAGGTAAGTATAGTCTCCAAACAATATCATCCTTTTCTTAATAAATAAAATCTTTTGATGCTAGTATTTATACACAAGAGACTATATCCAATGTAAGTGATTGAAAAACTAGTTCTGGATCCCACTTCTAGGAATATATCCCAAGAAACCAGAAACACCAATCAGAGAGGATATATGCACCCCTATGTTCATAGCAGCACAATTCACCATAGCTAAGATTTGGAAACAGCCTAAGTGCCCATCAGCAGATGAGTGAATTAGAAAACTGTGGTACATATACACAATGGAATACTATGCTGCGGTAAAAAAAAAAAAAAAAAAGGAACTCTTGCCTTTTGCAACAGCATGGATGGAACTGGAGAGCATTATGCTAAGTGAAATAAGCCAGTCAGAGAAAGATAAATACCACATGATCTCACTCATTTGTGGATTATAGAGAACAACATAGACTGATGAAAAGGGACAGACCCAAAGACTGAGAAACAGCGATCAGGCTATCAATCCCCAGAAGGAAAGTAGGGGAGGGCGGGGGTAAGGGGAAGAGATCAACCGAAGGACTTGTATACATGTATATAAGCCAAACCAATGGACATGGACAACAGGGGGATGGGAGCATGAGTTTGTGTGGGGGGGGGAGGTTGGGGGTTAAAGGGGGGGATGAGGACACATTTGTAATACCTTAACTAATAATAAAAAAAATAAAAAATAAAAAAAAAAACTAGTTCTGAGTTCTGTGGCCTTTTTTTTTTCTCCCTCGCATTGATTACACAGGATCTGATCAATGAAAATTGCACAGATGCTCAGCATATACTCACATAGTCTCTGTTTAAAATAAAGGATATAATACAACAAACAGGAGACAGAAATTACAGGCGATCCCCAAGGGCTTCCAGCCCCCAGGATCCCTTCTCAGCCACATAAAATACACTTAGTTTCCATATTGTGAACCAAGATATGAACAATGCATCTTGGTTTCAATGGAGCCCCGCCAAAAGTTCAGAGTGGCATCTTTCATAATCAACAACTCATGTACGTAAGCCCAGGATGGGTAATGAGTTAAAACAGGTTTTAAACATCAATATAAACATTTCTAAACAATGTGCATAAGCTTGCACCAAGTGCCTCCAGGGAAGTTTGAACTTTAACATCAGATTACAAACCACTAACACACAGTTTGTTCTCATCTTATCTTGGCCAAAGATCAGTTCCAGATTTCCAGTCGCCCACAGGCAGAAGCATAGAGCTTTCCTAGTCCGGCTGTGAGACTACCTGTGGTACACAGTGTCCATTACTGAGCAAGGCAATCTACTGACCAGGTGCTCAGGAAGTACCAGTGGACTCTTTGGACACTCAGCTAAAACTTGACACTTGTCTCTCTGGTCCCATTTTTTTTTAATATATATTTTATTGATTTCAGAGAGGAAGGGAGAGAGAGAGAGATTGAAACATTAATGATGAGAGAGAATCATTGATTGGCTGCCTCCTGCACACCCCCTACTGGGGATTGAGTCCAAAACTTGGGCATCTGTCCTTGACTGGAATCAAACCCAGTACCCTTCAGTCCGCAGGGCGACTCTCTATCCACTGAGACAAACTGGTTAGGGCTCATTTTATTACTATAAGTATGCCAACCTCTTCTGGAAGAAGTGTTGGCACAATTGAAAAGTTGTTATTTACTATAGATATAAAATGGGGTAACCCCACAATTTAAAGAAAAAGAATGACAAAATTAAATGTGTAAAAAGAGTGAAAAGTGAGAACATGGGAGAGAGCATGCTATTCTGGGGTCGAGAGATGCAATCTTGGTAATGCCCTTTTGTTGCTTGTTTAGCAGGTGCAAATACAAACTAGGAGACCGGAGATATTAGTAGGAAGGAACAAAGAAGTAGACAACTCCTTTGAGCAAGCTGGAAACTTAATACTCCTCTATCACTCAGGAATGGTAATGTATAATTCATGTGCTTCCACTTTGGTTGGTGCCAACCTGAATTAAAAATGGCAGCTCAGGCCCTAGCCGGTTTGGCTGAGTGGTTGAGCGTAGACCAACTGTGGTCAGGGCACATGCCTGGGTTGTGGGCTTGATCCCCAGTGTGCTATGTGTAGGAGGCAACCAATCAATTATTTTTATCATTGATGTTTCTATCTCTCTCTCCCTCTCCCTTCCTCTCTGAAAGCAATAAAAATGTGTGTGTTTTTAAAAATGGCAGCTTAGAAGCATAATTTTTCCTAAGTGCAGAAGAGGAGCTGCAAGTCATAATGTTGCTCTGGTCTTTTCTTCTTCTTTTCCTGTATTGTCTGTAATAAATCATGTTGAAATCCCCACAATCCCTACATCATGTTATTGACTACTAGAGGCCCGGTGCACAAAAATTTGTGCACTTGGGGGAGGGGGGGTCCCCTCAGACTGGCCTGTGCCCTCTCGCAGTCTGGGACCCCTCGGGGGATGACCACCTGCTTGCTTAGGCCTGCTCCCCCAGGGGATTGGGCCTAAGCTGGCAATCGGACATCCCTCTGGCAGCCCGGCAGCCCTTGGGGGATGTCCACTTGCCAGCGGGGAGCAGACCTAAGCTGCAGTCAGACATCCTTAGCACTGCTGAGGAGGCAGGAGAGGCTCCCACCACCACCGCTGTACTGGTAGCCATCAGCCTGACTTGTGGCTGAGCAGAGCTCCCCCATTTGGGAGCACACTGACTACCAGAGGGCAGCTCCTGCATTGAGCATCTGCCCCCGGTGGTCAGTGTGCGTCATAGTGACCAGTCATTCCCAGTCGTTCTGCTGTTAGGGTCAGTTTACATATTACCCTTTTACTATATAGGATAGAAGCCTGGTGCATGGGTGGGGGCCGGCTGATTTGCCCTGAAGTGTGTCCCGGATCAGGGTGGGGGTCCTGCTTGGGTGCCTGGACAGCCTGGATGAGGGGCTGATGGCTGTTTTAAGGCTGGCCACACCCCCTTTAGGGTGGGGGTCCCCACTGGGGTGCCTCGCCAGTTTGGGTGAGGGGCTGAGGGCCGTTTTCAGGCTGGCCGGCGACTGAAGCTCCCAGCCTCTCCTTTTTTTCTTTTTTTATTCTGGGATTTATTTACCTTCTATAATTAAAACTTTGTTGCTGTCACAAGAGCTGAGAGCCGGCTCCTGCTTGCTCCAGCTCCAAGGCCACAGCCTGCTGAAAGCAGGTATCTGGGGTTTGTTTAGCTTCTATAATTGAAACTTTGTTGCTTTCGGAGCTCAGAGCTGGGCCATGGCAGGCGGGAAACATTGGCTTCCTCCATCACTGGAGCAAGCAAGCCTCCTGCTCGCTTCAGCTGCGTGGCTGCCAGCCGCCATCTTGGTTGGGTTAATTTGCATATCACACTGATTAGCCAATGGGAGGCATAGTGAAAGTATGGTCAATTACCATGTTTGTCTATTATTAGATAGGATATACTGCAAATTGACTTCAACCTTTTTTATTGCTGCTATGATAACATTATTATGTATCTAAAAAATATTACAACAACATTATTTTTATTTTAAAATAAATATTACAAAGTGAAATCCAAGGACATTGAGGTTTCTTTCCTTATCTTTAGGGCTGGCTGGTTATGTAAGTTTTCAAGCCTATTGCTCAAGTAGGTGGTGGGTGATGGAGGTGGTGGAACTAGGTAGGCGGTGTGTCTTTGTGACTGAAGAGTGGGGAGGAGCCCACAACAGGGAAGGAAATGTTCAGAATTGTTATTAGATGATCTGTTGTTGTCCCGCTTTGAGAATCAATGCCTCAAGAGGTTCTCCATGATGACAGATCAGTGACTTTTAAAAGTCACTCCAATACTTGACTATTTAGTCAGAGGCACTGACCTCTTTTCCCTTAGATTATCAAATTAAGAAAAATTACAATCAACACAATGTCTGGTGTGAATGAATCAAAATTGACCTATTTTTGTCAGCTCATTGAAAAGATATTTTTGGTGCACCACAGAATTTTAGCAATCAGTTTATGTGCGCCAAGAGATGAAAAAGGTTTCAAATCACTGTGATAGAGGATGGTGTGGAAAGCCCCTAACATGGACCTGGATGGCATAGGCCTCACCTGCAGCTTGGCCCCAACATCATCTTGAAGCTCTGAGGCCCTGTGTCTAGGTATACTCCTTTTATCCTTCACTATTTCACCTGCCCAGCCCTGGGTAATGGGCCATGGTCCAACTTTGACTGGGGCCACCCAATTGGAACCTTGCCAAATTTCTGAAATAAATACTTCGGTTCATTCGAACAGACTGTCAAACTACAGCAGGAAGGCCGGGGAGGGTGGGAGGGCAGGAGGGGGGTGGGTAAGAGATTAACCAAAGGACTTGTATGCATGCATATAAGCATAACCAAGACACTGGGGGGTAGGGGAGGCCAGGGGATTGTCAAGAACGGGGGGAAAAAAGGAGACATATGTAATACTCTTTGTAATACTTTAAGCAATTAAAAAAAAATGTTCATGACGAAAAAAAAAAGAACTTTTTAAAGCAAAAAATATATATATATATATAAATGAAGACTTTAAAACCAGTATTGAAACCAGTTAGTAGATGTTCTATTTGTTCTTTTCAATGTCCAACATAATCTACTGCATATTCCTGAGTAGCAATATATCCAACATATGTCGGTTACACTATTTGCTCCATTCCAAACTAGTTTCTGAATTTCTCATTCAGATTAAAATTTTCCCCAAAACATTTGGGAACATTGCTTAAAGGTATTTTATTGGGAACATCTTTGGGGGATTTCTGGTAGCAGCACAGTGTATAAGAAACTGCTTAATTTCCAGAAACTTAATATTATAAAACAATATATAACAATTTAGGTATTAAATAATGATGTTCCTTCACCCCACCTGATACACTTATCATACATGAATAAAAATATATATAAACAAAAAAAAAACTAAAATAAAATAAAAAATACTCCGGTTCAATAAAACAGAAACAATACAAAACAAAATGTATGTATGAAGAAACTAAGATGAAGCCACATGATTCTTTAAAAAGAGTGAACTATGGCATCAGACTGTCAAGTCTACTATCCTATCTAATAAAAGAGAAACATGGTAATTAGTGTACGACCGCTACCCTTCCCATTGGCTAATCAGGGCGATATGCAAATTAACTGCCGGCCAAGATGGCGGCCGGCAGCCAGGCAGCTTGAAACTAACATGAGGCTTGCTTGCTTCAGTGACGGAGGACTACAACATTCCCCGCCTGCCTTGCAGGCCTCTGAGCTTGCAGTTTGAAACATTGTAACAAATATAGAAGCTAAACAAAACCCCAGAAGCCTGCTTTCAGCCGGCTGGGATCTCAGAGCTGGAGTTGATACAGAGTTTCGATTATAGAACCTAAACAAACCAGATACCTGCTTTCAGCAGCAGAGGCCTCAGAGCTGGAGCCAGAGCTAAAGCTGGCCCAGAATAAAAAAAAAAAAAGAAAAAAAGGAGCAGTTGGGAGCTTCAGCCCTCAGCCCCTCACCCAGACTGGCCAGGCACCCCAGTGGGGACCCCCACCCTGATCCAGGACACCCTTCAGGGCAAACCAGCCAGCCCCCACCCATGCACCAGGCCAATATCCTATATAGTAAAAGGGTAATATGCCTCCCAGCACCAGGATCAGAGGGGCTGTGAGGCCTCCCAGCACCGGGATCAGCATGACAGGGGGCAGTGCCCAAACCCCCTGATCGCCCTGCGGCTCTGTGTGTGACGGGGGCGGGGGGGGGGGCACAACCTCCCTATCCACCCTGCTCTATTCATGACAGGGGAAGGCGCCCCAACCCCCTGATCAGCCCTGCTCTGTGCCTGATAGGGGGGAGCTCCCCAACCCCCTGATCGCCCTGCGGCTCTGTGTGTGACAGGGTGCAGCACCCCAACCCCCTGATCGGCCCTGCTCTGTGTGTGACAGGGTGCGGGGCCCTAACCGCCCCCCAAGGGCCCTGCTCTGTGTCTGACGGGGTAGAGCCATAACCCCCCCATCGGCTCTACCCTGAGTGTGACAGGGTGCGGCGCCCCAACCCCCTGATCCGCCCTGCTCTGTGTGTGACAGGGGGCAGTGCCCTAACTCCCCTATCAGCCCTGCTCTGTGCATGATAGGGGGGAGTTCCCCAACCCCCTGATTGACCTTGCTCTTTGGGTGATAGGTATGGAGCCCCAACCCCACTGATGGGGCCTGCTCTGTGCGTGACAGGGGGCAGCGCCCCAACCCCCTGATTAGCCCTGCTCTGTGCGTGACAGGGTGTGGCACCGCAACCTCCCCATCTACCCTGCCTTGAGTGTGACAGGGGGCGGTGCCCCAACCCCCCAATCAGCCCTACCCTGAGTGTGACTGAGGGTGGCATCGCAACGTCCCGATCCACCCTGCTCTGTGCATGACAGGGGGCGGCGCCCCAACTCCCCAATCAGCCCTGCTCTGAGCCCGACCAGGGGCTGTACCTAGGGATTGGGCCTGCACTCTGCCACCTGGGAGCGGGCCTAAGCCAGCTGGTCATTATCTCCCGAGGGGTTCCAGACTGCGAGAGGGCACAGGCCGGGCTGAGGGACCCCCCTCCCCACTGAGTGCACAAATTTTTGTGCACTGGGCCTCTAGTGATATATAAATGATAACAAAGGCAAAGAGAAAAATTGCTTCAATACATACTAACAAGAATAGTATCTCTGGCCATGCCAGACTGTAGTTTTGCTAGTTCAAAACCTGAGGAGCTTCCTGAGTGAAATCTGAAATTAAGCCCTATAAGTGAAGAGCAAGGAGAGTCTGAAGAAAGGGGCAGTCCACTTGAGACTGGCACATGGCGGTTTTAATCAGCAAGGGAAATCACTCTGAGGCTTGTCTTGAGCAGTGCACAAAGAGAAGTATCTCTGCACCCACCAGCCAGAATCTTGAAAGTGTATATAGAAGCCTTAACTGGATTTAGTCACGTGTACTGTCCAGATGACCTTACCTCACTCTTTCAAGGTTGCATCCTTGAAAACAGTTCCCCCTGTGAGAATGGTGGAAGCAACATATATTCCAAGGACAGGGAAGGGAATGAGGAACCTTCAATTGCCTGGGTCTTGCTCGGGGGTCAACTGATGGTCATGTCTTCTCAGTGACCTCCTCAACCAGGAGTTTCAACATATTGATTATTTATATTTGCTCCCCATGTGGGGTGCAAAGACTCATAACTTTTACTGCCCACATTTAATGAGAACCAGCTTGAATACCACAGTCATTTCTGAGAGAAAAGCCAGTACCACATCCCTAGAGCTAGCATCCTCGCCTAGATCCTCCAAGTGCCTCAGGAGTCAGTCTAATACAAAATGGGCACTCAATAGGCTCCCTTGCTGGGCAGTGAGGGAAGTGTGTCAGCCCACATCTGTCAAACTGCCTTTGCTCCCTGCTGCCACATATCCCTGCCGTAGAAAACTGGTCTTCTGCCATCTCTCTGCCATGAAAGTCATACCTTCCTCAGCTTCATTCTCAGGGATTCTTCTCTGGAGGATACTTGAAAAAGATGACCCTACCCTAATCCTTAATGCTTCATCCTTTCAGTGCTTATCCCCAATAGTCATTTGCCTGAGAAATTCTCTGACTAGAAAAAGTTGGGTCTAATAAAAACTTTAATCACTGTTTCCTGTACCCAGAAATACCACCCAAGGACCTCCTAGTTTTATCTCCAACTTCTGAAATACAAAAAGTTCATTCTGCCCACCCACCCCCCTTTCTCCTTTTCAATAAATTATTCATAGGAGAAGATAACCCTTTTTCATAGTAAGGAAGACCCAGACCTTAAAATATGGAAAGTCCAGTTTATGTTGGGAGTGAAGGTCCTTCTGAGGAATGGTCCTTTTCTTTCTTCCCATGCCCACAATTGTCCACAAATAGTCAGACAATAAATTAATACATAATAATACTATAATACTCTTGTGATAGAAGTATTATAAACAGTTGTAAAACAATTTAAAGTCCCTGGGTTTGGAATAAGTTTGGCAAATTTTGTAACAATAAGTTCAGTGTACTTGAAGCAAAGTGAGCAAAAGGAAATTAGTAGGATAAAATTTTGGAGCAAATGCATGAGTCATATTTGTAGAACCTGGTAGTCATTAGGAAGCAATTTGAATTTCAATTGAGTGTTTTGAGTAGGGGCAGGATGTAATCTCATATTTGAAAAGAGCACTGTTAAGATTGTTATTGTGAAATAAGACAGGGAAAAACTTATGGACAAAAAATGATGCAATACATATATCCCGCATTTGTTTAAGAAACAAGCTTGATCATATTAACCTCCTGTCCCATTTTCCTCACACACAGGTAACTATTATTCTGAATTTGGTGTTTGTAATTTCCATTTCTTTCTACTTTTACGACATTAAATATAAGTGATATTTTTACTATGCATATTATTTGTACAGACATACATCATTTTATTACACTTCATAGGTTTTCTATATAAATTAAAGGCAAGATCCTCCAATAGCAAAGATTACAATTTGCTTAATTGTGACACTTGTTTTATTGTGGTCACCTGGAACTAAGCCTGCAATATCTCCCAGGTATGCTTATACTTGCTCATATTTATTCAACAATCATCAATGTAGAAATGAGTAGCTCTAGTTCATTATTTTGCTGCTACATGTTATCCCATTAATATTACAATCAATGAGCCTGTGGATATTCTTGTATGTCTGTGTATGCACTATATTTGCATATGTAGAACCATCTTTGCATCCGTGGAATAAGTCCCACTTGATCATAGCATATGATCCTTTAAGTGTACTATTGAATTCAGTTTGCTAATATTTTGTTATGGATTTTGCATCCATGTTCATCAGAACTGTTGGCCTGTAACTGTCTCTTCTTGTAGTGCCCTTGTCTGATTTGGGTATTAGAGCAATACAGGCCATGTAAAATGAGTTTGAAAGGGCTCGCTCCTCTTTTATTTTTTGAAAGAGTTTGAGAAGATTTGCTATTCATTTTTCTTCAAATGTTTGGTAGAATTTACCAGCAAAGCCATCTGATCCTGGACTTTTGTTTTTTTTGGGAGGCTTTTTAAATTACTGATTCAATCTCATCACTAGTAATTTGTCTGTTTACATTTTCTATTTCTTCATGATTTTATTTTAGTAGGTTGGTATAGGAATTTATCCATTTCTTCTAGGTTTTTCAATTTGTTGACATATTTCAATTTGTTCATCGTAGTCACTTATGGTGCTTTGTATTTGTGTGGTATCAATTTTAATGTCTGCTTGTTCATTTATAGTTCTATTTATTTGAGTCCTCTTCCTCTTTTTTTTAAAGTAAATCTGGATAAAGGTTTTTCTACTTTTTAAAATATATATATATATATATTGATTTCAGAGAGGAGAGGAGAGTGAGATAGAGATAGAAACATCAATTATGAGAGAGAATCATTGATTGACTGCCTCCTGCATGTCCCACACTGGGGATTGAGCCCACAACCCCAGCATTTGCCCTGACTGGGAATAGAACTATGGCCTCCTGGTTCATAAGGAGGCTCAGCCACTGAGCCATGCTGGCTGGGCTCTACTTTGTTTATCTTTTTAAAAAACAGTTCTTAGTTTATTGATCTTTTCCCATTGTTATTTAAGTTTCCATATCATATATTCCACTCTGCTTTTTGTTATTTCCTTCCTTCTACTTTTTTTGTGCTTAATTTGTTCTTATTTTTCTAGTTCCTTAAGGTATAAAGGTAGGTTGTCTATTTAAAATCTTTCTTCTTCTTAATATACGTACTTATTGCTATAGTAATATTCGCTTAACTGCAGGGGATATGTTCCAAGACCCAGTGGCTGCCTAAAACTCTGACTAGTACCAAATCTATTACATATATAAATTGTTTTTTCCCCCATACATACATACCCATGATAAAGTTTAATTTATAAATTAGGTACAGGGAGGCCAGGGAGAGGTCAAGGGGAGAAAAAAAGGAGACATACATAATACTTTAAACAATAAAGAATTTTGAAAAAATTAGTTACAGAGAGAGATTAGCAATGAGTTATAATGAAATAAAACAATAACAATCATATACTGTATTAAAGTTAGGTGAATATGGTCTCTCAAAATATCTTGTACTATAATCACCCTTCCTCTTGTGATGATGTGACATGATGACAAAATGCCAAACCTACCCCTGAAACTGTGTAATTATCCCTTGTTTGCAGTAAGTGGATTAATAACACTTGTTCCAGGAGATCCCTTGTTGAAGTCTTTGTACAGGCTCAGGGCTTTCTAGTATGCCATGTAGCCATCATTCAGAATACGTTTTCTATCCATGTGTTCTACCTACAAATGTAATACCTTTCCATTTTACCTGGGCAATTATCATGCAATGTGGCCATAACTTTTGCACTTTGAGATATGACAGAAAAATTAGCATGGATTTATTGTTCCTTCTTCACAATTTCACATTTAGAAGATTTATTCATACTGTAGATCTTGGCAACCTCAGCATATGATTCTTTTCTTTTGTTATTAAGTTGAGAACTTTTATCTTTTCATATAAAGGAGACAATGGCTTCTCTTTGGCATGTCTGAACTACAAGCAGGCTTGCGTTTTCAGGCCATTATTAAGGAAAACTAGAGGCCCGGTGCACAAAATTCATGCTCTGGGCCTGGTTGTCCCTCAGCCCACCCTGCACCCTCTCCAATCTGGGACCATCCCTCTCACAATCCAGGACTGCTGGCTCCCAACCGCTCGCCTGCCTGCCTGCCTGATTGCTTCTAACTGCTTCTGCCTGCCAGCCTGATCACCCCCTAACTACTCCCCTGCCAGCCTGATCAATGCCTAACTGCTTCCCTGTTGGCCTGGTTGCCTCCCAACTACTCTTACCTGCTGGCCTGGTTGCCCCTAACTGCCCTCCCCTGCCAGCCTGGTTGCCCCCAACTGCCCTCCTCTGCCAGCCATCTTGTGGTGGCCATCTTTGACCACATGGGGAGGCCTTTGTGCAAGGGCATGATGGTCAATTTGTATATTACCTCTTTATTATATAGGATAAGGGTTATTTGAATAGAAGCACTGAGATATCATGACAATCACTCTGACAATTGAGATAGCTACTAAGAGACTAAGAAGCAGGTAGTATGTACAGTATGGATTTGCTGGACAAAGGGATTATTCCCACCTCTTGCTGGATAGGGTGGGGTGTTGAAAGGTTTCATCATGCTACTCAGAAAGCCACGTAATTTAAAACAGATTGTTTTTATTTCTGTAATTTTTTTAATTTTCAAACTGTGGTTGACTATGAGTAACTGAAACTGTGGATAAAAGGGGACTACTGTACAGGCCTGGCCAGTGTGGCTCAGCAGTTGAGCATCAACCTATAAACCAGGAGGTCATGGTTTGAATCCTGGTCAGGGCAGATGCCTGGGTTTTGGGCTTGATCCCCAGTGTGGAATGTACAAGAGGCAGCCAATCAATGATTCTCTCTCATCATTGATATTTCTATCTTTCTCTCCTTCTCCCTTCCTCTCTGAAATCAATAAAAATATATTTTTTTAATAAAGAGGGGAACTATTGTACAGTAAGTCCTCACTTATGTTATTGATAAATTCTGTGACTTTAAACAAAATAATGTGTAACAAAACCAATTTCACCACAGGCTAATTGACATAAATAAAATTTCAATTCCCATAGCACTTCAACATGATATCAAAATGACATTGAGCAAAACAATGTCATTTGAGAACCTATTGTATAAGCTTTCCTCTTAGAAATGCTTTTGCTACATCTCATAAGCTTTGGCATGTTGCTTTTCTATTTTTCATTTTTCTCAACATTTTTTTTAATTCCTTTTTGATTCTTTCTTTGGCCAATTGGTTGTTAAGTGGTATATTGTTTAATCTCCACATATTTGTGAATTTTTCAGTTTTCCAATTATAATTAATTTCTAGTTTTATACAAAGATGCTTGATATGATTTTAATCTTCTTAGCTTTATTTAGACTTGTTTGTGGCCTAAAATATAATCTACCCTGAGGAATGTTCCATGTATGCTTGACAAGAATGTATATTCAGCTGGCGTTGGATGAAATGTTCTGTAAATGTCTGTTAAGTCCACTTGGTTTTACAGCAGTTAAAGTTCAATGTTTCCTTATTGATTTTCTGCCTACATGATCTATCCATTGTTGAAAGTGGAGTATTGAAATCTACTACCATTATTGTGTCACTGTCTATTTCTCCCTTCAGGTCTGTTAATACCCTTTCCATGTTAAAAGATACTTACAGTTTTAAAGATTACTTTGGGCACAACTGGATAATCCAGGGTAATCTCCCTATTTAAGGTTAATATTTTATCAATCTTAATTCCATCTGTAACTTCAGTTCCCTTTTCCATGTACCCTAACATATTCATAGGTCCCAATAATTAGAACATAAACATTGGAGAAGGGGCATTATTTTGATGATTACATGCATATCTGCAGAGTTTTTTAGAAATACAATTGCTGGAATTAAGAACTTAGCAATCATGATAGCCACAGCTATATAGATCTTAAACAGAGATGTTGCTCTATATCTTTATCAACATTATTGGACATTATTACCTGCAAATTTGATATGTGTAAGATGGGATCTCCTTCTGGTTTTAATTTCATTTCTTAACACTTGTGAAATGAAGCAATGTTTCATAAGTATATTGGACATTTGCTTTTCTGCTTCTATGATTTTCCTGGTAATATCTTTTAACCATTTTTTCTCTTCTGAGTAAAATTTTCTTATTGATTTGTAGACGTTATTTCTATATTCAAATTTCTGGGAAATTAAACTTCACTGGATTTATCAGTGCTCCTGAGAAAAAATTCCAGTCCCCTTTGACATGGAAATGTATATGATGTGATGATAGGGAATGTTTGCTTTCACTTCCTCCAGAAATATCTTACTCTTCACATACCTTGAGAATTTCATTCGTTTCTTTAGTTAATTGCTCAGATGCAAAAGGATAATAAACATCCTCCTCTCTCTCTAAGTGGGCCAAATGATAACATCTTGGTCTAGACTCCTAGATTAAACCTCCAATGGGCCAGGAGGACTGAAGCACTATCTCCTTAGGTAGGTACATATATATTTTTCATGATGGGATAAGTCCTAGAGTTTAGAGAAAACTCCAGTGTCTTAAAGAAACACGTTGAGTTATCTAATTCCTGGGGAGATGTTATTTACATACAAAATTGCTGGAACAAGGAGGAGAACTTTTTAAGAGGAAAGGGGACAACTGTTACCTTCACCTTTATAAGCAGAGAAGAATCATTTTATTTTTTTCATTTTCATCTATGGGATGTCTGGTTATTTGCATAGTGTAATTGACTTGGCTTTCATCATATTGCCCTAGCCATAAGGACTAAGGGAAAGACAATGAAAACATTTATTATTTCCTGTGAGATGTTTCATAAGAAATCTATCTTTTATCCAGACCCTGGTATATGTGCATTCACCATAAAATTAATAAAAATAAATATTAAAAACAATAAAAATTCTATTACCAACACTTTTCTCTATAACTGCTTCATGTTTGAATCCAAATCAAAATTTAAAGGAAGGATATAACTGACAAGAAGAAGATATCTATCCTCGCTAACCCATCTTGTTTTCCAAAAATGATTTCCTAGCACTCCTCCATTGAAGGGGAAAATGTAAGAGATTTAGACATGTTGTCCTAACTGACTTCCACTGGGAGACAGACTGGATAAAGCAAGCTCTTCAAAGTTGGGATTTAAAGCCAAAGATAAAGTCAGTAGAGTCCACACCGTAGAAAGTAGGAGCATGAGTAGAACATCATCCAGACAATGGACATGAGGGATACCTATTAGTAAGTAGTGGCATCCATCCACAAAGACTAGAGTATGGAGCAGAAGTCATGATCCCTCAAAAGATTGGATATTTTTTGAGAAAGTATTGACCACCCTTCTTAGGTGAACAGGAGCTAAGCACTTCAATTTGGCCTCCATCATCAGGAACAAAGGCGGGTGGGGGGTGGAGGACATGTGGCAGGTTATTTTTAAAGCATGTTGGAGGATAGATGAAATGAAGACATCATCCTGCCTGGGTTGAGCAGTCAAAAAACAGAGATGGACATATATATATTAAATATCAAATGTGGTGGGATGGTTAGAGAACAAAACCAAAATCGCAAATGGAGGGTCTACAGCAGAACCAGACAGGATAGAACAAGGTTTTAGGAAGTACAACTGGGATTTAATAGAGGGAAAAGTAAGTTGGAAGTTGGAGTAGGGGGCTATATTGAGCACCTTGCACTGTAAAGTAGCTGTGAATAGAGCTGAGAGGGGGAGCAATGCAAGACGGAATTCCTAGAGAAAGTGGAAAATTAATATGGAGTCAATTATGGGAGAAGTTGCAGAGATTCAGCTACTAAAATTACAGAATAGCCTGAGCAATTGCTATATTAGGCTAAAGCAAAAAATTCATTTTTTTCTCCATAAGTACTTATAGTAATACTAAGCAGAGATTAAAACTAGTCACTTATACCACACCCAGGGACTCTATGCAAAATAATTTCTGTTTTTATGTAGATGTCTCAAAATAAGAGGAATTTCTTTTAAAATGGAGAAATTTTGGAGTACTAGTTTGCAAATCCTCTTATTTTGTAAATTGGGAAGAGTTTCTTAAAGATGAACATCTCTGATGCATATGGTTTCTACACAGCAAATTATATTTAGAAAATATGTTTGCCACAAGATTGAACATAAAAGTGTCTGTAATTATCGACACTAACTTGGAAAAATAAGGGCTGTGCCCAGACTTGAAAATCCAGGAGAGTTTGTATGAGTTTTAATTATCTTTTTAGTATGGAATAATACTGTCTTATTGAGGATGGTTTACAACCATTTTCAAAATGTTGTTTCCTAATTTTAAAGTAATTTTTTTCTTTTAAATATGTGTTAACACTGAAATTGTAAAGCTAAATGATCAAATTTAAAAAGAACCAAAATAGCCAAAGTAACAAAGGAGTTATGTTTGCCTTCTTTTACTTCTGTTATAGAGAAAGAGAAGATAATTCATAAAGATCATCTGAAATGAAGCCATTGAGAAGATGACAATTAAATGAAAGCATCTGAAATACATCTGGCAGTTCATTAAATATAGTATCTTGTCTCAAGTCAAAGGCATACACATGATGCTGTCGAGTGGTTCTTGAAATGTGGATGCTGCAACTGAGGAACTGAATTTTAATTTTACTCAATTATAATTTAAATATCTACATATTGGGCTGCATAGCCTGAGAAAATGTAAAAGTTCACATTGAAATAAAGAGAAGAAACATGTTGTTTTCTTCATTTAGAACTTCATTTAAAGGCTGAGGGACTGCCTGGCCCATGTACTCAGTGGTTGCGCGCTGGTCCATGAACCAAGAGGCTACCAGTTCCATTTCAGTCAGGGCACATGCCCTGGTTGCAGGCTTGATCCCCAGTAGGGGGTGTGCAGGAGGCAGCCAATCAATGATTCTCTCATCATTCATGTTTCTATCTCTCTGTCCCCCTCTCTTCCTCTCTGAAATCAATAAAAATATTTTTTTCAAAAAGGAGCTGAGGGAAAAAAATTTTTAAAAGCATCTTACACATATTTAAAACTGAAAACAAAATGAAATTAGTAGAAGGAGTAGTTTAAGTCAAACATTCATGTCAAAAGGTGAGCATTCTGCTATATGTTCATGTTCATGGAATATAACATTTTATAGGAGAGTTGTCAGTCTGAAAGCAAAAGAGAATATAAAATTTTGTAGATATGAGATATTAATACTAACGCAATTACATTGTTTGGGGAAAAAGTAAATAGATTTTGTGAACCACTACCTACTAATCCTCGACTTGCTTTGAATTGAATAAGAAAATATAGGTAAATTATGGTTTAAATGGTTCTAAACTTACAAATTGCCCATTTGAAGCCTTGAGAAGTTCTCCTGTATTTCTTAGTATGTTCCTCAAGGTGAACAGGACTTCAATCTTACTGGAAACTATTATTTTTATTTAGGCAACAGCTCTTTATTTTTTTACTATATGCAGACCTTTGTACCAGGTAGAGATGGAAATTACCAACACACACACACACACACACACACACACACACAATTATAACAATAACAACAACTAGAAGATATGAAGCATTAATCCTAAGAATGATTTAAAATCTAAGTAGGAAGACAAAATAAGCATGTGTCAAATGTTTGCTGAACTCCTAAAGCACAACGTCCAAAATAAGGGCATGATAGAGCTATAGTCAGAGGAGACACAACAGAGCGCTTGAAAAACAAGGTACCGGGATGTGACAGAGAACACCGGGTCTCTTAAAGCCTCAATGCAAGTATACTTCTGTATGAATCCAAATGCCTATGAAACAGTCTCTCCTCCATAACTTATCTTTCTACAATCTGCCTTTTACCTAAACCTGATAAGGTGAAATCCTGATGAGAATTGAAGTGAGAAATAGGGTGGATTGTTACTGTTCCTCTATCTCTTTCTCTTTTGTTCTGTTTTCCCACTTCAAGCACAAGTAGCCAAGGTTATGTTAGGATTATAATGCCTTTCACTGAGCCCTCTGCCTGATTATCTGTCACTGAAACTTTGTCTGAGGTTTGACTATAAAAACCTGTTATTACTAGGTTGAACTTTCCAAATTTCCAATATTCAATTTTTTTTTTACCTACAAATATGTCAATTTCAAATGTTCCAACTTATAATATCGGTAGGTGCAATTCAAAGGGTCTTATTTTAATAACTAGAGGCCCGGTGCATTAAATTTGTGCACTGGGCGGGGGGTGTTGTCCCTCAGCCCAGCCTGCACCCTCTCCAATCTTGGACATCCCTCTCAAAATCTGGGACTGCTGGCTCCCAATTGCTCACCAGCCTGCCTGTCTGAATGCCCCTAACTGCTTCTGCCTGGCAGCCTGATCACCCCCTAATGGTTAGGGCCTAAACACTCCCTTGCCAGCCTGATCGACACCTAACTGCTCCCCTGCTGGCCCTATTACCCCCAACTGCCCTCCCCTGCAGGCCCGATCATCCCTAACTGCCCTCCCCTGAAGGCCCAGTCACTCCCAACTGCCCTCCCCTGCAGGCCTGATCACCCACAACTTCCCTCCCCTGCTGGCCATCTTGTGGCAGCAATCTTGTGACAACAGGAGTGCAGCCATCTTGTGATGATATGGGCGTGGCCATCTTGTGACCACATGGGAGTGACCATATTGTGCAAGGGTGTGATGGTCAATTTGCATATTATCTCTTTATTATATAGGATAATAATAATTATAAAATTAATTCTATACATTATTACTTCAAACAATGTATTGGTATAAAAACAGTCCAGCCCTAACTGGTTTGGCTCAGTGGATAGAGCGTTGGCCTGTGGACTGAAGGGTTCCAGGTTCGATTCCGGTCAAGGGCATGTACCTTGGTTGAGGGCACATACACAGTAGGGGGCGTGCAAGAGGCAGCTGATTGATGTTTCTCTCATCGATGTTTCTAACTCTCTATCCCTCTCCTCTCCTTTCTGTAAAAAATCAATAATATATATATATTTTTTTAAAATATATTTCTTTATTGATTTCAGAGAAGAAGGGAGAAGGAGAGAGAGATAGAAACATCAATGATGAGAGAAAATCACTGATCAGCTGCCTTCTGCACCCCCCCCCCCCCCCCGGGGATCAAGCACTCAACCCAGGCATGTGCCCTTGGCTGGAATCGAACCCCGGGACCCTTCAATCCACAGGCCGATGCTCTATCCACTGAGCCAAGCCAGCTAGGGCTCAATAAAATATATTTAAAAATAAAAAATAAAAATAAAAACAGTCCATTTTATTTTTGTATAACACAGTTTTAAAACTTTTCATTTGAAAATTTTTATTACTGAAAATAGAAAACATCCAGACATATTCTCAATTTCTTATCTTAGTCCTATATTTATTTGTTTGTCTTAAAGCTTTAAATTGCCCCCTTCACAAAATAAAAGATTTCTATGTCATTAAAAATAAAACTGAGTAGCCTATTTGGAACTTTATCTTTCTTAACTGGATCATCCACTCATTAGCAATCTTTTTCTTAATGCTGTCATATAATGTAAAGTATTACAAAATTAAATGAGGTAATTTTATTTAATTTAAAAATGTAGCCCAGTTGCCGTGGCTCAGTGGTTGAGCGTCAACCTATGAACCAGAAGGTCAGGGTTCGATTCCCAGTCAGGGCACACGCCTGGGTTAAGGACTTGATCCCCAGTCGGGGGTGTGCAGGAGGCAGACGATCAATGACTCTCTCATCGTTGATGTTTCTATCTTGCTCTCTCTCTCCCTTCTCTGAAGTCAATAAAAATATATTTTAAAAAAAAGAAACACAGAGAAAACCATTTAGGCTAAGCAGTATTGTTATAAATATTTAATGAGTGACAATGCATATATCAATAATATTTATGGATCTTCAGAATATATTAAATGACAAAAGGAAGGTACAGAGAGTATATGTTTGATATATTTTGTGAAAGAAAGAAGAGAAAATAAAAATAACTCTATAAAAGCACTTAGCAACATACAAAATCAACTAATAAAAATGATAAAAAGGCCCTAACAGGTTTGGCTCAGTGGATAGAGCTTCAGCCTGCAGACTCAGGGGTCCCAGGTTCGATTCCGGCCAAGGGCATGTACTCTGGTTTCAGACACATACCCAGTAGGGAGTGTGCAGGAGGCAGCTGATCAATGTTTCTCTCTCATTGATATGTCTAACTCTCTATCCCTCTCCCTTCCTCTCTGTAAAAAATCAATAAAATATATTTTTTAAAATAATTATAAAAAGGATGAAAGCAGGAGTGGGAGCAAGAATAATAGCTATGAATATATATTTTAATATTGTTTTGATTTTTAAACTATGTGAATGTGCTACCTATTAAAAAATTAAATTAAGCATTAGAAAGATATAAATAGGAACCAATTTGCCATTTTATTGGTTTCAGTATCAGAGAATAGCTATAACAAAGATGCCTGGTTTTAACTGTAGCAGCTCAGGAAAGAAATTCTCAAAAAAATTTAGGTAAAATTAATTACCTACTATTTAGCATAGTGGTTCTAAAACTTTATTGTGCATACCGTCTCCTAGATACTTTGCTAAAAATCTATATTCTCGGGACCTGACCCAGACTACAAATTAATATGTTTGAAGTGGGGTTATGAATTTGCACTTTAACAACCCTAAGTAATTGTCATGCAGAATGCATTGAACCTACAATCTAATATGTTAAAATAGTTATTCTATTACATCACTAACAGATTTTCAAATATGGTAAATAAAATATTAGTTTAATATCTGAAAATAGTAATTTCCTAAGAAGAATTTTTTGTTTTTCAAATTTGATATGATTTTATTGTCTTCATTAGCAAATTTTAAAATTTAGTATTTGCTGGTCCAAAATCTTTCTTTATAGTTAATATTTACTAATAAATTTATATAATAAACCATAAGAAGATAGTAGGAACATTATAGATTCATCATTTAAATAAAAGGAAAGGCTCCATACCAATTATACAATAAATTTTAAACTTTTAAAATAGAGTTGTAGATATTGTTAATCATTGTACCTATCCATCTTCTGAACCTCATTTCTATGTTTGGAAAATTCTTCACGTTATGAGTTTTGTTGAAAGGCAGAAACTACCTTTCAATACAGAAGCTGGATACACTCTTAAAAAAACATCATTTAGATCTGTAAGCAGGCTTCGCTCACATTCAGGGACACACAAATGAGGAACTGCATTCCTGCTGGGGTAACCTCCAGGACGTGTTCTCTGGCCCTACAAAGAGAGACTGTGAGCTGTCCAATATCTCTTTAATATACTCCCTTTTCTGCTCAAAATAAATCATAAATGTTTCGTTCTACTTTTTTGTTTGTTTAAAGTATTACAAATAGTAGTACATATGTGTCCTTTGGTTCTATTTTTTATTATTTATAAAAACCCTGACTAATCCATGTGAGTTTAGATTTGAAAAATCAATGGAAATGTCACAAAAGAGAAATAAGGCTTAATAGCAGTTCATGCAAGGAAAAACCAAATAGATATAGTTGATTATTATTTTTTTACAACTTAACATAAATCAAGAATTCTATGCACTTGCCCCAAAATACCCATACAAACTTGGGAAGGGAAGCAATATTGAAAGGATAAAGATTGGAATAAGAGTAAATACAGTAGGCCAGACCGGTTTGGCTCAGTGGATGGAGCGTCGTCCTGCGGACTGAGGGGTCCCAGGTTCGATTCCGGTCAGGGCCATGTGCCTTGGTTGCGGGCATATCCCCAGTGGGAGATGTGCGGGAGGCGGCTGGTCGGTGTTTCTCTCTCATCGATGTTTCTGACTCTCTATCCCTCTCCCTTCCTTTCTCTTGGAAAATCAATAAAATATATATATATTTTTTTTTTAAAAAAGAGTAAATACAGTAATTCTGACTCTATAGCTCTGCCCTGGCCCATACCATTTGGTTCCCATTCATAGGACTTGGGCCCCACATTTATAAATGAGTGTTTTCAGAGGGAGGTTTGAAAATCATACCATAAAAACTGCCAAAACAAAGAGATATTTGCCAGTATAGAGACAAAATTTGATAAAAGAACACCGTCTTTCAATAATCCAAAAGTTTTCCTGTGAGGAAAAAAAAAATTAGAAATGTTCACTGGTACAATGGTCAGGATTTGCACAGATTATTATTTCATACTGGGGCTTACTTAACAATTAAAGCTACATAAAGAAAGAAATAGCCCAGCTGGCATGTCTCAGTGATTGAGCGTAGACCTATAAACCAGGAAATCAAGGTTCGTTCAGAGGATATATGTTTCCATACAATAAAATTTACTCTATGAACCAAAACCTAGCTTTGTCTAGTTTATATTGTCTATTTCATCAGATGATATTATGTTATACTTTTCACTCACAGACTCTTGCCACAACACTGGAAATGAAAAATAAGTTCCTACAGCACTTGAAGCTAGGAGAAATGTTTCGCAATCTGTCATTGTCAGCACAAAATGACAAATTCGGTCCACACAGACATTCCTAAATTTTCAGGAAGAAGTAGAGGGATTCTGAAATAGTCATGTAGAGTGTAGCTGTGGAGGACCATAAAATGGTGCATGAGATTTCAGTGGAGGAAACAGCATCATCTACACTAATAAAAGAGGAAAATGGTAATTGGTGTACGGCGATACCTTTTTCATTGGCTAATCAGGGCTATATGCAAATTAACTGCCAACAAGATGGCGGCTAATTTGCATATGTAGGCACAATGCAGGGAGGCGAAAGGGAAAGCAGGAAGAAGCCCCCTGCCACTGACAGTGATTGGAAACCCAGGGGGGAGCTAAGAGCTGGGGGGCAGGGCAAAGGCGGCCCTGGGGCCACCTTTGCCCTGCCCCCCAGCCATGATGGGAGAATCAGGCGCCTTTGCCTCCCTGGCCAGTGATAGCAGGAAGTAGGGGTGGAGCCAGCGATGGGAGCTGGGCACGGTCAAAGCTGGCAGTCCCAGGAGCTAGGGGTCCCTTGCCTGGGCCTAAAGCGAAGCCCACGATCGCGGCGTCCCCTGCTGCCACTGCAGGTCCCCGCTGCCCAGGCTGGACGCCTAGGCCAGAGGCGTTAGGCCTGGGCAGGGGCGGAGCCTGCAACCGCGGGGAGCTGGGGGTCCCCTGCCCAGGCCTGACACCTCTGCCGGAGGCCTCAGGCCTGGTCAAGGGGCCGATCCAGTGATTGGTGATTGGAGGGTGATGAGGGTCAACTCCTCTGGCCGAGGCATCAGGCCTGGGTGGGGAGCAGAGCCGGGGATTGGGGGGATATGATGGTCCCCTTGCCCAGGCCTGAAGCCTGGGTCAGAGGCGTCAGGCTTGGGCGGGGGGTGGAGCAAGCGATCAGAGGGAGATGGGGGTCCCCTGCCCAGGCATGATTCCTGGGCCAGAGGCCTCAGGCCTGGGCGGGGGCCAGAGCCAGTGATCGGGGGGAGATGGGGGTCCCCTGTCCAAGCCTGACACCTCTGGCCGAGGCATCAGGCCTGGGCAAGGGGCCGATCAGGCGATCAGAGGGTGATGGGGGTCAACGCCTGAGGGCTCCCAGTATGTGAGAGGGGGCAGGCTGGGCTGAGGGACACTCCCCCCCCCACACACACACCCAGTGCACGAATTTCGTTCACCAGGCCCCTAGTTGTATATAACAAGATGGGCGGGAGTTAAGAGTAGTAGGCTTCCAGCCAATGGAGAGGACATTTGAAAAATTATGCTAGCATTGCCAGCAGCAGAGAAATTACCCTTCATCCAGTTGGCCCGTGTCCCATGGTAAAAAATGTTAGTGGATTCTGATGAATGCACCAACGTAACCTGTAATCCTTTAGTGGAATCTGAAACCAAGAATTGTATGAAGCTTGCATTCAGGCTGTGGGAGACAGTTAACATCGCTACAGTCCTTTTGTGTCAAAATAAATGTATTTAATGGACTGGAAATGGCTTTCTGTAATTAGCACATTTAGACAGGATATACTCATTGAATCAAATTATATGCCACCCAGGTTTTTGGTGTATGTTTAGCCATGTTTGTTAAATAAACTTTGGTATTGTATCAAAGAGAAAAAAAAAAAGAAGAAGAAGAAAGAAAAAAAAAAAATCATGGCTGGCTGACTCACAAAACAGAAACCTGAAAATGAGAAGTAGAAAATACAGGAGGAATGGTCAGAAGCCAGCAGCACTCATTGAGAATCCCATTAAAATGTTGGAATCTGCTTGTCAGTAAAGGGGTAACATGGGGCTCCAAATATCAACCTTAAGATCGGTGACCTGGGTTTTGTCATCTGGGAATATGAAATCCAAAGTCCTGAGAGGGCCAGAGATTTAAAACTAGGCTTAATTGTTATATGCTTAAATCAAAGGGTGTTGATAGGATAAACCTTCAGAGTCATAGACATCTGTGGATTCAGGAATGAGCCCAAAATTCTTACCTGCTCTTATGCAATCTTTTGATGAGCTCATGTAGTTTAATGACTTAAATACTATTGCTGTATTTATGACTCATATAATTAAATGTGTCTCAAAGCTTTACAGGACCTCTTAACTCCAGATTCCCCTTGAGTATTTATTATATATCTCAAATTCAACATGTCCAAAACTCCCAATTTCCATCCATACATTTCCATATATTAATTCAAATAAGAGTGAGGTTTTTCTCCCTTCCTCCCCCCAAAACCCCAGTATAAAGATTTCTATGGCTTTCCATCAGTGGCAGCTCAAAATTTTCTACAAAGACATCCTTTAGAGGAGTAATCTGATTGGAAAGGGGAGTTTGACTAGAGTATTTTGGGAAAATGTTTTAGAGGCATTGGCATTGCAAGCAAACACTTCCACTCAAATTGTATATTTACTTAATTGAAGAAGATTGGGTGTGATGTTGAACTGCCCCCACTTGCACCTTGCAGCTGTCACTTGGCATACTTGAGTGGCCTCCCATTGAAATTAAAATGAATGACATATTACATTATATCATTTCCGGGGTATTACATGAGCTGGCTCTGCTTCAATTTCTGATGTCATTGTGAACCGCTGTGTATAGTTTCCTATCACTTTGCCAATTACATTCCCGACACAGTACATGTCTTGCTTGAACTAGACTTGGACTTTTCTCTGTTTTTTTTAATACTCCAGGCACATTCCTGACTTAAGACCTTTCCACAGGCTGTTCTGATTGAATTGGTTTTTCTTCCACTTTTTAAATAAATTTCTGCCTTGTTATTTAAGTATAGTTCATGTCACCTTTTTTGCAGAAAATGTTCTTTAATTATCTAATTTGTACTATTTCCTCTCCCACATCTAATATTCTTCCTTGTATTTTTTTTTTTATCATATTGCCTTTTGTTCATCTGAGCAGTTATTTACTTTTGTGTTGACTATTGAACTTTTGCATTCCACTACCAGGATATGAACTCTAAGGACAAAGGGATCCAATCTATCTTGTTCAACATTTTAGACCTCCAAAATTAGAACAATCAATAGTGAGTGTTCAAATGTGTAGAAAGGCTAGAAAAAAAATGAAAGTAAATAAATATCCAAAAGGATTGGCTCAATTCAATTTTAAACATTAATAAAGATTTCTTATAATGTTAATAACATTTTATTAAAAAAAAGAGATGATAATGGTAACATTTTAGTGTCAGAAACACATTGATCTATGTTAAACAGATAGGTAACTGCTAATAGTTATTTACTTGGTGATAGGGTGTTCATGACTTGAACATCTTTTCTGTATATAAATCACACAATGTAATGATTTCCTGCAAATCATTGCTGTTGGATCTTTGTATGTTGGCTTAATTTCTCATTGGTAGATATTATAAATTAATTCTCCTTTGATATTAATTTCTAGTTACTAACAGATAAGGGTTTTTTTCCTCTCATACTTTGCCAATAAGTTAAAATACATTTATTTTTGTCAAGGAAAATAAGCAATAATTTCTCTGTAAAGAGAACTTATGCTAAAATTTTCCACTAATATTTTCATAAAATTGTGTTTTATATACTAGGTTTTCTCAAAATAGGAGCAATCATTACCATATATTTTATTTTGAAAAATGAATAGATACAGATGATTCCAGGAAACATAGGTTAATATATATATATATATTATATATATATATATAATATATATATATAATATATATAATATATATAATATATAATATATAGTATATAGTATATAATATATAATATATAATATATAATATATAATATATAATATATAATATATAATATATAATATATAATATATAATATATAATATATAATATATAATATATAATATATAATAAATATATAAATATTTAAAATTGTCTGAGACTTATACAAATAGAAATATTCTTTCAAAGGGAATCAAATTCAATAGGTTTCCAAAGTAGGACTTCATTATTGCCTTCACATGGGCTTTTGTTAAGAGTCTCACTGGAAAATACATAGACATTAAAAGAGCCTAAGCTATAAAAGAATCCATTTAGATCATTTTGAACATCATGCTAGATGTTATCAGACATTTATTAAGTGATTCATATTGACACTCAGGAGATCAGATTTATTTATTTTAAATAATAAAAATGAAACTTTCCATTAAATTTGATGCCATACAAGAAATTAAAAATTCAATGTTCTTAATTGAACAAGTTCCAATTGAACTACAGCTTCTTGTAGAAATATTTATAAAATTGCCAGTTTGTGTCAGTAAGTTGCATGAAAAACATGAAGTAAATTTTCAGAGAAAGCAACTTTTCTTAAAGACATATCTTTTTTGTAGTTGTTAATCCTCACCTGAAGAAATTTTTTCCATTGATTTTTAGAGAGTGTGGAAGGGAGGGAGGGAGGAAAAGGGAGGGAGGGAGGGAGGAAGAGAGAGAGAGAGAGAGAGAGAGAGAGAGAGAGAGAGAGAGAGAGAGAGAAAATAGACCTGAGAGAGACACATGGATTGGTTGCCTCCCACCCTCACTAACCAGAGGCTGGGGATTGAACCTACAACTTGGGTACCTGCTCTTGATAAGGAATCAAACCTGAGACCCTTTGGTGTACTGGCCAACACTCCAAGCACTGAGCACAACGGCCAGGGCAAAGCCAAATTCTTAATATTCTATTTATCATATTTACATTTCTTAAAATTCAACCCTGAGGAGCTATGGATTAATAAGTTATAGCTATATATGTTTAATAACTATTAAGTTAATTAAATTTTTAAGTTAGAGTTTGCATTAAGTTAATTTAATTTTATAAACATTAGGAAACCTTAATACTAGAGTTATTTTACAAAACTCAAGTTCCTGAGGGGTGTTTCTTTTGATTCTTTATCAAATAATTGATAAACACTGATCATTATAGACTGATAATATATTAGGTGAGCCCCGGGCTTATTTAAGTACACTGTATTGGGAAATGACAGCCTTCATCTTCTCAATTGTCATTTAAAGAAAAATGTAAAAAATGTCATAAATTGAATAAACTATTTACATAATGCTTGTTTTCTACTGTCTTCTCTCTTTGAAAGATGATAAAACTCATGGGCTTGAAATTTAGAAAATCTGAACTCTAATCCCAGAATCCCCTTTTAATAGATTACTGGGAATCAATAACTTGAGCTTTCTTTGCCTTCCTCTTTTTACCTATAAAATTGTGAGAGCCACATCTGTCCTTCCTAACACACAGACTCCTTTGTGATAAAATTATTTTAACTGTCAAATCAGTACTTGTAAGTGATTAAAGAAGGTATGGGCATAATTCATGAAGAATTTCCTGTTTAGCCCTGGCTGGTTTCGCTCTGTGGATAGAGCGTCGGCCTGCAGACTGAAACGTCCCGGATTCGATTCCAGTCAAGGGCCATGCCTGAGTTGAGGGCTCGATCCCCAGTAGGGGGTGTCCAGGAGGCAGCTGATCAATGATTCTCTCTCATCATTGATGTTTCTATCTCTCTCCCCCTCTCCCTTCCTCTCTGAAACCAATAAAAACATATATTTTTTTAAAAAAGAATGTCCTGTTGTTTTCTATGATAAAAAGGACAAGAAAATCTGGGATAGGGGTTCAGTGTTTATCTACTTCTATTAAGGATAAAGAGAATAATGGTATGTGTGTATGTCTTATTGGAAAAGAGTGGATAGATTCTATTTTTTATTCAATTACAGTTTACATTCAATATTATTTTGTATTAATTTCAGGTGTACAGCATAGTGGTTAGACAGTCATATACTTTATAATGTGTTTCCCCAATATTTCCAATACCCAACTCCCACCATACATAGTTATTACAATATTATTGACTATAATGCTGTACTTTATATCTCCATGACTACTTGGTAACTACCAATTTATATTTCTTAATTCCTTTACTTCTTTCACCCAGTCTCTAATGCCCTCTTCCCCACAACCACAGTCTGCTCTCTGTATCTATGAGTCTGTTTCTGTTTTGGTTTTTTTCATTTATATTGTTCTTTAGATTTTACAAGTAAGTGAAAGCATATGGTATTTGTCTTTCCCTCACTGAATTATTTCACTTAGCATAATACGCTCTAGGTCAGTGAGAGCGAACCTTTTGAGCTCAGCATGTCAGCATTTTGAAAAACCCTAACTTAACTCTGGTGCCGTGTCACATATAGAAATTTTTTGATGTTTGCAACCACAGTAAAACAAAGACTTATATTTTTGATATTTATTTTATATATTTAAATGCCATTTAACAAAGAAAAATCAAGCAAAAAATGTGTTCGCGTGTCACCTCTGACACGCGTGTCATAGGTTCGCCATCACTGCCCTAGGTTCATCGTGCTGTTGCAATTGATGAGATTTCTTTTTCATTATTTTTTTATGGCTGAGTAATGCCGACTGTGCATTTTGGAACAAAATAGCCACACATGAAAATTTTAAAACAATGCAAAAATGTTCCAAAAACACTCTTTAGAACATGAAAGCTAACAATATAGTTAGCTCTTTCATGTTCTGCTGATAAGTAGCAACAGACTGACAGCTGTCTCCTCAATGGCAAAAAGGAAGTGAAAAGATTGTGGACTGTCTTATCCATATGCTGAAACCAAACATTTTCTATCTGAAACAATTTCCTTTTAGAATATGACCCGACATACAGTCATTTTCAAACAAACCAAAAATGAAAGAATTCACTACTAGAAGACTGATACTAAAGAAAATACGACCTGGATACCAAAGGTAATACTAACAGATGACAAGTTAGTGATGCAAGAAAAAACAGAGATCACAGAAACTAATAAATATGTGAAAAAAGTAAGTTAAGATTGGCTTATCAACTAATAACAGATGTAACAATAACATTCCATGCCATGTAAAATATATAGTGTGGTACTGGCCCAGGGAAACAGATCAATAGGAGAGAGGACCCAGTAACAGAACCAGTGATGTAGAAGCAAACGCTTGGGATACAAACCATGGCTTTGTGTAGCAGTGTAACAATAAACACTCCTCCAACAATTGAGTATTCTTGTGGAAAAATTAAACTGGACCCTACTTCACACTATTGATATTCATAGAACTAAACGTTGAAGGGAAAACAATAAACAATAGAGCTTCTCAAAAGATAAAGGGAAATATCTTCATGATATTAGGGAAGAGAAATATTTCTCATACAGGACAAAAATTAAATAATAATAAGGAAAATATTTATAAGTTGGATTACATTAAAATTAAGAACTACTACTTACCAAAGGCATCATTTGGGATGGGAAAATGCAATGTTAACAGCATGTGTAATTGACAAGCAGCTTGTATCTGTTAATTATATAGACTTAAAATAAATTGGAAAATCATTGGCATATATAGGCAATAAGTAAAGTTGTAGGCATTAACAAGATTATTAAAGAGCATAGGACGAAATATGAAAAGATGGCCTAGCATGAAGCCATAAGAAACTCCAACACCTAATTGTTTGTAGAAGAGGATGATCTTACAAGAAGATTGAAAATGACTGGGCAAAAAGTTGGAGGGAAAACAGGAGAGTGTAGTGTAATGGAAGCCAGGAGAGAGTTTTCAAGTATCACATGCTAATGAGATAACAAATGAAACAACTGAACAGCGTCTACTGGATTTAGAAAATGAAAGGCATCAAGGAGTTGTTTCAGCTAAGGGGAGGTCGGATAAGCATGGAGGTGAGGAATATCAGCGGTGAGGTGATGAAGGTAGTGAAGATGATAGTACAAATAACTACTTGAAAGAGTTGCATTGCTCCCTGGCCAGTGTGACTCAGCTGCAATAAAAGGTGGTGGGTTTGATTCCTGGTCAGGGCACATACCCAGTTTGAAGGTTTGATCCCTGGGTTTGGGCACAAATGAGAGGCAACCAATCAATATTTCTCTCTCTCTTTCTCCTTTCCTCTCTCTAAGGGTTGCATTGTAAAATGATTAAGAAGTACGTAGAGAAAACTGCAGAATTTAATCAGTGTTTACCTGTGATCAGTTCCTGTTTTAAATGGTAAGGATTCGATAATCAAACTAGAGGCCCGGTGCACAAAATTTGTTCATTGGTGGGGGACGGGGGGGGGGGGGGAGGGGTGCGTCCCTCAGCCCGGCCTGCGCCCATTTGCAGTCCAGGACCCCTTGGGTGTGGGATGTCCACCTGTTGACTTAGGACCACTCCCTGGGGGATCAGGCCTGAGCTTGCAGTCAGACATCCTTCTGGCAGCCAGGGAGCCCTCGGCGGATGTCCGACTAAAGGCTTAGGCCCCCAAGGGTCAGGCCTAAACTGTTAGTTGGACATTCTTAGTGCTGCCATGGAGGGGGGAGGGGCTCCTGCCACCACCTCCGCACTGGCCAGCCATGAGCCAGCTTCAGGCTGAGTGGCACTACTCCTCGGTCTGACCTTAACCCTAGAGATTAGTACTTCATTTTACAACTTTTTCTCGGTTTATAGGCAGCAGCAAACTCAGACCACACAGTCGGGTGTGCGAGAAATGTTGCTTTCTTTATTGTTTAGTAACCAAACCTAACTTCAGCTTCAGCCCCCATTCTGCCAAGTGAAAAAACAAAAACAAAATATTATTTAACTTAGATTCCCCACCCCCTTCTCTGGAGCTGTGCTTCGTGTCAGACAGTTTATATCTCAGGCGGAGGTGCCAAAGAACTGAGCAGGGTTAAGAACATCTGGACTTCAGTCTTCTGTCTGGGCCGGCCCCCACCCAGCTGCCCTTGACCCTCACCCCAGAGCTCACGTCCATGCTGATCCCTGGTATATTCTCCTCATCTGGGCCTTGAGGCCTCTGGAGTCCAATTTGCTCTCTCCCTCCCTCCCTGCCACCTTCTCTCTCACACAAAGAGCTATTGGGTTTTCTGGGGTGAGGTCCTCTGACACCTCCTCAGCCCCGTTGCATGGACACCATCTTGGTGCCTGGGTCATGGCCACAAAGCTCTGTGGCTGCTCTCAGACCCTCCGTCTCCTGCTGCCTTAGGGAGTGACTCAGCGGGAGGGGAGGGTCACAGTCCTTTTTACATGGCCGCCAACAAACACTCAGCGTTCCTTCCCTCTAGTTCTCCTTCTCCTCACCCCAGTCCAGGCACGTCTATGTGCAGAACAGGGGAGGGTGGGAGGCAGGGGTGTCTCTGACCCAGCACACAGGCTTCCAGATCCACTGCTCCCCCAGGAGGGCTTCCACGCCCTGGACCGTGACACCCAGAACCTGCCCCCTCTCAGCTGCAGGTCTTTGCCCGCAGTGGTCAAGTCTGTTTAGAGCAGTGGTTCTCAACCTTGGCTGCACATTAGAATCACCTGGGAATCTTTTTAAAATCCTGATTGCTGGGCCTCATCCTCCAGAAATTCTGTTTCTTTGTTACTAACGTTGTGGCCCCACCCCATAACAAAGAAACAGAATTTCCAGAGGATGAGGCCCAGAAATCAGGATTTTAAAAAGATTCCCAGGTGATTCTAATGTGCAGCCAAGGTTGAGAACCACTGGTTTAGAGGCTTGAAGTCAAGAAGTGCCTCTTTGTTCTCTGCTTTCTGGAGGCGGTCAGCGTGGAACATTCCTGCCTGGCCTGGGGTGGGGTCTCTGGGTGTTAAGAATACCAGGAGGGGGAGCACAGACACCTCCTAGAGCTCCGAGATGGGAAAGGCAGCACCCCCTCCCCTCTAACCCCAGGATGTTTCTTTAGAAGCAGAAGCCTCATCCTGTGCAGGGGCCTGTGCTGGCTGCCTCAGTTTCTCAGAGACAACGAATTTGATGAACGTCTTTTCCCCACTGCAGTAGCTACTTCATTTGTTCGTTCTCGCATTTTTCATTAGCTGCTAAATCGCCCCTGTGGCTGCAAACCTGCTGTGCCTGACTCAGCCAGTGGGGAGCTATGGGAGCTGTGCAGGGACCGGGGTAGGGGCAGGGGGGCCTGGCCTGCAGAGAGGGTCAGTGGTGCCTGCTGGGCTGTCTCAGAGGATGTGGCTTAGGTTAGGTCCTGTCCTTTGGCGACTTTAGGAGGGGAGGCCGTGTCCTCCGCTCTCCACTTTGACTCAGGGGCGGAAGTTCTGCTTGCTCTCTGGCCTCATAACTCAGTGGATCATAGTGGGATGCAGCAGGCAGGCAGGCGGCTTCTGCGGCTACACATGGGCACGGGCTTGCAACTCGGGACCAGATCGGGTCACGGGCGGTGGGCAGGCAGCTTCTGTGGCTGTACACAGGCATTGGCAGGCGGCTTCTGCGGCTGCATGTGGGCACCGGCCTGCAGCCCTGACTGAATTCAGGGTCACGGGCAGTGGGCAGGCAGTTTCTGGGTCTGCACACAGGGCCGGCCTGCAGCCCTGGACCTGATAGGGTCACGGGCAGCAGGCAGGTGGCTTCTGGGGCTGACGCATGGGGGCTTGGATGGCAGCTGGAAATGGCGGCTCAAACTGTCTCGCCCTGCCTGCAGTATGCAAATTAGCCACCATCTTGGATGGCAGTTAATTTGCATATGGCGCTGATTAGCCAATGGGAAGCGTGTCGGAGGTACGGTTAATTACCCTTTTTGTCTATTATTAGATAGGATGGTTTGTTAAGTGAGCAAAACTTGATGGGACAAACAATACATTGTTTTCTATTTTCTTTATTCCTCTTGTAAAACACATTTTGAATCTACTTACCCTATTACTGACATCCCAGAAGGGTTATACAACTCTAAAACCACTCTTAATTAAGAAATCTGATTCTACCTTACATTAAACTTCCATCTCATTCAAGTTGAAGTCTCCTCTCTTCCATCAATTTAGATCTGTTTTCCTGGGGACTTGCTCTGCTGAAGAAGTGATTGATCTGGTCTTCATTCATTTACTCCTCTCTCTGCTGAGGGTACTGCCAGGGGCAGAGCAGGGTTTGGGGGAAGGTAGGCAAAAGCCTTACTTGATACAGCTATTTAATCGGCCCTAAGTGGACTTTCTCAGTGCCCTGATGTAGGCAAACACACAGGCTGACCTCTTGCTTCCTTTCTTCAGCTTCCATCTCCTGGGGTACATCATAGAGCTTGTTAAGTAGGATCCCTTTGAGACAACTCAAGCCTAAGTAACTACCTGGCACCTGAGTGCCTGTGGGGATCTTATGCATCTTGGCTTTACCAAATGGCCAATGTACAGGTTCAGAAATTAGCTCTCTTCCCTGCTGCCCAAGTTTCTTTACCAGCTCCACCCTTCAGACTCCTGCAGGCAAGAAGCAGACTGGATGTCGATGTTTCCAAGTTCACATACACTTCCAAAATTTTGATAATCCATATCAAACCCTGCCCAGAATTTTCATAGCATTCAATTGAAAGATCAGGAGGGGTCCTTAAATGTCCTTTACTTTTACACTTCTTAAGAAACCTCCTTTTACGTTTCTAGTCTGTCATCTAAGTCAGTGGTTCTCAACCTTCCTAATGCCGCGACCCTTTAATACAGTTCCTCATGTTGTGGTGACCCCCAACCATAAAGTTATTTTCGTTGCTACTTCATAACTGTAATTTTGCTACTGTTATGAATCGTAATGTAAATATCTGATATGCAGGATGTATTCTCATTGTTACAAACTGAACATAATTAAAGCATAGTGATTAATCACAAAAACAATATGTAGTTATATATGTGTTTTCTGATGGTCTTAGGCAACCCCTGTGAAAGGGTCGTTCAACCCCCCAAAGGGGTCGCGACCCACAGGTTGAGAAATGCTGATCTAAGTGGTTGGGGCTGTGTTTGTTTTATAATAGGTTCTTCATGGATGCAATGAGTCTTTTCCCCAGAATTCTGAGACTATTAGAAAAGTTGATTACATCATGTTATAAAAACAGTCAAGAGAGGTTGACTAGACAGCAGAAAGAACACAACAGATATCTGGAACTGCCAAGAATGTGCAGAGTGGAATGATTTGCCTGAGAGAGCCAGAGTCATTCTGTGAGGGATTAGACACAGATGTTTGGGTTTTTGTTTTATTTCTAATGTGGATTGCACTATGTTGGTATTGTGAGGCTTTTGAACATATAATCTGGGAAGTGATAGATTCAAATTTGTTCTTTCAAATGAAAATGAGTTTTCAGGTATGCAGAGAGAGAAGGAGAGAGAGGAGGAGGGAGCGGAAAAGAGAAAGAGAGAAGGTTATGGGAATAATTTAAAGGGAGTAGAGAGTGGAAGCATTTAAGAAGGCAAAGACAGTTGGAAATGTGAAAAGAAGGTGGATGCAAAAAAGATTATGGAGATACAAATAGCAGGTCCTAGTAACTGGTCAAATATGAAGAAAAAAATAGGCTCAGTTAAAGGCCATGGTAAATCTGAGTTAGTTCTGTGAATTGCTAAATGTTATGAATTAGAACTGATTTGTCACATATGCTATGAATTTGGGTGTAAATATTACTTCTCTGCTTCACAGAATCTTTACTTTAAAATTTAAATCATTCTCTGGCAGGTTTGGCTCAGCCGATAGAGTGTCGGCCTGTGGACTGAAGGGTCCCAGGTTTGATTCCAGTCAAGGCACTCACCTCAGTTGCAGGCTAGATCCAGGCCCTAGTCAGGTGCATACAGGAGGCAACCAATCAATGTGTCTCTCTCACATAGATGTTTCTCTCTCTGTGTCTCTCTCCCTCCCTTCCACTCTCTCCAGAACTCAATGGAAAAATATCCGTGGGTGAGGATTAGCAATAACAAAAAAATTGAAATCATAATAACTTCCATATTAACTTGGAGAATCTAAGTCCACAAAAAAATGCTAATCTTTATCTCTTCTCATTTTTCTCCATGTGCAAAGGTAATTTTACTCCTGTCTTTTAGGTCCTGTTCAACACGTTTTTCAAACAAATAGACAAATAGTACTGAGCATGCGCTAGGCATGATTCCACCTGCTTTAAATATTGGCTCTTTCAATTTTCACACTGACCCTATAAAACAATGATTACCCACTTTTTATAGGTGAAGAAATTGAGCCTCTAAGAGCCATCCAAGATCATGCAGCTAATGAGAAGCAGAGCGTGGATTTGAATCTGAGTAGTTCATGCTGTTAATTACTCCACTATCTTTCTTCCCTACAGAAGCCACCTTGACTCCTTCAACCGCAGGAAGTTGCTCCATCCACTCTAGCTGGAATTGCTGTACTGCTTGATCTGGACTCCTAGGCTGATTATTTTTTGCCCCCTTGAGTTAGAATTACCTATGTAAATATGATAACTAGATTCTATGAGGTAGTAAAGTCCTGTGAGGCAAGGACTACTTCTCATTCATCTTTGTGCCTCCAACCAAAAAGAGTAAAGCACTGTAACATATTGAGAAATAGCACAATTCCTAGAATCAGCCAGACTTGAGCAGCCTGATTTGCTGCGTGACTTGAACCCAGTTCCTAAGATTCATATGCTTCAGTCTCCTTATCTACAAGGTGGAGTAAAGATCTTCCTATTGTGTTTGTTATGTAGATTAAATAGGTAATGCATATAAAATTTTCAAAATAGTTCCTGATGTAGTCAGCACGCATGCAATATCTATTGTTTCCATTTTTGCTGCACATAAAAACCCTTAAAAGATATTTGTTAAATTATTAATTCTCTTTTTGAGATTTTGTGTGGATCTGGCTAGTAAAAAACACAGAAGAGATCTCACCTATTTAAAGTCACAGGAAAAATATCTTAAAATGTTATTTTAATCAAGTATTTCTACTTTCAGGTTTATTGACTAATCACCCACTCAAGTTTTAACTTATAAGGAACAGCTGTCAATTATTACCCAATAGTTTATTTTTGTGCATATAAAAAGGACATTCAGATAGAAAAGACATAGGGGCAGCTTTGTTTGAAAATTTACCCAGTATCTTACAATATTTCCATCTGTAAAATGAATAATAAATCAAAACCCAAGATTAAGGCTAATCATTTGTAATTTAGGAAACGAAAATACATAAATATAAAGCATAATTGTGCGAGCAAAATCAATTGGGACTGAGAACAAATGGGTTTATGAGCTGTTTATTATTCCACATAGCAACAAGAAAAGCAGATGTTTTCTAAGAAATAGTAGCAGATAATTACTTTTCATTCAACCTTGATTTAAAGACATTATAGATTGTCCTCTTTAGGTTCTTATGTAAAAACAATTAATGGAGAATGTTATGACTCAATAAGGTATCAACGCAGGAAATCTCCAAACCTGTAGAGAATTTTCATTAGTTTATTTGAGCCAAAACTCAGGACATATGTAGGGAGGCGAGATCTCAAATGCTCTGGAGAATAAGTTTTGCAGGTTTTTTTTATATATTTGAAATTAAGGAGGGTACATAAGGAGGATTACATGAAGGTGAGAGAAAGCAAGGCAGGAATCAGATTACAAAATAGTTAAGATTAAGTGTTCTCCTGAAGGTGGTCCACTTTAGAGGGAGCTGCCTGAAAGGGGGCATTTCCCAGTTGTGTTCACCTTGATGCACAGACACAATGAACGGGGCCTGCTTAAGGCAAAGAGACACCTTTTACTAAAGAAGTTACATGTCTGGGGAGTGACTGCTCACCATGATCTGCCCAGATAGGAATTTGTGATCAGATCACCCTGGAAGGTTACTTTCCATAAAACCCCATTTTTGTCCATAAAGGCAAATCATATTTTATACTTGTATTTCTTTTCTCAGACTTTGGAAAGGTACAAAGAACATATGATTCCCATAAACTCCAAATCACACTCTCCTATTATATTTATTGTCTGGCTGGATGAGGCAATATTACATGAACTACAAATTGTTGCTATAATGGAAATGCAAACATTATATGTCTGTATTTCTTTCTTTAAGGGGCTTTCCAAAAGAAAAGCTATTATATTACACAGGATGGAAAACAGGGGCATTGTTTTAAATGAATCTTCATACCATTTTAAATGCCACCCATGCCATACATGGTTCTCTTTAGCCTTCACTTTCGACTAATCCTTCACTTTTATTGGAAGATTTTAAGAGGAAGATAGATAATACTGATATTCTTGCAAAGAATGAAATGCTGAAGGTGGAATAAAATTAGAAGTAGGAAATCATTCAAAAGAGTATTCTAATCATCCAGGTACAGCTTGATGAAGGCTTGAATTGGAATTCATTTCTGTTACCTAAAAGTAAACTTTTTATCCTTATAATTTTTTAGTTCAAATTCTAGCAGTAAAGGTGTTTCCCATTAAACGGATTTACAATTTAATGAAGCTGTAAGCCATTTAAATCTAAAGCTTATAGGGAGAAAGTAGGCGATAGACTCTGAGTTACTAGAGTTGAAACATAAATTCATTTGATTTCATGAGTCCTGGAGCCTCTCTGTGATTACTCAGTTCAAGTGGGGAATCTTTGAGAACCTTAAAGCCATGAACGCTGAGAAAGAAGGAGCTAGCTTGACTGATTGGAAAAGGCAGAAGGTAGAGCCCCAGAGCCAGGTGCTGCGGAAGCTGTATTAACACATCGTGTCACACAGCAGTGGAAATGCTCCTCAGGTGAACATCAGATGTTTCAGAAGAAGCAAGAGGGCCATTTCCTGAGGGATGAGGGCTGCCTGATGTCACAATTGGAGTCAGCCTAAAATATCAGGCATGATTGTGAAGGAGGGTATAATGCCACAAGAAAGAAAAAAAAAAGCTGAATCACTGGCTGCCAAGGGCTGAGAGTAGGAGTGGTTTGTTGACTTGATTGTGGTGGGAGTGACAGGACCGTGTATGCATTTGTCAAAACTCATAGGACTTTTTACCTAAAAAGGATGAATTTTCCTGGAGGTAAATTATACCTTATTAAACGTGAATAAAAAATATTAAAAACAAACATGAATTAGATAGAAAGATAAACATGCTAATAGAAGTTTTAAAATACCACATATGTCGCCCTAACCGGTTTGGCTCAGTGGATAGAGCGTCAGCCTGCGGACTGAACGGTCCCAGGTTCGATTCCGGTCAAGGGCATGTACCTTGGTTGCGGGCACATCCCCAGTCGGAGGTGTGCAGGAGGCAGCTGATTGATGTTTCTCTCTTGTCGATGTTTCTAACTCTCTATCCCTCTCCCTTCCTCTCTGTAAAAAATCAATAAAATATATTTTAAAAAAATAAAATAAAATACCACATATGTGAACAATTTAATCCACAGCAATTTTAAATTACAGTATGTCGTTAAAGAGACAACCAGAGTTTAAAAAGAGGAAGGAGATAGGAACTCGCATACTAACCTGATTTATTTGATTGCAGGCTTAGTGATACTGTGTATTCTTTATAGGCGGAAATTTCACATAGTTCTGTGTCTTGAATGTGGCCCCTAAAGGTAGAGAGAGGCAGTGCCTGGTTTGCATTTCTAAACAGGTAGATGACAGGTTGGGTTCTCCAGAAGCAAACAATGACATTGCATTCACTGGGCAGTGTGTTATTTAGAGAAGAGAACAGGGAGTAAGCAAGATTGGGCAGGGAAACAAACACAGCTGTGATGTGGACCCAACAAAGCCTTGGCCAGTTTGTCACACAGCTCCAAAAAAAAATCAGGTGATCCCATGGCATCTATTGATTCTCCCCGAACCAGTCTTGACAGTAAACAGACAGGTACATCAACCCTAGGTCTGCCACAGTGTCCAGTGGTGGTGGAAATGGCCAGGCCTTCCACCCTGCCCTGCTCAGTTACTAGGTGCAGGTGAAGCAGTGTGCTCTAGCAGAGGCCAACACCAAAGGAGGGATACTAGAGGCTGTATGCTGACGACATTCTCTCCAGCAAGTTGTTCTTTGAAGGGTATCTGGGTGGTGCATCTTCAAAGCTTCACTCTTTGCTCTTCTGGCATCCACTTGTCCATAGATGTTCAAGAAATAACTCCTGGTGCAGCAGAATTCTGGTGAGCCTTTCTTCCAGTGGAGACTCTTAGAAGTGGGAGGTTAGTGAGACAAATGACAGCTCCTGCCACAACAGTCATCCTTGGAGCCACCATTGATACTCATTTATGATCTTCTCCCTCCCCCACTATACATTCTAGCTTTCCCTCACTCTCAGCTGTCTTCTACTGACATTAGTGACAAACCTGATGGCATGAACCAGACTCTCATCACCAATGGGCCTAAGCCTCTTGGTTATCATGCCATTCTCAGCCTGAATTTGAGGTACCTCTTTATGTAACAGCTAGTGACCCAGTGCACGGATTCGTGCACATTGAAAGGAAATTAATTAGAAGGTGGCTGGCAGGGCAGAACTGGGCGAGATGGGTGAACACACCCTGGAGCCAACCTCCTGAGGTCTCTCCTTGGCATCTGGGAAGTGAGCGGGGTCCCTTGGCAGGTGGGACCTGGTCTGTGGGGATTGGGCTGTAACTGGCTCTCCGACATCCTCCAAGGGGTCCTGGAGTGCAAGAGGGCACTCTGCAAAGTTGCTGTTGTACAGGGTATGGAATGCAAATGCAATTGTGCAGTAAACCAGATTCGGGGCGGACAGTGCGCCAGCAACAACATAACCCATGGCCAAAGGTGGAATCGCGTGGCCCCAGGAGGAGTCGGGCTCCCTCCTCTCTGGTTTCAGAGTGCGTCACCTGAGAACCCCCACTGCCAAGTCACTGCAGCTCAGCAGCTCCTCCATTGAGCATCTGCCCCCTGGTGGTCAGTGCGCATCATAGCTACTGGTCATTCCACCATTCAGTCAATTTGCACGTTAGGGTTTTATTATATAGGATTGAGTAAGGGGGTATCAATAGCTGCTGATGTGAATTATCTGGAATTCCATGTGTATTTTTTCCTGCTCTGACTGAGGTGGCAGCCCTATTTCCCTCTGATGACCAGTCAATTACTCCTGCCAAGAAAGTGATTTCTCTTCTTTCCTATTGGTTCCTGGGTATAAGGGACCCAAAAAGGCCAGGTAGCAGCCAGAGATTATGATTCAATGGGAACCTTGCTGTGTCCTGGAAAAAAGTGTGTCCTATTTGGGGGCTAGGACCTCTAATACTATACAGCTCAGTGTTGTGGGACAGAAGCACACATTCTACAGTTCTGCCTCATGACCACTCTTTTTTATGGGCAGATGGCATGATCCTGCTCCAGAACCCCAGGGACTTTCCATGGGATTCCCTCACTGAAGATTGCCACAAACTCCATGTGTTATTTTTATTCCACCACTATACCACCAACACAGTGGAGAGTGTTGAATTGGGCTTCTCAAGAAGCCAAGGACCTTGCTTCAAAGATGTCAGCTTTTGAATCCTTCAGTCTGTGAGCCATATTTATAGGTCAAACATAGGCTGCCCCCAAACCAGAAGAGGTAAACCAATGGCATGCTTCCCTTTCTATAGTAGGAGGTGCACAGTGTCATAATTTACTTTAGACAGGATATCCTGGCGCATCATGGAAAATTAGATAATTATAAATTTTACAGAAGAGCAAGGCTTCTGAATATTGCTACGTTGATATCCCACCCCTTGGAGTGATGTATCTTGCCAAGAACTCTAGTCTGTTTTCCATCTCTTGCTTATTCCGCCTGCTAAATATAATGCTACCAACGTAATGGATCAATATGATGTTCTGTGGATGTCCAGGTGGGCAAATCTCTTCCTAGTATATTATGAGAGAAGGCAGGCGAGTTAGTAGAGGAACAGAGAAAAACTCTAAATGTATATTGTTGTCCATTCCATGTGAATGTGAATTGTCTCATCATCTTTTCTGATTGGCATGGAAATATATGTTGTTGTTGTTTTCCAAGGAAGTTTCTAAGGAGACCTCCATTAGGCCTTCTGCATTATAATTATTTTTACTTTAAAGGCCAAAAATGAAATGTGGGAGTTGGTTCCAGTGTTTGAATCCTAGATGTTTGAATCCGAGATGGAAATGACCACAGAATGGGTCCATTGATACAGTGAACTCACTGTAAGCGGGGCCTTGGCGGTATTCCATTTAGTATCTGGAGCTCATGATGAAGAGGAGTAATGATACATACTTTGGGTCCTTAGGTGTCAATGTAGACTCATTCACTCTGCCCTTTAATCCTCATAATATCTGGATTTTTCCCTTTCCCAGTGAAATGGCTGTAGGTGCCTTTGGGGGAAAAAACCAGAGGTAATCAAGTCATGGTGCTGTAGAATTGTTTCTCCTAGGAACTAGCCACCTCTAAAATCAAAGTGTTTGAGTTCTAAAAACTGGCAAACAGGCTCAGATCTAAAGCAAAGATTTGTGATATAAAAATTTATATTTTATAGTGTGACTGTGCTGGGGTCCAACCCCAGCAGGTCCAGGGGTTCCCAAAGGTGTAGACGAGTCGACGAAGAAGGAATGACACGGAGACAGCATTCAGTTGATCAGCAGCCTAGCCAGGATCTCTAGCCAGGATCTCCAGCCAAGTTCTGGTCTGGATCTCCAGCCAAGTTCTGTTCAGGATCTCCAGCGAAGTTCTGGTTAAGATCTCCAGCCAGGTTCTGTGTCCATGTTCTCTTGCTAGGTTCTCCAGCCAGGTTCTCCAGGTTCTCCAGCCAGGTTCTGTAGCCATGTTCCCTTGCTAGGTTCTCCAGCCAGGTTCTGTCCAGGTTCTCCAGCCAGGTTCAGTCACCAGGTTCTAGTCAGGTTCTCTTGCCATGTTCTATCCAGGTTCTGTAGCCAGGTTCTGTCTCTAGGTTCTTCAGCCAGGTTCTCTCGCTAGGTTCTGTCTCTAGGTTCTGTGGCCAGTTTCTGTCCAGGATCTTTTGCCATGTTCTCTCCAGCGAAGTTCTTCTGTCTCTAGGTTCTGTGTCTAGGTTCTGTGTACTGTTGTCTTTTTACATCTGTATTTATACCAGTTGATTCCAATCCTATCAATCTTTATTCCCAAGGTTAGGGCGTTTCTTATCTCCATTCCAGGGAGTAAAGATTATGTAGCTTAAGCATGATTGTTCGTAGTTAAAGTGATTAATTACCCGCCTGGCACTTAGTTAAGGGGTTTTATTCCCTCCCTAACTTCAGGGGAAAATCCCTACCTGGGGAAACAACCTTTCTCAGAGAGGTGACCTTGGTTAAAGACCAAGGTGACCAAGAAGGTGAGCAAACATATTAAGAACAGTATGCCATATATGCCAGGTCCCTTGAAACAGCAAGGATGGACCAGCTCTCGGCATGACTGCTTCCCCTCCACTTCATATGTCATGTGCTATTTTTTTTTTTTTTTTTGAGAGAGAGAGTGAGAGAGGGAGGAAAGGAGAGAGAGAAACATTAATTTGTTGTTCTACTTACTTATGCATTCATTGGTTGATTCTTGTATATGCCCTGACCAGGGATCAAACCCACAACCTTGGTGTGTCAGGACAATGCTCCAACCAATCAAGTAACTGGCCAGGGCCTGCAGTATTCTATTAATCATCTTCATAACACTCTGTGGATGAGCCCCTATAGGATGCCACACCAAGCTTATTAGTCATTTGCAATTATTACTATATCCTGATTTCTGGTAGTTAAGCACGCTTATCTAAATTATGTTGTTTTGAGGCCTGATCGGCCCCATTGTTATCAGTGAGCCTAGTTCTGTAACAGTCTTACCTGAACTACAGAGGAGACCAACTAAAGAAGATTCTAGTGATGTGAGTGCACCTATGACCAGCACACTCCTATGGCCTTGTCTAATGCTGTGCTGTAAAGGCCTCCCTATAGGAAATAATTGTCTGGGAAGTGTTTTGGTTGTACAGAATATACACAGTCCTGCATACCCACTTCCCTGAGCTTTTCAATGCTTTTCTTTACCATCTGCCATGGGAATTCTGGCATTCCAACTTTGCTCACTATAATGCTTAATTTTAAGTATCAGTCTGGCTAGGCTGTAGGAGACAGTTGTTTGGCTGAACACCAGTCTAGATGTCTCTGTGAAAGTATTTTTTAAATCTCATAAACATTTAAGTCAGTAGATTCCTTAAAATAATAAATCCCAATTTCTCTACCCCAACATGTATGTGTATATGTGTGCACATGTGTGCATGTGCATACCTGTGTACATGTGTATATGTGTGTGCATGTGTGTACTATTGAGCTTCTTCTTTGGAGAACCTTGACTAACACACTCATTATGGGCTATTGCTTTATCTGTTTTTCTAGGAGACATTCTCATAGTGAGTTCACACCATCTCTTGGGATAGTTGCCAGTGTATTAAATCCTGTATCATGAGCTTTTTTCCCAATCCACCATCTGTGGTGGAACTGCTGCCAAGGTGCAGATTTTTGTGAAAACCCTTGTGAGAAAGACCATCACTCTCGAGGCTGACCCCTTGGATACAAGAGAAAATGTAAAGGCCAAGATCCAAGATAAGGAAGGAATTCCCCCTGATCAGCAAAGACTGATCGTTGCTGGCAAGCAACTGGAATATGGATGTTCTTTGTTTGACCATAACCTTCGAAAGGAGTCCACTCTTTATCTTGTGTTGAGACTACGTGGTGGTGCTAAGCAAGAGAAGCAGTCTTACACCACTCCCAGCAGGAGTGAGCATAAGAGAAAGAGGGTTAAGCTGGCTGCCCTGAAATACCATAAGGTGGATGAGATGGCACAGTGGCCTTTCTCGGGAGTGCCCTTAGATAAATGTGTGCTGGAGTTTTATGGGCAGCCACTTTGACAAACATTGTGGCAAAAGTCTGACCTATTGCTTCAAGAACAACAACAAATCCTGTACCACGAGGAAGCTCTGCTCTTTTAGGCATATGTTGTCAGTTTGGCTCAAACTCTTATAAAAATTCTCTGCATGTTTGGACTTTTCTTACATTGACACAGGTTATATCTGAGTTTATATATGCCTCTCTAGAGTTTGGTATTCCAGTGAAAGTCTTGGTAATATAACTAGTTTCCAATTGTGCCCTGTTATTATAAGAACAGATTCTTATTGAAGTTATGCAAATAAGAATACTGCCATGAAAATGACAACACTCACTGTGAGTTTCTGAAGTCTGAAGAGATCAAGCAGGGAGAAACACAGAAGTCTCAATTTTGCTTACAAAGGTAAAATTTACCAAATAGCTAGCTTATATTAAAAAAAAAAAATCCTTATATCTGTAAAACAACTACAACAACAGCAAAAACCAACCAAATAAAAAAAACAAAAAGACCCACAACAGCAAAGAACCAGCAATATTTCAACCAAAAAGTCATGAAAATTGTAACCATTCTTATCAGTTTAGTCCTGTGTAATTAAACCTGTTCTGCTTAAATCCGGTTTTATTAGTTCACTTGACCTTGCCTGATAATTAAAGGCAATAGGGTCAGTGATCATCCCAAGAATTTTGCGAGGCTATCTGTCAAGGCTAATATAATTTGCTCAGTGAAGTGAGTGCTCCAATCACTAGAGATTGTGAAGGGTAATACTCCAATTGGGAAACACATGTTCTATTTTTTTTTGCCACTTTGAGGGCATCAACCTTGTGGCAGGGGAAAGCTTAAACTCATCCAGAAAACATACATGCAACAAGAATATTGATAACCCAAAATAAGTGGCAATTGAATGAAGTCTAACTTAAATATACTATAATGGATAAAAAAAATGCAAAAACTGAAAAAAGTTTTTTTTTTTCCAGAAAGTCTGAAAGAACTAAGTGGCCATCTTAAGTTTCCCATAGCCGTTTGTGTAATGTATAGCCATTTTCTACCCATCTTAATTTCTTCGATTCAGGAGCAGACTGTAGCCATGTTACAGGAATATCAGGATGGCAAAGGTCTGGCAATGGAGGGTTTTGTTTGCAGAAACAGAATGGACTTTATCCTCTGAGATGACATGATATTGTATATAGTGAACCCTAAAGATTCCACCAAAAACTATTAGAACTGGTAAATAAATTCAGTAAAGTAGAAGGATAACATCCTAACCTGTAAAGAATTTTTGTGAGTTTATTTAAGCTAACCTATCGACAATTGGCAGGAAGCAGAATCTCAACCGACTGGGATAATGCTCCAGAGAATGGCGGGCTTTCATCTATTTTTATACATTGCAATCAAAGGAGGAGATATAGGTGGGTTACATGAAATCCACTGGTGATAGATTAGAGAGGCAGAGGCAGGAGAAAGCAAAGCAGGGAAACCTCCGGGATTGGATAAAGAGTAAAATGATAGACACATACTTCTTTTACTCAGGTGGTTACAGGGTAGTTAACAGTCAACAATTGACATGATAACAATAACAATGATGGAATTTGTGGTATCTGTCCTGGTGCCCAGGGCATTTGATTGTGCCCTGAGGGGTCTGGAAAAGAGGCAAGAATGAGGGAGGCAGACATACTGGCTCTAATCCCGGTTACCTAGAAATAACATATGTCACTTCACCCTCAAGGTGAAACTGGACATCCAAGGGGTCCAGGTGGCCTATCACTACTTGAGCCAATGAAGCAGAGACAGGGTTGAATTGTATGAGAGTTTATGTCAATAATGCTGGCAGTATAGGAAAGCAGGTCATCCAGGAAAATCTGCTCTGCAACCCCCCATAAACCAGCTGCTTATGTTGTGTAGGACAAAGATTACATGGGGAAGTAAGGATTACTGGTATGGGGAAGTAAGCTATGCAGGCCCGGGTGGGACTCCATTGTTTGGGCAAGGCGTTGTTAATCTTTCCATGAATATAGGCAGTTCTTGAATGAGAATAGACCCCATTCCAAAGTTAAATCCCACATCCAAAATTGACCCCCTGGCTCAAGGTTGTCTCCCAGGTCTCCAGGGCATACAACTCCCAACCAGGTTAGAATGTCCTCTCTTTAACCAGAACAAGGCAATCATGGTTAACAGAGCATGACTAATGTTTCCCATAACCCTAGCTAGTCCCCAATATTCCACTTTGGCCCCTAATAAAGGTTCTTCTGGCTGGTTTAATAATCAAATAGACATGAGACAGATTAGCAAGAGAACATAACCAAATTTAATGCATACATATGTATGGGAACCCCAAACACATGAGAGTCAGAGACCCCCCACATGCATATGAGGTTCGGAGACACCAAGGGGGACTGAGGTATATAAGACATCCTGAGCTTGGGATGAGATAATGCACCTTCTGTACCTGGCCCATTGTCCTGGCTCTGTTCATGTCTGTCTAACTGCCTACAGCAGAAACTAAAATTCAAGTTTTGTCCTAGCTTACAGACTAGCTATAGCAAAAGTAAGGCAATGTGAATTTAGCCAAGCGACTTAACTTGTCTTCAAATTTGTAAATGTGAGTAATCTACTGCAGTTATTGTATTAAATGAGGAAATCCATCTAAGTACTTAGGACAGTGCCTGACATTAAGCCCTTGTGTGGAGGAAGAAACAAGACACGTTCCTCTAACCTCCAGGCTCTTCTGCCTGGTGTTATTATCAAACAGACTTGAGCCAGATTAGTGTAGATGAAGAGGGGCCACATGCTAACCTTGTTACTGATTGGGGTTACCTGCTAATACCTGAGTTCTCAGATTTTAAGAGAGAGAAATGGTCAGGCTGCTTTAGCTCACTGGGAAGTCAGAGAAAAGGGGGCCTTGAAGACAGGTTCTGGGGATTAGCAAGGGATGAGCTGCAGCTGCCCATTTCTTCCCTGGTTGCAAGTCTCATGGGGTTCCTTAGAAGATGGGGGGTACATGCTTGAGGGGGAAGGGTAGAAAGGGGGGCCCAGGTATATAAGACATCCTGAAGTAGGGATGAGATAATACACCATGGGTGCTTCAAAGTGTCATGGCAGGCTGGTAAGAACAGAGGTTTAGTAAATAGAAATTTAGTCTGCCCTCAAGGTAGGTTAAAAGAGGCTGTCTCTAATAATCACTTTCGGGAAAGGCTCTTCCAGGTAGTTAACTTAGGGGCAGGAGTTACTCTTGAGCTTGTGGCTAAAACTGCCTTTAGCTCAAAAGAGTTTCTTTCTTTCTTTTTAAAAAATATATGTCTTTTTTAAAATTTTTTTTTAGAGAGGAAGGGAGAGAGAGAGAAACATCAGTGATGAGAATCATGGATCTGTTGCCTCCTGTATGTCCCCTAATGGGTATCAAGCCTGCAATCCGGGCACATGCCCTAACCGGGAATCGAACTGTGACCTCCTGGTTCATAGGTCGATGCTCAACCAGCGAGTCACTACCACTGGGCTCAAAACAGTTTCTATAGCAGAGGGACATGTTGGGGTGACTTGATCTGAACCTCCACACATTTAATAAATACGTGAAATTTTCTTTTTAACTATATTGCCATTTTGATTCTTTGTCTTTGGGGCTTCAAAGTTCTAATGATTTTAGCTAATTTATCTTGGCTTCTCATAAATGATGTCAAGTTCTAAAATCAACAAGAAAAGCTTCCGGGAAGTTATATTATTATTATCTAGGATTAACATAACACATTATCTTTCATTTTTTAAAGACCAGAATGGGAGGTGAGGTCAGTTAAATTGACAGAAAAACTGCAGTAGGAATCCTCAAATCTAAGCCTGCGTTTATCCTTCTGGACAGTTTCTTTTCCTCTTCAGCCTTCAATGTATTAAAGGAACTCAAGCTAAATGTTCATTTCCAGTCCGTCCTCTTTCCAATTTCCCCAAGAAACAGGGGAAAGGGGGGGGGGGGGGAAGGTGTGGAGGCGGTGGGTAGAAGAAACCAAACCATTATCCCTAGCACTGTTCACTGTTAAATAACTAAATCCTACTTCGAAGAATTAAATCATTTGAGAAGCTAAAAGGAATTGTATTTACAAGTGTCTGTCTTTCATTTCTGATGTATTTTCAAGTTCTTGTGCTATTTTCTATACTCTTCCTCCCACGGTGTGCATTTTATTTTTCCCCTTCGCGTGATTTGGTTGGGAAGCCGAATCTCCACCAAGGCCATCCCGGCCCTGTCCCTCCCCACCAACCCCCACACCTTCATTCTCAAATGACCCACCCGTCCCCCTCCCAGCTCCCAAAGAGCATCTCCCAGTCGCCCTGCCCTCTGCCAGGCTCTCCGGCTTTTGCAGGCTTTTCTGAGCTGTAAGTTGCACCACCCCCGGGGTATCTACCCAGAACCGCGGCACACCTGAGGGCGTGTCAGGGCCGATCTGCCAACAACTCTTTCCTCTCTCCGACTTTCGGCTCTTTTCCCTCTCGGCCAAAACTAAAACCTGAAGTGGAGTGACCCGAGCCCTGGAGAAAGTGCCTCCCGCGTTGACAATCGCTTGGAGCATGCTCAGTCCTCCCGGAGTCACAGGGCGGCGGTTTGTCCCCTCCCGCGGCCGGGCGGGTTCCTGCCGAGGGGATGGCGCTGGCCCGGGTCCTCCACCCCTCCCTCCCCTGCCCGCCCGCTCCCGCCCCGCTCCCGCCCGGCCCGCTCCGGGGCACCCACAAGGGCGCTCCGCGGCCGCGCCTCCCCTCCCCGCCTCCTCCTGCTCTTCCACCTCTGGCTGTGGCGGGCGAGGACACGTCAGGGGCCATAAATAAATAAATAATTGCAGTCCCCCGGGGACGGCGAGGCAAGCCGGCTGCGGCTCGGAGGGAGCGGAGAGCAGCCGTGCCCACCCGGTGCCAGCGCCAGGTAAAGTGCTCGCCTGGAGCCCGGGAGGAGGAGGAGGAGGAGGAGGAGGAGGAGGAGGAGGAGGAGGAGAGGGGCGGGCGCCCGCGGGGAGGCGGGCGAGCGTGCGACTTCACCCCGCCGTCCCGGGAGCCGCACGCGAGTGCAGAAACTTACGGCCCGCCGGTGACAAACACGCCGTTTGCCCGGGAGCCCTTATAGAGGCAAAAACAAACAGCCCCCAAAGCTGCTCCCCCTGCGCGGAGCTCGCGTCCCCCTGCGCGCGGACCGCGGCGCGGCAGCTGCGGGCCGGGGGCGCACGCGTGGAGGAGGGGCTCCGAGGGGTCCCGGGAAAGGGGATCCCCGCGCGCCCGCGTGCTCGCGGCCAGGAGTTGCCCACGTTTTGAGCTTTTGCACGGAGACTCTTCTGGAGCGGTGTTTCCCCCTCTTCTTGGCCCGGGAGTCTTCCGGGGCTGGTTCCCGTCCGGCGTGTCCCCAGCATCCCGCCCTTCTCATCAGCATCCCTCCCCGGGCCCCGGGAGCCTCCCGGGGCGGCCTGATCGCTGCAGGGGGTCGGGGCGAGGATGGGGCTGGCTGTCACTGTGCGTAGGGACCGTCTTCTCTTTTAGCAGAAGGTCGGGGCTCGGAGAGGCTGGGAGGGGACGTCGTCCCAGGGAGGCTGTCTTCCTTCTTTTTTAGGTGCCCAGGTCTCGGTGGGGTGGGAGGCGGATGGAAAGGTGTGAGCTGTGGAGGTGTGCGCTCTGGCCGGGGGGGGGGGGGGGGGGGGGGATTGTGACTTTCAAAGAGTCTGCTCCCCCCGCTCACCCTGGGTTTCCGAGTCTCCTGCGCCACGTTGGGGGCACCGGGCCAGGTGGCGCGGGAGGCTGGCGGCGGCTCAAGGGCGAACTGCAGACTTTCGGATGCTGCCCCGCAGCTGCTCTCCACACCCGCTTTTCTCCCTTACTTCCGCCAAAGGGATTGCAGACTGGTTTGGCAAGGGCGGTTGTGAGCTAGGGCCACTTTCCCGGTAGGACTAGCCAGGGCTTTTTGTGGTCTGCGCCAAGTGTATTTTAAAAAATCACACACACACACACACACACACACACACACACCCCGCACGCGAGAGGAATGAGGCGTGGTTTCTCTACAAGTGTCTGCCTACACTTTTGCAGAAGTAGTACTGAGAGGGCTGGGTTGCGTGAGAGCGGGCTGGTGGAAGTAGGAAAGCTAATATTTCATCTCCTCGCTTCCTGGATCTAATAAGAGACACATCAGAGGAATAAAATAGCGATCCATAATGAGAATGATATGAAAATGACTGGGCAAGAGGAAGCAGTGGGCGCTAGATGTCCACTCCTGGCATCCTGTGCTTTATGGCTCAACCCAAACAGCTCAAGAAGGCCCGCAGCTATGTGCTGTGTCATTGGACACAAGTTTGCATTTGGGGGCGTGTGGCTGAAAAATCTGAGCTGGGTGGTGGCTGGCAGAGAGTAGATGAGGTTTGAGCAAGGTGACTCTTCTTTAACCTTGGTGAAGCAGCCCTAGCTCCACTTTCTGCTTCTGACATTGCATTTAAAGGAGTCTAAGGGAGCAGGTAATTGAATCCAATGATCTCAGTGAAAGGGAAACATTATTACCTGAAGCAACTCAGTGTTTTGTAAACTACTCATGAACTCAAAAACAGTTTTTTGCAAAATTCCAATCAACAGTTTGCAATTAGGTCCTGCTTCTTTTCCTCCAGGGAGTGTTTTAATAGTGGTAAGTAATCTGAAATTTTAACATTTCATTTTCCAATGTCCAGTTAGCGCATCTTCCTGTAAATGCTGGATTTGTTTGTAGACATGCATTTCCTCTTTTATATTACCTGGCTTATGTTTTTTGGCCTTGAACCCTCCTGAAGGGAAGGACAGCAAAGTGATCTAAAGAAATATCCTTTATCCAGAGTTATATTTTTGGAGCATGGGTCTGAAATAAAAAGGAAGTAACCTACATTTGTTTTTAGTTCTATATTCTTTCATTAAACATTTTTTGATACATTCACATGGAAAAAGGTAACTAACTTTAGAGTTAGATCTCAGGCTCAGTTCTGCATTTTGTAAGGTTGTAATTATGTATCAATCCCATTATCCAGAAAATGGGATTGTGGGCACCAACCATGAAGTGCTATTGTGAGAAACAAAGTGTATGGAAAACACCTAACTAGAGACCGGCCATTTTAAAACCCCTAAAACCATTCCAGACACTAAACCAGTGATGGCGAACCTTTTGAGTTCGGTGTGTCAGCATTTTGAAAAACCCTAACTTAACTCTGGTGCCGTGTCACATATAGAAATTTTTTGATATTTGCAACCATAGTAAAACAAAGATTTATATTTTTGATATTTATTTTATATATTTAAATGCCATTTAACAAAGAAAAATCAACCAAAAAAATGAGTTCGCATGTCACCTCTGACATGTGTGTCATAGATTCGCCATCACTGCACTAAACTGTAGTTACCAAGATGAATGAGATTGGAATTCTTCTCTCAAAAAAATTCACATCTAGTCATCCAATGTATCTTCCCTCTACCCTCTTCGCTTTTAGCCAATTTCCTTCTCAGTGGAACAGACATTCATTCCAAATAACTTGAAAGGGACTTAGCAGTCTAAGGAATATTTGTAAGATCTGCTAATAGTCAAATTTGAGAAGGGTATCTTGCCTTAGAAACCTGTATATTCAACCCCATTTTTTTGACAATTGAGAGTGACCTTGTATAAACAGATATGAAAGATTTTCTTCTAGCTACGTAGCTGACAGGATAAAGAAAAATTGAATTTATTTAAGGAAAAGGGGGTAGGAGATGGGATATCCAAAGGAAGGGCTGCACAGCACCAAGCCAAGGGGACATTGGGTGGATGATGGCAGCACCCAGGAGCTGAAGTTTCATCCTTATATGCAGTCACTGGAGGGAAGCTCTTATCATCAGTGGGTCTGGGGGCTGAGCTGGTCCTGAGGCAGCCACAGTGTCACTTGTCTGGCTTTGCTGCTTTTCTGGGCCTGGAGCTGAAAAACACCCGGGCCTTTAGGGAGGAAATGGTCAGGGGTCTAAACCACCTGACTAGCAATATGAAAGATCGGGGGTCCAAACCCCATGCCCAGCACTACGCTAGGGGAGGATAGGTTACCCTGGTAGTGAAGCTCTTGTTTTTCCAGTTTTGCCCCCTTACTAGGCATCCAGAGCTTTCTGCCCTGGTGAGTTTCTGTACCTGCCCCATTATCCTGCAGTACTTGTAGACTTGGGTGAATTGTTCAAGTTCTTGAGGTCCCCAATGACGTCTTGAGGTTCCTTTGCCATCTCTCAGGAAAACAACCTTTGTTTCTTACCTGGAAAAACTACCATGAACCACATGATTAAGCAAGGTGACAGGCTTTTTTCAACAGACTCTTATTTGCTTCTTAAGGCTTTCTAGTGACATCCAGAGTCAGGTATATCCTTTTAGGCATGACATCCAGTCAAAATCTTGGTTGATAAAACTACAGTTGGAAACTGGTCTTGCTGAATTCATGCAAAGAAATATATTGCCATGATTCACTCATTAAGAATTGCCAAATTCTGGAGGGATCAGGTAGGGAGAAAACTATAAAAGCTTCCATATTGCTTATGAAGGTATAATTTACAAAATTGTTCTAGGGAAATAAAAACAAGCTTTCTTATATCTGGAAGACAGAATGATTTTCATATAATGAATTTTTTGTTTGTCCTGATTATTTGCCAGTATTTTATGTTTTCAGTCATTATATAGAGTCCTAAAAATTTTCACTTTGAAGAGAAGACCTGTTTAGAAAGCTGTAATTTAGAGTAAATCAAAGTTCTTGTCATGAATATTTTCATACTTAACTAACATATTTGTAAATGCATCAGAACAATACAATGGTTTGTAAATGGCAAACGTAAATAACGTGATTATAGACTTGACCATAAAACAATTGACAAAGAATCTTGTTTTTCTGTAAGATATAACATTTCAAGAAGACAATTTCTTGGTAAATAATAATTATTAAGAAATGACATGAAAGAATAATAAAGTTTATATTTTGAAATTCAATGCAGAGTTTTAAAATATATATAAAGAACAAACAATATGCAAGATTTTAAAACATTGCACATGGCTTATTGGAAGTGTGTATTGAGCACAGGAAACAATTCATAAACACCCAATGTGTGGATTACAAACATCTGGAGTACTACTGCCAGATGCTTCCCACAGGGAGCTATTATTCTAGGCTTATCACTGACAGGATACCTGTTACTCCTGAGAATTTCCTGTTTGAACTTGGCTCTGAATCTTTGCAAGTTCCTTCCTAGAGCAGATTGAAATTTCTAGAATATCCATTTTACTAAAAATATATGTATATTATTATTTGCCAAAGCTTCCCATGTAATTTTTCAATCACATTAAATAGGCCTAATTAGTTTAACTTAGGGGAGAGAATGAATTCTTGAGGTATGTCAGGGCCTGTTGGGAGAACTAAAAGTCATTTCTCTGTTAAAAAAATCTTTTGAGCCTTGCTGATGTGTCTCAGTGGTTGAGCGTTTGACCCAGGAACCAAGAGGTCACAGTTCTATTCCTGGTCAGAGCACATGCCCAGGTTTCAGGCTTGATCCCCAGCAGGGGGCGTGCAGAAGGCAGCTGATAGATCAGTGGTTCTCAACCTTCCTAATGCCGGACCCTTTAATACAGTTCCTTATGTTGTGGTGACCCCCAACCATAAAATTATTTTCGTTGCTACTTCATAACTGTAATTTTGCTACTGTTATGAATTGTAATGTAAGTATCTGATATGCAGGATGTATTTAGGCGACCCCTGTGAAAGGGTCATTTGACCCCCAAAGGGTCACGACCCACAGGTTGAGAACCGCTGTGATAGATGATGTGATAGATGATACTTCTCGTCAATGTTTCTAATTCTCTATCCCTCTCTCTTTAAAAATCAATCAACACGTGTGTGTGTGTGTGTGTGTGTGTGTGTGTGTGTATATAATTTTTTCTTTTGGTTAATCCTCACCCAAGTATATTTTTCCATTGATTTTTAGGGAGAGTGGAAGAGAGAGGGAAAGACAGAGAAACATCAATGTGAGAGAAACACATTTATTGGTTGCCTCGTGCACACGTCCGACCAGGGCCCAGGCTGGGGAGGAGCCTGCAACCAAGATCCGTGCCCTTGACCAGAATCGAACCTGGGACTCTTTGGTCTGCAGGCCGATACTCTATCCATTGATCTAAACTGGCTAGGGCAATAAACATATTTTTTTAAAAAAAGGCTTTTGAAATTTTAAACTTTGAGAAGGTTGGCAAATATACTTAACCAAACGATTATATTATAAATCTTTTGTAAATCTAGGTAAAACAAATGTATATATGTTCTGGTCACTTGTCTGGCTCTGCTGCTTTTCTAGGCCTGGAGCTGAAATACACATGAGACCTAGATGTCATCTTTAGGGAGGAAAAGGTCAGGGGTCTAAACCACCTGACCAGACATATGCTAGGGGAGGATAGTTGCCTTGGGGATGAGGTTCTTGTTTTCTCAGTTTTGCCCTTTGCTAGGCATCCAGAGCTTTCTGATCTAGTGAGTGTCTGTACCTGGCCCATTGTCCTTGCTCTGGGGGTCTGTCTAACAAGACTGAGCTTCAGTATCTTCCAGACTTTGGACAGACGAATCCATTCACTCTAAGAAACCAAGGAGAGTATAGTAATTGCATGGTGTTGCCACTTTCTGTATATCATTAACTCCTTTTATCCCTTTAGCCACCCAATGAAGTTGTTCTGTCAATATCCATGTTTACAGAAGAGGAATTTAGCCACAGAGAGTGAAGTAGCTTGTTCAAATAGCACAGCTACTAAGCGGCTGAGTCGGGGCAAGCACTGGGCAGCCTGGTTTTAGTCACTAAGTATTACAGCTTCCGCCTTGGATGAAGCTGAATGAGGGTGCCTGGGTTCAAATTTCCCTTGACCCACTGGTTGACTTAGTTTTATGCAACATGGAGTAATACTTGTATGGTTTTTTTCTGAACAAAAAAGATAACAAATGTAAGGTGTCTTCTCCTCTACCTGACAAAGAGAATGGCATGCGATAATACTAGTTATGCTCCTGTATGGCCCTTTACCCGCCTCCTTCCCCTACAGTCCATCTCACAGAAAACATTTGCTCCAGGTCTTGTTATTTTCAAGAAATCTGTGTTCCTCTGAACTGCCTTGAAACTTGATCTGGACTTCTCTGAGGCCAGTTAGTATATTTTATCTGGAATCATAACATTCAGGTAGATGTTCTATCTCTCTTTCTGGGTGATGTGGTCCTTGAGAGTAGAGACCATGTGTGTTTCATCTGGGAGCCCCTGTGGGGCAAAGGTCTCTGTGGCAGGACAGGGCAGAGGGTTCTGAAGTCTGGCTCTGCCGCTTACTAGCTAGTGTAAGTTGCTGAATCCCTCTGGTTTCTTCAAGTGTAAGAAGGCGACCATAATTAATTTCATGTGTTGGTTGTATAGATTAAACATATGCTGCCTGTAAAATGCTTAGCACTGTGCGGAGCATATACATAGGCATAACTCAATACATGGTAGGTATTCAATATTTGGCCTTATGCCTGTTAGATTGTTACAAGGATCACTGGCTTGTTCTTTTAAACAGATTTTTGGAAACCTTTTGAAATGCAAGTTTCCCATTAGATGGGGGTACAGTGTTGGATTGTATACTAAATCACTAAATGGACTTTCATTGTCTGAGAGGTCATCCTGGTTTGTACAGACTTTCTCAACAGTGTTTGGATCAAAGCTATTAGGAAATGTGTTGGGAAACAACCGCATACTAAGTCTTAGTAAGTAATAGAACTTTTTATAAAACTTCTAGAGAAATATACATATAGAGAAAGCTTTATTTTCCCAATTGGTCCCTTAACTGGTGAACCACAGTGCCTAGTCTACTTGCTGCTTACAATCAGAATATGAGAGAATAGCTTCCTATGGACCATTGTCTAGACTTTAGAGGAAGATGTAACCTTTACCACACATATTTAGCAGTTAGTAAATAAGAGAGGTTATGTGTGTTTAAGTATAAACTGTAATAATCAAGAACACTGGAAAAAATTAACCACAAGTTAAACAATTTGAACTTGACTATAATAAAACTAGTTCACCTTGGAGTGGACGAATGAGTGCTTGGTTGCTCCAGACATATTCATAAACATTCATAAATATCAGTGTCATTTATGAATATCAGTTTAATAAGTGATGCATATATTTTGGAAAATACTTTTCTTATCCTAATACCAAAACTGTCTTGCAAATGTTCTGATTAAAATTCACTGAATCCTAAATGAGTTAATAAAACATTTACAGGGCATTTGAGTGACAGCTACAAGATGCTGTGTAAAGATATTTGTGTTAAAAGTTTTAAGCAGTTAGAATAGTCCCATAAAAGATGTCTATGTGCTTCAGTTATCTGAACTGCTGATGTATTCTTGGTAATACTAGGCATTAAAACAGCAATTTTCAATTGAAAATATTTAGTGTGAGTGGTGAATGCAAGAAATGCAATTGTTTAAAGATCTGTATAAAATGTTGGTATTTTTAAGAAAACATTTTATTGCAAACATTGTCTGTTTCCTCACCTAATAACACAATGAAATGTATCTCAATCATCTATACCCCTACTCAGGTTCTGATTAGAGTTAGTATGTGGAATATTATTTATTTATTTATTTGCTCTACTAAGTAATTTTCTTGAAGACCTATTTCCTTTGGAACTAGATTAGATAGGAATAAACAGTAAAACTAAAAGACATACATTTGCTTGAAATGCTTCTAAGGGGTGAACTATATTAATGATATTTACCTTATTTTAAAATCACTGCTCCAAAATTTCAGCATCTGAAGTTCTATCAGTTCTTCTCAAATATGCCAAAAATACATCTAGTGATAAATAGCAGTGTGCGACAGTGTTCTCAACAGGTGACACTATTGGTGTTTGGAGCAGCCGTCTGTTCCTTGTGTGGGAATGCATGCCTTTCATTAGACGACATTTAGTGTCTATGGCCTCTGTCCTCCTTATGCCCCCAGCTTCCCCTCAAGTCATTGTAATTACCTAAACTGCCTCCACATTTAGATATATCCCTTGGAAGACTAGTACTAACTATTGTCCAATAGGTTAAAAATTGAGAATGTTTAAGAAAATTATCCTTGAGATCAGAGTATCTTCAAATAAGAAATTGTTTTGCTTTTTCTTCAAAAGATAACAATAATAAGAATAATAATCTCACCCGGCTGGTATGTCTCAATGGTTGTGCATCAACCTATGAACCAAGAGGTCATGGTTCGATCCTGATCAGGGCACATGCTAGGTTGCAGGCTCCATTCCCAGTGGGGGGCATGCAAGGGGCAGCAGATCAATGATTCTCTCTCTCTCCTTCTCCCTTCCTTTCTTAAATCAATAAAAATATATTAAAAGATAATAATCTCTTGTGAAACTACTTTGATTTGAAGTGATAAGATTTTTCTCATAAGATTTATGTAATTATTAACATTTAATAACAGATCATCATGGATCTCCTAGGCTCCAAATCTTCATTTGCTTTATTTTTTTAGTTTTTGTTAATTCTCACCTGAGGCCATGTTTTCCATTAATTTTTTCAGAGACAGTGGAAGGGAGGGTGGGAGGGATAAAGGTAAGGGGGTGAGGGGGAGAAAGATATTAATGTGAGAGAGACACATCTATTGGTTGCCTCCTGCATGCACCCCTACGGGGGCCAGGGATTGAACCTGAAACCCAGGTATGTGCCCTTGACTGGGAATCGAATGCATGACCCTTCTGGTGCGTGGGCTGACACTCTAACCACTGAGCACACCAGCCAAGGCAATCTTTGTTTGCTTTAAACTCTCCACAGCTTTTGGCAATGTTGGCACCTGCTGCTCCTCAGCCTCCTAGTGGCTTCCGTGCCCTCCGCGTTCTCCTCTTACTTCTCTGACTGCTCATTGGCAGCTGGTTTGGCTCTCCTTTTACCTCCTGCTCACGGAAGTACGTGTTCCTCAGATTATGTTTTGAGTTTTGCTTCTGTGTATAGTCTATCAATTGGCAAAACTCATCTTCTCTTCGCCTTGGCTTTCACCTCAGTCGGAGTAACTCCCATGTCCTTATCTTCAGCCCTGACCTTCACGGAGTCTCCAGGCTGACCTTCCCACATGCCTTGCTGGACCGCTCCCCTTACTGTGGCTAACACCACCGACACCTGTGGGTTCTTCTGAACTTTCTGTGTCTTCCTTCTTTCTGCTGCTCCCTCTGCTTTTATTGGTCTTATTGTTTTACAGTATTCTAGTCTGGAAGCTTTTGAGACCCTCTCTCCCCTGGCCTTGTGACTCAGTCGGTTGCTAAGACTTGACGTTTGCATATCCAAAGTGTCTTCTGTTCTGATGCTGCCACAGAGTCCGGCACTTTTGACATATTTCCCGGAGGCATGTTGTGGTCTCGTAGCAGATCTTCTCATTTCTAGTTAATTCTTCCGTGCCACCAGATACTCCAACTGAAGTACTTCTCTCTTACCTACTTGTAAATAACACTTTGGTGACTCCCGTTACCTAGGTCTGAGGAGCAACATTTCAGTCCTTGTTACTCCAGAAAGCTTTTCAGGCTCATCTCCCACGGCCGTCATAGCGAAGTCAAACTGAAGTGTCCCCTGTGCCGCATTCACCTTCATGCCACTATACTGTTGGTCATGCTGTTCTTTCATCTTAAAATGCTCTAACTTCTTGCTGTTCCCATATTTCACTTTAATCTCATCTCCAACCTGAGCTTAAACACCCCCTTCACACTTCATCTGAAGCCCCTGAATGGGATGAAGATTCTTTTCTAAAATTTCAGTAACATTGCATTTGTAACCTCTCTTATTTGTTTCAGCCGTTTCATCACAGTTGCAATTGTATACGCCTTCAGTTTCTTCAAATACTACAAATTTCGGGGATGTTAACAATAATAATGAATTCACCTTTACACATCATTTAGCATTTTGGTGGATTATGGCATTGCAAGGAACTTAGAGGATGTCTGTTTTTACTTTTATATGTTGTTTCTTCAGCATCTTCAATAAACAATAATCTATTGTTTACTTTAAGTAGGCACAATGAGGCAGTCTGTTTAACCCAGTTACAATTGTTACTCAATTCTATTGCTTCTATGTAGGGCCCTTAACTCAGCTTTCTGGGCCACACAAAATAAATCCCTTTTTGCGTTGATTGACAGCCTGTACATTTGTGGTGATAGATCACATGTTTATGTTTTCTCTATTATTCTAACATTCTATTTTTCTAAATGTTCTTTGCATGACCTGGTTAAGCTCTTTTTTTTTTTTTTTTTAAGGCAACTAAGTTTTTGGAGACGTTCAAGTTTAGGAAAGTCAAGAAGTGTACAGAATAGTTCAAGGATGAAAAGGATTATTTATTAATGTAAATGTTTGAACTCTTGTTCGTAACTCAATTAGCCTTCAATACCACCTCTTTTCTGATGAAGTCAGAGGTGAGAAATAGAAGTGTATCAGGAGATCCATCTATGGAAGGACCCACTGTTATCTCATGGCTGAACATTTATCTCTGGTCCTCAGCATCATGAATGAATAAATGAATAGACTACTGAAAGGAAGGAAAGAAAGGAAACCCACTTTAAATTTTGGTTACAATTAAAAATTAGGTACTCACTAAAAGTATTTATCTTTGTAGATGAATGGCATAGGAGGTAAAACGACAAACATGCTGTGTGTATTTGCATGTGTATAATAAATGAGTTTAGAGACACTGGACCAAAGAAGTGGCTTTTAGGTTAAGCTGTAGAGATAACATGTGAGTAAAATTAGCTTGCTTTTATTGAACATTTCAGTATGCGAAGCATCCGCTAACATGTTTATTTTACATGTTTTAACTAGTTTAATCTTCAAAACCTTTTGACCCTCATTTTACAGATAAGAGATTTAGGGCACAGCGGTTTAAGTATTTTACCCAAGGTTGCACATCTCATCAGTAGGGGGATCTGGATTAACCACAATGTATATTTTTAATATTAGTATTTTAAAATACTCACTGATGCTGTGGGTTTTAAGAGATTCCAGGGGGAAGAAGCTTGAGAAATGTTAAAAAAGAAAAAAAGAAAAAAAAGACTAGTCAACTATAATGAGTTTCGATCTGTTAAAACGTAGAGTCAGCGGAATGATGAGGCTTCCTTATTGCTTAGACGCCGTGATCGGCAAACTGGGGCTCTCAAGCCACATGCGGCTCTTTGGCCCCTTGAGTGTGGCTCTTCCTAAGCCTTAGGACTACCCTAATTAAGTTAATAACAATGTACCTACCTATATAGTTTAAGTTTAAAAAATCTGGCTCTCAAAGACATTTCAATCGTTATACTGTTGATATTTGGCTCTGTTGACTAATGAGTTTGCTGACTACCGGCTTAGAGAGGATGCATCTGGAACCAAACTGGGAAGCTTAGAGAAAGGAATGACCTTGTGACTCTTTGTAAACTCAGAGAAGCTGGAGAAACCAGTAGGGACTGAAGGAATGATAAATCCAGACTTGCAGCTACGGGGCTGACAATATCAGGACAGTTAGCTATTATCACCAGAAGCAGCTTCTCAGCTGGGCACTGTCTCAAGTGGCAGCTATTATCCTGATAGACAGCGACCCAGGCAGGCACTATCGCGAGAGACAGGCACTGTTGACACAGGCAGCTACTCTCCTGAGAGGCAGCCTGTATCGCAAGAGGATGACGCTATTGCGAGAGGCACCCACTATCATGACAGGCAGCTAGCTGTGCAACGCAGCTACTATAGCGAGAGGCAGCTACAGGGGATGGATTATGTCGCCACAGGCATCTGCGTGGCCATATCCATGGCAGGTAATAGTAATAAGGGGGGGAAAATACCGTATGGTCTCAAATGGAAAAATAATTGGTTATATTCATTAAAGGGAGAATAAAGACTCAGCAAGTTGAGGCTGTCTGTTAGAGAAACCCGAGAGTCAATGTAGTAGATGCTTCAATGCAGGTAAGATGCGAATGGCAACTAGATCTTACTCTCATGTCTTAAATCAATTTAAATCAGTAAATAATTAAGCATTACTGTTATGCAGTACTCTGCATAGAGAGCTGAAATATATATATATATATATATATATATATATATATATATATATATATATATGACATCTTTCCTGACCCCTTGAGGAGACTATAACTTCAGAGATGCACTGTTTAAAGGTACAACCCAGAATAGGATTAAATGTCAAAATAAATGGTAGAGCGCAGTGATCTACAATAGAGGTTGACAAACTATAGCTCTTGGGCCATATTCAGTCAGCTGCCTGCTTTTCCAAATAAAGCTTTCTTGGAATACAGCCACCGGTTTGTTTCAATATATTCTGTGGCTGCTTTCTTGCTGCAACACAGAGTTGAGTAGTTGTAACTAAGCCTGCAAAGCCTAAAGTATTTACTGTCTGGCATTTAGGAGGATAATATTTGCTGACCCCAGCTCTAGGATTTCAGAAGAGGGAGACTGTAGTATGTGATGGAAGAATTGAACAAGGTTTTAATGAAAGAAGTAGATATGTTTTGGAGCTGAAAGATAGATAGTATTTAAAGTGAAAGGAGCAGATGGCCATTGTAAGTGCCACAAAACTCAAAAGCAAAAGCAAACACTAAGATAAATACTAAAGTCTGCTGAAGTATAAGAATCATATCACTGTGTATAATTCATATACTATTTTAACCATTTGCCTATGAGTGTATTTTTTTTAAGAATGCATCTAGAGCAGTGATTCTTCACCTTGAGACATTTGAGTTCATTGGTGAACTGCTTAAAGAAAAGATTTTTGTTTTATCAATAATCTGTGATACTAAAATATTGTTCACATGGAAAATCACTATTCTGGAGTATTTACTCATTGGAAAAAATTGATTATTTTCTGCTGAGGACAGAGAATATATTTCTTTTTTTCCCCATGTTGTCTCTACCTTCATAAAGTGCATGCATACTGAACATACACTAATAATTTTTGCTAATAACCAGGAGGTGCAAAGTGATCCACTGCCTGTGCTTTGCTTGGGGCCATCCGGCAGGAGCTACAGAGTGATTGATCTACAGATGCCTGCTACTTTTGTTGGGCTTAGATGTGCCCAGGAGAGGCCAAGGTGTGAAGCAAGGCAGGCTGCTGCTAGTGCTGAGCTTGGGGCCTCTTACTGATAGGTGTGGGGCATGCAGACACCAGCTGCTGCTTATTTGAGAGATTTTAGGAAAGTCTGAAGCCTGAGTCAGGACAGGCCATTCATATGGAAAAGCTGCTGCAAACAGCTTTGGTGGGGATGCAAATTGGATGAGTCTGGAATCTCAGGAAATCACCAGGATGGAGCGAACAGTGTGAGCCAAGCTGATGGAAACTCAGACATGGTGCCTGCGTCTGTGAAGTGGGGGGTCTCAGCCTAGGAACAATGACCTTTGCCAGCTCTTTTGTCTGGGAGGAAGCTATCCCCTGAGTTCTTGCCCAGTGGCAGGTAATCCAGGTCCTCCCAGTATGTCCCTGGATCACCCAAAGCCGCTGCTCCTGTGTTGAGGGATCTGGTGTGGGCCTGGAACTCCTTGCTCCTAATGGGAGACCTCTGCAGCCTAGATATCCCTCCCAATTTCCTGGTTGGCATGTCTCTGTGGTTGAGCATTGACCTATGAAGCAGGAAGTCATAGTTTGATTCCCAATCAGGGCACATACCCAGTTTCAGGCTTGATCCCCAGTGTGGGGGATGAAGGAGGCAGCCAATCAATGATTCTCATCACTGATGTTTATCTCTCTTCCTCTCCCTTCCTCTCTGAAGTAAATAAAAATATATTAATTTATATAGTTGTAGGACTTCCATTAAGCCAGCTTTTAGGCAGTTCTGAATTGTGGTTCTGTATTTTAGTTGTCATTTTAATGTGATTGTGAGAGGCGGTGAGTACTAGCATTTACCTATGCTGCCATCTTGGTTTCCTCCTGTTTCTATTATTCATATAGTTCCCAGTTACTTATTGCATGGTGTCTTCAATGTAGCAGTTAAGTGCTTGAATGCATTTACCTAAAGGGATGGGCTCTGTCAGAAGGAAAACAAAGAATCAATGCAAGTTAATATGAGTTTCTTTTTCTGAACTTAAAAAGCAGCAGGTACTGCAGAAATATTTGCATATCACTATTAGATATGACAGTATAGGAGATAAATGAGTAGATAGGAAAAGGTGAATGTTTCGAAGAAGCCTCAAGGAGTATAAGAAAATGTAAGTCCATCCCTGTGGGCAATATTAGCATCTCTGTGGAGAGTAACCTGCTGCATGGAGAATATTAATTACACAAGGTAATGGCCTGCCGCTGGAGGATTTACAGATCTAAAGCTGATCTAAAAATTATTTTATTTTTTATCTTTAATTTTTAAATAATGTGTTAATTTAAGAAAAAAAAAACGCTGCATGGAGGAGTCATGAAAATTTTAATTGTGTTTTAAATATTTTTATCAATAACATAGATTTGTGGCTCTATCTCAATAAGGTACCTAAGTTCATTATCTATGGGCCTATCATTAATTAAAAAAATATTTTAAATGCTTAGAAACCTAATTTTACTTTAGTATTTGTGATCAAAATTATTATGCATATTTGATCTAGAACTTCACTTAAGAGTGAGTATTCCATTCAACTTTTTTAGCCTATAAGCTATTTTAAATTATTTCATGTTTTATTGGGCCTCTTGCTTTACTAGCTTTGGCCTTGAAGCAATATTACTTATTGTCTCTTTAGCTACGCACTCAGATATTGAGTTGCGGTCTATGAAATCTAAATTTGAACATGTAACTTTTTGGCATTCTCTTGGTGTCCTAAGGATTCTCACAAGGACTTACTCAGGTTTTTGGAGTTCGAAAAGGGGAAAGAGAAATGGATATAGGGGTTTTATATGCATCACCTCCTGAAAGTTATTATCTGACCACCTCAACATCTCTGTAACATGAGGGAATATTATCAGTTATTATTACTACCTACTAATAGTATTTTATAGGAGAGAGTTGGTGGGAAAAACAAGAAATTCTTCATTTAAAAATTATTAAAATTAAAATGATTGGGGGTAATAATAAAATTATGTTTTATTAAAATCATTGGGGGTTATAATAAAATTACGTAGTTTTTAAGTGTACAATTCTATAATACATCTTCTGTGTATTGCTGCATGTGTTTATTATCCAAGGTCAAGTCTACTTCCATTACTATGACCTTCTTTACCCTTTACTAAATGCTCCATTGTGAACTGAACACTTTTATAGACAGATTATGAGCACAGACCATCTATTTATTTATAAGGCGATGTATAATATATAAGCTGCAGTTTGCCAAAGCCAACAGTCTAAGGCCAATAATTCAAATAAAGCTAAGTTGTGCAAATTAGGTTTTCCTGTATTATTGGGCTTCTTTCACAAAAGTGGAAATAGAGAATCAAGTTGAAAACATACTAGGATTCTGGCCAACAATCCTACTGAAGGTTATTAGTCCTGAAATTAACAAACATAATATTGCTGGACTGTCTATTGGGGTGAGAAAAGTTTTTACGTGAATATTTTGGCTCCTGAAAAGGACCGTCTTTTGTAATGAAGTCATTAATGATTTAAAGGAAGTGGTTCTGATGTGCTCTTTATTTTATTAAACGGCATCGGAATAATATAGGGTGGTTGAAGTGCCATGATTCTGTAACTTTATTTCATTAGAGAATTAAACTTTTTTTAAAAATCATACATTATTTTGCCTGTAGAGCCATCTCCTTTTTCTATTCCTGAGAAGTCTCTGAAATTCCTAGAAATCTGAAAATAAAAACACACAACCACATACTTTTTCAATTTTTCAGTATAATTTTGTTTCAAATATGCCGGCAATGACTAATAAAAACTTTTCTCTACTTTCATTTGACACTGATTTTCACCTTTTTTCTTTTCTTTACAGTTGTTTGTAAGAGGAATTTCCTGATACGACTGAAAACAGGTATGTGGAGAGCAGCATGTGCCAAGATTGGCACACATTCAGATGCTGAGGTGGCTGCCTCTGTGAAACAAGTACACGGTGTATCGCACAATTATGCCAATCAGGATGCCGCCAACGTTGCCAGGCATTCTTATCTTTGCTCTGTACTCCTGTTCTTGAGTGTCATGAATGGTGCTGCCATTGCTCCAGAAATCTGCCTTTGGTCTGTTTCTGAAACAGTACCCTAATCAACAGAAAGACTTGTTTCTTTCTGGACTTCGTCTTGGTCACCAGACTGGATTTGTCCTGGGAACTCTACCAGTAAGTACCAGGGAGGCTAAAAAGATGGGTCTGTTGGAGCTGCTTATTGCCTCATCTTGGACCCTGGCCTGCTTCTTGCTCCATGACTTGACTCTGTTGAATCTTGGCATTGACTCTGGCCAGGACCTAGTGACTGTTCCCTGAAATGCCCTTCAGCTTTACTGGAAGGGGAAACTACAAATGATAGTCATGGGAACCTAACAGTTGCCAAAAGCCAGACTGACAAAGAAAAACATAAAGGGCAAGCAACAGCATGATGCCTGCAGTAACAGGCTGGTAGCTTTACCACCCTAGGCTTGTGACCTTTACACATAAATACATAGAGTAGGGATTTCATGGCACAGCATTTTGCTTGTTACTTAACAAAAGAATTGGAGGCACATATTAATGTATTTGTTGAGGGTAGGAAGCACCCTATAGTGCCGAAATAACATCATTTTATGGAAAGTCTCTTTTGCTCCCGACCAAAGCATTTATCATTTACTTTGAACTGAACTAAAAAAAGTAAACAACTACAGAAATCATTTGCCATGCAATTCAGATAGTCTAGTAGAACACTAGGAGTGTCTAAATTAGCATTTATCCTCTATAAGTAAGCTCTTAGTTTTTCCTATTTCAATATTTCTTTAAAACATGTTTTTATTGATTTCAGAGAGGAAGGGAGCAGAAGAGAGAGAGAGAAACATCAATGATGAGAGAGAATCATTGATCAGCTGCCTCCTGCACACCCTCTCCTGGAATCAAGCCCAACACCTGGGCATGTGCCGTGACCTCCTGGTTCATAGGTGGACGCTCAACTGAGCCACATCAGCCGGGCTATTTTAGTTTTTTTTTAAATAAAAAAATGTCGAGTTAGATGTTTTTTCAATACCAAAAAAAAAAAAAAAAAAATACCCAGTTTATTTTTAAGTTACATTATTTGTATTTTATTGTGTAAAAATAACCCTGTCATCTTCTTAAGACTGCTTGATTCTGTTTCTTAGTTATTCAATTAGTTCAAGTCAGCTGTTTGTAAGGGCAAAAATAATGTTCAATAGAATGAGAAAGGGGGACTAATTTTTATTATGGAGAAAAGTGTTGTCCATGGAAATTAGAAGAATTTTAGCATTTCCAGAATAAGCCCATTTTATGAGAAAAGCTAAAACACATGTATTTATTTCCACAGTTTTCCTAACATTAATTATTTAAAAGGTATCTCAAACTCATTTCTCCTGTTATACTTAATAACATATTTACTAGCATCATTACTCCATTAAAAGTCATATTCTGCTTGGGAACTTACTTCAAATGAGTGATATTTTATAGATTTTAATTGTTACATGTTTTGGCATAAATACAATCTTTGGAGAAGTGGCTGGCTAACTTTATTAAATAATTAATGTATATTTTTTTCTAATACATAATATTTTGAGTTAATATGTAGTGTGAGGATGAAATTGCTTCTCTCTTTTTAGCATTACTTTTAGGCCCATTTCTTCATAAAATATGTAATAAAAAAATTTAATCTGCATATATTATTGCTCTATTCTTCACATCTTTAGCCATGGGAATATATTACTTAAATTAGTGCACACTCTAAGATTTATAAAGGCAAAATGGTTTCTTCTTATTAAATATATGCACCCTCTCATTTATCATCTATAATAATAAAAACATAATATGCAAATTGACTGAACGGCTGAACAGCAGAACGACCTTCCGGACTACCTTCCAGACAAAGCCGTGGCTGCGAAGGCCTACTTTTACACAAATTTCGTGCACTGGGCCTCTAGTTATAAATATACTCATAATATTCTACTTGGCTTTGGACAGGCACTAGCTTCCAATCTACAGTTATTCAGGCAATGCCTAAGTTCATAATTTTTCACACTTATTTGATTACACATGCCATTTTTGAACAGAATTTTATAACACTGGAATTTTATGAAGCACCATTTAGCAACCATAGTCTTGAGGAAAGAACTTTATGATTAAGACCAAATAGACTTTTGAAAGCATTATTTATAAAGCCCTCAATGTGCTTGAAGAGGAACTAAATTTGGATTTCATTTTCAGAGTTCTAAACATGTGACATATTCTCAGGTGTTTTATAATGCATATCAAAGTAGGTAGCCCTGTCCCCATTTTCATAATAAAATAGCAAACATCAAGACCATATGGGGTAATAAAATTTTAATATTGATATCCTATCTAATAGAGGGAATATGCTAATTGACCCTCACACAGTCACAAAGATGATGGTGCCCAAAGCCAATAAGGAGGGAATATGCTAATTGACTGCCCAGCCCTCAAAGATGGCAGCGCCCATAGCCAATAAAGAGGGAATATACTAATTGAATGCCACACCCTCAAAGATGGTGGCGCCCACAGCCACAAGATGGCCGGCAGGGGAGGGCAGTTGTGGGCAACCAGGCCTGCAGGGGAGGGCAGTTAGGGGCGACCAGGGTGGGAGGGGTGGGCAGTTGGGGGCTATCTGGCTGGCAGGGGAGGGCAGTTGGGGGCAATCGGCCTGGCAGGGGAGCAGTTAGGTATCGATCAGGCTGGCAGGGGAGTGATTAGGGGTGATCAGGCTGGCAGGCAGAAGTGGTTAGGGGCAATCTGGCAGGCAGGCAGGCGAGCTGTTGGGAGCCAGCAGTCCTGGATTGTGAGAGGGATGTCCGACTGCCAGTTTAGGGTATCAGGCCTAAATCAGCAGTCAGACATCTCGGAGGGGTCCCAGATTGGAGAGTGTGCAGGCTGGGCTGAGGGACATCCCCCTCCCAGTGCACGAATTTCATGCATCAAGCTTCTAGTAAAAATAATAAAAAACAAAATGATAAATGGGATTATTGAGGTAGGGACTTAATTGTTGAAACCTGGGGTCTGGCCTAAAAGACTCAAAACTATTTAAATCTGACTTCATTACTAGAGACTACATGAACACTTCCCAAGGGAGGTTACTATGGTTATCTTGTTAATTATCAATACTGTTTATGTGCTTCTCTGATAAGTGGATTTCACAGATTTCCTTAAACACACAACTCAGCATCTCTCAATGATTTTTCTCACCACATTCTAAAGTTTTATTTTATGTACCTCATGCTCAAGCATTTATTAAATTATATGGCTAACCAATATACATTTTAAAATATGGATGCTTAGTATTATTTTGCTAATTGTGTTTCCATAGAATCTCATTCCATTGTTCCTAGCATGACTGAGACCAATGAAATTAAAAATGTTGTATTCAATAATGGGGCTAAAAGATGAGTAAAAAGTCACCTGCATTCAAGAAGCACATACAAGTTTCCTAAATTTTGACTGTTTGCCAGTCTACTGAAATAGTCACTGGACTTTTCCTTTCACACTTCCTACATCTTCCAAGGAAATGAAAATAAAGATATGCAAAGCTAATTCTTTTAAAGTAAAATATTCTCTTCCTATTCCAAAATGAATGACTATTAGCAGTCTTAATTGTTCAGTACACACTCTTAGGGTGGGTGTGTGGTCTTCATTCTTAATAGTGGCTTTGGTAATAATGTCCACATGGGTATTAAGATCAAGCAATTCCCAAGAGAAATGCTTGTGACTTTTGATTGCTGATACCATCATCCCCGGAGTTCCTCACAACTCATTTTTTTTTCCTAGATTTTGTCAGAATCACCTATCTACAGTGAATGTTTTACATAAATGGTATCGTTGATAGGAGAATGGTGTTTTACTTGGGAGTTGGCTACACTTTATATGTGAAATTTTATGCTAATATAATTTCCAGATTTTTCTATTCTTACATTTTCCCATTTACAACACTTGATTATAAAGAACTATTCACTTGGTCCATTTTATTTCTCATATATCCCCAAAACTCTACATGTTAGATTTTTTTGAGTGACTTCTCACTTTGACATGAAGATTTTATCAAATACTTTTTGTTGAAATACACATTTAGCCTTTATGAAATCTGATTTACGAGATATACCCTTTTTATTTTCAGATTGGTAGGATTCAAACAAAGGAAAATTTAAGTTCTAGATTTGAAGGCTTAATATCATGGATTTTACACAATCTGTCCATACAAATTGAATCACACACTCAAAGGAACTTAGATGTTGTTTAGCCCAGTATTTCACCCAGTGTTAGTCCTACTGAATTTATGAAAAGTGATTATCCAGCTTAGTGAGAAGGTTTGCCTGCACACAGTGAACTCATCATCTACAGGCAGCTCATATTTTCTTAGTCAGCCTTATTAGTTAGTAAGCTTATTTTAGTACTAGTGGCCCGTTGCATGAAATTCTTGCACTGGGGGTGTTGAGGGGTTCTTCGGCCTGGCCGGCACCCTTTTGCAGTCAGGAGATAGGGTCTAAGCCAGCAGTCGGACATCCCTCTCACAGTCCAGGACCCTTTACTCCTTACTGCTTGCCTGCTCGCTGCTCCTTACTGCTAGGCTCGCTCCTCACGGAGGCGGTAGAGGCTCCCACCACCACTGCTGTGCTTGCCAGCCGTGAGCCCGACTTCCTGTGGGAGTGCACTGACCACCAGTGCGCAGACCTCCTGCGTTGAGCATCTGCCCCTTGGTGGTCAGTGCACATGATAGCGACCAGTCGTTCTGGTCATTCTACAGTAATGGTCGATTAGGCTTTTATTATATAAACTAGGGGCCCGGTGCACAAAATTCGTGCACTGGGTGTGTGTGTGGGGGGGTGAGTGTCCCTCAGCCCAGCCTGCCCCCTCTCACATACTGGGAGCCCTCAGGCGTTGACCCCCATCACCCTCCGATCGCCTGATCGGCCCCTTGCCCAGGCCTGACGCCTCCGCCAGAGGTGTCAGGCTTGGACAGGGGACCCCCATCTCCCCCCGATCACTGGCTCTGGCCCCCGCCCAGGCCTGAGGCCTCTGGCCCAGGAATCATGCCTGGGCAGGGGACTCCCATCTCCCTCTGATCGCTTGCTCCACCCCCCGCCCAAGCCTGACGCCTCTGACCCAGGCTTCAGGCCTGGGCAAGGGGACCATCATATCCCCCCAATCCCCGGCTCTGCCCCCCACCCAGGACTGATGCCTCGGCCAGAGGAGTTGACCCTCATCACCCTCCGGTCACCAATCACCGGATCGGCCCCTTGACCAGGCCTGAGGCCTCCTGGGCAGGGGACCCCCAGCTCCCCGCGGTTGCAGGCTCCGCCCCTGCCCAGGCCTAACGCCTCTGGCCTAGGCGTCCGGCCCAGGCAGCAGGGACCTGCAGTGGCAGCGGGGGGTGCCACGATCGTGGGCTTCGCTTTAGGCCCAGGCAAGGGACCCCTAGCTCCTGGGACTGCAAGCTTCGACCGTGCCCAGCTCCCATCGCTGGCTCCACCCCTACTTCCTGCTATCACTGGCCAGGGAGGCAAAAGCGCCTGATTCTCCCATCATGGCTGGGGGGCAGGGCAAAGGTGGCCCCAGGGCCGCCTTTGCCCTGCCCCCCAGCTCTTAGCTCCCCCCTGGGTTTCCGATCACTGTCAGTGGCAGGGGGCTTCTTCCTGCTTTCCCTTTCGCCTCCCTGCATTGTGCCTACATATGCAAATTAGCCGCCATCTTGTTGGCAGTTAATTTGCATATAGCCCTGATTAGCCAATGAAAAAGGTATCGCCGTACGCCAATTACCATTTTTCTCTTTTATTAGTGTAGATATATATATATATATATATATATATATTATTGATATTTTACAGAGAGGAAGGGAGAGGAATAGAGAGTTAGAAACATTGATGAGAGAGAAACATCGATCAACTGCCTCCCGCACACCCCCTACTGGGGATGTGCCCTCAACCAAGGTACATGCCCTTGACCGGAATTGAACCTGGGACCCTTCAGTCCACAGGCCGATGCTCTATCCTCTGAGCCAAACTGGTTAGGGCAAAGGTTTACCCTTTTTAAGTTATCGTTAGCCCTTCACCTTTCCTCCTGGAGAATCCTCATCACTGTGCATCACCACGCCAGGCTTCAGGATGCTGATGTGTACACGTGGCCACATCATGAAATCATGGCTTCTTGACACTCTTTGGCCTAATTACTGAATGTGTTAAGCATAGGAATGCTTCCCAAAAGCATGCTGCATTACCCATCTCCCTTCTGTATCAGTGACTGCAGACGGAGCACTTGCGTTTCAGTGCCATTTTCTCCTTTATTAGTGTAGATTAGCCTGGAAGGGAAAGTGCCTATGAATTGTGTTCTTTACTTTTTTAAATGTGTGTTGTTGTTTTTAATTATTGGTTTTAGAAAGAGGAAGGGACAGGGAGAGGGAGAGGGAGAGAGAGAAAAACATTGATGAGAGAGAGAAACATTGATTGGTTGCCTGGATATACTCCTCTGAATGGGACCGAACCCACAAGCTGGGCATGTGCCCCTACTGGGAATCAAACTAAACTGGTGACCTTTAGGAGCATGCAACCACACTCAACGAACTTAGCCAAACTGTCCAGGGCTACATTTTTATTAAACTATGAATTAGCAACATTCATACCAGAAAGGCAGATCTTTGGCTCCCTGTGGACAGATTCTAAGGACTCTAGATCTCTCTAGTCACAGCTATAGTGAAGTAGCCTTGTACACATCACATGGTGGCTATTCAAGTTGTATGATATCATTAACTCTGAGCTGGTGGCTACTTTGGCATATGTGCAAGGGGAAGAAGCTACCATGCTGATGGAAGAATGGAACATATGCTCAAAACAAGCAATTATAATGATGTTATTACAAGGACTTGCATTTATTGAGTGCCTACTGTCTCAGACACTATCCTAAACACTTTACATGTGTTATCTTTTTTATTCCATACACATAAGATAGGTACCACTATTACTATTTACAGAAATAAGAACAAGGCTCTAAGACATTCAGTGACTCACCAAAGTTCACAAAGTTAGTAATTAATAGAGATAATGATTGAAACGAGACAACAGATGCCAAATTGTAACACTTAAATCATACCCTTAGCATCTGAACTGGTCAGGGCCCTACAGAACTGCCTGACAACACTTTAGCTCTGCAGCTGAGTTCTGTGTTGACAGGTTTGTACTGGTTTCTCCTCCCCAACTCCTTAAGGTATGCTGAGTGGATTTTGATTTCTTGCTACCTTAGATCTCTACCTATGAAAAAGCTTTGATTAATCGTGTTACGTTTTGCCAACTTAGAGAACTCTGTGTTATAGATTAATTGTTGGGATTTTATGGGCAAAGCAAAACAGATAAACTTGGAAATTATCTACTGCCTCATATAAACCCTTTTCTCTGAAAAAGTACAATTGTTGAATTTATAATGAGTTGTGTTTATGAAATATTGCATATGAAGGCAGCACAATTTGGTTTGCATTAGAGTTAATATTAAGGATGCAGGTGTCAAACAAATGGCCCTGCCTAAGGGTTTAGAACAGTTTTTGCCACATGATGTCACAAAATTATAACATTTCTCTTGGCATTTTTATTAGCCTGGAAAGTCGATGACTAAGGCCCTTCTAATAACCTCCTGTTCTTGGTTTGGTTTTGCAAAAAGAATGACATCTGTATTCTTTTTTTTTAAAAAAAAAATATATTTTATTGATTTTTTACAGAGAAGAAGGGAGAGGGATAGAGAGTTAGAAACATCGATGAGAGAGAAACATCGATCAGCTGCCCCCTGCACACTCCCCACTGGGGATGTGCCCGCAACCAAGGTACATGCCCTTGGCCGGAATCGAACCTGGGACCCTTGAGTAAGCAGGCCGACACTCTATCCGCTGAGCCAAACCAGTCAGGGTGACATCTGTATTCTTAACCCTGCAACAGCACAATAGAATTAGAAAGGAATAGAAAATAGGAAATTGGAAGAAGAGGCACACATTTGTGAGGAAGAGAAAACAAGTGCACAATAAGGATATACCTCAGAAAGGAACCATATGGGATTGTTAATTAGGAACATAAAATTATGCATGAAAGTTCACCCCTCCACACTGGGAGAAATATTTATAGTTTTTATTATTTATAATATTACTTTTTAAAAAATTACCCTTCATACCAGAATCTGAGTTTATGACCTTTTGTCTGCTTTATTTAGCTGTGCAAAGTTGGCTCACTGATTGTACTTACAAATCCAGCCCAAATATAATGTGGTTTGGCAGGCCATTCTGAATAAAAGCAAAATATATAATTAAACAGTCTCTGCCTGGGATCTCAGGAAGTAGCAAGGCTAAGCTGGAATGGGGTTCCCCATACTGATAACTGGAAATATTAGCTTTTAGCAATGTTTCTCAACAACAAATCTGATTCAAGACTTGGTGCATGTTGACTGACCTATGGGTCTCCATTATTGTTCTAGCAAATCTAGACACCTTTTTCCTTATAATGGGAGTTACATGCCTGCATTCATAAGCTTGAGTTTCCCAACCCCATTAGGGCTACCTTATGCTTGAGTCCACATGCTCGTTTTTTTTTTTTTTTTTTTTTAAATTATTCATTTTAAAGAGAGAGGGAGAGGAGAGAGAGAGAGAGAGAAAGAGAGACCATTTGTTGTTCTACACAATGCATTCATTGGTTGATTTTTATATGTGCCCTGACTGGGGTTTGAACCCGCAAACTTGGCATATCAGGGTAGTACTCTAACCAACTGAATGACTCATCCAGGGCCAAATGCTAATTATTGATTGTAGAAATCTTTTATATATATATATATATATATATATATATATATATATATATATATATATTGATTTCAGAGAGAAAGGAAGAGGGAGAGAGATAGAAAGATCCATGATGAGAGAGAATCATGGATTGGCTGCCTCCTGCAAGTTTCCCACTGGGGATCAAGCCCACAACCCTGGCATGTGCCCTTGACTGGAATCGAACCTGGGACCTTTCGGTTTGCAGGCTGATGCTCTATCCACTGAGCCAAACCGGCCAGGGCTGATTGTAGAAATCTGTGACTGCAATCCTCTGAGAACTGGGGCATTGCTATTTGCTTTACCATCACTTTTTGGGAGAGGAATTATTGAACCTCAGCCTAGGATCTGAATTTATGCTGCCCTCGAGTGGGTCATGTCTGTGGTGACTTCTAGCTTACCATGTACTCTCCATCCATTGGGCTAGGATCCTAATTTGTGGTATAGACTCTTCCTAATTATTGCTAGTGATTGTCATATGTTCTGTAATATTTGACCTGACACGGAGTAGTCCCTATTGTGTATTTCTTTCTGACAAATTGAGTCTACTTCTAGAACCATTGTCCTGTACTCACACTGCCCAAACTGCCACATGCTTCTCTTTGGTATTTGATGATATTAATTTATAGTTTAAATTATTTTGAAGTTGTTTAATATCATTATTTTTTTTAAATAATATGCCAAAGTAAAAGTCCTATCCTTTGGTTAAACCTAAGCGTTAAGTTAGATCACTTGTTAATGTGGTGTGACTGTAGTCTTGTTTCAAATTGTAAGGTACATAAACAAGTTTTGTTTTTTTTTAAATATAAAAACTTTTTTTTTTTTTTTTGTATGTGGAAACTTGGAAGGGGATATGCTTTTATCCTGTCCATGCTTGTTTGGGGTAAAGAAGAGGGTGGCGTACAGAGTAATAACCACCATTTCAAGGGTGCAATTTGTCTGCTTTGAGGACACTATTCATTTCTGTCGTGTTTTCACTATTTCTCATATGTGTATAACTTTACGTGCGTTTCCCCTTCCGCCCTGCACTCGCACACCTCTGAGTTCTCTGATTCTTCACAAGTGAATATGAAATTAATGCCTCAGTCACCATTAGATTCTACAGAAGTTTTCATAAATGCACTGTGTTTCCCAGGTACTCTGTTTTGTGCTTGAAATAAGGTAAAGATAAATTGTTAGGTGAACTAGAAAACTATCTTTTAATGACGGATAAGCTAACATTAGCAGTATCTATTTAATTACATGATCAAACATTATTATCAACCTACTTATATGTTGCTGGGTGGCTGTGTAAGCCCGTATAAATCTTCCTTTCAGGCTGAAAAATAGATTGTGTTTCCCCTCTTACTCTTAGTAATTTAAAATAGAGCATAGATATTGATAAAAATCTATCAGACTGTAATTATCTTTTTCTGTCATTAAATAGAATGAAATATCTGATACGTTTTTAGTCTATTTTTCTGTAAGATGGTTTATCTTTTTATTGGTTATATAGATTCTTTATATATCCCGTATATTGTGAATATACATATTGTGAGTGCCATCCTTCAGATGAAGGCTTTTTTTAAATTTTTTTCATTTTCTATATAATATCTTTTGATAAATCGTTCTGAATTTTAATAGTTGAATTTATCAGTTATTTCCATTTTTTGTTTGTTTACTTTGTTATTTCTTTTTTTTTTTTAAATATATTTTATTGATTTTTTACAGAGAGGAAGGGAGAGAGATAGAGAGTTAGAAACATCGATGAGAGAGAAACATCGATCAGCTGCCTCCTGCACATCTCCTACTGGGGATATGCCCGCAACCCAGGTACATGCCCTTGACCGGAATCGAACCTGGGACCTTTCAGTCCGCAGGCCGACGCTCTATCCACTGAGCCAAACTGGTTTCGGCACTTTGTTATTTCTTGCTTAATACATCCTTCCCAACCCCTAGGTCATAAAAATAGTATCAAATATCTCTTAGCACTGTCTAATATAGTAGATATCTACACTGATGGAAATATTTCATATCGAGCACTGTCCAATATGATAGTCACTAGGCAGATGTTTCTATTGAGCACTTGAAATGTGAAGAGTGTGACCAAGGAGCTAAATTTTTAAATTTAATTTTAATTAACTTAAGTTTAAATTTAAATTGCCTCATGTGGTTATAGACTATTGGATTGAATAGCTCAGCGACAGCTTTGCTTCATTATGAACAGTGATTCATTTGGTAATCATTTTTCTTCATGGTGTGAAGGGATAATCTGGTGTCATATTTTGCCTTATGGATGACCAGTTGGCTTAGAGCAACAGCTTTTCCCTACTGATTGATAGTGCCAGTTTTGAAATAAAAATAAGTTATGTGTGTGTCTGTGAGTGTCTATTTCTTGGCTTTCTCTGATCCTTGGCAAATTCATCTGTCCTGGCACCAGCACCTCTTACTGACAGTCACCCTAGCTTTATAAGCTCCTTGTCCCCACCCATTTTCCTCAGAGCTAATCACTTTTGGAATTTTTGTATTTGTTATTCATTAGCTTTATTGTTGGGGGGAGGGATTGTTTGGTTTCAATAATAAGTTTTATATGGGCAATGATATGTTATCATTTTTTTAATGTTTAGTTCTTGTAATCCTCATGGTCTCTCATTCTTTAATCACTTTTAATCCTTTCTATTTCAAGCATATTTAATCTATATTTTCTGGCTGATAATTTTGCTATCTGATGTCTTTATCGACCTGATTCTACTCTCTGTAGTTTCTGCTGGTTCTTGCTTCATATTGCCTTACAAATGAGCGTTACTGTGTGGGAATTATGTGAAGCTTGGGCTCAACTGGATTAACTAGTTGAGAGAATTTGTATTTCCCTCTGCCAAGGCCTGGGACATTAGCCAACACTGTAAGCTGTTTTCAGATGTTTGAACCATCTTGGTAGTATGAAATTTGGCTGCAAAACCATGTGAGAGATCAGTTGATCATGAGTCCTCAGGTGATGGTTTTTGTTTCCCTCCCTAGTGCCAAGTTTAGAGACAGACTGGATTCTTTACAATCACCAGCTGTGTGTGTATGTTTCTGGTACAGTGATGATACAGATTTATTGAGTCACAGGGGGGCATGCCACGTTTTAGACATTCCATCTCTGGCTGGCCTTGGGCTTTGTGATCTATTGCAAGCACCCTCTGGGCTGTGAGCCTTCAAGTCCAAGTCTACTGAGTTCACCAAATGTTCCAAGAGGACACCTGAATGAAGTACTCCTCTTAACTATGTGATTTCCCCTTTCAGTTAGTTTTATTATCTGGACATTCATTTCTATCTACTTTTTATTTTTTTTTTCTATCCGCTTTTTATATTTTATGTATAATTCTTAGTTGCTCCCAATGGAAGGGTTTTTATACTACCAAGGACAGACTTTCACAGATTAGCTAAAGTAATACATTCAGTAATTGGAAATACAGAGAATTTTCTTGGAGCCTCGTTTCAGGAAGAATGGCAGATCTTTCTGGAGTGGTATTCCAGGGCTGGTTTTCCCCAGGGCCTACCAATTATGTTGTTGCAGGGCTAAATGAATGACCTCACACTTCTAGTGTCCAACGCAGTCCAATGGACTCCGTCTCTGTATGCAGACTTCAAATTCTTGAGATAGAAAATAAAACCATCTTAAACATCAACTAAAGATGGTACTAAGGTGGGAGGCAATATTTAAGGTGTGCAGTCATGTGAGAGCTCAGGTTCTGCTGGACTGTCTGAAATTGAATTTGAGCTCCAAATCTTATAATCTTGGGACACTTTCTTTTTTTTTTTTTTAAATATATTTTATTGACTTTTCACAGAGAGGAAGGGAGAGAGACAGAGAGTCAGAAACATCGATGAGAGAGAAACATCGATCAGCCGCCTCCTGCGCATCCCCCACTGGGGATGTGCCCACAACCCAGGTACATGCCCCTGACCGGAATCGAACCTGGGACCCTTCAGTCCGCAGGCCGACGCTCTATCCACTGAGCCAAACCGGCTTTGGTGGGACACTTTCTCTAGAGTTCTGTGACTCAGCTTCTTCTACAAATGGGGATGGTAATCATAGTACTACCTCATAGTTGTGATGAGCAATAAATAAATTATTATATGTGGAAAGTGAAAAGTAAGAGTAATGCTTTGGGTATAGCAACTACTCAATAAATAGTAGTTATTTTTCCCCCCTCACTTAATGTAACCCCAGATCTAATTGGCTGTGGCCAGGATTTAGGATGATGTGATACAAGCATGTTTTCCTCGGTATGTTCAGTGAGATGCAAATTGAAAGAAAGGAAGGTAATAGCAAATATGACTAATATAAACTGGAGAAGTAGGAACAAAACAATACATCTGCATCAATTTGCTGAAACATTCAATATAATTTTCTTTATATATATATATATATATATATATATATATATATATATATTATTGATTTTTCACAGAGAGGAAGGGAGAGAAATAGAGAGCCAGAAACATCGATGAGAGAGAAACATCGATCAGCTGCCTCCTGCACATCTCCCACTGGGGATGTGCCCGCAACCCAGGCACATGCCCCTGACTGGAATCGAACCTGGGACCCTTCAGTCCCCAGGCCGACGCTCTATCCACTGAGCCAAACTGGTTCTGGCCAATATAATTTTCTTTATATAAAAATATACTTGAATGATAGAATTTTCACCTAAAGAGACAGATTAAAAAAAAAAATGTACATAGGCTGAGCTATATTATGTGTAACATTTCACAGCTGAAATATTTCCTATTTGAATTTATCATATACTTATTGACAGTCTATTGTGTGTGAAACATTGTATTATGTGGACATAGCATAAAGCAGGTAAAAGCAGAATATATTACTAGGTATAGTTACAAACTATAAAAGTAGAATCATGAGCATTTTACGGAAAAGAGTCTTATTTTAAATAATGCTAGAAAGACCTTAAACATTTCCAGGAATTATTTTCTCTGCATTCCTTTTAAGTGTCTGAAGTTTTATTTATTTACTTTTGGTTGTTTTTGTTTTGTATTTTTTTAAATATATTTTTTAATGATTTTAGAGAGAAAGAGAGAGGGAGAGAGCGATAGAAACATCAATGATAACAGAGAAACATTGATCGGCTGCCTCCAGCACACCCCCTACTGGGGATTGAGCCTGCAACCCAGGCATGTGCCCTTGACCGGAATAGAACCTGGGACCCTTCAGTCCATAGGCAGATGCTCTATCCACTGAGCCAAACCAGCTAGGGCTTTGTTTTGTATTTTTAAGGGAAGAACATGTGACTTTGAAGTGAGGTCAGTACTTAAGCCTAACCCCCACAAATCAGTACATCCAGTTCTGTACTGGGTTATTTCCAAGTCCTTTGTAACTTAAAAATGAGTAAATAAAAGTAACTGATAAATGTACCACTTTTTTATCCACTCATCCACTGATGGATATTTGGGCTGCTTCCAAATCTTGGCTATTGTAAACAACACTGCAATGAACATAGGAGTGCATATATTCTTTTCGAATTAGTGTTTTGGGTTTCTTCAGCTATATACCAGAAATGGAATTGCTGGGTTCACCTCTTACACCATACACAATAAAAAAAAAAAAAAAAATCAAAATGAATTAAAGACTTAGGTGTAAGACTCAAAACCATAAAAATCCTAGAAGAGAACATAGACAGTAGGATCTCAGACATTTCTCAAAGCAATATTTTTTTCTGACATATCTCCTTAATGTAAGGGAAACAAAAGAAAAAAGAAACAAATGGGATTATATCAAACTAAAAGTTTTTGCACAGCAAAGGAAACCATCAACAAAATGCAAAGACAACCCACTGAATGGGAGAATATATACATCAAGGATATATCTGTCTGATAAGGGGTTAATACCTAAAAGTTATAAAGAACTTATAAAACTCAACACCAAAAAACAATACAATTAAACAATGGGCAAAGGACATGAATAGACAGACACTTTTGCAAAGAGGACATACAGATGGCCAGTAGACACATGAAAACATGCTCAACATCACTAATCATCAGAGAACTGCAAATTAAAACCACAATGAGCCCTGGTTGGGTAGCTCAGTTGGTTAGAGCATTATCCCGATATACCAAGTTTGCAGATTCGATTCCCAGTCAGAGCACATATAAGAATCAACTAATGAATGCATAAATAAGAAAAATAACAAATTGATCTCTCCTTCCCCCGATCTCTCTTTGTCTCTCCCCCGCTTCCCTTCCCCTTCCTCCTTTCCTTCCTCTGTCTAAAATCAGTGGATTGATTAGAAAAACACACAAAAATAAAACCACAATGAGATATCACCTCACACCTGCTTGAATGGCTACCATCAGTTAACAAACGAGTGTTGGTGAGGATGCGGAGAAAAGGGAACCCGTGTGCACTGTTGGTGGGGATGCAGGCTGGTGCAGTCACTGTGGAAAACAGTATGGAGTTACCTCAAGAAATAAAAAAAGGAACTGCCTTTTGAACCAGTGATAAGAATTTTTAAAAAAGTAATAAAGTTTTTCATTTGTATAGTCTTTTACAATGAACATAGTACTTGCATGGATTCATCTCATCAATTCAGTGAGGAAGACCATTGCAGTGAACCTCTCCACTTTAACAGATGAACACAGTGAGGCTCAGGGACTTTTGGTGACACTTACGCTCACAAAAACACAGAGTAGAGTCAGACTCAAACAAGAGTCCCGAATTCAAGTTCTAGATTCTTCTCACTACTTGCCAGCAACCAATCCTATCACAGAAATGAATACACTTCTGTTAATCAATGTGTTAGAATGCACTCTTGAATCAGAAGAACTCTAAAGTAAAAGCTTCTACTCATTTTTCCTTTGATTATGTTGCCTCTGCACTTTCAGGCTCACAGCGTGTGACATCTTGGTCAGATTGAGTAACCGGGAAATCAAGTTTTGTGTGCTGAAAACAATGAGGATACGGATTGTATAATCAGGACAGTTTTAATTTCTTTGCTACTGAGTAAAATCAATTGAAACTTTCCATCTGAATGTATATCGCGTAGGAGTTCATCGTGTACCAATAAGACCCTTTGTTCTTAAAACATTTACAAATATTACTTAATATAGCCCTTTTCCTGCTCTCAAGAACATGGAGAGAAGTTGTTAAAAGTACTCGACCTCTAGATTCAGAGTGTATAAATTAATTCATGTTATTACTTCAGTTTCACAGCTCAGTTGTCCAGTAAATAAAACTTCCCCTCATTAGAAATGAAGCCAGTCTTGCAGTTCCCTACAGGTCTCATATCACTTACACCAGGCTCTGTTTCGTACATTGACCTGGAACCCAGGAGAGTTTATGCACGATTGGTGAATTAAACCAGAAATAATTTCCTGTGGCATTATGTCACAACCTCAATGATGAAAAAAATCCATTAATTTCTGTTGCATTTAACTGGAAACATTTAAATGAATTCTTTCAGGAGTATATAAATTTGATGGACCACAATTTTAAGGTTTCTTGTGCTGTATAAAGTACATATCCATTTCTTATGTAAACTGTGTTAGCATGCAATTATCTGTATATGTATGTGTCTCTGCCAAACTGTTGATTTTTACTTATTTATCATTTTATGTCTGATGTTTGCCATTCATTTTGCTAGAGAGAAACATTATCCTCCTGAGGAAGGATTTTTTTTTTTTTTTTTTTACTTTTAAGTAATGACATATTTTGCCCAGGAAGTTTCAGAGGAAGTAAGATTAAATGTGAGGACTTTCTCTGAATAAATCCATCATCTTTACTCAGTTCCCATTCTTTTTCATACACTTGATAATCTTCCTCCCTACTTTTGTCTGCTTCACAGACCTTTTATTTTCTATCACCTAACACTATTTCTGAAACCTTTGTTGTTGTTTTCTTCCCTGACTCAATGTTTTCAGTGCCACATCTGTCTTCGAGTTTCAATTCAGTCCTTCCAAAGGAAAATGATGGTTTTTCCTGTCTACAACTCTTGCCCTAACTGATCTCTTTTGCTGCGGTCCTGCCTGACCATTGCCTACATGATATTCTTCCATTCACAGCCATGCCAATGTTAGAAACCATTAATGCCCACCCAATCTTTCACACTGGAAACACCAGGGGTCATTCCTGGCATATCTTACCTTCTAAATCCAAATTTTCATCAAACTCCTAAGACTTAAGATATAACCTTGAATCCAACATCTTTTTTCCATTCCTGTTGCCATGCTTTAGTTAACATCTTTCATATCTCACACCTGAAGGCTCCCACAGCTTCTCTGTGGGAATTGGGTGGCAATATTTATGTCATTGCTATAAAAATCTTCTGCTATAGAGCCTTTACGAATGTGTGCCTGTGTATCTTAAACTTCATATTTAGTTCATTCCCCAAATATGCTATGTGCCTTTCTGTATCCAAACTTTCGATCTCTCAATTTAGTATATTTTCTGTAGCCTGTACCTGTTGGTGTGTAGCTTGTCCTTCAAAGGCAGCTCAAATCCCAGCCCTTTTAACAATGTCCGTCCTGATGACCTCAGCTAGCATAATGTGTTGCTCCTTTGGAATTTTCATAGCACTCACTGATTGGATAATAATTTTGGAACTTATGTATTATTTTGCTTTCTAATTTTTTTATGTATTGCATGTAAACTTTTTTTGAAAAAGACAAACATGTTTACATCTTTTTATGCTAAATAAGAGGCACTAAAGTGTCTTATACAAGTAGGCCAAAATCATCTGTTGGAACAAGGCACAGAGGAGTGAGAACTGGATTAGCATTGTGGGAACTGTGATACCTCCCAACTCTCCCTCCCTTCTCTTTGTGCACACCCTGTTTGTGTACACCACGGAAAATCCAGCACAGTGATGGCCTCCTATTTTGGTCACTCTCTCTGGTGTGGTGCATTTCCTCTTTGGGAAGCTCATAGTCCTTGATTGACCTTGAACATTATTATAGTTTAAAATCAAGTTGCATATATGAGTCCACTAGTGGAACACTCTTAAAATATGAATAGATTTTCTGCCTTTCATAGGTGACATATAATCTGGGACATTTTGTGAATAGTAGTAGTTTGACAGCTGGAAGATCATATTTGCAGAAGCACTGTATACCAGTGGGCTGAATATTGGCAACTTGCTAAACCTCATGAGGCCATTTCTTTTGCAAAAGGTGGGATTTTACAAGTGTTAAATGAAGCAGGGATTTTACAACTGTTGAATGAAGCAAACATGGAAATTACTTCCCTCATACTGGGTACTCAGAATGAGTCAGCTCCTTTCTCCCAACTAATGGCTATGGGCCAAACAATTAAAATGATTCTTATTTGTCACAGAATCAAACAGCACCCCAAGAAAACCTAACACAGTAACTTTGTGACCTCAAGTTTTGAAAGTTATCATGGACTATATATGCATTTAATTTTCAGTAGAGTTATTTGTTGACAATAGCTGTTTCATAATAAAGTTGTAAGATTACTAGTAGTATTTAATCTTTCCAGGTACTAGTTAAAGGTTAAGCAGGTTCTCTGATAAGAAGATTAAGTGATTAAAATCAGTAGTTTCATAGTGTCCATAGGGGGAAAGACTTCAGTTTCCTTTTTCAAGTCACATATTAGAAACATAAGATATATTTGTTTCAAGGACAAATTAGCTGGAAAATTTGTATAAGGATTTTTTTTTCCTCTTTTAAAAGGAGTTGTATTATAGATGGATATTAATGACAGATTGTCTTAGTTTATTCTTGGTTAAATTCAAAATTAGAAACGTTTCAGAATAGTTTTAAGGTCAAGGGTGAGATAGAGATTAATGGAAATGTGCTTTCAGGCTGCATTTATTTGGCTTCCTGAAGAGTTTGACATACTACAAAGCTGTTTCTTCAACTGTTATTAGGAATTAGATTTATTTTCTTCTTTAGGCTCATAGCTTCTTGAATTTAGGCTCAAAGATATTTTGCTGTTAGGATAGATCTTTTGGGGGAAAATAAATTCAATTTTTTACTTTTATTTATAGCAAAATGTCAAGTTAGTTACCTGCAGAAGACAAACCTCAAGAATTCTGGGATATCAGACTTGAAATAGATGGAAACATCTGCCAGGAAAAAAAAAAAAATTGATACCAGGCCTAATAATGCAATGTTATATTTAGATTTAGATAGCCACCAGGAAATATTATGGTTCATGCTGTCTGTTATGTATTATTATGTACTAGAGGCCCAGTGCATGAAATTCGTGCACTTGGGGGAGTCCCTCAGCTCGGCCTGTGCCCTCTCGCAGTCTGAGAGCCTTCGGGGGACATCCTTAGCGCTGCCGCAGAGGCAGGAGAGGCTCCCACTATCACCACTGTGCTTGCCAGCTGTGAGCACGGCTTCTGGCTGAATGGTGCTCACCCTGTGGGAGCGCACTGACCACTAGGGGGCAGCTCCTATGTTAAGCATCTGCCCCTTGGTGGTCAGTGCACATCATAGTGACTGATCGTTCACCGTTGGGCCGAAACCAGCTCTCTGACATCCCCCGAGGTGTCCCGGATTGTGAGAGGGCGCAAGCCAGGCCGAGGGCCCCCACCAGCGCATGATTGGGACTGAGGAGGGATGCGGGAAATTGACCAGCTGGGGAGGGACTGCAGGAGGTCTCCAGGGCATGGCCGGACCCCAGCAGCAAGCTAACCTACTTACTAGAGCATCTGCCCCCTGGTGGTCAGTGCACGTCACAGCAACTGGTCGACTGCCTGTCCCCTGTTGGTCAGTGCACATCATAGCTGAGCAGTTGAGTGGCCTTAGCATATCATTAACATATTACGCTTTGATTGGTTGAACGGACAACCAGATGACCAGACACTTAGCATATTGGGCTTTTATTACATAGGATACTTGCTTCACTGACCTATTTAAAACATATTGAGTACTTTACATGTTTAAAGCACTGTTCTACATTCAGGTAGTTGGGAAAGTAAGTATAAAGAAAACCCGAGTCTTACTGGTGTGGCTCGCTTGAGCGTCCTCCCATGCACGGAGAGGTTGCCAGTTCCTTTCCTGGTCAGGGCACATACCCGGGTTGTGGGCTCGATCCCCAGTAGGGGACATGCAGGAGGTAACCAATCAGTGTTTCTCTTCCTCTCCCTCTCCCTCTCTCTCTGAAATCAGTAAAGAAAACCTGGCCGATGGCCATAGGAAGCTAAATTAGTATTGTGTATTTGTGTGCATGTTTTGTGTTGGGGAGCGGGGATGGGGTGAGTTAAATAAATAAATAGATGGCGTGTGTAATAAGGACCATGAGAGAAAGAAAGAAGTCTGAGAAGGAAGGGGCCACATTTTGATGGGAAGATGTCAACTAGAAGGTATCTTTGCATCTAGACCTTAAAGGGAGGTGAGATGCGTGAGTGACACCAGCAGAGGAAAGACTGGGGCCTGCGCACAGAGGCCAGGGAAGAGGGTCAGATTAATTTAACTCCACTGTCGGCTATGTATGTTCAATAGGAATAGAATAGGTTAAACCTAAATGCTAGAATGTGGTATTATTTCACCTTTAGGCACATTTAACATGCGTGTGATTTTAAATTTGTAACTTTAAGTGGAAAGGGTAGGAGTCAGAAGTTTCCAACCCAGCTTTTCTTTAGATTCTCTGAACTAGCCTGGGTTTCCCAACCTCAGCCTTATTGATATCTTGAACTGGATAATTTCTTTTGTGGGGATGTTTAGCTGCATCCCTGGCCGCTAACCAGGATCAAGACTAGAGTGAGGCCAGGGAGGCAGCTAGGGCACAGTATTTTAAGGAGGCACTCATTTTCAGGGTCATGGAAATTTTCATCTTGCATTGACATTATCCCAAGGGTGAGTGAATGCCTTCTTAAATTATGAGCCCTAAGCCCTACCTTGATTAACCAGAGTCTAGGCACAGCCTATATTCACCAAAAGTTAGTAGCATCTTCCCAATTGTGACAACAAATGTATCTCTAAACAAATCCAAGTATCCCCTGAGGAACAACCTCCCCCCGCCTAACCCCCAATGCCCCCGTAAGAACCACTACAGTGTAACTAGAATAACTTGGCATATTTATTTCTGAGGAGCAGCCCTCACTGTAACGTTTCTTTTTTACCCAGGTAGTCACTAAATATAGGTATACTTTGGGACCTATTTTGCGCTCACGCAAGGTAATAACTAAATACAACTATATTTTAGGCAATGTGTGAGCGGCTGAGACCTACTTGGGGAGTAAGAGTTTAAAGAGAGATCTGTGGAAAGAAACTGTTGTGATTAATGGGCTGATGGGCATTGGAAAGAGACAAGGGTTTGTATGAGAGTTCCCGAAAGGTGAGGAATCCATTCTGCTGTCAATAAGATACCTGACTTCTGGGTCTTGCTTGGTGGCATTGAAGAATAATAATTCTGCTGTCAATCTTGGGGTGGAAATGAGACAAGATTTCAAAATGCATTTTCTTGGTCCTTGTATAAATGCTAAAAAAACTACAATGGTCTTGCACTTGATTTGCCTTTTACAAAATTAGACAGTCTTCTTGGTTAATACTTCATTGTACTATTCATATTTGCTGTTATCAGTTCTACCCCTACCCTACTCTAGTCTATTTTCTTGGGCTTTGGGGAAGCTGTGGCACTTGGGGAACTACAGTTTGTACAGTGTGACTGCCACGAAGACTACAGATACATCAGACCTTAGTGTACTACTGATGATATCAGTTAGTAGGAGATGAGAAAGCTACATCATCATATTGTAGATGTCCATTTTCATGGTAACAATTAAATAAGAATGATATGGTTACTTAATATTTAGCAATAGAGTTTAATCTCTAAAATTACAGGTGTCTCATATTCAACACTCCCCCCCCCCTCCCCCACCCCCGGCACTTAATACAAAGGCTGGTACATGGTGGTAATAATAACAAATTAAACAGTTAAGTTTCATAGCTCACTAACTTCTGGCAGGGAGTGTCTTATGTGTTTTATTTGCATTTATTGCTCAATAACCCTTGCTGGTGGTTGATATTATTACCCTTATTTTATGCATATGCAAACTGTATTTAGCGAGGTTCATTAACTTGCTCACAGTCACATGGTTAGGGTCACTTGATTCCAGATCTGCCAACTCTGAAGTCTGTGTTCTTCAGAGCTGGCTGTAAATGGCCTTGTTGATTGTGCAGGGCACAACTGCAGCTGGTCTCATACACATGCCTGCTCTGAGCTTATGCTGGTAGGTACACAATAAATATTAAGTAAATTCCAATGCTTTTAAGTGTTATTTACTTAAAAATTTTTTTGAATGTAATACAATGAGTAATGGAAATGTGGGCATCTCTCTCTCTCTCTCTTTCTCTCTCTCTTCTGCAAGGACATGTCTAGATGTAAATTCCATGGCAAAAAGGATGGCTTTCAACTAAAAGGTGTTCCTTGCCTATTGTGATTTTACATATTCTACTGCTGAGACACTTAGGAAATTGAAACTACCCTTTAGAACTACTCCTTCAGCTAGTGTTAATGAAAATTGTATAATGCCACCAGAGTTCTTTTTCTGAGGCCTGGGGCTAAAATATTCTCTCACCATTATTTATTATTGTCGTGGAGCCATTAGCTTTTGGCATTAGAAGCTATACTTATACTAAAGGTGTTGTAGCTGGATGTATGTGCTCCCAATTCTCATTACATGCTGCTGACCTCCCCTTATAAATCTCAGCTCAGAGTTATCAGCTTTCTACTTGTTGGCCTTAATTGGAAAGTTCTCTGCTATATCCAGATACAAAATATACTATCAGAGCTTGAATTTCTGCCCCTTATTAACATTGCCTTTGTAACTTATTTCCTCAATTCTCTTTCCATTGGAATCCGGCTGAAACAAATTCCTCAGTTTTATATACAAAGTGAGCTTATGGTAGAACACATTACAAAACATGCAATGCAATAAATAAGAGCCCAGTCTAACAATGCTTTTATCATTAGAAAATATTAAATGTCCTTTACTTCACAATTTAATTACTTGCACATCATTTTTTCACTTAATCATCTAGAAATAAATGCATGCATTTTTTAGCAGTTTGAACCTCATTTTACAGTTTGAAAATCCAAGTGTTAAGTAGACACTAGTAAATTCCATGAAGGGTTTGCAAGGCGTTGTGTTTCAATTTCCTGAAACCCACCTACACTTCAGATGGATTCTAATTTGCCAAGACTCTTGTGTAGTCCAAAGGTGGCAGAGGGAATATTTGTGGACTGATTCATCTGTCTATCAGAAAAATATTTGCCTGAGAAAATCCTTCAGATTTTTCATATGCTTACGCTTGTGGATTTTCCACTGCCTATCAATATACTTCCTATTTAAGAGGTAGAAAGTCTCTATCCAGGGGTGGGCAAACTTTTTGACTCCAGGGCCACAATGGGTTCTTAAACTGGACCTGAGGGCCGGAACAAAAGCATGGATGGAGTGTTTGTGTGAACTAATATAAATTCAAAGTAAACATCATTACATAAAAGGGTACGGTCTTTTTTTTTTTAGTTTTATTCATTTCAAACGGGCCGGATCCGGCCCGCGGGCCATAGTTTGCCCATGGCTTCACTGTACTTTGAAACTCTTTACCACTCAAATATCCTTATTCTAGGTTATTTGCATATATTAATGATGACATACTAGAAATCAGTATTACTCAGTAAAATTCATCTTAAGTAAACACTTAGAAGTATTTTTATTTTCAGTACATATTAAATATAGTTACTTAACAAACGTCAATTAAATAGCTCTTTCTTTGAAATAATTGTGTAGGGTAAGCTGAATGTGAGTTTTGTTTCCCTTAGATTTATTTATTTTAAAAATTGATTAAACGGTCTCCAAATAAATGAAGCTTAATGATTATAAGCTAATGATGTAGGTTTAAATTAACATCTGTATAAGAATTATGATATTCACAAGAAATTATACACAAACACTTCTTTTTCTCCTCAGATGAACTTACTTTTTGCCAGCATTAATAATGTCAAGAAACAATCAAAGAGAAAACATTTAATCCAGAAAATTTTCACCATTGAATTTGAGATTAAATTATCCTCTTTTTTCTAGTATAGAACAAAAGTTTTTTCAGGCCTTTTCTGATTAAGTTACTCTACAGAATATTCAGGCTGTGTTTCTCTTTATTTGGTGACAAAAATATGTGTGCAAAAGAGTAATTTATTATTGGATATTGTTACTATATAAATATAGGGGTGGTAAGGAAATTCAGCTGAGAGACATGTGAAAAGGTAAAATGAGGCATATTATGAATTTGAAGAGTTTATTTGAGCAAAAATCTATTTTAATTGGGCCATGCAAAACTAGAAGTGGGTATAGGAGTGCTCCAGGATTGGTGCTTGGGTAAATCTTATAGAGAAAAGACAAGCCAAGTAAAGAAATTATTGAATGGCTGTAGCTTAAAGCCTAGTTGACTGTTTGTGATCGGCTGTCCTTAGCTTGTTGATATAGTAACCTTGAGGCATTTACAGGTTTAGATTTTGTTTTGCTTAGGTAGGTCGCGGTGGCATTAGATCCTCGTTGGTCTAATGGCCTCCGTGTTTGATGAATTTACCAGGTAGTATGTACATTGGATGATGATTATGCATTTGATTATATAAATTTAAGATCAGAGATTTCAGCTTTCACGCATCGCCAGACACATTGTGTTAATCAATGTTACTCTCCCAGCATATAGACTTGACATGCTATTTTTCAGATAGTATGTAGACGAAGAGAAACTAATTCTTAATTCTGAATAACTTGGAAAATTTTGTTCCTATTTCCAATGTGGTTGTGTACCAGTAAGTACCATGGACTTTTTTTGCTCATTTCTTTATGGAAAATGGAGACCATATTGATTAAACACGTTCAGCTTCCACCTTTTGAGTATTGAAGTCACACCACTCAGTTGCAAATCTAGCCTTTCGTGGCATGGTAGAGGGTTGTTTTTATTTCAGCCTTAGATTGCCCTTAATAAAATGGCTCCTGCCTGGCTCTTTCTGTGTGCATATTGGAAGACATAGAAAGAAATGTGTCACAAATAGTTAAATTTTTTACTAAAAAGTACATAAATTTAGGATCCCACAAATTGTTAATCTCAATTCTGTAGTATCTTGAACACATGCCTAGGGCTCAAAGGATACTAACAGAATGCACCTTGGGACAATTGAATTCTCCCCCCATCCCCCGCAACTATTTTGAATATAATAATAATCTGATATTTTATGGTGACTAGCTATTTCACCTCTTTACCTCCTTGTGGCCTCTCTGCTCTTTTATAATTCTCTTTTTGTTTTCTCTTCCTCTTTTGTTCTTAACAGGTTCCTATAAATAAAAGCTGCTGTCATGGTCATTGACTTTTTTTTTTTTTTTCTGTGCCATTATTTTCTCATCTTGTGTTCCTTATTTTATATGAACTACATTCTAGACCAGGGGTCCTCAAACTATGGCCTGCGGGCCACATGCAAATACAAACATTGTATTTGTTCCCGTTTTGTTTTTTTTACTTCAACATAAGATATGTGCAGTGTGCATAGGAATTTGTTCATAGTTTTTTTTTTAAACTATAGTCCGGCCCTCCAACGGTCTGAGGGACAGTGAACTGGCCCCCTGTTTAAAAAGTTTGAGGACCCTTGTTCTAGACAGAGGAAGAATTTTAAAAATAAAGTTTTTAACAATACTGTCTTTTCTGTTGTATTCCAATGGCTTAGTCACGTTGTTTCAGGAAAAAATATAATTAATAATGCTATGTGTCATGCAAATGTTAAGCTATCCAAAGGCAGTACAGTATATTATTTTATTCTTTTAGTAAAATAGGAGATATTCCTATTTTAGAAATTAAGGAACTTTGATTTTCAGAGGTTAACTTAATTTTCCAAGGTTCACAAAGCTTATTAGTGGTTGACCTAAGAAGAGACAGATCCTGACTCTTAGTTATTAAATATGCTACAAGTAATTATTAGATATCTTAGATTTAAACATTTCCTAAAGATATTCTCCAGCCCATTAAGTATAAAAACTAAGACCTCTTCCATGATAATCTTCCAGAAAAAAATTTTACATTTTTCTTAAAAAGTGTACTGGGATCTCTGATAGCTTTGTTTGGTTATAATTAACATAGGAAACATAATATTTAGTATTTAATGAATATCAAATTATAGGACCAGTATTGGTATTTTCATGTGCCCCGATGAGTTATTACATATTCCTGTACCTTTTCTATTAATACCCGAGGCACATTATACCTTGGTTGTTGGACATGACCTGAATTAGAATAGTTGATTCTTATTTTAGCATCAAATATAGACTTAATAGCTTGCAAGTCTATCCAGTTTTTATCATCAGGAACTATCAACTCAGTAATACATACATGAACACACTTTATAACCCTGTGGGCCTCTTGGGCTTTGACCTTGAAGCCTTACAAAAATACGTTGATTTTATTTTCTAAAGATTTTTAGCAATTCCAAGACTTGATTCGGGAGTTGAAAGCGGATTTTTCAAAATGCTCTCATAATTGCTACCATCCTTCTTTGGTTTTATTGTGCTCTATTCTGGGAATTAGTCTTTAGTTGCTCTGCCAATTTTTGTTTAGTACAGAACAGTGCATTGTTTTGCTCCTGTCTTATTCCTCCTCTATTGTTGCTGGTGGAAGCGGGATCTGGCGCTGTCACGAGGAAAGCATTTGGGAGGACCTACAAGAGAAGATGAGATCTGGTGGCAAAATTCATTCAGGAAGCAAAATTAAAGAAGTTCCCCAATGTCCTATATCCGTCCCTCTCACCGTGGAAAAATCAGAGCCAGAAAGAGTCAATGCTCAGAGATTCGGTGCAGTGTTAAAACTTAGTTCAGTGGAGCATCTGGCTGACTTAGCTGTGTTCCTGCTGCAATCCATTGCTTTGCCGCCGAACCTAGGCTCCTGCTGGAGCCTGTGTGTAGGGTCTGCAGGGCCAGTGGCCATGCGGCTTCTAGGGCCATGCGGCGATGGAGAGAGAACATGAGTGGACAGGGCAAGTTCAGGTCTCAAGCCAGGGACAGAGAGCTTCTTTGTCCACCTGGAATTCTGTATTCTCTGGCTTGGGAGGAACCAGGAGCTCTTTCAAGATAGCCAATCAGCTTCCCAAACTGTTGCGGGCTTCTGATGGGGTCCATCCCGAGCCAATGATCTTTTTCCCCGGTTAGACTGACAGGCCTCTATGGTCCAGCACCTTTCCCTGCACCGTTTTGACTTTATTGCTCATGTTCTTACCTCTCCCTCTGCTTTCCCCTCGCCCCCTACACAATCTGGTACCGGTGTGGGGGAGGGGAAGGTGTTAATCCCCTTGGAGGGGCTATGCTGAGGTTTCTCCGGGTGTGAAGTTGTAGCTTCCTGGTGAAGCAAACAGGCCTTTGCTTCCCAGCTGATTATGCTCAACAATGTCTGACTCTTCCTTTGCTTCCTTTCCCATCAATAATTAGCTAAGGAAGGGAACAGGTTAATGTTCTCGCAGATATTACTGTGTATAAGCAAGAAAGCAAACATAAAACTACAACACAAAGCTCTTGTGATAGTGAGGGAATTGAAACCATTCTGTGTAACCAAAATGAGGTAGCGAAGAGCAATATCGCCAATAAAAAATGACATTCATTTTCACTGCATCATCATGGGTTTACAATTACATTCCTACTTGAAGCAACTTTAACCGATGTTGACCTATTTCTCAGCCTTCTGCCTCGTTTAAATATTTGTAAGGAAACTCGAGAATGTTGTTAGAAACAAAAAAGACGAGGAAATGTGTGATTTACTCTCTGTATTGCATCATTGATTTTTGAGGGGAGTTTCATGATTTCAACTTATATATTTTCTCTAAATTTTGGTGAATGTGCCTTTTGTCATTTGAAATGAAATCTTATGTTAACTTGAACTCCATACTCTGACAGAAAAAAAAATATTTTATAATTTTACTTTTCCAAACATGTGATTGTTATTTTTGTTTTGTGAAATTAAGTGACTGAAATTCTGAAGGGAAAAAAAAAAAAAAAAAGTAGTGCTTTTCCTAAAATACCCTTGAATTCTATCTACCCAAATAACAGGAGGATTCATACCACCCATGCCAACTGTTTGTAGTGTGTAGGATGATTTTTTTCAATGATTTTATTTTTCCTTTCTACCATTTGATTGACAGGCATAATGAAAGTCATTGGCAGCCCCTATCAGAAACAAGTGCTGCCATGTATTAACAACTGAAAACACCTTTCATCTTGGTGGCCTAATAAAGAGACTGATGTTCTAAATGTCTTTTCCAAAAATGTAAAGAGAATATTTTGTTGCTTAAGCAAAGTTCCTTCAGGAACCTGTAAAATAATATACAGGCATTTTGAGAGGAACTGCATGTATGAAAAATGACTTATATGAGTAATTTGAGAAGGCTAAAAAGTTTCTAATTGAACAAAATATTGAATACAGCATTTTTATAGAATTTAGTGCTTCCATGGACATTTTAGAGAGAGTGGAAGGGAAAGGAAGAGAGAGAAAGAGAGTAACATTGATGAGAGAAAGAAACATCAATCAGTTGCCTCCTGCTCACCCCATATGGGGAGTCTGGGGCCGGGCCTGTAACCAGGGCATGTGCCCTGACCCGGAATTGAACCAGAAGCCTCTCAGTGCATGGAACTATGCTCAACCAACTGAGCCACACCAGCAAGGCAAAATGAATCTTGTATTAACTCTTTTAACTTGAACTTTTTTGTCTATAAATTGGAGATATGATAGCTGCCAGGATACCCTGTAGTGAGAACTATATGACATAGCACATACATAGTACTTACCTAGGTAAGTCTCTATCCTGCCCCCACAGAGGCCTTACTTAAACACATCAGTTTAAGGAGCCATTTACCTCTCCCTTTATTCCTATGCTTATTTTTCAAATATATTTTTATTGATTTCAGAGAAGAAGGGAGAGGGAGAGAGATAGAAGCATCAATGATGAGAGAGAATCATTCATCAGCTGCCTCCTGCACCCCCCAAACTAGGGATCGAGCCCACAACCGGACATGTGTCCTTACCAGAAATCAAACTGACAACTCCTGGTTCATAGATCGATGCTCAACCACTGAGCCATGTTGGCTGGGCTGCTTCTTTTCTAATTTACTTCATACAAATCAATTCTTTTAATTTGTATTTTAATTTGATTTGTATCTCCTGCCAGGGCAGAGATGTTGTGTATTAATTTGCTGCCAAATTCTCCTGAGTCTAGTCTTATACATAGTATTAATTAATTCATACATTCATTCAAAAGTAGTTCTTAGAACTTACTTTGCTTGAGATGTTGAAAGTGTGATGAACAAAAATGAAGTCCCTGTCCTCATGGAACACAAAACTAGTTTTTGCATTAATAAGTGAATATTTTTTGATGGGTCCAAATTTATTCTAAAATTGTGCAATAGTTTCTAGGGCTATTAATATATATGTGCCAGAATAGAAATAGAGTTAATCTTTGTTGTTGTTATGTTTTTTTTTAAATATGTTTTTATTGACTTTTTTTAGAGAGAGAGAGAGGAAGAGAGAGGGTTAGAGAGATAGAAACATTGATGAAAGATAAATATCGATTGGCTGCCTCCTACATGTTCCCCACAGGAAATCAAGCCCACAACCCAGGCATGTGCCCTGATCGGGAATTGTTCCTGCAGCCTCTTGCTTCCTGGGTCGATGCTCAACTGCTGGACTGTTATGTTGTTTTTTTAAAATCTTGTCTTTATGACTTTTTTACTTTTAAACATTCAAGGGAGTCATTTTAGCACGGATATTTCTGATTTGGGGAGAGACACTGAAGTTATCAGGTATCACTTGATCTTACTTTTTCCGTTTCTGAAAAGAGGGAGTCAATTCTCATGCTTTTCTACAACCTAGGGCTTAATGAACCATTATTGATTGTGTGTCAGCTGTGGTCTCTCCTTGATGTAATGAACAGGCAGTTTTGAGGTTGTCTTTGGTGAGAAGATACACAGTAAAGTTGATACTCCACCATTTTGGAATATCAATACTGGGTCCATATGACCTGAAACACTGAATGAAATCTAGCAAAGCAGATGTTTCCTAATATTGTTTTTAATGGTGTAAAGAGAAAAGTATTTGAATTTACAGATTAAAAAAAAATTGTATTGTCAATTTATTTTAATTTAAACAAAATCTTAAATAAAACCTTTCCTACACATTTGTATGCTGCAGACATACTTTGTGAATTGATGTAACAATAGTTTCAAAAATAAATTTTCACCAGTGGGAAATGGGATAGAGGGAGGCAGAAGAGGGTGGGTGGGGGATAAATGGTGATGGAGGGAGACTTGACTTGGGATGGCAAGCACAGTACAATATACAGATGACATATTGTAGAATTGTACACCTGAAACCTATAATTTTATTAACAAATGTCACTCCAATAAATCCAATTAAAATAAATAAATAAGTAAATAGACTTGCTGTCTGTATGCATGCACGATCATTGGTTTCTATGCTTTATATTGATCCTCGGACTTGGAATGACCTTCCTGTCCTTTTCATCCATTGATTCCTCCTGATCTTTAAGAAGCATCGCTTTTTCTAAAATTCTGTCACTGTCCTTTGCTTACCCCAGGCTGGTTAGATACTCTTTCTCCGTGTTTTCAAAAAGCCATACACTTAATTATTTTACTTACTTTACTACATTTTTCAAAATTATCTATTTCTAGGTTTGTATCCCCTAATTAGATTATGAGCTCTTTGATACTGGAGACCTCATTGTGATCATCTTTTTTAAAAAACATATTCTTTATGAACTCACCTATTTTTTTAAAATGTTTTTAATTGATTTTTACACAGAGAGAAACAGAGAGGGATATAGAGATAGAAACATCAATGAGAGAGGAACATCATCGATTGGCTGCCTCCTGCATGGCCCCTACTGGGGATCAAGTCCACAACCTGGGCATGTGCCTTGACTGGGAATTGACCCAGCAACCTTTTGGTTCCTGGGTTGACTCTCAACTGCTGAGCCACATCAGCCAGGCTGTGATAATCTTTGTAACTCTATAACCTAACACAGTGTCTGGTCATAGATTGTCTTAGTTTGTTCAGGTGGCTGTAACAAAATACTAGAGCCTGGGAAGCTTATAAACAACAGAAATTTGTTTTTCACAGTTCTGGAAGCTGGGGATCTGAGAAGAGTGCCAGCAGAGTCAGATGAGGGTGTTCTTTTAAGTCACAGATTTCTCATATGTCCTCATGTGGTGGAATAGGCAAGGTAGCTTTTTGGAACCTCTTTTATAAGCCACCAAGCCCATTCCTAAACACCACACCCTACTTCTTAATACCGTTATCTGAGACATTAGGTTTTCAACATCTGAATTTTTGGAACACAAACATTCAAACCAGAACATAAATGGTGCTCAGTGAATAAATGGATGAATGAATGATGTGGATTGAAATTGGACCTGATTCTTTGAAAGTACAATCCAGAAGGGAGACACATTTCAGAGACAACTACTCTTTCCTTTTGACAGTGGTTGAAGTTATGGAATAGAAGGGTGAAAATGAAATGAAAGTTCATTGAGGAAGAGCATACAGTGTAGGCCAGAGAGTTGCACTAACCATGAATTGGAATTGTGGTTATGGAGACCAATTGAGACAGATTCAAGAATAGTTCTGAAGAATTTGAAAATCGTGTACAGAGGAAAGTGTTGAAAGTAGTTAAAAGTAACTTGTTTAAACAGCTTATAATATTTGGGAAAACAGGCACAAAACTGTTAGAAAATTCATTTTAAAGCCATAAATTATTGATGAGTTATTACTGTCCACATATGTTCAAAATAGATGTTTTGTCAATTTTTAAAGACTGGGATAATTTGAATTAGTATAATACACTTAAAAGCTATATAAAATATTGATACGTGAAGTTACCTACCACATTAAGGCCTTACTTCATGCTTTGGACTGAGCTGCATACTTTTGTATGCACTATCTTTGATACTTACCTCTGTTTACATTTTACAGACGAGAAAACAGTGTTAGAGAGTTTAATCCACCTTAAATACCAGATCTGGCATTCAATTTATTTCTTTTGATTTGCAAATCAATGCTTTGTTATTCTACACTATACTGTGTCTCAGTGAGTTTCTGAAATATGTTTACTTTTTCAGCATGAATGTAAAGTGACAAGCATAAATGTATATAAATTTAGTTGTAGCTCACATGGTCATCCATTCATTCATGTGTCAAACATTTATTAGCCTTCTAAGCTCTGTGCTAGGTATTGCATATACAACCATGCCCTTGTGAAATTTATAGACAGGCATTAGAAATATACGGAATTGTATAATAACAATTTTCATAAATGCTATGAAGGAAAATATAGTGCCTTTTATTAAGTACATTACAGAGCAGGGTCTACGTGTACTTTCTTTCCTGTGGGCAAGTGTAATTAGATTTGTAATATAGCTAACTGTAACCCAAGAAGATGCTTAAAATAGCTTTAGCTAAGTGGGACCACATCAGTGTAATTAAGCTGAACCTTTTGAAAACATTGGTCTTCCAGCAGCCTTTCCACAGAACAGAAGAAATTTTGGTGAACTGAAGAAAATTGTGGCCAAATTTTCAGCTTTTTATTTTAGCTTTGGAAGCTGACTTTGAGACTATCTCAGCAATGATGTACATCCATTAAAAAAAATGCAAAAAGTATCCATAGAGTTGATGATGACACTGCCCTTTAGAGAGCAGTCTCTCTCCTCTTGCAACTCTGAGCATGTGGGGTGGGTGATTTTGTACTGGAAATACTGAGTATTTGATAAGTTTGAATATTTGGGTGATATTTAGCATAAAATATAAATAGCAGCCATACAGGAGAATGTATGTCATTTAGAATGTAATAAAGCTGGATGATCAAAATAAAACAAACAAAAAAATCTTAAAAAACAAACACGAAAAAACAAAGCAAAATGATGCAGAACTTTACCAGATGTTAATTACAATCTAGGTTCTGGCTTTATTGTAGTTCAAAGGTTCTAAAATACCAAATTTCAGTTTTAGAAGTTACCTCGGGCTTGTATTATAATGATATTATAGGTAACTGGTACAAAAGGAATTCGTGAAAATTGCAGAAAAATAAATAATCTCTGTTTATTCTAGTTTGATTTTCCTGCCAGCAAATGTGTGTTAAAACTTGACTCATTTTCCCCCTCTCCCCTTTCAAAATTTCTTCATAAACAGATGGAAAACTGGTGATTTTCTGACAGTTGGGGATTTTTTTGTAATTATCTGAAAATCTGAAAGGCTTCAGATTCTATTTCTTTGCTTTCAGGGAGCAGTTGAAATGCTTTTCAATAAACATAAATGTATATGAAAGATAGAAGTTAATCAAGAAATCTGATATCATAATTGAGCCTCATCATCTATCAACTTGATATTGTGAGGCTTCCCTTTTATCTAACGCCTTTCCTGAACATCCTCACTGCATCAATACTTCTTTTTTTTAAAAAAATATATTTTATTGATTTTTACAGAGAGGAAGGGAGAAGGATAGAGAGTTAGAATCATCAATGAGAGAGAAACACTGATCAGCTGCCTCCTGCACACACCCTACTGTGGATGTGTCTGCAACCAATTCCTTGACTGGAATCGAACCTGGGACCCTTTAGTCCGCAGGCCAACGCTCTATCCACTGAGCCAAACTGGTCAGGGCTGCATCAATACTTCTTATCATCCTCGCCCTTATGTCTTCCTTGTGTATACTCTCACAAAGGAGGAACTCCTGAGGAATCAAGAGGAGCTTGTCTAATAGAAAAATGAGAAGAGGATTTTTTGATAGGCATGGATACCTAGTAAAGCAGTAAAGACATGAAGGTATGAAATAACATGGAATGAGCTGGAAACAAATGAATTCAGTGTTGTTAGACTATATGTTGCACGGGAAGAACTGACATTAGAGGAAAATGAAAGGGAAAGGGTCTGATGGCAAAAACACAAATGTCAAGGAGAAATTATCACAAAGCGAGTGAGGGTCTATTTGGTGACTAGGAAGTTTATCTCCACTACTAGGGGAGGAGGAATTGAATGAAGGATTAATAGAGATATAGAAATGTGTACAGGTAACAACAAGACATTGGGAGACTTCATGTCTGTTCTGATGGCTTTTCTTTTCTCCGTGAACAAGAGGTCAGGTTAACTACAGGTAATGAATGGGGGTTGTTAGGGAACTTGAGGTGAGGGGAACATGGTTAGAATTGTAATGGAAAGGACAGGAAGATACCAAGAGATGTGAGAAAAGCTTCCTGGAGAGGCATTGAAGGTCATGCTGAAATTGAAATCTGTGAATGTGCAATGGCATCAATCTGTGCAGGTAATCCATTTTTTTCTGGTTCTACTCAGTACTATAACTGTAAGGTCCATTTTGAGTTTGGAAGTTTCAGACTTCTTTTTGCAGGAAGATAAAGGTATAACTTCAGAATGTTGGTTATTACAGGTGACATTAATGTTTACTAAGTACTTAGAATGTGTTAGGAACTTAGTATAGTAGGTACATTGTCACATTTATCCCCTTCTTTCTTATGAGATATGTGTATTATTCTTAGTTTTAAAAATTGGGCCCACAACCCTGACCAGTGTGGTTCAGTTGGCTGAGCATTGTCCAATGCACCAAAAAGTCCTTGGGCTCGATTTCCAGTCAGAACACATTCCTGGGTTGTAGGCTCAATCCCCACTAGGGGGGTTGCAGGAGGCAGCCGATCAAGGTTTCTCTCTTGCATTGATGTTTCTCCCTTCTCTCTCTCTCTCTCTCTCTCTCTCTCTCTCTCTCTCTCTCTCTCTCTCTCTCATCAATACAAACATTTTAAAAAATTGAGGATCCAGTTAAGTAATTTTTTTCAAGGTATTTTACCAAGAAGTACGTGGAAGAACTGGAATTTGAATAAAGATCCAATGTTGCAGCTGAGCAGGGAAAAACTGAGGTTAGAAAAGGGCTAAAAGTTTGGGAGAAGTTGTGTCAAGGAAGTGAAAGGTTTCAAGAAAATTTCAGAATAGGATTGATAGAATAATAGTTTTAAGGTTGCAAAAAAGAGAGAAAACTAATTGGGAAATAGAATATCAATGTTTAAGAGTTCAATGATGGCACCTTTCAGAATAGTCGTAAGGTTCAAGAAATGGGAGTTACTGAAACGAGAGTGGATTGGAGATCATGGATTCTCTGGCTAGCTTATTCATTGTAATGCATGGGTATTGATTATAAATGTTGATTACGGTTGGACTTTAGAGTGAAGAGAAATGTATTTTGAAGAAAAGACCTGAAAGCTGATGAGTCTCAGTATTCAGGTGAGATAGCTTGGTGAAATGAACTTAAGAAAATATTCTCCCGCCCCCTGATGAGTTGAAGTAGTAATAATACAAAAGCCACAGATCGGAAATGGACTATGCTGAGCCTCTGTCTGGCCACGAAGGTATGGAATTTGCATCCATTCAAGAGGATTTTATTTAAGTCAGATCCTCAAAGAAGAAAGAATGCAGAGACAAAATAATTTTCAGGTTAGGAATAAGGAAGTTGTTTATTTTTTTTTTTAAAAAAAGAAAAGGCAGGGAGGGGGTGGCTCCAAAGGATACAATGAAAAATGTTAGGAAGGACATCAACAGTGATGTGGTAGGGTGGAAAATATGATCTGAATGGGGAAAAAAGCCCACATACTATGAGGATGATATTGAGAAAGACTGGTGATTAGAGGAAACAGTTTATTTAGGGCTTGACAGCAATAGAATCAAGAGGCATCAGTGGAATTAGTTGGCTTCAGATTTTAAATGGAGCTTTGATTTATAGGTGTTCTGCTGTTTTGATTCCAAATAATGACATGACCTGACTCAGCCACATTGATGTTTGAGCTAAGTGGGGCTGGCACTGTCCAAAGCTCTGTAGGTATTGGGTTGATACACATACTTGGTCATTCAATGTAAGATGTGCGTAAAATTAATGAGATTTATACCTTTGGTTTTGTGTCCTTGCTTGGTAATATTTTCTTTAAAAAATTCTAAACTTGATATTAGTACATATTGACAGACATCTTTTTCTAATGTTTCTCTTATTCAAAGCATTGCACTGTAATGATTTAATATTTAGTATTCAGGATTTATATATCATCATCTTCTGATTACTAGGACAGATTCCTGCTAATGATATTTAAAAGCAACAAAATCTTACCTGAGCACTTTGATTACTACTGTAACACAAATTAAGAAATTTAAATTGGGTCTGTAGATGTACCTGTCCCACAATATCTGAAAAGGAATGGTGGCTTATATGAAAAAAATAAAATAAAATAAAGGGACTTATATGAAAATACAATATTTTGCAAGTGCTTTTTATAAAAAAAATATGTTTTTATTGATTTTAGAGAGGAAGGGAAAGGGATAGAGATAGAAACATCAGTGATAAGAGAGAATCACTGATCGGCTGCCTCCTGCAAGCCCCTTGCAGGAGGGGATCAAGCCCACAACCCAGGCATGTGCCCTTGACCAGAATCGAACTCAGGACCCTTCAGTCCGCAGATGGACACTCTATCCACTGAGCCAAACCAGCTAGAGCTGCAAGTAAAATTCCTTATAAAAGTCATCAAAGTTTAGCAATAGAAGTGTTTTAATACATCAGATAGTCCAACCACCCATTAGTTGCTAATGCATGCATTCAGGGTCTTTTCATGAACAACATGTCTTCTAACTGAATGGTCATTGTGGAAAGGGTCAGCAAAATCGAGGTTGAAATATTGTCTCCTGCCCTCAAAATCCTGTAACCCTGAGAACTTGGTTTCTCCAAGCTAAGTTTCCTGTTCTGTAAAATGGAGATGTTAGTATTATCACAGGGTAACTGGGAGGATTGGAGCAGACTATTTAAGCTGCAGATATCTCTATCAGAGGTTCTATTTACATGGAACAAAAATCTCTCTCTGTGTAGTTTTCTAACCCATTTGCTGCATGAAACTACATTAGGAAGCTGAAAATAATCTAAAAACTAACTTTCCCACTGAGTTCAATTTGTGATGTTTATACAACAACCTGGGCTTTGACAACTCGATAATAACAATAGTTTATTTTCCCAGAGATAACTAATGAATATCCAGGACATACCAGGCAAGGCTATGCAGGAATTCCATCAAAATCAGTCACCAGAGGAGTTCTATCTATCTTAGGAATCTCCTGCTTTAGTGTCCCTGTTTGCTTAGATGTAGCCTGGGTGCACCCCCTGGGAAGCGTGGATTCTGTAAATCCAGCAATGGGCTTCCGAGCTCAGCAGCTTGGGCGCTTGGTCAATTACACTTCCTCTAGTCAGAGATCTTCAAGGCACATTCTTAAGAGCACCACACCCTATTTATCCACTCGAATCATATGTAAAAATAGTATTGCTAAAGGCTCTGGTGTACAATTTGCTTCATCGAATAAAACATAAATGTCAATTTGGCTGCAGGGGAGATGGTAGCTAACAGAAGCTGCTACCTTTTGGCTCCATTCTCATTTTCCCATATGAGTCCCCCTCACAGCTACCCCTACCTGCATCATAGAGCTAGATAAACTAGGTATGGTGACACATCACCAAGACAAGCTCACTAAGATATGCTTTCAAAATGTGTTTTGATTTTGTCCCTCTTCATGGTTAATTTTCAATGTGGTGCTAAGGAAATTGTATTTGTTTTTAACACCAATTGATTTTCTCTCATTGAGACTCCCTCATTTAGCATAGCAAACAATTTATATTTCCATAACAAAGATATGTAAGTAAAATTAGTGCATTCAATATTTTTGCTAAAGTTCTGCAATCGAAACTATTTGACTTAGTGTTTTTTCAATTTATTTTCATTTTAAGGTGGTGTAAGTCATTTCCTTATATTCCACTCATAATTTTATTGCACTTGTTTAGAAATTTTAGGTAATAGTACTTATTAAGGAGTGCAGTAGAATTCCTTCAAGTTGGTCATGAAAATGGCTATATACGGTAGTTGTAAATAGCTTTAGAGACTGTGTCTCCTGTGACTTTCAAAGATCACCTTTGGTGGTTGTGTAAACTTAAAACAATGAATTTGTTTTTGGATATCTAAGAGTGTGAGTTGGTGTGGTGCTCTAGCCTGTTATTTAACAGCAAGAGAAATTCTTCTGCTTGCCATAATGCTCTCACATGCTTCAAGCTTGGGTCGGTCAGCCGCTGATCAGCTGATGTGATTTTACATGTTTGCCTTGATTATTTATAATTCACTTTAAGTTCACTTGTAGTGTTTGCTATTTGTTTCCAAAACAAACAAGTCTTCTGTGTTTGTGGGGAAAGAAAAGAAGGAGATTTAAAGGAAAATACCAGATGGGTTCTCAGTTATTTTTTTGACTTAATTGCTAATGCTAACTGCTATCATAAACTATGGAATTATGAATTAGGTGTTAATGAATATTTCATTCAAGAAACTTTTAAGCCCTAATGAACACTAAATATTTAAAAACATGGTTGGATGATGCTGTAAAGTTAAAGAGAAATTTTTTTTTCTCCTAAGAGAGTAGGATTATCTGCTGTTTTCTCCTGAAAATTTGAGTGTGGATTTACATAGTGTTAAATATTCCTTTTAACTTTACTTTGGTCTCTAAAAACAGTTCCTTAACTTAGGAAGATTTTTTTTTTCTACTTTGTCAAATATGTCATTAAAATTACCTACTTAGCTGTTATATAAATTTTTATTTTTATTAGTCTATAGGTAATAACCAACCATGTGTAAACATGAATAATAGAGGGGTGGACAAAAGTAAGTTTACAGTCATTCATATGAAAAAAGACATGCAGGTTATGATTATTATAAAAGCTTTATTAACTCAAAAGAATGTTACAACTGTAACTAACCCTGTATATTTCTTCCTCTACATCATACATATTTAGCTCCTTTAATAAACACCTTTGTAAAAACATGTTTTATTTATTTCTTAATTTAAACTTGTTCATGTTAGAAAAGATCATGAACCCTGACTACTGCATTTTAGTTGCAACTAAAGTTCCCAAGTTAATAATTATGAGATGACTATGTACCAGACATAGAACTTTATATACCACAGAATATTAAAAAAGCAATATTGAAATAGCTGCTGGTTCTTTTTAAAAAGTATGGCCATTTAAATTACAAAATTAAAAATATCCTTGCCGAAACCAGTTTGGCTCAGTGGATAGAGTGTCGGCCTGTTGACTGAAGGGTCCCAGGTTCGATTCCGGTCAGGGGCGTGTGCCTGGGTTGCGAGCACATCCCCAGTGGGAGATGTGCAGGAGGCGGCTGATCGATGTTTCTCTCTCATCGATGTTTCTAACTCTCTATCTCTCTCCCTTCCTCTCTGTAAAAAATCAATAAAAATATATTTAAAAAAATATATCCTATTTTTATACCTGGTAATTAGATAAAATATTGGACATTAACTCAGCTTTCTGCAGGCTGGGAGATGCCTGTATTTTTGCTTCCTCTTTGTATTGATTTTCCATAATGGAATTTCTCTTAGCTTTTGGACTTTTCTAGCGATATAACCAAAGCTTTTAGTACTGGGTTTATATTAAGGGAATTATAAAGCAAGTTGTTGTTTTTTCAATAATTAAAAGTCTTTGTAAAACATATATATGATTTAGAAATGTATTCAAAAGGGTCATATATACTAACTTTTGCAGAAGGTGAAGGTTACTCAGAAGTTAAAAAGCCATGCCAAAATAAAAATAAAAAACATTTTATTTCATTTTAACTACCTTTCATTAAAATATTTATTTAGTAGATATGATTATGTAACTGTAAAATTAGTCCTTATTTTTTACATATCAGTTCATAAATACATGCTTTTTTCCCAGCAAAATATATATCATCCTATATAATAAAAGAGAAACATGGTAATTAACCATAACTTCGCTACCCTTCCCATTGGCTAATCAGCAGGATATGCAAATTAACTGCCAACCAAGATGGCGGCTGGAAGCCAGGCAGCTGAAGCGAACAGGAGGCTTGCTTGCTTCAGTGATGGAGGAAGCCAAGGTTCCCGGCCTGGGCAGCCCAGCTCTGAACTCCGGATGCAACAAAGTTGCAATTATAGAAGCTAAACAAGCTCCAGGTACCTGCTTTCAGGCAGTGGGCTCAGAGCTTAGAGCAGCAGTGATGGCAACATAGTTTCAATTATAGAAGCTCAACAAAGCCCAGATATCTGCTTTCAGCAGCCGAGGCCTCAAGCTGGAGCTGGCCTCAGAGCTAAAGCTGGCTCTCAGCTCCAGTGACAGCCATAGAAAGTAAATAAATCCCAGAATTAAAAAAAAAAAGAAAAAAAGGAGACGCTGGGAGTTTCAGTCACCCGCCAGCCTGAAAATGGCCCTCAGCCCCTCATCCAGACTGGCCAGGCACCCCAGTGGGGACCCCCACCCTAAAGGGGGTGCGGGCAGCCTAAAAACATCCATCAGTCCATCATTCAGGCTGGCCAGGCACCCAAGCGGGACCCCCACCCTGATCCAGGACACCCTTCAGGGCAAACCAGCCTGCCCCCACCCGTGCACCAGGCCTCTATCCTATACTACAGGCAGGGTGGGACAGCGCAAGCTGCCATCTGGGCCCCATGTGCAGCCCTGGGCAGCGGGGCATAAGCCCCGCCCCCAGCCGGGACCCCTATGTGCCACCTGAGCCCCCAGCCGGGACCCCCCGTGCTAAGCCCCGCCCCCAGCTGGGACCCTATAACTATTGGAGAGCAGGAAAGTGCCGCTGTGCCCTGGGTTGCTGCGGTGATCCGGCCATCGGTAAGTAGAAAAGTGCGGCCTGTAGGTAGCCCCAAGCTGCGCCTGATCCGGGAGCAGGAAAGCCCGTCCTGAGGGCAGCCCCCAGCTGGGCCTGATCCAGGAGCAGGAAAGCCAGGCCTGCGGGCAGCCCCCAGCTGGGCCTGCTCCTCGGTCGCCATGGGGATCCAGGAGCAGGAGAGCAAGCCCGGCCTGCGGGCAGCTCCAAGCTGGGCCTGCTCCCCGGTTGCCATGGCGATCCTGGAGCAGGAAAGCCCGGCTTGCAAGCAGCACCCTCATCCTTCCTATGGCTCAAGAGAGAGTACAACATGCAGTGGAGGCCCGGAGCCTGAGAGATCAACACAGAGGGGCTCCTGCTCCAAGCATCCATGGTGTGGCTGAGGGCAGGCCCCCACCAGACACACACACACACACACACACACACACACACACACACACAGTGCCTGTTCTAAGCCTCTGGTGTGGCTGGGGGCAGACCCCCAGTGGGGACACAGACACACACACACACACACACACACACACACACACACAGACACACACAGTGCCTGCTCTGAGCCTCCAATGTGGCTGGGGGCAGACCCCCAGTGGGGACACACACACACACACACACAAACACACACACACGGGATGCCTGCTCCGAGCCTCTGCTGCCAGACTGTGGCCATCAGTAGGACATCCACTGAGGGCTCCCGGGCTGTGAGAGGGCCAGGCTGGGCTGAGGGAACCCCCACCCTCCAGTGCATGAATTTCGTGCACCAGGCCTCTAGTGTGTGTGTGTGTGTGTGTGTGTGTGTGTGTGTGTATATATATATATATATATATATATATATATATATATATATATACTAGTATAAAGAACATTTCCCCCACCCACCCCCAGTAACATGTTTCTTGGTGTTTGAATTTTTTTTATTTTTATTTTTTGTACACAGAGAATAGGGAATTTCAGAATTTTTACATACATTTTAGCAAACAAGTTTTGATCTATTGGCTTCTTGGTGCAGTAATGCAATGGCAATCCCCTCTGGTGCCACAGGCCCATATTACTACAAGGAAGTGTAAACACTAATTTCTTAGGAGGTGAGGCCAGCCCCACAGGAACTTCGCTTACATCCCTCTGGTCTACCATAATTCATAAATATCTAGATTTTTTTCCCTCAAGTGAATCATTAGATGTTAAAAATGGAACAACAGAGTCACAAAGGGTCACATGCTTTTCAGTAGAAAGCATTCTCCCTCACTAGGCGACTACCACAGTGCAGACCTGACTGCCCGAAATTATGCTCAGGCGGTTAGTCAATATTGTCTGCATCTGGTTATGGAAAAGCCTTTCTTAAAAAAAAAAAAAAAAAAAAAATCCAAAGTGCACCGTGAGAATAAATCAAAGCTTTTTTTGTTGTTTCAGCATCAGTTTCATCTAAGCATCTTTCAAAGCGAGGACTGCTGAGATGCCTTGCCTTTGTCCTCCCTACCCTCCAAAACTAAAAAAAATTAAATAAAATAAAAATAATAAAAATAATGTCAAGCAATTTAGACATTCATCAGCCTGGTAAACAAATCCTGCCAGCAAACAGAAGTCCTACTGTTGTAAAGAAAATTGGTAAGGCAAAAAGTACATATTGTTAACGTAAAAAAAAATTCAAACCTGTAAAGAATTTTTGTTAGTTTATTTGAGCCAAATTGTCGACAATTGCCATGAAGCAATATCTCAACGGATTAGGTCAGTGCTCTGGAGAATGGAGAGTTACATCTATATTTATGCATTGCAATCAAAGGAGGGACATAGATGGGTTACATGAAATCCATTGGTGATAGACTAGAGAGGCAGGAGAAAGCAAAGCGGGGAAACCTCTGGGATTGGAGGCTCAGTTAAGGTAAAGTTTGACCTTGTTGGTGAAGATACTAGCCTAGGCTGTAACTACCCACCATAACTGCTTTTAGATAAAGTTTAATTTCAGACCATCCTTTGTAGTTACTTTAGGTCTCTGAGTTTGCAAGACCTCCATGCAGGCCTTCCCTGAGCTTGTCAGGTTAGCATGTGGCCCCTTTTGTCTACAATATGATAACCCAACTGCTGTGTTGTTGGGTAATTTATAAGGTTGATCTCCGACTTCATTGATGTAAAATTCTATTGGAAATATTAGGGCAGCCATACAGAAAAGGATCATTCCAGTAAATGCTATCCATCGAGCATATTCTGTAGCTTCTCTTCACCAGTGGGAAGCCACCAGCAAACAGTGTGGTGATAAAAAACAGTGCGGTGACCCACTTCTGGGGAAGCTGAGGTGGGATGCATGTATGGTCTAGGTCAGTGATGGCTAACCTATGACACACGTGTCAGAGGTGACACACGAACTCATTTTTTTGGTTGATTTTTCTTTGTTAAATGGCACTTAAATATATAAAATAAATATCAAAAATGTAAGTCTTTGTTTTACTATGGTTGCAAATATCAAAAAATTTCTATATGTGACACGGCACCAGAGTTAAGTTAGGGTTTTTCAAAATGCTGACACGCCGAGCTCAAAAGGTTCGCCATCACTGGTAGTTCATGGATTGTTTGACACTGTCGCACCAAGACCCACAGTGAGTGCTCCCTCAGCCTCCCCGGTGTTGATCCAGTTGGGGTTGGTGATGCTGGTGATGGTGAAAATATCGGCAGCAAGAAAGAGACATCCTGATATGGTGGTTGGTTTATCCATCTCCTTGCCTTACTCCCTGAAACCCCCCATTCCCAGGCAGGCCATGGCCTCCCGCCCCATGAGCCCCCACAGGGGCTGAAGTCTCCACGCCACTCGCACCCTTCGCCCTCCCCTGAACCAGCCCAAACACAGCTTTTTTAAAAAAAATATGTTTTTATCGATTTCAGAGAGAGAGGAAAGGAGAGGGAGAGAGAGATAGAAACATCAATGATGAGAGAGAATTGTGGATTGTCTGCCTCCTGCACGCCCCCTACTGGGGATCAAGCTGGCAACCCAGGCATGTGCCCTAACAGGGAATTGAACCATGACCTCCTAGTTCATAGGTTGATGCTCAACCACTGAGCAACACCTGCTGGGCAAGAAACAGATTCCTTTTAGGGTCTTTTTTTTGTTTTTGTTTAAGAAAAGGTACACATGAAAGGAAATGAGAAAACTTTTGTTGCCCTATTTTTGCGCAGCAAAGTACTGTAAATTAAAATTGCATGAAAATGATTGTAAATGAAAATTAAGTCTGATATTGTAATATTCTAGAGTAAAATCAGGGAATTTCTAAACTCACATTTTTTAAAACATATAATTGTATTGATTTCAGGGAGGAAGGGAGAGAGAGAGAGACAAAAGCATCAATGATGAAAGAGAATCATCAATCGGCTGCCTTTTGCGCACCCCCCACTGGAGATTGAACCCACAACCTGGACATGTGCCCTGACTGGAAATCCAACCATGACCTCTTGGTTCATAGGGAAACACTCAACCACTGAGCCACGCCGGCCAGGAAAAACTCACATTTTTAAAATAAGTTTATAGTTAAGATAAAAAGGAAAGAAAAAAAAAACTTTTTATCTTATCATTCTCAGATATTAGTAACATTTTATCTCACATTAGATAAACTATGAAGGTTGTTTCTTAGGCATGGGGTAAAGAATGTGATTACACAGGCAAATGTGGATTGTAGCAAATAATACCAATATTTCATCATCTCTGTAAATGAAATGAGCTCAGAATTGTATATTTCAGTGGTAGTCACTAAAGAAAGAAATAAAGTTAATTATAGTAAGATGTTATATCCTTAAACATGTTAACTTAACTACTAGTATATAAAATTAGGTTGTATAAATAATACCAGTAATTTTAAAAAATATTATTTTAAAATTGGTTCTAAATTCTAATTATTACTATAAGGAAGTTCTTGGCATGTGGATTAGCATGTTTTCATGTGCTATTTACTAAATGAGACAGTTCTGTGCACATCGTCTTCTTATTACAGTCTTGGAGCTTACACAGTAGGCAGATTGACTGCCAATCCAAGTTCCATTCATTTGAGACTACAATGTTAAGGTTCTCTGGTCAAATCAGGTAACATTACAAGTGCCATTTAAATGACATTGCACCCTTAATAAGTACTATCACCTAAAATTTCTAAACCAGTGCAATACAATTATGAGTGGAATCTAAGGAAATGACCTTGCAATTATCTTTGATTATATGTATGGGACCAGGGTAATCACCAGGGACTTGACAAACGAAGGAGAAGTGAGAGCATGAAGAGGACTGAGCCTAACCTTGATGGTTTGAAAATGGAGGAACGCAGTCACAAGCCAAGGAATGCGGGTGACTTTCAGAAGCTGGAAAAGGCAGGAAAACCAATTCTCCGCCAAGCCTTTCACCGATAGCTTGGCATTAGCCCAGTGAGACTTTTGACCTCCAGAACTGTAAAATAATAAATTTGTGTTGTTTTAAGACACTCACTTTGTGGTAGTTGTTTATAGAAGCAATAGAGAACTTAAACAGCCTGGCAAATTTGAGAGTAGAGTGGTTGATGCCAAGGTGATATTAGGTCAATCACGGAGCTATTTGCCTCTTTGATTTGTTAATTTTTGTCTGTTCTAAGTGTTTGATTGTTGAGGTTTCTCATAATACATCATATGGTTCCCTTGGATACAGGGTTTAACTAAGGGAACTGGTTTGTTCCTGCCTGTTCCTTATGAGTTGAGGACGAAGACTATATATCCTGACTATCAACTTCAATCACAGACCTATGATATGTGGTTAAAAAACAGACAAAAATAATCACATTCTGTGCTTTTAATTAAATGAAACCTGTTTTTCTGCAAATGCATATGGCATCTTAGTGTTGCTCTTTAGTCAATTCCTTCAACTTCTATTTTATAATTCCATTCCTCCCATACTTCACTAATTAGTATGTCATTTGCCTGGACACCAGTAAACACCACAGGAAGTTAAGAGGGCTTTCTTCAGGGCAGACTTAACTGTGTGGAGATCTTTGTAATTTATTTTATACTAGAGGCCCAGTGCACAAAAAATTGTGCACTCGGGGGTGGAGGGTCCCTCAGGCCGGCCTGTGCCCTCTCACAGTCTGGGACCCCTTGGGGGATGACCACCTGCTGGCTTAGGCCTGCTCCCCAGGGGATTGGGCCTAAACTGGCAAATAGACATCCCTCGGGCAGCCCGGCAGCCCTCGGGGGATGTCCACTTGCCAGCGGGGAGCAGGCCTAAGCTGCAGTCGGACATCCTTAGCGCTGCTGAGGAGGTGGGAGAGGCTCCCACCACCACTGCTGTACTGGCATCAGCCTGGCTTGTGGCTGAGCAGAGCTCCCCCATGTGGGAGCACACTGACCACCAGAGGGCAGCTCCTGCATTGAGTGTCTGCCCCCTGGTGGTCAGTGTGTGTCATAGTGACCAGTCATTCCCAGTCCTTCTGCTGTTAGGGTCAGTTTGCATATTACCCTTTTACTATATAGGATAGAGGCCTGGTGCACAGGTGGGGGTTGGCTGGTTTGCCCTGAAGGGTGTCCTGGATCAGGGTAGGGGTCTCACTGGGGTGCCTGGCCAGCCTGGGTGAGAGGCTGATGACTGTCTGCAGCTGGTCATACCCCCTTCAGGGTGGGGGTCCCCACTGCGGTGCCTGGCCAGCCTGGATGAGGGGATGATGGCTGTTTTAGGCTGGCCACACCCCCTTTAGGGTGGGGGTCCCCACTGGGGTGCCTGGCCAGTCAGGGTGAGGGGCTGAGGGCCGTTTTCAGGCTGGCCAGTGACTGAAGCACCCAGCCTCTCCTTTTTTTCTTTTTTTTATTCTGAGATTTATTTACCTTTTATAATTGAAACATTGTTGCCATCACTGGCACTCCCAGCTCTGAGGCTGCAGCTGGCTGAAAGGAGGTTTCTGGGGTTTGTTTAGCTTCTATAATTGAAACATTGTTGCTTTCGGGCTTAGAGCCAGGTGGCGGCAGGCAGGGAACCTTGGCTTCCTCCATCACTGGAGCAAGCAAGCCTTATGTTCGCTTCAGCTGCGTGGCTGCCGGCCACCATCTTTGTTGGCAGTTAATTTGCATATCACCCTGATTAGCCAATGGGAAGCATAGCGGAGGTACGGTTAATTACCCTTTTGTCTTTTATTAGATAGGATGGATTGTGGATTTTGTGGGTAGATGTCAATGCTGATTATCAAATGATTAGGCTTTTTTGTTTAAGTCTGAATGGGTCCGATATATACACTTTTGGCAGAGTAGTAAACCTAGGACATTTTAAAATTATATTTCGTTTTCTCCATTCATGTTTTGGTCCAGAAAGAATGACTTGAGACTTCCTGTTATGAGCAAATCAGTCACATTTGCTAATGTGTCCATGGAAAATCTGGTTAATAAGTATATTGGTTTCAGATACAGGGAAGCTTTCCCTGATCATGGAATTCTAACAGTGCTGAACAGCTTTATGATGTTATGGCAGATGCCTTGAATAGGTGTCATGATTTTGTTTCTTACCTATAGAATATGTGAATGGTTGAGGTAGAGTTAAATTATCTAATGTATTTCAGTATATGAGAACTCTAATAATACTTTATACCTCTTTTTTACTTTAATAATTCTGGCTTGTTAACTGTGTATGAATCTACCTTTCATCATGGAAGAGTGACTGTATGAGAAAAGAGGACTTGTCTTATTTATCCTGGCATCTCTCCTATTCATAACATAATAACTTTTGTATGCTAGCTACTCACTAAATATTGGTTAAATTGATTCATTAACATGGGGGAGGGGGAATAGATTCAACTACTAATGGAGTTTCTAATTTGAACTTGTCTCCAAAACTTAGGTTTTCCTTTTGGATGAATAGAATCAGTCCTGGCAAAATTATCATGTAGTATAGACCCTCCTTTGTAGGAGGACACATTTGAAAAAGAAATGTCGGTACTAAGCTTGCTTAGATTTTTTTCTTCCAAAGTCAACAATCAGATGTGGAACAGACTCAAGTGTCATTTTACAGAAGTGTCTCCATTAGGAAATATGAAGTCCGAAGGTGAGACACCCGAAACTCAGAAGGGTTAGGGAATTTGTTCAAGGTAAGAAGAGTGCAGGTTTGCACACAAGCTTTCTCACACTAGACCAAATGCTTTCTTTTTAATCCTTCAGAATAGGGTGAAGAAGGATAGCAAGGAGTTACATTACAGCATAGTAGGCATAGCTTGTTCTCCATGGATCAAGGCTAGTGAGGAGCCTGGGCCCAGATAAAAGGCCAGAGAAGGCAAAACAGGTCCATGGGCTCTGTCTTCTGCTGAAGCGGATGCCAAAGAAGTCTGTTTACAGAGGAAAGCAGAGAGAAATAAAAAAATGGAACCATAGGAATTTTATCAAGTCCTAGGGCATGGCTCTGACTACTATAAACTGCCTTTGCCATATGATCTTAGATTACTTTATTTCCCAGCTTTGTTGAGATACAGTTGACATACGGCGTTGTGTAAGTTTAAGGTGTACACTGAGATGACTTGAAACAAGTGTATATTGTAAAATGTTTACCATGATGAAGTCAATTAACATGTCCGTCACCTTACATAATTGCCATTTTGTTGTTATGGTGAGAACATCAAAGCTCTACTCTCCTAGCAACTTTGAAGTAAACAGTTCAGTGTTAACTGTAGTCACCATGCTGTACACACACACACACACACACACACACACACACACACACACACACACAAATCCCTGGCACTTATTCATTGTATAATTGGAAGTTAGCACATCCCATTTCTTTCCCCACCCTTCAGCTTTTGGCCACCACCATTCTACTCTCTGTTTATAGATTTCATATATAAGTACAGTTTTTGCCTTTTTCTGCCTGACTCATTTCACTCAGCACAATATCCTCAAGGTCTATCCATGCTGTCTCAAAAGGCAGAATTCCTATTATTTTTATGTCTGAATTACTTACATATCATACATATGTCTTTATCTTCTGTTATAGATGTACATGTCTTTTTCCATTTATCCATCTATGGACACTTAGGTTGTTTCCCTATCTTGCCCATTGTGAATAATGCTGTGATGAACACAGGAGTGTAGGTATCTCTTTAAGATAGTGATTTCATCTTTATCCGTATACCCAGAAGTGGGACTGATGGATCACACAGTAGTTCTATTTTTAATTTTTTGAGGACTCTCTATACTGTGTTCCACAGTGGCTGCACCAATTTGCATTCCCATGAATAGTGCACCAGGGTTCCCTTTTCGTCACATCCTCTCCACCATTTGTTATCTCTAGTCTTTTTGACAATAGCCATTCTACTTTTCTTATTTATAGTCCACGGTATCAGCATTTGAAAGTTTTATGCTTTCATTTAAAATAAAATTTTATTTAAAATTTTTAAAGCTTTAATTTACTTTTACTAAAGATATAATGTTATTTTGAAGTGTGGGAGAATCTCATACCTGGTGAGTGACATGCAAATGGGCCAGTGGATGCAGTGTTGCCTTAAACTCCATATACTCAATTTTCTTAATGTCTAATGCCTTTGTAGTGTTTTTAAAACCAGGAGAAATAATGGCTTTTAGCTTACTAATGGCAGTGAAAAGCCAAAGCACATCAAAACACCTATGTTAGTATTATTGCCTTTAACAGTAGATAGAACTATACACTTGATCATATTATTTTATTTCATATCCCTTGGTGTGTGTGTGTGTGTGTGTGTGTGTGTGTGTGTGTGTGTGCAGTGCACACACCGATGTTTGTGGTGTTTGGGTGTTGGCAAGGGGAGGTGAAGAGTTATTGACCTGTTTTAACTAGAAGTGCGTAATGGTCTGAGCTTGTATTAACTGTACAATTTAGTCAAAGATATTGAGGCTTTATGCAAGTAGAGAGATTGGAGGTTGGGATAACAATTGGAAAGCTACCAAATTGATGGCAATTAAGTGGTGCCTGTAGGAAAAAGGAAAAGGAAATAGATTTGCTGCCTGAGGAGAGAGGGTTTTTCCACAGTATTGCAGGGAATGCATTCCCAGGCTACACATGCAGGAGGACTTGAGGTGTAGTGGCAAGATTTATTGGGGTGAAAACAAAAGACTGTTCCCAGGAACCCACGGTCTCATCCACAGGCAGGCGGCTCAGTGCCCTCTTGCTGCAGAACAAGTCCAGCTTCTGGGCCTGTAGGCTTGCACTTGTCCCCGCCAAGCCCAGAAAGAGGCCCAGGACCAAAACCTCAGCACCTGAGGCTCCAGGGGTCCAGCACAGTCTGTTCTTGTCCCGTGTGATCTGCCCTGTACTTTGGGCCCCCAGCGGCTGCTAAAGGGAGAGAGTGCCAAAGCCTCTCATCTTTGTTAACCTTTGTTTATAGTTACTTAGGCTTGGAGAGGAGTAAACTTTCTTTCAAACTATCCAATCACTTTCCGGGATCTTCCAGGGTTTCGTGCCCTTATCCTATCTGATCTTCTCCCCAGAGTTTCCCAGGCTAGACTCCTCCTCTTTTGGCTTCTACTTGGCATGCCTCATCGTTTCGCCTCTTCATCTGGATTCTTCTGTGCGTGCACATGTTAGAACTTCTCCCTGACTCTTTATTCCTTTCCTCCAACCCCCCACCCTTGTAATCCTGGCTAATGGGCCAGTTGTTCTCCCCGGGAGATTGGAAAGCTGGTCTTCCCTGCCTGCTTGGGGATTAATTCTCCCTTTGGTGGAGGATGTGGCTCTCCCTGGGGCATCTCTGAAACTGTGGCTTCTAGACTTAATCAGGCTTAGTCCGTTTTGCTCCCCTCTCTTTTGTTAATAACTAACTAGCGACCTATGTGGAAGTAGAATCTACTAGAATTGACAACTTTGATTTAATGGTCGAGAGGGAGAGACAGTGTTGCTGACTCTGAGACTTTTGAGTTGAGTCACTGGCCAAATGTTGGTGCATTTATTTAATAGAAAGCCGTGAGACCACAGTGCATGCTGAGGGCGACATCAGCGAGCTAAGTGAAATCACAGGTTCTGATCTAGCGAATATTTTTAAAGCCCTTTCTTTATGAACATGCTTCCTGTATTAGCTGAACATGGCATGTTATCGGTGGGGTGTTCTCCGTGTCCTCACCTATTGCTGGTTAAAGTGGGCCTCTTGCCATGAGCAAAGCTAGAGAACAAGAGAGAGAAAATTCCTTTGTCTGGAGATTATGTATTCCCCAATTTTTGCAGGCATTGGGTTCCACACTCTTAGCCAATGATCTTTGTTTCCAGGTTAGACTGATAGGCATGTATTTTTCCTTCATTGCACTTTACTGCACATATGTGCCCACTTTCCTCTCCCTAGTGATTTGCAAAGAATGGACTAGTGTTTCCCTGGGGAGCATAAATTTGCAGCTTTCTGGTGAAGCTGCCCAGATGGCCACACTTATAATGTTCGGCCTTCCCTTTGTTCCTATTTTATTATTAATATTAATAACTAGCTAATTACCATGGTAACAGTAATATTTCCTATTGACTGGATAACAGTTAAAGAAAAGAAGGGTCTTAAATGTTCTATATACTCAAATCACTTCTAATAATTCTCTTCTATTAGTAGTGAGCCACTGTCAGCAGCAAAAAGGGGGGGACCTATTGAAATGATAGTAGACGTGTATATTCTGTGTTTAGGACGGCCTTGCTCCTATTATATTTCCCTGTGGTCTTAAAGAAATTAATCCATGGAGACAAATTTAATTAAAGACTTTTCCCCCTTTTATGCTTATCAAGTTAAAAATTCCTTTTTACATTATAATTCTGAAGGATAATTAAATCAGGGAATAAATTTGGACACTTTTCTCCTGTAGGTGCTGACTTTTAGCTCCATTATAATTCTAGAATTCAGAACGTAATAGGATCACAGTCAGTTTTGCTAAATGAAGGTTAAAATTATGGTACTTTTTCTCCAGAAAAAAGAATATGGGGATAATTTTTATCCAGATGAGTAAAGGAATCCATTAGAAGGTTCTCATGGTATTTGTGAGGAATCTAATTTTTGTGCCTTCTGACTAGTTTACTGCCTTTCCTCACCCAAAATATATGCCTGAGCTTTCTGCCCTGGGGAATTTCTTACACTTTTAACTCAGATGAAGAATCTGGGCTTTCCATATAACCTCACTTTTCACTCCTTAGTCATAATGCAAAAAAACATGAAAATCTCACAAGGGAAATGCGCAAATGCTGGATATAATTTGGGAATAATACTACAAACAAATTCATTGCCAAGAACATATTGTCTTGTTTGAAACTCAGAATTAAAAACCTGTTCCAAGAGCACACTTGCTCTTCATCACGGTCTCCCCCCGAGATTGTATTTCCTCTCTGTCCTGTACCTACATTATTGAAGAATTTTGGAAACTGGAATTAAAAAATCAAAGCTCTCTCCAGCGTACTTTTGGAATTACTCTTGAGAGTTTGTCACCTTGGCAAAGGTTAGTCAGTCACCTTCAGCTCTTCTCTCCCCAGGGCTCCTGGTGCCATTGCCTTTTCCTTTTTCAAAGGTTTATGTAGCAAATAGCACAGTCCGCATTTACCTCTCACCCTGCAGAACTCGGTGATTTAACTCAGGTAGCCTGATTTTCTTTAGTTGAACTCAGATGTACGTCTTGTAAGCAAAATGAGTAAAATTGTTGAAGTTTTACTGTGATTACATAGGTGTTAAAAGTTGCATATTAAAGTCCCTTAGTGATACTTGTTATCTTTTTCTACTTCAGCAAACACTAACTTTACATTAGGAAATTTTGAATTTTTGGTAGCTTTGATAAAAATAAATACTTAAGATGTTAATAATTTAGCAGGAGAAGTAACTTATGTGAAGAAAAATGAATTCTACATGTAAAAAAACCTGCAAATATATAATTATAGCTCTTTAAACTTTTCTAACAGGCTCTATAAAGTTAACAGACCCCAGTTTCTATCACTTAGATAATAATTTTTTAAGGATTTATTATTGTAAGTTATGCAAAATCATACAAAAGAAAAACAAAATATATATAAAAATTCTAATTTTTATGTATCTTATGTTGTCAAGTTACTTCCTTGATAGTATAATGTTATATATCAAACATATATCTTTGCAATTCTTTTTTAACTTTAGAAGTTTTTATAATAATACTAAGTAATAAATTTAATTATATATCAGGCCTTTTTAAATTTAGCATTCTTGTTATTAATAACATGTTTACTTCATAAAGTTAATCATTTGTTTGCATGAAATTGAGTCTTAGTGTTCATATTTGTGTTATATAAAAGTAGTTGATAAAGCAAACAACCTTATTGAAATTTTATTCCTTCACCTTTTAAAAAATATATATTTTTATTGATTTCAGAGGAAGGAAAAGGGAGAGGGAGACAGAAACATCAATTGTGGGAGAGAATCATTGATCAGTTGGGTTACCTCCTGCATGCCCCTCACTGAGAATGGAGCCTGCAATCCAGGCATGTGCCCTAACCGGAATCGAACTGCTACTCCCTGGTTCATAGGTCAACGCTCAACCACTGAGCCATGTCGGCCAGGCATCCTTCACCTTTTTTTAAAAAGAAAGTCCTTTGAGGGGTCTCTGTAGAGTACAAAATGAAGTTATATTTAATAGATTAATCACCTATGTTATTACTTCAGGTAACTTTACCCTAAATAAATGGATTGAATACTTACTAGCTATTAAATGCTTTGCTGTGTTAGGGACAAAGGTATTTGAAGAGTTCTCAGTAAAGATGTCTGTTTCTTATTGTCAGATGTACTATATAATTGTGCTATTCATAGTACAATTTGTTCAGTGTATTACAATCTTAGTGTGTGTTTAATTTTGAACTGCACAAAATTTCCTGATGCTTTTATTTTATTTTTTGAACTAATGTTTTTAATGGAAGAGGCAGAAAAATACCAGATCTTATTTTGTAGAAGTACTTGCTTTATTTGGTTAAATTATAGGAAATGTCCAGAGATTGTTTATTTTATTATTATAACCGTTATATACATTTAGAAATGCAGCCTATTAAAATCGCTGGGAAACACATTTTACAACAGGCTATTGTTAGTGCATAGGTCCAAATAAAGGGATCTTTCACATGGAAAACAAAATCACCAGCACCCATTGACCATGGAAAGGTTGGACTGCTGTTCAATGGAGAGGAAAATGGACGTTGGATCCAGACAAACTCGAAATGGAATCCAGAACCCAGTGCTTATTAGCTATATGACTCTATATAAGTAACCAAAACTCTGAACTTCACTATTTTCATACCGATTTATATATGTGCTTATCTTCTATGGTGTAGAAAATGATCATAGTTGTAAATTGTTTGGTAAAATACCTACCTAAAATATGAGACACACCCAATAAACAATTGCTCTTGCCTGGCCTGTGTGACTCAGTGGTTGAGCATCGACCTATGAACCAGGAGGTCCACAGTTGGTTTCTGGTCAGGGCACATGCCCAGGTTGGGGGGCTCAATCCTCAGTGGGGGATGTGCAGGAGGCAGCCAATCAATGAGTCTTTCTCATCATTGATGTTCCTCTCTCCCCCCCTCTCCCTTCCTCTCTGAAATCAATAAAAATATATTTAGAAACTAACAAACAAAACAATAGCTCTTTATTTCTCCAAAGGTTATTGTAATTTCTTCAAAAACAAAGAAGGCAACACTGACCCATCACTGTTAGGGAGGACTTTTGTGACAGAAGGCATGCATTTACAGAATGACTGGCGGAGTAATGAGTATAATGTAGGCAACAAAATGAAACTAACGGGCTCTCAAGGGATTCAGCACATGACCTTGGCTTCTTTATTATTGTTCATAACTTTACTGAGTTATCTAGTCTCAGACTTGGTGAAGAGTCCCTGGAACATGATGTATACAGTACTTTCACAATGTGTTTTGTGCATCATTTACATCAGTTGAAAATGTGGATGTATCAACATCAGAGAATCCAAAGATTAAATTGAACAGTTCCAATGGCCAGACTCGGTCACTTTCTTTGACCTAGGATATAATTTAAGCCAAGTTAACTTTAACTGTGAAAAGTATGAACTAATTGTGAATGTCAAAACAAGTTCTTCAAGAAGAGAGAGTTACCTTTCCCCTATTTGAGAGAAGACAGAAGGAAGGGCAAAGCAGAGTCTCTTGAGATTGTGTGCAAGGTTGCCTCTGGCTAAAAGTTAATAATGATCAGTTGCCTCTGAGCCCCGAGAAAAGTGTCAAACTCATGTTCTGTCCCTATTCAGGTAACTTTTAAATTATACAAATTGTGACATGTTAAACTACTCTGTAGATTATAGACATGTGTTGTTTTTCCCCCCGATCCATTTAAGATAAAATGATTTCATGTTCTGAGATTAATGAAAGAACAGTGGAAAACTGTTTACTAGTATCATGTTGGCTGATAGAAAAAGATTTTGCTCTTGAGTTGTATGAAATTGAAGCTAATGAAGGATCCTATACTTGTATTAGGAAAATAGAATTTTTAAATGTTTTTATGAAACCATTGTCATCCTTAAACTTCTTTGCTGACAGATGATTAATCATAATTACTTAAAAATAATACAGTACATTATATAGTCTTCCAAGTCTTCATTAGTCAGGAAATTTTTAAAGTTTGCCGAACATTGAAATTTTGAAAACAACACTGAATCTTTAATCACTAAAATTTCACTTTTATTGATATGTAAGTATCAAAAGTAATCTTATTTTTCTTCTTCAATGTCATAATGATTTATAAATATCTATGTGTACTTTGCTGAACAAATTGTAAAAATAAATTAGGCTTAATTATGGGCTTAGGCAATAAGTTTCCAAAACGTTTGTGATTGTATGATGGCAAAATATGAAGTTATTATTTAGTTGTAATTCAGGTGATGCCATCTGTATAATTTAGATGTAATTAAAAGACATTGCTTACTAAATTTTACAGTTTTTAAGGCTAGTTTCTAACAATAAAAGTATCTGCTCTGTACCTTTACAGATTAATCATACTCTTAACTGAATTCTCGGCACAAAGAGGTACATTGCTTAAACCAATGAAGCAACAAATTAGATGGATTTATATAGAGAGTTTCTTCTATTCTTCCTAAAGTGTTTGGACATTGTTATTTTTATTTAACAAGTATTCCAGGGCAAGAAAACTTATTTTGGTTGTATTCAGACTCAAGTGATAAAGACAAGCAAGCATCAAAAGCTAAACATTATTATGGTGCTACATATGCAATTTTCCATTTATATTTCTCTTGAACAGAAATGAAATGTCAGGCAATGATTGATGATTATACAATGGAAATGTGGAGTTAGTAGGCACATTGAAGAACAAATATTTAACAGTTGACAAAAATAGAGTTAATGGTTTATTGGTCAATGACTCTGCTGTTTTTGAAAGGGGAATCATATTTTATTCCTGAATACATTTCTATTTGGAGGTATAGTTAAATAGCACTGGTATTTAAGGTATGGTTGTGGAATGATATTTTCCAGAGTCACCCTTGGCATTGCTAAAATTTGTGTATCAATTTATTATAATTTATATAATCCAGTCCATGGGTCTGTTTATGTATTTCCTTATGTATATTTATGTTCTCAAGGTTAGAGAAAAGAGTACTGCCAGTTCTTTTATTTTAACTTTACTTTTATTGTTGACATTGTTACAATGTCCTCATCCCAACCCCTCTTTGCTCACATCCACCCAACCCCTGTCACCCCTTCCCTCTGGCCATCACCACACTGTTGTCTGTGTCTATGTATTATGCATATATGTTCTTTGACTAATCCCTTCACCTTCTTTTATCCAGTCTCCCCTTCCCTTTCCCCTCTGACCTCTGTCAGTCTGTTCCACATGTCTATGCCTCTGGTTCTATTTTGTAAGTCTTTCTCTGATTTGCTTATTTCACTTAACATAATAAGCCATGCTGACGGGTTCATAATATGTAAGTTAAATGTTCAGGTGGCTAAAGTATCACTAATTTAGAAAATTTAAAATATGAGTGAAATAAAAATATATGGATAAATATGAAGCATCTTCATTTAAAGTGTGAAGCAATCTAAGTATAAAACAAGTATTTGACTTAAGATAATTAAAAACTAAGTTGGAGATTTTAACAATTAAGACTTTTTCTTTGAGTATGTATAGTTTTCTTATCTTTTTTAAAGTAGACTTTTCAATTTGTCCTGATTATTAGATAGTTGTATTCAGAATCTGGCTTGTACATATTTAATATATAGGAGCTATTGGCTGTGTCCAGTGGATATTCATCTACTTCTCACTTTTTTATTGAGAATATGCAAATCAGATTACCATCAAAAAGTTTGTCTTTGCTCATTTAGCCCATTATCCGATGTTTTCCATGAATTGTTAAAAAGTTCACCGAGACCCTTTGGCAGTTACCCACAGATATTAAAGACACACACACACACACACACACACACACACACACACACCATCTAAAAATGAGAGAGATAGAGAGTGTCTATGTTTTCAATGTTGTAAAGGGAGTAGGTGTTGGGAAACTTACCTCAAAATGCCACCATTACAGTTAACTTGCTTTGCAAACCCTAGGTAAATCACACACCCTTGTAAGAGCCTCTGTCAGGTGGGCTATCAATGGGGTTATAACAGTAATAGTAGTGTTTCCTTCACTTGTTTAATATGAGAACCATGTGAATTCATATAAAACTACCTTGTAAACTATAAAAATTACAGAGCACTTCCTGGGGCTGCCATAACAAAGAACCACAAATGAGGTGGCTTAAAACAACAGAAATGTATTATCTCTTAGTTCTAGAGTCTAGAAGTTTGAAATCAAAGTGTCAGCTAGACTGGCTTTCTTGGAAACTTCTAGGGAGAGGATCCTTCCTTTCCTTTTCTACCTTCTGGTAGCCCCAGGTTGTAGCAGCATCACTCCAATCTATGCCTCTGTCTCCATGTGGAATTCCCCCATGTTTCTGTCTTCACATGACCATCTTCTTATAAAGACACCTGTCATATCAGCTGAGGAGTCCACTCTACTCAGTATGACCTTACCTTGACTTATTATATTACCTATTTTCAAATAAGGTCACATCCAGAGGTATTGGGGTTAGGATTTAAACATATTTATCTTGAGCGACACAATTCAACCCATAACAGTCTTCCTTCTGACCCACCCCAAACTCAGGTCCTTCCCATGTAAAAATATGTTCACCCAATTCCAACATCCCCAAAATCTTAACCATTTCAGCATCAACTTCTAGCTAAATTAGTATGGATGAGACTGGGGTTTGGCCCTTCCAGGGGCAAAATTCCTCTCCATCTGTGGACTTGTGAAGTCTAATAAACAAGTATCTGCTTTCATGATACAACAATGGGACAGATGAAATAGACATTCTCTAAAAAAGTAGAAATTGGAACTTCAGTCCCTTCTATTAGGCAGAACATGAACTTCTGCCTCCTTGCCTGCTTCCTGTTCCAGATTCCAGCACTCATTGTTTCACCATATTTGGGTCAATGGAGATGTTTGTTGTTATTGCTTTTATTATTATTTTTTGGTTAGTTATTTAATTTGTTTTTTTGCTTTTCAGATTTTACTTTTTATCACTGTGTGCTTGCACCAGAGCAGTTATATCCAAATGCAAATTTACAGAATTGTCTTGATCTGCTCACTGGCTTTTGACTAAAGTTGGATAGCAAATAATCAAAACTGAAGTGGCTGGCAGTTGTGTATTGTCTGTTGCAATAGGATAGGTCTGCTTTGTGTTCTAATTGGGTGGGTTGCAAAAGTGGCATTACTGAATGCTTACCTAGATGGAAGGCTGTGCCAGCTCTCTACCAATATTGTTCTGCAAGAGTACTTTATAGTATAAGAATTTTAATTCAGATTCCGTTTTAGATCTAGTCACTTATTTGAACCAAAGCTTTAACAAAGCCATGGAATTCTGTGCTATAAAGTACAAAAGGTTTGATTATGACTTGGGATATTTTGTTGTCGGGAAGTTTCCATTTCTATCACTTCTATTATAAACTAACTTACAAGGCACTTATAAAATTTAGAATTTTGAGCAGTACAATATGCATGTCAGGATGATTTTGCTACATTATATTTCACCTAGACTGAAACTAATCTATTGGATAGAATTTTTAGCATTTTATATCTGGTGTAAAATATCTACTAAAAATTATGAGTTAGTTTTGGCATAATTAACAGTGAGCTGTTCTTTCAGACAGTAATTGGCCAATAGATTCAGTTGTTACTTGAGGCTAGATATGAAATTACTAGAATGACCATGTTGTCAACATAGACAGAATAAGTACTGATGATGAGAAGAATCTCATGATGTTGAACAAAATTAAACCTAACTCAGCAAGGTGAGTTAATTAGAGGCTAGACTAGTTGGCAGGGAAACTAGGCTTCTTTGTCCATTGGTAGTTCTTAGTATATTTAATTTTTTAGCAATAACATATTTTATATTAACATTTAATTAATATGTTTTCTTTTTTACTGTAGGTTGAAATCATAAAAATAGTAAATAACTATTTCATGTAACCTAGGAGGGGATAGGCAACAATGAAAAAACATTATATTTCTTACCCATAATACTGAATTTAATATTAGAAACATTTCATAAAGATGAAACTATGAGTTTCATTTTGTTTCTCAGTTCTTCCAAGTGACTTTAGTCTCTATGAGACTTTCCTGTGATATTTTCAGGGGCATCATTGGTTGTCTAACAGAAAGAAGGAATCAACTTTATTTGTTAGTTCTCCAAGTAGCTCAGCATCTCTTTACCAGGAACCTAAGCAAAATATATTGTCTCTCCCCGACTCCCCACTTGACTCAATCATGCTCATTATTAAAAACATAACCAAAATGTATTTATGATTTCTTCTGGCTGGTTTAATTATACTTATACATCCTGATACAATAGTTATCAACCAAGACCAGTTTTTCTCATCAAGAGTTTGGTGAGAAAATTATACCTTCGGGCCTTAAGTCTTAGAATGGATTAGATTAACTTATCTCCTATACATTGAGTTGCCTAATATCTGTACAACACCATTGGGAGAACTGAGAATAATCATTCAAATCATTTTTTTGTGTTTGATCGTTCAAATAATTCCATGCATTCTCCTGTGTTTCTCTGTCTTCACATGGCCATCTTCTTATAAAAACAGTATTATAATCTTTCTCTCCACCCCAGCCCTGGATTGGTTGTTGTTTCTCAAAGAATTTTGTAGTCTGTGAAGTCATAGATTGTATCTTGTTCCATCATTATACTCCTAATCTAGGACACTGAACTCCTTCCAAGTAGTTGTGTGAGAAATATTTGTGAAATAACTGATACAATGAAGGAAGCTTCTTCTGGCAGAACTTTGATGGTAATTCATATCACAATATCCAATATGCGAGTCTAGGTAACATAAAAACTAGTGTTAATATTTGAAAGATCCAATCAGGTGGGGAGAGTGGGGCTAATCTATAGTTATAATTGTCTCAGAGAGTGATAGCACTGATCTTTGGCTCTCAGGTCATTCTCTTCATAACAGAGCTGGCCTAGGTCAGCAAGGATGAAGATGGGACAAGGTATGTGCCGCTCATTATGCAGCAGGCTAGCTTGGATTCCAAGTTTATAGGGTAGTAATGACAAGGGTCCCAAGAATAGAAAGAGAGGAGGGGCTCAAATGTACAAATGGTGTTCAAGGATCTACTTGCTGTTGCATTGGCCGCCACAGTGTATGGACTGATTGTTTATGACCCACCCCAAATTGTGTGATGAAGTCCTAACCTTCAATGTAGTGGTATTTGGAGATGGAGCCTTTGAGAGCTAATTAGATTATGAGGGTAAGGACTTGGTCTGATCGAATTATTGCCCTTATAAGAAGAGACACTAGGGAGCTTGATTTCTCTCTGCATATATGCACCAAGGAAAGGCCTTGGGAATACTCAGTGAGATGGTGGCTTTCTGCAAGCCAAGAAGAAGATTCTTACTAGAACCCAACCATGCTGGTACCCTGATCTTGGACTTCCAACCTCTAGATGTACCTGAAAATATATTTTCCTGTTTAAGTCACCCAGTCTATAGTATTTTGTTATAGCAGCCCACAGAGAATAAAGCACATAGCAAGTCACATGGCCAAGCCCATAGTAAAAGTGAAAGGGAACTATTTAAAGAGGTGAGTACAGGGAGGGGGATAATTTGTGGCCAATTTCCCAACCTACCATTATTGTGTTACTATACAGTCCTTGAATAAGTATGATGCATGACTTAATAAAAAATATGTAGTTATAAATTAATGAATTAGTTTCTTTCAGTATAAAACATTAAAAAGGAAAGCTAACCCTTTAGAAAAAATGACCTGGAGTCAGATATTTTGATATTATTCAGTGCTTACACATCATGCACTTAATTATTAAGTGTACTTCAGGACTATTATATGTTTTACTAGTTTTGCAGATGATCTCATATTTCCCAGTGAATATATTCATGAGACCAAATGACAATGCAGCAATGCAGGCTAAATATTAATTAAACCTACCTTCATGAAATCTGTTCAAAACTTAAAATCTCTATTATTTCATTGTCAATCGACCTTCAGGCAAATTTTCAAGAAATTTATGAGGGTGCCATCATGAATATGTGTTCCCAAGTGTCTCTTGGATAAAGTATTACTCATGTCGTTCTTGTTCTTAAAATGATTAAGCCTCAAACCTGAACTTGACAGCAGAGTCATTGTACAGATTGATGTTCTCAATGACTCACATTTGACAGATTTTGCTTCTGATTTATTATGCTTCTAGGTATAAACAATTTACCTCACTTTTTAGTATTTTTACTATGCTCTTTTACTAATTGGATGAAGAAAATTAATTTCTTTTATACTGATTTCATGTGCATTTAGAATAAACTAATTTTAAATTACTTTTACTTTATTAAAACATATCATTTTAATGTGTTTTTTAGTATGCTGACATAATTTTTCTCTCTTCTTTTTTATGTCAAGTAGCTTCTGATTTTTTAAAAATGTGTACTTAACAGAACACTAATACATACATATATATGTATACTTACTAATTATTGTTTTTTTATTACCATGATCTAGTCAAACACAGCAAATGTACTAGAAAAACAATAAAAGATAATTAGGTCCAGCCCCCACTAAATGAGCTTGTAATTTCTCAAAAATAAAAAAAAAACAACTAAGAAATCCACTTTTCTCTTACTCCTCAGGAATACTTGACTAATTATAATGTTTTAAAATATTTTTTAAAGAATTAAAGTACATCACATTAAAAAAGAAAACAAAATGCAATAAATGGAGTCAGGGACAATAATATAAAATTCCTTCCTACAGTATTTTCTTCTATTAAATAGATAAGAGAAAATTACTATTTATTATATACTTTACCAAAATAGATTTGATAAATACAACCAATTTATGTAACATTTGAATAAGTTAGAAAGAAGATTCATATAATGAATATTCTGGAGCCTACCATTCAACTGAAGAATTCACTAGAAACATCACTTAAAATGATTTTATTCCTCTTCTTTTTCATTCTCAACCTGCTCCCCAAAAAGGTAACCATTTTTTAAAACTTAGTATTAATTCATTGCTTTGTGTGGGTATGGGAGTATCTTTGTTTCCCAGTTTTATTGAGATATAACATTTTGTAAATTTATGACATAAAACATGATTTGATACATATGTGAAATGATTGCCCCAATAAGAGTAGTTAACACCTTCATCACCTCATATAATTACAAATTTTTTGGTGGTGAGAACAATTAAGATCTACTCTCTTAGAAACTTTAAGTATATAATAAAGTTTAGTTAACTATAGTAACCATGCTATATATTAGATCCCCAGAATGTATTTATCTTATTACTCAATGAGAGTACCCTTCATTCAACATCTCTCAAATCCCCCATCCCACACCCCCTGGCAAACACCACTCTACTCTTTGTTTCTATGAGTTTGATGTTTTTAAATTCCACATATAAGTGGGAGAGATAGGAAAAGACAGAGAGAAGCATCCATGTGAGAGAAACACATCAATTGGTTGCCTCCTCCAAGTGCCCCAACCAGGGCAGGGCCAGGGAGGAGCCTGCAACCAAGATATGTGCCCATGATTGGAATCAAATCTGGGACCCTTTGGTCCGCAGGCTGACACTCTATCTAATGAGACAAAATGGCTAGAGTATAATCATTATTTTTAATAATAAATCTTCCCTCCTACTCTGGGAGGGCTTATCTAGATTACTATAATGCATTTCACTATGTTGCTGATATATCCTCTATCTCCCTTCAGTCATTTTCTTAACCCTATCTTTAGGATTATGTTCTAAAATGCAGACTAACTAAATAATTCTCTTGTTCAAAAAGCAGGATAAAAATTAAAGAAAAAAACAATAATTCTCTAATATGTCTCCAACTAAATATTTCTTGGAGTCACATGAGATCAGAGAGAGAAAGAGATCAAATGGTTTTTTCCATTACTGTTTCTCACCATTGCTAATGCCATCAGTGGAAACAGCAACAACAACATTGCCTATGGAAATAACAGTTCATGTCTCTTAACACCCCCAAAGTCACTGCTCCTCAGGGACCAAAGCTGAGGTGCAGGCAGTAATGGCAAAAATGTTCCCTGTCCAAATCTACACCAAATTTGATCTTCTGTCTCCTAAAACATCACTGCATACAGAGGCTCAGATTCTTTCAGGAAAAGTTTATTTAACTTCTGTATTTAAAATCTTTTTCCATTGGAATCCCCTTTCTGCTGTTGTTCCCAGATTTGAAACGTTGTCATTCTAGTAAGCGGGCTAGAAGGGATAGCAACTTGTTCCTATTTCAAATGTTTGTCACGCTGTCTGTCAGGCTAGGGTGTTTGGTATGAGCAAACAAAAGCCAGAGAGCGCCGTGCTCTCTTGTGGAGCATGAAGGAATGTAAAGGAAGCATTAGGACAAGGAAGTAAGCGAGAGCTTTTCATCCAGGGCTGAAGCAAAGACAGAACAAGCATGAGTGAATCGCGTGGAGCTGAATGGAACCCAGTCAGGCAGGAGAATCTCTGGTCTGAAATGCTCGGTAGATGCCAGGGTGTATGAGAAAAAGGCAAGTTGGAAACAAGGGAAACTAATGAAATGCTTAATTTGAAGATGATGCTTGGAATTATGGATGTCTTCTGCCCAGTTGGCAGCCAAAACTGAGAGAGCAGCCTTTAGGAGAAAGCTAAGGGGAAGGAAAAGGAATGCAATGTGCAATGGGGAAAGGTTTCTAGTAGTTGTGTTACTTCTAATTTGCTTTGGTACATGTATGGCATCAATTCCCAGAGGACTGTATTTGATTATTTATTCATGTATTTTTGTGGGAGCCACAGGCTTGACTAGTGCAGTGAGAAAAGGGGAAAGGGAACAGTAAGAGTTTCTTCTCTGTGTTTGTGATGATAGTTCATTCCGGTGACCTTCCAGAGTGACAAGCAGGATCAGCCAATTGATTTATTTTCAACAGCTCATGTTGCTCCAATCTAGGTTGTATTTAAATTCGGGTTCATTTTTTTTTTTTCAGTCAGCACTAACTTCATGACCAATGTTCAGTGAATATTACAGAACAATAACATCAAATTCTAAATACAGGGCTGGAAATTGTGAATTCTGTGGAACTTCACAGTGAGGCTTCCTTAGAGAGGATCTTCAGAGTGAATCTTCAGAATGTCATAAACTGTCATGAAAGTGATCACTTTCAGCTCTACCTCCTATTTCAGCTAGGTTTCATTGATCTTTTATAAAAAATGATAGCAGTTAACAGTCCCCACTGATATCAGTGTCATAAAATTTATAAGTTTGACAAGAGGAATATCTTTTGGAATGTTTGTAAATGTTTATTCATTATTAATCATCTTATTTAAATTCTATTGAGCAATATATGATTGACATGATTCCTGTTTGGTAGTTTATAGTATAACTAGAGGCTCGAGTCATGAAAATTTGTAAACTGGGGCTGGGGGGGGGGGGCCCTCAGCCCAGCCTGCCCCCTCTCACAGTCCGGGAGCCCTCAGCCACCCCCATTACCCCACCCTGCTGCTGCTGCCAGCCGCCACAGCTGCCTGCCCTCGGCCCTTGCAGCCGCCACGGGTTTGTCCGGAAGGACATTTGGCTGTCTGGCCTAATTAGCATATTATGCTTTTATTATTATAAATTTTTTTTAAATTTAAGGGTATATAAATGGGAAACAAAGATGTATGGTGTGTGAATTGTACTATTAAATACTTCTTTAAAACATTTGAGTATATAATATGTGAAGTGCTGTTTTCATTCTATCTTTGAAAAATATCTTCATGTGATTTACTTGCAAAATCAAACCGATTGTCCCACTTTTATGGGAATATATTTTATTTACTTTTTATTGAATTTATTGGGATGACATTAATTTGCAAAATCATACAGGTGTCAAGTGTATAACTCAACAAAACATCATCTGCACACTGCATCATGCACCCATTACCCCAAGCAAAGTCTCTTTCCGTTCCCATTTACCTCCCTTTGCCCACCTCCACCCACCCCCCTCTTTTCCTCTGGCTATCACCACGCTGTTGTCTGTGTCTATGTATCATATATATCTAATCTAATAAAAGACAAACATGCAAATGGACTGTACTTTTGCTATGCCCTAAGCCACACCCACAAGCCAATCAGAGCAACTATATGCAAATTAACCCAACCAAGATGGCGGCCAGCAGCCACAGAGCTGGAGCGAGCAGGAAGCTTGGTTGCTGCAGTGATGAAGGAAGCCAAGCTTCCTGCCTTCCGAGGCTGGCTCTGAACTCCACTCAAGGCAACAAAGTTTCAATTATAGAATATAAATAAACCCCAGATACCTGCTTTCAGCCAGCCATGGCCACGGAGGTGGAGTGAGCAGGAGGCTTGGGTTGCCCCTGGTGATGGAGGAAGCCAAGCTTCTCGCCCACCCTGGCCAGCTTTGAGCTACACTCAAGGCTACAAAAAGTTTCAATTATAGAAGGTAAATAAATCTCAGAATTAAAAAAAAGATAAAAGGAGAGGCTGGGTGTTTCCATAGCTGGGGGGCTTGGCCCAGACAGGCCAGGCAACCCAGTGGGGACCCCCAACCCTAAAGGGGGTGTGGACAGCCTGATAACAGCCACCAGCCCCTCACCCAGGCTGGCCAGGCCACCCCAGTGGGGACCCCCACCCTAAAGGGGGTGTGACCAGCCTGCAAACAGCCACCAGCCCCTCACCCAGGCTGGCCAGGCACCCCAGCAGGACCCCCACCCTGATCCAGGACACCCTTCAGGGCAAACCAGCCGGCCCCCACTCATGCACCAGGCCTTTATCCTATATAATAAAAGGGTAATATGCAAACTGACCCTAACAGCAGAAAGACTGGGAATGACTGTTCACTAGGACACACACTGACTACCAGGGGGCTGATGCTCAGTGAAGGAGCTGCCCCCTGGTGGTCAGTGCGCTCCCACAGGGGGAGCTCTGCTCAGCCACAAGCCAAGCTGATGGCTGCCAGTACAGCGGTGGTGGTGGGAGCTTCTCCCGCCTCCTCAGCAGTGCTAAGGGTGTCCGACTGCAGCTTAAGCCTGCTCCCCACTGGCAAGTGGACATCCCCCAAGGGATCCCGGGCTGCCAGAGCGATGTCTGATTGCCATCTCAGGCCCAATCCCCCGGGGAGCGGGCCTAAGCCAGCAGGTGGTCATCCCCTGAGGGGTCCCAGACTGCGAGAGGGCACAGGCCAGGCTGAGGGATTCCCCCCCCCCCCCGCCAAGTGCACAAATTTTTGTGCCCTAGGCCTCTAGTATATATATATAAAAGCCTAAGTGAGCAACCAGCCGACCGGCCAGTGGTTATGATGTGCAATGATCACCAGGGGTCAGACACTCAATGCACAGGCATGGAAACATGGAACAAACTGATGAATCTCAGAGAGAAGCCGGGAGGGGAGAAGATGGGAAGAGATTAATCAAAGATCTTAAATGCATACTAGAGGCCCGGTGCACGGATTTGTGCTCTGGTGGGGTCCCTTGGCCTGGCCTGTGGAGATCGGGCTGAAACCAGCTCTCTGACATCCCCCGAGGGGTCCTGGATTGTGAGAGGGTGCAGGCCAGGCTAAGGGTCCCCACCAGTGCACAAATCCGTGCACTGGACCTCTAGTATATACATTTTTTAGTTAATCCTTTCACCTTTTTTTTTTAAAAAAAAAATTTTTTTTTAACAACAATTTTTTTTTTTAATTTTATTGAGTTTTTACAGAGAGGAAAGGAGAGAGATAGAGAGTTAGAAACATCGATGAGAGAGAAACATCGATCAGCTGCCTCCTGCACACTCGCCCCCACTGGGGATGTGCCCGCAACCAAGGTACATGCCCCCGACCAGAATCGAACCTTCCAGTCCGCAGGCCAACGCCCTATTCACTGAGCCAAACCAGCCTCGGCCCTTTCACCTTCTTTTACCTAGTCTCTCAACACCCCTTTCCTCTGACAACTGTCAGTCTATTCTATGTATCCATGACTCCATTTCTAATTTGTCCTCGATTTATTTTCTCATTAGATTCCACGTATAAGTGAAATCATATGCTATTTTTCTTTGACTGATTTATTTCACTTAGCATAATAATCTCCAGGTCCAGCTAGTATTCCATTGTGTAAATGTGTACCACAGCATTTTTATCCACCCATCTACTGATAGGCACTTGAGCTGTTTCCAGATCTTGGCTACTGTGAACACCCTATAGTGAACATAGGGGTGCATATATTCTTTCAAATTGGTGTTTTGAGATTCTTAGCATATATTCCCAGAAGTGGAATCTCTGGGTCAAAAGGCAGTTTCAGTTTTAATTTTTTGTGGAAACTCCATACTGTTTTCCATAGTGGCTGCACCAGTCAGCATTCCCACCAACAGTGGGTGTAGGATCTTTTTTTTTTCCACATCCTTGCCAGCACTTGTTGTTAGTTGATTTATTGTTGGTAGCTATTATGACAGGTGTGAGATGCTGTCTCATTGTGGTTTTAATTTGCATCTCTCTGATAATTAATGATGTTGAGCATTTTTTTCATATCTCTATTGGCATCTGTAGTACCTCTTCAGAGACGTGTCTAGTCAGGTCCTTTGCCCATTTTCAATTGGGTTGTTTGTCTTTCTGGTGTTTATTTGTATAATTTCTTTATATATTTTGGAGATTAACCTCTTACCAGAAGTATCATTGGCAAATATGTTATCCTGGGAACATATTCTTTTACAGCACAAGACAATATACTTCAATATTTTAATCATGAGAAATGAAGAACTATTCATGTGTATACCATCTTCTGAGGATGTCATACAAGAGCTTTTATGGAAACTAAATTGTGATTTGGGAATTGAATACAATTCTAAACACATTTAAGGAACTAATGCTTGACCTTTAGTAGCCTCTAGTATTTAATTAAGCACATGTCCCTGTCTGTTTACATACTGGAATTCCCTCACTTGTTTCTTTCAAATGAACTTTTCACATTCAGCCTATAGTTTTTAGAATCTTGAAAAACTTGCTCAGATACTGTCTATCTGTTCATTAGTTATTTTTGAATGGCAGTAGCATTTTCCCAGAGAAAGAGAGAAATATGTTTTTCACATGCTAAGTTTATAAATAAGACTATTTTGGTATCAGAGAATCAAATATGAGCTGAAAAGGAACATCAGGGAACACTTAATCTTACTCTATTTTTCTTTCTTTCTTCCTTCCTTTCTTTCTTTCTTTCTTTCTTTCTTTCTTTCTTTCTTTCTTTCTTTCTTTTTTTTACAAAAAATCAAACTAAGAACCAGTGCGAAAGTCACTTGCTCAAAGGGTTACAACACTTTATTATAATACTGTGACACTTATTGTGATATATGTATTTAAATTTTTCAGTGTTGTATCTCTGTACGTCACATAAAGCAAGTTACAGGACATGAGTCATTCTAATCACTTGGCCATTGTACATTTCTAACAGTCGCTATTCCTTTCTATTCAGGCTGGTAGCACGTTTTATAGTATGACCCTTTGAACAATATTTATTAAAGTATTTGGTCCTAGTTAGTGCAAATAGTAACTCAGTTCTGTGTGAGAAATGTCTCTCTCAATAGACTTAATTATAGAAAAGTTAAGTGTATTAGACCTTTGGGGACCACACCATTGATCATTTCTTCACCTACACTCCCACTATTGGGCAAACTGAAAGAATTTACAAGTGTCTGACTTAAGCCTATAAAGAGGATACTATAGCTGAAGCCCATTAAAATGAACCACCCAGTGAATTTAGAGAAATGGTATTAGTCAGGATTCTAAAACTTGGAAGGAAAGGGCTGTGGAACTCTTAGGAACTTAATCAAGTTATTACTTGTGTCTTCTACTATACACAATGAGTGAAATTAATTTAGTGTTTTTATTTTTGTTCATAATCATTTGTCTCTACCCATGCTTCTCATGCTTCCATACCCGCTGACTTTGAGCTAAGCTATATGACAATAAAATGCAAGCCAATGACATACACGCCATGTCCAAGAGTAAGCTTTAAATGCGTTTGTTTGTATTGACTCTATACCTATAGTCCTTATGTTCCAATATGAGAACATGTCCCTTTAGTCTAGATCCCTAAAAATAAAAATCTGTTTGAAGGTCTGCTAAAACACCATAGCCAACCAAAGATATAGCTGACCCATAGCCTCCAAATAGCATGAAAATAAATAAGTATCTATTGTTGTAAATCCTAAGATACTGGAGTTGTTTGAGAGAACAACAAAATATCAGATTGGACATGTAAAACAAAATCCTCCAATATATACCGTGGGCTTTAGTGATGGGCAGCTGGTGGTCAGGAACCTGCTAGAGGAGTTAAGAAGAATGATAACTTGTGTTAGGCAGCAGCAAAATATTTTAAAATACTTTAGCTATGATATCTTGAAAGCCAGAGAATGCACACAGTGTAGTTGGGATTCTGGGACAAGAGATTTGGAGAAAAAAATGTTGGTAGCATGAGTTGGCTGTTATTAGCTACTAGAGGCCTGTTGCACGAATTCGTGCACCAGTGGGGTCCCTTGGCCTGGCCGGCAGGATCGGGCTGAAACCGGCTCTCCGACATCCCCTGAGGGATCTCGGATTCTGAGAGGGTGCAAACCAGGCCGAGGGACCCCACCAGTGCACAATTGGTGCCAGGGAGGGATGCAGGAGGTTGGCCAGCCAGGGAGGGACCATAGGAGGGCTCCAGGGCATGTCTGGTTCATCTCCCTCAGTCCCGATCAGCTAGACCCCAGCAGTAAGCTAACCTACCAGTCAGAGCATCTGCCCCCTGGTGGTCAGTGTATGTCATAGCGAGCAGTTGAGCAGCCTTAGCATATCATTAGTATATTACGCTTTGATTGGTTGAACCGATGACCAGATGACCAGACTCTTAGCTTATAAGGCTTTTATTATATAGGAGGTTTAATAGCTACTAGAAAAGGGAATGAAACTTTTCATCTTTGCACACAGGGATGAAAAGAGAAAAGGGACAAGCCACATATTACAGAGCTTGCAGGGTTGAAGAATACATTTCCCCCCAATCTTTAGTCTGGTAAAACATCCTCAAGCATGGCCTTCTCTAAATTCACTGGGTGGTCCATTTTAATGGGCTTCAGCTGTAGTATCCTCTTTCTTTTTTTAAAAGAAATATTTTTATTGATTTTAGAGAGGAAGGGAGAGGGGGAGAGAGAGAAATAGAAACATCAATGATTAGGGAATTGTTGACTGGTTGCCTCCTTCCTAGGGATTGAGTCTACAACTCAGCCATGTGCCCTGACTGGAAATCAAACAGATACCTCCTGGTTCATAGGTCTGCACTCAACCACTGAGCCACATCTGCCTCTTTCTTATGAAAATACATGTGATTGCTTTTAGGGACCACCTGGATAATCCAGGATAAGCTCCTCTCTTCAATTCTTTAACCTAATCAGACCTTTTTGCCATTCGTCTTAGTCTGTGGGAGTTACTATAACAAAATACTGTAGACTGGATGGCTTTCTGGAGGCTGGAAAGTCCAAGGTTAAATAGGTGCTAGCAGATTCAGTGCCTAGTGAGAACCAGCTTCGTGGTTCATACATGGCCATCTTCTTGTGTCTTCTCACAAGGCAGAAGGGACAAGGGAGCTCTCCTGGTGGCCTTCTTTTATAAGGGCACTAATCCTATCTAAGCCTATTCATGAGGGATCCACCCTCATCACCTAGGCGCCTTCCAAATTCCTCCTCACAGTGAAGATTAGGTTCTACATATGAATGGGCGTGGGGGGGTGCACAAACATTTAGTCTATAGCATTCCACACCTGGTCTTCTATAGTTGAAATTCTTCTCTCATGAAAATACATTTATTCCATCCTAATAGCCCCAACAATAGTCTTGTTCCAGCAACAGCTTAAAATTCAAAAGTCCAAAATCTCATCTAAATGTCATGGAAATCCAATATGGGTAAGACTTTAGGTTTGAATCATCCTGAGGCAAATTCCTCTCCAGCTGTGAACTTGTAAATATTTCAAAGTATAATGGTGAGGCAGGTATAGGCTACCTACTCTCATTCCAAAGGGAGAAATAGGAAAGAAGAAGGGGGTAACAGGTCCTAAGTCCCAAACCCAACATTAAACTTTAAGAGCAAACGACATTGTCATATGGTCAAGTATAATCTTCTTTGACTGGATGTTCTGCCTTTTTGACTCACTGGGGCTGTAGTTTCACTGCCACGACTCTAATGGGCTGGAGTCCACTGGTTCTTCAGGGCTCCCCTGGGCATGGCCTGGTTGGGGCTGTCTGCAGAGCCCCACCCCTGCAGCAGTCCTCTGCTTGGGCTCTGTCCCTGATGTCTACGGCTCTTTCTGGATGGGATCCCGAGCCTGCAGCTCTGCCTGGCATCTTTTGAAATCTAGGTGGAGACAGCCATGCCCCCAGAGCTCTTGCATTCTGCACACAGGCAGAGATGGTGGAAGAGTTTGTAAACCATGGGAGTTTTCATCCTGTATCTTCCAGAGGGGTGACCACAATGACCCCATACTCGGGCCCACTGGAACTGCACCTGGGGCAGCCAGGTGGCTCAGTGCTGGAGTGCAGAGAGCAGAACCAATGAGTGAGGCAGCACATGCCAAAGTCCCACATGCTCAGACAGACTCTCCTTTGAAACCACTCTGCCCCTGGGGCCCTGGTACTCGGCCTGTGAGGAATGAACAGCTTTCAGGATTTCTGAATTGTCTTGGGGGTCATTTTTCCACTGTCTTATAGTAACTCTGGCTTCTGTAGAGATGTATGACTAATCTTGTGGAATGGTGTTCCTTTAGTGTTTTTCTTTTTACCACACTTTCTCATCCTTTTCAGTATGGATGGTCTGAGAACTTTCCAAATATTTAAGTGCTGCTTCCTTTTTGATTAACAGCCCGCCTTTGTTCATTTCTCTCTTCTGAACATTTTAAATAATGCACATTAAAAAATGTATTCTTACAAATTGTTCTGCAATCCAAATATACAATAGATTGGAAAACATTAAAAAAAAAAGCCTTGGGCTGGGGGTCAGGGTAAGTTGGAGGGGATAAATTGGGGGGAGGGGAAAGGACATATGTAATACTTTTAACAGTAAAGATTAAAAAAGAAAAGCCAATGTAAAAAGACAGGTCAAACCAACCAGATCAGTACAGGTTTTATATGGCTCTGACTTTACAGTTTTCTTGCTACATCATCAATGCCAGAAATCTGTTCCTTCAGCTGGCTCCATTGCTTGGGATTTAAGGAAATACCTTTTCTTCTGGTTTCATTTCACTTTCTGGATCCATTCAACATTCTCTAATATCAGTTAGGACTTTTCCTTTCAAATCCTGAACGCTGACAGACCTCATTTTCCCAGTCTGAAACATTATCTCTACTGCTTAGAAGATGACGGGCTCTTGAAGCTTCAGTAGTCTTTTGCTTCTTATTTTATTTTATTTTATTTTTTATTAAATTGATTGGGGCGACATTGGTCAACATGAACATATAGGTTTCAGATGTGGGTTCCGATGTTACAACATCTGTCTATTGCACCATGTGCCCATCACCCAGAGTCAAATCTTCTCCTGTCACCTTATATTAGGACCGCCTTCTCCCTCCACCCCCTTCCTTCTGGCAACCACCACAATGCTGTTTGTGTTCATGAGTTTCAGTTTTATATCCCACATATGAGTGAAATCATAGCTTTTTAACTTTAGCTTTTTCTGACTGACTTACTTCACTTAGCATAATGTTCTCAAGGTGCATCCATGTTGTTGCAAACAGCACTGTTTCATCCTTTCTTATGGCTGAGTACTATTCCACTGTGTATGTGCCACATCTTCTTTATCCAGTTCTCTATTGTGGGACGCTTTGGTTGTTTCCATGCCTCGGCCACCGTGTGTAATGCTGCAACAGGGATGTTCGCTCTCTCACTGCTCCATGCTCACCCTGCTGGGCTCCCCGCTCCCTCTGGCCCCACAGCCCTCTGTTCCTCCAGCCTGGCCAATAGAAGTGCCTGCTACTGCCAGCTTTCTTCCTTCTCCCTGCAGGCCGAGCCCTGAGCCACAGGCTACAGAGCTGCATCTGCGGGCCCGCTGCGCTTTTCTCTCTTCTCATTTTCCCGTTTAATCCCGGATCCCACCTTTACGTGTTTCATTGTGAGGGTCTCTTAGGTGTGAATCTGGGTTGAGCAGGGAAGGGATTTCTTTGTTGAATTATGGATGGTTAACTTGTTGAAATGTCCAGGAGAAAAGAAAAGTTGAACCCTTATGCTGCCATTCCTCTGACATCACCAGTCTTTTGCTTCTTTATAGGTTTTTCTGAAGAAACATGCCTTCTCCTCTTTAACTCTTTGTCAACTTCACTGTCAGAATCGCTTCCAGAAGAGCTTGAAGAAACAAGTTCCTTTGATTTGGGCAGTGCTCCGCTCCTGCAGCCGACCATCCCTGTGCTCGCTCTCTCGCTCACTACTCTCTTCTGACTTTTTCCTCTAAGGAGCCAGGAGGAATCAAGGCCACTCCTTCAACGTTTTGCTTAGAAATATCTTCAGCTAAATGTCCAATTTCATCACCGCTCCTACAGTAGAAGTTAGAAGATGATCGTAATTCAGCCAAGCTCTTTTCCACTTTATAACAAGGACATTCTATCCCCCATTGTCCAGTAACATTTTCCTCATTTCCATCTGAGACTTCATTAGAATGGCCTTTATGTTCTGTATTTCTACCATTTTCTATTTAAGATGACAGGTATTCTTTTAAGAAGATGTAGGCTCTCTTTATAGCTCTGTGCTTTTCTTTCTAGGCTCTCACCAGAATTGCTCTCAACAGTCATTACAGGCAAGAATCTTTTTCTAGTATGTACCTCAGAACTCCCTGTCATGCAGTTCCAAAGCCACTTTCACATTTGTAAGTATTTCAGGGAGCTCTCTGGGACCTCATTTATAAGGGTACTAATTCCGTTTACAAAGTCTTCACTCTAATGACCTAATTGCCTTCCAAAAGCCCCATCTCCTAATGCCATTATATTGGAGATTAGATATTAACATGAGAATTTGGGGGAACACAAATATTCAGTCTATAGGACCATGTAAAGCATATTATAGATCTGGGGGTTAGGACAGGATATGGACATCCTTTTGGCAGTCACTATTCAGCCCACTATAATTGTCTTTTCAAAATTCTAAAAGTATAGTATTAGGGGAACTGTTTAGTATGGGATATCAATGTCTAATTTTTCATAAATAATTCTGTGCTGGTTCATATTATTTTCCCATTATAAAAACAATTTTAGTTAGTTTGACCCTATTACAATGAACATTTTCAGAGCCCTTTTAACTGCAGCTATAATTTACATCTAAAAATAGGTTTTGTGTTACTGACATTTTGTGGGCCATGCACTATTGACACCTCTCTTGTCTAGTTGTCAAAGTGAATCAGTCAGTAGGGTTTAAAAGATGGACCACTTTAAAAAAAAAACAAAAAAAAACGAAACAAACACAACTTTCCAGGACTAGATTCCAATTTTAATTCAGTTATGTGTTGGAAAAGAAAATATTTGGTTCAGCTTAATTCCTGTTATAAAGTTGGGCGAGTTGTCACCTAAACTTAAACATTGTACATTAATTTGGCACTCCTATATCCTTTTATGTAATAAAGAGGAAATAGAGAGCAAAGGAGCATATTAATTCCTTTAGGTGAAAACAGGCCGTTTTAGAGGTAAGATGTAAAGAATAATAACTCGTGCTTTAGCTCTAAACCAGCGGTTCTCAACCTGTGGGTCGCAAACAATGAAAATACATCCTGCATATCAGATATTTACATTACGATTCATAACAGTAGCAAAATTACAGTTATGAAGTAACAATAAAAATAATTTTATGGTTGGGGTCACCACAACATGAGGAATTGTTTTAAAGGGTCACAGCGTTAGGAAGGTTGAGAACCACTGCAACTATCTAGAAAAATTTATTGTGAAGCCAATAGTCTCCTAACCACTACTGATTTAATTTGGGATTAGTTTGCTAAGTACATTATTTCTGGACTGTATTTTGAAACATAAACTTCTGGATGCCACAGACCAGGGGTGGAGAATGTCCGACACGTGTGCATGCTTTATAAGGCCCACAAAATCATTTGGTCTGGCCCCGCCAAGTCATTAGGGGGTGAGTTAATTAAATGTTTGACCAAGTTCAGCAGGCTAATTTTTAAGTTGATAATTTTGTATGGCCCACTTCTGATGTTATATATATCCAAATGGCCCTTGGCAGAAAAAAGTTTCCACACTCCTGGCATAGACTATTTAATTGATGTATCCTGATTTAGATTTGGTAAGTTGAAGAAATAATTATTCATAAAACATGTAAAGAAACATTCTGATATTCTTTACAGCTGAATGAGAAAGACCCTTGAATATAATACTAGAGTATAACTATTGACCATTGCTGATATTTTCATTACTTTTTTTTCCTTTAATTCTCACCCAAGGATATGTTTTTATTAATTTTAGAGAGAAAAGAAGGAAAAGGGAGAGAAAGAAACATCAATGTGATAGAGAAACATTAAGTGGTTGCCTGCGGAATGCACTCTGACCAGGGATCAAACCCACAACCTGGGTATGTGCCCTGACTGAAAATCAACCTGCAACCTTTCAATGTATGGAATGATGCTCCAAACAACAAAACCACACCTGGCAGAGCTAGTTGCATTACTTCTTTATCCTAGATCTTCTTCATAAAGTAATCAACACAGATTGATTTCTAGAAGATAAGGCAAAGTTCTTGGGGGTTAGCATATCCTCTCACATAAGTTTTTGACAAACACTTTGTGGGGGTTCAGAATGAGCCACCCCAATATGTGCCTCTGTGGTGTGCAGATTACTTTGAGCTAAAGGCAAACCTAGTCACAGACTCAGGAGAAACTTCTGCCCCTCCCTTAACTACCTAGAAGTACTTGAATCAGGGGTCTCGCCCATAATAAGACACTATCAGAGATAACTTTACGTATCTGTAGACCAGGGCAGACTTCTATCTACTGAACATCTGCTCTTAGCATCCTGCCATGACCCTTTGAAGCCCCACGATGCCTTCCCTCCCTAGCTCAGGGTGTCCCATATACCTCAATCGCCCTTTCTGTCTTTGAACCTCTTGTGCATGTGGGGTCTCTGACTCTCTCATGTATGTGGGTTCCCATACATATGTATGTATTAAATGAGCCAGAAGAATCTGGAGGGTAGAGGGAAGTGTATTCCTCCCCCACAACTTGAAATAGTCAGATATTTTCAGTAGTCATCAAGTCACCTTCTTGTTAACAACAATGATATATTGTAGTCTGTATTTTCAAAAACATTATAAAAAGATAGGTATGAATAAGTTGGAACAATGATGAATTTCTTTTTTTTTTTTAAATATATTTTATTGATTTTTGACAGAGAGGAAGGGAGAGGGATAGAGAGTTAGAAACATCGATGAGAGAGAAACATCGATCAGCTGCCTCCTGCACTCCTCCTACTGGGGATGTGCCCGCAACCAAGGCACATGCCCTTGACCGGAATCGAACCCGGGACCCCTCAGTCCGCAGGCCGACGCTCTATCCACTGAGCCAAACCGGTGCTGGCAAGGAACAATGATGAATTTCTAAAGATTTTGAAGGATAGTTGGGATTTTGCATTCCAAAGAACAAGTATTTGAATTCCAATGGACAAGGCAGGAGAGATTATGTGCAAAAATTGAACTTGGGACTTCATCATGGAGGCAAAACTGAAGGAGGATATTTGTAAGCAGCCAGAACAGTCTCCAAGTTGGTGTGTTCAAGTGGAATCAGTAACAATGGGCCAGACAAAAAGACACTAGTCATGGTACCAATCTGATCACTTGCTGGACGTTACACTTTGGAAAAATCACTTCACACCTCTGATTTTTTATATCTGCATCTATAAGTGTGATTAAAAAATACAACTTTCTCTTAGTTTTGGGCATTATGATAAGTCATTGAATCTTTAGAAAAATATGAAATTCTCTAAAGTAATTTGTTTTCAATGCATTCTGTTATAACTAAAACCCATTATAAAACATGGGATATATGTAAATTGCAGATAAACCAAATTTGCTGATAACCACTGCCCAGATTCCAGCTATAGTAATTTACACTCTTTTTTTTTAGAAGAGAATAAGCTTTATGCCTATTTGGACTGAAGGAAACTTTCCAGAATAGTTGCTTTCCCAAATTCAAGGACAGCCTCCTCACTTGCTTTAAGAATTTTTGGTCTTATATTGTCTTTTTGTTCTTTGTGTTTTTCTTTGTGTGTGTTTTTTTTGTTTGTTTTTTGTTTTGTTTTTTGTTTTTTTTTGTCAAATACACAAATTCTAAAATACTGTCTTTTATTTTTAAAACCAAAGGCCAATATATGCTTTGTATAACAATATCTGCATAAATGTGTATTAAAATATACTATATTAATCGATGTAGAGAAAGGAATGTAAAATCTTTTCTTATTGCCATTCCTACCAGGAGGGAAAAGCTCTAGATATGGATTGGTCTAGACTAGTTAGTTTAAGGCGCTGTGAAAATTTTGTAGAATTTAGAACGTGGACTTGTCAAGATTTCTGTTATTATGATCCTTGTGTGGGCCTTCATAAACCATAATGATAATTGGGCATAGACTGGAGGGACAGAGCCCAATTTTTAGGAATGTCTCATGCTTTCCTCTGAGGCTTTGCCCTGAACTCAAGCCAGCTCTCTCTGCCTGAGGGAACAGAGAGAAAATGTATTTCCTACCTGTGGATGTGCTGGTTCCTTGGGGTAGGATGGAGCTGCTATGCTTGAGCTATCTGGCTTAAAAAAGTCACCAAGGCTCCCAAGGATGTGCACCTGTGCCCACTGCAGTGACCCAGACTTAGGAGGCCCATTTAGGTGAGCTCATCCTTTTCAGCACAAGTTAAAACTTTAATTTTGGCTTTATCTCTCAGATTTTATCCATGACTTTCTAATTTCCAGTCTTCATTCCCCTCCCCTCAGTTTCTCACTGACTTGGCTACTAGAGCGCAGACTTTCTTCATTCTCTCATACCAACCTCATCTGACCTAACGGCTGGTCAGCTTTCACTCACCACTTCAGGCCAGGAGGCCCTGGATGCAAGGCAGGCAGCTGGTTATGTAATACAAAGAGTTGACTTTTTCTTAGTGTTAATCTAAGCAAGGGAATGTTTGGGCCAAACCAAATAAACTCTTAAGGACTAGCTGCTATACAGTCACCACCAGATTTAAGATGAAATAAAGATATTTGATGTATTAGGGAGGGTTAGCAGGTTCATCTGTCACACAGACTCGATTAGGAGGTTTGAATTCTAAATCAGAGGATTCCTAAAATACTTTTCTTTCTCATGACCTTGTCTGTCTCATTGTAAGACATGTGTATTATTGATAGTATTTCTAATAATTTTCTTTTAAAAATTTCTCCTTATTTTCATTGTCAATGGATATTTTCTTTAACTGAATTACACTCAATGAATGCCAATAAATTACCTTCTCATATTGGTGGATATGTAATCTATTGTTGCTTATTGTTTCAAAAACTAATTCTTCATTTTATATTTTTTCTCATGCACATATTTAATCATTTTGTTCATACTTTAGTTATCCTTTGAATGGATTGGCAAAGAAATATAAACCTAGATATATGTATATATGCATGCAAGGTGAGGCAAAAGTGGTTTACAGTTGTTCATATGGGAAATAATACAAAATTAATAAATAATACATGAATAAACTTTGTGTTTTGCATACTCACAACTGCAAATCTACTGTTGCCCAATCCTGTATATTCAGTTTTGCTCATTATTAAACCTTAGTCACAATGTACTGGAACGAGTTATAGCTAGTGGCTCCAGTGAGACTTGTAGAACTCAATTATATATGTAACCCATGTTTTCTATTTCTTTAGATAATCTGGAGTCTGCTCTACCTCTCTTCCTCTGTATTGCCTTCAAATACCACACTTCGAGGAATAGTGACTGGACTTACCAATTCCAGGTATAAACCAGAGAAATCTGTTCAAGTGGGAATCTGTCGACAGGTAAAGTTATACTCCGTTTTCTTGATTATGCCCCAACAAATAAAAGCCATTAGTTGTATAAAATATTATAGAATTGAGCAAGGGACAATAAATGAGGCCAATGAGTGTGTCTGATTTGGACCTTGACTATTAGTCATCTCAAGAGTTGTTAATAATGAACAGGTGACAAACTTGAAAGTATAATTTTTCAAGGGTTAATTGGTCTTGAGTTCACTTTGCAATGATTTAGTTAAGATATCATCAGATTTCAATTTATATGGAAGAAACAAAACAGGTAGGAGATAAGAAAGTGTTAAGAGGTATATAAGTAGTTACTTGCAATTTGTAGTATGTTGTTACAATTAAAATTAAGGAAATATGCTATAAATAGAAAATAAAAGATCATATACTAAGATAAACTGCTAAATTGTGCAAAGAGGAAAAAACAGCTCAATCATATAATGGTTTCACTTTTTTCTTTTTTTAAGATATATTTTTATTGATTTCAGAGAGGAAATGAGAAGGAAAGAGATAGAAACATCCATGATGAGAGAGAATTATTGATTGGCTGCCTCCTGCCCACCCCTCACTGGGAATCCAGCTGGCAACCCAGGCATGTGCTCTGACCAGGAATTGAACCGTGATCTCCTGGTTCGGGCAATGAGTTCACTTTTTCTGTGAGCATAGATTTCTATATGTAAAATAGAAATCTCAACATCAACCTAGCTCTTTAGTAAATGTTAATATTAATATTTATAACATAATTGAATATTAGTAAATTTCAGTATTATTCACTTGATATGGTTATCTTAAAATGTAGAATTAAAATTAGTTAGAAATGTTATTATGACTCTTGAAATGACTGAAAAATAAATCATCCAGTTGTATTTTTAAGTGTTTACTATAGCAGATGTAATAAAAGCTATGAGTTTAAACTCATGAATTAATAATGAAAGATTTTTTTTTACTTTATACAGCAGGAAAATTGCAGAATAAGGTCTTTAAATTTCATAATTATTTGTACGCTCTGGTAATAAAATAAAGTTAGATGCCCACATAAATGCCCTTTGGGATTTCCTTAGTATTCTCCCATGTTTTAAAAAAAGATATTTTCAAGCAATAAGAAGTTTGACTACTTTAAAATATACTAACAAACTTGACTAATATGTAAATTCATATTCTTCAGACAACTTTCAAAGGTCGATTGCTATTTCCAGGTCATTTAACCCACATGTACAACATCTCTTTTTCTCTTTCTTTCTTAAGTATTAATACTTTAAAAAATATATTATTTCCAGTGCTCCTGTGCTATAAGCTGAAATTCAAATTACATATACAGATAATTTTTGTTATTGCCAAGAAAGCAAAAATTATTACAAAAGCAGACTGTAAATATACTGAAGACATTCAAATCTTTCATGTCATCAGCGTGTATCAATTAGTAGAACAGGGCAAATGGTGATCAAATACTTAAAGTCCTAATCAGACTAATTACACAAGAAAAAAATATCAAAGGCATCCAAATCAGAGTGAAAGAAGTAAAATTGTCTCTGTTTACAGAAACCCTAAGATTTTGCCAAAAACTATTGCACTCATCAGTGAATTCAGTAAAGTTGCATAATACAAACAAATATTGGTGTTAGGGAACAAAGTTGTTTGCAATTTAATATCAATTGTATGAAATTATGTGTGATCATTGTTTCCACAAGAGAGTGGGTTGTAAAGCAAACAGTTATATTCCTTGGCATAACCAAAAAGAGAGTACCTTTCTTTTAATAAACAATAAAGTACTATCCATCTGACTAAGATAATATCATTGCTACAAAAAATATGTAAAATCTTTCATTAAGAAATTTTCTAAACCTATAAGATTAGAAATTGTATGGTTTTAATGACCTAAGTTAACTTTAATGCAATTCCAAGTTGGAATTGCATTCTTATAGGTTTAGAAAACAGATCAGTGCTAAAGTATTTTTAAGTAACCTCAGTTATTTTTTTTCAATAAATGGTAATATAAAAACTCAAACATTTTGTATTAAAAAATATTCTGTTTTAAGTGATGCTAGCTCCATTTTCTTTATACTTAGAAATCAGATTGAGATTGCTCTTATTGTTTTTTGGTTGGTACTTCAGTACAGATCTGAAATCTTAACTTTTCTTCAAGTAATATTTGCTTCCATAAACAAATTAAATGCTTTCAGGTCCTAGCACATAGCAGTCAAAGTTACATACCTCATTCCATTATTCAAGTTCCTTTTCTGAAAACTTTCTGAGTACACGGGTATTAAAAATATTCATGAAAGATGGTATAATTGTAGCTCCAACTGGAAAATACTATTTATTTTAATGTTGATCAAGAGTGAAATATAAAAATGAAAATAGGGTTTAAATCTGTATTTCATTATTTGAATACAGGTTACCTGAATTGCAAAGAGAAGAGCAGAAATGCCACCACCTGCAGGTGGCCCACCACTACACCCACCTCCTGATGGAGGATGGGGCTGGGTAGTGGTTGCAGCGTCTTTTATCTCCATCGGATTCTCCTACGCATTCCCCAAAGCCATCACAGTATTCTTCAAAGAAATTCAGCAAATATTCAGCACCAGCTACAGTGAAATAGCATGGATATCATCCATTATGCTGGCTGTAATGTATGCAGGAGGTAAGGTTCTTTTGAATAAACATAATTCTGGATTAAGAAAACAATTCGTCCACCCCACAATGTTGTACATGTGGCATTTTGGTATAGGAAAACCCTGTTTTCATATGAGCCACTTAAAATCAACTAAACTGGTAATTGGAATGGAATTTTTAATAATTTTAGTGAATCAGGATCATAAACTATTCACATCATTCTGAGTCTTACTAGAATAGTTGTTTGAATGAGGATTTCTTTGTACAACCTAAGATTTACTAAATTATGGACCTTCTAAGCATCCATTTAATTTGGAATAAAGTCTATAGACTACAGTGTTAGTATCATCTCTTACGATTGCTACAGTTAGTAGAAATTTTTTCTCCTGAATGAGAAACTGTGAATGTTGTTGACAGTTGATAAGCCAAGGAAGTACTTCACCTTAAGCTGTGAAAATGGAGTGTGATTATGTACCTTTTGGGTCCATTCAGGTTTGCATGATTGAAATAATTCTTTATCTCTGTACTCATTAAATATGACACTTTAAAATTTAAATGGTTGCCTGACAATTATCTTGTTACATTTCATATTCAAATGAGGATTATTCATGAGGGATAATGAATAAATCAAAGTACCATGTCGTTTCTGAATGTTAAATATTATATATGTATATATAGAAATGAATTAGTGCGTTTGTATGCCACCTATCTTCTTTAAATCAATTTCAACAGCAGAGCAGACTGTCTTATAGATTTTTTTAAGTCATTGAAATATTTAGATTTGAGTTTTTATTTTTCAATGGCATATGTGACTTTAAGAGACAGGTATAAACTCAGAATACACTGCTTAAAGTACTCATACAAGTCATCTAGTGGAATTTGTTTCTTTCCAAGTGAGGATAACATGGCTCATAGTGATCAAACTATATCATTAGTAACAATATCCAATATTTATTAGTATTAAATTTCAGCTAAGACCTCTCTAAATGTTTGCTGTGTGTCATATGACCTAATCTTCTTAATAATCTATAAAATAAGTATTAACTTCTGTCCATTCTGTAGCTGAGGACATAGAGAGAAAACAAAATGTATTTCCAAGTCAAACAGCTCATTAGTGGCAGATAGAAACTGAGACCCTAAGCATTTCATCACTGTGCTGTTCTGCCTTTCTCATGTCTCCCTCTTAACCTGAAGAAAATGACAGACCTAATTCAGGCCTTTGCCCACCAAAGTCATTTGTTTAGTGACATAATAATTATTCTTTAGTATATTGTCTGTTGTACACCAGGTAAAAATTTCCCCCAGTAATCCTGTGTGTGATTGTGTGTGTGTCTGTGTTTTCCACTTTTCTGTATGTTAGCAATTTTACATTAATTCAGTATATGTCTACCGTACCCGTTTGGTTATGTTAAATTGGTGCATTTTCCCTCAGTAACAATAGGTATCTTTAAAATGCTATTTGGCTATGTCATTGAAAAATTCTGCTTCTAAATCACTTTCTGAGATCCTCCTTTGGAAGTGGCTTGAAGGCTTATGACTGCTATTTCTGATGACTGTAGAAGTAGTAGATATTGTGCTTCAGGTTTTCTTTCTCTATCCCAGGGGTCAGGGTTCTTTATAATGATTTGCTAGAGCAACACACAAAGTCATCTTGTCCTGAGCTCCACAATGTGCTAATGTTAAGGTATGTTGCCCCCCCCCCCTTTTTAATATAACAGAAACAGATTCCTTTAGTGAATTACCATTTCTATTGAATTTAGAATTCAGGTCCTTTATATTCATAATTTCATGTTGAGTAGATTGTTGGTGAACTCATAAGCAAGAAAAAAATTATATAACTTTTTAATTAAGTCAAGACTTAATTGACTTTATTAGTTTTAAGCAAACAACCTCAAAGTCCCAGCACCTAGCGGCTATACTGGTTTATTGCGCTCAAGCAGTGCATTATCAAGCAGTGTTTCACCCAGTGGCTATGCATTGCATAAGGCCTTGCAGTGTCTCTAAGTCTGCTCCGTCTGGACAGAGAATGAATGCCGGCAGCATGGAAGGTCAATGGGATATTTTAGGGGCCGGATCTGGAAGGAAAAAATAAAGTATTTCTGCGCTCATTCCACTGGTTAGAACTCTTACACCTCCCTACCTAGAGGCAGGGCTTGGGGTTGCTGGGAAACGCAGGCTTCCTGTAGCATCCAGTGAGACTCAGACAGAGCTTGATATCCCAACGATCATTCTCCACTCAGTGAAAGTAGGATGTGTTTATTTTTTCTTTAATATTTGAAAGGTCTCTATTTATAGAGGCCTTTTAGAATGATGATTATAAAATAAATGCAAAGACCGTAAGGTGAAAAGGCATATAATTTCCTATAAAGCATGAATCTCTCTACCAAGTGACTAAAATATCCTATTCAACATAATGCTAATTGCATTAGCTTACGGAACATCTAAGATCTGACACACTCATTAGGGCTTAGCACTCAAGCTATTAATCACCACAGTGGGGTCACTGGGTAAGATGGAGTGTGGTCAGAGGCCTGGCCTATGATGTCAGGGCTGGAGTCTCTTGTAGTAATTAGTTGGCATCTGGGCTTTGGTAGCAAGGTATCATCTTCCCTTCTGATGTCCGTATTAAAAATGAAGCTAATAATATGTATGCAGGAAGGATGGGCAGGAATGCAAATTATGTTTATCCCTTACTTCATTCTTAGAGTAATGGCATTAAGTTACACAACCCATCTGCTTGTCCATATGGTCTCCTGAACTTCTAACGGATCTCAGCAATAGGTCAAACAGAGTGGTCACCCCATTAATAAAGCACTAAGTAGAGGTAGAGAACATATTAAAATTCAAACTTCCCACATTGTTTTAAATGGAAATGAGGATTTATTTTGTAAACAGTGATTACACAGGATTACCTTTTAGTGCAATCTTCAGCTTTGTTACTCTATCAAAAGATAATGTGAACGGGGTTAGCTACATAATTACTGAATACAGATTTGGAGCTGCCAGTATCTGTGAGGACCGCATGTTGTTTTTCTGGGGATGTATTTGTTACGACTTGGAAGACTCAGTCGTTTTGGAGAGTGGGGTTGGCCCTGTCTTCTTGGTAGCTTACTCTTCCGTTTTATGTGAGTGGTGAGCACCAGTTGTGCTAAAGCAAGGGTGATGTTTTCATGATGCACTGCTCTACACAGGAGACCGAGCGTTAGACCAGTGGGCTTATTTTACTGGAGGCCAAGAAGCAAAAAGTTTTAGGCATAGGAGGTTGGTGACCATAATATACAATGTGTATTTTCCTATTCTTTTTAAAGTCTAAATAAATGTATTATATTATTTTGCTTTATGCTTTAAATATTTTTCAGAATAAAGGAGACAAAGTAAGTCATATAGGGCGGTATCTTAGCTTTGATGATATAATAAAAAATTTTATTCCGTTCCTGTGCTTGAGGTACCAAAGGCTTTCATCTTAGCTTCACAAAAACTAGAGAGAACCGGGTACACATGGACAGTCCTGGGCAAGCAGGCGGGGTGCTTCTTATGCCTAAGCCACAGTAGAATTTTTTTTTTCATCCAGGAACATAGATATTGCTGAAGTTTTCCTAGGAAGTACAGTACAGTGTGGCAGGAACTGTTATGCTCACCATTCATCCAGGGTCTCTGTGTATTTCGCAGCTTCTTTACATGTAGGTTGAAGCCAAGTGACTGGTTCTGACCAATCAATTGTGAGTGGAGGAATATAGGCCCCCCAGGACACCTGGACAAGGCAGTTCCAGCTGGTGTGCATCTTCCTCTTCCCTCGTCCCTACTGCAGCAGCCTAATTTCATATGACATGGCTACAAGGGGAAGGTCCTGGGTCCACTTATACTTTGAATGAGTAAGAAACATTTTGTATTATGCTTCTGCGGTGTACTATGCAAAACAACCTAGGTTATACTGATCAATACAAACACGAAGGGTTAGATTGTTGTGTAGCTACAATATACTAGTAAATTATGTAAATTATGAGGGGGGACTAGTACAGACTATGGGATGACCTTACTCATTTAACTTATGTCATGAGAAGGTTTGTAGGTGTGCTACTTCTTCAAATCTCTGTTAAAGAAGAGGAAGACTTCAGTATCTCAATGAATGCCATGGATGTTTCTTTCAGAAGAAGGAACCATTATACACTCCCTCAAACAGCATTTCTATTAGGATTGAGAATATGCAACAGGTGTTTTTTTTTTCAAATAACTTTTCAAAGGACCTTATAAAAATAGAAATTTTATGATTTTATATACTGTGAGTGACTTAAGTCTCATGGGTTATATCAGAGAATTGGTAATCCGCCCCCCCCCCCCCTTTTTTTTTTAAATCCTCACCTGAGGATATTTTTTTAATTGATTTTAGAGATAGAGGAAAGGAAAGAGAGAAGGAGAGAAAAACAAACAAACAAAACATCTATATGAAAGAGAAACATCCATGGGTTGCCTCCCATATGCACCTGCAACCCGGGAATATGCCCTGACCAGGAATCGAACCCACAATGCTTCATTGCACAGTATGATGCTCCAACCAAATAAGCCACACTGGCCAGAGCTGGAAATACCCTTTGAATGTGTACTTCTTTCTTTGTTTTAACAGTAGTGACTTTGGCTGAGTAATTACACTACTCCAGAGAAGTTTCTAAATGCTTAATCCAATGTCTGTTCTTGAGCAAGAATTTATTCATCTGGTTAGAATTACAAATGCAGATGTGGGGTTCATAGGTCTGACCTTAGGGCGAGACTTCTGGCTGTGGCAGAAACTCTAGCTTTGCCCAATTATTGCTCAAATATCTGTGATCATCAGAGGTGGGGATATAAAAGTAATCCAGTATTATAATTGGGGAGAAAGCCTTATATAATCCCACTCATTCACTTATTTACCCTACAGATAGGCATTGAGCATCTGCAGTGTGCCTGGTACTGGCTTGAGTCTGGGAAAGTCTTATCAGGCCATCAGACACAGGCTGTGCTTTCATGATCTGAAATAGATATTTTCACCTTTATTTAATTATACTTGTTATACAGACAAGTAAAGGAACACAATCATTGCCATGAAACTATGTAAAAATTGAATGTCTTATAGCTAAGTGACCAGGAAATGTTGCTCTGAACTAAACTTGAAGGATGAGGACACAGCATTAATCAAAGGAAGGGAAATACTTCAGACTCACCTGATCTCTTCAGATGATGAGTAAAACATATCTGTAAATAAGACTCTGAGTGAAATCTGAGTAATGAACAAAGGGGAACAAAAGGAAAAACATTTTGTATGTGTAAGTGATTTGGAGTTTCTTTTAATTTTTCTAAACTTTCACCAGGAAACCCAATATTCATGATTTACATTGATATAGAAGCAGAAGAATCATCTATAGACCAAAATCATGAAAGTATCACTTTAGCCCTTTTAATTAAGAGAAAATAAATCAGTAAGTTAAAAATATTTGAGATTTTTCCTCAACTGGTGCAAACTGTTTTAATACCAGTGGGAAAATGAAATGGTATGTGCTGTGGAAATGACAGTTGTGAAATCCCTGTGGCACAAGTAACAGATGGTTGCTTATTGGACTTCTGGGCAAGAACTGGGCTATGGAAACTATTTTTGAAACATGTCTGTCTCAGTGTTGCAGACTTCTATGATCTCCCAAAGAGTGGACATGGATCTAAAGATTGAGAAACTTTTAAAAGTTTCTGGATATTCTTTGATCCTTTTTTGGGGGACAAACTTTGTTTGTTTCTCTATCAGAAACATGCAAAGGGTTGAATTTTGATAACTTTATTTAGAGTGTCCTTGAACACCTAGAGGTGGTCATTAACCTTCCAAATGTTTCTTGGGTCCAAGAAGTATTTCACGATTAGTTTAAAGTACATGGAAAATATCTATGTTGAGTTAGTTTTGCCTTTTCAGAAAAAGAAAAACAAGTTTAATGAGGTGACTCAGATACAATAAACTAAACCTTTTCTCGTGAACATTGCTCCTGTCAAGAAATGATATTAAATATCTTTATGTTGTGGCCAGAATATTACTAGAGCTGTTCCTTAAATCAGACATGATATGTCTTCAAAGCTGGATAAGCTTTCCAAGGGCAGCATAACCTCTGCTCCTTAAAGTTGGCTCCCATATCATTTCAAACACAACTGAACTAGAAGCTTGAGGCAATTCATGAGAGTTTGTGGAAGAAATTACGTGCCCTGGCAAAATAACCTGGACCATGCATACTATTAGCATTCCAAAATATGCTTGTGGGAGAAAAAAACAAAACCATTTTTATTCACTTTGTATTTTAAATTTATGTTTGTGATTTCTTCTTTTGTCTCTTTGACTAGTTTTATTCTCTTAGGTAAAATGAATGAAGCAGCCATTAATGTTTTATAGACGTGTATATATAATGAATAATTATTATATATAGATTTAAAAAAAAATCTATCTACTTATGAAGAAATAAACTTCACAAGTAGAAGTGTGAAAGTAGAAATGCTTTATCTTTAAAATACTTTCAGCATTCATGTTCCCCAGGGGAGTCAGTAATAGTGGCAGAAGAGTATCTCCCAAAGAATGTGAATTTCTGCTTGGTTTCAGACAATACTTTTTGTTGTGTTAGCTAAGTTGTGAATATTTATTTACCATAGGGTGAGTTTAATAAGGCCCAAATTAAATTAGCTAACTGTTTTTACTTTAATGATACATAACATTCATGACCTTCCAACTGTACCTGTCTTTTGTTTTGTTTGTTGTATTTTTCCTAAGAGGTGTTCCTTTCACTTATATCTTTGTAGTGTATAATCATTGGTTTTGAAGTGAAGATGAAAAACTGATTTTTTTAAAACTAAATTCCTAAACAAAAGAAGCCTCCCTCCCCTTCTAGAGGTACTGTTACCTAGTGGAATAGTGGCGTAGGCGATGGAATTGGATTTGGCTGTGTTGAGATTGCGGTGCTGCCACTTACTAGCTGAGTCGTTCATCATCTTACTTCACGCATCTCTGCTTCATTTATTATCAGTAAAATGTCCATGCTCTTTTTCATGTGTGTATATATATGTTTCTGCACTTTCTATAGGTTTATTTTCATTTCAATAAAAAAGAGCAGTGCAATTATCTGGGCAAACATCCTTACCATCCACACCTATGTATGTTATGTTCTATTAAGGTAATATCCCACCATTGAGCTTATGTAAGCTGTTTTGAAAACTCAAAATTATCCAAAGACCTGGATAGCATCTCCAGTGTGGAAACTAGGAAAAACGGGATTAAAAGGGGAAGTATCATTTGATGCCTACTTTGCCATAGATTTCAACCTAAAAGGATTATAGATATAAAAAGATTCATATGTTACTTAGATGACATTTTACCTATCTTTCTTCTAGAAATTGTCTAAATTAGATGTTTTAACTGTTAGTCCATGCTTTATGCTCTATCTTCTAGGTTTCTTTTTCCTCATTTTTTTTTTTGTTGTTTTTAATGCAATAGGCTGAGAAAAGCTATCTATAATAATAAAAGCGTAATATGCCTATTAGACGGGCGAAACTGGGGCTGCAAGGGAAACCCAGTTCCCGGGTTCCAGAGGGAAGCTGGTGCTGGCAGCCAGGGGAAGGAAAGCCTACTCTTGCACGAATTTTGTGCATTGGGTCTCTAGTCACATATGTGGAGAAATGAGTTGCAAAATCCATTGTAATTGCAAAGAAACCATTGGTTTATCTTTTAACTGAGAATGGCTGTGTACTTTTTAAAGAGATTCTAATACATTATGTGCACAAAATGAGCACCACATAGGATAACATGATTCAACCAGAGAAAATTCAAAACAGAGAAGTGAAATTGACCAGAAACATATTTTGTGAGTTTGTATTTGTTTTTGAAATAGAGAAAACCTCTACTATCAAAACAGACAAATCAGATTTTTTCTTTACAGAGTAGAAATACCAAGTCTAAGAAGAGATATAATAAAACAGTATGAAGTCCTGAAGGGTGTGGATTATATGAATGGATGTGTTAACTAAATTCCACAATATTGGAATTCAGTGAGAGAGGAGCAAAAAAAATAGGGCCCGAGAGAATTCTGAAAAGATAAATTTTATATTAGAATAATAATTCAATAGAATTTATGATCCCAATAAAAATGAATTTTACCAAATTTTAGCAGAATCAAATAAAGTTTTGATAAATTTATGAATGATAGATCTAGATATAAATAGAAACAACTGTATTTAATATATATTCCTTGTCAATCCATCCTTATTGGAGATTGTTGAATTATGAACTTACTAAGAGTAAGGTAGCATGTTAATCTTTCAAGGAAATGTTGGAAACCTCTGTCTGACTTTAAAACTCATGTTTCTGCTTACTTTATGCTTTAATTATATAAGAACTTCCTGTCACTATACCTTATTCTTTTCTCTCCTAATCTCCAGGTTGGGATAATGTGCAATAACCATATATTTCCTCAAATCCATTGTGGCATCATTGTCAAAGAGCACAGAATTGGAAGAACAATAGATTTGCCTAGTTTAGAATTTGCTTGCATTATTGTTATTTATGTATTTAATAGAGGCCCGGTGCACAAAAATTTGTGCACTCGGGGGGTCCCTCAGCTCGGCCTATGCCCTCTTGCAGTCTGGGACCCTTCAGAGGATGTCCACCTGCTGGCTTAGGCCCGCTCCCTGGGGGGACCAGGCCTGAGCTGGCAGTCAGACATCCCTCTGGCAGCCTGGCAGCCCTCAGGGGATGTCCACCTGCTGGCTTAGGCCCACTCCCCAGGGAATTGGGCCTAAGGTGGCAATCAGACATCCCTGTGGCAGCCCGTCAGCCCTCAGGGGATGTTCACTTGCCAGTGGGGAGCAGGCCTAAGCTGCAGTCAGACATCCTTAGTGCTACTGAGGAGGCGGGAGAGGCTCCCACCACCACTGCTGTACTGGCAGCCATCAGCCTGGCTTGTGTCCTTACCAATAACTTCAAACCCTTCATAATCTCAACTTTCTAATATCTTACTCTTCACTACCAACTCCTATCTTCCAGCCCATTTCCTTCAGTACCCCAGCTCTACTATCCCTCCAACTCCACTGGTACTATGCATCTACTAATACTTCCACACTTACCGCTGCTCCTTTCATGCCACCTTTAATTTACCTCCCTACCTAGCCAAGTATCAGATTCAATAATTATTACTTCCTTGCACACAGTTTCACTCGCATACCTATCCCTCAGTTCCTGTATCCCTTGATGAGACCAGGCTGGTTAAAGTTGGCTCTCCACCTGCTCCTTGCCTACATCTGCAAGCTGGATGGAACAGAAGGAAAATGTGCTGCAGGACTGACTGACTGGCCTTTTTAAAGTCATGATCAGTAATCTCAAGGAGGCCCTTAAGCTGCCTGGTAACCATACTGTATTCTCTTGCCCCACCCCAGTCTCTCTCCCTTCCTATGAGATGATTATTTTTTAATGAATCCCCATTCACAGAATACACTATCATTTCCTCATTAATTCTTCATCCCAGGTGATAACTTTGATTCTTACTTCCTTTGCAAGTCAAAGTAATCAGAACTGCCACATGCTTCTACTACCGTATTTTCTCACCTGTTTACATCTGGGCTTATATATTTTACTTTCTCAGCTACATTGTCTGTGCTCTAGCTAACTTTACTCACACTTTTTGTCTTACCGTTCACCTGTTGAAGGACTGTCCTCCAGATGAAATTTTTTCTTCTTCCACCTTCAACAGCAATAATTTCCATTATAACCCATAACACATAAACATAATATTATATCTTCCAACTTGGGAAAAACAAAAGACCAATGAGAAACATTCTCTAGACCCATATTTCCTGTCAGCCACAATTCCATTTCCTTCCTTTGAAGCAAAATTTCTTGAAAGTGTTGCTAGATTTATTATGGCTAATTTCTTCTGAATTTCTTTACCCCCACTACTCATCTGAAATGCTGTTTTTAAAACCTCTGTTATCAGATTAGTGGTCATTTCTCAGTCCTAATCATACTGAACTTTTCAGCAGCATTTGATACAGTAGTTCATCACTCTCTTTCATTAAACACTTTCTTAATTTTACTTGTAAAAGCCCACACTTTTGTTTTTCATTTGATGCTATTAACCATGCCATTTTAATATTTATTTTTCATGTTTCTTTATTTTCTTAAACTATCAACATTAGAGTGCTCTTGGATTTTTTTTTTCTCCTTTCCAGATATATATTTGCTCCTTAGGTGACTCATACTTTCTCATGAATTAAGCTATAATTTATAAGTGGATGCCTCTCACATTTCTATCTCCATTTGTAACCTCCCTTAACTCTAGAGCTATGTATAAATCTCTTTTCAACATTTCCACTCAAATGCCTGATAGGCTTCTCTAACTCATCCTGTCTAAAATTGACCTCCTGATTTTCTCCCCCAAACCTGTTGATCAGGCCAGAAAAGGTTGCAGCCATCTTTGATTTCTCTTTTCTTATCTTAATCACAATGAGCATATCTTCCTACATAAATCCAACATCTAATCACTTCTCACAACCTCGCTGCCATTACCTGTTTAAGGGATTATTATTTATAGTCCAGATTAGTATTGTGACCTATCACTTTGTTTCCCTGTTTCTGGATATAGCTGCCAGTGAGATCCTTTTGTAACGTAGGTCCAATCTCGTCCCCTGTACAAACCTACCCAAGGTTTCCCATCTTACTCTGAATAGCTACTCTCCCCTATTACTTTCTGACTCTATTACTCTCCCTCTTGCTCACTCTGCCCTAGTTGCACTGCCCACCTACTAGAATATGCCAGCCATGTGTTCATCTCACAGATTTATACCTCTTCTTTCTTTTTAATATATATATTTTTTTATTTCAGAGAGGAAGGGAGAGGGATAGAGAGATAGAAACATCAATGATGAGAGAGAATCATTGATTGGCTGCCTCCTGCATGCCCCCTACTGGGGACCAAGCCTGCAACCCGGGCATGTGCCCTTGACTGGAAATGAGCCCAGGACCCTTCAGTCCGCAGGCCCACGCTCTATCCACTGAGTCAAACCAGCCAGGGCTACCTCTTCTTTTCTTTACCTGGAATAATATTCCCTTGAATTTGTAAGTGCCTTTACTCAAAATTCACCTTCCCAGAGAGGTCTTTCAGGGCTGGCCTATCTAAAATATTAACACCTCCACACAATTCTATCTTCCTTTGCACTTTTCCGTGTGTTGCATTTATCGCTGTTGTTTAATTTTTATTACAATGGTGCTGTGTAATAGAGCTGTGATGATACAAATGCTCTGTAAATTTGATTGTCAATATATGTTATCTACTAGTCACATGTGGCTATTGAACACTTTAAATGTTTGTTAGTTTAAGAAAGGAATTGATTTTTTATTGTATTTCATTTTAACTAATTTAAATGAAACAAACAAACAAACAACCCTCAGTGGGCTAATGGCTACCATATTAGGTAGTGGAGATTTAGAAGATAAACTTCCACCCCCTCACTGGAATGTAAGTTTAATGAGAGCAGGGATGTTTTTCCTCCATTTTGTTTTTTCTTTTATCCCTGCTGGATTGGTATGCTCTGGGCATTGTAGATGCTTACTATTTTTTGAAGGAATGAACAAATGTATTATTATCAAAATTATTGTAGCAATCATGAAATAAGCTGTGAAAGATGGGTTCTAATCCTAGATATGCTATCCTGTAGTGGTGTGAATTTTTAGGAGTCACTTCCTTTCTCAGAACCCAAGTTCCTCCATTTTTTTTTTTTTTTCATTTTATAAATGTGTATAGAGCTCCTTCTGTGTGCCAGGAATTATGTAGACATTGATGTACAAAGATGAAAAAAACATGGTCCTGGACGAGGAGTTTTGTCCACAGAGGAAAAAAGAGAAGTAAAAAATTATTAAATCTATGAGAGAATTTTAAAGACAATTTAGAATATGAACTGCTCTGAGAGAAGAGAAAAGAATAAAAGGCAGCCTTACTCGTCAAAGCAATAAATAGCTGGTGAAAGGAGAATGGCGAGCACTCCTGGAGGACAGAATGGATTTGTAATGTTTAGAGTCAGCCTTTTAATGTGAGGGTAACAGAGACCATACTTGAAATTCATTCTTCCCTATAACATAAAATGTGGCAGTCTGAGCACAAGGCATTGTGTAATAATGACTTCATGTGCTATTATGAGGGCACAGTGCAAATATGCAAGAAATTCTCTTATGAATTCTGAAATCCTTCAGCTACTTTCTGTTACAAAGTTCTAAAACAATAGTCATTTTTAAATTGTTGTTCCTCTGTTTGCATTGCTTTTTAATTTCCATTGCCTTTCTTTTCATGTATGTCAGAGTAGTTAGTGAAGATTTTACAAATCCTTCTTTTTTCAATCCTAAGCAGACATTCAGGTTATAAAAACTGACAATGAAAAATTTAAAGGTGAAGGTAAAAATATATGTTTATATGATGTCTGTCTCTCTATCATCTATCTATGGCTTTAATATTATAGATACTGCATCAACTCTTACCAGTGGTTCTCAACCTTCCTAATGCCGCGACCTTTTAATACAATTCCTCATGTTGTGGTGACCCCCAACCATAAAATTATTTTCGTTGCTACTTCATAACTGTCATTTTGCTACCGTTGTGAATCGTCATGTAAAAATCTGATATGCAGGATGTATTTTCATTGTTCGCGACCCAGAGGTTGAGAACCGCTGTAAGCAGTCATACACACTTTCCAATAAAACTGCAGAGCAGAGACGCCTGAAAGACCAGGGCAGTGCAGAGCGGCTTCTCGTTGCTCCTCGTGGAGTTCAGCGTTTGTGTGGGTCTCTCATTCTAGTGCTGAGGATTAGGTGACAGTGGAAGAACGGATACTGTTAGTGTGGGGAAGCAGGGTGCTGTTTCACCTTTCACACCAGCCAAAGAACATATCCGCTGTCTCCCTGAAACTTTAGCTTGTCGGCATAGTTCATTGTCAGTTTTCAGGTGCATGCATCTTTCAGGAAAGAAGAAAATAAAGCCATTAAATAAGAATAATACAATTAACATTAACAATATGTTTAAACAACTACATCACAAATTTTTCTTCAGGTTAATCTTCAGGGTTCTGTAGCAATTATAGACAATTGAAAAGAATTTTAATGAGGTTTGCTAATCTGATGTATTACTTCCCAAGTAAGTATATGTTGTTGTTTTAAATTTTTAAATATAGTTTTATTGATTTCAGAGACAGAAGGAGAGGGAGAGAGAGAATCATTGATTGGCTGCCTGCCTCCTGCATGTCCCCACTGGGGATGGAGTCCCCATCCGGGCATATGCCCTGACCAGGAGTCGAACCGTTACCCTGTTCATAGATCAACATTCAACTAATGAGCCACAGTAGCCAAGCTATGTTGTGTTATATGTGATAGAACATATGGTACACTTTCTGGAATTAGTTAGATGCTTATATCTGAAATGTTTGCCAACCTGCAAAACAGAATAGGACTAGAATTTAAGACATAAGTGTGACTGTCATTTCATTGTATAGAGGGTATTAACTAGTTTATGATGTCAAGAGAGAAGTATATTTTATTAAAAGTATATTTCAAGAGATGGTGGAGGTGTTTTTATATTTTAGGAATAATTATTAAAAAAATAGAGATGTATCTGAAATTTCTACATTCAAGAATATAACAACAGAAAGTCCCATGTAAGTTTTTTACATGCGAAATGGTGAAAATAGGAAATTTTGTTTATGCCACTAAATAGATATATTATGCAAAGTACAGTATGCTTCCTACTATATAATAAATCACTACAAAATGATAGCTTTGACATTCCAGTACCCAAGAATAATCGTATATCTCCACAAATATTATAGAATACTTTCCCTGAAGAGCATATCCATATTTAATCAATGATACAGGGAATCATTTTTGCTGATATTCATTCCTGAAGATCTGGAGTGTTGCTGATGTGTATTTAGTGCTATGTCATTGGTATAGTTTATCTTTCAACAGCTATAATCCACTCCCAATTCCATATAAATGACATTCAAAGAAATATCCACGCTTTGAAACGTAATGATCAGTTCTTATGTACTTACAAAGTGAAGGAAAGTATCCTTCACTCAATTGCTGCTTTACTTTATAGATAAAGCAAATTAAGAAAATTATGAGTTTTCCAAAAGCTACACAGAGAGTTGCAGTGATAAGATTGAGGGCATCTGCTTCTGTCTCCTGGGCTTTTGTGGATTATTTCTCCTTGTTAGGCCAGACTTCATCTTTCCTATTTAAAATACTACATAACATTCCTCTATTAGCAGTAACTGCCCACAGTCAAATTATTTTCACCACAAAAATTATTTTATGGATTTAAAAGCATTTCTCTACTGCTTAATTACATCTGACATGTGTGGGATGTATTTTGAAAACTGCACTAAAGGAACGTAAGCTCTTAGTGATTACTATTACTCTCTCACTTGGTGAGTAGTAATGTTTTTACTTTCAACATGTTTAAGCCTCTCAAAAAGCATGAGCAGTTACTCCATCACCCTCCTTAGCACTGTTTAACCAAGCTACTCATTTTTGGTTCTCTTCATCATCTCTCATAAATCAGTCTCTTAGGCTTTGAGGCATTTCACTTGTTTCTCCCATTTACTGCCTCCTACTGTGTTCTTATTATTGTAATTTATTTTTTCAGTGTTGACAATTTACTGGGCACTGTTCAAAACATAACATCTTTGTTTTTAGAGAGGTGGCTCAAATTGTCACATTGTGTTTCGCGTGGTCTCAGCAGACCAGGGAAAGAACGTGGAGTAGCCCACTTCTATCAAGTCTGGGATATGAGGACGAGATCAAAACTGAGTTAGTGGGTAGAATTCAGAAGCATTTTTCACCTCAATTTTGTCTTTCCCCTGACCGTGTTTAACGTTATCTCAGTTATGGTGAGGGTTGAGTCCATGTGGCTAATCTGGGTTGTCTTGGGCCTGTGGATTTTCAGGATGCTCCCTTGCACTCCAGTGGCACTCACATAGAAAATAACAAGCAACTTGAAACTCTTGGGAAAGGATGTTGGGATTTAAAGAATGGCTATTTTCAGTGGCCAAAGTGTGTGTTTTTTAATCAATATTTTAATCTGTTTTGAAAACAGAATATTAAAAATTTTTAGGTATAATATTGAAAATTTTTAGATATAGATTAATAGACAATCTTATTACTATTCTCACAGCCCTTGGATACCGAAATATAATTGGCCAATCTCATTGGCCAATCTAAAATCTCATTGGCCAATTTCTGATGTACTAGATTTTAATGACTCTGTTCATAGTGAGCAAGTGAATAACTAACATTGGGAATTAAAAGGTATGGAACTGGGCACCAGGAAATCTGACTTATAATGCTAGGACCCCCATCTTTAGGCGATCAGGGTGCTGGCTGTGATGGCAGGTGTGCTCTGCTTCACCTTTCTGTCCAAAGATCTAGCACCTGCAATCCAACTCCTCCAAAGGCTCACCACTGAGTGATCATCTCTTAAATTTCTGAAAAAAAATATAAGAACTTCGTGTGATACAATATGTGGAAATAAGATTGTCTGCAGATTTATCCTTCATGGCCAATGAATAAGTGGATCAGAATAGAGATACGCAAAGGTAGCTTAAATAATAAGAAAGGAACTCTAGGTTGTAATAGTAATCATACTAAATCAATCCATTTACTTCTCCAAATAAGAATTATATTCAAAAGGTCATGAGGCAAAGTTATCAGTATCTTTCCAAACCGTATCTAGTGGTGAATGAACTTTCACCAAATGATATTGAGTATTATAATTCTGTTAGCAAGATCATTGAAAATGTGAAGTGGAAATAAATGTTGTACTGAGACAGCCCTGGCCAGTTTGGCTCAGTGGATAGAGAGTTGGCCTGCGGACTGAAGGGTTTCAGGTTTGATTTCATGCAAAGGCACGTACCTCAGTTGCAAGCTTGATCCGCAGCCCCAGTTTGGGTGTGTGTGGGAGACACCAGTGGATGTGTCTCTCTCACATTGATGTTTCTTTTTTTTAATATATATTTTATTGATTTTTTTACAGAGAGGAAGGGAGAGAGATAGTTAGAAACATCGATGAAAGAGAAACATCGATCAGCTGCCTCTTGCACACCCCCTACTGGGGATGTGCCTGCAACCAAGGTACATGCACTTGACTGGAATCGAACCCGGGACCCTTGAGTCCTCAGACCGACACTCTATCCACTGAGCTAAACTGGTCAGGGCTCACATTGATGTTTCTTTCTCTCTGTCTCCCCTTCTCTTCCACTCTCTCTTTAACAAAATCAATGGAAAAAATATCCTGTGTGAGGATTAACCAAAAAAGGAAAAGAAAAATATTTTACTCACATGGAATAAAAATGGATATTCAGGTAGAGTGGAATGAGTATTTAGTCATGGGCAAGATGAGTTAGTCTTTGGGGGTGACTTTTCTGGTGTCACCACCGGCTGACTGCAGACAGGTGGGTACCAGTAGAAGGAGTAGTATGTGAAATCGCAGACAGTGGGAAGGCTAGATTATTTGAAAATCATATATCAGTATTGAGACACTGTTAAGATGACATTTGAAGCTTTTTAAAGACACTAGTCAGTATGGTCCTATGATTTTTTCTACAGCAATTTTTAAGTTTTTGTGTGTAGAAAAGGGGATATGCTTAAGGTCATCCTGGGCTACGTATTTCCCAGATGAACATTACTGGTATGGAGGGAGGAGTAAAGGAATCAAGGATGCTTTCAAAGGAGTTGTAAGAATTACCATTTGAGTTCTACAAAGGAAAGAAATGTAGGAGAACTTGATATATGTTGCAGGTTGGAGGGGGAACAATAGCATCCATGGATTGGAAACCTTGATGAGACTGACATTATTAATAGCAAGAGTAAGAGCAAGTGAAATGAAAGGGCCAATTTGGTGAGGGGGATATTTACATTTGAATGGACAGGAGGACTGACTGTAATGCCATATTAGTTAATTCCAACCATCACCATTCTGTGCATCATGGGAATAGAATGCAACACAAAGAGAAAGAAAGGCAAAAATCAGGGGAAATAAAAAAAAAATCAAGAAATGTAGAAGCCACATATATATTGATGTCCCTTAGAAAGATTATTGGCAGTGAAGTGGAGATAGACACTTAGCCCTGTGCCAGCCATGAAAGTGTGAGGGGCAGAGAGACCCAGGTGCCAGTAGATAACAGCAAGAAGAAGGTTAGAAACAGTGCTATTACTTGATGGAAATGGCTTCAAAGAAGCACATCCTATATAATAAAAGCCTAATATGATAAGTGTCCCATCATGGGGTCAGCTGTTCAACCAATCAAAGAGTAATATGCTAATGATATGCTAAGGCCACTCGCTATGATGTGAACTGACCACCAGGGGGAAGATTCTCTGACTGGTAGGTGAGCTTGCTGCTGGGGTACAGCCTATCCAGACTGAGCAAGATGGGCCAGACATGCCCTGGAGCCCTCCCGAGGTCCCTCCCTGGCTGGCCAACTTCCTGCATCCCTCCCTGGCCCTGATTGTGCACCGGTGGGGTCCCTCAGCATGGCCTGTGCTTTCTTGCAATCCGGGACCCCTTGGGGGATGTCAGAAAGCTGGTTTTGGCCTGATCCCGCAGGCCAGGCTGAGGGACCCCACTGGTGCATGAATTCGTGCACTGGGCCTCTAGTAGACTTATAAAAGAAAGAGCAATGGGGGAGAGGAAGTTTAGAGGTTGACAAAAAACAGGGAGAACACTTATGCCATTTCCTGTCTCTGAAGTACTTATGTGGGAGAGAAAATACTGAAAGGGTGTTAAGGGAGGTCATTTTGTAGTGGAATAGCCATGACACTCAAAAAAGCCAAAACAACAAACAAAAGAATTGGAGGTCCATAGTCTATAGCAGAAAAGTAGAAAATAGAGAGTGTTGAGTGATGGATTTAATTGACAACATGGATATGTAAGATCACTTTGGAGGTAGTAAGGATAAACAGGAATTTGAAACATAAGGAACGAGGCCAGATAGAGGAATATGGACACTCACACAGTTCTAGTTCTACGTTCCTAAATATTTCCTGTAGTGACATGGTGGCATCCACTGCATATTCTCCTCTTAGCTACAGACAAGAGTGTGGCCTTGATGGCTGTGAGCAGTTCTTTAGACAGCATTTAATAGTCTGTCAATAAATGATGGTGACTTGAACTAGGATGGCAAGTGGTCAGTATGCGTTTGCCCCCAAGAAGATGGATATGCTTTCAGAATACTGACAAAAATAGTATTTGAGCTTTCAAGACAGTGTTGTAGATAATGAATGCCATACTGTGAGACCTATGGGGTGATGTTCAACCATAGTTCCCCCTGAAAGGACACACACTGCTATCCATTGTGGTATGCTTTTCTTTTTTTATAACACAGGAAAGTAGAAAGCTAGAAATTAGGAAAGTTTACTTACTTGTGAAACAAGGTAGTATCTAGTAGGTAAGTGTCCTACAAAGATTTTTATCTGATATTGTGTTTCCAGTATGTCTACACTTTAATCATTTTGTCAATTAAAAATTACAAAATACTTTTCCACCTCAGATTATTAGTGATGTCATTAAGTTGGGTGAAAGTCTTGTCACATATGTATCATCACTGCATTCTCAACATATTCTCATTAGTCATGCCAAATGCATGGTTATCTTTCTCTGACTGGCTTATTTCACTTAGCATAATCATCTCCAGGTCCCTCCATGCTGTCTCAGAGGGTAATAGATCCTTCTTTTTTCACAGCTGCATAGTATTGCATTGTGTAAATGTACCATAGCTTTTTTCTCTACTCATCTGATGGGCACTTGGGCTATTTCCAGATCTTAGCTATTGTAAATGTTGTAAATATTATAAATGTATGTTCAGCGCTTATGAAGAAACTACCCTTATCTTAAGACTTTTTCAGAAAATCTCAGTGACAAAAACAGTAGCATTTTATATCGGTGCGGTATTTTAAAGTTTATGATATTCTTTAATATGTATTACCTCGTTTGAATTTTAAACAACTGTGAGTTTGGGGAAGGACATGATCATCATTTTGTAGATTGCAGAACTGAAGTTCAGAAAGGTCAAATGACTGGCAGAAGATCACAGGACTGTCTGCAGGAAAACGAGCCTTGTAGCCCCAAGCTCAGTGCTTTGAAGTGTTTGAGAGCAGGATAAGAGCCCCAGATACAAGTCCTATTAATTTTATCTCTGCTTTTTCAAATCCTTGAGTTAGTTGGCTATCTAAGCACTTTGATTTAAAATGAAAAGAAAACATGCTAGTCTTTGCTCCAGTATTTGTTAGCCATGTGGCCCTCCTGTGAGTCTGACTTCTTTATCTGCAGTGAGGTTATAATGCAGCTCTTGGCTGGGTCCACAGAGGTCATGTGACCCACACCCAAAAGGGAAAGTGCCTGGAAAATAAGTGAGTCCTGCTGTAACTATAAAGAACTACTATTTCACAATACTTCGGCATTTTGTCATGAGGATTGCACCCTCAGGTAAAGACAGAGGGTCAAACCTTAACTCCACCATTGATCCCAGGCAAGTCCTTGAACCAATGTGAAAATCTGTTTTGGCCACTGTAAAATAATGATTTTTGAGTGATGTTTATATCACTAAAATAGTGCTATTTATATATTACAGATGTTAATGAGAGATCAGATGGGATAAACAAAAGTGGCTACCTGAAAGAAGCTCTGTATATACTGGAAAGGTGCTATGCAAATATACATATATAGAGAGAAAAGCCTCATTAGTATGCAGTAAATTTAAAATTTTTTATATATTTTAATCCTATGTCAAAAATCATAACGGTTCCTGAATCTTTATGTATTCTAAAGATAATTAGCCAAAGCAGGTATATGAAAGGGTGTCATGTGACAAAAATTTGCTTATCTCCATACTTTTTTTTTTTTTTTTTTTGCCTTTCTCAGGAAGTTTCAACCTCTTTCTAATTTTATTTATTAATATTCTCAAATACTCAAGGTTCTTACTTTTCTGCTGCTTGGTAAGGGACTTCATAAAAGTTGAACTGACATTCCATACTGATGCCTCCCTTCATGTATAATTCATCAGCCCATTCACTCCATTAAAGTGACTGCATGCTTGAGCTAGATCCAGCTAGACTTCTAGCCCAGTCATCTCTAGCCTCCTTATGCTCCCTGCCAACACCAGTTTTGCAAAAGAGAAGGGTGTTAGGTGAAGGGTTGATTTCTTTAACAGTTGACATAAGAGATCACTTTATAATGTCTTTGTTTAAAAAGTATGCAGTGTATTTTCACTGGTATGTGAAAACAAACCTCTGAAGTTGCCAATGCAAGGAAAACCCAAGATGGTGAACAAACATATTTAAATGGTAACTATATACCATCAGTATACAAATACTGTAAGTTACCTCAATTCAAACCAGACTTTTTGACTATAGAGAGGAATCCATAGTGTAATCTGGGAGATTCAGGTTAGAATCACAAACGTTTCTAAGTTTTTCTTAAGATTATAGTTGATGATGTGGATTTGGGGACTTCATAATGTTTAGTTTTATTTATGTAATTAGATATTTTTAAGTGTATATTCTAAAGAAAAGTCATAAAAAGATGATATTAAGTTGTTTTATTGGGTTTGTAATCACATTTTTTAAAAAAAAATCCTCCTGTATTGCTATAAATGTATGCATTCATGCATTACTCTCTAGTTTCTTAAAATTCAACTTCAAGTTTTCTTTTCTCTGACACCAGCAATAAAGCCCGGTGCATTTCCTGTATAATTAAATCATCTTGAAAAGTGTTTAAAATGTGATACAAAAATGAATGCAAAATTGTCTTTTATAGCTCATGAATACATTTTGAATGCTCCCTGGGCATTTAGGGTGGCAGGTAGCTGAGGTATAAATAGTATGCTGGTACAAGGTTCCTGAAAATCATTTTTATTTGAGGCATATTTAATTTCTAATTCAAAAACATAGCTTTTATATTGGAAGAAATGCGTTTTTGCTACTAGGAAACCTAAATAATATTCTCATCACAAGCATAACATGCTATATCCTTCCTGAAGTCAGTGTATTTCATTGGATCATTTTAATGTGCTCTGGCAGAAGACTATCAATATCACTCTTCAGTTGAAAGGTGGTTCCAGTAATGCCTGCTGTCTAAACATCATTTGTAATACAAATGGCAGGGGAGTCGGTGGCTTAATGGGTACTAATTTATTTTGAATTTATGATGCATTGCAGCCATTAGGAAGAACTGAGCTGCTTTTACCACAGTTCATGGGGAAAAAGAGTTCTGTTTGTGCTTGGTTTTATGTCGTGGTGTCAGATCAGAAAATATACCCATTTCAAAAGAAAAAAAAAGGAAAAAGTCTGCACTAAAATGGAATTAGGTTAGAAGTCTGCCAGTGCTATGTAACAGTTCTCATACATCATGCTGTATGCCGCTGTGCCTGATCATAGGTAACCATAGGGTGGTTTTGCATGGCCCTGTTGGTTTTGCATTATATTCAAGCATAAATTTAATGTGCAAATTTTTATCATTTTTTGAAACATTGTTTCTTACTATATATTTATCATGAAATATTTCAAAATAAATAAAATATAAATTTAATGTAATGGAGATTGCCATATATTTAAATGCACACCAACATTAGAGTAAAATTAAACTCTGAAATAACACTTATTGAGTATAAGTAGTACTCCATGATTGGTACTATAGAAGAAAAGAGAAAACATGTGCATTCTTTTGCCATCTACTTGAGGTAACAGGATTTTGGTAGGAATAAGTATACTAATGCATGATTTCACTAAGAATGCAAGGTAACAGCTGGTAATATTTATTCCCAGTAAACAGTAAGTGATTTATTCCCACATATGACAATAGATGGAGTCAGTGGTTGGAAATGTGAGAGGAAGGCTCGGAGGACAAACCATCAAGGATGTGGTGGAGTTAAAGCTGGTCTTAAAAGCAAAGCAAAATATGATCAGGAACAACATGCACATATAAGACGTGGTGGAGACAAAAGAATAAGAACTGCTAGAGGCTAGATGTTATATCAACTGGTCTACCTGGGAGATTTCATAAATACAGAATAATAGAAGGTAGAGCAGGCTTGAGTGAAGTGCTTTAAATGCACTCAGAAAACAAAACAAAATTCTGCACATGTTGAAAGTAATTTCAAACACAATATGCAAATTTGTAATTATAGTAGCCACTAAGGTCCATTGAAGGGTGGGGTTTTATAGTGAACTAACGCTTTCCCCCACCTGCAGGCTCAGGCGTCCCTTCAGGGCTGGATTGGTCCAGGAGGTTACAGATGGTCTCTCATTGCACTATAAACTGCTGCAGACACTGTAAGCATTTAGTTAAATAACCCCTCCCACCAAATAGCAGTCTGGGAAAACATCACTTTAGGACCCTAACAAAAGAACTTTTGACCAGCCTTACTAGACTCCCACTGCCTAGTACTGCCTGGCAATTAAAAGCATTTTGTTTCTTATCACTATTTAGCCTTTAGTGCTAAACCTAAATCCCCCTGATCATCCATCCTCATGCCTACCTTTCTCCACATGCTGACCATGTTTCTTCAATGCTTTCTAGTCCCACACTGACGTCCCTCCAAATCCTTCCCATTGAGCACCTGCAAATGCTTTGATTTTGGATATCTCATCCTCTGGTCTCTACAATCTCAGCCCCTTTCAATGAACAAGCCCTATGGCTCCTTTTCCTAAGCAAGTCCTGGTTTCTTCTCTGACTCCACTTTCTCTCAAGAGGAGACTGTGTGTTGTCTCCCAATATTTTTATATTTTATTGATTTTTCTTTACAGAGAGAAAGGGAGAAGGATAGAGAGTTCGAAACATCGATCAGCTGCCTCCTGCACACCTCCTACTGGAGATGTGCCCGTAACCCAGGTACATGCCCTTGACCGGAATCGAACCTGGGACCTTTCAGTCCACAGGCTGACGCTCTATCCACTGAGCCAAACCGGTTAGGGCTCCCAATATTTTAACAGTAGGTTACCAACAGCCTCCCCAACCACCCTGAGACTGGGTATACATTGCAAAATACATTGCAAGTCAGCATCAAACAGGATGCATAACTCAGTTTAACTCATCTGCCTAATTCTATCCACTAGCCTATCTTTGAAAAAGTTTTGGTCCATACCTAAAAGCTTGGAGAATAACAGTGATGTTGCTTGTTACTCTATGAAATCATTGACAAATTAAAATAGAAGTGTTATAATAAATTAAAATGCTAATGTGTTGGCTGATTGCATTATGGAGAAAGAGGAATTTCACACCAGGTTATTGGCATTCTCAGTTGTGATTATTGCTTAGTAATGGACCTTTAAAAATAATCAATGCAATCTCTAAAAACCTTTTCCTCTTGTAATATCATTTAAATAATTTTATTATTAATAAAGGGTGATGTTCCATAATTGCTCCGGCTGGGATAAAAGTGACCTGACTTTTTGAGTAACTGGAAAAATTAAATGGGACTTTTCCTTTTTATTTCTAATGTTATTGCTGTGGTACGAAGACACTGGACTCTTATTTGTCTAAATATATTTTTATTGATTTTATAGAGAGGAAGGGAGAGGATCAGAGAGCTAGAAATATCAATGAGAGAATCATTGATCAGCTGCCTCCCACATGCCCCCTACTGGGGACTGAGCCTCAAACCCGGGCATGTGCCCTGACCGTGAACTCCTGGATCATGGGCTGATGCTCAGCCACTGAGCAACACCGGCCAGACAACACTGGACTTTTTTTTAGGTGACTTGGCCTCTTTACCTCATACAAGTTTTCTCATCTCTCTGAACTAGTGTCCCTGTTCCTAGTACGAAAGGATAATTGACTTTGGCTCTGGTTCTCTTTCTATCTTTGCCAACTCATGTACCAGCAGAACTCATGGAACAGTTTGTTGCTTCTTTAATGTTTTAATATCTTAGCTTGTGTCCTATAAGTCATTGCTCTAAACTAGGATACATACAAATAGCTAAGGGATTGCAAACACTAGTAATGCTTTGCCTCTACAGTATGAGATCATCATTTTTATATTTCAATTCATTATTTTTTATAAGATTTATATCAAATTAAACCTACAAAGAGCTCTATGCTTTGCATTTTCCTGGTGCTTTATCAGATACTAGAGGCCCGGTGCACGGATTTGTGCACAGGTGGGGTCCCAGCTGGGGTGGGGGGCCGATTTGGGCCAGGCCAGCTGGAGGGCGGGGCTGTGGTGGTTGGCTGGCTGGCCCTGCCCCTGATCGGGGTGGAGGAGGGGCAATTGGGGGAGGGGCCGGACGGGGGAGTTATTAGTGTCAAAGATCTTTGCAGGGTGTATACATGTTTGCTATTGGCTTTCGGATGCATTGAAGCTTCAAAGGTGCTTTAGTGTCAGGGACACTTACAGCTTCCATTTCTGTGCCTCTCCCTAGACAGGTAATGCGGTTTAGCTCCCTGCTGACTAACCCTCTAAGGAGAGGCCGTGGTGTGACGTGGCTGCCCTCTTTGGTAGTAAGCAGAAGAGAGAGAACGCAGGAAGATGGTGGCTGTGCTGGGCACCTCTCCTGGACACCTGACTGCAGGGGGGGCGGGGGGGCAGCGATCGGGGCCAGGGAAGGTGGTGGTTGTGCTGGACACCTGACTGACGGTGCAGACTGTGAGCAGTTTTCCTCCTGATCACTCGTCATTCAGGTTACTGTCTATGAAGGCTGGAGAGCATTTACTTAGAATCACTGAAGGTCACACTTCAGTGATTGGGATGGGGGGGGGGGGTCGGTGATTGGGGTGGAACCAGCATGGGGGAGAGGCTGCGTGCAGTTGGCTGGCTGCCCTGCCTCTGATCAGGCCTGTTGGCTGCCACAGTGCACATCATAGCCACCAGTCATTCTGATTGTTCTGGTCATTCTGCCATTTGGTCGCTTGGCTTTTATATATATTGCTTATGCTTGGGGAAAAATGTGTTTACAATAATCCCAGCCCAGATATCTGGTGTAAGCTGTTTCTGCTCAATACACCTACCATAGTTGATTGGGGAATTTTTAGGTTTTTATTTGAAGAATCACTTCAGCAGACTAAGAAGGTCACACCGTCACAGGAATGAAATCTTTCTGCCCAGGAATACATTTTAAAGTTATCTATCAAGTATAGAACTCTGAGATTTTCAAAGATAGCTCACCTTTTATTAATAAACTAGAGGACTGATGCACGTAATTTGTGCAAGAATAGGCCTTCCTTCCCCCAGCTGCCAGCACCAGCTTCCCTCTGGCACCTGGGACCCAGGCTTCCCTTGCAGACTTGGCTTCGTCCAGTCTAATTAGCATATTATACTTTTATTATTATAGAAATGTAATTACTAAAAGTATATGTGTGAATAATTATGAAATACAACTATAAATTGGAACTGAGTAAGAAAGATTAGGTAAACTGAAAAATTAAAATTAGGATTTAAATATCACAAAATACTTAATATTCAATCTTCTTAATATTTCCTCAATTGGTAGGTTACAAGGAAGTTTATGAGTTTGTTCACTGGAGGTTAAAGTATTTTTGCTTGATGTCTTCTGTGGTCTCCAAGTAAGTAGCTTGGGAAGGTCATATGCTGAGTAATAGCAGAGTGGAAACATTTTAAATGGATTTTAAATTTTAAGAGATTTGGGAAATAATTAAGATAGCCATTTCGTGTAATTTGAGTGGGAAAAGATAGCTAAGTCACTTGGAGATAGATACCCCAAAACAAGATAGGTAATCATGACTTTATAATAATAACAATTTCTTATTGAACTTTAAGGAAGTAAATTTCAGCCAACCTGAGATGACTACAGCAGTTCTAATGAGTAACTGGTGAGTGACAGTGTCAGAAATCTGAGTAAGGCAGCTTGCTATGGGCAGCAGGACAAAGAATGCATTCAAGCTGCATGTGCAAAATGAGGTCAACAATAGGAAGACATTTTGCTTTGAAAACTTCCCCCAAATTCAGCAGATTGGAGGATTAAATTATTCCCAACAAGAGCACCACTTAGACCAGCGGTTCTCAGCCTTCCTAATGCCGTGACCTTTTAATACAGTTCCTCATGTTGTGGTGACCCCCAATTTCATTGTTACAAATTAAACATAATTAAAAAATAGTGATTAATCACAAAACAATATGCAATTATATATGTGTTTTCCGATGGTCTTAGGCGACCCCTGTGAAAGGGTCATTCTACCCCCAAAGGGGTCGCCACCCACAGGTTGAGAACCGCTGACTTAGACTATTGTAAGACCTGATGTCAGATACCTGACTTGATTAGCCACACTTTGCAAAGGTGATGCCAGTCAAGATGGATATCTTACCCTAAACAAATAAAAATTAAAAAAAAAAATAAAAAGCAATGGCTGAAAATCTCTGGGAGGATTAATCTGAGTATGTCCTCATTCAGATTTTTCTTTCTGATCTTATTTTCCACTGCAGGTTTAATTATTTGACTTTTAAAAGTTTTAAAATTTTATTTTAGTGGTAAGAACACATGAGACCTACTCTCTTAACTTTTTAACTATACAATTCAGTGTTGTTAGCTGCAGGTACAATGTTGGACAGCAGATCTCTAAAACTTATTCATGTTGCTTAACTGAAACTTTATGCCTGTTGGTTAGTATTCTCATTTTTTCCATCTTGCAAGCCCCTGCCAATCATCATTCCACTCTTCTATTAGTTGGACTATTTTAGGTAACTCCTATAGGTGAAATTCATGTAGTATTTTTCCTTTTGTAACTGGTTTATTTCACTTGGCATAATATCATCAAAGTTCATCTGTGTTATCTCATATTGTAACATTTCCTTCTTTTTGAAGTCTGAATAACATTCCACTGTATGTATATGCCACATTTGTTTTTAGCCATTCATCCTTCATCGGACACTGAGGTTTTTTTCTACATCTTTGCTATTCTGAGGAATACTTAAATGTACATGAAAATACTAATATCTCTTTGGGATTCTGATTTTAATTTTTTTGAATAAATACTCAGAAATGGGGTTGCTGGATCATATGGTAGTAGTTTAATTTTAACATTTTAAGGAACCTCCAAACTTATTCTCCATACTGGCTACACCATTTTATAATGCCACTAACAATGTGCAGGATTTTAATTTCTTCACATCCTTGCCAACACTTTTGTGGCCTTTTGATTCTTTGATAATTGCCATCCGACAGGTGTGAGGTGACATCTTATTTTGGTTTGGTTTTGCATTTCCCTGATGATTAGTGATATTGAACACTGCCAGAACTTTCTCCTTGCTCATCATTCTGGGTAAGTCCCAGGATCAATGGACTTGCTTAGCTTTTGTCTAGATTTGGGAATAATGTGTAAACCATAGTCCGGTAATATGAGTTTTTTTTAAAATTATTATTATTATTGATTTTCAGAGTGAGAGGAGAGGAGAGAGATGAAGAGAAACATCGATCAGCTGCCCCCTACACGCCCACACTGGGGATCGAACTCACAACCTGGGCATGTGCCCTGACCAGGCCTGGAACCAGTGACCTCTTGGTGCATGGGTCAGTGCTCAACCACTGAGCCACATTAGCTGGACACCAATATGAGTTTTTTGTAGTATTTTTAGATATTAAAAATTTAACACATTTGTCAACTGTGATAATTTCTATCATTGTTGCACTTCCAAATACATATTTCTGTTTCTCTTTTTTAAAATAAGCCTGTACTTGCAGTTAACTGTTTCTTGGGCATCGAAGTATGAAAAATAAACACATCTTTATATGTCAGATTGCTTAAGGATAACATTATTTTAATGAGGTTTTTTTCTTCTTCCAATTTTGAGGCTTATTGCCATTTTTAAGGCTGACAGCTTTTATATAACCCTATATAATAAAGAGGTAATATGCAAATTAACCCTCACACCTTCAGAAGATGGCTGCCTATGACCAGGCCAACAGAGGGGTTAGTGAGGGATGACCAAACGACTGAACAGCAGGCTGCGTGGGGCAATCAGGCCAGCAGGGGGGCCATGAGGAGCGACCAGGCTGGCAGGAGGGGCAGTTGGGGGTAACCAGGCCAGTGCGGGGGGGGGGGGCAGTTAGGGGCAACCAGGCTGGCAGGGGAAGCAGTTGGGGGTGATTAGGCTGGTGGGGGGGGGGGCCAGTTGGGAGCGACCAGGCCAGCAGGGGGGATCAGTTAGGGGCAACCAGGCCAGCACACAGAGGCAGCAAGGGGCAATCAGGTCAGCAGGGGGGCAGTTAGGGATGACAAGGCAGGCAGGCAGGTGAGAGATTAGGAGCCAGCGGTCCAGGATTGTGAGAGGGATGTCCAACTGATGGTTTAGGCCCGATCCCTAAGATCAGGCCTAAACCGGCAGTCAGACATCCCCCAAGGGGTCCTGGATTGGAGAGGGTGCAGGCTGGTCTGAGGGGACTCCCCGTGCACAAATTTTGTGCCCCGGACCTCTAGTTTTATATAAAAGATATTGGGTTAATCATGAATATATCATGACTCTACTGGATGGATTTTTTCCAATTTAAAGAATGAGTTCTGTGTATTCTAAAAATAAATATATTTTAATCTATTGTGTGATAATTACTACCTATAAGTATAGTGACAAGCATGTGATTTGGAACTCTTATTCTTTTTCAGAATCATAAAACTAAGTAAACATTCCATCATAGTTCTTATGTAAAGAAGTACCTGGTAGAGTGCCTAGATTAAAATCTATCTATCTAGCCATCTACCTACTTACCTACCTACCAGTACATCTTTAAAGGTCCAGTTTTCATGGGAGATTATGTATTTAGAAACATTCAACAGCCATTAAAATACATCATACTTCATGTTTACTGGCATCTTTCTTAATACTTCTGGACCATAATTAGGGAATTATGAAATTATAAAATTCTACTTATGTTCTATTGTTACTTTCCAAATCATTAGACTAAAAAAAAATTTATTCAGTCCAGCTGGTGTGGTTCAGTGGTTGAGCACCTACCAATGAACCTGGAGGTCATGGTTTGATTCCCAGTCAGGGCACATGCTTGGGTTTCAGGCTTGATCCCCAGTGAGGGGCTTCAAGAAGCAGATGATCAATGATTCTCTCTCATCATTGATGTTTCTATCTCTCTATTCTCCCTTCCCCTCTGAAATAAAAACATAAAGTAAAAATAAAAAAGTAAAAGACCTGATAATTTAAAAATATATCCAGATTTCAAAAAAGGAATACGGTATTTTTTTTAATAGATAGAAATAGACATCTCTAGAGACTTGTGGGTTTAAGATACAAAAGGAAATATTTTGTTAGATAAGTTTGGGATAAAAGTGAAGAAAACATTTTTATTCAGAATGCTTCGTTCTGCTTCTGAGTGATAGAACAATGCAGTGGTACATTTAGGGGTAAACTATACAAATATTGAAAACTGTCTTTTCAGCAGAATTATTTTGTCAGTTTTTATAAACTCTTTGTTTCTTCAATTGTGCATTTCTAATATTCATGTGACATTAAATCCAGCCATTATGTTTCTCTAATGAGGGTTATTTGTTGATCACAAATAGATGGCCTGAGTTCTCACTGGTCATTGAGAAACCAAAATTACATTTTGAAAGCTCCAAGAATATTTTCAATGCTGTGGATCACATTAGCTTAAAAATCAAAGGTTGGCTCTAACTGGTTTGGCTCAGTGGATAGAGCATCGGCCTGCGGACTGTAGGGTCCCAGATTCGATTCCGGTCAAAGGCATGTACCTTGGTTGTGGGCACATCCCCAGTAGGGGGTGTGCAGGAGGCAGCTGATTGAGGTTTCTCTCTCATTGATGTTTCTAATTCTCTCTCCCTCTCCCTTCCTCTCTGTAAAAAAATCAATAAAATATATTTTTTTTAAAAAAAATCAAAGGTTGTAGTTGCTAAGAAGTACACAAACAAGATAACTCGACTATTCCAGGAACAAAGCAATTCAGAGTTAGGCTTTGTGAAACTAAGTCTAAAATGAGACTTTTATTTGTGTTGCAGCAAAAAAATTACCGGCATTTCTAGGAATAGTTATAGATTTTATAGTCTCTGAAATATTGTAACATTTGGAGAAAACATTAAAAATATATAAAAGTGTCTTTTCAGATATTTTACTAAAAATATGACTTTTGAGGGACCCAGGCAGGTGCAGTGCTCCGGCGCCTAAACTGCTCGAGTGTCTCGGGAAACCTACATCAGGGTATAGTGAAAAGGCTTGAAGCAAGAGGCAGATTGGCCAATGGCTTGTTATCATTAGTTAAATATTTGGTAACACGGTACACATATTTTCCTGTTAAATATTAACCCAAATGTATTTTTAACTAGCTAGTCTCAATACTTCCAATATTTAATTCCATTTTCAAAAAAAGTCACATGTAGCTTGACAATGTGATCTTTATTGCAGAGATCACTGCAAAATGTGCTTGTGTTTGGAGGTAGAATATTTGAAATTTTTCTTGATTCCCTGCAGCCTTCATTCAGTGCAGCTTACAGCCATTCCCAGAGACACAGAACTATTCACTGTTAAATAATCAGTAGATAGGATTTAGTTTTTTCTCAGTATCTCATAACACGTTCCTAAGTCTTTGACTATTTGGATGAATACATTTATTACTTTAACTCAACTTGATTGATATACAAATGTTCACTTTATTGTTTGTAATGGAACATAAACTCGCAATGCATTTGTGATTCTTTCACTAGTAATTGATGTTATAAAGATGTAGGAAATAGTGATTTACCTTAAAAACTTTTTTTGTGTCTGAGTCTATTTATTCAATCCTTTTACTTCCTTTACGTTTGTTTGGCTAACAAATTATTTTATGTTTTTTTTTTTAACTAATCATAATGATAACTAATAGCCCTAGTAAATATTTCAGTTATAGTCCTATATAATCCTGTATAATAAAGAGGTAATATGCAAATTGCCCCTCAAGCTGTAAACACCAACCGTCACAAGATGGCAGCACGCACAGTGGGAGTGGGGCTGGCTGCTGCTCCAGGCAGCTTCCCCAGAGTTCCCTCAGCCCCACTGGGGGGCGGGTCCTGGCTCTGCTCCATGTGGCTTCCACTGGAGTGACCAGGCTGGCAGGGGAGGGCAGTTGGGAGCAAGATCAGGCCGCAGGGGAGGGCAGTTGGGGGCGATCAGGCTGGCAGGGGAGCAGTTAGGCGTCATCCAGTCCAGCAGAGGATCGGTTAGGGAGTGATCAGGCTGGCAGGTAGAAGTGGTTAGGGGAAATCAGGCAGGCGAATGGTTAGGAGCCAGCGGTCCCAGATTGTGAGAGGGATGTCCCTCGAGGGGTCCCAGATTGGAGAGGGTGCAGCCTGGGCTGAGGGACACCCCCCACCCCCTCAGTGCATGAATTTCATGTACCAGGCCTCTAGTTAAGAGAATAAAAGTCAATGATATGAACTACTCCAGCTGTTTAAAGGTATTTTTCTTTCCAACTAATGAGTTGTCCTATGAGTGAGTAAAGAGAGTAGCTGAAAATAATCAATTTAAATTTGGAAACAATCTTTAATAAACATTAATTTTTATCAGTGCTCTCTTTACATTGTTCTCATAAGATTCTCCCTCAGAACAATGCATTCCTTGACTGTAGTTTGAAGAACTGAAGTCATTGAACAAAAATTGCCATTACTTCTACTCCCCACACTACAATGTGCATGGCTTCTGAACACTTAAAAATAGGACCCCCAAGCTCCCCATCTATAAAGCCTGCCTACCTTCCACAGCAATATGCATAAGACAGACAGAGGCTTCATTGAGAGCTTTGGGAGGCTTTATTAATCATTACAAAATATCTAGGAAAATTCTCTATACAGTTGTTTCTTTGGTGCTTTGGGGGGTTTTAACACCTCTGAGCAGTGGGCTCCTGTGAAAACAGAGGTAGGAAAGAAGAACCTACATGATACTTGGATTTAGTACATATGGAAATTGTGGATTTAAATAATTGTATCCCTTAAAATACCAACAGCCATGTACCCTTTGGAAAGTTTCCATTACCTCCATCCAAGAACTAGTACAGCTCAATCCGAAAACCACTTATCTTGAGAAGTTTCAGTTGATTGAATCACAACACTCTTCCCTCTGACTGCAATGCCTTCCCTCTTATCCACTGTCAAGTTTCCCCGACTCCAGGAGGGGACCTGAAGTGCTCCTTCCCTATCCCTGTCTTGAGATCTCCATAATAACAGTATCAGATTAGTTTCCTTCATTTCTGAACCACCCTCATTTACTAAGCTCTGAGTTTCTTTAGTGTAACCCCCTCACCTCTCTGTAGGGTTTTTTAAGTGCCCAGCAACCAAGGAAGCATTTAAAATGTGTGGCATAGAAAAATTACTGTCTATATATTTGTCAATTGAATAAATGAATTTCCAAGATGATTACCAACGCATAGGATTGTCACCCTTTACAGAGAAAGCTTAAAAAAAATTACTTAGTCTTGTGGTTTTCAACAATCGTTCAGTCAGTCAAGAGGAATGAACTTTTCTTTGACAGAAATAAAAACACTCACTTTTTCTGAGAACCTTTTTAGATGTGAGAATCTGCCGTGACTGCTCGTGCACGTATTATTGATTGGTTGAGAAGTGGAGATATTCAGAGATAGGCCCAAGGTTGTAGAACCATAACCATTTTTTTGCCACCTTACTAAACCACGTGGCTACTTTCTCACTTATTTTCAATTCAAAATGAGAAACCAGTCATCTACTACATAATCTCAGGTGGAGCATCCCCTTTACTACTTTTTTTAATGGAGTGTTAAATGTCTACTTTAAAAAAAATTAAATTTATTGGGGTAAATTGGTCAATGATGTCATCTAAATTTCAGCTGTAGAACTTTATAATACAACATCTGCATACTCTACTGTGTGCTCACCACCAGAAGTCTAGTCTCATTTTGTCACCTTGTAGTTGACTCCCTATTCCCTCTATGTCCTCCCTCTAACCCCACTTTCCCCTGTGCTAAGCACCATTCTGTTGTCTGTATATATGAGTTTGTTCATTTGTAGAATTTTGTTTTATATCCCACATATGAGTGATATCATATGGCTCTTGTTCTTTTCTGTCTGACTTTTTTTACTTAGTTTAATACTCCAAAGATCCATCCTTATTGTCACAATGGCAATGTTTCATCTTCTTTCTGACTGAGTAGTAGTCCATTGTTAAACATCTAATTTTTGATGAGCAACTAATTAATAGAGTAAATTCTTATGAACTGGAGCAGGATAAACTATGTATGTCCCAGAATGCTGAGATTGACTCACATCTTCCTAAAGTTCTGTACTTCTCCAGCATTCTTTCCTAATCATGTATTTTTCAAAAAATGCTATAAATAAAGTATAATAAATACGTCATGAATAATTACTGTTAATACTAAAATATAACAATATAAAAATGGTAGAAAATCTGATTTAGCACTTACCTAATATTGAATCTGCAGATTGCTTGTTTATTGTAGAAAACTACTTTTTATAAGTAACATACATTGTTTTTAAAGAATATAAGCCTTTTAAGAGGTACCATAACAATTAAGCTTAAAAGTAATACCCAACAAATTTAATTTTTAAAAATAAGTAAAAACTAGACCGGAATTAGTCATGCAAGCAATTTTTAATGTAGCATATTAAATTGTAGTTTTTATTTATAAGATATATGAAACACTCTATTTGAAAATCTTAGGCGAAAAATACTATAAATGTCTGGCCAACCTTCAGTCCTTAAGCTGCTCTACAATATTTTTAATATGTGGCCACATAACTTTTGCTTGGACAGTTTAAAGGCCAATAACTAACTTTTAAAGAATTAAGACTATCTTTCCTGTGCAAATTCAACCTTCTGTAACTTCTGTCTATTCTATCTAATAACTCTCTCAATTGAAAGTTTTTCAAATAGTGAAAGGAAACTATCATGTTTTTCCTAAGTCATATTTTTCCAAGATAAATATATACATTTTCAACCATTGCTCATGTAACATTGTATCAACTGTTCACGTGTAAAAGAACTCTCCTCTTTAGATAAACCACTTCTATCTATCTGGCCCAGAGCATTTCAATGGGAGCTTAATGGAATTTAGGATTAGACAAATCTTTGTATGATAGGTCTTGCATATTGTAGGAGGTTTAGCATCTCTGATTCCATTCACCAAACACTAACAGTGCTTCCAACTCCAATGAAAATAGATATGTTCTCTAACTTTTCCAAATGTTCCCTATAAGAACAGATTTTATCTCAGTTAAGAAGTCCTGATGGTCAAAGGACTTAAATAGACATTTTCCAAAGACATGCAATAGTCAACAGGTACATGAAAAGGTAGTCAATATTACTACTCCTTAAGGAAATGCAAATAAAAATCAAAATGAAATATTGTCTCACATCTCTTAGAAGGTCTATTATTAAAAAGACAAGAGATAACAAATACTGGTGGGGATGAGAAGAAAAAGGAATCCTCATAGACTGTTGAGGGCGATCGTTGTAGCCATTATGGAAAACAATATGGAAGTTTCTCAAAAAATTTAAAATAGTAATGCCATATGATCAGCAATCTCACTGCTGGGTTTATATCCAAAGGAAATAAAATCAGCATCTCGAAGAGATATGTGCACTCACATGTTCATTGTATTATTCAGTGCTCAAGATCTGGAAACATTAAAGTGTCCATATGTGTGTGTGTGTGTGTGGTGTGTGTGTGTGTGTGTGTGTGTGTGTGTGTGTACACATATATATATTATCCAGCCCTAAAAAGATGAAAATCCTGTCATCTGTAACATGTATAACCCTGAAGATATTATGCTAAGTGAAATAAGCCTAACACAGAAAGACATATATTGCTTGATATCACTATATGTGGAATCTAAAAAAGCTGAACTCAGAACCAGGAAGTGGAACAGAGCTTGCAAGGGGCTGGGAAGAGTGGAAAACATGAGATGTTGGTCAAACTTTCTGTTGTAAAATGAATTCTGGAGACCTAATGTAACTGTATGTTAACTCTAGTTAATAATAGTGTATTCCATACTTGAAATTTGCTAACAGAGTAAATCTCAAGTGCTCTCACCACACACACACACACACACACACACACACACACACACACACACAGACATACACAAAGATAACTGTGTAAGGTGATTAATATCTTAACTAGCTTGACTGTGGTAATCATTTCACAATGAATACATATATCAAAACATCTTGTTGTATACCTTAAAATACACAATTAAAAAATAAGCTCTGATAGTGTAGGTGGGTTGGTTTCTTTTTGTTTTGTTTTGTGTGTTCTTTTTGTATTCAGAAGTTCTTTATTACTTGAAGTAAGCATAAAAATATTTACCTGAGTGGGACTTGCTGATTTTAATTGGTAAACCACTAAGACACTTCCTGTAATCTTGATTAAGTAAGGAGTAGGAATATTCTTTACTTTTCCATATATTTTTCTCCATAAAAATTTAATTTGCTGATATTTGAATCTCATGCCTATTAAGTTTGTCAGGTGTTACATATTTGCCTGTCCTCTCCCTTCTCTGGGTTACTCTTCATGATTCTAGTTTTATTTCCCTCAATTTTATGTTAGCACTCTTCTCCAGAGAACCCATCTCTTCACCCAAAATCCCCACTGGCATTCTAATTAGTGATCATAAGCTTATTAAAAATAACTTCTTATTTTTGTCTATCAAATATATGATATATAATATAATTCCCAATTTCTTGGTTTTGGTTTGAACTCATATTTTCAGACATTTATAGTTATTCCTTCACTTTTTATATCATTTCTCGTATTCTTGCCAAGATTTTTAAAATCAAAATATACTGCAAATACTTTCATCTTTTCTTAAGTACTAGTGGCCTGATGCACGAAATTCCTGTACATTGAAAAATTAATTAGAGGAAATATTTTAATATTGCTATTTGCCCTTTCTCTATAATAGAAGTGTGAGATGAAAGGAAATTAGTAAAATGAATATGAAAATAATATATAAATTTATTAATAAATAAACAGTAACAAAATGATATAACAACAATAGAGGCATGATATAAATACAACAAAAACATGATATGAAAACAACAAAAACATGATATAAAAACAATAAAAACATGATATAAAAACAACAGTGATGCAAACAATGACTGATAAAGTGATTAAACTTATTCTAATATCTCCCTGTACACCACATTAAGAGTGAAAACACTTTCAGAGTGCTTGACTAATTTCCCTTGTGATGAAGTATTTAGAACTTTAACGTCACATGCTCTTCAAACTCGAGAGAAAGCAATGTATAACTGACCATGTGCCAAAATGGGTTCAGGTAGGAATATTCCTACTCTGTCTAGAGTTTGTCCTTGTGATTTATTAATAGTCATCGCAAATGCTGGCATCATGGGAAACTGTCATTGAATTAATTTAAATGGGAGGCCAGTGTCAGATGGGGACAAATCAATTCTTGGAATCAGAACAACCTCTCCCTCTGCAGATCCTGTTAATATTTCAGCTTCAATAATGTTAGGTCGTAATCCTTTGATAATAAATCTGGTACCATTACAAAGGCCCCATTTACTATTAAGATTTCTCAATAGCATGATGATTGTACCCACTTTCAATTTTAATTTATGACATGGCATTCCTGAAGGAGTAATACTATTCAGAAATTCGATGGGAAAATTTTCTTTTTCAGAATCATCTGTTGAATCAATGGAATCATCACTCAAATATGTGTGAAAATCTCCATCGAGTATATCCAAAATTTCTTCATTTAATTTTTTAATGTGCTCATGTTTTGGACAAAGAATTGTATGTTTAGATATATTTTTAATATTATCTATAGATATAGTATTTCCAAAGGTAGCTTCAATAACAGATCCATTACAAATCATTTCACAGGGGATTTCAATATCCATTCCTAAATGAAAACTGCTATCAAGTTTGCCATCTTTAAGTTTTACTAACCACACACTATAAGCAGAATCCTCTGATCTCATATTTGTTGTAAGAAACAACTTTCTGAAACATCCCCAAACATTATAGTACTTTAAACTCATTTGTACTATGGCCGATCACATAGCATGTGGTACAATACTGAGACATTGTCGAAAATCCCCTCCAAAAAGGAGAACTTTCCCACCAAATACAACATTCAAATTCATAATTTCTCTTAGTAACCTGTCCGTGGTGTTTATAGCATGACTGGATACCATGATGCATTCATTGATAATGAGAAGTTGGGGATTTTTAATAGTTTTAGCAACTTCACTGTTTATATCGAGTCCAGAAATTGAAGTTTCATTTAATGGAATTGGTAATTTATATTGGGATGAAAGGTTCTTCCACCAAAAAGTAAATTTGCAGCAATTCCTGTAGATGCTATGGTCAGTGCGCATCATAGCTACCAGTCAGACAGTCAAAAGGTCAAACGATTGCTTAGGCTTTTATATATAGAGAATATATAGATATTGTCTCCTGGATTAATAGCAATGTTACATAGATTAAAGCAGTGGTTGCCAACCTTTCGGACTTCACGGACCACCAATGGTCCGTAGACCACCTGTTGGTGACTGGTGGATTAAAACATATATGTCCCACAATTAAGAATAAATAATGAGCCCTAACTGGTTTGGCTCAGTAGATAGAGCGTCAGCCTGCGGACTCAAGGGTCCCAGGTTCAATTTCGGTCAAGGGCATGTACCTTGGTTGTGGGCACATCCCCAGTAGGGAGTGTGCAAGAGGCAGCTGATCAATGTTTCTCTCTCATTGATGTTTCTAACTCTCTATCCCTCTCCCTTCCTCTCTGTAAAAAATCAATAAAATATATTTTTTTTAGAAAAAGAAGAAATAATGAGCCTGGCTGGCATGGTTCAGCATTTACTAGTAAGTGTTGACCTATGAACCAGGATGTCATAGTTCAATTCCTGGTTAGAGCACATGCCCGGGTTGCAGGCTCAATCCCCAGTGTGGGGAATGCGGGAGTCAGCCAATCAATGATTCTTCCTCATCATTGATGTTTCCAGCTCTCTCTCCTCTCCTTTCCTCTCTGAAATCAATAAAAATATTTTTTTAAAGAGAATAAATAATGAGACTTTGGACACAACTCTTAACCTTTCTAAAAATTTTGTGAATTAATATGTGTGTGTGTGTGAAGATAGTTTGTTATGAAGAAGTTAAATATAAGCCAAACATAAAGACATATATATAATGTCACTTTTTTTTTTTAAAGGGATGGTGTTCTTTCTTTCTTTTTAAAATATATTTTATTCATTTTTTACAGAGAGGAAGGGAGAGAGATAGAGAGTTAGAAACATCAATGAGAGAGAAACATTGATCAGCTGCCTCCTGCACACCTCCTACTAGGGATGTGCCTGCAACCAAGGTACACGCCCTTGACCAGAATCGTACCTGGGACCTTTCAGTCCGCAGGCTGATGCTCTATCCAATGAGCCAAACCAGTCAGGGCGATGTCACATTTTTAATCCAAACTCCCATGATGTTCAGAAAAACCAATAAACTTTTGTCAACTTTAAAGTTATTTAATTTATGAATGCATGTAGTACAATAAATTTATCTGTGCCACTTTTTTCCTAAGCCTGTAAAACAAACTATTGAACAGTAATACCCAATTCTTCAAAGTAAACTGAATAACAGCTTCTCGGTTAGACATGTGATTGAACCAAACTTTTTTGTTAGAATTACTCTTGGTATTTTCAAATCTATCCTTCATTATACCTCAATATTTAAGGAGAGCTAATTTATTTTACTTCAGGTTTATCTGCGGAGATACTTTCAGCTTAAACACTCAATAGGCTTACATACTAAGTGAACACCTATCTCATTTAATACGATTTTTACATATAGGTTGACTATGGAATGGCAGCAGTAGGTTCCAAGTCTACTTCACTGTGATGTTCTTGGAATGGCTAGCTTCTGTGTTTCAGCCTTTTCTTCAAGCCAGTTCTTTATATTCACAGTTTGGCTGCTGTGGTTCAATGCAACATATGCGTTCAAGACAACATTTAGTGACTTCTCTGTATCTCTTTTGAAGAAGAGAACTTTTCTCAGAAATTGCTAGTATATTTCCACTCATGTCTCATTGGCCAGAATTACAGCATAAGCTGAGCCCAGCCCAGCCCTAAATCATTCAATGGGGAGGGGAATGAGATTTCCCTGACGGGCTTTGTAAAACAGGATTGATGACCATCTCAATATAGAGTTTAATTCTCTAAACCTAAGGCTGCATGATGAAGAGCAGGCTCCTAAAAGGAATCTGTGTTCTCCCACAAGAATAAGCAGGAGAAAATGGATACACAGTTGATAACAAGACTGTTAGCCAAGGGAGGACCATTTATTAGTTATTATTTATTCTCTGGAATAACTAAAGAATAGTAATTGTTATTACTCTGTAGTACTTTATAGCATACTAGGACTTATGTAAAAAGTGCACATAGAATATATATATTTTAAGATACATTTTGAATTACGTATCCACATTCTTTTGGTACTATATCCCTTGGATTCATCATACACAACACACACACACTGGCACATACACAAATACAACTATCTCTACACTATATGTAAATCCCATGTGCTATAGAAATAGTACCAAGGATATTCAGGGGGTAAGAGGACCTCATAACTTTAGTTGGGAACTTTTCTTAAAACATCTTTACTCATAAACCAAGGTACTTTTATTTTTTAAAATTTATTATTATTTTTAATTTTCCCCCATCAACATTTATCTCCTCTATGCTCTCTTCTACCTCCACTCTCTTTTTCACTCCTCCTGCAATCACACTGTTGTCCATGTCCATGAGTTTTCTCTCTCTCTCTTTTTTCTTTTTTGATCAATCCTTCCACCCCCACTCCCTACCACCAGCACCAGCACCAGCACCAGCACCAGATCTGTCTGCCTGCTCTCCATCTATTAGAGCCTGCTTCTATTTTGCTTGGTAGTTCAGTTTGTTCATTAAATTCCACATGTGAGTTAAATCATATGGTACTTGTCTTTCTCTGACTGGCTTATTTCACTTAGCATAATACTCTCCAGGTCCATCCATGATGTTTTAAAGGGTAAAATTTTCTTCCTTTTTACAGCAGAGTAGTATTCCATTGTGTAAATGTACCACAGATTTTTTATCTTCTCATCTGATGGACACTTGTGCTGCTTCCATATCTCGGCTATTGTAAATGATGCCGCAATGAACATAGGGGTACATATATTCTTTCATATTAGTGTTTTGGGTTTCTTCAGATAAATTCTCAGAAGTGGGATCACTGTGTCATAAGGCAGTTACATTTTTTAGTTTTTTGAGGTAATTCCTTACTGCTTTCCACAGTGGCTGCACCAATCTGCATTCCTGCCATGTATGAGAGTTCCCTTTTCCCCACATCCTCACAAACACTTGTTTGTTAATTTATTGATGATAGCCATTCTGACAGGTGTGAGGTGATATCTCATTGTAATTTTAATTTGCATTTTTCTGATTAATGACATTGAGCATGTTTTCATATGTCTATTGGCCATTTGTATGTCCTCTTTAGAGAACTGTCTATTCAGGTCTCTTGCCCATTTTTTATTTGGATTGTTTTTGGGAATGTGTGTTGAGTTTTATAAGTTCTTTATAAATTTTAGGTATTAACTCCTTATCAGATATATTATTGGGAAATATGTTCTCCCATTCAGTGGGTTTTCTTTTCATTTTGTTGATGTAAATCAAAGTACTTTCATAGAGAAGAGTTAAGATGAATGGTGATCATATACCATCTCTAAAATGATCTTTATCTCACATATGTGTTGACTTTTTTGTATCATTATATTTTAGATAAGAAGAGAAAGAAACATAGTGGATTAAGCATCTTCTTAAACTTTTTCTATGATAAATACTGATATCATATTAAGTCACTGTAGCATCATATGACAATTCTAAATCAACTTATAAAACAATTTAACTTAATTAAATGTAAGATAATCACTATCTACTATATGAAATAAATTAACTCTCCTATGCCTAAGTAGATTATAAATATGAATAATATTACACCTCTGCCCTCTAACAGTTTAAACTCTAGTGAATAATGCAAATATGCAAATAAGTATACCACAAGGTAGAATATTACTATCTTGAGAGAGATAGGAACGAAGTAGTATAGCAGTTAAAAGCTTAGAGGATTACATTAGACAGATAAGTTCATATATTATGGAAGTGTTATTTAAAACTAATTTTGAAGAGTAGATGGAGGGAAAAATATAAAATTTTATAGGACTTCATACAGTAGTCTATGTGCAGTAAGAGTTATGAGGGGAAAATATTCATGATCAGAAATGTATATTAGCATCCTTTGGAAATGGTCATATTGTTTATCCATTGCCTAAGACAGATAGGAATCTTCAATTTACAAATTGTTTTTTTTTTTTTAATTTTTTTATTGCTTAAAGTATTACAAAGGGTATTACATATGTGTCCATTTTATCCCCCCGCCCTAGACAGTCCCCCAGCCTCCCCTATCCCCCAGTGTCTTATGTCCATTGGTTATGCTTATACGCATGCATACAAGTCCTTTAGTTGATCTCTTACCCCCCTACCTCCTGCCCCCCAACCCTCCCCGGCCTTCCCACTGCAGTTTGACAATCTGTTTGAGGCAGCTCTGCCTCTGAATCTATTATTGTTCAAAAGTTTATAATGGTCTCTATTATCCATGAATGAGTGAGATCATGTGGTATTTTTCCTTCATTGACTGGCTTATTTCACTTAGCATAATGCTCTCCAGTTCCATCCATGACGTTGCAAATGGTAAGAGTTCCTTCCTTTTTAGAGCAGCATAGTATTCCATCGTGTAGATGTACCACAGTTTTCTAATCCATTCATCTACTGATGGGCACTTAGGCTGTTTCCAGATCTTAGCTATGGTGAATTGTGCTGCTATGAACATAGGGGTGCATATATCTTTTCTGGTTGGTGTTTCTGGTTTCTTGGGATATATTCCTAGAAGTGGGATCACAGGGTCAAATGGGAGTTCCATTTTCAGTTTTTTAAGGAAACTCCATACTGTCTTCCATAGTGGCTGCACCAGTCTGCATTCCCACCAGCAGTGCACAAGTGTTCCTTTTTCTCCACATCCTCTCCAGCACTTGTCGTTTGTTGATTTGTTGATGATAGCCAGTCTGACAGGTGTGAGATGGTACCTCATTGTTGTTTTGATTTGCATCTCTCGGATGATTAGTGACTTTGAGCATGTTTTCATATGTCTCTTGGCTTTCTGAATGTCCTCTTTTGAAAGGTGTCTATTTAGGTCCTTTGCCCATTTTTTGATTGGATTGTTTATCTTCCTTTTGTTAAGTTGTATGAGTTCCCTATAGATTTTGGAGATTAGTCCCTTATCAGATATGACATTGGCAAATATGTTTTCCCACACAGTGGGTTTTCTCGTTGTTTTGTTGATGGTTTCTTTTGCTGTGCAGAAGCTTTTTATTTTGATGTAGTCCCATTTGTTCATTTTCTCTTTAGTTTCAAGTGCCCTAGGAGCTGTATCAGTGAAGAAATTGCTTCGGCATATGTCTGAGATTTTGTTGCCTTTGGATTCTTCTAGAATTTTTATGGTTTCCTGTCGTACATTTAAGTCCTTTATCCATTTTGAGTTTATTTTTGTGTATGGTGTAAGTTGGTGGTCTAGTTTCATTTTCTTGCATATATCTGTCCAATTTTCCCAACACCATTTATTGAAGAGACTATCTTGGCTCCATTGTATGTTCTTGCCTCCTTTGTCAAATATTAATTGAGCATATTGGTTCGGGCCGATTTCTGGGCTCTCTATTCTATTCCATTGATCTATATGCCTATTCTTGTGCCAGTACCAGGCAGTTTTGAGAACAGTGGCTTTGTAATACAACTTGATATCTGGTATTGAGATCCCACCTACTTTGTTCAATTTACAAATTGTTAATGGTTAATGGAAATATATATATATTTTAAGATACATTTTTGAATTACATATTCCCATTTCAAAAATCCTATTGAGATTAAACTATTTCAATCTTGAACTGAGAATAACAAATTGGAAAAGTCCAAATCACTTTAAATGTTCCGTAGTTAGATCATACTGAGATAATTATTTGAAGCTAAGTAACCTTTTATGCTTTAGAGGAAAAGAAGGTGTTTTGTAGATGTTAACTACTACTTAGTGTGAGATAATCTTAACAGATTTTATGGATTTGAAATAGAAATTGAATTTTTTCTATTATCAGATTAGCTGGGATATTTTAGGCTGTAAGGAAAAATCCAGTGTCCATTGGTTAGCTAATAAGGAAATTTTATGATGTCATATCACAAAGAAGTCTAAGCAAGGCAGCTCCTGGCTTGGTTGATTCATTGGTACTTTGATGTAATCAAGAGCTAATCTACCTAATCTCCAAGCACCCTTCATGGCCCATCGATGACTATGGCACCTCCAGGCATCACATTGTCAAGAGAATATATTGAGGCATTTTATTGCTTTGTAAGGCTGAGGAAATGCTTTCTTAGATGTCCCCAGAAGACTCTTCCTATATGCATTGTCACAAATGCTTATGTTCACACCAGGATTTGGTAATGGGAACAGTCCTATCATGATTCACTCATGATTCACTCCTAAGTGTTAGGCCTGGGCTCTCACAGAAGAGGTCAGGTATAAATTACAATCGGGATTCTGTTAAGAAGGAAGATGGCGTGGCTCTTGGGTAGGTAACCAACAGTTCTGCAATTACAGCCTTATTTTATTATCTTCTTAAGCATTATTGTAAATTTTATTATCTTCTTAAGCATTATTGTAAATTTTGGGTAATGTAGTTTTAAATGTAAATTTTTTATTTTAAAGAACGAGCATTATGTATGTAAACAATATTTAATCATTCCTCCCGGGGGGGGGGGGGGGGGGAAACAACTCGCGCATAGGCAGTTATAGCAGAGTGCTTGAGCAATCCTTAAAAGTCATTACTTTGCACCTCAGTTTCCTTATTTATAAAATGGAAATGAAAATAAAATGGGAAAGAAAGAAATACTACCAACTTTTAGAGAGGTAGTAGGATTAAATGTGATTTTATAATGTGAAGAGCTTAGAAGTGCCAAGTCCTCAATAAATGTTACTTTTATTATTATGTAGCCACTGTATAGCCTTAAACAAGTGAGAATGTTTTTCCTGGTTGAGAATAATGTAACCTATAAACACCAAGGAAGTGCTTGGCATTTCTGTTCTTGGGCATAGAGAATGATTTGTATTAAACGATTTTGATGTCAATTTGTCTATCCCCCTTCCCCTCTAATACAAATAGCATGATTATCCCTTTTAAACAGTTGTGATGATGCCTAGTTGGAAAAAAACTGTGGTTGAGTGAATATAGAAATGGAAAAGAGTTCATGTACAAAGAGGAAAAGAAAAAACACACATAAAATAACTATCTTTTTATTAAAATTCAAGAACTTGTCTTGCAACCAGGCCAATGGCAGACAGGCATTGAAATGTGCAAAAAAGAAAAATATGGAAGGAATGGAAAATGAGCTATAGATTTATAAGTGTATTTAAAAATAGCATTTAGTACCTCATTAAAGTTTTATAGCTTCATCTATTGGAATGGTGAGCAATCTCTCTGAGTAGTCGATATATCTGCAGAGACCTGAGTATTAGAAAAATGACTCATCTTCTATATAATAAAAGCCTAAGCGACCATTAAGGTGAAATGACCAGAACCACTGGTCGCTATGATACGTACTGATCACCAGGGGGTAGACACTCAATGCAGGAGCTGCCCCCTGATGGTCAATGTGCTTGCATAGGGGGAGTGCTGCTCATCCAGAAGCTATGCTCACAGCTGGCAAGCACAGCAAAGGTGGCAGCAGCATCTCCTGCCTCCGCAGTAGCACTAAGGAGCAGTGAGCCAAGCTGTAAGGAGCCTGCCACTAAGGAGCAGCGAGCCGAGCAGTAAGGAGTGAGCAGGCTGGCAATAAGGAGCGAGGGATCCTGGATTATGAGAGGGATGTCCCGGACTGCTAGAGGGTGCAGGCTGGGCTTAGGGGACCCCCCCCTCCAGTGTTCAAATTTTGTGCACTGGGCCTCTAGTTTATATATAAAGGGGAGAACATTCCCAAAAGAGGAAACAGCAAATGCAAAGCTGAGTTTGTGGACCATGTCACCCTCTGTCCCTGTTATACAGCAAGCAGACCTATCACGTTAATCAGTCCCTTTCTTGACTTCTGCAGCTACTCAAAGCACTTACTCAAAACATTTATATGCTTAAATGCTGAGTGAGTACACGATGAGTGTCTTCAGCTGACATTAAGATTCATCTTACAGATGAGCTCCAGTAAGTTAACCTGGGGCACTTATCATAGAGCAATGTGCTAACTGATGACGTACCTGGGTAACACGTATGTCTTCATCCATTCAAAAAGCAAATGCAATGGCCGCTTTCTAATTATCAGGGACACTCCCTTCATATTTTTCACTGAATTGAAATGAAAGAAAATCACCTGGAGAGAGAAACCACATGGATTTTCAATCCCAACTTCAGTGCAGAAATTGACCTCAGGCAAACAAGTAGTTAATGAAGAAGAGCCCACACTCTGTCCAACTTAAAATATTCCCAGTTTTCTAATTCAAAAAACACCTCTTTGAAAAATATTTCAAAATTAAAATGTTTTTGTTAGTAACAAAAATACTATGGTAGTAAACACAGATAAGTTTCTGAAATTGCAAACAACTTTCTCCCAGTCTTGAACTAATGCTTTCTATCATTTGATTTGACAGGATACTACATATACAAATTGGAAATAAAGCAAATGAAAAATAAATTATAGCATTTTATCATTTCTCCTGTTAGTGTTTATACTGTGCATACAAAATTTTATATAGCTCAAATTCATAGTCAATTTCAATTCATGGTTTTAGAGTGATCAAATATATTTTATGAAATGTTCATTACATAATACACTTTCCAAATTTTCTCACAGCATTTATTATGTACTCATGTAACATACAGAAGAAATAACAAGCGCTGTGAATTTACATCTACAGAAAGAATAACAATATACAAAACAATAGACTAGTATACATACATACATATATATGTCATACCTTTAAAAATATTAACAAACCCCATCGGTTTATAAGTTCTATACCAAAATTCAAAATTAGCAGTAAGAGAGATCACACCCAGGTTTGATGATTTGTTTCCAGATTCACGAAACTCAAAAATGTCTTCCATGGCCATGATTTATTGCATGGGAAGGATGCAAAACAAAATCAGGGAGAAACAAGCACATCAGGCAAAGTGCAGAGGAAACCAATTGCAGACTTCCAAGAGTCTTCTCCCAACGGAATCACAAAGGATGGGTTTAATTCCTTCAGCAATTGTTTTTGACATGTGTGAAGTGTTGCCCAATAAGGAAACTCAATTGAGACTCAGTGCTTAAGGTTTCGTTTGGGTTACTGGTTACATAGGTATTCCCTGTCTGGCATATACCAAAATTCCAGACTCCCAGGAGGAAAGCATATATTCAAGATAAACTACATTGTTTGTTTGTTTGTTTCTTTGTTTATTTATTTATTAAAACTACACTGTTGATTGTTTGTAAAACAGTTTAGGCACAGTGAGCTACTATTATCAGCAAGGGAATGATGGGGGTACTTCTGAAATCCAAGTTTGCAGATGCCAATTAAAGCCCAAACTTGCAATTGTGTCTTTCACTCTTTTTCTTTCTTTCTTTCTTTCTTTCTTTCTTTCTTTCTTTCTTTCTTTCTTTCTTTCTTTCTTTCTTTCTTTCTTTCTTTCTTTCTTTCTTCTTTCCCTTCCTTCCTTCCTTCCTTCCTTCCTTCCTTCCTTCCTTCCTTCCTTCCTTCCTTCCTTCCTTCCTTCCTTTCTTTCTTTCTTTCTTTCTTTCTTTCTTTCTTTCTTTCTTTCTTTCTTTCTTTCAATGATTTCAGAGAGGAAGGGAGAGGGAGAGAGAGATAGAAACATCAATGATGAGGGAGAATCATTGATCAGTTGCCTCCTGCATGCCCCCCACTGGGGATCAAGCCTGTAACCCAGGAGTGTGCCCTGACCAGGAATTAACTGTTATCTCCTGGTTCATAGGTCAATGCACAACCATTGAGCAACACCAGTTGGGCACAAATCAGGCCTTTTGAAGGACTGTATCTTAGCCTTGCTGTTGTTGACTCTTTTCTGCACAGTAGTTAATAGCACAGTTTTATAATCAGGTGCCTTTGGGCTCATACCCATATTCTATCATTGATTCTGATGGAATCTTGAACAAGTTATCTAAGCACTTTGCACGCCTCAGTTTTACCAACTGTTACATAACTTTAATTAGGCAATTATATCATCAAATTTCCACAAAAATCATGTAATAATTCAAAATTATTAGCACACTAACTGCAAAAAGTAGTAACTCAATAAATATTGATGAATATTTGGCATGATGAATAATAGTATACAAGGCAACTACTTTCACAAAGCTTAGAATAGAATGTATGAACAAGATTCAGATTAAATGAAAAGTGTGTGTGTGTGTGTGTGTGTGTGTGTGTGTGTTTGTTACCAACTCTAAGTGCAACTGGAGTTCTAAGAGTGGGCAAACTCTATAATTTATAAGAACCCACAGAAACTTCTTTACCAGAATAAGTATCCTTTTGGTAAATATTATGGAGCCACACCAAGAAAAACAGAAGTAGCTGACAGAAGACAAGGAAGTAGTGGGAATACAGGTGACAGTATTAAGATCTTTACACTGCTCTCTGAGGAAACTCTCCTATACAACTTCATAGTTAGCATGCATGTGGCCATTATACTTGACACTAAAAATTCTTCGATTGGAAAGCAGGATCAGAAGAAATTAGATACAGTCTGATACTTTTGTGAATTTTTTGCATATAAGACATTATTATTCTTGCATGTCATTTTTTATAACTGCTTGATGAGCAAATAGAACAAAGATTTTTGATGAACAATAACTGCTATACTTAGATATGGGCTCAGATATAGCTATCAGTAGGTACAGAGTTTTCTTTTTTGACATAACTAATGATTAAATATCATGATTACTTGAAAACACATGCTGAGTACAAACTTCCAGAATGATTGAATTAATAAATGAATGAATGAATGAGCTCAGTCTATAATTAGGCCTATGATTAATCAAAAGGGGACACCTGGGAAGCTAGCTCATGCTTAATAAAAATCACATGTGGTGAGAATCCGTTTTTGTTTTTAATTTTATATTTCTTATTAGTAACAATAACCTAAGCTGCTTGTAGGATAGAGAAATAATGGACAGTATCATTTTACATCTAATGTTAGATGCTTCCTCAAGCTAATATTAAGCATTAAAAATTCTTTACAGCCCTAACCGGTTTGGCTCAGTGGATAGAGCGTTGGTCTGCAGAGTGAAGGGTCCCAGGTTCAATTCTGGTCAAGGGCATGTACCTTGGTTGTAGGCACATCCCCAGTAGGGGGTGTGCAGGAGGCAGCTGATCGATGTTTCTCTCTCATTGACGTTTCTAACTCTCTATCCCTCGCCTCTCCTCTCTGTAAAAAGTCAACAAAAAATATTTTTAAAAATGTTATTTACAAAATGAGTGTATTTTACTTTATATCATAATTTAAATTTTGACTCACAACTATTACAAAGTAGACATATTTTATAAGTATGAACAAGATTCAAACAAATGAAATGGAGAGTAAATAATTGTGTGTGTGTGTCCGTGTGTGTTTGTTACCGGCTCTAAGTGCAACAGGAGTTCTAAGAGTGGGCAAACGCTGTAATTTATAAGAACCCACAAAAGCTTCCTTGCAGAATAAGTATCCTTTTTGTAAGTATTATGGAGCTACACCAGGAAAAACAGAAGTAGCTGACAGAAGTAGCTTTCAGAAGACAAGGAAGTAGTGGCATATGGAACTTTGATTATTTCTAAATAATCACTTATGAAGTGTTTTTTTTGTTTTTTGTTTTGGCCAGGAAATAGATGGCTTATGTAAATATGTCCCATACAGGATATCATTTAACTAAAGTATATAGCTTAAAATAAAATTATTTGTTAAAATTATAACTCTTACTGCATTTTGACTAATCCCAATGTAGAAACTATCTAAGCCACCTCAAAAAAAAAAAAAAAAAAATGCCAGCACCTCTGAATGTTTTCTTTAGTGACTTTCTTTAGTTAACACGGTGATGGAAAAGCTTTGATGTAGTTATCCCAACATTTAGATATAATTATTTCACATACATTGCAAACTTAGTTGTGATTCACAGCCTATGTTCCAATTTAAGTTTACACATTTGGGGCAAACACAATTATAAAATGTAGTAAATCAGTTAACTCATTTTTTAAATTATCTAGGCACCACATAGAAAATGGTATACATAATATCAGTGCTACTGAGAAGAGATCATTGTTATTAATCCAAATAATTGGTAAATGCCTTTGAATTTATTCTGATTGTCTAGTTTTTATCAAAGCACCCACCGCAGTTCTTAAAATAACTTCTTGATTATTTCTTTCTATGGACTATAATGCATTGAGGTTTAACTCATCCTTGGCATGTGAAAACTGGCTCAAGAAATACTGTATTAAACTAATTTGAGTTAAGTTAAATTAAGTTGAGTTAGTTAAATTATTTTAAGAAAAGTAGTGTCCCTAGTTTCAGATGAAATATAATTTTAAGTGAAAAATGGAATGTCAAATCAAATCATTTACACATTGACAAGTTTTATAAACTAGTATGGATTTTCATTGGCTCTAAGCCTCAATTGTTAAATTGTATATTATTTTTAATATTTATTTATTGATTTTAGAGGGATTTGTTGTTCCACCCATTCATGCATTCATTGGTTGATACCCATATGTGCCCCGCTAGAGATCAAACCCACAGCCTTGGTATATCTGGCGAGGGCAGTTGTACCATTATTTTATAAAATACCATTAAAAAAATGATGTGCACTAAAATAAGATGCAGCACTTTATTAATATTTATAAATTTTAATTTTATAATTACCAAAAGAGCTTTTAAAGACATACTTACATTAATTTAATCATTCTTGAATATTTTATGCATATACACACAAATACACACATATACCCAGAAAATGTACATTTAAAAAAATTGAGCAAGGCATTTCAAAACCTTCTTTCCAGGCAGTATTTGGCTCTCCTAAGTTAGTTTTTGAGTCCAAATCCTTGATGTTCATGTTTAACATAAGAGTTTGTTCTCCTTGTCCATGAGGGAGCATATTTTAAAGGAGAAATCCACCATTTTTTTTTCTGGTAATTCCATCTAAAATACAGCGTCCATTCTGCAAGTTTGGGCTGGTACTTTCTTGGCCCTATCAGAATGTGTCAACAGAAAATTTTTCAGAAGACAATGAAGATTTCATATTCCGTTTTAAATGGTCCTTAAATGGTTTGATTAAAGTATGAGTTAATCTGAGTTATTCCTATTGCCCAACCAAGCCACAGAAATAACATACTAGCACAGTTTAAGCATTCATGGCCATGATAGCTACATTACTACCTATGACTGCACCCTGATAAACAGGAATTGTTCAGAGATCATCAAGTGTAAGACATCCTTATTTCTAATACAATAAGATATGGAAAAAACTGGTGTCTTAGAATCAAAGAAACAATATTAAAGAAAAAGCATAATGGGTTCTAATTTAAAAATTGAACTCTAAGAGCATGTGTGTGTGTGTGTGTGTGTGTGTGTGTGTGTGTGTGTACAGTATTCTAAAAAACAAAATTCTAACACAAGTCATTTATATAATAGGTAGATTTTTGTTACATAAATTTTCTTGCCTTTACTAAGATATTTAGACAATTTAGCTATATTTTGTCAAAAACCTTTTCATCGAAAGTTGAATGACTATGATCATAAACTATATATTATGTAGTTCTCATGTGCTATTTCATGTGCTTTTACATGTATGATTAAAGATAACCAGTCAAACTGATTGGAATGTACTGAAGTCCTCATTATATGCTCTGTGTACTGCTGTTTTTCTTTGACCATTAAAATGTGCATTCTCAGCTTTCAAAATTAACAATGTTAAAAATAAACGAGCCAGCAACTGAATATTTCTTAATCTCATCTCTACTCAGGTCCCATAAGCAGTATTTTGGTGAATAAATACGGTAGCCGGCCAGTGGTGATGCTAGGAGGTTTGCTCTGCTGTGTGGGATTGGTCGCAGCCTCTTTTAGCACCAGCGTAATAGAGCTCTACGTCACTGTGGGATTCATTGGAGGTAAGTTTTGTTTTCAGCTTATTATTTTAACATTCAGGTTGTTCACAAAGCTCTCTAAAATACATGAACAATAGAACATTCGCATTGTTTTCTTTGAATTTTATTTTATATCAGGTATAATCTTGAATATTTTCATCTAATACATTGAAATACTAGCTATGGAATGTCCAATCAAAATTATTTCAGGTAATGGGAGAAAATGATTCATCAGATACATAATGCTCTATGATATAAATGTCAAAAACAAAACAGCATTGGTCTGTTTTTATCATTTTACTCTTTACTCTTCAGCCAGTTAAGATGGCAGACAGAAGCTTTCTGGCATATAGCTTCATTTAAAAAAATGTATTTTTCATTACTTATTAGTATTTACAATATCTGATATTTTACACAATAGGTTAAAAACAGTGGCAAAGAGTTATTTTCTGGATGCACTGACTTAGCTTTAACAATAGGATTACTGTATTCTGTTTATGGTGGAGCTCTGTATTGGTGCCCCTTTGTTTCCTTCCTAAAAAGATTCTGGCATAAGCTCTAGAAGGCACATTGGCCACTAAACACAAATATTTTCAAATGACATCCTAGCATGTGATTATAGTTGTTTCTCATGCAAAATGTCTCTGGACTTAAACTGACCTGAATATGTACATTTGGAAAATACAATGTTTATTAGCCTCAATAATAAGTTGAATCAAACAAATCTATACTCAGTGTTAAGAAAAATTAGACTTCAATATATAAAGAAATTGAATCTTTTTCTTATGCCCACAGATAACAAGGTAAACATATTTCTCTTTTGTGATTTTTAGATCAGTCTAACCTTGCACTTACGTGTCATGTGGTGAAAAAAATTTGAAGCATTAAAGCCTACAACATAGTGATGTTAAATCCTCCTCTTTACTTCCTATCAACACCTCTCTCTCTCTTTTCTTGATATGGTAAAACATCTTTTGTGAGTGAGAGAATCTTACTCTATCCAAAAAATTGCCAGAATGGAGAGAATGCCCTTTCCTTTGTGCTGAAATGCTATGCATTATATTTGACTATGGAAGTAAGGCTAAGTTTACAAGAAGATGTATTAGGGAAAAGGTGATCTGGGAATTACTGCACCACAAATAGCAACAGTATTATAAAGGTGGGGCAAAAATAGGTTTACAGTTGTGAGTGTGTGAAACAGTTTATTCTTGTATTATTATTTATTAATTATTGTAATACAAATAATTGCAAACCTTACTTTTCCCCCACCCTGTATATTATTCTAACTTTAATTCCATTCCTTTGGGTCTTGGAGGCTTTGGTGCTGCTAGAGTCAATCACTAAGTACACCTATAAAAAATTACCGTAAGTTATTGTCAGCCAATACTTTTTGGTATCTGAAATCAAACAAGTTTTTCAGAAACCTGACTCAGCCCACATTAGCTGTGTGATCCTGGGTAAATTAACCTCCTGATGCCCCATTCTCTTTGTCTTTAAAATGGGGGAAATGAAAGCTCTATTATTTGGAAGGTCTTGGAATGATTAAATGAAAAAGTTAACATGGAGTACAGAGTGCCCAGCATTTTATTACTTTTAAATAAATATTAGTAAATAATAATCATCACAATGTCATTATATAATATCTTACAGTTCTAGATTTTAGTTGATTTCAGCAACTGTATCTTTGTTGTTGAGGGAATTAGAGCTGAAGAAGTCTAAATGTTTTGCCAAGTAGCAAACATAGGTAAGTAGTTGAGGCAGATTTAGATTTTTTTATTTCAAATCTCGTGCTTGTTTTGCCATGCCAGAATAGGAAATAGATGGCCACTCTCTCTTAAGGAGAACTTGGATTACCATCTGAAAGTAAAATTCCAGGTGACAGAATGGGGACTGGGGGAGAGGAGATGGCATAGGATGAAGAAACTTAGCACACAATTTCAAAACACAGTTTGGGCCCTGGCCAGGTATCTCAGGTGGTTAGAGTGTCCTCCCTGTGAGCCAAGGTTGTGGGTTCGATCTCCAGTCAGGTCACATGCAAGAATCAACCAATGTATGCATAAATAAGAGGAATAACAAATCCATCTCTCTCTCTCTCTCTCTCTCTCTCTCTCTCTCTCTCTCTCTCTCTCTCTGTGTGTTGGTAAAAGTTAAAAAGAAAAATACATTTGAAAACAATTCCTGAGTTTTAATTTTGGTTCTTCCACTTTCAAGCAACTGACTATAGGCTGGTCAGTTTTATTATTTGTATGTTGGGTCTCTTTACACTTATTCTGCATATCTCGCAGGTACGGCAGAGGGCAGCGGTAGAATCAGGGAGCATACTGCCCTGTTATTCCCCAAGCATGCTCTTCGTTCCACCCAGTCAGTTTTTAGGGACCCTCGTCCTAATAGAAAACATTTGTATTAATTGTTTGCAATAAGTATTTGTACTCAGAACTGAGTATCCCAGAATCTAAATACTTAACTACTTGGCTGTACTGTCTCAATTACATAGATTAGTAAATGCAGAATTCTTACTTCTATAACTCCTAAAATAATATGGAATAATATGTAGGTGAAGAGTGAAAGAGAGGCAGTTTATATCAATCAACTTTGTGTACTTTTTAAACAAACTTTTGCATTACTATTGCTAAATAGTACCTTGGCGAGCTATAAGAAAGAATTTTCAAAGGCGATATTTAGCACTGCCAAGAAGCTCCCTAGACAGCAGAGACTTGTGACTTATATAAACAATAATCTTTACTCCCTGAAATAAGACTATGTTTCAAGCTCCAAAATTATTTGCTTTTTAGTTAACACGCACATGCATCTATATTCATGAAATGTGGAATGTGAGGATGGAGAGCATGGAACTAATGACATGAATTTATTATTCTTTTTTATTATTTGCATGGCTTTGAAGAAATTTCTCTGGGGAGACCTAAGATTGCTTATAAGTGACAAAATTTTTAGTGTGTTCAACTGAAAAGAAACCATTCATGTTTTAAATGCAGTCTTTCCCAAAAGGAAATAAATCTATCATATATATATATATATATATATATATATATATATATATATATATATATATATATGTGTGTGTGTGTGTGTGTTTGTATATATGTATGTATATCTATATATGTATATATATTTATGTAAATATGAAAGGAGATGAAAATCTGTGGAACTAAGTGATTGTAATTATAAGAACTAATAATTCTGTCCTAGTTTCAACCTGTTCTCTGATTTTTGAAACATCAGTATAAGTTTTTGGTTTTATTTTTGTGCTTTAAAATGTAAGGAATAAGAAACCATCATACATACCAAGTGTCCAGTTATGAGAAACTTTTTATGTGCCATTCTCTTGATATTGATGATTAACAAAAATCCCCACCTGCCATTGCCTTTTGAGTCCTGCCTTACCCAATTGAATGTAAGTTTTGAAGAGTAATTTCTTTTGTGAGTGGCATAATGTGTTTGTGTTTTTCTTCTGTTTTGTTCTTTGCAGGTTTAGGTCTAGCCTTCAACCTGCAACCCGCCTTAACAATCATTGGCAAATACTTCTATAAGAAACGACCCATGGCGAATGGGCTCGCCATGGCAGGAAGTCCTGTTTTCTTAAGTACATTAGCTCCTTTCAATCAGTTCCTTTTTAATATGTTCGGCTGGAAAGGAAGCTTCATGATTTTGGGAGGCATATTGTTGAATGCCTGTGTGGCTGGGGCTCTCATGAGACCCGTTGAATCCAAACTAAGTACTAAGGCTCAAAATAAGATTGGCGAAACGGAGCTTGAGTCGGGTGTGAAAAAAAGCCACAAGAAGCAATCAGCCTGGGAAAAAATTAATAACTATTTAGATTTCTCCCTTTTCAAGCATAGGGGGTTTTTGATATACTTATCTGGAAATGTCATTATGTTTCTAGGATTTTTTGCCCCCGTTATATTCTTGGCTCCATATGCTAAAGACAAGGGGATTGATGAGTACTCTGCAGCCTTCCTGCTGTCCGTTATGGCTTTTGTTGACATGTTTGCGAGGCCTGCAGTAGGATTCATTGCAAACACCAAACTTGTTCGACCTCGAATCCAGTACTTCTTCAGTTTTGCAATTATGTTCACGGGAGTGTGTCATCTCTTGTGCCCATTGGCAGAGGACTACATAAGCCTGGTGTTTTATGCTATATTTTTTGGCCTTGGATTTGGGAGTGTTAGCAGTATCCTCTTTGAAAGTCTCATGGACCTTGTTGGTGCTCAAAGATTTTCCAGCGCCGTGGGACTCGTCACCATTGTGGAGTGCTGTCCAGTTCTCCTTGGCCCTCCTCTGGCTGGTAAGATTTCTCATCAAGGAAAGCAAAAACCATCAAATCAATAGCTATTGACTGAGATGTTCTTTGTAATACATCACAGGCTTTGTAATTTAAAAAATACGAATAGCCTGAAGGACTGAGGGTGTGTTCATTTTCGGGCTTATTATGTATTTTTGAACTTCATAATTAGTTGAATTTAGATCTAAATTTGTTTCAAACGCTGGACCTATGAACTTAAGAATTTAAGTTAAACGGGTAATTAGTTGCATAATGTTTAGGTTTTTTTTTTTTACCCATATCAGTTGTTTTGGTGTTTTTAAAAATGTTTAATGAAAAAGTCACTTTTTAAATTTTATCATTGGTGATAGATTTCTCTTCCATCTATATTAAAATTAGTCAAAACTTTAAAATAGCTCTTTCAAAAAGTCAGGATCTATTTTCTTATTGGTTATATTGATTGATATGGAACTTGTTGCCAGTACATGCCTAAGGGAGGAATACTTTTATAATACCCACTGATAGAATATATATATATATATATATATATATATATATATATATATATATTCAGTAAAAGTCATTTTAATCAGACACTTATAGTTCATATTTATACATTATAAAGACTATATTTTAATTTTAAGATCTAAAATATTTTTAATATGCTTACAAAAGCATCTGTGTAAATAACCCAGTAAGGACACTAAGACGCATGTGTAAGTTCATTTTGAAGTTTAGACTTTGCTTAATTTTTGTCTATAATATATTAATGTTATAAATATTAAATGCTTTTTGTGGACCAGAATTTTTCAGTAACCACTATATATTATTTTGGTTAATACTAAACTTGTAGCCAAAACCGGTTTGGCTCAGTGGATGGAGCATCGGCCTGCGGACTGAAAGGTCCCAGGTTCGATTCCGGTCAAGGGCATGTACCTGGGTTGCGGGCACATCCCCAGTAGGAGATGTGCAGGAGGCAGCTGATCGATGTTTCTCTCTCATCGATGTTTCTAACTCTCGATCTCTCTCCCTTCCTCTCTGTAAAAAATCAATAAAATATATTTAAAAAAAAACACAAAAACTTGTATTCACGTAGACTCCTAGCCTGCCCCCTGGTGGTCACAGTAAATGCCAGGCTAAATGTAAAATTTTCAATGTATTTTAATCAGTTTACAAAAGGCTTCTTACATGAAATTAAGGAATTATTTTGAAAGTAGGAATATTTATCTTTTATTTACCAGCTTAAGACACTTTGACTTTTTACCTTTTGCTTTTTCACTTGGTTAGGAATGAGCTGTGTATTTGTGTACTTGCCGTCCACCACGCTTGTCTAGTAAATTGCACAGTTGTTTTGGGTGGTATATCCCTCAGTATGCATGTACCATGGCACCAAAACAATTTTTAAAACCAGTTAAAACCAGTCAATATATTTATCAGCCAATGGATTTTATTTTATAAGACAAGTACAATTGGCCTATCTTTTCATACAGAAGCAGTTTTACCAAATGGGTTTTAGAAGCCTATTCATTAGCAATAAAATTCTTAGTATCAACAGAGAAAATTGTGATTTCAGTAGCCATGGTGGGATGATAAAAATAAAAAATAAATAAAAAAGGTCAACAGATGTAGTGGGTGGGCTTTCAGGATGAAAACGAAAGAATCTGGTTTGGCTGAAATTCTCCGTGGGCTGAGAACCTTTATTCACACGTACATCTATTTCTGCACCCTTACATGCTTATTGTTTAATATTGGCAAACCATTGCACCTGTGATAGCTATGGCAGCAGCTGACTTGTGGCTCCTTCAGGAAGCTCTCACACTCCAGCCATAATACTTCCACCTTTTTCGTCCTGTTTCTGCCTCCTGCCACCCCAGAGACACTCCATGACTTTGAGATGGGCTTCTTCTCTGCAGCATTTGGCATCTCCTAGAATGGTGTCTGGCACACTGTAGGCACTCAGTAGATACTTTTGAATGAATGGGTCTTGTTGTAGTTACTTCTCACACAGTTGCTGCTGCTCTTACTGCCCTTGCTCATAAAGCAGTAAAGGGTAGGGAGAGCATGATTTTTATTTTTATTTTTTGTCAGCCAAGACTTTCACTGCTGTACTCACAAAGAACTGAAGCTTTAGATCTAGAAATCATATATGGTTTCTTGATGATGATTAAAAAACTCCCAAAACATTTTGAAAGTAGGTTGATTCGGCAGCCCACAGTGATATTAACTCTGATAGGGCCATAGAACTGATGTTTATGTATTTTAAAGTGTGACAATCATTGTATAAAAAGAATATTTGACTTAAAGTCAGAATGGGAAATTAAATTACGCAGTTTTTGTTATGCTTATGTATGTGTCATATGCATTCAAATGAGCCTATTCCACCATTTACCTAATTAAAACAGGGAACCTTGTTTACATAGTTAATTTCAAAAGTAACTAAATTTAACACTGAGCTACTGACGAGGTCTCAGTTAGAATGATAGAGATTCTGACTAAACAAATAGGTGTTTATCAGAATCACCTGGAATAAGCATATAAGAAACAACATGGGTTTGTGTACACTCAGATTTGCTGGTAATAATTATCATTAAGAATCGGGTGCCTGCAAAAAATAAAAAACAAAAACAAAAAAAACAAAACAAGAGGCAAATCTATGAACTGAAATATTTTTAACAGTCAATAAAGCCTTCAGATTATATGGCACCAAGCTAGTTTTTTCATGTTTTCAATAATCAAATGGAATAAACATAAGAAACATTTTTGTATTGATTTAAGAGAGGAAGGGAGAGGGAGAGAGAGATAGAAACATCAATGATGAAAGAGAATCATTGATCAACCACCTCCTGCACACCCCCTACTGGGGATCAAGCCTCAAATGGGAATCAAACCATGACCTCCTGGTTCATAGGTTGACGATCAACCACTGAGCCATGCGCAGCGGGCAACTCTGATTAGTTTGGCCTTAATAATTTAGATTTAGATAAAATAAAAACTGTAATTAGCCACAAAAGTGACATACCTCTTAACCATGAGAGTTGGTGAAGCCATTTTAAAGAACAGGTAAGAATATGAGGTTCAGACAGTCTTTGATCAGACCCAGAGTCTGCCCCTCCCTGGCTGTGTAACCGTGCTCAGATCACTTCCCCGTGCTCCTGTGGGAATCGGTGAGATATTGCAAATAGTGTTTAGCCTAGTGCTGGGCATAGAGAAAGCATTTAGTAAACATCATGTCCTCTATGAACTTTATAAAAGCCTTTGGGTCTTTCCTAAAGAACGTAATGTTTCCCTCTTTTTTCAAAAGATAGGAAGCATGGGAAGGAGTGAACCAATCTCAATGTGTCTGCTGTAAATAAATAGATAGATATATCTATTACTAAATGATAGATATTAAACATGTATGTATTTATGAATATGCACCCCAAAGCATATATACCTACTTTGTCTTAATTGTACATTTGTATTGAGGGTAATAATGCTCAATAATTTTAATATACCAGTAATATAATGCTGCATGTGCACATACATGCCTTTATTTATAAGTATAAGTCATAAACTAATTTTTCATTAAGTATTTAATATTAACTTAAATAAGAAATAGGTACCTACTGTGTCTATGGAAGAATTTATTAGAAAATTTTATTATTTATGGCTCTTGTATTATTTTATCCTAAAATATGTTTTTTGTTTTTGTTTGTTTTGTCTCTTAGGTAAATTGGTGGATGAAACTGGAGAGTATAAATATATGTATATAGCCTGCGGGGCTATTGTGTTCCTAGCAAGTGTGTGGCTGCTCATTGGTAATACTATAAACTATAGATTGCTTGCAAAGGAAAAGAAGTTGGAAAAAGCAAAGGAGGAAACGTATAACAAGCCTGAGCCCCGAGAATCTGAACCTTTGAACGCATCTAAACAATGTGATGCTGAAGTCAAAAGCACGAGGCCAGGGCGCAATCCCTCAGAAAGAGAAACTAATATATAGCAAGAATCACACCTCTGATTTCAGTGTTTATGACTTTTTAAAAAATATGTTTTTGTATTGATTTTTTAGACAGAAAGGAAGGAAGAGGGGAAAGGAGATAGAAACATAGATGAGAGAGAAACATTGATTGGCTGCCTCCTACCGAGGATCCAGCAGGCAACCCGGGCATATGCCCTGACCAGGAATCGAACCAGCGACCTCTTGGTGCATGGGACAACGCTCATCCACTGAGCCACACCGGCCGGGCCAGTGTTTATGACTTTCTTATAAGAACTTTTTTTTTTCCCTCCAAAATATTGGAAAGGATTTTAGTTTAAATAAAACTTCATAATGAATGATGGAGATGAGATTTCCCTCAATGGCAGATTTTAAATGTTTCCTTTTTAAAAGTTATATTTTGAGATTATGCATATAAAGAATGCAAGGGTTTTATTTTCATACATGACTCTGGTTGTGGTAATTAAAATAATTTCCAAATCTTCCAGTGACTTCCAGTCTTGATTATAGAGATCTGAATTCCAAACCCCTGGTTTAAGTAGTTAGAAGGAATATGTTTAATTCTATAAAAATACCCTCTCCACATTTCATTTTTTAAGATATTAAAGTGTGAAATGGAACTAAAGGCAAATGAATTTCCACTCACAGTATCTGGAGAATAAAAAACAAATAAGTTCAAAAAGAACATTATCACCATACTATTTTTTTTCTTTTTACTTAAAAACTATCCATGGGGAAAAAAGATGTGTGTTATATTTGCATACTACTGTACATGTTGATTTTAAAGATAAGAACATAAGAACATGGGTGGTGGAAATGAGGTGATCTGAATTTGAAAATACAACTAACTTTTTTAAACTGTAAGATTTGATTAATTTGATTAGCTCATGCACATGCTTTCTTTGAGGGGGCCATTAGTACCTGGTAGTAGAGAATAGCACCCTCAAATTAATTTTTAGAATTTTTACCTAATATGTAATCTAAGTTAAAAGCCTAAATTACCCTCAAGCAATGGACTGCTTCCATTGATTTTAAAAGGGATTTTTAAAAAGATTTTTTCTTGTTTTTGAGAGAGAGAGAGAGAGAGAGAGAGAGAGAGAGAGAGAGAGAGAGAGAGAAAGAGAGAGAGAGAGAGAGAGAGAGAGAGAGAGAGAGAGAGAGAGAGAGAGAAAGAGAGAGAAAGAATGGATTATAGAACTTGCAACCTTCGGAGCAGGTATGATGCCCAACCAACTGAGTTGCACAGGGCAGGGCTAAAAAGGATTTTTGTTAGTAATCCAGAAAGTAAGAACCAGGGATTTTATTTTAACCAGAACTCATCTGAGCTATTTTCAGACTGAGACAGCAAGTAGAATCAACCCAAATCCTGGTGGATAGATTTACAGATAAGCCAAGTTGTAATTTTTCCCAACACGCAATGGTGATCAATGTATTACTGTTATGAGTAATACATTTGAGAAAACTAAGAGTGCAGGGGTGCTTATAATGAACCCTCTAAACTCTCATTTCCTCCCTTCCCCAAAAATGTAAAAGCAAAAACCAAAAATCACAAATAGGCTTTTTATTCAGCCGCTGAAAATGCCTCCTATTATAGGGATGTCGGCGCTTGAAAATTCTGCCCTCTACTGACTGGGCTTCCTGCTGCCTCTGAACTTACCTGGTAACTATTAACTAAACCAGGAGACCTTTAAAAAACAGCTGCTAGGACTGGAGGCTGTGCCTGACCTGGTACATGCACTTGTGAAGGGCAGGGATAGTGTGTAACAATAGCAAGAAGCTTGCAATCCTGCGGCCCAGATTAATTTCGTAGTTTCTCGTTTTCATGGCGATGTGAAAACATCTGGGAACCCGCAGCACTCTTGAATACAGTGGCACATGATAGTTTTCTGTACATTCAGAACTATAAATACCATTTTGAGTTATAAAGCGCTTGTAAACAAGAAAGAAATTGTGCTTTACAACTAAAGGTATAAATATTTTGTCTACAGATCTGAAGTTTAAGTTAAGACCACGATTAGTAAAAAGCATTTAGTGCTTGATTATTGAAGTGATATCACTCTCAAGATGTCAAAAGGAATTTGCTGGGGTTTTTGTGTGTTTTATTAATTGCGGTAGAGACAGGTGCTATTCTTATTCCCTAAAAGATTGTACCTGTATATCAAGCTTTGGTGATAGCTTACATGAAGGATTTAATTTGTAAAATGTATGCACTGTTTAAGCATGCGGTTCACATTTAGGAAGCTATATAAAATTCCATATTTCATTTAACGTTCACTGTTTGCATAAAAAAAGAGGTATTTGTATTTTTCAAATATTAAGTAAAATGATATGTGCCAATACCATCAGTAAATTAATCAGGGAAATGTGGCAGTATATGGCTGTGGGTTTTTATTATTATTATTATTATTATTATTATTATTTCATTTTATCCGATCTTGAGTCTTGAATGAGCTATTTTCATATTATGAGTGCTTTTCTATGTAACTCTGATTCGTCATAAGCAATGCAATATCGTAAATTAGTCACTCTTCAGTCTTCAACATTTCCCAAAGTGTCTTGAATTCTCTGGAGACACACTTGTAAATGAATATAGATATTAGACTCAAGAGTAAGGAGAATAAATAGCAGAATAGTGATCATGGGTTTTAGGTCTAAGGCTATAGTCCTTTTTATCACCAGCTGGTAGAGACGTGCTGGTGGGGGGCATTCCAGTAGTTCTCTCCACAAAAAAAGGTTTATTCACATACTGACAAATTTCTTGTCAAAAACCAATTCGTATTTATTTTATTGCTCCTTGGTCATCTTTAATATGCTTTCATTTCTGGCACTGATTATATCAAATTGTTAAAAAAAAAGAAAGAAAGAGAAGGGAAATTGTGCATTCAGAGTGCTTGATATGATGTATACAGTCATGTCTGGCAGTGGCAATGCAGCAAGTTACAAATACGTACACATAGCAATGCCCATACATACATATTGAAAATTTAAATCAGAGTATACTGGAAAGAGTGATGTAAATTCTCATACAGGACACAGAATTGTTCCAGGGCAACATAAGTTTTTCTACTTGTGCACTCTTCCTGCTCTCTTGAACTTGTTAAAATATTTATTGATTTAACAGAATCTTTCAAAGATTGAAAAGAGAATATTAATTTAGAACATTCATTATCATTTTGCCACATAATAATGATCTTTCCTGGTCCTTTTTAGGTCCAATCAGCACACATTTAAGAGGCAGGGAGTCAGGCTCTGGTGTACTTCATGTTGGAAGACTTGATGTTTTCTCAGTGTAACTTCACAGGACACATAAGTTTCACTTCGTTAGTACAGAGTTCCAACCACCTTATCTACACACACACACACACACACACACACACACACACACACACACACACTATTCCCAGACACTAGGAAATAACTAAAATCATTAGGTTTGATACACTTGAATGTGCACTTTAGAAATCTAGGTATTTTTTACTCATCCTTCTCTGGCTGCACATGACAACTGAGGATAAAGAAAAAAAGACCATAAGATGTATTAATGTAAGTTGATGTTATAAAATATAGAAATAGCCTTAATCACTAGTTGAAACTTATTTCCTATCAAAAATACATTTTCAAAAAAACACACAACACACCCCAAAACCTCTCATTTGTATAAAATTTTAGGCTTAATTTTAAAAATATTGTGACTGTTAGGCTCAATTTAATAGGAAGAAAGGATGCAAAGTGGGAAGGGATCTAGTCTTTATGTATTATGCATTTTGCCTACCTAATATTTTTTAATATTCAAGCCAAATCATAGGTAGAGGCTATTGGCCTGATATAATAGATGAGTGAAACAAAACCAAAAAAAAACAGACAAAGAAATTCAGCAAATTACCAAAGATAAAAGGTAATATGTGACAGAATCAGAACTAAAACTCAGGTTTATCTAAAAGCAGAAAGAGCCCCTAGGATGTTTACTACCATGCTGCCTCCTAATAGAAGGTGTAGAAGCTAGATACAATATAGATACAACAAATTTAAACCTTATGCAGGGAAACCAATTAGGTTTAACTTCAATTCATATTATGATTTATATAGTGTTTGTTAGAGGCTGCATTTGCTATAGCCTGATTACATAATTTCAAGTTGGCTGTTTTTCTAGTCAATGCACCTTATCCAAAATCATGGTAATGATTATGTAATATCCATAATTATTTTAATGTAACTTTTCACAAAAATAATGACATAGTTGTATGATTCAAGCATAATATATTTTCCCTGAGGTTGAATTTAGAAGAAAAAAGTTATTTTCTTTATGGATAAGTAATTCCCATATTGGTAGCTATTTATTATGACTCAAGAATTAAAAGTACTTATTATGAAACATTATTTTCAGAATTATGATTCTTATTTACAAGATTATCCTAAATTACAAAAAAAAACACTTTAAAAAGTTTGTGATATATAAATAACTTGGTTCATCTATGCAATATATATTTACTTGTGTTATTTTCTGCAATGGCCCCTATACCCTTAACTCATTTTTCAGGTTTTCCTGAACATCTGTATTGTCATTTTTTTTCCCTGTTCCCTTTGACCTATAGACGGAACAAGTGCCATTGCCTTTTCCCTCATTCCAAACTTTTGGCATGTATGGGATATTGTTCTCCTTAGCTTTATTTCAGATGGTGCACTTCTAATGTCTTACATCCTTCACAGGGTCACCCACGCTGCATCTGGTCTTATTTGTGGTTAGCAGCAGTGGCCATATTCCTGGGGCCAACAGTGTATACTTTTGGCAATTACCACTCATCTTTCAAATAAAGGAACTTGTGTGACTGTACATTTGATACATATATATTTGAATGCGATTTTTTAAAATCTACAAAAATTGATCTTTTTGCCCTTGGCCCTTATTCTCCTGGATGTTTCTAATTTCCTTAAAGTGCCTGACAACTTGGAGAAACCAAGCTTACCTTCAAACATAGCACCATCACATCCATCCTGTAGTTCCTTTCGATGCAATGACATCATCCATACAGCATACTGAGTAGATTCCTTACCACAACAGTTCACAATACCAAAGAGCATCACAATGATTGAGATAAAATAGAAATTAGTCTTTACTCATGTCACTTCTTTTTAGGGTTGGGATTCTACATGTCAATGTACATGACCTCATCATGTATGAGAAATTAACTTCAAAACCAACAGACCCAATTGTCAGTAATTACAATGCTCGCATAATCAAAATCAGAAACTGAGCTCCAGAAACTATCTCTGTTGATCCTTAAAAATTGGATAATTTGCTGGGCTCATGGGATTTTGTTGTTGTGATATTCTCTTCTTTGCTAGCAATAGTCTGTACACTGCAGGTTTTAACTCTACCTGGTTTATTTCACTCCTCTGTCCCTCACTGCTTTTTTTTTTTACCTTCTTTGGCTTCTGTGTGATTCATGAAAGAATTGCTAGGGTAGTACTGAAATTCATAATTGTAGGTCTCTGCTTTAAAAGGAACAGTAATGCTGCAAAAATAATTTTTTACTTTAGTGGAGCATAGGAGAATTTCTTTAGACCGTATTGCTTCTCCCATCCCAACCCCATGCTGCTTTACCTTGCCCCCTTCCTTTCTTTCTTCTTTCTTATCATTATTTTTAAAAATCATTTTCTTTTCTTTTTTTACAATGTGTAGGTCAAGTCCTTAGAATTTCATCTAATTTGGACATTTTTAGCACAGGGTTTTTGTTTCTTTGGCGGGTTTAGTTTACTTCCTCTATTTGCCCACTCTCCATGTTTTTCAGTCTTCATAGGTGCTTGTTAGTAAGCTGCATAATATTCAGTACTTCAGCAGATGATTGATTATTCAGAGGTCATAAATTTACTGTCTTTCAGCAGATATTTTTCTTCACACAGTTTAACAAGACTTTTGCTCTTTTGTTTTAAATTTGAATATGGCAAAATAAGCTAGGGAAACGCAGGCACTCAATATTCTGTTAAGTATAGATTAGTAAAGAGTTCTGGTCAGATGAACAAAAGAATTATGTGAATGTCTGAGTGAAGTTTTAACACATTCGTCGAAGACTTTCATTCTAGGTTTACTGTTGTTTTGCTCTCATATGTATCTAAAAAAAAAAAGGTTTTAAGTTTAACCCAGTTTATATAGCTTGTTCATTAAAGTACAGGACAAATTTTTAATAAACTATTTAATTGAATTTAGTTTTCGACCAATGCTATTCTAAGTAAAGTATAAATATTTCTGGATTTAGTGAGGAAGGACATGTGAACTGAACTGTTTATTTTCTAAGCATTATGTGTAATTTTGATTTGTATTGTATTTTTTGATATATTTATGTATCAAAGATATATTTAATTAATTTGTTTTGTCATCTCTTTTCTTGAGTTAGGTTTGTTACAAATTCATACTTTTGCAGAATAATACCAGAACAGGTGAAGGGCTTTGGCTAAACATATATCTGCCCTCTGAGTGACTGGATAAGCCATATCACTTGTAATGGTGAACTTTGTAGCGTGTATACATACTTACCTGGAAATAGTCTAACCTTACTTGAATCCTTTATTTCCAAAATGAATATATTTCTCCTAATTAAATTATACTTTACAAAATTATGTTTGTAAATTTAATTTGAAGAATAGTTGATGATTCCCACAATAGATAATTTTGAGTAAATTGGACGTAATAACTGGGGGGGGGGGGTGAATGATTTTGTCCAATATGTATATGTTGTTACAGCGATATCTAAGTCATTAAAAAATACATACTAATGATTTGTTTAGAGAGTCTATGTGTCAGTATTCTATTGATTCCTTTTTTTGTCTTATGCTCATATTTTATTTTAGAAGCACTAGTCACTTATTTGTTCCCTAAAAGTATAATAGCACAGCACAGAACACACAAGTTTGTTGAATTATTAAGTCATAAGCAAGAAATTAATGCCATTGTATAATCTAGAGGAGAACACCCCAAAAATATTTTTAAAGATTTTTTATTGATTTCTAGAGAGAGAGGAAGGGAGAGAGAGAGAGAGAAACATGGATGTGAGAGCAACACATCAGTTAGCTGCCTCTTGCATGTCCCTGATGGGATCGAACTGACAGCCCTTCAGTGCATGGGACAACACTCCACCAACTGAGCCACACTGGCCAGGGCCCAAAAATATTATTTGACTTAAAAATATGAGAATGGATTAATAAAATAATTAGGATAGGATCTGTCTCAAAAATGCTTGTTTATTTTTTAAATGGTCGTTTCACCTACTTAAACAGGACTAAAATCTACAAGAGGTGTCTGGCAAAAGTAAAACTAGAGTTTCTTTTATCTTAGAGATCCCATCTACCTTTCTTCTCATTTAATCTAGATATATATTCTTCCTAGATTTTTCCTCTTTTAATTCCATTCCAGAACAGGAAAAAAAATGAAATCACTTCTAAATAAAAGATCCCTGATGAAGGGGAAGAATAATTGCCATTCGGAATTCTTTCTGTAAAATCGTAAGAACAGTAATCTGTACTCTTAGTATTTATTGCTTAGTTCATCAAGGATATTTACCCTAAGAACATACTTTAATAAAAGTTTTGATAAACATATTGTCACAGTAAAATCTTTCCAGAACAGGGCCCTAAATGCACCTGCAGTCCGTGATGTGTTTGGTTAGATTCAGCTAAACTGATGTTCATATGTAAGTTTGCGTTGTCATTGTGACAGGGCAAGCCTCAGTACTGCAGTGAGTGCATTAGCTAAATATAAGATTCCCTCTTTGGAATGAGGATAAAAATGAGATCAGGTATAAAAATTCGTATACTGTATTGAAGAGGGGAGATCAGGATCTTTCTATTCAGTGGCTAAAGTTTACATTTGATTTGAAGCCTTTTATTTATAAGCACTTCCCTCCAAATGTTTTAAACTAGTGTGTCAATTTTTTTTAGAATAAATATGTCCCCATTTTTGAGGAATTTAAAAAAAAAAAAAACATTTTCTTGCCTACGTGTATTATTTTAACAAATATATTGTTCTCATCCCATTATTACATTAAAAGTAAGGGTTACTGGGATAAAAATTATACATAATAACATATTGCTTATATAGATATGATTTTCCTTGGCAATAGCCACACCTAGCCTACTTTTGCAAGAATTCTTTAGGATTTAGATTTAGGGGTTAATCTGTAGAATTTTTTTCAAGGTATAATTATATCTGAGGCTGTATTTTTATGATTTTTAAGTAAAAAAACTTAAATGGATTTGCTTTGCTCTATAGGCATCTTAAACACCACTGAACAAATGATTGATCATACTATTGCAGTTACTATAATAGTGAAATAGATAGCTTTGCCTGAAACCTAAGATAATCCAATCAATTGTTTTTATATAATTTAAATTATGGTTATATATATTTCATTTTTTTCAAAAACTTTATAATAATTATAATTGAAAAATTAATATAATAAATGCCTTTCAAAGTTTAAAAATATAAGCTAGAACCTCTGCTTTTTGCCTTCTTACAGATGAATGTACTTAAAGTGATTGTGACTTGATCTTGGAATATATATTCCTGTTATTTTTGTACATATAGTAGTTCTAAACTTGGCAAGAACTGGCATTTTCATACAATATATTTTGTCTAAACACAATGTAGATTTATTTAAATCAGAAGTATATTGTGTTGATCATTTTTAAATTATATTGTCTTTAATGTCCTTTATTTTTAAGTTAGCTTGTTTGAATAACAATCATTTACCACTTTGCTTTCATTTATACATGGTTCTATGGACATACTGCTTTAGAAAAATCTCTGTTGTTGTGTCTAGGTTTGACTACATAACTAATTTAAAACCAAATGTTGAATTCTTCGGGGCGGGGTGGGGGAGGCGGTATATATTTTGCCAGCAGTTTTGAGTATATTTTCAAGTTTATCTCTTTCTTATTGGACTGTGAGCTCCTGTGCACAGGGACATTCTCCTAGTTGCAATAACAATTTTAGTGCCTAGCAAAGTGCCAGGCACAGAATAATTCCTTTATTGAGGTAAATTGATTGTGCTAGATTGTTACTACTACAGTGTTCTATGGTGCAGGCTGGTGTATTCTAGAATTCTCTGGCTAATTTTCAAAGTAAGGTATAGAAAGCAAACAGTTATAGCATTTTATCTTTAAGCTGATAGTTTATTTTGAAGATTTCATTTTTGTCAGTAAACATTTTATGCAAATGTTGAATTATGCAGCAGCTAAATTCATGGTACACATTAACTAGTTTTAGTTTCTTTACAAAATGAGAAAAGCTCCTTAGGCTTCCTGAAGATAAATGTTGACAATAGTTTTATTGACCAAAGGTGCTACTTATTTTACAATATTTACCTTGATCATAAATGTTCCTATTTGCTGAGCTTTATTTCTTTTTTTCAGGGGGCAGGGGGAGGAGTGCAAAAGATCACAATGTAACTTCTTCCTGAATTATGCAATTTACCACTGTATATCTTTCCTTGTACTCTATTATTATTGTATTTAAGTTATTATTTACTGCTTACTAATTTTTATTGCAGGGCTATGCTGTTTCTTAGAAAGTATATGCATTTGTTTGTATAACATGTAAGGAAAAACTGTATTGCTTATTAAATTAACATTAAGATAACAAATAAATGTTCACGTTAAATTTTTAAAATGAAATGTACACTGCCTTTTTTTTAAGGACCATTAAATAGTATGTTAACCAAAAGATAATTTTCAACATCTGCTCAAACGTGAGGGCACCACCTTTTTCTGAATGCACATAATTGATTAGTGTCCATGGAAGTCAGACATAGTCAAAATACAAGCCACTTCTAAGGGCTGAAAAAAAATGCCCAGCGTTTGCTTTTTTATGCGTATACAGTGTAATGGATTTACACGGAAATAACACTCAGTTCAAAGAGAGAACATTATCTGCACCTTAGATGTTCTTCTCAAACCACTTCTCAGCGTATTCTCCCTCAACTTTTTTTGAAAGAGACTTTATTGTTTAGAGAAGTTTTAGATTCACAGAAAAATTGAGTAGATAATGCAAAGATTTCTCATATATGCCCTGCAGATGCAATGGACACACTGTTATCACCCAGAGCCCATAGTCCACATTAATGTTCACTCTTGGTCTTAGGCCTTCTATGAGTTTGGACAAATTTATAATGGCATATATCCACCATGGAGAAAACAAATAAGAAAAATATAAACCACTTATTATGTCAGATACTAAGTGCTAAGGGAAGGATAATAAGGAGGTTGCTATTTTAGATAAGGTTGAAAAGAAGAGAAAGTAACATTTACATAAAAGCCTAAAGGAGGCAAAGGAACAAGACATGCAGATTCCTGAAGGAAGAATATTCCAAGCACAGGAAACAGTAAGTGTGAAAGCTCAGCCATGTCTGGCAAGTTCAAGAAATGGCAAGATGTCAGTCTAGCTCTAGCTGGACTAAGTGAAGGGGGGAGTAGATGAGATCCGGGAAGGCATTAGGGAGCAATTTTTAGAGCCTTAATGTCAAATAAAAGACTGATTTGTACACTGAGGAAAAGTAGCATTTTTGTACAATTCTTTTTCATCAAGATAGAAGACAAAAACAAGAAAAATAATGCAATTGTAGAAGCAACCTACAATCAAATCTATAGTGTTCTACCTTCCTCATGTACATTACCACACCCCACCTGTCTTCTATGTTCTACTCTAAGTCTTTGTCTATTTTTAGTTCCTAATCCCCAAATCTATTTTCTCCAATGACTAAATCTAATTCTCCAGTCCATTTCCCCCCATGACTGTTTATCCATATTCTACCTAGATTTCAGACATCCCCTCCACACTCCCAAATGTTCAATTGACTGTTTTGTAAAGGAAAAGGATCAAAGTTCTGAGCATGGTATTACAATTCTTATTATCTATCACCACTTATCCTTTCTGACTTATTTCTTAATAAATACTTTATAATTACTAAAATATAGTCACGTGGATCTCTTTTTATTTTCATAAATTTGTCATTTATTTTTGTATCATGCTATTTTATAAGACTATAATGTATTTTCTCATTCCTACTTTTAAAGGTCTGGTAGATGTTTTTCAGCTATGGACTTTTGCCATAAGACCTAATGATTAATGAAACTTTAGGTAAAATGTAAGTTTGAATATATACATCTAATTCTATCCTAAATTCTGAAGAAAACTATCAATAGGCTAAGAAAAACATTCTACACTTGTATTTGAAATAAGAAAAATTATGCAAATATGCCAGAAACTAAAATTTCTTCTAGATAAAGGATAGAATGGCCATATACAAAATTCCATAGGATTATTTCTGATGTTTGCTCCTTATCAAATGTACCCAACTCCTCTTACAAGCTACTATCTTACTCATCCTTTAACATAGATAACAAGGTCAAATTTTCTCATAAACCATCTCCTGGCTAATAATCTCTCTGGTGTTAACCCTTGTCAAGTCACTATTTTAAGACTTTTTTGGCCAGTCTTATCGAGGTATACTTGACAAATTTGCATACATTTTAGGTAGACAATGTGATGTTTGATAAACCTTGCAAAATGGTTATCACAATCAAGCTAATTAACATGTGCATCATTTCTCATAGTTATGATTTTTTGTAATAACATTTAATATCACCTCTCAGCAAATTTTAGGTGTACAATGCAGTATTGTTAATGATAGTCACATGCTGTACATTAGATCTCCAGAGTTTATTCATCCTTCATAATGTAATGTTTATAAACTTTCCCAACAATTATTTGTTTCCTCCACCACCCAGCCCTTGGTAACCACCATTCTATTCAATGCTTTTATGAGTTAGACTTTCTTAGATTCCACATATGAGTGAGATCATGTAGTATTTCTCTTTCTGTATTTGTCTTATTTTATTTAGCACTAGAGGCCCGATGCATGAAGATTCGTGCAAGAACAGGCCTTCCTTCCACTGGCTGCCGGCACCGCCTTCGCTCCAGCTGGAGCTGCCTTTCCGCCTTCGCTCAGGCCCAGAGCCACCTTTCGGGAGCTGCCTTTCCATCTTCCCATGCTGCCCAGAGGCCCAGAGTGGCAGGGGCAGTGAGGAATGCCTGCATTGTCACCATGGCAACAATGCAAGCATCCTGCCCCACCGCTGGCCACTCAGTGCTTGTGTATGCAAATTAGCCCGATAGCTTTGTTGGGTTAATTTGCATACTCCTGATTGGCTGGTGGGTGTAGTGAAGGTATGGTCAATTTGCATCTTTCTCTTTTATTAGTGTAGATAATGCTTTCCAACTTTATCCATTTGTCCAAAGTGGCAGAATTTCTTTCTTTTTTTAAATCATGGCTGAATACTATTCCATTGTATATATACCACATTTTCTTTATCCATTCATCTGTTGATGGACACTTATGTTATTTCCATGTGTTGGCTTTTGTAAATAATGCTGCAGTGAATATGGGAATACAGATATCTTTTTGAGATACTGATAACATTTCCTTTGGATCTATACACAGAAGTGGAATTGCTCGTTCATATGGTATGATAGTTCTGTTTGTAATTTTTTGAGAAATCTGCTTGTTGTTTTCATAATCACTACACCAATTTACATTCCCACCAGCAGAATGCAAAGGTTCCCTTTTCTCTACATCCTCACCAACACTTACTTTTTAGTTTTTTTAATAATAGCCATTCTAACAGATATAATATTGATTTCCATTTCCAGGATATTAGGGACTGGTGAGTACCTTTTCATATATGTATAGCCCATTTGTATGTCTTTTAAAAATGTCTATTCAGATTCTTAGCTGATCTTTTAATTGGGTTAAGTTTAGTTTTTTATTGAGTTGTATGAGTTTCTTATATATTTTGAATATTAATCGCTTATTGAATATATAGTTTACAAGTATTTTCTCCTATGCTTTAGATTGCCTTTTTATTCTGTTGACTGTTTCCTTTGCAGTGCAGAAGTTTTTTACTTTAATGCAATCTCACTTGTCTAGTTTTGCTTTGATGCCTGTGCTTTTGGTGTCATAACCAAAAATAATCATTGCTCAAACCAATGCAAGACATTTTTCTATGTTTCTCCTGGGAGCTTTATGGATTCCAGTTTTATGTTTAAGTCTTTAATCTATTTTGAGTCCATTTTTGTTTTGTAGTGTGAGATGAGTCCAATTTCATTCTTCTACATATTGGCATCCAGCTTTCCCAGCACCATTTGTTGAACAGACCATTCTTCCCCCCATTAAATGTTCTTTTCATCCTCATCAAAGATCAGTTTATGTAGATGCTTGGAATTATTTCTCCACTTCAGTCTAAGACATAGAGCAGGGGTCCTCAAACTACGGCCCGCGGGCCACATGCAAATACAAATATTGTATTTGTTCCCGTTTTGTTTTGTTTTTTACTTCAAAATAAGATATGTGCAGTGTGCATAGGAATTTGTTCATAGTTTTTTTTTAAACGATAGTCCGGCCTTCCAACGGTCTGAGGGACAGTGAACTGGCCCCCTGTTTAAAAAGTTTGAGGACCCCTGACATAGAGCATCTCTTTCTACCAGCTTCCTCATAAGCCCTGAGATTCTCTCTGGTTGTATGATTTTTTTGGTCATTTGCTCACCTTTCAACAAATCCCAGAGTCTAAAGCAATTCAGGGCTTAGGCCAGGCTGAATCTTTAATGTGGTCTTGCGTAGAGCCCCTTCTGAATTTTGTTGCCTAAGTTTGGGTGGAGGCTGTTTCACCAAAGAAAATTTGAGACGCTGAACCAAAGAAGAGAGGATGCTGGGTAGGCAAAAACAAAAATGGCTACTATATATTGAAAAAAAAAATGGTGACTTCAAATTGCTGTGTTCCTACTAATTATATATTTTTTCATTTCCAATTTGCTTTAAATGTGGTAACTGATGCCTTGTGAGGTTCAAACAAAAAACATTATCATTATCTTATCAACCTTCTTGACTTCTATTTAAATAGGCACTCTACTAAAATGATGTTTGCTCATTATTTGAAGTTGAAACTTATTTAACCATTTCTTACTTTGAGGAATAATATTACAACTATATTCACTATCAAAGTAAAATGTCATATTATATTTCACTTTTTAAGCTTAATTATTAACAAGAAAATCTTTTTAGAGTTGTTGTCTGCATTTTCTTCTCCATAGAATTTCCTTTGTAAGTATTGTTTATACAACTTTTATTTTAAAATTAAGTCAATTTAAAACTTGGGGCTATCAGTCTTATATGCCATTAAAACTTCACATTCTAGAACATTAAAATTAAATTGAATATATAATATGATTCAAAACATTTGAATATTATTTTTGGAAACACATAACCAAAATTTTATAGTTACATTAGGAAAACGGTGATCATATATATTTCTCTAAAGTGCTAATTATCCTCTGAGAATTTTTTACACAACACATTAAGTCAAGAACACTTTTAACAAAAGCAGTATGAGGAGAAAGAAGATATCTAGAGATGTCATTAACAGAACAAATTGTGATAGAAAAAGGCAACTATCTTCATGTTTACATATATAAAAAACATAAACTGAAATCTAAAAAAAAAAAAAAAAAGGTCAAACTCATAGAAACAGATAGTAGCAAAGTGTTTGCCAGGGGCTTGGGGTATGAGAAATAGGGAGAGGTTGGTAAACGGGTACAAACTCTCAGCTATAAGCTGAATAAGGTCTGAGGATCTAATGTAAAAGATGGTGACTATAGTTAACAGCACTGTATTGTATAATTAATTTGCTAAGAGACTGGAACTTAAATGTTCTCACACACAGGAAAAAAAATAAATATGCAAGGTGATGAATGTGTTAATTAACTAAATGGAAACAATTATTTCACAATGTATATGTATATCAAATCACCACAATATATACTTTAAATATCTTACTTTTTAAAAACAATGTTATCGATTTTTAATAGAGAGGAAGGAAGAGGAGAGAGAGAGAGAGAAATATCAATCAGCTGCCTTCTGCACAGTCCCTACTGGGGATCAAGCCCACAACCCAGGCATGTGCCCTTACTCATGATCTCTTGGTTCATAGGTCGACACTTAATCACTGAGCCACACTGGCCAGGCTGGATCAATCTCTTGAATTCAGTTTATGGATTGTGATTCTCAAGTTGGGTCACATGGCTGCCACTGGGATCAGGGACCAGATTCTGTTAACAGAAGGAGGGAAGAGAATTCCTGGGCAGATAAAGACCATGGGCACTACAATCACCAAAGAAAAAGGGTTGGTTAGAATAATTTGAATAACTGCTTTAATTCTCTATTATTTTGCTTCCCTCTGAGACAGAGTATAAAAAAATTATTTAAGTGCAAGCTTTGGAGGTAATAAGGTTGAGGCATGAGGGGAGTGAACATGAAGAGAGGCATATTGGAATCTGTAAGAGCTAATATAATTTCAAAAAAATGTTTTCAAAATTGTCAGTAACTTAATGTTTATTCAAATATTTAGCTATTTTGCAATTTCAGATCACATTAAATGAGAAATTAATATTTCTATGTTTATCAAAAGAGACTATGGGCTTGCAAAGATTTAGAAAATTGGTGTAATGGGACTTGTTTTTTTAACAAAACATAAACTCTGAAATTGATTCCAATGTTATGCTTGGAAACAAATTGGTTATAAATCAGCAAATGAAAAAGGATTAATTTTCAACTCATTTGCCATCTTATATCTAGGGAATGTTTAGTAAATCCTTTGGATATTGCTCAGTGAACTCTAATTTTTTATTGGACTTGAATTAACACCTTCAATCTCTTTTTTTTTTTGTCCTAATTGCATCTTTAATACGACAGATAGTACAATATTAGCAGCATTCACGTTAGAACTCTCAAATACTTTTTTCAGTGGAAGAGTATTCCTTGTCCTTCTCTGTGAAATTCCTAATTTTACCAATTTAATTTAATTGTTATCTTATGAAGACATATATAATGAAGGATTTAATGAATCCATCCGTCTCCTGAAATATTTAATAAAATTGTGTGTGTGCTTCCTTGTGCACACATATATAGAGAGAGGGGATCCACAGCTTATATCAAAATTTCCAAGGCATTTGTGAGCCAAAAAATGTTTGAGAAGGGCCAGTAAAGAATGTGGGAAACAAAAAGTTATTGTTTATTTGAATAGAAATATAACAGCAATTTTGCTCCTATTTCACTCCACTGGGCACCTAGTAAATGCTTGAATATGAATACTAGCAATAATCTCAAAGACAGGCCAAGTGCTTGCTGTGAGTTGGCCTCTGCTATATTCCTTACATTACATAATTTAGTACTTCGCCCCACCCTGTGAAATAGGTATACTCACCCCACATTAAAGTTGAAAATATTGTAACTTAGAAAAGTGAAGTACTTGCACAGGGTCACATAATAATGAATGAGACAGCTGGAATAGAAATCTATTTGTGGCTCTTAGCCCTATCATCATGCTAGAAATAGAACAAACACTCAAAATATGCATTGAGTTAAATTAAAATTTTGACTTGAGAATTGTGTGATAGGATAAGAATAGAACATATTTACCAGTCATTAAAATGCCCTTCAAGCTTGGCCTGTGTGGCTCAGTGGTTGAATATTAACCCATGAACCAGGAGATCATGTTTTGATTCCCAGTCAGGGCACATGCCTGGTGTCAGAGCCAGCATGAGCACTGCATAGCACTGCTGCTCTGAGTTGCTCTGAGTCCATATATTCTTCTGAATTCTTCCTGACTATGCCAGAGTAGGTTCCTCCTTGAACCCTACTCACTACACTAACTGTTGGGTCCAAGCCCCTCTGTTTAGGGCTGGGCCTTCTTGGATGCTGGCTCTTTGATAGAGAAGCCATGAGAAGTTGTCGGTATATAAGAATGAGTCTTTATTACAGAAGCCATCAGACAAAACAGTCCTTCACAGCAGTCTTATACAGGCAGGCAGCCGGACATCAGCTGGTAAATACACATCTTTCCCACACAGTAGTAGCAGACTCTGTACCCAGTTATTATCTGAACAGCCAGACGCTGCCCCCTGGACTCACCACCTCACATTGTAGTGGTATCTGAGCTCTCTGTCCTAGTAGCTTCTCCAGCCTCTCTGGCTCAGCAGCTTCTCTCTCCTTGCCCAGCACACTCACTGGTCTCTGTAGCCTCACATAGTAACTACCTCCTACCAGGGGTGGGCAAACTTTTTGACTCGAGGGCCACAATGGGTTCTTAAACTGGACCGGAGGGCCGGAACAAAAGCATGGATGGAGTGTTTGTGTGAACTAATATAAATTCAAAGTAAACATCCTTACATAAAAGGGTACGGTCTTTTTTTTCAATGGTTTCATTCATTTCAAACGGGCCGGATCCGGCCAGCGCCGTAGTTTGCCCACGGCTGTTAGCCTCTCTCTCAGCACACTGGCTGGTTAACATGGTAGCTTTATCTGAGCTCTCTATGAGATCTTGGCCTTTCATCGTAGCAATACCAGCTCTCAGCACCATCTGAGCTCTCAAGCCTTTTCCCTCCTGCTGGATGGTCTCTGTAGCCTTACATCTCTGTATAACACACTCCAGCACACTTCTTCACACTCCAGCAGACTAGCTGGTCAGTAACTTATGTATTATTCCAGAGACAAAGAAGGTTTCATGCCAATAGCTACATCAATTATTTGGCCATAGAAGGGCACATATGCACAGTATACTGTGAGATTGTTGTGCATGTGTCCTTGCACCTGCTTATGGAATCTTAGCCTAGGCACAGAGTGACCTTGGACATTCGGTGTATTGACAACAGGACCTCTGTGCTTTAATTGGCCTTGACTATCAGGCGTCTCTGGAGTGGTTCCCACACCAGGGTTGCAGGCTCAATCCCCAGTGGGGAGCACTCAGGAGGCAGCCAATCAATGATTCTCTATCATAATTGATGTTTCTATCTCTCTCTCCATCTCCTTTCCTCTCTCTAAAATCAATAAAAAATATATTTTTAAAGGAAAAAAGAAAGAAGGAAGGGAGGGAAAAAGGAAGGAAGGAAGGAAGCAAGGAAGGAAGGAAGGAAGGAAGGAAGGAAGGGAGGGAGGGAGGGAGGAAGGAAGGAAGGAAGGAAGGAAGGAAGGAAGGAAATGTCCTTCAAGTAAATAAATGATTGTTCCTTCTATTTTAACTTCATCCCATATTCTTTTTTCTAACCATTTAAAAATGTGATATTGATTTTATTTAAAGTCACCTCATCATTTTGATTATTTAGACAAAATGTGTCCCCCAAAGTGAGGCAGAATTCCTTAGAAATGCAGAAAATATTGAACTACCACATTCTTACTTCTGGGCACTCTACTTCTATTAATGTTGCATAAGGTCATATTAGCCTCGTAGTCATACATATCACATTGTTAATTACAATCAAGGAAACCTAGCTCGTTTTCATATAGGATTCTATAAAACTACATCTTTCATCTCTATTCTTGCCAGAGGTTGTTGGATACAATTATTGTATTTTACATTTATTTCTGTGACACATTTGAAATATTAGATTTCATTCAATTTAATGCTTACCTATTAAATATTTGAGAAGCTGATTGCTATGTTCATGCTGTTCATATTCCTCCCTTTAAAAGGATTTATTTACCCTTACTATAGGATTTATAGGTTAATTCAAATCAGATAGAAATGCAACTTTGTAAATAAATCCTAATTATTATTTTTTTTTCATCTTATAACCACTAATAGTGAAATTAATAAGTAGTTATTTAGATAACACCTTCTCATTTGCCATTATAGGAGAGAGAATGATTAAGCTTAACCTCGTAGAATTAGCCATAAAACAAGGGATTTTATTTCTTCTTCCTGAGGACCAAATAGAAGAAGGAGGAGGAAGAAAAGGAGAGGAAAAAGGATTACACTGTTGGAGAAAACCTTTATTACTCAAAACTTGCAGGATATATGTGCCTTGGGGCTGCTGAGGGGAAAAAGAGGGTTGTAGATGACATCACCTATGACTATTTCGTTTAATCCCTGCTACAACCCCTGAGGAACACACACAATTGGGGATGACTAGACTTTGTCACATTCTAAAGCTGCTTGAGTAATTTGTTAAACCGCAGGAGTTATAGCTGGAGAGTAAGTGCAATAAAACGGGAGATCATTTTCTGTATGTCCCTAGAAAGAAAGGGAGTCACATCCCTTAGAAACCTCAAGAAGATTTCTGGAAATGTTTCTCGTGCCTTGCAATAATATGGTTGGGCACTGAAGCTTGTCTTATGAAAATCATCTCTCTGGCTTATTATAAGTTTACTAGAGGCCCAGTGCATGACATTCATGCCTGGGGGCGGGGAGGTCCCTCAGCCCAGGCTGCATCCTCTCCAATCTGGGACCCCTCGGGGGATGTCTGACTGCCTCTAGCAATCCAGGACCGCTGGCTCCTAACCATTCGCCTGCCTGTCTGTCTGATCACCCCTAACCCCTCTGCCTGCCTGCCTGATCACCCCAAACCACCTCTGCCTGCCGGCCTAACTGCTCCCCTACCAGCCTGATCGCCCCTAACCACTTCTGCCTCGCCCCACACTTGGTACCCAGGCTTCCCTCCCTCTGGCCAGCTGTAGGCACCCAAGACACGGGCCACTTCACCCAGGCTGGCCGCAGCCACAGGGGACTGTGGGTGGGTAGCTTCGTCCAGGCTGGCTCCTGGGACCATGGGGCATGCGGCTTGTCCCTTTCCTGGGCTGCTGGCACCCTAGACCACAGGGTGGGTGGTTTGTCCCTCTCCCGAGCCACAGCCTGACTGGTCCTCATTCCTCTCTCACAAGCTCATTTGTGCTTGGCTGGTTCCCATTCCTCTCTCCCAAGTGTTGAGTGTTTGAGCCTTTATGGCGTGAGGGTGTGAGGGTGTGAGGGTATGATGACCATTTGCATATTAGCTCTTTATTATATAGGATAAAATGTCTGACTAGAAATATCTTATCAACTTCAATCACCAAAATTCCCTGCAGGCAAGGGCCAGAGTGGAGATACTGAACCTGCTTGGACCCAGAGCCTCCTCTAGCCAAAGACACAAGAAACACAAGTAGCAAAAACAACTAGTTTAAGAATTACATTTTAGAAGAGAAACTAAGATGGCGGCATAGGTAAACACTGGGAAATTGCTGCCTCCCACAACAACTTCAAAAATACAATGAAAAGACAAAACGGACATCATCCAGAACTACAGGAAGGCTGGCTGAGTGGAAATTCTACAACTAGAAGAAAAGAGAAAAGCACACAGAGACTCAGAGGAGCTGCGGAAGTGACGTGCAAAGGTACGGAGGCTCGAGAGTGCACGGAAAGGAGCTGGTACCTGAGGACGCGGCTGTCGTTTTGAATCAGGAGGGAGTCACAAGCTCCAGACTGCTCTGAACTCCAGTTCCGGGAAGTCTCTGGGGACCCACGACTCATACGGGGAGAAACTGGACTGTCTGGCAGCAGGCAGAACTCTGAACTTGAGGGCGGCTTTCCCTCAGAGGTGCTTGCAGCAATTATCAGGACACTGAGACGCATGGCCCCTTAGGGCAGGGCTGAGGATCAGCCATAGCTGCTTGCTCCGCCCTTTGATTCCCTGAGACCCCACTCCACCCAGGCTGCGGCAGAGACTTTTGCATATGAATGCCCTGGCCCTTTGCAACCTGAAAATTACCTAACAAATTGCAGCTGGGCCAGACAGACCCAGAACTTCCAAGAGAAGGCCCAAGGCCCCACAGCAGCTTGCATTGCTTCACAGCTGGGCCTCACCAGGGCACCTCCAAACTCCAAAAAAGGAAGGGGAATCTGCAGTTCTCTTCGTAGCTCCTGCTGGGTAACCTCAGGCAGAGGCTAAATTAGCAAGCTCCTTAGATCCAAGAACCAGTGGTCAGAGGGGGACCATCCAGACTATAACTCCTCAGATCCATAAGGGACACACTCAGGGCGCAGACTCAGTGAGCACCAAAGCCCCACTGAAGCAAGTCTTGCCCCAGAAGGGTGTCTTCAGCACAGAAGTTCTCCCAATGCAGACACAGCTGATTCTCACAGCCAATTGGCCTGGAGGTCAATTTCTCCCAGTGATCCTACAACAATCAAGGCATAACTACAACAAGACTGTGCACAAAGCCCACAAGGGGGTGCACCAAGAGTGTCCACCTCAGGTAACTGGGGAGGCTGAGCCACTGGGCCCTACAGGACACCTAGCACACAAAACCACTCTACCAACACAGGGAAGCAAAAAAATGTGGAGACAAAGAAACAGGTCACAAATGACAGAAATGGAGGAAACCAAACGACTGGATATAGAGTTCAAAACCACGTTTATAAGGTTTTACAAGAATTTTATCGAAACCACTGATAAATTTAGTGAGCCCCTGGAGGATATGAAAAAAGACCAACTAGAAATTAAGCATACACTGACTGAATTAAAGAATAATATACAGAGATCCAACAGCAGACAAGAGGATCCCAAGAATCAAGTCAAAGATTTGAAATACAAAGAAACAAAAAATACCCAACCGAAAAAGAAAACAGAAAAAAGATTCCAAAAATATGAAGATAGTGTAAGGATCCTCTGGGACAACTTCAAGTGTACCAACATCAGAATTATAGGGTTACCAGAAGAAGAGAGAGGGAAAGATATTGAAAACCTATTTGAAGAAATAATGACAGAAAACTTCCCCTACCTGGTGAAAGAAATAGACTTACAAGTCCAGAAAGCACAGAGAACCCCAAACAAAAGGAATCCAAAGAGGACCACACCAAGACACATCATAATTAAAATGCCAAGAGCAAAAGACAAAGAGAGAATCTTAAAAGCAGAAAGAGAAAGACAGTCAGTTACCTACAAGGGAGTACCCATATGACTGTCAGCTGATTTCTCAACAGAAACCATGCAGGCCAGAAGAGAGTGGCAAGAAATATTCAAAGTGATGAATAGCAAGAACCTACAACCAAGATTACTTTATCCAGCAAAGCTATCATTCAGAATAGAAGGTCAGATAAAGAGCTTCACAGGTAAGAAAAAGCTAAAGGAGTTCATCACCACCAAACCAGCATTATATGAAATGCTGAAAGGTATTCTTTAAGAAGAGGAAGAAGAAAAAGGAACTCTTACCATTTGCCACAGCATGCTGAAACTGGAGAGCGGATAAATACCGCATGATCTCACTCATTTGTGGAATATAATGAACAACATAAACTGATGAACAAGGACTGATCCAGAGATGGAGAGGCATTGATTGGACTGTCGGGCCTTGGAGGAAGGTAGGGGAGGGTGGGGGTAAGGGGGAAAGATCAACCAAAGGACTTATATGCAAACATATAGGCCTAACCAATGGACACGAACAACGGGGGGGTGAGGGCATGAGCAGGGAGGGGAGGGGTAGGGGGCAACGTGGGGATAAGGACACATATGTAATATCTTAATCAATAAAAAATATATTAAAAAAAAAGAATTATATTTTACCTGATCCATAGTTGCCAGCTGTCAAGGGGCAAGAGCCAGAGAGGAATAAAGTGGGAGGGGGTTCCTGCATCAATGTTTTAGGTGCTGCCTTCAAGCTTTACCAGGGAAAATAACTTTTTTGAATTTCACCCTTAATGATAAGATAGGATGTTGGAGAGACATAACCTTGGGACATAGAGAGTGAAGCATTGTCAGTATTAAAATAAGAGATTTAAAAACTCCAGAAAATTAAGGATACATTTTACTAAACATCTCCTAAGTCTCCTTAATATCCTGTCCTAATTCTTATTTGAACTATGTTTATGAAACTTGGAAATGAAAAGGCAAATATTTGGGCATCATTTCATTTGGAGATGAAGATCACCTCTGATTTAAAATTAAATTGGAGAGAGCACTAACCATAGATGTTTCCATTTAATACTGGTATTTTAAATACATATTTGCCTTTCAGTATAACTGGATATATGGGAGGGGACAATTAAATACCTTATGGAATTGCACTTGTATAAAATATGTAGGAAGTCCATATTAGAGAACTCTTTTGGTAGGTTAGAAATGGTCGTCTGGTTAATAAAATCATGGACTTTTAGCCCTGTGCCTTTGATAGATGCTAAAGAGATGTAATGTTAGACTTTTTTCATCTTATTTTTAGATGAGATAAATAAAAATATTTCACTCAGAGATGAAATAAGGGGAGAGAGAGAGAAGTTACACAGCATGTCATATTTGCAAGTCATGAAAAATAAAGAATTTAAATACCCAGCTTCCTCCCAGTACACAAAATCACCTCAGTTTTTCTGGTAGTTGCACATTAGAAAGGGGTAACAGAGAGATAATGCCGGGAGCCGGTCCATGCTTGCTGTTTCAAGGGACCTGGCATATATGGCATACTGTTCTTAATATGTTTGCTCACCTTCTTGGCACTATGTGTTTTAACCAAGGTCACCTCTCTGAGAAAGGTTGTTTCCCCAGGTAGGGATTTTCCCCTGAAGTTAGGGAGGGAATAAAACCTCTTAACTAAGTGCCAGGCGGGTAATTAATCACTTTAACTATGAACAATCATGCTTAAGCTACATAATCTTTACTCCCTGGAATGGAGATAAAAAACGCCCTAACCTTTGGAATAGAGATTGATAGGATTGAATCAACTGGTATAAATACAGATGTAACAAGACAGTGAGAGAAAGAACTTAGAATACAGAACCTAGTCACAGAACCTAGACACAGAACCTACACAGAACCTAGAGACAGAAGAATTTCGCTGGAGAGAACATGGCAAAAGATCCTGGACTGAACCTGACTACAGAAATTGGCAAAAGAACCTGACTAGAACCTGGTGACTGAACATGGCTGGAGAACCTGGACAGAACCTGGCTGGAGAACCTAGTGAGGGAACATGGACACAGAACCTGGCTGGAGATCCTAACCAGAACTTCGCTGGAGATCCAGACCAGAACTTGGCTGGAGATCCTGGCTAGAGATCCTGGCTAGGCTGCTGATCAACTGAACGCTGTCTCCGTGTCATTCCTTCTTCGCCGACTCCGTCCACACCTTTGGGGACCCCTGGACCTGTTGGGGTTGGACCCCAGCAAGATAATATAAAAACTGATCCTAATTAATAACTGTGGATGAAAAGAGGCCACACACTAAACCTGCCAAGCTTGGGGGAGACCTGTGTGGCAGCCTTCTAACTCAGTAACTCAACTAACCACAAAGGATGGTCTGCAATTACTTTGAACTGAAAGCAGCTTATAGTTGTAGTCATGTCTTAGGTTAGAGGCCTCCCTGACAAAAGTCAATCTTTTCCTTAATTGAGCCTTCCTATTGTCTTTTTGCATCAAGGGTAACATATCTTTGGAATGTCAAAGTAATTTCCCTTTTTCCAGGCCCCTCAAAGCACTGGTAGGGCACCAGAGGGGAGAACACACATCCCCTCATTGTTATTGTGATTGTGTTCATTGTTGACTGTTCACTCTCCTGCACCTGCCTCTGTAAAAGAAGTGTGCATCTATCATGTTGCTTTTTATCTAATCCCAGAGGTCCCTTCCCACCCCCACTTTACTTTCTCCAATCTCTCTAATCTACCACCAGTGGATTTCATGTAACCCACTTATATCTTCTCTTTTGAATGTAATGTATAAAATAAGATGCAAAACTGACATTTTCTCAAAGCATTTTCTCAATTGCTTTTCAGCAATTGTCATCAGTTTGGTTCAAATAAACTCATAAGAATTCTCTACAGGTTTAAACGTTTCTTACATTGACACAACCTGTAATTGATAGAAATGGACTATTTGCTTTGATGTCTGAAGGAAAATGTTATATTCTTTAGTGATGAAAGAAGGTAGAAGGAAACTAGGCTGATAAAAAAAGAGACCACTGGAAAAATTTGAAAAGAAATATATTAAAGAAAAATTTCTACATCAATTATTTTTTTTTCTTTTTAGATTTATGTGGATAGCTCTAACAAGTGCTATTTTTGTAACCAGACCAGAAGAAATTTGTCTGTAAGCCTTACCTTTTAACCTCTTCCTGTGGAGCCAAGCAATAATAAATTAATATTAAACATTAATTTCCTGTGGTGCTCTCCAGGTAATAATCTTTAAAATTATCATTTATTTCATCAGATAATGAAACATTTAAAAAGTTTCTCTTTCAATTTTTGAAGCTTCAGTCTGTAATATAAAACTGGTGATTAAAAATTTTTCATCCCTCAGATTTCTCCCCATAAACATTGGATTTATCCCAATTGGTTTTTATCAATCAGATACAAGTGAAATGCTCAAGAATAAAAAGAAATATCTCTACCACGTGAGTACACAAGAATTGGGTCTAATATGAGGCATAACCCATCCTAATATATAAAGAGCCAGGGTCCGTCACAACCTAAACGTCCAGATGGATGCCCGAACACCAGGCTAGGGTCCCAGCCGGTGCTGCGGGAGTCAGTCCTGGGTCCCATGGGACAGCAGCAGGAGGGAGCTGTGGGAACAAAGCCATGATGCCATCGGACTGGCCTCTTGGTCCCTCCCGCCGCCCGCAGGCCCGGGGAACCAGAGCCATGCTGCAAGGGGATTGGACCCTACCCGAGGGGTCCCCAATTGTGAGAGCATGAGGCTGAGCTGAGAGACACCCCCCACCCCCGACCCGAGTGCACGAATTTTTGTGCACTGGGCCTCTAGTTACTAATAATATTTTTTATTACATTTGAATGTATGGGGAGGGGGGGGGGGCATTTTCCTGTACCATCTTAGGTTCTATGGGGTTTGCAAATTAAATGGACAAAAGGTTAACCGGAGAAAACAAACAAACAAAACATAGTGTACTTGCACATGCAGCACATACACAAAGGATAACTCAGTGATGAGTCACTCCAAGAAGTAGTTAAAGTTTGGGGCTTATATACCATCTTAACAAAGGGTGATGAATTTGTGAAGCAACAAAACAAAGGAAAAGGCGTTTGGGCTCCTAGGGGCTATAAATTGTGGAAAAGTAAATGCAGGGTGGGGCAAAAGGAGGTTTATAGTTGTGAGTACATGAAACACAGAGTTTATTCTTATATTATTATTTATTTATTGTTTCATTACTTCCCATATGAAAAACTGAAACCTCCTTTGCCCCACCCTGCCTATGGGGGAAACAAATGAAAGAAGGGTTACTTTAGTAAGGTTTGCTTGTGCAGACCTATCTTGGTGCCAACTTGGCTGTTTTCCTCCTCCTGGTATGGGCAAAGGAAGGAGAAACCCTTCACAAAGGAAAATTTATGTTCTGGTTTTAGTCAGATAGCAGAGGGACAAAGAGCTTTTCCTAGAATTGCTGCTTCTTAATTGCCTTCAGTTCAAAATAATTTTTATGCAAAAGTTGCATATTTTGGGATAGCATATTCCAACTATTAGCTTACCTATTTTCCATATCTAAGAACTCTGTCTATAATATAGCATATTAGTTATTATAAAACTATCTGATAGTTTAATTAATAACTATAATAAATTCTATGCAACTAGAGTTAATGTTTGAATATAAAGAAAATAATTATACTTTCTTAGAATAGACTTGTTTGCAAAAGAGGATTAATAAATGCTATAGAGCACCAAATCTAGGAAGTACTGCAAAAAACTGTATATAATTAAAGCCTATCCTCCACAATTACACTTGAAATATCTGCTAATGATACAAAGGACAACTCAGAAGCCTCTAGAATGGATTCCAGTTATCAGGCTGGAGCAGGTGGTTTCTAGCATTATATTCTGTGCCATGGCATTTGACCCAACAACATTGAAGCTATGAAGTGATGAATCATGACTCTGAGGCTAAGCAGACAATTAAGAACCCAATAATGCAACTCAGCCTGGAACACATGTGAAAGGGTTTGGTTGAATTTTGGAGATGACTTATTTAGACCACATTTATCGGCCGTTCTCTTTGAATGATAGAAGTAAGCAGAATGGGACAGAATGTATAGAAAGAGTAAAAGAGATAATAATATATGTCTACATTTACCTACATCTATATGGAAAAGAGACAGGTATTTGCATTCTTTGTATCACCACTGGCTCATGGCCATCCCAGCACAAATATGGTCTCCTTATTGCTACATTGATGTCTACTTCATCTTACAACCAATAACCATTAAAAAAAAAGGAGAGTGTTCTTCTAAACTTCAGGTCCCAACAATCTAGCTCCCATTATCTAGACCACATATCCTTCTTCTTCAATAAAACAAACCAGTTGGTCATATTATATAACAATAATATGAGAATTATAATACTTTATAACATTTTTAAGTTCTTCATTCTTTTATTCTCTTATAACCACTTTGAAGTAAACAGTGTGTGCATAATTCCTTCACTCATTTACTTACTAAGTCCCTAGTATGTGTCAGACACTGTTTGAGGGTAACACATATCTATCATACATGGTTCCTACCTTCAAGGAGTTAATGTTCTAGTTGGGAAGTTACACAATAGGTCATCATGTTAGGATGACACTTAAAGAGTTGCCTTTGCTTCTCCACAAACTACATTCCTTTGAGAGGAGGTATCTGCTCTTTTTTGGGTCTTTACAATACAAAGTCAGAGAGAAAGAGGAGGCATAAAAGAGGAGTGCTTCTTTAAACACAACAATGCACAAAGACTGAACCACGGGTCCCCCATTTCAAGTAGGATATACAAATAACAGTAATAGGCAGTGGTATTGCAGAGAGATAGATAAGGAGTATGAATTTCCAGAGAAAATAATATTGCAGCTATGAGGTATGAGGAGGTTTGTGGTAGAATACAGAAAAATGATGTAGGAAAGTGAGAATGTGAAAGCTTGATATATAAAATAGCATTTGGCCAGTCTTTGAACAATGTGTGGCAACGCGTTGACACAATACTGTTGTGCTCCAAATAGTTATAATACTTGGGTCTAGAATCAAGGGGTAGGTGTAGAATTAGGCCTCTTGCATTACTCCCAGAGACCCACTTCAAAATATGTCTTTCCCATCCCTACAAATTTAGTCTCTGCTACATTAGAAGTCCTTATTTCCCAGGAGAGAAACACTTCCACCACTGGGTATCATAACATTTTTACTGAAACCGAAGCTATGACAGCTGCATGTTCATTTGGAGCATCATGCGTCCAAATGACCATGCAGACTATCCCACAAAGAAAACAGTTCCCATGCTGGTGAGGGGGAAAGTTAACTGATTCATAGCTAGGTTGCCTGCTACGGGAGTATGTCTGGAACTCAGAGATATTGAAACTTCTCCTGGAGCTTCCATGCCTAACAAGAGTGAAAGGAATAGCTGATCTTCCACAGCTTGACAAAAGCAAAAACAGCCTCATGCTCAGACTGCTCAGGAATAAAGATCTAAGTCAGCTCACCTAGAATATGAAGACTTAATAGAGCATTTCTCAGCAACCAAGCATTGATAAGAAAAAGGCAACAAAGTCTTAGACTCCTCGGGGGAAGATTTCCATCATCCGACTCGACAAATACCTAGAGCAGCTATCGTGCTGGACAGAGGCAAGGGCAACCTAGAATGGGCGGTAGAGGATGGAGGTAACAGACATTACTTACGCCCTTAGGAAAAGCTGCAGCAGTAGCCCTAATTACCGAGTCTTATTAAGAGAGTGCGGTTGGTCACCACATTGGAGAGTAATTGAATTACATGTAAGTCTGAGTGGTGTAGAGATGGGTTGTAGCAGGTGCTCTGGCTGGCCTGAAACATCCTCTTCCCTCCTTCCCACTTGCAGCTGCAGTGGAGGTAGACACTTTTGTGTGTGCTGACAGCACCCCCTCAAGGATGAGCTGCCCATTTGCTGCATTCCTGACTCATTTTCACTGAAGATGCAGAAGCCCACTCAGCTCACATGCAGGCATTGCCCAGCAGTTCAGGGGACTTGGTCTTTGAAGGGTTGACATCAAATACATAAATACCCTCGCCCCCTTTGTATGGACACTGGCGATACTCTATATCAGCGGTTCTCAACCTGTGGGTCGCAACCCCTTTGGGGGTCGAACGACCCTTTCCCAGGGGTCGCCTAAGACCATCGGAAAACACATATATAATTACATGTTGGTTCTGTGGTTAATCACTATGCTTTAATTATGTTCAATTTGTAACAATGAAATTGGGGGTCACCACAACATGAGGAACTGTATTAAAGGGTCGCGGCATTAGGAAGGTTGAGAACCACTGCTCTATGTATTTATCAGAGGGCCTGGCTGAGTTGAGCCCCTGTTGCCTACAGGTGTGATCTCAAGAATATGCCTCTTATTGGCTTTTTAGTTTTTGTTTTTTTACTTCATGTCACATTTTTCCTGTTCCCCCTAGCTTTCTGGAATGGACTTCCAAATAAAGTACCTGTACCAAAATTTGCATCTTGTATTATGTTTATGGGAGAACTCAAACTAATAATGATGTACCGTGGAAAAATAAGAATCTGTATGTATAATGGATTACACATAACAATGAACTCAGGTGTCTAGAAAGCCAAAATAGGACAAAGAATAGAAAAGTACAATTATGTAGCAGTAATAAAAGAGTTACATTACATAGTTGGATAGTGAGAAATTTTAGTGTTGGGGGAACAGTCCACCTGTCATTTGTGTTAAGATGCCTATTATTAACTGTCCTATATTATTGTGCTTCACATACCAAATTAAAATGGATTGAAAACAACTGTATGAGTCACTTATCTCCTCATGTTGTTTTTTTAAAATATAGCATTTATTGTTTGTTTTCCTATACATAGAGTGCTATATATTTATCATAGAAAATTTGGATATTACAAAAATATATAGGAATACTACTTGTAAGCCTACCATCCAAGAATTTCTATCAGGTAGTATAAAACAAGTTTAAAGTTTTATGATATATATATATATATATATATATATATATATATATATATATATATTTAAATCCTGTAAATATAAATCTATGACTGCATTTATGCCATGTATCTAGAAAGTAAAAAGTCCACATTTCAGATTCTGTGAATACAATGCTCAAATAAACTAGTCCCCTAACTTTTTACTCCTTGTCCAATGTCTCTTCAAAACCTACCAACTGTCATAAACTTGATAATAATATTTCAGCACATGAATATGCCATAGTTTGTTGACTTACTCTTAGGCACTTGGGGATTTAAAAAAATTTAATAAATAATAATTGCTAAATGGGCAAATCTATGAGACTAATAGGTGAAAAGTTAGAAACACTTTTTGTTGTTAACAATAATGGTGATTGCTTTTCTGAAGGCTAAATCAATCACCTTTTTACCTGATAGCAGTCAATGAACCCTGTGCCCCTCATCAACACTAGGCTTTGTTTTATTTTTATTAATCAGTGATAATCCTGGATCATCATGGGAATCAAGTTAAGAAGATATTGCAGTCAAGTAATTTTAATAGTGAACTACTGGACCTTCACAGGTGCCTGATGGTAAGAGCAAACCTGAACACCTGATGAGACCATCGCATAATAGTACTATATAGATTTGGACTAATCAATAGGGTATACATCTGATTCATAATTACTGACCCACTTGTGCATTCATATTTTTGGTTTTACAACACAAATCTATTTTTAAAATGTGACCCTTAGAGGTATTATATTTAAGAACAACTGAAACTATAACTTAGAAATATCCAGATTACCCTCAATGCTGTTTAGCCCACTAAGTCAAACCCCAGTCTTCCCTCATGAGTAATGCTGTCCTCATTAATTTGTTTTCTGCCAGATGGGTTGCTAATTTAAAATCCCTGAAGTGATAGGTGTTTTATTATAGTCAACCCACTTGGCAGGGAAAAGTAAGACTGCAGCCTTTCACACCTTTGCTAAAGTTAATGAGTTCATATCAAGTTTATGAAACTCATTTTGCTTATTCAGACTTGCAGAATTGGATCCAGGGAGGACGAACATGGACTTTAAGTTCCAGGAATACTTTGGTGAAGTCCACCCAGAAAAAGTTATATAATCAAGAGAAAAAAATAAAATGTTCTTTTCCATTAACATTATCAATATCTTTAGTCAAGGCTTTATTAATTTACAACCAGTCCTTTGCCAAAAGTTGTTAGTTGGTTTTCTGCTTTTAATCTTTTGCTTCTCCAAACCACTCTTCATCTGATATCACAGCAATATCTGCCCAAATGTCTTCAATATTATGCAACAGATAATTATTTAAAGTCCAATGTCCTTGTCCTGTCATTCAAGTCATGAATGCAATAAACTTACCTTTCTCGCATTCTTCTGTGCAAAACCCTCACTTTTGCCAAGACAGTCATGTTCATTTTGGTCAGTTCAATCCCTTTGGTCTCACGTTATCTACTTCTATTTTATTTATCATCCAAAGCCCAGTTCAAGTCCACCTCTTCTATTAAGCCTCCTTTATCTCTTCCTTTAGGAGTTACCTACACCTCTTCTGAGCTCTTACAGAACTTGTTTTCCGTACTGCCCATGAGTAACAACTTGCATATTGTCTTTTATTGCTCTTAGTTATATTTATACATGATCACTGCAGATTACAAGTTATGGGAATGCAGGAAACTTGGCTTAAAAATTGTTTACATTCTTTTTTTTTAATATATTTTATTGATTTTTTACAGAGAGGAAGGAAGAGGGATAGAGAGTTAGAAACATCGATGAGAGAGAAACATGGATCAGCTGCCTCCTGCACACCCCCTACTGGGGATGTGCCCGCAACCAAGGTACATGCCCTTGACTGGAATCAAACCCGGGACCCTTGAGTCCGCAGGCCGACGCTCTATTCACTGAGCCAAACTGGTTACGGTTACATTCTTTTTTTAATTTTTTTTTTTTGAGAGGACATTTGTTAAAGCTGGGGACAATGAAACAAGGAAGGGGTTAGGACAGAGGAAGCAACAGGAGAGAGCCCAGGTAAGGTTGCTTTGGCTCACTGGAAAGTCAGAGAAAAGGGCAACTTGGGGACAGGTTCAGGGGGTTGGCCTGGGATGAGCTGCTGCTGCCCATTGCTCCCCTGGTTTCAAGCCTCATGGGGACCCTTAGAATTGAGAAGAGGCAGCTTGTGGGAGAAGAAGAGAGGGAAGAGAAAGGCCTGCCAGTGCCCCTGGGAGGGAGAGCACACCTACATTCTTTACTGTATTTAGGAGAGAACCATGCTAAAAGTGGGTGACAAATGATTATTTATTTATTAACTCCAAATGTATTTTCTAGGTAATGCTAATGAAAATGTAATGACTCGTAATTATACAGTACAATTATTTGCTTACCAAGAAACATTTCACTAAAAATTAGATAATGTACTTTCCTGTTAGCACTGCTAAGGTGCACAAATTCATTTTCTAAACTTGCACCCCTATGTTCACTGCAGCGTTATTTACTATAGCCAAGGTTTGGAAGCAGCTCAAGTGTCCAACAGTAGATGAATGAATAAAAGAAGCTGTAGTACATTTACACAATGGAATACTTCTCGGCCATAAAAAAGATGGAAATCTTTGCAACAGCATGGGTGGACCTGGAGAGTATTATGCTAAGTGATAAGCCAGACAGAGAAAGACAAATATCATATCATTCACTTATATGTGGAATCTAATGAACAAAATAAACTAACATACAAAATAGAAACAGACTCATAGATACAGAAAACAGACTGACAGTTGCCAGAAGGCTGGAAGGTGAAGGGATTAAGCAAAGAAAAAAAAAACACTCATTGACTGATAACATTGACACAGACAACAGGGGGAGGTAAGAGAGGGTAAAGAGGGGATACTAGTAAATGGTGAGGCAAGGAGACTTGACTTCAGGTGATGAACACACAGTACAATATACAGATGATGTTAACCTATATAATTTTATTAACCAACTAGGGGCCCAGTGCATGAATTCATGCACCTTGAAAGGAACTGTGGGCCACGCTCCCTCCTGGCCCCACCCGCCATGGCCCCTGGCCCCCTGTCTGCCAGCAGCTCTGCTCCTGCTATTGCCACTCCCACACGCTGACAGTGCCAGCCATGCTTTCACCCACTGACTGTAAGGAGCTATTGAGGCCAGCACAAGCAGCAGGTGCAAGTGGGGCTGGTGCCATCAGTGGGTGTGAGCAGTGGCTGCTGCCCTGATCACCCCTCAGGAGCAGGGGGAGGTGGAGAAGCCCTCAGGAGTGATCGAGGCTGGCAGCTGCTGCTCACACCCACTGACGGCACTGAGCGATTGGGACCAGCACCGGACGCCAGCAGCGGTTGTGAGCAGGGCCAGCACTGGCAGAAGGTGTGAGCGCCGGGCGGGACCACAGTACACAGGACCAAAAAATTTTCAATAACCACCAGAGACTCACTCTGATGACAGCAACCAGTGCCCTACATTGGTCTGGCGCCCCCACTCACCAGCTCCAGCATCCCATTGCAGCCAATGTCCGCCATGTTCCACACTCTGCTGCCTGCTGCCCACGCCCACCATGTTCCATATGCCCCCTGGTGGTCAATGCACGTCATAGCGACCGGTTGTTAGGTTGTTCCACCATTCGGTCTATTTGCATATTAGCCTTTTATTACATAGGATGTCACCCCAATAAATTCAATAAAAAGAAAAAAAGAAAAAAGAAGAACTTGCTCACACATGTTATTTAGTGCTTTCCTATGAATGGCAAATTATTCTCAGAAATTGGGAAAAATTGTCTTTGGACAGATTGATACATTTTATCTTAAATGTATGATCAGACTGCAGTTTACAAAGTTCTTCCATTTTTCTCCAAGTCAAGTTCTTAAGCTGAGAAGATGCAAAGAAAGGAGGTCAGGGGATAGTTAATGTTTGGTTTTCTGCTGTGGCTCCTCTAGTTTTCAAGACTTGAGATCCACAAATATCTTTCCTTACTCTCAGCACCAAGTGGCCATGGGCACATTTCAAGATTTCCTTTTGAAACATAGTTTTTCAAACGATTATGTTTTATTTTAAAGTTAAGATTCATCATTAGAAGTCAAAACATTTTCTGAAGAACACTTGTTTAACGAGTTCATGTGATAAAAATATGTGTGCTAAGCGGACAGGCTCCTGCAGTCATTATTCATCTTCAAAATGCTCAGCAACATCTACAATTTACCTTTCAACTTAAATACTCTGTTCAGAATTCCTCTGCTAAACCACCAGGTTTTTGTATGCAACCAGAGAGTTATGGGCAATCTTCCAGGTTTTACAGGGTTTTTAAAGCATTCATCACTGAACTATTGTTGGTTAATAAAATTGGCCATTTTATACCATCATCCACAATTTTTTAAATTTCTATTTCTAAGAATTTTTGGACAACAACATCTGCCTGTGAAGGAAGCAATGTGTTGTGACATTTTTTATAAGAGGTGAAATGTTTCATGAAGCCAATCATTGAAAGGGCCCTATCACGACAGATACCAAACTTCTTCAAATACAAAACTTTTCTTTAAAAACTCTATCTTATTTTTCCTTTTTTTATGCAGTTCTTTGTATCACCAGAAAGGGACGGGGCCCAGAGCAAGTCTGTGTTGGGCCAGCCTGTAGTGTGTGGGTTCTTAACTTCATGCAGAAAGGATGTCACAACATGAGCCCAGGTGATTTTGAGAGCACATTTATTAAAGCTGGAGACAGTGAAACAAAGAAAGGGTTATGATAGAAGAAGCAACAGGAGAGAGCCTAGGCAGTGTTCTGTTTTTGGATCCCTAAAAATGTTATAGGAAAGAAGTGAGCCACACTGGGCTTCATGGACTCACTGAGAAATAAACGTCACAGTGACAAAAGTGAGTCAAGGTGGGGCTGCTGTTAGCTCACTGAAAAGTTAAGGAAATGAGAGCCTTGGAGATAGGTTTAGCAGGTTAGCTGAGATGAGCTGTCACTACCTGCTGATCCCTTGGTTGCAAGTCTCCCTGGGACCCTTATAGTTTAAGAGAAAGAGAGTGGAGATACACACCCTGAGAAAGAAAGGGGGAAGAAAGGAGTGGGCATGCTCCAAAAGGAGTTGGCTTCCTTTATCTTGCTGGGTTTTATCTGTTTTCTAAAGGCAGGAATTTTAGGGGAGGTCACAGAGAAGGATCTCAATAGAATATCCACCAGCTTTCTAGGTATGTCCTTTCAGGGTCTTGGTTTCCACTGATTGGTCAGTGCTAGGGGAGGTTTCATTAGGCATTGCATTTAATCCTGATAGCCATGGTGTCACTCTGTCTGGTTTTGTTGCTTTTCTGAACCTGGAGCTGAAACATAACTGAGGCCTAAATATCATTTCTAGTTTGACCAAATCTCTGTATCTGTGGTCAACAGACTCAAGGCTTTGTTCCTAAGATTATTTGATGTGGGTCAGAACTTCACTGTCCTGAGGGCCTAATGCTTAAGGGAGTGGTCATGGAAGGGCTTTTATGGGAGTCATCTGAGGCTACTCTTTGGCCCCTTTTTCCTTCTCTAAAGGGGTCTAAAACAACATGATAGAGATATACCCAGGGAGGAAAAGTCAAGGGTAGGTCCAAACCACATGACCAGTGATATGAAAAGTCAGGGGGTCTAAACCATATGACCAGGGATATCAGGAAAAGGGCGAGGTCCTTGTTTCCCCAGTTTTGCTTATTGCTAGGCACTTGAGGCTTTCTGCTCTGCTGACATCTTTTACCTTGCCTATTGTCCTTACTCTGCTCATACCCATCAAACTGCCTACCACATTTGCAGCAGAAAAGTGTTCTTGAATTTCAACATCATTTACAAATCCTACAAATGCTATGGCATGACATTTATTGGTGAAATCTTTTGACTCATCAACCTCTAGGGAGAAGCTGTTGTTTTTCAGTTTATTACATCCAACCTATTCAGCATGATGTGACATACCATCAATACATCAACCTATTTACTATTTGAAAGTGGGACCTTTTCATTTGATCATACTGCATCATAGTATTTTGCTCACACAAATTTTACATGCAGCAGTATTAGTCTTTTTCTGGGCAATAAGTTTTGTTGCTACTAAGTTAATTGCTTCCCAGGCTTTCAAAACTAGGGATTTAATTCTGGTTGTTTTAGGATTCTAATACTTGTTGAAAATATTCAGCACCATTACTGACCAAAAAGCTATGAATTTGATGGAACCACTGGTGCATTTGAAAGGTGTTTTCCATAACAATGCACAATGAAATAGGAAGACTTGAATTACAACCCAATAAATACCTTCATAAGTAAAAACAGGTGATTTTGTGTGTTCTGTTCTTCCATTGCAGTGAAAAGACATAAGATTTTAATTCTTCATCATTAACTCCATCAAATATTTCCCAGAGGGACAAGCTTAGAATCCTCTTCTTCTACCTCACAGCTTATCTTCAAAATTTGTCTCATTAGACCTCAGATGTAATTATAATATGTGTGTAATATGTAACATGTAGCAAATTAAATGTAAAACAAAAGGCCAAAATAACTAAATTTACAAATTGCAACAACAACAAAAAAGAACACAACAAAATCTTCAAAATACAATTTAATTCTATCTTATACCATCCAAATTTTATAATATTTGAGTTAACAATAAGGAAGTAAAGGAAGATCAGGGAGGGAGAGCAGCTGAATCATAACACCTACCAATTCCTTCTTTACAATAACAATTTCTGTCAGGTCTCTGCTCCCACAAACTCTCTCTTAATTGCATGCACCTGGACTAAAATAAAATATATCGGTGCTATGTAGGTCTTTGCTACATTGATAAACACGAGGAATGAAAGAAGACAAGAATCTCATTAAAAACACATACAAAAAAACCCCCCACCGCCTATTCCACACGTTGTTTAAGGAGAGACTACTCTAGCACTGGATGTAAATTTCTCTGTTGTGCTAGCAAATGTTTCTTAGTTTCCATTGCTTTCAGTAAAATGGACATGACATGTACAAAAAGCTCTATTGGAACTATTCAAGAATTTACACTGGAAGATGGAAAAGTAGATTCTGCTATTGGCTCTTTCACTATCTCTAGACTTTAGTTCTCTCATCCATGAATCTAGTAGGTTAAATAATGAGAGTAATTCAAGCTCTGAGATTATATAATTTTGCTCCTTTGTCTCAACAGGATGCATAAATGCATTAAAGGGAGCAAATTTCTTCCTTTATCATAAGCTCAGATTTTGTAAAACATTGCGCCGAATGCTTACGTTAGAGAATTTCACCCCATCTGTTTGCTCTTTGTAAATAAGGAGGCATGCGCTTTTGAACTGTGGTATGCAATATGAAAAAATGAATGCTTTGAAGTAGCATAGAGGGAAAAGGGTAAACTGTCACAGAAAATTAAGAAGAATAAATGTGGTCATTGAAAGGTTAGCATGGTGGTCCACCGGCAAGCTAAATAGTCATCTCAGGTGGTAATTTAAGAAAAACTGAATTTATTTAAGGAAAAGGGAATGGAAGATGGGATAGAGGGGACATTGGGCTGATGATGGCAGCAACTAAGATCTGGGGTTTCATCCTTATATGCAGTCATTGGCAGGAAACTTCTGTCATCAGTGGGTTTGGGGGCTGAGCTGGTGAGCCTGGAATAAGGATGGAACGCAGGTGTGCCATCAGGTGTCCTTAGGACAATTTCCATTCCTTGTATGGTCTGACTCCTGGTGGCTAGCACATTTTTCCTTGTCTTTTGTTCTCCTGTGGCGGGAAGCTTACAAATGGCCATTAAGGATTGTATTGCCCTACAGTCCTAACAGTCATAAAATACTTGACATCACTTCTTCCCACTACGGTTTTTCCTTAGGTTTCAGATTCTGCATTTTCACATCCTGGAAAGAATGTGGGAAAAATATCATTTGAAGTGTGCCTTTCACATAGGTGCTCAGTCTGTTTATCTAGGACAGTCATATCTTGGCTCAACCCTCTTGCAATACCTCAGACTGCATGACTAAATATTCACCATCTGTTACACTCCCCCACACTTTATTGTTGATTGGGAGCCAAAACAATCCTGCCTTCCTTTCTTCACACATCAGAAAGTAAAGTATTTTCACTCAGCTGTTTAATAACATCATTATAAAGAATGTTATGTATGAAAGGTGATTAAAAAATAAACTCATGGCACATGAAGAGATTTTTAAAGGCTGTGCTACATGGTAAAAACAAACAACTACCTCTTACTTTCGAATCCCTCCCAGACGTAGTAACCGAAAAAGCAGAAGCTTCAATGTTAAACTTCATGTAATAAACTTACTTTTCGAGCACCAGTTCACTCAGATTTGCCCTTTAAAAACAATGAATTATTTATAGTCATTGACATGAATCAAAGCTGGAATGTCGGCTCATATATCCCTCTCTAGCTCTAAAAATGGTATATAGCTTTTAAAATTAAGAATTTAATCGTTGAACTTGGATGATATTCTGACAATTTCCTGTACAGCAGTCAAGCAATAATAAATGTCATATCTTGTGTGTTTTTATATTAATTCATTAATTGGTGAGTGGAACCTCCGTCCAAAGCCATATAATAAAATTCACACCAGTAATTGTCATAATATAAATTCAGTATTAGAAGGCTAATAAGTAAGAAGGCTCAAAATTATAGGATAGTAATAACAAAGAAAAATCAAATTGTCAGATATGTGGAGTTTGAATCCCACCTCCATCTTTTGCTTGCTGGACAATTATTCATAGTCCCTCATCTTCAATTCCCTCTTTGTAAAAAGGTGGTTACCTCTCAGTGGGTTGTCTGTGGATGGAATCACATAGGCATCTGAAGAAAAGAGCACCCCGCCTTGTGCATAGACTGTGCTTCTATGGAAGTTGCTTTTTTCTACTGCTCCAGACCATGGAGCTCTGTAGAGCTGGGTCAGTATCCTGCTAACTGTTGTGTTCTCATCGGATGATGCTATGTCTGGCACATAGTGGATATGCTCCTGTTCTGTTTTTCAACACACTTTTCTATTCTTTGTCCCACCAACATAATATACTCTAAAAAATAAAAGCTCATGTTGCTACTATGCTTTCTTCAACTTTTTTCCCCTTCAATGAGGCTCATTTCTTTTTCTAAGAATATGGAGAAACAAAGAAACATATCAGAAAGAGGCTAATATGTATTTTTCTAATCAGGGACAGTCTAGAAAATGTAGCCCAGCAGTTGGCCTCTAGCAGCTTCTGTATTCTCTTTCTAACAAAACTGCACATAAGAAGCAATACTCAAAATAAAAAATAAAAAAGCGCCCAACTGGCCTGGCTCAGTGGTTGAACATCAACCATGAACCAGGAGGTCACGGTTTGATTCTCAGTCAGGGCACATGCCCAGGTTGCGGTCTAGATCCCCAGTGGGAGCGTGCAGGAGGCAGCTGATCGATGATTCTCTCTCATCACTGATGTTTTTATCTCTCTCTCCCACTCCCTTCCTCTCTGAAATCAATAAAAATATTTTTTAAAAAAGAAACGCTACTCACAGTTGTATGCTAGTAAGGACAAGAAGCAACCTCATTTCTCCCACCTGCACAGCTTTAATACTTGTTCTTTTTAATGTTTCCTTGATTGTGAACTGTGGACATTCAAGGTAACACTTGGCTATAGCCCTGCTTGATATACTTAGCAACAGCATCCGCACCACCTCTGATGCCCTGGAGCTTGGATGTCAGTCTGAGTGGCGAAGGGACCAAAATATTGCCACTCTGAAGCTGCTTTTTGGGATATTGATTTTAAACTGGTTATTAAGAAACAAGACTCAGAAAGAACTTTGAACCTTCCCTTCTTTTCTTCCGAAGAGAATCAGTCAGAGAAAACTGCTTCACGAAGAAAATCTTAGGATGTTCACTTTAGCCTAATTTGACTTAAATATAGTTCACAAAAGAGCTTCAGGCATGCTCCTAGTAGCTACATACCCACTGTGTGTATGTAGCCTTTGTTTCTGAGTTGCCAACACGAAGTTGCCTGCCGTGTGTGTTCTGTGCTCTCTCAGCTACCTGTAACTCACCCATTCTCACTTGTGGGCCTTCTGTCCCAACAGCCACGACGATTTGAGGGACAGTGTGAAGCTGGGAGGTCTATCCAAGGAGGAACAGCACCAGAACCCTTCAATGACAGGATCCTTTGTTATTCTCCTATCAAACATACTCCCGCTTCTCACTTTCCTCTGACATTTTTTTTTTTTTCAGCTCTTGATCCTCCACCTTGGACAACATGCCTTATTTTTTTAGAACTCATTGTCCTTGTGTGCAGCAGTCTCATAACCTCTTTTTTTTGTTGTTCATCATCAGGTCTCAAAATTTCAGTATCCATGAATACCTCTCTGGTTCTAATTTATTGCTGCGACAGATCCCCTCTTTCTTTCCCTAGAAATAATGTCCTCTCAGTTTTTTGCCTTGTCTAGGTTTCTGTTGCTAAGTCCACCCAGAAATGCAGGCTTCCCCAGCTTGATAAATGCCATCTCTTACCAAGAAATTCTGAAATTAGAAAAGGCACTTCTCACTTTCATAATAGATGGTAGTACTAGAATTACCTTTCTAATGAGAATTGCTTAAGTTTGATTTGTGACTAACATTGTGCACATGTTCTCTTTTTCTTCAACATTATACTAGTATAATCCTTCATCCATTTCCAACTTTCAATTTAATAATCTCTCTCTTCTCACTTTCACATACACACACATGCACAAATCTATTTTAAGAACTTCTCAGGCAAGTAACTATATATTTGCACTTTTTATTTTATCTCATTCTTGGGTTTGCAAATAATAAGTATACCATTTTAATTTTTTATATTTAAACTAGGGGCCCAGTGCACAAATTCGTGCATGGGTGGGGTCCCTCAGGGTGGCCTGTGGAGATTGGGCTCCAGCTTGCACTGCCAGCCTCGCAGCCCTGCAGCCCCGCCTGGCACCTCACCATGGCCTGGCCCCATCCCCTCACCTGCTCCACCATCTCACTTGCGGAGCAATCAATTGGGGCCAGGCCCCCCACCCTCTGCCCTCTGCCGGGCTCCCTCAGTGCCTGGGAGCTGGGCGGCATCCCCACCCTCTACCGCCCCCACCTCTGGTCACCATCTGTGGGGCAATCAGCAGGACAATAGAGCCCCCACTTGCACCTGCCTTGGCCTGGTGCCACCCACTCACCTGCTCCACCATCTCACTGTGGTCCTGTTCTTGTTGGGGCCTACTGGGGCCGGCAGTGCCTCCACTGCCACCCACTGCCAACGCTGCATCGCTGACACCTGCCATGTTCTGTGCCGCCCCCTGGTGGTCAGCGCACATCATAGTGAACGGTCGAACTCTCAGTCAAACTCCTGGTTGAACAATTTGTATATTAGGCTTTTATTATATAGGATGTGTACATTGCCTTGACATGTCTCTATCTCCCTGCTTTGAATAAAAAGTAGAGAATTAACATTCTTCAAATTTAAATGGATTCTTATAGCCTGTTCATATCCCAAGTATTCTTAGTCCACAGTTGAAAAGCTTTATTTGGTTGTGTAACTCTCTTTTATACTCTTTGAAACTAGGGGAGAATATCTCCACCATGTTCAATTGGGTTGCCCTCTATAACTAATCACTGTACTGGCTCAGTGAGTTTTCTCTTTAAGCATTTCCCACTAAGCCCCCGATTTTTATAATAAAGATTCTAATTTGGTTTTCCAGTTCACTGTCTCACTGACTAAATATACTTATGCAGGAAGCTGCTTTTAATGCAGCCTCTTGCTTAAGTCTGAAGTTTTTCTCCTCTTTTCATAGAGGCTTAATATGCTTACTTCATTCCCATAATTTGCTTTCATAAACAGGTCACCATATAAAGGTCAATAGTGAGAGTCTAACATCTTGAAATTGAGCACATGATTATTATTTAATGTGTCTCTTTTTCTCTCATTCATGTATGAAATAATCCTAGTTTGGAGATAGGTTACAAGAATATTTTGTTTTACCATATGGAACAAATAGTTTGCTAAGATCTTGGGGCCTGAATATTTTTACTCTCAGAATCAATTATAGATGGCCAGAGAATCTCTTAAAACCTCTTATACATGCTTTCTATAAAAAAAACCAACAGTATTTTAAAATAAAATAAAAATTAAAAGCTGGGCAGAAATGCCATCTAACCCGTTATTTGGCCTGCCTGTCTTTAGAATAAGCACATAGCACTGAAGTCAGTAAAGCAGGCTGTCCAGCACCATTGTGCCATTATGTTTGAGTCCTGATGCAGAGGGACCATTGCTGAGAATTAAAGAGCAGTCTGTTTTCAGTGACCATTGTTGACTTCCTTGCTCTGTTGTGGACTTTCAATTACAATGTTAGCTAGAAGGCAAACTCCAGTTCACTGGGCCTTGCCATAAGCCCTGTTTAGTTCCTTCAACCAGTCATTAAACAGGTATCTGCTGAATAGCTTTAGGCCACTATTGCTCTCAGATTTAAGCCAAATTCCAGGACTTTGGGAGTGCAGGACCTCTGCCAATTGTCAAGGAGATTTTATATTACTCAGGTGTTGTTATTTTTTTTTAAGCTTTTTAAATTGAATTTTAGAGAAAAAGGAAGGGAAGGAGAGAGAGAGAGAGAGAGAGAGAGAGAGAGAGAGAGAGAGAGAGAGAGAGAAAGAGAGAGAGAGAGAAACACCAACATAAGAGCCAAACATCTACTGGCCACCTCCTGTGCATCCCCTATTGGGGATTGAGCCTACAACCTAAGTATGTGCCTGGTAGGAAATGAACCAGCAATCTATCTATGTCCAACCAACTGAGGTATACCACCTAGGGCTATATTATTCAGTTTTGATGAAAACCCATTTTAATGATCAGTGGAAATGCAAAGGCCCTTTAACATGAGAAGTTAGAGTTATATAAGTAAAGTTATCTCATTTCAAATTTGCTTGTACACCTTCTTTGGTTTGATTTTCTCTGAAAAGATCAATAGATTTTAATAAAAATAAAATGATTAACAAATGGGCTAAAATTGTCTCAAGTAAACCTTACTACTATTGTTTCTCAAAATAATCTTTGTCCTTTAACATGCATGATTTTTTTTCTCTCTCCCATACTCTTTCATCTGCCTGAGTTGTCCCTGTATTCCCACCCCTTCTTCCTTCTCCCTGCCAATCTCCCCGAATCCTTCCCTCCTGATTCTGCATCCTTTTAACACTTATTACAGGCTACAAACATCCCAAATGAAGCTGATTTGGATACTCTCCAGTCATTAAAGTTGGGTATTGCATGCACTAATGATTAAATACAAGTAATAGCAATAATAGCTAACACTACAAATGTACTATTCTAATAAGTATTTTGCCTTATTCACTCATTTATTCCTCATAATAATCCATTGAGTAGTTACTATTGCTTTTCCCATTTTACAGATGAGTAAAATGGGGCACAGAATAAGTAAGTGTCTCCAAGTCCATGCAAGCATGTGGTGGCAGAGCTAGGATTTGAAGCCAGCCAGTCTAGCACCAGAATTCTTGCTTATAAGCACACCTAGTCAGTAATTGAGTAGTAATGATGTCTACTACTCCATAGGAGGCCAGCTCTCTTTCTATTTTCCTTCCTCTTTTAGAAACTTTAAAGACAATATTATCATTCAACTAACTCGAATTATAAATATTTTGAGTGCCTCTTATATAGCAACTAGAGGCCTGGTGCATGACATTCATGCACTGGGGGGTTGGGGAGTTCCTCAGCCTAACCTGAACCCTCTCACAGTCCAGGACCCCTCAGGGGATGTCCGCCTGCCCAGCAGGAAGTGGGCTTAAGCCAGCATGCGGACATCCCCCTAGTGGTCCTTGCGCTGCCGCGGAGGTGGAAGAGGCTCCTGCCATCGCCACTGTGCTCGCCAGCCGTGATCCTGGCTTCTGGCTGAGCAGCACTCCCCCAGTGGGAGCACACTGACCACCAGGAGGCACCTCCTGCATTGAGCATCTGCCTCCTGGTGGTCAGTGTGCCGTTTGGTCGATTTGCATATTAGCCTTTTATTATATAGGATCACGTTTCTCCAAACTGGGATAACATGATGACTAAGGACAAACATATGAAATATCACTTATTATGTCATTATTAAAGAATCCTGCCAGAGCAGATCTGCCTCAGGCCAACTTGTAGTGTGTGAGTTCTTGACTTTGTGCAGGAAAAATTTCACAGATCAGGTCCTGGTGATTTTGAGAAAGTATGTTTATTAAAGCTGGGGACAGTGAAACAAAAGAAGGGCTTAGCATAGAAGAAGCAACAGGAAAACGCCCAGGCAGTGCTCTGCTTTGGCTCCCTCGACATGTTATAGGAAAGAAGTGAGCCATGCTGGTCTTCGTGAATTCACTGAGAAGTAAAGGTCATAGTGACAAAAGTGACCCGAGGTGGGCTGATTTTAGCTCACTAAAAAGTCTAGGATAGAAGAAGCAAAAGGGCACCTTGGAGACAGGTTCAAGGGGTTAGCCCGGATGAGCTGCCACTGTCCATTGCTCCCCTGGTTGCATGTCTTATGGGGAGCCTTCGAGTTTAGGAGAGAAAAGTAAAAATGCATGCCTGAGAGGGAAGAAAGGTGTGGGTGCCCTCCAGAGAGGGCCCACCATGGTCTTTTTCTTGAGTGTTCTTATCTGTTTTGTAATGGAGAGAATTTTAGGGGAGAATATCAATATAATATTCATCAGCTTTATCCTTGGGTATAGTTGGCACATATGGAACTGATTGGCTTTCTGTTATCAATCTGAAAGAGTAAGGTGGTTTAAGTTACTCACCCTCTTATTAGGGAGAAGTGTAAACCGTTAATGTCCTTGGTTAGGGAAGATAAGATTTTGATATTTACTAGATAATTGTAAACTGGTTGGCTATTTTACTGATCGTGTACCTGTCTCAGTTTCCCTATTCCATTTGTCCTGGATTACTAACTTGTCTCAATTAGATCATGCTTGTACTCTTTTTTTTCTCATGAATTGCACTTGTGGGATGATGTCTATTTCTTTCTTAGCATTTTACCCACAGCCCAGACCTTGCAGTCAGAGTACAAGCTGTGTGAAAAATGAGCAAGATATTTAAATTCTCAGTTTCCATACGAGCAATTTGGGGATGATAGGTCCTACCTCTTAAGGTTGTGAGGATCATCAATGAATTAATTCATGTAAAACACTTGGAGGCATGACCAACATCTATTAAGTGTTACATTGTTCTATTATTGTTTACCTTCCTACTCACCCTATCCCACCCCAAGTGCTTTGTATATATGCTTCTCTCAGCTATTACATGTTGATTAGGTCAGTGGTTCTCAACCTTCCTAATGCCACGACCCTTTAGTACAGTTCCTCATGTTGTGGTGACCCCCAATTTCATTGTTACAAATTGAACATAATTAAAGCATAGTGATTCATCACAAAAACAATATGTAATTATATATGTGTTTTCCGATGGTCTTAGGCGACCCCTGTGAAAGGGTCGTTCGATCCCCAAAGGGGTCACAACCCACAGGTTGAGAACCGCTGGATTTGGTGGATATAAAAAAGAGGAACTACTCCCCCCAGTCTGCTAAAGATAATGCTGTTCTTCAAAAGTTCTTTCTGCTTCACTAATTTGCTTTGATTTTTTATTTCCTTTACATGTAATGCTGGACACAGTTTTTACATATGTGAAGCTGCCTTTGACCTCTGTACACGATCAGTAAAAAGTAAGCTTTCATCATTAGTCTACTAATGAATAAAGGGTTTGGTCATTGCTGGAGAGACTTGAATTTAAAAGAGAAAATGGTTATTTTTTTTCCCATTGTAATGAACCTATTTCTATGAGAATGAGCCATTATGTCTTTGGTATTAAGTCTGTGGTTTTGAATAGTTTCTTTAATTTTATCCCCTTTCTTTCCCTTAAAAAAACCATTACCGGTCTCTTTTTCATTAGTCATTCTGTTTGAGAAAGGATACTCTTTTCCTAATGTCAGAAACAACAACGTTTCTGACTCCTGTATTTTTTTTTTGTTAGCAAGATCACATCGTCCTTGCCACAGAATTTGTTGGGAATATATTTAAACTTGACTTAAATTAATTAATTATACAAATTCCCCCAAGTTGAAAGAACTTACTATAAAAATTTTGAAAGGAGTTTTTAGGGGTACAATAGGCAGGTTTAGGGAGTTTTAGGAATTAGGGGGTCTATGGGGAGGAAGGCATAGTTGGTTGGGGGCTTGAAGCTGCCAAAAGGAGAGAAAGAGGAAACAAACTTTCACAGAGGATAGAGAAATGCTGGCAAATGGGAGAAAGAGGAAAACAGATTTTCACAGGAGAGAGAGAATTCTACCACTGGAGGGGGAGCGAAAGAAGCAGGTACCACATGGGTTTTGAGCTTTGAAGTTGATATTCTACCAATTGGAAGGCAGCATCAAGAAACAAAGAACTGAAGCTTTTTTAAAATATATATATATATTTTATTGATTTTTACAGAGAAGAAGGAAGAGGGATAGAGAGTTAGAAACATTGATCAGCTGCCTCCTGCATGCCCCCTACTGGGGATGTGCCCACAACCAAGGTACGTGCCCTTGACCCCTTGACCGGAATTGAAGCTGGGACCTTTCAGTCCGCAGGTCGACGCTCTATCCACTGAGCCAAACCTATTAGGGCAGAACTGAAGCTTTTATAAACCTTAGAAAAAGGGGCTTAGTGGGTCACCCTCTTGGGACCCCCTCCCTATGTGGGAGTCTCTACGTGTTTCCAATAAATTTCCACCCTTTTCCTCTACCACCTCTTGTCTGTGGCTTCATTCTTTGAATCCACCTGGACAAGAACCTGGAAGGGAAAAAATACCCTTGCATCCTGCTCAGGAAAATCCATTCAACTCAATTCTATCCACATCTCCTCTAGGAATGCTCATTGACAGGCAAGCTCTCGAGGGGTTCATCTGCACTTGTGTATAATGCTAGTAAGTCTTCTCTGACTGTGATGGTTTTACATTGGGCTTGAAAGCAAAATATGAATCAGCTTATAAATGTGATAAATTTCAGGAAAGCATTCATAATCGACCAGAAAACAAATTTTCCGGCAGATTATGCCATGAATATATTTATTTAGTCAAACATTTATTGAACATCTCCTAGGCATCATGCCAGGCATTGTGCGAGGTGCAGAGATCAACGATGGCAACATACATCTTCTGCTCTAAAAGAATTCTCAGAAAAGTTGGGGGAAGGAGACTTGCAAATCTTTTTTTAAAGTGGTAGTGACAGAGATATGTACAAAATACTATGGAAACACCTAATCAGCCTTGTGGTAAGACAAGGTCAGGAAGACTTCTTGGAGGAGGAAATATCAAAGCTAAGTCTTATAAGATGGCAAAGACCTAGCTAGGTAGGATATATCATGCACAAAGACATTACAGTGAGAGCTAGTATAGCATGTCTATAGAATTGCAAGTACTTCCATGTTTCTTGCATATAAAATATGAAAAGTGGAATGAGGTGAGGCTGGATAAGCAGGGGAGGGGTAAATTATTGTTAACAGTGGAAGTGGGGGGGGGGTCCTCTTTCCCATCTGTTGCTAGTGGGGGGTGGACTTCTTGTGATATTCTGAGAAAAATAATTTTCTGAGACTGGAATGGGAGAACGAGTGATTTTTATTTCCCTGCACTTACATCCCTGAGTTTCCAAGGTCTAGTCACCCGTGTCCAGCCAGAAGGAAGTATAGCTTGGCTTCAATAGGGCTAGAATCAAGGTCAGTGTTCAGAGGTTCAATTCCATGTTGGGACAGGCTAGCTTAGTGTGTGTTCCCCACTGCAGTCCATTAGTCCATTGCATGTGAGGTCTGCAGGGCCACATGGCTATGGTGGAAACACAGACAAATGCAAGGAAGCAGGAATGAGAGTCCCCCACAAGCCAAAAGCAGTAAGAGAAAGAATTCCTTTGTTTAGGGGATTATGTTGAGATGGCAAGCCCCCTCCCTGCATGCACCACCATAACCACGACTCAGCTTCTGTCATCTCGCTTGCTTCTTTTGCTTCTGCCCCAGCAGGGCCCGCTGCCAGTCAAGCTTCTGCCTCAGGTTGCTGCCCTCATCATGGAAGACACTGAGAATCCAGTTGGAATGCGGCCTGGAAGTCATGTCTGTTGGGAGCGGGGCGGCGCCAGAGGCCGGGGCCCCAGAGGGTCAGCACAGGGGCCCTGCTCAGCTCCTAGGCTGCCCCAGGCCCCGGCCTTGGCATTGGGCCCTGCCAAGGCTTGCACTGCACGCCAGGGACCTGACTACAGGTTCCAAGCCGCTGTGGGCGCCACGCAGCGGGGAGAAACACTGGGCAACTGGGGGAGAGCGGGTGGCGCGCACAGGTAGAAGCGGGAGAGGCAGCCGCCCACCCTGCGCCTCTAGAGGGGCTCGGCCTGCGAGGAGAGTCCAAGCTCTGCTTGGTTGCAGCGCCCACCCCTCGTCCCCAAACTGCAACAGATACCTGGCAGCTTAGCATGTAATGCAGAAAGAATGTCTAGAATGTGTATGTTTGCCATATATGGGAGACAAAGAACCTAGGGCAGTGATTCTCAACTTTGGCTGCCCATTAGAACAACATTAGTAACAGAGAAACAGAATTTCCGGACGATGAGGCCCAGAAATCAGGATTTTAAAAAGATTCCCAGGTGATTCTAATGTGCAGCCAAGGTTGAGAACCACTGACCTAGGGATATATAAGTCAAGCCCCACTGCGTTTGGGGCTCAACCTTTGGAGGGGACTCTGCTGGGCCAGCACCGGTGCAAATAAACAGTCCTCCGAACCTCTAGTGTGTTTGGGTTGTTGCTTTCTGCAGACCTGATTTCTGCCATAACAATGTATTCCCAAATTTTGGTGGGCTTGCAGTCGCCATGCCCATTCTGGCCAATAATCTCTGTTCCCAGGTGTGACTGATAGGCACCTTCCCTAGTCACCCCAACTTCACTGTTCATGTGTCTATATCCCCTTTGTTGGCTCCCTTCCCCCAGTGATATGTGGGAATGGGCCCATGGTTCCCTGGGGAGTGTGAAATTGCAGCTTCCAGGTGTAGCTGTCCAAATGGCCATGCTTATAATGTCTGGCCTCTCTTTTGTTCCTTTCCTATTATTGATAACTAGCGAATTATAACAGTATCAATATGGTGGCTTGTTTTCTGTTTTGTTGTTGTTGTTTTGTCCTGTTAAGGAGGCTTAGTTTTAGCCTCAGGGCTATGTGGAGCTAGTTTATATGTTTTAAACCTTGGGATGATGTGGTCAAATTTGCATTTAGATAGATTATTTCATAAATTTTGTGGAGACTGGATTTGAGAAACCTAAGATCGAATGTATAAAATCCTACAGAAAACTGTCGTGGTAAGAGATAGTAAGAGCTAGAAATCAGGCTGTGTAGTGAAGGTGAGGAGAAAAAAAAAAATCCTTCCACCCTTCTAAATTCTTCTGGCTGGCCTAACAGTAAAATTGACATGAGTTGGATTAACAGGAGAAAATAACCAGATTTATTAGGTATGTATATAAAGGGGTTACCTAAGAATAGTGGGACCAAGGACAAATTGGTCAATTGAGGCTCAATGCCCTTCTGAACTAAAGAGAGGGAGACAGGCATCTACAAATTCTTGCTGGGCCATCCAGAGACAATGGGACACAGAGGGGGCCCAAGAACTGACTTTCTAGATTATATTGTGATGCTAAGTGATGCTCCCTTCCTTTAAGCAGGTTTTCCTGTCTGAATTCCTCAGGTAGGTAAGAGGGAATCAAAAGGCTTTCTTGAGTCTTTTGTTTCTTAACCAGCTTAAAATAATTACTATCCCCAAAGGCATATTTTGTGATGGCAAAACTCTGCTTCCCCTTAGTACTAAGCTGGTAGGGGGAAAATTTGAATGGCATTTAGTATGTGAAATCAGCAAAACTCAATGCTTGTATGGATTTGGGGTATGATAAGTCAAGGATGAATCAAAGTTATTAGCAAAAGGTTATATAAATAATAAAAAGGAAATAAAATATTTTAAATTAATTTCTTTTTAAAAATTTATTGATTGATTTTAGAGAGGAAGAAAGTGTATGGTGTGTGTGTGTGTGTGTGTGTGTGTGTGTGTGAGAGAGAGAGAGAGAGAGAGAGAGAGAGAGAGAGAGACATCAATTTGTTTTTCCACTTATTTATGCATTCATTGCTTGATTCTTGCATGTGCCCTGACTCGAAATTGAATAAGCAACCTTGGCATATTGGTGCTATGCTCTAACCAACTGAGCTACCTGGCCAGGGCTAAATTAATTTATTTTAAGTTAATTATTCAGAGCATATTTTGAAACCAACAAAACACATAGGTCATAATAACCAGATCACAATAGCAAAAGAGTTTTTTGGGGGTTTTTTTTGTATCTTGGCTCTAAAATATGTAAAAACAGACAAAATGAACACTTCTACACTAATAAAAGAGAAACATGCAAATTGGTGTCACTCTGCTACACCCACAAGCCACGCCCACCAGCCAATCAGGAGCGAGTATGCAAGTTAACCCAACCAAGATGGCGGTGGCACGGAGCTGGAGCGAGCAGGAGGCTAGGGTTGCCCCCGGCAAAGGAGGAAGCCAAGCTTCCCACATGCTCTGGCCAGCTCTGGCCTCTGCTCAAGGCTACAAAGTTTCAATTATAGGAGATAAATAAATCCCAGATACCTGCTTCCGTCAGCTCAAGGAGGTGCCGAAAAAAAAAAAAGAAAAAAAGGAGGGGCTGGAAGCTTGGGTAACCGGGGGCCATGGCCAGGCTGCAAACAGCCATCAGCCCCTCACCCAGGCTGCCCAGGCACCCCAGTGGGAACCCCAACGCTGAAGGGGGTGTGGCCAGCTTGAAAACAGCCATCAGCCCCTCACCCAGGCTGGCCAGGCACCCCAGTGGGAACCCCAACGCTGAAGGGGGTGTGGCCAGCTTGAAAACAGCCCTCAGCCCTTCACCCAGGCTGGTCACACACCCCCAGCAGGAACCCTCACCCTATGGGGGTGTGGCTGGCCTGCAAACCACCACAGACCCCACGTCCAGGCCACCCCATGCCCTAAGGCCATGGTCAGCAAACTGAGGCTCATGAGCCACATGTGGTTCTTTGGTCCCTTGAGTGTGGCTCTTCCTAAGCCTTAGGAGTACCCTAATTAAGTTAATAACAATGTACATACCTATATAGTTTAAGTTTAAAAAATGTGGCTCTCAAAAGAAATTTCAATTGTTGTACTGTTGATATTTGGCTCTGTTGACTAATGAGTTTGCCAACCACTGCCCTAAGGGAACGCCCACCCTGATCCGGAACACCCTTCAGGGCAAACCAGCTGGCCCCCACCCATGCACCAGGCCTCTATCTATACTAATAAAAGGGTAATATGCTAATTAGACTGGGAGACCTTCCAGGAGACCTTCTGGATGTTCTTCTGGACAAAGCCATGGTGGTGGGGCCAAGGCAGAGGTGGTTAGAGGCCAAGAGGGGAGGGCAGTTGTGGGTTATCAGGCTGGTGGTGGGCGGGGCGATTGGGGGTAAGCAGACCAGCAGGGGGGCCATTTGGGGACAAGCAGGCCATCAATGGGGGTCAGTTGGAGGTGATCAGGACAGCGGGGGCGGGGGGGCAGTTTGGCATGAGCAGGCCAGCAGAGGGACAGTTGGGGTCAAGCAGGCCAGTGGGGAGGGAAAGTGGGGGCGAGCAGGCCAGCAGGGGGTGCATTTGGGGGCAAGCAGGTCAGCGGTGGGGGGCTGTTGGGGGTGAGCAGGCCAGCAGGCAAAGTGGTTAGGGGCAATCAGGCAGGCAGGCAGGCAGGTGAGCGGTTAGGAGCCAGCAGTGTTATGGGTTCACTCAGCAAGATAGGCCACCGACTCAGAATTCAAATTTAAGAGCCTTTATTAAGCTGGCCAGCTGACTACAGTTACAGCACTCTGCCAAAGCAAAGGCTGAACTGCAGCCCCGATTTCCATGGCCAGCGACTACAATTACAGCACCCTGCCAAAGCAGAGGCTGAACTGCAGTGCTGACTGCAAGAGTTACATTTTATTATTAAATTCTGTGGAGGCCCAGAGAAAAATGTGTCTTTCAAATTCTGGGCCTCCCAATATGGAGGAAACTCTCTTTATTTATACTTTTTCCAGTCCTTTGTCTCCCAAATTTGGAATGAGACTTCCGGGCCTTCTGAGAAAGAAGGCCTGCGTGCTGGGAAGGGGCCATGAGACCATATCGCAAGGCCTGGCCTGATGTCAGCACTTTCTTATCTATATGTTTTAGGAACAGACAGCACAGCATGACTCCTCTGGCCAAAGTGTCAGATATGCAGCCCAGCACATTCCCCACTGGTTTTAGGTACATGAGTCAAATCAGTGACTCTTTTGGGTCATTGTTGGGGAGGGAGTTATATTGACCCCTGAGGAGAATTAATTCTTTGCCAAATAAAGTCAGTGGGCCTGTTTATAAGATAAGGGCCAGGAGTAATCTCTAGAGGGTCCGAAGAGTCCTGGACTCTATTTTTCCTGGGCTGTGTTAAGCTGGGTGTGATGAAGCCACGTCAGGATCCTGTCGACCTTGAGTGCTGTGGGGGTGGTCTTTTCCAGGCAGGAGTCAGTCTTTGGGTAGCAAATTTCTTTATCCAAAGAGAGTCACCAGGTTAGAAGGGATGAACCAGATACTGGCAGAACATCTCGGATGTGCTTCTTGTCTGCTTTCTGGGTAGACTGAAAAGCCTGAAAGAACTTGAGTAAACTGGTGAGATGAGTAGTTCAGGGTCTGGAAGAGTCACTAGAATCTGTAAAGGCCCCACTGGTTTTAGGGCAGCCTCCTGGGCTGCTTCGTCTGCAGCCTAGTTCCCTCTTGCTTCTGGGGAGTCCCCTTGTCTTACATTCATAGAGGTGGAAAGACTTAGTTACATCTGGCAGTGCTAATTGGCCCATCGTCCTTGCTCTGCTCATGTCTGTCTAACTGCCTACTATATTAACTCAAGGATCCTGGCTCTGAATTCTTTCAGGGAAAATGGGCGTTGGATTTCTTCTATAACTGCTTCATGCTGAGGCAGGACAGAAGTTTCTCTCAGAGCCAAGAGATCCTTGCTGTCTGTCAGAGGGACGATGAGGCCTGGGCACAGAAGGAGGTGGGCTTGTGACCTGGCAGAGACAAACTGTAACAAATGGTCTGGTGGGAGGGAAAGAAAACATTTCAGTTTTAATAACCTCTATTGAAATAGAGTTTTTCTCCTTAAAATTATCCCTCTGTTTATTAAAATACTATTTTATTTACTGTATTTAATTTGGCCTGATTGTTTGCATAAACACAACAAGAATGGTAACTGACTACCTTTGCTGGAATCTCATGATTGAATCTTAATGTGCCCCATAGGGCCAGGAAGCCAAGCCATCCAGCTGCCATCAGGTCTGCCTGCAGTATCTGCTGCCCATTGTCCTTGCTTCAAGGCCCTTCTCAGCAGCCCTCCTACTCATCGCAACCCAGAGTGCGTGAGGATTCTGTGCTCCCCTTCTACTCTGACAAACCGCCAGTGATGGTAGGGCATGGGCCTGACGCCAGCGCCAGCTATTTTCAGGGCTACCAAGCAAGATACCAGGCTTTCTCCGTGGCACTCTCATTGGCTTCAAGCCTTCACAGCTCAGACAGGGCTCCTTAAAATATGATACTCCAGTCAAAGTTTCTGGTCAATAAAACCACTATTGGAAACCAGTCTTACTGAATTTATGCAAAGAAATGTATTGCCATGACTTATTTAGCATTGCCAAATTTCGGAGGAATTATATAAGGAGAAAAGGCCACTGACCTGCCTTAAGATCTTTTGATTTTCCTTGTCAGTCCTTTTTAAGGACTCTCCAGAGTTATAACAAAACAGTAACTGTTGGATTTCTTTTGTCAGTTCCCCCTAAGTACTTTGGCATAACTATTTACCCTCTGTTTAGGTAGGCAGAATGTAAATTATTTACTCTCTCTGGTTGCAGGCACATCCCCAGTAGGGGGTGTGCAGGAGGCAGCTGATGGATGTTTCTCTCTCATGGATGTTTCTAACACTCTATCCCTTTCCCTTCCTCTCTGTAAAAAATCAATAAAATATATTATTTTTAAAAATTGTGATTTCCTCTTCTTTTCAGTTTCAAATTGAGGGTTACCAAGTGTGATTTGTTCCTAGGAAGAAGCATCTAGAATTTAACACTGCCCACCCCCCCACCCCCCCAGAGGCTTTGCAAGGACAACAATTCATTGTTCACCCTGGAGCATATCCATCCAAGGGAGGGATAATTCATTGGTTAATGTATAAAAATTTTATCAAAGAATAATAATTGAATAATAATAAGAATTGGTGACAACTTGGTAAACTTACCAAACATTTAATTATACACTTAAAATAAGTGAATGAATAAATTACCTCTTAAATCATCATTATAATAACGCTAAAGATAATTTTATAAAGAATAATTTGGCACTCATTCTCCCTTGTATCTCACATATGTAAAAGAATTAATAAATATTTAATAAATTAATGAACAATGCATAGTCCTCATAATTATTCTCAGCCTGAAACAAATTCCATATTCAAATACCCATCTCTCTCTAGGACCACCATCTCTGCATGGTTGGTAGCACTCAGGGCTCTTCTCCTCTCTTCTTTTTCCCTAGAAGAAGGAAAGGAGAAAGGCAGAGGGTTTTGAATACATACCAAAAGGAGGGAAAAAGAACTCTACATGGACACAGAGCAGTCCAAATAAGAACCCCAGAGGCTTGAAATAGTGTAAAGTTGGGGAATTATGATGTGTTCCAAACATAAAGTGAAAGAAAGGATGGAAGGAGATGAGGTTGGAGAAAGGGGTCCCAGGCTGAACTCACATGGAAGTCATTACAAAGCCTCTCTTTCCCACACTCCCTCTTCACTCTCTTTCTCCCTTTTACCAGGTTCATCTATTTGCTTTAAAATAACCCCTCAATTGAAAATATTTGAGGTTGTTTTATCTTCCTTCTCCTGACCCAGGAACACTTGCGAGTGGGAGTTACAGATGCCCCGAGGGGCAGTCACAACGAGGTGGGCATGGCCTGCAGGGGCGGGGGGGGGGTGAAGGGGGGGAGTTCCCAGGTCCCTTTGGGTCCCCGTCTGTGTGACCACCTCGGCCTCACCTCGACCCGGAACACAGGCCACCAGATAGCCAGCCGCCCCACTCCACCTTATGCCGATCCCACAGACTGAAGCAGGAAGAGGGGGCCCGCCCACAGCATCCCACGGTCAACCCAGAGACGTCACCTGTTCCCGCAGGTCCGGCTCCCAGTTCAGTCCCAAGAGAACCCTAGTCACCTCTGGGCGAGGACTCTCAGGGGTCCCCTAATTACTCCCTCCTCAGCCAATGTCCCCACGGCCATGCTGTGATGAACTCTGTCCCTCGGGAATCTGTCATTTGGGGGAGACAGGCAGGTTAATTACTATTGTGGAAGGCTGAGTGAAATAAATGCTTTCATAAAACGTATAGACATGCGTTATGGAGACACAGGGAGACAGTGATGACAGCTGGCGGGGCGTCGGGAGGAGCAGGCATCAGAATGGGGCTTCAAAGGATGCCACGAAGGAGGAGGGAGAGGGGGTGCCACAGAGAAGGGGGAGGGTGCCATTGAGAAGGGGGAGGGGGCGGATGCCATGGAGAAGGGGCAGGGGAGGGTGTCATGGAGAAGGGGAAGGGGAGGGTGTCATGGAGAAGGGGAAGGGGGAGGGTGAAGCGGGGTCGGAGGGAGGAAGCCATGGAGAAGGAGGAGGGGAGACAGAGATGAGCGAAATACTGACCTGAATCTCAAGCTATTATCGAGGCTTTAACTTTTTGATGAGCCGGATGATAGTATCTAATGGATTTCAGAGAGGAAGGGAGAGGGAGAGAGAGAAAGAAACAGCAATGATAAGAGAGACTCATTGATTGGCTGCCTCCTGCGAGCCCACTACCCAGGCATGTGCTCTGACTGGGAATCAAACCCGGGACCTCTTGGTTCACAGATCCATGCTCAATCAATTGAGCCACACCAGCCGGCCAAGCCGGTGATAGCTTGAAGTTCAAAGCTCAGCATGATCTTGAAGATGTCTGCCACACCCAGTTCCCTCATCAGCTGTATCATTTTTTGTTTGTTTATGTAAATAACAGCACATGCTGACACATTCCTCCCCCCAGCCCTGCAGGTCTGTATTTTGCTTCTCACTTGGCCTCATGCTCTGAAGACCACAGCAGCTCGCTCTCGCTCAGAGCTGCCTGGTGTCCCAGCAGCCCGGGCGCAATAACCCAGGCCTTCCCACCCTCTGCCCTGTGGGCTCTGCCCGGGGGCCATGGTATATGTAGGTCGCGGTGCAGGTGGCCGGTGTGACCGAGTTACCGAGCTGGGGCTGCGGGCCAGGTCCCTGTGTCTCCCCACCTGTGGGGACAAGACAGATCCCTCCCCGATGCTGCCGCTTCCACACCCACCCCGGGGTGCAGCACCTGCTCCCAGGCCCGGCCCAGTGCCTCTGGCCCGCGGACGGTGTGCCATCTGTGGGGTGAGAAATGGAGTCCGTTCGTCTCAGTTGCATTGCTGTTGTTGGGAACGAAGAGCCACTGCACTGTGTGTTCTTGGAAGAACGAGCAGGACCTCTCGTCCAACATCCACCCGCACACCCAGCACCGGCTTTGGGAGGCGCCTACGGAGACCGCCTCGCGCACCGCCCTCCCCGCCGCCTGGGTGGCTCCCTCCGGAGGAGCAGGAAGCGCAGGGCACGGGGAGACCCGCTGGGGCGGCTCACTGCTCCTGTTTGGGGGCTGAGCGGTGGCCCAGGGGCCTTGGCCGATGCCAGCGATGCCAGCGAGAGCTAGTCAGGCTGAGCCAGGGCGATCCCAGGGGCGCCGTCTCAGCACCCGGGCCTCTCCTCTGAGCGGGGTCCCGTGGGCGGCCTGCCAGGCTGTGAAGACCCTGGAGCCTTCGTGTGGCCCCAACCTCAGCCCCTGTGCTCACAACCACCTTTGTCGCAGCCCCAGGCCCCTGGTCTCCTCGGGGTGACCTCGCCCAGGGCGCAGGCTGCCTCCGCTGGTGGAAGCCGGTGGCTGAGGGTTGGAAATGCACAGGCATTTTAAATGGAAGCAAAATGGGGCAAGGGCGTCACGGCCATCAGGGATGGAGCTCAGGTGAGGCAGGGCGGACGCTGAGCCCCTGTCATGGCAGCCACAGCAGCCTGGAGGCAGGGGGGCGGCCTGGCCACGGGGGCCTGGGAGGAGCCCAGGCTGCAGCCTCCTCGCTGGGCAGGAGCACAGGCTGCCAGCTTCCTCCCTGGGCAGGAGCACAGGCTTCCAGCTTCCTCCCTGGGCAGGAGCTCAGGCTGCCAGGGCAGGAGCACAGGCTCTGGCCCAGCTGGTTCTGCAAACACCCCGAGGGCGGGCACCTGGGGCTCCCACAGCCTCCTCAGCCTAATGACTTAATCACACCCGGTGAGTCCTCAGTCTGCTCAATCACCAGCCAGTATTTAACCAAGCCCGGCCCGGGGAGCAGGGCCAGCGTCGGGAGGCTTGCTAGCTGGTTGCTAGCTACTAGGTAACTTGTTACTAGTTACCGGGCTACTGGTAAGCAGTCCAGCAGGTTAAGGATTACCCGGTACTAGTTTCTAGGTCACTAATTACCAGGCACTTGTTGCCAGGTCACTAGGTTACAAAGGTTCCTCGTTGCCAGCTACTAGGGTAGTAGTTACTGTGTTCCTAGTTAGTACCTATTAGGTTGCTTGACAGTATTTACTAGGCTAATGGTTTCTAGTTACTATGTTCCTGGTTACTAGTTTCCAGGTATCTGGTTACCAGTTGATTAGGTTATGTATTACATCTAATTCAGTCCGTAACCTGGAGGCTGCCATTATTGAAGCAGTCAGTCCTGGGGAGGCCACCATTAACAAGGCAGCCAGTACCGGACAGGTCACCTTTATTGAGGTAGCCAGTCAGCCGGAGGCCGTTGTGATTGTGGCAGCCAGTCCCTTGGATGGCACCATTATGGCGGCAGCCAGTCTGTGCAGCCAAGTGCAGGGGTATCGGGAGAAAGTGTTATTCCCACTCGACTCAGCGGCCCCTGGAGAGGCCTCCTTTACTGAGGCAGCCAGTACCCTGGACGGCATGGGCGAAGAATGAAGGACATGGAGACAGCATTCAGATGATCAGCATCATCAGGTTCTGTCTTTATTGCCCTGTTACAAGTGGGTTTATACTATTGGATTCTATAAGCATGCGTCTATAGTTACGTCATGGTATGTTTTGGCTCCTCCTTTGACCTTTTACGGTTTCTTGTCTTATGTTTACATTTTCTTATCTGACCTTTGCTAAAAATATCATTTCTATTTAGCTCTGCTGATTTCAATCTTATGTATTGTCTATGTTTCTACATTCTTTTCTAAAGGTTAGTTTCGGTGTTCCATGATAAGAGCTAGTTTGTTATTTCGATTGTACGGTTACTATGCTATTGCTCCACTGTGAAGGTATAAGGAAAAATGGAAGGAGGTTTTCCTATTCTCTGGCCTAAGTCAAGGTTCTGTAGCTTAAGCATGATTGTTGTTAGCTATGGTGATGAACGACCTGCCTGGCAGTTCGCTGAAGTCTTTGTGGTTGCATAGGTCGCCTGAGATTTTTAGGTAAGGAGGCTGCCTGCATTGTTTGCAGCGGTGTCTCTTTAACTGATAGTTGTCCTTTTAGCATTCCTGGTGGCCTGCCCTGGGACTGCCCTGCGTCGGTGGGTTTTTAGGGGTCTAGGCTTTGGTACTTTCTCTGGTGGGTAGACCCCTGAGGATGTGCGCCTAGCAAGCCCTAAATGTATTGCTAACAGTTTTAGTGTGAGTTCCTCATAAGCAGTACACTGTATTTCTGTCACACTAGGCGGTTTTACGGATTCATTCCCTTTCCTAGTCCCGTTCATCCCTAGCTGTAGGGAAACATTCCCAGCTGGGGAAACAACCTTTCCTGGGGAGGTGGCTGTGGTCAGAACACATAGCGCTAAGAAGGGGAGCAAACATCTCCAAAACAGTATGCCATCGACGCCAGGTCCCTTGGAATATATGCTGTGCAGATGTTTCTTCCCTGCAGCGACTGTGTCAAGCAGCAAGGATGGCACGGCTTGCGGCAGACTTGTAGTGATGCAACACCTCCCAGTTGCTGTGATGATGGAAACAGGCCAGGCTTGATGCTCAAAGCAACCTTGGAACACCAACAATGCAAAGCTTGTCATCACCGTAGCATGTCATGTACCCAGCCAGGGCAGCATTGTCTTTGTAGTAAAGAGGTCATACAAATAGCAACACATCGAGTGAGGCTGAATGATTGAGTGTTGACCCATGAAGCAAGAAGTCACCTTGATTCCTGGTAAGGGCACGCACATCAGCTGATTGATTTTTTGTCTGTCACATCCATGTTTCTCTTTCTCTCCCTTTCCCTCTCCCTCTCCCTGTCTGTCTCAGATCCATAACAAATTTAAAATAAAAGTGGAAAGTGTTGATTCTCCTCCTATTGTCCCCCCAAAAGGTATCAGATTTTAGTGCAACCACCCACCCCTTTTCTTCCTTAGTCATGGTGAGAATTTTGGTTCCTGAATGTTCACACTATCATCTCACATGAAAACCTGTGAACACACATACACACGAACAGCTGAGCATCCCATCCTGGAGAATTTTCCAGATCCGTGCAAAGGAAGTGAGATTCCTCGCATTGGAAATGGAAAGAAAGCTGGGCATGAAGATCAAGGGTAATCATTGCAACCTGGAAAGGATGTATTCAACAAATCAAGGTGTGATAATTCTGTATGTGGATCCTGTATGTGGAGGCAGATCCTGTTTGTGGAAGTTTGGGGATGGGGGACACCAACACTTGTAATGTGAATGAGGACTTGATTGTGCAAAGCTTTCATTGACCCCCTGAGAGATACTCAGCAGAGTTGGTGAGCCACTTGGAAATGTGTGTTCGTCCAATGCGAGGCTGGCAGGGGGGTGCCACTCCTGACCTGGGCGAGAGAGCCTACCTCCCACCGTGCATAGGGGGCCCCTGCCCGTGCGTTATCATCTCCATGAGTCAGGGCTGGCTCCTCCCGAGTCAGCTGAGACCCACAGAAAAGAGTATTCCAAGCAGCAGATTTTACCTGGTCCCGAGGTGTGTCAGGATTGGGTCGATGTGGGAAAAGGCGAGTGCGTTGCTGTGGCTCAATGGTTGGTTCTGAGACTTTCAGGTGACCCACCCAAGCCCTCAATCATTTTAGGAAAAGAGGTTCCCATGGCAATATGAGTGTTCCACATCACATTTAATGAAATTTCCTTTGCCATCTCCAAAGAAACCCTCCCCAGAAGCAGCTGGTCCGAAGAATTGGGACTGCTGTGATCAGCTGTAAGAGAGTTGTGGGGAATGCTGAAGTCCCCAACAGAGCAGAGAGTGTGATCAGGTGCCTCAGGGGACATTGTCCAAAGGAGGAGATGTTTGTCTTTAAGAGCAGGCGGTGGATCCCCCATTTCTTGCACACCCTCCCAAGGTTCTGTTCTTGTCTCATTGCCCAGTGAGTGCCATGAGATCCTGCAGGACGCCACCCATTCTCTTCACTAGCAGAGAAGTGCAAACAAGGACCCCAGAAGGCTGGTGACCCTTGTACCCACGGCAGGGCCTGAGTTATGCACCGATTGTCTAGTCCTGGCAATGCTTTTGGTGCTGAAATGTCAGGTCCCAGCCAATGTGTCGCGAAAAAAGGCAAACAAGAAATGCCAGAAAATCTTGGAGGCTGTCCAGGGCGGCCATGATTCTGTGGCTGAATGAAATGATGGGTGTCGATTTGTGAGCTGTTTCTGCCCAGGCCTGCAGAGGGAGGCCTTCGAGAGCGCTGCAGTGGCCTGGTAAGCCGGTGCGTGGAGGATGTGAGCTGGTCCCCTGTAGACGGGCATTGTTGAGGCATTCCCCAGGAGGCTGAGATTGTGGAGCATCCAGTCCGTCCTTGGAGTCTTTGGTGTATTGGGAGAACATTATTTCTGCAATGGTCATCGAGAGGCGACCATTGTTGATGCTCTCAGTGACCTGGAGGCCGCTATGATTGAGGCAGCCATTTCTTTGGTCCATGAGTGAAGAAGCAGCCAGCTATTGACCTGGAGGCCGCCGTTGTTTACGCAGTTAGTTATTTAGTAGCGGGGAGGCAAGGCTGTCCATGTTGAGTCCGTCCATACCATGGAGACCGCCACTTTCGGGGCAGTCAGTATCGGGGAGGCTGATATTGTTTCGGGTGGAGCTAGACGCAGTCAGTTTTTGTAATGGGAACGTGTTAGTACCAGGAGAAAAAGATTGTGCTGAATGGCTTGTTGCAGAAACAATGTTTTTATTTTGGTAGGAAGTTATTTTTATTATTTTAGAAAGGAAGAGAGAGAGAGAGGGCAGGAGGGAGGGAGGAAGGGAGGGAGAGAGAGAGAGAGAGAGAGAGAGAGAGAGAGAGAGAGAGAGAGAGAAAGAAATATCCGTGCTTGAGAGAGAATCCTTGATGCTAGAGAATTCCCTGAAGTCACTGTTCTAGCTGTGGGTTGTGCACCCCCTGCAGCCCTGTGAAGGGGCGTCCTGGAGATGGGTGCACTGAGGTTCCCTGTGAGGCGACTCTCTGACCGTGTCTAAGCTGCTGATTTTGTTCCCTTTTGAAAGAAAGCAGAGAGTGTTGGTGTTGTAATGTACCCCACGAATCACAGAAGGACGCCTCAAGAAGTCGAATTAAAAAGTCACATTTATTGCAATCCGGGACTATGAGGGGCCATTCCCCAAATCTCATAGTGCTAAGATGGTGGCAAAACCAGACTTATATAGAGAAAGATCACAAAGGTATTGATTACATCTCAAGGTTTGGAATGAGGAACCTGGTTTGCAAAAAAGCAGTTTACAGAAGCAGAGTTAAGCATGTTAATTATAGTTTTGGGTCTCAGGGGCACTGAATTGACAGAAACACCTTATCTAGAGCCCTTGGGTCTTGAGACCACTGAGTTGCCAGGAACTCATTATCTAGAGCCATCGAGGTAATTTAGAGTAATTGCGCTGTCCTGGTCTTGGGACCACTGAAGTCAACTGGAACGCATTATGTGTGGCCACTAAAACAATTTAGGATAATTGTGCTGTCCTGTTTCCCAGGTACAGAAGAATGTGCTTTCTAAAACCAGTAAGATAACAATCAATGGGATAGTCACGTTACAATCAATAAGGCATTCAATCGAATGGGTTGATTTATACAATTCAGAAATCAAAGTAACTTTTTCTATTGTTAAACAAAGCAAATAGGTACCATACTTTATTGGTTGTAGCAGGTCTATCTGTGAAGCTGATGCAGCGAGCAGCATGGGCTAGTGCTCGTCTTCCCTGTGAAAGATATCAATTTGCAACCATTCCCAGGCACCCTAAGCAGAAATAAACATGCATTCCTGCGCCTGTTTTGAGCACGTTGCATGCATAATCATTCCTGTTGCATGCGATAAAGTAGGATTGGTGTGTTCTTTTCCCCATGCTAAGTGTGAATGTGATCAGCATCAAGCAGTGTGTCCTCCTTTCTGAAGGTTGTGAATCCTTTGAAGTTGCAATGCCAAATTCACTGTGTTTGAAATTAGCTGGGGAAAGAGAAGCAATCTTTGTTGAAAGTGAAATGTTTGTATGGTAATTTTTTCTTCCACTCCTTGTGCGAATATGATGCTATAGAAATAAGATTTTTTTCAGAACCACAGGCATTCAGAATGAATATGTTCCTTGGAATGGAACTGTGGAGGGAGGAGAGCATCCTAGTCTTGTCAAGTTCCTCCCAGGAACCTGTGTGGGAACTCATGTCTGTGTCCATGTTGGTGAGAGGATTGCAGTTGGAAAGACGTGTCCCTGCTTGGTCAGCAGGTGGAGCCAAGTCCTAGGTGAGGGCAAATGTTTGCGTTTGTGATGGAGAGACTTCCTGGTCATCCTTGATGCGAGGCTATTGAGTGGGCACTGAGGGCAGAGCTGCCCCTTGGTAGCGGGTGTATGAAAGGGGGGATCCTGTGGCTAGGTATTTTTTGTACTGGAATCCATCTTTTTTGTCCGCCGGAATGGCAGAATGAATTCACGGCCGGAAAGTGTTGTAGAAAGTCTGGAGTTGTCTTGAAGAAAAAGTACAGACTTCCACGTAGGGAGGGTGAAAAGGGTCCCACTGTGTTATAGTAATAAGTTTAGTTAGTATAGGTTAGCATAAGCAAATTCCATTTTGTATTAGAGCGAATTTAAACTTTATTTAGAAGAGGAACTAACACGTGTGTGTGTGTGTGTGTGTGTGTGTGTGTGACCCTGATAAATAACTTGTAACTCCCTGCGTATGCACCCTGATAAATAACTTGTAACTCCCTGTGTATGTATTCTGATAAGCCCAGAAGGCACCACCAGAGCACACTGATATGAGACACTGAAGAAGCCCATCCATCGGGTATAAAAGAAGGACTTCCACACCAGCAGTTAGACGCCTGTCTGCCCTCCACAGACAAGACGTTCTCCTTGCCCCTGGAAACTGCCAGGGGATCTCGCTGGGGCCTCCAAATGCTATGGGTTCACTCAGCGAGATAGACCACTGTCTCAGAATTTAAATTTAAGAGCCTTTATTAAGCTGGCCAGCTGACTACAGTTACAGCACCCTGCCGAAGCAGAGGCTGAACTGCAGCGCTGACTGCAAGAGTTACATTTTATTATTAAATTCTGTGGAGGCCCGGCCGAAACCGGTTTGGCTCAGTGGATAGAGCGTCGGCTTGCGGACTGAGGGGTCCCAGGTTCGATTCCGGTCAAGGGCATGTACCTTGGTTGTGGGCACATCCCCAGTAGGAGATGTGCAGGAGGCAGCTGATCGATGTTTCTCTCTCATCGATGTTTCTAACTCTCTATCTCTCTCCCTTCCTCTCTGTAAAAAATCAATAAAATATATTTAAAAAAAAAAAAATTCTGTGGAGGCCCAGAGAAAAATGTGTCTTTCAAATTCTGGGTCCCCCAATATGGAGGAAACTCTCTTTATTTATACTTTTTCCAGTCCTTTGTCTTCCAAATTTGGAATGAATTCTGAGAAAGAAGGCCTGCGTGCTGGGAAGGGGCCATGAGACCATATCTCAAGGCCTGGCCTGATGTCAGTATCTTCCTATCTATATGTTTTAGGAACAGACAGCACAGCATGACCCGTCTGGCCAAAGCGCCAGATATGCAGCCCAGCAAAGCAGTCCCTGATTGCAAGAGGGATGTCCGACTGCCGGTTTAGGCCCAATCCCTGTAAACTGGCAGTAGGACATCCTTCGAGGGATCCCAGATTGGAGAGAGTGCAGGCTGGGCTGAGGAACACCCCCTCCCCTGTGCACGAATTTCATGCACCAGGCCACTAGTAGTATATAAAAAACTGAAATTTTAGAAAAATCAGTCATCTTATGAATATAGATGTAAATGTATCCTTGGAAAATTGAAACTAAGATATGAATTAGGTAGATTTATCTTGCCAACTGTAGCCTTAATGCCATGTTGGCAATGAAGCCAGACTGTCTAGTCTTGGCTTTATATTTCTGCTGCATTGACAAATCATAGAAAATTAAATAGCACACAGTTTCGATTCAATTTCATGATAGTTGCAGAAACCTAGACTGAGGGTCTGTTTACTATTGTTGCTGTTCACAGTTTCTGCTGATGTCCAAAGTCTGGCTATATTAGATACTATTTTAGTTGGGTTGAGGGTTCCAACTATGCCTTCTTTTCCTCTGATGAAAGAAAATTAATAGCCTCTATTTTTAATGTAGACACAGTAAATCATGAGTTCCTTTATTTCCTATAAAAACAATGGTAGTAATCCCATTATACAGATATGTAAAAGGAAGCCAGAAATGTCATATAGCAAGGAGTAAAGGAAAGGGAATTGAACTGGAGTCCTTCCAGAGTGAGTATAAATGTCCTTACAACACTGCCTCTAAGAACCTGAGTGTTCTAATATTTAGGCAAAGAGAACAGAGAGCTCAATTATCTCTGATCAGTCTTCATTTATTGTAATTTATCACTCAACTTTGTTTTTTTATTAATAAATCTTTATTGTTCAGATTATTAAAGTTGTTCCTCTTTTTTCTACCCATAGCTCCCCTCCACCTGGTTTCTACCCATCCCATGCCTTTACCACCCCCCCCCACTGTCTCATCCATAGGTGTATGATTTTCATCTCTTCCCTCACCCCCCCACACCCTCTTCCCCCTGAGAATTGTCAGTCCACTCCCTTTCTATGCCCCTGATTCTATTATATTCACCAGTTTATTTTGTTCATCAGATTTTTTATTCATTTGATTTTTAGATTCACTTGTTAATAGATGTGTATTTGTTGTCACTTTGTTGTTCATAATTTTTATCTTTACCTTTTACTTCTTCTTCTCCTTCTTACAGAATACCCTTCAGCATTTCATATAATACTGGTTTGGTGGTGATGAACTCCTTTAGCTTTTTCTTATCTGTGAAACTCTTTATCTGACCTTCAATTCTAAATGATAGTTTTGCTGGGTAGAGTAAACTTGGTTATAGATTCTTGCTATTCATCACTTTGAATATTTCTTGCCACTCCCTTCTGGCCTGCATAGTTTCTGTTGAGAAATCAGCTGACAGTCGTATGGGTACTCCCTTGTAGGTAACTAACTGTTTTTCTCTTGCTGCTTTTAAGATTCTCTTTTTGTCTTTCGCTCTTGGCATTTTAATTACGATGTGTCTTGGTGTGGTCCTCTTTGGAATCCTCTTGTTTGGGGTACTTTGCACTTCCTGGACTTGTAAGTCTATTCCTTTCACCAGGTAGGAGAGGTTTTCTGCCATTATTTCTTTTTTTTAAAATAAATCTTTATTGTTCAGATTATTACAGTTGTTCCCATTTTTCCCCCCATAGCTCCCCTCCACCCAGTTCCCCCTGACCCTCTGCCCTTACCCCCGCCCCCCCCCCACTGTCCTCATCCATAGGTGTACGCTTTTTGTTGCCAGGTCATACACATGGAAAATGTAGCTATTTCCATCCATGACATGTCCCTGTGTTCAGCCTCACAGGGACCGTCTCAGCCTCGCAGGGGCCATCTCAGCCTCGCAGGGGCCATCTCAGCCCCACAGGGGCTGTCGCAGCCTCACAGGGGTCGTCGTAGCCTTGCAGGGGCTGTCGCAGCCTCGCAGGGGGCACTGCATCCCACGTTGGGGGTGAAGGTGTGAGAGAGAAGCTCCTCTCGCTGTCTTTCCTGCTGCTCCCTTGCGTATCGCCGATGCTGGAAGTTCCTGAGAGCAGTCTGCAAGTGCTGGACATCATACTTTAACTGGTCAACATGAAGTTTGGCATTCTGTCTTTTGTTGGGCGGCTCCTTGCTGGACAAAATCTCCAGGCGTTCCTGGTGGCTGAATATCTGGTATGCTTGCTTGGATTTCGTTTTCTACTAAATGCACTGACTGCTTGTCTGCTGTTTCCTGGCGTCCCAAGTGAGACTGGATCTGGTGAACCTGTTTGTACATTTGCTGGTACAGCAGTTCCATGTTGCCGGCCCACCTGGGTCCGGCTCTGGCTTCCTCTGAACCTGATTCTGCTTCTTGAGTGTGTCCCTTATGGGTGCGAGGAGTTGAAATCTTCAGTTTGTTGGGTTAAGCTGCAAAAGCGCAGGTGGTTCCTTTTGTGCCACTGGCACAGCTTGGGCGGGGATGTAAATTGAGTAGAGAGGGGTCTCAGGGAATCACTGGGGCAGAGCAAACAGCAATAGCATCTCCGAGACTCCTCGCCTCTCCACGACTCCGCGTCTCCCCATCCCCGAGTGCCGGCAAGCAGCTCCGCGAGAAAGCCACTCTCGCTTTTCGACCCACTGCAAGGCCATCCCACTTCTCCCCGTAGGGGTCTGGGACCTCAGAATCCCACCCCAAGCAAGCTCAGTGGATTCGAGAGTTTGTAACCCCTTTTGATTGGAAAAAAAAACACGCATCCAGTTGCAGCCCGCCTGGCGCGCAACTCCGTACCTCTGTTCTTGGCACCTGTGCATATCTTACTCAGTCTCAATGCTCTTCTTTCTTTCCTTCCAGTTGTAGAACTTCCACTGGGCCAGCTTTCCCATGGTTCTGAATGATAGCTGTTTTGTCTTATAGTTGGTATTTTCAATGTTGTTGTGGGAGGCAGCACACACAGGTCTGTACCTTACGCTGCAATCTTGGTTCCTCTATCATTATTTCTTCAAATAGGTTTTCAATATCTTGCTCTCTCTCGTCTTCTGGTACCCCCATAATTCGGATGTTGGTATGCTTGAAGTTGTCCCAGAGGCTCCTTACATTGTCTTCATATTTTTGGATTCTTTTTTCTTTTGGGTTGGGTGTTTTTTTGCTTCTTTGTATTTCAAATCTTTGACTTGATTCTTGGGGTCCTCTAGTCTGCTGTTGGATCTCTGTATTTTATTCTTTATTTCAGTCAGTGTATGCTTAATTTCTAATTGGTCCTTTTTCATATCCTTAAAGGTCTCATTAAATTTCTCGGAGGTTTCTAGAAGATTCTTGAGTAACCTTATAACCATGGTTTTGAACTCTATATCCAGTAGTTTGCTTTCTTCCATTTCTTTCATTTGTGACCTGTTTCTTTGTCTCCGCATTTTGGCTGCTTCCCTGTGTTGATTGAGTGGCTTTGTTTGCTAGGTGTCCTATAGGGCCCAGTGGCTCAGCCTCCCCAGTCACCTGAGGTGGACGCTCTTGGTGCATCCCTTTGTGGGCTGTGTGCACAGTCTTGTTGTAGTTAAGTTTTGATTGCTTTTGTTATCACTGGGAGGAATTGACCACCAGGCAAACTGGCTGTGAGGACCAGCTGTGTCTACAATGGAAGAACTGCTGTGCTGGAGACACCCTTATGGAGCAGGGCTTGCTTCAGTGGAGCTTTGGTGCTCACTGCGTCTGCCCCATGAGTGTGTCACTTACAGATGTGAAGAGTTGTACTCTGGTATGGTCTCACTCTGACCACTGAGTACATTGGCTCTTGGATCTAGCTAGAGAGATGAGCAGATTCCTCCTTTTTGTTTGGGGTTTGGAAGTGCCCAGATGAGGTCCAGCTGTGAAGCAATGCAGGCTACTGTTGAACCTTAGGCCTTCTTTTGGAAGCTTTGGCACTGTTTGACCCAGCTGCAGTTTGTTAGGTTTTAGATTACAAAAGAACAGGCCATTCATATGCAAAAGCCTCTGCTCACAGCTTGGGTGGGTTGTAAATTGAATGGGGTAGGGTCTCAAGGAATCATCAGGGTGGAGCAAACAGCAATGGCTTCCAGTCTGCTCTGCCTCAGAGAGGTCCCAGGGCCTGTGTCCCGCGGCCCCATGCGGGAACAATGATCACTGCAAGCACCTCTGCGAGAAAGCCACCCTCGTGTTCCTGTCCTGATGCCAGACAGTCCAGTTTCTCCCTGTATGAGCCTGGGTCCCCGGAGTCTCGCCCAGAACTGGAGTTCAGATCAATGGGGAGCTTGTATCTCTCTCCTGATTGAAAAAGACAGCAGTGTATCCAGTTGCCAGCCTCTTTCCATGTGCTCCTCCATACCTTCACAATTTTGCACCTCCACACCTCCTACCAGATTCAATGCGCTTTTCTCTTTCCTTCTAGTTGTAAAATTTCCACTCAGGCAGCCTTCCTGTGGTTCTGGATGATATCCGTTTTGTCTTTTAGTTCTAGTTCTGATGTGGTTGTGCGAGACAGCAAGTATAAGTGTGTACCTATGCCACCATCTTGGTTCCTCCTCCTTCAAATAAATACACTGTTTGAGTAAGGGGAAAATGGTGAAGGGGCTAAAATGTATTCAGTGCTTACCATGTGCCTCACACATGAATTGAGAGGGGGAAGTAGCAGAGGTTTGAAGTGTGGACTTGGGTTTGACTCCAGGTACTCCATGTGGTGCCATGCAATCACTTAAACTCTTGGAGCTGCAGCCTCGTTTTCATAAAATTAAGTTTTGTAAAAACTAACTACAATGTTCCAAAAATATTGCACAAAATAGCTATCTTCTAATATTATTTCTTTAACCATTTGCCTAGGCTATTTCACACACACAAGTCTACAAAACAATTCTATGAGGTAATTAAATTTTTTTTATTTAAAGATTGCAATAACAGACTGAGCAAGTAAACAAAATGTCAACATTATATTATTAGAATAAAGCAAAAACAAAATTAAATTTCAAATTAATTCCAAAAGGTACACTTTTTTCTACTATAATATGAATTAGAATATTTTTATTAAAAAATAGATCATATATATTGTTTACTTGAACCCAGCACTTTGCTTAATATTTTATGTATATATTTTTAATTTAATTCTTAAAACAATTTTTTGAGGTAAGTAGGATTTTCATCCCTTTTTAATAAATGAGTTAACTGATTTTTAGAGAAGTTAATAAATCTTCCCAAGGTCACACATTAAGAAAACAGTGGGCAATTCAGCACTCTAAACACACTATGAAATAGATGCATGCTTTAAAATAGATAACCTTCTGTGATTAATCTATTTTGTCAATTCATGTTTAAGACCTGAAAATACTCTAAAGAATTATCAAATTAAATTTGAAAACCGCTGCACAAGTGTCTGTGGCCATATACTTGCGTCAGCCCAGAGATTACTTGCATGCATTACAAACTGGTTCCAGACCATTAAAGCAGTGAAAGAAATTTATGGAAAAAAATCCTGAGTAATTTACAGTTTCGCCGAGAAGGCTAAAGACATGGAAAATCATCAGTGACAGAGCAGACAGAGCAACATCTGCAGTCAAAGACCACAAAACCAGCTCAGGAGGGACGTTGCTGCTGTGAGCACTGAGCCCTGCCCTGCATAGGTAGGGCCTCAGCCACCTCCTGCACAGCACACAGGTGCCCACTGCAGCGCCCTTCCCCTGAACCCCAGGGAAACGTGAGCGGCTTCTAAGTTGCCATTGCTGGTCTCCAAATTGATTCTACATGAGCTTCTGGCCAGCTTTCGGGGAGACTGCTGGGCAAGCATCAGGTAATTTCAAATTTTATTGTTCGAAGTGGTCTCTACCTCCCTCCATCCTCAAACAAAGGAAAATAGTTAAGATTCTGAGAAGCAGCCCTGCCCCCCCAGTCCCAAATAAGTGTACTACACTGCAAAAGCAAAAGTGATCAGGAAATTCAACTTCTTTATTTTAAATTTGTGCTCATAGCCATTTTCTAGTAAAAGGTGTGGCAAAGGTGGGTTTATAGATGTTCATATGGAATATAATAGCATAATTAATAAATTACAATATGGGAATAAACTCTGTGTTTCATGTATTCACAACTGTAAGACTATTTTTGTCCCAGCCTGTCTATCCACCTGTGTCTTGAGTTGTTTTAAAAGCCTGAGTTAATAATAAATGTACAAAAATCTTCTATAGCATGCATTTTTAATTGACCTCATGTACATTATGCTTTGTTTTTCTTTTTACATAAGCTGAGAATTTTGAAAAACCTGGTGACTCAATAACCACTAATCCTAAACTTCTGATGAGTAATATTTATAAGGCAATTATGTTATTTTTTAAGTCAGCCAAGTGACTCATGAAATTCTAAGAGTTTAGGAACAAACAAATCATTAAAAGTTGGTCATTTATCCCAACACCATCATCTTTCAAATAAGCAGGAAAAAATCCCAGAAACTATTATTTTCTAACACCTATAATTAGATAAGGACAAAATAAAAGATTTATTTATCTTTGAATGTAACTTTATACCTATCACAATAAGTGCTTCGTGAATTAAATTGACTTGAGCCAAATTTTCATGACTCTCCATCCTTCCAATCATGGATGGTATAATCTTTTGGGTCCTTTCTCAATATTTATACTCTTATCATCTAGCAACATAAACTAAATTTGCATAATTAAAGTCCATACTGAGAGCATGGGATCAGTTAAACCAGTCAGTTAAACCTGGCAACAAAAAGCATACACCTATGGCATCTTATCCGAGGGACAGTTAGTTATTGAAGAACCAAATTGCCTTCCTCTGAAGTACTCTCACTTATAAGGGACTAAGGTATAACAACAAAATTCCTTTAAATTCTAATTTTAAAGCATGATCCTTGATATTACTTGTTCCATAAACAATATATATTGATTAGTGAAACTCGTCGTTATATATTGCATTGTGTCTATTAAGGTTATTGTAATCATCCCTAGTCCTCAGTAATAATTCCAATAGTTTAGCTTTATAGAGACAAAAAGTTATTATAGTTATTCTAAAAACTAGTGGCCCGGTGCACGAAATTCATGCACATTAAAATGGAATTAATTAGAGGAAATATTTTAATATTGTTATTTGCCCTTTCTCTATATTAGAAGTGTCAGAGATGAAAGAAAGTTGGCAAAATGTATATGAAAATCTCTCTCCTGTCAGAGTCTGGGGTGCACTGTGGGACCTAGAGTCAAGTCCTCACCCACCACCTGCACATGTTTTGAAAACACAAGAGACCCAGACTCAGCCGGCCCCACCCCCATTGGGTAAGATGCAGACCTGGCCAGCCCCACCTCCGTCAAGCCCCTCCAGGTGGGGGGCGCAGCCTCAGGTCTCTTGGCCCAGTGCCGGGTGGGAGGCCCCCCATTAAGCCCTGCCAGGCGGGGGGCATGGCCTGAGGTCCCCCGTCAAGCCCCATAGGGCAGGAGGCGCAGCCTGAGGTCCCTCGCCCCAGCCAGGTGCCATGCAGCCTCAGGTCCCTGCTGTTTGGTCGTGATGTTACAGCCTCCTGGCTAATTTGCATATTCCTCTATTATTATGATGATCTGTCTTGTCCATAGATTCTCTAGAAGCTGCATCATTCCACTCAAAAGCCTCAGCTTAGTGTATGCCACTGGTTAGCTATGATAATTCCTGTTTTTATCAGGAGTCAGCTCACTAGGATCAGATTCTTTGTGCTCTATTCTTAACTTATGATGACTTTTGTAATCTACATATTGATTCAGCCTTCTTCAGGTTCTAATACAAATACTGTCCATAGGCATGAAGAAGCTCAATGTTCCTGAGCCAAGATTAACTTAGTTTTGCTTTTAGTCCTACATAACTTTACTGTTTCTTTCTTAATGCCCACATTTTTCACTTAATCATTCTCCAAAAACTGAGAATGCATTATGTGCTAAACTGGAGAAAGCAAATTGATGATATGCATGTTGCTATTTCTACAACTAGTGCGTAAGACAGACATCATTAATCAATCACGCCACTTTTGCTAGCATGATTATGTCCACACACTGTCCTAGATAGCGACTGCCTGGGAGCTGGACTGCAAGTTGAAAGCTATTTAAGATCTCTGGGCTGGATATGACAAGTGATAAATGAAAAAAACACTCTGACCACACAGAATAGTGGGGAAGACAGAACAACAAGCCATTAGATACAATGCAGTACCTAATATATGATAGATTTGAGCATACACATGACAACACATAAGAAAGTCAGACTTGGGAAGGACTATGAGAGAGTAACAGTCTCTGCCCAGAGGAGGTAAGCCTGAATTTAGAACAGGTGGGAATTGACCGGGTGAAGGGCACTCCATCAAGGCAGAGGCGGTAAAATGTGTGAAGCTAATTAGACCTGAGAGACCCTGGCTCCTTTGGAAAACACCAGCACACTTACCCGTGGCTGGTGACAAGTAGTGGTGAGGGATTCGTCAGAGTCAAGGCAGAGCCAGCTCCCGGAAGCCATAGGAAGTGTTTGGTTTCATTCGAAAGGCAATGGGAAGCCACTGATGGATGTAAGGCAAGGAATCCCTACTGTAAAAAGATCACTTTCACAGCAGTGCGAAGAACAGAGTGGAAGAAGGTAAAGCAGGAAAACCTGCTGAGAGGCTGAGGCACTAACTGAGAGGAATGATGAGCGCAGTGATCACACAGAGGATTTTTTAAGAAGTTCTAATTAATGGAACTTGGTGACTCATCATTAGCAATGGTATGAAGAAATAGGAAATAAAAAAATCAAAGGTGAATGCCAAGTACATACCCTGTAGCCTTATTTCTGTCCCTGAATTTCAGTGTTCTTTGTTCTCCAAGAGTGTGAATTCTCATTATTATTATACCAGTTACTCTCTACGCCCTTAGGGTTTTCCCAGCTATTAGAACCTTGTCATCTGAAATTCCCCCACTGCTTTAAGAGTCTCCCCTTATCTTGATCTAAGTTTGGACCTACGGCTAACAATACACATGACCTGGTTGCCCTTCTGGTTGCCCTTCTGCTAGTTAGCTCCGTCTTTCAGCTAGTGTTAAATTTCTCTATAGGCACATTTTTTAAATTCAAGAGAGTTCAGAGACTCAACTCTCTGGTCCTATTATGGTGTCACCATCCCTCCTCCCATCTGCCTTACATGGTATGTGTGTGAAGACTCCCATTCTGACCAACTTTGAAACATTAGTCATCCAGTTTGCACCTCTTCTTGCAGCCTTTGAAAGGAACACTTTTATTAAAAAATGGGAAGTCACTGGTCTTTACAATTTTTATTTTATTAGAGGGTAAGGATAAGGATGAGATAACAGAGGCAAGCAACTCCGGAGCACATTTTCAGGAACTGTGTTTCACTTTTGTAAGTATAGTCTGCAGAACCATAAAGCTATTATAGAGAATAACGGAGAATGGTTACCATCATCTCCTGCAGGCAAGTACCTGGAGGGGAAACACAAAACCTGTGGTTTCCACAAAGGAGAATGTATCTTCTTGTGCCATTTAGGCTCTCCCTGGATTATTAACTGTAGCTGCAGATAATTTATTTAAAACACGGCAGTGCACTTACCAACTATAAGAAAGCAAATACAGTTCGTTGTATAACTCACTGCAGGCTTTCCAGACAGGTCATTCCTAATCCTTCCATTTTCATGTCACCAGCACACTGTGCAGAAGCCAGAATTTTCTAGTGCTCTGATTGCACTGACTCGGTACATTTTTTGGAAACACTGGAGCAGTTTAAGAGTACTATTTTTGATTGTAAGAAACTACTATGAACAACTATGTGCCTAAAAGCTGGAAAGTGTGGATGAAATGGATAAATTCCTAGAAAAATAAAATTTTCCAAACCTGAATAGGCCAATAACAACTGATGAAATATACGCAGTAATCAAAAACTCCTACCAAACAAAAGTCCTGGTTTAGACGGCTTCACAAGGGAGTTTTACAAAACATTCAAAGAAGAACTGACACCTATCCTCCTCAAACTTATTCCAAAAAACTCCAAGAGGAAGGAACACTTCCAAACTTTTTTTATGAGGCCAGCATTATCCTAATTCCAAAACCAGTTAAAGTACCTACAAAGAAAGAGAAGTGCAGGTTAATATCCCTGATGAACATAAATGCTAAAATCCTCAACAAAATATTAGAAAATCAGATCTAGCCATATATTAAAAAGATCATACTACATGACAAAGTGAGATTTATTCTAGGGATGCAAGGCTGGTACAATATTCGCAAACCAATAAATGTGATGCATCACATAAACAAATTGAAAGATAAAAACCACATGATGATATCAGTAGATGCAGAAAAAGCATTTGACAAATATCCAACACTTTTTTTTTTGATAAAAACTCTCAGCAAAGTGGGAATAGAGGGAGCATATCTCAACATGATAAAGGCCATATATGACAAACCTACAGCAAACATCATACTCAATGGGCAAATGTACAGGAACAAGACAGCAATGTCTGCTTTCACTACTCTTATTCAATCCAATACTAGAAGTATTTGCCACAGCAAATATAGAAAAATAAAACATAAAAGGCAGTCAAATTGGAAAGGAGGAAGTAAAACTCTCATTATTCACAGATGGCATAATATTGTACATAGAAAACTCTAAACACTCCACCAGAAAACTACTAGATTTAACAAACAAATTGGGCAATGTAGCAGGATACAAAATTAACACCCCAAAATCAATGGCATTTTTATACTTGTACACCAATAATGAATTCTCAGAAAAGGAAACTAAAAAAAAGAATCCCATTTACAAATGCAACAAAGAAATTAAGATTCCTAGGAGTAAACTTAACCAAGGAGGTAAAAGACTTGTACTCAAAACTATAAGACATTGAAAAAAAGATAAAGGATGATATAAAAAAGTCAAAGAATATACCATGTTCATGGGTTGGTAGAATCAACAGCAGTAAAACATCCATATTACCCAAAGCAATCTATAGATTCAATGTAATCTCTATTTAAATAGCAATAGTATATTTCACAGATCTAGATAAAATATTCCAAAAATTTATATGGGGCCAAAAAAGATCTCAAATAGCCATAGCAATCTTGAGAAAGAACAAAGTAGGAGGGGATCACAATACCAGATATCAAACTATTCTACAAAACTACTGTACTCAAGACAGCCTGGTACTGACCTAAGAACAGGCATATAGATCAATGGAACAGAACAAAGCACCCAGAAATCGACCCAAGCCATTATGTTCAATTAATATTTGACGAAGAAGGCAAGGGCATACAATGGAGTAAAGATAGTCTCTTCAATAAATGATGCTGGAAAAATTGGGCAGATACATGCAAAAAGATGAAACTAGATCACCAACTTACACCATGCACAAGAATAAACTCAAAATGGATAAAAACTTAAATGTAAGTCATGAAACCATAAAAATTCTAGAATAAACCATAAGCAGCAAAATCTCAGACATCTCTTGTAGCAATATATTTGCAGATACATCTAGGGCAAGGGAAACAAAACAGAAAATAAGCAAATGGGACTACGACAAAATATACAGCTTTTGCACAGCAAAAGAAAACATCAGGCCTGGCCCATCTGGCTCAATGGTGAGAGTAATGGCCTGCCCACCAAAGGGTTGTAGGTTCAGTTTCTGGTCAAGGGCATGTACCTGGATTGCAGGTTCCATCCCAGGTCCCAATTGGGACGTGTGTGGGAGGCAACAGTTGATGTTTCTTTCTCACATCTATGTCTCTCTCTCTCTCTCCCTCTCTCCTTTCCACTCTCTCTAAAACTCAATAAAAATAATATCCTTGCTCTAGCTGGTTTGGCTCAGTGGATAGAGCGTCTGTCTTCAGACTGAAGGGTCCCAGGTTTGATTCCAGTCAAGGGCACATGCCTGGGTTGCAGGCTTGATCCCCAGTGGGGGGTGTGTGTAGGAGGCAGCTAATCAATGATTCTCTCTCTCATCATTGATGTTTCTATCTCTCTCTCCCCTCTCCCTTATTCTTTGAAATCAATAAAAATATGTTTTAAAAAAAGAATATCCTTTAGTGAGGATTAACATTATATACATACTATTAGCCCTGCGCACGAATCCGTGCACCAGTAGCTCACCAATAGCTTGCTGATGTCCTCCACTAGCTCTCCACCTGTTTCTCCCCACTCCCTTCCCCCTGCCCCACCTCATAGCTTGCTACTACCCTGCCCCCTCCTGTAGCTCTCTGCCCACTGCCCTTCCCTCCTGTAGCTTCCTCTGCCTCCCCACCCCCTTCATAGCTTGCTGCCCTGACTACTCCTGTAGCTGTCCGCCGCCTGCTTGTAGCTCACTGCCCCACCCTCCTGTTGATCTGTGATCCAGTCATTACACAGTCGGTCATTACACTTCATGGTGTAACAACCATTTGCATATTACATCTTTATTATATAGGATATGAAAAAATAAAAGAAAAAGAAACCATCAATAAAATGAAAATGGAGCCCACTGTATGGGAGAACATATTTGCCAATGATACATCTAATAATGGGTTAATATCCAAAATATATAAGGAACTCATACAACTTAACAAAAGGAAGACAAACAATCCAGTTTAAAAATGGGCAAAGGACCAAAATAGACACTTCTGTAAAGTGGACATACCGATAGCCAAGATACATGAAAAAATACTCAAAGTCATTAATCATCAACAATGAAATGCAAATTAAATTACATGCAAATTAGAGATGCAAATTAAAACAATGAAATATCATCTCACACCTGTCAGAATGGCTGCCATCAACAAAGCAACAAATGCCATGTGCTGGTGAGGATGTGGAGAAAAGGGAACCCACATACACTGCTGATGGAAATGTAGAATTATGGAAAACAGTATGGAGTTTCCTAAAAAAATTAAATATAAAATTGCCATTTGACCCAGTGATCCCATTTCTAGGAATATATCCTAAGAAATCTGAAACATCAATCAGAAAGAATACATGCACCCGTATGCTCATAGAAGTGCAACTTACAATAGCTAAGATCTGGAAACAGCCCAAGTGCCCATCAGCAGATGAGTGGATAAAAAAGCTGTGGTACATTTACACCAATGAATACTATGTAGCAGTAAAAAAGAAGGATCTCTTATCCTTTGAGACAGCATGGAGGAACCTGGAGAGTATTATGCTAAATGAAATAAGCCAGCCAGAGAAAAACAAGTATCAAATGATCTCACTGATATGTGGAATCTAATGAACAAAATAAACTGTTGAACAAAATAGATCCATAGACATAGATGCATGAAACAGACTGTAGAATCTCAGAGGGAAGGCAGGTATGGGTGGGTGGATGGGAAGAAATCAACAGACCTTTGTACACAGAGGGCAAGGCGAGACCGAAGAAAGAGTTAGGCCACTCCAGATTGGTAAGTGGCAGATTTTCTAGGCAAGGGAACTTACATATGAGACTTGTCTTAGCTGTAAGATGTCAGAATCTTAAAGTTTATGTAGAGGCTTTTAACAGGGTTCAATCACATAGACCATCCAGATGGTCTCAATACCACCTTAATCTCACAAAGCTGTGTCCTCAAAACATCTGCCACTGTGGGAACAGTGGGTGGAACATGCATTCCAAGGATAGATGGAGGTAAGGAGCCTCCAATTGCCTGGGTCCAGCTTGTGGGTCAACCAGTAGTCATGTCCTCTCATGAGCTCATACAATATGACATTGGCTTGCAGGTGCTGGGGAAGTATGACAGCAGCCAGGCCATCAGAGAGGAACAAAATATGGACCATTTCTCAGCAACACACCTAAAGGAGCCTCAAAGTTATCTTTTGGAAAACAATGTTCTGTATCAAATAGGGCACTGGACTTGAGTCAACAGGAAAAAAAGTTGATTCTTCTTTCAAAGTCCAACTCCACATAGTATTCTGACACCTGGGTGATTAAGATACTGCTTCTAAGCTGAAGGGATTAAGAATTACAACTTGCAAATTACAAAATAGTCACAGCATGGAGAATATAGTCAATAATCCTATATAATAAAAGCCTAAATATGCTGTGCTCAGTCATCCTTTCAACCAATCAAAGTGTAATATGCTAATGAATGCTAAGGCTGCTCAACTGCTCGCTATGACATGCACTGACAGCCAGGGGGCAGATGCTCCGACCAGTAGGTTAGCTTGCTGCTGGGGTCCAGCTGATAGGGACTGAGCGAGACAGGCCGGACATGCCCTGGAGCCCTCCCGTGGTCCTCCCCAGCTGGCCAACCTCCCACATCCCTCCCCGGCCCCAGTCATGCACCAGTAGGGTCCCTCGGCCTGGCCTGTGCCCTCTTGCAATCCGGGACCCCTCGAGGGATGTCAAAGAGCTGGTGTTGGCCCAATTCTAAAGGCCAGGCCAAGGGACCCCACTGGTGTATGAATTCGTGCAACGGGCCTTTAGTTTATATATATAAAAGGCTAAGTGTCCACCTGACCAGTAGCTATGATGTGCACTGACCACCAGGAGGCAGACACTCAATGCAGGAGTTGTCATGATGTGCACTGGCCATCCTATATAATAAAAGCCCAGTGATCAAACAGTGGAATGGCCAGTATGACCAGTCTCTATGATGCGCACTGACCACGAGGGGGCAGATGCTCAACCCCTTGGTGGTCAGTGCACTCCCACAGTGGGAGCGCCCCTCGGCTGACTGGGATGAGCAGCTGCTCCCACAGTGGGCCAATCCCTGCAGGCCACGCCCCCCTCCAGTGCACAAATCCCATGCACCGAGCCTCAAATTTAAAAATAACTGGCTCCATGGAGCTGGCACCAACAAACCAACACTTGGCTTCCCTTAAGTAGGACACAGGCCCCACCATCACCCTGAGTGACACCCCACCAAATCTCAGCAAACACTGCCAAGACCCCATAGTGCAAAATGTGGCCCACAGCCCAGCCAGGAAAAATGCCCAGCTTCCTCTCCCTAGCAACTAACCTCCTTGGAGTTTCTTCAGCCCAGGAACCCCACTTGCTTTATAGCCAGGTGCAAACATTTTACAGTTTAACCAAATGTCTGTGAAGTGTTTTCACCCGCCTCATCTCATTTGATCCTAACAGAAATCCTGGAGTACTAGGTAGATAGGAGACTTGGCAGAATCTTATTTTCTTTTCATAAGCCAGAAAACAGAGATTTAGAAAGTTTAGAAGCTTGACCCAACTGAAAAAAAGTAAGAAATGGTGGAACTTGAAAATAACTTCAGGTTTTCTCACTGCACAGAATATAGTCAAACACTGCTACAGTTAAATATTGTACCCTTTGTTCTCCCTGCGTGATCTACAATAATAATCTGCTTCGTGTTGATGTTTACTGCTGTGTTGCTGACAATTACCTCAAAGAGAAGTTGGGGTGTTCCACTGAGCTGGAAAAGTTTAGCTAAATCAGAAAGCAGGCATAATTAAGCCAGTTAGTCAACTTAGTAAGCTAAGTTGACTCGTGCATGCGCAATAAATGTAAAGCTCTCGCTGGTGCCAATTGTACCCATGTGTTTTGTTCTGTCATTGTTGATCATGAACTTAGTTGACACTTCTATTATAGAGAAAGGGCGAATAGTGATATTAAAAATATTTCTTCTAATTAATTGCCTTTCAATGTGCACGAATCCATGCACTGGGACACTAGTATTGTAATAACTATGTATGGTGCCAATTAGATACTGTAAATATCGGGGGCGGGGGGGTGGGGCACTTTGTAAAGTCCATGTTTGTCCAATCACTTTGCTATACACCTGAAATTAATACAAAATAATATTGAAAATAAACTGTAATTGAAAAATGGAAACAAAAAAAGAAGCTGCTTCTCATCAATAAGATAGTGAATAGCCTCAAGTCAAGTGTAGCTTTTGAGGGCTATTTGAAATGCTGGCCTCCTCTATGGTATTAGAAAGCTACATTAAATAGTATTGCTTCTGTAGAAATACCTGTAGACAGTACAAAGGCAGCAAAGTGAAAAAGGAGAATTATGTTTCATTCGGGGCATCTGGGAAAATCTGGCTGGGGGAAGGGGGCCCTCAGCAGGCAAGTCATTTTCCTTAATCAAAGATAAGTGCCAGAGGCTTGCTTGGAGTACCAAAATGCTTTGTTCTAAATCTGTATCTACCATGCAGCCTTTCGATTACAATTTAGCTTCCCATGTACTTTCCCACTGGGCAGAGAATATAACTCACCCATGAGCATTTGAGGAAATATAACTGTTTTATTTGTAATGCCCCAATGTTTGAAGTTTCTTTATTTCCTTTTTTTATTTTTAGACAGGCTTTATTGAGACATAATTCACATACCAGGCAATTCAACCATTTAAAATGTATATAATTCAATGTTGTTGTTGTTGGGTATAATCAAAGTTGCTAAACCATTATCAAAATCAAATTTAGATATTTTTTTTTACTACTTTTATCACCCCCAAAAGAAAGCTCATAGCTATTAGCAGTCTATCTTGATTTTTTAGGATTTTTTTTCCAGTTTCATAGAGATATAATTGGCATATAGCACTGTATATGTTTAAAGTGTGCAATGTAAGGATTTGATACACATGTATATTACAAAATGCTCACCATAAAAAGTTAGCTAACACATTCTTTGCCTCACATGATTGCCATTTTTTTATTATAATAATATTTAAGACCCACTTTCATAGTAACTTTCAAGTATACAATAATGTTAACTATAATCACTATACTGTACATTGGACTCCAGAAGTTATTCATCTTATAACTAAAAGTTTGTACCCTTTGACCAACACCTCCCCATTTCTCCATTTCACCCCATTCATCAGTTGATACATAAAAAGGTTCCATTTTTTGGCTATTATGAGTAATGATTCTGTGAATATTTATATAAAAGTTTTGGTGTAAAAATTTTTTCAATTCTTTGGAGTATATACCTAGGAATGGAATTTCTGGGACATATGTTAAGTCTAGGTTTAACATTTTGTCCTCAAACTGTTTTCCAAAATGACTTCACCATTTTACAATCCCAGTAGCAATGTGTGAGGGTTCTAATTTCTCTACATCTCTGCCAACACTTGATAAGCGTGTTTTTTCATTTTTATCATTGTCTGTCTTTTCTATCGTGGGCATCCTAATAGTTATATGGGTATTTTTTACTTTCTTGATAGTATTAATTGATCCCAGATTTTTAAGGCAGAGTAGAAGAGTGTTAATTTTCTTTGGAAAAAAAATGCACTTTTTATTAATTTTAGAGAGTAAGGGAGAGGGAAAGAGAGATAGAAACATCAATGAGGAGAGAGAATCATTGATCAGCTCCCTCCTGCATGCCTCCTATTGGAGATCAAGCCTGCAGCCCGGGCATGTGCCCTGACTGGGAATCGAACTGCGACCTCCTGGTTCATGTTCCTTTGAGCCACATCAGACAGGCGAAGAGTGTTCATTTTCAATGTTCAGAATGTTTCAGCCTGTTCATTTTCAATAAATTGATTCACAAAAGTTGACTAAGCATTTAATTTTGCAAAGATCTTTGACTTGGAAAGCAAAGACAAATAAGACATTATTTTTTAAGGCATTTAGAGTAATGAGTAATGATTCTGTGAAGGAAGAAGGAATATACAGGTATATACTTACAAATAATGTGGATAATGTAGTCCTGGAGATTTTGATTAATTATTATTGAAATACTGAGTATGAGATGTACAGCACAGCTTGGGAAGGTCAAGTAAGAGCTTTCTGTAGCAGTTGATGAAAAAACGGAGTCTTCAGGTAAATCAGATAATTTAGAGGAAGATAGAGATTTTGACTATGAACAAAAACATGGGAGAATTACAAGCTATTTGATATTGTTGGATTATATCATAAAAGTCTGGGAATGGTTGCAAAATATGATTTTAGAGAAGCCAGATACCATCACACTATTGGACACTTATAGAGCTTGAATTATGTCCTGTTGTTTATAGAATGAAATCCCCCAAATTAAACAATCATGTAGCTTAAATCTAAATACAAATGCATACATACATCTATAATAATAAAAGTGTAATATGCTAATTAGATCAGATGTCCTTCAGACAACCTTCCAAACAATGCCGGGACTGCAAGGGAAGACTGGGTCCCGGCTGCCAGAGGGAAGCCCGTGCCAGCAGCCAGGGGAAGGAAGGCCTACTCTTGTACGAATTTTGTGCATCGGGCCTCTAGTATAAATATGGACCCCACTTGAAAAACTGCAACAGATAACTGACATAAATTCAACAAAAATATTAAGCTTTAAGTGCAATAGTGTTTCGTAGTGGTTAAAGCATCAGCCCTGCACACCAAAGGGTTATGGGTTGAATTCCTGGTCAAGGGCAAGTACCTGGGTTGCAGGTTCCATCTCAGCCTGGTCCAGCCACATGTGGGAGGCAACCAATCGAATGTGTTTCTCTCACATCAATGTTTCTCTCTGTCTCTTTCTCTGTCTCTCCTGCCCTCTCTCCCTCCCTCCTATTCTCTCTAAAAATTAATGGGAAAAATATCCTCAGGTGAGGATTAATAGCAACTACAACAACAATATATATAATCTATCCTATCTAATAAAAGAGAAACATGGTAATTAGCGTACAACCGCTACCCTTCCCATTGACTAATCAGGGCGATATGCAAATTAACTGCCAGCCAAGATGGCGGCCTGCAGACAGGCAGCTTGAAACTAACATGAGGCTTGCTTGCTTCAGTGATGGGGGAAACCAACGTTCCCCGCCTGCCTTGCCGGCCTCTGAGCCTGAAGTTTGAAACATTGTAATAAATATAGAAGCTAAACAAAACCCCAGAAACCTGCTTTCAGCGAGCCGGGATCTCAGAGCTGGAGTTATACATTGTTTCGATTATAGAACCGAAACAAACCAGATACCTGTTTTCAGCAGCAGAGGCCTCAGAGCTGGAGCCAGAGCTAAAGCTGGCCCAGAATTAAAAAAAAAGAAAAAAAGGAGCAGTTGGGAGCTTCAGTCACCTGCAGGCCTGAAAACAGCCCTCAGCCCCTCACCCAGACTGGCCAGGCACCCCAGTGGGGACCCCCATCCTGAAAGGTGTGTGACCAGCTGCAAACAGCCATCATCCCCTCCCCCAGGCTGGCCAGGCACCCAAGTGGGGACCCCCACCCTGGTACAGGACACCTTTCAGGGCAAACCAGCCAGCCCCACCTATGCACCAGGCCTCTATCCTATATAGTAAAAGGGTAATATGCCTCCCAGCACCGGGATCAGCGGAGCTGAGAGGCCTCCGGCACTGGGATCAGCATGACAGGGAGCAGCGCCCAAACCCCCTGATCGCCCTGCGTCTCTGGGTATGACAGGGGGCGAGGCCACAACCTCCCTATCTGCCCTGCTCTGTTTCTGACAGGGGAAGGCGCCCCAACCTCCTGATCAGCCCTGCTCTGTGCCTGATACGGGGGAGCTCCCCAACCCCCTGATCGCCCTGCAGCTCTGTGTGTGACAGGGTGTGGTGCCCCAACCCCCCCCCTCCCCACAGGCCCTGCTCTGTGTGTGACAGGGTAGAGCCATAACCTCCCCATTGGTCCTGCCCTGAGTGTGAGAGTGGCTGTGCCCCAACCCCCTGATCGGCTCTGCTCTGTGGGTGATAGAGGGTGGCGCCCCAAACCCCCTCCCCCTACGGGCCCTGCTCTGTGTGTGATGGGGTAGAGCCATAACCTCCCCATCGGCCCTGCCCTGAGTGTGACAGTGGTGGCACCCCAACCCCTGATCGGCCCTGCTCTGTGGGTGATAGAGGTTGGCGCCCCAACCCCCTGATTGGCCCTGCTCTGTGCATGACAGGGGGGAGCTCCTCAACTCCCCTGATGGGCCCTGCTCTGTGCATGACAGGGTAAGGAGCCCCAACCCCCCTGATGGGCCCTGCTCTGTGCATGACAGGATACGGAGCCCCAACCCCCCTGATGGGCCCTGCTCTGTGCGTGACAGGGGGTGGCGCTGCAACCTCCCCATCGACCGTGCCTTGAGTGTGACAGGGGGCGGTGCCCCAACCCCCCAAACAGCCCTACCCTGAGCGTGACTGAGGGTGGCATTGCAACCTCCCAATCCACCCTGCTCTGTGCATGACAGGGGGTGGCGTCCCAACTCCCCAATCAGCCCTGCTCTGAGCCCGACCAGGGGCTGCACCTAGGGATTGGGCCTGCCCTCTGCCACCCGGGAGCGGGCCTAAGCCAGCAGGGCGTTATCTCCCGAGGTGTCCAAGACTGTGAGAGGGCACAGGCCAGGCTGAGGGACGCCCCCTTCCCCCCCGAGTGCACAAATTTTTGTGCACTGGGCCTCTAGTATATATATAAAAGGCTAATATGCAAAGTGTCCCCTTGGGAGTTTGACCGGGAGACCAGGAGTTCGATCACTCACTGTGACGTGTGCTGACCACCAGGGGGCGGCATGGAATATGGCAGGCCACGAGTGGCGGCCGTGGGGCACTGAGGGAGTGAGGGAAGGAAAAGGCAGGGAGGCGGGGGGGTGGGGCAGGGAACCTGATGGGCCCTGATCACAGGCCAGGCCTAGGGACCCTACCTGTGCACGAATTTCTTGTACTAGGCCTCTAATATATATATCTATATCTATATCTATATATTTATTAGAGGCCTGTTGCATGAAGGTATCTGTGCAATAGGCCTTCCCTTCCCTTGGCTGCTGGCACCAGTTTTCCTATGGCACCCGGGACCCAGGCCTTCGCTCTGGCTGGGCTCCGGCCAGAGCCCCCCCCCAGCCGTCAGGCTTCACTGCTCCGCTGATCCCGGGGCGTGAGGCCTCGCATCTCTGCTGATCCCGGGTTGTGAGGCCTTGCTGCTCGGCAGCTTTGGGTACTTTTGGCTTCACTCCACTGCTTGGAGCCTAGTATGCAAATTAACCACCATCTTTGTTGGTGGTTAATTTGCATATCACCCTGATTAGCCAATGGGAAGTGTAGTGAAGGTATGGTCAATTACCCTTTTGTCTTTTATTAGATAGGAGATATATCTATCTATATCTATAGCTATCTATAACTATATATATATATATATATTATATAACTCAATTTGAAAATGATTTTAGCTAATCTATTCTGCCATATGTGACTGTAATAAATTTATTAATCTTTGCTCTCTTTAAAATTTTAGCATTTTTTTGCTTATGTCCCTTAAAAAGTAAGGCCAGAGTCTTCCCAATAATGTTCATGATTATTTTCCTGCTTGATTTGAGAGAGCATATAGTACTGTAATAATTTTGTCATCTGGCAGAAATATGATACTAGGTAAAATAATCTTTGGAGCAACATGACTAGAGAGTAAAGAAGATTCAAATAGATTTATTCTTTAAAAAATTTTTTTTATTGATTTCAGAGAGGAAGGGAGAGGGAGAGAGAGACATAAACATCAATTATGAGGAGAATCATTGATCAGCTCCCTCCTGCACTTCCCATACTGGGGATGGAGCCCAAAACCCAGGTATGTGCCCTGACTTGGAATTTAACTGTGACCTCTGGTTCACAGGTCAATGCTCAACCATTGAGCAACATTGGCCAGGCCAAAGAGATTACTTCTTTTTTTAAAAAAAATATATTTCTATTTATTTCAGTGAGTAAGGGAGAGAGAGAGATAGAAACATCAATGATAAGAGAGAACCATTGATTGGCTGCCTCCTGCATGCCCTCCAGTAGGAATAGAGCCCACAATCAGGGCATGTGCCCTGATCTCCTGGTTCACAGGTTGACACTCAACCATTGAGCCATGCTGGTTGAGCTAGAGAGATTAATTCTTATTCGAAATGATATTTGCCTGAGAAATGTCAGCAAGATGGCAGAGTAGGAAGCTCTAGACCTTCCTTCCCCCTACAAACATACTGAATTGGCAGCAATGCAGGGACCAATATACATGAATTTATTTCTGGGCTCTCTATTTTATTCCATTGGTCTATGAGTCTTTTTATTATGTTGGTACTATACAGTTCTAAGTATTATAATTTTGCAATAGAGTTTGAAATCAGAAAGTGTCATGCCTCCGGCTTTGCTCTTCTTTCTCAAGACATCTTTGGCTATTTGGAGTCTTTCATAGTTCCATATGAATTTAAGGATTTAGAAAAGCTTCTTTAAAGCAATTTGTATCATTTTTTCAATGCCTCTCCATCATGTTCAAGATATTATTCATTCTCCTTAATTTATCACTCAGTTCCTTGTGATCTGACATCTGCTTCTCCCTAGTTTCAATGACTGGCTTGGTTTTAACCCTTCATGCTTCAAACTATTATGTACCTTCAAAACCTTTGGTGGCTTCTTATTATTTAACAAAATATCAGTTCCTCTAATAATTCTAGGCGTAACATTTAATGTAAATGTGCTGGATACATATTTTGTATCAAGTTCATGACCATGTCCCATTGAAATCCTTACTTTATTGACTGCCTCTTCCATTGGATTCCTTGAGGAGAGTTTTAAGTTGTCATCCTGTGCCCTCCTAAGACCTAGCACAATTCTTAATACATTGTCAGTTTCAGGCAATGTGTATGACCCATGCATAAATATAAACAAATGAATGACTCCTCAATTTGTTTCTAAAATAGTTAGAGAGACTAGGGAATGGTAACTGGCCTGTGTTATGGTCGTACCGAGTGGGCTTGGCATGACGGTACCAGCTGGTGGTGGGAACTTACAACGAGTGCCAAGGGAAGGAGCACTGGGCTTTATTGTCAGCTCACGCTGCCCAGATTGGCAGAACAGGAAGAGGTTGTAGCGGGGCTTAAAAGTGTCCATAGTTGGACCTCAAAAATGGAGTCAGACTCTTCAGTATAAAACTGAATATTTACTCTCGAAACTCTGGATTTCTTGGTTGAGAAAGACCATAATTTTCCTCATGCCAATAATATACTTGCTAATTTTTTCTTCCTGATGCACACATAGATCCCATTGTACCATATGGTTGTTGAAAATGGTTGGTAAATACTGTTCAGAAAAATTCCCTAAAATATTTTTACACTTGTTTCATGTAAATTAATGTGCAGAATTATTTTTTAAGACAATAAATATGATTTGATAACTTGTAAAATGGGTGAGATAAACGGTAAAAGTCACTATTTGCATATTTGCCTCCCTATCTGGTGGTTCTGATTTAATATTATGTTCAAGAACACTACATGTTTGTTTTTATTTAAGATTGTTTGGCTTTTTAAATTTTATTTTAAGGAGGGAAGGGAATTTACTAGCCTTTCCCAGCCTTGGTTTTCCTCAGCTAGAACTCCAGTTCCTTGCCTTCTAGCACATAGCCATTTGCTGTGCCACACTGGCCTGGGGCCTGGCCTTGAAGAGATGCGTATAAGAAGCTTGCCCTGCTGGAAGTGCGCCTCTAGGAGATGGCTGATTTTGGCATTCATTTTCCTTTCATCATATTCCTTCTGAATTTTCTTTAATCGTTTTTTGTTTAAAGTCTCTTTGTTCTTCATCAGAAGTCAGCTAGACCCTGTACTTTCAGCCCAGTGGTACTGAGTGCTGTCACTGAGCACGATGCAGGTCTCTACTAGGGTATTGGTGCGGACCAGTTCGTTGTTGGATGCTTTGTAGACAACATTAAAAATTCTCGTTTTGCACATAAAGCACTAGAAACCCCAGGAGAAGTTGCCCACATCCAGCCTCAAGGCTCGGTACTTCTTGTTGCCTCCACATGTGCAGACTATGTGTATGTGTCGGGGGCCAATCTTAGGGTTGGCAGCAGGGCATCCCCGCTCATATTTTCCCTTTTTGTGGTAGGACTTTCTCTTGCCCCTGGTCTTGCTGTGCTTGTGCCAGTTGTCCTGAGAGATGCCCATGACTAGGTGCCCACTGGAAAGAGCTGTCTGGCTTCTTCTGTAAATGTTACCATTAGCATATGGCATGAGAATGATACATTTCCATAATAGAGAACATTTTTGAATAACAAAGATGATGAGTTAATACATATTTAACTAGGTGAAAAGCTTTAAAACTTTTTACCTTTTAATTAGATTTAGTCACAATTAAGAGTTTTGGTGGCATGTAATTTAACTATTTATGACAAAAAATAAGGTTGTGATAAAATCCCTGCTAAATCCTAATATTTATAGTAAAATAAAACAAATAAAGAGTATAATCAGGCAGATTCTTCTTTTAGAGATTTCAAATATTTTGCAGAATTGCACTCTTTGAAATCATCTAGATGTGTGTTCAGTGACCTCTTTTAAAAAGTAAGTGGGAATTTGGAAATAATTCTTTGGACAGAAATTGAATCCCCCCCCCCCCCCCCCCCGCAACTCGATCCTGATGAACTCATCTGAGAGCAGTACTGTTGCTGTAGCCAATGAAAGTGATGAACTGGGATACATTTAATGGATCACAAAGTTAAATGAGAAAGGCCCTCTAGGGCTGTAAGACTTGCCATGGGTCACCTTATTCAGTAATTTTCAACCCTTTTCATCTCATGGCACACATAAACTAATTACTAAAATTCTGAGGTACATCAAAAAATATATTTGTTGCCTGTCTGACAAAAAATAGATATAATTTTGATTTATTCACACAGGACAGCTATTGTTGTGTTGGCTGTTGTCATGTTTTCTAAATTTGACAATCTAAAGAGGTCAGTGAGCCTGACTAAGTAGTCAGGTATTGCATGTTTTAAAAATTCTTGAGGAATCTTGGTTGAAAATCGCTGCCTTATTCTTCACTTAAGAAGTAGATGTTGGAGGATTAACTCACGTAACTCTAGCCATTTTAGAGAATAAAACCAGGTCTTAGTTATAACTGCCTTTTTCTCATAATAGGTGGCTTAAAAATTAACTGCCCAAATTGGGAATACTCCTAAACTGTCCTTAATCACAGGCCTGATTTGTTATACTTTTCTTGTAAAGAAATTTCAAAAGACTGGTAGAAAACAATACAAAGATAATTTGTTTTGAATTGGATAGAGAAACTGTTTCCCGAACAAGTGGAACTATTATATAGGTATAGATAGAGTATCGACTTTTGATTTGTTGTTGTTGTTTGCAGGAGAGACACCTGATTTACAAATTGTTAAATACTGAAGAATCTTCCTAAGTTTGAGTGATAATAGTCTTGTTTGTCCAGTTGCCCCTCAGCTTTACTGCCCTAATTACTCTTCCTCACCATTTCCTTTCTCCTTCCTTCTTTCTCTCTTTTTCTCTACCAGGTCCCACTCTGGTTTCCGGTTCTATTTTCTTTGTTATCTGCTGGGCTCATACTACTTTGCCAGAGACAATGTGTTTCCCAGAATGGCAGGGACTGCTTATTTCAGGGAGAGGAACTGTGCCCCATGGGGCTGTTCTGGTCAGATAAGCAGCCAGCTGTTGATTGGATGGGAGGAGCTTGGCTGTGGACTCTCCTGGACCACACTGAGCAGCAGGAGCAGAGCCATCAGATGACTGACGGAGCAGGGAGCCCCAGCCAAGGCTGATCATAGGGAATGTTTAGGGGTGGGATAAACACTTCAGAGAGTCTAAACCTAAATATGTTTTGCTTGAGTTGGTCATCTGGTCACAGGTTTCTCTCTTTGGCTGCTAATCAGCCTATTCCTAATGGGATTGAATGGCAGCTAAACAAGTGCTACCTCATGTACCTGGATTTTGAAAACATGCATTTTCCTCAGCAGCTCCTCATGAAATACCCCCTGTATTAGCCGCAAGCCTCCCCGGGGGCTCTAGGGCTGTTCTTTATTTAAAAATGGCTCAGAATTTGATTTATTTTCAACATTTCATAGTCAATAGGACTTTTCATAATAATAAGTTAAATACCAGTGGTGCATTTTGTGTAGGTACACAACAGGCATTTTAATTAAGGAATTATTTGTGTAACTCTTTGCCAACAAAGATGATGCTTCTGACCCTGCAGCTGTGTGCAGTTGTGGCCAAATCTGCTCATCAGTGACCTGCTGGTCACATCATCCTTTGCATACATAAGTTAGCATGCCAACTGAGGCCAGTGCCTCTTTTCTCACTGCCTTTCAGTAATGTTCTTTCACGGTCCCCAGAGGATTAGGCTACTACTGTATGCAGAAAAGGCCTATGACAGGGGTGGGCAACCCCTGGCACGCGTGCCAAACATGGCACGGCCAGTAACTTTTGCTGGAACGCGAAACCCTCTCTTAGAATCTTCCATTTACAATTTTTTTCTTAATATAGACTTTTTTATTTTTCAGATAAATTCAGTGTAGGTGCATCTTAGATAAATAAATAATTTTACATAACAAGTTATCTTAAAGACCACAGACATGGATTGATGAGAGAGGGGAAGAGCAATTTCTATGCCTCTGCCTTAACTCTCCTTGCCTTCCTAGATCCGACCAGTGTTTTGGTTTCATTAACATACGCTTGTGAATCTTTGTTCTCAGTGATGAATTTTGTTAAGTCTCCTAATAAGAGTAGCCTGACAGATGAAAGCAGTAGCTTGTGCATCTCTCTGAAGGTCACGAAATATAAACCTGATGTAAAATCTGTCATCAGTGATGCAGCAGCAAAAGTACCATTGATAATATCGAACGGAGTCATAAAGTTTTCTGTCAGGCTATCAGTGTACATGTATACATAAAAAAATAAATGTATTTTTTATCATCATATACTGTGTTTTTGTTGCTCAAATGAATTTTATTATTTCTTCAAGGTTCTTCATATACGTACACCTTAAGAGATATCAAGTAGGCGTAACATGTTCTCAAAAAATTAGTGTTGGCACCCAGAAGAATTTTGAGTCAGAGATTTTGCTGGTTTTGGCATGCACTCACAAAAAATTTGCCCACCCCTGGCCTATGAAAAGGTACTTGGAGGATTTGCTGAGAAGAGACTACGTTACCATGCAAATCATTGCAATGATTTAGATAGATCAGTAGTTCCCATTTTGAGAGTGCCTGAGAATCACCTGGAAGGCTTTTTAAAATATAGATTGTTGGGCCCTACCCACAGCATTTCTGATTCAACTGGTCTGCAGTGGGAGGCCAAGAATTTGCCCTTCTAACTCATTTACAGATGGTATTGAGACTGCTGGTCCAAGACCCCACTTTGAGAGTGCTGGGAATAGATGAGCGGATTAGCCTACAGATGCCTCAGCCCCTACAGGAATTCCTCATGCATGGTCTGTTGTACATGTGGTTGTAGCGGTCATTAGCACTCAGAATCTTGCCATTGCTCATCAGCCCTCCAGAGCCTCATTTCATAACTAGAGGGCATGCTTCAGGCTGATTTTAAAAAGTTTGTAATCTATCCTCATTCTCCCATTTTGGGGGTATTGTGTGAATGTTTCACACTGATTCCTTTTCTTCAGACAGTGTGCTGTGTATGACTTTTCTCTTGCAGAAAAACAGCTATGTCCTGTGAAAATGGACTAGGCTATATAAGAATTAGGGTTAGGATCTTTTGGGTGCTGAGCTGGGCACACAGACAGGACTAATCAAAGTGTTTGAGTAAATGGAAACCGTGTGCCTATTATCTCAGTCCTGCTCATTGAGAAGGTTAGTTGACAGTAGAGATTCTGAGTGGGTTTGGTGCTTAAAGCTGCTGTTGTTTGACTGTAGGCCAGTGTGTGAAAACAATATATTGTTTTTCTTAATCTTTTTTTATTAATCTCCCAGTCGAGCTTTGAAAATATAGTCACTTCCTTCACTTTGAAGCTGTTGATGAGGATTTTTGCAGCAGATGTGATCTGACTAGGGATGTTGGTATTTAACAATTTTGAGTTGTACCCTAGGCCCTTGTCATTTCATTAAAATAATTAATTACTGGCTACATGTTAGTCATAGAATGCTACTGTCATAACACCTGAATGGATAAAAAGTATCCCTAGAAGGATTTGAGGAGGGGGAGGATAAGTTAGAAGTGTTAACAGTAACTAGACTGAATCAAGATGGTGGCATAGGTAAACACCTGTATGTGCTGCCTCCCACAACCACATCAAAATTACAACTAAAATACAGAACAACTATTATCAAGAACCACTGGAAAGCTGGCTAAGTGGAAGTACTACATCTATAGAGGTAAAGAAGAAAGCACACTGAGACTGGCAGGATGTGTGAGGCGCAGAATGGGCTGGTCCAGCACCTGGGTGCGCTGCTTTTTCATTTGGGAGGGAAAGCACCTCTGCAGAAGCTGCCTCAGAGGAGTGAGGGGTCCCAGTCCCACACCAGACCCCCAGCCCAGGGTCCCAAAGCTGGGGAAATAAGTTCCTACAGGCTGTAAGAACTACGGGCTATAAAAACCAGTGCAGAGAAACCAAGATGGCAGCATAGGTAAACACTGGAAATTGCTGCCTCCCACAACAACTTCAAAAATACAACGGAAAGACAAAACGGACATCATCCAGAACTACAGGAAGGCTGGCTGAGTGGAAATTCTACAACTAGAAGGAAAGCATACTGAGACTCAGAGGAGCTGCGGAAGTAAAGTGCAGAAGTATGGAGGCTCAAGCGCGTGGAAAGGGGCTGGTACCTGAGGATGCGGCTTTCTTTTTGAATCGGGAGGGAGTCACAAGCTCCCGACTGCTCTGAACTCCAGTTCCGGGAAGTCTCTGGGGACCCAGGACTCTTACAGGGAGAAACTGGACTGTCTGGCAGCGGGCAGAACTCAGAACTCGAGGGCAACTTTCTCTCAGAGGTGCTTGCAGAGATTATCGGGATACTGAGTCTCACGGCCCCTTAGGGCTGGGCTGAGGATGAGCCATAGCTGCTTGCTCTGCCCTGTTGATTCCCTGAGACCCTGCCCCACCCAATCTGTGGCAGAGGCTTTTGCATATGAATGCCCCGGCCCTTTGCAATCTGAAAATTACCTAACAAATTGCAGCTGGGCCAGACAGACCCAGAACTTCCAAGAGAAGGCCCAAGGCCCCACAGCAGCTTGCATTGCTTCACAGCTGGGCCTCATCTGGGCACCTCCAAACTCCAAACAAGGAAGGGAAATCTGCAGATCTCTTCATAGCTCCTGCTGGGTAGCCTCAGGAAGAGGCTAAATTAGCACCTCCTTAGATCCAAGAGCCAGTGTACCCAGTGGTCAGAGTGGGACCATCCAGATTACAACTCCTCAGATCCATAAGGGACACACTCAGGGGGCAGACTCAGTGAGCACCAAAGCCCCACTGAAGCAAGCCTTGCCCCAGAAGGGAGTCTTCAGCACAGAAGTTCTCCCACTGCAGACACAGCTGATTCTCACAGCCAACTGGCCTGGAGGTCAATTCCTCCCAGTGATACCTACAACAATCAAGGCTTAACTACAACAAGACTGTGCACAAAGCCCACAAGGGGGTGCACCAAGAGTGTCCACCTCAGGTAATTGGGGAGACTGAGCCACTGGGTCCTAAATGACATCTAGCACTAAAAGCCACTCTATCAACACAGGGAAGCAGCCAAAATGCGGAGACAAAGAAACAGGACACATATGACAGAAATGGAGGAAAGCAAACTATTGGATATGGAGTTCAAAACCACAGTTTTAAGTTTTTTCAAGAACTTTCTAGAAACCCCCAAAAAATTTAGTAAGACCCTCAAAAAGATGGGTGAGACTGCCGATAAATGTAGTGAGATCCTCAAGAAATCTAGTGAGACCATCAAAGGTATGAAAAAGGACCAACTAGAAAATTAAGCATACACTGACTGAAATAAAGGATATTATGCAGAGTTCCAACAGCAGACTAGAGGATCGCAAGAATCATGTCAAAGATTTGAAATACGAAGCAAAAAACACCCAACTGGAAAGCAAAACAAAAAAAGAATCCAAAAATATGAAGAGAGTGTAAGGAGCCTCTGGGACAGCTTCAAGCGTACTAACATCCAAATTATAGGGGTGCCAGAAGAAGAGAGAGAGCAAGATATTGAAAACCTATTTGAAGAAATAATGACAGAAAACTTCCCCCACCTGGTGAAAGAAATAGACTTACAAGTCCAGGAAGCGCAGAGAACCCCAAACAAAAGGAACCCAAAGAGGACCACACCAAGACACATCATAATTAAAATGCCAAGAGCAAAAGACAAAGAGAGAATCTTAAAAGCAGCAAGAGAAAGAAACTCAGTTACCTACAAGGGAATACCCATACAACTGTCAGCTGATTTCTCAACAGAAACTTTGCAGGCCAGAAGGGAGTGGCAAGAAATATTCAAAGTGATGAATAGCAAGAACCTACAACCAAGATTACTTTATCCAGCAAAACTATCATTCAGAATAGAAGGTCAGATAAAGAGCTTCACAGATAAGGAAAAGCTAAAGGAGTTCATCACCACCAAACCAGTATTATATGAAATGCTGAAAGGTATCCTTTAAGAAGAGGAAGAAGAAGAAAAAGGTAAAGAGACAAATTATGAACAACAAGTACACATCTATCAACAAGTGAATCTAAAAATCAAGTGAATAAATAATCTGAGGAACAGAATAAACTGGTGATTATAATAGAATCAGGGGCATAGAAAGGGAGTGGAATAACTACTCTTGGGGGGGATAGGGGAGAGGATGTGGGAAGAGACTGGACAAAAATTGTGCACCTATGGATGAGGACAGTGGGGTGAGGGAAGAGGGTGGGGTGGGAACCGGGTGGAGGGGAGTTATGGGGGGAGAAAAGAGAAACACCTGTAATAATCTGAACAATAAAGATTTAATTATTTAAAAAAACAAAACAAAAAACCAGTGCAGATTGGGGCTGAGTGACACACAGACTGCTGGATACCCACGAACTGAACTTACAAACTCCCACTTCCTCTGAGTTCCAGTGCTGGGCGAGGCTCTGGGGGATCTAGACCCATATCGGGAGAAACTGGACTATCTGACATCAGGGCAGGAACTCTTGGGGGCCGGGGGAGACACAGCTTTCTTCCAGATGGAGGTGCTCACAGTGGTCATTGTTCCTCTGCTGGGCCCACCCTGGTGATTCCCTGAGACCCAGCCTCATCCAATTTACAACCCCACCCAAGCTGTGCATAGCAGCATTTGCATATGAATGCCCTGTGCTTTCTCAGGCTAAAAATCAATCAAACAAGCTTCAGCTGGGTCAGGGAGCCTCAAACCTATCAATAAAAGGCCCAAGACCGGGCACCAGCACCAACCTGCCTTGCTTCACAGTTAGGCCTCATCTGGGCACTGCCAAACCCGACACAAAGAGGAGGAATCTGCAGATCTCTGTAGCTCCTGCTGGGTAGCCCCAGGCAGTGGCTGACTTTGCACCTCTCTGGAGACCCAAGGGCCAGTGTACCCAGTGGTCAGAGTGAGACCATAACAGAGTACAACTCTTCACATCCATAAGCGACACACTCAAGGGGCAGACTTAGTGAGCACCAAAGCCCCACTAAAGCAAGTCCTGCTCCATAGGAGTTTCTCCTGCACAGCAACTCTCCCACTGTAGTCATAGCTGGTCTCCACAACCAATTGACCTGGAGGTCAATTCCTCCCAGAGACACCAACAGCAATCAAGGCTCAACTACAACAAAACTGTGCACACAGCCCACAAAGGGGTGCACCAAGAGAGTCCACCTCAAGTGATTGGGGAGGCTGAGACACTGGGCCCTACAGGACATTTACAAGGCGACTCTATCAACTCAAGGAGACTTAACAGCTACCCAATACATAGAAACAAACACAGGGAAGCAGCCAAAATGCAGAGACAAAGAAACATGTCACAAATGAAAGAAATGGAAGAAAACAAACTACTGGATATAGAGTTCAAAACCACAGTTATAAAGTTACTCAATAATCTTCTTGAAACATCTGAGGAACTTAGTGAGACTTTCAAGGATCTTAGTGAGAATGCTAAACACATGGAAAAGGACCAGAAATAAATTACCCGTACACTGACTGAAATAAAGAATAATACACAGAGATTCAACAGTAGATTAGAGGATCCCAAGAATCAAATCAATGATTTCACATATGAGGAAGCAAAAAACACCCAACTGGAAGAGCAAAAAGGAAAAAAAAAATCCAAAAATATGAAGATAGTGTAAGGAGCCTCCGGGACAACTTAAAGTATACCAACATCGAATTATGGGGGTGCCAGAAGAAGAGAGAGAACAAGATACTGAAAACCTATTTGAAGAAACAATTACAGAAAACTTCCCGTACCTGAAATAGACTTACAAGTTTAGGAAGTACAGAGAACCCCAAACAAGAGAAATCCAAAGAGGACAACACCAAGACACATCATAATTAACATGCCAAGGGTAAAAGACAAAGAGGGAATCTCAAAAGCAGCAAGAGAAAAAATAGTTACCTACAAGGGAGTGCCCATACAACTATCAACTGATTTCTCAACAGAAACTATGCAGACCATAAGGGAGTGGCAAGAAATATTCAAAGTGATGAATAGCAAGCATAAGCAGGACTCCTGGAGGGCAGCCTCCACTCCTGGGAGCCTCTCTGTCTCCTGGATCTTGTTTGTTGGCTCTTTACTCCTGGGGGGCCTCTCTGTCTCCTGGATCTTGTTTGTTTGCCCTTCACTCCTGGAGACAACTCTGGCTCCTGGATCTTCGTCATTGGTCCTCCACCCCTGGGAGGCTCTCTGGTTCCTTGGTCTTGAGCATTGGCACTGGACTCCTAAAGATAACTCTGTCTCCCACATCTTGGGTGTTCTTCCTCCACTCCTATGGGCCTCTCTTAATTCTGGATCTCAGGGGTTGACTCTTTGCTCCTGGGGTACCTCTGGCTACTGTATTTTGGGTTTTGGGTCCTCCACTCCTGTGGATGTCTCTGGCTCCTGGGTTTTGGGCATCAGATCTTGGGCTGACATCCCTGTTTCAGAACTGGATGTGTTCTGTGTTTTGGGTCCCGGTATCAGGCAGTCCTGGTGTAGAAGAAGCAGCTTTGAGTTGATGTCCTAGTATTCCCAAGTGAGGGGTCGCAGGACAGGGTAGAGAGGGATTCAGCAGGACCCAGAGCCTTGGTATCAGGCGTGGTACCTGGAACTCCTCTTCAGAATCCCAGACCTCACACACACAGTGTGAAAGATTCTGCTCCATGGATTCAGCCACTGAGAGGAAAAAATTTTCCAGCGACTCCTTCCCTGTGCCTTTATACTCTCCTGGGTTCTTAGGGTCCAATCAGAGCATATTAAGGCTGGGTGGTGAGTTCTTCTGAAGGTGCCAATTTATTAAGAAGGGGAGACGTGATAGTATTAAGGGAAATCCAATCATCATGGGTGTGGTTATCTGAAGCGGAATTTTTAAAAAAATTGGATTAAAGTTTATTTGTTTGTTTTAAAAGAAAACAGTTTGTAGGAACAATGAAGTGGATGATAGATGAAGTAGATAAGGAAAACTGGGGAGGAGTGGGTTTGGGTGGGTATAGGGAAAAATCAATAGTTCTCTTTGGTCTATGTTGCTTGGAGATATTTATGAGACATACCAGTGTAGATGTGAAGAATGAAGTTTTATATACAAGTGTATATCTCAGAAAAGAAGGTGAAATTGAAGCTTGACAGCAGAGTCTGAATGATCCAGAAGACACGCTATGGGTTTCTAGATCCAGTCTTCCTTGGCTATAACTCTTCCTCAGAAACCTCTCCTCTCCTTGATGTACTCAGCCACCACCTTGGAGAGAAAATCTGAGAGAAAGAGCATTTTAACTAATGAAATTGACAAATTACCTAAAGGGGCTGTTTACAGGTTTTTCATTAGACAAAGATGAATACATTGGTGAAAAATTATATTTTAATTTTAGGTTATTTTTTTTTAATTTTCACCTTCTTTATTCCCAAATAATGCCCCACCTGCCCCCAATGGTAATGTGTATGGAGCACATATCTTGTGCCAGCCTTTGTGCTGTGTTCTTCACATGGATTGTTTTATTTGATCCTCCCAACAACCCTATGAAGTGGGCAAATTTATTTTCAACATTTTACAGGTAGGAGGGAGAATTTATAACATTTGATAAGCAGTGGAACCAGAGTATGCACCAAGACAATCTGCCTCCAGACATCACTCTGTTTAAAAATTAAATTAGTAAATAATTGTATTTGCTAAAGGCCAGAATGAATAAAATAACAAGAATATGTTAATAAAATGATCAAATCAGACAAAATTCAGACAAGCATTTACTAATAAATGACATACATCAACATGATGATGGTTACTTGGTAAATGCTACTTTTGCATAAATGTGCAAAATCAACATCATGTGTTTAACTTTAATTTTATATCTTGTGTAATAAACTGGTAGAAATTCATGAGTAAGATTAATGAATTAGAAATGAATGATAAAAAAAAATCATCCTTTCACATTATTGCAAGACAAGTGAATTCAGTTTGGCTGTTTAGGTTATTTTGATAAATAGTAATAGCCCCTACAAATATAGCTGGCTGGAGCTTTTGATTTCTTCCCCAAAACTGTATTACCTGGAAGTTTACAAGCAAATTTTCTCAGACTGAGTTCTGCCATATACTTACCTCTTATTACTCTAGTACATACATACATACATACATATATATGTGAATTACATTATACACACACACACACACACACACACAAACTGTTGTTAAGCATGGTGATGTTTCAGCTCTCTGTTCTTTTTAGGCTGTCTTATATTTTTTAAAGAGGTCATTACAAAACAATAATGCAATAAATACTGACTGCAGGATTTGCTAAAGTCTGGCAGCAGAATACTCACTTAGAAAATGTTTACAGATTTTATTAAAGAGTGACTCTGAAGAGGTTAGACTTCTGAGTTCATCCAGTTGTCATATCCTGTTCATGAAGACATTGGCTCACCTGTATTTTTCTATCCATTTATCTTTAACATTACTTTTATCAATCATTAAAAATTATTTCTAGAATTGCTTATGCTAATTAATAAGCCTTCTAGTACAAATGTAAATATCAATGTTTAAAATCTGTTCATAATTTCTTATAGAATATTAGAGGCTCAATGCACGAAATTTGTGCAAGTGTAGGCCTTCCTTCCCCCAGCTGCCGACACCAGCTTTCCTCTGGCACCCGGAACCCAGGCTTCCCTCACAGCCCCGGCTTCATCCAGAAGGATGTCCGGAAGGATATCTGGTCTAATTAGCATATTATGCTTTTACTATTATAGATAGAAAGTTGAATAGCACTTTCCCAAATGCTAACAATCTCGTTTAGCATGTGAAATCCTGATTAGAATACTTCACATGTTAACAACAGTGTCAAAGAATAGATGCAAGCAAATATATATATTATACTCTTCCACTCAAAATATATTGAGGAAAATTATAGATAATAAATACTCATCAAAGTAATAGCCAAGGTTGTTACTTGATCAGATACTTTTTGTTACATTCTAATAAATAGCAGGCTGTATTTTTCTTTTTTATTCTTACTCTCTCTGGTCAATGTAAAAGGTCTGATTAGCCCTAGCTGGTTTGGCTCAGTGGATAGAGTGTCGGCCTATGGACTGGAGGGTCCTGGGTCGATTCAGGTCAAGGGCACATGCTCAGGTTGCAGGCTCAATCCCCAGTGGGGGGTGTGCAGGAGGCAGCCAATCGATGATTCTCTCTCATCACTGATGTTTCCATCTCTATCTCCCTGTCCCTTTCTCTCTGAAATCAATAAAAATATTTTTTAAAAAGGTCTGATTATATGAAGACAGACCACAAAGTCAAGATGGCTTTTCATTTTCTCATTCTATACTTCCCCCTCCCCTTTCTCTCTAACCTTTTGACAAGACTCCATCCAGAAAGAAGAAGTTAGAGCTGATAAATGAAAAATGCATTGGGGAGTCTGAATAAGCAAATCCTGAGGACAAGAAGGAAAAGCTACATGAGCTTTCATAACAGATCACTCTGAACTATATATAAATGTGTAATCTCCTCCCTGCCCCAGTTTTTTTTATCTTAGAGTGAATGTTATGAAAACATTCTTTAAGCCTTCCTCATTTTCCTTTTGCTTTTACTGGTGAACATTTTGCTATTGATAGACATTTGTAAACCACAGCCAAATTTCCTCTTCCCCACTCCCTTCTCCTTTGCCATAGTGTCCATACCCAGAGTTTGCAAAACTGAAAAGTTTGAGGACACAATACCCAAGATGTCCACGTATGCCTAAGACTTCTGATACCAACTCCAAGGAGTTGGATTGAAACTACAAAATTAGAGGAAAGAGTCTACACAACGCCACCCTCACTTCTGACACCAATTATAATTTTGGAGGGTTCCCCAAATCACCCTCAGATTTGGTAGACAGACTCACAGAACTCATTGAAAGCTATTATACTGATAGTTATGGTTTATTTCAGGGAAAGGATACAAGTTAAAAGCAGCCAAAAGAAGAGGCACACAGGACAGAGTCTGAGAGGATCCCAAACGAAGCTCCCCCTGTTGTTAGGATGTGTTACCCTCTCAGCTTCAATGTGTGACAGCACACAGCGGGGATTGCCCACCAGGGAAGTTCACCCACACTTGAGTGTCCAGAGTGTTTATTGGGGTTTCATTATGTAGGCATAGAGTTGACTAATGCCCATTATGATTAAACTCAGTCTCTGACTCTTCCTTTCAGAGTTCAGGCTGAAATGATATGGTCCATGGAGCCCATCATGAGTAACTTAGTTACTATAAATTATCAGAGGTGGTCTGACAAGCCCATCATTAATATGAAAGGCATTCATTCAGGAGATTCCAAGGGTTTAGAGGTTACCTCCCCAGAATCTGGTATAAGGCCAGATCTCTCTTTGGGCAAGGCCAAATTTTGTGTACACAGACTGACACATAGTAGGCATTCCACAAGTGCTCTCTCTTCTTGGAAGTCTCTTTCCATGATTAGCTTCTTCTTCTTCTTTTTTTTTTTAATCTACCTAGGATTTTTTTTAAATCTTTTCACAAAAATCACTACTGATCACACCCTTACAGGGTAATTACTGTTTCTTAGCATCTGCATATAGCCTTTACAATTTTTCCATGTGAGATTATTTTATTGTAATTATGGTTTAATTAATTTTAAGAATTTGTCTTCTCTACCAGAATATAATCCAGGGGGCTAAAATCACATGTATCTCTATAATGTCTTAACACATAGTAGGAATACGAAAATCTGTTTAATAAGTGACTTACTTAGTTGAGTATAAACACTGTGACAGCAAGAAGTGTCTAACATCTTTGAAAAGAATTGATCTCCAGAATCCTGCAGACTGCCTGTCATGTACATAGCTCACAATTAGTGTGTGTTTAATGACTGAAAATGAGTTAAAGGGCTCTGTGTTTCATATTCAGGCTTAGAGATATTAAGGTATTAGAATGTTACACTTTTAAGAAAAGATTTTATGAGGTTATTAGTTGTATTGAATTTATATATTTTCTGATAAGCATATTCTTCTGATTAAAATTTTTCAATATCCTCATGTATTCAGACAAAAATTTACCAATGACTTTAGTGTATGAGGATTTATATCCTTATGTTTTCTGTATCACTTACTAGATATATGAACTTGGAAGTCACCTATACTCTCTGAACATCAGTTTATTTTATTTAAAAATATTAGTAATAACACTTGCTCAGTATGAATACAACATTTGTGAAAACAACTAGTGCAATAATAAACATCAAGCAAAATTTTGAAAGAGTAATTTTTTCATTCTCATTCCAACTAAGCTGTTTTCTCTCTATTCCTCATGCCTTAAGTGGGGACTATTTCTCTTGTTGCCTAAAGACTGGTCAAATCAAGAGCACAATTTAGTTTTAAAAGACTAGCACAGATGTAACCATATTTGATGTGAGTACCAACACTCTCCCTCCCAAGCTGAGAGGAGGTTTGCTAATGGATTACAGCGCTCTCCCTGGCTTAGCCAGGGAGATCTAACATTGTTTATTAGAAAAACATTGATCAATAGAAAAACACTGATCTATTTATTTTTTAATACACTTTTATTGATTTCAGAGAGTAAGGGAGAGGGAGAGATAGAAACATCAACGATGAGAGAGAATCATTGATCTGCTGCCTCCTGCACACCCCCTACTGGGGATGTGCCTGCAACCAAGGTACATGCCCTTGACTGGAATCGAACCTGGGACCCTTCAGTCTGCAGGCCGACACTCTATCCACTCAGCCAAACCAGCTCGGGCTGTTGTTGTTGTTGTTTTTTTAATGCACTAGCACATGGTGTTGAAACATTTGGGAAGAGAAAGGCAAAATTGTTTTTAAGTGAAGATAATATTGTGAAACAAACTGGCTGCAGGGCTCCAAGAGTTTTAAATTCCCAATTACTCTTGTACTTGCATGGAAATACTTAGATATTTCAGAGTTGAAATGTATAATTCATGACAAAGTATTCTGCACACCAGCCTTTCACACATTGCTAGGGTTTAGGGATATATTCACATATTTAAGGAAGTTTTCTTATGTGGCAGGCAATGCTCTAGGAACTGGAACTAACCTGTTAAACAGACAGACATGGATCCACTCTTGTAGAGGAATAGGCAGAGAGTAGTTTATATATTTGTATATAATATAGATGTGTATATAGAAACTCTGAAATATTTATATTTGTGATACACACACACACACACACACACACACACACACACACACACACATGTCCAGTTTGCATCTTACCTGTTTGATCCTTAACACTACTTCTGTGCATGCCCTTGGGTCCAGCAAGATGCATATTTTAGCAACTTAAGCCCCTCTATGGTGATTAGAACAGGTAAAGACAGGCTACACTAAGTTTAAATAAAAACATTTACACCAAGGCCACACTCTTGATAGGCCCAAATGAGTTACCGCTAGCTCCATAATCTTGCCATTCACTCTCCTATTTCAAATTATGGTCAGCTATATTACGCAATTTAACTTAAGAGAAAGTTGCATATTCCAATTAATTCTTTGTATACACTATAATAGTCAATAAAATTAATCCCCTCCCATTATTAAATCAATTCAATGTTGTTACAAATAACTTAAAGCTCCCTAGAGTAGAACTTTCCAAGTGAACCTTTTCTATTTATTTTTTCTCCTACAAATAATCATAAAAATGCCAATAATGAAGCCTAAACAAAATGAATAAAAAATAGAATCCCTCTGCTCTTGATGGTGTGGCTCAGCTGGTTGGAGCCTCATCCTGTACACCAAAAGGTAGCAGTCCCATTCCCAGTCAGGGCACATACCCAGGTTGCAGGTTTGATCCATGGTCAGGGTGTGTGCGGTAGGCAATCAATTGATGTTTCTCACATCAGTCTCTCTCTTTCTCTCTTCTCTCTCTCTCTCCTCTCTCTCTCTCTCTCTCTCTCTCTCTCTCTCTCTCTCTCTCTCTCTCTCTCATCTTTCATCAATAAAAAACATACCCTCCAACTCTTTTCATAGTAAATTTGAAGTCATCAAATCCTCTTTCTAATTTCTTCTTTGTCACATCGAACACAACCAGAAAGGCTTTATTCTAGGAGTATCCTTAGCTATTTTCCCCGGATCCAAAACAGCCTGTTTAAAATCTTCTCTGCAGCTTGGGCCATTATAGTTTTCTCATCCATGCCTCAATATAAATTCACTGAAAATGCATGAGTTGCCCATTCATTAGCCTCTTCTATCAAACATCTCCATTTTTTTGTTAACAGAAACTCTGTACTGTTATTCAAATCATGCAATTTACAACACAAACAGATAGGGTAGCTCTTGATTTAATAGTATTCAGAGGTTTCCTTTTACTAATTTCTTGGATCCTGATCCCATTTGGGGAAAGGAATTAGCATTTTCTATCTTGATTTTTTTCAAAACACCTCTTTGATTTTTCCCCACTATTATTCTTTGGTTTTTGTTCTTGCCCTAGTAGCAAAGGCAAAGCAAAGCAAAACAAAACAAAACAAAAGAAAACAAAAGATTAATAAAACCCTTTCTTTTCTAGATCTATTTTTCAAAAGTTATTATTTTAGATATTACTCCATTTTCTTCCATGTACTCCTAATCTTCTCTTAAGAATATGACTCTATCCCCTCTAGTTTGTGTTTTAAAACTTCCAGTGCACTAACCGATCTCTGAACAGTTCATTGCTTATTTTAAATATTGGGTAATAGCTCAACCTCCTGATGTTCCTCCACAATTTCTGGCCCAATCTGGTTTCTCCTTCCAGGGTACATATGACTTCGATGATACTTGTAGCCTTTGTATATGTGATCAATTGATTTAGATTTTCTTCTTCAATCTAGAAAAATGAACCACTCTCACATGATGAGGGCCAACCTTCCTCTGTTGCTGCTCAGTGATAAACTCTACTCCTCTCCTGTAGGGGACACACTGTGGCTATTTGATTCCACAGCCACAATGGAATGCTTGCGGAGTCCCTCTGGTATTGAGGGAGGGAAAAAGAAGGGGAACAAATTGAGGAGGTAACAAAGGTCCATGAAGTGTTAACCTTTTACTTTTCTTTCCCTCTTCTCTCCCTCACCACCCAATTCCAAAGATGAGGGCTTGTGATAAAAGGGCCAGGCTGAGACCTCAGGATGACCACCTGGGGCTGCTGGTTTTGAGCAGAGGCATCCTAGGTTATGTTAAAAGGCCCAAACTAAGTGCATTCAATATTTAATCAGGCGCAGTGGCCAATAAAACATGCCAACCAATAATATCCTTACCTTCCTCAACAGTCATGGAACAAATGGGAAAATAAGTAAGGAAGAGAGTATTTCCTTTTTCTAAACTTAATAGTGCATTTTCATCTTTACTCTCTCTATAATAATGGGATGTGGAACACATACAAACATATATGCAAAAAAATAAATTAGAAATATATATTAGGCCTGGCCAGTGTGGTGCAATGGTTGAGCACCAATCTATGAACCAGGAGGTCACGGTTCAATTCCTGGTCAGGGTACATGCCCCAGTTGGGGGCATGCAGGAGGCAGCAGATCAATGATTCTCTCTCATCCTTGATGTTTCTATCTCTCCCTCTCCCTTACTCTCTGAAATCAATAAAAGTGTATTAAAAAATAAATAGATCAGTGTTTTTCTATTGATCAATGTTTTTCTAATAAACAATGTTAGATCAATGTTTCTCTAAGTGAAACACATGGGATTCTATATTGGAATTACCTAGAGTACTTACTAAAAATATTCTGATCTTCTCACGAAACATACTAAATTTTTTGTAGGGGTCTCCAAAAGCCACAATTTTAAAAACAGATATTCCAATGATCCTTATGAATTTTATAATTCAAAAACGATTGCTTTTATATAGGTAGTCATTTGATATTAAGAGGGTTGTGTGTGTGTGTGTTTGCTTGGGTGTGTGTGTGTGTGTGTGTGCGTGTGTGTTTGTGAAATATGTGGTTCCATAAATCATATTCAGTACCAATATTTTCCTCCAAGCTGTGAATTCAGAAAAATACTTCTTTTCTATGGGTTAACAAATATTGAACACACACAAAAAATACACATGTATGTATGCACAAGGGTTTGTGGTCAAATATATTTAGCAAACTCTGTACATGCCTCTTTTGTAGATTCCCAGTTCACATTAGTATATTAAAGGCTCTGAGAGCCTATAAAGACCTGATATTTCTCAAATCTTTCAGCAACTGTTTGTTGGATTGTTTATTATTTTTTTTTTGTCAAAATGACAACTTCCCAAGGACAGTTTGGGAAACACTGTCCTACTCAAATATCATGAAGGGTCTTAATTGTAAAATGCTATGAAGATCTGTCTCTTCATTGACTTCAGGTACTTCTGCACAGTTGATGCTAGTTTGGAAGGAAGTTTTTGGTTTTTTTTTTTTTTTTCTATCTAGCTGTAAGTATAGAAACATGGTCTCTGTGTTGAATAAACATAAATTTATACCTGCAGACATTTATATGAACGTAACTTTTACGCTTTCAGTAGGTATTAAAATATGTTGTTTTAATTATGCAATCTAATAATAAGCTTAATACCTTGATATCCAGGGAGCAACTGACTGGAACACTTTTGTTCTGTACTCTAAAATTTTTACTTTTGGTGTTTGAGAATAGACTCCTTTAACAGCCACTTCAGTGTGAGAAAATATACAGCTTTAACCTACATTGAGAATTTAAAAATAGCAATGCTAGCGAAGAGATTTAAATATATGTATCACCAGATATATATTTCAGACAAACTCTTCCCCCTTTCTTTCTTAAAAACCATGGGAAAGACTGTTACAGGACATTTTATGTCCTAGTTTTAATTTTTAAGGACCATTTACTTTATTTTTTTCCACATGCCAAAAAAAATTATATATTTATGTGGATTTGGTCATGAGTTTCCTCTTCCACATCAATTTCTCCTTTTACTTATAATTTAGCTGTCTACTGACATTCTGTAACTTGTTCTTAAAGGTGCGAAGGCGGTGAGTAGTTCACCTCTGAGCTGGGGCAAAGTGGAGAGAAGCAGATTTCTCCCACGAGCCTGAGCATAATGAGCATCATGTGGGAAGCTCAGTGCTGGGATGAGTCTCACCCGGAGAGGCAGCTCCCAGAGTCCTTATATTCTGAGGATGGTAGAGAAGTCGCCCAGCTACCTGGTGAGACATGTTGTAGGGTACTGTATCTTTGGTGGTGATTGGTGACAAGGGCCACACTCATTCAGGTTGAACACACATGCACATACATTGCCACTTCCATCCGTTCCTCAGTCCAGAGCAGGAAGCAAAAAGTGTGCTACTGTGGACATTCTAACGGGAGGAAAAGAGAGACATTGTCTCTGTGGTCGGCAGTAATGTGCTACTCTAGTCTGAGTCTAGAAAACATTGTTTTGGGGCTTGGTGGGCAGCAGTCAGCATTCTTAGAGACCCTGTGCTAAGACGGGCTAGTCCTCAAAGGAGCCTCAGGCCTTCTCTGAGGTCATGCGTCTGGATTTTATAAGCCTTCACAGATGTGACCAGCTAGTCCACTTTACCAGCACTTCATCCCACCCGTCAATAACGCCACTCAAAAGTCAAACTCACACTTGCAGCATCAGAACAAAATAGCTTATATTTTAGGGTCTATAGATGCTTTAATTATTTCACAAGAAATTGATGACTAAGTAAGGAGAGTCCTAAAACAATAGGCATCCAGGCACAGGGGAATACTCCAGGCATTTTCTTTAGTTTCAACAACCACTCTGTCCCTCTTCTGGGTACCACTTTGGCTCATTTGTTTGTAAATATTACAATTCTCCAGTCTCTCTGAACATCAGACTGACTGTCCTTCACATACCTCACACCTTTCCTCAACTTCCAGAGGAGTATGGGGTAAACAAGAGAGGACAGGACTTAGAAAAGTTGGTCTTGATTAAATATAGTAGCTGGAAACCATGCTACTTTTTCTTATCACCATTACTTAGATAAGAATTTTTAATATTAAGCATAGAATCAGATACAACTTCTTATCTATGTAATTAAATGTGACATTAACATTTGAGATAAACATAAAGTCACTTTTTTCTTACCATTTTTTAATGAAGAGATGGCTGATATAAATATGAGCCTCATATTTATTTTATCAAATAGATTTCTTTGAGTATCAAGTAGATTTTTTAAAAAATCTGAGCTGGAGCAGCGAACTTAACATTTTCTGTTGTGGAAAATTATCCTTCATAATAGAATCTATAGTTTTTCTGTTCCCACTTTTATTGTGGTTTCTTGCTATTATTAAGTATTTCTGTGCAATGAATTCTGTAATAATTACATGAATTATATGCAGTGAGATTCAGAAAAAGTATGTAACAGCTTGCTTAGAGTCCTAAGAAAGTCAACTACTATGCAAAATGGGGATTAGAAGCCAAGCTTTTTGATATCTTTGTACAAGGTGTTTACCATACTACCCAACAGGTCACCTTTTGATGTCTCTTTCAAAATGTGAGGCACATCATTAGTAGAAAAAAGTAAAAGAAAGAAGATCGATACATGAGAGGAGAAATGTAGCAACATGATAAATGAAGACTTTAATGAAGAGCATAGATTAAAAAGTAGTTAGGTAATATTGTATTTCTAAAGCTATGTAACCAACAACCCCCAGATCTTAGTTGCCCCCAACAAGTGAATATCTCTCAGTGGGCTGATTGGGTTCATATCCCTCATATAGTTGCAGGAAGGTTGCTGCTGCAGCAAGTGTTATCTGGAAGGACCACTTAGGATGGATATTTACTTTATATTTACTCACAAGGCTGGTCCTCAGCTGATGGGAGAACAGACTGGATGTCTTTTGCTTTCTGTATGGCTTCTCAACCTGGCAAGCTTGGACCTCCTCACACCACAGCAGCCTCACTGTAGTTGAGCTACTTACATGGCTCTGGCTTCTCCAATGCAAGTGTTCTAATATACCGAGGTTGAAGCCTTGGTTTCTTACCATCTAGCCTTGAGAGTTACACATCCTCACTCCTGCCATATTCTATTGATTAGAAGAATCTCACAGGAAGGTGGAGTTCATGGGAAGGGCCATCTTCGGAGACAGGCTATCACAGTTAGAAACAGTGCTTCTCTTGCAGGGATCTCTCACATCTTTTTCCCTAAAGTATATGTTATGTAAAATATATCCATGTATCCCGGAAGACACTGAAGCTCAGGTGGGAGAAAAGTCTTTCTGCTCACAACAATAAAAATCAGTAATTGTATCTTACTACTTTTAGACAATCAAGATGTCCCAATATTTTAACAAGCAATCTAAACAGAAATCTAAAAATACAAAGTAGTGTAGGGAAATTGTGTCTCATCTGAAACAATATATAGGAATTAACTTGATAGAATTGAGACACATCTTCCAAAATGTATGTAAGACAAGAATTTTTAAATTTCATATTTAAAAAAATGACAGTATGTGAAACTAGATAAAAATGTTTTGGTTTCTTATTATATTTCTTTTTCTGTTATTTCATTGGGAAAATTGTGATGGGAGTTTGCAATGACATATTTCACCATGTACTTAATAAGAATGTTTTCATTTGAAATATTTTTCATTTTTGTCAGGTAGAGATGATATGGTAGTAATATTGTTATTAAACTGAAGTATTAAAAGCAAAACTAGAGATAGCCCATCTCGAGTTTCCCATAGATAACCCTAGAACATGTACATAATGGCAGAAAATATTCAAAACTATCTGTTAGCTCTCAGTTATTTCTGCTCTGTGAATTCTTTAGCAAGGGGCCATGTTACCACTACGAGGAGACGACGTGCTCCATTGTTGTGAAATGTGTAGTGCATAAATGGAGATGAGGGGCTGTGGGCACGGCAGCGACATTTGACTGATAGGCTTGCAATGGGAGCACTCCCATCTGAAAAGTCGGTGTACTTGGAGAGAAAGAATGCTTTATTTCGCAATACAACATTGAAATATGTCAAGCACATGAACTGAGACTCGCTGGGCTGATATGCGTTCTGAGAATATAAGAAACAAATTGCTAAGGCTCAGGAACATGCCCATTCTATGAATAGAGATTGACTTTGCTGCCAAGGGAAGCCACTTGCTTGGGCTTTAGGTGACACATTCCCACTCTTTACTTTACCAAGAAAAAGGTTTGGAAAGCAAACTACTTGAAACGTTTTCCCAGAGGTTTCCAAGGAAAATAAAACCTATCAAGCATCACATTCATTTTAGACATAGTTTCTCTCTGCCTCAGGAAATTCAGCTCTAATGTCATTGGAAGCACCTGTCATCTTCCTTCACCTTTTACTGTCAGGCTATCTGTGCCTTTAAGGGAGGTCACCTTTCTTTGGCATTCTGCTTCATTGTAAGTTTGGAAGCTAAATTTCTTCTTCTAAATGAGCTGTATGTGAAATTGGAGGCTTCTTCTTTTGCCCCCATTGGCTCCACCCAACATTTCCCATTGCATGGTCAAACTGCTATTCTCAATCATATATTTATCCAAGAAATTATTTCCATAGTATGTGATATAAGCATTTCCTTTTTAAATATTGTACATTTGCATTTTATTAAACTATTTTTTCTTAAATTCTCACTATGAGGAAGAAGCCAGGGTAAAGGAGTCAAGGAGCGAGACTTGCCCTTGCTGCCCCTGAGTGAGGTTAGGTTGGGGGAGAACAAGGCCAGGAAGAAGGCAAAGGGGTTTCTGCATAAACAGGACAGAACTGCGGTCCGGTAATGCTCTGTTAAAACACCACTGGTGGGGGTTTCCCCGTGACTTATATAGAGACAGCTCCCCACTGTCTCTGAGAATTTGAGCCCAACTCCTCTAAGACAAAATAAATGCATTGTTTTTGTAATTTTTGTATCCTCTCCCCCACCCCCTGTCCCCCCCCCCCCCAGATGTTTCCTACCTGGCTTAGGAGAAAATGACCTTTTTGGATTCAGTAAGCAAGGTTGAGAGCCTGGCCAGTATGTTTTTGTTTTACTATTCTAGAAACATTTCCTAGAGCCTCTCAAGGTTAATCAAGTACACTGGCAGCTTCTATGGGGGTTGCAAAATCTAATTATTATTCCTTGTGGTTACCATGGCAGCTTCCTCAACCCCATGTGTTGAACTCCTTCTGAGAGGGTGACCAAGTTCCACAGCTATGTGCATGTGGAGAGAGTCCCTCTGCCTCTTGTCAGATTCTGAAGGGGAAGAGGAGGAGAGGAAAGAGCCCCTTTGGTTTCAATGACTGCTAAGATCTGACTTTTCTTTTATTCTAACAACGTTTTGTTGATTACGCAAAAGGCAATGGTTTAATATGCACATTATGTTCAATAGAGTGTCAAGATGAAGTAGAAAAGATTTTATTTGGAAGGGGTGAGGGATAAGGGGAAAATTATTACCACCTTGCTTTGCCTTGAGAGCAGGGATATTCACATTGATCATATATCTTCAGAGAAGAATGAGAAGGACGTCACCTTTATATTTATATCTATAATAATAAAAGTGTAATATGCTAATTAGACTGAGCAGCTGAACAACCTTCTGGACGTCATTCTGGATATCCTTCCGGAAGAAGCCGTGGTGGCAGGGGCCGAGGCAGAGGAGGTTAGGGGCGATCAGGCAGGCAGGCCAGTGGTTAGGAGCCAGCGGTCCTGGAGTGCAAGGGGGATGTCCGACTGCTGGTTTAGACCCAATCCCACAGGGGTCCCAAATTGTGAGAGGGTGCAGGCTGGGCTGAGCCCCCCCACCCTCATGCTTGAATTTTGTGCACCAGGCCTCTAGTTTATAGATAAAGGGGTAAAGGAGATAGTTTGATAGTAACCATTTATACTCTGACTAGTTTAGCAAATGTAGGCCAATGAGACTCTAACCATACAATAATTCCAAAAGAAGATAGAGACCAGGCCAGTGACCTAGTAGTTTTAAAGAAAGGATCAAAGGTGTTGTTGGTAAGAATTGCTTGTGTAACAGGGTGAGGCTGATGCTTTGACCACCACGGAATCTTTACATTTTTAGGAAAAATGACTAAGACTGGGGGACACAACTAAAAACCAACTGATAACTTTTGTGCCCCATGAAGGACACAGAGCCCTGGACCACTAAGTCCAAGTTGCTCCGATTATTTTAGCTACGAGTGGAATTATGTAAGAATGTGACCGAACAGCAGCCACTCTAGGATGTGGGATTATGTTTCCCAGAAGATGCATTGAATTTTCTGGGGTGAAGGTGTGCACATTACTGGTTGCTTACCCCAAAGCCATTCCTCAGCCCTTTATACCTTGCAGCCTTCCTAGCTTATAGTCTGTAAAGGTAGGTCTCTTTCATTGCAGAGGTGGATATTGAATCTAGCCGTCAACATCGATGTGTGAGGGGAAATTTCATAAGGGGAGTTTCTGGAAAAGATCATTTCTAGTTGTTCCTCTTCCCAGCCTGATGTGTGTCCATGATGCTTTCCGGAGGTTAGGCAGTCGTTTTATTTCTGGGAAAGAGGAGGAGGTAGCATGCATGTGGATGTTACCCGCGCCTTATAAATAATTCAGATGGAAAGAAAGCATGACCTTTATAAGCCCACCGAGTGCTCTCCTGCCTCCAGACTTCAGTTTTACTGAATAAGAAATGCCCTCCTGGTTTAAATAGCTGCTATTTGGATGTTAATACTTGTAGTCAAAATCATTTCTTACTGATAAAGTATGTGTCTGTTCAAGGCATTGGGTGAAAGGCAAAATACATGTGACCATAAAGTTAGCGCAAGTGTGGGGACTGGGTTTTTAATTTCCTGTATCTTCTCAAAACTCTTTCACTCAAATGTTTATTTGGTTAACAGATTAATTATCAGAAGTAGACAGGGTTAGCATTCTGAACACAGCCTTATAAATGAGGAAACGGGAACGCAGAGGTAAAGGGACTTTATCTAAAGCAACAAAGCCTGTGATAGCAGACCTGAGGCCTGAACTAAGTTCTTTGATTCTTTGTCTAAGAACCTCTGCTCGGTTATTTTGCAAGTTAAAAAAAAAAAAAAAAGGCTTTGTATCACAGAAACTGGATGACAAATGATACTGATTTTCTGTTATGTTTCAAACTAGGGGCCAGCAATACACTAAAGAAAGCATTTCCACCTGGGTTTTCTCCATGTTCTTTATAGAAGGGAATTCATGCAATTACCCCAGAGAACTACTCTGCTACAACAACCACCTACATTCTGGCTGCGGTAAATGTGTTTACTGAGTTAGAAATCTCAAACTAAATAGTTTCTAAAAGGAACTAGAGAATGTTGTAGCAGAACCATTATAGCTCTAGTTTTCCTGTTTCTTTCAATTCAGACCCCACCACAGAGTCACACTCCCTTCTGGGAATGCATGGTTTGCAGAGAGAAAGTCCATCCAGTTTATAGCTACTTGGCAGAAATGCAACAAATTGAAAAGTTTGCGCATCAATCCTATAAACCCTTAAATGGACTAATAACTTTTGTAGAAGTCTGTTCATTTCTATACAGAAGAGTCAAGTATGTTTTCTTCAAATGGCCTTAAAAATAACAAAAATTTAATATGTATCTATCAATAATCACTTTAAATGTGAATGGCTTAAATGCTACAATCCAAAAACATAGGGTAGAGTTCCAAATGGCAGCGGAGTAAAGTGGAAGCTACACTGATATGCTCCCAGGACCAAACTGGAATTACAACTGAAATACAGAAACATCATCTGAATAATCCACTGGAGACGAGCTGGAGAGAACCCTGATAACCAAGGATGGAAAGTGGAGGCTGCATAGAGTCTGGTAGGAAATGCGGGGGTGTGAAAGGGCTGTCTGGGCTGGCACAGATAGCAGCTGAAGGTTCAGAGAGATCTCAGCTGCGGGGGGTGGGAGGGTTCCCCACTGAGAATTCTGAGGTCTAAACCGCAAACTGGGTTACCCAGTCCAGAGCACCAGAACTGAGAAAAGTGCCCATAAAACATCTCGTTGTGAAAACCAGCAGTGTTGCTGTTTGCCAGAGAAAAATGGATGGAAATGCAGGTACCCTCTTAAAGGGCTAACACACAAAATTTCTCGTGCAGCAAACTGAATTTAGCAATACATTAAAAAGATCATACACCATGATCAAGTGGGATTTATTCCTGGGATGCAAGATCATATACCATGATCAAATGGGATTTATTCCTGGGATGCAAGGATTTATTACAGAGATGTCTGCTTTCACAACTCTTATTCATCACAGTCCTGGAAGTCCTAGCCACAGCAATTAGACAACAAGATAAAAATAAAAGGCATCCAAATTGGAAAGGAAGAAGTAAAACTGTACAATATCTGCAAATTGGTAAATGTGATATACCGCATAAACAAAATGAAGGAAAAAACCACATGATCATATCAATTGATGCAGACAAAGCATTTTAAAAAATCCAGCACCCATTTATGATAAAAATTCTAAGCAAAGTGGGAAGAGAGCTAACATACACCAACATTAATAAATGCCATATATGACAAACCCACAGCCAACATCATACTTAATGGGCAAAAACTAAAAATGTTTTCCTTAAGATCAGGAACAAGACAGGATGTCTGCTTTCACGACTCTTATTCAACACAGTACTGGAAATTCTAACCACAGTAATCAGACAAGAAGATAAAAATAAAAGGCATCCGAATTGGAAAGGAAGAAGTAAAACTGTCATTATTCACAGATGATATGATACTGTATATAGGGAGCCCCAAAGATTCCATGAGAAAACTACTAGAACTGATAAATGAATTTAGTAAAGTAGCAAGATACAAAATTCGTATTCAGAAATTGGTGGTATTTTTATATACCAAAAATGAACTATCAAAGAGGGGAACTAAGAAAACATTCTCATTTACAATTGCATTTAAAAAGTAGCTGGGAATAAATATAATCAAGGTTAGAAAATAACTGTACTCAGGAAATTATGACACTGAAGAGAGAAATTGAGGAAGATACAAACAAGTGGAAGCATCTACCATGCTCAGGAATAGAAAGAATTAACATCCCTGGAATGCCCATTGGACCCAAAGCAATCTATAGGTTCAACATGATTCCTATTAAAACACAAATGGTGTGTTCCACAGAACTAGAACAAATATTCCAAATAATTACATGGGACCACAGAAGACCCTGAATAGTCTCAGCATTCTTTTTTTTTTAATGTATTTTTATTGATTTCAGAGAGGAAAGGAGAGGGTGAGAGAGATATAAACATCAGTGATGAGAGAGAATCATTGATCGGCTGCCTCCTGCACACCTCCTACTGGGGATCGAGCCTGCAACCCAGGCATGTGCCCTTGACTGGAATCGAACCTGGGACCCGTTAGTCCGCAGGCCAAAGCTCTATCCACTGAGCCAAACCAACTAGGGCAGTCTCAGCATTCTTGAGAAAGAAGAACAAAGTTGGAGGAATCATGCTACCTGACATCAAACTATGGTACAAGGACATAATAATCAAAAGAGCATGGTACTGGCATAAAACAAGCATATAGATCAATGTAACAAAATGGGGAGCCCAGAAGTAAACCCATGTCTTCATGGTTCATTAATATTTGACAAAGGAGGAAAAAAACACCATGGTGTGAAGATAGTCTATTCAATAAATAGTGTGGGGAAATTGGACTGATACAAGCAAGAAAATGAAACTAGACCACTGCCTTACACTATACACAAGAATAAACTCAAAATGAGACATAAATGTAAGACTAAACCATAAAAATCCCAGAAGAAAACATTGGCAGTAAAATTGCAGACATTTCTGGTAGCAATAATTTTTTCTGATATATGTCCTTGGGCAAGGGAAACAAAGGAAAAAATAAACAAACAGGATGACATTAAATTAAAAATTTTTGCACAGCAAAGGAAACCATCAACAAAATGAAAAGTCAGACCATGGAATGGGAAAACACATTTGCCAATGATACATGTATTCCATAAAGGATTAGTCTCCAAAATTTAGAAAGAATTTATAAAACTCAACACTAAAAAAACAAACAAAGAATCCAATATTTAAAAGGGCAAAAAACCTGAATAGACACTTCTCCAAAGAGGAAATACAGACGGCCAATAGACATATGAGTCACTAATCATCAGAGAAATGCAAATTAAAACCACAATGAGATATCACCTGTCAGAATAGCCATCCTATATAATAAAAGCCTAATATGCAAATCGACTGAATGTCAGAATGACCAGTGGAATGAACAGTCACTATAATGTGCACTGACCACCAGGGGGCAGACGCTCAACAGAGGAGTTTCCCCCAGCCCACAGGCCCCAGGCCAGCCAAGGCGGGTGCCAGCAGGGGCCCCCTGATAGCCCCACTGGTCACCCCACATATCGGCCCAGACCACTGGCCAGTCCTAGGGACCCTACCCATGCATGAATTTTGTGCACCAAGCCTCTAGTAATTAATAAATCAACAAACAAGTACTGGTAAGGATTCAGTGAAAAATAAACCCTGTGTACTGTTGGTGGGAATTCAGATTGGTGTAGCCACTGTGGAAAGCAGTATGGAGGTCCCTCAAAAAATCAAAAATGGAACTGCCTTATTACCCAGTAATTCCACTTCTGCAAATACATCTGAAGAAACTGAAACACTGATTTGAAGGAATATATGCACATTGCAGTGTTATTTACAATAGTTAATATTTAAGAAGCAACTTTAGTGCCCATCAGTGGATTACAAAAAAATAAATACAAGCTGTGGTATACAATGGAATAGTACTCAGCCATAAAAAAGGAAATCTTATCTTTAGCAACAGCATGGATGGACCTGGAAGGTATTATGCTGAGTGAAATAAGCCAGTCTGAAAAAGACAAATAACATATATTTTCACTTATATGTAGAATCTAATGAATAAAACAAACAAACAAACAAGATAAAACAGATTCATAAATACAGAAAACAGACTGACAGCAGTTAGAGGGAAGGGAGTTGGGGGTCTTAAGCAAAGGTGAGGGAGTAAGCAAAACCAAAAACTCATAGACACAGACAACAGTATGGTGATTACCAAAGGAAAAGGGATGTGGATAGTGGTAGAAGAGGGTAAAGGGGTGATAAATGGTGATGGAAGGAGACTTGACTTTGGGTAGTAACACACAATATACTATATAGATGATGTATTATAGACTTGTACCCCTAAAACCTATATAATTTTATTAATCAATGCCCTCCAATAAAGTCAATGAAATAAAAATAAATAAATAAATAAATAAATAACAAAACTTAAATGCTTTTCTTTTATCCTGGTAATTTGTTTTATTTTGTGATTATCTTACCTAATAATAGACAAACATGTAAATTTACCATACTTTTGCTATGCCTTAAGCCACGCCCACCAGCCAATCAGAGCAACTATATGCAAATTAACCCAACCAAGATGGCGGCCGGCAGCCACGGAGCTAGAGCAAGCAGGAGGCTTGCTTGCTCCAGTGATGGAGGAGTCCAAGCTTCCCAGTGGCTGCTGCCTCCTCTCAAGGCAACAAAGTTTCAATTATAGAAGGTAAATAAACCCCAGACACTTGCTTTCAGCAGACGTGGCCACAGAGCTGGAGCAAGCAGGAGGTTTGCCTGCTCCTGTGATGGAGGAAGCCAGCCTGCCACTGGCTCTGAGCTCCACTCAAAAGCAAAAATGTTTCAATTATAGAAGGTAAATAAACCCCAGATACCTGCTTTCAGTAGGCTGTGGACACGGAGCTGGAGCGAGCAGGAGGCTTGCTTGCCCCTGCAAGGGAAGAAGCCAAGCTTCCCACGGCTGCTGCCTCCTCTCAAGGCAACAAAGTTTCAATTATATAAGGTAAATAAACCTCAGATACCTGCTTCCAGTCACCATGGCCACAGAGCTAGAGAGAATAAAAAAAAAAAAAAAAGCACAAAAAAAGGAAAGGCTGAGAACTTCAGTCACCAGGGGGCTTGGTCAGTCTGAAAACAGCCATCAGCCCCTCACCCAGGCTGGCCAGGCACCCCAGCAGGGACTCCCACCCTGAAGGGGGTTTGAGCAGACTGAAAACAGCCATCAGCCCCTCACCCAGGCTGGCCAGGAACCCCAGTGGGGACCCCCACCCTGAAGGGGGTTTGGGAAGCCTGTAAACAGCCATCAGTCCCTCAACCAGGCTGGCCAGGCACCCCAGCGGGACCCCCACCCTGATCCAGGACACCCTTCAGGGCAAACCAGTTGACCCCCACCCGTGCACCAGGCCTTTATTCTATATAATAAAAGGGTAATATGCAAATTGACCCTAACAGCAGAACGACTGGGAATGACTGGTCACTATGACACACACTGACCACCAGGGGGCAGACGCTCAATGCAGGAACTGCCCTCTGGTGGTCAGTTCGCTCCCACAGGGGGAGCTCTGCTCAGCCACAAGCCAGGCTGATGCCTGCCAGTACAGCAGTGGTGGTGGTAGCCTCTCCCGCCTCCTCAGCAGCGCTAAGGATGTCCGACTGCAGCTTAGGCCTGCTCCCCACTGGCAAGTGGACATCCTCCGAGGGCTGCCGGGCTGCCAGAGGGATGTCTGACTGCCAGCTTGGGCCCAATCCCCCAGAGAGCGGGCCTAAGCCAGCAGGTGGACATCCTCTGAGGGGTCCCAGACTGTGAGAGGGCACAGGCTGGGGTGAGGGACCCCCCACCCCCCCAGTGCACAAATTTTTATGCACTGGGCCTCTAGTCTTTTTATAAAGCAGAAAAAGGTTTTAAATGTGCTTTTGAAATGAATGTTATTACATTCAACGAAATAACCCACAACTATAAATATCCCATGTTTTACCTCACAAATGCATCAGTAATGTTAAGGATAGAACCAGAGGCAGCAAAACTTCTGAAATAAATAGACCCCTACTATGACTTATACTTGGCAGGTACGTATTTATTGAGAACTTTATCATTTCAGATAATCTGGGGAAAAAGAGTATTCTTAGATCCTACTTGGTGTCCCTATAGATTGATTTGGGGTGGGTCTGGATTAGGGCAATATTTTTAGTATATCAAAAACTATTTGATATGTTATTTTTGCAACACAGTTTACCACATACAAGCCATGAGATTCATGATACAATATACATTGGGATGTTATAGGGGCAATTTCATGTTTTTGTTTTTGTTTTATTTTTTTATTTTTCAGAGAATAGCTTTTTTTCTGAGTAGAAATATCAGAGAGGCTAAAAATGATTTTTTTCTAATAGACATCATTATCATTTGTGGTTTTAGAACATGATACAGCTTAATCAGTATAGTTCAAACACAATAGTCTGAACTATGACCAGTTGCAACCTTCATTATCCAGTGATTCCCAAAGAAATGAGATAATGTAGAGAAAATGCTGGAACATAGGAATGAGCAAGACCAATCATTGGGAATAAAGTTATGAATTAAGAGAGAAAAGGGAAAGGCTTAGGAATATAAGTAAAATTTTTAAAAAAGGGAAAGAAAACCCAGCAATAAGCAAAAATCATATTTTTTGCATTGTGTGCTAATTAGCCACATGATGATTAATTTATTTCCAGCGACAATCTATCCTTGCACTTCTGTTGTATATCCCTGTTAGTTCAATATATCTTTTAATATTTTTAACTCTTTATGTCATTTATTGCTGAATAGCTTGATTCATTCATTCTTTGTTTATTCAACCAGTTATTTGTTAACTGTTTATTGCATTATTATTTTTTTAAATATATTTCTTTATTGATTTCAGAGAGGAAGGGAGAAGGAGAGAGAGATAGAAACATCAATGATGAGAGAGAATCATTGATTGGCTGCCTCCTGCACACCCCCTATTGAGGATCGAGCCCACAACCCAGGCATGTGCCCTTGGCCAGAATCGAACCTGGGACCCATCGATCTGCAGGCTGATGCTCTATCCACTGAGCCAAGCCGGCCAGGGCTTATTGCATTATTTTAATAGAATTAAGTTAAGTCTTAGAAATGCAGATAGACACAAGTCACTTTCCTTATGGCCTGATTGGGAGGAGAGGGGACACACCGAATATCGGATAAAGAATTAGAAATACCTTTAGAGGTATTCTGATACAGTATATGCAAGACACAAAGAGAGAATGTTAATGACCAGCATCTGGACACTTCTCATCACCTCCACTGCTACCTCCTTGGTCAGATCCACGCCCTCTTGGCTAGATTGTTGCAGGAACCTCCTCACTAGTGTCACTGCATCTACCTTTGTCCTGCTGCAGTCCCTTCTCAGGAGAGCAATCAGGTTAATCCTTCTGGAACATAAGCCAGCTCTTATCGCCCCTGTGCTCACTGAGGGCTCCTGCTTTCACTCAAAGTAAAAGCAATGGTCCTTGAAATGGTTTGTGAGGCCCCATAGGCTGGGGTCCCATCTCCTGTTTATCTCCTCCTACTCTCCTCCTTGCTGACTGCATCCATCTACCCTGTACGGCCTTTGCTCTAACAGCTCCCTCGTTAGAAAGGTTATCTCCTTCACTTTCTCTTTCTCATTTCAGAAATCTTCTCAAACCCCACTCTCTCAATGAGGCTACACTCAGAACCCAGTTTAATATAGCAAACTTCCCCTTTCTACACATATGCTGCTCTATTTTTTAATTTTCCCCACTTAACATACTGCATGATTTATTTACTTATTCTGATTGATAATGGTTTTTTGTTTGTATTTCTCCCCCACAGTGGAAGCTGCATAGAGCAGGGACTCTCTATTTTGTTCACGAGAATATTCCAGCCATGGAGAAGATATAATAGGCATGCAGTAAAATGTCTTTGGATGAAAAGTAAGAGGTTTATTCTGCCTGAGGGACAGGGCAGGAGGAGATTAAGAAAAGGTAGCCTGAGCAAAATATCAGACATATGTTGTAGTAATATCTTTACCAATACAGCTCCTAGGGCAAAGGAAACTAAGCAGAAAATAAACAAATGGACTACATGAAAATAAAGGGCTTCTGCACAGCAAAAAGAAACCATAAACAAAACAAGAAAGCCCACTGCATGGGAGAACATATTTGCCAATGTTATATCCAATAAGGGCCTAATCTCAAAAATTTATAGGGAATTCATACATCTTAACAAAAGGAAAATAAACAAGTCAATAAAAAAAATGGGGAAAAGACTTAAACACTTTTTGAAAGTGGACATACAGAAGGCCGAGAGACATATGAAATATGCTCAAAGTCTCTAATCATCTGAGAGATGCAAATCAAAACGACAATGAGATACCACCTCACACCTGTCAGAATGGCTATCATCAACAAATCAACAAACGACAAGTGCTGGAGAGGATGTGGAGAAAAAGGAACACTCGTGCACTGCTGGTGGGAATGCAGACTGGGGCAGCCACTGTGGAGAACAGTATGGAGTTTCCTCAAAAAACTAAAAATGGAACTCCCATTTGACCCAGTGATCCCACTTCTAGGACTATCCCAAGAAACTAGAAACACCAATCAGAAAGGATATATGCACCCTTATGTTCATGGCAGCACAATTTACAATAGCCAAGATTTGGAAACAACCTAAGTGCCCATCAGCAGATGAGCGGATTAAAAAACAGTAGTACATCTACACGATGGAATACTATGCAGCTGTAAAAAGGAAGAACTCTTACCATTTGCAACAGCATGGATGGACCTAGAGAGCATTATGCTAAGCGAAATAAGCCAGTCAGAGAAAGAAAAATTTTGCATGATCTCACTCATTTGTGGAATATAATGAACAACATAAACTGATGAACAAAAATAGATCCAGAGACAGAGAAGCATCGAACAGTTCGTCAATCTTCAGAGGGAAGACAGGGAAGGGTGGGGGGTAAGAGAGCAACCAAAGGACTTGTATGCGTGCATATGAGCATAACCAATGGACACAGATACTCGAGGTGTTGGGGCATGTGCTGGGGGGTGGGGGTGGCCAATGGGGAAAAAAGGAGACATGTGTAATACTATATGTAATACTTTAAACAATAAAGAAAAGATAGTCCACATTAATGACTCATAGTATTTAGACTCATACTATCAGTAACTATCTGATAGTCATTCGCAAGGAAGAAAAAAAAAAAAAACTCCCAGGCAGAGAAAGGTGTCTGAGCACAGCAGAGGCTGGAGGTAAGTATGTGGAGCTGTGCACATCTGCCTATTGTCCTAGGTCAGTGATCAGAAAACTATGGCTTGTTGGCCAAATTCAGACGACACTCCTTTTTTTGTAAATAAAGTTTTATTGGAACACAGCTATGCCCATTTGTTTAGGCATTACCTATGGCTACTTTCCCACCATGGCAGACAAGTTGAGTGGTTGCGACAGAGGATAAGTGGCCCACAAAAGCATTATCTGACTTTTTAAGAAAAAATTTGCTGACCCCTGTCCTGGGAAATAAGGAATAAGGTGAAGGCTTTAGGCTGGAAAACACCATGCTCAGAATCATGATATGGAAAAATCATTTTCTAGGCAACCCAGTTTTCCTTGTTAGTCTTTTTCTCAGACTATTTCATTGGTTTCCTTTTTTTTGCATATATGTGTGTAGATGTGTATATTTTTGTTTTTATCAATTCTAAAAAGAAAATTTCACCTTGCACAATATATTTGATCTCTGTTTTATCTTTAACCAGAGTCCCCTTGGTCTTTGTGGATCTTCCTTGTAGCAGTTGCTGCTAATGACTAAATGGGTGATGCTTTGCAATACATGTAAAATTCATCAAAGAGTGAGGTCTGATGTGAGCTGTTTCTAATTAAAACTCAAAATACCACATGGCTTCCAACATAGGTCAGTGAGTTTTCTATGTCCTGATTTGGGTTTGGTTGACTTTCCAATCTTATTTTTATCTTCTTTGGGAGAAACTGGATAAAAACAGTATATGTGGAGACTAAGTTAATTGCTGGGGTGGGCCACACACAGCTTAATAATGTAAAATGTCTGTTAGAGAGTGAGCTGAGATCACCACACTAATTTCATTTATAAAATTCAAACTGACAAGAGACTATAAAACACTAATGATAGTCAGTTGCCTAATTAGCTCTGCAACACAGTCTTTCCAATTTATTGAAACACAAGGAGCCATAGTTGCAAACGTGGGGCAGCAGGCAGCTTCCCGTTAAAAAATCCGTTTTAAGGTTTGGGGTGGATTTAATGATAGAGGTAACCTAGTCTGTGTAGGTTTCTTCTGCAAATGAGAACATGCAAGTGATAACTAGAAATTTAAACTATATTAAACATATAAAAAGTCTGTATTTTTTCTGAAACAATGAGCAAATCCAATAATGATCTGAGCATGTTTCTCAATAAACACTAACATATTGTTAAAAAGACACTTTTGTTTTCTGAAAAAAAAAAAGAGGTTTTATTTATTAATCATCTGTCAATTTTTTACCCAAACTGTTTACTTTGGGTTTATTTATTTATGACTTTGAGAAATAAAAAAAAAATATGGAATCTCTTTTAACCATGTAATTTCTAAGATTTTTATGATCATTTGTTAAATTTTCTATCTCTGTAATATTCAGTTTCAATTACAGGATAACCTAAACCATGAAAGACATAATTAGGTTGCTGGTTTTAAACTTTACAACCCAGATATATTTACCACCCTCTGCATTCAGAGGCATCCTGCTGTGCTCTGAAAATCTGAGACTACCTAGGAGAAAAAGGGGAATAAGGCTGAAAGGAGGAGCCCACAGTATGAATGGCCTGAGATTTTCCAGATCAGCACTTCTTGAAATAGGTGACGCAAGAATATGGCACATCAGGGATGCACCTTTGGGGATTGCTCAGAACTCCCGTCACAAAGCCAGGTCAGCCAGGCAGATGGACACTAGCAGCCTGGGTGATGTGACTGGAAAAAAGAATCCAAGGCCTCTTTTCAACATACGGTGGCTGTAAGCTCAGGCACATATAGGAGATGGTAGATGGAGCCATTCGCAGGTAAACTATCTGACTGTCCTTCGTGAATGAACTGAGAAACATAGGGGCCTTGAAGTTGCTACCTCAGGAGGATAAAGTGAGATACACTCACCTACTTGCTTTTGCAGCCCTTTCAAATGAATGTCCTTGAAAACTGACACTGGGATTGAATAGGGGTTGCAATTGATGGGAGTCTGTTATCATTCTACCTAATTGTTCATAGATTCTGGTTATTAACTTTACAGGGAATATTTTTAAAAATGGTTTACTGTACTTTATAAAACATTTAGCATCCTCATATATTGATAATCAATAAAGGAACTCGAGCAAGGCAAAGAACTCTCAAGGAATTAGTAGGTTGTTCTCGAGTTGGAGAACAAGCCATCCTTAGCACAAGCCAGGGTTGCCAAGTGAAGGCATCATGCTACCTTGATTCTTCTTTCATTTGAGCAAGTTTCCTTTTTAGAGTAACAAATACATGACTTACACAATTCTTACTCTATTGACCCACAGAGTTCAATCTACTTCATTTTTATTAAATAACTCAAGAAACCACTTGTTCTGACATATATTTTCAAACATCAATGGAAAGTAGAATAGTACCAGAATTTCAAGTAATTTCATTACTCAGTTTGCAATTATTCTAATAATACGTCTGCTGCTTCAGAAATTCACTCTCCAGATGAAACTTCAAAATGAATAAAAACAATTCGCACTCTTAGATGTGAATTTGAGTTAACTATTGAAAATGAAAATAGCATGTATTTTTATCACACCATACCTGCTAAGATAGTGATTGGATTATGTATTCAGAGCAAAATACCCCCAAACCCCCCACTCTTGCTTTTATAATACACTTTTTAGATTCTTGGAAACATCTTACATGACCTTTTCAAACTTTTCACCTTATGTTCTGGCAGGTTTTGCAGTGGGGAATTGCAAGCTTTAAAGTTTACAAACTTTTCTGTCCGTTACAGAGTTTGCAGCCTAAGGATAATTACTAAATCAATCAAGGCTTGCTTTTCATATCTTTGAAGTGGGGAAGTAGCAGTTAAATTATAGGACTACTGTGAAGAACAATTCAGATAATGAATTCAAAGCTCTTGCAGCACAGTATGTATACAAAGTAACCTCACAATTATTATATTATGATCATTATCAAATAGAAATATATACAATAATCTACTAAATGATTTATTAGAAATATATACTCCCATTATTTTAGCATTGTTGAGTCTTCCTGTCATTGTTAACACAGTGGAAAATTTATTGTCTGCTCTGTTTAGTTCTACACACACACACACACACACACACACACTCACACACACACACTCACACACACACACACACACTCACACACACACACACACTCACACACACACACTCACACACACCTACACACACACACCATCCTTAGTATTTTCCTTTTTCTTTAATGTCAGACATATTGCTCAGTGCACAACATAACATTTCATTCCTGTTCATAGTATAATCTATGTCATTGTGCCCTATACCATCAGCCTTTAACACAATTTATTTTAAGGAAGTCTTTCTATTTCATATGCTTTTATTTGATGGCTTTCCAAGTTCCTCTCTTCCTTTTTAGCAATTAAACCCTCCTCCATCCCGTTTCAAGCAAACCATTACACAGAACTTTGATACATAAAACTGATGCACTTGGAGCTTTTAGTAAAGCTGAAGTAATGGATCTAGGGATCCTTATTCACTTTTCCCTCCTTCCTGCCTGCACACCTGCACCCACCACATCCCTGAGTCATTCTGAACACACTAGACACAACAAAAACTGTTTGAAGACTGCCATTTTCATTAGCCCATTGGGTACCTTTCCCCTGTGTTGTGTTAACATAGTGACACAAACTCTACCTAATACAGTAACACAACATTCAGGAAATAACACAACATTCAAGAAATACCACAACATTTAGGAAATAACAACACCAAATATCATTTTTAATAGTGCATTCAATGTGCCAGCATTTTTAATTTATCCATGTTCATCATAGGATCCACATATGTTTCTCTTTAGTTACTGGTCTGCTTTTATCTAAATACTAGAGGCCCGATGCACAAAATTCATGCACTCGGGGGTGGGGTCCCTCAGCCCGGATTGTGAGACGGCACAGGCTAGGCCTGGTGCATGATTGGGCCAGGAAAGGATGCGGGAGGTTGGCAAGCTGGGGAGGGACTGTGGGAGAGCTCCAGGGTCTGTCTGGCCCATCTTGCTTAATCCCAATCGACTGGAACCCAGCAGCACTGTTCAGAGCCTCTGGCCCCTGGTGGTCAGTGCACATCATAGGGATTGGTTGACCGGTCGACTGTCTGCCCCCTGGTGGTCAGTGCACATCATAGTGAGCAGTTGAGTGGCATTAGCATGTCATTCATTAGCATATTACATTTTGATTGGTTGAATGGCCAACCAGACGACTGGACACTTAGCATATTAAGCTTTTATTATCTGCACTAATAAAAGACAAACATGCAAACTGACCATACCTTCACTATGCCTTAAGCCACGCCCGCCAGCCAATCAGAGCGACTATATGCAAATTAATCCAACCAAGATGGTGGCCGGCAGCCACAGAGCTGGAGTGAGCAGGAGGCTTGGGTTGCCCCTGGTGATGGAAGAAGCCAAGCTTCCCTCCTGCCCGCCCTGGCTGGCTCTGATCTCCTCTCAAGGCTACAAAGTTTCAATTATAGAAGGTAAATAAATCCCAGGAAAAAAAGAAGAAAAAGAAAAAAAGGAGAGGCTGGGAGCTTCCGTCGCTGGGGGGGTGGTGGGCTTGGCCAGCCTGAAAACAGCCATCAGCCCCTCACCCAGACTGGCCAGGCACCCCAGTGGGGACCCCCGCGCCCTAAAGGAGGTGTGGCCAGCCTGAAAACAGCCATCAGCCCCTCACCCAGGCTGGCCAGGCACCCCAGTGGGGACCCCCACCCTGAAGGGGGTGTGACCAGCCTGCAAACACCCATGACCCCCTCACCCAGGCTGGCCAGGCACCCCAGTGGGACCCCCACCCTGATCCAGGACACCCTTCAGGGCAAACCAGCCAGCCCCACCTGTGCACCAGGCCTCTATCCTATGTAATAAAAGGGTAATATGCAAATTGACCCTAACAGCAGAACGACTGGGAATGACTGGTCACTATGACACACACTGACCACCAGAGGGCAGACGCTCAATGCAGGAGCTTCCCTCTGGTGGTCAGTGCGCTCCCACAGGGGGAGCTCTGCTCAGCCACAAGCCAGGCTGATGGCTGCAAGTACAGTGGTGGTGGTGGGAGCTTCTCCCGCCTCCTCAGCAGCACTAAGGATGTCCGACTGCAGCTTAGGCCTGCTCCCCACTGGCAAGTGGACATCCCCTGAGGGCTCCAGGGCTGCCAGAGGGATGTCTGACTGCCAGCTTAGGCCCGATCCCCCATTAAGCGGGCCTAAGCCAGAAGGTGGTCATCCCCCAAGGGTTCCCAGACTGCGAGGGGCACAGGCCGTACTGAGGGACCCCCCCCTGAGTGCACAAATTTTTGTGCACCAGGCCTCTAGTATAGGATATAAAAGCCTAAGTAATCATTATGATCCAACGCCCAGGACAACCGGTTGACCCGTCGCTGTGACATGCACTAATCACCAGAAGGCAGATGCTCAATGCAGGAGCTGCACCCTGGTGGTCAGTGTGCTCCCACAGCAGGATCACTGCTCAGTCAGAAGTTCGGCTCATGACTGGAAAGCACAGCTGTGGCGATGGGAGCCTCTCTTGCCTCCACAGCAGCTACCAAGCAGCAGTGGCAGAGGCAGATGCAGTGAGGCCAGGGTGAGTGGCAGTGGAGCTGCACCTGGCCCTGGCTGGGGCTCCTCCCTGGTCACCTGCCACTTTGGCACTGCCACATCCTCCAAGGGGGTCCCAGATTGCAAGAGGGCACAGGCCAGGCTGAAGGACCCCATCCGTACATAAATATGTGCACCTGGCTTCTAGTCCTATATAATAAAGAGGGAATATGCAAATGGACTCTCACGCTGTCACAAAGATGCTGGCGCCCATAGCCACAAGATGGTCATGCCCAGTCCCCTTAGCCCCACCGGAGTCCCTCAGTCCTTTCAGCCCCACCAGGGGATGGGGGGTGGCAGGTGTGCGGTGTGGCCAGACCTGCCCTCAGCCCCCTAGCCACCCAGGGCCAGCCCAAGGTGCAAGCAAGCCTTGAATGGCAGCTGCCCAGCCGACACCCAAGGAGCAGGCAAGCCTCGAATGGTGGCTGCCCAGCTGCCCAGGGCCGCCTGAGGCTCAGGTAATCAGGGCTGGCCGAGGCTTGCACTGCTGGCAGTGGCAGCAGCAGAGCTGTGATGGGGGCATTGCCTTCCCCTGATTGTCAGGTCGCCTCCCGCCCCTGAGAGCTCCCAGACTGTGAGTAGGGGGCAGGCCAGGCTGAGAGACCACCCCCTCCAGTGCATGAATTTTCATGCACCGGGCCTCTAGTATGTAAATAATAATCCTGGCTTCCACATGTGCAATTTTAACTTTTCTGGTTGATGTTTATCATCTTTCTATAAAGCCATTTTTCTAGCTCTGTAAGGTCATGTTGAGCATCAGTTCTACATTTTCTACAACCCTGTCCTACATGCAGACTGTCTGCCTTTTTGTGACCATCAAGATAAATTTGATCTGAAGCCAGTTGACCCCAAAAATTACCAAAATCACTGGGTTGATCATACTTCCCTATAACTTTTGTTTACTGTATTTTCTATACACTTACATTTTTATTATGACAATTAAATGCAAATGGCTGGAGGCTCTTCTTCCTATCAGGAGAGGAACATAACTCTCACATCAGAGAAAACACGCTTCTCCTCTTCTGCCCATTCACTTTAAAATTATATTCAGACTAGGGACTTACTCTCTATCAAGAAAGAGGGAGAGCATTGAGATTCATGCAGTGTTTAAAATGAAAACAAACACACATGCCATCGATTTACTCTATCATTTTTGATTGCTAGAACATCCTCCTTGGGAAACCTTAATTACAAATTTTGCATTTTGGAAAGGCATAAGGCGTTGCTCATACTTCCAGTAGTGGCAAATATAAAGTTGTTTCAAATGAGCAAAATTTAGGTTTCTGCCTCTGTATCTCATTAGCATTAGCAAGTTCCAGTCTCATAGCAACCCGGATCTGATGATGAACACCTGCCAGCCCAGATGGTTTAGGGAGGAAATTTTCAGCTAAATGGAATAAAGTTCTGTTGTTGAGCTGTCCAAGCTGTTATTTAACAGGGAGGCAGTAAGAACTCTGAAATGTTATTTTTGTGGAATCTTAACAAACAAGTATCTTCAAGTTGTCATGTTCAATTGCCGTCACTTCTAAAGTCTAGTGCCCCTACTTTTTAAATTTGTGAAAATAACATGTACTTATTATGTCTTTAAACCTATTACAAATAGATTGGATATCAATTGGTACGAACACAGCAGTGTAGCAAAATCAATAGCATCTGCACAATTATAAAACAAACGCTTGTATTTTCATATCTGCTTTGAAATAAATCCAAACCTGTGTCTTCTGATGAACTGGCTGAAATCCAAAAAAAATCCAAATATTCTAAATAAGATCTTTTATTGTTGTTGTTGTTGTTGCTGTTTTGTTGTTAATCCTCACCAGGGGACATTTTTTTTTCCCCAGGGATCGAGCCTGCAACCGAGGTTCGTGCCCCCACATGAATTGAACAGCAACCGTTTAGTCTGAGGGCCAATGTTCTATCCACTGAGCAAAACTGGCTAAGGCTGAATAAGATCTTAAATCAATAGTGAGTTAACCAACCCAGCCCACAGTACTTTCTCCCTCATTCGAACTTCACTGTTTTGTGCCAATAAATTGGCAGAGGGAAGTGTGTAGCCAGAGAGAAATGGCTGGATGGCTATTGGTCTTCCTTGTTCTGTTGCTACTATTTCTGTGACCTGATTAAACCATTTAATCTGAATCTTCTCATCTGTAAAATAATTTTTTACTGATTACTTAGATTTTTTTCTACTGTGGAAATAAAACTTGCTTCAGTTTTTAAATATGTGCATAGTTTCTTTACACAAAAGTGACCTCCTCAGAACAAGAACTTTATATCCCCAACCAGTGGCACAGAGCTTTGCACACAACTGATGCTCCACAAATATTAGTTCCCTCATTGATTTCCCCTTCAGTTAATGGAAAGTATAAAGATCATGGACTTGGGTAGATGATTTACTGTTTCTTAACTCTGTGATCTTGGGAAAATTACCCACATTTATTGATCCTCTATTTCCTCATTTGTACTTACCTTATGAGGTTGGTAAGAGAGCTTAGCAAATTGACATACACGTGTACTGTGTACTCACTAAACATGATTTCCTGTGTTTCCTGTGGCTAGCATGAAACTTTGCATAGAATTGATATTTGGGGTTGAAGAAAACTGGAAAATTTGGGTTCATATATGGATTTTTCACTTTCTAGCCTTGTGACATTGTGAAAGTTATTTCATCTATTTCTTAGTTTCTCCAACTTTAATGGAGACAATGTCAGTATACACTGCATAGGACTTTATTTATGAAGAGTAAATGGATTTAACATACGTAAATTACTTAAAGAGCACCAGACAAGGATTACTAGGTTTAGATCTTAGTTTCAAGTATAAAAATAGCCTTTTTTTAGAGTTGTAAAGGAAATATGCTTATTATTAATTACCAGAGGCCCAGTGCACGAATTCATGCATGGGTGGGGTCCAGCTGGCCTGCCTCGATCAGGGTGAGGGGGCTGATCAGGGGTGGGGCCAGCCTTGGGCAGTTGGCCAGCTGGCCCCACCCCCTGGTCAAACTCCTGGTTGAACTCCTGGTGGAGGGCACAATTTGCATATTAGCCTTTTATTATATAGGATGTTCAAAATAAGTATAACAATTATCTTTGAATTTGTCAGATTGTATAAAATATACTTCCTATAAAATAACAGATTAATGTGTAATTTTAAAAACAAATCTTTATCATTTATCTTTCTTAATGATATGCTAATCAATATTTTAAAAAAATGAAAATAATTTTTTGTTTATTCTTTACACATTGTGTTCATTTCTGTCCATTTAATCCATGAATATTGCATACTTCTTCAAGATACTCTAATGATGGTTGAAATCTTTTTAATACCATCAAATTCTGTCAGGTTTTTCACTTCAATGATACATGACATTTATAAACATGGACTACATGCACTTTTTCACCTGTTTAGCTCTCAGCCTCCCATTTAATTTCCTAGGGTGGTTCCAAATGCTCACATTTGTGTGCTTTCTCCTAATCCCGCAGTCGGTTTGCATATTTTCATGTGTTCACTGGCTGTCTGCAAAAACTCGCACTTCCTGCTCTCCAAGAATGGGCACAGGGTTTTAGGTGTACAGAGCGTTGGCCCTTTGGCCAGTTTGGGTAAGAATAAAGTGATGAGTGGACCTTTGTGCCTTCGATGCCCTCAAGGAGCCCTGCTTACTGTTCTAGCCACTTCAGCCCCCTAGTCATGAGCACACCTCATTATTTTAGATCAGTGGTTCTCAACCTTCCTAATGTCGCGACCCTTTAATACAGTTCCCCATGTTGTGGTGACCCCCAACCATAAAATTATTTTTGTTGCTACTTCATAACTGTAATTTTGCTACTGTTATGAATCGTAGTGTAAATATCTGATATGCAGGATGTATTTTCATTGTTACAAATTGAACATAATTAAAGCATAGTGATTAATCACAAAAACAATATGTGATTATATATGTGTGTTTCGATGGTCTTAGGTGACCCCTGTGAAAGGGTCGTTCGGCTCCCAAAAGAGTCGCGACCCACAGGTTGAGAACCGCTGTTCTAGATGGAACTAGAAAGATGTGAGCCTCTGTGGCAGTGTCCCGCACAGCTGGGGAAGCTGAGCACACAGGCACATGTTCTCACTTTCTCCCTTGAGAGAAATCAGAGGCCGAGAAGGTCTCTCTTGCTAGTGGTCTGTGCCACTGGGGGGAGGGGTGACAGGACACAGGTAAAGTGAGACTCTTTTTCTTTCTCTCTTCAGTGCATCTAACGGCATGTTTTTTTTGCCCCAGAAGCTCCGGGAACTTCTTTGCTGGACTCTCAGACTTCCACACAATCACTTTTTGTGAGTGATCGTCAAAACAGGTGTTCTTTGGGATTGGGAGGAGATAGTAGAACATGCCAATTCTGCCATTTTGCTCAGTAAAGATTTGTGTTTACTAGTAAGCTAAACATATGGAAATGAGGCCAACAGAGAGGAGGATCATTCCGAAATGGTGGTTGTAGTAATTCTTTAGCTGTTTCTAATTTCTAAGAATGACTGGAGTGAATGTCCTCACTATTTAAATTTGCTTTATCTTCCAAATGCTGATAAGTTTTAAGGATCCACAAATGGGTAAAAGTACTATCAATGTCTCATACATTATTAATATTCCCCTTTAGTCAGATTCCTCTAGAGCAGTGGCTCTCAACCTTTCTAATGCCGCGACCCTTTAGTACAGTTCCTCATGTTGTGGTGACCCCCAATTTCATTATTACAAATTGAACATAATTAAAGCATAGTGATTAATCACAAAACAATAAGTAATTATATATGTGTTTTCTGAGGGTCTTAGGCGACCCCTGTGAAAGAGTTGTTCGACCCCCAAAGGGGTCGCGACCCACAGGTTGAGAACCACTGCTCTAGAGAAACAGAACCAATAAGATGTAATCAATAGTGTGTGTGTGTGTGTGTGTGTTTGTGTATCTTCAACTCATTGGATAAGGCTCTGATATTAAAGGTGGTAATCTGCTTTACTCAAAGTCTACTAATTTAAATGCTGGGAAAATGTAAAAAATATCTTCACAGCAACTTCTAGAGTGGTGTTTGACCATAAAATTGGGCACCATAGCCTTGCCATGTTGACATACAAGATAAGCCATCACACTGCCTTTTATATTCAGTCCTTTTGGGGACTTTATTCCATTTTACTCTCTGATTTCACTCTCACTTCTATTTCTCCACTACTCTCACAGAGTTTATTTGCATATCAGTATTTTTTCTTTTTCTCCATAATAAATATTGTTCTCTTTCCATTTTCTTTTTTTAATTTTCTAACATATTTATTTTTCTGAAACCCTCTTTCCAGTGATTAATGAAACTTTTTTTGTTTTAAAACTGTCACTCAGTTTCTCTGTTGAAACCTGTTTGTCATCCTGTTAATGTTTTCCCTCCCACCTCTGAGTGTCACTCTCGTCCATCCACATTTATATGGAGCTTTCACTGCTTCCTTTCCAGTGGTTCTCAACCTTCTGGCCCTTTAAATACAGTTCCTCATGTTGTGACCCAACCATAAAATTATTTTTGTTGCTACTTCATAACTGTAATGTTGCTACTGTTATGAATGGTAATGTAAATATCTGATATGCAGGATGGTCTTAGGCGACCCCTGTGAAAGGGTCGTTCGACTGCCAAAGGGGTCGTGACCCACAGGTTGAGAACCGCTGCTAAACACCTTTCACATATCCATTCAAGATGCCGAAAAGTTAGTCAGTTTCTTCAACTGTCTTCCCCCTTCATCACTTGAAGTTTCTCATTTAGTACAATTTCAAGCTAGTAAGCTTCCTTTCAAACTTTTGTACCCAGCATATTTCTGTATCAGCCAAAGCTCTTCACACCTTATATCTTACTAGAAGCCCGGTTCACAAATTTGTGCACAGGTGGGGTCCCTCTGGGTGGCCTGCAGGGATCGGGCCAAAACCCGCAGTCCAGCATTGCCTGCAGCTCCTACCTGCCGTTCCCATTCATCCTGGCCTCACTGTGCCTGTTGCAGGCTCGCACCCAATCAGTCCTGATCGGGAGAGGCTCGCACTGCCACAGCAGCTCTCACCAGCCAGGAGCCCTGTGTCTGGCACCCTCCCAAGGGGAGTGGCCTGCGGGATCGGGCTGAAACTGACGCTCCAACATCCCCCGAAGGGTCCTGGATTGTGAGAGGGTGCAGGCCAGGCTGAGGGACCCCACCAGTGCACAGTTGGGCCAGGGAGGGACTGCGGGAGGGCTCCAGAGTGTGTCCGGCCTATCCTGTTCAGCCCCAATCGGCGGGACCCCAGCAAGCTAACCTACTGGTTGGAGTATCTGCCCCCTAGTTGTCAGTGCACATTATAGCGACTGGCTGACCAGTTGACTGTCTGCCCCCTGGTGGTCAGTGCACATCATAGCAAGCAGTTGAACAGCCTTAGCATATCTTTAGCATATTATGCTTTGATTGATTATTTGGTTGTTCTGCCGTTTGGTGTATTTGCATATTGTCCTTTTATTATATAGAACTAGAGGCCCAGTGCACAAAATTCGTGCAGGGGAGTGTCCCTCAGCCCAGCTTTCACCCTTTCTAATCTGGGATCCCTCTCACAATCCAGGTCTGCTGGCTCCCAACCGCTCAACTGCCTGCCTGCCTGATTGCCCCCTAACCACTCCCTTGCCTGCCCGGTCACCCCTAACTGCCCTCCCCTACAGGCCTGGTTGTTCCTAATTGCCTGCCCTTGCTGGCCATCTTGTGGTGGCCATCTTGTGATGACATGGGGGTGGCCATCTTGTGAGGGTGTGATGGTCAAGTTGCATATTACCTCTATATTATATAGGATTACCTATCTCTGCTGCTGTCTTCTGGCACTGGTCCTCTTTATCTGGGTTAGCAATTCACATTGAGAATCCCATTCCCCCTATTTCTTCAGCAGCCAAGGCTTTACTGAGTTTGGGGCAAGATTCCTCTTTTTCTTTGAAAATCAGTCTTACCTTGGTAATATCAATTTACTCCAACTGAAATCCAATGTTTTGGTTCACTTTTTCTTTGTTCTCACTTTCCCATTTCCTTAGTATCAACACACAGCACTATTTTCCTCTGCCATGCTTATGACGGGGTAAAGTTATATTTGTTTTCTTTCTCCCCCCCCCCATTTGCTATAATATTTAATAATGCTCTTTACCCCAACTTTCAAAAATATTTTCCATTTACTTTTAAAACCAGTTTTTGTTTATGATCTTCTGATCCTCAGCATTGGCTTTGCAATCTTTTCATGCTGATCCATCCACTGTTCTGCTGCCAAATATATTCTTTTCAATGACGCATTCAATCTTCTTCTTTTTCTTCACTTGTTTTAAAACTTCTTAAGTTTTTCAAAAATTAATTTTCTCTAGGCATAATACCCACACATAACTTATCAATATATATTCTAATCAATAATAAGATTAATTATTATAAATTATTTTTATTGTTTCTATCTATATTTTTAATTCTTTTTTAAAGTTTTCCTCACAGGTGTCATTTTTTGTCATTTAAATTATTTCATTCACACCATCTTTATCTGGCTTTGAATTTTTTAAAATAGATTTTTATTGATTACAGAGAGGAAGGGAGAGGGAGAGATAGAAATATCAATGATGAGAGAATCATTGATTGACTGCCTCCTGCACGGCCCTGAATGGGGATTGAGCCCATGGCCTGGGCATGTGCCCAGACCAGGAATCAAATTGATATGCAATTTTGTGGACTGGAACCTGGATTCTTTGTCTGCTGGAGTCAAAGAATGAATCTATGGACAGAGGGTCGCATAGCAAAGGTAGAGATTTATTAAAGAGCAAGCACAGACTCCAACGTAGGGAGAGGGAAAGAGTCCCACAGAATGGACTCCCACATGGGGAGGGGGAAAGGGTCCCAACAACTTCTTGTTTCCATGGTTTATAAAGGCTGCAGTTCCTGTGTCCTGATATCCCCTCTGATTGGTCGATATTCTCTTTCGAATTGGTTACTATAGTTGACTCCTGAGGCCCTCCTCCCTCATTGTCCTGTTCCTTCTGGGCTTTCTTCTTCCTTCTTTATTTTGTAAATATAGACCTTTTTTGGCTACTTACAGTTCCCTTGTCTTATGGAAATATACTTGTTGCTGCTCCCTTGTCTTATGGAAATGTAGCTGCACCTGGCTTTCTTGTGATATGGAAATGTACCTTCTCCCAGTCTGTAGCTCTGTGTTTTTTTCCCCTGTACCCCAATTCTAAAAATTCCCTTAACCTGCCTATATTCCCTTAAAATTCCTTTTTCAAAATCATGACCTCCTGGTTCCATAGGTTGATGTTCAACCAATGGGTCACATTGGCTGGGCCTCTACTGTGGTTTTGAAGTTGGTCTGCTGTACCTATTTGGCCTAAAGATTTATGTGAAAAAAATATTGAATATAAAAATTAATATTCTGAAAATAGCATATTTAATTTGGAGATTTTATAAAAATGCAGAGAAAAACAGATGTAACATCACAGTACCTATGCCTTTCTATGATGTGTTCTCCAAAACTAATCCACCCATCACTAATATGCTCTCAAAAACCACTATCATGTGTTATAAATAACTAAAAATGTTCTCAGTAAAATTCAGACAGGGGTGTTACCTATATTATTTTACACTAGGGGCCCAGTGCACGAATTTGTGTACCTTGAAAGGACCTGTGGGCTACAAGGCTGTGGTAGGTACAGGGGCGGGTCTCAGCCCATCCTCCATGGCCCCACCCGGCCCCTCCCACCATGGTCCCAGTCCCTGTCTGCTGGCAGCCTCACTCCTGCTGCTGCCACTCCCACGCACTGACAGCTCGGAGCCATTGGGGCCAGCACCAGCAGCGGGTGTAAGCGGCGGCTGCTGCTCCAATCGCCCCTCAGGAGCAGGGGGAAGTGGAAAAACCCTCAGGGGCAATCAGAGCCTGCAGCTGCCGCTCGCACTCGCTGATGGAACTGAGTGATCATGACCGGCACCAGGCACCGGCAGCAGGTGCGAGCAGGGCCAGTGCTGGCAGCAGGTGTGAGTGCCGGGCAGGACCACAGTGTGCGGGAGCAAAGAATTTTTAGTAACCACCGGAGGTTTAGTAACCGCCCCAATGACAGCAACCAGCGCCCCACCTTGGTCTGGCGCACCTGCTCACCTGCTCCACCATCCTGCCATGGCCAACACCTGCCATGTTCCACACACACACCCCTGGTGGTCAGCACACATCATAGCGACCGGTTGTTCAGTTGTTCTGGTTGTTCCACCATTCGGTCTATTTGCATATTAGCCTTTTATTATATAAGATTGTTCTGAAGGTGCTGAAGGAGAATATAGGGGGAAACCTGGGTGGGGGGGGGTTAGCAACCTCAATCTGTGCCAGTATCCAGTATCCTAATGCACATTCTGGTTAGCCTATAACTAAGTCACTGCCCCTTCCTTAGGCAAAAATCTTTTTTCCTAAATACTCCCAGTTTACAAGGGCCATAAATCAAGAATTTAACAGCCTAGCCAGAGGGGAGGTCACTGGCACCACCAGACCAGGCCTCTGAATTCAATCTCACTTCCCCCATCTCAACCCACAGAGGGGCAACGCCTGAAAGATAGGAAACAAAGAATTTATGAATATATATAAGGAATAACCTCATTGTAGGAGGTGCTCAGGCTTTGGAAACGGACTCCCCTGAGTCACTGTACTAGTACATCTGCACATAAAGGGTTTTTCCTGAATCTTCTGAGTATTCATTGTGTGTTTTTTGGTCGCCTGGTAGATTCTGCAACTATGCCAAATCAAATAATTAGAGAAGAAAAAGAAAGTATAATGAAATGATAAAACATTATTATTATTTGCATATGATATATTTATAAAATAAAAACTCAAGCTAATTATTATAAATTAAAAGATAGTGTTGTTAGGTACAAAATTAATATATATATAAATCAATAAGAAAAAAAGGCCTTATTTATAATGTAATTCACACCCATCTTCCTTTCCCTACCCCCAACTCACAAATGCCTGGAAATTCATTTATATTCTAATATTTAACATAGAGGGGGGGAAAAGAATGCTGTGTTCTTTGATAGTAATACTTAATGTTTGAAAACTGGGAATTTTTACGTTTGAATATCTATAAATTTTCCACGTTTCCAATAAAAATTTCAAAAAGATATCTTGGAACTAGGTAGGCTGATACTACAATTTATATGAATGACAATAAGCAATTTCTAAAAATATGGAAAGGAAGACAAATGAGAAATACTAGACAACTGGATAATTAAAACAGTGAGGGCCTATCACATCAGTAAGCTAACAGATCCATGAATCATAATGGAACTACAGAAATCAACTAAAATATATACAGTAATTTGGTGGTGTTCAAAATAAGTGGCTTATTGATTGGGATGAGTGGTAGATGTAAGATAATTATTAGAATTTGCAGTGGCTATGGTTTAATAAAAACTTTTAAAAATATGGTGTGTTTAGCTTTGCTTTAAATGTTATAGAAACGTTGCAAAAAGAAAATATTAAGTGAGGAGCAGCCAAGTGTTAACTAAAGGCACTCTGTAAAAACAAGAAGGAAATACTCAATTTCACTGGTCCCAGAGGAGACAGATGAAAAATCAGACTCAAGATACAGTTGCAAGAGTGTACAAAATGGAAAGGAGATGATTTGCCCAACCTCAATTATTTTTAATGTCAGTGTTAGGACCCTGATAGAAAAAGAGTAGTATTACAGAATTTCCCAGGAGACGAAAAAATACACAGGAGTACTCGGAGATTCAGGATAAACCCATTTATTTTCAGATGTTTCACATGTACTAGTACAGTGACTCAGGGGAGCCTGTTTCCAACTCCTGAGCCCCGAATAAGGAGGAAGCTTTCCCTTTATACCCTTTGGCTTCTTTGTCCCCCAGATATGGATCAGACTTCCGGACCTTTTGAGGGCTTTGCACAAAGCCCCGTGTGTTGGGATGGAGGACGTGAGACCACACCTAAAGGCCTGGCCTGGCTCCAGTGCTGATAACCCCCTCCGAGGGTTGTGCATGGTTCGTCATTTATGGCCTCTGTAAACTGGGAGTACTTAGGTAAACAAGTCTTGCAAGACCAGATAATTAAGGAAGGGGCAGTGACTTGATTATAGGCTAACAAGAATGTGCATTAGGGATACTGATTAACTAGGTACAGAGTTAGATTGCTAGCCCTCTCCCGAAAATGTATTTTTATGTTCCCCATCAGTAGAACCCAAATATCTAGGACATGTGTGAATGAGCTTTAAAAAGCTTGAACCTTAGATTTTCCTGAACTGAGTTGTCAGAAATTGTCTTCAACTCCTTGTTTATTTTCTAAAATATATTTTTTATTGATTTTAGAGAGGAAGGGAGAGGAAAATAGAAATACCAGTGATGAAAAAGAATTATTCATCAGCTGCCTCCTGCACACCTCCTACTGGGGATTGAGCCGGGCATGTGCCCTGAGAAGAAATTGAACCTGAGCTCCTGGCTCATAGGTCAATGCTCAACCATTGAGCCACACTGGCCAGGCTTCTCCTCTTTTTGAAAAGAGAGAATTCTCTTTATCAGGTGACTTTCAAGGTAACACTTTTCTTATTCAGGATCTTACCCTACCAAGTCTCATTGCCTCCAGGGTGATAATTAGTCAGGTCTCAGCACACCCAAATGGGCTAATACAATCCCAGCTCCTAGGGGAAATGGCTTCCAGCCTAAGAACCTGCCAGGCATTGTTGATAGATTCTGTTAGGAACCATGCAACCAAGATTGGGGTGAATCTTTAAGAATTTGAAACTGGGGACAAAAATAAGACTGGATGGTGAGAATCTGTTGACATGGGCAATTCATCCACCACTTAAAGTTCAATGTTCTGATAAGGCCATGTGGACTGAGTGTGTTGTGATGGCTCCTTAAAGCTTGGATATAATGATAGCTTTTACTGAACCTTGGAGAAATGACAGGACATTTTTGACATGGTATTGAGAAAGAGGAAGAAGGTCAGGAAGGTAGGAATGTTAAAATGGATTGACAATGTAAGGCCTGAAAACCCACCACCTTATTATGTTCTCCTAGAGCAGCGGTTCTCAACCTGTGGGTCACGACCCCTTTGGCGGTCGAACGACCCTTTCACAGGGGTCGCCTAAGACCATCCTGCATATCAGATATTTACATTACGATTCATAACAGTAGCAACATTACAGTTATGAAATAGCAACAAAAATAATTTTATGGTTGGGTCACAACATGAGGAACTGTATTTAAAGGGCCAGAAGGTTGAGAACCACTGTCCTAGAGGGTCCAAAAGACTCTTCTTTCACTAAGGCATGAATAAATGCACTGATAAGTGGAGGCACCAGATTATAGGCTGGAGTTAATGGTAGGATCTGTTGCTGTGGAACTGGGCTACCTAGTATCAATGGGATGACTGAATTACAAAGTAGTAGAGACCAAAGTTAAGCACTTAAATGTGAGAGGCAAAGTAGATATATTACTTTAATGAGAAGCAAGACCAGAGGGGCAATTAGGAAGGCTTAACCTTTAGGATCTTTGGTATTAACTGATAAGGCATGGGGTTCTTTGGCTTAATAAAAATGGACCATTGGCATGGGTGTTACTAGATAATAAAAACTCAACAACTGTTGAACAGAGGACTATGAAAGCTGCTACAGTGAAAAATTGTGGTTCCATGCCCAGGTCAGTTCAAATTAAATTCACATACCCAGTGCCCACTGATTGAAGGAGAAGCCTGAAGCCTTGAGGAAGGACCCTGAGACCCTTCTGAAAATATACAATAAAAATCCTTCCCCCATAAGACCTGTGGCAATTTGAAGGCCCATTTGATCTAATACTGATATCTGGGAAACCAAACACCAATTAAAATAAGAGATTATGGAAGTCAGGTAGAAATAAAACTTTGGGCAAATTTGTCTTGTAACATTCTAAGAGCTTCCACTGACACGTTTTGTAATTACTACCCAAGTCCTGGATTGTGTATTTGGAATTGATATACTTAGCAGCTGGCAGAAAAATCACACTGGTTTCCTGACTACAGTAAGAGATGTTGTATGAAATGCCAAGTGGAAGTCCCAGAAACTCCTGGAAACTATCCCTCTCCTGCCAAGATAGTAAATCAGAAGCAATAGAGTCTCCTGGGAAGAAATGCCAGGAGTTTGCATATCATTATTTAATTAACCTTTATAGTCCTTCCAAAAATGAGATAGCTAAGGGATGATTGACAGCTATAAATTTAACCAGTGGGTAGCCTCAATTGCAGTTGCCATGTTGGATATTTATAGTTTTGTTTAAGCAGGTCATTAAAGGCTTTTTACTTGGTATGTGGTCATTGATTTGGCAAGTGTTTTTCTCTTGAAACCCATCAATAGGAAACATGGGAAGCATTGTGCTTTTGTACAGAGAGGCAGCAGCACTCAGCCTGCCCTGCCCTGAGGGTGTGCTAACCCTCTTCCTCTCAGTCATGATGCAGTTTACTGGGATATTGCTTATTTGATATTTTGTTCCACACACATTGTACTAGTTCTCTACATTGACGGCAGCATACTAACTAAACCTGATGAGAAGGAAGAAACAAGAACTCTAAGTGCTCCAATAAAATATATACTCAGAAGGTGTGATTTAAGCCCATAAAGATTCAAGGGTCTCTTATCAGGGACGTTTTAAAGTCCATTAGTCTTGTTGCTAAGACAGCTGCTCTCAGGTAAAGGATAAGTTGTTTACACTTTGCCACTTTTTTCCACTATAGAAAGTCACAGCTCTTATTGGGCCTGTTTAGATGATTGAGGCAGTATAAAGTCAATTTGAGTAAAGCACTTCAAATTATTGGTTCAGTAACCTGAGAGGCTCACAGCTTTGACTGGTGCATCGAGGAAGACATTGTTCTATGGAGGGTCGGAGCTGTAGTGCCACTATGACTAGCAGATCAGCGGTGTTAGCATCCTTAGTGGGTAATGATGCTGTTAGGTCTCTAGCAAGACCCAAAAGAGTCACAAGATAGATCATGCTTTCAGTGGCTACTTGAGTTCGTCTGAGCCCTGGTGGAGATAGAGACTGAGCACCTGTTCATGGGACACCCCTGACTAAGTGGCTTGATATGTCCATCATCAACTGGGTTATCAAATCCAGGAAGTTATGAAGTTGGTCCAGCACAGTAGTAGTCCACCGTTTATGGAAATGGTATATTCAAGTTTGGGCCTGAATAAATCTACAAAGTATGAGTAATTCTTTAGGACCAGAAAGTAGGATGGTGGTTGCCAGGTGCTGGGGAGTGAGTGAAACTGGGAAATGTTGGCGAAAGGGTACAGACTTTCAGTTATAAGGTGAATATGTTCTGGAGCGCTAATGTACAGCATGGTGATACAGTTATTAGTACTCTTTGTACACTCGAAATTTGCTAAGAGTGTAAATCTTAAGTTTTCTCACCTCTCCCCCCCAAAGGTAACAATGAGAGGTGATGGAAGTGTTAATTAATTATGGCAATCATTTTACAATGTATGTGTATATTAAATCATCATGTTGTACTCCTTAAATATATAGACACACACACATATATGTCAATTATCCTATATAATTAAGCAGTGATATGCAAATTAACCCTCACACCCTCATAAGATGGCTGCCTATGACCAGGCTGGCAGGGGGTTTAGTGAAGAATGACCAAATGACTGAACAGCAGGCTGCGTGGGGCAACCAGGCCAGTGGGGGGAGGGGGAGGCAGTTGGTGGTGAACAGGCTTGCAGGAGGGTGCAGTTGGGGGAAACCAGGCTGGCGGGGGGGGGGCAGTTAGGGGTGACCTGGCAGGCAGGCAGGTGAGCAATTAGGAGCCAGCAGGTCAGAACTGTGAGAAGGATGTCCGACTGCGGGTTTAGGCCCGATCCTGGGGATCGGGCAGTCAGACATCCCCTGAGGGGTCCCGAATTGGAGAGGGTGCAGGCTGGGCTGAGGCCTCCTCCCCACCCACCACAACCCCCTGCATGAATTTTGTGCACCGGGCCTCTAGTACCTAAATAAAGCCTAATTTAAAAAAATAGGAAAAAATACTCATCCTCACTAATTTTAATGTAATGTAAAGACTAAAATAAAACTTTTGCCCTGGCTGGTGTGGTTAAGTTATTTGGAGTAATGTCCCATACATTAAAAGATTAAGGGTTTGATTCCTGGTCAGGGCACATAACCAGGTTGTGGGTTCAATCCCAACAGGCAACTGCCCAACTGATTAATGTTTGGCTCTCACATCTATGTTTCTCCCTCTCTCGCTCTTCCTTCCTCTCTCTCTCTCTCTCTCTCTCTCTCTCTCTCCCTCCCTCCCTCTCTCTCTCTCTCTCTCTCAAATCAATATAAGTATGTTCTCAGGTGAGGATTAAAAAATATATGTAATAAAAAAGAAAACTTTCATACTGATGAGATCAAACATTTTGATAATACATTGTGTGACCAAGGGTGTAGGTAGGAACTGCCCATTTATACACTGCAAGTAGGAACAGGTATTGATACACCTCTGTATTAGCAGGCTATTGCTACTAGAATGCTACATAATAAATATCTTACCCCCCCTCCCTCCATGCTGGTAGTTTACAACAACATTTATTTCATGCTCACAGCTATGCAAGTCAGCTGTGGTTTGGCTAAAACTGGCTGAATTTGCAGGGGTTTGGGTGGGCCAGGACGGATGGCAGGTTTTAGGTCAGTTTCAGGCTGGTGTCTTCATTCTAAGTTCCAGGCCAAAGAGGCAGCAGCTCCCTGAGGCATGTTCTGCTTGTGGCAGATTTGATATGTGTTAGATTAAGAAATGTATATTTGTTTTTGTTCCTGGTTGCTAACTCCTGAAACACTGCAATTTAATGATTGATAGATATAAGAGCATCTTTTTTTAAAAAAAAATATTTTTATATATATCAGAGAGGAAGAGAGACTGAGAGAGAGAGAGAGAAACATCAATGATGAAAGAGAATCATTGATCGGCTGCCTCCTGCACGCCCCACACTGGGGACCCGAGCCCACAACCCAGGCATGTGCCTTGACCGGAATTGAAGCCAGGGACCCTTCAGTCCGCAGGCCAATGCTCTATCCACTGATCCAAACCGGCTAGGGCAAGAGCATCTTTTATTATCAAATTTGGTCTTAGTCCCTGATTCTTCATATAAGAGCAGCTAAGAGCCTTGGACTCTCCAGAGCACAAAGAGTCTTTTTTTTTAATGCTAATGAGTTGACTGGTAACTTCAGGATAGGAGGCTGTTGCCAGAAGGACCAAGGCATGTTTAGAAATTGAAACTTTCAACCCTATCTACTCCCTGACCTTTGGGCAGGGGAGAGGGGCTAGAGATTGAGTTTATCACCTATGGTCAACGATTCAATCAACCAGGCCTACGTAATGAATTGCCATAAAAATTCTTAACAGCAGGGTTTGGAGCCTCTAGATTGACAAGTACATTCATAGACCAGGAGGGTGGCGCACTCCAACTCCATAGGGACAGAACTCCTTCGCTCAGACCCTCCAGTTTTCAAGCTATGTACCTCTTCATCTGACTGTTCATTTATGCTATTTATGATACCCTTTATAAAAAGCTAGGGAATTTCAATAAAGTTATTCCCTGAGTTCTACTAGCCATTTTATCAAATTATCCAACCTGAGGAAGGAGTGAGTATGGGAACCTTTGATTTTTAGCCAAGTCAGACAGAAGTGTGGGTAACCTGACAATCCACTACTTGTGATTGGTATCTGAAGTGGGGGACAGCCTTTTTGGACTGAGCCTTTGACCTGTGGGGTCTGCCCTAATTTGGGGCATTGGTGTCAGAATTGAATTAAATTGTAACATACCCAGGTGGTGTCTGCAGAAAATTAAAGAATTTTTTGGTGTGGAACACCCACACATTTGGTGTCAGAAATGTTGTGAGTAGAGACACAGTTTTCCTTTAGCAGATTAGAAGAGTACAAAGGAATTATGTCATGCTTTGTAAAGCCGCAGCTTAGAAATAACATGTTGTAACTTTCCATCACATCCAATTAGTTGAAGCAAGTCACATGGTCTGGATCACAAGGGCTTGGAAAGACGAGTGAATATTGGTGGGATTATAACCCAATGTATCACAACTTCTAGGAAATATGACTTAGCAATACCTATCAACACGGTTCCAGAAATACTACTCCCAAGATTTTATCCTACAGATATATGGCAGAAATATAAAAGTCTATCAATAAATTATTTGTAAAGTAAATTAAGTTGCCTCAGTTTAATAAATCTATGCAACCCATTAAAAATAATGAGAACACACTATATATCCACTTGTGGAAGGATCACCAAGATATACTGTTAGGTGTAAAACAAAAGTACAGAGAAGTATATGTAGTTCCTATAATTATGGAGGAAAATATAAATGCACCTAAAATATATGTGTGTACTCTCTCTGGAAGAAGTTATTAAAATCAGGCAACAATAGTTACCCCAGGGAGGGAAAATGAGTAGCTGGAGAGAGGAGTAGAAGGCTTTCTTTTTTCTGTATACAGTTTTGTTACTATTGAATTTGGTGCGTGCAAGGCACATTTTCACTCACTTAAGAAAAATGCAGGAGCAATATATAACTTAGGAATATAGAATTCTTCTCATTTTTCTGGAGTTACTGATAGTCCAGCATTTTCTGAGTGTCTGAGCATTATGTCCCTCTCTCTCCTTCAGGTGAGGCTATGGGGGTCTAGAAAAACCAACTCCCTGTGTAAACTATGGCATCAGGGAAATCTGGTTCTGCTTCAAAAACTGCTTCATCCTACTTGTTCCTCTTTGGACTCCTATACTTTTCCATTCTGCTCAGTTTATTTCTTTCTGACCATCTCTTATAAAAGGGTGCTTTGCCTTGCTCTGTATGTTTCTAAATCCATTTTCATTGCTTTATTTATATTTTTATTTATTTTTTTGTTAATCATCACCCAAGGATATATATTTTTTTCCATTGACGTTTAGGGAGAATGGAAGGGAGAGAGGGAGGGGATGAGAGAGAAAGGGGAGAGAGAAACATCTATGTGAGAGAGACACATTGATTGGTTGCCTCCTGCTTGCACCCTGACCAGGGCCAGTGATCAAACCTGCAACCCGGGTACATGCCCTTGACTGGGAATGGAACCTGATACCTTTCCATGTGCAGAACGATGCTCTAACTACTGAGCAATACTGACCAGGGCAACATTTATCGTTTTGTGTGTGTGTGTTTTTTTTAAAGAACGTCACAACAACAGCAAGCATTGCCACTCTTAAAATATTTTGTTTATTCAATTATTGTTGCATTCCAGGGACCCATTAAAGAAAACATTATTCAGATATTTGCAACAGATCTGAATAATGACTCAGCAAAATTCTTATTCAAACAATACTAAGGGGCCAAAGAGAGCCCAAAAATGAGGTCTAGTCTAAAGGTAAACTCAGGGAAGCCTGATCAAGGGGGGAGTCTTCATCAGTTCTCACCTGGTCACCAACCCTTACCATCTTCTTATTCCTCTCCTTAACATTTCTTTTTTTAAAATCTGTTTTGATCTCTCTTTCCCAAATTTCTGTAGAGGTCCCAAACTCCTCTCTTTTTATTATGCAGAAAAAAATCCTATTCGGTTCTATCCTTAGGCCTCAGACAAGAGATGATGCCCCTGGCCCAGCACTTAGCTCTGGCCCTGTTCGGGCTGCACCTTTGCACAGAAGCCAAGTAGTCAAGAGACCAAGTACAGGAACTACTTTGAGTCTATGCCCCTTCTGCTTATAGACTAGTTCTGGGTCCTGCCAACCCTAGACCTCCCTGTCTAAGTGATCCTGGATGGGTTCAAGGGCTTGTGGCCAGTGCTGGCACTCTCCATTACAACCAGGAAAATCCAAATAGTTTGGAGACTCTTCGGTTCATATCTGGACTTCCAGGTTGTTATAAAGATACATGTGTCAAAGTAGGATAGTCATCTTATGTAATGGTTTGTTAGCTGGATTTATAACTGAAGTGTGTGTGCCTACATTTGTACCCTTTCTCTGGTCCCTAAGATGCTTTGTCAACAGCTGGTCAGACCCAATAAACCTATGCTCCTTGGGCAAAGAGTATGCTCCCTTCCTATATGGGAGGGCAGATCCCTGTCCCCTGGTGTCATGTTAAAGAAGAGGGGCTCATTAAAATATCCTCCAAGATGAGTCTTGGAGACCTTGGAGAGCCCTGGTGGGAGTGGCATGTGTACCTGTGTGTGCATGTAGTGTGTGTGTGTGCGTGTGTGAGTGTGTGTGTGTGTGTGTGTGTGTGTGTGTGTGTGTGTGGCCTGATGAGTGATTGCTACAAAGTGTAAATGCACTTTCAAAGTCCTTATACTCCTGATCATGTAGAGTATAATCCTTTTTGGATTCCAACTCTAGTTAAGCCATAAGTGAGCACTCAGTGAGGACAAAAAAAAGGGTGCTGTCATAAATCATAAATTACTAACTGGGCAGGTCATGGTGGGTACTCACACCCCAAACCTATAGCTTCCTTAGTGAAAGGTTTTAAAGCCAGCCCTGTCCATTGTTCTTGTACATTCAGGTTAACATACATTTGAAATTCCAGAAGTAATATCTCTCAAAGGCATGACTACCTCAAGAGAGCACATAATCTTGCTATTTTGTAATCTGATCCCTGCCTTGCTTTCTACAGCCTTCATGCAATCTTCCTTAGTGTCCTCCTTAATTTCAAATGCATAAAATCAATTGCAAAACTGTTGTTCTTGGGAACATCTTGCTCCCTGGCATACATAGCCAGTTTGGTTCAAATAAGCTTTTATAAAAATTCTCTACAGGTATGGATGTTTCTTCTGTCAACATCAGATAAGAAATAGATTCTATAGGGAAGGGTAGGAGCTGAAGATGGAGCTAGGAAAATTTCTCAGGCAGTGGGATAAAGTATATGTATGCATTTTGCAGGGCAATTCTGATGCCACCCAAGGGCAGCTTGATAGATAGTACACAGTATTCCATCAAGGCATCACCTGCTAGAGCATACACAACTCGTAAAAATATCCATTTAGGTAACTGCTTACTCCTCTGTGTCTCAGTGGAGAAAGGAGATTGGATATCTGAATGAACAATGGCTGTAGGGACAGGGAATAACGCCGTGTCCACACAAAAAACCCAAACAACGACAAAACAAGTGTTGAGGTCATTTGTCTTTTGGGAACAAAGGAGTAGAAATCAAATCCATTTTTCTTTTGACATTCAACTGAAGTTTCTTGGAAGAAAAGACAACAAAGGTCACCAAAGGGAGAACTGACTGAGACTCTAGCCTCCCTAAACCTGGGAAACGTGGAACTAACTGGGCAGTGCCCCTCAGAAATAAGCACTGAGCCAGAATGTGTAATACAGTGAGTCATAAACTTGGTGAACTTTACATTGTACCCTTAGCCAAGTGTGACGCAGAAGGAGGTCATCCTTTAAGGACACCAGCAGCTGGACAGTGGATCACTAAGCTGCAGATAATGACAAAAACAGCAGAAGCCACACACTCTGTGAGTGTAGAAGACCATTTTTTTTTTAATTTAGAGGATTTGTCCTGCAAGTCCAGCTTCAGCAAGCAGAACCAGCTTCTCATACCTCAGAATTTACCTAAGTTTACTGCAGTAAGAAAATTTCCAAGAGAGATTTTGAGCATATGGTGTTTAGCAGTTAATTTTAATATTAAAATACATAAGATCCTATATATACCATGGGCTTATGAAGTGGATATACAATACAATCTGAATCTTACACAAAATTTTCCTTCCCAAGGAATATCTTAGATCTCATTTCACACTCTCAGTAATTCTCAGGTCTTTGATTTTGTTGTTGTTAAGTCATTGAAGGCTTTTGTTGAAAAGCAAAATGTTGGAAAAATGATGGGAGAAACCAAGATGGCGGCATAGGTAAACATCAGAGATTGCTGTCTCGCACAACCACTTCAAAAATACAACTAAAAGACGGAACGGACATCACCCAGATACACAGGAAGGCTGGCTGAGGGGAAATTGTACAACTAGAACAGGGGTGAGCAAACTTTTTGACTCGAGGGCCACAATGGGTTCTTAAACTGGACCAGAGGGCCGGAACAAAAGCATGGATGGAGTGTTTGTGTGAACTAATATAAATTCAAAGTAAACATCATTACATAAAAGGGTACTTTTTTTTTTTAGTTTTATTCATTTCAAACGGGCCAGATCTGGCCCACGGGCCGTAGTTCGCCCACGGCTGAACTAGAAGGAAAGAGAAAAGCATACTGAGACTCAGAAGAGGTGCAGTGCGGAAAATACAAAGGTGCGGAGGTGTGTGCGGAGCAGGCTGTCGGCTGAGGGCGCGGTTGTCTGTTTCAATCCGGAGGGAGTCTCAGGCTCTGAGCTCCAGTTCCGGGCGAGTCTCTGGGGACCCAGACTCAAACGGGAGAAGTGGGACTGTCTGGCATCGGTCGGAACTCGAGGGCAGCTTTCTCTCCAAGGTTTACAGTGGTTGCTGGGACTCTGAGAGGCAGAGGCCCTGGGGACGGGACTGAGAGAAGCCATAACTGTTCACTTCACCCACCCTGTTGATCTCCTGGGACCCACCCTGCACAAGCCTTGCACAGAGGCATTTGCGGGATAGCCTTAGGCAAAGGCTAGATTAACACCTCCCTAGAGAACAGAAGTTCTCCCACTGCAGACACAGCTGATTCTCACAGCCAGTTGGCCTGGAGGTCAAATCCCCCCCAGTATTACCTAGAACAATCAAGGCTTAACTACAACAAGACTGCGCACAAAGACCACAAAGGGGTGCACCAAGAAAGCATAAAAAATGCGGAGACAAAGAAACAGGACACAACTGACAGAAATGGAGGATATAGAAGCCGCTGATAAACTTAGTAAGGCCCTCGAAAAGACTGGTGAGACCACCGATAAATATAGGAGATCCTCAAGAAATCTAATGAGACCCTCGATGTTGTGATAAAGAACCAACTAGAAATTAAGCATACACGGACTGAAATAATGAATATTATACAGACTCCCAACAGCAAACCAGAGGAGTGCAAGAATCAAGTCAAAGATTTGAAATGCAAAGAAGCAAAAAACACCCAAACGGAAAAGCAAAATGAAAAAAGAATCCGAAAATACAAAGATAGTGTAAGGAGCCTCTGGGACAGCTACAAGTGTACCCCCCAAACAAAAGGAATGCAAAGAGGACCACACCAAGACACATCATAATTAAAATGCCAAGAGCAAAAGACAAAGAGAGAATCTTAAAAGCAGCAAGAGAAAGAAACTCAGTTACCTACAAGGGAATACCCATACGACTGTCAGCTGATTTCTCAACAGAAACTTTGCAAGCCAGAAGGGAGTGGCAAGAAATATTCAAAGTGATGAATGCCAAGAACCTACAACCAAGATTACTTTATCCAGCAAAGCTATCATTCAGAAGAGAAGGTCAGATAAAGAGCTTCACAGATAAAGAAAAGCTAAAGGAGTTCATCACCACCAAACCAGGATTATATGAAATGCTGAAAGGTATCCTTTAAGAAGAGGAAGAGGAAGAAAAAGGTAAAGATACAAATTATGAATAACAAATACACATCTATCAACAAGTGAATCTAAGAATCAAGTGAATAAATAATCTGATGAACAGAATGAACTGGTGATTATAATAGAATCAGGGACATAGAAAGGGAATGGACTGACTATTCTTGCTGGGGAAAGGGGTGTGGGAGATGTGGGAAAAGACTGGACAAAAATCGTGCACCTATGGATGAGGACAGTGGGTGGGGAGTGAGGGCAGAGGGTGGGGTGGGAACTGGGAGGAGGGGAGTAATGGGGGGAAAAAAGAGGAAAAAAAAAGAAAGAAAAGCAAAATGTTATCCAAATCATCGTTTGCACATGAGTTGGTTAAATAAATTAATGCTATATGATGAAGAGAGTAGCAGAATTCCAATACAGTAGAATGGTTGCAAAAAGAAACAAGTGATATTTATTTTAAACAAGAAAGTAGAAGTGGTTGTTTAAAGTCCATTATTAAACAAATAACAAACTGAAGGTACAGAAATAAAGTCAGAGAAATTCAGAGAAATAACTAATATTATAATTTTTGATTTCCTATGCCAGGCCTGTATCTTTTGTAGTGATACAGTTGCACCAAACAACATTCTATAATTTATACTGAGAATAAAAATCAACAAGTAAGTCTTGAGTCATACTGAGATCATGGCTAAGAGTGTCTAGATGCCATGAGAAGTGATTGGATTGAGTCAAGGGTGAAGTGAAGGTATCTGGTAGACTGAGACACTAAAAGGAGAAAAAAAGTACAGAAAAAATATCAATAGGGCAATCGTTCCTTCCTGACATCTTTGCCCAGTCACTGGCTGCAAAACAACATTGTTTTTTCCAAATACCACAAGGAAGAAGAGTATTTGCATGTTCCATGTCTACCTCAGTAGCAGAGAATACTGTTTATCCAAAGCCATTTAAATTTCAGTCAAATCACTAGCCAGACTTTGAAGGATATAATTGTCTATAAGAGAAGTACCAGCTGAGCTCATCAAAGTCATATTTATCTGATTGAATTGACTTTCTAAACAACATCTGAGTTTACAAACCTCTGAGACACGAAGACATTATTAATAAAAGCACATTTTAGAGAAATGTATCCTTGTGGCTTTCAAAACTGGGCTACATTTTAAAATCAAGCTTTTAAAGAAATACTGGTGCCTAAGCCCCACCTTATCATAATTAAATGCAAATCTTTGGGAATAAGCCTGGGCCTTTGCATTAAAAACAAATGAACAAACAAAATTTCCCCAGGTGATTATATGTGTAGCCAAGGGTTATAAATACGGACTTGAAGAGCATTATTTCCCACATCTATTTTACCTTGACATATTTGCATCTTCATTGGGACAAACTGATGGCATGCATGTTTCTGTTTTCCTGAGAACTGATAGAGCTGTTGCAGGGTATGGCAGGTTATATTATTTTACCACAATCCTTCCCTCCCTCTGTCCCCTTTATATTGCTCCCCTGTTGGTGGCGTGTACTTTTCCACACTAGTGACTTCAGGTTTGCCCAGAGGACTCATATTCACTAACAAAAAGTGGAAATGACACCTGTGCCAGTTTTGATTCAAAGTGTTCAGATACATGGCAAGTGTCCACCAAGACTCAGGGAACTTATCCCTTCCCTTATGAGGAGAGCAGAGAGCCATTAATTTTCATCTTGAATTGAGGAATAAAGCTACATGAAGGTCGATCCTAGCACATGGTCCAGGATAAGACAATCTGAGTCTACCCAATATCAGCAAACTGCAGTTAATCTGTAATACTATGAATATGAAACACATTTTCTTTATGTAATCCTCTGAGATCTTGGAGTATTGTTTTAAAGCAGAATTATTGCAGGAAAAAACGAAACAACTCATTCACGAGTAATTCTTTGTAACTAATCAAGCAATATCTAGCAAAATAAAAATCTAGTAAATTAATCTGCTTTTAGATAGGGCTCATTCAAATTTGATGATACTAAAACATTGGAAATTACCATATTTTAAATGGTTGAGATTAAATTTAGTTCAATAATGGTAAAAATAATGTGGTGATCATTAAAATTTAAATAAATTAAATGGATTGTATCTCTATAGCCTGCTAGTTATTCTGTCCACTCATAAAGAAGATATGAGTAAGTATGCTTAGAATTGTTTTTCCAGTAGTCAAACGGATCCATTTTTCATCTAGATGGCTTTGTGGAAAGCATATGTATACTGCAAAATATTTATCTATGAGGATCAAAGGTTGTTTTGATTTGGAAATATCACTTTTACTTTTAGGATACTGCCACATTTCAGTTAAGATTCAGAGAATTTAAATTATCATTTAGAAATCTATCTATTAATATTTTGTGCTTAGAAATTATTAATAGCAATAAACAGATAACACTTCTTGAGCAGTAACTGAGTCAAGACAAAGAGTTAATGGATAAAAATCCTTCAAGATTTTTTTTGTGGTATTTTAGGAAGTAACACTAACTCTTTGTGATATATTCAGAAGTCACAGACAGTTGAATAAGCAATCATAAAAGCTTTTGAAAGAGAAAATGTCTTAATTTCAATTAAACTGTCTTTGAAATTCTTTTTGCCTTGATAAAACATACTGTGATTCACTTTAGAAAGTGTCTTAGTTTTCAGTTCTTAGTAATTAAACCCTGTTTGTTCCTAAAATAGTTTTTTTAACTTCTTCTTTATAGTAATTATAAATTATTTTCTATCTGCTTTTTGATGATTCATCTGTGATTACTAAGGAATTTATATACCTTATGTAGAGGTACTGAAAAAATTACCTTTATAATATGGGTAAGGCAAAATGAAGTAGGTTGTCACTTCTTCATGTTTTGAGATTGATAAGCATGCATTAATTAAATGCTAAGAAACCCCAAATTGTATAGACCATGAAACTGCCATTCATTTGTGATGCTATTTATAGCAAAGGGAAAAATAGCATAGCAGAATTATACAAGAAATACAGTTCTCACAGAAATTGGCCTTGGTGTCCAGGTGTCTTTGTAAAAAAAGTATTAATTTTACAGTATCTTGGGGACCAAGCTGATGCTCCACATGTTATCCACGGTGTCACGAATGTCCTTAGTAAACCGCATTCCCAATTGCAAAGCCTTCACACTTAATATAGCAGAATGTCACTCTGTGCTCACTGGGTTGCCAAAAAGTGCTAGCAAGGTTACCACTGCATCACCTATCTTGCCCCCAGGATGGGACACAGTAGACAATTCAAATTAGGTGTAAATGAAGGCAGTTAAGTTGTGTAGTGCATTTTGATTCCAAATATTTGTTTGAGTCTATGCTACATGTTGACTCAAGTCTCATCCTGTGAATTAATGCGATCCTGCTGTAGGTTTGCATTGGTATTTTAAAATACATCAGGGCACTAAGATTCTCCTGCAATCAATAAATGGTGGCCTATGACTAAATATTATATTGCTCTTCATTTTCTCATGTTTTCACATTGTTTCACTCACATTCATAAATTATATACAAATGTATGGTGGCTATGTGTCAGATATAAACTCACAAATATTATAATACCAGAAAGTTATCTTTCTAGCGGGAATATATATTTGATGAGAAAAAGTCATAAGTCCAAAAGAGAAGGTCAAGTTAGCACTCAGCTATAGGCAGGCTGGGGGCAATAAGAGAGAGCAATATTATGGAGAAGGCAAACCTTCTTTTAAGAAAGTACAGCCAGGCTGCTCTGTCCTTTTGTGAGATGGGAACTCCTAAAACTTGTGAATCATAGATTAGTCAAATGTAGGGACAAGCCCAGAATTCCTGTTACAGTGAAGGTAAGCTATGAGGGTGGCAGACAAATTGTAGCACCCATGAAAAGTTTATAGAAACCAGTTGTGCTACTAAGAAATGTAAGAACCTAAAGCAGTAACTCACATTTAATGAAAGACTTCATTGGAACTTCAAACAAAAGTGTTGAATAGAAGGAAGAGTTGGTTAAAGGTGAAAAATGGAGCAGTAGAATACTATTTATATAACATACTAGGGGCCCGGTGCACGAAATTCGTGCACTGGGTGGGGGGTGGGGGGAGTGTCCCTCAGCCCAGCCTGCCCCCTCTCACATACTGGGAGCCCTCAGGCGTTGACCCCCATCACCCTCCAATCACAGGATCGGCCCCTTGCCCAGGCCTGACGCCTCCGCCAGAGGTGTCAGGCTTGGACAGGGGAACCCCCCATCTCCCCCCGATCACTGGCTCTGACCCCCGCCCAGGCCTGAGGCCTCTGGCCCAGGAATCATGCCTGGGCAGGGGACCGCCAACTCCTTCTGATAGCTTGCTCCACTCCCCGCCCAAGCCTGACGCCTCTGACCCAGGCTTCAGGCCTGGGCAAGGGGACCATCATATCCCCCCACTCCCCAGCTCCGCCCCCCACCCAGGCCTGATGCCTATGGCCCAGGCATCAGGCCTGGGCAGGGGACCCCCAGCCCCCCGCCCAGGCCTGATGCTTCGGTCAGAGGAGTTGACCCTCATCACCCTCCGATCACCAATCACCGGATCGGCCCCTTGACCAGGCCTGAGGCCTCTGGCAGAGGTGTCAGGCCTGGGCGGGGGACCCCCAGCGCCCTGCAGTTGCAGGCTCCACCCCTGCCCAGGCCTAACGCCTCTGGCCAAGGCGTTAGGCCTGGGCAGGGGACTCCCAGCTCCCCGCGATCTCCTGCTCTGCCCCTGCCCAGGCCTAACGCCTCTGGCCAAGGCATTAGGCCTGGGAAGGGGATCCCCAGATCCCCGTGGTTGCAGGCTCCGCCCCTGCCCAGGCCTAATTCCTCTGGCCGAGGCATTAGGCCTGGGCAGGAGACCCACAGCTCCCTGCGGTTGCAGGCTCTGCCCCTGCCCAGGCCTAACACCTCTGGCAGAGGCGTCCAGCCCGGGCAGCGGAAACCCGCAGCGGCAGCAGCGCCGCGATCTCCCGCTCTGCCCCTGCCCAGGCCTAACATCTCTGGCCTAGGCGTCCAGCCCGGGCAGCAGGGACCCGCAGTGGCAGTGGAGGGCGCCGCGATCGCGCGGGCTCCGCCCCTGCCCCTGCAGGATGCCTCTGGCTGAGGCGTCCGGCCCGGGCAGCGGGGACCTGCAGCTTCAGTGGCCCTGCGATCGTGGGCTCCGCTTTAGGCCCAGACAAGGGACCCCTAACTCCCGGGACTGCCAGCTTCGACCATGCCCAGCTCCCATCGCTGGCTCCACCCCTACTTCCTGCTATCACTGGCCAGGGCGGCAAAGGTGCCTGATTCTCCGATCATGGCTGGGGGGCAGGGCAAAGGCGGCCCCAGAGCCACCTTTGCCCTCCCCCCAGCTCTTAGCTCTCCCCCCTGGGTTTCTGATCACTGTCAGTGGCAGGGGGCTTCTTCCTGCTTTCCCTTTCGCCTCCCTGCATTGTGCCTACATATGCAAATTAACCACCATCTTTGTTGGCAGTTAATTTGCATATAGCCCTGATTAGCCAATGAAAAGGGTAGCATCATACGCCAATTACCATTTTTCTCTTTTATTAGTGTAGACTAGAGGCCCGGTGCACAAAAATTTGTGCACTCGGGGGGAGGGGGTCCCTCAGCCCGGCCTGTGCCCTCTCGCAGTCTGGGACCACTCGGGAGATAATGACCTGCTGGCTTAGGCCTGCTCCCGGTGGGCAAAGGGCAGGCCCAATCCCTAGGTGCAGCCCCTGGTCAGGCTCAGAGCAGGGCCGATTGGGGAGTTGGGGCGCTGCCCCCAGTCACACACATAGCAGGGCCCATCAGGGGGTTGAGGAACTCCCCCCTGTCACTCCCAGAGTAGGGCCGATAGGGGAGTTGGGGCACCGCCCCCTGTCACACACAGAGCAGGGAGGATCAGGGGGTTGGGGCGCTGCCCGTTATCACCCACAGAGCAGGGCCAATCAGGGGGTTGGGGCGCCACCACTGTCACACTCAGGGCAGGGCCAATGGGGAGGTTATGGCTCTACCCCATCACACACAGAGCAGGGCCCGTGGGGTGGAGGTTGGGGCACCGCCCACTATCACCCACAGAGCAGGGCCAATCAGGAGGTTGGGGCGCCGCCACTCTCACACTCAGGGCAGGGCCGATGGGGAGGTCATGGCTCTACCCCATCACACACAGAGCAGGGCCGATAAGGGGGTTGGGACACTGCCCCCTGTCACACACAGAGCAGAGCCGATCAGGGGGTTGGGGCGCCGCACCCTGTCACACACAGAGCCGCAGGGCAATCAGGGGGTTGGGGCGCCTTCCCCTGTCATGAACAGAGCAGGGCAGATAGGGAGGTTGTGGCCCCGCCCCCTGTCACACACAGAGCCACAGGGCGATCAGGGGGTTTGGACGCTGCCCCCTGTCATGCTGATCCCGGTGCCGGGTGACCTCTCAGCTCCGCTGATCCTGGTGCTGGGAGGCATATTACCCTTTTACTATATAGGATAGAGGCCTGGTGCACGGGTGGGGGCCACCTGGTTTGCCCTGAAGGGTGTCCTGGATCAGGGTGGGGGTCCCCACTGGGGTGCCTGGCCAGCCTGGATGAGGGGATGATGGCTGTTTGCAGCTGGTCACACACCCTTCAGGGTGGGGGTCCCCACTGGGGTGCCTGGCCAGCCTGGGTGAGGGGCTGAGGGCTGTTTTCAGGCTGGTGGGTGACTGAAGCTCCCAACTGCTCCTTTTTTTCTTTTTTTTTTATTCTGTGTCAGTTTTAGCTTTGAGGCTTGGCTCCAGCTCTTAGGCCTCCACTGCTGAAAGCAGGTTTCTGGCCTTTGTTTACCTTCTGTATTTGAAACAATGTTGCGATCCTGCTGACTGAAGCCCGGCGGACTAAAGCAGGTTTCTGGGGTTTTGTTTAGCTTCTATATTTGTAACATAGTTGCTTAGAGTTGCAGCTCAGAGTTCCGGCAGCAGCAGGCGGGGAACGTTGGAGTCCTCCGTCACTGAAGCAATCAAGCCTCATGTTCGCTTTAAGCTGCCTGGCTGCTGGCCGCCATCTTGGCTGGCCATTAATTTGCATATTGCCCTGATTAGCCAATGGGAAGGGTAGTGGTCGTACACTAATTACCATGTTTCTCTTTTATTAGATAGGATAGTCCTGATTGGGCACATTATATGTATGTTACAAAATTCTAAAGTTTGACTTTCCATCTTTTTAAAGATCTAGTGTTTCATGTGTATACATCAAAAAAAGGTTAAAAAGGATATGGCAGATTCCATGTAGACATGATTCTTAAATTCTTATAGCAGAGTGGTAAACCCTCAGTTCTTAGATTCCTCATCTATAAAATAGACAGGGCTAGATAAAGTCTTTGTTCTGTTCAGCATTGCATTGTGTGATTTTTAAGTGAATACATAAGTAATTTACTTAATTAATGAATAAAGTATATCATAATGCTCAGTAAAGGAATTAGTCTAAGTACTTTGGGTCTCAAAAGACTATTTGCATGACATTATAATAGGAACTAATATTTTGTATAGTTTTTTTGGGTCATGCTACAAGAAGATGAACTGTACTGATAGGTTTGGCAAAAAGAATTGCATGAGAGAGGTACTGTAGGTTACTCTAAGTGTATGGAAATGTTTCTTTTCCTTTTACCACATATGGTATCCCCCTTGTCTGAATGTAGCATCAGTTATGCAACCAGCTCTGTTCTATTGATGGACTTTTAGGCTACATTCAGTGTTTTCCTATCACCATTAATGGCACACAGATTAATCACTGAAAAGCCATTTTGTATTTTTTCCCATTGCATATTTTGAATACATTTCTAGTAGTTCCATTACTGGACACAGACATTTATAAAACATAAATCCCTATGCTTTATATTTTGGTGTTTAGAGAGATTTGTAGTTGTGTTCTTTACACCAATATGTTGTGTGTTTATATTTGTTACCTAATATGAAAAATAATAAATAAGCTAATCTGGCCTTCTTCCTTCTCCCTTCCTTCTCCCAATCTTCAAATTAGGATGATATAATATTGCTCTCATTTGAAACCTATGTAGCAATCAAACTTACTCTATTTTCTAAATACTGCCTCCATTCCCCCTGCTTGAGACCAATCTTTTTACCATGGGTAATAAAAAAGATAATAAACATTTCCATACACTCATATGGAGTAATTTATAGTATATCTTATTAGGTAAAGTGAGCAAAGTGCTAATATTACTTATAATATTCACCTAGCAATAAAGGAGGGGCTTATAAGTAATTAGTGTGGGGGGGGGGACTGCTCATGTATTCAAAAAGGAATAACAGAAGAGTAAACTAAAAATCAATAATAATTCTAAATTTCAGGTGGGGAAGGAACAAAGCGAAAGCTGCAGAATAGAAGCAAGGCTTCTGTGAGCATAAATTGTTTCAGAGTTTTCATTTTGAACTCATGTAAATGCTAGTCAAAAATATTGTAATAACTAAGTCTAGTGTCAGATGAGTACTAGACTTATTGGAGTGATGACTTTGTAAGTTTTATAAATGTCTAATCACTATGTTGTATACCTAAAACTAACATAATATTGTATATCAATTGTAATTGAAATTAAAAAAATACATTTCAGCTGGTCCGATGGCTCAGTTGATTAGAGTGTCATCCTGTACACCAAAAGGTTGTGGTTTAATTTTATTTCTTCTTAAGTTATGAAATGAATTTTTTAAATCTTTATTTGAAAAATTTGCTTCAAATAAGGTTCTTTCTCTTTAAAGAATTGAAATCCCAGTTTTCAGAAACTACCCTGGGAGCCCCGTCACCAAGAGACTGACCAAGACCATGCTTTTAACTTTCCTCCTCACAGCAATCTGTCTGAACTTTAAAGCCAAAACCCATTTTCTTTAGTACTGCATTTGACTCAGGAAATGTGTCTTATATTTCCGAGGAGAATTCAAGCAGCTGTTAGAAAACTATCATCACACCCTCCTCAGAGCAGAGGGTGTTTTTATCTGAATGTATGGAACCTTGGTCTAGGCCCCAATCTCTGCTATATATATATATATATATATATATATATATATATATATATATATATTCCCCCCCCCCATTGACCCCTTCCTCCACACTCCTGCCCCCTCCCCAGGTCTTCATAGCACTATTGTCTGTGTCCATGGGTTATGCATATATGCATATAAGTTCTTTGGTTAATCTCTACCCCCTCCCAACTGCCCCCTCCCCCACCCTCTGGGAATAGTCAGTCTGTCCCATGCTTCTGCCTCTGGATCTATTTTGTTTGTCTATTTATTTTTTTCATTAGATCCGCATATAAGTGAGATCATATATTTCACTTAGTATATACTATGCAGCTGTAAAAAAGAATGTCCTCTTAGTCTTTGAGGCAACATGGATGGACCTGGGGAGTATTTAGCAGCTTTTTAAAAAAAAATTCTTTATTGTTTAAAGTATTACATATGTCTCATTTCCCCCATTGTCCTCTCCCCAGCCACTCCACCCCCAGCACATGCCCTCACCCTGCTAGTGTCTGTGTCATTGGTTATGCTTATATGCATGTACACGAGTCCTTTGATGGATCTCTAACTCCCCACTCCCACTCTCCCCTGCCTTCCCTCTGAGGTTTTGAACATACTAATGTTGGCCCAACTATTCCTGACTCCTGAACTATGTACTACAATTGGATCCAAACAGTGACCCTGAGGTAACCTAAGAAAGTGAGTTGAGTGGTCCTGAATTCTATAGTTAAAGGACTTGTGTAACTAAGAGAGAGGTGGGCAGGAACTGTCCCTTTACTCAGCCCTGCTAGGAGCTAGGAGCTGGGCAAATTTCTCAAAGGCAGTGCACCCAGAGGCTGAAGGCAAAGGAAAATAAGAAAAGTTCTTGTTCTTTTTTAACTTTTTATTTATTTTTATTAAATTTATTGGGGTGACACTGGTTAATATGATCATATAAGTTTCAGGTGTGGGTTGCTATGTTACAAGATCTGTACATTGCACGGTGTGTCCACCACCCAAAGTCAAATCATCTTTCATCAGCATATATGAGGCCTCCTTCACCCCCAGAGAAGTCCTTGTTCTTAATACAGCTCTGTCACTTGCTAACTTTGTGACTCCTGGCAAGGTACTATAACCTTACTGAACCTTAGTTTCCTCAATTGTAAATGTAAATAGTCATAATTGTCTCATGGGACTGTTAAAATACCAAATAAAATAATATACTTAAAGTGATTTACCGACCCTTATACATGGTAAATATTCAATAAGTCTGTACATATATTTTAAGTTAGGTTTTTTTAATGAGAATAAAATGGCACTATTTATTCAAGTATATAGATTAGACATCAAGCATTATACTGGTCTTATCTTGTGTTTTACAAGTATAATGGTGCAAAGCAGGAATAAAGTGAAATCTGAAAATGCTCAAATCCTAGCAGGATTAATAGGTCATACCATACAATTCCATATGGTATGACCTATTAATCCTACTAATCCCAAATCTCCTCACGTGGCACAAAGAGGGTAATGTGTATGTAATTTAGAATTAATTTGTCGACCTTGTTATTCTCGCATATGGTTCCTTATAGAATGCAGAACTTCCTAAGCAAGAGCTGTAGAGTCGGCCTCACTGTGAGTGGCCCATCTAGATGGCAAAGACTTCAAAACCACAATGTTATTTTGTGTGGTAAAAATTAATGTATTGAAAATGAAGAAAAATGTAAATGATTCCTATAAAGAAATTAAATTAATGTTAGGCACAAGAACACAGATGTTTTGTGTGCCATACCTATGCAACCATGTCATTAAATTCAAATCTCTAATTAACTGACATCTGTTTCTTGTTCAATTTTGAAATGATTCACTGAGACCATTTGCAGAAACAAGTACACTTGTGAAGAAAAAAAAAATGTTCCTGACCTTTCTCCCCTTCTATTTTTCTACTTTATTATTGATTTAAGAAATCAACTGGGTGACTTATTCAATGAGTCAGAATTAAGACATAGCTGAAACCCCAAAGCCTGTTTATCTCACTTCCTAGCTTCATATGCTGTGCACAAAAGATTCTATTATAAAATCAGAAACAGTAAATGATATTACATCATGAGAAACAGGTTTCTGAAACTTGGGCAAGATAGTCTAATTAATTTTAGGTGGGAAAAAAGATGAGCTAATTTTAGACTAAATCAGAGCTCAGCTTTTATTTATCAAGAAATATTAACATTTCAACTTAATTAATTACTATTGAGCATCTATTTATTAGAAAAGTTTCTATATGGCAATAGACCAAAAAAAGGGGGGAAGGGTATGGTTTTGAATGAGAGATAATTAAATCAAGATCTGATTCTGAAACTAATTTTGTAACTTTCATAGTTAGCCTCCCTGAATTCCACTTTACTTAAAGATAAATTGCAATAGTATTGGGACCAATATCAAGAGGAACAGTAAAGAATGACAGAAATACTGTTTATATATGCCAGTGTAGTGCATTATCTACACTAATAAAAGAGAAACATGCAAATTAACCATCACTCTGCTATACCCACCAACCAATCAAGAGCGAGTATGCAAATTAATACAACTAAGATGGTGTCAGCCATGGAGCTGGAGCAAGCAGGAGGCTTGGGTTGCCCCCAGCAATGGAGGAAGCCAAGCTTCCCACTGCCCTGGCTGGCCCTTGGCTCTGCTCAAGGCTACAAAGTTTCAATTACAGAAGATAAATAAATCTCAGATACCTGCTTCCAGCCCGCCCTGGCCTCTTCTCAAGGAGGGGCTGTCTGCTCAAGGAGGCACTGAAAAAAAAAAAAGAAAATAAGGAGAGGCTGGAAGCTTGGGTCGCCGGGGGGGCGTGGCCAGCCTGAAATCGGCCACCAGACACTCCCCCAAACTGGCCAGGCACACCAGTGGGGACCCCCAGCCTGAAGTGGGTGTGGCAAGCCTGAAAATGGCCCCCAGCCCCTTACCCAGGCTGGTCAAGCACCGTAGTAAGGACCCCCACCTTGAAGTGGGTGGGGCCAGCCTGAAAACGGCCCTCAGCCCCTCACCCAGGTTGGCCACACCCCCATGGGGTGAGAGTCCCTGCTGGGGGACTTGCCAGCCTGCAAACAGCCATCAGCCCCTCACCCAGGCTGGCCAGGCACCCCAGTGGGGACCCCCAGCCTGATCCGGGACACCCTTTGGAGCAAACCAGCTGTCCCCCACCCATGCACCAGGCCTCTATCTATACTAATAAAAGGGAAATATGCTAATTAGACTCAGAGACCTTCCAGGAGACCTTCCAGACATTCTTCTGGACAAAGCCATGGTGGCAGGGCCGAGTTAGAGGTGGTTAGAGGCCAAGAGGGAGGGCAGTTGTGGGTGATCAGGCCAGGATGGGACTACAGTTGTGTGTGATCAGGCTAATGGGGGGGCGGGGCAGTTGGGGGTAAGCAGACCAGCAGGGGGGCCAGTTGGGAGAAAGCAGGCCATCAGTGGGTGTCAGTTGGAGGTGATCAGGACAGCAGGGGGGAAGTTGGGGGCTAGCAGGCTAGTGGGTAGGGAAGCTGGGGGCAAGCAGGCCAGCATGGAAGGCAGTTGGGGGTGAGCACACTGGCACAGGGGGCAGTTGGGGGCAAGCAGGCCGTCAGGCAGAGTGATTAAGGGCAATCAGGCAGGCAGGCAGGCAGGTGAGTGGTTAGGAGCCAGCAATCCTGGATTATGAGAGGGATGTCCATCTGCCAGTTTAGGCCTGATCCCTGTAAACTGGCAGTAGGACATCCTTTGAGGTGTCCCAGACTGGAGAGGGTGCAGGCCGGGTGAGGGACACTTCCCCCGCCCCCCCCCCACCTGTGCACAAATTTAGTGCACTGGGCCACTAGTCCTATATATCAAAAGGGTAATATACAAATTGACCCTAACAGCAGAACAACCAGAATGACCTCTGGACCAGTCACTATGAGGCACACCGACCACCTCTTGGTCCCTTTCCCCCACCGGCAGGCTCCAATCACCTGATGGGAGTGACTGGAGGGAGTGGGGCCAGCGAGCAGGTGGGAACAATCGACCTCTCTGTCCCTTCTCCTAGCCGTCAGGCACCGATCACTTGAAGGCAAACAGGGACCCAGGAGTGGGTGGCTGCAGGGGACAGGGCCAGCTTCGGGAAGCTGGGGAAGATGGCCCTGATCACAGGCCAGGCCTGGGGACTGTACCCACATATGAATTTCATGTGCCAGGCCTCTAGTTCATTATAACTGCTTAAAAAGTCATAATTTATTAGTTTAATGAATAGCTACCTAGCACCTTAGAATATGTTTCCTATATGTTGGCAATTTCTCACATTAGCCTTCCATATTGTCAGGATAAAAGCTAGAACATTTGAATTCTTAGCCCCTCTTGTATCCAAGTTGGGCATATATCCTAGATGTCAGGAGCTCAGCCAAGCTATAGAGTGCTGTGCTGCCAGACATAAAAGTAGTTGCCTAAAGAAACAAGTGAGAAATGAAAGTAATAGCCATGCCTTTAATCACTTACTGTGACAGTAGGAGCAAAGTCTAAACCAGAGACAGCGCCAACCTCTCCCCTTCCCCTTCTTCCATTGTCCTTCATGGAATGGCTCAGGGGTCAAATATCAGGTGGACAGCGTAGACCTGGGGGCATCTCACTGCAGGGAGCAGTGAACACAAGCTTCCTGTAGCTGTATGGGCACAGGAGGCCCGGGCAAGGGTGACGAGGAGGAGCTAGGAGGGGAAAAGTATTGAGTACCTACTGATTCAGAGTGGAGAAAAGTGTTTTCAAGGCTCCCCTCCACCTCTCCCCCTAATAAAGATGTTTCAGAAGAGGCACCTGAGAACGCCTTCTGTGAAGGACCCAGAAAAAGGGGCATCTGAGGAAGATGCCTGGGCTAGGCACACACATGTGCATATATATGAGCATGGGCAGCCACTCCCTTTGGAGATGGCAATTCACTACTCGTACACAAAACCTGGTGTGGAAAGGGAAGCTTTCCCCTGTGAGGACTGCCAGCTAAAGCCTTTGGAATAGCCAGTGATTGGGCCTGAAAAATCATATAGAATATTTGTCCTGGCCCTGGGCTCCTCACTGGGCTCCTTCAATCAGGTAAATTCAAAGGAGGCTTTGATGTAGAATTGAACAAAGTGAGGATGGTCTCATTTGGGTGAGGGTAGGAAGGGGGATTTCTCCTTCCAAGCACAAAGAACCAGGTAGTAGATTTCCATGTGGCAGAGGTGAAGATCTTTGCATTTGCAGATTTCCATCCTCACTGCTGATCCATGAGAGCAGGGTGGCCACTCCAGCCCTCCCCCGACATTGTGTCTTATTCTTGTCTCTTCAGAGACGGATCCTCTGAACTACCCGACTCTAGTACCATCTACCCAAGTAAATGGTAGGTGAACCCAGTACCATCTACCAAAAAACAGTATATGCTACCAGTAAATCTAGAGTAAGGCCCAATATGCAGTTATCAGCAGAGGTACGTATGTGGAATTTTATTATTCTGAGTAGCACTTTATAGTCCCCTCATTTGGTGACATTTACATTAAAAATTTTTTTGTTTATAAATTCGTGGAATGAGAAGGCATGAAATATATAATGTACTTAAGTCTTAGTGTAGTACCAAGAGCTCATAAATATTTTAAGTTAGTGATGAGGTGAGCAAAGATATCTATGTACCTGCATTTTGCATGAAGCCATCACAAAGAAGCTGATCTCAAAGTTAAAGACAGATTATTTTAATAAATGCAAATTCAGTGAATTCAGGAAATAGGTAGTTTATTTTATAATTAACAATTCTTTATAGTGATTTAACTTCTATGAATATTATTATTTCACTTGGGGCCCAGTGCACAAATTTGTCCACCTTAAAAGGAACTGTGGGCCCCGAGGCTGTGGTGGGCACAGGGGTGGGTCTTGGCCCATCCTCTGTGCCCCTGCCCAGCCCCTCCCACCATGGCCCCTTGTCCCCTATCTGCTGGCAGCCCTGCTCCAGCCACCGCTCCCATGCACTGATGGCGCCGGCCCTGCTCACACCTGCTGACGGCGTGGAGCTATTGGGGCCGGTTCCAGCAGGGGGTGCAAGTGGGGTGGTCACCGTCAGCGGGTGCGAGCAGCGACAGCTGCTGCCCCCATCACCCCTCAGGAGATGGAGAAGCACTCAGGGGTGATCGGGGCTGGCAGCTGTCACTCGCACCTGCTGATGGCGCTGAGCGATTGGGATTGGCACCAGGCTCTGGCAGCCAGTGCGATTGGTGGCTCTGGCACTGGCTGTGGATGCGAGTGGAGCCGGCACCAGCAGTGGGTGCTAGTGGGGTCATCTCTGGCAGTGGGTGCAAGAGGCGGCTGTCAGCCCGATTGCCTCTTAGGAGGAGGGAGAGGTGGAGAAGCCCTGAGGGGCAATCAGGGCCAGCAGCCACCGCTTGAACCTCCTGATGGCACCGAGCAATCGGGGCCGGCACCGGGCGCCGGCGGCTCCAGAACAAGCAGCGGGTGCAAGTGCCGGGTGGGACTGTGGTGCACAGGAGCAAAGGATTTTCAGTAACCACCAGAGACTCACCCCAATGACAGCGACCAGCGCCTCGCCTTGGTCTGGCACCCCTGCTCACCTGCTCCACCATCCCACTGCAGCCGAGGCCCACCATGTTCTGCACGCTCCCCCCATAGTGGTCAGAGCATTTCATAGCAACTGGTTGTTCCGCCATTCACATATTAGCCTTTTATTATATAGGATTTGAGACATATACTTAAGGGTAAGTAACAGTAATTAAAAAAATGAATGAAAAAATAAATTTGTCTCATCCTAAAGAGCTCAAGTTAAAATATATTGCTGCACTCATGTTGACAAAAACAAATGCTGATGATGTGGATTAAGTTTGGATTAAATTATCCATTATGATGGAACTCTTAAATTTTTTTTTCTAAATATGCATGTTTAGGAAACTTTATAGACACAGTCTCTCCAACCTTACAGTGAAACTTCAGTAAAACAGGCACAGATAGCGATCTGGCTTGCTATCTCAACAGGATAGAACTTCCAAAATGGAATGATTTTATTGAGATCATTTCCCTGTGGCACCAAATATATTTTTCCAACATGTGAAAATACAAACCTAGAAACTAATTTATTTCTTTACTTTTAAAAAGATTTTCATTCCATTTTAACCACCTGTTAACATAGAAACTGGTCTGTAATCAAATACTAGTGTCTTAAGACAAGTTCTCTCAGGACAGGGCCAAGAGGATGTGTTGAGGGAAGAGGAATCTTTCAAAATCATTTCTCTTAGAGTTTTGTATTATGATTTTTATGGTGTTTTATAATATTACATGGAGTTATCGCCTCCTCCTTCCTCTTTCCAGCTTCTCCTTTCGAATAGTCCTTGGGACTATTTCAATGCCAAAGCTTTGTTGTATAGCCATGATCATTACTTAACATGAAAATTTGCAGCAAGATGAAGGAAGAAGAAGAAGAAGAAGAAGAAGAAGAAGAAGAAGAAGAAGAAGAAGAAGAAGAAGAAGAAGAAAAGGGTACATACATAAAACACATCTCCTGTCCCAGGTCTGGATCAAATCCAAAAGCAAGAGAAATCCTTAGAAATCCTTAGAGCAGTGTTTCTCAACCTTCTGGCCCTTTAAATACAGTTCCTCATGTTGTGACCCAACCATAAAATTATTTCCGTTGCTACTTCATAACTGTAATGTTGCTACTGTTATGAATCATAGTGTAAATATCTGATATGCAGGATGGTCTTAGGCGACCCATGTGAAAGGGTAGTTCGACTGCCAAAGGGGTCGCAACCCACAGGTTGAGAACTGCTGCCTTAGAGGAACTTTGTCAGATTTAAGATTTCCCAGAGAATCAACTCTGCTAAAATATAGCACAGTTTCATAGGTTTAACCATATTAATTAGAATTGGGTCAATTTATATTCACTATCCCCATTCTCCAAAAACAATCTACACTTATAAAAGACAAATATACAAATTGACCATACCTTCGCTATGCCTTGAGCCATGCCCACCAGTCAATCAGAGCGACTATATGCAAATTAACCCAACCAATATGGTGGCCAGCAGCCAAGGAGCTGAAGGGAGCAGGAGGCTTGGTTGATCCAATGATGGAGGAAGCCAAGCTTCCCACCTGCTGCAACCAGCTCTGAGCTCCACTCAAAGCAACAAAGTTTCAATTATAGAAGGTAAATAAACCCTAGATACCTGCTTTCAGCCAGCCGTGGCAACGGAGCTGGAGCGCTGGAGCAAGCAGGAGTGTGTTGCCCCTGGCGGTGGATTAAGCCAAGGTTCCCTCCTGCCTGCTCTAGCCAGCTCTAAGCTCCTCTCAAGCCTACAAAGTTTCAATTATAGAAGGTAAATAAATCTGAGAATAAAAAGAAAAAAAAGAAAAAAAGGAGAGGCTGGGAGTTTCTGTCACTGGGGGGGCTTGGCCAGCCTGAAAATGACCCTCAGCCCCTCACCGAGACTGGCCAAACCTCCATGGGGTGAGGGTCCCCACTGGGGCGGGGGTGGGCTTAATCAGCCTGCAAACAGCCATCAGCCCCTCACCCAGGCTGGCCAGGCACCCCAGTGGGGACCCCCACCCTGAAGGGGGTGTGACCAGCTGCAAACAGCCATCAGCCCCTCACCCAGGCTGGCCAGGCACCCAAGCGGGACCCCCACCCTGATCCAGGACACCCTTCAGGGCAAACCAGGTGGCCCCCACCCGTGCACCAGGCCTCTATCCTATATAGTAAAAGGGTAATATGCAAACTGACCCTAACAGCAGAAAGACTGGGAATGACTGGTCACTATGACACACACTGACCACCAGGGGGCAGACGTTCAATGCAGGAGCTACCCCCTGGTGATCAGTGCGCTCCCACAGGGGGAGCTCTGCTCAGCCACAAGCCAGGCTGATGGCTGCCAGCACAGCGGTGGTGGCGGGAGCCTCTCCCACCTTCTCAGCAGCGCTGAGGATGTCCGACTGCAGTTTAGGCCTGCTCCCCACTGGCAAGTGGACATCCCCCAAGGGCTCCCGGGTTGCCAGAGGGATGTCTGACTGCCAGCTTGGGCCCGTTCCCCCAGAGAGCGGGCCTAAGCCAGAAGGTGGACATCCTCCTAGGGGTCCCAGACTGCAAGAGGGCATAGGCCGGGCTGAGGGACCCCCTTGAGTGCACAAATTTTTGTGCACCGGGCCTCTAATATATATATATATATATATATATATATATATATATATATATATATCCTATCTACTAAAAGAGAAACATGGTAATTGGCGTATGACCACTACCCTTCCCATTGTCTAATCAGGGCAATATGCAAATTAACTGCCAGCCAAGATGGCGGCCGGCAGCCAGGCAGCTTGAAACTAACATGAGGCTTGCTTGCTTCAGTGACGGAGGACTCCAACGTTCCCCCCCTGCCGCTGCAGGCCTCTGAGCTGCAAGCAACTATGTAACAAACATAGAAGCTACACAAAATCCCAGAAACCTGCCGGGCTTCAGCCAGCAGGATCGCAACATTGTAAGCAAAGGCCAGAAACCTACTTTCAGCAGCGGAGGCCTAAGAGCTGGAGCCAAGCCTCAAAGCTAAAGCTGGCCCAGAATAAAAAAAAGAAAAAAAGAAAAAAAGGAGCGGTTGGGAGCTTCAGTCACCCCCAGCCTGAAAAGAGCCTGCAGCTCCTCACCCAGACTGGCGAGGCACCCCAGTGGGGACCCCCCGCCCTGAAGGGTGTGTGACCAGCTGCAAACAGCCATCATCCCCTCACCCAGACTGGCCAGGCACCCCAGTGGGGACCCCCACCCTGAAGGGGATGTGACCAGCTGCAAACAGTCATCATCCCCTCACCCAGGCTGGCCAGGCATCCCAGTGGGAACCCCCACCCTGATCCAGGACACCCTTCAGGGCAAACCAGACGGCCCCCACCCGTGCACCAGGCCTCTACCCTATATAGTAAAAGGGTAATATGCCTTCCAGCACCAGGATCAGCGGAGCTGCGAGGCCTCCCGGCACCGGGATCAGTGTGACAGGGGTCAGCTCCTAAACCCCCTGATCGCCCTGCGGCTCTGTGTGTGACAGGGTGCGGCTCCCCAACCCCCCGCCCCCCCACAGGCCCTGCTCTGTGTGTGATGGGATAGAACCATAACCTCCCCATCGGCCTTGCCCTGAGTGTGAGAGTGGCAGCACCCCAAACCCCTGATGGGTCCTGCTCTGTGAGTGACAGGGGGCTATGCCCCAACCCCCTGATTGCCCTGCTCTCTGTGTGACAGGGTACAGAGCCCCAAACCCCCTGATTGGCCCTGCTCTGTGAGTGACAGGGGGAAATGCCCCAACCCCCTGCTCTGTGCGTGACAGGGGTGGCACCGCAACCTCCCCCTCGACCCTGCCTTGAGTGTGACAGGGGGCGGTGCCCCAACACCCCAATTGGCCCTACCCTGAGCGTGACTGAGGGTGGAATCACAACCTCCCTATTGCCCTGCTCTGTGTATGACAGGGGGCGGTGCCCCAACTCCCCAATCGGCCCTGCTCTGAGCCCGACCAGGGGCTGCACCTAGAGATTGGGCCTGCCCTCTGCCACCTGGGAGCAGGCCTAAGCCAGCAGGTTGTTATCGCCCAAGGGGTCCCAGACTGTGAGAGGGCACAGGCCGGGCTGAGGGACCCTCCTCCCCCCCGAGTGCACACATTTTTGTGCACCGGGCCTCTAATATATATATATATATTAGAGAATATATATATATTTCTCTAATATATATATTAGAGAAATATGCTAATTAGGCCGGGACGCAATAACAGGTCATGACTGGACAGGAGGAGGCTGCCTCAGCAGTATTGGGAGTGGGTGGAACTGGGGACTGGCTTCCTTAGTAGTCTTGCAGGGTCAATCTCAAGAGGACAGAACAGGCACCAATGAACCAGGGCTGCTGGCCTCCTGGAACTCGGCCTCAGGCACTGAGGCTGCTTCCCCTCCCTTGGACCTGCTCCCTTAGTAGTCCTGCAGGTTGAATCTGAAGGGGACAGGCCAGGCACCAAGGGACCAGCACTGCTGGCACTTGAATGTGAGCAGCAGAAGGAAAAAAGACCTTCAAGGCCTGTCCAAGGTGGGTTTGCATTTAAAACCAAGTGGGGTGGTCCGGAGCTGTGCAGCACTGACAACCATGGCACTGAGGCTGCTTCCCCTCCCTAGATGCTCCACAAGGTCACTTGAGCCTGCCCTGCTCCAGATGAAGTGTGATCACTGCACATGGAAGAAATGTACATTGTTGGGGTCCAGCCTCAGCAGGTCCAGGGGTTCCCAAAGGTGTGGACGAAGTCGGCGAAGAAGGAAGGACACAGAGACAGCATTCAGTTGATCAGCATAGGGAGGTTCTCCAGCCAGGTTCTAGCCAGGTTCTCTTGCCAGGTTCTATGTTCTGTTGTCTTGTTACATCTGTATTTATACCAATTGATTTTAATCCTATCAATTTCTATTTCAAAGGTTAGGGTGTTTCTTATCTCCATTCCAGGGAGTAAAGATTATGTAGCTTAAGCATGATTGTTCGTAGTTAAAGTGATTAACTCTAGGTTCTGTGACCAGTTTCTGTCCAGGATCTTTTGCCATGTTATCTCCTGCAAAGTTCTTCTGTCTCTAGGTTCTGTGTAGGTTCTGTGTCTAGGTTCTGTCTTCTAAGTTCTGTGTCTAGGTTCTGTGTCCTGTTGTCTTGTTACATCTGTATTTATACCAGTTGATTCCAATCCTATCAATCCCTATTCCAAAGGTTAGGGCGTTTCTTATCTCCATTCCAGGGAGTAAAGATTATGTAGCTTAAGCATGATTGTTCATAGTTAAAGTGATTAACTACCCGCCTGGCACTTAATTAAGGAGTTTTATTCCCTCCTTATCTTCAGGGAAAAATCCCTACCTGGGGAAACAACCTTTCTCTGAGAGGTGACCTTTGTTAAAACACATAGCTCCAAGAAGGGGAGCAAACATATTAAGAACATATGCCATATATGCCAGGTCCCTTGAAACATATGCTGTGCAGATGTTTCTTCCCTGCAGCGACTGTGTCAAGCAGCAAGGATGGACTGGCTTCCGGCAGTATATAAAAATAAAAACCCATGACCAAGTGCCCACCTCCACGATCTCACAGGAGCCTCTGAGCAGTGGGCACTCTGATTATTTTAGGGCTTTCAGGTGAGCAGGGGACACAGAGGGGTCAGGAAACCTCCCTGGAGGTTGGGTGGTAGGTCTGATCGGGGATCCATCGTCCTGCCTCTGCCAACAGCCACAGCCTCTGCGGACAATGGGAGTACAGAGGGAGGGGTCGGTTCTGCAAACCCCAAAGGGAATCCAGAGTCCCAGGTACTCTTCCCCACCCACTGACACTGCGGCTATGAGGGCAGTGCAGCAGCCAACCAGCCTGATTCGTCCCCCCTCCCCCGCACACCCAACACACACACACACACCTGCTGTTCGCAGACACAGCGAGCACCCCTTCTGAGCGGAGATGCCCACCAGGTATACAGAAGGTATACAGAAGGCGCTCAGCGAGGAGTCCCCACGGGATGTGTTTGCACTTTCATGCTGTCTCCTCCTCCCCACCCCCTACTGCAATGCCAAAGGAATCCTGATTCAGGAACACCCCCATGCTGGCCACCCACATAGAAAACAGCGTGTGATAAGCATGTCCCCAAGACACTTGAATGCTGGGAGCCAGTCCATCCTTGCTGCTTGACACAGTCGCTGCAGGAAAGAAACATCTGCACAGCATATGTTTCAAGGGACCTGGCATATATGGCATATGTTCTTAATATGTTTGCTCCCCTTCTTGGAGCTATGTGTTTTAACAAAGGTCACCTCTCAGAGAAAGGTTGTTTCCCCAGGTAGGGATTTTTCCCTGAAGTTAGGGAGGGGATAAAACCCCTTAACTAAGTGCCAGGCGGGTAGTTAATCACTTTAACTATGAACAATCATGCTTAAGCTACATAATCTTTACTCCCTGGAATGGAGATAAGAAACGCCCTAACCTTTGAAATAGGGATTGATAGGATTGGAATCAACTGGTATAAATACAGATGTAACAAGACAACAGGACACAGAACCTAGACACAGAACTTAGAAGACAGAACCTAGACACAGAACCTAGACACAGAACCTAGACACAGAACCTACACAGAACCTAGAGACAGAAGAACTTCGCTGGAGAGAACATGGCAAAAGATCCTGGACAGAAACTGGCCACAGAACCTAGAGACAGAACCTGGCTACAGAACCTGGATAGAACATGGCAAGAGAACCTGACTAGAACCTGGTGACTGAACCTGGCTGGAGAATCTGGACAGAACCTGGCTGGAGAACCTAGCGAGGGAACATGGCTACAGAACCTGGTTGGAGAACCTGGAGAACCTGGCTGGAGAACCTAGCAAGAGAACATGGACACAGAACCTGGCTGGAGATCCTAATCAGAACTTCGCTGGAGATCCTGAACAGAACTTGGCTGGAGATCCTGGCTAGAGATCCTAGCTAGGCTGCTGATCAACTGAACGCTGTCTCCATGTCATTCCTTCTTCGCCGACTCTGTCCACACCTTTGGGGACCCCTGAACCTGCTGGGGTTGGACCCCAGCACCTGAATCTGCCTCAAAAGGAAGATGCTACAGACTCAGAGCGGGAAAATGGGGACTGAGACAGAAGGTCTGGGAAAAGCAGGGCTGCCCCACCTGCTCCCCGTCCCCCTCCGCGTGTGAGGCGCCTGGACCACCGCCCTTGGACGGAGGCCTGTGAAGGAGTGAAGAACTGTGGCTGTGCCTGTGGCTGCGCTCGGCCTCCTGCCCTCATGGATAAGCAGGAAACATTTACGTGCCAGAATCTAAAACCCTCTTTATTGGTAATAGAGCAAATAATGTAAGACCTACACATGTTTCTAAACAGGACTCTGTCTGGCTGCATGTGAACCCAGATCGAAGGCCTGCTCTCCACCAAGGAGGCTGCAAAGGCTGCTCCTCTCTCGAACAAACACAACCTGGAGAGGTTTAAAGGGAAAAGGAGATGTAAATAAAACAAATAGCAACAAGCTCTGAAGCTGCTGCTGCTGCTGTCAAATCCTCCGCACGGTGGTGACGTCAGAGCCTGTCTCCCAGCGCTTGGGGCTCAGACAGGGCTCAGACAAGCCTCTGACACCTGCCAAGTCACCTGGCACCGGCCTCGTCTACCTACGGACACTTTCAACCACCTGCCAGCTCCTGGAGGCAGCAGGCTTGCGGATGAAGGCTTCCAAGTTAAAGCAACCCTGTTGGTGTAGGACAGACACGTGTGGGCTTTTGATGAGAGAGAACCCATAACATCCCTTCATGAAGGTGTTTTAAACTGTTCTGAGACCATGCTCCCAGCCTTGGCGACTCTCAAATAGGCCTCAGTGATTCCACTAGTGGCCCGTTGCATGAAGATTCACGCAATAGGCCTTCCTTCCCCTGGCTGCCGGCACCTGGGACCCAGGCCTTTGGTCCAGCCGCAGCAGTGAGGCTTAGCTTCTCTGTTCTGGCTGCTCCCAGCCACTCCTTTAATTTTTTACAGCTCCTTGAGCAAAGCCCAGGGCAGACTGGAAGCCTGGGTTGCCCCCAGCAACCCAAGCCCTCAGCCCCTCCTTGAGCTGAGTCCAGGGCCAGCAGGAAGCTTTGCTTCCTCCATTGCCAGGAGCAACCCAAGCCTTCTGCTCACTCCAGCTCCGTGGCCACCGCCATCTTCAGTCATCTTCAGTCTTCGCTCCACACCTGCATATGCAAATTAACCAACATCTTTGTTGGGTTAATTTGTATAGTCACTCTGATTGGTTGGTGGGTGTAGTGGAGTGGTGGAGTGATGGTTAATTTGCATGTTTTTCTCTTATTAGTGTAGATGTTACTCAGTAATATTGGAATGTTCAGGTTTGGCTTTTGTATTACATGGGTTAGTTATGTTAAGAGCATTTCTGATTCTATCCTTACATTATTTGAGGAAATGAGGCAAGGAACATTTTCTTTACAAGCTTTCAGCCTTCATTCTGTTAAATATTATCAGAATTTGAAAGTAAGAATTAAAAGTTTAAAATGGAATTGGAAACAAAGAAAAAGTTCCTCTGAAAACTTTAAATCCTACCACCCCTTTTCCTAAGCCTTTTATTCATTTTGCTCATAGAGTTGTGGGAAAAAAAAATGAGTATTATGGACATATTTTATAAATTATAAAATTCTACATACTTAAATAAGGCATTATTAATTACATGTCAAGGGCAACAATTAACAGTTTATCTTCTTGTTTTTTGTCACTTCTATTTTATTTACCACTTCTAAAAAAATTTACTAAATGTTGTAATTTAGTAAAACATCTTGATGTTTACATATATCACTGAGAATAAATCTAATAATTTTGGTCAGAGGTGATGGTTCACACTTAAAATAATTAAGGCTCTCTTTCTATTTTTATTATTTAATCATGATTTTCAAAGTTTAGCTAGCTTCTTCAATATAATTAAATGTTTCATTTATAATTAAAATAAAACATAAAGCTAATTGGAATGGTAATTTTATTTTTCTGAGCTTTGCTATGTTTTATATATTTCCCAGACATACCTAGGTATTAATGTGTTAACATTTCCTAACTTTTTAACCAATGCAAACTTTTATAATATTAGCTTATTCTCTTTCTCACATATTTCTTAAGGAATTTGCAATCATCTTTCCCTCTACTACAATTCAATAATCAAACACTTGAAACAAATTTAATGTGAAATGTTTGTCATATTTTTGAAAAATATTTTATGTATTTTATGTTTATTTTTATGTTTCAGATATTTTCTATAACAACTTTAGCAGTAATCTTGATAGCAAAATGTTTTACTAGGATGAGGCAGTTATGTTTTATGCTCAGCCTGCCTTGCCATAGTCTTTAGATAATTCAAAACTTATGTAATGCAAGACAGATAATGACAAAAATGGTGAATATTCCTGTCTCTTAGTATACAGAATAATCCCATGTAGCATTAACATAATTATAGTTCACAATAATTCCTTATTCCTTAACTTTGGAATTCCTTAGCTTATGCTAATTTTTAAGACTTTTACATTTTCACGATTCTCATATTTCAATCTTTGTTAATGTAGTGAGATGTATTAACATATATTTTTCAAATTTATAAAATATGACATTCCCACAGGAATATTCAAAGACATAAAATTATATGATAAATAAATGAAATATAATTATATCTGACTATAAGAAAAGGTGGCCCTCTTAAAACTAAAAAACATGGTGACATAAAACCATCCTTGAAACTTCTATTTTTCATTTACAATTTCTGGTCATGATAGAATATGTCATAACAGATTAGCTCTTCTGTAGTAAACAACTACAAATGTTACAAAAATGTTAGGAAACAAATTGTGATCAGTAGAATAATGGCTCCTCAAAAATATTTATACCTTAATCCCCAGAACTCGAGAGTATGTTACCTTACATGACAAAAAGGGAGTAAGTCTATGGACCTTGAGAAGGGAGATTATCCTTCTGGATTACCTGGGTGGGTTCAATTTGATTATGTGAATCCTTAAACAACATGTAGAACTGTTCTAAAGTGGCTTAGAGAAATGAGATAGAAAGAAAAGGAAAAGAAAAGAGAGATGTGATGGGAGAAGGACTCAACCCATTGTTGCTGTCTTTGAAGATGAAGGAGAGGAGCTATGAATCAAGTAATCTGGGCAACCTCTAGGAATGATGGAAAAGGCCAGGCAATGGATTGTCCCTAAACCTCTGGAAAGGAAACACATTCCTGATGATATCTTGATTTAGCCCAGAGACACCCATGTCAGACTTCTGACTTACAGAATTGTAAGACAATAAATTTGCATTGTTTAAGCCATTGAGTAAGTGGGATTTGTCACAGCAGCAATAAAATACTAATATAGAATTTGCTGTCTAGCACAGGGGTGGGTACTGCTGCAACAAATACCTAAAAGTGCAAAGTGGCTTTGAAATCAGGTAGTGGTCAGAGGCTAAAAATTATTGAGGAACATGATAGAAAAACCATAAAATGACCTTGAAGAGACTGTTAGTAGAAATATGGGCATTAATAACAGCTAGGGAGGACTCAAAAGGAAGTGAGGAACACTATGGAGGAAAACTAAATCACTGTAGAGAAAGCCCGATCATCATGAAATGACTCTTAGTAGTTATATGGACATCAAAGGCACTTCTGGTGAAGTTCCAGAGGAAGTGAAAAACATGTAATTGCAAACTGGAAGAAAGAGGATACTTCTTATATAATAGCAGAAAACAGTGAAATTGTGGCCTGCATAGAGGTAAGAGCAGAATTTTTAAGCACTGACTTTTAATATTTAGCTGAGATTTCTAAGCAAAGTGTTAAAGGTGAGTCGTGTGTGTGTGTGTGTGTGTGTGTGTGTGTGTGTTTTCTTGCTGCTATAGTAAAATGCAAGATGAGATAAACTGAGGATATTGTAGGGAAGCACAAGACTTGGTTAGAAAGTCTGTGAGGAGGAATCTCCAAAAAGGTTGAGGGGCCTTTCAGGGGATCTTGCTGAAGTCAAAGTCGGCAGACCCTGCCTTCACTTTTCCAAACAAGTCAGCCCCCGGGTGTTTTACTGGAATCTTTATGCTTCATCTTTAGACATCCTTGCTTACAGGACACTGCAGATGCATGTGTCTTCTCAAGGATGCTTACCCTACTTATAGTATCTAACAGTTCATTTTAGTTTAAGCTGTTGTTACTATAAAAGCCTAAGGAGGCAGGTGAACAGGGCTGTTTGGTTTCTCAAGCCAAGCAGTCCCTTAGCTCTCTCTTTCACAGAAACTTGTGTCAGAGTAATCATTCACCTGTCGCTCAGGGTCTGCAGGATATAACTATTAACATAGAACCAGAACTTTTATCAGCTTACCCAGATGGCAAAACATGCTAAACTTAAAGGATCTGTCAACAGGAAAGAGTGATTTCAAGGAAAAGCCAAGGCTTTGCTCAACTCTTTGCTAATAACTCTGAAAAATCAAAAGGTCAGAGTATTCAGTCACACAATGAAACTGAAGAGATTGATGATATGACTCATAAATCCTCTCAGCCATCTCAGAAGAAATATAAAAAAGAGAGAGAGAAAGAGAGAGAGGATTATGTAGGAAAGATTTGTGGACAAGTCCATTATCTGATGGAGTGAATCCCTATGATATACATGGGAAACCTAGAAAATTCTTGAGAATTTTATATCAGCAGAAATACTGCAGGCTTGGATCAAAAGGAAAGACACAATATTAGGTGAAGGAAAGCAGCCAGATTCTTCAAAATTCTACAGGCAAGAAACAAGTTGATAAAACTACTCAGTTGCAAACACAAGCTATGGAACAAAAAAAAAAAAAAAAAAAAAAAAAAAAAAAAAAAAAAAAAAAAAAAAAGGATATCTTAGAGGGCAGAGACAGGAGGCTAGCGAGCAGAGTTGCAAGCTCACAGCAGAACTGCAAGTCCCAGGGGATTATTTCCAACCCTTGAAATGCAATGGAATTTTCTTGGTGAATGTTGAAATTACTTGTGACCATTGACTCCTTATTTTCTTTAAATTTCTCCTTTTTTTTTTTGTTTTGTTTGTTTTGTTTTGTTAATTCTCACCCAAGGTATTTTTTCCATTGCTTTTTTTAGAGAGAGTGGGAGGGAGGGTGGATGGGAGAAAGAAACAATGATGTGAGAGAGACACATCAACTTGTTGCCTCCCACACATGCCCCAACTAGGCCAGGGATGGAACCTGCAACCCAGGTATGTGCCCTTGGGTCAAACAAATGACCCTGCATAGGCCAATGCTCCAAGAGAAAAGGAAAACATACAAAGGGAGGCCCATTATCTTCCAGGAAGTTTATTAACTAAAGTCCATGGAAGAGAATTCAACAGAGCAGAGTGGTCTTGCTGAACTGAAAAAGCAAAGTTCAGAAGTTGGGACTACTAAGGTAGCCAGTGCAGGGTACCTCAGAGAAGCAAGATGTTCAGAGAAATCTGCTGCAGGAATCTGAATGGGTCCCTTAACTCTTTGGTGAATTACTAAGCTGGTGTCCAAACAGAGTGAAACTCCATGAGACCTAACAGAGAACAGCTACCTGGGAGCTGTGCACTGAATAGAGGTTTAGGAGGTCACAAATTTTCAGAAGACATTGACTTATGCTGATCCAGAAACAAAGAGACATTTTTAAACACTCAAGATTCAGTTGAAATACTGGAAAAGCTACATCTTAGGCGTTGAACTACTGTAGCATTAGAGTTACAATTATTCTACATGGGACCTAAATAGCTTAAAAGCAAGACTTGAAATTATCAAGCTACTTTGCTACTAAATTTAGCTGCCTATTAGGATAAACTCAACAATCTTTATAGGAAAGTAGTAATATCTAGATTCTTAATAATATAACATCTGTAATGGTAAGCATAGTATAAAAAAACTAGTGGCCAGTACACAAAATTCATGCGGGGGTTGGGGGGTGGGGGTGTCCCTCAGCCTGGCCTGCACCCTCTCCAATCTGGGACCCCTCGAAGGATGTCCTACTGCTTGTTTACAGGGATCAGGCCTAAACCGGCAGTAGGACATCCCTCTCACAATCCAGGACTGCTGGCTCCTAACCACTCACCTGCCTGCCTTCCTGAAAGCCCCTAACCACTTTGCCTGCTGGCCTGCTCGCCCCCAAATGCCCACCCCCCACCAGCCTGATCACCCCCAACTGCCCCCCGTGCCAGTGTGCTCGCCCCCAACTACCCCTCCTGCCAGCCTGCTTGCTCCCAGCTGTCCCCCCTGCTGGCCTGCTCACCCCCACCTTCCCTCCCCACTGGCCTGCTCACTCCAAATTGTCCCCCCACCCCCTGCTGTCCTGATCACCCCCAACTGACCCCCACTGATGGCCTGTTTGCCCCCAACTGGTCTGCTGCTGGTCTGCTCACCCCCAACTGCCCCCCCCACAGGCCTAATCACCCACAATGCCCCCCCCATTGGCCTGATCACCCACAATTGCCCTCCCCTCTTGGCCTCTAACCTCCTCTACCTCAGCCACAAAACCATGGCTTTGTCTAGAAGAACGTCCGAAAGGTCTCCTGGAAGGTCTCCCAGTCTAATTAGCATATTACTCTTTTATTAGTATAGAGGCCTGGTGCATGGGTTGGGGCTGGCTGGTTTGCCCTGAAGAGTGTCTCAGATCTGGTGAGGGGTTCTCTTGAGGCATGGGGCGGCCTGGGCGAAGGGCCTGAGGTGGTTTGCAGGCCAGCCACACCCCCATGGGGTGAGGGTCTCCGCTGAGGGGGCGTGGCCAGCCTGGGTGAGGGGCTGAGGGCTGTTTTCAGGCTGGCCATACACCCTTCAGGGTGGGGGTCCCCACTGGGGTGCCTGGCCAGCCTAGGTGAGGGGATGGCTGTTTTCAGGCTGGCCACACCCTCCAGTGGGGACTCTTACTCCATAGGGGTGTGGCAAGCCTGGGTAAGGGTCTGAGGGCCATTTTCAGGCTGGCCACAGCCCCTTCAGGGTAGGAGTTCCGCTGGCATGCCTGGATAGACTGGATGAGGGGCTAAGGGCTGTTTTCAGGCTGGCCACGCCCCCAGGGACACAGGCCCCCACCCCCTCCTTCAGCAGAGGCCAGGGCTGGCGGGAAGCTTGGCTTCCTTCGTCGCCGGGAGCAACCCAAGCCTCCTGCTCACTCCAGCTCCGTGGCCACCACCATCTTCAGTTATCTTCAGTCTTTGCTTCGTGCCTGCGTATGCAAATTAATTGCGATCTTTTTTGGGTTAATTTGCATACTCAGCTGATTGGCTGGTGGGTGTAGTGGAGTGACACCAATTTGCATGTTTCTCTTTTATTAGTGTAGATGGGAAACCTAGAAAGTTCTTGATATTTATTTGATATATGGAGCAGGAAAGCATTACTTGTAACTGGGGAAAACATCAGTCAATTGAAATAAACCTAGATATGAGAAACATGTTGGAATCAGCAGACAAGAACTTTGAAACAACCATTCTAAAAGTGTTTAGAAATTTAATTAAAAGAATGGATGCAATGATTGAGTAAATTAGAAGTACCAATTGAGAGATTCATACTATTAAACAAATAAATGAAAATTCTAGAATTGAGACATTTAGTTTATGAAATTTAACAATTGGATACTACAGAAGAAAGGATCAGTGAATCTGAAGCAGATCAATAGGAGACATCCAAACCAAAGCAAGAAATTTTTAAAAAAGTTAAAAAAACATGAACAAAGATTCAGTGACCTGTAAATAATGTTAAATCAATCAACTGAGTCTCAGAAGGAGAAGATACATTGGGAAACATATTTTTAAAATTAATGGCTGAAATTTTCAAATATGTGGAAAATTTTGAATCCAAAAACCTGAAAAGCACATTGTCCCAAGCCTCATTAACATAAAGAATCTATGGGATGTTATAGTTACCTTGCCAGAAAATAAAAGTAAAAATAAAAGCTTAAATACAGCCAAAGGGTGAAATAGACACATAATACCGAGAGGATTAATGGTAAGCATGACCATTGACTTCTCATCAGATATATGGTAAACCAGAACAAAACAAATGACATCTTTAAAGTAATGAAAGAAAAAAACAATCACATTAACCTAGAAGTATTTTTTTAAAATATGTTTGTGTTGTTTTTTTTTTTTTTTTTTTAAATTGATTTCAGAGAGGGAAGGAGAGGGAGAAATAGAAACATAAATGATAAGAGAGAATCATCAATTGGCTTCCCCCACTGGGAATCAAGCCTGCCACCTCCTGGTTCATAGGCCCAAGTTCAACCACTGAGCCACCATGGCAGGACAACCTAGAAATATTTATAAAGCATAGATATACTTAATAAAAAAGGGAAAATAGAGATGTTTTCAGATAAAAACAAAAGTTGACAGAACTTTTCACCAATAGAACTGCTACAAGAAATGTTAAAGAAATGTATATTAAAGAAAGTAAATTAAATTAAACACTAGAAAGGAAATTAGATCCACTCAAAACATTAAGTTTAAAGAAATTAAGAGAGAAGAACAATTTATTTTATATTTATTGATATTTTTTTTCAGCTCAAATTTTTCTGTGCATGGAGGTGAATGCGTAAGACATTATTTCCCCAAACATGCCCTTTGGGACACTATTTCTACAGGATGTCAATAGCTGTAACAAAAGGGCTCTCAGGTTCGCATAAGTTAGGGAAATGGTGTCTATAACAAATTTAAAGTCTGTGTGTGCAGGGCCAGAAAGGGAGCGGGAGGTTCTTTTTCTCAGAATTCAGTCCTTAATTAGGAACCATCAGAGGTTTTACTTAATATTTCAATAGAAATCTCCTAGGAGGATGATTTCTGGCATCTTAAACTTATATGACTATCTATAATAATAACAGCATAATATGCTAATTAGACCAGATGTCCTTCCTGATGAAGCTGGGGCTGCGAGGGAAGCCCAGGTTCTGGGTGCCAGAGGGGAGCCGGTGCTGGCAGCCAGAGGAAGAAAGGCCTACTCTTGCACGAATTTCGTGCACTGGGCCTCTAGTGGGTTTATAAAAATATTTAAAATACTTGTTTCTGTGCATGTGCATTCATATATTTACATATGTATTATTTGATTGATTATATGCTTGGTACCTCCAGGGAACAACTGTGATGGGATGTATCATACAAAACACTGGTCTATAAAAAGGATATCCCTAAATAGCTTACAATCTATAAATCAGTGTTCCTGTTCCCTCTAGGGCCCTAACTGGACTTGTCTGATTCTTTTACTTTGCTCCTTACCTTAGTTTCTGGACATAAAGAATAAGACCTTGGGTAACTGATACTGGTACCTACCTTCCAACCTGATTCTATCTTTGAGTGTTAGAAAATGATTTGAACTTCCAACAGTAATGCACAGGAGATCACTCTACTAGTATACTGTCGCTGGTATCAGTGAATTTTTTTGGGTGATAGTTTGTATTTTTTACCTTAGGCAAGCCAGTTAATTACTCTGCAGCTCAGCCTGCCCTTCTCAAAATGACAATCTGATATAAGCTAACAACTCCCCTTTACACATAGAATTATCATATTTTACAACATGAGAAGTTTAGAACAATTTTAAACTAAACTATGATAAGGGTTAACTAGCTAGCTTAATTAGGCAGTCAGGAAAAGGGGTAGGGGGACCAGGAAGTTTGGAGGCATTTCTGGCTTGAGCAATTAAAAACAGCCCCAACTTGAGCAGCTGGGGGAGCCGTAAGGGTAATAAAACATCTCCAGCCAAGACAACCGAGAGAGGGCCCATGGGAGAGGAATGCATAGATGGGGGTTTGGAGATACCAAAATGCATATTGTACTTGCACAGAAGATAAATGCCACAGGATAAGGGGGGAGGAAGACATACATTCACAGAGGATAAAGACAAGTCACAGGATATTGGGAAGAGGGAACATATTTTCACAGATGATAGAGGAATGTTGCAAGGTAAGGGGAGAGGATGAGGGGAGCACCACGTGGGCTTTGAGCTTTGAAACTAATACCATGTAGCAGAACGACCAATGGGGAAAGCACAGGGGTCCCAAATTAAGCAAAGGGACCAATTAGAAAAGGTCATGTTCAGACAGAGAGCTCAGCCTTTATAAACTGGAGACAAAGAGACCCAGTAGATTCAGATTATTTAAATTTTTCCCATTTGGGGGCTCCTTCCCAGGGTATCTCCTTTGGGGACCCCCTGCCCAGATGGTGTTTGTATATGTTTCCAATAAAGATATACATTTTTATTAAATAAATATGTTAGTCCACATATTTATTCTTCAACATTTGACAAGAACCCAGGAGAAGAATCTGCACCCCGAACCCCACCTCTCAACTAGATCACCAACCTGTTTAGTAGCCTGAGGATTTGTTATCAATAAATTAGCCTTTATGATTAAACTAGAGGCCTGGTGCACGAAATTCATGCACTGGGGGGGGGGGGATCCCTCAGCCCAGTCGGCACCCTCTCCAATCTGGGACCCCTTGGGGGATGTCCGACTGCCAGATTGTGAGAGGGATATCTGATCCCTGTGGGATTGGGCCTAAACCGGCAGTCAGACATCCCTCTCACAATCCAGGACTGATGACTCCCAACCGTTCGCCTGTCTGCCTGCCTGATTGCCCCTAACCACTTCTGCCTGCCAGGCTGATCACCCCCTAACCACTCCCCTGCCAGCCTGATTGACACCTAACTGCTCCCCTGCCGACCTGATTGCCCCCAACTGCCCTCCCCTGCTGGCCTGATCACCTCCAACTGCCCTCCCCTACAGGCCTGGTCCCCACCAACTGCCCTCCCCTGCTGGCCTGGCTGCTTCCTATTGCCCTCCCCTGATGGCCCAGTCACCCCTAACTGCCCTCTCCTGCCATCCTGGTTCCCCCTAACTGCCTTCCCCTGCCAGCCATCTTGTGCCCACATGGGGGCAGCCATCTTGTGCGAGGGTGTGATGGCAATTAGCAATTTACCTATTTATTATATAGGATTTTTAGGGAAAAAGCTTGTTTGAAACTCTTTGCAACTAACTAACAATATGGAACTATGATAATTAGAACAGCTGGTACGGTACCCAAAGCCCCACATTCAATTAACCCCAAATTCTTTTTAAGAATTGATACAAGATGTTTTAAAAATACCATTATTTGTAAAACATATCCTTTATTTTTTTTTCCTTGTGGTTTAGAAAGGCGTACCTACTGCATCTCTCCCCTCCCCCTTCACTTTAAATCCTCATTCTCCTGAGAATGGCAGCTGTCTTGCATAAGCCTTATTACTGTTGCCCCATGATATTTTCCTGAGGTCATATTTTTCTCTTGGTGCACATATGGTATTTACTAATTTGTGAAAATATATTTCTTGAGAAGAATACCTGAAAGGGAACATAGGCATATGGATCAATAGGAACCATAGCTTTAAAAAAAGACTAGTGAAAAACCACAGAAAATGTCAATATGAAAACCCTTATCAGCTATACACGATGCTGTTTAAGAAGTAAGCTTTGCCTTCGGGTTCTCTAGCCAAGTAACTCATGAAATGACAGGAAATGCCTGACCTGAGGGATATTATTATTATTTCAAACTTGGTCTTTTTCTTTTCCTCCCAAAGTCTACAACATCTCTATTTCACTGACCACTTCTAATAAAATCTCTTTTTTTGTGTGTGCAAAATATTTTCTAGAAAGTAATAAATTGGGCCCAACGAGGGGAAAATGGGTTTTATTTAAAATGTTGTCTGAAGGTTACAGTCTTATTAGAAGTCCATGAACTTGAGAAATGTTAACTATACAAAGGATGACAGATCCTGCATTATGCAGAATTCTGACATCAAGTTAACTGGTGCCACTCTTTCTGAAAATATTTCTATTCAGAAAAAATCATCAAATGCAATTTTACTTACTGAACACATCATTATTGTTTCTAAGAATGATTGATATTCTTTTTGATTTGTAATTTATTTTTATAAAAGACCTATTGATGACTGAAAAGAATGTGAACTGATAAAATATAATATTTAATTTTTGCACATTTTTCTTTTTGTCAAAAAGTAGTGTATTATTTCTCTCAAATATTATATATCACTTCTGTGTTTAACATTTGGCTCAACTAAATACAGATGGCTGATGTTTGGTGGTATTTTGAAACTGTTCCCTAACCTGGAGATATTTTAGCATTATCCAGTGTTTGGAACTGAGAAAAGCTGAAAGCAAAAGCTATAGCTGATAATATTTTCCTATATACTTCTGTTGTTTTTCATTTAACTACTGAGATTTGTTCCCATAATTCCAACCGTAAGCAATGGACTTTGAGATGAATTATGTATTAGTAAGAGAAAGTACACATACAATACAAGTTGCAATGAAAAATGATTTGTTTTTATATTATTATGCAGTGAAATGAAATTCTAAGATAACTTTAAATAGTATGTGCTGTATTCCACAGCTGCTAAGGATGTTGGTTTGTCAGGAAAGAGGTGGATACTTTATATGGCAATTAGTTCCTCCCAGTACACTACCTATTCTGTATTTGTAAACTCTCCCCTACCTATCTCTGTGGAATATGTTTAAGCTCTTTGATATGACTTGTGTGATAAAAAAAAAAAAGAACAATAATGTCAAATAGGAATACTTAATACACAGAAGAGAGACAACAAAGGGTATTTAAAAATATCCTATCTAATAAAAGAGAAACATGGTAATTGGCATACGACCGCTACCCTTCCCATTGGCTAATCAGGGCAATATGCAAATTAACTGCCAGCCAAGATAGCGGCCGGCAGCCAGGCAGCTTGAAACTAACATGAGGCTTCCATGCTTCAGTGATGGAGGACTCCAACGTTCCCTGCCTGCGGCTGCAGGCCTCTGAGCTGCAACTCTAAGAAACTATGTTAAAAATATAGAAGCTAAACAAAACCCCAGAAACCTGCTTCAGTCCGCCGGGCTTCAGCCAGCAGGATCGCAACATTGTAAGCAAAGGCCAGAAACCTACTTTCAGCAGCGGAGGCCTAAGAGCTGGAGTCAAGCCTCAAAACTAAAGCTGGCCCACAATAAAAAGAAAAAAAAAGAAAAAGAGGAGTGGTTGGGAGCTTCAGTCACCCCCAGCCTGAAAACAGCCCTCATGCCCTCACCCAGACTGGCCAGGCACTCCAGTGGGGACCCCCACCCTGAAGGATGTGTGACCAGCTGCAAACAGTCATCATACCCTCACCCAGGCTGGCCAGGCACCCCAGTGGGGACCCCGACCCTGATCCAGGACACCCTTCAGGGCAAACCAGCCAGCCCCCACCTGTGCACCAGGCCTCTACCCTATATAGTAAAAGGGTAATATGCCTCCCAGCACCGGGATCAGCGGAGCTGCGAGGCCTCCCGGCACCGGGATCAGCGTGACAGGGGGCAGCGCCCAAACCCCCTGATCACCCTGCGGCTCTGTGTGTGACAGGGGGCGGGGCCACAACCTCCCTATCCACCCTGCTCTGTTCGTGACAGGGGAAGGCACCCCAACCCCCTGATTGGCCCTGCTCTGTGTTTGATAGGGGGGAACTCCCCAACCCCCTGATCGCCCTGCGGCTCTGTATGTGACAGGGTGCGGTGCACCAATGCCCCCCCGCCCCCGCCCCCACAGGCCCTGGTCTGTGTGTGATGGGGTAGAGCCATAACCTCCCCATCAGCCCTGCCCTGAGTGTAAGAGTGGCGGTGCCCCAACCCCCTGATGGGTCCTGCTCTGTGCGTGACAGGGGGCAGCGCCCCAACCCCCTGATTGGCCCTGCTCTGTGAGTGACAGGCGGCAGCGCCCCAACCCCCTGATTGGCCCTGCTCTGTGCGTAACAGGGGGCAGCGCCCCAACCCCCTGATTGGCCCTGCTCTGTGAGTGACAGGCGGCAGCGCCCCAACCCCCTGATTGGCCCTGCTCTGTGTGTGACAGGGGGTGGTGCCGCAACCTCCCCATCAACCCTGCCTTCAGTGTGACAGGGGGCGGTGCCCCAACCCCCCAATCGACCCTACCCTGAGCGTGACTGAGGCTGGCATTGTAACCTCCTGATCCGCCCTGCTCTGTGCATGACAGGGGGCGGTGCCCCAACTCCCCAATCGGCCCTGCTCTGAGCCCGACCAGAGACTGCACCTAGGGATTGGGCCTGCCCTCTGCCACCTGGGAGCAGGCCTAAGCCAGCAGGTCGTTATCTCCCGAAGGGTCCCAGACTGCGAGAGGGCACAAGCACGGCTGAGGGACACCCCCCCCCCCCCGGCCGAGTGCACAAATTTTTGTGCACCGGGCCTCTAGTATTATTATGAAAACCTATTAAGTAGCATCATAGGTACCATCTATAGTTTATACGTTAGATAGAGGAATCATAACTGGACATTTTTTTTCCAAGGATGACATTTCCAAATATGAGTATTTTATAGTGTACTTCAAAGTATAAGTACTTTACAGTAACGAATATAGGGAAGTAAATGATCCCTTATTGTGCACCTATTTGCTTTTCTCATGATTTTAGCCCAGGGAGACAGGATTGCCTTCTGTGCTTCACATAATTTTGAAATATTAATCTCTCAAACTTTTATTAGTGAAACAGAATTATAAAGAAAACATTTGAGTATTATCAATGAGGTCTCAGTTCTCTGAATATGTATCGTTCTAAGTTAGCTCCTTTGTGGTAAGATGATTGGAGACCATATGATAGAATGCCCAGTTCTTGGGAAGGAGAAATGAATATAATATACAGTCAAGGGAATTTAAAATAACATGAGATATGTCATTGTGGGGTCATGCATGTTGTGGCCATATGTTGTGGCCATAAATTAAATAGATGGCATGAACCCATGAAAACTAGTATTCACTATATATGGAGTGGTACCATCACATAGACATAACATTTGAAATATGCTCTCAGGCTATGGATTAAATAAGCAAACAAACAAACAAAAAAACCAACCAGAGATATTGCCATGTTGATATATTCTAGTCTATGACTTTTACAGGCTCCTGATAAATCTGATTTCCAAATGCCCATAAGTTGTAGAAAATACTATTTGTGTGTGTGTGCAAAATATCTTTAACTCAAAAGAATTCAGGACAAGTGGCAGAAGTAAGAACTATTAGTTTAGCAATTTTATTATGCAAATTGAAAAACCATTCATTGTAATATTCAAGCCTCTGTAGGCATTAGTGGTCTCTGCAAATGAAAAATAGGATATTTACATTTTTTAATTTGAACACACCAGAGTGGCAAAATCTGTGCTCATAACACTGATGAGTAAAATACAGTTTGGCATCAAATTGGTTTAAAAATATTTAAAAACATATCTAAGAAATAGGTCAGCAGAATTTTACTTTAAAAATTTTTTAAATTTCATTTAAAAAATTTTATTGAATTTATTGGGATGACACCCTATATAACAAAAGCCTTATATGTTAAGTGTCAGGTCGTCTGGCCAGCTGTTCAACCAATCAAAGCGTAATATGCTAATGGTATATAAGGCCACTCAACTGCTCACTATGACATGCACTGACCACCAGGGGGCTGACAATCAACCGGTCGACCAGGCGCTATGATGTGCACTGACCACAAGGGGGCAGACGCTCTGACTGGTAGGTTAGCTTGCTGCTAGAGTCTGGCCAATTGGGACTGAGCAAGATGGGCCTGACATGCCCTGGAGCCCTCCCGGGGTCCCTCCCCTGCTGGCCAACCTCCAGTGTCCTTCCCCAGCCCCGATCATGCATCAGTGGGGTCCCTCGGCCTGGCCTGTGACCTCTTGCAATCCAGGACCCCTGCAGGCCAGGCCGAGGGACCCCACTGGTGCATGAATTCTTGCACTGGATCTCTAGTTGGTTAATAAAATTATTAGGTTTCCAGTGTATAATTCTAAAACACATCATTCTAAAGCACACATATTACATATTCACCACCTGAAGCTCTGTCTCCTTTGCTCACCATTTACCTCCCTCCTTTACACTCTTCTGCCTCCCCCCAGCACACTTTCCCTCTGTGGTCTATGAGTTTTGTACTCTTTTGCTTTATCCCTTTACCTTTTTAGCCCAGCTCCTCAACCACCTTCCCTTCTGATAGCTGGCAATCTGTTCTCTGAATCTATGAGTGTGTTTCTATTTTGTTTGTTAGTTTATTTTGTTCATTAGTGGGCCCTTGACTTATGAGTGTCCCGACTAACGAGTTTTTTGAGATACCAACTGTCTCTCGGCTGATTTTTTGCATTGAGTTGATAGAGTAATTTGAGTTAACGAGCTCCTTAATGAGCTCCTTAACAAGCTTGGTCTCGGAAGGAATTAAACTCGTAAGTCAAGGCTCCACTGTATAAGTGAAATTATATGGCACTTGTTTTTGTCTGACTGGCTTATTCACTTAGCATAATACTCTCCAGGTCTATCCATGCTGTCACAAAAGGTAAGATTTCTTTTTCTTTTTTTTTTTTTTATATGGATGAGATGTATTCCATTGTTTAAATGTACCACTGTTTTTTTTTCTTATCTACTTATCTATTGATGGGGACTTGGGCAGTTCCCACATCTTAGCTATTGTCAATAATGCTGCGATGAACATAGGGGTGCACATATTTGAATCAATGTTTCAGGTTTCTTTGGATGTATTCCCAGAAATGGAATTGCCAGGTCATAAGGCAGTCCTATTTTTAATGTTTTGAAGTAACTCCATATTGTTTTCCACAGTGGCTGTGTTCCTACCAACAGTGCATGAAGGTTCCCTTTTCTCCACATCCTCACCAACATTTGTTTGTTGATTTATTGATGATAGTCATACTGACTGGTGTGAAGTGATATTCCACTGTAGTTTTAATTTGCATTTCTCTGATGATTACTGAGGTTAAGCATCTTTTCATATGTCTATTGTCATCTGTACGTCCTCTTTGAGAAGTGTCTATTCAGGCACTTTGCCCATTTTTTAATTGAAATGTGTGTGGTTGTTGTTTTTTGTTTGTTTGAGTGTTTTGTTTTGTTGTGTGTGTGTTTTTTGTGTGTGTGTGTGTGTGTGTGTGTGTGTGTGTGTGTTGAGTTTTTTAAGTTCTTTATAAATTTCGGATATCCACATCAGGTATTACAGGTGCATATGTTCTCCCATTCAGTGGTTTGTCTTTTAATTTTGTTCATGGTTTCCTTTACTGTGCAAAAACTTTTTAGTTTGATGTAGTCTCATTTGTTTATTTATTTATTTTTTTTCATTTCCTTCTTTTGCTCAAGGAGATATTGCTACGAGAAATGTCTGAGATTTTACTGCCTATGTTTTCTTCTGGGATTTTTATGGTTTCAAGTTTAACACTTAAGTCTTTAATCCATTTTGAGTTTATTCTTGTGTATGGTGTAAAAAGGTGTTCTAGTTCCATTTTTTTTGCACATATCTGTCAGATTTCCCCACACCATTTATTGAACAGACTATCTTTATCCCATTGTATGTTTTTGCCAGATATTAATTGACCATAGAGCAGTGGTTTATTTATGGGTTTTCTATTCTGTTCCATTGATCTATATGTCTTCCTGTTTTGATTATTATGTCTTTGTAGTATAGTTTGATATGAGGTAGCATGATACCTCCCACTTTGCTCTTCTTTCTCAAGATTGCTGAGGCTATTTTGGTATCTTTTGTGGTTCCATATGACATTTTGGGATATTTGGTCTAGTTCTGTGAAGTACGCCATTTGTATCTTGATAGGAATTGTTCGCATCTATGGACTGCTTTGGGTATTATGGACATTTTAGTGATGTTAATTCTTCCTATCCATGAATTCAGTATACATTTCCATTTATTTGCAACTTCTTCAATTTATTTCTACAGTGTTATGATTTTCTGAGTACTGGTCTTTTATATCATTGGTTAAATTTATACTTAGGTATTTTTTGATGCAATTGTAAGTGGAATTGTTTTCTTAGTTTCCCTTTCTGATACTTTAATATTGGTGTATAAAAATGCAACTGGCCCAGCCGGTGTGGCTTAGTGAGCATTGACCTATGAACCAGGAGGTCACAGTTTGATTCCTGGTCAGGGCCCATGCCCAGGTTGCAGGTTTGATCCCCAGTCAGGGGTGTGTAGGAGGTAGCTGATTGATGATTCTTTGTCATTATTGATGTTTCTATCTCTCTTTTCCTCTCTCTTCTTCTCTGAAATCAATAAAAATATATTTTAAAAAATGCAACTGGTTTCTGGGTACTTTATATCATGTTACTTTACTGAATTCATTTATCAGTTCTAGTAGTTTTTGTTGTTGTTAACCCTCACATGAGGATTTTTTTTTTCAGAGAGAGTGGAAGGAAGATAGAATGAGAGAGGGAGAGAGAGAGAGAGAGAGAGAGAGAGAGAGAGAGAGAGAGAGAGAGAGAGAGAGAGAAACATTGATGTGAGAAAGAAACAATAGGTTGCCTCCTGCATGTGCTCTGACCTGGGGTGGGGAGTGCACCTGCAACTCAAGTATGTGCCCTTGACTGGGAATCAAACCAGTGACCCATGCAGGCCAATGATCTAATCACTGAGAAATACCAGCCAGGGTAGTTCTAGTAGTTTTTTTAATGAAATTTTTAGGGTTCTTTGTATATGGTATCATGTCATCTATGAATAATGACAGTTTTACTTCTTCCTTTTCAATTTGGATGCCTTTGATTTCTTCTTCTTGTCTGATTGCTATTTCTTGGGCTTGCAGTACTATGTTAAATATGAGTGGTAAAAGTGGGCATTCCTGTCTTGTTCCAGATATTAATGGAAACACTTTTAGTTTCTGCCCATTGAGTATGATGTTGGTTGCAAGTTTGTCATATGTAGCCTTTTATTATATTGAGGTATATTCCCTCTATTCTCACTTTGCTAATAGGTTTTTATCATAAATGGGTGCTGGATCTTATCAAATGTTCTTTCCATTGATATAATCATGTGATTTTTATTCTTAATTTTGTTTTTATGGTGTATCATGTGTATTGATTTACAGATATTGTACTAACCTTGCATCCCTGGAATAAGCCCCATTTGGTCATGATGTATTATATTTTTAATGCATTGCTGGATCCAGTTTGCTAATATTTTGTTGAGGATTTCAGCATCTTTGGGTTTATCTTAATTAGGACCCTTTGTATTTCCTTGCCTTGTTTGTCTTTTTCCTTCACCAGGTTAGGGAAGTTTTCGGTAATTATTTCTTCAAACGGGTTCTTATTTCTTCAAATAGGCTCTCTTTTCCTGCTGGTACCCCTGTAATGTGGGTGTTGTTACACTTCATTTTGTCCCAAAGATCTTAAACTATCTTCATTTTTATATAATTCTTTCCCCCTTTTTCTCTTCTTGTGTGTTTTTTTGTTGCCTTATCTTCCAAATTACTGATTCAATCCTCTGCTTCACCCAACCTATTGTTTATTCTCTCTAGTGTATTCTTCATTTCTGACTGGTCCTTTTTTATGGTTTCTATGTCATTTTTCATGCTGGTATAGTTCTCACTAAGTTCCTTGTGCATTCTTATAACCATTTTTTAAAAATTCTATATCTGATAAATTGCTTGTCTCTTTTTTCATTTAGCTCTTTTTTTTTCTGGAGCTTTCTTCTGTTCTTTCATTTGGGGCATTTTTTTATCTCTCCATTTTGACTGGCTCTTTGTGTTTGTTGCTATGTATTAGGGAGATCTGCTGTGACTCTCAGTCTTGCTAGGGTGGTCTTATGTAGTAGGTGTCCTGTGGAACCCAGTGGCACAGTCTCTTTGATCACCTGAGCTGGGTGCTCCGGAATGTCTCTTATGAGGGTTATATGGGTCCTTCTATTGTTGTTGAATCTTGATGAAAGTAGAATTTTTTAAAACTATCTTTTATTAATTCAATATTTCACATAATGTGCAAAATCTTAAAATTTTTCAAAGAATTAAACACAGTCCTAGGCACTGAGGATACAAAGACTCAGGGGATGCTCACTGTAACTTAGAGGATCATTGGTAAGCATTCAATTATAATTTTAATGCAGTGTATTTGGTCCTTTGACAGCAATAAATAAAGGATAACCTTTTGGTGTATCCTGTAATTTACCATGTGGTTTATTGATGAAGGAATGCCCAGTAGGCAAGGCATGGATTTGAGAAGGATGATTTGGGAATCCTTGGTGTCCTACAGGGATCAGTGCCCGCCATCCCTCATTCTCTACCAGTGTCTTCTCAGCCTGCATGACCTGGAATTCAACTCTGTCTCTTTTGTCCTCTCTCAAGACTTTCTTTCTGAAATTACTCCTTGCTTTCTACCTGAAAGTTTCTGTAATTTCCTAGATCACCTGACTGGGGTAATACAGTATTCAAGGCGACGCTTAATAGCACAACAGCTAATCTATATTTTCGTGTTTTTTCCTTTGGCTAAAAAAAGAAAGGTAATTTCTTGGTGCCTCACACCTGCCAACCTCCTTTTGTTGCCAAGTTACTGACGCAGCCTTACCTATCTAACTTCTCCAGGACAGGATATCAGAAGAATCTATACTATTTGCAAAATCCACTGAGAAAGTGTCACTATTATTATAACTTGTGCCTGAAGTGATTCTCCTTCAGCCTCTGGCCTCTTTTGTCTTCCCCAGGTAATAGGGTTCTGGGCACAAGCTACAGAGTGTATTGTGATTCTATGTGAAAGCCAGGAGGAGGCATCCTCACACGGAATCTGCCACCCTCTGCACAATAAGGATTAATATATGTGCACCCTTGTTTTTTCCTGCTCACATTTGGTGATACCCACCTCCAAACTGACATTTTCTTTTGCCTGGCTCCATCCTTAAGGCAGACATAGCTTTTCTTCTCAAATTTTAAACCAGATGATCCCATTTCCAATATCAAAGTTCCTTTGGTGGAATTGACAGAGAACACAAAAGTGATAAACTAACACACACAACTGTAATTCGTTTTTAAATTCTATTTCCTAACCACTTTATTGGACCAAGAAAATTGTAAGTTCTTACAAGACAGGCACCATGTGTATATTTATGTGTGCCAGGGGGGGTCATTCTTGCTGGTTGGGTAGTGAACTTATAGATACCTGATAAGCCGATAAGCCTCAGCAGCACCAGGCTTTGAATTTATGGTCTATGGCTCTCTAGAAGGATTGGCAGGCAATATGGGCCACATATAGACGTCCTGTTTTACAAGGCTAGGCATAGCAGAGGCAGCTGTGATCACCAGTTCCTGTCACCGTTGCATCCAATAGTGACTACAGCTGGAGAGTTTATTTATTGTTTTATATTGCATATTTCTTGTGTCAGCATATGATTTGTTTCATCTGTACAACAGAAGGGAATTCCCTGCTATTTTGATTTAACTGTTTTAGTTGTTGTTTTTTACAATGCAGAATGTCTCAAAGCTTGACAATCAGGCTTTGTTTCAAATTATGCTTTTTGTTTACAAAGATACTAGAAGGATAACACCTAGGATAAGTTCTCAGTATCATGTATGCAAACAACATGATACGGAGTGGGGAAGCAGAGATACTATCTCAAGTCTTTTGCACTTAAGTAGCAAATATGACATTGTGTCAGGAAAATATAGTCATACCAGAAATTTTCAGATTTTGAATTACTTTAAAAATATCATTTAAATCAGTGGTTTCAGAGCAAAGCAGAGGGGCATGAACTCATAAAGACCTTGGTGTTATTGCAAGGAGTACGTGCAAAATTCTATATGCCCAGCAATTGTTTTCTTAGACTGAAGGAGTATTAGGTCTTACATTTATGTAAACTACAGTTTTTAAAATATAGATAATGGTCAACTATTGTCATGAACACTGCCTGTCAATTTGTTTTTATGTGGGGATCTGAAAATGTTTTGCTGTTAAGAAGGTCTTCGTTCTGAGAAAATTTGCAATTCCATCCCAAAGTAAAATATGTATACCTATCCTTATAGGTAATGAATGTAACAAAAATGAATCATTATTTATTTATTTTTATTTGCTAGAAATATCTTCTATTTGAAAATGTCAACTTTGAATACCACATCTACCCAACCCTTACTATTTCAAGTGACTAGTTACTGAAGAGCAATTTTATGCCTGGAGCTATAAAAACAGCTTTATACACATCATGTTATTTATGCCTCACAACAACCTCATGAAGCTTTATTTCTCCCTTTTACAGAGGAGGAAACTGAGACGTAGAGAGGTGTGACTTGACATAGGTGACACAGTCCCATTATGTGACAGACTGTACACCAGGCCATGCCAGAATCACTTAATACCCCTGCTGAATACAAGCAACCAGGAGAAAATCAACTTCCAAACAATGCTGGAGAGACAAGGATCAGGAATTCTGAATAATCTTTTATTAAACAGGAAGTTAAGTTATCAATAATAGGTCATTTTTTCCTAACTGCATATAGTATTTTTTGAAATAAATATTTATAATTCTTGATAGGTAGATTCTCAACATGTTAGTATATGTAAAATAGTTGTTTTATGATCACAGTTCTTGTTCAGGAGATCTTCCTACCAAAATACTTCAGTAAAAACCTGCAAACTACTCTGGGTGATTTTTAGAATGTCCTTCAACTATAATGATCAAAAATAATTTAGGATTGGCCCTGGCTGGGTAGCTCAGTTGGTTAGAGCATTATCTTGATATGCCAAGGTTATGGGTTCAATCCTCAGACAGGGCACATACAAGAATCAACCAATGAATGCATAGATAAGTGGAACAACAAATCCATGTCTCTCCTTCTCTCTCTCCCCCCTCTCTCCCTTCTCCTTCTTCTCTCTCTCTCTAAAACCAATCAATCAATAAAAAAGATATTCAACAAGAACAAAAAAAATAATTCAGGGTCAAGAGGATTTTAGATTTATTTTCTTTTTTTCCTTTTTACCACTCAAGTTATCTTTAGATGAGCAGTGGAAACATTGCATAGATTTCTGCCATCTCCAAACTAACCCGTTTTTATAGATTTTGCATTATTAGCATGACTGATATCTTTATTTGTAAAAATGGCATTCTATTGTCTACTTTTTAGGGAGTTGCCTAAATATAAAACTGGGTATATTTTAAAATGAGAAATTCCAGTGATATTTTTATAAAAGGTAGCTGTTATCACAAGAATAAATTGACTTTTAAATACCTCCCCTCCCTTTTGTAATAATTTTAGGTTTACAGAAAAGTTGCAAAGAGAGCTCCTAAATACCTGCACACCCAATTTCTATTACTTACTATTAACATCTTACTTTAGTGGTACATTTGTCACAACTAATAAACCAATATATTTCTTATTAACTAAAGGCCATATTGTATTCAGATTACCTTATTTTTCCCTAATGCTCCTTTTATGTTTTAGAATCCCATCCAGATCTCATTACATTTAGTTGTCATGTTTCCATTGGCTTCTCTTATCTGTGACAGTTTTCCAGATTTTGCTTCTTTTTGATGACCTTAACAGCTGGAGAGCAGTGGCTAGGTATTTTGTAAAATGTTCTTTAATTAGGATTTGTCTGTTGTTTTACTCATGATTAGACTGGAACTATGAGTTTTGGGGAAGGAAGTCCAAAGAGACAAAATAACACCTTCATCCCATCATATCAAGGGAATATTCTATTACCATCTTTCCTCACTGTTTTTAACTTTAATCTGCTATGGTGTTGTTGGTCAGGTTTCTCCACTGTAAAATTTCCCCCCCCCTCTGCTTTTCATACTTTTCTAAATGTAGACCAACACCAACTTTTAAATGTAAAAAATATAATTTTCAGAGGTTGCCTGTTTACTATAAAATTTATACAATTTTATTTACCAGAAACAAAAGTTTAATCTTTTAAGTGGATCAAGAAACAACATTAGCTAAAAGAGTCAATATTTTGATGAAGTATTCGAGGGCTTCAATAGGACATGCAGTGGTTATTGAAAAAATTAATTTATTTCCCATATTTTCCCAGAAATATTTGCATGTAGGAAAAATATGTGTTGTTTCACCAAACAAATCTCCTTTTGGGACAAGGGATTAAAAAACAGAATGATTTATGTTCTCCAATATGTAGGTGTTATACCAGAAGCAGAGCTATCAGCATGCTGCGCTGCCCTCTTCAGACTGAATAACTCTTTTTTGGTTTTTCTATTTTAAAAACTACAACAACAGCAAAGAGAAAATAACAGCAGGAAATATGTAACTAGGACAAAGGATATTATTAAAAATGTAAAAGGAGCCCAGTTGGTGTGGCTCAGTGGTTGAGTATTGACCTATGAACCAGGAGGTCATGGTTCAATTCCCAGACAGGGCACAGGCCTGAGTTTTGGGCTCAGTCCCCAGTAGGGGCCGCGTAGGAGGTAACTGATCAATGATTCTTTCTCATCATTGATGTTTCTGTCCCTCTCTGCTTCTCCCTTCCTCTCTCTGAAATCAATAAAAACATATTTTCCAAAAGTAACAAAGAAAAAAAAGTAAAAGGGAATAAAGATGAATCTAACACTTCATAAGAAACTCATTGCTATGGCAAGTGATTGTCCCTTCTTGCATGCCTAAAATAAAGGCTATATTTTCTAGCTTCCTTTGCTGTTGGTTATGCCTTTGTCTTCAACTTCTAACTAAAGTGATGTTACATCAAGTTATATGTGTCAGCATTTGGGTCTGTCTTTAAGAGATAGTGTATCTTCTTTTCTTCCTTCTTTTTTAGCCTTCCCTTTTCTCTGCTGACTTGAATGCAGATGTATATGGCAAAATATGGGAAGCCTCAAGCCCTGAAATAATTCTCCAAACTTTTACATGAGATAGAAATAAACTTTTATATTTTTAACGCCAGTCATTTCAAATTTTCTGCCACTTTTAGGTAAATTCAATTTTAATTAATGCAATAACTTTCTGAGGCCAAGCTCCTACTTTTAGAAAATCACTTTTATAGCTAAAGTTAATTGAATGTTTCCCCCCCCCCCCCCCCAGGCACTGGTCTACATTATTTACATGTATTAACTCATTTAAAATTTACAATAATTATGAAGCACATTCAACGTATTTTACAGATAAGCAAAGTGAAGTTCATAAACTAAATAAACTGTCTCAAAGATCAAAGAGTTTTTCAGTAGCAAAGCTAGGATTTGAATTTAGTTCATCTGGCTTCAGACCCACTACTCTTAAGAACTTGAAATCTTTGTACTCAATTCAAGACTTTTTTTTTTTTTCAGAATATCAGAATAAAAATAATTTTGTACTAAAGAAAAGTTTAAGATTTGGATACTCTCAATAAATAAAAAGGAAATATAGTATAAAGTTTAAGAACCTGGGTCCTAGAAACAGACCACTTAGATGTTAAGCTTGTTTAATTATGTGGAATCTTGATCAAATCTCTTAGCCTCGCTTCGCTTTGGTGCTTCACAAATTCTGTGAGAGATAACAATAGTACTGCATATCATTGTTATACTGAGGATTAAAAAAGGTAATTAATGTAAAGTGGTTAGCACTGTATCAGAACCAGTGCTAATTTTCAAAAAAATATATAAATTATTATGGTAATTCCTAAAAAAGCCACAAAAAGAAAAAGATCTACCACTAAATTTGTAAGTTTGATTATTTAAAAAAATTAATTTATATTATTTTACTTTTTCCTAGAATCCATTCCTAATTATATGATTCTGTTATTCCCCCTTTCCCTATTTGCTCTTTAGCAAGATACATATTTTATTCTTCAAATGGCAAATATTTACTTTGCTATGATCTTTTAAAAAGACAAATGAGTATGTTGCTTCCTACCTGGCAGTTTATGATAATGGCATAATAAGATATAACATATAGAAGGTGACAAGTGTCGGACATGAAGTAATTTGTAATTTGAAATACTGGAAATTGCAATTCAAAGATTTTATATAACTTTATTCTCTAAACATTTTATAGTGGCAGGTGTGCCCATGAGACTACAGCTGTGCCAATGTTAGGCAAAAGTTTATTAGTATATTTTCTTCAATTTTATTTTTTTGTATGCTTATTCATTTATATTTCTAAATTGAACATGACAATCTATTGATTGTCTGTTTGCATCTACTAGAATTGCTACAATCAAACCAAAAAGATTTAGGTAAAGTGCTCACAGTAGTCCAAAACCATAGTGACAATACACCTCACGCATGTTGAGTGCTTAATGTGATCCTGACACTGTTCTTGTGTTTCTCATACATCAAATTATTTAATTCTTCTCATTACCCTTGAGATAGAAATTATCCCTGTTTTATAGATAGGAAAACCAGAGGACAGGCCCTAGCTGGTTTGGCTCAGTGGATAGAAAGTCAGCCTGCAGACCAAAGGGTCCTGGGTTCGATTTCGGTCAAAGGCACATACCTCAGTTGCAGGCTCCTCCCCAGCCTATCCCCTGGTCCGGGCATGTGCAGAAGGCAATCAATTGATGTTTCTCTCACATTGATATTTCTCTCTGTCTTTCCCTGTCTCTTCCACTCTCTCTCTGAAAAATCAATGGGAAAATATCCTCAGGTGAGGATTAAAAAAACAAACACAACACAACAACAAAAACCAGAGGACAGGGGGTGAAAAATAGTTGATGGTCATCAGTGGCAACACTGGAATTTAAACCCAAGCAACTGGCTTCTAGAATCTGCCTTCAACCATTATGCTATATTGTTTTTCAATGTCTAAAATATAAGGCCCAAACAGATTTTTTAAAATAACTAAGACGCCCTAACCAGTTTGGCTCAGTGGATAGAGCATCGACCTGCGGACTGAAAGGTCCCAGGTTCGATTCCAGTCAAGGGCAGGTACCTTGGTTGCGGACATATCCCCAGTAGGGGGTGTGCAGGAGGCAGCTGATCGATGGTTCTTTCTCATAGATGTTTCTAGCTTTCTATCCCTCTCCCTTCCTCTCTGTAAAAAATAAATAAGATATATTAAAAAAAATAAAAAATAACTAAGAGAAGAATTTTGGAGTCAGAGTCTCTATAATTTGACTTTAATGCAGCAGAGATGATGTATTAAGCTCTTGTTTCAAAGAAAACATAAAATCGATAGGCAAACTTTACAGTGGTAAAAGTCCACATAAATGTTAACTAACCTCTGAAGATTATGTTCAGCAATATTTTAATTAGACATTTCATTAATTATTTGTAATATACTCTACCCTGTGTATCTTGTGCAACTCAACAGGAAAATTCCATCATGAAGGAGCTTTTACCTTCAAATCAGAAATATAATCAGAAGTCAACGAATCATTCTCATCCATCCAATGTCATCAATCCTTCAGAGTAAAAATAGGTTGAGTCTATTTCTCTTTGAAATGGTAATCTAAACACAGAGATTTCATGCTAGGTATTTTCTCCAACCATCCTCAAAATGTAAATGTCCTAGAAGTCTGAGCTGCAGATGACCTCACAAGAGAACTCAGGAAATAAAGTCTATATCAAGCTATTTCTGGAATTATAAACTGCATGCATCAGCACCCAACCACAGAGCATTAGTATTCAAAATTAATCATGCAATATGATTATTAGTATTTAAAAATACTCTGATCTCTATTGTTAGCCTTTAAAATATAATGTTATTTTAGTGAAGCAGGTGAGTAGCACAATGTAGATAGAAGACATGTATTGGGGATTAAAATCAAAAGTACAGTCTTTGGTTAAGGTGAATAATTTTGAGCATTCTAGTTGCTTTCTTAGCAAAAATTTCATCTTCCTAATAGTCTTTACCTAGGAATGATTGGAAATTCAAAAAACCAAAAATGGAATTGTGACAAAAAAACCTTTAGAATCTTTTATTGCATTAATGAGAGTATGCATAAGTGTAGAGCTCATGCCACTGCTATCAATTATTCAGTGGTTCAATCATTATTTTTGAATTATGCGGAAGTACATAACAATTCTTGGGCTGAAGAGGTTGCAAAGATTAATGAAACATAGTCTATACTTCAGGACTCAGTTTCTTTTTTTTAAAAAAAAATACATTTTATTGATTTTTTACAGAGAGGAAGGGAGAGGGATAGAGAGTTAGAAACATTGATAAGAGAGAAACATCGATCAGCTGCCTCCTGCACACTCCCTACTGGGGATGTGCCCGCAACCAAGGTACATGCCCTTGACCAGAATTGAACCTGGGACCCTTCAGTTCGCTGGCCGACGCTCTATCCACTGACCTAAACTGGTTAGGGCCAGGACTCAGTTTCTTAATAATATGGGGGTTGTTATAGTGAAAAGACTTTCCTAATTCCAGCATTTTACATGCTGGGTTATAATAATCTATTTATGTTTCTCTTATAAAATATCCACAAAATTGTATTTTCTTCCTTTCTGCATCCCTAACAACAAACTCTCAGCTTAGCACAAAGGAAATGAGGATTTGGTTTGCCAAAGGAAACAGACACAGGGACTATGAGGGTAGACAGCCTTTTCAGAGAACAATAACTGCCCTATATGTCTGGAAATCATATAGCAGACACCCGGGAAGGTGAGTTCAACAGAAGCCACCTTGATAATATCCAAGTAAAATAATTTAATACAATTCTAATATTTATTTATTTATTTATGATTTTTAAATCCTCACGCTAGGATAAAGGAAGAGCGGGAGGAAGAGAGGGAGGAAAAGAAATTTTGATGTGACACATTGATTGTTTGCATCCTGCATGTGCCCCCACGGGGGTCCTGGATTGAACCTGCAACCCATGTATGTGCCCTTGACTTGACTGGGAATTGAAACCATGACCCTTTGGTGCATGGGCTGACACTCTAACCACTGAGCAGCTCCATCCAGGACCTAAGTATTTAAAAGATTAATTTTGGGTATCACAGAATATTTTTCTCACAGAAGATGCCATTTGTGTTATAAAAATAACCACGGGTTTGTGAGAAACAAACAACATTCTTGGTTTTAGTCCCCAGATCTAAGAACACATCTTTTCCTCCTGTTACAGTGAAGAAAGGGGCCCACCTTCTGAGATCAGCTGTAACCGGGGCCTGGTTTTCTTTTTATACGTTGTATCCGTCCGCAGCACGCTCTTTTTGTCTGAATCTGTCTTTCCACATGTACCTTCTTAGGAAGTTTACACATGCTTAAATTTCTCCCATTCTAAAAAAAAAAAAAAAAAAAAAAATGCCCCCTTGACTTCCTTTCATAACAACTGCTTAAGGAGTATTTTAAAACGTGTTTTCTTCATTTCCCCCCACTTCCCACTCACTTTCCAACTCATTCTATTTTAGACCCTTAGTCTTCCACTCAAAGTGTTTTCATTAAAATCACCAGTGTTTTCTGTCACCGAAAATGATACTTCTTAGATATTGCATGTCCTATAAGCATCATTTTATCCTATTTCTCCTTCCTTTAAAAGCTCTACTTATGGTAAGTGTCATTTTTGTTTCTATTTCTTCTCCTTCTTTACTCTCCTGTTAGGTTCTCTGTGAAACCATTTTCTTATTCTTGCACACTCTTCCATAGCAATCCCATTAATTCCAAAGGCTGCCATGATATCTCCACGCCAACAACTCCCACATTGCTATTTTTAGGCCAGATCCCTTTCCTGGGCTTCAGATTTCCATATTTGAGTGCTTACTTGATATTTCCACTTACATATTATCTCAACAGCTTCATCTAACTGTTTAAACTAGAAATCTATGAATCACACTTAACTCCACAGCTTCTTACTCCCACTTCTAATAAAAACTAAAAGCTGTTTTCTAAAAAAAAAGATTTCGAGCACTTTATTGTGTTTTGTCTTTTTCTTATATTTTAATTTTTTATTGTGGTAAAATAAATGTAACCTAAAATTTGCGATTTTAGCAATTTTTAAGTGAACAGTGCAGTGGCATTAAGAGCATTCACATTGTTGAATGTGTTTAGGAAAAAGGATGAATGCATGAAGCAAGTACTTTCTAGCTTTATTTCCCACTGTTCTCCTTTTGCTTAACGTGCTTCATTGTTCCACTTAAAAATTATTTAAGCTTCCGAATGGCTTTGCTTGCTTATAGCTTTTGCACCTGCTATTCCATCTCTTGGGATTCTCTTGCTTTGACATCTTCCTTCATGCCTATCTGAGTCATACAATGGGATAGCTGAGAAGATCTAGATTGACCAATGTAGGCTATCCCCTCTTGTTGCCTGGTCCCATACTACTGTGCAAATCTTGATTTTATTACTCAGTGCTCTTACAACTACAAGATCAATATTTTTTCATGAGATTTAGATCTATCAGAAGATAATGTCTAGCACATTTCTGAGACTTAATAAATATTTGTTGAGTGTGTGAACATTTCAGATATTCATTGATTGTGTTCTATGTTCCAAGCACTGTATTCTGTGCTAGCAACACAGGAATGAGCCAAAACAAAGCCATTATTCTCTTGGAGATGCAATGCTAGTAAGATGAGATTGATAATAAAACAACATGAGTAAATTTATATCAGTTTATAATAATGCTAAGAATGAAATTAAAGCATGGATGGGGAGAGTAACTGGCATGCTATTTTAAATAAAGTCTTTTTGATAAGATTGCTTGACCAGATACCTGAATGAAATGAGATGCCATGGTGGGTATCCAAGAGAAGAGTAATTCAGAAAGAGGGATTTCCAAGTGGCATGAAGCAGTGTGTGCTTGGTCTAGTCAAGTAGGAAGGCTAATGTACATTGAGTAGGGCTACTCAGAGAGTGAAAAGAGCAGAGCAGGTGACAGGTCATGTCGGCTCTTTAAGACCATGGTTAGCACTTGGAGGGAAATAGTAAGCTACTGCAGGTTGTGAGCACAAAGGGGACTTACTATGATTTACTTTTTAAAAAGAAGCCTCTGCTGATTTGCAAAGAGTAGGCTACAGGAGTTAGTATGGACAGGGAACCCATACAACTTAACAAAAGGAAGCTAACCCAATCAAAAAATGAGCAATGGACTTAAATAGATTCTTTTCGAAAGAGGACATAAGGAAGGCCAAGAAGCATATGAAAACGTGCTCAAAGTCACTAATCATCTGAGACATGCAAATCAAAATGACAATGAGGCTCCATCTCACAACTGCTAGAATGGCTGTTGTCAACAAATCAACAAATGACAAGTGCTGGAGAGGATGTGGAGAAAAAGGAACACTCGTGCACTGCTGGTGGGAATGCAGACTGGTGCAGCCACTGTGGAGAACAGTATGGAGTTTCCTCAAAAAAACTAAAAATGGAACTCCCATCTGACCCAGTGATCCCACTTCTAGGAATATATCCCAAGAAACTAGAAACATCAATCAAAAAGGATATATGCACCCCTATGTTCATAGCAGCACAATTTACAATATCTAAGGTTTGGAAACAGCCTAAGTGCCCATCAGCATATGAGTGGATTAGAAAACTGTGGTACATCTACACAATGGTATACTACGCTGCTGTAAAAAGGAACACTTAAACGTTTGCAAGAGCATGGATGGACCTGGAGAGCATTATGCTAAGCAAAATAAGTCAGCAAAGAAAGATAAATATCACATGATCTCACTCATTTGTGGAATATAAAGAACAACATAATTTGATGAACAAAAACAGATCCAGAGATAGAGAAGCATTGATCAGACCATCAAACCTCAGAGGGAAGGTAGGGGAGGGAGGAAATAAGGGGGAGAGATCAACCAAAGGACTTGTATGCATGCATATAAGCCTGATCAATGGACACAGACACCAGGGGGGTGAGAGCATGTACAGGAGAGTGTGTTGGAGAGAAAGAAAATAAAGCAGCTTCTCTTTGTTGAGACTGCTGTTACACAAAGGGCCTAAGAAATATATGTTATTTTTCTATAAATGATTAAGTTCATGCTTTATTTTTCAAAAGCAAACCTAGTATAAATTACAAATTTAATGTCCTGTGTCCTTATTAGTTACACTGCCAATGATAATAGAACTAATATGTTATATTTTTATTTTGCTAAGTTTGTAGAATTTTTCCCATGCCTCATTTGAATCTACCAAAAACTTTATAACACAAGCTGCATTTTGATGGGACAAAAAAAATCATAAAAGTTATTAAATGCTTACTTTATGTTGGCATGTTCCGGGTACTTGCAAATATATTTCCTTTAATTGTTAAAACAATCCAGGAGAGTCAATTTACCCTGCAAAGAAAAACATAGCCACCTAGGAATCATGGCCACTTTTCGGCCTACAGAAACGGGTGGCATCCAGGGCTCTAATGCAATTTTTCCTGGTGTAACCTGGTCCCAGTTTGATTCAATGTCAGATAAAGGAAGCGAGGCAAGCCAAACGTCTTGTCTGAGACAACCAACTTTTTTATTATAGACCTATCATCAGTGCTCTCTCTTCTGTAATCCATGCCAATGTCAACTACTCTAGGTCCTGAATTCTCATGAGACATTGGATTCCATTTAAAGACAGGATTTTACCTTTCTGCCCTTTTAGATCAGAATAATGTAGAAAATGAAAAGAAGGATTTTATTTTGATATCTCTCACATCAATGGTCATGACAAGGAAAATAGAGAAATGACATATCCATTTACCTAAGCCACTATATTCAGTTCCAAAAGTCAGGAAGAAGAGCTTACGAGCAAGATAGTCATGTCGAGTTGAACGGTGACTCCAGTCTGATAGAAACTCACAGATAAGTGTTTAACAACTGCTCTTATGGGGAGCAAGAGAGCAATTCAAAAGAAATTTTCAACCAAAAGTGGAATATTTCCTTTTTTATATTTCCCTGGTGAGAAGCTATCTTGCCTATGAGAATGATTCTGAAAACAAAAACTTGAGAGAATAAAGCTAACAAGTAGTAAAATGTTAAAAGTGACAACTTAAAAATCAGTGTGAAAGTTTGTGCTGAAAGTACATGGAACCCTATTATTAAATTCTGAGGAGAGTCAGGTGGAGCAGGAGGAGGAGGCAAAGGGTGATCCCCCAACTAGTAAGTAGCTGGCCTTTCTGTCCTTATTTTGCTGTGTTTAACCTAGAAGTCTGAGTTGTGATATGTTTCCTAGCCTGACATTTGGTTTAATAATTTGGATCGTGAAAACCCATGTCTGACCTCCGAGTCCTTGGTTTTCACTCGGATTATGAGTTCCATTATCTTTGCTATGGACCACTTGGTTTTTGCTTATTTCGCTTCCCCAGTTTCCAGTTTGCCTGACTTGTGACTACTTACTTATTGCCTTCTCTACTTGATGTCTATGCTTCTGTAGCTCATCCTGAGTGTCCTCTGACTCTGATGAACTCAAAATAGTGGCTGTAGAAAGAGCTGCTATATTCACTGAGAATGAAGATTAGTCTGCATAAGAGGTCAAGAGTCATTTGAATGTGTTTCCCAGTCCATTTTACAATCAGAAGGTCCTAGCAATAGTTCTCTGAGTCCAAAAGCCGAGATGCATCCCTGTTATCTTGGATTAGGCTTTTTCTTTCTTTTTTCTTTTTTCAAAAATATATTTATTTTATTGATTTTTTACAGAGAGGAAGGGAGGGGGATAGAGAGTTAGAAACATCAATGAGAGAGAAACATCCGTCAGCTTCCTCCTGCACACTCCCTACTGGGGATGTGCCTGCAACCAAGGTACATGCCCTTGACCAGAATCCAACCTGGGACACTTCAGTCCACAGGCCAACACTCTATCCACTGAGCCAAATCTGTTAGGGCTAGGCTTTTTCTTTAATGGAGGGGAAATCCTCTGACTCCATAATGTTATCCTTAAGGAAAAAGAAGCTATTGCTATTTGCAAAGCTATCAGCTCTCCTACAGAATGCATTGCTTTATTCATTGAATCAATAAATATTTCTTTAACGAGCAGCACACAATGGTAAAAACTGCAAGGGAACTAAAGCAAGTTAAGGCTCATACCTAACACCCTGATCTGACTAGTGCTGGACACCTGGACCCAGAGGTCATCTTTGAATCTTGAGAGCTGTACTTGGGTATGTTAGTGGCAACTCTCCTGGGCCCCACATAAAACATAGCATCTAATATAATGGCCTCTATGTGTTTTGTCCTGTGACATTATTCAGTCTGTGTCCACTTAGGATAGATAATAGTTACATATACTTTCATCTTGTAAATTTTTAAAACTCACACATTGTTAAATAATGCTCTAATTTGACTAACCAATATCAAAAGGACTTGATGAATCTGTATAGATTGATATTTGAAAAATTTTTTTTCAGAATAAACCCAAAATGTAATAGCTTATCATATGAGAATGGGAAAACATTTTTATGAAGGTTTTTGCACTGTAATAGAGACGAGTGTGTATATGTATATGATGATTTCCTATCATCCTATTTTTGTGAGTCCAAACGAGCTAAGATTGCTTTAATATCGGTATTTGAATCTGTTATATTCTGTAAAAAAACAATATTGTAATTTTTACTGTCTGTAATTTTTAACATTCCAACTGATTAAATTGGCACCTGAACCCCTTTCATGATGCTTCCGTTAATTATACATCCTTCTTTTCATTTATTTTACAAAACTTCCCATAAGAAATATTTCCAGACCATTTTAGGACCATAAGATTCATTTCCGGAAGCAAATAAAGCCCCAGATTCTGGGTGGAGGTTATTGATCTTAAGTTAAACTCTTCCCACAAATGAGGATCCTCCCATTTATATCAGGTCATTTCTTTTGAGATTAGATACATAGAATAGTGCTCTCTGTCTCAGCATCTGAGAAAGTCATTCAGGGTTTAGTACCAGCGGTGTCACTTTCTGGTTGTGTGATTTCTCACAAGTCAGGTATTCCCTCAATCCTCACCATTCTTATCTGTTAAATTAGGATAATAATATTCCATAACTCATAGGGTTATTCTGAGGATGACACGTGATCATACTTATAAAGCACCTACTAGGGATCAAACAGTTTTCTTTTTCCGTTTGACTCCGTTAGGGTAGGGGTCCTCAAACTTTTTAAACAGGGGGCCAGTTCACTGTCCCTCAGACCGTTGGAGGGCCGGACTATAGTTTAAAAAAAAAACTATGAACAAATTCCTATGCACACTGCACATATCTTATTTTGAAGTAAAAAAGCCAAAATGGGAACAAATACAATATTTGTATTTGCATGTGGCTCCCGGGCCCTAGTTTGAGGACCCCTGCATTAGGGAATGCTCAGGTAGAAAGGAGAAAATAATTACACACAGGTTTGTCTTTAAGAATCCATGAGAGACATCTAATTTTAACAAAACAAAGGAGGAAGAGAGTACATGTGTATGTTGGGGGTGTGGTTTGTGGGACAGGGAGATGCTGGGTAATAAGGAATTTTCACCTTGCTAAACTCAGTTCAGTGAAATATATTTAACTAAGTGTACCAAAATCTCAAGGAGAATATGGAATGCAATGCACAATTTAAATAACCCAAGGAGGGTCATGGATGGTGTGGTGATAGTGGCAAGTCTTGGCTGACCATGTAGCCAAAACATTCGTGGTGCTAAGAACTAAACTCAGGGAACCTGAACCTCAATTCAGAGCCACTTCAGCTTTTGTATACGCCTCCGGAATGATATTCCTTGCCTTTTATTTGTTTGCATGTTTTGTTTTGTTTTAAGTTAATGCAGTGGTTTGATGACATGAACTCTAGATCGCAAGCTCTTCTATAATGTAGAACTGTTCTGGATCAGTTTAGCCCAAACTTGAGTTTACTTCTGACCAAACAATAGTAACATTCCCAGGATAAGCAATTCAGGTTCCTGAAATGTGTTTCCCTTATAACAATGACAAATTTCAAAGCATTTCTGTAGCAATCTTGTCCTATTTTCTTGTTCACTTACTGAAGTATAAGAGATGACAAGCTTCCTCCGACAGGGTTTTAATTAGTTTCCATATGTGATATGTTTATACCATGTGGTCCTGAAATTTTCCTTTTTTTTTATGAGAAAAAAGGCCACTTAAACTGCTTTAATTATTTACCTGCATCAGTTCTTATAGTCCTCAGACAGATGGCTTTCACACTTTCTTGCTTGCTTATGCTTCTGATTTTTAAAAAGCTTTGTTCTTTTTTATTTTTTTTTAATTTTTTTCTTTTTTATCCTCACCCAAGGATATTTTTCCATTGATTTTTAGAGAGAGTGAAAGAGAGAGAGAAACATACATGTGAGAGAAACACATCGATTGGTTGCCTCCTGCACAAGCCCCAACCAGGGCCCTGGCGGGGGAGGAGCCTGCAACCAAGGTACATGGCCCGATCAGAATCGAACCCAGGACCCTTGGGTCCACAGGCCGACGCTCTATCCACTGAACCAAACCGACCAGGGCTAAAAAAGTTTTGTTCTTATCCCAGCAATTCAGATGGACTGGTTTACTTTCTGAGCAATTGATTAAAGAAAAAGTAAAAGTAAAAGATTGTAGGTCAACTAGAACAGTGGTTCTCAACCTTGGCTGCACATTAGAATCACCTAGGAATCTTTTTAAAATCCTGATTTCTGGGCCTCATCCTCCAGAAATTTGGTTTCTTTCTTATGGTGTGAGGCTACAACATTAGTAACAAAGAAACAGAATTTCCGGAGGATGAGGCCCAGAAATCAGGACTTTAAAAAGATTCCCAAGTGATTCTAATGTGCAGCCAAGCTTGAGAACCACTGAACTGGAAGGATTTTTTGCAGTTAAACTCAATTGCAGGCAATGACTAAAATGAATTTAAATTTCCTTTCCTAAAGGGTGAAGAATGCTGCCCTCTGATTTCTGACAGGACAGTGCTTATAGGACTTTTTCAATACGGACAAGATGTGGGGGCGTGGGGGTGCGGAGGGTGCTGTGGGAGCCAGTGGCAGAGAAGGAGGTTGCTGCTTGGTTTGAGCGCCGCGTGGTTTCCATGGCTGCACTAAGCCAATAGCCAGCTTTGGTAAGGGTAAATCATTTTGTACAGGCAGATGAGGCACTTATCTCAGACGTGATTTATTTCAAATACAGATAAATCTTTCCATCCTTGTAGCTGAGGGTGCCAACTATACTGTCGCATGGGAATTAAGCAGAGATATGTGCCTTCTCTGTCCCTTCCCCTTTCTCTCACCCTGGCTAGTCTTACGCCTGGCAGAGAGCAGTAAACGGGTGGGGGGGAAGGCAAGTCTCCCAGCTCTGACTATTCCTTCTGCTTTCAGAGGTTCCCCTAACCCTCTTTGCCAGCCTGGAATCCCCTTTCCCACATTTCTGTGTGACATTCACCTTCTTCAAGAAGCTTCTATCCAAGCTCATCATTTACCTTAGTTACTCCCCCCCCAAAAAAGAATTTTGTTTGAGATTTACAACATGAGCATTTATTCTTATTCACATATTTTTATTTGAACTCTCATTTTTAATATAATGTAAGTCCCATGTCCTTAACTAGATTTTAAAATCCTTCAAAGACCGGATAGACAGATGCTCCTTTCATGCTGCGTAAACGCATGCCTGATGCTCACTCCGGAGGCTTTGCGAGTCCCCTCCTCCTGCCTCCCAGCCTCTCTCTGGGTCGAATGGGTTCCCCGGTTCTTTCCTCTTGATTTTCCTGCTTCAACCTGTTTCTTTCGTTTTGGGAGGTGTGGTCATTGAGCCTCATCTGCTACTTCCTCATTATTTATTACTCCACTTATTTATCTATAAATAATATTATATCTTATGCACTGTAACAACTGTCCCAAATATTCACTAGGCTTCTCAGTCTCCACCTTATAACCTGCTTCTCCTTTAGCAAATGGCTTTGCCTCCTATTATATTACAACATTTGTGGCCCTTCGCCTCCTTTCTGCCCTCCCCTGATTTTCTCTGTATTTTCCCATCTGTCTCCTCTGGATCTCCTGCCCCTGAAAGTGTATCCTTTCCCCCTCCCAGTGCTGCTGCTGTTTCAGAAACAACGATGTATGGGTTACCACAACTTTGATCTCAATTGCCCCGCCTTTAGAACATGTTCAGACCTGTCTCTGACACAGAGAAATTTCCCAAGATGCATTTTTGAATGAACAAATGATTGGTCTTTTCTACTTTAAAAATCCAACTGATGGGATGTGTCTTAACTATATGAACATTATATGGAGGGCATACTTGTTTATCTCACTAACATTAAATAGGCTGGGAGCAAGGTAATTATGCACTGAACCAGGGGGAAAAAGGCAATAACCTTGGCTTTTATTTCACAGGTTAGAATCCATGGTCATATGGCAACATCACTGCAACAGTTATGGGAAAACTCTCTAGCTGTTCATCTACTCCCAGCTCTATGTCATGGAAGAGAGCAGCACAAGGAAAATCACTTCACTGGTTAAGTCATCTAAGCCTAGAGTTTGCTTGACAGTTTTTTGGGTTTTGGGGTTTTTTTTAGTAATAGGCTCTATTTCTTTAAAAAATATTAAAGTCTTCTCCCACCTGCATGCACAGTTTAGGAATCAGAAATGGGAAACAGCCACGAAATACTGGATACCCTTTCATGAAGTTTCATTGTCCGAGATATGGATCCATTCTTTCTTTTTATTATTAAATTCATTGGGGTGACATTGGTCAACATGAACATATAGGTTTCAGGTGTAGGTTTCTACGTTACAAGATTGATACATTATTCTTGACTTCCTTGCTAGCTCCAAATGCCAATTTTTGTCCCTCCAGCCAGTAAGGCTGATACAGTTTTTGTATGTTGCTCTCTGGCTGGTTTTTATGCCTCATGAATAGAAGTAGCAAAGGATCTTAAGTGAAAAAAATAGTATGTCAAGCAGAGGACTTGCCATAGAACATTTACTTTCTCTTGGGAATATTTTTGTTTTGTTTTGTTTTTAGTAGAAAGCTTAGTCCAAGATAAATTACTCTTGTATAGCTGCAAGCAAAAACCCCAATAGAGGATTTTAAGCAGAATAGTAGAATTACATGACTTGAGTTACTTTTTATTTTGTTGTTTAATTTTTTATATTTTTTGCTGTTTTATTTTTTAAAATTTATCTTTATTGTTGAAAGTATTACAGATGACCCCTTCCACTTCTCTCCTACCTCCTTCCCTAGGCCTTCACTACACTATTGTCTGTCCATGGGTTACGCACACATGCAAGTTCTTTGATTAATCTCTTCCTGCTGCCTATCCCCACCTCTGAAATTCATCAGTTTCTGGATCTATTTTGTTCATTAGATTCCACATGTAAATGAGGTCATGTAATACTGTTTTTCTCTGGCTGGCTTATTTCACTTAGCATGATACTCTCCAGGTCCCTCCATGCTGTCTCAAAGGGTAAGAGACCCTTATTTTTTTTTTTTTATTGATGCATAGTATTCCATTGTGTAAATGTACCATAGCTTTTTTTTACCCACTCATATGCTGATGGGCACTTGCGCTATTTCCAGATCTTAGCTATTGTAAATTATGCTGCTACATACATAGGGGTACATACGTTCTTTCTGATTGGTGTTTCAGTATTCTTCGAATATATTCCTAGAAGTGGGATCACTGGTACAAATGGCAGTTCCATTCTTAATTTTTTGAGGAAACTCCATACTGCTTTCCGCTCTGGCTGTGCCAGCCTGCATTCCCACCAGCAGTGCACCAGGTTTCCCTTCTTTGAGTTACATTTTAGAATCGACTATGTGGAAAGGGTAAAACTGGGAAGAGGAATTAGGAGAACTATTGAAATAGTCCAAGTGAGAGATGAGCATTATGAAAACATCAATAGCTCATTCTATCCCCTGTGTGTGGGGTCATTCTGGAATGTAAGACTGAAGAGCCATGGCCATTGACTTTAAATCTCATCTTACTGTGGTCTCAGTTTAACTTTTTTCTGGATATCACATATAAGTTGGTATAATGAACATTAAATGATCCTACAGCACCACTCTAAATATGTAGAATATAAGCATTTAATCAACCTTCTCCCTCCTATATAATTTCATTTCCATAAATGAGTATATGGATATTTACTTTTAAGTATTAGTGATGTAAACAAACAAGATAAAATGTTAACTATGATTTGCTTCATCCTCAAAACTATTTTCTTTCTTGTTCAAAAGATGTTGTGACTGACTTACTTATATAAAGTAAAGTGAATAAATTCTTCTTTTAACTATCAACCCACTTATTATTAATGAGATAAACAAGTATGCTCCTTCATATAACATTCACATACTTGGATATCAGAGTAATAGGATTGATTAAATTATAGCATAACTATTTAAATCATCCAGAATTCTTTTTTTTTTTAAATATATTTTATTGATTTTTTACAGAGAGGAAGGGAGAGAGATAGAGATTAGAAACATCGATGAGAGAGAAACATCGATCAGCCGCCTCCTGCACATCTCCCACTGGGGATATGCCCGCAACCCAGGTACATGCCCTTGACCGGAATCGAACCTGGGACCTTTCAGTCCGCAGGCCGACGCTCTATCCACTGAGCCAAACCGGTTTCGGCCAGAATTCTTAAACTATGGGTATAAATAATATTTTCCTTAAACATTTTAGCTCTCCAAAATGCATTACTGCATAGTGGTTGAGTATGTGTGCCCTGACATAAAATTACTGAGCACAAAGCTGATCTGTGCTCTGTGCTAGTGGTATTGACCTGGGCTTATCCAAGTATTTGATAAGATGACTGTAAAGCTTAAGTAAGATAATCATGGAACAATCTCAGGACCATGCTTGAGTCTCAATAAATCATTCCTAATTATAAGTTAAATGCCAAGGACGTCATTATATTTGGAAGAAAATTTAAGGGATCTGTAAAATAATATCTATTTATTATTACTCCTTTGAAATTTAAACATTCTGCACTCTATCTTCCAGCTACCTCATCATGGATAAAAAATCTAAGATGATATAAGGAGAATATTCATAAATTCCTTAAGTATATAATAATAATAATAATAATAATAATAATTTGAATAGACAAAAACTGACAACTAAAACAAAGAATGTAAAAGTTCATCTTTTTTCTCCTTGCTTCTGTAGTGTTATAGAAACAGCAATTTAAGAAACATATTTCACTTCTTTTCTTTTAGGAAATTGAAATAGACAAATTGTTAAATATAAATTTCCTCAAATTATTTACAGTAGTCAAGTGATTGGATGCTTCAAAATCTGGCTCAGTTGCAGTTGAATTGCTAATATGCCAAAGTAAGTTCTGAATAAGTAAATTGTTTTATTATCAGCAAAATGACCCCCCCAAACCTGCATCCGAGCTCCTGGTATAAGACAATGGCAGTAGGAATTGCTAAGACTAGTCTCTCATGGGTGATTAATGCAGAGCATTGAAGAAAAATGTATTATTAATGGGTTATACTTAGTACATAAGATTTAGTCAGCAAGTGAAAGCAGTTTTTGTTAAACAATAAGTGTTGACTCAGTGAAACAATTTTTTCTAAATTTTCCAAGGGAGTTTCATTGATAGAAAAAAATTTTATGTCAGGTAAGCCCTGCTGTCTTCTATCCTCTCATTTTCTATGATTTATTTAAAAATGCTTCGAGCACTTTTTATGAAAGAGACAAAGATAAGTAGGCATTCCCCTTATTGTCTTGATGTGAGGTAGAATATTATAGCTAAGAAGAGAGGTACAAATATAAAATGTGGTACTTGTAATAAACAGAAGTCCACTCTGACAAGGGAATTACAGTAAGCCTACAAAATAACAATGTCCCTTGATCTGTATCCTAATAAACTGGTTGCACCTTTGGGGACACGGAACAGATTTTGTAATGAAGCAAAAGTACCAAATTAGACATGAACCAAAGAAAGGTCCTTGGTAAGAAACAAAAAATAGGTAAAAATGTATATAAGTTTAGAAAAGTTAGGTTGAGGCCAGATTGTTAAGTAATATAAAGTCTAATTTTTATTCCTGGGGGTAATTGGGGACCACTGCAAGTTCTTGAGATGACACGTCTTGTGTTGTGCATGAAAAGATTATCTCTATACAAGTACTGCATTAGAATAATGGAAGAGTAAAAATATTTGAAGTGGAGAGACCCATTCGGAGCTCATTAAAATAGACTAGATAAACTGATGTTAGGGCCTCTAGTTGAACAGCAATAGAACCAAGATAAACCAGTTTCTGTTTCTACTTAAATTATCCTCCTATATTATTGGCTCTATATAGTTTAAATTCAAATTTGATTTATTAAAAGTAAAAGTGGAAGTAAAGCTATAAATATTGTCTAAGCTATAAATATTGTCTCTATCTACTCTCTCTCTCTCTCTCTCTCTCTCTCTCTATATATATATATATATATATATATACATATATACATATATATGTATATACACACACATATATATATACATATATGATATATCTTTTTTAAGAAATTCAAAAACATATTTTGTCCATGATTTCTAATTCCAGTAGCTGAATCCCAAAATTGGAGGTGAGAGAGATGCATTAGTCCAGCTGATGAGGTGTCCATGCCAGGCAAGTTGGTGATTGTGTTCCCTCGGTAGCAGAGTCTGAGAAAAAGGTTTACATTCAGGAAATTGAATGGGGATTGCCCTTCGTTTATCACCTTTGAGGGGCTGAGTGGACTGAGGGAAAATTTGAGCTAGAAAATAATTGTAACAAAAGCTTCAACCAATCTTTCAAGAAACTCAAGTTAACACTTAGGGTTCTCCTGGATCAGGGGAGTTAACCTTTGTACCACCATATATAATATTTAAGAAATAATCCTCAGAGTGGGGCTTGTCAGTGGGTCAGCTACCAGTACTCTGGACAGTGGAAGAAATGAGTGCTTCAGTCCTGAGAATACTGGTGTGATTATCCAGGAAATCTATATATATAAAAGGCTAATATGCTAAGTGTCCTTCCAAGTTGTCGCTATGATGTTCACTGACCACCAGGGGGCAGATGCTCAACACAGGAGCTGCTGAGCTTCAGTGACTTGGCAGTGGCGGTTCTCAGGTGATGCACTCTGAAACCAGAGAGGGAGGAGCCAGATTCCTTGTGGGGCTGCTCAATTCCACCTTTGGCCATGGGTTATGTTGTTGCTGGGGCACTGCCAGCCTGAATCTGGTTTACTGCACACTTGCATTTGGGTTCCACACCCTGTAGGAGAGCAACTTTGCAGAGTGCCCTCTCACATTCCAGGACCCCTCGGGGGTTGTTGGAGAGTCGATTTTGGCCCAATCGCTGCAGGCCAGGCAGAGAGACTCCACCTGTCAGAGGGAGCCTACTCACTCTGCAGACACCCTTAGAGCCACAGCACCACCCCAGGTGTGGCTGGCGGGAGAGAGACCATGGGAGGTTGGCTCTAGAGCATATCCGGCCTCTCTCGCCCAGTCCTGCCCCGCCGGCCACCTTCTAATTAATTTCCTTTCAATGTGCATGAATCTGTGCACTGGGTCATTAGTATTCAATAATAAAGTATGATAAGGAATAGAGGTGAGGGGCCATGTTTTATCTGAGGTCTCTAGAAAGAGAGTGTCAGCATTGTGGGGTAAATAAGAAGCAATTTCCATGGAAAGAGTTAAATTGGCATTGAGTCATACCATGATTTAATAAATCATTCCCCTACTGTTAATTCTTTTCTAACATTTTACCATAATATTATAATAAGTATATCATTAGCCATAGTTTTCTATTGGAAAATTCCTTTGGAATATTTGCTTTAATGTGTTTCAATCTTTATATTTTAGAGAGGAATATAAATACTGATTCCATAAAGGATAGAATCTGTCCATTTAAAAAAATTCTTCAACTAGATGAGTGCATGACTCCATTCATTCAAGTCTTAATCTAACATGAACTAATTTGCTGTCTGGAAGCCTTAAACTAAAGCATTAAAGGTTACTCATGAATCTTAAGATTTATGTTAATCCTGCTCATATCCTAGTTGTCCCTTTCAAGCAATGTTATCCAATGAGTCACACAGTTTTACAATGTACGCTTATTCTGAATTCACAAGGCACTAATATGATCTAGTTCATTACTGGCTGCTGCAATCTTCGTGGCTGAATGATCCAGGCAGCAATCAGAGGTAAGGAATCATGTCATTATTACTGCAGGATGATTCTACAACTTGTGGTAAGAAATAATTATGAAAATGTGTCCAGTAACTGATTACTATTTTTAAAGATTTTTAAATTGAGTTTTAGAGAGAAAGGAAGGGAGAGGGAGAGAAACATGGATCTGAGAGCAGAACATTGATTGGCTGCCTCCTGCATGTCCCTTGCAGGATGAAGCCCACAACCCGGGAATGTTCCCTGATTGGGAATCTAACCAGCAACCTTTCTGTGCATGGACAATATCCAACCAGCCGAGCCTCTCTGGGCAGGGCTATCTGTGATTATTTTTTACCTTTTATCACTATCAGACCACTGCCTAACTTTTAGTGAGAACACATACACATAGCAATATGGCAGAGTTGTATGTGGTGACAGACTTAAGGAGTGCAGAGGTTCTACATGGGATTTCTGATTCAAAATGTTTGGGACAGGAGCTCCAAATGTGTGCTTTCAGAGCTGTTCAGGTGATTTTGACATAAAACTAAGCCTGAGAAGCATTGTCTAGGTCATTCCGCTCCATTTCTCTGGATTTTAATGGCAAAAAGAAAAGGCAGTCAAGTTTCCCAGATTGTTTCTTGTTGAGAGTCCTGTCAGATATATACGCGGAAGGTTATGTATTGAGGCTGTCTGATGAAAACATTTCCTGTTCCTGTTTATTTTAACATCACAATCATCTGCTATACTCATACACTTCTAAAAAGGTTTAATAAGTTATTAGGTATGCACATACAAATATTGCAGATAAATAGGGCATTTTGGTAGCATAGTAATATTGTTGCATCAATGATGCAAATAAGTAAAATACTTAAGTAGAAATCTTGTTTATTTTCTCTACAATATTTTTTTCCTGTTGTAAATACTTTTCCCATTCTTGACGTTATTCCCATTAACAAAATGTTACTTGCATTTACACTAATGATGACTTAAATCATCATTTCTTAATGTTATGCAAATATTAGGGTACTGAGTGCTACTACCAATGGGGATTTTCAATCTGGGCACATAATAAAATAACTAACACATTCATACCTGTTAAGTAATAGGCGCTGAACTAGGTGCATTAAATCATTTTAACTAAGCACCTATATGCTAGGCATTTTGCTAGGAATTCTATATTCGGTTAATCTTCAAAACAATTTAGGGGTGCTCTAGCCGGTTTGGCTCAGTGGATAGAGCATTGGCCTGTGGACCGAAGGGTGCTGGGTTCGATTCTGGTCAAGGACACGTACCTCGGTTGCAGGCTCCTCCCTGGCCTGGGCCCTGGTGGGGGCTCATGCAGGAGGCAACCAATCAATGTGTTTCTCTCACATCAATATTTCTCTCTGTCTTTCCCTCTCTCTTCCACTCTCTCTAAAAAAAAAAAAAAAAAAAAAAAATCAATAAAAAAATATTCTCAATGAGGATTAAAAAAACAAAAACAAACAAAAAAAACCTTAGGGGTTAGAGAGCAGCCTTGCCCTCCACCATGCAGATTATGTAGTGGAGACTCAGAGAAGTTAAGCCAGTTGTCCAAAACCTCACAGCACATAACTGAAGCCAAATTGAGTGCAGGCCAATCCCATTCTAAAGCATTTGCCTTTTGTCTTACATACATATAATGACTAACATTTTTATGCTAGTGTCCTGGGCAAACATCACTTATTATTTCTATACATAACTTTTTTTTTTTTTTTTTTTTTTTTTTTTTTTTTTTTTAGCTGACAGAGTAGAAATGCAAGGTAGGAAAGCAGTGTGTTATGAAACAGGAAATCTACACTGATCTTATTTCTTAACCAAACGAATTCATATCATAAGAATATAAGATCATAGACTTTGAAATCAAAGAGCTTTGGGGCAAAGTGCTTCTACTAAGAGCTTTCCCCTATTAGCTTTATTTAGCTTCTTCATCTGAAAAATCGGGGGAAATATGAAACCTATAGCTTAGCATTATTGAGAAAGCTTAATGCAAAACTACCTATTTTACAAAATACCAGTTAAAAAACACTTACATAATAGGTACTTTATAATATAGTAATTGTTATCATAAACAATAATTCTTATTAGATAATCAGCCATATTATTACCTCTTTTAGCTTCAGGAAAATAGGATATTATGTTTAAAGAACTGAGGGCTTACATAAGTAGATGCTACTAATATTATTATAACATTAACACTGAGTGGCCAGATTATTATGACCACCTGACGTTTGTAGACAAATTAGCGGCACACTGCATCGTATGGGATATGGAAGCCGAAGACCTGTTCGATCACCTTTGCTGTCTGCAGTTACCAAGATAAAACGTCTCCAATTTGCACAGGAACACAAGGATTGGACAGTCGAGCATTGGAAAAAAGTCATGTGGTCCAATGAATCACGTTTCCAGGTGCATCATGCAGATGACAGAGTGAGAATTTGGCCGAAACGGCATGAAAGCATGCACCCCACATGCATGAGTACAACCATTCAAGCTGGTGGGGGCAGTGTTATGGTTTGGGGCATGTTTTCCTGGCATGACTTGGGCCCTTGAATTCATGTGGAACAACGTCTGCATAGCACAACATACCCAAGTATCACTGCTGATCAAGTTCATCCTATCATGTTGGCGTATCCCAATGGAGATGGCTTCTTCCAACAAGACAATGCGCCATGCCACGGTGCTCATATTATGCAGGAGTGGTTTCAAGAACATGAGGGAGACTTTACCTTGCTTAGGTGGCCCCCACAATCACCAGATCTCAATCCAATTGAGCATTTGTGGGATGAAGTTAAAAGAGCCATCAGGCAGCTGGTTCCACAATCATCAAATCTCACAGAACTGGACAGTGCTTTTCATCAGGCACGGTGTCGGATTCCTTGCATCACCTTTCAACATCTCATGAAGTCAATGCCAAGAAGAATTACTGCAGTATTGAAGGCAAAAGGTGGCCCAACAAAGTACTGATGGGGTGGTCATAATAATCTGGCCACTCACATTCAAATATATCCCATGTTCAAAGGCTGTTAAATCGCATTGTTTACCCATATCTTCAGAAAAAAAATCACTCCTACTATCGTGGTAAACAACCTGCTTTCCTATTTATAATGGCCTGGCCCTCTAGCAACTTCAGCGTGAAATTATAGCTAATTTGCCTACAAACGTCAGGTGGTCATAATAATCTGGCCACTCAGTGTATAAACCTTTTTATAATAATGTAAAGGTCTGTGAGCATTTTTTATACCACAACTCCAAGTTATATTATTTTTCAAGTCCAATTGTGAGAACCAAGTTCACTAAATCATGGACACATGTACCTTTTGGTGGGTTGTCCCACCAGCCTAGTGCTTATAAGTTGAGTTTGGTCAGAGGACTTCAGTATCCTCCTAGCTAAAGGTTAAAGCAATTGAGAGAAAAGTAAAAATTAAAAAAGAGATTATCAGGTTTGTATCAGATGAAGGAAGGACTAGAATCAAATGCATATGAACCCTGGTAAAGAGAAAGACAATGTAAAAAAAGAGATTAAATGAACTTTAAGAGGGAGAAGCATGAAGCCAAAGAAACTCACTAAATGGCTTTAGGCTTCCCAGTAAAGAGTAACACAAAGACTTATAGCAACAGTGAGGGAACAAAAGAACTTTGGAATTTGATAGTTAGTATGTTTGTCACCATAGATCTGAGAAATGCCACTTAGAGATTAATTTCTGTGTAGTATGCCATTGTGGGATAGACCACATTTTATCTATTCATCTCTTGAAGGACACTTCTACCATTTCCAGTTTGTAATGTAATAAAGTTTGAAGATTCGTGTACAACTCTACCACCTCTAGAATCCCTGTGGTTTTTAGAGGATAGCTAGCTCGCTGAGGAAATCAGAGCAAAATAATGAACAATCTATTGAAGAGAATTTGTAGTGTGTGTGACTAGGTATCCAAGCCAGTGACTACTCAAACTTCTGATGTAGTTTTAGTTCCAGTGTTCCTTACTACCCCTTTCACATATCAATTTTTTTAAGTGCCTTTCAAATTTGGAGAGACATGCAAAGAGTTTATGCTAAATTTTTAAATAAAAATAGATGTGCATTTTCTTAGCCAAAAGGTGTCATTTTACTAGGACAAGCTGTCATCACCATAAAAGTATAAACTTCTGTCCATGGAAAAATCCAAAATCTATACTTCTGTTCTTCCTCTGTGGAAAATGTTATCTTTATTTACTTAGAGCTGCTTTTGCTGGTAGAAATAGCAACCATTTGCTTTAGATTAAATATGTTTTAAAATGTCATAGCTCTCTTTCCTCCATCCCCATCCAAGGAACTTTTCTCCATGTAAAATTTGTTAACATTTTTTATGAAGAAGAAATAGATGTTATTTAAATTGCATAGTGGATATGGGTATGTCCTGAATGAAGTATCTGTACTATGCCAGTCAGCAAATGTATAAACTTGTACATGTTCCTACCTATGTCATAATACAGGGTAAAGAACTATGAATTTTAGAAATACTAGATGCACTTGTGTTAAGACCACTGCAATGACCTTAGCAAAATATGTCTAGTTCTTTGCCCCAGGACATGCTGAACACATGATGAGGGGGTGTCCCGGTGGTGGTGAAAGCACTTTGGGCGGGGGGAGAAAGGATGCAGCAGTTTCCTACAGACCCAAAGATTTACATTCTGGATTTGAGTTGTATGAATGGCTCATAGTTAACGGAAGCAATCACACTCTTCAGCTTAGATACATTTATTCAGCACATGTATATGTAAATAAACTTCTCTGGGTCAGGCATCACTAAACCCTGGATAAACAACTTTGGACCAAATCAGCATAGGTCCTGACTTCAGTAACTTATAATTGGGTGCATATACCTCTCCATTTTCAGTGAAGCTATACGCTGCTTTGTGAATCTGATCAATATTATAAAAGCAGAGACTCTTACTATCCAGCCATGAAACGATATGGAGGAATCTGAAATGCATATTGCGAAGTAAAGAGCCAATCGGAAAAGGCTACATACCGTATAACAACAACGGTATGAAGTTGTGGAAAAGATAAACTATGACGACAATAAAAAAATCAGTGGTTGTCAGGGGTGGGGAGGTATAAATAGGCAGAGCACAGAGGATCTTTAGGGCATTGAAAATACTATGTGTGATATAATCTATATATATAAAAGGCTAAGTGTGCGTCCTTCCCACTGACCGGTCGCTATGATGTGCGATGACCACCAGGGGGCAGACGCTCAATGCAGGAGCTGCCATGATGTGCACTGGCCATTTAAAAATAAATGGCACCACGAACCTGGTGCTGCAAACCAACACTTGGCTTCCCCAAGTGGGACACAGGCCCCGCCACCACCCCAGAGCAACACCCCACCAAATCGAAGCCAACACTGCCAAGACCCCCTGGCACAAAATGCAGCCCACAGCACAGACCAGCCCAGAAATGGTCGCTGTGGGCACCTGGTAATGACGTCATGTAGCAACACCCAGCTTCCTCTCCCTAGTGACTAGCCTCCTTGAAGTTTCTTCAGCCCAGGAACCCGACTTGCTTTATAGCCAGCTGCAAACATTTTACAGTTCAACCAAATGTTTGTGAAGCATTTTCCAGTGCCTCATCTCATTTGTTCTTCACAGAAGTCCTGGAGTAAGTAGATAGGAGACTCAGTAGAATCATATTTTCTTTTCATTAGCAAGACAATGGAGATTTAGAATGTTTAGAAACTTGACCCAACTGAAAAGAAGTAAGACATGGTGGAACTTGAAAATAACTTCAGATTTTCTTACTGCACAGAATATAGTCAAACACTGCTACAGTTAAATATTTTACCTTTATTTCTCCCTGCGTGATCTACAATAATAACCTGCTTTGTGTTGATATATACTGGTGTGTTCCTGACAATTATCTGAAAGAGAAGTTGGGGTGCTTCACTGGGCTGGAAAAAGTTTAGATAAATCAGAAAGCAGGTCTAATTAAGCAAGTTTATCAATATATATGAAAGGTTAAATTGACTCACACATGTGCGATACATATAAAGTTCTTGCTGGCGCCAATTGCACACGTGTGTTTTGATCTGTCATTGTTGATCATGAATTTGGCTGACAGTTCTATTATAGAGAAAGGGTGAATAGCGATATTAAAATATTTCTTGTAATTAATTTCCTTTCAATGTGCATGGAAATTAGTCCTATCTATATAATAAAGAGGTAATATGCAAATTAACCCTCAGGCCCTCACAAGATGGCTTCCCACGACCAAGTCAGCAGCGGGGTTAGTGTGAGACGACCAAACGACTGAACAAGCAGGCTGCGTGGGGCAACCAGGCCAGCAAGGGGGTGGCAGTTAGGGGTGATCAGGCAGGCAGGCAGGTGAGCGATTAGGAGCCAGTGGTCCAGGATTGTGAGAGGGATGTCCGACTTAGGCCCAATTCCTGGGATTGGGCCTAAACCAGCAGTCGGACATCCCCCAAGGGTTCCTGAATTGGAGAGGGTGCAGGCTGGGCTATGGGGAACCCCCCGCCTCCTTCCATGCATGAATTTCATGCACCGGGCCTCTAGTATATATATAATTATTCATTTGTCCAAACTCAGAATGTATATCAAGAGTGAATTCTAAGGTAAGCAGTGGGCTTTGGGTCTTTATGATGTGTCAATCTAGGTTCATCCTTGGTAAAAAAAATGTACCATTCTGGTAATTTGATGGGATGCTATGCATGTTTGAAGGCAGGGGATACTTGGGAAATCTTTGTATTTCCCTCTTAATGTTATTGTAAACTTAAAAGTGCTCTAAAATAAAGTCTTAAAAATTAATTAGAACAAAAAGTAAACCTATCCAGTTTGGCTCAATAGATAGAGCATAGGCCTGCGGACTCAAGAGGCCCAGGTTCGATTTCGGTCAAGGGCACATGCTTGGGTTGCAGGCTTGATCCCCAGTAAGGGGCGTGCAAGAGGTATTCAATCAATGATTCTCATCATTGATGTTTAAATCTCTCTCTTCCTCTTCCTTCCTCTCTCTGAAATCAAAAAAATACATATTTTTTAAAAAGAACAAAAAGTAGAGGCTTTTAATGAATAAATGGTACACTTTTCTGCATCTTCATCTGGTATCCATGCATTTAATTCCAATATGTATTTTTATAGTCTATTGATGATAGTAAATCCTCATTTCTATATCATCATTTTACTTCACATTTTCAAGACAGAGTGGTAAAAATACATGGGTAGTATCCCTGACAATCTTCCCATATTTTGTGATAAATATTTTTAAATTATCTACTTGTAAATCACTCCTCAATCACTCCTCCAGAATATAAAACTGGTTCATAATCAGCATTTTTAAAGATATATTTTTTTTTATTGATTTCAGAGAGGAAGGGAGAGGGAGAGAGAGATAGGAACATCAATGATGAGAGAGAATCATTGATCGGCTGCCTTCTGTGTGCCCCCCCACTGGGGATAGAGCTTGCAACTCAAGCATGTGCCCTGGCAAGGAATCGAACTGTGACCTTCTGGTTCATAGATCGATGCTCAACCACTGAGACATGCCAGCTAGGCATACTCAGCATTTTTTAAAACTTGTACTTATAATATTATAGAATATCTGATATGTGTAAATACAGCTTTGGTTTGTAATGAAACATTTAGATTTGACATTCTAAAAAGCTCCAATTTCCATTACTTTATAAAGAATAATTCTGATTTTAGTTTGCAATTGAATTTTTACAAATACACATGAATTTAAATTTTTTCTTGAGTAAAGATTTTCAGTTTTTCTTGCAAAGTTTGGCTAAGGTAAAATAAGTAATTTCATTTAAAGTATTTAGAAAGTAGATGAAAATATACCTTCTTTCAGAAATTATCTTTTCAACTGAAAGGTCAAATAAGTCTTAAGTAAATCCCATTCCACTGCCTATTATTTATAGTCATTTTTATTCATATATATTTTAATTGCTAAAATTAAAAGGTTAACATTTGGAAGGAATATTTTCATTTTCATCTTTATTCTTTTTGTGATTTTTTTTTAAGTGTTAAGAGAAGTTTAAATGTTGCACTTACTGGAGCAGCTATGGAATCATGGGTGGAAGCTAAGCACAGACATCACAGAACAGGCTTCCTCTCACCGAGGTTAATATAGCTACTAAATTCCTGAACCATAGGAAGCAAGACAAATGCTGAGACCCAGATAATGTAACATCTCTCAAGGATCTAGCCAGGCACATAAAATCCCAGTAATTATATCTTAACCTTTCACTGTGGAGGGAACAAAGTTTTGACATTATTGAGATATTCATCTACTCTGGATATGGGTTTGCCTCCTGCCTACATTACTTAGTTCAGAATAACTATGTGATTGTTTTCAGATTCACTGACATAAGATCCTGTATAAACCATTTTGGAATAAGGAATTAGCCTGGGGATGACACCCTACAGTGTTGGTTTGTGGTTTTCCAGGAAGCAAAAACATTTAGATTTGACATTCTAAAAAGCTCCAATTTCCATTACTTTATAAAGATTGGGACCAAAACATATATATGGCACACTTGCCCAATAGCCAGCATAAATAGAAAAGTCATGGACAGAGGAACTACTCCTACTTCCAAAACCAAGGAGTAAAAGTAGGAGTAGTTCCTCTGTCAGTGACTTTGCAGAATTTGAGCTTTGTCCCATGCAACCCCAGGAACTCCTGAATTGGAGGTTCTGGTCACCAGACGGTATGTTTCTATCAGGGTACATTGTAAAAGGTGCACTGAACATAAAAATATTTCTGTTGCCTGGTCACTTCGATGTCTTCATGCCAGGGGATGACTAGGTGACGAAAGGATTTACTAATGGGGATAATCAGCTCTACTTTTCATGAGATGCTTTTGTTGGTGCTACATAATGGGGACAGAAATAAGTATGTTTGAAACTCATGGGTTTTACTGGGAATCTTTTAGAACTTTCATGCTAGTGACATTAGTGCATGTCCAATTGCTGCAACTTAACCTGACAAGGCAAAGAGCACCAAAGATACAGATGCTACAGGAATCAAAGTCTGGCGAACCTACTAGATAAACAACTTACACCACTTGAAGTGTTGGCCAAGAGTAAAGGGAATCCAGAATGAGTAGATGAAGATGATGAATATTAATTATGACCTGTGTACTTGCTGCAAATGGGAACCTTAACTTTTCCCCTCAACTTTACTATAAGCAAATCTAATTTTTAGAGATTGCAAACAATATACCTAGAAGAGTCAGCAACAGAGTGAGCTTAATACAGGACACAAGTTGATTTAAATGATACTGATGGTCTATGCCTGGAGGGCCAGGCTAAATTCCTTGGCCTACCTGAACCCAGCACATCTGAATTCACCTGACCTGAAAGCCATATCAAATACATATGTAGTGCAGTCTCTTTACTTTGCTGCCTCAGGGCTTTCTCTTTAGATTAGGAAGTTGCTTATTGTGCTGTGGTAACCTGAGATTTCAGGGTGGTAAAGCCCTCTGGGCCATTCCTAAACAAATGAAGAACAAAATTTGGTGTGTAGTTCAGCCAGCCTCTATGTCCTTTGGATAGAGGTAACCAATTATTGGATAGAAGGACCAATTCTGAGGTGTATTCTATGTATTGTTCATAGTTCTGCAGTGGGCTTGAATGTTTTCCACAAAGGCAATTATTTAAATACTTTATTGAATTTTCTGCCTTCCATGTCTTACATTCTCTCTTTTATTTAAATTTTAAGAGCGATTGCAATAAAAAATAAGAGAACTAAAGGGAGATTGTCTAGGTCACTTTTAAAGTCTCATTATGCTATAAATGTCCACATGCAAATGTGGAGTTGAATGGTGTCCCACAGGAATATTTACTTAACACATTTCAGTCAATCTGATTTGGTCCAAGTGATTCACTGACTCAGCTCGTACAGAATTCCAATTTCTTCACTCCAGAACATATCTGCATTTTAGTGTAGTCTCTTTATCTACACCACAATATTTTGGGCCACTAAATTGTCTTTAGATTTGGTTACTTTTGAGTCGGGTGGTTTTTCCTGAGCAGGATTCAAGGGTGATTTCTTTCCCAGGTTCTTATCCAGGTGGATTTGAAGAATGAAGCCATAGACAAAAGGTGGTATATGGAAAGATGGAAATTTATTGGAAACAAGTACAGACTCCCACGTCGGGGAGGAGGGGCGGGCTCCCCAAAGGGGGTAGCCCACTAAGCTCCTTTTTCCTGAGGTTTATTAACACTTCAGTTCTTTGTTTCTTGGTGCGGCCTTCCAATTGGTAGAATATCAGCTTCAAAGCTCAAAACCCATGTGGTGCCCTCTTCTGTCCCTCCCCCTTCACTGGTAGAATTCTGTCTCCTGTGAAAATCTGTTTTCCTCTTTTTCCCATTCGTCAGCATTTCTCTCTCCTCTGTGAAAGTTTGTTTCCTCTTTCTCCCCATTCCCTGTGGCTTTTCCCTGTCTTCTGTGAATGGATGTCTTCCTCTCCCCTTATCCTGTGGCTCCTTTTGTTTTCTGTGAATGTATGCCTTTTGGCAGCTCCAAGCCCCCAACCAACTATGCCTTCCTCCCCCATGGATCCCTTAATTCCTAAAACTTCCTAAACCTGTCTATTTTACCCCTAAAAACTCCTTTCACTTTTATGTAACTGAATTTCATCCATTTCATCTCCAGATCATGGTGATGCTGAAAAATTATAGATGCCATTGAAAAATGAATTGATACCAGGGAGTATGAAAAAAATGTACATCTGCCTGTAGGTATAGATAATTTTCAATTGGAAATGTTAAATAATGTTTGGATCATCAAAGAAGACTGAATATAGGGATATCAAATAAGTAGCTATTTTATTTAGAGCTGGCAACTTTATTCCTTTTAGAGTAGCTATATTAAACATTCAAATTCATCATTCTCTAGCATAGTTTATACCCAGTGAATTTTACACTCATTTAGTCAAGAACTGTTCCTTAGAATTAGAATAAAATAAATTTATGAGGTGTTGTACAATTTTATTTGTAATATTAGATGACTCAAAGGACAAGAAAACTGAGTATGTGTCTAAATAAACTTTTCTAAATATCAGCTCAGGAACACTTCTCCAAAAATACAATAATTTTGATTTTTCTGGTCAGTCTTAAAGCTACATGATATTTTACCAATTCCAAGAAACATAGTGTATATATTCTAAATTACATTAGTCTGCAAGTACTTCTATTTAACAGCAAAACATATTTATTGAAAATAATGACATTGAAGGAAAATATATAATGATATAGTGAGAGGCTACACGGGAAATTAACCAAATATTGACTTTGGTTGGTGGGCACACATTGCAATATACAGATCAGGTATCATATAAATGTACACTTGAAATCCATATAATCTTATTAACCAATGTCATCCCAATGCAATTAATTAAAAAAATAAAATAAATATAAAAAGAGATAAACATGGAGACATGAACAAGCTTAGATCAATGGCGCTCAAACATTTTGGTCCCAGAATCTCTACTTACTCTTAAAAATTACCAAGGACCTCAAAGGGCTTTAATTTATGTAGGTTATGCCAATCAATATTTACCACATTGGAAATTAAAACAGAAAATTTAAACCATTTATTTATTAATTCTTTTAAAAATAAAAAGTCTATATGTGTTAACATAAATAACATATTTTGTGATAAATATATTTTCCAAAACAAAAACGTGAAATAATGGCATTGTTTTACATTTTTCAAATCTCTTTAAAGTCTGTCTTAATATAAGATCACTGGATATTTATTTATTTATTTAATGATCACCTGAAGACATGCTGAGAGAGAGAGAGAGAGAGAGAGAGAGAGAGAGAGAGAGATGAGAGAGAAACATCAATTGGTTGCCTTCTGTATGTGCCCCAACTGGGAATTCAACCTGCAACCCAGGTATGTGACCTGACCAGGAATTGGACTGGACTGGCAACCTTTCGATGCACAGTTCGGTATTCAACCAACTGAAACACTCCAGGGGGGGCAATAGCTGGATTTTTATATCTGTTTCTGAATTCAAGCTTTTTTTTTTTTTAATTATATCTGTATTGTTCAGATTATTACATTTGTTCCTGTTTTTTTCCCCCATAACTCCCCTCCTCCCAGTTCCCACCCCACCCTCTGCCCTCATTCCCCACCCACTGTCCTCATCCATAGGTGCACGATTTTTGTCCAGTCTCTTCCCGCATCTCCCACACCCCTTTCCCCCCCAAGAATAGTCAGTCCATTCCCTTTCTATGTCCCTGATTCTATTATAATCACCAGTTCATTCTGTTCATCAGATTATTTATTCACTTGATTCTTAGATTCACTTGTTCATAGATGCATATTTGTTGTTCATAATTTGTATCTTTACCTTTTTCTTCCTCTTCCTCTTAAAGGATACCTTTCAGCATTTCATATAATCCTGGTTTGGTGGTGATGAACTCCTTTAGCTTTTTCCTATCTGTGAAGCTCTTTATCTGACCTTCAATTCTGAATGATAGCTTTGCTGGATAAAGTAATCTTGGTTGTAGGTTCTTGGCATTCATCACTTTGAATATTTCTTGCCACTCCCTTCTGGACTGCAAAGTTTCTGTTGAGAAATCAGCTGACAGTCGTATGGGTATTCCCTTGTAGGTAACTGAGTTTCTTTCTCATGCTGCTTTTAAGATTCTCTCTTTGTCTTTTGCTCTTGGCATTTTAATTATGATGTGTCTTGGTGTGGTCCTCTTTGGATTCCTTTTGTTTGGGGTTCTCTGCGCTTCTTGGACTTGTAAGTCTATTTCTTTCACCAGGTAGGGGAAGTTTTCTGTCATTATTTCTTCAAATAGGTTTTCAATATCTTGCTCTCTCTCATCTTCTGGCACCCCTATAATTCGGATGTTGGTACGCTTGAAGCTGTCCCAGAGGCTCCTTACACTATCTTCGTATTTTCGGATTCTTTTTTCATTTTGCTTTTCTGGTTGGGTGTTTTTTGCTTCTTCATATTTCAATTCTTTGACTTGATTCTTGCGCTCCTCTGGTTTGCTGTTGGGTGTCTGTATAATATTCTTTATTTCAGTCACTGTATGCTTAATTTCTAGTTGGTTCTTTATCACAACATTGAGGGTCTCATTAGATTTCTTGAGGATCTCACTACATTTATTGGCAGTTTTTAGAAAATTATTGAAAGACCTTAAAAGTGTGGTTTTGAGCTCTATATCTTCCATTTCTGACATCTGTGTCCTGTTTCTTTGTCTCCACATTTTTTATGCTTTCTTGGTGCAACCCCTAGTGGCCTTTATGTGCAGTCTTGCTGTAGTTAAGCCTAGATTGTTGTAGGTAATACGGGCGGGGATTTGACCTGCAGGCCAACTGGCTGTGAGAATCAGCTGTGTCTGCAGTGAGAGAACTTCTGTCCTCTAGGGAGGTGCTAATCTAGCCTTTGCCTGAGGCTATCCGGCAAATGTCTCTGTGCAGGGCTTGGGCGGAGCGGGTCGCACGGGATCAACAGGGTGGGCAGAGTGAGCAGTTATGGCTTCTCTCAGTCCCATCCCCAGGGGCTCTGCCTCTCTGAGTCCCAGCAACCGCTGCAAACCTCGGAGAGAAAGCTGCCTTCGAGTTCCGACCGAAGTCAGACAGTCCCACTTCTCCTGTTTGAGTCTAGGTCCCTAAAGACTCGCCCGGATCTGAAGCTCAGAGTCTGCAACTCCCTCCCGATTGAAAACACCAACCTTGCCCTCAGCCACCAGCCCGCTCTGCGCTCTGCATGCACTCCGCACCTTAGTATTTGACTTCAGCACTGCGCCTCCTCTGAGTCTCAGTATGCGTTTCTCTTTCCTCCTAGTTGTAGGACTTCCACTCAGCCAGCGTTCCTGTGGTTCTGGGTGATGTCCATTCCGTCTTTTAGTTGTATTTTTGAAGTGGTTGTTCGAGGCAGCAAACTCTGGCGTTAACCTATGCCGCCATCTTGGTTCTCCCCCTGCATTCAAGCTTTTGTCATGTTTTTGTTGACATGTATGAAGCAAATCTAGTTTCACAGGGATACGAAGTAGTAAAATGGAAGGAGTATTTTAATAGTTTTTTGTAGATAATTTTGGATAGTCACTTTTTGATCATAACCCAAAATCAACAGGGAGTAGTTTCTTAAAAGTTAGTTACAATGTGAGATCTGATTGCATATCAATGAAAGTTTCATGTAATGTTACATTAGGATTCACTGCACTTTGAATGAATCTTTTCCTCATGTATAATTTTGCATCATCTCTGGTTATTTGGGAAATAGCTGCTCACTGTGTTATCCTAAATTGGTCTCTTCTGAAAAAAACCTTTAATATTGAGAGAATAACAAGTCCATGGCACCAAACACAAGTTTTTAATTTTCATTTGAGAGCTAATATTTTAGCATTGTCAGTAAGTACTATCACAGTATTAGCCGGCCACTTCATCTATTTTTGGAGAAAATTCCTAGCAAATAACCAATTCTGAATAACCATCTTGCTTCCATCGATTGTTTTTTTTTTTTTTTTTTTCTAGTACGAATGGTTGTGAGTCAAGTGGCTAGTTCAAAAGTGCTTCAGAAGTTTTCTATGCATATTTCCCACTTCTTGACACAGAATATTAAAAAGACATGTACACAAGAGTGAAGATATGACAACATTAATCAGTCTTCTTTCTTCAATAAGATTATTTTTAAGCACAAGTGGCTTTTATTTTGTAAACAGAGAATGTATGACTAGAATAATTCAATGACTACTAATAAGTTTGGTGCCACTGTCTTGATTTATGTTTAGGTGTTAGCAGTATTGTCTACCATTGTTTCTGCACCATTAGTACAAAGGGAGGAAATATTTCAGTATTATTATGAAAGTAGTTTTGATATCAGAGACTTCTCTCAGGGATCCAGGAGTCTTGGATCACACTTCGTCTAAGAACAACTGATTATTTTGTAAGTACAAATGGCAATCAGATAGTTTAAGAAGCAGCATAAAAGGAGGCCTTTAAGCATCACTGGTTTTCTCAGATAGTGAGACTATTGGGTAAATATTAAGTGCCTAGGAAGTGAACCAAGGCAGGAAAATCATCAGTGCCACAGAGTATCTTTAGGTTGTTGGCTAAAAGGACTCAAATTATCTTTAAGTTTTGAGATTCTATGATTTTTTTTATTTATTAGATTGACTGAAATATAAAACTATATGAGATACACATACAACATTGTAAGCATAACCTTTGACAAATTAATTTTCCAGATTTGTTTGGTTGCTGTTGTTGTTGTTTTAAATCCCAATGCTACAGATTCCCATAGACCAATTGCTATGGGAGGAAATTCTATTGATAACTCATTTGGCTAAAGCATTTATCCAAACACAATCTTCTCAATACTAAATAACAATAAAAGCTGCATTTAGAATTGTTAAAATAGGAACACATTATTTGTAATTTTTCTTAGTGCGAGAGACAGTTTTTTTAAAATAAATTATTTTATTTATCTAGTTAGCATGACCACTTTTTCTGCTCTATTGATTTCTGCTCCAGTTTTCAAGTAGACAATATCAATTCAAAAGTTAAAGAGTGACACATAATGAATAGGGAACAAGTTTCTTAATTGTTTTAATGAACCTTTATCTCAGGTTAAATTTATGTGATACCTAAACAACCGTTTGACTCAATTAATTTGGAGAGAAAAAATATATATTGATGTTGGGTGATCATTGGCTCCCTATATATTATAATAGGTTACATTGCTAATTTTTGATGTTGTGTAGAAATAGAAAAATATACTTTTATCTAATAATAAGTATATTTGGTTAAGTAACTTAATGTGTAAAAAAGCAAAAAATCCCTTTGTCTCTGTGTCTCTGTTTCTCTCTCACTCTAAAAAAATTGTAATGACATTTGAGAAGCTAAAAGATAAAAAGATGCCCTCCAGTTCTCTGAAATACATGAAGGTGAAACTGAGAGATTTTAAAAACAAATGTAAAAAGAAATCCACGGCTTCTTTTATTCTTCATTCTCATTTGTCTCCTCGCTAAGATTTAAGGGCACTGCAATCACATCATTTCCCAATTGAAGTAGCTATTGTCTGTTTCTCTGCTCTTTCAATCTCTTCTCTTTGCATGGCAGCTTCTTTCATCTTTATTTGTTAAAAGATAACTCTAACCATTGTTTAAAGAACAAACAATCTGGGGCGAAGCTCAAAAGCATTGCATTTATTGAACTCTATTTAAGATCAGTGCATTATGAATTTTCTACCAGTGCTCTTTCATTGTTTTATGGACATAATCTGCTATTCTTTGTTACACATATAATGCACTGAGCTTGTATGTAAGCAACATTCAGCTTCACCTTCAAGCTTGTCTCAATTTTTTCATATGAGCTTTTAGTAATTCTCTCTAAATCAATATTTGTTCTTTCTATTAAATACAAGCTCTTACAAGCAAGAAACCATTTACTGTGGATTCTAAATCAACAGTATGTAAGCTTGTATAGTGGTGATTTTGATGCCTGAGACTTCAATATAAAGAAAAATAATTTAGCCACAATTTGAAATTTGTCTTCAACAGAAGTTAATTCAAAATTATTTAAAATATTTGTTATAGGATAATATTTAAATAGGTTACAATGCATTCTAAATGTCATGATTATGGTTTTGTGTGGTTCTTTTTGGAGTAGTTTTTCTAAGTCCCAAATTCTATATACCTTCATGTGTCAAAGCAAAAACTGCAGCAAAGTTAAGCAGGCAAGGAAGACTTTCTTAGGACTATAGCATTAGGAACAAATGACTGAACTCAGCTTCACTTTAACAAAGGCTGGGAGTTAAGAGCTAGAGAGGAAGAATTCTAAGCCATCTTGTTTGAGGATTGGCTTTGCTAAGAAGAAAAGTAAAATTTATTTTATCTTCATGCAAGGAGGTAGTTTTATAACTTAGATGCCCACAGAAGTTAGGCTCCTGTCTTCCCCTCCAAACTGGGAGAGGTAGGGTGCTATCTTTCTCCATGTTTACATTTCAAGATATGGATACCTCTCAGTCCTTGAGAAAAACATTTTTGGGTTGTAAGACTGGCAAGAAGCTTGGGGAGGTTTACATAAATTTCAAAGGGGCAGAGAAAAAGTGTTCATTGACATGTTCTCAAGGAAATGCTCTAAGGAAAGAGAGGAAGGTCAAGGGCCTAGAGACAGCAAGAAGTCTGCCTAAAATGTGGTCAAGCTGAGGGAAAGGGTAAGATTGTCCTCATCAGATATACTTTTTTTTTTTTTTCTATTGAGAGCTGTTTTCTATTCCTCTTTCATTTCATGGGCTCATCCCAATTACTCACAGGGAAGACAAGTAGTTTTTATGTTACAAAATTTAAAGGGATGGTCATTGTTTTACAGACATTTATAATAAAAATATTTATAGAAATGTTTCTTGGTTTTGTTATTCAGAGCATACAATTAATAAATTACCATTAAGTGCTATGAGTAATAAGAGTATATAGGACAGTGACGGCGAACCTATGACACGTGTGTCAGAGGTGACACGCGAACTCATTTTTTTGGTTGATTTTTCTTTGTTAAATGGCATTTAAATATATAAAATAAATATCAAAAATATAAATCTTTGTTTTACTATGGTTGCAAATATCAAAAAATTTCTATATGTGACACGGCACCAGAGTTAAGTTAGGGTTTTCAAAATGCTGACACGCCGAGCTCAAAAGGTTCGCCATCACTGACATAGGATATTCTCTAATCTTAAGTAGTCATAACAAAATTAATTGTCATATTAATTGGTGATTGTGATGTTTCTAATATTTGCAAAATAGGGGATGATAATAATTGGACACGTAATTCGGATTCTTTTTAAAGCCTGTAAATGACTTTGGCTTATCACATACATAATATGCACAACCGCTTGACTTTAATAACAAATAATCTACACTAATAAAAGAGAAAAATGGTAATTGGTGTACGGCGATACCTTTTTCATTGGCTAATCAGGGCTATATGCAAATTAACTGTCAACTAAGATTGGCAGTTAACTGCCAACTAAGATTGGCAGTTAACTGCCAACAAGATGGCGGCTAATTTGCATATGTAGGCACAATGCAGGGAGGCGAAAGGGAAAGCAGGAAGAAGCCCCCTGCCACTGACAGTGATCTGAAACCCAGGGGGGAGCTAAGAGCTGGGGGGCAGGGCAAATGAGGCCCTGGGGCCGCCTTTGCCCTGCCCCCCAGCCATGATCGGAGAATCAGGCGCCTTTGCCGCCCTGGCCAGTGATAGCAGGAAGTAGGGGTGGAGCCAGTGATGGGAGCTGGGCACGGTCGAAGCTGGCAGTCCCAGGAGCTAGGGGTCCCTTGCCTGGGCCTAAAGCAGAGCCCACAATCGCGGCGCCCCCCGCTGCCACTGCAGGTCCCCGCTGCCCGGGCTGGACGCCTAGGCCAGAGGCGTTAGGCCTGGGCAGGGGCGGAGCCTGCAACCGCGGGGCGCTGGGGGTCCCCTGCCCAGGCCTGACACCTCTGCCGGAGGCCTCAGGCCTGGTCAAGGGGCCGATCGGTGATTGGTGATCAGAGGGTGATGAGGGTCAACTCCTCTGGCCAGGCCTGGGCGGGGGGCGGAGCCGGGGATTGGGGGGATATGATGGTCCCCTTGCCCAGGCCTGAAGCCTGGGTCAGAGGCGTTAGGCTTGGGCGGGGTTGGAGCAATTGATCAGAGGGAGATGGGGGTCCCCTGCCCAGGCATGATTCCTGGGCCAGAGGCCTCAGGCCTGGGCGGGGGCCAGAGCCAGTGATCGGGGGGAGATGGGGGTCCCCTGTCCAAGCCTGACACCTCTGGCAGAGGCGTCAGGCCTGGGCAAGGGGCCGATCAGGTGATCGGAGGGTGATGGGGATCAACGCCTGAGGGCTCCCAGTATGTGAGAGGGGGCAGCCTGGGCTGAGGGACACTCTCCCCCCACACACACACCCAGTGCACGAATTTCGTGCACCGGGCCCCTAGTTTTTAAATATTGAACATGTTTTAACCATTTCAATATCATCTGCTCTGTGGAAGTCTGAAAGGATATCAAAAGGAAAGAAAATAAAAATATCCTATATAATAAAAGCCTAATATGCTAAGTGTCCTGTCATTCATTCAACCAATCAAAGAGGGATATGCTAATAATATGCTAAGGCTGCTCAACCGCTTGCTATGACGTGCACTGACCACCAGGGGGCAGGTGCTCTGACTGGTAGGTTAGCTTGCTGCTGGGGTCTGGCTGATCAGAACTGAGCAAGATGGACTGGGCACCCCCTGGAGCCCTCCCATGGTCCCTCCCTGCCTGGCCAAACTCCTGGGTCTCTCCCCAGTCCTGATCATGCACTGGTGGGGTCTCTTGGCCTGGCCTGTGCCCTCTCACAATCTGGGACCCCCTCGGGGGATGTCAGAGAGCTGGTTTCAGCCCGATCCCACAGGCCAGGCCGAGGGATCCCATTGATGCACGAATTCATATATATATATAAATATATAATTTAGAGTTAAATGCAATCTTAGATGACAGGCCTCTCTAATATATATTTAGAATTAAATGCAATCTTAGATGACATCAATCCCTACTCTATAAAGTCACAGATGAGAAAGAGAGCACAAAGGAAAAATGAAGATGGTCCAGAGTCACAGGATTAACTGTCAGATTTTAGCCCTGTCATTAAGCTCTTGACTATTGCTTCAAGTGGCAGAAGGCACATGTGGTTTAAATCTGTCTGGAGCATTGCTAAATACTTGGCTTAAAAACATTTTTTTGCTAATTATGGAAAAGAAACAAAATAAAGATGAAAGAAACACTGGCACATGCTATAATATAAACATTCAATGCATGGTTGAGGCAGTTGCTAGTAACAATTACCTTTGAATTGTTAAATTTTTAATTTGACCATATTGTAGCGAATATTACATTTTATCAAAATGTGATTTGCTCATGTGTCCTATAATTATCTGTTGACTCTAACCAAATGTGTGTATGAAGAAAACTCTAATCTTATATGTTGAGGAAGAGAAGTTTTTAGTACCATTTTAGGGAAGCAAGTTACTTTGAGTGACCTCTTTTTATATAGGTCTTGACTGCTCTTAATTTGAATTGAATGGATAATTAGCAGGCAGAATTACCTAGAGAAAACAAGCTATTTTCACTTCTCCAGTGGGAATTAGCTAGTAGGTATTCAGCCTAGTGTGCAGAACATCTCATTCAAATTATTGTAAGTTAGAATTGTCTTCTGTATGAGCACGAAATGGTACTGTTTAAAGGCTTTTCTTAGGTTATGGATTAAATAGAGCATTTTATGATAGAAGAGCAAAGTGGGTGTAAACCTAAGCAACCTCCTTACCATGAGCATGCTTTTGTTGCTCCTTATTGGTAAATTTGCCTTTCCATTTCTCTTTAAGTATCTTATAAAGACATTAGTGATAAAACTAGAGCTGAACAGAATATTGTTATAATTGAGCCAAAGGCAGGGTGCATCTTCAAGTAGAATTCAAATGCAACCCAGGAAATTAATTCCAAGATGCCTCACACAACCCCATTGATTTTAGTTTGAAGGTAAAGTAGTGTGGACGGAACAAGAATATTATTTTTCCATTATTACTGTGCATGTGACGACTGGGTTCAAGCTGTCCAATTAGATCGTAACAGGAAGAAAAGGTTCCAGGGTTTTAGATATTGAAAAGAGGTGGTCAGGAGTGTAATACGTCTGTCAGGAGGTGACAACTACATTACTTACACTGGGCGTGTTCAAAGAGGTTTGTAGGGAAAAGAAAAATAACCAGTTTTAGGTAATCCTTTCAGCATGAATGTTTTCCTAAATGATCTGTATTAAATATACTAAAAAATATATATTCTGACTGCTGACGAGTATATTATTACTAGTTTAAAGGGGGAAGTGAAGGTGATTATAAGACCTACCTTGGAAGATAGGTATGATGCTTCAATATATAGGCATTAAATCTGTCAACATGTCATGTATATATAACATTTAGGAGTTGAATATATACATATATTAATAAGATATTATACACATGCCACACACATATAATCTTGGCTGTTCTTAGTTTTAATTGAATGAATAAGTAGCAGGCAGAAATACCTAGAGAAAATAAGTTATTTTCAATTATTCAGTGGGAATTAGCTAGTAGAGATCCAGCCTATTGTTGGTTTTATAAATAAAACATATGTAGTGCCTAGTTGTGTGTCTGCGACACCCCTGACAATACATGGTAGTTTCTTCTTATAAGTGCTTATGGCAATACTATAAAAACCAGGGAAAATTCAAATATTATTTGTATTTGGCTTTGATTTATAGTCCCTGCTTATTATGCAAGTAATATATGCATCCATTCTCACTATAAAAGATTCAAAGTGCACACATATTGTTACAAAAGACCAGAGAAGAACCAAGCAACGCTTAGAGAGATGGAGTTACATTTATTATTATTATTACGCGCTGGCCCAGAGAAAAATACCTCTAGAATTCTGGGCAAAGTCACACAGGAAGTTTCCTGTATTTATGCCTTTTTACCCTCTTTTTCTCCCAAATATTGGGTTTTCCAGTCCCCTTTGCAAGTTCTTAAAGAACCCCTATGTGCTGGGGCTTTGAGACCTCAACCAAAGGCTTGGCCTGGTGCCAGCACTGATAACTTCATCTGGGGAAGGTTTAATGGCCCCTCTGAAAGGGGAGTAGTCTTATTTTCCTTATTATTTAAGCCAGCAAGCATTTACAGAAGCCAAAATAGCAGGGTTAAAATTTCAAACAGCAGTTTTTATGTAAGATGGATGCTTCAATATAAAGAGTAAATTGTGCAAGTTTTCTCTCCACAGGCCTGCTTTCCTCCTTATTAATTATCACTCTTTAAGAGCTTGGTGTATATTGTTTTGCTTTGCATTTATGTACATTTACATGTAAACAGAAAACTTACGTAATTTTTTTTCACCTACATGAGATCATGGTATATTCACTTTTTGGCAACTTTTGTATTTCAATAACTAAGTTTTGGTGATGTTTCCATGTCTGCGCATATAGGCCCACCTAATTTTTCTTAATGGATCCATAACATCACACATGTAGATGTACCATATATCATGTAATTATCCATCTCTAGAACAACAGTTTGGTCATTTGCAGCAATTACAAACAGATCTATAATGAATGTTCTTTCAGAGCCTTTGTGAACTTGTCTTTCTGTTGGTTAGATTTCCAGATGAGGAATTTCCCTCTCAAATGTACAGAGTTTTAAAATCGGTTAGGTACTGCAAAAGTGCCTTTCAAGAGCTTTATGAATATACACTCTAGCTACCAGTATATGCATGCTCCCTTTCCCCACATCCTTGCTTCTCATCTGGCTGTTATGTATTTTTGTCATGCTGTGAACATAATAGAGAAGGGCCAGTGTGACTCTTGACTTGGTGGAATATAAAGTATTTCATCATATTTTGACAGATTATACAGAGAGCTATTCCATGGTCTTTTGAACAGGCAGGGCATTATATAAAAGCCAGTGGCATTAATTCTCTTTGAGCAAACATTTTGCTGAAAACACTGCCTCAGAACTTCTAAAAGCTTAAGAAGCTTACAGAGCGTTATGAACTTGCAAAATCTTTCTGTGAAAGCTGCCCTTGAAGAAATAAGTCTTGTATGTTTATCATCCAGTGTTAGTGTTCAAATTTAATGTACACATTTCCCTTATAACTTTGTTTTTATTGTTTTGTTTTTATTCTTTAAAAGAGAAAGAGCTTTCAATCTATGTAAAATTACAAAGTATTTAGGAGAATGTTTTAAAATATGTAAATCATTGCTTTCATGTATTTTCTAGGTAATAGATTAAACTTTTGGTTAAAGTTATTATTGTAATAAGAATAATTAGTGTCTTTTGAAATAACCAAATCAACAAATTTAACAATTTAGAGTTTCTTTACACAGTTTTCTCTAGAAGGTTTTTGTAGTTTTGTGTTATTGACTATGACTTTTCCCCATCCTTTTTCTTTGAAGTTAATATTGATTGATGAATTGCAACAAATAGGGAGCAATTTATTCTTTGTGATGTTATTTTCATTCAGAAAATATTTCTCTATATCCTTTAAAATCTAGAAATATTGATATTATACTGGAAATAGTTCATATTTCCTTATAAGATACCGTGTATCTAGCTTGACTGGAAAACTAAAAGAGCAATAAAAATAAAAGAACACTTACTGAGCATCTACTATTTGCCTGATATAATGATCTAAAAACCCATCTTTTTCCATATGGGTATACGGGTATAAGCCTACAATTTAATGTAGTGTAATATAAATATAGACAGTTATACATTCTTGTTTTCTAAAATCTTCTAAAATGTCAAAGAGATATCAAAAATGTCTAGTTCCTTGGCAGTTCAATGTTTACTAATTGAAAATAAAATCTTTACTGATAGTTATTAATGATGAATCATGCCAAAAAGCTCAGGAAAGTCATACATATTTTAACTAGATTTAAAAAGAAAGTGCCTCAGTGGGCCAAGAAAGACAAGTTTCTGTTTTCTCGTTTTTATACATGCTTGGCTCATCCTAAACTCCAGCAATGTTTCATTACCACCAAAATTCTGAAGATGAAATTTGTAGCACAACAGCTTGCTAAGCAAAAGGAAAAAACATAAATCGTATCTGTGCTGAACAAGTGGATTTGGAAACCGACTTTTATTTGGCTTGCAGTTCCCTTTGCAGAACAATGTTACTGCTGATTCTGTTGAGGATCCGGGTAAGGTCAAAGGGATAATCTGACTGACAACCAACTGACCAACAAGAAGGCTGTACCAAAATAGATGTTCTCTGTATTGTAAACAGCAGTGCTTTATCTTAGCTCACGAGTTTTGACATGAAAAACAAACTGCTCACTTCAATTCTTTCTCAAAACAAAAGAAGCCTAAGAATCCAAACAAAATTATTTTATTCCAATAAAATTACAAAATTTTTTTAAAGAAAGTCTTTATACTTGGAAATGATCACTTAGGACAAAACATATGGCCTGGTCAGGTAGTTCAGTTGATTAGAGCATCATCCCAATGCACCAAGTTTTGGTTTAAATCTCTAGTCAGGGCAACCGAAGAATGCACAAATGCACAACTAAGTGGAATAACAAATCAGCATCTCTCTCTCTCTCTCTCTCTCTCTCTCTCTCTCTCTCTCTCTCTCTTTGTCTCTCTCTCTCTCTTACTCTTTCTCAAATCAGTTTAAAAAATGAATTTCAATCTGTCCAATAAATATCATTTTGGAAGTATTATAGAGATTGTCTCCCCCCGCCCCCCCCCCATTAACCCCTTCTAGCTCCTCCCTTACCCCCCACCCCAAACCTTCACCACACTATTGTCTGTGTGCATGGGTTATGCATATAAGTTCTTTGGTTAATCTCTTCCCACCCACCCTCCCACCCCTGCCTTCCCTCTGAGATATGATAGTCTGTTCCATGCTTCTATGTCTCTAAAAAATCCATTTTTAGCCCTAACCAGTTTGGCTCAGTGGATAGAGCGTTGACCTGCAGACTGAATGGTCTCAGGTTCAATTCTGGTCAAGGGCATGTACCTTGGTTGCAGGCACATCCCCAGTAGGGGGTGTGCAGGAGTCAGCTGATCGATGTTTCTCATTGATGTTTCTAACTCTCTACCCCTCTTCCCTTTCTGTAAAAAATCAATAAAATATATTTTTTTAAAAATCCATTTTTATGTTTCTTAATGTGTGGGTTGTCTGCTGGGGGTCTTTCCCTGCATCTAGAAGGGTTCAGGAATCTGGAGAAGGGCTGTGAGTAAATTAATAAAGAGACTAGACATGAAATATAACTTTGGAAGGCATTTTGGGGAGCCAGAGGAGCCCTAGCTTCAGTAACCAAGTTCTCTGAATTTCTGGACCCCTGGCTTTTTATTAACACAAATTGCCCTAAAGCAAAGTAGATATACATATCAAAGGTAAGGTTTGGTATAAAGTAGGCATTGTCAGGTTTGGGGAACTGCCTTTGGCTGTCGGCAGCAGGCAATAATATATGCAGATGTTCAGCCCTGCTGAAGCTTCCAGATTCATCAACCTTTTGATGAACTTTTTGCATTTTATTATGCCCTGATGGAATTAGCTTCCAGCAGTTGTCTAAAGTTTACAAGAAGTCATTTACTTTCATGCACTTCCTTCCATTCCTGATAATTTATTTCCTCATGTATTAATTACTACTTTAGAGAAATAAAATTTTAACATATTCTACTGCTTTCCTCAGTAATATTTTTGATGATTCAATATGCAAATTACTAAGCTCTGCTATAAGTGACTTTGTTTCTAGTTTTGTCACAGAAGAGCAAAGAAATGCCAAGCACGCTTCCTAGAGAAAGGGAGGGACCCATTTATTAACACTAGTGACTAGTGGACTCCGAGAGTAATTTCCAAATCAGAGTGAAGTAACATACAGAGGCTTTGCTTTTTATAATCTTCTGGGGTCTTTGTATTGCAGACATGGTTCCACCCCCTTGTGGGCTTACAGGAAGGCCCCCAGGTGTTGGGGGTTCCCAGGTCATATCAGATGATCTGTCCTGGGGCCAGCGATAACAACCTCCCCTTCCCCCCCGCCCCAGGGCAGTGCATTGTTCAGTTTTTACGGCCTGACAGGCCTTGCAAGACCAGTTTCCTCCTCAGTTTTGCCAGAAAGAGGATTTCAGAACAGATACTGCATGGCTTCTTTTAGATACAGTACATTGGATTCCTCATCTGTTTTTGAATGGGGTATTGTTTTGATCCTCTAAGTTTATTCTTGTACATGCCTATATTTTGTAGTTCAATTTGACAGAGAAAGAGTTGGAAAATAATGGTCAATGCAAAATTCGACCGTCAGGTAATATTTATCTTCTTGTGGGTTTATTTTCTTTCCATAAATAATTTCTCTGAATGTAATACAAACTGGTTTCAACATGTAGGATTGGACACAGGTGATTACTTTCACTCTTTCCTGAAACTCCGCAAAATTGTAAATAAAGAGATTTTTAAAAGGCATGAAATGTCAAGGACAAATAGAACAGAAGTGACAAAAACCGCAATGACATTTTGAGCTGGGAAAGCAGAAACACACTTCAGTCTTCCCTTCATGCTCCTTAGCACTTGTGGCTTGGCTCTGGCTTAGTCCTTGAGTCTCCACAGAATAGGATGTACGGTAAGTTGCTTTTTAAGGTACAGGTTTAGTTTGTAGGTGGATGGCCTATGAAGAGCCATATCTGGGCCCTTTGAAAGGACTGCATGGTGCCCGAAGACCCTTAATCTTTTAACTTTGAGCTAAACACAGTAACAAGATGTAGCTCTGTATGGTTCAGTGGTTCTCAACCTTCTGGCCCTTTAAATACAGTTCCTCATGTTGTGACCCCCCACCATAAAATTATTTTCGTTGCTACTTCATAACTGTAATGTTGCTACTGTTATGAATTGTAATGTAAATATCTGATATGCAGGATGGTCTTAGGGGACCCCTGTGAAAGGGTCCTTCGACCGCCAAAGGGGTTGCGACCCACAGGTTGAGAACTGCTGGTATACATGGACATTTTGGTGGCTTAAGGGGTATGATGTGGCAGAAATTGCTAATTGTCCTTTAATATTCACTCTATTTTTATTTGTAATAGAAACATCCATCTTTGTCTGGACACATGGCTGAGTGGCTCACCAGAATAAAGTTAAATTTCCCGAATACCCTTGCATATAACTGTGACCAAGTTCTAACCTCTGCCCAGTTTCTAGATTATAAACTTAATGCAAAAGGGAGTTACCATTAGGGACCATATTCTTATTCAAATATGTATACACAGCACAGCACCCATTGATGGTCAGTGGTTTATAACTGTATGGTTCATTATAGTAGCCACTGGATACTTGACATAATATCTGGCTAATTTGATAGAAAAACTTAATTTTTACTTAAGTTTAATTAATGTTTTAATTAATGTTTTTCTCCTGTTTTTCTTAAGAACAGAAGCAATTTTCATTTTGTCACACCGAGCAGCATCGTGGTCCCTTTTGATAATCTGAGGACTGTTATAGCAATCATTATGGTACTTAATGTTAGGACCTTAGAATGTAAGACTTAAAGCATGTAACCCTGTGTGGACTGTTATAGTAATTATTATAGTACCTAATGTTAGACATAGGAATAGTGTGAGACCCAAGCATGCACCCTGTAACCCCACCAGTACTGGTAAACAACCTATCTGACGGGAACGCCCAAAGCCTGTACACACCCATAGATTAGCAGACCCCGGTTGAATACACATATGGCAGCCGCTTATAACACACACACCAACGAAGACCACGTCTGCAGAGGGGTATATAACCAGACAGTCTGATCGACCCAGCAGAGCACAGCTCTCCTGTCGCCAGAGCGTGAGGACCTGTGTGTGCTCAAGTCTCGGTTCCCAGCACGAACTCTGCCCAATTAACTGTCGATCCACGAAGGAGCCAGCAGCCAATGGCGCCCTCTACTCCTTTGTGTGTATCAGCGAGCCTCGCCGGGTGGATCCTTCCCAGCGTCTGAGACCCATCAGGAACTGGCAAATAAGCACCCTGTGTGCTTGCATCTAACCTGTTTGTGTGTGATTTCTCCGGCTCGGCTCAGATCTCGGTGCTGTCTCCGTGAAAGTGTCTGACCAGAAGGTATTGGCACAGCCTCAAAGGGATGGTCCAGACCACCTGTGCATGTCCCACTTAGGAGCAGCACCTATATGGGAACCCCCCGCACCTTGACATAGGTGATGGGCCTTAAATATATAAGAAATAGAAGCTATTTAGGACAGAACACTATTGCAATAGCTTCTCAAAGTAATTCTTCTCAATGACTTACTATGCTTTCAAAAAGTAATTCTAGAAAATATAATTTTCATTATTTGCAGGAAGAGCAGAGGCAAACCAGAAGATAGGGTGTATATTTATTCACATATGTATGTGTGAATAAATGCATTCATCTGTAAGTCCTCAGATTTAGTTTCATTTTTCTTTGTTTAGGACATTTATTTCAGATATATTTAAAATATTCTCAAGCTACTTGCATTTCTCATAGAAATGAAATGATAGCAAAATATCCATTGTATCCACGCAAACTGTTCCTTAAAATTGACAAAATGCCAGAACCACTCAATTGTAAAGGTCACTAACTCCAGGCAAAACCAAACCAAAAACTAGTTTTGTTCATAGGAGACAAAGAGGGACAATGTTCCTATTGAACTACATTCCTGAAACACTTCAAAGAGAGATTAAAATTTATGAGAGCCTGTCCCCAATGAGCTGTTGATCATTGTGAGGAAGCACAAAGGCAAACCAGAACATGGGTAAACAGGGGCTGCCTTTTATGCCTGTCTTAACACAAAACTCTGCAAATACAGGTTTAATTTTTAAAATATATTTATACTTGATAATGTGGTAGAATGTCACAACCAATATATGGTCATTAAAATAATAATGTTTGGCTATTTTTTTTTTATTCACCAGCCAGTGTATGGTGCTTTCTGCGTATACTATTTTTATCATTTCTATTTTGTTAATTTAATTTGCAATAAATTATGTTAATGTTCTCATTCTACTTGGCATCCAAAACTATTTTTTTCCCCACCCAGAATGAATTTATTCACAAAAAAATACAAATATGAAAAAAGTGATGAGCATCTTATTTTGTTAATATTTCCAAGTTCTGCCTTAATCATCTACTTCAACATATTGGCTATCATACTTTTCCTAATTATCTAGATAGAAAAATTTGTACTGAAAATGATACTGAATTTTTGTACTGGAACCCGGATTCTTTGTCCGCCAGAATCAAAGAATGAATCCACGGACAGAAAATGGTGTAGCAAAGGTGGAGATTTATTGAAGAACATGTACAGATTCCCACGTAGGGAGAGGGAAGAGTCCCACTGAGTCCCTTTTCTCTACAGCTTATAAAGGCTGCAGTTCCTGTGTCCTGATATCCCCTCTGCTTGGTCAATATGGTCGCTATAGCAACCCCTGAGCTCAAAGGTCAAACCTCACATGGGACATGTGAGGCCCTCCTCCCTCATTGTTCTATTCCTTCTGGGCTTTCTTCTCTTCTATCTGAATGAAGGGCTTCCTTCTCTTTATTTCGTAAAGATAGACCTTTCTTGGCTACTTCCAGTTCCCTTGTCCTATGGAAATATACCTGCACCTGGCTTCCTTGTGTTATGGAAATGTACCTTCTCCCAGTCTGCAGCCCTGCACTTTTCCATGGACCCCAATTCTAAAAAATCCCTAAGCCTGCCTATGTTCCCCCAAAATTCCTGCTTCAAAAGTTCTCTGTAGAGTTTAAGATTTTTAATTCTTCCAACAAAGAAAATCCCAGAACCAGGTAGCTTCACTGGTGAATTCTAGCAATCATTTAAAGAGTTAATAATAAACCTTCTCAAACTATTCCAAAAAACACAATAGGAGCGAATACTTCTCAATCATTTCTTAAGGGCAGCATTGTCCTGATACAAAGCTAGCCAACATATTACAGGAAAAGAAAACTACAGACTAATCTTACGAACATAAGCAAAAATCTTTAGCAAAATATTTGCAAATGAAATAAAGCTATATATTAAAGAATTATACTTCATAACCAAATGGAATCTATCACAGGAATGCAGGGGTCGCTCAACATATGAAAATAAATGTAAAACACACATTAATATGATGAAGGTAAAGAAAAAAACAACACACACAAAAAAACAACAACCCATGATCTTCTTATTTGGTACAAAAAAGCATTTAACAAAATCCAACCTTTTTCTGATAAAAACATTTGACAAACTGGGAATAGAAGGGAACTTCCTCAAAGTGAAAAAGGACATTTATGAATATTCCACACCTAACATCACATTCAGTATTGAAAGACTGAAAGCTTTCTTCCCCCAAACAGAAAAAAATCAACGATGCCCATTTTTAACAGTTCTAGCGAAATAAAAAACATCCAAATCAGAAACAAAGATGTAAAATGATTTGCAGATGAAAGGAAAAATTCTAAAGAATCCATGAAAATATTATAATTACCAAATGAATTCATCAAGAAAACTCTGAGAATGAATCAAAAGCAAATACTAGAAGTAAAAAACAGTGTAACAGTAAAGAATCTTTGAGCTTGAAGAAATATTAATAGAACTATCTCAAGCTGAAATGCAAAAACAAAAAGAAAACAATAATCAAGAAGAGTACATCAAAGAATTATGGGACAATTTCAAAAGGTACAGAATAAACATGATGGAATACCAGAAGAATAAAAGAGAACAGAGCAGAAGAAACATCTGAAAAAAGAATGGCTGACAGAACCCGTTTGGCTCAGTGGATGGGGCATCGGCCTGCGGACTCAAGGTCCCAGGTTCGATTCCGGTCAAGGGCATGTACCTTGGTTGCTGGCACATCCCCAGGGGGGGCATGCGGGAGGCGCCTGATTGATGTTTCTCTGTCATTGATGTTTCTAGCTCTCTGTGGAAAATCAATAAAATATATTTTTTTAAAAAGAAGAATGGCTAAGAATTTTTTAAAACAAAAGCAGACACCAAACCACAGATCCAGGAGGCTCAGGACCATAATATTGTTTTTGATGCATTTAATTTGCCTGTTCTATACTGATTTAATCATTATTTGTTTCCCATTTTTTAAACCATATAGTTTACCTGTTTTTATTTTAAATATACAGATATTCTAATTACCTTATATTTATATTCTAAACCTCTTATAACTTATTTTCTCAATATCTAATCCTGCTGTGATGCTTATAATCATTGCCTTCTGCATTGCACCCTTTATCATAATCTTTCTTTCCTATTATTTTAATATTTGAAATGTCATCAATTTCATGCATTTGCTCTACTATATTTAAATTGTTGTAAAATATTTAAATTTATTAGTATTGCCTCTTCATATCTTATTAAATTTTGTTTCATAAAGGCTTTCTCAGTAAAATATATTTTTTCCAATCACCATAAACAGGATATAATAAAAGCCTTTGGCATTTATTCATTTAGTCTTTCATTCATTCAACAAATATTTATTGTCAATGCACTATCTGTTCAAGGATTTTTTTTCCCCATAAAGATGGATGACATTAGTGAAAAATACAGAGTCCTTGCTTCTTATGAAGTTTATGTTCTAATGTATATTTGTGTGAATACAGGAGAGAATGGAGTGATCTCAGAAATGATCTAATAAATAAAATAAGCATGATATAGTCAGATAATGAATATTTCTAAGAAGGAAATAATTTAATTTGATAGAGTGTCAGGAGTAGATTGTGCTCCACATTGGGTGGACAGGTAACCTCTCTTACATAATGATAAGACTTGAATGACAAGACAGCAAAGATCTGAGAGATGTATATACCAGGTCAAAAGAACTGTGAGAGGGCCCTAAGGTTGTAAACATTTCCCTGTGTTCAAGGAACAGAAGGCAGCCAAGGTAATTCATAAATGCCGAGTGGGGGATAGAGAGGCATATCAAACAAGAAATGTAAGGTGCCTGCTCTTGAGAGCTTTGCCAAACAGGATACATTCTGAGTTTTATTATAAATGTAATGAGCATCCTTTCAAAGATTAAGCCTGAAAAGGATCTCTCTGGTTGCCATGTAGAAAATGAATTAGATTCAGGAGTAGACAAAAGAAAGCTATTTCAGTAGTTTCAAGTTTGAGCTTAGAGTGATTAGTACTAGGGGAAAAGCAATGAAAAAGCGAGAAGCAGGCAGATGTAGAATATATATACATTTGGAAAACTTACAAGATTTGCTCATGGGTTAGATGTGAGGGAAAGACGGAATTGAGAATGAGTAGATCTTTGGCTTGTTCAATGGTTTGAATGATTATGTCATTTACTGAGAGGAAGACTAAGGAAAGAACATATTCAAGGGCACAAATTAAAAATTCTATTTTGAATACTTTTTTAAAATATATTTTATTGATTCTTCACAGAGAGGAAGGGAGAGGGATAGAGAGTTAGAAACATTGATGAGAGAGAAACATCGATCAGCTGCCTCCTGCACGCCCCCCACTGGGGATGTGCCCACAACCAAGGTACATGCCCTTGGCTGGAATTGAACCCGGGACCCTTCAGTCCACAGGCCGACATTCTATCCACTGAGCCAAACCAGTTAGGGCTATTTTGAATATTTTAAGAGTGATTTATATATGTATTGCACTTAATATATTATATATTAATAAATATATTTTATTATATATTTTATATTGTTATATTTATTGTATATTTTATTATATATGTTTTCTATATTTTAATATATGGTATCACACTTAGGAATATATATATATATATATATATATATATATATATATTTATATATATATATATATATATATATATATATATCTCCAAGTTCAAATCTAGTTGGAAATATGATATACAGATTGGATATAGATACAGATTTGACAGCACCACATCATTTAAATCTTGAGAATACAGCATTTGTTAAAATAAAAACAAAGATCACAGCTGAGGATATATTTGTGGAAAACACATAACAGGAGGCAAAAGATGGTTGACAGCAGTGTTAAAATCAAAAGGAGAATATCAAGGATAATGTTAACTGAATTTCTAGAGTTTGAAAACATCTAGAGTTTCAAATAAGGAATAAGGCATTATCTAGACATTCAGTCACAAGATATTTTCTCTGTCTCTCTCTCTTTTTCTTTTTTTTTGTCTTCCAATCTCTTTCTCACTCTCATATCACATCAAATAATCTGATAGATAGTGGGCAAATGAAACCTGTCTTTTGATCTGAAATTCTGACACTAACCAAATTTAATTTAACACTTTCCCATTTCTTTTTTTCTTTTTCTTATTTTTTAATCCTTACCCAAGGATGTGTTTTTATTGAATTTAGAGAGAGAGAAAGGAAGAGAGAAGAAACATGCATGTGAGAGAGAAATATTGATAGGTTGCCTCCAAAATGAGCCTCTACTGGGAATCAAACCCAAAACCTAGGGATGTGACCTGACCGGGAATTGAACCCACAACCTTACTGATCTGCCAACTGAGCCACTGGGCCAGGGCTCCATTTCTTTGTTTCTAGAAGGCTATATTAGAACATTTTCATAGGGAAATATATACAAAATTGAAAAAAACTTGAGCAATGCCATATGCCAGAATGAGTATATTACATGGATATTTGATTTTAATAGAGCATTTAACTGTAATAGTGTCAACAATAAAAATAAAGTAAAAAAAAAATAGCCCATGATAGGAGGCTCTTATTTTGCCAGAAAGCTGAAACTGAATAATTTATTTATAATATAAATGTATCCATTTTATCAATGTGTAGTATTTAGCCACCTTTCTATATATTTAGTTTTCATTCATGTCATGAATGTTAATGGATATTTAGAGCAGATAACTTATAAATTGTAAGTTCAGATAAATTATAATGCAGTTGCATATGACAAATTCATGATAAAAATATGTAATAAAGGTATTTCTTTTTTTTTTTTAATAAAGGTATTTCTTAAGGGATATTGTACATTCATTGATTTCTCCTAAAACTTTAATGTGAAATCGTTAACAATTCAACTCTCAATAATGGAATACTTAACAATACATAATCTAGTTTTATTATTTAAAACTCACAATAGGCATGCAAATTATGGACGCATATGTTTTAAATATATATATATATAATGCAAATTTTATGTATGATTTAACAAATTCCAATGTAATTTTAACTACCTGTACTATAAGCAAGCATTTATTTAATCTTTTAAAAAATTCAAGACCTGCTCAGTTTGACATAAAACCTTTAAAAATTTGCAGTTTGAGAAAATCATAATTAAAATCCTAGAATAAAACAATAATAGCAATTATTAAAAATATGAAGAATCAGTCATCCTTCAAAGTTCATAATTATTTTAGATTCTTGATACCTCTCTTGTTTACAACTATGGAGTAGAAATAATTTAAAAAAGGCTTGGAATTTTGGTTAAATTAAATACTTTGTATATCCCTAGTGTGATGTGGTTGCTATATGGCAAATATAAATTTGTTTTTCTGGTGTACATATGTTATCTAGACCATAACTATATTACATTTAAATCTATGCTTGATATCTTGAAAGATATTAATTGGCTTTAATGCATTCAGAGAATAAATAAAGAGGTGATAGAATAAAAAGCAATTAAAGAAATAGGGGGCATTTACTATAAGGAGAAAAAAATTGCCAGAAATATGATACTTATTTCCAAAAATTGAGGGCCCATCATATAGGAGATTGATTAGATACATGTATGTTCTGTGGTTCTAACTGGTAGAAATAGAAATAACATGAAGACTATTTTAGTTCAGCACATAGTCTGTTTTGTGATGAAATAGTTGGCCAAAAAAACTCAAAAACTTCACTTGGGTTTCTTTGGGTTATTTCAAATTTAATTTGACATTGAATTCTTTATATATAGTGAAATCTACTATTGGTTGCTGTTACTGTATTATGTTCAGTAACTACACCTTAAGATGAGAACAGGCACCATGAAATGATGGAATGAGACGAGGCTTTTAGTTTGGCTTTTGCCACTTACAGGTTCTTAGAGCTAGTCATTTATTTCCAGGCAAGCCTTTTGTCAAAGGGATTGGTGCTATCTTCTCAACCTTCTTCTATGTGAACATTGCACTGTAGTCTTCTGGTTACTCAAACTTTACATTTTAGGGGCAGAATAGCAGAGTAATCATTGAATCTGAAAGCCTGCTTTCATCTATTGGTGGGGGGCTAGGACCCCTACTCTGCTATCTGCTGACTTCACTGTCTCCTAAGCCTTCCTCTCACCCTTTTGAGGCCCTAGTTAGAGAGTGATCAAGTTCCCCTTCTTGAGAAGCTGATCGAGACTCCTCCTCAACCACCTCCGTTATCAGCTTCTCATACTCTGCCACCATGCATCTGCCCTAATCATCCTAGTGCCAGATCAGACAACTAGAGATGCCACCATGCCTGAGCCCACGATTTAATCTAATTAGCCAGTCCACAGGGAGCCTATGAAACCTAGCTAATCCCTCCCTTCTTGCCATTCATAAACTGCCTCCTGCAACCCCAGTTTGCTGGAGACTCTGCCCCCAGCTGGTGCCTGTGTATCCCTGCCTGGCAGCCTTATCTCCTGTAGAACTCTCTCTCTCTATAAAAGCCTAAATGACTGGCTGACCATCCATTTATCTGACAGGTAGCTATGATGTGCACTGACCACCACGGGGCAGATGCTCAATGCAGGAGCTGCTGAGCTGCAGGGACTTGGCAGCTGCAATTCTCGGTGACACACCCAGAACCAGAGAGGAGGGAGCCTGATTACAGGATGTGTCACCCAAGAACTGCCCTCTTGCAATCCAGGACCCCTCAGGGGATGTCAGAGAGCCAGTTTCAGCCCAATCCCCACAGGCCAGGCCAAGTGACCCCACCGGTGAACGAATCCATGCACTGGGCCTCTACTACATAATAAAAACGTCTGGCTGAGTGTCATTGTGTTGTGTTATACTACCAAAAGAGAATAAACTATATAAAACATATTCTGAGACAGATTAAGGATTACCTGGTAGCTAAATAGAGGGATGGAGTGAGATATTTGGTAGAATTGAGGACATAAGTATCCAAGAGATCATCAAGTAAAAATATGGAGTAAAAAGAAATCCAAGGACAGAAGTTTGGGGCATGCCTAACTTGAAGGAGTTTAAAGAATAGCCTGAGCTCCTCATCTATAAGTCTGTTTCTATTTTGCTTGTTTGTATATTTTGTTCATTAGATTCTACGTATATATGAAATCATATGGCATTTGATACAGACAACTCATATCTGCAGATAATAGTATGGTGATTACCAGAGAAAGGGGGTAAGGGTAGGCAGAAGAAGGGAAAAGGGTGATAAGTGGTGATGGAAGGAGCCTTGACTTTGGGTGGTGAACACATAATACAACATACAGATGATGTATTATAAAGTTGTATATTTGAAACCTATATAATTTTATTCACCAATGTAACTTCAATAAATTATATATATATGTGTGTGTGTATAAATACATATACATACACACACACACACATACATATATATATATATATATATATATATATATATATATATATACACACACACACACACACAAACACACACACACACAAACACACACACACACACTCACTCACTCACACAGTATATCTTATAGACTGTGAAGGAAAATATGCAGAGTAGTGGCCTAAAACATAGCAGGATATCTGTGAGAGTGAACGGTTTAGGCAAAATATTACTATGGGGTCTTCATTCATTCAGATTTTAAGAACCACTGTAATTGTTAAGAAATAGAAATTAATGATCAACAGAGCTGAATGCTAAGCAAGAGAGAACATGAATGGGACTTAAAGGAGCTTAATGGCTATTCAATTTACAAATTAATCCCCATGGCAATTTTTTCAAGCAGCTAGTGGTTTCCTTTGCTCTGTTCCCCCAGCCCTTGGTGCATATCACTTATTATGGCACTTACATGCCATATTGTTATAATTTGTCTGTGTCATACATTAAAATGTAAACTCTTGGCCATAAATGGTATAAATCATGCACTTATTCACATGTAGTCACTGAAATAGGGTTATTACTCCTTGAATGTCTGTGGAAGACAACAAATGTTTATTTTACTCCAATGTTAACATTTCAGTGCTCTTCTTTGTATTCCAGAAGGTAGTAACTGCTTAATGTTCTGGAATTGGAAGAGACCCCTCGCTGATTTCCCAATTTCTTTAAAATAGCTATAATAATCTACAGAAGCTCAGCTCTGCAGTTACTTAAAAATTTGTCCCGCTTTAAGTTTAAAATGTTCTTTCTAATATTTTCTCAAGAAGAGCAAGAGAAACTAATACTCTTGTGTCAAATTTTAGTGTACTCCTAAAATCTACCCCATCACCATAGCAATAGCCCCACATCACTCTACAAGATATATTGTACAAAGATGTTATGTTATGTATGTGATATGGAATCAAAAGTCCTTCCATTAGTAAGTCAGTAGGTTAAAATCTTGTGCTTGTGAGAGTAGTGCTATGGGGTATAACTTCTCCAGGGACCAATTAGCTTTCTTTTGCCTGATGAATACTGAGTTTATTCTTTACGATAATAAATCATCTTATAAGTCTGTGTTTCTGTTCACAGGGCAATTAAGTAAAAAAATATATATATCTGAATTTTAAAAATGAAAACATACAGTAAAGTAATGCAGCACATGTATTTATATTGATTCCTTATTCTGTATCAGGCAGTTGGATATGGGCTCTGTCCCAGGCATAAAGAGGACAGATTGAGTGTGTTATTCCGTAGGAAGGGGTGCTTGTTTTGGTCACAGTGGCTGCTCAGTGTCATTTTCTAATAAGAGAGTTAGGAGATGAGGTCATAAGAATTAAGTCAATCAATTTTGAAAAGTCCAACAGAATATTATCCTATCTAATAAAGGCAGAATATGCAAATTGACCATCACTTTGTGACAGAGATGGTGGCACCCATAGCCACAAGATGGTAGCGCCGAGTCCCCTCAGCACCACTGGAGTCCCCCAGTCCTTTAAGCCCTTGCTTCAGGGGAGAAGGGCAAGCAGTCCCTAGCGGTGAGCAGATAGCAGGGTGCTGCTTGCCCCTCACCTCAGTGGCGAGGGGAAAGCAGCGCCCCAGTGCCCTGTGGCGAGCAGAAAGCAGGGCCCTGCTTACCCCTGGCCACTGTGGCGAGGGGCAAGCAGGCCCCTGCAGAGAGCAGACACCAGGGCCTGCAGTGGCATTGAGCAGACAGGTCCGCAGAGAGCAGAGAACCATGGGGAGTGTGCCTAAGCCATCAGTAGGACATCCCCTGAGGGCTCCCTGATTGGAGAGGGTGCAGGTTGGGCTGAGGGACCATGCCCTCATGTACGAACTTTATGCACCAGGCCTCTAGTAATTAATAAAAGAAGAAAACCTTTCAAGATTTACACTAATAAAAGAGAAACATGCAAATTGGTGTCATTCCACTACGTCCACCAGCCAATCAGAGCGACTATGCAAATTAACCCAACAAAGATGGCAGCTAATTTGCATACGCAGTCGAGGAGTGAAGACTGAAGGCTCTGGCCAGAGTGAAGACTGAAGACTGAAGACTAAAGACTGAAGAGACTTGGCTTCTCTGCTGCAGCTGGACCAAAGGCCTGGGTCCCGGGTGCCGGAGGAAAACCGGTGCCCGCAGCCAGGGGAAGGAAGGCCTATTGCGTGAATCATAGTGCAATGGGCTTCTAGTATTTTATAAAGAACTACTAGTAGTTTTCAACCCTTCTACCGTTGCTCTAACTCTGACTGTATGTTAATGTCACATAAGAAACTTGGAAAAATTATATCAATATCTGTTTCCCTCTCCCAAAAGTTTTGATTTAATTGTTCTATTTGGCCCACATTTGTTATGAAATCATAAAAAGACACTGGTATTTTCCTTATTCTTGAAGAATGCAGGAAAACCATAGCAAAATATTAGAAATATCGAGAGATTACAGTAGTCCCTTTCTTCTGAACTGTCAGATATTTTTGCATTCGGTCAGATAAAACAACTTTTTAAAATCAGAAGGGGGAGCGAAACAAAAGGAACAAAAGGGGTCTATATTTCCACCAAATAATATGAGGATAACTTTACATAAAAATGAGCAAAATTTGCTTTTATTATCAATGTTGCTGCTATTGACAATATAACTTTTATTGTTCAATTTTATGGAGGTTTTTTAATTTATATTTTTACATTTTAGAAACTAAAGTATACATTTGTATTGTGTGCTGGTTTTTATTTATAGGTACAAATCTGTATAGAGAAAAAAATGATGAATTTAGATCATGTTCAAAGTAGAAAAGAAATATTTAAAAATTTAATTGTGAGCAACAAATAATTTGTAGAGAAGGAGTTCCAATGGGCCTCATATCAGAGTTTTTAATGTGTTGCTGGGTTTGAAAATGCAATGACATTTATAAACACTGTCCTTTAATAATCTACCTTTAAACAGTGATACAATAAATATGCTATTCACAATAGAAATAACTGTGTACTAGAAGCAAACTGAATAAAGATGTTTTTTTAAGCTGCAAGAAATCACAGAGAAACCTTGGAGAAGAATGAATACATGAAGTCACATACCATATTCCTGAATGTTAAAACATTTCTAATATTTGAAAGATGCCTGTTTGCCCACAAACTGATTTACAAGCTTAATATAATTCCACTAAAGCATCCAATAGATCATCATCATATTTTTGAGGAGAGGGATGTCACAAAAGCATTAGACAGTTTATATACTTTTCTATTAATTCAACATGTTTAGGACTTTGCTGAACATAAAATGGAATCTTAATAAATATTTGTTAATTGGTATTTTGGTACTTTGGTAAGTAGTTAAGATCTCTTACTTTGTTTTATAACAAAGAAGTTATAACACTGTCTTTTTAAGTATTTCCAGTAAAATTTTTCTCTGAGTTTTATTAATTGAAAATTCAATAGATCGTCAACCCTCCTGTGGTCTTCAATAGACCACAGATTTAACCTTAATGATGTTTCATATTGTTTCAATGCAGACACAGGGTTCTCACCTCAGGGGTGGTACAGTAAGTTTTAAGGAGTCCTATGTGGATTACATATAAGAAATATATCACTCATAGCCTCTTGGGGACACAACTCAACTCTAATCTACATCTACTGGGAGCCAGTCCCCAGTAGAGCCAAACTCACCTGTTCATCAATTCTAGCCCTGGGCCAAAACACCCAGGTGAGTGAAGCCAGCTGTCAAAAATGATTGAATAAGTCAAATGAGCAAAATACAGGCACTTTTTACCTTTTTCAATGGTTCACTTTACTTCTTCCAGATTCTTGTTTCTATTTTTTTTCCTTGAAATTGTATCTTTCTATCCAATATCACACTGACTTAAGACATATAGTTACAGAAAGATATTAAGAATATTTTTCATATCTTTACATGGGATAAATCAGTTATTGACTTCTAATAATCAAACCCTATCAATAATAAAGAAACATTTAAAACAAAACAAAACTTATAAACACTCCCCTGCAGTTAAATGATAGATTTATTTCTCCATACTAATAGCATATGCTCAAAATGTTTGTCATCTGTTAATGGGTTATGATATATTTTCCTAGTAATATCTAAAGAAAACAAAAAAATACAAGAATATTGAAGATGAATACATTAGAATATCTAAAATTATGTGGAACTATAAACATATACATAACTAGATATCATGTAGAATGGGAATGTGTTTTTTCCCCCATCCTTGAATTGGGACTAAATAATTTCTAAGTTTCACTCAAATTCTTACTGTCTAAGACAGTTTTATTATCCATTGCATTGTCAAGTCACACAAAAATAACTTTTAAAGTTCATACTGAGAATTAATCAAGAAAGGAAAATATATAATAAAAATGGTTTAAAAAATCTATAGATATGTTTATATAGGCCAAAAGAAAATAAAGTTTTCTTAGTGGAATATATTCAAGTAACTAATTAAATGTCTGCTTGGACAAGAATTTCAAATTCTCAAATCAGGTTTTCTAAACTCTACTCTGAAATCATTAGACCTATAAGAACTCACCTTTATTTATTTATTTATCTATCTATTTATTTATTTATTTGTTTTCTTTATTGATTAAGGTATTACATATATGTCTTTATTCCCCTATTGCTCCCCCCACCCCCACTAATGCCCTCACGCCCCTAGTGTCTGTGTCCATTGGTTATGCTTATATGCATGCATACAAGTCCTTTGGTTGATAAACACAGAGAGATGGAGGGAGGGTGGGAGAAAGATAGGAAAGGAAAAAAGAAAGAAAAGAAAGAAAGGAGGGGAAAAAAAGAGAAAAGAAACAAATATAAACCCAGAAAACTAAATTTTAAAACAGACAAAGAGTTGCTTGTTTCATTTCAAAAAAGCTTGGGCTTGTTTAGGCAAAATTTTGTTATTCTTCACAGAATTTCTTAAGACCATTAATATGAGCACCATGAATCTATAAGCAGGATAGAATACATATCACTTTCCAAACTCATTTGGCCACAATAACTTTTTTATTGCTAAATCCTTATTAATATTCTGTAGGGTTCGTTTAGGAAATGCTTCCTTGAATGATTAGAGGTTCTCCTTAGAGTAGTTAAGATAACATTACTCTTTTAATCATTTCAATTCTATGATGTCATATTTCTTTTCAAATATTAAACTATATCATTCTTGAATTGCTTATGATAATGAGAAATAGGAAAAAATATTGTATTCTTAGGTTAGTATGTAGCATATTATATTATTTCAATGAGAACTAAAACTGCAGTCCTGGGCCTATCATGCTTCCCATGATCAAACAGTTATTTAAGTTAACCCAAAAGTGCATAATAATTTTTTATTGTTATTTTTCAATTATCCATCATTTAAAAAATGCCTCTTTATTACATTTTCAATGTGAGCTTAAAATGACTTTTTAATAACTATTAAATTCATAGATGGATACATGCTATTTTCATTTTTACATTCTATTCTATACGACAGAACAGAGCTGCCAATGGTTAATTTATTTCTATGTCAAACCATTTAAATTCTCCAGAGGAACTTCTGTTTAAGTAAGGCATGCCTGACCAAGAAAGGTTGTCATGTATTAACTGTTTCTGTGGGAGTTGATGTTAAAAGTATAATTGGTTCTGGGAGCAAACAGAAAATAAGCTCTTCTATTCACAGTCAGAAAAGCAGCTCCCAGTCAACTCTGCCTGTAAGGGTATTGTCACTTCTAAGGAAGAAAGTGCCACCATCCATAATTAGCAGTAGGAAGGCTTTTGCTTTTCAAAACTTCAGGCTTTTTTCTGCCCTGAGGATAAAAATCCTCCTAATAGGCATTCTCTGGTTGCCATACATCTGTTAAGAGTGTGAAGATACACTCTCAAACTTTTTCTTCTTCTTATAAAAGAGAGAACCAGACTTCCTCTTATTGTTTCTTTCTTATTTAGCCTCTCAACTTTTATGATATTATATTCCTCCTGGTATTTCATATTTTCTGTTTAAAAATGTTTTTAAATTTTATTGAATTTCGGGGTGACCTTGGTTAATAAAATTATACAGGTTTCAGGTATACAATTCTATAATTCATTATTTGTACATTGTATTGTGTTCACCATCCCAAGTCAAGTCTCCTTCCGTCTGTTGTCTGTCTGTGTCTTTGCTTTTTGTTGCTGTTGTTTAATTCCTTAGCCTTTTACACCCAGACACCTAACCCTCCTCCATGACAACTGTCGGTCTGTTCTCTGTATCTTTGAGTCTGTTTCTATTTTGTTTGCTAGTTTATTTTGTTTATTAGATTCCACATATAAGTGAAATATACCATTTGGTATTTGTCTTTCTCTGATTGGCTTGTTTCACTAAAGCAAAACCATTTTTAATGGGGGAGGGGGAGATAAAGAAAACAACAATTGCAAGGAGAATAAGAATTCTCCTAGGATTTTTAATTCACAGCTCAAGCAAGGTTCTAATTTCTTAATCATGGTATAGAAAGACTAATGCAACAAATATTGAAAACTGTTTATCCCCTCCCTCTTTAAAAAATACATACTCAGCAAGTTTAAAATGGGGAACAAAGTATTTCAAACAATTATTAAACTGTTTATCCCCTCCCTCTTTAAAAAATACATACTCAGCAAGTTTAAAATGGGGAACAAAGTATTTCATACAATTATTCACTGTGATTTTCCAACATTGATACTGCAAATCACAAAGGGATTTGCAACCTAAATCTTAGTTTATTTTAGAAAATGTTTGATTTTTCCCATGGCAGCAAAATTTATTATTTCTGTTGTTTTTCCCAACAGCACTAGGTCAGACTTTTTCAGCTTTGAGAAACAATGGCTTACTACCATCTCTATTTTTTTCTTACACACAAAAATAAGTACAAAATGTATGCCTAAATTATTTTTAACTTTGTTGTGGTCAGACAACATAGATTCATGATCAGTTCTTTGAAATATGTTGAGGCTTACTAGTTACATAGTATATAATCAATTTTTATAATAGTTTCATGTGTAGTTTATAATAATATATCTACTTGTTGATTGTAGAAGCCATAAAAATCCTAGAAGAAAACATAAGCAGTAAAATCTCAGACATATCCCATAGCAATATTTTCACTGATGACTCTGAGGGCAAGGGAAATAAAAAAATGAACAAACGGGACTACATCAAACTAAAAAGTTCTGTAGAGCAAAACAAACCATCAACAAAATGAAATGATCTCACTCATTTGTGTAATTTAATGAACAACATAAACTGATGAACAAAAATAGGGCTAGAGACATAGAAGCATCGAACAGACTGTCAAACTTTAGAGGGAAGGTAGGGAAGGGTGGGGGAGGGGTAAGAGATCAACCAAAGGGCTTGTATACATGCATATAAGCATAACCAATGGACACAGACACTGGGTGGGGGGGAGGGTGAGGGCATGTGCTTGGGGGTGGGGATGGCCAAGGAGAGGTCAATGGGGAAAAAAGGAAACATATGTAATACTATGTGTAATACTTTAAAGAATAAAAGATTTTAAAAAAAATAAAAGGGAGCAAATTGCATGGGAGTACATATTAACAATAACACATCTGATAGGTATAAATCTCCAAAATATATGCAGAACTTATACAATTCATTTGTAGATGGCATAATACTGTACATTGTGAACCCTAAAGATTATACCAAAAACTACTGGAACTGATAAATGAATTCAGTAAAGTAGCAGGCACAAAATAAATATCCAGAATCAGTTCCATTTTTATATATCAATAATGAAACAAACAAACAAAATACAATCCCATTCACAATTGCTTCAAAAAGAATAAAATACCCAGGAATAAATTTAATCAAGGATGTAAAACACCTGTACTCAGAAAATTATAGGACACTGTAGAAAGAAACTGAGGAATATACAAACAAATGAAAGCATATACCATGTTAATGTGTAGGAAGAATTAAATTCAGAAAAGTGCCCATACTACCCAAAGCAATATACAAAATCAACGCAATTCCTATCAAGATACCAATGGTGTATTCCACAGAACAAGAAATTCCAAAAATTTAAATGTACAAAAAACCTTGAATAGTAACAGTGATCTTGAGAAAGAAGAACGAAGTTGGGGGAATCATACTCCCTGATATCAAACTATACCAAAAGGCCATAGTAATCAAAACAGCATGGTACTGGCATAAAAAAGAAGACATATAGATCAATGAAAAAAGTCCACAAATAAACCCATGCTTTATGGTCAATTAATATTTGACCAAGGAGGCTAAAATATACCATGGACTAAAGATAGTTTATTCAATAAATGGTGCTGGAAAATTGGACAGATATGTGCAAAAATAAATAAATAAATAAATAAATAAATAAATAAATAAATAAATAGAGAAACTAGACCACCTTCTTACACCACATGAAAAAATAAACTCAAAATGGATTAAAGACTTAAATGTTAGACTCAAAACCATAAAAATCCTAGAAGAAAACATAGGCAGGAAAATCTCAGACATTTCTCATAACAGATTTTTTTTGATATATCTCCTCATGCAAGGGAATAAAAGAAAAAAATAAATAAGTGGGACTACACCAAACTAAAAACAATAAAGGTAACCATCAACAAAATGAAAAGACAACCCACTGAAAGGGAGAACATATTCACTGATACATCTGATAAGAGTTTAATATCCAAAATTTATGAAGAATTTAAAAAACTCAACACCAAAGAAAATCACCAAATCAAACAATCCAATTAAAAAATGGGCAAAGGACCTGAATAGATACTCCTCCAAAGAGGACATACAGATGGCCAATAGACATATGAAAAGATGATTAATGTCACTAATTATCAGAGAAATATAGATTAAAACTACAATGAAATATCCCTTCACACGGGTTAGTGTGGCCATCATCAATAAATCAACAAACAAGTGCTGGTGAAGATGTGGAGAAAAGGAAACCCTAGTGCACTGTTGGTGATAATGCAGACTGGTGCAGTCACTATGGACTTTCCTCAAAAAATTGTAAAATCTCCAACTGCCTTAGGACTCAGTGATCACACTTCTGGAAATATATGTACTAAGAATCTCAAAACACCAATCCTAAAGAATACATGCACTCCTACGTTCATTGCAGCATTATTTACAGTAGACAAGATCTGGAAACAGCCCAAGTGTCATCAGTAGATGTGTGGATAAACAAGGTGTACTTTTAGCCAGGCTGGAGTGGCTCAGCTTTATCCTGTGCTCCAAAGCATTGCCGGTTCCATTCCTGGTTGGGGCACATGGCTGGGTTTCAGGTTCAATTTCTGGTCAGGGTGTGTGCAGAAGGCAGCATATCATATTTCTCTCTCAAATCAATGTTTCTCTCTCCTTTCCCCTCTCTAAGCATGTCCTCTCCTCGGGTAAGAAGAGGGAGTGGGAAGCTGTGGTACATTTACACAATGGAATACTATGCAGCTGTAAGAAAGAAACAACTCTTACCTTTTATGGCAGCATGGCTGGACCTGGGGATTATTATACTAAGTGAAATAAGCCAGTCAGAGAAAGACAACTACCATATGATCTCACTTCCATGTGGAATCTGATGAACTGAGGAGCAAAATACAAACAGAGGCATGGATACGTGGACCAGACTGACAGCTGTCAGAGGGGCCTGGGGAGGGGCACTAAATGGAAGAAGGTGAAGGAGTTAAGCAAAGAACATGTATGCATAGCCCATAGACACCAACAACAGTGTGGTGATGGTCAGAGGACGAGGAGGCAGGGCTGGGTGGAGGTGGGCAAAGAGAGGGAAAATGGGGACTTCTGTAGTAGTGTCAACAATAAAAATGAAGTAAAGAAAAAAACAACCCACAGTTATGGGGGGTGGTGGGGGGGGAAGAATGATTATTACTTTTGCTTTTAAAATCATTTATATCCTTGCTAAAATTCTTGATCTACTGATCACAATCTTTTGATAGAATATTATAAAGGTTTCCCTCTGTGACTATTGAATTTGTTAATATCTCCATAGAAGTCTCAACATGTTTTGCTTCATATTTTCGAAAATACCAATACATTATCTTAATATATGTATTTATCCAATTGTGTCTTTTATTACATAATGCTGAAATTCATCTCTATGAATGTCTTCTATATAAATTTTATTTTATCTAATATAGATATTGCTAACAACAAATTTTTTTTGTTTAGTGTTTGGATAATATATGTTTTCCATATCTCTATTATTTAACTGTTCTTTCTGCTTTTGTTTCTGAAGTGTTTAAATGATCTTGTTTTGTTTTCAATTATCTTCTTCTATGTTTTCTGTTCACGACCCCTCTTCTTTGCTTCTTCATTTTATCTCTTTTCTTGCCTGCAATTTATTGATTATGTGTATTGACAATTACTTATCTATTTGTTTGAAAATTGCCAACTGTGTTTTTAGTATTGTGTTGTTATATGTACATTTTAATCTATATATTTAAATATACATTTTTTCCTAACAAAACAAAATCATTAAATGTCTTCATTGTCTTCTGTAAGATTAGTCTCCCATCTTACCACCACTAAATCTTGGCCTTGATGTCTTAAAACATAATTATATTTTTATGTTATTAGGTGATCTGTTCCATTTTACACAAATTAAAGTCATGGAAAATAATTATTAGAGTAATTTAATACAAATATATATAAAAGATAACTATTAACTTCTGCCTTAGTCTATTTTTGAAGATATTTACAAGCATTTACCTGAAGAAAATCTTTTTCACTCCCAACTCTTAGAAACCCAAATCTTCTGCTTTATATGTATCTTAAAAATTGTCTTTGTACCGGAGGCCCTATGTCATGATATAGAGTGGCTTTAGCATGATGACCTTCCTAATCAACATGGAAAGAAAGTAATAAATTGTCTTGCCATTTAGATAGTTTTCTAATTTTATCTATTTTTTATGTAGCATGGAAAAGCCTGAAAGCTTCATTACTCACTGAAGCAATATATATATTACTCTACAAAAGAATTCCAAGCCATCTGCTCATTTTATAATTTACACTTGTGTGTTTGTAAGTGACCTTGGTATAATACCCATTCCGTGTTCTTCTCTCTCTAGTAAGACTTGGACTTCATGCTAGGCAAATGGAAACACCTTCAGTTACTCATATTTTTTCCTAATTGGTTTGAAAAGACAGCTGCAATATGTCTTCCTGACCAAAGAAAAGAGAGAATGTTTTTTACACTTACCACTTCTCATTCAATCTTTGTTCATCATTGAGTCAGGGAGAACAGCTTTATACATTAAGGGCTATATATAATCACCAGGAGAGAAATGTTGGCATTTGTCTCCAAAATTGATTTACAAAACCATATTAAGTTTGTTGTTCACTGCTGAGTGAGAACGAGTTATGCATTTATAGATAAGCAGCATCTCTAACCTGGGTTCCTAATTTAAGGATTCAATGCTTATTACCAAACAATATACACACTTTATTACTGGCTTATGGGAAATTCCTTTTCCACATTTTTCTGGTGGAGAGTAAATTTAGGAATTGAGAATCAAGATTGTTAGATAACTGATGTGTAATTAATAATATATAAGAATGTTATCATCTGGTTAACTTTCCTAGACTTATAGTTTCATAATATGTATATACATGTTGCCTGACAAAAACTCCGAGCCTGAGGTCTGCTTTCTCTTTTTGAAAAGAATAATAATTTAGTGCTAGAGAGGTATTAATGATATGTTAGCAACAAAATAAATTTGTTCCTTGCCAAAAATAAGAGAGAGAATGAGCTATGAGGCTTAAAAAAAGAATAGGTTTTGCACCAGTGACTCAATGTGACTTAATGCTATTCCTCCAGACACCTACGTGTGTCCTTTCTACACACTTGGGAGATTAGTGTCACAGGCTCTGTTGTGCTAATACAATCCATATACAAGCCATTCGACCTTGCCCAACTAAACAGAAAGTAATATTATTTTGTACGTATGTTTTATGTTTTAAAATTTATTTTTAATTATAGTTGACATAAATTGTTATATTAGTTTCAGGTAAGCCACATAGCGATTAGACATGTATATACTAGTAGCTTACAGAGAGATCGCTACGATAAGTCTGGTACCCACCTGACACCATACACAGTTATTACAATATCATTGACTGTATTCCCTGTGCTGTGCTTTACATCACTGTGACTGCTTCGAAGTGTTTTTCCACATGCTGATTATGAGGAGTTTAAATAAGCAAAAAATAATGTGGGGCAGTTTAAGAATAATTTTGTGGCTGAGGCAGTATATTACTCTTGGCCTTAAAGTAGGCAAAAGAGGGGGAAGTACATATTGCAAAGGGTTTATAATATCCTGTTTATTCTTAAAAGGATTTGAGCTAAAGTACTATATCTTTCAAGATCCTCAGTCACTTTTCCCCAGGGAAGATTGGTGGTTGGGAGAAGGAAGTAGATATGGGCGACTCAAAATTCCTGGGTCTGTAGTGTTTGCCTGGAGAACAAGTTTTATACTTGTATTGAAAGAGAAATGCTGCAAGGATAAATACAATATTATTACAAACTAGAGGCCCGATGCATGAAATTTTTGGAGGAGTAGGTCTTCCTTCCCCCAGTTGCTGGCATGGGCTTCCCTCTGGCACCTGGGACCCGGGCTTTCCTTGCAGCCCTGGCTTTGTCCGGAAGGACGTCCAGTCTAATTAGCATATATGCTTTTATTATTATAGATTATTTTCTATAAGACAATGTAGCAACAGGATAGAAGGGCTACAATTAAAATTTAACTTCTCTGAATATAACTTGCCCATAATTTTAAATTAAAATCATTTAATGTACATGTTTTTAAACTACTAAATCAGAAGAAAAAGGCAATCATTACAATATAATGACAATATGGATGACATATTATAACACAACAGCACAGAGGAAAAATATGTTTTAAAACACTTTAAAAACACAGCATTTACACTTTACTGCCAATAGAATATGTCCTAAGAACAAAAGTATATTAAGAAATTCTAAAGTCTATTTAGTGGTATTATTTTTATCAGTCACATTGATATACATATGAACTATTCCATATATATGTATATATACATATACATATATATTTTGTAATTATATATTATATATGTAACTATGTTAGTGATTTAAATTAAGACAAAATAAGTTAAAAATTAATTAAGCAAAACACCTATAATCTTACATTTGAAATGGAAATATTAGTGAGAACTCAAGGTTTTTTAATTAATTAGCATTACTTTGTTCTGTGCAGTTTAAAGTCTAAGAGCAATAACAACTCAGTTGCAATAAACTAACCTGTTGTGCAGATGATAATCTCTAAACACCATTTCCTACAAAAAATAAGCGAATTCTTAAAAAAAAAAAGGTTGATTCTAGACCTGGGGCAGATAATGTGCAAAGTTAACTTTAGTATCTTGCTGTACCAGAATAAAAAAGATGATATGTAGAACAACTGAGCCATGCCAAAGGAAACAAGAGACAGTTTGCAGGTTGACAAAGATGCGATAATTTTGGATGCAATGGACCAAAACACATCAAATCCATAGAAACATAGAATTCAAAATAATATTCAAATTTTAGGTACCAGCTAGAACACTAACTCATTAGTCTGAAAGTGGCAAATCAATTGAAAGGAGGGAGCATTGGTTTTGTTTGCTTTGTTTATACTGTTGGATAACCAATAGTTAATAAGAGAACATTTTTATTTAAAAAAATAGGTAACATATGATAGCAGATGAATGATAGAATTTCTATATTGCTATTTTGCAGTCTCTAATGGAATAATGGATCCAGGCAATGATCAATAGTGAATGCTAAAAGCATTTGGTGAAAGGCTGATGGCGAAATTTATAAAAGATAAATAAATCTGATGTATTCAATTTCTATTGCTGTCATAATAAATTACCACAAATTTATTGGCTTAAAACAACACAAATTTACTCTCACAGAATCCAAGTATAGCACATCTCAGTTCTCTTAGATGCTACAAGTCAGAAGTCAAGTTGTCAGCAGGCCTGCATTTCCTTCTGGAGGTGCTGGGGATGAATTATACATCATTATACATTTGTCCAAACCCATAGAATACACAACACCATGAGTGAACCTAATGTAAACTTGTAAACTATAGACTGGATGACAGTGTTGTGTCTATGTACATGTACATTCATCAATTGTAGCACATGAACCTACAACTGCTATAAAAAAGTACAATCACAATTTAAAATACTCCACAAAGCTAGGTAGTTCCAACATTACACAAAATATAAAATTTTTTTAAAAAAGTGGAAATGGGGTGACATATGTAAGAAAATTACCAACATGTTAACTGTTGATGCTGGGTGATGGTTACAGGGAGTTTTGTTATATTGTTATAAAATTCTTTCTTCTTTTGTGTATACGATTTTATAATAAAACTAGAGGCTCGGTGCACAAACATTTGTGCACTCGGGGGTGGGGGAGGGGGGCGAGGAAATCCCTCAGCCCAGCCTGTGCCCTCTCACACTCTGGGACTCCTCAGGGGATGACCGCCTGCTGGCTTAGGCCTGCTCCCTGGGGAATTGGGCCTAAGCTGGCAGTCAGACATTCCTCTGGCAGCCCAGGAGCCCTCAGGGGATGTCCACTTGCCAGTGGGGAACAGGCCTAAGCTGCAGTCAGACATCCTTAGTGCTGCTGAGGAGGAGGGAGAGGCTCCCACCACCACCACTGTACTGGCAGCCGCCAGCCTGGCTTGTGGCTGAGCAGAGCTCCCCCTGTGGGAGCACACTGACCAACAGGGGGCAGCTCCTGCATTGAGCATCTGCCCCCTGGTGGTCAGTGTGTGTCATAGTGACCAGTCATTCCCAGTCTTTCTGCTGTTAGGGTCAGTTTACATATTACCCTTTTATTATATAGGATAGAAGCCTGGTGCGTGGGTCGGGGCCGGCTGGTTTGCCATTCAGGGTAGCGGTCCCCACTGGGGTGCCACTGGGGTGCCTGGCCAGCCTTGGTGAGGGCCTGACAGCTGTTTGCAGGCTGGTCAAGGCCCCCCCCCCAGTGGGAACCCTCACCCCATGGAGGTTTGGCCAGCCTGGGTGAGGGGGTGATGGTTGTTTTCAGGCTGGCCACACCCCCTTTAAGGTGGGGGGTCCCCACTTGGGTGCCTAGCCAGTCTGGGTGAGGGACTGAGGGCTGTTTTCAGGCTGGCCAAGCCTCCCCGGGGACGGAAGCTCCCAGCCTCTCCTTTTTTTCTTTTTTCTTTTTTCTGGGATTTATTTACCTTCTATAATTGAAACTTTGTAGCCTGGAGTGGAGCTCAGAGCCAGCTAGGGCTTGGCTTCCTCCATCGCCAGGGGCAACCCAAGACTCCAGCTCCATGGCCACGGCCGGCTGAAAGCAGGTATCTGGGGTTTATTTACCTTCTATAATTGAAACTTTGTTGCTTTGAGTGGAGCTCAGAGCCAGCCACGGCTGGGAAGCTTGGCTTCCTCCATCATTGGGGCAACCAAACCTCCTGCTTGCTCCAGCTCTGTGGCTGCTGGCCGCCATCTTTGTTGGATTAATTTGCATATAGTTGCTCTGATTGGCTGGTGGGTGTGGCTTAAGGTGTAGTGAAGGTATAGTCAATTTGCATGTTTGTCTTTTATTAGTGTAGATAAACAAGCTACCACCTTAGAGTTTCCTAAAGTAGTGCTTCAAATGCACATGAGAATGAATCCATGATGCTTCTCATTCCAGCTTCTAGCTTCTCTGTCCCTTGACTCATGAGATCACCACTTTGCTTAGAGCAGAATCTTACTTGGGGAAAGCAATTGGTAAAACCCATCCAACCTTGAGGGAATGGAGAAAGGAACCTTACTATCTAAATGCCCATTGCTGGTTATATTAACTCTTTGTAAGTTAAGTCTAGAAGTGGAAAAGCCAGTGGGATAGCACTTGGCATCCATTACCAGCACTCTGGCTATAGCTTGTTAAAGAACCTGGCCGCCTCCCTAAGATTCAATTTGCTGCAGCTGGGAAGAAGCAGTTGTACTAAGTTGTGCTAATTCCTGACCTATTTTCATTTTGCCAGTAGGATCTCATTTCTATTCCTATAATGATTCTGACCTCTCCAAGCCTCAAAGTTTGGCCCTTAAATCAGTTTTAAAGAAATGCCATTCTTACTATAAATAAGACACTAGTTTAACTTACATTCATAGAAGGTAGCTATAAAACTAATCAAAATAAAAACAGTAATGTTATTAAAATATATCTATGTTTCCTCATTCTCTGAGTTTAGAGACTGTCTTAGTTGCTGCTGCAAGGTAAAAACAAAACAAAACACAAAAACATCTCTTCTTAGTTGATGAACAGAGGCAAAATCAATTTCCACTGTATTTGCTATTTTGTGTTCTTACTTTTAGGCTCAATCACATTCTAAAATATCACATTTGCTTCTTTTTTAAAGACCAGATTATTCAGTGTTGTCCACAGTCACCTTGCTTCTGAGGATGCACATTGACCATACTTGAACATCACCAAGACATAAGGGAACTCTAGCAACCATGCTTTCTTTCTGAGTCTGTGGATTGCTCATATAATTTTCCACTTACTTATTAATATATATTTTAAATTTTATCAAAAAAGGACATATGGTCTCCATATGTCCTAGAGAGAATCAATCATGAGGATTTTACAAATTCACCTATCCCCTATTGAAAAATTCATGGATTAGCTGGTTCTTTAGTTTTAACAACCTCATAGGTTATTACCTGGTCCAAAAATAATCTTCAGTTGGGTTAGATTCCTGGTCACAGTCCAAACAACTGTCAAAAGCTGACTAGACTCCCACTTAACAGAGGCTATGTGTGGGCAAATATCTACTATAATTTGGACCAGGCAGGTGTCCCAAATGATATGCCCAATATATCCTACAGCAAATTATTTAAAGGGAAGCCTATCTAATAAAAGAGAAGCATGGTAATTAGCATACGTCCGCTACCCTTCCCATTGGCTAATCAGGGCGATATGCAAATTAACTGCCAGCCAAGATGGCGGCAGGCAGCCAGGCAGCTTGAAGCTAACATGAGGCTTGCTTGTTTCAGTGATGGAGGAAACCAACGTTCCCCGCCTGCCTTGCCGGACTCTGAGCTTGCAGTTTGAAACATTGTTACAACTATAGAAGCTAAACAAAACCCCAGAAACCTGCTTTCAGCCCGCCAGGATCTCAGAGTTGGAGTTAATACAGTGTTTTGATTACAGAACCCAAACAAACCAGATACCTGCTTTCAGCAGCAGAGGCCTCAGAGCTGGAGCCAGAGCTAAAGCTGGCCCAGAATTAAAAAAAGAAAAAAGAAAAAATGGAGCAGTTGGGAGCTTCAGTCACCCGCCAGCCTGAAAACAGCCCTCAGCCCCTCACCCAGACTGGCCAGGCACCCCAGTGGGGACCCCCACCCTGAAGGGTGTGTGACCAGCTGCAAACAGCCATCATCCCCTCACCCAGGCTGGCCAGGCACCCCAGTAGGGACCCCCACCCTGATCCAGGACACCCTTCAGGGCAAACCAGCCGGTCCCCACCCGTGCATCAGGCCTCTATCCTATATAGTAAAGGGGTAATATGCCTCCCGACACCTGGATCAGTGGAGCCGCGAGGCCTCCCAGCACCGGGATTAGCGGAGCTGAGAGGCCTCCTGGCACTGGGATCAGTGTGACGGGCACAGCGCCCAAACCCCCTGATCGCCCTGCGGCTCTGTGTGTGACAGGGGGCGGGGCCACAACCTCCCTATACACCTACTCTGTTCGTGACAGGGGAAGGCGCCCCAACCCCCTGATCAGCCTTGCTCTGTGCCTGATAGGGGGGAGCTCCCCAACCCCCTGATTGGTCCTGCTCTGTGGGTGATAGAGGGCGGCGCCCCAACGCCCCCTCCACTGGCCCTGCTCTGTGTGTGATGGGGTAGGGCTATAACCTCCCCATCGGCCCTGCCCTGAGTGTGACAGTGGCAACGCCCCAACCCCCTGATCGGCCCTGCTCTGTGGGTGATAGAGGGCGGTGCCCCAACCCCCTGATCTGCCCTGCTCTGTGTGTGACAGGGAGGAGCTCCCCAACCCTCTGATGGGCCCTGCTCTGTGCATGACAGGGGCAGAGCCCCAACCCTCTGATTGGCCCTGCTCTGTGCGTGTGACAGGGAGTGGTGCTGCAACCTCCCCATCGACCCTGCCTTGAGTGTGACAGGGGGCGGTGCCCCAACCCCCAATCAGCCCTACCCTGAGCGTGACTGAGGGTGTCATCACAACCTCCCAATCCGCCCTGTTCTGTGCATGACAGGGACGGCACCCCAACTCCCCAATCGGCCCTGCTCTGAGCCCAACCAGGGGCTGCACCTAGGGATTGGGCCTGCCCTCTGCCACCCGGGAGCAGGCCTAAGCCAGCAGGTAATTATCTCTCGAGGGGTCCCAGACTGCGAGAGGGCACAATCTGGGCCGAGGGACCGCCCCCCCCCCCCCGGCAAGTGCACAAATTTTTGTGCACCGGGCCTCTAGTCCTATATAATAAAAGGCTAATATGCAAATTGAACAGCAGAACAATTGGTCACTATGACATGCACTGACCACCAGGGGGCAGCAATTGGTCACTATGACATGAACTGACCACCAGGGGGCAAATGCTCAATGCAGGAGCTGCCCCCTGGTGGTCAGTGCACTCCCACAGGTGGAGTGCCTCTTAGCCAGAAGCAGGCTCAGGGCTGGTGAGTGCAGCAGCAGTGGCAGGAAACTCTCCCGCTTCCAAAATAGCGCTAAGGATGTCCTACTAACAGCTCCCAGACTGTGAGAGGGCACAGGCATGGCTGAGGGACAGCCCCCCCCCCCCCCCCCCCTCACACACACACATAAGTGCATGAATTTCATGCCTGGGCCTCTAGTACTAAATATGGTTAGTCAGAGTGAAAGATAAAAGAAAGCAAGTGAGAAATATTTGAAGGCTACCACTGGCAGACAGGAGGAATAAACAAAAAATAATTAGGAATTTAGTAAAGGTTGTTTTATTCATTTACTTTTGTTTTTATTTACCAGTAGGACCAAGGCAGACCTGTATATATTTGAAGCTATGACCTGATAGATACAGGGGGAAAAGATTGACACTTTTGGAAAGGGAAGGGATATGTGATATATTCAGAGTTAGGAACGGAGTAGAATGCTAGCCTATTTTAGGTGTAACTGGAATTAGACTATTGAAGTTGTGAGAAAATATACAACTCTTTGATCTCACCAAAAATACTCTATTATGGCAAATTTTTGAAGAAATATAACATCTAAACAGTGCTCATCTGGAGGGACAGAACTGACACTGATGTAATAGTATCTGCATTTATTCAACAGGATAGGGAAAGGGAAAATTGTTTTCAGTTCAACTAGTACCTTATTGGTTTGGTTCTTATTTTCTTAGCTGGATGATAAATAAGATGTAGAATATTGTTCAACCATGAGGAAGAAGGAGATTCTGCCATTTGTGACAGGGATGGATCTTGAGGGCATTATGCAAAGCGAAATAAAATCAGACAGAGGAATAAAAATGCTGTATAACATCACATATATGTGGAATCCTAAAAACAAACAAACAAGCAAAAAACAACAACAGAATAATGATTGCCAGGGCTGGGAGGTGGGAAAATGGGGAGATGTTGATCAAAGATTACAAACTTGCAGTTAGAAGATAAATAAGTCCTGGGGATCTAACGTACAGCATGGTGGTTATTGTTAATAATATTGTAGTACATACTTGAAAATTGCTACCACAGGAAAGAAATGGTAATTACGTGATGTGATGGAGGTGTTAGCTAACACAATGGTGGTAATCATATTGCAATGTATCAAATCAACAGGTTGTACACCCTAAACTTATTCAATGTTATGTCAATTGTGTCTCAATAAATAATATGGAAAATAGATAATACATGTTGATTCAAAGGGAGCATTAGACTTTACATTAAAGTTGCTACTGATTATGAAAGTTAAAGGTATTTGAAATTTAAGTTTTTTTCATGATACGTTCCATGACCTTGTATCTTAAATCTGATTTTCAAATATAATATCTATAGAACTAAAAATATAACCGAAGGCTGTAATTTGTTTCTTCTCTGAACTGATCCTGAAAGCCTGGTTTTTAAGAGGTCAAGGAAGTATACGGCATCAGATTAGCTCTGTGCAGATGGGGCACAGAAGGGGCCAGACAGGTGAGAGGATGCATGTGAGTCTTTTTAAGGCTCATCACTTTGACTTGTGAAGAAGAAAAAGACACCATCTGTGCTGTCATCCTTGTGAACCTTCTGCTTTCAGTAGGAAAGATAAACTAAATACTGAGAGTAAGTGAATGAATACAAAACAATATTTGCATCAGGGTTGTTGAAAATCAAATTAAGGATGAATAACCTTGCCTCTGTCTGTCATGCTTATTATATATGTTTTGTAGATAGTTATCTTTATGACCTAGAAACTATTTGTTTTATGGAAAAATACTGTGCATTACCTCTGATTTAAATTTAAAACTAGTCATCTAATTTTATGCATTTAATTACAGCTCTTATTTTTAATGTTTGAATACTTTTTAAAAATTTTATCTTTATTGTTGAAAGTTTTACAGATGTCCCCTTTGTTTTTGTTTTTTTTCCCATTGATCCCCTACACCCGACCCCTGCCCCTCCCAAGCCTTCATAACACTATTGTCTGTGTCCATGAGCTATGCATATCTATAATAATAAAAACAGAATATGCTAATTAGACCAGACAGCCAAGCGACCTTCCAGATGTCCTTTCGGATGACCTTCCAGATGAAGCCGTGACTGTGAGGGCCAAGTCCCTTGCATTATTTTTTGTGCATCGGGCCCCTACTATGCATATAAATTCCCTAGTTAATCTCTCCCACACACCCACCACACACTCACTTTCCCTCTGAAATTCGTCAGTCTGTTCCATGTTCCCATGTCTCTGGCTCTATTTTGTTCATCAGTTTATTTTGTTCATTGGATTCCACATGTGATACTTATATCTTTCTCTGACTGGCTTATTTCACTTAGCATAATACTTTCCAGGTCCATCTATTGCAAACAGTAAGGGTTCCTTCTTTTGTATAGCTGAGTAATATTCCATGAATATACCACAGCTTTTTTATCCACTCATCTACTGATGGGCACTTGGGCTATTTCCAAATCTCAGTTATTGTAAATTGCACTGCTTTGAACATAGGGGTGCATATGTCTTTTCTGACTGGTATTTCTGATTTCTTGGGATATATTCCTATTAGTGGGATTACTGGGTCAAATGGGAGTTGCATTTTTAATTTTTGAGGAAACTCCATATTGTTTTCCACAGTGGTTGCACCAGTCTGCATTCCCATCATTAGTGCACGAGGGTTCCCTTTTCTCCATATCCTCCCAAGAACTTGTCATTTGTTTATTTGTTGATGATAGCCATTCTGATAGGTTTGAGGTGATACCCCAATGTCATTTTATTTTGCATCTCTCTGATGATTAGTGACTTTGAGCATTTTTCATATGTCTCTTGGCCTTGTGTATGTCCACTTTGGAGAAGTATCCATCTAGTTTTTTTGCCCATTTTTAAATTGGATTGTTTGCCTTCCTTTTGTTAAGTTATATGAGTTCCTCATATATTTTGGAAACTAACCCCTTATCAGATGTATCATTGCCAGATAAGTTCTCTCATGCAGTGGGCTCCCTTTTTATTTTGTTGATGGCTTCTTTAGCTGTGCAGAAGCTTTGTATTTTGATGTAGTCCCACTAGTTTATTTTATCCTCAGTTTCCCTTGCCCTAGGATATGTATTGGTAAACACATTGCTGTATGAGATGTCTGAGATTTTGCTGCATATGGTTTCTTCTAAGGTTTTTATGGTGGCACAACTTACATTTAAATCTTTTATCCATTTTGAGATTATTCTTATGCACAGCAATCAGACAAGGAGAAAAAAATAAAAGGCATCCAACTTGAAAAGGAGGAAGTAAAACTCTCATTATTCACAGATGACGTGATATTGTATGTAGAAAACCCTAGAGACCTCACCAAAAAACTACCAGATTTAATAAATGAATTCATCAACATGGCAGAATACAAAATTAACACCCAGAAATTGATGGCATTTGTACACACCAATAATAAACTCTTAGAAAGAGAAACTAAAAAAAATATCCAATTTACTACTGCAACAGAAAATTTAAGATACTTAGAAGTAAACTTAACCAAGAAGGTAAAAAACCTGTACTGGGAAAACTACAGGACATTGAAAAAAGAGGCAGAAGAAGATATAAACAAGTGGAAGAATATACCCTGTTCATGGATTGGTAGAATCAACATAATTAAAATGTCCATACTACCCAAAGCAATCTATAGATTCAATGCAATCCCTAATAAAATACCAAAGGCATATTTCACATATCTAGGGAAAACACTGAAAAAATGTATATGGAACCAAAAAAGACCCCAAATAGCCACAGCAATCTTGAGAAAAAGGAACAAAGTTGGAGGAATCACAAGTTATACTACAAAGCCATTGTATTCAAAACACTGGTACTAGCACAAGAACAGGCCTATAGATCAGTGGAACAGAACAGAGACCCCAGAAATCAACCCAAGCCATTATGATCAACTAATATTTGACAAAGGAGGCAAGAACATACAATGGAGTAAAGAGTCTTTTCAATAAATGGTGTTGGGAAATTTGACAGGTACAGGCAAAATACAAAACTAGATACTATTATACTTTTAATTGTAATTCACTATAACATAATTTGTGTTTTGTTATTTTATTTATTATAAAGAAAGGAACACAATTTTTAAGAAAGTTATTTACTTATATGTCTGCTTCTTCCTTCTAGACTGAAAGATACTTGTTGACAAATCCCATTCTATTTTTTTGAAACTTAGAGCATTTTTATAAAGAAATGATTCAAATAATAAATTGTAAGTAATAAGTATCTTGTTTTTGACATATTAACTCAGTATCTTCTCATGGCCACAATCTCTTAGTTCACATAAATAAATTTAATAGAGTGGAGAAATAACTCCTAAGTGCTGAGTTATGAGTCATGTCTAAAAATTTAGAAAATTTGGTATCGTCAGCTCAGATTCTGAACATGATATTTACCTTTGAAGCCTATGGCAATATCATTTCTAAATAGTTACTATGTGTTCATTTTCTGATACCTTGAGACAAAATATGTCTCTTTTGTAGTTGTTATAAAGCAACTGATTTCAAATAGATTAACTAGCCTTGTAAAAGAAAATACAACCCCATATCTTGTTATTTATGATGAACAAAGAATATAAAGAGGGTGCTGACATTGGACTACACTCAGAATTAAAATACAAAAACAAAACAAAACAAAACAAAACAAAACAAAAAACCCCAAACAAAACAAAACAAAAACCCCAAAACCAAAAACAGGGGGAAATGCTCATAGAAGAACCAATGTTCAGATGGGAAGAGATAAGACACAGTGAAAGATTTAGTAATTTTATGAGTAAGTTTTCAATTAGAAAAGTATATAGGTATGAGGCATCCAGAATTATATAAACAATTATCCTGTTATGTAATTTATATAAATATCTGCTATGCTTGCTATGAATTACATAGCTAAAGCAGCATACAAGAAACTCCATGTTCAAAATCAGAATGGTCAAAAGTTGAGTAGTTTGCTCATGGGCAACAGAAAGCCAACTGCTGAGAAGGAGTTTGAGGGCAGTGCTCAGGGAGTTCAATCTTCAAATACAGTGCTTACACAACTATCAAAACATTTAAACACAGGTAGATACAGTATTTTTAACTTCTTAATTTTATTTCTAATCTTTAATGTCATATTATAGTGAGTTAGGAATGGACTCGAAAAGTAATTCAACATTTTTTTCTCATGTTCATGCCCATGACCAAAGGGAAAATTTAGTAAATGTGGTCACTTGCATATTTTATATTCTTACCTTATTATTATATGCCTGGCCATAATTTTCACTTTACTTCAACGCCTATTTCTAGTCCTTTCAACTTACTTAACTCTAGGTCAGGTTCTATAAGAAATTACTCAAATTTTGCCCTAACTGGTTTGGCTCACTGGATAGAGAGTTGGCCTGCAGACTGAAGGGTCCCAGGTTTGATTCCATCCAAGGGCATGTACCTTGGTTGCAGGTACATCACCAGTAGGGGGCGTGCAGCTGATTGATTTTCTGTCTCATCGATGTTCTCTCTATCCCTCTCCCTTATTCTCTGTAAAATCAATAAAATACATTTTAAAAATTTGCCGAAACCGGTTTGGCTCAGTGGATAGAGCGTCGGCCTGCGGACTGAGGGGTCCCGGGTTTGATTCCGGTCGGGGGCATGTACCTGGGTTGCAGGCATATCCCCAGTGGGAGATGTGCAGGAGGCAGCTGACAGATGTTTCTCTCTCATCGATGTTTCTGGCTATCTCTCTCCCTTTCTCTCTGTAAAAAATCAATAAAATATATTTTAAAAAAAAAATTTACTCAAATTTCTATTTTTATTTTTCTTAACCTGAAATTCCATTTGGAGATGTCATGGAGATTGAATAAAAGTTAGAACCCCAAATCATTGCCATAACAGGCAGGTAGAAGTAGGAAATAATGTGTAGTGCTCTATTCATTCAAAAGATATACTTCAATTCTTAGTAAAATAAATTATGAATACAATATTTCCCCCAGACATTTATAGAGCATTTAATGTACACGCAGAGGCATTACTCAAAATAATTAATATAAAACAGGATTCTAATAGTGTAAAGCAAATCCATTATGCACACATGAATATTAAGGCACATTAAAATTTAATTAATCTGAATAAACTATTGTATCCTATTTCTAGTTATATTATTATAATGTTCAATATGAAAAATTGAGCATACTACTGAATATGTTCACATATATATTAAATTGGGATTAACAAGATTCAGCTTCTATTATTGTCAATGAAATGTTTTTTGCTATCTTCTTCTACCATTCAAAATATTATAGACTAGAATCTTATTAATAGAGCTGAAATTCAAATGCTCAGAAAGAAGAATATGCTGAGAAAAACCTTCAGAAGTTTCTGTTTGTATTTTATCTTTTCTGGCTTGGAATTCAGATATATAATAAAAATAAAATGGATTTCTATTGCTAACTATTGAGCATAAACTATTTAATCAGCTATTTATGTTTTTTTCATCAAATGCTAAAATATAATAAAAAGAAATATAAAGCACTATGTAAAACTTTTTAAGAATTATCTCCCTCCTCTTGATGAAAGAAGGTAAGTAAATCCCTCAGTATCCCTGTCATTGCCTTTATTTTATTTTTTTATTGTCTAAAGTTTTACATATGGCTCCTTTTTCCCCTATTGACCCCTCCTCCAGCTATTCCCACCGCGCAAGCCCCCACCGCCCCAGTGTCTGTGTCCATTGGTTATGCTAATATGCATGCATACAAGTCCTCTAACTCCCCCCTCCCATACCTCCCATGCCATTTCCTCATTGCCTTTCATATAAAGGCTGACTATTAACAATCATGGTATTCTGCCTCAACCTCTTTGCTGTAGATCTTAAGTTGAAATGCAAATGGCTAGTCCAAGTAGAGTCAAGGTCTAAGCCTAGCTGGAATGCAAGACTGGTTATCGAGTCAAGCAGGGACGAAGGATGAGAAGATGAAACAAAGTAGAACCAGACTAGGCAGAGCCTTACATTTTCATATCTCTTTTAGTGTCCATTGGCAATAGAGAACTATGAGAATGTCAGTAGTGAGTAGCATGAGAAACAGTGATTCATGAAAGTTTACATAAAACAGGTCTAAAACAATATTAGAAAATTTAAAAAATAAACTCATTTTCTTGATCATCCTATCTATTTGATCTGCATGCTCCTCGTCCTGCCACCTGCTAGTCAAGAAAAAAATTCTCTTTGTTGTCTGTTATTGAAAATAAAATTGTAGATAAATTTTGAGATTAAGAAGATAACCAAGTGTTCTTCAGTGGCTAGAAACTCAGAATCTCCTACTGTCTGGCCTTAAGTGATAGCTTGAGGATCATACAGAGAAAGAGAGCTTTAGAAGGATGGAAGCTACCACATGATTTAAGTAGGGTTTTAAAACACTTGTACTTATGTCATTTTAAAATACTGCTACATATAAAATTTATATTGATTGATTTGCCAAACTAGCATATCTAAGTCACTTACTATGGATAGATTTGGAGATACATACTAACCAAGAACATCTGAAATAGATATAAGGGCAAAGTGCATTTGTTGTCAACACTGCATTTAGAGAGCCAAATGAACTTAGTTCACTACTACTTCTCCAAAAGGTAGAGCATTTAGACAGTGTACACAAAGACAAACGATAAGTGACAGTTCAGGAGAAAATAGTCTCAATTCTGAGGAAAGCATTCATATTTACTTAATATTTAATAATGTTAATGTTGCTTATAAACTATTAGAAAAAGGAAGACTCTCCAACTTTTATGTGGTCAGATAATATTAAGAATTATTTTGTAGAACAAGGAAAGCCATCTAGCCAATAAGATATGAAAATCGCCCTATCCAGTTGGCTCAGAAGATAGTGTCACTCCATGGACTGAAGGGTCCTGGATTCAATTCTGGTCAAGGACATGTACCTGAGTTGCAGGCTCCATTTCTGGCTCTGGTCGGGGCTCATGTGGGAGACAACCAATTGATATGTCTCTTTCACATTGATGTTTCTCTCTCTGTCTCTCCCACTCCAACTCTCTCTAAAAATCAATGGAAAAATATCACTGGGTGAGCATTAACAACAACAAAAAGATATGAAAAATAAATTCAACTTTATAAGTAAACAGTATTATAAATTAATTCATTGATACTTTATTTTCTTAAAAAAGGGAGAGCAGTGAAATGTGCTAATATACACATTAATGAATTTTAAAATGAATGGGTACTCATTCATTATTAGTTCTCAGTGTACCTATTGTATTTTGAAGCATAACTTGTTAGTTGTATAACAAATGATTCCAGTTTCAGGAAACTAATCCACAGAAGGGTTGTCATAAAGATGGTCCCATAGTGTTTTGTAATAGTGAAAACCTCTATGATTTAAATGTGATGCAACAGTTAAAAGAGTAAGATGTACTAGTATATAATTGGCATGGAAAGTCTCTACCCAGTGAAAGGCTGATGGCACAATACATACAACATAGTTTCATTTCCACTCTCAAAAACTCAAAGCAAAAACTGTAAGTATGTGTATATACATATATAACTGGATGTTCATATACATATAATTATGTTTGCATGTATGTATATGATTTATATACACATACATATATATACATACATAAATATAATGAACATAGAATTCTAGAAGAAATATACTAAAAAGATAACAGTAAGTAACAGTCACTAATATTGAGAAGGAGTGTGATGTGGAGGTAATACTAAGGAGTATTTTTGCTTGGCTTGTATTGTGAGTTTCATGTGTCATTTAAAATATGCTTGTAAGTTAAAATAATATGCTTGTTGGATAATATAATCTTGGAAATACTTGAATATATTCCAGATTGGATACTTTATGAATGCAAGTATATTTTAATTTAATTTTCAAGCACGTATAAACTTTGAAAATTATAAATATTGGGCTAGATATAAGAGTAAATTGTTGTTTTTATACAACTTTTAAAGCAAGAGTCATCGAGGAGGCAAAGGATTCTTTATCTACAGTGCGGCATAAATTATATGATTCCATTTAGATGAGTATTTTAAAATAGTCAAATTCATAGAAGCAGAGAATATAACAATGGCTGCCAGGGGTTGACGTGTGGTGGAGAAAATAAGAAATTGTTATCAAAAGTATAAAGTTTTAGTTATGCTAGTTGAATAAGTTCTAAGTATCTGCTGTACAACTTAGTGCCCAGAGTTACCTATATGGTATTGCGCATTCAAAACTTGCTAAGAGGATAGAACTCAATAAAATTCTGGAAAGTGTGGGGTATATCTATTACCTTGATTATGGTGACAGCATCACAGGTATTTACATATGACCAAACTCATCAAATTGTACACATTAAATATTTACAATTCCTTTTCTATCAATTATACTTCAAATAGTATTAAAATAAATTTAATACATTTTGAATATAAAATGTACTTTTGATAATCTTGTCTTTCCTACTTTTTAAATTGTAAGTATAGTCATGTCCAGCCAAAGGAATAAACTGTGATACTGACCTTTATCATAAACCTCTACTGCATTTTCATGTGCATGTAATGTGGTATTTAGGGTTTGGGGAGAAACTTAAAGTTCCAGTGATGATTTGCCCTTTCTTCTTCTTGACTTAGACACATATCTGTGAAACACCTAGTTTGTTTGATAGTGTTTTTCTTTTTCTCCAAAGATCTGTACCTATAGATTTTGTCATTGATTTTAAAGTGGTATTCAATGTATAATGATGAATGCATTCAAATCTTGCTCTGCCCTTTGCTAATCATGTGACATTGGGAAAATTACTTTCTCTCTCTGATCATGGGCTTTCCCAACTGCAAAAACAGGGTTTTTTATCCCTCACACAAAAATTTTGTGTGGATCAAATAACACATTTAAAGCACCTGGAAATGTGCCTTGTTCATTTCATTAATTCAATCAACAAGTAATTTACTTTCTCATCCACTCTTTTCTTATTAATTACTAGAGGCCCGGTGCACAAAATTCATGCACGGGGGTGGGGGGAAGAGGACTCTGTCCCTCAGCCCAGCCTGCACCCTTTCTAATCTGGGACCCTTTGAGGGATGTCTGACTGCCCATTTAGGCCCGATCCTAAGTGGGCAGTCGGACATCCCTCTCACAATCTAGGACTGCTGGCTCCCAACCACTTGCCTGCCTGCCTGCCTGATTGCCCCTAACCACTTCGACCTGCCAGTCTGATCACCACTAACCACTCCCCTGACAGCCTGATTGACACCTAACTGTTCCCCTACCGGCCTGATTGCCCCTAACTGCCCTCACCTGCTGGCCTGGTCGCTCCCAACTGCCCTCCCCTGCAGGCCTTGTCCCTTCCAACTTCCCTCCCCTGCAGGCCTGGTCCCTTCCAACTTCCCTCCCTTGCTGGCCATCTTGTGTCCACATGGGGGTGGCTATCTTGTATGTTGGAGTAATGGTAAATTTGCATATTATCTCTTTATTATATAGGATATTTTCTGTAATAAGAAAATACCCCGTATGTATATTACTTTTTAATGGAAAAATCTTGCATTTTTATAAATATTTCCAACTAATTAGAGAACTTGTTTCTATCTGTGTTACAGGTTAACAATATATAGCATGTCATATATGCTCTTTGGCTTCTCAAAGCTCTGTTATCATGGCTACCTCCTTGCCATAAAAGACAATTTGGCCTAGGCTAGTTCTAGAAATGTAGCCCTGTGGAAAGTCAGCACTATCTAACGACTGTTTTTTTAAACATTTGTGTTTTTTAGAAGAAAATATACTAATGAAACATAATTACAGATTTATGAACTATATTGAAATATACATATCTATTTTTTCTCTGCCTTACATCATTTGAGTTTTTGTCTTCTTTCTCTTAAAACCTAAGAAGATTAAAAAAATTTATAATATTATCTGAAATTTCTAAATAAAAAGTCAGAAAAATGAAAATGCTACTTCTCATTATATTACTTTTTCTAAAATTACACATACTGCATAATCAACAATTCATTTGTCAGTCTAGCTAATATATAATAATAAAAGCATAATATGCAAATCGACCGAACAGCAGAACGACTGTCTGAATGACTTTCTGGACGACCATGCAATGACACCCACTGGTGCCAGGCCAGCCAAGACAGGTGCATGTGATTGGTTGGGCTCCCAGGCCACCAGCTAGCAGGGCAATCAATCAATTGGGGGGCTCCATGATCACCCCAAAGAGTCCACCAACTTGAGGGCTGTGGCGGGTAGGCGGGGCCTCCCTCTGCAGGGGCGATCCATTGCAGGGCCCCCAGAGTGTGAGAGGGCACAGGCTGGGCTGAAGGACGTCCCCTCCCCCGATTGTATGAATTTTGTGCACCAGGCCTGTAGTAATTTATATAATAGCTGAGTTATGTTTGAATAAATTTACTACATTTGTACTTCTCATGTTTCTATGTGCCAAGCCAGCTTAGCCAAGGGTTCACAAGCCTGAGTGAGGGCAGCAAAAGGATGAAGAAATGACAAAGAGAATAAGCTGGGTCTAGGTCAGCCGTGGGCAAACTACGGCCCGCGGGCCGGATCTGGCCCGTTTGAAATGAATAAAACTAAAAAAAAAAAAAAAAAAAAAAGACCGTACCCTTTTATGTAGTGATGTTTACTTTGAATTTATATTAGTTCACACAAACACTCCATCCATGCTTTTCTTCCGGCCCTCCGGTCCAGTTTAAGAACCCATTGTGGTTCTCGAGTCAAAAAGTTTGCCCACCCCTGGTCTAGGTGGATCTTCCTGTGCCTGGCTGAGGCTACAGAGAGAAATCCAGAGGCAAGCTGAGCCTTTATTTTATAGCCAGAGGTAAACAAGGTAGTGTTCACCATAGTTACATGTTCTTGTGAGTTTCACTTGTTTTGGTAGCACTTGCTACATCTCCCACAGCCCATTAGCTTCCCAGATAAGATCTAGGGAGCATCATAAGGTCAAGCCTAATTATGCTAAGAGGACTGTGCCCTCTAAGCTGCGACTTGTTTGTGGCTTTGCCAACAGGTCAGTCCGAGGCTTAACCCTATAGCCGCACCCTACATTTCTACACCTTCCAATTTGAAACCATTTAATTTATTTTATCATTAGCTTTTCCTCTTTTATTAGATAATACAACTTCTTTTTATTCCAGTAAAAATGAAGAAAAATGGAAATGGATATACTTAATAATTTCTTTTATGTAGTTATTTCACTTTATTTTTCTTTTTTGTTAAATGAAATCATTGAGAATATGCAATTCAAAATCACAATAAGTTACCACCTCACACCAATCAGAATGGCTATTATAAAAAAGTCAACAAATAACATGTCGATATGGATGTGGAGAAAATTGAAGCCTCATGCACTGCAAATTGGCAGTTGGTGGGACTACAAACTGGCAAAGCCCCTATGGAAAACAATATGGTGATGATGCCTCAAAAAAATAAATATTGATGTACCATATGAATCAGTAGAATCAGCAATTCTACTTCTGGGTATTTATCCAAAGAAAATAAGAACACTAATTTGAAAAGATATACGAGTATGTACCCTATGTTTATTGCAGCATTATTTACAATAGTCAAGATAGGGAAGCAACCTAGTTGTCCACCAATAGATGAATGAATAAAGAAGATGTAATTTATACAATGGAATATTAAACATCAATGAAGAATGAAATCTTGTCATTTGCAACAACATGGATGGACCTAGAGCAGCCGTGGGCAAACTATGGCCAGCGGGCCGGATCCAGCCCATTTGAAATGAATAAAACTAAAAAAAAAAAGACCGTACCCTTTTATGTAATGATGTTTACTTTGAATTTATATTAGTTCACACAAACACTCCATCCATGCTTTTGTTCCGGCCCTCTGGTCCAGTTTAAGAACCCATTGTGGCCCTCGAGTCAAAAAGTTTGCCCACCCCTGACCTAGAGGGTATTACGATGAGTGTACTAAGTCAGGCCGAGGAAGACAAATACCTTATGGTTTCACTTATATGTGGAATCTAAAAACAAAACAAAACAAACAAAGAAAACAAAAGCAGACTCATAGAAACAGAAACCAAGGGATGGTTACCAGAGGGAAGAGTTGGAGTTAGGGGTAAAAAGGGAAAGGGGAATTTAGTCAATAATATTTGGTAAGTATATGAGGTGACAGATGATTACTAGAATTAGTGGGATTATTACATTGTAAGGTATAAAAATGTTAAATCACTATATTGTACACCTGAAATTAATATAAGCTGGTATACCAACTATACTTAAATATAAATAAACTAGAGGCCCGGTGCACAAAAATTTGTGCACTCGGGGGGAATGGGGGTGGCTCTCAGCCCGGCCTGTGCCCTCTTGCAGTCTGGGAACCCTCAGGGGATGACCACCTGTTGGCTTAGGCCTGCTCCCTGGGGAATTGGGCCTAAGCTGGCAATCAGACATCCCTCTGGCAGCCCAGGAGCCCTCAGGGGATGTCCACTTGCCAGCGGGGAGCAGGCCTAAACTGCAGTCGGACATCCTTAGCGCTGCTGAGGAGGCAGAAGAGGCTCCCACCACCACCGCTGTACTGGCAGCCATCAGCTTGGCTTGTGGCTGAGCAGAGCTCCTCCCATGTGAGAGCACCCTGAGCACCAGAGGGCAGCTCCTGCATTGAGCATCTGCCCCCTGGTGGTCAGTGTGTGTCATAGTGACCAGTCATTCCCAGTCCTTCTGCTGTTAGGGTCAGTTTGCACATTACCCTGTTACTATATAGGATAGAGGCCTGGTGCACGGGTGGGGGCTGGCTGGTTTGCCCTGAAGGGTGTCCTGGATCAGGGTGGGGGTCCCACTTGGGTGCCTGGCCAGCCTGGGTGAGGGGATGATGGCTGTTTTCAGGCTGGCAGGTGACTGAAGCTCCCAACCTCTCCTTTTTTCCTTTTTTTTTTTCATTCTTGGATTTATTTGCCTTCTATGGCTGTCACTGGAACTGAGAGACAGCTTTAGCTCTGAGGCTCGGCTCCAGCTCTTAGACCTCAGCTGCTGAAAGCAGGTATCTGGGTTTGTTGGGCTTATATAATTGAAACACTGTTGCAACTCTAGCTCTGAGGCCCAGCTGGCTGAAAGCAGGTTTCTAGGGTTTGTTTAGCTCCTATAATTGCAACATTGTTTCTTAGAGTGCAACTCAGAGGCCGGCATTGGCAGGCGGGGAACCTTGGCTTCCTCCATCACTGGAGCAAGCAAGCCTCCTGTTCACTTCAGCTGCCTGGCTGCTGGCCGCCATCTTGGTTGGCAGTTAATTTGCATATCTCACTGATTAGCTAATGGGAATGGTAGCAAAGTTACGGTTAATTACCATGTTTCTCTATTATTAGATAAGATAAATAAATAAATAAATAAATAAATAAATAAATGCAATCAGTTTTCCTATTTAGGAATTTTGAGTCTGAAGTACAATCCATTCACCTTTCTCCTCTACCTCCTGAAGCTGTTCATTCCAAATTTTATGTTAAACTGTAAAACAAAACAACAAACAGACGAAACAAAAACCTATCAAATGTGTCCCTAATGATAGTAACTCCTTTTCCTTTCTGTTTTGTGTCTGGTACTAGAATTTGTGTTGAACAGCATTTAATATGTTAAGCCCAATACAATATTAAGTCCCTATACAAGTGTCATTGTTTGATTCATAGGCACATGTCAGCATATCGGACTGTGGAAAGATTCAAAATATATTTTTTTCTTTGCTGGTATATATATACACACACACACACACATGCACACACACACAGTGGCAAGGCAACTTCAGCCAAGACTGAAGGCACTATATTACCAACCACTCTTGTAGAGTAGAGTGGCACTAAGTCCTGTCCAGTGAAATCTACTCCAGTCAGAGGCTATTCCTAAGCATAACATTTATGTGGAAACTTATCATGAGTCCCATGCTGTGTTCTCGGGTAGTTGATTTTCCAAACCATTGGAGGGGCTGATAAGCAAACACAGCTGTAGTATAAACTCAAGGTTAACCTTGGTGAGATCTGACTGAAAGTAATTACTCAGGCTCACAGTGACCTTATCCTGCTCCTGCTCGGACTTGACTTCTTTCACTCTAGAGAGGAGAGCGATTTTCTGCACTTTCCTGGGTTACAACCACATCTCATTAACTAGGAGCTAAAAACAACCTTCCACCATCTTCTAGGAGTAACAATAATAATAATAATTGCAATCTATAATAATAATAGCATAATATGCTAATTAAACTGGACAGACAAATGACCTTCCAGATGTCATTCCGGATGAAGCCACTGTGGGGTGGGGGTGGGGGGGGGTGAGGGAGACAGAGGCAGTTAGGAGTGATCAGGCAGATAGCCAAGTGGTTAGGGGTGATCAGTCAGGCAGGAGAGTGGTTAGGGGTGATCAGGAAGGCAGGTGAGTGGTTAGGGGAAATCAGGCAGGCAGGCAGGCAGGCAGGCGAGTGGTTAAGAGTCAGTAGTCCTGGATTGCAAGAGGGATGTTGAACTGAGAGACCTCTCCACCCCCATGCATGAATTTCATGCACCAGGCCTCTAGTAATATATAAAATTAAATGTTTGTCATGGTTCACACACTATTAATCAATTTATGTTCATATTAATATGTCCATGTTAATCTACTTAATCCCCACAGCCCTAGAAAGTTATTGACTACCTATTGACTTCTTGCAAACAAGGAAACAGACTCACTCGCTCAATAGGTCATAAAGATAATAAGCACAAGAATTGAGATACTACTCAAAGCATTACAAACTCCAAATGCTGTACTGAAGAATGGAGAAACATTTTTCTTTTTTTTTCTTTTTTTTAAAAAATATTTTATTGATTTTTCACAGAGAGGAAGGGAGAGAGATAGAGAGTTAGAAACATCGATGAGAGAGAAACATCGATCAGCTGCCTCCTGCACATCTCCTACTGGGGATATGCCCACAACCCAGGTACATGCCCTTGACCGGAATCGAACCTGGGACCTTTCAGTCCGCAGGCCAACGCTCCATCCACTGAGCCAAACCGGTTTCGGCGAGAAACATTTTTCTGAGTGATATCACCAAGTTGTTCTCTCCTCCACGTAACAGGTTCTTTCTCTGCCCCTGTTTGCATGCAATCAGAGCACCTGAGTCAGGGTTTAGGCCCCCCAACACTACCCCATCTACCAGGAGTATTCATCAGTCAAGGTGCAAGCAACAGAAACTAACTCTTGCAGAATAACTGAAAATATAATACATAGTTCACAAGTGTTTTCAAGAGCTAAGATTTCTAAAAATACAGAAAGGAGATAACAAGCACACAGATTCCAATCCCATTAACATTAAATTTTGCTCTGTGACTAGCTTTGAACAATGAAATTTAAATGGTACATTGAATGATTCTACCATCTTCTCTCTTCCCTCTTTCACAAATTCTGCATTTCTGATACAGGGACTATTCCTAAAGTATGAATCCCCAAAAGTAAATGCTTACAGTTTTCAATCCCTGATATTTGGGGTTGTTTGCTAAGAAATATAATCTAGCTTTAACTGACTCATTTGAAGAGTACTCAGAAGCAAACAGAATCACATACACAATTATGTGACAGTTTCAGGTTAGTGAGGATACTGTTTGTTTCTTCAAGGAAATATTTGTTTGACAGCTGGTGCTGCTGCCACCATTGTTCCTCAACACTGAACTCCAGTCCTGGCACCATAGCCATCGTTGTACCAGAAACAGGATTTGCTGTTGCCACAGACACTGCAATCATTTCACACAGTTCATGTTTCTGTAGTTCCCAACTTAGTTTCTAGGAGACAGGCACCTAATTATTTGAGTTTAGGGCTAGTACTTTTGCATCAGTCACAAGGTTATCTAACGAAGCAAATATCTTGCCGGGAGCCGGTCCATGCTTGCTGTTTCAAGGGACCTGGCATATATGGCATACTGTTCCTAATATGTTTGCTCACCTTCTTGGCACTATGTGTTTTAACCAAGGTCTCCTCTCTGAGAAAGGTTGTTTCCCCAGGTAGGGATTTTCCCCTGAAGTTAGGGAGGGAATAAAACCTCTTAACTAAGTGCCAGGCGGGTAATTAATCACTTTAACTATGAACAATCATGCTTAAGCTACATAATCTTTACTCCCTGGAATGGAGATAAGAAAAGCCCTAACCTTTGTAATAGAGATTGATAGGATTGAATCAACTGGTATAAATACAGTTGTAACAAGACAACAAAACACAGAACTTAGGAGACAGAAAGAAGACAGAACCTACACAGAACATTCTCTAGAGACAGAAGAACTTCGCTGGAGAAAACATGGCAAAAGATCCTGGACAGAAACTGGCCTCAGAACCTAGAGACAGAACCTAGCGAGAGAACATGGCAAAAGATCCTGGACTGAACCTGACTACAGAAATTGGCAAGAGAACCTGACTAGAACCTGGTGACTGAACCTGGCTGGAGAACCTGGACAGAACCTGGCTGGACAACCTAGCGAGGGAACATGGCTACAGAACCTGGCTGGAGAACCTGGAGAACCTGGCTGGAGAACCTAGCAAGAGACCATGGACACAGAACCTGGCTGGAGATCCAGACCAGAACTTTGCTGGAGATCCTGGCTAGGCTGCTGATCAACTGAACGCTGTCTCCGTGTCATTCCTTCTTCGCCGACTCCGTCCACACCTTTGGGGACCCCTGGACCCGCTGGGGTTGGACCCCGGCAATATCTGGGCTTTATAGGTTGTGTGGTAGGAGAAAGGCTCTTCTCATCAACACTCATACTGAGGAATTCTCAAATAACAATGGGGAATCTCATCACATGCATCAGAATCTCCAAGACTTAAGTAAATATTCCAATTAAGGCAGGTTGATTTCTCTGTCTCTCACTCTGTGTGTGTGTTTCTCATCTCTCTTCTTCCCACTCTATAACCCTAACTCTGACTCTTTAATTATAATGCATTTTAATAAAGCTACGAATCTCCATGAATAGGGGTAGATTATTACTGGAGAAGAGACATAGCAGGAAGACCAAAATTCAGCTGCTCAAACGTACATTATTCATCCAGGTTTACCATGAACAAAGCTGATATAAATATCTTAATTTGAAACCAATATATATTTCTCACTTTATTCAGAACTTATATGAAGGGAAGAGTAATAATAATTAGCGCATCTCAAAACCCAATACATTTATTGTCTAAACGTGAAGTCACAGGATTATGGTTTTTAACTCAGGGAAGATTACATAGAGGCTTCTCCTCTTAGTGTTGCTATTTCATACAATGGCAGATGGTCTTGCAGCAGAGAAATTGGATTTTCTGTTTTTCATTTATTGTTATATTTACTAAAGAGAGATCACAAAAAAATTTACACAAGATACAAACACACATATGCCAATAATGTCAAAGTATTAACTGAAAACTATTGCTCCCTAGGAATCAGTGTGTTCTCGCTTGTCACTATTTTTTTTTTAGGAAAAATTGGTCATCAAAAATTGCTTGATGTGATTGACCTCATTGGTTGAATAGCACAACTTCCATTTGCAAACCAGTTCTTGCCAATGCCAATCATAGTGGCTTTCTTACCTTCTGATGAGTTAGAGGTGGCCATGCATACCAGAAATAAGCAATAAATTATCATTGAAAGTCTGAAGGTCTTTGGATTCTGAGAAACCTTTTGCTTTCTTTAAAAAATATTGATTTTGAGAGAGAGGAAAAGAAACATCAATTTGTTGTTCCACTTATTTATGCATTAATTGGTTGATTCTTGTATGTACCCTGATCAGGTATTGAACCCAGAACCTTGGCATATCAGGACGATGCACTAACCCACTGACTCACCCGGCCAGGGCTAGCTTTTGCTTTCTTGCTGAAAGACCTCATAATCTAACTGACATTACTCCTTTTCTTGTATTATTGCCTTTAATGCACATATGGCGATGAGGCCATCACTTTGTCGACTTGAAGGACAGCATAAAGAAGAATAAACAACATGTTAAGGATGGTAGGACAGTAATATAGAAACATTCCAGTCCCTTGAATACATTATTTAACAGTTGGCTAAATACCATCAGCTTATATGATACTTCTTAATTTAATAAAAATGTCTTTATATTCAAACCACTGTTAGATATTTTGTTACTTGAAACCAAAAGCATTCCCCTTGATATACATGACAAACATGAAATCATATGAAAAATAAAATATATATATATATAATTTTATTAGAAAGGATATTTGACATAAATTTGGGGAAGTGAAGTGAAATTATCCAATCATACAAAGTCAAGTATATTTCTTTAGAGACAAAAATTGCCCTTTTACAGCTTTATTTCCAGGATTTTTTTGAGTAGCCAATATTTAATATACTATGGCTTTTGTCAATGTAACTTATTTTCCATAATCTTATGCTAGTCACCAATTACATGGAAAAATTCTAATTATTTTTTTTAATTTTTTCCAATAGATGTTGGGTCTTTTATCTCCAAGGATTAATATTCATTAGTCTCTTGATTAGAAAGTATCTTCGATATATTGCTCTGAGGGATCAAGTTTGACTCTACGACTAGTTAGCTGTTGATCTAAAGCAAGTTGTTTAACAACAACTTTATGAATCTGTGTTTTAAATTACACCTTAAGCATTTAATTTCTTAAGTATTTGCTAAAGCTTCTTTCACATTGCAAGATCCAAGGCTTTCCTCAAAATAAAAGCATCCTATTTCAATAGTTTACAGTTTTGAAAATTTCTCATAGGTTTTTAAACTCTTGCTTCCATGATATGATTTTCTCTTTAGAAACAAGAAAATAATTTAATAGAGTACCTGCCAAAGAGAAACATTATTTTAAAATTGCAATAAATATTGTCAAAATTTATTTATTAAAATAATGTTTGTGAGTTAGTTTGAGTGACAGTAAAGATATCTCACAACATATGTGTTTTTTCCTTTCTTTGGCCTCAGTATATCACAAAGAGAGACACACAGACATTTGGTTACTTTTAATACTTATTTTCCTCTTTAAAAAAAGAGAAAACTGCAATTCACTTTTTTATACAATACTATCTATAATAGGTGGCATTTAAAACATAAGGTTACTGATAATAAAGTTACAAATGATCACATTATTTAGACTATTCAGGGCATAGCATGTTTCATGTACATTTGATGTTTTGAGGCTACTATCAGGCTGCTTATGAAATTGGTGATTAAGTCTTAGTGAGGTTAAAATATATTTTTATTTCTCTCTAGGATATTATCACTTTTGTCTATGTGTAATATGCTGAGCATTTAGAATTTCAGTTGGCTTTAATTTCTTGGTGGTGAAATAAATAGCTACTCATTCCTCCCTTAGTTTATATATATTCAATTCTAAATTATTTAAATTCAATTTTAATGTTTGATAATTTAAGCAGACTAATTAGACTACTCAGAATTAAATCTGATTACACAATCACGGTAATATCATATGCAGCTTGGTACAACTTCAATAATTCTTTATAAAGGAACTGAAACTTTAATTATGTGTGTATATCATTTTATTATAAAAATCATGCTGTCTTTCACATACAGTTCTAATTTCATTTTAGTTTCACTTAACTTTTTCCATATTAATTTTTTTTAAATTGTTGACTCTATTACAAGTATCTCCCCATCCCTCCCCCTTTGCCTCACTCTACCCTACCCCTGTCCCCTCTAGGCCTTCACCACTTTGTCTTTTGAGGGAGTTACAAAATATTAAAGTCTTGCCTTACCCATTGAAACTATTGCCTTGCCTAAAATTCCCCATGGTCACAGTATCCATCACCCTAAAATACCTCATAGTGGGCATGGCCACTCTGACCTAATGAGTAATACATTTAAATTCCTAAGTCTTGGCACTTAACCAAATTGTAAAATAGAATCTTCCATAAACCTACTCCCAGTATCCTCCCCCAATTAAAATAGGTAATATGATCCAGTTTAAATTAAAACAGGCCTTCAAGGATTGAAACCCATTATACAAAACATATTTTGATAAGAGATGATTTTCCCTGTCATTTCTCCATTTAACATAACTTGGCTTGATCTTAAATTTAAAAAGAATAAATGGAAAATCATTGTAGATTACAGCAACCTTTATAGTCTGGTTTCCCCCATGAAAGCAATCATATTCAACATTATTGAAATTACTGACTCCATCCAACAGACACTAGTAAACACTTTGTAGTCATAGAGTTGGCTAACATGTTCAGTGTAGTGACTATTTTAAAGCCTCTCAGTTGCAGTTTGCCTTCAAGTTTAAAGAACCACTATTCACCTTTACCCTGATACTCATGGAATACTTCAACAGCACTGTCATATCACACAATTGTGACAGAAAAGAATGTATCCTCATTCAACTTTTCCTAGGAGCACAGGTATGACATCATATCCATGACATACTAGTACTTTTCCAAGGAGATTCATTTGAAAAATTCATTCAGGACATACAAAAGCTCACAGAGGAGCTCTACCAAAGGGTATGGGCCATTGACCCACCCATAGTATTAGGCCCCACCATCTTGGTTAAATTCCTAAAAATTATTTGATCAGTCAAAGGTTGCTCTGTCATTAACACTATTGAGAAACAAGTACCTATCTACTCATCGCCATCAATGTTAACATGAGCCAAATAGCTTTCAGGCATTTTTATGTTCTGAAGCAACACTATTTATTGATTTATAAATTTTACTTAAATTCATTTATGCTGCTACTTGCAAATCTACTCACTTTGAACAGTGTAGCTTACTATTAAAGACTCTAGAATGCATCCAAATTGCAATTCAATTGGCATTCCCCTTAATGCCTCCCAGACACTCCTTCACTGTAAAAGCTTTAGCAACTACCTCTCATACCTCCTGGAGTCTCTTTCTTCACCCCACCCCCTCTCTCCTATCAAGCTCCCTTGGGTACTAGTTGATTAGAAATTAACTAGTAGATGGAAATGATTTCTAAAAATAGATATGCAAATTATGTTTATTTATAAGGGTCAGAAATTTGCTAATAGGTGTAGAAGTATCATATTTGTACCTCCTACAATAACTGGAAAGAAAAAAAGAATGCTTTCAAACTTTTCAAGAAAGCACTTAGAACCAAAGTAAGCAATAAAATAAAGATGAACCCCTTTAATAATGCAGGACAAGACACCAACAAACTGTTCCTTCTCTTCCAAGCATATTTTTGTGGTTATGCACAAGGACAGTAACACTTTTGTTATTGTTGTTGTGGTTGAACTTCTTATTTTAACCCTTTGGTTAAAAATACTAATCTATAACAATAGTTTCAGTAACATGGGAATCTTTGTAATTGTTAGGATGAACAGATAACCACTGTGGTATCAGCCTTGGATATTTTTGAGGAAATAATTTGTGTTTCTCTGCACTCTCTAATAGAAAGAATGGCATCTAATGCACAAGATTTCTATTGCAGTCACTTCACAAAAGCAAAATACAGATCACCCTAGTTCAGATGTTAAGACACTACTAGAAGCCCCATGTTCACCAATAGGGTATAAAAATTCTTTCTGGGAAAAACAGAGTGGCCTCCAAGCCTGACCCTAAAATGACCTAGGAGAGCAGAGAAAGGAGATTGCCTCACCTTTTATGCTGATTAAGGGATGGGCCTCCGTGAGGTTTCCCACAAATCTTGCATAACCTGAACTTGCCACTGGTGCCAAAGGAGAGAGCACCAGGCTATCTTACAAGATTGCTCAGATGGGGAGCAGAGGGTGGAGAGGGAGTGGTAGAGCTTGAGAACTGTCAGCTATCAAACATCAAAAATGGAGTTAGACTCTTTATTACAATTCACCTAGATGTTTGATGACTACAATGTACCAGGTTTCATTTAATTGAATTTGAACCTGTTTAAGACATTTTGTTGCCTAGGAGACCTATAGCCTGATGCTGACAAGGGAGGCAAATGCTTCATTGCATGTCTTGTTTAAGAGCCCAACAAACTGTATTTTGAGACATAAAAAGAGTGCTCTGGTCACCGTCAATAATGTCTATCTTCAGAAGGGATGGAGGGATACATACATAGTTTTCATCTCCAAGGAGACCTCTTGTCTCTTTAAACTTTTACATATTCAGTCAAGGCATTTTGATCTACTTCAATAAAAAGTTTTAAATGTTATCAGCAGTTATTTTAACGAATAGGCATTTAAATGCCATGAATTGAACTGGATTCTACTTCCCAACCTTTTAATAGGATGCCTCAACAATAAACAATCAAGAATATTGTTTATACATTGAAATTATTAACATGGATTTTTGACTTCTAAAAATACCTTTCTTTTGTTTAATTTTTGTCATTTATTGTATAAATAGAAAAAAACAAATATTTGATTTTTTCTTTTTCTTTTAATATATTCTCTAAGAAACGAGGTAATTTGTTTGAAAAAGTGCTAGACATTCCTAATTACCTGCAGATTATCTGCATTTCAGGGTAGGAAGTAAAAGTAATTTTTATAAAATCAGTATTATAGTCTGTCTGATACTTCAGGAACACATAACTTGCTTTTCTTGGTGTAATAGATATATTAAAAGTCTACATCACCTACACACTTAACACAGCCAATAAAGTTGTATTCAATGAAAAATATCCATTTAAAGTCATTTTTCCTATTTTACATAACATTTTCTATGATTAACTAACTCTTTAACTGACATGCATGACCTAGAATAAGCAGAATACTTCAGAGGATGTTATAAGTGAAATATATTTAGTAATCATATTTTCTAATCATTGCTGTTTGAGGTTACTAAAAAAAAAAATCTGAACTTTTAGTCAAGCATAGAACTGTAAAAGACTAGGAATACTATACATTCTATAACACCATTGTTCTCCAAATCTAGTGTATTTTTAGTACCCTGATAGTTCAATATCATTATTAAGAACCACACCTATAGTAAGCATTGTTATTAGATGATTTTGCATGCTGCATACTTGCATGCTGCAAGACAAATTAGTTGATTAGAAATGAGTAATGAAATATGTTTAAATATCACTGTTTCTTTAATAAGTTACCCATGTCTAATATCTACTCTATACTTAACTCATTCCTTCTTTCTTAGAGAATAAAAGCTGTTCTGGCTATTGTGATTGTATCTAATAAGGTGTTATACATTTTGGCTTATATTTTTGTAACATTCTTAGTATTACTAGTATTAATGTGTGTGTATATATGCATGTTTGGGTGTATTTATATATTTTTCTTTTACCTATAAAATTATAGATATATATTAGGTAGAAATGTCTGAGTAAAATAAAGTACCATTGCTTAAGTTTTTCTATTTATAGATTTCTTCTGCTAGATTTCCATTAAGACCTCAATATTTATGTCCTTATTCATGTTGTGTGTATAGCCTATTTCTATCTGTATAAATTATATTTCAAGATCTGCTTTTCCATGAAAATTTTCCCAAAAGCCTCATTTGAAATAAACCATCCCCTATCTTTAAACATATCACAGAACATCTTCATCTTTATTGTAGAATACTGTATTCTTTTCAGTTACCTTATTGTAGACATGCCTATTACTTAACACAGCTCATGGTCCATTTTATATATTCAGTACATATATGTAAAATAAATTGTGGACCATGGACTATGATTTTTCAGCTTTGAATTCCTCACATCTATCAATACCTGAGCTAACCTCCCTTATAAATACTTTCTAGTAGTTAAAATTGAAATGAGCCAATGGTACAGATGTTTTAAGATTGTTTTAAATTTGAATAAAAGTAAGCTGCATTTATGAAGAATGGGTCATTGCATGTGCATCAACTTCCAAATGCAGACTCTCATAAACATGAGAACACATTGTCCCTCATTGGTTCATCTTCATAGGATAGGAGAAAAATGGTAGATGGTGGGAGGTGAGAGCAATTATAAGTATCATCTGCATAAATGTAGTTCTTTGTTCTAGATTGAAATCAAGTTATTATAAGGCTCAATACTATTGTTATCTCATCTGAAAAGCACAATATTGTTATACAATGATAAAATGTCCCGTTATTATCAGGCATAGAAAAGCTAATTATAACTGTTTATGTCTTTCTACATTACACTTTGATATTACTGTTAAAGCCTGCATCATAATTTCCAGCTTATTATCTCTGAGATCCTCAGTGATAAAGAGAACTTTCTTCATCTTCCAACTTCTAGTACCTAACACAGCTCATGGTCCATTTTATATACACAGTACATATGTGTAAAATAAATTTATAATGTTATTTGAGTTGTAAGACTGCCACTTGAGATTACAGAACTCATGCTACCCCTCAATGAATTTTGTCACTATATGTCACTTTTAAAAATGTTAAATTTATCATAAATAAAAATTAATATTATTGATAAATTATATTTTAACTTTAGAAGACATGATTTAGAGTATAAATAAAAGTTAGGCTTTAAGCCTTTGCCAGGTTATTACAGTAATGGTTTGGTTTGACAGATGTGGAGTTAAAACTGTCATCATTATTCTGATAATGACTTCTCAGACAAATTGAAAGAGGAATTAACTGCTAGTGTTTCATGAACCTTTAAAGATAAAATTAACATTAGTTATGTAGATAAAAATGAACACAAAAAATAAAACCTGTTGCTTCACTAAATTTTAATCTACTCAAAGACAGAATGTTATTAACAGTCATTCATGTAATTATTAATCAATCATAAAGTTGATGGTATAACTAACATTTAGCTTGCTCATAATAATTTCCTGGTTTCTCAGTGGATTAAGTGTAGCTTAATCTCTATTTTTAGAAGAAAAAAGTAGTGATAAAATTTTGTCAATGTTACATAGTAATTAGCTAGGCTGGGATTTGAACCCATCTTTATGGTTTCTACAATGCCTGTGGCATTACAGCTACACTAAAAAAAGATTAATTCTTACCCACATTAAAAACTTTATATCTGATTTCCCAACATGGCTCAATTTGGACATATTCAAATATTTTATCATTCTTCCTACCCCTACTCATACTGAAATGATGTCTTTTACCTCCAGGCATTTCAATTTCTGGAAGAACTTTGTCAGCATCCAATGTCCACCTCAGTTTCATAAGATCCCTCCTGATTTTCTTAATTGGATATAAAATGTCTTTTTGAGCACCCAGAATGAATTTTTATTCTCTGATGGCACAAATCAGATCCTATTTGCTCTTTAGTTATCTGAATGTTCATGTTTCCTCCCCCCAAAACATAAGCTTCTAGAGCACAGGAATTATATCTTGTCCATTTTACTATGGTACCTGTCACAACGGAGGAATAATATCTTGTATTTGTAGAATCCTATGTGGTTTATTAAATATTTTCAAAAAATTCTTGATGACATAGAGAGTAATTTTATTAAAATTAGAGCTTTTCAAACTGCTATGACCTACATCTAAAATTGCATGCATTTAGAATCCAATCATTGGTGGAGAATTGACTCCTAAGGCATTTCATCTCCCCTGATATTCAGTTCTATCTTCATGACAACTTTGTGAAGCAATCAGAAGAGTCATTTAAAAGATATATTTTTTCTATTAGATTATTAATACCCGAGACACCAAAATATGAGTGCCTCAAATGCTTAAGTCTGATTATATTTATGTAGATTGTCCACTGATTGCTTTTGCCAATTATCTGGAATAGTTTTAAAATTATTACTATGGAGCCAAAGGGCCTGATATGATGCACAGAAGCAGAAGGCTCCAGCCACCCCACCCCCACTAATGAAAAGAAGTATTAGTTTATTTATTAGATATATTGGAGATGTGGGCAAAATATTTTATTTAAAATATAGTTTTCTCAAGAGAAAAAAAAAAGAAGAAATGAAGAGAGAGAGGATGGAAGGAAGAAAGGGAGGAAGGAAAGAAGGGAGGAAGAAAGGGAGGAAGGAAAGAAGGAAGGAAGGAAGGAAGGAAGGAAGGAAGGAAGGAAGGAAGGAAGGAATCAGGCAGGCAAGTTGTATGTACAGATCATGGAATTAAAGGCATAAGGAAGAACAGAAACTCTCACAAGCTTTTCTGAAAAATGAAGGCTGAGAAATTAAAACTATTTCACACATATAGTTCAGGTAAACAGGTATAGAGGAAGATAAAAATAAATGTCCACAAAAGGAAATACACACACACACACACACATGTTGGGGCAAAATAGGTTTACAGTTGTGAGTATGCAAAATAGTTTATTCTTATTGTTTATTAATTATTGTATTATTTTCCATACAAACAGCTGCAAACCTACTTTTCACAACATATAGTTATATTTACCTGTTTACTAATCTGCACTAATAAAAGAGAAACATGTAAATTGGTGTCACTATGCTATGCCCACCAGCCAATCAGAATGAGTATGCAAATTAACCAACAAAGATGGTGGTTAATTTGCATATGCAGGTGTGGAGCAAAGACTGAAGACTGAAGACGGCTGAAGACTGAAGAGGCTTGGCTTCTCTGCTGCGGTCGGAGCGAAGGCCTGGATCTCGGGTGCCGGAGGAAAACTAGTGCCAGCAGGCAGGCGAAGGAAGGCCTATTGCATGAATCTCTTCATGCAATGGGCCTCTAGTTTATACAATAATAGAAAACAAATTTTTATCCAACATCTTTTTCCAAGCAAAACATGCTAAGGGAAGGGATTAAATTGGGAGCACTGAGTTAATTACCTCTTCTGACTGCTTATTTCTTTTTAGAAAAAAAGGGATATGTGCTATTTCCTTTCTTCTAACTGTTAAAAGTCTATGCTCTGAAGATGCATCAGAAATTGAATTCCTTGAATTAGAGGAAAGAAAGAAAATATTCTGATCCTTCTCTCATGTTTTAAAAAATTCTTTATTGTTGAAAGTATTACATATGTCCCTTTCTGCCACATTGTCCTCTCCCAGCCTGCTCCCACCCCCCAGGCCAGCCTTAACCCCTCCCCCCCCATCGTCTGTGTCCATTGGTTATGCTTATATGCATACAAGTTCTTTGGTGTTCTCTCATTTTTGAGTGAAAAGATATTTCCTTTGGTTACTTTATCATAGCTTTATATTCCTTGGGTTTATTATACAGAAACCTAACTTTTCAGTCATTTTTACTGGAACTGGATCTCTCATGCACATTTCACCTATACTTGAGGTCTGAAGTTAGGGAGATGTACAAAAAAGAAGGGTGGGCTATAATGTTACCAGACAGACTGAAGCAAATTTTGTCTTCATGACCCCCAAAGAGAAAGTGGTCTAGAATCTGTTGAAATGCCCACCAAGAAGTAATATAAGGTTGTGGCTAGGAATTTGTATTCTGGAATAGTACTATCTGTGTTCTCTAATTCTAATTCTACATCTTACTAACTTAACCATCAATGCCACAATTTTACCATCTGTAAAATGAGGATCATGAACTATTTCCCTTCATATGTTTATTGTCAGTTGAATCAGCGAATCCCTGAAAGAAATACATATCAGATGCTTAGAGGAAGGTTAGTTAGTATGATTATCATGGGCTGCATCAGTTCACATAAATGAACACCTAAGTGATAGCACCCCTGTTCTCCAGAGCCAGACTTTTGTCACTTTGCATAGAGCACTTGTGGAAACGTTCAACATAAACGTGGGACAAAAGAAAACAGTATCACATACCATAAGAAATTGAGTTAGAGTCCGTGGAGTCACCTTGAACAATTTTAAAATTAGTTTCTTCATATGTAAAATAGAAAAAATATAGGGCTTTAGGGATCCTCAAATGGGAAAATGGATGTGAAAATTTTGTCATAGGACCTGGGAAATGTTAATTACTGATACAGATATTACTTGTATTATTAGTGTAATAGTCTGACTTCAATTTTGGTGTTTGATTACTGGCCACTTTGAAGGCCACACCTCTTTCTTTCATTGCTGCCCCATGTCTGAGTGAGATGATGAGAAAGCCCAGGGCTACTCACTTAGGTCCTGGCAGAAGTTTATATATGCACCTGCACATGAACTCTAACCCTAGCCCCACTGCCTACTCATTATAAACATAGCAGGGCAATTTCCTTTTCCTGGTTTCTTAAATAATTTTCAGAGCAACTTACTAAATCTGCCTTTTTTCCAATTTGGATGCCTTTTATTTTTTCTTCTTGTCTGATCACTGTGGCTAGGACTTCCAGTACTATCTATACTAATAAAAAGGTAATATGCTAATTAGACTGGATGCTTTCCAGATGTCCATCCAGACAAAGCCATGGTGGCAGGGCCAAGGCAGAGGCAGTTAGGAGCAATCAGGCTGGCAGGGGAGAACAGTTAGGGCAATCAGGCCATCAGGGGAGGGCAGTTAGGGGGATCAGTCCAGCAGGCAGGTGAGCAGTTAGGAGCCAGCAGTCCTGGATTGCGAGAAAGAGGTCCGACTGGTAGAAGTTGGAAATCCCCCAAGGGGTCCCAGATTGGAGGGTGCAGGCTGGGCTGAGGGAACACCCCCCCGCCCCCACCCATGTGCACCAATTTCATGCACTGGGCCTCTAGTATTGAATAATAGTGGTGAAAATGGGCATTCTGTTCTTAGGGAAAATGGTTTTAGTTTTTGCCCATTGAGTATGATGTTGGTTGGCTGTAGGTTTATCATCTTTGGCCTTTATCATGTTGAGATATGATCCCTCTATTCCCATTTTGCTGAGAGTTTTGATCAAAAACGGTATTGGATTTTGTCAAACGCTATTTCTGCATCTATTGATATGATCATGTGATTTTTGACTCCCAATTTGTTTATGTGATGTATCACTTTTATTGATTTTCGAATACTGTACCAGTCTTGCATCCCCGGAATAAATTGCACTTGGTCATGGTATATGATCTTTTTAATGTATTGCTGGATTCAATTTGCTAATATTTTGTTGAGGATTTAAGCATCTATGTTCAGAGATATTGGACTATAATTCTCTTTCTATGTAGTGTCTTTATTTGTTTTTGAAATTAGGCTAATGCTAGCCTCATAAAAAGAGCTTGGAAGTGTTCCTTCCTGTTGGAATTTTGGAATAGTTTGAGGAGAACACTTGTTAGTTCTTCTTTGAATGTTTGGTAAAACTCCCCTGTAAAACATCCGAACCAGGGCTTTTGTTTGCTGGGTGTATTTTGATAACTGCTTCAATTTTATCAGTAGTTATGGACCTATTCTAGTTTTCTGATTCTTCCTGATTGAGTTTTGGAAGGTCATATTTTTCTAGGAATATGTCCATTTCATCCAGGTTGTCCAGCTTGTTGGAATATAGTTATTCACAGTATTTTTTACACAATTAGGCATCACCTCACACCTGTCAGAATGACTATCATCAACAAATCAACACACAAGTGTTGGCAAGGATGTGGAGAAAAGGGAACCCTAGTACCCTGCTGGTGGGAATGCAGACTGGTACAGCCTCTGTGGAGAACAGTATGAAGCTTCCTCAGAACATAAAAATGGAACTCTCATTTTACCTAGTGATACCACTTCTTGAAATATATCCGAAGAAACACGAAACACCAATCAGAAAGGATATATGGACCCCTATGTTCATAGCAGCACAATTTACAATAGCTGAGATTTGGAAACAGCCCAAGTGCCCATCAGCAGATGAGTGGATAAAAAAGCTGTGGTACATTTACATGATGGAATACTACACTGCTATAAAAAAGAAGGAGTTCTTACCATTTGCAACAGCATGTATGGACTTAGATATTATTATGTTAAGCAAAATAAGCCAGTCAGAGAATGATAAGTATCACATGATCTCACTCATATGTGGAATCTAATGAACAAAATAAGCTGATGAACAAAATAGATACAGAGACATAGAACCATGAACAGAGTAATGAATTTCAGAGGGGAGGTGGTGGTGGGAGAGGTGAGGGAAGAGATTAACCAGGAATTTGTATGCATATATCCATAGCCCATGGACACAGACAATAGTGTAGTGAAGGCTTGGGAGGGGTGGGTGCAGGGAGGAGAGAGTCAATGGGGAAAAACAAGAATGACAAAAAAATAAAGGTGACTATTGTTTAAAGTATTACAGATGTCACCTTTATTTTAATAAAATAAATAAATCTGCCATTTTTATTTCCCATAAAGCTTCTGTATGTAAGTAAAAATACCTTTTCACACTCTCTTGGTATATGTGGGTACCAATGGTCTGGGTATTACATTATAACCAAATTTTAGGTGGGTATCTATTCTGCTTCTATAGAGTGGCTACAATAAGAAGCAACTTCATGGGCCATGTGACCACTTTGTTCATGTGAAGTAAGGATTCTATAAACACAGGACTCAGACAAACTGTATCTGAAATACTCATGCCATATTGAAGGAGAGAAAAATTAATATAACATCTCAGGTCACTTTTCTTAAGCAGCTTTAGGTATGAATTTAACAAAGTGTCATTGGCGGTCCTTTGTAAATCGTAAGGAGGAAACTTTTCTAATGATCATTTTTTATTCACCCTGTCTTGATATTTTTGTGAACATAATACATATATTTGAGATTTTTTTTATATATCAATCTTTGCTTCTTTTCATTATGTATATGCACTGTTTATTTTTCAAATAATTTATATTTCATATTAGTAAAATTTGTGCTTTAATTTTTGTAAAGTCCTCATTTATCAATCTATAATTTTCCTGTCATCAAGTGTTTTTATAGAGTTACATTCTATTTTTTTTATTTTCTTTTTCATTCATCTTTTGATGTGTTTATCTTCTGTAATAGATACTATATTTGCTCATCTTTTGAAATGCGTTGTTATACCATCATTTTTACCAAACATGCTGAGATTTTGTTCTTTCATTTTCATGCTCTTTGTGTGGCCTCTAGTAATCAATTTATAAGTTATTTTATCCATAAACAAAACATCAAAAACCCTGTTATGGCATACTTATATATTTATATATCTGGATTCCAGTCATAGTCTCTTTATTTTCTGTGGAGACTTAAATTATTTTTCATGAAAATGGATTTTTATTCTTTATGAATAAATAAAAAGTTAATGAATATACATAGTCTTAATTTCAAAGAACATTACTATTGGTTGCCAATATTTGTGAAGCCACCAGACTTAGGCAGTCAGCACTGATCACAAGGAAGAAAACCTGAATAAAATGAATAGCGTTAAGTGTTTTGTGCTGTCACCTATGATATTTTATTATAATTTGGACATTTCTAAGTGAAATAGTGTTGTTCTCCCAATAGTAATTAAGCAAAAAGGATTTTAAACTGTGAATTCTCTGGGTTTCTCAAGTTAAAGTCCTCATTAACTCAATAATGTTATAGTTATCATTTCTACATCATCTTGCATTTTATACAGCTTTTAAATAATACATATTAATTTTCTATTTTACACTTATTAAGAAGCAATGTAAAGATTTTGAAAAGATTAGGATGAAAAGTTGATGTTTAATCAGTTAGATTGGATATGATTTGATTATAATTTGTGCTTATCTTTATATTGAGTACATTTTCCCTTGGGACTTAGTTCATGCTCTATAGAGCTTTGGTTTTCCTCTTTTGAGCCAACCTCCAGCTGAATTCTGTGATATAACTGACTTGAAAGTTTCCTGGGGAGAAGCTAATTTATATGCAATCATTTCCTACCTCCAAAACAGCAGAACTGGCCAAAAATCCCTGCTCACTATTGAGTTTACTCACTCTCACTGGCGCTGTTCATTCTTAGCCTGAAACCCTTTTTGCTGAAGTGTCATTCTATCTTTTCCCAATGCTCACAAAATTCTTAAATAAACATAAGCTCAATTAAGGAATGCATGAAAACATGCTTCAACTTCACAATATCTTAATGTTTCTTTGTTCACTAATCTCACTTAAATCATGTAAACTGAAATGATGTGTTGTGCTGATGTGGTCATGTTTGGTAAGGGCAGAGGGTTTCTAGAATTGCTATATGCCTAAGGACCTCTTTACAGGGAGATCACAGGAATAGAAAATGCCGGACAACCAACTAGAGGTGATGGGTGGTATAAGGATGGGACAAGAAGTAGGGCATTATGTAACATGTTTTCATATTTATCTATTGATTGATTTATTGCTTTCACTAAGCTACAGCAGAGTGAAATGTAGAGATCTTAAGTGTAAGTTCAATGAGTTCAAAGGTGTATATGGTATAACTAAAATCTTTCTCAAGATTTACATTTTCAAAAGTTTGCTCATGCCCCGTCCCTATCAATTCCAACCTCCTACTCACCCCATGTCAAGCAACCATCTTCTGATTGCATTCAGCACTTAAATGAATATCTATGTCATATAGAAAGTTCAGAAAGTTGAACACTTCTATATGATTACCTAGCTGGTTTGGTTCAGTGGATAGAGCGTTGATCTGCAGACTGAAAGGTCCCCGGGTTCAATTCTGGTCAAGGGTACATGCGGGGGTTGCCAGCTCGATCCCCTGTGTGTGTGTGTGTGTGTGTGTGTGTGTGTGTGTGTGTGTGTGTTGGGGGAAGGGGAGGCGCGTGCAGAAGGCAGCCGATCAATGATTCTCTCTCATCATTGAAGTTTCTATCTCTTTCCTCTCTGAAATCAATAAAAATGTATTTTAAAAAAAGAGTGGTATTTTCAAACAAGAAATGCTCCTGCTAAGATCTATCCCTCCTTCTTACCCTCTAACATATTCAAGTCATCTCATTACTTTCTACTTTAAACTCCAGGGAGATTCTCAGTGTTCCATTAATCTGTCACCTGCAGAAGCCCAGGTTTTCCTGGGTATGTCTTATGTTCCAGACTATAGACTATGAGCTTACAATACATTTACATATGATCAGTTTTTGTACCCTACTTGCTTTATTTTTTTCCATTGCCCTTATCATTATTTAGTGTAATATGTAGTTCACTTATTTTTTTAAAAGTGTTAATGTCCCCTGTTGTGGCAAGCAGAATTGGAAAGATGCCCTCTTCCCAAGTTTTCTGTCTGCTGTTTATTTGATCAAACACTAATATGGGTACTGCTGGGAAGGGATTTTGCGGATGTAATAAAAATCCCCAAACATTTGACTTTAAGATTATGGAGAGTTTCCATTGATCCAGGTAGAACTGACTCAATATGAGCCCTTTAAAGTGTGCTGAGTTTCCGCTGTCTGGCAGCAGAAAGGGAAAAAAGGAGAGAGAGAGAGAGAGAGAGAGAGAGAGAGAGAGAGAGAGAGAGAGAGAGAGAGAGAGAGAGATTCAAATTAAGAGAAGAAAGAATATGATGTTCATTGCTGGTTTTGGAGATGAAATGGGTCATGCGCAAAGAGCAGTCACAAGGAGCTAAGAGTGATCCTTTTCTGACAGCTAATAAGAAAACTGGGACATCAGTTCTTCAGCTGCAACGAAATGAACTCTGATAACAACACGAAAGATCTTGGAAGCAGATTCTTTCCCAGAGACTCCAGATAAGTGTCTACCTTTGCCAACATCTTGATATTTTTCATCCTTGTGAGAACCTACGCAGAAAACCCAGCCACTGACTTCTGACTGAGATGATAAATGGGTAATATTTTCAGCTGTTATGAGAGTTTTCCCCCCATTTTGTTCACTGTTATATCCTTAGTACCTAGAATTATGCCTGACACATAAGAAGCATTAAAAAATAATTCCAATGAACCTACTAAACTAAACACTATAAACAGTTTGAGGCTGTTTTAATCCTGTAGAGTCACTATAGATATTTAATTCTAAATCCAGTTGAATAAAGGATTAGGGGTTAAAAGTTTGAAGATTCCATCTAAAATCTCACATAATCTGTGATGAAATTGCATTAAAGTTATAAAAGGCAGCAACCATACAATTACAAGTGTTTAACTTTTTTTTTTAAAAAAAAAGATGAATTGATTACCAGACACTGAATACTTAATTTAATGCATGTTTTAGTGCACTTTATGTGACACAAATTAATTTGCAATAGAGGCAGGAAACCTATCTCTAAGGTAATTAGTCATGGTCAAATCTTAATTATCTTCTTAAATGGGAAAACAAAAGGCTTATAAAGATATCTACTATGGTATTCTTGAGCGGTACTTTCTCTTGTTTGTTAAAAACTCTTTCCACTACAATAAAACATTCTATAATATAGATTTTAACACAAGGACTTTAAAATAGTAACACCCACTATGAATACCTCCAACCTTCCAGGCTCTGTGTATTTCTTGTAGTCACACCATAAGGTGCTTGTATATCTATGTTATATGAGGAGAGTGAGCCTCAGAAATATAGTTAACAAATTCAAGGATAGAAAAACTGAATTGGAGACTGAGAAATTTCAGAGGAAAGGCAGCGGGGGTGGGGAGATGGGTGGGAGGAGTTAACCAGGAAATTTATATGCATTTATGCATAGCCCAAGGACAAAGACAATAGTGTGGTGAAGACTTGGGAGGGGCAGGTGCTCTGTGGAATGGTCAATGGTAAAAAAACAACAACAAGAAAACCAAGAGGACATCTGTAATACTACCAACAATAAAGATAAATTTAAAAAATAAATTCCATTAAAAAAATAAAAAATAATGAATTGGTAAGCCTAACATTCCAGTACAAGTGGATGCATAACTGAAATTCCACGTTTGTTCTCCTCTGTCAATCAGTGATGTTGTGTTCATTAAATGCATTTATAATTATTGTGAATATATATAATTTTATATTCATGTCTAAATATTTGCAAAGTATTTGTATCAGAGGATTACTGATACAAATGAACGAGATAAGATCATTATTTTCCTAAACAACAATTTTATCTTGGAAACTTCATTAGGAAGACTGGGTTGGGTAAACTTTAGTCATAAAGGCAATAGTCATATTTGCAAAACGAGTGCAAAAGCAAGTTGTCTTTGCTCTACAAACAGACTAAATGAACTTAGAGTGATCTATTTTCAACTCATCAGCTATTTGACATTTCTTTTTCTTTCTTTGTTTTCCATACACATTTATTGCAGGTACACCGTGTGGGTGGCATTGTGCTCTTAGGCTAAATTCAACATGAGATTTTTCCCTTGGTAGTTTGGGAGTTTTGAGAGAGGAATTTGAAGTGATATATTGACCGAGAGCTGAGGCTAAAAAAGATAAGTAGGTGACAGCCATGGGACAGGCAATGCAGAAGGAAAAAGAGAGGGAGTGTGAGAATATTCCAGATTAGAAAAAAGCAAGTAAGAGGAACTGTACCTGAAGGAGAAGTTGCTTTTTGTTGAAGCTATGTTGTTGGATAATAGAGCCCATTGTGTGGGAAAAGGAGCACATGGAGACAGGTTTAAAAAGAATGACATTTGTGTGTGCAATGCCTTCTAGGTCACATTAATAAAGTTCAAATGTATGTGGTGCCACTGAGGGAAATGCAATGAGAAGAGTTTTTATTTATGTATTTATTTTGTTCATTCATTCACTCAACAGTACTCATTAAATGCTTGCTATGTGTCTTGTGTGCGGACCCTGGCTCATAGGGTAGGAGCTATAGTCTGTGGTGAATTTGTCACTGTCCGGGTCCTTTCCCTCATGGAACTTATTACCTGGATTGATGGTTTTGAAAGGTCGTTCTGCTGTAACATAAATCATAAATTGTAGCAAGAAAAGACAAGATAGAGGGAACTGGAGTAGGAAGCAAGCAGGAATGGTTGTCTGAACTAAGGGCTTAGGATGTAGCAAGAAGGAAGTCATTAGTGACAAAGATGGGGATGTATTGGATGAAGGAGGCATTGAGACCCCAACTTCTTTGTGCAATGTTAGGGTGAGTGATATGGAGGGCAGGTACTATTTATCCTCATCACTGTATTTACAGGGATCTTCTACTAATTTAACCTTGACCCTAAATTATCCTCTTTGCCAAAATATTTTTATTGATATCAGAGAGGAAGGGACAGAGATAGAAACATCAGTGATGAGAAGGAATCTGTGATTGGCTGCCTCCTGCACGACCCCCACTCAGGATTGAGCCCACAACCCGGGTATGTGCCCTGACTGGGAATCGAACCGTGACCTCCTGGTTCCTAGATCTACAATTACAAGCATTCTTTATTTAAAGTGTGCATCGTGGAGATGATGCTCACACACAGCAGATTCCACACAAGGTCCCAGCACACTGACACCAGAGCACCATGCTCATGATCAAGTTTGAGGAGTCTCTCTCCAGACACTGGGTCCTGAAGGCCCACTGACCCCACAGGAGATAAAGGATGAAAGAGCCCCATTAAAATATAAATAATAATAATAAAGTGTGCCCGACATCTGCTTAACCTGCTAATTGGGACTGAATTTTATGAATTTGGGCCCTTTATCCTGATTTTTAAAATTTCACAAATAAGTACTACTCTCTAGATAATAAATATCTTGACCTTCTGGACATTTTTCTTTTTAGCATTTAGAACTATTCCTAGTTAAGCAAGCTCTTAACAAACCTGGGCTTCTTTATTCTAATTTTCATCTTTCCTTTAACACTTTGAGGGCCAAGTCTGTAAAATAATTTAAAGATCTACATTGACAAATTGATGGGTAAATTAATTAATTTATATTTAAAATAAGGAAGAAATAAGACTTTTTTTCTGGATAGTAGCTTCTAAAACAGTACATTTTAATTGTTCTTCTGGTATTATTTCTATGATAAGATCTCCCTTGCAGAATGTTTCTATATAATTCAGCCAAGCTTCCCTTAAATTTGCATGAAGGTGCCTTATGAATAAAACCTATAATTTCTACTTATGTTTTATGTCAAAGTCAGATATTTTTCTATTACGTTGAAGACTTTTAAATCTTAATTGTAGGTATTAAAATGTATTGCTTTCCTACTCAAAATAGTTTCTTCTTTTAATATTCAAGCATGGTTGGTGAGTGGCTATTCTCCAAAGAAATGAACAACTATGGATTTAACATTCTATTTAATTTTCTTGCTTATAAAATCTTAAGAGTATCCTTTTAGCTTTATGGAGGTGGACTATAAAATTGATGGATAAACAAGTTAAGTTAATTTCACCCTTTGTATAAAAATTGACATAGAAAAGTCAGGTTTCATTAACTATTGAAAGATTATTACTCTTCTCTCTATTGCAGACTCTTGAACATAGAGGGCGCTGTTACATTAATGACCGTCACCATCCTAAAGGGTGTTATTTATAGTTGTTTTTAATGGCAAGACCATCCACTCCAATGTGGTACATGACTGATTTGTACTAATCATTTTGTCCTTCTCTTAGTAAATATCTTCTTCATAATGCTTTACTGAAGTCCATTTCATAGCTTTTAAAAGTAAGATAAGTAAAGATGTGAATGTGACTGCATATATTTATGGCAGATATTAGCTTATATGTTAACTAACTCCTGAAAATTCCTGACAGCACACTCTTAATTTTTAACACATAATATAATGAATCATGACAAAAGTCAGTCAACATGAGTTACTAGACATTAAATTTTCAAAATTATGCAAAGACTAACTAGCTTTGACATTCTGGAAATGCACACATTCTGTGTGAGTGGTGGACAATAAGTCTGGCAATACATAAAGTGGTTCAGGCTAATTATTATGTTGATCATTCCAAGAACAATAAAGTTGTTTAAAGTATTGTGATTTTGAGTTGTGTTAATATTTAAATTTTTCCTAGCTGGTTTGAAAATAGAGTGTCTAATCTAATAATGGGTAGTCCACCTGTGGATTTTTTCTAAATTGAGAACAATCAGAAGAGAGGAATTCCAAATTCTCAATTTGGAATATTATTAACTTCTCTCTTAATGGTTTACTCATTCCTAAACGCTGATTTCATGTGTTACTCCTTGCACTGCTATTTTCCTATGGCAAAATGCTCAGAGACTGGGTCAACTTCTGAAAATGAGTCCTAGCATACAGAATATATTATTGGAATGACTAGGAGATATGATTATTGATTACCATTTGGCTTTACATATAATAGATGCCAGACAAAAATACTTTGTAAATAAACATGTATTAAGTACCTTAAATGTGTTTGTACCCTTAGACCCTCTAATCCAAGGATGGGGAAACCTGCTACTGCCATTCGGATATTTATAACATCATTCGCAGGCCATACAAAATAATCAACTTAAAAATTAACCCTCTATATCTGGTCAAACATTTAATTAACTCACCCCTAATGCCTTGGCAAGGCCAGACCAAATGATTTTGTGGATCTTATATGGGCCCACCCTTGCTCTAATCTAATCCAATTGTGGAAAATCTCCTCAAGATAGTGTTCTGAAAGAACAAAGATACCTTCATTAAAAAAAAAAAGTATTTTTGCAATGCTAAATAATTCCAAATAATTAAGTGATATATTACTCAATGCAGTATTATAGAGATATTCATATAATCATTTTGACATTTTTATGAGTTTTGAAATAGGATAGGAAATTATAGAGCACACTAGTTTATATATATATATATATATATATATATATATATATATATATATATATATATATATCATGGTTAAAGCACAGATTCTAAGGCTTGATAAGTTGGGTTCAGATTCCAACCCAATTGAAACAGAAATTTTTGGGGGTGAAAAAGACAGGTTTTAGGAAATTTTAGAAATTTTGGAAATTAAGAGGACCATGGAAGCAGCACAGGGCTGCAGAGCAGCAGAAGGTATATTTCCATAGAATAGGGCAGCTGAAAAGCTGAAACAGGTACATTTCCATAGAATGAGGGAGCTGGGAACAGCAAAGGTCTATATTTACAAAACAAAGAGAGGGAAGCCCTTCATCCAGAAAGAGAATAAGAAAGCCCAAAGGGAATAGGAAAACAATAAGGAAGGAGGTGAGGGGGAGAACCTCACATGTCCCATGTGAAGCTTGGCCTTTGAGCTCAGGAGTTACTACAGTAACCAGTCTAAGGGAATAGTGACAAGTCAGAGGGGATATTAAGGCACCAAGATCTGCAGCCTTTATAAGCCAAAGGGAAAGGAAATCAGTGGGTCCCTTCCCCCCTCCCCATGTGGGAGTCTGTACTTGTTCTTCAATAAATCTCCACCTTTGCTACACCACCTTCCGTCAGTGGATTCATTCTTAGACTCCGGTGGACAAAGAATCTGGTTCCAGTCCAAAAATTCTGCATCACACTCACTCACCAGGTATATCACCTTGGAAAAGGATAATCTGCTTGCGTCAGTTTCCTCATTTGGAAAAGGGGTATGGAAACAGTCTTTAAAAACTTTCACAAGACTATGGTAAGAATTAAATGATATGGTCCCAGGTAGAATGTTTAAAGTGTGTTTAGACCATATTAAGAGCTTTCCATTGTTATTTTTGTGGTTCCTCACATTAAAGTGGCATTTTATAACTATGTTTACATTTACTAATTTCTAAATGTTAACCTCCATCTGAATGTCCTGTGAAGGAAAGATAATACCAAAAGTAAACTTGGAGAAGATGAATTGGTGTGTGCGTGGTGGCTTTTGAGAGCGATGAAAATGAAGGTATGATGACCAGTTAAAAACAAACTGCCGGAATGGGAAGAGGTCATATTAGAATACTCAGTCATCACTTATCCCCGTCTGAGAACTATATAGACATCAAAGGTATCTATTATCATTTGGTCCTTATGGTCTCTATCTCACTTTAATTATCATGTCCACATATCATAGCACAATATTCTAATAGTGAGGTTTTTTAGTGTGTCATATGTCTTTTGATAAGGAAGAAATACCAATTTACAAGTTAGAGATTCCGTAATTGCAAAGCTAGCTTCTTACCTGTCACTGGAAAGGTTACCATCTATCTATCTACACATATATATCATATAATTTCAAATCGCTGTCCTTATCTTCTACAACTTCCACCCCTCACCTCATGCTACTCAGTCACCTGGGTCTTTACACTGTCCTTTGGATACATTAAACTTTCCCACCACAGTAGTCTACCCTTTGCCCATACTGCCTGGCCTGCCTCAGAAAGGAATGGTGCCCTAATTTCATTCAGACCTGCTTAAATGTCACCACATTCGATTGGTTCCGGTAACCTCATGGATTAAAATACCGGGAGCATCACTATCTCATCCTCGATATTGTCTAGTTTATTAATTTTCAACATAGCACTTATCATAAGCATACTGGGATGGACAAAAGGTGGTTTATAGTTGTGAAACATGAAACGTGGAGTTTGTATTATTATTTATTTATTAATTATTGTATCAGTAGTCTTCTTTATAAATCTACTTTTGCCCACCCCTATATATCTATTTAATTGTGAATTTGTGTGCTCCCCTACTAGAGTACAATTCTACTGAAACATGAGCTCTATCTGCTTGCTCACTCATATATCACTTGCTCTTAGAATATCAGACGAGTCAATTAATACATGTTAAATGGCTGAATGGATATGACTGGCAAATTTTATTTAAAGTCAGATGAAATTTCTATGCAAACAGTCTTGGACTTCTGTGAATTTTAACTAGGTAAACTGGCATCTTTTATAGAAATCATCCACCAAACATACTTTTAAAAGTTGCGGTACGAGTAATAGCACTTTCAAATATTTACAGACTTCCTAAGGGAGAAGTAAGCTGGGTGTCATGGATAAGTTATGGAACAAATGAAGAGGGGAAATGTAAGCATCAAAGTAAAAATAAATATTAAAATTGTTCTTAAAACAGAAGAATAATTTTTGTTCTATTTTAAAGAAGATGACTGAATTTAAAAATAATGGGGAAAATGACATTTTACCAGACCTAAATATTAATTTAAGTTCTATTCTTATTACCTGATGACCAGATACTTACTGAGTTGAAAGATATGATAATTGTATTTTGGGTTATGCCAATACAATAAGATTTCTTATTTTATCTTCCAGTTAAATTGTGTGAGCTAGGCAAACAAACTGAAAAATGCTAATACCCAAATGTCTACTCCTAAATATTCATATTTTCTGGTCTCTCTTTAGAATAAAACATGTAGTATTTCTCTCTGACAGAAAACATCATATATACCAAAAACCTTTGATACCACCCTCTTAGACTAAAGAGCTCTCTTGAAATAATGTATCATAATCAGAGAATCTCAAGTACAGAAAAATAATTATAAACAACATTCCACTGATTCGCCAAATTCTCAAATCAAAATAGGGTTTTGTTTCTAAGTGTGCTCTTTTCACTCCATTTCTAATGTAGAATCCCCATTTCAATAGCTGAAGCACTCTTCAGTACTTGAAATTTTAAATAATTGAACGACTTTTAATGATGAATGAAAATAAAGAAAACTTCAAGTCAGTATATCCTCAGAAATGTATTCAGAGGAGTGCCACATGCTGTGATCCACATAAAGATAAGACACTGAGGCTTGAAGAAATTGACTTTGGAGCCAGACTACCCACATTCAAATCGTAACTCAACCACTCACTAACAGTGTAATGTTGGCTAGTTACTTAAATTCCTCTGTCTTAATTTCCTTATAATAAGACAGGCATTAATATTAATACCCTGCCATTGAGGACGCCTTAAGAATTAAGTGAACAGAACATCTGGATCAGTACAAGCACAGAAAAGGCATTTAAAATCATTTAATATAGCTGTTATTATCTCCATGGGATTCACCAATTATTTTGGGAATATGAGCTGGTTATGATTAGTTATGTTGGCCAGCTAATTTGAAATATTTCTATGTAATAGTAATCTAATTTGCTAAAATAAATATCTATATGTGTATAACTAAGAATCAATTTTTTAAAGACAGTTAACATAAGAGTCATGAGCTATCCATATCCTACTGGTGACTTGAAGACATTCTGGCCTTTGTAAACTACTCTCCAATGTATTTCTATAGTGATATTGACATGACCATTGTAAATATTTACTAACCATACTTAATATCTAATAATGAGAGAAGTGTTGTAGAAGAAGTGATAGAAGACACTAAAATGTTTATGATAAAGTCACTGTCTCCTAAGAAATAAAGGAATCTTTACTAGTAGATTATTATTTATTTTCTAGAAGTCAGGTATAGGTTAACTCAGTTGACATTATTAATGTTGTATTTTGATATTTACTTTCAATTCATAATGAATTTTCAGATTCCTTACTGAAACTGAGAAACTCTTTCATAAAACTTAGTGAGCAGACTCCTTGGAAAAAAACATCTACACTAATAAAAGAGAAAAATGGTAATTGGCGTACGGTGATACCATTTTCATTGGCTAATCAGGGCTATATGCAAATTAACTGCCAACTAAGATTGGCAGTTAACTGCCAACTAAGATTGGCAGTTAACTGCCAACAAGATGGCGGCTAATTTGCATATGTAGGCACAATGCAGGGAGGCGAAAGGGAAAGCAGGAAGAAGCCCCCTGCCACTGACAGTGATCTGAAACCCAGGGGGGAGCTAAGAGCTGGGGGGCAGGGCAAAGGCGGCCCTGGGGCCGCCTTTGCCCTGCCCCCCAGCCATGATCAGAGAATCAGGCGCCTTTGCCGCCCTGGCCAGTGATAGCAGGAAGTAGGGGTGGAGCCAGCGATGGGAGCTGGGCATGGTCGAAGATGGCAGTCCCAGGAGCTAGGGGTCCCTTGCCTGGGCCTAAAGCGAAGCCCACGATCGCGGCGCCCCCCGCTGCCACTGCAGGTCCCTGCTGCCTGGCCGGATGCCTAGGCCAGAGGAGTTAGGCCTGGGCAGGGGCGGAGCCTGCAACCGCGGGGAGCTGGGGGTCCCCTGCCCAGGCCTGACACCTCTGCCGGAGGCCTCAGGCCTGGTCAAGGGGCCGATCCGGTGATTGGTGATCGGAGGGTGATGAGGGTCAACTCCTCTGGCTGAGGCATCAGGCCTGGGTGGGGGGCAGAGCCGGGGATTGGGGGGATATGATGGTCCCCTTGCCCAGGCCTGAAGCCTGGGTCAGAGGCGTCAGGCTTGGGCGGGGTGTGGAACAAGTGATCAGAGGGAGATGGGGGTCCCCTGCCCAGGCATGATTCCTGGGCCAGAGGCCTCAGGCCTAGGAGGGGGCCAGAGCCAGTGATCGGGGGGAGATGGGGGTTCCCCTGTCCAAGCCTGACACCTCTGGCGGAGGCGTCAGGCCTGGGCAAGGGGCCGATCAGGTGATCGGAGGGTGATGGGGGTCAACGCCTGAGGGCTCCCAGTATGTGAGAGGGGGCAGGCTGGGCTGAGGGACACTATCCCCCCCTCCCACCCAGTGCACGAATTTCGTGCACTGGGCCCCTAGTTAGTTTATAAGTTTATAAGTGGGGTTTTTTTTGCAGAGGTGTTACACTCTCATTGGACCTTTAATGGATGCCTTGATATTCATGCTTTGGTAAAGTCCCTGCTGCTAAAAATAGAAAGGGATTTACTTGAGTGAAGCTTGCATTATTTATTTTGGTTCATCATAATATTTTACACTCTTAACTCTCTTTCCTACCTCTCTTCCTCTCTCTACTAAACACACACACACACACACACACACACACACACTCACACACAAATCTAATGTAAAATATTCTGAACAGAGAATCTTAATAGTTTATTCATTAAGTATAAGGTCAGAAAAATTCAGCATTCTACTTTTATCTGTAGAATCCTCCCCTTGAATCTGGTTGATCTTTCAATTTGTTCTTGACCAAAAGATACAATGAAGGTGAACAAAAAAAAAATTAATGATTTTACACCAAATTATTTACTTTGAAATGTGCTTGACTAATTTCTGTCAACATATGCCTTCAAAGCCATTCTGGTGACATGCAGACACTCGCCCATACAGAAGGATTTAGATATAAGCGTAACAATAAATTGTGGGGTAAAGGCATAGAGAACAAGATTGCTCATACTCACTAATCATTTATAAAAAATAAGTAGCTCCCTGAGAGAATTACTTGGCATTTATAGTAGCATGCATAATTGAATTATTATAGTGTCACACATTGAGATATTTACTAAAATAAATTAATCTATTTGCAACGAATCTTTGTTTTGGCATGACTGCTAGCCAGTTATGGTAACAGGACAGTTATAACAATGAATATGTACAAGAACATTATTTCCTAATGCCATGCTAACCTAGAATAAAAAAAAGGCATATATGAGCATGCATCAAAGTAAAATGGCAATTAAATTAAGCATTGGTACATATTCCAATTTGTCTTTTCAAATCATCCAAACAATTCTTTTAAAAACATGAGAGTCAGTCATATATGCACCTAACAGAGGAGTACATAAAAATATAAAAAAATCTTGGTGGGCATAAAGGGAGAGATCGACAGTAATACAGTCATAGTAGGAGATTTTAACACCCCATTAACATCAATGGATAGATCTTTCAGATAAAAGAAATCAATGAGGCAACAGCGACCTTAAACCACACACTGGACCAGATGGATTAAATTGATATCTACTGAAGGTTTCATCCTAAAGCAGCAGAATATACAATCTTTGCAAGTGTACATGGAACATTCTCTAGTATAGACATGTCAGGACACAAAATAAGTCTTAATAAATTCATGAAGATTGAAATCATATCAAGCACTTACTCTGACCACAACGGTATGCAACTAGAAACCAATTACAATAAAAAACTGAAAAACACTCAAACACATGGAGGCTAAATAACATGTTATGAAATAATGAATGGGTCAATAATGAGATCAAGGAAGAAATAAAAAATGAGCTTGGATTAATGAAAATGAACACACAACAACCCAAAATCTATGGGACACAGAAAAAACTACACTACCAATCTATACATTTGACACAATTCCTATTAATATACCAATGGCATATCTCACCGAACTAGAACAAATCTTCGAAACATTTATAAGAACTCTAACCGGTTTGGCTCAGTAGATAGAGCATTGGCCTGCGGACTGAAGGGTCCCAGGTTCAATTCCGGTCAAGGTCATGTACTTTAGTTGTGGGTACATCCCTAGTAAGGAGTGTGCAGGAAGTAGCTGATTGATGTTTCTCTCTCATCGATGTTTCTAACTCTATCCCTCTCCTTTCCTCTCTGTAAAAAATCAATAAAATATATTTAAAACAAAACAAAACAAAAAACCATTTATATGGAACCATGAAAGACCTCGAATAGCCTCAGCAATATTGAGGAAGAAGTACAAATTTGGAGGTATCATGGTACTTGATATCAAACTATAACTACAAAGCCAGTATAATCAAAAAAGCATGGTACTTATATAAAAATAGGCATATAGATCAATGGAACAATATAGAGAGCACAGAAATAAACCCACACCTTTATGGTCAATTAATATTTGACAAAGGAGGCAAGAACATACAATGGAGTAAAGATAGTCTATTCACTAAATGGTGTTGAGAAAACTAGATAGAAACATGCAAAAAATAAATAAATAAAACTAGACCACCTCCTTATACCATACACAAGAATAAAATCAAAATGGATGAAATACTTAAATATAAATTGTGAAACTGTAAAAATCCTAGAAGAAAACATAGGCAGTAAAATTTTGAACACTTCTGTAGCCATATTTTTTTTCTGGTATCTTTCCTCAGGAAAGGAAAGCAAAGGAAAAAATAAACAAATGGGACTACATCAAATTAAAAGCTTTTGCACAACGAAGGAAACCATTAACATCATGAAAAGACAAACCACTAAATGGCCGATCATATTTGACAATCAGATATTTGATGATGGGTTAATTTTCAAAATTTATAAAGAATTCTAACAACTCAACACCAAAAACAAAACAAAAAAAACCCAAAAAAACAATCCAATTAAAAATGGGCAAGTGACCCGAATAGACACTTCTCCAAAGAGGACATACAGATGGCCAGTAGACATATAGAAAGATGCTCCAAGTCACTAGTCATTAAAGAAATTCAAATTAAAACCACGATGAGATATCACAGACCTGTCAGAATAGCTATCATCAATAAATCAACATGTTGGCGAGGATGTGGTGATAAGAGAACCCTTGTGCACTGTTGGTGGGAATGCAGAATGGTGCAGTCACTGTGGAAAACAGTATGGAATTACCTCAACAAATTAAAAATGGAACTGCCTTATAACCCAGTGATTCCATATCTGGGAATTTATGCTGGGGCTAAATCTCAGAAGTAATGCTGGGGCTGACCGGCAGACCCTGAACGAAGGATGAATAATTATTTTGACATATGTTTCTGCGAAAGAGAGGCTAAGGGACTACTTGGCTATCACCACCAAATAGTCCTATTTGCCTGCCTTCTTTGACTTTTATTGTAACAATAGCTTGAACTAAAATTAACTACTAGATATTATTAGCAGGGTAAGTATCCTTGAGAAAACACATGTGTCCTTTAAGCAAGGATGTTTTGAAGTCTAAACATAAAGATTCTAGTAAAATACCTGGGGGATCAGACTTATTTGGAATAGTCAAGGTAGGGGCTTGCCGCCTTTGGCAAGGTCCCGCCAGAGGCCCCCAATCTTTCTGAGAATCCTCCTTACAGACATTTCAACCAACTCCCGTGCTTCCCCACAAAGTAACCTGAAACACTAATTTGAAAGAATGTACCCTATGTTCATGGATCTTTGTTTCCAATTGCCGGGAATTGGAGGCAGCCCAAGTGTCCATCAGTAGATAAGTAAATGGAGAAACTGTGCTACATTTTCACAATGAAATACTACTCTGTTGTAAAAGAGAAGAAAATATTACCTTTTGCAACAGCATGACTAGACCTGGAGAGTATTATGCTAAGTGAAATAAGCCAGTCAGAGAAAGACAAATACCATATGATTTCACTTATATGTGGAATCTAATGAACAAAACAAACCAACAAACAAAATAGAAACAGACTCATAAATACTGAGAAAAGACTGACAGCTGTCAGAGGGGAGGAAAATGGAGGGGCTGGGTGAAAAAGGTGAAGGGACTTAGCAAAAACAAACAAACAAACAAAAAAATGCAGACACTGACAACAATATGGTGATTGCCAGAGGGAAATTGGGGGAAGGGCAGGTGGAAGAGGGAAAAGGGGGGATAAATGGTGGCAGACTGAGACTTGACTTAGGGTGGTGAGTGCATGAGGCAGTATTTAGATGATGTGTTTTAGAGCTGTCCACTTGAATGGTTTTAGTAACCAATGTCACCCCAATAAATTCAATTAAAAAGAAAAAAGAGGCCTGGCCAGGGCTTCTCAGGGGTTAGAGAATTATCCTGGTGACCTAACAGTCACAGGTTCAATTTCTGTTCATGGCACATACCCAGGTTGTAGATTCCATCCCGTATTGGGGCTCATGAGTGAGGAAACCAGTCAATGTTACTCTCTCATATCAATGTTTCTCTCTTCTCTCTCCCCCTCTTCCTTTCTCTCTCTGTAGAATCAATGACTTTTCTCCCCAGCATGCTGGCTGGTTAACATATATTATACTTTTTAGACAAAAGACGCTTCTTTCCAAGTAGTGACCTTGTTATGCACCTACACATAGTCCTTGGACACTCTGCTTAAGATTCCCATGTTCAGAGTGGCCTTGGCTGTCTGGCATACTATCAACAAGGCTTCCACACTCTAATTAGCCTTGGCTATTGGCAATTCTGGCATGACTCCCACACCTGGGAAAAGATGCTAAACAACAGGACTGATAGATCCCTCTCTCAAGATAGACTGAAACTCATCTGCCACTGCCTCTTAAACTCATAAAGACTGAGAGCTGTACATTATTTGAGAAGCCATTCATCACATAAGTAAATGAACTCATTCAGGAAGGAGCTAATCAGTGACTCTATCTCTTCATTGATGTTTCTATCTCTCTCTCCTTCTCCAATCCTCTCTGAAATCAATAAAATATATATTAAAAAACATGAATGAGAGAATATGATGGAATTGTATTTCCAGAGTTTAAAGGAATTTAGAATTTTATTCCACCAACTTGTTATTTAAATAGAGGGTATGAAAATATATTCTTGGCTATAAGGTCTCAAAAGATTTGCTACACAAAAACCACACTGAACATGGTTGTGTATGAAGTATAAATAATAGTAGACATATTCAGAAGATATCTGAAGAAAAGATGAACAAAAGCTTTAGTAACATTAGCTATTGTCTTAAAATATGTATATCTGTATCTGTTTATCTAGATCTACTACCTACCACCTATCTATGTATCATACTCAGTCTTAAAAATCTATATAATAGTATGATAAAGTTGGAAGGAGATCAAGAATTTCAAAAATGTGGAAAAATTTTATTCCCAGACTGAAAATAAGGATATCATTTTTTATAGTAAGGAAAGATAAAAATAAATATTAAAAAATCAAGATAAACATGATAAATTATGTTACTGAAGCAGACCTAAATATGTTGATTTAACAAGGAATAGAAATGGACTAAATGCAACAGTTGAAAGATAAGGACTGACAAACGCAATAATAAAGGCTTGGAGTACAACAGTACTCTTGTTTTCCTGTCTATGTTCACCCCTGTGTGATCACGTCATTTAGCCTCAAGGCTGTAAATACCATTTAAATACTAATGACTACCTATTTATATTCCCAACCTGGACTTCTTCCCAGAACTATAGATTCATATACCAATTGCCTGTTAAAAAACGACAATACAGTAAATCACAGGACCCATTATTAGAAGGGTTAGTAGGGTTATATCTTGGGTGGTCAGTGAAGGTTTCCATAAAAGACTGGCATTTAGCGTGCCTCTTGGAAAATGAATGCAAAGTAAAGTTCAGGTTGGGCTGCGAGCAGGGGACTTTCAGGGGAGAAGAAGCGAGACTCAGCAAAGGCTTCGAGTCAGAAAGAAGCCTAGCCCATTGAGGAGCTGAAACAGGGATGTGGTGGCCACAGGTGAGCACACTACAGGCAAGTGTGGCAAAGAAGGGCCAATAAGCGTGTAGGGTGAGGCTTCTCTACAGAGCTGTAAACCTTGTTAAATATTTTGTATTTTTATCTTAATAACAATGAGAGGTGATTGAAGAATATTGAGCAGAGTTACATAATGATCCGATTTTGATTGGAAAATATTCTTAAGAAAATGAATGGAATCCTACTCAGCTCCAGCATTTAGCAAGATACAAGATATTAGAGTTCAAGTCAAATTGCCCTTTAGTCATATGTGAGTTTACTCAGAATTGCATCAGTTGTTAATAATCAAATTTTAATGACTTTTATTATTACTTTCTGATACTAGAAAGTCGCTTTTTCATCAGCTCTATAAAAATTGTATTATTTCATGAGCATGCCCTCTTCTTGTTATATTATTTTAGATATCCTGTGAGTTAGCAATAAGATGTACTTTTAAGGAATAATGATTTATCCATTTAATATAAATGTGAAAGGGTGCACTGTGTTTACTGGGAATTGTGAATATCTACTGAATGTTTAAAAGTCCTTGGATCATTTTGTGTGCTAGGTAAAACTTCAAAACCTACTTTAGCACAGTGGACTACTAATAGAAATTAAAAATTAAAAAAAATATATTTTTCACACATGGCTGGCAAACCAAATCTGCTGAGGTTTCTAGTAAGTCTAGCTTGCTGTTGGCTGCTATTTAATTAACCAGTGAACAAATAAAATGTCCTCAGTTTAATTTTCATTCCGTAGCTCAATACTGTAAACTATTCACAGCATAATTAAAAGTCCTGAATTCTCCCAGGAACAATATTACCAGTAAGCAACCAACCCATGAAATAGAGAAGCCTGACTGTTACTCTGCGGAAGTGTGTGTGCTAATAAAGCTGTGCAAGATTTCTGTGCTTAATCTGACTGAGTCAAGGAAACCCCAGTTGGCATCCAAGCTACCTGCTTTTCACAGCCTCTCCCAGCATGTGATCTCCAGGAGAGCTTCATTAAAGTTAATATAGGAATAACATTGTATTTTATCGAATTTCACTGGGTTTTCTTAGTGAAAGAACTTAGTCTCCGATCATACAAATCCACCCCACTGACACCACGTATCATTATTATCAGGTTTCAAGTCTGATGTTTATCTTAAACAAGAGTAAAAAGAAATGTAATACAAGGTTTTAAAAGAAAAATAGAGAGTACCATAATACAGAGTCACCTTGAACGCTATATTTGTAGTATTTGCAACCGTTTTCAAGGAGCAGTATCAGCCACAAAGGCAAGCTTTGTTAGGGCCGCCTGCCCCTGGTCCCACTCCACTTCTGAACCAACTCCCCCAGTCATGTTGTTCAAAGGCCCAGCTCCCCTCAGTTCTCAGAGCAATCTGCCCTTGAGGAAAGTACTGAAGTAGCTCTCCCTTTTCACATGAGAGCTCCATATCAGCTAGGTCCACTGCAGTATCCTTCCCTGGTTTCTTTCCTAGGAAGCATTCTTGTCCATTGCACCTTGTGGGAGGATGGGAGGCCTGCCTTGTTCTTGCCAGCTGGGACTGGAACTGTGCCCTTGGGCTTTGGCCCAGTCACTTCTTTGTGTATTTGGAAAAAAAGGATTAAAGGAGGAGTTATTTTCATCTCTTCACCAAAGTTATTTACAAAAATTATTCACTTTTAGGTGTACATGTTTAAAGATAAATGTTATTTTTTTCAGGATAGTTATTTTTTTTCCCTTTATTGATTAAGGTATTACATATGTGTCCTTATCCCCCATTGCCCACCCCACCCCCCACTCATGCCCTCACCCCCCATGGTGTCTGTGTCCATTGGTTAGGCTTACATGCAAGCATACAAGTCCTTTGGTTGATCTCTCCCCGTTACCCCCACACTCCCCTACCTTCCCTCTGAGGTTTGACAGTCTGATCGATGCTTCTCTGTCTTTGGGTCTGTTTTTGTTCATCAGTTTATATTGTTCATTATAGTCCATAAATGAGTGAGATCATGTGATATTTATCTTTCTCTGACTGGCTTATTTCGCTTAGCATAATGCTCTCCAGTTCCATTCATGCTGTTGCAAATGGTAAGAATTCCTTCTGGATAGTTATTATTTGAAGAATCAATGGTTTGAACTTTGAACTGAAATCACTATAAAAGGACCATTGACCTATTTATTTAAGCCTTATGTAAAGCATGTGATTACTGTATAGTGAATACCTCCACCAACTGCTTCAGCAGTCACAGTGCGGAGAGGATACTTAGAGAATTAATAGTGTACTGCTATAGTGTTTATGTAATTATTCTAGATATCCAACCTCTCTTATGAAAGTCAAATATTTTCAGAAACCTAGTCTATTTACTTGTTACTTAGATATTTTTGACACAATTAATTCAAAAGTTTTATGGTTTGGAGCAAATCTTAAGTTTTATGAATGATTTTCTTTTATTGGAAATACTCCAATATATAATTATTTTGTTTATAAATAGAAAAAAAATAGGAAAGTTTGGCCCAATTGCTTTATTTCCTGAAGGAGTGTGCACAGCTTTTTCTAATGCAATAATATCTCACACTTGAAAAATTATCACTTGAACAGCACACATTTATTTAGAGCAGTGGTTCTCAACCTTGGCTGCACATTAGAATCACCTGGGAATCTTTTTAAAATCCTGATTTCTGGGCCTCATCCTCCGGAAATTCTGTTTCTTTGTTACTAATGTTGTGGCCTTACCCCATAACAAATGTGCAGCCAAGGTTGAGAAACACTGATTTAGAGTGTTAGGGTAGATGTTCTGTGCATAATGCTAGCGGCTGTGAATGAAGAAGAGGATGAGAGTTGTGCTGTATTTCATAGATGTTTTCTTGGCAGGTGCCAATGAGAAGCCAGAGTTATTGATTTTGATGCTGACTTGCATGTTGCATATTTAAAGAAAGTCAATATCGAAATTGATTTAGGTTAAACAACTGAGTGTGCATTGCTAGACCATTTCAATTAATTGTCAGATTCATAGAACTAAACATAGGCTACAATAATATAGAGATTTCTCAAGAGTTTGGTTTAGGAGCTATGTATTAAAATTGGCTATAAATATTTTAGGGGAAATATTTTGTAATCTCATTTGAAAACTCACCATTGTGGGCAAAAATTTTAGAGATGTGTTTCCCCATAAATATTTAAATTTTTTTTTTTTTATCTTGCCTGAATAATAATGAAGAACTACATTCTGAAGTTATCATCCCTTCTTATGTGAGGTATAGGCTAGTTTAGGAGTGAAACTTGAGCCCTAGTTTGTGTATAGGGACTGTTTCATTAAGCATACTTTTTCATTTTTATTAATGTACACTGTGCGTTTTAAAAGGGAATAATACTTATAAGGATTGGGTTTTAATACAATGAGTTTAGTACATGTCATTTCATCTGGCTCCTTCATACATGTAAATTAGCACCCCTTGCATTTTTGCATATATGTTCCCTGGATTAAATAATCTGTTTCTGGATCCACTTTTTATTTGTACTTGTGGGACTAGCTTCTCCCACTTAACAAAGTGCAAATAAATGCCATCCATCTTTATATATATTAATATTTCTTTCATTTTTATTGCTGAAAAGTATGTCATTGTATGGGTGTACTATATATTACTTATTCACTCACCTACTGAGGTACATCTAGGTTGGATTCAGATTTTGATGATATAAATCAGACTTTAATGGAATATTGCATACAGATTGTGTGTGTACATGTCTTCAATCCATTTGAGTAAAAACCTAAAGTGAGATTGCTAAATCTTATGTTAACTGTGTTTATGGCCAAATTAATTTCCAAAATGGTTGTACATTTTCACTGGAAAGGAATGAGAGTTCTAATTGTTTCACATTCCCACCAGCTCTTAGTATTATCAGTATTTTTTTTAATTTTAGCCATTTTCATAGGCATGTAGTAGTATTTTGTGGTTTTAATTTGCATTTCATAATGATTTATGTTTGAACATAATTACATAAGCCTATTTACTATGTGTTTATTCTTTGGTGAAGTATCTTTTTTACTTATTGTCTTAAATTTTACAAGTGTCTCCTTTTTCCCCAATTGTCCACCCACCCCCCCCCCAACCATTCCCAGCCCAGATGAAGTATCTTTAAAGATATTTTTCTTAATTTTTTAAAATTGGGTTATTTCTTTTCTTATTGTGATATTTAAAAATTTATAATATACTCTGGGGAAAAATACTTTATCATATATGTGACATGCAGTTATTTTCTCCCAAATTGTGGTTTGTCTTTTCATTCTCTTGAAATATTCTTAGTATTCACAAGATTTTATGTAGAGATATGCTTCTAGTTCTTTTGAGTATACATCTAGGAGTAGACCTGTTGGGGCATATGGTAACTCCACATTTTATTTTTTGAGGAACTGCCAAATTGTTTTCCAAAGCATACTCATCATTCAATATTCCTACCAGAAATATAAGAGTGTTCCAAGATTCTACATCCTCAGCTACACGTTTTATTGTCATTTTGATAATAGGTATCCCTTTAGTCTGTAATGATATTTCATTTTGGTTTTAATTTGCATTTTCTTAGCATCTAGCAAATGCTGCTGAACATTTTTTATGTGCCCATTGGCTTATATTCCAGGTATGATAATAATGAATTCTCTGTTTTTATTTTTCTAAAAATATAATTTCTTTTTAATTTTTAAAAGATACTATTGCTAAATATAGGATTCCCAGTTAACAGTCTTTTCTTTCCAATACTTTGAATATAACATTCCGGTCTCTTGAATGCCATGGTTTCTGCAGAGAATCAGCTGTTAAGCCTATTGAGAATTGTTTGTACATGCAGAGTTGCTTCTCTCTTATTGTACTTAGGATACTCTTTGACCTGAGTGTTTGAGTTTAAATATGATATGTCAAAGTGTGGATCCCTTTGAGCTTCTCTTACCTGACATTCTTGAACTTCTTAGATATGGAGATTAATGTTTTTCAAGTTTGACATTGTTTTAGTTATTGTACTTTTAAACTTAGAATTTCTATTTGGTTTTAAAGATATAATCTATTTATTGATATTCCATATTGATGAGATAGTGTTCTCATAAGTTCTTTTAGTTCTTTGAACATATTTGTAACAGTTGATCTAAAGTCTTTGTCTAGTTAACCTAACAGCTGGCTTAAGTTTTTAATCTCAGGGACAGTTTTTTTCTTATGTGTCATATTTATCAATATCTTTGCATGGCTCATATTTTTGTTGTTTAAAATTAGACTTTTTAATATAAAGTGGCATAAACTTTTAAAATAACTTATCTAAAACTATCTAAAATAATTTTGGGTAATCTTTATTTTTTTATTCCATAGTGGTATATGTTATGAACATAATTTTCTTTGACATTTAGGGATTGTTTTCTCAGTAAACAAGACAATATTGTAGCAGCATAATCTATGTATTTGAAACCTTCCTTTAATTTTTGTGGAACCTTTCATGCAATTTCTTTGTGTTGAAATGAAGTAGTGTATACCAACAACTGTAAAAGAAATTCTACCATCATCTTAACATTTATTTATATTTTATGTGAAGACTATACTGATGTGTCAAATCATAACATTATTTTTTTTCACTGGAAAATTTGGCTTTCATAAAAACTAGATGGTTTATTTCATAAAAACTAGATGGTTTATTTCTTCATCTCTATTCTAATCAAGATAATTTTACGACCATGTATTAAGCTATACTATTCACACTACCATTTCCTACATTAAAGTATCTAGCATTTATGTTCTAATAGTGTGTTGTTTGATTTTTTAATTGGTGGAGAAATACTTAGCCTTATGGCTAAATTATGCACTCCTTTCTGATTTATGAATAGGATGTGTTATTTTTTCTAAACACACATACACAAAACTTTCCAAATAATAAAAACAATGTATTCCAAATTTTTCCTTAAAATATAAACAAACAATTCATTATGAATTAAAATGAAGCAACACACAGCAAAATGTCATACATTTTTAAGGTATTAGCAGCTCATATTACATGTGCAATTTTGACAAAAATAACTACATATATGAAATCAATGCTATTGCAGGTGTTTGTTCATTAACACTTGCTTGCAGTATCAACTGAACTGAATGTATTTCCATGCAGTAAAGTAAATGTGTTCATGTACAAGGAAAGAAATATCACAGAAAGGCAGCGTGTCTGGGTGGTAAACTCAGGGCACATAAAAATTACAATAAAGTATCTGTACTTGGATCTAAAATTTGTAGCCTAAAAAGTTTTTAAAGAGTTTTTATAAGGTAGTGTAAATAAGACAAAAGAAGAAATGAAAAATCAGAGCATAAACTCTGTTGTGAGAAACAGTAGCAAAACAAAATAAAAATTCACATTATACAATTTTAATGTTATTGTCTACAAGGTTTCCACTTATATATCCTACATCCAGCCAAAGTCTACTAAAAATGTAGGAATATATTCATTTTCAAATCTCTCTGGTCCTAATGAGATGTTTATCATGTCTTGGAGCCTTGGTTGTGCAGAAGACGGTTCCTTTCTAGGACACAGAAATTACTGTGTATTTATAGTTCTAATCAGAGGAGTAAACTGAACAATTGTAGTGTTCTTCCTATTGTTCAAGTGGAATCATGCAAGTTTTATTCACCCCTTAATCTTGCTTTGGCTTTCCTTACTTTAGACTTCTAACTCACTATTCACTCATTTAGCTGTGGCCTTGTCCTCACTCTGAGGCCAGGAGAGCGCCTATCCAGACACTTCTGAAACCGCTCTGGTGGCAAACTCCAACACTGTCCAGTTAAGAACTGTGCATGGGAATGATTCTTATCCTGCAGGTGTTGTGCCCAGATTTCAAGATTCCCAAGAACCCACAGGGAACCAGCGAGTCTGATGCAAAAGCAAAGAGTCCCTCATTTCGAACTAGTTCAGCTCCCTGACCACACTCACCGATGCAATGGTAGCCCAGTGGCCGAGAGAGAGCGAGGCCTGATGGGATTGTGGGTTTTATAGTACTGTGGGCCCCGCCGATTGGCGAGGCGCGAGTCGGGTCTTGTTACACAGGATGTGGTCATCTCTATGGCACGCACGTCCCTTGATTGTCATTGGTTAGTTTAAAGAAATCCTGGGCATGGCCAGCAGGGGCCTGGGCTTCCGGGAAGAAGGCACTCTCCTGAGCACATGGCGGCTGCTCCAAAAATGGAGGACCCAGGGCAAGATGGAGGGCGCAGTCCTAGCCCCCCCCCCCCCCCAGGGCCAGCTGAGCCTGGGCTCCAGGGGCCAGTCCGGTTGCCGGGGGTCCAGCCGATCGACCAGTTCCAGCCCAGACAGGAAGTCCACGTCCTCCATCTCGTTCCCGGGGGCGCCGGTGATTGCCTCCTCCTCCATCTCCTCGGGCGAGGGCACGCGCCCTGCCCCGCCGCCGCTGCTGCCGTGTGGAGTCGGTGCCCGAGGCCGCCAGTCAGGCTGTGCCTGATGGGTCCTGGAGGCCGGCCGACCTAAGCCCTGCGACGACACGCCCTTTCACAGGGATGGAAATCATGAGTGCCTCTGGATGCTTTCAGTTTCTGCAGATAAAGTAAATAGTACTTGGGTCATTCATCTTTTGGCCTGTTGTGGACATCCGAAGGCTAAGAAAGATGCATCAAAGTAATGTTACATTTTGAAAGACGGAATTTGAACATGTAGTGGTTTTAATATCACTTTAGACAACTTTATAAGATGTTATTTAATTCTTCATATTGTATCTGAGATATCTTAAAAGTCAAATTAAAGGAGTGTAAATGTGTTAATTTGTGAAGATGCCAACGCATAGAACTTGACATAATTTTAATTAATTGTCTGCTAAAACAGGAAGAGAGAAGACATGATTCTGAAGGAATTCAAGATAGTAGGGAAGCTAGGAAGGGTCAGTAATAAACTTAGATTTGGTTCAGAAATGGATTAAGACTATAAAGTGGAAGGAAGCCAAGAGATCAGAGACACAGGGACTTCTGGACTAAGATAGAAATAAGGCAGGAGGGACAAGCAGGGAGTAAGCAAAATGTTATCTGATATATCAAGCCTGCAACAAATTAATGGGTAGAGTGAAAAAAATAGTCCAGGCTGAGTGGAAGCAGGTAGGCATATCCTCAGTAAAAGAAAATTAAGCTTTGTAGATGCAGAGGCAGATAAGTGGAGCAGCAAGAACAGTAAGAGTTTTTAGCAGGAGCTGGTGTGGATCTGTGGTTGATCATTTGCCGATAGCCTGGCTGTAACAGTTGTGTAGTTTCTACACTATCTTCCTTTAATTGTTAAGCTTGGCCTGATAATATTAGGCAATCCTCATTTACTCAGTCAAGCTTTTAGTGTGTCCCTTATAGTACTTGACCTACAGCTGTCCTTATAAATGCACATTTATGAAATGCATGAAGTTCGCATATTATTTCCTTCACTTTGAAATCTTCCAGGCATACTGGCAATTTAAAGGCTTTGCAAAGTCCTGCCGCTAACAAACCTGATTATAATGTGTAATTCAGACTTTCTGAGTGTTTATTTATTTTTTTAATTCTAGTAGGATACAATTTCACATATAACCCAACACACATTGAGAAATAATGTTTCAATCACTCTGTTTTGTTTAGAACACCCCATCAAATGCTTGGAAAAAGTTTAATTATTATTAGATCTGCTACTCTCCAGGCTTCAAGTTGCAATTTCCTTGTATTAAAAGATTTCTAAATCCTTCATTATTATAGTGAAAAAAAGGCACCTTGCAGTACATTTGTGGAGTAATATAAAAGAACAAGAAATTGGTGGGAGTCATAAAAATATGAGTTCACATTTTTGTACTAGTGCAAAATCATTAAGTCAACAAAGGTCATTATTTAAAGTCACTTTGCCATGCTGTCCTTTTCTGGAAAAGAGAGGAAAAAAGATAGTAATGGTTGTCTCATGCAGTGTAAATGTGTTGTGTTAATTTGTGAAGATGCCAACTGTGAGGATTAAATTCAATAAAATAATATACTATATAAAAACATTTATTTTTGTTTCTATCTTACAAGTCATTTAATAAATGCTATTTTCTAATTTTATCCTTTGTGAAATATATTTTATATATTTTCCTATTGATGAACAATATGGATTTAATAATTTGCTATAGTTTCTTTGAAATCATATGCTCAAATATACACATATATATTAATATATAAAAATTCCCCAGATGAATGATGAAAAGACTTTGGCATACACTTTTTTAAATTAAAACATTTTAAGATATTTATAATGAATATTTGAAAATAAAAAGTACAATGAATAATTTTAAGGAGTTTGACTAATCTGCACAAAAAACTCTTAGAATATATTTTCCTTCTCTTCTAAGTTTTCTTATTTTATGAACCTATCCTAAGGTAATAATCAGATAAATGGACAAATAATTGTACATAAGGAAGCTAATGAAAGGCTATTTTTAATGATAAAGTATATAAAAAAATGTAGTCAATGAAAAACTATGTTTAGTATTTTTAAGCAACGTTTTTAGATAATTCTGTTTGGATATGTAACAAATTCTAACACTTTTTTATTTCTTAGAGGTGAAAAAAAAAGTACTTTCCCCCCCTTTTTGCTGTCTGTATTTGCTGAATTTTAATAAAATGAGCACAGATTACTTGTATAAATTTTAAAATAATGAAAATCAGTTGGCACAGTATAAGAACTAAATCTTTTTTTTTTTAATTCTTAAGAGCATTTTAAATCTGTGTAAAGCATCCTAAAGGAATTCAAACTTGATTTAAATAAAATGCTTCAAACTTGGCTTAGCCATGAAAACTGCATATTTTTACACAGTATCCTTGAACCTGTGACTATTTTTGTCCTCACTGAGTGCAAATGACAAGATAAAGTATGGATATATTCAGAGAAATGTCCCAGAGCACTCCCAATAACAGTTATAACATGTGCTGTATTAACATTTTGTACATCAAATGAAGACATTTTGCTGATAGCAGTTGGAGCACAATTCTGTTCTATGAAATTAGGTCACTGAAATTTCAAGCAGGACTTGATTATTTGAACCTCTCTAGCACTTTTCAGTAGTCCAAATAGACTGTAAATGTGCAAGCAGAACTAGGCTCTGGCACTAATTATGTTCTGCTTTGTGTAGCATAGCCTTATTTAATGTTCTCAGTGCCATAGTAAATCTTACCACAGTTTAGGCTGCCTGTTGAGATTTAGCCAAGAAGAACCCTGAATGAGAAAAGCTACTAATAACTCAAACATAATTTGAATGTAACAGCATGTTATGGGTAAAACCGCAGAATCAGAAAGTATCCATCCAAAAACATGAAGGGGCATGAAACAGGTGCCTATGTCTTTTAACTCTCACGAATCCTTACAGAAGAGAGAGGTTACTTTTTTGTGTACTTACCTTTCTCTGTTTCACCCAAATCATATTAACATTTGGGAGAATGGAAATGGGGATTTAAAAACAAAATCAAATAAGTATATATCCTACAAAAATATATATTGTTCCCATAGCATACTGCTAATAATTTGAACTGAGTCTCCAAAGTTTTAAAAGTATAGGCTCTATATTAGTACCCTAGAAAAGTGAGAATGGTGTATCAGAGACAGGGATGAGCAAGCTTGACAGAGTTTGAGTGTGCACCGTAGGGGCGAGAAAGGAAAGAAGATGCTAGTGATCGAATACAGGTATAGCAAAGACTAAACCAGAGGAGCCGGGGGAGAAAGGAGTTTATAGTAGAGTGCCTGGATATAGTGACTTCTTAAAGAATTCAGGGTCTAATTCCTTTCCATAAATCAAAGTAAGTTACAAAGCTAAAAATTCTATTTGAAATTATCACTAAAATATACAATAGTTTATATAGTTAAGAATACTGTGAAAAATAAATATTTACCCAAGTTAGCTTATGTGATTTACTAATGGCAATGATTTATAAATCTTCAAATGTCTAACGTTAAGGTAATATGTCTAATATTATTTATTTATTTGTTGTCTAGAATACTCCCTGATTGTATACTATCAGAGAATCTCTTGGATACAATTGTGTTATAAATTTGCATCATTTAAAAGCAAAGAGTTCTTATGTATAAAATGTGAGAAAACAGGGCATATTCTAATTTCTGCTTTCTAATGAAAAATGTTTTTTTCACATCATTATAATTACACTTAAAGTGAAAAATCACAATTCCAAATAGTAGATGAATAGGAGATTTAATACATCATTGAGTGCAATTTCCCACATAACTCAAAATCTGTGTATATACTTGGACAAAAACATTAAGCAAAAATTTTGTAAGACAACACACTGTTGATGAAAGGTCTTATAAATTTTTCCCTTTTTATTAAATTCATTGGAGGTCACACCGGTTAACAAAATTATACAGGCTTCAGGGGCAAAATTCTATAACACATCATCTGTACACTGTATTGTGCCTTCACCATCCAAAGTCAAGTCTCCTTCCATCACTATCTATCTCCCCTATACCCTCCTTCACTTTCCTTCACTCTCCCTCCCAGCAATCACTACACTATTGTACTACACTGTAGGTTGTGTCCATGAGGTTTTCCCTTTCTCTCTCTCTCTCTTTTTTTTTTTTTTTTTTGCTCAATCCCTCCACCACCATCCCCAGCTCTTTCCCCATCTCCCCACCCCCTTGAAAGGGATTTGAAGTTAGTGTAGGTTCCAGAATTTCTGTAAAGGTTTTCTGAAAGGATGACTTCAATCCACACTGACTCATCTACCTAACCAGTGTGTTGTGCCCAGTTAAGTTATCAAGGCATAAAGATTATTACTGGTGATTCAGCTCAGCCATAACACAATTATTGGACCAATAAAACGTAATAGTATCTTTAATATATTAATCCTGTAAACCAAAAGTATAAATAAATGTTAGGGGCTATTTGAACCCAGGACCATTTTCTAAAACTGGACGTTTTTGACAGAACCAAATATCAAGGACCATTTGCAATGGAACAAATATGCTCATGGACATTTTTGATATTATCAGATATCAAGAACCTTTTGGTGTGAACCAAATGTCTCTGCGGACGTTTTGGACAGGATAAACTGCCCTGCAAGGTTGAATTGAATGGAAAAGCTTAAAGCCATTAGAATTCTTTTGGCTGTGTTAAATACTCAAATTTTATTTCTACAGGTTTAGAAGATATATATTTTTTTTGTTGTTGTTGTTGTTAATCCTCACCCAAGGATATTTGTTTCATTGAATTTTTAAAGAGTGTGGAAGGGAGGAAGGGAGAGGGAGAGAGAGAAACATCAATGCGAGAGACACATCAATTGGCTGCCTACCACATGCGCCCGGACTGGGGATTGAACCTACAACCCAGGTTCAGGTTGACTGGGAATGGAACCCAAGACCCTTTGGCATATGGGCCGACACTCTAACCACTCAGCAACACTGTTCAGGAGAAGATTTATTTTTCACCTTTGAATTCTAAAAGTTTTACACTAAGTCTCAGAGTTGACCATTTGGGGTTAATGTTCTTTAGTACTCAGTGAACTTCTCTAGTGTTAAATTCAGCCCTTTCCTGTTACTATAAAGTTTTCTTAGATTATCGTTTTAAAAAATAGCTACATTCCGTCACTTAATTTTTCAAGGAACTCTGATACTACAAACCTTACTCTTCCCTTCATTTTCACTAGTTCCAATACTATTCTCACTTCCATTCTAGTCCTTTCCTTCTGACCATTTTTTTTTCTTTTTCCTTTATGTCATTTTTTTTTATATTCACTTTCCTTGGTTATTTTTCTGCCTTTCTTTAATGTCTTTTATTCAATTACCATTTGAATCTTTTCTACTTTAGGCACCTTTTAATTTATTATTTATCTCTGAGTTAATTTTGTCTTTTTTATAATTTCTTTGCTTAGTTTATTTAAAAAAAATTCCTGTTTGCAATTTGTAAATTTCTGATTCAAGGTGATTTCATATCATTAAATTCTTGTTCACGTATCTTTAATTCTCTATGGACTGTTGACTTACAGCTTTGCTCTTTCATCAGATGTTTTGGTGAGGCATGTGGGTTTTCCTCAGTTGAAATTTATCAGTTGTATGAAATTCTGTTTCCTGAATTTCTCCAATGACTTTATAGGAATTTGTTTTTCCTAATGTTCATTTTTAACATTTTCAGGCATTTTGCAAGGTTTATAGTTTAATGGTTCCTTTTCTGTCAGAACAGAAACTCAGTTTCTTTGGTGGCTTTTCTTGTTTGTTTTGGTACTGGTGTGATTGATTGTAAGCCTTATTTTATGGATTTATTTTGTCTTGGAGGATCTTTTAAAAGTTTCCTATTTCTCCTTTCCTACCCCAATTCTAAAAGGTACTTCTGCCTTTATTTTTGTCTTTTTCTTCCTGAGAATCTACATGTTTCAAAGTCTAAACATGGAACTGCATCTGGCTCTTCAAATTGCACCCTTCCCTCGAAAGCATCACGGCCCTCTTTCAATCAACTATACTTTGGGGTTTATTCTCTGCAGCCTACATTCTAAGCATGGACGTATTTTGAGTATTTTCAGACTTTCTGGTGGCAGTTTTTGATCAAATTTGGGCCACTTCAATCACTTCCCTCTTCTGCTTCCAGCCCCTATTTTTTGGCCTACCTTTGATGAAGAAGAGGCTTATGGTGGCTTGAGGTTGTCCTGGAGTTGGTCATGGAGATCGCGACCTCAGGCTGACCACCACTGGATTCGCAAGCGGAGGTTCCTCAGGCCTCCCTTGCATTCTGCCCACTGTGCCCACAGCTGAGCAGGATCGAGGGCAGGATCTTCCGAGAGTCAGGTGTTACTGAGCTCACCTGGACCCAGGCAGGTGTGACTGAACCTGGTAAAAGCCTACTTTTAAGCTCGGTGGGCGCATGCGGAGATTACTCATTTTGTAGCCTGGAAGACAAGCCTCTGAATTTTCTTCTTTGTTAGACCTGCGGCCTCCGTTGGGATCTCCCTTCAGGCTCTACCTGCACTCTGTTGTTGAAGGGCCAGTTTCAAATTTCCCTAAAGGGAATTCCCGAGCTTGTGAACCAGAAACTTGGGGCCTGGATTTGCTGTATTTTCCTTTTGATCACTCAGAGTTAATTTGAAATTTGTGATTCTCATCAATTTACGCTGAGGATCTATTCCTTGGTGTTGTTCGTATTGCCAGAGAAGAAATATTAGGAGGTAGGTAACAAGGCTAGCCTAATTGTCTATCTCCATTCAGTATGTTGTTGTTGTTTTATCTATAATTTGCATTAAAATTAATTTTATCCTCTCTCATGAAGATTAAAGTGTTAATTTATTCTAAATGCGCATGCTTCTATGAGATTCTAAATGATACAAGTGATTCTCACTTTTTAAAATGTAATGTCCAAAACATTTATATCCCCATAAGTGATATCTACTAAGGAAGGCACTTAGAATGCAATTTAATATTTCTTGGGTGCTTCTTTCCTGACACAGTTTGGAAGTGCGTTCAGAATTAGTTTCTACTCCACATTTTAAACTTCCCTCAATCTTTTCAGTTATACCTTATCTTTGGCACTCAATGATAATACTCTGCTTGAGCTTAGCACTGTCTTCATTATGTGCAACTATTATCATAAAATTGAGTTCAGTCTTAAAGGATACAGTTTTTCTGTCCTTCAGTCTATTATTCATAGAATTGTTTTCTGATACAGAAGACAATCTTAATAGAATAATTTAAAATATTTTGGGACAGCAAGGTGACTATTTTGAAGAAGGAAACACTAATTCAGATGCATAAGTCTAGTGCTTAAGCTTAAAAATTCTTTTTCTTACCTTACAGTTTCAATTCTCCTGTGCATAGCAAACATGTGTTGAATATCTATGAACATGATAACATATCCATTTCATCCTTTCTATTTCATTTTATATGTCAAATAATAAGTGGAGTTCAGCCAGTTATTTTCATTTTAGTTAACTTCTACAGTATTTTACAAATGCTTTGCTATTGTAATTGGAATCTTTTTGAAATATTATTGTATTAGCTCACATATATGTTTCATAAAAATTTTATTTAAGTTAGTACCATGGGTAACTATCTTTTCTCTCTTTAAAGAAGAGAAACTTCTCAATTTTTATAGTTTTATATTCTTAGCATTGTGTTCCTATGAGAATCTTTACCAACCCAATTAAATATCTCCTCTATTATGTAGTTGTTTACTTGGAAATATAGTGTGCTTCTCTATTTGTGCATTTGTGCCTCTAATGTATGTGACAATTTCCTTTGATATAAAATAATGAAAAACAAGGGACACAAGGAATACCAAAAAAAGTGCAATAGTAATCAAAATACAAGTCTTTTTTATACTTCTAAGTTTCTTTTGTATCTTATTGTTTTCATTCAATTTTTGTGTGATAAAAGACATTGACTTTAATTTTCCTCAAATATTAAACACTTTAAAGAAAATGATCTCATTCCTTATATTTTCTGTTTAGAACACAATTATCTGCTGTCTTAATTGTGAAACCCATGATATTAATTCAAAATGAAGACATACCAAAGTAAGTAATCTATATCTCTGATCATTTGTCTTGTGTTTACTCTTTCAAATTTCCATGCACTGAAAAATAAGTATGCATCCTATGCTGTAAGAGTGGGGGACAGAAGTAGCATTCAGCCATTGAGAAAAAAATAAAGAGAAAGATTTGCTCATGTTATAATTCTTGTATAAGGAACCTTTATGTGTCTAGGTAATTTATTTTTTTTTTCAAATAAGGATTATACTCTCAGATATTAAGGTAGGCTAAAGTGATGGTGATCAAGATATACTAGTTATTTTTAATGGTAATTATAATTGTTAGGTTATAATTTCTACTCTTGACACTAAAGCAGAGCCAAGGCCTGAAACTTGAAAGTTTGCACATTTTGTATATCAGTAAAGCGGGGTTTGTCACCCTATAAAACTTGGCAGATATTTTCAGGGATTAAATATGTGAACAACTTCCCTTGTTCTTTGTCTTTTTTTTTTGATTTCCCCAATATAGCAAATACATTCATAATTCTTTTCAAGTAAACCAGAAAATATTAAACATTATTTTATGGAATCAGTTTCTTCAGATCTTATGATAGAGATAATATCAGTTTGCATCAAATCTCATAGCATTTTTGCTTAGAAAAATAAACCTGTTAATCTAATCAAAAGTTCCTAGTTTTACACTGATAAATGATGATTATTCTAATTAGATCCCACTAAATGTAGTTAGAGTATAATCTCAAGTGTAATGTTCCTTTTATTTATTAAAAAATGTAAAATCAAATTACTTCTTCTGCAGAATTCATGTGTTATATATGGATTGAGTTTCTGCATCTCTTTTGGACTTTAATTCAAAATCACATGTTTTTGTGAGACCGGTGAAACATGCTTACAGTTCCTAGTTTCCTCACTGGAAGTATTTTCAAATGAGCTAGTGTCATCCATAGTACTATTCCCCCATCCACCCCCACCCACAGGGAATTTCAGAAGTTTCCAAATATCCATCTTTCAAAATGTTAAAGGTTTATTTAGGAAAAAATGTAATTAAAATGAATGGGAATTTTGGCGGGGGGGGGGCAGCAAGTCATGTACATGTAAAGTGTGTGTGTGTGTGTGTGTGTGTGTGTGTGAGAGAGAGAGAGAGAGAGAGAGAGAGAGAGAGAGAGAGAGAGTAAAGAGAGTTAGTTAGTTGTGTATGTGGTGGAGGAGAGATAAAAGAAACCTAGCGCAGGTAAATCTCTTACTCTCCCACTCCCTGACACAGGATTTGGAATAGTGATGGATTTGGAAAAGTAGATATGAGTATAGAGAGACACTGGTTTATAGTCTTGAAAAATATGTCAAATATTATTCTTACTTTTTTATTTGGCAAAGCATATAGAGTAACTTATTGTACTGAATACATATATATATCTATATATCTATATATCTATATATATGTGTATATATATATATATATATATATATATATATATATATATTTCCTATCTAATAAAGAGGGAATATGCTAATTGACTGCCCTGCCCTCAAAGATGGTGGCGCCCACAGCCACAAGATAGTGGCACCCAGTCCCCTCAGCCCTGCCGGGGGGGCAGGTGTGCAGCAAGGCCAGGCCCACCCTTAGGTGGGCCCAGCTGCTCTGCATGCCTGCCTCCAGAGTCCCCCAGTCCCCTCAGCCCCCCAACCACCCAGGCCCAGCCCAAGGCACAGGCAAGCCTCGGATGGCGGCTTCCCAGCCCCCCAGGGCCACCCGAGGCTCAGGTAACCAGGGCTGGCCGAGGCTTGCGCTGCTGGTAGTGGCAGCAGCAGAGGTGTGATGGGGTGTCACCTTCCCCTGATCGCCGGGTCACCTCCCACCCCTGATGGCTCCCAGACTGTGAGAGGGGGCAGGCTGGGCTAAGGGACCCCCCCCTCCAGTGCATGAATTTTCATGCACCAGGCTTTTAGTATATATATATATATATATATATATATATATATATATATATATATTCATCATTCTAAACTTTTTTTTAATCCTCACCCAAGGATATTTTTCCATTGATTTTTAGAGAGAGTGGAAGGAAGATAGGATGACAGAGAGAAATATCACTGTGAGAGAAACACATCAATTGTTTGCCTCATGCACATGCCATGACCAGGGCCCAGGCTGGGGAGGAGCCTGCGGCCAAGGTACCTGCCCTTGCCTTTGATCAGAATCGAACCTGGGACTGTTCGTTCCTCAGGCCAACACTCTATCCACTGAGCCAAACTGGCTAGGGCTAAACTATTTTTTAAATAATGCATGTAAAGTAAATACATGTAAAATATTGGCATAAATCCTTTATTTTCAATAAGTAAATATATAGATAATAATAGCATAGAGAAGTTTCTAAGTATAAGGGTGAAAGAGAAGACATGACTATACGCTATTTTCTCTTTTAAAAACCCATGGCAGCCCTAACCAGTTTAGCTCAGTGAATAGAGCTTCAGCCTGTGGACTAAAGGGTCCCAGGTTCGATTCTGGTCAAGGGCATGTACCTGGGTTGCGGGTGCATCCCCAGTGGGGGGTGTGAGGGAGGCAGCTGATCAATGATTTTCTCATCGATATTTCTAACTCTCTATCCCTCTCCCTTCCTCTCTGTAAAAAATCAATAAAATATATTAAAAAGAAAACACATGACAAACAGAAAAAGACAAACACATTATTATTTCACTTATATGTGGAATCTAAAAAAAATGAAACCAAATTCATAGATACAGATAACACACTGGTGATTGCCAGATGCATAGGGTATGTAAGTGTTGGGTGAAATGTGTGGTGGTTCAAAGGTACAAATTATCTGTTATAAAATAAATTGGTCTTGGGGATGTAATGTACAGCGTGGTGACTGCAGTTAATACTGTATCATATACTTGAAATTTGCTGAGAGATCAAATCTTAAAATTTCTCATCACAAGAAAGAAATTGTGTGGTGGTGGATGTTAACTAAAATTATTGTGTTTATCATTTCACAATATACACATATATCAAATATTATGTTATAAACCTGAACGTACTATAATGTTATATGTCAATTGTATCTCAATTTTAAAAAAGAAAAAAATCATATACATTAAGCATTTCAGTTTTACCACTTCCTTCAGATATCATTTATGTAGTATATTAGATTTTCTATATAAAAATAATGCAAGCTCCCAAAAAGGATAGGTGGTTTGAGAGAGTATTAAGAAAAGACAAGCTGGAAAATTTGACTATTTTCCCTTGAAAATGAAAGTGATTTAACTTTGATTTATGACCTTCACTCAGTACCCTAATAACTTCTTACTCAAGAAGGCCCTATGTTTCTGAAGGTGTCATGTACAAGCAAGTATAGGGAACACCTGGGAGCTTGCTACAAATTGAGAATCTCAAAACTCACTTTAAAATTCCTGAATTAGAAGACGACTGTAAGTAAGATCCTTTAGAGAATTATAGGCACTTAGAGTTTAAAAAAACGATTGACTTAAAACACAGTGATTTATAAAAGATAGATATCAATCATTAAGTTTGGTGAAAATGATAACCTTGGTTTTAGTAAACTGTTTACTCTTGCCTATTGTACACAATGATCTCAAATAAAAATAATTATTAATACAATTACACATAAAAGTTGAATTTGGGTCCCAGTTTATAACAACTGACGAAAAAACCATTACTGGTTTTAAAAAAGAAACTTGCCAACTCTTTACCTTAATTAAATGAAAATTATAGTCACGAACTTAGGCTGTGGGAAGTCAGGTAGACATAATATCCTATCTAATAAAGAGGGAATATGCTAATCGACGGTCATGCCCTCAAAGATGGTGGCACCCACAGCCAATAAGGAGGGAATATGCTAATTGACTGCCACACCCCCAAAGATGGCAACGCCCACAGCCACAAGATGGCAGTGCCCAGTCCCTTCAGCCCCACTGGGGTGCCTGCCTCTTGAGTCCCCCAGTGCCTTCAGCCCCCCAGCCGCCCAGAGCCGCCTGAGGCTCAGGTAACCAGGGCCACCTGAGGCTTGCACTGCTGGCAGTGGCAGCAGCAGAGGTGTGATGGGGCATCTCCTTCCCCTGAGGGCTCCTCGACTGTGAGAGGGGGAAGGCCAGAATGAGGGACCCCCCCCTCCAGTGCATGAATTTTCATGCACCAGGCCTCTAGTGTTCAATAATTCTCCAGATAATTCTGGAAAACTGTTGGGGTAAAGGTGTGGTGAAATTAAGTGATCTCTTAGTAAAAAAACATTCTGATATTTGCAGCATATACATTACAGCTTAGCAAGATGACAAATATATCTGCTGTGCTTTATTACATCTGGTATACAAATTTTTAAGTAGAGTGAGAAAGAATAGAAAAGAAGAAAAAAAGAAAAAAGAAAAAGAGAAAAGAAACCCACAAGAAATAGGCAAGTGTAGGCTATTTTTTTTCATCTTGTAAATGATAAAAATTCCTGCTGAGAATTTCATTTCCTTTGGTTATCATTACATCTCGTAAGTTAACAGGAACTAATATATTTCCAGGAGATGCACAGAAGACTTAGCAGTACAGAGCCTTTTGTCAGTGTGATTCACCTACAGTGTAAAATGTGGGTACCTGCCTGATTAGTGGAAGCTGGTTATCTCTGAAGCTGCCTCCCTGAATAACCTTGCCAAAACTGAGCCTGAGAGGAAGGGCTGCCAGTGGGTATCACCCAAAGCACTGCTGCCAAGTTCAGCCCAGTGTTTCCTGCTGGAAATGTCTCATTACCCATTGCATGTGTATCTCGTATATATGACGACTGTACATAAACAGTAATACAAAAGTAAAAGAGTAGCTTACCCAGCAGAGAAATTAAAAAGGCACCAAGGGTGATATGTTATGCATGCATATGAGATTTATGTGCCTGTAGGTAAGGCTGGCTCTTATTAACCAGGTGTGTGTCCTTCACATTATACCTCTTTGGGCTTCAATGTTTGTTGTTGTTGTTTTTTTTTCTGAAATGTGCTGAAAAACTCTGTAAGATGTGGATAGGTCAGGTCAGGGTAGTCAGATATTAGGAAAATAGTGATATTTACTAGAGTAAGCCAGGAATGAAGTTCAGTTTCAGCTGCTGATATCTAAAGAGATATGACAGATGTTTTGGTGATTCATACTTGGAAGTCAATGTGTTAGGGCTTAATAAGAAGGAACAAGATAGATGTCCCAGAAGGCAAAATAGCACAACAATGACAAAGCATCATGTGTGAGCAGGAGGTATACAGTGCCCAGAGAATATAATTCTAGGAAGAAAAGGGGCAGAGAGTGAGGCCCCAGGCGACAGGTGGAGTTCAGGGTGGAACTTGTGTGAGGAGGACTGGTAATGCGGGGACCCTATCGCCTAGGCATTAATACAATGTAGAGGCAAGACAGAAACCACTTCCTAGTATCAAGAGATGACATTAATTTTTACTTTGTTTTTTAAGTCTGCTTAATATTGAAAAGCTCTCCTTACATGTACTGACTAAGAAAACAGTTCATCCTAGGCTATGATGAAACTCAACTTTAAGGCAAAAAGAAAAGGAAATGGCTGAATGAGGACAAAGGAAGCATAGAGAACCCAACAGACCATTGCAATTTTAGTTTATGAAGGACTAGTGCCCCGGTGCACAGATTTATTCACATTGAAAGGAAATTAATTAGAAGGTGGCTGGTGGAGCAGAACTGGGCAAGAAAAACTGGACATGCCTTGGAGCCAAACTCCCCGGTCCCTCCACAGCCAGCTGCTCCTGGGGCGGCACTGTGGCTCAAAGGTTGTCAAGGTTGTCTAGGGAGTAAACAGAGGTTCCCTCGGCAGGTGGGGTCCCTTGGCCTGGCCTGCGGGGATTGGGCCGAAACCAGCTCTTTGACATCACCTGAGGGGTCCTGGATTGTGAGAGGGTGGTTCTCTTGTGAGGCACCCCAGAATCCGACTTGTTCCTCTCTGGTTCCCAGGTGCATCACCTGAGAACCACAGCTGCCAAGTCACAGTAGCTCGGCAGCTCATGCATTGACCATCTGCCCCCTGTTGGTCAGTGTGTGTCATAGCTACTGGTTGGATGTTGGATGGTAGCTTAGCCTTTTATATATATACACATAGTAAATGACTTTGTATGGAGATCATTTTTAATTTTTTAATTTAAACCTTATTCATACACACACACATATATATATATACACCATATTTTTCATTTTTTAAAATATGTTTTTATTGATTTTTTTAGGAAGAGAGGAAGGGAGAGAGATAGAGAGATAGAAACATCTATGGGAGAGAAACATCATTGATCGTCTGTCTCCTACACACCCCTAACTGGGGATGGAGATTGCATCCCGGGTATGTGCCCTGACCAGGAATCAAACCGGTGACCTCTTGGTTCATGGATCGATGCTCAGCCACTGAGCCACACTGGCTGGGCTGGAGATCATTTTTAGTGTCTGTGTTTAGATAATGCTTCCCAATAAATACACCATAAACACCATCATCAACTTCAGTGACAACCTGCTCAATGAGAAGATAATAATTCAATTTAGCAAAGGTCCATCTTTTAAAAAAACTGTATATTAATTAGTAGAGGAGTGGATATTTTTTGAGATAGAAAAATAAGTCAAAGCTTAAAAAATAGGAATTTCCCAAATGAATTATAAGGGGAAAATTCTGTCACTCTTGTCAGTGCACATGAAGTAGATTAGAATGTTATTGCGCAGGATATCTCATAAGCATTCCTGAATGTTCACAAATCCTATTCTTGAGTTTACAAATCATTACTGACATACTTTCAAATAAAACTCTGATTCTGAAAGACAAGGAACTAGAATAATTCCATAATTAGGAATTGTTATTTATTGGTAATAAAGTCAGTGAGCTTCATATGGTAGAAATAGCTCAGAGTATTTTTATATTAGAGAGAGATTTAGCAAGGACAACCAGTTTATTCCACAATTCATTTCCTTTTGAAAAACAAATCTGTTGACCTGCCCTCATCCAGCCCCACAGATTTTAGTTCATTGTCCAACCAGCCACCTTTTAAAAAAGGAAGGAGGAACTAAAGGCACATGCTCCTTCAATCATCATAGAGAGTTGAATCATTCTGATTTAATGATATCACTGAAAAAGACTGAAAATTATAGTTTAATTAAGGATGTATAACATGAATCAAATTATAGAATGGACTTTAAGAAATTTGTGAGTTTTAGGACAAACTTTTTGAGAATGAACAAAGGAACTTCTATGATTTCTCTAAAAACTCTTGAGTGAATTTATGCTAGAACATTTAATCAGAAAGATTTGAGAAAGCAGTTTATTGCTGACATTTCTGTTAGGTTACCTTCACCATCTAACTGAAATCAGCCCAGATGGCATCCTCTCTTGAGGGTTGAGGTGCTATATAAAAGATGGTCCTGACAATAGTAATTAGATCTTTTTTATTGATAAGAAGCTTTTAATCTGTATGTTTCTTTGGAACCAGCTTTTTTTTTCTCTATTTTTTTTTCTTTTAGTGTAAAGAGCATTTTCTTTCTAGGTTTCTCAGTAGGCTAAATAGTTCTCAACTTGATTTTTAAAATGCTCTGTGGTTGTTTCAAAGTCATTTGAAGGATGCAGGTCAATTTTCTTTAGGTTCATTTTTCTTTTCCTCATTTGATGTGTGTGCTGAGTTCACTCATAAGGATTTACTGTGGGGTAAACCCAATAAAATTCACTAGGAGTGAACGGGACTGTAGGATCCAATCCAAAGGAAGTAACTAGGATAAAAAGAAGTATTAATAATTTAATTAAAAAAGCTTTAATTGAGAAGATTTAAATAAATGGAATCAACATCTCTCTAAGAATATTTGGCTTTATTGAATTTCCTATTGGTATTATATCAGAGGATCCTATCTTATTATAATTAAATAACTAATAGGTTAATTTATATATTAGAAAGGTGATACAGTGATTAATTTTGTATACTAAATTGGCATTTCTTCTTTATCAGATTTTTTTGTAATTACTCATTCTAATTGCGGTATTTTGAGTTTTTAAAAATTTATGAATTAAAACATTTTATCATATAACATTTGGTAAACACAGACAGTTAGATAGTTGTTGATAGCCTTTTTGCAAGTTTGGAACTATCCTAGCAAAACAATGAATTAATACTTTGTGAATTTACCCTCTGACTTTAAGAATTAGAATATTTTCAGTAAAATTTAAGTTCCCAAATGCTTCTCCATGAATCTCTCCCCCATGCAGCTTCAGCAGCAATCATGCCTCTAAGTTTTGTGTTTATATTTCTTTCCTTTGATTTGAGTACATAAAAATTATGATACAATGTACATATTCTACAAATTTAACATTAAGTTTTAAGATTCAACTGTTCTGTTAGAATGAAATAGCCTCACCACTGTGCCTTTTGCACTTCATGTACATTACTTAATTCTCACAACAGCTCTAGGAAGTACATACTTTTATTCCCACATAGAATTAAGGAAACAAAGCTAAGAAATGTAAGGAAATATCTCAAGGTTCAATTTCAGGAAGGTGACAGACTTAACCATGTTGGTAGCAATACCTCTCTAACTCCTAAAGCTATGCTGTTTAATGTAGCATAATTCAGACTTCCATTTAGCAAAAAGAGATCAGTGCAAAATAGTGTTTTTTAAAAAGTTATCTTTATTGTTGAAAGTACTACAGATGTCCCTTTTTTCCCCCATTGATCCTCTCCACCCCCAGGGCTTCACTGCACTATTATCTGTGTCCATGGGTTATGCATATTACGTCCTTTGGTGAATCTCTGCCTCTTTCCCTCTGAGATTCGTCAGTTTGTTCCATGCTTCCACGTCTCTGGATCTATTTTGTTCACTTTATTTTGTTATTAGATCCCACATATGAGTGAGATCATGTGATACCTGTTTTTCTCTGACTGGCTTATTTTCTTAGCATAATAGTCTTCAGGTCCCTTCGTGCTGTCTCAAAGGGTGTATTTGAGGTGACAGTATCACCATTCTACACATTAGAAAAGTGGAGGTGTTTCCCCAAAGTTGCCTATATGGTAGGCAGAACAATGGCCCCATCAAGATATTTATCACCTAATGTGAGAATGTTATGTCACATGATAAGGGACAGTTAAGGTTGGAGAAGAAATTAGGAGTGCTCATTAGTTAATTGTAAAACAGGAGATTATCCTTGACCAGAGGCCCAGTGCATGAAATCCATGCACGGTGGGTGGTGTCCCTCAGCCTGGCCTGCACTCTCTCTAATCTGGGACCCTTTGGGGTATGTCCGACTGCCAGTTTAGGCTTGATTTCTGCAGGATCGGGCTTAAACCGGCAGTCTGACATCCCTCTCACAATCCAAGACTGCTGGCTCCTAACCACTTGCCTGCCTGATCGCCTATAACTGCCTCTGCCAGCATGATCGCCACCTAACTGCTCCCCTGCCAGCCTGATGGACCCCAACTGCCCTGCCAGTGTGATCACTCCCAAATGCCCTCCCCTGCTGGCCTGGTGTCCCCCAACTGCCTTGCCCAGCTAGCCTGATCACTCCCAACTGCCCTCCCCTGCTGGCCTGATTGCCCACACTGCCCTCCCTTGCCAGCCTGATCATCCCTAACTACCTCTGCCTCGGCCCCCACAACTGTGGCTTTGTCCAGAAGGAAGTCAGATGTCCAGAAGATGGCTGGTCACCCATTCTAATTAGCATATTACCCTTTTGTTAGTATAGACCTGTGGTCAGCAAACCGCAGCTTGCGAGCCACATGCGGCTCTTTGGCCCCTTGAGTGTGGCTCTTCCACAAAATACCATGTGCGGGCGTGCACGTACAGTGCGATTGAAACTTCATGGCCCATGTGCAGAAGTCAGTATTTTGTGGAAGAGCCAGTATTTTGTGGAAGAGCCACACTCAAGGGGCCAAAGAGCCGCATGTTGCTCACAAGCTGCTGTTTGCTGAGCCGCAGTTTGTCGACCACTGGTATAGATTATGTGGGTAGGCTCAATGTAATCACGTGTCCTTTAAATGTGGAAGAGGGAGGCAGAAGAGCAAATGAATACACCTGTTTGAATAAATTTTCAACATAATAAAAAAATATTTATGACTGCTAGTGTATTACATTTTCTAGCATCATACTTGAAAGTTTAAATTTTTTAATTAGTAATTTTGTTGATGTCATGTGTTGAACTAGTTCAAATTCAAAGTATAAAGAAATGAGAATGAACAGTGAAAAGCCCATTTGATATACCTAATATTCAATTAAACACTTTATTTCCTTGAAAAAAACCTATTAACATTTTCTTAGGTTACTTTCCACACACATTTTATGTTCATATAATCAACTGTGCATATGAATACATGCACACACCTTTTTTTTCACACAGCTATACAATAGCATCCTAGTTATACTATTATATGGCTTACCATTTTTACTTAGCAATATGTCTTGGAAATAATTTCATTTCGTTGTGTAAAAAGCTTTTAAAATAATTTTTAACCAGCCCTGTAGAATTTTATTGCATTGATGAGCTATGAAGTCTGTTTTACCCAAACTTCCATAAACACAATGTGTTCTCAAATTTTTTAATTGTTGCCAATATTAAAGGAGAAAAACTATTAGTACATTTTTAATTTATATTTTTGTTATTGTGATTGAGTATAAACATTTCTCATCCATTAAGATTCCTTTTCATTTTCTTCCCTGAGAAATCTCATTATAGCTTGTGCTCATTCTTCTATTATTATTGATTTTTCTATTATTGCTATGTAAGAGCTGTTTTTATATATTGTGAAAAATGGCTCTTTCTCTGTGAAATGAGTGGCATGTATTTTTTTTGTAGAGCTTCTTGTTATGTAGCTGAATTTATCAATATTTTATTGTAATGCTAAAACATGGTTTTATTCTTATATACTGATCTTTGATGAATCTGAAATGATTCCTAAGGTAAAGTGAAGTTTATTCCTATCAGTGTTTACACATATGACTACCAAGTTTTCCCCACACTTATTTTTCCAATGATCTTAAATGTCATCTTTAGCCAATCCAGATTATAAATGTGTTTTTGTTATATTCTCCATTTCATTATGTATGTCTCTTCTTGTTTGCCTAATACCACCGGGTACTCATTTCTAGGTTCTTTCATCAGAACCCAAATAAAATTCTGATTATTAATGGAAAGGACCAGAGATCCCTGAGGATGTTCCTATGCATGGGGTCTTTTTGAGATGAGAAAAGGGAAGTCTCTCGTCCATTTTTGGGAGAGGGGTGTTAATGCAAGGGCATCTGGGATAAGGAACTAAAAGAAGATAGATAAGATGGAATGGGATATGCTTTCTCACTGGCTTTTGGAAGTTTTAAGCCACCGTGGAAAAGGGTTGGGTAAAAGTGAAATGAAGTCTATATTAAAAAAGACAATGTTTTCCCCTGAGGTTTGTATGATAAATTACAAAATGGAATCAGCAACAGGGCCATTCCTCTCCAACTCTGTTCCCAAGCCCTAGCCTATCACGAAAGAGTGCCCCATGCTGACACTGTGGATTCATTGGGCTGTTCTCTCAGGGCATGTTCAAACAGGCAGTATTGACCGAGTGTGGTGGTGAGATTTTCCAGTTAAAACACTAGAGTAAAATAGCAACAGTAGATTTGCTTCTGAGAACTTGTTTGATTTTTTTCCTCCACTGTTGCAAATCCCTCCAGATGTCTCTGACAAACAAAGAAGGACAAGACATTATGAGTGAAGTTGGAATGGACTTTGAGATACAAGTAGGGCGATGTCCTCATGAGCAGTTCAAAGCTAGAAGGTACAAGTTGAGCATCCATCTATATATATAAAAGACTAAGTATCCATCCATCCAACCGGTAGCTATGATGCACACTGACCACCCGGGGGCAGATGCTCAATGCAGGAGCTGCCATGACACACACTGGCCATTTAAAACTAAACAGTGCCACTGACCTGGTGCTGACAAACCAACACTAGGCTTCCCCCAAGTGGGACACAGGTCCCATCACCACCTCAGAGCAACAGCTCACCAAATCACAGCCAACGCTGCTAAGACCCCATGGTGCAAAATGCGTCTCACAGCTCAGCCCAGCCTGGAATTCGTGGCTGTGGGCACTGGGTAATGACATCATGTAGCAACACCCGGCTTCCTCTTCCTAGCAACTAGCTTCCTTGGAGTTTCTTCAGCCCAGGTACCTGACTTGCTTTATAGCCAGCTGCAAACATTTTACAGTTTAAACAAATGTTTGTGAAGCGTTTTGCTGTGCCTTATCTCATTTGATCCTCACAGAAGTCCTGGAGTAAGTAGATAGGAAACTCGGTAGAATCCTATTTTTTTTTTTTCATTAGCAAGATGCAAATGTGGTATTAAAATATTTAATTTCCTTCTAATTAATTTCCTTTCAATGTGCATGAATCCATGCACTGGGACACTAGCCCTATATAATAAAAGCCTAATATGCTAAATGTCCGGTCATCCATTAAACCAATCAAAGTGTAATATGCTAATGATATGCTAAAGCTGCTCAACTGCTCACTATGACATGCACTGACCACCAGGGGGCAGATAGTTGGCTGGTCGACCAATCGCTATGATGTGCACTGACCACCAGGGGGCAGATGATCCAACCGGTAGGTTAGCTTGATGCTGGGGTCTCGCCCATCAGGACTGAGCGAGATGGGCCAGACATGCCCTGGAGCCCTCCCATAGTCCCTCGCCGGCTGGCCAACTGACCGTGTCCCTCCCCAGCCCTGATCGTGCACTAGTGGGGTCCCTCGGCCTGGCCTGCACACTCTTGCAATCCGGGACCCCTTGGGGTACGTCGGAGAGCTGGTTTCGGCCCGATCCCACAGGCATAAAATGTTAATATGCAAATCGAACGGTGGAACGACCAGTCACTATGACGCCCACTGACCACCAGGGGGCAGATGCTCAGCGCAGGAGCTGCCTTCTGGTGGTCAGTGCACACCTACTGGGGGAGCACTACTCAGACAGAAGCCAGGCTCACGGCTGGTGAGCACAGAGGCGGTGGCAGGAGCTTCTCCCACCTCTGTGGCAGTGCTAAGAACGTCCAACGGCTGGCTTAGGCCCACTCCCTGAGGGCCATGCCCTGAGGGCTCCCAGACTGCGAGAGGGCACAGGCCTGGCTGAGGCCCTGCCCCCCCTACCAGTGCACAAATTTCGTGCATTAGTATCCTCTAGTATTACTAATATTATCAGTATTTAAAGATTCTGCAGCCTAGGAAATTAGACTTAAAATATACCACCATACATGGAAAGAGAAATATCATACTACACAAAGCTGTGGGCCTTTATTAAAGTGCTATATTTCTTCAATAAATGATATAAAGGTACTACGGAAGAAGTACTAGCTTAGGTTAAGAGACTTAAAAGATTATAACTAAAAAGTAATGTGTAGACTTTATTTGGAACCTTACTTTGAACCCCAAAAGAGATATGTTTGAAATAATCCAAGATATTTTAGTATGAACTGGATACTTGATTTTGTTCATCAGAGTTTTGTAGTTTTCCTCAGATAGATCTTATGCATATTTTGTTAGATTTATACTTAAATATTTTATTGTAATGGCTCTAGTGTAAGTGGTATTGTGTTTTTAATTTCAAATTCAAATTGTTCATATCTGGCATATAGGAAAGTTACTGACTTTTATATATTAACTTTTTATCCTCTAACTTGCTGTCATCACTTATTAGTTCTAGGATTTTTTTGGTCAATTTTTTCAGGTTTTCTAAATAGACAGCCAGGTCATCTGCAAATAAAGCCAGCTTTATTTCTTCTTTCCCAATCTATATACATTTTATTTTATTTTCTTATCTTATTTCATTAGCTATGACTCAGTGTAATGTTGACGGTATAGTAAGAGGGAACATCCTTGCCTTGTTCCTAATCTTAGAGGGAGACTTCAGGCTTCTCACAATTAAGTATGATGTTAGCTGTAGGTTGTTTGTTTGTTTGTTTGTTTTTGTAAATGTTCTTTACCAATTTAAGAAAGCTCTCCTGTATTCTTAGCTTAATGAGGGTTTTTATCATGGATAGTTTGGGGATTTTGTCAATCAGTTTTTCTGTATATATTGATATGATCATGTAATTTTCTTGTTTTGCCTGTTGATGTGATGGATAACATTATTTGATTTTCAGATAATGAACCAGCCTTGCATATCTGGAATGAAAGCCACTTGATTTGTTGAAGATTTTTATCATTCATTGTTCATGAATGATATTAGTAATTAGCTTTTATTCTTGTAATTTTTTTTCTGGTTTTCATATTATGGTAGTAGTGGCTTTATAGAATGAGTTAGGAAATATTCTTCCTGTTTCTATCCTCTTTAATTTCTTATTAAATGTTTGATAAACTCACCATTGAATCCATCTGGGTCTAGTGCTTTCTGTTATGGAAGATTATTATTAAATTGATTTCTTTGATAGAGGTAAGCCTGTTAAAGTTTTCATTTCTTTTTGTGTGAATTTTGGCAGATTGTGCCCTTTAAGGAATTGGTTTATTTAATTCAGGCTATCAAATTTCTGAGCATAGAGTTGTTCATAGTTTTTCTTTCTTATCCCTTGATGTTCATATGATCTGTAGTGATGTCTGCCTCTTCATTTCAGATGTTAACAGTTTGTATCCTCTTTTTCTCTTTAGGTAGTCTGGCTAGAGTATTATCAATTTTATTCAATCTTTTATGAGGAAGTAGCTTCTAGTTTTAAAGATTTTCTCTGTTGACTTTCTGGTTTCAATTTCATTGACTTCTGCTCTAATTCCTATTAATTATTTTTCTGTTAACTTTGGGTTTAATTTGCTTCTTTTAATAGTTCTTAAGGTCAAAAAATACATTATTAATTATAGATTTTCTCTTTTATAATATTCACTTTAAACGCTATAAACTTTCCTCTAAGTACTGCTTTTACTGCTGCCCACTAATATTGATAATTTGTGGTTTACTTTTCATTTAGTTCAAAATATTTTAAAATTTCTATTGAAATTTTTTCTTTGGCATGTAGTTTATTTCCATGGTGGTCTGAGAGTGGACATTGTATGAATTCCATTAGTTTAAATTTGTCAAGATGTGTTGTATGGCTCAGGATGTGTATGTTCTTGGTGAATGTTTCATGTAAACTTGAGAACAATACGAACTCTGCCTTTGTTGAATAATATAAGTTAATTGTTGTTGATTTTCATTATTTCCTTACCGATTTTCTGCCTTCTGCTCTTTTCTGAGAGAGGGGTGTTGAAATCTCAAATTACATCAAAGGATTCATCTATTTCTTTGTGTAATTCTATCTGTTTTTATCTCACATATTTTGATACTTTCTTCTTAAAGTCATAGATATTAAAGGTATTATGTCTTCTGAAGGGATTGACTGTTTAATGATTGTAAAATGCCTTTCATTATGCCTGATAACTTTTCATGATTTGAAATTTACTTTGTCTGAAATTATAGGACTACTCCTGCTTTCTTTTGAATAGTGTTAGCATGGTGTATATTTTTCCATCCATTCAATTTTAATCTATACGTGTCTTTTTATTTAAAGTAGACTTCTTGTAGATAATTTATAGTTGTGTCTTATTTTCTGTTCACTCTGACAATCTATATTTTAATCGGTGCGTTTAGACTTTGATATTCAAAGTGATTATTGATATAATTGTATTAATATCAAAAATATGTGTTGCTTTTTTCTACTTGTTGCCCTTGCTCCTGGTTGCTAATTTGTCTTTCATTCTCCTGCTTTTTGTGGTTTTAATTGAGAATTTCTTCTTTTCTTTTTTTAATATCAGTTATACTTCTTTTTAAACTTTTGTCATGGCCTTCCTAGAATTAACTGGGTATTTATGATTCCAAAGATTTGTTTTTGTCATGTGTCACATAAGCAGAGCGGTTTATTAATAAATGCTTATCTTCATAAAAATGCAAATTAAAATGTATAAAGTTAACATCATGACATTCTTCGATTTCTCTATAAATTTTAAGTGACAAACTTTGATGACAATAAACGGAGCAAGAGAAATCTTGATAATTTTTGAACATTTGATGTTTGGGGGATTTAATTATACTACTTCATCCAATTTGATACATTTGAAGTTTTTCCTTATAAGAATCTACTCTATAATTAGTAATTAATTTATTTTTTCCATTTCAAAAGTGCTCTGTAAATTAACTCTCAAATCTACAGATCATCTTATTATCATTGATAATTTAACTTTCATGAGTAAGAAAAAGTTTAGGTACAGATTGATCTACACATGCTCCCACGGAAAGGAATGAGTCAGTTTTAGGAGAGTTACTGGTCTGGACCCATCTGGCTGGTTGCCTAGTACCCTTAAACTAGGCTGTTATGTTCACTGTCATTGCCTGAGGTTTAACCTAGACAACACAGGGCTATGTTTGAGTGATGTTTCTTAAAATGATCTGAAACTGTAAAAAAGTTTAAGTTTTAAGCTGTCATCTTCAGTTTAAGAATAAAGCCCGTTTTCTTTTGTTGCTACAGATGAATGGCAGGAAATGTTTAAATCCAAATGAAAACTTCCAAGAACTTAGCAAAAAAGTTAGAATCTCTTGTGCTTGCTATAATCACCATTTTTATATGTACTTTATTTTCATTTCTTTGAAGAAGCAGGAAATAAATTGAAAAAATATTTATGTCATTTAATGTCACAGTTGATTACCAACATAAATTGGAAGAATGTAATTTTTATGGCTTTCTGTAAAAGTAAGCTATAATTTAGGATGAAATGGAGATTGGCTAGACGAACAGATTTAATTTTTAAGAATATATGTTATCTTGCAGGAAATATATATGTAAATTAAGAAGGCAAACCTCTAATTTGTTTTAAACAATTCATCTGACTTTCTACTTGTCACATATGTCTCTTAAATATCCTTTTTCACTAGTACACCCAAATTATTAAGAAATCACATAAGATACTGAAATTCTACTCATATAATTAATTTATTGACTTAAGCAGTTATTATCTGATATTTGTTTTTTAAATTCTACAATATTTAACATGATCTATATTAAATGTTCAGTAAACCTCTCAAATTATACCCAGTCATTAATGTTGGCTATATTTAGGCATATTGCCTTTACTTTTACTGTAAGGCATTTTCAGCCTTTCTACGACAATTAATCTCATCTTGTTAAATAGTAAGAACCTGCCCTAACCAGTTTGGCTCAGTGGATAGAGTGTCAGCCTGCAGACTGAAAGGTCCCAGGTTCGATTCCGGTCAAGGGCATGTACCTTGGTTGCAGGCACATCCCCAGTAGGAGGTGTGCAGGAGGCAGCTGATCAATGTTTCTCTCTCATTGATGTTTCTAACTATCTATCCCTCTCCCTTCCTCTCTGTAAAAAATCAATAAAGTATTGATTTTAAAACAAAAAATAGTAAGAACCTGCTTGTGAGAGACACAATCAGGGGAAAAAAGTAATCACGAACAAGAATAAATATATTTCCTGTTATTTTCACCCCTATCACCACCAAACCAAAGGGGATTTTAATAAATGCATTTATCCACATATTTAAATAATACATATTTTGGGACACTAACTGTGTGCTAGGCACAGTGTTATAGATGAACTTAATTTTCAGGATCTCCATTCTCCTCAGAGTTTATAGATTACCAAGAAAGACAGTTATTGGATTATTTAATACTAGGGGCCCAGTGCACGAATTCATGCACCTTGAAAGGAACTGTGGGCTGTGAGACTGCGGTGGGCACAGGAGGATCTCGGGCCCATCCTCCACACCCCTGCCCGGCCCCCAACTCCCTGTCTGCTGGTAGCACTGCTCCCGCCACCGCTGCTCCCGTGTGCTAACAGGACTGGCCCCACTCGCACCCACTGATGGCGTGGAGCAATTGGCGCCGGCACCAGCAGAGGATGTGAGCAGGGCCAGCACTGCCACCATCAGTGGGTGCGAGCAGCAGCTGCTGCCCCGATCGCCCCTCAGGAGCAGGGAGAGGTGAAGAATACCTCAGGGGTGATCGGGGCCGACAGTGAGTACAAGTGGGGCCAGGGCTGGCAGCACGTGCAAGTGCTGGGCGGGACCACAGTGCATGGGAGCAAAGAATTTTCAGTAACCACCAGATGCTCACCCCAATGACAGCGATGGTATGGCACCCCAGCTCACCTGCTCCACCATCCCATCATGGCAATGCCTGCCATGTTCTGTGCAAGTGCCTCTGGTTGTCAGTGCATGTCATAGCAACTGGTTGTTTTCAGTTGTTCTGCTGTTCAGTCTATTTGCAGATTAGCCTTTTATTATGTAGGATTCTTTAAACATATTATACAAGTCTAAGTTTCTACAGATTTAGACAGGTTGATCCTTCTGTCTTTTATATTATTTCATATTTACACCACCCAATGAACTGCTCTTTATCCTAGAGGTCAAGTGATAGGGTGATTAAATGCTTTGTTTTTAACTGCCTGTGAATTCAACTAGTTTGGTAATACAGTGGGGCCTTGACTTACGAGTTTAATTCGTTCCGAGACTGAGCTCATTAAGGAGCTCGTTAAGGAGCTCGTTAACTCAAATTACTCTGTCAACTCAAAGCAAAAAATCGGCTGAGAGACAGCTGGTATCTCAAAAAACTCGTTAGTTGGGACACTCGTAAGTCAAGGCCCCACTGTACTGTTCACTGTATTTAGAAATGACACCTTCTAATAAAAACATGCTTCCTCTCTGAGAAGGTTTATAATATGGTTACTTGAATTTGCATAACATGTATCATCTGACTGTCCATATTCACAATTACAACAAATCACTTCAATATTATATTATACTATTCATGTTATTAAATCAGCATATGTTTATTTAATTGGAAAATGAAGAAACTATAAAATTAAAATGCTCATCTTCACATACGGTGATACACTTACAAAGAAATCTAAATTAAGAGCTATTTTCCTCATGTATTAGGATGCCTGAGACATAAAGTTGGTGTAGATAATTCTCTGATACAATCCATTTCCAAGGGTGGTTTTGTTTTATTTTTTTCCAGGATCCTTACTCTATTGTTTGTTGCCTTGTGCTTGAAAGATGGTTGCTATATGTATTATCCTGAAAGCCAATGGGCGAAAGAAGAGTACCAGCTAAGTGTGATACATTTTCAGAGCATCTTCAGCTTTTTGGAGGTGCTATCCAGTGGACTGATGCTTATATATAATTAGTCAAATATGGGTCAATTATACAAATTTAACTGCATGGGAATCTAGATGGTTGAATAATTTTTGCATGGTGTATTTTCACCCTGACAAATATCAGAATCCAATTGTAAAGAAAAAAATGAAAACGAATATGTAGTAGGTACCATCAAGTATTTGTCACACATTGTCCTGCAAAATAAATACACTAATTTTAATTTTTCTTTGTATATAATTTTCAAAATTATTTCAACACATGCATATACTTTCTTAATATGCTTTTCCCAATATATACTTGACCTATAGATTGTATTGGACTCTAAACTGCCTTTAGCTCAATGGGTAAAATAAATTCAGTGCCTTGATAAGAATAAATACTCAATAACATTTATTGAAGTTAATTAAATATTTTTTAAAAAATTAGGATGTCCAAAATATTTCATTGATGTTTAAATATTACCAGATAAGTTGCAACACTAAAATGAGAAGTTCTTCAACTTAATTGCTGTTTCAAACATAAGTTGCACATACAGACCAAAACATAAACTTTATAAAATGTAAAATTTTAAGAAAATGCATATTTATTATGCATAGTCCCTCTTTTCTCAGGTGAAGAATTGAACCCAAGACGATAAAATAACTTCACTGAACCATACTTCCAGTCAATGACAGATCAAATAATAGAAACATTCTGTTTTAAAACGTATACACACTAGAGGTCCAGTGCATGGATTCATGCAGGGGTCCCTCAGCCTGTCCTGAACCTTCTTGCAACCTGGGACCCCTTGGGGGATGTCAGAATGCTGGTTTTGGCCCAATCCCCGCAGGCTAGGCTGAGGGACCCCACCGGTGCATGAATTTGTGCACTGGGTTTCTAGTATGCATATAAGATCTTTGATTAATCTCTTGCCCCCATCCCTCCTCGCCCCTTCCTTCTGAGATTCAGCAGTCTGTTCCATGTTTCCATTCCTGTGCATTAAGCATCTACCCCCTGGTGGTCAGTGCACATCATAGCTACAAGTCAAACAGTCAAAGGTCGCTTAGACTTTTATATGTATAGATAAATATAAAACAGGATATCATTTTCTTACTATAGTGATTCTTATATAGATAAACAAGGTATTTAAGCAAATATTATTTAATGTGACACTCTTTTACAGTTTTTGTTTTTTTCCATAAAAATATACAAGTAGCTAATAAAATGGAGAATAAAAACAATATTTGGAAATTCAAGAAGATTTCATGATATAGGGGTGCCAGATAGATCAAAAGAAGATTTCTAAAAATCTTATGATATCTATAGGAACTTAACACATTCAATATGTAATTTCTCTTTTTAACCTTTTGGGGAAATTGTTGGCATAATTTGGAAAGAATAATAAAACAGAGTGCTTATTTGTTCTATCTCTTGGTAAATATTATGCTCAAGAGATTTTCTCTGCTGTCAAGTGTATCTTTATAACAAATGTAATCCACCACTTAAACATTATGTATAGGTTTGCAATTTAAGATGGAATACTTAGCATAAACATTTACATCCCATTATCCCTCAACTGCACACCCAGTGCTCTCTAGAAATAATAAAAATAAAGAAGGAATAGAGCAACAACAGCAAAGAGAAACAAGGGAGTCTTCATACATAGATGAGCGTTTTAAAGCTTTCCTGTAGCTGGACTCTGGAGAATGCTAATGGATGAAGCAGACAGGAAGATGTCAGTATGTCATGCATGCAAATTGCCAGGCCAAACCCAGGAAAAGCTCTGGGTGTCTCTTTGGCAGTCTTTTCTAGGGCCTAGCTGAGAAGGGGTGCTGCAAGCAGGGGAATTGTTTGAAGTTTGATAAAGAAAATAGCTGTATCCTTTTTGTACAATATATAAGTGAAAAAGACCATGCAGACTAGCATTCAGTCCCAGAGTAAAAAATGGTAAAAGTAGTTGCTGAAGAACCTGGAGAGCATTATGCTAAGTGAAATAAGCCAGTCAATGAAAGAAAAATACCACATGATCTCACTCATTTATGGACAATAAAAACCATTATAAACTGATGAACAAAAACAGATACAGAGGCAGAGCAGCATCGAACAGACTGTCAAACTACAGCAGGAAGGCTGGGGAGGGTTGGGGGGCTAGGGGGGGGGGGTAAGAGATCAACCGAAGGACTTGTATGCATGCATATAAGCATAACCAATGCACATAAGACACCGGGGAGTAGGGGAGGCCAGGGGATTGTCAAGGGCGGAGGGGGAGGGGGGAGACATATGTAATACTCTTTGTAATACTTTAAGCAATAAAACAAAATTTAAAAAAAAAAGGATTGGGAAAACCTGTGAGGAGTTGCTGCTATTCTCATCATTGCAGCATTCAACAGATTATAGCAATAGACCACAAATCTAACTCACTGTAAATGGCAGAAAATGCCCCTCTCATATATCAAGTTAATGATCAGCAAGATTCCTGGTAAAGAGCCATGTATTACCCATTTGGCAGAGGAGATTCAAAATGCAACAGAGTAAAAATGAAAGACTGAGAAAGGAAAATAAACAAAAAATTAAATTATGGAAAAATCAAAGATAATTCAGGGAACAGAAAAGAACTATAAAACAAAAACCTATAATTGTTTTTCAGAGCTTTTCAAAAAGATATTGCTATTGGTTTACAGAAATAATATAATAATGTTATGATAGAGGTGGAAAAGAAAGTATTCTTATAGATTAAAAATATGGTTGCCAAATTGAAAAAAAAATCATGTAGATGCTTGAATATAATGGTAGCTTTCTTAGAAATATAGCAATCTGATAAAGATATAGTAATCTTCAGTGGGAAAAAAAATGAAAGGCTATAAATTGGGCCAATATTCAAGTGTTAAGAGTTCCAGAGGGATGGGAGAGTAGGTAAAAATGTATGGGATGAAGTTAACAAAATGATGGAAGGAAAATCCCCACTGCTGTAAAGAAACATGAGCCTTTAAACTGAGTGTCTACCCAGTGTAGATGAAGATAAATCTTAAAATTGTCACCTAGACAAGCACTAGTAACATTTCAAAATAAAAAGAGAAGACAGAGTTAAAAGAAAATTAAAGACTTCCAGTGGACAAAATGGTGTGTGTGTGTGTATGTGTGTGTAAGTATGTGTGTGTATGTCTGTATGTGTGTGTGCATGTGTAAAGCACAACTACATAATCATCTCTGGAAATGGCACAGAAGATAACCAAAGGGTAATCTGAAAGGTGGTAAGGAGGTGAGCTGATTTGGGACCTCCCAGCTGGAGGAACAGCACCCATCAGGGTGTCTTGTGCCCCCACTCAACAGAAGAGCAGCATCCAGCCCTAATGTTTCTTGACGCCCTGACTAGCAACAGACGACGCAGGCAGACTCCTGCTTCCCCTGAAGGAATGAATGTTCTCCTGACAACAGCAGGCCACCCTGACAGGAACGTAAGGGGGATAGGTTGGGAGCACCACCAGAAATAAGCAGCCTGGGGAGGCACTCTCCTTTCCCAGACTTGAAGCTTTCCTTTTCCACTAAGAGAGATCGAACAAGGTGCTGGTGTCAACAGGAGAGATCCACTTCAGTAATACACCCACTACTGACCAGGAAGCTTCTGTGTTCTCTGGGGCCAGAGATTCTCGCCTCCTGCCTGAAGACACCAGGTGGTGGTGGGAGTAGAGGAGGATGCCACCACATTTCTCCCTTACTGAGGGACATCGGGTACCCCAGCCTGGGACGCACACTTCTGGCCTCCCAGGCATCACCAGGAAAGACTGGTGGAAACCCCTGTGGAACCAGGTAAGTGAAACAGTTAAACAAAAACCAAAACCCAAAAAACTGCAAAAGCCAGAAAGTCAAATTGTCATTGGAACCACAACCTACAGAAATAGGCTAAGACCTCAACAGAGACAATTCAAAAAGCATCTATTTTTATTGATTTCAGAGAAGAAGAGAGAGGAGGAAAGAAACATCAGTGATGAGAATCATTGTTCTGCTGCCTCCTGCACACCCCTTACTGGGGATGGAGCTCGAAACCCAGGCATGTGCCCTGACTTCGAATCAAACCATAACCACCTGGTTCATAGGTTGATGCTCAACCACTGTGCCACACTGTCCAGGCAACAGAGACAATTTTACTTCTTTCTTTCCAATTTGGATGCCTTTGATGTACTTTTTCTTACCTGATTTTTTCTGTCTAGAACTTTCAGTATTATGCTGGATAGAAGTAGTGAGTGAGCACCCTTGTCTTGTTCCTCATTTTAGAGGAAACGCTTTTAGCTTTTCAATCCCTGAATATGATGTTAGCTGTAGATTTCTCATATAAGACCTTTATTTTGTTGAAATACATGCCTCCCAATCTATTGGAAATTTTTATCATGAAAGGGTATTGAATTTAGATAAATATTCAGGGAATTATGCTTAATGAAAAAGTCAATTCTAAAAGATTACATACTATATGATTCTATTTACATAACATTTTGAAATGATAAAAATTTAGAATTGGAAAACAGATTAGTAGTGTCCAGAAATTGGGAGGGGGCCAGAGTAGGAGATAGGAGAAAGGCAGTTGTGAGGGATACTTGTGGCACTGGGACTGTTCAGTATCTTGACTGTGGTGGCAGAAGCAGGAACCTACCTACACAGGTGATACAGATGTATAGAATTAACACACACACACGCACGCACACACACACGAGTACAAGTAAAACTGGAGAAATCTAAATATGACTGGTGGTGGGGGGTGGGGCGTGGATTGAGATTCCAGTAAACCCAAAAGACACTTGAGTGAATAATATTGGAACATGTCAAGAAGGTAATTAGTGCAGATTAAAAGTTGAGGGCTCCAGCAGAGATATTTCAGAGAAAAATAAATGGATCTCATGTAACGGGAAATATGCTTTTAATGCTAGATAATGTGAATTGAATAACATTTACATAACTTGTTTTTTTCTTTTTGGTAAGCATTAAGAAATGAAAGCTTTTCAGTAATTTCAGGAAAAACACACACACCTTGAATCACATTTGAAGCAAACTAACATGTGGCATCATTTTAAAGAACTGAAGTGTACAGTAGTAAGTGAATGCCCTTAATCTGGATGCTAGGGACATTATTTATTCTATGTAGAGTTTTTCATTCATAATCAGTTTCTCATTATATGGTACTGAGCTTTCGGAAGCTTATTAGTCTTTGACAGTATTAAAGACATTGTTAAGTTGAATTTTTAATCATGTTCCTTATAAGCTGTATGAGTTTAGTAATGTGAGAAGAGAAGAAAGATAACAAAGTGCAACGTGTTGATTTCCTCCGAAGTTCTAATTAAGATAACTCCCATTGCAGCTGAATTGAATTCCTGTGTCTGTTTTATTAAATGTATTTTCATTCACTATAATCGCTAACATTTCTTTAAATAAAATGTTGTAATATTTCAAACCCAGTAATAACCAGTGGGTCTAAATGGCTATCTATTTTCCCAAAATGTATTTCTTTCTTAGAAATGAATGGGAGTCTGCAAGTCATGTTAATTGTGATTGTTTATCTGAATGACAATATGTTGGACATTTTAATAGGTTCAGTGAAATCTGTGAGCATCATGTAACAGTCATATAATGAAAAAGCCAAACTGATATGAAGAAATTGTAGATGGTGGAAAATGAGCTATTAAAATAGGAAAACACAGCTGGCAATGAAGCACATAGAAAACATTAAACTGAGGAGCAATTGCTCAACCTTGGGAATAGGGTCAGGATGAAAAAATGTTACTACAATGGAATCATCCCTTAACTATTACATTTGCAGTTTTCCTGTAATGAGTGAGAAATGCTTATCAAGGAAAAGCAAGTACTAAAGAATGTACCTTCTGGGAAGCAAATTTATAAGATCAATACGCTTAACAGAGATTTGATCTTAAAAAGATCACTAACGTTCTCACAAAACACTAACATTTTACTATTTGCCAGAAGTTTTTGACAGGCCATTAATAAACAATAGCAAGTGTGGAAAACAGTGCCAAGGTTCCTGTTAACCAGTCCATGTGTCTGTCAATTTCAGAGATTCATTTTATTGTGGGTTCACATTTCCAGATAAAAGCAGTAGGTGGGTTGGTTTTGCCTCACCCTACCCCACTTTTGAGAAAATGCACTGGTGTTTCTATTCAGCCCTGCACTAATGCACCTGACTCCTTCCTGAAAGATTAATCAACCACATCCAGAATAAAAATCAATATAACCCTGAAACTTAGAACTGGATACCAAAAATAAGTGTGAAAAAAAGACAGACACGCAGCATCTCTCTCAATGTTTTGGAGAATTGTGCTAGCATTGCAAAGTGCAACTGTTCTTTTTTTTCCCTCTGTAAACAGCGACGGGTATGAATTTTATATGACATTTTCAATGCTAGCTGGTGCATTTTCAAAACAATATTATTAAAGGTTGAGTCTCTGTCCTCTACGGCCTGTTATTTATGATGGCTGCTTTGTGGCAAACAAAACACCGGACGCAAATAAATAATGGTGCAGCTGTGTATGCTCTTTCTCCTCACAGTGTAAAAAACAAAAGTATACAGTTTGGTACTTGCTCCAGAAAGGGGTTTGTTCATGTAAATTAATATCGCTTTCAGCAGGGTGTGTAAGGAAATAAAACTAAGCTAGGCCATCAGTTATGTTGTGTGAACTAATTGACTGATTCAGTTGATAAAAAATAAACTAGGACATGACAGATAAAAAGTAGTCCATCACTAAGAAAATCAAGCCTGCTTTCCTCTCTCTCTCGCTCACAAACAGACACACAGGACAATTAAGTAAAAAAAAAAAAAGTATGGATGAAATCCTTGATTTTGTGATAATTTTAGATGTTTCATTGGCAGTTAATTTTAGTGTTGTTTATTCATTCATATTTAATTTTCTTTAAGAAATAAATGGTATCCTTCAAGAATTGTATATCCTTATCTTTACCATTAGTATTTTTTAAAAAATGAGATAATATAAAAATCATATGCTCTCATATTTTAGTAAAAATTTCACATGTAAAAAGATAATATTTGACCAATAAAATAGTAGAGATTTAATTATCAGATTTTATTCGCAATTTCAGTTAATGAAAAATAAAATTTAGGGAAATAGTATTGTATCTTATTAGGAATTTAGTTGTATTGGAATTTAGTTATGTTTCCCTACATTACAACATTTTCACTAAAACATAGACATTATACATCTCATTATACATCATTCTCACTAAAATATAGACATTATGCATTTACCTTCAGTCCCATAACTGCCTACTACTTATTTTTTGGTGTTAATTTTTAGCATTATTTCAGTTGTACATCACACACAAAAATTAAGAGAAGTTGTGTGGTTATCTATACTATTTTACAGATGAGGAAACTAAATTCAAAAAACTAGAATATATATATATATATACCAGACAGATAATGTCCATCCATATTATAAAGATTATAGGTGTAACCCTCTTAGTACTACTTAAACATTCACCTAACTCAGTGAATTTCAGGGAGGTCTTGCCTCCTCGGAACTGTAACAGATTTCCTCTTTCTGTTATCTGCAAATACGCTTCATTCTCCTTTATTGATGCTTAATCAGGAAGTTGATATGTTTTCTCTAAAAGGCAGAAACTTAATTGCATTTTTGTTTGTTTTCCTCTATATTACATTGCTCTAGTTAAAGTTCTTGGCAACAATTTGATTCTGATTCAACCTAGGGTAAATTTAGTTTTCCTCATTACTTCTTAGAATTATTGCCTTTATCTAGTCCATTCATGGTCTCTTCTGTGTTGGAAGTAATAAGACATTTTGTAGAGAGATTACTGTGCACATGAAGTGTGCACAATCACTGACCACCTCAAAGTGGAAGGAGTCGATCACTCATCCTTCCATTGGCACTGCCTTCCCTTCAGGTTCCACAACTCCAGCTCTTCACGTGGACCTGTGATCTTCATTCTTTGTCCTCAAGAGTTTATACTTCTGTTCTATTTGGAAATAAACTGAGAAAACTCCTTACTTTATGCTTTTTAAAATTCATTCAGGAATAACATTTTGGACACATGGGAACTTTGTATTTCCATCAGTCTAACTGGTGCCATCTCTGTCAACATGCTAGATAGCACGGATTTGCAGCATTAAGTGCAAGCTCAGGCCATTAAGCAGCAGGAATTTTTGAAAGTGTTAAAAATTAGTAAAAGAGAAAAATGTTAATTTAAGCTACACCTCTTATTCCTATCATGTGTTCCTTGCCGCTAAGGAAGATAATTGCTCAGCACGTATTCAAAGAAACTCTCAGACAGGAGGCAGGGGCAGGCATAAATACCTGATAATAAATAATAAGGTGCAGGCTGAATAAAAATGATAGAATGATTTTTATTGCATTAGATGGGCCTTGAAATTCCTCAGGAAGAAAAAAGTAAAAGATGATTTCTAATCCCTAGAATTAGGACATTTTGATAACCAAATCCTGTTTTTAAATGATTGGGCACAATCTTTTCTTTGGGTCCATTTCTCAGGAAAATATTAAAACCTTCAGAACTCTTCACACTTGTACCATTACCTTCACTGGTCCCATCTTGGAATGCTGACAGGAACCTTGCTTTTTCCAGACACTATTCACAGGCCTGCTCACCAGGGACTTGGGATTTTGTTTGTTTGTTTTTGTTTTTGCAGGCACATTCATGGCCACTCATGGATATGCACAGGGTGATTATGAAAGGTCTGCAGGGGACCTCATCCAGCATTAAACGTTTTTGCCCAATTTTGAGCCATTTTGGGGTTGTTGCTCTCTAGATGAACTTTATGTCAAAGAAACAAGAATTGTCTCTTTTCATTTTACCCATGGATTATGAATAACGAGAACTATGTGTTATATACCAGCTTAGTATAGAAAAAAGAGAGCTAGTAGATTCGGTGTTTTATTCTCTATATAGCATTGATAATTGTTTTCTTCTTATGTGATTCACATACTCAAAATGTTACAAACTTTCATTATCAAATTGGATTTATCCTGCTTATTTATACCAGACTCTGTTTAAAAATCATACATATGTATAATATAAATCTGATTTATATAAATTACTATATGTAAAGACTTTAGAACCTCCTCTGGCACATAATATGCAATCCTATATAATAAAAGGATAATATGCAAATCAACTGAACGGCAGAACGACCAGTTGCTTTGATGCACACTGACCACCACGGGGCAGACACTCAATGCAGGAGCTGTCCCCTGGTGGTCAGTGCACTCCCACAGGGCAAGCACTGCTAGGGATGGGAGCAGGCCGGGCTGAGGGACCCTCCCCCCAGTGCATGAATGTCGTGCACCGGGCCTCTAGTATAGTAATATTTTAAAATGATATGTCATTTAATTCTTATAATATAACATAAGTGAGTATGCCCCCGTTTTACACATAAGTAATTAAGGTTCACAAGTCAATTAACTTCCATAAGTTAACATAATTAATAAATCATCTGTTCTATGGTTTAAATTTATTTCTGATTCCAAAGCAGATACTAATTTTACTAGATTATTTTACCTTCTATTTAAAGAAAAATAATAATTTCAGCCACAGAGCAATTGGAAATAATGATTCCCAGGTAAATCTTTATAATAGAGAAATACCACACTTTAACAGAGATTTGATTTGGTTTCTGCAAATATCAGTTCTACAAAACAAACTATATGATTCTTAAAATACATGAAGTGAAAACTGTTTAGGAACAATTTTTTTTTATTATTATTACAAAGCTCCTCAACTAAAGCTTTTTTCTACTCATCTGACCTTATTTTAAGCCACATTAATTCTTAAATGAAATGTACCTAATAAGAATTTTTACATTTTACTAACCACTAAGGCAACAGAAAGGTATACAGGTTAGTTGAAACAAATATCATTACTGTTTCATTGATTGACACAAAGAACATGAAAAGTTTAGAAATAAAATTCCATAAAAAATAGCTGGTACAAAATATGATGTGAAAAATTGGAAATCCCAGCATCAAAACAAAAGTAGTGTCTGCTACTTTTAAAGATTATTACATTTATAATGCATTTGATGAAGATCAGTGTGAATTACCATTTCAAAAGTATTACTAATAGAACTAAGTTTCATTTTACTTGGAACATTTATTATGCTCAGTATATTTTCCCTCACCATTGCTATACCTACAAACACACACATACTTTCATATAACCCCATATGTAAACATCTTCAACCACAGCTAGAATGTAGAAATATAAAATCAGAATTGTGCAAGTAAATATAGCAAGATTAAATGGCTAGCCAATGTCTAGGAAATACAATACCTACTGTACATTTCCCCTTATGGTGCATTAGCCAGATAGGAGTGTTCAAAAAGCACGTCCAAAGTGAATTCGACTGTCATTTAGCTTTTCACTTGTCATTATTTCTCAATATTATTGATTGCTAAAGTGTAAAATAATGAAGAAAACCGTAGAGTATCTATTAGTGGTCAGTGTTGCAGTGGAATGCAAAAGGATGTTGCAGAATTCTTGTGCCATAAAATGATGGGGGAATTACACATAAATGCAGAAATTGCATAAAGCACAGTCCTATATGATGCATAATATTAAAATATGATGCACAAACCTCAATGTAGTCATCTAGTTAAAATATAAGTATACCTAGTGTTTCTAGCAACAGAGTGTTGAAATTAAAATTTAATCCTGAATTCATTTGTATTGCTAATCTATAATCTATATTGACAAAAAGTTATTTTTCCCCTTCCCAATTACAATAAGTAGATACAGATAGAGATTACTGAATATAGTGAATGTAAAAATAAAGCTAATAGGTTGTCTTTTAATTAATTACTTTATCAGTTTATTTTAGGGAACTCTTAAAAATTTAAAAAATATATACAAAAATAAATAAATAAAATGGGTTCATTATCTTTTCCCATTCACCCATCATTCTGTATACCCTCTGTATTATAACTAGCCTCCCCCTCTACACTATCATCCCTCAACCTTGACTCTCCATTCTCCCTTACCTTACTTTTGTGTAATCAGTCAGAGGTCCTCAAACTTTTTAAACAGGGGGCCAGTTCACTGTCCCTCAGACATTCCACACATGCTCACTGTGGGCCCGGGACGAGCCGGCTGCTAAGCAGGACAGGCAGCAGCGGCAAAAACACCTGGCGGGCCGCAGTTTGAGGACCCCTGAGCTAGATATTAAGCCTTATAGAGGGTACCTATTTCTTTCTCTTTATTCCATCACCAATTAATTTAGTTTTCCTTTATTTCTCCTCTGGATTATTACAGTTAATCTGTGCTTGAGGTTCAATCTCTGCACATTCATTCTCTTCATGAATGCCAGCTTGCCCTTTCTTAACTAAAGCACACATTAGCTCATGCCCATTCTTCTTTAAATGCTTTAATAATTTCTTACTGCTTTATAATTAATTTCAGATTACTTACATGGGATAGCAGGTCATTGTAGATCTGGTTCTTGTCTACCTCTGCTGTTTTATACCCACTTTTACTCTTCTTTCCAATTACAGTGTACCATTTATAGCTTAGAACATATGAAATTACTAGTGTAGCTCAGAGTATATGAAATTTACATATTTGTGCCTTGAACCTAGTGGTCCACTGGTTTACTCAAATTAACATTTATTCAACATTGAAGGGATCATTTCTTATCTTTATCTTTTTTTTAATATTTAGTTTTACTTTTTGTACAGTAGGAACCACAGCAACTCTCTTAACCCTTGTCAAGGGTATGGACATTAACCAAAATAAGATCAAATTTCCTCTAGGGCGATCTGCATCTTGAGTGAAGAAGACAAACAGGGTGAAAGACAAATATATGTTTAGTAGAAGGACATATCTAAGAGATAGCCCAAAATTTCTTGTTAGTAAGAGTATGCCTTTTGTACAATAATGGTATTTATCTAATATTTCTTTCTGTCTTTTTTCAAATGATCATATAGATTTTTTCCTTCTTTATTCTGCTCTCCTAGTGAATGGCATTAATTTATTTTTAGATTTTAAACCAACCTTGAATTCTTGGTTAGACTCAGCTTTTTTTTTGTTTTGAAGGATAATAAGAATCAAAATATATTTTGAAAAGTTTTGAAGTCCAATATACATCCAGAAGAGCTGACAAGTCATTAGTGTGTAGTTTAGTGAACATTCAAAGCCAAACATATTCATGCAGCCAAAACCCAGATTAATAAACAGACCAGTATAAACTCCCCTTTTAGTCAGTACGTTCACTAACTGGAAACCCTCACCTGATTGCTAACTTCACAGCATACTATATATTGCTTTTGAAGTTTACATGAATTAAGAGGATTCTTTGAGACAGACTGCATCCAGTGATTGGTCGACACAGGATATAAAAGGCTGAACTCCTTCCTGCTCACACTTGCGACTATTCTGAAGGGCTATTCAAGTTCTAGAGCAGTAATGGCGAACCTATGACACGCGTGTCAGAAGTGACACGCGAACTCATTTTTTGGGTTGATTTTTCTTTGTTAAATGGCATTTAAATATATAAAATAAATATAAAAAATATAAGTCTTTGTTTTACTGTGGTTGCAAATATCAAAAAATTTCTTTATGTGACACGGCACCAGAGTTACGTTAGGGTTTTTCAAAATCCTGACACGCCAAGCTCAAAAGATTCGCCATCACTGTCCTAGAGCATCCTATTGGCACTGTGATGCCTTATTCTTGTGATATTTACCTCTCTGAGCTTCTAAGTGTTTAATAAAATAGCTTTAGTACGTAAATATAGATTTACTAGAGGCCCGATGCACGAAATTTGTGCAAGGGGGCTTGGCCCTCGCTGTCTGGTCTAATTAGCATTTATGCTTTTATTATTATAGATTATGACAATTATATGATATCATGCATATAAAGTTTTTAGCATAATGATATAGTAAGCAGTTATAATATGGTTCTTATTGTATGTAATTAGAATCTGTCTTCAGAGTCCATCATTTAAATCCTAAATTCTCATAAAATTTTATCCTAATTTTATCTTAAAGATTTTTTCATTAGATTGATTGTGGTGATAACAGTAAATAACATACGAATTTCAATTGTACAACTTTATTTATGTATGTATTTGCAAACCTTTTTGTTCTTTATTGATTAAGGTATTACATATGTGTCCTTATCCCCCATTGCCCCCCATGCCCCCTCATGCCCTCATCTCCCTGGTGTCTGGTGTCTGTTGGTTAGGCTTATATGCATGCATATAAGTCCTTTGGTTGATCTCTCCCCTTTACCCTCACCCTCCCCTACCTTCCCTCTGTGGTTTGATGGTCTGATCGATGCTCTTCTGTCTCTGGATCTGTTTTTCTTCATCAGTTTATGTTGTTCATTATATTCCATGAATGAGTGAGATCATGTGATATTTATCTTTCTCTGACTGACTTATTTCGCTTAGCATAATGCTCTCCAGCTCCATCCATGCTGTTGCAAATGGTAAGAGTTCCTTTTTTTTTTTTTTACCACAGCGTAGTATTCCATTGTGTAGATGTACCACAGTTTTTTAACCCACTTATCTGCTGGTTGGCACTTAGACTGTTTCCAAATCTTAGTTATTGTAAATTGTGCTGCTGTGAACATAGGGGTGCATATATTCTTTCTGATTGGTGATTCTAGTTTCTTGGGATGTATTTCTAGAAGTGGGATCACTGGGTCAAATGGGAGTTCCATTTTTAGTTTTTTTAGGAAACTCCCATACTGCATAACTAGACCACCAACTTACACCATACACAAAAATAAACTCAAAATGGTAAAGGACTAAACATAAGATGGAAAACCATAAAAATATTAGAGGAATCCACAGGCAGCAAAATCTCAGACATATGCCGAAGTGGTATCTTCACTGATACAGCTCCTAGGGCAATGGAAATTAAAAATAAAATAAACAAATGGGACTACATCATAATAAAAAGCTTCTGAACAGCAAAAGAAACCATCAACAAAAAAACAAGAAGGGGCACTGCATGGGAGAACATATTTGCCAATGTTATCACCGATGAGGGCTTAATCTCCAACATTTACAGGGAACTCATACAACTTAACAAATGAAAGACAAACAACCTAATCACAAAATGGGCAAAGGTCCTAAATAGGTACTTTTCGAAAGAGGACATAAGGAAGGCCAAGAGACATATGAAAACATGCTCAAAGTCACTAATCATCCGAGAGATGCAAATCAAAACGACAATGAGGTATCATCTCACACCTGTCAGAATGGCTATCCTCAACAAATCAACAAACGACAAGTGCTGGAGTGGATGTGAAGAAAAAGGAGCCCTTGTGCACTGCTGGTGGGAATGCAGACTGGTACAGCCACTGTGGAGAACAGTATCAAGTGTACAACTTTATTATATGACTTCTGTAACTCTATTGTAATGTTCTCGTGATATCTCCATTATATCGCAGTTACTATTACTATGTAAAAAATCTCCAAAAATCTTAACTTAAAACAACTACCATTTTATGTTTATGAATTCTGAGGACCAAGAATTTAGAAAGGCTATAGCGGGGGACAGCTTGACTCTGTTCCACAACATCTGGGTGCTCATTTGCAGGGACTCCAAGGCTGGGGTTGGGATGACTCACATGGCGGGACAGGAAGCTTCTGAAGGCTCATCCATCTATGTTTGGAAGCTAAAACACAAGGTATGCTGATGGCGCCCCTACATGTGGCTTTTCTGTGAGTTTGGCTTCTTGGTGGCAGGGTGGCTACAGGTGTCCGAGCTCCGACTGTGAGTGAACTAAAATGGAAACTGCATTACCTCTTTTGAAATAGTTTCAGAAGTCACACAGAATAATTTCTGCCACTTCTATTGATTACAAAAAGTCATTAAATCCACTAAAGCCTTACCAAAATAGCTAACATTTTGGTGTCTGCTTGTATAACTATTTTTTTCTATTCATTGCAAGCTTAGGTCTTCAAGTGGTGACAGTATGCACTGTATTTAGACTTTGAGAGAATTAAAAACCCAATCTTGTGACACAGTTGCAAACTGTGATAAGTGGTAGAAATGAAAAGCTGCAATGGAGATTATAACTCAGGGCCCTGGTTTAGTTTGAGGCTTCATGAGGGCTTTTCTAAGGAAGTCACATCTAGGCTTAGACACCAGTGATTATTGAAATTGTAAACTGCTAAATCTCACCCAGCACTGGTCCTGAAGAAAATACAGTTGTCTAATAATAAACATCTCAATTAGATGAGCCATGCGTCAGAGTGCTCTCCTTTAAATGAGACCAGTGACTCACTGGTCATTGTTCATTACAAGATGATTTAGCACACAACTATAATGGAATGAAATATAATCAAAGGCTCTCTAAAAGCCTTCAAGAAAGTCTCTGTCAATAAAGCAGACCTAATTAGTAGGAGACTTTGGGGTTCATTTGCTACATTAACAATCAGATGTCATTCCCAAAGGAGACCAGTGAGAGCTGGCTCTGTCCTCTGAAGGTTATTTCTGATTCTTGTATAAGCCTTAATAATAGACTATAGAGCATTTTAAGAAATACTGTGACATCTAAAGATTTCTGTGAACCCATCAAATATTTGAAGTTTCCTGGTAAACTACTAATGTAACATGCATAATTATAATACCAGCAGAAAAAAGAAAAAATAATAGAGCAGAAGAAATATTTGAAGTAATAATGGTTTAAGATTTGGGGCAGAAAAACATCCTAAATTTAAAGGAATATGGAACATACAAGTATGTTTTCAGAAATAATGGAGTTAAAATAGGAATTGGTAGTAGAAAAATAACTGAAAACTATTCAGAGATTAAACAGTATAATTCTAAATAACACATAGGTCAAAAGAAGTCTTAAGAGAAATTGTAAAATATTTTTAACTAGATTAGAATGAAAATACAATGCATCAAAATTTGTGGTACAGTTAGAAGGATATTTATAGCATTGAATGCATATGTTAGAAAAAAGAAAGATCTAGAATTAATAATCTAAGCTCACATCTTAGGACACAAAGAAAGTAGAACAACAAAATTCTAAAGCAAGTAGAAAAAAAGAAATTATAAAATTTATATTAGAAAATAATTAATTTGAAAACAGGAAAATAATAGAGAAATTCAATGAAATGAAAACTGGTTATTTGCACAGCTAGTGAGATTGACAAACCTCTAACCACACTAACCCAAAGAAAAAAGGAATAATCAGAAATTATCAATACCAGATATAATGTAGCTTTAAAGAGTAATGAGACATTTAAAGAGTAATGAGAAAATCCTATAAAACATTTAAAGAGTAATGAGATACAATAGACATTTTGTAGATACAATAGATAAATAGATACAATAGACATTTAAAAAGTAATGAGAAAAATCCTATAAAACTGCATGGCCTAAAGTTTATCTTCAATAAAGTAGACCATTTCCTTGAAGGACAAAAATCATCAAAACCCACACAAAATAAATAGATAATATAAAAGGTGTTTATCTATTAAAGAAATAAAATAAAAATTAAGAACCTCCACCCCCCCTCAAAAAAAATAAAAAGCCAGTTTCTCTCACTGGTGAATTTTTTTTTAACATATTGTTATTGATTTCAGAGAGGAAAAGAGGAGAATAGAAACACCAATGATGAGAGAGAATCCTTGATCTGCTGCCTCCTACAGGCCCACACTGGGGATTGAGCCTGTAACTCAAGCATGTGTCCTGATTGGGCATTGAACCTTGACTTCCTGATTCTTAGGTTGATGCTCAACCACTGAGCAACACTGGCCAGGCATTGGTGAATTTTATTAAATATTTAAGGAAGAAATTATACCAGTTCTCCATAATCTCATCTAGAAAGTAGAAGTAGAGGAAACACTTCTAAACTCATTCTTTGTGACAAGCATTCTCCTAATATTAATATCAGATGAAGATATTACAAGGAAGGAAAAGCACAAATATTGCTCATGATCATAGGTGTAAAAACTCTCAAATACATATTTAGCAAATCAATTGTACAATGTATAAACTGTATAAAAAGGTTATTCACCAAGATTTACTATAAGACACAGTAATAAAGACAGTATATGAATGATGAAAGAATAGACACATAGATCAATGGAATATGATAGAGAGCCCAGACATAAATGAATACAAATATATTCAAATGATCTTTTATCAAGGAGCAAAGACAATTCAGTGGAAAAAGGATAGTCTTTTCTGAAAATAGTGATGGGTTAATGGACATCCATATGCAAAAAAAAATTATCTAGACACAGACCATTCTAGATGGTCTAAAATAAACTCAAAGTGGATTTCAGACCTACATGATAAATGCAAAACTGCAAAGTTTTCTAGAATAATATATAGGAGAAAATTTATTTGATTTGTGGTTTGGTGATAAGTTTTCAAATATAACATCAAAAATAAAATCTATAAAAATTAGTAAATTAAATTTTAAACTATTTAAAAAGTTTGCTCCAGGAAAGAAAATTTTAATAGAGTGAAACAACTAGTGCAGACTGGGAGAAAATATTTGCAAATGTATCTAATAATGGACTTATGTCCAAAATACTTAAAGAATTCTTAAAACACCACAAATAAAACATCCAATTTACAAATGAGCAAAAGATTGAAACAGCTCTCCCAAAAAGATTGTATTATGGATGGGAAATAAATGTAATATCGATGCTTAACATTATTTTTCATTAGGTAATTATAAGTTGAAATAATAGCTAAATGCCACTGAACACCTATTAGAGTGGCTAACATTAGAAAACAAAAACAAAAACCTGACAGTACTTGATGAAGATGAAAGCCAATATGAACCCCCATTCCTTGCTAGTGTGAATGCAAAATGGAGCAGCCATTTGGACCATAGCTTAGGAATTTCCTAGAAAACTAAAAGTAATATTACCATGAGATCCAGAAGTCACAATTCTAGGTATTTACCCACCTTGCTTGAGAATTATGTGTGCAAAAAAAACTTGCACTCAGCAATTTTATTCATAGTCTCTGAAAACTGGAGACCACAACTAGCCCATCAATGAATAACCAAATAAACAGTACTCTTTAATATTGTAAGAAAATGAGCTATGAAGCCAGGAAATGACATGGATGAAGCCAGGAAATGATATGCACATTAAAAAATGATCAAAATTAGTGTCAAAAGACTGTATGATTCCAGTTATGGTTTTTTGAAAAATGCATTACTGTAGCTATTGCAAGTTGATTAGTGCCTGCTGGGGGTTCAGAGGGAGAGCTGAGGGATGAATAGATAGAAGCACTGGGGAATTTTTAGGGCAGTGAAACTATTCTGTTTGGTACTGTAATAGTGTACACATGATAACATACATTTATCAAAACCCACAAAATTTTACAACAGGAATGGTGAGCCTTACTGTATAAAATTTAAAAATATATATTTAGGAGGTTGGAGGATCCCAGGAGGAAATGAAGAACATGACAAGCGATTTATGTAATGGTCTGCTCCTAGTGACATTCTTTCAAAGAAGTCAGTATGGAAAGGCAGAAAATAGTTCAGGTTTACAATGGACAAAGCAGACAATGCTACCTCAGACATGTGACCAAGATCAACAGTAACAGTGATAAGTTGATATATACACTTGATATAATACAATAAAAATGGTATTCTAACTGTATCATATGCTTCCCCTCCCCCCAAAAAAGACACACCATATAACTTCAACCCAATTATAACAAAAACGTAATAATAATCCCAATAAAGATACATCCTAAAAGTACCTGAGCAGTACCCTTTCAAAATCGTCAACTTTATAAAAAAACAAAACAAAACAAAAAAAACACCAAAATGTAAAAAGCGGTCACAGCCAAGAGGAGCCTAAAGAGACATGAGTCCTAAAAGTAATGCGATATTCTGGATGGTACCCTGGAACAGAAAGGACATTAGGGGAAACCTGAGGGAATCAGAATAAGCTATGGACCTCGTTAATTGTGATAAATACACCATTGGAATATAAGCTGGTAAAAAATAAGAACAATTTGGGGTGGGATATATGAAAACTTTCTACACTATTTTCTGTAAATCTCAGACTGTTCTTAAAAAATATTTTACTTAAAATTACTTTCTTTTAACCATAGTCAACATACTTTTCTTTTTAATCAAATTTTAAATCACTTATAATTATATATACATATATATGTTAATAAGATCATTTGGTTTCAAGTATACGTATCTATGATACATGATCAGTATATAAAATTACTTTTGAAAATATTTTACTTTTAAGATAAGTATTCATGGATTCCTGGATATTTATTTTATATTTTGGAGAATATATATATATATATATATATATATATATCCCATTGTTTTTTTTTTATTATTTCTGCACCTGTTCTAAGTCCATGAGGACTTAGAGTTCCATGAAGTTATCAACTATATGACTGTGTTGCCTTTGAACTCATGTAGCTAGTATTTCTAGAGGTATGTGCATAAAGCATGAAGGACCAAGCATTCTCACTATGTTATTTAAAAACCTCTAAGACTTTTCTTTTTAGGAGCTGTGTGAATTAACCAAATGAAAAATTCTTACATTTGATCTTACCAAACTGTAATCTGAAGGATGAGGGTCTTTTTACTATTTCCCATGTAGGTTATATCTAAGTTAGTGTCTGATTTCTACTTTATTTAAGGCATCATAATCCTCCTATTTGTTCATAACCACATTTCCTTATAACAAATCATGACCCACTCTTCTCATCCCATCTAGTCTTCTCTCCCTCCATCACTGCTTCCCTCTCTCTCTCTCTTCCTTCCTTCTTTCCTTCCTTCCCTCCTTGTTACCATGTGGTAGAAAATAAGGCAAATATTAGACCTATTCTTTTAGAGCTTATAATCTGCTAAGAGGAGACACATTAAAATTTTAAAAAGCTCAATGTTAGAAAAATGTACAACATTTAAAAAGGAAAGGAAATTGCTGTAAATTATTCCAGCATAAAAAAGAAGGAAATATTAAAAGGCTATCCAGAAAGACTAATTTATAAAAAGTTGAAAATCCAGTGGTTTTTGTCTGTTTCTATTAACTCTACAGCAAGACCATTTCAAAAAGTATTTTCTATCTAGTCAAAAAAATAAAAATGAATTAAAAGTCCCAAAACAAAAACTAATTTGTCATTCATAGGCAGTGCAGAGTTAGTTCTTAGGTTTAGATTTATCTGATGGGAATGTACATGTACAAATGGCTTAAATAAAATGAAATGTGCTTATTTTTTATATAAATGTCAGGATATAGGCAGTTCTGGGCTAGTATGGTGGCCCTGACCCTTGAGGTTCCCTGAAATACAGGCTTTTTTCCACTTACTGCTTCACCAAACCTCGTGAGTAGCATTGTTCTAACAGTTGAATATGGCGATTAGGTTTTGGAATACATTATCCACATTAAAGTAGCAGATTGAAAGAAAGGGCCTAGGAAATGGAACAAAAATGAGAGCCCACTGTCTTTTAGAGAAATCTACAGGAATGTGAGATATACATACTTCCATCTATATTTACCTTTGACATAGTAGTGAGGTTGTAAAGCATGGCCTTTATTTGGAAAATAGAGGCCCGGTGCATGAATTGGTGCACCAGTGGGGTTCCTTGGCCTGACCTGTGGGATTGGGCTGAAACTGGCTCTCCAACATCCCCTGAGGGGTCCCGGATTGTGAGAGGGAGCAGGCCAGGCCAAAGGACCCCACTGGTGCACGATCAGGGCCAGGGAGGGATGCAAGAGGTTGACCAGCTGGGGAGGGACCGTGGGAGGGCTCCAGGACATGTCCGGCCTGTCGTGCTCAGGCGCAATTGGCCAGACCCCAGACCCCAGCAGCAAGCTAACCTACCAGTTGGAGTATCTGCCCCCTCATGGTCAGTGCACATCATAGCAACTGGTTGACTGTCTGCCCCCTGGTGGTCAGTGCATGTCATAGCAAGTGGTTGAATGGCCTTAGCACATCATTAGCATATTACACTTTGGTTGAACGGCCAACCGGCTCAACCAGACACTTAGCATATTAGGCTTTTATTTTATAGAATTATACACCCAGCTAAAAGTTGTGGGAAAAGGAAAAATAGTTGCCGAAACCGGTTTGGCTCGGTGGATAGAGCATCGGCCTGCGGACTGAAAGGTCCCAGGTTCGATTCCGGTCAAGGGCATGTACGTTGGTTGCGGGCACATCCCTAGTGGGGGATGTGCAGGAGGCAGCTGATCGATGTTTCTCTCTCATTGATGTTTCTAACTCTCTATCTCTCTCCCTTCCTCTCTGTAAAAAATCAATAAAATATATTTAAAAAAAAAAGGAAAAATAGTTATTAGGAACAGCTAACGGTTTCTACCTACAGTGTTTATAGAAAGTGTTTGGCCTCTCTGCAGCATTTATAAATCACCACTACTTACATCCAGTTGCACACAGGTTATGTCTATAAAAATCAATGCTGTTTAATAGAACATTGTTCCATGATGAAATTTTCTGTATCTGTATCCTCCAATAGCATAGCCAGTAGCCACATAGGCTATTATTGAGCACTTGAAATTTGGCTTGTGTGATTGAAGAACTAAATTTTTAATTTGATTTTATTTGATTAAATTTAGATTTCAGTGGCTGTGTGTGGCCAGCAGTACCATGTAGGCATCATAGCTATAAAACTTTAGAATGCTCAGTAGCTATGATCAGCTTATACTTTCTTCCGGCTTCTGATGGACCACTTATAGATTTGTGTACTTAATTACCTGAGGAGAGCAAGCTTTTCAACTTACAAGAAATTTCTGTAATAATATGATAAAGAGGACAAAACCATAGAAATATATGTTTCCTTCCTTCTTCCTGTTTCCCAAGATTTTGTTCCAGACATTCTTTCTAGCATTTTGCTGTTTTTTATGTTTTTCAATTTAAAAATATGCAATAAAATAGAAAAGAGTATCTGGTATGAGCCTTTATATTAATTTGCAGCATCATCTAGGGCCATTTGAGCACTCACCCATCCCAGTAGGTCATGTCATAAGAACACACAGGCAAGCCTTAAAACTGTCTAAAATTTCTGGGAAATACAACGTTATCATTCTTATTGCAACAACTCTGAAGGACCATAGATCTTAGAAGAATTCAAAGGTTTCTCTTTTCTCGTGATCATTTAATGTATTCAAATAAGTTATATTAGTAGCACTTTTTTTTTTGCCAATGTGTGTACATGTATACATACATGCATGTTCATATGTGAAAAGTGGAATGACCAAAGAGAGAAGCATAAGGTTTTACATATATAAAGAGGAAACATATGAGCTATTCTGGCTAGTAAATGTATATGAAAGGTGAAGCTATTTCAAAGAGATTAAGAGAGGGAAGAAAAGAATGGAAAAAAGTATTTCCTAGCAAATAAGGAAATTTAAAACTACAGCCTCATTTACAGGGAGAAAGAATAAAAAAACCTCTATAGAGAACAAAGCAATTCATTAACACATAGCCGGCATGTGTATTTCCTGCAAAGTACTTGCTTGAATTTATTTTCTTTGTACTATATTTATTTCCAAAACAATATTTCTGTTCACTACAGTTAGAAAGTTAGGTTTGCTAATCTTGATCTTATAGTCCCCAAATTTAGGTCCTGCTGGCAGTGAATTGCATATCTACATGTTGAGCTTCAGGCAGAATATCAAAGAGAAAGCAATTGCTCTTTCAATTTATTAAATGTATTCAAACAAATTTCGGAATATGGAACATCTCTGTCAATAAAATTGGGGTTTAATAAGTAGAGACTTTCAACTATTACATATTTACCCTTAATTTATTCTTCCTTTTGAAAGAGGGACATGGTGAGGGCATCAGAATGCAGTTCATGGTTTTAGGTGGCAGAAGGAAATAAGGCTTTTCTTTTATTCAAATTTGATTTTCCAGAGATTATACTGGGTGTCATTATTGTTTATGAGGGGAACTAATTTTACATTTAGTTTAAAACTGTTACAAGTATAATAATAGAATCTTAAAACTAATTTTCCATCCATAAGGTAAAAGAGTTTGGGTTAGAGAGGAATTATGTATATAAATTATCAAACATTTAAAGGAGTGAACTAATAAAGAAACCAAAGATTTCTAGGGAAATGTACTAAAAATAAAGGCAATCCATTATCTTCCATATATACATATAAGTATTGCTCAAACAATAAGTTAAAGTGAGGAGAAAGACACTTAAACTTCTCAGGTGTTATAGAAAGAAAAACATGGGGCTAAATAAACTTGTGTTTCAATGCCCCAGATCAAGTTTACCTTGGAGATTATCACAGCTAAAAGAGAGAGCAGTTTGGAGATGTTAGGATAAGATTTCTTGGTTTTCTCCCAGAGAGGGAAGCCATTCAAACTTTTCCCTAAGAGTAGAGTTTTAGAAGGAATGGAATGTTGGGGTGCGGAGATGACGGCACTGGTAATTCAAGGAGGGGAAACCAGATTCAGGAAAGAGAAGGGCACACACAGTTCAGATGAGGTTCATGAAGTAAGACTTCCAAGATTATTTATTTGTGTCACTGGAGGAAAGTTTTTAAAAGTGTCAGACTTTTCTAGAAATGCTTTTATTAAAATAAAATATTCAGAAGCATAACTAGGTATTCCATTTGGAGGATTAATAACCCAAAATCATATAATTGAACACCTGTAACACTTTTATCTAGCATTAAATATTATTTTAGTAAGGAAGTACTTTGCATTTCTGAGCACTTGAACACCATTTTTTTTTTAAAGAGGTAGATGGCCGAAACCGGTTTGGCTCAGTGGATAGAGCGTCGGCCTGCGGACTGAAAGGTCCCAGGTTCGATTCTGGTCAAGGGCATGTACCTGGGTTGCAGGCATATCCCCAGTAGGAGATGTGCAGGAGGCAGCTGATCGATGTTTCTCTCTCATCGATGTTTCTAACTCTCTATCTCTCTCCCTTTCTCTCTGTAAAAAATCAATAAAATATATTTAAAAAAATAAATAAATAAAGAGGAAGATGAAATTACCACTGCTGAACCTCTTTGGTATTAAGCCTCCCAAATGGAGGGTGGGGAAGAAATTTTCTATGACAATTAATGAGATCATTAAGATTCATTTCATACAAACATGTGTGACTCCAGAATATGTCCCTATTTCCTGTGTTGTACTTTTTAAATTACACTTTTTCCAAATTGGAAAAAACATAATGTAACAATATAACTTAAAGAGGAAAGCGTTAACTGGATTGGGAAATAAGAATGCTTAAACTTCAAAGCTTAATAATGCCATTGCTATATGGACTGCATTTCCGAAGTGTGTTTAAATAGAGAATTCATTTCTTTGGTACACTTATTTTTAACAATTTTTATTGTTACTGGAAGTTTTTCCTAGGGAAAATGCAATTGAACTTTGATTACTGGCTACAAGAATCTAATAACTCTTATTTTAGATGAAGCATGACACATGCTGTCAAACATGTACTGTTCACAATACATTGTCACAAGACTTGCTTTTCCTGCCAGCATCCCAGATAGATTTAAACATAAATCAAACCTTTCCTGAGAAAGAAAATTTAATTTAGAAGATCCTCAGGCGAAAACAAAGAGCACTTTGCCTAAAATTTCCCAGAAACTTACGATGGTGCATGGTAATACTGTGCATGATTGCTTAGTGACAATGTGTTTCACTAGTATTTTCAAAAGCCAGTGACATTCAGTAAAACTATCGTCTCCTAAGTATATTATTTCCCATTAAATTACCCACCGTGTGGCTAATAGTGAAAATGTTATGTGACTCCATCTGGCCTAAATTAGACATAATTCATTGGAGAAGATTGCAATCTGAGCTAAAGAACAGACTCTAGACATGATCGGTGAAGTAACAGGTTCAAATTTGATGAACACTAGAGCATCTTCTTTACTGCTACCGTATGTTTCTAAAAAATAAAAAAAGGTCAATATCCTTGAAAAGTTATCTATTACTATGTAACAAATTATCACAAAACTATAGGTTTAAAACAACGTATTTTAATATCTGAAAATTACCGTGGTAAGAATCATAGCTTTGTCCTGTGCAAGGCATCAATCAAGGTATACACCAGGCCTGACTTCTCATTTAAAGGCTCAAGTGGGGAAGCTTTGCTTCCACCCTCGCATAATGGGTGGGTACATTCAGTTCCTTGGGAACTGTTGGGCTGAGTACTTCAGTTTCTTGCTGACTGGAGGCTGAAGGCTGCCCTCATGCCTTTCCCGCATGACCCTGCTCTTTACTACATGTCAGCTTGCTTCTTCAAAGCCTCAATGGAGAGTCCATTCCCAGACGGGCATTGTATTCTTACATAGCACAATTGAGTGCATCTTGTTATATTTGCCATATTCTGTTTGGAAGCAAGTCACTAATTTCACCCATATTCACAGGAAGGGAATAATACAAAGGTGTGAATATTAGGATGTGGGGACCCTGGAGGCCATCCATCTTAGAATTCGTTCACTACACCATATTTTAAGACTGACAGTGGTTACTCATTGTCTACTAGCAAAATTTATTATTTAGTATCAAGCAATTTTTATTCCCTGGTATTCAGACCTTTAAGTACCAGACACTCAAATATTCTTAATCTCACTCAAATACTCACCTGTGTAAACACTTCCCTTTGCCATGCTCTCAGTGAACTTTCTATACAGTATTATTTTGTTGCTTTTAAGAATTAATTATATTCATTTATTCAAAGCCAATCTCTGCAGCTATACTACATGCTTCTCATCAAGATAATGTTCTAATTTGCATTTACCCACCACAAAACAAAGTTTATTGAATGTGAGGATGTACAAATAAATGAATGAATAGATGGATTGTAGGAAAAGAGGTCTTTAACTATTTTTTTAGTCTTAATATTATTATCCTTTTAATTTTCTAGGCTTTAATATTCTAAATGTATTTATTCATGAAACCCTTTAGCAATAGTTGTGTTTACCTATGGCATTTTCAATTTTAACACAAAACTCTTAAAGTGATACTGTTATCCCTATTTTACATACAGTAGATGAGACTAATCTTCAGAATTGAGTGATTTCACCATGGTATACAACTAGGAAATGGCTGATAGAGGATTTAATCCAAGGTCTGTTTTAATGCCAAATACTTGACATCTGTTGTTCAGAGATTGATTAAACCCATCCCTTGTTAAGTCACAGTCTAGTCAATAAGAATAAAGACATGCATAACCACACAAAAAGTTCCAAATAATCCAAAGATGATCTATATAATGTCACAGTAATCTGCAGAACTTTTTGTGCAGCTGAAAGACATATATTTGAAATAGAAAGCTCTTGCATTTATACAGTCTTACGAGTCCTTTCTAAAGACCACAGAATTCTCCTGTATTTAAGAAGAAATTTGAAGGCTATCTTTGGTAGCTGCAAGAGAGAATTGTTTGCTTTCTTGTTAGAGGATTAAAGATGTAGTGAAATCTGCATATTTTTTTCAGTTTTTTTAAATAAAGTTTCTTGCTTCCAAAAAAAAAAGATGTAATGATTTAACAGGCAGACAATAATTAAGAAGCATGTTATTAGACATCTCTGAGATTGATAATAGCCTAGGAGGTAATATGGGAAGCTTTCAACTGAAGGTAAATTCCATAGTATTCTTGGAGAGATGTAAAAGCTACTCAAGGAATTTGGTTTCAAGAATATTTAGAATCTCAACTTAGTGTTCCTTTTTATACCATTACTAGAGTTCCAGTGCACGAATTTGTGCATGGTTGGGGTCCAACAGGCCCGCCCAGATGGGGGGCCATTGGGCGGGGCCAGCTGTAGGGCCTAATGCTGGAAGCTATAGCTTTCCCCAGCTGGATCTAATTATACTTTAAGGATGGCCAAAAGAAAACCAACAACAGAACTGTTTTGCATTTCACGTGCTGTGAGATGAAGTTGTTCATGTGTTGTTTGCAAACATATAAGAAGATGGATGATGGCCCTTTAATGATTTTTGTGTTCTTCCCAGGGCTCTGCCCTCAGTTTCCTAATATGTTCTTCATGTTTGTTTGTTTAAAAGTTTTTCTGTTTTTTAAATGTGCCTGTTGTTCCTGGCAGCCTTCAGGTCCTCTTCACCGCCCCTTTTAAAGAGAGCTTGAAAGCTCACCCTGCCAAACCGGTTTGGCTCAGTGGATGGAGCGTTGGCCTGCGGACTGAGAGGTCCCGGGTTCGATTCCGATCAGGGGCATGTGCCTTGTTTGCGGGCACATCCCCAGTGGGAGGTGTGCAGGGGGCGGCTGGTCGATGTTTCTCTCTCATCAATGTTTCTGACTCTCTGTCCCTCTCCCTTCCTCTCTGTAAAAAATCAATAAAATACATTAGAAAAAAAAAAGAAAGCTCACCTAATCTGTAAGGCACTGCAATTTCACAAAATCCCCACCCAGCCTCTCTGCATTCCTCAACAAAGGGCTGCCATCCCTTTAATGCTTAGGTAGCTTTTTTACTCACTTGGAAGATCCCCTGGGGCTGCAGGGCCCTGGAGGGAGAGTTCCACACCTTGGCTGCAGTACAGCAGAGTCCTCTGGAGACACTGGTTGGGGACAGACGGGACTGATAATTATTTTCTGTGCTTTCACTAAATGTACATGCTCCAGGGAACCAGGCAGTGATTTAGGGGTTTGGGGAGCTGCTTGGGGGCGGGACCAGCAGGGCGAGGGGCCAGGAGCAGTTTGCCGGCCTGACCCTCCCCCAGTCAGCATCTGGGGTGTGGGGGGGGGGTGCTGCTCAGTGGCAGGGGCAGTTGGGGCCAGGGGCCGTGGTTGTTCCAGTCGTTCCACAGTTCGGTCACTGGGCTTTTATTATATAGGATATATAAAGTCAATGATAGCGCTTTGCTATTTTGGACTGCAGACACTATACAAGGCACACATTCAGCAGCAATTTTTAAAAAACAGCATTTGCCTCCTGGAAATTCAGCTTTTCTTAGTTTCTCCTACATAAGTGCTGGTAATGCAGAAGTTCTCACAATTCTCCCGTTTTGTTTTGCACCCTTTATTAAAGATCCTCACAAACTTTTGTTTATGAAGGTTATGTCTATTGATTCTAAGACATATAACATGTTTATTTATGAATTCACTTAAAATAAACAATATAAAATAATAAGTAACAATAATAAACCCAGTACGTGTGAATCTCAGCAGTATATTTTAATTTAAAAATAGTTACATTTTTCAAATAAAAATATTGAAAAGAGTGATTCTGTTTCAAGCTTTTTCAAATCTCATTAGTTTGTAGCCTAATAGGGTCAATTCTGTTCTCCTTTCTGCTTCTGTACGATTTTTAAGGCAATGCTTGCAGTAGGCTGAATTATAGCCCTCCGAAAAGTTAGAATATTAGGTTCTAATCTCGAATATATATACAGAGCGAGAGAGAGCGAGAGAGAGAGAGAGAGAGAGAAAGAGAGAGAGAGAGAGAGAATCTTTGTAATGTGATTAGTGATCTTTTTATTTTTTATTGAATTTATTGGGGTAACATCGGTTAATAAAATGTTATAGGTTTCAGGTATACAATTCTATAATACATTATCTATATATTGTATTGTGTGTTCACACCTCAATTCAGGTCTCCTTCATTATCAATTATCTCCCCATATGTTGTTCTATCTTCCCTTCCCTTGCTTTCCCTCCAGATGTGAAATTATTTTGGACTACTTTGGTGAGCCCTAAATGTAATCACAATTGTCCTTGAAAGAAAGCAGCCAATGGAGATTTGAAAGTCTTTACCAAACCGGTAATGTAACATGATATGGAAATTGATTCTTACTAATTAACAAAGCTTTTTCCCTGGCCTCCCAGAGAATCTATAAGTTATTTAACATTACTTTAATATACAACAATTTTTTTTAGATCAGCTAGGATCATTTTTTGTTGCTCACATTTAAGAACTCCGACAGACATAAATATTGGACTTCTTTGTACACAAATCAAATCCTTATTCCCTATTTACTTATAAACTAGGATTCTTAAAATCTAGAACTAACATCTTTGGTACCAGCTTCTACTTTGACATAATACATGGCACATCATGAGTCAAAAATAAATGCCTGTTGACCATAGGATCTATAACTGATGATTTCACTGCAATATATAGAAGCAAGAAAATCAATGTTTTCTATTACTTTCACAATAATGTTCAAACACATTGAAAACCCTTTAAAGTCTAGCCTTTGATGATATTATCAGCCTTATATCTGATCACTATAATCCCTAACACTTAAGCAACAATATAACTGAATTACTATCCTTTCTCTTAAAGCAAAATGCTATTTCTTACCTTAGTCTTTTAACAAATATTGATTGCATGACTGCTGAAACAGCAAGCATTTTACTAGGTGCTGGAAAAACAAAAATCAATTAAGTCTTAAACTTCTACTTCTGTCTATGGTAAATCATTTTGTATAACCCATCCCTCTTGCTTAGAACACCTAGAAATTTTAAATAAAATATGAAACAAAACAAAAGAAAGCAATTTCTTTGAAGACATTGGGAAACTAACAAGGCAGTCAAGATTTGAATGACCAAGATCCTGGCAAGAGGAGGGTTTAGGTAAATAAACCTGACATTCTGTGCCTCCTATTCCCTTATGCATTTGCATTTATCAAGCTATGGCTGAGAGGCTGAGAAAAAATAAAGAGTTGAGCAGAGAATTTACATGGTAAATGAGATAGGGAAACAGACAATTATAGTGTAAAACCCATTAAGATAAAGGAGAATAAATAAACACCCCATGCTTTCAGCTTTGACCCATAAAGGCAACACTAAGAAAATGGTAGACTATACCAGTTTTCAAATCAGCTAAATCTTAAATGGGTTCAGGCAGTGGTTCTCAACTTTCTGGCCCTTTAAATAAAGTTCCTCATGTTGTGACCCAACCGTAAAATTATTTTCATTGCTACTTCATAACTGTAATTTTGCTACTGTTATGAATCCTAATGTAAATATCTGATATGCAGGATGGTCTTAGGTGACCCCTGTGAAAGGGTCATTCGACTGCCAAAGGGGTCGCGACCCACAGGTTGAGAACCGCTGGGTTAAGGTGATCTTCCTTTATACTAACTACCCCCTAATGGCAAAAGTAAATTCTTTATGAAGAAAGATAATACATACAGACACTTAAATTATCTCTACTGCTTAAAATATTCAGTCTTCAAAAAAATAATCAGGCATGCCCAAAAAAATTTGACTTAAGCAGAACCCCTCCCCCCCCCCCACCCGCTCGCGCCGCCCCACATAACAAAAAGACTCACAAGCAAACTAGACTTTGGAGTTAACAGAAAATATGATTTATATTTTAAGAGATGACAATATAGAAGGTTAACTGAGATGAAAAAAGAAGGATCAAAAATACAGAAAAGACTATAAGGTACATATGGCATCTAAAGAATAGGCCACACACACAAATAATTGGATTCACAGGTGGAGAAAAAAAGTAAATGGGGACAAAGGAATATTTGAGGGGATAATGTAGAGATTTTTCAAGACCTTTGTAATGTGCATATTTAGAAAGGAGTAAAGGAATATGAACCTCAATCAAGATAAATTTTAAGCCCTAGCTGGTCTGGCTCAGTGGATAGAGCATCAGCCTATGGACTGAAGGGTCCCAGGTTCGATTCCAGTCGGGGCACATGCTTGGGTTGTGGGCTTGAACCCCAGTAGGGGATCTGCAGGAGGCAGCCAATCAATGATTCTCACTTATCATTGATGTTTCTATCTTTCTTTCCCTCCTCCCTTCCTTTCAGAAATCAATAAAGATATATTTTTTAAAAAGATAAATTTTGAGAATACTACATGGAGGTACCTGATAGTAAAATTGCTGAAAATTATAATGAAGAGAATTTTTAAAATGTAGTTTGGGATGAAGTGGGAAGGGAGATATTCTATCATCCAAGGAGCATAAGCATGGAAATGGGTTTTTAAACAGAATAGAAGAAACCCAAAGTATAATAAAATTGACTTTTTAACGGACAAAAATAAAATAACTGCCATTCTTTAATACTATACCCAACAAAATAACTTTCAAAACAAAAAGCTAAAAGAGGACTTAAAAACAAATAAAAAACTGAGATGAAATTAAGAGAAAACATCTAATATGGAGTTCTTCAGCAGATAAAATGTTATTCCAGGTGGTAACATGTAAATGCAGGCAGGAAAGAATAACAAAGAAAACATACAAATGAATAGTGACTCCATAAAACAAGAATAATGACTTTTGAGGTTTTAAGATCTGCACAAAAGCAAGAACTAAAATATATATGATTACAAAATACTGGATTTAAAGTATTTTAATTCCCTTGCAGTGTACAAGATTTGGTAAAAGACTAATTTGCATTGATTAAGAATCAGGAATGGCTTTGGTTGGTGTAGTTCAGTTGGTTGGAGCTTTGTCCTGTACATTGAAAGGTTAAGGGTTATATTCCTGGTCAGGGTACATACATAGGTTACAGGTTCTACCCAGGTCAGGGTGCATACCAGAGGTAGCCAATGGATGTTTCTCTCTCTCTCAAGCTCTCTCTTTTTCTCTCTTTCCCTTTCTAAAATCAATAACTGTCCTCCGATGAGGATTAAAAAAAAGAGAGAGAGAATCAGCAATATAAAATAAGAAAACAATATTTAATTGACAAGTAGAGTGGAAAATTAAAGAAATACTTAACCCCTCAAAACAATACTGGCAGAACCAAATAAAAAACAAATACTTAAAAGACAGTTGTTACACCAAATATGTCAGTAAATATCAATGGGCTGAATAATTAATGAATAAACAAAGATTGCCAGACTGGATAAAAACAAAAATTAATTATATGCTGCTAGAAGGGACACTTTTTAAATATAATAATATACCATGGTTAAAAGGGCAGTTATAAAAAAAATCATGAAAACTCTAACCAGAAGAATCCTATCAAATAATAGACAAACATGATAATTCACCATACCTCTGACACGCTTCCCATGTCAAGGCGATCTGCAAATTAACTGCCAACCAAGATGGCGGCCAGCAGCCAGGCAGCTGAAGGGAACAGGAGGCTTGCTTGCTCCAGTGACGGAGGAAGCCAAGGTTCCCCGCCTGCCACTGCCGGCCTCTGAGTTGCACTCTAAGAAACAATGTTGCAATTATAGAAGCTAAACAAACCCTAGAAACCTGCTTTCAGCCAGCCAGGACTCAGAGCTGGAGTTGCAATAGCGTTTCAATTATAGAAGCCAAACAAACCCAGATACCTGTTTTCAGCAGCCGAGGTCTCAGAGCTAGAGCCGAGCCTCAGAGCTAAAGCCGGCTCTCAGTTCCAGTGACAGCCATAGAAGGTAAATAAATCCCAGAATAAAAAAAAAAAAGAAAAAAAGGAGAGGTTGGGAGCTTCAGTTGCCAGCCAGCCTGAAAACGGCCCTCAGCCCCTCACTCAGACTGGCCAGGCACCCCAGTGGGGACCCCCACCCTGAAGGGGGTGTGACCAGCTGCAAACAGCCATCATCCCCTCATCCAGGCTGGCCAGGCACCCCAGTGGGACCCCTACCCTGATCTAGGACACCCTTCAGGGCAAACCAGCCGGCCCCCACCCGTGCACCAGGCCTCTATCCTATATAGTAACAGGGTAATATGCAAACTGACCCTAACAGCAGAACTACTGGGAATGACTGGTCACTATGACACGCACTGACCACCAGGGGGCAGATGCTCAATGCAGGAGCTGCCCTCTGGTGGTCAGGGCGCTCTCACATGGGAGGAGCTCTGCTCAGCCACGAGCCTGGCTGATGGCTGCCAGTACAGCATTGGTGGTGGTAGCCTCTCCTGCCTCCTCAGCAGTGCTAAGGATGTCCGACTGCAGTTTAGGCCTGCTCCCCACTGGCAAGTGGACATCCCTCGAGGGCTGCCAGGCTGCCAGAGGGATGTCTGATTGCCATCTTAGGCCCAATCCCCCAGGGAGCGGGCCTAAGCCAGCAGGTGGTCATCCCCTGAGGGGTCCCAGACTGCAAGAGGGCACAGGCTGGGCTGAAGGACCCCCCCGCTCCCCCAAGTGCACAAATTTTTGTGCACTGGGCCTCTAGTCCTATATAATAAAGAGGTAATATGCAAATTAACCCCCACGCCTTCACAAGATGGCTGCTTATGACCAGGCCGGTTTGGGGGTCAGTGAGGGACAACCAAACAATTGAACATGCAGGCTGCGTGGGGCAACCAGTCCAGCAGGGGAGTTAGTGTGGGATGACCAAACGACTGAACAGCAGGCTGCATGGGGTGACCAGGCTGGCAGGGGGGCTGTGAGGGGCATTGAGGCTAGAAGGGGGGGGGCAGTCGGTGACCAGGCCAGCAGGGGGAGCAGTTGTGGGAGACCAGGCCAGCAGCGGGGGGCAGTTAAGGGCAACCAGGCAGGCAGGCAAGTGAGCAATTAGGAGCCAGTGGGCCAGGATTGTGAGTGGGATGTCTAACTCCCAGTTTAGGCCCAGGATCAGGCCTAAACTGTCAGTCAGACATCCCCCGAGAGGTCCCATTTTGGAGAGGGTGCGGGCTGGGCTGAGGGTATCCTCCCTCTCACCTCCGTGCACAGATTTCATGCACTGGGCCTCTAGTTATAATATAAAATGTAAAAGTACTCTGCAAGAAGATATAGGTTTCACATTCTCTGGACAGTCAAGTCATATGTAAATTAACTGCAGGAGTTTTGGGGGAGGATACTCATGGGATGAGCATATGTAGGGAAAAGGAAGAAAGTAGCTATGGGAAATGGGCAAGATGAGACTAAATGTTAAAATAGTTAAAATGAATACTCAGGCAACTCCATGTGTGGAATGAAGCTGAAAAAGCCCTTCAGAGTTGTTGGATTTAGAGTAAGGTGGCTAAGTCTTTATAAACTTTTCATTAACCAATCACTGAATATAGACTGCCATTGGGAAGGGAGCTTGACCTTGGGTGAGGTGGCTTGCTTTAGCAAAGGCTAAAAGTTGAGGATTGTCAACCATGAGCACCTCTGGTATCTGGGAGAATAAATCCTTCAGTCCTGAAGGGGATCTAAGGAGCAAAGCATGGAGTGAACTATGTACTATACTCATGCTTTGTGTGATTATGAATAGAGTAATAGAAAAATGGCACTTGTATGTGTTAATTTGTCCCAAACAATGCTAAATCACTTATGGCTGTAATTCTCACAAAAATCATATAAAGTATTCTTATCGCATTCTTATAGGTGAGAAAATTGTAAATCTGAAAGGTAAGGTAGGAAGAAAAGCCAGAAATCAAATCTAAGTTGACATGACTCCTAAGCTTTTGATCCTTCCACTGTATATGCTATCCCTAGACTAGTAAGGAAGTAAATTAACTTTAAGAGGATTTGATGACAAAATTATATATTTAAATGTTAGGTATAGAGCTTATTTTTTAGTTTATTTCCATCTATATAATCCTACTGTGTTATTTCTGAAAAATAACACTTTAATTTTATAAATAGTTTTATTGTAGTCTGAGGGAAAGCGATTCTATGACTCAAAAGAACTCTAGAAACTATGTGCAAAAGCACTTTAGGATTCTTTGATGCAGGTAGTCCCAAGTGCAAGCTAGTATCAGATGTACTAAAAACATTATTTCATCTGTATAACAGAGACCATGAATTTGATTTTCTTTATTCTCAAGAGATTTCAAATATGATTATTTCCGATGGCCAGCCAGACCATTCCACAGCTACACTCACCGAATTGCCCAAGTATTTGGAATCAACATATAAAATGGAGAAGTCACTGTATATTTTGACTTAACTTAAGGAGATTCTCACATTGATCCTCTGATATTCTATTTATACTGAGAAGCACAGCCATTTTGGGAGAGAAAAAAACCCCTAAAGTTTAATTAACTATAATATAAATTAATTTTCACCTTGATAATGAAAAGCAAAGAAGTCATGGCCAATTATGGCAGCTATTTCTAGTATTTTCTTATATGTTTAGGAATTCCCTTAAGAATGTTTGTGTGTATGTGTGTGTGTGTGTGTGTGTGTGTGTGAGAGAGAGAGCCTTCATATGTGTTTAAATGCCATGTCAAAGCGATGTCACTCTATAAGTGTCTATAAACAGGTAGAAATTACATTTGGAGCATTGTGTTTTTTGTAAGGTCCCTTGATATGCTTTTCCCTGTTTTCTGGAAATGGAAGGGCTTTGGCTTTCATTGCCTTCCTTTGACAGAGATGCCACCAGGTATCTATACATCTTGAAGGTTAACACAAAATCAATTGGTGTGATTATGCAATTTAGCTGCATTTGTGGTGCTAATTTATCTACTGGCATCTGTAAAGGCCTTTATTATAAAAAATTCAAAGGCTCTGCAAAAAGCCAAATTAGATTTGGTAGCAACACAAAAAACATTATCAACAAGGGAAATCTCTAAATGCACCAGCAAACACGGAAACATCAAGTGATGTCTGGAAAGACATAAAATGTAATATCAATTCATTAAATGCTGACTGTTGTTGTTTTAGTTGAGATCTGAGTAAAAGTGTATTGCTGGTGGATTTGCCAAGAATCTCTATTGGGAGGCAATGTACCTAAATGGGACCTGCATTTATTACCAAATTACAGATGCCAAAGTTCAATGACTGTTCAATGAAAAAGAGGGGATCAATTAAGAAAATTTTTCACTTAATATAAAAGTTCCCAAACAAATATGTATATAAATATGTAGTATAGTATATAATAAAGAAGTAATAAGCAAATCGACACTCACACCATAACACCATCACAAGATGGCTGCCCCACCCCTGATCAGCCTCTCCCACCCCAATTGAGGGTGGGGGCCAGCCAACCCCCCTACTCCCCCATGGCCCCTCACCGAGGCTGGCCACACTCCCACGCTTTCCCCGGGCTGGGGGTACCCCAGGCAGGCCTCAGGCTCGGTGTTGGTTAGAGGCAAAGGTCCTGGCTGTCCCTGGCCTAGAGAGTTCAGGAAACCTCAGCAGTGACCAAAGATCAAGACCAAGTGGAAAGGTCCCTGCCGGCGCTTATGGCTCAAAGTTCCAGGAGGAGGAAGAGCGTCTTAAACCTGCAACCATGGCATCTGCACACCAAGCCTTGGGGTACACCACGCCAGTGGTGCCTGTGGGTGAAAGGGGGAGAGCAGGGAGTTGGTGTGTGGAGCTGGGAGGGGCCTAGAGTCTTCGGGAGCAGCCCGCCTGCTGAGGTTGCTGTGACCCGCATGCTCAGGCTTGGTCAAAGCCCCTGGCCAGCTCTGCCACTTGCCTTCCAGGTGTGGCTAGCCCTGAGCCGGCTGGCGTTGTGCTCAGAGAAGCAGCTGACACTGGGCTCAGTTAAATAAGAGACATCAGAGAGAGAAACCAAGATGGTGGCATAGGTAAACACTGGAGTTTGCTGCCTCGAACAACCACTTCAAAAATACAACTAAAAGATGGAACAGACATTATCCAGAACCACAGGAAGGCTGGCTGAGTGGAAATTCTACAACTAGGAGGAAAGAGAAAAACATACCAAGACTCAGAGGAGGCACAGTGCTGAAGTAAAATACTAAAGTGCAGAGTGCATGTGGAGCGGGCTGGCGGCTGAGGGCGCGGTTGTCGTTTTCAATTGGGAGGGAGTTTCAGGCTCTGAGCTCCAGTTCCAGGCGAGTCTCTAGGGACCCAGACTCATATGGGAGAAGTGGGACTGTCTGGTATTGCTCAGAACCCTAGGGCAGCTTTCTCTCCCAGGGGCTTGCAGTGATTACTGGGACACTGAGCAGCAGAGCCTCTGAGGGCAAGACTGAGAGCAGCCATAATTGCTAACCCCGCCCTGTTGATCTCCTGGGACCCGCCCCGCCCAAGCCCTGCAGGGAGGCTTTTGCTGGATAGCCTCAGGCAAAGGCTAGATTAGCACCTCCTTAGAGATCCAGGAGCCAGGAAGCCCAGAAGTCAGATCAAAGTAGGACCATCCAGTTTGCAGCTCCGTGGAACCATAAAAGACACACTCAGGGGGCAGACTCAGTGAGCACCAAAGCCACATCGAAGCAAGTCTAGCCCCAGAGGGGTGTCTCCAGCACAGAAGTTCTCCCACTGCAGACACAGCTGATTGTCACAGCCAATTGGCCTGGAGGTCAATTCCTCACAGTGATAACTACAACAATCAAGGCTTAACTACGACAAGACTGTGCACAAAGCCCACAAGGGGGTGCACCAAGAGTGTCTACCTCAGGTAATTGGGACACTTAGCACAGAAAGGCACTCTATCGACACAGCGAAGCATAAAAAATGCCGAGACAAAGAAACAGGACACAAACAACAGATTTGGAGGAAAGCAAACTGTTGGATATAGAGTTCAAAACCACACTTTTAAGGTCTTTAAAGAACTGTCTAGCAGCTGACGATAAATTTAATAAGGCCCTCGAAAAGACTGCTGAGACCGCCTATAAATGTAGTGAGATCTTCAAGAAGACTGGTGAGACCACCGATAAATGTAGTGAGATCCTCAAGAAATCTAATGAGACCCTCGATGTTGTGATAAAGAACCAACTAGAAATTAAGCATACACTGACTGAAATAAAGAATATTATACAGACTCCCAACAGCAGACCAGAGGGTCGCAAGAATCAAGTCAAAGATTTGAAATACGAAGAAGCAAAAAAACACCCAACTGGAAAAGCAAAATGGAAAAAGAATCCAAAAATATGAAGATAGTGTAAGGAGCCTCTGGGACAGCTTCAAGCGTACCAACATCCGAATTATAGGGTGCCAGAAGATGAGAGAGAGCAAGATATTGAAAACCTATTTGAAGAAATAATGACAGAAAACTTCCCCTACCTGGTGTAAGAAATAGACTTCCAAGTCCAGGAAGTGCAGAGAACCCCAAAGAAAATGAATCCAAAGAGGACCACACCAAGACACATCATAATTAAAATGCCAAGAGCAAAAGACAAGGAGAGAATCCTAAAAGCAGCAAGAGAAAGAAAATCAGTTACCTACAAGGGAGTACCCATACGACTGTCAGCTGATTTCTCAACAGAAACTTTTGCAGGCCAGAAGGGAGTGGCAAGAAATATTCAAAGTGATGAATGCCAAGAACCTACAACCAAGACTACTTTATCCAGCAAAGCTATCATTCAGAAGTGAAGGCCAGATAAAGAGCTTCACAGATAAGAAAAAGCTAAAGGAGTTCATCACCACCAAACCAGTATTATATGAAATGCTGAAAGGTATCCTTTAAGAAGAGGAAGAAGAAGAAAAAGGTAAAGATACAAGTTATGAACAACAAATACACATCTATCAACAAGTGAATCTAAAAATCAAGTGAATAAATAAGCTGATGAACAGTATGAACTGGTGATTATAATAGATTCAGGGACATAGAAAGGGAATGGACTGACTATTCTTGGTGGGGGAAAGGGGTGTGGGAGTGAGGGAAGAGATTGGACAATAATCGTGCACCTATGGATGAGGACAGTGGGTGTTGAGTGAGGGCGGAGGGTGGGGTGGGAACTGGGTAGAGGGGATTATGGTGGGAAAAAAGAGTAACTAATGTAATAATCTGAACAATAAAGATTTAATTGAAAAAAAATACAAAAAAAAAAAAAAGACATCAAAGACTTGAGAGCAAATATTCTCCCAGCTCCTTCCTAAGCCCAGAGAGAGGAGGGCTGGGGATGGGGGTAAAGGAAAACGGCTGCTGCTTTGCATTTTATAATCAAAAGACTCCTGCTATGTAGAGAGGAGAGCTGATTCATTTTCAGCAACTCCTGTCGTGTTCCCTGCCCCAGCTCTAAGCCTGACAGCACCTAGCAAAGGCGTGTCCGCACAGCCATGTTGTCCTGGCTTCTGAAACGTTGGGAACAAGTTTGAGCTGCATTGATTTAAAAAAAAGTAAAGATTGAAAAACACCTCTTTGTGCTCAAATGGCACTATAAAATGCAGATTAGAGCATCTGATTTTGTCTTCTGTGTTGATTTTGAGGCAGAGTGCAAATAGGTTCATGGGAAAAGCAGAAAAAAACAAAGGGAAAGGGAGAGGATTCTGCCATCCACAGCACTGAACGCTGGCCTGGTCTTGCTGTTGCCCAATGCGGGTAGGGCTGGCCGGATACTTCTATTATAGCAAATATTTCCTCTAATTCCCTTTTAATGTGCACGAATTTCTAGTTTATAATAAAAGTGTAATATGCTTATTAGACCGAACGTCCTTCCAGACAAAGCCAGGGCTGTGAGGGAAGCCTGGGTCCTGGGTGCCTGCCTGTGGCCAGAGGGAAGCCAGCCTGGGTCCCAGGTGCCTGTGGGCAGCTGGAGGGAAGCAAGCCGGGGTCCCGGTGCCAGAGGGAAGCCGGCAGCAGGGGGAAGGAAGGCCTACTCTTGCACGAATTATGTTGGGCCTCTAGTAAATATATATATTCATACATATATATATATATACACATACATACATATGTGTGTATATATGTAAGTATGTATATATTTAAAACTGTGGAATGCTGTGAGCAGCAATCAAAAGAAACAACTAAAATTATTTGATCAAAAAGCAATGATGTTCAAAACTTACACAAAAAGGTACTCACATATTAGAGATGTTTTAATTTGGGCCACTGATGCCAATGACAGAGACACTTAATGAAGAAAGGGTAGAAAAACTTTTAAAAAGCCTTAAATAAAAGTATTTATTTTATTTGAATCTCATTAATTCTGTCAGATATAGTTACAGTTATAACTTCTGTCTCCTAAAGGTCTTGGTGAAATGCTAAATTTGACAAGAAATTTAAAGGTTATCTGAAATGACATCCTCATTTTAAAAAGAGATCCAAAAAGTTTAGTGGTTGCTCCAGTTGTGATGAAATTAAAATTGATCAGTCTGTTGGTCAATGTTCTTTCCTCAGCTGTCTTTGTTTCAATTGCATTTAGCAATAGAAAAATCTTCCCCCTTTTTGGTAATTTTTAGATAAATAAATTTATTTACTGAATATTAATCTTTATTTAAAGGTCAGTGGAATATTTAAAGTCTTAGAATTATACCTACTGTAACACTTTCAGAAAGTTCACAGATCCAACTCACTAAGCAAATAGAAAGAACAGGCTTTTGGATGGGCTTTCAAATAGAACACAGCTCATTCTTCAAATAGCTGGAAGAGTCAATATATTGAAAAATTACTAATTAAGAAGTGCTGGTCTTTGGCCTTTAAATAAAACACTATAGAAGCTTAAGTTTCAAATCTTAGAACTATGTTTCTAATGCTTTCATACACATGAGGAGAGCTATTTCTAAAGGTTTTTTATTTTATTTTATTTTATTTTATTTTATATTTTATTGTTTAAAGTATTACAAATAGTAGTACATATGTCTCCTTTGGTTTTAAGACAAGTTGACAATATTCTGTATAGATGAAATCTAGTAATTTATGTTAAATTTATTTTGAGACAAATCAATAACCTTTTGGTAAAAGAATTACCAACAGAGGGGATTGCCTAAAATGATATGGTTGGGTGTTTAGTGAATGGGTAAACTGACCTATGGCAATAATCTAAGTGCTGCTGCAGTCTTTGCCCTGCAGTTATTTTTGTACTAGTGGCCTGGTACACGGATTCATGCACATTGAAAGGAAATTAATTAGAATAAATATTTTAATATCACTATTTGCCCTTTCTCATAATGTAAGTGTCATAGATGAAAGAAAATTAGCAAAAAGGCATATGAAAATAATATATAAATGATTAATAAACAATAACAATATGATATAACAACAACAAAGACATGATTTAAAAACAACCAAAACATGATATAAAAACAACATTGATAAAAACAATGACTGATAACTTGATTAAACTTATTTTAATAGATCCCTGTATACCACATCAAGAGTAAAAATGCTTTCAGAGTGCTTGACTAATTTCCATTGTGATGAAGTGTTTACAACTTTAACTTTAATAACACTTGCTCTTTGAACTCAAGAGAAAGCAACATATAACTGACCATGTCTGAAAACGGATTCAGATAGGAATATTCCTACTCTGTCTAGAGTTTGTCCTTCTGATTTATTAATAGTCATCACAATGCTGGCATCATTGGAAACTGCCTTCGAATTAATTTAAGTGGGAGGCCAGTGTCAGATGGGGACAAATCAATTCTTGGAATCAAAACAACCTCTCCTTCTGCAGATCCTGTTAGTGCTTCAGCTTCGATTATGTTAGGTCGCAATCTTTTGATAATAAACCCAGTACCAACCATTATAAAGACCCCGTTTACTATTAAGATTTCTCAGCAGCATGATGATTGCACCTACTTTCAATTTTAACTTAGGACACGGCATTCCCAAAGGAGTAATACTATTAAGAAATTCAATGGGAAAATTTTCCTTTTCGGCATCATCCATTGAATTGATGGAATCATCACTCAAATAGGTGTGAAAATCTCCTTCAAGTGTATCCAAAATTTTTTCATTTAATTTATGAATGTGCTCATTTTTAGGACAAAGAATCGCATGTTTAGATATATTTTTAATATTATCTATAGATATAGTTTCCAAAGGTAGCTTCAGTAATAGATCCATTACAAATCATTTCACGGGGGATTTCAATAATATCTATTCTGAGAGCTTTATAAGTATCGTGCTTGTGCAAGTCAATATTTATTTTTAAATTGCCAGTGTGCATCATATGTACTGGCCGGTTGGTTGGTCGGCCAGTCGGAAGGACGTAAGGTCACTTAGCCTTTTATATATATAGATTGTATGTAACAAGTATATAATAAGATTGAAATCAAGGATCCAGGGGACATCATCAAAATGAAATTCAGAGTATCATCATCCTCTTCCTTTTCCTAAAAATGTGGTGGATGATTTGTAATTGTCTCATAGCTCATTTCAAATTAGATACTGAATAAAAGATTAAAATATTTTAGTTCACAAATTGGGAGACAGTCACATATTCATATACTGGATGGTATCTCACTGATTCAATGTGATTTTATCGTACAACCTTACATATCTAAAGTGACATTGACTATAGAGGAAGGAAAAACTTGTTACTTCAGCCTCATGAAATCAAAGACCACTGTAGAGAGGAAATGAACCTGACCAAGAAGTTGAAGTAAGATTTATATATTCAGAGAAAACAAAGGTGTCATAGGTCATAAATTATCTGTAGTGCAATCACCTAAAGCCAGCTGACAGAAAATGGCCACCTGACACCAGTGTCCTCAACCATTTTTTATCCTGACGATATGTCTGACCCGGACAGCTAGTTACATTTCACCTACATTTAATCATATTTTAATGCATAAATACCTGTTCAGGTCATCTTTAGGGCCTTCTGTACAAACTGACTTGAAAATAAGTTAAATGTTTTTAATATCAAATTATTTGGCTACCTTAAGAATGAGGTGATTTTTGTGTACTTGGATGAAAGTTACTTTTAATAACACTAAGAATGTGCAATTTATATGATATTATAGTAAAAAAATTTAATTAGTTAAAATTTACTTGTTATTTAATGACTTCTAATGAATTATTTTTTAAAACCTGTCATTTAAAAGGTAGACTTTAAAAACATTAGTCATTTGTCAGATGGATCATTAGAATGATTTAAGTAAAATTTGCATTTACTTAAATAATTAAAATTTAATTAAACTTAAATATATTTTTGGCTTTTACATGTATGTAAAAATACTCAGTTGGATTTTGGATCAGCTGATCATTTTTTTCAAGTGATTATAGGTGAACTATTTTGAACCAGTGAAGTCATTATACTGAAAGATTTTAACTGAAGAAAGCATAGAACATTATCAAAGTAGAGAGAACATCAGTAAAGAGATTACACGGTGCTTCGAGGAATTACGGATAATAGAGTAGGGTCATATAATGGAACCAGAGGCCTGATGCACAAAATTCATGCATGGGTAGGGTCCCTGGGCCTGGCCGGCAATCAGGGCCAATCAGGTTCCCCGCCTCCCAGCATCCCTGCCTCCTCCTTCCCTCACTTTCTCAGTGCCCTATGGCCGGCCACTGTTGGTCACCTGCCATGTTCCACGCCACCCCCTGGTGGTCAGCACACGTCATAGTGAGCAATCAAACTCCCAGTCTCCTGGTTGAACTCCTGAGGGGAAAATTTGCATATTAGCCTTTTATTATATAGGATAATTTGACTTGAGGTAGAAGGAAGGTTTTAGCTTTTTTTAGGTATAGTAAATAACATAGCCTTATTTTTATTTTAAGAAGATTTGTAAGCACCATGTTGGCTAGGTTGAAATGAGGAGAAATTAGAATTAATTCTAATTACTTGAATGTCTAATTAGAGTAGGGCAATAAATCAAAAAACGATTTAATTAATGTGGGTGGGAGGCAATAGATTCCTGAATCAGATCAGGGCAAAGAGAGTAAGTTGTGGTAGTGGGAAACCTATGCTGATGTGATTGTAATTTGTTGAAAAGTCGCAAGAAGTGTGATAGGCAGCATTAGTCTGCCATTATTTGAAAAAAAGAGAGGATCAATTATTAACTGAGCAGAGAAATTAGGTGAAGAAAATTGATACATACAAGTAAGTAGTATTAACATATTTATCATGGACCAACTAAATTCAAAACATAAAATGTGTGTTATCATGTTCTTTGACATTTTTATATGTAGTTTGATTCTAAATCATCTTTTAATTTCCTACTGCCTCAATTTAATTCATAATATAGCATAACAATGGCACTTTGGTGTTATTCAAAGTACTACCCATTCTTGGAAGCCTGCATGATCCTTTGGCTTATTAAAAGCATCCAGCTTCATAGTTTTGTTAAATTTTTATCTAAAAATATCTTCTTAATGTGCAGCCCCTCCTCTTGTGGATATTCCAGATTCTATTACTCTGCATGTTGCATCTAGAATTAGATCAGAATTCAGAAATACTATAAATGTGATCTGAATCTCCAGGAAGAAGTCATAGGGCAGTGGTTCTCAACCTTGGCTGCACATTAGAATTACCTGGGAATCGTTTTAAAATCCTGATTTCTGGGCCTCATCCTCTGGAAATTCTGTTTCTTTGTTACTAATGTTGTGACCCCACAACCATAACAAAGAAACAGAATTTCCGGAGGATGAGGCCCAGAAATCAGGATTTTAAAAAGATTCCCAGGTGATTCTGATGTGCAGCCAAGGTTGAGAACCACTGTCATAGAGGCCCATGTGACACAGCTGCCAAGAATGAGCAATTCTGTGTCTAGTCTTTATTCAGTCATTAAACTTGAAGTACAATCATGTTTTCTTTAGTGCTCCTTAACTTCAGTTGTTGTTTGGTCAGTATGTGCAAGGAGTTAATTCATAGTAAAATATTCCAATTTAAGCTAATAGTCTTCACATTTTGCCAATATTTTAAATATATATTTTCTTTTTAATTTATATAAGAGCATATGTTACTATATCACATTTTTATGTTTGTATAACTGCATTTCAATATAATTTTGTTGGTAGCTAAATCTATACTATTTTATGTATTTTAAATTATTATCTGAGGATAGTTTTATAGACTTCAAGTGGCTGCAACTGATATTGTGTGTGGTTGAAGTAAGCAAAACCTGATGAAGTGCAATATGAATGACAGACACGTTTTACTGAAAATGTGCTAGACTCCTGAGGACTCTTGTAAAATAGATCAAAGGACCAGAAGGCAAGCACATTTTAGCAGTCTTATTAGGACTTTAGCAAAGATTATGTGTGATTGAATGGAGAGAACACTAGTCTATAAGTCTTAATTTGGTCTTAACTCTGAGATCTTGAGCAACTCAAACTTTTAGGCATCTTTTCTGCTGAAAAATGTTGAATGTCTATTTGAAAATTCCATCATTGCTCTAAGTATGATTGCATATCTATTTTTTTAGTTTAACATTGAGCTAAGTGGAAATGAGATGTTTAGAAAGTGAGAAGTTAGGGTAGATTCAAATCACAAGAATGCATTAACTAAGAGACAGGGTCACCAAAGAGAATGACTCAATAGAGATCTGAGTCTCCAGGAAGAAGTCATAAGAGAAATACTGTGTAATATTATTAATTCTTTAAAAAGAATGAAATATTGCCATCTACAACAGGACCTAGAGGGTATTATACTAAGTGAAATAAATCAGACAGAGAAAGACAAATACATATGATTTCATTTAAGTCTGGAATCTCAAATACAAAATAAATCACCCAGAAATGAAATCATAGATTCAAAACATATTTTGATGGGTGCCAGGTTGGGAGGTTGTTGGAAGACTGGGTAAAAAGGGAGGAGATGTTAATATATACAAATTGTTAGTTATAAAAAAGAGTAACAGGGATGGAATATAAGGAATCTTATATAATAATAGACAGAGATGTAAATTAGCCATCCATCTGCTACGCTCACCAGCCAATCAGGAGAGTATGCAAATTAACCGCCATCTTGGTTAACCAACCAAGATGGCGGTTAATTTAATTTGTATACGTAGGGGCGAAGCGGCGGAGTGAAGACTGAAGGCTGTCCGGAGCCACGAAGACTGAAGGCTGTCCGGAGCGAAGGTCTGGGTCCCGGGTGCCAGAGGAAAACTGGTGCCGTCAGCCAGGGGAAGGGAAGGCCTATTGCACGAATCTCTTCATGCAACAGGCCTCTAGTATAATTAATAACATTATAATAACTATGAATGGTATCAGATGGGTATTAGACTTATCGAAGTGATTACTTTGTGAGTTATATTAATGTCTAGTCACTATGTTGTACACCTAAAACTAATGTAATATTGTATGTCAACTGTAAGTGAAATAATTAATAAAATGCATTGGGAGAGAACTGATACATATTTAGCAATTCTGTTTTTCTCCCTTGGTATTACTTTCTATTATAATAGAAATATTATACTTTTATTATATTTCTCTGTATACCCGAGGCTTATAGATTTTTATGCTAATTTTTTAAATGTAATAAGCTGTTCTCTCTGGATTGCTAAACTTTAGTCAACATATTTGAGAAAAGTTAATTGGCCTATATCTTCAAAAGCATTAGCTGAAGTTTCTAAATTATACTTGTGATAAGACTGCATGGTTTAGTTATTATGTCTGCACATGGGTATGCTATTTCTAAGATAGTAATAGTTCTTTTATTTGTTTCAGAAATTAAAGCAAAGTATTTCTTAAGGCATTCTATAACTGGCATTAATTTTTCTACCTTAAAATATTATCTTAAAATTTAAAAATGTTAATTAGCCATATATACTTTGAGGTCTTGTAATGTTCAGTAATAGCTGTTCTGTGGCTCAATATTGGTTCAATTTTTCACCCTTTGTCTAGAATTTCTATGAAATTTTACTTTTGGGTTGTCATATGTCTTTCTTGAGAATGCTATCTGGTGTAAATCCTGCATGAATGTTTTAAATTTTACTTGTGCAAATACGATTATCATATCATGAATCTCTGATATAACCATGAAAATGGTACATACCTCTTATCAAATATCTCTTGGAGAGGGCAGAAATCAAGCTCCCAAGATAGTGCTATGAATAGTTCATAAGAATCCTGCAAAGCTACTGGAAGATGAGAGAACATACGTGAACCATCAGACCAATAAAGCTGCAAATTGTCAGACATTTGGGTGAGGTCTCCCTAGAGCAGTGGTTCTCAACCTTCCTAATGCCACGACCCTTTAATACAGTTCCTCATGTTGTGGTGACACCCAATTTCATTGTTACAAATTGGACATAATTAAAGCATAGTGATTAATCACAAAAACAATATGTAATTATATATGTGTTTTCTGATGGTTTTAGGCGACCCCTGTGAAAGGGTCGTTCGACCCCCGAAGGGGTCATGACCCACAGGTTGAGAACCACTGCCCTAGACCATCCAGCCATAGAGAAGCCAGCAGAGACAAAAAGAACTACCCAGACAATGAAGAAAATTGTGAAAATAATAAATGTTTACTCCTTTAGGCCACTAAGTACTTTCAGAATTGTTTATTATGCAACAAAAGCTAAGTGTGAGATAGTGGGATCAAATAGGAGTTTGGGAGTGTTAATTTTTTTGGTGGTATTGAAATTTCATTTTGCTTAATTTTCCAACAGGCTTGAGGGCCAATGAATAGAAATTACTCTGGAAGACATGTCTATGTTCCAGGAAAGAGAATTATAATAACCAAAGAAATAGTGTTTCTATAAGAAATTTCAATGTGAGAGGAACTAGTGTAATAAAAGGAAAGAGGAAGAAATTGTTCTGTTAGGATTTGGTGTTGGGAAACCAAGGTTAGGATTGTTCGTTAGTTTTTCATTTTCTAGTGAAGTAGAATGTAAGGTCATCCACTGAGCCTGAATGAGTGACTCAGTGTTTTGAGAAGAGTAGAGAAACATTTAAATATGGCTGTGGAAATGAGGGCAGAGCTGACCAGAAAGATATATTAGAAATGACAGGATAATGAGAACCATTTTGGAAATTTGTAGGGCAATATTGTAAACATGGGTGGGAGTTGAGGCTGAATTTTCCCCAAAAGGGAAATGCAGGTAAATGGAAGGCAGTCAGGTCTATGGCCTGCATTAATAAAAAACATTTTGAATTATTTCTATTCTATAAAAGATCATGATCTGAGTTTTACATTCTGTCTCATTTTTCTGAACTTTGCATCTAGCATAATGTTTTCATAAGCCATGAAAAATATTAATAATTATTTTATACATCTTTGTAATCATACACAGTTGGACTATATAGAGTAATCCAAAGAACATGCACAACTAATATAATGATTAATACGTTGATGTAAGAAATGTCCAAACCTGTAAAAAAAATGACAGTATTCTTTGGAAATGTAAAACAATAGTATAGCTGTAAATGCTTTAATTTTGTGATTCTTATTGAATAAATGAGAATAAATGCAATGTATTAGTCATTAATAAAATGTATACTATGCCTTATACTCTCAGAAGATGTAATACATATCTTTGAGTTTTAAGATTCACTCTCACGTTGCCATGGATAAAAAGCCTGTTAATACACTGTTCTCTTATTTAGTACTCCTAGAATCAAAGCCCCAAAGAATTTATTTTTCATTTTTATCAATGATCATTTATCTACATCTAGATAGAACAAAAAATTAATAATCCTGTCAAAATTCTAAATTTTCAGTGATTTCTCCCTAAAGCTTTGATGTGGGCTCTTTGTGGGAATTTGTGGTGCTTCTGATTGATCTTGGGTTTGGATTAATATGAGAAAGATGGACAGTCTATATAATAAAAGCCTAAGCAACTGTCACATCTGAAACAACCAAACGGACTACCGAACAGGCTGAGTGGGCAAACAGGCTGTCAGGGGGGTTAGTGAGGGACAACCAAAGGACTGAACACCAGACTGTGTGGGGCAACCAGGCTGGTAGGCGAGGGCAGTTGGGGGCCATGAGGCCAGCCAGGGAGGCCTGTTCAGGGTGATGAGGTTGGCCAGGGAGGGCCGTTGGGGTCCATGAGGCCAGCTGGGGAGGGCAGTGGGGGCCATCAGGCTGGCAGGGGAGGGCTGTTTGGGGTCATTAGGCTGGCAAGGGGAGCAGTTGGGGGCAAGCAGGACTGCAGGCAGAGGGGTTAGGGGCAATAAGGCAGGCAGGCAGGTGAGCGGTTAGGAGCCAGTGGTCCCAGATTGTGAGAGGGATGTCTCACTGCCCAAACCCTGTGGGATCGGGCCTAAACTGGCAGTCAGACATCCACCGAGGGGTCCCAGATTGGAGAGGGTGCAGGCTGGGCTGAGGGCCACCCCCCCTCGCCCCCCGCCGTGCACAAATGTCGTGCACTGGGCCACTAGTTATGAATAATAATAACAATGGAAACTATGGCTTAAGAAACTAGATATTCTATATACCACTATTTATACATACACATAAACACACCACATGCATAAACACATATTCTTTAATTCTCACAACTTAACACTGTTTTACACATAAATATATGGAGGAACAGAGAGGGTTAGTAACTAGTCTATGAATAGTCAGTGAGAAAAATTAAAACGTTACATGAACATTAAATATATAATACAGAAGCTCTTTTAGCATGGAACATTTGTGGAAGTGGGCTTGAATCTACCTAATAAAGTGTAACTAAAATGTAAAATAAACACAGAACCGGCCTTCTTACTTGAAACTTTTGGAATAAAATATTTATATTCAGGTTTCAGCTGAATTTAATGGTACCTCAAATTAGTTACACTACAATTCCCTGATGACTTTTATTCTCTGTTGTTATATTTCATTATCATTGATTTCAGAAGACTGATGGGTGTAGCAATGAAGAACAGTCTCATGTCTCTGGAAGCATCCTGCTTTGGGAGTTTCTGTTTAGGGAGAGGGCCACGGACATGCGCTAATGGCTTTGTCATTCTGCTCCACGCAGTTATCTGCTTTGCTGGTGAAAAGTGGCTCCACATCATTTAACCACTCCATCAGCAAAGAAATCCTTGTCCCGGATGTCCCAACACTAACCACTTTGCAGCAGTAAGGAAAAGTTGAGCAGGAGAAAGTACATGGTGTCTTTATACCATTATTATCTATGTTTTCTAATGGGATAAACTATGAGAGAAGAGCTCTTATATGTTAGTGCCTAGCAATCTCAGCTATGTTTGGTTCAGAAACTTTTATCCAGAACTTTGAGAAAAAGGTTAGGCAAGGTTTTACTGTTACTTTGAAATTTGGCGTGTAATCACTATCTATTTATTATGCATGATTCTGCTAATGAGCAGTCTCTCTACTAGCAAATGAGTAATTGCTTCTTCCTTTAACTTTTTTTTTGCTTTACAATTAAATATAAAATAACTGAGGAAGAGGCTATATAAACGGTATAAAATGTATCCAAAATAACTCAGCATAAACTAATCCTTAATTTATTCCCAGCCAAGCTGTCTCCAGTACCTGTCTATGTTCTGCTCAGTTGGATGACCTGACATCACCTGAGTATGTCTTGCACTATGTAGCCATAACATAGTTAACAATTGCCATTTCATGTGCTAAAATACCCATTTGTCAAAAATTTAGCCTTTCTCTAAGCCCCGGTAATAATTTGACTCGCATAAAATCATCTCCAATCATCATAAAAATACTGCTTCTAATTCCAATAGCATCATGTATACTTTTGAACCATATACCATGTAATATATTGAATTCGAAATGATTCTTTATTTGGTAATTTCTCCGAAGGCAGATCTTGGCACCTTCCTACCTGTCTCAGCCAAGGCTGCCTTAAGCCAGCACACATATATGCATGAACTAGCCCAAACTATATTAGTAGAGTCAACACAGGTCAGCTAATTTATAGACAAACCACCAGCTAATTTATAGACAAATGAGAAAAAAACAAATGATTATTGATTTAAGATGCAACATTATGTGATGACTTCATTTACAATACTAGCTAACTGCTCTGGCAGTTGATTGACTTTGTAAGCTGTATTCCTTCTAATGAGTCAAATTGGTATTACTTTAGCTGTCCTGAAAATTTCCATAGTATATCCTCATGCCTGTTTCTCTCCACATTCTGTTTTTTTGGCTTCAAGTTATTTCTATTAGAGACAAAGATTATCAGAGCTGAACCCTTGGTCTCTTTAATAACTACCTATCTCACTGGTCTTTCAACAAGTTTCTTCCAGGGACGCTAAACATCCTTTGTATGATAAATCTTGTACTAGCAATTTTCTGGTACTTCAGCTCCTCCTAGGACCCGTTAATCAAGTGATTTACAGATCTACCACCTATTTGAGTAGCTACTCTGGTCAGAAGCTTTTCTAAATACTGAGGTTTAAACATGATGAATAAGACATGATCCCTGTTCTGAGGTTTGGTGATGAATGTGGTATGGACTAGTCATATATTATAGTGATTAAGAGATGCTCTCTGATGCCATAGGATCCCAAGTTAAATCCCACGTCAGTCACTTACAAAGGGTATGTACTTGAGCAATTTATTCCTTTTTGTCACATGCCATCAAAGTTGATTGAATTAAATGTTAAGAATCTGAGAGATGAGAATAAAAATAGATGTCATTGAGGATTACTTTGAAACTTAAATTGAAATAGTGCATGTAAAGTACTTTGCATAATACTTGTCATTTATTGTTCAACAAATGCTAGCTATTATTATAAATAATTAATTGTATTTCAATGTGACAAATGATGTATTAGAGGTGTGCAAAAATATTATGAGAACACAGGATAAATTATTCTCCTTAGAAGGTTCAGGTAAAGCTACAGAGAAGAGATGAAATTTGATCTGGGACTTAGAAAATGAGGAGAAAGTTTAGAAAAAAGTCAGGAAAGGCCATTCCAGGTAAAGATCCTAGACTAACTTAAGCAGAAAAATGCTCTTGTGTGTGAGGAATAGTGTTCTGGTGTTGGTAGACCACAAGATGTTTGCACTGATGAAGGGGTAGTGATCAGTTTTACTACTTTGAAAGTTGTAGGGTAGAAAAATAAATCATTAGAATTACTGCCTAATGAACACTTACTGTGGGCCAAGGGCTATATTAAGCTCTTTGGCTCAAAAATCTCAATAACATTGTGGCATTGTAGTAAATAGCATTATCATCCCACTTGTTTGATAAGAGATTGGTAAAATAAAAACAATTCAGTATCTGCCCACAGTCACTGTGTTGCCAAACACAATTATTATAGATCTATGGTAAATTTGACTACTGTGACTTACATACAAGATTTAAACTCAGGTAGCATGACTCAGAGACCACATAGCCTCCTGGACCACAAATACTTAGGTAAGGATACTCGATTCTAATAATTAAAAAGTCAAAATCCACTGTCTGCATAATTTCAGCCACGAATGCGCATGTACGAATACAAGTACATTGAAATACAATTAATTATTTATAATACTAGCTAACATTTGTTGAACAATAGATGACAAGTATTATGCAAAGTACTTTACATGCACTATTTCAATTTAAGTTTCAAAGTAATCCTCAATGACATCTATTTTTATTCTCATTTCTCAGATTCTTACATTTAATTCAATCAACTTTGCTATTGTTGAAAAATAAAGCTGAATGAAGACCCTCAAAGACAGCCCTTATCTGCATATTAAGTATCTGGGCAGTGCTTTTATAAGTGGGTGTTAAGAAGACCTCAGTATCCCATTTCAGTATTGTTGACTTCCTGTAGAATGCCTTGCAAGAAGTGTCATCTCATCCTATTATTCAATGGGAGACCATAAATGCAGACTATATAATTCAGACATGGTACCAAACATAAATCTGTGGCCAAAAAATGCTTGAGTTAACAAATAATTACACCCCAGAACCGCCTGTGTTCAAATTATAGCTCTTCACCCCACCCATGTGGTTCAGAGGTTGAGTGTGAACCCATGCACCACAGTCACCCATTCCATTCCAGGTCAGGGCACATGCCTGAATTGAAGGCTTATCCTCAGTGAGAAATGTGCAGGAGGCAGCCAATCAATGTTGTCTTTCATTGATGTTTTTTATCTCTCCCTTTCTCTCTCTAAAAAAAAAAAAAGTTTTAAAAATTATAGTTCTTCTACATGCTAGCTTTGTTCTAAATGTTCTTGTGTTTCTTCATATGAAGAATGGAGATATTACCTTCCTCATAAGAAAACATAAAATAATATAAATGTAGAGTGGCTAGTGCAGAGCATGGCAAGTGGTAAATACCTAATAAATGTTAACCATATTTAATATTATTTCTATTATTTCTAAAACCAGTCTATATAGACATAAATTATATCAAGTAATGCAAATAAATGGCACTCTTAGAGTGTATAAAATAATTCTTTAAGTTACTTTTAAAATTAAGACATATGAAACCAATAAAGGTTTATTATAAGATGTGTGCTTTCAATAAATATTTCCTGTCTGATAGGAATATATAAATAGTTTTTCCCTATACCTGTTATTAAGCTGAATAAGAGCATTAAAAAAATCTCCCTTTACATTTTTAGGTTTTTCCTTCTATAAGTTGGAAACATGATATTTTAATCTTAACTTGGCACAGCCCATTATTGGGTAGTAAATAGGCAACATGATTTATTAGGACACGTTATTCATTTTTTGGGTAACATGCACATTATTAGATTTTTAGGATGATTGCAAGATGTTCCATTTTTTTACATTCAATTTAAATAGTTCTTTGAATTTCAGAAGAAAAAAAAAAGAATTGAATTTTTCTACTTAAAGGGACAGCTTCACCCTTCCTTCACCAAGACAGAATTGGCATCATGTAATCAATTTTTACTCTGTTAGTGTCTTACCAAAATCAATGTGAAATAGTGTAACTAAAAAAGCTCTTATCTGATACTTTCTTTGTAAGGATTTCTATTATCTTTCAAAAAATTTCATTGATTTTTTTTACTTCTTATAAAAAGTAAATTTGATAGCTAAATCTGTTTATTAAAATTCTATAATTTTTCTAACAATATAACACTTATTTAAATATATGCATTGAATTCTGTATGTTGATTTTTAAACAAAAATTTGCATTTGAATAATATGGTAGTATCATTATTAGGACATATTGCATCAAAAATATGCTTTATAAATAAAATCAGCTTCTCAATGTTTGGGGAGAAACTTAAAATCCAATTATCGCACTCAGTGAGTAGAATGACACTCAAACAATTTCATAAAAATTACATTCTCTTGTTTTAATTTATCAAAAAATATTTTAATTTTTTATCTTAAATAGCATAGAACGTGATTTCCATCAAAGCAAAAAAAGGGGGAGAGTGGTAAGAATACGGCATTGTATGGCATACACGCTTTAGAGAAAAGGACATTGCTTAAAGCCCAGTCATCTTAAATTTCATCAAATATTGGGAAAAGTGAATATCTAAATTCTGGCAAATAATGTCCACTGGGGTCCTGGACCTACATTTGGAGGACTAGGGCAGATGTTGTTGAACTATAATGAATAATGCAAAAGGAATCAAGTGCCATGGATTTTCTCACTGGAACTTACTTCAAGTTGAATAGTGTATAAGCAAACATAGACTTGCTGCCTATTGAGATTTTTCTGTTTGTAGACTACCTTCAAATAGATTTCTGACATCAAGAGCAAGAAATATTTTGGTCCCGGTATTTCAGTGTGCTCTTTTTTCTCTCCCTTTTTATATTAATACCAAATTATAGTTAGCATTACTATGATTTAGCATAGTTATTCGCATAGCCATGATTAGCATATATATATGATTGCTGGTCAGTGCATAATAGACCAAATGCAGTGAGACACAAAGCTTATTTAAGGCTTATTTACCCTATCATCTGCAGTATACAATCTCAAAATATGAGGCAGGGACATGAGGTAAATTATCATGATGCATTAAAGCAGAAGTCACACAATGTGATGCTACAATATAATGAAAAAAAGAAGTAATTGCTGAATTTATTAAAGGAAACCCAGAAATCCACAGTTTGAAGTTTCTTTTAGCAGTATGTACATACAGGAATGGATATTGATATACATTAAACTCACACTTAAATTAAATATTACTTTTATTGATAATGATTTTTTATGTAAGTTGATTGAGAGAAAATAGAAACCCTAGAATTTGAAAGTTATGCTCTGGTTAGTCGTTGCTAACAAAGAATAGTATACATTTAGGTGATAATTTGGATACTTTATACATAAAAAAAATGTTTCTGCAGAAATATATTTGAAAAAAGGCAACCTTCCTTTTTAATTTTACTAAATACTGTTGATTAGTTATTTAATTACTGACTTCATTCTGCATTTAAGACTAAACCAGGGTTAAAATGAAAAAGAGGTGGTAATAAAGTGTGTGAGAATTATTAGTGTGGCAGTCACCTATTAAACCCTCACATGGGCCTCACAGAGTAAGCGCTATGATGTTTGTATTATACAGATAGAGCTACTGAGGTACATGGAGAGTAAGAAAAGTACCAATGTTTCATAGTAAGGATTTAAGCTTGTGTGATCTGGCTCCAAAGTTCATGCTCTTAACCATTCCTCTTTACTGCCTTATTATCACACTTGAATTCCACCACTTTTCTCACAGGTAGCATTCAACAGTGATGCAGCACATAGAAAACAGAAGGGGAAAGCTTCATATAGACAAGTTTGAAAGCAACATGGAAGAGGAAATTAGATCTATGCAAGTGGTAGTAATTTTCCAGGATTTTTGCAAAATTTAGAAGATGGGTTTCTGAACTCATAGTAACCATTAAATTAGATGTTTGAATATTCTGCCACTTTCTGTATTCTTTGCATGTGGTTGTTTTAATTTTTCTTCCAATATCTTGAAGAGTTTACAGATCTGTGAACCACTTTTAGCATGAAGAGAAAATTTAGTAAGTCTGGTAGATTTAATTTACTAGATAATTTAAAAACTCAATGAATTTTCAAACTAGTGGAAGAAATAAAATTCATTTTGAGAAAATGGTGATTGAATACATATATATATATATATATATATATATATATATATATATATGTTAGCAGAAAAGTGCTTTAATGTAAGTGGTTCATTAGCCTGATTATTTATTGGGCATTTATTGGAGAAAAGAGGAGAAATTAATTAGAAATTACATTTTTGCTATTCATTCACTTGTTCATTTATGATATATATTTTTAAATATATTTTTTATTGATTTCAGAGAGAAAGGGAGAGGGAGTGATAGAAATATCAATGATGAGAGAGAATCATTGATTGGCTGCCGCCTGCACACCCCCTACTGGGGTGGAGCCCACAACCTTGGCATGTGCCCTTGACTGGAATCAAACCTGGGACCCTTCAGTCCACAGGCCAATGCTTTATCCACTGAGCCAAACGGGCTAGGGCTATGATGTATTTTTAAAGCTTCCTCATTGCACTCAGGCATTGGGCTCTGCATTTAGGATATAAAGAACATAGTCCCCTTATCAAATTACTAATAATCTATCATATAAGAAACCATTAAAATGGCACAGTAAAGAGATAATAAAGGCCTAATGCAGGAAGATAGATTAAAGGAAGTTCAGATGTGAAAAGGTTAGTGAAGAAATAGTAGGCTTTGAGAACTGAATGGGAAAAAGAAGGAGGAAAATAAAATCAACTAAAAAGGAATTCGAAAGAAAATACATTATAACACTATTTAAACATTTTATGACAAATTAATAAATAGATATATCACCAACATGGAAAATTACATCTATAAGGGAAAAAATTGCATTATACTTATGAAATTCTAGAATAGCTCAAATTAAATCAGGTCAAAACAGTTATTCTTGTAACCAATCTTCTATTATGTATGCATTTCTTTCCTTAAGAAACTCAAAGTACTCTTATCCTCCACACACTCATTACAGATAAAAATGAAGAAATAATTGAGTTAAATAGACAATACAAAGTCTCTAATAGTCTTGATCCTTATTCTTGAATACCTTTCGTCCACTCCTCCATTACGTAAACATAAAATCTAAAAAATTAGGACTTTTTTTAGAGCAGTTTAAGATTCAAAGAAAAATTGGGGGGAAGGTACAGAGATTTCCCATACAGAACTGCCCATATATATGCATAGCCTTTCCCATTATCAACAGGTGCCCCCAAACATGCATTTGTTATAATTGAGGAAGCTGCAAACACATCATAATCACCCAAAGCCCATAATTTACATTAGGATTTACTATTGGTGGTGTACATTTTATGGGATTGAACAAATGCATAATGACATATATCTACCAATATAGTATACAGAATAGTTTCACTCCCTTAAAAATCCCATGCCCTGTTTATTAATCTCTCTCTAACCCCAAAACCCTGGCAATGACTGATCTTTTTTCTTTTTTCATAGTTTTGCCTTTCCAGAATGTCATATAAGTGGAATCAAACAGCATATAGACTTTACAGATTGGCTTCTTTTATTTAGTAATATGCATTTAAGGTTTCTCCTTGGCTTTTCATGGCTTGACAACTCATTTCTTTTTAGTTCTGAGTACTATTTCATGATTTGATGTACCACGGTTTATTTATCCATTTACCTACTAAAGGAGATCTCTGTTTCTCCCAAATTTTGGCAAATACAAATAATGCTGCTATTTGTAGCTGTTTTCATATACACGGTCTTTATTTGGACATGATTTTGACCCCTTTAGCTAAATACCAAGGAGGGTGATTGCTGGATCGTATGGTAAGAGTACTTCAGTTTTGTGAAAAACTGCCAAACTATGTTTCCAAGTGTGTGTAGCATTGGTGAATTTTCACTAGCAACGAAGGTGGGTTTCTGTTGCTCTACATCTTTACTGTCATTTGGTGGTGTCAGCGTTCTGGATTTTGGCCATTCTAATAGGTGTATAGTGGTATCTAGTTTTAATTTGCACTCTCCTGATGACATGTGATGCGGAACTTCTTTTCATGTGCTTATTTGTCATATGTATATCTTCTTTATGAGGCATCTGTTAGATTACGCTGTGGATAACTGGTTCCCCTTAAGATCAGGCCGTCTTAAGAAGCAAGTGTGTTGGTGTATTTCAAACAGGTTCCTTTGCCCCTCCCGCTGCTGGAAGCACCAGGGAATTTTTCTCCAGTATTTATATATATAAAACCCTAATATGCAAATAGACTGAACAGCAGAACAACCAAACAACCACTCTCTATCATGTGCACTGACCACCAGGGGGTGGGCATGGACCATGGTGGGTGTCGGCAGTAGGCCACAGAGCATGGAACATGGCAGGTGTCAGCCGCAGTGGAATGATGGAACAGGTGAGCGGGGGTGCCAGACCAAGGCAGGGTGCTGGTCGCTGTCATCTGGGCAAGCCTCTGATGGTTACTGAAAATTCTTTGCTCCCGTGCACCACGGTCCCACCCGGCTCTTGTACCTGCAGACAGTGCTGGCCCTGCTCACACCCCCTGCCAGTGCCAGCTCTGCTTGCACCTGCTGCCAGCACCCGGCAGGCACCAGTCCGATCGCTTGGCGCCATCAGCGGGTGCAAGCGGTGGCAGGCGGCCCTGATTGCCCCTGTGGGTTACTCTACCTGCCCCTGCTCCTGAGGAGCAATCGTGGCAGCAGCTGCCACTTGCACCCGCTGATGGGCTTTGGCGCCAATTGCTCCATGCCATCAGCGGGTGCAAGCAGGGTTGGCACCGTCAGTGTGTGGGAGCGAGTTTGCCAGCAGAGAAGGGACTGGGGGCTGCGGTGTGAGGGGTCGGGCAGGGGTGCGATGATGGGCTGAGACCCGCCCCTGTGCCCACTGCAGCCTCATGGCCCACAGTTCCTTTCAAGGTGCATGAATTTGTGCACTGGGCCTCTAGTTTACTGTGGAAACCTAATTTAGTTCCTGGGGGCATATGTCACAATACTGTGGGGATCCCTCTATGGCTGGGTCCCCTTGGAGTTTTTAACTCTCAGTATTGTCTACATTTAAACTCTAGCAATTTGTCAATTACAGTTTATATTTTTTATACTCCATCACTGGTTTCTGTGTCAATTTCTGCCTGTGTTTCTCTACTGCAGTAGGATGTGACACCCTGTATTTGCCTACCTCTCAATCTTGAGAGCAGTGATTTGTTCCATATTTTCCCTTCTGTTAGACATCCAAGGTAGTTGTTTGTTTTTCAGTCTGTTCAGTTTTGTACTTATTGTTAATTTGGAGTGGTTACTTCAAAATTCCTTACATGCAAAAACAAACAGATATATAATAATTCACATGGATTTAAATTATTTGGCAATTCTCACTTCATTTAGTATTTTATCTTATGTCAGGCTGACCTCTGAAATTCTAGATAAATAAATTATTATAGAGCCAGAGAAAAAATAATTTATCTTATTCCCAGTAGGTGTATTATATTGATATTGTCTTTTGTAATTTTTTTCTGTTTATTTTTTATATATAAAGCAATTAAACTTTAAAGGACATAGAGAAATAGGTAAGGGACAAATGAAATCAAGCACAGAAACTACATTTTCTATGAGATGACAAAGTTTTGGAATTTTTTTTATCTTTTTCTTTTATTAACTGACATAAGAGTTTGGGAGGAAAGTACTTTTAGTACTTAGTAATAAGAAAGATAAATAAAGCTTATATTATTTTTGTGGTTGAACATACTGTTCTATGATAATTATTAGTTGATAAAAATATTATATACTAGTAAGATAAATATATAATACATGTAATTGACTAAAATATTTTTATACCATCAACATAAATGCTCATTAACTGATTATTAAAATGCTTATTAAGATTTACCAAGAGGAGATTCTAAAAAAGTATATTTACTGCCATAGTAGTCATATACTTTTAAAATAAGCTATTTTTTATTAAATTTCAGGAAAAAAATGCTTATATATTCAATGTATTATAAACAAGTTCTTTAAAAAATATTTAAATTACAAAACCACCAAAATATTCTTTCTTTTAAAAAAATCCATTCTCATATACTAATCTATTTTCAGAAGAATACTGGGACACTGTTAATCGTAAGTCAGATCTTTAATTATAAGAATAATAATCTTCAAACATTATGCATCATATTTCACAATTACATGCTTACTAAATCTAGGAAGTTTACCTATTTTTCTTATAAATAACTCTGTATTACAAAATAAAAGGATGATGTCTGAAAAAATAATTTTCTTGTTTCCATATATACCAGCAACTTTAAAGTGCAATTACATTCTATTACTTTTAAACTTTTGATATATTTTAATGTTTGAGCTTATTGCCCTTTTTCTATTTTTAAAAGTATTCTAATTCTGTTCACATTTGCATAATATTTGTAGCAATATACACTAGTAACATCTGTAATTATTATATACTAGAGGCCCACTGTCTGGCCTGCACCCTCTCCAATCCAGGACTGCTGGCTCCTAACTGCTCACCTGCCAGCCTTCCTGATCACACCTAACCACTTTGCCTGCTGGCCTGATCATCCCTAACCCCTCTGCCTGCCTGTCTGATCTCCCCTAACTCCTCTGCATGCCTGCCTGATCGCCCCTAACTGTCCTCCCCTGCCGGTTTATACATACATATGTTTTAAATTAATCTCCTGGATGGTATTTATCATTAATACTATGTGGAAAGTTAACTTATTTTGTGAGAAAAAAAAAAATTGCCCTAATATGAGGATCCATTTCTTTTCCAAAAATGGTTCTCAGAAATGAACACTTTACCATCTTTTTGAGAATTTACCTAGACTCTCAAATTATGAGGAATTCTTTTAATTGTTTATTTTAAACTATATAATACTGAGAAAACAGGATACTCTCTTAGATTCTTTAGGATAGTAGGGTGAATCATTTATAAAGGAACAACAGATAACTAATCTAATAAATATTCTTTTAAAAAATTGATTGTTAGAGAAGAAGGGAAAGGGGGAGAGAGAGAGAGACACATTGATCAGTTGCCTCCTGCACACACACCCCAAACAGGAATTGAACCAGCTACCTTTTGGCACAGGACAAGGGCACTAATAAATATTCTTGGATTATTACTTCACAAATGTTGATTGTCTTTTAAACTTACTTTTTAATGATGATTTTAAAATGTTCATAAAGTACTTACATAGGCCTTCACAAGAAGACAAGAAGACACCTCCACTATAAGTAAATGAAATGCCTGCCTTAATATTACTCAAGTTGTGGCTTTGGGTTTAACTTCCATAGAAAAAAACATACATCTATTAAAATGTTACTGTTCTTCCAAAAACTAAGACATAAATGAAAATATTGTATTCTATAAAGCAAAACTATTAGTCAGGAGGCTGCCAAAATGCAAGAAGATACTGTATAAAATAGTTCATAATGTATCGGCCATCTATAGGTTTAACACACCTCTATCAAAATTCTCACATCACTTTTAAAAAAATAATGAAAAATCCAGTTCCCAAATACATATGGAATGGCAAAGGGACCTGACTAGCTAAAAAAACTCTTCAAAGAGAATGACATTAGAGGATTCACAATTCATAATTTTAAAACTTACTACAAAACTACATACTTTAAAAATTAAGGTACTGGCATAACAATAGATACATAATCCAATTGCATATAATAGGAAGCCCAAAAATAAGCAGTCAGATAATGTTTGATTTTTGACAAGAGTGTCAAGACCATTCATTGGTGAAGATCAGTCTTTTTTTAAAAAAAATAATGCTGGGAAAATGAATCTACATGAAAGAAAGGAGAAAGAAAGAAGAAAGAAGAAAAGAAAGAAAGAAAGAAAGAAAGAAAGAGAGAGAGAGAGAGAGAGAGAGAGAGAGAGAGAGAGAAAGAAAGAAAGAAAGAAAGAAAGAAAGAAAGAAAGAAAGAAAGAAAACAAAGTCGTACCTTACCTATACCATATATAACAATTAAGTGAAAATTAATTAATCGAAAACCTAAACTTAAGACCTAAAACAACAAAACCCTTAGAAGAAAACATTAGATAAAATATTAGGTTGTTTAAATTTAAAAAAACAACAACAACACATTTATCCATCAAAGAATACTATGAAGAAAGCAAAAAGGCAATTTAATGAATGAAAGAAAATATTTTGAAATTCAATGTGGGATTAATATCTAGAATTTATAAAGAACACTTAAAACTCAACAACAATAGACAAACAACCCACATGAAAAAGATAAAAGGCCTTGAAGAGATATTTCTTCAAAGAAACTATACAAATGACCAATATGACCATAAAAAGATGTTCAATATCAGTAGGTATTAGAAAAATGTAAAATAAAGCCATTTTCTTGGATGAGATACCACAATGAGATACCACTTTGCATTTACTAGGATGGCTACATAATTAAATAAATAAATAAATAAATAAATAAATAAATAAATAACCTTAGAAAATAGCAAGTGTTGGAGAGGATATGGAGAAACTGGATAAGGTGAAATTATCCAGCAGTTTATAACAAGATTAAACAAAGACATACCATATGACCCAGCAATTCTAATCCTATGTGCATATCCAAAATAAATTCATTTAAAATAGGGACCTGAACAAGAGTCTATCACAAGCCACATTTAATGTGCTGTCCATCACTGAGGTCTCATCTGAAGGATCTACTGAGGATAAATCTGCTTTCATGCTCACGTACATGGTTGTTGGCTAGTTCAGCTACTTGCAGGTTGTTGGATTAAAGAGTTTAGTTTCTCCTCATTCACCAGTGGCCCACTCTCAGGTCCTTACCACATGCACTTTTTCAACATAGTAGATTGCTTCATCAAAGCCCGAAATAATGGAGAGTGTGCTAAAAGAACATAAGTCACAATCACTTGTAACCTTACCACAGGAGTGACATTAAATCATCTTTCTCATATTATATTGGTTAAAATTAAGTGACAAAGTTCAGCCTACAGTAAGAGGGCAATGATTACATAAGCATAACATCCCAGGAGACAGGGGATATCTTGGAAGTTGGCTTCCTACAATAGAATTTTATCAAATGATACCACAACATCTAATTGAAAATTATTATTATTATTACTAGAGGCCCGGTGCACGACATCTATGCCCTGGGAGGGGGGGGACCCCTCAGCCTGGCCTGTGCCCTCTCACAGTCCGGGACCCTGTGGGGGATGTCCGCCTCGGGGTCCTTAGCGCTGCCATGAAGGCGGGAGAGGCTCCTGCCACCGCCGCTGTGCTCACCTACCATGAGCCAAGCTTCTGGCTGAGCGGCGCTCCCCATGTGGCAGTGCACTGACCAGGGGGCAGCTCCTGCATTGAGCGTCTGCCCCCTGGTGGTCAGTGCACATCATAACATAGCCCCTGGTGGTCAGTGCACATCATAGCAACGGTCATTCCTCCGTTTGGTAGATTTGCATATTAGCCTTTTATTATATAAGATTAGATGCCCGGTGCACGAAATTCATGCATGGGGCGGGGATTCCCTCAGCCCAGCCTGCACCCACTCCAATCAGGGACGCCTTGGGGGATGTCTGACCGCCGGTTAAGGACCAATCCCATCAGGCCTAAACCGGCAGTTGGACACCCCTCTCACAATCTGGGACTGCTGCCTCCTAACCACTCACCTGCTTGCCTGATTGCCCCTAACCCCTTGCCTGCCTGCCTGCCTGATACCCCCTAATCTCTCTGCCTGCCTGCTAATAACCCCTAACTGCCTCTGCCTGCCTGATCGCCCCTAACTGCCCTCCCCTGCTGGCTTGATCTCACTCCCAACTGCCTTCCCCTGCAGGCCTGATCTCACCCCCCAACTGCCCTCCTCTGCCAGCCAATTTGGTTCTGATTGGTCAGTTTCTATGCCAGTTCGCATCAAAAGATCCACCTCCTAGGCAGCCATTGGCTCCTTACATTCACCCAGATTTTGTTCTGATTGGTCAGTTTCTATGCCAGTCAGCATCTCTGGGACTATCAACGGGGCCTGATCAGAAAGGCGGGGCTGATCAGCACCCCTGGTGGAGGCCTGGAGAGAAATGGAGGCACAGCTGTTGGCCAGGCTAGGAGAAAAAGAGAGGCAAGTTCTGATCAACGGCTGCCACAGAGGCTATGGATCAAACCCTTCCTCTCTCTCTGCAGGCCTCTTTCTGGGCCTGATCTGCAGCCCCCTAGGCCAGTGGTTCTCAACCTTCTGGCCCTTAAATATACTTCCTCATGTTGTGACCCAACCATAAAATTATTTTCATTGCTACTTCATAACTGTAATGTTGCTACTGTTATGAATCGTAATGTAAATATCTAATATGCAGGATGGTCTTAGGTGACCCCTGTGAAAGGGTCATTCAACCGCCAAAGTTGTCATGACCCACAGGTTGAGAACCGCTGCCCTAGGCAGTTAGTGCTTGTCACACTCTGGCATTGGCCCCAGTCAGTGCTGGTGGAGTCTTCTGTCATAATCGGTGGTTATGACCCTGGCTCTTTATTATATAGATTATTATTTTATTGTTTAAAGTATTACATGTCTCCTTTTTTCTCCATTGACCCCTCCCCGGCCATTCCACCCCCCAGAACAAGCCCCCACTGCCCCAGTGTTCATGACCATTGGTTACGCTGATATGCATGCATACAAGTCCTTCGGTTAATCTTTTACCCTCTCCACACCCCCCTTCCTGCCCCCTCGCCACCTTTCCTCTGCGGTTGGACAGTCTGTTTGGTGTTTCTCTATCTCTGGATTTATTTTTGTTCATCAGTTTATGTTGTTCCTTATATTCCACAAATGAGTGAGATATGTGATATTTATCTTTCTCTGACTGCCTTATTTTGCTTAGCATAATTCTCTCCAGGTCCATCCATGCTGTTGCAAATGGTATAAGTTCCTTCTTTTTTATAGCAGCATAGTATTCCATTGTATAGATAGACCACTGTTTTTTAATCCACTCATCTGCTGATGGGCACTTATGCTGTTTCCAAATCTTAGCTATTGTAAATTATGCTGCTATGAACATAGGGGTGCATATGTCCTTTCTGATTGGTGTTTCTGGTTTCTTGGGATATACTCCTAGAAGTGGGATTACTGGGTCAAATGGAAGTTCCATTTTTAGTTTTTTGAGGAAACTCCATACTATTTTCCATAGTGGCTGCACCAGTCTGCATGCCCACCAGCAGTGCACAAGGGTTCCTTTTTCACTGCATCCGGCACTTGTCAATTGTTGATTTGTTGATGATAGCCATTCTAGCAGGTGCAAGATGGTACCACATTGTCGTGTTGATTTCCATCTCATGGATGATTAGTGACTTTGAGCATGTTTTCATGTATCTCTTGTCCTTCTGTATGTCCTCTTTCAAAAAGTGTCTATTTAGGTCTTTTGCCCATATTTTATTGCATTCTCTGTCTTCCTTTTGTTAAGTTATATGAGTTCCCTGTAAATTTTGGAGATTAAACCCTTATCTGAGAGAGCATTGTCAGTTAGGTTCTCCCATGCAGTGGTCTTTCTTGTTGTTTTGTTGATGGTTTCTTTTGCTGTGCAGAAGCTTTTTATTTTGATGTAATCCCATTTGTTTATTTTCTCCTTAGTTTCCATTGCCCTAGGAGTTGTATGGGCAAAGATATTGCTGCAACAAATATCTGCTTTTTGGCTGCCTATGGCTTCTTCTAGGATTTTTATGGTTTCCCGTCTTATGTTTAAGTCCTTTATCCATTTGAGTTTATTTTTGTGTATGGTGTAAGTTGGTGGTCTGGTTTCATTTTTTTTTTTTTGCATGTATTTGTCCAATTTTCCCAAAACCATTTATTGAAGAGACTGTCTTGACTCCATGGTATGCTCTTGCCTCCTTTGTCAAATATTAATTGAGCGTAATGGCTTGTGTTGATTTCTGGGTTCTCTATTCTATTCCATTAATCTATATGTCTGTTCTTGTACCAGTGCCAGGCAGTTTTGAGGACAGTGGCTTTCTAATACAGATTGATATCTGGTATTGTGATCCCTTCAGCTTTGTTCTTCTTTCTCAGGATTGCTGTGGCTATTCAGGGTCTTTTTTTTTTTTTATCCCATATGAATTTTTGGAGCGTTTGTTCTAGGTCTATGAAATATGCCATTGGTAATTTAATGGGGATTGCATTGAGTCTATAAATTGCTTTGGGTAGTATGGGCATTTTATGATTTTGATTCTACCAATTCATGAGTACGGTGTATTCTTCCATTTGTTTATGTCTTTCTCTATATCTTTTTTCAACATCCTGTAGTTTTCTGAGTATAGGTCTTTTACCTCCTAAGTTAAGTTTAGTCCAATGTATCTTACTTTTTTTGTTACAATGGTAAATGGAATATTTTTATCAGTTTCTCTTTCTGTGAGTTCATTATTGTTTAAAATTATTAATCTAATATTATGGTATCACCATATAATACCACACCAAATGTTTCTGAATATTTGGCAATGTGTAGCCAAAGATTCAAGTGATAGACTTCAATATTTACCTTTATTCTCTATTTTTCATGTATCACAAAACACAGCCACAAAGATAAATACACTTAGCTTGATACTTCCATCATTCTTTTTGAAATATGAGAGCATTTTGCATGTCAACTTAGATAAATGACATTTTCTGAAAGATGTTCAAACTATCTGGCCTTCTGAGAATCTGATTGCTTTATTATTGAACATCAATACTTTCTTCCATCAATTTCACATGCCATTAACTGTGACTGTAAATCTGTGCTAGACCCTTGTAGAAATGTAATTGATGCCCAATGGCATGTAGATTGTACCTTAAGTTGTTTATCAATACTAGTAAACTCAATTTTTTATTTGAATAATATATAAATATATAAGTGTATAAATGTATGTATATATAATTTGTGCATATTGACCCTAAATAGACTGATTCTCTCTTAAGAAAAATTTGATTAAATTCTCAACTGCTTTTTTTCTTAATGAAATAAAATATATTTCATCCTATTTGGTCTCCAAGCTCTGATTAAATTGAATAAAACAGACATGTCTTAACTGCCTACCAAGTGCCTGTACAGGCTCTAAAGTTTATTCCATGGGTGCAAAACCTTGTTTCATTTTATTTACTATGAAATTTGGGGCCATTTATTTAGTAGTAGCTCTTGGTCTCTGTTTCATCAGCTGAAAATTTGATTAATAATATTTCCTGATAGGTAGGTATAGCATGAGGATTAAATCACTTAATGCTTATAGAAGCATGCACTATATCTCCAGATAAATGCACCTATACTTAGAGATAGATATGTAGAAATGTAGATATGGTGGTCTGGAGGAATACTATTTGAAGCAAAAATAAAATATTGCAAGAAATGCATTTTTATTTTCTCTGTCTTAGCTTCTCATGCTTGGTGTGGGTTCGGGGTAGGGGTTTAGAAGCTCCCAGCAAGGTTGATGAAACACTTCATATTCATGTCAAATAAGATCTCTCTGAAAATGATAATTTCCTAGAGCTTCCAATAATAATCCTAGGTTTAGGTGTCATTAATTGATAACGGAGAAAGTAAAATGAAATAAGCGCTGCTGAGAGAGTCACTTAAAATAGAGACAGGAGGCTATAAGGAAGAGGAGCCCGTGCACATCTTATGCCTCAGTACCCAGTGCTGCTAGTAAGTTGTTAAACCTGTAACCTGTTGCTAAACTCAGCTCAAAAAGTCCTGGAGCCATAATATTCCCAGGACAACAACTGCTACATGGGCATACATGAACTCGATTTCCTTGCCTGTAGTTTTCGCCCCCCCTCGTTTTCATATTGGAACTAGCCAATCCTTGTTAACCTAGCTAGCAATTACATTTTGTAGTTTTTGCCTTTTTATAAATCTGCCTTGCTTTGTTCTCTCCAGAGCACAGTTTGGGTTGCTACCTGAAGCTAAATGTGATCAAATATATTCAAATAAATGCTTTTCATTCTTTATTACAGCCTAAACCAGTTTTTTGTATTAACATAACCATCCTGTGAACTGCAACAACTAAGTCTCTGACCACTTATTTGCAGATGACTTCAATGTTACTATTTTTGTAAGAGTTTTTACACAAAAAAGGCTGTTGTGGTAATAGATATCATGAGGCTATATAGTGATAATGGATATCCTGAAAGAATGTTCTAATACTCTGACATAAAACAGGTTGCACAGATGCTTTAGAGAATTTTGGCTTTGATTTGTTCGGTATTAATTGGCCACCATTCTCCTACTTATGGTAGGTATCCCCTAAACACCAAAATAATCATTTCTGTGCTTCCTATAAATATCAGCGCTGGGGAAAAGGATAACTGAACAATCAGGGCAGGGTAAAGGCAGAGAAGTATTTTATTATGGGCCACTTCAAAGATCAGTTTGTACTGCCCATAATGACACGTTTAAATGATCCTGCCTCACTGCTATTAGCAGTTGCACTCTTACATTATGCATGACATTTGACTATTCATAGAAAAGAAAATGCACTACATTCCATTAGTGGTTTCCTATGAGTGTAGGCCTACAAATTACAGGTGATGTTTAGGCTGATGTGGGGCTTTTTTGCATATTTATGATGCTCCCATCGCATTCATTATTAACATAAATGTAATGTGAGCTACTAAAGATCAATATGATTTCTATCAATTTCAGATTCTGTGTTTGTGATTAAAACTCTTATGCAAATATGATAGTGTATTTACAGGCTATATTTATGCACGGTCACAAAAGATCTTTGTACTCTGCCTTATAACTGTTATACCAATATTGTAAAAGATTACCCCAAAATAAGATAAAGTAAATGCTGTTATTTCTGATATCAGAAAATGTGGAATCTGCAGTGGTTGGCTATGCTCCTGATACAGAACCACTTGTAGACACTTTCTAGGAAAACCAACACATGATTTTCTACAAAAATAAAGATCTGTTTTAAAGGAAAGTATTTCCAAAAGAGAGGAATTTATAGGATGCCTATTTAAGCAGAGTTTCCTGGACTTTGAGAAGTATCTTCCCACTTATTGTATCTGAGTATAAACATTTTTGTGCCTCATCCTTCTACATAAAAGCTTAAAATCCTGGAATGGGTAAGAACAAAATATTTCTTACATTGTCATTGTGCCTGTCACAAATTAGATTTGGAACATTTTAGTTCACCAATCTCAACAATTTATAACTTTTCATAATGAAAATAAATTATTAAAGATTTTTCTTCTAGCTTTTGCAATATAGATATAATCAAACCATATATTCTAGATAAAATTTTTTAAATAAAAGAAAGTTTTTAAGGGAATTCCCCCCCAAAAAACAGGTTTGAAGGGACTGGAGAGCAGTCAGTACTAGAGAGGCCACGATTCAAGAAGAACAAAACTATCAAAGGGACGTGTATATTTGTAGTCATTTTTTTTCCTCTGGGATTTTGGCCATTAGACAGCAGCAACCTTGAGGGTTTATTCACTTTATGAATTTAAGGACTCAATCGAGTAAAAATGTTATTTCTTTTAAAATTGATCCGTGGATCCAATGTTATTTAAAATAAATTCCTAGAGTTTTATTTCCTGATGAAATTGACAAAATGAACCTAAAACTTATATGTAGCTGCAAAGTGCCAGGAATATACTTTTTTTTTACAGAAGAATGAATTTGAAGGACTTGCACTGCCTGTTATAGAGACTTATTTCCAGTTTACAATAATTAAAGTAGTGTCGCTGACACAAGAATCAAAGAGCAGAAGAATGGAACAGGATAAAGTCATACCTACTTATACAGATATAAATCTTCTTATATTGTCACTTCATTTATAACAATACATGCCACTCTGATTATGCTGGAACAACTGAATATTCATATGGGAAAAGCATGAACATTGACATCCATCGTATACCATACATAAAAAGTCAACTCCAATTGAATTGTAGGCCTAGATGGAAAAAGAAAATAATATTTTTAAGGAAAAATAATAGAAGAATATTTTCCTTGGTATAAATAAGAATTTCTTCAGGATAAAAATAAAACAACAAAAAGTCGTGAGGGGAAATACTGATAAATAGGATTTTATTAAAATTCAGAACATGAATTTATAAAAATGTCACAATCAAGAAAGTAAAAATGCAAGCCAGAGAATATAGTGAGACTACATATCTCAGACGAAAGATTCACATACATTAATATATAAATATTTTTACAGATCAATAAGAAAGTATAGACTATGTTATCGAGCGTGCCAACCCACACTGAAGGGACTCCTGTTGCTGGAAAAGCCTTTTACTTTGATAAAATGTCTGCCACAAAGCATCCAACACTCCTTCACATCGAATGCAGGCCATTGTCATTTTGATCTTTGCTTATGCATAAATTACAGAAAGAAAACAAAACTGAACCAAACACAGTAATGTTATCACTAAAGGGAATCAGATAGAATAAGCCTCAATTAGCCCATATAGAACGATAGAAACCTGCAGGAATTCCCAAAGTCTGATTTTAGCTGATAATTTTAATGCACTTCCTGATAGAACAATTTAATCAGAAATAATTAAAATTAATGAGTATTGGACAGCACTTCGTTTCCAAAGAGCTTTAGAAAAGTTAACACACTGTCCTATGGACTTAGCTCTCCTAAGAGTCACTGGTGAGCCCGTTCACATGTGAATCTACTATGCTGATTAGTTATGAGCCTTATGTCTGCGATTACAAAGGTTGTGCTTTGGGTATTCTTCAAAGACATTGGTATACAGACCAGCTGTCTATTAAAAGGTTTTGTCTAAAATATGTGAGTCAATTCAACAATAGAGAAACTCTTCATTTTATAAGAAAAAATAATAAGTAACAGTATGTGAGGGTATACCTTAATGTCTTAATATCTAAATAGGTTTCTAAGAACACTTTATTAACATAGTTTTGTTTAGGTGTCAGATACCAAATTTGATGTTTCTAGTAGTTTCTTTTTAAATTAAGAAAAGTAATTCCCGTAACTATTTCAATTTTTCTCTACTTATTTTTTAAGGAAGTTTTCTGCTCTGGACAATATTATCTTCCAACTCTGGATGATACCATCTACTGCCAACTTCTTACTTTTCACCTGTATACTTTTGCAATCTATTCTGTTGGCAAATTTCTAGTATTCACTTATTATTTAATATAGTCATCATGCAGTACATAGGATCTCTAGACTTATACTATATAACTGCAACTTTGTAACCATTGATCAATGTCCCCCCTTTCTCCAATCCCCACCATTTAAATCTCTGCTTCTATACATTTCACATTATTAGATCTTACATAGAAATGAGATTATGTAGGGGTTTTTTTCTTTCTGTACCCGGTTTATTTTACTTAGCATAACATCCTCCAGTTTCATCCACATTGTCACAAATGGAAAAATCTCCTTATTTTTTAAGGTGAAATAGTATTCCATTATGAACATATACCACAATTTCTTTATTTAGTCATCTGTCAATGGATACTTAGGTTCAATTGTCTTCCAAGGATGTCAAAGTATCTATCATAAAGATGTTTTAATGAGTTATTACTAAATGATTGAAACAAATGAGTAAACAGAAAGTTTTAATAAAGAAATAAAGAACTAAAATAAAATGTTAGAAATTTAAAAATGCAATAAAAATTTTAAAAATAATAATGGATTGGCTGAATAGCAGAATGAGGTGTATAGAGGAAGGAATCAGTGAACTTGAAGAAGCTGAGATAGAAATTACCCAATCTAAACAATTCTAAAGTAATAGACTAAAAAACAAAACAACACAACAACAACAACAACAACAACAAAAATAGAATCTCGGGAACCTGTGGGACTATAACTACATATCTGACACTTGTATCATCAGAGTCCTGGAAAAAAAAGGAGAAAATGGTGAGGTTGAAAATATATTTGAATAAATAATGGCTGAAAATTCCCCAAATTTCGCAGATATAATCTTACAGATTCAAGAAGCTGAACAAATTTCAAACAGAATAAACTCAAAGAAAATCACTTTAAGTCACATCCTGGTCATATATTAGAAAACTACAGATTTTTTTTTTTTTACCTGAATTTATTTTTATTGTTTTATTTTTTAAATTTTTTATTGATTAAGGTATTATAAATGTGTCTTTATCCCCCCCTTGTCCCCTCAGATTTTTTTAATGAAAGTGAAGCAGTATATTTCATATGGAAAAATAATTTGAATGAATCCTAATTTCTCAAAATAAACCATTGCAATCAGAAGGAATTGGCACACCATTTTTATAGTGCTGAAAGGAAAAAAACTGTCAATCTATAATTCTAAATCCAGGAAAATGTTCAGGAATGAAGACAAAATCATGGCATTTTCTGAGAAGGAACACCAAGAGAATGTGTTACCAGCAGACGTAAATTTTCTCTTTACTGTTTATTTCTCAATTAAAAAATCCATCTCCTTGTAGAGGACCAAATATAGTCGTATTTTTTATTTTCAAAAAAACTCTGGCAATGTAAAGTATGTTGAAATTCAAAAGACTCTCCTTAAGAGGATTTTGCCTTTCTCATTTTTAGCAGAAATGGCTCTATACTCAATATTGTTTTTATCTATATTTTCCCTCTCTGGACTATACTTTTGGAAAAAGAAGATAGTCTCTATTCCTCTGATTATTTATTTAGTAAGAATTAAGATTTCACTGCAATGTGAACATAGTATTAAGTACCAAAGAAATACAGTTGAAATGGAGACAAAGATCCTGAACTCTAGGAGATAGGAGATGGGAAGAGAGAGAGAGAGAGAGAAAGAGAGAGAGAGAAAGACAAAGAGATAATTTGAGAATATTTAAATACTTTGTAGTTTATCTAGCCAAAAAATGAACAAAGACACTTAAGTTATTGGTAAAAGCAGGAATAAATTATGTACTTTTCTGTAGTATGTGAAGTTTCATTAATTAGTTAAAATAATAAATGGGATTAATTAAGTTCAGCCTACAAAATATTTCACTTAAATATTTTCTAGCATCATAACATGCTATCTTTTCTTCAAGCTATCTTTTTCTTCTGATCTTCTCTGAGTTTTGTTTATACACTGTTTCATTTAATGAATTAGTTCTGAAAAAGCATAACAGGATATTAAATATCCCATTTGAACTATTTGAATTTTAAATAATATATCATAAAAGATATTATAGGTACATTTCATTTTTTTCCTAAATACAGCATATTTTCATAACTGTGCTTTAAGAATATAGTCTTTACCCTGGCCGGTTTGGCTCAGTGGATAGAGCATTGGCCTGCGGACTCAAGGGTCCCGGGTTTCATTCCAGTCAAGGGCATGTACCTTGGTTGCGGGCACATCCCTGGTGGGGAGTGCGCAGGAGGCAGCTGATCAATGTTTCTCTCTCATCGATGTTTCTAACTCTCTATCCCTCTCCCTTCCTCTGTAAAAAATCAATAAAAAATATATATTTTTTTAAAAAAGAATATAGTCTTTATTCTTATTTAATTTATAACAATTTTAAGATATTTATATCAATTTAAGCAATGTTTTAAAAGTCTTTTTAAAAATTTTAAATTATAATTGACATATAATATTAGTTTCAGGTGTACAACATTGACACTTAATTCTAAGAAGTGGAATTGATGGGAGCATGATCACGTTTGATTCTATTAGAATGATGTGACATTGAGTTATGAAGAACCACTTCAATTTATAGAAAAAGCATCTGACCACAAAGCAAAGTTTCAAGTAATAATCCCCTCCCAGTCTTTTCAATACATGTTCTCTCTGGGTAAATGCCTAGAACTCCCAAAGGTAAATAGTAAAGCACTTTCTTTTCTATTTTCAGAAAGCAAACATTTTAGACCTCTAAGCTTGGAGAAACAGAGCAATGATTTAACCTTCAAACTAAATTCTATAAAACACAGACATTTGAGGATATATACCTCCGATGTGATTTGATCAGAATATTAGGTTTCATTTATTTGTAATGTTTGGAGATTGGGCTATGTATAAAAGCAAATAAAATAGTAAAGTTTATAATGAAACCAATATGTCCTATGTAAATTAACTGGTTTTTAATATATATTAGGCTTTATTCTTTATCCTATAGATACTTAAGTGGATAAATCCTACAAACAATATATTCATATTTTTGTTTGTTTGTTCTTAAACTAACCTGCTTCTCCAGTTATCTGGTTTGTACTAAATTTGATAAAATCCAAGACAAACATTGGGCACACCATGCTATAGAATTAAACTTTAATTATGTATGCCTTGGAGGCAAAAAAAAACAACAAAACAAACACAAAACAAAACACAACAACTTGACATTTAAACTTATATTTGGCTCTCCAATTCCTATTTAAATATCTTCAGACGACTCAAAACTTTTATTCAGACAGTTAATAACAAAAAAATTATAGGTATTTAAATATATAAAAGAGAATCATGTTTTAATCAAATGTTTTAAAACATTGTAAACCTGAACTCTCTTAAATATTGTAATAATATTGTAAAATGGTTTGTTTCATTTTTACTTATCAATTATATTTCATCTTAATCCATACTTCAGTGATATTCTGTGTCAATAAATAATTATAAGTGTAGGAATTACTTCATATATTTCAAAAGAACTAGCAAGAGTTTAGAGGATTCTAAATTTAATACATTTTTCTTCTTCCTCTTCTTAAAGGATACCTTTCAGCATTTCATATAATACTGGTTTGGTGGTGATGAACTTCTTTAGCTTTTCCTTATCTGTGAAGCTCTTTATCTGACCTTCAATTCTGAATGATAGCTTTGCTGGATAAAGTAATCTTGGTTGTAGGTTCTTGGCATTCATCACTTTGAATATTTCTTGTAAAGATACTAATTATGAACAACAAATACGCATCTATCAACAAGTGAATCTAAGAATCAAGTGAATAAATAATCTGATGAACAGAATGAACTGGTGATTATAATAGAATCAGGGACATAGAAAGGGAATGGACTCACTATTCTTGGTGGGGAAAAGGGTGTGGGAGATGCGGGAAGAGACTGGACAAAAATTGTGCACCTAGGGATAAGGACAGTGGGGGGGGGGGTAAGGGCAGAGGGTGGGGTGGGAACTGGGTGGAGGGGAGCTATGGGGGGAAAAAAGAGGAACAAATGTAATAATCTGAACAATAAAGATTTACTAAAATAAAAATAAAAATACTAGCAGTGAATATTTTAGCAGCCAGTTGCCACGTCATTAGTCTTGTACTGACTTGTTTGGTGTGCAGAATAGGGAATATTTCACTTTCAAAGAACAAGAAAAATAGGTTTATTTGCAGTACGCTTATTAATTTGTGCAGTTATTCAGTATCTGGTAAGTTAATGATCACGAAAAAATACTTATTTTTATTAAAACGCTCTATTATTTTGTTAACAATTACTCATTTATTTCAGCCCTTTGTATTCAGCATGTCTCTATTGAAATAAACCTAAATTTCTACGAAAATAAAATAAATTTAATATAATTAAACTAATCAAGAGACAAAGCTTGGTAAAAGGAAGCATTCAGAGAAGAATGTCTGTGAAAGTATAAAATGTCTAATGTCTTGTCTAAGAAATTAGAACACACACACGAAAAAACCCCTGGGAGAAAGAGGACAAAATCTCCCTTCTGACACTCCCGGTTGTGTAAATTCGGTGGGTCTCGGAGGGAGTGAAGTGATCAGCGCAGCACATAAGGCAGCCAGTCTGCAGAGCCTTGAAAACCAGAGCCGTGCATCAGAGACCCTAACATTTGTCACAGAAAACTTTGGAAGAACGCATGCTTTAGGTCAAGGAAAGACAATCTACAGCCTCAGCTGCTACTGTTAGTAGAAATCCTACTCTCACTAGAAATTCAGAATTAGAATCTGATGAGGAAATATATTCTGATATCATGTACCAAAGCATGAATAATGGTGCTAAGTGCTGTACTGCTTATTTAATGCATTGTATTTCTAGGCAATTGATACAGTCAAGAGATGAGATATTGGGAAAACTGCACATTATAAGAATATCAAACATTGTATTTTAAATTCTCTTAATCCTAGCTGTTTGTTACACAAGACACCAATGTGAGGCCACAAATTAGATATGGTACAATAAGATTAGCTGTGTTTTGTTTATTTTTTAGCTGTAGTGTCTTGGGCAGGTTACTTAACATTTTTGAACCTCAGTTACCCACGTGGAATAAATATTATCATAATGGTTTCCTTACAAGGCTATTTTAAGAATAAAAGTAATACTTCATACTTGAAAAAAACTAGCAGGAAGTAGGCACATAGTTAATATATATAATTGATTGAGGATTAATAATCATGTACTTTAAATAACTAATCCCATCATCATTTCTTTCACTCCAAATAGGTCCAATTATTTTAATCAGATCTATGTTACATTGTTGACTCATTTTCTCTCATGGTATAAATTCAAGATATTGATTGATTTTCTACCATTTGCTTGTGTTTTATTCTACTTGGATTTCTAGTTTTGAAATATAAGTGAGCCCTGCTCAAAATTTTCTTCTCCACCTATGCCTTTAATTCTTTGAATAAATATTATCCTGAAATTTTGCTCCATACTGATCTCCTTTGGAACTTGAGATAACACCCTCTTAAAAAAAAATCTCTTAATGTGCTTTACTTCCATATTGTGCCGCCTCATGCTTATCTCAACTCAGTGTGTAACATTTCCTTTTCCAATAGATTCCTGACTCTTATTTGAGAATGTTCAATGGAAAAACTTATGTCTAATCTTTGGCAAATTCTGATGTAGTAAATTTGTTGCTAGTTCAATTAAATCTGAAAACATGTAACACAATTTTTTGCTTTTGTAAATAATACATTAAAAGCCCATTTTTAAATCAGCTTTTTGGTATATCACAAGAAGTGAATTTTTGAATCAAAGAGAGGTAACTTGGGGTTATTAAACATCTCTTGTCAACAATTCTTACCTTTCTCTGTGTTTTCAGCAGAGTGAACTCTGTTTAGTGGATATGCCTGACAGTAGCAATCCATTACAAGGCTTTAAAAGCAGACATAAGTAAAACAACCTAAACCACATCCATTGTTAATAATTGATGTTTATTCATCATTGGCAATTATTGATTATAGACTTAAAAGGAAGTTCTCTGTGTATTGACTTTGGAACATATGCCTTGCTATATAGACAACTGCAAGCAACATGAACTTAATGGAAGTGTGGCACAATTCTTAAAAATTTATGTAGTCATTAACGGAGCAAGATGCATTTGAGTTCGTGGCCTTTCATGGAATAGAAACAGGTTTGGTTTTGTTTTTTCTTGAAGAGATGCCACAAAAGAATTCACTGGAAATTTTTTTAAAAAACAGGCTCAGTTATAACTAATAACTCTTATTCTAGAGGTTTTAAATATGTATATCTTACATTTAGATAAATGTAAATTGAAACTGAATTTTGTCAGCTGTTTATGTTACCAATCATACTGTTTGAAATATGTTTATTTCACTTGTTTTGCTCATTGTGACTCAAAAAACTGGTCAGTTGTATGTGGTTTTTATGAGCTCTGCTCTTCTCTGTTGTTATTTTAGTTCCTCAAGATCATGTCTCTCAACATGGAAAAATGGTTGTTATTATTCCCAGTTTTATGTCTACATTTCAGAACATTTAGAGTTTTAATGTCTCAAAAATTCTAGAGACAAGTATCGAGCTTTGCACTGATAGGTTTCGTCTGGGGAGAAGAGGAATTCCACCTGGTTAACTAAGATTTGAACTTTCTGAATTTCTGTGATAAAATGAGAATGGTACTATTGGCTTAGAATCCAATTTAGGAACCAGGAGTAGAATTCATTTTATTTGAATTATATGCCTGCTGCATAATGAAATGAAAACTGCAGTAAAAAATCATAATGTTCAAGTCAGACCCTGTTGAACCTGTAGGGGGAAATCTGCCTCGCCCCTTCTATGTAGCATCATGCTACTGAAGTAGAACTTCTACATTATAGGTGCAGCTTTTTCTTGAAAGCTTAAGAAATATTTGCTTAAGAAGTTTGAATGACTAATTCAAGATCATGTAAAATATTTTAGAACAACTTATTCTGGAGTTCATGCTTCTGACTGCGAAGAGTTCGAATAGCATCAGTGATGTCTTGCCTGTTGACTGCTGACCACTGGCATTAATGAGAAGCAGGGAGTACTCTAAAATATTCAGCAATCTATCTGAATATCAACACTTGATTAACATGCTAAATAAAAGAACTATTTTCATATAAATCATTGTCATTAAAATGTCCTCATTCTAAAAATCTGTGAGCTATTGCACTATTATATGCAACAGTTCAGATGAAATATTTTCAAAATCTTTTCAGCCAGCTAATTCTAAGTTACAATTCTTTTCTCATGACACTTTTTTTTATTAGTTTATATACACTCAATTTTCAAACAGAAATTCTGATGTACTTTCATATACTGTAATTATAAGTTACAATGACAAGTACAAACCAATATTTATGTGATCTAAATGTTCATGGACTTTAAATTGCATCAAATATATTTTATTACATTCACAACAGGAAATGTGGGAGCAGTGTTATAATCTGTATTTTAGTGACACAAATGAGGATAAGTCATCAGAGCTCTATTGCTATGCATTTGAGAGGAAAACCTTAGTCTAAAATTGCTGAAAGAATATTTTTACAGTGATTTTTAAAATAGATTTAATACCAAGAAAGACAATCAATAATGAGAACAGTTCATACATGACAATGCACTCATGACTAGCACTACTATTAACTATGTTTCCTATTTTCCTTTTATTAATAACTAGAGGCCTGATGCACAAAATTCATACAAGAGTAGGCCTTCCTTCCCCCGGCCGCCAGCACCGGCTTCCTTCTGGCACCCAGGACCCGGGCTTCACTCACAGCCCTGGCTTCATTCAGAAGGTCGTCTGGAAGGACGTCTGGAAGGACGTCTGGTCTAATTAGCATATTATGCTTTTATTATTATAGATTATCAATAATTTCAAAATCAGTAGTTGTAAAATACCAAATTAGTTATCCATTTTTACTTAGTAATTTCTTTCAAAATTTAGTGTTTGTAAACAGAAAACATTTATGTTTTTTCATAGTTTCTGCATATCAGAAATCTGGGAATGACTAGCTCTATTCCATATTTACAAGGTCAGTCAGAAAATTGTTTTGAAGTTGTATACTGAAGCTGCAGTTTTCTCTGAAGGTTCAACTTTGGTGCATTCACTTCCAAGTTTATTTACATGGTTGCTAGCACACCTCATGTTTTTTCACATTAGTCTCTCTGCAGGGCTGACTCACAATAAGGCAGCTGACACCTCCAGAGTGAGTGACCTGAGGGAGGCAGAGAACTACATAATGTCATGACTTATGATAAAACTACAGTAGTTAAGATAGTATAGTATTGGTGAGAGAGAAAAGATATAGATCAGTGGAACAAAATAATGTTTCCAAAAATAGACCTCTTAAATATAATCAACTGATCCTTGACAGGAATAAAGACAGTGCAATGGCTTCATGATAGTCTTTTCAACTAATGGTACTAGAACAACTATATATGTGCATGTAAAAAAATAAAGAAAATAATCTAGACATAGACCTTGAGCTATGACCTGCTGGTTCATGAGTCAATGCTCAATCACTGAGCCACACTGGCCAGGCTGGTGATGACATTTTTTGAAGGCCAATCAACTACCCCTCTAGGTGGTGGATATTTATTACCCATATCTAACTATAAAATACAACAAATACTTTTTACTTAGTCAAGCTTTTATCTTTATCTTATTGAACTTCATAATTACTACCTCTCTCTGCTGCTCTTAATACCCTTAATATCTGAAACTTTATATTCATTTGTTACTTTGCTCTTTTCTAATACTTCCATCTATACTCCAACCATTAATGTTAGCATTTTTCAGAGTATCTTGGTCAATCCACTCTTTTTGGGAAGTGTTTATACACTCTTCTAATTCCAACTACCATCTGTATATTAATAGCATCACATCTTAATTTCCAACTCAGCTTCAAATTAGGTAGTAGGTACTCAGTATATATATCCTGAATGCTAGAATAAATGATTGAATAACATATGTGTCAGTGCTTTGTAAATCTAAAGGCTCTAACAAGTTACAGTTGTTATCATGTATAATTGTGCAACCAAGATTATAATTCTACACTCTTCTGGAAACTCTTACTCAAAGGATATCCTTTATACTTATGCAAGTCTATCTTTCTAATCTAAATGACTCATTACTTTATATTCTTGCATAATCTATATATATAAAATCCTAATACGCAAATGGACCAAACATGTTCGGTGGAACAACCGAACAACTGAACAATTGGTCACTGTGAAGTGTGCTGACCAAAAGGGGGTACACGTGGATCATGGCGGCAGCAGGTGGCAGAGCGGGGAACATGGCAGGCATCAGCTGCGGGGGGATGCTGGAGCAGGTGAGCGGGGGTGCCAGACCAAGGCGAGGCACTGGTTGCTGTCATTGGGGTGAGCCTCTGGTGGTTACTGAAAATTCTTTGCTCCTGTGCACCACAGTCCCACCAGGCACTCACACCTGCTGCCAGTGCCAGCCCCGCTCACACCCGCTGCTGGCACCCAGTGCTGGCCCTGATCGCTTGGCACCGTCAGTGGGTGCAAGTGGTGGCTGCTGCCCCGATCCCCCTTCAGGGCTTTGCCACCTCCCCCCTGCTCCTGAGGGGCGACCAGGACCGGCAGCTGTCTCTCGTACCCACTGCTGGCAATGGCCCTGTTTGCACCTGCTGCCAGAGCCGGCCCCAGTCACACCCGCAGGCAGCGCTGGGGCCGCTGCTCACACCCACTGCTAGCACCTGGCGCCAGCCACAATCGCTCCATGCCCTCAGCAGGTGGTGAGAGAGAGGCCAGAGTGTGGGAGTGGCGGCAGCAGGAGCGGGGCTGCAGGGAGGTGAGGGTGGTGTGGTGGGAGGGGCCGAGACCGGCCCCTATGCCCACCACAGCCTCGTGACCCATAGTTCCTTTCAAGGTGCATGATTCATGCACTGGGCCCCTAGTATTATATATTCATGTTTGTTAATTAAAGTAATTGAATATATATTTTATTATTAAGGAAATACTTTTGCGTGTGCTTTAGCCAAATATTGACATAGTTTGTTATTATTTCATTTTGACAGGGATCAAACAGTTTTGTGTTTTTTTTTATTGCCCTTGACAGAGAGTCAAACCCAGACCCTTGGGTCTCCAGGCCAGTGCTCTGACCAATGAGCTAAACCGGCCAGGGATGGGATCAAGCAATCTTGACTGGCAGTTCTGCCATTCGGAGTAGGCAGGATACCTATTGCAGCATTGATTAGGGTTATTGGGAAGAATTTACGTTGGCAGCTTTTTCAGTCTGCCAGAGGTGTAGAATGCAGCCTAGGAAGAGGGGGCAGCTTTGCTGGACTCTTTCCTTCAAAAGGGAGGCAGCAGGGGGACATTTACCTGTGAATGTTCCCAGAGCATCTGTGTCATTCCTGCTTCTATTAATAACCTTTGGGAAATGACTGCCAGGGATCGTATCTGCTTATTTGCTTTGGAATTCTGCCCCTCTTGTTATGTTCATGAACTACATTCTCAATAGTTTGTTTAGAGAGTGATTTTAGTAAATTCATCCAAGTTCAAAATCATTAAAACTGCTATTTCTAAGAGCAAAGTAGATTTAAAATCTGCTGCCCCTGTTTGCCAAATGTTAAAGTACCAAAATGTTTCCAGTAAATAGCACTGCATATTATACTTTAGAAGCATTCTTTATACATGATTCATTTATAATACAATTTTGAAACTTGGACCAATTTTAAATGGTCATCCTGCCATTTTTATATATTGGTGAGAACTCTTTCTAGGCAAGATAAATAACATCTGAAAATAATTTTTTAATCTCTCACCATTGGGAATACACCATATAGAAACCATTTACATGCAAGATTGCCAGATGAAAGCATTTAGTCATTCTGCTAGTAGTAAGGAAATTAAATATATAATTTGTGATACACCATTGGAAGTATATGCAAAATGTTCTTGTAACCTCTGACATATTGTAAAAAAGAGTTACATCCTTAGAAATGAGCATCTTAGAGCAGAAAACAATAAAGAACATATGAAAATTTTCTTTAGTTTAATTTTTCATTAAACCAAATGTTTGTTATGATATTAAATTGTGAGGCAGAATCCCACCGATTATCCTTCTCACACTGTGAAAAGATGAGAAACAAAACATAAAAATTTGCCAGTATTTTACAAGATGACTATGTAAAAGTTTTTTTTAAATATATATGTATATTTTTATTGTTTTTAGAGAGGAAAGAAGATGTTTTTAGAGAGAGATAGAAACATCAATGATGAGAGAGTCATTGATTGGCTGCCTCCTGCAGGCCCCACACTGGGGATCGAGCCCACAACCGGGGCATGTGCCCTGACCAGAATCGAACCATGACCTGGTTCCTAGGTCGATGCTCAACCACTGAGCCCCACCAGCCAGGCAAAAAGGGGTTTTTGTTTCAGTTGAAGACTAGGAGATTGATGGTAGTTAATAATTGTTTTCCAAAGACAAATAATCCCAAGTCCCATTTAGTTATTGTATTCAATTTAAAGATTAAAAACTTCTGAAGTATGTGCATTTTTCTCCTTCATGTTTAAGTACAGCTACATATATCTGGTGCTTTATAAATGAAAATCTATGTATCTGTCTCTACTTTTTCCCACTACAAACACACATATACTAATGCTGCTTGGAGGCACAGAAAAACCCTACCAGCAGCAAAAACTTTCATTAGAAAAAAGAGGGGGAAAAACACACAGTATTATTGGTCAAAGGCAATGAAAATCGCCTTCGGGTGAACCCTGCTTTGATGGCAGTGCTAAAGTTCCTGTGAACCCCGGATTTTGCTTTCTAGGAGGAATGCTTGCCTCCATTGCCTTCATGTGCCAGGCTCAATAGTCTGAATGCTTTACGTTGCCCATTTTCCTCTGCAGATGTGTTTGAGGTGGGTATCAGGGGTAAACCCTTTTGCAGAGACTTCATGTTCTTTCAAGTTTGGGGATCCAAGGGTTGCTTTAAGACTCAAATATTAAAGGATTTTTTTCATCCTTACCAGAGGATATATTATTTTCATTTATTTTAGAGAGAGAGGAAGGGAGAGAGAAAGAGAGAAAAACATAGATGTGAGAAACATCCATCGGTCGTCTCCTGCTTGCACCCCAACAGGGCCAGGGAGTGAACCTGCAACTGCAAGTACATGCCCTTGACCAGAAATCAAACCTGAGACCTTTTGGTCCTTGGGCAGGTGCTCTAACCACTAAGAAAAACTGGCCAATGCAGTTTATTCATATATTGTTATTTATTAATCATTGTATTATTTTAGAACTGTAAACCTACTTTTGCCCCCCCCCGTATGTGATTTGTGTGTATTTTCAACCAATTTGTGGCCTATACTTCCTCTCAATCATACCCTAAGCCCTTAGAAACCTCTCAATGTGTATTACAATATTCAAAGTAGCTCTTGTAGTATCAAATAATCTATGAGGTGACAAAGGGAAAATGATCCTCCATATGTTCATAGGAAAAAAATTTTGTTTTAATATATGTAAATATTGCCCTAGCTGGTTAGGCTTAATGGATAGAGCATCAGCCTGTGGACTGAAGGGTCCCAGGTTTGATTCTGGTCATATAAAGTGTTTCCCAGACAAGAAAAATCTATAGGAGTTCATCACCACCAAACAAATATTAAAGGATCTAACTTAAGAAGTAAAATAAAAAAATGACTAATAAAAGGGCAATAAGTACATATCTATCAACAATTGAATCTAAAAAAAAATAAATGAACAGCAAACAGAAACAGACAGAATAGAAAACATTTTGATGGTTGCTAGATGGAAGGGAGGTTGGGGGGATAGATAAAAATGATGAAGAGATTAAGAACTTCAAATCGGTAATTATAGAATAGTCATTGGGATATAAAATACCATATAGGAAATATAGTCAATAACATTGTAGTAACTATGTCTGATGGGTCCAAGATTTATTGGGATGATCACTTAGTAAGTTATATAATGTCTAATGACTGGTTTGTACATCTGAAATGAATATAATATTGTATGCCAACTGCAATTGAAAAATAAATATTTAAAATAAAAAAACTAAATTGTTTTAATATCAATAAAGTATATGAGTGGTGATTTTTTAAAAGATAATGAAGAACTTTTGCAGTATTCTCTTCAATCAAGAGACTATATTGAATTTACAGATTAATATTTTTAACTTTATAGAATTTTAATGGCCAACGTAATTATTGCAACTTTGCTGGACTAACTTTAGTACTGACTCAAGTTTTAAAGGACCTGACCATAAAATCATATTTACTTTTAATTTCTGTTTAATGAATATACTTAGAATTTATTGCTTAATTGCATCACACATCAATGCATTTTTCATTTTGAGTAGGTAATAGTTTTAAGTGATTCTCTGGATCATTTGATTAGACATTCATAGAACAACTAAATCATAGTTATTTGCCCCAGAAAGGACAAAACTTTTATTTTCTGTATTATGTTTATAAAATTGACTTGCTACCTTCACAGAGACTTTTTTCGTATGCTTAACATTGTACCACCCAGAATAATTTTGGGCGAATTTTATCACCTTCATTTGTCTTTCTGCTCTCAATTATTTACATGAATTCTTTACTCATCAATTCCAACTCACCAGTCCTTAGTATGCTACAATAATTCATTTAACAGATTTGATTAATGTATAATATTTAAAGCATGTAATTTGAGGATTTTTGGCATATATATGTAATATATATATACATATATACACACATTTTTGGCATATATATATATATATATATATATATGTAATATATGTATATATATGCCCATGAAACCATCACCACAATCAAAATTACAGTTGTTCCCATCATCCTCCCAAATATCTTTGTATCCCTTTGTAATCCATTCCTCACGTAGACAACCACCAATTTGCTTTCTCTCCCTAAATATTAGTCTGTATTTTTAGAATTTGATATAAATAGAATCATATAGTATGTGCACTTTTGCCTCCCTTTACCTTGTTTTCATTCAGCGTAATGATTTTGAGATTTATCCTTGCTCTAATCTATTTTTTATTTTTTGCATGGGTACTAGCAAGTAGATCAAAGAAACATAAGAACTCGTTTACCTGTTTTTTGATCATATATTGTTTTCCTAAGAGCCTAAAATTCATCAGTCCTAATTTAAATGTTTTTCACTAGTTACTCCCTGTCATGAATGCATTTCTTACAGATTGTAGCATAACTGATTTCTCCTTGACATTCAAGTCTCAGCTTAAATGTCATAATCTCAGCTTCAATTTCCCTAGTTCAGGAAGTCTTTCTATGACCACCTTTCCTAAAGTAGCATTTCTAGTCACTACTACTATAACACTTTTAGTATCATTTCCCAGCTAGAATCCATGAGAGGAGGAACTTTGTCGCATTTAAAGCTGTTTTCCTAGCTAATAAGATCTTCTGAGTGTTTAAGGAGATTGTCAGTCTCAATTTCAAGTTTTGAGATGTAGATAGATAGGTACAAATTATTAGATAAAACATATTGCAATATGCAATTGTGTATATGATTACTTATATACTGAAGTATAGTAAACATCTACATCCATAATTATAATCTACTAGAGGCCCGGTGCACAAAAATTTGTGTACTCGGGGGGGAAACGGGGGTCCCTCAGCCCAGCCTGTGCCCTCTTGCAGTCTGGGACCCCTCGGGAGATAACGACCTGCTGGCTTAGGCCTGCTCCTGGGTGGCAGAGGGCAGGCCCAATCACTAGGTGCAGCCCCTGGTCGGTCTCAGAGCAGGGCCGATTGGGGAGTTGGGGCGACGCCCCTGTCATGCACAGAGCAGGGCCGATTGGGGAGTTGGGGCGATGCCCCTGTCATGCACAGAGCAGGGCAGATTGGGAGGTTGTGATGCCACCCTCAGTCAGGCTCAGAGTAGGGCTGATTGGGGGATTGGGGCACCGCCCCTGTCACACTCAAGGCAGGGTCAATGGGGAGGTTGCAGCGCCACCCCCTGTCATGCACAGAGCAGGGCCCATCAGGGGGTTGGGGTGCTGTCCCCTGTCACACTCAGGGCAGGACCGATGGGGAGGTTATGGCTCTACCCCATCACACACAGAGCAGGGCCCATGGGGGGCGGTTGGGGCATCGCCCTCTATCACCCACAGAGCAGGGCCAATCAGGGGGTTGGGGCGCCGCCACTGTCACACTCAGGGCAGGGCCGATGGGGAGGTTATGGCTCTACCCTGCCACACACAGAGCAGGGCCGGGGGGGGGGGGGCAGGTTGGGGTGCCACACCCTGTCACACACAGAGCCTCAGGGCTATCAGGGAGTTGGGGAGCTCCCCGTATCAGGCACAGAGCAGGGCTGATCAGGGGGTTGGGGCGCCTTCCCCTGTCACAAACGGAGCAGGGCCGATAGTGAGGTTGTGGCCCCACCCCCTGTCACACACAGAGCCGCAGGGTGATCAGGGGGTTTGGGTGCTGCCCCCTGTCACACTGATCCTGGTGCTGGGAGGCATATTACCCTTTTACTATATAGGATAGAGGCCTGGTGCACTGGTGGGGGCCGGCTGGTTTGCCCTGAAGGGTGTCCTGGATCAGGGTGGGGGTCCCCACTGGGGTGCCTGGCCAGCCTGGGTGAGGGGATGATGGCTGTTTGCAGCTGGTCACACCCCCTTCAGGGCGGGGGTCCCCACTGGGGTGCCTGGCCAGTCTGGGTGAGGGGCTGAGGGCTGTTTTCAGTCAGGCGCGTGACAGAAGCTCCCAACTGCTCCTTTTTTTCTTTTTTTTTAATTCTGGGCCAGCTTTAGCTCTGAGGCTCCAGCTCTTAGGCCTCCGCTGCTGAAAAAAGGTATCTGGTTTGTTTCGGTTCTATAATCTAAACAATGTATAACTCCAGCTCTGAGATCCCGGCTCGCTGAAAGCAGGTTTCTGGGGTTTCATTTAGCTTCTATATTTGTTACAATGTTTCAAACTGCAGGCTCAGAGGCCGGCAAGGCAGGCGGGGAACGTTGGTTTCCTCCATCACTGAAGCAAGCAAGCCTCATGTTAGTTTCAAGCTGCCTGGCTGCCAGCCGCCATCTTGGCTGACAGTTAATTTGCATATCTCACTGATTAGCCAATGGGAAGGGTAGTGGTCGTATGCTAATTACCATGTTTCTCTTTTATTAGATAGGTTTTTAATACCATATATAATTATATGACTATAATAATCTATTATTTATCAATGAATCTAAAAACTATATGTATGCATTATATCTTCCCTGCCTTTAGCATCTCACAAAATATCACCCAGTGTTTCTCTCATTTTGATTATTTGGGCCCTGATATAGATATTTCTGAGAAAATGTAATACAGAACCTGAGCAGAATTAACGAATGTGTGCACCGAAGAATAAAATCCACATAGTTTATGTGAAAATAAATATAACCAAGGTGCTACTTAGAAAATTTAAATGAAAAAAGGTATACCTCATAATTTTCGGTTCCCTGCCAAGGAAGATTGCTAAGGAAAAGAGGAGGGTTATAGAAGCATAAAAGCAATGGGATAATCTCCAGTCTCAGCTTTTTGGAAATCTCTCTCAAACATACATTCCAGATATTAAATTCAGATTTTTAAATCTTCAAAAAGAAATACCATGTGTAATTACATTTTTTTTGTGTGTGTACCTGTGACAGAATCAGGTTAAACAAATAGTATTTCATATTAAAAACAAAGCAGGGACTCTTATTTCCCAGTCTGTCTTGAGCTGATAATAGTTGTGAAACACATCATAAAGACTATAATTTGAGGAACCAGACTTTCCTATTTTGCATTTGCTTTTTGCTCTAGCAATGGGGCATGATGCTCACTGTTGTGAGATATTATATGCACACCTTATCTGAAAAAATCGCTGTAGTATTCTCAATAATAAATTATACCACATGTATCCAGCAGTCACATTGAAATCTACTCAGGTAGATTTAGAAAACTCCCAGCTATTCACATTTTTATTCACCATTGATTTTACTTTATAGTTTTTCTCTACACCACCGTTAGTTCTTAAAAGAGTAAACCAGTTGGGGAGGGGAATTAAAAATAAAATAAAAAATTTCAAGGGACGAACTATCTTTAATATTGTACCATAGGCCCTTGTGAAATTATAGCATTTCCATCAGAAAGTAGCATTTTCACATTCAAATGTATTTCATTGTGTGTTTGCTGGCCCTGTGACATCTTAGTGCTTATGTGACATCTTAGTGGTGGTAGAGGGATATAATTACAGAGCACAGCAATAAAAAATGACTATTGGGAGTCTCTGCAACTGTCAGCAGTTTTCCACTTTTCACATGAGGTCGGGCCTGCTAATTGGATCAAATCTGTCTCTAACTGTAATCTCAGCATCAGTGGGGGAAGAACTGCCTTGTCACACCTGGGTTGTGTTCTAGTAGGCGGTGAAGCACACCGTTAATAAGAACCATTTAAAGCACAACCTGTGCATATAATTAACTACACCTATTTCCTTGATTAAAAATCTGCTGATTAAGGGTAATTGTTCAACTGAATCTTCAGGGTTACCTGGAGTAACTACCTATTATGTTTGAACTAGATGTGGATTGAAAGTGCCATCAAGTGTTTTAGTTATTAGGCAACAAAATCGCAGCTGATTTGCAGGCTTGAAAGTGAGTGTAAATACTGAGTTTTAGTTATAGTGTATGGTAGGGAATTATAGTATCATTTGACAGATTTTTAGTAATGAAATACATGCAGCTCCAATAGAATGCAGAGTATCTGCTGGGTGTAGAATCTATATGTGACCTAATTTTGCTTATTTAAATAATCTCATGACATTTACTGTAGCAAATACTTGTTTACCAATCTCAATGAACTTTATTTAAAAAAAAAAAGACAAAACAAAAAGCTTCCAGACTGTATCCCCAGTGCTCTTGCATTTCTATGGTGCCAAGTGAACCAGTTTTAACCATGGGAAAGTGAACAGGGAGGCTGGCCACTGAAATATCTCTCTCGTTGGTCATTGTCTAGACTAGAGTGATGCAGAATTTCCAGTGGAGTAATATCAAGCCCTACAGAATGACCAAAGCATTGCATGGAATAAAAACAGGCCCCAAGTGATTGCATGGAGCAAAGACACTCTCCTACCTCCACAACTGACCCTCATGACAGTATGTGTGAAACGATAAATAAACCATTATTATATATCAAATTATTACCTTCAGACCTAGGAAATGAAAATTCTGAAGAATTCCGTTTTGGTAGTTTATATAGTATGAAATTTCCTCTACAAATTGGGAAGTACTAATGCTGGTAGTTTCTTTTCCCCTATAGTTAGTGGAGACTTCCAACGTAGATTAGAAATTACTTTTTCATCTACAGCAGGTTCTCAGATAACATCATTTTGTTCAACATCATTTTGTTATAACTTTGATGAGAAGCCCTAGGAACTTAATTCTTGTTTATATCAATTAGCCTACAGTAAAATTGGTTTCCTTATACTTCATTTTGCTTAAAGCTGCTCAACTTTTTGATGACATTGAGGACTGACTGTTCATTCTTCGTACCTCCACTGTTGCCAGCGGTAGGAGAAAGCACACAAGGTGAGTGTGAAATAACTCACCTGGATAATTCAGAACACTTGCTGGGGTGTATGCTCAGGCTCAGTAGTCTCTAGCAGCAGCAGTAGGTATGATTCAAGAAATGAGCAAACATCTCTCTCATTCATCACATGCTCTTATTCCAGTATACTTCCTAACGTCAAAACGAGAAGCTCAAGTTTATTACTACCACCTACTTTTAGGGATCTCAGAAGTCATACATGTTACCACACACTAAGCCAAGATAATTTGTCAACCCTGTGGTCTATACCCAGCTGAAGCTCCAAGTAATTGCCACTGGATGCCATGGTGTCCTTGGTAAGGGAGTGAGGAGTATCCTCTCATTAAAAAACTTTTAGAAGATATGTTTTTTTCTAGATTCCTCTTTTATCTAAACTTACCATAAGAAATATGCATATATTGCCGAAACCGGTTTGGCTCAGTGGATAGAGCGTCGGCCTGCAGACTGAGAGGTCCCGGGTTCGATTCCGGTCAGGGGCATGTACCTGGGTTGCGGGCATATCCCCAGTGGGGGATGTGCAGGAGGCAGCTGATCGATGTTTCTCTCTCATCCATGTTTCTGGCTCTCTATCTCTCTCCCTTCCTCTCTCTGAAAAATCAATAAAATATATTTTTTTTAAAAAGAAATATGCATATATAGTAATTTATGGCTATTAAATTCACAAACTTTATGAACCATTGTCAGTTATACCACTTTGGGGGTGATACAGTTAGGAAAGGATTATCATGCAACCTGAGCTAGATGAGGGCATTGAGAAAGAAATGTTAGGTCATTTGTTGAGGGTCTATTAGAATGAATATGATTTTAAAGAAATGTTCTTTGTAACCTTTCCATTTCTATATCCTTTATGTTACAATGAGTTACTAATGTAAACATTTTTATAAATGATATTTTCCTTGATTCCTCTCCTCTGTTCTTAAGGAAGATGTGCAATGTTATATAGAAACCAATGTTTGATAGAGAAAAGAAGGGTGCTTGACTAGGAGTGACAGAGATCCACTCTCTCTCTATGTACCTTCATGCTTTGAGACCATCCTCTCACCTTACCCATACCTCGGTGCCTCTGTGCTGGATCATCTCTAAGATAACGTTCAGATTCTTATGAAATGTAGGCAGTGAAAGGAGACTTGGACATTTATACGGTGCCTCTGAATTCTTTTTTATTCACTTCAAATACCAATTATCTTTTAAGTCCTCATTGCCTTTTCCACTTTAAATATCCCAAATTCTCACATAATTTTGTTTTTGCTTAAATCTCTAAATTTCTACCAAGACAGTCCATGGAAAGACTCTCTGAATGAAAGGATGCTAGAAGTGAACGCAACACCAGCACGATGTCTCCATCTTTCCCTTATTAGTTCACTGTAGAAGAGCCTTGCTATTTTTCATCTTTAAATCTTCTATTACCGGGAAACAATTTAAGCAATCAGTTTTTGTTTCAGCCATTTAATCTCTGTGGGCCTCAAGAGTTTCTTAATCTGAGCTAAGTATTGCTGACATGGACATTTTTGAAATACCAAACTGTTGCATATCCTAACTTTACATAGCATGTTCATATCAACTTAGATAAGGACCCCATGACAAAATAAGGAGTAATTAAAAACCATTCAGACTAGGCTACATAAAATTTTGCAGAAGATGAATGAAGCTATACATATACCTTTAAATTGACAATAAAAGTAAAAGCATGAAAAGAAAACACACTAATTAGACTTTTAAGCTTTAAAGACTTTGCTAATATTGCCCTGCCAGCATGTTTCAGTGGTTGAGCATCGACCTATTAACCAAGATTGATTCTAGTCAGGGCACATGCCCAGGTGGAGGGCTCAATTCCCAGTGGGAGGCGTGCAGGAAGCAGCCAATCAATGATTCTCTCTCATCATTGATGTGTCTATTTGTCTCATGCTCTCCTTCCTCTCTGAAATCAATACAATATATTTTAAAAACTTTGCAAATATAGGAAGATTCTACACTAACTCAGGTTTGCATATTTTGTTTTCTCAAGTTACATCAATAACCTTAGTAGGAAAACTATTTCATAATACAATTTCGCAGAACCTCTCAGACTTAGTACTTAAATGCTATGCATCCCCATCTGTTTTGGGATACTTTTCCACAAAGGAAGTAAGTGTCTATTCTTAAAACCAATTCCCTTTGGTATATTATATGATTTTTACCAAAGTAATTAGGATTAATCTTAAAAATTTATAAGTAGGGCAGTTATTCATCACAAGTAAAGACTTAGTAGAATAATCAGTAACTAATCTTGCAATCCAATGATTTCTAAACATTATTTAGAATTATTCAGAAGATAACGAGTATTGTATTACTTTTCTATTACTGCCATAACAAATTATGACAAATTTAGTGGATTAACAAAACACCAATTTATTATCTTACGATTTTTACAGTAGGACAGAGTCTGATAAGGTCTCAATTAAAGTGTTGGTAGACTCTGCTTCTTTCTGGAGACTATAGGGGAGAATCTGTTTCCTTGCTCACTCAGGTTGTTGGCAGAATTCAATTCCTTACAATTACAGGGCTGAGGTCTCTATTTTCTATTTGCTGTCAGCTGAAGGCTGTTTCTAGCTTCAGATACCACCATCATCTTTCCTGGATCATCACCCTCATTTTTATTATGTTTTATTTCTCTGACCCACACTTCTGTCTCTTTCTCTTCTTTTTTTATTAAATATACTAGGGGCTCAGTGCACAAATTCATGCACCTTGAAAGGAACTGTGGGCCGCAAAGCTGCAGTGGGCACAGGGGCAGGTCTCAGCCCATCCTCCGTGCCCCTGCCCGGCCCCTCCTACCATGGCCCCTGATCCCCTGTCTGCCAGCAGCCCTGCTCCCACGCCGCCACTCCCACGTGCTGATGGTGCCGACCCCACTTGCACCCACTGACAGCATGGAGTGAGTGGGGCTGGTGCTGGCAGCGTGTATGAGCAGGGCTGTCACCAGCAGTGAGTGCAAGTGGTGGCTACCAGCCCTGATCACCCATCAGGAGCAGGGGGAGGTGGAGAAGCTCTGAGGGGCAACTGGGACTGGCAGTTGCCGCTCACACCTGCTGATGGCACCAAGCGATTGGGGCTGGTGCCAGGTGCCGGCAGTGGGTGTGAGCGGTGGTTCTGGCACCTGCAATGAGTTCAAGCAGGACTGGCGCCGGCAGAGGTGCAAGCATCAGGCAGGACCGCAGTGCATGGGAGCAAATAATTTTTAGTAACCACCAGAGGCTTGGCCCAATGACAGCGACCTGCACCCTGCCTTGGTCTGGTGTCCCCGCTCACCTGCTCCACCATCCCGCTGCAGCAGACACCCACCATGTTCCACGCTTTGCTGCCTGCTGCCGAGGCCCGCCATGTTTCGCACATGTCCCCTGATGGTCAGGGCACGGCATAGAGACTGGTTGTTCGGTTATTCCGCTGTTCGGTCTATTTGCTTATAGGATGTTTTTTATTGCTGACAGTATTACAGATGTTCCTCATTTTATCCACTACCCGCCCTTTACCCCTAACCACCACCAGGCCTTCACCACTCTATTGTCTGTGTCCATGTGCTATGCATCTAAGTATATAAGTTCTTTGGTTTATCTCTTCTCATGTCTCTCCCCCTCGTCATCTAGATATGTCAGTCTGTTCCATGCCTCCATAGGGTCTTATTTTGTTGTTCAATTCATTTTGTTCATTAGGTTCCACAAATAAGTGAAATCATGTGATATTTGTCTTCCTCTAATTGGTGTATTTCAGTTAGCATAGTACTCTCTAGGCCCATCCATGCTGTCTCAAGGGGTAAGAGATCCTTCTTTTTTACAGCTGCATAGTATTCTATTGTGTAAATGTGCCACATTGTTTTTTTATCCAATCATCTTCTAATGGGCACTTGGGCTGTTTCCAAATACTAGCTATTGTAAATAAAGCTTCCATATCTCTAACAATTAAATCATGTAAAAATCATTTAACCAGCACATATTCTTTACCAAATACTCTAATGCTCACTTGTTTTTTCTCGTCTATATATAAAAGCCAAGCGACTGGAACACTGGAATGACTGAAATGACCGGTCAGTATGATGAACACTGCAGCTGGCCAACGGCCAACTGGCCTGATCAGGGGGCAGCTCCTCCTCCCCACTGGGGCTGACCGGTTTGGGGCCAGGGCCAGCCGGTCAACCTCCCACAGTCCTCCCTTTGGCCAGCCCCGTCTCCGAATGTCCCTTCCACCCTGATCAGGGGTGGGGCTGGCCAGCCAACCACCCACAGCCCCTCCCCCCAGCAAGCCCCGCCCCGATCAGTCCCCAATTGAGGTCGGGGCCAGTTGGCCAACTGCCTGCAGCCCCTCTCCCTCACTGACCCGGCCCCATCGGCCCCACCAGGGCGGGCCAGCCAAACCCCACCCATGCTTGAATTCGTGCACTGGGCCTCTAGTTAATTATAATTCTGTCTGAGTAGCCATTGCCTCATTTGCTTCTTCTACCTTTTGAAAGAAAACTAAAATGTCAATAAAAGTATATGCTTGTTTAAGTGGAATGAGCCTTCTTATAGAATTACTAGAGCATGAAACTCATGGAGGGAGGGGGGTCCCTCAACCTGGCCTGCACCCTCTCGCAATCCAGGCCCCTTGCTCCTAACTGCCCACTTGCTTGTTCCTAACTGCTTGCCTTGCCACTCCTTAGCAATGTGGCAGAGGCAGGGAGAGTCTTCCGCCACCACCACTGCACTCACCAGCCATGAGCCCAGCTTCTGGCTGGGCAGCGCTCCAGCTATGGGAGTGCACTGACCACCAGGGGCAGCTTCTGTGTTGAGCATCTGCCCCCTGGTGGTCAGTGCGCATCATAACAACTGGTTGAACAGTTGTTCTGGTCGTTCTGCCGTTCAGTAGCTGGGCTTTTATTAAATAGGATTATGTATCTTTGTTTATATTTGATTAGTATACTCTTTAGTGGGGTTGGATGCTTTGAACGACATTTTTCAGAAACCTATGTGCTAGGTATCAATGTGGTTGCCTTCTAAAACATTGTTCCATCCTTCTGAATCTTGTAAGTAACTTGGAAACCTAAAGATTTTGCAAAATTTTATCTTAATATTATTAATGATGAAATGAGCATTTACTCTCCTATCTAATTGCTTACTTAGCTCTCTTTGATATTTGTTTAACATGGTTCAGTTGACACCCTCCTTGAGAGATTAACCCTCCCTTGACATGACACTGCCTGAAAAATCCTCAGAAGCAGATTTCATAGCACAAGCACCACAAAGACTGCCCTGGCTCCTCCTCTATTCAGATTTCTGTATGAGACTTCTCATGCAAGCACTTCTGCAAAAATTAGTTGGACAGGAGATTTATCTCCGAGAACAAATGTGGTAGATTATACTCCTCCAGGAATTCTTTCTCAATTTCTTCATTTGAGCTTGAATATATAGACTATAAACTGTGGAAGGTTTCTTTCTTTTTTCCTCAAATATATCTTAATAAATTCACTTATATATGATTACTACTATATGCCATTAATATCATAATTTTTACTATGTGTCTGTTTTTGGCAAAAGTTTATAAAGATTGTTTTTTAGTTATTTGTATCAGTGAGGTTACTCAATGAAGCAATGAATTCTCAGTGGAAAATATTCAAGAAATGATGCTTATTGTGGGAATTCATTATATCTGTATAATAGCAGGGCCAAAAGGTTTGCCTTTTAATTATGTGTGTATGTATGTGAGTGTTTATTAAGTCAGACTTACCTGAATATTCATCTTTACCCTCTAATTGTTTAGTATAAGCCATCCCAAGGCATGCTTAATGACTAAAGAAAACATTTCTAATTTCAATATCTTTGAGATACCTATATCCAATAGCTAAATTAAAATACATATGTGTATATTAAGCTGTGTAATTAGATGGTTACTGAGGAGAAACTGATCTCTTTCTTGAATTCTTTTGCTCTAGCTCATTGATCTCTGGCTCAATGGCCTAGCAAACATCTTGGACATTATTAGTAATTGTCTTTGGTTGTTTGGAGAACTTATCTCTAAGAAATAATTTATATTACAAATTTATACTTTGTCTCAAGCCACAGTTTCAGAGTAATTTATTCCTGACTCTAATTTGGGTGATATGGCCCTAATGTTGCTGCAATTTGGATAAAACTGTATTCTAAAAAATTTTCCTCCACAATGACTTTTTTAACATGTTGTATCCTCCACTGGACAATATATTGCTTAAGGAAAAGGAATTTTATAATTGTCTTTGCATTCCCATTTTTTTCACAGAGTGTGGATCATATAACAAACACATAACATGAAGTCTGTTTACAATAACTTCTAAGAAGACCTTTCTGGCTCATTGTTCTTCTCTCTCATTAATACTTGGACTTTTTGGAAGTAGGGATGAATGTGCTTGTCTCTTTATTCCCAACTACTAGCCTCATCTATGGGCTATATTAGAGGACACACACTTCTTCTGTGCATTCTACAATAAAAAGCAAGTAATATTAAATGATGGACAGGGTATTCGAAATGACCTAATTATCCCTTTCAGTCAGAGATGAGAAAGTGCTTTAATAAGTAGTATACTGGTAATTGTCCAAGACTTCAAAGCAATTGGTGTCAGAAATCTGATTAGACCTGCTTCCTCTTTAGAAAATGTATGAATTTTGTCATCATCCAGTGTATTTTTAGGTGTATGTTTTCGCTGCACTTTCTCTATCCCTGAGACAGCCACATGGGAACAAAAGAAAGGAGCTGTTGCATCTCTGAAAGGAGAGCCCAAAGACTGCCTGTGAATTAAGGGCAAACGCCTCCTCACCATTTTGACATGAGAATATTTCTTACTTCTCCTTGGGCCATGAATATTTTCAGCAGCTTGAATAAATATCATAGAGGGGGGGAATTCTATATCCTAAGCCATTTTCTACCTTGAGACTGTTCATATTTTATATTATTATTGAATATTTTTCTTTTTATAAAAAGACATCTTACTTAGGCATGCTGACATTTTGCTAAAAGTAATTTTCATCATTCCCCTGTTTTTAGTCAGGGGAAGAATGATTATAGAAAGATAGTCCAACCTTGCCTTTAGGGTTCTTAAGTTAAACTCCTTATTTTTCTCATTCATACTATGGACTCTCACAGTTTGGAGAGCTGAACTTTAGAAGGAATACCCAACTCATACCAAGGTATGTAAGACTAGAGGGCACACATGCAATGGAGTGTGAGGAAATTCTGTCTTGAGCCACATTTCTCTTGGTTGTCTTGTCACCCCTGTGGTGTGGAAGGGCATATTTGAACACAGAGTGATAAAGAGATGTGGTCAAGAAAAGTAGAGCACGCACTAGCCGATTTGGCTCAGTGGATAGAGCGTCAGCCTGCGGACTGAGGTGTCCCAGGTTCAATTCTGGCCAGGGGCACATGCCTGGGTTGCGGGCTTGATCCCCAGTAGGGGGCGTGCAGGAGGCAGCCGATCAATGATTCTCTCTCATCATTGATGTTTCCATCTGTCTCTCCTTCTCCCTTCCTCTCTGAAATCAATAAAGAAATTTTTTTTTTAAAAAAAGAGAGAAAAAAAGAAAAGTAGAGCACAATATGCATGTTTTCCTTTCTGGTCATAGAAATCGTATCAATTCCTTCACTTTATTGAGAGGGGGAAAGGGCACCATAAGACAAAACTTTTCTTTCTAACTTTGTAGTTTCTGAATCTAGGCTTTCTTCCACCTGCAACAACTTGTAGATTCCCAAACGTGTTAGCAAGTGCCATCATGACTTTGCTCAAACTACTGTATGTGGCAGGAATGCACCCAAATGCTGACCCCTCCATGGGTCACACCCTCAGAGTGCAACTCATCATTACAAAGTAGAAGTGATAAGAAATGACATACTTTAAGTGGATTAAGATGAGAAATGCCTAACCAAAGCAGTGTTAGTGAAAGAAAAATTAGGAGAGAGTAGTGCAACAGAAATCAGTTAAGTCTGATAGAAAGATCAATCAAGTCAACAAACACTGAAATATTTTGTAAAATTAAAACTGAAAATATTTATGAGCAATGTCAGTAAAGGTGGAAATCAGATTGTTTGGTTCAAAGGACTAGGAGGTGAATAATTAAAAAAAAATCAAACTTCTGCAATTGTTTTAGATCCTATTCTATTCCTTCCATATGTTACTTTAAGGAATAATTTAACTTTCTTGTTTTAAGAAATGTAACAGTTAAAAAGCCCAATACTTAAAGTAAACATTTTCTCTTCAATGTTATATATTAATTCAAAGTCAGATGATGACATTGTGAGTGACTTCAATTCACAGCTATGGTCCTAAGGCAATTTTCCAAGGAATCTCTTCACTTCATCAACTATCTTTGTTAAGAAATCGGAACTTTCATAGAAGCAAAAATTGGAACAATTAATTAGTTTCTATTTTAATTAAACAATGGTCTCATTTAGCTCTGATTAAATTACAACAGCTAGATAAATCCAGACAGCATTTAGCTAATTTAATTAGGTGTGGTATTGCTTTTCTGTATTTCCACTGTGAATGACTAATAGTTGATTGCTAGTGTTTTTCCTACATAAATTCTCTGAACTTTTATTGAATAGGCATATGTAAACAATATGCAAACTAAAACTAAGTATCTTACATTTTTTTCAATATTTATTCTTGAAAAGGTTTTATGACACATGGCAAATAATTGTCTTTTTCTCTATTTAAAGGAAAAGAAAACCCTCAACAAGAGTTGTTTCAATTTTTTTCAAGAAATAAATTTAATAATAATTTTGAGATAGTAAGAATTAATTTTATTATGGAAAGCCTAATTCTCCCTACCTCCATTTTCTTATTTACTATTTTATGAAGATTGATTTCAATCTTTTAATTCAACATTTGGATAATATTATTTTTGTTTCCTCCTTTTTTCTTTCCTTTATTCTTTCTAGTTTTATGTGCCTAAGAGGATTGATCTTGAAGTGGGTATAAGCTGTGATTCAACTTTAAGATTTCTGATTTCTTAGAGAATTATTATATATCTGTTAGGGATTAGATTTTCAGTTCCACAAGTAACAATAACTGAAATAAAAGTGAGATTAATTTTCTTTTAAATAACAGCAAATCCAGGGGTAGCCATCTCAGATCCAGGATGGTAGCTCTTAAAGAAAAAAAATCGTATTGGAAAAGATGAACAAACAAAAGTCAATTTTACTCCAATAGTATTGCAACAGGGGAGTGATACTGAACTCAGCTCCACTGAAACAAAAGCAGAGGAGTTTTTAAAAGTAATTGTTGTTCAAGGATGTTTTGTGGAAAGATGAGGATTGAGCCTATATCTCAAGGAAAATATCTCTTTCTATGTGGTGATACATTCAATGAGATTCTCCAGATTAGTCACTAAATTGAATTACCCACTGCCAATTTAGAAACTTGGAGTTTGCAGACATAATTCTGTAACCTGAATATTGACTATCTGTAGTTCTGTTTGTAGGAATATAGATATAACAGTCCATTTTTAATTGAGGCAAATAAAGTTAAGTTAAAATATGAAATGTGTATATAAATAACATGTTAAAAAACTACTGGGAACATGAACTAATATATGAAATAGTGGGAAAGAAATCATATTCTGTTTTAGAATAAGGATATTGAATATGAAGTTTTCAATATAAAAGTATCAGTTATCTGTAAATTGATACATTAATTTAAAACAAGCCAAATAGAAATGAAAAGATTAAAAAAATGACCCAAAATATATCTTTCCTCATTTTACTCCACCTTTCAGCATCACTTAGAATCTTCTATGAGTCAGCTCTTCCTTCACAAAGATGTTCTGTGTGTCATTTCTGTGTTGTCCTCCTAACCAGGGTTTCATCCTGTCTCACTAGCTTTTTCCCTTTAGTCATATTGGTTATTTTTTTTCTCTCTGCTAACTTCTAAGTGCTGGACTAGGGCTCATCTTTAGACCTTTTCTTATTCTATAGTGACACCTACTTTCATGTTTTTAAAAACCTTCTATGTTATGGTGACTCCCAACATTATATTATAAGCTCCGATCACTTCTCTGGGTCTAAGATTCAAACATCCAAATATCTATGGGGCACTTTTATGACTATAAATAACAGGCACCTCAAATTGAATATGCTCAAAGCACAGTCGTTAATTTTTCTTCCAAATTGGTTGCTTCGGCTGTCTCAGTACCATCAACTACTACTTTTTAAAGAAAAATTAATATCTCCAAATAAACAAGCAAACAACCGTGTAAGTAGAATAGGATTATTTTTTTATTTATATAATCCCCTCACATTCTACATACATCCACCTTTCTTCCTATATCCCTCAAATTCTCAAACTCTCCTGCTCTTTTCTCAGTCTGACACCCCCTAATGCTGGGCCTATATACTTCACTAGCCTTCTAACTCTTCTCATTTTTTTATCCTTTTCTTCATTGTTGATTATGTTCCATACATTAAACACAAATTATGTTTTAAAGCAGATATCAATACCCCTCCTCTGGCTATGACATTTAGCTGGAGTAAGATGAACTGTACTGACAAGAACATCGAAAAACGCATGGATTTTTAAATTGACAATTGTTCACCGCAGTGTCACTGTGCTAGGAAGAAAAACTTCAGAGGATTGAAGGATTTGAAGGACTTGAAGGACCAAGAACTCTCCCTCCCCCCAGAAAAATAAAGGACTCAAAGAAGTGAGCAAAATATTTTTTATGCAATCTTTTCTTGAGACATTTTCCAACTACTGGATATACATATGTATGCTATGGGCCAAGAAAAAAACAGCTTCTACATGGATAAGATATTAAATCTCACATTGTCTTGGAAATAAAGAATTAGAGATCAGGGTTTGTGCAAAAAAAAAAAATCTCTGTTAAATACTTATGGCTTTCATTGAAACTGCAACTCAGAAATAATGGTCTCAAGTGGGTCAAGATGATCAGCTCATAATCTAATGCCTGACTGTGAACCGTGTCAGCACAGCCAAGTGTTTGGTGAGCCAGGTGGGGGAAGGGGGGTGGCAGCGAAGGATTAAAGAAAAGACAGAAGGGAGCCTCCTTTCATATTACAATTGTAGTTCCCCCGAACTCAGGCCCCCACGTTGGGTGCCACATGTGCCATGCCAGCACTGCCAAGGGTTCAGTGAGCCTGAGGAGGGGTGATGAAGGATTAAAGAAAAAACAGACAAAGAGAATATAGCTGGGGTTCAGTGGATCTCCTCTGCCTGGATGAGGCCACAGAGAAGGATCCACCCAGCAAGCTGAGGCTTTATTTTATACTCAGAGAAAAACAAGGTAGTGGTCAACATAGTTACAATGTTCTTGTGAGTTTCACTTGTTTTGGCAGCCCTTGCTGCACTTCCCACAGCCCATTAGCTACCTAGGAAGGATCTAGGGAGGGGTATAAGGTTAAGCTTAATTACATTAAGAGGGCTCTGCCCTCTAAACTGGGACTTGTTTGTGGCTCTGCCACAGGTCAATTCAAGGCTTAACTCTAGAGCAGTGGTTCTCAACCTTCCTAATGCTGTGACCCTTTAATACAGTTCCTCATGTTGTGGTGACCCCAACCATAAAATTATTTTCGTTGCTACTTCATAACTGTAATTTTGCTACTGTTATGAATCGTAATGTAAATATCTGATATGCAGCATGTATTTTCATTGTTACAAATTGAACATAATTAAAGCATAGTGATTAATCACAAAAACAATATGCAATTATATATGTGTTTTCTAATGGTCTTAGGTGACCCCTGTGAAAGGGTCGTTCGACCCCCCAAACAGGTCGCGACCCACAGGCTGGTGACCCACAGGTTGAGAACTGCTGCTCTAGAGCCGCTCCCTACATGACTGAAAGAAGAAAATTAGTTTCTAAGTATTAGAAGTTACCACCATCAAGAATCTCTACATTTTAAAATTAAACATAGTCATTAATTTAAGCATACCAGGAAATAAGATTCATATACCAGAAACTAAGAATAAAAAATGAGAAATAGGATCAGATAATCCTGATGCTAGATTTATGAGAAAATAACTTTCAAATAACTATAATGAATATTTACAACAAGGTAGACAAAAAGATTGAGCTATCATAGGCAATCTTGAATTTATGAAAAAAGAACTAAATGGAATTAAATTAGATAGAACTTAAATAAAATATATAAACTAAAGAATCAGTATATGATTCTTTAACAGTAGATATCTATAGCAGTAGATAAGTTTAGAAAACTGAAATATAGCAAGTAGAGAATATTTAGATCAGTGGTTCCCAAACTTATTTGGCCTACCGCCCCCTTTCCAGAAAAAATCTTACTCAGCACCCCCTGGAAATTATTTTTTTTTAAATTTTAAAGCAATTAAACAGAAAGATATATGTATTAATGTTTCTACCTTTTTTGTAAAATATAGTAAAGAAAGGTGTAAATTAGAAACATTGAAGTTTGAAATTATGAAACTACTTATTGAACTCAGAATAGAAAGGTAATACAAAAAAAGTTAAAACAAATGCACCTGTGGCCATCACCGCCCCCCTGGATCGCTGCAGCGCCCACCAGGGGGCGGTAGCGCCCACTTTGGGAATCACTGATTTAGATCAAACATTGATTATAGGGGATAAAAATACAGAAAAGAATATAAGGGAAATATGAAGTGCATACATATAACTGGTCTCGTAGAAGAAGAGTGACAATGGAGCAGAATCAATAGAAATATTGGTGAATAATTTTCCAAGATAATGGACAGACACAAAACCAGACTCCAAAAGTTCTCTAAACTTTAACCAAGGCATTAGGCCCCTTGCATATTATATACTTTCTAGATATACAAGGTATCCCCCAAAAATGTATACACACACTTTGAATAATTATAAAGGCATTGTTCATTTTAATTTAACAGCCATCGGCTGTTAAAGTGTGTATACATTTTTGGGACACTCTGTATATACATGGTGTATACACATATAATATACTATATACATATACCTTGTATATTGTACGTAGTATATATATAGTTTGTATATAGCATTATATAGTACATATAGTGTATATATAGGACTGTGTGTATATGTACCTATATATCTATATAGATATATATTCACCTTAGTAAAACAATTAAAAGTACATGGGCAATCTATCTAATCTGGTTCCCTCCCATTCTCTCCCTGAAATAACCTTTACTTATTTACTATTACATTGCCTTCTAAGTTAAAAGGTAAGTTCTGTAATGACAAAGTTGTTAGTCTTTTTTGTGTACTGCTTAACTACACCAAGTAATTCTCACTTGCCTTTGTAGGTGCCAAGTAGATAGATTCAAGAGCCAAGGGAAGCATACACACATGCTGGAGTTTGGTGACTCTCATTAAATAGATATAGAGGATTTGTTTTCAAGAAATTAGAAACAAGCTATTATCATTCTAACTTCACTTTTTTGGTATCAATCTTAGAGCTATTTGATTTGATCTGAATCAAGTTTACTAGTTATACTTTCTGGTTTATTTGAACAAAAAGTCTCTCTCTTTCTCTCTCTCTCTCTCTCTCTCTCTCTCTCTCTCTCTCTCTCTCTCTCCCCCTATCTCTAACTCTTTCTCTCTCAGAACTTACACATTTCCCCTTGAATTTAATAGGTTACTGCAGGGGTGAAAATCTGAAAATCAGGTTGCTGTACGGTATAAAAATTGGGCCAATATTTTTTCCAATTATATTTTATACAAGAGCGATCTACTGTCAGAGGAGTACTTTCTGGAGTTATCACGCCTATGTTCTCATGAGACTTTATATGCAATCTTTATTTGAATGTATCAGTTTTGACATAACTATTGGAATTGCCTAGAATGACAGGTTAAACACCGTGACTATTATAATAACTTCTAGTTGCACCCCAGTGTAAAAGAATGTTATTTCTGAAAACAATCTTTTTCTCATCGTAAAAATTAAAATCTTTCACCAGACCCAGAGCCGCTTGTAGTTATTAATATGCAATTATAATTTCATGAGGTTTGAAGTGTAGAATTAATTACCATTTTAATATTTGATTTTGCCTTCATATTTTATATTATAATTGTGTTATTGAAACCTTTTCTCTAGGTACAGTACTTATTAGAAATCTCAAATATGATGCCACTTAATTGGAAACAGGACAAATATCATTGCCAAAATTGGAGGTTCAGAACAATGTTAAATTAGTACAATATTAGTAGAAGTGTCAGCATGAACAGCACAATTGCTATTTGTTTGTTAACCAACAAGGGGGTTTTGGCATAGGCTTCATGCTCTCATCCTCCTCCTCAGGATAATTGGAATGTGATTTAGAGGGAGATATATCTGTATCTTAAAAAATGCACATAATTGAGAAACAGAAACAAATTTTGGAAATACATGGCTTAATTGATGTCCTGAGGAGCTGGAACAGCTGGAAGCCTTGCTTCATTATGCTCTTCCTTCACCCTGGGAGACAAGAGCATGAGAAGTTCTCTCCAGCTGTGAAAACACCCACTACCTTCTTTCCCTGTTGGACACATAGTCATATTTTCCTAGTTATAGACTCAGAAATTCTGAATAATTATCTGCTCCTGAAAGAAGTGGGAATTCCTTTGGAGAAGTGAGGAGATTTTGTAGCGTGGATGTTGAATTGCATCTCAAATGAAAAAGCACTGATGAGTATTCTGAATGAAATTTCAGCCACCATGGACAGCAAATCCTCAAATTAACGGCAGATTAGTTTATTTTTCATGTGTGCTGAGATTCAAATTAACGTCATTTTGATTGACACATGGGATCAGAATGAGAACAGAGGAGGAATCAGGCAAGATGCTGCTACTCACATTTAATAATAAGTGTGTAAAATCACTTGAGAAATCATTCAAAAAGAATTCACACATAATGAATGCAGACCTCGGCGAAACATAGCTGTTGTTTTAATGGATGATAAAGCTCATCCAGGTTCAAATATCCCTTACAAATTTGTATCTATATCTCTTGCCTTATTCTACCCAAAATAACTTCAAGAGTTTCTGTGGTTTTTCCATTAACTGGAAAAAAGAAACATGGATAGTTCAGTTATGTCACTTCAGGGTTTATCTGAAGCATGAATATAATAATAATAATAATAACTGGCTTGTTTGGAAAACATAGTTCTTATATTTGAAAGGAAATAAAAAAGAAATGGCACCAATATAAATGCACATGCTAAAATTCATTTACAAAGCAAGATAATGGATGAGAATGATAAGTGGATTCCTATTCTTTATTCTATAGATTGCACAAATGATAGAAATAATGATATTCAATCATGGACCCCATTAGATGACCCCTAGTTATAATACATCAAATAGTGTCCCCTCAAATTTCATGTCCACCTAGAACCTCAGAATTTGAACTTTGGGAAATAGAGTCTTTGCAGAAGTAATTAGATAGAATGAGGTCATACTAGCTTAGAGTGAACTGTAAATCCAGTGACTGGTGTCCATATAAGAAGAGAGGATACACTGATGCACACAGGAAAGAAAGCCATGTGGCCCTAACCAGTTTGGCTCAGTGGATAGAGCATCGGCCTGCAGACTGAAGGGTCCCAAGTTCGATTCTGGTCAAGGGCATGTACCTTGGTTGTGGGCATATCCCCAGTGGGAGGTGTGCAGGAGGCAGCTGATCGATGTTTCTAACTTTCTATCCCTCTCCCTTCCTCTCTGTAAAAAAAACCAATAAAATATATTTTAAAAAAGAAGGCCATGTGACAATCTAGGCACAGATTAGAGTGATGCACAAGCAAAGAAACACTGAGAATTGCTGGCAACCACCAGAAGCTAGGAGAGCATCATGGAATAGATTCTCCTTCAGAGCCCCCAGGATGAACCAACCTTGCTGGCATCTTGATTTCAGACTTCTAGCCTCCAGCACTCTCAGAGAAGGAATTCCTGTTGAAGCCACCAATTGTTTACTAATTTGTTAGGGCAACCCTAGGAAACAAACTAGTTAAAAGATGACCTGAGGCATAATTTGTAAAAGTGAAAGTGGTCAAGGAAGCTAGGGCCAAAGTTTCCATGCATGCTTCTTTGATAAGGGCAAATTTGTGCTAAACCTAGGTATGGACAGGATGCTCTGGCATGTGCTAATCCTCCCAATATTAACTTGGGGCATTAGACTGCTTTCCTCCTTCTTTAAAATAAAAGGTGTTTGCAGAGGAGAATAAAATTACACCAAAGATAGCATGAAAAAATTCACCTGACATAATTCTGTATGTGCTGTCATGGATTTAGAATAATTTGATGGCACCGGGTTTCTAAATTCTATACACTAAAATAAATCCCAATTGGATTAAAGAGCTATAAATGCAAAAAAATTTGAAAACATTTACAAAAAGATATCACATTTTATGATGTTAGGGAAGGGAAGAAACCCGAAACATATTACAATGGGTTTTTTTTTTCTACATTTTACTCATCAAAGTTTTAAAATGTTATAAGAAAATGTGCACTGTGGACCATTTGAAACTTAAACTGTCCCCTTTTACCAGCAATTTGCAAATCACATAACATATCTACTACGGATAAGAGAATACTAATTCTGTTTCAGAGCATCATTCATGTACCAGATACTCTCTTTGCTTAAGTAGTAACCCCAGAGGTGACTCACAGTGTTGATTTGGTCCTAGACTATCTAGATTGTTCTACCTTCAGAATTTCAGTAATTTAATATTTAATGACTTGAGCTTCAGCATGACATGTTGTTATAAGTTATTCCCTTTTCCTCTTTCTAAATATTTTAAAATATATGTATGGCAGAATCAGGCATTTTTTATAACATATATTCCAAAAATTCAGAGCCAATGCTTTTAAAAATCTTTTGCATATTGTAAGCATTGAAATCTGTGTTTTGTGCAGATCTCAGCCTATTGATAATCACCTTGTGGCCAGGCAGGCCCTGTGGTTCTTATTATGATTGCAGGACACCCTCAGCAATAACCATTAGGAAACTTTGAAAAAAACAAGGCTTATTACACAACTAAACTGGGGCCACAGATGTAGTTGGCAGGTAGTGAGAGAAATTAAGAGTGCATGAGCTTGGAGTTCTGGTCTTATTGGGATCAAGGGTGGATGGGGGTCTAGGGTTTGCTGGATTTATTCTTGTTTGGTGAATTGAAAACATAAGTGCTGGAATTTAAAGCAAAGGAGAGAAAAAACAAGTGGTCGGTTATCTAGAGTCTGGTCGGAGGTAGCCTGACTCTTTACCTAATAGTCATGTGACTGACAATGTGTTTATTGAAGATAGATGTCTTCAAAGGGGGTGCTTCGGTATCAAAATTTTAGTCATTCATTTGCATATAAAAAGGAAAACCAACTGTCAAGGCTTACATTAAAATGTGTCATAGGAACTATGAAACACCTCCTTAGAAAAATGCACATAAGTTTACACACAAACACACACATCTACACACACACAAACACACATATATGTTTACATGCATGGGTTTGTACTATTATAAACTACTCATGGCCTTCCTAAAATTCATCCTTATTCTAGTTTTGGTTCTCTGATCTTAACAACAGCTACAAATAATTTTCTCTAAAATAAACTCAATTCTATATTTTCTATGAAGCACCCAAATAAAAATAAAATATATTATAAATATTGCATATTTATATATTTCAGACTATTTAAGATTAAATGCTTTTACCTCTTTTTAAATACAGTGATCTCCACGATACTTATACGGTAAATTTCTGAAAAGTTCATATAAATTTTTCACACCTTTACTCATAGTCACTATCTATATACTACAAACTCCTACAAACACAATTCTTAAATCTACTTTCCAAAATAATTAATTAGTCAATTTACTTATATGATTTCACAAACATGTTTCCCCAAAAAATCTCTCTAACTCACCTCAGTGATAATGATCTAGCATTGTACTTTCTCTCTGTACATTGTGGGATTTTTTTTCATTTTAAATATTTTTATTATTAAAAGTAAAACATAATGGATGGAAATCATTGTATGTGGTCTTTACTTCCTTTGGAATAATTACATATTCTCAGATTAGAACAATACTTGATAAATAGTAAGTTCTCAAAAATATATGTTATATCAAACCTAACTAAGGAATTCTATTTCTCTTACTATGTTAAACAATTCTTTCAAAATTTTAAATTTAATTTTTTCCATCTATATAAATGGAGAAAGTAAATGTCTACTTTCCAAGATTGATTTACGGATTAAAATAATTCATGTAATAGCATTTAACAAATTTCATAGCATATAGGAAGAATGCAATGTGAATTCCTCTTATTTTCTATTAAATCTTTTCAATCTATGAATGTGATATAGGCTGTGAATTATTTATGTATGATTGATTTTTAAAAAACCTGGATATATATATGAGCTTGCCAAGTGATAAACATAGTGACAATTTATTCTACTATCTTATAATTCAATTAATAAATTTATAAAACATCAATTTAGACACAACTTTAACATGTTATTAAATCTCAACTTTTATTTCATACTTAGTGCTTGTTTATAAGGGATATTTGGTAAACATAGAAAATACTAAAAAAAGAAGTTAAAAACTACTTTGGCTTAGTTGGTTGAGTGTGGTCCCATGAACCAGGAGTTCACAGTTAGATTCCTGGTCAGGGCATATGCCTGGGTTATGGGCTGGATCTCTAGTAGGGAGCATGCAGGGGGTAGCTCATCAATATTTCTCTCTCATTGATGTTTCTATCTCATTTTTCCTCCCTCACCCTTCCTGTCTCTGAAATCAATAAAAACACCTTATATAATAAAAGCCCAGTGACCATAATGGCATAACGACCAGAACAACCGCTCGACCAGTCTCTATGAGGTGCATTGACCACCTCTCAGTCCCTCCCCCCGGCCCACAGGCTTTGATTGCTGGATGGTGAATGGGGAACCGGGGTGGGTGGTGGCGGGGCAGGACTGGGGACTGACGAGCAAGCAGAAGATGGCCCCAATCACTGGCCAGGTCAAGGGACCCCACCCAACCTCCAGTAAAAAACAAAATGAAAATTACTTTTATCCTCTGCCTCACTCCTCCCTTGCCCAAAATGTACATAATGTCAAAGTCCTTTCTTCTCCTTATCTAAATTGATTTTTAAGAACTAAGCATTATCACTGGTTCAGAGAATGGTTTTTAAGACTTTTTAATATAATCTCACTTGTGTGATGTGTGGAAGTGTAAACTTTTAATGGAAATGTATTGACCTATGTACTAGATGTCTTTTTTCCCCCATACCTAGTTCCCACACTTCTCAGCTTCAGTGTATGTCCTGGGTGGCTTCCTTGCCCTTTGCCTTCCCGTCTGGTTCCCCTGTTGAAGGCACTAGCAGAAGTTAAGCAGGTGGGAAGAAAATGCTAACTTAAAAATAAAAGGCCAAGGTGGGAGGAAACAGGCATCCATTTGAAATAAAAAACAAAAACAAAAGAAGGGAATAGCTATTTGGGAAGCATTGATCCAGGCAGAAATCCAAATAGAGTTCGGCTTAGGAAGTAAAGGCAAGAGGTATCTATAATAATAAAAGTGTAATATGCTAATTAGACCAGACAGTCAAATGACCATCCAGACATCCTTCCAGATGTCCTTCCAGATGAAGCCAGGGCTGCGAGGGCTGAGCCCCTTGCACGAATTTCATGCATCGGGCCTCTAGTTTATAAGAAAAGAGAAGGGGAATACTTACATGAATAGGAAAAAGAAAAAGAATTTCTGTTGGTGTTAATAAGCAAGGAAGGAATTTCTATAGGTGCAAATACACTACATTGTTCTCTAGCTACACATGGTGGTGCTGATTCTAAAGAATGTGGTTAAGATTCAGTTCCATAGCCAGGATGTCCTGTTAGCTTTACAAACAGTTGTTTGTAATACAATGCTACTTTGGTCCAGTCTAATGGCTATAATGCCCAGTTCAAACATTCCAAAGGTTCAAGGAGTAAGACGTGCATGGCAGTTCCTCTGGAATGTCTCCCTTGTTCTATTTTGAAATGACTCTGCCTATGTCAACTTTGCAAAAAAAAATAAGATTAGAGTATTTATTACCCAGACTCCTTTCACTGGGTTTCTGTCATAGGCTTTTCTTCCAGTGTGAGCAACAGCTTTGTCAGGCTGCCCAATACACACAGCTTTTTCTCTGGGTTCAGAGGGCCCTTCTTCCCTGGTGATGTCATGGTCATGTCTAGGGATGCCAACAGCTTTCTGTTGTCACTAGCCTTGAGATACTGCACCTTTCTTTCCCTAAACCCTCTGTGAATAAGTGTGTGGTTTCTTTGCTTGTATTTTGTTAAACTCTTCTCAATTATAAGTTTGAATGGCCAATTTCTCTGCTGACTGGGTCTGGATTGGTACAACAAGGCATGCATTTCTTGACTCATTTTTGTATTCAATTATAATTCAGTGTTTTTAATACATCACTTTTTATTTTAATAGACTTTTGTGTTCTCAATTGAGAAAATCACCATGTAAATAATGGGCCATATTATTTGCTTTGAAAATATCAAATTAATGTCTTCCTTTTTATTGGAAAACAAATGGAATCCATCTATATATTTATATAAAATATATTCATATTTATATAAATAATTACAGTACTATTTACCAAAAAAAATGTGAAAAGCAAATGAGAAAACCATCAAAACTATCACTCTGACATGACTAATTACAAATATAATCTTCTCTGTATCAGTATATAACTTTGAGAGAGCTTGAGCTTAACCTACAGGCTGGGGATGAAAGGTTTTATTTTGTTTTGTTTTTGCAGATCTTTTTGGCCAGTATACATATTTCTATATATTTCTTTTTATTTGTCATTTCATGTATCTACAATGAACTGTTGTTAATTTCCTACAGCTTCCATACTTAGTCCTTGGCTATTTCTCATTCAATGTCAGGCTCTTTCTTATGAGCTTTTATGAGGGATCTACATACCCACAGGCACTCTAGAATCAGCTGGGTATTTTCACTTCTAGGATGTTGGGCTTGCAATTCTGAGCATCTCCTTTCTGTATTCTTCTATATATTCTAACTTCTATGATTCTTTCATGTAAAATGTGTAGGCTTTTATGACTAAGATATCCCATTCTATTGGGAATGCTTGATATTTGTATTGTGTCAATACTGCACTTGTGTATTGGTCGTGAGGCTTTGTAGGGAGGTATGTATCAGCAGGTTCTTGAGAAGAACCTCTTGGAGAGGCTGATTAGAACTGAAGAGGCAAATTGGTTTATAATTGTTGAACTTCAGCTTATAAAGCTTGTCATAGTTGTCTTTCTGTGTTTGGAGCTCTGAGGTTCAAGAGAATAAGAGACACTTATTCTCTTCATGATATATAGAGACCACTCCAGAAAATTATCATCTCACTGTGAGGTCCATCTGTTTAAGTCCCATATAGCTCTTACTTCTCTGCCTTGATAGCTCAAGGAGATGCAAAAGAAGAATTTAAAATATGATAAAAAATTATTTAACAAATATATCTACATACACTTTAATTTTATTTTTCTTATCAGTCTTGAGTAAACCCATTGGTAGGCATCTTGTTTAGAAGGCAGAACAACATATTTGATTTGCATGTATAAATTGGTAAGCAATCCCAGTATCTTTGTGTGGAGAAAGATGCATAAGAGGAGCATCGGTGTAATTGAAGACAAGCACAAGAAAAGGTCATTGGCAAGCATCCACATTCCTTTACTTTGTTCACATTAGAATATAGAGTGAGGAGAGGCCAGTTTTGGGTCAGAATTACTGCCCCAAGAGATCTTTCTATTTTGAAATAGTAATGATAGATAATTATCAACCTATCTCAAGGCAATGCAACATATTTAAGAAGTTTGGGACTGTTTTATAATGGGATACATTCAAACTTCTGCCCTGTTGAGTTAAAAACACGAACAACAAAGCATTGTGAAAGAGAGGGGAAAGCATAGGTTTAGAAGGTTCCAAGCAGATAACAGATAATCTGAGGGCTGGCAAGAACACAGAAAGTCAAATATTTTTGTATTGTGGGAGGAGTGGAGTGTGCAAAGATAAGCTAAATATTTTCAAAATTATTCCTGGAACCCCTTTTATTCAGTGGACATAAATACCATAGGTACCAACAACTAGGGAAGCCACTGATATTCTTCTAGGAAAAATCTAGAAGAAAATCCAAAACAATATATAAATAAATAGCATGGTGGAGTTAGTACTTTTCACAACTCAAATTTCTAATAAACTAGAGAGCCCAGTGGAGGAGATACAGACGACTAGGGAAGGCTGAGTTTAGCACCAGTGGGCAAAGACACTTATTCAAACTATGTACATGAATTCTTCTCCTATCTCCAGCATTCCTTGCTATGAATTGTTGTGTAAGTTCCTAAACCCCTTTTAGTTTCTACATTGGTAAAATGAAGGGTAGAGTACCTAACTCGTGGGTTATTTGTGAAGGTGGAATAAGATAACAATTTGAAAGAGCTCTATATATTTAATGGCACAAATACATTGTTATTTGTGGTTTGACTTATTACAGAATTGTGACACAACATAGTATAATAAGTAAGAAAGATAGATTATATTTAGTACCTTGAGTTCTTCAAATGCTTTTATTCTACTATCAATCAAAATCAGATTGCTAATTTGTTCTGTAGTGGCTAAAATCATAAATTATCTCCCTATTGCTAAATTGAATGAACCCATCTTAGATCATATATTTTTTTATCTCAAGGAGAAATTTGGCAATTTTTATGTTTCCTTCTTTTTGAAATCTCATTTGTCTTGATTATATTAATATATGAGAATTGTTTCTCAAATTTGACTTCTATCTCCAATATTTCCAATGTTGGTGATTCCTTGGATTCTGTTTTGTTATTTTTCTATTTTTCAACCTACAAATTTACTTAGTGTGGTTCCAAATTAAATTCCAAGGTTTTAACCACACACACTACCACCACATACAATCACCTAAACAAATACTTCTATTTCTATTGGGCTCCACAACTCAAGTTTTCAATACACTACTCAATATGACCACCTGGAAGAACCAGAAGGACAAGGAACTTGAAATTTTTAAAGACTTAAATTGTCTTTCCAAATAAGAGCCAGCAACTAAAGACAGACTTGAATCCTCAAGGTACAAATGATTAGATTCAAGTAACTTAATCAGACTTGTCTTATGTGAACAGGTAAGTTCCAGATTGAATATCAACAGGGTAATTTTAAAAATCACTAGGGAAATTATAAGAACCTGTTGGAAAATCTGAGGTAGTGTTGTAAAAGATCATACTCTAATGGTTAATTTCAGTGAAGAACTGATAGGGAAATTGGATAGTATGTTTGCTGTTGTAATATGCATATATAATTCATTCTTTAAATTTATGGTATACACAGTATGCATTCAAGTTACAGGGTGGTGCAAAAGTAAGTTTACAGTTGTTCATATGAAAAAAATATAGTAATTAATAAATAATAATATAAGAATAAACTCTCTTGAATACTCATAACTATAAAACCTGTATACTATATATTTATATATATGTACATTTATATTATTCATATGTACATATCTGTATATGTATATGTATGTGTGTACATGTATATGCCAAATGATATCTTAGAAATCACAAATGGTTATTATATATTTTTAAATATATATTTTTGTCACATATTATATGTTCTTTGGAATGTAACGTAATTATAAGCAATATGTTTATCTTAGTTAAAAATTATGCATCAAAACAACTATGGAAACCAGTGAGACATTATTTCATTGATATTGTAGTGGTGGCTTCCAAATGTACATACAAATGACTACTGCAATAGTAAAGCTAAAGAAAATAATTCATAATTCATGCAGAATAGGGGCACTAACTTTATATCTCTGAATCAAATATGTTTACACCAATCACTATTTCTCATGTAAATAAGATAAATGGTGAACCTTATTCCAAATGCATCTGATAGATTATAAGTGACATCCTAAATTTTAACATTTAAAATTTTCACTAAGTATATACCTTTATATTAAATCTGGCCCCAATTTTGTCATTATAAACCACAAATTGATCATTTTGAAATGTCAAAGAAAAACTAAAAATTATGTTACCTAAAAACATAGGAAAGATAAAAAAAACATATAAATTTAGTATGAGTAAAATAGTAAAAACATGAATAAAATAGATTATGAAATAATTTAAAACATCAAGAAGATAAATATGAGGTAACTAATTACATATCACTATATATAAAAGGCTAATATGCTAAGTGTCCCTCTGGGTAATGATGTCACATAGCACCGCCCACTTCCTCTCCCTAGAGACTAGCCTCCTTGGAGTTTCTGCAGCCCAGGAACACAGGTGGAAACACTTTACACTGTAACTAAATGTCTGTGAAGCGTTTTCCCATGTCCCATCTCATTGATCCTCACAGAGTCCTGGAGTAGGTAGATAGGAGACTCAGTGGAATCCTATTTTCTTTTCATTAGCTGGAAAATGGAGATTCAGAAAGCTTAGAAACTTGACCTGACTGAAAAGAAGAAATAGTGGACCTTGAAAATGACTTCAGGTTTTCTCACTGCGCAGAATATAGTCAAATACTGCTACAGTTAAATATTTTACCCTTTGTTCTCCCTGTGTGATCTACAATAATAATGTGCTTTGTATTGATATTTACTACTGTGTTGCTGAAAATTACCTGAAAAAGAAGTTGGGGTGCTTCACTGGGCTGGAAATCAGAAAGCAGGACTAATTAAGCAAGTTTATTCTATATCTATAAAAGCCTAAGTTGACTCATGCATGCACCATACATATAAAGCTCTCGCTGGTGCCAATTGCATGCGTGTGTTTCTATCTGTCATTGTCAATTGTGAATTTGGTTGACACTTCTATTATAGAGAAAGGGAAAATAGCAATATTAAAATATTTCTTCTAATTAATTTCCTTTCAATGTGCACAATTTGCGCACTGGGCCACTAGTAGTAAATATAATTGTACCAGTTTCCAAATTCCAATGTTATGAGAGTCATATTTAACTTCTGAGAAACATAGTAAAGAGTTTAAAAATTGCCATCAGTTCAGGAGCCCATGGCTATTAAATCTATTTACCATGGAAATAAGTTCCATGGCTTTTACTAGTAATGGATTCTCATAAGAGATCAAATATGAGAGCAAGTATGTAACTCATGCTGAGTTATAAAGTATAAGGAAGAAAACATTTTAGTAGTATAACTTTAACCTTGATATGAATTCCCTCATGTATCATTTATAAATCTTCTCTCTAAATGTTTCCAGTATTAAAAGGGAATGGATGCCTTTGCTCAAATTCTGAGGAAGCTTATTAATATAAACATATTTCTCAAGAAAAGCAATCAAATACATTCCTAGTCAAAGCTTTATATCATTATACAGGATGGGGCAAAAATAGATTTACAGTTGTGAGTACATGAAACACAGTTTATTCTTATATTATTATTTATTAATTATGTATTATTTGCTATATGAATAACTGTAAACATACTTTTGCCCTACCCTGTATTAAACTTTTGCCATACTTAATTGAAAGAAATGCATATTAGATTCTATTCTCCTTTCATATCCAATAGATTGCTAATTACACTCAGTTTTGAAATAGGAAGAAGGAAAATTTGTCTTAATTGCAAACCATATTTCTATCAAATTTTGAACAATTAATTAAATTTAAATTTAGCAAATGTGTATCAGCCACCTGCTGTATAATAATCACTTTTAGGTGCTTTAGGGATCAAATATGAAAGTGAGGTGTGTTTTATGTATGGAGCACAGAAGATTCTGTATTTGCCAGCACCTCCTTACTTGTGGTTGCATGAGCCATGGAATAGCCTAACTAGTGGTATTGAAGTATGTCTTTGCATATGTGTATGCATAAAAAGCACTTCAAAAAATACTGTTAATATATTCTGGTCACTTTCTGGATAGAAAGACTACTAGGTAGATACGTAAATAGACATCAAAGATTCAGTGCTTCTTTTGTTCTGAAGTAATTAAAAGCTAATATTTATATCCACAAAATGGGTTATAGTCATTTAATTTTGCATACAATTACCTATATGTAGATTGTTATTTAAATTGTCAGGCACTTTAATTCTTTAAATCTAGAACTATGTCTTATCTCCCTTTCATACTTTCCCATTGCTAAACAAATAATAAATACATAATTTTAAATATGTACATATTAAAATACATAATATTTAATACATAATATTAAATAGCTGCCAGTTGAAAAAAGGAGACAGATAAACAGAAAGCACAGCTATTAATTTCATGTAGCCAATGATCAAAGGCTAATGAAATTCCACAAAATTAAATTTTTGGAAAAAAAATGAGGACTATCAAGAATCAGGGTGTAGCCCTAGCCGGTTTGGCTCAGTGAATAGAGTGTCAGCCTGTGGACTGAAGAGTCCCAAGTTTGATTCCAGCCAAGGGCACATGCCTGGGTTGCAGGCTCGATCCCCAGTAGGGGGTGTGCAGGAGGCAGCTGATCAATGATTCTCTCTCATCATTGATGTTTCTATCTCTCTAACCCTCTACCTTCCTCTCTGAAATAAAAAATAAATAAAAAAAAGAATCAGGGTGTAAGTTTTATAATCCTTTTGTTAGGAATTATGACATGTTTCTTAAATAATTGATTAATAATGATGTCAGGAAACGACAAAGTGCTTGCATTTTCTAAATTTTGTGAGTTAAAATTGCTGGAAAGATTCTGAGAATTTAAAGATACACTTGAAATTTTAAAAATAATAAATAGCTCAACACATAAATTATTGTTGAATCAGAATCCTATGTGGCATGCAATGTTGATTGTTACTAAGGAGAGGCCAAAGCCCATATATATAATTTACATTTTGCAAACAGTCATGTACATGTCTATACTAATAAGAGGGTAATATGCTAATTAGACTGGATGCTTCTGGACAAAGCCGCAGCGGCTGCTGCTGCAAGGGCTGGGCTGAGGCTCAGGCAGCCATGGCAGCCAGCAGTGGTAGCAGCAGCAGCGTGATGGGGGCGTCACTTTCCCCTGATTGGTTGGGTAGGCTCCAACAAAGGGAGGCCAGAGGCAGCAGCAGCGAGGGGGTGGTGGGGGCAGTGCCTTCACCTGATCAGCCAGTCGCCTCCCATCAGTAGGACATCCCCTGAGGGCTCACAGACTGTAAGAGGTGGCAGGCCAGGCTGAGGGAACCCCACTCCAGTGCACAAATTTTTGTGCACCAGGCCTCTAGTCTCTCTCTCTCTCTCTCTCTCTCTCTCTCTCTCTCTCTCTCTCTCTATATATATATATATATATATATATATATATATGCCTAAGTGACCATCCAACCATTCAACCGTCCAGCCAGTAGCTATGACATGCACTGACCACCAGGGGGAAGATGCTCAATGAAGGAGCCGCCAAGCTGCAGTGACTTGGCAGCTGCGGTTCTCGGGTGATGCACCCAGAACCAGAGAGGAGGGAGCCCGATTCCGGGGTGCGTCACCTGAGAACCGCCCTCTCACAATCTGGGACCCACTCAGGAGATGTCGGAGAGCTAGTTTTAGCCCAATCTTCGCAGGCCAGGCTAAGGAACCCCACTGGTGCACGAATCTGTGCACTGGGACTCAGTACAGCCATGGGCAAACTATGGCCCGTTTGAAATGAAGAAAACTAAAAAAAAAAAAAAAAAGACCATACCCTTTTATGTAATGATGTTTACTTTGAATTTGTATTAGTTCACACAAACACTCCATCCATGCTTTTGTTCCGGCCCTCCGGTCCAGTTTAAGAACCCATTGTGGCCCTCAAGTCAAAAAGTTTGCCCACCCCTGACTTAGAATCTCTGCCTTAGGCCCAATTCAGTCATAAAAGAGTCTGTAAATAAATGATGTGTGGTCAACATCTTTATTGTTTTCCCACTTTTCTGTTTCATGATTTCTTTTTACTCTGGTACTTACGACTCCTGCAGATTGAAGATAGGAGGTGTTACCCTCAAATAATGCATCCAACTAGAATTGTAATGCTGGGATAATTTTAACAACTAACCTTTTATTTTATGGTGGTAATGTAAATCAACAAATGCAGATTTGGCTCTTTACCACAACAAAAGCCAAACTGATGAGGCAGGTGCTGGTGCAACAGGAAAGAGGTTTATTCAGGTGCCATTCTACCTGGGAGAATGGTATACTCCCCTCTCAAATATAATCTCCCTTTTCTGCTCATGTCCTCCCTTCTTATAGAAATAGAGAAGAGAAGGGACTTTTTTCTATCAAATTATCTTGGTAGCTTTTGGTACACTGGGGAACTGTCCATTCATCTTTCTAACTTTAGGCACACTCAGTGTAGAACTTTCCCCTATATCAGTGGTTCTCAACCTTCTGGCCCTTTAAATACAGTTCCTCATGTTGTGACCCAACCATAAAATTATTTTCGTTGCTACTTCATAACTGTAATGTTGGTACTGTTATGAATCGTAATGTAAATATCTAATACACAGGATGGTGTTAGGCGACCCCTGTGAAAGGGTCATTCGACCACCAAAGGGGTCACGATCCACAGGTTGAGAACCACTGCCCTATATCATCTTGGCCATCAAGGAGACTCCTCATTGCTCTGAGTGACTGTCTATGGCAACAGTAACCCAACAGACAAATACCTGACTAAGGTCTGTTTTTACTCCATGGCCCATTTATCCAACACTGAAAGTTATTGGAAGACTGAAATTCACTCTCTGCTCAATATTAAAAATAGAGATTAGCCCAACATATAGGTAAATTATGCATCAGAGTTTAAAGTAATTTTAGAAAGAATCCCAAAATGAGACACCAATATTCTCAAATCCCCCATCTTTTAGAATGCAATTCATTTCTTTAATACCCAAATGAAAGCTCAAGTTCTTATCCAGCAAAGCTACAGTAGTTCCATTCTCTTATTGGGCTTTCCATAAAATTTATTTTTGCTTTTTGTTTAATTTTTAATAATTCTAAGGAAGAGTTTACAGGTCGATAAATCCATCTTGGATGTCTTTCCATAGCTTAGCCAATTATTGTAACTTAGGTTTATTTTTACTGTTATAATTAACAGCAAAACATTCATTAAAATTAGAAATAGCATTTCTAATTGCTTAGACATAATACATGGAAAATACAAGAAGAATTTCCTAAAATGAGACAATTAATATTGCTTTCGCTGGGGCAGCTATCTAGATCTGTAGTTCCTCTGATGGTTTCTTGCTAGTCTCTTTTCCAGCCTGCTAAAATGTTGAAAGAATTCAATCCTTCATCTCTCCCCTGGCCCCACCACTCTTCCAAACAACTACCAATGATTATTATCACCTCAAAATTAGGTATTCATCCTTTCCCAAGGTTAAAATAGATGATACAAATAAGTTTTCCTTCTCTTAGAATTGCCTCTAGCTTGAATGAAACACTCAGGGCTACAGTTCAGAAAGACAATTTTTTATGTCATTATACAGAGCATTTAGCTCCTCATTATCTCATTACCTCTCTATTTCTGAACAGGATTTGGTATTAACTTCACTCCATCAATTGGCCCATTAAAACGTCTTCCTATACAAATGATTCAAAAATTTCCTTGAGGCTTGAAAGAGCATTTTGTCCTTCTTTTTAGCCATCAAGTTTTCAAACACTCTTTGAAATACCTCATTATATGCATGAAAACTGTGCAAATGTTAATTTATGTATTTTGTATTTAGGATTTTCCAGTTCAATACCTTGCCTCATAACTCTTCAAAAAATACACATGAATGTATGTGAATACTGTAAAACCAATACAGTATTGAATATGTATCTGTCTTAGCATCTCATTCATAGAAGACATGCTGTTTTACTATCAAAGGCTATTCTTTCCATCTATGCCCTCACTTTTTAAAGTGCATCACTTTCCTTTTTTAATCCCTATTGTGTGTTATCAAACTTCCTCTTCTAAAGGGATATTCCCATCAGATAATAAACAGGAGACACAAGTGTGGTTAAATGTGTGGCTGTAAAGGTTAACCTGCCAGAGTTTGAATTATGACTTCCCCACTTACTACTGTGTACTATTCACTTAACCTTTTTAAGCCTCAGCTTTCTCAGGTTTGAAATACAGTTAATTATAGTTTAATACTTCAACTCACATTTCATAAAGTTATTATGCAGATTAAGTTAGATGACACATACAAAATACTTACCACAATCCCTAGTACATACTAAAATTCTAGAGGATTTGTCACTAATGCCAACCTCAAATACCTTAAACTTAAATAAAAATATCCCAGATTTAAAAAGAGTTCCTTAATTCAATTAAATATTAGTCTGCAGTTTTTAACCTATTTTATTTTCTCTCAGAGCCATAGTCACAGAAATATATGTAAATACATTTTTCCCATTTCTGTACCATTATTAATTCTCCTACTTGGATTCTTTTGCATGCAAGATTCCCAAGTATTTCTGTTGTCTAGTCCTAGATCCATTGTCTTTCTACTCTGTGACTGTAAGTTTTTTCATCCTATTTAACTGGGAAGCAGCCCTCTGTGTTGTTTTGTGGTCAAAATTTGTATTAAAAAATCTTGAGTTTGCAGGCTTCCACCCTCTGCCAATCCTACTGTGCATGGCTGAAGAACATATTCAGGGTTTCAGCCAGTTCTCAAGTCTTCTTTGGCTTTCCTATTCCAAAGGTAACTCTTCAGTCATCCTCACTCATGAACACTTTGGAAACCTGTGAAAAATATCTCAGAGCTTATCACAGCCTTTTAATCTCTCCAATTTCCCGTATGGCTGCATTAAATTTCACACTGGACTTCTAAACACCCTGAACCAAGACAACATTTTCAGCCTAACAACAATGCAGGTTTTCCCCATTCATTATAAACTGGGTTGATCATTTTTTGGCCAGCAAAGCAACAAGTTTTTACTTCATTTATACCCCTTCCAGTACACAACTGAGTCTGTCATTGCTCATAGCAAAATTGCTCTTTTCCCTATCAGCTTCAAGATGGTACACTTGCAGTTCCTACCTGGGTTCAGTTTTACCAGCCAAGATGACTACAAATACTAGCCTTTCTTACACCAGATAATTTTTTTTCCCGCAGGAATAAACCTTCCCATGTCCCAAATTAGAGAAACTTTTTAAAACTGGATTTCTAATAAAAGATATGTAGAGAATAGCATCAGCTGAAACATAAATATAACATGAGGTCATTATAAGTCTTTGTTTATAATGAGTTATGTTGTAAATCATTAAGACTGTGATAATGTTGTTTTAAATTAGGGTAACCTTGTAAAACAATATAGGAAGAACTTTCTAAAAGTATCACACAAGCGCTAACTGGTTTGGCTCAGTGGAGAGCGTCGGCCTGCAGATTGAAGGGTCCCAGGTTTGATTCCGATCAAGGGCATGTACCTGGGTTGCGGGCACATCCCAGTAGGGGGTGTGCAGGAGGCAGCTGAACTATGTTTCTCTCTCATCGATCTTTCTAACTTTCTATCCCTCTCCCTTCCTCTCTGTAAAAAAAATCAATAAAATATGTTTTAAAAAATAAATAAAAGTATCATACAATATTTCCTCTTATATCTGTTGGTGAAAATTTTAGTTAAATGGTTATTCTTTACTTCAAGAGCTATTGGCTAATAAAATATTTTGAGAGGGCACATTCTAAGCCCAACAGAGAGGAAGAAGGGAAAAATGAGAATTGGGTAAATAACTACAAGTCTCTACTATATCATTACAATGCCAAAGCTCATTAGTTGATGCACTTTTATTTTATTTTTAAGAAACATGCATTCTGTATTCTGCATAGGTCTGTTATTTTTTTATTTAATTTTAACTTTATAAAATGCAAAAAAAATGTGGCATTTATTTTGTTCACTTTACCTCAAAACTAAGGCAAACTTCCTGATGGCTTGATTCAGATCCTAATTTCTCTTTTCTCATTTCCTTTCATTGTTGGTGCATTTTTATCTATGTTTAGGTTAATTGACCATTAATATCTTATAAAACATATTTTCTAAAGCCAATTTTAATAGAATTTCTGGTCTAATTACCTCCTGAATTTTATTCAATAATCAAATAGTCAAACTATTTTTCATATTTTTAGTTTAGTTTTTCTCTACCAAAAAAAAAAAGGCAGAAAATGGCCTCAGGATCTTCCTATTATAATGTTGGCATTCTGAACATTTAGTTTAAATAAAAAAAAATGTTAGAAATAATAAATGACTTGAAGTTGGAGAAAATAAAAATATGAACTAGTTTGAATGGCATTTTATCCTACTTCCTTTTATCCTTTTCTTGACCTATCAGCAAAACACACACAAACACACTCACACAAATTAATTAATTAATCATCTATAAATTTAAATTCTGTTTTTGTTATAAGCCAAATTTGTCTTAGCAGTGCTGTGTTCACCCTGTTGAGGGAGACTCCACATGTTGATATGTGATAATTAGATATGTGAGAATTTTCAAATATGTGAAGAATTGACACACTTGCCTTTATCACCCTGAGTGGAGCACCATATCAGAAACAAGCTTCTTTTTCTGAAGGGAAATGTGTTATCAAGTGTTGAGAACAGCTGGCTTGACAGATTGTCCTTGTTTGTCCCGGGCTTCGATTCTGTTGAACACTTCAGCATGTATTGGTATGCTATTTAGGCTAGGTATGACATTTCCAGCGCCGCTCTAAAGGTCAGAATGACAGATGTCTGAGTATAATTCTCTACTGGAAATACAGTGATCAGGCTTACATATTTTTTAAATACTACTCTTTATTTTAGTGATATGTAAGTATTTGTTTTTCTCAGAGACCCAGGTTCCAATCCTGATTTTTCTATCTTCAGCAAATAAAACATAACACTCTGGTAAAATGTTTACTCCATAAAGTTATTGTGAGAACTAAATGCATGAAAATACTTTGCAATTCTAAAGTGCCATATGGACATTAGTTCTTTTCATTCTAGGGATTGTGTATGCTTCTCTTTATATGAATAAATGCGCATACCAATTTCTAAATAAGAAAGAAAATAAGTAAGTAAATGGATATTAGCATATACATTGAACAGATACTTGACTTATTCATATTTGGCTCTGTTGTCATCCAAGACTAATCATTACATACAAATCAAGTCAGCATCCTTTCATCATATAGAAACACTATTAATATCCTAACACTATTGCACACAATATACTTACCTAGATTTTTTAAAATGAATTTTTAGAGAGGAAGAAAGAGAGAGAGACAAGAGAGAGAAAAAAAACGTTTATGTGAGAGAGATACATCGGTGGTTGGTTTCCTCCCCTAAGTGCCCCAAGCAAATATCAAACCCTCCAATTAGGTATGTAGTCTGACCGGGAATCAGACCCATGACCCTCTGATGCATGGGACAACAGCTCCAAAAAACTGAGACACACGCTTACCTAGATATTTAATGAAGGAGAAAGGAGAGGATTTAACATATCTCAAAGCCTACATTAAAATGTTCATTTACATCGCTCTACTCCCAAATCTAATTGCTAATTGGAAGTAATGGTTGGGGTTGAGTGTCAATTTTGCCTTTGATGAGTCTTATGCTTTTTGGCCCCTTGTTTTCTCTGCTAGTTTCTAGATCCCTCCTGCTTTTACGTAATGTTCCTATACTCTTTATATAGAGCACATTATTTTTACTCCCGTTTTTTCAAAAAATTTATAAAGCATAGCTCTTATAGAAATCATTTACTGGAATTCACTTTCCTAAGAAGCAGATGATTTTAAATAACTATGCCTCCAATTAAACAGGCTGCTTCCTAAATTAAAATGCTGTTATGTGAGGGGAAAAGTCAGGGCTTAATCTGTCCTGCCCAATTATTACAATGAACTCTACAGGTAATCTGATACAACTTGACATGAATGGTTTTAAAATAATTTTTATTTAATTTTTTTGGAGTGACATGGGATAATAAAATTATATAGGTTTTAGTTGTACAATTATGTAGAGAGTACCTGGGAAGGCACATGAGCATTTCTTTAATTATTGTCAGCTGAATCCAGTGGCATTGGCAGAGTCACATCCTGGAAACACACCTTGCCAGAGGCAGGTGTGTTGTCAGCCTGACCTTCAGCTCAGGCACCAGGGGGTGGGTCTCATGATCTAAATCCAGCCAAGCACCAGGAACAAACATGATTATCCAGGCCCACCCAGAAGTGATGATTACAAAAAACCCACAAGAATGCACATATCTCCTTTGTCTTGGGCTTTAGTAAAACTTCCTGGGTTTTGCTGTATAAAATAAATGCGCTGTATTGGCTCTGGGTCCCTGTCTCTCCATCAGAGGACAGTGGCCCCACCCAGTCCCAGCTTTCCCTACTGTATTTGTGTCTGCCTCTTTCATTTTCTCAATCCCCAGTCGCCCCTACTCAGGAACCGGACTGCTCTGTAGCCGCGCAAGACACGGAGAAGAGAGAAATATTTATACAATTATATAAAACATCCTCTTTATATTATATTGCATGTTCACTACTCCAAGTCAAGTCTCCTTCCATCACCATTTATCTCCTCTTTAGCCTCTTCTATGTCCCACAACCTCCCTTTCTCTCTAGTAATCACCATACTGTTGTCTGTCTATGAGTATGTTTGGTTTTGCTTAATTCCTTCACCTTTTTCACCCAGCCCCTCAATCCTTATTCCCTCCAATCTCCAATGGCTGTCAGTCTGTTTTCTGTATCTATAAATCTGTTTCTATTTTATTTGTTTATTTTGTTCATTATATTCTACATATAAGTGAAATCCCATGGTATCTGTCCTTAATCGGCTTATTTCACTTAGCATAATAATCTCCAGGTCCATCCATGCTGGCACAAAAGAAAGATTTGGATTAAAAACTTAAATGTAAGACTCAAAACCATAAAAATTCTAGAAGAAAACATGGGCAGGAAAATATTAGACATTTCTTGTAGCACTATTTTTTCTGATATGTCTCTTTGGGCAAAGGAAAGAAAATAAAAAAAAAATAGGAGGACATCAAATTGAAAAGTTTTCGCACAGCAAAGGAAATCATCAACAAAATGACAACACAACCTACTGAATTGGAGAACATATTCACCAATGATACATCTAAACAAGAAGTAATATCCAAAGATCTTTAAAGAACATATACAACTCACCAGAAAAAAAAAACAAAAAAAACAAAAACAAAAACAATCACATTAAACAATGGGCAGAGGACCTGAATATAAATAAAATTTTTTTATTAAATAGAAATAATATTATTTAAATAGGAACTACATCTTAAAAATGGTTTTCAGTGATTCTAACACTATTAAACAAAGTCTAAATTGTCATTGATTAAGGTGTTACTGTAGCTGGAAAATTTTCTTTTTAAAATGTTCTTGACTCTTCATACAGTGACAAAATTTTTTCCATCTCCAAACAATTTAGATAAAATTCCATGCTCATTTAAAAATTAATTTTATACTGTCATATAAGGTTGTTTACCTCTTTTAATACTCACTTTTTAAAGCTATGTTCAAATAATTCTTACTTTTCTCTTAACCAACCTGATATAAAGTATCCATTTATTTAATATTTTAAGTTTTACAAGTTATATAAAAGAACTTATGAACTTGGGTATTCAGAAATAACTAAAGAAAAACAATGACATTTAAAAGTGTTTGACTTCTGCCCAACTCATGTGGCTCAGTGGTTGAGCATCAACCTATGAACCAGGAGGTCATGGTTCAATTCCTGGTCAGATCATATGCCCAGGCTGTGGGCTTGATTCCTGGTGGGAGGTGTGCAGGAAACAGCCGATCAATCTCTCATCATTGATGTTTCTCTCTCTCTCTCTCTCTCTCTCTCTCTCTCTCTCTCTCTCTCTCTCTCCCTTCCTCTCTGAACTCAATAAAAATATGTTTTTAAAAATTAAAATGTTTGACATCTAAGGTATAGTTTTCAAAAATGATTTTTTTTCACTTAAGATAGATACATACTTATTTTAACAGAACTTATTATTTGTAAAAAAAATTTCATATACTATATTTGGGAAAGGGTTCTTTTTATTTCATTTTTATAATGTTTTTATAGATTTATATTTATACTAGAGGCGCAATGCATGAAATTCATGCAAAAGTAGGCCTTCCTTCCGCTGGCTGCTGGCACTAGCTTCCCTCTGGCACCTGGGACCCAGGCTTCCCTTGCAGCCCCGGCTTTATCCGGAAGGATGTCCAGTCTAATTAGCACAGTATGCTTTTATTATTATAGATTCCTAAAACTTTGTGTTTTGAGCTTCAATTAAACATGTCAAGTGCACAAATAATGGTAAATATTTATATCCTAGGAAGATTGGAAATAGTTGAAAGGAGCAGTCTTATTTAGTAGACAAATATGTTTTTAAAACACATTCTCAGAATTCAAGCATCATGTAAATTTGGCAAATATTTGTACACAAAAAAGTAAGATGGTTCTAAAATTTTTAGAAAATAATATTGTGGTGTCCACATCCATCATGACAGAAGAATCTCTAAGTATAAATAACAAACAAACAAAAATGCATCGTCTTTGTATTGTTGCCCAATAATTGAATCTCTCTCGTAGGACATCAGGCATCCCCACAATGGCCAGTTCTCCTGTAGGTGCAGTACTTTCTCTGTCCATATTTTCAGCTTAGCCATGTGACTTGCTTTGACCAAGAGAATGAGCGCCTATATGGAGTACACTCTGTATGAATAGAAGATTTAAACATATCTCATAGTTCAGTTGGTCTTCTTGCTCCTCTCTTCTTCCATGAGAACACCTTGCTTCATTTCAGAGCGATCCCTGGGTCATGAAGTAAGATGACTTGAGGAGCAGAGCTGAGCACAATGTAGTTGAGGCTGAGCAGAATTTACTGGCATGATTGTGAGTACAATTATTTTTTTATTATTGAAAGACACTGATTTTTTAGTTATTTTCTTGCCACAGCAAATGCTGATTACTAATGCCTTTCTAAAGGTGTGTTGCAGAGAAAATAAAGCAAGCAGGTAAATAACTACAATATTTGAAGCTAGCTTTTGACTTATTTCACTCCTTGTCATTCCCTCACCCATTCATTTTTTCCTTTATTTAACAGATATATAGCACTGTATAAATAAAGAATTGCCAGTTGCTTCTGGGAATAAAAAAAATGGATGTAAAAAAACCTCAAATTTTTTTTCCCTGTACATGCTGGGTAGCTCAATTGGTAGGAGTGTCATCCAATACATCAAAAGGGTTACAGGTTTGATTTCTGGTCAGGACACATACCTAGGTTTCTGGTTCAATCCCCTGGTCTGGGCAAATATAGAAGGCAACCGGTTGATATATCTCTTTCTCTCTCTCCCTCTCTCTCTCCCTCTCTCTTTTTCTCTTTTCCTTCTTCTCTCTAAAAAGTTAAATAAACATATTCTCAGGTGAGGATTAAAAAATCCCCTTAAGAAATCTATTCCCTATCAGGGCTGTGCATATTAATGTTTTGAAATTTATTTACTTTACAGTATTTCAATACTGGATAGTATACTGTGATGTCAATAGGTAAATTAAAATTTTGTAAACATTTCTCTCAACATATTATTTAATATGTATGTTGAAAATATCCACACTTCCATATTTTATACTATGATCAATATTAATGACATAAATGACAAGATATGGATGGGAACCCTCTGTCAACTTTTTAATCTGTATACTAGAGGCATGGTTCAGGAATTTGGTGCATGGATGGGGCCCAGCCTGCCCATCCTGATGGGGGCCCATCCGGCCAGGCCAGTGGAGGGGAGGGGCTGCGGGAGGTTGATATCCAGCCCCGCCCCCGATCAGGGTGTTGGGGGCCCGATCGGCGGGGGGGGGGGGGCAGGCCAGCGGGGCGGGGGGGGGGGGCGGTGATAGGGGCCCAAATCAGGCTGGTTGGCTGCTGCAGTGTGTATCATAGCCACCAGTCATTCTGGTCATTCTGGTCCTTCTGCTCTTCTGGTTACTGGACTTTTATATAGAGAGGTATCTATTTTACCCCCCCTTAGGGCTATTGTGCTGTTTTTTTTTTCCTTCATAGCCTGTGTTCTGCAACATTCCCTATAAAATTCCTGACAATTGAGAGGAGGAATTTTAGGAACTGTAGTACCACTATCTAAGTTTTGGCTGAATTACCATGGCAGTTGATTATGTGCCCCACGTGTTGTATCTAGGTATCCATCTTTCTTCTTTCAAAGTAAGACCTTACCTGTGTAGTAAGAATGATTTTCAGGTTTCTGAATTGGTATTCATTAAATATAACTTTATCTTTCTTTTCTTCTCTCTCTCTTTTATTTTTTCTTTCTTTCTTTCTCTTTTTCTATTTTCCTTGAAATAGAATTAAAATTTTAACTCACTTTTCTTCCAGGCTGCAAAAAAACTTTATCTTCTAAATTGGACACTATTCAGTGTTAATGTGTTGAGAGATGGGAGCACAAGGGGTGGTGGTAAATTTTATCACTGAGTCATCTATCAACACAGACTTCATTGATATATGCTTGAACTCTTTTTATGTCATCATGACCTTACATCACATGTAAAATAAGATAAGATTATTTGAAAGCAGACTTTCATAAAAATTAAAGATGTGTAAATTAAATTCTATAGCAGCCACCCCCCCTCCAAAAAAAAAAAAAAAGAAAATCAAGGAAACAAATGCAAATCATAAAGAAAGCTCAGCTAACATAAAGACAATAATGTGCAATTAATTATGTTTTTCCAGTCTGCTGGTATGAATGCTTAGAATTGTTCTATAATGTTTTCAAACACTCCCCTCCCCCCATCTGTGGTAGTTTCATCACATGTGTGTACTTATTAGCATTCTGCTGAATTCTTGAGGGCCACTCTCTTCAGATTTCTGACACCTTCTGTATCTCTGTCCTCTCCAGTGCTCTGTATTGTAAACTATTGCCTTTTATTCTCCAGATTCTTAGCTTCATTTCTTTAACTCCTCCCACTACCACTATTCACAGCACAATGGAAACTTTCTCAAGGAAGTTAACCTGAGAAAGTGATTGTAATTGTTTCTTATCTTCCAGACATCATGATCCTTCATTGTATAAAATCCAGTGTCTTGGAATCTGTTTCATACTTTTTTCCCCTGAAACTTCGATTGTCTTAGATAGAAATGTAGGTTGATCTATACTAACAATGAGCAATCAGAAATTAGAGTGAACAGGCACTTCACCAAAGAAGATATAGGTATGGCAGATAAGCACATGAAAAGATGACCAACATCATTAGTCATGACAGAAATGCAAATTAAATACTCAGAAACCTCCAGGCACATGCTATTAATACCAGGCACTGGTATTAAGAAGATTGGCTATGTCAAGTGCTAGCAAAGATATGGAAGCAATGGAATACTCAGACATTATTTCTGGAAATGTAAAATTGCCCAACCACTTTGGAAACAGTCCTTTCAAGTCTTAAGAAGTGAGACATACACCTACCATGTGATCCAGCCATTCCACTTAGCTATTTAAGGTGATAATGTCATTGGTGGAAGTGGGGTGTCTTCTTCCCCACTTGGTGCTGGGGTGGGGTCCTTATAATATCTCGAGAAAAGGAATTTTCCTGAGACTTGAATGTGAGAATGAATGATTTTTATTTGCATGGAATTGCATCTCTGGGTTTCCAAAGTTTCATTTCCCTTAATTCAGTCCTGGAGGAATGTTGGGGGCCAGATGTAAGCTGGCAAGGTCCTTGCACCTGCAGGGGCTAGCAAGGCTGGGACCCTTACCCACACAGTTTTCCCAGATTTGTTTGGATGGCGATTATCAGTAGAATGGGAGTAACATTTGTAGAATAAGAACAGCCTTTCATAGCTTGCCAAGAAGTCTATAACTATTTACTGAGATTTGCTGTACCGAGAACTTGTCCTTCTGCTGTATCTCTCCCTTAGAGATTAAGAGGATCAAAGAATACATTCCTCTTGACAGACCTCCGATTCAGTGTGTTGTGTATAAATAGGATTGTATAGCTAATAAACTCGCTTCAGTTTATCAAGAGAACTGGGGTCCTCCCGACCCCGCTTTCCTGTCTTTCTTTCTTTTCTCAATTCCCACCTCCCTGCCTCAGCCCGGCTCAACCCTGTCAGGCTGGCCCTGACAGAGGAAGTGCAGCTGGGGCTTCAGAAGAGCTAGAAGCAAAGCCAGTACCCAGAATTTTCATTCCACGTTGGAACTGGGACCAGTTTAGCATTAGGTTAGTTGCAATCTATTAGTCCATTGTGTGATGTCCACATGGCTGAGGGCCATGGGTAAATGCAGGAGCACAAGAGCCAAGAGATTGCAAACCAAGAGTGCCAGGAGCCTAGGGAAACCAGGAGTGTAAGACAGCAATCTCCTTTATTTCGGGGATTAAATACCTCAAATCCTCCCTTGCTCACAGTGACCACACCTACTCTGGCCAATGACCTGTTCCTGGGTGTGACTGACAGGAAAGTGCCTTCCTATTTTACCCAGACTTTACTGGGCATGAATCTATTCTCCCTTTGTCCAGTCTCTTCCCCCAGGATCTGCAGGGAGTAGGCTGGAGGCTCCTTGGGGAGTGGTAAACTGCGGCTTCCTGGCAAAGCTACACAAATGGCATTCCCATCATATTTGGTCTTCCCTTGCTCCTTTCCTATTATTAATAACAAGGTTAGTTACAATGGTATCAATAAGACATGGACATCTAAATGCAATCTGAGATCTTGGATTAAATGCTCAAAAAATTATTAGTTGAATAACCAGTGAAATCTGAGCAGTCTGTAGTTTAGTTAATAGTATTGTAGCTATATTAATTTTTTAATTTTTATCATTGTACCATAGCAATGTAAGATGTTAACTTTAGAGGAAATTAGGTGAAAAGTAAATGGAAATTCTATAACTATATTTGCAACATTTTTTTATAAATTATTTCTACAATTATTTTTAAAAGTCAACTTCTAGCCACACTTCTTTTAGGAAGGGACTGCTACGTGAAACGAAAGCGTTGATATTATACCAGGGAATGGCAGAAGAACATGAAATCTAAGTGAATTAATCAAATCAAGGTTTAAAATGTGAGACTCATATTACTCTTAGAGACTATAACCTAACGTGCAGCCACATTTCTGAAAAAAATACACAGATCTAACTAAAAATTGGGGTTTATTTTGTTCAATTATTATAACTAGCCTACCTATTGCTAAAAATATTTTAAAATGTTGGATCAATATCAGTATTTCTTAGAAATTTATATATTTTTTATTGTTGTTGATTTCATTTATTCCCCTTTCTTCTTTCTGAAATATCCCACAAAAACAATTCAAAAATTAAATGTTTTTTTAAAGTATATATTTTTTTATGGATTTCAGAGAGGGAGAGAGAGTTAGACACATCAATGATGAAAGAGAATAATTGATCAGCTGCCTCCTGCATGCCCCTCCTGGGGTACGAGGCTACAGCCTAGGCGTGTGCCCTGACCAGGGATAGAACCATGACCTTCTGGTTCATAGGCCAGTGCTCAACCACTCAATCACAGGCTGGGCAAAATGTCAATGTTTTGAACATGTTATAATTGGTTAACAATTTTGCCATTCCTGTGAAGAATAGAGTATATGTTCATTGCTATTTATGTATATATGTTTTACTATGTTTGGACAGTTATTAATAACTATTTCATAATGCCTCTTCACTAGTCACAAAAATTTAATATCATCTGGTTCTAGGTCAGATATGTGAATTTTCCAAATCACTATGGAAATCTATGGGCCTTTTATAGTTTAGGATTACCATGATTTATTACTTAGAATTGCCTCTTACAAACTTAGACCAACAATATAATAACAAAAATACTCAAGTATGGAATCCATTTCTTTCATTGATTCTCATTTAAAATTCTGAACACTAATGTAGCTTCACATTAGGGAAGAACCAAGCTCATTTAATACTAGAAGCATGCTTGTAAAGGTGTTAATCACTTTTATTTCTCTCAAGGATGAAACTGAGGATGTTTGTTAAATGTGGCAAATGTTCCAATGTGACCTAAGGTAAAATGCCAAATCATGAGTTGCCTTGTGACAAACATATTAACAGAGTTTGATGTTTAATGTTCTTAAAATTCACATTTACCCATATATGGCAGTAGGTTTACTGTAAATGAATCAGGTTATAATTTATAAATATGAGAAACACTCACCGGGTTAGGAGCCACTGAACAAGATGATTTACAAGTAAGAACCTTTTGTTAAGTGTTATTGACCCTGCATTTGGAAGGAAGAGAATTACTCACTTGTCACTTGACTCTGCACTTGAGAAGAAGCTCTAAATTTCCATCGTAAGAACAGTGAAACATAAGCTTGGATGTTAGAATTCAACATTACTCAATATAGTGAGAGAAGCCTTCAATAATTAAACGACCACAGTGCGGTAAGTGCTGCAGAGGGCAATAAAGACATGGTCCTTGTCAGTGTGGAGAATGGAAGTCGTTTCCTCTTGGGACCTCTATTGCTGAATTGCTGAGGTAAGTTCTCTCCCTCAAAGAAAAAACATGCCTCATCGTGCATAAAAAAACACCCCCCCCCCCCACAACCATATAGTTTCCTCTGTCCTGCTTCAAGGATCTTTCCTTGTGACTTACTTATTCTTGAAGGACAGAGAATGTGTATTGATCGCCATCTTTGGAAGTTACAGTTTGACTATTAGTGCTTTATGATTTATATAATAATAGAAAAAGCCACAGGCACAAAGACTAGCCACCTACTGTGCCAACTGGGTTTATTACATTCCAGCACAGAGTTTCACCAACAGCATAACCCCTGCTGCCCACTTTGCTCTTCAGTTCTGACAAAATGCTATTCAATGGTCAAGTCCCAACTCACAAGTTCCTACCTTTGTGAAGCCTTCTCAATTCCTTTAAGAATCAAGTTGCTATCGTCTGTATTCTCAAAAATAGTTTTACTATGCTAAGAGTTCTGTATTGCTCTGGATTTTTATTAATCTGTCTATTGTTTTGCTTCCAAGTAAATTGTGAATTCCTTGAACAAAATGGCATTTCCTTTTTCTTTTCTTTCTTTATTTTTTTTTTTAGTAGCCATCAAAAGTAGAATATAGAAATAAAAAATTTTAAAGGGGCAAAACGGTATCTAGAAAATATAAAAATTTTAAAAGAAAAGGCATAGAGAAAGGCTCTTTTTCATGGTATCGACATTTAAATGTTTGGATCTAGTCAATACCCTCTTGTCCTCAGTGCTATCATTTAAAGGAGGTTTGGAAGAGTGAAGGTGCATCATTATTTTATTAAATAATGGCACTCACTGTAGTGCCTTGGAGGACATTTGTTGTCAGTGATTAGTATTCATACCACTAATTCTATGCACTGTTTTTTTCATTTTTTAGTTTTAATCACATTATAGATAAATTAACAGAGAACTGGTTCTCTTCCAAACTCTGATAGGAAACATCTATGTGCAAATTTGGGACACATCTCTTTGCTCTCCATTTTATTTCCTTTTCTATAAAACTAGTGGCTCAGTGCACGAAATTCATGCACATTAAAAGGGAATTAATTAGAGGAAATATTTTAATATTTTTATTTGCCCTTTCTCTATAATAGAAGTGTCAGAGATGAAAGAAAATTAGTAAAATGTATATGAAAATCTTCCTCCTGTCAGAGTCTGAGGCATGATCTGGAACTCAGAGTCAAGTTACCACCCACCTGTGTGCATCTTGAAACTGCACGAGACCCAGACCCAGACCCAGCCGGCCCAACCCCTGTCAAGCCCTGCCATATAGGGGGAGTAGCCTCATGTCCCCTGGCCTGGCGCCAGGCAGAGGGCACAGCCTTGGGTCCCCCATCAAGCCCCGCCGGGTTGGGGATGCAGCCTCAGGTTTCCTGTCAAGCTCCGCTGGGCGGTGTGTGCAGCCTCAGGTTCCCAAGTGCAACCTCAGGTCCCCCAGCCTGGCGCCGGGGCGGGAGGCATGGCCTGAGGTCCTCTGGCCTGGTGCCAGGGCGGGGGGCGCAGCCTGAGGTCCCCCAGGCTGGCGTCAGGGCAGGAGGAGCGGCCTGAGGTCCCCCATCAAGCCCCGCTCCTGCCTGGTGCCATATAGCCTCAGGTCCCTGCTGATCACTCGTTACGGCTTGTTATGGGAACCCCGCCTCTGCTGTGGGCACTGCCATCTTGTTTCAGTGTGATGGAGTGATGGTCAATTTGCATATTGCCTCTTTATTATATAGGATAAAGGATTTAAGATAAGTTTTTAACTCTTGCTAAGTCTCAGGCACCAGAAATCAGTCCTCTAAGCCTCTGCCTCTTTTTTTCTTGCCCAAAGTTCAGTTTTTTTGCTTAAGCTAAGAAAACACCCAGAGTAGAAGTCACTTAAAAGCATTGTTGACAAAGATAGCATTAAGTAACATCCTGAAATCGCTATCACAGGGGAAGTGGCTCTCAACAAATCACTTTCTCCTTCTGTTAGCAGTATCTGTTCTCAAATGCAAAGGTAGAATGTCATTTTATAGATCTTCATTAGAGGGAAAGAGCTTCAAAATATGGGGAAGATATCTTTACAAAAAGGTTCACCTGTCTGTGTTTGTGTCCACACACGTGTGTGTGTGTGTGCACATTTCTTTCTTGGAATTTAAATAAGAACAGGTAGATTCCATACTGTTTAAAATCCCAGAGGGTTTTTTTTTTTAGTTCTGTTCCATAATTTTTCACACATCAACTGCATATATTCTCCCTCTCTCAGTAGTATATTATTGTGCATACAATGATGTAACATCACTAGTAGTTGTTTAATGTATTCAAGTCCAAGGTGAATTCATCATAAAAGTTAAAAATGGATAGCTCTCCTGCTTATCTGGGATGCTAACATCACAGCGAGATAAATAATGCAATCTTCTTAGCCTTGTTCAGAAACAGATCAATAAAAATTTTAGAAACCTTCTGGGTAAAGTAAAATATTAGGTTTGCTTTTCTTATAATGATTCCATTTTATCATTAAGTGATTGCAAGTTGGCATTCTTTCAGGTACTTGAAGTTGTGCAGTAGATAGAATTCATACTAGACCCTAAGTACTAAAACTATATAATAAAAGACTGTTGATCCTATAAACAGAATTTGAAGTATGGGAAATGAAACAGGGAAAGGAAGAAAGAAAAATAAATAGCACGGTACACTATAATTTTAGTTAATAAGACAAAGAGATAGGATAGGTGATTTCAACTCTTACGTTTTGTGCAGTTAGACATTACATGTCTTCATATAACAGATTTAAGAGACAATGTAAAGATATTCTACTTACATCATACTCTAAACATTACCTACGGTATAAAATTCTTCACTTTTGTTCTATGATTAAAGTTATACTTATTCTAAAATATACACATTACCATATTTCTTCTTACAAATACAAATATACAAGAGTATTCAAGGCATATTAGGACTTGGTCATTCAGGCCTTAATATGAATCTGTAAATAAGGATCTTGTTCATTTTATGCCTGGATGAGATTCGTAGTCATAAAAAGAATGGGAAATTTTGATACAAGGGTTAAAAATTGATCTCAAAATGACATCACATAGTAACAATTAGCACTACCCACCATGCTCACTCCTTTATGATAAGTGAAAAATGTACTATAATGGTATAGCTTTTGTTGTAGAATATTCTAAGCATTCAGCCATATTATAGATAACCTAGAGATCAAATAATTGGCCACAAGCACTTGTCTTCATTACTAAACTGCAGCATAATAATCAGGCAATTTTTCTCATTGACTATCTAGGAAGGACATGATTTATGTCGTACATTTAATGTCAGGAAGGATTCTGTCACCACAAACCAAGTTTCTGTTTCTGATTTCCTCTACATCATTTAGTGAGTGCTTCATAAACTGATTTTAGCACCCCCTTCACTGTAACATTAATAGCAAGCTATAAACATGACTCACAACACATTCAAAAGTCAGTATATGTGGTTTTTGTATTTCTTTTGTTTAGGGGCTATCTGTGATACTTCTGCCTTCCATTCAGGCAGCTAATTGTACTTTGATTAAATCCCTGTTAGGAAAATAATACTTTTCTCATACCTATGAAAGGGAATATGAAGGAAGTTCTGAATATGCCTTTCTTATATGAATACATATATTGATAAAAATGAAAAAAGTTGTTCATACACTATAAAGATCACAAAATATATTTCTAATGTGTTTATTTGCAATACATTACAACTTTTCAGAAAATTAAGTGTATATGCTTCTATCAAAGAAACATAAATGATAAAATCTATTCATGCTTACATCCTTTTAAAAAATGCTTTTACTTTATTGTATTTGCATTGGACTTTGAATGGTCATTGTAATCACCACTAGGCAGTATTTAATAAAAGGTTAATTGATCATTTAAATAAGAATGTGCTAACTATATTTTAAGTATAATATGCTCCCTCAATTCATAATTTAATGGAAAGATACATTAGTTAAAATATTTTAGTGATAATAACGTGAAAATTGTAATTAAAAATAAATAAAAGAGGAAATATATATCCATGTATCCAGAAACAACCCAACTTTGTGCTAAACAATTATAGCTTATGCTAATGGGCTTTGAACAGATTACCCTCTAGCAAACCACCTGGCTTTAACTATTACTTTCCTCAACAATTCTATCATGTCTCCCCATACTAAATTAGATCTCCACAGAAATTAATTCCTTCTGAAACCTAGTTTGCATTCATCACTGTCATTGTGTGAAGTGGCTTTCTATACATGTTAGAGCCCAGATTACAGTGTTTGGTTCTAGAAACTTCTCTGGTTTATTCCACCCCATTAGCCATTCTTCATTGCTCAGTGAGGTATTTAAGATTATGGAAATACATTCTGAGCATTTTCCTAATGAAGTAAAGGTTTTTCTCTCATTAAGCAATTTTAATTGGCCCTAGCTGGTTTGGCTCAGTGGATAGAGCATTGGCCAGTAGACTGAAAGGTCCCAGATTCAATTTTGGTCAAGGGCAAGTACCTGAGTTGCAGGCTCCTCCCTGGCCAGGGCCCTGGTTGGGGCACATGCAGAAAGCAACCACTCAACGTGTTTCTCTCACATCGATATTTCTCTCTCTTTCCCTCTCCCACTCTCTCTAAAAATCAATGGAAAAATATCCTCTGGTGAGGATTAAAAATAAAATTAAAAAATTTTAAATGTTTAATTTGTAATCAACTTAAACATAAATACATGTTTATATATTTCAGTTGGTTTTATTAACTTTTAAACATTTGGGGCTTATCTGTATAAGTTCACTGTATAAAAGCATATGCCTTTGCTTTTTGGCAGAAAAAAAAAATGTGCTTACTACATTGTTCTCCCAAAGAATGAGGCTTATTCAATAGCATTAAAATTAATCTTATTAGCTTACTTGATCAGTTAATTCTCTTTAATATTTTACTGTTAGCTTCACATGAACCATTTCAATCACTGCACTTATAAATGTTGTGTATTGAATTGCTTGCATTTTTTTGCATTTTGCAATTATTTCCTATCAGAACAAATGATAGCATTAAATAATTTTTTTATTTAACAAGGAATAAAGAAGGTTGATAACTTATAGTAAAAAATATATATATTGACCTAACTGGTTTGGCTCAGTGGATGGAGCATCAGCCTTCGGACTCAAGGGTCCTGGGTTCGATTCCGGTCAGGGGCATGTACCTTGGTTGCGGTACACCCCACTGCAGGAGGCAGCTGATCAATGTTTCTCTCTCATCGATGTTTCTAGCTCTCTATCCCTCTCCCTTCCTCTCTGTAAAAAAATCAATAAAATATATTTAAATATATATATATTAAAATAAATACGTGTGAAATAAGTATATGTAACATATATACATATATAATTTGTGGGTATATATATGTATATATAGTTTACTTCTATAAACTTTAGAGACTTTAGTGAATTAACCAATTGATTCAATAGTCTGGCCCCAACCGGTGTGGCTCAGTGGATAGAGCGTCGGCCTGCAGACTGAAGGGTCCCGGGTTCGATTAGGGTCAAGGGCATGTACCTTGGTTGTGGGCACATCCCCAGTAGGGAGTGTGAAGGAGGCAGCTGAATTGGTGTTTCTCTCTCATCAATGTTTCTAACTCTCTATCCCTCTCGCTTCCTCTCTGTAAAAAAAAAAAAAAAATTAATAAAATATATTTTTAAAAAATAGTCTGTAAAGGGTTAAAAATATTTGAAGTTAGAATATAATGATATACAATAAATTTTCAACATCCATTATACTTTAATTCCCTGACAGAATAATGAACCAACACGTTCAAAACCATTATATCTCTATTGTAAATTATTAGCTATTTTATATCTTTTTTAAAAAATATATTTTATTGATTTTTCACAGAGAGGAAGGGAGAGAGACAGAGAGCTAGAAACATCGATGAGAGAGAAACATCGATCAGCTGCCTCCTGCACATCTCCCACTGGGGACGTGCCCGCAGCCCAGGCACATGCCCCTGACCGGAATCGAACCTGGGACCCCCCAGTCCGCAAGCCGACGCTCTATCCACTGAGCCAAACCGGTTTCGGCAGCTATTGTATATCTTAAAATAATTATGCTGAGTTTCTTTTATTCTCATTTGAATAAATATGTATTTATTTCAGCATTGTTCAAATTGGTCAAGTTTTCACTTTGTGCTGTTAGGTAGATGGCAAATGCTTCAGAAGAATATTAATTTTTTCAGTGGTAAATTATATGTGTCTTAAAATTATTATAACATTTAAAAACCTTTTCATTTGTACAAGTTATTTAGGCATATGTTTACAACTTTTGTTAGAGGAATTGTCACTATATAAATAAAATTTTGAAACAACCTGTTTAATTTAATTAAAATTAATACTATCACCAATTATAGTAGGTATGCAAAGCAGATAACAATCAACCAGATGTTAGTCTGCAACCAAATGAAATAATTGCAATCTATATTTTAGTATTTTGAAATGATGACATGTAAGTATTCAAGTGATTTTTATTAACTACAGTATATGCACATGCTGATATTTTATGATGGCTTCCTTTAACCCTAAATGTGACTGAAAATGACTAGTTTAAAAATTAGAAATATATTAAACAAATATCAAATAATATCATAAAAATCTTGCTACTCATATCTTTCAAATTAATGCTTTAATAAGCACTCAGTACCTTTTGTCATCATTTATTCAAATTCCCATGGTACATTTTTAAAAAGCCTTCTGTAATCTAGTTTGATTTTTAAATATATTCTTAAAAAATCATAATATTAAGTTGAAAGGACTACTTAATATTCCAGAAAGCAAGGAGAAAATAGATGTATGAATAAGAAAATTCAAGTCATTTGCTTACTTAAAAATGTTATCCTGTTTAAAACACTTAAACTATTGTTTAATAATAATTTTTTCTTTTATTTCCAAATTATGTGAACAACAACAAAACAAAAAAAAATATGAATCTGCAAAGACACTGCTTTCCTAGTAAACTGAAATGTAGGGTCACACACTCTGATTTTTATTTTTAGGGCATGAGCGAGTGGATCAGGATAGGATTGCTTCTGTTGATAAGCATAGAGCAGTCAGTGCCAACACATTCCAGGCCAGGAAGGCACAGAAATGGCGAGTTTACAGAAGTTTGATGAGAATCTTTAGGCTTCATAGGTAAAGCACCTGGGGATAGAAGACAAGTGCAATAATGCCACACCCAAACAAATTTTGTAGAGAATATTTATGAATATGCTGTTTTTCTTTTATGTTCCTTTTTTTTTTTTACCCATTTGTTATCCACAGTTCCTTCTTCACTCTTGGAATCACCTCTGTGCCTTCTTCAACTTGAAACATTGTAGTCAACTGTGCTTAAATTTAAATTAGAGCCCACGCATTTGTTTCTATCTTCTGGATTGATTCACATTAGCCAGCCAGTTTCAGTTGCTGAACCTATCACTCATGCTGGCCAGATCTGTGTTGTGACGTACTTGGAGCATATCTTTTCTGCTTCTGGACATGCTTCTAGGTTATGCCTTCCCTACCTATATATCCAGTCTGGCTCATTGGCTGAAACTCTGTTCAGCATAATTATATCTTCCATGATAAATAGAAATGCATTTAGTTATATCAGCCACATGGAAAAGTACACTTCTTCTGTGCTCTTTGCAGTCTAAGCAGAAACACATTTGTTCTGGTGGTGATACCATTAATATTAGCTAATTATTACTAATGAAAAAGGAGTAAGAGGCAGGGCAGACATTATAGGCATGTTCGCCGAAAAACACTGGAGAAGGGGGCTGGACAAAGGGAAGATGCATGCCCAATAAAGTTGGGAAGAGTAGGGAGGGTGCTTTCAGCCACAGTCGGGAACAGATGCCATTGGAAATAATGGGTGTGGCCACTACAAGCTCAGGGAAATTTGGGATATATAATCCCCAGAACAAAGAAGTTCACTCTCTTGGTTCCTCTTGGCATGCGTGGCTGATGGCTCATGCTTGGCTTCCTAGCATTCTCGTTTGTGGCTCATGGCCATGTGGACCCCTGCACGTAATGGACTGATGGACTGCAACCATCCTGATGCTATATTGGACCTGCCTTCAACATGGAAAGGAAACTCTGTTCACTGGCTTTGCTTCTAGCTTTACTGAAATCCCAGCTATACTTCTTCTATGACTAGAATAAGGGATATAGGACTTCAGAAACACTTTATGCAAATAAAAATAACTCATTCACGTAAATAAAAATTACTCATGGTAGTCTCAGAAAATTATTTTTCCTGGGATATCATGAGAAGTCTACCAGCAGAACCCAGTGGGGAAGAGGATCCACCCCTCCCCCCCCAACTCCATCCCATATCAGTAGGGGAGAAAAACATAGTTAATTTTCTTTCTATCTTTCTAAATCTTCAACTAGGACTCTTGTAGCAAAAGACCAGATTAACAAGAGAAAAAAAAAACAACAACAGAAATTTATTAACATTCCTATTTTATGTATACCTGAGAGATATCCAGGTAAAAATGAGTAACCCTCAAAGGTGGCTTAGATTTCAGGCTTAAATACCATATTCATCTAAAAACAAAAGAAATGGGGTGTGTAGAAAGTCAGTTATGAGAAAGTGATCAGGAAAAGCATGACAAACAAGGGTGAGGTTGGTTATGAAGATTAAATATATGCCTTCTCCGTTTATATGATTCTCTTGTGATTTGAGTCCTCCTTCTCTTCCTGGTACAGAGAGGGAAAGACTCCTACAAATGAAAATTTCTTTATAGATAAATGTGAATTTTCCTTTCAAACAGGTAAATACTACTCTGTTTTTAGAGCTTCTCCTGTGTCTTAGAACACTTTTTTATGCTGAAGAGACATACTTTGAAGTGGCATGTCTGGTCTCCTACATAATAATTTTGGAAGTCCAATAAAATTCAAATAAACTATGATCATGGTTTCTTAATTTGTAGATAAATAAAGGTAATCACATAACTTATAATATCTTTACCACTTTTTATTTTCTCTTTACCACTTTTGATGATGGCAATATAATAGACTATATTTCCTAGCATACCTAAACAACACCTTATTTTTAAAAAAACTAAAAATGATGGATTATGTAGAACTGACAACATTTCAAGGAAATATGGAAAAGCTTTATGGTAATATAAGATTCTAGAATGGTAAAGATACTTGTCTATGGAAATGTGCCTGTGTAGTGAGCATTGACCAATTTCTTTAAACCTAGACACTCAGGATATAACAGCTACATAGAGGATATAACAATTTCCCTGAGCTTGTAGTGGCCACACTTTCGGCCTTGCAAACTATGAATATAGAGTTGATACAGAAATTCCTGCATAAATATAAGACCTCTGAAAGTTTACAAACTCAGTAAGAAGTCAACAATGTGCCCACCATGAAATGTAGGCAAGAAAACTTGTCCTTCTCAACTTAGAAGGATAAAAAGAAACTATTTCATTGGAACTTTTTAACTGCAAACTTCCTCTCACCATGACTGGGAATTTTATTTACACAAACTACCTGACTCAAGAAACTGAGACCTTAACTTAGATTGGTCTTATTGTTATTTCACCAAGGTGCTTGATAAAAGCTAAAGCAAATATTCTCTGGAAGAAAAAATAGTAAACACGAAACTCATAAATTTCCAAATAGAAAGCCCAGGTAAATATAGAATCATAAAAAAGAGAAACTGAGAGTCAGATACCCCTTCTATGTCACTTAATGAATATTGCCTATCAAAAATAATGAAATACATATTATTTTGTATAGAATGTCAAATAGATAGGTGAAATATTTTAATTATTTATTTAAAAATAGTATAGCATAATGAGAAAGAAGAAAGATTTTATTTGAGAATATAGAACAGATAAGAAAAATAACCAACTAGAACTTATAAGAAAAATAGAATAGTTGTCATTAAAACTCAGTGGATAGATTAAACAGTATAGAAGATACAACTAAAAAGAGATATTATAAAATGAAAGCTAGCTTCAAGGAAATTCTGCAGAACAAGCAAAAAATAGACAAAGGGATGCTTTAGAGGCATTAAGATGAGAAATAGACATCAAGTTCAATAGTTATTTTATTTAAATTTATTTCAGTTACATACAATAATATATATATACTCACAAAAGTCAATGAATAATAAATATATATGAATACTAAATTCTATTATATACATGCACATCCACGCACACACACACACATGCACACACACACATATGTTTTCATAAATTTTGGGAATTTCATATAGTCAGAGAAGACTTTTCTTACTACACACACAAAAATTCTGATTTCCTCAAATCCTCCATCTGCCATCTCAATCTGTTGCCACCACTATTCGTTTTCCATCTTAATAGCTTTGACTTTTCCAGAATATCATATAAATCAGTGGTTCTCAACCTTCCTAATGCTGCGACCTTTAATACAGTTCCTCATGTTGTGGTGACCCCCAACCATAAAATTATTTTCGTTGCTACTTAATAACTGCAATTTTGCTACTGTTATGAATCATAATGTAAATATCTGATATGCAGGATGTATTTTCATTGTTACAAATTGAACATAATTAAAACATAGTGATTAATCACAAAAACAATATGTAATTATATATGTGTTTTCCAATGGTCTTAGGCGACCCCTGTGAAAGGGTCATTCGACCCCCAAAGGGGTCTTGACCCACAGATTGAGAACTGCTGATATAAATGAAACTATATAGTACGTAACCTTTTTATTTTGGCTTCTTTTAGGAAGTATAGTGCATGTGAGACTCACTTATACTATCCTATCCAATAAAAGAGAAACATGGTAATTAGCCATAACTTCGCTACCATTCGCATTGTCTAATCAGGGAGATATGCAAATTAACTGCTAACCAAGATGGTGGCCGGCAGCCAGGCAACTGACGTGAACAGGAGGCTTGCTTGCTCCAGTGATGGAGGAAGCCAACGTTCCCCGCCTGCCACTGCTGGGCTCTGAGCTGCACTCTAAGAAACATTGTTACAAATATAGAAGCTAAACAAAACCCCAGAAACCTGCTTTCAGTCATCCGGGATCTCAGAGCTGGAGTCACAACAAAGTTTCAAATACAGAAGGTAAACAAAGTCCAGAAACCTGCTTTCAGCAGCCGAGGTCTGAGCTAAAGCCGGCTCTCAGCTCCAGTGACAGCCATAGAAAGTAAATAAATCCCAGAATAAAAAAAAAAGGAAAAAGGAGAGGCTGGGAGCTTCAGTCACCCGCCAGCCTGAAAATGGCCCTCAGCCCCTCATCCAGGCTGGCCAGGCACCCAAGCAGGACCCCCACCCTGAAGGGGGTGTGACCAGCTGCAAACAGCCATCATCCCCTCACCCAGGCTGGCCAGGCACCCAAGCGGGACCGCCACCCTGATCCAGGACACCCTTTAGGGCAAACCAGCCGGTCCCCACCCGTGCACCAGGCCTCTATCCTATATAGTAAAATGGTAATATGCCTCCCAGCACCAGGATCAGCGGAGCCGCGAGGCCTCCCGAACCCGAGATCAGTGGAGCCATGAGGCCTCTCAGCACCAGGATCAGTAGAGACATGAGGCCTCACAGCACCGGGATCAGCGAAGCAGCGAGGCCTCCCGGCCTGGGATCAGCGGAGCCACAAAGCCTCCCAAATCTGGGATCAGCGGAGCAGCGAGGCCTCACTGCCCCTGTGTCAAGCAGAGCCACAAGGCCTCCCAGCACTGGGATCAGCAGAGCCATGAGGCCTCCTGGCCCCTGGAGCAGCATGACAGGGGGCAGCGCCCAAACCCCCTGATTGCCCTATGGCTTTGTGTGTGACAGGGGGCGGGGCCACAGCCTCCCTATCTGCTCTGCTCTCTTCTTGAAAAGGGAAGGCGCCCCAACCCCTGATCAACCCTGCTCTGTGTGTGACAGGGTATGGTGCCCCAACCCCCCCATGGGCCCTGCTCTGTGTGTGATGGGGTGGAGCCGCAACCTCCCCATCGGCCCTGCCCTGAGTGTGACAGGGGGGAGTGCCCCAACCCCCTGATTGGCCCTGCTCTGTGGGTGACAGGGTGGAGCCGCAACCTCCCCATCAACCCTGCCTTGAGTGTGATAGGGGGCGGCGCCCCAACTCCCGAATCGGCCCTGCTCTGAGCCCGACCAGGAGCTGCGGGGCAGGCACCTAGGGATTGGGCCTGCCCTCTGCCACCCGGGAGCGGGCCTAAGCCAGCAGGTCATTATCTCCCGAGGGGTCCCAGACTGTGAGAGGGCACAAGTGGGGCTGAGGGACCCCCCCCCACCAGTGTACAAATTTTTGTGCACCGGGCCTCTGGTCTATAATAATAAAAGCATAATATGCTAATTAGACTGGACAGCTGAACATCCTTCTGGACAACGCTGTGGCAGTTGTGAGGGCCTAGGGCGGCTGTGGTGGCCGGCAGCGGCAGCAGCGGCAGGGTGATGGGAGTGGCGCCTTCCCCTGATTGGCCTGGTCGCCTCACACAGAGGGAGGCCAAACTGCAGCTTAGGCTCGCACCCCGTGGAGCATCAGTAGGACATCCCTGAGGGCTCCTGGACTGTAAGAGGGCGCAGGCCGGGCTGAGGGACTCCCTCCCACCCAGGGTACAGATTTTTGTGCACTGGGCCTCTAGTAGCATATAATATTATACAACAGCATGAAACAGGACATCTGTTTTTAGGTTTTGGCCATTATGAATTACATTGCTATAAATATTCATACGCAGGTTGTTTTGTTAACAATACTTTTTATTTCTGAGTAAATTCCTGGGAATGGAGTTGCTAGGTCCTATGGTAAAAGTAAGTTTAATTTTATAAGAAATACTAGAGGCCTAGTGCACAAAATTCATGCACAGGTACGGTCTCTAAGCCTGGCCTGCGATCAGGGCCATCTTCCCTGGCTGCCTGCAGTTGGCCTCTCCTACCCCCCGCACCCCCGACGCCACCACCCATCCCTAGAACCGAGAAGTTGGCCATTCCTGCCCACTCGCCAGCCCCACCCCTGCCATGGGTAGCCCTCTGTGTGTGGGGTGACCAGAGGGGCGGGGGCCTTGGCCTGATGTTCCCCATGTCTCCTGCCACCCACCCGCGGTTCCCTGTTCGCCATCAGGTGATGTGAGCCTGCCAGCCGGAGAAAGGGACCAAGAGGTGGTCAGTGTGCCTCATAGTGACTGGTTGAGCGGTCGTCTGGTCATTCCTCCATTAGGATCAATTTGGATATTATCCTTTTATTATATAGGATAAAATAGAAATGGGGATGTAAAATACAGCATAGGGAATATAGTCAATAGTATTGCAATAACTATGTATGGTGTCAGGTGCTGTTGGAAATACTGAGGAAGCACTTTCTGAAGTGTGTGATTGTTGGATCACTGTGCTATACACCTGAAATTAGTACAAAATCTATTGAATGTAAAAAAAAAATTTTTGATTTGTTAAAAAAAAAGAAATATGATTTTGCATTCCCTCCAGCAATGTTTGAGAGTTACATTTGCTCAGACCCTCAAAACTTAACATTGTCATTTGTTAAAAATTTAACCGCTTTAATAGTTGTGCTATCGTTACATTGAGGTTATAATTTGCATTTTTCCACGACTAATGACATTGAGTATCTTTTATTATTCATATTTGCCATCAGTATATCTTCAGTGGTGAATTATCATTCAAATATTTATATTTTTTCAAATATTTTACACATTGTGCTTCGACAGATGGATATGGAGAAAATATTTTCTTCAGTATTTGGCTTGTATCTTTATTCCATTAACCACCTCAGAGCAAAAAAAAAATTAATTTTGATGAAGTCCAACTTTATTTTTAAAAATAAATCATTTTTAAATGTTTTAACAAAGAACAGTTGGCTTAACCTGAGGTCATAAAGATGTCCTCTGAAATTTTCTTCTAAAATATTATGGTTTTACACTTACATTTACATGGATTACTCATTTTGAATTAATTTTTGTATAAAGTATGAGGTAAGAGGTACCAGAATAGGCCATCCCCAAGTACGCCTCTTTGGCATTTGGATTACTTTGAGTTAAGGGCCACTGAGGACCAGCAGACACAGGCACAGCTCTGAAAACAAGGCACATGTTTTCTTTTTAAGGAAAGTTAAATTTATAAAGGAAATTTCCTTTTGCGGAAATATCTATCGGGAAGAGAAGGAGGTCTCTCAACAACTCTTACCAACGGAGAAAGCACTGACTTTTAGCTGCAAAAGAAATCTTAGCAAACAGCCTTTGCTTACCATTATTTTCCTGGTCACCTTCTTTTAACTTGCCTCCTCCGCTCAGAAGCCCCAAATTCCTTTTTCTTTGTTTTAGCCTAAGATATAAACCTCAATACTAACGAACTCTTTGAGTTCCTCATCTCTGGGTACTCCCATTTGTAAGTGCTTTGCATATGCCATTGAACTTGTTTGTTTTCTCTCATTAATCTGTCTCTAGCCAGTCTCATTTATAGGGCTCAGCAGGAAAAGCCTAGGATGGGTAGAATGAAAGATTTGTTTCCTTCCTTGCAAAGGCAGAGATCAATGCTCAATTATTTGCATATTGATATTCAGTTGTTATGGCACACTTTGTTGCAAAGGCTATTCTTTCTTCATGAATTACCTTTGCAGCTTTTTCAAAATCAATTAACTGTTTATGTGCATCTATTTCTGGACTCTGTTCTGTTTTACACATCTATATGTCTACCCTTTCACAGGATTACACTTGTTAGATGACCATAGCTTAATATGATTACACCCCAAATAGATGCTGATATTTCCAGCTTTATTCTTTTTCAAAAAGTATCTTGGCTATTCCAGTAACTCTGTGTTCCATAAATAATTTAGGCCTAGATTGTGGATATCTACCCGAATTCCTGCTAGGACTTGATGGGATTTTTTTTAATATATAACAATTTGAGAGAATTAACATCTTAATTGTACTGAGCTTTCAAATCCATAAACATTGCATACCTCATCATTTATTTATGTATTTTATTTTTTATTAGTTTCGTGTAGTGTTTAACATATCAATCCTGCACATATTATGTTAGATTTTTGCACCAAATATCTAATTTTTGAAGCAACTTAAAGGTAACTTATTTCAACTTTCAATTGGTGCTGGCTAATATATAGAAGAGATACAATCTATTCTGTATATTGATCTTGCATTCTTTCAACTTGACATTTTTAAAAAAATTCTTAGGAACTTGTAGGTTTATTCCTTGGTATTTTCTGTGTAAATAAGAATGATTTTTGTAATATAAACAGTTTTATTTTTTTTCTTCAATCAGTATGCATTTTATTTTTCTTGCTTATTGCATTGGCTAGAACTTCCAGTGAAATCTTAAATAGGAAGTGTAACACTGGATATCCATGACCTTTCTAATCATAAGAGAAAACTATTTAATCTTTTTTTACATATGATGTTAAGTGTAAGTGTTGATGCTATTTGCCAGGTTAAGGATATTTCCTTTTATTCTTAAATTTTTGATCTTATTAATTCATATTGAATGATGTCAAATGCCTTTAAGCCTATATTAATATGATCATTTGGTTTTGCTTTTTTATTCTATAAATATGATAATGTTAATTGGATTTTAAAATACTTGTATTTAAGTATAACTTAATTACTATAAAATTAATAATCTATTTAAGTATGCAATTCAGTGATTTCAGAAAATTTATATAGGTGTGTAAATATCAAGACAATCCTATTTCAGAACATGACCATCAATTTGCCTTTGTGTTCATTCAAAATTATTTCCTTCTCTTCAGTAATCCACATATTTATCATTTCTGGATTTCATCATATCTTCCTATTTATGTCCTGGTGTCATTTCATTTCAGCCTGAAGGACTTCCTTGAGAATTTCTTGTAAGATAAATCTATGAGGAACACATTTTCACAGTGTTGGTTTATCTGGGAAGGTCTTTATTCACTTTCATTTTTGAAATACTTTTTGTATATAGAATTTTTAAGCAGCCTTATTGAGATACAACTGATATACAAGAAACTTTATATATTTAAAGTATACAATTGTATGAGTTTTGGCATATGAACACCTATGAAATCATCACCACAGTCAAGGTAATAAGTATATTTATTACCTCAGTAAATTAGGAAGACTATTTTTTATTTCTTTTTTTTTAAAATATATTTTATTGATTTTTTACAGAGAGGAAGGGAGAGAGATAGAGAGAGTTAGAAACATCGATGAGAGAGAAACATCGATCAGCCGCCTCCTGCACATCTCCTATTGGGGAAGTGCCCGCAACCCAGGTACATGCCCTTGACCGGAATCGAACCTGGGACCTTTCAGTCCACAGGCCGACGCTCTATCCACTGAGCCAAACCGGTTTCGGCTATTTTTTATTTCTGAATTTTGAATGTCTTCCACTGTCTTCTATCTGCCATTATTTCTGATATGAAACAGACTTTAAAAATATTGATGTTTCCCTACATGTGATGGAACATTTTTCTCTTGCTACAATCAGTATTTTCACTTTCAAAACTCTGACTAGGTGTGATTTTTGCATTTATCCTATTTGGAATTTATTGAGCTTCTTGGATATGTAGACTAAGATTTTGTATAAAATTTGGGAAGTCTTTTTTATCAAATATTTTTCTGCTCTTTCTTTTTATCTAGTCCTTTGGGACTCCTATGACACATATTTTTGTTCATCTGGTGTTTTCCAAAATTTCTCTGAGGTTCTGTTTTATTTATTCTTCAATCTTTAAATTTTTTCTTCACATTGGATTACTTATTGCTAAAGTTATCATATACCAGGGAATATAGAGTTGGTTCACATATAGAAAAATAAGTCAACAGAATAAAATGGAGAGTGCAGAAATGTACTGACACATCTTTTCTTTTTTTATATATATTTTTTTATTGATTAAGATATTACATATGTGTACCCTCTACCCCCCCCCCCCCCCCGCTCATCCCCTCACCCCCCCGTTGTCCGTGTCCATTGGTTAGGCCTATATGATTGCATATAAGTCCTTTGGTTGATCCTTCCCCCTTGCCCCCACCCTCCCCTACCTTCCCTCCAAGGCCTGACAGTCCAATCAATGCCTCTCCGTCTCTGGATCAGTCCTTGTTCATCAGTTTATGTTGTTCATTATATTCCACAAATAAGTAAGATCTTGTGGTATTTATCCGCTCTCCAGTTCCATCGATGCTGTGGCAAATGGTAAGAGTTCCTTTTTCTTCCTCCTCTTCTTAAAGAATACCTTTCAGCATTTCATATAATGCTGGTTTGGTGGTGATGAACTCCTTTAGCTTTTTCTTATCCGTGAAGCTCTTTATCTGACCTTCCATTCTGAATGATAGCTTTGCTGGATAAAGTAATCTTGGTTGCAGGTTCTTGCTATTCATCTCTTTGAATATTTCTTGCCACTCTCTTCTGGCCTGCATGGTTTCTGTTGAGAAATCAGCTGACAGTCGGATGGGTACTCCCTTGTAGGTAACTGACTGTCTTTCTCTTGCTGCTTTTAAGATTCTCTCTTTATCTTTTGCTCTTGGCATTTTAATTATGATGTGTCTTGGTGTGGTCCTCTTTGGATTCCTTTTGTTTGGGGTTCGCTGAGCTTCTTGGACTTGTAAGTCCATTTCTTTTACCAGGTGGGGGAAGTTTTCTGTCATTATTTCTTCAAAAAGGTTTTCAATATCTTGCCCTCTCTCCTTCTGGTACCCCTATAATTCTGATGTTGGTACGCTTGAAGTTGTCCCAGAGGTTCCTTACACTATCTTCATATTTTTTGAATCTCTTTTCTTTTTTCTTTTTCGGTTGGGTATTTTTTGTTTCTTTGTATTTCAAATCTTTGACTTGATTCTTGGGATCCTCTTGTCTGCTGTTGGACCTCTGTATATTATTCTTTATTTCAGTCAGTGTATGCTTAATTTCTAGTTGGTCCTTTTTCATGTCCTCCATGGTCTCACCATACTCCTTGAGGGATTCATTAAATTTATCGGCAGTTTCCATAAAATTCTTGACAAACCTAATAAACGTGGCCTTGAACTCTATATCCAGTCGTCTGCCCTCCTCCGTTTCTGCCAATTGTGACCTGTTTCTTTGTCTCCGCATTTTGGCTGCTTCCCTGTGTTGATAGAGTGGCCCTGCGCGCCAGGTGTCCTGTAGGGCCCAGTGGCTCAGCCTCCCCAGTTACCTGGGGTGGACACTCTTGGTGCACTCTTGGTGCCTTGGTTGATGTAGGATCACTGGGAGGAATTGACCTCCAGGCCAATTGGCTGTGGGAAGCAGCTGTGTCTGAAGTGGGAGAATGGTCCCCCTCTGACCACTGGGTACAGTGGCTCCTGGATCTAAGGAGGTGCTAATTCAGCCCCTGCCTGAGGCCACACAGCCGGGGCCAGGAAGAGGCTCAGCTGTGAAGCAATGCAAGCCGCTGCGGGGCCTTGGGCCTTCTCTTGGAAGTTCCGGGTCTGCTTGGCTGGGCTGTAGTTAGGTACATTCACATGCAAAAGCCTCTGCTGCAGCCTGGGTGGGGTGGGGTCTCAGGGAGTCAAAAGGGCGGAGGAAGAAGCAATGGCTGATTCTCCGCGCCTGGAGTCGCGCGTCTCAGTGTCCCGGTAACGGCTGCAAGCACCTCTGAGGGAAATCCGCCCTCAAGTTCGCCCGCTGCCGCCTGACAGAGCAGCCTCTCCCCGTATGAGTCCTGGGTCCCCAGAGACTTCCCAGAACCAGAGTTCAGAGCAGTCGGGAGCTTGTGATTCAAAAAGACAGCCGCGTCCTCAGGTGCCACCCCCTTTCCACGCGCGTGAGCCGCCGCCGTACCTCTGCACTCAGCCTCCGCAGCTCCTCTGGCTCTCAGCGTGCTTTTCTTGTCTTCTAGTTGTAGAAATTACACTCAGCCAGCCTTCCTGTTGTTCTGGACGATGTTTGCTCCGCCCTTTGGGATAATTTTCAATTGTTGTGGGAGGCGACTATTTCCCGGTGTTTATCTATGCCGCCATCTTAGTTTCTCCCTGACACATCTTTTCAATTAATGTTTGGCCTGGAGACTCTCAGGTTTTGCAGCAAATTAGTCAACAACAGGAGCAGTTCATCAGATGCTGAGGAGTCTCCGGGGGAGCTGGCCAATGTATCCGACGTGGAGGCGGAGGTGGGTCCACAGGCAGCGAGGCCTTGCAAATGAGCTACATCCCAGTGCTGTGGCAGGAGAGAGACGCTATGCGGATGTTGAAGGCCCTGGGTTTCCCAGAGAACGTGATGATCCAGGCCTACATCACCTGAGAAATAACAGGAGAATTTGGCTGCCAACTTCCTCCTACATCAGAACTTTGGGGACATGATGAGTTATGCTGGGAGGCCAGGACACCCACTGCCCCACCCTACCCCCAACTCTACATAAGTTTTATGAAAGATATTTATATTCATGTTTATTTAAGAAGTGGAAAAAATAAAAACCTTAAAACAAAACAAGACACTGCAACTTCCCACCCTCCTAAAGTGGCTCCCATCTTCAACTTGGCCTGAGAAGACCTGGGCCAGACAGCTGATCCCCATCCTCTGCCTCTTCGAAGGGGCTGGCAAAATCACAGGCTACAGATGGGACCCTCTGGGCCACTGTCCCAGTTCTCTGTAGCCAGATGCAGGGATGGGTGCTTGCTTCCCCTTCCCCAAAGGGCCCATAAGACCTCACTGCCCCTCTTCCAGGTGAGGGGATGCTGGAGCCCCCAACTTTGATCTGGGGTTAGCATTCGGAGGCCCAAGGCCCCCTCTGCAGTCTGACCTAGACCTTCAGGCTGAATCTCTTCTCTGGGGAAGAGAAGATTTGGTTTGTCCTGCCTGAAGGAGGGGCACGATCAGAGCTCTCTGGAGGTCAAGGCCTTCTACCCCAGAACAAACTGTGTGTCTGATACAAGTTTTGAAGTAAACAAAGTTGTGTGTGTGTGTGTGTGTGTGTGTGTGTGTGTGTTTAAATATATTTTTATTGATTTCAGGGAGGAAGGGAGAGGGAAAGATAGAAATATCAATGATTAGAGGGAATCATTGATCAGCTGCTTCCTGCATGCCCCACACTGGGGGTTGAGCCCACAAGACGGGAATCGAACAGTGACCTCCTGGTGTATAGGTCAATGCTCAACCAGGCAGGCCAGGCATGGACAACGTTTTAAAAGCCTCCCTGCAAGGGGGGGTGGGGGAGAACGGGGAAGGGTGGGGGTAAGGGGGAGGGGGAGGGGTGGTGGTGGTGAAGATCCAGCTTTCTCTTGGCAGGGTGGGTGCTGGGTCAGAAAGAGTAGTGCCTTGAGTTTGCTCCTTAGAGGAATGATTCAAGGCCCAGGCAGCAATGGTCTCCTGGGTGGGATTTAGGCACCTCCACTCGAAGCTGCTGGGGGCAACAACTGGCCCCAAGGATGCGCAATGGATCACCTTTGGGGCGCTTCAGCCTCGGACCTCAGCAAACATCCGAATGCGCCCAGGGTTCTGCGCCGGAAGTCCTGGATCAGGGCCCTTAGGCCCGGGGAGGCTACAGGCTTGCAGCTGCGACCGTAGCTCACTCCCTGTTGAAGCCGCGGGCTCTGCTGAGCCCGTGCAGCCTTGGAGCCCGGACCTTCCCCTGGGCGAGACTTCGCTGCACTGTGAGTCAGACTGTGGGACTGTTGGGGGCCTGGGGTGGTGGGGTGCAGGTAAGCATGCACAAGAATTGGTGTTTGCGAGGCAGGTGCTCCTCACAAATGTGTGTGGGGGGCGGGCGGGGGCGGGTGAACTGAGGCAGCACCGTGGGCTCCTGTTAGCCATTGCCGGGAGCTCTTCTGGGAAGAGGGGCCGGGCTGCAGTGCCTTGGGCCCCACCCCGCCTCCCTCTGAGCCGCCTCAGAAGCCCAGGCCGCAGCCTGTCTTTCTCTGCACCTGCGGCAGGACACCCTGGTTCCCCTCACTCCCCCGCCACCCTGCAGGCCCACCTGCGTCTTGCTTGCCTTTTGGGGAAACCCCCGCCCCCCACCACCCGGGTCAGGTTCTGACTTTTGGCCCCCAGAAGATTAACTCAAACTAGAGAAAATGGCATCATTACTTAAAAAAACAAAACACACACAAAAAAACGCACAAAACTTTTTTTTTTTTTTTTAATTATGGTCTGGAATTAACGAGTTACTTAGTTTTTCATAGGTCAATAGTTCATTCTGACTCTTAATTAAAAGGCAGATGGAAGCTTGAATAAAAAAAAGGGAAGGTCATTCAAGAAGGAAAACAAAGAAAAGGGAATACTAGGCCAAAACATTGGTTTCTTCTACTTTGTTCTATAACCTGTGGTCTAGATGCAGTCATTTCATGGCACTTTCTGCCATCAGGTCATTGCTGTGCTGTGACAAACAAGTAGTTTCTGTTATCCAGCGGTCACCATGTTTTCCAAACGCCCCAATTTAGATATCCTGGAACTTTCTGCTGGTGCATTTACTTACCAAGCAGCAACTCCCAGAGACATTCTTTCAAATTTTTGAAAATAAAATGCTCTGGTAGATTATTGTATATTTTCATGTCCCAGTTACTCTAGGAAGGATGAACCATAAATGGAAACCAAATGACACTCAAAAAGAAGTATAAAGGATATAATGACTCAGGAACACACATGTAGCAAACTCATCCTCGTCAAATTAACCAAGGAAACTTACCTTCGCGGCTTTATTGGGGTGGGGGTGGGGGTGGGGGTGACAACACATTAGAGCTAATAACACATCGCTATTAAGTGAAATGGGTCTTGAGTCATTTCATGTTTCTGTTAAATGAAACAGTGACCATCGGATGTTGGAGGGCCTTGGGTTATTTTGGCCTCAGGTATTTGAATCACACCTGTCTCCTGATGTAGTAGAAATACTTTATCATTTTATCTCCCGCCTTTTTTTTTAAACATCTATTTAGTGTGAGTCATTTCCTGTGCCCTGGGAGATTCCTTTTTTGTCTCTTTCTCTACATCGTGCTTCTCCTTGTCCGCCCTTCTTCTCTCATGTTCTAACCGTACTAGCCAGTTTCTGTTCAGGGCATGTGGGAAAGAATTGGAAGAGAACAGGAAAAGAACGGGGAAGAATTTTCCACTGGAAGCTGGCTTCTCATTCTCTAGGATTGAAAGGCAATTAAAGCTGACTCCTGAGTTTCTTCTAAGGGCATTCAAAGCTTCCTTTTTAGGCCTCCTTTTCTTTGATCTAAGCAGATGCAATTCATTCCAGTCTTTAGGAATCCTCCATCACCCCAGTTCCTTTCTGCTGGAATTCTTCCATCCTTTTATGGATACACAGTGTGATAATGTGATTTATAATAAGAAATGTACTTTTGGTCTTTGACCCCATTTCTGGCACAGGCTTCTAAAGCCATTGGAATTTTATAAATGATAAGAGCAATAAAGATGTCTTGATATTCATAACCCCTTTAAACATCTGAGTGTATGTAAATGAGGTGACTTTTTGGAAAGTACCTACGTTTGCTAAGGGGCATCCTAAAGATGGGGGCTGGTTGCCAGGAACCAATTATGTGATTAGAAGTTTAGAACTTTCACTCCCACCACCTGCCCTCTGGGGAAGGGAGAGGGACTAGAATTTGAATCAATTGCCAGCTGGGAATGATTTAAACTATGTCTTTGTAATGAAGCCTCCATAAATATCCAAGAGAATGGGCTTCAGAGAGCTTCTGGGTTGGTGAACGTGTGCAGATGGAGGGGGAATGGTGCTTCCAGAGAGTGTGGAAGCCCTGTGCCCTTCCACGTACCTTTTCCTATGCATCTCTTCCATCTGGCGGTTCCTGGTTATATGCTTGCGTAATAAACCGACAATGTAGTAAGTGAAATGTTTCTCTGAATTCTCTGAGGCACTCTGCAAATTAATGGAACCTGAGGAGGTTCTGGTACCCTCTGATCTATACATACACAGTTTATTTCTCTTCTGTGGCTGAATCTGGTTTATAGGAAATGTTGACACAAGTCTTATCTTGTGAATTCCAGAAATACAGGCATCTGTCTCAGACTGTCACAGCCCACATTGGCTTTTGCTAGCTTTTGTCTTCCTCTGCAGTTACAGGGAAATCACTTCAAATACCCTTCTGAGTTTGAGGTACGGAAGCAGCAGACCTCAGCTCTCTGTAGTGCTCACAGATTGCAAGAGTTCTTTTTTTAAAATTGTTTTATTGCTTAAAGTATTACAAATAGTATTACATATGTCTCCTTTTTTTCCCCCGCCCTTAACAATCCCCCGGCCTCCCCTACCCCCCAGTGTCTTATGTCCATTGGTTATGCTTATATGCATGCATACAAGTCCTTCGGTTGATCTCTTACACCCCCCTCCCCCCCCGCCCCGCCCCTCAAGCCTCCCCGGCTTTCCCGTTGTAGCTTGACAGTCTGTTCAAGGCAGCTCTGCATCTATTTTTGTTCATAAGTTTATAATGGTCTTTATTATCCATGAGTGAGTGAGATCATGTGGTGTTTTTCCTTCATTGACTGGCTTATTTCACTTAGCATAATGCTCTCCAGTTCCATCCATGCCGTTGCAAATGGTAAGAATTCCTTCTTTTTTACAGCAGCATAGTATTCCATCGTGTAGATGTACCACAGTTTGCTAATCCATTCATCTACTGATGGGCACTTAGGCTGTTTCCAGATCTTAGCTGTGGTGAATTGTGCTAGATTGCAAGAGTTCTTATCCAAGAGTTCTCATCAGTAGTTCTTCCCACTCTGCCTGTTTGCATCGGACTTAGAGGTCTAGCAGGTGAGAAAATAGTTCTCAAATTGTTCCTCTGAAAATTTCCAAGAGATGATTTTCCCCTTCACCTTCAAACTGAACATTTATTATGTTCATAGTTCTTTATATACATTTACAATAAATACACAATCATATTACTTGTAAATGATTAAAATTCACCTGGTGATAGAGGATAAGCAGCAGATTGGAAACATGGTATTTGGAGTTTCTTACTTCTCTCACATTCACAGAAAATTGCTAAAAGTACTGAGGGATATTTTGCTAGGTAACTAGGCTTTTGAAATAAAAGGCAGAGTGACAGGTAAATATTTAAGTCAAATGGAATTTTTTAAATGTAATTGGATTAACATATTCCCTTTGCAATGAATATTTTCCCCATGCTAGTTTATCATAATTAAAATTACATTTACTAACTTGGGAGTTTCACAAGCAGAATATTTTGGGGATTATTTATATCCCAATAGGGATTGAGTATTAATTAAGAAAAAAAAGACAAAATGGGGGGGAAATAAGATTAAGTGGATTTAAAAGGAAAAATAGCTAAAATAAGATAGTGAGAATGGTTGAAGATTATTAATTATAATAACATGAGAATTCCCATGTCTCAAGGAATAATACTTCTGCTTTTGAATAAAACTGCTAATTACATTTTTGAGTTTTTAATTTTCTCTTTCCATTTGATGTTATCATTTAAGATGTGTAAATCTTATGAAATATGGGTATGTATTAGTCTGAGGAATTCTGCAGTACAAAACCCTAATCACTTTTAAAATCAATTATTTTATATTAGAAACAAATAAAATGTTGTGCTATGTAATATTTCCCAAATTGCTTTTACATGTAAAAGTTGTACTGTGGATATGCTTGGGAACCTTCAATTTATTGCTTGAAAACTCTATATAATTTGAAGGGTACATTTTTTAGAATCACCATATGTGGAATTCATATATGTATGGCGCAGTGAACTCAGCACAAGATTGTTTTTGAAAATACTTCATTTTTTTGTTATTGTACTTAACAGACTAGACAAATATCTCTCCTGTATGCAGCTCCATTATGCTATTTTACCTGATCTTTTTATCTACTGATTTTAAAATCACCTTTTGATGGTTCTCATATTCCAATTGGAACAGATTATTGACTTGATTTAGTAGCATTTCCTCTTAGTCTACAAGGCTTTTCTCTAAATTGTACAAATTCTTACTGAACATTTTTTTATGTTCTTGCTTTGGGTGAAAGCTTTTTTTCTTAAAGGAGTTTTTGTCTAATCAATAAAATAAATTGTCCAATACATCACTAATTATAGTAAACTGGGATAAATAATATTTAGGCATATAGTATTTGTCCAGCCTTTGGGGGAGCACATGAAAGGAGTGAAGAATCTCCCCTGTGGTTAGATATGAATAACTTATATGAGAAAGTGTATATGATAATAGATGCTTATCAAACTGAGGACAATTTCCCTTCAGATACATTACCTGTAGATACCAAATTTTGTTCCATAGATACATATGTTGATATGTGAACTTACTTAGAGATTTATGCCCTAAGTAACCCCCTAAAAGTTATTTGACTCACAGTGTATCTTCTGTAGAGTGAAAATAATGTGATATGTTTTTAATAGTAGCCGTTAATAGAAAGTAAAATTAAATAAATGTAAACATTTTTCTTAAATATTAACAACTAATATATAAAAAAGCTTGAAGGAAGAAGAATGGTAAGGGCAATATAATTAAAAAACAAAGAGGCAGTATAAAATAGTGTTTAGGCTTAGGAGACATATTCTGTGTCTTCGAATTCTGTCCCTAAAACTTACAAGCTTTGTGACTTGAGATAATTATTTTTTAAAAAATATATATTTTATTGACTTTTTACAGAGAGGAAGGGAGAGGTATAGAGAGTTAGAAATATCAATGAGAGAGAAACATCGATCAGCTGCCTCCTGCACACCTTCTACTGGGGATGTGCCCGCAACCAAGGTACATGCCCTTGACCGGAATCGAACCTGGGACCTTTCAGTCCGCAGGCTGACACTCTATCCACTGAGCCAAACCAGTTAGGGCTTGAGATAATTATTTTATACTAGAGGGCCAGTGCACGAAATTTGTGCATGGGGCAGGGGAAATCTCCTCAGCACAGCTGTACCCTCTCCAATTTGGGACCCCTCAGGAGATGTTCAACTGGCAGTCGGACATCCCTCTCACAGTCTGGGACCGCTGGCTCCTAACTGCTCACCTGCCTACCTGCCTGATTGCCCCTAACTGCCCCCCCTCCCCCCGCCAGCCTGATCACCATCAACTGCCCCCACCTGCCAGCCTGGCTGCCTCCAACTAACCCCCCCTATCGGCCTGATCGCCTCCAACTGCCCTCCCCTATTGGCCTGATCACCCCTAACTGCCTCTGCCACAGCCCCCATCACCGTGGCTTTGTCCAGAAGGAAGTCAGATGGTCGAAAGATGTCCAGTCTCACGTCTAATTAGCATATTACCCTTTTATTAGTATAGATTCCTGTCTTTCTGGTTCTTTTTCTGTAAAATGGACAAGATATTAGGTTGAACCATTAAGTTGAAACTGTTGTATTTAGCTATTTTATTTTATAGTATAAAATGACTTACAATAAGCTATACACATTTAAAATTTGCAATTCGATGACTTTTCATAAATACATATACACGAAAGAAATCATTGCCATTATCATGATATAAGTATGGTAGTCTGGTAGTCATTCCAAAAGTTTTCTTGAGTCCTTTTAAAATCTGTGTCTTCCTACCTCCCATCTCCAAGAAAGTGCTGATTTGCTCTTGGTTTCTGTGGATTCATTGGCCCTATCAATATGTTGTTTTAAATATGTTTTATTAATTTCAGAGAGAGAAAAGGAGAGAGTAGAAACATCAATGATGAAAGAGAAAAATTGATGGACTGCATCCTGCACCCCTCCCTACTGGGGTTTGAGCCCACAACTCAGGCATGTTCCCTAATCATAATTGAACCTTGACCTCCAGGCTTATGGGTCAAAACTCAGCCACTGAATTGGGCTTCAATATGTTTTTTAATGAATGGACTAATTTTAGTCTGTACCCTTCAGTCTGACTTCTTTCATTCAGCATATTTTGAGACTGATTCATGTTTTTTCATATATCAAAAGTTGCTAATTAGTATTTATTGTGTACCTATTTCATAATTTGTTTATTCTTTCACCTATTGGTGGATATTTGGGTTGTTTTCTGTTTTAGGTGATTTATATATATAATTGCTATAAACATTTGCATACAGAAAACAATAGAGAAACAAACAATTAGTTGTTTATTTGAAGTGGCCAATAAAATTAGGAAAGAAAGAGAGAAGACGCAAATCTCAACCATCAGGAATGACACAGGTAACATTACTGCAGATCTTACATACGCAATAAAAATAATAACAGAATATTAATTAATACCTATCTACCAAGAAATCTGGTTAATTAAGATAGAAATATTCCTTTAAAGAAGAAAAGTCACCAAGACTCACTCAAGAAAAAGTATGAGTAGTCCTACATCTATTAAAGAAATTGCTTTTGTAGCAAAAACGAAAATACAAAAATCAAAACCAAACTTCCTTAAAAAGAACTTTACCCTTAGATGGCTTCATGTATAATTATACTGAATACTTGATACATAATTAATGATTTCTACATAAATACTTCTAGAAAACTGACAAGGAAATAATATTGTACAATGTATTTATGGCTAGTACGTGAGAACAAAATCTTCTGTGAATCTAGACACAAAAGTTCATAACAAAAAGTTAGCATATCAAATCCAGAAATATATTAAAAAATTAATGAATCATGAAGAAGTGGAGATTACCTTGTAACTTAATATTGGTTCAGTATTCAGAAATCAATCAATGTAATTCACTATAGCACAGACTAAAGAAGAAAAACCATATAATTTCCTTGATAGAAACATAAAAAGCATTTGGCAAAATTTAACCTTCTTTATGATAAAAGCTTTCAATATGATAAAAAATATCTATAAAAACCCCAAAGCTAATACCATACTCAATAGTGAAAGATAGAATGCCTTCTCCTTGACATTGAGAGTGAGGCATGGATATTCATTCTAACCACTTTTATTCAACAATGTACTGAAAGTCAAACAATGTAATGTGTTAAAAAATGAGGTAAAAGAAATACAGATTTGGGAAGGAAGAATTACAGAACTTATTTGCAGGCCACCCAATTTTCTAAATACAAAAATATCCACAAAAAGCGTGCTGTTTGACAGTTTTAGACCCCCAAACCCTCATCAGTTCTTTTATTTTGTCCTTATAATAGCAGCATCTACTTCATAACATGTCTGACTATGTCCATATACATATAGCAGTTATCTCAGTGCCTGTTTCAAAGGAAGTAATCCACAACTAGCAGCTAATGCTTTTTGTAATGTATACATTTTGTGTATTATCAGTGAAACTTGGAAACAACAATATAATGCGAATTAAAACTGAAAAAGAGTTAACGAGCAGAGACATAAATATAAGAAATTCAATATTGTGGCAAGCTAAGTGTTAATTTAAAAAAATGCCTTATGTGAGGTGACTAAAACCTTTAGCTCCGAGTTTTCTAGCAATTCATACTAAAAAGTAAACACCCATTGTCATCACATATTATCAATAACCATACAATTTATAACATTTTTAAAACAGATAAAGATGCTAATGAAGAGCACAACCATTTTTGTTACTGTGACCAAATAGAATATTTATGGGCTTTCTTATTAAGAATACAGTACAACTTGGTGACCACAACCGAAGCAATCCTTTATAACAAATAAAATAACATAATTTTAGGTATGTAATATAGGGCTTACAGTATATGGTTTCTCTATATTACAAAGCAAATCTCTGTAAACTATTTGTACATTGGGTAATAATATGTATTGAGCAATAATGAGTAAATAATATCAATTATAATTCAGATAATGCTACATATCAGGCACTGTTTTATATCTTACATATATTAATTCATTTGTTATTTACAACCATGTTTGAGGTAGTTAACAATTATTGTTGCTATTTTAAAGATGAAGAAACTGATGCACAAAGAGGTTGAGTGATTTGGCTAATGTCACACAGCTTGTAGCAGAGAGAAAATTCAAAGACCAGACTGTCTAGTTCAATGGTCACTACCTATCTGTCTTAACTGCAGTATTTTCAATACTGGGTTGAGACTCTGCATTTGCGGAGAGCTGTCTTAAGTTACATGTGGATTTTAAATTTGTGGTGGGTGGGCACCCAGAACCTCTGCATTGTTCAAGGGTCAACTGAATTGTACTGCATTTTCTTTTTCATTATTTATAGTAATCATATACAGCAATAGTTTTTTATTGTCGATGTGATTGATTGCATTTTTTTTAACACTCTCAACAGACTTATTGACTTGTTCTGGTCCTTCAGAATGCATAAACTTGCTTCTCCGAATTTTCTATCCTAAGTCTATGTAGGGAAATTGACGAATTTTAACGATGTGAAGGCAAGAGTGTAAAATGTTAAGAACACAGGATCTTGAACTAGACTTTCTAAATGTGTGTTCTCATTATGCTACTCGCTAATTCAGTAGCATTAGATGAGACATACAACTTGTCAAAACTTTATTTTCAGTTGTGATTTTTGAGATAGTAATAATCTCAAAATATTTATGTGAATCAAAACAATTAAGATAGATAATTGTTAGTTGATGAAGAGGTAGGGCTGCTTAACTTTCCGGAAGATAAATAAATATATAGAAAAAACAACAAAAAATAATTTCTGCTTTCTTTTTTGCATTATTTCCCCCTGGAATTAAATAACTATTTTTTGCATCTTTGCTTAGGTGATAAAAATTATTTTAAAATGCTAATATTTTGTTTTTCAGTTATTTCCTCTACCAAATGATTCATAAAATATATTCAATAAGTAATTTTATATACTATTTTTCACTTTATCAATGCATTGTTATTCCTATATTGTGGAAACAAAAGTCATATAAGAGATGATATATAGAATTATACATGAAAGGAATTTAGAACTGTTTCTGGAACATACTAAGTGTTATGAAAGGAATAATTTGTAGTAATAGCAGCAGCAGAAGAAGCAATAACAATAGTGTCAGTTGTTCCATTAGACTCAGCAAGATTAAAGACAGTAACAGTGTGTTTTACCCTCTGGTCTACAGCATCTAGTAGCTCCTTATAAAGATTTGTAGAATAGACCGATAAGTTCATTAATGAATGGATAAATAAATATTTAAACATACAACAAATGGTAGACTATATTCTGTTATACTTGCTTTCTGTGGAAAACTTCAATTTGAAGAACAGTATAGAAATATAGTCAGGTTTAGTTTTCACCTAATCTTCAAGAAAATGATCCTTTTTTGTCTCAGAGAACTAGAAGAGGTATAAATAACAGCATCCATGTCCATATATTCTAAGAGAGGTTAGGAGAAATATAAAATAAGTCAATATTGTCTTGTTTAAAGGCTCAGAACTAGAAAAAGCTATAAAAGTTTCAAAGGTATAAGAGAAGTAGATTCTGATTTATCCTATCTTTGATATTGGGTCTCAAAAAAGGTTTTTAAAAAAGAGTCTAATCTATTAATATTCATCTTTATTTTGCTCATACATTTTATTTTAGAAATGGTTCTTAGTATTTTTCTAGTGTTATATGACTATTATTAAAGTTATCATTGACTTGTGAGGAGATCAAGGAGGTAAATGATTGAAAGGACTTTTCACTTTCACCATACATGCCAGAGGAAGCTGTTACAGTATTTTAAGAAGTGATATGATTTGACTTATGTTTTGACAAGATTACTCTGGCTGATGTACTGAGTATAGATTGAAGGATTGAATCCTTCTAATTCATTAATGCAGGTTAGAAATGGTTGTGACTTGCATTCGGTAAATAGCAATGGACTTAGTAAGAAGGGACTGGCTGTTTTATTTTTTTTCCAAAACACAAGCAAAATAGAGTGCTGAAACATTGCATGTCCAAGCATGTCAAACTCAAAGGCTAACACGGGCCATATAAACAAGGTTTATGTTTATGTGGGCCGCAAAAAAACAAAAGCTTCAATTTTAATAGAAACGTAGGTTTATTTCGATAGAGACATGCTGAATACAAAGGGCTGAGATAAATGTGTAATCCTATATAATAAAAGGCTAATATGCAAATTGTCCCCTCAACTGGGAGTGTGACCGGCAGTTCCACTAGGGGGTGAGGCCGGCTGGCCAACCTCTCACGTCCTCTCCCCTCTGCCCGATCGGCCTGATTGGGGCGGGTTGGCTGGACCCCACATGTGCACTACTAATTCGTGCACTGCGCCTCTAGTCATTAACATAAAATAATAGAACATTTTAATAAAAATTAATATCTTTTCTTGAACATTAATTTGCCAGACACTGAATAACTGCACAAATTAATAAGGGTAACACAAATAAACCTATTTTTCTTGTTCTCCAAAAGATAAATATTTCCTATTACACACACCAAACAAGTCAGTACACGACTAATGACGTGGCCATTGGCTGCTAAAATATTCGCTGCTAGTATAAGTGGAGAGAAATGGTGTGCCTGCGCATAAGGCGCTAAGGGAAATGAATGCAACACAATTATAGTAATCAGTTGTTAGCGAACATTGTAGTTCATTATTATTATGTATAACAGGTTATTGTAAAAATTAAGTTATGAAATTTTAATAAAACGTTTCTTACATACCGTTATATTGGCTGGGCTGCAAAAATATGTGACCCATGGACCACGAGTTTGACATGCTTGATGTAAGATGGAAGACAAGAATCGGAATTGAGTATGTCGCTAAGTTTTTACTTGCAGATGGGGTTTTTATTATCTGAGAAAGGGGAAATTGTGCAAAAAACAGGTTTAAGGATGGAGAACAGCAGTTCAGGTCAGGGCACATTGAGTTTCTGTTAAGGAAATTGGGTAAGGTTGGAAATATATAGGAGGTAATTGGACAGATTAGTCTGCTTGGAACTCAAAGGAGAGTTCTGACTGGAGATATAATTTTGAAATATGTAACAATATATGTAGAGATAGCATATAGATAAAGGCATGTGACTGACTGAGCTCATTATATGGTTATAAATATAAAATAGAAGTCAAGAGGCAGAGCCCTGGGGAATTGTGGTGTTAAGGAAATAAGGAGAAACTATTCAAGGAGACTGAGGAAAAGGCATTAATATAGGTGGATAATCAGGAAAGAATTTAAATGTTCAGATAGCTATCTGAAGAAAATGTTTCAAAGAGAAGACTGATTAACTATTCAGTCAAGTGGAATGCTAGTCATAAAGCAGGTAGAGGAAATGATTCCGGATGAAATGTAAACATTGTTTTGTAAACATTTTATGTTCAACAATCCTGTATTTCTTAAGTAATGGATATTACGGATTTAGTGCTATTAATATTTTTTCTTTATGAACTAAATATCTGATCTAAATTTTCTTTTGATGAAGGCTTACTATTTAGTGCTGATTGCATTTTAAGTTGTTAAATGTCAAGTTATTTGGACATATAATGAGATGACAGAAAGGTGTTTTACTTTATTGCTGAAAGGGATTGAAGGGCACATTTTTATATTCTTTTCCACAAAGTAAACATTTCCTTCTGACCTATTTCAGCTTTTAAAATAAAATATTGCATTATCATATTGTAGGTGGTAAGGTCAATCAGTACCTGCTTTTGCAGAGTGTTTTATTCTTAGCTTCAAAGGAGATACTAATAAAAGGTCATGCTTGCCATCTTCATTCATAGTCAAGTTGTCAAAATTATAAACATTCCACTTTAATATGAATAAAAGCTTTCATATTCTCTTAACTGCTCACTCACATTACCTCTCTATCAATCTGTAAGATTTATAGTACTTCAATCATGGCTTTTCCCCTTAATTCATTTTTGGCAATTCTTCTCAACACAACTTGCAAATTTATATATTTTATTGATTTTTTACAGAGAGGAAGGGAGAGAGATAGAGAGTTAGAAACATCGATGAGAGAGAAACATCGATCAACTGCCTCCTGCATGGGGAAGTGCCCGCAACCCAGGTACATGCCCTTGACCGGAATCGAACCTGGGACCTTTCAGTCCACAGGCCAACGCTCTATCCACTGAGCCAAACCGGTGTTGGCCACAACTTGCAAATTTAAAATATATATGTATATATTTTACCTATTTTAAATTCTTCAAATGGTGAGGTGTATTACTAAAGCATGGTATTATTTGAAAGGGTGTTTAACAGTCTCTTGACAGTATAGTTGACCCTTCAATGGCATAGGGGTTAGGGGCACAGATTCCCTGCACAATTGAATATCCACATATAACTTTAACTCCCCCAAAAGTTAACTATTAAGAGCCTACTGTTGACCAGAAACCTTACTGAAACAGATTAACATTTATTTTGTGTTATATGTATTATACTGTATTTTTACAATAAAATAGGCTGAAGAAAAAATGTTATTAAGAAAATCGCAAGGAAGAGAAAATACATTTATAGTATTGTACATATTTATTGAAAAAAATGTATATAAGTGGATCCATGCAGTTCAAACCCATGTTGCTCAAGGGTCAACTCTATTATGAAACATATAACTTAATTAAGAAATAATATGTGATGTAGGTGAAGTAAATTTTTAATGTTGTATAAAAAGCCAATAATTCTTTGCCTTCTAAAATATACTGTAGTCTTTTAAAAAAGATTTTGATTTAGATAAGCAAATATGTCTATTACATAATCTTGTTTCAGTATCTTCTTTGCTCATTGATCTAAAACAGGATTGCTTTATTGCTCTATTTTTTGCTTGCTTCCATTGTAAAAGTCGTAGAAAGAGCTAATCTCAGACATCATTAACTATTAAAATCTAGACTTCAGTGGTGACAAAAATTCTTTGCTTGATCAAACTTTAGTCAGACTCTTGAACCTTCTAGGCTCATCTGTGCTCTTCCTTATAAAATTCATTTTCAGCCAGAATCTTGCTAAGACAGTTTAGCAAGAATTCTCCACCTCAATATATGATCACCCTGATGCCTGATCCAGTTCCTCATTCTCCACCATCGCCCAGGTCATGTCTGATCACTCTAACATCTCTTCAGCAAGAATCTTGTTAACTCAATTTAGCCAAAATATCCCCTTACTCCTAATGTTACCTCTTAGTAATTTTCCATTCATTGACCACCACTCCCCATCCATTCCTACCCCTTGGCTATAAATTCCCACTTGTCCATGCTGTATTTGGAGTTGAGCCCAATTTTTCCCACAGAATAATCATCCCAGCTATTGTATGTATATATGTGTGACTGAGATATGTGTGTGTGGATATATATGCTATGCATGTGTGTGAATATTTATATATGCCTAAGCGACCCAACGACCAGTTGCTATGACATGCACTGACCACCAGGGGGCAGATGCTCAATGCAGGAGCTGCTCCCAGGTGGTCAGTGCGCTCCCACAGAGAGATTGCCACTCAGCTGACCAACGAGTGCCAGAGGCAGGGCTCATGGCTGGCAAGCGCCACTATAGTGGCAGCGCGAGCCTCTCCCAATCAGGACTGACTAGATGCAAGCCCGCAGCAGGCGCAGTGGGGCCAGGATCAGTGGGAATGGCAGGCAGGAATGGCAGGCGGAGTTGGACTGCTAGTTTCCGCCCGGTCCCCACAGGCCACGCTGACGGACCCCTCCGGTGCACGAATCTGTGCACTGGGCCTCGTGTGTGTGTGTGTGTGTGTGTGTGTGTGTGTGTGTGTGTATTTTTCATTATTTACAATCATAATGACACAAACAAGAAAAAGCTAAGGTACTTCAGCAGGCTGTTTGCCACTTATAAACTCATTTTAGTTAAAATCATGTATTATTACATTCCTTGATATGTAAGATCTTTTCCCATAAAGGAAAGTGGAGATAGAAATTGAACTTTTTATCGTACTGAATCATGTCATTTCCTTGTGTGATTTCTTCCTAGGCTCACAGCATCCATCTTCCTTTCTTTCTTTAGATAGGGTGAGTACATTAGAGTGACATTCGGTTTAAAGCCAGACTCACGTGATATGGCAAATGTGGCTGAAATCATCATTTATTCCAGTATATTTTAATGAAGTAAATAAATTGGTGTAGTGAACAAATAAGCTGTCATAATGCAGTATCACTTGGCACAATTTATATTAAAGGAAACATCACTTTAAGGTAACTCTTCACCATCTGGTGTGCACTCTAATTTTAAAAGACCATAATTTACAATTGCAAAAGTAGGTAAGAAACAAATGATTGAAATGCATATTTATGTCTGAATTCAGCTGAACATACATCTGTTCTGTTTATCTCTGGAATATTAGATGCTAACTTGGGAGACAATCTCCTCTTTTCACATATAGGATAGATTTAGGGAGGGATAAAAGTAGGACTTATTTTAAGGTGATTTCTGTTTAAAAGTTGGGACACTAATATAATTGGGGCCCAATTAATAATACATTTAATAATTAATAATGATTATTATATTTTATATAAATGCTAAATTGTGAAGAGGTTGCCAAAATGACTCTTCAAGAAAGAGCAGTATTTTAATTATGTTGTTTTTAGGTGACCCAAATGAAATGATCAGTGTTGTACCTTTTTAAAAAATTGAACCATTTCTTATGGTTCAGTCTAATAAATATGAGAAAATTGAGGTAGTCTCAAACTTAGTAAATGACCAGAGCCTTTTACAGTAGACAATGAAATAAATAGGTAATTGCATAATTTATTCATTAATGTTTAATCTTCACTTATATTTTTAGATGTTGAATTACTCATGGAAAACTTGATACTGTAAAGACATGTAGAGTTCCAGTGTACTTTTACATTTACTATATAATCTATGTACAGTCCTAGTGACTCCTTTTATATAAATTGAGTATACATTCTCAAGTGTTATTGCTATTCAGTCACCTTCCTGTACTTCTCCCCCATCCCTTATTCATAAGTATGTATGCACGCACACACACACACACACACACACACACACACACACACAAATATACACATATGAGTATGAATGCAATAGCAAAGAGAGGTCAGAACTCAGCCTGACCTTGACTTAGTTGAAACAAAGGGTAGAAAGATTTGTAAGCAATGAAGTGAGATGGAGAACACAGATCATTTGTGTTTGCTAATTGGCTTTTCCCCAGAGAAAAATCAAATTTCTTTTTGGGACAGGAGGTAATTGTACAACTTAGAGCAAGAGAATTCTGAAGTAAGGTTCTTATCCTCCCACAGAGACTGAGAAATGGGGTGCTAGCTCCCTTTAAGATTACATCCCTAAAGGATACTCCCAGGTCCATACAGAAGACATTTTTTGGGATTGTAAAGCTGGCAAGAGATTTTTTTTAAAGGTTTACATATTCAAGGGACATAAAAATAATTAAAAATGATGTGTTTTTTAAAGAAAATGTTCAAAGAAAAGGAGGCCAGGGGCCTAGAATCAGGAAGAAGCCTGACAAAAGACAAACTGATGGAACATTAAAGTCATATTGGTCATAGTTGTTTTTTTTAAATCTGCTAATAGTACAGTATATATGTATACATTCCAGACATGCATTTTGCAGATGTATTGATCTGCCTCTTTCTTCTCCACATGCTCTGAGAGACAGAGAAGAAAATAAATTGTTATCAAAACTACCTTTGAAAGATTTTCAATTTTTACTCCAACATGTAAAGAACTAGTAAGTCATCACTTACACCTTCACAACAGAAAAAAAAAAGAAAAAGGCTGAACAAACTGAAAATCAAAAACATTTCTTAAATTCTTCAGAGAATTGAGGTCACACTATAAACTACCATCCTGTAAACTGGAGAGAAAGATGACTACAGTATAAATCAATTTACCTGACGTAGAAGTCATGGAGCCCGTAAAGAATACTTACAGAGTAACCAGTAAACTGCTGGAAGTTTAGTGTGATCCACTTGATGGCTAAACATTCCTGGGGACCTAATAGATGCCTGCCAAGGAAAAGACTTGATTGAATCCTAATCTGACTTGGGTGAGAGGAAATTAACCAACTCCAGCCCTCTCCAGACTCTCTGTCTCAACTAAGGGAGGATAAATGCTAAGAAGCGCTTGTAAAGTAATAAATTAGGGCTACAGGTCCACTATAAGACTGACAATTAAATACAGACAGTCCTTGGGTTACGTCGGACTCAATGTACACCGTTTCATGGTTACGTTGCTATCTCCCATTTATTTATATAAAAAAAAAAGTTCCATCATTTCAACATATGTACATACGTGCTTTATGTTTTTTATTAGTTATTTACCACAAGTAAAGGTCAGGAATTGTTATCTTTCTTTTAAAATTTTTTTTACCGTTTTACTTCATTACTGCTGTGTATGTGCTCCATGTGAGTGAGATAGGTGCTTATGTAGGTGGGTTCCGACTTAACAGTGAAAATCGTATTACATTGCGCTGTAGGAACGGATCTCTGACGTAACCCAAGGATCTACTGCATAGGATTGTAGAATGATCTCCCTTCCGCATATACCACACTTACCACCACATTAACAGGTCTTCAAGGTATTTACTCAATTATTATGAAAACTAATGTCCACACAATAATCTGCACATGATTTCTAACACCTTTATATATAACTAAGAGCCCAGTGCACAAATTCATGCACCTTGAAAGGAACTGTGGGCCGCGAGGCTGTGATAGGCACAGGGAAGGGTCTTGGCCCATCCTCCATGCCCCTGCCCAGCCCCTCCCGCCGCGGCCCTCCAGCCTGCTGTCTGCCAGCAGCCCTGCTCTCACCATCACTACTCCCACACACTGACGGCTCTGGCCCCACTCACACCCACTGATAGTGTGAAGCGATTGGGGCCAGTGCCAGCAGTGGGTTTGAGTGGGGGTGGCACTGTCAGCGGGTGCAAGCAGCGGCTGCAAGCATCGGCTGATGCCCTGATCGCCCCTCAGGAGCAGGGGGAGGTGGAGAAGCCCTCAGGGGCAATCAGGGTTGGCAGCTGCCGCTAACACCCACTAATAGCGCCAAGTGATCGGGACCAGCACTGGGCAACGGCAGCGGGTGCGAGTGGCTGCTCTGGCATTGGCTGTGGGTGCGAGCAGGGCCGGTGCTGGCAGCAGGTGTGAGTGCCAGGCGGGACCGCAGTGCATGGTAGCAAAGAATTTTCAGTAACCACCAGAGTCTCGACCCGTTGACAGTGACCAGCACCTCGCCTTGGTCTGGTGCCCCGCTCACCTCCACTATCCCGCCACAGCCAACGCCCGCCAAGTTCTGCACATGCCCCCTGGTGGTCAGCGCACGTCATAGTGACTGGTTGTTCCACCATTTGGTCTATTTGCATATTAGCCTTTTTTAAAATATAGGATTACTTAAAATTGGAAACAATCAAGATGTTTTTCAGTAGGTAAAAAGACAAACTATGGTACATTTATAGTGAATATCACTCAGAATGAACTATCTAAGCCATGGTAAGACATGGAGGATGTTAAATACATATTGCTAAGTGAAAGGAGTTGTTCTGATAAGGCTACAATAATATATGAGTCCAACTATATAACATTATAGAAAAGACAAAATTATAGAGACAGTAAAATGATGTGTGATTGCCAGGTGTTCTCTGGAAGGGTGGGAAGTGTTGGGAAAGACAAATAATTTTTAATCTACCCTTACAGGTTCCTGACTGATACATCCCACTTCCCCTGTAATAAAGGACAGATTAAGACAGCCGTGGACCCGTTTAAAATGAATAAAACTAAAAAAAAAAAAAAGACCAGCCGAAACCAGTTTGGCTCAGTGGATAGAGCGTCGGCCTGCGGACTGAAAGGTCCCAGGTTCGATTCCGGTCAAGGGCATGTACCTGGGTTGCGGGCACATCCCCAGTAGGAGATGTGCAGGAGGCAGCTGATCGATGTTTCTCTCTCATCGATGTTTCTAACTCTCTGTCTCTTTCCCTTCCTCTCTGTAAAAAATCAATAAAATATATTTTTTAAAAAAAAGACCGTACCCTTTTATGTAATGATGTTTACTTTGAATTTATATTAGTTCACACAAACACTCCATCCATGCTTTTGTTCCGGCCCTCCGGTCCAGTTTAAGAACCCATTGTGGCCCTCGAGTCAAAAAGTTTGCCCACCCCTGGATTAAGAGGAGAAAAACAAACAGAAGTTTAATAATATGTATACCTCTTGTATAAGTGGCAGAGACCCAGGAACACTAGGTAACACCCTACAGTGGCTCAAATCACCTTAAATACCATCTCCAGCTAAAGACCAAAGAAGTTGTTGGGGATGAGGGAGGCCAGTTGTAAGAGGTTACCAGGAAAAGCACAGTAAACAAAGTTCAGGTTATACAGATTTAAGTTTTTGCTTCACCCTTCGTAAGAGTTTCTAGAGATTTAGAGTCATTCTTTCCTGGTAGGGAAAGGGAGACACTGTTACAAATGGAGATTTTCCTCATAAACCTAAATTTCCCTTACAAAAGGGTAACTCATATCCAGTTTTCAGAGCGTCTCCTATGTCTACTGTTTCTTAAAATAACCAACTAATAAAATCAATATGTCAAAGGGGTATATTTTGCTCCTTTTCAGAAGGGTTGAATAGGTGAAGCACAGGAAAATTTTAGGGTTGGTGAAACTATTTTTGTATGAAACTATAATAGTGGGTACATGGCAAATATGCATTTGTCAAAACTCATAGAACTATACAACACAAAAATTGAGCCCTAATGTAAGCTATAGATTATATTTAATAATAATGTATCAATATTGACTCAATGTTGAATCTTTATTTGTAACATGTATACCACACTAATACAAGATATTAATAGTAGGTGAAACTGTGTGGAGATGGATGGTAGATATGTGGAATTATATGTACTATCTGGTCAATTCTGTAAGTTTAAAAATGTACTAAATTTTTAAAGTTTATTAATTATAAAAATATACAAATATAAGAGGAGTTGCTATATAATTTATTTGAATGTAACCACTTTTTTTAAGTGAACATTAACCATTTATTCAAAGTTATACAAGAATTTGAAAGAGTAAAGTCTTCTGTGACATATAGCCATTTCAAATAGTTTCATGTCGCAGCTGAGTAGGAGAGGGTGAAAGGAGCAGTGTGTAGCCCCATTTGGGCAGTGTGATGGTTACACTCAAATAAGTTATATAGCAACTCCTCTTATATTTGTATATTTTTATAATTAATAAAATTTAAAATTTAGTACATTTTTAAACTTACAGAATTGACCAGATAATACATATAATTCCACAAAAGAGAGTTTTATGGTTTATCTTGAGTATGCAAGGCATCTGATTTTAATAATTGTTTTTTGACTATAAAATCTAATTATAGGGCATGGCTTTCAAGGAGCAGTGAAACAAAGAGTTTAGAATACAGCAGAAAAAATGTGGATGATTTTGAAGGATAACAATCAAATCATGGGTGAATCTGTGAAATTACAATTGAGAAGAAAGAGAACCTGCAGAGAAGCATTGGGGAGAGAGATTGGTAAAGGTACCAGTGGAGAGAAGAATTAAAATAGCAGAGATGTGTACATTATTTGCTTCATGGTGCTATAAAGAACCACCTTCCATTCCCTCAAATATTCAGCCAATACTTAACATAAAAATATAGCTGGTATGAGACACACTTGGGAGTTATTTTTATATTAGACTATAGTTTATTTTACTTGTAATAACAAATCAATTCCAATTCATTTAACGCACCAACACTAAAGAGCAACTATTGTGTTCTATAATAGCTTTATGAATATTGAAATATATGATTTGACAAAGTTTTCAATGTTATAAGTTTAACATTTTGTATGTAACAGCTTTTTCTTACATAAAGTTGCTTGCAATTGAAGACACTTCAAACAGATAACTTGGGTACAATGTGCATGTTATTCTTCTCAACTTACTAGCAATATGTCAGTGTTTTATTATGGAAGAAAATCTAAATCCACTTTTGTTACTGAACTAGAGGTGTCCAATTGCCTGCCTGTATCAAAGCCCAATAAAACATGAACTGGAGCTTGCAGGAAAGAAATGGTTTATTAGTTGAGGAAGTGTTCTATGCCCAAAGTCACAGGTGAGCTAAATGCTCAAAGACCTGGTTCCCCGGCTTTCAGGAGATGGGTCATATAGGGGAAAAGTCATGAATCATGGTGACTAAGGGAGTTAGGATCATGGTCATGGTTGTGGTCTCTACTAATTGATCTGTATTCAGGTAGGGGGTAGATGCCAGCTATGGCATCAATTTGTCACTTTTCTGGGTCTGGAGCTGAAACATGACTGAGAGATATGATCTTAAGTTTAATTGAAACTCTGACCTATTCTCCCTTGGATTGTCAAATAAAGAAATGACAATAGCCAACATAACAATAACTGTTTGGTGAGAATGAATCAAAATTATACCTATTTTTTTTTGGTCAGATCAGCAAAAATATTTTTTTGGCGTGCCACAGAATTTTAGTAATTAGTTATGTATGGCATAAGATAAAACAGGTTGAAAATTGCTGTACTACATAATTAAGAGTTTAATTACCATGAGATAGTCACTCTGTAGTATCTGTCTTGTGAAGTATAAATTTTTTTCTCACTCTTTCCTCAGGATAATTATAATTGCCCTTATAAGATACCTAAGTGACTATGAAACACAGCGGTAAAGATCAGTGTGTGTGTCATATACAAAAATAGTGAATGGAAAGATCAGCAGACCTTGTAGATCATGCTAAGGGTGAGGGACTTTTATTTTCTAAATATAATTAGAAAACCTACTGAAGGATTTTGAAATTTTGATGCTTAGACTTATAGGAATTTGTGACTTGTCCATATAGTGATGGGAAACTGAACACAAGGGAACAGTGCTTACAAGGGATGAGCCGGCCAGAGATGGTATCATCTGGAGTCCTGGGAGTAATTAATGATGCCCAAGGAGTAGTAAAAGCAGTGGTAATACCACTCAACTGAATTAGGCATGGTTTTCATTTTTAATTTACCAGTGGAATTACTATAGATACGGTGTATCAGTGCTTTTAATTTGTAAGTAATCACTCTTTTCTCAGAGTTTAAATTGCCACAAAGCAGTGTGTCTGCATTATCTATCCTATGTCTATATGTAATTTACATAATTTCCTGTTTTCCCCTAAATAATTATACTTTACACTGAGGGACTATATACTTAAATTACGATGGAAAAACAGAGCTTTCAAAACAAAAGGAATGCTGACTCAGATGTCATGAAGCTCATTACAGTGGGTTCATAACAAGTGCTTCAACTTTTATCACTTAGGTAACGTGTATGTGGGTAGAAGAAACTTTTCCTCTACCCTTTCAGGTTCTTCTAGAGCAGTGGTTCTCAACCTTCCTAATGCCGCGACCCTTTAATACAGTTCCTCATGTTGTGGTGACCCCCAATTTCATTGTTACAAATTGAACATAATTAAAGAATAGTGATTAATCACAAAAACAATATGTAATTATGTATGTGTTTTCCGATGGTCTTAGGCGACCCCTGTGAAAGGGTTGTTCAACCTCTAAAGGGGTCGTGACCCACATGTTGAGAACGGCTGTTCTAGAGTTAATAGACTGTTCTAGTCATCACATTGACATGAGAGAGATTGACCAGGTAAAATAGCCAAATTTAATGTATATGTATAAACTTTCATAAAAGAATAATTGTAATAAATCTTAATAATTTCTAAGAGGATTTTCTATACTTATCTCCAGAAAGTGAAAAACACTTAGGGGAACCCCACATGTAAGAATCAGAGACCCCACATATAGAGAGGTTCAGAGACAGAAAGGGAAAATGAGGTATTTGTGACATTCTGAGCTAAGGATGAGGTAGGTCACCTTGGGAATTCAGAGGGGAGGAAGATCATCTGGAACATGATAAGAACAGATGTTCAGCAATTAGAAATTTGTTTTGCCCTAGACTATAAAATGTTATTCCTGATGAAAGCTCTTATTATGGGCAAGGCCTCTAATTTAAATTCTTTAAGGAGGAGGAAAAAGTATCCTATGAATCTATAGGGTCTCAATTGTCTTCAGTTTAAAATGCTTCACTGGCAAAAGTTGAGCGCATGAGGACTGTCCTGAACCCCTATCTGAGGGGAAAAAATAAGCAATCACAGGCTGTCCACCATGCACATCTCCATAGATCAGAAATGTTCAAGGCATATGCAGTTTACCTTATTACTTGATATTTCTTAAGATAAAGAGATTACATTTTATAAGTATTGAATGTTGAGTTTAATTTTTTAAAAACCAGTGGGTTTAAAAACATAGAAAATATGTATTGTATTATGCTTCAAGGCACCTGCTTAAAACCAATGCAAGGGTGGGAACTTTGTTCTGCCAAGGGCCATTTAGATATTTATACCATCATTTGAGGGCCATACAAAATTATCAACTTAAAAATTAGCCTGCTATATTTGGTCAAACATTTAATTAACTCACTCCTAATGCCTTGGCAGGGCCAGACCAAGTGGTTTCGATGGCTGGACATTCCTCACTCCTGAATTAAGGTATCAGCTGACCAGAGGGGTTCAGAGAATAGGAAACTCTCTACTAACGGTATGGAAGGCAGCCTCTGAAATGCCCCCGATGATTTCCACTTTCTGGGTTTTCCCCTTTGTGGAATTTTTGTTTCTTGAGTGTAGACTGGATGTAATGACTGGTATCTAGCAAATATAGCACAGCAAAAATAAATTCTGAGATTATATTATAAAATCTGTGTCTTGGAAGAAACTAAGATGGAGGCATAGGGAAACACCGAAATTGCTGCCTCCTACAACAGCTTCAAAACACAATAAAAAGACAAAACGGACATCATCCAGAACTTACAGGAAGGCTGGCGGAGTGGAAATTCTATAACTAGAAGGAAGGAGAGAAGCACATTGAGGGTCAGGAGCTGCGGAAGTAAAGTGCAAAGGTACGGAGGCTCCAGAGTGCGCGGAAAGGGGCCGGTACCTGAGGACGTGGCTGTCTTTTTGAATCGGGAGGGAGTCACAAGCTCCCGACTGCTCTGAACTCTGGTTCTGGGAAGTCTCTGGGGACACAGGACTCATATTGGGGAGAAACTGGACTGTCTGGCAGCGGGCAGAACTCGGAACTCGAGGGCAGCTTTCCCTTGGAGGTGCTTGCAGCAATTAAATTATCAGGACACTGAGACTCGAGCGGCCCCTTAGGGCAGGGCTGAGAATCCACCATAGTTCCTTGGTTTGCCCTTTGATTCCCTGAGAACCCGCCCCACCCAGGCTTTGGCAGAGGCTTTTGCATATGAATGCCCTGGCCCTTTGCAACCTGAAAATTACCTAACAAACTGCAGCTGGGCCACAGACCCAGAACTTCCAAGAGAAGGCCCAAGGCCCCACAGCAGCTTGCATTGCTTCACAGCTGGGCCTCATCAGGGCACCTCCAAACTCCAAAAAAGGAAGGGGAATCTCCAGTTCTCTTCATAGCTCCTGCTGGGTAACCTCCAAGAGCCAGTGTGCCCAGTGGTCAGAGGGGGACCCTCCGGATTACAACTCCTCAGATCCATAAGGGACACACCCAGGGGACAGACTCAGTGAGCACCAAAGCCCCACTGAAGCAAGTCTTGCCCCAGAAGGGTGTCTTCAGCACAGAAGTTCTCCCACTGCAGACACAGCCGATTCTCACTGCCAATTGGCCTGAAGGTCAATTCCTCCCAGTGATCCTTCAACAATCAAGGCATAATTACAACAAGACTGTGCACAAAGCCCACAAGGGGGTGCACCAAGAGTGTCCACCTCAGGTAACGGGGGAGGCTGAGCCACTGGGCCCTACAGGACACCTAGCACACAAAACCACTCTACCAACACAGGGAAGCATAAAAAATGTGGAGACAAAGAAACAGGTCACAAATGACAGAAATGGAGGAAAGCAAATGACTGGATATAGAGTTCAAAACCACATTTATAAGGTTTTTCAAGAATTTTATGGAAACCGCCGATAAATTTAGTGAGACCCTCAAGAAATCTAGTGAGACCCTCAAGGATATGAAAAAGGACCAACTAGAAATTAACCATACACTGACTGAAATAAAGAATAATATACAGAGGTCCAACAGCAGACAAGAGGATCCCAAGAATCAAGTCAAAGATTTGAAATACAAAGAAACAAAAAATACCCAACCGAAAAAGAAAAAAGAAAAAAGAATCCAAAAATATGAAGATAGTGTAAGGAGCCTCTGGGACAACTTCAAGCGTACCAACATCAGAATTATAGGTATACCAGAAGAAGAGAGAGGGCAAGAAATTGAAAACCTATTTGAAGAAATAATGACAGAAAACTTCCCCTACCTGGTGAAAGAAATAGACTTACAAGTCCAGGAAGCGCAGAGAACCCCCCCAAAAAGGAACCCAAAGCGGACCACACCAAGACACATCATAATTAAAATGCCAAGAGCAAAAGACAAAGAGAGAATCTTAAAAGCAGCAAGAGAAAGAAAGTCAGTTACCTACAAGGGAGTACCCATATGACTGTCAGCTGATTTCTCAACAGAAGCCATGCAGGCCAGAAGAGAGTGGCAAGAAATATTCAAAGTGATGAATAGCAAGAACCTACAACCAAGATTACTTTATCCAGCAAAGCTATCATTCAGAATAGAAGGTCAGATAAAGAGCTTCACAGATAAGGAAAAGCTAAAGGAGTTCATTACCACCAAACCAACATTATATGAAATGCTGAAAGGTATTCTTTAAGAAGAGGAAGAAGAAAAAGGAACTCTTACCATTTGCCACTGCATGGATGGAACTGGAGAGCGGATAAATACCACATGATCTCACTCATTTGTGGAATATAATGAACAACATAAACTGATGAACAAGGACTGATCCAGAGACGGAGAGGCATTGATTGGACTGTCGGGCCTTGAAGGGAAGGTAGGGGCGGGTGGGGATAAGGGGGAAAGATCAACCAAAGGACTTATATGCAAGCATATAGGCCTAACCAATGGACATGGACAATGGGGCGGTGGGGGGCGGGGGGTGAGGGCATGAGCGGGGGGGCGGGGGCTAGGGGGTAACGTGGGGATAGGACACATATGTAATATCTTAATCAATAAAAAATATATATATATATTTTTAAATATATTTTATTGATTTTTTACAGAGAGGAAGAGAGAGAGATAGAGAGTCAGAAACATCGATGAGAGAGAAACATCGACCAGCCGCCTCCTGCACATCCCCCACCGGGGATGTGCCCGCAACCCAGGTATATGCCCTTGACCGGAATTGAACCTGGGACCTTTCAGTCCGCAGGCCGACGCTCTATCCACTGAGCCAAACTGGTATCGGCAATAAAAAATATATTTTAAAAAAAAAATCTGTGTCTTTTCCCCAGCCAGCATGGCTCAGTGGTTGAGCATCAACCTATGAACCAGGAGGTTACAGTTTGATTCCCGGTCAGGCACATACGGGCTTAATCCCCAGGGTGCAGGAGCACCAATCGATGAGTCTCTCTCATCATTGATGTTCTATCTCTCTCCCTTTCTCTCTGAAATCAATAAAAATATGTTTAAAATTGTGTCTTTTACCCTTTCTCACTGCCTTCCTTGCTTGCTCAGAAGGGAAGCCAGTTGTGAGGTTGCGAGCTGCCCTATAGAGAGGCCCATGAGGCAAGGAACAGTCAGAAAGGACCTGAGGCCTCCAAACCGCCACATGAATGATCTTATAAATGGGTCTTCCCCACGTCAAACTTTGGCCTGGCCACAGCTCGTGATTGCAGCTCCGAGACAGAGGATCCAGTTAAGCACTTCTGAATTCCTGACCCACAGACATGGTAAAATAGTACATTTTTGCTGTTTTAAGCTGCTAAATTTTGGAGTGTTTGCTATGCAGAAATATATAACTGATACAGTAGGAAACACCCAGTTGATTTCAAGATATATTTTGAATGGTTATCCCAAAATAAATATAGTTAAAGAATGATTTCACCTGATATAAATACAAATTTTTAAAGTATAGCTATATCTATCTTAAGACATGTGATTGTTTCCTTGGCTTCATCATTTTATCATTCAGATTATGCCAGGTGTAGAGGTAGCAATAGAGACAGAGATATAGAAATACTAAAGGCCTGATGCACGGAAATTTGTGCAAGAGTAGGCCTTCCTTCCCCCAGCTGCCAGCACCGGCTTCCCTCCATCACCCAGGACCCAGGCTGGCTTCCCTCTAGCCCCAGCTTCGTTAGGAAGGACATCCAGAATGACATCTGGAAGGATGTCTGGTCTAATTAGCATATTACCCTTTTATTATTATAGATAGAGATACTGTATCGGTATAAAGGTTGATTTTTTTTTCCCTTCTATCATGCTACTTGCCCTTCAGGCTAGTGCATAATGAGAATTTGATAACTCTTCTTCATAGAAAGAAACCAAGGTTATTAATGAAACACTCACCAGTCTCAAATATTTGAGTTATACAGCATGCCAGAGAGAAAACACTGCTCTGGAGGGTCATACACTAGGAATTAAATATTTTGGTCCAGAATTGGCACATTCCTGATAACAACTCATTGATCAGATGTAGCAGTAGTAAGTGTACTCAACCAAAAGAGGGATAGGACTTACAATCTTATGATTAATAGGGATGGATTACAATTAGAAGTAACTAGTAACAGCATTATGCACTACCACATTATAAAAAGCTTCTTTATATTTTCCCAATATCAATTATATATATAAATATAAAAAGATATATTGGAAAAAATCTGTCAGGCCCATTTTGGATTCTATAGACATTAATTGAAATTAATTGAAAAGCTAGGTCACATGGAGTTTAACTGTTTTTCCCAGAAGTTCTGATGGCATTTTATATCATAGGTGAGTAATTAATATTTAAAGAACATTACAGTACATACCTGCTTTTTTTTTTCTTAAATAACTCCCAAAAAAGTGTGTGGGAAGGATGGGGGAGAGGTACAGTGGGCATCTGCAAGTCATCCCATCATTTTTTACTCTTTATTCCACTTCATCTATGCAGGCTCCCCAGTACTTATTATTGTTTTTATGTTTTATTTATTGGTGAATCTCTGCACTTACTAGACTGTATTGTTTCATCTGGATGGAACATTACCTCTTTTCTTATCAATTAATTTTTCAACAAATATGTATTGAGCCTTTCTATTTTGACAGCATTTTTCTATGAATGGGGATAAAACACTTTCAAAATTCCTTGTCCTTACAGTGTACATCTTCATGAGGGAGACTGTGGTAAACTAATGAAAAGTAAAATGTACATTATGTTGGATGGTGATGAATCCTCTGGAAAAAAAATAAACAAGGAAGAGTATGGGTAGTACTAAGTATTCATTTGTGTGCTGACATTTAGGCAGAAACCTAGAAAAGATGAGGCACTGAATGATTGGTAGATATAAGAAGAAAACAGCATTTAAGGCTGAGAGAATAGCAAGTGTAAAGTCCCTGTGATAGGACCATCTAACCGTATTATTGGTATTGTAAGGAAGTTTGGAGAGGAAAAAGTGCACCAGAGAGAGAGAGAGTGTGGTAGTTAGTATCTGAGAGATAACCAGCGTCTTATTTATGGAAGACATTATATATCATTGTATTTATCTTTTCTTATCATTATATAAAAAGCCATTACAAGATATTGAGCAGTTTGACATGCTTAAATCTTATATTTCAAAAGAATTGAGCCCTTGCCTATTTGGCTCAGTGGATAGAGTGTTGGCCTGCGGACCAAAGGGTCCTGGGTTCAATTCTGGACAAGGGCACATACCTTGGTTGCAGCCTCCTTCCCAGCCCAGGCCCTGGTTGGGGCTCTTATAGGAGGCAACCAATCAATGTGTTTCTCTCACATCAATATTTCTCTCTGTCTTTTCCTCTCTCTTCCATTCCTCTAAAAATCAATGGAAAAATATCCTTGAATGAGGATTCAAAAAGTACTAATATAACCGTAGCATTGAGAATCGATAGTGGTGATATGATGGCAGCCTGAACACATTGTGTGGAAGCAATGGAAGTCATATAAGGTTGTTATATTACAGACTTATTTTGAAAGCAGATTTATTTTGAAAGATTGGTTGTAGAGTATGAGAGACAGGGAGAGTCAAGAGAGATTTCAACATTTTTGCGTACTCGATATTGAAAAGATTGAAAAGGAAAAACATTAGAAGAGTAGGTTTAGATAAAAAGAGTGAGCATTAGGATTTTGCTGTGGTAGATGTAAGAGGCCAATTAGATATACAAATGGAGATATTGAAGGCTTTGAATATATGCTTCTAAAGTACACAGGTATAGCTGGAGAGCTATATTTGGGTGTCGTCGTGTATAAACGATTTTTAAAGAGTGAATTGAGTGAAGACAGATGACGAGATCTAAAACTTGAGCCCCGGGGAATTCCAACATTTAAAGATCAGGGAGGTAAGAAGGAACCAGCAAAAAGCACTAAGGGGCATGATTAATGAAGTAGGAATAAAATTAGAGTAGAATATCCCTCAGCCAAATGAAAATAAAATCAGTAATCAATTGTGTTAATTGCTGCTGACCAAGTAAGACGTGAGAATAGACAATTAGATTTAACAATGTTGAAATCATTGCTAACCTTGAGCAGTGGTTCTCAACCCTGGCTGCACATTAGAATCACCTGGGAATCTTTTTAAAATCCTGATTTCTGGGCCTCATCCTCCGGAAATTCTGTTTCTTTGTTACTAAGGTTGTAGCCTCTCCCCAAAACAAAGAAACACAATTTCCGGAGGATGGGGCCCAGGAATCAGGATTTTAAAAAAAGATTCCCAGGTGATTCTAATGTGCAGCCAAGGCTGAGAACCACTGCTTGAAAGGAATGGTTTCAGTGAAGTTGTGGGTTAAAAGTCTGATTCTAATAGTTAATGCAAGAGTGGGAAGAGAGCAATTGGAAGGGGAGCAGAAAAAAACAGTGTAGTAGCTGGATGAGTATTGGAGCCAAAAAAAAGAATTAAGATGAGAAAAATTACACATACATAGACTGGCTAGACTCAGAGAGATACTTCAGCAAAGAGAAAAGGGTGGTTTTATTGCAAAAGTGAATATACTTTCTGGGGCAGTAACAGCAGAGAAGGAGGAAAATATTGGTACAGATGCAATGGAAGACCAGTGGTGGCACTGTGAGAATGGACTTTCAAGGTTGGCAGCTAAAAGTGAAAAGGTGTTTGAAGTTTGAAGATAGATGTAGAATGATTACTGGACAGCACTTAGGATAATTTGAAGTGTTTATAAATATACAGTGAGGGTAGATGGCATGTTTGTGAATGTTTTTGGTTTAGTGTTGGGTTTTGGTTTTGTTACCTCGTTCAGGTACATTATCCAATGTGATCTATGTGCAGGAGCCAAGTAGGAAGAGGGGGAGAATTATGAAGTTTTGAGGTTTTGCCAGGTAGATGTGATGAAAGTAGACAGGTATGATTTAGTAAGGATACAAGGAAATCAACTTCTTAAACATTTTTAGTGGAGAGAAATCAGTGTTAAGGTATTGAAATTTATTGCCAAAAGCAAATATTACAGGTTTGGATTTATATAAGCATCAGAAGAAAATGGAAGGCATAAACATCTTAAAAGGTGTCTCTATTACCATCCAAGGAAGTTGATGTCATAAATCAATATACATATTGGTCATTGGAAAACTTTTCATTCCTGTTAACAGATATATCAGCTGACACTCTGTTCTTTTTGCTGGGACCCTCTGTTCTTTAACTATGCAGTATTTTTGCTTGCTAAGGATGGCATTCAAAGTTTAACTCAACAAGGGCTTGACTAGAATGAATAGCTGAAAGTCATTTTCATAATAAGGTTGCTTTTCATGTCATCATCATTATATTAACCAGTAATTAGAGAATCACCTAGTCTTTTTCTTCCATATTACAATGTTATATGTCTTTTTTAGCCTACTTTACAACTATTTTATACTCCTATATTCATTTTATATGACTTTAATTTTTAATTGCTTTAATTAAAGTTATATGTACACACACACACATTTATAATAGTTAAATGGTGTTAAAAGGCATATAATGAAAGGAATAATTCATTGTATTTTCTGTCCCCACCCATAATCTTGTTCCTCTAGATATTTATTTTGTAGCAGTTATTGTATTCCTATAATGTTAGATCATGAATTAGCTCAACCATAATACTAATATTTCTTTTCCTTCCTCATCCCTTAGTATATTTATATAATAATATTTGGAAAAGCCAGTGGTAAATACTTATATTTAATAATAATGAAATATTTTATCATTGCTGAGCCCGTTGGTGTACAATGAGTTAATAATTCCTTGGTGAAGTTTATTTTCTAATTGTTGCTTTACAAAGAATTTATGATGTAGATATATTTTGAAATTTAGTATGCCTGAAGATAAATATATTAGACCTATTGATTGATTTTGATTGGTTATTATATTGTCAGTTATCTAGCATGTAGTAGTGATACAAAGAAATCAGATACCACGCTGGACTCCATATGTTGGAAGTTTATATTATACACCTGTATGGTATATTTTCATTTAGTATGCAGGAACATCTGTGCAATTTTGAATAATTTATGTTTCTTGGTTTTAGAAGGTATTTGTTAAATATTGGGCTTTCTCGTTTGATCTGCTATACAATTTTATGTTTGTTGTCGTTTTTGTAAATCTAATTTGATTTGTTTTCCTATAGCAAATCCAAGCATGCATAGATATGTAAAAACAACAACAAAAACTAGCTCACAAAATTATGAAATGGAGCTGACACAGCATCTGAGAGACTTAGGAACAAGAGAATACAAAAATTTCCACTAAGGGTTTACTGGAAAGCCAATTGAAAAAAACAGTAGTGGATATTGAGAGATGCTTTTACAAACCACAATACACATATGAGTGCAAAGAATCTGAAGTGGAGTCTCCAGTAGCTGAATAGATCTGCCCTGTGAACTCTCAAAACTAACAAATCAAAGTATCTTTCTGGTAAAAGTCATTCTAAATGTCTAGAAATCCACATTGAGCAGGATAGCGACAAAAAGAGCAAAGCAAAACAAAGATCTAGATAAAAAGTAGGGTAACAGCAGTAGAAAATGCCATCTCAGAAAGTACAAGTGTGTATTATTTTTTATCACTTTGTCAGGATGTTGAAAAATGGAGCATTAGAGTCAGAACACTGGAAAAGCAATTCTGATTTACCCTTTCCACTAAAGGTTTAGAAATATTAAGTTCATGAAAAATATACTAAAGAAAGAATCATGGTTGGATCAACTAAAAGTATAATCTTTCTAAAAGTGTAATCATACAGTTAAAAATGCGCTCAAAGTAGATGAAAACTTTGAGTTGATATTCTAAGAAGATGAAAATAAATTAAGGTAGTGTTAAAAGCAATGAATGATCAACGTAAATTAAGGCTAAGAATATTCAGAAATGAGATGTTATTCCTAAGGAAAAAGTTAAAATAAAATAAAATAAATTTCTTAGTGAGGCTAAAGCACAAGGGACAAAAACAAATATGTACAAAAGTTAATAAATGTCTTAGATTAAAAAGAATATGAAAATGAAATAATTTCAAAATGACAAAAATAATTTCTGATTACATGTTAAGATAAAGAACATCAAACATGTATATAAAATAAAGAAACAGAAGTAACAGTGCAGAAAATACACTAAAATTTATAATTCAAGAAAAAATATCAGTATATGTAAATATATGTCATATAAAATGGGCATGAATATCATGGAGTAATGAACTAGTTTGAACCATACAGAGAAAACTAGTAAAATTATTAGGGGAAAAAAAGCCTTTAAGCATGTAGACAAAAAGTCCAAAATCACCACTAATAGAAAGGAAATAATATTGGAGTCAGAATTTTGAATAGAAATTCTTATGTTAAAAGACAATATAGCCCAGCTGGTGTGGCTCAGTGGTTGAGCATTGACCCATGAACCAGACATGCTTGGGTTTCCAGCTCAATCCCCAGTAGGGGGCATGTAGGAGGCAACCGATAAATAATTCTCATGCTTGATGTTTCTATCTCCCTCTCCTCCTCCCTTCCTCTCTATGAAATCAATAAAAATATATTTTAAAAAAAGACAATACAGGAGCATATTTAAGAAACAAAAGGAAGGACGTATGAGCTAAAAATGTAATGAATTGCTAAAGACCATGTGCATGCTAAAATGACATTGTGGGAACCCTGGGCCTCCCATACAGACACAAGGGGAGTTGCTCTCACTCTCACCTCTGACACCCACCCGCTTCCCCTGGGTCCCACTATAAGCATAGGTAATAGCAGTCTACTACTAGAGGAATTTGGGATGTTAGGGATGCAGCCTGGAGCTATTAGAAGCTATGTTAGTGTTTAGTTTGTTTTTATAGGCCAAGGTTGGGGCCTGGTCAAGGAAGATTCAAAGAAGAGCCTGTCTAGAGTTTGGTTCTGGAAAGAATATCAATATATATAGAAAATTATTATATGAAAAAGAGAGCATAATGCAATAATGAGGGAAGAATGAACAATTCTAAAACAGGTATAAGAAAAAGTGGACATGCTTAAGAAGAAAATTGAGACTAATATCCTGGTCTCCACTGAGGAAAATTATAAGTATTGTAGTCTAAATGAATTATGTTAAAGTCATGGCAAAATATAGGAAAATAATTATTTGATTTAGAAATGTGAAAAGATTTTCTTAGAATAAGTCCAAGGGGGGAAAATGAAATAAAATTATACATGAAGAAGGAAATAAAATATTTAATATATATGCCAAAGAAAAATCATCCAATATAATAAAGGCTAATATGCAAATTGACCGAATGGCAGAACGACCAGTTGCTATGACACATACTGACCACCAGGGGGCAGATACTCATGAAGGAGCTGCCCCCTGTTGGTCAGTGCGCTCCCACCATGGGAGCTCTGCTCAGCCAGAAGCCGGGCTCACAGCTGGGGAGCGCAGTGGAGGTGGCAGGAGCCTCTCCCGCCTCCGTGTCAGTGCTAAGGATGTCCGACTGATGGCAAGAGGATGCAGGCCAGGCTGAGGGACCCTCCCGAGTGCGCCTGGCCTCTAGTAAATTATAAAAGCATAAAAGATAATGCTTACTATATAAATAACAACTCTGAACATTTTCAAAACAGATGACACGCTAAAAGTAAACCAATTGCTATTCTTAGTAATGAGAAAAAAGGTAGAGTTTCCATTTTTTTTCGCTTTCATATTAGCAGAAAAAAATATCATTCAGTAACAATCAGAACTGTCTACAATTCAGTGAAATGAAGAGCCAAACAATAGTAATGGAAGTATAAACTGTTTAGAGTTATCATTAACTTTCACATTTCACATCTCAAAATCTAGTTTGAGGCGATAATCATGGATGAGTTTTTCAAATATTATTATGGCATTCTTTTCTGGGGGGAAAATGGAAGCACTTTAAATATCCATATTTTTATGTAACAAAACCTGTCAAATAATTTATTATACAGCCATTTAATGATGTGATTTTCTATTATTAAAGACCATTTATTACTGTTCTCTTCATGCCTTTTCTCTAGAACTGAATTCTAACTTTTCTACTTTCTTGACACCATTAAATGTCACGTTAATAGAAAGACCTTTCTTGACCACTCTATAAAAAGCATAACCCCTTTTACAGTTATCAGTCATTCTCTAGTACCCTTATCCTACATTATTATCTTTATAAAAAGAATAATACTTCAAATGTTTATGTCAAGTTACTTTATATTCTTACCTGTTAATTGTTTCCAATAGAATATAACTACTTGAAAATAAAGATTTTGTTTTATTCAAAATTGTAACCTCATGCCAGTAATTATGCCCAATACCTGGTAGTTCTCAATAAGTATTTATTGAATAAATGAATATGTATGTGAGTATGGATGTAGTAGGATTTCTTATTAATGTCTATCCTACAGCTTACCTGTATTTTAAAAATCTGATGAACACTAAATATATTTTTAAGTATTATGAAAAATCATGCAAGTTGGAAGGTACTTTTTAAAAAAATATATTTTATTGATTTTTTTACAGAGAGGAGGGAGCGGGATAGAGAGTTAGAAACAGCTGCCTCCTGCACGCCCCCCAGTAGGGATGTGCCCGCAACCAAGGTACATGCCCTTGACCGGGATCAAACCTGGGACCCTTGAGTCCACAGGCCGACGCTCTATCCACTGAGCCAAACCGGTTAGGGCTGGAAGGTATTTTTAAGTGACACATAATCAGGAGAAATGACACAATTGCATGTCATTCTTAATACCCACATTCATATTCATTTCCAAAGAAGCAAATAAAAATTTCCATTTACAATTTAATATCCATGTGCCTAGTTGGTTACATGTAATTTATTTTTAAATTATACCCCCAAATTAACATTAAAATCCCAAATATAGCCGAACCGGTTTGGCTCAGTGGATAGAGCGTCGGCCTGCAGACTAAACGGTCCCAGGTTCGATTCTGGTCAAGGGCATGTACCTTGGTTGCGGGCACATCCCTACTGGGGGGCGTGCAGGAGGCAGCTGTTTCTAACTCTCTATCCCTCTCTCTTCTTCTCTGTAAAAAATCAATAAAAAAAAATATATTTAAAAAAAAATCCCAAATATATTTTATCAATGAAAATTTCAGCTATATATGCTAAATGATCTTTATTACAGCCTAGAAATGAACATGGTATCATATACTATACCTAGGGAATACTGAAAACAAAATATGACATTACTGTCTCAACCCCCTAGAAAAGGTATGATTTATCCAGTCTTTTTGATAGTTCTGTTTCTCATTTAAGTTCAGGAAGTTGATATTCTGGAGAATTCATATATCTTATATAAGTTTAGCTAATGCAAGTGATTCTTTCTGAATCCAGGCATCTCATTGAAAGAACCTTATCTTTCTTCAGATAGTGTACAACTGAGAAATCTAAAGGAGGGATTTCGTTCATTTAATAAGTTCATATTCAGAAGCACAAAGGGATAGGAACTACAAAGGATTCTGAGCAATACATAACATTAATAACAAGGCACATATATTTCAAGTAGTGTAGAGCTAAAATATTTGTGTGAGTTTTACATTTCAATTTAAGAATTTGTATTTTTAAAGCAGCCTTAATGATGATATTGTTTTACACTCGAGAAGAAAGTTATAGTTAATAACTATTTTTCTCTCTGTATACATGTGCTTATTTTTCTTTTAAATATATTGCCATAATACATACAAATGAGTTAGAAACAAAACATAGTTAAATGATTTTTTCCCTTAAATTATAGCTATTTCTGTTATCAGCCCAAGAAGTAGCTTTAAACTCCCTTGAATAGATGATAGTATTCTATGAATACGGTCACCTGAAACCAAGGTGTGAAGCTGAGAATGAATTAACTAAGGCTCTGGGGATGTGTTCCTCTTTTTTAACTCCTTTGTTGTCAGCAAACGTCACACTCACTACTTTGCAAAATGTCATTTCCCAGGACAATCCCACAAGTAATGTGTGTTGACTTAGTATTGGGTATTATAATTGATTAGCTTATACGTTTTCTTACTGCAAACGTGGTCAATTCTGATTACCCCATACCAACTGTATCAGTTCTCCACCTTTGCTTCTTATCACTATGACAAAATTATTACATTATGCAGATAATAGTGATACAAAAAATTCTAGTTTTAATAGCGACTTATGAATATATTACAGAAGTCATTCTCTTTTATCTTTCAGATCAATGAGCTTTATATTCATTTCTATTAAAAGAACCATGTTCCAAAAATGCCTTTAAAAACAGAAGCCTAACTTATTAACCAATTACCTACAAGCTTAAAGAAGAAAACAGGCAGAATCAAATTGGTACTTTTCAGCCGTCTAAAAGGTCAATGGTCAGGCCTAGAGTAAGTTGTAAAATAAGCAGTTATAGAACACTAGTAGCCCAATGCACAAAATTCGTGCACTGGGATGGGGGCGGGGGAAGGGCCCCTCAGTCTGGCCTTCACCCTCTCCAATCTGAGACCCCTCAGGGAATGTCCAACTACCTGTTTGTGCCCACACTTTTAACAGATAACAGCTCCATTGTTGTTTCTTTCTTATGCTTAAAACCATTGGAATTAGTAGGTATTCAAAGTGTGTATACATTTTGGGGGGACACCCTGTATATCGCTAGTCAGTGGTGAAAGAAACCAACAGCAGATTTGGAACCCCCAGACAGGGAACCTCACTCACTCCCCACATGTCTCCCCACTTCACTTTCCACCTTCGTGGGCAGCAGGAGAATCAACGTTTTCTCTCATTAATTTGGAAAAGCACGTCCTGTCACCCGCTGCCTGGCAGGAGTGTGCTAGGCCCCAAGCTAGCGAGGCTCAGTCAGGGCAGCCTTCGCTCATGGGTGCTGGCACCCAAAGTGCACATTCCTCCTCTACAGTCACCCTGACTATCCCACTGTTTCACTGAGAGGGCAGAATTCCTCTCTGCTTCTGGGTTCTTGATCTTGAACGCTGACCGAAGGCACCTCAGCTAGGGCCGCCCGCGCCCACCAGGTGTGTCTGTCTGCACCTGCTCCTGCCTCAGCACCTGCATTAACCCCCCAGAGGTGATCTTGTAGCTGCACTGGCCTCCGTGGGAACAGGGCATCACCACTCCGCCCTCTCACTGTCATCTCACAGGCGCCCACCCTCAGCACCCAGAACACCCAGACACTCTCCAAAGGACGTGAGCGCATCAGAGGGGATGTGTGCACATCCTGTGGGGTGTTAGGCATGCTGGGTTGATGGAAGTGTGGTGGAGAGGTGTGGGGAACTTGTGCACGCTTGGTTTGCAACTGTTACAGGCGCGGGAGGGTGACAGTGTGCTGGGGGATGTTCGCATGCCAGGGGGGATGTGCACACCGGAGGCCTCTGGCTTTGCAGGTCCGCCAACCCCTGTGGTGCGGCCAGGATGACATCAATCTGGCCCACCACGGTGGCGGTCCCTGCGATCCTGCACCTTCTGGGCCAGGAGGCTGATCTTGCGCAGCCATTCCTGGGCGCTGATGGCCTGCAGGTGCTACTTCAGGTCAGCCTGCAGGCTCCGCTTGGCGCCCTCACAGCTGTCACCACCGCCATGTGGGGAGTACAGGCTGCCCTCGGCTGGCCTGCCTCCCCTGTCCAGAGGCTCTCGGTGCAGCTCACCTGCCCGGAGTGACTGGGGCTGGGCGGAAGCCAGGCGTCCTGCCCTGCTCAACCCCAGCCGATCGGCCCCTGTGCGAGCTGCCATCCTGCCGGGAAGGGTCATGGATCCGGGTCCTGGGACCACGGACAGACTAGCCTGCTGCCTCCCGCCTTCAGTATGCAAATTAGCCGCCATCTTGTTGCTTCAGGGTGGGGGTCCCCACTGGGGTGCCTGGCCAGCCTGGATGAGGGGATGATGGCTGTTTGCAGCTGGTCACACCCCCTTCAGGGTGGGGGGTCCCCACTGTGGTGCCTGGTCAGTCAGGGTGAGGGGCTGAGGGCCATTTTCAGGCTGGCGAGTGACTGAAGCTCCCAAACTCTCCTTTTTTTCTTTTTCTTTTTTTTATTCTGGGATTTATTTACCTTCTATGACTGTCACTGGAGCTGAGACCCGGCTTTAGCTCTGAGGCTTGGCTCCAGCTCTGAGGCCTCCACTGCTGAAAGCAGGTATCTGGGCTTTGTTTAGCTTCTATAATTGAAATACTGTTGCAACTCCAGCTCTGAAGCCTGGCTGGCTGAAAGCAGGTTTCTGGTGATTGTTTAGCTTCTATAATTGCAACATAGTTGCTTAGAGTGCAGTTCAGAGCTGGGCGGCGGCAGGCGGGGAACCTTGGCTTCCTCCATCACTGGAGCAAGCAAGCCTCCTGTTCGCTTCAGCTGCTTGGCTGCCGGCCGCCATCATGGTTGGCAGTTAATTTGCATATCACCCTGAATAGCCCATGGGAAGCGTGTTGGAGGTATGGTTAATTACCATGTTTGTCTATTATTAGATAGTATATATATATATGTGTGTGTGTGTGTGTGTGTGTGTGTGTATATATATATATATATATATATATATATATATATATATAATGTTTGTAGATAGATAGAGACATTGGAGATATGTAGATATATATGTTAAATATATCTCAGTTTTTATCTTTGCCCTCTTCCCTAACACTGGACACTGGATACAACACTAAATTTAAAACAAAGTTATTAAAGTTTGTACATTATGTTTTTATTTATAAAATATACTATAAAGTTTTCTTATTAAGTTAATGCCACTGCTGTCTCTACCATAAATCTCAACGTTCTGCTAAAGTGATAGTCTATTGTTTTCTTTGCTCAAGTGAGAGTCTATTGTTTCTTTGACATAATGGAATATTTATTTAAGGTGACCTAAGAAGTCTTTCAGAATTTCCCTTATTAATCTCCTTGAGCCCATCCATGCCGATCTTTAAATACAACTGCTATAGTGATCTTCTAAAATTATAAAAAAATGTCATGTCTCTAACTTGCTCAAAACATTCTAAAAACTTCACATAACTTTTAGAGTAAAATCCAAAATCCTTGTAGTGGTTTTAGAAGATAGTCTTATGTGATTGGATCCCTGCTAATTTTTCTAATTTCCAACCATATTTCCCTGTATATTCCAGATTAGTTACATGGGACTTTTTAATCTTTATCAAACATACCAACCTGATTCATACCTTAGAATCTTATCATTATTATTTTATGGACATAACTACATACTAACTACATAATTAGTATTAGAAATTTTGCCCAACTTTCCTATTTCCTAACTGGCTCATTTGTTTGCATTAGTTATATTTTTGCTCATGTAAGAAACATCCACAATGCTTATTTCAGTTATCTTCATTACTACTTGTCTCTATATGCTTTGGCTGCTATAATAGAATACTATAAGACTGGAAGGTTTAAACCACAGAAATTTATTTTCTTATAGTTCTGGATGCTGTCAAGTTAAAAGTGTTGGCAAATTCCATTTCTGGTGAGGAATCTCTTCATGCTTGTAGATGATTGCCTTCTTCCTATGTCCTCACATGGCCTTTCTTCAATGCCTGGGTGCAGAGAGAGAGCGAGAGAGCAAACTCTCTGCTGTGTCTTCTAATAAGGACACTAGAGGCCCAGTGCACAAGAATTTGTGCACTCGGGGGAATCCCTAAGCCTGGCCTGTGCCCTCTCGCAGTCTGGGACCCCTCAGGGGATGTCCACCTGTTGGCTTAGGCCTGCACCCCGGGGGATTGGGCCTAAGCTGGCAGTCAGATATCCCTCTGGCATCCCGGGAGCCCTTGGGGGATGTCCACTTGCCAGCGGGGAGCAGGCCTAAGCTGCAGTCGGACATCCTTAGCACTGCTGAGGAGGCAGGAGAGGCTCCCACCACCACCGCTGTGCTGGCAACCATCAGCCTGGCTTATGGCTGAGCAGAGCTCCCCTTGTGGGAGTGCACTGACCACCAGGGGGCAGCTCCTGCATTGCGCATCTGCCCCCTGATGGTCAGTGTGTGTCATAGTAACCAGTCATTCCCAGTCGTTGTGCTTTTAGGGCCAATTTGCATGTTACCCTTTTATTGTATAGGATAGAGGCCTGGTGCACAGGTGGGGGCTAGCTGGTTTGCCCTGAAGGGTGTCCTGTATCAGGGTGGGGGTCCCGCTGGGGTGCCTGGCCAGCCTGGATGAGGGGCTGATGGCTGTTTGCAGGCTGGTCAAGCCCCCCAGTGGGGGCCCTCACCCCATGGGAGAGTGGCCAGACTGGGTGAGGGGATGATGGCTGTTTGCAAGCTGGCCACAGCCCCTTCAGGGTGGGGGGTGGGGTCCTGCTGGGGTGCCTGGCCAGCCAGGGTGAGGGGCTGATGGCTGTTTGCAGGTTAGTCAAGCCCCCCAGTGGGGACCCTCACCCCATGGGGGTGTGGCCAGCCTGGGTGAGGGGCTGATGGCTGTTTTCAGGCTGGTCATGCTCCCTGGAGACCCAGGTTCCCAGCTTCTCCTTTTTATCAATTTTTTTTTCAGCGCCACCTTGAGCAGAGGCCGGGGCAGGCTGGAAGCAGGTATCTGGGATTTATTTATCTTCTATAATTGAAATTTGTAGCCTTGAGCAGAGCCCAGGGCCGGCCAGGGCAGGTGGGAAGCTTGGCTTCCTTCATCACCAAGGGCAACCCAAGCCTCCTGCTGACTCCAGCTCTGTGGCCGCTGCCATCTTAATTATGTTAATTTGCATACTTGCTCCTGATTGGCTGGTGGGTGTAGCAGAGTGGCGGAGTGATGGTTAATTTGCATGTTTCTCCTTTATTAGTGTAGACTAGTACTGTTGAATCAAGGTCCCTCTCATATGATTTCAGGTAACCTTAATCACTTCCTTGGAGACCCCTTCTCTAAATACAACCACACTGGAGGTTAGGACCTTAACATATGTATTTGGGGGAACACAAATATTCAGTCCATAATACCACTAAAATAGTATACTCTATCATCTGCAGACCTGTATCCCTTATTCAGCTGAATTCAAAACTATTTAATTGGTACTACTATATGTTTTCTTGTTTAGGAAATCTCAGTGTAAACAAACATATTTCATATCTTAAAAATTTATTTTCCGCCCTAGCTGGTTTGGCTCAGTGGATAGAGTGTCAGCCTTCAGACTGAAGGGTCCCAGGTGATTCTGGTCAAGGGCACAGGCCTAGGTTGTGGGCTTGATCCCCAGTAGGGGATGTGCAGGAGGCAGCCAATCAATGATTCTCTCTCATCATTGATGTTTTTCTCTCTCTTTCCCTCTCTCTTCCTCTCTGAAATCAATGAAGATATATTTTAAAAAATTATTTTCCTAGGGCCTACAACATGACAAGCATTTATTATTTTAAAATAGTTAAACGTTTTACAGAAAAAAATCTATTACTGAATAATGATGGAGAGAATCAATATAATTTAGGAAACAGACACCAGAATATGATGGTTTTTTCAAACTTAGGTATTTCTTAAACCTTTAGACTTTTCTTCTAATTAAAATGTGTGTTAATGATATCTATTGGATTTCCCAAATGGAATGGAGGATTGGGGATATAGTCATATAATTCATATTTAACAGAAATATTGTTGTTTTGAAGTAGTTGAATTTAAAGTATTACGGAGATTTTACTCATTCTTTACTTATACATAAGATCCAATAAGAATAAGTGAGTCTTGGAAGTGCCCCTTACTTCTATTCCAGTTTGTCTTGCCCAAAATTTTTAAAGAAACTCTTCTCACCCTTCAAGCCATTTTTCTATATAACTATATTTCAGGGAGTCAACAATATATTCCCCTTGAGAAATACATGATGCAAACACCTTATATGATAAAAGGGTAATATGCAAATCGACCGAATGGCAGAACGACTGGTTGCTGTGGTGGGCACTGACCATCAGGGGGCAGATGCTCAATGCAGGAGCTTCCCCCTTATAGTCAGTGTGTTCCCACATGGGGAGCACCGCTCAGCCAAAAGTCGGGCTGGAGGCTTGTGAGCACAGCGGCATTGGCGAGAGCCTCTCCCGCCTCTGCAGCAGCACAGAGGATGTCTGACTATGGGAAGCAGGCCTAAGCCATCAGTTGGACATCCCCCAAGGGATACCAGACTGCGAAAGGGTGCAGGCTGGGCTGAGGGACCCCCCCACCCCCACCCCAGTGCACGAGTATTGTACACCAGGCCTCTAGTTCTTATATAATTATAGAGAGTACTTAGAGTGCAAATACCCTTTGGAGAGAGGTAACAGTGTAATTAAGAGAGAAACAATGTGTAAAGCAACTTTTGTAGAGTTTTACAGAGCAGAATATTAATATTTTCAGAGAATGTATTTTTACTTAGGTACTTTTGTTTGTTTTGTTTCAGCTCTGGTGTTGTATTCATTCTCATTGTTATGTATTGCCTTTATGTCCAGTTTAATGATGTCTTCTCTTCACTTTTCTCCTCACGTAGTATGAACCAAATAATCAATGCAAAATATGCATATATGAACCTATTTTTCATCCATGACCTTAAAATGCACTCACTAGGGGGATAAGTTGGTTGGGAAAAGTCATTAGAATAGAATAATTACTTCTGATATGATTATGAATTCCTTAAATCTTGTGACAGTTTCATCACTTACTCCATTGATGTCAGGAAACAGCTTCTAATACTTAAACAAAGCTACATTTTAAATGGATATTGGAAATGATGTCAAGAAAAGCCACTCCTCTAAGCATCACGTTTAACCTTCAATACCTCATTATTGACCAGATGCTGGCTCATTCATTCAAATTACTTAATTCAAGTCCAGGCATAAAGGAGACAGATTAATTTAGGAATTGTCAATAAGTTGACATTCCCTTGGAAACTTTACACACTTTGTACATTTTACAATAGTTCTCAGTTGACCCATTTAAAAATTTCATTATTTGAATAAACATTGCCTTACTATGCTTTATGTTTTCAAATGTCATTTGTATTTTGTTAGTTATTTTTTTCTTTATTGATAAATTGAGCCACTTCATCTTATGAAATTTATTTTGGTTTTATTATTTAGTAGTGTGGATTCATCTTTACCATATAAGCCAACATTTTTTACAAAAGTATTTAGTTTAACCTTGATATCAAAATTTCAGAGGATAGATATGACATTAAAAAGTACAATGAAATACTCTTCATGTAAAAAATTTGAAAAAGAAAGTTATTTTTTGCACACCTAATTGAAAGCTAAGTAAAGTGTTCTGCCACTGCCCAGTTATAAAAGATATAATCTGGTCTAAAATAGTGGATTTGTGATGTAATCTATACTGAAAATAGGGCAAAGGGGGTTTCCAAATCTCTTTCAGTTTTTCTTCACATACTATTGGTTTTGCTCACAAAGAATTAAGAACTAAAAGAATATTTTCCTTTTTGAGAAGAAAACTATTTTTTAGAAAAGTGCTTAAAGTTAAAAGAAAATAATCCATCATAGTTTTATTATATTTCAGTTTTAATTTTTCCATTAACTCTCCACATCATAAGTAATATGGTCATTATGCTTATAAATTTAATAATGTCCTAAGAATATAATTTATAAATAAAATATTTTATGTAAAATATACATACACCATACTTAAGAGAATTATTTGAGCATTTGGTAGTGCAATGTGTGGCAAGTTAAATTGTTTGAAGTTATAAAATAAAAAATATGTTGATATATTTAAAATATCAATAAAAGTAAATTCTAGCAAATAATTAAAATCAAGAAAAGCATACTATTAATGTTGTTTGACTAAATGAATTATAAACTGTACATACTATATGAATAATTTTATATAAATCTCCTGAAAATTTCAAAGAAATCTATAGTGACAGAAAGTAGGTTAGTAGGTGCTTGCAGAATTGGTGTGGGAGATGAGGAAACATGGGAAGGAGAGGTTACAAAGGGCCATGAGAAAATTTGGGGGGTGAATCAAGTGCTCATAATGTTCATTGATTTTTGTGATGGTGTTGCTTGTGTATACTCAAATCTTATTAAATTGTACACTGCAAATTGGTGCCATTTATTACATATAAATTATATTGCAGCAAAGCTGTAAAAATATATAGAGCACAACTGACATAACTATAAGGAGAAATGGAAATAAACTAGAACAGATTGGGAGGCTTTAACATCTCTCAATAGTTAATCGAAAAAGTAGATGATACATTCATTAGTCAAGGTATAAAAGATTTGGAAAACCATGTAACCAAAATGACCTAATAGAAATACAATGAAAATCACACTTTAGAAAAAAATCACAGGATAATTTTCAACTGCACATAAAAGATTTACCAAAAATAACCATATGCCGGTCCAGATAAAATCAAAGTTGAATTCTTTAAGTATTTAAGATAGATTTTATATCTACTTCAAATAAATTAATGCAAAAGAAAGAAAGTGAACACTTTGTAACTAGTTATATGAAGCAACTATAACTTTAACTCAAAATATGCCAATGATTTACCACAAAGGATTATTAAAGACCTATCTTTTTCTGAACATAGTTGCAAAAATACTAATCAAAATATTATCAAAACAGATTTGATGTATAGAAAACAATAAAGTTTTGACCAAGGTTGATATGCAAAGTGAACAGTATTAAAAAATTACAACTCATGTATTTGACATACTAGTACAGAAAAAAATTAAAATTTATGTTGATATCTTAATAGATCCTTAAAAAACTTTTAACAAACTGTTAACACTCATTTGAAAAATTTTTTAAATGTTAGAAAAATAGGAATAGAATATAATATTTTCATGATTTTAAATTATAGCAAAAACCTAGACATAATATTAATATGATTTATTGATAGTTTTCCTCCTGAAATCAGGAATAAAATATACCTGATACCAATAATTTTATGCAGTAATGTGCTAGAGTTCCAAGATAGTGTAATGGCATGATAAAAAATAACTGAAAAACCTAAAATCTAGAAAACATTATTTTAAATATCATATTTTATAGGTGAAATGATTGTGTATGTAAAAAATGAAATTTCAGAGAAATACCAATTAAATATCACTAGAAACCATAAGCTACTTAGGAATAAATTTTAAAAAGTATCTTCTGAATCTGTGCATTCAAAAGTACAAATATTCTTGAGGGAATTATTATTGAAGAAGAATTAAATATTTTAAGGGATATTTACTGCTCTTGAATTAGAAAACTGATTGATTTAAAATAGAGCATTCAACTTACTAGTAGTCATTATAGTTTTCACTGTCATATTCATATAGAAAAAACACACATACAAATAATTGCTAGTTTCATAAAAGCATGTTTATAGTGACTGTTAAAATGGTATGTACACATGAATACATACAATTCATGCCCCCAAATTATTGGCTCCAAGTAATGCTCTTGTGTGTTTGAGTTGTGAGATGAACTAGTTGCTTCATTCATGGAAAACTAAGTGACTATAATAGAGAAAGTGATCTATATATCCAATGCAATCTCTATCTAACTTCAATGGCATTTTTTACAGAAACAGAAAGAACAATTCTATGGACCCCCAAAAGACCCCTAATGGGTAAAGCAATTTTGATCAAGAACAAAGCTAGAGGGATCATATTTCCTAATTTCAAAATATATTACAAAGATATAGTAATCAATATACTATGGTGGTGGCATATAAACAGACATAGACCATTGGAAGAGAATAGAGAGCTCAGAAATAAACCTACACATATGCAATAAACAGATCTTTAACAAAGGCTTAAAGAAATGGCACAATGAGGAAATGATAATCTCTTTAATAAATGATGCTGGGAAAACTGGATATTCACATACAGAATAATCAAATTATACCCCTGTCTTACATCATACAGAAAAATCAACTCAAAATAGATTAATAACTTAAACATAAGACCTGAAACTAAATATTTCTGGAAGAAAAATATAGGGAAAAAACATGGGTTTTGGTAATGATTTCGTGGATATGAACCAAAAGCATAGCCATCACAAGCAAAAACAACAACAACAACAACAACAACAACAACAACAAACCCAAAAAACAAACAAGCAAGTGGGACTACATCAAATTAAAGCTTTTTATAACAAATAAAAGTCAACAAAATGAAAGATAACCTATGGAATGGTAAAGGATATTTGATAATAGTTTAATATTCAAAATATATAGGAACTTCTACAACTCAATTGCAAAAAAATAAATGATCTGGTTTAAAAATGGGCAAGGACTGGAAGAGACATTTCTACAAAGAAGATATACAATGGCCATTAAGTATATGAAAAGATGTTCAACATCATCAGTTATCAGGGAAATCCAAATCAAAGCATCAATGAGATAGTATTTCACACCAGTTAGATTGCCATGTGAAAAACAGTGTAGCAGATCCTCAAACATTAAAAACAGAACTACCATGTAAACTGGCAATCTCACTTCTGGGTATATATCCAAAAAAATTGAAATCAGTATTTCAAAGAGGTATCTGCTTTCTTATTATTCACTATAGTCAAGACATGGTAGAAACCTAAATGTCCACCAGTGTGTGAACAGATAATGAAAATGTACGTATATATGCTTATATAATTAAGTATTATTAAGCCTTAAAAAAGGAAAAATCCTGCCATTTGCAACGTGGATGAAACTGGAGAAGATTATGCTAAGTGAAGTAAACCAGGAACAGAATGACAAATACAACTTAATACCATTTATATGAGGAATCTAAGAAAGTCAAACTCATTAAAGTGGAGAGCAGAATGATGATTGCTAGGGGCTGAGGGGTGAAGGAAATGGGAAGATATCAGGCAAATGGTACAAAGTTTTGGTTTGCAACATGAATAAGTCCTAGAAATCCATTGAACAACATAATGCCTATAGTTAAATTACTGTAGTGTATACTTTAAAAATTGCTAAGAGGTTAGATCTTATGTCGAATTATTATAATTGGATAAAAAAATAATAGTAAACAAAGAGGATGGGAGAAAACTTTTAGACATGATAGATATGTTTATGGAATATATTGTGGTGATGGTTTCACAGATGTAAATTATTTACAAACCCATTAAATTGCATACATTAAATGTTCATAGTTTTTTTCCAATCTTAACTCCATAAGGTGGTTTACACACACACGCGCACACACATGCACACACACACATATATATTTGCTTAATCCCTTCACCTTTTTCACCTAGTTCCCAGCCCTCTATTTTTCTTAAATTTTGTTAATTTTATTAACATAAATGTGCTTATTATTATGAAATTAGGGCTTAATATAAACTCAATACATGTTAATTTCTCATTATTTTCTATATTTGTATAGTAAATATTGCTAATATGCCAGGCTTTCCTGACATATTAAACCATATAGACTTAATTTTTTTTTTAAAAAAAGGCATTTTATTATCTTTGGATTGTCAGCAAACCAACTGAAATATTATAAAATATTGCACAGAATATTGCTTTTAGGAGAAAGCCTATTATATAATATTTTCTCCCCTTGAATGTTTTTACTTATTTTAATATAATGATGGATGGTGAATCTTTTTGTATTCTTAATATGATAGTAACTGAAACTGATAAACTTGGAAGCCATTAACTTAATATTTAAGTGTTAAGTATTTAGTCAAAGATGCTAAAACATCTGACATTTTACTTACTACTTGACTAACATTGCTGAGAATAAACATTAATAAGCAATTACAGAAAATACGTATTTTTTATTTTTTACAAAGGTATCAATAGTTTAACACATCCAGAGTAGCCATTCATCGTTCATGTGATCAATGTAATTAATAATTACTACACAATGGTATCCTTTTCTGAATATGGTTTTCCAAATAGAACAACATACGAACATTCCAACATTTGAATGCATATAGCATGCCAAGTTTGAGTGGCAATTTAGGTATTGACATAATTGTAGCAAGTTGTTTAACAAACAACTCAATTTTTATCTAATTACTTTGCAAATTTAGGAGATGGCTGTATCAATAGTGAACCGCATCCAGCAAGGCTAGGGATGAACCTGAGGAGAGGCGGTGAAGGATTAAAGAAGACAGACAAGAGAATACAGTTGGGGCTAGGTTGACCACTTGTGCCTGGATGAGGACACAGTGACACAACCTATAAGCCGAAGCTTTATTTTATAGTCAGAGCACACAAAGCAAAGCAAGGGGAGTGGTCAACATATTTACAATGTTCTTGTGAGTTTCAAATCTATTCTGTTACTCAAGCCTTGTTTTGGCAGCACTTGCTGCACCTCCCACAGCCCATTAGCTACCTAGGAACAAGGGAAGACTATAAGGTCAAGCTTAATTGTGCTAGAAGGGCTCTGCCCGCCAAGCTGGGACTTATATGTGGCTCTGCCACAGGCCAGTCCGAGGCTTGAGCCTATAGCCACTCCCTACAAATAGTGCACCTGATATTAAGAGGAGGAACCACTGCAGATGTTAAATAATTCCAACATTATTGTTGAAATTGTCTAGATTAGTTTGATCTCAAACTTGAAATTTTCCCAAGGAAAAAAATTGTGAGGATTTTCAGTACTGAATTAAATTTAAATAAAATTCTATTTAATTAATTTTTTTAAAATTATGCTATAGAAACATTTATAAATTGAAATGATATAGAATATTATACTTCAGTTATTAATATATTAATATAAACCATATTTGTACCATATATAAAACTCTCAGAGACCAATATAATTCAAATTAAAACATTAATTTATTAGATTTAAAATAATTTAAAATTATGCAGGTGCTTAAGTATAAATATTGGTTTAGTAATAAACTATGAATTTTATACTTCGTTTTTCACTTATAGACTTGCTTCTTTTGTTCTTAGGACAATAGATCATAATTTTGAAAATTAACAGTTAAATTTAAAAAGATCATTTTAAATTGAGTCCCATTATCTTTAATCAACTTAGTAGTATATGCCAAATTTTAATACTGGGAAAATAATGCAATATTTTCTCTGTTTAGCTACAACTATACACACTTATAAAATTGTTTCAAAGAAATATGGTGCTCATACATTATATCTGCTTGAAAGGTATATAGAGCATGATATAGAGTACAACAAATATATATATAGTTTTTTAATTTGACACATCAGTACTTACTTACAATATGATTTCTCAATTCTTCCCTCATATACCTGTATTGAAGTACTACAATGTCTTATTCATACACTGCACAGTAAAATGGTCTCATTTGTCATCTGCAAACACAGAATTTGGGTCAATAAAATAAAATTGAGTGTTCATTATTAGTGTGGTTATCCAAATGATCCATAATGTGATTTTATTGATTTTTAGATTAACATTAAAATAAAGATTAAAAGAATAAATTTAAAAGCTCAAGGAATTTATGATTGTAAAAGAATACATATATAAGCAACATTATTCTTGGCAGATCAATACATTGCCTAAAGTTTCCAGATAATTATGAATACATTTGATATTTAGGGTTAATTTTTACATTTCTCTGAGTTTACATTTTGCAAATTTTACTATAGATTTCTTATTTCTCCAAATTTTCCGGAAGGAAAGTTAATTAATAATTCAAGTATGTATTGAGTGCCTATATAACCCTGAGTACCATGTAATATTAAAGTATCACATAATTTAATCACCTAATCTAAATTCAGGCTTAGAAATCTTTTTATAGTTTTGACAGCTAAAAGCCTATTTCTGACTCACCATTGCTTCTTTGAAGGGATAATTGTTCTATGTCTGCAGACTTCAAAGCCCACAGTTTTCTTTCAGGACAAAGGCTTTTGAAACTTAAAAATCAATTTTGTCTGCTTTTTGTGGTAGCATTTCTTTCATGATGTAATAAGAATTAAACAGTATTACCACTTTAATATATGAGAAGAGTGCATCTGAAAGAAGACAGAGACTGGCAGTTAGTGGGAAATAATAGGAGAATATACCTTTTGCCTTATGCATCAAATATTATAAAACATGCACAATCAATATACAAAATGTCCTTTATATGTTTATTAATTTATCCTATTAAAATAATTAAACCACTCTCAAGTACTAGATACCTAGGTTGTAGGAAGATTGTAATAGAGTACTTATATTTGCACACATATCATATTTGAATGCTGAATATGAGGAATGTCTACCACAGATTGGTCAAAAAGTCACCTCCCCTCCCCCCCCATTTCTATTTGGAGATATGACTTAGCCCATCAAATGAAGGAGAATATTTTTGCTCTCCTTGTATACTAGTATGAGCTGATCTTTTGACATACTTTAACATGGTATATTGTGAAGGTGATGTCATGTAACTTTCAAGGCTGGATTTTAAGAGAACCACAGGGTCTGCCTCTGCATCTTGGAATGCTCCATCTTGGAACTTTATATCTCTGTCTGAGAAAGTCCAAGCAGCCACACAAAGGGGCTGACATGTCAGGGAATTGAATCCCCTACCTGCCTCAGTTGAGCTCCCAATCAGCAGCTAACACTAACATCCAACTTGATGAGTTAGTCCATGTTCAAACTTCCAGATACCCTTTGCCCTAACTGATACTAAGAGAAGCTTAAGAACTGCCTGGTCAAGCAACAGAATCATAAGAAATAAATGGTCATTATTTGAGCTGCTAAATACTGGGGTGATTGTTATACAGCAGTAAATAAACAAACATATCATGAAGTTCTAGCTCTGGTTTTAAAAAATGTGGAATAAAATATTTTCATGGAAAATGTATTTTGGAAGGTCATCTTATATATCTATCTTCCTCTGCTATTACCTACCTCTTACCACCCATTCTAAACTCTGTATTATTTAAACAAGAAATCAGGAAACTAGAGCCCAAAGAATTATGGGTTAAATCATGTCCCCCACAAAGATATGTGGGAGTTCTAACCCACAGTACTGGTGAATGTAACCTCATTTGGAAATGAGTGTTTAGTTAAGATGAGTTCATTCTGGATTATGGTGGGCCCTAGTCCAAAGTGAGGGTGTCTTTAAAAGAAGAAAACAAGAGACACAGAGGCAGACATGGAAAACACCATATGACAAAGGAGACAGAGATTGGAGAGATGTAACATTAAGCAAAGAAATACTAGGATTGCCAGCGTCCACCAGAAGCTAAGAAAGAGGCATGGTACCAGTTCTCCTTTGAATGCCCAGAAGGAATCCATCCTGCTGGCACCTTGATTTCAGACCTCTGGGCTCCAGAACTGTGAGAGCATAATTCATTTAAGCCATCAATGGGATAATTTGTCATGGTAGCTCTAGGAAACTGATAGGGGGCCAAATCCAGCCCCAAAACAGTTTTTGTAAATGTTTTATTTCAACACATTCAATTCATTCAGTGGTGTACTATCTATGACTGCTTTCATATTACAAAAGCAGAGTTGAAATGTTGCAATAGAAATTATATGGGCTTCAAAACTTAAAATATTGATTAGGTGGCCTTTTACAGAAAAAGCTCATTGACATCTGATTTTAAATACATGGAGGTATTGCTCTATATGGTCATAATTGGGCAAGCTTATTATTGAATGATTCTTATAATAGATATATGCACAAAATATACATGTACTTTACATGTGTGTCTGCACATGTATATGCATGCATATGAATATATACATATCTAGATATGGAAAGTTCTTTTTATTGGAGATGTCTAAGAAAAACACAAAATACTAGTATATTTCAGTATCTTCCACTATAGCAAATACTGCAATGATAATATCCTATCTAATAAAAGAGAAACATGGTAATTAGCGTAGGACCGCTACCCTTCCCATTGGCTAATCAGGGTGATATGCAAATTAACTGCCAGCCAAGATGGCGGCCAGCAGCCGGGCAGCTGGAAGCGAACATGAGGCTTGCTTGCTTCAGTGACGGAGGACTCCAACGTTCCCGCCTGCCGCTGCCGGCCTCTGAGCTGCAACTCTAAGCAACTATGTTACAAATATAGAAGCTAAACAAAACCCCAGAAAAGTGCTTCAGCCAGCAGGATCGCAACATTGTTTCAAATACAGAAGGTCAACAAAGGCCAAAAACCTGCTTTCAGCAGTGGAGGCCTAAGAGCTGGAGCCTCAGAGCTAAAGCTGGCCCTCAGCCCCTCGCCCAGACTGGCCAGGCACCCCAGTGGGGACCCCCACTCTGATCCAGGACACCCTTCAGGGCAAACCAGCCGGCCCCTACCCGTGGACCAGGCCTCTTCTATATAGTAAAAGGGTAATATGCCTCCCAGCACTGGGATCAGCGGAGCCACGAGGCCTCCCGGCACCGGGATCAGCATGACAGGGGGCAGCGCCCAAACCCCCTGATCGCCCTGCGGCTCTGTGTGTGACAGCGGGTGGGGCCACAACCTCCCTATCAGCCCTGCTCTGTTCGTGACAGGGGAAGGCGCCCCAACCCCCTGATCAGCCCTGCTCTGTGCCTGATGGGGGGAGCTCCCCAACCCCGATTGCCCTGCGGCTCTGTGTGTGACAGAGTGCGGCACCCCAACCCCCAGATCGGCCCTGCTCTGTGTGTGACCGGGGGCGGTGCCCCAACTCCCATATCGGCCCTACTCTGTGAGTGACAGGGGGGAGCTCCCCAACCCCCTGATCAGCCCTGCTCTGTGCATGACAGGGGGGAGCTCCCCAACCCCCCTGATGGGCCATGCTCTGTGAGTGACAGGGGGCAGCGCTCCAACCCCCTGATTGGCCCTGCTCTGTGCGTGATAGGGGGTGGCGCCGCAACCTGCCCATTGACCCTGCCTTGAGTGTTACAGGGGTGGTGCCCCAACCCTCCAAGCAGCCCTACCCTGAGTGTGACTGAGGGTGGCATCGCAGCCTCCCGATCCGCCCTGCTCTGTGCATGACAGGGGCCGGCACCCCAACTCCCCAATCAGCCCTGCTCTGAGCCCGACCAGGGGCTGCACCTAGGGATTGGGCCTGCCCTCTGCCACCCGGGAGCAGGCCTAAACCAGCAGGTCGTTATCTCCCAAGGGGTCCCAGACTGCGAGAGGGCACAGGCTGGGCTGAGGGGCCCCCCCTTCCCCCCGAGTGCACAAATTTTTGTGCACCGGGCCTCTAGTCTATATATATAAAATCCTAAGCGACTGAATGATTGAAAGACCAATCAACTGGTTGGTATGACACACACTGACCACCAGTGGGCAGACGCTCAACACAGGAGCTGCCCCCTGGTGGTCAGTGTGCTCCACAGCAAGAGCGCCACTCAGCTGATCAAGGGCGCTAGATGCAGGGCTCATGGCTGGTGAGTGCCACTGCCATAACCTGAATCTCTCTCAGTAGGGACTAATTGGGCACAAGACTATGGGAGGTGTAGGGGGACTGGGATGAGCAGAAGTGGCAGGCAGGAGTGGCAGGTGGCATTGGACTGCCGGTTTCAGCCCAATCCCCACAGGCCATTCCAAGGGACACCACCGGTGCACAAATCTAGTTCTATTATATTGGAGATACTTATCAACAAAATAATCTAGAGATTAAATTATTTGCTTAGTTTCTGTCGAGATTCTGAGATAGATGAGTAAGACTTCTTAGTATGTGTTCTGGAGCATATTCAAATTATAGTTCTTTTTCATGAGGATAGTTTGAAATATATGTATTGTTTGGAAAATATATGTATTATACTAAATTAAAAGGAGCAGTTCTTTTTATGGTGTCACTCTACACATTAAAAAAAAAAGACAGAGACAGTGTTACTTTTAGAGTATATTTGAAGTGAGTAAAATTGTGAATTTCAGTTGGTTTTGATTTGGTAGCTGTAGATAATTGGAGAAAATATCTATAATAATAAAAGCAAAATGTGCTAATTAGAACAGACATCCTTCCAGACAAAGCTGGGGCTGCAAGGGAAGCCCAGGTCCTGGGTGCTGGAGGGAAGCCGGTGTCAGCGGCCGGGGAAAGGAGAGCCTACTCTTGCATGAATTTTGTGCACCAGGCCTCTAGTTTTAGTATAAAATCTGAAGCTCCAGTCAGAATTTCCTGAATATATGTAATATTAACCCTTTGCGGTCCAATTTTATTTTTGGAATTCAAACAGTCTAGTCCAAATTAATTGACAGGATTGAATGTTGAACTTTTTAATGTTCTTATTTTAAAGTTTAAACCTAAAATTCACTGGTTATATTATTAAGTATGTCCAATCAAAGAGTTTATTCTTTAAAACATTTCATAGTGTGGTATCTTTTGAAACATTTCCCCACATGCCACCCAGCACCTTACTGACAATGCATATAATCGCAGCGGTTTGCGGTGTCGACCTCAGCTCCACGTTGGACCTGCTCCTAGCGCCTGGTCTGTCGAGTCAGCCTGGACGTTACACCGAAAAGGGTTAAAGTAAAGGAAATAGCCCTAGCTCGTTTGGCTCAGTGGATAGAGCGTGGCCCTGCAGACTGAAGGGCCCCAGGTTTGATTCCAGTCAATGGCACATGCCTGGGTTGTGGGCTCACTCCCCAGTAGGGGGCCTGTGGGAGGCAGCCAGTCAATGATTCTTTCTCATCATTAATGTTTCTATCTCTCTCTCTCCCTAGCCCTCTCTGAAATCAATAAAAATATACTTTAAAAATAAATAAAAAAGTAAAAGAAATATGCCACTTAATTTTAAATTTATTTTTATAAAATGGAATGGTTTCCACACTAATGAAACATGGAAACCCCAATCAAAAAAGTATACATTTTAGATCTTATGAAAGTCCATATTAATATAGGTAAGTTTTATATATTCTGCATATAGATTCTCTTTGTACACCTTCAAATTTAAAAGCACTTTTTTGAAATAATGCCTTCTTAGTATAAGTGCTGCTAAAATGTGTCTCTGAAGGAATCAGTCTTGACAGCAGTGGTTCTCAACCTGTGGGTCGCGACCCCTTTGGGGGTCGAATGACCCTTTCACAGGGGTCGCCAAAGACCATCGGAAACATATATATAATTACATATTGTTTTTGTTATTAATCACTATGCTTTAATTATGTTCAATTTGTAACAATGAAATTGGTGGTCACCACAATATGAGGAACTGTATTAAAGGGTCATGGCATTAGGAAGGTTGAGAACCACTGCTTTACAGAACTAATACATTGACAATATATTTTACACTGTGTCCAGCCTGAGTGGATCAATTGCTTGAGCATCATCCTGTGCATGGAAAGGTAGCCTGTTCAGTTCCTGGTTGAGGCACATGCCTAAGTTGTAGGTTCAATCCCCAATCAGGAAGCCTACTGAAGATAATATCTATCTCTCTCTCCCCCCTTTCTCTCCCTCCCTCCCTCTCTCAGCATTCTCAGCTGAGGATATATATATATATATATATATATATATATATATATATATATCCTATCTAATAAAGAGGGAATATGCTAATTGACCCTCACTGTCACAAAGATGGTGTCACAGATATGCTAATTGAATGCCCTGCCCTCAAAGATGTTGGCACCCACAGCCAATAAGGAGGGAATATGCTAATTGCTCTGCACTCAAAGGTGGCAGCATCCACAGCCACAAGATGGAGGCGCCCAGTCCCCTCAGCCCCACTGGGGTCCTGCCTCCAGAGTCCCCCAGTCCCCTCAGCCGCCCAGCCACCCAGGGCTGGTCCGACAAACAGGCAAGTCTCAGCTGTTGGCTGCCCAGCCGCCCAGGGATGGCCTGAGGAACAGGCAAGCTTTGGATGGCGGCTGCCCAGCCGCCCAGGGCTGTCTGAGGCTCAGGTAACCAGGGCCGGCCAAGGCTTGCATTGCTGGCAGTGGCAGCAGCAGAGGTGTGATGGGGGCATCACCTTCTCCTGATTGCTGGGTCACCTCCAGCCTCTGAGGGCTCCCGGACTGTGAGAAGGGGAAGGCCGGGTTGAAGGAACCCCCCTCCAGTGCATGAATTTTCATGCACTGGGCCTCTAGTATATAGACTGGTTTGGTTCAGTGGACAGAGTGTCGGCCTGAGGACTGAAGGGTCCCAGGTTCAATTCCGGTCAAGGGCAGGTACCTTGGTTGTGGGCAGATCCCCAGTAAGGAGTGTGCAGGAGGCAGCTGATGGATGTTTCTATCTCATCGATGTTTCTAACTCTCTATCCCTCTCCCTTCCTCTCTGTAAAAAAAAAATCGATAAAATATATTTTTTAAAATGTAGAAAACAGTACCATCTCCTGTATTTGGAATAGTCAAAGTGCGTATATCTGTGTGTGAAGAAGGAATCTGTGTAGCTAGCACAGAGATAGAAAAAGAAAGAAAATAATTTTTAACTTAAATTTTTTATTGTTGACATTATTACAGATGTCCCCCATTATTCCTCCTTTGCCCACCTTCACCCAACCCCCGAACTCCTTCTTTGGTCCTGACCACACTATTGTCTGTATCCATGGCCTATGCATAAACTGGGTGGCCAGATTATTAAGACCATCCCATCAGTACTTCGTTGGGCCACCTTTTGCCTTCAATACTGAGGCAATTCTTTTTGGCATTGATTCCACGAAATGTTGAAAGGTGATGTGAGGAATCTGACACCATGCCTAATGAATAGCACTGTCCAGTTCTGTGAGATTTGATGGTTGTGGAACCAGCTGCCTGATTGTTCTTTTAACTTCATCCTACAAATGCTCAGTTGGATTGAGATCTGGTGATTGTGGGGGCCACCTAAGCAGGGTAAATTCTCCCTCACGTTCTTGAAAGCACTCCTGCACAATATGAGCACCATGGCATGGTGCATTGTCTTATTGGAAGAAGTCATCTCCATTGGGATATGCCATCAACATGATAGGATGAACTTGATCAGCAACGATACTTAGGTATGTTGTGCTATTCAGACATTCCACACAAATTAAAGGGCCCACATCATGCCAGGAAAACATGCCCCAAACCATAACACTGTCCTTACCAGCTTGAAGGGTTGTACCCATGTATGTGGGGTGCATGCTTTCATGCTGTTTCCGCCAAATTCTCACTCTGCCATCTGCATGATGCAACTGGAAACATGATTCATCAGACCACATGACTTCTGTCCAATGCTCAACTGTCCAATCCTTGTTTCCTGTGTGAATTGGAACACCTGCCGACAGCAAAGGTGTTCGAACGGGCCTTCGGCTGTTTTGCTGATACTCGCTCCATGGCTCCGAGCGCCAACAATCATCCCATGTTCAAAGGCTGTTATATCGCGTTTTACCCATATCTTCAGAAAAAAATCACTTCTGTCGTGGTAAACAACCTGCTTCCCTATTTATAATGGTCTGGCCCTCCAGCAAATTCAGCATGAAATTATAGCTAATTTGCCTACAAACGTCAGGTGGTCATAATATTCTGGCCACTTAGTGTATATGTTCTTTAAATAATCCCTTCACCTTCCTTTATCCAGACCCCCCAACCCCATCCCTTCTGACAATTGTCAGTTTGTTACATACTTCCATGCTTTTGGTTGTATTTTATTTGTCAGTTTATTCTGTTCATTAGATTCCACATATTGATGAGATCAAATGGTATTTGTCTTTCTTTGGCTTATTTCGCATAGCATAATAATCTCCAGGTGCATCCATGCTGTAGCAAAGAGTAAAAGTTCCTTCTTTTTTATAATCACATAGTATTCCATTATGTAAACGTACCACAGCTTTTTTATCCAATCATCTACTGATGGGCTATTGTAAATAATATTTCCATGAACATAGGGGTGCATCTATTCTTTCTGATTGGTCTTTGGGGATTCTTAGGATAAATTCCCAGAAGTAGGATCACTGGGTCAAAAAGGCAGTTCTATTTTTAATTTTTTGAGGAAACTCCATACTGTTTCTCACAGTCTCTCTACTAGTCTGCATTCCCACCAGCAGTGCACGAGGCTTCCCTTTTATCCACATCCTCACCAGTGGTTGTTGTTTCTTGATTTATTAATAGTAGCCATTCCAACAAGTGTGAAATGATAACTCATTGTAGTTTTAATTTGCACCTTTCTGGCGATAAATGACACTGAACGTTTTTTCTATTGGCCATTCATATGTCCTCTTTGGAGAAGTGTCTATTCAGGTTCTTTGCCCATTTTTTAAATTGGACTATTTGTCTTTGTGATTTTGAGTTGTATAAATTCTTTATATATGTTGGAGATTAACCCTTTATTAGATGAATCTGTGGTGTCTATGTTCTCCCATATCATGGGCTCCCTTTTTATTTTGTTGGTGGTTTCTCTTGCTGTGCAGAAGCTTTTTAGTTTGATGTAACCCCATTTGTTTATTTCCTCCTTAGATTCTTTTGCCCTAGGAGCTTTATCAGCAAACATATTATTATGAGAGATGTCTGAGATTTTGCTGCCTATAGTTTCTTCTAAGATTTTTATGGTTCCATGACTTGCAATTAAGTCTTTTATCCATTTTGAGTTTATTCTTGTGTATTGTGTAAGTTGGTGGTCCTTTCATTTTTTTGCATGTACCTGTTTGGTTCTGGGAGGAGGTGTGAGAAAGATTTACCTACTTCTCCACCATCTTGAAACCCCAGAAAAGAAAATTCATTATGAGAAATATGGCTGTTGCTATCTTTAAAATGGTTATGTTTTCTAAAAAGATTATGTTTTCTAGGTTGTGAGTTCAATCCCAGTCAGGGGATTGAATATATAATCAAATATTGTATACTTAATATAATATTTGTAGAATATTATATTAAATAATTCACAATTCTTCTATGAAGCAGGAGTAAGATGTCAGATGGGACTTTCACTGTCTGCCCAGCACTGGCAACTGGAAATGCAAGTTACAGGATGAGAGGACTCAAGAAAGCTTCACTATAAAGGAATTTTGAAAAAAGGGACTATATTAACACATGAATGGGCCAGCTGTGTTTCTTCTAATTATCATCTTAACCCTATTTTCTCTTTCGTACTATCATAAACCTAAGAGAGGGGGAGGAAACATTTCTTTGAATCATGAAGGGTAATGATGATGTTCAAGAGATTAACTCCTACAGCTTGTCTTTAACTGAAAAAAAGGGAGATTGCCTTTCTTTGAATGGGTCTCTGCTTATGCAGTGCATTTAAGGAACATGGTTTTATGGAAAATGTCTGAAAGTATGAACCTACAAACATTCTCAGTTTAAATAAAACAATGATAAAATTAAATCTCCAGTGGATCAATGTAAACAGTTACCTGAATATAAGTATACACTTGAGAGAATGTTTTATCTATTATAAAAAAAGCATAATAGGCAAATTGACCAAATGGCCGAACAGTAGAATGACCATCTGGATGACTATTCTATGACACACACTGGCGCCAGGCCTGCCATCAGCCCACGATCGCCCCACAGAGAGAGGGCGATCTATCAGGGGGCTCCACGGAAACGGGGAAACGGGTGTGTGTGGTGGCAGACACAGGCAGTGCCAGGCCAAGGTTGATGCAGGCAGGGGCGGGGTTGGGGATGTGAAGCCAGCAGCTGGGAGAAGGAAGGCCTACCCTTGCACAAATTTCATGCGTCGGGCCTCTAGTATTATATAATCTACAAATATTAAATTTAAAAACAAACAAGTTTAAATTTAAGAAATATAGTCAACAAACTGATCCTAATTTTATAACTCCAAGCAGTAGGCTATAACTCAATTTCTTTGATCCTACCAATAGTGGTAGGATTTTTCCTTTCAGGAAGAACAGATCACTAAAAATCATGGTGATTTTCAAATACTTGAACATTTGGAACAATTTAATTTCAAATTTTTTAAGAGTGCACTGTCCCACTCTGGTATTTCTAAACTCGATGGTTTGGGCCCATGGGCCTTATGCCCAATCTTGATAGCAATTTTACCACTCTCCTTTTGCTACCTCTCTTTTACTCTCCTGAAGTTTTTTCTCTTCTGTTTCTAAAAGCACATATGATTCTGAATAAATAAAAGTATTTTGGATAAAAAAATACATAAAAAAATAAGTAATGAGAAGAATTTAGTGTCATTTGGAAAGCAAAAAGACATTTGAAGTAATTTTTCAATAGTTAGTTTAAATGAGAATTCTCAGTTCCTTAACACACCTTGGAAAGTTCTTTTAAAACAAATAAATCATGCATTTTTACAACCAGATATCAGGTAGCATCTCTATGTCCCTTAATATTTAAAACAAATATTTCTAAATCCCTGTAGTAGGACAAAGGCCTCTCAAAGATTGTTTCATATTTCCCTGGGGCTTGCATTTTTATGGTTACTTGCTGAGTCTGAGCCCCTGCTTGGCTATATTAATTAAATTTAGGAATTATATTGTATTTCATTTGCATTGTCCTGCTATACCTTTGTGAAATTTAGGACTTTTATTTAATTTATTCCCCAGACCATTCACATACTATTAGTTTGCATTAAAGATTTTAAAAAACATGTTGGAAATTTAAATTAAATATGCTAAGCCCAGTCAACTCTTCATCCTTTTTAGAGCTGTGAAATTTGAGTTGGTATCAGTATGCTCCACACCTCCCTCTTCACGTAAGAAGCTATTAAAATATTTGCATATATTGCTTTCTCATACCGAGTAGCAGTTTTTAATTTATCTTCATATTTTATTAATGGCTCACATTTTCTCTAACGAGTTGAGTATTACTTAATTTTTAATAGGTATAGAGAACTAATGGAGCCAACAGTGGACTCTCCCATGTCCTAAAGAAACATTAGGATAGGTAGAGATCTATTTTTCCTCTTTCAGAAAACAAACAAACATCACTCAACTTCCTCAAAAAGGAATAGGATGAAAAAGACTATCCAGCTTGTAAGTGTTGCCTTGAGTATATGTAGTTGAAATATCTTACTATTCCAGTTATTAACTCATGTACAGCAGTGGAAGATTTACTCTAATCTGAACATGCAGCCCAAGTTTCTCTCTAAGGAAAAGAGCACCTATTAAAATACAACAGTTAAAGTTCTTTTCATTGGAAAATAATTTGTTTGAAACATTCCATTTCCTAGATAAAATTGGTCTTTCTGGTCAAAGAGAATGACATAGTATAGGCTTCTTGCTTTTAACTAACTTCTTTGCCCTATTTGGAGGAATAGGGAAGGTTACATCCCAATAAATCTTTAAATCTCAAGAGACATTTAGACTTATGTAGGAATTCTTTGGTCCTGACCATTTATTCTCCTCTGTGAGGCTTTTGTTTCAAGTATCAGATAACCTCCTAGAATATATCAGCAATTCTATGAAAGCTTTCTGTCTTGCTGGATTCTTCAAACTGTTAATGATTTTTTTTTAAATGTGGTCAGTAATGAGAATAGAGATATTTACCTTTGGGGATAAGAGATGTATTTTCAGTCTTATCAATTGTGAATCTTTAATGTTGATTAGTATATTAACCTTTTTGGCATGTGAAAGCTAGTCAAAAACAGCCTTCAGGGTTTTGAGGAAAGAGAGAAAAGCAAAAACATTTGGGGAAAGATGAGTCAGTAGAAACAAGGGTAGTAATAAAGCTACTGAGGACCTAAAATATGTATTATGTTAGTGGATAACAGTGCTGAATCAAAGAGAGGCTTTCTCTCCTTTTTGGTGCTTGTAACAAATTAATAAATACATCTCCCACTCTTTAAAATGATTCATTTTCAGACAAAAGTAATAGATAACAAATTCAAGTTTTATAATTATTTATAACATAGATTTCTGGAATAGGGAAACTAATTTATGTGTATCCCTGTAAATTAATTGAATGAATCCCCACCCATGTTTCTGAAAAGTACATTGAAAACTATATCATGTTTAAGAAATGAGATTTAAAAACTTCTGTCCCCAAACTATCATTTTTTTGGTGATATAACATTTGAAAGGGAGCAGAATTTGTCACCCCAAATATGCCTTTATTGCATAAAATGTTTCTTCATCTGATTTTTAAAAAACAACAATAAAAACCAGCAGACAGGAGAACCCCTGAAAACCAAATAGAAATTATCCTTCTGTAAGAGCAATTACATTTATACGGGAAAGCTTTATTTGTAAGGGCGTTTCCCTCTCTGTACCAGGAAGAGGAGGATGACTGTATCTGTAGAAACTCAACAGTGGAGAAGGCATGAACTTAAGCCCACATGACAACCAAACCCCTGATGTGCTTTGGTTGAAAACCTGACTCTCCCCTTTCTGACATATTTTGTTTTTAGCAGGAGATGGTATTTAAGGTATTGGCTTGGGTCTCTCCCATGTATACAGGAGGTATACATGCTATTAGATGCCTGTTTATTTTTCTCCTGTTACTCTGTTTATTATTATAGGGTGGCGGGTAGGGGGGTATAGTTCTCAGCCCAGAACCTAGAGGGGTAGATGTAAAATTATGTTTCCTACCCCACATGCTCCTGTCACCCACTGTCAGGAATATTCTATATATTGCCCATCACAAACATTATACTAGGGCTGGGAAGTTTTATTTCTTCCAAGAAACCCCTTTAAGCTTTTATAATGGTGCATTGTAGTATGCAAAAAGCAAATCTCCAAGGAAAAGATAAATTTCTCAATGTGTATGTCTAAAAAGTCTAGGAACATACAATCCTGAGGTAGATTAGCTATAGCTGTAATGGACACCTGAGACTTGTAACATTCTAAGTCATGAAAGTTAATTGATCTTATAAGAATGTGAAAAAGATGGCTTTCCTTGGATAAAATATCTTGTACTTATTTGATAACTTCTAAGACATTTTAATGCACTAGAAGATAGTGTAAATTCTCTGTTTTGTTTTTATGTCATTTTAGACTAATTTTCTTACAATCCATAGGTGATTATTTAGGCAATGTAGTAGGTTCAAGTCTAAATGATCATTTAAATACATTGAAATATTAACACTTTTTTATGGAAATAGCAGTATGCCTATTTTGCCAGAGATAGTGTAGATAGTTTAAAATTCAGTCATTTTTGTTCTCCGATTTGTGTGTGTGTGTGTGTGTGTGTGTGTGTGTGTGTGTGTGTGTGTGTGTTGGGGAGAGGGAATTGCCCCTTTTACCCTTCTTGAGTGATAATAAAATTGACACAAGACGGAATAACTGAGAAAATCCCAAATTTTATTATGTGCACATGGGAGAATTAAAAGAATAATTCTTTGAATTATTGAGAGAAGTAGAGCAGACCATTTATATATTCTTTCCATAAAGAAACAATAAATTTGTGGGGATTTGACAAAGAAACATAGGCTTCGGGGCAACTACGTAAGGAATTTAAGTAGAATGTAGAGTTAGGGCAATATTAGGAAATTAAAAAAGGTTTGTTTATAAGGCTTCTCAGCTCTGGATTTTCTACCTCTGATGATAAGGTTGTGTCTTCTATTAGTGTGATTGCTCCTTAGTTCTTTATAGCAGGAAGGACACCTTCCAGAGGGAGATTTATTTCCTGCATTTAGAGAGAGAAGAGTCAGAGAGCTCCTTCTGCTGCTTCGAATGTGATTTTAATTCAAAGTAACTAATATGCATTGTGGGATATTTTGGGACAGCCTGCCCTGGGCCGTAATACTTGCAACTTAGGGTTTTAAAATACATATTAAAAGAGATGTTTTAGATAGACAGATTCTTGAATTATATAATTTTTATGTATGTATATAAAGGAAAACATGGACAAATCATTTTGGGTAAAATATTTTGAAGGCGAAAACAAAAACAAAATCAACGAAAAACAACTATATCACAACTACCTAACAGTGATTATAAGACTGACCTGATTTTGAGATGTCAAAACATGAAAAAAAACCACAATAATAAAAACCATCATACCGACGACCTTGCTTAAGAAACAGAGAACAATTACCAGCAGCATCCATGTCCCTGTTGCACATCTCCCTGACCACATCTTCCTGCTATCCACCCAGGAAGAAATCAGTATTCCGGAATTTTGTTTCTCGTTTCCTTGTGTTTTTCTTCCATAATTTTACCAAGTGTTTATCCTAAACAACTTATTGTTTGATTTTGTTTTTTTTTAAGTGGTGTAGCAAGAGGACTATATTACAGGTATTCTTCTACAACTTCTCTTAAAACTTACTGTTATATAATATCCACCACACTGATGTGTATATCTACTACTCATTTTTCAATGTTGTATAGTATCCAACTGTATGCATATATACATATAACTTAATTTATAAATTTTCCTCTTGGTGGACGTTTCAGCTATTTCTAGTGTTTTTCTATTACAAGCACATCTGCTATAGCCATTCTTTCAGTTGTCTCATGGAACACATGTTTGAGGGTTTCTCCAGGGTAGATACCTAGGAATGGAAATGCTACATCTAGATGGATGCTGTCAAAAAGCACTTTCTGCAGTGGTATAAATATCCTATAAATCTGGGCTCTCTAGTAGGTAACCATTAGCTGCATGTACTATTGAGTACATGAAATATATCTAATGCATATTGTGGACTTTGGTTTGTAATTCTCTATCATTTTAATTAATGGAAACTCAGAAGCCAATTTGGCTAGCAGTTATAGACTTTCCTATTTTATTGGCCCCAAATCCTGATGTACTCTTTCTCATTCCACTGAATATTCCCTGAATGTGTTCTGTATTTGCTTCACAGCCCAAAGACCTGGGGAACTAAAGCCATAGAGGGGTTCAGGTAAAGGGGAGAACTCATATTGGCTTTGAGATCACAGATGTAAGATGGTGCCCTACGTGATTGGGGACTTTAGGATGGGTTACATGACAAAATCTGCTGAGAACTGTGGAACATGGAGGCTAAAGAAGAAGATAACATTTCATTCTGAGAAGATATACTTTTCTATTACTTTTCTATTACTTGTTTAAATTGAAGTAATGAAAGGCTGAAATTGGCTATATAATGATACCTCCCTGATCTCCAATCATTGCAGCTTCTGCTCTGGCTCCTATTTAACAGACTTCCTAAGCTACTGTCCCCTTGGACTCAGAAATTACAATAAAAGTGATCTTCAGCTCTTCACTTTCGGCACTGTCTATGATGCCACTCCATATTCCGATGTTTCCTTAGTCTTAAACACAATATCCATCTCTCTTACCCATAGTAGGACCACTGTTTTTTTAGTGGAATAGGCTTTGAAGTTCTTCAAGAAAAAGCCAGTTCTGCTAAATCCCTTATTTGCAGGACTTGAACTAGTTGTAGATGTGTTTCTATTCAATTATAAAGATGCCCTAGATTTCTATGCAGGGGAATGTAGCTGGTACCTTTTTTTTTGGCTTTATATTTTATAATATTTATTATTTTAAATATCTAAATAACACATAGTAATTTTTAGAAAACAGAGATAAATGGCAAGAACATAAAAAGTGATCCATAATCTTACAACCTAGAAATAAACACTGTTAATATTTTGATGTAACTTTTCCTGGAATATTATCTTATGTATGCACATATATGAATTTAAATTGATGGAAGTTTAAAATATATACTTCTAAAATAATTTTTAAAATTACACAAGTGGTACAGGCTCATTGGAAAAGAAAATTAAATAATGCAGTTAAATAAAAGGAATCAGTGTTAACATATTGGTGATTGTCCTTCCAGGTTATTTCCTATGCCTATGATTGTGCATATGTACACTGAACACATTTATAAAACTGGCAGCATGCTCTCCATATTTGTGACCTCTTTTGTGACTGCATAATATCTCCCTGTTTGGAGGTACTGCCGTCATTTCTTATTTTTGGTATTTAGGTTGCATTTTTATGTTATATATACTTCAGATAAACATATTTATAGTTAAAGGTTAATGATTATCCATGGTGATTTTCTTAGGCCAAATCTCAGAAGTAAACTTCATGGGTCAAAGAATAGGGGCATTTTTAAACATTTGATTCATTTTTAAAATTATCTCTCAGGAAGAGTTATTAATTTACATTCAGAATGGTAGTTTATGAGAGTGCCCATTTTTTTATGGTAGTTGCATGTTTACTTTTTTTCTTTATTGATTAAAGTATTACATATGTGTTCTTACCCCCCATTGCCCCCCACACCCCCACTCATACCCTCAAATCCTGGTGTCTGTGTTCATTTGTTATGCTTATATGCATACATACAAATCCTTTGGTTGATCTCTCACCCTTACCCTCACCCTCCCTGGCCTTCCCTCTGAGGTTTGATGGTCTGATCGATGCTTCACTGTCTCTGGATCTGTTTTTGGTCATCATTTTATGTTGTTCATTATATTCCACAAATGAATGAGATCATGTGATATTTATCTTTCTCTGACTGACTTATTTCACTTAGCATAATGCTCTCCAGGTCCATCCATGCTGTGGCAAATGGTAGGAGTTTCTTCCTTTTTGCAGCAGCGTAGTATTTCATTGTGTAGATGTACCACAGGTTTTTAATCCACTCATCTGCTAATGGGCACTTAGGCTGTTTCCAAATCTTAGCTATGGTAAATTGTGCAGCTATGAACATAGGGGTGCATATATCCTTTCTGATTGGTGTTTCTAGTTTCTTGGGATATATTCTTAAAGTGGGTTTACTGGGTCAAATGGGAGTTCCATTTTTAATTTTTTGAGTAAACCCCATACTGTTCTCCACAGTGGCTGCACCAGTCTGCATCCCCACCAGCAGTGCGTGAGAGTTCCTTTTTCTGTACATCCTCACCAGCACTTGTCAATTATTGATTTGTTGATGATAGGCATTCTGTCAGGTGTGAGAGGGTACTGCATTGTCATTTTAATTTGCATCTCTCAGATGATTAGTGACTGAGCATGTTTACATATATCTCTTGACCTTCCTTATGTCCTCTTTCGAAAAGTATCTACTTAGGTCCGTTGCCCATTTTTGCTTGGGTTGTTTATCTTCCTTTTGTTAAGTTGTATGAGTTCCCTATAATTGTTGGATATTAACCCTTACTGGTGGTAACTTTGCCAAATATGTCCTCCCATGCAGTGGGCTTTCTTGTTGTTTTGTTGATGGTTTCTTTTGCTGTGCAGCAGCTTTTTATTTTGATGTAGTCCCATTTGTTTATTTTTTCTTTAGTTTCCATTGCCCTGGGAGTTGTATCAGTGAAGATATTGCTTTGGCATATGTCTGAGATTTTGCTGCCTGTGAATTCCCCTAAGATTTTTATGGTTTCATGTCTTACGTTTAAGTCCTTTATACATTTTGAGTTTATTTTTATGTATGGTGTAAGTTGGTGGTCTAGTTTCATTTTTTTTTTTTTGCATGTATCTGACCAATTTTCCCAACACCATTTATAGAAGAGACTGTCTTGACTCCATTGTATGCTCTTGCCTCCTTTGTCAAATGTTAATTGAGCATAGTGATTTGGGTCGATTTCTGGGTTCTCTGTAGCTGGTAAATTTTTAAGTGAAGGACCCATGTCTGCTGCCCCTTCAGTTGCTCTGTTTTTTTTTTTTCTTTTTTGTCAACTCTATTAGTTCCATGTTTAGCTAAGGACTAATGAAAGGATAATTTAAGGTTGTTGTGGTATCTGTTACTACTCTAGTCCCTGCTACTGCTCCTTTGGCAGGCTTTGGAGTTTTTATGACTTTAAGCATGTAAGAAGATATGCTGAAGTGAGTACACTGGGAATTCCATGAACAGATTGTATATGGAAGACATTTTGAATTTCCTTGACTCTTCCCCAAGCATAACCAGAAAAGGTGTACTAAGATAGCTCAGATGCCATGTGAAGGCTTTGATGCTAACCTTATCCCAATCTCCTTTTGCATGAAGCTCAATGGCCCCCAAGTTCTGCTTGTTATCTACCACTAATGTAGGATGCTCATGGTGTCCCCATCTGTTGCTCTCCAGAAATAGATGAGTTTTCCCATCAGGTAAATCCATCTTCTGGCATGCCGCTGTTTCTCAAGGTCATCCTTGGGTGGAGATGTTTACAAACTTCAAAGGAAGTATCCTGGTTAGCTCTAAAGTATTTGAGGACTTATGCAGCCTCTTTCCTTGGTGGCTTGAATACATCAAATAAGGAATCAGAAGAGAAGATTTAAGTAAATTGTCCAAGTGCAAACAGTTCAGAAATGCCAAATCTTGGATTCAAATCTAAGCCATGTGATTCCAGAATTTGTGTTTTATGAAGTTTACTATACTGTATACTGATGCTTTTTCATGTTTCTTGCTATGGTAGTAATTTTACTTTTGTGCCTCATACAGGTTAGACACTAAAGAAAGAATTGTTGAATAAATAAATTAAGCTCTATGTAGGTAAGTGGAGTATGGATTCAGGTAAATATAGTGGCAGGTGGTATTTAAGGAAGGCAGGCATGGGCATATCAGTGTAATGGGTTGTAAAGATAGAGAGTATATAAAGATTCTAGAACATAGGTAATAAGTCAGTGTAAGTGAGATTGGGTAAAATATGATGTCATTTCAGCATGGAAGTTAGATGAGAAGAGCAAGGTAGAATATAATGATGATTTAAGGGCCAATTATTCTCTCATATTGGAAAATGCTCAATGATTATAAAGATGTGAAATAAATTGGATTTTACTGGCTGTACATTTAATAAGAAAATTAATTCCAGCATCTCTCCAGTCCACTGTTGTCTGAGGACAGGCTATGTGGTAGCTTGTGTAAGCTAAGAATCTCTTTCTAAATTTCAGCCTTCTCTGAACTCAGCTATAACCCTGGGTAGAATGTTCAAAAGAAGTTCAACTTGGTAGTGAATGCAAAGGCCCTGATTTCAGGACTTAGATGAGGACACCATGTACTTAATGTTTGGTGTTTAAAGGATTAGCATTTTTGCAGTGATGGTCAAGCCTGAGTGTCGTGATACTCTTTGAAATGGATGTGAAGCTTAGTAGAATAACATACTCTACATAACAGTTGTTTGGGCGGGTAGAGGGGTGTACTGGTATAATATAGTAGTACCAAGAAATGATAACTCAATTATGAAAGGTAAAAGATTTACTGATCCTACCATACGCAAGTCTGAAACACTTGCAGAAGTCTTATAAAACCACTGACTTTCATTGAGCTTAATTTCTTGTTATCTGTGAATTATTAAACTTGACAGTGATGGTGGTGAAAAGAAGGAATTGACTAATCATGTTCATTTTTAAAGGATAATGCAGTACTCATAACACCCATTCTATATAAAGACATTCATTATTAGACATTTTTGTAAACTGAATTTCTTGAGAGCAGAAAATACATTTAGTTCATATTTGTATTTTTAGTGCCTAATAGCACCTAGCCCATAGTAGGTGCAGGAGAGATATTATTTTTACTGTATAATTGCTGGGGTCCAACCCCAGCGGGTCCAGGGGTCCCCAAAGGTGTGGATGGAGTTGGCGAAGAAGGAATGACACAGAGACAGCATTCAGTTGATCAGCAGCCTAGCCAGGATCTCCAGCCAAGTTCTGGTTAGGATCTCCAGAGAGGTTCTGCTCTGGATCTCCAGCCAGGTTCTGTGTCCATGTTGTCTTGCTAGGTTCTCCAGCCAGGTTCTCCAGGTTCTCCAGCCAGGTTCTGTAGCCAAGTTCCCTCACTAGGTTCTCCAGCCAGGTTCTGTCCAGGTTCTCCAGCCAGGTTCAGTCACCAGGTTCTAGTCAGGTTCTCTTGCCAATTTCTGTAGTCAGGTTCAGTCCAGGATCTTTTGCCATGTTCTCTCGCTAGGTTCTGTCTCTAGGTTCTGAGGCCAGTTTCTGTCCAGGATCTTTTGCCATGTTCTCTCCAGCGAAGCTCTTCTGTCTCTAGAGAACGTTCTGTGTAGGTTCTGTGCCAATTTCTGTCTCTCTCTCTGTCTTGTTACATCCATATTTATACCAGTTGATTCAATCCTATCAATCTCTATTATAAAGGTTAGGGCGTTTCTTATCTCCATTCCAGGGAGTAAAGATTATGTAGCTTAAGCATGATTGTGCCTAGTTAAAGTGATTAATTACCCGCCTGGCACTTAGTTAAGAGGTTTTATTCCCTCCCTAACTTCAGGGGAAAATCCCTACCTGGGGAAACAACCTTTCTCAGAGACCTTGGTTAAAACACATAGTGCCTAGAAGGTGAGCAAACATATTAAGAACAGTATGCCATATATGCCAGGTCCCTTGAAACAGCAAGCATGGACCGGCTCCCGGCATATAATTTAAGAAATAAAAATTTATCTGAGTCTTGCCCCAAATTACAATAGTCACTTTAAAATTGAGAGAGCATGAGAGCGAGAGAACAAGAGAGTAACAGAGAGCAAGAGAGAGAGAGAGAGAGTGCTATCCCCCCCCCCCCCCCCGCCCTGTAGACTTTGCTGCCTTCGTATTACTCCACTGTATTATACTAGTATTTTTCTATGTGTTTTTTTCTATCAGTTTAGCTGCATTCTGCTTTGAGGATTATATACTACCAAAGGCAACTGAAACTGTTCCAAATTAATAAGGAAAGAGCTATTTGAATTTTGATCCCCACCTTGAAAATCATCTCCTGATTTCTTTTAGAGACAGATATAAAAAAAAAAATCTGAATACCTTATTACTATCATTTTGCTATTATCAGTAATTTCTTACATTAGTGAAATAACTGAGTTCAGGTAAACTTTAAACTTGTATGTAAAAGTTTGGAAATTCCCTGGGCTCATCTCTCTTCTGTTAATTGTCCTCATTTCATGACAATATCTAGTCTTGCAAACATAATAGTGGTATAAATGAAATGCAAATAGATTGCTGATTGTTTAGGGACTTGTATTTTTCAGTTCTCATAAAGATCACAAAAACAAACACATACTTATGAATTTCTCTTAACAAAGCTTTTTCAATGTGTCAGTATTTCTCTCCTTCCCATTAACCTTAATCTCCAGCTTGAAATTTCAATAGGAAAATAAAACCTACAAAATGAAAACGAAAATCAATCTTCTTTTATTTAGGAACAAATTAAATTCTCCTTCTAAAGTAATGATTTTTACCTTAAAGCAGTGATAGCTATCTTGTTGCTCTGTCAAGGTTTCTCACCTCCTTATCTTACAACAGTTAACCTTAATAATCTCCTCACTTCAAACTCTTCCTGATTTATGGCTCTTTAAGCACTTCTCCTAAGCTTGATCATTTATTTACACTTGGTCTCTAATGGAGTCAGTGTCACTTTGAGGATTGTAAATGGATTCTGCTGAAAATCAAGTTCCTCAGACTCTCTAGAACAAATGTTGGTTTTTTTCCTTCCAGTAATTGATATCTGTGTTAAATGAGTTTTCATCATGTCTTTGTAGCTCCCTCTAAGCAAAATGAAAGGATACCAAATTCTAATTTTCCTTTTTTTAGGTCTTCTAATATTTGATAATATCTCTTGACCATGTTGACAAACATATAAATAAAAGGGTATGGTCCCATAATGTCAAACTTAAAAAAAAAAAAAAAGTATTTCAGTGTGGAAATTACATTTTCAGAATCTCAAGGTAAGGTCTGTGCTTAGCCATTATTTCTAGGTGGGTAGGTCAACTATTGCCTTAACCTTCTGTAAATATTTCCAGCCATTTAATAATTATGGCACTACTTGTGTGAATTAATTTTATTTTGGGTATACAGGATTTTTTCTTTTTTTACCAACAATAGCCCCCAATTGTCATATTTAAAAATAAGAAACATTTTCTATATTAACTTTAAACTTTATAACTATCACTGGTTGTTTAATGTGTATGCATGTATAATTTTCATATTTATATTTGTATATGACTGTATTAAATATAAATTACTCCTTTAATAATTTTATTTTCAAATGGAAATATCTTCCTCATTTTGTACCTAAAGAAGTCTCTGAGGAGGACCTTAAGTAGCCAAAGCAAAAGAAGTATGGTTGTGATAAACTAAAAGTTGACTGTTTGTTTTTGTTTTTTTTTGCCTACAATTGAATTAGCTATTGATTACAGCCATTTGAGATTTTACAATATCAAAAGCAACAACAGTAGCACCAATAAATAATTTGTGCAATTTGTACTAAGTACTCTACAAAATATTTTAAATTTTCTCACTTTTCTTTTCACAACAATACTTTGATGTAGGTAGTATAAATCTTATTAGGTGATAAGGAAATAAATTCTCAGAAAAGCTAAGTAATTTTCTCAATATTGCCATGACTAATGGTCAAGCAATAAATCTGACTCAGATGCATTACATCTTATATATCAGTACTGTACAAGAAAGGGAAGGTGATTGTGAGAAGAAACTCAAATCCTAAGTATAAAGAGAACCCCAGTGGTAGGCAAATCCCCATCAAACTCATTGTTGCTTTTTAAAAAAATAATGAATAGCTGCAGGAATAGAAACATAGCTTTACCTAAACTTTGAATAACTATTTACATTCGTCATTCTTCTGAAGTTAGGAAAATATACTCTTATCAGGGCATATATGATTTTTAATTTTTAGTATATTGTGTATTTTTTAAAAAACCACAGGTTTATGAAAGGCATAGTAGTAAAAGGTCTTCTAACTGTTGTACTGGAAAACAAAGGTGGCAGGATAGAGCAGTCTACTGTGGAAAATGTTATATATAATAACTTATATTTGTACATACGCAAGCATTGAAGTTGTATCTAATCTATACTGCTTGGTTTCCTAAATGGCATCTATTTTCATAGTACAAACCAAGAATTATGACGTTATAAATGGAAGTAAAGGCTAGGAAAGTAATGAAATGTATTTAGAATCTCTTTCCTATGGAGGACAAAGAACAAAGGTGTAAAACTAAAGAATGAAAGTTTGCTAAGCACTCTCCTACCATTGGTTTTCTGTAACTTCACATACAGTGTGGATTTTAGAACCATGCCTTATATATTTTTATTTTTTGTAATATGTTTTTATTGATTTTAAAGAGAGAGGAATGGAGAGGGAGAGATAAACATCCAAGGGTTGTCTCCTGCAGGCTCCCTACTGGGGATGGAGCCTGAAACCTGAGCATATGCCCTGATCTGGAATTGAAGGCTCAACCAGGTCACACTGGCCAGGGCCATTGTTTTGTTTTATTTTGTTTTGTTTTATTTCGTTTCATTTGTTTGTTTTAAATGAGCAATTAAGAAACAAATAACCCAGTACTATGGTCCAGCAGCAGATGATTTTAATTTTGAAATATTCATCAATTAAGCTGAAGTAAGTGAGCCTGAGAGTCAGGAGTTACTTGTTCTGCAAGCTTTCTGTAGTACAGTAGGAACAGAGCACAGCAAGTGATCAGTAAAGCTAGGAGAAGAAAGCTAGATCAGTAATTTGTTAACTGAAGATTATAATCGCATTAGAGTTCTTAAAGAAATACCAATGGGAAGGTCACAGAAGTTCAATTAAATGGAGTTATGCCCAGCTTATGTGTCTCAGTGGTTGAGTGCCAATCCATGAACCAGGAGGTCCCCATCAGGACTCATGCCAGGGTTTGAGTCAGTTTCTCTCTCTCTCTCTCTCTCTCTCTCTCTCTCTCTCTCTCTCTCTCTCTCTCTCTCTCTCCCAGAGATTTTCCTTTTTTTATTGTCTATAGTTTTACATATGTCTCCTTTTTCCTCGCTTGACAACACCCCCCCTCCCCCGCAGCCATTCCCACCCCTGGCAAACCCCCACTGCCCCAGTGTATGTGTCCATTGGTTATGCTAATATTCATGTTTACAAGTCCTTTGTTTGCTCTCTAACCCCCCCCCCCCCCCGCCATTTGTCTCTGGATCTATTCTTGTTCATCAAATTATGTTGATCATTATATCCCACATATGAGTGAGATCATGTGATATTTATCTTTCTCCGACTGGCTTATTTCGCTTAGCATAATGCTCTCCAGTTCCATCCATGCTGTTGAACCATGCCATCTTTTACAACAGAGACTAGTGTAAGGAAATAAAATATATTTGCAGAGAATAAAAATATCTTATTTTATATCCTACAGTGTTGTCTAATCTAGAGAATAACCTTCTTTGAAGTAAAGTTCATAATATTCTCTCCAAGACATGTATTCTATCACAGTTCTCATCTCTGGTTTATGATGAGAGAGCTAATAGTCCAACTGATTTCAGCCTTTCAACTATGAGTGAAAGTATCATTTACTTTCATCTCATTCATCTTTTTGCAAGAACACACAAAAAAAGCAGTCATGAAAACTCAGCAGTGGCCTATTTCCTGGCTCAGAGTAGGAAAATTTACTCAAAATTTGGGATTATATTCTGTGCTTTCTGCACGTCAGTAAACTCTAAATTTTTTCTGAATTTTTTAGCAAAAGCAGAATGGCATATACATTATATCATTGTAATTAATTTAATTTCAACTTTATTACTCTATTAAACTTTCTTTATTAATCCTAAATTTGAAAATCACTAGGGATAATGAACATAGAAATTTCATGAAATTTTGTGCATTTCCTCATTGTACATATTAGTATTTTCATGGTTAATTATTCCATTTGGTGACCAGAAGTGAAGAAATGAGAGTACATTGGTAGTAAAAGAGAGAGAAAAAGAGCAAGTTTTTTCTATTAATAGAGATACTTTGAGATTACATATATATATGTATTATATATTATATGTATATATGTATATTATATATGTGTAATGTATATTATATGTATATTATATGTATAATGTATATTATATGTATATTATATGTATATATATTATATATATATATATATAATTCAATATGCCAAATAACTAATTTACTTTTGTCAATTTTTTATAATTTAGTGACTACATATGCTGGAATCAGACAGCGTGAGTTTGAAAAGTAATTGAATGAATTGTGTGAACTTGGGCAAATCACTTAACATTACTGTGCCTCAGTTTCCTCATATGTAAGATGGATGATCAGTCAGGACCTAGTAAGAAAACAAGAACCACATGGTAATTTGAAAAAAAGGAACCTTTCCTATAAAGAATTATGAACTATGAAGAAGAGGTTACCTATAAAGGGACAAAGAGAGCTCTAAACAATACCTTAGCACTGAGGAGAGTACCTAAGGAATGAACATACTTCCTCAGGGTTGTGAGTCAGATATCATTAGAGAAGGAATGATTATAACCAAAGGGATTGTGGAGAAGGTCTCTGGGCAGAGGTAGGTGGTGGAGAACTGCAGCCAGATCCAGCAAACAGGAAATAACTCTCAGGGGGCTGGGAGGTCCTGGCAGCTGAACACGGAATTCTATCTACACTTGGCAGTATCTTGGAGTCTCAGTAGAAATCCTCCAAGGAGATGCAACTGAAATTCAGTGTGACCGAGCTCCACTGAATGTTTACATAAACCACTGGTAGGCATGCAATCAAAGCAAGAGGAAGAGGAAGAGGAAAACAAAACAAAATAAAAAAGAAAACACCAGAATCGGGAAGAGAAGCCCCTTCTTCCTATAGTCAACTAGATTACAACCTAACCCTCTGATAATCCTCATTCCCCAAGTAATTGTATTTATTTGACTTCATTGATAATGTAAGAATTATTTAAAAGACTGAAGCTTTGGAAACTGATATTATATAAGCAGAGATAATATGGTGGTTCTCAGGGACTTGGGGTTGTGGAATGGGATAGATGTTGTTGACGGAGTTTTCTGTGGTTTTGTGCCCGGACCTAATCTCTCTCAGGAGTACTTGGTGCTGGACTATGGAAATGAATGTAACAGTGAGGGACCCTCTCTAATAACCTGAAATAAATGCAGGTTTAATAATTTGAAGTAAAACCCTCTTCTTTTGAACTGGCTCATTTAAAAATAAGTTCTTCCTTTTAATCAATAAGTATTTCTAGATAGGTTTTTCTCTCAAATAATACGAAGACTCTGTGACACATAAGTATTTATTATTGAGAAACATTAAAGAACATCTTTCTTTGAAAAACAAATACATCTTTATAATATTCAATGAAAGTAAAAAAAAAAAAAAAAAAACCTCCTAGGGACAAAGGTAATTTTAAATACAATGTTTTACATTTTTTTAGCCATCTTTTTCTGTACAACATTTACCACATATGAGCCACAAGCCGACCTGCAAATGTGTTTAAATAGAATGTAACATTCAGAATCTCAGGGTGCCAGATTTCAAAGGGAACTCAGGTAATATCTAGTTCACCATTTCCACTTTTATAAATTAGGAAAGCTCAAAAAGGATAGGAACAAAAATTTAACAAAAAAAGTTAACAGTAAATTTTCCTGGATGCAGTTACTCCAGAAAGAAGCAATTCAAATCTTTTTACAATATAAAACCAGGCCTTTCAAAATTCTAACAGAGCCGAAACCGGTTTGGCTCAGTGGATGGAGTGTCGGCCTGCGGACTGAAAGGTCCCAGGTTCGATTCCGGTCAAGGGCATGTACCTGGGTTGCAGGCACATCCCTGGTGGGGGATGTGCAGGAGGCGGCTGATCGATGGTTCTCTCTCATTGATGTTTCTGACTCTCTATCTCTCTCCCTTCCTCTCTGTAAAAAATCAATAAAATATATTAAAAAAAAATTCTAACAGAAAAACCCTACTGATCATGAGTTAATACTTTAACTTAAAGCACACATGAAAAAATAATCAATTATTATAGTAGGGAGAAACAAACAAAAATCTTGCAGCAAAATTTAGATTTATAAGAACTTCAGATAATGGAAGTGTCAGATATATAATAGGAATATACTAAAATGGTTAGTAGGTATGTATATAACTTAATCAAAACATAAGTAATAAAAATATATGTTATAGAATATCAGATAATTGTGGAATGAAAATATTAGAACTTCTAGAAATGAAAAATATATGAGTGATAGTAAAATTTTAATAGATGGGTTAAACAGCAGATTAGATATGGATGAAGGAAAATGAGTTCAGTTCTAATAGATAAGAAGAAATTACTTGGAATTAAAGAAAAGATCGACAAAAACCTGTAAATAACAATTGCAGAGACAGGGAGAATGTTTCAGACACATCTGAAAAGAATTCCTGAAGGAGATACTTAAAGAAAGGGGGTCAGAAAATAAATGAAAGAGATTGAAAGTGAGAAATTTTCAAAATTGGTAAAAATTATAAATGAGATTTAGGATGCTAAAAATTTTTTAAGCCAAATTAATTAAGAAATACACACCGCAACTTGTTACAATTAGACTACAGACCACTTACTACCAAGGGGAAGTTGTAGCATTTTCTGGAAGGAAGGATGAGTCAGATTGTCTAAGAATCAATCATAATTACAGTAACATCAGGTTTATCTATCCATGCTAAATATAAAAGCCTTAAAAAAAGGAGAATGACATTTTCATCGTTAAGAGTAATCAGAAAAGTTGTCTTTCTAGCATAAAAGCAAAATGGAACTGTTTTTAGACAAATGTATTCTCCATGCATAGACCTTTACTGAAGAAATTTTTAAACATAGTTGGGAAGAAAGAAATATGATCCCAGAAGGAATGAATGATATGCAAGAAGGCATGGTAATGAAGAAATTGATAAATATGCTACATTGAAGTGGACTTTGAATTCATAACACATTAGTAGAATTGTCTAAATGTGAAAATTAAAAATTAATGGACAGAAATATTGAACAATAAAAATGAATGAGATTTAAAGTGATCCAAGATCCTTGCAGTCTTCTGTGGTTAGGTAGAAATATTTATTTAGTTTTTTGAGACTTGGTAAGTGTGCAGGTAAACATGTTAAGGGTAAGAAATGAAAGAATAAAATAAATTATGTAGATTTTGAATGTGTAGGGGAAAAATAAGAAATACTCAATTTAAAAAAAAATGAAAGAAGAAAAAGGAGCTTATGTGAAAAGCAACAAATAACAAATAGAAATATATAGCCGTTTTAATAATTGCATTAAATAACCTGGAAAAGTGAGAGACTGGTTTTTACAGTTTTATAGTGGTGATGTACTGTTTCATACCAAGATCCATACCTGCTCCCACTAAAAAAGAAAAAAGTCTAGATTCTGGGTAGCCAAGAAAATATATGAGAAATGGTATTTAATCTGGTTTTGTAGAGTCAGATTTTTGTTGTGGAAGAAATAATACCTAGGTTGAGCTATGAAGAATGGGCAAATAAGTAAAAAAGACAAACTTTGGAGGTTGAGAGATGTGGGAGGGGAGATTAAACATATGCTAAGCACACACATCTCTCCACAACCCAATTCTATCTCAATAATTTGTCTGTGCGAGATAAGAGTATAATGTAGAGATAGCTAATGTATGCTCTATTGAGCTATGGTTGAACAATTGTAAAACAAAAAAAGACTTCAGAAATCCAGTGGCTTTTCAGATTATTGACCCTTTGTTTCCAAATGTTGTTTTTCCTCCATTGATGTACGACTTACCTTGTGATACTTACTATACTTCTGGGCACCCAATCATTTTGAGTCCTCCAACTTTTCAAAATATGTAACATCTTATTTTATCTTCTCATGGAATTCAGAAAATCAAGTTTGGTTGGCATGTATATAAACTGAGTGTATGCTGAAGGTAATTTTCTTTGAGGAAAACACATGAATATTAGTGTATGATTTTAGAGTTTTGATTCAAGTTCATTTTTACACACTTTGGATTTTGACAGATTTTCAAATAACTCATTCTACCTATCTAAAATTTTGAAAAAATTGCTAGGTAGTATTCCTGCCAATGAGTAGATGCTCAGCTCAAGTTAGCAGCCTTCCATTTCCTGCCTAAAATGTGACCAAACTATGGTTACAGATTCAATTCTCATCTCATTAAGCCGTATTAACATCATGCATTAAATATTTTAGCTGATAACTTTCTTTAATGCAGTAGACTTGTCTAGAGGATCCTCAAAAACATTTAGGCATAGTCCAATTTAAAAGTAAGTTCCATCATAAAATTCCAATTCATCTTATTTATTTAATTTTGCTATAGTTTTCCTGAGCTCCAGGAATTAGATATAAATGCATAATTTAGAAAATATACCTTTTGTTATAGACACTAGTAAAATAAATTTAGCATATATCTATAATCTAAGCTAATCTTCTTTTAAAACATTAGTCAAGATAAAGGCTAATTAATGGATTTTGTGAAGTTGTTTTTTATAACTAGTATAGCAGATTTGATTTGATTCAGGTATATATTTCATATTTATGTATTTTCAATTAAAACAAACATTTTAAATGCTTATTTTTTTAAAGCAAAGCCAAAGTAATAAACTATTTTATTCTTTAGCTTGAAGGCAGGTTATTCTGTTTGCTTAAATTGCTCAATCACTCTTTAGAACATCCGGCATTCTGCCTGTTTCTTCTGCCTAAAACAAGCAGTCAATTTTAATTAACTTGCTGCGCAGAAGCCTTTGCCATTTGTGGGAACTGGGACCCCAGCCAATCCTCAAAACACCACTGATCAATTTGCTTAGAAAGAAGTAGAGAAATAGAATATATTAGCTCTGAGGAGCGTTTGAGTATTATCCTAAAATTGAATAGCTAGAAATCAAAATTTAAATTTAAAGACAATTGTAAAGCAGGTAAAATGTATTACTGTGTTTAGAAATTATAGATTTAGTAATTACTTGGAAAATTTTGGATGTAAATGAATAACGAGTGGTTAAAGATCTAAATTTATTTTTAACTACAAAACAGGACTCCCTGGGTTTTAATGTGATAGTTTTGCAGAAAAGTTGATAAGTTGGTAGTACCCTTGAACTGACTCAGGACTTGTTAAGGTATTAGAGTTATTTGTATGTTGTGCTTTAAAGAATAGCAACATTTACTATGGTATTGTACCTAAAATATAAACCTCCTAATATTTAAAATACTCGGCTTCTTCCATTATTAAGCAGAATGTATATAACTAAGAAAACAGATGTGCAGAATAAATGTAAATTATTTTACTATTTTCCCCAAAGTGAAAATTACAAATAAGCTTTCAAATATTTTCAATAAAAGCATCTAACAAGCCCTAATCAGTTTGGCTCAGTGGATAGAGCATCAGCCTGCGGACTCAAGGGTCCCAGGTTCGATTCCATTCAAGGGCATGTACCTCGGATGCGGGCGCATCCCCAGTAGGGGGATGTGCAGGAGGCAGCTGATCAATGTTTCTAACTCTCTATCCCTCTCCCTTCCTCTCTGTAAAAAATCAATAATATATATATTTTTTAAAAAAAGCATCTTAGAATAAGATTCATTCTCTCAGTTTATTCAATATACATTTCTTTAGTCAAGAAGAATCTTTAATGTTAAAGGGGAAAGTTAAATCTATTGCATTAAGACGAAACCTGGCAATTCTCAATAGATGTCATACTGAATTTCAATTAAGAATGGAAAATTCAAAATTTCAGCCTAAAAGATGTTTACAAAATAAAATAAGTTTGATTTTTACGATTTGTATATAGTCCTTTTCCCTGTAACTAAACTACACTGGAAACTAAATAGTGCTTGTTTTAGATTGCTTTCCTTTTTGCTCTACATTTTTATAGTAAATTTTATTAAATAAAAATTAAAAAGCAAAATAATATAACATTAACTTGAACTGAGAAAACATTTTTCCCAGCAAATTATTACCCCTTATAACTTGCTATTTCTCTGATTTCCCAAGTTAGAAAATTTGGGTTTTCATGTACTTTATTCTTCCTAAACCAAGTTTCTATTTGTACCATGTGGTCAGAATTAAATTGAATGAATGTAATTGATCTTGGCAAGCTTACTATTACAACTGTTGTGCAGTGTGTGGGGAGATAAAGTCTCAACATTTTATCGGACAATTTGAATACAATTTGAAATATAAGAGACATAGAACTATACATACATACACACATTTGAGATCTCATCATGGTCACTACATAATTACTCAGAGGTAGTTAAAAATTGATCAAATATCCATACTCCTTGCTCAGGGTAGGAAAATGTTAGGGTGAGAACATTTTTCAGGAATGTTTGATAATGGAGGATGTTCCTCTGTATAGATTAAATAGATTTCAAGCTTTGGATATCGTTAAATATTTAATTTTAGGTAACCTTAAAATTAAGCCAATGTAGAAAACAGTTAAAAGGAAAGAGTGACAGCTCAAGTCACAGACAATGAGGCCAGTTCCATAAACTCTCCTCGCCTATTATTCTCAGCATTGACTTTTCAGACACTTTTGATAAATGTCTAGTCAAAAGATTAGTTCACAAATAATGGCCTAACTTATCATATATAATTTAAATGCACCAATTTTTACAATAATTATTTTTTTGAATTAGTGTATGTTCAAATTAAAGCAAATCATTTAACCTTATTGTGTTTTTTGTTGTTTTTAAGTCATTAATAATTCCTACTACATCTCAGTCCCTGTCTTAACACATACACATTTGTAAGGTTGCTGTGAGATTTATGAAGATAAAATAGATATGAAATACAGGAGACTCATGGAGACTGACCCAGTCCTTGAACCTTGTCTAATCTTTAACTTCCTCAATAATTAAAATTATAGCCTGACCAGTATGGCTCAGTGGTTGAGCATCAACCTATGAACCAGGAGGTCACAGTTTGATTCCCAGTCAGGGCACATGTCCAGGTTTCAACCAAACAATGATTCTCTCTCATCATTGATGTTTCTGTCGCTCTCTCTTTATCCCTACCTCTCTGAAATCAATAAAATTATATTTTTAAAAATAATTAAAATTATAATAATACATTTCTATATCAAATATATAAATGCAAAGCAGTCTATCAAGGAGATGTTTCTTGGGGGCTTTGGGAAACTATAATTTAAAATGTTCTATTGAAGTCAAGCAATACTTTTATGCACATTGTTAACATAGTAGTAAATGCTAACATTGTTTTATATCCTTTTCCTCCACATCTCCCTTGTTCTGGAATTTTTTTTTAAAAAAAAGGAATTTTGTCTCCCCTCTGAAAAGTATATAGTTTCTTTTATTTCCATTTTTCCATGATTCAACACAAAGTATCCTATAATCATGAGGTAATATTGTCCATGTCTCAAGTAATCTTTTCATAGTTGATTCACATTTGTTTACACACTTCTTTTATCTTTTGCTAGCTGCTCCCATATAATAGCATATTGATTTTATTTCTAATCCATGATGCGACTGCAAACAAGCATTTGCAATTAAAATACCTGTTCATTTTCTTGTTTTAACCAAGCAATATTTTCAGGAAGATTGCATTATAAAAATAACTAGAGTGAATAACAAACCAGTTGCTGGAAGGAATGGACATAGTATTTCTGTTAGAGAATAGAATGTTCATGATTATGACTAGAACAGATTATTTATCATGGTAGAATCTTCACAATAGCTCATTGATAATTATGGGTCAAGGGTTGTAGGGGAGGCAATGGTATTGTCCATGGTTAATATTTTTTCTTCTATGAATGGTGCTCCTAAATAAATGAGAACAGCTTTAGAATGACACTCCTGCCCTTGCTCATTATAAGCTATTCACATTTTGGCATTTAGGGATATATGAACAGTCCTTCACATGAATGGGAAAGAATGGATTACAATTCAACAATAGAAAAATACCACTGGCCAATGAAGAAAAAAAAATGTATTTAGCTATGTTATTTCCAGGACTGGACTGCTCCACTAGTTGGAAGTGAGGAAAAATATCTGCTATTTATTTGTTTGGAAATTTTTGTTTTTCACAGATAGAAGAAGAGAGTAAAAATAAAAAGATAAAAATTAACTTTCTGGTATCATCCAAAAAGTAACAGTATTTTCCCCAATACACTAAAGGAAGTGAATATAATATTCAGATATTATTAGAAAATAAAATAATATAAAATATAATATTGAGATATTATTTGAAAATAAAATACATTTCAATCCCAACCTAAGCTTTCATGTCATGTACATGTGTCAGAGGAAAATTAGATGAACTTACTTGAAACTCTTGTGTAACAGAAATGTTCACTTCCATTTTACACTCATTAAAATCTTGTTCACAAAGCTGTATGTAACAGAATATCAGCATAAAAATTTGAGGTCATTGTTGGGCTATCTAGAAAGTCCATAGGATCTATTTATGTGACAAATAAAGAAATCTTTAGGAAGTGTGTTTTGTTTATAATTATTTCAGGTTCTGGTGCTGTTGTTATTTCCAATAAACAAGAGGTCATAAAAATAAATACGAAAAGAATTTCTAAAATCTCTCAGACCATGGAAGCACAAAGAAATAGTTTTTGATTCATGCATGATATGAAGTTTTCTGACTATAGCTGTGAAGTCAGTTGCCTGATCAATTGGTTCTATGAGTCACTGTCACAACATCAGCACACAGTGTTTGAAGTATATTCCCCTTTTGCTTCTATAAACAGAATCTCCATTCTCCTCTGTCTGGCTTTACCTAAAGAGGCTGACCTGCACTGACTGAATCATGCAGACTCTGGAGCCTTATACACACAAATTCACAATTTTTCTTTTTGATTTGGGTGATATTTTCATATTAATAGTCAACACTGCTAGCTAGAAATTTAGGGTACATATCAGGAAAATATGGATAAAAAGGAAGACATTTTATTTATACTTATAAGAGAATTCAGTAAGTTTTAAGTTTAGGAGTAAAAAGTTAGAATATCTGAATTTGTACTTATCAAGTAAAATATAATTTTAGCTTCTCTATTTGGGTGAGACATGACTTACATTTGAAGAAAGTAATTCTGATATTTTCCCTTTTTTTGGCTTCAAGAAAATAGTTAAACTATTATATGTGTATTTTAAATAATAGAAAAATGAAAATTATAAACACATAGATATATTTTTTCTGGTACCCAAAGTTCCATTTCAGAACAGAATTGTGAAAATACTACCCCACTGTGTAAGGCAAATGAGAAATGCAGAAGCCAATAAAGGAGGATTGTAAATGTACTCAGTGCATTAACATCAAAGGATATAGTGTGAATATTTCTTTAAAAATTTAGTGTTTAAGAGCCCTTGGATTGGCACTGGTATCTATCTTAGATGTTACCAGGTAAATCTATGATTAAGTCCTAAAATTCCATATCTTGCCAAATAATTTTGAGATGAGTACTTCCATATTCATTCCTCACTTTGTTTATACACTCGAATTTAATTTAATTTAATAATAAAGAAATAGTTCACATGAAACACTCTGCACACAGGAAACACAGTATCACCTAAGTTCTTGTCTGACTGAACCATAGCAAAGTCATATTTTAAAAATCTATGTTATTTGAGGGTGCTGGTTAAAGATGTTTTTGTTCAGCACCTTTATTACTGAGGATTAAACTAAGACAGAATAATTCTGTATCTAATTTTTTTTATCTTATTCCATCTTCCTATTGCTTAGCCACCTCCCTATCCCCAAATAGAAAAGAGTAAATTAGTGCAGTAATGATACATGTATTTTATATATCCTATATAATAAAGAGGCAATATGCAAATTGACCATCACATCCTCGCACAAGATGTCCACCCCAATGTGGTCAAAAGATGGCTACCCACAAGGATCGGGCCTAAACCAGCAGTCAGACATCCCCCAAGGGGTCTCAGATTGGAGAGGGTGCAGGCTGGGCTGAGGGACAACCCCCTAGTGCATGAATTTTGTGCACCGGGCCTCTAGTGTTATATACAATATACATGTGTTTTATATATTATATAGATACATATATTCAAATGTGAGTTTTAAATATATACATTTAATTGTGAGTTCTAGACCTTTTCAAGCAATATTGCAAAAATAATGTTTTTGTTTGTGTGTTTGATACTTTTAGTGTCCAGTTATTAGGATTTTAAAAAATAAGTAAAATATAATTTTAAAAGATTTTGAAAATAAATGATACCCTCTTTCTGAAGAACAACACTAAATTCAAATAAAGAATAATTTACTAGTTAGATTTTATTCATAAATGTCTTTTTTTTCTCCTTAGCATGGGATGGTGAAACTCCATTCTCTGTTGTATATGTGGTGAATGATGCTCAGGATTTTTTCCATTATTGCTTTTTTTTTTTTATTTATTTTAAAAAAAATAGTGGCCAAGGATTTTCCAAAATTGATGACAGACCCAAAGCCACAGATCTGGAGAGTTAAGAGAATGTCAAGCAGGATCTATCTCTCTGTCTCTATCTCTATCTCTGTCTCTGCCTCTCTGTCTCTATCCATATCCATATCATCTATATCTATATCTATATCTATATCATCTATATGTATCTATATCTATATATATCTATCATCTAGCACCTGATCATATAATGTTCAAACAGCAAAAAAAATGACAAAGAAAAAATGGTTAAAGTCAGACAATTAAAAAAATAACTTATAAATGAATAAGTATAAGAATCATAGAGGATTTCTAATCAGTGACATATAAGCAAGAAGAAAAACAGAGTTAAATATTTAAAGTATTGAAAGAGAGAAACACCAACCTGGAATTATATATCCAGAGAAATTATAATTCAAAAGTAAAGGGGAAGTAAAGATTTTGTTAGACACACACTGAGGGAATTTTTTACCACTTGACCTGCCAAGAAGGAAATACTAAAATAAATTATTTAGAGAAAAGGAAAATGATATGAATAAAAAACATACAAATCTACACAAAAAAGGAAGATCATTACAGAAGGAATAGATGAAAGCCAAATAAAAATATTTTTATTATTATTAATATATCTAAAATATAAGTTTGTTTAAGGAAATTTAAAAACACAATATTGTGACTATTACATATTGATAATTGAAATGAATCACAGGGAAGTCATAAGGAATGTCAGGGAAGAAATGAGAATACTGTTATAAGATAACTACACTACACATGAGGCAGTTAATCTTATATAAAGGTACACTTACATTAGTTAAAAATGTATATTACAAACTCTAGGACAACCAGTAAAAAAATTAAAGTTTGAAGAAGTATACAGAGGTGAGCAAAAATAGGTTTATAGTTGTTTGTCTGGAAATACAAATAAATAAATTAATGAGACAAGAATAAATTCTGAAAAAAAAGAATAAACTGTGTTTCACATACTCACAATTATAAACCTACTTTTGTTCACCCACGTATTTGTTTACCCCCGTATCCTAAAAGGACAGATAAAATGTAATTATATAAATAATGAAAACCAGAAATAGAGTGAAAACAAACAAACAAACAAAAAAAACACAGAAAAAATACAATGAATAGAAAATTTTAAAAGGTTGTAGGTAATAATTCAACTATATCAATAAGCACTTTAAATATTAAAAAATCTAAATATTGCAATTAAAAGACAAAGTTTGTCAGATTGGATAAAAAAACAAAATCCAACTATATACCAGTATTGTCTATAAGAAATCAACTTTAAATATAAGTACTCAGGTTAAAAGTAAATGGCTGTTGAAATATATACCTTGTTAGCATGAATTCAAAGACAGTTTGAATAGTGATATTAATTTCAGATGAAGCTGATCTCACAACAAATATAAGTAAAAATGAATATAATTCATAATTATAAAGAGTGAATTCTCTCTGAGAAGACATAAAAATTTCAAATGTGTATGCTCTCCTGAGGGCTCCTAGACTCTGAGAAGAGGCAGGTGGGGCTGAACATCCCCCCAACCCCCAGTGCAGAATTGTTGTGCACCGGACTTCTAGTCATTTAATAAAAGTATTAGAGCAAATTAATGAATTCAGCAATGTTGCATATATAGTACACGAAAAATTCAGTAGTATTTTTTTTTTATTTTTATTGTTTAAAGTATTACATATGTTTCCTTTTCCCTCCATTGACCTCTCCCCGGCCACCCCGACCCCCAGCACAAGCCCTCACCTCCCTAGTGTCTGCGTCCATTGGTTATGCTTCTATGCATGCATACAAGTCCTTTGGTTGATCTCTTACCCTCCCTACCCTGCCTTCCCTCTGAATTTTTATGGTCTGTTCGATGCTTCTTTGTCTCCAGATCTATTTTTGTTCATCAGTTTATATTGTTCACTATATTCCACAAATGAGTGAGAACATGTGATATTTATATTTCTCCGGCTGGCTTATTTCTCTTAGCATAATGCTCTCCAGCTCCATCCATTCTGTTGTGAATGGTAAGAGTTCTTTCTTTTTTTTAAAAGCATAGTATTCCATTGTGTAGATGTACCACAGTTTTTTAATCCACTCATCTGCTAATGGGAACTTAGGCAGTTTCTAAATCTTAGCTATTGTAAATTGTGCTACTGTGAACATAGGGGTGCATATGTCCTTTCTGATTGGTGTTTCTGATTTCTTGGGATATATTCCTAGAAGTGAGATTACTGGGTCAAATGGGAGTTCCATTTTTGATTTTTTGAGGAGATTCCTTACTGTTTTCCGCAGTGGCTGCACCAGTCTGCATTCCCACCAACAGTACACTAGGATTCCTTTTTCTCCACATCCTCGCCAGCACTTGTCATTTGTTGATTTGTTGATGATAGGCATTCTGACAGCTGTGAGATAGTATATCATTGACATTTTGATTTGCATCTCTCAGATGATTAGTGACTTTGAGCATTTTTTCATATATCTCTTGGCCTTCTGTATGTCCATTTCAAAAGTGTCTATTTAAGTCCTTTGCCCGTTTTTTGATTGGATTGTTTACCTTCCTTTTGTTAAGATGTATGAGTTTCCTATAAATTTTGGAGATTAGGACCTTATCAGATATAGGTTTGGCAAATATGTTCCCCCATACAGTGGGCTTTCTTGTTATTTTGTTGATGGTTTCTTTTGCAGTACAGAAGCTTTTAATTTTGATGTAATCCCATTTGTTTTTTTTCTACTTAGTTTCTATTGCCCTAAGAACTGTATCTGTAAAGATATTTCTATGTCATATATCTGATAATTAGCTGCCTATAGATTTTTCTAAAATTTTTATGGTTTCCTGTCTTATGTTTAAGTCCATTATCCATTTTGAGTTTATTTTTGTGTATGGTGTAAATTGTTGGTCTAGTTTCATTTTTTGCATGTATGTAACCAATTTACCCAACACCATTTATTGAAGAGACTGTCTTGACTCCATTGTATGTGCTTGCCTCCTTTGTCAAATATTAATTGAGCATAATGGCTTGGGTTGGTTTCTGGGTTCTCTGTTCTGTTCCATTGGTCTATATCAGTGATGGCGAACCTATGACACGCGTGTCGGAGGTGACATGCAAACTCATTTTTTTGGTTAATTTTTCTTTGTTACATGGCATTTAAATATATAAAATAAATATCAAAAATATAAGTCTTTGTTTTACTATGGTTGCAAATGTCAAAAAATGTCTATATGTGACACAGCACCAGAGTTAAGTTAGGGTTTTTCAAAATGCTGACACGCCGAGCTCAAAAGGTTCGCCATCACTGGTATATGTCTGTTCTTGTGCTAGTACCAGGTTGTTTTGAAAACAGTGGCTTTGTGATATAGCTTGATATCCGGTATTAACACATTGCATACCGCATAGAAATCTCTAAGATATACGCCAGGGAACGCACGTTTTTGGGCAAACTGCACGTTATTTAAATCATCATAATGCACTTTAGGTGTTTTTCAATAATGATAATATTTTTATTTACAAAAACAATTAAACAATTAAAGTTCCTAGTACTTTTTAAACATATGGTACTACGTAAAACATTTTCCTCTATGAAGAGGGACCAAACAAAATTTACATAAGTATCTAGATTCGCTCCTTTTTCCATGGGCGTGAAAAACGAGAACACTCGTGAGCGGTCCTTAACCGATAGCACGCGAAACACGAGAAAACTCCTGAGGGGTATGAAATGTGTTAAAATGCCTCCAATTTTGTTCTTCTTTCTCATGATTGCTGTTGCCCTGGAAGTAAGACCCTGGGCTCCAGGTGGAGTGGGTGCGGATTACTCTGGGTCAAACAGACCTTGCTTTCTTGTAACCTGGAGCAAATGCATGCTGGGTTGCTTCTCAGTGTGGAGCTGAGGTGGGTTGCTCTGGGTCGCACATTCTGTGCTCTCCTGTGGCCCGGACTGAGGTGCGCATTGGGTTACTCCGGATGGCCCCAGCAGGACTGTCCTAGTGGCCTGGGTGGAGCGGGTTCAGGTTGCTATGGGTCACACAGTCAGAGCTCCCCTGTGTCCCTGAGTGAGATGTGCACTGTATTGCTCTGGGTTGCCCCTCCTGGGCTGGGGTGAAACAGGCATGCGTTGCTCTGGGTCACTCCAGGAGGGCTGTCCATGGGGCCAGAGTGGAGTGGGCACTGGTTGCTCTGGGACACAAAGTCCACGCTCTCCTACAGCCCAGAATGGGGCATGCTCTGGGTTGCCCTAGAACATGTCCTATTGCTTGGTATGGAGTGGGTGATGGGTGGCTCCAGGTCAGGCTAGCAGCATGATTCTGGGGCCTGGGGTGGGACAAAGAGTTCTCCCTGGCTTGCACTCACTGTGGGGTTTTATAGCCAGATCCTAGGACACTGGGTCCCAGCGAGCTGGTGAGGAGGCTTGGTACAGGAGCTCACTCTGGCAGCATGCACTCCCTGCAGATGTCTGGGAGCCTACTGGAAGGTACTGTGCCACTCACTGCTGGGCCATGGTGGTGGTTCCTGGTGAGTTATGGCTGGCAAGCAGCATCCTCTGCCCTTCCTTATTGAAAACTAGAGGCCCGATGCACGAAGATTCGTAAAAGAATAGGCCTACCTTCCTATGGCTGCCGACACCGCCTTCGCTTTGGCCCAGAGCCGCCTTTCTGCCTTTGTGTGCTGCCCAGAGGCCCAGAGTGTCCAGGGCTGGGCAGGGCGGAACACCTGCATCGTCACCATGGCGATGACACAAGCATCTCAGCCCGGCCGCTGCCATTTTTGTCGTGTCAATTTGCATATTCCCTCCTTATTGACTGTGGGTGCCACCATCTTTGTTGCAAAGTGATGACCAATTTGCATATTCTGTCTTTATTAGATAGGATTGTCTTCTCAACTGTGTCTAATTTGTTAATTCAGGGTGGCTGTTCTCCAATTTAGTTGCTTTTCTGTCCTGGCCCTAGGAGGAGGTAGATGACACTGCTGCCTATTCGACCGCCATTTTCTATTTTGTCCAGTTGTATTTCTATACAATAACAATGAGCAAACTGAAAGGAAATTATGAAAGTAATTCATTTATGAGAGCCTCCTTTTTAAAAATCTTTATTCTTGAAAGTATTACATATATCCCCTTTTTTCCCTTTGACCTTTCCAAGCCCTCCTCCCACCCCAGGGCTTCACCCACCTATTTTTCTGTGTCCATGGGTTATGAAAGCCTCAATAATAGCAAAATATTTAAGAATAAATGAATTATGGATTTATAATGCTTTACTTTAAAAGCTAGAAAACATTCCTGAAAGAAATTATAGATTGATGTAAATAATAATATATCCCATGCACATAGATTACATGAGTTCATATTGTAAAGATGGTAATATTCCCCAAAGGGAGCTATTCCATGCAATTCAAAATTCCAAAAGTTATTTTTAAACAAATAGAAAAGCCAATCTGAAATTCATATGAAATTGTAGGGCTCTATTGATAGATATAGATATACTAGTGTCCCGGTGCACGGATCCATGCACATTGAAAGGAAATTAATTAGAAGAAATATTTTAATTTTGCTATTTACCCTTTCTGTATAATAGAAGTGTCAATTAAATTCATGATCAACAATGACAAAGAGAAATACGTGAGTGCGATTGGTGCCCGTGAGAGCTTTATATGTATTTCTCATGCACGAGTCAACTTAGCCTTTTATAGATATAGAATAAACTTGCTTAATTAGAACTGCTATCTGATTTTGCTAAACTTTTTCCAGCCCAGTGAAGCACCCCAACTTCTCTTTCAGGTAATTGTCAGCAACACCGCAGTAAATATCAACATGAAACACATTATTATTGTAGATCACGCAGGGAGAACAAAGGGTAAAATATTTAACTGTAGCAGTGTTTGACTCTATTCTGTACAGTGAGAAAACCTGAAGTCATTTTGAAGTTCCACCATTTCTTACTTCTTTTCAGTTGGGTCAAGTTTCTAAAGTTTCTAAATCTCTGTTTTCTGGCTAATGAAAAGAAAATAGGATTCTACCTAGTCTACTATCTACTTACTCCAGGACTTCTGTGAGGATCAAATGAGATGAGGTAGGGGAAAACACTTCACAAACATTTGGTTAAAATGTAAAATGTTTGCACCTGGCTATAAAGCAAGTCATGTTCCTGTACTGAAGAAACTCCAAGGAGGCTAGTCACTAGGGAGAAGAAAGTGTTACTCGGCACACACAGCGACTGTTTCTGGGCTGGGCTGGGCTGGGCTGTGGGCCGCATTTTTCACCATGGGGTCTTGGCAGCATTGACTCTGAATTGGTGGGGTATTGCTCCAGTGTTGTAGCAGGGCCTGTGTCCCACTTGGCAGAAGCCGAGTGTTGGTTTGTGGGCACCAGATCTGCTGTGCCATTTCTTTTCAAATGGACAGAGCACATCATGGCAGTTTCTGTGTTGAGTGTCTGCCCCCTGGTGGTCAGTTCACATCATAGCAAACAGTCAGACAGTTGGACAGATACTTAGCATTTTAGCCTTTTATATATATAGATAGCCAAAATTATATTGACAAAGAAGGACAAAGCTGTGGGACTCACACATCTCAACTTCAAAACTTATTAAAAAATTATAGCAATCAATAGTGTGTACTGGCATAAAGATTGGCTTATAGATCAATGGAATAAAATTGAAAGTCCAAAAACAAAACAAAACAAAAATAACACATACATCTATTGCCAGTTGATTTTCAACTAGGTTGCCAAGATCATTCAATGGAGATAGTATAGTCTCTTTAACAAGTGGTACTTGGACAAATAGATATTCACAAACAGAGGAAAACAGTTGGATCCTTACCTCACACCATATAAAAGTTAAATTCAATATGGATCAAATATCTACATATAAGAGCTAAAACTATAAAACACTTGAAGAAAACTTAGGAGTAAATCCTCATGACCTTGGATTTAACAATGGTTTCTTAGATTTGTTACCAAAAACACATACATATGCACACAAAGAAAAATAAATTATAGTTTATAAAAATTAAAAAACTTTTGTGCATCAAGGACACTATTAATTAAATGAAAAGACAACTTACAGAATGAAAGAATCTATGTGCAGATTACATATTTGATAAGGGTCTATTGTCAAGAATATAAAGAACTATTATAAGTCAATAACAGAAAGACAACCCAATTAAAAACTGGCAAAGGTCTTGAATAGACATTTATCCAAAGAAGATATACAAATGGCCAAAAAACAAATGAAAATTTTCTCAACATCACTTGTCATTAGATAAATTTAAATTAAAATCATAATGAGATATCATTTTTCATCCATCCAATAAGATAGTTAAAATAAAAGAAAAGGAAAATATCTTACATTGCTGAGAATGTGGAAAAGTTGGAACTCTTATACATTTCTGGTGGGAATATAAAATAGTATAGCCATGTTGGAAAGCAGGTTGGCAGTTCTTTTGTAAGTTAATCTATAGGCTTGTCATATGACCGACCAATTCTATTTTTAGTTATATACCCAAAATACATGAAAACAGGTATTCAATAGAAATCTTATAAGGATGTTAATAGTAGCACTACTTACAATAGCCAAAAGATAGAATCAACCTAGATGTCTATCAACTAATGAATAAACAGTATATGGTGTAACCATATAGTAGAATATTATTTAGTCATAAAAATGAATGAAGTACTGATACGAGCTACAACATGGATAAAACTTGAAAATATTATGGCAAGTAAAAGAAGCCAGACACAAAAGTCAATTATATTTTATAATTTAACTTATATAAAATATTTAGTATAGGCAAATCCATAAGACAGTATACAAGTTAATGATTGTCAGGTGCTGGAGGTGGGGGAAATGAGGATTAACCATTGAATAGGTGTAGGTTTCCTCTGAGAGTGAAGAAACATTTTTTTAAATAAGAAAATGGTGAAGTTTACACAACATAATGAATGTATTAAATGCCACTGAATTTTACTTTCTAAAATCATGAATTTTATATTATGTGATTTTTATAATAAAGAAAACTACTTCATATACAGAGAAATACATCTCAAAATGAAATGCTTTATAGGTGTTCTTCCTACATATGATCTCACTATATGCTTTCAAGTCCCTATAGTATTCAACACCTGACAAGCAATTGACCAATATCGACTAATTCACTTAAATTATATTTTTTCTTCCCATCCTGTTATATTCAAACATACACTGCTCACATACAATATTCTTTTCAAAGTAGAATTAATTAAGCTTTACTACACCTTGTGGCAACTTGTGAACATCAGTTTTCATCTTGAAAATACGTTTAACATGAACATGTTCAGTAATTATTTTCACTTTGCTGCGAGATGAAATTTATGTTACGTAGGAAAGACAGCCTAAAGCCACTCATAAGGGTTCTCTCTTTCTTGACATATGGAAGTAGAGTATGTGCTTATAACGATAGTCAAACCCAGATACATATTCTAATTATTTCATGTGTAGATATATAATTTGGCTTGATAATTGTTAATAATTCACAAAACAAAGATGTTTAAATGGGCAAATAATGACCACAGTTTTGTTGTCGGATAGTGTTTTAAAGAATTATCATTTAACTGGTTGTGTGATAATTAGAATCAGTTCTTTAACTTATACTCTGAATCCATCCTTCTACAATAATCACAATGGGAAGGCCAGTCACTACTCTCAGGTGGTGTCGTAATGAAATGAAAAGCTGTAGTCATTCCAAGTCCAAGGAGAGTTTGGTTTAATTATGTTCAGCTCACTGTGTAATTATTTAGTCTCTATAATACCATTCCAAACCCCTATACAGAGTGCTAATCATTAACAAAATTTACAAAGATAAATAAAACACATTTTGATAATAAGGAGTTTGCAGATTCCACTAGAAACCTGTTTTCCTTATAAATATGCACATTTGTTAAGTATTTCATATATTTTTATAAAATGTTTATTACTTCAGTTTAGATATTTCAGATTTACTTACCTCCCTCACGCTTTTATCCTTTTAAAATTTGGACTCTACTTCTGGCACAATTTCCAATTTTTTGCTTAGGTCTAGCATTAACATGAGGAATATTTCCCATAACATTCACGTCCCCCAAGCCCTTCTCAAACCATCTGGATATCCCCTGGGCCAGAAAGACATCCCTCCCAGGTCCTACCTTAGAAGAGAAAGGGGTTGGAACATTACATCTAGTCAGTATAGATTCTACACTTGATCTTAGCCAAAAGGCCGAGAAGCGATAGTCAGTATAGATTCTAAATATCTTCTGAGATATCACTAACTTCTTCTTTCTACCACCATGTTACATAAGATTAAGCACTGCTTTCTTCAAATTATTGCATTGACATCTTCCTTATAGAACACCATCCTGCAATTCATCCACCCTAATACCAGCCAAACGCTCTTTATTATGACAAATTTGATAACACCACTCTCCTGACAAAATGACTTTAATGGCTCCCAAATCCTTCATAAATTCCAAGTCATTTAGCATGGTATAGTTTCTTCAAAATATTTACCTACCTATATTCTAGGAATCACTTCATCCTCTGTTTTCCATTGTCTAAGCAGCCATGTGATGCAGATAGCAGGCTGCTGAACATTTTTTAAAAAATATATTTTATTGATTTTTTATAGAGAGGAAGTGAGAGGAATAGAGAGTTAGAAACATCGATGAGAAAGAAACATCAATCAGCTGCTGCCTGCACACCTCCTACTGGGGATGTGCCCGCAACCCAGGTACATGCCCTTGACCGGAATCGAACCTGGGACCCTTCAGTCTGCAGGCCGACGCTCTATCCACTGAGCCAAACCAGTTAGGGCTGCTGAACATTTTTTTAAACATAATTTTGTTCTCTTCCATTTAGAAAAATAGGAAATAGGAATTTAGGTTCCTTCTGCCTAGGTTATTCTTCCAATCTTGTCTGCCTGACAAATATTTACTCAAACTTCAGTATACTTCAGTTTCAATTTCTTGAGAAGTTTTTGGTACTCTTTAAAGGAAAAAAAATACTTTTCCTCACTTCTATTCCACATCACTTTATAAATATGTTTTGTCAATGTACTATCATAATTAAGTCCACATCTGTCTCACCAAGTAGACATGCTTCTCCTCCTATATCTTTGATCTTTTCTTTTCTGTCTCTTTTTATAGTCTTCAGGGTCTGATGTCTGTTCCTTTGCATTTTTCATGAATATGTGCCTTTAAGATGTGATGTTTTTGAAGGAAATGATCATTATTCCATTTTCTGATGATACCTATTAAGAAAATGTTAATTACATTGTGTGTCTACTATTTAACAGGCCCTGAAACAATTGCTATATGCATGAATTACTTTACTTTCTTAGAAGATTCTTATTTTCTTTCAACCCTACAAGGTTGTTTTAGTTATACCCATTTTACATATAAACCATACTGACAGTATTCAGAGAGCATACCTAACTTCTTTGAGACCATACAGCTAATAAATGGTGGTTCTTGATTTTCTGGATCTGTGTCCTATCTTTGTCACCTATTGGTTGTGTGACACGAACACACTGTATGTGTTCTCTTTCTCAGTTTTCCCATCTATAAAATAGGCCAATACTAGTGAACGCCACATACATTGTAGTAAGTGTTCAAGGAATCAGCAGTTATAGAAAGTATCTAGAAAGATAATTTAGTGTGGAGTAAGGACATTAAGTGCAAAAGCATCCATAGAAAAGGTGTAAATAAATTTACTTGACTGTGTTCCAATAAAACTTTGTTTTTAGACAGCGAAATTTGAATTTCACGTAGTTTTTATGTCAGAAAAATTATTCAAAAGTTATTCAATTTTCTTTAACTGTCTAAAATAGTTAAAGAAAACTGTTCCTCAGCACGTGAGCTATACAAAAGCAGGGGTTGGGCCAGGTTTATCTTATGACCTTACTTTGCTGACTCCTGATATAAACAAAGTAGCTCCTTCCACAGATTTTTATTTTTAGTTCTCCTCCCATATGTTGCTGTCAGTTGCTATTAAAAAATTCTTCTAAACTTTTAAAAAAAAGTTATCAATAATTAAATTCTTCTCTTTGTATTTTAGCTGAGGCTCCTCTCCCCTGAGGCAGGGATAGCTAAGGTCTGTTTTTGAAATACCGGTGAAAGGAAGGAAGGGGCTACGATCGTATAAGTAATAGGGTGGTAAGTATACACATATGCTTATATCAGAACTGCAAAATATGTTCTTATCGCATGTGAGTCAGTGAAGAAATCTGCTAAGTGACAGTGCTGCACTGGGGGAAATGATTTCTGAAGGAGCCGAACAAAGTAGGCTTGTAGACACTACTTTCTCTTTCTCTTCAAGCCGACCTGGTCCTTCACGCTGTAGATGAGCATGAAATATCAAATGTTATTTGAAACTTAAGATTTTGGAGATCTGCCTTTAGTTACTCCTAGCACAAATTACTCCCTTTGGAAAATCACGCATGTGAGAGGTAGAGCGTTCAAGGGCCCTTCTGACCTAGTGTGTTTCCTTTGGAGATGTCCTGACAAGAGAAGAACAAATGTAGAAAGTAAATGTCTGACAAAAGCAGAAACCAGACAGGCTCGGTTTTTCGTCTCACGCCCTGTCTCGCAGTTCAGTTCCTTGGAAATCCATGAGAACCTTTGATCCAAGGGAGATCTCCCCAAGACCGAGAGGCACGAACTCTGGTCCACAAGGACCAGTACTCAATAAAAGATTACATAAGATGATGCTTTTTATTCTCTTACTGTTTCTTTTATCTCCTAAGTATCAAAGTAGATTTTTTGGGGGCGAGGGGATTGACAATCATTTAATAATAACAGTAATCTGGTTCATTGTGATATATGATACTACTTTACCTAGGATTTAATTCAGTTTGATGTGGGTTAAAATACCTTGGAGATTTCAAAAGAATGAAGAATTCAGTAATTGCAAATGTTAAACATGATATAGTTTTTTTTCCTTATTGAGAAAAGTTTTGTGAATGAGCCAGTAAGCAAGATTAAATCTGTAAGATATTTTTATTTTATTGTTTCTTTTGTGGTTCCATAGAATAGTTTATCACCCACTACAACGTTCCTACAAAAAGCATTGCTGAAGTTTTTGCCCATCCTGGTTTGCCCACTCTGCTTTCTAGCTACTCCATTTCATGTCACTCGCTGAAAGGGTCAGGCCAGCCTCTGGGTTTTTGGGAAGTCAGATATAATTTAAATCCCAAAAGAAAAAAATTAAATAAAATTATGTAGAGATTATGACAGTTTAACAAGTATTAATCCTTGCAATTATGTATATACTAGAGGCCCAGTGTACAAATTTGTGCACGGGTGAGGTCTGGCTGGCCAGCCCTGGTCAGGACCAATCAGACCAGCTGGTGGGCAGAGGACATGGGAGGTTGGCTGACTGGCCCCGCCCCCAATAAAGGAAAGGGGGCCAATCGGGGGTGGGGCCAGCCAGGGGGAGGGGTCGTGGTGGTTGGCTGGCCCCACCCCTGATTGGGGTGGGGTCTATCAGGGGCAGGGCTGGCCAGGGGGAGGGGCCATGGGTGGTTGGCTAGCTGGCCCACCCCTGGTCAAACTCCTGGTCAAACTCTGGGTAGAAGGGACAATTTACATATTAGCATTTTATTAGATAGGATAATTCTCTTAAGTGAATTGAAACAATAAAAAGATAGTGATAGGAATCAAATCAATCACAAAATCTTTAGTGTGTTAATTCTAAGACAAGTGCATAAAATTAGGAAATCCTTTTGCATGTCAGACTTTCTTGCCTATCTCTGTATCCTTTTCCCTATTGTAGAAGTAGAAATATATGTTTAAAAATTCATAGAACAGTGTATTTTTGTATGTGCCTCACACTCCTCCACTGATCATGTTACTTGGTCCTCTTTTGAAGTAAGATGACTCTTTAGCAAAACATTATGTACTCATTTCTTAGATTGCGAGGAGTTGGCTAGATTTAAACTAAACAAAAACAATAAGCCACTGTGATTGCTGTCTACCCTTCTGAAAGCTTTGCCTGATGGTAGTACAATTGGAAAGACCAGAAGAAAGTTAATTCTTGAATACCACAGGTTTTCTGTGACTAATCTATATATATAAAGAGGTAATATGCAAATTAGCCGGGATGATGACCAGCTCAGGAAGAGTTTGCACACACAGATTGGTGGGAGGGGACTGCTTGCACTGTGAGGCAAGCCATGGATGGTGCAGCCCTGGAGCGGAGAGGAAGGGGGGCATGCCCAAGCCGCTGCCAGCACCCAGCCCCAGCAGGCCCAGGAGTGGGAGCAGAGAGGCAGGCGGGTGTGCCCAAGCTGCTGCCGCTGCCCGGCCCCAGCAGGCCCGCCTCTGCACATGAGCTGCAGAGGAATCACCTTTTCTGACCGCTCATTGGCTAAGCGCCTGGTATGCACTCCCAGTGTTATTGGTAACTTGGGTAATAAGAATCCAAGAAGGTGATCTAGGGTTTTTCCACCTCACTCCTGGAGGAAAAAATGAAGGTCCGCTGCTGGAGGGGCTAAGAAATGTCATATCCTGAACTAGCCAGTTTGGCTCAGTGGATAGAGCCTCGGCCTGCAGACCACAGGGTCCAGGTTAAATTCTGGTCAAGGGCATGTACCTAGGTTGCAGGCTCCTCCCTGGATGGGGCCCAGGTCAGGGCTTATGCAGGAGGCAACGAATCGAAGTGTTCCTCTCACATTGATGTTTCTCTCTGTCTTTCCCTCTCTTTTCCATGCTCTCTAAAAATTAATGGAAATATATACTCAGGTGAGGATAAAAAAAAGAAAGACATGTCATATCCTATGAAAGAGACATGTTGAAAATTCCTAAAGAAAGTTGTCATTTTTTCGTGGTAAAGGGACTGAAGTCCGTGTTGATGAAAACACCTTGGTGGCAGGCAGTGGCAGCAGCAGTGGGGTGATGGGGGTGGCGCCTTCCCCTGCAAGGGAGGTCCTGCTGCGGCTAAGCCATCAGTAGGACATCCCTGAGGGCTCCTGGACTGTGAGATGGGGCAGGTTGGGCTGAGGGACACCCCCCCAGTGAACGAATTTCATGCACTGGGCCTTAATGTATTATAAAGGAGGAATCATAAAGTACATATAGTATGTTCTATTATTACTAGAGAGGAGCCTGCTTTTATCCTCCACAAAAGCTGGTACCCCCCCCCCATCATTTTATAAATATTAATTAATCAACATATTTTTTTAAATATATTTTATTGATTTTTTACAGAGAGGAAGGGAGAGAGATAGAGAGTTAGAAACATCGATGAGAGAGAAACATCAATCAGCTGCCTCCTGCACATCTCCCACTGGGGATATGCCCGCAACCCAGGTACATGCCCTTGACCGGAATCGAACCTGGGACCTTTCAGTCCGAAGGCCGACGCTCTATCCACTGAGCCAAACTGGTTTTGGCTAATTAATCAACATATTTATTATGTACACTATGATAGTACCAAGACAAGGTCTTCAGATAATGATTTTAAAGAACTTGCAGTCCAATTGAGAAAACATAATTTATTTTTTATTTTTTTCCTTTTTTTAAATCTTTATTGTTCAGATTATTACTGTTGTTCCTCTTTTTCCCCCCCATAGCTCCCCTCCACCGGGTTCCCAACCCACCTTCTGCCCTTACCCCCCCTCACCACTGTCCTCATCCATAGGTGTATGATTTTGTCCAGTCTCTTCCCGCATGCCCACACCCCTTTCCCCCCAAGAATTGTCAGTCCACTCCCTTTCTATGCCCCTGATTCTATTATATTCACCAGTTTATTCTGTTCATCACATTTTTTATTCACTTGATTTTTAGATTCACTTGTTGATACATATGTATTTGTTGCTCATAATTTTTATCTTTACCTTTTTCTTGTTCTTCTCTTCTTAAAGGATACCTTTCAGCATTTCATATAATACTGGTTTGGTGGTGATGAACTCCTTTAGCTTTTTCTTATCTGTGAAGCTTTTTATCTGACCTTCAATTCTGAATGATAGATTTGCTGGGTAGGCTAATCTTGATTGTAGGTTCTTGCTATTCATCACTTTGAATATTTCTTGCCACTCCCTTCTGGACTGCATAGTTTCTGTTGAGAAATCAGCTGACAATCATATGGGTACTCCCTTGTAGGTAACTAGCTGTTTTTCTCTTGCTGCTTTTAAGATTCTCTCTTTGTCTTTTGCTCTTGACATTTTGATTATGATATGTCTTGGTGTGGTCCTCTTTGGATTCCTGTTGTTTGGGTTCTCTTTGCTTCCTGGACTTGTAAATCTATTTCTTTCACCAGGTAGGGGAAGTTTTCTGTCATTATTTCTCCAAATAGGTTTTCAATATCTTGCTGTCTCTCTTCTTCTGACACCCCCTTAACTCAGATGTTGGTATGCTTGAAGTTGTCCCAGAGGCTCCTTACACTATCTTTATATTTTTGGATTCTTTTTTCTTTTTGCTTTTCTGGTTGGGTGATTTTTACTTCTTCGTACTTCAAATCTTTGACTTGATACTTACAATCCTCTAGTCTGCTGTTGGATCTCTGTATAATATTCTTTATTCTTTATTAGTCACTGTATGCTTAATTTCTAGTTGGTCCTTTTTCATATCTTCGAGGGTCTCACTAGACTTATTGAGGTTTCTAAAAAATTATTGAAAAACCTTAAAACCGTGGTTTTGAACTCTATATCCAGTAGTTTGCTGTCCTCCATTTCTGTCATTTGTGACCTGTTTCTTTGTCTCCGCATTTTGGCTGCTTTCCTGTATTGATAGAGTGGTTTTCTGTGCGAGGTGTCCTATAGGGCCCAGTGGCTCAGCCTCTCCAATTATCTGAGGTGGACACTCTTGGTGCATCCCTTTGTGCACAGTTTTGTTGTAGTTAAGCCTTGATTGTAGTTGGTATCACTGGGAGGAATTGACCTCCAGGCCAATTGGCTGTGAGAATCAGCTGTGTCTGCAGTGGGAGAACTTCTGTGCTGGAGACAATCTTATGGGGCAAGACTTGTTTCAGTGGTGCTCACTGAGTCTGCCCCCTGAGTGTGTCGATATGGATTTGAGGATGGTCCCACTCTGGCCACGGGGTACACTGGCACTTGGATCTCTAAGGAGGTGCTAATTTAGCCTCTGCCTGAGGCTACCTAGCAGGAGGTATGAAGAGATCTGCAGATTCCTCTTCTTTGTTTGGGATTTGGAGGTGTCCAGATGAGGCCCAGCTGTGAAACAATGCAGTCTGTTGTGGGGCCTTGGGCCTTCTTTTGGATGATCTGGGTCTCTCTGACCCAGCTGCAGTTTGTTAGGTAATTTTAGATTGCAGAGGGCCAGGTCATTCATATGCAAAAGCCTCTGAGCACAGCTTGGGTGGGGCAGGGTCTCAGGGAATCAACAGGGCGGAGCAAACAGCTATGGCTGATCCTCAGCCCTGCCCTTAGAGGTCCCTGGTCTCAGTGGCCCATGGTAATCGCTGCAAGCACCTCCTAGAGAAAGTTGCCCTCAAGTTCCGCCCACTGCCAGGCAGTCCATTTTCTCCCTTTATGAGTCTGGGTCCCCAGAGACTTGCCCAGAACTGGAGTCAGGGCCGTCGGGAGCTTGAAACTCCCTCCCAATTGAAAAAGACAACCGTGTTCTCAGTTGCAGCCCTTTCCACACTCGCCTCCGTACCTCTGCACTTTACTTCCACACCTCCTCTGAGTTTCAGTGTGCTTTTCTCTTTCCTTCTAGTTGTAAAATTTCCATTCAGCCAGCCTTCCTGTGGTTCTGGATGATGTTCGTTTTGTCTTTTAGTTGTATTTTTGAGGTGGTTGTGTGAGGCAGCAATTTCAGGTATTTACCTATGCCGCCATCTTGGTTTCTTAACATAATTTATTTTTATTTTTATTTTTATTTTTTTTCAATTTATTGCTTAAAGTATTACAAAGGGTATTACATATGTGTCCATTTTATCCCCCCGCCCTAGACAGTCCCCTAGCCTCCCCTATCCCCCAATGTCAACATAATTTATTTTTAAAAGACACCTTTTGTACAGTAGAATTCAAAAAAAATTATATAGATACTAAAGACCTGGTGCACAAATCATGTACCACTGGGGTCCCTCAGCCTGGCCTGCAGGATCGGGCTGAAACCAGCTCTCCAACATCCCCCGAGGGGTCCCGGATTGCGAGAGGGTACAGGCCAGGCCCAGGGACCCCACCAGTGCACAATTGGGGCCAGAGAGGGATGTGGGAGGTTGGCCAGCCGTGGAGGGACTGCGGGAGAGCTCCAGGTCGTGTCCAGCCTGTCTCGCTCAGTCCCAATCGGCATGACCCCAGCAGCAAGCTAACCTACTGGTCAGAACGTCTGCCTCCTGGTGGTCAGTGCATGTCATAGTGACTGGTCGACCAGTCAACTGTCTGCCCCCTCGTGGTCAGTGCACATCATAGCGAGCAGTTGAGCATCCTTAGCATATCATTAGCATATTACACTTTGATTGGTTGAACGGCTGACTGGATGACCGGACACTTTGCATATTAATCTTTTATTATATAGGATACCAGCCTCTTCTCCCTTAAAATGCTGGAACATAATTTCCCATCCCTTCAGTGTAAACTACTTTGGGTGACTTTCTTTCACAGAGTAAAGTTGTGAAAGGAAGAGAAAATGAACTTCACAGTGGAAAAACATGATATACCTTTGTCATGTGGTAAAAGTAAACGTTGTCATTGTCAAGTTATATACTCTTGATATGTGTTGAGGATATTGCCTCACCTTTGTCATCTTCCACCCAACTATGTATACCCCCAATCTGATTGTGAGAAAACAGACAAATCCCAATAGAGTGACACTCTGTAAAATATATGATCAGTATTTCTCAAAACTGTCAAAGTCATGAAAAACAAGGAAATTCTGATAAACTGTTTCAGCCAATCTAAATCCAAAAGGACATGACAGCAAATGTCATGTGGTACACTGGCCCAGAAAAAGGATGTTAGGTAAAAACTAATGAAATCTGAAGCATGGACTTTAGTTAATGATAATGTGTTACTGTTGGTTCATTAATTGTAACTAATGTACCATACTAATATTAGGAAAAACTTGGTGAAGGATATATAGGAACTCCCTGTACTATCTTCGTCAATTTCTGGGAAATCTAATCTTTTCTAAAATAAAACTTTTATCAAAACTTTTTAAGTCATCGTTAAAAAAAATCTGACAGAAATAAAAGAGATCATATATTTAGTAAATATTTTGGGGGGAAATGTGGGGAGCCTAAGAAACTCAGAATCAGTGGCTATAGTTTTAACTTTAGGAAACTTAAAAAAAAATCTGCATGTGAAGTTTTAGTTTTGTATCATCTGTCATAAAAGGAATACAGAAACAAAAAGTAAAGCCACAGGGGTGTATCATGTAACAAATACATTTATCTGCATGTTTATTTTGGCACAATTAAAGAGAATATAAGTATTCTTATTAGTATCATGACATCTTCGTTTTAGGTCCCTTCCAAAAAGACGTATGGGGGAAAAATTGTGTTTTAAACAATCATGTTCTCCTGTTTGCATACCATACCTTGCTACACGTAGGTAATCATTCACATTGGATAAACAGGTACAAACACATATATTGCTGGTTGTCATCATAATAAATCTCGGGTTTTAAGTGGGCTGCAGTATTTACAATATACATAAATTTCTTACAACTTCTTTAGAAACAGTAATATATACATATATGTGTTAGTTTAAGCCACACGTATAGTTTAGGTGCAATGAGTTGTGCTAGTCAGAAAGTCTGATTCCAGAGGTTGTCAGCCAGCATCATTTAATAGTAAGACCACATACCAACAGTAGATGCTACCCATAGTTACTGTCTATACTCTATACTTTAGCTGTACTTATCTCAGCCAACACTTGTGTCTTAGTAATAAGCAAAATAAATGTTAGAAGAATGCATTTTCATTGGTAAAAATGAATAGCTTGTGAATTAGCTGGTACTTTGCAAATGCGATATAGACTATCACTGGTAATATACTTTATTTTCATAATATATAGATGACCAAAATGTTTCAGAAACACTCCTCATCCTTTCATGAAAAAACTAAAGTAATCTGTAACAGTGCAATACAAATACAGGGTGGGGCAAAAGTAGGTTTCCAGTTGTGAGTATGTGAAACACAGTGTATTCTTGTATTATTTATTAAGATTAAGTATTGTATTACTTTCCATATGGACAACTATAAACCTACTTTACTCCACCTTAAATAATAAAAGCCACATGTGTTTTAACATTTTTTGTAGCCTCATTAACAAAAGAAAAAAAATGAAGCTGAAATTAATTTTGATATATTATATTTATTTATTTTTATTTATTTTTATTTTTTTGATATGTTTATTTAAATCAGTGAATCAAAAACATTAGTTTTTCAACTTGTAATCTATATGAAAACATTAATGAGATATTTTATATTATAGATATTTTGTACAGCTATCCATGAACAAAAAAATGTATATTTTACATTATGAGATATTTTTCATACATAGAAATTCAGTGTGTATTTGAAATTTATACCTCAATTCAGAAGCTATAATTGAATTAGAAAAGCGAACCTGTACTTGGATTTCATGTAATTTGTAGTTGAAAAAGTGTATTCACATACTCAAATGTTTCCAGACATACCTTAAAGTTAGCCAAAAATTGAATAGAATATCAAAGTCATTTTTGTTTAATATTTATTTTTATAAAACTAAGATGGTTATTTGTTTGGAATAACTGATTTAATTTGAAGCAAAATTATACCAATTTTAAAATTATGTACATGTTAAGTAAATTCACTAGCAATTGTGTCAACTCACTATTACTGAGTTTGAATTCTAATGGGTACTACATATATTTGAAAACATCTCTGAATTTATTAATATCAACAAACTTTAAAATGTTATAGTTTTGCAGATCAAAGTTATAACATGCTATTACTTATAATCTGTCTATAGAGTCATGATAGAAAAATGTATACAATTGTTATTGACTTGAATTATTAAAAATTTAAATTTTAATATACTCTCTTACACTGTTTAGTGAGATAACAAACTTTGTCTTCCTTGTATTTTCAAACTCAATTCTTTCATGTGCAGTGGAATATTTCTTTGATAATTGAATATTTGACAAGCATTTCTTTTATTTTGAAAATCTTGAATTAAAATTGTCAGTGAATAGGAGTGTATCATTAGATGACAAAGTAGGAGATCCTGCTTCCATCCCTCCAAAAATATCAACAGACGGTTATCCATGAACAAAAAATCTCTGGGAGAGGCCTAGAGTCCAGTTAAGAAACTTCGGCATCACAGTGGAACACAACTGAGAATAACTGCAAAAAGGAAGCACAGCTTCATCTTCCCCCCATCATCCTGTCCCCCACCCCCAGCAAGCATTGCTCAGCACCAAGAGGGAAGTCCCACTAAAGAGTTCCCCTCACCAGGAAAGGTAAGAGGGCACGTAGCAGGTTTTGCAGCACTTGGGGGCATGCAGGAAGGATCACTTCGGTTTCATCTCACCTAGAAGCCAGCAAAGCTGAGCGATATAGAAATGACTAGGAACGAGGAAGGAAAGCAGGGGTGACCAGTGTCAGCCACACAGCAGGAGGGACACTGGTTGTCAGTGGAAGTTCTGCAGATGACCGCAGGTGCTTTGCGACTGTAGAAACCAAAGACCAACAGAATCTCTGAGAACCCCTGCTGATTTCAGCAGGATTCTGCCCTGCCCCACTGGTATTCTTGTTAGCAGAGGCCTGCTGCCAGACACCCTCCCCGCTCCCTCCCATACACTCCAACCTCTGCCCTTTTGGAGCCTGGAACCCACTCTGGCAGCCAACCCAGACCTCGGTGGGTATGCAAGTATAAGACACCAGCCTAGAGCTCTATGGCTCTAGGGGCTAGAGCTCCATAGGCACCCTTGAGGCTGGGTCCCCAGCTGCCACCCTGCAAGCCCTATGCCCAACAACCTATCACCAGCTTCCACTGCCAAGTGCATGCCAGTAGGGAGCCCTTACAGCAAATGCAGGTCAGCCAGTTGCTTTGGGGCCCAGATTTGGCCCTTTTTCCTGTCATTAGCATACACCACCGAGCTCACCTACAGCTAGTCTTCCAGCTTTGCACCTGCATACCCCTGGCTAAAGTCCTGACTTCACTGCCATTGGTCCATGGTGAGAACCAGCAGCCATAGTAGTTCATGCTGATAGTTCCACTCCCAGAGTTGTCAGGTGGTCCACAATCGGACCTGGCCCCTTCTGCTTGCCCTGGCCTCCACTACTGCATGCGTGCTTGCAACTGGCTTCTGCAGCCAAGTCTCCTGAGCCAAGCTGTTGCAGCCACAGTGGCCTGCCTGATCCCTAGCCACAGGACCTGGAGGTGCTACTGAAGACCAATCATTCCTCTGCGGACCTCTCCCCTGCAGAGCTCATTGAGGACACACAATTGTCCATGCTGGGGATCATAGTACCTGGGCTGATGAGTCACGATGCCCTCACACCTGGCACCCTGCGCCTCTAGACCCAGGGTCACAGCACGCTTCGGCATCCTCCCACCCACAGGCGAAGGTCACTCCTTGACAAAGTCAGTCCATAAAGTATGCAATAGATAATTACATCTTCAAAAGTGCAGCCACCTATTCAAGGCTACAGGAAGCAATGAATTGGGGAAACATGACTCCACCAAAGGAATATAGTAAACTTCTAGTAACTTATCACAGGGAAATGGAGATGGAGAAGATGCCCAACAGAGAATTCAAAATAATTGTTCTGAGTAGGCTCAGAATGCTCCAACAGAATACAGATAAACAATTAAATAAAATCAAGAAAACAATACAAGGACAAAATGAGAAGTTCAAAAAGTGAGATAGAAAACATTAAAAACTACCATAGAGAAATATGTTAAATAATGGAAAAAAATAGGACACACGAGGAGGTAAATGTAGTTTAAAGGTTCAAAATTTCCAGTGGAGTTGAGGAAGATAGAAGCAGAATGATTTGGATTAACCCATAGTGAGGCAAGGATGCATATTGTAATCTTTAGTATAATAATTAAAGTATGGTTAAAATACATAACTTACAAGTGGAGGTAGATTTAAAAAGAAAATGTTAGTATTTGTATGGTTTAAAATCTTCAAAACAGGAAAAAACATGTGAGACAAATAGTAAATGATTAGTAAAATGATAGCTCAAAAAACAAACAAATTATTATATAAACTTTTTGAAAAATGTACCAAGTAAAAGGTTAAGATCATAAAATCAGATAAAAATTGCCCCCATTTCATTTCGTTTTTAAGACACTTCTATAAGAGTACTCAGAATGATTTAAAGCAACATGCATGCAAATATTAAAAGAAACTGACACAGTTGTCTCATACAATGTTGATTTTAAGTAAAGGATCTTTAATGCAGATAAAGAGGAACACTTAACAATAATAATAATAATAATAATAATAATAATAATAATACTCAAATACGAAAAAGTCATAAATTCTCTTGCTGTCTCTCCAGAGGTCAGTCTGTTCTAAGAATTCTTATGCCAGAAGTTACATATGTTGTTCTGATCACAGTCTTTTCAGCCTATGACCCTGTCACTAGGAATGCATATTGGTAACCAGTACAAACACCTAAGAACTGAGGCTCATGAAATCTAATTGATTAGTTACTTTATCCATGAAACTGGTTTCACTCTAGGAAATATGACTGGTAAACACAGTAGTTACATCCCATATGACAATGTTATGCTGATTGTTTTATTGTATCCATGACAACAGCAAATACACTTGTCTTTGATTGCCTATTATCTTTATACTAGAGGCCCGATGCACGAAATTCATGCAAGCGTAGGCCTTCCTTCCCCTGGCTGCCAGCACTGGCTTTCCTCTGGCACCCAGAACCCAAGCTTCCCTCTGGCAAGTGGGATGCGGGCTTTCCTCCAGCTGCCAACAGGCACCTGGGACCTGGGCTTCCCTCACAGCCCTGGCTTAATTCAGAAGGTCTTCCGGAAGGATGTCCTGTCTAATTAGCATATTACACTTTTGTTATTATAGATGACCCATTCTGGAAATGTTTAATAAAAAGGGCTTTATAAATTTTTCAGCTATGCACTTTTAAATATAAATGTTTATACCTTATATTTTGATCTTAAAGGTCAGGAGTTATAGTTGTAATGCTATTAAAAGTATATGCTTCTATTTAGTTTGATATAGACTCATTCATTTATTTTTGTTTTTACTTCCCTTGCCTTTGAGATTAAATACATAAAAGCCTCTCTAAGACTAAGGTCTAAACTTAGTACGTATATTTTCTTCTACGTAACTTATTGTTTCGGGTTTTATAATTTAAATCTTTGATCCATTTTCAGTTAATTTTTTTTATATGGTGACAAATAAAAGTCCAGTTTAATTTCTTGCATGTGGCTTTCCAATTTTCCCAGAGGGAAAGGGGAGGTAGTAAAGGGCAAGTGAGGTCAAATTTATGGTAAAAAAGGAGGTTTGTTGCACTCGGGGGGGGGGGGATAGAATCCCTCAGCCCAGCCTATGCCCTCTTGCAGTCTGGGACCCCTCAGAGGATATCCACCTGCTGGCTTAAGCCTGCTCCCCAGGGGATTGGGCCTAAGCTGGCAGTCAGACATCCCTCTGGCAGCCCAGCAGCCCTTGGGGGATGTCCACTTGCCAGCGGGGAGCAAGCCTAAGCTGCAGTCGGACATCCTTAGCGCTGCTGAGGAGGCGGGAGAGGCTCCCACCACCACCACTGTACTGGCAGCCATCAGCCTGACTTGTGGCTGAGCAGAGCTCCCCCTGTGGGAGCACACTGACCACCAGGGGGCAGCTCCTGCATTGAGCGTCTGCCCCCTGGTGATCAGTGTGTGTCATAGTGACCAGTCATTCTCAGCTGTTCTGCTGTTAGGGTCAGTTTGCATATTACCCTTTTATTATATAGGATAGAGGCCTGGTGCATGAGTGGGGGCTGACTGGTTTGCCCTGAAGGGTGTCCCAGATCAGGGTGGGGGTCCTGCTGGGGTGCCTGGCCAGCCTGGGTGAGGGGCTGATGGGTGTTTGCAGGCTGGTCACACCCCCTTCAGGGTCGGGGGTCCCCACTGGGGTTCCTTGCCAGTCTGGGTGAGAGGCTGAGGGCCGTTTTCAGGCTAGCCAAGTCCCCCCACCCGGTGATGGAAGCTCCCAGTCTCTCTTTTTTTTTTTCTTCTTTTTTTTATTCTGGGATTTATTTACCTTCTATAATTGAAACTTTGTAGCCTTGGAAGGAGCTCAGAGCCAGCCAGGGGGGACGGGAGGGAAACCTCCTGCTCACTCCAGCTCTGTGGCCATGGCTGGCTGAAAGCAGGTATCCGGGGTTTATTTACCTTCTATAATTGAAACTTTGTTGCTTTGATTGGAGCTCAGAGCCCACCGCTGCAAGCAGGAAGCGTGGCTTCCTCCATCATGGGGCAACCAAGCCTCCTGCTTGCTCCAGCTCTGTGGCTGCCAGCCGCCATCTTGGTTGGGTTAATTTTCATATAGTTGCTCTGATTGTCTGGTGGGAGTGACTTAAGGTGTAGCGATGGTACGGTCGATTTGCATATTTGTCTTTTATTAGTGTAGATATAACCTCAATAATTTTAATTAAAATACACCTTAGTTAGCAAATATTTTGCTTTTTCAAATCTAAAATTAGATAAAAAATTGATTGAAAATAGCAAATTCTTCGTTCCAGTTACTGGAATTGTAATTGAGAATGGACACTAAAATTAAATAGCTGTCAGGGTTTTCTTGGCTACTGACTAGAAAATTTCAGAGTTATAGTTTATAATTTACCTGAAAACTCCTGCTATTACGTTGAAAAATGCTTGTCTTTGTGAGTGATTCAAGTTGCCAATTAGTCCTACGGCTCTGTTGAGGGAACAAAGATGTTAAAGACTACTCTTTAATCTAGGAGACTTCTCACACTGATTTCATGTGCTGCCAAATTTCACAGATCGACGTTTTATTGTAATCCTACATAGCAAAGCATTCATATTCACAAGAGGTAGATACTTTGACTTGGAAAAAAGATGAGAATATAGGTACAATCTCTCCAATGTAGTGAATATTGATATTTTTGACCCATGGTAAAAATAAGAGACATCCTATATAATAAAGAGGTAATATACAAATTGACCACACAAGATGGCCACCCCCATGTAGACACAAGATGGCCAGCAGGGAAGGGTAGTTGGGAGGGACCAGGCCGGCAGAGGAGGGCAGTTAGGGGTGACCAGGCCTGCAGGGGAGGGCAGTTAGGGGTGACGAGGCCTGCAGGGGAGGGCAGTTCAGGGTGACCAGGCCAGCAGGGGAGGGCAGTTGGGGGTGACCAGGTCAGCAGGGGAGGGAAGTTGGGGGCCACCAGGCTGGCAGGGGAGGGTGGTTTGGGGTGACCCGGCCAGCAAGAGAGGACAGTTAAGGTCAATTGGGACAGCAGGGGAGCAGTTAGGTGTGAATCAGGCTGGCAGGGAAGTGGTTAGGGAGAGATAAGGCTGGCAGCAGAAGCAGTTAGGGGCAATCAGGCAGGCAGGAAGGCGATCGGTTGGGAGCCAGCAGTCCCAGATTGTGAGAGGGATGTTTGACTGCCCAGTGGGATCAGGCCTAAACGGGCAGTTGGACATCCCTTGAGGGGTCCCAGATTAGAGAGGGTGCAGCCTGAGCTGAGGGGGACACACACACACACACACACACACACACACACACACACACCCTGTGCACGAATTTCGTGCACCGAGCCTCTACTAATAGAAAATCTATTTCACCTGCAGCTTTATGCCAAAAATTACACACAAATGAAACAAAACAAAAAATCTCCCACAATTTTGAAAGAATTAATGGAAATAGATGTAAAGGGCACAATATCATCTTTGTTTATTTGTTTTTTAGATAAGTATACAATACTAATTTTGGGGCCATTTGTTAGTATATAATATTTAGAACTGGGATGGTTTTAACTATAATATCAAACAACACTATTTACAAGTGAGGAAATTGAGGGCAGGGGTCAAGTATTTGTGGGAGGTCTTGGACCTATAACTACTCCCTTGAATACATTACAACATAACTATCATATCATAATTCAAATGAGTATTTTTCTCTCTGAATGCCATTTTACAATGAGTCTTTTAAGAAAAACATAAAGATTAGTTAATATTTTGAATTCTTAATATTTTGTATCATGTTTGGTACATTATAAGTGTTAAATAAATATTACTTAATAAAATAGAATATCATTACAAAAGTTCCATAGTTATACTTTAATCACTTAAGAAATAACATATTAATTTTAAAAATAGATGTTTAAATATCAATCACTTATTTTCATAAAATATAAAAATGTGATAGTAAATTAGTCATAAATACAAATTGCAATGCCAGCATCTATTGTCAATAACTAAATACTTGTGTAACACTTACCATTTGCCTGATGATTTATATGATTTAGCTCATTGTAACTTTAGGGTTAATCCTGCCTAAGAGAGAGGTACTATTATATCTTGATTTTACAGGTGAAACTTGAATTTAGAGGAGTTGGAATTTAAATTCAGGGATCTTAAGAACCACATTATAATGCCTTAAGAATTAATCTGAAGTATATTAAATAATGTGCATATAAAGATGTACAATGGGGCATTGAAAACAGAGAACTGTCTGGAGTTCAGGAGAAAGTAAACTTTGAAGACATAAATTTGAGCTCATCAGATATCAAAGGAATGGATGAAAGGTCCCAAAAGGATATAAATTGGGGTTGGGGGATGTATCACTGCAATTCAAATTAAATAATGTAGAGGGTGAGTAGCAGATATGCTCTAAAAAAACAAACAAATAAACAAATGACCAGATCAAGTCTCCTACAGTACAGAGACAGAGACATCATTATGGTAGACTATTCTTTAATAGCTATTTTTAAAATTAACAAATTATCATATATTTTCAGTTTTATTTTTATTGTTAAATAAAGTTTTCTGATTTAAATAATTTAAAATAATAAATATGACATTTATATATTACTTTTTATTATAAATAAGTCATAGAATTTTCAAAATAGAGAAAGCTTATTCACTACATATTTTTTAAAGATCTAAAAATATTTTGAAAACTTTGACCCATCTTCTACAAAATTGTCTCACTTCATATTGATAGGAACAAGGGAGTCTTTACAATTACATTAAATTTATTCATTCAACAAATAATAACCTACTATGTGTTAGGTATTGTTTAAGGTGTTGGAGGACTTACTAGCATATAAAAATGTATTCCTTCCTTCATGTATCTTATGTTCTTGTGGGGAAACATATTGGCATGAATGTAGATAAAACATGAAATTGGAATTTCAGATGTTGAGAAGTTCTCTAAAAAAATAAAATCAGAGAAATGCAATAGGGAATTGTGGTAAATAGGTAAGTGGAAACTGATTTATCTAATACAGTTAGAAAAGGCTTTTTTGACTGATTAACATTTGGGATGGAATGTAGATGATAAGAATCAGTGAGCCATGGAAATCTCTGGGATGCAGTTATGGGCAACAAGAAATGCAAGTACAAAGACCAAACTTGACTTATTGAAAAGGCAGTAAGAAAGACAGAAGTAACTTAGTATGGGTAAACTGTAGTGGTTGAATTTCAAGAGATAGACAAAATAATACAACAATTGTATCATCACATTGGCTCTACAAGGTATTACATCGTTCTATAGATCTTAGTAAGTGATTTACATTGGACTCCATATACTAGGGAAAGTAGGAAGGCTTTAACCGGAAGAGTGATAATGATCTGATATATACTTTAGGAAAAGGAGTGAGGCATTTATTGGAAAATAAACTATAATGAGAAAAATAGTAAAACAGAGAACGCTAGAAAAGAAACGATTGAAGGAGATCTATGAGAGGTGATAAAACATTTGCCTAACAGTGAAACAGATGAAACTGGTGAGAAGTAGCTAAATGATGAAGTTTTTTAGAGGTAAAACCAGCAGGAGTGTTAATGGATAGAATATTGAACTGGAAAGATACACACCGACCAAGAATGACCCTTGGAGTTTTGATCTGATGGAGTAAATGGTGTTGTCATATGCTGAGCTATGGGAGAACGAGGAAAGGAGCTGGCTTGGGAAGGGGAAGAGGCAGGAGTGATCCATGTTTTCAAACCCTTTCTGTTCTTCATCACTCTGGTGTACTTGAATGCAGCCATTGGGACACTGGAGGATCCATTGTTACCTTGTATAGAAGGGATTGAGTAGTAGAGAGGGGCATGGAGATTTAGGAAGGATTTTTAAAAAATCTTTATTGTTAAAAGTATTACATGTGTCCCATGTAATACTTCCCCCCCCGCCCCCCCCCCCCCGACTTCTTCTAGCCTGCATGTCCATGGGTTATGCTTACATGCGTACAAGTTCTTTGGTTGGTCTCTTCCCACCCACTCACCCATCCCCACCTTCCCTCTGAGATGCCACAGTCTGTTCCTGCTTCTATGTCTCTGGATTTATTTTGTTCATCAGATTATTTTGTTCATTAGATTCCACATAAGAGTGAAATCATGTGATACCTTTATTTCTCTGACTGCCTTTCACTTAGCATAATACTCTCCAGGTCTCTCTATACCAGCGGTTCTCAACCTGTGGGTCGCGACCCCTTTGGGGGTGGAACGACCCTTTCACAGGGGTCACCTAAGATTATCGGAAAACACATATATAATTACATATTGTTTTTGTGATTAATCACTATAATTATGTTCAATTTGTAACAATGAAATTGGGGGTCACCACAACATGAGGAACTGTATTAAAAGGTCACGGCATTCGGAAGGTTGAGAACCACTGCTCTATACTGTCAAAAATGGTAAGAGATCCCTCTTTTTTACCACTGCATAGTATTCTATGGTGTGAATGTACAACTTTTTTATCCACTCATCTACCTGGGCTGTTTCCAGATCTTAGCTATTATAAATAGCACTGCTATGAACATAGGGCTGTGTGTATTCTTTCTGATTGGTGTTTCAGCTTTCTTAGAATATATTCAAAGTAGGATCACTGGGTCAAATGAGAGTTACATTTTTAATTTTTTGAGCAAACTCCATACTGTTTTCCACAGTGACTGCACCAGTCTGCATTCCCACCAGTAGGGTAATAGGATTCTCTTTCCTCCCCATCCTTGCCAGCACTTATAATTTGTTGATTTGTTGATGGTAGCCATTCTGACAGGTGTGAGGTGACACCTCATTGTCATTTTAATTTGCATCTTTCTGATGATCAGTGACTTTGAACATTTTTTCATATGCCTCTTGGCTGTCTGTCCACTTTGGAAATGTGTCTATTTAGGTCCTTTGCCCATTTTTAATTGCATTACTTGTCTTCTTTTTGTTAAATTGTATGAGTTTTTTTCTATATTTTTTTAAATTAACCCATTATCATATGTATCATTGGCAAATATGTTCTCCCCTGCAGTAAGCTCCCTTTTGATTTTGTTGATGGTTTCTTTTGCTGTGCAGAAGATTTTTATATTGATGTAGTCTCAATTGTATATTCTGTCCTTAGTTTCCATTGCCTTAGGAGATGTATTGGTAAACATATTACTTAGGAGATGTCTGAGATTTTGCTGCATATGGTTTCTTCTAATTCCAAAACCAGATAGAGACACTACAAAGAAAGAGAATTATAGGCCAATATCCCTGATGAACATAGATGCTAAAATCCTCAACAAAATATTAGCAAGTCGAATCCAGCAATACATTAAAAAGATCATAAACCATGACCCAGTGGGATTTATTCTGGGGATGCAAGGCTGGCACAATATTCACAAATCAATAAATGTGATACATTACTTAACCATATTGCAAGACAAAAATCCCATGATCATATCAATTGATACAGGAAAAGTATTTGACAAAATCCAACACACTTTTTTGATAAAAACTCTCAGTTAAAGTGGGAATAGAGGGATCATTCCTCAACATAATAAAGGGCATATATCGCAAACCTACAGCCAACATCATACTCAATTGACAAAAACTAAACTCATTTCCCCTAAGAACAGGAATAAGACAGAGATGTTTGCTTTCACCACTCTTATTCACTATAGTACTGGAAGTCTTAGCCACAGCGATCAGATTAGAAGAAAACATAAATGGCATCCAAATTGGAAAGAAGGAAATAAAACTATCATTATTCACAGATGACATGATAACGGTGTTTGATTTTCTCCCAAGTGTGGTGAGAATCTGTATGACGATTACTTTGAATTCTTTATCAGGTAAGTTAATTTTCTTCATTTCATTAAGGTTTTGTTTGTTTGTTTGTTTTTTCCTAAGGATTTATCTTATTTTGTTTGGAATATATTCCTCTATTTCTTCATTTTGCTTGAGACAGGGGATCAAGGGACTCCCCTGAGTGGCAGCCACATAAACCAGCTCACTAGGCACATACAAGAGCTTCTCTGAGAGATGCTGGCACTATGGAGCAGGGTTGAAGGAGAGCACAACGTTACTAGCTATCATCCTAGGTCTCAAGGGAGGTTTATAATTAGCCCTTATATTTGTGTTTAATTAGAAGCCTGCCTCGCAGGCTGTAGCTATGATGATAAGGTGATAAGCTTCTTTCACAGAAATACTAAACCCCTGGATCTGTTGCCTTGTGCGGTGTCTTGGGGTGGTAGCTGTTTAGGAACTTTTTCTCCATTGGTTACAGTCCCGTGGGACCCATGAGCGGAAGCTCTGCTGGTCACCAGAGCCAGGTGATGGAGAGGCATCTCCTGGCAGCAGCCGCTCCCATATTGTTTCCCTCTCCTTTGCCTGATGTGAGGGGTGATTTAAATTTTGGGTATCTATTGCTTCTTGAGTTGGTTTTTGGTAAGTCATGCCTTTCAAGGAATTGCAACATTTCAAATAAGTTCTCAAATTGATGGATATAGGGTTTGTTGTGATATCCCTTTTCCTTTTAATCTCTGTGGGTACTGCTGTCACATCCCTATTTTCATTTCAGTATTAGAAATTAGTGTCTTCTTTTTTTATAGTGCTTCAGCCTTTATATACTTTTCAAAGTAAAAAGGTTTTCTCTTGGTCAGTGTGACTATGGGTATATCCATTTTATTCATCTTTTCAAAGAGAAGTCTTTATTTTTAAAAAATAAGCTTTTGTTTTCATTAGTTCTATTTCTTTATGGTTTTAAATTTAATTAACTTCTGCCCTGACCGGTTTGGCTCAGTGGGTAAAGCGTCGGCCTGCGGACTGAAGGGTCCCAGGTTCGATTCCGGTCAAGGGCATGTACCTTGGTTGCGGGCGCATCCCCAGTAGGGGGTGTGCAGGAGGCAGCTGATCAATGTTTCTAACTCTCTATCCCTCTCCCTTCCTCTCTGTAAAAAATCAATAAAATATATAAAAAAAAGAAAAAAATTTATAATTTACTTCTGAATTATTCTTCACTATTTCATTTACTTGTGTTTCCTTTTGGTTTATTGCTCTTCTTTCTCTAGTTTCTATGCAACCAATCTATTCTCTCTCGTTTCCTTATGTAAGCATTGAGTGCTGAAGCCAACAATTTTGAAATGTTTTATTTTCTCTTTTCTGGTTAAAATATTTTAAAATGTTCTTCCCATATTCCTTGTTTATCCAAGTGTCATTTAAAATAATAGTCTGTTTTTCCAAATACTTGTGCTGATTGCTCACATTTACTTCTGTAACTAATTTCTAATTTAAATCTGTTGTGATCTGAAAACATAGTTGTCATAATTTTTATTTGTTTTAATTTGCTAAGATTTATTTTTTTTTCACCTTATGTTGGATAATGATTATATGCTTTGGTAGACAGTATATTTTCTGATATTCTCTGATTCAGTTTTTTGTAACTGCCAATTGGGTTAAATTGGTAATAGTATTCAGGTCACCTGTATCTTTACTGATTTTCTTTATACTGATTCTATAAATTATTGAGAGCATTGAATCCTACAGCTATACTTTGTGTATTTGTATACTTTTTTTTCTTTCAGAGCTATCAGTTTTCATCTAATTTTTTTTTTTTTGGTATCTCTATTGTTCGGTACATACACTTTTATGATTGTCATGTCTGCTTAGAGAATGCATCTGTTTATAAAATGGCCTTTTAAAAAATCTCTAATTACATTTCCTCTTCTGTAATCTATTCCATCTTTTTTTAAAATATATTTTATTGAGTTTTTTACAGAGAGGAAGGGAGAGGAGAGGGACAGAGAGTTAGGAATATTGGTGAGAGAGAAACATTGATGTTCCTCTTGCACACCCCCCAACTGGGGATGTGTTCACAACCAAGGTACATGCCCTTGACTGAAATCAAACCTGGGACCCTACAGTCCGCAGGCCAATGCTCTATCCATTGAGCCAAACCGGTTATGGCATCTATTCCATCTTAACAGTTTATACCTGTTCTCTGTTTGTTATGTTTGTCTGTCTGGCACATCTTACTCATTCTTTACGTTTAATTAAGTTACATCTTTATATTTAAAACTAGTGGCCCAGTGCACGAAATCTGTGCACATTAAAAGGGGATTAATTAGAGGAAATATTTTAATATTGCTATTTGCCCTTTCTCTATAATAGAAGTGTCATAGATGAAAGAAAATTAGTAAAATGTATATGAAAATCTTCCTCCTGTCAAAGTCTGGGGCACACCATGGGACCCAGAGTCGAGTCCTCACCCACCCACATGCACCTTGAAATAGCGTGAGACCCAGACCCGGCGGGCCCCATCCCTATTGGGCTAGATCCAGACCCAGCTGTCCCACCCTTGTCAAGCCCTGCCGGGCGTGGGGTGCAGCCACAGGTCCCCCCTGGCCTAGTGCCAGGTAGGAGGCACAGCCTGAGGTCCCCTATCAAACCCTGCCAGGCAGGGGAGTGTGGCCTGAGGTCCCCCAGCCTGGAGCTGGGGTGGGGGGAATAGCTTGAGGTTCCCTGGCCCAGTGCCAGGGTAGGGGGGGGGGCATGGCCTGAAGTCCCCCAGGCCAGGCCAGGTCTGGGGGCACTCCTTAAGGTCCCCCGGCCTGGAGCTTGGGCAGGGGAGCGGCCTGAGGTCCCCCAGCCTGGCACCGGGGTGGGAGGCAAGGCCTGAGGTACCCCGTCAAGCCCCCTGGGGCCGGGGGGGCCCACAGCCTCAGGTCCCTGTTGATTTATTGTTAAGGCTCATTACAGGAACTCGACCTCCACTGTGGGCACTGCCATCTTTGTGATGGGGTGATGGTCAATTTGCATAATCCCTCTTTATTATATAGGATAGTTTATTTTGAAAACAGCCCGTAATTCCAAGAGGTTTCCACCAGTTTTCCAAGGTGGTAGATTTTGTTCCTCTGTCCCCTAGAAATGAAAATGTTTCTTCCATAGGAGAGATAGGGGAGTTGGGTCTTAGCAGAATTTCAACAGTAACTGCTTTTCCCCTCTCTTAGCTAGTAGCCCAAGAACAAGTTTGGTGGTGATTTTCCATATGAATGCTGTTGAGTTTGTGAGGTATAAGCTTTAGGAACTTTCAAGTCCTTTTATGCCTGCAGCAACCCAGGGCTTCACATTTTCATACTGATCTGCACTTAGCATTTAACAATTCGTTTAAGGAAATATAGCTGAACCTTTTTATTTTTATGAACTCAGCCTCCAATGCCATCTACCATGATGAATTAATGCCTGGGTATTGTTGCTCCTTGCAAGTATGTATCTATCACCTAAATTCCAAGTCACTTCTTTAACTTGTATATTAGGTTTTCATGGCTGCTCTAGCAAATTATCAACTTAGTGGCTTAATCAACACAGTCTATTTTTTTTACAGTATGTAGGTCAGAGGTGTGACACTGGAATAGAGCCAGGGCTGCTTCCTTTTTGTGGACTCTGGATAGGATTTATTTCCCGTCTTTTCCAGCGTTTGAGGATGCACTTGGCCCTTTATCTTCAAAGTTAATGAAGGTAGGCTGAGTCCTTCTCATATTGCACCACTCTTTGGTCCCCCTTTCCCACCTTCATGGACCTCTGTGAGTAGATAATCCTAGATAATATCTTGTCTTAAATCCAGCAGGTAAGCAGCTTTAATTTCCCTTTTCCATGTATCATACCATATCCATTGGTTCTGGGATTAGGACATGGACATCTTTGGAGGGGCCATTATGATCACTGTCACAGTCTGCCCTATGGTTCCCAAAGAATCACATCTGTCCCACATACAAAATATTTTCATTCCATTTCAAGGTTTCTAAAATCCTCAATGTATTGCACTATATGAACTCAGGTCTCTGAAAGGCTAAAAAATTAAACTTGTATTTTCTAGCTTTTTATTATTTATGTAGGAATTGCCATTTTTGGAAGAAGTAAGATATAAAATGTTATAATATGGCTAATCATGAATTCATATGTAAACAAGAATTTGACCTAAAATACTGGTAAATAATTTACTAACTACTTTAGACTCTGTTACATTTTTATGCTATAACATTATGTATATCTTGTTATGAAATATACCTGCTTCCTACATATGCAGTGAATTTGGTAACCTCATAATTCCCCCTTTTCTATGTCAGTCTTATCAGATTGGGGATAGGATATTCAAAACTGTATGTTGGATATCAACTATCTAGACATTTCTAAAATATGCTTTGTGGCTGTACATAGCAAAATATCTCTATTTTTTTTTGAAATGTTCACACTTTATTTAGGTACTTCGAGTTATGTTCATGTTATTAGGTCAGATACATTCCATGCATCATTTAGGCATTATTTAGGTTGCACAACTGCCCACCTTTAGATTTTTCAGTCAATATACAATATGCACACAAAACATCACCAAGAACCTCAAAGTACACATCAGTTAAAAATATGTTGCCTTCTCCCCACCGCAAGGGAATTTCAGGTATTAAGAGAGACATAAAGAATATCATACCTGAAGACCATCATGAACCATAATCATAATTTATGTGAATTGAGGGAAATAGAAAGGATAGTAATATTCTTGGGGCGTGAACAGAAGGGAAGGTTATCAAGAAAATTTTTTTAACAAAATGGCATTTGATATATATAAGAGGTTTTATGGTGCTCAGCTCATATTTCTGCACTTATGCTATTGTACCTGGAGCTGATAAATCCTGAAGAATGCATCTACAAACTGCTAGCCAGGAACATAAATTTATTCACATATAACCAAGAAGTAAAGTATATCATAGTAATCTATCAGCATAGAAATGATATATAAGAAATCAAGAAAGAATATAGCCTGGCTAGATCTCAATCTTTCTTCTGTGGTTGTACTAAAATCACAATAAATCTTTCTCATTTTGTTCTACATCCCCCAAACTGTAAGATCTGTGAGGGCCAAATGCATGGATAGAACAAACAGTACCTTGTAGAGAAGGCTATTCATACAGCACTATTTTCTTTATAATTTGCACTATATAAAATAAATTGTCAGTATCCTGTTAGCTACATGATATTGCATTATTATATTTTTCTATTTGATATTCCAATCCAACAGTGAGCTCAAGAAAAATATTCTGATCAAAGTAGTCAAAATTATAATTTTGTATTCTGTAAACTGTCTGTGGACTTTATAGAAAACAATTTATGGCTGGCCAGTGTTGTTCAGTAGTTGAGCATTGACCTATGAATCAGGAGGTCACAGTTCAATTCCCTGTCAGGGCACATGCCGGGGTTGCACACTGGATCCCCAGCAGGGGGAGTGCAGGAGACACCTGATCAATGATTCTCTGTCATCATTGTTTTTATCTTTCTCTCCCTCTCCCTTCCTCTCTGAAATAAAAATATATATATATATATATTAAAGAAAACAATAATATATGGTATTCTAAAACTTTCAATACAATATATTTCATTCAAAAATCATATTATTATTTTTAAATACATCTTTATTGATTTCAGAAAGGAAGGGAGAGAGATATAGAAATATCAATGATGACAGAGAATCACTTCTCTGCACACCCCACACTGGAGATCAGATGGAGCCTGCAACGTGTTTATATGCCCTGATGGGGAATCCAACCGTGATCTCCTGGTTCATAGGTTAACACTCAACCACTGATCCATAAGGGCTGAGCCAAAAATAATATTCTTATTATATTCTACTGTTGTAATGGAATCCAGCCATATATATCTTTATAAATTAGAGGCAGAAATCTGCTTTATTTTATCCTTAATGGGTAAATTCTTCCTGGATCATCCTAAGAAGACAAAAGATTATAATACATGGACAAGTCCTTTGGTTGATCTCTTACCCCACCCCACTTTCCCCTGCCTTCCCTCTGAGTTTTGACAGTCTGTTCAATGATTCTATGTCTCTGGATCTATTTTTGTTCATCAGTTTATGTTGTTCATGGCAGTGGGCAGGGAGAAGTCAATAGGGGGAAAAGGAGACATATGTAAAACTTTCAACAATAAAGAATTTTTTAAAAAGATTATAATACATTGATAGGAATCTAATAGCAAAAAAGCTTTTCTTTTCATTAATTTTTTTTCAAATTGACAATAATTAATTTTGCTGTAAACTTTAGCCCCTGGATCATAATGAAATTAATTGAGAAACCCTGTAATTTAATGGTCAACTAAAAATGGTCCTTGGTTTAACTCATCCATTAATTTCCTAAGAAAGAAAATTATCCATACCAGTTATGTGCATTCTTCCATCCGCAGACATGTGAACCCTACTCACTTTGTGATGCATGTCACAACATGATTTTTAAAATATGTGTTTATACCTTTGAAAATAGAGGATACTTTTAAAAATTAATCTGCTTTGGTTAAATGTATATCTGTATTTTATTATTTAAATAAAATGATACCTTTTACCCATTTCTGCAACCTCCAACCCTAAGCACTCTGTTGCAGCCGACACTCGTGTTGTTCCCTCTGTCTATAAACTTTTTGTTTTTGTTTATTTGTTTTAGATTCTGTGGATCGCCGAAGGAGGAATGCATAAGGCCAAAGGGTAAGGGATTATAAATTTACTAGAGTCCTGGTGCACAGATTCTTGCACTGGTGGGGTCCCTTGGCATGGCCTGCGGGGTTCGGACCAAAGCCGGCAGTCCAATGCTGCCTGCTGCTCCTGCCTGCTGCTCCCGCTCATCCCGGCCCTGCTGCACCTGCCTCCACCACTGCTTGGTAGGCTCGCTGCCACTCCGCTGTGTCTCCAGGCTGTGATGGCCAGCTGTGAGTCCTGCGTCTGCCACCCATCGGTCAGCTGAGCAGTGTTCCCACTGTGGGAGTGCACTGATCACAAGGGGGCAGCTCCTGCATTGAGCATCTGCCCCCTGGTGGTCAGTGCGTGTCATAGCGACCAGTCAAATGGTCGCTTAGACTTTTATATATATAGAAGATTAGGTCATCTGGATACCAGATGGGCTGAGCCCCAAAATGGTGCCAGCCCCCAAAGATGGGGAGTCAAGGTTTTTAAAGGACTCGATGTGGGCTTTTTCTGGGTGGAGGATTCTCTATGCAGGTTTGGATTCTGGGAAACTCCAGAGGGGAGAGATAATAGTCTTAGCAAGTGGAATGTGGTCTAAGCAAGTGAAATGTCCATTGTGAAGTGGCCTAAAGGTCAGTTCCCAGGGGAGAGGGTATCAATTCAATTATTTGATCAGACCTAATAGATTCCACACTCATATCATACAGTATTTGTTTTTCCTTCTGTGTTATTTCATTTAGCATAATATCCTTGAAGTCTATCAGTATTATAGCAAATGACATGAGCTTTTTTATGGATGAATAATATTCACTTTATGTGTGTGTATAACTTTACTGAGTTCATTTATTAATCTAACAGGATTTTTAATAGAGGTTTTAGGGTTTTTTTATATATAATATATTATCTGCAAATAGTTACAATTTTACTTTTTTTTTACTATGTGGATGTTTTGGGTGTGTGTGTGTGTGTGTGTGTGTGTGTGTGTGTGTTTCTACCTTATTTTCTCTGGCGAGGGCTTCCAATACCATCCTATATAATAAAAGGGTAATATGCAAATAGACCAAACGGCAGAACAACCAAACAACCAATCAAAATATAATATGCTAATGATATGCTAAAGCTGCTCAACCGTTTGCTATGACATGCACTGACCATCAGGGGGCAGACAGTCAACTGGTCGACCAATATTTATTGCCATTTTGTTAATTGTTTACTGGCTGTTTTTGTATGTCTCTCTATGCCTTTCTTATCATTTGCCTAGTGTGTACTCATCACTCAACCAGCCTTTAAGTTTTCTTAAGAAAAATTGCTCTAGTCCTAGCTGGTTTGGCTCAGTGAATAGAGCATAAGCCTGTGGACTGAAGGGTTCCAGGTTTGATTTCGGTCAAGGGCATGAACTTCAGTTGCAGGCTTGATCCTCGGCTTTGGTCAGCACTAATGTGGGAGGCAACCGAACAATGTGCCTCTCTCATATCAATGTTTCTCTCCTCCCCCTACCTCTACTCTCTCTAAAACTCAATGGAAAAACATCCTTGGGTGAGGATTAACAAACGAAAAATAAATAAATAAAACTAAAAGTTACCATCTTTTTTTTTTTTTAAAGAAAAAATTGTTTCATAAGTAGCTGTAAAATCAGTATGTCCCTGTGAGGAGGTGAGTTCAGGATCTTCTTATGTTGCCATCCTGAATTGGAATCTGAAACACGCAGATTTTAGGAGCAGCTTCATCTAATACATGAAAAAACTGGTACATATTTTATCTGACTCATGCGATCCACCTCTTCTCTCTCAGTAGTTTTGTGCTAACTACTTACGTTTAAGCTCTTCTGGCCGGGACTGCTCATTAGCAAGGTCAAATTTAATGAACATAAGAATGCATTAGGGTCTGGCTTTAATTCCATGCATTATGCATTGTTATTCCAGGTTTGATTTTCTATTTTCTTTCTTTCTTTTTCTTTTTCTTTTTTTTTACTATAATATCTTTTAACATGTACTCCATGTGTGGATGTTTCTTATTTTCAAAGTTTGATTCCAGCATAGTAATTGAAGGGATATAACATTAATCCTAACGTGGAAAGTAACTGGTTATCCAACTACATATCTATATACACTGAGGGGCCAGATTATTATGACCACCTGACGTTTGTAGGCAAATTAGCTATAATTTCACGCTGAAGTTGCTAGAGGGCCAGGCCATTATAAATAGGGAAGCAAGTTGTTTACCACGACAGTAGAAGTGATTTTTTCTGAAGGTATGGGTTAACAATGTGATTTAACAGCCTTTGAACATAGGATACACACACACACACACACACACACACACACACACACACACACACTGAGTGGCCAGATTATTATGACCATCCCATCAGTACTTCGTTGGGCCACCTTTTGCCTTCAATACTGCAGCGATTCTTCTTGGCATTATTCCACAAGATGTTGAAAGGTGATGCAAGGAACCTGACACCATGCCTGATGAATAGCACTGTCCAGTTCTGTGAGATTTGATGGTTGTGGAACCAGCTGCCTGATGGCTCTTTTAACTTCATCCCACAAATGCTCAATTGGATTCAGGTCTGGTGATTGTGGGGGCCACCTAAGCAAGGTAAAGTCTCCCTCATGTTTTGAAACTACTCCTGCACAATATGAGCACCGTGGCATGGCGCATTGTCTTGTTGGAAGAAGCCATCTCCATTGGGCTACGCCATCAACATGATAGGATGAACTTGATCACCAACGATACTTAGGTGTGTTGTGCTATTCAGACGTTGTTCCACATGAATTAAAGGACCCAAATCATGCCAGGAAAACATGCCCCAAACCATAACACTGCTCCCACCAGCTTGAAGGGTTGTACTCATACATGTGGGGTGCATGCTTTAATGCTGTTTCTGCCCAATTCTCACTCTGCCATCTGCATGATGCAACTGGAAATGTGATTCATCGGACCACGTAACTTTTTTCCAATGCTTGACTGTCCAATCCTTGTGTTCCTGTGCAAATTGGAGACGTTTTATCTTGGTAACTGCAGACAGCAAAGGTGTTCGAACAGGCCTTTGGCTTCCATATCCCATATGATGTAGTGTATGGCCAATTTGCCTACAAAAGTCAAGTGGTCATAATAATCTGGCCACTCATGTTCAAATATATCCCACGTTCAAAGGCTGTTAAATCGCTTTGTTTACCCATATCTTCAGAAAAAAATCACTTCTACAGTTGTGGTAAACAACCTGCTTTCCTATTTATAATGTTCTGGCCCTCTAGCAACTTCAGCACAAAATTATAGCTAATTTGCCTACAAACGTCCGGTGGTCATAATAATCTGGCCACTCGGTGTATATAAAGAGCCAGGGTCCCTAACAAACGAAGACTCGACCAAACACCAGAAGTCAGTGCTGGGTTGCTGTGGTGACCCAGCACTGACTGCTGAGGGGGCTGTAGATCAGGCCCAGAGAGAGGCCTGCAGAGAGAGAGGCAGGCCTCTGTGGCAATTGTTGATCAGCAGTTGCCTCTCTTTTTCTCTCCCAGCTTTGCCAACAGCTGTGCCTCTGTTTCTCTCTGGGCCTCAGTGGTGGCTGCTAATTAGCCCCTCCTATTTGATCAGTCCCAGAGATAGGCCCGGAGATGCTAACTGGCATAGAAACTGACCAATCAGAGCCCAATCTGGGTGAAGTGCCAGGAACCAATGTCTGCCTAGGAGGTGGAGCTTTTGATGCTGACTGGCATTGAAACCAACCAATCAAAACCTAATATGGGTGAACTGCAAAGGCAGAACCTAAGGTGGGGGCTGAGGAGGGGTTTTAAGGGCAACAGCTATTTGGTGTAAGGTGTAGGAAAGCAGTTCAATTTTTTTTTTAAATATATTTTATTGAGTTTTTACAGAGAGGAAAGGAGAGAGATAGAGAGTTAGAAACATCGATGAGAGAGAAACATCGATCTGTTGCCTCCTGCACACTCCCCACTAGGGATGTGCCCACAACCAAGGTACATGCCCTTGACCGGAATCGAACCTGGGACCCTTCAGTCGTCCACAGACCGACGCTCTATCCACTGAGCCAAACCGGTTTTGGCAGCAGTTCAATTTTTTAATGACCGCTTTGGCAGTATAGCGCATATGGTTGGCTATCAGTCCAGATATAGGGATTATGTGTTTTTGTCTGCCAAGAGCATCTCCTCCTGCTGAAAAAGGCTCCCCCCCTCCCATTTAAGCAATCCTTTCCTATATAATCTACCTATACTAATAAAAGGGTAATATACTAATTACACCAGTTCGACTGGCCATCTTCCGGACATCCAGCTTCCTTTCGGACAAAATCATGGTGGTGGGGGCTGAGGCAGAGGCCATTAGGGACAATCAGGCCAGCAGGAGAGGGCTGTTGGGGGTGAGATCAGGCTGGCAAGGGAGGGCAGTTGGGGGCAACCAGGCCAGTAGGGGAGAGCAGTTGGGGGCGAGATCAGGCCAGCAGAGGAGGCCGTTGGGGGCAAGATTAGGCCAGCAGGTGAGGGAAGTTGGAGGTGAGATCAGGCCAGCAGGGGAGGGCAGTTGGAGGTGAGATCAGGCCAGCAGGGGAGGGCAGTTGGGGGAAATCCGGCCTGTAGGGGAGCAGTTGGACATCGATCAGGCTGGCAGGGGCATGGTTAGGGGGTGATCAGGATGGCAAGTAGAAGCAGTTAGGTGCAATCAGGCAGGCAGGCAGGCAGGCAGGCAAGCAGGCAAGCAGTTTTGAGCTAGCAGTCCCAGATTGTGAGAGGGATGTCCGACTGCCCATTTAGACCCGATCCCACAGGAACTGGGCTTAAACTGGCAGTTGGACATCCCCTGAGGGGTCCCAGATTGGAGAGGGTGCAGGCTGGGCTGAGGGACAACCTCCCCCTCCCAGTGCACGAATTTCATGCACCAGGCCTCTAGTTTGTTAATAAGTGTGTTGCTATCACTTTGGAAGATTAACATTGCTACTGAGTAATTAAAAAGAGCATAGAACATGAATAATATATTGCTTAAAAACCAGATTTTTTTAAATTTACTTTGCAACTACTTACAGTAAAATATCATTTGGCAAGATAGAAATGTTGGTATGCATGGAAGACATTTCATAAGCAAGGAACATTTACTCTCTGTAGGTAGCTAGGCAGAATTCTGTCAATCTTATTCAAGATTTTGAGTTCTTGGTTCACATCTAAATATTATATAACTAGGGGCCTGGTGCACCAAAATTTATGCACTTGGCGGGGAGGGGGGGTCCCTCAGCTCTGCCTGTGTCCTCTCGCAGTCTGGGACCCCTTGGGCGATAACGACCTGCTGGCTTAGTCCTGCTCCCGGGTGGCAGAGGGCAGGCCCAATCCCTAGGTGCAGCCCCTGGTCGGGATCAGAGCAGGGCTGATTGGGGAGTTGGGGTGCCACCCGCTGTCATGCACAGAGCAGGGCGGATTGGGAGGTTGCGATGCCACCCTCAGTCATGCTCAGGGTAGGGCCGATTGGGGGTTTGGGGCACCACCCCCTGTCACACTCAAGGCAGGGTCGATGGGGAGGTTGCGGCGCCACCCCCTGTCACGAACAGAGCAGGGCCCATCAGGGGGTTGGGGTGCTGCCCCTGTCACAGAGCAGGGCCCATCAGGGGGGTTGGGGCTCCGTACCCTGTCATGCACAGAGCAGGGTCGATCAGGGGGTTGGGGAGCTCCCCCCTGTCACGAACAGAGCAGGGCCCATCAGAGGGTTGTGGAGCTCCCCCATGTCACTCACAGAGTAGGGCCAATAGGGAAGTTGGGGCACTGCCCCCTGTCACACACAGAGCAGGGTGGATCAGGGGGTTGGGGCACCACACCCTGTCTCACTCAGGGCAGGGCCGATGGGGAGGTTATGGCTCTACCCCGTCACACACAGAGCAGGGCCCGTGGGAGGCAGTTGGGGCACCACCCTCTATCACCCACAGAGCAGGGCTGATCAGGGGGTTGGGGTGCCGCCACTCTCACACTCAGGGCAGGGCCGATGGGGAGGTTATGGCTCTACCCCGTCACACACAGAGCAGGGCGCGTGGGGGGGCAGTTGGGACACCACACTCTATCACCCACAGAGCAGGGCCAATCGGGGTTGGGGCACCGCCCCTTGTCACACACAGAGCCACAGGGTGATCAGGGATTTGGGGAGCTCCCCCCTATCAGGCACAGAGCAGGGATGATCAGGGGGTTGGGGTGCCTTCCCCTGTCACGAACAGAGCAGAGCGAATAAGGAGGTTGTGGCCCTGCCCCCTGTCACACACAAAGCCACAGGGCGATCAGGTGGTTTGGGCGCTGCCCCCTGTTACGCTGATCCTGGTGCCAGGAGGCCTCACGGCTCCGCTGATCCCGGTGCTGAGAGGCATATTACCCTTTTACTGTATAGGATAGAGGCCTGGTGCATGGGTGGGGGCCGGCTGGTTTGCCCTGAAGGGTGTCCTGGATCAGAGTGGGGGTCCCACTTGGGTGCCTGGCCAGCCTGGGTGAGGGGCTGAGGGCTGTTTTCAGGCCGGCGGGTGACCGAAGCTCCCAACCCCTCCTTTTTTTCTTTTCTTTCTTTTTTTTTTTTATTCTTTGCCATCTTTAACTCTGAGACTTGGCTCCAGCTCTTAGGCCTCAGCTGCTGAAAGCAGGTATCTGGTTTGTTTGGATTCTATAATCAAAACACTGTTTCAACTCCAGCTCTGAGATCCCGGCTGGCTGAAAGCAGGTTTCTTGGGTTTTGTTTAGCTTCTATATTTGTAACAATGTTTCAAACTGCAAGCTCAGAGGCCGGCAGTGGCAGGCCGGGAATGTTGGAATCCTCCATCACTGAAGCAAGCAAGCCTTATGTTCGCTTCAAACTGCCTGGCTACCAGCCGCCATCTTGGCTGGCAGTTAATTTGCATATTGCCCTGATTAGCCAATGGGAAGGGTAGCGGAGGTATGGCTAATTACCATGTTTCTCTTTTATTAGATAGGATTAGAATATTATTGAAATAATTTACAGATTCAAATTTTACTTATAAATTTTTGATAATGGCTATACAGTTACAGTTTTGAATAATCAGTTTTACTGAGTCAAATTTTTCTTTTTTGCAATATTCTCTAAATACTACTAAGATTTTGAGTCACACCAAAGTTCATTCTAACATGATAAATTTTAATTACTGTGTTTCAAATTAGCTTTTGTTTATTCTTACCCTTATCCTTCCTAGAAATATTTTATTATAAGCTTATTAGGTAAATTCCAATATGGTAACGTTATTATTATGCTCAATTTTTTTCAAGTCCCTAAAATATATGGCATCTATTTTAAACACAATATTGCAGATGTAGTTCTAACTATCCAAGAATACCCTGCAAAGAATGAGAAGCAACTACATAGAAAGAGTAAATAGCAGATTAGAAGAAGTTAAGAAAGAATACAAAATAAATAGATATTAATTTATTCTCTCAGTTACTATGGCATGATCAATACCTGATAAATAAATACATGTTGATGGATAGATAAGTTGTAGAATATCTTGATAATTGTTTCCTAAGGCAACTAACAAATGGTTATGGAAACTTCCAGTTACAGAAGTTCAAGCATGTTTTTGAGTGGGCATAAAAATTAGGGTCTAAAGACCCCCTTCATTGTATAACCTTAGCCAAATCAATTAATTGGAGTTTTGTAGTTACAAATGGGAGTTATAGTAACACCCCAATAAATCAATTCAAAATAAAAAAATAAAAGAAGTAAATAAATGCTAACTGACTGGATGGTTTATAATGAAAATATTAATTCAGTTTACCCAATTTAGTGCTGACACATTCTCACTCCCTAAATTTTTTACTGAGATTATAATGAGGCACTTTGGAAATGCTAAAAGTTTAAAAGTGACATTTTTAATGTTATCATTCTCAAATTTTCTAATCTACCGTTTTTACTAGAGCTTAATCATTCATCTCTAAAAATAATACACACACACACACATCTATATATATAAAAGCCTAAGTGATCATCACAACTGAATGCATGGGGCAACCAGGCCAGCAGGGGGGTTAGTGAGAGACGACCAAATGACTGAGCAGCAGGCTGCAAAAATGGCCAATAAGGAGGGAATATGCTAATTGACTGCCACACCCTCAAAGATTGCAGCACCCACAGCCACAAGATGGTGGCACCCAGTTTCCTCAGCCCCCCAGTCACCCAGGGCCGGCCAGAGGCTCAGGTAACCAGGGTCAGCTGAGGCTTGCGCTGCCGGCAGTGGCAGCAGCAGAGGTGTGATGGGGTGTTGCTTTCCCCTGATCACCGGGTTACCCCCCACCCCTAAGGGCTCCTGGACTGTGAGAGGGGGCAGGCCGTGTGTAGGGACCCCCCCTCCAGTGCATGAATTTTCATGCACCAGGCCTCTAGCATATATATATATATATATATATATATATATATATATGATAGATATAGATAGATATAGATATAGATATAGATATAGATAGATATAGATATATATATACAGTATATAATTATTTAAGAGTATGATGACCTATATAGAGAACCAATTATGTGGTGAGTTTGAGGAGCTTTAGGAATTGAAATTATTAGGGATTTAGGTAATTAATCATGTCTCATAAATAAAGTAATATGGCAATAGTAAAGTATTATACTGACCTTCAAATAGTATCTGTATTGAAAGAGAGAAGTGATTCCTGTGGGATATGCCAGTCATTTAATTTATTTAGTAATTCCTTAGGGAAATACTGGACAATTTATATTCATTCACTGGCTTGTGATGTAATGATATGCTTGGCAGAGGTAAGTTAGTTTAACAAGCTGACCTGCTTACACAGAATCTGTAAATATTGCATGAGTTGAAGCATTAATTGGGTTTTTTGATTTCACAGACCGAAATGAAGGGCTTCTGGGAGGAGTTTTGTAGCTTTTGTAGTATTTGCCAGTTTAATATTACTCAATGAAAGGTCACCGGCTTGAATACATGCGGAACTTATTTTGAATTTACATCCTAGTAATCATTCTAACTTTCTGTGCATGATGCCGGAAATTTGCAACCAGTGATGAAACTGGTGCCTACATTAATTAATGGTGTCTCCCAATCTGTAGTTCTGATGAAGTGAAATAAAGAAGTTGTTTTATGAAGTTTCTATTGAAAAATATTTATCTTTACGTAGGATTGTAGATAGCAAAGGAAATGATTTTTCAAAGGTTTTTGTCATGCAAAATAAATTAATATTTTTACCTCATATATTACCTGATTTTGTGCATTTCATAGGAGAGCAGTATTCTGGTTTATAAATGACCCTGTAGAAAGGATGTTACAAAATCTGTTACTGAAATTTGAATAAAACTGTCATGTAAACTTTAAATATGTGATGAAAAAGAAATAATAATTAAATATGCTATTAATTTACTGTATATTAATAGTATAGATTTCAAAATTAGTGGTGGAAAATTTTGCATTTTTTGCATTTTTAATTATGCATTTCTCTGTGTAAATAATATTATCTTGTAACAGTAATGGCATGTCTTCCATTTTTAATAGGCAATACAGAGTTTACTAGAAGTTTATTAGCATAGACTTTGAACCCTACAATTGTTTTTAACTATCTAGAAAGGTGTATTTTCAGGGTATAAATAAGGGCATAGAAACAATTTTTGCCCATATTTTCAAAATGGATCTTGAAACCATTTCTGAGGCAGCTCAGATATCTAAAAATGTTCTCTGGAAAGCATTAAAATGCCATCTTAGTCCTTGTTTAGACATTATTGATTTTATATTATAAGTAGATGAAAAGTTCACTTGGGGAATACTGCTGTATAATTGCTGCAATGACCTAGCCATCTAATACTACCCAGGGCAAAAGCCATTTACTCAAAATCAATGTGAAATATACATTTCTCCTTTTGAGACTTCTAGGGTATAGAGAAGAGAAGAGGGGAGACATAACATATGAAGAGCAATATTTAATAATTTGACTTTAAAAGTAATAGTAATTACATCCTTACTAATTCTCAAATGCAGATGACTTCATGACTCTGAATTCTGGAGCCGTAGGGTTTATTGACAATAAAATAGACAAGTCAATAACTTCTGCAAAAAAAAATCAGTGTTTGAAAGAAGGAATCTTGTTTTAGTGTGTGAAGGTAGCTTTTACAAAACTGCTCAAATGTCATGCTCCTTGTTTAAGTACATGGTTACATAAAACACTGGGCAAGTCTTCTATTCTATCTCTTCTTACATTATATCCACATGAAAATTCTTCTCAACCTCGCTAATATTAGACAGATTTGTAAAACTCAAGTTTTGCTCTATTAAGTCCAACTTCTTATTTGATCCCAAGAATATGAGAGGGTTGGGCATTGATGGATAGCCTTTATTGGAGAGATGGACTTACCATGAGCAAATGAAGTGTCCACTTCATGCCTTCTTGGGAAGGACTCTTTGTGTGGCCCTGAAATGCGTATAAATATATTCATGTTTGTTTGTAAAACTTAGCAAAATGGTAAGATATTTTTAACTTTATGTGATTGCTTTTCCAACCCAAATATTCATGATTTTTTTACTTTCCTTGAAGAAGAGTCCAAAATTGTATTATCTTGAGACCCCACACACTCAGAATATGCTCCTGCTTTTTGACAAGACCCATGAAATTATCCAAGTTGAGTGTGTAGGTCGGGGTGTACTGTATCACCAAAAATGTGTACTTGGTCTCGATGTCCAGGTTCTGTGTCACCCTGATTGACCAATTTCCAACTGAAAAGGATAAGTCATGTATGAAATCAATATTTCTAGCAAGAACAGAACTTGTATTTCTAATGCACCTTAGTACAATGTTATTTTAATGACTTGCTATACCCTTGCAAGCAGGACATCAACATTTCCAGCAACCATAGCTTCCATCTCCACTATTTCTCACACCCACCCATGAATGCAATGATATAAAAAAACTTTCCAAGTGGATCATTATCTATGAGAGATAAATTCTGAACCTAATGATTTCTAGTGTATTCTCTGGTATACAAAAAATGTATAAAAGTTAAGAATTTATCTTCAGTATGTGAGGCAATTAAAAAGATTAGAAATTTCCCATATGAGTTGGGAGCAGAAAAACATTGTCTTCAGACCCTTTAAGGCAGTGTTTCTCAACCTGTGGGTCGCGACCCCTTTGGGGGTCAAGCGACCCTTTCACAGGGGTCGCTTAATACCATCGGAAAACACATATATAATTACATATTGTTTTTGTGATTAATTACTATGCTTTAATTATGTTCAATTTGTAACAATGAAATTGGGGTTACCACAACATGAGGAACTGTATTAAAGGGTTGCGGCATTAGGAAGGTTGAGAACCACTGCTTTAAGGCATCAAAGCTGCTCACTTTATGCTTCATCATTCTGCCTTCTACCTGTGCGCACTACATTCTTCTATCTAATGCAGGGGTGGGGAACTCTTTTTCTGCCAAGGGCCATTTGGATATTTATAACATCATTTGTGGGCTATACAAACTTATCGACTTAAAAATTAGTCTGGTATGTTTGATCAAACATTTAATTAACTCACCCCTAATAACTTAGCAGGGCCAGATCAAATGATTTCACAGGTCTTATACAACCCTCAGGCAGACGTTCCCCACCTCTGATCTAAAACCCGCACTCACATCAATAGATCTTATGTGTAAGAACCAAAGGATTCATTCATTCCTTAATTCCATCTATTTAAGAAATATTTTTGTAAGATATTTCTGAGCCTGGCTTTCGTTTAGAAAAGGAGCAAGACAAATTCAGGTACTACTTTTAAAGAACTTAAACTGGCAAAACTTTGATGCCATGATAGTCATTGCAGTGTCAACAGAGAGGATCAGTCCTGAAGAAGCAAGAATAGTTCATCGTCTTCCTTGGAAATGCACCAGGACTTTCTGCCTGGCATATTCAGAGAAACCCAAGACTCATCATCTAAGCAGTGGTTCTCAACCTGTGGGTCGCGACTCCTTTGGCGGTCGAACGACCCTTTCACAGGGTTCCCCTAAGACCATCCTGCATATCAGACATTTACATTACGATTCATAACAGCAACATTACAGTTATGAAGTAGCAACAAAAATAATTTTATGGTTGGGTCACAACATGAGGAACTGTATTTAAAGGGCCAGAAGGTTGAGAACCACTGGGAAAGGCACTCTTGGGATGGAGGATGAGGAAGTATCTTGCCTGTCAGAGTATTACTACTGGGATCATTATCCCCGTAAAGACTACACATGCATTTGTTGTATAGTCTCCTTGCTTGATGACATGCTAAGTAATGACAACTTATCTCACGCTAGTGTATCCCATATACATGCTTTTACAGCATAGTGAATCTTCAGTGTTTCTTAGAATAGTAGACAGAACTGAATTTTTTTCCCCATTCTGTAGGTTGTTCTTTCACTTTGCTAACGGTTTCTTTTGCTGTGCAGAAGGTTTTGAATTTGATGAAATCCTACTTATTTTCATATTGTTGCTTGTGCTTTACATGTCATCTCCAAAAAAATCATTACCAAGACCCATATCAAGGAGGTTTATTCCTATAGTCTTAAATTTAAGTCTTTAATCCATTTTGAGTTAATTTTTGTGAGTGGTGTAAGATATGGGTTCAGTTTAATTATTTTACATGTGAAAATCCACTTACCCCAGCACCATTTATTAAAGAGACTGTCTTTTCTATGTTGAATATTCTTGGCTCCCTTGTCAAATATTAGTTGACTATGTATGCTTGAGTTTATTTCTGAGCTTTCAATTCTGTTCCATTGGTCTATCTGTCTGTTGTTATGCAAGTACCATACTTTTTTGATGACTTAGCTTTATAGTATACCTTAAAATCAGGTAGTGTGATGTCTCCTCCTTTGTCCTTCTTTATCAAATTTGTTTGGCTTTTGGGGGTCTTTTGTGATTCCACATACATTTTAGGGGTGTTCCTGATCTTAGAAGAAAATTTTTTATTCTTTCATCATTGAGTATGTTGTTAGCTGTGGTTTTTATTATGTTGGCATAGGTTCCTTTTATGTCTTATTTGTTGCATTTTTATGAATGGATGTTGAATTTTGTCAAATGCCTTTTTCTGCCTTTATTGACATGACCATATGATTCATTACTTTTACTCTGTTAATGTGAAATATCGCATTGATTGATTTGCATATGTCGAACCACTCTTGCATCCCAGGGGTTCATTCAATTTGATCATGGTGAATGATCTTTTTAATGTGCTCCTGAATTTCTTTTGCAAGTATTTTATTGAGAATATTTTTATACTTATAAGGGATATTGGCCTGACTTTTTCCTAGAAATATTGTATCCAGTTTTAGTGTCAGGATAATTCTGGCCTTGTAAGATTAGTGAATATTCTATCCTCTTTGATTTTTTTGGAAGAGTTTGAGAAGTATTTACATTGATTTTTCTTTAAATGTTTGAAACAATTCACCAGCAAAACCATCTGGTTTTGGGCTTCTACTCATTGGAGAGTTGTAATTTTGTAAAATGTTTTTTATTTCTTCTAGGTTGTTCAGTTTGTAGTTATATAGTTGTTCATAGTAGCTCCTAATAATCTTTTGAAATTCTGTATTACCAGTTGTAATGTCTCCTGTTTCACTTACAATTTTATAGATTTGGTGCCTTTCTCTTTTTTCCTAAGTTAGTCTACTTAAGGGTTTGTCTATTTTGTTTCTTTTCAAAAAAAACAAACTCTTCACTTGGTTAATATTTTCTATTGTTTCTCTGTTTTATTTATTTCTGCCCTCATCTTTATTGTTTCCTATCTTCTGCTAACTTTGAGCTCAGTTTGTTCTTCCTTTTCTAGTTCTTTAATGCATAGAGTTAAGTTCTTTATTTGGGATGCTTTTTTGCTTCTTAATGTAGGCATGTATATTTGTGAACTTCCTTCTTAAAACTGCTTTTGCTATATCCCATAAATTCTGGTATGTAGTGTTTACATTTTTATTTGTCTCAAGAAAAATTTTTAAAATTTCTCCCTTAATTTCTTCTTTGTTTAGGAGCTTAGCACCTTTTAACATCATGCCATTACACTAAAATCAGATTCCTTGTCATAGCTTATGAAGATTTTAACTTTCAGATATTTTCTATACAAAGGCCATCTAAGTATTTTATCTTTTCCTAGAATGTTCGAAGTTCTTTTTCTTCTATGGGCCTTCTCAAATGTTCTTGTCTTCGTAATACTTTTCTTTTTATGACCCTCAGCCTTTAGGTCTTGACCTAAAATTGATTTATTTATAAATTCCTATCCCCACACCTTATCTAAGCAGGGCCCCCTTGTCAGTCTCTTTATTATTACAGACTGTCACTTTATAGAATTATATATTTATTTATTTATTTACTTGTTTTTTTTTTTGTCAACCACTTCTACTACAAGCTAAACTCTCTGAGGTCAACACAAGAGCTTCATTTATTTAGTATTTATCATCCAGAACCTAGTACAAAGCCAAAAGCTTACAGGTATTCACAAATTTTATTCGATGAGGTTTTTTTTTTAAAGGACATTAAGGTAGATAATAAAATGAATTTCACAATATTATATGACTGATAACCAAGTTAAGAACTAGGACTTATACTCAAATTCATTTGTTGTTTGTAAAGGTCTAAGTGTTAGAGGGGAAAATCAGTAAAAATGTAGTTTATATGTAATATATCTAGTCCTGGTATATTCAGTGTTTTGGTAATTCATACCAAATGTTGATGAACCAGTCATTGAAATATCCCTCAGTAAATGGTTCATTATTTAAGTTATGCATGATTGTAAGGTTTGTGTTTATACTACTTGGAATAATAATTTCCATTAGCCTCAAGTACTTTAGAAGTACGTATTAAAAATTCACAAGTGAAATATATAGTGTTATTTATTTATTTAAACAGATACCCTCAAGGTTCTCTATTATACAGCTTGATCTACTTTAGTAGAAGTCTCTGATAAATATTTAATGGTATCTAAATATCAATTCTTTAAAACTGTTTCATATTTTATACTAAGTGTATATTAATGCTAATTGGTATCATATCCCTGTGTCAGAATAGAATAGATTGTTCCAAATTGAACAGTAAAATATTAAAGACTACAACAACAAATACTTATTTCCTGCCATATATCTGTCATTGATTGGATTAGGCTCTATTCCGTATAACCTTTACTTTAGGACTTAGCCTAAGTGAATAGCTTCTTTCTGGAACTTTGTTAGTTGTTATTGAAGAGGAAACCTAAAATGCTATGAAACATGAGCTGGTTTTTAAATCTTCTGCTCAAAAGAAAAGAACTCTTATCATTTGCAGCAACTTGGGTGGACCAGAAGAGTATTATGCTAAGTGAAAGTCAGTCAGAGAAAGACGAGTATCACATGATCTCACTCATATGTGGAATCTAATGAACAATGTAGATACAAAGACATAGAAGCATGGAACAGACTGATGAATTTCAGAGGGAAGGTGGAGGTGGGTGGGGAGTGATTAATTAACCAGGGAACTTACTGTATGCATATATGCATAGCCCATGGACACAGACATTAGAGTAGTGGAGAGGGTCAATGGGAAAGAAAAAAGGGGGGAAATCTGTAATACTTTCAACATTAAAGATAAATTTTTAAAAATCCTCTGCTCTACATGTCACTTCTATTCTTATTTCATCACACAAAGCAAGTTATTTTATGAAGTATGAAGTCATTGTGACAAATACAGATAATTCTTCCTGAGGGTGTGGCACTGAATGTGGGCAAAAATTAATACACTTATGACACCTCATTTTCCTTATATGACCACTATATAAATATTAGGCTTGTTTTACTTCAGTACTCTGCAATTAGCAGTTAGCCAGCAATTTTTTGTTTATTTTTACTACCACTTGATTTCGATAGAGACATGCTGAATACAAAGGGGTGAAATAAATGAGTAATCATTAAAATAAAATAATAGACCATTTTAATAAAAATTAATATTTTTTCTTGAACATTAACTTATCAGAACATTAACTGAATAACTCCAAATTAATAAGCATAACTCAAGTAAACCTATTTTTCTTCTCCAAAAGTGAAATATTTCCTGTTGCACACACCAAACAAGTCAGTTCAAGACTAATGACATGGCAATCAGCTGCTAAAATATTTGCTGCTAGTATTAGTGGAGAGAATGGTGTGCCTGCGGGTAAGGCGTGTAAGGGAAATGAATGCAACATGATTATAGTAATCAGTCACTAGTAAACATTGTAGTTCATTATTAATAATTATGTATAACAGGATATTATAAAAATTAAGTTATGAAATTTTTATTAAAACATTTCTTACATACCACTATATTGGCTGAGCCACAAAAATATTCATTGTGGGCCGCATGTGGCCCGTGGGCCATGAGTTTGACATGCTTGCTCTAGAGAGATCCCTTACCTCTTCTACCATATGAGGATACAGCTAGAAGTCTTCAGATTAGAAGAAGGCCTTTATCAGACCATGATGTCACCCTGAACTTGATCTTTAAGACTCATGAAATATGAAAAATAATTTTCTATTGTTTTATAATCCACCTAGTCTGTGATATTTAGTTATAGCAACCAGAAAAGATTAAAACATACACCATGCCCAAATTTGAGTCTTTAGAAACAATATAACAAAAAATAAATAATAGTGTGCTTAGAACTAGAACCTTAGTTTTAATACAAAAAATGGCCTGTAAGCACTATTATGTTATACTAATTATTGTATGACATATTGGATATTGGAAGCCGCTTCGGAAGAAGGGTGATGATGTTGCTATTTCTGTCAAGAGCCAGAGGGTGATTAAGGTCAGTGTTGCATGAACATTTCCCAAAATAACATATTATTAAAAATTAAGAACAATAATAAATGATAATATTTTACGTAAATGTTCCTTGATAGACCTAATATGAATTTTGAGAAAGTAGGTTTCATAAATAATGATGTAGATGAGGAGACATCAATTCATTTATCTGTAATGGTGACATTACCATGGACTAAAATTTGCTTCCAAAGAACAATAGTAAGTTTAGGAAACTGCCCCCAAAGAGTTCAGAGTTTTCAAGGTTATCAAGATGTAGACACAGAGAAAAGGTATAATGTGGGTAATTTAGAAAAAGTTATAGATGTCAGGATTAAATGACATAAGAGGGCAGTGATTGGCAAAGTAGAATCTAAATTATATCATTGAACAACCAGTTAGTCTAAACCTGGTACTGACCAACCGGTCTGTCTAGAGTCAGACATAAAAGAAACTCACATATTCTTGCCTAAAAATGGTATTTATCCTCCTGGAAAGCTTAGGAATGTTACTATGACACAGTCTCTAGACAGATAAGAAAAATTATTTTATTAGTGAAATAACAGATACTCTGGCTAATTGCTACCACATCTAGGTTATGCATTTCTTTATTGTACACTAGAGGTCTGGTGCACAAGATTCATGCACTGGGGTGGGGGGCTTCCCTCAGCCTGGCCTGCACCTTCTTGCAGTCCGGGACCCCTCGGGAGATATCGCATACCAGCTTAGGCCCGATTTCCAGGGGATCGGGCCTAAGCCAGTAGTCAGACAACTCTCTTGCTGTCTGGGGCTCTTGCAGTCCAGGATCACTCGCTCCTTACCACCCACCTGCAGTGGAGGCAGGAGAGACTCCTGCCACTGCACTCTTTCCAGCCATGAGCCTGGCTTCTGGATGAGCAGCACTCCCTCTGTGGGAGTGCACTGACCACAAGGGGGCAGCTCCTGCATTAAGCGTCTGCCCCCTAATGGTCAGTGTGCCTCATAGTAACCAGTCATTCTGCCATTCAGTTGATTTGCATATTAGGGTTTTATTATACAGGATAATATAACTTCTTAGTCTTCCAGTTGTCAGCCTCTTTCTCTTGGGTGGTTTATCATGTATTAGAATTTGTCAGCACAATTAGATATAGACTGTTTTTCTCAGGAACATGATCATTATGTAAAAATATATGTCTCAGAGCCCATGTGAGGGAAAAACAAATGCTACACCTGGGTGCTGAATATTGACCTAAGTAGATTTAGGGTAGTGATGGTGGAAAGGAGAGAATAGTGTTTTGTGTCCTGATTTATCTTGGCAGAAATTCCACCAAGGCTTCTAATATGGGAGAGTTGAGGAAATTGTATTTGGCATCAGAACACCTTTTGAATAACTAGAATGTAGTGAGACAAGCACCTCAGACCTAATTTATGGTGCTTAATTCTCTTGTAATTCTTTTATTTTTTTTTAAACAGGCTTATCTCTGTACATCAGAAGTAGGGCTATGCTTCTACATTTCTTCCATCAGAAATGTGATAGTACCTATTCCTTATAATTCATTTATTACTAAGACTTAAGAGGATTAAAGGCCTCATTGGCTCAAATGAGATTTATCTTAGAAAGTCAGATGTATTAGTGCTGGAAAATTTAAGTGTCTATAATGTATAATTATATAATACTCTAGAGGCCCGATGCATGAAATTCATGCAAGGAGCTCGGCCCTCACAGCCCCAGCTGCCTTGGCCTTCACATCTCTGGCTGCCTCGCAGCCCCGTGACCCCATGGCCCTACAGCCCCACCCACTGGTCTTTCCAGTAGGTAGTTCCAGAAGGTCATTTTGAAAGGTCATTCCGCTGTCCAGTCTAATTAGCATATTAGCTCTTTATTATATAAGATATATATGTATGCATATATCTATAGAGTTTGTGTGTGTGTGTGACTGTCAATGCAGGTTTAAGTTTGGTTGTTTACTTTACAAAACTACTTCAGTCAAAGCAGGCATTCCTTAAAATAACATAATTTGATTCTCTTCTTTTTTTTCAATGAAATATAATGGCAATATATTTTTGTGGAACTTCCTAATTTAGATCCACAGAAGAAACTGCAACGAGGCTCTCTTAATTAGGGTTCTATTCATTTGGGCTGTTTGATAAGCAGTAAGCCATTGGATCAAAATTCCCTTTATTTAAATGGTCTAGTCATTGTAGTAAAGAAACAGTGAATACATTTTAATATATTCCATGAACTACATGTGCTAGATTACAGTATTGTCAAAATGCATACTATTCCTTTCATCTAGATCCTCTCTATGGGAGAACTATATTTATCTTCTCATAGATTTTGGGCTTAGACATGTTATTGCCTTGAGGACAAATATTTTGGCAAGTGTCATGTTGATTTTCTAAGTGGAGGCCTTGACAGTCATTGAATGATACCGTTATATCTCTTCTCTCAGTCAAGAGCTGGGCAGCATTCCAGATACAGGAGTGAAGTGAATATTGAAAAGAGAATAGGCAGAATTAAACATCTATTATTGTGTAAGCCATCAAGATTTGAGGCTGAATGTCCATCATAATTTAACTTAGCTTATGATTTATAAAGAAATGTTTCCCAAAAGAATTTAATGCAAAGATATAATTCATTTCTCTTATACAAGCACACAGGCACTAAGGATACAGCAAATACAATAATTTCATGATAATTCTAATATCAGGTAGTATAATATAAGAAATTATGTTAGACATAAATTTAATAACTAGTGTTTAGAGCTCTGGCCTTTCATACAGTGCTAAGGGAATATAAATTGTTACAATATTTCCAAAGGGCAATTTTTAATTTATGTTAAATTATTAAAATACAATCTTGGACACAGTAATCTTACTTTCAAGAAAAACATAACAAAAAAACAAAATATGCAGATGAAGTTATTTTTATGTATAAATTTTTGAAGCAATTTAATGTTCAAAAGTAAAAGATTGGTAAAATGAATCATCACCCATAAAACAAAATATTATGTAGCTATTAAATAATATTATGGAGAAATATTCAATGATATAAATATTTTTGATAAAGATAAAAAGCAAGCTAGACTTGTAAATAATGCATTACCTCAGTTCTTTTAAGTCATAAACAGGTACATGGAGACTGGGAAGAAATGAATCCACAATTTTGACAGTGGTTATCAGTACATAGTTTAACTTTAAAAATTGACATGTAATACTTTTAGAACTGGAAAATTGTTATGAATTTCATTACAAATAAAATGTGGTAAGAAAAGGGGAATATATATTTTTCATATACAGCACATAAAGTTCCAAAATATGCCTTAAGTGAGAAAAGCTCTGTCCTTGGCTCTCCCTGCCCAATTTGACTATCTATTTGTATATGAAATGTTAGGTGCTATTACATCACACCTTCATCTTGACATGGTAATTTTTAAAATACATTTTTTATTGATTTCAGAGAGGAAAGGAGAGGGAGAGATAGAAACATCAATGATGGGGAAAGCCATATACAGGGGATCAAGCCTGCAACCGGGGCATGTGCTCTCACCGGAAATCAAACCATGACCTCCTGGTTCATAAGTCCATGCTCCACAACTGAGCCATAAAGACTGGGCTTGACATGATGTTTTAATTACATTTACACTGGTTTTGAAGTTGGGATAATGGAGTTATTAAATCAAGGGATTCAAATCTTTAAGTTAGACTAAATGCTGGGGTAACAATATTCATATCTGACAAAATAGGCCTCAAAGTGAAGGCCATAACAAGACATAATGAAGGCCACTTCATAATACTAAAGGGATTGATACAACAAGAGTATATAACTCTGATAAACATATATGCATCCAATGCAGGAGCATGAAGAAAAAAAAATATATATATATATATATAAACTTTTGGATGATTTTAAGGAAGAGGACAACAGTAACACAATCATAAATAAGGCACTCTAACACCCCACTGACATCACTGAATAGAACTAGACAAAAAAATCAACAAGGACACAACAATCCTGAATGACACATTAGATCAGATGGAATTAATTGAAATTTCCAGAAAATGTCACCCTAAAGCTAGAGAATATTTGTTCTTATCAAGTATACATGGGACATTTTCAAAGATAGGCCGCATATTAGGACACAAACTAAGTCTCTACAAGTTCAAGAAGATTGAAATGATACCAAATATCTTTTCAGATCACAATGGCATAAAATTAAAAATCAACTACAATAAAAACACTCAAAAGCATTCAAACCCATGGAAACTAAATAGCATGTTATTAAACAGTGAATGGGTTACTAAAGAGATTGAAGAAGAAATAAAGACGTATTGGAAACAAATGAAAATGAACACACAATAGCCCCAAATCTAGGGGCCACAGTGAAAGCAGTCCTGAGAAAGAAGCTCATAGCATTATAAGCCTACCTCAAAAAATAAAAGCTTTTAATAAGTTGTCTAATGCTACAACTTAAACAATTAGAAAGAGAATAATAAGAAAAGCCCAAGTAAGTAGAAGAAGGATGGAAATAATAAAGATAGGAGCAGAAATAAGTGACATAGTGACAAAAAAAATTAATAAAACCAAGGGCTGGTTTTTTGAAAAGATAAACAAGACTGATGAACCTCTAATCAGACTCGTCAAGAAACAAAACGAGAGGACCCAAATAAAATAAAAAACAAAAGAGGTGAAGTAACAACTGATCTCATAGAAATACAAAGGTCCATAAAAAAATACTATGAATGACTATATTCCAACACTGGACAACCAGGATTAAATATACCTAGAAAAATACATTCTTCCAAAAGTGAATCAGGAAGACTCAGAAAACCTGAATAGACCTATAACTACTGATGACATTGAATCAGCAATAAAAAAAAAACAACCAAAAAAACAACAACAAAAACATCGAGCAAACAAAAGCCCTGGTCCAGACAACCTCACAGGGGAGTTTTACAAAACATTCAAAGAACTAACAGCTATCTTCCTCAAACTATTCCAAAAAATCCAAGAGAAGGAACACCTCCAACCTCTTTTTAGGAGGCCAGCATTACCCTATTTCCAAAACCAGATGAAGACACTAAAAAGAAAGAGAATTACAAGCCAATATCCTTGATGAACATAGATGCTAAAATCCTCAATAAAATATTAGCCAGAAGATCATACACCATGACCAAATGGGTTTTATTCCAAGGATGCAAGGCTGGTATAATATTCACAAGTCAATAAATGTGACCCATCACATAAACAGATTGAAGGACAAAAATCAAAAGATCATATCAATTCACGCAGAAAAAGCATTCAATAAAATCCAACACTGTTTTTTGATAAAAGTTCTCAGCAAAATGAGAATGGAGGAATTATGCCCAAACATAATAAAGGCCATATATGACAAAACTACAGTCAACATCATACTTAATGGGTAAAAACTAAAACCATTTCCTCTAAGAACAGGAGCAAGACAGGGATGTCTGCTTTCACCTCTCTTTTGTTATATAGTACTGGAAGTTGTAGCCATAGCAATCAGACAAGAAGAAAAAATAAAAGGCATCCAAATTGGAAAGGAGGAAGTAAAACTCTCATTGTTTGCATATGGCATGATATTGTACATAGAAAACCCTAAAGACTCCACCAAAAATCTACTAGATTTAATATACGAATTCTGTAAGGTAGCAGGATACAAAATTAAAACCCAGAAATCTATGGCAATTTTATACACCAATAATGAACTCTCACTAAGAGAAATGAAAAAAACAAAAACAAAAGCAATTCCATTTACCATTGCAACAAAAAAAATAAGATACTTAAGAATAAACATAAGCAAGGAGGTAAAACACCTGTACTTGGAAAACTACAGAACATTGAAAAAGGAGATGGAGGAAGATATTAAAAAGTGGAAGAATATACCATGTTCATGGATTGTTAGAATTAACATCATTAAAATGTCATACTACCTAAAGCAATCTATAGATTTAGTGCAATCCCTATTAAAATATCAATAGCATATCTCAGGGATCTAGAATAAATACTCCAAAAATTTATATGGAACCAAAAAATACCCTGAATAGCTGCAACAATCCTGAGAAAGAACAAAATTGGAGAAATCACAATCCAATATATCAAGTTATACTACAAAGCCATCATAATCAAAACAGTCTGGTACTGGCACAAAAACAGGCATATAGATTAATGGAACAGAACAGAGAACCCAGAAATCAACCCAAGCCATTATGCTCAATTAATATTTGACAAAGGAGGCAAGAGCATACAATGGAGTCAAGACAGTTTCTTCAATAAATGGTGTTGGGAAAACTGGGCAGGTACATGCAAAAAAAGGAAACTAGACCACCAACTTACACCCTATATAAGAATAAACGCAAAATGGATAAAAGACAGTGTAAGTCAGGAAAGTATAAAAATCCTAGAAGAAACCATAGACAGCAAAATCTTAGATATCTCTTGTAACAATACATTCATGGATATATTGCCTAGGGCAAAGGAAACTAAGGAGAAAATAAACAAATGGGACTACTTCAAAATAAAAAGCTTCTGCACAGCAGAAGAAACCATAAAAATATGACAAGATAGTCCACTGCATGGGAGAATATATTTGCCAATGATGCATCTGATAATGGGTTAATTTCTGAAATCTAGAAGGAACTCATGCAACTTAACAAATGGAAGACAAGCAATACAATTAAAAAATGGGAAAAAAACTAAATAGACACTTTTCCAAAGTGGAAATACCGATGGCTAAGAGACATGAAAAAATCCTCAAAGCTACTAATCATCTGAGAGATGCAAATTAAAACTACAATGAAGTATCACTTCATACCCATCAGAATGGCTACCATCAACAAATGACAAGTGCTGACTAAGATGTGGAAAAAAGAGAAACTTTGTACACTGCTGGTGGGAATGCAGACTGGTACAAAATGATGGAAAACTGTATGGAGTTTCCTCAAAGAATTAAAAATGGAACTGCCATTTGACCCAGTGATCCCATTTCCAGGAATATATTCTAAGAAACCTGAAATACCAATCAAAAAGAATATGTGCACCCCTATGTTCATAGCAGCACAAATAGCTAAGATCTGGAAACAGCCCCAGTGCCCATCAGCAAATGAATGGATAAAAAAGAGCCATGGTAACCATAATGGTTTGGCCCCATGGATAGAGCACAGGCCTGGGGAACTGAAGGGTCCCGGGTTTGATTCTGGTCAAGGGCACATGCCTGGTTTGTGGGCTTGATCCCCATTAGGGGTCATGCAGGAGGCAGCCAATCAATGATTCTCTATCATCATTCATCTCCCACCCTCTCCTCTCCTCTCCTCTCCTCTCCCTTCCTCTCTGAAATCAATAAAAACATATTAAAAAATAAAAAAAAGCTGTGATACATATGCACAATTGAATACTATCCTATCTAATAAAAGAGAAACATGGTAATTGGTATACGACTGCTACCCTTCCCATTGCCTAATCAGGGCAATATGCAAATTAACTGCCAGCCAAGATGGCGGCCGGCAGCCAGGCAGCTTGAAACTAACATGAGGCTTGCTTGCTTCAGTGATGGAGGACTCCAACGTTCCCTGCCTGCCGCTGCAGGCCTCTGAGCTGCAACTCTAAGCAACTATGTAACAAATATAGAAGCTAAACAAATCCCCAGAAACCTGCTTTAGTCCATTGGGCTTCAGCTAGCAGGATCGCAACATTGAAAGCAAAGGCCAGAAACCTACTTTCAGCAGTGGAGGCCTAAGAACTGGAGCCAAGCCTCAAAGCTAAAGCTGGCCCAGAATAAAAAAGAAAAAAAGAAAAAAAGGAGCAGTTGGGAGCTTCAGACACTCCCAGCCTGAAAACAGCCCTCAGCCCCTCACCCAGACTGGCCAGGCACCCCAGTGGGGACCCCTACCTGAAGGGTGTGTGACCAGCTGCAAACAGCCATCATTCCCTCACCCAAGCTGGCCAGGCACCCCAGTGGGGACCCCCACCCTGAATGGTGTGTGACCAGCTGCAAACAGCCATCATCCCCTCACCCAGGCTGGCCAGGCACCCCAGTGGGGACCCCCACCCTGATCCAGAACACCCATCAGGGCAAACCAGCCGGCACCCACCCGTGCACCAGGCCTCTACCCTATATAGTAAAAGGGTAATATGCCTCCCAGCACCGGGATCAGTGGAGCTGCGAGGCCTCCCAGCACAAGAATCAGCGTGACAGGGGGCAGCGCCCAAACCCCCTGATCGCCCTGCGGCTCTGTGTGTGACAGGGGGCGGGGCCACAACCTCCCTATCCACCCTGCTCTGTTCGTGACAGGGGAAGGCGCCCCAACATCCTGATCAGCCCTGCTCTGTGCCTGATGGGGGTGAGCTACCCAACCCCCTGATTGCCCTGCAGCTCTGTGTGTGACAGGGTGCGGCACCTCAACCCCTGATCAGCCCTGCTCTGTGTGTGACAGCGTGTGGTGCCCCAACTCCCCCCCACGGGCCCTGCTCTGTGTGTGACAGGGTAGAGCCATAACCTCCCCATCGGCCCTGCCCTGAGTGTGAGAGTGGTGGCGCCCCAACCCCCTGATGGGCCCTGTTCTGTGCATGACAGGGGGCGGCACCCCAACTCCCCAATCGGCCCTGCTCTGAGCCCGACCAGGGGCTGCACCTAAGGATTGGGCCTGCCTTCTGCCACCTGGGAGCAGGCCTAAGCCAGCATGTCGTTATGTCCCGAGGGGTCCCAGACTGTGAGAGGGCACAAGCCGGGCTGAGGGACCCCCCTCCCCGCCTGAGTGCACAAATTTTTGTGCACCAGGCCTCTAGTCTTATCTAATAAAGAGAGAATATGCTAATTGACCATCACACTATAACGGTAAAGATGGCTGCGCCCACAGCAGAGGCCGAGATCCCGTAACAAGCCTTATCAAGCAATAAGCAGGGACCTGAGGCTGCATGGCACTGGGCTGTGGCAGGGGACCTGAGGCTGCACCCCCTGCCTGGTGGGTCTTGACAGGAGACAGGCCATGCCCCCTGCCCTGGTGCCAATCCGGGGGACCTCAGGCCATGCCCCCCGCCACGGCACCAGACTGGGGGACCTTAGGCCATGCCCCCTGCACCGGAAGTGGGCTAGGGGACCTGAGTCCGCACACCCAGGCCCAGGCCAGGGGACCTGAGGTGCCCCCGCACCTGGCAGGGCTTCATGGGGGTGGGTCTGGCTGGGTCTGAATCTAGCCTAATGGGGGTGGGGCTGGCCCAGTCTGGGTCTTGCGCAATTTCGAGGCACATTGGGTGGGCGGGGACTTGACTCTGGTTACTGTGGCGTGCCCCAGACTCTAATAGGAGAAAGATTTTCATATACATTTTACTAATTTTCTTTCATCTCTGACACTTCTACTATAGAGAGAGGGCAAATAGCAATATTAAAATATTTCCTCTAATTAATTCCCTTTTAATGTGCATAAATTTCGTGCACCAGGTCATTAGTGCAGCTATAAAAACGAAAGACTTACCATTTGAAACAGTATGGATGGACCTGGAGAGTATTATGCTAAGTGAAAGAAGCCACTCAGAGAAAGATAAGTATCACATGATCTCACTCATGTGGAATCTAATAAAAAAAAAATACAATGGCCCTAACCGGTTTGGCTCAGTGGATACAGAGTCGGCCTGTGGGCTGAAGGTTCCCAGGTTTGATTCTGGTCAAGGGCATGTACCTTGATTGTGGGCACATCCCCAGTAGGGGAGGTGCAGGTGGCAGCTGATCAATGTTTCTCTCTCATCGATGTTTCTAACTCTTTATCCCTCTTCCTTCCTCTCATCCTTAAAAAAAAATATCAATAAAATATATTTAAAAAAATAAATAAATAAAATGATGGGAAAAAAAATAGACCCAGAGACATAGAAGCATGGAACAAACTGATGAATTTCAGTGGGAAGGAGGAATCGGAGATTTGAGAGGTATGATTAACCATGGAACTTATATGCATACTAGGGACCCAGTGCATGAATTCATGCACCTTGAAAGGAACTGTGGGCTGAGAGGCTGTGGTAGGCACAGGGGCAGGTGTTGACCTATCCTCCATGCCCCTGCCCGGCCCCTCCTGCTGCATCTCCCATGCCCCTGTCTGCCGGCATTCCTGCTCCCACTGCTGCTACTCCCATGTGCTGATGGTGTCTGCCGTGATCACATCTGGTGACGGCACAGAGTGATTGGGGCCGTTGCCAGCAGTGAGCGCAAGCAGGGCCAGCACCGTCAGTAGGTGTAAGTGGCGGCTGCTACCCCAGTCACCCCTCAGGAGCAGGGGGAGGTGGAGAAGCCGTCAGGGTTGATCAGGCTGGCAGCTGCTGCTCACATCTGCTGATGGCGCCGAGTGATTGGGACCAGCACTGGGCACAGGCAGTGGGTGCAAGCAGGGTCAGTGCTGGCAATGGGTGTGAGCAGCGGCTCCAGCACTGGCATGGGTTTGAGCAGGGCCAGCAGCAGGTGTGAGTACAGGCGGGACCATGGTGCACAGGAGCAAAGAATTTTCAGTAACCATCAGAGGCTCACCCAATGACAGCGACTGGTGCCCCGCCTTGGTCTGGTGCCCCTGCTCACCTACTCCACCATCCCGCCATGGCCAACTCCCACTATGTTCCACGCACACCCCCTGGTGGTCAGCACACATTATAGCGACTGGTCTTTTTGTTGTTCTGGTTGTCCTGCCATTCAGTCTATTTGCATATTAGCCTTTTATTATATAGGGTATGCATAACTCAAGTATACAGACATTAGAGTGGTGAAGCTCTCGGAGGGTAGGGTACTGAGTGGAAGAGGTCAATGGGGAAAGAATCACAAGTAAACAAAGGGGACATCTGTAATACTTGCAACAATAAAGATAAATTTTTAAAAATAAAGTTAGACTAAATGCAAGTGTCTTAACTATATTACTGCTATCTGCTTTCTAACTACTATAGGGATAGAGAATTCATGCTAATTAAATATTATTTAATCATTAAATCCATCTGGGACTGCTGATAATTATGTCCCAATATGATTTCCTCTAAGATATCTCAAATACCATTGATAAATAGCTAAGAAAAAAATAAGGGGATTAATAGTAATTATTGCAAAGTGGTTTGCTATTAAATTAATTGAATAAAAAGTAAAGTAATTGGATTATGTATGATCTTTAACAGCTACTAGAGTTTAAACTTTAATTAAATTGTCATAGTCATTCAAAAAATGAATGTTTAAGCATAAACTATTTTTAAACAACAAGTATAGCAGACTACTAATCAGGGCAGCCGGTACCACCAGCCTTAAGTTAAAAGCTCCAGCTGACTGATTACCAATCACACATTATAATCATTGGAAAAAAAGGGTTGAGCTCTAGTAATAATTTGCAGGCTTTTCAAATATTATTACTTGATAAGAAGTCAATTAACATCAACTAAGAAAACTCATTCTTAACAATTAGATGGGTTGTGTGCATTAAAGAAAACCTAGGATTTTAATTTTGCCTGGAAGTTTTTAGAGGCAGACTTCCCCAACTAAGTCCAAAATTATATTTTATCAACTATCTATACTAATAAAAGGGTAATATGCTAATTTGACAGGGAGACCTTCTGGGAGACCAGCCAGGGAGGGCAGTTGGGGGCCATGAGGCTGGCAGGGGAGGGCAGTTGGGGGCTGTGAGGCTGGTGGGGAGGGCAGTTAGGGACAATAAGGCCAGCAGGGCAGGGCAGTTGGGGGCCAGAGGCCAGCCTGGGAGGGCAGTGAGGGCCCTGAGGCTGGCCGGGGAGGGCAGTTGGGGGCGATCAGGCCAGCGGGGTGGGGCAGTTGGGAGCAATCAGGCCAGCGGGATGGGGCAGTTGGGGGCTAGCAGGCCAGCAGGCAGAGTGTTTAGAGGCGATCGGGCAGGCAGGCAGGTGAATGGTTAGGAGCCAGTGGTCCAGGATTGTGAGAGGGATGTCTGACTGCCAGTTTGGGATCGGGCCTAAACTGGCAGTCGGACATCCCCCGAGGGGTCCCAGATTGGAGAGTGTGCAGGCTGGGCTGAGGGACACCCCCCCCTCCTGTGCACGAATTTCATGCACTGGGTCACTATTTTCTATATATATACCATGAAAGACATTTTAAACACATAATTTTTCACGTTCAGCTCATTCTAGTAATTTTTAAAGCAAAAATACATAAACAAAAATATTGTATATGAAATTATGTATATATACATATTTACATAAATGAATGACAGACACACATATATACATACATACAGATACACATATATGCATATCATCTAGGATATCTTTCAGGCAGCTACTTGAAATCTGTAGGTTAAATTCCTAAAATTTCTCCCAGTCTAGTTAGCATATTACCCTTTTATTAGTATAGGTAGTTGATAAAATATAATTTTGAACTTAGTTGGGGAAGTCTGCCTCTAAAACTTCCAGGCAAAATTAAAGACAAGCAGTTACTTTGTGCTTTGATTTTCTCGTTCTGCCTTGCACAGAGGTGGTAAAAACATAAAATTACCTCATTCAAATACAAATATTCAGAGAAATAAAGGTATTTGAGTATTCTAATTTTAAGGTGTTTTTCTTTATTGTAGTCTCTGAACTATTCTAAGAGAAGCTTATTTTTTTAAATCTTTTTGTGAAATGCTTGGTAAAATGATTCTCAAGATGTACCACTACTTTAAATTTTGGGAGAAATTATTTTGAGTTACTTTGAATTTAAACTGAAGACTTTTTTCAGCACATTATGGTAGATTTTATATTAATATTTTAGATATAAATGTTTATGGTTTTTATCTTTTATTGACCTTTCTATTGATATATTTGATCTATGTAGCTATATATGTATTTATGTATCTATGTATATTTTATATCTGCCATCCAAAACTCAATTTTAATATAATTAGGACAACATGCAACATAATATCTTTAATTGAACTTTGAAAATAATATCGTACTATATACATAAATTTCCTATATAATAAAGAGCTATTATGCAAATGGTTGTCAAGCCCTCATGTCATTACGCCCTCATGCCATCATGCCGTAAACTGCTCAGACACTCAACACTGGGGAGAGAGGAATGGGGACCAGCCAGGCACAAATGAGCTTGTGAGAGAGGAATGGGGACCAGCCAGGCTGCAGCCCAGGAGAGGGACAAGCCACCTGTCCCACAGTCCCAGGTGCCAGTGCCTGTGCCTGCAGCTGCGGCTCAGGTAAAGCCGTCTGCCCAGGTAAAGCCGGCTGCAGCTGGCCCAAGCAAAGCTGGCCTGGGTCCTGGGTGCCTGCGGCTTGCCAGAGGTAGGGAAGTCTGCATCCCGGGTCCCTGCGACTGACCGGAAGAGGGAATCCTGGATCCTGGGTTCGGGGTGAGGCAGAGGTAGTTAGGGGTGATCAGGCCAGCAGAGGAGCAGTTAGGGTCTATCAGGCTGGTAGGGGAGCAGATAGAGGCAATGAGGCAAGCAGGTAGAGGTACTTAGGGGTGACCAGGCAGGCAGGCAGGTGAGCGGTTCGGAGCCAGTGGTCCTGGATTGTGAGAGGCAGTCAGACATCCACCAAGGGATGCAGACTGGAGAGGATTGGAGAGGATGCAGATTGGAGAGGATGCAGGCCAGGCTGAGGGACACCCCCCCCCCCCCCGCCACACCTGTGCACCATGCCTCTAATAAAGATATAATAGCCATAAGTACAGTTATAAAAATGTGAATTATGATAATGATGGTTGTCTGATCATAACCTGATTCCTTCAGAAAGGGAGGTGGTGGTCTCCACAGAGCAAATAATTTCCCTAAGCAATTTCAGCCCAAAATATGTCAAGTAGATGCTATGGATTTCAGAATTATCAGTTTAAAGGGTTTTTTTCAGTAACGTTGAGAAATTACAATATTCCACTGAGCAAGTTTTTTTCTTTAATTTTAATTATTTGTATAAATCACTTCCCTCTCTAATTGAATACATTTTATCTTTTAACTAGAGGCCGAGTGCACAAATTCATGCATGGGTGGGGTCTGGCCGGCCCGCTCCCTGGTTGAACTCCTGGTTGAACTCCTGGTCAAACTCCTGATTAAGGGGACAATTTTCATGTTAGCCTTTTCTTATATAGGATATCAAAGTAATATAATATAGCGATTCTGGTCTTTATTCCCTAAATATTAATATTTCAATGCTGTTATATTAAATATCACATGATTTTAATTTTTTTGGCCTATAGCAATGATTTTAGTATTCTTGAGTTTTCCTTGCTTCTCTCTAATTTCTTGCTTCTTCTCTTGAGGAAATTCTAAATTCTAACTAGACAGACTATCAAATTACAAGTAATAAAACTTGGAATGGGAAGTAGAATTGGAGAGCATAAGTATGATAATCCAGACATTTTCTTTAACTTTAGGAGCTGAGATTTTGATAATCACATTATCTAGAAAATTCTAAAGATTGTGACATAACTAACTAGTTAGAGCTGCTAGTGAAATTTTAACATTAGTATATTTCCATTACTATTTGCAACATATATATCACATATATATGTATATATTTAGTCCTTACCTTAAGATATGTGTAATGATTTTTTAATTTTTTTATGTTTTTACTGATTTTAGAGAGAGAGATGAAGGGAGAGGAATAAAGAGATAGAAACATCAATGAGAGAGAAACATTGATCGGCTGCCTTCTGCATGTCCCTACTGAGGATTGAGCCCACAACCTGGACATGTGCCCTGTCTTGGAATCAAACTGGTGACCTCTTGGAGCATGAGTCAACATTCAACCACTGAGCCACACCTGCTGGACTGTTTTGATTTGTTTTTCTTTAGAGAGAAGAAGAAGAAGAAGAGCGGGGGGGGGGGGAGAGAGAGAGAGAGAGAGAGAGAGAGAGAGAGAGAGAGAGAGAGAAAGAGAGAGAGAGAGAGAGAGAGAGAGAGAGAGAGAGAGAGAGAGAAACAAAAAATAAAAAAACATCAATTGATTGCCTGTCTGACATGCCCCAACCTCCAACCTAGGTATGTTGAGAATCAAACCTGACTGGGAATCAAACCCACAACCCTTTTTTGGTATATGGAGGGGGAAGCAACCAACAAAGCCATCCAGCTGGGGCTGTTTATAACATATTTTTAAGTTTAAAACTATATTCACATTTTTGCTTTAGAGTGCTTTACAAAAGTCATTTATGTATTTATAATAATCTACCATGTAACTGCTACATGCAAAATTATGTAATTTTAAAGGGAACACATTCTTCTTATTAGGCAGGCCTGGACATAAAACTGAACACACACAAACTCACAAACATAACACAAACAAAATAAGAACACCTAGCCCCAGGGAAACAATATTTTTGCATCATTTACTTCTGTAAATAGAAAAAAAAATGGTTAGAATTATATTTTTTAACATCAAAGGTTTATTGACCTTACATGAGAATTTTCAACTCTTTTAAACTATACTTTTGTGTATCTCCTCTAGCAATGCAGAATAGCATGTCTCAGACTTTTGCAAACTACAGTATGTATGTAAAGTAAAATATGTAACAATTCAGAACTATTAGGTTATTAGAATATGCAGTGTTAATCTATATTATAAGTACATGACAGTTTTATAGTGTGAATTTCTCAACTGCATAGGCAATAAACATTTCCAAGAGTATTGTGAAAAATACATTGATTAACAGCATGCTATATTACATACATTAATGCAGATATAAAATGACTTTTATGAAAAATAAAAGGCATATTTAGTGTGTTTTTTTTTTCTCTGTAGGTAAAATAAAGCCAGAGGTAAGATAAAACATGAGATTTTTTTTCAGGCTTAAGACTTTGAATGACAAGGTAGAGTTTTTGTTTTTTATAGATGTTGAAAGTAAGGATGAAATTGAAAGTGCTGAGCAACTTCTACTCCAGAAGTGCTTCCCTAATAAAATTTACAAGTCTCAATAAAATTTCTGTGATGTCTTGGCTCATATTAATTTTCTCATATAACTGTGCAGATTTAAAAGGATTAAGAAAGTGAAAAGACTGAATATTTTGAAAAATATAATATTTATTATTCAAAATATTTCTACAAAAATCTTTGAGGAGATTTGTGGTAAATTTGTTTTTCAGGTATGGTAGGAGGGTTTGTTTTTGTGGTAAATTACTAAAAGAAAGAACTTTTACCATTTGCAACAGCATGGATGGACCTGGAGAGTATTATGCCGATCAGAGAAAGATAAGTATCACATGATCTCACTCATATGTGGAATCTAATGAACCAAATAAACTGATGATCAAAAATAGACCCAGCCCTAGCTGGTTTGGCTCAGTGAATAGAGTGCTAACCTGCAGACTGAAGGGTCCCAGGTTTGATACCAGTCAAGGGCACATGCCCAGGTTGCAGGTTTGATCCCCAGTGTGGGACATGCAGGGGGCAGCTGATCAATGATTCTCTCTCATAATTTATGTTTCTATCTCTCTCTCCCTCTGCCTTCCTCTCTGAAATCAATAAAAATATGTTTTTAAAAATAGACCCAGAATCATAGAAGCATGAACAGACTGTTGAACTTCAAAGTGAAAGCAGGGGAGAGTGGGTGGGAAGAGATCAACCAATGAACTTGTATGCATATGTGCATAACCCAAGGACACAGACAATAGAGCTGTGAGGGCCTGGCAGCGGGGGGTGGGGGGTGGGGGTGGGGTGTGGAGGAGGGATGGGAGTGGACTGGAAGAGGTTAATGGGGGAAAAGAAGGACCTATGTAATACTTTCAATAATAAAGATTTTTTTTTTTAAAGAGAAAAATACTTAACATGATAAGCACCCTCTAACACAGTTTTAGGTGTACAATACATTATTGTTAAATGTAAGCACCATGTTGTACAGCAAATCTCTAGTCCTTATACCTATTGAGCAACAACTTTACATTTCCCTTTCCCAGCTCCTGGCAATCACCATTCTACTCTGCTTCTATGAGTCTGATTATTTTAGATACTGCAGATATAAGTGGAATAATGTGCATCAAATATCCTCTCATCATCAATGTGTTTCCCAGGTCTCTGCAATTAGAAACTTTTACAAGATTACTCAGGCAATATAATCTCCTTCATAATTTTCTTTCTCTTAATTACTAGTGGAATATCACATTTGCTTGTACTACATTTGATATACACATAAAAGTCCGTCACCAAGCAGGGGGAGGGTAGGTGGGGCTTTCCTTAATTTATCTTCATGTCCAGTGAGCAGTGTGGTGTCCTTGTAGCATTTGGAAATGATTTACTGGAATTACAAAACCTATATATTTTTTTAAAATTCCAGCTTTGGCTCTGGCTGCTTTTTAGAATAATGCAAGACAAAATCATACCTGAGGGCTAAAAATGAAGAGGAAATGGGAGACTTGATATTTAAGCAGCTTGAATGGTTTCTTTTCTTTATTTTTAAAGAAATGCACTTGCCTATGATATTGTCTCTCCAGTGAAATGATTATTCCTCCATTACTCTATTGATACAATATTGTGCATGCTAGTGTTATATTTCTATAAAGTAGCTTGAAATTTGTTAACTTATACTGTGGGTGTTATGTATTCTTATGACAAAAAATTAACTCTTCAAATTTTTTAAAGTTTCTTTTAAATTTAAGTTTTCCTTTTGGGGGTAAAGTTGCTCTACAAAATAGTGATTGTAACAAATAATCTGTTTTGGATGTTGCTATAGTGACATGCAGTTATATATTTTGTTTTTAAGGGGGAGGAGGGGCAAAAGAAACACCAGTGTTAGCTTAATCTTAATGTCTGGTGTTTGTCATGGTGAAATTATGGTAATACAATGCTCACACAAAAAGCTTATTTAAGTACTTCAGAAAATAATATACAAATGTAATGGTTCAACAAATGATTTATAACACTTAATAGATGGAATTTATGAAGACTACTTTTAGTTAGAAAGAGTATCAATAGGTGATTCTTTGAACATTATTTCAACTTATACTGGAATTTTTATACCTTTAATATTAAAATCATTCAAATATTCATGATTTATGTCATTCATAGTCATATAGTAAGTCATGGGTTTGGTAAAATATGAAAACTCAAGAATGAGAACAAGACTCATGTAGCAAACTTTTTGAATGAGAATTTGCATGTGAACTAATCCCTTCTAAGAAAATGTTTGATTTTCAATTGCTAGGACTAGTCAATCAGTGCTCATTGTAGACAGCAATAGGATCTAAGATAAAAAATTAGATTATACTTATGACATGTTAATTAGTCATGTTTTAAGAGGTAGATCAGTGAGGTGAGAGAATAGACCAACAGTTCATTGTATACTGCCAAAGAAAAAGTATGTGAATACTGAGTGCATAATTCATGATTCATATTAAATATTCATGGCTTTGATTCATTATTATGTTTTAAGTGTGCTAGTAAATATTTTGATGTAATTAAATCAATGGATAGCATTATGACATGGCTGTTGTTGTTTTTTTTATTTTAATTTGTTTTTAGAACTATATTGAACTATCTGAGAAAAAATTATTTGGCAGGCCTGCCAGCTGTTTTATAGGCACTCTGAGCAATTTTCTGACATTCTACACTTGGAGAAAATCCTGCTTTATTAAATTTGCTTCAAATTGCATCACATTTTAAAAAATGGTTCCAAATCATCAGATTGAATGTGAACTTGTGTTGTACATAACTTGGATTAAAATATTTAAAATTTTGGTTAAAAATGTAAACAGCAACACTTTTTCAGTAACTAGTATGTTTTAAATAAAACATTTTTATGAATACAAATAAAAATTTAAAGAGCTTATTTACTCTGCATTATGCATATAAAATGTATTAATATTTAGATCTAAGGAAATGCATTTTGTGTAGTGTGTGTGTGTGTGTAGTCAATAAAAACAAATTGAACAAATCTTTATAGGCATTAAGGATCATATACACTAAACACTTGACAATACATTAGTTTACAATCAAATATTATTCCATCTCATATTTATGAAGGGCTGTTTGTCAAGGTAAGCATACTATTTTATTTCAAAAAAAAGTATCAGAACAGAATTTACTAAAAAACTTTACTATTTTCAAATAATAATTAAATTTTGTTCTGGTGTTTTAGCATTTTCATTAATAGAAACAACAGTCATAGATATATTCAATATGTAGTCAATAAAGAATGAATTTTGCGACCCCCATATCATGAGTAAAAAAGAAAAAGAAAATAAGGAATTAGCTAAAGAACCAAGAGCACTCTAAGAACATTGCTGCTCAATGATGGGAGGGCAATAAAATCTCCTGCTCCAATACCATGCAGTACTCAAGCGTGATTTTCCAATGCATTAGAATGTTTCTGATTTCAGAGCTATCAAGTCCTCTTCTTTAAATATCTCTCTCCACCAATGACTAGGTTGTCCAATATCTTTTCTTTTGAACTCTCTTTTAAGCTCCTGAAGCATATTGGTTTCGAAGAGTCCCTTTTTGGGAAGAGTACAGGATGGCATCCTGATATAAAGTGACCAAGAGAGATCATGCGGAAAGTCCCAGAAAAGAAGAGGTAAGTCATGCATTTAAGCATTTTGTGTCCAATTGACTTTGAGTACAAATTCTGTATAATTCAAATAGTATTTGATAACCTATTAAGAACTTTTTATGTATAAGTTATGCTATGGCGTGAAGCCCAAATGCATAGTCAATCCTCATTATTCTCACATTCTGTATTTGCTAATTTGCCTACTAACTAAAATTTATCTGTAACCCCAACTTTTATACAAAAGTTTATATGTTCATTTGCAGATGTGTGCACATCATCACAAAATTAGAGTCTCCTGACAGGTACATTCCAAGCTAAGGTCGCACAGAACAACGTTCTGCCTTCTAGTTTCAGCTCTCATCTATAAACAAGTGTCTTTTTCATTCTATTTAGGGTCACATATTTCACACTTTGGTGCTTTTTATTGATAATTTGGCTGTTTTAAATTGCCCCACCTCCTTGGTTAAGTTTAACCTAAGTATTTTATCTTTTTGATGCTCTTGTATGTGGAATAGTTTTCTTACTTACCTCAATTTATGGTTCGGTTTTAGGGTAAAGAAACAACTTATTTTTGTATAATGATTTTGTATCCTGCAACTTTAGTGAGTTTATTTATTTATTCTAACATTTGTGTGTGTGGATATGTGTATTCTTCAGGGTTTTCTAAATATTGGATCATGTTGTTACAGGCACCTCTTACAGACACCAGGGAGATGTTCCAGGACAGCCCTCTGAGTCAGAGGGAGAAGGCTGTCCCACCTCCATTCTTTTTGTTGTTGTTGTTAATCCTTACCTGAGGGAATCCTTACTTGAGGAAGGATATTTTTCCGTTGATTTTAGATAGAGTGGAAAGAAGGGAGGGGGAGGGGAAGGGAGGACTGGAGAGAAAGAGGGAGAGAGGGGTAGAGAAAGAGAGAGAGAGAGAGAGAGAGAGAGAGAGAGAGAGAGAGAGAGAGAGAGAGAGAGAGATGAGAGAGACACATCAATTGATTGCCTTCTGCACATGCACCTGCTGGGGCAGGGATCGAACCTGCAACCCAGATATATGCCCTTGACCTGGAATTGAACCCGTGACCCTTCAGTGGATGGGCAGATGCTCTAACTACTGAGAACACCGACCAGGGCCCTACCTCTGATTTTTGTCAAGCTTGTAGGAATAAATCCAAATGAGTGACTCAATGTAATTGCATTGTGTTAAAGTATATTTATTAAAAAATTACAGCAAACAAATTTATTAAATAAGCAAGGCAAACAAATGTACTACATCTGAGCTGGGCCAGCTAGTCTGGAAAAGCAAGTTTGATGGAGATTTGAGGAGTTATATACCCTCCTGTCTATAGGTGTTTCTTTTTGTTCTGTTGTTTTGTTTTGAATTCCTCTGCTAGTTATCCTAGTACAGGTTAACTCTGTAGGTCTCCTCTTTTCTTTGTTATGGTTTTCCCAGAATTTATGAGAAGCAACTGGTAACTTTATCTTGACAAACCCAAGAATGCTGTGCTGGTTAAGCTTCATTCATGCAAGAGTTAATAAATTATTATTCACTGTAAGTTTAATGTAATAAAATTGAATCATCAGTATAGAACATTCAGATAAGGGAAGAGGAAAGTCATCTGTATGTAACCCTAGAAAACACTAAACATCTGAGGTGCATTATGAAGCTATGGAAGAGTTGCAAAAGAAGCTAAATATGTGTATTTTTGTGGTGACATCCAATTTTAAAAAGCATGGTGTTAGAAAATTGCAAATTAAAGCAACCTGAGATACCATTACACAACTATTAGAATGGCTAAATCCAAAACACTGACAATACCAAGTGTTGATGAGGAGAGTGCATCAGGAATTCTCATTTATGCTGACCACTTCTACCATTTTCTATAAAACTAAACAATCTTATAAAGGATCCAGCAAAACCTGGAAGCAACCACCATGTGCTTCAATAAGTGCATGAGTAAACAGACTGTAACATTTTCAGACAACATAATATTGTTCAGCACTAAAACAAATGAGCTCTCAAGCCATGAAAAGACATGAAGGCAGTTATCCAAGATTGCTGGCTACATTACATCTGTTCCTAAGATTTTAAAAGGTATACCTTACTTTAGAAAATATATTACTGTAATGTGAAGAATCTTTTTAACTTTGAACACCCTTGGCTTTGTTTTGATGGCTGGAAAAAATAGCACAAAAGAATTCAATCACTTTTAGATTAATTGATGAAGTGAAAAAAAGCATTAACCTGGTATGAGGGGACTTAAGTGAGTTATGGAATGTTGAGAGGAAGAAAAGTTACTTTCCATGTATCCTAAAGTGCGGAAACATTTGAAAAAGAAGCAGGGCTTGACAAACATAACCTTGGAATAAGTTCTATTTGAAGAATGTATTTAGTTCTTGGGATGGAATAAAGGATGTATTCAAGAGAAAAGTTGAGAAGATTAAAGCATATCACAAAATATGTTTGGTTAAGCTGGCTAGAAAAATCATTTTTAAATTACTATATTTAGTAACAGTTTAGCCTGAATGTGATCCATTTTCCCTCTGATTTGGGAGGAGGTATCATTGAATAAATATTTTAGTGTTTATACTTAGAAAATAGAAGTTATCAGCTGCTAAGTTGCTGTTAAACATGTTAATAGAGCCTATTTCTTCATTAATGTTTCAGTTACATATCTAATTTCTTTAGGAACTTTTTAAAAGTGTTAGCTATAGAAAAATAAAGGAGATAATGTCATGTCTTCAAGTAGGAGTTAGTCTAATAGTTATATAGATATAAAAGTTAACTGACAGTGACCATAATTCATATTAGGGTGAACCATCTGAGGTATTATTTTGTAACTAAAATCTATTTTCATATTGGCAACTTCACATGGCTTAACATGGTGCAAAGGTATGGATATTTGTGCCCCTCAAATTCCTATGTTGAAGTCCTAACCACCCCATAGGCAATTGTTTTAGGAAGGGGGCTTATGGGAGGTGCTTAGGTCAAGAGAGTAGAGCCCTCTTGAATGGGACTAGTGCTCTTAAAAAACAGACCCCACAGCGTTCATTAGTCCCTTTCACCAGGTGAGGACACAGCAAGAGATTAGGAGTCTGCAACCTGGAAGGGTCCTTATCAAACCATGGCCCCCTGATCTTGGTCTCCAGATTGTGAAAAATATTTCTTTTGTACTTATAAGTACCCAGTCTGTGGTATTTGTATAGTTGCTCAAAAGGACTAAGAAGATTGCATTGTAATAACTATTTTGATGGAAGAATTTGTAGGTTGCAGTGAGAACAAAAATACATTCATTTCAGATTTGCAAAATGGGCCTGGTTTTCAGGAGGAGGTGACACAAACTAAGTCTTGTCTTAATGGTGGTAGCAGAGAGAGGAAAGTTTGTTAAATAGGCAGAGGTAGTTATTCCACTTGGCGTATGTCTAGTTCTCTTTCAAATTTTCAAGGCTGGATTACTTATTCTGCCATAACAATCATCTGGCCCCATTCTTACAGGGAGCATTTCCAATGACTAAAATAACATCCTAGATGGATATTAAAAGTCAAAAACTAGATCTTTATAAGCTGGCACTTTATCTTCAGTTAGTCTCTGTGATATTACATTGGAGTGTAAACTAAAGAAGGTTTTATCTGAAATTGGTAACATTGATTAAAAGGAAGTATGGTCTTTGGTTTGTGATTCTAACTGATAGTCTATCTTGAAAGTCTATTATTCAAAAATTTGTATTTAAAACAGTTACATTGAATGACTAATATTGACAGGCAAAGACATCCTGGCATGCATCTATAATAATAAACGCATAATATGCTAATTAGACTGGACATCCTTCCAGATGACCTTCCAGACGAAGCCGGGGCTGCGAGGGAAGCCTGGGTCCCGAGTGCCTGCCAGCAGCTGGAGGGAAGCCCAGGTCCAGGTGCCAGAGGGAAGCCGGTGCCAGCAGCCCGGGGAAGGAAGGCCTACTCTTGCATGAATTTCATGCATCTGGCCTCTAGTGACATATAATAGGTGTTTATAGAACTCATCTTGTTGCCTTACATCTCTATTTGTTTCATGAGAATATATTTCTGTACATCTTCAAGGTGATAACATGTGGTCTTTATTGTTCCCTTTATACATTGCTGATTTTTATTGTTATCTACTAAACTTTTTATTAGATAATAAATCCAACACAAAGATGAAAATTAATAATAAAATATATCATAGTAAAGCTGCAAAAGGGGAATTTTGCAAATACAGTTTTATCAACAAATGACAAATTCCAAGTTTATGTCAACATTAATTTTTTTTTAAAAAAAATGGGAAGCTGCCTGTCAAATCTACTAAACAAATGATAAACTAGATCTTATAGAAGTAAAAGTAAACAATAAACCACTGGCTTTCCTTGCAGTATAAAACCCTCTTTTTCATATGCAATATGATGAAACATTATAAAACAAAATAAAAAATGGCATTGAACATGCTAGTAATGTTTCTTCCATACTCAGCAAACTATGAGTACTTTTAGTATTTTTAATGTTTGGCTCTTAGAAAGGTCAATTTCATTTTGGGGGTGGCCAGAAAAAAAGTGATATACATAGTAACAAATAAATCTCACTACTTCCGTTTCTACAGTTATCCATATATTGCTAAAGTTCACTGAAATATTTGGATTATTTCTAGGTGAAATTATTTTATATACATATAATTTTAAAATGTTTTATATGATGACTTGATTGAGATTATATGCCATTTGGATTTTTTTTAAAAAAACTGATGTTTGCTTTAAAAATGTTAACCTAAGACAACCAAAGTATCCTTCAATAGAAGGTGGATAAAGAAGATGTGTTACATATATACTATGGGATTTTACTCAGCCATATGAAAAGATGAAATATTGCCATTTGCAACAACATAGATGGACCTGGAGAATATTATACTAATAAAATAAGTCAGTCAGCGAAAACTAAAAATCACTTACATGTGAATATAAAACTGAAACAAATAGACACAGAACACAGAATGGTGGTTACCAGAGAGAGGGGTGAGGGGATAGTAAAGGGTAAAGGAGGCCAGTATATGATGACAGAAGATGATTTGACCTTGGGTGATGGGCACACATACAATATACAGAATTTTTTTCTTTAAAGTTTTTAATGTAAATGTAAACTACTTTTCTGTAGTTTTTCCTCATTGAAGGTGTTTATAGATTAAACTTTTTATAATCTCTATCAGTATTCATTTTTATAGATTTGTGTTCTCAAGCAATTAAAGCAAAGAAAATAAAATGCTGTAAACATATTACAAATTGTTATTTGTATTCTTAGTTTGATAGTATGGAAAATCAAAGACTAGTGCATAGACTATGACTGAATACAGATTTATGAGTCTATATTTTTAAAGCATGTCATTATTTAATAATTTTATTTGCTAAGTGGTCTCTTTGTTATTCACTTATCTTGTGTATATTTTCTTTTGGTCCTCTGTTAACAACAATCTCTTTTCTTTTGCTAAGTGACTTTACACTTCTCTATGTTTTATAGTCATTATTATCAGAAACAAATTTCATTTTTATTAAATAAGGAAAATATCTATTTTAGAGTATATTTCAAGAGTTTATAAGCATTTTTTTGTTTGTGTTATTGACTTTAAAACAAGCTTTGTTTATCATGAAAAAGTCTATCTTTTTGATATTTATTAAACCTTTAGTACACTATTGTCTCCATAAATCTAATACTCTTTTTGATTTATAGATTTTACTTATATTGCTCTTTCAAACTATCACATTAAAAGTGAATTATAATTCTTAATATGAATTTGTTCTCAAGAATAATGAGTTATAAGACAAATAGCCATTTTCATGTTACTCAGAACCATTTTCTCCCTCTCCATCATTTCCACGGACAAAACTTTTTAGTACAAGATATGTTCCATATTCTGTATTCCATATTCCACTTGCATTTGGTCAGACTATGTGTGAACTCCCCACCTTCTGGAATCTCATTTGAGAACTAGACAGGAAATCAAATATCACAATGGACTGATCTTAAATTATATAAATAGAGATACAAGGAAATCTGTGATAAGCAGCATATATTCATACCAATAATTGCATGCATTGATTACTCCCATGCATTGAAGGAGTTTGCTTGTCAGTTCTCATCTTTAGTGCTTAGGACATTTGGCCACCCAGGATGGGTGAGCGGCAATAAATAGAAAGCAGAAATAAACTAAAAAATTTGTGAAATTTTCAGGTCAAACAAGCATATCTGTCATTGGATGTAAGTTGAGTAGAAGTTGAGACAGACATTTAAGCATTGCATCCAGATCGGTAGATGATCAATGCCAAGGCACAAATTTAATGAAACACCCTTGTTTGGTATTTTCCCTTCATTGAAGTTAAAAAAGAAGAAACGTTTTGAAAGCTGAGGGGAACCAGTAACTGAGTTCTTTCTCAACTTTGATATCAATTCTTATGCATTCTGTAAGTTTCTTTTGAAATTAAGTTTTGAAATCTATGTTATTTTTACTTCTGTAGTAGAAACAAATAATTTTATTTTCTTAGACACTAAGTTATGTAAAACTTAAGTAAGCTCTGGTTCTCAGTTACTTGCCATTTACAGAGTTACTGTAAATTTTGGGTCATATCCATTTTTATTGTAAAACTAGAGGTCCGGTGCACGAAATTCTTGCATGGGTACAGTCCCTAGGCCTGGCCTGTGATCGAAGCATGAGTATCTTGCATGGAAGGGCAGGTCCCAGCTTACCTCTGAGACCTGGGCAGCACCTGGGTCCCCAGGGTCCCCCCCTTCACCTGAGTCACAGTGCCTGAGTCCCCACGTGGAGTTGCAGTGAGCGTGACCAGACACTGTGGGCCAGGGCACAGAGGGGCCTCTGGGCTGCCCAGCAGCACTGCACAGAAGCCAGGTGGGCAGCGTGCTCTCTCCTGGCCAGCTGGCCTTGCAGCCTGGCTCCTGTGCAAACCCATGGGGAGCCTGACCAGACCCTGCGGTCCCGGTGGCTATGGCCTGGCTCACCTGAAAGATGCTGCGGGTGTGGGGCGGGCTCCTGGGGCTCCTTGCAGGCACCCGGCACCTGAGCGCGGGGGCTTCCCTGGTGCGTGAGCCCTGGGGTCCCGGGGGAGGGTGGCAGGGGGAGTGAGAGTGAGCTCGGCAGACACCCCACTTCCTCACCGCACCTTCGTCCCCGTCACCCCCATCCCTACGTAGCCAGTGAGAGGTTGCAGTGTGTCGCCAACACCCACCATGTTCCGTGCCACCCCCTGGTGGTCAGCGCATGTCATAGCAAGCGGTCGAGCTCCTGGTTGAGGGGACAATTTGCATTTTAGCTTTCATTGTACAGGATTTGAGGACATTCTTTTGTGTGTCTCTGATCTCTTCCGAGATCACAGTTTAAGAATTAGGAATTGTTGTTATGGTTACACTAAAAGTACACATTGTAACAAGGTTGGAAGTATTTGGGAGACTCAGTTTTAAATCCCAGCTCAGTTACATAAACTCTTGAGCAAATCCTTTCAGTTCTTAAGTAGACAACATAGTGTAGTGCTTGTATTCATGGATTTCAGAACCAGACTCCCTAGATCCACATCCTATATTTAATTGTGTTCACTTACCCAAGGTACTCTCCTCCCCGGGAAAAGTAAGGGATGCCTTCTTACCTACTGCAAGTACCGCCCTGTAGCTGGCTGGACATGGAGGACAGTAGGATTGACTCTTAAGTTAACCTCGTGGTTTTGGTTATTAGTGCCGTCTGGATGTAGTAAAAATACTGAACATAGGCTGTGTTTTTAGATGTAAACTGGTGTTTTGTTTTTATGTTCACTTTGCTTATTTGTTTTCTAAAGTAAAACACACCAGAAAAGTATTGAGGACTATACTTATCATTGGACATATAGATACAGCCAGACAAATGAGGGGGATTAAAGGAACAGCGGGAGCAAAAATAAAATTGTTTTATGATTACTGCTCTGAGTACCGGTTGTTTACAATAAGAGTTACACACAAATTTTGTAAGGATACAGCCACTATATTGTAACTTTTTCAACCCATGTAAACACTTCCTAGAATTTTTCCTGACCTAGTCCTATTTTGATTTACTTCTGCCTAACCTCTATCATATCCTGGTTCTTTTAAAATAGTCTTGCCGAAACCAGTTTGGCTCAGTGGATAGAGCGTCGGCCTGCGGACTGAAAGGTCCCAGGTTCGATTCCGGTCAAGGGCATGTACCTGGGTTGTGGGCATATCCCCAGTGGGAGATGTGCAGGAGGCAGCTGATCGATGTTTCTCTCTCATTGATGTTTCTAACTCTCTATCTCTCTCCCTTCCTCTCTGTAAAAAATCAATAAAATATATTTAACAAATAAATAAATAAAATAAAATAGTCTTATATATTTACTGGATATTGTGTTCTATACTAAAAAGAACAATAGCAATAACATTAAATAACATATATAGGTTTAAAATACCTTAGGGTTCTGTGTGAAATGAATCCTTAGTTTTGAGACTAGTTGAAAAAACCCTATGTGGTGCAACAGTTACAATTTGTCCAGTGCAATTTACCACAGAAAATACCATTCATTTTTTTTAGAACCTGTTGTTTGCTACTTATTCCCTGTTTAGGAAAAGAGCATGTAGATTAAAAAGAAATAGCAGCATTCACTGTCAATTAGTCTTAAACAGGGACATTTGAACACAAATATTGAATTTATTTGAACATAAATGAACTGGTATTCTATAGAATGATAGAGCCAATAACAAAATATGAATAATCATTATATGATCAGAAATAATGAGCAACCTAGTAAAGAAAAATTATGGAGATAGATACATTTAAAAAATTAACAAGTTACACAACATTTTTGTGAGAGTGACGAAGGAAATATAAAAGAGAAAAGACAAAAATGAATAAAATAAAGATGAAAAGGACAAAATAATGCATGCAATAAATTTGGAACCCTTATGAAACATATATTCTGGAAAAAACGTAGGGCATCAAAATTGGTATGAGAAATTAAAATTGTCTTGCAGGCCACTTATGAGTGAGGTCTTAGAGCATCAAAAAACAGATGCTGTTATTTATTTTGAATAGCTAATTACAATAATCACTAGAACAATTTTAAGGTAACTAACAAGAAATATTTAAACTATTCGTGTGTGTATATGTATGTATGTGTGTGTACATATATGTAAATTCTATATGAAGAGAGAGAGATCATGGATTGTACTGTGATTTTCCTATTGATGATTGATATATTCTCAACACATCTCTTTTTGCCACATAAACGTTTGGCAGCCATTTTTCATCATTTTAATTCTGTTACGAACAAGGTAGATCCTATATTTTTATTTTATTGCATCCATCTAAATCTATTGAGACTTGTCTGGCAAACAGGCAGATCAACTAGATCATGTGAAACCTTGGGTTCAGGCATTGTTAGGCAGGGACCAATCTATACCTTTCTATTTTTCTTTTTTTTTAATTTAAATTCTTTATTGTTGAAAGTACTACATATGGTCCTTTTTCCCCCATTGACCTCTCCTCTGCCCCTCCGACCCCCCAACACATGCCCTCACCCCCCTACTGTTTGTGTCCATTGGTTATGCTTATATTCATGCATATAAGTCCTTTGGCTGATCTCTTACCTCCCCTACCCCTTCCCCTGCTTTCCCTCTGAGGTTTAATGGTCTGTTTACTGTTTCTCTGTCTCTGGAACTATTTTTGTTCATCAGTTTATGTTGTTCATTATATTCCACAAATGAAGAGATCATATGATACTTATCCTTCTGTGACTGGCTTATTTTGCTTATCATAATGTCCTCCAGGTCCATCCATGCTGTTGTGAATGTAAGAGTTCTTTCTTTTTCACAGCAGCATAGTATTCCATTGTGTAGATGTACCACTATTTTTCAATCCACTCATCTGCTGATGGGCACTTAGGCTATTTCCAAATCTGAGCTATTATAAATTGTGCTGCTATGAACATAGGGTTGCATATATTCTTTCTGATTGGTGTCTCTGAGTTCTTGGGATATATTCCTAGAAGTGGGATTACTGGGACAAATGTGAGTACAATTTATAAAAATCTAGAAGAATCCATAGGCAGAAAAATATCAGATATATCTAGTAGCAATATATTTACCAACAGATTTCCTAGGACAATGGAAACTAAGAAGAAAATAAACAAATAGGACTACATCAAAATCAAAAGCTCCTGCATAGCAAAAGAAACCATCAACAAAACAACAAGAATGCCCATGGCATGGGAGAACAAACGTATTTGACAATGTTATCTCCAATAAGGGCCTAATTTCCAAAATTTAAAGGGAACTCATACAACTTAACAAAAGGAAGATAAACAATCCAATCAAAAAATGGGCAAAGGACCTAAATAGACACGTCTCAATAGTGGGCATACAGAAGGCCAAGAGGCAAATGAAAACATGCTCAGTCACTAATCATCCAAGAGATGCAAATCAAAATGACAATCTCACAGCTGTCAGAATGGCTATCATCAACAAATCAACAAATGACAAGTGCTGGTGAGAATGTGGAGAAAAAGGAACCCTCATGCACTGCTGGTGGGAATGCACACTGGTGCAGCCACTGTGGAGAACAGTATGGAGTTTCCAATCTGTTTCTTCCTTAGGGGCTAGAGACGCCCTACTTCTAAAACATCTTACTCAAGGTACAATAGAACATTTAATGCGGTATCTCCATTTTTGCCAGTCACGTTTGCAAATTCTCCCAACAATGTGGTATGTCCAGAATAGGCCTAAACGGGCAGTCGGACATCCCTCGAGGGGCCCCAGTTTGGAGAGGGTGCAAGCTGGGCTGAGGGACAGCCCCCCCCCCCCCCACGAATTTTGTGCACCAGGCCTCTAGTTTCAATATATAAAGTTGAAAGACTTCTTACTGAAATTTAAGCTTTTTCTAAGAAGAGTTTTATTCACTAGAATATGTTATTGATGGAGATTTGAAAAATGTCATTCTGAAATTTTTCAAATGCAATAACCATACTATAACTATATTGTGTATAAAGTTTTCACTTAACATATCTAAGATGTAATCCCTTACACAAAAAAGAGACAATTTACCTACCTGTATAAGGAATTTTCTTTAGACAGTATATTAGTTTTTATGATTTTCTTCAGATGGTGTATTAGATTTTTTATTGTTTCCATAAAAATTTCCACAAATTAAGGAACTTAAAATGATGCAAACTTATTATTTTATAATTTTTGTAGGTTGGAAGTCCAACATGGGTAGACAGAAAGTTTGGAAGATGGTTACATTCCTTTCTGGAAGCTCTAGGAGAGGACTTGTTTCCTCGCTCATTCAGATCATTGACAGATTTTAGTTCCCTGCTATTGTAGAACTATGGTGTCAAATGTGTGCCAACTGTTATCTCTGTTTCCTTGCTGGCTGTCAGTTGAAGACTAGTCTGTCTTGTACATCATATTCCTTGGCTCATGGCCCCCATTCCACTATCTTCAAAGCCGCAAAGGCTGACCAAATCTCTCTCAAGCTTGATTCTCTCCTGCATCTTGTTTTATTTCATTTCTGATACTTTCTTTGACACTAGATGTGAAAGGTTCTCTTGTAAAATAGGGATTATGAGAATAGAATGAGCCCACTTGGGTAACCCAGAAAAAATATCCCCATTTCAAGGTCTAAATTCTTAATCACATTTTCAAAAGCTCTTTTGCAAAATAATATAATATATTCACAGCTTCCAGGGATAAGAGTCTTGACATCTTTGGAGGCCATTATTCTGCCTACCATAGTAGTCTTTCAAAGATCTTTCAGTTCTAAAATCTATGAATGTACAATATTGCTTCCTTAATAATATCTCAACTTTCTGAGAAAACTCATTCTATCTCCTAACTCCTTTAAGCCCCTTTAGATAATAGTCAAAGAAAGTTTTTCTTCTTGCTCTAAATTTTATTTGGAGAAAATTTTCCTATGTTCCATTTGTCACCTATTGTATTAAACATATTTTAAAAGTGAATATCTCTATTTGAATATATAATACAAATGTTTTTTATTCCCATGCCATTCAGAATGAATGGTGATTATTTCAACTGTGATGTTTGTCTATGTTCACATTTAAGGACTTACTTATGATTGTGATACTTACTCAAATGATTTCGCTTCCCTTAAGCTCAGTTTCCTCGCCTCTCAAAAGAGGATAGTAATACTGTGTATTATATAGAATTACTTTTGGTTAATAACTAATAAAACTAAGTTAGTTAATATACAATTAAGTTAACAAGGTGGTAAGGAACTTGGGAAACTTTGACATCTAAAAAAGAGCAAAATAATGAATTAATTAGCACATATCAATAATAAACTAAAAATTATGTAAAATATATACATTCTATTTGGTAAAATATGTTTTTTATAATTTGTAACCTGTGGTCAGCCTTTTAAATGAGTACATATAAAACCAATAAAAGAGAAATAAATCAATCCCAGTTCTCTTGACTTCTACAGTAATAGAGCTTTCTATCATGAATCATCTTGCTTCTTTGATATAAATATGTATTTATGTAGTTTGTGAAAATGTCAATGCCTGAGATAATGCAGAATATAAATTTTCAGTAGGTTTTATTTATTTTGGTTCTCAAATTAGGGGTATGATATTGCTCACAGGGATTTTATTTGTATGTTTTATTTCACTTAGTTTCAGAAATAATTTAAAACAGTTCATAAGAATACAACTAGCATTTCAATATAATCTTAATTAAAATTGGTGATAAAGAATAAAGAGAAATGGGAATGGAAAACTTTTATAATTAAGGTAAATGTCAAAATTACATATCCTAATTTGCTTTCCATAGTCAAAGCGAAACAATAAATTTATTACCTTATACAGTTGTCTCTGTACCTGAAAAAACATACCTAGTACATCTCCTAGAATGTAACTCTGAGGACAGATATTATTGTGTATTTTTCTCTTGGTTGAGTGGAACATAAGATGTACTCAATACATATTTGTTGAGTAAATGTTTAGGAAGGAACTGTCTGAAAAATGCCTATAAGAAAGAACAAAGCTTGAATTGATATGTGTGGCTCAAGCAAAATATACAGTGGAAAGTTTTCTATCTAAAAATGTGTGTCAACTATTATCTGTTGATAAATGACATCCAGAAATGTTACTTACTTAATTGAATTTCTGAAGACCATTGTATTGCAATCAGGTTAAGTTTGTTTCCTTAGCCAGATACATATAAAACAGTTACTCTTTACTTTTTCTCCTCTCATTCTGGTTTTACTCAATTTTATTCCATGATGGCTCTAGAGTGCAGGAGTGGAAAAACTTGTTGACTATTAAAATTTAAGATATCATCTATTAGATATTGTTATTATTAGTAAAATTACATTTCTTTAGTTTATGGTAAAAGTCATTGGCACTTGACTTTAGAAATCTTCTAACCTGAAATAGTTTTTTTTACACCAAATTTTTAAACATTGCCTTAAACGATGAAACAACTTCGTCAGGCATAAATTTTTAAAGTAGTTATAAGTTACCATTTACTTATTTAATAGTAAATTATCTTTCTCTTGAATTTTGATGGCACAATTTATTTTTTTCCTACTAGTACTAAAAAACTAGACTTTCAAATTTTGAGAATAAAAATAGATGTGGTGAGAAAGGGAAATATGGTGAGCAAAAATACTAGGCTACAGTATGTCAATCATTCTTAGCAAAACCGCTAACTTTCCTTTCTACTTTACCAGCCAAATTAAAGTAATAAAAGGGATGGGTTGTCATACAAGCATTCCTATAAGAAATGGAGAGCATCTTCTATGTTGCAAGTGGTGGAAACAGTGTGATGCATTATGGTTCTTGGGTAGCTAATCAGATAAGTTGCTATATATGAGTCTACCTACTGAGAAAAAAAAATTATATATATATATATATAGGCTAATATGGTAAGGTAAGTGTCTGACCGTCCAACTGGTTGCTATGATGCACACTGATCATCAGGGGGCAGACACTCAATGCAGGAGCTGACGAGCTGCAATGACTTGGCAGCAGCGGTTCTCCGGTGACGCACCCCGAAACTAGAGAAGATGGAGCCCGATTCCTCGCAGGGCCACGCTATTCCACCTTCGGCCATGGGTTATGTTGTTGCTGGGGCACTGTTGGCCCCGCATCTGGTTTACTGCACATTTGCGTTTGCATTCCACACCCTGTACCACTGCAACTTTTCAGAGTGCCCTCTTGCACTCTGGGACCCCTTGGGGGATGTCAGAGAGCCAGTTTTGGCCTGATCCACGCAGGCCAAGCCAAGGGACCCCACCTTCTGGAGGGACCCGCTCACTCTGTAGATGCCAGGGAGGGACCTCGGGAGGTTGGCTCCAGGGCATGTCCGGCCCATCCCACCCAGTCCCACCCCACAGTCCACCTGCTAATTATTTTCCTTTCAATGTGCACAAATCTGTGCACCAGGTCACTAGTATAAAAATAAGAATGAAGCCCAGCCAGCATGGCTCAGTGGTTCAGTGTTGACTTATGAACCAGGAGGTCAGGGTTCGATTCCCATTAAAGCAAATGCCCAGGTTGCTGGCTCGGACCCAGGTTGGGGGCATGTAGGAGGCGACTGATGATTCCCTCTCATCGTTGATGTTTCTAATTCTCACTCCCTCGCTCTTCCTCTCTGAAATCAATAAAAACATGTTTAAAAACGTAAAAGCGAAATGAAAATCTTCTTTCCTATCTCTTTAGTCTTTCAGCAGCCAGCCACCACATCTATTCATAAACTAATGCCTTTCCTGGGTTTAAACCACCCAGTTGATTTAACAATAGACTAGACCACATTATAGTCATACTGATTTGAATCCCACAATTTAAAGCTTCTGAGAGAGAAGGATTTAAAATCTTGAAGACGTCTGAAGCAAGGGCATATTTGGAGTCTCCAGATAGAGCGTGGTTAAGAAACAAACAAACTTTACTATCTCTATTTTTCTTTTCTGAGAAGCAAGAAGCCCCTGAGGAGTACAATGGGAGTAATGCTGTCTGGGATAGTTTACAATCATCCAGAAGCCAAAGGTTTTACGATAAAAGATGACTCCCCCACCATCATTGATGAATGGCTATAATTTTCCATCAGACATCCTGAATCAGCTACCCTGCCAGAACAGGGAAAAAAGCTCTCTAACTCTGAATTGAAGGTATAATTCTAAAATGTACGATTTGGCTGCACAACAATAACATTTTCTAGGAACCCTTGACATATAGGAGTTATAGAGAAGAATAACAGGATAGGTATTTACAGAGCACCGACATTTGGATAAATTCATAAATTTCATTACAAAGAATAAATGATAATGAGATAAGGAAATAAATATTCTGAAACAGTGGTAAGACATTCAATAAAAATTGAACTTCAAACAAAGCTATCATGTAAGACAAGCATCTTGAGTGCCTAATGTTCTTTCAATTTTGTAATAAGAAATATCTAGCAGGGGACAGATAAAAATCTACATTCTATTTTAAAGAACATACAACATACAATAATTTGATAATTGCCTAAGTATGAACAAATTTATTCTAATATGAGATAAATGAAAATCTCATATTTGGCAATTATATATTGTCTTTTTGGTTATTTTTGTCCCTTCTCTATTTCATGATGCCCCCGAAAGTAGTTACTTCTCTCTATTTGAAGATATCCTAAGTTGATTTACCCCATTATCTTTTCTTCTGAGTGGTCAACAGCTAAGTTTTTTTTTTACTACTATAGTATGAACATTAGTAACTTCATTGTATTTAAAAAACTTGTATCATTTTTTTTTAATTCACAAATTAGACATTTGATTTAATTACTATAGTCACATAACAATTTGGATATTACTAGTGCACTGTGGTGCATTTATGCTGGCAGCTACTGAATATTCACTGTAGTGTCAAATTGCACATTGAGTAAGCAGGAAAAAGCAGTATTATCTCAGTTTAATATGTATTTCTAAGAAAATGTTAATCAGCTTAACAATAACCCACAACCGTCGGACCAACTTAAGAAAATGATAATACTGAATATGTAATAATGAACTGAAATGAATGAGCACGAAAAATGCCTGAGTTTCTGTAGATAAACTTGTTATTTAATAGTGTATTATAGAAAATATCAAGGCTTCTATGTTTTTGCCTATGAATCCTTTCAACTTGTATTCCAAGGCAAAAGTAACTTTTTTTCCCCCAACCAAAAGCAGACTATTACTATAAAAGTGGATAGACATTTATTTATAAACTAGGGGCCCAGTGCACGAAGATTCATGCACTGGAGCATGGGGGGGTGGGGGGGTGGGGGGGAGGAGTGGAGGGGGAGTCCCTCAGCCCGACCTGCACCCTCTCCATCTGGGAGCCCTCAGGGGAGCCCTCTCCAATCCAGGAGTTTCTGCCTGTCTTTGCAATCATATGAATGAATTGTCTGAGACCCCCAACCCAGTTTGGTTTGGTGCTCACAGAATAATAGAGGCATTTTTTTTTTTTTCTTTGCTCCATTGGTGGAGATTTCCTGGAAGTTTTAGGATATCTTCCCTTTAATTTTTCCTAGACACTCTGATTTTACTTATGTCTCTCACCTTTGCTTTCCCTCCATCCCCCACCGCAACAGTAACTTCCCCCAGGCTCACTTTGCTCTAATGTCTAGGTCCTCTAGGAGATCTGTCTGCCATCAGAACTACAATTCCCAGCATTCCTGGTGCTCCCTGCGCTCTGGGCTTCTGCTTCTGGTCCTGGGGCTGCCACCAAAACTACTGTTCCCAGAATTCCTGGTGCTCCCCATGCTCTGGGTTTTCCCGGCCACATCCCCCCAAGGGAGCGACCCAGGGAGCCATGTCCCCCCAAGCTGCCGGCTCTCCCACTCTGCTCTGTGTATGCAAATTACCCACCATATTTGTTGGGTTAATTTACATACACACTCCTCATTGGCTGGTGGGCGTGGTTGGTGGGTGTGGTTTGTGAGCATAGCGGAGGGATGGTTAATTTGCATGTTTCTCTTTTATTATATAGGATATATCTAATACTATAGACATACATTTAATCTAATATAAAGAGTTGATATGGGATTCTTAGAGCTTTAGCTACTGGCAGCTCTTATATTTATATAGAGAAATAAGCTGGTCTTCAATGACCAGGAATATTCATTGGACTCACAGAGGTATTTGCTTAGGTTGTGTGCTTATGTGGAGTAACTTTTGGTACAGGGTAAATTATTCCCAACACTTTGATGATCACTTACCACATCACCATGCAATAACTCAATTCCTGAAGTAACTAACTGATGAGGCAATCTGAATTTTAGAGGAAGCAGCACTGCTTAAGGTACAGTAGAGTGTACTTAAATTTGACTTTGAACAAATGCATTGAGACAAATTAAGAATGTAAACTCTGATAAAAAGGAGGCAAAAAGTATAAAAATCTTAGAGGAATTCTAATCAAACATAGAAATCACATTAACCATTTTTAGTTCACACCTCCATTATTGTGGTCAGAAACTATATTTTGGCCTTGAGGTTAGGTCAGGGGTGGGCAAACTTTTTGACTCGAGGGCCACAATGGGTTCTTAAACTGGACCGGAGGGCTGGAACAAAAGCATGGATGGAGTGTTTGTGTGAACTAATATAAATTCAAAGTAAACATCATTACATAAAAGGGTACGGTCTCTTTTTTTTTAGTTTTATTAATTTCAAACGGGCCGGATCCAGCCCACGGGCCGTAGTTTGCCCACGGCTGGGTTAGGTGATTTAATTCACCAGTCAATGAGTAAGAAGAATTTAAAACCTTATAACAAAATCACAGTACTTAATAATAAAAACCATTTCATGGATTTTTATGTTGAAAGAAAATTTAAGGTAGTTAAAAAAATGTCCATTCAATAAACTTCATTTATTACCAGAAAAAAAAAATCATTCCATAAAATTCTCACTTAAAATATCTGGCCTGTCAAGTAACTGGAATGTCCCGACGTGAGTAAACCATATGTTTCATCCCAGTTCCCATCACAGGATGCAGCCTGCATGGAATACAAAACAATGTCCTAGCTTAATTAGACTCAACTCTACACACCACAACTCTACACTATGATGCTAATTCATACGCCTGTGCCTTAAACTTGCTCTTCCTTCTTTTGGAATGTTTTTATTATTCTTGTCCCTGTATACAACTCCATCTTCAAAAATTATAATAAAACTCATGCATTCTTTACTATTCTACTCTCCCCATATGTAGTTGACCTACACTCACTCTATATTTTTGTTCTTCAATAGCTCTTGCATTTTTTTAAAAAAGCATCACTATAATTATACAGAGAATATATAATGTATATAATATATATTATATTATGTTTACATATTATGTTGTGTTTTATATTGTATGTTATATATTAATATAGAAGGCATATATCATCCATTATATATATTTACATATGAATTTACAATATAATATTTATGCACATTTAAACTAATCTCTCATTTAAAGATAGCTTCTTTAATGTTAATGTTCACATTTTTTACTTTACTTTTCCAGAAAAAAATAAGCATTCATTAAATCTTTGCTCACTTGAATAAAACTCCTCCCTAATATTTAAGTTCCGTCTTAAGTAAACACCAGGAAAAAAGTAAATACCAGAAACAGAAAATTTCAAAGTGGAAAAAACTAAATTGAGTGAAATTTTTCTTATTCAGATGAAAAATTTAAGGTAAAAATAGAGTTAGTAGTGCTAAATATAGAGGGGGAAAATGAATCCATCCTGTGTCTTCTACATATTCTACAAAATATGTCCAATGCTGGTCAGACATATTTGTTTGGGGACAAATTTAACCTGAATAAGAGCAAAAGCAAACAACACGATGAACTTCCAAAATTCCAATAATTATTCACTTACTATATAATGAAGCCCCTGAGAGCTTGGTGTTAAGCCAAACCGTAACATGATTCCTGCTACCCAAAATATGGGTTCAAAGCAAGAAGAAATTTTAAAGGAATCTTCCAGTGAAAAATGAAACATAAATTCTATAGCTCTTATTGAGGAAAGGATAGTTAAGAACCAGCTATATCACATGGTAGTATTACCTGGAAGCTACTGAACACCACAGACTCACACCATGAAACTCCAGCACTAAAGCTACTGGGAATAATAGATAATCAGGCACCGCAAGCCATATGCTTGAAGACAAATGACATTTTTCCTTCCTCGTTATACTAAAAATTACACCAGGGACAAATGGGGCCTCCTGAGAAACAGAACATGAGAGTAAATGAAAATGTACCTTTCACAATCAAGTGGAAATATTATGCAGCTAGAACCAGACAGTATTTGGAGATTATACTTTTTCTGTTGCCTTAGATTTATATAACCACTATTTGCAGTAAATTTTTATAAAATGAATACCTTTATTTTAATGGGAAAACTATATTATTTCTTAAAAGTGTAATACAATGCTTGGGGCATAGTCTTTATAGCCAGCATACAGTAAAAATAAAATGTTCCTGAAAAATAAATCATAAAGCATTATGCAAATGTAGGGATTTTGAAGCTGTTACATCCAACATCTATGTGAGGACTGATGAATGATGGGGGATTCTGGGAGGAATGCATAAACCTTGATACTGTTTGCTTCCCTTATCCTGCTGGAGATATAAAAACTATAGTAAGCCACTGGTGGAAACAGGAGAAACCCATGGTGGTGCTGCAATGTGACTCTAGGTGATACATGTTATTGGTATGGAGGATAATCCTATCTAATAAAAGAGAAAGATGCAAATTGGTGTCACTCCACTACCCTTCCCATTGGCTAATCAGGGCAATATGCAAATTAACTGCCAGCCAAGATGGTGGCCGGCAGCCAGGCAGCTTGAAGCAAAGATGAGGCTTGCTTGCTTCAGTGATGGAGGACGCCAACGTTCCCTGCCTGCAGCTGCCGGTCTCTGAGCTTGCAGTTTGAAATATTGTTACAAATATAGAAGCTAAACAAAACCCCAGAAACCTGCTTTCAGCCAGCCAGGATCTCAGAGCTGGAGTTGAAACAGTGTTTCGATTATAGAACCCAAACAAACCAGATACCTGCTTTCAGCAGCAGAGGCCTAAGGGCTGGAGTTAAGCCTCAGAGCTAAAGCTGGCCCAAAATAAAAAAAAAAAAGAAAAAGAGGAGCGGTTGGGAGCTTCAGTGACCCGCCAGCCTGAAAACAGCCCTCAGCCCCTCACCCAGACTGGCCAGGCACTCCAGTGGGGACCCCCACACTGATCCAAGACACCCTTCAGGGCAAACCAGCTGGCTCCCACCCGTGTACCAGGCCTCTATCCTATATAGTAAAAGGGTAATATGCCTCCCAGCACCGAGATCAGCGGAGCTGCGAGGCCTCCTGGCACTGGGATCAGCGTGACAGGGGGCAGCACCCAAACCCCCTGATCGCCCTGAGGCTCTGTGTGTGACAGGAGGCGGGGCCACAACCTCCCTATCCTCCCTGCTCTGCTTGTGACAGGGGAAGGCACCCCAACCCCCTGATCAGTCCTGCTCTGTGGGTGACAGGGTGCGGCGCCCCACCCCCACCCCCATGGGCCCTGCTCTGTGTGTGACGGGGTAGGGCCATAACCTCCCTATCAGCCCTGCCCTGAGTATGACAGTGGCAGTGCCCCAACCCCCTGATCGGCCCTGCTCTGTGGGTGATAGAGGGCGGCGCCCCTACCGCCCCCCACGGGCCCTGCTCTGTGTGTGACGGGGTAGAGCCATAACCTCCACATCGGCCCTACCCTGAGTGTGAGAGGGTGCGGCACCCCAACCCCCTGTTCCACCCTGCTCTGTGTGTGACAGGGTGTGACGCCCCAACCCCCTGATCCGCCCTGCTCTGTGTGTGACAGGGAGCTCCTCAACCCCCTGATTGGCCCTGCTCTGTGCTTGACAGGGGGTGGCGCCGCAACCTCCCCATCGACCCTGCCTTGAGTGTCACAGAGGGCGGTGCCCCAACCCCCCAATTGGCCCTACCCTGAGCATGACTGAGGGTCACATCACAACCTCCCGATCGCCCTGCTCTGTGCATGACAGGGGGCGGCGCCCCAACTCCCCAATCGGACCTGCTCTGAGCCCGACCAGGGGCTGCACCTAGGGATTGGGCCTGCCCTCTGCCACCCGGGAGCAGGCCTAAGCCAGCAGGTCGTTATCTCCCGAGGGGTCCCAGACTGCGAGAGGGCACAGGCCAGGCTGAGGGACCCCACTCCCCCCCCCGAGTGCACAAATTTTTGTGCATTGGGCCTCTAGTCTTATATAATAAAAGCTTAATATGCAAATTGACCAAATGGCAGAATGACCATTTGGTCATTCAGTGGGGGAAGGGGGGCAGGGCTGGCGAGCGGGCAGCTTCAGGCCAGCCAAGGCGGATGCCAACAGGCAGAGGGAGAGGATGGCTATTGGGGGGTGGGGCCAGCCACTCGCCGCCGACGCAGTCCCCCAACCACGCCACCAGTTGCCTCCCACAGAGGGAGGCCACTGATGGTGGCAGCAGGGCAATGGGGTGCGGGGCTGGCCGCTCGCCAGCTGGCACCATCCCCTGATCAGCCTGCGGGTCATCTCCCATGGACATCCCTGAGGGCTCCTGGTCTGCAAGAGGGTGTGCAGGCTGAGCTGAGGACCACCGCCCCCCCCCCCCCCCGAGTGCATGAATTTTCATCACTGGGCCTCTAGTTGTATGTAAGGTGTAGAAAGGCCAGAGGGGAGAAATGATCATTCTTAGTGTGGATAGAATTAGAATGGAACTAGGTAGATAAACCACTGATCCCACCATTAGGAGTAGGATGAGGGGTAATCTGATGATTTTGATTAATACTCATGAATTGGGCTGGGCTGCCACTGATAAATTGTTCTGGTAGTCCTGTACTGCTTCCAACAATGTTGGCAGACTTGCAGCAGTGTTTGTGCTGAGAGGTTTCATCCTTTCTTATCTCTGAATATAGACAAGTTGTCCCCCATAAACCTCAACCACAGGTCAGAGCTTCCCAAACTGAATTCCATAAAACTTAAGAACAAAGAGAGCTTATTCTCTTCTATTGCATACTAGTCCTCAACTACCTGTGAAGAAGAACCTCAACAGAATAACCACCTGAGGGCTGAGTGATCTCACATTGGACTTAAATAGGCAAAAAGTGAATGGCTTGCACCTCCTTTTAATCCACTATGGAGCTCATGCTGATGTCATTGTGTAACCTCTGACCCACTTTAAGGGATTAGAAACCCTTTATTAGGGAGAAGGCCGAGTCAACCTTATTTAGGTGCAGACATAAGAAGAAACATGAGGGATCAACAGTTCATGCCATTTATTTTATTTTATTCTTTATCTGGTGGCCCAATAAATTGCTTATCTTATTTTTTATAAGCCAGCATTTTAAGGTTTCCATTCTAGGTAAGGAGTATGAGTATTGAGCACTGAAAGAACTAAGATAGAGTAGGTTTTAATTTCTCTACCTTGTTCAAAAGTTAGTTGTGATGCTCAATAGAGAATAGTTCCTAGCAAAACGAAGTAATGGATAAAGTTTGATTTTTATTGCAATTTCTAAAACCTATCCTCCCCTTCCTATCTCCTCTCACCTCCAGGGAGCCCATCAACTCATTTTAGCCACAGTAAAAATTTTCCTGTACTGTTCTGAGAGGGGCTTACCTCAAAATTGCACAATTGTCACATCCAATGATACAATTCCCTGAGGGTCCAAGTTTTAGCTACATGCCACAGGAAATAATCATATAAACCACACTGAGGTCATGGCTGATATTATTGAATGTTACATAATTTCAGTTTGTGATTGCTATGACTATGAAGGTGTATAGTCAGCTTCCTAAGAAGTAAATTGAATATGCTTATTATTAGATAACAAAACAACAACTAGAAAAAAGGTGTGTAATATTTTATTTTGTAAAAGAGAGAAAAATTTCCAGCCGCACCATTAATTGCTTTGAACTTTTGTTGTCAAGATTTTGCTTGCAGTTATACCCTTTAGTTTGTTTTTTAAACGTGTCATCCTATATATAATATGTAGTTTTGGATATTTTCTCAATACAAACTATTAAGTGAGCTTATTTTCATATTACAAACTCTGGAAAAAATTGCTTCTTAAAACTAGTTTTTTATTAACCCTATTTTCCTTCAATATTACATTTCAAGCATTCTTAACATGGCTGAGAAAATAGTATCTGTAAAACTGTGTCTTTATCTAATGTAATTTTATTGAGAAATAATTGGCAGAGTGCATAATGTGTACATACTAGAAGCCCGGTGCACAAAAATATGTGCACTCGGGGGGGGAGGGGTCCCTCAGCCCGACCTGTGCCCTCTCACAATCTGGGACCCCTTGGGGGATGACCACCTGCTGGCTTAGGCCCGCTCCCTGGGGGATTGGGCCTAATCTGGCAATCAGACATACCTCAGGCAGCCCAGGAACCCTCGGGGGATGTCCACTTGCCAGCGGGGAGCAGGCCTAAGCTGCATTCAGACATCCTTAGCAATGCTGAGGTGGCGGGAGAGGCTCCTACCACCACCGTTGTACTGGCAGCCATCAGCCTGGCTTGTGGCTGAGCAGAGCTCCCCCTGTGGGAGCGCACTGACCACCAGTGGGCAGCTCCTGCATTGAGCATCTGTCCCTGGTGGTCAGTGTGTGTCATAGTGACCAGTCATTCCCAGTCGTTCTGCTGTTAGGGTCAGTTTGCCTATTACCCTTTTATTATATAGGATAGAGGCCTGGTGCACGGGTGGGGGACGGCTGGTTTGCCCTGAAGGGTGTCCTGGATCAGGGTGGGAATCCCGCTGGGGTGCCTGGCCATCCTGGGTGAGGGGCTGATAGGTGTTTGCAGGCTGGTCACACCCCCTTCAGGGTGTGGGTCTCCACTGGGGTGCCTGGCCAGCCTGGGTGAGGGGCTGATGGCTGTTTGCAGGGTGGTCACACCCCCTTCAGGGTGGGGGTCCCCACTGGGGTGCCTGGCCAGTCTGGGTGAGGGGCTGAGGGCCGTTTTCAGGCTGGCCAAGCCTGTTGGTGACACAAGCTCCAGCCTCTCCTTTTTTTCTTTTTTATTCTGGGTTTTATTTACCTTCTATAATTGAAACTTTGTTGCCTTCAGTGGAGCTGAGAGCTGGCTCCTGCTCATTCCAGCTCCATGGCCGCAGCTGCTGAAAGCTGGTATCTGGGGTTTATTTACCTTCTATAATTGAAACTTTCTTGCTTTTGAGTGGAGCTCAGAGCAGGCCCGGGCAGGCTGGCTTCCTCCTCACTGGAGCAAGCAAGCCTCCTGCTCACTTCAGCTCTGTGGCTGCCGGCCGCCATCTTGGTTGGGTTAATTTGCATATAGTTGCTCTGATTGGCTGGTGGGCGTGGCTTAAGGCATAGTGAAGGTGTGGTCAATTTGCATGTTTGTCTTTTATTAGATTAGATAAGTAGTCAAACAATATTTATGAAATGAATACTTGCAGTTGATCACATCAGTCTTTCTCTAGAGTTAATGACTGTCATGATTTTCATGATTATCTGTCTTTCTTTGTAAAAGCTTTTCCAAATTATCTAAAAAATAGTATAGTTTTTCCTATTTTAAATTACTTTATAAATGAATATTACATTATGCTTTGTTTTGTGACTTGTTTTTTTTAATATTGCTTCTGAGATTTGTTTAGTTTAATGTGATCTACACTAATAAAAGAGAAAAATGGTAATTGGCGTACAGCGATACCCTTTTCATTGGCTAATCAGGGCTATATGCAAATTAACTGCCAACTAAGATTGGCAGTTAACTGCCAACTAAGATTGGCAGTTAACTGCCAACTAAGATTGGCAGTTAACTGCCAACAAGATGGCGGCTAATTTGCATATGTAGGCACAATGCAGGGAAGCAAAAGGGAAAGCAGGAAGAAGCCCCCTGCCACTGACAGTGATCGGAAACCCAGGGGGGAGCTAAGAGCTGGGGGGCAGGGCAAAGGCGGCCCTGGGGCCGCCTTTGCCCTGCCCCCCAGCTATGATCAGAGAATCAGGCGCCTTTGCCACCCTGGCCAGTGATAGCAGGAAGTAGGGGTGGAGCCAGCGATGGGAGCTGGGCACGGTCGAAGCTGGCAGTCCCAGGAGCTAGGGGTCCCTTGCCTGGGCCTAAAGCGAAGCCCACGATCGCGGCGCCCCCCGCTGCCACTGCAGGTCCCCGCTGCCTGGGCCAGATGCCTAGGCCAGAGGCATTAGGCCTGGGCAGGGGCGGAGCCTGCAACCGCGGGGAGCTGGGGATCCCCTGCCCAGGCCTGACACCTCTGCTGGAGGCCTCAGGCCTGGTCAAGGGGCCGATCCGGTGATTGGTGATCGGAGGGTGATGAGGGGCAACTCCTCTGGCTGAGGCATCAGGCCTGGGTGGGGGGTGGAGCCAGGGATTGGGGGGATATGATGGTCCCCTTGCCCAGGCCTGAAGCCTGGGTCAGAGGCATCAGGCTTGGGCGGGGGGTGGAGCAAGCGATCAGAGGGAGATGGGGGTCCCCTGCCCAGGCATGATTCCTGGGCCAGAGGCCTCAGGCCTGGGCGGGGGCCAGAGCCAGTGATCGGGGGGAGATGGGGGTCCCCTGTCCAAGCCTGACACCTCTGGCGGAGGCGTCAGGCCTGGGCAAGGGGCCGATCAGGCGATCGGAGGGTGATGGGGGTCAACGCCTGAGGGTTCCCAGTATGTGAGAGGGGGCAGGCTGGGCTGAGGGACACTCTCCCCCCCCCCCCACACCCAGTGCACGAATTTTGTGCACCGGGCCCCTCGTAATTATATAATTAAATTTAACTTTGTTTATAGAATAATACCCTATGATAGGAATATACTACAATTTATGTGCCCATTTGCATTGTCTGGTTAACACCACTTGAGGTCAACATAAAGACCCAGGTTAGGATGTCAAGAAATAGACTGTGTCTGGAGAAGCAAACACCATGCTCCCTAACACCTTTTATTCATTTTCCTTCAACATGCTGAGTGGTGACTGGGAGCAACCATGAAAAAGGAGTGGATGGAATGCATTACTTGGTCCAGGGAATGGGTTGGTCTCTGTTCCTATCACTCTGTCCACTCCCTACCCTCAGCCTTGGCCACTACTCAATCCTAGCAAGTGTATCAAATGGCCACTGCTTGTAGATGTCAGCAAAAGGGATTGGAGTAGTTTTATTTTACTTTATTTTTTCCCCATCAGCAATGAAATTTATTAATCCATTTCTGCAAGCATTACTGATATTTTCCTTAAGGAACAGTTCCCTAAAAAGAGATGAAAGTGAAAACTCATGGCCAAAGCAAAGGGGGTGGAACCCCACCAAATAAACATAATTGAAGTGTATTATTACATCTTAATTTTTTGGGAAAGTTTTTGTGTCCTCTAGTGATGTCTTCTTTTTTTTTTTCTTCAAATATTGATATTTTCTTTTTTTTAAATTTATCTTTGTTGTTAGGAATATTACAGATGTCCCCTTTTTTTTTCATTGACCCTCTCACCCCACACCTGCCCCTCCAAGGCCTTCTCCACACTATTGTCTATGTCCTTAGGCTATGTACATATGCATATAAATTCCCTGGTTAATCTCTCCCTACCCACCCCCCAACCCTCACCTTCTCTCTGAGATTCCATAGTCTGTTCCATGCTTCTATGTCTTTGGATTTATTTATTTTTTCCATCAGTTCGTTTTGTTCATTAGATTCCACATATGAGTGAGATCCTGTGATACTTATTTTTCTGTGACTGGCTTATTTTGCTTAGCATATCTCGAGGTCCCTCCATTCTGTCTCAAATAGTAAGAGATCCCTCTTTTTTTTACAGATGCATAGCATTCCATTGTGTAAATGTTCCACCACTGTTTTATCTACTCATCTGCTGATGGGTACTTGGGCTGTTTCCAAATCTTAGCTGTTGTAAATTACAGAACATAGGGGTGCATATATTCTTTCTGATTGGTGTTTTGGGTTTCTTAGGATGTATTCCTTGAAGTGGGATCACTGGATCAAATGGGAGTTCCATTTTTCATTTTTTGAGGAAACTCCATACTGTTTTCCACAGTGGCTGCACCAGTCAGCATTCCCACCAGCAGTGCACTAGGCCTCCCTTTCCTCCACATTCCTGAATGAACTTCATCTAACACATGAATCTTCTTTTAGCCTTCTTGAACTTAGGGACACTAGACACTGCTTTAGCTGTATGATTAGGGACTATTCTAAACAACAAAAATGCAAAAAAAAAAGTGACTTAATAAAGCACAAAATGATACTTGTTTACAGTGTGAGAGCTAATTGTGTGTCATCTTGTTTAAGTTTATTATGTGTGTCAGGTGACTCGAATTTTTCATCACTCTGTACATGTCTATGAATGAGCGCAAAAGTGACACTAGTATTAATTTGGGGGTTACAAATAAATTTGATGTGTAGGCAAATTTGTAAATATGTAATCCATGAATAATGAGGGTCCATTGTACCTTGTTGAGATAAAAGTAGTCTTCATTTCACTAGGCAGAAGGAAGCCAGCTTTTCAAGGGCCAGACAGGCAAGTTAAACAGAGATACAATAGGGACCGCCCTCTCTGCATCCTGGAAGTTAGTAATGGCAGCACTAATTTCTCCTCACCCACCAGATGCAGTATTGTTTTTTTATTTATTATCCCGATGAAGGTGGATGCTCAGATCTGAAAATGGGCTGAAGTCCAGGAATTGAAGAACAGATACTGACTTTTTATCAGGACGATTATCCTCATTATCTTATAACTCCATTTTTGCCTTTTACAGTTTATAGATTTTAGGCACCAACATGGTTTAGTGCTCATCTGTTTTTCCCCTAGAAACTTCAAACTGTAACTATCTCCACAATACCTTGTAAGTCAAACACCTTGGCTGTTATTCCGATCAGGCTAGTTTTACAGTCCTTTTTGCCCTGACTTCTGGGTACCTCTGCCTGGACATACAGTGTTGGGGTCCCAGCATCCCAATGACTCTAAATGAACTCAGCCAAATCATTACATAGTTATATACAATTTTTATTGTTTCCATTGCTTCAGCACGCCTCTGTCAGTTAATGGAACTCTATTCATCTTTTAAGATGTAACTGAGGGTTACTTCTATGAAGGCTTTCATTCCCACCTTCACTCAGCCTTTTCCTCAATCTCAAGTAGATGATTTTTCTATAGGTTCCTATAATACATAGTGCAAATTTCTCCTCTAACATTTACCATATTAATGTTCAGCCTACATGCCTTTTTCTCCTATCAACTAGAAAACAGACAGCATAATGTAGCTTTTATATATTGAGCCCATCTTATGTACTCAATAACTTACCCCAGATTCATATGAACAGACCTCAAATAGCTCCACAATGAGAGTTCCTTGCACTGCAAAGAGATTTAAAATTAAAAACATTGCCTCCATCAGATATTTTGCTGAGAATCACACATATATACATTTACAGGGGTAGGCAAAAGCAGGTTTACAGTTATAAGTGTGCAAAACACAGAGTTTATTCTTATATTATTCTTTATTAATTAGTGTTATTTTTCATATGAATTATTTTTCAACTGTAAACCTACTTTTACCCGCCCCTGTTAAATGTATATATGTATATATGCATGGACCCTGTGCCCCATAGGAAAATTAAGCCAGCTCAAGAAATCTCTAGAACCTTACTTTTATAAATCACCAGAGAAAAGTTCCAGAAATGATAACCAAGTGTCTGTATGGATAAGAAATTTACAATAAGCAATATACAAAAATAAACTAAGTAGTGCTCATCATTAAAAATATTTTTTTTTCTTCTTCAAGTTTTAACTCTTTTAACTGCATTTAAATATTTAAATATTTGAAGCTTAGACTCTGGGGGAAATCAAGGCACCATTGTTGTCTCCAGAGGAATTCTTCCATCTAGTGCTCCTGAACTAATGTCTACATTTGAATGTTTTAAAAGTCATCTTTGAACAGCAGAAATTCTTTATACTGAAAGTTTGTCTGTGATGCAACCTAAGATGTTGCAACATAATCTGCATACTGAAAACTCTCTTCACTTACAATGCAAATTCACTTGCCACAAAGACACTGATGTAAAAATCAGCGTCCATTTTCCACACCCTTTGTTTCTTTTACTAGTTCAGATAGTGACAATTTACTCTGTGCCTCTTTATCCTAGGGCTTTCTATGAATTCTCTCTAATGCTCACCCCTACTTAGGTATGCTGTTGCTATCATATAGGTGAGGAAACTGATGGTAAGAGAAGGTAATTTACTAACTCACGGAGTGGCTGCAAATATTTTAAGGTATAGAGTTGCAGAAAGAAACTTTTCTAGAGAGTCAGTTAAGACTATGCTAAAAGTAAATGGGCTATTTGCAGGCACAAAGATTAAAAGCAAAGGGAAGAAAAGACCTAAACATAAAGACACACAATCCTAGTAGAAAAGAGTATGGGGCAAGACTGCCAATGACATACAACAAAGGATGGACAGAGAGCAGATAATAAAAGATGCCATCAAGAAAGATGCCTCTTTCTTATGTCAAGAGTTTTCACAGTTTCTGCTCATATAGATTTATTTTGTGTGTTTAATTGTTTTAAATTATATTAATAAATGTTTAGATTTCTTTTCTTTGTTTAATTGTGTTTTAAATTATATAAATGTTAGGCCACCAATTAGTGAAGGTCAATAGGAAGAGTTTGAATATGAGATGTAAAGCAGAGAGGAAAGAAGACATGGAATATAAGGATGAGAAAGGACAAGGAAAGGAAGAAAGAAAGAGAATGATTATTAAGCATTTTTGCAGACTTTAATTTAAAGGTGTAAAAACATTTTGGACTGTATGGGAGTAAGTTAGATTATGGTGGAAACATAATCCTATCTAGGTTTGACTGTTGCCTTAGTTGAACCACTGTGCAGGAGAACACTGAATATATGACTATAAAAGGAATTGCTTAAAAATTAAAAATTAATTTAAAAAATTAACATATAATCTGTGTGCTTATGTACTTATGAGGCATATTTGGAAAATCAACTTTTTCAACCAATAATAACTTTTAAAATTATCACTCCAAATCCTAGTTTTAAAACTGTAAATGGATTGTCCAGGCTTTACAATATGCTATTGAGTTATGTGTTATAAAAAAACAACAACAAATAAAACCGCATAAAATGACACCTGGATAGCTAATACACCATTGCCAAGGCTAGTAAACAGAATGCTTTATCATTAATGCATGTATCTATGGCCAAGGAAAGATTTTCAGGTGAATGATGCCTCAGCATTGGTAGTTTGCTATTTGAACTTATACTGAGTAAAACAGGAGTTTCATCTGTTATTTTCATATGGCATATACCACATTAAACAGTCACTTAAGCCATCAGAATTATAAATATTACTGCCCAGCACAACCTAAATGCTTATTTTGAAAAGTGCAGAGTTAAGAAAAGAATCAGGTGCTTAATAATATGACATGAGACACAGATAGTGCTGGACACAGAAATAACTTTGCTATGTGCCCAGAGGATAATTCCTTTTTGTAAACTTCCAAGTTCCACAAGAGTTTCTTGAGAGAAAAACTATACAATGTATATAATATCCAAAAGAAACAACAACAAGCAACTTTATTCCAAAGATCTGACATTAGGGAACCAAGATCATTGAAACATAACTGTGGAGATCTGAAATGAATCACATGAGCAGGAAGGTAACAGACACTTTGCTAGAATACCCTCTTGTCACAAAATGTGGCTCATTCCAAAACATTACTTACCAATAATTTTGGTGCTTAAAAGGCACCGAAATTTTCAGTATGAAACTTTCAGTCTATTCTATCTCAATGAATAATCATCTGTAATAAAAAATGTAGTAAGCATAGTGAAGTCATGAATCTTGACATCACCATTAAAGTCGCAGTTCAAATGTCACTTCAGCAGAGAATTTAAGCCATTCTAGGATAGCTTAAATCAAAATATCAAAATAGTTATCCTATCATTTCTAGTTTCTATCTAGTTCATTGTCTCTATGATTCACCTCCCTAACACTCTCTGAAATTATTATAATTATTCATTTGATTATTTATTCTACAATGTGACTCCTAAATGTAAGTTCAATGGGTACCTGTGGGCTTTGTGGTTCCAATGTCTTGAGGGGTTATTATAGGGCAGGTGCTCAATAACTATTTGTTCAATCAATAAATTACCATTCAAATTTAATGAGATTGTACTGTACTATAGGTTCAAAATTAAGCATGTCATACAGTATTCCTATTTCATCAGAGATCATTTTAAGAGTATAAAAGTGCCTTACATAAAGTAATATTAATTATACTAGAGGCCTGGCGCACGAAATTCATGCTCAGGGGAGGAGGGTCACTCAGCCCAGCCTTGGGCCCTCTCGCAGTTGGAGAGTCCTCGGGGATGTCTGACTGATGACTTAGGCCTGCTCCCCGTGGGCCTAAGCCATCAGTTGGACATCCTTAGAACTGTCACAGAGGTGAGAGAGGCTCCCGCCACTGCTGCTGTGCTCACCAGCCATGAGCCTGGCTTCTGGCTGAGTGGCACTTCCCCTGTGGGAGTGCACTGACCACCAGGGGGCAGCTCCTGCATTGAGCATCCACCCCCTGGCGGTTAGTGTGTGTCATAGTGACCGGTTGATTTTCATATTAGCCTTTTATTATATAGGATTAACTAATATCTTTTGTGATAGTAAAGAAAAATTTGAAAACATGATAAAGCACTCATTCAAAGTCATATGACAAAATATGTTCATTGTCTTCTATGGACCAGCCATTCAATTTTCCTTTTACATAGATTTTGTGACTCAATCCTAGCAACATCTGTGTGAGGTGATATTTTGACATTAATATAGAGCAAGGGGAGCAGGATTTAAAAAAATGTTAGTGTACCCAGGATCAAAAAGCAAGAGTCAGTACTTCTCATTATAAGACACTATGTTTTCTACCACAGCACAGGTGGATAACTAGGCATTTAGGTTATCTGGAAGTTCAGAGCAAATATAAAATACTCATATTTACATTGATTTTATACTTGTATCTTAGGGTCTAACTAAGAAATCATTGCCCCATAAATACCTGCAAAGTTTTTAAATATTTTAAAACTCTAGTGTGTTTTGAAGCATAATGTCAACCCCTTATTTGGATTGAACAGCAGAATTAACTAATACCTTAACAAGTGAATGCCTAAATATCATAAACAACGGCATCAATGATATTAAATAGCCTCATTTCCTGGAAATCTTGGTCCATTTCAAACATTCCAGATCACTTGTCATGAGCCCATGAGCAGGTTAGTCTGATAATCTGGACTTAACATGATTCCAGTGTAAGAATGTATAAAACAAATTTCTTAATTCAGAATTTGTTTTACAAGAACCAATAGAGAAAATGAATGAAACATGAGTTTGTTAATTTCCCTATTTATATACTTCCATGCATTTTTTTATACTGTTCAGAAATTCTGTAATCTATGGTGAGTAAACAAAGAGGTGTATCATTAATGCATGTATCTATGCATTAATCTAAACACAAGTCCTAAGGATTAAGCAAGCAAACACAAGTATCTGCTTAAGGGATCACTTTTTTAAAAATATATTTTTATTGATTTCAGACAGGAAGGGAGAGGGAGAGAGATAGAAACATCAATGATGAGGGAGGGTCATTGATAGGCTGTCTCCTGCATACCCCCTAATGGGGATCAAGCCTGCAAGCCCAGCATGTGCCCTTGACCAGACTCAAACCTGAACCCTTCAATTCACAGGCTAATGCTCTATCCACTGAGCCAAACCAGCTAGGGCTAGGGATCACTTTTATGGTACAGGGTTTTGAAGAGATAGAAAAAAAAAGGAAAGCATCGCCTTAAAGATATGCAAATTCCCATTTGTCTTTATAAAGATCTGATTAATGCAAACAGACTCTGAGTTTGTACTTTCTCACAATTCACTATCTTTATTTTTCAACTTGAAATTCAAAGCAATAGTCCTACCAGCTTTGACAAACTAATAGAAACGTCTTCCTTGGAGTAATTATTTGAAATCTATAGGGAATAAAGAGGTGATCCAGCTACTACGCCAGCCCAAAGATGAGAGAAAGTTACAGTCAATCAGAGGGAACTCCGGCAAGAGCAGCTCTGGGGCCTCCAGTGTCACTCACACCCAGAGCTTCTCTCCAGGAGGGAGCATCACCTCGTGAAAGAACATGGCTGTGAGCGGACAGTGAAATGCTTTGCCGACGTGCTCACTCTTTTTCCTATGATTTTTCACTTAGTAATTTGACATGTGGATACTTATTTCTGTGAGTGTCTAGCAAATTATACCATGAGTTTACCTATGAATAAAAGGCTAGAAAATTAAAATTGTCAATATAAGCCAGCTAGTAGGAGAATGTTGATTACTTCCAAGATTAAAGAGCAGTCATGCGCCACATAACAATGTTCCTGCCAATGATGGACCGCAAATAGGACCGTGTTTCCATGAGATTATAATGTAGCTGAAAAGTTCCCATCACCTAGTGACATTGTGTCCTTCATGAAGTCAGAACACAATACGTGTTTGTGGTGATGCTGCTCTAAACCAACCTATTCTGCCAGTGGTATAAAAGTATAACTCATACAATTGTGGACAGTACCTAATACTTGATAATGATAATAAATGACTGTTACTGGTTTATGTATTTATTATACAACTAGAGGCCCGGTGAACAAAATTCGTGCACAGGGGTGTGTGTGTCCCTCAGCCCAGCCTGCACCCTTTCCAATCTGGGACCCACAGGGATCGGGCCTAAACGGGCAGTCAGACATCCCTCTCACAATCCAGGACTGCTGGCACCCAATTGCTCACCCGCCTGCCTGCCTGATCACCCCTAACCACTCCCCTGCTAGCCGGATCGATGCCTAACTGCTCTCCTGCCAGCCTGATTGCCCCTAACTGCCTCCCCTGCTGACCTGGTTACTCCTAATTGTCCTCCCCTGTTGTCTTGGTTCCCCCAACTGCCCTCCCCTGCTGACCTGGTCCCCCCTAACTGCCCTCCCCTGCAGGCCTGGTCTCCCCAACTGCCCTCCCCTGCCAGCCATCTTGTGTCCACATGCGGGTGGCCATCTTTGGCCACATGGGGATGGCCATATTGTGTGTTGGAGCGATGGTCAATTTGCATATTACTCTTTATTGGATAGGAAGGATATTTTATTATTTTAGAGTATATTCTTTCTACTTATAAAAAATTTACTGTAAAACAGTATGCCATTTACACAGAGCAGACTCATACATCTTGTGCTTGCCATGTCTTTTGGTTGCATCATTTTCTCTTGCCTTTGATTTAATATCATGTTGTTTTGTACAGGAACATGCTATACAGGCTTGTAGCCTATGGGCAAAAGGCTATACCATGAGCCTAGGTGAGTGGTAGGCGATCCCATCTAGGTTTGTGTGAGTGCACTCTATGATGTTCACACAATGACAAAATCACCTAAGGACCCATTTCTCAGAACGTGTTCTTGTTATTAATTGGTGCGTGACTGTATTGTAAATATCTTCCATATAGGTACCATTGCTTTTTAGTCTCTGGGAGATAGCTAGAGTCTATCAGAAGCTGGACATTCTGATGCCCTTCTAGTACATCTCTGCTTAAGTAAAATATTATTTTTTGTTTTATAAATATAAACAAGTTCAGTCATTACACTTTGGAACACAGCCTGAAGGATATTTCTCAAAGTTACATGGCCTCACACTTGTAATAGCCCAGAAAATAGACCAAATCCCTGCATTTACAGAATGTATTACTGCTTTAGGATTAGTGAGTTTCTTTTGAAGTAACATAAATATCCATGGAGAAAGGGAAACATACTTATTCTGCATATAAAATGCAATATTCTGTTTCCTTTTACCTCATGCAGGGATTTGGTCTATTTTCTGTCACCCTTCCATTCTTATATCTTCATCTCTATTATGGAGATAAAGTTCAGACTACATAATTGTATTACTCAGATACACTCTATTTCGTGATACCAAGTGAATGATGTATAATTATTATGTATATAATAATTCATCATATAATAATTTTGTATAATATGCATGTTAGCGAAACATAAATTAGTTTAACTTTTTATTTGACAAGAGAAAAAATAAATGATATAATTACTCCTCCCTGTTTACTGTAGCAGAGTTAGAGCGCACCTGTCAGGAATCGTGGATCCTTAATCAGATGAATGTGTATGAGCAGGGGAAGTGAGGAGAACTTTCAGGAAAGATGGAAAAAGTATCTGAGACTTTATATTTACAGCCCATATCATAGTGTCTTCCTGAGAATGGAAGACAAAGATAAGTCAGTAAAATTCAGTGGGGTGGTTATAGGTGTCACACGCACAAAGGGAAAATGTGACATAAATACACAAGTCCTAAAAGCTTAATCACTGCTCTCCGGATACCCTTCCACACTATCTTTATTACTCACGCATTTCTTGCTGGATTTGTAAGTGCCCTCTCCCTTTTGCTGGTTTCCCTGTCTCTATCGTATGTGGCTACTCTCCTTAGAGTGTTACCCAGCTCTCCTTACAAAAGTCTGCTTCTTCACAGCAATCTACAAACGCCTGCTTTAATTGTCGAGCTTCTTTATGCACTACAGTAGACTTGCCTGTATTTTGTCCTGCAAAATATTAAGTATCCAGAAGCTTAACAATCTGTTCTTAAAACACTCTCTCCAGCCTTCTGCTGGGAGGCAGCTCTCTCTGATCCTCCTGAATTTCCTTCAGAGATTCTGCCTCCGCAGTCCGTGAACACAGGAGGAAGGATTCTGCTCTTGTGCATCCCCTTCTCTGTCTTTGCTCTTTTCTGGCAGGACAGTGGAGAGAGAGAGTTCATCCACCTAACGGCTTAAATATTGTGCATATGCCAGCGGTATCCAAATTCATGTCTGGAGCACAAACTTCTCTCAAACCACCAGACTCAGATCCATGACAATTGGACACCTCCCCTTAGATTTTTTTAAAATATATTTTTATTGATTTCAGAGAGGCAAGAAGAGGGAGAAAGAGATAGAAACATCAATGATGAGAAAGAATCATTGGTCGGCTGCCTCCTGTATGCCCCCTTCTGGGGATGGAGCCCGAAACCTGAGCCTGTGCCCTGACCAGGAATCAAACCATGACCTCCTGGTTCACAGGTAAAGGCTCAACCACTGAGCTATGCCCCTCTTGGATGTTTTATATACAACTTACACTTAATATGTTCTAAATTGAACTCTCATTCCTTCTCCACAATCTTCCCCCTGGCTTCTTCTTTATCTCTGTAAATGACATACCGTCCTTCCATTTATTCAGGAGAAAAATCCTCAGAGCTATCCTTTCACAGCCCTCTCTTTTTTTCCTGATACTTCACAGACAATCGGTAAGAAATTCTTCTTAACTTCCAAGTTAAGAAGAATGTTAATATTTACCTTTAGTTTCTTCTCCTACCATGGTCCAATCTGTTCTGCATTGTTTATTGCAGTGTTCAAGTCACTTGACTATGAAATTCTACTTTTTTCCCTAACTTACTTGACTTTTGTCAGAATAGAGTATATTTTGAAAAACGCAGCTGTAAAAAAATGCTGTTTTGTTTGAGTAACCCAATTCTCCCTAAGTAATTTCTCTTCCTCATTTCTGTAGTGTAACTAAATTTTCCTCTAATTGCCCACTTTTTGCCATAGTTCAGCAGGTCACAAGTTAGATATAATCCCTGCATGGAAGTACAAAATTAGTTGCCACGTCCACGTATCAATCTGAAGCCCAAGTGCTTCCCTTGGCTAGCTCATCTGTGAGCATTCATGATGATGCTGTGAACATGCCTGAGTTTGTGCCACTTTACATTTGGCTCCTATGATTGACATTGCCAGCCATCCTGAGCTGTAAATAGTACTTTAATTTGAATAATATTGAAAATAGTATTTGTTTTCTTCACCATAAAAATCAAATAACATCACGGCATTCTGAAAGAATAATAAACATATCTTCTTTTTCTAGTGGAAGAAAACAAGAATGTATTTATAACACCAAACAAATTCCTCAAACAGATAAAACAACTGATATGTTCTACCCTACCACACATCTTATTTTATGGGTTCTCTCTGTTCATTGAAGCAATGGGGATTTTGACCACTTACTTACATGTTAATCTCTCTAATCAGATTATTTTTTTCCTGAAATAAAGTGATCATAAGTCATTAGTGGTCGTAACCTTGTTGCATAGCATGTGACAATGTACAGTCACTCAATGAAAGGCTACTGAAGCAAGCTCTCAGGTTAATCTACACTCTGAGATTCACACATAAGCATTTCCAAAGGCGCCCTGGCTAGTGTTTCTCAGTGGTGAGAGCACCGGCCGATGCACCAAGGGGTTGCAGGTTTGATTCCCGGTCAAGGGCACGTACCTGGGTTGCAGGTTCAAACTCCAGCCCCTTGTTTGAGTGCCTGTGGGAGGCAACCAAATGATGTCTCTATCACATGATGTTTCTCTCCCTCCCTCCCTCCCTTCCTCCTTTTCTCTCTTCCTCCATTGTATCTAAAATCAATAGAAAAATATACTCAGTGAGGATTAACCAACAAAAAACCCAAAAAACACAAAAGTAATTTACAAAGGAATAAAAATAGTGTAAAAGGGAAAGATTCCATATCTATATCTTAAAAGGCCGGTGGTCGTCACACCATAACGGCCGGAACAACCAAACAACCGGTCACCAGGAGGTGCATGGAGCACCTCTTGCAGGCCAGGACTGGCGGCTCATGGTGAGGTGGAGTTTGCCCTGGGCTGGCGGGGCTGGCGGGCTGGCGGGGCTGGCGGGGCTGGCATGGTGGAGGCGGGACTGCGGCTTGTGCAGGGCGGGTCTGGGGTCCCATACCATTTTGCGTGCTGTACCTCTCGTGTATAATAAACAAAACTCCCCATCAACTTAATGATACATTTTAACTATAAGGTTGGAAAAAATATTTCAATGTGTTTAAAAAAAATGTTACCTTTCTTTTAAAAAATGAGTACATAACATTTAAATGTGAACTATGTTGTTGATGGATTTTATAAAACATAAATTAAAAACATATTTATAAATTAGTCCATAATTTAGAAGACTCATTTAGAAAAGAGATTTGATTAAAGAATCTAATTCTGTAACACCCTTGATTGGGAGAAATAGATCATGATTAAGAAGATAATTTATAACAATTTCATGACTAAGGATAAGAAAATTGATCTTATTTATAAGAAATGAGAATGGTTATTTACAGAGCAAAAAAATATAGCCAATTGATTTTGACACTAGTATGATATTTTCCTTCATTTGGTCTTTAAAATATAAATTACAGTATAATTGACCTAAATGGCATTTTAAATTTTTCTAGTTCAGTGATTCCTTGATAGGACAGTATTTCTTTCCACTCATCTTAGAAGTCTAGCCATTCACGGTAACAATCCTGTGTCTGAGAGGTCAATGGTCCATAAAAGAGCCTCTGGGACAGTTCTAAAGATTTGGCAGGATTTATTCAATATAAGTTTAGGATGGGGATAGCAGAGCCATTGCTGGCAAAAGCATATAGGGATGCTTGCCTTCTTTGTTTTTGGCTCTAGCTGGTGCTATTTAGCCATCATTTTATGAAAACATGAACACAAAGCTCAGTCATGTCTTTTTAAATAGAGAAAGAAAAAAAAAAGCTAAGCTAAAAATAGGCCATCACTTCACTGAGCTTCAGTTGTGCAGTCTTACCTGGACGCGCATCTGTTGTCTGGCAGACTCCTCTAAAGTAGCTGATGCAGTTCTCCTGCCTTATCCTTTCTTGTGCAGGCAGATATCACTCAGGCTATGATATTTTATTCAATTCTAAGAGCAATGGAGCAAAATCTGCCTTTTAGCACACAGTGGATCTCTATGGACTTTTCCTGTGAGGTGAAAAAGAAATAAATTTGTTCCTTTTTAAATTTTAAGATATAATGTTGTTGAATTTGTCTTATTAAGAACAATTTAGTTCTGATAAGTTATCAAATAAAAAGTATTCTTTTCAAAAACATCCTTGAGGACCTATGTGCTCGATGAGCATTATTCAATAAAATCTCAATTTGATTTCATTGAGAAAAAGACAACTCTTGTTTGGTCTTTAAGAACAAAACCATCATTTTTTTTTTTTTTTACACCTACGCATGTTTAATAAATAATTCTTCCCGCTTCTACTAACAAACATATTTTTGAAAGTGAAGTTTGCTAGTTATATGAAACTTAGATTTACAAGCAATATTTAATACTGTTTGCAATCTATTTCAATGCTTGCATCAATTCTTATCAAGGGGAGAAATTAATGTAAAACTAAAGATATTTAAAAGCAATTATGCTTCAAATGCAACATTTTAAAATCTTTGGAATCTAAATGTTCCTAAGGATTAACAACTTTTCAATTAATGCTGTGACAGATAAATATGTAATGTCTTACTATGTACAATGCCGTGACTCTACCAGCGTAAAGTAACCAATAATGAACACATCATGTGCATCTTCTCGAACTTTTCTTTGTTCAGATAAATATACTTGAAAATCGATTTTTACTTTTCTCTGTAAAAATTGTATCAACTAATTCTATATAATCAAGAGAGGTTTAATTACATTCATATTTTAAATTTGATTCTTTCCAAAGCTGTCCCTATTTAATTTTTATATCACGACAAAGTATTTCAGACAGAGTAGAATACTAGATTGTGAAGAACCAGTTTCTGCAACTTTCTGGATTCTGCCAAATTTCTACTGAAAGGGTTATAACAATTTATGTTCCAAATAAGTGAAAATAACAACCCCTTTTCTCACATTCTTGGTAATTCATGGAATTGTCATGTATTTTTTTTTCTTTTGTTTTATTCAATTCTCTGGATTAGAAATACTATCTCACTGATATTTTAATCGGGATTGCTTTTGGGTGATTTGTCTAATTATCACTTTGCTTGCCCCAAATCTCGATTTGAGTGTCTAAAGACATTTCAATACTAAAATGCCCCAAATCCAGCTTCTGATATTTATTTCCCAAACTGCTCTTCTTGAGAGTTCCTCCATCTCAGTTAGTGTCAGTTGTTATCTTTTCTGTTTGCCAGGGTCAAACTCTTGGAATCATCTTCCACACCTGCCACACACTTTCTCCACAAATACTGGCATCACTCCTTAGGAAATAGAGCCAGTGTGCATTTAACCTCTTCTCACCTCCATCGCTGCCGCCACCTGTTCCCAGCCATCATTATTTCCTGCTTGGCTGTGACAGATCTCCTTCTTCAGTCCTTGACTTCTATACCATTTTCTCAAAGGTGAAAAACGTCAGCCACTGTTAAAAACCTCTTCCCGTTCTAGTCTTAAGAAAGGGTGAATCTTTACTTTGGTCTTAACAGTGGTTCTCAACCTTCTGGCCCTTTAAATACAGTTCTTCATGTTGTGACCCAACCATAAAATTATTTTCGTTGCTACTTCCTAACTGTAATGTTGCTACTGTTATGAATCGTAATGTAAATATCTGATATGTAGGATAGTCTTAGGCGACCCCTGTGAAAGGGTCGTTCAACCACCAAAGGGGTCACGACCCACAGGTTGAGAACCGCTGATCTATAAGATCATGTAAGATCTGACGTGCACACCGAAACTGGTTTGGTTCAGTGGATAGAGCGTCGGCCTGCAGACTGAAAGGTCCCAGGTTCGATTCCGGTCAAGGGCATGTACCTGGGTTGCGGGCACATCCCCAGTGGGGAGTGTGCAGGAGGCAGCTGGTCGATGTTTCTCTCTCATCGATGTTTCTTTTTTTGTTTGTTTGTTTTTGTTGTTTTTTTGTTTTTTGTTGTTTTTTTTTTAATTAAATCTTTATTGTTCAGATTATTACATTTGTTCCTCTTTTTTCCCCCCCATAACTCCCCTCCTCCCAGTTCCCGCCCCACCCTCCGCCCTCACTCCCCACCCACTGTCCTCATCCATAGGTGCACGATTTTTGTCCAGTCTCTTCCCGCATCTCCCACACCCCTTTCCCCCCCAAGAATAGTCAGTCCATTCCCTTTCTATGTCCCTGATTCTATTATGATCACCAGATTATTTATTCACTTGATTCTTAGATTCACTTGTTGATAGATGCATGTTCGTTGTTCATAATTTGTATCTTTACCTTTTTCTTCTTCTTCCTCTTCTTAAAGGACACCTTTCAGCATTTCATATAATACTGGTTTGGTGGTGATGAACTCCTTTGGCTTTTCCTTATCTGTGAAGCTCTTTATCTGACCTTCAATTCTGAATGATAGCTTTGCTGGATAAAATAATCTTGGTTGTAGGTTCTTGGTATTCATCACTTTGAATATTTCTTGCCACTCCCTTCTGGCCTGCAAAGTTTCTGTTGAGAAATCAGCTGACAGTCGTATGGGTATTCCCTTGTAGGTAACTGAGTTTCTTTCTCTTGCTGTTTTTAAGATTCTCTCTTTATCTTTTGCTCTTGGCATTTTAATTATGATGTGTCTTGGTGTGGTCCTCTTTGGATTCCTTTTGTTTGGGGTTCTCCGCGCTTCTTGGACCTGTAAGTCCATTTCTTTCACCAGGTGGGGGAAGTTTTCTGTCATTATTTCTTCAAATAGGTTTTCAATATCTTGCTCTCTCTCATCTTCTGGCACCCCTATAATTCTGATGTTGGTACGCTTGAAGCTGTCCCAGAGGCTCCTTACACTATCCTCGCATTTTTGGATTCTTTTTTCATTTTGCTTTTCCGGTTGGGTGTTTTTTGCTTCCTCGCATTTCAAATCATTGACTTGATTCTTGCGCTCCTCTGGTCTGCTGTCGGGAGTCTGTATAATATTCGTTATTTCAGTCCGTGTATGCTTAATTTCTAGTTGGTTCCCCAATATAACATTGAGGGTCTCATTAGTTTTCTTGTAGATCTCATTAAGTTTATCGGCGGCTTCTAAACAGTTCTTGAGAGACCTTAAAAGTGTGGTTCTGAACTCTATATCTCCCATTGACAATTTTGTCCTGTTTCTTTGTCTCCGCATTTTGTTATGCTTCCTTGGTGCACCCCCTAGTGGTCTTTGTTCGCAGTCTTATGGTTAAACCTTGATTGTTGTAGCTAATACCAGGGAGGGTTTGACCTCCAGGCCAAGTGGCTATGAGAATCAGCTGTGTCTGCAGTGAGAGAACTTCTGTCCTCTAGGGAGGTACTAATCTAGCCTTTGCCTGAGGCTATCCGGCAAATGCCTCTGTGCAGGGCTTGGGCGGGGCGGGTCGCACAGGATCAATAGGGTGGGCCGGGGAGAGAGCAGTTATGGCGGCTCTCAGTCCTGTCCCCAGGGGCTCTGCCTCTCTGAGTCCCAGCACCTGCTGCAAAGCTCGGAGAGAAAGCTGCACTCGCTCTGACCGAAGCCAGACAGTCCCGCTTCTCCCGTTTGAGTCTGGGTCCCTAAAGACTCGCCTGTATCTGGAGCTCAGAGTCTGCGACTCCCTCCCGATTGAAAACGCCAACTGCGCCCTCCGCCGCCAGCCCACTTCCCGCACTCCGCACCTCAGAATTTGACTTCAGCACTGCGCCTCCTCTGAGTGTCCGTATGCGTTTCTCTTTCCTCCTAGTTGTAGGACTTCCACTCAGCCAGCGTTCCTGTAGTTCTGGGTGATGTCCGTTCCGTTTTTTAGTTTCACTATTGAAGTAGTTGTTCAAGGCAGCAAACTCCGGCGTTAACCTATGCCACCATCTTGGTTCTCTATTCTCTCACCGATGTTTCTAACTCTCTATCTCTCTCCTTTCCTCTCTGTAAAAACGCAATAAAATATATTAAAAAAAAAAAAAAAAAGATCTGACGTGCTTTTCATTCTCTCTCTTCATTTCCCAATATTCTTCTCCCTATTCACTCAGACCTTCTGGCTGCCTGGCAGATGCAAGTGTTGCCAAAGGATTGAGTGGCTGGAATTTCTCTGTCAGTGGGAGTGGGGAACTTGCAGTATCTTGAGAAAAGGAATTTTCTAAGACTTGTGCTGGAGAATAAGTGGTCTTTATTTGTGTAGAATTATATTCCTCAGATTGCAAAGGCCCATTTCCCTTAATCCAGTCCTGGAAAAGGTGCAGAGCTAAAAGCAGGGCCAGTGTCCGGAGTTTCTGCTCCATGGTGGAGTTGGGTCCGAAGTAACGTCAGGCTAGTTAAGTCCACTAACCCAATGGGTGGAGTCCACTTGAGTGTGGGTCACGTGGGCAAGTACAGAGCATGCGAGCCCCTCAATCCAGAAGTCAGGCAGGAGCAGCAAAAGAGAGAGGGCTCCATTGTTCAGGAGTTTAAATATCAAATCTTCTCATCCTTGCAGTGGCCACGTCTGCACACCTACTTTGGCCAATGTCCTGTTCCCAGTTGTTACTGACAACTAAGTACCTAACCATGTCACCCAAACCTTCTTGGGCATTCCTCTAAATTGCAGCTTCCCTTTGCTCCTTTCCAGTTATTAATTAACAACCAGATTATTATAATGGTATCAGTAGGACACACTAGATACCCCTGCTCTAGGCCTTCTCTCTGCCCAACCCTCTCCTTTTGGAATATTGTTTCCTTAATTATCCACATAGTTTCTTCATTTCTTATTTATTTTTGTCTTTCCTCATACATTACCTTTAAAGTGAGTCCTTACCTGCCCATTTCACTTAAAATTGCAAAATACCCCTTTGATCTCTCCCTGTCCTGTTGTATTTCCCTCCATTGTACTTATCACCAGCTAACCTCATATTACATATTTTACTTACTCACATCTTTCATCCCAACATTTGCTCTTATATTACATTTCATCCTGGGTTCAATATTTGTTTTTCTTGAAGTGAACCTTTAATTAGTTATCACTTTGTGGCAAACTCATTTTTTGTTCATCTGAATTTTTTTTAACTCCTGTTTTCTGATAATAGCAGTATGTTAACTGTTCCTTTCTTTTTCACTGAGAAATAGGATGGGTATAGGATAAATCCTCCATGAAGGGGAGATATAGTGTGATGTAGTGGAAAGAGCATATGACTCTCTTTTTTCTTCAAGAGTTTAACTACTTTCACATAGATATTTTATAGATTCTGTTTAATAATTACATTATCTAAGATTCTTAGAAACCCATTCTTGGTATTTTTAGTGTCCACTGACTTTCACAATCTATGCAGTATTTGAAACCCCAGTTTTTTCTTTACTAAGACTGTCATATCCCTTTGGACACCAGATTTTCCTTAACTTCTATGATTTTTCTTCACTCTTTCTTTTGATTTTCAGGGAGCTTTGCTTTGTTAGCTCAACTGAAATTTTTAAAATAAAATTCTATGCCTTATTCATTTTTTTCATGTTTTGACATAGAAGTTTTTTGACATAGAAAGATTTTTCACTTTAGATAGGCTTTCACAACTTCTGAGGAAAAAATGTGTTTTTCTGATCAATAATTCTTTATATAGTCCCATTTAGTACATATAATTCTATTAATCCTCTTTTAAAATTACAAAATTTTTTACTTTTCAGCATACTTTATTCCACTATACATACCACCACTCATTCAGTCTTTTTTTTTTTTTTTCCCTACCACAGAGATTACTTCTATAAATGCCATCATGTATCTGTATGGAATGGGACTATTATGTTCTTGTCAGAGTCTCTAAAAGTGCCATTTCTGGATTACAGGAAATAGACATTTTAAATTTAACATACTCAATAATTAAGTGTATTTTATCTTTTAGTCTTCTCTTGGTTTCAGCTTTAGGATGCTATATCATAACTGCTTCCTTCCAGAAATAGTATATCAATACAGTCACAGACATAGATGTAGAAAAGCATATTATGGATCACAGAACTTGCTGAATCAGCCATGCTGTTTTGTAGAAAAGAGAGGGGAAAAAAAAAAAAAAAGACAGGGAAGAAAATCCAGTCCAGCTAGCTTACAGTAGAGGTTTGTAAAATCTTAGACTTTTCAATTAATTCTTAGTTATAACTCAAAGGCATGAGCAACATAATAAAGAACAGGTGAATTGGATTTCATCAAAATGAAAAACTTACATGCATCAAAGGATAGACACTACAATCTATGGGAGGAAATATTTGTAAATTATATATCCGATAGGGTCAAATATTCAGAATATGTGAGAAATGCTTACAATTCAATAATAAAAAGACAAACAATTCAATTTAAAAATTGGGCTAAGGACTGAGTAGACATATTCCCAAACAAGATATACAAGTGCCAACAGGCATATGAAAAAATAATCTTAGTCATTAAGGAAAGGTAAATGAAGTAGTATCTCCTAATGAGATACTATTTTAAACCTACTGGGAAGGGTATGATAATAATTTTAAATGGATAATAACACATATTGACAAGAATGTGGAGAAATTGGAACTCTTGTTCATTTCTGGTTGCAAATGTATAATGGTGCCGTTACTGTGGAACCGGGTTGGTGGTTCTTTAGAAAGTTAGACATAGAATAAACTTAAGACCCAGAAATCCTACTCTTAGGAATATATACCTGAGATAATTGAATCAGGTATTCAAACAAATATTTGTACATGAGTGACATATAGCAACACTATTTAAATATTCCAAAAACTGGAGTGAAGACTAATTTCTGACATTGGAGGAATGCATAAACAAAGTGGAATATAATTCAGCCATAAATAGAAATGAAGTACTGATATATGTTGTAACTTAGATGGACCTTGAAAACATTTTACTTAGTGCAAAAAGACAGTCACAGAAGGACATATATTAATTTTTAAGATCTAACTAATGAGATACACATATTGATAGATAGGACTACGTCACTTTAAGATATAAATTTTTCTGAAATTGATCTACAATTTCACTCAGAATATCACCAGACTATTTCATTGGAATTCTCACTGATATTAAAATTAATATAGAAAAATGAAGTACACAAGTACACATATTAACCAAAACAACTTTAAAATTAAAAACAAAGGCAGGCAACTAGGATTACTTGCTCCAAGATTCATTATAAAGCCATAATAGTTAAATAGTCTGATGTTGAGATGAAGTAGGGAAATAAAAAAGGAAACAAAATTCAATATGACCAACTAATTTTAAGCGAAGGTCTAAAGGCACTACAGTGGAGAAAGGAAAGTCTATTATAATTTTGCTGAAATAATTGGTTTATGCCAATTGTGCAAGAGAAAATATGATCTTTGATCTATGCTTGGCACCATATTCAAAATACAATTCAAAATGAATCTTAGATCTAAATGGAAATCCTAAAATTATAAGAAAAAAAGCATATCTATACTAATAATAGCCTAGGTGGTCATCATGCCCTCACACATCACGCCCTAATGTCGTCACAAGATAGCCATCACAAGATGGCTGTGCGCACAGCAGAGGTGGGGCCTGGTGGAGGAGGCAGGTCGCATCAGGGGAGGGCAGTTGTGGGCAATCAGGCCAGCAGGAAAGAGCAATTGGGGGCAGTCAGGTTGGCAGAAGAGGGAAGGGCAGTTAGGGGAGATCATGCCAGCAGGGAAGCAGTTTGGCATCAATCAGGCTGGCAGGGGAATGGTTATGGGGCAATCAGGCAGGCAGGCAGGCAGACGAGAGGTTAGGAGCCAGCAGTCCCAGATTTTGAGTGGGATGTCCCAGATTGGAGAGGGTGCAGGCCAGACTGAGGGACACTCCCGCCCCTGTGCACAAATTTCTTGCACCCGGCCTCTAGTATCTATATAAAAACTTCAGGTAAGTGTTCATAGCCAAAAACTAATAGCAGCCCCATGTCTATCGCCAGGTGAATGGGTAAATGAACTGTTGCATATACACACAATGGAACACTAGTTAGGACTAAAAATAATGAATTACGTATACAAACTACAACATGACTTATCTAAAGATATTTATGCTGATTGAAAGAAGACAGAGAAAAGAATGCCTATGATTCTATTTAAATAAATTTATAGAAAATATAAAATAATCTATAGAGACAGAAAAGAAATCAGAAGTTTCCTAGGGATAGAGTAGGGTGAGACTGTAGGGAAGGAAGGATAGAGAAATCTCTAAGGCTCATGAGGAAACTGTGGTGATGAATTGTTTTGATTGTGTGATAATTTCATGGGTATGTTCACATATCAATGTTTATCAACCTTAGATTTTAAATATGTGGAATTTACTTAAAATATATCTCCACAAACAATTGTAATTGGAACAATTTTGATTTTTGGAGCATTTCAGTCTTTGAACTTTAGATTTTTGAATGTAAAGAAATATAAAGTTATCATTATAGAATAGAAAATGCCCCCTACAAATGCTTGAGTATTGCTTACTAAACTGGGTCCACTAAGGCAGATTCTGCTTTAATAGGTAGCACTTATAAATAGTTCATTTTTTAGAAAGAATTCAGGTATCAGATGTGCTTTTATATGGTATAGATAAATCTAGAGAGAGAGAGTGCACAGAGGAAGGATGGGTTGGTGAGAGGATGGATGGATGGATGGATGGATACATGAATAGATAAATCAATATTGAATGTAGAAATGGGGAAATAATTATAGATAGCTAGATAAATAAAACAACAAATGCACATGTTATTCTAACCTTGAAGTTTACATTTTGGGTGTTTACATAATCCAGGTTAAAACAAATGCTTTTCCAAATTCCATTCCCATGCCAATAGGAAGAATCATCATATGGGTGATTCTTAAGCACAGAGTAGTCTCATTTGCAACTGATAACCCACAAGAGAAATAAAAATATGATTAAGCTAACCATGCACAATGTTTCTGTTTTTACCTTTCTACACATTACCTTTCCTGCAAAAAGGAATTTTTTTAAATGATGCTATTACTTTAATAGCTTCCATTTGCATTCTGAATTTTCATTGTGCCAGTTATCCGATTCCACTTATATGATGAAACTTTTGGAACCTCATGGCTATTTTAATGTGGTGCTTTTTATAATGTAATTGAAAGAAGTCTCCAATGAATAACATAAATGGTTACAGAGGGTTCTTAAGCCCTCAACAGACATCAGCTAAAATGTTAAAGAGTGCTTCCAAATCCCACAGGTGGTATATTTTCTAACCATGAAGGAAATGTCATTATTGTAAATTCCAAGCTTTTGTCTAAAAATCTTGTACTAGATCCCTTGAGTGCCAGTTCAGTTAATTAATTCAAACAATTTCCTCTCTAATCTCTAAAACATTTTCATATTTAAGACAATAAATGAGGTTTTTAAGGGGCTCACTCATGGTTGGTCATTAATATGCCAGGGAATTAGAAAAATTGCCCCTAATCTTCTGTAACATGAATAATGTCTTTTTTTTTTTTTCCCCCAATGATTCTGACCTGGACAAGGTTAAAAGCACAGTTTCTCTGTAAACTGATTTTAAGAAATCCTATTTTCCACTGGAGTTGGTTAACACATATTAGTGAATATTCTTCCTTTACCTTCAGCAATAAATTTGACATGTAGCTTGATAGGTTATACCGATTTAAAGATTAAATTAGTTAATAGTGACTTTGAAATTAGTGATTAGTTTAGAAAAATAATAATTGCATTTTCCTTGAACCAGTACATAAGGTTAATGCAGTTGGCAATGTGATGGCTCCAGTAGCTTTGACACTAATTGGCGATAGTGTTACATGTTAAGATACGGAGTCAGCATGAATGAATTCTCATGAGGTTTTAGGAAGACAAAGCTATTTGTTCATAAACCTGCTTTTCTCCATTTGAACGATTAGTTTAATTTCATAAAAGGTTGATATATGACCTTCAAGATAAAATTTCATAGCATTTCATATTATTGATGATGGATCATCAAATTGAAACAAAGCACAAAAAATGTTTTTGTAAAGCAAAATCAGCCATGTATTTGTCCCTCAATTTTCTAAATTGACTATCTCTACGGGGGTGGCAATGTGAGATGAGATGAAATGAAAATTAGGCTTATAATTGTTCATAATGCTTTGTGTTTGTATGGTCCTTATACCCAAGGTCTTATAAACCATTTCATAGCCATTATAAATTTAATTTTCTTAAGGTAAAACACACATATTTCTGAAGGTGTGATTTTGTTACTTGGTTTTTGCTATATTCGTAGTATCTCTAAAGATATTTTTGTATTTTTTAATAGTTGTTACAATATTTCTTAGCTAAAGAGTACATTTCTAAAAGAAAGAGTATGGAGTTAGGGCTTGCCCTATAATTTGTTATAAATCTACTACATGCCTGGTACACGAATTCGTGCACGGGTGGAGTCACGTTGGCCTGCCCAGATTGGGGTTGATCCCCCTGGGCTGGCCAGAGGGAGGGGCCGTGGGTGGTTGGCCATCCCCTCCACCTGGTTGAATTTCCAGTCGAGGGGATAATTTGCATATTAGCCTTTTATTATATAGGACTAGAGGCCCGGTGCACAAAAATTTGTGCACTCAGTGGGGGAGGGGGGTCCCTCAGCCCAGCCTGTGCCCTCTCGAAGTCTGGGATCCCTCGGGAGATAACGACCTGCTGGCTTAGGCCTGGTCCCAGGTGGCAGAGGGCAGGCCCAATCCCTAGGTGCAGCCCCTGGTCGGTCTCAGAGCAGGGCGGATTGGGGAGTTGGGGCGCCGCCCCCTGTCATGCACAGAGCAGGGCGGATCGGGAGGTTGCGATGCCACCCTCAGTCACGCTCAGGGTAGGGCTGATTGGAGGGTTGGGGCACCGCCCCTGTCACACTCTAGGCAGGGTCGATGGGGAGGTTTCAGCACCACCCCCTGTCACGCACAGAGCAGGATCGATCAGGGGGTTGGGGAGCTCCCCCGTGTCACACACAGAGCAGGGCCCATCAGGGGTTGGGAGCTCCCCACTGTCACGCACAGAGCAGGGCGGATAAGGGGGTTGGGGCGCTGCACCCTGTCACACTCAGGGCAGGGCCGATGGGGAGGTTATGGCTCTACCCTGTCACACACAGAGCAGGGCCCGTGGGGTGGAGGGTTGGGGTGCCACACCATCACACACAGAGCAGGGCCCATCAGGGGGTTGGGGCGCTGTACCCTGTCACACTCAGGGCAGGGCTGATGGGGAGGTTATGGCTCTACCCCGTCACACACAGAGCAGGGTCTGTGGGGGGTGGTTGGGGCGTCACCCTCTATCACCCACAGAGCAGGGCCGATCAGGGTGTTGGGGCACCACCACTGTCACACTCAGGGCAGGGCTGATGGGGAGGTTATGGCTCTACCCCGTCACACACAGAACAGGGCCGATCAGGGGGTTGGGGCACCGCAGCCTGTCACACACAGAGCCGCAGGGCAATCGGGGGGGGGGGGTGTGGGGAGCTCCCCCTTATCAGGCACAGAGCAGGGCTGATCAGGGGGTTGGGGCACCTTCCCCTGTCACCAACAGAGCAGGGAGGATAGGGAGGTTGTGGCCCTGCCCCCTGTCACACACAGAGCCGCAGGGCTATCGGGGTTTGGGCACTGCCCCCTGTCACGCTGATCCCGGTGCTGGGAGGCATATTACCCTTTTACTACATAGGATAGAGGCCTGGTGCACGGGTGGGGGCCGGCTGGTTTGCCCTGAAGGTTGTCCTGGATCAGGGTGGGGGTCCCCACTGGGGTGCCTGGCCAGCCTGGGTGAGGAGATGATGGCTGTTTGCAGCTGGTCACACACCCTTCAGGGTGGGGGTCTCCACTGGGGTGCCTGGCCAGTCTGGGTGAAGGGGTGAGAGCTGTTTTCAGGCTGGTGGGTGACTGAAGCTCCCAACTGCTCCTTTTGTTCTTTTTTTTTTTATTCTGGGCCAGCTTTAGCTCTGGTTCCAGCTCTCTGGCCTCCGCTGCTGAAAGCAGGTTTCTGGCCTTTGTTTACCTTCTGTATTTGAAACAATGTTGCGATCCTGCTGGCTGAAGCACAGTTGACTAAAGCAGGTTTCTGGGGTTTTGTTTAGCTTCTATATTTGTAACATAGTTGCTTAGAGTTGCAGCTCAGAGGCCTGCAGCGGCAGGCGGGGAACGTTGGAGTCCTCCGTGACTGAAGCAAGCACGCCTCATGTTCGCTTTAAGCTGCCTGGCTGCTGGCCGCCATCTTGGCTGGCAGTTAATTTGCATATCACCCTGATTAGCCAATGGGAAGGGTAGCGGATGTACGCTAATTACTATGTTTCTCTTTTATTAAATAGGATTCCACCTAAGACAGTATGGTAAGGCACAGGGATAAGTAAACTAATTTACTGAATAGAAGTGAGGCCATGCATGTATGGTGTTTTAATAACATGTCAGAGAAGGTGGGAAAGGAAGGACTTTTCAGTAAGTAGTGATGGAAAAAATATTATTCATATAAAGAAAGATGAATTAAATTCCAATTTCCTATCTTGAGGAAAAGGACACTAAAGAACATTAAAAGAGAAGTGACAACTGAGAGTAGATTTTCATGATACACAATAAAAATATTATCAATGTGTATAAAAATAAACTCAACAGATAAGTAAAAACACAAATAACTCAAAAGTAGCATGGATAATGGGCATGTTTAAGCATCTCTCAACGGAAAGATATATAAAGCAATGCTGTAAACAGCATTATGATTGCCCTGGCTGTTTTGGCTCATCAATTAGAGCACCGGTCAGTGGACCAAAGGGTTATAGGATTCAAGTGCGATTCCAGGTCAAGGGCAAGTACCTCTGTTGCAAGTGTCCCACTCCTTGTAAGGATGCATGTGGGAGGCTACCAATAGATGTGTCTCTCTCATGTCAATAATGTCTCTCTCTTCCTCCCACCCCCTTACATTCTCTCTAGAAATCAATGGAAAAATATCTTCAGGTGAGGATTACAAACAAACAAACAAAAAACATCATTATGATTCATAAAAATTATATCAAAATCACTCACACACAAAAGAACATTCTATGATCATTAAATTATTTATTTTTATAATGTGGTATGCCTTTATCTCATCAATTGATAGAAAATCTCTATGTATTAGGGATGCTCTCTTTGCCTGCTATATGTGTTACACATATTTTCCTATTATATTACTTACCTCCTTCCTTTTTATTGTTCCTTATATTTTATAATTTTTGTGGTCATTATGATTGAGTTTTTATATTTGATGTAGTCAAGATGTCTATATTTTTCTCCAGCAGCCAATACTACACATTTAACCTAGTTATTAATTATAATAAAGAAAATTCACTCAAAACTATCAGGATGTATCCTATTAAAGGATTAAATTTTGAATATATATTTTTTTTTTCAATAAAATCTGGCAAAAATGTTCAGGATGACAACTTTCCCCAATATTATTAAACAGTGGCTTTATTTTCTGTCTAAGTGAAGACATGCAGAGTATTAGCTATTAGCTAAGCAACCTCTCATTGAATTTTTACAAATATCATTTTATAGATAATGTAATTACTATTTTAATTATAGTTGTGTTTTAGTATCCTGGCTTTATTGGTCAACAATACTATGACTCACTTTGAAGAGTCAGTTAGAAATTCCAACTATAACCCAGATACCAACTGAATTGATTCTCTTTGAGACAGAAATAAATTGTCCTTAAACTTTTATTACAGCATATTGGAAAATGCATTGAATTTTATAGGGGTTCTTAAATTCCTAAAAGGCATATGTTCTTATAATCACATATGCCTTATAAATCCTGCTTTTGCTAAATTAGTTCAATGAGGCAATCACATGCCATTTGGGCTGTTCTTGTTCTCCACCGCATTTGCCCAACTATAAAACTGTGCCCTTTAATTTTTACGTGCACATGCATACACGCAAAAAACACACACAAGCACACACATACAACCATGTTTAAGTCAACTCTATAGAATACAGTGTGCTGTAGGGAATGTCAGGAGACAAGAAAAGATAGAGAGTGTATATCATTTTAAATCGCCATATTCTGATGATTAGCTCCTATTTTCCAGCTCATTTACTCTAATTGTCCCACTCAATCCTTAAAACAAATCTGGACCTTCTAAAACCTTTAGATCCTTTCTGGTTTCCCCTGTCTATGGCCTGCTTTATACTCTCACTTCACTCTTTACCCACCTTACATGACACGGAAAATTATCATAATCACCTCATTACATATGGCTCTCAAATCTGTTCTGGCTCCATGTACTTACCAGGTTAGATCACAATCCTGCATAAACCTAAACTTTTACTCTCTCCTTCTATGCACCTACACAGGTAAGCACAGTTGAGAAAAACATGTGGATTGCTTTCATCTTAAGTCCATGCTCAAAAACCTCATTGGAGCCCTGAAATAGCTGGCAATTAGACTGCAAGTAACGTTTGTCATTCACATTTCCACTTCCCCAGTTAATTCTTTCACAGTGTATCCTCTTTCATCAAATTTCAGCACCTCCTTGCCCATCATCATATCAAACTGGTGACACTGCTGCTTATTTCACTGAATCTCTCACCATAACATTTGTCTACTTTTAATCCATTTACTTTTTTGAACTATCCTTTCTCATAGCTAAGGCCAGTCACTTCATCTATACAATAGTTATCATTTATTTAAATAGTGTGCTCCAGGAACCTTTCATTTCCTCCTGCATCTACGATATGTATGATTTTTCTGGATAATTCCTGTAAGCATAAACAACTAATATTTTCCAGTCTTAAAAATTTGCAAATCTTTTCCAATGTGGAATAGCTTGAATCATACCAAATTTCTTACTGTTATTAATTATAAGAGGTAATTATACTAGATAAACAACTGCGTACAAAATTTAGACAATAATTGGCAAGTCTATGTAGAAAAGTAACAAAGTCAGTGATTCCAGAGCATTTTCCAGACAATCCTGGGACGAGAAATTCGAACAAGAGCAGGACTTTCAAATCACCACTAACATTCTGGATTCAGGCAACAGAGGTTGGAGGTCAGATCTGCCTTGATGTTCTGGGTGAGGATTCAAAGAAGGGGGATTTGTAGAAAAGTAAACCCACAGATCTCTGTAAGAATTCTGATAGTTTCTTTGCTAGCTCCTCTTCTTATATACACAGGGTGAAATTCTGAGGCTTAACAGAGAATAGCTGCTAGATGTGTGGAATCCTATCAGAGATTTCAGAGGTTGCACAAGACTGAAAATGTAGAGGTACATCTAGAGAAAAACTCCTTTCAAATGCACATGGAGCATTTTCCAAAATAGATAATATACTGGCTGTAAACAAAGTTTTGATAATTTTCAAAAATTGCATTTGTGCCATGTTTGTTCTCTGACCACTGTGAAGTTTAATTAAAAGTAAATTACAGAAAAATTACTAGAAAATGCTTGAGAATTAAGGAACGTTCTTCTGTACAACCCATATTTTGAAGAAAAAATCAGAATAGATATTAGAAAATACTGAACAATAGCTGAAAAATAAAAAAGCACAATAGTCAAAACTTGTAAAATATAGCTGAAGTAGTGCTAAGTGGGAATTCATAGCTTTAAATGCATATATTAGCAAGCAAGAATTGTTTAAAATAAATAATCTAAGCTTCCAACTCTGAGAGCAAGAAAAACAAACAAAATTAAACCCAAAATAAATAAAAGGTATAAATAACGTAATAATAAAAAATAAAGGAATGAATCAAATGTTGTTGTTTTTTTCTAATTCTCAAGAATATATTTTATTGATTTGAGAGAGAGAGAGGAAAAAAGTAAGAGAGAGAGAAAGGGAAACATGTTTCTGGATATAAAGTCAGTATTTTAAAAATGTACTTCTGTAAATTAGCAAGTAAAATTAGAAAGTTAATCATAAATTAATAGTGTATAATATAGCCAAAAGTATTTAATATCTAATAATAAGTATAATGAAAGGGCTACAAACTTCCACATCGACAATAAAACAATAACAAGAAAAATCAGTTGTGACCTATACAAAAACAGGAACTTGCCTAGCTGGCGTGGCTCATCCGTTGAGCATTGACCTATGAACTAGGAGGTCAGGGTTCGATTCCTGGTCAGGGCACGTGCCTGGGTTGTGGGGTCAATCCCCAGTGTGGGGAGTGCAGGAGGCAGCCTATCAATGATTCTCTCTCATCATTGATGTTTCTGTTTCTCTCCCTCTCCCTTCCTCTCTGAAATAAGTAAAAATATACTAAAAAACAAACAAACAAAAAAAGGAACTTATCACATTTTTTCTTTGAAAGTCAATATATTTAAGATACAATTTACCAAACTAGAGGCCTGATGCATGAAAATTCATGCACTGGAAGGGGGGGTCCCTCAGCCCGGCCTGTCCCCCTCACAGTCCGGGAGTCCTCAGGGGTGGGAGGCAACCTGGTGATCAGGGGAAGGCGATGCCCCATCACTCCTCTGCTGCTTCCACAGCTGACAGCACAAGCCTCGGCCGGCCTTAGTTACCTGAGCCTCAGGTGGCCCTGGGCAACTGGGGGCTGAGGGGACTGGGGGACTCCGGAGGCAGGTGCCCTGGTGGGGCTGAGGGGACTGAGCGTTGCCATCATGTGGCTGTGGGCACCGCCATATTTGATGGCATGGCAGTCAATTAGCATATTCCCTCCTTATTGGCTATGGGTGCCACCATCTTTGAGGGTGGGGTAGTCAATTAGCATATTACCTCCTTATTTGCTGTAGGCGCTGCCATCTCTGAGGGTGGGGCAGCCAGTTAGCATGTTCCCTCCTTATTGGCTGTGGACGCACCATCTTTGTGATGGCATAAGGGTCAATTAGCATATTCCCTCTTTATTAGATAGGATAGCTCTATTGATTCGTTGCAGTATCAATAAAAATTTAATGTGTGTTTGTGTGTGTATGTGTGTATAAATTGACCACCTAGTTTTATGTTTTATATGGAAATTCAGAAGACCTAGAATTTCCCCCAAATTGGTATTGGGCAAATTATATACCTCCTACTTTGTATGACAAATAAAACCAATTTGATCTGGCCTTGGCCAGGTAGGATCTGACTCATAGATCCAACTCTAAGAGGTAAGATGAAAAACTTTTAAATAGATATGCATGAGAATACCTTCATGTCTTTGATATAGACAGAGATTTAAAACAAGACACAGAAATCAATAACAAAAGAAATATGATTAATTAGCCTTCAATAAAATTAAACACAATTGTTCATCAAAAGTCACCATTAAGGCAGTTAAGGTAAATGTATATTACAGACTGTGAGAAGATACTAGCAGTATATATAGCTGAAAAATAGCTCGTATCTAAAATATATGAGAAATCTAACAAAATAATTTTTAAAAAATATACAGTCAACCTCATTAAAAGTAGAAAAAGACCTGAACAGGCACTTTACAAATATGGGCTTCAAAGGGGCCAATAAATAAACACAAACTGTTACACATCGTTATTCATGTGAGAAATGCAGCCACCAAGTTGGTTCATTTAGATCAGTGACATTGCTAAGTGTTGATGAGGATGTGGAGCAGATGCAACTCTCTAAGTTTATTAGCGGTAGTTAAACTGTGAGACATATTCCCTAACACCTACCACTCTACCCTAAAGTATATTTTTTGAAATTGTATTAATGCCCATGAAATGATTTGCACACAAATGTTCACAGCAGTTTCACTAATAATAATTTTATATTGATTCTACACATTGTGATGCTACACAATGAAATAAAATGAATCATTTCGCAAAGCCATGTATGAATTTATTAAAGTATTCAATATACCTGCTATTGATTTTTATATTCCTGTCTTTTGTTTTTGTGCTTCAGATTACAGTCTTCTGCCGTGTTTCTCAGGCTGATCTTGTTTCTAACTTTGACTTTTAACATATAGAGCAATCAAACTCCCTCAGTTCCCAAACTTATATCCAGGCCCACACTTTCTTCTCCAAATCCATGGAGATTCTCAAGAGAGAAAAAGAAAATCCCTTTGGTTAGTGATATCTTCCTTCCTGAAACACCAGATGCCTATTATATAACCACTAGAGGCCCAGTGCACTAATTCATGTATGGGTGGGGTCCCTCGGCGTGGCCGGCAGGATTGGGTTGAAACCCGCAGTCCAAAGCAGCTTGCTGCTCCTGCCTGCTGCTCCTGCTCATCCCGGACCCACTGTGCCTGCTTAGGCTCATGCCCAGTCAGTCCTGATTGGCAGAGGCTCATGCTGCCATAGAGGAGCTCGCCAGCCATGAGCCGTGCATCTTGTGCCCATCCCGAGGGGGGTGGGAGGGACTGGGATGCTATCAGCTCTCTGGGTGGGCAGAGTAGGAATGCCCTTGCTGGCCTGGGATCTAGATCCGTCCCGCTGACATCCATGCTGGTTGTCGGGAGCCACTTGGCAGCTGCTTTTATATTGTTTCTTCCTTGCAGAAAATCTAGGGAGGGGAAGCGACCATGGTGCCCAAGGCTGACTTCCAGGTGTCCGGTGGCACTGTTGGGATTGTGCAGGCAGGCCAGTGAGTTGGTGCCTGGCCCATTCTCCAGAGATTGGACCTGCAGGACTGCTGAGGGAGTGAGTGGCTGCCACCAAGCTGGTGGCCCACCAGGACAGGTCGGTCAGCTGAGCGGCACTCCCACTGTGGGAGTCCACTGACCACCAGGGGGCAGCTCCTGTGTTGAGCGCTTGCCTCCTGGTGGTCAGTGTGCATCATAGCAACTGGTCAACTGGTTGTTTGGTTGTTCAGTCACTTAGGCTTTTATATATATATATGTATATATATATATATATATATATATATATATAGATCTTCATTTATTTTCAAAATACATAACCCACCCCCATCCTTCCTATCTGCTGGGTTATGTGCATGTCTTCTCGAGAGGATTGTTTCATTTATTCTTATTCATGGAAATTTACAAAGATAATCTCTCTGTAGGTTTTCAGATAGAAGGCATAATCAGGGTATTACTGAATATATATATTTATTATATGGAATATATAAGAGAAGAAATATGCTGGAATCAGAAGATCAATTAGGATACTAATTTATTTTTATAGGTTTAGAAATATAGAATATCTAGATTACCAGATAAGTAATAGGAGAAAAAAAGAAAAGGAGTAGTAAGTGCTAAGAATAGGAATTCAATTGATTGCTTTTACAAAGGAACATTTTCCTCTATAGAAAGGAAAATAAATTAATACGAATCAAGATGGGAGCATCAGGAAAGAAACCGTTCCTGTTATTTTGAGACCTGCCTTCTTAAGAGATATATTTGAACCTTCTAAACTTTTAAGTCATGAGTTACAAAGAAAGAATGTTAATGACTCATCCTATATCAAAGACATCTTTTCAGGCACATCCAGAATACATTTTCATAAAACATCAATTTAGGTTGTCAGTTACATCTGCTCTGGAAAGATTTCATCAGTCAGATTGTGTTAAATCACATGACTGTACATGAAATGACTGATAGCTTACAGATAAAACACATCCAAATGTGTAGGCTTCATTAGAAAATTTTAAAATGTCCCAGGAGCATTTCATATAGGCCTCAAATAACAAGTATTTTAAACATTACTTTATTCAACCAATAAGTTTTAACTCAGTTAAGTAAATGTAGTCTAGCACATTAAAAGGTCAAATTAAAAAGATAACTTTTTTCTTTCAAAAAATATATAGCTTTATGGAATATTCTTAGAACAAGCATCAAAATATAGAATATTCAAACTTTTTAATGATTTCGAAATAACACTTTATTTCAAGCGGTTATATATGTATCACTAAGTTCAGAATGCTCAGTTACCAGAATATATTCAAAGGAGCCAACTTCAATGGCATTTAAGGAGAAGTCAGACTGAAAAGGGCTTTATAAGAATAGATGTATGAAATTCATTTCATTGTTCCTTTACATTAAAATCTATAAAGACTGCCTCTCTAATTTCTTAACATTCAATCTTCCCTTTTTATTACCTTTGGAGAAATCACAGAATATAGTACCTGCAAGAAATGTACTCAAACTTCCTTAAGAAAAGGGACACGTAGCTCTGGCTGGTGTGGCTCAGTTGGTTGGGCATCATCTGTGCATCCTGAGGTTGCAAGTTTGATCCCAGGTCAGGGCACATGTCCAAGTTGCTGGCTGGATCCCTAGTAGGGGGGATGCAGGAGGCAACTGATCAAGGTTTCACTCTCGCATCAATGTTTCTCTCTCACTCTCTGTCTCCCAGCCTTTCTCTAAAAATCAATAAAAAACATATTAAAAAAAAGAAAAGGGACACTTACTTTAAGAATATTAAACTATTGAACATCATATTGAGATTTCACAGAAACTAAAAGTTTCAGAAGTCTCTCAGTCTCTTCTTTTTTGAGGCTTCTCCATCCTCTTTCCACAGGCTAACTACCTTCTTCAAGTCTTTGGTTTTCCATGAGTTCTTCTTACATATTGTTTGGGATTGTTACAAGGTAGATTGATCTTAGACTATATAACCTTATAGACCCAATGCTCATCAAAGTTTGACAGATTCAAGTTCTGTTCTTAAATTTTATTTCCTATCAAAATAAAAGTTTAATTGGTATAACTTTGTTCGAAGGTATATGCAGCTTCAGAGCAAGTTTTCAAGAAATAGTTAAGGTGGTGCAAAATGGCAGTCATTTTTATTATCCAGGAACCAAATGTGTTTTATCTTGGCAGAGCTATAAAAGTCTAATTTTGCCTTAATTTTTTGGGACCCAGAATTTTTATTCATTTTAATTTATCACACAGTTCTTTGCAACTATTTTTTCTGAGTGTTGGAATAGAATTGATGTTCTTTAATCATGATTTTTCATCACTACCAACAATTGTTGAGCATTCTTTTAATTAGCAAATTAAATATTGGACTTGTGACGAAGTTTATTATTACCATAATCACACTTTTATTTGGCCTCCTAGCAGCTTTGAAATATTTCTATGGAAAAACATGATTTAGTGGTATGTCATATTATAATACAGATTCAAAACATATTTGCTTAACTGATGTTATAATTTCATATCTAGTTTGTTTTCACTCACTAATTTGAATAAAATCAGCTAGATAAAAAATAAATCCCAAACAAAATGTCATCTATAATAATAAAAGCATAATATGCAAATTGACCAAATGACCAAACAGCAGAACAACCGTTCGGACGACCTTCTGGACAACCAAGCTATGACACGCACTTGCTCCAGGCCAGCCAAGGCGGGTGCAATGCGATTGGTTGGGGGCCCTGCCATCGCCCCACAGAGGGAGACCCAGGCTACCCTCTGTGCAGAGCCTTGGCCGGGTGGGTGGGGCCTACCTCTGCTGGTCAGTCGGTCACGGAGCCCCACGATCGATGGCTCCACAGAGGGAGGCCCAGGCCACTGGCCAGTGATGCTGTGGCAGGTGTGCAGGGCTGGCCAGTGATCACCCCACAGAGGGAGGCCCAGGCCAGCCAAGCGATCACACCCCATGCCTGTTGCTTGCAGAGGGAGGTGACTGGTGGCGGGGGAGGGGGGGAAGCGTAGCACAGATGGCAAGCAGTGGCAGTGGCAGGGGCAGGGGCAGCTTCTGGCAGCTCAGGGAAGGAAAGCCTGGATAGGCCCTTATCACCGGTCAGGCCCCAGGACCCTACCTGAAGGGTCCCAAATTGCAAGAGGGCACAGGCCGGGCTGAGGAACCACCCCCCTCTCCGTTCATGAATTTTGTGCACCGGGCCTCTAATATGTTATATAAAATGTTAATGGCATATTAGTTGTTAGATAGTTATAGTATTTATGTTTTAAAATCTATTAATTACTTTTCCTTTATACTTAATGTCATCATTCATTTTATAGTTACACACCAATTTATGACCTTGCCGTATTATTGGTGACTCTTCAGGAAATTTAATCTTATTTGCAACGATACCTATAATGAGTTGTGAATTATTCTATTAAAAGAGATTATGGAAGTTTTGTTAGAATATGTCAGGCCCTGATGAGGAGCTTTAAATAGCAAGCCAGAAAAGGGAAAAGCAAATGGGAGATTTTATGATGGAAAACTCATCATTCAAATACCTACAAAAGAACCAGCATCTGAATGTGTGATGCATGGAAAGCTCTGATGAGAGAGCTAATAACACTTTCCCTGTAATATTGTTCCCTTTTCCTTTAATTTTCCCTCTTTCCTTTACCCAACAATAGAGGGATCAGAAGCAGCAACTTTTGAGTGTTGAAAGGATTAAATGAGAAGAAACCATTCATTGCATCCCTCTTATTCGGAGCCTAACAATACTGAGTCAGGTCAATTGGTCAAAGGAAAGGCACGTGAAAGTGAATGAGTAGATGCATTTTACATTTAAATAATAATGGATCAAAATACCTGCCTTTGATTCGCCTCCTCTTTCTCTCTGCCTTTTTTCTTTTTCAGTAGTATCTGAGATAATGTTTGAATGTATTACAAACTAAACTTCTCTACTTGCTAAGCGCAGATAACTCCATGAAGAGTTTACTTTTCTGTTGCCTATCTGCTTTAACTAGTTTCGTATAAACTCTGCTTTTCTGATATATGAACTTCAGATTTCTGAGTAAAAAAGAACTTTGCATGCTGGGGAGACTGTTTCTGATGACTTAATCATAGATATAGGAAGGGTACTCATTCCCAGAGGACAAAAAGGGGACTCCAGTATACTGGGGACACGTCATGATCTCCCCCCAGGCTGTATCTCGTCCCTCAGATGTGATATGTTCTGACCAATTATTGACATTTCATCCCTTTGCTTTTCTGCCACATCAGACTTTCCTGTTGCCACAGCAGCCAGTAATCGCATCACAATTTATCTTTTAAGCTTTACTTGACACTTACGGTAAGCAATAAGGGAGATCTTTCTGAAGGGGGCCATATGCTCCTTGAATCATGGAGAAGAAACTGAGTATAAAAATTCGACTTTAGCCCTGGCTGCCATGGCTCAGGGGTTAGAGCTGAGCTGGGGAATGCCCAAGCCCTCAAAATCATTTGGTCTGGTAGTTCCCATTCCTGGTCAAAGGCCAGTTCCTGGGTTGCAGGTTCAACCCGTCTCCCATGGGGCATGTGGGAGGCAACAAATCAATGTTGTTGTTTTTTTTTTCTCTCTCTCTTTTATTTCCCCCTTTCTTCCACATTCTCTGAAAACAAATCAATGGAAAAAATATTTTCACTCCTTGAGTAAAGATTAAAAACAAAAAATTAGACTTTATCTTGAAACAAATAATTACAAAGATCATAAACCTATGCTCAATATGCTAAATCTCTGGCACAAAATTAAAAAAAAAAAATCTTAGCAAATATTCAAGACAAGGATATTTTGCATAAAAACCAGATTTGGAGATTATCGTGAAACTGTTAGTGCTCTTAACTGTTTTACACTCCTACTCATCAAGAATCAGAATCCCTAGACCAGGGGTGGGCAAACTTTTTGACTCGAGGGCCACAATGGGTTCTTAAACTGGACCGGAGGGCTGGAACAAAAGCATGGATGGAGTGTTTGTGTGAACTAATATAAGTTCAAAGTAAACATCATTACACAAAAGGGTACGGTCTTTTTTTTGTTTTACGTTTTATTCATTTCAAACGGGCCGGATCCGGCCCGCAGGCTGTAGTTTGCCCACGGCTGGTAGACCATGGGTAGGAAGGACTCATGTCAAAACCCAGCCATTCACAAGTAGCAGCAACATTCTTTCTGCTCAGTTCCTCCAGAAAAGGGGAAAGAGGAGTGGACACAGCTCATCGTGTAACCAAAATATCAGGTCCGAATAATGGAGTTTATATATCTAAACAAATGCATTCATCTAAGAAAATCCCTTAACATGGAGAGGAGGCTCTATGACAATACAAACTGAACTGTATCCTTACAGTTAAGATTAGAGATCCTAGCTGGTTTGCTTAGTGGTTAGAGTGTCAGCCCGAGGACTGACGGGTCTCAGGTTCGATTCTGGTCTAGGACAGGTACCTAGGTTGCCGGATCAATTACCCGCCCCCGGTTGGGGTCAGGGTGTTTGCGGAAAGCAACCAATCGATGTGTCTCTCTCAAATCTATGTCTCTCTCTTTGTCTCTCCTCCTCCCTTCCACTCTCTCTAGAAATCAATGGGAAAAATATCTTCAGGTGAGGATTAACAATAACCACAAAATTAGAGGAAGCAAGTTAAAACAATTTTCCTAATAAATTTATTGAGGAGACAGAAGAAAGCTAGGTAGATAGGGGCAGGACCATGGGAAAGGAAGTAAAATCTGGAGCCCAACTAGGTGGAGTTACTAAGGCACCCCAACTGGGTGGGGAAGGAAGGACACACAGAAGAGGCATGAACTTTAAAATACTAAGATAGACAGTGTGCAGATAACCAATCACAAGGATGTTGCTAAGGCAAAATTCTTTGAAAAGACCAATCAAGAGCTAGCAAGGCTGTTTCCACCCCTTTAATTAAAAAGCCCACACTTCCTCTGGCCCTCTCCTCTGCATGCTATGGGTGTCTGACCTTTATTCCTGTGACCACGTGGCTTCTGGCCATGTGGGCCTCCACACATGGACTATTAGACTTTAATTAACTTGGATGCTGAACTTCTCTGGACTGTAACATGGACACTGACCTACTCCTGGAGCCCTCGCTGCATCTTTTCCAGGACTGGCTTCTCCCATAAACTTAGGTTCCATTAATAGTTTTTGTCCTTGACTTCATTCTTCAATTTTCAGGAGACAAGAACTCGGATGCAAACAACTGCTGCATTTTTAGTATCATTATCAAAACTAAAATTTTAATCTGAAAATATATCTGTTTCACAGGAACATTAGGTTACTTATGTTTTTTTTTATTTTCAGAGATTTTTTTTTTTTACAATATATACAAAGTGAAGCAAACTAGATTTACAGTTATTCTTGTGGAAAATAGTACAATGATTAATAAATAGTAATATTAGAATAAACTGTTTCCAGTACTCACAACTGTGAATCTACCTTTGTTCCACCCTATATTTTATGATTAAATTTGTTTCTGAATTAGAAAGAAATCAAAGAATATGTTAAATTAAGTTATATTAATTATTAAAGTTGTTTTTGCCTAGGAAAGTTTAAGGAAATATTTGGTTTATTTCCTTCATTAGTATAACACTGAAAAATATGTCTACTATCTATATTATACTGAGTTATATTGAGAGATAGTGGGTTTTTTTTTTTTAAATATACTTTATTGATTTTTTACAGAGAGGAAGGGAGAGAGATAGAGAGTTAGAAACATCAATGAGAGAGAAACATCGATCAGCCGCCTCCTGCACACTCCCACTGGGGATGTGCCCACAACCCAGGTACATGCCCCTGACCGGGATCGAACCCGGGACCCTTCAGTCCGCAGGCCGACGCTCTATCCACTGAGCCAAACCGGCTCCGGTGAGAGATAGTGGTTTTAAAATCTGTTTAATTTGCTTAACATTTGTGTTGGTTGCTATGAGTAGTTTTTTGCAAGATCTGAGACCTATTGCCCAAAGTGCCAGGTTTAATTAAAATTTCTTTTGTTTTTGTTGTAGTTGTAACTTAAATATTCACCATAGGAAGATTTTATTTTTTAAGGCAAATATCATAAATTATTTCCATGCAAAATGACATTAGAAGAATTATTAAAATAAGAAGGGCAATGATGTTATATAAGTATAAAGCATTAGTCATATCTAGAAGCACTTGCATTATAATGTTCCAACTTGGGAAAATCTCCCCACTTGGGAGATTCAATGTCCCTCAATTTAATGAGCTTTATATTAGAGAAGAGGAAACTTTTGTGTGTTTAAAAATTAATGTGTTCCATATATTTCTTTTTTTAATTTTATTTTTATTGTGAAGAGTTTTACAGCTATCCCCCATTTTCCACCCTTTGCCTTCCTCCACCAGGTTCCTGCCCTACCCCAGGCCTTCACCCCACTATTGTCTGGGTCTTTGGGCTATGCACATATGCATATAAATTCTTTCATTAATCTCTTCCTGTCCTTCCTCCCTTCCTTCCCTCTGAGATCTGTCAGTCTGTTCCAAGCTTCTATGGCTCTGGACCTATTTTGTTCAACAGTTCATTTTGTTCATTAGATTCATATATTTCTTTGTGCACTTAAAAAGTGACTATGTTGAAAACCATGATCCAAAAAAAAATTGCATTCCTAGCTTCTTGATTTATCAGGCCGCAAACACAGCTATTCAGACTGGATATTCTTTTACCCTGATGATGTAGTCAGTTAGACAGACATGACCAAAGCATGGCCAGGTATAGGTCTGTCACCAGGATGGAAAGCCCCAGGTGCCCGCCAATGGACAATCAATTGTAGCGTGGGACCTTGCCCCCGGGGTAACTTTTCCTTTCCTAGCATATCACGGGGCAAGTGATTTGGACACCCCCTGACCTTTCCTCCCTAGAGATAGCATCTATGCCTCGGTTGTATTTCGGCTCCAGGCCCAGATGGAGCTGAACCAGCCACAGAACCAGCCACTGCTGACATCAGGACCAGCTGCACTGAATAAGGCCTCCCCCCTCCCCACACCGTAGTGCTGACCAATCTGTCATTGGAGACCACCCCCTGAAAGGACACGCCTGGAAAACTGCTGAATATTCTATTGAGACCTTCCCCAGGGACCTCCCCGAAACTCTCCGCCCTTAAAACCCTTAGGACAGAGGACCCTCCCCACGCTCCCTCCAGGGAGCATGCCCATGCCATGACTTCATTCCCCTTCTCATTTCTCTTCCCCCTCCTCTTCCCCAGGCACCATTAGCTTCCTCACTCCCAAGCTCCAGGGGCCCTTCCTTTACCACTAGAACTTCTTTGCTAAGACCATTTCTTCTAAGAATTACTTTTTCTACCTCTGTAATTTACCCAATAAATGTTCTCTTACAGTTTGGGTCTGGATTCTGAATTCTTTCGGAGCCAGAACCCAAATACCGATGTTGCTGAACCCAGGTTTGGTCTGACCCCACCGGTCAGACTCCGGTGCCATTCCCACCCCCTACAACACTACTGTTAACTAATGTCAGTCTGAGCATCATTGTAGAGACCTTAATGTACATCTATATCCATTGTTCTCTCCTGAGCACCTGGAAAGATTATTCTTGCTTATTTTTATTTACATAGGATTCAATAACTGTTCTGGTCAATGAAATGTGTGTAAAAATAGTGTGTCCTTCTGGGCCAAAGTGTTTACTAGTAATAATAAGGGCCCCCAGCAGCCACAGAGGCCCAGTATTCCAGGTGGTGCGGTTTCAAGGTAACAAAGCTTTCCTTTCCTGCATATCTGAGTCACAATGCATAGCAGAGGTCCCATTGGCCCAAGATGGACATGTTATAAAAGCAAGAAATAAATCTTTGCTGGGTTAAGCCACTGGGATTTGGGGAGATAATTTATTACTGTGGAGTTACCTAGTTTAAACTAACACAAGTGCGCTCACTATATTCGTACCATTTAAGCATTTAATAAACAGCAATGGAAATAGCACCTCTCTAGTTGACCATTAAAGATCATTTTAACTACTTTTTTAAAATAAAAATACAAATATTTTATGTGGAAATTTATATCTCTTTTGTTCCACATATTTTTTGTTTTCTAAAACTAGTCCCATAATAATTTGGAAGAGACCTCTTTATTCAATGTTATTTTGAATGTTTTTGTTGGTTTATTTGGGATCTTTTGGTGTTTTTTTGTTTTGTTTTGTTTTTTGCTTGTTTTTATAGCAAATAAGGAAGAACAGTTCATTGCTGATTTTATTTAAATAATTTTAGCTACTTATTTGGTTGCAAATATACATTGTGTGCCTAGAATTATATCTTATAAAATATTTTTGATGATTAGCCTTTTAATTGAGTCATTGTGCCATTTTGTTCAATATGGATAGCTTATCATGAACAGTCTGACCACAGAACATCTAGATTCTGAATTCCATCTCTCTTTAATATAACCACTTTTCTTTTATTCAGGCTTTTCCTTTTTCCTAGACTCACACACTATAGTCTCCAACTTTATTTTTTTCTCTGTACATATCACGCTCTAAGCTTAGTCATCTATTTCTGTGTCTTTTTTTTTTCTTTTTCTTTAAGTCCTTTAGGCAAAAGGACTTATTTCTAATGGTAATAACTTTTATAGGTTATATGATTATTGATCTTTTCAAAATCATATTTCTTATCAAAGAGAGTAAATGATTTCAGATTATACATTTTCTAGATAATTTTAGATAAAGTAAGATATCAGTAAATATACTTGTTAATCAATAAAACTGCAAATCACTTTATCTGTTTCTGTGATTCACCTATACATTTTTTAATACATTGTTTCAGCTACATAAGAAGCTTTTTTTATTCTTTACCTTTCAGGACTTTCGCTTATTCAAGTTAAAAAAAAATGACAAATGCTTGAAGTATTGCTGATATCTAAGTAAACATAAAAGGGAAGGATATTTGGCATTCATAATGAATCAGTAATACTTCCCTGATAATATTTATTTACATTTCTCAAGGGAGCCCTTAAATTTGACACTTCATCATAAAATAAAGCAATATATGTGTAAAGCAAGTCTTGTGTGTGAGTCAAAGCAATATATTTTAAAAGCTGTGTTAAAGTCGTTTATAAAGTAACTAGAGGTTCAGTGCATGAAATTCGTGCAAAGAGGCGGGTGTCCCTCAGCTAGGCCTGCACCCTTTTCAATCTGGGACCACGTGGGGGATGTCAGACTGCTAGTTTAGGCCTGACCCACAGGGATCAGGTCTAAACCGGCAGTCTGACATCCCTCTCATAATCTGGGACCACTGGTTCCTAACTCAGGGGTGGGCAAACTTTTTGACTCGAGGGCCACAATGGGTTCTTAAACTGGACCAGAGGGCCGGAAAAAAAGCATGGATGGAGTGTTTGTGTGAACTAATATAAATTCAAAGTAAACATCATTGCATAAAAGGGTACAGTCTTTTTTTTCAATAGTTTTATTCATTTCAAACGGGCCAGATCCGGCCCGTGGGCCGTAGTTTGCCCACGGCTGCTCCTAACTGCTCGCCTGCTGCCTGCCTGATTTCCCCTAACCACTTCTGTCTGCCAGCCTGATCGCCCCCTAACCGCTCCCCTGCTGGCCTGATCACCCACAACTACCCTGCCCTGTCAGCCTGGTGGCCCTTAACTGCTCTCCCCTGCCAGCCTGGTCACCTCCAACTGCCCTCCCCTGCCATCCCAGTCGCCCTTAACTGCCCTCCCTGCAGGCCTGGTCACCCCCAACTGCCTTCCCCTGCAGGCCTGGTTGCCCACAGCTTCCCTCCCCTGCCAGCCCAATTGCTCCTAACTGCCCTCTACTGCCGACCTGATTGTCCACAACTGCCCTTCCCTGCTGGCCATCTTGTGGCGACCATCTTGTGGTGGCCATCTTGTGATGATGTGAGGGCATCACGTGAGGGCACAAGGACCACCTGGGCTTTTATTAGTATAGATGTGGCTAATTGACATAGTGTCTATTCTTAGAAAATGAACTTGTGTGACAATAAAAAAAAGTAGATGGCAGTTAAGGAGTTCTTGTTGGAAACAGAAGGTTATAGTTTAAACTTAATACCATATATCAAATTAAATTGATTAATTATGCCATTCCTCTCTGTCATATTTTACTTAAGGAAAGTACTTTAACTCAGAATAAGGGTGCCAATTAGGACAACTCACGAAAGATTGTGAAAATTTTATTAAGTTCAAATGAAATTGGAGCTAAAATCGTGCCTTAATCAGAATTTATTTCCTAGCTGGAAACGATCTAGTCAGGCAGTGTCAAAGCATTTTAGTGCTCTAGGAGAAAACTGAGAACTTATCTGGATAAGTCCTTCGCTGAAGCATTGAGAACACTGCGGTTTGGAAGAGTCAAGTGAGCTATCCATGCCATCCAACGATTGACAAACGTTTATTCTTCTGCACGTTTAGTACTACTCTTGTTCTTTGTTTCTTGTTATTAGTTATCCTCAAGTTTTTTTATTTTTTCTCTTGATGTCCTATTACTGTAGGAGAAATTGGTCTTTTAGTTCTAAGATAAGACATAACATTTGTGTATGCAATTATATTTATTTTAAATTCTAATGCAATTTTAATAGTATTATTTTTACAACTAGGAGTGGCCTAAGAGTTGTTCCTTTTTTTCTACTAAGCACAAAGAATTTTTGATTCTTAGAAAATCGGTGCCTGGGCTCTGTGGTCAATTGAGCCTGTAGGTTTCAGGAAAGCCTCCCTGACCTAACGTTGCTTTTCTACCACCTTTCTTACAAACACCTGCTCTTCAGGGAGTTGGGCGATAATGTAAATGCACATCTAGTCTTTCCTAGATATTCAGAAAATGATTTTCCTAAAGCTGCTTTACAATGAAACTTGGGTAGTCGACATGAGCTGGATAATAATGAAGGTCATTGTTTTCAATAATATTCCAAGTATCGTTCTGCATATACCTATTTTATATCTGTCACTTTGGACTTCGTATTTTATTTAATTCAAATAGTTTATGGTTTAAAGTAGTAGTTTGACAGGCACTAACTTTAGGCCCCTGTTTGGCCTTTACGTGCAGGGTTTGAGAGAAAACTGATCACTTGACCAAAATCTTTGTGGTAATTGATATATATATAATTATTTTTGGGCAAGAGAATATGGGAAATATGGTGGTTTTAAGAATAGAAGTGGCCGAAACCGGTTTGGCTCAGTGGATGGAGCGTCGGCCTGCGGACTGAGGGGTCCCGGGTTCGATTCCGGTCAGGGGCATGTACCAGGGTTGTGGGCACGTCCCCAGTGGGGGATGTGCAGGAGGCAGCTGATCGGTGTTTCTCTCTCATCGATGTTTCTAGCTCTCTATCTCTCTCCCTTCCTCTCTGTAAAAAATCAGTAAAATATATTTAAAAAAAAAAAAGAATAGAAGTGATGTAATGTTTAAGGAAATACTTAACTTCCTGGGAATTATTTTCAGCAGTCTGGCATTTTAAGAACTTTCTTGTCAGCCTGTTACTCATAATTTTACATATACTATATAAGACTTGTAGAAATTTCTAATGGGCAGCATTAAGACTCTCCACCACTAGTGTAAGGAATGCTAATAAGATTCATGTTTTATTGAGAGCAGGATTAAAGCAATTTAATTGAGTCTTTTATACTGCAGATATTAAGAGGATAAATGTTGAGAAGTGAAGATTGAGGGACAAAGGGAAAAAGGAGGAAAAGTTATAAGGCTGGGTGTTAGAATGTTACAAATGAAGGCATGAAAGCTGATAGCTCCATTCCCTTGTGGTGCCCACCCATATCAAGTCCTTCAGATGGAATACCAATATCTTGGGACTAAAGAGGGAGTTAATGTATAAGTAGGTTGTGTCTGGTCTGTTCATTACTTCACAGTGACTTTTGTAGGTTGCATCAGCATGAACCTAGGATTATCATCATCTTAAAATGAAATGGGAAAACGAAAACATAAAATAAATTAAAATATTATCCTATCTAATAAAAGAGAAACATGGTAATTAGAGTACAACTGCTACCCTTCCAATTGGTTAATCAGGGCAATATGCAAATTAACTGCCAGCCAAGATGGCGGCCGGCAGCCAGGCAGCGTAAAGCAAACATGAGGCTTGCTTGCTTCAGTGACAGAGGAATCCAATGTTCCCCACCTGCCGCTGCAGGCCTCTGAGCTGCAACTCTAAGCAACTATGTTACAAATATAGAAGCTAAACAAAACCCCAGAAACCTGCTTTAGTCCGTTGGGCTTCAGCCAGCAGGATCGCAACATTGTTTCAAATACAGAAGGTAAACAAAGGCCAGAAACCTGCTTTCAGCAGCGGAGGCCTAAGAGTTGGAGCCAAACCTCAGAGCTAAAGCTGGCCCAGAATAAAAAAAAAAAAAAAAAAAAAAAGAACAAAAGGAGTGGTTGGGAGCTTCAGTCACCCGCCAGCCTGAAAACAGACCTCAGCCCCTCACCAGAATGGCCAGGCACCCCAGTAGGGACCCCGACCCTGAAGGGTGTGTGACCAGCTGCAAACAGCTATCATCCCCTCACTCAGGCTGGCCAGGCACCCAGTGGGAACCCCCACCCTGATCCAGGACACCCTTCAGGGCAAACCAGCCATGCACCAGGCCTCTATCCTACATAGTAAAAGGGTAATATGCCTCCCAGCACCGGGATCAACGAAGCCGAGAGGCCTCCCGGCACCGGGATCAGTGTGACAGGGGGCAGCGCCCAACCCCCTGATCACCCTGCGGCTCTGTGTGTGACAGGGGGCGGGGCCACAACCTCCCTATCTGCCCTGCTCTGTTAGTGACAGGGGAAGGCGCCCCAACACCCAGATCAGCCCTGCTCTGTGTCTGATGGGGGAGCTCCCCAACCCCATGATCGCCCTGTGACTCTGTGTGTGACAGTGTGCGGCGCCCCAACCCCCTGATCAGCCCTGCTTTGTGTGTGACGGGGTAGAGCCATAACCTCCCCATTGGCCCTGGCCTGAGTGTGACAGTGGTGGCGCCCCAACCCCCTAATTGGCCCTGCTCTGTGGGTGATAGAGGGCGGAGCCTCAACCCCCTGATCCGCCCTACTCTGTGTGTGACAGGGGGCGGTGCCCCAATTCCCCTATCGGCCCTACTCTGTGAGTGACAGGGGGGAGCTCCCCAATACCCTGATGGGCCCTGCTCTGTGCGTGACAGGGGGCAGCGCCCCAACCCCCTGATTGGCCCTGCTCTGTTGGTGACAGGGTATGGAGCCCCAACCCCCCTGATGGGCCCTGCTCTGTGTGTGACAGGGGGCAGCACCCCAACCCCCTGATTGGCCCTGCTCTGTGGGTGACAGGGTACGGAGCCCCAACCCCCCTGATGGGCCCTGCTCTGTGCATGACAGGGAGCAGCGCCCCAACACCCTGATTGGCCCTGCTCTGTGCGTGACAGGGGGTGGCGCCGCAACCTCCCCATCGACCCTGCCTTGATTGTGACAGGGGGCAGTGCCCCAACCCCCCAATCGGCCCTACCCTGAGCGTGACTGGGGGTGGCATCGCAACCTCCAGATCACCCTGCTCTGTGCATGACAGGGGGCGGCGCCTCAACTCCCCAATCGGCCCTGCTCTGAGCCCGACCAGGGGCTGCACCTAGGGATTGGGCCTGCCCTCTGCCACCAGGGAGCAGGCCTAAGCCAGCAGGTCGTTATCTCCTGAGGGGTCCCACACTGCGAGAGGGCACAGGCCTGGCTGAAGCCCCCCCCCCCCCCCGCAAGTGCACAAATTTTTGTGCACCGGGCCTCTATTTTGTAATATATGTTGGAAAAAGTTTATGGTTACACAATATTATTCTGCCTGGGGAACCAGGAAAACATCATAAATAGTCAACCTATAGTCTTTATCTCATTTGTTACCTACATCTAAGCAATACCTAAGCCCAGTTGATTCTCTTTTCTTAAATATCAATTCACATTGTCATTCACCTCCAATACATCACCAGGACTATTGACCTAATTCCCATTGCTGCAGTTCCTTACTAGCTCTTGCCTTCACATTTATGACTATGCCTTCAATATTCTCTCCAAATCATACTTTACATTGCCTCTAATATGCGGTATTGCTTATTAACAAACAAGAGATATTCTTTATCATAAAGATCAGTGATTCGCAAGTTTTAGTGTCCATGAGGTTAACCTAGAAATCCTATATTCTGGCTGAGACAAAAGACTCAGAATTATGTGTTGTATCAACAAAGTCACATTGAAGTTTGAACTTAAAGGACAAATAGGTGTGAACTGAGTAGAAAAAGTGGGGAAGAATATTCTAGGCTTAAAACATTCTGTGAAAGAAAAGATATTTTTTAAAAAATTAGAATTTTAATAGGTCTGTAACAGATTTCCTAATTCTAACCATAATTAGCAAATATCTAATAAAACATTATATACTAGAGGCCCAGTGCACAAATTTGTATATAGTTGGGGTCCGGCGGGCCTGCCCCAGTGGGGGCCAATTGGGCCAGGCAGGAGGGGGAGGGGCCATGGACAGTTGGCTCGCTGGCTTCATCCCCGAATGAGGTGTCGGGGGCCGATTGGGGGCCGGACCAGCTGGGGGCTGGGGGGCGGGGAGAAGGGCCAATCGAGGCCTGGATAAGGCTGATTGGCTGCTGCAGTGTGCATCATAGCCACCAGTCGTTCCAGTTGTTCTACTCGTTCTGCTGTTCTGGTCACTGGGCTTTTATATATATAGATATGTATATACATATACAAATATTTTATAAAAGAGCAAATTAAAATAGATTTAAATTATTTAATTCATGCAAGAAGACTAACTATACTTGGGGATATTTTACAACATGTCATATTTTTCAAAAGATTTATCATTATCTGAAGTACATTTTACGTTATTTTAAAGTGCTAATCTCTAAACAATATTAACTGGGACTTCCTCTTTGATGTGACTGTTTCCTGACTAATTTTCTATAGGAAAACACCTATAAAAGTAAATCATTTCTAAGTTATGAAATAACTGTTTTCAGATTGTGAACAAGAAGCAACACAGAATGGTGACCCTTAATGGAAGTAGAGCAAATGTGACAAGTGTTGGGAGTCAGTCCTTCATGGGTGTCTCACGTTTCTGCACATATTGTCAACAGAAATATTGACAGCTTTTGTCCCAGTCCTTCTTTTCAAGCACATTTGTATAATAAACTACTTTGAGACAGAGAGTATTTCTCTTCTGGGCAAAGGTTGGGCAGGTTTGCTTACAAACCCCATATAATCCATCAAACTTGGGGGAGAAGGAGAACTCCCATGAACATAAAGTTCATTATGCCTGTGTACCATGGGTAATAAAGTCTATTGTCATTGACCTATGAGTCTAGTGTCTTCCACCAGGAATCATGAAACTATAGCAGGTTAACTAATTAGCTTCCAAGTAGGGTGAATCTGAGACTCATCACAGTTTTTGACAGTAAGTCAAGCAATTGTGCTGGCTTTCTGTTAAAGTTCTGTCCAAAAAGAGGTACAAGGAAATCCAGACCAGAGCACAATGGTTTTATCATGAAAAAGATATTAGAGTTTGAGGCTATTGAATCAGCTGAGATTTATGATCAAAGTGCCAGAGAGAGAGATTTCTTGAAAAGGAGTTACAGAAATTTTATAGGGATTCCCTTGCATCTTCCATTATAAACTAAGCTGTTCATGTTCAAGGCAAGGCCCCAGAGGCCAAAGCAAGAACAATTTACCACATAAACATTTGCCACAAAAGGAACAACTACTAGCTTCTAACTGTAAACTGAGCAAATACTAGAGCTCACATGTAGTTGTGAGATATTTGATTTTCAACTAATGGGTGTAAAGAGATATCTTTGGCATGCCAAGAATTCCATATATGTCCCAGAAAGGAAATACATTGATAATAGGGCTAATCTATATGTCAGATAAAGGCTACCCTAGGTCCATCCTAACATGGCTTGTACACATACCTTTAGAGAATCAAGCTGATCTGCAAGTAAATAAATGTAATACTCTAATTTAGCAAGAATGCAAAATCTTGAAAAACAAAATCTGAAGCACCCATAATGTCCCAAAATTATTAGACCATAGAAGAAACATAAAGTGTGACCTATAACTAAGATAAAAATCAATAGAGAGTAGACATGTAAAAGATATTAGAATTATTATATTCTGTAAATCACCTATTAAGAATGCATATATTCAGAAATGTAAAGGAAAACCTGAAGATAATGAGGAAACTAACAGGCAAGAATACAGGAATATAAACAGACAAGTGGAAGATATAATTAAGAATCAAAAATTCTAGCGATGAAAAATATAATCTCTTAAATGATAAATTTATTGGATGCACCCTAATAGCAGATTAGACTTGTCAAAGAAGAAGATGAGTAAACCTGATGAGAGGGAAATAGAAATTATACAAATTGAACATAAAGGGATAAGGTGTTGAATAAAATAATAATAATAATATCCATGGAACAATGTCAAGTGGTTGAATGTAGATGTAATTGAAATGTCATAATAAGTGAGTAGGGAGATTGAATCACAAAAATGTGAAGAACTAGTAGTTGAATATTTCATTCATAAAAATTATAGGTCCAATGGTCTAAAAAGCTCAATGAACCTCAAGCAGAATGAAAACATAAAACAAAGCCAAAGCACATTACAATGAAATGTATAAAGAAATTGCTTAAAAATCAATGATATAAAAAAAAAACCCTTAAAGGCAATCAGGAAAAAAAACAAAAACACAAAATGAAATTGCTCATTCCAAGAAGCAATGATAAGAATGAGTACTATGTTTTCCTAAGAAACTAAACAATGATAATTTATCAAAATACTCAAATACAATTGCATTTATTTCGTGAGATAAATAATTTAAAAGTATTTTTACATCATTTTAGAAAAGTGGGCAAGAATGCTTTTCTGCTGTCAGCTTCTGTTTCTTAACTATTCATACAAAATTATCCTTTTGATGTAAAACATTGCAAGCTATATTTCAGTCAAGTAGTTACATATATTAAAATGAATAACAGGTATTCTTTTTGTAGTAATTGACATTTTGAGTGATTATATATTCAGTTGCTTCCTGGATAGACTAACGATGGAGAGAACATGGGAAAATACATACATGTTTCCTAATAAGACAAGATATATAATCAAATACAGGAACAAATGCTGATTTTAACACCCTCAACCTCAGAACAAATATTGGACATAAAAATAAGCCAAGTCCATGTTCAGCTTCCAAAACTTACCTTTCACCTATTGTCAATTTCCCTTCCAAGGGTACAAGTTTTCTACTGCTTACATCTTTCAAGTCATGCACTTATGACATTGTCCTCTTAAAGCTAATCATGTATTTCAGTGAGCATCTTTAAGTTTTTGTTCTAACATTAATCAAAGATTCAGTTATAGAAATTAAGTATGATTGCATAATTTTAGACATCCACCATTGGAATAGAGGGAATGTGAGGAACACCAGGATATTTCTTGTATGCCTGAAGTTATTTTATTTTGGAAACTACTTACTCAGCTCACGTATTGAGGTAAATAAAGAATAAATATTACAGGGCATTGAGAAACCTAGAATAAAATGTAATTCAGGAGCTACCAACTTTCAAATTATGCATGTACTAGAGGCCCAGTGCACAAAATTCATGCACTGGTATGGTCCCTAGTGGCTTCCGGTTGCCGGCTGGGGCCTCCCTTCCCAGGCTGCCAGCTGCAGCCTTCCTTCGTTCTGTGCCACCCCCTGGTGGTCAGCACACATCATAGTGAGCGATTGAACTTCTGGTCAGTCGAACTCCTGAGAGGACATTTTACATGTTAGGCTTTTATATATATATATAGGTTATAGAAAAACATATGGTTTAACTAAAGTGGTGGATCATGATTCACATAAGTCAGTGGATAAGGTATTTGAATACATTTTTTTTAATATTTATGGTTTTGATGAAGACCACAAGGTGAAAACAAATTGTGTTTCAAGTGAAAATGATTCTACTACTATAAAAAAATAGTTTAGCATTGCCTTTTAAAGTTGAAATACCCATATCCTGTGACTAGCAATTTTCACTCATGGATAAATACATTATTTAGAAATTGTGCATGTGAACAGGAACTATGTATAAAAATGTTCTTAGCATTTGCAATATTTTAAAAATAAAAATATATAATGTTTGTTCAGTGAAAATTAAATGATGATTTATACATTATCATGGATGAACATAAAATTGAACCATAAATAAACAAGTCATAGAGGGATAAATTAGGACTGGCTTAATTCATAGAAAATGTCAAATAAAACTAAGCTATATAAGGTTTAGGGATATAAAGAATTGCATAATACCATAAAGAAAATTAAATGAATGGTTACCACAAAGTTAATGAAAGTACTTTTCTTCTGCATTTGGGAAAGAAATGTGACTGGAGGAGGAAACGGAAGACTTTAAATGAACAAATTGTTTCTCTCATTTAAGCTGGATACCTTTTGAGTACATGTTTTTGTTTGTTTGTTTGGATGTGTTTCGATGGGCAGTAGAGTATGGTGTTTGAGAGCATGATATCAATTTTAAAGAAACATAGTTAAAATACTGGCTCAACTACATTAGCTGTTACTCCTAGCTAATTACTTTAAAACTTTTGCTTTGGTTTCTTCACATGGCTGTCAATTGGAAATGTTTCATGGAATTGTTGGGAGAATAAAATAATAATATATTATAGATATAGACATTAAATCACGACACAAATAAGTGAGTCTTAGATAGTAAACTGATTATTGGAAATTATTAGTAAGTTGGATTGTAAGTATCTCTTTTGGAAACTACATTTCAAGTTATGTGGAATGATTATTCCTTGTTTTAATTTAAAATATTTCTCAAAATACATACATCTTCTAGTACATTGATGAGTCTGTCCCCATCCCAAAAATGTATTTTCACAGTAAAATTAATATTCTTAGTATATATTACATAGAATCTCAAATATATTGTCATAGAAATTTATCTCATGGTAGGACAACAGAAACAATTATAACTATCAACAATTTTGATGTATTAAAATCTATTTCAGAAAGTGGTAAGTATGGCAATCCCAAATTTTAATGTAAACCATTTTTGAAAAAAAAGGAGTTAATTTATGAGTAACAAATACCTACTTATTTAAAAATATTTAGTTAGTGGTTATAGGAAAATGTTTGAAAAAACTGGAAAGTAAAGGATTTTACAACAAACATGTATCCACCACTATAATTTTAAGATCTATATTCAATAATTGATTTTGATTATTGAGAAATAAAATATAACTGATAAAGAAAGATGTGCCAAAACCAGTTTGGATCAGTGGCTAGAGCGTCGGCCTGCGGACTGAAAGGTCCCAGGTTCGATTCCGGTCAAGGGCATGTACCTGGGTTGCAGGCACATCCCCAGTGGGGGATGTGCAGGAGGCGGCTGATGGATGTTTCTCTCTCATTGATGTTTCTGACTCTCTATCTCTCTCCCTTCCTCTCTGTAAAAAATCAATAAAATATATTTTTAAAAAAAAAAGAAAGAAAGAAAGATGTGATTGCTTTTATACTTATCCACACTTCCCTATTTCTCCTGAGAGGCAAATACTACCATTAATTTGGTCATATGTAATATACACATGTATTATATATGTATGAACATATACCAATATATAACATGATTTTGTGATATCTGATAAATTATATAGGTATATCACACTACAAATATCTTTTACAACCCTCTTTTTGTTTAACATTATTTTTAATATCTGTTCTCAGAGATGCATCAATTTTCATTGCTATATAGTATACCAGGTTCTGTTTAAAGAGTTCCTACTGAATGGTATTTAGTATTTCTTTATTAAATCAGAACACCTTTCTAAGTTTCTGTAATTTTTTACAAATCCAACAAAAGTAAAGGGAACATCGGTAAACACATATGCTTATAAACTTGTGTAGTTTTATGAGAAATAAAATGACTTTTACCTTCCAAAGGAAAATTACATTCTAGTAATAAACATGAGAGGTTGCTTTTTTTCCTTAAAAATTAGAAACAACTACACTTAGGGAAGCTTTTATGTTAGATCCAGTAGAGTCTTCCTGAATGGAAAACACAAATAATTGCTATGTTTACCAATTCCACAAAGAATGCATGCTTTCTTCACTAAGTCATGTCTTTCTACTAAAATATATTGCTTTTTAGGTGGCATTTTATTTTGAAAAAATTATTGCCCAAATAATTCACTTTTATACCCATGCTATTTATGTTTTCACAGGGGTAAAATGGAGTCTATTTTCTTGACAAAAGAAAGGTAAAAAAATAGAATTTCCTTTTCTATTATTGAAATTATAGTCATTTCTACAAAAAACATACTTGCATATTTTTGTTAGAAACAAATCTAACTCTCATCTAGTAAATATCTGCAGCCCAACATGTATCTGCTACTCAAAAAAAAAAAAAAAAAAAGACAGGCATGAGCATGTGTTGCATAAATGACGTAGCCTGATGGATACATAAAAATTATGAAGGAAATAGGTCAATAAATACACAATCTATAAAGTATAGTTAAAATTCTATAATTTTAGATTTGGGGGTAGGGGGCATATCTGGTCATTTGATATGATACATTTTTGTCTTGTTTCAGCGAAACCAGTCTTGGAACAACTCTCAAAATAAAAATCTCAAATAAATAAATAAATAAAAATATCAGAATTTGGTAACCAGCTATGCATATTTAATTTTTTTGGTCTACATTTTCTGAAAATCAGAAGTCTAGACCTTGGTAAATCTGAATAGAAACTAATAAGAATTCATTTATTATTGTGGACATTTTTCTGTAAGATGAGAAAAATATTCCAAAATTTGTGCATTTTTCATATAGACAGTTTTTTTAAATGTTAAAATGAAATTAGGTTTCTGGACATGGTGGAATAGTAACCAGTACTGGAGTTACACTCTGATCATACATTTCTTAAAAAAAAAAAAAAAGGACAAAATAAAATAATAAATTATTTTATTCTTTGGTCCACAGGAGGCGCAGGATAGTTATCCCCGAGAGACGGGACACAATGTGGTTTCTCTTTTTTCAGCTGAGTGCGCTGCTCTCACTGAATTGGGGAGACAGAATTCGGAATTTGGGGGACCTTAGAGAGCTGGAATTTGTAGGCAGAACACTAGAGGAGAGAAAGCCACATCGAGGAAGAACTCTGTATAGAGAATACTCTGAGAACACCCTGAGGCTGTTAAAGTACCTATAGGGTTGGTTGAAACTACCCAAGACTCAGCACTAAAGCAAGTATTTATAAAAAGAACAATTTCTGGAGCTCATGGACCTGGTAGACTTTTGCGTTCTTATCATACAGAGCAGAGAAAATGCAAGATTTGTTTAATATTCAAGAAATATCAATGCGATATAACAGAATAAAGGAGAAAATTATATGATTATATTGGTAGATGCAAGACAAGCATGAAAATTCCTGAACTTGATGAAGAGCATGTGATGTTGACACTAGCATAAAATTAGTTTAATGTTAGTTGTCTAAGTCATGATTTTTCCATTAATGGCTTTTAAGAAGAGCTCACAGAGGAGAATGAATTTAGAAACCAATATTTTTCTTCTTCTTCATGTGGATGAAAGTGCTACTAAGGCAAAAAAAAAAAAAAGCTAAATATTTCAGTAGAGACTGTTGAGGACAGATCTCAAGTTTCCTCAGATATTGTCCAACTGGGATTTTCCCACTCTGACAAAATTTGAATTAACTGTAGTAGTCACTCCTGAACTCCTTCTTACTGAAAGCATAGACCAGGGTGCCAGGGTGCATGACAACCAGGGTCAATGGTAATTGGTATTGGTACCTGATAACTTTCAAATTATAATTTTAAACAGCAAATGACATGACAACTGAAGGAATTTATTTTTAGAACAGTTTTATATTTGCAGGGAAAAAATGTGAACGCAGCACAGATGGTTCCCGTCCACTCCATGCTTAGTTTCCTCTATTATTAGCATCTTACATCAGTATGGCACACTTATTATAATCAATGAACCAACATTGATACATTATTAACATAGGTCCGCTCTTTATTCAGATTTCCTTTATTTTCACATACTATCTTTGTGTGTGTGTGTGTGTGTGTGTGTTCCAGAAACCCATCCAGGAATGTATATTATATTTAGGACTCATGTCTCCTTAGGCTACTTTAGGCTGTGATATTTTACACATATTTTTCTTGTTTTTATGATTTTGACAGTTTGGATTTATTAGTGATCAGCCATTCTGTAGGATAACATTCTGTTGGAATTGTCTATTTTCATGATTAAGCTATTTCTGTGGGATTTAAGAAGGAGGATCATAGAGGCAATGTACATTTTTTATCACATATCAGGAGAATGTGCTATCAACATGATTTATAACTCTTGACATTGACCTTTGTCTCCTAACTGAGGTAATATTTGTCAGGTTTATCCACATTAAAGTTACTCATCTCCACTTTCAGTACTGTCCTCTACAGATGGAAGTCTTACTAAGCATAATTCACACCTAAGAAGTGAGGAGTAATTCTTCCTCCCCTTTAGGGTGGAGCACCTGTATAAATTATATGCAATTCATCTGTACCGATGACTTGTCTATTCTTTTAAATAATATCATTTTCCTTTTCCCTGAAAAACTTCTGTATATGTATATATATCAAGGAAGGTCGGCTATTGATAAATTCCATCAGTTTTGGTTTGTCTTGTAAAGTATTCCTTCTTTACTTTAGATGGATAATTTTTCTAGATAAAGAATAATAGGTAAGAAATTATTTAATACTTTAAGTGTTTTTATTGAATATGTTTTTTCTTGTATGGTTTCTGAATAGAGTCCAATGTATTTCTAATCCTTGTTCCTCTGTAGGTAAGACATTCCTTTTACCCTCCTGACTTCCTTCAAGAGTTTCCCTTTGTCTCTGGTTTTCTGCAGTTTGAATATGATATGCCCAGGCCTAGGTATTTTTTTGTTTGCTCGTTTGTTTGGTTGGTTGCTTGGTTAGTTTTTATTCTACTTGGTGCTCTTTATGTTTCCTACATCTATGATTTTATGTCTGTTATTAATTGTGAAAATTTATTGGCCATTATTTCAGATATCTCTTCTGTTCACTTTTTCTGATTCTATTTTTAATTACACATGTTGAAATTGTCCCATAGTACTTGGATATTCTACTCTCTCTTTTTCTCTTTTGATTTTTTTTTCATTAAAAATAACAATAATAATAAAAAAATTTTGAAAAATATTTCCAATATTCAAAGTTGCCACAAATAATCCAGTGTCTTATTAAGAATATATATATAATAATAATAAATGAGATAGAGACCAAAAAACAATACAGAAAATCAATGAAACAAAGAGCTGGTTCTTTGAAAGGATAAACAAGATTGACAAACCTCTAGCCAGGCTCACCAAGAAGCAAAGAGAAAGGAACCAAATAAACAAAATCAGAAATGATAGAGACGAAATAACAACAGATCCCACAGAAATACAAATGATTGTTAAAAAATACTATGGACAACTCTACTCCAATAAACTAGACAACCTGGAGGAAATGGACATATTCCTAGAAAAATACAACATTCCAAAACTTAATCAGGAAGAATCTAAAAATCTCAACAGGCCAATAACTATGGAAGAAATTGAAGCAGTCATCAAAAAACTTCCAGCAAACAAAAGCCCAGGACCAGACGGCTTCACAGGGGAGTTTTACCAAACATTCAAGGAAGAACTAAAACCTATCCTCCTCAGACTAGTACAAAAAATCCAAGAGGAAGGAACACTTCCAAGCTCATTCTATGAAGCCAGCATCACCCTAATACCAAAACCAGGTAAAGACAACACAATGAAAGAGAATTACAGGCCAATATCCCTCATGAACATAGATGCCAAAATCCTCAACAAAATCTTAGCAAATTGGATCCAGAAATACATCAGAAAGATCATACACCACAAACAAGTAGGATTTATCCCAGGGATGCAAGGATGGTACGATACCCACAAATCAATAAATATGATACATCACATAAACAAATTGAGTGGGAATAAAAACCACATAGTCATATCAATTGATGCAGAAAAAGCGTTTGACAAAATCCAACACCCATTTTTGATAAAAACTCTCAGCAAGGTGGGAATAGAAGGATCATACCTCAACATAATAAAAGCCATATATGACAAACCTACAGCCCACATCATACTCAATGGACAAAAACTAACACCATTTCCCCTAAGAACAGGAACAAGACAGGGATGCCCACTCTCACCACTCCTGTTCAACATAGTCCTGGAAGTATTAGCCATTGTAATTAGACAAGAAGAAGAAATAAAAGGCATCCAAATTGGAAAAGAAGAAGTAAAACTGTCCTTTTTTTCAGATGACATGACATTGTACATAAAAAACCCTAAAGACTCCATCAAAAAACTATTAGACTTAATAAATGAATTCGGCAATGTAGCAGGATACAAAATTAACGTGAAGAAATCTATGGCATTTCTATACACCAATAGTGAACTTACAGAAAGAGAGACTAAAAAAGCAATCCCATTTACCATCACATCAAAAAAATTAAGCTACCTAGGAATAAACTTAACTAAAGAAGTAAAAGACCTCTACTCAGAAAACTACAGGACATTGAAAAAAGAGATAGAGGAAGACATAAACAGATGGAAGAACATACCATGTTCATGGATTGGTAGAATCAACATCATTAAAATGCCCATACTACCCAAAGCGATCTATAAATTCAGTGCACTTCCCTTTAAAATACCAATGGCATATTTCACAGACCTAGAACGAACTCTCCAAAAATTCATCTGGAATAAAAAAAGACCCCGAATAGTTGCAATGATCCCGAGAAAGAAGAACAAAGTAGGTGGGATCTCAATACCAGATATCAAGCTGTGTTACAAAGCCACTGTTCTCAAAATTGCCTGGTACTGGCACAAGAACAGACATATAGATCAATGGAATAGAATAGAGACCCCAGAAATCGACCCGAACCAATATGCTCAATTAATATTTGACAAAGGAGGCAGGAACATACAATGGAGTCAAGACAGTCTCTTCAATAAATGGTGTTGGGAAAATTGGACAGATACATGCAAAAAAATGAAACTAGACCACCAACTTACACCATACACAAAAATATACTCAAAATGGATAAAGGACTTAAACGTAAGATGGGAAACCATAAAAATACTAGAGCAGTGGTTCTCAACCTTCCTAATGCCGCGACCATTTAATACAGTTCCTCATGTTGTGGTGACCCCCAACCATAAAATTATTTTCGTTGCTACTTCATAACTTTAATTTGCTACTGTTATGAATCGTAATGTAAATATCTGATATGCAGGATGTGTTTTCATTGTTACAAATTGAACATAATTAAAGCATAGTGATTAATCATAAAAACAATATGTAATTATATATGTGTTTTCTGATGGTCTTAGGCAACCCCTGTGAAAGGGTCATTCGACCCCCAAAGGGGTCGCGACCCACAGGTTGAGAACCGCTCTACTAGAGGAATCCAAAGGCAACAAAATCTCAGACATATGCCAAAGCAATTTCTTCACCGATACAGCTCCTAGGGCATTGGGAACTAGAGAAAATAAACAAATGGGACTAAATCAAAATAAAAAGCTTCTGCACTGCAAAAGAAACCATCAACAAAACAACAAGAAAGCTCACTGCATGGGAGAACATATTTGCCAATTTATCACCGATAAGGGTTTAAACTCCAACATTTATAGGGAACTCATACAACTTAACAAAAGGAACATAAACAATCCAATCAAAAAATGGGCAAAGGACCTAAATAGACACTTTTCAAAAGAGGACATTCAAAAAGCCAAGAGACATATGAAAACATGCTCAAAGTCACTAATCATCCAAGAGGTGCAAATCATAACAACAATGAGGTACCATCTCACACCTATCAGAATGGCTATCATCAACAAATCCACAAACGACAAGTGCTGGAGAGGTTGCAGAGAAAAAGGAACCCTCGTGCACTGCTGGTGGGAATGCAGACTGGTGCAGCCACTATGTGCTGGGAGCCGGTCCATGCTTGCTGTTACAAGGGACCTGGCATATATGGCATACTGTTCTTAATATGTTTGCTCACCTTCTAGGCACTATGTGTTTTAACCAAGGTCTCTGAGAAAGGTTGTTTCCCCAGGTAGGGATTTTCCCCTGAAGTTAGGGAGGGAATAAAACCTCTTAACTAAGTGCCAGGTGGGTAATTAATCACTTTAACTACGAACAATCATGCTTAAGCTACATAATCTTTACTCCCTGGAACGGAGATAAGAAATGCCCTAACCTTTGGAATAGAGATTGATAGGATTGGAATCAACTGGTATAAATACAGATGTAACAAGTCAGAACTTAGGAGACAGAAAGAAGACAGAACCTACACAGAACGTTCTCTAGAGACAGAAGAACTTCGCTGGAGAGAACATGGCAAAAGATCCTAGAAAGAAACTGGCCTCAGAACCTAGAGACAGAACCTAGTGAGAGAACATGGCAAAAGATCCTGGACTGAACCTGACTACAGAAATTGGCAAGAGAACCTGACTAGAACCTGGTGACTGGACCTGGCTGGAGAACCTGGACAGAACCTGGCTGGAGAACCTAGCGAGGGAACATGGCTACTGAACCTGGCTGGAGAACCTGGACAGAACCTGGCTGGAGATCCTAAGCAGAACTTCGCTAGAGATCCAGACCAGAACTTGGCTGGAGATCCTGGCTGGAGATCCTGGCTAGGCTGCTGATCAACTGAACGCTGTCTCCGTGTCATTCCTTCTTCGCCGACTCTGTCCACACCTTTGGGGACCCCTGGACCTGCTGGGGTTGGACCCCAGCAACTATGGAAGACAGTATGGATTTTCCTCAAAAAACTAAAAATGGAACTCTCATTTGACCCAGTGATCCCACTTCTAGGAATATATCCCAAGAAACCAAAAACACCAATCAGAAAGGATATATGTATCCCTACGTTCATAGAAGCACAATTTACAATAGCTAAGATTTGGAAACAGCCTAAGTGCCCATCAGCAGATGAATGGATTAGAAAACTGTGGTATGTCTACACAATGGAATACTGTGCTGCTGTAAAAAATAAGGAACTCTTACCATTTGCAACGGCATGGATGGAACTGGAGAGCATTATGCTAAGTGAAATAAACCAGTCAATGAAAGAAAAATACCACATGATCTCACTCATTTATGAATAATAAAGACCATTATAAACTGATGAACAAAAATAGATACAGAGGCAGAGCAGCATTGAACAGACTGTCAAATTACAGTGGAAAGACCCGGGAGGGTTTGGGTGGGTGGGTGTAAGAGATCAACCAAAGGACTTGTATGCATGCATATGAGCATGACCAATGGACACAAGACACTGGGGGTAGGTGAGGCCAGCGTAAGGTCAAGGGGAAAAAAAGGAGACATATGTAGTACTCTTTGTAATACTTTAAGCAATAAAATTTAAAAAAATTTTAAAAAGAATATATAAAATAATACATCCATCTGGGATGTATTGGTAGGTGGGATGCATTGCCATGATGACAATAGGGATAAAATAATATGCACACAAAAAAACTCAACACTAATGAATCTGTTGTTAAGATTAGGGACCAATGCCTATGAAAGATAATGACACTTATTTTTGAGGTAAAATATGTTGGCAAGTTTCTACTTTTATATATCCATTTCTTAATTCAACAAAGTACTGTTTGGCATTTACAAAAGTTCACGTAATTTGTTCAGGCTAAGGATAAAAATATAAAAACTCAATCCCTTCCTCCAACTTAAAAAAATTAAAATTTTAAAAAGTGACACATTTTTAAAAAATCTAGTAAAAACAATAAAAATTTGAAAATTAAGTCATGTATCAATTGTAGAACGTAAAAGAAAGATCGTTTAAGAGTGTTAGGGAATTCAGAAACAACTTAGCAGAAAAGACAGCTATTGAATTTCTTGAATGAATCAGAATTTTTCCTTGTAGACAAACTGGTAGGAAGATATACTAATAAGATATTATATTTGTTAAGATATGAGAAAGTATAGTAAAATTATGAACTATAAGTTGTATAGGATTTCTGAACCATAGAATGTAAGGGGAGTTTTATAAAGTGAATCGGACATGTAAACAGGGGCCACGTCATGTAGGGCTTTCTAGACAGCATTTTCGAGGCAATTCAACATGAGTATTTCCTGAATACATTTCTGGAAACTCCAGTGATGTGTTTCTATTATAATTATTTTTTGTAAGAGGACTAAAATTTCTCTTGTAAGGAGTCAAGCTGAAGAAAGAAAGAGGCATGAAAGTTTTGATCTACCAAGAAAGCTAGTTGTCAAACAAGAAAGATAATTATCACTAGAGCATGATGTCTATCTCTCAAATAAAACTTTTGAGAGGTTTTAGGGAATTCTAAGTACCCTAGAATCCAAAACACCCCTGAAATATTTTCCATTCACTCTCCCTTGTTCCAGAAAAAGTTGTAGCTTGAACAAAAGCATCACCTTCATTGTAGAGGAAATTACCACTTCTTCTCAAGGCCCCTTCATCAGGTAAGCTGAAGCCTGAATACTTGCCAGTTTCTCAACAGAATGGCCACCAAAACTGTCAACCCTGTACTGATGGCACACGATGACAGAACTTGTGGAATAAGAAAGCACGCTTCTACAAAGTAAGATGCATGAATACCAGAGGGTAGTTATTAAGCCCACCAAAGCACAGCAGCCTGCAACATCATTGAGATTTCTGAGAAGCTGAACGACAATGTACAAAAGTAATGTGTTCACATTAAATCTTGTGATCTCTAGGATATCTTGTAGGCGATTGATTGAAAATGGAGAGTTATTTAATTAATTTACTTGACCAAAAATAGTAATTGAGAAAACCTTATTTAACTCCATAAAAAGGCAATATTTTTAAGCAAATTCATTTTTGTAAATCTCCAAATACAATTTTAAGAAAATTAGCAAGATATAACTTTTACAGGTAATTCCTTTACATGAAACTTTTTTTATATATATCCAAAATTTAACCAAATAAACAAAAACCTTCCTGTTCTTTATGGTTAATCATTCATGCATTTGAATATGGAGAAGGCTTTTGACATTTTAATGATAAAATCAAATGTAGGAAGCATGCAAAGCAGATTGGGTTGAAGCATTTTATTACATACATATGTTTTGTCACTGATTTGGAGGTTTTCTTTTTGTAGTACAGAGTGATACAATTTTATAATTCATTGCTGAACAGTTCATTAAACCATAAAATAAAATAATTCAATTAAATCATCAAAGAATATATTGTGATCATTTCAATTATTTTAACAGTCTCATTAATAAAATTAGTCTTAGATAACAAACATGATTGGGTCCTAGTAAGACAGGAGATTTAATTGGCTCATTTCCATAATTGGAGCTATCCTATTTAATCTCGCATTTTTCTGTTTTAAAAACAGTTGTTTTATTTTCATAGAATAAGAGTTTAAAACTACTTATGAGAAGTAAACTTATGCTAAAATGTAAGCATTGGTTTTCATTTATCCCTGATATCAACCCCAATGGATCAAATTCATAATTTTAATTGCTGATCCATGCTTGTAATACATATTTTTCCCATGGCATTCCTAGACAATTCAGCTCTGTGTATCTTTGGAGTTTTAGACTTTATGGGGGGAAAAATAAGACTTTTTAAAATATGGATATTAAATTAATAAAATCAAGTTATGACTTTCTAAAAATGTGATATTTTATATTTAATTTTTAAATTGCAATATTAGTTCTGCTAGCTCTAGTAATTTAGGGTTTATGTGTGTGAATTCTGATTACTGGAGTTAAGACAAAACCTTTACTAGAAGCTGTCTGGTCATATTCAATGTCACTGGAGGTTTTAGTAATGCTCTCTGAAATAAATGTTGAGTCATTTCTCCAAGAAGAGTAGTAAGGGATCCAGGAAATGACTTACTAAGAGTGCTTCATCTACAAACATTAAAAGAGACCTGTAGGGAGTGACTCAAGATGTATGAGAACATCATATTAAAAGGTGGGAACCCCAGCAACAGATTTGTGCTAAAGAATATATGCTGTACTTATATATACCAAAGTGGTACACTTGGGACCCAAAATCGCATTTTTCCCTTCCCACTTTCTAAGTGAAGATAGATGTTTTGTTGTTGTTGTTGTTGTTGTTGTTGTTTTTGGCTTTTTAAATACTATCTCTGGAAACCAAGTGAAAATATCAAATAGTTTTCCCTTCTTAACACTATTCTAATATGCACCCAACAAAACCTCCATTTTTATAAGCTTCAGAGCTTGACAAATAGTAATACTAATATGAACAAATCTCTTTTGAGCTTTTACTGTGTTCCAGAAACTGTTTTAAGTTGTTTACTTACCAAATTTAATCTTAAAAATGAGCCAATGTTATGGTTAATGACTCACTCTTAACTGGCTAGGTTCTCCTCCTTAGAGATTTCTCAGTCCCCCCGTGTCATTTTATTCACAGCACTTTGTTTCTAATCACTGGTTTTATTTCTTTTACCTTATATTTTAAATACACTGTGGTTAGGTGCAATGTCTCTCTAATTATCAGCTCATAACACATTGCTGTACTGAGATATTTGTACTTAAGAGGGTTTTGAGTAAGCAGTTAGAAAATTAAAACATTCTTCAAGAACTTTAAGCTAAAGAAAATAATTAGATGGTTAAGTAAACCCTGTGGTGACCCTTTCAAATGTGTGAAATTGAATAATTTAAAAGTATTGAAACAAGAAAATCATTGTGAAAATGCCTCGATTTCAGTAAAATGTTGGGGTCCAGCCCCAGCAGGTCCAGAGGTTCCCAAAGGTGTGGACGGAGTCAGCGAAGAAGGAATGACACAGAGACAGTGTTCAGATGATCAGCATAGCGAGGTTCTCTCTCCAAGATCTCCAGCCAAGTTCTGTCCAGGTTCTCCAGCCAGGTTCTGTCTCCAGGTTCTCTCTCCAGGTTCTGTGTTTATTGTCTTGTTACATCTGTATTTATACCAGTTGATTTTAATCCTATCCATTTTATTCCAAAGGTTAAGGTGTTTCTTATCTCCATTCCAAGGGTTACTCTATTGTTCTATTAAGGTATAAGGAAGTAACTGAAGGAGATTATCCTAAGTAAAGATTATCTAGCTTAAGCATGATTGTTCATAGTTAAAGTGATTAATTACCTGCCTGGCACTTAGTTAAGGGGTTTTATTCCCTTCCTAACTCCAGGGAAAAATCCCCACCTGGGGAAACAGCCTTTCTCGGAGAGGTGACCTTGGTTAAAACACAAAGCGCTAAGAAGGGGACCACACATGTTAAGAACAGTATGCCATATATGCCAGGTCCCTTGAAATATATGCTGTGCAGATGTTTCTTCCCTCCAGCAACTGTGTCAAGCAGCAAGGATGGACTGGCTTATGGCAGTAAAATATCTGAAAAATAAAGATTTAGTGACTCTCCACCTCCCTTCTTTGGCCAGATGTTTGAAAATAAATGTACAGCTATATCCGTAAGGAATAGCACACTGATCATTTCTTTCAGTAGAGTTCCACGGGGCTTATTTGTGCCTGCAAGTGAAACCAACATGTCTTAAAAACCTAAAGGTAAAATGTTCTCTGATCTGTCTTCAGTGGTGCTCAGATTCCTAGAGTCTGTTATGTCAGTCAACCTGTATGAACATGGGTCTCAGCTCTGGAGTATGCCATCTTGAATACTTTACCAACTGACTGTGCTTTGTGCAAACCTTTATTATCTACTAGAGGCCAGGTGTATGAAAATTTGTGCACTAGAGGGGGTCCCTCAGCTCTGCCTGCCCCCTCTCACAGTCCAGGAGCCCTCAGGGGATGTCCTACTGACGGCTGAAGCCACAGTTTGTCCTCCCTCTATGAGAGGCAACCAGGCTGATCAGGGGAAGCCACCACCACCATCACCCCACTGCTGCTGCCATTGCTGGCTATGGCGGCTGCAAGGCCTGAACTCTGGGGCCTCGCAGCCACCAGAGCTCATGGCTGCCTGAGCCCTGGGCCTCGTAGCTGCTGAGCCCATGGTTGCCTGAGCCCATGGCTGCCTGAGCCCCGGACCTCACAGCCACTGAGGCTTTGTCCAGATGGATGTCCAGATGGACATCCGGAAGATGTCCACCCTAATTAGCATATTACCCTTTTATTAGTATAGACTACCTGTCCTGCTTTTCCTCTGGCTCTTCATTCTTGATCAGTTAGTGGCAGGGGAACAAACAAAGTGGCAGTGGCTAGCACTAATGGGTCTTTTCCCTCTCTGCTTTCATTATTTCCAGCTGTTTCCTAATATATTTTTTGTATGTATGAAAAAAAGACCAAACCCTGGTCCACAAAACAATTTAAGGGATATTCCTCTGAATTGAAAAATCCATATGTCCAAGGAAACCCTTCGACAGGGAAGTAAGTTAAATAGCCGTTCGTTTGTACACATTTGTATTTATAGCTTTAGATAACAGTAAATATAACTTGGTCCATTGCGCAACAAAGTAACTCATCCATTGTTTCAGCAATATGCAAATTACTTCAACTTTATTATTAACCTAGAGGCCTGGTGCATGAAATTTGTGCACGTGGCAGGGGGGGAGGGGCGGTCCCTCAGCCCAGCCTGCACCCTCTCCAATTTGGGACCCCTCAGGGGATGTCTGACTTCCGGTTTAGGCCCGATCCTTATCACCCCTAACCATTATGCCTGCATGCCTGATAGCCCCTAACCACCTCTGCCTGCTGGCCTGGTTGCCCCTAACCACCCTCCCCTGCCAGCCAGATCACCCATAACTGCCTCTGCCTTGGCCCCCGCCACCGTGGCTTTGTCTGGAAGGAGGACCAGATGACCAGAACATGTCCAGTCAACATGTTCTAATTAGCATATTACCCTTTTATTAGTATAGATGATTGTCAGTATACACTGCACCATATATAATTTTTGTAATGTATTATAATCAACTTGTTTCAGTTGTTTGGGGAGATACAATATTTATTAAGGGTTATTTGAAGAAATTAGCTCACAGATAAGACCTATTGAGAGTAAAGCAGCAAAGTGAAATAAAAAAATTTTAATTCCACTCATTTAACTTGGACATAGTACTGATGAATTAAATTGTCTTACAAACAAATTATTTGAAAACATGTTAGCTACTAGACGATAACCTAACTCATTTCATGATTAAAATCTATATCTGAATAATAAAAGAGTTACTAGGATGTGTGTGTGTGTGTGTGTGTGTGTGTGTGTGTGTATATATAATTGATGGTTAATAAGATTATTTACATTTTAAAAACAATAGGAAATAAATATTTTTGCTTATTGGTCCTGAATTAATTTTCCTTTACATTTGAGAAGGTTTTCTCTCTCAATTTCTTAATGGACACTTAGATTTATAAATGTGTCAATTTCATCATTTGGTCCTCAGCACTCCTAAAGTCATTAAAATATGTGCACATATATTGCAATTATAATGTTCAAATACATTTAATATTATTATGTCTAATAATAAATACTTATATAACATGTATTTATGAGCTTACTATTATAAATAGTTTGCTAATGCCAAATCTTTTTGTCTTCATATTCACCTTAGATAATACCTACAACTCTTATAATGGTTTTATAAATGATAAAACTGAGATACAAGAGGCTACATAATGTGAGGTCATTCAACTAGTATAAGTAAAGTTGAGATTCAATCTAACGATTGTACTTCAAGGCAATATACACTCAATCAGTACTCTGTAATATAGCTGTACAGAAACGACATGAATCAGGAACATGAGAATATTTTTATAATTAAATTTCTTGGGGTAACATTGATTAATAACATTATCTAAGTCTGAGGTATACAACTTTATAATACAACACCTGTATACTTTATTGTGTACTCACTAACCAAAGTCTAGTCTATGGTCACCCGTATATTTGACTCTCTTTACAAACATCTTCATCTTCTTCACAACATTCTGTTTGTTCATTTGTTTCTTTCCACCTCATATCCCACATATGAGTGTAATCCTATGGTTCTTGACCTTTTTTTCTGTCTTATTTTATTTTTATATTATCAAGATCCATCTATGTTGTTGCAAATGGCACTGTTTCATTTTTTATGGCTGAGTAATATTCCATTGTGTATATGTGTCATATCTTCTTTATCCCATCATCCATTGAAGGACAATTAGTTTTTTTTCCTATGTCTTGGCTATTGTGAATAATGCTGCAATGAACATAGGGGTACCTATATCATTTGGATAAATGTTTTTAAAAAATGTAGGTAGATACTCAGAAGTGGGATTGATGGATCACATCATTGTTCTATTTTAATTTTTGAGGAGCCTCCATATTGTTTTCCAAAGTGGCTTGTACCAATATACATTCCCAATAGCAGTATGTGAGTTTTCTCCACATCCTCTCCAATGGAAAAACTGACTCATTATTTATAACCACTCTGCAGACAATTATCTATGCTCTAATTAGAAAAGTCTTCAATTAGCAAAAAATGGCTCAAAATCCCCCTCATCGTCTCCAACTCATCCTCTCCCCCTCATCCTCTCTCTCTCTCTCTGAACCTGAGACCCTTCAGTCTGCAGGTTGACGCTCTATCGAATCTGGGCTCTTCTCCTCTCTTCTTTTTCCCTAGCAGAAGGAAAGGAGAAAGGCAGAGGGTCTTGGATACATACCAAAAGGAGGGATAAAGAACTCTACTTGGACACAGAGCAGTCCAAATAAGACCCCAGAGTCTTGAAATAGTGTACAAGTTGGAGAATTATGATGTGTTCCAACCACAAAGTGAAAGAAAGGATGGAAGGAGATGAGGTTGGAGAAAGGGGTCCCAGGCTGTCCTCACATGGAAGTCATTACAAAGCCTCTTTTTCCCACACTCCATCTTCACTCTCTTTCTCCCTTTCACCAGGTTCATCTATTTGCTTTAAAATAACCCCTCAATTGAAAATTAAAAACAATTCAGGCCTTAGTCAGGATTTTCACCTTTATCCTGAGAACAATAGGGAACCATTTGGCAGACTTAATTAAATGAGTGGCCAGAGCAGGTTTTCTTTTTAAGTTTATTCTCATTGCTGCATTGAGAATGGTCTGAGAAGGAATGGACAAGAAAGATTTGGACAGAGCAGTCAGGTGGTGATAGGTAAGAGAGATCATGGTGAACTGAAGTGGTGGTAGCAATAAGATAGAAGGAGCATTGGACAGGTGTGGAAAGTATTTCTAAGGTAGAATTGATAGGTCTTGCTGATGGGTTGAATGATCTTTTACCCTCTCTGCATCCACCCCCTTGGGCATTTAACTTTGAAATATCCTCTTTCTCTGTCTCTGGACTTGACCATGTGCCTGGCTTTCGGTAATAGATGAAGCAGAAGTGCAAGTATGGCACTTCTAAGTCTACAACTCGAGAGGCCTTGCTCTTTCTTGTGTTTCTGTCATCTCCATGAGGACATTCCTGAGGTAGCCTACTGGCATGGAACAGATATGTGGCAGAGACTTGAAGTGCCCAGTCAGCCCTGTTGAGACTCGTCTAGATCAGTGGTTGGCAAACTCATTAGTCAACAGAGCCAAATATCAACAGTACAACGATTAAAATTTCTTTTGAGAGCCAAATTTTTTAAACTTAAACACTATAGGTAGGTACATTGTTATTAACTTAATTAGGGTACTCCTAAGGCTTAGGAAGAGCCACACTCAAGGGGCCAAAGAGCCGCATGTGGCTCGTGAGCTGCAGTTTGCCGACCACGGATTTAGGGGAATTGATCTGGTGGTTGTGTCCTAGACTTCGGGTGGCCTGGTTGAAGTCAATAGTGCCTACTGGTCACATCCTCCTGCTCATCCAGTAGATAGTAGCCTTAATTAAATGCTGAATTTTGTCCCATCCTCTGTGGGGTCAGATTAATCACCAGAAAATTTACTCATAGCCAAGATGACATAGAAACAAGGGTTGGATATACTTGAGGAAAACAATTCTCCCAGGGTCTCTTGCATATTTCTCTATCTTTCAAATGGAGGCACTTAGTACTCTGTCCTAGGCTATTTTATAGGGTTTTTGTATTGCGAATAATATTGCAAAATAGCGAAAATGTATTCTTCTAAAGCAAGGCAGGCATTCTTACTGTCCAGTATAATAAATATAAAAAAAATTTCTTCTGAAGCAAAGTACCTGCTGGCTATTGTCCATTATAAAAGATTTCAGTTCCCTTAGCGTAGCGCTCCTCTCCTGTAACACAATCCACTGCATACATGGGTATCAACTGGCTCTCTTCATGTTACTCGGTAGGAGTTGGGTCTCAGGGAACCAGTGCAAAAATGCTAGTAGTGTGGCTACTGTTTTTGTTGTGAGTTATAAACTGATCTTTATCTCTGACCCATAAAACTGCCTGGCTAACTTGTTAGCTTGTAGAAGGGTAAAAATCTCAGGCTTTCACATTCTTCACAGTGTCTATGTCCAGCAAAATCCAGATAAAAGATTGGTCATAGCTGTATTATTAGTGAAAGATCAAAATCTGGAAGCAAAGGGTCTATTAAAAGGAGAATAGATTTAAAATAAACTTGTACTTAATCTATACAATGGATACTATAGAGCTAGAACTACATGGCTATGAAAAATAAAGAACTGACAAGCCCAACTACATGGATGAATCTCACATAAGTTATGTTGCCTAATAGAAGCCAGACACAAAAGAATACATATGTAAGATTCATTTACATGGCATAAAAGAATGAGTGAAATGTATCAATAGTGACAGATGTCAGAATCTTCTTTATGGGGAGAGCGTAGGTATTGGCTCAGAAAAAAACATGAGGCAAGATTCAGGAGAGGCAGGAAATTATCTATGTTTTGTACAAAGATATTGTTGCCCAAATATTTGCATATGGGGAAGTACATTCGCTGTGATTAGTGTACTAAAATAGTGTACTTGTCATTTTACCGGTAGGTATGCTAAAACTTAATTAACTTATGTTAAAAATATTTAAACCTTAAAGAAACATTTAAAAAAGCCCTGGCCTTTAATATTGAGGAAATACTTAATATTTTAGGAAACTTGAGAGGTTGTTTTGCTGAGTTAATCATGGTATCTCTTTCTGACAATATCTCTGACCATCCCTCTTATAAAAAAGAGTGAAATAATGAAATCCTAAGTAATAGTTTGCTGAAGACTTCATTGAGGGTAATTTAAATTAGCTTAAATAAAGAAAGTAATTCTTTAGAGCAACTATAATTCAGAATTATAAAAATATGTATGTCTATTCCTCTTAATTATTTATTACTCATTTATATGAATTACTACAGTTAAAGTTAATTATAGCTTAGTTCCAAAAATCATTTTATTATCAATGCATTATTTTGGAACTATCCTTTATGTGTCTACTTTTTCCTGATCATGAGTGATATTAAACTTAAATACAGGTTCTGATACTATTTTCCAACGAAAAGAACCAGAGCTTCTTGGTGAAGTGTCTGCTGCTATGTTAGAGTAGGGATATACAAGATGACTCCATAGTAACTTTTAGTGCCAGAAAGTAAGGAAGTGTTTAAAAAAATAAAAGATTCACAGTGATGGGGTGATATCAGTCTTCTCGCACTGCCATAACAAAATACTAGACTGTCTTAAACAACAGACATTTATTTTCTCACAGTCTGGATGGGAATTGAAGATCAAGATGCCATCAGTGTTGGTTTCTGGTGAGACCTCTCTTCCTGGCTTATAGATAACCAACTTGTCTCTGTATGCATGTGGAGACAGAGCCTTTCTGGTATCTCTTCCTAGTCTTATAAAGATACCACCCTAATTATGAGAGCTTCAACATATGAATTTTGGGAGAACACAGTTCAGTGCATACCAATGACACATATCAAAGTGATACAGAGATCCACAGAAGGGGCTCCCCAGGGTCAAAGGTGGGATAAATTGAGTTACAAAATAACTCAAAGTATAACTCAAAGTATAAAGTAAATATGTTCTCCTGAGATGATAAATGAAAATGAACTTTACCTCTGGGATCTCCCTCCCCACAATATATAACTCCAATCTAATCATGAGAAAAATAGCAGACAAGTACCGATAGAGGGACATTTTATAAAACACCTAACCAGTACTCTTCAAAACTATCAAGGTAATCAAAAATAAGGAACGTGTGAGAAGCTCATAGCCAGGAGAGTCTAAGGAAACATGGCAACTAAATCTACTATCATATCCTGGATGAGATCCTGGGCCATGAAGAGTAAATTAGGTAAAAACTAAGGATAGCTAAATAAGCTATGGACTTTAGTTAATAATAATGTATCAATATTGGCTCAACTGTGATAAATATAAATTCTAATTATCCAGAAAACCGTATATGGGTATGGGAATGGGAACTCTCTGTACTATCTTTACAACTTTTTCATAAATCTAAAACTATTCTAAATAACAGGTTTATTTAGATTAAAAAAATGCTATACATTGTTAGAGAGAAAGAGAGAGAGAATCAGGGAGGGGGGACATAAATCAGGACATAAATAGACTAAAATGTTAATAATTTTTAAATTGCATATTTAACCCAAATGTCTCATGAACCCTTTGGTATTTCTCTGTGAAAAATGAAAGCATGTAGCCTAAGATACATTTTCCTTTCCAAGAACTCAGCAGCATGGAACTAAATTCTCTTCCTTATTTAATAAAGCTACATGTATACCTATTGTTAAACTTTTTAAAGTGTGAACACATACCTGGAAATAAAGCTTTAATATGATTTCCATTGAAGGAAAGCTATACCTGCACTTGGCCTGCCTCATCTGAAAAAAAGTTAATCATTTAATAAAAAACATAATCATATCAAAAATAATTTGTTTTTATTTTTCCAGACAAATATTTGTGGTATCTTTTGATGAAAAGAGATTGCTAGATCCTGTCAATGTGTGCATTTTATATCCATTCCAAATATTACATACTGCTACAGAACTTTCAAAGCGAAGGATAAGGAAGGAGGAAGATATTTGAAGGCTATGAGTTTTTCAGATTACTCATGATTGATTTTTTTCTTTATCTGTTATTGTAGTTTATTTCACTGCAGATTCTATTGTAGAAATGAAAGCAGGTATCCAACAAAATGTAATGAAGTCTGTAGATAGAAATTACATTTTATTAATCATTCTGGAGTTGCTAGTAGGCACGCCACTGACTTTTTAAAAAAGCTTATGAGACCCATAAAGATCCGGCTTTGCTTAATAGCAACTTTGTCATTTATTGCTTTGTTCCTAAGAGTTTTTCCCTTTTCAATGTATGAAGTAAGAAATGCAGCATCTCTTTTTTTTTTAATTATGTTTTCACTAATTTTTAACTTATTCTTACTTCCTCTGCTTTACATGCAGAGTTCTAATATAGTGTCCTCAAATAATGGATAGAATATTTATGTCAGTATAGCTAGTGTTTCTAATAAATGGCAGAAAGCTTTTCTGTTCTGTTAGAGACAAGCTATAGGTTTCAAATTTAAAACAAAATATTCATATGTATGATACCCAACAGTGTTTGTGTGTTCTTGTGTGCGTATAATTAAATTTATCTTTGTATTTTTTTGGGGGTGGTGGTGGTGAGAAAACACATAAAAATATCATCTATACCAAACTCTTTTGGCTGCTATGTAATTAAATCAATCTGACTTTTTTATCAATATGGGATACTAGTGTGTTGTACTTTCTGAGAATATTTTTTTTCTTTTAGAAGAAAAGATGCCTCCAAATAGTTATTGAATAAGCTCTGTATACTTTACTTTTTATTATTTTTTAAAATATATTTTTTATTTATTTCAGAGGAAGGGAAAGGAAGAGAGAGATAAAAACATCAATGATGAGAGGGAATCATTGATTGGCTGCTTCCTGACTGTCCCACATTGGGAATCAAGCTTGCAACCAGGCATGTAGACATGTGCCCTGACCGGGAATCGAAACATGACCTTCTGGTTCATAGGTCATTGCTCAACCACTGAGCCACGCCAGCTAAGCTATACTGTATTTTTTAAACACAACCTCACAGTTTTATTATCTTATTATTTAAAAAAAAAAAAAGGATGCAGAGAAAAAGGAACTCTCGTGCACTACAGGTGGGGATGCAGACTGGTGCAGCCACTGTGGAGAACAGTGGAGTTTCCTCAAAAAACTAAAAATGGAACTCCCATTTGACCCAGTGATCCCACTTCTAGGAATATATCCCAAGAAACTAGAAACACCAATCAGAAAGGATATATGCACCCCTATGTTCATAGCAGCACAATTCACCATAGCTAAGATCTGGAAACAGCCTAAGTGACCATCAGCAGATGAGTAGGTTAAAAAACTGTGGTAGATCTACACAATGGAATACTATGCTACTGTAAAAAAGAAGGAATTATTGCCATTTGCAATAGCATGGATGGAACTGGAGAGCATTATGCTAAGCGAAATAAGCCAGCCAGAGAAAGATAAATATCACATGATCTCACTCATTTGTGGAATATAATGAACAACATAAACTGATGAACAAAAACAGATCCAGAAACAGAGAAGCAGCGATCAGACCGTCAAACCTCAGAGGGAAGGTAGGGGAAGGTGGGGGTAAGGGGGAGAGATCAACCAGAGGACTTGTATGCATGCATATAAGCCTAACCAATGACACAGACACCAGGGGGGTGAGGGCATGAGTGGGAGGGTGGGGGGGGCAATGGCGAATAAGGACACATATGTAACACCTTAATCAATAATGGGAAAAAAAGATGAAACTTAGAGCAGGATTACATGGCCTTTTCAATCCTGATTCTTCCAGTTCAAAACATACATATTTATTAATGGCCAGTAAATCACAGAACAATTTCCTCTGTAGTTGGCTTTCTTCTGTGAAATCTGCTTAGTCTGACAACTATTGCTCTTTTCAGGCATAATGGTTTATTTGGGCAAGTGAAAATCATTGCACTACTTGTCCCACTGGTCCTTGGCATTTTGAACAGATTGGTTAGTGTGTTATGTTCACCACATTTACCGAAGAAACACTGGCAGAAAAGCTATTTACTATTTTGTTTGACAAAAATAGGTTGAAGTCTCATTGACACAGTTTTTGCACTTCATCAGGTTGCCTCAATTTGAAATTAATCTAAACAATTTTACTTGGCAGAGTGTGTCACATGTCATTTATAATATCTGAAATTCACACATTGATTTTATTTTAAGAAGCTCAAATATGTTTTATAATCTCTCATATTTTCAATATTATTTGATATTTTAAAACATTGTTATATAGGAATAAAGAAAGGCAGGTAGAGACACATCAAATTGATTGATCTAATCATTTAAAAATCCATTTCCTAATTCAACAAAATTTTATTGGTCACCTGAATATGCTAGGTAATTTTCTAAGATTTGGCATATAATTCTGAACTGACTTGTCAAAAATTTTTACCTTAAATTGATTTTAGATTCTAAAGAGACAGAAAATAAGTAAACAAAATAATTACTGTATTTCTTATTATTCCCATAGTTGTGTGTCTGTTGATTTTTTTCTGCAAAAATTATCCTTTTCTTTTAAGTTTTCAAAACTGTTATCCAAATATGCTCAAGTAAAAAGTTCTACAGTAAAGTTCAATGATGAATCATAGGATACAATAGAAATAATGAAATCATGGAAATCCAAGACACCAAGTGATATTTTTGCATTTTAGATACTTTATATATTTAATCCAATAAGGATTTATTTAATCTATAAAAATATATCTAAAAATATGGACTTCTCCATTAACTTGTAATATGATTTTTACTTTATCTATAAAATTTATGTCATGATTCACTTCACACTTTAGCTTATATATTTCAATTATTGACTCAAAATAAATATTTTTAAGGGCTCAATGAGACAGATAAGTATTCTATGAAAGCTAAGTTATTTTATTTCTTTTTATTTTTTTTAAACATATATGTTGTTTTTTTACAGAGAGGAAGGGAGAGGGATAGAGAGTTAGAAACATCGATGAGAGAGAAACATTGATCAGCTGCCTCCTGCACACCCCCTACTGGGGATGTGCCCGCAACCAAGGTACATGCCCTTGACCGGAATCGAACCTGGGACCCTTCAGTCTGCAGGCCCACGCTCTATCCACTGAGCCAAACCAGTCAGGGCTCAACTGAGATCTTTATATTTGGATTGGTATATTGAATATTAAACTGAAATATAGGAAACTTGAGGTAAGTCAAATTTGTTATTCTGGCCTTGGTTTTTCCTCTATTAAATAAGGTCATTATTGTAAGTGATATAAAGGTTCTTTCCCAAAATAAGTGGAAAACTATCCTCAAGTGAGGATTAAAAAAAAAAAAGAAAAGAAAAGAAAAGAAAAGAAGAGAAGAGAAAAGAAAAGAAAAGGTTAACACATTCTGCAGATGTATTTACCAATGAACGTCTTACTTGATTCTGAGCCAAATCCGAGACACCTGCTTTGGTTCATATTCCATTCAAACATCCACTTTCTCTTTCATGGACAGCAATTCCAGTTATTGCAGTAGCATTTGCAACTAAAAATTATTCAAGAGAAAGGCATTTTTGTGTTTGTAATTAAAAGCTTAATCATAAAGTTGTCTTCATCAGAATGTTATTTGTTAATATGAACTGGTAGTTTAAGAAAACACTAAAATATATCAGAATAATATTACACAATGATGTAAAGAACAAATCCAGATGTATGAGAAATAGATAAAAAACTTAAATTATTAAGTCCAGAGAGAAAAGACTTGGGGGAGAAAGATGTTGCTTAGTATAAGATAATTCTATAAAAATATGGTAAATTTTAATAAAAATTTTTTTCATAAAAAAGCAAAACACTTTGGTATCATTCAAAAAGATTATTTGGTATCTTTTATTGAAAAACTAGGTGCTTTCTAGGATACTTGTCTGGATTATGTCCACCTTTCTTTGTCTGTTTTACAACTTTGTAAATGATTGAAAACTGAAAATACTGCAAATTAGTTGTGTTCACAGAAAAGCAAATTATATTTGTTCAGTGTACCAATTATTACCCTATGGATAGACCTGTTTACACCAACATGTAAATTTTTTTCAGTATTCCTTTTTTTTTTTTTTGCCTACATATAGGTTATATTTAATTTTCTTGTGACCAGTTTAAACATTTTATGGATTCTCTCATTAACTAAGTCAAATAATATGTATTTTTTACAAATACGTTTTTATTAACTTTTTGAGAAAGAGAGAGAGAGCGAAAAAGAGAGAGAGAGAAAGAGAGAGAGAAACATTAATGAAAGAGAAACATGAATTGGCTGCCTCCTGCATGCCCCCTACTGGGCATTGAGCCTTCTACCTGGGCATGTGCCCTGACTGGTAATCAGACCATGACCTCCTGGTTCATAGGTTGATTCTCAACCACTGAGCCCCACAAACTGGGCTAAACTATTGTCTTTTACATGTTTTTTTTTTTTAAATCTTATTTCGAGTCATGTATTGATCATTTTAACATTTTTATTTATGAGCAGTAATCAAGCATTTCTGTTTACAGAAATCAGATAAGTAAGGATAATACGACATTTTGGGTTTATTTTTCATTTATCACTTTTTTTACTTGAGAGGTTCAGAAAAGTACTGATCATTTGATGGCATGTCACATATATTTGCCTTGCCATATCTAGTTTATACACACATAGCTCAAGTGTGCTTGTATGATTTATATTGTATGCATTTTATGCAACATGTTAATGACAGAGATGTCCCAAGACCCTCAGGAAAGATACAATTATGATTAGACACCATTTATTTTATCCACAAAGGGTCAGAAATCAAATCTAAAATATATTAGCTAGTTTTGCTTGTAATTTTAAAAATAAATCACTTTTAATGTGGAACAAAATTTCAAAAACAATAGATTATTTTCTTTATCGTTTTTGCTGGAATACATCTTTTCATTATTTATATGCATCCACTTGCTGTCTGACTTTTAGTTATTATGTGACATGCCTACATAATAATGTTCTGGTTTTTTACCTGAAACTAATATATTTACTAAGAAGGTGTTTCTCAATTCTAGTCAGGGCATATGAGCAAAATAATATGCAAGGCATCACAGGACAAAATAGCTCAGATTGTCTTTATTAGCCTCACAGCCTATATACAAACATAAACAAGGCAAATTCCTGTTAAATAATTGATGACCTACTTCAGCCTCTACTAACACTTTTCAATGGGGAACTAAATATTCGTGTAAAAGGCCATAAAAAATGGTCAATTAAATCATAACTACTGTCCAGTAGGTGTTTTAGCATGTAGGTCTAAATTATGTACATTTAAAATTTTAAGTTTGTATTTTCTTAATTTATAAATAACAATTAAATATATATTTTTACATTTTGATATAGTAGGTGCCCTTATTTTATTTTGTTTTTTTCTTCTGCAATTGCATGTGGAAACAGTATACATTAGTTTTTGAGGTAAAATTGGTATACAGTATTATATTAGTTTAGGTGTGCAACCTAATAATTCAATATTTGCATACACTGCAAAGTGATCGCTATAATAAGTCTAATTACTATCTGTCATTATACAATTGACCTACTTCACCCTTCCCTCAATTCTCTTCCCCTCTGATTATCAACAATCTCTTCTCTGTATTTCTAAGTTTCGTTTTGACTTATTTTTTTGTTGTTGTTGTTCTTTAGGTTCTATATATTAGTGAAATCATATGGTATTTGTCTTTCTCTGACTTATTTCACTTAGCATAATACCCTAAAGGTCCATCCATGTTGTTGCAAATGGCAAGATTTTCTTTTTATTATGGCTGAGTAGTATTCCATTGTATATCCTCTTATCCATTTATTTATTATGGACTCATAGTTTATTTCCAGTCTTCGCTATTGCATATAATGTTGCAAAAACCAAGGGTTGCATAAATCTTTTAAAATTAGTGTTTTTGTTTTCTTTGAATAAATACCCAGAAGTGGAATAGGTGAATCAGATAGTGGGCCTATTTTTAATTTTGTGAGGAATCTCCATATTGTTTCCATAGTGGATACACCAATTTACAATCTCACCAACAGTGTGAAGTTTCCTTTTCTCACCAAAATTTGTCTTGTTGTTGTTTTTTATAATCGTTATTCTAACATCTGAAATGATATGTCATTGTGGTTTTGATTTGCATTTCCCGGGTAATTAGTGATTCTGAACATTTTTTAATGTGCCTGTTGCCATCAATATACCTTCTTTGGAAAAATGCCTACTTAGATCCTCTCATATTTTAACTAGAGGCCCAGTGCATGAAATTTGTGCACTTGGCGGGGGTGTCCCTCAGCCCAGCCTGCACCCTCTCCAATCTGGGACTCCTCGGGGGATATCAGACTACCGGTTTAGGGCAGTTAGGCATCCCTCTCACAATCCGGGACTGCTGGCTCCCAACTGCTCACCTGCCTGCCTGCCTGATTGCCTCCAACCACTTCTGCCTGCCAGCCTGATCAACCCTAACCAATCCCCTGCTAGCCTGTTCAACGCCTAACTGCTCCTCTGCCAGCCCGATTGCGCCCAACTACCCTCCCCTGCCAGCCGGGTCGCCCCCACCTGCCCTCCCCTGCAGGCCTGGTCCCTCCCAACTGCCCTCCCCTGCCGGCCTGGTCACCCCCAACTGCCCTCTCCTGCTGGCCTGGTCACCCATAACTGCCCTCCCCTGCCGGCCATCTTGTGGTGGCCTTCTTGTGACCACATGGGGGAGAACATCTTTAGACCAAATGGAGGTGGCCATCTTGTGCGTGGGTGTGACAGTCAATTTGCTTATTACCTTTTTATTATATAGGATTGGATCTTTTGCTATTGTTTGTGTTTTTCATATAGTTTAGATTCTAACCACTTATCAGATTCATAGTTGACTAATAGTTTCTTCCATTCATTAGGCTGCCTTTTCATGTTGTTAATGCTTTTCTTTGCTGTGCTGAAACATTTTAGTTCTATGCCATTCCACTTATTTATTTCTACTTTTATTCTATTTGCATACGGAGTCAGCTCCAAAAATTCGGTGTCAACACAAATGTCAAGAAAAAAAGGTATAACACAGTAACATAAAGTTTCTGAATGTCAGTATATGGCTTGAGTCAAGAGTATGGAAATTTGGACTTGTATTTATATTTGTTTAAGTTCTCCACAGTTTTTAAAGGAGAGAGAGAAAAAAACAAAAAGAAAAAGAAACAGAGACTACCACATTTATTGAAATTAACGTTTATCTTATTTACTCGATAGCAACAGTTCTTGCATGTTCCCAAAATTGCATTTAGTGGGTGTTTCCTTCCAGATGAAAATAGAATTACTTTTTATCCTATTAATTGAAAGTTTCCATGAAGCTTTAACTCTTAAGAGTAACTATATTTTCAGTATCCTCAGCCCTAAAATTTTCATAAAGTTAATCATAGAATTTCTCCCACTGCGGTCTGCAATAATCTAGATGGCTTTTTCTGTACCAATCTGGGTACACAGGTTCAAAAACTAGAGAGCAATTTCAATAGAAAGATGTTTTTTCAGAGGCTGTTGTAGAGGCTTAGAATTGTTTTAAGTCTCAGAGAAACTGGTTTGGAGTGTACTCTGTGAATAAAAGTTCCTGAAATCAGAACTCAAAAATGTATAAACATTACATAAATCACCAGAAAAACCATTGGGTGCTTGATGCTGCCACAGTTAATACTACCATTGCTGCTCTAGAAATAAATCTGCTAGAATGATTTCACAACGCTACCCAAATTATTTTCAGATTCATTGCAATCCCTATGAGGATCTTAATGATTTTATTTTTGCAGAAACAGAAAAACCTACATGAAAATTCAAATGGATATTCAAGGAACTTCAAATAATAAAAAAAGAAATCTTGGAAAGGAATTAAAACAGAACTACTCATACTTTGGGATTTTAAAACTTAAGACAAAGATACTTAAAATAGTAAAGTACTAACATAAAGACAGACATATAGACCAAGAGATGACAAATTATCTCTTGTATATATAGTCAAAGAATTTTTTTAAATGGTACCAAACCAGTGGGGGAAATCAATGGGGGAAAGGACAGTCTTTTTTAACAAATGGTGCTGGACAAACTGGCTATTCACATGGAATATAATAAAATTGGATGCCTACCTAATGCCATATGCACGAAAATTAACTCAAAATGGATTAAACACTTAAATATAAGATCTTAAGCAATAAAAATCTTAGCAAAAACATAGGATAAAAGCTTTATGATAGCGGATTTGTCATTTTTTTTGATATCACACTAAAGTTATAGGCAATACAAGAAAAATAGCAAATTCAGTTTAATGAAAATGTTTAATATTGAGAAGAACAAAAGACACTATCAACAATAAAAACAGAAACCACAGAATTGGAGAAAACATTTGTAAGTAAAATATTTAAGAAAGTGTTAATATCCAGATTATACAGATAACTCATAAAACTGAATAACAAAAGAAACAACCACATTGAAAAATGGACAATGGATTTAAATAGACAATTCTTAAAATAAGATATACAGATGGCTAATAAGCATATGAAAAGATGCTCAACATCATTAATCATTAGGAAAGAGCAAATAAAAATTATAATTTGAGATTCACACAACCCATTCGGATGGCTTCAATCACAGATGATGTATTGTAGAGTTGTATACCTAAAACCTGCATAATTTTATTAACCAACTAGAGGCCCGGTGCACAAAATTCATGCACGGAGGGGGGGGGGAGTGCCCCTCAGCCCGTCCTGCACCCTCTCCACTCTGGGACCCCTTGGGGGATGTCCGACTGTCGGTTTAGGCCTGATCCCACAGGCCTAAACTGGCAGTTGAACATCCCTCTCACATTTTGGGACTGCTGGCTCCTAACCGCTAGCCAGCCTGCCTGCCTGATTGCCCCTAACTGCTTCTGCCTGCCAGACTGATCACCCCCTAACTGCTTCCCTGCTGGCCTGATTGATGCCTAACTGCTCCCCTGCTGGCCTGGTTGCCCCCAACTTTCCTCCCCTGCTGGCCTGGTCACCGCCAATTGCCCCCCCTGCCGGCCATCTTGTGGTGGCCATCTTGTGGCAGCCATCCTGTGGCGATGTCGCGCGAAGGCATGATGCCACATAGGCTTTTATTATATAAGATATCACCCTATAAATTCAATTTAAAAAGTGTAACTAAAAATATAGATACTGCCTGGCCAGACTTGCTCAGTGCTTGAGCATAGACCTATGAACCAGGAGGTCACAGTTCTATTCCTGGTCAGGCACATGCCTGTGTTGCAGGCTCGATCCCCAGTGTGGCTAATGTATAGTTATTCCTGTGTGTGTGTGTGTGTGTGTGTGTGTGTGTGTGTGTGAGAGAGAGAGAGAGAGAGAGAGAGAGAGATCTTAAACATTTTTGTTGCCTGAAACACGAGAAAAAAAAATTAGGTGTAAATGGGTTTGAACTCTATGTAGGGAGATCTTAACTTCTAATAATTCAATTCATTTTAAACTTGTTCACTATGATTTATCAAAGAAGGCATGTCAGTTATAATATGTAGGAATAATTCCTTTTAAAATTGCATTTTATATGGCACTTATATATCATGAGGCCTTAATTATCCAAACATGCCCCTTATTGGGAAAACCTAATTTTATGATTTTTTTCCCTACAAATGAGGCAGAACTATAATGATATCTTATTCTGATGTATTTTCTTTGAGAATTTTGCATTGGGTTTCTAATTCCAATATGAACCAATAGAGCAAATTATATTGAAAAAAAATCTGTATATTTCATATGACTAGATAAATAACATGTCTTATTCTATGTTTATAGTGTACCAAAAATAAGTGAGAGTTGTTATTATTGTTTTTGTTATTAAGAATGTCATGACAACCTCAGCTCTGAGTTTCCTCTTGCTGGATTAAGCTATGTCCTGAGGGCTTCAGCTCTCCCACAGTTCACCAAGTAATCTCATTCTCTTTCCTTAGACAGCAAAGATTAATCCTTCAAAAACTTAGTGAGCTGGGTAAACAGAAACTAGTAGAGGAAAGGTGCCTGGGAACTTTAAATAAAACGAGTTAGTTCCCATTTGAAAAGTAAATCAGTTGATTTACAAACCTCTTTTCCTTTTTCTTCTCCATTTATACTTCTCTATGATTTTACCATCTTCATCGGACCTGCTGATCCTACAAAAGGAAAGTTAACTAAGGAGAACATTTTTTATTTTTCTTCATTTTCAATTTTAGAACATATCTTCCCTCCACCAAATATCTTTATATTTTACAGTCCTTTCCCCTAAGATGCTATTCTTCCTAAATATTTACTGATGATTTTGCTACAGAACAACTGCAATTAAGTTTTGAAAATATTTTTAGCTTTGATATGGTATTATTTTCTTTAAAACCTCTCCCAAGGATAAAGGAAGTGAGAGAGAGAAATAAAACATTGAAGTATGAGAGTATTAGTTTTTTCCAATATGCTCCCGACCAGGGATTGAACCTCAACCTAGGAAAGTGTCTGACTGGGAATCGAACACACAACCTATTGGCGTATGGGGTGATGCTACAACTGACTGAGCAACCCAACCAGGCCTGATATATCCTTAAATTTTATTATCAGGCTCAAAATATGATGTCTTTAAATTTTCATTTTAATATTCAAATATTTTAAAATATGTTATGTTATCATGGGATTTTATTTAGAAATATATTTCATAACATAAACAGTATAGGAAAGCTCAATAATTTTATTCTAATTTATAAAATAAGCTAATATCTGTATATCCTTTTTCTAAACAATACTTGAAATTTTGAATATTTAATCTATAATTATGCAAACATTAATATGATTTATTGTAAGCTAAGAAGTTTATGGAGGCAAGTATAGATGCAACGTGTGCACATACATAAATATTAAATTGTTGTTTACTTGAAAATATGATGTTTTCCCCTAGAACTTGCTCCATCATAACACTGTTTCTCAACTCTTCCTAGCTAGTTCTTATAATCTTTGGATTACAACTAAGTATCACTTTTCCAAAAGCCTTCTCTGATCTCTTAAACCAAAAGTATCAATTCAAGAATTGTATTTTCAGAATAATTCTACCAACCCTATCATTGATTTATTACTTATATGTATCCTTTAGCACACAGATAGTGACACTGTTTTCTAGTCAATATGTGGTTTTAGGTTGTCATCCACAAAATTTTATAACTGGTCCAGAACTTGGAGACCTTTGAGTTTCACCTGTGAATGTTTAGGAGATCATAGAGCTTAGTATGATGGGGTACATATTTCACCTACACAATGCTTTCATAGAGATCCTGGTAGCCTGGTATGTCACATTACAGGGCCGGAATTTTAATTTGTAGAGTTTGTTAAACTACTGACAACACTTAAACAAAAATGGTAGAAAGTTTTCACATGTGGACTCCTCTGATATTGCTCTGGAAAACAGATTTAGGGTAGGGCAGTAATGACAACACCATAAGTATGGTGACAAATAAGTGAGATATGCTAAGTGCTTAAAAAGTACAATTAAAATGAACATTGAAGAACAGAGAACAAAAAATATAGAGAAAATAAAAATGTTAGGTAACTAATAATTAACCATATGTAAAAAGTAAGAGATAAAAGAGTAAGGACTATCAACTTTCTTAATTATATTGACAAAGTCATAAATCCATACATATTGTTGATTGTTGTTGTTTCATGTGTGTCTGTTTGTGTCAGTATGTGTGACTGTGTGACAATGAGATTTTCTATTTTTTTATGTTATGTAATGAAATCCAGGTTTTTTCCAGATTTCTTTAAACTTCAAACTATTCTTTAAATTATTTTTCTATTTTATTTCTACTGTAAACCCTAACCCTAAATGATATTTATTATAGAACTAGAGGCCCAGTACACAAAATTCATGCAGAGGTAGGGTCCCTAGGCCTGGCCAGCGATCAGGGCCTTCCTTCCAGCTGCCAGCCAGGGCCTTCCTTCATTTCATGCCACCCCCCTGGTGGTCAGCGCACATCATATCGAGTGATTGGTCTCCAGGTCAAACTCCTGTGGGGACAATTTGAATATTAGGCATATATATATATTCTTAAAGAATTTTATAGATCCCATCCTCGTCGCCAAAAGAAAAAAAAAAAGAATTTTATAGGTAATTTTTCTTAGATTGCATCTATCAGAGTTAATTGCTACCAATGTCATTTTTGGTCTTGCAATTACACACTGTATGTTACAAATGTCAGTCCTTTAGCCAAACTATGCTCAAGTGTAATTTTTAAGAAATGTGATCTTTTCTTTACCTCTTGACTTTGGCTTTCCCCCAGCTTTCAATATAATCTGTTAATTTTCCTTACTCTTTCACTTTGCATCTTACTCATCAGCTGCTGGTGCCAAATATTTAAAAAATGTTTCTTAAAAATCTAGTTAGTACATGGTATTTATTACATAACTTATTTTTATGTTTTATTTTTTAATTTAAATTCTTTATTGTTTAAAGTATTACATATGTCTCCTTTTTCTCCCATTGACCTCTCCCCAGCCATTCCCACCCCCAGCACATGCCCTCTTCCCCTACTGTCTGTGTCCTTTGCTTTTGTTTATAGGCATGCATACAAGTCCTTTGATTGATCTCTTACCCCCACCCCCACCCTCCCCTGCCTTCCCTCTGAGGTCTGAAGGTCTGTTTGATGGTTCTTTGTCTCTGGATCTATTTTTGTTCATTATATAACACAAATGAGTGAGATCATGTGATATTTATCTTTCTCCAACTGGCTTATTTCATTTGGCATAATGCTCTCCAGGTCCATCATGCTTTTGCAAATAGTAAGAGTTTTGGGTTTTTTTTTTCTTTTCTTCTTTCCAGTAGGGTGGTATTCCATTGTGTAGATGTATCATAGTTTTCCAATTGACTCATCTGCTGATGGGCACTTAGACTGTTTCCAAATCTTAGCTATTATAAATTGTGCTGCTATGAACATAGGGGTGCATATGTCCTTTCTGATTGGTGTTTCTGTTTTCTTGGGATATATTCCTAGAAGTGGGATTAATGGGTCAAGTGGAAGTTCCATTGTTAATTTTTTGATGAAACGCCATACTATTTTCCACAGTGGCTGCACCATATTTTTTTAAATCTTCAGTGTTTATCTCAACTTAAAATTTAACTGGGTGCCCCTTCCCATTAAAATACCAACGGCATATTTCACAGATCTAGAACGAACTCTCCAAAAATTCATCTGGAATAAAAAAAGACCCCAAATAGCTGCAGCAATCCTGAGAAAGAACAAAGTAGGTGGGATCTCAATACCAGATATCAAGCTGTATTACAAAGCCACTGTTCTCAAAACTGCCTGGTACTGGCACAAGAACAGACATATAGATGAATGGAATAGAATAGAGAGCCCAGAAATCGGCCCGAACCAATATGCTCAATTAATATTTGACAAAGGAGGCAAGAACATACAATGGAGCCAAGATAGTCTCTTCAATAAATGGTGTTGGGAAAATTGGACAGATATATGCAAGAAAATGAAACTAGACCACCAACTTACACCATACACAAGAATAAACTCAAAATGGATAAAGGACTTAAATGTACGACGGGAAATCATAAAAATTCTAGAGGAATCCAAAGGCAACAAAATCTCAGACATATGCCGAAGCAATTTCTTCACTGATACAGCTCCTAGGGCACTTGAAACTAAAGAGAAAATGAACAAATGGGACTACATCAAAATAAAAAGCTTCTGCTCAGCAAAAGAAACCATCAACAAAACAAAAAGAAAACCCACTGCATGGGAAAATATATTTGCCAATGTTATCACCGATAAGGGTTTAATCTCCAATGTTTATAGGGAACTCATACAACTTAACAAAAGGAAGATAAACAATCCATTCAAAAAATGGGCAAAGGATCTAAATAGACACCTTTCAAAAGAGGACATTCAGAAAGCCAAGAGACATATGAAAACATGCTCAAAGTCACTAATCATCTGAGAGATTCAAATCAAAACAACAATGAGGTACCATCTCACAACTGTCAGAATGGCTATCATCAACAAATCCACAAACGACAAGTGCTGGAGAGGTTGTGGAGAAAAAGGAACCCTCGTGCACTGGTGCACTGTTGGTGGGAATGCAGACTGGCGCAGCCACTATGGAAGACAGTATGGAGTTTCCTCACAAAGTTAAAAATGGAACTCCCATTTGACCCAGTGATCCCACTTCTAGGAATATATCCTAAGAAACCAAAAACACCAATAAGAAAGGATATATGTATCCCTATGTTCATAGAAGCACAATTTACAATAGCTAAGATTTGGAAACAGCCTAAGTGCCCATCAGCAGATGAATGGATTAGAAAACAGTGGTACATCTACACAATGGAATACTATGCTGCTGTAAGAAATAAGGAGCTCTTACCATTTGCAAAGGCATGGATGGAACTGGAGAGCATTATGCTAAGTGAAATAAGCCAGTCAATGAAGAAAAAATACCACATGATCTCACTCATTCATCGACAATAAATACCATTATAAACTTATGAACAATAATAGATACAGAGGCAGAGCTGCCTCAAACAGATTGTCAAACTGCAGTGGGAAGGCCGGGGAGGGCTGGGGGGCAGGAGGGAGGGGGGTAAGAGATCAACCGAAGGACTTGTATGCATGCATATAAGCATAACCAATGGATAAGACACTGGGGGGTAGGGGAGGCCAGGGGGTTGACAAGGGCGGGGCGGAAAAAGGACACATATGTAATACCCTTTGTAATACTTTAAGCAATAAAAAAAAATTAAAGAAAAGAAAGAAAAAAGTTAAAAAAATTTTTTAACTAGGTGCCCTATACTTTTCCTGGCAACCCAAATCGAGATGGAAATCAGTCAAGTGGTTTAGGCTCCTGGAGTGCTCAATATATAACTCCAGCCTTGTGTGACCACCAAAATCTTAGTTGATTTCTCGGTCTCTCTCAGAAGCCCTATGCCTGGGTGAAGCATAGAATCAGATCTTCTAACTCACAATAAGAATAGGTAATGAGAACAGGCAGAATGTATCCAAAGATAGTTGTAGAGGCCCTGCCTTGGTAGCGCAGTTGGGTAGAGTGTCACCAGATATGACACAGATAATTGCAGAGCATCAGCTCATTTCTGAAAGTTTATCACCTCTACAGAGTTTTATTTCCTTTAGTCCTCATTCCTTTTTCAGCAATCTGATGTATTTAAATATATGAATTTTATAATCATTCCAGATTTTTGTACTTAATGTCAGTGGAAATGTTGAAATACACTTAGTGGAATTGCAATCTCCTCCATATTGCCCAGCACCCAAAAGGGTTTTATATGAGTATATTTTATTACCTTTTAGATTAAGATATTTTCTTAATCTCATAACCTCTTCTCTGAGCCAAAGGTTACTTAAACGTGTATTTTAAAAGTGTACAAAAAGCAGCTTTTGTGTCGTTGGTTTATGACAATTATATTTTGGTTAGAGGATGTGCTCTATGTAATTCAAATGCTTAAAATTGCTTGAGATTTTCATCATGGCTCATTAGCCAGTTTAGTTTATAAATGTTCTTTATGTGCTCGAAATGCACCTAGTTTGTGCAATATTTTATATGTCAATTCAGTAAAAAATGTTAATTATATGGTTCAAATATTATTTCTCAGTACTAATTTCTTATCTCGTTGTTCAATGGAAAATACAAACCATATTTTCAACTGAACCTTCTAATTTCCTAATATTTCAGCTGTTTCTCTTACATTGCCAGGTTGTTTTATTCAGATTGGCAGCCTTTGTGTTTTCAGTGGGGTGTTACACGATTCAATACATATTCATTCATTGATATAATTAAATATTATACCAGTGTATGTATTTGGTGCCTGACATTTTTTCTTCTCTTTTCTTCACTCCTTTTTTTGTTTTATTTTGTATTTTTTAATCATTACATACCTTTTCCTCTATTCATCTAGAGGTTGAATACCCTATTTCCTTTGGAAGTTACCCTGCATTTTACTTTTTATTTTATTTATTTATTTTTTTTTTAAATCCTCACCAGAGGACATGTTTTATTGATTTTAGAGAGTGAAGAGAGAGAGAGAGAGAGAGAGAGAGAGAGAGAGAGAGAGAGAGATCAATTGGTGGTTGTGTCTCATATGTGCCCCAACCTTTTGGTGTATGAGATGATGCTCCAACCAACTGAGCAGCACTGGTCAAGGTAGAAAGTTTCCTGCATTTTAAAACATGAGTATCTAACACAACAAAATTAGAAGTGATTAATATCTTACATTTTTTAATATTAGAAAGATCTTTGAATGTTTTATTTATTCATATCACTTTTGTGCTATTGTTGTATTTTTTAATTGTTACTTTCTAAACTTCACTATATTAGTTTGCTAGGACTGCCATAACAAAATCCCACTGACTGGGTAATTTAAACAACAGAAATTTATTTTCTCACAACTCTGGGAGCTAGAAATCCAAGATCAAGGTATTCACAGGTTAGGTTTCTTCTGAGGCCTCTTTCCTTGACTTGCTAATGGCCATCTCTTGCTGTATTCTTACAAGTCGTCGCACTGACTGTGTTGTCTGTATCTTAATGTCCTCTTTTCATAAGGAAACCAGTCACGTTTAATTAAGGCCCACTCTAATGACCCAAGTTTAAGGAAAATACCTCTTTTAAGGCCCTATTGCTAAACAGAATCACTTTATGAGATTGTGGGGGTTAGGAATTCAACATATGAATTTGAGGGGAGCACAGTTCAGCCCATTATACCCATTAAACTTATTTTATTTAGCAAAAGTAGTTACTTTTATTTAGTTCTACCACGTATCATCTTGTTTTGTGGGTTTTTTGTTTTTTTTTTTTTTTTTTGCATTTTAGGCCTCTATTATGGAGTTATTTCATTTTCTCCTTGAATTACATATTTGTAATTGTCTTTGGAGTTAGAGTTTACGTATGGCAACATCTCTTGGGTTTTGTTGGTCTGAAAATAGCTGCTATTTTTAAATATATTTTTATTTACTTTAGAGAAAGGAAGGGAGAGGGATAGAGAGATAGAAATATCAATGAGAGAGAAGCATCGATCTGCTGCCTCCTGCATGCCCCCTACTGGGGATCAAGCCTACAACCAGGGCATGTGTCCTGACTTGGAATCAAACCATGACCTCCTGGTATATGGGCCAATCAATGTTGAACCACTGAGCCAAACCAGCTGGGTGGCATATTGTTTTGAGCACATTGAAAACATCATGTCACATATTTTCATATTTTAGCTTCTATTGTTTCTGATGAGTGAGTTTTTATTTTGACACAGATTAAAGGTGGTATCTTTTTTTTCTTACTGGTTTTAAAACCATTATTTTGCTTAATACTTCACAGTTTCAATATCATGTATATATAGATTTCTCTTTTATTTGTCCTGTTAGCATTTTTCATATTCTTTTCTTTTAACTGCAGAATATAGGCAAGTATATTTTAACAATGGGTGGTAGCAAATATAGTAAAATAGTAAAAGTAGAGTCTATGTGTAGTTGCAAAATTCTTTTAATTTTGCTATTTATATGAATTTTTATAATAAAAGGTTGGAAAAATAATTATACTCTATATACAAGTAACAACTTACAAGAACAATAACAATATCCTAAAATAACAAATATTTAAACTAGTGTACTAGAACATTAAATACTTAGCAATACACCTAACAAAATATGCACAAGACTTTGAATAGTAGACTACATGCAATATTAACACTAAAATAGTTGCAGATAACTGGTGGTATGCCCCATGTCTATGCACTGAAAGACAATATTGCAAAAGTGTCCATTTATCTCAAATTGAATTCTATAATACACACACTGCAAATCAAAGTCCTTGGATTTTGTGATGTGTGGAAATTGGCAAACTAATTTGAATATGTATATAACACAGTAGAACAAAACTACACATTAGATTTAGAGAAGTATAACAAACTCAGAAGACATATACCATAAAACTGCATTAATAAAGATAATGTAGCATATGAAAAAGTAGAGGATATTGAAACCAACTCATACATACATATATGGTCACTTGATATATGACTATAGTGCAGTAAGAAAAGTGTGATCTTTGAGCAGTGTTGATGAATCAGTTATATATCCAAAGAGAGGGAAAAATTTAATCATATGTATATGTATATACTAGTATATATCATAAATCTAAATATAAACGGTAAAAAGATCTTCTAGAAGAAAAGGATATTTTCATGTTCTTAAAAACAACACAAAATATACTAACTATAATGGAAGCTATTGACTAATTTAACTTCATTGAAATTAAGAACTCTGTTCATCAAAAGACCCATTAGGAGATGATGGTTCAGAGTAAAAGATATTTCCAATATTTTTATTGAACAAAGGGTAAATGTCAACACTATGCAACTCCTGCACATTAATAAGACAGTGTAAGGCAACTGTATAGAACTCTATAAAAAATTAGCAGAAATAGCCCTAGCTAGTTTTGCTCAGTGGATAGAGCGTTGGCCCATGGACTGATGGGTTGCGGGTACAATTCTGGTTAAGGGCATGTACCTTGATTGCAGGCTTGACCCCGAACAGGGGGTGCATGTGGAAGGCAGCCAATCAATGTGTCTCTCTCACTTCAATGTTTTTCTCGCTCTGTCTCTTCCTCCCCCTTTCACTCTCTCTAAAAATCAATGGAAAAATATCCTCAGGTGAGGATTAACAAAAAAAAAAATTGAGCAGAAATACTTGGACAGGCACTTTATTAAGGAGAATATTCTAATATAAAATAAGTATATGAAATGTCCTAACTCTGTTTAGTCATAAGAGAAAATATAAAGCAAAACGACAGTGAGATACTCTATATATCTACCCAACTGACAAAAAATTAAAATTAACATGCCAGGTGTTAGTGAGATTGTGGAACAATTTAAAGTCTCATATGCTGTTTTTGTGAGACTGTAAATTGGTGCAACTAATTTGGAAAAGTTTCTTGTAGTGACTACTAATGCAGAATTTTTGCATTCGGTGAACCAGAATTCTTATTCTTAGATATGTATCTCAGAAAAAAATGTATACCATTTTTCACCAAAATGTGTAAACCAAAAGACAAAAGATATATGCAAGAATTTACATAACAACACTATTTAGTAGCCCAAACTAATATTCATCAACAATAGAATGGATTTATAAATTACAGTTTACTTATAAATTAAATAGCATATAACAATAAGAAAGAAAAAATTACTACAGACAATAACAAGAAAAAAATCCACATATATAATCTAAAAGATAAATACTCAAATTGTGTACCTCCTATGTGAATGCATTTTTAATAAATTTAGAAAAATATGCAAAATAAATTAGAACAGTGGTTATTCCTGAGCTGGAAAGGGACATGAGAGGACTTCTCTAGGTACTGATAATGTTTGGTATCTTGATCTAGGTACTGTGAACCCTGATGTTTCTGAGGTGAGAAAAAGCATCAAGCTCCACACTGGAAATGTATGTACTTTTCTGTATGGGTGTTATCATTATTTTAAGTGGACCTTAAACATTAACTACTAGAGGCCCGGTGCACAAAATTCATGCAGGGCGGGGGCGGGGGGGGTGTTCCTCAGCCCAGCCTGCACCCTCTCCAATCTGGGACCCATCGAGGGATGTCCGACTGCCCGTTAAGGCCTAATCTGGGCCTAAACGGGCAGTCGGACATCCCTCTCACAATCCAGGATTGCTGGCTCTCAACCGCTCACCTGCCAGCCTGCCTGATTGCCCCTACCTGCCAGCCTGATCACTCCCTAACCACTCCCCTGCCAGCCTGATCGATGCATAACTGCTCCCCTGCTGGCCCAATTGCCCCTAACTGTCCTCCCCTACAGACCTAGTCACCCCTACCAGCCCTCCCTTGTCAGCCTGGTCGTCCCTAACTGCCCTCCCCTGCTGGCCCAGTCAACCTCAACTGCCCTCCCCTGCTGGCCCTGTCACCCCTAACTTCCCTCTCTTGCCAGCCTGGTCACCATAACTGCCCTCCCCTGCAGGCCTGGTGACCCCCAACTGCCCTCCCATGCAGGCCTGGTCCCTCCCAATTGCCCTCCCCTGCTTGCCTGACCGCCCACAACTGCCCTCTCTTGTAGGCCATCTTGTGGCAGCCATTTGTGTGTTGGAGTGATGGTCAATTTGCATATTACCTGTATATTATATAGGATAAGTCCAGAAATTACAGATATTTTAAAATATGAGAAAAACAAATCCATGACTCATAGTGAAGTTAAACATTTCATCAGAATTTTGCAGAACATCAGATTCTGAGTTGGGGAAAAATTATATTAAAGACATAAAACAAGACTTAGTTTATATCACAACTATAGGAATGGCAGAGAGCCTATGCATTTGTGCCATTGACGTACTTTGTTTATGATCTCATACACGTCCAACTATGTATTATTTTGAATATGCCTACAGAAAAAAGGAATTTTTCTTGAAACTTATTCTTAGTGCCATATCATGGTTCAAAGGCACTGGGTATAATTTGGATATTACTAAACTATCAAATTTTACAATGAAGGTTTTTTTTAATGAAGTTTATTTAACTGAAAGTTCTTTTCCATCTCTATTTTCTATAATTTACTTCTTTTATCACAGAGGGCTCATTAGGAGGAAAGTCAAATTATTTTCATCATTAAACATAAACCAGATGTATGTGATTTCACATCTTTGCAATAATAATTGAGATTCTAGTACAGTGGTTCTCAACCTTGGCTGCACAGTAGAATCACCTGGGAATCTTTTTAAAATCCTGATTTCTGGGCCTCATCCTCCGGAAATTCTGTTTCTTTGTTATGGGGTGGGGCCACAACATTAGTAACAAAGAAACAGAGTTTCCGGAGGATGAGGCCCAGAAATCAGGATTTTAAAAAGATTCCCAGGTGATTCTTCTGTGCAGCCAAGGTTGAGAATCACTGTTCTAGAGAGAAAAAAAAGAACATACACAAGACTAAGACAGGAACACATAATGTCAGCATGGGTGTCTTTTCTAGCCTAAAGCACATGCTGAACGTCTTCTTTCTTTACAACAGTTGCTGATCCTGGAGTTAGAACCTTTGAAATGGGTGCATCAGTAGAAAGTATTACATGTCCTTCTTTCATGAAAAGATCAGTACTGAGAGGAACATTTCCAAAAGAGGAGTTAAGATGTCCACTTGCCCTTTTTATGGTTTTCAACTATCCAAGTGTCTGAATGTAATCCATGCATAATTCTAAAAAGTGAAAGAATTTACTCAGACAAATGCATCAATATTTGTTCTTATAAACATATTTTCAATTTTAAAGAATATCAACTTTATTAATATAATAAACGTTAAAATTCTTAAAGTAATAGTGACATAACAAATATCGTACAACTTGATGATATGCAGAAAAATATTAATCTTCACCATGAGTAAGAGTGTTTAAAGAACATATAAATAATCTGAAAATTATCTTAGTTGTCTTCAATACATTATTAAAATAAGTTGAATTTTAAAAGAATGTATATATAAGTATGTTACATACCATTAGTAATTATGGTTGTAGAGTATGGCTTGTAGGCTCTAAAATTAAATATTCCATCCTTTCATCTTTAGAGGTTTTCATGGCATGGCAATTAAAATATCTGTGCTCAGTTCTGAGATTACAAAGAAATGTTTTTAATTACGGTCTACAAAATAGAACCTCTGTGAGCAAGGAAGGATTGCCACACTGAATTGCAGATAGGAAAATCTAAACAAAGCAGTAGCCATTAAAGACATATTTCTTTATGTGTTATATAGTTAGTGCTTTTCAAGTAAAGACGAATGGTGTTTCAGGTTAAAATAATTGAAACTAAATTGTCATTAAACTATGTACTGTAGAAGTGAAAAATATAATTTTTTGGTATTTTATTGATTAAATGTGAACAAAAGGAGCTGAAAAATTTCCTAATTATGAGTGTGATAACTTCAAAGTTTAGGAGAGGAAATTCGTAAAGGTGTTTAATAATTCCAATTAGAACATTTTATATTTCTTTTCTCTTATTTTGGTAAAGATCATGAAAAAAAATCTACATGAGCACTATGTAATAATCACCATGTCATTGCTTCCTTTATTCTGACACAAAGTAGTACTACTGTAGGAAAATGAACAAAGAACATGAACTTAACCTACAAACAATGCAGTTAAGTCAAGGGAGGATGAAATGACCACATGGCATGTCAGATGAAAAAAAATTCTAGTAACTTGAATGCAGAGAAGTAACCATATAACTGATTCAAGTTACATAGCTATGGCCATATGCAAGTTCCAAAAACACTTACACCTTTGAGCCCACACTATACCTTTGTGGCCAGTGGTGCCTGAATTTCAGCAAAACATCAATGACACAGTAAGTATGGTAAATTTGAATATATTGATTTGGGTACTTTGTTATTTATTTATAAATTTGTTTAGACTTTATGGCTGCATGTAGGAGTTCTACATATGGAAAGATTATGCCTTGATTTATGTTTTTATAAGTTAAAGTGACATTAAAATAAAAAGTATTATTTGGACACTGGGGGATTTTTATTTTCATGAATTATATTTCATAATTTTATTTTTGCTTTAAAGTCTATATATATATATAAATATATATTATTTAAATATTTTTAAAATGAAGGTTTTTAATTTTACATACAAAGAGCTACTAGCATTCTCTCTTTAGTCCTACTCATAAAGCCCATGGTTACTTTAGCAACTGTGAGGCCATATTCCTTGGTCAGACCCTAGTGTTTTAGTAGATGAAACAAGAAGAACTGCAGTCAAATGTTAGTGTGTGGTTGCCCTGCAGATGCTGGTGATCCATCTTACTCACAGGGGTCACCATAAGGCATACACCATGTCAAGTTCTAAAATAATTTCATGACATTTTTTATATTCTAGGAAGATAGAAACTGTATTCACTTGTAAACAAAAAACTAAGAACACTCTCTGTCCCAGTATTAGTTTAGAAAAGCTTATAGAATTGAACTTGGTCTACTGTATAACTAGGTACAGGTGTAGAAGCTAAAGAAAAGCAGATATTGGCTCTATAAAAACAGAATTTAATAAATGTAGCCTGGTTGTTTGTCCCCTGGGGCTGCTGTCTCCTTTGATAGTCAAATGGAAATATCTTCAAATCCTTTCCCAAACATTGGGAGAATCAGTGTCATTCCCAGTCTCTACAATGAATGATTTTTCAGGGTAGATTTTTTTTGTTAAATATATTTTATTGATTTTTTTTTTTTACAGAGAGGAGGGGAGAGAGATAGCGAGTTAGAAACATCGATGAGAGAGAAACATCGATCAGCTGCCTCCTGCACACCCCCCACTGGGGATGTGCCCGCAACCCAGGTACATGCCCTTGACCGGAATCGAACCTGGGACCTTTCAGTCCTCAGCCCGACGCTCTATCCACTGAGCCAAACCGGTTTCGGCTTTCAGGGTAGATTTTTAATTCTCTAAGTACCAGATTCTTCTGAATTAGTTCAGTATGTTGTCCATTTGCTCATCTATGCTAATAAAAAGGGTAATATGCTAATTTAGACCAGGTCAACTGTACATCTTCTGGTCATCCTGCCTTCCTTCTGAACAAAGCCACTGTGGTGGGGGCCCAGGCAGAGATGGTTAGGGGCGATCAGGTCAACAGGGGAGAGAGGTTTCGGGTGATCAGGCCAGCAGGGGAGGGCAGTTAGGGGCGATCAGGCAGGCAGGTAGAGGGGTTAGGGGCAATCACTCAGGCAGGTAGGTGAGCAGTTAGGAGCCAGCAATCCCAGATTGGGAGAGGGATGTCCGACTGCCGGTTTAGGCCTGATCCCAGACATCCCCTGAGGGGTCCCAAGATTGGAGAGAGTGCAGACTGGGCTGAAGGAATCCCCTAATGCACAAATTTTCTGCACTGGACCTCTGGTATTTCTCATAACAAGATATAAAAAGTAATACTGGGGTAAATACTTTTACTTTTTTTCCTTCACCTCTCCTTTCCAGTCATTGCTATGAAATGTTAACTTAATCAGGTTGTTTTAATAAAAGACTTAAAAATACAGTTTTCTAAACAAGAACACAGGTTAGTTCATCAATTATTATTAGCAGTAAATATTTTGTAATACACTCAAATGTATTTAAAATATTCACATTTTTCTAAATTATATATTTGATATCAATCAAATTATCACTCAAATATTGGCAGAGTGTGGCTGAGTACTCAATATATGGTAGAAATAATGTCCATTGCTTCTAAAAGCAGGGCACATGGCTATTTTCCTAAAAGAAACATAAGTTCTTTGAGTGTATGACAAGAACTTTATATATTTTGTTTGCTGTAGGGGTATATCTATGTCAGTATAAGGCAGTCTCATTCCTAAAAAATATGAGCAATTTAACCATTAGTTTAGTTTTGCTGCATTCTACTATATTTCCCCCTTCAAACCTATGCTTATTCCCTAATTTGAATATTCACTGTTATGCTATTCTAATACTGTAACCAAGTGCTCAAAATTTCCAGTAAAGATAAATTTCAAGTATTCTTTTCCTAGTCTCACCATAAATCATCATTTCAGAGAAGTCCAGTATTTTGGCTTTCTAGTATAGCATTTAAGCAAGAACCTATGATTTAGAGACAATTAAACATGGTTCAAACACTTACTTTGTGATCTTTTCCAAATTATTTAACCTTTCAGCACTCTAGTTCCTTTGCCTGTTGAATGGCCTCATTGGGAATTTTATAAGGATTGAATGTTGTAATCAGTGCAATGCCAGAAACCTTCATTGTAAAACGCTCAGTGGGAGGTCAGCTCTGTACAGAAAATGCGTGATAAATGGTAGTTATTGTTATCATCAGCATCATTATTATTCAAAACACTGTGCTCAGCTGCTCACAGCCAGACTTAATATATAATTCTTCAAGAAGCACACTTCTCAAGTTTTTTTTTTTGAGACTATATAATTACCTATACTACAATGAAACTGAAAAGAATTTTATTTAATTTCTAGACTGCTTTACAAACCTAAATTCAAAGGCTGAGGTGAGGGAGTGATGGGTTGCCAAGAAAGACCCTCAAACTTGTAGAAAACTTTTAATATCTAACCTCTGTCATGGCAGTTTTAGAGGACTTGAGTTTATCTCAAAACATAAAAATAGGAAGACAAAAGTAGTCCAGGGAAACTGCATAATTTTTTAATGTTCTGTCCCTAAAAAAACACTTTGCACAAGAAGCTCTTCCATGTGCAAATAGCTAAAATATGAACTTTATGTCTAGAGCTTAATATACAAACTAAAAAGCTCAACAGATGCTATCCTGGTCAAAATACATGGATATTTGCTAGGTAAAATATTAGAGTTGAAGACCTTAACTTACAGAATAGTTTTACGAACAATGGATAGAAGGAGAAAATTTAGATTAAGTATGTAAACATTATTAGATAAAGATCCAATTCAAAGGTGTATAGAATCTTACAAATCATTTTATGGGGTAATAAGGGTAGCTGCTTAGAGTCCTGCAAATCTGATTAGATCTCGCTTGCTGGTCCCAGTCCCAATGATTTATATATTCCTTTGGTATTTATAAAAGAAATTTAGTAATTAGCTGTTTATAGACATAGAAAATAAAAATTTGAAAAACAAATGATTAAACTATGTAATTTTTTTGAGAAAAGCAACATGAGAAAAAAAAAAAAAAAGCCTGGAGCGGAATTTTGAAAGAGGAAAAGAAGATAAAGTGTGCTAGAAAGTAATTCCAAAGGAACAACACCTAAATACCTTCCTCAGTGGGGTAGGTGCTTAGATGTTGGTATGCAGGTCTGTCCTGAGTGCTGACTGTATAAGCAAGAGTGAAATACTGTAGATAAGGTAATAGTGGAATGCAAGGTCACCACCTTCAAGAGAGAATCAAAAGCTGAGACTTGTGGAGAAACACAATTGGCAGCCACTTCAAGATAAATGAGAAGGAAGGTCATGTTGCTTTGAGGGAAATATTTTCAGTTGCTGAGGGTTGAATAAATTGGACAGGAGAGAAGTCTCAGACAGGTCTCCACCTTGAAGGCTGTCTCAGTACCCCTTGCACAAGTAAATTAATTCTAGATCAAGGCTATGGCATTGTGAATAATGAGTGGGTTTCAGGAATGTCCCCGAGGGCAAAGTGACAAGATCGTGATGAACTGAATGACAGAATAAAAGAAGGGAGTGAGAAATCAAACATGACTGTATTCCTATGACTCTGAGGGCTGTTACATCACTGGTATAAAAAAAGTTTCTTAGAAAAGTATACTTAACCAAAAGCTCTGTTTTGTCAAGAGACATATCTAACAGACTCTGATGAACATAGGGTACAAGAATATAAGCCAAGTGCAGTTTAATGAGCTTCCGGAAATGAGGGTACATTACCAGAATGTAAACATGTAAAAAAAATGATGAGGCTGCAGGTTTTAATATATAAACACAACTTCATTTATGATAAATTACCTTAGATGATAAATTTCTTTTTCTTTTTTTTATGGCCAGCACAGTTCAGTGCTTTGTATATGAAGGTTGCTAAAAAATATTTGTGAATTAAGACCAGAATAATTCTTTTTTTATTATGTATATTTTTATTGTTGATAGTATTACAGATGTCTCCCATTTACCCTCTTTTATCCCTATCCTCCCAGTCCCTGTTCATCCCCCAGGTTGTCACCACCCTATTGCCTATGTCCATGGGCTATGCATATCTATTCATATAAAAACCTAATATGCAAATAGACCAAATGGCATATGGTCGCTATGACTTATGCTGACCACCAGGGGGCATGCACAGAACATGGTGGGCATTGTCCATGGTGGAGCAGGTGAGCGGGGACACCAGACCAAGGCAGTGTGTGGGTCGCTGTCATTGGGACGAGCCTCTGGTGGTTACTGAATATTCTTTGCTCCCACTCACTGCAGTCCTGCCCGGAGCTCGCACCTGCAGCCGGCGCTGAAGCCACTGCTTGCACCCACAGCCAGCACAGGAGCTGCCACTCGCACCCGCTGCCAGTGCCTGGTGCTGGTCCCAATCGCTCGGTGCTGTCAATGGGTGTGAGCGGTGGCTGCTGGCCCCAATCACCCCTGAGGGCTTCTCTACTTCCCCCTGCTCCTGAGGGACGATCCGGACAGCAGCCGCCGCTCCCACCCACTGAGAGTGCTGACCCTGCTCACACCTGCTGCTAGCGCCGGCCCCAATAGCTTTGCACCATCAGTGGGTGTGAGCGGGGCTGGTGCAGTCAGCATGTAGGAGCAGCAGCAGCAGGAGCAGGGCTGTCGGCAGACAGGGGACCCAGAGCTGTGGTGGGAGGGGCCAAGACCTGCCTCTGTGCCCACCACAGCTTTTTGGCCCATAGTTTCTTTCAAGGTGCATGAATTCATGCACTGGGCCCCTACTAAGTATATAACTGCATTGATTTATCTCTTCTCGTCCCCTGAACTCTACATCAAAATATGTCAGTCTGTTTCATGCCTCCATGCTTCAGTTCTTATGTTATTGGTCAATTCATTTTGTTCATTAGATTCCAGAAATAAGTGAAATCATGTGAATTTGTCTTTCTCAGATTTGCTTATTTAACTTAGCATAATATTCTTAAATATTGGTTAAAAAAGCAAGTAATTTGATTGAATAAGATGTGAAGTGTGTGTATGTGTGTGTGTGCGTTTGCATGTGCGTGTGTGTGTGTTGTGTGTATGTGTGTTATAAAAAGACTGAAGGAAAGGATGAGTCAGGGAACTTTGAAGTTTGAGTAAAATTTTCTCTCCTAATTATAGTGAGCTGGTTTTTCTCCATAAAACAAGTTTGCCTAATAATTAAGAGAGTTGTGTTTTTCCTTCTCACTCTTAAGTGATTTAACTAAATTAGGTGAACTACAACTCAACTTGGACTTTCTCAGGATCAACACTATTTTCCTAGAACATTTTTTTAACAGCTCAAAAAGAACAGTTTTCCTATTTTGACTTAACGGGAAAAATGTTTATAGGTTCTCATTTAAAAAAAAAACACTATGAATGAAATCAATGTTAAAAAGTAAGATTATTCAGACATTTGGATTATGAGAGTCAAGATAATTTATATTTTGTTCTTTCTTTCCTCTAAGTACGTCTTATTTTTCTTTCAGTGTACCAACTGTTTTCCAAAAGAGAAAAGAGACAGTTAGTTTGATCTTTATTTGTAAAGGACTCTGTGTAAAGGGAATTAAAAAGAGGAGCCCTTGGGAAAGAAAGTGTATATATTTCTAAGTTATTGATTTTGGAAACCAATATAGGGCCAACTTTAAAATTATATTTCATTTTATGTGCTATTTAAAATATTACACTGTTTTTTACTAATGTTTGGATAAGATTTAACAATCCTACAACACAAAAGATTCATATCTTTGAAATTTTTATCAATATTTTACAAGAAAGGAAAAAACCTCCCTTATTTTGACATGTTTCTTTACCAATGACATAAACTAGTAATTAGTTATAGCAAACTCTATCTTTCAGTTATATCTAAATATAAATTGGTTATATCTAAATCTCTATCTCATTAGTTATATCATAGATCAAAAATTATATGTTTTAAATTTATATAGTTATAGCATAGGACCACCTGAAACTTGTAACTCAATTCAAAGGCAGTAAAAAGGAAAAAGAAAACAAATATTTTAATACGCCTGTTTCAGTACTTTTACAAAACAGTAGCTGTATTCCCTAAGTGCTACAGCTCTCACTAGGCAGCCCCCTTTTCACTGCCACAGCTCTCAGGGGACTTTTGGGATGTTAAAAATTACAATTTTCTCCCCTTTCTTCTTTAACCCGGGGCACGGTGATTCTACTGTTCTCTAACCCAGCATACATGTCCACTAAGTAGTCTCCTCCCTCACTGAACCTGCCTGGTCCTGGTTGAAATAATAGTTAGTACCAGAAGTAGCCTCGGAAAATACACGCTTCAGATTTTACACATATTTGAGATAGACATGGGCATCCTCTGTGCCAGGAGATATTCAGCACTAGGAATACATGACATTATCGGGTCATTTTGTCTTCCAAAGTTATGATTTTTTTAACGTAAATTTCATGAATATTTTTGCGCAGACTTATTTTTTGAGAAATTCTAAGCAATCCCCTTTTCCTCAAAGTATAAACCTTAAACTGTCACATCACTGAGTAGGCTAATGAGTAGCTACTGTGTTAGAAATACTCTGCTTCCTATTTTGATGGATGAAAAAGCATAAGACAATGGTTATCTAAATAAACAGATATCCAAGTGTTTTGTGTGGATTTTTTTTTTATCCTTACCCAAGGATATTTTTCTATTGATTTTTAGAGAAAGTGGAAGAGAGAGGGAAAGACAGAGAGAAATATTGATGTGAGAGAAACACATCAATTGATTGCCTCCTGCACGAGCCCGGACCAGGGTCTGGGACAGGAAGGAGACTGCAATCAAGGTATGTGCCCTTGACCAGAATTGAACCTGGGACTCTTCAGTACACAGACCAACACTCTATCCACTGAGCCAAACCGGCGAGGGCCAGATACCCAAGTTTTAAAAATGAAGGAAGTTAAATCCAGAAAATAAAAACTAGGACATGAAAATAGCACTATGCAGAAATTATAAATGTGTTTATGATTTTTATGGCTTGAGCTATCTTTTTTAGGTTTCATGTGTAGATGATTTATTTATTCCTTAAAAATTAGTTAAAATCTAATGCCCTTCCTGATGATTAGACATGTAGCTAAATGGGGGTGGGAGAGAAAACAATCCAGAGGCAGGTTTGTATGCAAGATAAGGAGAGTGAAGGTGCTCGGGAAGATAAGCTGGCAGCAGATGAATGTGTGTTAGATGAAGAAGGATGGCTCATGACAGCCAAACAGGAGAGATGAACAAGGGAAACAAGGCTTTAAGCAGTGGAGAACTGGGAGGAATCTATTCTTTTTCTCAAATGCCATGGTTAGCATTATGTATTCCCTAGAGGCCCAGTGCATGAAATTCGTGCATGGCAGGGGGGTTCCCCTCAGCCCAGCCTGCACCCTCTCCAATCCAGGACCCCTTGGGGGATGTCTGACTGCCGGCAGACATCCCTCTCACAATCTTGGACCACTGGCTCCTAATCGCTCACCTGCCTGCCAGCCTGGTCACCCATACTGCTCCCCCTGCCAGCCTGGTCTCCCCCAAGTGCTCCCCTCTGCTGTCCTGATCACACCTAACTGCCCTCCCGCTGGCCTGGTCACCCCCAACTGCCCCCACCTGCTGGCCTGATCACCCCTCACAACCCCCAAACCATCCTGGTCACCCCACGCAGCCTGCTTGTTCAGTCGTTTGGTTGTCCCTCACTAACCCCCCTGCTGGCCTGGTCATAGGCCGCCATATTGTGATGGTGTGAAGGTTAATTTGAATATTACCTCTTTATTATATAGGATGATTAGAAGGAAAAGGTAAGTGAAAATAAAGTAAGGCAAAAATAAAGTAAGAGTGTCATTAAAAGTTAGAAGACAGATAAATGCTCAAGCTAAAGAAAAATCTAAAAACATAAAGTCTTTTTTTATATAATATTTTGGAATTGATATTTTATTTAAAGTCATAATTTAAATCTCAGTAGAAACATAAATACAAAAAGAGAAAAGTTTGAAGAAAAAGAAAATGCCACTAAAAATGTACATATATGTAATGTAAATATATAAATGTGTATGCACATAACAATATATTTTACATATATGTAAATATATATTTATATTCTATATAATAAAAGGCTAATATACAAATAGACTGGACAGTGGAACAACTGAACAACCAAACAACTGAACAACTGGTTGCCATGATGTGCGCTAACCACCAGCAGGCACAGAACATCGAGGGCTTCAGCAACAGGTGTCAGAGTGTGGAACATGGCGGGCATTGACCACAGCGGGATGGTGGAGCAGGTGAGCAGGGATGCCAGACCGAAGTGGGACTCCAGTCACTGTCATCAGGGCGAGTCTCTGGTAGTTACTAAAAATTCTTTGTTCCCGCATGCCACGCTCCTGCCCAGCACTCGCACCTACTGCTGGCACTGGCCCCACTCACACCGCTGCCAACACCCAGCACTGGCTTTGATTGCTTAGCACCATCAGTGGGTGTGAGCAGGACTCCCTCCTGACAGGGGACAGGGGGCCGTGGCGTGAGGGGCCAGATAAGGGTATGGAGGATGGGCCAAAACCTGCTCCTGTGCCTACCACAGCCTCGCAGACCACAGTTTCTTTAAAGGTGCACGAATTCGTGCACTGACTCCTAGTATGTATATAACTATGATTATGTTCCGGGGCTCTCACTTTAAGTTCTAGTATCACTTTAAATATTATGTTCCACAAGAGTGTTGAATTTCTTATTATTATCCTGATTAATGATTTTAAGTGTAATCCAAATAAAACTATCCTCTTGTATTAAATCTAGTCTCAGCATAACTTCACATAGAAAAAAAGTGCCGTCATCTAAAAGCATTGAAACGCTATGGAAATCTTTACTGGATATTTTGTCAGAACATCAAGGAGGAAATGACATAGCATGTCACACTGCATGACTTCTTTAAAAATACTATCATTGAACATTTCTTTTCACTAAAGTTCCACTCATCATGGAAGTCTTTTAACTGTCTCATTTTTCTGTCTTCTCTCCTCATTCAACCTTAGTCTTTTTTATTTTATTTTTTATTTTTATGGTTAATCCTCACTCCAGTATATTTTTTCCATTGATTTTTAGATAATGTGGAAGGGTGTGGGGAGGGGTAGAGAGAGAAACATTGATGTGAGAGAGCCACATCAATTGCAGATTGGTTGCCTCCTGCACACACCCCAGGGACTTTCAGTGCGCAAGCCAACTGATGCTCTAACCACTGAGGAATGTGGCCAGGGCCAACCTAACTTAGTCTTGCACTTTATTTCAGTTTTCCTTGCTTTTTCCATACCTTTGTTTCTATTTTTGTATCATTATTTTCTCTTATACAAGGCATAATTTCTCAGAGTTACTTGAACTCTGTTTATCCATTATGCTGCCCAATGAAATGAAAACTTAATAGCTCAGTCAAATAAACTATATTCTCTTTGGAAAATGATGTTCTGTTGCTACTAATGTGTAATTAACATCTTCAAAACTTAGTAGAATGAAACAACAATCATTTCATTATACATTGTGTGAATTTATATTTTCTGAGCAGAATTTGGTTGGGTGATTATGTCAACTAGCGGTCACCCAGAAGTATTCAACTGGTGTGTAGTCTTGTCTTAAGGGTTCATAAAGACTTCGTTTACATACAGGGTGTCCCCAAAATATATACACACTTGGAATAATTATAAAGGCCATGTTTATTAAAATACATTTAATTTTCAAAATATAATAGGATTGGCTATAAAGTGTGCATACATTTTTGGGAACACCCTGTATATGTGACTTTTCAGTTCTGATGGCAAGATAGCTAGGCTTTTCTCGGACCCTTTTTTTCTCCACATGGTCACAGTGCCTCTCCTTATAGTCTGCTTAGCTGGAGAACTCCTTACATGGCAACTAAGGGCTCCAACTGCAAGTGTTTCTAGCGTGTCACGAGAAAGCAACAAGACCTCTTATAACCTAACCTTGAAAATCCAATAAAGTTATTTCTGCCACATTCTACTGGTCAAGCAAGTCACTAAGGCCAAAATGCCTTAAAGCAAAAGGAATTAGACTCAACCTTTCAATGGAGGGAATTGCAAAAAAAATCTTTAAATTACTCCAGGATAAAGAGGAAACATTGGTTTAAAATCCCCATGCTTTAATATGTTGCATCCCTTTGACACAATAAAAATCCTGCACAAACTGGAGGTGCATAAAGCAGGGAAGGTTACATAGCCTGCCTCACAAATCATTGAATAATTTGAAGATATTGGAAAGGAAAATAAAATGATGTTTTCCAACATGAACCAAATTTTTTGCACAATTTTATTTTATTTTTATCTATATAAACCACTTTATTAACATGTAATTGACATGCAAAACATTGTTCATATTTAATGTATACCACATAATGCATAAAATAATGTATAGTCTAATGAAACTATCATTCAGTCTATGCCATAAACATAATTCACTTTTTCCAAAAGTTTCCTCATGCCCAATTTATCACTGTTACTATTGTTATTGTTTTATTGTTGTTATTTTGGGATAAGAAATGTAGCATAAGACCAATTTTCTTATGTAATTTTTAGTATATAAACAGTATTTTTTTATTGTAGCTACTACATGGTACAGAAGATCTCCAGGACTTACCTTGTAAAACTAAAATTTTATACCTTTTGCCTAATACATTCCCCAGCCCTTAGCAAGCACCATTCCACTCTGCTTCTATGAGTTTGACTATTTTAGGTTACTCATACAAGTGGTATTGTGTAGTATTTGTTCTTATGTAGCTGCCTCATTTCACTTAGCATAAAGTCCTCCAGGTTCATTCGTGCTGTAGCATAGTAGAATTATTTTTAAGGCTGAATAATGTCCTATTGTATGTATATACTGCATAGCACATCAAGATAGACAATCTCCCAAAAGAATGTATACACACACTTTGAATAATTATAAAGGCAGTATTTATTAAAATACATTTCCTTTTCAAAATCGAGCTATCAGCTGTTAAAGTATGTATACATTTTGGGGGAACACCCTGTATATTTCACATTATAAAAGTCTAAAGAACTGAAATCCATAGGAAAGGTGATAAAAAGATGAAGTTTATTTCCTTAAATTATCTCACTGTCCAACAAATATAATCTGAGCCCCATATGGATTTACATTTTTTAGTAGCCACAGTAAAAAAAAAAAGTAATGTTTTTATTTAACTCAACACATTCAAGAATGTTATCCTTTCAGTGTTATCATCATAAACAAGTTTAACGAAATATTTTACTCTACATAAAAAGTCGTTGAAATCCAGAGTATATTTTGCACTTGCAGCACATCTGCATTCAGCCCCGCCATAATTACAGTGCTCATTAGCCACACCTGCTTGGTGCTTATCAGACAGGGCAGCCTTAGACTCTTGTTACTGAACGTGATCCTCAAAGCAGCACCTTTGACATCACCTGCTATCTTGCTAGAAATGTGGAACTTCTGGCTCCACCTCTGACATACAGAATCAAAATCTGCATTTTAATAAGACCTCCAGGTGACACTGAAGTTTAAGAAGCATATATCACTACTCAAGCTGTTTCCTCGGCCTGAAATAAGCTCCCCTCCCTCCCTTACATCCCTAAGACTGTCCTAATAAAATACTGCAAGCTAGTAGCTTGCACAACGGAAATGTACTGTATCATGGTTCTGGAGGCCAGAAGTCCAAGATCAAGGTGTCAGCAGGTTTGTTTTTTCCTGAAGCTTCTCTCACTTTGCCATGCAGATAGCCTCCCCTCCTTGCTGTGTCCTCACATGGCCTTTCAAAAGCTCATTGTGGGCACACCCCTAGTGTCTCTTCCCCTTCCTGTAAGGACACCAGTCTTATTGGATTAGGGTTCATCATAATGGCCTCATTTAACTTAACCCCTGACCCCCATTAAGGGCAGTATTGTCAAATACATTCACATTCTGAGATTATGGAGGTTAGGACTTCAACATATGAGTTTGGGGGGGAACAATTCCCATAATATCTTCATAGTCACCTACTCCTCTCTGACCACTTCATTGCTCAAATCTCTCTCTTTTCTTTATCTCACCCGCCCTACACCCCTATTATAAAACAAACCTTGTTATCACAATTAGAATAATCTATATTATTTTATGATCTTCTGTTGCATAATTCTTCCACCAAACTCTGCAACTTGAGGGGACAGAGATGCCTTCTTTTAGCACTATCCTTAGATCTTAACACAACACCTGGCATGTGAAATAGGAATAATACAAGCATAGTTGAATGAATGAATGAAATAATAAAGCCTAGGAAGGCTTTAGTTAATTAGTCCTTTAAGCATTGGTTAAAGAGGAATTATTCTTAGCATCTGACGTCATTTCTTTCATCTCTGGCTATTTGAGGGAAACCATTTGTGGGGACCCTGACCAGAGTATGCCAGATGTTACAGAGTTAAAGGCCTATTTGCCATACACACGTGCAAAGGCAATGACACAGCAGTTGTACTGTATGCACTGCGCAGGCACAACTTTATCTTCTATAACACTAATGTCACTATTGGGCAAGAAGCCTCTTTTGTCTGAGTTAGTATCAGGGGGCTGCTTTGGCTGGACTGCTGTGTTTGCAATAACTACTGTGTTTGCATTGGCTGCTTTGTTTGCAATAAAACATGGTCCATCTGCCTCCAGCTGCTTATGTCTTCTTCCAGTTCCCAGCGTCTAAGGAGGTCTAGTCCCTGGCAGAGGGGCACAGACCCAACACCATCTCAACTTCCTAGCAGAAAATCTTCAAATATATATACAACTGAATTTGTCAACTTACTTTGCTATTTTCTTTTGAAGTAGGATCCCCTATCTTATCTAAATCCAAATCTTCTACTTATACTATGGAATAGCTGTTTCCCACCTACTCAGGATCATTTTCTTTTGATTATTTCTCCTCTCCCCTATATTTTCAATCTTCTCTTTTTTCTCTATTCTAAAATATTTAAATATCTTACATCTTTGGGGAAAAAAATCCTTCTGGGCTAGATCTAACTACATTACCCCTCCATTTATCCCTCATGGGCAAATATCTTGAATGATGAACCTATATTCATGATCTCAAATCCTCAACTGATCCTCACACTTCAGTGAAGTAAGAAATATCATTCCGGAAGAAACCATCCATTTTTTTACATGTCACTAAATCAAATGAGCAACTTTAAATCACTTAACTTTCAGCAACATTTAACACTGCTAATTAATTGCACATTTTTGACAACCACTGCCTCTTTTATTCCCCTGTCAATAACCGAATTTTCCTCCTACCCCTCCTTCTGTTCTCTGTTCTTTTACCATTGACTTGGCCAGTTCTCCTTTCTCCTGTCACTTGAATATGGTTTAGTCTGTGCTTTTCCTTGATACAGATTATTTCTGGGCAACTTTATTAATCCCCCTCTATCCACTTCTTATCTATATTTTTATTCTAGATACACAACTGCCTAAAGATATTTTCTCTTGTAAAGCCCACAGAATCCTTAAATTCAACATATAAAAAATTAATTCATTATTTTCTCCCCTCCATGAGTTGTATTTATATATCAGAAGGCTAGGGATCATTTTTTATTCTGCTTCTATGTTTACCCCCCCCCCCAAGTCTCATCAGTGGTCTTCTAAATTGATTTCAATTTCTAATGAAGACTAGCTTTAATTGGCAAACCACTGCTTAACTTGCCTTATTTTTCCTCTGTTCCCCTCTAATCTACTCTAGGTAAAATACTACGAGATCAAAATGATTGCAAAGGCATGATATTCTGCTCAGTAGACAAACTGTAGGTTGATCTATCTATCTATCTATCTATCTATCTATCTATCTACCATCCATCCACTGGGCAGAAATCTAAGATGGTCCTCAAGATTCCAATACCATGGTGTATTTGCCTTGTATAAGTCTCTCCCTTTGAGTGGGAGTGATACCTATAACTTTTTTAACAGAATAAAAGTAATAGGATATGACTCTGTGGTTATATTATATACAGCAAGGATAATGGGATTGTGCAGGTATAACTAAAGTCCTTAATCTGTTTGCTGTGGGTTTATAAAAGGGATATTATTCTGAATATGCATTACCTAGTCATATGCCCTGTATACAAGTCATTCTCTTGATGACCAAGAAGAAGCAAACAACTGTGGTGTGAACTGAAAAGGAGAAGGCAGCCCGTAGCAGATGATTGCCTCAGCCCTACAACTGTGAGCACCTCAACTTTGCCAACAAGCTACATGAGCTTATCACCAGCCCCAAACAGGATAATAGCCTGGCCAATGTCCTGATTCGTTTTGTGAGATCCTAATCAGAGATCCCATTCAGTAGTGCCTGGAACCCTAACTGTTAGAAGCTCTGAAATAATATAAGTATATTTTTAAGAGATAAGTTATTTAACTCTTTAAAAACATTTTTTTTTAATCAGATCCCAGAGTCCTCCAAACAAAATCGTTAGCATGGCTTACGAGACTCTTCATGAAGTGGGCTTTGCCCTTCTCTCCAACCTTCCACCTTCTCCCTTACCAGCCTCTCTCTTGCTGCACAGGAGTCAGGTATTGCCGGCTTCTTTCAAATATTCACATAAGGCCGACTCACCTTGCCTTCAAGTTTTTACGTCAATCTGGTCAACTCTATCATCTCACTGCCAACCCTCTGATAAAAAGCACAGTCATCTTAATTTCCTGAATTGCTGTAGTACTTTACTCACTGATCTCCTGCCCTTGCCCCTTTCCCTCCCGTTGTAGCCTTTGCCTGACAGAGCAGTTAGGCTGAAACTGTCAAAACCTAAGGCAGATAAACATTCTACTCTGCTCAGAACTTCAACGTCTCCTGGTTCTCTTAAGTGTTTTACTTTGAGAAAAACTAAAATCTTCAAAATGGCTTCGAAGGCTGTGCACAGTCAGAACTCTAATCTCATTTCCTCCAGTTTCCCACTAGTTCTCTTGGCTCTAGCCTGACTTTTTTTTCCCTCTCTATACTTGAACCTGTTCTATCTGAGAGCATTGCTATACTTTCTTCCTGCAATGCTCTTCCCCCTGGGTAGATGCACAGACTATACTCTCACTTCTGTCTGGTCACTCAAAAGGCCGCTGAGCAGTGTATGACCTTCCTTGACTATGTTATTTAGAATAACATCCTCTCCCAGCACTTCTTAAATCCTTTTTCTGATGTTTTTCTCAATAACATTTACCATTGCCTCTCATTCTATATGGAGATAGTTGTTTTTGGTACATCTGGCCACTATAGTATACATTCTCATAAAGACATAGATTCTTGACCCCTTCACTGCTGTATTCCCAGTGCCTAGAACAGTGACTGGTACAAAGTAGAAAGTGAATCCATACTTGTAAAATCATTGGTTGTTTAAAAAAAATGGTTGTTTTTTTTCTAATACACGGTTTTTGGCCTCTTTCTTCCCCCACCAACTCCCAAGAAACACACTAACTTTTTTTTTAATTAGCCATTATGTGTCCCTCTCACTCTCAGAATAGATTTTGTCTCTCCGCAAAACATTTTTATAGAATCTTTTATGCAGCCCAATTGTAGTAATAATGATATTTAACTACTACTGCTACTAACTTATGGTTAGGTTTAACTGCTGAATGTATATCCTATATAATAGTCCTATATAATAAAAGGCTAATATGCAAATTATCCCCTTGGGATTTCTACCGACCAGGACTTCGACCACTCGCTATGATGTGCACTGACCACCAGGAGGTAGTGCAGAATGAAGGAAGGCCCCAGCCAGCAGCCGGCAGCCAGGGGAAGGAAGGCCCCAGCTGGCAGCCAGAAGGCCCTGATCAGCCCTAATTACTGGCTAGGCCTAGGGATCCTACCCATGCAAGAATTTTATGCACCGGGCCTCTAGTTCTAAAATATAAGGAAAATTTACTATTTATTACTTTATTTCTTGTAACTAATACAGTATCTGTGACACAGTATGTGCTGCATCGGTATTTGTTGTAAGCAGTAAGACATATAGCATATAGAATATATAAGCAAACCAATGAATCTCTTCTTTTCTACAAGTCTTACTTTCACTCTCTTTTGTCTACCACGATGCTAAGCATGTAACTAGTAGTAGATGCATATTTGTTGATTGAATCTGCTTGCAAAGCTAAATGCTTTAACATATTCAGCACTGGGAAAGGATAGTGACTGCCTCAAGTGCAACAATGACACTTGAGAGTCAGAAAATAAGCATTAGAGGAAAATGATCAAACGAAGCATGAAGCAGTTAGGTAGAGCCATAGACTTTGCATGTGGAGAGAAGTAGATGCCTCCGTGATCAAAAAGCTATATGAAAATTCAAAGTTAATGAATGAACTATACCATTAAAAGTATATTTGTATGAAATAAATGCTTTCAAGGTCAGTCACAGGTTATTTTGAGATTTGAAGACTATCCAATCTAATAATAGACAAACATGGTAATTGATAGTACCTTCGCTATGCCTCCTATTGGCTAATCAGCGCAATATGCAAATTAACCACCAACAAAGATGTAAGAACAAAGATGTAAGCTAATTTGCATACTGCAGGCATGGTGGGACAGCGCCATCCTGCCTGCCCCGCTGCCATCTGGGCTTGTTATCTGTGACCCGGGGCGGCGGGCATCCTGTGTGCAACCCTACCTGTGGCTCTTGGGCGGGACTGCAGCGATCCCCGCGACCCGCCCCGCCCTCATCCAGCCCTCCCGTGGGGGACCCGGGGCTGGTGGGCTGGAAGGTGGCTCTGGCCGGAGCAGCGCAGGCTGGAAGGCAGCTCTGGCCAGAGCGAAGCCCTGGGTCCTCGGTGCCAGAGGAAAACCGGTGCCGGCATCCAGGGGGAGGGAAGGTGTATTGCATGAATCTTTTCATGCAACAGGCCTCTAGTATCCTATATAATAAAAGCATAGTATGAAAATTTTCCCCTCGACTGGGAATTTGTCCGGGAGTTTGACCAGGGAACAGGGCCAGTCAGTGGAAGGGAGGGAGGCGAGTACCCAATCAGCAGCTGCTAGGGACCCTACCAGTGCTTGATTTTGGGGTACTGGGCCTCTAGTATGTGTATAAGAGTATACAGATGTATATCCAAATGTAGTCTTTAAAAATATATATACTTCTCAATAAAATTTTTCAAGGGAACCATTAGATCATGAGTCATGACCTTAGGACAATATAACTTTTTTTTTTTAATTTTATTTTTTATTGCTTAAAGTATTACAAAGGGTATTACATATGTGTCCATTTTATGCCCCCGCCCTAGACAGTCCCCCAGCCTCCCCTATCCCCCAGTGTCTTATGTCCATTGGTTATGCTTATATGCATGCATACAAGTCCTTTACTTGATCTCTTACCCCCCTACCTCCTGCCCCCCAACCCTCCCCGGCCTTCCCGCTGCAGTTTGACAATCTGTTTGAGGCAGCTCTGCCTCTGTATCTATTATTGTTCAAAAGTTTATAATGGTCTCTATTATCCATGAATGAGTGAGATCATGTGGTATTTTTCCTTCATTGACTGGCTTATTTCACTTAGCATAATGCTCTCCAGTTCCATCCATGACGTTGCAAATGGTAAGAGTTCCTTCCTTTTTAGAGCAGCATAGTATTCCATCGTGTAGATGTACCACAGTTTTCTAATCCATTCATCTACTGATGGACACTTAGGCTGTTTCCAGATCTTAGCTATGGTGAATTGTGCTGCTATGAACATAGGGGTGCATATATCTTTTCTGATTGGAGTTTCTGGCTTCTTGGGATGTATTCCTAGAAGTGGGATCACAGGGTCAAATGGGAGTTCCATTTTCAGTTTTTTGAGGAAACTCCATACTGTCTTCCATAGTGGCTGCACCAGTCTGCATTCCCACCAGCAGTGCACAAGTGTTCCTTTTTCTCCACATCCTCTCCAGCACTTGTCGTTTGTTGATTTGTTGATGATAGCCAGTCTGACAGGTGTGAGATGGTACCTCATTGTTGTTTTGATTTGCATCTCTCGGATGATTAGTGACTTTGAGCATGTTTTCATATGTCTCTTGGCTTTCTGAATGTCCTCTTTTGAAAGGTGTCTATTTAGGTCCTTTGCCCATTTTTTGATTGGATTGTTTATCTTCCTTTTGTTAAGTTGTATGAGTTCCCTATAGATTTTGGAGATTAGGCCCTTATCAGATATGACATTGGCAAATATGTTTTCCCACACAGTGGGTTTTCTCGTTGTTTTGTTGATGGTTTCTTTTGCTGAGCAGAAGCTTTTTATTTTGATGTAGTCCCATTTGTTCATTTTCTCTTTAGTTTCAAGTGCCCTAGGAGCTGTATCAGTGAAGAAATTGCTTCGGCATATGTCTGAGATTTTGTTGCCTTTGGATTCTTCTAGAATTTTTATGGTTTCCTGTCGTACATTTAAGTCCTTTATCCATTTTGAGTTTATTTTTGTGTATGGTGTAAGTTGGTGGTCTAGTTTCATTTTCTTGCATATATCTGTCCAATTTTCCCAACACCATTTATTGAAGAGACTATCTTGGCTCCATTGTATGTTCTTGCCTCCTTTGTCAAATATTAATTGAGCATATTGGTTCGGGCCGATTTCTGGGCTCTCTATTCTATTCCATTGATCTATATGCCTATTCTTGTGCCAGTACCAGGCAGTTTTGAGAACAGTGGCTTTGTAATACAACTTGATATCTGGTATTGAGATCCCACCTACTTTGTTCTTTTTCAGGATTGCTGCAGCTATTCGGGGTCTTTTTTTATTCCAGATGAATTTTTGGAGAGTTTGTTCTAGATCTCTGAAGTATGCCGTTGGTATTTTAATGGGAAGTGCGTTGAATTTATAGATTGCTTTGGGTAGTATGGACATTTTAATGATGTTGATTCTACCAATCCATGAACACGGTATGTTCTTCCATCTGTTTATGTCTTCCTCTATATCTTTTTTCAACGTGCTGTAGTTTTCTGAGTAGAGGTCTTTTACCTCTTTAGTTAAGATTATTCCTAGGTAGCTTAGTTTTTTTGGTGCGATGGTAAACGGGATTGTTTTTATAATCTCTCTTTCTGAAAGTTCACTATTGGTGTATAGAAATGCCTCAGATTTCTTGGGGTTAATTTTGTATCCTGCTACATTGCCAAATTCATGTATTAAGTCTAGTAGCTTTTTGATGGAGTCTCTATGGTTTTGTATGTATAATATCATGTCATCTGCAAATAAGGACAGTTTTACTTCCTCTTTTCCAATTTGGATGCCTTTTATTTCTTCTTCTTGCCGAATTGCAATGGCTAACACTTACAGTACTATGTTGAACAGGAGTGGTGAGAGGGGGCATCCCTGTCTTGTTCCTGTTCTTAGGGGAAATGGTGTAAGTTTTTGTCCATTGAGTATGATGTTGGCTGTGGGCCTGTCATATATGGCTTTTATTATGTTGAGGTATGATCCTTCTACTCCCACCTTGCTGAGAGTTTTTATCAAAAATGGGTGTTGAATTTTGTCAAATGCTTTTTCTGCATCAATTGATATGACCATGTGGTTTTTTTCTTTCAATTTGTTTATGTGATGTATCACGTTTATTGATTTGCGGATATTGTACCATCCTTGCATCCCTGGGATAAATCCTACTTGGTCATGGTGTATGATCTTTCTGATGTACTGCTGGATCCGATTTGCTAAGATTTTGTTGAGGATTTTGGCATCTATGTTCATGAGGGATATTGGCGTGTAATTCTCTTTCATTGTGTTGTCTTTACCGGGTTTTGGTATTAGGGTGATGCTGGCTTCATAGAATGAGCTTGGAAGTGTTCCTTCCTCTTGAATTTTTTGTAGTAGTCTGAGGAGGATAGGTTTTATTTATTTATTTATTTATTTATTTTATATATATATTTTATTGATTTTTTACAGAGAGGAAGGGTGAGGGATAGAGAGCTAGAAACATCGATGAGAGAGAAACATCGATCAGCTGCCTCCTGCACATATCCCACTGGGGATGTGCCCGCAACCCAGGTACATGCCCTTGACCGGAATCGAACCCGGGACCTTTCAGTCCGCAGGCCGACGCTCTATCCACTGAGCCAAACCGGTTTTGGCAAGAAGGAGGATAGGTTTTAGTTCTTCCTTGAATGTTTGGTAAAACTCCCCTGTGAAGCCGTCTGGTCCTGGGCTTTTGTTTGCTGGAAGCTTTTTGATGACTGCTTCAATTTCTTCCATAGTTATTGGCCTGTTGAGATTTTTAGATTCTTCCTGATTGAGTTTTGGAATGTTGTATTTTTCTAGGAATTTGTCCATTTCCTCCAGGTTGTCTAGTTTGCTGGAGTAGAGCTGTCCATAGTATTTTTTAACAATCATTTGAATTTCTTTGGGGTCTGTTGTTATTTCGCCTCTATCGTTTCTGATTTTGTTTATTTGGGTCCTCTCTCTTTGCTTCTTGGTGAGTCTGGCTAGAGGTTTGTCAATCTTGTTTATCCTTTCGAAGAACCAGCTCTTGGTTTCATTGATTTTCTGTATTGTTTTTTTGGTCTCTATGTCATTTATTTCTGCTCTAATCTTTATTATCTCCTTCCTTCTGCTCACTCTGGGGTTTTCTTGTTGCTCTCTTTCTAATTCTTTGAGTTGTAGAGTTAGCTGATTTACTACCATTTTTTCTTGTTTTTTGAGATAGGCCTGTAGAGCTATAAACTTCCCTCTCAGGACTGCTTTCATTGTGTCCCATAGGTTTTGGATTGTTGTGTTTTCATTGTCATTCGTTTCCAGGATGTTTTGAATTTCTTCTTTGATTTCATTGGTAACCCAATCAATATTTAATAGCATGCTATTCAGCTTCCAGGTGTTTGAGTATTTTGGGTTGTTTTTATTGTAGTTTATTTCTAATATTATGCCATCGTGGTCTGCGAAGACACTTTTTATGATTTCAATCTTCTTGAATTTGGGGATACTTTGCTTGTGACCCAATATATGGTCTATTTTTGAATATGTGTCATGAGCACTTGAGTAGAATGTATATTCCGTGGCACTGGGGTGAAGTGTTCTGAAGATGTCTATTAAGTCCATCTGATCTAGTGAGTCATTTAGTATTGCTGTATCTTTGCTGATTGTTTGTCTAGAGGACTTATCCAGTGATGACAGTGGTGTATTAAAGTCCCCTACTATGATTGTATTGTTGTCGATCTCTCCTTTGATATCTTCCAGAAGATTTTTTATGTATTTGGGTGCTCCTGCATTGGGTGCATATATGTTTATCAGGGTTATATCTTCTTGTTGTATTGATCATTTTAGTATTATGAAGTGGCCTTCCGTATCTCTTGTTATGGCCTTCACGTTGAGGTCTATTTTGTCCGATATAAGTATTGCTACCCCAGCTTTCTTTTCTTTTCCATTAGCCTGAAAGATATTTTTCCATCCCTTCACTTTCAGTCTGTGTGAGTCCTTTCTAATGAGGTGGGTCTCTTGTAGACAGCAAATGTATGGGTCATGATTTTTTATCCATTCAGCCACTCGATATCTTTTGGTTGGAGCATTTAGCCCATTTACATTTAAAGTTATTATTGAAAGGTACTTGTTTGTAGCCATTTCTTTTTTGTGTGTGTGGCTGTTTTCTTTCTGGGATTTTTATTTCTTCTTTTTACACCAGTCCCTTTAGCATTTCTTGCATTGCTGGCTTGGTGGTGATAAACTCCCTTAGCCTTTTTTTGTCTGTGAAGCTTCTTATTTCCCCTTCAATTTTGAATGATAGCCTTGCTGGATAGAGTATTCTTGGATTCAGTCCTTTGCTTTGCATCACTTTGTAAATTTCCGTCCATTCTTTTCTGGCCTGATGTGTTTCTGTTGAGAAATCATTTGATAATCTAATGGGAGATCCCTTGTATGTAACTTTCCGTCTCTCTCTTGCAGCCTGTAAGATTCTCTCTTTGTCCTGAACATTTGCCATGGTAATTATGATGTGTCTTGGTGTGGGTCTTTTCGGGTTCACCTTGCTTGGGACTCTCTGGGCTTGTGTGACTTTTTTCTTCCCCACCTCAGGGAAGTTTTCTGATATTATTTCTTCCAATAGGTTTTCTAATCCTTGTTCCTCTTTCTGTTGTTCTGGCACCCCTATTATTCGTATATTGTTTCGTTTCATGTTGTCCCAAAGCTCCCTTAGGCTCTCCTCCTGTCTTTTAATTTTTTTCTCCAACTGAAGTACAGTTTGGGTGTGTTTTGCTTCCCTGTCTTCTAATTCACTAATTCGGTCTTCCGCTTCTCCTAGTCTACTGTTGATACTTTCAATGGTGTTCTTTATTGCAGCTATATCGCACTTCATTTCTTCTTGGGTCTTACTTAAGTTGTCGATTTTTTCATCTGTTTCTTCTTGCTTCTTGGATAAGTTGTCGATTTTTTCCTCCATCCGGTGTATGCACTCTAGGACCCTTATTCTGAATTCTTTTTCTGTCATGTTGTATGCCTCTGTATCACTTAGCTGCTTTTCTGGTGAGTCCTCCTTTTCTTTCCTTTGGGGATTTCTTTGTCTACCCATGTTTGATCTCACTGACTTATATAGATATTGAGCCGTTCAGTGGCTGCTCCCTAGGTGGCAGTGGCTCCTCGGGCTGTGGTTGCTCCTTGGGCGGTTGTGGTAGCAGCTGCTCCTCTGTTGTTAGCGGGTCTTCTGATGGGTGCTGTTCACAGCTGTTGTGGCTCTTCTGGCTGGTGGAGGGAGGCTTCACCCACAGCAGCTGTTCCTCAGACAGAGCGTGTGGAGATCAGGAGGCCGCTGTTGCTTGGATCTGCTGCGTTGATTTAAAGGCACAAAATACAACACAACAAGGCACAACGTACCAGGCACTGAACACAAATGAATTACGGTATTAATAACCCCAAATAAAGATGGCCACCTGAGCTAAGAGAGTTGGGTGGTAAGGAAGAAAGAAGAGAAAAAGATAGAGAGAAAAACAGAAAAGAGAGGAAAAAAAAGGAGAAAAAGAAAAAAAAAGAAAAATAGAATGAAGTAGAAGAGGGGAGGAGACTATTCATATGAGGAGAAAACTCCGATAGAACCGCCACTAATCCCAACAAATTCCAGCAACGGATCCCTGGAGTGAATACAAACTACAAACAGCCAATAATATCAAGTGAGGCAAGGGATAGCAGAAGCACAAAACTAACTGGCCGGGGGGGGGGGGGGGGGGGGCGAGGAGCGGGAATGGGAGACAGAGAATAAAAGAAAAAGCAGAACAACCTCACATACAATCCTTAAAGAAAAGAAAAGAAGAAAAAAACCCAATATACTCAACAATCGAGCAAGCAACAACAGAACAATAGAGAAAAGGAGAGAATAAAAAATTTGGATAGTGAAGAAAGATAAGGGAGAGGTGGATAAGGATTTAGAGCAGGTGATTGGAAAAGGGATATATAAGTAGGGTGAAATTTAGACAGGGCGTATGAAGAATAGGGAAAATCTAAAGCAGGAATAGGGTAAGAGAAACAGGACAGCAAAAGGGGAAAGTGGGGAAGAGAGTTTTAGCATGGCAGCACAATTGAGGTAGAGGAAAATGATGCTAAAGGAACGATGAAAATAGAATGGAGAACCTTAGTCCCAAAATAAAATAAAGAGAAAATAAAATGACACTTTAAAAAAAATGGTAAAATGGCAGCAGTAATAATACTGGTTAAAAATAAAAATGTAGCAATTAAAAAGGGTAAAATCAGGTGATGAAAAAAGAAAATAAATGGTTTCTTAGTTAAAAGGTGAAACAATAATTAAAAAAAAAATAATTAAAAAAAATAAAAAAAATGGGCTGTAATGAAGGTGCTTCAGATCTTCTGCTCCTCTTTTTGGCACACCAGGTATTCAGGAGAATGTTGAATTTCCCTCTGATACACTGTTCCTCTGTGTTGTAAGCCACAGTCCTGATTTTAAGGCAGGCTACATTGGTTTCCCAGACAGCCCTTATCTGTATTTACAGAAGAGTCAGTTCGTGGCTCTGCCTCTGGGTGGCAGTGCGTCGGGATTGACCTCCGAGGGTATAGGACCTCTCTGACCAGGTGTTCTCTATTGTACTGGAAGCTGGTTTGGGAATGTCCTCCGCCCAGAGCTGGTTTTCCAGTAGTCACTCCCAGCTCTGTTTCCCAGGCTCCCCCAAAACAGCCTTCCCTTACAAGCTCTGTGACTGACCCCAACTGGGTAGTCCCTTGCACTGGGTTCAACAACCAAAAGCACAGATTTAAGAGCCTGGGAAGTTGTTCGAACTCGCAAGGCTTCACCTTCCAAATCTGCGCGAAGTCTCTGCGCGCGCTCTGGCTCCCGGCACCGAGTAGCCGGCAAACTGGCGCAATCTGAGGCTGCCCGCCTGTGTCCCGTCCAACTGTGGGCTTATTTATAGCGTTCCCCTCTGCCAGCAGCCCTGGGGGTGCCCTTCCACACTCGTGGGTCACGCTGGCTCCAACGGCCACGGTCTTTGTGGGGCGCAGAGCCCCCACCCCCCTGCGCGCGTTCCACTCTCCAACCTAAACTGCAAACCGCACCTTTGGGGAAAGTCTAACCTTTCTGTGGGGAGAAGCAGAGTTCCTCTGAGTTCACGTAGTCGCGCTGCTTGAGAGCTGTTGTTGCCGGGATAGTAGCTGGTCTCTGGATGCCGGCGACAGTCACCCAAGATGGCACGGTCTCCGCGGCTGTGCCGGCGCACCTGGAGAGGTTTCAACCTCAGCCTCTAACCGTTCCCTTTATCTAGGATTTCTCTGTCTTTCCTGGCTGCAGACTGTCTCAGCTGAATCTCTTCTGCTTATTCGGGCTGTATGCTACCTGTTTCAGCTGCCCGCCCTTATCTGCTCCGGGACAAGGCACCAACACGTCTGTCTAAACCTCCTCCATTTTCTTCCTCCTCTATAACTTTCTTTTAAAATGGTTTTTAAATTGCATATTCCCTTTAGATTTTTTTTTTTTTTTTTTTTTTTTTTTTACAAATGAGTAACTGGTTCAGTTATTCATTGAAACCTCATTTCAAAAGTTTCAATAACAATTTTCACTCCTTTTGAAATCATCATGGTATCTCTCCTTATAAATACTTTCCCACCCATGCTTCCCTTATTTGTAAAACAGTGAAGCATGGGATTCTTGGCAGAAGCTCAATTCCTCCACCACTGACCTCTTGTGTATTCAACTCTACTTTACAACAGAAGAGAGATTTTTTATGCTGCTTGAATTCCTCATTATGGGTCTATTCAGACACCCCTCAAACCTAATATTGGTTCAAATAAATCATTGAGCCAATATTAACTTTTTAATAAACCATTTAAATAATTGAATGCGTCCATTTCTACTGCTTTCCTAAAATTTTATTTCAGTGTTTAACACATCCAACTTAGAAATTCAAAACAAATGACTTACTAGTATACACGTGAAGATAAAGAATAAATATACTGCTTAATGAAAAGTATGTTAATATTTCAGTTTTCCAGACGGAAGAAATCTATAGACACTTATGCTTAGTATACATATTTCAGTTTTATAAACTTGCCTATAATGCATTATGCACTTCTATTCAGTGGAATGCTATTTTCCAACATCCTTTAATAGCTTCATTTTGTGAAACAGGATTTATTTATTCCAATGCTGTCAGTTTTATAATAGTTCTTGTGTGTCATTTAGATGCATTCATCCAACATAATGACAGATTTTGAAGAAACAGGACATGAGAATAAATGGCCATAATAAGAGAAGGTAGATGTAGCAAATTCCCTTCTTGGTTCTCTTAATCATAGTTAAAGCTTCATTTTCTATGTAACATTTTTTCATCTGTCATTAGGTTCTATGAATGAAAGAATTATAAGTAAAACTGTGCATATTTATTTTCCCCCTTAATGACAGACATTTAAGAAGGAAGCAAAAGTAAGGTTGTAGTTTTGGATTAAATAACAAACTTCTAAGAATGGAAAAATTAGTGACATAGTTGTATCTTTATTTCTTTCACACTTACCCAATTACAGTTACTTCTACACCTGATGAGAGCTAGAGTGTTTTCACCTAAGTATTTGAATTATTATTTATCATATAATGCATGACAAACTTGAACCCCATCAACCCCAATGAAATGGAAACATGGTCAGTGTGAGGACACTAAAAACAAAACTTACCAAGAGTTGCAGACATGGTGGATCTAGGCTGAGTGGTATGCACCCGTCAACATTCACAAATTTGAATCTTCTTTTGAGGTTTGTTATTTTGGGGGCCAAATAGGACCTCATTAGAGAGTTAAGCACTACAGCAAGTGAAACATTTCCAACTTTTTACTTTGCATAATAAAGTATTTCCATTCACACAACTCAAGAGAAAACTGATTAGCATTTTGACTTTGGAATGGCTTGAGGCCCTAGGTCAAAAGAACAGTCTCATCTCCATTAATGTTTTAGCTACTTTATAGGACTCATTACTAATGTTTAATCCTTGCTTAAAATTATGATACAGCCTCATTACCTGAAATTGTGATTTATAAATGATAGCAGTGTAAAAGTGTCACTAATTCATAATTTTAGAGAGTATATAGCTCATCAAAATTTTCTCTGATATGTTTTATGAAAGGGGAAAAAATTCAAGCTCTTCAATTAATAACCTGCCATGGAAAACCATCTTTCTAGAAGAGTACTGAAAAGACTTAAGAATAGCCAATAATAGCCTGACATCCTGTTTTATTTCAAAAGGAATCATTTGCTATTAATAATGGTAAGCAGGGTTTGGGGACATTTTATGGGAGCATTATTCCTTTAACTTGTCAGTTGGTTTTATGTTATAAAGAGGAGGGTAATGGGGTGAACCGAGCTTACAGGCATACATAATATTATGGAAGGTGAAGGATCTATGAGGTTTCATTAGACAAGTAATTTCTTTTTGTCTTTGGGTCAAAATGGGAAAGTCATTGCATCTAAAGAATTATTGTAAAGTCATCATTTGACTTCATAGTATTTATAAAACTATTTACATGTAAATGTTAATATCAGTGTCTATAATTGCATTATACAAGGGACATTTAGAAGCAAATATTTGAAGCATTTTATTCCATTTTTAAAAATAAAATGTACACACAGATTTTAATTTTGTTGGCAAATTAGGAATATTATGGACAATTTTTGACATTACTTCTGGTTGATGAGAATTGTTTCAGCTACACTAAACATATTCTTCCCCCCACCCCCCGCCCCGCCCTTGAATCCTTACTTTCCCAGAAATAGATGAAACTTATAGAATACTAAGGAGCATTATAACAACAACAAAAAGTGAGGCTTGAGAAACTTTGGATGGTATCATAGATATTAAAATATTGGCATAAAATTCCTTCAGAAGCAAAGTCCCTAAAAAAAAAAAAATCGCAAGAAGTGATTTCACCAAGATTTTATGAAGTTTAATATTATAAGAAAATTGGATTAACAATAACCCACAACTTTCAGATCAACTTAATATTATAAGAAAAAGTGTCATATTTAATATTGCAAGTTATCATGTGAGATATTTATTCATTCCAAAAAATGTACTGAAGAGAAATTGTTCCCTTTGGTGGAAAGGCTATGAGCAATACAGCTTTCACTTGAGCTATCTTATCACATTATATAGTAGGTAATGACAAAAGCACGCATGCAGATAATACTTTAATTGGTCACATTATAGTTAGGTTTACGTGCTATGGGGAAGAAATAAAATAGGATTCTGACATAGAAAGTGCGTGGAGGGTGGGGCTGTGTTTATGGAAGATCTTCCCAACAGCACGTGGAGCTGAAGCCTGGAAAATGAGACTAGCATCAGCGCAGCAAACACTAAGGGCAATAAGAACAGAAAGTGACAGTTTTCCATTGCCACCTTTGCTCAGTGCTGAGAGATTCCAGGAGTTTATCACACATTTGCAGCTTCTCAATACTATGAGCTCTTTAACATCTTCCTAAATACTGAACACTTGGGCCTTATAGACTTTGTAACCATCGATCTTAAAGCTCAAGAAAGCTGAATTATTTTATGTTTAGTGTACCATGAGTTATCAAAGACTACTAGTACTTAGATAAAGTAGAGCATTTGAGTTCAGCTATAGCTACAAAACAAAGAAAATATACAGATGTCTGAACATTCAGAATCATTTTGCCTTGAAATGTCTCCAGCAGTGAGCAGGCCATAGAGCAATATTTGAGATTTTCTGCTTCCTCTAACTTTATTTCTTCCTTTATTTAACATCAGACCTCATGCTTAATGTTATAATAAATACCAAGAAAAATCCTAATGGGAAAAGTTATCTTAACTTTGTAAAATGTCAGGAGGAATCCTTGAATTTGCTCATGGTTACTTAACATCACAACATCTAAATCAGAAAATCTCCCTTCAAAGGAAGTACCAGATAAGGAATCTGATCTGGATTTAATCTTGAGATCCAATACATGCGTATTATTAATAATATGCATACACTGTCCACAGATTTTCCCCCAAAAGTGGACTAGACATTAGTAATTCCATATGGACACAATATTTGTCTTTACGGATTGGAGAGCCTTGTATAGAAATGTCCCTCTTACAGTATTGATACTTGATTCCAACTCACTAAATGTCATTGCAACTACTCAATCATTATGATAAACAGAACAATGAAATGTTTCCACACATTTACAAATGTCCATTAGACTAGATAATAATTTCTTAAACTGTTCCTAATAATACTCTACTGTGTGACGTGAATTTGTGTTACAAAAGGAAAATGTGTTCATAGGTAAAGCATTATGTTTGTCACATAATGTATAAGATAGTAATATAGATTTATTTTTGTGGGCATTTTCTAGACCTTAATATGTTAATGACAACTGCAAATTTCAAAATGGATGGGGTTGGGGCAAAGTATTTATAAACACTGTGTATGATTTGACCAAAACAACATTTTTTTTCAAAATTCATTTATGAGAAATGAACTAAATCATCTTTCAAATGCTTACAGTACATTAAATATGGTATAGCTGACAATTTTATGTATCCTATATTTGGAGATTAGATTTAGAAGACTGAATTTTTTTCTCTTTGCCTGCAGAATAAAAAGAAAATATACAAATCTTTTATATATGGAAAGAGTCAAATAAATAAAAGGATAGTATGAATGGTTCTATATTCAGAAAAGAATGGTAACATAATATGTCATTTTCTATATTAGAAATTTCTCTTATGCATTTTCTTTTTCTAACAGCTTTGCACATAATTATCTTGAATCTGCTACTGGGAAATTGGAGGCAGAGAGAGAGATGACTTGCTCTATTAGGGGATAGGCTAGTTGCTGTGAAAAAAGTTCCGAAATTTAGTCTCTCAAATAAAATAGAAGTCTGTTTCTCCTTGTGTCACAGACAAAATGTAGATGAGTAAATCAAGGGTCAGTAGATGGCTAGGATTCACAACATCATCTAGGGAATCAGTTTCCTTCTATCTTACTTCTCTGTAGTCCCCCAGTGTTGCTTTTATTTGCATGGTGGAAGCTAGATCACCAGCACCCCACTTACACACAAGCACAGGAAGAGAGGAGGGTGAACCTTAAAGTAAAAGTGACCTCAGGGTTTCAGACATTATGCATGGTAAGGGCGTCTGAAACAGTACTCACTAGCTTGTTCCCTGTTAGGTAGGGGAGAAGTTGTATTATGAGAAGGAAGAACGGTAGAGTGGGTACTGGAGGAAAACTTGCGGTCTCTGCCATAAAAAGAAAGTGGGAGAGAGAGGGAGGGAAGACAAGAGGGAGAGGCAGGCAAGAAAGAGAGAGAGAGAGAAAAGGAAAGAGAGCAGAGAAGTACTTATAAGGAAATACAGCACCCCTCAATATGCAAACCGAAATGCATGATGACAATAATAATGATATCAAACATTCAAAACGGGCTTATTTTGTGCCATACAGTGTCCTAAATACCTTGCATGCATCCACTAACTTAATTCTCACAACCACTCTGTGCGTGTGGTGTTATCATTGCCCCTTTGCAGATGGCATAATGGAAACAGACTCAATGACTAGTGCAAATCACACACTAGCAGGTCGTGACCCAGAACTCCAGGCTGTCTGCTCTGTAGCCTTGCTCTTCCGTGTCCTGCTCAGCTGCTTCTCTGTGTCCATTTTTCCACGGATAGAGGGTTCTTTACAGAATTTGATTATTTCTATATGCTTTACTATGTGGTGATTCAAATTAACAGTGGTTTTGTTAGGAAAGGACTTAAGTCTATATACTTGTTTCTAATTTCTTGTTTATATTATGACAGAGATTGTAGGGGATGAGGCTTAATTTATTGAGCTCTAGATGGCACTACACTATATTAAACAGCAGTAGCTACCATACTGTGATATTTCACTATCATTGAGTTTCAGAATTCAGTGCAATTTGTTTTTGCTTAGAAAATCGCCATTTGTATCATCTCTGTTATGACAGACTGTGCTTATCAACATTATAAATACATCTAGGTCCTTCAATTTTAAAAACACATATACTCCCTTGGATTCTAAGTAGAGCGTTAATATGTAATCGTTTTGGATGTCTACAGAAGCCCTGAACCTTTGGCATGGTGCCAGTAGATCTCTTTAATTCTATCCTGGCCATCACCAAGTGTGCCTAAAGTGTCTAGCTCTGAGAGTGTCCTGTTCCTTGTTCAAAGTGGAAGACACCTGTGGCTGAGATAACACTGCCCTCAATGGGGACAGTACTGATAGAAAAGGTGGCGATGCCTGCACCACACACGGAATTCTGGTACTCCATGCAGAGCTCACACCTGGCAGTCCAGCAGGGGAAGTCTATCCACACAAGGAAGGAAGAGCATGGCACACGGAAGCATTTCAGCATTGTTTTGAGCCAGAAAGAGGCAAGTGGAGGATCTGAGTCAAAGGCTGACTTCAGTGATACTATGATGTGCACCCTGACTATTGCTCCAGGCCTCAAGGTTGGAAACATGTAGGGCACTCTGCCAGTTTACTCATGAACCTGCCTAGAGAAACCAGTTTAATGCAAAGGTCTATGGCTATAGGAGGACATGACTTTCTTATTTCTAATATCAACATCTGCACATTCATACTCCTTCCAGAGGCTGAATTAGTTAATTGAATAAAGGCCATTTAATAAATACAACTAACAAAATCAACCTACATGGCTCTTTTACTCATTAATGAATTTCCAAATATAAAGTATAAGGTTTGAATTTCTAAGCTCAGAGGTGATTTTTCAAATCTTTATTAAGCCATTATAAGATCCCTAAATTATGCAGACTCTGTTGTGAAAGAGAATTTTTCAACTAGATGAGTTTTGATTCTTTCTCTCCACTTCTCCCCAGGAGTTTGTTCTTCTAATAGCCCTAAATTGTTATGTATTAAAATGCTTAACTTGGTTTGTATTCAATACTGCTGGAGAAATACATATCTTTCACAAATATAAGTCAAAAATACCTCCTTAAAATAAATCTTAAACTGAATACACAAATATTTTCTCAGAAGTGACAGGTGGAAATAGATAAATATTCTAAGTATGATTTTTTTTTCCTTCCCACAAATTTCAAGTAATTTCTTCCCATAGAAGAGGTGCAAAGGGTATATATATATATTCTTTTTTATAAAAATTTTATCAAAATCTATTCATGTAAAAATTGTGACATAAACCCTAGTCTCTGCTCTTCTCACTTTTCCCATATTCTCTCCCTTTCTTATCCAAATCAATATTAATTGACCCACATTACTCTCAGGAACCAAATACTTTTATAGAAATAGTCTTTTAGCGCTTTCTCCAAGAATATCATTTACAACCCAGATAAATCTAGCATCAGTACTGATAGTTTTCAGGATACTATCAGTAGTGGTATCTATATCTTTGAAACATTCTAGGAATATTATGACAAAGGTAACTATTGTAAAAGTATAATTTTCAAAATTGAACTAAAGAATGGCAAAAACTGTTTGAAGAATATATTTAGTTACCCAACAAAGAATGTTGAAAGACAATCACTAGGTTAGATGAAGAAGCACTTGATAATTTAAGAGAAATATAATCATAACCATTGGATTATGTTTAATTCTAGATAAGTTATTTGAAAGTTGACCAGACAAAAAAATCTATAATTGCATAGTGTAGGCCACTATTCAGTAGTAAATAGCAAGTCAAACCAAGCTGAATTTTCCTGGAGAAAATCTTTGAATGAGCCTGTTACCCAATTTTGTAAATGGTATCAGAAGGATACACAGATATCCTTTTTCCTAATTTCCTTGTTTTGGGTACTTTTTCTTAACATGTTAATTTCTTTCTTTCATGAGAATGATTCATTGCTAACAATAAAGCTTTACTAGCATAACTAATAATATTCTTTTGTTAAAGATATATTTTGTCTTCATCTGAGATGAACTATAATATTTTTTAACAAATGAGAATTGACCACATAGAAAAGCGATACCAGCTTCCCACAATTTGCAGGATAATATATATTTAGGGTTTTCTAAATGGCTGTGATTTCATAAATGTTATATTTTTAATAAAGGTGACTTTTTAAAACAGACATTTAAATCTTTTTCAGGCACTTTTACATAAAGAAATTTGCATATTAAAAATACCTTATAAAATGTGTTCTGATTATGCAGAAAATAAGATTATCCAGTACAAAGGAAGGTGGTGGGTTCAATTCCCAGTCGGGGCACATATCTAGGTTGCCTACATTGCAGTTCCATCCCCAAATCAGGACACATGCAAGAGGCAACTAATCGATGATTGATGGTTCTCTCCCTTTCTCTCTCATATCAACTTAAAAAAATAAAATAAATATTCCATGATTTATACTATCTATTGCATACTAACTACTCTGGTAGTTAATATAAGGTGTAGTGTTTTAATAATTTACATATTCAAATTATCTAGAGGTGGATGAAAAACTAATGTGCTCTCTTATAATAATTTAAAATAAAAGTACCTAGATATCAGGTATAATATTACATAATAATGTTTCATAACTTATGATAATGTTTCTCAGCTGGGGGCAATAAAGCTCTCCCTGCCCTCCCCCTATACCAACTCAGGATACAGTTGCAACATCTTAGACATTTTTGATCATCATGGTGGTTGGGGGTTGGCGATTGCTCTTAGCAACCAGCAGGGCTGAAGCCTGGAGGTTTAGGCTGCTACATATCCTACAATGCAGAGGACAATGTCCCTCTATCCCAACCAAGAATTATCTGGCCCCAAATATCAATAATGGCCAGGCTTGAGAAACCCTGACTTATAGCACTGGCTTCAAATGTAAGCTGTAAAAACCAAATTTACTTAGTTTAATGCCTTATATGACTATATCTTGGTGAGTGGTGAAACAGACCATGAATATTAAATAACATTGTTAATGCATCATTTTTTTCCTTATTTCATTTGACAGTCTCTTTTAAGTGTACACATAAGAATATGGTGACTGATAATATTCATTCTGTGTTTATGTGAAAGCTAAGATTCAGCAAACACTCGCCTACTCATTCTTGGTGAGTGTATATAAATATTTTTTTAATGTTATTATTTCAAAATGAGAATTTCTTTATATGTGCCCACAGGAGGAATTTTATTAACCAGCCCATAGTATGACAATGAAATCAGTACCAAAGAGCAAAGGAAATATACATTTAGAATAGGAAAGGTTCTGCTTTGTGAGGTGGTGTGGCTCCATTTTGCATCAGTTTAGAATCATGCAACAGGCTATAAACCTGAAAATGCTGAACATAGAATTTTGAAACTTTTATGTGAAAATTTCTTTATTGCTCTAGATCCATCCTTAATTTTCTTTTTTAAAAGGACATTTCAGAGTTGGTATGCAGTTTCATGTCTCTTGATCTATATATCATACTTTCCATCCATACATTTTCTATATCTTAGGAGAGAGTTATAGGAAAATAAAGATGAAATTTAGCTTACTGTCACCTGAACAATGATAATCAATAAAAGACAATAAAATGAGTGCTACTGGATACGTCTATAATTGACAGAAGCCCATTTCATTTTTTTTCTGGTTTAGTGTCAATCATGCAAAATATTGTAGTTGTTTGTTAGGGTCTTCACATAATTCTTTTAAATTATTTGCTCTTTTTTATGAGAGAGAGAGAGAGAGAGAGAGAGAGAGAGAGAGAGAGAGAGAGAGAGATTTGTTTTTCCACCCATTTATGCATTCATTGGTTGTTTCCTGTATATGCCCTGACTGGGAATCAACCCACAACCTGAGTGTATTAGGATGATGCTCTAACCAACTGAGCTATCCAGCCAGGGCCTTCAAAAATATTTTTAACTATGTGTTCAACAATCTTTTGATGATGGTGATAAAAGATAATATAAGATTATGATAAGTGATAACAGAGGGGACAGATCTTTGCAGGATGGGACCCAATTAAAAATAATGTTGGTTCTTGTAGTAATCTGTAGAATGAAGTACAAATCAAAGTAATAAATTTTTTACCCAATGTAGTCTGGGAAAAAAATTGGAGGACAATAAACAAGCAATACGAATGAAATACTGGTAATGAAGATCTATGAGATAAGTATCCAAAATTCCAAAATTTAACAATGATTAAAAACTACCAGGGCTGACCTCTTAAATTTGGAACACTAGGATTAATAAGCAGCACAGAGAGCTTAGAAAGTCTTTGGAAACAATCATGAAAACTGAAATATAAATAGTACACAAAAATAGTAATATGGCTCAGGTTGTGGAGTATAATAAAATGTTATTATGGGTAAAAATGTATTTTTACTCATTGCTGGTAGGAATATGAGTTGATACAGCCAACTAGGAAAACAATTAAAATTTAAAACAGCACATCTTATAAGTTTGTTGTTGACTGAACCCTAGTAGTGATAATTTCAAGGATAAATATGGGTTTATATATGATATACACAATTAAACATCCAAAATTTAGATAAAGAAAAGGAAATAATTATATGTGCCAAGTTATAATTTAATCTATTATTTGTGCAGATGCATTGTCCAAGCAAAGCCTCTTACAGAAGTTGAGGTTTTCCCTTTTAATACTTTATAAACATTTAAAATTTGTTTCTATCTTAGTATAATGTAAGCATTTGGAATAAGTATGGTGAAATAATATCAGTTTTTTTTCAAATGTATTATCTATTCCATCTAATATAAATATAAAGTCTCCTTTACAATTATGTATTTTAAGATAAATTTTAAAACAACTAAAAATAAAGAATAATTTTCACTTATTATTGAGATAAATATTTAGGTGAGAATGCTTTTATCAAAAAAATTTTCTAATATTATTATGAATCTAATTAGTTTGTCTGAAAATCAAAAAATGAAATTGCTACTCATAGGAAAATAACAGTAGTACAGAAACATATTGGTATAAACTAGTTAATAACAACAAATCATTCAACAAACTAGTTCTATAAATATCTATTGAGCTAAAATGTACAAGGTATTAATCTCTACTGGCTAAGATTAATAACAAAAATCCCATGGGGTTTATGATTCTCATAAAAGAGAGATAAGTACCAAAAAATTACAATTATATATGAATATATATATATATATAAACTTTGTTTAATGTGTAATTATTTTACTTAGTGATAAAGGCTATGAGGATTAAAATAAAGGAAAGGGGGAGAGTGACTGTCAAGATATTATAGGAATGAGTGGGAGATTTTAAATAAGGTGGTCAGGGAAGGCAGGGCATTTCAATAAGGACCTGAAGGAGGTTGTGGTAGGCTGAAAGCAAAGTAATCACGAGGCGGAGACTGGTATAATGTGACCACAAGCCAAGGAAAGCCAGGGGACACCAGAAACTGGAAGACGTGAGGAATGGATTCTCCCTCAGAGCCTCCAGAGGAAGTGCAGGCCTGTCAACATTTTGATTTCATCCCAGTTATACAGGTTTCAGACTTCTACCCTCCAGAACTGTAAGAAAATAAATTTGTGTTGTTAGCCACTAAATGTGTGGTAATTGGTCAGAGCAGCCATAGGGAACTCATACAAGGGTTAGTATGCAAGCAATGCAGATCTCTGGAGACAGAAAGTTTGTAGGAAATATTAAGAGCCACTTTGGGATATGTTAGGTTAGATAAATCTGCTAGATATTGAAGTGGGGATGTGGAGGAGAGAGTCAGAAGGAATTCAGGAGTGTCAGGAGAGAGTTCTGAGCTAACAGATGGATTTGAGGATTATTAGGTGGTAATTGTAGTGACTCCATGGGACCAGATGACTGAGATATTCAGAAAGAAAGGGTAAGTCATTGAGTTCTGGACCCCAAAGTTTGGGAGATAGAAATATAAAAAAGAGCCAGAAAAGAAGGTTTAAAAAAGAGTTGTCTGGATGGTAAGAGGAAAATCAGGTAAGAATGGTGCCCTGAAAGTCATAGAAAAAAGTGTTTTGAGGAACACTGCACTATCAACTGTATCAAAAGCTGAAGGACAGGTTAAGATGAGGAGTGTGGAATTCCTTTGCTTTTAGCCACAAACAGATCATTCATAGACTTTTAGAGAATAGTTTAATTAGACTGATGGGAGCAAATATTTGGACTGCATTCACTTGGAAGTGGAAGGAAGGAAATTGTACATCACAAATATAGTTGAAAAATCCAAATAATGTATTTTAAAATTACACAGATTTTCTCCTTTAGATATTGAGTTAAATCTATAAATGAAAGTGAGGCTAACAGTAACCAAATATGGTGATATCATGTACAAATAAATTTGGCTATGCAAATATATATCTACTAGAGGCCCAGTGCACAAATTCGTGCACCAGTGGGGTCTCTCGCCTGGTCTGTGGGATCGGGCTGAAACTGGGGACCACACCAGTGCACCATCAGGGACAGGGAGGGATGTGGGAGATTGGCCAGCTGGGGAGGGACTGCAGGAAGGCTCCAGGGCTTGTCCGGCCAGTCTCCCTCAGTCCTGATCTGCTGGACCCCAGCAGCAAGCTAACCTACCAGTCTGAGCGTCAGACCCCTGGTGGTCAGTGCACATCATAGCGAGCAGTTGAGTGGCCTTCACATATCATTAGCATATTACACTTTGATTGGTTGAACGAACAACCAGACAACCAGACACTTAGCATATTAGTCTTTTATTATATAGGACTAGAGGCCTGGTGCACAAAATTTTGTGCACTGGCAGTGGGGGGGGGGGGTGTCCATCAGCCCCACTTGTGCCCTCTCGCAGTCTGGGACCCCTTGGGAGATAATGACCTGCTGGCTTAGGCCTGCTCCAGGGTGGCAGAGGGCAGGCCCAATCCCTAGGTGCCTGCCCTGCAGCCCCTGGTCGGGCTCAGAGCAGGGCTGATTGGGGAGTTGGGGCGCCACCCCCTGTCATGCACAGAGCAGGGTGGATCAGGAGGTCGCGATGCCACCCCCAGGCCCGCTCAGGGTAGGGCCAATTGGGGGGTTGGGGCACTGCCCCCTGTCACGCACAGAGCAGGGCCCATCAGGGGGGTTGGGGCTCCGTACCCTGTCACACACTGAGCAGGGCCCATCAGGGGGTTTGGGAGCTCCCCTCTGTCATGCACAGAGCAGGGCCGATCAGGGGGTTGGGGAGCTCCCCCCTGTCATGCACAGAGCAGGGCCCATCAGGGGTGTTGGGGCTCCGTAACCTGTCACACACAGAGCAGGGCCGATCAGGGGGTTGGGAAGCTCCCCCCTGTCATGCACAGAGCAGGGCCCATCAGGGGGGTTGGGGCTCCGTAACCTGTCACACACAGAGAAGGGCCAATCAGGGGCTTTGGGAGATCCCCCTGTCATACACAGAGTAGGGCGGATCAGGGGGTTGGTGCACTTTCCCCTGTCATGAACAGAACAGGGCGGATAGGGAGGTTGTGGCCCCACCCCCTGTCACAGAGAGCCGCAGGGCAATCAGGGGGTTAGGGCGCTGCCCCTGTCATGCTGCTCCAGGGGCCAGGAGGCCTCATGGCTCCTCTGATCCCGGTGCTGGGAGGCCTTGCTGCTCCGCTGATCTCAGTGCTGGGAGGCTCCGCTGATCCCAGGCCAGGAGGCCTCGTGGCTCTGCTGATCCTGGTGCCAGGAGGCCTTGCGGCTCCGCTGATCCCAGTGCTGGGAGGCATATTACCCTTTTACTATATAGGATAGAGGCCTGGTGAACAGGTGGGGGCTGGCTGGTTTGCCCTGAAGAGTGATCCAGATCAGGGTTGGGGTCCCGCTTGTGTGCCTGGCCTGCCTGGATGAGGGGATGATGGCTGTTTGTAGCTGGTCACACCCTCTTCATGGTGGGGGTCCCCACTGAGGATCCTGGCCAGCCTGGGTGAGGGGCTAAGGGCCATTTTCAGGCTGGCGGGTGACTAAAGCTCCCAACCTCTCCTTTTTTTCTTTTCTTTTTTTTTATTCTGGGATTTATTTACCTTCTATGGCTGTCACTGGAGCTGAGAGCTAGCTTTAGCTCTGAGGCTTGGCTTCAGCTCTGAGAGTTCAGCTGCTGAAAGCAGGTATCTGGGTTTGTTTAGCTTCTATAATTGAAACACTGTTGCAACTCCAGCTATGAGGCCCGGATGGCTGAAAGCAGGTTTCTGGGGATTGTTTAGCTTCTATAATTGCAACATAGTTGCTTAGAGTGCAGCTCAGAGCTGGGCGGCGGCAGGCGGGGAACCTTGGCTTCCTCCATCACTGGAGCAAGCAAGCCTCCTGTTCACTTCAGCTGCCTGTCTGCCGGCCGCCATCTAGGTTGGCAGTTAATTTGCATATCACCCTGATTAGCCAATGGGAAGCGTGTCAGAGGTACTGTTAATTACCATGTTTGTCTATTATTAGATAGGACTAGACGCCCGGTGTACAAAAATTTGTGCACTCGGCGGGTAGGAGGGGTCCTTCAGCCCGGCCTGTGCATTCTCATAGTCTGGGACCCCTCAGGGGATGACCACCTGCTGGCTTAGGCCCGCTCCCTGGGGGATTGGGTCTAAGATGGCAATCAGACATCCCTCTGGTAGCCCGGCAGTGCTCGGGGGATGTCCACTTGCCAGCAAGGAGCAGGCCTAAACTGCAGTCGGACATCCTTAGTGCTGCTGAGGAGGCAGGAGAGGCTCCCACCACCACCGCTGTACTGGCAGCCGTCAGCCTGGCTTGTTGCTGAGCAGAGCTCCTCCCATGTGAGAGCACCCTGACCGCCAGAGGACAGCTCCTGCATTGAGCGTCTGCCCCCTGGTCAGTGTGTGTCATAGTGACCAATCATTCCCAGTCCTTCTGCTGTTAGGGTCAGTTTGCATTTTACACTTTTACTATATAGGATAGAGGCCTGGTACACAGGTGTGGGCAGGCTGGTTTGCCCTGAAGGATGTCCCGGATCAGGGTGGGGGTCCCACTTGGGTGCCTGGTCAGCTTGGATGAGGGGCTGATGGCTGTTTGCAGCTGGCCACACCCTCTTCATGGTGGGGGTCCCCAGTGGGGTGCTTGGACAGTCTGGGTGAGGCGCTGAGGGCCGTTTTCAGGCTGGCGGGTGACTAAAGCTCCCAACATCTCCTTTTTTTCTTTTTTTTTAATTTTGGGATTTATATACCTTCTATGGCTGTCACTGGAGCTGAGAGCCAGCTTTAGCTCAGAGGCTTGGCTCCAGCTTGAGGCCTCGGCTGCTGAAAGCAGGTATCAGGGTTTGTTTAGCTTCTATAATTGAAACACTGTTGCAACTCCAGCTCTGAGGCCCGGCTGGCTGAAAGCTGGTTTCTGGGGTTTGTTTAGGTTCTATAATTGTAACATTGTTTCTTAGAGTGCAGCTCAGAGGCCGGCAATGGCAGGCGGGGAATCTTGGCTTCCTTCGTCACTGGAGCAAGCAAGCCTCCTGTTCGCTTCAGCTGCCTGTCTGCCGGCTGCCATCTTGGTAGGCAGTTAATTTGCATATCTCGCTGATTAGCCAATGGGAAGGGTAGTGAAGTTACGGTTAATTACCATGTTTCTCTATTATTAGATAGGATGTCTTAAACCTAAACTGGGCATGATACAAATCTATTATATATTAGCCATAGTGTTTTCTTCATTTTAATGTAACTGCACTGTAAGGCAGTCAGTTGAGATAAGTGAAATAATTCTTAGTGAGGTCACTGTGTAGATCACTTAGCCTATTTCCATATGAATATGTGTGGATTTTACATATAAATGTTTATACTACTAGACATTGATGTTATCAGCTTATTTTGATGGTTTCCCCTCTCTCTTTTTGCTTAGCATTATAATAAATATTTAAGTTAAACTCAGAAAACTATAAACTTATTGACAGGAGAAATTATATTTATCTTACCATAACATCCCACTCTGTTTAACAGTGTCTGTGATGTGGTAAGTGCTCACTAAACATTTATTGCATGAAGAAAAACTTAACTCAGTGAAAAATGATTCATTTATCTTTGAGTTTTCCTTTTTATTACATCTCAGATCCTGAGATTTCCCATTTTTAAAGCAGACACAAATCTAATCACCTTATAAGACTACTGTGAGAATTTAAGAAGACATTAATAAGAAAGCCTCTTATCATTATAACAATATTCAAATATATTATTCTGCAAAGACCAGAATGACTAACACCTCCTCAGAGGCACCTTCATGACATAGTTAAAATTGTTACCACACCACCTGCTTTATTCAACCCTCTAAGGTTTCTTCAACAAAAATATTGAAATCTTCAATAGCCTGTTATGCCACTCACTGACCCACTGATCCCATTCATTTTGCCTTTGTGGGTTTATTTCATTTTAAAGTATTATATCACTGTGGTCTCAGAAAGGATTTTAGACAAATTCATGTACATAGAGTAGCATCCTGTATTTGAAGTCTCACAAACTTTGGGCTTCTAATATTATTGAGTTATGAATTGTGTATCTTCACCTTTGCCATTTTATGTTCTATGGATCCAGGTTTACTCTTGTGAAATGAAAAATCTCTGTTTTATCTAATTTGTTACTTCTATTTTCTCATTACACTTTTCACACGGAAATATTGTTATTGTATCATATGTGCTAACCTCTAAAATGATTTGAAAATTATTTTTACACATATCATGTCTTACAGAAGTTTTGGTCCTTAGTAAACATTTAATAAATATTTGCTAGGTAAAAAAAAAATACAGTGATTAATGGATTTGTCCTCAGAACATACGTTTAATATCTACTAAATATATTGCTATGGACATTTTGTAAATGATTCATCAGAAGCACAAGCTAATTGTTTACCAGAGTAAGTTAATAGTGGAATTCCATATTCAAGGACTCCAGTCCAGTCCTCATAGAATTGGATGGAACTCTGATGACCTCTGGAGATATAAAAATGACATCCCCTAAAGGCTGAATCACCCAGAGCCTCTGCTTTCCGTATGCCTGATAGAAAATGCCTCATTTGTACAGAAAACATAAGTCAAGTTCATATAGTACAGTGATTAGTGATTTTTAAGATACAGTAATGCTATTTCCGAATGGTGACACCTCTTCTGAAGCCACATTATTATCACTTTACTTATGACAAGGAGTTAGCAATGAAGAACAAGTTGCTGTGCACAATGTCTCATTCGTTGATAGCTGAGGATATTAATTCATGAGCTACAGGCAAGAACATTGATCTTTCTAGCCATCCAGAAATAAAATGTCATGTACAACAGCTACTCCTTCATTGCTATTCCAGTATAGTATTTTTCCCTCCCTTGAGATTTTTTTTCTTACATTAAGAATAAAAATGTACCCACTCTCTTCTGAGGAAAGATGGCAAATACATACAGCCACAAGTTTGCAGGTGCTCAGTTCCATTAGTGTCCTGTTTGATGAGCAGTGTGCCTCAGGTAATACAAATATATGATAGTTACCAGCTCCCTAGAAAGAGAAATACTTTCAGCTCCTCCTGCATGAAATTAATATCTCCTTATATGGACCCCAGAGAGATGAAGGCTGGGCCTGGAAGGATGCCCAGTCATGCATATGGTGAAAATATGGATGAAAGGGTAAAAAACACAAGACAAATCTTTTTGAGTAAAATTCCTAAATAGTAGACTAATGAATTAACAGGCAGACTGAATTTCTTGCCTAAATTATATTCATTTTCACAGACAGCCTAAACATCATAAAAAATAGTGTGATAAATGGAGACACACACACACACATACACACAAGGGAAATTGGGTTCCTACATTCCTGCATTTTATCACTTTGAGCAATTATATAGAAGGTGGCTCAGTTGGTTGGAACATTATTATGTACACAACAAGTTGTGAGTTTGACTCCCGGTCAGAGCACATACCTAAATTATAGGTTCAACCCTGGTCAGGACACATACAGCAGGCAACCAATCTCTCTCTCTCTCTCTCTCTCTCTTTCTCTCTCTCTCTCTCTCTCTCTCTCTCTCTCTCTCTCTCTCTCTCTCTCTCCCTTCCTCTCTCTAAAATAAAAAATTAAACAATAAAACAAACAAAAAAAGCATATCATCTGGTGAAGATTAAAAAGAAAGTTTATAGGTCCCAAAGCGGCAGGAATGGAGTCTGGAACCCTTCACGCCTTTTCCTGGAGGGAAAGGAAGCTTTTGCCTTTTCTTTTCAAACAACATGAAACTTTTATTTCCTTTGCAAAAAAAAAAAAAAAAAAGAGTTTATAGAAAACAAAACCCTGCCTATTTCAAAGGGTCTTGTGAGATTTAAATAAGGTAATGTATGAAAATCAGTGTCTGAAACAGCGATATATATATATATATATATATATATATATATATATATATGTCTATATATACACACACACACACACAATGATTATATTAGGAAATGAAATCATGAAATTGGAAAAGTCTGATTTAAATTCTGCTTTGTTATCTTTTAGAAATTTTTTACTATAAATACAACATGTTTTTTAACTTCTCTGTCTCAGTTCTCTCAACAGAAAAATGGAGTTAAAAGACTCAGTAACTTTTATTCCTATATTCTTCAAAGTAACCCTGTTACTCTTTATCATAAAGCATTGCACACAAACTATGTTATTACTCACTTATTCTTCTTTTCCACTTCTACATTAAATGCTCTTGTTTTCGGTTATTGTGTCTTTGTCAGCAACATACACCTAAAGCCAATTACATAGTAAGTGATCAGTATACAGGGATTAACAAAAGTAGGTTTGCAGTTGTTTATAAGGAAAATAATGTAATAATTATTAACTAACTAGAGGCCCATTGCAGGAAGATTCCTGCAAGAATAGGGCTTCCAGCAGCTGGAGCGAAGCAGAGAGGGGAGCGAAACCTGCTTAGGCGGGCTTCGCTCCTACTCTGAGCTGCTGCAGCTGGGTTTCCCCTCCCGCTCCCAGGCCCTGTGGCGGGTTTCCCCTCCTGCTCCCAGCCACTCCTGCTGCATTTCCCCTCCTGCTCCCAGCCACTCCTGCTGCATTTCCCCTCCCGCTCCCAGGCCCTGTGGCAGGTTTCCCCTCCTGCTCCCAGCCACTCCTGCTGCATTTCTCCTCCCGCTCCCAGGCCCTGTGGCAGGTTTCCCCTCCTGCTCCCAGCCACTCCTGCTGCATTTCTCCTCCCGCTCCCAGGCCCTGTGGCAGGTTTCCCCTCCTGCTCCCAGCCACTCCTGCTGCATTTCCCCTCCCGCTCCCAGGCCCTGTGGCAGGTTTCCCCTCCTGCTCCCAGCCACTCCTGCTGCATTTCCCCTCCTGCTCCCAGGCCCTGTGGCAGGTTTCCCCTCCCGCTCCCAGCCACTCCTGCTGCATTTCCCCTCCCGCTCCCAGGCCCTGTGGCAGGTTTCCCCTCCCGCTCCCAGGCCCTGTGGCAGGTTTCTCCTCCCGCTCCCAGGCGCTGCCCCTTCCACTCCAAGCCGCTGTCCCTCCGGCTCACAGCCGCTGCGGCTGGACTTGCCCTCCCACCTCCCGCTCCCACCACCGCAGCCTTGGCTCCGTTTCTGTCCTCGCGGCCTCTGCTTGGCTCCCTTCTGTACCGCTCGGCCTCCATGTCGTCCTCAGTCTTCCCGCGCAGCTGGCATATGCAAATTGACCGCCATCTCTTAGCTTCTATAATTGAAACATTGTATGTTTTGGAGCTGTTGCTTCAGGAGCTCAGAGCTGGGCGGCAGCAGGTGGGGAACCTTGGCTTCCTCCGTCACTGGAGCAAGCAAGCCTCATGTTCGCTTCAATTGCCTGGCTGCCGGCCTCCATCTTGGATGGCATTTAATTTGCATATCTTGCTGATTAGCCAATGGGAAGGGTAGTGAAGTTACAGCTAATTACCATGTTTCTCTATTATTAGATAGGATAATACAAGAGTAAATCCTGTGTTTCATGTACTCACAACTGTAAACCTACTTTTGCCACCCCTGTATATGCAATCAATCAATGCTGAATTAGTCGTATCTACCTCATAAAGTTATTGCCTGTCTAGGAAATTATGAAATGGCACTTATCTAGTAATCATAAATAATATTTTTGATTATTTTCCCTATTTCAGATTCAAATCAATTTTGAGGCACACAAGACAAAATTATTTCATATTCTTGTTAAGGCAGTTAGACAACACTTAATCAACAAACAACCAGGAAAATTCTATGCTATCCATAAAATTAAAATCATTTGATGTCATACAGAGTGACTGATAGTACTTCAGTATTAATAGTCAGGTAAGCCTTTTCTGAGAAGATGACATTTAAGCTATAATCTGAATGACAAGAAGAAGTCAGCAAGTCAACATAAATAAACCAACTATTAAGTTCCTAAGATAGGAAAGACTAAGTTTTTTGAAAAAGGAAATGAAGACCAATGTGACTGGGTAATTGGAAGCAGTGGCAAAACTGAATAGTGAATAAGACAATATTGACTAAGAAAGTAGGACCCAGAGTATGTAGGACTTTGAAAGAGAGGGAAAAGGTTGAATTTTATTGTAAGTAAAGGGTTGAATGAATGTGAGTTAAAAGAGATTTAGCATCATTCAGTCTCTGAGGCCTCGACAGGACAGCAGAGCTTTGGGAATACAAGTCCCATTGAGATTGGATAAGTTTAAAGTATAAAGTGGGGTAGAGGAGACAAGATACATAGTAACGTCTGTAAGACAATTTGATGGGAGGAGAAGTGAAATCTGAAATTAAGATAAATTAGAAAGAAAGGTCACTACAGTAGCAGCGAAAAAGCTGGGAGCTAAGATATTCATCTGAAACGTCACCAAGAATGATACATTAAGGGCTAGGACTATTATATAAATGAGGAAGGATGACCAGGAGGTAAAAACTTGACAGCAATTATTTGGAATGTTGATTATGTGCATCATAATGTTCAAATTACGTTATAACGATCATGCTCTCTGAGTTTGAGCCCATTTATTAAAAGGGGAGAGCAAGCATTAGGTTATATTTATGATTGCACTAAGAAACTAATTAGAAGTTGTCAGTAAATGTGTGATTACTAATAACATAAGTAATTATTTAATTGTTATTTAATGTTTATGCAAAGGTAACAGTTGTATTGAATAAAAAGGTTGCTCAAAACTCATAGATGCAGACAACAGTCTGGTGATTACCAGAGGAGAAGGTGGGTGTGGGGAGGATGAAGAGGGTAAAAGGGCCAAATACATGGTGAGGGGAGGAGCCTGGGCTTTAGGTAGTGAGCACACAATGGAGTACACAGATGTTGTGTTATAAAATTGTACACCTGAGATTGACATAGTTATTCATCATGTTACCCCAATAGATTTTTTAAAAAGAGAGCTATTCAGAGCACTCTTACCCTTTCCCTTTCCGTGGTTGGCAAACTGCGGTTCGCGCGCCACATGCGGCTCTTTGGCCCCTTGAGTGTGGCTCTTCCTAGGCCTTAGGAGTACCCTAATTAAGTTAATAACAATGTACCTACCTATATAGTTTAAGTTTAAAAAATTTGGCTCTCAAAAGAAATTTCAATCGTTGTACTGTTGATATTTGGCTCTGTTGACTGAGTTTGCCGACCACTGCAGCTGTTGAGAGAGCTTAATTGACAAGGATTAGCTAAACTAAAAACCCAAATTATCTGCATTAAACAAATTCCAAATGATCATTCCTGCAACTTCACACTAAGGTTCCTTAGTTTAGAAGACCATGTGCTCCTTGGTGGAGAGGTTTCCCTGGGACATTCGTAGAGAGGAGAATGCATGGTAACTACTAGGCTATAAAATATTAATTAGGGCTTTATTCAGTGCCACTTTATCCTACTTTAAAGGAGGATAGTCTATTTATGGGAACCAAACCTACCAAGTGGCAGGAATTTAACTTTTTGTATGTGAATTTTTTTCATTATGGAATTTCTCTTACGCTAAAGAAGACAGTTGAAGAGCATATGTCACATTTCATTAGGACATTAAATGGAAGCTTTCTTTATTGCCAATCAGGCATTAAGCACTAAGTCCCTATGTCCCAGAGGAGTATAAACATAATAGCTGCTCCCCACTGGAGGAGTAATACTGAGAGCACTGCATTTGGATTTAAACTTAAATTCAAGCACTAGTCCCTTTATTTGCTATATTACATTCAGCAATTTATCTAATCCACTAAATCTTAGGTTCCTTTTCCTTCCAACAGCAATAATTCTAGTAGTATGTTATCCTCCTACCCACAGGGAAGTTGAAGTGAAATAAATTATTATATGTAAAGAACTTAACACATGGACTGGCAGTTATTGTTTTGTTGATAACAACAAAACGTCATCACAAAGTATTGTGCAAGTCCTTCTAATTATTCTCCCTTACAAGACTGAAGAAGAAGTCTTACCATAATAGTTTATACACTGTAGTGTATGGTCTAGGAAATAGAATTTATCTCTGATATTCTGTGTTGAGAAAACGCCTAGAAAGCCTATTTTCATTTTTAAAAAGCCTTATGTCCTAGAAATAATATAGAAGTTGATCTATTTTATAAACATTCCAAGCCATAACCTTTTCTAATAGTGTTGTTGAAACTGAATAATTGAATTGAAACTGGGGTTTTTGCTTTACCTGTAGAAAGAGGGAAGAAATCATGGACCAATGCCCTGACTCTATTCTTCAGCCTTCAGGGCATAAACATACCAAGTTTTCAAGCTAGAAATAAGGTCATGTTTAAGCAAAACTGCAAAGGGTTGGGTGTTTTTTGTGAGGGTTGTATTTAATAAGTAATATATAGAAATGCAAAATAGACAATGTTTTGCTTATGCAGTTTTATGATTTTGTGCATTTTATGTACACTCAATTTTTTAAAAAAATCATTCATTTTTTAAAAATAAAAAATATTATACTTAAGGATACACTGCATAATAATATACAGTGTATAATAATACTTCCATACCCAATCTAGCCAACATAAATAGCCAGAGTAACTAAGGCACAAAGATTAACTTTCTATAGGTAGAAGATTACTCAATTACATTTGTATCTTATAGAGCACAAAAGGAGGGAGGGAGAGAGGAAGGGATGAAGGGAGAGAGACAGAGAGAAAAGAAAGGAGGAGGGGTAGGGGGAGGAGAAGGAGAAGAGGAAGAAGGAAGGAGGAAGGAGGGAAGAAAATATGGCCCAATGATGCATGTGATCCAGCTTCTTACTAGATAATCTGAACACCAAAGAAACTGATGTCTTTAGAATTTGATTCTGAAATGCTAGAAGTAGATATTGACTAGGAAAAAAAAGTAATTTAGTGTTTGATATAAAATTTTAGATTTCAGTGGAAAAAAAGAAACCAGCTTTAAAAAGTGATATGTTAATTGGATTTTCCCCAAAATGATGGCCCATGTAAAACTTTTAAAAACAACTAATTTTCTGTTGATCACTAGAAAGGAGACTATGTTAAAAACTATCTACACTAATAAAAGACAAGGATGTTAATTGACAGTACCTTCACTACGCCCAAGCCATGCCCACCAGCCAATCAGAGTGACTATATGCAAATTAACCTAACCAAGATGGCAGCCGGCAGCCACAGAGCTGGAGCAAGCAGGAGGCTTGGTTGCCCTGGCAATGGAGGAAGCCAAGCTTGCTGCCTGCCCTGGCTGGCTGTGGCCTCTGTAAAAGGCAACAAACTTTCAATTATAGAAACTAAATAAATCCCAGATACCTGCCTCCAGCCAGCCTTCACTGGGAGCTTGAGTGGCTGGGGGGCCATGGCCAGCCTGAAAACAGCCCTCAGCCCTTTACCCAGGCTGGCCAGGCACCCCAGCAGGGACCCTTACCCTGAAGGGTCTGTGGCAAGCCGGCAAACAACCATCAGCCCCTCACCCAGGCTGGCCAGGCATCCCAGCAGGGACCACCACCCTGAAGGGGCTGTGGCTAGCCTGCAAACAGCCATCAGTCCCTCACCCAGGCTGGCCAGGCATCCCAGCAGGGACCACCACCCTGAAGGGGCTGTGGCTAGCCTGCAAACTGCCATCAGCCCCTCACCCGGGCTGGCAAGGGACCCAGGGGTGACCCCACCCTGAAGGGGCTATAGCCATCCTGCAAATAGCCATCAGCCCCTCACCTAGGCTGGCTAAGCACCCCAGTGGGGACCCCCATCCTGAAGGGGCTGTGGCCAGACTGCACACAGCTATCAGCCCCTCACCCAGGTTGCCCACACCCTCATAGGGTAAGGGTCCACCTGGGGACTTGGCTTAGCCTTCAAACAGCCATCAGTCCCTCACCCAGGCTGGCCAGGCACCCCAGTGGGGACCCAACCCTGAAGGGGGTGTGACCAGCCTGAAAACAGCCATCAGCCCCTTACCCAGGTTGGCCAGGCACCCCTGCGGGACTCCCACCCTGATCCGGGCCACCCTTCAGGGCAAACCAACTAGCCCCCACCCATCGACCAGGCCTCTATCCTATATAATTAAAGGGTAATATGCAAATTGACCCTAACAGCAGAGCGACTGGGAATCACTGTTCACTATGACACACACTGACCACCAGGGGGCAGATAATCAATGCAGGAGCTGCCCTCTGGTGGTCAGTATGCTCCCACAGGGGGAGCTCTGCTCAGCCACAAGCCAGGCTGACAGCTGCCAGTACAGCAGTGACAGTGGGAGCTTCTCCCGCCTCCTCAGCAGTGCTAAGGATGTCCGACTGCAGCTAGGCTTGCTCCCTGCTGGCAAATGGCCATCCCCCGAGGGTTCCCGGGCTGCCAGAGAGATGTCTGACTGCCAGCTTAGGCCCGATCCCCCAGGGATCGGGCCTAAGCCAGCAGGTGGTCATCCCCCGAGGGTTCTCAGACTGTGAGAGGGCACATGCCGGGCTGAGGGACCCTCCCGAGTGCACAAATTTTTGTGCCCTGGGCCTCTAGTTTTAAATAATAAGCATTATTAGATGTGTTTTATATTTTCAAAACATGGTTATTATAATATATAACAGTTTCATCTAGACATTATTGTATTTCTTCTTACATATGATAAAAGCCAATTAAAGTCAATTTATTCAGGCCTGTATCCATCCTGGTCAGCAAGACATGCCTAAGGCCAAAATGAGTACATTGTCCCAGAAGAGAAAGATGGCATGAGGCAGAAAAGAGGTTAACCAGTCTTTTATGCACAGAATTAAAAATCATTGGAGTCAAATGTTGTTTGTGCCCATTAACTAAACTGGGGAAAGGGACGCTTAACTTGGGTATTATAAATCCATTAGTAAGCAACCTCTGCTTTCTGTCATGGGATTGAGGTGGAGGGAGCAGATCAGGAGTATGGACAGCCTTCTCATCATGATTTGTCTGCCAGAGTGCATCTCTAATTGGCATGCGTATTCCAGTTTCTATGACAATAATATTTCTCATTGAGTGTTAATAGATTTAGCATTCTGTGTGTGTGTATGTGTGTGTGTGTGTGTCTCTGTGTGTGTGTGTGATGTAAAAAATGTTCATCTTTGAGTTCTCTTGGAAGAGTTTGCTAAATATCTCTTGGCAAGGCCTCATCCATTTGCATTGTGAAGACTTCTTTTCTTGTTGAAAAATGTTTCCATAAAATGTAAGAATCTATGTTAAGCTAACAACAACACTCTAGCCCAGTGGTCGGCAAACTCGTTAGTCAACAGAGCCAAATATCAACAGTACAGTGAATGAAATTTCTTTTGAGAGACACATTTTTAAAACTTAAACTATATAGATAGGTACATTGTTATTAACTTAATTAGGGTACTCCTAAGGCCTAGGAAGAGCCACACTCAAGGGGCCAAAGAGCCGCATGTGGCTCATGAGCCGCAGTTTGCCAACCACGGCTTTAGTCCATTTTAATTGAATAGGTGACTGAAAACCTTTTTTAAACTTTAAAGCAAATTTTTATAAAGAATATTATGAGACTGTGATGTTTCTTATTATCACAAGTTGGGGCAGTGCTATAGTTTTGTGATACTTTATCTGGGGTCCACTACAAATAGATTAATTGCTTCCAAATAACAGAATTATTACATAGATGGTAGGTCCTAATTTCTAATATAATTAAATTACTAATAATACATGGGTTCTAGAATCATAATATACACTAAGCCAAAGGATATTCAGTATTTTGTATTTCCATATTTGGTGTGTAACAACCTTCAAGACTCTACAGCAGTGATGGAGAACCTATGACACGCGTGTCAGAGATGACACGTGAACTCCTTTTTTTGGTTGATTTTTCTTTGTTAAATGGCATTTAAATATATAAAATAAATATCAAAAATATAAGTCTTTGTTTTACTATGGTTTCAAATATCAAAATATTTCTTTATGTGACACGGCACCAGAGTTAAATTAGGGTTTTTCAAAATGCTGACATGCCGAGCTCAAAAGGCTCGCCATCACTGCTCTACAGCTATATTAAATTTGTTGTAGATCAATCTTTGATTCATTCATTCAGCTTCTTAGGCCTCCTGTACACAGCATTATTGGTGTTTAGTTGACTTAACCAGAGTTGGGCTGTGGGTGAGATGAGTAAAGCACTTGCTGTGGACTCACTTGTCAAGGAGCCACCAAAAAAAATCCCACAAATCTCAAATAGTCTAGATGAATAATATTCTGATGAGATTTTTTAAAATATATTTTTATTAATTTCAGAGGGGAAGGGAGAGGGAGAGATAGAAACATCAATGATAAGAGAGAATCATTGATTGGCTGCCTCCTGCACAACCCCACTGGAGATCAAGCCCACAACCCAGGCATGTGCTCTTGACTGGAATTGAACCTGGGACCCTTCAGTCTGAAGGCTAACACTCTAGCCACTGAGCCAAACCAGCTAGGATCTGATGAAATTAAAAAAAAAAAAAAAACTAATGTAAATATTCATGATGAACAAAATATCAAATAAATACATTATCAGTATTACTGATTTTTCCTTTTGCCTCAGGCCCCAGTATGGCTCAACAGAGCATAACTCAGAATTACTTATTGCATTATTTCAAACTCTGACTAACTTAAATTTCATTAGAAGAATATATTAGGTGCTTCACAGAATTGTTAGGAATTTAAAAAATTAGGCTCAGCAAATGTGTATAAAGCAAAAATTTTAGACAGCAAGAAAAGTAGCACTGTATCAGTTTGGTCATGTGATTTTTGTCATTCCTATTGGATGCTTCATTACTAAACTTCACAATAAATAATGTTTTAAGCCTTTCTGCATCTTTGTATCACTCCTCTGGATTTGAGTTCTTGGATGGAAACAGAAAATCTGCTGAGCCCAGGACTGATGCAGGTGTCTTGGTTTTTAGAAATTAGATAGAGCCCAATCTCTTTCCTGTCTGGACTCACACAGTGGGGGATTCCATTGAAATAAGAAATGTATTCAGTTGCGGGTTAGTAATAAAATGGCCAATGTCTATTACATTCATTATTATCTGGAGCCCTGGAATGTATCAAAGTGAAAGCCCATTACTGCCAGTTGTTCAAGTGGAAGGATAAAAATACAGACAGACACATAGAGAAGTGGTATAGAAGAGCACAAATAGCTTTTGAACTGGTCATGTAGTTGTCTAACTCTGTAATCCTATATAATAAAGAGGTAATATGCAAATTGACCATCACTCCAACACACAAGATGGTTGCCCCCATGTGGACACAAGATGGCCAGCAGGGGAGGGCAGTTAGGGGGGACTGGGCTGGCAGAGGAGGGCAGTTGCAGGGGGACCAGGTCTGCAGGGAAGGGCAGTTGGGGGGGATCTAGGGGACCAGGCCTACAGGGGAGGGCAGTTATGGGCAATTGGGCCAGCAGGAAAGGGCAGTTGGGAGGGACCAGCCCTACAAGGGAGGGCAGTTGGGGGCGATCAGGCCTGCAGGGGAGGGCAGTTAGGGGTGACTGGGCCAGCAGAGGAGGGCAGTTGTGGGGGACCAGGCCTGCAGGGGAGGGCAGTCAGGAGTGACCAGGCCAGCAGGGGAAGGCAGTTAGGAGTGACCAGGCTGGTAAGGGAGGGAAGTTAGGGGTGATCAGGCTGACAGGCAGAAGTGGTTAAGGGCAATCACGCAGGCAGGCAGATGAGGAGTTGGGAGCCAGCAGTCCTGGATTGTGAGAGGAATGTCTGACTGCCTGTTTAGGCCCGATTCCACTGGGATCGGGCCTAAACGGGCAGTCGGACATCCCTCTCAAGATCCCAGATTGAAGAGGGTGCAGGCTGGGCTGAGGGACACCCCTCCCCCATGCACAAATTTTGTGCACCAGGTCTCTAGTCCTATATAATAGAGGAATATGCTAATTAGCCATTACGTCCTGAGGTATAATGACCAAGTGCATCATGACCAGATCAGGGGTCAGCAGGAGGGTGGGCCAGTGAGGTACAAGTGGGCTGTGAAGAGCTACAGGAGGGGGCAGCACAGCAAGCTATGAGTGGGGGCAGGGGGAGCTACAGGAGATTGGCAGTGACCTACTGGCTACAAGCCAGCAGCAGAGAGCTACAGGATAGGGCAGGGCAGCAAGCAAGTGTGAGGCAGAGAGCTACAGGAGAGGGCAGGGCAATAAACTGGGGAGGAGGGGGGCTGCAGGGGGAGCTACAGGAGGGCGGCAGTGACCTACTGGCACAGAGATTCGTGTGCAGGGCTTCTAGTAATGTTTTAACAGGAAAAAGCGTTTAAACTAATAGGAAAAAAAATATTCTTGAATGAGTAATAGGTCATTTAATTGGTATTAGAAATTAGAATCATTCATGTGGTACTCAAAGAAACTTTTTGCTTCCTAGTGTAAAACAAAATAAATTCAAGGGACTTTAGATAAAAATTTAATAGAAAACACTAACTTTTATCTAATTATTAGAGATATACTAAATAGGTCATTAGGAAATGTGAACCTGTATAAGGAAAATTATTAAAAAGCAACCTTATGATAGAGCATGCTGTTGCTGGTAAATATTCTTCCCAAAAGTAAATATGTAAGACAAAATTGCCCTCAATAATCAATTCAAGGCCCAGGATATTGAAGAAAGGAAATAAACACATTTGAACCATTTACTCATGAAAAACTGTTAGAACTTTGGGACTCTGTGGGGGGTGGGGGGAGAGCTGAGTCTGCAGCCTTCTTGCCTAGGCTCCCGCAATCCACCCAAGTGCAGTAGCTTCAAGGTTTTGTTGTAAAAACCAGCAGTGTAGCTGCCAGAGGGGAAGACTTGATTTGGTGTAGAAAGCAAAAACCCATGACTGGCAGCATTTCCAATAAAAGTAGGACAATGCCACCAGAAATGATGGAAAATATCTGAAGCTCTAGTAGCCTAAAATTGTTGTCCATGTTTGGGCAAAGATTGAAATCAGCCAAGTGAAAAAATCCTGAGAGTGAGAGAGCCCCCAAACTGTCTCTTTAACTAGGAAATTGCCTCATGCACGGGGAACCCTGAGGAGGCCCAGTGGAAAGGAAAACTCAAGGCATCCTTGACACCTGGCTGAACGTGGACCGGCTTCCAGCCCACAGGCAGATGTAGCCGCAGAGGGTGTGAACTTGACAAGCTCACAGTGTTCATGTGCAATCTCTGCCAAAATCATTGGCTGAATATTGAGCTACGCAGGCACAGGATACACGTTAGTATACTAAACCTAATAAATTAAAATAAGAAATATAAACCTGAGCACAGACATCAGTGACTACTATAAAGGAAACATATTCCAGAGGTTAACCCCAGGCAAATTAAAAAGAAATCACAATCCAAATTTTCCAGAATATAACCAATCCAATTCAAAATATACAAATCTCAACAGAAATGAACACAAACAAACAAACAAACAAAAAACTCCTGGAAACTGTAAGAGAGCAAGACAACAATAGCAGTCAGTATAAACTGATCCTGAGTTCAGATGTTGGATGTAGCAAATAAGGACTTCAAAGAAGCTACTATCAATATATTAAAAGAATTATAGCAACTGTTTAAAAAGAAAATATGATGACACAATAAATGGAGAATCTTGGTAATCAAATAAAACTGAAAAAAATGATTCTAAAATTTAAAAATACAACAATCAAAAAATTCACTAGATAGGTTCAAAAGCAAACTTGAGAGGGAATAAGAAAGAATCAGTGAACTGGAAATATAAATTATCATATTTGAAGAACAGAGAGAAAAAAAAGATTAAATAAAAAATAACAGACCTGTGGGAAAATATCAAGCCTGGCAGTATTTTAATAATGGGTGCCTGTGCACTTAAAATGAATATATTTTATGGTATATAAGTTTCACCTCAACAAATTTTATTTTTTAAGTTTCCAAGAATTTATGTTGTCCTTTCCATTAATAATAATTATATTATTAATTCAACTTTCTATATTTAATGTCTATTTTATGTTAAAGAAATATGTAGAGTCAGTAGTGAAAAGATAGACATAACCTTTATGAAATTTGGATGTGAAGTAAATATTAATCAGAATGCCATGGGCAGGAAGATTTTTTTTTATTGAAAGGATGAATAAAATATTTGTAATAAACTACCATCTAAACTTGAATTTTATATTTTAGGAATTTTCTTTATATTGGCACATATTGACATAGAACTACACAAATCTGGTTTTGCATAATACTGCCCCCCCGAAAAACTGATGCTTTATTTTTCTAAATAAATTATGATTTTCCAGGCTAAAAACAAAAGTGAACTCCATAACCACTGCCAATTTTCTAGTCTCAGCCACCAGCATCACCATCCAGGTTTGTAGCAACACCTTTCAAACTATTTCTTTATCTTCTTTTGTCTCCTTCTTCTACAAGGCCTTGCCTAGCATTCCAGCCAATATCACTTCATTCTCACCCCCGTTCAAGCTCTGTTTACTGAGGTCTTTTTTTATTTCTTCTTTTTTTTTTTTTCTAATTTGATTCATTAGTTGACATTGGTTAGGATCATATAGGTTTCAAGTGTACATTGGTATGATACATCATCTACATTCCTACCATCCAAATTCAAATCATCTTTGTCACCATCTATTTGGCCCCTTTGGTCCACATGGCATACTACTCATCCATAAGATAAGATGGAATCCTGCCATTTGTGACAACATGGATGGACCTTGTGGTCTTCTCTCAATCCTTGGCAATATGCCTCAGGGGCCTTTGTAACATCTTTTCTCTGCTGAGTGTTCTACACCCTACTGTAACCTCCCCTTAGTTAATGCCCACTTCATACCTCAGATTTCACCACAAATATCAAAATTTGTAAATTAGTGAGAAATATTTTTGCTTCATGAGATCTGATAGTTGGTTAAAAGTCACTTTGAAAAGACTATAGATGTGTCATAATAGTGCTTACTTTTATTGGTTTAGCATTTCAATTATACCTTTGATTCTCTTTCAATTATACCTTTAGTTTGCCCGTCAGTATAACAAAATGCTTTTTGCAACTCTGTCCCACATCCTTTTGCAATTCCAAACTAGAGGGAAAAGAAGGTGAAGGGCTGAGCAGAAAACTTTATTTTTCCTTTGTTGCAGAGATAAGAATATTTATCATAAAACTCCCAGCAAGCAGCTTCTTTTACCTCATTCAACAAAATTCAACAAATGCCTATCTCCAAAACATGGGAGAAAACAAAGTGAATTTATGGCAAAAAGAAATATACATCATCATCTAACTGGGTGTTTTGCCACCCAGAACAAATTCAAGTTCTCTCATTAGAGATGGGAGGAAGAGCTCTGAGCCGGCAGCTAACTGTGTCTGCCATCAGTTATCAGCATACATCTATTTTTATAGTAATTTAACTAGAGGCATGGTGCACAAAAATTTGTGCACTGTGGGGGTGTCCCTCAGCCCGGCCTGTGCTCTCTCACAGTCTGGGACCCCTCGGGGGATGACCACCTGCTGGCTTAGGCCTGCTCCCCGGGGGATTGGGCCTAAGATGGCAATCAGACATCCCTCTGGTAGCCCGGCAGCCCTTGGGGGATGTCCACTTGCCAGTGGGGAGCAGACCTAAGCTGCAGTTGGACATCCTTAGTGCTGCTGAGGAGGCAGGAGAGGCTCCCACCACCACCGCTGTACTAGCAGCCATCAACCTGGGTTGTGGCTGAGCAGAGCTCCCCCATGTGGGAGCGCACTGACCACCAGGGGGCAGCTCCTGCATTGAGCGTCTGCCCCCTGGGGGTCAGTGTGTGTCATAATGACCAGTCATTCCAGTCTTTCTGCTGTTAGGGTCAGTTTACATATTACCCTTTTACTATATAGGATAGAGGCCTGGTGCACGGGTGGGGGGCAGCTGGTTTGCCTTGAAGGGTGTCCCAGATCAGGGTGGGGGTCCCGCTGGGGTGCCTGGCCAACCTGGATGAGGGGCTGATGGCTGTTTTCAGGCTGGCCACACCCCCTTTAAGGTAGGGTCCCCACTGGGGTGCCTGGCCAGTCTGGGTGAGGGACTGAGGGCCGTTTTCAGGCTGGCCAGTGACTGAAGCTCCCAGCCTCTCCATTTTTTCTTTTTTTCTTTTATTCTGGGATTTATTTACCTTCTATAATCGAAACTTTGTTTCCGTCACTGGAGCTGAGAGCCAGGCTCCTGCTCGCTCCAGCTCTGTGGTCACGGCCTGCTGAAAGCAGGTAGCCTGGGGCCTTGACTTATGAGTTTAATTCGTTCCGTGATGGAGGTCGTAACTCAGATTACTCGTATGTTAAATCAAAAAGTGAATGAGTGAGACACGTGATGCTGGGCTGATGTGGCGTTCACTGTGATGTTTGCTGTGCCAAGTAGCAGTGGGGTATCTGAAGCTAGCTTGTAACCCGAATTTTAGCTCACAACTCAAAGCAAAAAATCAGCCGAGAGATGGCTCATATCTCGAAAAACTCGTTAGTCGGGACACTCGTAAGTCAAGTCTCCACTGTATCTGGGGTTTATTTAGCTTCAATAATTGAAACTTTGTTGCTTTAGGAGCTCAGAGTTGGGCCGTGGCAGGCGGGGAACCTTGGCTTCCTCCATCACTGGAGCAAGCAAGCCTCCTGCTTGTTTCAGCTGCGTGGCTGCCGGCCGCCATCTTGGTTGGGTTAATTTGCATATCTCGCTGATTAGCCAATGGGAGGTGTAGCGAAATTATGGTCAATTACCATGTTTGTCTATTATTAGATAGGATTTCTGTGTGTCTTTCCCATAAGACTCTAAGTTCCACAAGGTCAGGACTTGAGATGGCTTGCCCACCATTACTTCCCAGTATATAACAACATAAAAAATGAAACACAAATGTTCTCCTAAATTATGGTTGTTGTGAAAATACAAATATAGCACAAATATTAATGGATATGAAAACAATATGCTTAAACCAATTATGTTTTTACTGAGAGTATGCTCCCAGGGGTAGTTGGCGATGTCAGGGAACATTTTTGATGATCACCATGGAAACAGAGAGATGCTGCTGGCATCCAGTGGGCAGAGGACGGGAATTCTGTTAAACATGCTACAATTCATAGGCAGCCCCCATGGAAATAACTGCTCCATTCAAATTGACTTATCAAATTGACTCTATCAATAGACTTTCCAGGATGAAAAGTCCTGGCTTAAACTTATTTCACTTAATTCATAATATTTTGGAAAAATTGAAATTCAGTTTCCATCACCACTTTTCTTATTTCCCCTTCATACCATCCCCCTACTTATTTCTTTTTGATAAAAAGAAAAAAATAAAACATATGTTGACTGTAAAGGGATACAGAGTAGATGCTACATTGCTGCCTCTGATTGAGGTTAGGGAGTTCAGCAAAGGCAAATATTTGTATCAGGCAGGTATTTGTGTAACAGGCATTTCATGACTTGGTAAAGGCTTCCTAATATATTGTTGCCTACATTTGGGAATTTCTGTTCAAGAAAAAGTGAGTCTCTTTTCTATCCACAGAGAGCCCTCCTCAGCCCTATTTTCTATTCAAGAAGTCAAGCATCACAGAAAGAACAAAACTAGTAATAGTACTTTTGTGTTATGAGAGCCATTAATTTATAAACTATGGATAATATTTATTCATAATCATATTAAGTAGTAAGAATAAATATTATTTCATTTCCAGCTAATAAATATCACAGAATTTTAGGACAGAAGGCCCCATATGACTAAATCCCTTGCCAGAAATATCTATGGAATACTCTAAAATAGATTTTAGTCATCCTTATGATTCTACTGATTTCATTCATTTTCTATAGCTGCTGTACCAAGCAACCACGATTGGGTGGCTTAAAACTGCAGAAATGTATTGTTACATCATTCTGAAAGCCAAGAGTCTAAAATCAAAGCATCCATGCACCTGCACTTCCTCTGGGCTGTAGGGGAGAATCCTCTGCCTTACCACCTCCTGCTGGCTATCGGCTTATCTTTCCCGGCTGTGGCTACCTGACCCCAATCTCTGCCTCTGTTTTCATACCACCTTTGTCCCCTGTGTGTTCTCTATATGTCTTTTATAAGGATACTTATTGTTGAGTTTAGGACACACACTGATAATCCTGGGTGATTTTATCGCAAGATCCTTAACTTAATTACATCTTCAAATAGCCTTCTTCCAAATAAGATAACCTCATAGATCCTAGTGATTTGATGTACCATATATGTCTTTGGGAGAGTCATTTTTCACCTTACCACACTAATCATTTGAAATTTTTCTTTCATTTTGGATAGTCGGTTTTAAAAGATTCCATACTTGAGTCATTTGATCCATAGCAAAGCTAGTTTTGATTTATCATATGGCTCATGCTTACAGGTCTATATCTTGATTAACTGTTAGTTTCATAAGCCTCTTCTATTAGTTGCATTGCTATAGCGTTATTTTCCCCTTCTGTATTTAACTGGCAAATATTTTGCTTATTTATTATTAATATCATCTGGATTATTCTTTCACATTCACAATATTACAGACTATGAAGATCTAATCCACAGCATTCTTCTCCCATGTTGAAACCTGCTGTTTTGGAAACATACGTCAGGGTTTATGAGCTATCTTACAATGTCCTCTGATTCTCTAATCTCTCTTATTGTTAAAAACGAAGATATTTCTGGCAAATACTGCCAGATATGTTTTCTCTGTGACTCTGACCGCATGCAAAAGATTGAAGTGATTAATATCACAGTTAAATATCTTACTTGCTCAGAGGTATTTCAAAAGAAAGAAAAAAAAATACATATTTCACATAGGAAAACTGTGGTATAACTAGTTATGTTTTTCTGGAAATTTCATTTTTAACAAAGCCATCATAAAATGGAAGTAAACCTGGGCTGTCTAAGAGGATATCTCATGGCTCTGAAATCATTTTTACAGCGGCAAGGCAATCAGGTGGAATGGAGTGGGCACTCCATCACCAGGGAGAGAATAGTTGAGTCGCTGGATTGTGACTCTATGATGAAGGGATTTGTTAGTGGGGCTTTTTCATAGGTGGTCTGCCTCTGTGTAGAGAGGACCTGTGTCTTACGAACGTATAAGAACAGAAACAACATGAGGAACATAGAGGTCAATGGGGGCCTAATGTAAGAGCAATGGCTTTGTCAATTAGGGTGGCAGCTGTGGCTAGAACGTGCAGGCATGGGAGCATGCGTGAGGCCACAGTGTCTAATTGACATGAGAAATATGCTATAGGACATATCCTAGAGGAAAGGTTGTCCTAGACTACCTGCAGCAATTCCATTATTTTCATAGCAACAAAGGTGAACATATTTGTCAAAATTGGGTGAGCTGAGAGCCAGGGGTGTGGGCAGTGCTAATTTTAAGGTTTTAAAGGAGGTCATTGCCAATTCTGAGGGCCAGGAAATAAGATCTTGTTACAGAGAACTGGAATAAATCAAGCAATGCTGAGAGTTTGGAGTTACACTTTATTCACCGCAGTGGGCTTAGAGAAAATGAATTCAAATTCTAAGCAGAGCTACAAGCAGGACTTCCCTTTTTATGAAAGAGCCAGCCCTATGTGTACTTAGTGGGTATCTCGCTGGTAGCCTTGAAAACTACACAGTTCTATCCAATTAAAAAATGCACCTGGCATGGCATTGAGAGTATGGGTGTATCTAGTCTCTGGCCTGCAAGGTCAGACAGCTAAGTTTATCTTCCTCATTATTCAAGCAGGCTAAAGCAGGCTAGAAAGCAAAGTTATTTTTTAGAATAAGAGGCCGTCTAAAGAATAGCAGAGAATTCCAAACAGTAGTTTTACAAAATAGGGGTTAGCCTTATCAATCTAAGGTAGCATCTGGGATGAGGGCATATAGAGCTTTAGCCAAGGCTGTGAAATTAGGAATCCCTTGGTAACAATAGCAGCCTCACCTAGAAACTGGTGTAGCTGTTTTTTGTTTTCAGCAGACAAATGGACAAAATTGACTCAAGGCATTTTGGTGTGAGTGTTGAGCCCTGAGATACATCTCATGCTCTCGAAAGAAACTGTTGTCTGCACCATTGATGTTTATACTGGGAGGATTTAAGACCTTGTTTAGCCAGCACCTTTAGGAAATTACAGAAGCTATAAGAACATCCTGCTTAGTTTGGTTATAAAGTAAGAAATCATCAGCACGCTCAAAAAGAGTTGAGCCATGGATAAATACTACAGAGTCTAAGCCAGCTTTAAGGATTTGGGAAAATATTAGGAGAGGAGGGGAGAGACTCACACTACCCCTGAGCTATGCAAGTCCATGTCAATTGTCTTCCTCTAAACAGAAATGCGAAGAGAAAAGGTGAGTCGGTGCAATGGAATTAGAAAGCTGAACAAGAGCCAATTACTGTAAATCAGGCCATGTCAGCAGTAATTGAGATGAAAATGGTAGCTGGATTAAGGACTAGAGTCTGATGAGGAATTACGAAAGCACTTATGGCTCTTAGATCTTGTAAAAATCAATAGATTTGATTCCCAACTGTATCAAATTTCCCTTCTTTCGTCCCTGGCAAGATTCAGGTATTGCAGGGTGAGGAAGTAAAGATAAGAACACTCGGGTCTATTACAGGTCTGATTCCTTGTTCTGCTTCTGAAGAGAAGGAGTGTTGCGCTAGTTAGTGAGGAGACAGGTTTATTCCTGCATGGGCTCTGCACGCAGTAGCAATCCAGCCTGAATGGCAGGTGAAGCCCGGAGACTAATTAGGACATCTTTTGAGGTTGCATCCTCTTCAGAGGATTTTAAATTGAGATAGGTTCCCCTTAGGGAAAGCAGTTTGAGGTTTGGTCTGAGGGCAGGGGAATAAAAATACCTTTCTCATTACGTTGTTTGGTGGCATTAAACTTACATAACAAGTGTATACCTAAAAGGTTTGATGAGGAGGAGTCAGAAACTAGAAAGGTATGTAAGGGTGGCCTGAAATATGGTGAATACAAAGGTTACCCAGAGACACCAATGACTTGAACAGAATTAGAGGTGACAAGCAGAGATAAATCCTCTCAGCCAATGGAAAGGAAAGTTGCACTGATGTCATTTAAGAAGTACAGATCCTAAAACTATATTTTAAGCTTAATGGTGGGCCCTGAGGTGCATTTGTGGATTGACTGACCTCAAATGAAGGGAAATTGTTCCACAGAAAGGGAAAATAGAACCTCTGAGGGTGCTGGGATCTGGAAAAATTACATTTAAGCTTTGTCGTAAATGTAGAACAATTGTTTTTGAATGTCCTGGCCTTTTATAATATCTGCAACTATCTTGAGACGGGTAGGTGAGGCTCTGTAGTTGGCAAAAGAAATGGGTGGATGTTGAGTTACCCTTAGAGTCATATTTCTCTTTTTTAAAAGCTCAATTTGCAAGGTAAGTTCTGCTAATTTAAATTCCTTTTATCTCCTGCTTTCCTGCAGGCTATTTTCAAAGAATTAGAAAGCAGCTTCAATAATAATACTGAGAAGAAGAAGAAGAAAAAAAACACTGGGAGATTTTCCTTCATAGCCAATCACTCCAGTTTGAATTTGTCTTTTTATATCTGGGAGAAGATTTCTTAATAAGTGGGGAATTAAAAGATTTCTATATTCTGGGGTTTCAGAGTTTAATGCAGTGTGCTTTCAGAGAGTCTGTATAAAAGTGTTCCACAAATACCATGGGAGGTTCCCCTTCTTTCTAAGTGTATCCTTTAACCTTAGACTCATTCCCTTTGAAGGAAAGACATCTACCATTTCTTCTTGAATATTGGCTTCCAGCTGATCCATTTTCTGATCATTTTGAGAGGGCATGAGAGAAGTTGACCATCTGTTTCCTCTATCAAGGAAAAAAAGCAAGTTTCTGGGGGTGGGGGATGGGTCTGCCTTGTCTTATAACAATATTATAATCATAGGTGGGAAGAACACCCCTTAGTAGCCAGTGGAGGTCTCTATGAGTGGGGCTGCAAATGGCCACTAATTTTTATAACTTTCTCTAAATTTTGTAGGATCTTTCAAAAGTGAGAGTAAAGGGATGTGTAATTTAAAAGATCAGTTGCTATCCAAAGGATGTGAAGTCTTTGTGGTGGGGTCCAGTATACATCTACAGAGGACATTCCATGGAAGGGCCTAGAGCTGATGGGGTTTGGTTATAGATACCCAGAAAGAAGGAAGGATTATAAGGAACAGCAAAATGATCCCTGTCATATGGCCCCAAGGTGTCAACTAAAGTTATCTTCTGGCCATCATCAGTTACATAAGTAACCTGTGTAGCCAGGCCTGGAGTGCTTTCTGTAAGGGAAAGAGAAGAAAGCGGTCAGTTAGGTGTCTAAGGAATTTTCTGGGGAAGTCAAAAGAATTTCAGGGATTAAAATAATCTGTTGAGGATGTAGGGTTAGATTTGGGGAGGGGAATGTGAGCCAGGGGTACAGAGAACAAAAAGATTATCTGGAGGACCAGGGACAGGGAGTTGGTGGTAAATGGGAGTGTACTGGGGGCATTTACTATGGGTGTAAATTTTAACTTTTGTTCTAATTCTGATTTCTATTCTTTAATCTAATTAAAAGACTCCATATGCCCTTTTCTGTTCCTCTTTCAATTTGCTCTTCACATAGGTACCAGTAGGACAATTATTTGGGATAAGAGCTCTCTAAACTTTTTTCAAATATAAAAGTCTTCTTCAAAAGATCTATCATCCAGCTATTGAAGAGTACATTATACAAAAGTGTACCCATTCTAATAGTGACTCAATCCAATATGGCTCTCTATAGGAAGACCTAGAGGTAACATTCTGTATTTAGAATACATTTTTATCGTGAATAGAAGAGACATCCCTAATGTGGGTGCAGCCCCATGGTCCAAGAAGTCACTCACAAAGACAGCCAAAGATAGCAAAGACCCCCATTGCCACCAGTAGTAAGAATGGTGTTTGTGAGACCTTGTGTCTCTGGTCTCCCCCAAAAGTAGGATGACTCTGATCACAGACCTGATCATCTGTGATACAGGGCACCTGATACTGATAGGAGCCATTTCCAGCACTGACAAGGCAATGAGGTTAGAGGTGACAAAGGCCACGTATGGGCTGAGATCCCTTACTGAGACAAACTCACCTAGAGATGGCTAGGTCAGACAAGGAAAATGTTGCTCATGCATTTTGTGTCTTTGGTTCCTACCTGATGCAGGCCCAAAAACCTGAGCCCCTGGCTGGCAGAAACCAGGTTACAAGCCAAACTCTCAGGATACAAAGCAAGGTGAAAGGGTAATCACATGCAGTTTTTTATTGATGACCCACTGTAAAGTTTATCCAAACAGACTGCAGTCCAGTGAGAACTCTAAACTCACCAGTCTGTGAGACCAGCTCAAACAACAGGCTTATGAGTCATGCCTGTGTTCTACCCTACGATTGTCCTCCTTAAGAAAATTGGTAAAAAACACAGACACAAAGGAAAACCTTTCCCATAATATCTGGGATGAAAAGGATCAATTAAAACAAAGAGTTCATAGCCCTGGCAGGTGTGTCTCAGCTAGTTAAATGTTATCCAGTGCACCCAAAGTTCTCTGGTTTGAGTCCCAGTCAGGGCATATCCCCAGATTTCTGGTTCTATGCCAGGTTGAGGTGTGTGCAAAAGACAACCAATCAATGTTTCTCTCTCACATCAACACTTTTCTCTCTCTTTCTCTTCTTCCTCTCTCTCTAAAATCAATTTAACTTTTTTTAAAAAAAATTAAAAATAAAAAACAAAGAGTGCATAGAAAAAACACACACAAGAATCATTTAACTTTTCAAAAAATATATTTGTATGATTTCAGAGAGGAAGGGAAAGGGAGAGAGAGAGAGAGAGAGAGAGAGAGAGAGAGAGAGAAGAGAGAGAGAGAGAAACATCAATAATGAGAGAGAATCATTAATCAGCTGCCTCCTGCACACCCACCACTGGAGATTGAGCCCAAAACCCAGGCATGTTCTAAACCACTGAGTCACGCCAGCCAGGCAAGTCATTTAACTTTTGTTGGCTTTTTCAGGTGCCCTCAAAATGTCAGCTGCAGTCTCCAAAGTGAGTAGGATGTCCCAGCCAATAAAATTCCATCCTTGTCACCAGTGTAGAGCATAAAAAAAATTATTTCCTCTACCTCTTTAGGTACTGTGACTGGGGCCTATGGATTGAAATTACAAAAGACAGATTAACAGGAGAAAAGCAGATATATCTTATTAAATGTGTTTATGTGTACACAAAAGCTTTTAAAAAGTGCAGACATGAAGAAGCAGTTAGTACCAGGAATGATAAAATTGTGAAGAAGTGAGAAGACAAATGGAAAAGAGGTTAAGCTTCTTCAAAGGCTGAGGAATTGTGGGAGAGTGACTGAGAACTTATGGGGAAAACAGTGGCAGATAAGGATTATTTTAGTAGGTGTGTTTGTTCAGATCCATCTCAGCACTGGCATCCAGTAACAAGAATGTTCTTTCCAGCCCAGCTAGCTTGGCTCAGTGACTGAGCATCGACTGATGAGCCGGAAGGTCTTGGTTCGATTCACGATCTGGGCACATGCCCTGGTTGCTGGTTTGATCACCTGTGTGGGTTGTGCAGGAGGCAGGTGATCAATGAATCTCTCTCATCATTGATGTTTCTATCTCTCTCTCCCTCTCCCTTCCTCTCTGAAATCAATTATATATATATATATATAGTTAAATGTTCTTTCCTTCCTAGTGTAGTAATGGTACCTTTTTGCATGGAAAAAAAATGATGACCTGCTTTTATGTAGAAAGGGGAAGGTCTGAGAGTCCTTCCAGAATCTGTAGTTTCTGTCTTCAGCTCAAAATGATCAATTTGCCAAAGTGACATATTGTGGGGTAGCATATCCTTTGCCTCTTACTGCATACACACAATCTTGGAACTCTTGAAGATTTTTTTGAAAGTGAGTAATTCAAAAGGTTAATATGAATTGTGTAGACAAGAGAGCACTTCAAAAAGAAGCAAAAATAAAAAGTTTGTTCTGGTTTGTTAGCTTCCAAGCAGATATTTTTATATTAAAGGGTATGTTTTTACAGAACTGCAAGGGAGTTATGTGCCAAAATCCTGTATGACAGGATTTATTCTAATACTCCCTACGCACCACTTTTAAAATGCACCCCTCTCCGCTTTATAGATTGTTGTCTTGAGAGGGACTGTGACTTGGTAAGAGGTGGTTATTTGTAGAACAAAAAACTAGCTACCAAGAAAAAAACCTTAATAAAAAATGGTATTTTTAATATATATATATATATATATATATATATATATATATATATTCTAGTTTACGGGTTGCTTTGAAACAAATAAACAAAACTAAAACAAATGATTTCAGATTTGATAAGATGTCCGAAAAATATTATTCACAAAGCAATTTTTTATTCATGGCTCCTGTGTTCCTAATCCCTTTATGATATAATACTAGACTGAATTCTGATGTCTAGTTTAGAAGAATACCAGTACAATAAGCTGAACACTAGTCTTTGACCAAGAAAAAGAAACTATTTACATTAGTATATGCCCAAGCACTCCCTTTTACAAAAGAATAATGATGTCAGGAACTACTGGGTTTTTGTTGAAGGGGCTCTGGTCAAAAGCAAAGGACATTTGATAGTTAAATCCAAGGAGGAGGCAGGAAGTGAATGAAGACAAACAAGAGGAAATGAGCATTTGATTGTGGCTGGAAGACTGAGCACACAAAGTCATGCAGATTAGCAAACCCAGAGTGCCAGCACTCCTGAGCTGTAATTTTCTGAGAACAAAAAGGCATTAACTGGGTACCCTCAAAGCACAATGACTACTAATTACCAATGATAAAAGTAAGGCTCCTGCCTCTAATCCCCAAACCTCCTACTATAGCTCTGTGAATACCACTTGTGAATTTGCTCACTCTGTTTTCCCTATTATAAAGGCACCCCAGGAAGTAGCATAGCTATTTTGTATGCTTCTGTATTTATAAGTAGACCATTCTAATAAAACAAGGAACAAATGAATTAGAAAACTTTTGTAAGCATAAAGAGTTATTTACATTATAGTGTGTTGGCCAGTCATTTAAAATTATGTACTTATGGAGGAATTACATTTTCATATGGAGTTCTCCTACAATGTTCCAGGATTCTGTACCTACTACTTATTCATTTTAAAGGAAGAGTACAACTTATCTAAGTTTATCAGTATACTGTTTTTTTGGTAATAAAATATGGAATACTAATAAAAATAACAATTTTTAAGGACTGGATATATAGTAGGTCTTCGGGTTACATTGGAGATCCGTTCCTACAGTGCGACGTAGCGCGATTTTCGCCGTAAGTCAGAACCCACCTATGTCACTCACATGGAGCACATACACAGCAGTAATGAAGTGAAACAGTAAAAGAAATTTAAAAGAAAGATAACAATTCCTGACCTTTACTTGTGGTAAATAAATAATAAAAAAACATAAAGCACATATGTTCATATGTCAAAATGACGGAACTTTTTTTTTATAAATAAACTAGAGGCCCGATGCACAGAATTCATGCACGGGGTAGTGGGAGGGGTGTGTGTCCCTCAGCCCAGCCTGCACCCTCTCCAATCTGGGACCCCTCAAAGTATGTCCGACTGCCCGTTTAGCGACAGTCCCTCTCACAATTCAGGACTGCTGGCTCCTGACCACTCGTCTGCCTGCCAGCCTGGTCACCCCTAACTGCCCTCCCTTGCAGACCCGGTTGCCCCCAACTGCTCTCCCCTGCAGGCCTGGTCACCCCCAACTGTCCTTCCCTGCCAGCCTGGCCCCCGCAACTGCCCTCCCCTACAGGCCTTGTCCCCCCCAACTGCCCTCCCCTTCAGGCCTGGGTCCCCCCAACTGTCCTCCTCTGCTGGCTCGGTCACCCCTAACTGCCCTCCCCTGCTGGCCTGATCGTCCACAACTGCCCTCTCCTGCAGGCCATCTTGTGGTGGCCTTCTTTGACCACATGGAGGCGGCCATCTTGTGTGTTGGTGTGATGGTCAATTTGCATATTGCCTCTTTATTATATAGGAAGGGAGATGGCGACGTAACCACAAAACGATGTGCATTGAGTCTGACATAACCCAAGGACTGTCTTTATACTGGAAAACTCTTCTTTGTGGTTACTACTTGTAAGTTAAATATTTTATAATCAGTACTGTTGTAAAATTAGTAAAGTCTATATTCCCATTTAGGGGAAAAGATTTGTTCTTCCCCTGTATTTCTTCAGATTGCCCATAATCCTTTTTTGCCCCTGATAAGTATCGTTGTTGCAGATAAGCTGCCAGGCAACATGGGAGAATAATCAGCTGGGCACTCAGAGGATTCAGAAAAGGAGCCTTTAATGCAGAATTGCAGAAGCTCGAGTGCAGTGACTCAGGGAATCAGCCTCCAAAGCCTGAGTGATGAGTATGGAGGAAGCTTTCCTTTTATCCCCTTAGTTTCTTTGTCCCCCAAATATAGATCGGACTCCTGGAGTTTTTGTGGGCTTTGCAGCCGCTGTGGATTGGGATGGGGAAAGTGAGATTACACCCGAAGGCCTGGACTAGCTGGCACCAACACTGCCAACCCCCTCCAGGGTTGTGTATGGTTCATGTTTATGGCCTCTGTAAGATGGGAGTAGTCCAGGAAACAGTTCTGCAAGGCTGGACAAGCATCACAGATAAGAATGGAGCTTAATTATCTACTAGCAAGAATGTGCGTCAGAATACTGGCTACTGGCACAGATTCAGATTGCTAGCCCCCCAATTGCCTTATATTCCCCCTCATCGTACAATGTCTAATTGGTTTATTTTCCAAATAGACACATTTTTATTAAATACAGGCTCCCCAAACATCACCAACTTAACCTGTTGATAAAACAAAGCTGAGTTTATAGCTTACTGAGTAATGGAAAATATCACCTCTAGAGCTATTTGACAGTGTTTGGGAGGGGAGAGGGAAAGGCAGGACTGAATTTATTGAGAATTAGAAGCCAAGTTTAAGCAAGCCCTGTCCATTGTTCTTGTGCACCTAGGTTAAAACACCTCAGAAATGCCAGTAGAAATCTTCCTTCTCAACACCTCCAAAGTATAACTGTTATTGAAGGGGAGTTCTCCATGTCCCCACCTGTTGCCAGGGATGTAGGCTTCTTGCAATGTCACAAGAAAAGGAATTTTCTGAGACTCACATGGGAGGATGAGATATTATAGAAAGCTTTATTTCTATAGAATTACACCCCTGAGTTTCCAAGGTCCCCTTTTCCTCCATCCTGCCAAGGAAAAAGTGTAACTGTCTCCTGAGCAGAGCTAGGAGTAAAGCTATTGCCCAGTTTCCATTCCCTGTGGGAGCACAGTCCAGCCCAGAATCGGGCCAGTTTGTGGTCCCAGCTGCAGTCCATCAATCCGTTGTGTGTAGGGTCTGCATTGCTATGGGCCATGCACCCTTAGGGCCACATGGCAGTGGGGAGACACCAGCAGGAGCAAAGGAGGAGGAGCAAAGCCAGAGGAACAAGAGAGCCAAGAGAGCGAACTCCTTTGTCTGGGGGATTAGGTACGCCCAAATTTTCCCAAGTTTGCAGTGGCTCCGTCCTCTCTAGCCAATGATCTCTGTTCCAGTTTAGATTGACAGGCAACTTTACTGTGCATGTGTCAATCTCCTCTCGGTTGGATCCCTTCGCTTAGAGGTCTGTGGGGAGTGCACCCGTGGTTCCCTGGGGAGTGTAAAGTTGCAGCTTCCTGAAGCTGTCCAATGACCATGCTTATTATGTCTGGTCTCCCTTTTGTTCCTTTCCTATTATTACTAACTAGCTAATTACAGCAGTAACATAACCACCCTCAAGGGAGCTAATAATATTGTTAACTATCCTGTACTTTGCTTCCTCTCACCTTCATGCAATATTCCTTATGTTCCTTCCTTAAGTCCAAAGGTACAAAAAACAAACAAACAAAAAAACCTGCAAAACTGTCATTCTCCAGAGCATTTGAGATCTTGCTTCTTGGCATGTCATCAGTTTGGCTCTACTAGACTCTTACGAAAGTCTTTACAGATTTGGATATTTCTTATTCTGGCACCTGTAATGAACAATTAAGCCATTTATATTTCAGTGGATATGCACTAGCTTAATATATTCTTCTAACAAGTGTCTCCTTAAGTTAGTCATTGCTAGTAGGTTTCCTCAGCATTGCTTTTTAGGATCAATACTCAAGTATACTTGTTAGCCTCTTTCAAATAGTTTCAAATCAGCTAGTGATGACTGGCAATGACATTTCCTTTTAAATGAAATGAAAAGACAAAAATTATTGGACATTTTCTTGTGTCTTGGAATGGAGCTTTTTTGCCCTCAAAGTCTCTCTAGATGTAGAAGTGTCTTCTTCCAATGCTAGGGACCAGGAACGATTTAGTCCAGCATTACTACCTTCCTCCATGTTATCTAAGCGTCCTCACAACCAAATGTTTCACTTTCCTCATGGTATTTAACTGTCTTCCAAGTCTGAGCATCATCATGGAACCAAGGAAATAGAGTCAATACTACAGGCATCTCTCAAACTGATTGTTTGGCTTTCATCAGAGGACAGGAAAGCCTGCTCTTCCTTCTGGAACTTCCAATCCATTAGAGTTATGATCTCTGTTTTGGGTTGAATTATGTCCACCCAAGAGATACCTTGAAGTCCCAACCCTCAGTACCTGTGAAAGTCACCTTATTTGGAGATAGAACCTTTGCACATGTAATCATCCTATCTAATAATAGACAAACATGGTAATTAACCATACCTCTGCTATGCTTCCCTTTGGCTAATCAGCAGGATATGCAAATTAACTGCCAACTAAGATGGTGGCCAGAAGCCACGCAGCTGAAGTGAACATGAGGCTTGGTTGCCCGGGCAATGGAGGAAGCCAAAGTTCCCCGCCTGCCAAGGGCCCAGCTCTGAGTTCCAGATGCAACAATGTTGTAATTATAGAAGCTAAACAAACTCCAGATACCTGCTTTCAGCCAGCCGGCCTCGGAGCTGAAACTGCAACAAAGTTTCAATTACAGAAGGTAAATAAATCCCAGAATGAAAAAGAAAAGAAAAAAAAGAAGAGACTGGAAGCTTCAGTTGCAGGCTTGGCCTGCCTGAAAACAGCCCTCGGCCCTTCATCCAGACTGGCCAGGCACCCCAGTGGGGACCCCCACCCTGAAGGGGGTGCGGGCAGCCTGAAAACAGCCCTCAGCCCCTCATCCAGACTGGCCAGGCACCCCAGTGGGGACCCCCACCCTAAGGGGGTGCGGGCAGCCTGAAAATAGTCCTTAGCCCCTCTGTAATTCATTTACCTGCCAACACATGACAAGGATTTCTGGCAAACACCAGAAGCTAGGAAGGGGCAAGGAAGGATTTTTTTCTTAGAGTTTCACAGAGCATGGCCTTGCAGAAACTTGGTTTTGGACTTCTAGCATCAAAACTGTGAGAGACAAAAAAAAAAAAAAAAAAAAAAAAAAAAAAAAAAAAATGGGGGGGAGGGGAGTTATAAATTTAACCTCACAAAGGTAACCTCACAGGGTGATCTGATCATAAATTTTAACTGGGCAGGTCAATTATATAGCTTCTGTAGTAAAAGGTTTACCTTTGCCATAAGCAAGTCCTGTTTATTGTTTATGTGCTTATAGGTTAAAATACCTTTGAAAAGCCTCTTTTTCAGACCCCTCTGAAGGGTAACCACCCTTAAAGGAATACAGTCTTAACTATCCTTGCTTTGTCCCACTTTTGCATAGTCTTTTTTTCTGTTCCCTCCTTAATTAAAAATGTATAGGAGAAACTTCATAAGAACTATTTTCAGCCAAAGGCATTTCAATTCCTGAAATCCCTTATGTGACTAAAAGCAGAGCCTCCCCAAAGAATTCAAGTGTCATATATTCCATCCCCTAGAGCACCCCTAATATTTTCAGAGACAAGAAGTCTGCAAAACCCAGACAGACATTGTCACAAACTATCATATCTCCCATCAGTTTTTCTAAGGACACACTTATATTTTCCAAAAGTCATTTGCTTTTCCAGAAATGCCCTTTCTCCCACTGTTAGTTATAACAATTAGTTAGGACCAAATTCTAACCTCTCCTTTGAGCTACTCATCCCTGTGTATTCTCATGTGTATGAAGGATGTACACGCTAATAAACTTTGTTTTTCTCTTGTTAAGCTGTCTTTTGTCACTCTAATTTACAGGGACCCAGCCAATGAACAAGCATATCTAACATATCTGAGATTTTCTCTCTTTTTCAAAACTTGAGAAGTGGGCATTCTGATTGAAAATAGAGGCAAAAAATTACATTAGCTTCCTAGAGCTGCATAACAACATACCACAAACTGGGTGGCTTATAATACAGGAATTTATTCTCTCAACATAAGGAAAATCCAAACCTATAGAGAAATTTTATGACTTTATATAAGCTAAAACTAAAGACAGTGCCAGGAAGCAACATTTCAAATGCTGCAGAGAATGATAGCTTTAAAGTTGTACAATGTGTTGATTTTAACTTATCTTATAGCTGAGAGTCTGTACCTTTGACCAACATTTCCCCATTTCCTCCACCCTCCAGCCCTTGATAATTACCTTTCTACTCTCTGTTCTATATAAATTCAGCTTAAAAAAAAAAAAGATTTCACATATAAGTGATATTATATAACATTCATCTTTCTCTGTCTGACTTATTTTGCTTAGCATAATGCAAGCATGTCAAACTCGTGGCCAGTGGGCTACATGCCTCCCTAACCCTAACCCTAACCCTAACCTAACCCTAACCCGAGGCTGGAAATTTGACATGCTTGCTGGGTTCATCCATGTTGTTGCAAATGGTAGAATTTCTTTTCTCGTGGCTGAATGATATTCTTCACAAGGTGATCTGATCATAAATTCCTAAATAGGCCGGTCATGGTAGGTAGTCATGCCCCAGGCATATAACATTTTAGTAAAAGTTTTATCTTTGCCTTAAGCAAGATCTGTCCATTGTTTTTGTGCATCTAGGTTAATGTGCCTTTGAAATAATCCCTAACCACTCTCAAGAGAGCACATAATTTTGTTAACTATCCTGTAATCCAATACCTACCTTGCTTTCTCCTACTTCCATATAAACTTCCTTACATTCCCTATTTAATTTCAAATGCCTAAAAGAAGCTGCAAGACTGTTATTCTCCAGAGCAGCAGTCGCCACCCAGTGGTCTGTGAGGTCCGAAAGGCTGTTGACCGCTGCTCCAGAGCATGTGAGATCTTGCTCCTCGGCATATGTTATCAGTTTGGCTTAGATAAATCCTTTTTTTCTTCTGTTCTCTCTAACATTTCAGATAAACTCTTATAAAATACTAGAGGCCCGGTGCACGGATTCGTACACTGGTGGGGGCATGGCCTGCCGAGGATAGGCCCACTGTGGGAGAACCACTCATGCCAGTCAGCCGAGCGGCTGTGGACCTGCCCTCTGAGCGGCTGCTTGCTCTGTGGGAGCGCCGCTCATCCAGGTCAGCCAAGGGGTGCTCCCACTGTGGGAGCACACTGACCACCAGGGGGAAGCTCCTACATTGAGCGTCTGCTCCCTGGTGGTCAGTGCGCCTCAAAGTGACTGGCCGACCGGTCATTCTGGTCGTTCTGCCGTCCTTCACTGGGCTTTTATATGGAGAGATTCTATAGGTTTGGATGTTCTTATGTCAACAGTATTATCATCATGAATCAAGATATGGGTGCAAGGTGTATTCATTGTTACTTGAGTATTGTTACTTCTAGGTTCTTTCAGCTGAGGGAGTGAGGAAATATATGCATACACATTTTTCATATATATTCATCTGTATGAATGTTAAACTAAATGTCACTTCACACTGATGTTTTCAACTATAATCAGTACCACATTAATTAGTCCAGTCTTCTCTCTCTCTCTCTCTCTCTCTCTCTCTCTCTCTCTCTCTCTCTCTTTTGTCTATAACCTCACACTCCAACAGTGCAAAGATGTCTCCTACCATCTGCCATTTGTTTCCCTAATTATTCCATTCCACTATACGTATATGTGTAGAGCTACCCAAGGTCACATAGATTTTCTCTGATGTTTTCTTATTGACATTGTATAATTTTGCAGTTTACATTTAGGTCTAAAAGCCATCATTCTGGGTTAATTTTTGTTTAAGGCATAAGGTCTGTGTTTATATTCCTCTCTCTTATTTTTTATTTTTATTTCTGCATATAGGCATTCAATTCTTTCAGCACCAGCAACATGTGTTGAAAAGGTATTCTTTCTCCATTTAATTGCTTTTGCACCTTTGATAAAAACTAGTTGACTCTATCACCATGTGTCTATTTCTATGTTCGCCATTTCTTCCCAGTGATCAAATTTGTGGGCAAAGAGTTGTTCATAATATTCCTTTATTATACTAGTAATGTCCATGAAATCAGTAGTGATGAACAATATTTACTTTCTAACATTGGCAATACGTCTTTTCTCTCTTGTTCTTAGTCATACTAGAGGCTTATTCGATTTGTTGCTATTTTAAAGAAATAGTTTTTGGTTTCATTGATTTTCTTCATTTATTTGCTGTTTTCAATTTCATTGACTTATGCATTAATGTTTGTTATTTTTTCCCTTCTGCTTGCTTGAGGCTTAATTTTCTTGTTTTCTTCTAGTTTCCTAAGTTCAAAGCTGTGGGGCAGGAACACACCTTTTTATACTTCAAGGTTCTCTTGCTGATCAAATTAGCAAAAGAAAATACATAAATATGTAAGGGAACTCATCATACATGAGAGATTCAGAGACCCCATATGCATGAGAGATTCAAAGAAAGGAAACATGGGTAAGACATCCTGAGCTAGGGATGAGGTAAGTTGCCAAGGGGGCTCAAAACAAGGGTCATTGCAGGAGGATAAGAGCAGCTGCTTAGTAAATAGAAGTTTGTCCTGCCCTATAAATAGGTCAAAAGAGATTGTGTCTGACAATCTCTTGTTATGGGCAAGACCCCTAATTTAAGTAGTTCTAGGTAAAGGGAGAGGACAGAAGTTTCTCTTGAAATTGAAGCTAAAATTGCCCATAATTCAAAGTAATCTATATACCACGGAGGCACATCTTGGGTGGCTTGTTCTGAGCCTCCACAAAGCTTAGATTTAAAATTTTAATTTTTTTCTAACATATGAATTTAACACTGTAATTTCCTCCTAATCACGGCTTTAGTGGCATTCCACAAATTCTGATACCCTGTATTTTATTTTCACTTAATTTTTGATCCTTTTTTTTTTTACTCAGTATATTTTGAAACAATTTTTTTTTCTAATTTCCAAATATTTGGGGCTATTTCAGCTATTTGTCTGTTACTCATGTCTAGTTTAATTCCATGGTGGTCTAAGAACATATTTTGTGTAGCTCATATTTTGAAAATGTGTTAGGGTATGTTTTTCTTTTTTTCTGGGCTACAATGTGTTCTAATTTGGTAAACATTTCAAGTGCCTTTAGAGCGTCAGAAACTTGAATCTACAGAAAGAGCCGGGTGTGGGCAGACATGAGCATGGCGGGAGCTGGGCCGTGGAGAAGTTGCACAAGCTGCAGGAAGTAGGTGCTGGAGGAGCTGAGAGAGAACACCACAAGGAAGGACAACACTGTTGCTGCTGCAGTGTCTGCTCCCTGTCCTCACTGAGAAAGCTTCATGCTGTGCAAACTGGAAAAACAAAGCGAAACAACAAAATATGTAAAGGGATCCACTGCATTTTCTCAGAGAAGGCAGTGAGGGTGAATTTGGAGCTGAAGGCAATAAATGAATAAGTGAAACAGAGGACACATTTTTCTATGAGTTGATGTCACTTTGATTCTGTTGTGATAACGATTATTATTTAACAAGAAAAAAAGAAAGTGAAGACCAGATAATATAGGCCAAAAAGCTACATTTAACACTCCAAGTCTATTCCCTAATGATTGATGGGGGAAGGGACTAGACCAGTGGTCGGCAAACCAAGGTTCGGGAGCCGCATGCAGCTCTTTGGCCCCTTGAGTGTGGCTCTTCCACAAAATACCACGTGGGGGTGCGCACGTACAGTGCGATTGAAACTTCGCGGCCTATGAGCAGAAGTCAGTTTTCAGCCTGGGCGAGTCTATTTTGAAGAAGTGGTTCGGGAGTGGGGGGTGTCGGTCGGTTGGTCGAGCGTCAGGAGACACAGCGCAGGCGGGCCCTGGGATATGCAGCACGGGGGAGGTAAATTGTAAGGAATTTAATTTTATCAATAAATAATATCGTTATTAAGTATGGTATCAAATTTATTCAACATACCTATAGTTTAACTGAGACTTAAAACTTTAAGTAAAGTTTATTAAGTTAATTTTAGGTAACGTTGTGGAGAGAAAGAAGATGTAGTGTCGAGGATTGAGAAAGGTATGTTGAGATGGTTTGGACATATAGAGAGGATGAACGAAAGGAGATAGATGAAACAAGTATACAAAACGCGTGTGGCTGGGAGAGTTGGAAGGGGGCGATCTCAGAGAACGTACCTCAATCAGATTGAGGACGTTTTTTTAGCAAAGGCCAGCTTAGGAGTACCCTAATTAAGTTAATAACAATGTACCTACCTATATAGATTAAGTTTAAAAAATTTGGCTCTCAAAAGAAATTTCAATCATTGTACTGTTGATATTTGGCTCTGTTGACTAATGAGTTTGCCGACCACTGGACTAGACAAAGGCAGTTTAGACACATGCCCAGTAAGGTCTGAGTGACATGGGAAGGTGTTTGTGTCAGTCACACCTGGGAGTGAGTCAGTGGCCACTGCAAGCATGTGAAACCTGAATATTTAAAGTTATAGACAAAGAAGCCGGTTCGCGTGGTTTTTAATCTCTCACGCACCAGGTTTTCCTGGCTCTCCTGTGGCAGAGGATGTGCTCCCCTGTGCCCACACAGTGGCCTAATGGACTTTAATGAGCTTGGATGCTGAACTGCACCCAGCTGCAACATGGAACAGAAGCTCTGGACACTGGCCTTGCTTTTGGCTCTCCTGGAACCCAAGCTGCATCTTTTCCAGGACTGGCTTAAGGGGCAGGGGACTTGGCAACTTGAGGAATATAACCCTATGCAAATAAATCCTTTTTCCAAATAAATTTTATTCTCCCATGGGGGCTTCTGATAATTCTTATTTCAATGGTACCTCAAGAACCTTAACCCCACTCCCATGAGCAAGGGAGGAATTTGATTCACCAGTAACAGTTTTTCTTAAGATATTAGATTAAATTTAGTTATCTAGTTAACTGTTTTTATTCTATAAGTTAAGTGAATGTAGCCCTGTAATAGCAGCATGACAAAACAGAGTAGGAAGCATTGAAGTTGAAAAAAAGAGAAAACACAAAAATGTTCAAACTTTCTTTTGGTTTCTTTATTTTGTCCCGACCCCTCTTTCCTCTAATCTTTTTCTTTCCTTCTTTTACAATAAGAGAGCAAACTGTGCAGAGTCTGCGGCTTTGTTGTGCTGCTTCCTAATACATTTGCATTGTTTCTGTCCTTTTCAACGTAACGATAGTTTATCCAGGTCTTGGCTTTAGAGTTTAATCTATGATGTCAGGATTAAAATGCTTTTTGATAAAGTAGTTGTGTAATTAAAAAAAAATAGCTATCAAGATTATACAGTCTGTATCCAGTAGATATATAGCATTCTTACTTTTAGAAACATGATTTTTAGTAATTGTATCCTGTAACTGCTTCACCAATACTTGGAGCAAATCAGACCTAAAACCTCTGTTGAAAACTTAAACATTCTGTAGGTCAAGTAAGGGGCATCCATTAAACAGTGCTTATCTATCTTCGATAATATCTAATTTTTATTATTTTCTTTTATCTATAGACTTGATTTTGTTTCCTATAGTGGTATCTATTTATCATAAAGATTTTTCAAATAAAAAGATTCAACTAATAATCTTAGTGGACTCTAAATCCTTCTAAACCCATATTAAAATAAGAAATTTGAATGTGGAAAATGGATAATAATAATGCTAAACAAAATTATTTTGTCTACAGATTCAATCTGTTAAGATAATTTTGTTTATATCTAAACAATAGAACACAGAATATTTGTCCTGGAAATAGCCATTTATATCATGTAACATGATTATCCTTTCTTATTGCTAAAGAAACTAAAGCCCAGGGAAATAGTTTCTCAAAGCGAAAAAGGTCTGGGTTTGGAAAGAAGAATTGAGCACATCTATTAATCTTTGCTCCCGTCTGACATCCAACTGATAAGAAGGGAATTTGTATTCAAAACAGAGCCTCAACTATCAGTGGCCTAACACAATACCATTGTATTTTAGATTACACAAAGTCCAGTACAGATGTTCCTATTGGGGGGCAGTTTTCACGTGAATATTCATTTATTGTCCTTCCATCTTGTGACTGTCAGCCCAAGCAGCCCAGAAGTCATTCGCTTCATATTATGCTTCTGGCAGACAAACAGGGAAAAATAGCATGTAGAAGTCCATTATTTTTGACATTAATAAATTATCTATAAATTTTAGTTTATGGTCTATCATATTTTATTATAATGTGACTAGAGGCCCAGTGCACAAAACTTGTGCACAGATAGGGTTTCTAGGCCTGGCCAGCGATCAGGGCTGATCTGTGGGGCTACCGGCAGGGTGATCAAGGGGTTCCCTGCTGTCACCGGCCTTGGCTGGCCTGGGGCCTCTGGGCTGTGGGCAGCTCCTGTGTTGAGCATCTGCCCCTGGTGGTCAGTGCACATCATAGCGACCTGTCCTTCTGCCGATCAGTTGGTTTGCATATTAGGCTTTTATTATATAGGATTGTATGTAATTCATATATATTTTGTACATACACATATTTTTATAGTCCTAGGGATTAATTCTAACCTAATATTTTTTACTAGTGGTCTGGTGCATGAAATTCGTGCATGGGGGAGGTGTCCCTCAGCCTGGCCTGCACCCTCACCAATCTGGGACCCCTCAGGGGATGTCCGACTGCCGGTTTAGGCCCCATTTTGGGATGGGGCCTAAACCGGCAGTCGGACATCCCTCTCGCAATCTGGGACTGCTGGCTCCTAACCACTCACCTGCCTGCCTGATTGCCTCTAACCACTCTGCCTGCTGGCCTGATCACCTGCAACTGCCCCCCCCCTTCCATACAGATCACCCCCAACTGCCCCCACTGCTGGCCTGAATGCCCCAACTGCCCCCCGCCCTGCTGGCCTGCTTGCCCCCAACTTCTCCCACTGCTAGCCTGCTCACCCCCAACTGTCCCCCCTGCCAGCCTGCTTGCCCCCAACTGTCAACGGTACCCTCACAGGTAACAGGTGCTGATTAGGGGAGGAGGGCATGATTGTTTCCTGGGACTGTAGTTATGGAAGCTTTGCAGAGGGTTCCACAGGCCTGGGAGGGATGGGATCTTGCCAGCAGCCCTGTAGCAGTGGTTCTCCCTGGAGGCACTGGTGGGGGGCGGGGAGTTAGGGGGGAACTAGAGGGGCAGTGAGGCTGAAGGGGGAGTAACTGTCAAACCTTTCCGCTTGGAACCATTCTTTAAATTGTACGTGGCTATTTCCCAGCTGTACCTGCTCAGGGCGGGGCTCCAATCTCCTGGAGCGCGGTGGGGGCCAGGCCAGGGTGGAGCCAGGCGGGCTAGGAGGGCATTTTTATCTGGGCCCTCAGCGAGGTTCAGTGCACTTCAGCTGTGGTGACAGCGCTGCCGCTGTCGGGGAGGAAGGGTCTGACCCTGGGGGGCTGCTCAGGCCTGCCTCCACCTGGGTCTGGAGTTGTAGGGAGGAGAGGCGTTCTCTCTTTTGCTTTCTTGGTTTGTACTCCTGGCTTACAGGGCTGTCTATGTCCTCTGTATTCGCTGACATGGCCCACAGCCATGTCGACCACATGCATAATGGACTAATAGACTGTAACTAGTCTGATACTGTATTGGACCCAGCTCCATGCTGGAGTGGAAACTTTGAGCACTAGCTTGCTTTTAGCTCTACTGAATCCCCAGCTGCACCTCTTCCAGAACTGGATGAAGGGAAAGCACATTAGAATCCAATGATGTAATTCCAACAAATAAAAATCACTCATCTTCTCGCACAAATCTCAGAAAATTATTTTTCTTGAGATATCATAAGGACTTGACCCATAGCACTACTTCCACTGGTGGATACCTTACTTTCACCGATAAAATTTGAAAAAATTATAAAATTTATCTATATGATAAAATCACAATAAGGCCAAATGAGAACAAAATAAACTAATACTTAAAATTCTGCAAAATACATTAAATATCAACTTACTAGAGTCCCGGTGCATGAAATTTGTGCATGGGTAGGGACCTTAGGCCGGACTGGCAGTAAGGGCCAATTGGGGCCTTCCTTCCCCCGGCTGCAGCTGGGGCCTTCCTTCATTCCATGCTGCCCCCTAGTGGTCAGCACACATCATAGCAAGTGGTTGAACTCCCAGTTTGTCCAACTCCCGAGGGGACAATTTACATATTAGCCTTTTATAATATAGGATTATCCTCATTTTAAAGGTGAAGGAGGGAAGACTCAGAGACAGAGACTTCAGATAGTGCTTAAGCCAGTGATGGTGAACCTATGACACCCATGTCAGAGGTGACACATGAAATCATTTTTTTGGTTGATTTTTCTTTGTTAAATGGCATTTAAATATATAAAATAAATATCAAAAACATAAGTCTTTGTTTTACTATGGTTGCAAATATCAAAAAATGTCTATATGTGACACAGTACCAGAGTTAAGTTAGGATTTTTCAAAATGCTGACATGCCGAGCTCAAAAGGTTCGCCATCACTGGCTTAAGCAGTGAAATCAGGACATAGATGCATTTTCCCTCTAATTTTACTTTAAAGCCTATGTATTTAGAAATGCTGACAAAAGTTTTGGGCTATTAAAGTTCACTTTATTATATAAGTTGCAGGAAACTAAATAATATTATTCCACTCTTATTTTTCAGAGGAACAAAATGAGACCCAAAGATATAAGCTGATGTGAATAAGGCTCAAAGAGCGTTCCTAACATACAGTCTTCAGTAAATTAATCCATTCAGTTCTAAACCTGACCCTCACCCTAAAACCATAACCCTATCTGTAACTGTTTCCCTTACTATTAGCTAAAATTACATCTTTATACAACAACCTAAAAGTGGTTCCCTAAAAAATATATTGGACATAATAGGAAAAGAAACGTTTCCCTAAAAAACGATTAAGTTTTCTGCATTGAACAAATTTTGGGGAAATTGTTAGAATATCTTCTCAGAGGCAATAATCAAATTCTTTAAGCTCTGAAGATGTTTAAGGTCTTTCAATTTAAGATAAAAGATAACATAAAATAGTTTACTATTTAAAATAAAATATTCAAATCTCCAAATTAGAAATGAGTTGTACTTTTATTTATCCAGATTTCAAAGTACTATATAACACAATCTTAGCAAAAAAAAACCAAAACAAAACAGAGTAATAAGTTATCAAATAGTATGTTTAATATAATCTAAAACTAATCTTAATAAACTTTGTCCTTTTGTGAAAATTTAAAGTTGGAGAAAAAATTTTTTTATAACTAGAAAATTTGCAATAAAATATAGGTCCTATAAAAATACAGAATTTGAGGAAATTGCTATTTCTTAACCTTCAAATATTTGCATAGGTTATAAAGTAATTTTATAGCTCTAATTTTTATGCTAATATGAAATAGTAACACTTTTTATTTTAGTGCTAGAAGTGGCACGTGATCTTGCCATCTAATAACTAATTTGAAACTTAGTCCAAAAACTTATTAATATAAATTTATCTTAGTAGTTGCTTTCATTTCCCTTCCCAAATTTTCTAATTGTGTTCAGGTAATGATTACTTTAAAGTCTACTGATTACTCTTTCACTAAGTAGAAACTCATTTTATTATAGGGATTAAGATTCAACCTTTTTACCATATGTTGATATCAGTATTTCTTAGATTAAACTACATTTAAGTACTAATAATTTGAATCTTAGCCCTATTTTAATGCTGAAAAATATGCCAAAAAAGGAAAACCAGTTGCACAAATCTATCTAGACTTTTTCACTTGATCATACATAGTTCAAATATAACCATAGCCACAAAAATTGAAAACAATATTGTTTTAATTATTAAAGGTTCAAAATGAAATATCACTCCTACCATCTTGTTTCATTTTCCAGTACTTAACAAGGTTGAAAGGAATAAAGAGACTTAGCCATTCCCTTATTCCACCTGAAGGGAATCCCTTTGCTCCCAAACCAAAAGGCACTGGATGAAACCATGTGAAGAAAGTGGATGGATTATGGCTGAGTCAGCACACACCTCTCACTGCTTTAAGAACTCTGTTCTGGCCTCCCAGCTTCTGAATCTAATCATGGCTCTCAGGCACTAAATCCATCTCCTGAAATTTTAAAGATGAGAACCACATATATAATTGATAGTTTAGCAGCAGATGCGGGCCTCACAAATAGGCCCAACAGATGAAGAGAGACATTCCTGAGGTTCAGTCAACAAGCAGTGTATTGCATTCAGATGACTCTGTTTGTTGATGGGTTTCTGAAAACCCAGAAACTGTTTAGAATTCAAAATTTAATCTCTTTAAATTATGAGACCAGAAGACAGAGGCATAAAAATTCTCTGAGTTATTCAGTGAGAGCTAAGAGTTATGTTCAGAGGACAACTATAGTTATAATTAAACATAGTATTATAAAATCTTGCAGGATTTAGATTATGTGAATTTTTCTTAAATAATTGACAAAGAGCTAGTAAAATAGAAATATGCCCAAATTGAAACAGGAATTTTTTTGGGTGAAAATGACAGGTTTTAGGAAATTTTAGAAATTAAGGGGACCATGGAAGCAGCACAGGGCTGCAGAGCAGCAGAAGGTATATTTCCATAGAATAGGGCAGCTGAAAAGCTGAAACAGGTACATTTCCATAGAATGAGAGACCTGGGAACAGCAAAAGGTCTATATTTACAAAACAAAGAGAAGGAAGCCCTTCATCCAGAAGGAGAATAAGAAAGTCCAAAGCGAATAGGAAAACAGTAAGGAAGGATGGGGGGCGGTGGTGAGAGGAAGAGCCTCACATGTCCCAGGTGAGGTGAGGTTCGACCTTTGAGCCCAGGAGTTACTATAGTAACCAGTCTAAGGGAATAGTGACCAATCAGTGGGGCTATCAAGGCACCAAGATCTGCAGCCTTTATAAGCCAAAGGGAAAAGGAACTCAGTGGGACTCTTTCCCCCTCCCCACGTGGAAGTCCGTTCTGTGGGACTCTTCCCCCTTCCTAAGAGGGAGTCTGTACTTGTTCTTTAATAAATTTCCGCCTTTGCTATACCATCTTTTGGGTTCATTCTTCGACTCCTGCAGACAAAGAATCCGGGTTCCAGCCCTAACCTGTTTGGCTTAGTGGATGGAGCATCGGCCTGTGGACTCAAGGGTCCCAGGTTCGATTCCTGTCAAGGGCATGTACCGTGGTTGCGGGCACATACCCAGTAGGGAGTGTGCAGGAGGCAGCTGATCGATGTTTCTCTCTCATCGATGTTTCTAACTCTCTATCCCTCTTCCTTCTTCTCTGTAAGAAATCAATAAAATATATTAAAAAAAAAAAAAAAAAGAATCCGGGTTCCAGTCCAAAATCATGAGCTTGGAAAATTTTGCAGTTATCTCAACTAATAACAAAAGAAAATATGGAATCAAAATATGTTGAATTTGGGCAAATAAGAATGATTTTTAAAAAATATATTTTTATTGATTTGTTACAGAGAGGAATGGAGAGGGATAAAAAGTTAGAAACATTGATGAGAGAGAAACATCATCAGCTGCCTACTGGGGATGGAGCCCGCAGCCAAGGCACATGCCCTTGACCAGAATCGATCCAGGGACCCGTCAGTCCATTGAGCCAAACTGGTTAGGGATAGAATGCCTTTTATAAATATAATTTCAAGAGAAAAAAACAGAGAAGTTGACACTTGTAAAAAGTTATAAATATTCTCAAAGGGATAATATTTTTCCTTATGAAATGAGAAAAATCAAAGTATTGTGCAAATGTTTGAAAAAGTAAACAATAGTTTAACATTGCATAATGTTTTTGCATCTGAATGCATATAATTCTTCCTTTAGTAAAGGTTTATTAAAATGCTACTTACGTAGTACATTATAAAATTGAGCTTTATGGCTAGACAAGGCTATAGACAATTGCTAGTCTTTTTTCTCTTTCCAGAAAAGTTTATTTTTATTATTGCATCTTAAGATGAAGATAATACTGTTCTGAAATTCTAGAATTGATTTATTACTTTCCAAATGTATACTATGATGTTGTTATTTTGTGGAAATAAAGATGCAGGGAAATGTTTAGCATAATTAGAAAAACAACAACCTCCTGTTTATTTAAAATAGTAAAATCCAAGACCATTATGAAACTTGAAATACCTGGGATATTTATTAATATTGCTCATTTCTCATACTAATAAACCTCTTCTAAAATTTAAATCAGGGTTACACGAACATATATTGAACATAATTTTCAAAAGCCAGAACAAAGAAGAGAATATGAGATTTGTAGCTAAGTACATTTTTCCAGAAAAGCATTTATAAACAGCAAAAACAATGTAGCTACTTTTTAGACCTTATTCTCTTTCAGATTCCAAGAGAAATTTAAGATATTTAGAGACTATAGGTCAATGTTCTGAAGCTATGAACATGCATGAGATCATGAAATGGAATGTATAGCATAGAGGGCTAGATGGAAAAGTACATATATTTTAGTCCAGAGATGGATGAACTGCAGGGTCAATGACCTGCAGCCTTTACAAAGGTAAGCAGCCCCTGGCAGTGGTCAGTTATGCAAACATGCAGGTGGAGAGGTGTCAGGAAGCCTAGCTGATTGCATTGGGGATTGGCTATCACAGTGGCTGGCAAACTGCGGCCCCTTGAGTGTGGCTCTTCCACATAACACCATGTGCGGGTGCGCAGAAACTTTGTGGCCACACTCAAGGGGCCAAAGAGCCGCATGTGGCTCACGAGCCACAGTTTGCCGACCACTGGGCTATCACATTTCTCTCACCTTGTGACAGAAATTGCCTTTAGAAGCATCCGTGTACTGTTAGAGCAAGTGTGAATCCACCAAACATAGGTCAGAGCTTACCCAGTTGCAAAGGCACTGACAAAGATGTGTAAGGAGAGCAAACACGGGGTATGTGGATGAAGTAGAAGCAAAAATGTTTGGATTGGGCCATCAAGATCCTCTTCTTTTTTTACCCTCAAGATTCTATTACCTGGCAGAGTCTTAAGGCACTGGTTGTACCCACATGGCTCAATGTTTTAGGTAGAGTCACAGTGCAGTTAGATTAATGATTAACGTGAATAAAGGAACTCTAGAGCAGAAAAGCCTTCATGACATAAATGACCATATGTAAGTAGTACCAGTGCAGATGGAATAAAAGTCATAACACTAAAATATGTACTAAAAACTGAACACTTATGAAATGAACCACTTTTCAGTCATTTCTCCTTTCACTTAACATTGAAATACACTCGCTTTCTAAATAATTTACATGTAGGTCAATTTCTATTTGATTTGGATAAACTGTAAAAGTGGAGTGGATGGGGGTAGAAAGTAAAGCAACAGAAGAAAACAGCTGTACAATGAAATTGCAAATACCTAAAAAAGTTTTGGAATATTTAGAATTTATTCAGATGGTTTCAGAGAACAGAGATTTTGGCAAATGAAAAGTTGATGATAAGACCAAATAAAGTGGAAGTAGAAAAGAATGAATATAAAAGAGGATATATCTTCAAAAGAATACTAGAGGCCCGGTGCATGGATTCATGCACTGGTGGGGTCCCTCAGCTTGATCTGCGCCCTCTCACAATCCAGGACCCCTGGGGATGTAGTAGAGCACAAAGTGGCAGGCGGCCAAGGAGGAGCCAGAGCCCGGGCTGGGTGCCGTACGGGAGAGGCTTGTGCAGCCACAGCTGCATTTGCCAGCCATAAGCCCAGCATCTAGCACCAGTCATCTGAGTGGCGCTCCCACTGTGGGAGCACACTGACCACCAGGGGGCAGCTTCTGCGTTGAGCATCTGCTGATCAGTGTATGTCATAGTGACCAGCCAACTGGTTGTTCGGTCGTTTGGTCACTTAGGCTTTTACATATATAGACTAGAGGCCCGGTGCATAAAATTTGTGCGGGGGGGGAGGGGGGTGTTGTCCCTCAGCCCAGCCTGCAACCTTTCCAATCCAGGACCCCTCAGGGGATATCCAACTGACATCCCGATCCCACAGGGATCGAAGTATATTCTGTCCACAGACAATAGAAACTAAAATCTACACATCCCTCTCACAATCCCTCTCGCAATCTGGGACCGCTGGCTTCTAACTGCTTACCCACCTGCCTGCCTGATCCCCCTAACCACTCTGCATGCCTGCCTGATGCCCCTAACTGCTTCCCTGCCTGCCTGATTGCCCCTAACCACCTCTGCCTACCTGCTTGATCTCCCTAACTGCTCTCTCCTGCCAGCCTGACCCCCTAACTCCTGGCCTGATCCCCCTAACTGCTCTCCCCTGCTGGACTGATCACCCCTAACTGCCTCTGCCTTGGCCCTGCCACTGTGGCTTTGTACAGAAGGATGTCCAGAAGATGTCCAGTCTAATTAGCATATTACCCTTTTATTAATATAGATGGTTTGGCTATCAAAAACTCAAAGAAATTCACTGATAGAATTGTGAAATAATTTTTCAGTATTGATCAAATTGATATGAAGCTGTAAAAATTAATGATACAAGTTTACCATTCTATCATTATACTATCATAAATTTTGTCAAAGAAATACTACCCAAAAAAATCTATTCTTAGTTTAGTGTTTGCATTGAAAGATAGGTGAGTGCCTAGTTATAATTTTGAGTTTATTTGTACTAAAAATAATTGTCAATTCAACTTGTGTTTTTTGTTGTTATTGTTTCAGATAAAGTCCTAATATTTAAAAAAAAATGTGTTTTACCTTCTACCTTCTTATTTTTCAACTTTATTTTTTGGCCTTTTATTCTGATGTCAATTATCATTGCTGTACAATAAGGAAGTTCCTGTTTATAACTTTTAAATTTAATTGGTAAGGACACAATTACATTTGATGTAGGTTTCCTTGTAATTATTTGGAATGAAAACCTGAGGCATTAATTTATATGTATTTATATTCCTGACCTTTTTTTTTTTTTCTTTTTAACTAACATCAACTGGCAGTTTGTTAGAAATGAAGAATATCAGGGGCCACCCCAGACCTACAAACTCAGATTTTCCATTTTAAACATATCCTCAGGGGACTCATGTGTGCACTAAAGTTTAAGACACTATAGACCAGTAGTTCTCAAATGCAGCTTTCATGCACAAAAATCATTGTTCTTGTTAACAGATGGTCATTGGTAATTTTTATAAGCTCCTCAGATGATTCCAATATTTAGCCAGTGTGTGAACCCACAACAGGTAAACTCCGTGGGGGTTAACCCATGTGCTAATTAATATGACTTTCTCAAGAGCCCAATAAAATGTCTTGGCATACATTAATGTGTTTGGCAAACCCAGAATGTCATTTCTATACTCCAAAGACATGAATTGAAACAGCATGAATTACAAGTGGTTAACTGAATTTGGGGATTTCAATTCTATAATGCCTCCCTCAGTTATATTCTAAGACAGATGCAATAATGGAAACTTAAACCCCAGTGACCATGAATAAAGCACACTGACCTTGAGGTAAAGCTGACAGTGGCCTTTTCGTTATGAAAATAATAGCTTTTGTCACTCACCTTATGAGGTGAAATCAAACAAATAACTAAAAATTCTGCAAATATAAAATATTTTTTTTATGTAAGGATAAAACTACTATCACATCAATATTATTCCACCCAACAAAGTATATTCTGCACACAGACAATAGAAACTAAAATCTACACAACTATATATTAGCAAGGGTCCAAAGCTGGGGTTTCTTTGTTCTTGATTAATACGTGTTCCTCATTCTTCTTCTTTTTTTAAAATATATTTTTATTGACTTTTTACAGAGAGGAAGGGAGAGGGATAGAGAGTTAGAAACATCGATGAGAGAGAAACATCAATCAGCTGCCTCCTACACACTCCCCACTGGGGATGTGCCCGCAACTAAGGTACATGCCCTTGACCAGAATCAAACCTGGGACCCTTGAGTCTACAGGCTGACGCTCTATCCACTGAGCCATACTGGTTAGGGCCGTGTTCCTCATTCTTTAGAGTACTTTCAAAATGTACAATACAAGTCACATGTGATTCTTTGTTTCCTTGCTTGGTAACCTTTTTGACTGAGGTAAATAAAATATTAATTTTAGCCTAAGTTGAAATAAAATATTAATATGTGAGATTTAAAAACACCACTTAATGAATAATGCATTGATTTTAATTCAGTTAAACATTCTTGGGAAAAAGTACTCAGGATAAAACTAGTTACAGTGGGTTGTCACTGGGCTATATAACACACAAATTAATTCAAATATTCTTTATATTATAAAGCTAGCTATTTCTAAGTATTCAGACACATAGAGAGCATGGATTTAGAAGAAACTATTTTTAAAGATATCTTCTGTAAGTTTTCCCACAAGTCCCTCATCCCTAAAAATTTAGAAAATGGTTAATACAGTAATACCTAGGGCTTCCTCTCTGACATGATTTATGCTTTGCAATCATAAAATATTGTATCCAGTCAACTGAATTTTAAGCAGCTGAATGCTAGTCAGAGAATTTTATCCCACTTAGGAATGAGTTCACAGTGACAGAATATATTTCCCTTAAGAGTTCAGACATTGTCAATGAGAAAAGGCTCCCAGTCTGGGCTTGAATCTCTGAAGAAAAAGGCACTTACTGCAACTATTATCTGAGTCACTTAAAATATATGGCCCTGACTACCAGTGCCTTCTCGATTTCTCACTTCAAATATGAATTAGAGCTATTCCTCTCCCAGAAAATCTGGGAATGTTTCTTCAAGTTGGAAAAAAGCTGAAAGAAAGAAAATCAATGATCACTTAATTTTTGTTGAGGGAGGGGATTATTTCCTCTGTTCTGATTTTTTAAAAATCTGTTCTCACTTTAAATACCCATTCAAGCTTGTCCAAAAAAATTATCTCCATACTGTTAATTTCATAAGGAAATCCTGACATTTTATGGAAATCAGAAAACAAACATTATTTCATTTGCATTTCTTTCCAGATAAACACTGTTCTAGTGGCTTGTGGAAGAAAACTGATCTTCCATTGAGTAGACCCAAGTGCCTTAAACAAAATGGATATTTATGAATAAACCTCTTAGGGCTACAGATTCATCATTTTGCTTTGTTTCCCTAAGAAACTCAGGAAGAGTTCTGTGACTTACTAGCTGGGGAGTAATTCATTTACTGTTGACAGCTAGGCCCTGAACGAGGAACTGGCACAAATAACAATGCAGAGCGGCACTAAATAAAGATTATCAGAATATTATGTCTTCCCACATAATATTTGAGGGATGATAGTCAAAAACTGATTTGAATTAATGTTTTATATCAGATTATCATGCCAATGACACAGCGCCTTCAGAATATTCCTAAAGATTCTTATATCATTTGATTTTCAAAGAAGAAAAAGAAAAAAACATAGTATTAGATTACTTAGGTCAAAAGCTGTGATAACAGCTGTGTAAATGACATTCTTGGAAGATTGGAGAATATCAAGAATATTGACACAATTACAGCACAATGCAGGTTTAGCCTAAATAAAATCTAAGTAAATGCAGATAATGGTATTATGATAAGAAGAAATACAAACATGCAATTACAACTTTAGTCTTTACTGCCTGGGCCATACTCAGGCACAGCTTAAACTATGTTCTGCCTTTGCACATCTGTGAGCAAGTTCTATATTTTAAAAAAATATATTTTATTGATTTTTTACAGAGAGGAAGAGAGAGGGATAGTTAGAAAACATCCATCAGCTGCTTCCTGCACACCCCCTACTGGGGATATGCCTGCAACCAAGGTACATGCCCTTGACTGGAATCAAACCTGGGATCCTTCAGCCCGCAGGCCAACACTCTATCCACTGAACCAAACCAGTTAGGGTGAGCAAGTTCTATTTTAAAACTCACTTGTATAACAAGTCAAGACTTGATTTCAGGATGATCCTGAAATCATCTTGGCAGAAGTCCTGAATCAAGATATCTATTGTGTAGAGACATCAGGTAGAGAATATTTTTGATAAAAATATGTGATTTAAACACATTAATACTCATAGATTCAGATCACATTTAACACAAATATATTAATGGAGCTGGGGGGTTCAAAATTGATTTTATGAGTGGTTCGATTCATCTCACAGAAGTAAACACGCCATTTTGAAGAAATCAAGCATGATTGAACATCACACTCTTTTTTACAGAAATACACTTTCCTGTCCATCTGTTATCAGAAAGTCTTATTAATCATAATGCTTTTTCTTTTCATCCCACTGTTTCGAGCAATTGGTTTCATTATCAGGTTCCTGAATGACTGTCTTGAACTTCTGATAATCAACCTTACCATTAAGACTAATATTTCTATTGTTTTAGTTTGGTCTACCCTATTTCTGGTCTGTTGCTTGTCTAGTTCTATCTCCTGAAATTCAACCTAGTAATTTTGTGGATTCTGGTTCTTATTTTGCCATCAGCAGATTGATCATTCAGTCTTCATCGCTCCACTGATGGTTGGCTTTTATTGCCTACCTTATTTGGGCTCACTTTATTTTCTTTTTACTTCATTTACAACTTGTCTGCAAATACCAAATTATTCTATGTTCAGGTATATTATGTTATTACAGTTGTTACGTAAGTGTGATGCATTGATTTCATAATTCCATAATGCGATTTTATACATTAAAATGATTATGTGAAAAGATTCGCTCTGATGCTAAGGACAGAGCTGACTCAAAAAGAGGAAGAAAAATTAATTCAGAAAGCAAGAAGTAACAACACTAACAAAATTAAGATATTTTAATGGAGGTAATTTTTCTAAAACCCAATACTTTATACCTTTTAAAATATACAACTTTAAGGATATTAATTGTTTGCTGAGATTCTTTAAAGTTCCTGGGAAAAGGAAGTTGACATAAGTAGACTATACGCAGCCATTACCTTGTAAAAAGCTTATTAGAAATGATGTTATAACATTTTTGAAATTTATATTTATTGTTGAAAGTGTTACAGATGACCCCTTTGTTGGTTTTTGTTTTTCCCATTGACTCCTTCTACCCTGCACCCAAATGTTATAACAATTCCTTCATTGTGACTATTTCCCTATTTCTGCTCATCAAGGGAAGCTAAGTGACATGGACTTTATAAATTTTGTGTGAACCCAAACACCTGGACAGCCATCTCACTAACTAATAAAAGGATCTGAGTAGCAGAGAGTGAGTCACTAGAAAACATGAAACCATACCAGTCATGCTTTTCTCTATCTTTCCCTTGTTCTATGAGAACAAATTTTTGTTCTGTATAGAAGCCTTTCACCTAGATAAAACTTCCATAGAGCTGAGCAGCATCCATAAACTTTAGATAGAAAGTGTATATATCATACTTAACTTTGGAATATGTTCACACTAATTCTTTTTATTATTTACAAAAGGAATGACGAACATAGGATCCATTTCTAAGATAGTTCAAATTCATTTTATATCATGGAAAGAATACTTTTACTTTGGATATAACAGAAATTATATGAAATTAATTGAATATGATTGGAAGAATTTTGAATAAAATAATTATTTCCATATGTTGTCTCTATAAAAAGAAATATCCCGTGTAAGAGCCAGGGTTTAAAACTTTATTTTTCAAGTAACTGTTAATGTAGAGTACATGTAGCAGATTTGGGGAAATTGGGAGTGGCCGCATTGTTATTGAGACTTTCTGAATCTTCACATATAATCAGACCAGAGAAACTAAGTATAAAACCCAAAATTGAGTGGCAGCAAGATGCAATGTTATCAGCCTTTGCAGGAAGAAGCAAGCTAACATCGGACACACCTGACAATAGGAGAAGAATAAAATAGGCAATAGACATTAGTTGGTTTTAAAACATGACAGGTGGATTTGATAATTGCAGTTTCCACTGAGAGGGTTTCTCCCACCCTGTTAGAGGTGACTATAACAGGGCTGGAGCACCGAATCCTTAAAATGGCTTAAACTGAGCTCCCTTCAGGTTCTAACACAGAGGAGAAACTCCTTTGATTGGAATCAAAACTAATAAGGCGCAGAAAAACATATAAAAAGGGGCCATAGAGAGAACCAAGGAGATGTTTAGAAATAAAGGGACATTTATTTCATGAATGGAAATTGAAATAGAAGCAATAGAGGAGTGAAATAATATAACAACAGCAAAAATGCCAATGCCTTAAGAGAAACAGAAGGTGTAAAGGAAAATATATTTAAAAATCAAGAATATGGAGATATAAGTAATTAGAAAGTGAAATATTGAATATAGATAATATAGAGTTAAAAGGGGGGCTTAACGAAAAAATTCAAAGCAGAGAGCTAATACTAAATCTGATAATTCAAAAAAATAAACTTTACTGAAATACTACAGATTGAAAGCACATATTGAAAGACCACACTCTGGACCTGAAAATAACAATTCAGAATGAAGAAAATACATATTCTAGCCAAATCCCTGAATATTAAAGGAAAAGAAAAAAAAATATTCTTTGTGTCACTAGGCAAAAAGAACAAGTGACGTATGAAAACTTAGAAACACTAGCCAACACATAGCAACGAGCACTTCTGATTTGAAGATGGTGGTTTGGAGCACCATTTTTCCATGCAATACAGATGGAACTTACGGGGAAATGATTTTAGCTTGCACACTATAAGTCTAGAACTCTGACATCGTAAGGGACTCGCTTTCCAGTTTTTATTTCACATTAGAACACTGCCTCAGAGCTAACTGAGCAGTGAAATATCCTGTTATGTGTGTTGCTCTCTTTTAGAAGTATTTATCATTTTTCATCCAGATCTGAAAAGCAACAGATGTGTCACATTTGTGAGTATTCAAGCCACAGATCACCATATTTTAGTGTATTTTCTTCACTTTCCAGTGTCTTTTTAATGTATGCATACTCACTCTGACTATTTATACCATTTTGCAACTTGCATATCATGCAAATAATACATTAGTTTTTTATCTTTGACTATAAAGATTTAATGGTCACATTGGATTTTATTACATGGATGCATTTTTAATCCAACTTCTTATTGCATATTGTCCTATTGTAAATTAGGCTGAGAAGAGTATTATCTCTTGATTGTTCAAAATATTATCTTAAGAGCCTGGTGGTGAACATAAGTCATTTTAAACTGAGTCCACCAATATTTCAATAAGGTTGAAGAAAAGGGTAGTATGGTGGGGATAGGGGAGAAGGAAAAAGGGAGAGAATTCCTACAAATAAAAATTTAAAAGTAACAGGTCAATGTTATAAATAGGGGAAAATAGAAATAGCAAGGAGCTAGAAGATGAGCCTAAAGAGGTAGGTCCAAATTCCACAGGAAAATAAACATTCCTGATTTTAATGTTACCCGTTCCTTGAAGCCACGTGAAACTCATTTTACTTGTTACCTTTCAATGAGCCAACAGTGGTCACTCATGTCATTCCGCCCGTGGAGAGAGCGACTATGGCTCTATTATTTAGCAAAGACACATAGAGAAGTGATGTATTCTCCCAAGAATAACGACACAAACCAAACGGAGGGAGACGTCTGATCCTGGACCCCCATTAATTTTATAATCTACTAATACGCTTATTTTGAAATGTTTAGTAAAGCATTCTCCATCGTGTTGGTCTCGGGAACCTTTGTTGGAGTTGCTCCTGGAGAGGACGCGAGGGCTGGTTGACCCCCAGGCTGCATCCCACAGTCTGAAGCGCCCCACCCTCCTTGTCCTTGGAAAGGACGGTCCGTCCCCACAGCTGGGCCCGTTCAAGGGCGGAATCTCGAGAGGGCGCGGTGCTACCGAGCCCACCTGGGTGCACTCGGGACTGAAGCCCATGAAAGCCTCCATATAAGCGTTTACGCTTCTGGCCAGCGCTGTTGCCGTCTCCTTGTACTGAAAACAGGACTTTCAGGTAAGTTTCCTTGCTTGTTGACACTGCCACCTGCCAGTCTGGGGTGGTTTCCCTCTTCGTTCTGTCTCTCCTGCCCAGGTTCCCAGCCAGTTTCAAATTTCACCCAGGAACCTTCTGAGGTGGTGAAACAACGCCCCTTTAAACTGTTTTAAATTATTGAGGACTCTAAGGAGATGTTGTTCAAGTGGGCTATATCCATATTTATCATACTAGATATTAAAACTGAGGAAAATATTTACTGATAAAATATTACATTCTAACATAAATATTTTTTGAATAAAAAAAAAACCTGTTTCCCAACCAAAAATTTTAGTGAGAAGGGCACTGTATTAAGTACATTTAAATCTCTGTCATGACTGGCTTAATAGAAGACAGTAGCTATCTCATATTTGCTTCTACATTCAATCTGTAGAAATATATTGTCTTGGTTTGCGGTAAATAAAGAAAAATCCAGGCTCAAACAGATACTTATTTAGAGATGTGATAATTATGGAAATGTCATAATTGTTTGATACAGCAAAAGTCAGCAATCCAAAACCATCAGTGCACTGATTTTACTCCATAAAATTGATTGGTCTGTCTTGCACTTTGCATGGATCTTTTATTCAAACATGATTTTTATAACAGGCATTTGACAAATATCGGTTCACTGAGTTATGCAGATCTAAATGTTTGACACATTTCATTACGCAACAACAAAAAGCCATGTTTTTAACATTACAGCCAATCTTGTCAGTAAAGTACTTAAGTATCTGGAAGCTTTCAAGCCCTCAGGGACTAATACAAGTTTTTCAAAATTCTAATTTTCACTTGAAGGCCCAGATTTTATCATTGACAAAAATACTGTCAGATATTTTCCTTGAAGTTACATGCTTTTGTTCATTGTTGAGAAAATGTGTGTCAAATATTCAAGTCTGATTAACCATAGGTTGTCTGTTCATTGTTTTTTATCCAAGTAAAATTGACTTTATTTAAAAAAGCACCTATTCCAGCTGGTAGCATACACAGTCAGTTGCACAAGTGTTTTTCCTTGAATTACTAGTCATACTTCATTATACAGCAGAAATGATTTAAGCACATTTCTCATTCTGTCATACAAAATATAAAGCCATGTGCTGAAACATTAACATTTAATAAAACTAATAAATTTTATTGCATCTTCAAGGACAAACTTAAGTGAAACTGATTTTTTTTATATCTTTATAGTGATGAAGAATAGGATGATACTAGTGTATTTCAGGGCCATTGACTTTTTGGGGGGGAAGTTACCAGCAAGTGTTTCCACCATTGCTGTTACATCATCCTTGAAAATGTTACACAGTGAAAAAGGCATAGAGGAAAGGTAATGTGATGTCAGTAAAAAGAATTTTAACCTTGCAGACATTCTCAAAGTGTTACAGGAAACCTCAGGGGTCTGAAAACTACCTTTTTGAGGACTTATATTGCAGTGAAATAAAATTCTAAGAATATATTAGTCCCCATTTTGAGTCAAATATGAGATGCCCTCAGTTATCTTTAGGGAATGTTAATTTGATAAATATTTTTTTCTATTGCTAACAAAATTCTGAAGAAAATATATTTATTAGAATAAGACTGAGGTCAGAGCAACTATGACTTTGCTTTGCCCTATGTGAAAGGTAATATAAGACTGTTGCTATGTTCAGATTTTTTTTCTTCAAGAATATATGTAATGCATTTCAGCCCATGTGTCTGATAATATGCATTTAATAAATATTTATTCACCAATACATACGCATTTATCAATAGCTCTTTGTTCATTGTATATTAATATTTATGACTGTCAATTAATGAAGACATACACATGAGTAAATATGAAAAATTTGAGTTTTGGTCATGTAACTTACAGAGTGTGTGAGTTTGGGGAAATTGCTTAGCCTATTTATTTCTCAGTATTAATACATGTAAAATAAGCTTTCTATGAGTATCACCATCTTAGAGATAATAGTAAAGATGCTCATCTCAGTGTCTAATTCATGGGAAAGTCTCATATTATTTAGCTCAATATATTCAATTTATTGTCTATCAAACTCTTCAATCATCTCATATTAATTTGATTTTTCTTATTTCCTACATGTTATCACTGAGAAGAATTTAAAATCTGTGAGATATTTCATACAAATAATATGTATATCATAGTCCAATAAAAAGGAAAAGAAATGGAATGAAGGACAGATCTCTTCTAAGGTCAAACAGCTGAGAGAATTTAAGACAAGGATTTAAGTATAAAAGTGATGGCGGGGCTAAACAAGTGAAGAGGCTGAGAGGCAGCCCAGAGGTGGGCATCTGCAGATGGCAGCTTTCAGCCTCGCTGATGGGAGGAAAACGAGAGAGCGGATGGTCTCAAGAGGGCCCACCCTATTGAAGCTCTACTCCTGTGGTGGGAACTGTATGAGCATTATGCAAAATATTTGCTTCACCTCCCCCCAAAGTACACTGTTTTGACAGACTGTGTCTGCTCGGCACTGTCAAATTATAAACATGTTCTTATTAAGAAATGCTACAAATATATTTATGTGAAGCATATATTTGAACATCTTGTTTTTGAGAATTATTTTCTGAAAAAAAAAAAAAGAAATGTCTTTAATCAAAAAAACAACAGGTAAGGTAAACATGCTGTTTGTATTTGGAAAAATAAGTCTATTAAAGTAACCATAAAACTTTATTAATACCCTTGGTTGATATACTCCAAACCCCCAAATAATTTTAGCCTGAAAGTCCAGTTTATTATACATTTCTGAAAATTGGTCTCCCTGCATATCTCTGGAAAACACCGAGTCATTTTGTTTATGGAGAACTCAGTCTGCTGTGAGGTAACAGCAACTTCTCAGGGCAGACTAGACGATATCTTGATGGCAAAGGTCAGAGACATTCCAATTCTTAGTAAGTGGTGGAGGAGATGGAGAAAGACTCGCTGACCCCAATTAGGTAGTATGTATTTGTCACTCTTCCTCAGATCCAAGAGGTCACTTCCTGCTTAGCCTGTTGATGGACATAAATGACAGTATTCTACTAACCAAGTTTGTGTGAGTCATTACTATTTTTTCTTGGCATTGCCTACTTTTTGACATCCCAGATCTTATGTTTTGCTCAGACTAAATGTCTGTACCCCCCCCCCCCAAATTCATATGTTGAAACCTAATCTCTAATATAGTATTTGGACATGGGGCCTATTGGGAGGAGCCCTTATAAATGGAATTAGTTGCCCTTAAAAAAGAGACAACAGAGAGCTCCATTGCCCCTTCGGTCATGTGAGGACTCAGAAAAAGAATAGCCTTCTATGAATCAGGAAATGGGTTCTCACTGGACACCAAATCTGCCAGAGCCTGGATCTTGAACTTCCTACCCTCCAGAATTATAAGAAATAAATTTGTGTGTGTGTGTGTGTGTGTGTGTGTGTGTGTGTTTTAAATAAACCATCCAGTCTATAGTATCTTGTTATAGCAACCCAAACTGACTAAGACAGGTTTCTACATTGACAATGAGATAGTATTCAAAAGAAATGCCATGCCACTGATGAAACTACCAGTGCTTCTGCCAGAATCACCAAAGGCCAATGGAAACCCACAACTAGCTGGCACTAGAAGCACAGCCCCAAACACTGATGCTGCTGAGTTCCTGCTGCTATGCTCAGTGGTCCAATCTTATCAGAACTGTCGCCAAAACACAAACACAATAGAAAAATATTTGTTCTTTAAAATTTAAATTTCTTGGTAGTGATTCCCAGTGGCAGAACATAAACAGAGTATGTAGAGTGGGAAATAGGCAAATAAAGAGAAAAACAGAGTAAATCTATAATAATAAAAGCATAATATGCTAATTAGACTGGACAACCTTCCAGACGAAGCCAGGGCGGCGCAAGAAGCCCGGTCCTGGGTGCTAGAGGGAAGCCAGTGCCGGCAGCCGGGGGTGGGGGTGGGGGTGGGGGTGGGGGGAGGAAGATCTACTCTTGTACGAATTTCGTGCATCAGGGCTCTAGTATAACACCTATGTATGGTGCAGTATGATTTAGCTATATCTGTGACAGGCTTTTGTCTCCACAAATTCTAATCCTTTTATTGCAGTGGATTTACTGAGTTACCTAAAGACCTTAGAAAATGGATATAAAAATTAAAAAAAAGAAAATCCAAGATCCTGACAAAAGACTCCATTTAGTCAATAATTATTTATTTGTCACATATATAGCAAGACCTTGCTAAATGCCAGTCACTGTGATGTATGTTGCTAGGAAAGGCACACGGAGGAATAGAAGAAGCTACTTGTCTTCTAGGAAAGTACGATGAAACATCTTCACAAATAGCTATAACCTAGAGCAGTATATGAAAAGCAGTGCCAAGTGTTTCGTAAATATTATAGATGCAACTTTGATAAGTAGATATAACGGGGGAGATACACAGTGCAGTTTGAGCGAAGAGCAGAGTGAAGAAAGTTCAAGGCTTTTTGGACAAATATCCTCTATATTAGTTTATTTTTCGCTCCAGATACCTAAAGTAGTCTGCAGTGAGTCAGCTGCCTTACTTTTGGAAATATTAATGTATTATATAATTTTTTCCAGGAAAACCAAAACAAGTTTTTCAATAAATGTATTATAATTAGGAGACAATTCCCATTTTCTACCTATTAACATCATTTTCCCTTGAGTATAAAGTAATTATAACTGAAACTGAAAATATTAAAATATTTTAATGCTTTTTCCTAATTATAAAAAATTACATATTTTCTAATATAGAATTTACCTAATTATTTCTAATGTTTCTAATCAAAACAGGCTCATTGTAGACAATGTGGAATTTACCCGGCAGGATATCTTGATTATCTCCATTTTATTGCTAATGTATTGTAATTATTATAACTACATGATAAAATATTTTTATTTAATAATTGAGGGCATCTCTGATTTATTCTAGACTAAAATTCAAGAGTGGAGAAATTGCACTCTTTCTCTATAGAGAAAAACATATTTATGTTGTATAATCCAAATTAATGTGTATTCTACCACTGATGATTGGTTCTTTGTGCTGGTGTCTATTTTCCTGAATGTTTACATACATATATATGTAATATATATATATATGTAATTTTAAGCAATACTTTGTCTATAAGTTCTATCAGGACTTGGTATAGTTATGATATTCATAAAGTGATATTGGAGACTTTTGTATTACTCTTTCCCTGGAACAGTCCATACGGCATAGAAATTAATGTTTGAAAAAAATGGAGAGACTGGTAAAACTATTCAGTTCTACAGATGTTTTGCAGAGCTAATTTTCTCTTTTTTGGATTTGACTTTCATTTTGAAGGAAACTTTTCTATATCTTTCTCCCCCTTCCCCTCCCCTTAGTTTTATGGAGGTATGATTGACAAATAACGATTTTATATATTTAGGTTGTTCACCTTGATGTTTTGACATATGTATACATCATGAAATAATTACCACAATCAAGCTAATTAACAGATGCATCACCTCACATAGTTACAATTTCTTTGCTAGAACACTTGATATCTATTCTCTTAGCAAATTTTAAGTATAAATACATTATTCCACCATGTTGTATATTACTAGGTCTTTGGAATTTATTTATCTTACTAGAGGCCCAATGCATGAAATTTGTGCAAGGGGCTCGGACCTCACAGCCCCGGCTTCATCCAGATTGTCGTTTTGCTGTTCAGCCATTCAGTCGATTTACATATTACATTTTTATTATTATAGATAACTGAAAGTTTGTGCCCTTTGACTAATAGCTCCCCTTTCCCGCACCTTCCAGCCCCTGGTAATCACTATTTTGCTCTCTGTTATTAAGAGTTTGAGGTTTTTTGTTTGTTTGGCTTAAACAGTGAATATTTATTTCTCACTATTCCGAAGACTGAAAAGTTCAAGATTAAGGTACTGGCAGTTGAGGTATTTGGTGAGATCCCCACTTCTTGACATTTTATTTTGATATGTGTTTCTGTATGTGGCTATGTCTCTTAGCCTAATGCCCTCCAGGTTCATCTGTGTTATCACAAATGGCAGGATTGCATTCTTTATCATGGCTGAATAATATCCATTGTGTGTTCATGCACACACAATGTATATAGCATCTTCTTCTTTTTTTTATAGCATCTTCTTTATCCATTCATCTGTTGATGGATACTTAACTTGTTTCCATATTTTGCCTACTGTGAATAGTGCTGCAGTAAACATGGGAGGCAGCTATCTCTTTGAGACAGTGATTTTATTTTATTTTTTATATATACCCAGAAGTGAGACAGCTGGATTATATGGTGGTTCTATTTTGAAGTTTTTGATGAACCTCTGTTGTTTTACATAATGGCATTCCCAGCAATAGTGTTCAGGGTTCCCTTTTCTGCACATCCTTGCCAACTCTAGGTGTATTTTAACTTTTTGATGATAGCCATTCTAACAGGTGCAAGATGATATCTCATTTTGGTTTTGATTTTCAATTCCTTGATGATTAGTGATGTTAAGCATCTTTGCATGTACCTACTGGCCATTTGTAATTGGGTAATTTTGTATTTTTTTTGTTTGTTTTTGCTCTTGAGTTGTTCCTTTTATATCTTGGATATTAGCCCTTTATCATTTTTTCTTATTCTGTAGATTGCTTTTTCATTTGTTGTTCCCTTTGTTGTGTAGAAACTTTTTGGTTTGTGTAGTTCCACTTGTTTGTTTGATTCATTTATTTTTCTTTTAAAAAATGAAGTAAATTAAAGCTATTTATCTATTTTTTAAATATTACTTTAGCAGCCTCTCCAAGTTTTGAGGTGTATTGTTGACATAGTTGCTCTTCCCTAAATAGTGTGTGATTATTGCCTTAATTTCCTTTTAGATTCCCCAAATTTTGTGCTTATAGTTGCTTTGTTTTAATTTATGTGTGATAAGTTTCAGTCATTTCTCAATACTGTGTATGGATTAAAATAGCTTCAAATTATTGGGTATTTCATTTAATATATATATATATATTTTTTTTTTCATTGATTTCAGAGAAAAAGGGAGAGGGAGAGAAACATCAACAATGAGAGAGAATAATTGAGAAATTATTTGGTATTTCACACATGGATAAATAGGATTTAATGTATTTTTCTTTGAACCTGTGATGGCCTTAATGACTTTCTTGACTTCCCAGAAAGTGGTAGAGTTAATGATGGGTGACTTCCAATACTACTTCAGAAAAAGCCTTATTGCTCCTGCCTTAATCTGTTAGAACATTCATTCTCTGACACTTTGTCTTGCGATATTCTCATTTCAAACTAAGGTACCAAGTTGCAGGAAGTCAAGCCACATGATGAGGTCATGTGTAGCTTCTATGATTGACAGTCAGGTGAGCCCAGAGCTGACAGTGAACCATTGTGGACATCTAGCTGAGACATGCCTTCAGATAACTGTAGTGCTGTCGACGCTTGATTACAACCACATGAGTGGTGACTACACAGTGGAGCGCTTTTAATCCATTAATTTACAACACAGAAATGGATAACTAGAACAGGTTGTATGTTTTGGTTTTGGTTTTCAGAAAAAAATGTATGTGATAAATATATATCTTATTTTTTGCTTCACAATATCTTCATTAATTTATTTAAATATGTATTGATGCATGTATTTTCTTTCTTCATTATGACCAGGAAAGAATAATGAAAGATAGGAGGGTTGGTATGGAATTATTGTTGGCAATAATTTTCCTCAAAATTCTGTAGACATCACTACCGTACTTAATGTTCTTGAATGTGAATCTCAACCTATTTTTTTTTGTACTTCTTCATGTGATTTTTTTAAGCTTTTTAAAAAATTTGAATCCCTATGATATTAATCTTTATCTCTGAGATTTTAAAATGTCACTTCATTATGTTTCTTTTAATTATTTTTCTGCTTTATTTTGGTTCATTATAATCTTAAACTATGGAGTTTTATTTTAATAGAGTTCTAATTTGTTTTTTGTTCTTATTATTATGGTCACTTTCAAAATGGATTTTTTCCTTTTATTTTACAATTAAAGTAACCTACTTTAGCATCATTTTTCTTTTTGCACCTCCACTTTGCAATCTGAGAAAATATCACATTATTTTACATCTTACTGATTAACTATATGTAATATTTAGTTTGCTTTTTACTGTTTTTAATTATTTAAATTCTCATATCTTTTGCATTCCATACATCTTGCAAACACCTATAATATAAAAAGAGGTGAAAGAAAAATTATAATTCCCATATTATACCTGACTCCGGTTTTTTCAGGCTCAGATAGTCCACATTTACTGCTGGGTCATATTCACACACATGTAAATCACCATTTTTTATTCATTTCTGTAATTTACTACCAGGATCAGTGTATTCTATAAGTGTTAGTGGGAAGATTTTGAGATGAAAATTCTATAGCTACTTCAGAAAGGAACTCTGCTTTAATATAGGATGTGTTCCACTTCAGTGGTCAGTGAAAGCATAGAGTATATTAGGTGAAAGTTTCAATTAGGCAGTATGAATTAACAGACATCTCTTAAACACTTCTGTAGAATCCAACCATTCTTCCTTAGATATTCATTGGAAATTTAGTAAGCTCTCTCTTGGTATGTTATAGGTTTGTGTCCATTGATATAGAAAATATATCTCTTTATAATTCTCATATAAGTATTTTAATATTACTAGGAGTTTTTAAAAAGTTGACAATGATTTTTTTTTGTGGAAAATAAAGCAATCTCTCTATGATTTGACCTATTTGGTTTCTTGAAATCTCCCCCCCCCCCATTTTTAACATTTTTTTTCTTTTAACATTTTTCTTCAATGACAGTTTACATTTAACAGTATTTTGTACTAGGGGCCCTGTGCACAAAATTGTACACAGGTAGGTTCCCTAGGCCTGGCCTAAGATCAGGGCAGATCAGGCTCCCCACCTCCCCACCTCCTTGCCGCCCCACCTCCTCCTTCCCTTGCTCCCTCAGCGCCCCTCCACAGCACTGTTTTCCCGCCATGTTCCACGCTGCCGCCTGTTGGTCAGTGCACGTCATAGTGATTGATCAAACTCCCAACTGGCATGATGCATAGTTATTACAATATTATTGATTATATTTGCTATGCTGTACCTTACCTAACATTTTTTGGCTTACTTTTGCCATTTGGTCAAAAGTTCCTTAAAAAGAAATCACTTAGATAGTAGAAGTTAGGTCTATTTTTTTTTTCTTTTGTGCTCTAATCAGGGGAAAGAAGTACAGCAAAATAAAAGATGGGAAGGACTGTGGCTTTATTGCATATAGAAATGGAAAACATTTATAGTCAATTTTAAAACTCTTATAAGCTACATATACTCACATTAAAATATGCCCTGCTATGTTAAGGCAGAAAACCTCTAGTTATAGTTTATATTTCCTAGGACAGTCTCTATTTCAATATTCTGCCCTCCATTATCCTCTTATATGCACTCATATATGACTGATCAAACACCCTGGTATTTTCTCTCTCTCTCTCTCTCTCTCTCTCTACTCTCTCTCTCACACACACACACACGTCACTAACAACACTCCACTTCCACACAAATTCCTAAGAAATTACTCTAAAATAGAACCAAAATATCACAGATACTCAGAAAACAGGCAAATATAGGCATATTCATGGACTATAATATAATTTTTCAGTTAACTCACCTTATTTTCCATTTTAAAATTATTGAAAGAAGAAATAATTATAACTATTTCTTCAGAGTAGCATTGATGTGCTGAAGAAGAAATAGCTATTTAATCTTCTGAGAAAACTGCTGCTAATACAAAGATGATCATTTAATTCCATTCTAGAGAGATCCTTCAAATATTAAGTCTTAATGTCTTAAATATGAGCCTGCAATGAGGTCACAGCTGACTCCAGCAAGTCTTGTGTGGTTCTTATATAGTCAACTTTCTCTAACTATATACACTTTTGGCATCCATTTGTATTATCACTCTTAGAAGTTGACCTGCTTTAGAGAGACACTATATTCCACCACAGTAGGACATTGGACAATCAGAGCCAGAGGACATTAAAATTAGATCAAATGGAAACTCCTCCGCCTAGTTGATTTAGTTTTAATTGTCCAATGAGTGAGATATATACTTTAACAATTAGTCTATTTAAAATTTTGTTTTATGTTTTCAATTACAGTTGACATACACTATTATATTAGTTTCAGGTGTACAATATGGTGGTTGGACATTTATACATCTGACAAAGTATCAGTCTGATAAGTCTAGTACCCATCTGGCACCATATACAGTGAGTACAGTATTACTGACTAGATTCCCTATGCTGGAGTTTACATCCCTGTGACTGTTTTTATAACTGGCAATTTGTACATCTTAGTCCCTACTCTTTTTCACCAGCCTTTAATTCTCTAAGTTGGCAGTAAGAAAAGTGATCACATGTGAACCTCTCACAACCTCCTTAAAAACAGACTCTGCCACATGAAAGCCAGCTAAACCAAACAACACCCACACAGATAACAGCAAACAACAATAGCCACCTCATATCATTTTGCTAAAATGTCTTTTTTATTCTATGTAGAATTTCACAAACACCTCATGAATCTCAATCTGTCCGTGTTTCCCCACATTTATAAGGCATCAGACATCCTGTTGGGCACAGAATATAGATTTTCTAGGGGCATGTCAAAAGTGAAAGCAGCAGAAAAACATTTTTTAATGACCGACTTCGCTTACCAAACGGCAGAACCTGAAAAAGGTCTCTGGCACCCGAAATCATTTAATGTTTTTATGGCAGTGATAAAAATCACTTTAGGTGTTGCTGCAGCAACAGCTTTGAAAGCAATAGAGTTTCGATGTGGAGAAGATCCATCAAAAATAAATCAAACCTTGTTTCACTGGTGTCAGAGGAAGTGTGTGTAATGGAAAGTGATTAAGACCAGAGCCCTGTGCAGGTGTTGGCCCAGCACAGGGCCCTCTAGTGTGAGTATTCCCTAATCAATCACTACCTCTCATTTTTCCTTTCTGGTATTGTCCAGAGGTTCATAGGGTGTGGATTATAGAAGGTAAGTGGTTTAAGGCTTTGGAAGCTTTCCAAGCATGCCATTTGCCACCATGTTCAACACACTCAAGGAGGGAAGGAGGGGAAGAGAGAGGGAGGGAGGGACTGCCAATAGTTTTATAGGAATTACAAGATTTGCCCCCAAATCATTTTTTTTTATTATCAGGAAGCCATTAATGTTTATCAAACATCTACTCATTCCTGGCCTCTTTAATGTAACTGATATCATTTAATATCCACAAAATCCTATGTATAATAATCCGGCAGGAAATGTATTCTTAATCTCATATTGTAGACCAAATACTCGTAGAAAGTGTGTTATAAAATTTACAAAACTAACAAGTGATGGAGCTCGAGTACTACTGTGTCTTTAGTATCATCTTATGTATTACTTCCACTCTACTTGCCTTTCTCTAAAGTAATGTTTTAAAAGCCTGTTGGACATATTTCAAAATTTAAAAACCTGTTTTATATATTTAAATGAATTTCTTTCCTGACAAGTGATTGTTGATGTATTTGTTTTTAAACTACAATATTACATAAAATTAGGCATGCTGTGTGCCATAGCATTTAAATGCCATAAAAACAAAGCAAATAAGAATATATGCAAAGCAAAATGCAAAATTAAAATGGAGTTCAAGTTACCATGACTGAAGTGGCACTCACTTGTGATAGTCATTGCTCACAATGTGATTCTTTTGGGTTCTACATTCCTATCCATGTTTGACTATGTGATGTCTCAATTTTCCACCTGTCATCATTTTGAACCACATAAAACCTATATGTGCTTTGATGTTGTGCTGGACTGTGCCACCACTTGGCCTTTAATTAGTCTTACTATGTCTGCCTCTTTTCCTTTCATATTAGCCCCTAATGGAAATAATTCTACATGGTTCTAATATGATTCTAAGTACAGATAATCATGTAATGTTTATTTAAAGCATAGTTATCCAGATGTTAAAAATGTATATATTTTTTGTAATTATAACTAAAATGAAAGCACTAAAATAGAAAACAAATCTCCAGGGATCTCAGACTCTGGAAAATGAATTAAGGAACTAAATAGAAAGGGGGCAAAAGTAGGCTTACAGTAGTTCAGATAGAAAATAATACAATAATTAGTGAATAGTAATACTAGAATAAACTCTGTGTTTTGCATACTGACAACTGTAATCCTACTTTTGCCCCACACTGTGCATGCTAACAGAATCCATTTAAAGAAAATACTACCCTGAAGTAATGACACAAGTTAAATTTTTGGTAACTGATTCTTACCAATTTTATTAAAATATTTGCAGTTGAATTAACATTTTAATACTAGTAATTTAATAGAATTATGGATACTAGTAATTTATTTGATGATCTAGGCATATGATTGTTAACATCGTGTTCAGATTCTTTATTACACATCGCAGGTTATTTGCCCTTTACCCACAACATAGCTTTCCACATTGACTTCTACAAGGCATCCCATTTATACTGTATTCTAATCAGTCATTCTCAATGCCAGGTTCACATTCAAATCACCTAGAGAGCTTTGAACAATAACCACACTCAGGCCCCAACCTCAGAAACCTGATTTAGTTGGCCACAAGTAGGACTGGGCATAAATTTCTTCTAAGTGATTCCCTACAAATTCTAATGCACATCGAGAATTGAAAACAACTATTCTAGTTAATCAGAAAAACTTTGTTTTTAAAATGTATTATGCGATTTTTAGAATTCCTGTATTTTCTTGTGTGTTTTTTTTATTTTATTTTTTATTTGTATATACCCAGTTCTATAGACTAACTTGCATATCCTGAGATGTTCAGGTGAAAATCCATACTTTGTGCTACCGTACTGGAGCAATACAGGCTATGCTGATTATTCTCTATTTTTTTTTTTTTTTTGCTCATGGCACTATACACTTACCAAATAATATAGCACATCTATAACAGGGCTGTTGGCTTTCTCAAGAACGAGTCATTTGAGAGAGAGAGAGAAAAATAATGTGCAACTAAGAAGACAGTGGTGTTTTTTGTTTGTTTTCCTTTTTATAACCTAATCTTAGAAGTGGCATACCATCTCTTATGCAGTATTCTCTTGGTATAATGTGGGATGGGAATATAAAAGTGTGAATCCCATGAGGTGGGGATCTCTGGAAGCCATCTTGGAGGCTGGCTACCACAGACATTATCTACATTTGGGGCAGGACAGTTACTTACTGAGCAGGAGTATGCTGTGTATTCAAGGATCTTTAGCAATTCTACCCACCCCATCTATGTGCCCCTCCCCGTGGAAGTAAATGATAGCCACTGTGAAAATAAAAAATTCCCTCCAACATTTTCAAAATCCATCCATTGCAAAGCAATGTCTGAAATAAGGACATGTCTTATTTTCAGAGTCTGTTTGTTAAAAAGGAGTATCTCTGAACCTATTAGAAATGCAAGAGCAGTTTATGTGAATTAGTCAGCAGATTCTTATTTAGAGGCAAGCCAGCCAGCTTGAGCTCTCCATGTCAAGGTGCATCAGAGTGTTCATAAAGGTGATTCATTGTGACAGCAGGGATGTCTAATTATGTGCATAGCTCACTGAATTTTTAATAGAATACTTTTACATGAAGGGCTGAAAGATATATTACTATATAGCAATGTTTATGTCTATTTTCCCATTGTTCTTCATCAAACAACATTAGTGCGAAGACCTTCAATTCCACCTACTGCAACAATGCTGTAATTATTAAATCAATAAGAACTTAGCCTGTCCAAATTCTGTTTACAAATGTCTTTACCACTGCAGTGTCTATATACTTCAAGTTATTCTTTATTTTAAAACAAGTAGAAAATCAGAGATTAAGTTTGTTTTCCAATGTCAAAATAATAAAACAAAAAAATCAGTTATTTCAGATTTATTGTACAAGTACTATTGCCGGGGTCCCGCCCCAGGGGTCCAGGGGTTCCCAAAGGTGTGGATGGAGTCGGCGAAGAATGTTTTACATGGAGACAGCATTCAGAACGCTCTAGCTCTCTTTAGTCTCCGTGGATCTTCCTGTGCCTGGCTGAGGCCACAGAGAAAGATCCCGAAGCAAACTGAGCCTTTATTTTATAGTCAGAGGTAAACAAGGTAGTGGTTACCAAAGTTACAACACTGTTCTTGTGAGTTTCACTTGTTTTTGTTCTTGTTGCACTTCCCTCACCCCATTAGCTTCCCAGGTAAGATCTAGGGAGCCTTATAAGGTCAAGCCTAAATATGCTAAGAGGACTGTGCCCTCTAAGCTGGGACTTGTTTATAACTTTGACAACAGGTCAGTCAGAGGTTTAACTTTATACTGGCTCCCCACATACTATACTCTTATTCCTTATCATATCTTTGCTTGTTAGAATGCCAAAGAGCACAATTTTAGTCATTCCTTTCTTTATTCATTTATTCAAAATTGAATGACTTGATTGAATGAACTATTTTAAAAAACATGTTAAATACCAACTAGATTACCAAGATGAATCGGATCTGGCTCCTGCTCTCAAAAGGTAGTTCTACACTCATAAAGAAAGTCCATAATTTGTAGTGATTACAGGGCAATTCATTTATTAAAAGTTTTGCTCATGTAAAATATTGGTAAAAGTCTATTTGAAAGTCCAAATAGACATACAATTTACATTTTCTTCGAGATTTAAAAAAACCATTTATGTGAAATGAAGAAACTAATGATTTATTAATATTGGGTAATATTAATACTGAACCAAATTAAATTTTGTCTTGCTATCAGCAAACGTTCTTTAGGGCATCAGGTTGACTTAAAATTATGTTATTGAAAATGAACAATCTCATGCCATTTTAAAGGATGGCAATGTAATAATGTGCTAGAACCAGCATGTACTTGGTCACAAGAGCTAATTGCTAAATTTTTTTGCATTATTTCACTTTGGTTTGGTAGCTTGAAATCAACAATGGTGGGAATCTTTAGACTATGAAAATTGACAAGTGCTACAAGTCAGGAATTTAAAAAATTCCCACAGAGAGCTGGTTGTTAAATGGTTGCCAGAACACCATGGCAGCAATGCTTCTAGTATTAAATTTGTGACCAAATAAGAGAGGGTATTACAGTTAGTACCATGTCACTTTTTTAAGTTGCTGGGTAAGGCTATTATTATCTTGGCCAGCCAAAAAGATAATAGCTTTCATTCAGGAGGACGAAGCACCCTAACACTACCCAGATTATATATTTGTGATGTATTACACTCTAGAAAATCAATCTGGTTTTCAAGAAATAGAATTCTCAAGAAAATTCTCTCTTGTCCTCCTTGAGTCTGATAAATACTCTACTTCATATCATGAAGTTTAAAAAAATAGTAGACAAACTTGGAGATGGATATTCGTGTAGATCAAATTTTACCACTTTCAGGTAGAGAGTAAGGATTATAATTTCTCTTGCAATTTGGACTCAAAACATTGGAGAACAAGGTACTATTGTCATAAAGAATGTAGTTTTACTACCATTTTATTAAAACAACAAGTTACTGGGCTCCTAACTGAACCTATATTCTTATGTCAGGCAGTTATAAAATGTAAGTTTAGGAATCTACACTTATTCAAAACTATCTCATACATTTATTTTTTTTGTTAATCCACACCACCATTTTCTTCATATATTTTGAGAGTAGAGCAAGAAAAAGGAAGCATTTGCCAAACACTATATTACTATGATTTTAAGACTTCGATTATTAATATACATAGTTCAGAAAATTTTCGTTCATGATTCCCAGAGTGAAAATATCTCTCTGGAAGGCTACATATAGTTTACGTAAAAAGACATCCACGTTATAGTGCATATGCACTGCCAAAATGTTCCATCTGTGCTCAGGGGCTGCATTATGGTTGCCAGGGGATATATAACTTTCCAATTAACTTACTTTCTTGTCTTTCAGAATTGTGCTATACTGAAGACTTTTGTATCTTGTGTTTAATTTTTTAAAAAATATTGGACATTTTATATGTGATAGAGAGACACTAAATCCAATAAGCTCTTTAACATAATTAACTCCTAAACTCTGACTTGAGATAAATGGATGACCACAGACAAGATATATATCTAGAAAACCAAGATTTTGAACATTTACCCCATATTTTACCCCCAAAATTATGTCCATTGGTCTAATGTGTCATTTAAGGTCAATATTTCTTTATTGATTTTCTGTTTGGGTGATCTATCTAGGGCTGTCAATGGAGTGTTAAGGTCCCCAGCTGTGATTGTGTTTTTGTCAGTTTCTCCTTTTAGTTCTGTTAGTAGTTGCCTTAATATTTCAGCGCTCCCTGATTGGGTGCATATATATTAGGAAATGTTATATTTTCTTGATGTAGTGCCCTCTTCATCATTATAAAGTATCCATCACTGTCTTTTGTTACTTTTGTTATCTTGAAATCTATTTTGTCAGATCTAAGTATGGCTATACCTGATTTTCTGTGCTATTTTCTTGGAGAATCATTCCCACCCTTTCACTTTGAGTCTAACTTTGTCTTTGCAGCTTAAATGTATCTCCTCAAAGCAGCATATGGTTGTTGTTTTTTTAATCAATTTTACTACTCTGTGCCTCTTCATTGGTGAATTCAGTCCATTTATATTTAGGATAATTATTGATATATGAGGATTTCCTATAGCCATTTTATCCTTTATTTTTGGTAGCACTGTGCCTCCATTGGATCTTTTCCTTTGTGTTTCTGTCTGTTGTGTTTGTTTAGTGGTATTCCATGCTTTTCTCCTGTTTCCTCTTTTGTTAAGCTATGTGTCTTAAGTTTTGGGTTTTTTTTTCTGTAGTTACCATTAGTTTTATGAAAAAGTTTCATTTATATCGAATTTTTTTCTTTTTCTTTTAAGTGCATCTGATCTCCATCTTTCTTTGCAAATTCAGACCTTTATCCTCTCCCCCCTTTTTTGTTGTTGTTGTTGTTGTCACAAATTATCCCTGTTTATGCAGAAAGTTTGTTGGTAATCTTACTCATAGTTATGTAAGTTTTATTCTTTGTTTCAGGTAGAATAACCCCCTTGAGTATTTCCTATAATGGAGGACTTTTCTATGTCTAAAAATGTCTTTATTTATTCTTCATATTTAAAGGGTAACTTTGCTGGATATATTATTTTTTGGCTGGCAATTTCTCTTTTTTAGTCATTTGAATATTTGGTTCCACTATCTTCTGGCTTATATAGTTTCTCCTGAGATGTCCAATGATAACCTAATGGGTTTTCTCTTATAGGTTACTTACTTTTTTCCCCTAGCTGCCTTGAGAATTCTTGCTTTGTTATTAATTTTTGACAGTTTTAATACAATGTGCCTTGGAGAAGTCCTCTTTGGATTGAGGAAACTAGATGTTCTATTAGCCTCTTACATATGAGGATCTAGTTCTTTCCATAGTTTTTGAAAGTTCTCATCAACTATTTGTTTAAATAGGCTCTCCATTCCCTTCTCCCTTTCTTCTTCTTCTTGTTTGCCTATTATTTTTATATTGCTCTTTCTGATAAGTCAGATATTTTAATTTCTAGTTTTTTATGTTCAAGTCTCTCCTCTTCCCTCTGCATCATTTCTAAATTTTTAACTTCAGTATCACTAATTCTTTCCCCTATCTTGTCCACTGTATTTTCTATGCTCACTAGTTCATTCTGATCTTTTTTATTGAATTCTCCATCTATAGAATTTCTCTTTGGTTCTTTCTTAAAAATGAAGGAATGAATTATTTTCCCCCAGCCTCTTTTATTCCCTATATGCCCTCTTCTGCCTCCACCAATCCCCCTCCACCCCCACATTTTTGTCCATGCCCATGAGTTCTCTCTCTTTCTCTTTTCTCTTTTTTCTTCAGTACCTCCACCCCACCTCCCCAGAGCTGTCTGCCTGCTCTCTATCCATGATCCTGTTTCTATTTTACTTGGTATTTAAGTTTGTGCATTAAATTCCACATATGAGTGATATCATATGGCACTTGTCTTTCTGATTGGTTTAGTTCACTTAGAATGACATTCTCCAGGTCCATCCATGCTGTCACAGTTTCATCCTTTTTACAGCAGAGTAGTATTCCATGTGTAAGTGTACCACAACTTTTTTTAAAATATATTTTATTGATTTTTTACAGAGAGGAAGGGAGAGGAATAGAGAGCTAGAAACATCGATGAGAAACATCAATCAGCCGCCTCCTACACATTCCCCACTGGGGTTGTGCCCACAACCAAAGTACATGCCCTTGACCGGAATTGAACCTGGGACCCTTCAGTCCACAGGCCGACACTCTATCCACTGAGCCAAACCGGTCAGGGAACCACAACTTTTTTTTTTATACACTCATCTACTGATGGACACTTGGGCTGCTTCCTCTTTAGTTCTTTTTTTAAAGTTTCAATTTCTTACATAAAGTACTTGTTTCTTTGTTGATTTATTTTCTGATTACGTAAATTGCCTGTCTGTATTTTCTCACATTTTGTTGAGTATTTTCATCACTGCAATCTTGAAATCTCTGTGATTTATGTCACATATTTCTATGTGTTCCAATTTGCTTTCTGGAGATTTTTCATTTTCTTTCTGAGCTGACACACCATCTTGGTTATTCATGGTATTTATTGGGTCCTTCTCTGTCTGGGTGTCTATGTATGAGTGGCACTTATCTCTTAGATTACCTAAGAGGTCTTTCTATTATTTTCCAGTATGTGGTGTTCAATCTGCAATGTTTCTGGCTATAGTCAGTGTAGCTGTGATGCTTGGGGGAAACTTAGCTACTTTCTTTGTTTTGCTCTTCTGGTAATGGCAACCTTGAATCTCTAAGGTTTCCCCCATGTGTCCCAATCCAGGACCATCACAAAGTACACCCTTTGTTCAGGTAAAATAGTGATTTTGTAGTATTGGTTCTCAGGTATGCAGGTAATGTGCTTTGCAACTTCAACCCCAAGGGCAAAGGGAGGCAAGCTCTAGGAGGCTATGGGGTAGCAGGGCTTTGTGGCTTTCTTCCTCTGTCTGGAATGCCAACTACCTGACAACATTGGTAGCGCCCCAGTGCCGTGTCCTTGCCCAGGTCTCTAGGCTCAGCTGCAGCTCATACTGCTCATTCTTGTAGGAATGCCCACTGAATCTCTGTTCCACACAGCTGAAGGGAGCATCAGCTACAACCAGATTTCTCCCCTCTCTGCGCTGAGCCCCACGGTGAGCTCCTGGCTGTAGGGCTGTGTGGCTCATCTCAGCCCTTCTCCCTTCTTCCCCCCTCCCTGTTTGTTCCCACTTGCCCACCTTTAAATGCTTCAGTGCATGGATCTCTCAGGCATGCCTGTACTTTGAGCAGCAGATTCTTCAGTTATAGCTGTTCAAACTCTTGAAACTTCAAGGGGAGAGATCAAAGGGGTTTCTCATACCACCATTCTTTTATCATAATGTTTTAAAGGATGATATAAATAATATGGAGACACAATTTCTACCAGTTACAGTGCTGGCATTTATATACAATATTGCTTTCTTATATATATATATATGGTTATATTTCATCAAAACTATTATACCTGTCACATTACATTGAAATGCTTCTTCACTGACAAATCTCAGAGGGAAGGTGGGAGTGGGGTGTTAGGAGAGATTAAGCAAAGAACTTATATGCATATATGCATAACTCATGGACACAGACAGTAGTGTGGTGAAGGCCTGAGGGGGCATATGGGAGGGAAAGGCTCATTGGGGGGGGGGGGAGGTGACATCTGTAATACTTTCAACAATAAAGATAAATTTTAGAAAAATGTTTTGTTTTTACATAATTGTTATTACTCACCAATTTTTGGTTCTTCTAAATAAAAATGTTTTGTAGTTTATGTTTGTTAATTCATATTTCAACAGCCTCTGATATACCATATTTTAAGTGTTTTGATGAAATGAGAAAAGCGAGTAATCCCATTATAGATTTGTAGATGTTTCAATTTTGAACTTTGTATGTGTATACTGTAATTATCTTCTCAAAATAAATCTGGTGAGACAAGTCATGTCCCTTTAAAAAAAAATATATATATATATATATATATATATATATATATATATATATATATATATTTGATTTTTTACAGAGAGGAAGGGAAGGGAGAGAGATAGTTAGAAACATCAATCAGCTGCCTCCTGCACACCCCCTACTGGGGATGTGCCCACAACCAAGGTACATGCCCTTGACCGGAATCGAACCTTTGACCCTTCAGTCCACAGGCCGACACTCTATCCACTGAGCCAAACTGGTTAGGGCAAGTCATGTTCCTTTTTGAGTAATCATATAAGGTCTAAAGGACTTCCCTTAGGCCAGTGGTCAGCAAACGCATTAGTCAACAGAGCCAAATATCAACAGTACTTCAAAATAGACTTGCCCAGGCCGAAAACTGACTTCTGCACATGGGCCACAAAGTTTTAATCGCACTGTACGTGCGCCCGCACTAGGTATTTTGTGGAAGAACCACACTCAAGGGGCCAAAGAGCCGCATGTGGCTCGCAAGCCACAGTTTGCCGATGATGGCCTTAGGCAATATGAGTCAGTAGTTGACAATACCCTCATTATTGTGTATAAATATTGTTATACCAGAGTTCAGTTACTTTTTGGGTCCTACATGTCATTTGCAGTGCTCATTACTTAGAGAAATCAAAGGTGTTGGGTATGGGAAGTTCAGGAAAACAAGAAGAAAAAGAAAAAGGAAAGAATGTAACATTAAAATGTGAGGGCAATATGAGGAAAAAGTATGGAAAAATAGAAAGAAAAAGGAGGGAAGATGCTAAAGTCCTCTAAACTCACTGGTCTTGATGCCCACTTTTGAATTATCATGATTTATTTCAAAGAAATGTGCCATTTCATTTCATCTGAAAATGTCTAATGAGTTTGAATGGAAAAAGGTAACTGCAGAGAAATGTACATATGTATTATATTAAATCCAGTGCAGAGTATGTGCTTTACATTTCCATTTAATAGGGCATGCCAATAATTGGGCAAGTGCTTATGCTATCTATATGGAAAGCAGGAAAACAAAATAATTAAGGTATGGCTTTTATTGAATTTAATGATGTAGTAAACAAGAAAATGAGTTTCAAACATCTTTAGTGATTTCTTGTCTTACTAGCTTCTGTTGTGAGGTAATAACTACATTCACATAATAAAAAAATCCATGTAAATACATTTTACTGAACAATGAATAGAATTACAGGAGCCATCAGAGTTAACATAATGCTCCAAATTTGCAATGTAAAATGTTATTATATTTTAATATAATCTTATTACTATTTACTTTTCTTCACTGAACTAAAAATCTCTGGGTGATCTTTATGTCCTTTCTTTTCAATATGCTGACGAGGACAAGTTGGTTTTTATATTTGGGTTTGGCAAATAATGTTTCATGTTTTGTTTGTGCTATGAACTTAGATCTAGTGTCAAGTAGATTAAGTGGTGAATTTAAAAGGACACATGTTAAGGTTGAAAGGGACTTTTACCTCCTCTGGGGCAATGGTGAAATGCATGGAACCTAATTTCAAACAGTTTAGGATTCCCAGTTTTGACACCTGGGTAGCCATGTACAAATTACTTAACTTTTGCCTTTATTTCCGCTCTGTAAATTGGGAATGATAACATTAGTTGCTTCTTATGCTTATAAAGATAAAGCATTTAGATTAGTGGCTGATATATAATAATGATTCACAATGTCACTTTTATCTTTATTATTATTATCGAATATGGAGGCACCAGCTTATTGTTGAGGATTTTAAGACTATGCAAAAATAAGTAACTTCTGTAAGGTCATAGAATTTATTAGTGGCATTATCAGGACTAGAAACTAAACAATCTATTACACAGTATTTTTAAAATACAGAAAAGAAAGGAGGAATATGTGGAAAATGTCTAATTTTATATTGTTGGTAGTGGTTTTATATAAGCACTATTTAACCTCACAATGTGAAAATCCTTTGGATATACACATAGTATTTCTGACCTGGATGCATGAAGTAATACTAATACATCAATAAATAAGTTAATGGACAACCCTTTAATTTAAATCTGGAATTTTTATACTTCAGAGATTGTTTGAGTGAAGAGGATTGAAAATAGAAATATTTCAGGGACATTGTTGACTTTTCTGTTGTTATCATACAAAATTAGGTAATATTGGTATCTCTTTGAATTGGCCAAAGCATCTATAATGTTTCTCAAAACCTCTAAGAAAATTTTTAGTTGGGAAAAATCTATTTTAAAAATTAAGACATATTTCATAATATACTATTTAAGGGTACATCAATAATGTTCATATTAGAATAACACTCTTAAGATAAATGACTCAAATTACTTGAAAATAGATAATAGTCAAGAAAATAAAATTATAGCTAAGAAAACATGTAGGCTCTAATTCCATTATATTCCAGTAAGAGGTATATGGAGTGCATAATAATTAAGATAGTAGTTCCAAATATATTTCTAGGTGAGTTTCCAGTGGAGAGATGCCTACTCATAGTTCCTGCTTAAAGCAGTTACACTTTTATGTAATAAAAAATCCCAGATTATTTTATAGGAATTTACTAAAACAGAGAAACACACACACACAATGCACATATTTACTTGGAAACATGCTTTCCAAAGTTAGTTTTGTGACAGAGCTTAAAAAATAAGTGGGTTGTTGGTCCCAAGACTAGAAAGAAGAATAACATATACAAATAATTATAGTAATCACAGGAATGGCTTTATTCAACAAAGTTTGAGAAGTCTGGAAGACAGAGAAATAGGTCAATGATAGGATTGGGCTGGAGAGAGAGGCTGGATCAGATTGAGAAGAGGCTACATCAGATTGTATGACTCACTAATATCCGGTAGTCTATGAATAAGTATTTAACAAGCCTAACCAATAGATGAATTCTGCAGCAAAGCGTTATCTTCTTGAAGTTCAGGTAAATCTTAATGATAGTCCTCAGCTTAACTCTCAATGTGCAATTTCTGTTGATCTTCCACTTGGTACAGCAGTTTTAAGGGAGTACTTAGTAATATGATTATTGTTCATCTAGGATGTTGGAGGAAAAGAAAAATGAGGAAAGGACTGTAAATGAATAGTGAACATTAGTTAATGAGACAGATCAATAACCCTGCCATCATCCCCATAGTGCACTCTTCACACATACTGTGAGTTCCCTTTTTAAGGAAAGATTGTATATCTACCCCATGTTGCTCTCCAATTTCGTCAGGCAAGAGCAACTACAACTTTATCATTGGCCTATAAACAGATTGATTTCCACTAACCATTTTCCAAGAGTCAAAGGCAAGTAATCTTCTAAATACCTGTAGAAGATGGGGTCAGTGGGAAATTAGAATCATATTAGACATATTATTCTCTGTTAGGGGGATAAAGCCACCAATCTAGTGGGAAGCTAAGTTTAAATGAAACCCATCCTGGGGAAGCAGAATTCCTAATGCCAAGTAGCTTCTCACTGAACTAAATCAGAGTGAAATTCTGAGGTCACTGCCAATCTAGTACTTGTTGCATCACAATGCAGTCTCTGGAGCTCAGCACTTACCAAATACAATCAATTTCATCAGAGGAATTATTCTGTCCATACATGAAACAATAAAGAGAAAGTGATTATTGAATAATTATCATTTGAAAACCATTCTTTTCTTTAAATTATTGATAGTATTACAGAGTCCCTTATTCGTCTCCCTCCCCTCCCCACCACACACACACTTTACCCTCCTCTACCCAGCCACTGCCCCATCCCAGGCCTTCACCACATTATAGTCTGTTCCATGGGCTATGCATATATGCATACATGTTCTTTGGTTAATCTCTTCCCTACCCCACCCTCTCCTCTGAGGTCTGTCAGTATGTTTCATGCATCCATACCTCTGAACCTATTTTATTCTTCAGTTTATTTTGTTCATCATATTTCATGTACGAGTGAGATCATGTGATATTTGTCTTTCTCTGTGTGACTTATTTTGTTTAGGATAATAATACCCAGGTCCCTCCATGCTGTCTCAAACGGTAAGAGATCCTTCTTTTTTACATCATTCCATGGTATATATAAATGTACCACAACTTTTTTATCCACTCATCTACTGATGGGCACTTGGGCTGTTTCTAGATATTAGCTATCATAAATAACGCTGCTATGAACATAGGGTGCACCCCATTCTTTCTTGGGGTTCTGACATGGTGTCTATTGATAATTAACAGAAAATTTCTATTCCTTCTCAGAGGGAGATCTAAATGAGTTGTCTCTGTTTTAGAATTGTAATCAACCTGCTGAAGCTGTCTGTCTTCATGGAGAAAGGTCAAGGATGCTTGGAATTTGACCTCTTAACTTCTCCTTATGAATCCCTTATGAATCCTCAGGTTTTGCTATGCCCTAATGACTAAAACTACAAAGGACATTGAACAGCACCCCATGGGATAGGTACCATATAGGAACTTTTAAAAGATCAGGTTAGATATACAATATCACAATGTCTAGAAAGGGAATAAATACATCTTGATCTACTGATGCTTCCTTGGTTGGAGAACTTGTAAATGGCTTAGCTTTTGTTTGTTTGTTCATTTGTTTGTTTGCCTCCATATAGCCATGCGAGCCCTAATATAAGGCATTGGGAGGAGGTAGTGTGAAATAAGGCCTCCTATTTCACAATCAAGTCCCATACTGGTTAATTGGGAGAGGGAAGTCATGTCTACCAGATTCATAACACAGGTGTGTGAATAATGGCTAAATTCAAAATGCAACATTCCAGTGGAGGCTACAGCCTGCTCTAATAGGAAAATCCCTCTTTTCAACACAGGGTTCTTCAGAAAGATTAATAGACCATATTTCTAGGAACTTTGCCAGCAGCTACAGAAGGTTAATACACTAATACAAAAACACAGACAGACCTGAGAAAATATCGAGAAAGAGAATTTCTGGGATGTGACAAAGAGGGATAGATGATGGAGGAAAAAAAGTAGAATAATAAGAGGGAAAGAAGTATCATCTGGAAGATAATGAGTAAAGATTGTGTTCTACTGCAGAATGCATCATTTTCCTTAGAGAGAAGGCTACTGCAGTTACCAATATCTCCAGGTGCTGAGAAACTTTATTTCCCAAGCAAACCCAGTGTGCAGTTTATACACCAAATCTTGACAGCTGAGTACCAAGTAGTCTGTTTACTTCTTCAGTCACAGATATCCCAACTTATAAGTATAGGATGTGTGGGTGATGCAGTCTCATCACTTGAAGACAAAACCACAACAAATGCACTTAGCGTCTCTGTAAGGATGGTGAGAATTTAGAAAAATTGAATCTTCCTAGTTCACTTGCTGACCTTTTATTTCTGAAGATTCCCAGCTAATAGCATTTCCAATTCTTTGCTGGGCAGAAGTGTTTTAGTTTATGTAGTCCCATTTGTTTATTTTTGCTTTTGTTGCTGTTGTTTTTGATGTCAAATCCAAAATATAATTGCCAAAACCAATGCAAGGGGCTTATCTCTATATTTTCTTCTAGGAGGTTTATACTTTCAACTCTTACGTATTAAGTCTAATCCATCTTGAGTTGGCTTTTGTGTACGGTGTAAGATAGAGTTCCAGTTTCAGTTTCACACTTTTGCATATGGCTGTTGTTTTCCCAGCACCATTTATTAAGGAGATTAACCTTCCTCACTGAATATTCTTGGTTTCTTTATCAAAAATCAATTGGCCGTCCATTCATGTTTTTTTTTTGTTTTTTTTTTTTCTGGGCTCTGTATTCTATTTCATGTATTAAGGTACCTGTTTTTATGCCAATACCATGCTATTTTGATCACTATAGCTTTTCAATGTAGTATGGAATCAGGAAAATTAGCCTCCATCTATGTTCTTTTTCAAGATTTCTTTGGCTATTCAGAGTTGTTTATGGTTCTATACAAGTTTTAGGATTTTATTTTCTGTTTCTATGAAAACTGCCCTTATAATTTTTATAAGGATTGTACTGAATCTAGATCACTTTGTTAAGGATGTTTTAATATTAACATTTTAACAATATTAGTTTTTCTAATCCATGAGCACGAATATCTTTCAATATTTGTGTCTTCAATTTTTCCATCACTGCCTTATAATTTTTAGTGTACAGCTCTTTCACCTCTTTGGTTAGATATATTCCTGGGTATTTTATTATTCTTGATGCAATTGTAAATGGATGGTTTTCTTATTATATCCTTTCCATTGTTCATAATTAATGTATGGAAAAATAACAAATTTTTGTATATGAATTTTGTATCCTGTAACTTTCCATTTATTCTAACAGTTTGTTGGTGGAGTCTAGAGTTTCCTCTACATAAGATCATGTCATTTGCAAATAGAGACAGTTTTGTTTTCTTCCTTTCCAATTTGGATGCCTTTTATTTCTTTTCTTGTCTAAGCTCTGACTAGTTCTTCCAGTATTGTGCTGAATAAAAGTGGTGAAAATGGGCATTTTTTTCTTTTTTCTGATCTTAGAAGAAACGATTTTCACCTTTTAGGTATGATGCTAGCTGTGGGGTAGTCATATATAGCCTTTATTATGTTGAGGTACATTTCTTTATACCCAACTTATTGAGAATTTTTATGATGAATCAATGTTGAATTTTGTTAAATATTTTTCTACATTTATTGAGATAATCATATGATTATATCCTTCATTTCATTAATGTAATGTATCATGTTGATTTATTTGTGGGTTTTGAACAATTCTTGAATCTCTGGAATAAATCTCACTTGATCATGGTGTATGATTTTCTAAAATGTATTATTGAATTTAGTTTGAATTTATTTTTTGAGGATTTTTGCATCTATGTTCATCAAGATTATTGATTTGTAATTTTCCTTTCTTGTGTTGTCCTTGTCTGCTTTTATTATCAGTATAATGCTGACTTTGTAAAATGTGTTTGGAAATGTTGAATTTATTGAAGGAATTTAAGAAGGATTGGCATTAATTCTTCAGTTAATGTTTGATATAGTTCACCTATGAAGCCCTCTTGTCCTGAACTTTTATTTGTTGGGGAAAAAGCTTCTGCAGAGCAAAAGATATTATCAAAAAAAAAAATGAAAATGCAACATACAGAATGGGAGAAAATATTTTCAAATCATAGATATGGTAAGGGATTAGAGATTATATATATATATATATATATATATATATATATATATATCATATATAATTCAGTAGCAATAAAGCAAACAATCATTAAATTAGGCAGAAGAACTAAATAGACATTCCCCCCCCCCACAAAGAACACAAGCAAATAACCAACAGATATATGAAAAGTTGTTCAACATCACTAATGTTCAGGGAAATATGCAAATCAAAACCACAAAGAGGTATCACTTCACACCTGTTAGAATGGCTATCGTGAAAAAGGTAAGGGCCCTACCCGGTTTGACTTATTGGATAGAGTGTTGGCCTGCAGACTTTAGGGTCCCAAGTTAGATTTCGGTCAAGGGCACATCTAGTCAAGGGCATTTACCCGGATTGCAGGCTCGATCACTGGCACGCATGTAGGAGGCAACCAATCAATGTGTCTCTCTCACATTGATGTTTCTCTCTCTGTCTCTCTTCCATTCCACTCCCTCTAAAACTAAATGGAAAAATATACTCAAGTGAGGATTAACAAAAAATTAATAAATTCATTAAATAATTTAGAAAAGGAAAGGGATAAGAACTAAGTGTTAGGGAGGGCGTGCAGAAAAGGTATCCCTTGTGCCTGTGTTTCTGTCTGGAATTATAGCTATTTTGTATATGTCACATCATGTGAGATTTTTGTAAATTCTTTTATGGAAAAATTATGTTATCCACACTTTTGTTTTCATTATAGTTTTATTATAGATTTATATTAGGAACAATATATGTTTACTTAAACTATAGTGATCATAGTATTATAAAAATAATCTCCATATGGTTTCAGTTAATGGAATCAAGAAGAGAACTGGAAAAGCAATTTCTTCCATTCCTTGTCTACATATGAGTTCCTTTAAAGAGAATTTTTATGGCCACCTGTTAAGATTGCATTGGTATAACAAGAAATATTTTATGGTAGAATTTTTTGATCCTTTGTGAATAAAGAATTGCAGAGTTTGAGAAAGTATAGTGTACAAGATTACCTTCATTTCTGATAACATTTGAAAGTCCAGTGGGTTCCCAAAACCTCAGATTCAATAATTTGCTATAAGGACTCACAAAACTCATTGAAATTTATTATATGCACAGTTACAAACAATGGAATACTACTCAGCCATAAAAAAACATGATATGCTGTCATTTGCAACAACGCGGGATGGATCTTGAGAATATCATGCTAAGTAAAATAAGTCAGGCAGAAAAAGTTAAGAACCACATGGTTTCACTCATATAAATGATATAAAACTGAAAGCAACAAATAAACAAGAAAAACAAACAAACAAAACCCATAGACACAGATAACAATATGGTGGTTATCAGAGGGGAGGAGGGGTAGTAAAGGGTAGCAGAGGTTAAATATATGGTGATGGAGGAAGATTTGAGTTTAGAAGGTGGATATACAATGCCATATACAGATGCTATATCATTGAATTGTACACTTAAAACCTATATAATTTTATTAACCAATGTCACATCAATAAATTTAATTTAAAAATGTACTGGAAAGAAAAAAAAGGAAAGAAAACATTTAAATCAACCAAGAGAGGACATATACGGGGCAGAGTCTAAGAAAGAAAGTTCCAATTGTATAGCTTCTAGTTGTCTTTTTACCATGGAGTCATAAACAGCATTACATTCTCAGCACTGATGTGTACCAATGTGCATCAAGGATTTCCAAGAGGGAATTTCACCTGAGCTTTGGTGTCCAGAATCTTTCCTGGGACTTGATCTCATAAACCTGGATGGCTGGCCATGTGGCCAAACTCAGTCTCTAACCCAGTGATGGCGAACCTATGGCACGTGTGTCAGAGGTGACACGCGAACTCATTTTGTTGGTTGATTTTTCTTTGTCAAATGGCATTTAAATATATAAAATAAATATCAAAAATATAAGTCTTTGTTTTACTATGGTTGCAAAGATCAAAAAATTTCTATATGTGACACGGCACCAGAGTTAAGTTAGGGTTTTTCAAAATGCTGACACGCTGAGCTCAAAAGGTTCGCCATCACTGCTCTAATGCCTCTAGAAGTTAGCTGACACCATGTGACCCTATGCCTGCACCTTATGTCACGTTGTTACTATCTGGCTGGATCAAGGTCCCCATATAAATAAGGGGAAGCTTCTCAGAACTTAGAGCATGCATCTTAGGAGCCAAGGGTAAAGACCAGACCTCCTTAAATAAGGTTAAATTATAGTACAGATGCCATAACAGAGCTTTGTTTTTTAGCATTTATTGTACACTAGAGGCCCGGTGCATGAAATTCATGCAGGTGGTGGGGGGGTGGTTCCCTCAGCCCAGCCTGCACCCTCTCCCATCTGGGACCCCTCGGGGGATGTCCAACTGTCGGTTTAGGCCCAATCCCAGGGACGGCCCTAAACTGGCAGTCGGACATCCCTCTCACAATCCGGGACAGCTGGCTCCTAACCGTTCACCTGTCTGCCTGCCTGATTGCCCTTAGCAGCCTCTGCCTGCCTGCCTAATCACCCCTAATGCCCCCCCCCCCCACCAGCCTAATCACCCCTAACCATCTCTGACAGCCTGCCTGATTGCCCCAACTGCCTCCCCTGCCAGCCTGGTTGCCCCTCACTGCTCCCCCTCATGGCCTGGTCACCCCTAACTGCTCCCCTGCCAGCCTGATTGTCCCCAACTGCCCCCCACTGCCAGCCTGGTCACCCCTAACTGCCCTCCCTTGCCAGCCTGGTTGCCCCTAACTGCCCCCCCCCCTTGCCGGCCTGTCGCCCCACGCAGCCTGCTGTTCATTCATTGTGAGAGGGCATCCCAACCAATTTGCATATTCCTCTATTATTAGTATAGATTATTGTTGTAAGGGCACATTATCTTGATGGTATACCTAACAAGTTGTCAATATTTTCTCTTGTATGCTCAATTAAAAGTTGACTATAGTGAACATATGCTCTGAAAGGTTAAGGACACATTCTTTGATTTAGGAACACTTCACTCTACCAGAGAAAAGGTAGTAGCTGATGAAGTAAGAGTCAATTAATCAACATGATCCTGGCAATATGACTATGAACCAAAAATAAAGGAGGATAGAGGGAATCTTTGAACTGGGTGTTAATAGGATACAGTTAAATTTCTTTAACTGGATCATGCAGAAATACTGATATCATTCTCCACAAATGAAAATACTGTAAACTATCTCAGTCATCTGTTCCAATATTTAACAACACCCAAATGGTATCAGCTTTAGGATACTTCAGCTATCCTGTAAGGCTTAATCTTCATTTGGACTTCCATGAAAACTAAATTCTTTTAGTATTGTCCATACATGCTCACTAGTATTATCATGTATTCTGTAAGTTCCTCTAATCAATTTTAAATTGTCAGCGTTTTTTTTTAACTTTTCATATTCATGATAAGTAATTTGTAAAGAACTTTTAGCTTCAAAATCCATTGTTTTATTGTTTCTCAAAGCAAATACACTGTAGCAAAAAAGAAAAAAAAAAGAAAAAAAGGCTTGGGTCTCTATGTGTAATTAAAAATAATTACTCCATATATTTTGTTTAATCACTGACATTTGGGGTTTAAATAGCTAATTCCCTAGAGGAATTTTAGATAATATGACAGGAATGGCTAAAGTTCGATTATATATGAGCCTTTCACTTATTCTATTCTAAGGAACTATATTCACATTTAAACTCAATTTTCATAACAACTGACTTTTTTTATTCTATGTTATTTGGAGAAATCTTTGTATTCTCAATTTTTAACCACCACTCTATTTTAATGTTATTTTTGGCCACTTGGAACTGCTGAAATAGTTTATTATTATACAGTATTACATTTACGGTACTTCTATTAGAAGAAAAGTTTTCATGTCCTCAAGCAATTACAGAGTACCTGGATACTAAGGGTGAACACATGTGGATTCACATTCCTATCCTAGATATTTTGTGGTTATAATTAATTTGGGAACCTGTTATCTGTACTCTGAAGTAATTATGCAATTGAGTAGGCAGTTAACATTATGCAGAAATACTGATATCAATATGTTATAAGTCTTAAATTTACAAACTTCACTGGACACATATTTTAAGCTCATTTTTAAAAAATATATTTATATTGATTTCAGAGAGTAAGGGAGAGGGAGAGAGAGAGAGAGAAACATCAATGATGAGAGAGAATCATTGATCGGCTGCCTCTTGCACGTCCCCTACTGGGGATCGAACCCACAACCTGGGCATGTTCCCTGACAGAGAATCGAACCTTGATCTCCTGGTTCATAGGTCCATGATCAACCACTGAGACACACCACTGAGACATACCAGCTGGGCTTAAGCTCATTTTTTCTAACCATGGTCATCCATTTAGAGAGACCAAGGTTAAGCTTGAGCCTGCACAGAAACTATGGGAGATTCAGGTGAAGAAGGCATATGAACTGAAATAGTAGGAAAGCTCTCTAGTTATTCATAGGGTGAGTTTTCTGCAGTGCAAACTGATGAAGCACATTGTGAAGCAGTTCAGGAACTGCCAAGTGCAAGGGATCATGTTAGTCATCTCCAAATTTATAAGGAGTGATTCTTAGTTTATGCTCCAAAGGAGAGAATGAATGAAAGACTGAAAAATGCCCTTATCCTTGTTCATGCTTGAGGATGTTTCTGTGGTATCTGGAAGTAATTAATTATGCAATGGTTCAGTGGGTCAACTAGAGCTAGGTGGTTTAGACTTGAAACATATTCCTCATTTATTAACTTTGTGACATTAGTACTTTACTTAACAGTTCTGGGTTTCAGTTTCCTCATCCATAAAATTTGAATAATTATTGTAATCTACCTCATAAAGTTGTGGTAAAGTGTATTAAAATGAGCAAAACTTGGAATAGTGCTGAAAGAGCGTAACATGGAAAATGTTCAATGATTATGAGCTCTTGATGTTGGTTTTTTAAAAAATTGTTTTTATTTTTCTATGTGGTTTTGATCTAGTTAGCATTGCCTAAATATCATAGTGATGTTGAAACTCAAAGATATGGTCAGATTTGTTCACCACTTGGCTTGATCAATTGTATTATATGGATTGCCCATTTTAAAGGTATTAAAGACTAATGTATTCTTAAAATTCTCTATGATTTATTTCTCATTCTTAACAGTATTATGATTTTTATTGAGATATAATTGACATGTAATATTATATGTTAACACAGTGGTCGGCAAACTGCGGCTCGTGAGCCACATGCAGCTCTTTGGCCCCTTGAGTGTGGCTCTTCCACAAAATACCAACTTCTGCGCATGGGCCATGAAGTTTCAATTGCACTGTACATGTGCGCCCACACGTGGTATTTTGTGGAAGAGCTACATTCAAGGGACCACAGAGTTGCATGTGGCTCTCGAGCAGCAGTTTGCCAACCACTGTGTTAACATATTATCCTCCTGGTGATTTGTTAAGTTTAAGGTTTACAATATGTAGATTTGAAAGATTTACATATCCTCCTATATAATAAAAGCCTGATATGCAAATTGTCCCTTCAGACAGTTGTTCGACCGGGAGTTCCACTGCTTACTATGACGTGCGCTGACCACCAGGGGGTGGCATGAAACATGGTCAGCATTGGCGATACGGTGCTGGCAGCAGGTGGCAGTGGAGGCGCTGCTGGCCCTGGTGGGCTCTGATGAGAGCTGGACCGCAGCAGGATGGTGGAGCAGGTGAGCAGGTGGTGCCAGGCCAAGGGGGGTGATAGTAGGGGCCTGATCGCCCCTCAGAAGGTGACCAGTGGCAGTGGCTGGGGGCTGGGCCGCTGCACAGGTCCCAGGTGCTGAGAGATCCAGGCAGGGGGCTTGGCCCCAATCAATCGTCCTCCTGCAGGTGGGATGGTGGAGTCGGTGAGGGGGCGGCACCAGGCCTAGGTGGGAATGTGGGGCCAGGAGGCTGGGGGAATGAGCTGGGGCCCGATCTCCACAGGCCACACGGAGGGACCCCACCTGTGCATGAATTCGTGCACTGGACTTCTAGTTGCAATATAACAACCACCATAGTTTTGGTTAGCAACTCCATTACATTACATTACGTAATTATTATTTCTTTTTTAGTGGTGAGAACATTGAAGATCTAGTCTCTTAGCAATTTTGAAATTTATAATAGTGTTGATTATAATCACTATGCTGTGCATTAGAGCTCCAGGACTTACTCATCTTCTACTTGCAAGTTTGTAACCTTAACATCTTCCCAACTCCCTCAGCCCTATTTTTATGACATCAAATTACTAATAGTTTTACCAAAGTAAGAACCTAAGCCTTAAAGTGAATAAACAAGCAAGCAAATTAAAGAGAACCATTCATTTCTGGCTCTTACAATCACTCTCTATATAATCCAGGTCAAATTATTTCATATCTCTGAGCCTCATTTATTAAATTTGTGTATAATGTGCCATTATCAAGAACCTTGGATTCCTCACTGTAAATTCAGACATTTGTTATTTGATATTATTTTTAAGACCGACATGCATCGTATTCATAATCACTTTATTGGAAACTTTTATTCACAATTTACAAGTGAGGAAATGTAGGCCTAATGTTAGATAAATTTTGCAAGGTTAAACCAAAGAGGTGGAGCTGAAGAGAGGATCGTTTTCTTATGATGATAGACAAATTTATACAATTCTAATTCAAGATTTTAAAACTATAGCTCTTACAGTTTTTTAAAAATATACAGAACAGTAAAGAATACTTGCCAAATTATTGTATGTTACTCAGAATGAAACTAATGTCAGAAATTGTATTGAAATTGTAAATATCCTTTCTTCTCTGAGAATATATTGTGAGGAAGCTCAAACCAACCCAACTACAGAAACCTCCTGGAGATGTCTAGTTAGCCCTTGAGTACTTCAGCTCTCAGTTGTAGCTGACATCTGACTGCAGCCACACAAGAAACCCAAACTCAAACTATCCAGTGAAACTCTTCTTATACTCCTGAGTCACAGAAAACATGAAAGATGATAAAATGATGATTGTTGTCTTAAGCTACCAAGTTTGGGGTGATGAGTTACAATGCAATAGATAATTGAAGTGTTATGCTTGCCAGGAAATAATGTAAATTATGACCTATTTAGATTAACCCATTTTATTGTATCATTTGCCCAGAAGAGTGGACCAAAGATAATGTTTTAACAGGAAGGTTGTTTTCAGATATGGTCTTTTTGTGGAGGCCATTTGACACTGCATGACGATGTTTGGTGAAGAAGAAAGGGTTATCTCTACCAGACCACTTTGGGGAAAATTAATCAAGTTAATATCCAGAGTGTTAAACAAGCCTTTTATTGCAGTTTGTTGATAACGGCCACTTAATAATAGCGTAAGTATATTTACAAGTGCAGACAACTGCTTCAAAATCAGTATTTCTAATGAGGATTCCTGCCCCAGGAAGGTAAACGTATAGATTTGACAACATAAAGACAAAACAGGAATTGACTGAATATCCCTTTGAAATTCTTCCTATATTCCTGACTCACAGAAACTAGGTAAACTAGACTTTATTGAACATATTAATCAAGTACTTACAATTTTTATGTTTCTGTTTTTCACTATTTTCAGCATAATGTGCTATCACAACACAGATGCATGGCAAATTGAGAGCTCTAAGATTACTTAAAGGGCCACACATTGTGCAGAGACGTCAGCACTAAAATGGGAGAAGCTGAGAAAGCTGAAAAAATTCAAAAGTAACAACAACATAGGCAACAACATTATCTAATTGTATAAATACTTTACTATATTTATATCTGGTCCCTTTTCTGGCCATCAGTTTTTTGTTCCTCCATTTTTCTCCTTTCCTCTTCTTCCTTCTCAGAAGTAAATACAAATATTTCTCAGGAGTAAATGGAAGTTCTCATGAAGACAATTTCAGGAAGGGAGAAAGGCTTCAATTCCTTACCCTCAACATCTCATTCTCTACCTCAAAATGTTTGTTTAAGCATTTTTTTCCTAGCGCCATTTTTTTTCTTAAGAATCTTTCTGATTCTCTACATTATGTTCTCTGCATTTCTTATACAACCTTAGGAATTTGATTTTATTATGTTATTTATTAGAAGAGAGCATAAAATATTGTTAATTTTCTAAGTTTTCACAGTTGACTACATTATAAAAATGAAACTATATAATGTGTTTCTAATATTTCACATAATTCTGAGTTTATCCTTGTCTTAATTTATTAGTCTTCATTTGAGAACAGTGCTCCTTTTTACAAAGAAGAGCAAAAGATTAAGTATGTGCTTGACATAATATAAAAATAATAACTACCATTTATCAAATACTTAGTGTATGTCAAATACTGTGTAAAGCACTGTACATCTCTTCCCTCATTTGATTTTGACAACAACTATTTAAGATATATTATTTTTATTCTCCTTTGACATTTGCCTTTATTCTCCATTTAAAAGAGTCTGAGTCATAGAGATGAAACAACCTGCCAGAGATTGTGCCCAATACATTTCCAAGCTAGGATTGTTCAGACCTCTTTTTTTCTGCATGCAAAACTGTGATCATAAACACTGTACCCCTATTGCCATAGTTTGACCTTGGTTCATGGACATAAAAATCTGGATTGGTTTTCAAACGCCTGGATGGTAAGAAACTTTCTTAAGTTTATTTTTATTTACTTAACTCACACAGTAGATTTGCAATAAATATTCATTTAATGAATTAAAGAATAAACGAATGTGTTGAAAAACTTTTCAAGCATCTAAATGTTTTCATATATTCAAATCATGGCATTGCATAAAATATCAGGTTTTCCTTTTGTAATTAGACAACCAAAGAGAAAATAGATCATTTAAAATTTTTATTGTGCCTCATTTTGTTTTCATGTACATTTTACCCTCTATGGACTATAAAATATGGAAACTGGCCCTTCCAAAAATTAGCAGAAGCATAAACTATCCCTCACTCTTTATAAAAGGGAATACTAAATTATCTATCAAACATGAATTAATTCTAGCCAGCCAATTTGCATCTCTGTATCAAATATAACATTATCTAAATGGAGTATATTTTTAAAGATTTTATTGTATTTTACCAGTTTGTATAATCAAGTGAGCTGGTAGGGCTAACGTGATATTTTTTCATCCTATAGAAAGAGAGAAACTAAGGATCATCAAATTATCAGTGATTTGTTACCTAGAGCTGAAATGTAGATTTTTTTTTATTCTTCATTTTTCTCATCCTCCTCCTCTTCTTCCTCTTCTTTTTTTTCCATTAAAAGTTACTACATCAGGAATGGGATATTGCTCTCACACTAGACATCACTAATAACTGATCATATTTGCCATATGAAATATAGTTTTCTTTAAACTTTATATTGAACCATAAGCAGTGCGAGGATCAGGCTCACTCACTGCTGTATCCTCTATGTTTTACACAGGACTTAGCATGAAAGAGCTACTCCATACATCATATTAAAGGAATGAATGAATTTTGCCCACTTGAAAAGTATCCCTGATGCCATCAAATAATAATAAAGCTGTACATAATTAGATTGTATCTTTGCTGGGGTCCAACCCCAGCAGGTCCAGGGGTCCCCAAAGGTGTGGACGGAGCCGGCGAAGAAGGAATGACACAGAGACAGCGTTCAGTTGATCAGCAGCCTAGCCAGGATCTCTAACCAGGATCTCCAGCCAAGTTCTGGTCTGGATCTCCAGTGAAGTTCTGTGTCCATGTTCTCTTGCTAGGTTCTCCAGCCAGGTTCTCCAGCCAAGTTCTGGTCTGGATCTCCAGAGAGGTTCTGCTCTGGATCTCCAGCGAAGTTCTGGTTAGGATCTCCAGCCAGGTTCTGTGTCCATGTTCTCTTGCTAGGTTCTCCAGGTTCTCCAGCCAGGTTCTGTAGCCATGTTCCCTTGCTAGGTTCTCCAGCCAAGTTCTGTCCAAGTTCTCCAGCCGGGTTCAGTCACCAGGTTCTAGTCAGGTTCTCTTGCCAATTTCTGTAGTCAGGTTCAGTCCAGGATCTTTTGCCATGTTCTCTCCAGTGAAGTTCTTCTGTCTCTAGGTTCTGTGTAGGTTCTGTCTTCTAAGTTCTGTGTGTAGGTTCTGTCTTCTAAGTTCTGTCTCTCGCTGTCTTGTTACATCTGTATTTATACCAGTTGATTCAATCCTATCAATCTCTATTACAAAGGTTAGGGCGTTTCTTATCTCCATTCCAGGGAGTAAAGATTATGTAGCTTAAGCATGATTGTTCGTAGTTAAAGTGATTAATTACCCGCCTGTCACTTAGTTATGAGGTTTTATTCCCTCCCTAACTTCAGGGGAAAATCCCTACCTGGGAAAACAACCTTTCTCAGAGAGGAGACCTTGGTTAAAACACATAGTGCCAAGAAGGTGAGCAAACATATTAAGAACAGTATGCCATATATGCCAGGTCCTTTGAAACAGCAAGGCTGGACCGGCTCCCGGCATATCTTTACTGAAATGAGGGCTAATCTTTTTTTGTAAGTTTAGTCATTCCTCCTTTCAACTATATATTTACATATGTATGAAATATATTTCAATATATATCTCAATTATATTAATCATTCCTACGAATGTTATGGGAAGGAACTCATCATATTATTTTCTTTGTGTGTATGTAGGATGTGCCACTGTCCTAGGTTCTGTCTGTAGATGAAAGTTTTAAATAGTTGAGACTAAGGTAGTAAAGGAGCAGGGCCTCATGTGTCCTCCTATGATTGAGTTTTGCTTTAAACTGCCTCAAATGCTCTTTTCTTAGTACCTTTCTGCCAGCTTTTCAGCAATATAAGTTTCCAGATGACAAAATCTGTTAAATGCTATAAAAACCAAACAAAGCAATGGTACTGAGGTTGGTTGAAATAAACATTTTTCTTTTAAACTGCACACGTGGTGTGACTTCTCATAATTCAGCATGGACAGCATGAGTTCTGCTACACTGAAATGGTTCACAAAGCTGAGAGGCAGTCTCTTTGGTCTAGCTGTCAAAGTATAATCAACCCAAGCTCACGCTATTACAAATTTTTGGAAGTTTGTGGAGATGATTTTTAGTAATATAATTTAACCACTGCAACATACATTTCTTTATATTCAGTTTGGGAAATACTGAGCTTTTTTTTTTCCTTTTAAAACAAGTATAATGGTGATTCTATAATTAAACTCTAAATAGGTCAAATTAAGTTGCTTGCTTTATGGTGCCCCAGAAGCATATAAGTTCTTGAACATGTTTCTCTGCTCTAAACTGCTTCAGAGAATAAGCTCCAGTAATAACTCTGAGCTCCCTCACTCAGGATCCATAAAACTCTCAATGCACCCTCTTCCAAAAAGAGTCAGTGGTATTTGTATGAATATTCATGGGTATTTTTACCCCAAAACACACCATATTCTAATTATATATGACCAGATTTCTGTTCAGTACAACTTTAACAATAGGTTTCAAAGGACTGTAGTTATATATAGTGCTTAAAATATACATATTTTAAAAATTGATTTATACTAAAATGTAATAAATATGTTAATAAATAAAATGACTAATTAGTCAATTTTTCAATTTATCCTAGCCTTTGGACAAGAACATTTTTTGCCTGAAATATACTGACTCTACACTTTGTGGTATGAAAAATCCCCTTGATATATATAAGCGCTAGAGGCCCAGTGCACAAAATTCATGCACTGGTAGGGTCCCTAGCAGCTGCCAGCTGGGTACTCCCTTCTTTCACCTGGCTGCCTGCTGCCACCACTGGCTGGGGCCTCCCTCCCTTCCCCCAGTTGGTCCTGTCCCCTGGTCGAACTCCTGGACGAACTCCCAGTCGAGGGACAACTTGCATACTATGCTTTTATTATATAGGATATGCTTTCCATTTATTTTTTTTTAGAGGATATGCTTTCCATTGAATTTTTTAGAGAGAGACACATCAATTGGTTGCCTATTTCCTTCTGATCATGCCCTGATAGGGGCAGAAGGTAGAACCTGCAACCCAGGTATGTGCCCTTGACTGGAAATTGAACCTATGACCCTTTGGTGTGCAGGCCATCGCTTTAACCACTGAGAAACACCAACCAGGGTCCTTAATTTTTAATTAAACTAAATTTTAATTTCTTCTGTAAAAATTTCATTGACATTACATTGGAATGGAGAGCATAGATTTGTCCCAATGTAGCATGATAAATTTATTACTGGTAAATGTATAATTCAACTAATTATATTTTCTTTTGACCTCTAATTAAATTAGTGCTAATAAAAGAAGGCTACCCTATACTTGTCAAATTAAGACAAGGTGCTATCATGCAATTCAGTATTGCTGGGGGTTAGAAAGAGGCTATTACTGGACATTGCAATAAAATGATTTGAAAAGGAGCATCTCTTTATAATGGAATAATGCTGAACATATAGGAGAGGATCCAAGCAGCATTGAAATATTCTCTGAGCCAGATAAGAGTTCTCTTTGGTGCTGCATATGTAGAGATTGATAAAAATGTCCATTTATACAATTATGTATATAAATATTCAAAGATTCACACATACATAAAGACATGGATAAATATGTCTATAGGGTGATTTTCAAAGTACACATATATAGTACCTACCATCATGAAATATCATTAAAGGATGGGAGCTATGTTATTCTTAGCAAACCCTTTACATTTTCATAAAAACTGTGGTTTAAAAAACACACCGCAGATATTGTTATGTAGTGGAATAAAAGTAAAATTGCAGTAATAATAACTAAGATGGATTGAGTAGTTACTAGTTTATAGACATTATGTTAAGTACTATGAATGTTATATATTTATATATGTAATACATAACATATCGCTGTATTATATAGCATACTTTGTTGGTATTTAACAAGGCCTCAAACTTCTTGACTTAAAGCAATAATTATACACTAGTTCGGTTTTCTGTGGTTCAGCACTATGGACTAGGTTCAGCTGGGAGGCTCCTCTGGTCTCCACTGGCCTCTCGAATGCAGCAGCCGTCAGCTTGTGGGTCAGCTGAGGGCTGGTGGGCTTAGTGTGTTTTCACTCACATTTCTGTTGCTGGTGCTGTTAGTTGCCACTGGCTGTCCTCTGAGTTGACAGAGGTTATTGGGCTACATATCTCCAACAAGACTGTCTGGGCTTATTAATATAAGGACAGGGGCAGTGTTTCCAGGAACAGGAAGAGGACAAACCCCAAAGCATGCACACTTTTCAAGTCTCTTCTTGCAACATGTTTGCTAATAGCCTATTGGCCCAAGTAAATATTTGGAAAATTAAAGAGTCAATATAAACTTAGGATATATGTCTATTCAAATATTTTACCATTTTAGAAACAGATTGAGATGCAAAATTTCCTTATATATTTTGTATACTAACCCTTAACAGATACATGATTTGCAAATATTTTCTCCCGTTCTGTCGGTTGCCTTTTCATTCTGTTGCATGTTCCCTTTGCTGTGCAGTAGCTTTTTTGTTTTTCCACCATTGTGCATGCCTCAGTGGGCTTGCCACATATGACCTTTATTATCTTTAGGGACATTCCTTCTACACCCAATTTTTTCAGTTTTTATTATGAAATTGTTTTTACGTTTGTCAAATGCAGTTTTTGCATCTGTTGAGATGATCCCATGATAGTTACCCTTCATTCTGTTAATATGTTGTATCACGGAAATGGATTTGCATATGTTGAACCACCCTTGCATCCTAAGGATAAATCCCACTGGATCATAGTATATAACCCTTTAAAAGTGCTGTTGAATATGTTTGCTAATATTTTATTGAGGATTTTTGGCATTTTTATTCTTCAGAGATATTGGCCTTTAGTTTTCCTTTCTTGTAGTTTCTTTCTCTGGCTTTGATATCAGATTAATTCTGGTCTTATAAAATGAGTTTGGAAGTATTTTTTCCTTTTAAATTTTTTGAATAGTTTGAGGATATTGGCATTATTTTTTAAATGTTTGGTATAATTCACCAGTGAAGCCATCTGGTCCTGGGCTTGTCTTTGTTGGGAGGTTTTATGAAAAGATGCTTAACATCATTAATCACCAAGGGAATTTAAATCAAAATCACAATGAGATATCATCTCACATCTGTTAGGATGACTATTATAAAAAACACAAAAAGATAATAAGTATTCATGAGGATGTGAAGATGGGGAGAAATTGGAACCCTTGTACACTGTTGGTGAGATGGAAAATGGTGCAGCTGATATTGAAAACAGCATGGAGATTCCTCAAAAAATTAAAAATAGAGCTATCATATGACCCAGTAATCCCACTTCTGTGTGTATATATCCAAAGAAAATGAAAAAATCACACACACACACACAACAACAAGGATCTCAAAAAGAGATATCTGCGCTCTCATTTTCATTACAGCATTAGTTGCTGTATACAATATATAGAAGCATCCCAAATGTCCATGGACAGATAAAACAATAAAGAACACGTGATATATGCATACAATCAAATATTATTTATCCTTTAAAAGAAGGTAATCCTGCCATTCATGACAACATGGATAAATTTATTTATGCATTTATTCATTCATCCACCAGTTATTTTTCCAGATACTTTTCTATGTTCTGGAAATTTTAAGATAAATTATATATAAGATATATACATAATTCCCTTGAAGAGTTTATTTGCTAGTGGAGAATGGATAAGAAAATAAATATGTTATATATCAATCATAGTAACCTATTACACATTGGTAATTTATATAATAGAGTTTTAAGTCATATATAAGTTGTCTAGATATTTTTACCATCTAGATGACATTTGTTTTTGGCCTTAAAATGTTTTGGAGTTTACCAGAGAGAGATTTGTTTTCTGGGTGGAACATAGCCCTGAGTTTTCCAGATGGAACATAGCTCTGAAGTATAGAAGATCCTATACTTTTATGATTTAGGAATATTGAAGCCTATTACAATCTATCTTTTCCCTCACTATTTCATCCTATACATTATTTATTTTTTAAAATATCTCCGCTCTTAATTTGTTGATTCACCCAAAGATGAGTAGTAGGAACCAAAATTAGATCATATAATTATGTCAAGAATATACTAAATTATTATAAAATTTCTTAATCATTCAATTTAAAATTCACTAAAGCTCTTTATTTGGAAGATTTTAAAACACTTAAAGTGTGTGGATATTCATACTGTCCTTAATTATATGTATATGTTTTGCCAAAAAATATTTAATTTTAAATTTTCTTCATATAACAAAGGTATCTTTCAAAAGTTGTTAGTAGTAACTCTTTATTTGCAAATATCTTTCTCTTTTATAAGAAATATTTGAGTAGTACCTTAAGGTCAATAGTTTTTAATATAGTTTCCCATGAGGTATATAGTTAAATTCAATTTGGTGAAAAAATTTTAATGCTCATTTTGTATAGCACCCTCTTATATTTTAAAGATTACATTTCTTATTTTTTATTAATGAATATATCATGGAACCTGTCCTTGGAGACTGTAGATGGAGACCTGAGTTCCATCTCTACCCTTCAGAAAATAGGAATCGAGTCTTTCCCTCCAACCGGTGAGTGTGGGAAGATGACAGAGAGGAACAAACAGGAGAAAAGAATTTATAAATTTGTACTCTAAGTCCTGAGCGGAACCATGACTGAACAATGTATGAACTAACCATAATTAGTTATGTGAAAAGTTTAAAAAGTGAATTATAGTGTGAAATGCTGCCCAAGATTCAGATTGGCCCCTGGGTTATGTATAATCAGGGAAGACCAGAATAACACAGTAAAAGCTTTGAAAATTGAATTACTATTTGAAATATAACACATAAAAGAGGATCAGGACATGATTTCTGAACCTAAACAGATTCACTGATTGCTAAAATAGAAGATTTAAACAGAACAAGGGTCTTATAACATAACACCTAAAATGTAAGCATACAATTGAAAATTATCATACCAAGAACCAGAACATCACAATTCAGATGAGAAAAGACAGTTAACAGATGCCAAGGCCAGGGTGGCACAGATGTTAGAATTTTTTAACATGGATTTTAAGGCAGCTAAGATAAACATACTCCCAGGAGCAAAAACTCTTGAAAATGAAAAAAAAAAAGGAATAATCAATCGAGAAATAGGAGATATAAAAAAATAAATACAAATTTCAGAACTGGAAAACACTGATAGGCATGGCTCAGTGGTTGAGTGTCGACCTATGAACCAGGAGGTCACGATTCGATTCCCGGTCAGGGCACAGGCCCAGATTGTGGGCTCGATCCTCAGTGTGGGGTATGCATGAGGCAGCCTATCAATCATTTTCTCTCACCATTGATGTTTCTAAATCTCTCCTTCTCACTTCCTCTCTGAAATCAGTAAAAATATATTTAAAAAATAAATAAAACAGTGGATAGGCTGACTCTCCACTGTTTTATCTATTAGAATGTAGATAACAGAAAAAAATAATCAAGGGTACTTGATGGTAAATTTTCTTCATATAACAAAGGTATCTTTCAAAAGTTGTTAGTAGTAACTCTTTATTTGCAAATATCTTTCTCTTTTGTAAGAAATATTTGAGTAGTATCTTAAGGTCAATAGTTTTTAATATGGTTTCCCAATTTGAAAACAGAGATAAAATATATTAAAAACACAAACACAGACTCAGAAATCTGTGGAACACTAATAAAGGATTTATCTTTTGTGCCATTTTTGTCCTAAGGATAGAGAAAGAGTGTGATTCTGAAAAAGCATTTAAAGAAATAATAGCTGTAAGGTTCCCAAATTTGGCAGAAGACATGAGCGTACATATTCAAGAAGGTGAATACACCTAACAGGATTAATCTGAAGAAATACACTAAGAAGCAGCATACTCAAATTTCTAAAGACTAAATTTGAGAAAAAATTATTGAAAGTATCCAGAGAAAAATGATTATTAACTATAGGGGGAAAAAGTCATTAGAATGACAGTAAATTTCTACTCACAAATCATGGAGTACAGAAAAAAGGGACATTAACATTTTTCAAGTGCTGAGATAAATGAATACTTGAAATTTTGTATCTGGTGAAAATATTCTTAAGGAAAAATGATGATATAAAGACATTTTCAGACAAAAGAAAACTAGAAGAATTTTTCACTAGCATACATGCCTTAATTTAATTAATTAAGGAAATTCTTCAAACAGAAAGGATAAAACAAGGAAGCTAAAACAGAATGGAGAAAGAGATAAAAGTGTAAATACATGGGTAATTGACGATTCTACTTTTGAGCTTTTTAATAACAGTTTTTACTAAATAGTGCTGATAGGATTTATTAGCGCTAAATAATAAATTTGTTTATATGAAAAACAAGAATGTATTTCATGAATATAATGTTCAGTTAAAGAAACCAGCCATGAAGCAACCATAAATGTTGCTTACTCTATAGTTCTATGTTTATAAAGTACAATGAAAGGTATAACCAATGTATGTTATTACAAGCAAAGATAATGATCACCCTTGGGTGAAGATCTGAAGGAAGCATAATATAATCTATCCTATTTAAAAAAGAGCTAATATGCTAATTAGACTGGACGGCAAAACGACCTTTTGGAACAACCTTCTGGACCACCTTCTGGAGCGACCAGTGGGTGGGGCCGAGGGGCCACAAGTCAGCTGGGGCTGCAATGGCCCAAGGCAGCCAGTGTTTCTTTCTTTTTTTTTTTTTAAATATATTTCATTGATTTTTTACAGAGAGGAAGGGTGAGGGATAGAGAGTTAGAAACATCGATGAGAGGGAAACATCGATCAGCTGCCTCCTGCACACTCCCTACTGGGAATGTGCCCGAAATCAAGGTACATGCCCTTGACCGGAATTGAACCTGGGACCCTTGAGTCCACAGGCTGATGCTCTATACACTGAGCCAAACTGGTTAGGGCAAGGAAGCCAGTGTTTCAATGGCCCGAGGCAGCTGGAGCTGCGAGGGCCGAGCCCCTTGCACAAATTTCATGCATTGGGCCTCTAGTCATGGGATAATGTTCTGGTTGCTGGTACATTTGTTTATTCAGTTTTTATGCATTCATCATAATCTGTTACAAGTTTGATATATGCATTTTATGTATGCATATTATTATTTTTTTTTACTTTTGTAAAATTTTATTTTCTTTTATAATAAACTGGAGGCCTGGTGCACTAAATTCATGCATGGAGCCGGGGGGGGAGGCCCTCAGCCCAGCCCGCACCCTCTCCAATCGGGGACCCCTCAGGTTTAGTGCGGGATTGGGCCTAAACCAGCAGTCGGACATCCCTTTCGCAATCCAGGACCATTGGCTCCTAACTGCTCACCCGCCTGTCTGCTTAATTGCCCCTAACCACTCTGCCTGCTTGCCTGATCATCTCTGACCCCTCTGCCTGCCTGCCTGATCGCCCCTAACTGCCTTCCCCTGCCGGCCCGATCACCCCTAACCACCTCTGCCTCAGCCCCTGCACCATGGCTTTGTCTGGAAGGAGGGCCAGATGACCAGAAGATGTCTGGTCTATCCGGTCTAATTAGCATATTACCCTTTTATTAGTATAGATTGTGGAAAGTATTACATATGTCTCCTTTTTCCCCCTATTAATCCCCTGCAGACCACTGTATGCATATTATATTTTTATAAGATTTTAACAAAATGTTAGAAAACATTCTGAAATCCCATTAAAAAGTAACATGTCAAAATCAAGTGTTTTTCTTCAGGAATTCAAAAACAGTTTAATATTAGCAAATTTATTATTTTTAGTTCACCGTAATAGTACGTCTAAAGAGAAAAATTAGAAAACATCTTGACAAATACCAAAGAGACTTCAATAAAATTTAACCAACAAACAAACCTTTAAACTACTAGGAATTAATGCATGTATTTTTTTTAAAAAGGTAACATATATACACCTCACTCTGAAAGTGGAACTTATTTCATGAGGAATAAATAATTAATAAAGAATGGTGTTTAATGTGAGAGACAACTAAACTTGCTTTTTGAGCTCCCAAATTAAGTGGACTTAGCCAACAAGCTTGAGATACTACCAGATTGGGGCACACTTTCCAAAAGTTTTAGTTCTTGACAACATAAAACCCTGGAGAAACAGAGGAGATATGTTGTTCTCCATGAATAAATCACTTCCAAAATCCACCCACCCACCTCCTAAAAAAAGACAGTGAACTGAAAATGCCATTATTTATTTATTTTTTAAAATTGCATCTTATCTAAAATATATTATTTTCAAGTATATTACCCCATGATTAGACATTTATGTAACTTAAAAAGTGAACACTCTGATAAATCTAGTACCCAACTGACACCATATGTAGTTATTACAATATTTTGTCTTTATTCTCAATGCTTTACTTTACATCCCCATGACTATTCTGTAACTATCAATTTATATTTCTTAATCCCTTCACCTTTTTCATCATTCCCCCAACACCTTTCCCATCTGGTAACTATCAAAATGTTCTCTGTATGTATGAGTCTGTTGTTCTGCTTGTTTATTTGGGGTTTTAGAGTCCATACATAAGTGAAAGACCTGGCATTTGTCTTTCTCTACCTGACTCACCTAACACAACAAACTCCTGGTCTATCCATGCTGCCACAGATGGCAAGACTTCATTCCCTTCCATGGCTGAGTCATATTTCATTGTAAAAGGTGTCCCAAAATTCACACAAGATTTGAATTTTGCGTGAGCATCAACAACAACAACAACAACAACAACAACAAAAAGCCTAATTTTACTTGTTTTATTGAATCAGATTCTAGTATATGTTGCCCTTTGATTTCAATCCCTTCAATTTGATAAGCATTACCAAGTACCAATTATGGCCCAGGAGCAGGGAAAATAAAGACCAATGAAGACCACAGCTTTGCATATGTGCCAGCAAAGATGTGGAGGCCATTTACCTGATGTGCTATTCCATACATAACCCTATACTATATACTTTATAAATCAATAAAAAATTTACAATTTTTAATTATAAACCTGTGTTTCCTATCAAAATTACTTCTTGCGTGAATTTTGGGACACCCTTTATATGTGCACTGCCTCTTCTTTATCCATCAATCCACGGATGGACATCTGAGCTTCCTCCACATCCCAGCCATTGCAAACAGTGCTACAATAAACATAGGGGTCCCCTCCTTTAGTGGTTGGGTTTCTTCAGATACATACCCGAAGAAACGGGGTCCCTCTTTGTCTCTTATGCTTCCTGGACTTGTATGTACATTTCCCTCACCAGGTAGGGGAACTTTTCTGTCGTTATTTTTTCAAAACGATTTTTAATTTCTTGCTCTCTCTCTTCTCCTTCTGGTACCCCCATGATACCATTGTTGTCTTGAAGTTGTCCACAGGCTTCTTACACAATTCTCATCTTTTTGGATTCTCTTTCTTTCTTTCACTCTTTCTTTCTTTCTTTCTTTCTTCTTTCTTTTTTTCTTTTCTTTCTTTTCTTTTATTGTGTGTGTGTGTGTGTGTGTGTGTGTGTGTGTTTTCCTGGGTGTTTTCTGCTTCCTTATATTCTAAATTGCTGATTTGATTCTCTGCTTCATCTACTCTACTGTTGATTCCCTGTAATTTATTCTTCATTTTAATTAGTGTATCCTTCATTTCTGACTGGTATTTTTTATGGTTTCTATGCCCCTTTTAATGGTTAAAGTTCTCACTAAGTTCCTTGAGCATCCTTATAACTATTGCTTTGAACTCTGTATCTGGTAGTTTGCTTGCCTCCATTTCATTTAGTTCTTTTACTGGAGATTTCTTTTCTTTCATTTGGGATCTGTTTCTTTGTCTCCTTATTTTGGTTGCTTCCATGTGTGTGTTTCTATGTATTATGTAAGTATAACTGCTATTTTTTCCAGACTTGGTAGAGTGGCCTTATGTAGTAGGTGTCCTGCAGGGCCCAGAGGCTCAGCCTCCCGAGTCACCTGAACTTTGCACTCCAGATGTACCCCCTGTGTGGGCTGTGTGCACTGTCCTGTTGTAGTTTAGCCTTGATTGCTGTTGACATATCACTGGAGGGATTGATCCCTAGACTGATTGGCTGTGAGAACCAGCTGCAACTACAGCAGAGGAACCACTTACAGGGCTGACCCCAGCAGGATTCACTTCAGTAGGGCTTTAATGCCAGTCAAGTCCACCCCCTGAGTGTGTGGCTCATGGAGTTGGTAGGGTTGTAATCTGGCATAGTCTGAAACTGTCCACCGGGTTCACTGGCTTTGCGGCCTCCTGGAAAGTGCAAGGTCAGCCACCACCTGTGCATTGCCTGGGGCCACCAGGCATGAGCTACAGAGTGATCTTTGGATGGTTGCTACTTGTGCTGGGCTGGAGGTACTAAGCTGTGACCTGAGGCTGGCTACCAGTAGTGCTGGGTCTAGGGCAGCTGTGGGCAAACTACGGCCCGTGCGCTGGATCCGGCCCATTTGAAATGAATAAAACTATTGAAAAAAAAAGAGCGTACCCTTTTATGTAATGACTAGGGGCCCGGTGCATGAAATTCGTGCACTGGGTGTATGTGTGGGGGGTAGTGTCCCTCAGCCCAGCCTGCCCCCTCTCACATACTGGGAGCCCTCAGGCATTGACCCCCATCACCCTCCGATCGCCTGATCAGCCCCTTGCCCAGGCCTGATGCCTCCGCCAGAGGTGTCAGGCTTGGACAGGGGACCCCCATCTCCCTCCGATCACTGGCTCTGGCCCCCGCCCAGGCCTGAGGCCTCTGGCCCAGGAATCATGCCTGGGCAGGGGACCTCCATCTCCCTCTGATTGCTTGCTCCACCCCCCGCCCAAGCCTGACGCCTCTGACCCAGGCTTCAGGCCTGGGCAAGGGGACCATCATATCCCCCCAATCCCCGGCTCCGCCCCCCACCCAGGCCTGATGCCTCAGCCAGAGGAGTTGACCCTCATCACCCTCCGATCACCAATCACCGGATCGGCCCCTTGACCAGGCCTGAGGCCTCCGGCAGAGGTGTCAGGCCTGGGCAGGGGACCCCCAGCTCCCCGTGGTTGCAGGCTCTGCCCCTGCCCAGGCCTAACGCCTCTGGCCTAGGTGTCCGGCCCGGGCAGCGGGGACCTGCAGTGGCAGCAGGGGGCGCCGCGATCATGGGCTCCGCTTTAGGCCCAGGCAAGGGACCCCTAGCTCCTGGGACTGCCAGCTTCGACCGTGCCCAGCTCCCATCACTGGCTCCACCCCTACTTCCTGCTATCACTGGCCAGGGTGGCAAAGGCGCCTGATTCTCCAATCATGGCTGGGGGGCAGGGCAAAGGCGGCCCCAGGGCCGCCTTTGCCCTGTTCCCTAGCTCTTAGCTCCCCCCTGGATTTCCAATCACTGTCAGTGGCAGGGGGCTTCTTCCTGCTTTCCCTTTCGCCTCCCTGCATTGTGCCTACATATGCAAATTGACCTCCATCTTGTTGGCAGTTAACTGCCAATCTTAGTTGGCAGTTAACTGCCAATCTTAGTTGGCAGTTAATTTGCATATAGCCCTGATTAGCCAATGAAAACTGTATCGCCGTACGCCAATTACCATTTTTCTCTTTTATTAGTGTAGATGTTTACTTTGAATTTATATTAGTTCACACAACCACTCCATCCATGCTTTTGTTCCGGCCCTCCAATCCAGTTTAAGAACCCATTGTGGCCCTCGAGTCAAAAAGTTTGCCCACCCCTGGTCTAGGGCCACTTAGAGGTCTAGGGAATGCAGAGACCATATGCTGCTTGTTTTAGAGATTTTAGGAAAATCTGAAGCATTAGCCAAGACAGGCTATTTGTATGGAAAAGTCACTGGAATTGGTTTGGGTGGGCCTGTAAGTTGGGTGGGGCAGAGTCTCAGGGAATCACCAGGGCTGGGTGAAGAGTGTGAGCCAGGTTGATGGAGACTAGATATGGCACCTTGCTGCTGGTTCTGTGGCTGAGAGGGCTTAGAAAAGGAACAAAGGCCTCTGCCAGCACTTCTTTCTGAGAGAAAGCTGCCCTTTCAGCCCTTGTCCTGTTACTAGACAATTTAGTTCTTACCTGTATGTCCCTGGCATTTTTCAAGCTGCTGCCCCAACACTGGAGATTAGAGTGAGTGAGTCCAAGTACATTCCTGTGCCTGGGATTCCTAGAGCACTACCTCTCCCTCAGCCACAATCCCCAGTTGTTGTTTTTTTAACAGCCAGAATATATGGGAACTTCTCTTCTCAGCACTGGAACCCTGGGCTGGGAATTCTAGTGTGGAGCTGGGACCCTCTTTCCCTGCCTCTCAGAGGGAACCTTTGCCTCTGAGATATCATTCCCAATTTTTATTCACCACACATGAGTGTGGGATCTGCTTTTCTTATCTTCGCCTCTCTGACCAGTCTCGATATGGCTTTACATCCTCAGTTATAGCACTTGTGTTCAGCTAGATTTCAGGCATTCTGAATGATGGTTGTTTTATAATTTAATTGTAATTTTTTGTGGTTGTGGAAGGTTCAGAGTACTGCATTTACCTGTATAGTACTGCATTTATCTGGACACAGTTATTTTTATTTTATTTACACATAAGTGATGCGAGTATTAGGAAACATGTGAGAAAGAAGCCCAGAAGGACATGTTATTTTTCCTTTATATAAAGGAATCAACATTATATAAAAATGCTTAAAATGTAAAATTAAGTGGAGTAAATTGAAGGTAATTTTAAACATGATAATAAGTATATGAAATTTGTATCATATCTATGTGCAAAGAATTTGAAAAATTAAGTTTTCTTATTATGTTAGTGCATAGTACCTTGCTTGCTACCAATGACGCATTCAGTAAAGAATTGTTGAGTAAAGGATTAATAAAGAGGATTTATTACAGGACTGATAACAAGGATCTAGATAGAATCTTCTTAAAATGTCATTTCAAATTACTCTATCCCTTCTATATATTTATCTTTTAAGATTAAATTTTCACACCTTTAATAGCTCCCTTAAAGGCAATTACAAAATTTGAGGAAATGAGTTCACATTTGCACAGCGTCCTTAGCAATCCCTCATCAAGTGTGAGGAAATTGGAAAAGTAGGGGGCAGTGTATTCAAGTGAAATTCAATTAAGTTGAATGAATAATCATGTAGATTACTTTTAAGCTAATTTGAAAGTGGCAACAGAAGTAAAATAACACAAAATAAGTTGAAGGGAGAAAAAAATGTAGAAATGTCAAAAGCAAACCAAAATATTCAGGATATGTTTCTCCTAGTCTTTTTGTCTTCTTATTTTCCTTTAAATTTTGAAATTAATGATAATTTTCTAATTAAATATTTGAGGGATTATAGGAATTAATTGAGGCATAACTGAATTTTTTTGTCCTTTGGGAATATTTACCTTTCAGTGACTCTCTTCCATGTGTACTTAGTAAGGTACTACTCCAAGTTCATTCAACAAATATTTATGGGTGGCTTTTATGTCTGATGCCCCAGGCTATTTGTGAACACACAAACAAACTATTTTTGTGGCCTGAATAAAGGAATGGTTTTATTTTTTTAAAATAGAAGCATACAGTACTAAATATGTAAATACCCATACCTTTTTTGACCACATGTTCTTTATTAACATTCTCATGCAAATAGCACAGTTCAAGTTAAAGCACCAGGGAAGAACAAATATATAACAACTTCTAAAATATATATTTATAAATATGTGTAACATTATTTATGTTATTAGAATATATACTGGTTAGTTTGTTTATATTTCCCATTCTAAAACATGACTTGCATAAAGCAATAATTACATTTTAAAAAAATCCTTATGCTCTGTGCATAGCAAAATATGGTCCATAATAAATGTTCAATAAGTGATTACTACATTTTGGGCAAATCAATATACTATTCATGACATTAAAATATAAGGGAAGCAGGTATAAAAGATGAAAGGAAATGATATCTCATTGGTGAACTAGTGATGTTGAACATCTGTGTCTCCTTTGGGAATATGATGATCTGTTCAGCTTTTGACAATTTTACTTAAAATTTGTTTATTGGAGAAATATTTACTGAGACACAATTAACATTGAAGGAATGGGAATACAAATAGTAATAAGTGAGGCTACAAATAAATAGCCAAGAAGATAGAAAACATTGTATGATGTAATAGGAGTCAATAGAGAACCTTAATTGAGATGAAAATGGAATATGTAAAGACATATAATTCCAGTAATTTGGAATCTAACATTTAGGTGAGCAAGGAATTGCCAGTACCTGTTTTAATAAAAATCTCATGCTATTGTTATTTTTGTTCTTAACATTTATTCACATTTCAAAATTAAAAACAGCTACTTAGGGAACTTGTTTATTTCTAGTTGAAGAGTCAGAAGTAATTGAAAATGAGTAGAGTAAAACTGGCAAAGGATTGAGTGTATTTGAAAATCACAATAAAAGTTTTAGAACGCTACATTAGTCTTCCAATTATCCTGATAAAGAAATGTCTTTTCCTTAAATATATATATATGAAATCATGTGCCTGCTATCTTTTTTCTCTCATTTTAAAGTGTAATTGTTTCTCCCACAAAGATTATTGTGGTCTGAGTATTTGTCATATATATGATGTTGCCCTAAATATCATGGATTCTACTCTGAGTTTGACCTTGAGATACTTCAAACCCACTTTGAATCATGTTTGTACAATATAATAAGTGCATGCTGTGTAAAATCAGTGTACTGTGTATGTATAATTTAACAGCTGCAAGCTGGAGAACTTAAGATTTGGTGAGCTTCAGTATCACAAAGTGAGTATATAAATAGATTTAATTGAATTTAAACTTACATAAATATTTATAGATTTCATTTAAATGTTATAAGTTAGCAAAACCTAAATTTTGAATACAATGAAAAGTATAAAATTTTTAAATAAACCACATAGTTTAAGTCAAACAAATGGCAGTTACTGTATTAAATCTATCTCAAATAAAAATGATGGTAACATAGACATATAGATAGAGGAATAAGTACAGGTACAGATATATTGGTATGGTGTATATATAGATTAAAAGGAAATTCTCATAGTAGAGATGATTTACAGGTAATACAACAAGTGATTTATGCACCCTAATATTCATAAAATTCCAATATTAAATTTAACCACATTATAGTTTTTACAAATGACTATCCCCTTCTACTCACATAGAAACCATACAAAAACTGTATCTTATTTTATAGATAAGAAAAGTGAGGTATACTAATGTAAAACATTTTTCGTATGTTTCTCTACCTAATTTTGAAGCAGAAAACTCATTTTATGATTTATCCATATTACATTATAACTTCAGATTAGTTTGTATTGCAATCTGAATCAACCTTTTTACACATTTCACCATAAAGTACACTTATAATTTAGATTTTTATATTGTGGTCTCTATCTTTTCACAATCAATTTATTTCAACTAGAAATCCTATATTCCTATTCAATTTTGTTTCTTAATTGTGATTTTTTTTTTAATTGAGATGGGAATAGAGAATATGAGGCTCTCATGTTCCCAGAATCCAACTCTATCAAATCCTAACATGATTCTATATATGTTCAAGAAAACTTTCTTTCTTTTTAAAAGTAAAAGATTCCTAGATATGGTTGAGGTTCACTATCTTTTTCAAAAAATATATTTTTATTGATTTCAGAGATAGAAACATCAGTGATGAGAGAGAATCATTGATTGGCTGCCTCCTGCATGCTCCAGACTGGGAATCGAGCTCGCAACCGGGAATGTGCCCTGACCAGGAATCAAACCATGACTTCCTGATTCATTGGTCAACACCAAACCACTGAGCTATGACAGCCAGGGGAGGTACACTATCTTTTGTGATCAATTCTTCTCTCTTTTGTGTTTTTTTTTTTTTAAAGCACCTGGCATATGATATCTGTGTTTATCATTCTTATATGTATCTTCATGTATTTACCAAATAGGCATGAATCCATAAGTGTATTTTTATGCAAAGTTGACAGTTTATTTGTATATAACCAAGATCCTTATACTACCCTGTATTGTTTTAGAAACTTATAATTTTTGTATATGTAGCTATCATTCATTTGTGACAATACCATAATTTATCTATTTTTCTGTTGAAGGCCACATAATTTTTTTGTAATTCTTTGCTTTAAAACCAACAGTGTTATAATGAATATAGTTATATATACTTTCTTGTACACATATGCAAAAGTTTCTCCAGATCATTAATCTTAGTACTATATATTTAGAGACAAATAATTTTTTCTCTGGACAGTTTAAGGAAGTTACTGTCCAGATAAACAAACTTAGCCTGACATTGCAATTGTCTTAAAGTCATTATGCCAGGGTTTCTTTTTCAACTTTCTAGTCAAACTTGCCCTTTTTCATTTTGTAGAGAATAATGTGTTTCTGTTATTAATTTGATGAGAAGTTTTATATTGAATAGAGATTGGCATTTTTATACATTTAAATCTTTATTGTTGCATTACATATGTCCCCTTTATTCCCCATTGACATCTCATAGTCTGCCCTTACCCCCAACCCCAAACCTTCACCACCCTATTGTCTGTGTCCATGAGTTATGCATATATGCATACAAGTTTTTTTGTTTGATCTCTTCCCACCTACCCACCCACCCTCCCCTGCCTTCCCTCTGAGGTTCAAAAGTCTGTTCCATGCTTCTGTGTCTCTGGATCTATTTTGTTTATCAGTTTATTTTGTTTATTAGATTACACATAAGAGTGAGATCATGTGATACTTATCTTTCTCTGACTGGCTTATTTCACTTAGCATAATACTCTCCAGGTCCATCCGTGCTGTTGAAAATGTTAAGAGTTCTTTTTTTTTCTTTTACAGATGTATAGTGTTCCATTGCATAAATGCACTACACCTTTTTTATCTACTCACCTGCTGATGGGCACTTGGGCTGTTTCCAAATCTTAGCTACTGTAAATTGTGCTGCTATGAACATAGTGGCGCATATATTCTTTCTGATTGGTGCTTCTGATTTCTTAAGGATATATTCCTAGAAGTGGGATCATTAGGTCAAATGGGAGTTCCATTGTAAATTTTTTGAGGAAACTCTATACTGTTTTCCACAATGTCTGCACCAGTCTGCATTCCACCCACAGTGCACTAGAATTCCCTTTGGTCCATAAGTGTAATTTTTATATGTATTATGTTTCATGTGTTTAATTGATAGAAGGTTATCTAATCATCTTCACTCAGTTTCGATAACATTTTCTAATATATGTACTTAGTTTTTCATCATTTATTGAATTATTTTAAAGGATCTATCTGTAGATTTTGCTACCTCATCTTTGCTGGTAAATTTTATGAAACTTGTAAATATATAAAGAAATTATGTTCTCTTTAGTTGTCAGGCTTGCACAGTTATGGATTGTATATTGAAGGTGCTATTTTGCAATTCTGTAGAATCTAAGTCTAATTTGTAGATTTCTATCTGGTAGAGAGATACAAAGAATTTCTGTCTGGTGAGAAAAATAACTTCAAAGTTACAGTTTATGTTCCTATGAAACAATAACTGGAACCTTATCTTAAAATTCTTATATTAACTTTTCTATAGATACACTGCTCCTCAAATTCACTTTGGAAAGGTTCAACATCCCAGTGATTCTCTTATTAAATAGTGAGTTGTATAAAACCTTTTACATGTATTCATTTTATACTTGCAGTAGAGTAATGGTTTTAGCTTTTTAAATATTATACTGTAATATCTCCATTTTCAGGAAAAATTTTTCTATATTACTGAGCAAGCTTCTGCAAATAATCATCCATTACTTTAGTTGAACATTACTACATTATATTTTTCTTCCTTTATTGATATTATTGCCTCCCATCTCCTCACTTGAATTTATCTTTCTGTTTGTCTTTAAACTTCTTATATTGGTCAGATCAGTATTTCTCATTATTTTCCAAACTTCATTATTTCTAAATTAAGTTTTAAAGTCTATAAATTTATGTACAAGTTTTGATTTGTATTATTTTTAAAGTTTTTCAGTTTTATTTTAGTCAGTTATGATGTCTAATAATCATTAATTACTTAGTATAATAGTATATTTTAAAATTTTTTAAATCTAAAGAATTTCCAAGAGACTGACTGCTTTTTAGTTCTTTATTTTGTTAATTTTAACCATTATGTTGGCAGATAAGTTCTGCCTCCCTCCTTTTCATGCTTTCCTTTTTTCCTAATGTAATTGTTGCAACTGACTGAATTTGACTCAGTTCCCAAGAGATGAGCTTTAAGCATTTAGAAACGCTTGTTGCTACAGGAACCAATAGAGGATAGCCTAACCCCCAAGGAACACGCATTTGCTCTCTTGAAAACTCTTTATCTCCTTCCAGTTGCCAGATGCTTCTGTTTTCTGAAAATAACAATATCTGGAACATAACCATATTATGTTTAGGACAGAAATGCAATATCTATATGTTGGGTATGACTAAAAATATTTACAGCCAATAATCAGCTGACTAATAGTGTATTATCTAAAAGTGAATTAATTTAACATTTGGTCCTTCAAAGCTCAATTAAATAAAATAATAGGTCCCATTACAACTGATTAACTGTTTATTCTATAAGCTTAAAAGAATAGGTTGCTAAACTCATTTTTAAAATAGTTACAATCACTTAGTATAGTGATTTATGCCAATGTGTTGTAGAGGGGATGGGTTCACTTATTCCGCCATCTTTGATAGTCTGGAAGACAGGGGGAAGCTCAGAAAGTTCAAATGTTAATAACAAAACAATCCCCACTGCCCATTCATTTTAAAGACTGTAATATGATTGGATCAGCAAGGAGACCTATGAAACCTCAGTGAAATGAACTAATATGAAAACAGAAAAGAGTGAAAAGATTTCAAAAAATAAAATCTGTTTTTAAAAAGATAATAATACCATATAAACTCACTTATATGTGGAATCTAATGAACAAAATAAAATGATGAGCAACATAGAACCAGAGGCATGGATACATGATACAGAGTAACAGAGGTCAGAGGGGAGGAGGTGGGGGGACTGGATGAAAGAAGGTGAAAAGATTAGCCAAAGAACATATATAAATAACACAGACACAGACAACAGTGTGGTGATGGCTAGGTTAGGGGAAATGGAGGATGGGTGGAGGTAGGCAAAGACAGGGGGGTAGAGATTGGGGACATCTGTAATAGTGTCAATAATAAAAAGAAGATAATTGAAAGTCTTTATAAAAGAATGAATTAAGCTTTTAATGTTTCCATTTAACCCTGATGTAGAAGATGCAATGGTAGAATCTAAATTTTGACAAGTGTATGTATCTGAAACAGATAATTATCCTATACTAGAGGCCCAGTGCATGCAATTCGTGCACAGGTAGAGTCTCTAGGCCTGGCCGGTGATCAGGGCTGATCAGGGCCTTTCGGCTGCTTGTCTGGGGCATCCTTCCTCAGCTGCCGGCTGCTGGCCGAGGCCTTCCTTCATTCCGTGCCTCTTCCTGGTGGTCAGTGCACATCATAGCGAGCGACTGAACTCCTGGTCTCCCTGTGGAACTCCCAAGGGGACATGTTGCATATTAACCTTATATATATATATATATATATATATATATATATATATATATATATAGAGAGAGAGAGAGAGAGAGAGAGAGAGAGAGGGAGAGAGAGTTAATAAAAAGCTAATATGCAAATTGACCAAACGGCAGAACGACCAATCGCTATGATGCGCACTGACCACCAGGGGGCAGATGCTCAATGCAGGAGCTGCCCCCTCATGGTCAGTGCACTCCCACAGGGAACGCCACTCAGAAGCTGGGCTCATGGCTGATGAGCACAGTGGCAGTGGTGGGAGCCTCTCCTGCCTCTGCGGCAGTGCTAAGGATGTCTGACTTCTGGCTTAGGCCTACTCCCCACAGAGTGGGCCTAAGCCGTCAGTCAGACATCCTCTGAGGGCTCCCAGACTGTGAGAGGGTGCAGGCCGGGCTGAGGGACCCTTCCCCCCCACCGAGTGCATGAATTTCATGCACTGAGCCTCTAGTAATACTATAAAGTTTCACTATTAGAAATAGATAAATGAAAAATTATTCAGCTTCTGACTGAAATGCTAGTCTCTTAACCAGTTTCCTTTAAAAAGTAATTTCTTATTTTCACTAATTCTTCCTTTTTGATTATTTCTATTCTATGTCTTTATGCAATTCTTTTTATCAAAGATTGATATTCTTGGGACAAGATTTTTTGGAGAAGGGGAGATTCCTACCCTCTACCCTTCTCTAAATTATTTTGGCTAGACTAATGATAAAATTGACAGAAAAACAGACTAACAGGAAAAAATAATTTAATATATGCACATGGGAAAATCATAAGTGACGCTAAGAGAAATGATAAACCAGACAGCATTTTATACTTGTTAGAAAGATAAAAAATAAATTGGTGAAGAAATTGGCAGGACAAAGGAAAATAGTGCTCCTTAGAAAAAAATCCAAACAAGGCTAAGTACTCATTAGTGCAGAATCTAAACAAAGTTTGGGTTTGGGTAGTAAATTAATAAGATGCACCAAGGGCTGCTCATATAGACTTTTCAACTCTGGTTCTGTGACGCTGGTGATAAGGGGTGTCTGCAGGGACAGGGAGAACACCTCTCACGTAGCAGATTTATCTCCTGCTCTTACTAGTAAGTGGGCAGAGAAGTCAGAGTATTCTTTTTGCACCGGCAGTTTCTTAAGTAACGCTAATTCAAAATAATCAATATTCTATGGTGGGGGATCTTGAGGTAAACTGCTCTGGGCCTGACAGTTCTCTTTTCTGAAACTCCCCTGGAAGTTTCACATATTACAAGCTGGGCTGGCAGCTGCAGAGACAGAAAAAAAAATGAGTTAGAAGCTGAGTGGTAAGATAGCTGCAAAGAGAAAAAAGAACATAGAATGAGGACAAACAAACAAAAGCCAAATCAGAGCATATTTCCCCATACTCCCTTACAACAGTTTCTCCTCCCTTGGGCATAGATCAGTCCAATAAAATATCTTTGCTTCATTTATTTGATGGGAAATATTAATCCTCTATTTTAATAGATTTAATTTAAATTCTATTTGTCCCCTTTGGTTTACATGAAGCAATGTTTTTTTGTAGATGATTGCATGAGCTCCTCCTTGCTGGGCAGTCAGTGTGGCTAAGGCAGACTAATTTTGAATAATAACACAAGTTTAGCTATTAACTTCTGTCTGGAATATTCCTAAAGTTTGCATAGTGGTGTTGAACTCTTGTTCTATTATCATGGAGAGGTTTAAGATCACCTTTTCCAATTCATAATCTCTGGTGCCTGGGAATAAGACCCTCAATGTTGAAAAGAACTTTGAGTTTTGATACATAGGAGAATTCTATAAGCTCTTGATCGGCATATTTATGTAACACAACTTTATGAACAAAGAGCCCAAATTTGAAACTTGACTGGCATTTAGTTGGAGTATTTGGGGATAGGAGATAGGTATCCACATCCATATCATTCTGACCATCTAGGGCAGTGATGGTGAACCTTTTGAGCTCGGCGTGTCAGCATTTGAAAAACCCTAACTTAACTCTGGTGCCATGTCACATATAGAAATTTTTTTATCTTTGCAACCATAGTAAAACAACGACTTATATTTTTGATATTTATTTTATATATTTAAATGCCATTTAACAAAGAAAAATCAACCAAAAAATGAGTTCGCATGTCACCTCCGACACGGGTGTCATAGGTTCGCCATCACTGATCTAGGGGAAACCCTTTATAAACTTCTTTTTTATCATATAAAATGAAATACCAGTGTGATTTACAGACAAGGTTAAAGTACAATCTGTAATTTCAAGGATCTGAAGCATTTCATGATTTATGTTAGTACCTATAGTCCTCCAATTTCTATATGCTCCCGTCAGTCAGTGAGAGCAGAACAGATTGCAAAATAGCTTGTATAGAAGGCCTGTACCCTGGTTGGTTTTGGCAGCTATGAAGCTTGTTTCTGTAACCTGCCTAAGTGAGTCCTATCCATATATAGTCTATGATACTGGGCAGCTTAATCAGGGGAGCAGCTGCGATACCCCAAGTTGCACAAGAATGGCTTTTAATCCATCCAAAACATTTGGTGATTTGGCAGATGTTTGTGCCAAAAAATAAAAATAAAAAATAGGTTGTGCTAGAATAATTTTTAATCTCTTTCAGAGGTCTGAAGATGTCATCTGGGAAATCAACCTATAGGGTCTTATTGGAATATTGTCCTGGTAAAATCCTGTGTCATATGTTTTTTAATACAAAGGGAGCCATTTTTTAGCCGTCATTATCTGGATAAAGGGCAGTTCTTGAGCCTCTATAGAGTGTTCCTCAGGCCCAGATGACTCGCTGGAAGAGGATACAGAACGCCATACACCACGCATGTCAAACTCGTGGCCCATGGGCCTCATACCTCATTTATTTGGCCCTTGTTAGCCTTTGAGTTTGACATGCATGCCATACACTGTCACTTATCTTTCCCACCTTGTCCAACAAGTGTTCACATTGTCAGGAATGACGACTAGTTTAGGTTCTTTTGCAGTAATAACTGACAATCAGTTTGATTAGTTAATGTGGCCAGGGTTTAGCAAATTGAAATAAAAAGGTATTTGGTCTGTACAAAATCTGGTGAAAAAGAGGGTTAATTAGAACAAGACTCAGGTCAAAAAAGAGACCATAGTAGAAACTTACAGGGGGAAGGTAGGGAAGAAAGCGATAAATAATCTCCAGTCACCCTCCTAATAACTAATTAATGAATTAGGGAAAGGGTTTTCATATAAAGTTAATATACCCAGGAAGTCCTCCCAGGCCCACACTACCCCTTGCGGTCCTCAATGGATTTTGTAGACTTGCCCTCAGTGTTAGGCTAGTCGCACTGTTTGGTTACTGTCTGCATGTTTAGTGGATGGACTGAATGCTATCTGACTAGATGTGCTGATGCGACAACTGTGGCAAAGAAATTAATAATTGAGGTTATTCCACATTCTTGATCGGTGATCTTGTGAAAAAAATAGTCTACCTTGTGGTGCTGCTTGCTTCTGGGCCTGGGGACTGGCGCTGGAAATCCTTAGTTTAAGGTCACCTGTGGGGACCACCTCCCAGTTGCCTTTACAGTGGTGGTCTGGGTCCAAGGCTTGCTTGGATCCTAGGAAGATTTATTTTAATCTTTATTGTTGAAAGTATTACATATGTCCCCTGATGATGGCAATATGCTTCAGGTTAGTTCTTGTACATGGTTAGTCATCATACCAAATAGTTCACTTAAGTTCCCATAATTTTTTAAAACCCAGGAATGGAAGGTATAGAGATGCCAGTAGGCATTGGGTGTCTAACAGTTATTTCAAAGGGGTTAATCTGTGTCTCCTGTTTGGAGTATTCCCTGTCTTTATAACGGCCAATGTCAAAGCTTCTGGCCATTTAAGTCCAGTTTCTTGATAGATCTTTTTTAAAATGCTGCATTTGCCCTGATTGTTGAGGATGGTATGGGGTATGAAATTTTAATGAGTAGCTCATAGTTTTGCAAGCAGGTTGTTTATCTCTTCTATAAAAATGAGTTTCTTAACTCATAACGGGATAACAATATGTAGAATAATCTCAGCTATTAATTTTTTACCATAGTTGTGGCATTGGCACCTCTAGTTGGATAGCATTCAGTGCACCCACTAAATATGCAGACAGTAACCAAACAGTGAGACTAGCCTACAGCTGTGGGCAAGTCTGTAAATTCCTTTGGAGAGCCACAGGGGCAGTGTGGGCCTACGAGGACTTCCTGGGGCCTATTTATTTCTTCCAGAAGTTGGTGAGACTATCGGTAGTGCCCTGGGCAGGGGTGGTGGGGTGGAGCTGGAGAAGAAATCATCAGGAATTTTGTTGATGCCAGGGAAAAACCAACTGTTTTTTAGTTTCCTATCTCCAATCTGCATATATGTACCACTTGGTCAGATGTAAATGCAAGCCAAAAGTCAAAAGAAAAGGAGCTACAAGAGGTCCATTTAGCCAAATGTATAATCCATCTGAAAATTATTTGTCACCATTTTGTATCCTTTTTTTTAAGATTGTGGGGCATTTTTTTCATAGTTAATCATATCGGTTTGTATCCTTTTTTTTTTATGATTGAGGGGGATTTTTCTCGTAGTTAATAATATCGGTTTGTATCCTTTTTTTTAAGATTGTGGGGCATTTTTCTCGTAGTTAATCATATCGGTCAGGAATAAAAGCAGGTTTAAAAATTGGGTAGATAAATGATAAGGGGGTTTGTTCTGAGCTGCATGTTTAACAGCTTTGTTAGCCCTGTCGTTTCCTAAAGATATAGTACCGGTCTCCTTAGTATGGGCTGAACAGTGAATAATAGCAATTTCAGAAGGGAAGTGAATAGCCTGGAACAGGGCAGTGATTATATGCCCATTAGCAGTAGTACACACCTACAAAAGTTAAAATTCCATGGGATTTTTAAATTGTGCCAACAGCATGACAGACTCCAAAAGCATATTTAGTGTCTATGTAAATAATAGCAGTTTTATGAATTCAATTTTTCCTTAGTTTTGTAAAATTTTACACAGTTTAGTTTTACAGTCTTAAAGTTACCAGGAACATGTATTCAGATTTTTTTTCTATGAATCATTGAAGATGAATCATTTTATGTAAAAAGCATCAGAGTAAAAAATAAATAAGACTTTAAATATGGTGAAAGATTTAATTATATGCAATTAATAAGGTTATTTCTGTAATATACATTTTAACACATTTCGTACCGCTCAGGAGTTTTCTCGTGTTTCGCGCGCCATCTGTTAAGGACCGCTCACGAGTGTTCTTATTTTTCACGCCCATGGAAAAAGGAGCGAATCTAGATACTTATGTAAATTTTGTTTGGTCCCTCTTCATAGAGGAAAATGTTTTATGCAGTACCATACGTTAAAAAAGTACTAGGAACTTTAATTGTTTAATTGTTTTTGTAAATAAAAATGTTATAATTATTGAAAAACAACACCTAAAGTGCATTACGATTTAAATAACGTGCAGTTTGCCCCAAAACATGCGGTCCCTGGCGTATGTCTTAGCGATTTCTATGCGGTACGCAATGTGTTAAGATAGTGACCAGTTATTACTGATAAGCTTATGTTAGCATATATCAGAATTTTAAGATTTAATATGATTTTAGAGAATTTATTTCTCTATATAGACATAACATGAAGATTTAGTATTACTTTTTATTTGACAAGTTTTCTCATATAATTTAACATATCAAATAAACCTAAAATGTTTAATATTTCATTTTTATAAGGTGAAACAGAACATTTTTGAGGTGTTCCAGGGGTGCTCTGGAAGATCTCAAAGTTATTTTTAGGTCAATAATATTTAACTTAGAATTTTATTTGGGGGCCAACCTGGTGTGCCTCATTGGTTGATCATCAACCTATGAACCAGGAAGTCAAGGTTCATTCCCGGTCACAAGGCACATGCCCAGGTTGTGGGCTCAATCCCCAGTAGGGGGCATGCAAGAAGCAGCCCATCAATAATTCTCTCTCATCATTGATCTCTCTCTCTCTCTCTCTCTCTCCCTCTCTGAAATCAATATATTTTTTAAAAAGAATTTTATTTGGGGAAGTTTGTGAAAAATATCAAAAAGTTTTAAAACACTTGGTAAATGTTGTCTCATAGCTCATAGGTCACTGTGAGGCAACACTTAGTTATGCATTTAGCCATAGTGACAATTATAGAATTTTTAGGCAAATACAGGGGGTTAAAGAGCTCTAAGTAAAATTTAGCTTTTAAAAATATTACTATATAATGAAGACAGTGTAAAGTACAGTTGTTAAGACAAAATCTTTAGTTTCTAGAAAGATTACATTAAAAGGTTAAAAAAAAAAAGCTTTTACAATCTATTATCAAAAACAGACCAAACTCTAAGAAAATAGAAATTTAGCAGGTGAGAAAAAAAAAGTTTTAGTTTTATATGTCTATCATTGATATTAGTTTTTAAAACCCTTATAATAACACTAGAGGTCTGGTGCATGAAATTCATGCACTGGTGAGGGGTGTCTCCCTTAGCCCAGCCTGCACCCTCTCCAATCTGGGACCCCTCAGGAGATGTCTGACTGCTGGTTTAGGCCCCATCCCAAAGGCAGTCGAACATCCCTCTCACAATCCAGGACTGCTGGCTCGCAACCACTTGCCTGCCTGATCAGCCCCTAACCACTCCCCTGCCAGCCTGATCAATGCCTAACTGCTCCCCCGCTGGCCTGATAGCCCCCAACTGCCCACCCCCAGCTGGCCTGATTGCCCCCAACTTCCCTCCCCTGCTGGCCCAGTTGCCCCCAACTTCCCTCCCCTGCCAGCCTGGTCACTCCTAACTGCCCTCCCCTGCTGGCCTGATCGCCCACAGCTGCTCTCCCCTGCCAGCCATCTTGTGGCTGTGGGCGCCACAATCTTTGAGAGTGTGGCAGTGAATTAGCATATTCCTTCCTTGTTGGCTGTGGGTGCTGCCATCTTTGAGGGTGGAGCAGTCAATTAGCATATTCCCTCCTTATTGGCAGTGGGCACTGCCATATTTGAGGGTGGGGCAGTGAATTAGCGTATTTTCTCCTTATTGGCTGTGGGTGCTGCCATCTTTGTGATGGCATGAGGGTCAGTTAGCATATACCCTCTTTATTAGATAGGATTTCAATTGTTAGCCTTTTGTATAGATACATTTAGTTTGCCCTTCATAACCAGAAATTCTAGTGTAGACAAATTTACTCTCATTGCCATGGACAAAATGCATCTTCATCCTTTATATCAATTTTTAGCTAAAATATTTCTTACTTTTCTTGTGTATAGCTGTCCCCTTTTATTTTTAGTAGCTTCAGTTACATATATTAACACATTTAATTTCTAGTGAAATTATTCTGGGAGGGAAAGTATCTCTAAATAAAGAAAGAAACTCCAAAGTACTCTTATCAATTTTACATCAGAGTTGCTAGGCCCAAGAAGCTAGGTTCACAGATGTTGGGTTTTTTTTGTTTTGTTTTTTGTTTTGTTTTGTTTGGTGTTTTCTTTCCCCTGCTAATCTAAATTTAGAGAAAAATAATAAAAATTTCTATGACTTTCTTTTTATACCAGACCCAGAAGACAGAGATTTTGGGAGGCTGACAATGTAAGAAAACTCACCCATTTGCTGGCTCTTTGGTCAGATGTCCCAGGATCTCTTAGCGGTGGTGGGCTCTGGAAAAGCACTTCCCAGCTGGTGAATCCTCCTGTGGGCTCACCAAAGCTGTTTGAGAGGAGAAGAATTGTACCCCTTCCACCCTGAACTTCTTTTGGCTGAATGAATAACAAAATTGACACAAAACCAGATTGACAGGAGGAAAGAAAATCAATTTAATGTTTGTGCATCAGAGAATCACAAATGAGGCTCAGAAAAATGATAAGCCAGTTGCATTTTTTAACTTTTTAGACAAGGAAACAAGACATTTGTGAAGAAATTGACAGAACAAGGAAAAAGGTAGTGCTCATTAGAAAGGAATATAAGCACGGTTTGGGTGTTCATTAGTGAAGAATCTAAACAGAGATTTGGTTTGAGTAGTAAATTAGTAAGAGGCAACAAGTTTTGTCTATAAGACTTTTTGGTCTGGGTTCTTCAACTCTAGTGATAAGGGTGTCTCCAGGTCCAGGAAAAACACCTTTCATATGGGGGATTTATCTCCTGCGTTTAGGCAAAGAGCTCAGACAGTTTCTTAAGTAACTTAAATTCTAAATAGTCAAAATGTTATTGTGGGATACCCTGAGCCCTGACAATGCGAAGTATTGTTTTCCCACAGTTCTACTTAGATTTTACTCTTTATGTATGTTAAGCCAATTGATCCAACACTAACTGTTGACTACTTTCTTTTCCTTTCTAAAACATACAACCTTTGCATCACTTCAGACATCTTGTATAATTTTGAAAGGAAGCTGGGATAGGTGTATGTCTTTCTCATTTGTCGCTGTATCAGTTTGCTGAGGCTATGGTAACGAAGTGCCACAGGCTGGGCTGCTTAAACAACGGAATTCTGTTTCTCAAATTTGAAGGATCAAAGTCCAAGATCAAGTAAGGTGCCAGCATGGATCTGTTTCTTCCCAGGCTTCTCTCCTTGGCTTGCAGATGGCTGCTGCTCCCTGTGTTTTCACAGGTATCTCCATATGCTTCTTTCTTCAGATTTTTCATCAATATCTTATCGTTTTCAGTGTATAAGACTTTCTTCACCTTGGTTGAATTTACTGCTAACATTATATTGTTATTGATGCTATTGTAAATGGGGTTATTTTGTTCATTTATATTTCCAATAGAAATGCACTACCAATGTTGTGTTCCAAGAGGGTGACTTCTGTAGATCAATTTGAAACTTCACTGAATTTGTTGATTTGTTCCAACAGATTTGTGTGGTTTTTTGGGTGTTTTTGTGTTTTGTTTTGGCTTTGGTTTTTTTGTTTGTTTGTTGTTAGTGTTTAGGTTTTCTATATGTAGATCATGTCATCTGCAGAGACAATTTCACTTCTTCATTTCTTTTTTTTTAAAATATATTTTATTGATTTCTTACAGAGAGGAAGGAAGAGGGATAGAGAGTTAGAAACATGGATGAGAAAGAAACATCGATCAGCTGCCTCCTGCACATCTCCCACTGGGGATGTGCCTGCAACCGAGGTACATGCCCTTGTGCGCAATCGAACCTGGGACCCTTCAGTCCGCAGGCCGACGCTCTATCCACTGAGCTAAACCGGTTTCAGCACTTCTTCATTTCTAATCAATTTGGATAGCGTTTTCCCCCTTGCCTCCTTGCTCTGGCTAGAGTTTAGCTAGAATATACTAGGCTGAAAAGAAATGACAATGGCCATCCTATTCTGTTTGTTATCTTAAAGGAAAAAGTTATCTTTTCACCAGTGAGCATGATGTTAGCTGTAGGCTTATCACATATAGTTTTTATACATTAAAGTACTTTTTTTCTATATCCGCTTTATTGATAGTATTAATATTGAAATGGTTTTTTTTTCCTGCATCTCAAGATGATCAGGATTTTTATGTTGATGTGGTATATCACATTTATTGATTTACATATGTAGATTCATTTTTTGTATCTGAGGGATAAAAACAATTTGGTAATAGTATATGATCCTTTTACTGTGCTGTTTAATTTCGTTTGCCAGTATTTTTCTAGGATTTTTACATCTATATTGATCAGTGGTATCGGCTTATACTAGTAATGTTCTTTTCTTGTAGTGTTCTTGTTCAGGTTTGGTATCAGAGTAATGCTGGCCTTCTAAAACCAATTTGGAAATATTCCTTCCTCTTCGAATATATGGAAGATTTTGAGAAGAATTGATAATAATTCTTCAAATATTTGGTTGGAGCTACCAGGTCCTGTGGCTTTACTTTATTTGGAAGTTTTCAATTATAGATTCAATCTCCTTTCTCATGATTAATATGTTCATATTTTCTAGTTTTTCAAGATTCAGTCTTGGTAGCTCATGAGCAAGCTTCCTGATAGAGTCCACAAAACATTCAGTAGGATCTGCATCCTTCCGATGCCCTCCAAGAGCCCTGGGTGCTGTTCTCCCTGCCTCTCCTACCTCTCAATCATAAAGCACATCTCAGTGTTCTAGGTGGGGCGAGAAAGAAGTGGGCCCATTTACAGTGTCCCACATGGCACTCACTCACTTTCCCTCCAGGAAATCGGGGGCTGAGGGGTGACATAAGTAGAGCACAATGGTTTCTCTTACGTGCTGAAATGTACCCAGTCTCAGATTTGATTTTTTCCTCTCTGATGGTGAGCTGGGGCTTCTCCGCTGGATCCGCAGAGGCACTCTCATCTGTGAGTGACTGTTAAGATTCTTTGAGGTGAAGATAGTAGGAAACTATTCTACTATTTGGTAATATCACTCGATAAGTTGTGACTCTTAGATTTCTAAACATATGAGTGTGTGTGGCTCTTCTTATTATTGCTTCCTAATGATGTTGTATTCCAAGGGGGTGGCTGAATTTTATTGATTCTCTGAAATTTCTTGAAACTTCTTTAGTACTCAATACTGTCACGTAATAAAACTGTTCCACATGCAGTTAAATAAATATCCATGGGCTTTGGGGGATGGGGTGAAAAGTGTGAGTGTGTATATCTATTGACATATTAAATCAAGTCTTACCTTTTCTCTGTCTTTGTTTGGGGGTGCTTCTGTACCTGGTTTACTACTTTACTTTTTTTAACTTTTCAAACATTCATTTTATTTTTATTTATTTTTAAAATTCTTTATTGTTAAAAGTATGTTCCCTTTTCCCCCCTTTAACCTTTCCCAGTCTGCCCCCACCCACCAGCCCAGGCCTTCACCCCCTATTTTCTGTGTCCATTGGTTATGCAGATATGCATACAAGTTCATTGGTTCATCTCTTCCCACCTGCCCATCCTCCCCTGCCTTCCTCTGAGGTTTGACAGTCTTTCTGATATTTCTGTGTCTCTGGATCTATTTTTGTTCATCAGTTTATCTTATTCATTATATTCCACATATGCATGAGGTCATGTAATACTTTTATCTTTCTCTGACTGGCTTATTTTTCTTAGCATAATGTTAATCATCTGAGAGATGCAAATCAAAACGACAATGAGGTACCACTCACACCTGTCAGAATGGCTATCATCAACAAATCCACAAACCTACAGGTGCTTGCGAGGATGTGGAGAAAAGGGAATGTAGTACATTGCTGGTGGGAATGCAGACTGGTGCAGCTTCTGTGGAAAATAGTATGGAGTTTCCTCAAAAAGTTAAAAATGGAACTCCCATTTGACCCAGTGATCCCACTTCTAGGATTATGTTCCAAGAAACTATAAACACCAATCAGAAAGGATATATGCACCTCCATGTTCATAGCAGCACAATTCATAGCAGATGAGTGAATTAAAAAACTGTGGTACATCTACACAATGAAATACTATGCAGCTGTAAAAAAGAAAGAACTCTTACCATTTGCAACAACATGGATGGACATGGAGAGCATTACTACTTCACTTTTACTCTATAGGAGTCCCTGTATTCTCTTGGGCTGCTTTTTTTTCAACATTTTTTAAAAATATATTTTATTGATTTTTTACAGAGAGGAAGGGAGAGGGATAGAGAGTTAGAAACATCGATGAGAGAGAAACATCAATCAGCTGCCTCCTGCACGCCCCCTACTGGGGATGTGCCCACAATCAAGGTACATGCCCTTGATGGGAATCAAACCTGGGACCCTTGAGTCTGCAGGCCTACGCTCTATCCACTGAGCCAAACCAGCTAGGGCTCTTGGAATGCTTTTTACCTGATTTCTGTAATCTAAGGCTAAAGCTTTCTATTGAGTGTGATGTGTTTCTTTTTCATTTCTCTCCCATTGTGCTATGTTTTTGTGGGTGTATATTTGTTATAGGGATATATATAGTCATAATCTGTTTTTCCTGTTCTTAGTATGTACTGAACATTGTTCATAACAGTAATGAAGTTATGCATAAATGTGGCTCATCATTCTGACTCACAGTTCTGAAGGTCTTCTTTGTTGTTGTTTGCTTGCTTGTTTTTGTTTTTCATATATTACTATATCCTTGGGTCTCACTCTTAGATAACCTGAATCACTAGGTCAGTGTTTGACTATGGGATGCTGCATTTCTTTTTTTTCTTTTAATAATTCTTTATTGTTGAAACTATTACATATGTCTCCTTTTTCACCTCATTGACCCCTTCCAGCCTGCCCAGCCCTCCTCCACACCCCAGGCCTTCAGCACCCTATTGTCTAGGTCCCTGTGTTATGCATATATGCATACAAGATCTTTGCATTTCTTAAAAACAAACACACACATTTTTGGTGTTTCTGATGATAATCCACATTTAGGAAACACTGGCTCCACATTTATATATTGATTTAAATTTTCTTAATGTTTATTTTTGCTAGTTATTTAGTTCATCCTGGATCCTAGCCACATGAAAAAATTCTTCAATTGCAGATACAACTTTTTAAAATTTGTATTTTTACAACTTGTATTTTCCTAGCCATATTTATTCATTCTATTGATCACTCATTTATTAAACATATATTATGCCTTCTATAGGCCAGGAGCCACTACATAGACTAAAATAACAATAGCTGACCATTATGAAATGTCAATGAATACAGTGATTAGCATGTGGATTCAGGAAACAGACTCTTCTGAGTTCAGAACACAACTCTGTTTTTTCACCAACAAGCTCACAGCAAGCCAAGGGTACATGGAAGACAAGTGTTTATCACAGTTCATGTGAGGGAGGAATAACTCAACAGTAGGTTGCATTGAATAAAGAAAGACAAATAAGACTGTGCTCTAAGCATCTGAAAGGTGAGATGGGAGAGAATTCTATGTGATGGGAGTATGAAAATTATTTATGAGCTGAAGGGCATGAGGATATTGGGGAACACATTTCTGTACAACAGAACACTGTTTATGGAACTGGGCATAACATAAAATTGTAGCTAGGTTATGATGAGTCATATAAGCCAAGCTAAGGGGTTTGACTCTATATTCTAAGATAGGAGGTCAGCAAACTTGTTATGTAAAAGGCCAGAGAATTAATGTTCTAGGCTTTGAGGAACAACTGAGCTTTGTTAGGTTTACTCAACTCTGCTGTTGTAGTAAGAAAGCAGACACTGACTGTAGTAAATGAATAGGTGTGATTGGATTCCAACACAAGGCTGATTTTTATCTGAGTGTTATATTTGCTGGAACCTGCTTTAAACTTTAAAAGTAGAACTACCATACAATCCAATAATTCAACTTCTGGGTATGTATCCAAAGGAAATAAAAACAGGATATCAAAAGATATCTGCACTCCCGTGTTCATTACAGTATTATTCACAGCAATGGCATGATATAGAAACAATCTAAGTGTCCATCTGTGGATTAATGGATAAAGAAAATGTGATATATCAATAGATATAATGGTCTATTACTTAGCCACAAAAAAGAAAAATCCTGCTATATGCAACATGGATGAATCTTGAGGACATTATGCTAAATTTAAAACATCAAAAATATACAATAAAAAATAAAATCATATATAATTACATCATTTGCTTCTAGTATGTCTATGATTTTATTTTATGATTTTTAAAATCCATGTATAGTTTTCTTAGAAATATGTTTTTTCTAAGAAATATGTTTTTTCATCTTTAGAATGGTTGTATTGAAAACTAATATTGCTATCTTAGGTGAACTTTAGAGTAAATATTTTTTAAAATATATTTTATTGATTTTTTTTTTTACAGAGAGAAAGGGAGAAGGATAGAGAGAAATATCAATGAGGGAGAAACATCAATCAGCTGCCTCCTGCACACTTCCTACTGGGGATATGCCCACAACCAAGGTACATGCCCTTGACCAGAATCGAACGTGGGACCCTTCAGTTTATAGGCCAACGCTCTATCCACTGAAACAAACCGGTTAGGGCTAGAGTAAATATTTAATAAAAACTAAAGGGCTGATTGAAAAGTGGTATCAGAGTCTCCTGCCTGTTGTTTCCAGATGGGAGGTTGCCTTTGCCATTTGAATAGCCACTTAATGACATGACATCAAAACACAATCCAGACAAAATACAGCCCCAGAAAAATATAATACAAAACTAGTAAATCTTTGAGTCGAGCAAAAAAAAATTATGATGCATCTTCATTAAAATGTTATGTGTTAACAATAAAATGTAGTATGGCAAGAATTTGGCTTTGTTCATAAAAACAGCTCAGCGTAGGCTCTTCTCATAGCTTAAGAAAGATATATGAACAGTTTGAAATAAATTACAGGAATAAATCTTTCTTGGCTGCCCCTAAAGCTCTGCAGATAGTTAAAAACAAGGACACGTGAGGAAGGAGAAGGTTTAAATTGCTTGGATTACTTAATCCTTCCAGTGACAAGTCCTGTGAATTTCACTCTTATATCACTGTCATTAACATTTTTTTTCTGTATTTGCTACTGTATTGTGATTGGCATTCTTTAGAACACAGGGTTATGTTTTAAAATGTTGGTAAACCAAGCACAGATTTCCATTTTAATAGTGATTCCTCTTACAGTGAATAAATGGAAAGTCTGAAGAAAGGGCATATGAATGTTCCAGTGTTTCTGGAACATTCTATAGGGCAAGTCATGGAATTGTTTGCTCTAGAAAATTATTTCCTTAAAACTCCCATGATCTCTGTCCTGTCAATTTCTAGGAAATGGAATTACTGAAATTTTATTTTATACTATTTTCTTACCTGGTTTTTAGTTTAAATAAGGAACAGATGGACTACTTAAATTGATACAGTTAAAATATCTAATTTACCCAATATCTGGCTTTTAGGTCTAACCTCATTTCTTCCTCAAATCTGAACTTCACCTACTAGCTTTAAACTTGAGTGAGTTCTAAAAATTCACTTATTTTTTCTCATAGTTTTGCTCACCTTATTTCTCATGTTGAATCTGGCTAATTGTGATTTAACCTGCATGTTAAACTCTGACCCAATATCAGCTAATTCTGTAATCAGCTCTATAAAGCTCCTAAAGCTCTACCCTTTCTTATAATTTCAAAAGAAAAGTTGCTGAAGGAATATAAAGCTAATAAAGGAGTACATATTTCTGGATTTGTCTTGGTATTTTCAGATTAATGATATAAAGTTAAATCTCACTCCAAATCTAATTAGATCTTAGATGTTGTTAATGCTGACTCAAGGTAGATACAGTCCTTCCACCATTCAATAATAGGTGATAGTGGTGCTTACCAGAATAATTGAAAAATAAATCTCTTTTATCCTGAAATACTTTTTTTTAAAATGTATTTTATTGATTTCTTACAGAGAGGAAGGGAGAGGGATAGAGAATCAGAAACATCGATGAGAGAGAAACATCGATCAGCTGCCTCCTGCACACTCCCTACTGGGTATGTACCTGCAACCAAGGTACATGCCCCCAACCGGAATCGAACCTGGGACCCTTGAGTCCGCAGGCTGATGCTCTATCCACTGAGCCAAACCGGTCAAGGCTATCCTGAAATACTTTTAAAACTCACAAGAATACTTTTGACTTCACTACTACAAGGCACAGTTTTAATGTAGGAACAGATCTTAGATTGGAGTCACAGATATCAAATAGTGGTGTCTTAACATGACATACCAAATTTGATGCATGCTATCAGATTTATTAAGGGTCATATATGCCAGAATAGTCACTGTTTGATTTATAAGATTAAGTAAAAAAAGGGGGGCATCAGATTAAAAGCCCCAAAAAATGTTATCATGGGTTAATCAGGGAAAATTTTTGAGTCTCAGTTGACTCATCTATAAAATGGAGATAATATCATATGGTCTATCTAGAGCAATGTCATTATTAAGAAATAAAAAAAAAAGGTTTTAAAGGTATTAGATAAGAAATGATATATTTAAAAGGAATTGTTTGACATGCCAGATCAGGCATCAGAACTACTCTCCAAATATATCTATATGTAAATTTTTACTTGCTTTCCATTATAAATGAAATATATTTTACAAGAGATCCTTTATGTGAAACAGCCTTACTAGATGCACCCCTGTTTATTTAGGATAAGGGTAAAAATAATAAACTATTATATATCTTAACTACATCATAGTATATTTTCAGAAAAGTTACAAAAAAAGAAGTAGGAAAATAAAAGATATTCTAAGGAAGGAATAAAAATATATCTCACCAGTTATCACATTAATTGTATAAATATGTCATCAAAGACTTTTCATATAATGCCATTTTATATTAATGTCACCCTGTCATATGTGAATTAGACATAACATACCAATGTATCACCCAGTTCATCTCAAATATACCATGTGCACAAATATACATTTGTTTTTAATCCAAGACAAACAGAAGCTAACCTCCTATGGCCATGACTGATTCCTGTAATCCATCGCTGATTTCTTCTTCCCAGGAAGAGGAATTGGATGTTTGCCTTTCTATTGTCCTAAATGCTTTCCCTCTCTATGGCAAGACAAACCCTTGCAGTTTCATATTTCTGGCTGATGACACATATTTCTTTGGAGGCAATAGGAGTATTTCATAAATACCATTTCTTGGTAAGCTCATAGCACTTCCACGTCATTGGTATAATTTGTTTCAGTAAGAATGATATACATTTATGTCATGAAGTTGATATAACTTCTAACTTAGATTTTTTTAAAAAGCTTCTTTGTGAAATGCTTTGTGATACATCTGCTTTGACAGTCATTAGTTATATTTCTGGTCAAAAATACTCTGCGTGTTAGTTGCTGGAAAGGAAGTTTACAAAAACCATAACCCGTGACTCCGTGGAATATTAGTAAAGTGTTTCAGTTATCCATTGCCATTTACAATGTCCACATTGGCTTGTCAGTAGAGCTTTTGAAATGTAACAAATTAATATCCTTACTTTGAGTTAAGTTGTGGACAGATGGCATGAATAGGACTGAGTGATGCATTGGGCTGTCCCTGAGCTTGTCAAGACGTATTCACAGCATAGGAGTCATCCTCTCCAATGGCCAATTATCTGCTTCATTTAATAGGAAGGAAATTAACCTCTGGTTTCTGGGCTGATGACTCCGCAGGTAGCAAACCACTAATGCAAAAAAATGTATATATTCCAAAAAGGCACTGATCTTCAAATCTAACAAGACCCATTAAAGAGCTAAATTGTTTTATTGGACCCAAGGGATAGAAGCAATTATTTCAGTCCACTAGTTAGAATAATGAAGTTTGTGAGAAGAAATGAAAGTATTTAATTTCTTGGTATAACTAAATAAAAGGTGGCATTTTAAGTAACATTTACCACATCATTCTATACATTTACATCTATGCCTTGTAATATACCCAGTTTAGAAAAAAAAAAAGGTTCAGTGAATAAAGCACATATTTTAAACTCATATGTTAGATGTCACTTAATCCTTAATTGAAGACAAGCCCCCCCAAAAAAAAAAACAAACAAACGAACAAACAAACAAACACTATTAGCTAGGAAGCATAATTTGAAATATAGAAAGCATTACTTTTTTTGCAACATAAATTTTACTTAAACTCATGGGTTAAATATTTTATAGTTTGAATTACTTTAATTAGTACCTCTCTTAATGTGATTACATATCTTAATGTTTCCAAAATTTTAATATGAGAAATATGCTTGATACCACAATTTTATTTTATCTCTTTAGACAAACTATTGAGAAGCATAATAGTAGTTATTTGTAGAAAATGTATATTTATAGATCACAAGAGGTGCTGGAATAACTGGACATCAATAGATATTTCGTCTTTCACAAAATTTATTTCAAAATGGATTACAGATCTAAAAGTAAATAACAAAACTGTAAAATTTGTAGAACATAGAAGAGAAATCTAGGTGCCTTTAGGTTTGGCAATGAATTTTCAGATACAACACCCAAAGCACAATCCATAAAAGAAAAAATTAATATGTAACTTCATTGAATTTAAACATTTTAGCTCAGCAAACAACACTAGTCAGTGAGTGAGAAGATAAGCCAGACTGAGATAAAATTTTGCAAATTTGATAAAGTATATTTATCTAAAACATTCAAAGAATTCCTAAAACTCAGTAATTAGAAAACAAACAACCACTTAAAAATACACATGTGTGAACTCCTTTTACAGTCTGATAGTCTATCTAATAAAGAGGGAATATGCTAATTGACCCTCATGCCATCGCAAAGATGGCAGGGCCCACAGCCAATAAGGAGGGAATATGCTGATTGACTGCCCCACCATCAAAGATGGCAGCACCCCAGCCAATAAGGAGGGATTATGCTAATTGACTGCCATGCCCTCAAAGATGGCAGAGCCCACAGCCACAAGATGGCTGGCAGGGGAGGGCAGTTGTGGGTGACAAGGCCTGCAGGGGAGGGCAGTTAGGGGCTACCAGGCCTGCAGGGGAGTGTAGTTAAAGGTGACCGGGCTGGCAGGGGAGGGCAGTTGCGGGGGGCCGGGCCAGCAGGGGAGGGCAGTTGGAGGTCACCGGGCCGGCAGGGGAGGGCAGTTAGGTGTCAATCAGGCCAGCAGGGGAGCAGTTAGGGGGTGATCAGGCTGGCAGGCAGAATCGGTTAGGGGCAATCAGGCAGGCAGGCAGGCAGGTGAACGGTTCGAAGCCGGCAGTCCTGGATTGTGAGAGGGATGTCTGAGATTGGAGAGGGTGCAGGCTGGGCTGAGGAACACCACCCCCCCCCCCCCGCCCTGTGCACAAATTTCATGCACCGGTCCTCTAGTATTTATATAAATCAAGGGTGTTGATATGATAAGACTGAGGATTTGATACAATTTATGTAATTATTCTGCATAGATAATCTCTAACTCAGTGTTATCCAAAGAAATTTTAGTGATGATGGAAAATGGAAATGATCTATAACTGGTCTGTCTGAAGCTGTAACCTCTAGACACAGGTTGCTATCGAGCACTTAAAATGTAGCTGGTGAGACTGAGAAATGGATTTTAAATTTTTTTATTTATTTGAATATAATTTTAATACCTGCTTGTGGCCTGTGGCTATTGATCTGTATTAGATAGAGCATCTCTCAGTCTGTAAGAGGTGAAGCCAAATAAATGTGCGGTTCTACATACTGAACTATTTCAGAATTATCTACCGTTCTGTGTACTACATAGAATGTTAACTAGAAAATGCTATTTTCAGTGTTGTATTTTTATGAGTCCAATTTTAAGACCTGACCACTCACCAACACACATTTTTACACATAATCATGCTTATTCAAAAAGTTAATAATTCCAGCTATCAGGTCAAATTGTTGTTGCTCATAAACTTTTCTTAAAATATGTCAGCTAATTGAGTTGCAAATGATATTGTCCCTGATTATTAATAGAAATACCCTTTTAATTACTAGTATATTTGATACAGTTTAGATCACATATACCAACTCAAAACAGTGTTATATTTTTTCAGCATCATTTACTGAACCAAAGTATCTGCTTGAAATAATTCTTATTTTAAGATATTGCTCCTACATGTATGGTGGAATTATGCTGATTATTTGTCTGGCCATATGTTCATCTCTGGTTCCCTCTGTTGTAATTATTGTATAAAAGTAAATTATGCTGCTAAAGCCACAAAGCTCTGTAGTTACCTCTGGTGTGAGTTTTTAAGGAGGTGACCCATTTTGGATATTCAGTCTGTGATAATGAATTAAAGGGGCTTCACCTGACATGCTTAAGGGATTAAATTTTTGCCCATGGCTTCTTCAGTATAATGTACTATCCAATTAAGTAGGCCTACTACTATTTATTGCTGTGACATTGTTTGTGTGCCTAACGGTAATAAATGCTCTGGGTATAAAAAGAAGCACAGAAGCATATGTAAGCAGATGCAAAATTTAGCAATATTATCAAAATATTAGAGGCCCAATGCATGAAATTCATGCATGGGGTGGGGGGGTTGTCCCTCAGCACAACCTGTGCCCTCTCTCAATCCAGGACCCCTCAGGGGATGTCCAGGACCAGTCGCTCTTAATCACCTGCCTGCTTGCTCCTAACTACCCACCTGCTCCCTCCTTACCGCTTGGCTCGCCGTTCGTTAGCGCTGCCTTGGAGGCAGGAGAGGCTCCCGCCACTGCTGCTGCCCTCGCAAGCCATGGACCCGGCTTCTGGCTGAGTGGCCCTCCTGCTGTGGGAGCACACTGACGACCAGGGGGCAGCTCCTGCATTGAGCATCTGCCCCCTGATGGTCAGTGCACATCATAGCAACTGGTCATTCTGGTCATTCCAGTCATTCCGCCGTAATGGTTGCTGGACTTTTATATATATAGATAGAACTTGCCAACTGTGAAGTTGATCAGAAAACAAAAAAAAGTCAATGCAAATTATCCTCTCCTAAACTGGTAGATTGCTTTATTTGTTCATTTGTTTAATTTTGCCATGTAGTAAGCCTGTTGGAGTGAGCTCAGTTGGAAGAAATGATTACTCTTCTCAATGTCAGCACAGGGAATAAAATTTGTACTATATCTTTCACTTGATGGTATATATATTGAGGGTAATTGAATCCAAAATGTTTGCTGTGAATATTTACATTTCAAATTAAAGTATAAGGTCTGGAATGCTATGAATCATGCCTTACATTTATTTAGGTTTCCAATCATTCTTGGTATAGTATAGTTTGATTTATGTCTTCATTTAAATAAACATAGTTTTCCCCATATTTATTGAGAAAACAACATGCTCACTTTGACAGTTCCTGAAAGAGAGAGACAAGGAATAAATATATGCTGAATGAATGAATCAGTGCTAAGCACTCATTCAGGCACTGGGTGCACCGAGGTGAAGTAGGTAGACACAGTTGGGCTCTTTACTAAGTTATAATATAGTAATTCAGAGGATAACATTCCTTAAATGATACAAAAATAATTTTGATCAGAGCTGTGAATGTAACATTTAAGATTCTTTCTGTGCAGAGAAGTACATATGGAGGGCATAACGCTTTTAATAATTCTATATGTGATAGGTGTGCAAATTTAGGAGATGGGTAATAAAGTAAAAAACAGGGTTTCACCTATAGGGTATTGTGCTGAGTGAAATAAGTTAGTCAGAGAAGGATAAATGCCACATGATGTCACTTATATGTGGAATCTAAAGAACAAAATAGGCAAGTAAACAAAATTGAAACAGACTCATAGACACAGATTGTGGACTGGTGATTTCCAGAGGGGAAGGAGATTGGGGGACTCTTGAAAGAGGTGAAGGGATTAAGAAGTACAAATTGGCCAAAACTGGTTTGGCTCAGTGGATAGAGCGTCGGCCTGCGGACTGAAAGGTCCCAGGTTCGATTCCGGTCAAGGGCATGTACCTGGGTTGCGGGCATATCCCCAGTTGGAGATGTGCAGGAGGCAGCTGATCGATGTTTCTCTCTCATCGATGTTTCTAACTCTCTATCTCTCTCCCTTCCTCTCTGTAAAAAAATCAATAAAATATATTAAAAAAAAAAGAAGTACAAATTGGTAGTTACAGTATAGTCATAGCAATGTAAGTAGAGCATAGGGAATATAGTCAATAATATTGCAGTAACTGTGTATGGTACTAGAAATATGAGGGGGAACACTTTGTAAAGTATATGATTGTCTAATCACTATGCTGTACACCTTAAATCAAAACAAAATAATAATGAAATTAAATTATAATAAAGTCCCAGATGAGAACATTTTCTTGGATGACAGTTTTTGACCCAAACTTAACAGGATTTGCAGGTGTCACACCCGAGGCCCTTCTTGTGTTTACACGGAGTTTGCTCCCTAATCATACAATGGCTTCACAGATCTCTATACTAGGTTATTATTATAACCTAGTGTTACTCAGCTACTTTTCTATGCTTCCCCTGCCATTTGTTCTCAGGAATGTCAGTGTGCTGTGCTATCGTTTGTTTATTGTTGTTTTTTACTCTTGGAAAGGATGAGGATAAAGCCTGAACTAATATGTAAATAAGCCAATAGTAATTCTCTATGTGTAAGATAATATCAAATCTATCTCCTTGTTAAAACGGAATAAACAACAATAAAAATTTACTTGAGTATTGTGTGAAACAGCATACAGTGGCTAAAAAACAGTTATCGGTACAAGGAAAGGATGTTTGTCTTATCTGTGGTATTGTATTTTGTTTATTTATTGTTATTGAAGTAACATTTATCAGTTTCAGGTGTACAACCTGATGATTCTATATTTGCATACACTGGGAAATGATTACCACAGTAGTCTACTTCCCATTCATCACCCCATCTATAATTTTTTTTAAGCATCTAGTAAGGCAGACCTGTGTTTTGTTATTTTAACAGGGGCTGAAGAAATGAAGAAAATTATTTCCTTTCTCAAGAAAGTCTGACTAGAAGGTAAGAATTTTGTAACATACCTCTCCCCATTAAAAAATTAATTTAAAAAATCTATCCTTCATAACAGCTCTTTGATTATTGGCTTTCTCCTCCACTAAAATGCAAGCCCTTAAGGACAAAATAATTGCCTTTCTTGTTCATTGCTGTATTCCCTGCATTTATAATGGTTTCTGAAACTTGTAGTGCATAACACTACACTGTAGTGTGTGTGTGTTTGTGTGTGTGTATGTGTGTGTATCACATATCTACGTATATATAATGTATAATGAACAATGTATTCCTTTTAAAAAATTCTTATTATTGAGTGACTAAATCAGAATTAAAGGATGTGGAGCAGACTTGAAAACATCCCCAAAGCTGTACACAGATAAACTGACAAATGCTGGAAGCCTTTGTTGTCAAGGGCCCTAACCACAAGCTCTGGCCAAGCACTAGCTAAACAATAATCCACTCTAACCCAGAAGAAACTCCAAGCAGCCAAGTTAAAAAGTAAAATCACATAGAGCCCTGGAAGCGTGGAAGACTTCCCAGGGGTAAGTCCTCACAGAGAATAGTGATCAAAGAGCAAAAATCCCAACTACTAGTACCTAGCTGAATTCCTTGAACTATAATAGCAGCCTGTGAGACACACGCGCGCGTACACACACACACACACACACACACACACACACACTCCTAAAGCTAAAAAGTTAAAAATGAACACACTATGGGTGTTAAGTACAACCTTTTACTAATAAGTATCGTTTTTTTAATGTTTTTTAATTGATTTCAGAGAAAGGGAGAGGAAGAGATAGAAACATCAATGATAGAGAAATGTCGATTGGTTGCCTCCTGTACACCCCTCTACAGGGTATTCAGCCTGCAACCCAGGCAGGTGCCCTGACCAGGAATCAAACCTGTGAACTTTTGGTACATGGGATGAAGCTCAGCCAACTGAGCCACACCGGTTGGAATAAGTATCTTTTTTCTTTTTTTAACACAGGGGCAGCCCCCATTTATTTAGACTAAAAGATAACATTAAGACAAAATATGTGAGCATAGGTATTAGAGCCTGCACCCTGCTAGAAACTTGACTTCACAGAATTATTTCAGCCTATTTATTAATTAACAAATAAATAAATAACCAAGCAAGTAGCACCTGCAACATTAATACCTTTGGGGAGAGAAGGAAGAAATCAGTTTCTATAGCTTAAAATATTTTCTAAAATATCCAATTTTAACCAAAAGTATATAAAACATGCAAAGAAACAATAAAAAGTGTTCCATTCACAAGAAAAAGAGCAGGTGATAGAAATTCCTTTAGAAGGGAACTAGATGTTGGGCTTTGCAAAGATTTATAAATATGTTCTTAGAACTAAAGAAGACCATGTCTAAAGAATTTAAGGAAAGTATGATGCCATCAAACATAGAATATCAATAAGGCATATAAATAACTTTAAAAGAGAAAAGTGGAATAGATGGAGTTAAAGTACAACAATTGAAATTAAAAGTTTACTAGAGGGGCTAAATAATATATTTGAGGTGGTAGAAGAAAGAATCACTGAACTTTAAGGTAGATTATACAATCCAAAGAACAAAGAAAAAAGTGAATAAAAATGAAAAAGACTCAAAGAATGTGAGAGAGCATTAGCAACACTAGCATACGTGTACTAGTAATGTGAATATTAGAAAGAAAGGAAAGAGAAAGGGATAAAAAAAATTCAAAGATATATTAGCTAAATTTTTCCAAATTTGCTGAAAAGCATTAATCTACACATCCAAGAAGCTCAACAAACTCTAAATAGAATAAATACAAATAAATAATTATTTCTCCTTAAGATCAGGAACAAAAAAATATATCAAACTCTCACCACTTCTTTTAACATTGTCAGTTTATAGTTTTCAACTTAATAAAAAAAAAGACAAATAACCCAATTTTAAAACAGGCAAAATTATTTAAATAGAAATTTCTCTAAAGTAGATATGCAAATGACCAACAAACACATATGACTTTCAACATCATTAGCCACGATGAGATGTTATTTCAAGTCACTAGGATGTATACAGTCATAAATACAGAAAATGGCAAGTTGGTGTGGATGTGGAGAAATTTTAAACCTCACTCATTGCTGCTGAGAATAAAATATAGTAAAATCGCTTCAGAAAAGAGTCTGGCAGTTCTTTAAATGTGAAACATTGAGTTTCCATATGACCCAGCCATTTTCTTTCTAGCTATACATCTGTACAAGTAAGATAAGCATTTTGGCAGCTTGGAGCTATTTCTGCCCTTCATAGATGGCATTCCTCTCCCATGGACCCTCTTTATTTCCTAACACTGCCTGTCCTGTCTCTAAAATTCCTTTCAGAAGGTTAATAATGGCCAAGACTAAAATAATATGTGGCCGAGCATAATAATAATGCCCAAAAAATAACAACTTCAATGTCTATCAACTGATAAATGGATAATAAAAATGTGGGATATTGATATAATTGAATATTATTTATCAGTGATACTAATATATGCTACAATATGGATGATTTTTTAACAATATTTTATTGATTTCAGAGAGAAAGGGAAAGAGAGAGAGAAACATCAATGATGAGAGAGAATCATTGATTGGCTGTCTCCTGCATGCCCCCTACTGGGGATCAAGCTCACAATCTGGGCATGTGGCCTGACTGAGATCGAACCATGATCTCCTGGTTCAAAGTTTGACACTTAACCACTGAACCCCACCAGCCGGGCATGGGTGATTTTTGAAAAAAAATTATGGCAAGTGAAAAAAATCACAAAAGATCACATATTGTATTTTTCCATTTATATGAAATACTCAAAGTAGGAAAATATATAACAACCACACGTAGGTTTTATAGGGCAAAGGCTGGAGGGAGAAAGAATGACCACTACTGTGTACTGGGTTGCTTATTTGGGGTAATGTTCTAAATTTAGATTGTAGTGATAGTTGCGCAATTCTATGAATAAATAAATATTTTATTCATACATACACTAGAATAAATAAATGTGAATAATGGACCCTGATATAAGAATAAGCTATTAGTAAATACATAATATAAGCATAAATGAGTAAATATGTATAATCTTAAAATGTAGATTTTAAGATTCTAAACTGAGAACCTTGAAAGAATATGATTACGATAAGTAACCAGTAAAGTATTATAATTTCTGTATGGCGTGAAAGGAAAGCCAAAACGAGTCAAGTTATGTTTAAAATAATAAGAAGAAAACAAATTAACTGGCCTTAATAATTTAGAAATGAGATACTTTTTGCCATTTATAGAATGGATATTAAGCTTTTATATATAAAATATGAGCTTCTTTTAAATATAATTTTGTTTATTTTTTATAATTAAGTTCAAGCAAAGTAATGTTTCCTATAGATAGCAATGTTCCATTTTGGAAGTATATGCATCTTCCGTTACCATGTAAACTAAATGCAATATTTTTTTTCACTTAAATAAATTTAACATTTTACCAAAACACTGTGAGTCAGCTTCAAAAACAGAGAACTACACTAAAATAAACGGACAGACTTTCTGCAGTCTTAGAGTATTTTCAAATGTACGTTTTATGGAAGAAAAGATGTAAAGTGAAACTGAGGTGCCTATAGGCATGGAGATTATGACAAACAGCCAAATTAAGCAGAGTTTGAAGAAATCATCAGAAAAATTAAAAATGTAAACAAGAAAGTGTAAGAGATCTGAATAATTATAATTTCCTCTGAAATAAATTTGCTTTCAGAAGTATGAGTACTTACTAATATGTGTGCAAATTGCCTTGAAAGTGTTAATTCAAATATTCAGAGCGAAAGGCTGTAATCTGTTGATCTGGACGTTCACTCTAACAACTCTACATGAAACACAATAAAGTTTCATAGCTAGTTTTTATGAAACTAGAAAATACTTGGGTTTAATGAAGACTTACACTATGTTTATATTAGAGTATATTATGTGTATATTTGGTATGTGAGAAATTTAAAAGTATATATTATTTAATGGATTGTTGCCTCATTTCCGTCTGTCTGGATTTGCTTTTACCTTCTATTTTTAGAGGATGGATTGCCACAGATACTCAGACATATAGCAATACTATACTCAGATTTAAAATTCCTTAGAAAATTGGATACCTCAGACAGAGGATTCATTATTCATCCATTCATTACTATACTTAAAACCTCTAGGTTGTTTTAATTTATTCATTACTGTGAACCCCTTATACATGGTCATATTCTGTAATTATTTCTTTATTATTATCACTAAAAAGAGATTAGGGCCATATTTTAGAAACAGAATAGAGCAATGTCTGAAGCAGGGCTGAATAATTTATAAAATCATGAACCTGAATTTGATTTAATTTCTGTTTGATTCACTTGTAAAGGTTAAATACCATTTGTTAGCCTAAGAACCTTTGCCTTAATTAAAGCATTATTATGTGACAGGATTCAGAGTTTCTATTCTCTACTGTTTCTACTGGGAACAATAATATAAAATATTTAATATGAGAATTTCAGCTTAAACTATCATTGTCTCCTACCTACTAAGGATTGTAATAAAAAAAGTCAATAGACTATTAGAATTGTGACAGGCAAACAAACTGGGCCTTAGTAATAATGCAATTTTTTTCCCCTTAGTGTTGGCTTTCAGATAAACCTGATTTTCATCTGAAAAATTACAGTCATGTGAAAAGTATTTCTAATAAAAAAGATTTCTTCAAAATTTAGAGACTGTTAATTCAGATATTCATGTATTGGATAGGCATGCAAGCATGTCAAACTTGTGTCCCACTGGCCAAGAGTTGACATGGTTGATAGTCACAAATCTTTATTGTATCTTAAAGATGCCTCAGAAAGAAATCAATATTGGTGTAATCGATGGATATCCCCAAGGTACCCCGTCTAGTCAAAATACAAATGACAAGAACATGTAACCCAAGAGATTCAAAGTGAAAGGCAAGAATAGGAATAGGGATGGGAAGGGTTTAGAAAGTCATGGGTGCCATTGAAAATGAAAATGTACAAGCCACAGTGAAACTCTCTCACAACAAGACAGGGAAGCAATGGTGGAAGAAGTAGATGACACAAAATGCATATGCATGGAACCTAAGTTACAAGGTTAGGGAACAGAACTGTAAAGGTCCAAAAACTTTGCTTTCAAAAACTTAGTTGTGGATCTGGCTACCTGTCACTTTTTTGTTGTTGATGTGGAAACTTTTTGTGTGTGTCTCATTTTATGTATTTATTTTTTAAATTTAATTTATTGAGGTGACATGATTAATAAAATTATATAGGTTTCACGTATACAATTCCATAACACATTATCTATATACTAGAGACCTGATGCACAAAATTCGTGCAAGGGGCTCAGCTCTCGCAGCCACAGCGGCTTGCCTTGGCCCTAACAGCCGTGGCTTCGTCTAGAACAGTGGTTCTCAACCTTCTTAAAGCCATGACCCTTTAATATAGTTCCTCATGTTGTGGTGATCCCCAACCATAAAATTATTTTCGTTGCTACTTCATAACTGTAATTTTGCTACTGTTATGAATGTAATGTAAATATCTGATATGCAGGATGTATTTTCATTGTTACAAATTGAACATAATGAAAGCATAGTGATTAATCACAAAAACAATATGTAATTATATATGTGTTTTCTGATGGTCTTAGGCGACCCCTGTGAAAGGGTCGTTCAACCCACAGGTTGAGAACCGCTGGTCTAGAAGGATGTCCAGAAGGTTGCTGGGCTGTCTGGTCTAATTAGCATATCATGCTTTTATTATTATAGATTGTATCGTATGTTCACCACCCCCGTTCAAGTCTCCTTCCATCATCATTTATCCTCCCTTTAACCTTTTTCTGCCACGCCCCAACCCCACTTCTCTCTGGCAGTCACCATACTGTTTTCTTTGTCCATCACTCTTTCCTTTTTTTTCTTTGCTTAATCCCTTTACCCTTCTCACCAAGTCCCCAACCCCCTTCCTTCTGACAGTTGTCAGTTTGTTCTCTGTATCCAAGAGTCTATCTCCACTTTGTTAGTTTATTTTTTTCATCAGAGTCTACATATAAGTGAAGTCATATGGTACTTGTCTTTCTCTGACTGGCTTATTTCAATTAGCATAATACCCTTATTTAATATTATATTGCTTATTTTTTCTGTGCAATAATTAAATGAGAATATAATAATGTGTAAAACATTTACATTAGTACCTGGAACATAGTATTTATATGCCCGATGAAAGTTGCTTATGATTATTTATGATAGTTTTATTATTATGAGAATAGTAACTTAAGAGAGATACTTAGAATGCATTACATTACATATTTGTAAAGAGATATAAATTGAAAATCAACATGTAAGCCCAAAAGAGCTGAAAATCACTCAAATTCAAAATTACTCTTGGCAGTGTCTTATAGAGGCATTGAAGAGTAATGCTAAATCTTTTAATAAATACAGTAACACCAATTCATTCTCATGTTAAAATAGAAGACTGTTCAGCTAAGCACCTGATACAGTACTTCAATAACCAAATGCCAGCCTAGTCCTCCCACTAAATTAGATTTTGGAAAAAAAAGTTTTACCTTATAGTCAAATTTACCATACTAAGGGCACTGTCTCTGCATAGTACTTTATTTTCAACAACAAAGTACTATTTAAAGAAGTCATACATCCTAAAATAAGTGGTGGAGATGATAAAAAAAAAAAAGCAGGAGATTAAACATTTAACACTTAAATCATTATACCTAAGAGTATGACCTTATTATTTTGTGTTTTATACTATTATAAACATATCCTATAAACAATATTTGTTTGAAAATATAGTAATTGGTTATGATGTGGAGGATATAGGAAGAATGAAAAACAAAGGCACACAAAAACAAAAATAAATACCACTATTTTAATGTATGAATGGAGTATCTATGCAGTTCTCAGTCTCACAGATTTTCTTTCCCCAAGCATATTACATCAAATCAGAGCCGCAGGACTCTCATTAACTAAGTACGCTGCCTGGAGTTATAGGTACACCTAAACTAATAAGTTTGGTCTCAGAAGTTTTAACTAGCATTGGCTCTGCCAAACCCTAGGCAATACATTAAGATGCAGGGAGATTTGTACTAACTACTCTGGGGAGAGGGAATCAAAAAATGACTAAGGTTAAGTATTCTATTTAGCATCAGGATTTGAGTGGAAAGTCTGAATTATTTTGATTTAACAGATTTTGTAATTGAATGTTCCTTGTGCCCATAAATCTTGGGACTGGATATTTTGCTCATCCACAGTTCTTGCTAGGTCAGACAGGAAGGGTTAATTGTGTAACTCATGCCTTGACTAAAACTTCATTCTGAGGTCTTCAGAATCCCACGTGTCTGGAAGAGTGTGAAAAAAAAAAATGGAGCTCATCACAAAAATAAACAAAAAGCAAACAAACAAGGAAACCAACTGGGTTATGACAAAATAGTGCAGAGTTGTGTTTTACAGTGTGTTGCAACAGGGACGCTCCTGGCATTTTCTTCATTGTGTGAGACCATTCAAAACATTACAGGGAGTGTGAGTTCCCTCCTGTCCTCATCTTGTCATAACATTGCAGGAGCTCTGAGATTCTTGACCCTTCTCAGTTATCAGCACAAAGAAGCACCTTCACATTTATTAAACCCACAGGGTGAATGGCGCTTAGAAAGCCACATCAAGAATTTCTTTCCCTTCCCCATGATGTGGAAGACAGAAATGCAACTCTATGTATTATGTTAGACATGTTTATTTTACAAGAATTGATTTGAAATTTACTGAGCCTGCATGTGTTGTTTGCTCTTGTGGAGACATGCATTTTTGTTTAAAGTCATTTCTCCAAAGAGATGAGAATCCAAAAAAGAGATAGAAGTGTATAAAGTTTGGCCAGTGTTGCCCAGTGGTTGAGCATCCACCTGTGAACCAGGAGATCATGGTTCAGTTCCTGGTCAGGGTACATGCCAGGGTTTCAGGCTTGATCCCTAGTAGGGGGTGTTCAGGAGGCAGCCAGCAGATCGATGATTCTCTCTCATCATTGATATTTCTATCTCTCTATCCATCATCCCCTTTTCTCTCTGAAATCAATAAAAATATAAACAGAATTAGGTCAAACACAGGTTGACATGGAACCTTCAAGCGGGGAAGAATCAGTAGATCCAAAGAAGAGGAACTGGTGATGCCAATTCAGGGAAAACCAATAGCCAAGAAGGAATAGGACTTTGATATAATATTGATTTGTCAATCTGAAATGTTTGTGCATTTAATAGGTAGTTTACCTGTAATGTAATACATGTAATCAACAGGTTAAAATGATTATTCGCATATCTGAAAATTTAGTCATCTCTGGATATTCTTTTATTATACAGTGTCATGGCTTCTGAGAGTATAAATGCAATGCATTCCTCTAGATATATTAAAGGACAGATATACAACTTATCATGCTGTAAAGATATTCAGCAAGTTCAATTTTATTAATGCACTGAAATACATACACACACACACATACACACAGAGAAGAGTATAATAAATAAATAACTTGGATTATGCTATTTGCTCATTTCAATAGCTATGTTAAATGTGGAAGATTTCCATATCATACCAAACCAAAATTTAAAATAAAATCATTTTCTAATTTTTGTCTCAAGTTAAATGTCTTTATTTTACATTCTGTAGATGTAATTTCACTTTAAATTTTATTTTAAAATATTTGGGTGTGTTTTTGTTCTAGACAATCCTTTAAAGTGTTATTTTTTAAAAAAACAAAACAAAACTATACCCAATGATATTGTTTTCCAGAAAATTGGACATTATTAAATGTGTCAGAATTAATCAAAGACATATCAGGAAAAATGTATTAGAGTTTCTAATTGCAAACCTAACAGCAATTCTATGCTTGTTTTGTTTCTATCATTTTAACTCATATAAAAGAATATTCAGGGATAAATCCACATTTTGTGAGGAAAAATAATTACCCACATATGTCTCAGAAAGACTGCTTTATCATCTAAAATATAGCATGAGTTAATATAAAGCTTGTGTAAATAGTAAAAGCACAACAATTCATAAAATCCCAGGAAAAAGACATTGGAATGTAACTTTCTTCAAGATCAAACGTCCACATATTCTTTGACTATATACATATATGAAGAACTGCCTTCCTTTTGGTTAGCAATAACTCTGTCTTTATTTTCTGTAAATATTCATTCATTTGTATATCTCATCTAAAGACATGTGAAAATCTTATATTCAGTGATCTATTTGGTTTTCACTCTAAAAGAATATACTGAAATCCAAAAGAACAAGAAGAAAATGGGGGAAAGTTGCTTAGCAGCAGTATGTATGAACACAAAAGAAAAAAATATCACCTTTGGGATTTTAGGAAGCAGTAAACTTAGTGATTATACATGGTGATATATTCCTTTCAAATCCTCTAATGTGATCCTGGACTACATTAAGAGAATTATAATTTTTAGAACAGGGAGGTGATAGACTAACCCATTCTATTTATTTGAACAATTTAAATGCATGTCCTTATAGCTTAGCAAACCAGGAGATAAGTGCACTTTTATATTCTGATAGCACGGCTTTGCAATCATGTTCTAGGAATAGCCTCATAAAACAGTTCAATTTCTGGAAACACAATTAAATTGTTAACTCCTCAGGGGCATAGAGTTTATAGCATTTATATTTTGTGCTTTAATCGTCTAATACATAGTATGTATCCAGTAAATCTTTACTGAAATATTATAATTAATTCCTGTAAAATATAAAACAATAAATATGGATTATGTTAAAGTCCAAAATATCATAAATAGAGCCATGTTTTGCATCTTATTAAACAGTTTTGCATATTTATTTATTTGCACTTAATATTGCAGATACATTTCTCTAAAGGATTCAAAACTGGGAAGTGATGCTCAATATTAAATGATATAACAGCTAGCATAAGTGGACATTGGGTAGTTCCACTTCTCAAAACTCTTCCAAATCAGGGGCATAACCCCAATGTCCTGAACACTAAAATTTGCCCTTGAAGACATTCAGACTTACTTCTTAAAAAGGTTAGGGCCTTTCTACAGGCAACCTACAATCTACAGTTGGATTGAATAAAGGAGAAATATAGCTAGTTTGCACATAATATATGCCAGATACCATAGCAAGTAATTTTTCATAGCATTTCTGTGATGGTAAATATAATTACTCCCATTTTTTTAGTATATAAGGAAGGATAATTCAAAAACAATAAGTAACTTGCCAACTTATTCACCTAGAATGTGGCAGATCTAAAATACAAAATATTGGATATTCACTCAGGCTTTCTCAGAGTCTTTCAGATGCTCCACGAGAAGGGGTCAGTACGGAGCCAATTAAGCTTATAATTATTTTTCTAACAATAAAGAGTCAACGCTGGGTCCTTTTCATTTTTTTAAAATTGAATTTGTTGGGGTTACATTGGTAGCACAGTGAGTCTGAAAATACACTTCCCCAGACCTTCCACTACTACCCACTGGGGTCAAGAAAAGATGCAGTCACTGGATCTCACAACTTCACTTCCCCTAAGTTTTCTCCCCTTATCATCACGGGTGAGAGAGAAAACTCTCAACACTCATAGCCTTGTCACCAATTTATTCATGGAATCCATAGGATTAATCTCATATTCTCTTTATCTTAGTTCATATAAGGCATTTAAGCCCAGCCGGTATATCTCAGTGGTTGAGTGTCAACCTATGTACCAGGAGTTCATTGGTTCAATTCCAGGTCAGGGTATATGCCCAGGTTGCAGGTCAATCCTGAGGAGGGGGTGTGCAGAAGGCAGCAATGCATGATTCTGTCTCTCCCTCTCCATTTTTTCTCTCTAAAATTCAATAAAAACATACAAAAGCAATGTATCATTTTTATTATATAAAAATAGACATGTAAAAGGAAAAGTTAAACTTCATGTGTCTCCTTATCTCATATACACTTTAACCTCTAAGACTCTGTCCTCTACCTCATCCCCTTCTCCATTTCTTGTCCAAATCTTGAAATCCTAATTCAGGGCTTATCATCTGCAAAGTCGATTATAGCCCCCACCTCATCTTGAAATTTCTTTTCATCCTCTTGCTCTAAATTTAGTTCTCCCTAAAAACACACCTCCCTCTGCAATATTCTCAAATAGTGAATTTTTTTTGAACCACATTCTTCGTACTAATAGCGCTGGAGTGGAAGTAAGTGTCCTCCTTACTGTTCACTGGAATATATATAACTTTCTCCCCTGCTACTCTCTAACCCCTCCCCCACAACTTTGAAAAAAATCCTCCAAGTTCTTCCTGGCTCCTTTCCATTCTCTCCAACACTATAACTGACATAATTCTTAAAATTTCAATATATACATTAAAGACTTGTCCATCATTCTGGCCTCTCAATTCATAAACTATTTTTACAAGAACTTGTTTGACATTTTACCTCTCCTACTCATCTAATGAACATGTCGAGGGCACATTATTACACAAACTGTGATCCTTGCTTAATCCCTCTTGCAATTATGTTAGGACATCAATTTACCTTATCAACTTTTATAGTATTTTGTCCTCTTGATAGCCTCCCTTTGTTTTTTCCTTATCTGGCTTATTAATTAACTAGAGGCCTGGTGCACAAAATTCGTGAATGGAGGGGGTGTCCCTAAGCCTGGCCTGCACCTTCTCGCAATCTGGGACCCCTAGGGGGATGTCCAACTGCCGGATTGGGCCCAATCCGGCAGTTGGACATCCCTCTTGCAATCTGGGACCACTGGCTCCTAACTGCTCACCTACCTGCCTGCCTGATTGCCCCTAACCACTCTGCCTGCCTGCCTCATTGCACCCAGCCACTCGCCTGCCTTCCTGGTCACCCCTAACCACTCGCCTGCCTGCCTGATCACCTCTAACTGCTTGCCTGCCTGCCTGATCGCCCCTAACTGCCCCTGCCTCAGCCCCCACCACGGCGGCTTCGTCCGGAAGGACATATGGAGTGACGTTCGGAAGGTCATTCAGCTGCTTGGTCTAATTAGCATATTACGCTTTTATTATTATAGATCACTAGAGGCCCGGTGCATGAAAATTCATGCACTGGAGGGGGGTCCCTCAGCCCAGCCTGTCCCCTCTCACAGTCTGGGAGACCTCAGGGGCAGGAGGTGACCCGGAAATCAGGGGAAGGCAATACCCCATCACACCTCTGCTACTCCACTGCTGACAGCACAAGCCTCAGCCAGCCCTCCTTACCTGAGCCTTGGGCGGCCCTGTGCAGCTGGGGGACTGAGGGGCTGGAGGACTCTGGAGGCAGGCGCGCAGACTGGGTGCCACCATCTTGTGGCTGTGGACACCACCATATTTGAGGGCGGGGCAGTCAGTTAGCATATTCCCTCCTTATTGGCTGTGGGTGCCGCCATCTTTGTGACGGCTTGAGGTTCAATTAGCATGTTCCCTCTTTATTATATAGGATTACTTCCTGGTCTACTCTTTCATCTTACTTACCTAAGAAATTCAATATCCCTGATAACTCCACCTATGCTCCTTTTATGCCTACACCTATGCAGCTGAATATTGCTGGGAAATATATAATCATACTGATTAGACTCACTTTAAATTCATAACCCAGATGATTCCAAGCAATCATATTTTATTAGTCCGTTTACCCTTCTCCTTTATTGGGAGGATACCTCATAGCTTCTCTCCATTCAAACTTCCATGACTCCCAACTGAAGATCTTACTCTGTACCTCACTAAAAATTCCAAATCAATCAGGAAAAGTTGTCAACTACAGATCGTGTCACTTGCCAGTATCATCATCTACATACTAGTACTCTATTTCCTTGCAGGACATTTGGTCCTGTCCAAAGCCGCCACTGAGACATTTGCTCTATGCCCAGAGGTCCTTGATGTTTGATTCTGTCCTAAACATCTATGGAAACATTTGGTCCATGCTAAAAGTTCTTTGAAATTTGATACTATCAAAAACACCCATGAACATATTTGGCTCATGACAAATTATCCTTAATATTTGATACTATAAAATTACTAGAGGCCCAGTGCATGAAATTTGTGCACAGGTAGGGTCCCTAACGACTGCCGGCTGCCAGCTGGGACCGCCCTTTATTCTGTGCCACCCCCTGGTGGTAAGCGCATGTCATAGCGATCGATCAAACTCCCAGTCAGTTGAACTCCTGAGGGGACACTTTGTATATTAGACTTTTATATATATAGATTATGAGGCATAATTAAATACTTTTAAGCTTCTTATTCATTGACTCCAGATATTGTTTTAAGAATGCTTTTAGTCATACACTTTGATATTGCAACTAGAAAACATTTTGAGTGTAACTAAATCTTCTAAGGGTAAATAACATACACCAAACAATGGAGTATAAAGTCCATGCCCCAAAGACTTATCCATGTACCTCAAGTGTGTGTAGTGGTTGGGTATAGGAGCTCTAGAGTAAGACAGGCCTCATTTGGTGCCTGGCCCTGCTCTTTACTCCCTGTGTGACTTGAGAAATTTTATCTGTTCCTCTAGATCAGTGGTTCTCAACCTTCCTAATGCCGTGACCCTTTAATACAGTTCCTTATGTTGTGGTGACCCCCAACCATAAAATTATTTTCGTTGCTACATCATAACTGTAATTTTGCTACTGTTATGAATCGTAATGTAAACATCTGATATGCAGGATGTATTTTCATTGTTATAAATTGAACATAATTAAAGCATAGTGATTAATCACAAAAACAATATGTAATTATATGTTTTCTGATGGTCTTAGGTGACCCCTGTGAAAGGGTCGTTCGACTCCCAAAGGGGTCGTGACCCACAGGTTGAGAGCCGCTGTATGTTCCTTATCTGAAATAGGGAAAATAATAGCATCTCTGTAGCAGACACAATTGATATCCTACTTCATTATTCCATGGGTCAACCTGAGCTTACCTGCAACTATAAACATTTCTAGCAACATTCAAGGCATTTTACTTCAATGCCTGTATCTGACTACATTCTTTTCTGACTAAGGATATTCTCTGGGTGCTTGCTCGCTTCTAGCAGAGAAATCTCACAAGTATAAGATTGTTGAAGTATGACAGGGTTTAAATCTCAATTAATGGGGAATGGGAATCAGTGAGTGAATTTCCCAACCTCTATTTCATCTGGTTTAGAACTGATCATAAACTACAGAACACCCAGTTAAATTTGAATTTCTGATAAACAAAAAAATACTTTCTGATATAAGCATGTCCCGTGAAATATTGCTTTGTCTACAATTAAAATTTAACTGGGCATCCTCAATAGTACTTGCTAAATCTGGCAACCCTCAGGTGAGCGGGCTGAGCTATTTTCTGTATCGCCATTATCTCAGAGGGTCCTGCATGGGATTGAGCTCCAGCTCACCACAGCAGTAACTGCTCAGTAACACATAGAGGTCATTGGATTTCCTCTCAGTTCATGACATCCGCTCCAGAAGATCATTTCCCAAAGAAACAAACTGAAACAAATTCTTTGAGGGTTAATTTTGAGTAGATCCTAAATTTGTAAAAACTTCATAGGGTTTTTGTGAGGAGTAAATTAGATAAAACATTGTATCTATATAACACATAGTTATCTAGAAATTTACTGGTGCTGAAAATTTTTAATGTGTTAATATTATTGAGGGTAAAGTAACAATAGGCTTTAAAAAATAGAAACAATATGCTAAAAGAATGTAATTTAAGTAAATATATTGTTTGGCCCTGAACTACAATATTGAAGGAATTGCATGATAGCAAGAAAGGTGTCCCTGTGGGCTGCTATGTAATCTTTCCAAAATGTTATGTATTCTTGCTTTCTGTGTATTTTTAAACTATATTAAAATCCCTTCCAATTGCCAGGATGGAGTTATTCTTAACTCATTTTTACCGTTGAGGAAATGGAGGTTTGTATAGACTGAGGAATTTACTTACCAGTATATCCATTTATCATTTATGTGATAGACACAGGTCCTTTGCAAATAAATAAATATCTAAGTCATTCCAAAATAAAACACTTCTTCTTTCAGAATATATATATATATATTTAAAACAAAATAAAACATTGATCTTCTGAACATAGGTAGAGATTATATGGCCATCAGGAAATCAGTTATTTTAAAATCAGTGTGTTTTTGTGCTTCTTCCTTTGACTTAAATTGAAGACTTTATCCACGTTGGCCACTATTTCTGATCAAATCTCCCACTTTACTTTAAAGTTGTTGTGGTTTTTTTGTTTATTTTTGGTGTTCATACACACACACATATATATAAATAAACTCATCAGGAGGTAGTTAGAGAATAAGCTTCAAAAATTTCCTTGAAATTCAGTTACAAAATGTATAGCAAAAAGGTCACTTGATAAATTTAAAAAATATATTTAAATAATTTTAAAAAGATAGAAAAGGATGAATAGAGAGACAAAAAAGAAAGGAAAAAAAAGTGCACAGACAGCATATAGATAGTAAAATGGTAGGTCTAAATCCAGCTACAACAATAATTAAATGTATTCTATTTAAAAGAAAGAAATAGTCACAATGAATAAAAATGTAACAACATTAATGAAAGGATAGGAGATCACTTCATCTTTTTTATTTCTCTCTTTTGGAAAGACCATATTTTTTACAGTGCCTGGAAAAATGAAAATGACAAGACATTAAATAGGCCATGAATTCACTTTAAAAATAGAAAGCTATCTCTATTTTTAAAATAAGTTAAATTGCTTCCTATAATAAAATGTACCTTAAAATAGCAGTGCAAGAGTTTTTAGGTGAATTCTTATAATTCTTGAATAGTATTATAGTTTCTTTTGAACAAACTTGCCTATCTACATTTTTTAGTTATTTCTGATGTAGCTCTCATCTGCTTTGCTACTAATATGTTCTTTGGTTGTCTTTTTTCTTGAATGTAATATTTTAAAAGAAAAGAAAAGCTGTTCTGACTTGTCACATTTACCAATGACATGTTTACATACTTGCACTATGGCCAGCTTTAAACTCCTGACAGACATCTTTAAGTGCAGAGTTGGACAATGCCGTGCACTCGAAAGCCAGTGAAACCATCTCCAGCACACGACTGTCCAGGTCTCTATCTTAAATTATTAGGAAGCACTTACAGATTTAAAGTTTTTCAAGATTTATCAATATTTTATGATGACTTGAATTTGATTATAAGATTATCATTAAATTACCTAATTTCACAGATCAGAGGACAGAGGGCAAAAGAAGTAAATTGAACAATGCTACTTAGATAAAACAATGAATATTAAGACTTTATGAAATAATTCAGAAAAAAGTAAAGGATGAAGAGAGAGACAAAAAAAGAATTCTGAGATGCTCTTTAAGATGACTGCTTCTGCCTGGCTAGAGTGGCTCAGCTGGTTGGTTGGAGCATCATCCTATGCACTGAAAGGTTGCTGGTTCAATTCCCAGTCAGGACACATGCTCTTGCTGTGGGTTCAGTCCCCAGTCGGGACACATGTGGAAGGCAATCAATGAATGTTTCTCAGTCTCTGCCTCTCTTTCTCTCTTCCTTCCTCTCTCTAAGCATGTCCTCAGGTGAGGATTTAAAAAAAAAAAAAAGATTTACTGCTTCCTGGTGTACATACCTTGTATAATTCCCTCCATTTGAACACTGTTTAAAACAGATGCACTTGAAACATAAGATTTTAAAAATAATATTTATAAGTTATATAATATATAAAAATATAAAATTATATTAAAAATAAAAATTAATCTTTATGAACGTAATGGTTGTTGAGTTGCTTGTTTTGATTTTTTATTTGGCTCCAGCTATACATAAGATCCTTAGTTTTGAAAAACATTGATCTTCTGAACATAGAGATTATATGGCCATCATTAGGAAATCAGTTATTTTAAAATCAGTGAGTTTTTGTGCTTCTTCCTTTGACTTAAATTGAAGACTTTATCCATATTGGCCACTATTTCTGATCAAATCTCCCACTTTACTTTAAAGTTGTTTTTTTTGTGAGTGTTTTCATACATGAATATCAACTATGGAAGCAAAGAATTCAACCATTGTTTGAATTTTACTTAAGTATAGGCATTTTCTAACATAGTTTTTTTCCTCCTCATATTAAAGTCTAGGCCTACTTATGTTTTTAAAGACACAGTTTATGGCTATAAAAAATTGTTTCAGTTTTATATCTGTATTGAAGCTTATCTGTATGGTATAAAATATTAAGAAATATGTTTGTTTTTTTAAATATATTTTATTGATTTTTTACAGAGAGGAAGGGAGAAGGATAGAGAGTTAGAAACATCGATGAGAGAGAAACATCGATCAGCTGCCTCCTGCACACTCCCCACTGGGGATGTGCTCGCAACCAATGTACATGCCCTTGACCGGAATTGAACCTGGGACCCTTGAGTCCACAGGCTGATGCTCTATCCACTGAGCCAAACCGGTTAGGGCAGAAATATGTCTTCTAATGTACAGAGGGAAACCAGCAGAGTCAAAGGACCTTAAATGATTTTCCCAAATGTATATCTGGCAAATTTGGAAAAAAAACAGTACAGATCTGTGTAGATTGGAATAAAAATTAGGCTTTTAAATTGAGAGACATTAGAAATATTTCCTTTTCTGAGTTTAATTTATCAATTTATTAGCTCTGCTATACCTCCTTTTCTTGTTATATTTACCCTTAGAAAATCAAATTTATCATTTGAATGGAAAACAAATATGTATTTTTTACTTATTGCTTAGTATTTATGTCATCTAGTACTAGAAAAATAACAAGTATATATACATATATATATATATATATATATATATATATTTAATCATTTTGGGGCTAAAATAATTAGTGACTAAGAATGTGTGTGGATCTGTATATTTTGACAGATTATATTCTTTCAGAATCTGGACATGTGAATTAAGAATCTAAAAATAGGAAGGTAATGGTTAGTTGTACCAAAAGTAGTAATATCTAGATTTGATGTATGTGGTCCTTAATTTTATTATAGATATGATAACAGAGTTTGGATAATACATAGAAAAAGCCTCTGATTTTGAAACTAAAAAAAAAAACCACAACAAAACAAAACCCTGAATTATCCTATCTAATAATGAGGGAATATGCTAATTGACCCTCATGCCATCGCAAAGATGGCAGCACTCACAGCCAATAAGGAGAGAATATGCTAATTGCCTGTCATACCCTCAAAGATGGCGGCGCCCACAATATATGGCAAAGTTGATAGAACTTTCAGAGATAGAATTCAGATCCCTAATTAACACATTGTCTGCGGGAAACATATTTATACGTTTTACGTTGACTGGTAGTAGAGTGCGGGACACGTATTTTATAGACGCGGGATACGTTTTTTATAGACTAGTGGTAGAATGCGGGTAACGTATAAATACGTAAACTAAAGTTATCGTAATTTTACTGAAAGTTGCCATTTGCGCAAAAAATTAGCAAAAATGGCCCGCACCACCTGTTAGCACGCGATAAAAACTACCTGCAAACAATGTGTTAAATGATCCTGAGTTAATCAAATGGAAGATTAGCCTTGAGGGGCCTGCAGATCAGATGAGACTAGAAGCAGTGGAAATTCTCCCACCACAAGATGGGAAATTTGCTGCCACAAGATGACAGCGCCCAGTCCCCTCAGCCCCACCGGGGCGGCAGCCATGTGCCAAGGCAGGGCCCGCCCCTGCCGCGTGCCTGCCTCCAGAGTCCCCCAGTCCCCTCAGCTCCCTAGCCACCCAGGGCTGGCCTGAGGCGCAGGCAAGCCTCAGATGGTGGCTGCCCAGTCACCCAGGGCCGCCCGAGGCTCAGATAACCAGGGCCGGCCGAGGCTTGTGCTGCTGGCAATGGTAGCTGCAGAGGTGTGATGGGGGCGTTGCCTTCCCCTGATTGCTGGGTTGCCTCCCACCCCTGAGGGCTTTCAGACTGTGAGAGGGGGCAGGCCGGGCTGAGGGACCCCATCCTCCAGTGCATGAATTTTCATGCACCGGGCCTCTAGTACCTTTTATAAGTTTTCTATTGCAGTGTGACAAAAATGTAGTTGCTTCAAATAATGCACATGTATTATCTCACAGCTTTTATGAGTTAGGAGTCCAAGGAGAGTTTAGCTGGGTCCCCTACCCGGGGTCTCACCAGGCTGAAATAGGTGTCAGTCATGGCTGCAGTCTCATCTGGGCTCAGGATTATCTTCCAAACTCACTGGTTGTTGGCAGGATTCCATTTCTTACAGAACTGAATTCCCCATTTAATTGCTCTCTGTGGGCGGGGGCCACTCTCACCTCCTGGAGGGGCCATCTTCGGGTTCTTGCCGTGCAGACCCCTCCATGGCAGTTTCCAGCACTGTGGTTGTTTGTCGGTGCTGGTGGGAGAATTTCCACTGCTTCTAGTCTCTTCTCATCTGAAGCCCGTCAAGGCTACTCTTCCATTTGATTAACTTAGGGTCAGTTTATTATGGATCTGAATTCTATCCCTGAAAGTTCTATCAACTTTGCCATATGTTGTAACCTAATCATGGGATTAATAACCAGTTATTTCACTTAACAGCACTCATATGAAGGAGATTATACAAGGCATGTACATCAATAGATAGGAATCTTGAAAACCACCTTAAGATTCTGCTTACCATAGAGTCCAATATCCACTTTGTGTTTCTATATAACATTGAGCAACTTCTCTTGCCTTTGTCTTCCCATCTGTAAAATTATGTAATTTGTAATTGTACTAAGTAATACTGCTGGGAAACTTCTAGCTTTGACATTCTAAAATTCTATAAAGGACAGAGGGTCTAAAATTTTTACAGTGCTAAGGGATAGACACACAGACTCCTGGCAGTTTATAATGCCTTCTGATTGGCAAGGGTTTCAGGAGCTTGCTTTAGATTAGTGTTGTGAGGACGTGGCGAGGGGCTGGAGGGGAAGGCTAGAAGGGGTCAATGGGAAAAAAAGGGAACATAGGTAATACTTTCAACAATGAAGTTGTTTTTAAAAAGTGAGTTTGGGGTAAGAAAGTAAATAAAGAAATCAAAACAAGCATGTAAATAAATTCAGGGCATAAAATTATTGTCTCTCACCTTCTCATTCAACTGATATAGGATTCAAAGCATAACATGCGGCGTTAAAGTGCTGATTGAATTATAATCATTATGAAAATTTAGAAATTTGAGAGGTGTGACAGAGCAGGTAGTAAAACTGACTAAAACTCTATAAGTTGAGGTATTTTTAATGGCCTTCATCTAAAATGACAAGTTTATATTACTGTATAATCTGTCAAATTATAAAATTGTATTTCCAAGCTAATAAAATGGTTTATAAAACTTGATTTGAACTATATTAGCAGTAGTATATTACTATTAGAAAGATGCAAGAATACATAAAACATGGATACAGCAAACTTCTCTAAAGAAAGTTGAGCAGTTGTGCCAGAAAACAGGTAATTCTGTCATCCATTCCAGAAAGCATAAGCAGGCCCCCTTCCCCCATCCCCGCCAAAAAAAAGGATGGAATGGGACAGTAGGATTTTCTTTTCCACTTTAACCCCATGTAGGGTATTCACAACTTGATTAGAAATACCAGGTGGTCTTAAACAATGCCTCTGACAACAGGACAATGCGCACTTTCTTTTCACATGGTTTCCACAGAGCTGTTTTTCAAACCGTTTTCCGTAAGTGTTTTATAGGGTTTAGCTAACTCAAGACAATGTGGCACTGCGTGGTGCTTGAAAAAAATCACAGGAGTGATCCTGGGCCAACAGATCTTATTCAAGTTAGATAGATTCATGGCCAAAGAAAGAAAGCACAAATCCTGCAATAACATAAAGAAAACGGCAGTAATGATCAGCAGGGAGATCTTTGAGGGGCATAAGTGGTGACCTGGCAACTAGCTCTGGTCAGAGTAAACAGCTAATCCTCTGGGGATGAATAAGAGTTGCTAGAAAAATCCTGAGCCACTTGAAATCATTGTACTATTTATAAAGAAATGATAAAGAGGGTTGAAGATGTGGACATGAAGGTGATGTAGGTTGCCAGGTAAATAGGCATAATGGTGAACTTCCTTTATTCATGCCCCAGCAAGCTGACTTTCAAAAGGGATTTGCTGTCTGACTTGCTGGCTGACTGCCAAATCCATTGGTCTTGCTGCCAGGTGTGTTTTGACTCACCGGGAGGTAGGAAGCTGGAAATGCCTTACAAGGTGCTCTGATGTACTTAGAAAAGGCAGGCAGTCACGAAATGCCAGAAGCACAGCGCTACACTCAGACTTCCAAAAGCAACCCTAACACCAGCCATTTAACTGAGGGGCATATTTCAGAAAAAGTATACAGATGAGCTCTTACTCGAGTGCTAGCCTAGGTGTCTAGATTTTATACTGTTCATAGGACAGTCATTTCATTAAGTTACTCTTCAGTCTAGTTGATGACAGGATATTTGAGCCAGGGGCAGGGGAGGGGGTATGGAGGGGGAGTAGAAATTGATGTTTTAAAAAAGAAATTCTAAACTAGAAGGCCAACCCAGAGTCCCAGATGAAAGGTTGTGCTTCCAAAAGACACTGCAAAACCCATAGGATTGTTATAGCCATTGAAGTCCAATTCCATCAGCCAGACGGACAAGTGGCCACACTCTCCAAGACTGAGATAGTGAGGTCATGGCAAAGAGTGGGACCTCAGGCTCTCAGGCCAAGGAGAGGAGAGGGCAGGGCTGAAAGATGTAGACAGAGGAGAAGATGAAAGGAGGAAGAAGGAAGAGAGAGGAAATTAGAAGTGGGAAGTGGAAGGAGAGTGGAGGGAGAAGGAACAGAGAAACCACCTTCCTAACTCTAAGAGGTATTCCAATGGAATGGTATTCAAATTCCATTAAGAAACCAGTGCCTTGTCAATAAAAGGATTCAAAGAAAGAGTGGATCATCACTGGTCAGCAGTGAGGAATAAGTAAATTGCTTCATAGGTTGACAAGGCTACTCCCACCTCCAATAAGGTGGATTTCCTACCCATTCCCACTCCTCCATGCCCACACCATGAGCTGGGCTACAAGCTGTTAAGGTTTTTTCATTTAGAGATAAATTTATTTTCCTCAGTCAGGGACAAGGGGTCCACTTGGTACAAAGGAAAAAGCAAACTCTATCTGTCCTCTTCCTCGGGTAGTTTATTGAACTCCTGCAGGTGCCAACCATTGTGCTAAACATAAATGAATCAACTCACTGGATTTTTACAAGAAAAATTAAAATAAATAAATAAATAAATAATAAATAAATTCTATGTAAAATTGCTGTAGTGGCAAGAATAGACACTTGGGAGGTGATAAACTGTATTGACAATAATAGGAAGTCATGCGAACAGGCAGTCTGAGCTTAAATCTGGTTTCTTCTCTATCCTGTGTAACCTTCAGCAAATGAACTTACCTGCTCTGAATCTTGGCTTCTATATTTAAATATAACAATCTAATAAATTATTAAATGTTCCATAACAAAAAATATTCCTTTTTACCCTGCTGAAACTAACCACCCAACACTGCAGGTCACTTTTCTCATCTTTTATTATTTCATAGCTGTTATCATCATTACATCCAGTATATAGTTGCTGATTTATTTGTTTGTTTCTTCTTGCCAAAGAGATGTAAGCTCCATTAGGAGAGAAAAGGTATTTTTGTCTGCTTTGCCAACAGCTCTTTGTCTAGGGCATAGAATATTACTTAACACAAAGTAATGGTACATATTTATACTTGTTGAATAAATAAACCAATTCCAGTTTCACAGGTTCTTGTGGGAATAAAATGAAATAGGATATGTAAAGGATTCAGCCTAATAAAGACCAGCCTCTTCTTTATTAAAAGAATAGGTCTTTTCTTTGTTGCATGTGGAGGGCTCTGCCTCCCTGTCAGATTGTGAGTGCGGAGAATACAGGAACTTATTTTATTTCTCTATAAACTTATCACCGGGCAAAGGGCTTGGCACAGTGTTCAGTAGGTATTCATTAATTAATGAGTGAATAATATTGCAATAAGCATATGCTCAATAAATAATTGAAGCAATAAAACAAAAACAAAAATACCTGAGCCACATCTGAAAGCACACAGTACATTCTTCTAGTGAAGGTGATAAAATTATCATTCAGTTTCTTGGTGAGATAATCTACAGCTTCCTTTAGCTCGATACTGAGTCAGAGGCTTTGGAATTTCACAAAACAAGGCAGAATATATTGTTAAGTCTTTTAATATTCTACATTTAACCAATTTTTCCCAAAAACCTATATTGATCACGATAGGTTTTCTTGTGTGGCTTTGTTGTTCTAAATCTGGGAATCTAGTCTTTCTTCCTTTGAAACCAAACTGCTAGAAATAAAAATACAGGAGCCCAGCTGGAGTGGCTCAGTTGTTTGAGCATTCTCCTGTGCACCAAAAGGTTGCTGCTTGGATTCCCTGTCAGGGTACATACCTAGGTTTCGGGTTTGATCCTCAGTTGGGGCACATAAGGGAGGCAACTGACTGATGTTTCTCACATCAATTTTTCTCTCTCTCTTGCCCTTCCTCTCTCTCAGCATGTCCTCAGGGGAGGGTGAAAAAATGAATAAATAAATAAACAAACAAAATAACATTGTTTTATTAATCACTACAGTCCACGTGCAGATACTAAACTCTAATGATGCCAGGAAAAACTAAAGAGTGATCATTCCAACTAGATTTGTCTCCTTGGTTAAGACATGTGTTAGGGGAGTTTCACATTCTCAGCTGAAATTGCTGAGAGAAAATTCAAAACAGATAAAATCATAGTCTCTAAAGATCATGGCAATATTGCTGGTATTCCAGATCGTCTTAAGTATAAAAGTGGATATGTTAACATAATGAGAAAAGCATTAAGATCAGTCCAAGGCTAGTTCCTTCAAAGATTTGAAGACTTGGTATCAGTGAAGTCTAATAGCAGTTAGAGACTAGGATATTGTCCAGCAGGAGAAATCTAATTTGACTGGAGTATGAAGTTAAAAGGCTGTAGTGTGTTGGAGATGTAAATTGGAAAGATAATAACATCTCAGTTGTAGAAGTACTGAAACTCTTGAAAGTTTTCTAAGAAACGAAATGGGTACAGGAAAGTAAAATTCAGTTATCAGGTCAAAAACTCCAAGTCAATTATGAACAAGAGTGATTATGCTGATTCCAAAGGGTTCTTCATGAATAATTTATATTGAGTTTGGTACTAGGAAGAGTCTGAGCTGGTAGTAAAATGGCCATAGCTTTCACATAGACTTAATATAAGTCTGGACCTCTAAAACATGAGGTCCAGCAAGTTTAAAAGATATGACCAACCATACATATATAATTAGTGACAAATAGAACTGGATATGAGTCTTCAAAGAATCACTGCAAGAAAAAATTATGCTATTAATTTGGAAATCACATTTATAAAAATTACATAGTTTTAAAAATCAAAGATAATCTTTATTTTGAAATAATTTCAAAGTACAAAAATGTTTCAAAACTAATAGAAGTAGTTCCCCCCCACCCCAAATTTTTGAGAGTAAGTTGCTAACATGATGGCTCATTACCACCTAATGCTTCAGTGTGTAAATTCTACAAAAAAGGATATTATTCTATGTAAAGACAATAATCCATGAAAATCAGAAAATTAACTTTGATACATTATTACTATCTAATTTAAAGACTTTATTCAAGTATTGCCAATCCTATATAATAAAAGGCTAATATGCAAATTGTCCCCTTAACCAGGAGTTCCACCAGGGAGTGGGGCCAGCCTGCCAACTGCCCTTGGCTCCTCCCCCCCGGCCGGCCCAGCCAGCTCCACCCTGATCAGGGCAGGCTGGCCAGACCCCACCCATGCACGAATTAATGCACTGGGCCTCCAGTAGTCTTAATAATGTTGTTGAGGGGAAAAGGCACCAATCTCAAGTCCTGTGTATTTATTTATGTCTCCTTGTTATACTCCAATGTGGAACACTTCTTTAGTCTCTCTTAGACTTTCATGATCTTGAAGAACATTCCTCAATTTGAGTGTATCTGCTTTTTCACCATTAATTTCATTTTGTGCATCCTGAGCATCTTTGTCACAGGTATGATGCTTTAGTTTTTGCCTTGCATCTTATCAGGTCCCATGTGATTTCAATTTTCCCATTATTTGAGAAGTTAAGTTTGTTGACTTGATTGAATCAATGTTTGCCTTTTTTTTTTCTTTGTAATATTACTATACAGTAGTTTCTCTATTGGAGTAATAATTTTGATAAAAGGTAAATTAAGGTTATATAAATATCCTGTCCCTTAAAAACTTTATCCCCATTGATTTTCTTAGCTGAATTAATAACTATTATGATGGTTACTCAAAAGTGCTTTTCTAATTCCATTTTCTTTTCTACAATTACGTGTTGCATTTTTATTGCAAGGAAGATTTTTCTCTTCATTCATTAATTTATTCATTGATTTATATCAGTATGAACTCATGAATAGCTATTTTATTCAATAGGTTACTTATTCTGATGCACAAATATTCTAGGTTTCTTTTAGCAGGTACCTCTTCAATATGTTTTTGACATATTTCTATCATTCTTTGATCTGTCTCTTCTTTGTGGAGCCCTGCTTTCTTTTTGTGAGCAACCATTTCAAAAACCAAATACAGTGGTAAGCACTCATCAGTTTTGAACAAAGGTAAAGAATATATGTGTGTACACACACACACATACACACACACACATCTAATTATATATTAGTTTATTTCTCTTTATATATTTATATGTTCACACAAGTGCTTCTAATTCTAATCCAATACCACGAGTTCATTCTAGTTGTCTACTCTTGTATACTTGTATCTCATTTCTTCCACAATGACAAAGCTGGCTTCCATTAGTCTCAATATTATTACTTATTAAATTTGTAATAGAGCCAATCCCTAATTGGCATCACTACACCCTCCTCTGTTAGCATCTCCACTCCTGCTCAAACCCTGATACCTCATGATAAGCATTGTCCACCCTTTTCCCTTCCACCTCCCCACCTAACTCCCATTACCTAGGTAGATGCCTATCTGTCTCAGCCCCCACCTAATTTATTCTGTTTTTTTTTTTAGGGAGACTTTTTTACTCAGTTGTTAAGATAGAAATTATGGGGATGGAGGGAGGGAAGGGGAAAAAGGGAAAAAGGAAGAAAGGAAGAAAAGATAAAAGAAAAGAAGAAAGACCTTTTAAAATATATAATTTTGTCTTATTAAATCTGTTCCAACCTGAATTAATTTTAACATGCTAACAATTTAAACACACAGTCTGTAATTCTTTTCTACCTGAAATTGTTCTTTACCTGGCCAAAATGTGCAGACTCCAGGAAACCTTGGCTGACCTTGTAAGTGGTTCATTTCTTGACCTTTCCTTCCTACATGAGCAGTGGTTTTACCCATAATCAGTAGGTGTTGTTATCCCATAGTGATTAAAATGTTATCGTTCTCTTGGTTTACACAGTGAGAACCAAACACACATATCACAGTGTTCTACTCCTGGTCACCCTTCATGAGGACTATAATAATTAATAAATGATAATACAAGAAGAAACTTTGTCTCACATAGTCACAACTGTAAGCCTACTTTTTCCCCGACCTGTACATTTACAGAGTAGCCCTCATTCACCTCCCACAGTTCTCATCTTTCTTAGAATGTTACTTGCAACATATTGGCAATACCTTAGAATATGAGTATATACCATCTATTCTCAAGTGGGATGCTTTTGTCCCAAAGAGGGAAAAAAAGTGCGCCTTGTGATGTGAAAAATATTTTTTCTTTTTTTGTGTATAAAGTACAACTAGGCTTACAGTCTACCCACGTTATATCTATGGTATTGCAATATCACAGAAAAAATGTGATTTGAAAAAAATAATAAATGTGTAATAAAAGGCTCCTTTGGGGGGCAATAACAAAAATGTTTTGATATATATTGCTATGTGTCTATAACTTTGAGGGAAATTCTCCTTCAACGTCAATGAAATCAAATATTGGTGTGGTTAGAATTCCACCGATGCTCTGTGGTCTCCTGGCTTTGCTCTCATGTCACTTGACGTGGCTTGAAATATGTATGAGAGTTGTAGGTCATTTACCAGTAACCATTTGACAGGTAATAGACTAACCTTTAGGTTTCATAGGTATCAAAGACACAGTCCCTTTGGTAATCCTGTTGCATGACAACTCTTGAACAGGTGGTTCCATGTTAAAAGTTAGTAGTTCCCTAACTAGGGAGATCAAAAGTTGGTTAATTATTAGTTATTTAGTTAGTTTATTTATTCATGTATTTATATATTTACTGGGTAGATGTTTGATTAGAGAAGCTATTTAAAGATTATATTTAAATCTGGAACCTCAGATTCTCCTAAAAACTATGTTATGGTTACTTAAGTTAGTAACATACCAGGTGATAATCTTATCCACATTCTAATACTCAATCACTCCTTCCTTATAGAAAGCCTGCCAGGCACTGAGCCAGGCACTGACGTTACAGCTTTAACTAGCAGAAAGTTCCTGCTCTCAAGATTTTCACTATTTAACAGCAGATACTATGCAAAGGAAACTAACAATGATGATTCACCTTCATGGCTTGACCAACAGATTTCTGCATGATATATAGAATAATAAAACATAATCTCATTACCATCCAATCTTTATTGTAATTAATTTACATTATATTATTTTCCTACAATATTATATCTACTATATTAAGGAAATGGAATGAAATTTATCAAGGAAATAATGTGGAATGCAAATGCACACTATATCTTTGTTTACAAACAGCTGTGCTGTAATACCTATGTCAAAGTGTCATAGAAATTTATAGCAGGCAAGGATGCTGGTTAGTCTATTCACAGTGTGAAGTATTTTATTTTGAAAAATATTTTCTTAGAACACCATCAGGAGCTATTTTCTTAAATATCCATTGAACTAGCTTTGGGTACTACAGAAGAAAAAAAGAAAGAAAGAAAGCAGGGGTGGGGGGTGCATAGGGCAATTTTCTGTGCTAATTTTGAAGAAAAAAAAAACACACACACAACATAAAATTGAATATTATACCAAAATTAAAATCATATACAACAATTAAATAAACTCTGGACCTAAAGCAATGCTTGGCTAAAGTTTAAACACATTGTTGTCATTTTTCAGAGTTTAGAAATTATGACGAATATAGGGCTCAGAGGTCCAAAATTGGTTGAACTTTTGGCAACTGAAATCAAATAAAATTCGAGGAATGCAGTTCCTTCAGACAATGTGATTTAGAAGACGGTTGCACCTCCAGATTTATTGTTTGGGGACACTGTAGGAGATAGGGATACCTAGTATCCATGAAAAGTCATTTGTCCTGTGTATTTTCTCCTTATATCTGATTGATAAAAAAGCTTACACTTTTTATTGGTAATTGAAAATTATATAACTTTAAGCAGCAGAAGGATTTAGGTCTGTAATTCTAATAAATGGAGGATGACATGGTATGAATACTGAACATTGCATGCCAAATGGCCCCTGATAATTAATCACTTTAAGCAGTTTCATCACGCCTTATAGCAGTGAATACTCAAAACACCTTAATAACTGTAGAGATTGAATAATATAAATTAGTAGACCTTTTTGAAATTAAAATTAAACCTTAATACTTCTGTCCCATGAAATTTCACCTTGTTTTAGGTAAATAATTGTGCGTTTATATTAATGAATTCACACGAAATTTGAAATAATGCATAATACTGTTTATTTACTTTAAAATATTCCTTAAAATGTTGGGACATGAATAAATGCATTAACAAAATATGTAATTAACTCACTAATGGGCAAAAATAGAGTAGAATTAAAATTTCAACCACTACAATTTCCCTGTCTAATATATATATATATATATATATATATATATATATATATATATATATATTTCTAGAGGCCCAGTGCATGAAATTAATTCAAGGGGGACTTCCCTCAGCCCAGCCGGCACCCTCTCCAATCTGGGACCCCTTGAGGGATGTCTAACTGCCTTGGACAGTCAGACATTCCTCTCACAATCCAGGACTGTTGGCTCCCAACCGCTTGTCTGCCTGCCAGCCTGATCACCCCCTAACTGCTCCCCTGACAACCTGATCGACGTCTAACTGCTGCCCTGCCAGCCTTATTGCCCCCAACTGACCTCCCCTGCTGGCCTGATTGCCCCCAACTGCCACACCCTATAGGCCCGGTCGTCCCCAACTGCCCTCCCCTGCCAGCCCTGTCACCCCTAACTGCCCTCCCCTGCAGGCCATCTTGTGGTGGCCATCTTTGATCACATGAGAGCAGTCGTCTTGTGTGTTGGAGTGATGGTCAATTTGCATATCACCGCTTTATTATATAGGATAAAATTATATATTATATAATTATATATGTATAAAAAGACAGCGATAGATACAGATGATTATCCTATCTAATAAAAGAGAAACATGGTATTTAGCATACGACTGCTACCCTTCCCATTGGCTAAACAGTGAGATATGCAAATTAACTGCCAACCAAGATGGCAGCCAGCAGCCAGGCAGCTTGAAACTAACATGAGGCTTGCTTGCTTCAGTGACAGAGGAAGCCAAGCTTCCCCGCCTGCCTTGCCGGCCTCTCAGCTGCACTCTAAGCAACATTGTAACAAATATAGAAGCTAAACAAAACCCCAGAAATCTGCTTTAGTCCTGGGCTTCAGCCAGCAGGATTGCAACATTGTTTCAAATACAGAAGGTAAACAAAGGCCAGAAACCTGCTTTCAGCAGCGGAGGCCTAAGAGCTGGAGCCAAGCCTGAGAGCTAAAGGTGGCCCAGAATAAAAAAAGAAAATGAAAAAAAGGAGCGGTTGGGAGCTTCAGTCACCCGCCAGCCTGAAAACAGCCCTCAGCCCCTCACCCAGACTGGCCAGGCACCCCAGTGGGGACCCCCACCCTGAAGGGTGTGTGACCAGCTGCAAACAGCCATCATCCCCTCATCCAGGCTGGCCAGGCACCTCAGTGGGGACCCCCACCCTGAACCAGGACACCCTTCAGGGAAAACCAGCCGGCCCCCACACGTGCACCAGCCCTCTGTCCAATATAGTGAAAGGGTAATATGCCTCCCAGCAACGGGATCAGCGGAGCCGTGAGGCCTCCCAGCACTGGGATCAGTATGACAGGAGCAGCACCTAAACCCCCTGATCGCCCTGCGGCTCTGTGTGTGACAGGGGTCGGGGCCACAACCTGCCTATCCGCCCTGCTCTGTTCCTGACAGGGGAAGGCACCCCAACCCCCTGATCAGCCCTGCTCTGTGCCTCATGGGGGGAGCTCCCCAACCCCCTGATTGCCCTGCGGCTCTGTGTGTGACAGGCTGTGGTGCCCCAACCCCTTGATCGGCCCTGCTCTGTGTGTGACAGGGTGCGGCACCCCAACTCGCCCCCCCCCCACGGGCCCTGCTCTGTGTGTTACGGGGTAGAGCCATAACCTCCCCATTGGCCCTGCCCTGAGTGTGACAGGGGGCGGTGCCCCAACTCCCCTATCGGCCCTACTCTGTGAGTGACAGGGGGGAACTCCCCAACCCCCTGATGGGCCCTGCTCTGTGCGTGACAGGGGGTAGCTCCCCAACCCCCTGATGGGCCCTGCTCTGTGAGTGACAGGGGGCAGCGCCCCAACCCCCTGATTGCCCCTGCTCTGTGCATGACAGGGGGTGGCGCCGCAACCTGCCCATAGACCCTGCCTTGAGTGTGACAGGGGGCGGTGCCCCAACCCCCCAATCGGTCCTACCCTGAGCGTGACTGAGGGTGGCATCACAACCTCCCAATCCACCCTGCTCTGTGCATGACAGTGGCGGTGCCCCAACTCCCCAATCAGCCCTGCTTTGAGCCCAACCAGGGACTGCACCTAGGGATTGGGCCTGCCCTCTGCCACCCGGGAGCAGGCCTAAGCCAGCAGGTCGTTATCTTCCAAGGGGTCCCAGACTGCGAGAGGGCACAGGCCGGGCTGAGGGACCCCCCCCCCATTCACCCCCGAGTGCACAAATTTTTGTGCACCGGGCCTGTAGTTCTAACCTAAAAAGGTACCCTATTGACTTCTGAAATTGGTAATTATGACAGTGTGAGATTCTGCACATTTCAGAAGGAGGAAGAGTCCATTTTCATAGGCCTCTTGAGTGAATACTGGGTCCATTTCCTGAGTCTTAACTACAAAGTCTTCCTGAAGTCTTAACAGTAAATAGGTTAAATGAGTACTTAAATGACCACTGTAAATTCAATTTTTATGACTCTTAAATACATTTAGCCTTATTATAACCAATCTTAGAAACTGGCTTTTAGAACTCTAGTCAATATAATGAAGTGAGTTGATAGGGAAGAACCCACCTTATGTTTAAACACATACAGAGATCAGATAAAATAAAATTTTAAAAAGGTGTATTTACATAACTGAATTTGCTATGAAGATAGCAAATAACCCTGTGTTAGAAATGAAGAGGAGACTAATCACCAGGACTTAATCATCTGACAACATCACAAAAGCCCAATAGAGAAGGAGAAAAGTCAGGGCTTTACATATAGATACTTAGTTGAGCGGGAGCTTAATTATCTACAAAATGACAAAAGTAACGAAGAATGGAGACTTTAAAAAAATTAAGTTCTATTTACCACCTTAGAAAGCAGCAAAAAATATTGCCATGTTTTCTTTACTTTAGGTGAAAACTGTGTTCTTTGAAAACTGGAATCTCACGCTAGCACAGTGGTTCCCAAACTTATTTGGCCTACCCCCCCCTTTCCAGAAAAAATATTACTCAGCGCCCCCTGGAAATTAATTTTTTAAAAATTTTAATAGCAATTAAACAGAAAGATATATGTATTAATGTTTCTACCTTTTTGGTAAAATATAGTAAAGAAAGGTGTAAATTAGAAACATTGAAGTTTGAAATTATGAAACTATTTATTGAACTCAGAATAGAAAGGTAATACAAAAAAAGTTAAAACAAATGCACCTGTGGCCATGACCGCCCCCCTGGATCGCTGCAGCGCCCACCAGGGGGCGGTAGCGCCCACTTTGGGAATCACTGCGATAGCACCTTACTGTAGGGTCCAAAGTCCCACTACAGAAGTAGTGAGGGGCCACCAGCTGAGAAATTAGTACAAACACTGATTCAGACTCAAAGGAGCACCTGCAGTGTGAATGCTAAACTGACTTCAGATCCTCTCCCAGGCCAGAGCACACAGCAGTCCCTGGGAAGCAATCCTGCTGAGGATAAACTCAGAGTCAAAGATTTAAAAAACATGGGAAGGAAATGAACCACCACAGAAAGGGAAGGATGAAAAAAATGGGTAACTTGAACCTCAAAAGCTAAACAGTAGAAAATATATGAAAAAGAATTTAAAATAAATAGGCCATTATGTTTAGAGAAAGAAAAATCAGGAAGATTGGGAAAAGACCCAAATAGAAACTATAGAAATGGAAACTGTAGTCATTGAAATTAACAATAAAATAAAACCTCAAGGTATGCTTTGAATTGTTGATGAGCCATAGTTGTATAAATAGTTAGTGAACTGTAAAAACAATTTGAGTTCACATAGAAAAAGCAATAAATAATATAAAAGATAATTCAGACATGGAAGAAAAGAAAATGTGAGAACATAAAAAGGATGGAGTGAAAATGTATTTCCAGTGATCAGGGGCTTGAATTTGAGGTAATTTTTTTAAGGTGATAGTGGTGACTTCTCAGAGAAAATAGATGTAAGCATTATTCTCAGGTAATTCAAATTGAATTCAGGGAAAAGCAAAATGTTTTCTACCTGCCTTTAAATAAAATTTTATTAAAATAATTATATTGTCACTGGAAGAGTGGGTGGGTGGAATTGCTCTGTCACTAGTGGGAGTGGGGTTCTTGCCATATCTTCAGAAGAGGAATTTTCTTAGACTCACATGAGAGAACGAATGATTTTTATTTGTGTGGAATAATATTTATTGGTTTTCAAAGTCCTATTGTCTTTAAATGAGTCCTGGAAAAAATGAAGCTAGTTCTCCAGTAGAACTAAAAGCAGGGCCAGTGTCCAGAGTTTTCATTCCATGGTGTAGCTGGGTCCCATGTAGCATCAGGCTAAAGTCCATTGGTGCATTGTGTGAGTCCCACATGGCCATCAGCCACATGGGCGAATGCAGAGGAGAATGCCCCCTTCAACAGGAGTCCTAAGACAGCAAAAGAGGGAGCTTTCTTTGTTTAGGAATTAAGTATTTCAGGTTTCATGCCCTTGCATTGGCCACACCTATTCTGGCCACTGACTCGCTTCCCGGTGTCACTGACAGGTATCTTCCCACCTCACCCAGACTTTACTGGGCATGCTTTCATTGTCTATAGCCCCTTCCTCTAGGGATCTGTTGGGAACAGATATGTAGAATGTTAATTGCAGCTTCCTGGAAAAGCTGTGTAAATGGCATGCCGATATTATCTAGGCTCTCCTTTGCTCCTTTCCTGTTAAATAATAAACAAGTTATTATAAGGGCATCAATATCTACTATTTCTAAATATCTACTATATGCCGAGCACTTCACCAAGCATTTTAGGCTTATTTATCTCTTCCAATCCCAATAACACCCATGTGAGATCAGTACCATTTTTGTCTCCTTTTACTGCTAAGGAATCTGAGGTTTAGAGGGAGTTAAGTAACTTGCAAAAGCATTAGACAATTTCTGGGTGATTATCTGGCTCAGCACATGCTCTTAACAACTATCTCATACTGCACATTTTAAAGAAGGAAATTGTAGATTTAAATATTCTCAAGAAAAAAGGTTTTGAAGTAAACCAAGATGAAAAAAACAAACAAACAAACAAAAAACTTTGACAAAAAATGTTTAAATTAATGCCCTTTAGAATACAGATATACTCCCTAAATTACCATGGTTTTAATGTGTCTTGCTCACTAGACATCTGAATTTGTTAGACTCTAAGTGATCCTAAGACTCAAACAGCCCGTTTAAATCTATCTGATCATCTTGACAATTGAAACAGACAAATGTCTTTATTGTGACAGATCTAACAGCCTCTTCAGTTCTTAGAAAATCCTATGATTCTGCCTAATGTCGGCACTGTAAATGTGCTTGAATCTGAGTTACTTCTTACAGCTTTCAAGATGTTTATTTGCTTATTCAAAGGACAAAATAATTAAGGAGGGTAATGAATTTTAAACCATTACTAAAATTACTACCCATGGGGCCCCAAAACTATAAATAAATAATTAAATCAATAAATGTAAGAGGAAAAAATAGTTCTTTTTCACAGAATTCCCAAGTCACCACTAGGCAAACAGCACAGTCCTAATTGCCACAGGCAAGAATTTTCAAGGATTTAATGGATTAAACCATAAAGAAATGGGATGTCTGCCTAATCTCAAAGTATTTCTCCACAAGACATTTGTTAATTCCAAAGAGAAAAAAAGTGACTTTGCAATGAATTACCTTAACCAAGTAAGCCATCAATGTTAACATCATGCGTCACGAAACATTTTCTTTGTCCAGAACCGCACCCACACACACTCACATACACTCACACACTCATACTCTACAACTGTCCTTACATTTCCTTTCTGAGATAAATTTCATTAAACTTCATTAAATAAATAAGTAATCACTATGACTCACCTTAGAGTATGCCTACATAGAATTGCCTAAGGAGCAGTTTGACTTACATCTATGTTTATAGATGCTCTAGGTGGGTAATTTTCAACTGGGGGAGATTTTGCTCGAGAGGGGCTATTTGGCCATTTCTGGACACTTTCTGTTATGACTGGGTTTAATAGCATCTCCGGATGCTACTAAAAATCCAGAATTTACAGGAAAGCCCCACAACAAAGGATCATCCTATCAGTGTCAGTAGTGCCAAGCTTGAGAAACTGCCGGAGCCAGTGATCATTTAGCACTTTGAGGAGTCCCATGTGGCCCCAAAATTGATTATATGTACAATATGCATTCTAGGTCGTATGCCATGCCATCTGAAATATATTAGCCACATTTGATGAAAACCAGCACAGTTTTTTGTGTGGTGTAAAAACAGAGAATAGAAATTTAATTGAATTTATGTAGTTTAGCATGCATGGACATTTGTTTTGATCTTCTTGTTGGCTTTTCTTTTTGGTTTTGGTGTTTTTAATTTTTTCCCAAGCAGACTCTTTGCCTTATAGTGCATACAGTGCTATAATACAACGTGATGAAAGCAACACCAGAGCATAAAATGACATAAATACTGGGCACAACTTCATTGTCTCCATTTCAGTGACTTCAGGAGTTTTGCTCACTGACTAACAAGAGTTAGTCTCTTTCAGGAGTGTTTGATTCTTCTGTGTTTTTGATAAGCCTGGAGGCATCTTCTTCCAATGCAAATATAAGTAGTTCTTTAAAATCAGAACTAGAAAGTTGCAAAACATAGTCATTGTGCTTATGATTTTGGGATTCAGAATGCCTAAGTTCATATTCTGTTCTGACTCTGCATTAGCTGTATGGCGTGGGCAAATTAACTTTCATAGTATATTTTCCTCATATGTAAATTTGAAACAGTAATTCCAACCTCCAAAATTTGTCATGAAGATTTGCTGTAAATCACTTAGAATTACTTCCTAGTACATTAAAAGTTCTATGTAAGTTTCTGCTCCTATATCCTTATTATTATCATCATCATCATCATCATTATCATTATTATTCAAAAGGAGCCTACTCCTTGTAGACAAGCCAGGAGTAAACTCTATGCATGAGGACTCGTTAAAGTGCAAATTTCATGCATGTCCTTCTGGAGCTTGCTCAGGTGTGTTTTTCTTCAGGCTCTCAGGGTCAGTCTCTATCTCTTCTTAATGGATATTTTTTTCCCTAAGAAGTTTTAAGCAACTTTCCTTATTCTCTCCAGACTCCTGACGTTCACATTACTTGGAGATCTAGTTCTGGACTTCTCAGGGCTTTTCTCAGGATGGATACACTTAATCCCTAACATTAGATAGTATCATTTTGACGGCTATAGCTAAAATGTACTAAAAACCGTAGAGAGATTTTGGACATACATGCATAAATGCATGTATTTATAAGGCTTGATCGCAAAATGATTGCTGCATAAATTTTTGAACTATAAAAGATGATTAAAGACTTATTTTCTATTTATTTTGTAGTTATTTTAAAGCTGGTCATCTGAGATCTTCCTCCTCCTACAAATACCCTCCATTTACCTGTTACTAAATTGAGACATTTGCTAAAACCTTTACTTGGGGAACCCAAGTCTCTAAAATGTGATCTTGTTTTAAAGGCTGTAATTAAAATGCAATTATTCTTGTCTAAAACAGCCATATTAACTAAATGCATGCACTTTTGTTCTATATGTCATATCATGAATGAAATCAAAACCGTCTTTTTAAATTCAAGACCCTTTCTACTTGTATAACTCTAAAAACAGTTTTGTTTTGGTGTTTGTTTTGCATTTTGACTGGCTTTTGGTACAAGAATTGATAGACTATACTGACTACAATTTCCACTAGTTGTTTGGAGAATTGTATAATTTTAAATATGTTCTTAAGTTAGCCACAGATTTCCAAAAGTTCATTCCAAGTCAGGTTTTTCTTTTTCTTTTTTTCACATTTGGCTTTTTAAATCTCGAGCATACCAGAGATTAAAGCAGAAAGATATAGGGTAATGTATATGAATCCAATCCCAGATTTATTACCACTTTCATAGGACAGAAGTGGAGATAATCTGCTCAGTGATGTCTTCTCAAAAGAACATTAAAGATACTTTTAAAGTGTTATTAATAAATGTTATACAAAATAGTTAAGAAAGAATGAGGAATGTTATGCAAATAAATGTTTCCTTAGTCCAGTCAGGCTACCATGAAAAAGTGCCATGGACGGAGTGGCTTATAAACAGCAGCACTTTATTTCTCACAGTGCTGGAGGCTGGAAGCTGCAGATCGGGGTGGCAGCACCCTGCCGGCTCTGGTGACAGAGCCCACTTCCAGGTGCAGACCTGCAGCTTCTCACTGGATGCTCACCTGGTGGAAAGAGTGAGCTAGCCCCAGGGCCTCCATTAAGAAACTAAAGCCATTCATTACAGCTCCATTCTTAATAGCTAATTACCTTCAAAACCATTACATTGGGATGATGGTTTCAACATATGAATTGGGAATGAGACACAAACATTCATTCGATCGCAAATATGCTATACAAAATATTGTATAATACATTTATTTGTTTGTTTGTTTCCATGAACTTAGATACTGGTGCAGAAAGAAAAGTCCATTAGAATTTTAATAAGCAAAAGCAGGTTATATTGGGATTTAATATTTTCTCCAGTGCAAAGATCAGAAACAAGTAAGTCATCGCTAAGAGGACACTTTATTGTAATTGTTAAAATGTTCTTCAATATTTTAGTTTCTTTGCCCGTCCTCTCAGTTAAGTAGTTTCTGTGGACCACATAGACTTTCTTTCTGAAAATACCTCTAAAAGTTGTAAGTAACACAGAAATAAAACAAAGCCAAGCTATTTATCCAGTCATCCACCTGTCTGTCTGTCTGTCTCTATATCAATCTATTTAACCTATCTAATGCAGGTTTGTAGCACACTCCTTAGAACCCTTTGCAGCCGTGTGCTTTTCCTCTGTGTGCAATGTGTTCTCTTACAGTATTGAGGAATCTGTGCTACATTTATGTAGTATTTAGCTGCTCTATTCATGTTATTTATTGGTCTAGGTGTATGTTCTGATTCAGCATGCTCAAATGCAATAATTAGGTCACACACATGAGCACTCATGTCACTTTTTGAATACTGCCTAAATAAAATTGAGTTCTTTGTACTTGTCAGACACTGTTCTTTGGGTTTTATTAAATTAAATTACTTCTCAGAACATTTTCAGAGGTAGGTTTCCTTTTTATTCCATTTTGATACAGAGGAGTTAAGTCAGTTGCCAATAACTAATAACTGGCAGAACCAAGTACTAAGCCCAAGAATACAGACATGATTCCTTACTTTTTACAGCTACAAAAAAAAAGGATCCTTTCCCAGGATTGGGTAATGCTGCCAAAGACAGTATTTTTTCTCCTACCTATAGTTTGAGGCAAAGGCTATTTTGAGTACTTAGTATGTGGGAGATGTCAGAATTATTCTTCAACATGTTCCCCCTACTCAGCTTGTCAGGGGAAGAAATTTATATAAGAGCCCAATTGATCAACATGTTAGCCATTATTTTACACAAAGCTGCACCCTCCATTAACATCTCTATCTAATAAAATAAAATTAAGGAATGAAAAGAAAGGCCTCTAATTGGCTCAAAAAATAAAAAGGAAAAACAGTGTGTAGAAATAAAAACTTACAGTTATTAAAAGGGCAGCAATATCTCTGAATATAGACACAAAGTCTATACTATAAGAGAATCTTCTCCAGCACATCTTTCTAAAGGGTTGGGTGATGGGTGCTGGCAAAGCCACTGGAGGGAGACACCCTGGAGCAGCTAGTGTTTCTGACTGAAGAAATCATTCCAGTGACAAGAAAGTGCATCAATAAACTAATGCTGATCAGTGAGATTTGTTATTCTTGTACATGATATGTTATGTTTTGTAGACTAATTCCATTTGGACTATCATGATACTTAAGATAATATCTTTTACAAAATTAAACACTTAGACTTTTTATGTATACTTTTAATATTAACTTTTAATTAGAACATGTGTCTTTTATATGTACCTTACCCTATTGCCTATAAACACTAAATGAGACAAGATTATAAGGGTGTTTAAAAAGACTTCACATAATCTCCCAATAGAGACTAGAGAGTTTTTGAAATGCCCACAGAAATATTTTCAACAATTTATTTTATTATTCAAATTCTCATACAAAACAATTGAAGGAAAGACATGGTCCTATTATTAAGATAAGCTTCAACAATTTTTAAATATTAGAATTGATAATTTTATTAAAAGATTATAGTAAAATATACTCATAAATGTTTTATCACAGATTAAAGAGTTTTAAGGAAAAATAAAAGATGCAAAAAGAAAATTAAAGGACTAAATTTTACTGAAACAAGCCTTTAGGATCAGCGAAAAGCACACATATGATCAATAAATACATATAATGTGCATGTTATAAATACAATCTATGAGTCAAAAAGCTCTTTTATATAGTAAGCATCTAACAAAAGAATTTTAAAAAGAGGAAAAATATAAAATCAAGCATAAAATAAAAAATAGAACTGTCCAAGAAACACTTAAGGACAAAATGAAAAGACTACAGCTAAATTTTATGAACTAGAAACTATGCTAGTAGATCCATAGCACAAAACTGAAATGTAGGGAAAAATACCATTCAATCTTTGTTGAAATTACTAATGATCAATTAATTAAGAGCATGTTTAGAATAAAGTTTTATTCTCTATTGAAATAGAGTGAGCTTACGTTCATCTGATAATGCTGGTTCGTTTTTATGAAAATTAAAAGCAGCCTACAATTTCAATCACTCTTTCCCATGACAGCTCTTTGATTACTTGAACAGCTATCAAATAATCCCTTTAGTCATTCCCTTGTGGAACAAACATTTCCTTGTGCTCAAATAGTTCTTATATGACAAATATCTAACATAAACAGGGGAAAAAAGTTACTATTAACTTTTTGTAATTATAATAGGTTTTGTATGTTGTTTTTCATTGTTACTTCAATAGAAAATTGCCCAAAGATAAGCTTATATGTTTAATATAATTGAAAATAATTTACATTTTTATACCCAGTTGCAGGCAAAAGTAGGTTTATAGTTGTGAGTACACAAAACAGTTTATTCTTGTGTTATTATTTATTAATTATTATATTATTTATTTGTATTGCAACTGTAAACCAACTACTGCCCGTTCCAGTATTTGACATACAATAAAATGATCATATTTAAATGTTAGACTATGTTTAACTTTTAATTCCCTTACATTCTGAAAAATGTAACGGAAGTGAAAATTGCTTAGGATAAGAAAAAGAAATCAACAGTTTCTACCACTGATGAAATCATTATCTAATGCAGAAGGCAGACTATGATGAATGCTAAAGACTATGATGGAAGTAGGGTCAGGTTGTTTTAGAGACGAAAATAAAGGCAATGCAAACCACTCTGAGGCAGTAGGGAAAGGCGATATCAGGAAATTCTTGAGCCATGAATACAAACTTTCCAAGTGAATAGAGATACCTACTAGACAGAAAACTAAGAGGCAGAAATAAGGAAAGTAGACATAGTTCCTATTATCATGAAGCTTTCGAGGAACAAGGAAAGGTACTAGATACATATGATTAAAAATTAAGATAAAGTACTTTGAAGAAAAATTAGAGCACAGTGATGATAATAATCGAGTGGACCTTGTATAGATTCAGGGATCAAAGATAATATGCCTGAAAAACTAGAGTGAAGGCTAAGACACAAAGTATGGGGAAGATCAATTCAGCCTAAAATATTCACTGAGTCAAAGTCTGAGGCAAGAATAAGACTTTATCACACAAAACTTAAGAATGACCAAAGTGCCCAAATATTGCAATGAATATGATGGAAGACTAAAGACTATGATGGAAGTAGGGTCAAGTTGCTTTAGAGATGACAATGAATACAAACTTTCATTATAGCACTAGCAGGCTTCCGCGGTGCCATAATGACGGGTTTGGGGAAGTTACTTATCAAGCTTTAGCATCCTAAGTAGATACCTCTTGTGATTGGATTGTGGCTGTGTGATGTCCCTCTTGGTTCCGGTAACAATTTCAGATTGCTACTGTAAATATTATCATGTTTATGGCATAGCATACCACAACAATGGAATGATATAAGTTTGTAGAGGTTCTTCCAGTGCCTTACAAGTGATAGTATGAAATCCTGATTCTAATTTGAGTGCAATTTGAATATTTTGAAGAGTTTTTTTAAAGAACATAATCCATTTTAGAATTTTAGATTTTTATAAGTTCACACTCATGCTGGGCAGAGAATCAATTGAGAGATTTAAGTAAGAGGGAAATTAAATGATCAGTTAGAAGGCCATTTGTAGTTAACTAGGTGAAAAATATGGTGACTTGACATGGGAATATAGAAAAATGGGTTGTTTTGAACTATAATATAGTTAGACTCAAGAGAAATACAATGCTAAATTAAAGTCTTGTGGGATATACTATATTTTGTGATCATGTAAAATTCATCCTGTCTTTTTAAGAGCACCCAAATTTCTTTTTATGGTGTTATTGTACTCCACAATGTATACAACTGATAACACCATAAAACTATTCCATCTTCACCTAAAAATGTAATAAATCTCTGTAGATTCTTTTGTCAAATCCTTTCCCCCTAATTTATAGGCCAGGGATTAGATACATGAAGTATAACTAATGGGGTACAGTCTCCCAGATGTTGTCATCTTGAAGGAGTGATGAAAGTTAGAACGCTCGGAGTTCATTGGCTGAAGGGCACTCTTACCATAGAGTTCCTGCCATGAGTCCATTACTAGAGTTCCTGTTTTCTGGCTGGATTAAAACCTGGTTTTCTATTATTTAGTTGATATGTGGAATCAAAAGTTACTCAGGATAATTTCACATTTATGTTAGCCAGAGTCAGGTTCTATGGTTTTTACACAAAGAATTCAAGGATTCCCCAGCTTTTAGTTAATTTAACCATCTGAGTAATGTTTAAACCATCATTTGGTGGTGCAGTCAGCTGAGTGAGGAGAAAATCAGGCCAACATAGGTTTATGGGTGAAAGTGAACAATGAAGTTTAGATATGTTAGTTTGTGACGCCTCTGGGATGTGTAGGGAGACATTGAGAAGCAGTTGGAAATGTGTCTAGGGCTAAAAACAGAGCTTTATTTTTAATTGTTATTTTTTTTGACTTTTAATTTCTTTATTGATTAAGGTATTACATATATGTCCTTATCCCCCCATTACCCCCTCCCCATTCATGCCTTCACCCCCCTGTTGTCTCTGTCCATTGGTTAGGCTTATATGCATGCATACAGGTCCTTTGGTTGAGCTCTCCCCCTTACCCCCACCCTCCCCTACTTTCCCTCTGAAGTTTGACGTTCTGAAAAACAGAGCTTTAATTAAAAATTTAGGGAGCATTGCCATATACTATATACATGATATTTTAAAGCCATGGAAACTGATAAGAGCCTTTACAAAGAGACAATCCAGAAAGAAAATGTGGAGATTCAGGACAAACTCTGGGAATTCCAACACTTATCGCTGGGTTAGAAAAGGATGTGGATGAAAAGGGGCCACATGTTAATCTAATTCAGGGAAGGCCTGTGTGATGGCCTTGCAAACTCATAGACATCAAGTAACCACAAAGGATGGTCTGACATTCAAACCTTTTAATTAAAAACCAGTTTATAGTGGGTAGTCATGTTCTAGGCTAGTATCTTCCCTGACAAAGATCAACTTCAATCCTTATTGAGCCTATTGTCTATTTGCATCTATGATAACATACCTGTGGAATGTCAGGGTAACTTGTAACTTCCCTTCTTCTGGACCCCTTGGGGCACAACAAATGACGCCAGGGCATAGACCACAAATTCCCTCGTTGTTATTGTTATCATGTTAATTGTTGACATTAACTATCCCATGCCCACCTATGTAAAAGAAGCATGTGTCTATCATTTCATCCAATCCCAGAGGTCCCCGCCTCCCCACCCCCCCCCCCCCCCCGCTTTGCTTTCTCTTGCCTCCCTACTCTATCCCCAGTAAATTTCATGTAACTCACTTCTCCTCCTTTGATGGTAATTTATAAAAGTAGGTGAAAAACCACCATTCCCTGGTGCGTTATCCCAATATGTTGAAATTCTGCTGCCCAGCAATTGTGGACAATTTGGCTCAAATAAACTCACAAAAATTATTTAAAGGTTTGAATGTTTTCTTACATTAACAAGGATAAAGAGTCAAATTAGACTAAAAGAGTAGCAGGACAGCAATGGCCTACTACCTGATTCATTCATTAGCATAGCGTTGTCTCATTGAAACAAATGTCTCAAGAAGAGAAAGATCAACTTTATGCAGCTGAAAAATTAAGTGATGACTTAAAACCGTGCACTTATTTGGCAGCAGGAAGGTCATTGTTGACTTTGCAAGAATAGGAGGAAAGAATTCCGAGGCTAAATTAGACATTTATTCATTAGGCTGATTAGAATTAAAGCAGCCCATTGGGGAGTGCGGGGGGTGGGGGGGTGGGAATACTAAGAACAGCTAGAGGCAAGAATTTCATTCTCACTAAGGTTTTCATACAAGATTGTGGCAGATTCATTCTCCCAGTGCTCTGGCAACTAGAGATGGGAATTTGATCTAGACTCAGCCAAAATGATGTTTCCATGTGAGCTTTCAATCATCAGAGAGTAATAAAAGAACAGCCAGAAATGATTCAGCAGTCTTCAGTGGTGCTATAATGACAGGTTTGGGGAAGTTATTGAGCAGGCTTTAGCACCCTAAGTAAATACCTCTTGTGATTGGATTGTGGCAATGTGATGCCCGTCTTGGTTCCTGTAACAATTTCCAATTGCTACTGTAAAATATTACCACAAGCTTATGGCTTAACACAACAATCATCTCACAATTATCTTACAGTTCTGGAGGTCATAAGTCTAAATTCCAGGTGTTGGCAGAACTGTGTTAGGGGAGAATATATTTACTTGCCTTTTCCAGCTTCTACAGGACAGCTGCATTCCTTAGCCACTCCCTTCATTTTCGAAGCCACCAACATAGCATCTTCAAATCAGTTTCTCTCTTTGTCCCTCTATCCCTCCCCTTCCCTCCCCTTCCCTTCCCTTCCCTTCCCTTCCCTTCCCTTCCCTTCCCTCCCCTTCCCTTCCCTTTCCTTCCTTTCTCTCTCTCTCTCTCTCTCTCTCTCTCTCTCTCTCTCTCTCTCTCTCTCTCTCCTTTTGCTTCCATCGCCACCTCTCCTTCTGTGACTTTGATCCTCATCCTGTGATTACATTGGACGTACCCAGACAATCCAAAATAGTCTATCTCAAGATTCTTAACTAACCATATCTGCAAAGTCCCTTTTGCCATTTGAGTAACATATTTACAGGTTTCTGGAATATGATTAGGACACCTTTGGGCAGGGGGGCACGTTTTTCTGTCTGCCACAGTTTCTGATGGATTTTCAAATCTGAATCTTTAGGATGAGGGAGATATCCTCTCCAGAACCTATTTCTCCTTCTTTGTGTGTGTGTTGTGCTCATATTAAGCATTGCATATTTCTCATGTTGAAACCAAGAATGTTGAATGGTATAGAGTGGAAGCCAAAAATTAAAATGAACATTGAGTAATCAATGCAGAATGTGAGATAACAAGCTTACTATATATATATATATATATATATATCCTATCTAATAAAAGAGAAACATGGTACATGTAATTGGCCTACAACTGCTACCCTTCCCATTAGCTAATCAGCGAGCTATGCAAATTAACTGCCAGCCAAGATGGTGGCCGACAGCCAGGCAGCTTGAAACGAACATGAGGCTTGCTTGCTTCAGTGACGGAGGAAACCAATGTTCCCCGCCTGCCTTGCCGGCCTCTGAGCCTGCAGTTTAAGAAACATTGTAACAAATGTAGAAGCTAAAAAAAAAACCCAGAAACCTGCTTTCACTGAGCTGGGATCTCAGAGCTGGAGTTGTACATTGTTTTGATTATAGAACCTAAACAAACCAGATACCTTGTTTCAGCAGCAGAGGCCTCAGAGCTGGAGCCAGAGCTAAATCTGGCCCAGACTAAAAAAACAAAGAAAAAAAGGAGCAGTTGGGAGCTTCAGTCCCAGCCTGAAAACAGCCCTCAGCCCCTCACCCAGACTAGCCAGGCACCCCAGTGGGGACCCCCACCCAGAAGGGGGTGTGACCAGATGCAAAGAGCCATCATCCCCTCACCCAGACTGGCCAGGCACCCCAGTGGGGACCCCCACCCTGATCCAGGACACCCTTCAGGGCAAACCAGCCGGCCCCCACCCATGCCCCAGGCCTCTATTCTATATGGTAAAAGGATAATATGCCTCCTGGCACCAGGATCAGCATGACAGGGGGCAGCGCCCAAACCCCCTGATTACCCTGCGGCTCTGTGTGTGACAGGGGGCAGGGCCACAACCTCCCTATCCACCCTACTCTGTTCTTGACAGGAGAAGGCGCCCCAACCCCCTGATCAGCCCTACTCTGTGCCTGATAGGGGGAGCTCCCCAACCCCATGATCACCCTGTGGCTCTGTGTGTGACAGGGTGTGGCGCCCCAAACCCCCACCCCCACAGGCCCTGCTCTGTGTGTGATGGGGTAGAGCCATAACCTCCCCATCGGCCCTGCCCTGAGTGTGACAGTGGCAGTGCCCCAACGCCCTGATCCGCCCTGCTCTGTGTGTGACAGGGGGCGGTGCCCCAACCCCCCAATCAGCCCTACCCTGAGCGTGACTGAGGGTGACATCGCAACCTCCCAATCCGCCCTGCTCTGTGCATGACAGGGGGCAGCACCCCAACTCCCCAATCGGCCCTGCTCTGAGCCCGACCAGGGGCTGCACCTAGGGATTGGGCCTGCACTCTGCTACCCGTGAGCAGGCCTAAGCCAGCAGGTCATTATTTCCCGAGGGGTCCCAGACTGCGAGAGGGCACAGGCCGGGCTGAGGGACCCCCCCCCCCCCCCCCCCCCGAGTGCACAAATTTTTGTGCCCCGGGCTCTAGTGTATTTATAAAAGAGATCCAACAGTATGTGTTCTACGTTTCACAAGTTTTTGTGACGGTTTAAAAAAGATCATTATGTAAAAGTGTTTGGTTATTTATTCTGTAAGGTATAATTTATATACAAGTATATAATCATATATAAGGGGGAAATAAGATAAAATAAGAAACATATAAAATATTATAGAAAAATCAAACACTTGAGATGTTTTACTTTTAATAATAAATTGTTAAAATAATATAGCTTTTAATCATTTATTGAGCTCTTATTAATAGCATTATGCTGAACACTTACATGCTTTATCTCAATTTATACAGTAAACCCATAAATCCCTTAATACACATGAGGTGTAAAGGGATTGAAAGAACTTGATACAATTAAGTAAACAGCAAGTAGCAGTTCTGAAATTTGGACCCAAGTATTCTAACACCAGAACCCTCACTGTCTTAGTCTACAAAAACAGAAATCAAATAGCTACAGATTTAGGAGGTAAGTGTTAACTATATTGGATTTAATTTTAAAAAGTAAATAAACCTACAATACACAACTGAACATAGAGGAAGTTGCATTTTTGAAATAATGTAAGTGCATTTATGCAAAACCGTTATGTATAAAAATATTTGCATGAAAGTATATCAACATTTCATGAAATTTTCCAAATATTTGATAGAGGCATCATGTTTCTCCCACCAAATTTGAGAAATTCACTGGATAACTCTGGCCATAAAAGAAAACTAACTAAATAAAATAGCTCCACCAAACAAAATGCTTTGTTTCAGTGTTCAAGATAATTTTCAAAACAGGCACAGTTATGTAACTTGGAATCACCCCCCCCCCCCGCCTCCGCAAATTGCACCTACTTTCAAAAAGGATATATATCTCTTATCAAAACATTCTCCATCTATAATAATAAAAGTGTAATATGCTAATTAGATTGGACAGCCGAATGTCCTTCCGAATGTCATTCTGGACATTCTTCCAGATGATTCTGTGGTGGCAGGGGCTGAGGCAGAGGTGGTTAGGGGCGATCAGGCAGGCAGGCGAGCAGTTAGGGGTGATCAGGCAGGCAGGCAAGTGGTTAGGGGCAATCAAGCAGGCAAGCGAGTGGTTAGGGGGGATGAGGCAGGCAGGTAGAGGTGGTTAGAGGCTATCAGGCAGGCAGGCAAGCAGTTAGAGGTGATGAGGCAGACAGATAGAGGTGGTTAGGGATGATTAGGAAGGCAGGCAAGCATTTAGGAGTGATCAGGCAGGCAGAGTGGTTAGGGGCGATCAGGCAGGTAGATGAGCAGTTAAGGGCGATGACGCAGGTAGGTAGAGGCAGTTAGGGATGATCAGGCAGGCAGGTAAGTGGTTAGAAGTGATCAGTCAGGCAGGCAGGCGAGCAATTAAGGGTGATGAGGCAGCCAGGTTAGTGGTTAGGAGAAATCAGGCAGGCAGGCAAGTGGTTAGGGGCAATCAGTCAGGCAAGGGTGATTAGGGGCGATCAGGCAGGCAGGTGAGCAGTTAGGGGCAATCAGCCATGCAGGCAGAGTGGTTAGGGGAGATCAGGCAAGCAGGCGAGCAGTTAGGAGCCAGCAGTGCCAGATTGCGAAAGGGATGTCCGACTGCCAGTTTAGGCCCAATCTTGCAGGGATCACTGCAGAATTGGGCCTAAATCAATGGTTAGACATCCCTCTAGGGGTCCCGGATTGCGAGAGGGTGCAGGCGGAGCTGAGGGACCTCCCCTGTGTACGAATTTTATGCCCTGGACCTCTAGTATCAATGTAAGTATCATAGTTGAACCAATAAGGACGTCCAACAGGCATTTTTTTCTGTGAAATGTGTAATAATAAACTAACATGTTATGCTTTTCAAAGCAGATAGCTGTGATTTGCCATTCTATAACTGATTTGGTCTTGGAAGAATTTTCTAGCTTGATATGTAGGAATTAGCTAAGATTTAATCCTTCATAAAGCAGTATTCTTGGCACTTAACTAACTTGACCCTTTTCCAGATTGAAGGGTGATTTATTTATCAGAGAAATGAAGGTCCTTTCTGGCCAATAGACTCTTTAAGAGAACCTAAACAATCAGACACGGTCAGCAACCATCTTAACCAGATCAGATTGACAACTCTGTAATTCCATCCATTATTTTGTTTCAAACTTGTGAACAGTGTTTTGGAGCCCAATTGCCTTTCACTGAGATTGAATTGGTAAATTTTTTTTTATTGCAAGGTGAAATTTTTTAAAATTAAACTTAAGTCTTGAGTACATAGTTAATTGCTTTTAAAGTGTTTTCTATGGGGTTTGAATTATTGCAAAATTTCCTCCATACTTATGCAGAAAGAAACTTAAATAATGTCACTAAGACATCAGAAAAATAGAGGCTGAAACATTAACAAAAAAAGTCTTTTGTAAGTGTCCTCACAGATAATTTTTCTCCTCTGGATATGAGTTGCCATCATGGTAATCACTCAGTGATCTGTCAGTGATTGCAACGAGTGACAGAGGCAGAGGGTGTTCTTTCTCCTCTGCAGGCTTAGTTCGAAGGAAGATGAGCCACAGGCTTTCTGAAAGGGCTGTAGGTGTTAAAAGAAATTTAGCTACCTAGTTTATTGTCAAACTTAATTCTCTTTTCTTTCATATACTCATGCCCCACTTACAATTTGCATTCATGACTCAAAGAAGAAGTTATGAAATACAGCAAGAAATCAGTCACCAAAAAAGCTGAAAATTCTTGGTATTGTTATTTCTCATGTAATATAAAATCATATGCAGTAACATGAGGATGTATTAACCTAATTAAGTATGACAGTTCATAAGAAATCTAATGCACAAATTTACTAACTTTAAAAGTGTTTCAAGCTTATGCATTTTTTTCTTATTAATAAATAACAGATAACTTGAGGCTTGTTTTTATATTTTCAATATAGACAAACTCAATGTGATATATTTTAATGTTAAAGTTACATTTGTCCAAGTGCTGTAATTTGAAAGCTGAATCAATAGACATAGAAGCAAGTTAGATTTTTAGACAGCATACATTGTTAGCGTAACAAAAATGCATCCGTCTCTGGTTTTTAGTTTATAGGCAAAATTTTGGGGAAAAAGTAACAATTAGTAGACAATGTAAGATTGATTTGAGGATGGAAGATGATTTGACTTAGGGTGGTGGGCACACAGGGTAACATACAGATCTTATAACATAGAAATTATGTTACATCCTATCAACCGATGTCCCCTGAATAAATTTTATAATAAATACATAAATAAAATTAAAAGTAAGAGGTTTTGAGTTAAAGTTAACTTTCAAAAGTCATCAGAATTTTATATGCAACCAAAATTTAACCCAAACTCAAAGTCATGTTTAAAAAATCTTTATTGTGTATTACAGATGCTCCCCATTTCCCCCATTGGCCCCCTCCACCCACTTACCACCCCACCCCAGGCCTTCACCACACTATTGTCTGTGTCCATGGTCTATGCATAAACCAGTATGTATGTAAGTTATTTGGTTAATCTCTTCCTACCCCCTTACCTCCCTTCCCTATGAGATCTGTCAGTTGTGCCATGCTTCTATGCCTCTGGTCCAATTTGGCTCCTCGTTTATTTTGTTCATGAGATTCCATATGTGAGTGAGATCATATGATACTTTTCTTTCTCTGCCTGGCTTATTTTGCTGAGCATAACATTCTTCAGGTCCCTCCACGCTGTCTCAAGGGGTAAGAGATCCTTCTTATTTACTGCTGCATAGCCTTCCATGGTATAAATGTACCACAGTTTTGTTTTGTTTTTATCTACTAACTAGAAGCCCGTTGCACGAAGATTCGTGCACTAGGCCTTCCTTCCCGTGGATGCTGGCATCGGTTTTCCTCCGGCACCCAGGACCCAGGCCTTTGGTTCAGCCGCAGTGGAGAAGCCAAGCCTTGAGGCTAGGCTTTTCTCCTCTGGCCGCAGCAAGGCTTGGCTTCGAAGCCAAGCCTCTTCAGTCTTCAGTCTTCACTCTGGCCGGAGCCTTTAGTCTTCGCTCCATGCCTGTGTATGCAAATTAACCGCCATATTTGTTGGGTTAATTTGCATAGTCACTCCAATTGGCTGGTGGGTGTAGCACAGTGATACCAATTTGCATGTTTCTCTTTTATTAGTGTAGACTAGAGGCCCGGTGCACAAAAATTTGTGCACTTGGAGGGAAGCGGGGAGTCCCTCAGCCTGGCCTGTGCCCTCTCACAGTCCGGGACCCCTCGGGAGATAACGCCCTGCTGGCTTAGGCCTGCTCCTGGGTGGCAGAGGGCAGGCCCAATCCCTAGGTGCAGCCCCTGGTCGGGCTCAGAGCAGGGCCAACTGGGGAGTTGGGGCGCCGCTCCCTGTCATGCACAGAGCAGGGCGATCAGGAGGTTGTGATGCCACCCTCAGTCATGCTCAGGGTAGGGCTGATTGGGGGGTTGGGGCACCGCCCCCTGTCACACTCAAGGCAGGGTCGATGGGGAGGTTGTGGCGCCACCCGCTGTCACGCACAGAGCAGTGCCAATCCGGGGGTTGGGGCTCCATACCCTGTCACACACAGAGCAGGCCGATCAGGAGGTTGGGGAGCTCCCCCCTGTCACTCACAGAGTAAGGCTGATAGGGGAATTGGGGCACCACCCCCTGTCACACACAGAGCAGGGTGGATCAGGGGATTGGGGGGCCGTCACTGTCACACTCAGGGCAGGGCCGATGGGGAGTATATGGCTCTACCCCATCACACACAGAGCAGGGCCTGTGGGGGGGTGGGTTGGGGTGCCGCCCTCTATCACCCACAGAGCAGGGCCAATCAGGGGGTTGGGGCACCGCCACTCTCACACTCAGGGCAGGGCTGATGGGGCGGTTATGGCTCTAGCCTGTCACACACAGAGCAGGGCCCGTGGGGTGGGGGGTGGGGTTGGGGCGCTGCACCCTGTCAGACACAGAGCAGGGCCGATCAGGGGGTTGGGGCGCCACACCCTGTCACACACAGAGCCGAAGGGCGATCAGGGGGTTGGGGAGCTCCCCCGTATCAGGCACAGAGCAGGGCTGATCAGGAGGTTGGGGTGCCTTCCCCTGTCACAAACAGAGCAGGGCGGATAGGGAGGTTGTGGCCCCGCCCCCTGTCACATACTGAGCTGCAGGGCGATCAGGGGGTTTGGGCGCTGCCCTCTATCATGCTGATCCCGGTGCCGGGAGGCCTCTTGGCTCTGCTGATCCTGGTGCCGGGAGGCCTCGCGGCTCCGCTGATCCCTGTGGTGGGAGGCATAATACCCTTTTACTATATAGGATAGAGGCCTGGTGCATGGGTGGGGATGGCTGGTTTTCCCTGAAGGGGTCCTGGATCAGGGTGGGGGTCCCCACTGGGGTGCCTGGCCAGCCTGTGTGAGGGGATGATGGCTGTTTGCAGCTGGTCACACACCCTTCAGGGTGGGGGTCCCCACTGGGGTGCCTGGCCAGTCTGGGTGAGGAGCTGAGGGCTGAAGCTCCCAACTGCTCCTTTTTTTTATTTTCTTTTTTTTTATTCTAAGCCAGCTTTAGCTCTGGCTCCAACTCTGAGGCCTCTGCTGCTGAAAGCAGGTATCTGGTTTGTTTGTGTTCTATAATCGAAACTCTGTATCAACTCCAGCTCTGAGATCCCGTCTCGCTGAAAGCAGGTTTCTGGGGTTTTGCTTCTATATTTGTTAAAATGTTTCAAACTGCAAGCTCAGAGACTGGCAAGGCAGGCGGGGAACGTTGGTTTCCTCCGTCACTGAAGCCAGAAAGCCTCATGTTAGTTTCAAGCTGCCTGACTGTCGGCCGCCATCTTGGCTGGCATTTAATTTGCATATCGCCCTGATTAGCCAATGGGAAGGGTAGCGGTTGTACGCCAATTACCATGTTTCTCTTTTATTAGATAATATGGGCATGTGAGCTGTTTCTAGATCTTAGCTATTACAATTGAACTGCTATGAACATAGGGGTGCATAATTCTTTCTGATTGGTGTTTCAGGATTCTTAGGATGATGTTCTTAGGGATCACTGTGTCAAATGGTACTTCAATTTTTAATTTTTTTGAGGAAACTGCCTAGTGTTTTCCATAGTGACTGCACCAGTCTACATTTCCACCAGCAGTATACTAGGGTTCCCTTTTCTCCATATAATTGCCAGTGCTTGTTATTTGTTGATTTATTTATGATATCCATTTTAGAGGGTGTGAGGTGAAAGAAACAAATTCAATGTGATATATTGAGTTTGCAAAGGGAACAAACTATATAGGAGAATATATTTGCCAATGATATATTGGATAAGTGTTTAATTTCCAAAATATATAAAGAAGTCTTACAGCCGAACCAGTTTGGCTCAATGGATAGAGCGTCGGCCTACGGACTGAAGGGTCCCAGGTTCGATTCCGGTCAAGGGCATGTACCTTGGTTGTGGGCACATCCCCCATAAGAGGCGAGCCAGAGGCAACTGATCGATTTCTCTCACTGATGTTTCTAACTCTCTATTCCTCTCCCTTCTTCTCTGTAAAAAATCAATAAAATATATTAAAAAAAAAAAGACGTCTTACAACTTAACAAAAGGAAGGTCAACAATCCTATCTAATAAAGAGGGAATATGTTAATTGACCCTCACACTGTTGCAAAGATGGCAGCACCCACATCCAATAAGGAGGGAATATGCTAATTGACTACCATGCCCTCAAAGATGGTAGAGACCACAGCCAAAAGATGGCAGCGCCCATTCTCTTCAGCCCCACAGGGGCAGCTCTGTGTGCCTGCCTCTGGAGTCCCCCAGTCCCCTCAGCCCTGCCGGGGTGGCAGGCGCTCTGCATGCCTGTCTCCAGAGTCCCCCAGTCCCCTCAGCCCCTCAGTCGCCCAGGGTCACCCGAGGCTCAGGTAACTAGGGCTGGCTGAGGCTTGCGCTGCTGGCAGTGGCAGCAGCAGAGGTGTGATGGGGCTTCACCTTCCCCTGATCACGGTGTTGCCTTCCACCCCTGTGTGCTCCTGGACTGTGAGAGGGGGCAGGCTGACTGAAGGACCCCCCCCCCCTTCCAGTGCATGAATTTTCATGCGCCAGGCCTCTAGTCTAATTATATTTATCAACATGCAAAGGGAATCCATTGTATAGGAGAACATATTTGCCAATGATACATTAGATAAGGGTTTAGTTTCCGAAGTATATAAAGAAGTCATACAACTTAACAAAAGGAAGATCAACAATCTAATTAAAAAATGGGCAAAGGACCTAAATAGACATTTCTTCAAAGAGGACATACAGATGGTCAAGAGATATATGAAAAAGTTTTCAAAGTCACTAGTCATCAAAGAGATGCAAATCGAAATCATTTTTAATCTTTCAATTTTGACTGTGAATTTTACTTATCGCAAATAGTTGAATGCAATCAATTGTATTTGAAATATAGAGAAATTGTACAGCCAAATACAGGATTTATTTATAGATGAAATTTTAAGTTATTATTTGGTGTAGCAAAACAACATCCTGACTAAATTACTCAAGTCAAAAACTCAAATGCCTTCTCCTATGGTTTTAAGTAACAAAAACTTCCGGAATAATAACTCAGTTACAATAACTATATGGTATTATATTTCTTTGTAGGGTGGGGTCTGTGTCAGTTATTAGGCTATTGTCTCTCAACTCCAAACCTACCTTTCTATACCTTTGTGATGCTATGGCTGTTACCCCATAAATTACACTTCTCTTTTCTCAGTGGCCTTCTTGATAGGCCTATCACTAGGGATCACTAGAGGAAGATTGGGAAGTAGAAGGAGAGGAGGAGAAACTGGTTCCTGTCTTGGTGACTAATGCTAGGAAAGACCCTTCACTCTTGGCCCAGCCTCAAGCTTATTTTAGCATTACCAGACTAGCCTCATTGCACCCTTCGGAGGGATCAGTAGCTGCTGAGCTCCAGCTCTGAGGCACCACACTTTCATGGCACCAGCAGAACAAAGGCTACATCCTCTCCGTAGAAGTCTATCTCAGCTCCATGGCCCTCGCCTTTCCTTTTGTTCACTCAGCTCCAGAGATTGTAGCTGCCTCTCACTATTCTCTGTTACCTCATATTTCCCATTTTGCTTTTTTAGCTTCCCAACACTCATGTCTCAGTTCCCTAAAGCAAATCCTCTCTGTTGAAAAACCTAATGCGGTTACTATTTTGCTGATTAGACTAATTGTATTCACAGTACCTAGAATCATGTTTCAAACATAGAAGGCACTTAATAGTTCCTGAATAAATGTTGATTTTTGCTCCTAAGAAAATCAGTGAAATGGGTAAGAAGATGGCATGGATACATACTAAAAAATTGATGCTTACTTTTTTCTCTCTTTCTGGCTTTCTCTCCCCTTCTCTCTTTTCTTCCTTTCTTTTTATCTTCTTTCTTGCCTTCCTGAATTTCTTCTTTCCTTCCTTATTTTGTTTCTCCCTAGAGCAAATGGAAAGCAAATTCTATCATCCCATATTTTATAAGCAAATAAACTCTGTCAGAGAAAATTAAAAGTGACTTGCCCTAATGAGAAATCCACTAAATGGTAATGAAAAATTTGTACTGTCTCGGCTTAAAGTTCAAACAAGTTTTATTATATTACACTAGAGGCCCGATGCATGAATTTTGTGCAAGAGGCTCAGCCCTTGCAGCCGCAGGGGCTTGCCTCGGCCCTCGCAGCCGTGATGGCTTGTCTTAGCCCTCATAGCCCAGCTTCATCTGGAAGGTCGTCCGGAAGGGTATCCAGAAGGTCGTCCAGCTGTCTGGTCTAATTAGCATATTATGATTTTATTATGGATTGATGACATATTAGCCAAATAATAAAAACATAGCATAATAGTGGGAGAAATTCTTAGTCTTCCATACCCTCTAGAAAATGCCATTTGATGGCAGATCATCCTGCAGTTTTATTATTGCCTGGGGTTTAGTTATCAACTTTTGATAAGAATTAATATTCTTAATATCCACTTTTATTTAAAAATTAGAAACCTAAATATCTTTTAAAATCATTTAAATGGGTATGTGCTTCTGCTAAATTGGCTATAAGGTCACAAAACCATTTCTGTTGAGATTAAAAAAATAAATATTGCTTTATTTTACTACTCCTTAGCTTGTCCTTGGTTTTAAAGAGAAAGGAAGAGCTGTTTTATAGTCTTTATCTATAAATACTGAGTAGAACTGAAACCCCAAAACCATGTCTTGCTATGTGACTGACTACTTCTATGTAAAAATGTTTTATTAATAATTTGAATTATTAAACATTTCTTTTTTTTTGTATTAAAAAGAAGGCACAGTCACCTACACCCCCTTGTTTATTGCAGCATTATTCACAGTAGTGGAAACATGGAAACAGACTAAGTGGTCATCGTTGGGGAAATGGAAAAAGAAAATATGAGATAAACTTTACACACACACACACACACACACATAATTAGGTGAAGTGATGAATGTGTGTTAACTAACCTTATTGTGGTAATCATTTTGCAACATATGCATGCATCAATTCATCACATTGTACACCTTAAACTTACAGTGTTACATGCCAATTATGTCTATAGAGCTGCGGGGGAAATAAAAGGCAGAGTCACCCATTAGCATTAGGAATAAATTCACGAGAAATCTAAGAAATCAAATAACTAGAAACAGTTTCTAGGTAATATATACATGATGTCCCATCTGACCCCCCCCCCCTTGCAATCTTCGCCAATGCCTTTGTTAGCATTAGTACCTCATAGTAACCTCTATCCTCCTTTCACCATTCTAAAATATCCCAGCAGCAACCAAGCTGTCTTCATCAATACCACCAGCTCATGGTGAGCTTTGGAGAACTGTCCAATCCAAAATTCAGAATCTCCTTTATTTACTGTTTTCTCCCCATCAATTTTCTTTTTTTTTTTTAAATTAAATCTTTATTGTTCAGATTATTACATTTGTTCCTCTTTTTCCCCCCCATAACTCCCCTCCTCCCAGTTCCCGCCCCACCCTCCGCCCTCACTCCCCACCCACTGTCCTCATCCATAGGTGCACCATTTTTGTCCAGTCTCTTCCCACATCTCCCACACCCCTTTCCCCCCCAAGAATAGTCAGTCCATTCCCTTTCTATGTCTCTGATTCTATTATAATCACCAATTCATTCTGTTCATCAGATTATTTATTCACTTGATTCTTAGATTCACTTGTTGATAGATGCATATTTGTTGTTCATAATTTGTATCTTTACCTTTTTCTTCCTCTTCCTCTTCTTAAAGGTTACCTTTCAGCATTTCATATAATCCTGGTTTGGTGGTGATGAACTCCTTTAGCTTTTCCTTATCTGTGAAGCTCTTTATCTGACCTTCAATTCTGAATGATAGCTTTGCTGGATAAAGTAATCTTGGTTGTAGGTTCTTGGTATTCATCACTTTGAATATTTCTTGCCACTCCCTTCTGGCCTGCAAAGTTTCTGTTGAGAAATCAGCTGACAGTCGTATGGGCATTCCCTTGTAGGTAACTGAGTTTCTTTCTCTTGCTGTTTTTAAGATTCTCTCTTTGTCTTTTGCTCTTGGCATTTTAATTATGATGTGTCTTGGTGTGGTCCTCTTTGGATTCCTTTTGTTTGGGGTTCTCCGCGCTTCTTGGACCTGTAAGTCCATTTCTTTCACCAGGTGGGGGAAGTTTTCTGTCATTATTTCTTCAAATAGGTTTTCAATATCTTGCTGTCTCTCATCTTCTGGCACCCCTATAATTCTGATGTTAGTACGCTTGAAGCTGTCCCAGAGGCTCCTTACACTATCCTCGCATTTTTGGATTCTTTTTTCATTTTGCTTTTCCGGTTGAGTGTTTTTTGCTTCCTCGCATTTCAAATCCTTGACTTGATTCTTGCGCTCCTCTGGTCTGCTGTCGGGAGTCTGTATAATATTCGTTATTTCAGTCCGTGTATGCTTAATTTCTATTTGGTTCCCCAATATAACATCGAGGGTCTCATTAGTTTTCTTGTAGATCTCATTAAGTTTATCGGCAGCTTCTAAACAGTTCTTGAGAGACCTTAAAAGTGTGGTTCTGAACTCTATATCTTCCATTGACAATTTTGTCCTGTTTCTTTGTCTCCGCATTTTGTTATGCTTCCTTGGTGCACCCCCTAGTGGTCTTTGTTCGTGGTCTTATAGTTAAATCTTGATTGTTGTAGCTAATTCCAGGGAGGGTTTGACCTCCAGGCCAAGTGGCTATGAGAATCAGCTGTGACTGCAGTGAGAGAACTTCTGTCCTCTAGGGAGGTGCTAATCTAGCCTTTGCCTGAGGCTATCCGGCAAATGCCTCTGTGCAGGGCTTGGGCGGGGCGGGTCGCACAGGATCAACAGGGTGGGCCGGAGAGAGCAGTTATGGCAGCTCTCAGTCCTGTCCCCAGGGGCTCTGCCTCTCTGAGTCCCAGCAATGGCTGCAAACCTCGGACAGAAAGCTGCACTCGCTCTGACCGAAGCCAGACAGTCCCGCTTCTCCCGTTTGAGTCTGGGTCCCTAAAGACTCGCCCGTATCTGGAGCTCAGAGTCTGCGACTCCCTCCTGATTGAAAACGCCAACTGCGCCCTCTGCCGCCAGCCCGCTCCGCGCACTCCGCACCTCAGAATTTGACTTCAGCACTGCGCCTCCTCTGAGTGTCCGTATGCGTTTCTCTTTCCTCCTAGTTGTAGGACTTCCACTCAGCCAGCGTTCCTGTGGTTCTGGGTGATGTCAGTTCCGTTTTTTAGTTTCACTTTTGGAGTAGTTGTTCAAGGCAGCAAACTCCGGTGTTAACCTATGCCGCCATCTTGGTTCCCTCTAAACATTTCTTAAGCTATATAATATTTAAACATGCATGTGTTTTCTATATTTAAATATGGTTTCTAATGCCTTTAATCTCTAATTGTATATTTACTATTGTACACTCAATCCATAGATCTGTAAAAAATATTTATTCTATACTCAATATATTTCAAGCACTGAAATCTAGGGATCTATATATATAAAAAACCAGTGACTGGAATGACCATTCACTATGATGCCCACTGCAGCCAGCAAACTGCCAGATCAGGGGCAGGGCTGGCCGGCCAAACTCATGTAGCCCCTCCCCCTGGCTGGCCCCACCTCTGATGGGGCCCCACCACCCAATTGGCTGTAGAACCTCCCCCCCACTGGCCCACCTTTAATCACCCCCAACCCCATAGGGGGCAGGGCCAGCTGGCCAACCACCTGCGGCCCCTCCCCCCAGCCTTCTCTGCCCTCGATCAGCCACCCCCCACTCTGATCAGAGGCAGGGCCGTCCGGTCAACCACCCATGGCCCCTGTCCCAGGCCACTGGCCCCTGATTGGACCCTCACCCATGGCCAATTGCCTGCGGCCCCTCCCCCCAGCCATCCTGGCCCTGATCAGGCCCTGATTGGGGCAGGCCAGCCGGCCAACCTCCTGTGGTCTCCTCCTCCCAACAGGCCCAGCCCCAATCTGCCTATTGGGGCTGGGCCAGCTGTACACCACCCATGCACAAATTCATGCACTGGGCCTCTAGTATCATAATAAAGACATCCTTTGTCCTCAAGTTTACAATCTTTTGATCATATTGAACATTATTAAATTAAATACAGAGAAAAATATATAAGGAAGCACATATAGAATCTTTATAAGACAGAAGGAAAATATAAATATGATGAAACAGGTCCTTGGTTATAGTCTAGTCTCTGAAACATTTTCAGTTATCATTATAATGAATCCTCTTGGGCCAACTGAATTCCTTGAGAATAGGTAGGTGACTTAGCAGAATAAAGGTATGAACCTTTATTAAACGGGAAAAATGAAATCAATTAGCTAAATAGAAAGGATACCTAATCACAATTGGTTTAACTAAGTTTCATGAGGTTAAGGTCTTTTGAACAATTAACTATCCAAGGAATCAGACCCCATCACTGGGATGGAAACTGATAAATATCTCAGTATGAACTAGACTTCAATTAAACAAGTGCACAAAGCAGGCTATCCAGAATTCTGGATTCTTTCCAAATATGTTCCTAACTGAACAGATTAGCATCCCTGTATCCTATTTCTTCCCCTTCTACCTGTGTATGTAATTGATATACACTTTCTGACCTAATCTGTATTCAGATCTAAGTACTGCCTACCTTGAAAAATTGTCCAGTCTGACTTAAACCTATTTCTGTTATCCAAACATATTTTATCAAAGCCCAGTGTTACAATTCTCAAAAGATGGGAGAAGTGGAGCATGTTTCTGTTTTCATTGTCATTCATTTTCAGGAAAATTTTTCTCATCAGTACGGAATTTTATGTCACATTTTTTCCTTCACCACTTTGTGCTATTTTATTATATTACACCATTCAAAATTGCATGGGAGAAGTGGAAGACAAATCTACTTTTGCTCTTTTTTATATAATATTACTCTTAATTCCTCAGATTATTATGAGATCTTTTCTCTTTATCAGTAGACTTTGAAAACTCCACTGAGGTTTATTTGTTTGCTTTTTAGTATGGATTGGTTTTCACTAGGGTTTCCTGAACCATGACTCATGCTGTATATTTTCATGCTATGGTCATTTTTTCATCAGTAATGTTTTCTATTGTTATTTATAAATTATCATTTCTTCCCTATTTATTCCTAGTTTGTTCTCCAGGGCAATCATCTTTTCTCTTACTGTGAATGTTATTTTTTTTTTATCAAAGTTCTTAGAATATTTTTCTTGTATCTCTTGCTACTAGAGATTGTAATTTGATTTTTATGCCATTTGAATTTCTACCTAATACTGTGATTGTGATTCTTAATCCATGTCATTGTTTTCCTCTAATTAAAAATTTCATATTTATAATATGTAATTTAGCCTCATGTATGCAACATATTGTTGAATTTTGTTGAGAACACAAGTATAATACATCCTTTTTTTAAGGATAATTTAATTCAAATGGACAATTTTTCAGTTTTGTAAAGTGTTTCGCTTTTTTTCTGAGCCTCAGGATCTTTCCTAAGACATTATTCTCCTCTGTGTTTTACATGCTTAAAATAGCTTTATTGACTCACCCTATATTTTCTATATATTTTTACCTAAATTGAACTGGAGCTGAGATCTGTAAGAGTTCATTGGCTCAGGTCACTTCATCAGTTTTTGTAAATAGGATCTTTAAATTGTAAAAATTCTTTACCTATGTTCAATTTTTGTTTGTTTGTTTAATTTTAATGCAACAGCCTGGTAGGGTTTGGATGTAGGGATTAGAAGAAAGGTGAAAACATATTTATTCAAGGTAAGGTATTTCATCACTGTAATACAGACATGGAAAAAATATCAATTGAAAAATATCCACTTTCCATCCCTAGATTATAGAATTGGGGCATATTTGGCAGTTAGAGCCAAAGTGATGACATGATTGGGTTACATATGACCCTTCAGAAGTTGGTTTTTGTTTGTTTAATTTGGCTTTAGAAACCTACTTGGGAGTGAGGATTTACTTGTCTCGACTCTCTCCTACCCAGTGGTTTGTGGTTGGAGTAGTGGTGAGGGAGCTAGTGCCAAAGAAAGAATATGAAAATTAATATCTCCAAGAATGAACTTCTAGAGGAGTACAGAAGCCAATGGTTGATGCTGAAAATAAAAATAATGAGCAACATCAAATTCATTTCAAGGCTGCCAATAACTAGGAAGCCAGAGGGAGGTTACCAGAACTGAAAGTGGCCAAATAAAGTTTGAGAATCTGCAACTAAGAAATAGATTTGGGAGGAAGATGGATACAACTCATCAAAGAAGGAGGGAAAAGACTCAAATGACTCCAGAAAGGGTATTTTTATATTACTTTATATATGCCAACCAGAAGATGCTCAGTGAGTGAATCAGCCTACTTTAAGCGCAAGAGGAAAACTGGACATTGCTGAAACTAGATTCCAGCAGTTTGTCAGATAGTTTGCTTTGAAAACCCACCATATTTGTAAATTGAAAGCATGAGACAAATTATTCCACAGTTTACACTTAAGCTTACAAATGGAGGCGAAAAATTATTTTACAGGCGATGAAAGGCAAGCTAACTCAAATTCTTTTCTTTAGTAATAAATATTATTCAATAAAAATATTAGTTAAATTTTAGGTTAATGTTTTATTAGTTTCCATAACTTCTCTGATAATCCAGTGCTAATTATAAGTACACTGATACTTTAGTCCTCACACACTCTGGAAATCAAAACTAAATCCAGATTTATGGGAACATATCAATAGTTTTATTTTCCAGCTTTTATAGTATATAAAAAGGTTTCCTATAAAATAAGTTTTCTCATAGAAGTTAAGACATGAGAAAGGCAAAATATCAGTGTTCTTGTTTTTGGTGTGGTGCTGTTTTTATTTACCCATTTAGAATGAGGTGCCTTAATAATTCTCATCATTATTATCCATGGAATGTGATTTTTAAATCCCCCAGTAAATTCCTATGTAAAGTAGGTTAAAGCATAGAATTTACTCACTTAAATCTATTTTAGAGATTTCACTTTTCCATCTACAGAAAGTGAAAATTGGCACAAAGAGTGAATGCCTGCAGTTGTTTGTTTAGGCAACAGTGTAGACCTCAGATATTTACAGTTCTTTTGTTTTAATGACATGATCTATTAATAGTGGGATAATGAAGTGTAGCAAAGGTCAAGTTTGTAAAAGATGGGCTTCAAAATGTGATGACACTACAATAATCCTATTTTCCTTCCTGGACTTTAATTCTTTTATTCAGTTTAACAATGTGGGAGTGAAAGGGTAACTGCATTCTTTTTGCCAGCACCCATGTAACTGTAATGCCAGAGCATGGCATCACACTGAAGAGCTACAGTAATTGGATTAGTAATGTAAGTGTACGCCCAGGCCATCATCACCTTCTCCTATATACTGCAAACATCAGCTAAAATTGTTAGAAACTAATCCTTTAACTCTTTCTGATTTTGTATGTTTTCTTATATACCTTCCTAATGAACTAAATATTTTTATTTTACATTTTTACATATCATCTTTTAATATGTATGTGTTAAATGTTTTATAAGATGTATATTAGTATAAGATAAAATGTAAGTGAGAATCAGAAGAAAGGGGAAAAGGAGAGAAAACATAAGATGAAGCTATTGTTTAGTAGTCAAAAATTCATGCTATATGAATTTTTCACAGATTGAACGTTTGGACAATTTTTTAAGTCAAGTGACATTAGAAAACAGAACAATTTCATCACTGTTCCTTAAAATTCTCTACTAAAGAGTGATCACACAGTTTTAGTGATTCTGAGAGGTAAAAGAAAAATAATTATTTCAAGTCTCATGTTTATCTTGAAGATTCCTAGAAATTTTGTTTTGTCTTGCATAATCTATACAGTTTTGTTTTAACATTTACATATTTCAAATTATTACCCCTGGGGAAAACAAACTAAAATTCCCATTATGTTATCTATGGTTTTTCCTGTTTCATGCTACATTATCACATACTCTACTTTTATAAAAACAATACATGGTCCAAAATGTCCATAAAGTAAAAAAATAAACTAGTTACACAGGAGGTGCACTATTTTGTTTTCAGTCACAAAACCAATATACTTTTTTTAATGAGTTTTTATATTTTTTAAAATACATGTAAAAAAAGACTTTTGAGTATATTCTAATGGTCTGCATCATTGTTAATATATAGCATCATTAACTTATATAAACCTTATTTTATATTACTGCTGAATAATTATTCCCCCAGGAAAATTATGTGTTTTTTTTGTTTGTTTGTTTGTTTTTTATATTTTATTGATTTTTTACAGAGAGGAAGGAAGAGGGATAGAGAGTCAGAAACATCCATGAGAGAGAAACATCGATCAGCTGCCTCCTGCACACTCCCCACCAGGGACTTGCCCGCAACCAAGGTACATGCCCTTGACCGGAATTGAACCTGGGACCCTTCAGTCTGAAGGCCGACGCTCTATCCACTGAGCCAAACCAGTTAGGCAAAAATTACGTATTTTATACACACACCCTCACACACACACACACACACACACAGTGGAAAGTCAACCTGGTTCTTATATAGAATATTGCAAAGTAATGAGTAGGGAACTTAAGGAGCAATCAGGATGAATCAAATCTTCATAGCTTGGTTTTGAATAGCATTTGTATGCAAACCATTTGAGTTATTAGATTATGTTATCATAATTAGCTAGTTGTTAATATTAATAGTAGGAATAAAGCAAAGAGAAGGTCAGACATTATCATCATGGTCATCTGTGCAGCTTCACCAGGAAGTTGCAACTGTACACTCCCTAGGGAACAACAGGTCCATTTCCTGCAAATTATTGGGGCAAGGGGTCCAACAAAGGGAAAGATGGGCATATGCACAGTGAAATCAGAGAGACATAGGGAGTGTGCTTGTCCATCATCTAACCTGGGAAACAGATAATAGTTGAGAAGGGGGTGGAGCCACTGCAAGTGCAGGAAATCCTGAAGGATTCATTGGTTAAGCTCCTTATTAAAATCCCCTGACAAAGAATTTCTCTCTCTTGGTTTGCTCTTGCACTCCTGTATCTCACTGGCTCTATGACCCACACTTGCACAGGCTTCCTCCATAGCCATGTGGCCCTAGAAGCCACATGGCCCATGCCATGCAGACTCCACACACAGAGGACTGCAGCTGAGAACACAAGCTAAGCTAGCCAGATGCTAGACTGGACTGTGCTTTGATATGGAGCAAAACTCTGTGCAATGGCTTTGATTGTAGCCCTGCTCTAGACAAAATGGGACTTTTTCCATGGCAGGGCGGAGGGAGTCAGGACTTGGAGGGGAACTCCCTTAATGTGACATCACCAATAAAGCTTTCCACAGTGTCACATCCTCCCTTGGGGGCCTCAGGAAATTCCTATTCCTATGGTACCCCAAGAACTCCACTTCAAGTAGTAACAGGTGGGGACACAGAGGACATCCCACCAATAACAGTATTGCTAAACAAACCAAAATGTTAGATCCACTCTTTTTATAGACCTGCTTCTACAGATGGAACCATTTAATGACTACAGGCACTTCCCCTATATTATAAACAACTTGTTTGTCCATCAAATGACTGCATTTTCAAGGCAACTAGATGAGAGAGGACTTACATCTTTCAGTAAAAACACTACTAGAAAAAGAAAATGCTTTTGGCATGTAAGAATGATTGTGTTCATAATGATTATTTTCATAATAAAAATGACAGCACTGAGATTGTATTGTCAATAATAATACATTAATAATAATGATGGAGAAAATCATCATTAAATCACTCATTGCTGATGGCAAATAATAAATCATTCATTGCCTATGGCAAATAATCATTAAATCATTTATTACAGCAAATATGTTTTACCTTATGTTATTTAGATACATACTTATGTTTAGAAAGGAAAAGTATTCATTTTTTTAAAAAGAGCTTCAATGAGTAATTAGCAAAGAAAAGATAGAATAAATTATACATTGGAAGCATTAGATACAACACTTAGAGAGTGTTACCAAAATAAATCACTTCCTGGAAATTCTTTACTATACTGTTTATAGAGAAACTTCATGAATGCATTTATAATGTTTATTTCAATGTGGTATACAAGAATATTTGAACATAGGAAACTCAATTGTGCAGCCTGTAACCAAATTTGACAATTATCAATAACATTAGTGCCACCTCCACAGTTTGATTAGAGGGATGCAAGGAAGATCCTGACCTCACATCATTGGTCAGATTAAAGTTATTCAATCACTATCAGTTTTGATTGATTTGTTACGTTTTTAAGACTGTTAAGTCATCCCGAATCTGATAAAAGTCTCATATATATTAAAATGCAATCTTCTACTGAAATGAAAATACCTTCCTTCTTCATTTTCTGAATCTGTTTTACTTTTCTCACTAACACTTTTTGCCAATTCACATTAAATTATATTTTTTCTTTTGCATCACTTAAATAAAGTACAGGGATTTAGTATGTTTTGCACACCACTGTATTCCTAGTACACAGGACACTATCTGGCATATCTATATTATAAAAGGCCAGTGGCCATAATGCCATCACGCCAGAACAACCAAACGTCTGGTCACCAGGAGGTGCATGGATCACCTCTCGGTCCCTCCCCCAGGCCTGCAAGCCGCTCGCAATGGCGAATAGGGGCTTGGGCTCATGCACAGTGGGTCTGGGGTCCGGCCAGCGCGGCAGGTCTGGGTCTCGCACGATTTTGCGCACCGGGTTTCTAGTAATATATATTCAGTATATACTTTTTATTGAATAAATACTTAGTAGAAACAGATATATCTTAAAAGCTTTGTCTGAAGCTAAATTTAGAGGGAAGTGGGAGTACCAAATTCCTAAACCTTTTCCCTGACCATCAATTGATAAATATGACAGTAAATATGTTTGTAGTACATTGGATAAAAGTATATATGAACTCTGCTTCAAACAAGGAAGGGAAAATGCTTACTCACAGGTCATCAATGGCTTTTAAATCAATGTCCTTTATAATTAATCCATATTTTCATGTGTCACTATTAAACCAGCTCTCTTTCAGGATACTTTATGTCTTCCTCTTTTTTATTATTTTCTCTCTTCTTCTACTCACCAAGCCTGAATGCAATGCATCCATTGATTCTGTACACCATCTTCTTTTCCACTCTTTTCATAACTCTTGGTAGCACATCTCTGCAAATGACTCCTAAATTACATATATAATTTCAAACTCTCAAGTACAAGCCTTATACCCCATCTACCTGTTGGACATGTACACACATTATTTCCTCATCTGCTTCTTAGACTCAACCTCTTTAAACACTTAACTCCTCCTCCCCTATCAAATCTATTTCTATTTTTCATCCTCCAGATCAAAAACTTGGAATAACACTGTTCTTTCCACCTCTTTTCTTAGATAGAATAAAGCCTTAATTCTTGTTAATTAGGTATTCAACATATGCCCTCTTTCATGCTTCACTTGGCATTTTTTGCTACAATCCTGAATCAGGAACCATTTTTCTCAAATTTTGACTTTTTAATAGTTTTCCAATTGGCTTCCCTGTCTCAAATCTCACTACTTTTGAAATTAAGAGATCAATCTTAATTTCATATATGCTTATCATTCATGCATCATCCCTCCTTCCTCTCACTATGGTAAAGTTTTCCTAAAATTTGCCCCAATCTATCTTTCTCAGGCTTGCATCCATTATCCCCATATGATACAGAAAATGTCCCAACTTCCACTTAACCTGCCATTTCCTTCCCTATCTCTTCATGTTTATTCATAACATTTTTTTTTCTTCTTCTTCTGGTACACTGTCATCCTACCAATTCTTTGAGACTGTAATTTGTGTTTCCTACCAACACTTCTAACACCAAACTTATGGGTTTCCTACACCAAGAAATTATCCAATTCTCTGCAGACACCAACTGGGTATCCTGCAATTCCATTCGATGCTGCTGCTATCTGAAGTTAGCACAAACCTTACAGGTTAAGGGCTTAGTCCCACAAGCTGCTCCTACCTCAGATACCAGTCTCTGACCCCAGGCCCTCTCTTGTACTCTGACCAACTGAACTGAACCACCTCCTGGGAGGATGTGCAACTCATTTCCAAGAGGATGGAAGTGCCTATGCTTCAGACCCTCCTGGAGCTATAATTTGGGGTTTCCTACAACCTCCTTCTCAGGTCTGATAATTTGCTGTAACAGCTCACAGAACACAGTAAAACAATTTACTACATTTATGTGTTTATTATAAAGGATACTGTAGGGGCTAAAAATTATTAATATTTTACTCCTACCCTCTAAGTTTTTCTGGCTGGGCTAATTATTAAATTTATAGAGACAGATGAACAGGAGCAACAATGGGACACAGGGAGGATCTAGCTAACAGGCCCCTGCTTAAAAGCCCTCTTATATACCACTAGAGGTATATAAGAGGGTGTGTTGTCCCTCAGCCTGGCCTGCGCCCTCTCACAGTCCGGGAGCCCTTGGAGGATGGCCAACTGATGGCTTAGGCCTGCGGGAGCCTAAGCACTGCCACGGAAGCAGGAGAGGTTCCCTCCACCACCGCTGTGCTCACCAGCCATGAGCCCAGCTTGGGGCTTCTGGTTGAGCAGCACTCCCCCTGTGAGAGCACACAGACCACCAGGGGTAGCTCCTGCATTGAGCATCTGCTCCCTGGTGGTCAATGCGCATCATAGCGACCGGTCATTCCACTATTCGGTTGATTTGCATATTAGCCTTTTATTATATAGGATAATTAATTCAAATTAGGTTAAGTTGTCATCCTAAAATCTCCTTCCTCAAACAGATTTCTCTGTCTGAATCTCATCTTGGGCAGGAAAGGAGGAAGGGTCAGTGGTTCTTTCTTAGTCTTGTTTCTTAATAAACAGCTTAAAATCAGTAGCCCAGGAAGGCAGCTTCAAAGTGGCAAAACCTTGATTTCTGTCTATACAAATGAACAGTCTTCTGAAGAGATACATGACAAGGTTCTAAAGGGTCTGAAGCATAGGCACTTCCATCCTCTTGGAAATGAGTTGCATATTCTCCCAGTAGGTGGTTCAGTTTAGTTCAGAAGCTCTCTAATCCCTGTAGTTTAAGAGTTTTTTAGGGAGGGTTAATTACACAGGCATGATTGATTAAATCATTGGTCTCTGGTGATTAACTCAATCTCCAGTCCTTCTCCTTTCCCCAGAGGTCAGGAGGTAGGTCTGAAAATTCCAACACTTTAATCATGCCTGGGTCTTTTTGATGACTGGCCCCCATTCTCAGGCCACCCAGGAGCTTCCAGCCACCATTCACCTCATTAGCATACAAAAGGACACTCATCACTCCAGAGATCCAAGGGTCTCAGCAGCTCTCCTCAGGAGCCAGGACTAAGGTAAAATATTATAACAAAAGATGCTCCTATCACCCCATCACTCAGTAAATTTTAAAGGTGTTTAAAGCCTTTGAGCCAGGAACCAGGGATGAAGACCAAATGTATATTTCTTATTATATCTCCATATTACAGAGACTCACTCAAATATCACCTTTGCAATGATGGCCTCTGAATTTCCATACCAAACATATTCATGCACCTTGAAGTAATTTTCTTACAACGTATTTCACATATAATTTAAAACAGTTATTCTTTTGTATCTGGCCTCTCCTACTGAAAAACAAGCTTCCCAATGACAATATGGTGCATTATATATCACAGTCATCCCAGTGCCCCTCATAAGACATCAACAGATATTTGTCAAATGAATGAATGATTGATACAAAATATACTTATTGAGTTGCTCAAAACATAATCATACCAGCAAAAAAAAAAAAAAAAAAAAAAAAAAAAAAAAAAAAAAAAGTCTGTGGAATAGGTTTGTGAAAACCAAAAGGAAAAAAAGAAAGAAAAAGTCAAATACTGGAGATGATATGAACCTGAACAAGTCCTGTTTCCATTCTGAAAGCAAGTTATTTTCCTGTAAAGGAAAGAGTTGGCCTAGATGAACTCTAAGGTTGTTCCTAGTTCTAACATTCTATAATTTCACGATTCACTAGAGACTGTCATAACTCAGTGCAAGCAATAGAACATGCCTCTAGCTCTTGGCTGCACTGTCCACTTTTCTCAGTCCTATCCAGCTATGCTCCTATAGACAGAAAGTCAAAGTGATAAAGTGGTTTAATTCAGCATGCAAATTAGCACAGCTCAGAGCCTAAAAGAAATCATGCTGTGGGCAGGTAAAGAAAATTGGAAAGATGATCCACAACTTCACAATGTGTTGGTTTGGAATAAATAATGTTCTCATATATTAGATGTATAATTTCTATTAGTTGAAGTAAAGAAAAATAGGCAGGTTAAGAAGTTAGTTTAATATGTATGTGTATATTATATAAACAAATACATTCAGAGGCCCTCATTGTGATTTTATTATTGTTCACTATATGCTTTTATAAATAACTCAGTATAACAGTTTTGGTCCCAGTTTTCACATACACATTTACAGTAATTGACATCTGTCATGTTATATGAAAGCCTCGTTTCATTACCTTCAAGGAAAATGCTGAGTTGGTGGGGGTGGTGATTTGTTGTTATTCTATTCCAATAAGACTCCAATTAATCATCATTCAAAGCATAACAGGGCTCTTTAGTCATTAGACTAAAACAAATCCCCAAACTGCCTTGAGTTTCTTGTAAATGCATTTGAAAGTTTTAATCTAGGTGCATTAAAATATCACAAAACAAAGCTCAGTTATCTTGACCATTTAGTTCAAGCAATGCTTACCTTCTTTTTTTTTTACATTTCCTTGTAGACACACATACCTGAAACATTTTTTCTACTTCAGATTTGTATTTTCCCATGCCCAAAAAGATCACCTCTCACCATTCACTCAGTTGCATAAGTGAGAAATCTAGATTTATCCTTGACTCCTTTCTTCTTAAATTCATACTTATAATAAATTACTGTATCTTGCCAACTGTAATATATATATATATATATATATATATATATATATATATAGGCAAAATTATTATGACTACCCCATCAGTGCTTCATTGACACTTCCAAAAATACTGAATATTGAAAACTTCCTAAGCAAATACTCTCAAGGTTTTATTATTATTATTATTTGCATAACTAATTCACTTCATTGCACTGATGGGGTGGTCATCAGTGGTCTTCCTTCTGCTTTTAGCTTGTTCAGGCTGACAACACCTCTTGTCTAGAGTAGTGTTTAAGTCTTTATTGATCATGAGTCTATGTCAGTAAAATATTAAATGACTACTTCCAAGATGCAAATATTTATTTGTTTCTAAATCGTGCAGGCAACTTTATATTATTCTATTTTTGATAATTAGAAAACACAAAACAGAAAGTGTTATCGGTGAGGAGTTTTCCATGTCCCTACCTATTGCTAGTCGAAGTGGGATTCTTGCAATGTCATGAAAAAGGATTTTCTGAGTCTCGCATGGGAGAATGAGTGATATTTATTTGCATAAAAACAAACCCCTGAGTTTCCAAAGTCCCCTCTTCCTCCATCCACCCTGGAAGAATTCTAGCTGTATCTTCAGCAGAGCTAGAATTAAAGCCTTTGCCCAGAGTTTCCATTCCATGTTTGCACAATCCAGTCCAGCATCGGGCTAGCTTAGTTTTTGTTCCCAGCTCTAGCACATGACCATAGACCATGCAGATTCTAGGACCATGTGAAAATGGAGGGAACACAGTTCAGTGCAACGAAGCAGGAGCAAAGCCAGATGAAAGAGAGGGAGAATTCCTTTGTCTGGGGATTTTAACCTTCTAAGATGTCCCTTGCTGGCATGGCTCCACCCCCTCTGCCAATTATCTTTATTTCCAGGCTAGACTGACAGCCAAGCACCTTCCTGAGTCACCCCAACTTTACTGTGCATGCATCCATCTCCCCCTTTGTTGGACTCCTTCTCTCAGTGATTTGCAGGGAATGGAGCGGTGGTCCCCTGGTGAGTGTAAAATTGCCACTTCCTGGTGTAGGTGCCCAGAAGGCCATGCTTATAATGTCTGGCCTTCCCTTTTCTCCTTTCCTGTTATTCATAACTAACAAATTGTAATGGTAACAATAGCATACAAGGATAAGTTAAAAATGAAGATTTTAAATTTTCTTTGCGTGTTGTGGCATGGATTTTGTTTATGTTCAGGGAACACATGCCACATTTGAGGAACCAATGGCCTGGAGTCCTAACAGTCACCTGACTGCTTAAATAGCTCTTACAATGATATTTCTAAAATGTGTGTTCATATTCCCTCCCAATAAAAACACTTCTGTGTCTTCCTTTTTCACTTTGGATGAGATACAAAGTCCTTAAAATGCTTTATGAGGCCTCTTTACGAGCTGGCTGCTCACTGCTTATTTCTCTAGTTTCATATCCTGCTAGTCCTGCTCTGCTCTTCTTCCACATCCCCACAAGCATGCACCTTGTCCATGTGGAACTATTTTCAGATCCTCTATAGGTGGCCAGGCTTTCTTTCCCCTCGGAAATACTTTGCGTACCATTTTATTTTGCTTAAGACATTTTCTCTTTTCTCCCACCCTTTTCATCTGGATAAATTCTACCCATCTACACCTAATATTATCTGGATTGAATGAGATAAGCTATCTTGGCACATGAAACTCATCTTTATGTTGATCCATGGCATTGAAGTTTGTTTTTCACATTGGCTCATTAATTATTATATTTGGGGGCAATAGGAATCATGTAGAAAACTTAAGTGCAATGTTTTTTCAACTATATTCCAAAATATTTTGATTTCATGTCTTTACGATAGACTCAGGAATGTGCATTTTAAAAGGCCTTGTGTGATTCTTATATAGGTATTTATACTGGAAGAGTTGCTTATTTACTGTGACATTTGTATAATCTTTCAGGAGGATTGTCTCATAATAGATGCTCAATAAATATTTGTTGAATAAATGTGAAGAATCTGGTTGATAAGAAAAATAATTTGTTCTAAATAGAGGTAATGGTAAAAGCAAGAAAATGGATACATGGAATCTCACTGTTTGCTGGGAAACTTTAAAAAAAAATTCCTAACTCCCACCCCTAAAATGCATGTTTGTCAAAATTCAGTGCCAAAGAACTAGCAAGCATACTTAATATTAATGAGCTAGCCTGAAGGTATTCTATCTGTACAGTTACCAAGAAAGAAGAAAAATTGAGGCCACCATATAGAGGGTTTTTTAGGCTATATTAAAGGGTTTGGAGTTTATTTTAAAGACTAGAGGCCCAATGCATGAGATTCGTGCACTGGTGGGGGGCATGGCCTGCAGGGATCGGCCGACTGTGGGACCGCCACTCATTCTGGTCAGCCCAGCGGCGCTCCCACTGTGGGAGCGCACTGACAACCAGAAGGAAGCTCCTGCGTTGAGTGTCTGCCTCCTGGTGTCAGTGCACGTCATAGCAACTGGTCAATCAGTCATTCTGGTCATTCCGCCATTCAGTCACTGGGCTTTTATTATATAGGATTATATCCTGGTCCCTGGGAATACTGACTTACCTCAGAACATTAACTAGATGTGGAATATTAACAGATACCAAACTTTCTGAAGCCAGGGATCAGTTTCACTTGGCTGCCTGCCTTTTGGAGAACCATGAGATTCCACTCAGTTGCTCCATCCTGACCACTCTTACTTCTAGTATGCAGAGGTCCACTGGGAATGTCCACGGGCAAGGTTCACTGGTGAGTGCCACCGTTACTGCACTAAAAGTAAAGAAGGGCCTGACTCCTCAGCTACTTGCTAATTGTCCCAAGTCTCCTTTGAATTCTGTGAGGCCCAAGAAGCCACTCTCTTCCAGGACATGAAATATTCTCTCCTTTAGTCGCCTTTCATCTCCCATGAACTCACCCTGACAATATACTTGTTTGTATTTTCCTGAACCAAAATTCAGTCTTCTACCATTCTTTACAAGGTGCTTATTGGTTTGTTTTTCTCTTAGTCCTTGTCCTTCTTAGAGCTTGCCTCATTTATTTCTCTTCTCTTTGAGATCATAGGGCTGCACTTTCTGGTATCCAATTCTGAGAACATTTGTTTCATGTGTTCTAACAACTTTTCAGGTTATTAATGGTGGGAAAATAATTTTGGACTGTGTAACACACGCATAGAAAAATATCAGAATTCAACCCTACACTTTTTATTCCTTTATTTATTTAATCATCTAAACAATTATATGAGCTAGATTTTTCTCAACCCCCCTTTTTAAAAAATATATTTTATTGATTTTTTTACAGAGGGGGAGGGAGAGAGATAGAGAGTTAGAAACATCGATGAGAGAGAAACATCAATCAGCTGCCTCCTGCACATCTCCTACTGGGGATGTGCCCGCAACCCAGGTACATGCCCTTGACCGGAATCGAACCTGGGACCTTTCAGTCCGCAGGCCGATGCTCTATCCACTGAGCCAAACCGGTTTCGGCATCAACCCCTTTTTACAGCTAAGAGAAACTAGGTTCATGAATTTATATAACATGAATAAAGAAAATGTAGTGAATTCATAAGAAGCCAGAATTTGAAACCATATTACTACACTGAAATATCTGTTTATTTAAATATTTAGTGATTTATTGATTATATATTAATAATTTCACAGCACAGAAGGTGAATGACACTATAATGGGCACTATATATTTTTAGTCCTTTACATATAAGAATGAGAGCAGAAAATATTGTTTAAATAATTATGTTTTCTTAATTTTACTGATTTTCAGTGAAAAGTTATTCAATTACTTCAATTTCAAATCTACATACACTATTAATCAACCTCTAGTTCCAAATTAAAGAGATTTTGCAATGACTTATAAGTTTCTTCCTGGTTTTAATTTATGTCTTAATATCTGTCATAAGATATTTGATCAACACCTAGCAATAATTGATAAAGCTGAAGGATACTAATGCATTTCTTAAAAATACAATATTCAACAATTGAGATAAACTTTTCAGGTCTTGTTTTATTATTATGCCAGATAAAAATCGATATATATTTATGGAAATAAGGTTTTATTCTGGTTAGAGACTGCTATGACACCATTCCATCTCCACATTTTTAATGTCAACCCAGTGGAGTGTGTTAATTGAATCTTCCTTGTCATTTGTGCACATAATGGATTAAAGAGAGAAAGAATTGTCTTCCTCCCATGCATAATAGAATTATCCAAGTAGAAATTTGTTTATTTTATTCAATCATTATATATTCCTTGTCTTTAAATCTTCAAATAAACTTTAATATCTGGCCCACCTCCTAATGAAACCCAAGTCTATTATGACAATAATAGATGATAGTATGTGTCCTTACATTCACCGATCAAAAATAACAAGTGTATAACTTTGATATCTTATACCAAAATGCACACAAATAAAATTTGAAGACTGAAATACTCAAGAGGAAATAAAATTCTGATGCTATAAGATCCTAGAATACACACACACAGAGAATAATTAAAAGAAGACTATATAAGTATATAATACTTAATGAACCTATGTTTATTCCAGAATCTTTCTATTAAAGTATCTATTATTTTCACACATATAAGTAAATCCATATATAATTCTGATTCATAATAAATCCACAGATCATATCCATGGCACAATTAATATTTTGTTTATGTAATTTATAAGTTGAAAATAACTATGTCGACATGATGATTGATGATGCCAATGCTAACAGTAGCACTCATCAATTATTAAATGACAGTTGTGTCCTAGACCCTGAGTTAAATAGCTAAGTTTTCTATTATTACTTTTTTTTAGCCTTTCTTTTTTTTTATTGCTTAAAGTATTACAAAGGGTATTACATATGTGTCCATTTTATAAGTTTTCTATTATTAAAGTCAATTTTTGCATATCACAAAAGTGCTTCACATTAAAAATACTTATGGGATTTTATTTTATTTTATTTTTTCTGGTTTTTTTTTATTTTTTTTTTTATTGCTTAAAGTATTACAAAGGGTATTACATATGTGTCCATTTTATCCCCCGCCCTAGACAGTCCCCTAGCCTCCCCTATCCCCCAATGTCTTATGTCCACTGGTTATGCTTATATGCATGCATACAAGTCCTTTAGTTGATTTCTTACCCCCCTACCTCCTGCCCACCAACCCTCCCTGGCCTTCCCGCTGCAGTTTGACAATCTGTTTGAGGCAGCTCTGCCTCTGTATCTATTATTGTTCAAAAGTTTATACTGGTCTCTATTATCCATGAATGAGTGAGATCATGTGGTATTTTTCCTTCATTGACTGGCTTATTTCACTTAGCATAATGCTCTCCAGTTCCATCCATGACATTGCAAATGGTAAGAGTTCCTTCCTTTTTAGAGCAGCATAGTATTCCATCGTGTAGATGTACCACTGTTTTCTAATCCATTCATCTACTGATGGGCACTTAGGCTGTTTCCAGATCTTAGCTATGGTGAATTGTGCTGCTATGAACATAGGGGTGCATATATCCTTTCTGATTGGTGTTTTTGGTTTCTTGGGATATATTCCTAGAAGTGGGATCACAGGGTCAAATGGGAGTTCCATTTTCAGTTTTTTAAGGAAACTCCATACTGTCTTCCATAGTGGCTGCACCAGTCTGCATTCCCACCAGCAGTGCACAAGTGTTCCTTTTTCTCCACATCCTCTCCAGCACTTGTCGTTTGCTGATTTGTTGATGATAGCCAGTCTGACAGGTGTGAGATGGTACCTCATTGATGTTTTGATTTGCATCTCTCGGATGATTAGTGACTTTGAGCATGTTTTCATATGTCTCTTGGCTTTCTGAATGTCCTCTTTTGGAAGGTGTCTATTTAGGTCCTTTGCCCATTTTTTGATTGGATTGTTTATCTTCCTTTTGTTGAGTTGTATGAGTTCCCTATAAATTTTGGAGATTAGGCCCTTATCAGATATGACATTGGCAAATATGTTTTCCCACACAGTGGGTTTTCTCATTGTTTTCTTGATGGTTTCTTTTGCTGTGCAGAAGCTTTTTATTTTGATGTAGTCCCATTTGTTCATTTTCTCTTTAGTTTCAAGTGCCCTAGGAGCTGTATCAGTGAAGAAATTGCTTCGGCATATGTCTGAGATTTTGTTGCCTTTGGATTCTTCTAGAATTTTTATGGTTTCCTGTCGTACATTTAAGTCCTTTATCCATTTTGAGTTTATTTTTGTGTATGGTGTAAGTTGGTGGTCTAGTTTCATTTTCTTGCATATATCTTTCCAATTTTCCCAACACCATTTATTGAAGAGACTATCTTGGCTCCATTGTATGTTCTTGCCTCCTCTGTCAAATATTAATTGAGCATATTGGTTCGGGCCGATTTCTGGGCTCTCTATTCTATTCCATTGATCTATATGCCTATTCTTGTGCCAGTACCAGGCAGTTTTGAGAACAGTGGCTTTGTAACACAGCTTGATATCTGGTATTGAGATCCCACCTACTTTGTTCTTCTTTCTCAGGATCATTGCAACTATTCGGGGTCTTTTTTTATTCCAGACGAATTTTTGGAGAGTTCGTTCTAGATCTCTGAAGTATGCCGTTGGTATTTTAATGGGAAGTGCGTTGAATTTATAGATTGCTTTGGGTAGTATGGACATTTTAATGATGTTGATTCTACCAATCCATGAACACGGTATGTTCTTCCATCTGTTTATGTCTTCCTCTATATCTTTTTTCAACGTGCTGTAGTTTTCTGAGTAGAGGTCTTTTACCTCTTTAGTTAAGTTGATTCCTAGGTAGCTTAATTTTTTTGGTGCGATGGTAAACGGGATTGTTTTTATAATCTCTCTTTCTGAAAGTTCACTATTGGTGTATAGAAATGCCTCAGATTTCTTGGGGTTAATTTTGTATCCTGCTACATTGCCAAATTCATGTATTAAGTCTAGTAGCTTTTTGATGGAGTCTCTAGGGTTTTGTATGTATAATATCATGTCATCTGCAAATAAGGACAGTTTTACTTCCTCTTTTCCAATTTGGATGCCTTTTATTTCTTCTTCTTGCCGAATTGCAATGGCTAACACTTCCAGTACTATGTTGAACAGGAGTGGTGAGAGGGGGCATCCCTGTCTTGTTCCTGTTCTTAGGGGAAACGGTGTTAGTTTTTGTCCATTGAGTATGATGTTGGCTGTGGGCCTGTCATATATGGCTTTTATTATGTTGAGGTATGATCCTTCTACTCCCACCTTGCTGAGAGCTTTTATCAAAAATGGGTGTTGAATTTTGTCAAATGCTTTTTCTGCATCAATTGATATGACCATGTGGCTTTTTTCTTTCAATTTGTTTATGTGATGTATCACGTTTATTGATTTGCAGATATTGTACCATCCTTGCATCCCTGGGATAAATCCTATTTGGTCATGGTGTATGATCTTTCTGATGTACTGCTGGATCCGATTTGCTCAGATTTTGTTGAGGATTTTGGCATCTATGTTCATGAGGGATACTGGCCTGTAATTCTCTTTCATTGTGTTGTCTTTACCTGGTTTTGGTATTAGGGTGATGCTGGCTTCATAGAATGAGCTTGGAAGTGTTCCTTCCTCTGGAATTTTTTGTAGTAGTCTGAGGAGGATAGGTTTTAGTTCTTCCTTGAATGTTTGGTAAAACTCCCCTGTGAAGCCGTCTGGTCCTGGGCTTTTGTTTGCTGGAAGCTTTTTGATGACTGCTTCAATTTCTTCCAGAGTTATTGGCCTGTTGATATTTTTAGATTCTTCCTGATTGAGTTTTGGAATGTTGTATTTTTCTAGGAATTTGTCCATTTCCTCCAGGTTGTCTAGTTTGTTGGAGTAGAGCTGTCCATAGTATTTTTTTAACAATCATTTGTATTTCTGTGGGGTCTGTTGTTATTTCGCCTCTATCGTTTCTGATTTTGTTTATTTGGGTCCTCTCTCTTTGCTTCTTGGTGAGTCTGGCTAGAGGTTTGTCAATCTTGTTTATCCTTTCAAAGAACCAGCTCTTGGTTTCATTGATTTTCTGTATTGTTTTTTTGGTCTCTATGTCATTTATTTCTGCTCTAATCTTTATTATCTCCTTCCTTCTGCTCACTCTGGGGTTTTCTTGTTGCTCTCTTTCTAATTCTTTGAGTTGTAGACTTAGCTGATTTACTACCATTTTTTCTTGTTTTTTGAGATAGGCCTGTAGAGCTATAAACTTCCCTCTCAGGACTGCTTTCATTGTGTCCCATAGGTTTTGGATTGTTGTGTTTTCATTGTCATTCGTTTCCAGGATGTTTCGAATTTCTTCTTTGATTTCATTGGTAACCCAATCAATATTTAATAGCATGCTATTCAGCTTCCAAGTGTTTGAGTATTTTGGGTTGTTTTTATTGTAGTTTATTTCTAATATTATGCCATCGTGGTCTGCGAAGATGCTTTTTATGATTTCAATCTTCTTGAATTTGGGGATACTTTGCTTGTGACCCAATATATGGTCTATTTTTTTAATATGTCTTATGAGCATTTGAGTAGAATGTATATTCCCTGGCTTTGGGGTGAAGTGTTCTGAAGATGTCTATTAAGTCCATCTGATCTAGTGAGTCATTTAGGATTGCTGTATCTTTGCTGATTGTTTGTCTAGAGGGCTTATCCAGTGTTGTCAGTGGTGTATTAAAGTCCCCTACTATGATTGTATTGTTGTCGATCTCTCCTTTGATATCTTCCAGGAGTTTTTTTATGAATTTGGGTGCTCCTGCATTGGGTGCATATATGTTTACCAGAGTTATATCTTGTTGTATTGATCCCTTTAGTATTATGAAGTGGCCTTCCTTATCTCTTGTTATGGCCTTCACTTTGAGGTCTATTTTGTCTGATATAAGTATTGCTACCCCAGCTTTTTTTTCCTTTCCATTTGCCTGAAAGATATTTTTCCATCCTTTCACTTTCAGTCTGTGTGAGTCCCTTCTAATGAGGTGGGTTTCTTGTAGACAGCAGATGTATGGGTCATGTTTTTTTATCCATTCAGCCACTCGATGTCTTTTGGTTGGAGCATTTAGTCCGTTTACGTTTAAAGTTATTATTGAAAGGTACTTGTTTGTAGCCATTTCTGTTTTTGTGTGGCTGTTTTCTTTCTGAGCTTTTTATTTCTTATTTTTATACCAGTCCCTTTAGCATTCCTTGCATTGCTGGCTTGGTGGTGATAAACTCCCTTAGCCTTTTTTTGTCTGTGAAGCTTCTTATTTCCCCTTCAAGTTTGAATGATAGCCTTGCTGGATAGAGTATTCTTGGGTTCAGTCCTTTGCTTTGCATCACTTTGTAAATTTCTGTCCATTCTTTTCTGGCCTGATGTGTTTCTGTTGAGAAATCATTTGACAGTCTAATGGGAGATCCCTTGTATGTGACTTTCCGTCTCTCTCTTGCAGCCTGTAAGATTCTCTCTTTGTCCTGAACATTTGCCATGGTAATTATGATGTGTCTTGGTGTGGGTCTTTTCGGGTTCACCTTGCTTGGGACTCTCTGGGCTTGTGTGACTTTTTTCTTCCCCACCTCAGGGAAGTTTTCTGATATTATTTCTTCTAATAGGTTTTCTAATCCTTGTTCATTCTTCTGTTGTTCTGGTACCCCTATTATTCGTATGTTGTTTCGTTTCATGTTGTCCCAAAGCTCCCTTAGGCTCTCCTCCTGTCTTTTAATTTTTTTCTCCAATTGCAGTACATTTTGGGTGTGTTTTGCTTCCTTGTCTTCTAATTCACTAATTCGGTCCTCCGCTTCTCCTAGTCTACTGTTGATACTTTCAATGGAGTTTTTCATTGCAGCTATATCACTCTTCATTTCTTCTTGGGTCTTACTTAAGTTGTTGATATTTTCATCTGTTTCTTCTAGCTTCTTCCATATGTTATCGATTTTTTCATCTGTTTCTTCTTGCTTCTTGGAGAGGTTGTTGATTTTTTCCTCCATCTGGTTTATGCATTGTAGGACCCTTATTCTGAATTCTTTTTCTGTCATGTTGCATGCCTCTGTATTACTTAGCTGCTTTTCTGGAGAGTCCTCCTTCTCTTTCCTTTGGGGGTTTCTTTGTCTACCCATGTTTGATCTCACTGACATATCTAGATGTTGAGTCGTTCAGTGGTTGCTCCCTTGGTGGTAGTGACTCCTTGGTCTGTGGTTGCTCTTCGGGCGGTTGTGGTAGCAGCTACTCTTCAGTTGGCAGCAGCTCCTCTGGTGGGTGCTGTTCACAGCTGTGGTGGCTCTTCTGGCTGGTGGGGCGAGGATTCACGTACAGCTGCTGTTCCTCAGCAGAAGGTGTTGGTGCTCAGGAGGTTGCTGTTGCTTGGATCTTTCCAGGGGAGTTCTGCTCTTCCCGGCTGCAAACCGTCTCACCAGCTGAGCAATTTCGCCGATTCGGGGTGGATGCTATTAGTTTCAGCTGCTCACTCCATTTGCTCCGGGACAGGACCTGGGACGCGTCTGCCTATACCGCCGCCATCTTGCTCCTGATTTTTCTGCTAAAAATACTTATGGGATTTTAATACTAATGTTTAGATTACACGCATCAAAGATTCTGACTCAATAGTATGAGAACTGGCTACAGCAATTTATTAAAATGTTTCTATCTTCTTAAGTTAGATATAGTGAGTGATAAGAACTTCTACTCTAAATTGTGCTGCTTTCAAATAAAATTTTAATGCATATATAATCCTTTTTTTGCAATACTTATAGATTGAATGTGGTGGATTCTGATAATATGTGATATTCTTCATCTTTTATATTATTTATTATTTATAATTTTGTTTTTAATCCAAAAATTATGTTCAATATTCATAAAATCATAGCTCAAAATATGAAAAAATAAAATTAAAAATTTTATTTTAAAAGTATAAGGATGTTGAGGGTAAATTTGGGCATGTGTTAAAAATTAAAAGTAAAATAGTAAAGCACCGAAAACTAAGATGTACTCAAAATATGAATGATCACCCTGGCCAGTGTTGTTAAGTGGTTAGAGTATAGTACTATTCATCAAAGGGTCTTGGGTTAGGTTTCCACTCAAGGGAATGTACCTGGGTTGAGGGTCACTCCCTGCCCCCTGGTTGGGGCATGTGCGGGAGGTAACCAGTCAATGTGTCTCCCTCACATCTCTCTCTCTCTCTCTCTCTCTCTCTTTCTCTCTCTCCTTTCCTCTCCCCCTTCCTCTCTCCCTTCTTCTCTCTCTGAAAAGCAATGGCAAAAAAAAACTCTTATGAGAATTAAATAAATATATATATATATATATATATATATATATATATATATATACACACACACACGCGCACACACACACACACACACACATATATAATAAAAAACACATACCTATAAAAAAACTGAGAAGAAACAATTATTTGTGTATTTTACATAAAAGAATCATAATTTCAGAAGGAAAATTAGGCCTGCTTTCAAATAATGATAACTGGAATTCTTATGTTTTTCAAAAATATATTTTCAATTTTCTTTGGAATGGTGACACAACCTTTTAAGCTACTGCACGATTTAATACTCATGAGTAAAATAAAAGGAAATGTTCATTCATTTTGCATGATACACTTTTCAAAGACAAGCTACTGCAAGGAGAAACTAGCAATCACTCTGCAGGGAACAACTATTGAATTCCATAATACTCCAGTGTCATAATCTTCAAATAATGTACATTTAACCATGAAGCACAACAATAACCAGCTACTTTCAACCCATTAATCCAAGCAAAATTTAGTTTTACATAAATGTCTCTCTCAAGATAAGATAATGAAAATGAACATTAGTTGCCATAATAACCCAGAGCTACTTCACAAGCATATATTATTTCAATCCTGTTACTGAACTCATCCTCATCCTTATTAATAAACACTGACTTATAATTTTATGTAGCATCCATAATTTTCAAAATATGCCAATACCAGTAATATTATTTGCATAAGTTTTGAATTTTCTTCCTGATTCTGTTGACTTCCACACATGATGACAGTTTAAATGCAGGGCTCCAGTGATGACCCTTTCAAAATTTAATTAAAATGTCCAATCAAATGGAAAAATTGAACATTTTCTCTAAATATATAGGTCTGAAAGGCCAGTCTCTCCTGAGTTTCTCTTTGAGCAGGAAAAACAAAGTTGGCAGTCATTAGCATTTTAATGGAATTGAAACCAAAGAAGTAGAGTTATGAATTGGTTCAGAGATGTCAAGTAAGATGTGTGCCCACTGGACTTACAAACAATAATATTAGGAGTGGCATTGCAAACAGTTTAGCAAAGTGGTAAGGGCAAAACACAGAGGAGAGTGCTGGAGCGGAGAATTATGGCTGCAAAGGAAAGAGAATTCAATTGGCAATGGGAATAGGATATGGGATCAGTGGAAGGGATTTATTTTTAACTTGCTTGCTTTTGAGGACAAGAAAAACTTGAACATGTTTAAATGCTAAAGTGGAAACAGGACATTGAAGCTAAAGAGAAAAGATATATTGGATGGAGGTCCCTGAGGAAATATAAAGAAGAGGTAAGAATCCAGATCATAGGGATTGTCATTAAGTAGGAGGAAAGGCAAAATATCTCTTACTACTTATGGGCTAGGTAACATAATTTCAAAATATTTAAAATAAAAATTTGGGGGAGTACCAAGAAAATTTAGAAACCTTACAATAGTAGAAGATTGTAGAATATTTCGATCAGTTCTGAAGTAATCAAATAGATGAAATAAATAAGTATGAAGAGGATCTGAAAAAAAAAAAAAAGGATTAATAAATGTTACCTAAGGAAAAACGATTGAATTCTCTTCTGTTACTCCCAACAGCGTTCACAAGGAAGTAGGTATACTTACTGTTCTCTTCAATTGGAAATATCTGATTCCTCTGATGTTTTTAGGAAGGATAGAGGGATAACAAAACCTCTTGATCTAGTCTCTCACTAGATGACCTCATCTATTCTCATGGCTTTACACACTATTTATATAACAACTAGAGGCCTGGTGCATGAAATTCATGTGTGGGTATGGTCCCTAGGCCTGGCCTGTGATCAGGGCCACCATCCCTCGCTGCCCCAGCCACCCATGTCCCCCACTACCCACCCCCAGTTTCCCGTTTGCCATCAGGTGATCCAAGCCTGCTGACTGGGGTGAGGGACCGAGAGGTAGGCCATTCCCACCTGTTCGCCTCCACTCCCCGCTCCCCGCCACGGATCAACCTCTGTGTGTGGAGAGACTGGCGCAGGGGAGGGTCCTTGGCCTGGCACTGCCTGCGTCCCCTGCCACCCACCCCTGGTTCTCCATTTGCCATGAGGCAATGGGAACCTGCCGGCCAGGGAAAGGGACCAAGAGGAGGTCAGTGTGCCTCATAGTGACTGGTCTAGCAGTCATTCTGGTTGTTCCACCTTTAGGGTCAATTTGCATATTACCCTTTTATTGTATAGGATAGTCTCACATTTTTATCTACAACTCCAACCATTTTTCTGAGCTGTAGGCGTTATATAAAAATAACATCTCAACATCTGTACTTAGATATCTCATAAGCATCTCATTTTAATCTTGTTCCCCTGAAGCTCTGATTGTCCCCCAGAGGATGTTCCTCCAGTACTCCCCCACCCCCTTTTATTTCACTACTAGAGGCCCAGTGCACAAAAATTTGTGCACTGGCGGGGGGGGGGGGGATGTCCCTCAGCCCGACCTGTGCCCTCTCACAGTCTGGGACCCCTGGGGGGATGACCGCCTGCTGGCTTAGGCCTGCTCCCTGGGGGATTGGGCCTAAGATGGCAGTCAGACATCCCTCTGGCAGCCCGGCAGCCCTCGGGGAATGTCCACTTGCCAGCGGGGAGCAGACCTAAGCTGCAGTCAGACATCTTTAGCACTGCTGAGGAGACAGGAGAGGCTCCCACCACCACCGCTGTACTGGCAGCCATCAGCCTGGCTTTTGGCTGAGCAGAGCTCCGCCATGTGGGAGTTACTGACCACCAGAGGCTCCTGCATTGAGCGTCTGCCCCCTGATGGTCAGTGTGTGTCATAGTGACCAGTCATTCCCAGTCCTTCTGCTGTTAGGGTCAGTTTGCATATTACCCTTTTACTATATAGGATAGAGGTCTGGTGCACGGGTGGGGGCCAACTGGTTTGCCTTGAAGGGTGTCCCGGATCAGGGTGGGGGTCCCGCTTGGGTGCCTGGCCAGCCTGGGGGAGGGGCTGAGGGCTGTGTGCAGCTGGTCACACCCCCTTCAGGGTGAGGGTCCCCAGTGGGGTTCCTGGCAAGTCTGGGTGAGGGGCTGAGGGCTGTTTTCAGGCTGGCCGAGACTGAAGCTCCCAGCCTTTCCTTTTTTTCTTTTTTTTTTATTCTGGGATTTATTTACCTTCTATAATTGAAACATTGTTGCTGTCACTGGCGCTCCCAGCTCTGAGGCCTCTGCTGGCTCAAAGCAGGTATCTGGGATTTGTTTAGCTTCTATAATTGAAACATTGTTGCTTTTGTGTTCAGAGCCAGGCCGTGGCAGGAGGGGAACCTTGGCTTCCTCCATCACTTGAGCAAGGAAGCCTCATGTTCGCTTCAGCTGCGTGGCTGCTGGCCGCCATCTTTGTTGGCAGTTAATTTGCATATCTTGCTGATTAGCCAATGGGAAGGGTAGCGGAGTTATGGTTAATTACCCTTTTTGTCTTTTATTAGATAGGATAATCTCCACATTCTACCTCCATATATAAATCAGAAACCTGGAAAACATTTTTTTTATTCTTCATCTCCTTTTTCCTGAATTAAAATTATTACCAGGCCCCAATGATTCAACCTTGGATATATGTATATCAAAGTTTCTGTTTCTCCCTATTTTTACTGATGCTTTCCTAAATCAAGTCACCTTCACCTCTCTGCTCGATTACAATAATTTCCTCTAGTTTCTTAGTTCCATTTTGCCACACTCTAATCTAGTCTCCACATAGAAGCCTGAGGGATTTTTTGATAATGCAAATCTCTTTATGCCCTGCTGGATACACTCCATCAAGGCAATACCTTTCTAGTGCATTTAAAATAAAATCTAAATGACTTAACACCGCCTATAGGTCCTGTGTGTGACTCCAAAGTTATGTCACTCTACTATCATCACCTTTTCTACTTACTTCTCACACTAGCCTTTAGGCCCTGAAAGGGCAGGGTTTATTTGTTTTATTCATTATTATAAGTATGCAGTGTCTAGCTTGTCTGTCACATAGCAACAATAATACATATTGAATAAGCAAATGGTAGATTGCTCTTGGGATAAAACCTCTTCCAAGTTGCCAGAAAGGAAAGTCAGCTTCAAGGCCCTGTCAGGAAAGGGCCCATCAACAGGCCGTGGGCATTAGGGCAAAGGATCTGGCTCTCTGATTTTCCCTCATTTGCTTACTGATGTATTCAGTCATTTCTGAATATGGGATTGGAATAGGTAAGAGGAGTGGGGCTGTTAATTGAGAAAATATAGACCATCTTTGGCTTTATTTGGTTTTAGCTCTAAGGTACAACTAACCCAAAGAAATTATCCACCAATTAGCCATACTCACTGGGTTTCTATATTGGGTTTACGTCCACCCATAGAGTGGTTCACCTTTAGGACTCCAGCAGCATCAAGGAAACTGGAGGATTTTAGGTGACTCAAATAACCACTGTATAGACACAGACTGGTGAAAGGGTTAGACCACATGGGTGCAAAGGCATTTAAATGTGACTGTGTCCCACATACTCTTTTCCTATCCTCTTCAGTCTCTTGTTTCTGGTCTTCTTTCTTTCACAGTAACTCAAAGTAGATATTCAAGAAGAGGAAAATTATACATCCACTTGAGCCCTTATATATAATTAGAGGCCTGGTGCATGAAATTTGTACACTGGGGGAGGGTTATCCCTCAGCCCAGTTTACACCCTCTCCAATCTGGGACCCCTCAGACAATCTGGGATTGCTGGCTCCTAACCACTCGCTTGCCTGCCTGCTTGATTGCCCCTAACTGCTTCTGCCTGCCAGCCTGATTGCCCCCTAACAGCTCCCCTGCCGGCCTGATTGCCCTCAACTGCCCTCCCCTGCTGGCCTGGTTGCCCCCAACTGCCCTCCCCTGCCGACCTGATCTCTTCTCCAACTTCCCTTCCCTGCCAGCCTGGTTGCACTCAACTGCCTTCCCCTGCTGGCCCAATCACCCACAACTTCCCTCCCCTGCTGGCCCAATCACCCACAACTGCCCTCCCCTGCCAGCTATCTTGTGGCAGCCATCTTCTGGTGACCATCTTGTAGTGGCCATCTTGTGATGACATGGGGGTGGCCATATTGTGATGACATGGGCGGCCATTTTTTGATGACATGAGGGTGCAAGGGCCACCTATGCTTTTATTAGTATAGATAATGAAACAATTGGGTTTCACTTCCTTAAATCCAGAGAGAGCACTCATTTGAAAAACACAAATTTTTTAAATTAAAATTTTGTTTATTTAATTTTGTGTTTTTATTTATTTTACTTTTCTTTCTGTTAAATTTATTGGGGTGGCATTAATTAATAAGATTATATAGGTTTCAAGTGTACATTTCTATGATATATTATCTAATTGTGTCCACTACCCAAAGTCAAATCATCTTCCATTACTATATATTTGATCCTCTTTACTACCCCCCCATACCCTCTTTCCTCTGGTAACTACCATACTGTTGTCTTTGTCTATGAGTTTTTGTTTGTTTTTCTTGTTTGTTCATTTGTTGTTTTCAGTTTTACACCCCACATATGAGTGAAATCATATGGTTCTTAACTTTTTTGGTTTGACTTATTTAGCTTAGCATGATGTTCTCGAGATCCCAATATACCACCAAAATTAAAACCAAGTATTCACAAAGACATATGCACTCCTGTGTTCAGTGCAACATGATTTACAATTGCCAAGACATGGAAACTACTGAAGTGCTCTTTGATAGATGATTAAGTAAAGGAGATGTGGTACATATATACAATGCCATAATACTCAGCCATAATAAAAGATGAGATACTTCCACTTAGGACAACATGAATGGACCTTGAAAAAATAATTTTTTAAAATCCTGGGGATGTATTTACACTTAATCCTAGTAAAGGCTGTGACTTCTAACCCCCCTCACTATTTTTATAGGAAATCTTAATTACAAACAGCAAAACTGAGGAAAAAGAACTTAAGTTTCACATGGTGAATGTTATGTCCCACTACATAATGTTCTTTTTCTTGTTCTCTTCCCCATTTTCTGATACTGGAATAGTTATTACCCTTTTTTATTTTTTGTCCATTTCAATCACAATCTGAGGTGAAGGGCAGTTAAATGTGTTTGCATAAATCACATCATGATCCAGACACTTTCAGAATCTTCTTTTAAGAAGGAAATTCAACTAACATTGCATTTAGTGCATTTTCCATGTCATTATATTCCTGAGGCATCATTTTTAATGCCTTTATTATATTCCTGTACTTGTAAGTATAATTATTTATTAAACATTCTTCATGTTGTTATTTATTTCAAGTTGCTTCCAATTTTGTACAGTTGTAAATAATGCTGCCATGAATATCATTATACATAAGTCTTTGTTTACATCTATGTTTATTTCCTTAGGACATATTTATAAAAACAGATTTACTGTATCAATGGCCTGGATACATATCACCAAGTTGCTTTTCAAAAAAATTTACATTTATTTAAACCCAACCAAGACTGTATGTCATGAGTATTACAATTCATATACTTGCTTATGTGAGTCAATTTTTATCTTATCATTATCATTAATTTTTCTTTATACATTTGAACATGATTTGTTTATGCCCTTAAGCTTTTTTTCTATTAATACATTGAAATTTTTTAATATTAGTATATTGTTGCTTTTAGTAGTTCTTAGTATATTAAAGATATTAATCATATTTTGGTCTTATTTGTTTTTTTCTAGTTGTTAGTTTTATAATGTTTATAATAATTTGTACAGAATAATTTTCTTTTTAAAATTTAGTCAAATGTATTAATCTTTTAATCTGTGATTTCTTTTACTTGTTGAAAGCACATTGAAACCTATTGTATATAAACCAATACATTTGTATAATTATTTTGCAATTTCATGTTTGTATCTAACTAATCCATTTGGAATTTCTTTTTGGTTTGTGTATAATGTGAGGATTTATATTAGGGTTCTCCAAAATCATAGAACCAATCTATATATATAAAAGCTTAAGTGACCGTTATGGCAGAACAACCAGAATGACCTGAATGACTGGTCGCTATGATGAGCACTAATCAGGCAGGCAGGCAGGCAGGCAGGCAGGCTGGTAGGTGAGTGGTTAGGGGTGAGCAGGCAGGCAGGCGAGCGGTTAGGGGTGAGTAGGCAGGCAGACAGGTGAATGATTTGGGGTGAGCAGGCAGGCAGGCAGGCAGATAGGTGAGTTGTTAGAGGCGAGCAGGCAGGTGAGTGGTTCGGGGCGAGCGGTCCTGGATTGCGATAGGGATGTCCGACTGCTGGATGTTTAACTGTAGGGATCAGGTCTAAACCGGCAGTTGGACATCCCCCGAGGGGTCCTGGATTGTGAGAGGGCACAGGCCGGCCTGAGGGACACCCCTCGCCCCCTGCATGAATTTCATGCACCGGGCCTCTAGTAGGATATATATAGAGAGATGGTGACAGAGCGAGAAAGTGAGATAGAGGGAGAATTTATTTTAAGGATTGGCTCACACATTGTGGGAGCTGGCATATCTGAAATTTATAGGGCTGGCCAGAAGGCTGGATATTTATTCAGGCAAGCATTGATGTTGTAGTCTTAAATCCAAAATCTGCAAAGTGGGCCAGTAGGCTGGAAACGTTGGCAGAGTTTCTAAGTTGCCGTCTTGAGGCAGAATTGCTTTTTCTTCAGAAAATCTCGCCTTTCTTTCTTTCTTTCTTTCTTTCTTTCTTTCTTTCTTTCTTTCTTTCTTTTTGTTAAAGTCTTCAACTGATTACATGAGGCCCACCCACATTATAAAGTCAATTTATTATAAATGTTAGTAACATTTATACAAATGCATTCACTGCAATATCTAGACTAGTGCCTGACCAAACAACTGGGTATCAGAATCTAGCCAAGTTGACACACATGTAAAATTAACAATTTTAAGGATCTAAAATTAGATTGTACCTATATTGAAATAATTTCTAATTACTCAGTCATCTCAAGCTACTATTCTATGACTTTTTAAAATCTGCCATCTATGTGTTCTAGTATCTATTCATATTTTTGTTCTATTATACGTACATAGTGATATTGTCTAATATGACCCAATTATTATTCAGTGAATCTTAGGAACACGTGAGTATCTGCTAAGCCATGATCCTGAAATGACTCACCTCTTTACATTAGTAAAGAATTGCCCTTACCTCCCTCCATTACCTTTTATTTGGAATAAAATCTAAACACTTTACCATGAACCAAAATGTCCTATAGGCTTTGGCTCTCAACTGCCTTTCTGACCATAAGGCCTGTTCCCATGGCCCATCCCCAATGTCCTCCAAGCCATTCACATTTCCACTTATCAGTCATTTACTCTTTTCCTCTTCTAGTTATCCACAGAATCTGACCAATTTCTTTCAAGTGTCTGCTCAAATGTCACTTCATCACCGATGCCTTTCCTGGCCACTAGATATATAAGAGCACTATTGTCACGGGCCAGAAAGTTAACTGTTAGCTCTTAGCCTTGTTCTCACACTTTGTATCTTTCCCTATACTTCTTTAAACTGGATATCTCCAAACCATGCTTCTCAGACTCCACTGCCAGCTAGCTTCCTTTCTGGTTGTTCCTCTCACTGAGACAACTAGCAACTAGTACCCCATTAGAAGATGGGAAGGAAGAAGCCATTCTGCTTTGATGGCGCCCCCACTGGCAGCAGTAGCAGCCTCTACTCATTAGCACCAGACAGATCCTTACAGCCTAGAACTCTGTGGTTTCAGCAGCATTGGTGGCCAAAACTCCAGAGCATTAGCAGCAGTGGCTGGCACCTCCAGCAAGTACAACAGTGGGGCACCGATACCACTTTACAACATTTTCTTTAGAGAGTGTGGGCTCCTGGTTTCCAGCCAGGGAACACTAGCAGCTTTTCCTTTCAGGATAGCATTATCTTCCCATTTTGCATATCCAGTTCAAGAAAATAGTCATTTCTTGATCTATGTTAGGCATTCTCCTCCCCTTTTGCACTCCAGCCCAGGGTTGGTAGGAGTTTCCTAATCTCAAAGTAAGATTTTTTTTTTTTCTGTTTGGTTCCTCCAGATTTTTTAAAATTTTGTATGAATTCCCAATACTCATTTCTGCTCCATTTGAAATACCTGTGATTTCTATTTTCCTGACTGTCTATCAATCTGATATACTCCCCTGTGTTTTCTTGCTCAAGTGAAGATGGCTTAAACACCTTCCAAAAGTACTCTTAGTAATAGCAACTCCCTGGTTTGGACTGGGCATATGACACATATGTACAAAATGTATTTCATAGTCATGCACATGTGACCCTATTTAGGACAAGTAAGATATAACTAACTTGTAACAGTGATGTGTGCTACTTATACATCCTTGGGGGAATTCCATCTTCCTTGCTTCCTAGTGGCTGGGAAATGGAGGTGAGAGTGGCATGACCTTGGAGATGACAGTTTCTTCACCAGCCCTGGATCTCCCAACTCTGCCCCAACCTGTACCTCACTTAATCCACTATATTTTTGGGGTCCCTATAACTAAGTTATATAGAAAATAATATTAGCAGTGAGATAATTCTGAAACAACACCCTATATTAAATGGCATTGTATCAGCAGTTATGTTGTAACCAGAGGCCCGATGCACGAAATTCATGCAAGCGGCTCAGCCCTCACAGCCCCAGCTGCCTTGGCCCTCGCAGCCCCGGTTTGTCCGGAAGGTCATCTGGATGGTCATTCTGCTGTTCATTCTAATTAGCATATTAGCTCTTTATTATATAGGATTAGGCATTATTATAGTCTAAAAAATTGGGGATTCATATTGTGGCATGACTAAATATATAATAAACAGTTTCTTTTAGTTACTTGTTAAAAAACCAAATGCTAAAGAATCCTGGAGCTCTAATAAAAGCTCTTAAAAATAGTGTTTAGGTAAAAGCAAACAAACAAAGGACAAACTTAGAAGATATCTACATTTTCCAGGGCTTATATTGGCAAGGAACTCAGAAATGTGTTCTACAGAGTGTGTGCTTCTTGACTTTTCTGTTTCTGTCCTGAAACAAACTTCAGAGGCTCAAATCTGTCCCAGCAGAACATTTTTTATAAGGAATATATTATCCAAAGCATGGGAACATTTACAGCTTTCATTTCATCTATAGTCATTAGCAATAATAGTTACTGCCATAAAGAAAAACTAAGTGTGGCTAAATGGACTAATCATGGATACCACTATGCTGGGAGTCTTCATAATTTCTACCCACCAGCAAGGCTTTGGAGCCTAGGCAATTGTGTGTTCTCAGTTATTTATTTTTCCAAAAGGGCTTCCTCTTGAGGCTGCTGTTTTTATTCAACATTATATATAGGAGCCTTCAATTGGACCAGCATTTTTCTACTTCTTAACCTAGGCCATGGATACATAAGTGTTTGCTTTATTATATTTTAAATTCTACATACACATTTAATATTTAATACATTCTGATATCTAAACTAATAAAAGGATAATATGCTAATTAGGGCAGACATCTTCCGGACGTCCATTTGGACGTCCATCCAGACAAAGCCACAGTGGCTGTGAGGCCTGGGGCTCAGGCATTCATGGGCTTAGGCAGTCTTGAGCCCCAGAGGCTGTGAGGCCCAGGGAGCAGGCAGATGTGGGCTCAGGCAGCTGGGAACCCCAGCAGCTGCGAGTAGGGTAATGGGGGTGGTGCCTTTCCTTGATCATCCTGCTCACCTCCCGCAGAGGGAGGCCAATAGGACATCCCCTGAGTGCTCCCAGACTGTGAGAGGGGGCATGCCAGGCTGAAAGACCCCCCCCCCACCCCCAGTTCACAAATTTTCATGCATAAGGCCTCTAATATATATATTAGTAATTGACAGGGCTTTAAAAAATTGTAGAGGTTTTAAAAGAGTCAACATTAAGTCAACTTTCTTTGTCTTTCCAGGTACATTTTTGAGAAAAAAAATCAACATATACTGGGTATATATATTGGTTCAAAAAACAAAGGTATATTTTTATTTATAAACTTCTTCTCATTCTCTGGGTAAATGCTTATGAAAGTAAAAGCATCTAAACAACATATTTAAGAAGTAATAAGAGAGAGTTGAAATATGGAGCCATAGATTATTATGAGAATAAAACTCAACAAGGAACTCAGTGGGAAGATATGGTTTATCTACAGAGTATAAATCATAACAGAGATTATACCAATTTTAGTTAAATCTAACTGCCACATGAAGCTAAATCTGGAGAAAATGTGAACTTCCAGTGTTTGTGTGTGAATATATATATATATATATATATATATATATATATATATATAATATGTGTGTGTGTGTGTGTGTGTGTGTGTTTGTGTTTGTATGTTCAATGTATGCATGCATGTCTAAGTTTGTATTCATTTGTGTGTGTGTTCATGGCTCTATATGAACTTGAGTGTGTCATATATGTATGTGTATTTCCATTTGCTGATGAGATCCATATTTGTATGTTTGGTTTTATTTGTTTGTTGTATATTACTCTTTACTAGAGTAAACAACAGGAAGTGTCCTCCTTGGCATTTTTCCTTGAGTTGCATGTGAGGTTCTCAAAACTAATTTATGATAAGATGCCATAAATCTTCATGAAGTGCTCATATTACTTACCCACTTAGGAACCAAACCAGACAAGCTTAAAATAAGGAAGGCTTTGAAATAGAAAGTGAAAGCATAATGGACACTGAATTCACTAATGTCAAAACTTCAGGAACATACAGAAAAATCAACAAAATACTACATTTTTGCAATTACTGAAGTTAATCCACCACTAATTATTAACTGTATTGCCAGCTTTTGAGGTTTAAATGAGAGAATGCAAGACTGTTATCATAGAACCTAGGACTTAACAGCATTCAAAATAATAGTCATAATAATTTTCATTTTATTTATCAATTTAATTTATGTAGTAATTTTTAGTGAGAAAGAGGTATTGAATACTTCCCTTGTGGCAAATTAAGAAGCGTGTTTTCTGAGAAATTCCAGAAGTTCACTTTGTCCCAAAAGACCTTGCAGAATACCTTTAATTACCATGATTCATTCATCATAATCCACTATCTAACATGCAACTCCATGTGAACAGAAACCTGGTTTTATCATCATAATGAATATACCTTCATCTCTCAGGGGTATGCCCATATTATCCACAATTTTATGAGTAATACATAAGACCTGAATACAAATCTATAGTTGTAAAACAAAAATAAAATTAGCTTAGATAGTATCTATATACATAAAAGGCTGCTCACAGTAGAGTTGCATAGGGATCTAGACCAAAATCCTAAGTCCCTTAATGAACAGGGAAGCCAAACGCATGCAGATATTTAAATACTGAACCAAGTATTTAAAGTCATTAGGCTGAGAAAGACATACTGTCTATCTCATAAATATGTTCTTGTCGATGAAATAAAAATATGAAAAAAACAGTGACTAAAATATTCTTTATCCATAGTTTATGTTAACACCAGAAATGACATTGTCAATATGTATGGGTTCCACTTGTTAATAACTATCATCACTAGGAGTTACAACCTTTTCAATGCTCTTGTGACGAGCCAGCTCACACAAGGGGTCTAAGCCTGAGTGAGGGCAGTGAAGGATGGAGAAATGACAGACAGAGAGAATAAGCTGGGTCTAGGTCAGCGGTTCTCAACCTGTGGGTCGCGACCCCTTTGGTGGTCGAACAACCCTTTCACAGGGGTCGCCTAAGGCCATCCTGCATATCAGATATTTACATTACGATTCATAACAGTAGCAACATTACAGTTATGAAGTAGCAACGAAAATAATTTTATGGTTGGGTCACAACACGAGGAATTGTATTTAAAGGGCCAGAAGGCTGAGAACCACTGGTCTAGGTGGATCTTCCTGTGTCTGGCTGAGGCCACAGAGAGAGATCCAGAGGCAAGCTGAGCCTTTATTTTATAGCCAGAGGTAAACAAGGTAGTGGTCACCATAGTTACAATGTTCTTGTGAGTTTCACTTGTTTTGGCAGCACTTGCTGCACCTCCCTCAGCCCATTAGCTACTTAGGAAAGATCTAGGGAGTGTCATAAGGTCAAGCCTAATTATGCTAAGAGGACTGTGCCCTCTACGCTGGGACTTGTTTGTGGCTTTGCCAGCAGGTCAGTCTGAGGCTTAACCCTATAGCCGCGCTCTACATGCTCTTATGATTTTTTAATTGTACATGCATTTTGTAGACATACTAGAGGCCTGGCCCGTGAAATTCGGGCACAGGTAAGGTCCCTAGGCCTGGCCTGCAATCAAGGCCATCTTCCCTGGCTGCCTGGAGCCGGCCCCACCCCCCTGCTGCCACCCACCCTCGGTTTCCCATTCACCACTGGGTGCTTGATGGCAGGGGAAAGGGACCAAGAGGTCAGCTGTTCCCACTTGCTTGCCAGCCACGCCCCTTCCATGGATCGCCCTCTGTGTGTGGGGCAACTGGCAGGGCAGAGGCCTTGGCCTCGCGCCCCCCGTATCCCCTGCCACCCACCCCCAGTTCCCCATTCACCATCAGGTGATCGGAGCCTGCCAGCTGGGGAAAGGGACCAAGAGGTGATCAGTGTACCTCATCATAACTGGTCCAGCGGTCGTTCTGGTCATTGTGCCATAAGGGCCAATTTGCATATTACCCTTTTATTATATAGGATAGAGTCCTGGCGCACTGATGGGGGCTGACTGGCTTGCCCTGATGGGGGCCCCAGATCGGAATGGGGGTTCCTAGCTGGGTGGTGGGGCTGGCCTGGGCATGGGGCCACAGGCAGTTTGCAGGCTGGCCATGCCCCTGATTGGGGTGGGGGTTTCTACTGGGGGATGGGGCTCGCCTGGGCTAGGGGTTGCAGTCTTTCTGGTCTCTGGTTGTTCTGGTCATTCCGCCGTTTCAATCACTGGGCTTTTAATTATATAGGATTAATTAATTAAATCATGCAGAAAATGTAGTTTTCTGTTTAGGTATCCTTTTGCTGTTCAAGGTATCTTTGCATATCCCTGTCTATGTGCAATGTATTTTTCTTGTTTTTCAGTTTAACTCATGAAGGGAAAAGTTAATTTCTTATTTTATAATGCTTACAGACTATCTCACTTTAATTTAAATGTATGCCACATCTGACTCTGAGGTTTATTAAAGTCTTTGGTTTGTATCTACTCTATTTCAGACATTGGGATGTTGAAGAGGTGTGATATTAGCATTTATATAGTATGCAAGCGTGTCTGTCACCGAGGTGGTTCTCTTACAGGTACCTCTCACAGACACCAGAGAGGTGTTTTTGGACAGCCCCCTGAGTCAGAGGGAGAGAGCTTTCCCCACCTCAATTCTTATCATGCTCATAGGAATGAATTCAAAGGAGTGACTCCAAATAATTGACTGTAATAAAGCCAATTTATGGAGGATGGGTGGGTGGGAAGAGATCAACCAAGGAACGTGTATGCATATATGCATAATCCATGGACACAAACAATAGGGTGATGAAGGCTTGGGATGGTGGGTGGTATTGGGCTAGAGGAGGTCAATTGGGGGAAAGGGAGTCATATGCAATACTTTCAACAATAAATATATCTATATTTTAAATTAAAGTAAGCAGATTTATTAAAGAAGCAAGGCAAACAAATCTACTAAACTATGTCTGAGCTGGAACTCAGATCTGCTTTCCCAACTAATTTGGGGTTGTCAGGGGTTATATATATCCTTCTGTTTATAGATTTTAAAATTCCTTTACTAGACATTCTGGTATAGGTTAACTCTGGAGGTCTCTCTCCACGTTACTTTGTTATGGCTTTCCCAGAATTTATGAGAAGCACCTGGCAATTAAATCACTAGACTGCTGGCTTCTCTATTTAAACAGTGGGATGAGATAAGACTGTACTCTTCCTTCCCCCTCCTCCCTCCTCTCTGTTGTCTTTTAGTCAATTTCAGGGTGATTTAAGCTATGTATTGTCTAGTTATATTTATTCTCCTTCTCTTCCTCCCCTCCCCTTCCCCCTCCTCTTCTGCATTCTTTGGAGAGATAGTAACCATTTGCACTCAAGTGTCCTTGGTTGGGAGAAGGTAAGAGCTTGCAATTTATTAGTACGTGCTGGTTGCAGGTTGCCAAACTGGCCTTAATGTTCTTGTCTTAGTTTCCCTATTCCTCTTGCCCAGGAATTTCCCTAGCTTTTCACTGTCCTATAACAGTTCTAAGCTCTTAGAGACAAGCAGTAAAAATAATCTCATTTAATTTTGAATTTCCACTATCAATGACCCACCTAACACATTTGGGCATGAATTGTGTCTGTACTGTCATTGAATACCAATGAAAGAAGAGTGAACATTCATTGTTGAAGTGAGACAACTATACATTTGGGGTAAAATGGGGACAACAGGAGAAGTTCCAGAATGGCAGAATAAAGGGATTGGGAGACCCCCTCCCCAGCAACATAACAATTAAATATATATATCCTATCTAATAAAAGAGAAACATGGTAATAAGCGTATGACCGCTAACCTTCCCATTGGCTAATCAGCGAGATATGCAAATTAACTGCCAGCCAAGATGGTGGCTGGCAGCCAAGCAGCTTGAAACTAACATGAGGCTTGCTTGCTTCAGTGACGGAGGACTCCAATGTTCCCCGCCTGCCTTGCCGGCCTCTGAGCTTGCAGTTTAAGAAACATTGTAACAAATATAGAAGCTAAACAAAACCCCAGAAACCTGCTTTCAGCGAGCCCGGGATCTCAGAGCTGAAGTTATACATTGTTTCGATTATAGAACCCAAACAAACCAGATACCTTCTTTCAGCAGCAGAGGCCTCAGAGCTGGAGTCAGAGCTAAAGCTGGCCCAGAATAAAAAAGAAAAAAGAAAAAAAGGAGCAGTTGGGAGCTTCCGTCACCCGCCAGCCTGAAAACAGCCCTCAGCTCCTCACCCAGACTGGCCAGGCACCCCAGTGGGGACCCCCACCCTGAAGGGTGTGTGACCAGCTGCAAACAGCCATCATCCCCTCACCAAGGCTGGCCAGGCACCCCAGAGGGGACCCCCACCCTGATCCAGGACACCCTTCAGTGCAAACCAGCCAGCCCTACCCATGCACCAGGCCTCTATTCTGTATAGTAAAGGGTAATATGCCTCCCAGCACCGGGATCAGCGGAGCTGAGAGGTCTCCCGGCACCAGGATCAGCGTGACAGGGGGCAGCGCCCAAAACCCCTGATTGCCCTGCGGCTCTGTGTGTGACAGGGGGTGGGGCCATAACCTCCCTATCCACCCTGTTCTGTTCATGACAGGGGAAGGCGCCCGAACCCCCTGATCAGCCCTGCTCTGTGCCTGGTAGGGGGGACCTCCCCAACCCCCTGATCGCCCTGCGACTCTGTGTGTGACAGGGTGCAGCGCCCCAACCCCCTCCGCCCCCCATGGGCTCTGCTCTGTGTGTGATGGGGTAGAGCCATAACCTCCCCATCAGCCCTGCCCTGAGTGTGACAGTGGCGGCTCCCCAACCACCTGATCGGCCCTGCTCTGTGGGTGATAGAGGGTGGCACCCCAACCCCCTGATCTGCCCTGCCCTGAGTGTGACGGGGCGGTGCCCCAATTCCCCTATGGGCCCTACTCTGTGAGTGACAGGGGGGAGCTCCTCAACCCCCTATCAGCCCTGCTCTGTGGATGACAGGGGGGGAGCTCCCCAACCCCCTGATTGACCCTGCTCTGTGCGTGACAGGGTACGGAGCCCCATCCCCCCTGATGGGCCCTGCTCTGTGGATGACAGGGGGCAGTGCCCCAACCCCCTGATTGGCCCTGCTCTGTGCATAACAGGGGGTGGCACCGCAACCTCCCCATCGACCCTGCCTTGAGTGTGACAGGGTGCAGTGCCCCACCCACCAATTGGCCCTACCCTGAGCGTGACTGAGGGTGGCATTGCAACCTCCCAATCTTCCCTGCTCTGTGCATGACAGGGGAAGGTGCCCCAATTCCCCAATCGGCCCTGCTCTGAGCCCGACCAAGGGCTGCACCTAGGGATTAGGCCTGCCCTCTGCCACCCGGGAGCAGGCCTAATCCAGCAGGTCGTTATCTCCCGAGGGGTCCCAGACTGCGAGAGGGTACAGGCCGGGCTGAGGGACCCCCCCTTCCCCCCAACTGCACAAATTTTTGTGCACCGGGCCTCTAGTCCTATATAATAAAAGGATAATATGCAAATTGACCGAATGGTGGAATGCCCCGTCACTATTACATGCACTGACCACCAGGGGGAAGACGCTCAATCCAGGAGCTGCCCCCGCCCGCAGGCCCCGATCGCCCAATTGGGAACAGGGAACTGGAAGTGGGTGGCGGCGGCAGCTGGGGAAGATAGCCCTGATCGCAGGCCAGGCCTAGGGACTGTACCTGCACAGAAATTTTGTGCACTGGGCCTCTAGTGTATATATATATATATATATATATATATATATATATATATATATATATTTTTTTTTGTTTTGTTTTGAAGATAAATTATCAAGTAATGATAGAACTTTATGCTTGTGCTTCCTACACACACACACACACACACACACACACACACACACTCACACACACATTATTTTGATCTTTCCATTTGTCTTCACAACATTACAATTCAACTGAAAAACAAGACAGGCTGACTCTTTCTCTGATATACTACCAGTCAATCATGGGATTTTTGTTCTAATAATTCTGCTTAGTCAGTACCTCTTGACAGATTAAAATGAAAGTGAAATATGGTACATTGAGTTAACTTGAAAATGCTGCAACTTATAATCGTAAATAATACATGTTTCTACATGTAATCTAATAAGTGAAAGGTCACAGCCCTTACAAGCAGAATGCTTATGATTTAGAAGAGTTTGTAATATGGATATTATATTTGGCTTTTTGCTATTTTTTTATTTAACCCTTACCCCTATGGCAAAATCATAAGTATACAGCCTCCCTAAAGCCACTCTTTGTTCTCATATTTTCTGTATCTTAACCTAAAGTACTTTTGTCGCTGTTCGTTGCACTATCAATTTTTAGAAAAGTGACATTTTAAGTGCTCTGTTACACAGTGCAAAAGAAATTGCTTAAATTAAAATACACGTCTCTAACTTGATAAATTTTAAAAGAAGAAAAATGCTCCATTATCAGAAGGTTATTTTCACATGCCTGTAAATTAATAGCTCTGTGTTGCCATTAGAATAAAAATGTACTTAAAATGACCTAAATTGTATTTTTATCCTTAAAGAAAGGTCACAATAAATGTAGAAAGATACATTTATTGTATGTGAATACTACGTTTTTAGTCACTGATTGGTAGGACATTTTATATCACATAGCTCTTTTGTGCCTCAATATCATAGCATTCAACTCTCCACCTCTGATTTTAGAACAAACAAATAATTATTAAACTTGACATAGTTATCATTCGAATGGCATACAATCAAATATTTCAGTTGGGGTCTCATAAGTCAAAGATCACTACACTTAAATGTTTTAACCAAACTAAATAGAGAAATGTCATAAAACTCCTCAGCAATTATTAGCCTAATTTCAAATATTGTTTCAAGAATCAATTTAACTCACACTGTAACTATAATTTCCATATGTCACTTTTAACTTTCTCTACCTTTTCCCCTTATAATTTAGAGCCAGATTTAAAACAGGAAACATCCTATGTAAAGGAATGCTATAATTTGAAAATTGATATTTACCCAAATTACAAAATAATTATTTTTTCAACTTACTGTCTGCATTATATATTGATTTTCTCATCCACTCATGTGAAAATGTGGAGGGCCATGCATTACAAAATGATGATTATATTATAAAGGTTTAGTAATCAACACCATGTGCTAATATAAACTTGAACATTAGCAAATGTTCAAAAACAGAATAATATGCAATAAAATTCACATTTTAAAATCAGTTGAAAAGAGATGGATTATTCTATAACTCAGTTGACCACTGAGAAAAATGACACCATAAATCACATTAAATTATATGCCTATATTAATAATTAAATGTAAACTATATCTTAATTAATTTATTCTTTGTCAAAGGCATACATTTAGGGACAAAGGACAGAATTTAAATCATGAACTCACAATGTCATCTGTTATAGAAATCTCTCTAAATATAACAAAAACATAATATTTTTGAGTCCAGCCCTAGCTGGTTTGGCTCAGTGGATAAAGCATCGGCCTGCGAACTGAAAGGTCCCAGGTTCAAGGGAACAGGGTTGTGGGCTCGGTCCCCAATGGGGGGCGTGCAGGAGGCAGCTGATCAATGATTCTCTCTCATCACTGATGTTTCTATCTCTCGCTCCCTCTTCCTTCCTCTCTAAAATCAAAAAAAAAAATAATTTAAAAATATTTTGAGTCTAAAATTTTGGAATATTTACCTTCTGCCAGGCCAAAGAAAGTCTTTTATAATATGTATGAAAAATAAGACTTCAATAATTAAAAAATAATATTATATTATATTTAAAATGTTTATCTTTAAAACACATGTAAAGGAAAAACAAAAAAAATGCATCAAATAAGTATGATAGATGAAAGCGGATGCCATTAATAAATAATATTCTCTTACATGTCAGTTTTAAAGGTGGCAGCTCCAAAAGAAAATGGGGAAAACTTGTCAAGAGACAATCTCCAAGGAGCAATAAATGACCAATAAACAGAAAAAGGAATGAGAAACTTCCCAGAATAAAGACATTAACATATAAGTGGTAGATATATTTGAGTTTGGCATTGTGGGTGACAATTTCTTATTCTTTCATATTTCAGAAATTTTTAGAGTCAGAGCTTATTATTTTGTAATTAGGGTGAATTTCCATTTTCAAATGATGGCATTCTCTTATATAGGAATGTTTTTCTATCTTAAATCTGGTTTCAAATTATAAAAAACATAGAAAGAAAGAGAAGTGTATGTCTATATATGTGTAGTTGATTTTGTTTCATTGCTTCCATGGTAGGATAATCATTTAAAGGAAAAAGTTTTAACTTTGCCAGTGCATCCTTCTACTTAGTGTAAAATAGTGAATTATTTATTTATGACCAAATAACTTCAAATAACACTTTAAAAATAAAAGTTAAAAGAAAAATAATGTTATGTGTTTAAATAATATTCTCTAGGGCATATATCTATAATAATAAAAGCATAATATGCTAATTGGACCATACGTCCTTCCAGATGACCTTTTGGAAGAAGCCGGGGCTGCGAGGGAAGCCCGGGTCCCAGTTGCCAGTGGGAAGCCAGTGCCAGCAGCCAGGGGAAGGAAGGCCTACTCTTGCATGAATTTTGTGCATCAGGACTCTAATATATATATTCAAAACCCTTCTATCAGTTGCATAGGGGCCATTCATATTCTACTTTAACCCTCAATTTACTTAACACTGAAAATCAGGAGTTGCCATATCTGTTAAAGTGATCAATCAATGTAATCTAAGTCCATCCTATAAATAAATAGTATATTTTGATTAAAAGTGTGATTTTTAAGTGTGATCCACTTATATCAAGAACAATAATATTTCATTCCAATAACAAAATAAAATGTTTAAAGTAACCTATACTCTAAATAGGTATCGTCATGTATCTATTCTTGTACTTGTTGTCACCAATTCCATACTCCAGGGCCTTTCTGCTGACCTCCTGATATCAAGCCCCCGAATTACTCTAATTGTGAGGGGTGAGCACAAGGACTGAGGAGGAATGTAGAACATGCTCCTGACCGGATGCTTCAAATGCAAAACTAATCAAGTCTCAGCTGACATTGATTCAAAAGTGTAAGCCAGCAGAGATGGCATCATTAAGCTATCCAGTATCATCTTAGAGAAAATATTTAGCTTCATAGGGGATTTCAAGGTAAGTTCCAAACTACAGAGTCTGAAAAAGCCACCTGACACATAGCTTTGGGCTGGTTATTTGAATACAACCTGATGATATCTACGTTGACAGACTTGACAGGTACTAGCCACGTGCACATATGAAAGGAACAAGGTTAACGTAACAGCTGAGCTGAGAAAACACATCAGACAAATCGGAGAGTAGAAAATACAGTTCATGTTATTTATCTTGCCCCAGACCACAGTTGCTATAGTATCCTGGAGAAATAATTTAATTTTTCCAGAAATAGAATTTTAAGAATCATAATTCAAATATTATTATTATTTTGTGCCTATTAATTATCATTTCTGTTTTGTTGTGTTAGTTTTATTTTTAAAGTCAAAAGATTGGTGCTTCCTTGTAATAAAATAAAGCACAGAGAGCAATGATTTGAAAACTAAAAACTACCTTTCAAAACTGTGTCATCAGATGTGATTGTGTTTACTTTAAACATGTTGAATGGCATGGCACAGTGGAACAAAGTGGCAATATATTGTGAAATGTCCTTGGATCTGTGTGGTTAAAGTTAAAAACCACCCCTCCTCAATTTTATATGATGCAGGATGATAATATTGTTTGGAAAATAATAGGTGGTAGACAAAAAGAAAATTAATTTCCACTTCAGAAACCTGCAGAGTAACCACTCAGCTTGACTTCAGAGCAGATCATCCAAGCTGGAAGGACTTATGTACAAAGGTGCAGTGATGAGATGTTTAAATATGTTAGCCCTACATTGTCCCTTCATTTATTGTATACGCACTGCATAATGTTTGGTCTCCGGTGAGGCTGCCTGGACAGTGGTTTTCATTGGGACAGGTCATAAATACTCTCCTGCTACTCTGCTTTACTGGGGTTGAGGGTAATTGTGTGAAGTTACAAATATATTGGTGGCATGGCCTCATGCCCTCTTGAGCTAAACATGAAAAGGAAATCATGAATATAGAAAGTTTCCATTTTATTTGAGGGTCACAAAGGACAAAAAGGAACAACACAAAGCCCCTTGGCATATAGGATGATCTAAGAACTATTTCATAGAACCATGAAAGGGCTGTGACTATAAGAGGGTGGGAAGTTCCCTTTGCCTCCTCTGTACAGCTGAGTAGCACACATGAGAAATTCTTTTCATCTGCTCTGAGATATATTTTAATGAAAAGTTGGGCAGAAAGTTCATCAGACAGGTCCTTTAACTCCCCAACTAACCCAAATCATATTATCATGGTTTTTAAATACAAGTTAAGTAGTGTTAGCATCTCAGCCAAAATAGCTTTCGTCAGTAAAGATGCAGTTTCATTTTACCACCTGAATAGAGTTACGTCAACCAGATATGTAGAGTCGAATACTCAGTTTCCTCAGGCACAGACCATGAGGACAGGGCCCTATGTCTCCCTTTTATATACTCAGTTCTAATCCCAATATTATAACATACTCGATGCTAACAGGTAAGTCAGAGAAATACTTAAATTTTAAACAACTTCATAGTATTTTATTTATTGAGGCTTACTGCATTTCTTTTAAATTAACATATGCTTAGGTGCCTTTAAATTTGCCTATAAAGTTTCTTATGACTTCTCCTTACAAATACACTTTGAGTGATTTTTTTCACCCACAATTCTGTCAATGTTGCAAAATAACATTCTCAGCAATATAGTATTTTTAATGTGTAAATACATCACATAAACAAATTGAGAGATAAAAATCACATAATCATATCAATTGATGCAGAAAAGGCATTTGACAAAGTCCAACACCCTTTTCTGATAAAAACGCTCAGCAAAGTGGGAATAGAGGGATCATACCTTAACATAATAAAAGCCCTATATGACAAACCTACAGCCAACATCATTCTCAATGGGCAAAAACTAAAACCATTTACCCTTAAGAATAAGAACAAGACAGGGATGCCCACTTTCACCACTCCTGTTTGAAATAGAACTGGAAGTACTAGCCAAAGTGATCAGACAAGAAGAGGAAATAAAAGGCATCCAAATTGGAAAAGAAGAAGCAAAATTGTCATTATTTGCATATGACATGATACTGTACATAGAAAACCCTAAAGACTCCATCAAAAATTATTAGACTTAATAAATGAATTTGGCAATGTAGCAGGATACAAAATTAATGCCAAGAAATGTATGGTATTTTATTCACCAATAATGAACTTACAGAAAGAGAGATTAAAAAACAATCCCATTTACTATTGCACCAAAAAAATTAAGATACCTAGGAATAAACTAAGGAGGTAACAGACCTGTACTCAGAAAACTACAGGACACTGAAAAAAGAGATAGAGGAAGACGTAAACAGATGGAAGAACATACCGTGTTCATGGATTGGTAGAATCAATATCATTAAAATGTCCATACTACCCAAAGCAATCTATAGATTCAATGCACTCCCCATTAAAATACCAATGGAATATTTCACAGACCTAGAATGAACTCTCCAAAAATTCATCTGGAATAAAAAAAGACCCCGAATAGTGGCAGCAATCCTGAGAAAGAAGAACAAAGTAGGTGGGATCTCAATACCAGATATCAAGCTCTATTACAAAGCCACTGTTCTCAAAACAGCCTGGTACTGGCACAAGAACAGACATATAGACCAATGAAACAGAACAGAGAACCCAGAAAATGACCCAAACCACCATGCTCAGTTAATTTTTGACAAAGGAGGCAAGAGCATACTGTTGAGTCAAGACAGTCTCTTTAATAAATGGTGTTGGGAAAATTGGACAGATACATGCAAAAAATAAATAAATAAACTAGACCACCAACTTATATCATACACAAAAATAAACTCAAAATGGATAAAGGACTGAAACATAAGACGAGAAACCATAAAAGTCTTAGAGATATCCACAGGCAGCAAAATCTCAGACATATGTCGAAGCAATTTCTTCACCGATACAGCTCCTAGGGCAGTGATAGCGAACCTATGACACGCGTGTCAGAGGTGACACGTGAACTAATTCTTTTGGGTGATTTGTCTTTGTTAAATGGCATTTCAATATATAAAATAAATATCAAAAATATAAGCCTTTGTTTTACTATGGTTGCAAATATCAAAAAATTTCTATATGTGACATGGCACCAGAGTTAAGTTAGGGTTTTTCAAAATGCTGACACACCGAGCTCAAAAGGTTAGCCATCACTGTCGTAGGGCAATGAAAACTAAAGAGAAAATAAACAAATGGGACTATATCAAAATAAAAAGCTTCTGCACAGCAAAAGAAACCATCAACAAAACAACAAGAAAGCCCACTGCATGGGAGAACATACTTGCCAATGCTATCTCTGATAAGGGTTTAATCTCCAGCATTTACAGGGAACTCATACAACTTAATGAAAGGAAGATAAGCAACCCAGTCAGAAAATGGGCAATGGACCTAAATAGATACTTTTCGAAAGAGGACATAAGGAAGGCCAAGAGACATATGAAAACATGCTCAAAGTCACTAATCATCCGAGAGATGCATATCAAAATGACAATGAGGGCCCAAACCGGTTTGGCTCAGTGGATAGAGCGTCGGCCTGCGGACTGAAAGGTCCCAGGTTCGATTCTGGTCAAGGGCATGTACCTGGGTTGCGGGCATATCCCCAGTAGGAGATGTGCAGGAGGCAGCTGATCGATGTTTCTCTCTCATCGATGTTTCTAACTCTCTATCTCTCTCCCTTCCTCTCTGTAAAAAATCAATAAAATATGTTTTAAAAAAAATGACAATGAGGTACCATCTCACACCTGTCAGAATGGCTATCATCAACAAGTCAACAAACGACAAGTGCTGGCGAGGATGCAGAGGAAAAGGAACCCTCGTGCACTGCTGGTGGGAATGCAGACTGGTGCAGCCACTATGGAGAACAGTATGGAGTTTCCTCAAGAAACTAAAAACAGAGCTCCCATTTGACCCTGTGATGCCACTTCTAGGAATATATCCCAAGAAACTAGAAACACCAATCAGAAAGGATATATGCACCCTTATGTTCATAGCAGCACAATTTATAATAGCTAAGATTTGGAAATAGCCTAAGTGCCCATCAGCAGATGAGTGGATTAAAAAACAGTAGTACATCTACACAATGGAAGACTACACTGCTGTAAAAAGGAAGGAGTTCTTACCATTTGCAGCAGCATGGATGGAGCTGGAGAGCATTATGCTAAGTGAAATAAGCCAGTCAGAGAAAGATAAACATCACATGATCTCACTCATTTGTGGAATATAATGAACAACATAAACTGATGAACAAAGACAGATCCAGAGTCAGAGAAGCATCAATCAGATGCTCAAACCTCAGAGGGAAGGTAGGGGAGGGTGGGGTGGGGGTCAGGGGGAGAGATCAACCAAAGGATTTGTATGCATGCATATAAGCCCAACCGATGGACACAGACACCAGGGGGTTGAGGGCCCGGGGGCGGGGGGGGGGTGAGGGGATAAGGACACATATGTAATACCTTAACCAATAAAAAAAGAGGAAAATTTGAATAAGTAAAATTTCGTTGGAAAAAATGGGCAATTTTCTCTTCGAATATATGAGATCAGAGGAAAAGGTCATACTTAGACTGTTGAATTGATGTAATTATATAAAAAATTCTCTCTTATCTTTTTAGATGTAAAGAAAGGTGTTATAATTTTTAACTGATGAAAGTTATAAAGACACTAAATAAATAATTTTGGCATTTCTAAGTAATTCAACTCTGTAAAGCAGGCATTATGGAAAATCAACTAATGTTTAATAATTGCTAACACTGATTGTACACTGCATGCAAGGCAAGCCCTGAACCTCTAAAACTCTTTTTATTCCTCCAACAACCTCATGGCATATAACTTTATTGTTTCTAATAGGTTTAAATCTGATACAAAAGAGGCTAAGAAATTGCTAGTAAATGATGAAGCTGAGATATAATCCAGAAAGTCTAGTTTAAGCACTTTGCTTTTAGCCCCTATATCTTGTTATATAGCATTATTTAAGAAACAAAAATTTTACATATTTCTTAAATCATGATTAGATGTTTTCCATGACCAGGTTATTATCTGAAAACAGTGATGGTACTGTCAAATATTCAAATAAAGCATTAGTAGAATATGCAAAAAAATGAATCTAATTTCATATTCCAAAATTAAGTGTACAAATACTTTGTCAGATTGTTTCATCTATGTCACAATCTTTTTAGTTTAATATATCAAGGGCATGAATAAAAGACAAGGTGTATAGCTGAAGAAGTTATTAAAGCCAAGAAAACTATTAACACAATTCTTAACAGTTTGTTCTTAATATTCTGTCGGGACTGAGATAATTGAAGTGGCCTTTGAGCTTTTCAATCACATAATGCTTTCAGCTTCAGAACTATTTAGAAAAATCTTAGCTATTTGTATTTAATATTCTTATATTTAAAATAATATTTACTAAAGCTAAATTTTCTCTTTTTAGAGAGTATATAATAGACATGTGCTTAGAATTTCACACCATCACATTATTTGAAGACATACAATCTGCTCTTCATTCCACTCTCTGTCTATGGCCCTAGTTCATGGTTACTTGTGTTTGTAAGTCACTCCATTTTATTTATAGTTCTGAAAGTTCTAACGTATGGTCCCCACACTCATTTCTATAGTAGAATCTGGTTTCATTGTACTGTTTTCTTTACCAGCAATAGCTTCTTAAGACATAGGAAAAGATGCTCAGTGTCAATAATCATCAGAGAAATGCAAGTTAAAACCACACAGACTGTCAAACCTCAGAGGGAAGGTAGGGGAGGGTGGGGGTAAGGGGGAGAGATCAACAAAAGGATTATGTGCAAGAATATAGGCCTAATCAATGGACACAGACAACAGGGGGGTGAGGACATGAGTGGGTAGGATGGGGGGGTAATGTGGGGATAAGGACACATATGTAATAACTTAATCAATAAAGAAATAAAAAAAACACTGAAATATTACCTCATTCCTGTCAGAATGGCTGCCATCAATAAGTCAACAAACAATAAGTGTTGGTGAGGAAGTGGAGAAAAGGGAACCTTTGTGCACTGTTGGTGGGAATGTAGACTGGTACAGTCACTGTGGAAAACAGTATAGGATTATCTCAAAAAATTAAAATGGAACTGCCTTATTACCCAGCGATTCTACTTCTGGGAATTTATCTGAAGAAGCCCAAAACATGATTTTGAAAGAATATATGCACTCCTATGTTCATTGCAGCATTATTTACATTATCCAAGATTTGGAAGCAGTCCAAGTGCCCATCTGTAGATGAATGGATAAAAACAGCTCTGGTGTATTTACACAATGGAATACTGCTCAATCATAAAAAAGGAGAAAACCTTACCCTTTGTAAGGTTGGGTGGTTCTGGAGAGCATTATGCTAAGTGAAATAAATGAGTCAGGAAAAGACAAGTACCATATGATTTCACTGATATTTAGAATATAACGAATGAAACAAACAAAATAAAGACAGACTTATAGATTTGAAATTATAAATCTCTTAGAAGAATAGGAAAAATTTTCATGATTTTGGATTTGGCAGTGATTTCCTGGCAAATTTGATTTCTTGACACCAAAAGCACATGCAACAAAGCAATAATAGACAAATGGAACTACATCAAACTTTAAAACTTGTGAACAGCAGAACAAACAACAGAGTGAAAGACAACAAGAAGAATGGGAAAAAAATATTTGCAAACTGTATATCTGATAAAGGATTAATATCCAGACTTCTAAATATTTCCTACCACTCAATAATAAAAAAATACAATTAAAAGGTGAGCAAAGGACTTGTCAACTGAAGGTCATCATTGCCAATTCAACACCAACAAGAGTCCCCAGTTTGGAATATAATGGGTGAGGTGAGACTTCATTCAGTGGAAACATCTCAATTGAGAGTCAGCTTGGCTGTGGAACAGCTCAGTTGTGATACAGTGTGACTGTGGGACAAGGCTGGCCTGGACAAGGGGGCTGCAGTGTTATAGCTCAGCTCCAAGGAGTCAGCTTCACTCCACTCCACTCTGTTCCAGTGAGACGCCTCTGCTCGACTTGGTGTTACAGTTTCAGCTCTCATGTTCCAGCTCTGGCCCAGGAAACAGTCTTTAATGGAAACTGAAAATGTGCCAGAGGCAGGGCTGACATATAGAAAGAGAACTTCGCACCCCCGTCCCAGTTTGACCCATTTATATGCAAATGAGGACTACAAATCTTCACAGTTTTATTGGTCCAAAAAGTACTGTTCTGATTGGTCCGAATAAAGCCACTCAGATTGGTCAGTAAAAATGCAAATGAAGATATAGCAGCACAGTTGAGATTGGACAGGGAAAGTCTCGGTGATACTGATCTAATAGGAGCCTAGGAGCTTCTTTATGAGGATCATCTCAGGAGGCAGGCAGATCAATGAAGCTTCTCCCTGAGGCACAGAGAACATGAGAGGCCCCTGTGTAGCAATGACTACTAGACTCTGCTTATAAATTTGAGTCCTGTTAACCAAGAGGAGAGCTTTGGGGCAGGTATATTCTTCTAAGAGTAAATTGACTTCAGTAGACATTTCTCCAAAAGACATAAACAAATTTCCAACAAGCATCTATGAATAGATGCTCATTGTCACTAATTATTAGGTTGTTACAAATCAAAATAGATTGAGATTCCACCTCACATCTATTAGCATAGGTGCAGTTGGTGGAAATGCAAAATTGTGCAGCCATTATGGAAAACATTATGAAATTTCCCCCCAAAATTAAAAATAAAATTATCATATAATCCAGCAATCCCACTTAAGGGTATCTATAATAATAAAAGTGTAATATGCTAATTAGACCAGACAGCCGAACGACCTTCTGGACATCCTTCCAGATCAGTGGTTCTCAACCTGTGGGTGGTGACCATCGGAAAACACATATAGCATATCAGATATTTATATTACAATTCATAACAGTAGCAAAATTACAGTTATGAATTAGCAACGAAAATAATTTTATGGTTGGGGGTCACCACAACATGAGGAACTGTATTAAAGGGTCACGGTATTAGGAAGGTTGAGAACCACTGTTTCAGAAAAAGCCGCGGCAGCGGGGCTGAGGCAGAGGTGGTTAGGGGTGATCAGGCAGGCAGGTGAGCAGTTAGGGGTGCTAAGGCAGGCAGGGAGAGGGGATATGGGCGATTAGGCAGGTGGGTGAGTGGTTAGGGGTGATCAGGCAGGCAGGCAGGCAGACGAACAGTGAGGAGCCTGTGGGATCAGGCCTAAACTGGCCGTTGGACATCTCCCATGGGGTCCCAGATTGCGAGAGGGTGCAAGGCAGGCTGAGGGCCCACCCCCCACCACCATGCAAGAATTTTGTGCACCAGGCCTCTAGTATATAAATAATAATTGAAATCTCAAAGAGATACAGGCTGGGAAAAAGTATATTTACAGTTGTTCATATGGAAAATAATACAAGAATTAATAAATAATACAAGAATAAACTCTGTCTGGCATACTCACACTGACTATCTACTTTGCCCTACCCTGCATTTGCATACCCGTGTTTATTGCAGCATTGTTCACAACAGACAAGAGGGTGGAGTCAACCTACACATCCAACAGAAGAATGGATAAAGAACATGTGCTACATACATGCAATGAACTAATAGTCATAAAAAGAATAAAATTGTGACATATACTGAAACATAAATGAACTCTGAGAACATTCTAACTGAAAGACACAAAAAGACAAACACTGTGTGATTCTGCTAATGTGAGGTACCTTAAGTAGTCAAACAGAAACAGAAAGTAGCATGGTAGTTGCTAGGAGCTGGGGGTTGGGAAAAAAGGGAATTTGTTGTTCATTGGGTATAAAGTTTCAATTTTACAAGGAAAACGGTCTAGTGATTACACAGGCATGATATATCTGTTGTAACTATTTTGGAACTGCAGAGTCTATGGAAGTCTTTGAACTTCCCAGGGAAGGACTGGAAGGTGAGTTTTGGTTAATTTTAGCCATTTGCAGCTCTTAGACAGTAGCCGCTTTCCACCCGCCAGCTGCAGGGAGGCTTTCCTTCAAGGTTTCCGGAGCAGCTCGTGAAAGCCAGAGAGAGCAGCCTCCAAGTATCAGGATCTGTGCTCTGATTGCTGATTGTGCCTTCTGATTGCAGAGAGGCAGACAGAGCTGGGCTGACACGATGCAGCCCGCCCCATCATTGTTGCAAGCTTCTCCTCCAGCTGAAGTAAATTTTAGGGGATTTAAAGGACTGGCACCTTTTGTTTGTTTGTTTCTTTTATTTTTATCTTCTTCCCCTTTTAGGAGCTAGGTATTTAAGGACTAGGACATTTGAAAGCAACTGCAAATGTGGGAGAATTTAGAAAATCACCAAGCATGCTCAGGGGAAGTCACAGACTCAGAAAAGTCCTGAGCAGATCATAAGTTTATAGTTCAAACTGATCTGTGTACAGATACATCACATGAAGCCACAAAATACAAAACAACAAACAAACAACAAAAGAATCCCAGCAAATCCCGGGGAAAAGGGATCTCCTGAGTTTCTCTCCTATCAGATTAAAATGTCCTGTTTTCAGCAAAACATCACAAGATGTACAAAGAAATAACAAACTGTGGCCCATTCAAAGAAAAAAACATTGACGGAAACTGTCCTTGTGAAATGTCAGTTGGTGGACCTACTAGACTAACGTTTTAGATCAACTGTCTTAAAGATGCTCAAACAGAAGAAAAAGAACCAAAATGGAAATGTAGAGCTTAAGATGTACAATAAATGACATGAAAAATCCACTAGCGAGATTGAGTAGCAGATCTGAAACAGCAGAAAAATAAAGAACCAGCAAAGTTTAAAATAGAACAACAGATACTATTGAGTCTACGGAGCAGAAAGAAAATAAATTGTAGAAAAGTAAACAGAACCTAAGAAACCAGCTGTGCACCATGAAGTAAACCAGCATACACAATGGGGACTCCTCAAAGAAGAGAAAGGGAGAGTGGGGAAGAGAGGTTAGTTGAAGAAATAATGGCCAAATATGCAGCCAAGATAAAAAATATTTGTGGAGTAACTGTCACCAGTGGAAGGCTACAGGTGTGAGAGGGGGCAGAAGTGCCCTGGCAGCTCTCGGGTGTTTGGTCTGGTCTGTTGAAGGCCTGGGGCAGGTGGTGGAGGCAGGCTAGAAGGAGTCAATGGGAGGGGAAAGGGGCATATGCAATTTTTTCAACCATTTTTTCAGTAAGGATTTAAAAAAATGTTCACTGAAAAACTATGTAATTACATGGGAAACAGCTTATGTTACAGAAAGTGTGTAAAGGACACAATATTTTTAAAAAATAAAACATAAATAAAAGCACCCTCCCTCCTACAGTAACAAATCTCCAGTAATCCCCCCCACCCACCACCCCCGACCCCCACACACAGGTTTAGGATTAAGATAGCCTGAATTCAAATTTGGCCCCCAGAATAGAAAACTAGATGTGTGAACTTGGGCAAGGAATTTACTTTTCTGTGTTCTCAAACATAAAATGGGAATAATAACCTCATTATGATAATTACATGATAATGCAATAATATATATATATATTTAACATAATCCTTGCTGTATGATAGCATTTTAGTAAATTTTAGCTATTATTAGTTTATTAATATTGAGGAATGGGAGATGAAGTCGAGAGTTAAGGTCAATCATCTCATTAGGGCTTCATTAGTAGCTGTTTTCCATTGAATCAATTTTCCAACTCTCCCTGAGCTTCAGCTTCCTTAAAAGTTAAATGGAGCTATTATCTACTCTTCAGAATTGTTGTAAACAGTAATTGTAGTATTTGCAGGCTCTTGACAGAAAATAGGTACTCAATAAATGTTAGCAAAATATATATATATATATATATATATATATATATATATATATATATATATATATATCTTTGTCTTGATGGAGATATTTTAGTCAAGGAAGAAAAATAAAATCTATTTTAACAGTAAGATGATTTAGAATTTCTAGATATTTAGACATTTGAATATTTATAGTCTTACCTTAAGCCCGTTAATGTTTGTGGGTAGGTGGAGGAGCTTGTTGAAATAATTTTGCTAACTTGAAAGTAATATTTAAATGTTAGCTGTTAAAGGAAAAAAGACATTTAACTAGACCAGTGGTTTTCAACATTACTGCATATTAAATCCATGGAGGAGCTTTTAGAAACATGCTGATGCCTGGGGCTTACCTCCCTCAGCTCTCAGAATTGTAATTTTATTGGTTCAACATGTGCTCTGGGATTGGGATTTCTCATCTGACTCTACGGGGTTATGAATTATTGGGCTATAGAACAACCAGTGGGTCTCAAACTTTAGTATGCAGCAGTGTCATCTTGAAGGCAGGCTACTGAAACATACATCACTGGGCGCTGTCCCAACAGGTGTTTACTCACTAGGTCTAAGGTGCCTCCAAGAAGTCACCTTTCTAACATGCTTCCAGGGGTGCTTTTCTACTGGTCTGGGGACCACACACTGAAGACCACAGAACTGCACCAATAACACTTAAACTTTTGAAAGTGATAGAACGTTTTTTTTAAAAAAATCATTAGGAATGCTATTGCCTTCCCCACTCCATGTATGTATAAACAATAGTTCCCCCTTCTCCTCAGTTTTATGTCCTGTAGTTTCAGATACCCCAAGTCGACTGTGGTCTTGAATATATTAAAAACAAAATTCCAGAAATAATAAGTTTTAAATAGTGTGCTGAGTAACATGATGAAATCTCGCAGGACCCACACCCTCACCTGGGATGTGAATTATCCCTTTGTCAGGCTTCTCCGTGCTGTAGACACTTTCTATCCTTAGCAGCTATCTCTGCTATCAGATTGGCTGTGAAGGTGATTGTGTTCAAGTAATCCTTATTTTACTTCATAATGGCCCCAAAGCATGAGAGTAATGATGCTGGCAATTTGGATATGTCAAAGAGAAGCTCTATAGAGCTTCCTTTAAGTGACAAGGTGAAAGTTGACATATTAAGGGAAAAAAATGCTGAGGCTGCTAATATCTACGGTAAGAAGGAATCTTCTATATGTGAAATTGTGAAGAAAGAAAAAGAAATCAGTGCTAGTTTTGCTGTTAAACCTCAACCGTGAAAGTTAAGGCCACAGTATGAGGTAAATGCTTAGCTAAGATGGAAAAGGCATGTATGTATAGGGAAAACATAGCATATATAGGCTTCAGTACTATCTACAGTTTCAGCCATCCACTGGGGTCTTGAATGGTATCCCCTAATGATATGGATAAGGGGGCTACTGTACACTTAAAATATTGCATAGTACAATTTCAGATTGCACAAATTTACTGAAGCTCATTTATTGAACTTCTAATAGTTCAAACATTTACAGGTAAGGTTGCAACCCTTGATTCAAAGAATTTCTGATATTATCATCTATCATTTTAGTGCAAAGATACAATATCCTAGTCTTTGGGAAATAATGCAGTTTTATTGTGAGTCAAATATTAAAGAACTAGATGCCCAGTGCATGAATTCATGCACATTAAAAGGAAATTAATTAGAAGAAATATTTTAGAGGTCAGGGAGGGACTGTGGGAGGATGGCTCCAGGGCGTGTCTGGCCCATCTCGCCCAGTCCCAATTGGCCAGACCCCAGCAGCAAGCTAATCTACCAGTTGAAGTGTCTGGTGGTCAGTGTGCATCATAGTGACTGGTCGAGCGGTCAACCAAATGGTAGACTGATGGGTTGGACACTTAGCGTATTAGGTGTTTATACACTGAGTGGCCAGATTATTATGACCATCCCATTAGTACTTCATTGGGCCACCTTTTGCCTGCAATACTGCAGCAATTCTTCTTGGCATTGACTCCACGAGATGTTGAAAGGTGATGCAAGGAATCTGACACCATGCCTGATGAATAGCACTGTCCAATTCTGTGAGATTTGATGGTTGTGGAACCAGCTGCCTTATGGCTCTTTTAACTTCGTCTCACAAATGCTCAATTGGATTGAGATCTGGTGATTGTGGGGGCCAGCTAAGCAAAGTAAAGTCTCCCGTATGTTCTTGAAACCACTCCTGCACAATATGAGCACCGTGGCATGGCGCATTGTCTTGCTGTAAGAAGCCATCTCCATTGGGATACGCCATCAGCATGATAGGATGAACTTGATCAGCAATGTTACTTAGGTATGTTGTGCTATTCAGATGTTGTTCCACACGAATTAAAGGGCCCAAATCATGCCAGGAAAACATGCCCCAAACCATAACACTGCCTCCATCAGCTTGAAGGGTTGTACTCATGCATGTGGGGAGCATGCTTTCATGCTGTTTCTGCCAAATTCTCACTCTGCCATTTGCATGATGCAACTGGAAACGTGATTCATCGGACCACATGACTTTTTTCCAATGCTTGACTGTCCAATCCTTGTGTTCCTGTGCAAATTAGAGATGTTTTATCTTGGTAACTGCAGACAGCAAAGGTGTTTGAACAGGTCTTCAGCTTCCATATACCATATAATGCAGTGTACAGTTAATTTGCCTACAAACATCAGGTGGTCATAATAATCTGGCCACTCAGTATATATATATATACATACATATATATATATATATATATATATATATATATGTATGTATATATATATATACTGTATATATATATACTGTATATATATATATATATATATATATATATATATATATATATATATATATCCCACGTTCAAAGGTTGTTAAATTGCATTGCTTACCCATATCTTCAGAAAAAAATCACTTCCACTGTCATGGTAAACAACCTGCTTCCATATTTATAATGGTCTGGCCCTCTAGCAACTTCAGCACAAAATTATAGCTAATTTACCTACAAATGTCAGGTGGTCATAATAATCTGGCCACTAAGTGTATATATAGATTAGAGGCCTGGTGCATGAAATTTGTGCACTTGGGGTGAGGGTCCCCCAGTCTGGCCTGCACCCTTTCAGAGTCTGGGAGCCCTCAGGGGATGTCCTACTGATGTCTTAGGTCTGCTCCCCTTAGTGTTGCCGTGGAGGTGGGAGTGGCTTCTCTGCCACTGCACTCACTAGTCTATTAGCCATGAGCCCAGCTCAGGGCTTCTGGCTGAGTGGCACTCGCCCTGTGGGGTGCACTGACCACCAGGGGCAGCTCCTGCATTGAACGTCTACCCCCTGGTGGTCAGTGCACATCATAGTGACCAGTCATTCTGCCATTCAGGCGATTTTCATATTAGCCTTTTATTATATAGTACTAGAGGCCTGGTGCATGAAATTCAGGAGGGTCGTGGTCCCTCAGCCTGGCCTGCATACTCTCTCAATCTGGGGATCAGGGACTGCTGGCTCCTAACTGCTCGCCTGCCTGCCTGATGGCCCCTAACCACTCACCTGCCTGCCTGATTGCCCCTAACTGCCTCTGCCTCGGTCCCCGCCACCATGGCTTCATTCAGAAGGACATCCGGAAAGTCATTTGGCTGTCCAGTCTAATTAGCATATTATGCTTTTATTATTATAGATTAGAGAAACATTGAAAATTCTATTGAAATGTTATGTACTTTTAGAAGTAACAAAATATTACTGAAGTCTTAGGTGAAAAATGAAATTCACTCTCAGATTGTTTTATTTTTCACATTTATATTTTGTCTACATTAGCATAGAAACTAAGCTTAATAAATTGTGATCAGTAAATTTATAACTTTCTTCAACTTTTATTTAATAAAACGCTAAACATTTAATATATATCTTTATATAATAATTTATTTCACACTTTAGTATTTTATTCATTTTTTATTTACTTAACAATTGATATTGAGAGTCTGTTAGTTCAAGGCACTCTACTTAGTGTGCGTCACAGTGAAATAAATCGACATTGTTTTGCTCATTGGGAAACTTAATTTGTGCATGATTTCTGGCATGAAAAATTTTTTTTTGCATTTATAAACTTTTAGGTATGCTTTTAAACTTGTACCAATAGCATAAACTCAGACTCTTAAATAGCTATTTCAAAAGCCTTATCTATTACTGTCTATTTTGATGTTAGTAGTAAATAAATTTTGAACAAGATAGTAACAGAGGGTAACTGTTCAGTACAGAAGGAAGATATAACATAGATAAGTATCATAATTGTTTGCAATATATTTTGCACCCCAATGCTTTATAAAAGTTACAATGAATTCTGTGCCGAGAATCATCTTCTATTTTATGAAATCTAATTGTGTGGTTATTGCAATATATTTAACAGTGGCATTACAAATGCAATGTGATAATAGATCTCAAGATAATTTGATCTATAAAGAGGAATCTCAGAATTAAGGTTTAGTATGTTCAGCAAAATGTAATTGCCTGGTTAAAGAAAGGCACCTGCTGATGTAGTGTTAATTAGATAGTCATGTTCTCCATGTCACTGCTAGTTTTGCTTCATAGCACTACAGAAATGGCTGCTTTTGAGCTTGATAAATTTTTCTTCATTAACTTAGGTTTTAATTTCTAACAATGCCTAGTTGCAGTATCACAATCACTATTGTATTGTGTATTTATGTTTCTTTTATTACATTTTTAACTTCAGGAGGAACTAATGATTTATTTCATGTCAGCTTCATATATGTTTTTTTAATTATTTTCCCCAGCATTTTTTAGTATGTGCAAGAATATTAGCTTTGATACTCTACCCTATAGAAGAAAGTACTATTACAGCACCTCTGATATTTCAGCGAGCTATGGGCCCTGATACAGACCTTATACAATAAGATGACAGTTAAGTGCATGCATACTGAACATAGAAGAATTTCCCATAACCAGGGGCTTTATTTATATATAATTGACCACACAATTCATTAATTCCAATTTCTCTTGACAATATCTTTCAACTTTAATTTTAAAAATTATTATTATTCTTGTTACCAATGTTATTTGAACTGAGATTAACTATGTTGCCAACCAAAGGAAACCAATGTTTAATGATGCCCCAAAAGCTCTTTCAGACCTTAGAGGTCTCTGTATTGAGAGAGCATTTCAAAATGTTGAGTGAGAGGATTTCTCAAAATAAGGCCTAAAAGTATGTGCTTTTCAAATATTTTTGTGAGAATATGGAATTTGATCCAATGTTACTAGCAAAAAATAATAATAATTATAATCTTTTAAAAACCCACTGTATTTTTAATAGCTAAGGAGAAGGTAAGTATAAATGGACTGGCTTAATAGCAAATGGAAAACTGTATTTTAGTAAACCATCCAAAATATGAGAAATCCACATCCTATGGCCAAAAAAGTATTTTTATTTTCCAAAGAGCAAGAGATTTTTAAGGAAAAACTGTAACCTGAGGTTTACACACACACACACACACACACACACACACACACACACACACAAATTGATTCTCTATCCCCCACCTCAGAATCACCCTCCAAAGGACATGACCTACTAAATTGTAAAAAAGGAGGAATTGTACTCACTATGGAAACTGACAAAGGTATCAAAATGACATAACTTCATTAATGTTTTTGGTAGACAGGAGGCAGAAAGACTAAATTAAGCCTGAAACCCTTGGGTTTCATTCCTCTTGCCAGAATTTACTTCTGAGGATCCTAGACTAACAAATATCCTGTATGTTGTAGTGAGAAAGGATGAGAGGCAGAATCTGTCTCTGAATTCCATTTAAAGCTATTGTAAGCTTTGAAAAGTGATATATATAATCTGAGGGTAATGTTGACAATGCAGTATAGTAACTGCTCAAAACTCGGAGGGAAAGCAGGGGAGGGAGGGGGTGAGGGGGAAAGATCAACCAAAGGACTTGCATGCATGCATATAAGCGTGAGTGATGGATGTGGACAACAGGGGGTGAGGGTGAGGGCAGGACTGGGGGAATGAGGGGTCATTAGGGGGATAAGGACACATTTGTAATATCTTATTCAATAAAGGGAAAAAAAGAATTCATATACTTAAGTCAGTTTGGTGAATTTTTACTTGAAGCCAACAGAGTTGTGTCTGACAGAGTCAGCCAGATGAGTCAGAGAGCAGGTAGAGAGGAGTGGCAGGGATGCAGTGAATCAAACGATGTAGTTAATGGAGTGCAGGTCTCCACTGACAAGAAGATTGCGACTTATGTCCAGGAATATTAGACAAGGAATTTTAATAGCAGTTTTGATAATGGAGATACAGATCTGTCATTATTGGCAGATGACACAACTGTCAGTCTGAGAGATTGAATTGAAAAATGATGATAAACAATATCAGTTTAGTAAGATCACAATAAAATATACAAAAGCACATAGCTTTTGTATAAATAAATAATAACTACATCATTTTTCCAGCTTTACTGGGATATAAATAGAGGTATAACATTATGTAAATGTAAGGTGTACAGTGTGATAATAGAATACTCTTATATAATTATGCAAATAATTACCACAATAAATTAGTTAACACCTCTCTCTCACCTCACATAATTACCGTTTCTTTTAGGAGTGAGAACATTTATGATCACTTAGAAAGTTTCAAGTACTGTATGTAATGCAGCATTGTTAACTATAGTTACCACACTGTACATTAGATCCCCAGCACTTATTCCTCTTAAAACTGGGATTTTGTACCCTTTGACATCTTCCCATTTCCCAAAACCCCCAGCCCCAGGCAACCACCATTCTACTCTCTGTTTCTATGATTTAAGCTATTTTAGACTCTACATATAAGTGAGATCATATGGTATTTGTGTTTCTCCTTCTTACTTATTTCACTTAGCATAATGCCCTCATAGTCCATCCATGTTGTCACAAATAGCAGAATTTCCTTCTTTCTTGTGGCTGAAAAACATTCCTCTGTGTGTGTGTGTGTGTGTGTGTGTGTGTATTTATCTTTTTTATCGATTCATATGTAGGTGGACAATTAGGTTGTTTGATATCTTAGCTATTGCAAATAATGATGCAATGAGCATGGGAATGCAGCTCAATATCTCATTGAGATATTGATGTAATTTTCTCCCAAAATACATCTAGAAGGGTGATTGCTGATCATATGGTAGTTTTATTTGTAATTTTTTTTTACTCTCATTTTTTTTTTATTGCTTAAAGTATTACAAAGGGTATTACATATGTGTCCTTTTTTTCCCCCTGCCCTTGACAGTCCCCTAGCCTCCCCTACCCCCCAGTGTCTTATGTCCATTGGTTATGCTTATATGCATGCATACAAGTCCTTCGGTTGATCTCTTACCCCCCTCCCTCCTGCCCCCCAACCCTCCCCAGCCTTCCCGCTGCAGTTTGACAAACTGTTTGAGGCAGCTCTGCCTCTGTATCTATTATTGTTCAAAAGTTTATAATGGTCTCTATTATCCATGAATGAGTGAGATCATGTGGTATTTTTCCTTCATTGACTGGCTTATTTCACTTAGCATAATGCTCTCCGGTTCCATCCATGCCATTGCAAATGGTAAGAGTTCCTTCCTTTTTAGAGCAGCATAGTATTCCATCGTGTAGATGTACCACTGTTTTCTAATCCATTCATCTACTGATGGGCACTTAGGCTGTTTCCAGATCTTAGCTATGGTGAATTGTGCTGCTATGAACATAGGGGTGCATATATCCTTTCTGATTGGTGTTTCCGGTTTCTTGGGATATATTCCTAGAAGTGGGATCACAGGGTCAAATGGGAGTTCCATTTTTAGTTTTTTGAGGAAACTCCATACTGTCTTCCATAGTGGCTGCACCAGTCTGCATTCCCACCAGCAGTGCACGAGTGTTCCTTTTTCTCCACATCCTCTCCAGCACTTGTCGTTTGTTGATTTGTTGATGATAGCCAGTCTGACAGGTGTGAGATGGTACCTCATTGTTGTTTTGATTTGCATCTCTCGGATGATTAGTGACTTTGAGCATGTTTTCATATGTCTCTTGGCTTTCTGAATGTCCTCTTTTGAAAGGTGTCTATTTAGGTCCTCTGCCCATTTTTTGATTGGATTGTTTATCTTCCTTTTGTTAAGTTGTATGAGTTCCCTATAAATTTTGGAGATTAGGCCCTTATCAGATATGACATTGGCAAATATGTTTTCCCACACAGTGGGTTTTCTCATTGTTCTGTTGATGGTTTCTTTTGCTGTGCAGAAGCTTTTTATTTTGATGTAGTCCCATTTGTTCATTTTCTCTTTAGTTTCAAGTGCCCTAGGAGCTGTATCAGTGAAGAAATTGCTTTGGCATATGTCTGAGATTTTGTTGCCTTTGGATTCTTCTAGAATTTTTATGGTTTCCTGTCGTACATTTAAGTCCTTGAGGAACCTACACCTCCATACTGTTTTATATAGTGGTTGCACAAGTTTACGTTTCTACCAACAGTGCACATGGATTCCCTTTCCCTCACACCTTCTCCTATACTTGTCTTCTCCTTTCTTTTTGATAATAGCCATTTTAACAGGTATGAGGTGACACTTCATTGTGGTTTTGTTTTGCATTTCCTTGATGATGAGTGATATTGAGCATTGTTTCTTTTTTTAAAAATATATTTTATTGATTTTTTACAGAGAGGAAGGGAGAGGGATAGTCAGAAACATCGATGAGAGAGAAACATTGATCAGCTGCCTCCTTCACACTCCCTACTGGGGATGTGCCCACAACCAAGGTACGTGCCCTCGACCGGAATTGAACCCGGGACTCTTGAGTCCGCAGGCTGACGTACTTTCCACTGAGCCAAACCGGTCAGGGCAAGCATCGTTTCTTGAACCTATTGGCCATTTGCACATTCTCTTTGGAAAAAATGTGTCTTCAGTTCCTCTGTTCTTTTTTAAAATTGGATTGTTTATATTTTACTATTGAGCTGTATGAGTTGCTTATACATTTTGGATATTAACTTATCAAATGGATGGTTTGCAAAATTTTCTCCCATTCCACAGGTTGCCTCACATGTGTGGTCAACTAATAATCAACAAGGAAGCAAAAAATACTCAATAAGGAAATAATAGTCTATTTAAGAAATTGTGTTGAGTAAACTGGATAATCACATGCAGAAAATTGAAACTGGACCTCTTTCTTACACTACTCACCAAAATTAACCCAAAATGAATAAAAAACATAAGCATAAGGCCTGGAACTCTAACACTCGTACCAGAAAATGTAGGGTAAAAGCTCCTTAACTTCGGTCTTGGAAATAATTTTTTTAATATAACACCAAAAGCAGAAGTAACAAGAGCAAAAATAGACAGAATTATATCAAACTAAAGATCTTCTGCACAGCAAAACAGACAACCAAGCATTTATTTTAATTAAAAATTCCAAGAAATGATTACGACCTAGATAAAGATATTAGCAAAATGATCATAATGAATACAAGGGAAAAGGAACAAATAGAGACACAATAATTTGATAAAATTGCATGAAATGAGACGATAGGTAAATGGCCATAACATAGGATACCTCTAAATAATACGGGGGTGGGCAAAAGTAGGTTTAGAGTTGCTTTGTGACATTATTTTGAGTTAATAAAGCTATTGTAAAAATCATAGCCTGCATGTCTTTTTTCATACAAACAACGTAAACCTATTTTGCCCATGCCTCCTGTATGCACAAACTTTATAAATAATGTTTTTAGTTATTAAGTAAAGCATGAAATGAAAACTATTAAATATCTAAGGAACACAAAAAGTAAGAGGTAATGTTTAAAATATACAAGGTTTAATAGGAAAACAGGGTGCATATCTCTAGCAACTAGACTGAGTGCTGGACTGTATGTGAAACTAAAAGCCACACCCTCTAATCACAGTGCAAACTTTGACATATAATGAAAAATTATGTTTATCTTCCCACTGACTCCCCTTCACCTGTCGGTTATTTTAATAGATGCTTAGCTTCTCCATGCATTCCCACATATGAAAAATCAATGGGAAAATATTTTAACTAACAATCTAATTGAACTCAATTTAGTCCAAGTGTGTCAGGAAAAAAACAAGTTGTCATTGGGAGTCTCCACTATGAACAATTATTTCAAATTTGAACCAACCAAACTATAAATTAAAACTAAAATTCTAGAGTTGAAACAGAAGTAATTTTTAAATGTGCTTCCTTTTTATTTTATTGGAAGACTCTCGGGTTTTCAGAATTAATTGTATATCAAGGAAAATAATTTTCAGTCTAATATAGGCTACATATGGATATTTTGGTCTCATAAATAGTAAATATAAATCCTTACTATCTCACTCCTGGTTCCCACCATGTTTTAGACTTCAAGACACCAAACTCAAGTTATGTATAGTAATAATATGATCAACCTGGTAAGATGGATATTTTTGGCAACTTATACCTACATAATAGCATTGAATCTTCAGTCAATAAATAACAATTCATATTACTGAATATATATATGTATATATATATATATATATATATATATATATATATATGATTTAAAATAATTGAAGCATTCTTTTGAGTAACTATTCCATATGCATAGGGCTCATTCATTCTTTTTAAAAATCTAAGAAACATCTAATTTTATCAGTTTATGTGTCTCTAAAAAGAAATGATAACACAAACTGATTTAAGTAGTAAGAGCTGCTTCCTATCTCAAATAATATAGAACCTAAGGTGAGGTTCATTCAGGATAAGATAATATGAGGACTCAAAGACACTTTGGAAACCTAAGTTTTATCCCAGTTTCTCAGATGGCCTTTCATCATCATGATGCAGAAGTTGTAAGCATTATATGTGGACACAACATTATTCTGAATAAGCTGCTTCACCTCATATGTCTGATTTTAGATGTGAATTATTCACCAAATATCTCCTACCCATGATAGAATTTTACCATGAAATTTTATCATAGGACACATTTAAATATAATCTAATTCAGAAAGTTAATTCATATTTAGGATTTGGCCTTGATGAGGGAATAGAGTAAACCCCATTTCAACTGATTTTCCATTAAAACAGAAGAAAATATTTAAATAAAAAGTAATATGTCTTCACCTAAGGCAATACAAATGTTTCTAATATAATACCCAACATTAACATCACATAAAAAATCATTAATTTTAGTTACCACCAAAGAATTAAAGAAATGAAAAGAATTGTGACATAAGAGCAAAAAGATATCATCTGGGATTTGCCATTCTCTGGTCACATAACCTCTGATGTTTTTAAACATCTTGAAAGTTGGTTTATATTTGTAAAATGAAACTATAATTGATAGCTCTGTATACTCTTTAGATATCGAGGATCAAACAGATACAATCTATAAATTATATTTTGTTCTATAAATCTGAATTATAATGATTACTTAAGCTTTACTCATATCTGCATATCAAATTTATTCCCAATGGAGCAACAGGTTGGCAAGGCGACGATAATGAAGAGGAGGCTACTCAACAAGATGTATGCAGGCAGCAGAAAGGCATAGAATGTTTCTTCTTTGTACTTCTGTCATTGCACTGATTTCAACTCTAGTATATTTTATTATTTAAACAGACTTAACAATAGTTGCTTTTGTTTGCTGTGGTTGTCAGTGAATACACAAATACAGGTGGAGGAAGTAGACAGTGTATGTAAGCACTGTACTATGTGCATCCTGTATCCATAAAGAAAGGATGACTAGATTAGTAAGCTCAGCCCTGACTTCAAAGGAAATTTTGCAATATAGAGGAAGAAACAACCATGGGCATATATAATGTTTATGAAACCTTAGAGTGTAGAAATCAAGCACATGGAGTCAGAAAGATGTAAATTTATGTCCCAGCTCTGGCAAAGAGTTTTTAACGTTGGACAACATATTTTGTATTACTAAGCTTCAAGAATCATTTAATATACCATGTGCTGCTCTAAAACTCTATCCCTGATCTCTTACTCAAAATTAAGAAATGGATATATTAATATGATAAAATAGCTTGGATAACAGACACCATATTTTATGACTTGCCAAATGGTGGGTTGCTTACCAGATACTATGTGAGTTTATAGCACTTTGGGGTGAAAAACATAAAATCTGTAGGAAATGGCTTTAAGCATAATTTTTTTAGGTTCTTCTATAATCAATAAAATTATCTATTAAACAGCATATAAATTCAAACTACTATCAATATAAAACCTAAATAGTTTGATCAAATACAATGTAATACATATGTATCAATCTAAGCATGTTTTAGCTTTCCTTTTGTTCTCTTTCTAAGCTATGGAAATATTTCACTTTTTATAACACCTACACAAAATTTAATCATATCATCTGGTTTTGGCTTTTAAAAGCATCATTAAGTAGAAGCTGAGATAAGAACAATTTAATGTTACTCTAACCCTGACACTTGATTCTATTAAAAAGTGACAGTGCAATACGAATTGGTCAGGCTAGCCCACTTGAACTTCTCAGCAACAAAGCCAGTTTAAAATGATGTTGAAGAAATGTTTAATGTGACTCAATTCTATTTCATGACTTCAGAGAAAAATCATAGCATTTCAATTGTTTTCTGCTTAAAATTGTTTTATTTCAAGCTAAAAAAATTTTATTATAATAGGATTATCAATCAAAATTAATTTATGGTCTTAGGAACTGTAAAATATGCTCAAAATTTTTAACACATGATTGAAGGTCTAGCATTTTAAAATATTACTTTTCTACTTTTTCTATTATTTGACGATTATATTACCTGAAACTATATTTTCTAAAGTTTTTTTAATATATTTTATTGATTTTTTACAGAAAGCAAGAGAGAGGGATAGAGAGTGAGAAACATTGATGAGAGAGAAACATTGGTCTGCTGCTTCCTGCACACCTCCTACTGGGGATGTGCCCACAACCAAAGTACATGCTCTTGACTGGAATTGAACCTGGGACCTTTCAGTCCACAGGCCAACACTCTATCCACTGAGCCAAACCAGTTAGGGCTAAAGTTTATTTTTAAGAATTTCCAACATATTTAAACCTGGTTAGAAGGAAATGGCATGGTATATTCAATATGTTGAAAGGAAAAAACCTACAACCAAGAATTCTCTACTGGCCAAATTATCATTCAGAATTGGAGAGATCAAGATTTTCCCAGGCAAAAAAAAGCTGATGGAGTTCATCAACACCAAACTGGCATTACAAGAAATCTTAAAGGGAATTCTTTAAGTGGGAAAGATAAAAACCAAAATTAGAAAATAAAACAATAAATATATGAAAAATAAAATCTCACTAGTATAGGTAAATATACAGTAAAGGTAGTAGACCAACCACTTATAAATCTAGTATGAAAATAATTAAAATTCAATAAGTACATACCTATTAATGAGCTAAGTGCTCCCATTCAAAAGACATAACGCAACTGAATGGGTAAAAAAACAAGACCTTACATGTGCTGCCAAAATGAGATTCACTTCAGATTGAAAGATATACAACGACTGAAAGTAAAGGGATGGAAAAGATTTTTCATGAGAAAGCTGAGATAGCAATACTATATCAGAAAATTAGAATTTAAAAGGAAGGGTGTAACAAGAGACCAAAAAGGACCCAGAATTCCATTTCTGGGTGCTTATCTAAAGAATATGAAACACTAATTTAAAAAAGATATATGAACCCCTATATTCACTGTAGCATTATTTACAATAGCCATGATATGGAAGCAGCATAGGTGTTCATAAGTAGATGAATGGATAAAGAAGAAGTGGAGCTTGGCCAGTGTGACTCAGTAGTGGAGCATCAGCCTATGAACCAGGAGATCATGGTTCAATTCCCAGTCAGAGCACATGCCCAGGTTGTAGAATTGATCCTTAGCAGGGGGCGTGTAGGAGGCAGCTGATCAATGATTCTCTCTCATCATTGATGTTTCTATCTCTCTCCTCTCTAAATCAATATATATATATATATATATATATATATATATATATATATATATATATATATATATTAAGTGGATATATATATTTATATATACACTGAGTGGCCAGATTACTATGACCATCCCATCGGTACTTCGTTGGGCCACCTTTTGCCTTCAATACTACAGTGATTCTTCTTGGCATTGACTCCACGAGATGTTGAAAGGTGATGGGAGGAATCTGACACCATGCCTGATGAATAGCACTGTCCAGTTCTGTGAGATTTGATGGGTGTGGAACCAGCTGCCTGATGGCTCTTTTAATTTTGTCCCACAAATGCTCAATTGGATTGAGAAAAATGCCCAGGAAAACATGCCCCAAACCATAACACTGCCCCCATCAGCTTGAAGGGTTGTACTCATGCATGTGGGGTGCATGCTTTCATGCTGTTTCTGCCAAATTCTCACTCTGCCATCTGCATGATGCAACTGGAAACGTGATTCATTGGACCACATGACTTTTTTCCAATACTTGACTGTCCAATCCTTGTGTTCCTGTGCGAATTGGAGACGTTTTACCTTGGTAACTGCAGACAGCAAAGATGTTTGAACAGGCCTTCGGCTTCCATATCCCATACGATGCAGTGTACGGCGAACAGTGCATTCAGAGATCATTTGAGAGGATCCCTGATTAAGATCTGCGGTAATTTGATGCACTGTTGCCCTTCTGTTGTCTTGTACCAGTGTTGACACTCCTCGTTCTGCCCTAACATTGACTAGTCGCTGACGGCCACAATTCTCACGTTCAGACACAGATTTTCGGCTGACAGTCCAGTTTTAAACACTTTAACAACAGCTGCTCTTGAATGTTTAACGAATTCAGCTGTTTTGCTGATACTCGCTCCATGGCTCTGAGCACCAACAATCATCCCACGTTCAAAGTTTGTTAAATCTCATTGTTTACCCATATCTTCAGAAAAACATCACTTCTGTCGTGGTAAACAACCTGCTTCCTATTTATAATGGTCTGGCCCTCTAGCAACTTCAGTGCGAAATTATAGCTAATTTGCCTACAAACATTAGGTGGTCATAATAATCTGGCCACTCAGAGTGTGTGTGTGTGTGTGTGTGTGTGTACGCATGCGTGAGCACACACACACACACACACACACACACACACACCTGTGTGATACACTGGAATATTAATCATGAAATAGAATAAAATATTGCCATTTGCAACAACATGGATAGACATAGAGGGTATTATGCTAAATTAAATAAGTCAGAGACAGACAAATGCTGTATCATTTCATTTACATGTGAAATGTAATAAAACTAAACAAACAAACAAACAAAACAAACAGACTCATAGACACAGAAAATTAATAGTTGCCAGAAGAGTGTGGGGTTGTGCAAAATGATGAAGGGGACTAAGAGGCACAAACTTATGACATGAATAACTCACAGGATGTAAAGTATAGCAGAGAGAATATAGTTAATGTCACATTAACTTTGGTAACAGATGGATACTGTATTTTTCATGGTGATCACTTTGTAAGGTATATAAATGTCAAATCATTATGTTGTATGCCTTAAACTAATATAATACTATATGTCAACTATACTTTAATTAAAAAAGAGCTTTGCATTCCAGAGAAAAAGAAAGCCCTGCTGATAACTTTTGTATCATGGAAATTTATATATATATATGCTTATATACATATAAATGATAAAATATAGTAATACATTTTGAATGGTGGAATTTCATGATTCATTATTTCATGGGATAAGACTTATTGAATCAATGTCACTGTACATTATTATACAATAGCATAACTGAAAAACGACACTCATAAACATAGTAGTATTCTAGAATAAGGCTAAATCACTTTTGACATTGATATCAAGACACATTAATAATAAAGAAGTATGTCAATGATAGGAAAATAAATAATCAGAGGACTCCAAAATAATTTTATACCAGTTCCCAACCAGAAAAATTACATTTAATTGCCATTTAACAAACAGTACTATTTAACACATAATCTTACAAATATCTAAATTTTAGGAAGTGAAGATTAAATCATTTTAGAAAATATATTCTGAAAAATAAAGATAAGATAAAATTAGATAACAATATCTCACACACATTCACCTTACTCCAATTTCACTGTCCTCAAAAAATACTCCCATCCTTAAGCAACTGCTGATCTGTTTTCTGTCACTGTATATTAGTTTGCAGTGTTTAGAATTTTGATAAATGGAATCATATGGTATGTACTTTTTTGTCTTGTTCCTTTCACTTATCTTAATTATTTTGAGATTCACCTCTATGTTTTTTTCATTTACCTGTTTATGTATATTTAGATATTTACAGTTTGGGCTATTATGAATAAAACGTTTCTGTAAATATTTGCTTAAAAGTCTTTTTGTAGATCCAAGTTTTCATTTACCTTGAGTAAATATGTAGGAGTGGAATGGCTGTGTCATATGGTAGCTGCATGTTTAACATTTTAAGAGACTGTCAAGCTTTTTACCAGAATTGTACCTTTTTATATTCCAAGCAATCATTGCTTCAGTTGTTCCCCATATTATTCCTAGATACTTCAGGGGAAAAAAAAGTTAGGTGTACAATAAATGTATCTCCTTTGAGTTTATAACTCAATGGAAAATATATGTCAATGACCCATTGTGGTATGAAAAATTAATATATTCATTTTGGGTTAACTCAATAAAATGAGCTGATATTCAACATTTTAATCACATCCATATATATAAAAAGCCAGGGGCCATCACAACTGAAACAACTGAACAAACGACCGAACAGGCTGCATGGGGCAACCAGGCCAGCAGGGGGGGTTAGTGAGGGACGACCAAACAACTGAACAAGCAGGCTGCGTGGGGCCACCAGGCCAACAGGGGGGGCAGTGAGGGGCAACCAGGCCATCAGGCGGGGGGCAGTTATGGGCAACCAGGCTGCTGGGGGGGGGGCAGTTGTAGGCGACCAGGCTGGCATGGGGGGTCAGTTGGGGGCGACGAGGCATGTGGGGGTGGGGGGCAACAATTAGGGGTGATCAGGTCGCCAGGCAGAGGCAGTTATGGGTGATCAGGCTGGCAGGTAGGTGAGCAGTTAGGAGCCAGCGGTCCCAGATTGTGAGAGGGATTTTCAACTGCCGGTTTAGTCGGACATCCCCTGAGGGGTTCCGGATTGGAGAGGGTGCAGGCTGGGCTGAGGGAACAACCCCCCTACCCCAGGCACGAATTTCATGCACAGGGCCTCTAGTATAAAATAAATCAATTCCAAATTTAATCTTAGAAAATGCAGTGAGCCTCCTATTCCCTCAGGAAGAATTTGAGTTCTAAGGGGTCTTACATGCATCTGACCACCTGCTGGGTGCAAATTGGGATGAGCTGTACCTTTTATTCTGCTATCTGATGATAAATAATCTTCCTCCTAATGGTTTGTGTTTGACCTATATAACATAATCACTAGCATTCATTCCTGTAAGCATATGCTGAAGTAGCCTAAATCTTGACATATTCTCTAAATGACAGGTCGTACATTCTGATTTTTATCTTGTCCTGACTCCATGTTTCTTGAAGTAGAGCAGTCCTCTCATGGGCTCTTTCATACTGAATTTGAGGGCCATAGGTAGTTAGCAGTTTTCCCTTTTACCAGAGCAGTGGGGCATCCCTTAGGATCATTCTCTTGAACTTTGAAAATCATTCTTCTACTATGTAGATGCTTTGCTGAATACGGTATTACAATTTCCTTGAGCTACACTCCAGGATACTTGATACAGACTCCTCTCCTGTACTGAGATCACCCAAAGGTGGAAGTCGCTATCACCATCTCACTGGAGTGAATCTGGTAAAGTGGAGCATGTTACAAGGATACCCTGTTGCTCTTCTTATCCTATTCATTTTCCTCCTCTTAGCTGGTTGACTTTATCATTCTTAGGACAAGAAAACTATCCTTTACACATTTTGCCATTTCCCCAGATTCATTATTCATTGCATGAAATTTCTACTAGGGCTTTTCTGGATTAGTTCCTCTGCTATAATTTAAATATTTTTGTTTTTCTTCATTTCTATCATTTATTACTATTTTTGTCGCAATTAAATACTGTCTCTCAAACAAACATTGACACAGTCATTGGAGTATTACACACTAAAAGAAAGACTTAAAATAAAAATATATTGTTAGAATCTCAAATTATCATTCTACTACAATTCTAACTATGGTAATAAATATTTTGACTTATACCAAGAGTGCATGTTTTTATGTGAGAGTTTCTCCCTCAGGAAGCTAGACCCAGTTATCTGCTCTATTTGCAGGATGGGAATCCATGCAAACTAGTACTTTATTTTGTGGTTAATTATCAGGAGGGTCCTCCTTACTTGCATACCTGCCCCAAGCACAGGAAATATGTTGCTATAAGGGTCAAGCCTCCGTCCTGTGGAAAAAGCTTTGTGGGATTTTTGTGATGATATGTGAGCAAATGTCTTTGCCCAAACAGAACCCTCATGAACTGGCACCCTGGCTGACATTCTGCCATGTGCTTCTCTTCCCCACACTTCTGCTAATGTCACTAGCACCTGGACTCTCTGAGACTGGAAAAGTCCTTTTGGCTCCTTTCTTCTTCCTAGGTTTTTCCAAGCATACCAGAATTTCTACATTATTTGCAGAAAGTTCTTTATTGTAATTTTTTATTTTATTTTACCACAAGCAAAGCAGAAAGAAGTAAGTTTCTTCTCCTCCCAGCAGTTGCCTTAATCCTTCTCAGGGTAAGCAGTGTTCTCTCTAACCTCGCCTTGAAATCAGGTCTCTGCCAATGTGTATTATCAATCTGTTCTATCATGTCCTATTTGACCTGTGCTTTACTTATCCTTAATTCTCAGAGATGATGTTCTTTGAGACAAAGTTTTAGATCAACAGTTGCTCTATATCCCTTCATTCAGCTTATCACCCTGTACCTCCCCTTTCAAGTGCACTCTTAATTGTACAGGGGCATTTTAAAAATCCACAGTGATTTCCAGACTCTGTCTTATCTCTGTAAAACCCTTTTCACAGGGCAACAGCTATTGCCTACAGATGACTTGACTTTATAATTCTGGTCTAGCACAACCCTGGTATAGATATACATTGCATGTTCCTTCTTAGAACTGTGATTACATGCAACTTAAAATGGGTATATATTTCACAGACTGTTATCATAATCCAGTCATTAAACAAACAGTAACACAACATACTTAAACTTGTTTTTTCAAAACCTCAACTTAATTTCTAGCTCTTGGTTATATGTACTTTTGGAATGATAGAAAAAAAACCCAACAATCTTGCTATTTTCAAATATACTCAAATTAATTTAAATATTGTTTCAGGTTTAATTAAGAAGGTGACAATTCTTAATTGTAATTTTTCAGAAATTATTTGTTTCCAGTTAGTTCCATTGATGATGGAATAGACATATGATAAATTTTTGTATTCATTATACTATTTAATGTTTTTTTCTTTTGGTGAAGTAGGTATTATCCCTATTTTAGAAATAAGGTTACAGAGACTTAGAGATGTAAACTATGTTCTCTACAGTCACCCACTGAATTTGTGTTAGAACCATGAGGTCTTTCAGCTCTGTCACAGGCCCTTTTCTTCCTCACGTTCTAGTTATTATAGTTTGGGTCCTGCCACTTCTGAAAATTAGATTTTAGATCTACAGGTTAGTAAACTTGAATTCCATAATGCTTAGCAATTTGCCTAACTGCACTATACCTCATTTCTTTCTTTTTTAATCCTTACTGGAGGGTATGTTGTTGTTTGTGTTGTTGTTTTTCAAAAATTTATTTGAGAGAGAGAGAGAGAGAGAGAGAGAGAGAGAGAGAGAGAGAGAGAGAGAGAGAGAGAGAGAGAGAGAGAGAGAGAGAGAGAGAGAGAGAGAGATGTCCCAAATGGGGAACCCCAACTAGGGATTGAACCCACAACCTAGGTGTGTGGCCTGACCAGGAATCAAACTTGCAACCTTTTGGTGTATGGGGCAGTGTTCCAACCAACTAAACCACCTGGCCAGGCTGTGGTTCCTTTCTTGTTTTAGTAGATAAAAGGTAGAATAACAATATTAAATGGCCTTCCAATTCAACATTCCAAGTTTCTTTCTACTTTAGCAAAAAGAAAGCATTAGCAAATGAGATCAAAATAGGAGGACATTTTATTCTTTATATTTCATCTAAGAAAATTTTCAAATATGATTCTGAGGAATATAAACAGAAATGAAAGGATAATTATTAAAAAGAGATAAAAGAAATATGAACGCCTATGTATGTGTGTGTACATATATAGTTTAAATTCTTTTTAATTTTTTAAAATTAAATTACAGTTGACAACTGTATGTCAATTGTTTGTCAGGTATACAGTATATTGATTAGATATGAATTAACAGTGCATGAAATCCGTGCATGGGTAGGGGAGAGGGTCCTTCAGCCCAGCCTGCACACTCTGGCAATCTGGGATCCCTCAGGGGATGTCTGACTGCTGGTTTAGATCGGGGATCCCTGTGGGATGGGGCCTAAACCAGCAGTCTGACATCTCTCTCAAAATCTGGGATCGCTGGCTCCTAACCATTCGCCTGCCTGCCTGACTGCCCCTAATCCCTCTGCCTGCCTGCCTGATTGCCCCTAACCACTGGCCTGCCTGCCTGATTGCCCCTTACCACTTGCCTGCCTGCCTGATCACTCCTAACCCCTCTACCTGCCTGTCTGATCACCCCTAACCACTCACCTGCCTGCCTGATCACCCCAGCCAACTCTGTCAGCCTGCCTGATCACCCCTAACTGCTCACCTGCCTGCCTGATGGCCCCTAACCACCTCTGCCTCAGCCCCTGCCACAGCAGCTTCATCCAAAAGGACATCAGGAATGACGTCTGGCAGGTCATTCGGCTGTCTGGTCTAATTAGCTTATTATGATAATATTACAGATGAAGTGATCACCCCAATAAGTCTAATACCCATCTGACACAGTTCATAGGTATTACAATATTATAGACTGTATTCCCTTTGCTGTATTATACATTCCTGTAACTATTTTTAAAACTGGTTATTTCTCCTTTTTATTCCCTCCTTCTTTTTCATCCATCCCTCCAACACTCCTCCATCAGGTAACCTTCAATTTATTCTCTGTAATTATGAATTTGTTTCTGTCTGGTATTTTGTTTATTTTATTTTTTAGATTCCACATATAAGTGAAATCATATGCTATTTGTCTTTCTCTCTCTCTGACTTATTTCACTTAGCTTAATATCCTCTAGGATCCATCCATGTTGTTGCAAATGGCAAGATTCCATTCTTCCTTATGGCTTATTAATATTCCATTGTATGTATGTACCACTTTTTCAATCCATTTTTCTTTTGATGGACACTTAGGTTGCTTTAATATCTTGGCTATAGTAAATAATGCTTCAGTGAACATAGGAATGCATGTCTCTTTTTAAAAAGTATGTTTTTATTGATTTTAGAGAGAGGAAGGGAGAGAGAGAGATAGAAACATGAATGGAGAGAGAAAATCATAGATTGGCTGCGTCTCACATGTCCCCTCCTGGGGATCAAGTCCAAAACCATGGCATGTGCCCTGATTGGGAGTCCTTGACTTTCTGGTTCATGGGTCAATGTTCAACCAATGAGCAATACCAATCGGGTAGAATGCATATGTCTTTTTGATGAAGTGTTTTAGATTTCTTCAAATAAATACCCAGTACTGGAATTGCTGGGTTATATGGTAGTTCTAGTTCTAATTTTTTGAAGAACCTTCACAAATTTTTTCCTAGTAGCTGCGTTAATTTGCAGTCCCACCAACAATGTAGGATTCCCTTTCCTTTCTTTAAATTTATTGGGGTACCATTTGTTAATAAGACTATATAGGTTTTTAGTATACAATTCTATGATATATCATCTGTATATTGCATTGTGTGCCTACCACCCAAATTAAAACCTTCTTCCTTCACCATGTATTTTCTCTACATCTTCACCAACACTTGTTTTTTGATTTCTTGATAATAGCCATTCTGAAGATGAAGCATAGTAATCCCTCCTTTGGAAAACTGCTGTTTGAACTACTCTGTTATTCTTAGACAGTCTCTTATTCTGTAGGTAAACTCTGTTATTTTTAGACTGTAAAATTACTTTGTTTTTAGCTTGAATAATAGAAAAGATCATCTTAATTGTCTGACCTTGCAAGCTAGCCATCTAAAGGGGCTGATACACTGATAGTGATGTTAATTCACATATTCTGCCAAGTGTTTGTTCATCCAAGGTTACAGGTGTCTATATAGATATGATATGTACTCAAAGTTACAAGTTGTCTGTACAGATATGACAGGTGCTTGATTAGATACGATATGTACTCAAGGTTACAAGCTGACTTACACAAAGAACTAGAAGGATATAAAAAGGAAATACTCCCTCCTGTGTTTGTTCAGAATTTGACAGAGGTACTGCTCTGAACCTGGGCACAATAAAGATGGCTCATAACTAATTGGCTCATTAGGTGTCTTGTCCAGCTCACTGATTTGCAATACAACAGAAAGTGTGAGCTGATGTCTCATTATGCTTTTAATTTTCATTTGCCTAATGATTAGTGATGTTGAGCATCTTATGTCTATTGTCCATTCTCCTCTTTGGGGAAATGTCTGTTCAGGCCCTCTGCCACTCTTAAATGAAATTATTTGTATTTTTGGTGTTAAGTTATATGAATTCACTTGTATACATTTGTGAAAAAGGGGAAACTGTGGGAGTTAAATGGAAAAGGGTCAGAAAGAAACAACACAGGTTTCTTTATTGTTTCAAAACCAGGAAAGAATAAGAAGAGAGCAACATCAGTGCTTCTGTTGGTAGAGTGAAATTTCAGTTATTAGTTTAGGGGAAGCAAATGCATAGAGCTGAAAAATAAAGGCTTTAATTTTGTTTTGGAAGAGGTGAAATTGCAGAGAAGAAATGCAGAAAATATCAGTACTAGTGACCAGGGAACAAAACATAAGGCAAATAACAGAAAGCTTAAGAAAAATAGGCAGTAATCTTAGTATTTTGAGAAAATGTGAGAGCAATTAATTTGCATAAACCAAATACCATGAAGTAAGGAAGACCTGGATGACAAATATAATTTTTAAAAGTGAAGCCTTTAACAATAAGGTATTCTGTAAGTGCAGAAATAAATGGTTGTGTCAAATATCATATGTAATATAGTTCCACATTTTAAATTTGAAATGATTCTTATTACTGTAAGTAATAAGATTATTTTCTCTTTTTTTGTTTGTTTGTTCGTTGCGTGCTATGAGAAACTCAAAGGAAAACAAATCTCCAACTAGGAAAAGTGCTTTCCAGGTTTTACGATGTTACATCTAAAATATAGTTATCTAAAAGTTATTAATTCTTGATTTCCTTCTGTCAGTGGTATGATAGGAAAATGAATGGGACAATTGCAATAGGAGGAAAATGAAATTGTTTTTCAATGGAAAATAGAATATCCATGATATTGAGTTATAGAATTTGTTGGCTTTCTCATAAGCATTCAGTTGTATACAGTATTCCCAGTTGAAGACACACTGTAAAAGCCAAAGCAGGCAATACTTATGATGCCAAAATACTTTACTTTTAAAAATATATAATGGAAAGGCTCTCTGATTTTGTTTCCAAGTTCCCAGGACTGCAATCCCTGAAAAGAGGTCAAGATGGAGGGTACTGTTATCTGTGTATAAGAAAATCCTTTTTGGTTAATATATGTCACTATTTCAGATTTCAAGTTTTCCCTCATATCCAAGAAAAATGTGCTATTGCATACATACACTGAGCAGTTTTATTTCTACTAAACCTGAATAAATTTACATGTTCAGAGATACGAAATGTATAAAATGTAAATCACCTTTGACCTATGTTTTAAAAATCTATGCTTTTAAATGTTTATATATCATGATTCTGCAAAACATTTCATTGGCAAAAGGTTTCAAAAACAAGTTTGCAAATCATTTAACTAGACCAATCCCTTTATGTTCTTCCAACATTGTACCATAAAAACTTCAAATATTAAGAAAAAGAAAAATATATTTTCAGTGAATATTTATATACCCTTGACCTAGATTCTACAATTAAAATAGTACAACACATGCATAGCCATATCTGTCCAACTATCCACCTTCTATTGATCCATCAAATAGTTTTTTTTAATTTTCATATTTTTTAAATTTCAAAGTAAGTTGCAAACATCAGAACACTTCTCCCTACTTTAACATGCATGTCTTTAACTAGTTTCCTATGTTGTTACAATATTTTTCCCCTTCAGAAGTAGAATTTACATACACTAAAATGCACCAATCTTCAGTGTACCATTCTTTATCATCTATACTAATGAAACCATAATATGCTAATTAGACCGAACAGCCTTCTGGATGTCATTCCGGACGTCCTTCCAGACAAAGCTGCAGTGGCAGAGGCAAAGGCAGAGGTGGTTAGGGTTGATCAGGTTGGCAGGGCAGCAGTTAGGGGGTGATCAGGCCAGCAGGGGAGCAGTTAGGGGCAATCAGGCAGGCAGGCGAGTGGTTAGGGAGGATCAGGCAGGCAGAGGTGGTTAAGGGTGATCAGGCAGTCAGGGGAGCAGTTAGGGGCATCAGGCCAGCAGGCAGAGGCAGTTAGTGGTGATCAGATAGGCAGGCAGGCAGGCAGGCAGGCAGGCAGGCGAGCAGGTAGGAGCCAGTGGTTCCAGATTGCGAGAAGGGATAGGGCCTAAACCAGCAGTCGGACACCCTCCCCCCCCACCCCCCCACCGCCTGCAAGAATTGTGTGCACCAGTATTCTAGTATTATTATAAAAAATTCAGACATACTAGTACAGAAAAACTGAAAGGACTTTGTAATTGAACATCTATATACTTCCCACTTAGTTCTATAATTAACCTTCTCCACATATTTATTACATATTTATTAGATTTGTTCAATCAATAATTTTCTGTTTAAAAAATCATGCTGTCTATAAATAGGCACTGTATTACTTCTCTCCTTAAGGTTTTCTATTTTATTTCTTTTACTTGCCTTTTCCCATTGGCTAAGACTTCAATTCAGTGTTACATAGTTGTGGTGAGACTGCATCCTTGCCATTTTTCTGAGTATAAGGAAAATATATTTTTTAATTTATACACATAGAGTATGCCCACATTATATTTTTATGTTGATGTCATTTATCAAATTGAGAAAGTTCTGTTACTTGTAGTTTGCTGTGAATTTTCATCTCAAAGAAGTGATGAATTTTCTCAAATAATTGTTCTATTGCTTTGCAATGATTATAGTTTTATTTCCTGTATTCTTTTGGTATTATGAGTTCTCTTGGTTGATTTTTGAATGCTACACTTACCCTACATTACTTATGCTAAAACCTACCCTTCCATGATTTATTCTTTTTTTCTATGTATCGCTGATTTATGTTTGCTAATATTTTGTTAAGGATTTTTTTGTCTATGTTCACAAGGGACATTGACCTATAATTTCTATTTGTTATGTCTGTCAAGTTGGTATTAATAGTATGCTGGTTTAACAAAATGAGTTGCGAAGTGTTCTCTCATCTATTTTCTGAAATAACTTAAGAATGTAGTTATTTCTTCCTTTTCTGTTTGGTAGCATTTATAAATGTAACAGTTTGGACCTAAAGTTTACTTTGTAGGAATGTATTTAATAACAAATTCAACTTCTTTATTAGGTAAAGGGCAATTGGACTTTTTTTTTTTTTAACCAAGTATCAGTTTAGTAACCTGTATACAGTTTAAGGAATTTTTTCATTTCCTCTATGTTATCAAGTTTCATGAAATAAAGTTGTTAATATCACCTTATCTTTTGAGCATCTTTAGTCATAATCCCTCTTTCATTCCTCATACTGGTAATTTGTACCTTTGCTCTTTGAACTTCATGAGTCTAATTCAGGTTTATCATTTTATAAATATATTTTGAAAGAATCAAAGTTTGCTTTTGGTTTTTCTAAAGTTAATTACATTTTCTTTTCTGTTAATTTCTATAATAACCCTTATTATTGTGTTATTTCTAATTACTTTGAGTTAAATTTACTTTTATTTTCCTTACTACTTAGGATAGCACCTTAGGGCATTGACTGTAGACATTTCTTCTTATCTATTTTAAGCATCTAAAGCTATAAATTATCTTTTAAACTCTGCTTAACTGTTTCCCACAGAGTTTCATATGTTGTTTTTAAATTCTTTGTTTTGATTTTTTTAAATTACCCTTTCAGTGGTTCGCAAGCTTCCTAATGCCGCGACCCTTTAATACAGTTCCTCATGTTGTGGCAATCCACGACCATAAAATTATTTTCGTTGCTACTTCATAACTGTAATTTTGCTACTGTTATGAATCATAATGTAAATAATCTGATATGCAGGATGTATTTTCAGGGGCTGCGACCCACAGGTTGAGAACTGGTGCTTTAGATATTATATTTTTAAAAAACATATTTTTATTTACTTCAGAGAGGAAGGGGAAAGGAGAGAGATAGAAACATCAATGATAATAGAGAATTGTTGATTGGCTACACACCCAACACTGGGGACTGAGCCTGCAACCTGGGCATGTGCCCTGACTAGAAATTGAACTGTGACCGCCTGGTTCATATGTCAACACTCAACCACTGAGCCACCACGGCCAGGCCTGGATATTATCTTTCAGCCATTGGTTATTTGAAAGTATTTTTTTGTTATTCATTTTAGGGTGAATTTTTCTAGAAAACTTATTGTTAATTTTCAGTTTATTTTTGTTATGATTATAGCATATACGGTATAATTTTAATAATTTAACCTTTTAGAATTTATTGAGACTTATATTTTGTCCTATACATGTTCCATATTGTCAAAAAGTTATTGTGCACATGAAAGTAATTATAGTCTTGTTGGGTACATTGATCTCTAAATATCAGTTATCTCAGGGTGGTCGATAGTCTTCTTTAAATCTTTCACTTCTTTTCTGTTTCTTTGACTAGTTGTTATAGCAAGTGCTCTGAAAGGGGTATTAACGTCTAAAACTATGATTATCACATTATCTGTTTCTCCTTTAATTTTATAAATATTTGCTGCATGTGTTTGAGGCTCTCTAACTAGGTACACAAAAATGTTGAGTGATATATATATTATCATTATGTGTTTTTTGTCATTATCTCTGGTAATTTTTTTCATGATGTCTATTTTGTCTGACATTAATATAGTGACTCCAGCATTCTTATGCTTATCATTTGCAATATATATATATATATATTTTTTTTAAACATATGTTTACTTTCAACTAGCTTGTCATTATATTTAGAGTACTTCTTCAACCCAACTGTCCATTGACACTAGAATAAATATTACAGCACAATGAAAAAGATTATAAACAAACAGGTTAAGTGTGTGGATAAAACAAATCAGTCATGTAATAAAAATCTAAAAAAATTAATAGTTTAAAAATAATCCAAAAATTTATAGACATAAGTGAACATATTATTATTACTATATCATCATCATCATCATCATTTTGAAATCTATCATTGTTGGATTTCAAACAGTTATGAACATTTGAGGGAATGTAATTAAATTTTCTAATTGAACTGTATATCATTAACAAAGGCAGTTGGTCTGGTACAGACTATCATTCATCCTATTCTACATTATTGGTTTGGTTTCATCAGTGCTGTCCAATAGAACATTTTGAATTGATCAAAATGGTCTACAACTTCTGTCTAGTCTGGTAGCCATTAACCTGTTGACTATTACGCTATTGACCACTTCAGATGTGACTAGCATGACCAAGGAAACACACTTTGAATTTTAATAAATGTTAACAAATTTAAGTTTAGTCGCATATAAATTCATTATTGTGGAAACTTGTAGAAGCCCTATTTTAATATTTAATATTTTAAAATATGTTTTTATTGATTTCAGAGAGAGGCAGGGAGAGAGAGAGAGAGAGAGAGAGAGAGAGAGAGAGAGAGAGAGTTAGAAAGATAAGAGAGAGAGTCCTTGATCAGCTGCATCCTGCATGCACCCTACTGAGGATCGAGCCTGCAACCCAGGCATGTGCCCTGACTGGGAATCGAACCATGATCTTCTAGTTCATGGGTCAATGTTCAACCACTTAGCCACTGGTCTGACTGAAAGCCCTTTTTACTAGCTCAACATTGTTTTTTACCAAGGGGCTATGAAAAAGTTGATTGCTTATATAATTGAGGTATCTGAGGAGAGCAGGGCAGTCCTCTCACACAGTTCCAGAAAGTCTTGAGAGATCAAGGAAAGGAGAGTGGCCTGGGTGCTTACTGTGGTTAGTGTTTAGTGGGTGAAACAGTATGAAGGCTCTGATGTGAAGGCAGAAACTTAGTGATTAGAATATTTTTTTGTTTGTTTTCTTTTAGCATTTTTGTCTAGTTTTAGTAATTGGGAAATGTTGGCCTAAACAAATAAGTTAAGGAGTATTCCTTATTCATTTTTTTTTGTATTTTTTTTTTGTTTGTTTGTTTGTTTGTTTTGGAGAGTTTGGGAGAAATCGGTGTTAGGTGTTTGTTTTTTGTTTGTTTGTTTGTTTTTTAATATTTGGTAACTTTAGTAGGAAAGCACCAGCTCCAGGGCTTGCTTTTTTGGGAAATGTTTGTTGAGTAAATGAATATATACATTTTGTCTGAACTACATCAAGATAATTAAATCAAATTCACATATATGTAGAAGTGACATAAAACTTCAATTTTTTATTATTTTAAACGTTTTTTTTCAGAAAATATTTGGCATTGCATGAAAAACTGGAGAGAGAACACGTTATAAAATATACATTCTATTCCGTAAGCCATTCATAATATAATTCAGTGTTCCCAATACAATTTAATTGGTCAAAAAACAATTACTTCTATTTTAAGAGAAGCTTCTGGTAGCTTAAAATTTTTTCATGGCATAAATGCTTGTATGGATTGTAAGATTTTCAAAGAAATCAAGCATCTGGTGAGACTTTTTATCTCCTGAGTGACAGCTAGAATGGTAAGACTTTTAAGCAGCAGAATCCCAGCTCTTGTGGCAGTTAATATGTTGTCGATGTTGTTGTGCATGACCCAACATTCAGGTAACTCTTCTTATTAGTGAAAGCTTTGCTCCACTTCTTTGATCCTTAGCTTCAAAAGGAAGTTGAGGGTTAGTGAGAAAGAGCGAATATAATAAAGCATAAATACTTTCAGAACAAAAAAAAGCATGTTTTTAGACAGCAGAATAGAATTCTGTGCTTCAATATGCCCCAAGATCTTGTATTCATGATGTGAATATTTTAGGGATATATACTTATTACTAAAGACAGCATTCATCTATCTGCAATCTAACACGAACAATTGATTCAGATACATAATTAGGAGCAAGAAAAAGGCTTATTTGTAGAAGAGCTGACCAGTTTTGGACAGAGGTCTCCATAAGAAAACAAATGCTGTTTTCAATAAGTATCCACCTAAGCAGCAGAATTTTGTTTTATATATAACCAAAGAAAAATCTGCTGATAAAAGCTGAAAATGATGATAGATGTCTTTATATTTTCATGTCAGTATCTTAACTATATTTTCTAAATTTATGTATAATTTATTGCAAGAGGTAAAATTAAGTGTTAGGAGATGTCTAAAACAAGAAACAGAGTAATCAACTATATTAACAATGTTACTAAATTTTTATTTTTAACACATTAATTCTCTTTGGTTCCTACTTGAAACTAATAGCAATTAAAATAAGACCTTACATTTGCATAATAATGCTTCACAATTTACAGGACATTACATACACATTATCCTATTTTATCATCCAAACAATAATGTGAGGAAAGTATTATCTTCATTTTAGAGTAGCTGTAAATTTATGGTCAGTTAGTTTGTGAATAATCCGTGGTTTCCCTCTCATTTAAATGACCAAGATAGTCTTAATAATAGTTATTTTTTTTCAGTGTGCTTCCAATATAGTTTATTGTTATTTTAATCAAATAGACAGTGTGGGGAAACTCTTGTTATAAAATAGGCAGAAATTTACAAATATGAGAATAGATAACTAAAATGAAATTGTATTTTAAATAAATTTTGTTGGAACATTAGATCTATAGCACAGGACTATTCCTTATTGACATAGATATAATATTTTGTTATCTAAGGAATTGTACTAATAAATTCGGGAAATTTGGGCTGCTCTCTTTCCTCTTTGGGGATGAAACTCTTTCACATGAACTGGTAATAAGAACAGGGCAAAGCAAATCTTAGGAGTGACCATGTGTAATCTTTATCCAGAAATAGAGAATTGAGAATGAAAAAGCATTATTTATGCCTACCAGCACCAGAATATTGAGCAAATTCATACAAAAGACATAAGCATCTAAATTTTTTCCTTATGTACCTTTAAATTTCATTTAAAATAGATAGGAGGAAAAATCATTAGGTAAACATATTCAGTATCACTCACAAAAATAACTTTCTTATATTTGAAAATGTGTTTTTGTTATGTGTATGTGTATGTGAATAGTTTTGAATAAAATTCTTATTTTGGTGACACTAGACACTAGACACCCTCTCCTTAAGAGACTGTTCTGTGATATTTCACTGTGGTTTTAAAGGAGGGATAAATAGTGATGAAAGGAGACTTGATTTGCAGTGGTAAACACACAATACAATACGTACATGATGTATTGTGGGATTCTGTACCTAAAACCTATATAATTTTATTAACCAATGTAACCCAAAAAATTTCAATTAAAAAAATAAAATAATAAATTACAGCAGGTAGAAGGAAGGAACAAAATAAGGTTAATGAAAAATAAATCTATAATAATAAAAGCATAATATGCAAATCGACTGAATGGCTCAACAGTGGAATGACCCTCCGGATGACCTTCCGGACGAAGTCGCGGCTGTGAGGCAGAGGCAGCTGCTGGGGCTGCGAAGGCTTACTCTTGCATGAATTTCATGCATTGGGCCTTTAGTAAATAATAAAAAAAAGAATGTGTTATGTTCCAACAAGCTGTAGGTAATCTTGTAATATGTTCCTTCATGAAAGCTAAGTCATAGATACTAAAATAGTTCCTGAAAGTTCTGATTGCCCTTTTTAACTCAAATGTATAGTTTAGCTGTTGTGATAGTTATTTTAAACCTAGTTTTTAGTGTTAGAAGCAGAGAATCATGTGGCGATGAAAGTAAAAGGAATAAAGACCCATTAAGAACATGTAGTGGAGCCAAAACCGGTTTGGCTCAGTGGATAGAGCGTCGGCCTGCAGACTGAAGGGTCCCAGGTTCGATTCCGGTCAAGGGCATGTGCCTGGGTTGCGGGCACATCCCCAGTGGGAGATGTGCAGGAGGCAGCTGATCGATGTTTCTCTCTCATCGATGTTTCTAACTCTCTATCTCTCTCCCTTCCTCTCTGTAAAAAAATCAATAAAATAAAAAAATATATAAAAATAGCGATTCTCAACCTGTGGGTCGAGACTCCTTTAAAAAAAAAAAAAAAAAAAGAACATGTAGTGGACTTGATATCATTTTAGAAGTAAAATCATCTGATTAAGAGTAAATTCACACTAAGGTATACACTGTTGATAATATCTCAAGAAAATAAAATGATGTATTTCCATTCCTACAGGAAGATTCCTTTTAACATATTTAAATTATTAATTAATTGAATTTTCCCCAAATAATTACAAGATGATCGTTTTAATTTTTAAGGCAATGTAAGAGAAAAATATATTTGTGATTATGAGTTACAACCAAAAAACTATGCTTCTTCCTATGAGTGAAATTTCGAGGTAACTTTTCCTTGACTCTTCCAAAGTTTTGTTTTCCCTTCCCTGGCTTTTGACAGCACACAGTATCTTAAGACCATTAAGCTTTTTCCACAGTTCTTAGCATAGGAGTAACTCCAATTTTGCCATTGGTAAGATAAGGTATTAAAAGTTCTAAGTGTAATTGCTTGTAAATTATTCAGCTTGTGTGCTAGGTCTAGATCTTAGTCAAATATCCAATTGTCACTCAACATTCAAAGATTCATATAACTCCAGTGAACAGGAGTTCTACTTCTATTAATAAAGAAAATATGACTAATCTATTTTACATATAGGGATCATATTAAATACATTTATCTTTTTTGCTTGAAATGTGTCCAGAGGGCATGTAAATGTCCTTTATTCAATATAGGAAACATTTATTTCTGGGATGACTGAGTGATTTGGAATATTAACTACAAAACAAAGCGAAGACCATGCCTTTCACAATAAATGCCCTCAGGAAACTCAATGATTCAAAAATAATTGGCTTTATTTGGTGTAAAAGAGGTCAGGAATTGTATGGTTGAGTAATATTCTACTGGTGTGTATGTGTATGTATGTGTGTGCATACATATGCCCATTTTTATCCACTCATTTATGAATGGATGTTTAGATTGTTTCCATATCTTCATTATTTTTATTTCAATTACAGCTGACATTCAATATTATTTTACATTTGTTTCACATGTACAGCATACTGGTTAGACATTTATATAATTTAAAAAGTGATTCCCTCACCCCCGATTAAGTCTAGTAAACACCTGGCACTATACATAGTTATTTTAATATTATTAACTATATTCCCTATGCTATACTTCACATCCCCATGACTATTCTGTAACTACAAATTACACTTCTAAATCCTTTTACTTTGTCACTCAGGCCCCCACTCCCGCTCCCATCTGTCAACCATCAGTTTACTCTGTGTATTTATGAGTCTGTTTCTGTTTTGTTTGTTCATTTATTTTGTTCTTTACATTCCACATATCAGTAAAATTATATGGTATTTGTTTTTCTCTGTCTGAATTATTTCACTTAACATAATATCTCTTGGTTCATCACATATCTTTATTATCCTGTATAATAAAAGCCTACTATGCAAATAGACCAGACTGCAGAATGACCAGTCGCTATGGCATTCACTGACCACTAGGGGGCAGATACTCAATGCAGGAGATGCCCCCAGCCTGCAGGCCAGCCAAGGTGGGTGCCAGCAGGGGCCCCCTAATCACCCTGCTGGTTGCCCCACAGATCAGCCCTGATCACCAGCCAGGCCTAGGGACCCTACCCATGCACGAATTTCATGCACTGAGCCTCTAGTTACAAATAATGTTACAATGATTCAGGGCTACATATATCTTTTTGAATTTGTGTTTTTATATTTTTTGGATAAATATCCAGAAGAGGAATTGCTGGATCATATGGTACTTCTAGTCTTAATTTTGTAAGGAACCTTCGTACTATTTTTCATAGTGGCTATACCAATTTACAATGCCACCAACAGTGTACAAGGGTTTCCTTTTCTCAACATCCTTTTCAATATTACTTATTCCTTGTCTCTTTGATAATAGCTGTAGTAACATGTGTGAGATGATATCTCATTGTGATTTTGACTTACATATGCTTTTTTAAAATATATTTTATTGATTTTTTACAGAGAGGAAGGGAGAGGGATAGAGAGTTAGAAACATTGATGAGAGAGAAACAAGGATCAGCTGCCTCCTGCACACCCCCTACTGGGGATTTGCCTGCAACCAAGGTACATGCCCTTGACCAGAATCGAACCTGGGACTTTTCAGTCCGCAGGCCGATGCTCTATCCACTGAGCAAAACCGGTTAGGGCAACTGACTTACATATTCTTAATAATTAGTGATGTTGTTCATTTTTTTATGTGTCTGTTGATAATCTGTATATCTTCCTAGGAAAAATATCTATTCAGATCCTCTGCCCATTTTTAATAGGTCTGTTGTTCTTTGGTTGCTGAGTTGTATGAGTTCTTTATGTAATTTGTATATTAACCCCTTATCAGAATTATTTGCAGATATCTTCTTCCATTCATTTAGTTGCCTGTTTGTTTTGTTGCTTTTCTCTGCTGTGAAGAAGCTTTTTAGTTTGATGAAGTCCCATTCATTTATTTTTTCTTTTGTTTCCTTTGACTTTGGAGTCAAATTCACAAAACACCACTGATACCAATGTCTAAAAGCCAAGTACCTATGTTTTCTTCTGTGTATTTTATTGTTTCAGGTCATACATTTAAGTCTTTAATTCAATTTGAGTTAATTTTAGTGTATGTTGTAAGATAGTGGTCTATTTTTTATTCTTTTCTATATGGCTATCATGTTTCCCCTACACCATTTATTGAAGAGATTTTCCTTTCCATATTATATTCTTGACTCCTTTGTTATATGTTAGTTGCTGTAAATGTGTGGATTTATTCTGGCCTTCCAATTCTGTTTCATTGGTCTGGGCATATGTTGTTGTTGTTTTTTTCCTGCCAATATTATACTGTTTTGGTTGCTATAGCCTTGTAATGGAATTTGAACTAGGAAAGTAGAATTATATACCACAATCAAGTGGGATTCATCCTAGGATGCAAGAGTGTTTAGCATCCACAAATCATTCAATATAATACACCACATTAACAAAATGAAAGATAAAAAGCATATGGTAATCTCAATAGATGCAGAAAAAACATTTGACAAGATACAACATCCATTTATGATAAAATATTTCAATATAATTGATACAGAAAGAAAATATCTCAACATAATAAAGGCTATATATGACAAACCCTCAGCTAAAAACATAGGCAATGGTGAAAAACTGAAAGCTTTTCCTCTAAGGTCAGGATCAAGAAAAGAAGAAAAGAATGCCTACTCTTACCACTTTTATTCAACATAGTGCTGGAAGTTCTAGCCAGAGCAATTAGGCCAGAAAAAAAGGCATCCCAATTGGAAAGGAAAAAAATTAAACTGTCACTATGTGAATGACATATATATATAGAAAACCCTAAAGTTACCAAAAAGCCACATAATTTGAAACAATAAATGAATACAGTAAATTCACAGGATATAAAGCAATGTACAAAATGCTGTTGCATTTCTTATACTAACAATGAAATATTAAAAAGATAAATAAATAAAATACTTGGAAATAAACTTAACAAAAGAGGTGAATAATCTGTACACTGAAAACTATAAGACATTTTTGAAACAAACTGAAGATGACACAAAGAAATGTAAAGGTATTTCATGACCATGAATTAGAATAATTAGCATTACCCTGTTGTCGTGGCTCAGTGGTTGAGCGTTGACCTATGAACCAGAGGTCATGGTTTGAGTCAGGGCACATGCAGGCTCCATCCCCAGTGTGGGGTGTACAGGAGGCAGCTGATCAATGATTCTCTCTCACCATTGATGTTTCTCTCTCTCTATCTCCCTCTCCCTTCCACTCTGAAATCAATAAAAATATATATTTTTTAAAAAAGAATTAACATTATTAAAATGTACACATTACCTTAGGCAATCTATAAATTCAATTCAATCCCTATCAAAATCCCAGTGCCATTTTTCACAGAAACAGAACAAAATAAATCCTAAAATTCTTATGAAACCATAAAAGACTCTGACTAGCCATAGCAATTCTAAAATATAAATTTATTATTTTTTTTACATTTTGTAATTGAATAGTATTTGCTACATGTTTTTTTTGGGAAAATTTATCTGGTTGGCCCACAGCCCCTCCCCCCAGCCAGCTCCTCTCCTCCCTCCAGCTGTCCCAGCTCTGATCTGCTGATTGGGGCCTGGCCAGCCGGACCCCACCCATGCACGAATTCATGCACTGGGCCTCTAGTGTCTACTGATACATAACTGGTTGGCTTGCTAAGGAGAGATAGATTTCGGGCAGTTTCACTTTCTATTTGACACTTTCTATTCTATTTCTAAATGATCCTTTCTATTCTGAACTTATTTTAATGAGTGGGTATCACTTTAACATTAAAAATGATTAGGTAATGATACAGTATAAAGCTCTTACCTCTATAAACACTAAAGTAACACATATAATCATCACACACTACCCAAAATACACATATCAGGCATCCCGTGTGCAAGTGGGATTCACATCCAAGCTGCAGAGCGCTCACATTCAGAAAGTAGAGTCTGGTATCTGGTGTCTACTTTGAACCCATTTAGATTTGTGACAGAATCTCTCCTGGCAAACAAGCTCTGATGCTATCAGTATGACAAACAACTCCTCAGGGCTTTTCTTCTCGTTACTTGGTGTGGCAATTTCCAAAACCACAGCATAGTATACGTTTCTGAAATTGCTGTTAGCTTCCAGAGGGTGGGAACTTAGGTGTCAATTTCTTTCCTTGTCTCCCGGTTCTGTGCATTAATGCAGTATCCAGCTCCCCTGGAGGGCCATTACAGACCAGCCGTCTCTTTCTTAGGCACTTAAGTTGATTGACCACATGTCATCAGGCTCTCAAACCATACCATGTTTCACCATTAATATCAATAGAATTTAGTGCCCACGAGGAGGTCACAAGTGATAGAATGTTTACTATCCCAGAAAAATGGCCAACCCCCACCCTATCATGATTTTAGCAAGCCAAACCTCATGATTTGATTTCTATACTAAAACAGGTCATTTCCTCCAACAAAGGAAAGTCAGAAGGCTATTAAAGGCTTACACATCTAAAGTAGGTAAAAGAATGTTTTGTTTTTCTTCGCTGTCATTTTTGGGAAGATTTAGACTCTTAAGAAGTTTCCATAGCAATGAAAACAGCAAATACTAAAAAGATACCAATGCAACACAATTGAGATGAGGAGCGGGCACTGAAAATATAGTTCATGGTTTCAATATGTGTGCTCTAATTTGTTTATCAAAGAGCTTAAAGTTGAATGCACCATTACATGGTCAAGAAATAGTGTCTACATATATATTTACCTCCCCAAACAGAACATTTTAGAGCAAAGGGAGAGCCTGTAAGTAATTATTACAGAACGACAGGCATGAACTGGGATACTCTGAGGCCAAACAGAATATGCAGTCACCCTGTCCAAAGAACAGCAATTGCCTGATAGACTGATCTTGGCTTTAGTGTTAAGTAAACCTGTGTTTGAATTCCAGTTCCCCAGTACTAAGGTAAAATGTTTATTTGAGCCCATAGCCCTCTTTTATCAAATTGACTTAGTATAGACACCTTGAAAGTGTGCCTATCACACATAAAGCACATAGTTCACGGCAGACATTTGAAATACTAAGTCTTGTTCCTTTATTAATAGCCCTGAGCAAAGAACAGAGCTCTTGCTGTTTGCTGACCTCTCTGCACTTAAAGTTCTTAACTTCAGCAAGTTAGACTATCACCAGACTTTTCAACTGCATTACCTTTTGCCAAAAGAAAATGGAATAAAATATTTAAAACACTAAAAGGAATGAAATGTGAGCCAAGAATTTTAACTTGATGGAAACTGATTTTTAAGTACAAAAGCTATAGGTAAAATGTTATCCTATCTAATAAAAGCTGATATGCAAATCGACCGAACTGTGGAACCATCGGTGGAAGCACTAGTCGCTGTGATGCACACTGACTATGAAGCGGCAGGCACTCAACACTGGAGCTGTCCCCTGGTGGTCAGTGCGCTCCCACAGGGGAGAGCATTGCTCAGCCAGAAGCCGGGCTCACAGCTGGCGAGCGCAGCAGCGGTGGTGGGAGCCTCTCCCACCTCTGCAGCAGCATTAAGGAGCAGTGAGCCAAGAGGTAAGGAGCAGCAAGCAGGCGGGTGGTAAGGAGTGAGGGGTTCTGGACAGTGAGAGGGCACAGGCCAGGCTGAGGGACCTTACCCTCTCCAAGTGCACAAATTTTGTGCACCTCTAGTCAATATATAAGAACTCAGAGAGTATTTTTCCATGAGGACCTCCTGAGAAACCTACTACAGGGAAAGCTTTGGGCAGCCAAGTAACTAGACAGACATTGGCACAGACTTGTGGTGAACATTAAAGATGCATGTGGGGCAAAAGTAGATTGACAGTGGCTTATATGGAAAATAATACAATAATAAATAAATAATAATAATACAAGTATAAACTCACATACTTGTAACTGTAAACCTACTTTTGCCCCACCCTGTATAATTATTTGTAGAACTACATTTAAAGGAGATTATAAAGGAGAAAGCATACTGTGTAGTGGCTAATATACACCCAGGAGGGATTGTGTGGGTAGTGGCACTATCAATACAGCTATTCTGAGACTACTGCGATTGCCAAATTGGATAAATAAGTAGTTATAGTAGATTCTAAATTGGCATCACTATGCCCTTGAGACTGATGAAAAAAGATATATTATACAGAAGAAGTTAAGTAAAAAATGATCTAAGAAAAATTTGAATTGGAAGAATCAGTATGAGATTATGTGTTTCTTTAAAATCCTATATTACATTTATCATATATCTGTATCTTCTAGCTTTATCCACCAAAGAGACCTAGCAGCAATTACCAATCAGGTAGCATGGAGCATTCTGAGTACTAAGAGTGTGGTATTGAAATATTATTACACAATAAACAAAACCAGGCCTTTTGGGAAAAAACATTTCCTTCTAAAGCTAGGTCAAGAAATTCATATGGTGATCCTAGAACATGTTATATCAGTTGCGAGGAAATTATCTAACTCAGGTCAAGTCAAAAGAATTTAGGAGGCAATCTGAACAAGCTCCTTCTCAAAGATGGGAAAATTGCAGCTTCCTTTTTAGAGGAAATGCCATCAATTGAAACATACCAAATATGGTTGAATCTATGAACACATAAAATTAATTTAAGTGGAGGGGGATAGGGAAATAAAGGATTATCTTGAAACTGGTAAATAAAGAAGGATAACCACACATTTATTTTTCCCATTTTTTATGAACTTTATTACTGGACTAGAGGTCCGGTGCACAAAAATTTGTGCACTCGGGGGGGTCCCTCAGCCTGGCCTATGTGCTCTTGCAGTCTGGGACCCCTCGGAGGATGTCCACCTGCTGGCTTAGACCCGCTCCCTGGAGGATCAGACACAAGCTGACAGTCAGACATCCTTCTGCAGCCCAGGAGCCCTCGGGGGATGTCTACTTGCCAGCAGGGAGCAGACCTAAGCTGCAGTCAGACATCCTTAGCACTGCTAAGGAAGCAGGAGAGGCTCCCACCACCACCGCTGTACTGGCAGCTGGCAGCCTGGCTTGTGGCTGAGCAGAGCTCCCCCTGTGGGAGCTCACTGACCACCAGGGGACAGCTCCTGCATTGAGCGTCTGCCCCCTGGTGGTCAGTGTGTGTCATAGTGACCAGTGATTCCCATTAGTTCTGCTGTTAGGATCAATTTGCATATTACCCTTTTATTATATAGGATAGAGGCCTGATGCACGGGTGGGGGCCAGCTGGTTTGCCCTGAAGGGTGTCCCAGATCAGGGTGGGGGTCCCGCTGGGGTGCCTGGACAGCCTGGGCGAGGGGCTGATGGCTGTTTGAAGTCTGGTCAAGCCCCCCCCCCCAGTGGGGACCCTCACTCCATGGAGGTTTGGTCAGCCTGGGTGAGGGGCTGATGGCTGTTTGCAAGCTGGCCACACCCCCTTTAGGATGGGGGGTCCTCACTGGGGTGCCTGGCCAGTCTGGGTGAGGGGCTGAGGGCTGTTTTCAGGCTGGCCAAGCCCTGGGTGACAGAAGCTCCCAGCTTCTCCTTTTTTTTATTCTTTTTTTTTTTTTAATTCTGGGATTTATTTACCTTCCATAATTGAAACTTTGTAGCCTTGAGAGGAAGTCAGAGCCAGCCAGGGCGGGTGGGAGGGAAGCCTCCTGCTCACTCCAGCTCCATGGCCCCGGCCGGCTGAAAGCAGGTTTCTGAGGTTTATTTAGCTTCTATAACTGAAACTTTGTTGCCTTTTGCGGAGGCTACAGCTGGTTGTGGGAAGCTAGGCTTCCTCCATCACCGGGGCAACCAAGCCTCCTGTTTCAGCTCTGTGGCTGCAGCTGCCATCTTGTTTGGGTTAATTTGCATATAGTCGCTCTGATTGGCTGGTGGGGTGGTTTAAGGCTTAGCAAAGCTATGGTCAATTTGCATGTTTGTCTTTTATTAGTGTAGACTAGTGGCGAAATTCATGCACGGGGGAGGGTGTGTTCCTCAGCCTGGCCTGCACCCTCTCCAATTTGGGACCCCTCGAAAAATGTCCTGCCAGTTTACAGGGATTGGATTAGGCCTAAACCAGTAGTCGGACATCCCTCTCATAATCCGGGACTGCTCTGCCCACACTGCAGCCACCACTACTGCCTCAGCCACTGCCTGCCCAAGATCCATGGCTGTGGGGAGAGGGCCCGTGCCCACGCCCTGCAGAGAATCAGCTGGGAAGGAGTGCTGTATGCTGGCAGTGGGGCCAAGGACCGGTCCCTGGATCATGCCAAGTGGGCCCAGCTGCAGAGGAGCCTGGATAAGAAGCTGGGCGAGCTAAGCAGCCAGAGGAGGAGCCAAAGGAGGGAGAAGGAGATGTGAGCGGCCCTCACACCCTCCCGCCTTGTCTTTGCAAATGCGGGTGGGAGCAAGCGGCTGTCCATGGTGCTTTCTGTGCCTTATAGCTGCTCCGGTGATGTGACCAGGGCTGCATGAGCAAGCCAGGGCCTCTGGGAGGGGGTGGGTCCTCGGGCCCAGTGTGCCATGCCTTGTGCTGGGGTGGGGGCGGGCTGCAGTGGCTGTTCTCTGGACCTTCTGGGGAGAGCCGCCCCAGGTCTCAGTTTTGCTGGCACCAGGGCCCCCTGGGGCTCTCCGAGGTCCCTTGCCAGCTGCCTTAAGAGAACCTTTAAGAGAGGTTCCGGGAGCCCGGGTTGCGGCCTGGCCTGCGCCCCGCCCTCCTGCCCTCGGATCGCCATGGCGATCGAGGGATGCAGGCCCTCGCGCCCTTTAATTGCCATGGCGGGGGCGGGGTTGCTACCTGGCCTGCGCCCGCCTTCCCGCCCTCCAATTGCCATGGCGATCAGGGCCGCAGGCCAGCCAGCAACCCAGCTTTCCCATGGCAATCACCCGCTGGGGGGTGGGGAAAGGCAGCCATTGCCCACCCCCCAACTCTTGCCTGCCACCTGGGTTGCCAATCACCATTCTTCAGTCCTTCCCCTTTCGCCTCTCATCATTGTGAGTATGCAAATTAACCGCCATCTTTGTTGGTGGTTACCGCCATCTTGGATGTCAGTTAATTTGCATATCTCGCTGATTAGCCAATGGGAAGGGTAGCGGTCATACACCAATTACCATGTTTCTGTTTTATTAGATTAGATAACCAAATAGTAGATAAAGCAAACATGGAATTAGAAAATCCCCATTTTCAGTCTCTATTTGCTTACGCACTTTAACAGTTAACCTGCAAAGGAAAAAAAAAGGATGAGGGGATAAAAGAAATAACAATGCTTTTAAAATGAAAAAAAATCTAAATTATAGTGTCCAGAATGTAGTCTTGGGATAAAACTGTAAAGAGCGCTAAGAAGAGATTAATACCCACGTCACGTAGTGGCTATATTGGGTGCATGCAGATTGTTGTGATTGGGATAGGGGTATATGGAAGAGTTTCTGGGGTGATATTGACAAAGTTCTATATTTTTTCCAGTGTGTAGCCACAGATTTTACTAATCTATGCAATAACATACATTTTTGGTGATGTTTTCAGTTTCTGTATTTTATCTTCTAATACAAAGGGGAAAAAAATGCCTAGAGTTTCATTCCACCCCCAAAGATTCTGATTTCATTGATGTGGCAGAGATAGAGCACTATCCACCATGGATAATTTTAATTGATAAGTAAATTTTTTTTCTCTGCTCCTAAAATATATTTAAAAAATGAAACAGTTCAACTTGTGAAACTTAAAGTCTAAACCAAACCAAAAAGGGTATTTTATACGTTATTAGGTTATTGAAATGTATATTAACAGTGTCTTATGGAAGAGACTGATATAATCATACTTTTTTTAAGGAGCAACCATTCTGGTGTCACTAATTCTTTTGCATCAAAATTTTTATTTCAATTGCCATAAAACTAGGATCCAAAATAGTCCTAGTATTAAATGACTTGTTATTTTTTTTGCCATTTTTTCTAAAACTATCATTAGCAGTAATAAAGATAAGAAATCTTCTACATGCAATTTATTTTAGGAAGGCACAACCCAAAGCTAAAAGTAAGCCTCATGTGTCTAACCACAGAAGTGCTGATACTGTAGCAGAATCCAAACACGTACGTGAAAGGCTATATTAACGCTGTTTTTCATTCTTAAATTACACTGAATGGCTGCTACCAGAAGGGAAATTAAAATAAAAACAAAACAAAACAAACAAACAAAGAAAAAACAACACAAAACACCAGAAGAAAAAAAAAACAGTTATAAATAAGAAATTGTTACAAATTCCTTGACATTTAACCACATGCCTCAGTAAGCTTTAGTCTTGAATATTCTTTAAATAAAATTTGATCTTTACAATTAGAATAGTATGACCAAAGCTCTCTTTTATAAACAATTAAATGTGTTAACTAAAACACACTTTTTATTCTTGATCACCTGTGAGCGCATCATGGGTGAAGTCTATAGAAAGAAAGTACTTAATAGACCTTTACCTTTCAATCCCAACAGCCTCTAGAATGTATCAATAGGTCTGTCTGTGGTTGGCTGAAGGGCCTTGTAAAAAGATGTGCCTTGAATTGCATCAGTTCTGTAGTTCACATCAGAATGCCTGAAAGAATTTGATCAAAACATGGGCTTTATCTGGCATGACCAAAGGATTGTTTTGGAGGAGGGAATTTTTCCAGCTGCCAAAGGTTCTCTTTTACAACTATTTATTTTCACATTATCTGATAAAAATCTTAGATATTGCATATAATAATCCCCTAGTAAATAGAATATATCAAGTATAATTTAACTTTTACTGATGACTCATAGTAAATTGAAATAGCAACTATTGCACTCTGCTCTAGGTATGTGATTACTTTAGAATATACAGGTTTATGACTATGTTCTTATAAAGTTTTGCCTGCCTTTAGTAAATTAGTCCTTTTTTAATCAGAACCTTTGGACATAAATTGGAATGTATTTTAATTTAATTATTTATCAAATATGTCATTACAGTTTTGTTATATTCAAAGTAAATTCATAATAAAATTTGCAAATAAATGTTTTACAAAACTGTTATGAATTTTTACCTTTGAAACTCAGAAGCAAAATCATATGACTATATATGGTATAGTAAAATGTGGATTGCTGGAAGCCAGTAACCCTTGTGACTAAAAGAGAAAATGCACCCCTAGTGGCCCTCAGAAGCAGCCAAGAGCACCTTAACAAGAGAAAAGATAAGATGCAGATATTAGACCAAAAGTGCTGTCTGCTCTTTGAGAGAAAAAATGTGAGGTCCAAGTAAGAAAGGATCACCCCCTTAAAGGAGTGTTACTAATAAAGGTTAACAGAGGTGTAAAATGTTTTCATAGAAGTTAATTTCTAGAACTTCACACATCATTTTTGTTTTAAATCATAATTTGAAATGTTTTAAGAGCTCCCAAATATATATCATCATTATAACTTTTCCTCTGTTCAACTGAAGTAAATTCAAAATCAAATTATGATACTTACCTTTTTAGACATTTTATTTGTGGGTACATGATTTTATCCACATTACCATAGCGATCTTTATTAATAGTGTCATTCACATTGCCTCCCCTAAACATAACTCCATAAGTTGAGAGTCTGATTTCATATCCTGTTTAGTTGTTCTATATCATCACATCATGTGAAACTGGGACCCACTGTTAACAGTTTTAATCATATGCCCACTAACACATCATTTCTTAAACTTCTGTCACATACCCATTTTTCCGGTTACTATGAACTTTCCCAGAGTTTGGGCAGGGAAAATAAGACAAAAGTGAAAATACAATTAGTCAATTTAACTAATTAATAACTCTGATAGGAAATTGAAACTTCAGGATAAAAATCAGGCTTTTGGCTTATTTCTTTTTTGTTCACATAAACCTAGTTTTCAGGAGAAATATGTTTGTTTGTTGGAAACTTCCCAAAATGTAAGTAAGAATTTCTACTTTTATTAAATAAAAATAAATAGTCATCCACCAAAATGTCTCCTCATAATTAATATTCTAGAGGAGATCTTCACAGTATCTAACCCTTGGTTACAATGAAGAACATACAATACAAAAACAACAAACATTCATTTCTTTAATTTGCAGAAATATTTCATATTGCCATCCTCCCCTTACTTATCCACAATTATCAAAATAATTTCAGAAACATCTAAGGAAATCATCTAGGTCCCAACATTTCTATAGTATGTTTAAAATAAAAGGAAATTGTATAATTTTTACATATATAAATTTGTGTTTTGTGCCTAAAGTCACTGCAACTTATAAAAATATCTACTTATTATATTTTACAAATTATAGTAAGATTCTTAATTACATTATTTACTAGTAGAACTACTTATGATTTAATATCTATATAATAAAAGCCTAAGTGACCGTTATGGTGGAACAAGCAGAACAACCAGTCACTAAGATGTGCACTGACTACCAGGGGGTGACACTCAATGCAGGAGCTGCACCCTGGTGGTCAGTGTGCTCTCACAGGGGGAGTGCTGCTCAGCCAGAAGCCTGGTTCACAGCTGGTGAGTGCAGCGGTGGTGGCAGGAGCCTCTCCCGCCTCTGTGGCAATGCTAAGGAGCAGAGAGCTGAGCAGTAAGGAGCAATGAGCAGGTGGTCGGTAAGGAGTGAGGGGTCCCAGACTGCAAGAGGGCACAGGCCTGGCTGAGGGCCATCCCCCCAGTGCATGAATTTCATGCACTGAGCCTCTAGTAGTATATAAAAATTAAAAAAGCATACAATGACATTAAGACATTTCCAAAAATTCAAAGCATAGATCTTCAAGAGGATAATTAGAAACCGTAAAAATAAATTAAAAATCTAATACTATCTGAAGAAAAATATACATCTTCATTGCAGCATATTCATTTTTAAAACCTAACTTTAAGGACGTTCTGTAGTCATATGAGTCCCATTAAATATATGGCAGGTGTTCAGAGATTTGACTATTTAAGATATAAAGTGCAAGAAGTGCCTGAGCTAATAAGCCATGGGACTTGACTCTCTCCCTGGCCATCTGAGAGTTTCCCCCATGGCCAACTTTGCCTTCTGGAGCAAGATTCACCCTGAACCAAACCTTTCAATTACACAAGCTTTGAATAAAATCATTCTTTCTAAGAGTCCTAACCAGATTGAGCTGTAGTTCTTTAAATACTCTTGAAATCCACTGATGAGTGTCACTACCCCTCCTATCTCCTATGATTCCATCTAACCATTTCTCTCATTCTTCCCACCCAGTTTCTATTCACACCCCTATAGGCCCTTATGAAATCCTTGCCATATGCATTTTATTTCATTAGTTTCTTATTTTTGTCTCCTATGTTTCTCTTTAAACAAATGAGAGAATGCATTTTTTTTTGTTTGTTTGTTACCAGGTGTACTGGCTCATAATGCGGATTGTGTAATCAAAGAAAACACGATAATTTCAAGAGAAACATCAAAAGTGCTTTATTCGAAGTAATGTCAATTGCTAGCTATACATTTCCCCTGTCTTTCAGGTAATTTGTGGATATCGTCCCAATAGAACTTTTCTTGTTTTGAGGCAAACCATTCAGAGACCAAATTTTCTACTTCATACGTTTTGAAGTGCTGCTCAGAAAGTGCATGTGCCATCAATTGGAACAAGTGGTCATCTGAAGGAGCAAGGTCTGGTGAATATGGTGGGTGGCGGGTAGGTTAATACTTCCCAGGCAAGATCTTTTAATGTGTCTTTAACTGGTTTTGAAGTGTGTGATGGTGCGTTATCATGAAGCAAAATTACTTTGCCGTGTCTTCTGGCACATTCTGGTCGTTTCACGATCAGTGTGGTTCAAATTGATTATTTGTTGTCAGTAGTGGTCAGTATTAATGGTTTCACTGGTTTTAGAAGCTCATCATACACCGCACCTTCCTGATCCCACCAAATGCAGAGCATTGTCTTCTTTCCGAAGCCATTTGGCCTTGCAGTGGATGTTGATGGTTGACCTGGATCAACCCATGATTTTGTGCATTTGGGATTCTCAAAATAAATCCACTTTTCATTGCCAGTCACAATTCGATGCAAAAAAGACTTTCTTTCGTGCCGTTGAAGTAATATTTTACTGATGACTTTTTGGTTTTCCATTTGTCTTTCGTTCAGTTGATGTGGCACCCATTTTCCTTCCTTTAAAATCTTCCCCATTGCTTGTAAACGATCGGAAATTGTTTGCTGAGCAACGTTTAATCTTTCTGCAAGTTGTTTTTGAGTTTGACAAGCATCTTCATCCGATAATGCTTGTAATTGTTGGTCTGCAAACTTTTTCGGTTGACCTGGACGTTCTTTGTCTTTCACATCGAAATCATCACCTTTAAAGCGTTTAAACCAGTGTTCACGGTATCTTGAGATGGAGCATGTTCACCATAAGCCTCCCGAAGTATACGATAACTTTCAGCAGCATTTTTCTTCAAAATAAAGTAACAAATTAAAACTTCTGCAAATGCTCTTTTTTTGGCACGAAATTTGACATTTTTAAGCATATAAATATGATGTTAATACCTTTAGAAAATTTGACATATGAAGTTTTGAAGCTTGCTGTCAATACAACAAAATAGCATACATATCAAATTGCTTTCAATAGAGTTACACATATATTAACATATGTGTAACTCTATTGAAAAAAACCCCACATTATTAACCAGTACACCCAGTATTTCCCCTTTTTTCTTGCATCAAACTCTTTTACCCTTAGCTTTCTTTGTGTAATAATAGAACCTGAAGTCACTCCTTATCAATTCATAGCCATTCCAGCAGATATGAGGTGGTAAGTTATTGAGGTTTTGAGTTATAGTTCCCTTACAACTAGATGGTGAGCATTTTTTTTATATATCTGCTGACCCTCTGTATGTTTACTAAAGTGTCTATTCAGGTTTTTTGCTCATTTATAAATAGGATTGTTTTTGTTGTTGATGAATTGTATGAATTCGTTCTATATTTTGAATATTAGCCCCTTACCAGAGGTATTGTTTGCAAATATCTTCTCCCAGTTGATTGGTTGCCTTTTTGTTTTGTTGATTCATTTTGGGGGGGGGGGCAGTTTCTGTGCAAAGGGGCAGCATGAATGAAGTCACAAGACAACTGACAAACTGAGAACAATTTTTAAAACTTATATATTATAGATAAAGGGTTAATATCATAACATATAAAGTACCAATAAAAATTGTTGAGGGAAATGGAAAAAAATCTAATAAAAAAGACATGTAGAGATAATTCACAAAATAGAGGTAAAATGCCCTTTAACTTTATAAAAGCCAATGTATTTAATCACAGGCTTAATCTGAACTGAAACTATACTAAGAGTCTGATTCTTATTTCAAAAATAGGCAATAAAAGTCTGATAACAATCTATCATCTAGGCTTTTTGGGAGAAACATGCACTGTTATGTAATATTGGTGGAACTATAAACTGGTGCAACATTTTGGAGTACAATTTAATGAAATGTATCAAAGTTACATATCAACTTACCTTTTAATTCAGCAATCCCACACTTAGTAATTTACCCAAAATTCATACGTGCAAGTGCAATCATTGCAAGTGTATTTAACTATAACTGGACACAACTGCGGCAATGCCCATACATAGGAGAGTGGTTGAATGAAATATACATGATGAAGAACTATGTATCTGTAAAAAAAAGAGAAGACAATCACTATGAACTGATAAGGGGCGATTTCAGCTTCTCTCTCTCTCTCTCTCTCTCTCTCTCTCTCTCTCTCTCCATATCTAATACCATAAGGCACATTCTAGCCTTCCCTGGTCCTTATTTATAAGTCTTTTTTATAATAGTGACAAACCTAGCTGTCATTATATACTACTAGAGGCCCAGTGCACAAAAATTTTTGCACTCTGGAGTGTCCCTCACCTGGCCTGTGCCCTCTCACAGTCTGGGACCCCTCAGGGAATAACCACCTGCTGGCTTAGGCCCACTCCCCAGGGGATTGGGCCTAAGCTGGCAGTCAGACATCCCTCTGGCAGCCCGGGAACCCTTGGGGGATGTCCACTTGCCAGCGGGGAGTAGGCCTAGCTGCAGTCAGACATCCTTAGTGCTGCTGAGGAGGCGGGAGAGGCTCCCACCACTACCGCTGTACGGGCAGCCATCACCCTGGCATGTGGCTGAGCAGAGCTCCCCCTGTGGGAGCTCACTGACCACCAGGGGCAGCTCCTGCATTGAGTGTCTGCCCCCTTGTGGTCAGTGTGTGTCATAGTGACCAGTGATTTCCAGTCGCTCTGCTATTAGGGTCAATTTGCATATTACCCTTTTATTATATAGGATAGAGGCCTGGTGCACGGGTGGGGGCCGGCTGGTTTGTCCTGAAGGGTGTCGCAGATCAGGGTGGGGGTCCTGCTTGGGTGCCTGTCCAGCCTGGGTGAAGAGCTGAGGGCCGTTTTCAGGCTGGCCACACCCCTTTCAGGGAGGAAGGTCCTGCTGGGGTGCCTGGACATCCTTGGTGAGTGGCTGATGGCTGTTTGCAGGCTGGCCAAGGCTCCCAGTGGGGACCCTCATGCCATGAGGGTGTGGCCATCCTAGGTGAGGGGCTGATGGCTGTTTGCAGGCTGACCACAGCCCCTTCAGGGTGGGGTCCCCACTGGGGTGCCTGGCCAGCCTGGGTGAGGGGCTGATGGCTGTGTGCAGGCTGGCCAAGCTCCCCAGCAGGGACCCTCACCCATGAGTGTGTGGCCATCCCAGGTGAGGGGCTGATGGCTGTTTTCAGGCTTGCCACAGCCCCCAGCCACCCAAACTCCCAGTGGAGACTGGCTGGAAGCAGGTATCTGGGATTTATTTAGCTTCTATAAATGAAACTTTGTTACCTTTTGTGGAGGCCACAGCTGGCCAGGACAGGCGGGAAGCTTGGCTTCCTCCATCGCCGGGTCAACCAAGCCTCCTGCTTGCTCCAGCTCCCTGGCTGCTGGCCGCCATCTTGGTTGGGTTAATTTGCATATAGTCACCGCTCTGATTGGCTGGTGGGCATGGTTTGGGCGTAGCAAAAGTATGGTCAATTAGCATCTTTGTTGTTTATTAGTGTAGATGTTTTTCTTATTTGCTCAGACCTAGAATATTCATAAAAAACTTCAAAACTGCTAAGTTATATCTCTGCAATAAATAAACCTACCAACTAGAGTAAAATATTTATATAGTTCTTTTTTATGTTTAGCCTTAAAGAGTAGAGTCAAAATATTGTTTCCCAAGGTTATTTATATTGATTCTTCTCTGCCCCATCAATAAGTTAGTCATTTACAGTAAAGCCAAGTTCATTTGTTTCTGTTTTTATTCCATTTCAGCCTCCAAACTCCATCTCTATTGATTTCATGTATGTATGTATGTATGTATGTATGTATGTATGTATGTATGTGACTGCCTAAACCATGAATATAGTTGTAAGAATCATAAGTATATAAACAGGTTTACTCAGAGTAGTGTCACTATCCCTCCTATCTCCTATGATTCCATCTAACCATTTCTCTCATTCTTTCCACCCAGTTTCTAAGCACACCCCTGTAGACCCTTATTAACTCCTTGAAGTATGCATTTTATTCCATTAATTTCTTATTTTTGCCTCCTATGTTTCTCTTTAAACCAATGAGAGGATGCATTTATTTGTTATTTCCCCTTATTTCTTGCATTAAACTTTTTAGCCTTAGAAATTCAACACAGGTGTGAGGCCAAGAAAACCAGGAAAAGGATAAGGAGAAACATGAGGATGAGAATTATGTATGAGGCTTAGTGATGAACCAGTACATATAGGAAAATGGCCTTTCCACAGCATGGGATGGAGCAGTTCCCTCCATTCTTCAATGGACCCGAATAAGTAATAAAGGCAAAGGAGCTCTACTTAAGTTTCACAGCCATTTTATTATTTACTTTTCTTGTGATGTTTTTTAAGAGAAAAATATTATAGTTTTTTGTTGTTTTTTTTTACTGAGTCAAATCTGGCTATTATGTTATCACTACTGAGATTAACAGCATTAGGGAGTCCTATTTATTTCCACAGTTATAAAATTTCTTCTAGTATTTATAGGATCATATTATTGATGTATTATTTGTATAGGATTAATTCCCCAAAGCAGCATTGCTGACCCTGTGAGTTTAGTTTATTGTTTTAACACTGCAAATAATGCTAAATAATTTAAACCATGCAAAAAGCAATAGTAACAATTAAGTTCCCTGACACCCCAACCCACAGCACTGCAGTTCCCTTCCCTGGAGGAAAACACATTTATCAGTTCTGTGAGATGTAATAGCAGAGATAATTTTTTCCCTTTTATGGTATCACATTTAGATTGCTAGTCACCTTCTAATTTATTCCATTTGGTTTAAGGCAGAATTGCTTTTTTTTAAAAAAATAAATAGCCAATTATCTTAACATCATTTATCTATAGAACAGTCCATTATTTCCCTGAAGATTTTTAAATGCCAACATTTTCATATTCTAACTCCCTATATATAACGTCATTCTTGACCCTCTCTTCCATACCACTGACCTACTCCACTTTTCTGTTCTTATACCACTTTTCAAGTATTTCTAAAATTATGAGTGAAAAGATTGAAAAGAATGGAATTAAAGAAAACAGAAACTGAGCTGTAAGTAACAGTTGATTTTGTGGCACAGTAAGGCTGTGCACATTTGTTTTTCCTTTTAAACATCTTTGTGCCTAGAGGAACTTTCGAATCAATTTTGTAGGATCCAGTTATTATCCATTAGAAATTGGCAAAGTATTGGTTTTAATTCAAAAAATTATTAGAGAAAATATATTTTGTAATAAAAACAAAGTCTTCAAGAAATACACATAATATGCAATATACACATAAATACTTTTTAAAAGAGTTGTAAAGCACCACACCTAATCATGTCACCTTCCCATCTCCCTTTAAAATATGCCATTGGCTTTTTACTGCTGTTCCTATAAAGGAATAAACGTACACTATGCTCTGCATCATGCAGCTGAGATGTGCCTCTTATTCCTCACATGATTCCATGGTACCCCTTATTCTCTGAGCTCTGGTAACTGATGATTTTTGTGTGTGTTTTTCTTTCGGCTTACAATGTTTGTCTGTACCTCCTTCCCCATTGGAAACTAACTAAAAGGTCACTTCTTCATGGAAGTATTTACTTACACATACCCTCCTTGATTCACTAGTTCAGTGCATCTAATAATACCATATGCCTTTTCTTTTCTTTATATTTAAATCCTCACCTGAGGATATGTTTTTATTGAGAGAGAGAGAGAGAGAGAGAGAGAGAGAGAGAGAGAGAGAGGGATGTGAGTGATAAACATCCATTGGATGCCTTCCCTATGTTCCCTAACCAGGGATGGACCTTACAACCCAGATGTGTGCCCTGACCAGGAATGGAATCTGCCACTTTCAGGTGTATAGGACAACATGCAAACCAACTGAGCTACAATGGCCAGGGCCACACACCCTTTCTTTATAGAATTATTGAATCTATTTATATCTATTTTGTGAGTGTTTATTGAGGTCCCTCTCACATAAATGTTGATTCAATGAGGGAAGTAACCATTATCAGATCTTTATCTTTCAGCTCAGTGCCTGGAAAATCAACTCCAATTTAATGCATAATTGCTTAATGAAGAAGTAAATATATTGTGTCCCTATTATGCATAATCCATTCAGCTCTATAAGAAAAAATATAATTCTTTACTTAAAAAATCTTAGTCTTAGTTTAATCATTTGCATATTTGAAATTGCAAACTCCTCTATTACTCCAACACACTCTTAATTCTCCTTATCTTGCCTTTTTTTTTTTTTTTTTACCTTAGCACCTCTTGGCATCTAATATACTAGTACTTGAAGAGTTACTTCATCATTATATCTATTGAGAGCAGGAATTTTTGTTGACTAATGAGTCTCAACAACTTAAAACAGCTCCTAGTACATAGTAGGCATTCAGCAAATATTTGTTGGATAAAGAATGAATGAATTTCCAAAATAATAATTATGAAATTCCTTTTTAAATTTTTTTTATTGATTTCAGAGAGAAAGAGAGAAAGAGAGAGATAAAAACATCAATGATGAGAAAGAATCATTGATCAGCTGCCTCCTGCACAAGGCCCCACATAGGGGATCGAGCCTGCAACCTGGGCCTGTGCCCTGACTGGGAATCGAACCGTAACCTCCTGGTTCATAGTTTGACGCTCAGCCACTGAGCCACGCTGGCCGGGCTGAAATGTCTTATTAATAAGTGTTATCACCCACAATGTTGACCTTCACCTTAGTGTACCTTCACACTGTGTACGTAAAGCAGTGTTCACAATAGAGGCAATTTCCACCCCACACCTGCAGGGAACATTTGACAATGTCTGGAGATATTTACAGTTGTCACAACTTGAGGAGGATGATATTGGAATTTCTATAGAAGTCAGAGATATTTCTAACATCCTTAATTACAAGCAACTCCCCACAACTAAAAATTATGGGGCCCAAAATGTCAGTAGTGCAGGGGATGAGAAATTGTGAACCATAAGCTCTTCTGCTCTCTGTCCCTTTCTTTCCATTAACTTATCTCCATCAGTTTGCATCACTTCTATTGCTATAAGTCTCCTCCTCAGCCGGACATCACTCAGTAATTCTGGGTGAAGTTTCCCCAATTTAGTTTTATTTCCAATCTGGCCTGAGAGGAAGTACAAGAAAGGTCTGCCCGTTCAGCCACCAACCTCTCCCTTCTTCCTCCCCAGAGATATTTTTCTCTCTCACATCAAAGAGAGAGAAAGACGTTAATAGGTGTGCCCCTTCTTCTCTCACTAATTTCAGCCGTGCCCCTCTTCTCTCACTCATTCTCACCTCAGGCTTATCAGTGCACCCATGAGCTTTGATTAGTACTATTGAGGGCTTTTTTAAAAAGTTGCTGAATTTCAATTTACCAAATGGGATTCATTATATCATTTTCTCTCTTCTGTAGAGCCATAATATGGAGATACCCCAGCTCTATCTATTACCAAGCTATGTAAAAAAAAAAAAATGCATGGTTACCTAACCTCTTTTTTACTCAATATTTCAATTTAAAATAAAATATCACTTTAATGTTATTTCAATAGCTTCCATTTAATATTTGGGGAGGGTTAAACAAATGCATAGCATTAATGACGACTCTACACATGTGAAAATTTTAACTTTAATATGATATTAATATTATTCCTTTTTATTTTTCAAATAAATTAGTAGAAGATAATTATAATTACCCATGTCTGGCACTAGTATAAAAATGGCAAGTGGAGCACTGGCTGGTGTTCCTCGGTGGTTAGAGCGTTGGCCTGCTCACTGGGCTGCAGATTCAGTACCAGTTGGGACATGTGCATGAAGCAACCAATTCTCTCTCACATCGATGTTTCTCTCTCTCTCTCTCTCTCTCTCTCTCTCTCTCTCTCTCTCTCTCTCTCCTTCCCTCTCTTCCATTTCTTTCTAAAAATCAAAGGAAAAAAATATCCTTGGGGAGGAAGGAGGGAGAAGATAGAAGATGGTGGCAGCATAGGCAGACCTTTCTTGAACTTCCTCCCAGGCCAGACTGGAAATAAAACTAAATTGGGAAACATTCACCCAGAATTACCGAGTGAGGTCCAGCTGAAGAGGAAGCTTATAATAAGGAAAGATAGAAAAAACTTGACTGACGAGATCATGAGAGTGGCTGACCCAGCTTCCAGGGGTGGCCGGCCAGGAGTGAGCATCTTATAATAGTTGACCTCAGTGCACATAAGACTCATCACTTACTTGTATTAAAGCAGTCTCAGTTTCCATTTCTATATGCGCAGAGTACACCAGGCTGAGTCTACTTTGGGATTGTGTGTGTGTGTGTGTGTGTGTGTGTGTGTGTGTGTGTATGCATGTATCGGTCGGGGTGATGTACATGGGGGAAGCAGAGGTTTTGGAGGTCCCTTGACAAGAATCAACACTCAGTAATGGTTGCTGAACATTGATGTTTTAATTTGGGCTAAGAAAAGAAGGAAAACATTTTTGGGAAGTACCTGAAAAGAAGTTTGCATGGAAGTGGGAAATTAAGAAGGCATCGCCCCTTTGATTGGCTTGTTAAGGTGCTATGAATGAGGAGGGCTGCATTTCTTTTCCATTGCTGCAAGACACATCACCACAAATTTGAAGCCTAAACAACATCCATTAATTATCCCACAGTTTCTCTAGGCCAGAGGTCCAAGCACAGTTCCAGTGAGTTCTTTGCTCAGTCTCATAAATTGGGATCAGGTCTGGGGTCTCATCGGAAACTTGGGATCTCCTTCTAAGAAGCTCCCATGGTTGTTACCAAATTCAGTTCTGTGCAGCTGTAGAACTCATGGATGCTTGTAGGCCACCAGAAGAATCTCTGATTTCTAGAATTTTTTAAAGCACTTACCTGATTAGGTCAGGCCCGCTCAGGGTAATCTCCCTTTTGATAACTCAAAATTAACTGGGCTTTAATTACCTCTGCAAAAATCCCCTCATCTTTGCCATGTCAAATAATCTAATTATGGAGTGACTATTTTGTCCTATTTCCAGGTTCTACCCACACTCAAAGGAAGGGATTATATAGGGAGTGCACACCGGGGGAAGGGGGAGGAATATTTGGAGTTCTACCAACCATAAGTCCAGCTAGAGGAGGAGCTAAAGGAGATGGTTTAACACCCATTTTTGTGTTGGGGTCAAGAGACAAAGAGAAACACAGAGCTGGGGGAGAACCATCTCCTATCAAACCGAACAGAGAGGACTTGGAACTGTGGCATCCTGAGGCCTCAAGGTGGCCCAAGGGGAGAAGTGCTCAGGCAGGACCACATCACTGGTGTGGTAGCACGGCAGTCCCTTGGTGGAAACCCATCCCAGTGCCGTCGTGGGGTTCTCTGGGGATGGTCAGAGTTGAAGAACCTGAGTGAACGTAATTTCAATGACTTATGAAATATTATAGAGAGAGAACCTAAGAATTTTCTGGAAAAATTTTGTTAGGATTTGAGTTTCGGAAGTTATAACTGTAGTGGCTATAAGTTATCACAATTTAAATCTTTGATATAGATTTGACATTTTTACATGTGAGCTAGTTATTTATAATGACTCCATTTTTAGGCATTAAATTGCAGATTACGTTATATGATTTCTATGGCTTTCTCAATATCTGCCCTTATTAGTCACCAAAACAAACAAACACACAGAAGCAAACAACACCTCGACACTGAGCAGTAATGAAGAGCTGGAGGCCACCCCCTCGGTGGCGGCCATGCTCTGTGAAAGCCGGCTTCTCTGAAGTACTGGTCTGTGGAAGTTTGTAAGATTCTCTGTGTATGTAATAAAAGGAAATAACTTAAAGCCTGAGAACTATAAGAAAATGTGCCTATTTACAAGGAAGTGTTGTACTATATGGTTGTTTACTATGTCCTAGTAGATGACCCTGGCAGCCACTTTGAGAAAAAGCGTATTTTCACTTTCAGTCTCACCAGGATTTTGTGTTCAGCTGTCTCATGCCCCCTTGCATGTAGGATGAACTTCACTTCGGGGTTATTGTGTAACATGATAGAGACAAGCACTGCTTCCAGTTGGCCTGTAAGTAGAAAGAGAGAGTATAATTCTAATCTAGTCTCAGAAAAGAAAACCTTTCTATTCTTCCTTTCACCACTCCCCTAACGCCCCCCCCCCCTCCCCCCACGTAGGGGATACTCTCAGAAAACACATTCACTTTAAGTGCTCGAAGTGAGGATTGCCTTGTTAGCAAAATTATGACATTAAACAATAAACAGAGCACTTTATCAGCAATTTTTAGCAGAGCATTTTTACCCGAATTAGATATTGAAGTTATCAACACAAAGCCTACATGACTACTTTTAATAAGAGGGATACAGACTGGACAGTCCTGTCTGTGTTCTTGTGATGAGATTCCAAAGCTAAACGATTACTAGATAATCCTTTCATTTAACAGACCCTCAGAATCACAGGGGATCTAACAAACTGGAATTGCTTTTTGGGGCAGAAGGTAGAAAGAGGGTATATTTTGGAATAAAGTTTGGATTGTCTCAAATATATAAGAATTGTTTTCCAAATGCAATGATTGCATTTCCTGTAGTTTCCTTGCTTGGAAGAAATAGTAAATCCCCAAATTAACCAGAATGTTCTATTGCATTTATGTATGATTTTCAAAGTGCTATAAATATGTTACTTAAGCCTCATTGCAACTGTGTTCAGTGTAGCAATAAAAGGGAACAAGAAAGGAAAGTAGGGCTCCACTGATGGACACAGACAATAGTGAGGTGAAGACCAGGGAGTGGGGTGGGGGTGGGAGGGTCAATTAGGGGAAAAAGGGAACATCTGTGATGTTTACAACAATAAAGATACATTTTAAAAAAAGAAAGTGGGGTTCCATTCTACATGTAAGAAAGGTAAAACCAAAAGAGGAAAAGAAAACAAGTAACTTTCACATTATATAGATAGTGTCAAAGTGAAATTTAATTATATTTCCATTGCCTTTCAGCATTTTGGCTAAGATCAAATGTAATTATATGTCCATGCATGGCATAGCCTAATATTTTTTTCCTGTTACACAAAAGAGAAAAGACAATTAATTAAAGGGAATGTGTAAGACAATAGGAAGTACATAAACACTGATGCTTGGAAAACCTATACATAATTCTTGGATTTGTCTCTTTGAAAATGATCCCTGGATTTTTCAGTACTTAAATGTATCAGTTGGCCCTTTGACTTCTTATAAAGCTCATATTTGTTGAGTTACAGGACTACTGTGTATATATAGATGAGGTCACTTGTACTTAAATAACTTAATGATTGATTTCTATCTTCAACCAAGAAAAAAGATTGGGCATTTAACCTTCCTGACTACAAGCAATATGAAACACCATAAGGAAGAACAGCTTTTAGACATTAAACCAGAGCAGTGCCACACAGTGATCCCTGTGAGAAAGAAAACAACCTAAGTAAAGACTACAGTTATATCAGTTCATTGTCTGGATAAGGTGGGGAAATCCACGCAGAACCCAATGATCTTACTGAGTTGAGCAGCCAAAGGTTAAAGCTCAGAAAGGTCAAGGTAGCTGGACTTTGCAGATAAGAATACTGCCTGTTTAGCCTCAGGCTTGAGATGACAATGAAATTATTTTCCATTTTCAAATTGTGGAGGTGGGGGGTGGGGGGAGAATATTCTGTGTAATATTTTTCCATGCAACACAAATGGCAGATCATATCCAAATACCTGGATACTTCTACATTTTGATCAAAGAAGGACACACTTTTTTTAATGAGAAAGTAAACAAAAAGAACTACCCATTGGGCCTTTACTTATAAAATTAATTTTATAAGCTTGAAAATAAATAAAATATTTAGATAAATTAAAAATTGGTATTCTGTGAATTAAAATAATGTGACTAATTTAACATATATAGTATAAAATTTTACTTTAAGTTTTAATATTTTCCAGAATGCAAATATAATACTAATAAAATGACTAGGGATGGACAATTGAATAATAAATATTCAAAATCACATTATCATTCAAAATTACAATATACTGATTTCATTGATTTTTTTAAGCCAAAACAATTAACATCATTGCTGTTTTCACCTTATTGTGCATTTGATGGCTTTTATTTACCCAATGTAACTATGTTTATTCACTTAAAGAATCAATTTAACATCATTATAGCTAAGTGTAAGGTAGGTAATATTTTTTATTTAAAAATATTTATTAAACATTTACCCTGTGCTAGGCACCATTTACAATGAAAGAACACAAAAGTTCCACCTTCATAGATCTTGAGTTTTATGAGAGGAGACAGAAGAAAAGATAAATAAAATATATAGCCTATTTAGGATAAGTGCTAAGGGGAACATAATTAAAGCTGAGAAAGTGAATATGAATTATTGGATTGAAGAGGAGACAGAATAAAATTTAAATGGGGTGGTCACTTCCTTCTTACACCATATACAAAAACAAACTCAAAAAGGATTAAAGATTTAAATGTTAGACTTTAAATCATACAATTCCTAGGGAAAACATAGGCAATAAAATCTCTGACATTTCTCTTAGAAGTATTTTTTCTTATATATCTCCTCAGGCAAGGGAAACAAAAGAGTAAATAAACAAATGGGACCACATCAATCTAAAAAGTGTTTGCACAGCAAAGAAAACCATGAAAACACACAAAAAACAAACAAACAAAGGAACAAACAAACAAAAGGCAGCCTACTGAATGGGAGAAGTTATTTGCCAATGATACATCCAATATGGGATTACTATCCAAAATTTATACAGAATTCATACAACTCAACACCAAAAAAAAGCAAAAAATTCAGTTAAAAAATGGACAGAGCACCTAAATAGACACTTCTTCAAAGAGGACATACAAGTGTCCAATAGGCATATGAAAAGATGCTCAACATTATTAATCATCAGAAAAATGCAAATTACAGCTACAATGAGTTATTACCTCACACCTGTCAGAATGGCTATCATAGAAAAATCAATAAATAACACGTGTTAGCAAATATGTTCAGAAAAGGAAACCGTTTTAAACTGTTGGTGGAAATGCAGCCTGGTGTAGTCACTTTAGAAAATAATAAGGAGTTTCCTTAAAAAATTAAAAATGGAACTGCCTTATGACTCAGCATTTCCATTTCTGAGAATATACCTGAAGAAACCCAAAACATTAATTCAAAAGAATATATGCACCCCTGTATATATTTCAATGTTATTTACAAGAGCTAAGCTATGGAAGCAACTCAAGTTCCTATTAATAGATGAGTAGATACAAAGTGATGATACATTTGCACAATGAAATATTACTCGGCCATAAAAAAAAGAATGAAATCATCATTTTGAACAACATAGGTGGACCTGAAGAGCATTATGATAAGTGGGAAAAGTCAATAAGAAAAATGCACATACCATATGATTTCACTTACCTGTGGAATCTAAAGAACAGAATAAAAAAAAATTGACACAGACTTATGGATACGGAGAACAGACTTATAGTTGCCAGAGGGGAAGGGAATTGGGGGACTGGGTGAAGGGATTAAGAGATACAAATTGGTAGTTACATTATATTCATGTAAAGTACAGCACATGGAATATAGTTAATATTGTAATAACCCAGGTGGGGCCTTGAAATATCAAGAAGAATCATTATCCCATTAATGTTTGTGAAAGAATCTGCGTGACTCTCTTATTACAGAGGTTAAATTCTCTCCCCAGAGTCATCTGTGTCCCTCATATAAATAAACTTCTTTGTCATGAATTATTGCAACACATGTCCAGCTATACATAGCTCAGGTTCAGGCTGACAGTATGCATTTATAGCATGAACAGACACAGTGTGTGTGATCTATGTATGTGTCTTATATATGCACACACACACACACACATGCATATAGGGCCATGGTTTTAGAATAATGATGGTTTTAATATTTGATCCTGCTTTACACCAAAACTCAATGAACTGAAAGTAATAATGCAAAGGCCTCCTAAATAATGTCGACCATCTGTATTAATTTACAAAGGTTACTTGTTGGTGCTTTAGAAGTCTTCTGAATCACAAATATAACTATCAATTATTTTGTTACTAGGATATTTGTAATCACTTCAAAATTAACCTTTGTATTCTCAGGAGGTTTGAATTTAAAGTCACTTGCTGACTCACAGAGAAACTAATTAGTCAACAAATGATAAGTACAGAAAGGACACAAATTAGTTCTTTGTTTACTGCTACATGGTTGTACCATATAATTTGTATTATAATTGAAATGTTTTATATTGAAAACAAAACATACTTAATTCAGGGATAGATAATAACAGCAGTTTCAAGTGTTCCAAGAAATATACTGACAAATTCACTGTGGTCTACTGTTTAGCACTCGCAAAGCAAGAAAGGAAAAATAACTACAATATAACCATTATCAAAAGACTTTCCTTGCTTCCATTGCCATTGTTTGAATTTCTGACTCAGATCCTATCTTCATAGAAGCCAGCAAATATGTTGGAATAGAGAGAACAAAAAAGTCTAGACATGAGGAATAGTGTTGTTGTTTTTTTAATGTAGAATTTTTTTTCTATAATGTCTTATAAAATGTAGTGTTTTCAAATGGAGAAAGGTTTATAGAGAAATCTTGACAGTCAATTACCCATACAAAGTTTCAATTACCAATAAGTCATGTCATTAACCTTCTTCTTGTTTAATAAAGAATTGAAATGAAGCAAAAATTTGGGGGGAGGCAGTTAAAATAATAGTTATCCGCAATAACAAAGGCCTTGATTGTTGCTGCTTATTTTGTTTTATTAACAAAATGCACTTTCCCTATGCTGTTTATAAGTGCTAAATAATAAAAAAATATAGATCTTGATTTTTTTCACTATATTGATGATGGATTTAAATTATGTTTCCTATATACTAAAATTTTATCTCTTCATTTAAAGAACTTTTACATTTATTTCCAGTAATTATAATTGATTCTTCCTCATATTCTCTTTCTGACCATTTTTATTTCATTTCACATTATTTTTCTCTCGGACAATTTTTGGCAAATTTATGTTTACATCACTTTTGGATTGCTTTTACTTTTCATTTATCTGGTTAAATCCTTTTCCTAACTTTTAATGTTGGTGTTGATCGATCTGAATATTAATTTTCTTCATGGATATCAAAATGTGACTTCATAGGTTGAGGTGGAAGTTTATGGCTTTGTTTTTTCTATAGGGTTCATCATCTGTTACCTTGCAATTCTGAAATTTACCTAACACCTCCAGTCATGGAGGCTTGGCCCAGATCCTGACCACTGAGCATGTCTGCTTCCTCCCATCCCAAAATAGGGGGCTTTAAATAAGCTGTAACCCCAATAATAGTTCCAAGGTGGTTTCTTTCACCATCTTTCACAAACAATGAAATCTCAATCAGCCCTTGCTTTCCATCCATGAGGCTTGCTTCTGCTCCTCTACTTTCTATGAACACTCCTACTAGCATTTTTCATCAGCAGGACAAGCATGCTTTAGCTTTGGCCTTCTCTTCATCACATTGTATTTTAGTCCCATAAGTGGAACGGCAATGCTTATCTTTAATTGACAAATTTTCTAAAGTTTTCCGAGTCTATTCTTCTGAAATGACAGGAAATGGTACACAATTACAAAGGAAAAAAGCACACAGAAGCTGCTAATTTTGCTCTATATTCTTTATTCTCAACATATATAACCATATTATTATTGAACATCCCTTCATATCCCAGCAATCAATTACCAAACTTTGTTTTCACTGTGGTAGTAAAGTTTTTGACAGAAAAATAGCAAAATGGTTAAAGGCATTTGCTTTGCTATTAGAGTCCTAAGGTCAGATCTTACCACTTTAGCAAATAAATCACTTATCCTTTAAGAACTTGCCCTGTATCATATGAAATGTACATAATTGTATTACCACAAAATAATCCTATATAATAAAAGGCTAATATGCAAATTGTCCCCTTGGGACTTTGACAGACTGGGAGTTCGACCACTTGCTATGATGTGCACTGACCACCAGAGGGGCAGCGCAGAATGAAGGAAGGCCCCAGCTGGCCACTGAGGGAAGGAGGGCCCTGATTGGCCCTGATAGCCAGCCAGGCCTAGGGATCCTATCTGTGCACAAATTTTGTGCACTGGGCCTCTAGTAATAATAATAATTGAGAAGAATGATTAAGAAGTCTTAAATCATAGTAAGTGTACACTAAATATTAATTATTTTAATTATGTATATATTTGAACTAGTTTTTTATTTTATGAACCATTCATTCTCTACTGCAAATTATGAACTTCAGCTAGAAAAAGATGAAAACATTACCTTTAACTTAAATTCTTCCATTTATACTCAGGCTTTTTTTTAAAAATATTTTATTGATTTTTTACAGAGAGGAAGGGAGAGGGATAGAGAGTTAAAAACATCGATCAGCTGCCTCCTGCACACCCCCAACTGGCGATGTGTCCGCAACCAAGTACATGCCCTTGACCGGAATCGAACCTGGGACCCTTCAGTCCTCAGGCCGGCGCTCTATCCACTGAACCAAACCAGCTAGGGCTATACTCAGGCTTTTAAATCTACTGGAAATATATTCATTTTTGTTGTTGTTTTTGGTAATCCTCACCCGAGGATATTTTTCCATTGATTTTTAGAGAGAGTAGAAGGGAGGGGGAGAGACAGAGAGAGAGAGAAACATGGATGAGAGATAGACAGGATGACTGGTTTCCTCCTGCGTATGTCCCAACCAGGGCCAGGGATCAAACCTGTGAACAAGGTATGTGTCCTTGACCAGAATCAAACCTGAGACCCTTAGTAGGCAGGCCAATGCTCTAACCAAAGAACCAAACTGGCTAGGGCCACATTTTTATTTTATTTTTTATTATCAGTGTTCATCCATCATGTGTCAGAAGAATGGTTGAGAATTGGAGGTTTTTATGTTTCAGGTGACACTTACCAATTACTTTTTGGATGTGACTTGAATGAACAGGCACCTCTGAAATGCCATGGAAGACTCTCTTCACCACTGAATCAGCAAGGTCTACATTTTTGCTTTATAAAATAAAAAATGGAAGTCTACACAGCCATAAGGAAAATCCTCCCTATAATTCTTGAAATGTGAGCTATTTATTACTATAGTTGTAAAAGCTCAAATATTGGAAGAAGACCGTCTTTCTTTCCCTGTTGACTATATCACTTACTGTGTGACTTTAAATACATTATTTAATAATATATTTGACTCTCAGTTTTTCATCTCCAAGATTAGTAAGAATATTTTTTAAGTTTACTGTGATGATTAAATGTATATATATCTTCAAATTTGTGCACTTGTGGGGGGTCCCTCAGCCCGGCCTGCACACTCTTGCAGTCCAGGAGCCCTTGAGGGATGTCCAACTGATGGCTTAGGCCTGCTTCCTGCAGGGAGCGGGCCGAAGCTGGCAGTCAGACATCCTTAGCGCTGCTGCGGAGGCGAGAGAGGCTCCCACCACCACTGCTGCACTCACCAGCCATGAGCCCAGCTTCTGCCTGAGCGGCGCTCCTCCTGTGGGAGAACATTGACCACCGGGGGCAGCTCCCACATTAAGCGTCTGCCCCTGGTGGTCAGTGCTCATCATAGCAACTGTTCGTTCTGCTGTTTGGTCGATTTACATATTAGCCTTTTATTATATAGGATATAATTTGTTACCAAATTGTCTGATATGCTACTAATGTATATTTTAGTTTATATCTTTCCTTCTTTCATAACAAGTCTATTTTTGTTCCCATGGGAAACTATCATAAGAGTAGGCTAATCTCTATAGTACAGTAATTTTGCCTTGAAATTTTACAAGATGTGCTTACTGTTGAGTGTATTTCATTCATGTCACTGAGCTCTCACTGGGTCTGGTCATTCAGATGACTGACTGGCTTCAGTTTTGAGAAATTTTCTTATATTTGCTAATTACCTTTGATTTGTGTTTTCTGTTCTATCCTTCTAATATTGAATCTCATAGTCACTCGCAGGTGTTTATATTTTTATTTCTCATAGTTGCTTTCTACTATGTTTTCTAAGGGATTTATTTGATTTTTATGTAATCGTTCTGTTGGATTTTATTTGCATTTTAACCATCATATTTTAAACTTCCAAGGGCACTTACTCATTATTTTAAATAGAATTTTTTTTTAATTTTCTGTATATGCAATTATTTAATAAACTTCAAATTTGCATGAGAATTTGATTTTTTTAAACCATTTCTTGGGTAAAGAGGATGGAAGTTTTTTGTTTGTTTGTTTGTTTGTTTTTATGTGAGAGAACAATATTTATTTCAGGTTCAAATTTCCCTGTTTGTTTATTTTATTATCTCCATTGCTCCTGTTAAAGGGTCTACTCAAATGTCTGGTATTCATTGAGTCATCCATTATATTTAATAATGAAATAGTTAAAAAGCTGATTAAAAGTTCTAGGAGCCTGGTCCCAGAATGGCTTAGTTGGTCTGGTGTTATCCTTCCCACCAAAAGGTTGCCAGTTCATTTCTGGTCAGGGCAGATACCTGGGTTGCAGCTTCAATCCCCAGTTAGGGCACACATGGAAGCAACCTGATTGATGTTTCTCTCTTCTCTTCTCTTCTCTTCTCTTCTCTTCTCTTCTCTTCTCTTCTCTTCTCTTCTCTTCTCTTCTTCTCTCTCTTCTCTTCTTTATCTCTCTCTCTCTCTCTCTCTCTCTCTCTCTCTCTCTCTCTCTCTCTCTCTCTCTCTCTCCATATCCTCTGGTTAGGATTTAAAAAACAACAAAGCTCTTGGAAGGCAGGTCTATACCAAGTGTGTTGGGGAAAAGAGTTTGCTTTTTTACTGGGGAATTCCACATGTCAGTCTTTCCAGAAACTCTGGAAAGAGTAGATACCAGACTGCTGGTATTTTGTTTAATGGTGGAGGGTATGGAACTTAGAAATTCACTACTTAATATAAAGATTTTCACTTCATTCTTTATTTTCACCTCCATATTTCAATTTCTGCTTTCAGTCTCTATTTAGTATCTCAGATTTGAGAGCCTCCTTCTTTATTTTTATCAGAGTGGTTCTGTAGACATTTGAGTCTTGTCACTCTGTGAGTGAGGTTAAGGGAGAGAAAACATTGATTCCTCCAAATATTGACTTCCAAGCAATCCGAATATTAAGTCATTTAACTTATCCCTGTTGTCTGTTTTAAGAAGAATCTTTGATGGGAAACATTTCTATGATTTAGTGAATCTAATCAACTTTCTTCTCATATGCATCGGTGTGAAAATATTCTGTATCTTTCTTCTCTCTCTGCATGCATTTATTTGCACAAAAGTATATTAAGTGTCTTATCTACAGGTCTCTCTTCAATTTTTATCTTTGTAGATTTTCTTTTATATAATTATGTTTTCCTGAGCATTGTATGTGGTCAATACAATGTATTTTAGATGGCATGTGGTATATTTATACAGTATACAAAAACTATGATTAGCTGAGCTCATACCAAAGGTAGCAATTAGAATGGTTTCCAGAAGGCTTTTCTTCCTATGAAAATGGATTTAGAGTGCTCTCTCAGAAGAGTCAATCCATTGGCAAAAGAAGAGCAGAATAATGAGCAAATATTTGAAAAATATTGCCAATTAGAAAGACTTAAAGTAATTGGGAGCATTTGGCCTAGAGGCAATAAGCTGGCAGTGAGGGATGATTTAAGACTCGGATGTCATGACTTGCTCTCTTTGTGTCTTCCAGCTAAAAAAACATACAAACAAGAAAAATGTAAAATGCTCCCTCAAAAAAAAAAATTTAAGGATCTTCCCAATACCAACATACCTACTTAGTGAATTGTGGACTTTCTTTCACATAGACTGAGGTGGCTTAGACAAGTATTACAAATTCAATATTATGTGAAGGAGTGTAAGAAAATCATATAGAGGTCTGGATTTAAAGAGTGGGAGACAAAATGACATAATAACCAATATAGGCAGTCCTCAATTTTGCATGGTACCTTGTAAATGACACTCATTACATTAGTTTCCTATGCCTGCCAAAAGGAATTACTACAAACTTGGTGGCTTAAAGACCATGTTTATTCTTTCATGGTTCTGGAAGCCAAAAGTGCAAATCTGAGCTGCCAGCAGGGCTGTGCTCTAGGGGAGAATCTCTTCTTTGCCCTCTTCCAGTTTCTGGTGGCAACCAACATTCCTTGGCTTCCAGGCACAACCCCCCCCTTCTCTGCCTCCCATGACCACAATGCCCCTCCTCTTCTCTCCACTTTCTATTCTGTCTGTTTCAAATTTAACTCTGTCTTTCTCTTATAAGGTCATTTTCACAGGATTTAGGACCCACTTGGATAATTCAGGGTGACCTCATCTCAAGATTCTTCAGTTACATGGCAAAGACCCTTTTTTTCTAACAATCATAGGTCCCAGGGATTAAAACATGGACATACTTTTCTTGGAGCCACCATTCAAGTCACTAAGCTCATGTATGTAGGAACCATGTCCTCACATTGATCTCAGTTATTATGGAGCTGTGCAAAGTGAGACCTACCTGTAAGTTATATCAACTATCTAGGTTTTCTAGACGAAGAGTTAAAACCTGGAAACATTTCTCAAATTATCCAGCTCAGCTTAGCATGACAAAAGAGAATATCATAGACTATCTGGTCAAGAACCAGAATATAGTATTTTAAGTGCCAGTACTCTACCACCAGAAATGTGAGGACAAGGCTAAAACTATGTACAAGGGCTCCTGTGACTCTCCACTAAAGTACAGCCAGATGCCTCAAGATGATACCCAACTTCTACCAAAAACTTATTCTAATTCATCATTTCTCTATCTTTATGAAATCATATCAGATATGAAATATGCAATATAACAGCATTATGGGTATATATGTTTTAAAGGGTTGAATTTATACAGTATGTTAATTATTCATTTCTTTTATATTTAAATTAGAGGCCCGATGCATGAAATTTGTGCAAGGGACTCGGCCCTCACAGCTCCGGCTTCGTCCAGAAGGTTGTCCGGAAGGATGACTGGCTGTCCAGTCTAGTTAGCATATTACGCTTTTATTATTATAGATACAGGGTGGGGCAAAAGTACATTTATAGTTATTTATATGGGAAATAATACAATACTTAATAAATAATAACACAAGAATAAATTCTGTGTTTCATATACTCACAACTGTAAATCTACTTTGCTCCATCCTGTATATTATTGAAGTGAAACTATTACTGGTTTTACCTCAATACTGATTTTTGCTCTTGTTAGTTTGAAAATGGGGCAAGGGATGCCGAAGCCGGTTTGGCTCAGTGGATAGAGCATCGGCCTGCGGACTGAAGGGTCCCGGGTTCGATTCCGGTCAAGGGCATGTGCCTGGGTTGCGGGCACATCTCTGGTGGGGGATGTGCAGGAGGCAGCTGATCGATGTTTCTCTCTCATCGATGTTTCTGACTCTCTGTCTCTCTCCCTTCCTCTCTGTAAAAAATCAATAAAACATATTAAAAAAAAAAAAAAGAAAATGGGGCAAGGGTAAAGAATATCAAGCTTTTGGAGAATAGGTAATTAACAACAGAATATGCAATAGTTTAGTATATTCTTAATACAAATATGCAAGAGTATTTAGATCTAACAAAATGAATGTTTATAAATTAAATCTTTATGTGAATGATCTAAGTATCAATAGGAAAAGTGCACCTTATAGTGAAGACATTAAATGACTGGTATCAAGTCACCAAAATATAAGGGTACTATGTTTATTATATAATTAGTGCTCTTAAAATGTGTGTTCATTTATATAGCCTTAATTTTATGATTTAATTAAGCAAAAAAGAAACAAGTAGGGGAGGGTGTTACTCCACTGGAGCCATTGACCCAAATGTTCCAGTCAAATATCTTCAGGAAATATCAATCTAATATTAACATTTCAATGGTAAGAAGATAGGACTGTGGATGGATCTATTTTACAAGTGAAAAATGTTATTTATTCTAAGATAATAAGGCGAGAAGTCATAGAGATATAGGTAAATGCATTAATATTAAAATAAGTTTGAATTATGGATTTATTACTTATTAACTGTTACCATTTATAAGCCCTTAAATTTCTCTATAACTCAAATTCTTAATTTATGATAGAGTTAATAATGCTACTTTCATTAGGTTATTAAGATTAAATGAGTAAGCACTAACCAGTTTGGCTCAGTGGATAGAGCGTCAGCCTGCGGACTAAAGGGTCCCAGGTTCGATTCCGGTCAAGGGCATGTACCTTGGTTGTGGGCACATCCCCAGTAGGGGGTGTGCAGGAGGCAGCTGATCGATGTTTCTCTCTCATCGATGTTTCTAACTCTCTATCCCTATCCCTTCCTCTCTGTAAAAATTCAATAAAGTATATTTTAAAAAAGATTAAATGAGTAAATATACTTAAAGCACTAAGTACATTATGGGCTTTATAAACATTAGCTATAATAATTATTATTATTTCAAAAAAACCTGTTGGTAGAATTCTCATAAAATATTTTAGCAATATTTTCTTAGGTATATGCCAGCTAATGATATCAGTTCTAGTTCTTGGCTATCCTATTATAAGCACTTGAGACTAGAAGTAAACTAAAGTACTGTATCCAATGGCTTTAACTAACTAAATTCATTAAAAACAAAACAAAACAATAAAACCTAATGCTTCTTTGTGATAGTTATTGAGCTGGAAAGTAATTGAAATACCAAGATGAGTAAATGTTAGTTTTAACCTTCAAAACTTTATAGTTTAGTTAGGAAGCTCGATAATTATAAAATAACTCAATATAGTATTATAAGTACTGCTACAAGGAAAGGGTCCAGATAGTAACGGGGAAGTTAATTTTCCCTGCAGGTTTTATAGGCCTGTGATAAAATGGATTTGCTGACACTTCTTCAGCTGGACTTGTCAGATTGATGAGGATGGCATATGAGGTAGAGTGTGTCCACGGACCTGGGAGTAGTGTAATTGGAAGCAAGGGGCATGCATAATGGGATGAGGTAACTAAGGAAGGAGCATTTGCTTAGAGCTTTATACACCAGGATGAAGAGTATGTTTTCTTCAGTGACAGGGGGAAATTATTCATGAATATTGTTTTGGTTTTCTTTTTGGAGCAGTAGCAATGTAATTTTGAAGCTACAGTTTAGAAAGTTTGATTTAATTTGTAATCTAGGATGGATTAAAACAGGGAAAGAATGCAAGTAACAGAATCAATTACAAGACTACTTATATACAAATATGAGTCTACACAAGAGATTCTGAGAGCCTAAAAAGTGTGTTTGGGAAGGTGGGTGACATATATAAATGATATTATGGAAGTCAACTCATCAGGACTTACTGGTTGACTATAAGGGAGGAAGGAAAAGCAAAAAATAATCCCTGGGTAATGCGATCCAACAAAGAAGAATGAAATCTTGTGAGGAATTGAGGGTGATATGAGTTGAGTATAGAATCACAGAAGCAAATGCAGATTATTTTCAAAACAGAGAGGTTGCCCATTACTACCAAGTACCACAAGAAATTTCAGAAAAGTGAAGTCTGAGAAAAGGTATGACAAATAGGTGATTACTAGGAACTTTGAACAGCAGTAGGATTTGTTAGTAAGATTTGGCCTCCTTTAGTAGGCTTAAGAACTCAATGGATGGTGGAAGAAATAACATTTTGTGTCTATAATATGTACAAAATACATGCATACGTTGTATAAATGATGAGCAACCATGAAAATTATTCATGAAAGACAAGGAAAAAATGCAAGTAAAGAGGCATGAGCCTTTGAAGGTGTAATCTGCTTGTTCTAAAAAAATTAGATAGAGAAAAGAAAATTAAAGTTATTTTTAGAAAACAGGATTAAGAGTGAGACTAATTTAAAATGTGTGTGGTACAATGAGATAAGAAGCGAGCCTACTTCCTAAATAAGAGCTTGAGATTGGAGGGTAGGTTTGAAATAATATAGAATAAGGTTGGACGAACTGTCACAGGGAATACAATTAATTCCTCATATTGGTCATAAGCAACATGATATAAATAAGAGAATTATTCAAATATTAGTGAGGACATAATACAATAAACAGAATTATAATGATTTTATGGCCTCTGGCTACATTTATCCATTAAAGAGAAGGGAGATACAGAGAAAGCAACAACAAAATGAGTACCATGGTTGTGTCTTCACAAAGCCTAAATGGTGAGCATTCTGTCTTAATATGACTTAAAGATTTATAACAAATAAATGTGCCTAACCAAAGCTAGGTATAGAAACAAAAGAAGGTGGAAAAAGTAATAGACTGATATAGGCAGAAGAGTATAGGGGACGACAAAATCAGGCAGAAAATTGGTTCAGCAGTGGTAAAGAAATGGGAGTTGTAAAAGGAACAATCAGAGTTGGTAGATAGGTTAGATGGCACTGAGGAGTTGAAGCTAGAGATCTTTGTATTGGATCTTTTAATAACAGAATGTTAAGGATGTTTTCTTTCTGTTTTTTGATAGAAATAAAATATTAGATCAAACCATGGATCAGAAGCAAACAAAGTTCAGGGGAAATTCAGGTCAATACTTTCCATAGAATGCATTAAAGATAATTTTAAAACATATCATAACTATAAGATTTACTTCACTTAAATAAATATCTTAATAATCATGTACATTTGTATGGTTCATCTTTCATTTATTCGTAAATTCATCCATCCAAGGGGGAATTCACTATATACCATGTTTAGGACTATACCTGAAAACATGCCTAAAAAAGAACACAGATGCTGTTGTCATAGAGTTTGTTATGTAGTTACAGAGACAAACACAAACTAAATGATCGCCCAGCTGGTGTTGCTCAGTGGTTGAGCATCGACCTATGAACCATGAGATCATGGTTTGATTCCCACTCAGGGTGGGCTCAATTTCCATAGAGAGATTTTTCTATCTCTCTCCCTCTCCCTTACTCTCTGAAATCAATACAAAAAATTTAAAAAGAAAAAAACTAAATGATCACAAGCAGAGATAGAATATATGAAATTGCCATTAGAGCTTAAAACAAAAGAAGTTGACTTGGTCAAGGCAAATTTTTTTTTTTTTTAGGAAATTGTACTTGCCTTAATAACTGCAGATGAGAGAACAATAAATGCAATTTATGTGTGTTTGTTACTGGGCAAGAGGGGAGGCTGGTCAGAAGCAGTTATGTGTTCTAAAAATAGGCTTCCTTGTTTACAAACACATGTAAATATAAGAGAGAAGGCATATTCCAAGTACTTGCTTCAAGAAACTGATAATATTCCAGTAGGATTAGAATGTAGAAATAGATAGGTAGGAAGATACAGCAGGTTTTCCTAAGCCATATTAAATATTTTAGTCTTACTCTAAAAGTAATTGGATATCAAGCAACCCAGCTTAGCAAGAGTTATCTTAACTAGATTGCATTTTGAGATCACTCTTGCTTCAGGGTGGTGAAGATTATGCAGAAGGCAGTGCAAATAAAGACAGATCACTGGTAAGGTTTTGCAGTAGACTAGAAGATAGGAAGCTGCTTCAATCAAGGGTGGGAAGGGAAAGAATTTGATGAATGTATAGGATGTTTAGGAGGTTCAATTGACTGGCAGGACTTAGTGATGGATGGCAGGGAGGTAAGGTGAGTAAGTTGTCAAGGACATCTTTTTTTGGCACAGTTGGATGAATGATGGTATCATTATCGAGATAAGGAACTCAGGAAGAACACCATGTTTTGAAGCGATGAACTGAAGTGCTTTGTCTTTGAAATATCACATTTGTTTTTTCTTTGAGATTCCATGGTGTCAGGTAAGCAAATGAACATACTAGTGTAGGTCCAAGCGGTGAGCTTTCTAACAGCTATAAGAAGAAAAGCTGTGATCAAATAAAGTAGCAGGAAACCCAGGGCATTGAGTGTCATGTAAACAAGGGAAGGAATGTTTGCTTCTGTTCAATTTTTTCCCCCAAGAAGGATATGATAATAAAAAAAAATGCTTAACCCTGCTGAGAGGTCAGATAAACCAATAAGTGACAAAGCATATGGAACAACTTTTTCGGACATTGGTCTGCAAGGAAGGTGTCATTGTGACCCTACATTTGCCTTCCTTTTCTGTCTAGAGAATCCTTGACAAGAAGGAATATCCTAACACATTCATGGAATTCTGGCAGAAATGAGGACGTAGAGATGGGCATTCCATAAAGGATGGTGGTGAATTTGCTGATAAAATTAATAGAGAGAAAGACACAGAAAAAGTAAAGAGCTCAGTAAATTGGGTTAAAGCCTTCCTTGAATCTGCTGATGAACTATAAGCCACAAGTGCATAGGTGGAAACCCACAAGGTTAACCGAAAAAAGAATTTCCAGAAAACTTTAAGAAAGACCATTTCCCGAGCAAGTACAGTGCTAGAAGACAATAACATTTGGAGAATAAAGAAGAGGGAATTATTTTAAACTCAGAGGATTCAGTAGAAACACTGGGAGTGGCACACTTTGCTGGTAGATGTAAACAAAGGCTACTACAGGGGTTGTCAATTATGAATGATTTCACTTCCCCAGAAGACCGTTGATAATATCTGGAGACATTTTTTGTTGTTGTCACATTGGGTATGGATGTACTGAAAGAAGTTTTAGGGGGTAAAATAGGCAGGTTTAGGGAGTTTTAGAAATAAAGAGGGTCCATGGGGGAGGAAGGCATAGTTGGTTGGGGTCTTGGGGCTTCCAAAAGGCATACATTCACAGAAAACAAAAGGAGCCACAGGATAGGGGGAGAGGAAGACATCCATTCCCAGAAGACAGGGCAAAGCCACAGGGAATGGGGAGAAAGAGGAAACAAACTTTCACAGAGGGGAGAGAAATGTGATGAACGGGAGAAAGAGGAAAACAGATTTTCACAGGAGACAGAGAATTCTACCACTGAAGGGGAAGAGAAAGGGGGCATCATGTGGAGTTTGGGCTTTGAAGCTGATATTCTACCAATTGGAAGGCAGCACCAAGAAACAAAGAACTGCAGCCTTTATAAACCTCAGGAAAAAGGAGCTCAGTGGGCTCCCCCCTTTGGGAGACCCTCCCTATGTGGTTGTCTGTACTTGTTTCCAATAAATCCACCTTTTCATATACCACCTTTTGTCCATGGCTTCATTATTGGAATCCACCTGGACAAGAACCCCAGGAAAGAAACCACCCTTGCATCCTGCTCAGAAAAGCTACCTGACTCAGTACTACTGGCTTCTACTGAGTAGAGGTCAGGGAGGCTTATAAACATCCTATGATGCATGGGACTGGCCTTCAAAACAAAGAATTACCCAGCTAAAAAAGCAATAATGCCGAGGTTAGAAATTCTGTACCAGAGTAAAAGAGTACTGTCTTTAGATATGGGTAGGGGCTGTGTCCTTGGCCCCATGTCTGGGGGCATGGGAAGGGGTCCCAATTATTTTAAAGGAATTCTCCCTCCATTGCCTGAGAACAGCTGAGGCTGAGTGGGATGCCCTTGATCCCTGACCAGAATTTGTGGGTTCTACTCCCCATATCTTTATTTAGGGCTTTCAGAACATTCCCATGTATGAGATACACTAAATGCCCCAGGCACTAATGTTTGCAGAATTGTCTAAGGACTGCAAGTTCATCACTTATGATGACTAGCATAATATTTCTTTCACAGGATTGTGTGAGATTAGAGCACCGAAGGAGGTATGTCCATGCTGGTTTGCTGTAACTCTCACTCATGGTAAGTTCAATCGTTTTTAAGCTGATGAAATTCCACCACTACCTCTTGAGCTGAGGAGCTCTGTGGGCTGGTGAATCAGCTCTTCCAACTGGGTGTCATCACCTCAGGTCTTTAGCTGCTGAGGGTAGTGAGACAGAGCAGGTATTCCTTACCCTCTTCATTCCACCATCCCCTCAGGCACCCAAGGCAGTCACTGCATCACATCCACAGGGTTATGTGTCAATCAGCCTTCCAAGATGACCATGTCCCTATCCTCCAAGAATTTTCAGACCATTTCTCTGCAATACAATGGGCTCTTCTGATTATGTTCTTTCTTGACTCCAAACTATATGGTGGTGTTGTGTTTTCCTGCGTTGGCCATGCTGATGAACACTCCTTGAGCAAATGGCACTGCTATTAACACTCCACCCCAGACCCTCCACCCATCCTCTTCATTGATGACAATGCATGGAAGACAAGAGTGTTCTCAACCTTGAAAACAATTACTTTTTAGAAATGCGGTCAGTGCAGCCTGAAGAATTTGAGGAAAGAAACAGTTGGAAAATGTGCTGTTCTACATTGTTATAAAATTTTGAATGGTAAAATGTAAAATAACCAGAGAAGAAATTATTTGAGTTTTTCTGCATGCTCCAAGTAAGACTTTGATTTGTACTTATAATCAATGAAAAGTAGTAAAAGCATTTGAGAAAGTGATTGGAAACTGGCATTTATAGATGGCATATTGGATGATGTAGCATCATTCATGACTCAATTTGTCATGTACTAAATAATTTTTATTAAATGTTATGAGGGAACTACAGAGACAAGAGATCTGTGTTTTTCACCATAAACAGATCACAAAGACTTGGGACATTGTAACACCAGTACTATCACTTTTCACTCATGATGGGAGATAGGAAATTAGCCAGGAGTGGTGCAATTGAAAATAAGTACATTGAGGAAATGGTTTCTAAATCTGAAAAGAAAGAGATGGTGCCTGTACTAATCAAAGACCTTTACATGCCCTGATTATAAAACCAAAATACATAAGAATCTCTTCTCTATTATTCTAAATACCCATTAATTAATAAATACCACATCTAATATGGCCCCACTAATTTTGTAACATATATTTGAATCTATCTGTTTATACGGACCGTGGTCATACAAAAATATTTTCTTAAGAGTGTTACATGCTCTGTAGGCAGCTCTCAAAAAATGGCTACTCTAAAGCTGTCCTAACAAAGCTTTATGACAAGTTTCAAATGGATCAGTATTATCTGCAAGTAACTGCTTGGCAGAAAAAAAAAGTTTAATAAACTTTAAAGAAAGACAAATCTGGCACTCTATAATATAAAATTTACAATAACCCAGAATCAAATAAAAAACTCACGACGTGTGAAGAAGAAACAAAAACAGACACAGAAATAACAGATGATAAAATTAACAGACAAGAAACGCATTTTTGAGCTTTGTTGAGATATTGATATATAACATATTAAGTTATACAATCTGACTATTAGATACACATATATATTGTAAATAATTACCACAATATAAAATCAGTTAACACCTCTATCTCCTCACATAATTACAAATGTGTGTGTGGTGATAACATTTAATATCTACTTTCTTAACTTTAAAGTATATAATACAGTATTACTAATTATGACATACATTATATATCTGGGTTTTATTTATATTATAGTTGTGTTTGTACCATTTGACCAGTACTCCCCATTTCCCCTATCCCACAGCCCCTGCCAACCACCATTTTAATCTCTATTTCTGTTTCTTTAGCTTCCACATATGAATGAGATCATACAGTATTTGTCTTGTCTCTGTCTGAATTACTTCATTTAGCATAGGCTTCATATCCATTCATGTTGTCAATAATGGCAGGATTTTCTTCTTTTTTATGGCTGATATTATTCCATTGTACATACACAATATACAATATCTTCTAGCCATTCATTCCTTTTCTTTTAAAAATATATTTTTATTTATTTCAGAGGGGAAAGGAGAGGGAGAGAATAGAAACATCAATGATGAGAGAGAATTATTGATCAGCTGCTTCCTGCACACCTCCTACTAAGGATCGAGCCTGCAACCCAGCCACGTGCCCTTACAGGGAATCGAGCCATCACTGCCTGGTTCACAGGTTGACACTCAACCACTGAGCCACACCATCTGAGCTATTCATTCTTTGATGGACTATTAGGTGGTTCCCAGGTCTTGTTCATTGTGAATAATTCTGCAATGAATGTGGGGGTGCAGACATTTCTGAGATACTTTTCAGTATATATATATAGCAGGGTGGATATATAGCAGGTTGGGCAAAAGTAGATTTACACTTGTGAATACATAAAATAATTTATTCTTATATTATTATTCTAGAGGCCCAGTGCATGGTGGGGGTCCCTTGGCATAGCCTGCAGGGATCGGGCCAAAACCGGCAGTTCAACGCCGTCTGCCACTCCTGCTCATCTCGGCCCGCTGTGCCTACCTCCACTGCCCAGTAGGCTCACTGCCGCTTCGCTACAGTCTCCGGGCTACAGCAGCCAACTGTGAGCCCTGTATCTGGTACCCATCAGTCAGCTGACCACCAGAGGGCAGCTCCTGCATTGAGTGTTTGCCCCCTGGTGGTCAGTGAGCATCATAGTGACCAGTCGACCGGTCATTCAGTTGTTCCATCATTTGGGCGTTTGGTCGCTTAGGCTTTTACATATATAGATATTAATTATTGTATTATTTATTTGTATTAAAACTATGAACCTACTTTTGCTTGTCCCTGTATACCCAGAAGTAGAATTGCTGGGTCATATGGCAGTTCTATTTAAAAACTTTTAGGAATGTCCATGGTGGCTGTACCAATTCATAGTCCCACCAACACAAGGGTTCCATTTTACTCCACATCCTCGCCAGCACTTGTTGTTTCTTGTCTTTTTGATAATAATCATCCTAATAGGTATGAGGTGATAGCTCATTGTAGTTTTGATTTGCACTTCCCTGATGATTAGTGATGAGCACCTTTTCATGTACCTGTTAGATATTTGGATGTCTTCTTTGGAAAAATGTCTACTCAGTTCCCCTGCCCATTTTCAGATTGCATTATATTTGTTTGGGGTGGGGGGGGGGGGTGTTTGTTTTGTTTTGTTTTGCTACTGAGTTGTATGAGTGCCTTATACCTTCTTTATATTAACCTTTTATCAAATAAATGGTTTGCACAAATGTTCTCCCACTCCTTTTTATTTTGCTGATTGTTTCCTTTTTTGTGCTGAAGCTTTTTATTAAGATTTAGTCCCACTTGTTTATTTTTGCTTTTGTTGCTTGGCAAAGATTTTGGAAAAAAATCTTTGCCAAGACTAATGTCAAGGAGCTTTTTCTGCTATGTTTTCTTCTAGTAGTTTTACAATTTGGGGGGTCTTACATTTACATCTTTAATCCAGTTTGAGTTATTTTTTGTGAGTGGTATAAGACAGGGATCCAATTTCATTACTCTGCATGTGGTTATTGAGTTTTCCCACACAATGTATTGAAAAGACTATAATTTTCCCATTGCATCTTATTAACTCCCTTGTCAAATGTTAGCCATATATGAATGGGTTTATTTCTTACAAACCTTACAGACTGGATTTAGCAGGCAAAGCCCTTTATCAGTCAACTCTTGAGCTTGCTGTTAGAGTCCTTGGTAGCCTTGTCCTACAATAGGTCAAAAGTCTGGGATGGTGGTAGTCAGCTTAATGCTGGGCCCCACTAGGACCTTGGGTTCACAGCTGCTGCCCCAACCCCCACCCCCAGTCAGGTTCCTGAGCATTGATTTGAAGCTTGAGTCAACAAGAGTCACTGTGGCCATGGGGACCAGCCCATGCTGAGATGGGCTAGGAGCTTAGGTTTACTGGAGCCTCGGGGAGCTGCCCAGGGCCGTAGGAACTAGCCAGGTACTGGGGTGCACCTGGGATCCTACCAGGATCCTGGTGACACAGGAATGTGGTGCAGGGTTGGGCTACCAGAGGCACCAGAGGCCCTAGTAGCAAGCACATGCTCATTGTATACAGTAAAGCAAAGATAATAATGATCACAGCTTCTCATGTCAAACTGACAAAGCCAAAATCATTAGAATATTACTAATGTGCTAAAAGAAAGAAAACTACAAACCTGGAAATTTTAACCAGTAAAAATGTCCTTCATAAATTAAGGCAAATAACTTTTTTCAGAAAAGCAAAACCTGAATATCACTGAACTACAATTTTTTTTTTAATTTTAGTTAGAAAAAAGTAATATACACATTTTATATACACTGAGTGGCCAGATTATTATGACCACCTGACGCTTGTAGGCAAATTAGCTATAATTTTACACTGAAGTTGCTAGAGGTCCAGACCATTATAAATAAGGAAGCAGGTTGTTTACCATGACAGTAGAAGTGATTTTTTTTCTGAAGCTATGGGTAAATAACACAATCTAACAGCCTTTGAACATGGGAGATTATATATATATATATATATATATATATATATATATATATATATATATATATATATATATATACTGAGTGGCCAGATTATTATGACCACCCCATCAGTACTTCGTTGGACCACCTTTTGCCTTCAATACTGCAGCGATTCTTCTTGGCATTGACTCCATGAGATGTTGAAAGGTGATGCGAGGTGACACCATGCCTGATGAATAGCACTGTCCAGTTCTGTGAGATTTGGTGGTTGTGGAACCAGCTGCCTTATGGCTCTTTTAACTTCGTCCCACAAATGATCAATTGGATTGAGATCTGGTGATTGTGGGGGCCACCTAAGCAAGGGAAAGTCTCCCTCATGTTCTTGAAACCACCCCTGAACAATATGAGCACCGTGGCATGGCGCATTGTCTTGCTGTAAGAAGCCATCTCCATTGGAATAGGCCATCAACATGATAGGATGATCTTGATCAGCAACGATACTTAGGGATATTGTGCTATTCAGACGTTGTTCCACACAAATTAAAGGGCCCAAATCATGCCAGGAAAACATGCCTCAAACCATAACACTGCCCCCACCAGCTTGAGGGGTTGTACTCATGCATGTGGGGTGCATGCTTTCATGCTGTTTCCGCCAAATTCTCACTCTGCCATCTGTATGATGCATCTGGAAACATGATTCATCAGACCACATGACTTTTTCCAATGTTCAACTGTCCAATCCTTGTGTTCCTTTGTGAATTGAAGATGTTTTATCTTGGTAACTGCAGACAGCAAAGGTGTTCGAACAGGCCTTTGGCTTCCATATCTCATAGGATGCAGTGTACGGCTAATTTGCCTACAAACATCAGGTGGTCATAATAATCTGGCCACTCAGTGTATATGTACATATACCCACACATTTTATATACACATATTTTATATTTACATGTACACACATACTAACACATTTTATATATATATACATTTTATTTATATACATGTATACACATATACATATGTACACATATATACACACATACACACATATTAATGTTTTGATTATTATATTTTATTTCTGCTTAGTTTGAGTAGGTGGAATTTTGATATGGCATTACTACCTTTATAAATATGGTGACTAATGCATTTTTACTGCATTTCCCTGAATGGATTTTCAGATGTGCCTCTCAGTTAATGGGCAGGTCTCAACTTAGTAACCATAGTCCAAACACACCCTAGTCTAGATGGCTGTGGTTAAAAATGAGTTAATATCCCTCAAGTTTTTAAAATTAATTTCTGTTTCAGATTCATTAAGTTATATTGTTGAAGAACTTTACTTTAAAATGTCCAATTTCACTCTTCTAGGTAATATTTCTTTGAAAGAGTTCTGTATTCTGACTATATATTTTTTACATTTGATGTATTTAATTTTGTTTGGTAAAACTGGAATTAAACTAGTTGTTTGGTGAAATAAACTAATATGTGATTTATACTAATTTTAATTTCACTTAAAAATAGCTTCAGAATTATCTATTGCACCTTACTCGACCCACAAGAGAGTTAATTAAAATTTTGTAGATTAATTGAGCAAATTTCAAGTGATTTTTAAATGTAATTTATCTTGTGCTATTTTTTACTATTACTATCATGTGTAAGCCAATTTATTGAATATGCTAAAATATTTATTTATTCTTTCAACCAGCATTTATTTTTAATGAAATATTTTTCAACTAGTAATAAATATACTGTATAGGAAAATTATATCTTCAACAGAGCTACACAGCCCATTCTAGAAGTATCCCATGTTTCATTAGAAACTTAGATTGAATAGAAATCACTTCCTACATTTTCATCCCCCAGATTCGAGAATGATTTTTTATCTAAAATATGTTGTGTCATGTGCACATCACTTAAATATAAAGAGTAAAACAAGAGCTCATTTCATCTATTTGGTTCTCACAGGAAGAATTTACCATCAGCACAAATGGAAATAGCTTAACATGATAAATGTTTCTTAGAATTGAGTCTGTCCACTAAAGGTGGGCATTCTCTCTCATACTGATAAAAACAGACCCAGCATTGCCATAGACATGTTTACTGATATATTGTGGGTAGCATCCATCAATCTATGAGCTGCATTGAGATATCAGTGAAATTTGATAGTCTCCTGATTGCATTTTCTAAGGCCTGATTTTTTTTTATTTTTTTTTTACTTCTGATCCTTCCCACTTCAGTCTCCAGCCAATTTTATCTCAACATCTTGCTCCATTGCATTTTATAACTACTTGCTATATCATTATGTTTTTTGTTATTTATAATTTAATGTTTCATGTTTTAAGCCTCAAAATGCAGAAAATATAACCGACCCATGAATATAAAGCTTCTACTAAAATTTACTGTTTTTCTCTTTCATTTTATCCCATAAGCTAGTTTCTTTAAATAAAACAATATTTAAGATAAATGTAACTCTTTTTTTATTCTTTAACTCAGAATATGTATTTAGTAAACATATAAAAATTATTTCTAGATCCTTTTGCCATTTATTTTTAAATTAAGATTCACCAATTTTGTTTTAATATGCTTTAAAACAAAGTGGAAGAAATGCCAAATCATCTCTAAATTGACTTTTAGTTAAAATTTAATACAAAATATTTGGAATCTATTACAAGTTGAGCTAATATTACATTAAGCAATAAATATAATAGGACAGTCTTTGAGTGTAGGCTAACTTCAATATGTGCCACTCTCAGGATTTTTTGAAGAAGGCACCTATGCAAGATAGATTAGCAGTAACTGCAGGGATCCCCTTTACAGTAGGATTACACTGTATTTATGAATATCTACGAGGTTCAAAAACACATGATGCTTTATACATAATTATGTCTAAAACGTATTCACATACATGCCCATTTGTGAATTGTTACTGGGATGGTAACAGCTAATTCTTACTGAACATTTACCATTTGCCTGACCTATATAGGGACTTCATATAAGTTTTTTTTTTTTCATCTAACCCATATAACAGCCATATGAAGTAAGCAGTATTATTATACTTATTTTACACAAGAGGAAACTAAAGTTTAGTAAAGCTAGAAGAACTACTCTATTATATGAAGAATATATGAAAATTATTTTGGGGACAGTGAACAGATTAACTCATCTGAAATTGGTTAATATAGGGCAATCAATAGCAAGTGGAGAAGCGAGGTGAGTAAATAGTTTGAACAAAATAAAGTTTTTCAGAGCCAGAATAAGGGGTTTATAGAGATGATAAAAATGTTTAGCAGTTTGATTTTGAAATCAAATCAGGATTCCCATCTTTATCACTTACTTGTTAAATGACCTTGGGCATATTTCCCTGATTGTAAAAAAAGGATATTACTAATACTTCATAGAAATGTTGCAAAGATTAAATGAGTTGAAAAAGATCAACAGCTCTCAGCCATTGGCCATGATTTATATATTAAAGGATAATCATTGAAAGTTTCTGAGCAGGATTTAATATTGCAGAAAAAGTTTTTAATTCATCTCTCTGTTGTAACTACTAAATTAGAAAAGATGTGAATTGGGTATAGAAATGCCTGTTAAGAAGTTGAACTGCAATAATTACTACAATTCCTTCCTTAGGGCCTGGTAATGGCAGTGAAATAGAATATAATGAAAAGCAAGGGGGAAAATAAAGTAAGGTGAGGTAAATTGGAAAGAAGGGGAGGGGAAGGAAGGGGAGAGGAGGGGAGGGGAGGTAAGGGGAGAGGAGGGGAGGGGAAGGGAGGGGAGGAAACATAAGACAACATTATAAAGACCATATATGATAACCCACATCCTCAGTGATCAAAAACTGAAAGCATTTCCCTTAAGTTCAGCAACAAGATAGATATCTCTGCTTTCACCACTCTTATTCAACATAGTGCTGGAAGTCCTTGCCCCAACAATTAGACATGAAGAAATAAAAGGAATCTATATTGGGAAGAAAGAAGCAAAACTGTCATTATTTGCAGATGACACAATACTCTATATATAGAGAGAACCTTAAAGATTCTACAAAAAAATTACTAGAGCTGGTAAGTGATTTCAGTAAAGTATCAGGATACAAAATAAATATCTAGAAATCACTTGCATTTTTTACATCAATAAAAGATTATCAGACAGTGTAACTAAGAAAACAATCCTATTTACAATTTTATCAAAACACAAAAACAAAACTTGGAATAAATGTAACCAAGGATGTCAAAGACCACAAATTACTCAGAAAATTATAAGACACTGAAGAAAATGAAGAAGATACAAATAAGTGAAAGCATATACTGTGTTCATAGATATAAGGGTTTAATCTCCAACATTTACAGGCAGTTCATAGGACTTAACAAAAGGAAGATAAACAACCCAATCAAAAAATGGGCAATGGACCTAAATAAATACTTTTTGAAAGAAGACATAAGGAAGGCCAAGAGACATATGAAAACATGCTCAAAATCACTAATCATCTGAGAGATGCAAATCAAAATGACAATGCGGTACCATCTCACACCTGTCAGACTGGCTATCATCAACAAATCAACAAACGACAAGTGCTGGAGAGGACACGGAGAAAAGGGAACCCTTGTGCACTGCTGGTGGGAATGCAGACTGGTGCAGCCACTGTGGAGAATAGTATGGAGTTTCCTCAAAAAACTAAAAATGGAACTCCCATTTGACCCAGTGATCCCACTTCTAGGAATATATCCCAAGAAACCAGAAACACCAATCAGAAAGGATATATGCACCCCTATGTTCATAGCAGCACAATTCACCATAGCTAAGATCTGGAAACAGCCTAAGTGCCCATCAGTAGATGAATGGATTAGAAAACAGTGGTACATCTACACGATGGAATACTATGCTGCTGTAAAAAGGAAGAACTCTTACCATTTGTAATGTCATGGATGGAACTGGAGAGCATTATGCTACGTGAAATAAGCCATTCAGAGAAAGGTAAATATCACATGATCTCACTCATTTGTGGACTATAATGAACAACATAAACTGATGAACAAAAACAGATCCAGAGACAGAGAAGCATCAATCAGACCATCAAACCTCAGAGGGAAGGTAAGGGAGGGTGGGAGTAAGGGGGAGAGATCAACCAAAGGACTTGTATGCATGCATATAAGCCCAACCAATGGACAAAGACAACAGGGATGTAAGGGCATGAGTGGGGGGTTAATGGGGGGATAAGGACAAATATGTAATACCTTAATCAATAAAGAAATATTTTTATTTTTTTTTTTGCCAAAACCGGTTTGGCTCAGTGGATAGAGCGTCGGCCTGCGGACTGAAAGGTCCCTGGTTCGATTCTGGTCGAGGGCATGTACCTGGGTTGTGGGCATATCCCCAGTAGGAGATGTGCAGGAGGCAGCTGATCGATGTTTCTCTCTCATCGATGTTTCTAACTCTCTATCTCTCTACCTTCTTCTCTGTAAAAAATCAATAAAATATATTTAAAAAAAAAGAAATAATTTTTTAAAAAAATAATTAGCATCATTAAAATATCTATACTACCCAAAGTAATCTATACATTCAATGAAATTCCTATGAAGATACTACTGGCATATTTCACAGAACTAGAACAAATATTCCAAAAATTTATATGGAACCACAAAAGACCCTAAAAGCCACAGCAATCTTGAGAAAGAATAAAATTGGAGGAATGATACTACCTGATATTAAGCTATACAACAAAACCATAGTAATTACTAGTAAAACATCATGGTACTGGTATAAATAGAGATATAGATCAATGGAACAGAATAGAAAGCCTAGAAATAAGCCCTCACCTTTATGGTCAATTAATGTTTGACAAAGGAGACAAGAACATGCAATGGTGTAAAGATAGTCTATTTAATAGGCAGTAAAATCTCAGACATTTCTCATAGCAATGTTTTTCTGATATATCTCCTAGGGCAAGGGAAACAAAAGACACACACACACACACACACACACACACACAAATAGCAAATAGGACTGTATTAAACTGAAAAGCTTCTGCACAACAAAGGAAACCAACAAAATGAAAAGACTGGATGGGCGAACATGTTTGCAAATGATACATCTGATAAGGGGTTAATGTACAGACTTAAAAATAATTTATAAAACTCAACACCAAACCAAGCAAACAAACAAAAAATACTAACTTAAAATTGGAAAAAGGACCTGAATAGGCAATTCTCCAAAGAGGACATACAGTGGCCAATAGACATATGAGAAGATGTTTACCACTACTAATCATCAGAGAAATGCAAATTAAAACCACAGTGAGATATATCACCTCACACCTGTCAGAATGGCTATCATCAATAAATCATCAAACACAAGTGTTGGCAAGGATGTGGAGAAAAGGGAACCCTTCAGCACTGTTGGTTGGAACATAGATTGTTGCAGCGATTGTGGAAAGCAGTATGGGGTTATCTAAAAAAATTAAAAATGAAACTGCTTTATGACCCAGTGATTTCACTTCTGGGACTACACCCAAAGAAACTCAAAACACTAATTCAAAAGGATAGATACACCCCTATGTTCATTGCAACATTATTTACAACTAGAGGCCCGATGCACAAAATTCATGCAAGAGTAGGCCTTCCTTTCCCCAGCTACTGGCACTGGCTTCCCTCTGGCACTTGGGACCCAGGCTTCCTTTACACCCCCGGCTTCATCCAGAAGGATGTCTGGTTTAATTAGCATATTACACTTTCATTATTATAGATAGTCACGATTTGGAAGAAGCCCAAGTGCCCATCAGTAGAATAGTGGATTAAAAAGCTGTGGTACATTTACACAGTGGAATACTACTGCGTAATAAAAAATGAAGGAAATCTTACCCTTGGGGACAGCATGGACAGACCTGGAGAGGATTATGCTAAGTGAAATAAGCCACTAAGAGAAAGGGAAGCACTATATGATTTCACTTATCTATGGAATCTAATGAACAAAATAATCTAACAAACTAAATAGAAATATACTCATAGATACAGGGAACAGACTGTCATCTGTCAGAGGGGAGGGGTATTGGGGGACTTGGTGAAAAAGAAGATGAGATTAGGCACACAAAACCAAAACTCATATCCACAGACAATAGTATGGTGATTACCAGAAAAAAATATGTATTCCAAAATTATCAAAATGTACACTTAACTATGTGCAGTTTGTGTGTGTTAGATATACTTCAATAAAGATGCTATAATATGTCAGATGATGGATGTTCTCCATCTCTAGACCTTGACTCTGTGTGTCATAGTACTCACTGATGAAAAAACTAAATTGACATTTTCCAGCAATTTCTCAAGAACCAAGAAGAGAAGGATTATGACTTAGAATGAAAAGCATCTCTTGAAGTCTGTAAATAAGGACTTTGCTAGGAGACCTTACTTATCAACAGGAGGGAAACACTTAAATAGTGCTGATATATTGTAAATGGTATAGTAATCCTTTGTATGCTTCAGTTAAAGTATTTATCCTATTTTTTCTGTTTATTTTACTTATCGGCTTCTTACCCAGTTGAACTTGGAGCTCTTTTATGAAAACAATTTGAGTCTTTTTGTCCATTGCCTAGTATATTTCCTGGCATGCTGGGGTCCAGCCCCAGCGGGTCCAGGGGTTCCCAAAGGTGTGGACGGAGTTGGCGAAGAATGTTTTACATGGAGACAGCGTTCAAAACTCTCTAGCTTTCCTTAGTCTCCGTGAATCTTCCCTGTGCCTGGCTGAGGCCACAGAGAGAGATCCCAAGGAAAGCTGAGCCTTTATTTTATAGTGAGAGGTAAACAAGGTAGTGGTTTCCAAAGTTACGCTGTTCTTGTGAGTTTCACTTGTTTACACTGTTCTTGTGAGTTTCACTTGTTTTTGTTCTTGTGAGTTTCACTTGTTTACACCATGGTTATACTTCCGGCACTTCCTCAGCCCATTAGCTTCCCAGATAAGATCTAGGGAGCCTCATAAGGTCAAGCCTAATTATGCTAAGAGGACTGTGCCCTCTAAGCTGGGAATTGTTTGTGACTTTGCCCACAGGTCAGTCTGAGGCTTAACCCTATATCAGCTCCCTATATCTCACCCTTCTTTTATTTTTTAAGCTACTATAATGAGAGTTTTTAAGCTACCATAATGACAGTAAAACTTAAGCATCAAGAACAAAACTCTGGCTATTAAAGCAATAACAAAATAATGCCAATGCAAAACCCAAAACATTTTAAAACTTGAACATAACATTTTTAAAACTAGTAATAATAATAAAACAATGGCAATGCAAAACAGCAATAAGTGAGAAATAAAACCACAGTAACTTTTTTCTACCAAATGAAAGTTTCTTTTGCCGATTTACTCAGAGTCCTCCGACTTGGTTGAGAGAGTAGCTTCCATTTCTTGCTTTTCTACCATCTGCTGGGCCTCAGTTGTTAACTTCTTCAGCTGACCCCAAGTCGGTGGTTTGGTTGTCCTTGTTGATCTGGCTAGCGGGCGGTGTCGCTGGCGACAGGCTTCCCGAAGTGTCAGCGCGTTGTACGGCTGGATCAAAGGGTCCAACAGGGCCGCGTTTGATGATGGTGTCGGTGTCCAGGGAGGAGTCAACTGTGACCTCTGGGTCAGCTGATATGGATGATACTGGGGAGGAGGAGGATGAGGCAGAGATGGAGGGTAGTAGAAAAAAAAGGAGAAAGCAAAAGAACTACAAGGCATGGAAGTGTTTAGAAAAAAGAGGAAGAAGAAAGTGAAGAAGGCAGCATCCTGACACAGCCCTTTCCTTCAGCTGCCCCTTTCCCTGTGGTCCAAGGTAGAAATGGGAAACAAGTCCTGTTGCAGTGAGAAGGCAGCTGCTGTCAGCCAGTCTCTATCTTTACCTGGGTCCCAATCTGAGCTGGGCCAAGTCTCTTTCTGTTATCTGGGTCCTGATCTGGGCTGGACATGGGAAGCGAGAAGCAGCCATGGGGGCAGAAGACCTTCCTCAGAAGGGGCGAGTGTTCAAGCCCCTGCACAATTGCAGGGGTGAGGATCTGTGCCCCACCTCTGTTGAACTCCAAGTTCTCTCCTACTGGCCCCCGGCTGTGCCTGTCTTAGGTTGCCCCACCCTGTGGGGTCTTACCCATCTTTGACTACCAATCATCTCTGGGCCAAGTAGGGTGATGTGAGGTTCAGTTCTGTCTCCTTGGTAGCCTATGCCCCTGTGGCCTCCATGCCCAGCAACTGCCTTGGGATCCCCTCGCCTGCTGGTGGGGCCCCGGCATTGATCACATATCTTGGGAAACCCAGGTTTCTTCTCCAGAGAGGGCCCAGCTTACGCCATTGGGCGAGAGACAGATCCATGGTACCAGCCACCGTGACCTCAGCAAGAACAGAGAACTCAGGCAACAGCTGTGGGCCCGGGACAGGGCTTTCTCAGCCCATGATGTCAGGCTCTTAGTACAAGACAACTCCATGTATGGGGCATATACCAGACACCCCCTAGTCACAGCAGAAAAGGGAGGTGCCCTTCCTGGAACAGAGGGTAGGGAGATTCTAGAAAAGGCTGTGTTCAGGAGAGAAGGAGAAAGGCCAAAGAATCAGCAAGCAAATAGTCAGATTAAGAAAAAAAAGAAAAAGGACAGACAAAAAGGAGGCACATGTGATCCTTCCAATGGACAGGTGGTTCCAGCTCAGGGCTGCACATCTGCTGCAGACGGGCACTGGTCAGGTGTGCTAACTCAGCCTCCCAGGGGTGACGGTCCCCAGGAGGGAGGCAGAGGCTGCTCCTTCTGGAAAGATATAAAACACAACCTCTTCCCCACATCATTACTAGATCTTGTAAAACTCTTGTCTGGTTTTGCATCTTTTCACTGGGATAAGTCGGCAGAGGCTATTGTACAGGAGGCCCAATGCTTTTTGGCTGCTGTACAACCCTCTGCAATGTATTTCCAAAAAATCTAACATATAACATTATTCTCCCCACCCCCCTTTTTGTTTGTTTTAATCAGACCAATGAGTAACATATTTTGAATTCCTGATTATTTCAGAGAAAACACATTTTATTTTTTCAAAAACAAGTTATACATTAGATATTTAATTAATTTCTCCCGATTCAATTTGCACTTTAAACTTTCAGAGCTTACAAGTCAAATATTAGCAGTTCTTTGATTAACTACACTTTTATATTTTTAAGAATAAATTTTAAAATCTAATAATGAACTTTAAACCATGTTTTTTTCTGCCCGGGGAAACTGAGAAGCAAATTTGTAGGTATTAAAAAATGACTACTGGCGGAAAGCTGATTTCAAAGGAGCCACCTCTTGGCCTCTTGACCTTATCTGGGAAAGTCAGCTAGCAAAAGGTGTAGCCATTGAAATGCTAACATTCCTAAAGATGGCTACTGGTGGGAATTGGATTACCTGCATGCTAGGGGAAGGGGTGTCTACCCCTCCCTCCATTAAAAAAGGGTTTAGATTTAAACTTTTTAATGGCAAGAAAAGAGACCTTAAACTTTCAGAGCTTCAAACCTTAGGTAGCAAATTAAATATTAGCATTTTTCAAATCAATACTTTTACATTTAAGGATATATTTCAAATAAAATATAAGGCATTTTCAATTAATAGATTAACTTCTATCATCTAGACTTCATACTAGGCATACTCAGATCGACATTTCAGTATTATAAATCTCAATACTTTTAGATGATTTGAACTTAAAAGTTTTAAGTTTCCAGCCAATAAGCCTGGCATAGCTGCTAAATTTCAAAATGGTCACAATTTTCCTGCTGGGGAAGTCAAGAAGCAAACCCATAGCTATTCACATGTAAACTTGACTATCAACTTCCTGGTGGTACTTGCCTCAGGGGTGGGAAATTTCAAAAGAGCTACTTTAAATCGCCTTGGGAAACCAGCCTGTATTTCTTTCTCAGGTTCATCTCCGCCATTTTTAAGGCCAAAACAGTCTTGGGGTTTTATTCTGTACATAGCAAAAGGTCAAGTTCAGCTCAAAACTATGCGCACTCGTTTTTAAACTGGCCTTTTCCTTTTACATGTGCACAGAAATCCCGGATGCATTTCTAAATTTTGTAAAACTTTTTCAATTACAAGAAGGACTTTAAATTAGAATATTTGGGTAGGGGGCGTCCACACTGGATGGCCACATGAGCTTCTTTCTTCCCTTCCCTGCTTTGGGGGAAGTTTCAGCAGATGACTCAGATGGCATATTTTTCCCAAAGTCATGCTTAATAGAAAAAGACATTTTAAATTTTTTCCTATTGCGCTTTCTAAAGTCATGGCTAGCACCCAAGGTTATCTTAGCTAAAGTTTGGTTGTCATAAGATGTTCTCCGGTAATTTTTAAATAAAACATTGAGTAATCTCATTGTGGGAGAGCTTACAGCTCTGCCCTCTCTTACCACCTTTGAATCTCTCCATACCAGAGGCGGATTCGGCAGCGGGGTTTCATTTCTTATTACAGATTTTAGATTCCAAATACAAATTAAGGTATTAATTTGAACAAGAAACCACATTGAAGTGACCATGGCACTCTTTCTTTCTCTTTTTTTTTCAAGTTCTGATTAACTTTTTGGCAAACTTTTAATATCTAATGTACCTCTTTCAAGAAAACAAGGGTTATGTTCTATAATAACATGCAAAAACTGTAAGAGATTACCTTCTGAAACTTTAACTCCTTAAGCATGCAAATCAATAGTTTATCATAAAGTTTCTTACTTTTTTTTTTAAAGCCGAATGTACTTTTTTAAAGCCAAATCCTGCCCTGTTAGCCTGGTTAAGAAAACGTTCCCAGCCTACTTACAGATCTGGAGAGCTAACTTTGATGTGTTAAAACTAAGTAAAATGCATTTACTCAATCCAAAGCAGGCATTAAAAAGAAAAACCCCAAATGCTCTCTTATATCCATTTTAAGAGTAGGATTGGCGCTTTCTGCTATTACCTGAAGTCCTGATCTATCACCCCAGGGAGAGCTTGCCAATCCTGTGCTTTCCCGGAGTGGAAAGGCTGCAGTGGGGTTAAGGATAAGGCTCCTTGGGCCTACCTTCTCCCATGCCTCTACATTTACCTTTCCGGCACCTTTCCTTCCTCAGAAAAGCATGGACACACTTGTATAAAACGTTCCGTCTGACTAGGAGTAACCTTAACTCCTCTGCTAGCAAGCATATGTGTTAAAAGATCAATACAGAGTCTTTTTCCTTTAGACTAAGTATGGCAAATCTTCTCAATCTAAGTTCTGTACTATCCACCTTCTTACCCTACTTATTCTCTATAGGGGGGTCTGCAGCACCCTATGGTGGAGTCCTATCCGTCCTGAGTGCGGGGGTTCTCAATGTGTGTGGGGGGGCTTACCTAGAAGAATTCTGTTCGGCCGCCATATGCTGGGGTCCAGCCCCAGCGGGTCCAGGGGTTCCCAAAGGTGTGGACGGAGTTGGCGAAGAATGTTTTACACGGAGACAGCGTTCAGAACTCTCTGGCTTTCCTTAGTCTCCGTGGATCTTCCCTGTGCCTGGCTGAGGCCTCAGAGAGAGAGATCAAAAGGCAAGCTGAGCCTTTATTTTATAGTGAGAGGTAAACAAGGTAGTGGTTTCCAAAGTTACGCTGTTCTTGTGAGTTTCACTTGTTTACACTGTTCTTGTGAGTTTCACTTGTTTTTGTTCTTGTGAGTTTCACTTGTTTACACCATGGTTATACTTCCGGCACTTCCTCAGCCCATTAGCTTCCCAGATAAGATCTAGGGAGCCTCATAAGGTCAAGCCTAATTATGCTAAGAGGACTGTGCCCTCTAAGCTGGGAATTGTTTGTGACTTTGCCCACAGGTTAGTCTGAGGCTTAACCCTATATCAGCTCCCTACACTGGCACACACCAGTGCCCAATAAATGTTGGTTAAATGAATAAGTGACTAAAAATGGATGGCATCTTGAATGCAAAAGGATTAAAACTCATAATGGGAAAAATACTTATTATTCTTCACTAAAAATAATTAGGAAGATAGTTAGACATAATACCAGTGACCTCAGAAAATCATAGCTATTCTTATTTGAGCAAATTTTGCTTTCAGGCCACTTTATACAAATCACTTCTAATTTAAAAATAAACATAAAAGATAGGCATTATTATCCTCATTACAAAAATAAAGAAATCTTGTATTCACAGTTAAATGTCTAAAGCCGTGGTCGGCAAACTGCAGCTCTCGAGCCACATGCGGCTCTTTGGCCCCTTGAGTGTGGCTCTTCCACAAAATACCACATGCGGGCGCGTGTACAGTGCAATTGAAACTTCGTGGCCCCTGTGCAGAAGTCGGTTTTGGGCCTGGGCGAGTCTATTTTGAAGAAGCACTGTTGATATTTGGCTCTGTTGACTAATGAGTTTGCCGACCACTGGTCTAAAGTAATTCTTTGAGTAATTGGTGGACCTAAAATTTTGGTGGAGTTAGGACTTAAAGCAAGAACTGCTGAGTATAGCCACCATGATTTTCTATTACATCTTGCTGGTGCCTCGTAAGTACATACAAATTCACAGAAAGTTGATTATTGTTGGGGGCCAGATGTAAGCTGGCAAGGTCCTTGCACCTGCAGGGGCTAGCGAGGCTGGGACCCTTACCCACACAGTTTTCCCAGACTTGTGTGGATGGCGATTATCAGTAGAATGGGAGTAACATTTGTAGAATGAGAACAGCCTTTCATAGCTTGCCAAGAAGTCTATAACTATTTACTGAGATATGCTGTACTGAGAACTTGTCCTTCTGCTGTATCTCTCCCTTAGAGATTAAGAGGAACAAAGAATACATTCCTCTTGACAGACCTCCGATTCAGTGTGTTGTGTATAAATAGGATTGTATAGCTAATAAACTCGCTTCAGTTCATCAAGAGAACTGGGGTCCTCCCGACCCCGCTTCCCTGTCTTTCTTTCTTTTCTCAATTCCCACCTCCCTGCCTCAGCCCGGCTCAACCCTGTCAGGCTGGCCCTGGCAGATCTGGCGCCCGAGCTAAGGGACTGAGGAACTGGGAAAAAGAAGGTGAGGAGCTCCGTCGGGCTTGGAGAGACGACGTGAGAATCTCCTCCGGATAAAGAGTGCACTCGTTAAGGTAACGGAGGAGCAATTTTTTGATAATCGGGAGTAAAGCATGGGGCAATTAGAATCTAGAGAAAATGCCTTTTATGGGCAAATGTTAAAGTTTATGTTCAATAGTAGAGGAACTAAGGTTAATGACAAGCAAGTAGAAAAATTTTTAAAATTCATTCAGGAGGTCTGCATTTCCTTATCGAATTTAATACGGGATTATTTAGATCCCAGGCATGACCATAATCAACCGTCTCTTAAGCCAGAAAAAAAGGAGAAGCAACGTGATAGCACAAAACAGGTGTCTAAAAAAGACAGTATATTAAAAAGAAATAATGTAACTTTTAAAGACAATTTAACTCCTCAAGATGAGGAGGATTTTGAGGAAGCTGCTGCTCTTTGTCATGATGATAATACAGGTATTGTTCAGGCAAAAGAGGAGGAAGAATGTTTTTCTGCTGGAACTGAAGAGGGTAGTGATATAGAAGATGTGTTGGAATGCTTTTTAGAAACATTAAAGCTTCTTGGCAAGAAAAAGAGAAGCCGCGGGGGCCGTTCCCGCCGCTCTCCGCTGCCTTGTGCAGCACCAGTTCCACTTTCCCCTCTCCAGATGGCCTTGCAGGAGGCACGAAAGTGTGGTGAGGAATTGGGCATTCACGCCTTCCCTGTTATGGAACAGGTGAACCCTCACACGGGACAGCGTGAGCGTGCTTATGACCCGCTTCCTTTTAAAACTTTAAAAGAGTTAAAAACAGCCTGTGCTCAGTATGGGCCCACTTCCCCTTATACTTTAACCATCTTGGAAACGATGGCCTCAGAGGCTCTCCCACCTAATGATTGGAGAGCTATTGCCAAGGCTTGTTTATCAGGAGGGGATTATCTCTTGTGGAAATCAGAATATGATGAAAAGGCTAAGGAACAAGCTCCTCGTAATCGAGCTGCCCAGATTAATATTTCTTATGAAATGCTGGTAGGGGAAGGAGTCTATGCTGATACCCACAATCAAATTCAGTACCCCCAGGAAGCTTATGGACAGATTAATGGAGCTGGGGTCAGAGCCTGGAAAAAGTTACCCACCTCTGGTCAGAAAACAGAGGAGCTCTCAAAAGTTATTCAAGGGCCAGATGAAAAGTATCAGGATTTTGTCTCTCGGCTATTACAGGCTGTTGGCCGAGTCGTGGTGGATGGAGAGGCTGGCATGTTGATAGTTAAACAGCTGGCATATGAAAACGCCAACACTGCCTGCCAAGCTGCACTGCGGCCCTATCAAAGACAGGGGACTCTCTCAGATTATATCCGCATCTGCGCAGATATTGGCCCCTCATATATACAAGGAGTTGCCATTGCGGCTGCATTAAAGGGAACCACCATTGAAGGAATTCTTCAGCAACAATTTAGCACAGGGAAAAGTCAAACACACAAGTGTTACACTTGTGGAGGAACAGGACACATGGCAAAACAGTGTCCTTCTAATAAAGGGGTTAATAAAGGAAATGGCAGAGGTCCCAAACAACCTGGACTATGCCCTAAATGTAAAAAAGGAAAACATTGGGCAAATGAGTGTAAATCTAAGACAGATATTCAGGGAAATTCTTTGCCTCAACACCAGTCGGGAAACTACCAAAAGGGGCCAGCCCAGACACAGCAAATAACAGGGACATTGTCTATTTACCCTCCTGTCCCTATGCTGTCTCAAGGCCAGCAGGCTACACAGCACCCAGTCTGCCCCAGAGAGCAAAATAGATACAAGAGCTATTCCGAGCAACCCCCGGGAGTGCCGGGCTGGACCTTGGATCCATAGGAATAAGACATTCTGTCTGCCCTGGGTGCTGCCCTTGCCTACTGAAATAAACAAAATATCATTAGATTTAAAACCTCCCACATAGAGAAGAAATGATGATTTCCTTGCATTTCCGATACAGCTACAGCAAATGCCACCGGATCTGAAATTAAAAATACGTCTGGGATTTCTGTACACGTGTAAAGAGAAAACTGGCTTGAAACTAAGGCGCGCATTGTCTGATTTTGGACATTTAGATAGAGTTTCAAGCTAAAATCTCTTTACAAATATACAAAATAAAACCCAAGACAGATTATTTCCTAAGAAAGATGGCAAAATTTAACCCAAAGGAAAAAAGATGCTGGCTAGATTCTAGCAGCAGGATTGGCATTTCCATAATAAAGAACAGTTTTTAAATACTAATAAAGAATATTAAAAGGTTAATTTCAAGGCCAAAAAGGAAAGTCAGTAAAATTGTCTCTGTTAAAAGAATTTGCTAAAGAATATGCCTTAAAATAATAAATTGAATTTAAATCTCAAGAATTATTAAAATATATTAATTATAAAAATCTAAGTAGCCCAGGTAAAAGACAGCTACGCCCTTTAATTAAGGCTGGCTTCCTAAAGCAATTTCTAATAGAGGAAGGGCTGGCCTCCCTTCCCCAAACAGAGCAGGTAGGCCAAAAATTTCCTGCCAATGACAACTTTTAAAGAGAGGCTTGCTTCCCAGTTTCCCATCCTTGGTAGAAAGAATGTAACTAATTTGCATTTTAATGGTTACCTGTTTTCAGTGAATGGCACCCCAAGGCTTAGGAGTTTACTAAATTAAATTAGATATTCTGAAATAACAAAATGCTAAAATATTAATCTAAATGTCCCTCATGAAAAATCTAGAGGACAGAATTAAATCTATTGATTATGTCATGTATTTTTGAAGTTTATTCTTAAAAATGTTACTGATTAAGAAATACTAAATATTTAACTTGCCAGCTAAGAGTTTAAAGTTCTGGTTACATAAATTGGGAGAAATCATATAATTATAATAAAATTTCAACATTTATCTAATTGAAAAAAGAGGATAAATTCTATAATCCCAACCAAAATTTTTAAATACAAAGATCAGTTTTAATTTAATTGTTATCTCTTAATAATTATAAAAGGTATATAATCTTTAAATTATATATACACATATATATTTAATAGTTTTTTAAGTTAGATTTCAAAACTATAATCAAGGAATGACTTTAGGACATTTCATGGGCCCTGAAATGTTTTCAAAAGTTTATTCTCTTTTCTTGAAGGATTTTTTAATAAAGCTAATTTAATATTCTTGAAATCACATAGAAAGCTTTATCAGATAAATATTAATAAATATATATTTTAAGTTTTTGCCTCTAAGAAAGGGCAAAATAAGATAACTTAGAAAATAAGATATCTTATTTTATATTTCTTAAAATACAGCAGTAGAATTATAAGATATAATTTAATATAACAAAAGCTCATTAATAATTTTTAATATTTTACAACAGCATATTAACATTTATTCCAAACAAGCTTACAAACTAATTGTTTGGCAGGAATTTAATAAGAACATAAAAGGATTTTATCCCTTCCACTGTGTGGAAGGCCCCCTGGGAAGGCACTTAAGCATTCTATATTGACCTCTCTTGCCCTTTTTGACAAGGGGGTCCCTCTTCCAATTGTCCACAGCTGTTACCTAAGCTCTCTGTTCATACTGAAGTTGAAGCCTCATGGTGGCTGGTACCATGGATCTGTCTCTTGCCCAATGGCGTAAGCTGGGCCCTCTCTAGAGAAGAAATCTGGGTTCCCCATGATCAATGCCGGGGCCCCGCCAGCAGGCGAGGGGATCCAAAGGCAGTTACTGGGCATGGAGGCCACAGGGGCATATGCTACTAAGGAGACAAAACTAAACCTCACATCACCCTGCTTGGCCCCGGAGGATGGCTGGTTAGTCAACGACGGGTAAGACCCCTCTGGGAGGGGCAACCTAAGACAGGCACAGTCGCAGGGGGCCTCAGGGGAGAACTTGGGGGTCAACAGAGGTGGGGCAGAGATCCTCACCACCCCAACTATGCAGGGGCTTGAACACTTGCCCCTTCTGAGGGAGGTCTCCTGCCCCCATGGCTGCTGCGCTTCCCATGCCCAGCTCAGATCGGGACCCAGATAACAGAAAGAGACTTAAACCAGCCGAAATCGGTACCCAGATAACAGAGACTTGGCTAACAGCAACTACCCTATATATAAATCTAGCTTAACACCAGGAATGCTCAGGGCCTTCTCAAGGATGCAAAATAATCCTTTCCATTAATATTTACAGTATAAACTAAGATTGTTATTAAAGTATTAAATTTAACAGTAAAATAATAGTCAAGTTTTCAGATTAATTAAAACTAGCTCAAGAAGTATTAACCAAAATTTTCATTTCATGGATAAATTGCTTAACATACTATAAACCTAAAGCAGTCATATTTTTATACAAAAAATTAAAATGAAAAGTTATCAAGACTACACTAAAAAATTTCCTAAAACCTCCTAATATTAAAAAATAAAAAAAAAGGGGGATAGTGGAATAATAACCTGTTAAGTAAATGATAACCTGTTAAGTAAATGCCTTAATTGCTTTAATATTTTTACTTGAAAATTAATTTTTTCATTTATAATGCTAATAGCAAGACACCCATGAAAAACATACGTGGTGTCAAAATAAGCCAAAGGAAAATCGTTTGGACAAAAATTAAAAGAATCCCAAGTCTAAATTATAGATATGATTCCTTTATTAACCTTTGGTCGAGAATACATTTGTATATTTTCAGAAAACAACTCCAAGACCATGTGGATTCCTGCAACAGAGAGGAATTATCAGGACTGCTCCAGCCACAGAATAGCAGTGGCCCCATGAGACAACAAGAAGAGAAGCAGTCCAGAAATGAAGATGGTGACAACGCTTTATCATGCAAGCAGTCAGCAGCTGTGCATTGCTGCAGGTTGCCCAGGACCAAACCAGAGAGGGTCGGACCTACATTGCCACCATTTGTGCACCATCCAGAACTGAAGTATTACTGCTGACATGTACACATAAGAAACTGTCGGACACTGAAACATGAACTTCGCCTAAAAAACAAAGAAGGGGGATATGTTGGGGGCCAGATGTAAGCTGGCAAGGTCCTTGCACCTGCAGGGGCTAGCGAGGCTGGGACCCTTACCCACACAGTTTTCCCAGACTTGTGTGGATGGCGATTATCAGTAGAATGGGAGTAACATTTGTAGAATGAGAACAGCCTTTCATAGCTTGCCAAGAAGTCTATAACTATTTACTGAGATATGCTGTACTGAGAACTTGTCCTTCTGCTGTATCTCTCCCTTAGAGATTAAGAGGAACAAAGAATACATTCCTCTTGACAGACCTCCGATTCAGTGTGTTGTGTATAAATAGGATTGTATAGCTAATAAACTCGCTTCAGTTCATCAAGAGAACTGGGGTCCTCCCGACCCCGCTTCCCTGTCTTTCTTTCTTTTCTCAATTCCCACCTCCCTGCCTCAGCCCGGCTCAACCCTGTCAGGCTGGCCCTGGCAGATTATCATGATTTGTATTTGATATTATAATAAAATATGGTGACTATTTTTCATTTTCCATCATTGATCTAATATGGATGTAATTAAAATATATCTATAGAACATTACCCACTACTAAAGTCTAGTTCCATGAGAAAATGCCAGATATATCTCTATCTAAATGGAAAAACCAAATCATGGGGCAGTGCACTCTAGTTCTGAGACATTATACAGGAGAGATGGAGAACTTTTAATTCTTCAGATACTTATTCGAAATTGTATTCACCTAAAAACATTATCTAATAAATTCATGACTTTCCTTACTGAAAATGTCATCTCCTAGTAGGTATAAGAAGTGATGGTTGAAACCACAAGTGGCATATGGATTCAGATAAAAGGAGACATGAGTAGAAGGGATGTTATTAGTGAAGTGTATTACTGACTGCTAGGTCAAATTCAGAGAATGGATATAATTCTGACCCATATCAGTATCTAAGTCGGCCATCTCTTAGAACTCCCAATGTGCATGCCACTCCAGATTGATGACATTGGATTGCTTCCAGTGTAACTTCGCTCATTGTCTCCATTTTGATGCACAGGACATGTCAATACTATTATCAGAAGTAATTAGGAAATACAAATGTAGGTTAATATAGCGATGTAGGAATATAGCTAAATATAGCCATGTGTCTGTGGTACTGAAGAAAGTTGATGTTGAAGGTTTTAGAACCCTATGTATATAAGTGAGACAAAAGCTTTGGAAGTAAAAAAGGTCTCTAAGGGAAGGAATATATGCAGAGACATGGACAGCAGTCCAATGATGAAAACTAATATCCAAAGATGTAAGAGAATATAAACATGTTTAAGAGAAGTTCAGAAGTTTGCCAAAAAAGGAGTTATCAGGTTTTTGTATTAGTTGGTATCCATTTTTGAGGTTGAAAATTCAAGTGTTCTGCAAGGCAGTAGCTCACATTACAATGAGATATCTTCTAGTATTATTTTAAATTTGAAGAAAGGTACTTGGAAACAAACATTACAACAGGCAAGAATGGTAAAAAGAAATTTAAAAAAATGCGTCTGTGGCCACTGATATCATCTTGGTCAAATATCTTGTATATGATACTCAAAGGAGCTTTGTGGTTCTTTGGAGAAACTCATTTTCTGGTAGAAGTTTGAAAGCATTTCTGGCATTAAAAAATCAATGAGGAAAAAAGCAAGAAGGATGAGTGGTAAACTCTCATTAAAAAACCTGTACACTCCATAGAAAGCCTCTTTGCAACCTTTCAGTTGGACAGGACTTCTTTAATTTGAACTAAAACAGCCTGTGTTCCATATTTCTTAGCTTGGCTGGCATAGAGGTCACACATTCACTGTGGGACAAGTTAGAACTGCTTACATATTGCCCTAAATTTAGATTTGGCCTAGATTTTTTTCCCCTGAAATGATGAGAGACATGGCAATAAAGACAAAACTTTGCTGCTTTTATCATATTCTTCTTGGCAAGTTAAAAAAATCACAAAATAGCCGAGACCGGTTTGGCTCAGTGGATAGAGCGTCGGCCTGAGGACTGAAAGGTCCCTGGTTCGATTCCGGTCGAGGGCATGTACCTGGGTTGCGGGCACATCCCCAGTGGGAGATGTGCAGGAGGCAGCTAATCGATGTTTCTCTCTCATCGATGTTTCTGGCTCTCTGTCTCTCTCCCTTCCTCTCTGTAAAAAATCAATAAAATATATTTTTTTAAAAATCACAAAATAAATTGTGCTTAAGGAAACCACTGAATTCATCAAATTCTGTCTCTTTAAAATAAGGAAGTCATTTTACCCCAACTACCCTGGAATTTCTTTTTAAATGACCTTGCGGCATTTCCTGAAGAGTCATTCTTAGCAGGCATATATAAATATATACAGATGTGAGAATAAGGTTATGTGAATTGAATAGTGTTCAGTTTGAATCTTTGATGTCTTTTTTAAATGTTACCCCAGTTGTCCCCTAAGTGTGCACTATAGTCACTATGTCACAGGAGAATATTGAATCAATATAGTGTGTATTGATTGATCACTACAAGGTGAAATGCATTCTTTTGCTGGAGGTTTGCCCACCTTCAAAAAATTATAATTGAAGAGGCAAGTTATAATTCCATAAGAATTTTAATAACAATTAAATATTAAAACAACTCAACCAACAATAGACCAGAAGAAGAGGAAAACATCACTCTAAGCTAGAATGACTGATTAATGGATAATGCCTGTACGAAATTATGCAACAATGCAAATCTGGCCCATCAGGAGCTGCTCAAAGCTAAAGAGTTGATTCATCCAAGCAGGATTTCCCTAGTAACTGTTGCCTCTGCCCCTGCTTCAGAGACCTCATCTGCTTCTGCCTAACTACCAGATGCTCACCTTTCACAGAGAGGCATCTCCACAATTGCTTCATAATGTCTCCCAGTGAACATTCATAATTCCCACTAACCCTCCCCAATCCTACATCTTGGATCACACCATAAATCCAATGAGTAATATATACCACTAGATTCAAGCCTAAACATATGTATGCAAGAAGAATGTCTAGAAAAGGCACCATAGAGTAAGTATACACCACCTGTGAAGCTTTAGCCTTGATCTGGCATCTGTTGCTTAGACCAGCCAGCATGACTGTGCTGACCATTCAGTGAGTGAATAGTGAGCATTAGGGACTAGAAGCCAGGAAAAACACAGGTATGTGGGAAGAGCTACTGTGCTTTCCCTGACCTGCCATCAGCAGTTAAAGATCATGTCTGAAAAATAATTCAACATGTAGAATTATGTTACAGGCTTGGTTTGGGGTCCAAAGAAAGAGCAGATTAAGAAAAGTAGGACAGAATGTAGAAATACACAGAAGGTACAGGAAGAGTGTCAGGTAGGGCCCAGAGTACCCTAGGAATTTCACCTAAATGAAGGAAAGGACTGTTAGGAAAAGGTCTAAAGCTGGATAGAGTATTATAATATATGTGCGGTATCTATCTATAATAATAAAAGGGTAATATGAAAATTAGACCGGATGTCATCTGATGTCATTTCAGATGTCCTTCTTGACCAAGCTGGGGCCAGAGGGAAGCCAGACCGGGTCCTGAGTGCCTGCCAGCAGCTGGAGGAGGGAAGCAGCCTAAATCCCGGGTCCCCGAAGGAAGCCGGTGCCAGAAGCTGGGGGAAGGAAGGCCTACTCTTGCATGAATTTTCATGCATTGGGCCTCTAGTTTTAAATAACATAGTAGGGGAAGGCTCACTAAAAAGTCTCATTTATGCAAAGAATTAGAAGCCATCCCTTCTGTGTTCTGATGAGGAAGAAGAAAATGCATTGCATGATAATTATTGTCGTACTTATATTACTTCCCCAAATCTACTCTAATCTTGAATTCAGGATTTGATTTTATATTGAAGACTTTCAGAAAAAAAGAATACCAGAGAAAGTCTAGTCTTTTCATGGAGGAAATAAATTTTTGCCACAAAACAGTACCATGGACATAAAAAATTATCAGTAAACACTGCTGATAAAGGATGAGAGGGAACACCTTTATTTATTAATTCTTTTTACTGAACTCCATCACAATGTAGACATTGACAGATTCTGGGAACACAAGAGGAATATGGCCCGTGTCTTCAAAGAGCTTATAGTCCATAAGGTTCAATCTACATGTTCTAAGGGAAACATAGGTGGGCCCACATAAATCAGTGGAGTCTTGCAATAACAAAACTGAGATTTAGAGAATAAGACAAACATAAGGGGAATTAGGTGATTAGATGCTTTCCTGCTAAAGTGGAACGGGCTAACTCAGAGAAGATCTTGGAATATTTAACAAAATAAGAGAAGGCCAAACAGTAGCTGCATACTGGACAGGAAGAGAAGCGTGGTCAGCTGTACGGTTTCAGAGGTAGGTAAATAGAGAGACAAGATCACAAATGACCCATGGAACACTTAAAGATTTTGGTTTTTATATTGAGAAAAATGGGAAAAGTTTTAAGATAGAAATGTTTTGAAGCAGGAGAATGAAATGCACTTTAGAAAACTCTCTAATTTAGACTTTTGAAGTTGCACTTAGGCAGCTGAGTTGAAAATATATTAGGCCCAGAGACACAGAAGCATGGAACAGACGATCAAACCTCAGAGGAAAGGCAGGGGAGGGTTTAAGGAGGGGGGCATGGGTAAGAGATCAACCACAGGACTTGTATGCATGCATATAAGCATAACCCATGGACACAGACAATTGGGGGGTAAGGTCATGTGCTGGGGGGTGTGAGTGGCTGTGGAGAGGTCAATGAGGGAAAAAGGAGATGTATATAATACTTTGAACAATAAAGAATTTAAATTTTTTTAAAAAGAAAGAAAATATATTAGAGTGAGGCAAGAGGAGATGTTGGGACATGGGGTAGAGGCCTGAGATGAGGTTAGTTTAGACCAACCAGTTCACAACAGTGAAATGAACAGAAGAGTGTAGGACTTAGTGTCTGATTGGATGTGGGCAATGAGAGATCAAGTCAGGAATGTATTTCAGGCTGATGTTATCAACACCAGAGGAGATTGAGAAGGCCATGTGGTGACATAGGTTTCACCAGAGTTAAAGCAGCTTTGGAGGATTCTAGAGGAATGCAGAATGGACATGTCTCATTAATGATGCCTCTGGGCTGAATGGGGACCAAACTGGCACAATCTGGGCTTAACAGAGCGTAGTTTATAAATAATTCCACTGTTGCTGGGTCTCATCCCCAGTTTATTTTCCGCACAGCTGAAATTTCCTGTCACTCAACCTTGCTCACATTCATCTGCTCCAGTGGTTTCCTCACTCGTCCGTGATTATGCCAAGTAAGTCCTATCTCTGCCTAGAAAAGTTATCTTCAGATATCCTCATGGCTTACTCCATTAATTTATTAATGTCTCTACTCAAGTCTCACCTTATCAGAGAAGTCTTCATTCGTAAACATCTAAAATAACATTCATTGTCTCTATCCTTATCTGGCTTATTTTTCTCCTCAGCCTTCATCATAACTTGATTAATTACATAGTTTTATGTTTATTAAGAGTAAAAGCTCCTTGAGAATAGGGACTTTGTTCATTTCCTTCCTTGTAACTCAAATGGGTAGAACCTAGTGTTCACTTAATGCATAATTGTCAATTGACATAGATTTTGTTCAGCACCTGCTCACCCATTTCCTCATCTATTACCCTCCTGCCCTCTTAAAATACTAGTAGAAACTATGTTAATAAATCTCTATTAATTCAACTTTTTAGATTAACAAGTTTCATTTTTTCTCCTCTATGAAGTTCATAGTCTAGAGAATACTGAAATCTCCCAGCTGTTGGGCTTCTTGATACAATTCTTATTGACTAATTCCACCAGTAAGTCAAGAGCGTTGGCTCCCTATCTGTTTCTACCAGCTGAACTTGCCAGTGTCATTTCATAAAGTAATTTGTTACTATGTAAATCAATATGATATGAATGTGAAAGGAAAAATTTGTTTCTGTGAAAACTAACTTGACTTATATGGAAAGACTTGATAAATGGGGTTTATATTTTAAAACATTGCTATTGACTGAAGGGGGAAATGTTATAAATACATATATTTATGTATTCAGTATGTAATATGTATATTTAGATATGTTCAAACTGGAAATCTTAGATGATGCCTTATGAGTGTGGTTTAGGCCAAAAGAATGATGTTAAATTTCAATTAGTGAAAAAGAAAAGGCTGCACATAAAAAAAATCCAAAATTGATAAATTTAGCCCTAACTAGGTGGCTCAGTTGGTTGGAGTCTTGCTCACTACATCAAAAATGTTGCAGGTTCCATTCCAAGTCAGGGCACATACCTAGGTTATGGGTTTGATCCCAGGTTGGGGCACATATAAGAGGCAACCAATGTATGTTTCTCTCACATTGATGTTTCTCTCTCTCCTTCCCTCCTTTCCTCTCTCTCTCTGAAGTCAATAAACATATCTTCCATTGAGAATTTCAAATAAATTGGTAAATTTCCGTTTATATGTTCTAGATCAGCGGTTCTCAACCTGTGGGTCGCGACCCCTTTGGCGGTCAAACGACCCTTTCACAGGGGTCGCCTAAGACCATCCTGCATATCAGATATTTACATTATGATTCATAAGAGTAGCAACATTACAGTTATGAAGTAGCAACGAAAATAATTTTATGGTTGGGTCACAACATGAGGAACTGTATTTAAAGGGCCAGAAGGTTGAGAACCACTGTTCTAGATTAAAATAAAATGTTTGGGACATTTATGCATATTTTTAATTCCCTATTTTAACTTGTTTTTCCTATTAACTCTCCTGAAATCTATGAGATTGATTTTGCCCTAACCTAATCCTGTAGATCAGTGGTTCTCAATCTTGGCTGCACATTAGAATCACCTGGAAATCTTTTTAAAATCCTGATTTCTGGGCCTCATCCTCCAGAAATTCTGTTTATTTGTTATAGGGTGGGGCCACAACATTAGATTTTAAAATCTTTTTAAAATCCTGATTTCTGGGCCTCATCCTCCGGAAATTCTGTTTGTTACTAATAATGTGGCCCCACCCCATAACCAAGAAACAATTTCCGGAGGATGAGGCCCAGAAATCAGGATTTTAAAAAGATTCCCAGGTGATTCTAATGTGCAGCCAAGGTTGGGAACCACTGCGTAGATGCTCTATATGCATCCCTTTCCTCTTTCATCTCAGCACAGATGAAAGGGAAGTTTATGTCTTTTTTTAAATTGGGATTTGTGGGCCTTGGTTGACCTTATTTCTGGGTTAAAAAAATGATAAAGTTTCCAGTGGAGTAAGAGGAAAACAATATTATTAGGTACCTGTAGGGGAAGAGAGAAATGTGCTCCCACTGCTACATTTGTGCTGTTCTTGACCTGAGAACCCGATCCTTCCCAGGGAAGCCTGGTGTCAGGTTCCCTGTGAGAGCAGCACACAGGGCGCACCTACCCTGCTCTGCAGCTTCTTGTATCTATTCTTATCCCACCCCGATTTCATTTCATTCCAAGCTTTTACTTAAGTTTCTACATCTGACTTCCTATTTGAGGGTGGATTTAGGAGTGTCTTTTAAGGACACGTGAAAATCATCAAGGTAAAATGAACATGAAGCTGGAGAGAAATAAGACAAAAAAGGCAGGGATGCTAAAAGAGTTAGAAAATACAAAAATGTATGCCACAAAGGCCAATAAACATGCTGTAGGCGGCCCACAAAATTGGTGCTAGCAGAGTAAGAATGATTTTTTTAAAAATCTAGAAAATAAAGTCAAGTTAATGCATCAGAAGAAGCAAAAGTATTCCTCAGTACAAAACAACTATTCCAATATCATTCTGTATACCTAGCTGGGGTTCTCTGGAGGGGAAATGGTTTCTATGCATGCTTTCTTTCTCTGTACCACTCTGTTAAGCAATTTATCCATGCTATATGCTCGTCAATTAATTTTATATTTTTAACCCCTTAAAAGAGATGAATATATATATATATATATATATATATATATATATTTGATTTTTTACAGAGAGGAAGGGAGAGAGATAGAGAGTTAGAAACATCGATGAGAGAGAAACATCGATCAGCTGCCTCCTGCACATCTCCTACTGGGGATGTGCCCACAACCAACGTACATGCCCTTGATCGGAATCGAACCTGGGACCTTTCAGTCCGCAGGCCGACGCTCTATCCACTGAGCCAAACCGGTTTCGGCAAGATGAATACTTCTTTATACTCTCCTCCGCCCTCACCTGTGTTCGTTTGCTAGGGCTGCTGTAACAAGTACAACAAACCAGGTGGCTCGGAACTGCAGAAGCTTATTGTCTCATGGCTGTGGAGCCCAGACGTCTGACACCAAGGTGTCGAGAGGGCCGTGCTTCCCCTGAAGGTGCTTGCGAAGGGTCTGTTCCAGCCTCTGTTCCCACGGTTGGTAGTTCCTTGGCTTGTGGCAGCCTGACCCCAATCCTTCTTTATAGGGTATTCTCCCTGTGTCCACGCCTGTGCCACAGTATTCTCCACCTCATAAGGGCAGCAGCGATACTGAGGAAGGGACCCCTCTACTCCAGTATGACCTCATCTTAATTTAACCAATTACATCTGCAATGACCCTATTTTCCAACAAGATCACATTCCGAGTCACGGAGGGTTGAGACTTCAATCAATAATTGTGAGGTGCGGTGGGAGCATAATAGTTCAACACATAATACTGTCTACCACAGAACTTTGGATACAATAGAAACTTAGTAAACTCATGAGAGAGAGATTAAGGAGTGAAGGAGAAAATATGGGAACAAATATATGAAAGTATGAATGCTACCAGCTTCCCTTTCCTTCTTTTCCCCCCATTATTTTGTCAATCCTCTGGCTTATCCTCTGAAAGTCAGATTTACTTTGCCAGCACTAATGAACCTAATAAGCCAACTATACAAATACACAAATGAGCAAATACAAGTACTTTAAAACTTTACAAGGATGTTTTCCCCTCAAATTTAACTGTATCTTTTAGTGGAATAAATGCCCGTCATTTTTTTGTGCCAAACACTAACTTCAGAACTCTAGTTCTTACCTAAATATTAAAAGAGATTATTATAATTTTGGTTCTAGATTTTACAAAACTTAATATAATACATTTAAAGCATCCTTCTTTTCAACATTGAAAAGTGTTAATAGCCAATCACTCTTAAAGCATTATTTCCATAAGAACACAGGTGTATCTGTGCGAAAATGACAATCTGAATGATGTGCAGGAGAGTGCTTAGCAGACATAACCAAATTCAAGCAGAAGACTGAGCAATTACTCATTGAATATAGAACTCATCACATAGCCAGTTTAAATGCATTAAGTGAATTAAAACATCGAGTTACATAAGCATGTATTAGTCCACCGGTAATCATAAAACTCTGCTTTGCTTTATAAGCCATAATCATAAGTCAACTTACTAGGGCTTCCACTTTTGGGCTCTATTTATTCTACTTCTAAGCGCATTTCTTTTTTAATGGTGAAACAGTGCTTACATTGAATTACGCATTAGCAATGCTTACATCTTCTCTTGGAAATAGTGGGTGATTCATCATCAGGACAGGTTTCTTACAAATGACTCATTTAACTCAGCACGCCGTCTTAATCATAAAAAAAAAATTCAATGACAATATCAGTGGTGGCTAAACACACACACACATACAACTTACATGTACTTTCTTGCCAAATTTTAAAATATTAAAGTAAGATGATTTTCTTTGTACACCATATACTGTGAAGAAAACAATTAGTCTTGAGAAATTTAGTAGTAGCAAATAATTGTATTCTTACTTACTGGACTGAATTTTGTGAGCCAATAATGAAAACAAAAACAGCAATAATATATGACTTTTTAAAATTGAGATGATGACTGTGCTTTTCAAATGACAATCTAGTTTTCAATCTATTTTGCTTTTTAAATCTTACTTGACTGTCACAGAAACAATGTCATCATATTTATCCCCCTTCCTCTTTATTCTCCAGGACTGAATCCTGAACTTTATCCATCCACTCAACAGGTAAAGACCCGATGACTGTCAGCTGAACCTCAGTGGAACTGTCCTAGCATCTGGGGAAACAAAGGTAAGAAAAGACAACCTGCAAACCAAAGCCATAATCAGACACTATTACATACTCACAAAATTGGGGGGAAATGGACAAATATAAAAATACGAAGTTTTACCCTGGCCAGGTGGCTAAGTTGGTTAGAGCATCATCCCAATGCACCAAGGTTGCAGGTTTGATTCCCAGTCCGGGCACATCCAACCAATGAATGCATCAAGAAGTGGCACAATAGACGGATGTTCCCCCCAGTGTGTGGTGAGATGGACTCAGGGAGTTGTTGCTATGCAAACTTGTATGACAAAGTAAATAATTTTTCTCTGCAGTGTGTCCATGCATAAAATTAAGAAAATAATAGCGCCTTTCTGGTATTTTGTTAAGATTAAATGAGGTAATATACGTAAAGTGCCTACAGTAATGTTTAGAACATACAATCTTTCTGGTTTGCCGATTTTATTACATTTTGGAAAGCTTCCCTTGCTAATTCTCCAAATGTGTCTACCTTTCTTCTCTGCAGTGTCTAATCCACTATTAATTCTTCCAATATATGTTTCATCCCAGACATTGTAGTTCTCATCTCCGGAAGTTCAGCGTTTGGTCTTTTTCATATCTTTCATGTTTCTACTTAGTATAATTAATATTTTCTCTACTTTTGAACATATGTAACATTGTATAAACTAAAACTGTGTTAGTGCCCATGTCTCTTAATGCTACAATATGTGACATTTCTGGGTATGTTTACATTAATTAATTTTTCTCCTCATGATGGGTTGTATTTTCCTATTTCGTTTCATGCCTGCTAATATTTGATTGACTTTTAACTTACTGGGTCTGGAAATTCTGTATTCCTATAAATATTCTTAAGCGGTTTCTAGGGATACTGTTATGCTACATAGGAACAGTTTTATTCTTTCTAGGCTTGTTTTTAAGTTTTGTTAAGTGGAGCCAGAGCAGTCTTTGGTCTAGGGATAATTTTACTATTTTACGTGGAGTACTCTGAATGGTACTCTGCGCAACGTACATTGAATTTCAAACTTGTACATGATGGCCATTGGAAATGCAGTCTACTGTACGTGAGCTTATGGAGGTGATTCCTCTCCTCCTTTCAGGCGGGCCTTTTCCTGGCCCTGGATCATTTCCTCACATGCAAATGCTAATCAGTGCTCACCGCAGACCCTGGGGAGACTTTCTGAAGATCTGTGAAACTCATGTTCTCATTTGTTTTTCTCTTATTCTCTATGAGACACTGTCCTCTGCCGTGGGAATTCCAACTACCTTGGCCTTCCTGGACTCAGTTTCTTCAGTTTAGGAAGACTGCCCATATCTGGATATAGATGCCTCAGACACTGTTTTCCAATTTTTTAGCTGTTTCAAGGGGAAGGTAAATCTGGTCACTGTCCACACTCTTGGCGAGCAGCAAAAGTCATGTAAGCTTTTATTAATGAAGACACATTTCTCGGAGTCTTTCCTAGCCCTTAGCTTGTTACATGGCACAAACTGAGGGAATGAGGGAGTGTATTTAATAGCAACTCAGGTAACTTCAGATGGGAAAACAGGCACCATTGCTTTCAACATCTTTCAGCCTCTTGTCCCGCGGAATTCCACTGGCCCTTCACTCGCCGAGCCCCAGTGCCGTTTTAATTAAACACTTCTCACTTGTCATCATCCCTTCTCCCTTCTCCTGACTCTTCTCTTTCCATTTACCTCTGTAGAATGATAAAAATAACGACCCTCTCCTAAATATTTTTGCATGATGATTCAGACCAATTTCTTTGCAGATTTTGTTTTATTAGCATTCCTCGGGTTCTTTAGACTTTACTTTTCTAAATAGCATGAGTAGTTCAGATGTCGAGATAGTAAATATAGTGGTTAGTACCCAGGTTAGGGACTCACACTGCTGGGTGTCAACTCTGACTATTCTGCCACTTGGGCCCTAAATGACTTTAATCAGGCCACTTCCTGGTGCATCATCTTTACCATCTGAAAGCAAAGATAATCATATACCATATGCCAGAGTTATTTTGAAAATGACACAAGATAATATACTTTACATGCGTTTTTACCATGCTGGTGCGTAGAAACTGTTCAATAAGTGTGAGCCATATATATTACAAGAAATTTGAACAAAAAGAATAACCTTCAAGTTGCTACTTACTAAGTCAACTTGGCAGGTTATAGGAAAATGAAGCTCAAAAAGGTTAAGTGATGTTGCTGGGGCTTAACAATTAGTAAGTAGCAATGCCTGAATGTGACCTCATCTCTTCTTGGATGCTCAGAAATGCTATGCCTGTCACTAACCTTCACTGTGACCTCCTGTATTCTTGTAATAATTCTAATTAGAAATAACATCATTTTTAATGAAATCAATGTAAATGAGGCCATCATGTCCTATGGTATTAGTGAGGGACCTGTTTTTGTCACCCGTATAGGTTTGAGGCCCATTAAGGTTTCTAGAAGCCTGGAAAACTTTACAATGATATACAACTTCATATTCATTATAATGGATACATTTAAAAGCACTGACAATACCAATTGTGGACAAAGATATGGAGCAATTGGAATACTCATACATAGCTAGTGGAATATAATTTACTACAACTCTTCTGAACGGAAGTTTGACATTTATTTATCAAATTAAATACATATTTACCATATGACACAATTCCACTCCTACCTAGTTATCCAAAAGAAATGAAAACTTACGTCCACAAAACAACTTATACACAAATGTCCGTATCAGCTTTAGTCATAATAGCCAGATACAAAAAGAGCTCAAATGTCCATCAATGTGTGGATGGTTAAACAAATTGTGATATGCTTATATGCAATGAGACACACCTACTTATACATGCATTACTGTGGATGAATTTCAGAATAAATATGCTTCCTGAAAGAAACCCGAGACAAGAGTGTACACACTGTGTGATTTCATTTCAATGCATCTTTAAAACAGAGAAAATGAAATACTATAGTGACAGAGCCAAGATTGGCGCTGGCCCTGATAGGGGTGGGGAATTGAGTGAAAAGGGACACAAGAAAACTTTCTACATCTGCATTTGGTAACAATTAAATGGGTACATACTCTTGTCAAAACTTACCAAAGTATGCACTTAAGATGGATTGGTTTTATTAATGTAAATTATACCTCAATAAAATTTTAAAAGATTTAAGAAAAAACAATTAGCAAAATTTCTACAAAGATGACCTACATTCTTAGTGGATGTACCATGTAAACATTTTTCACCGAGAATCACTTAAAAGGCTCTGTTCCCTCGGGGTCTTTAAAATTTCCATTTTTCTTTGCCTACAGTGCTCTTGTCCAAAATAACAGCAAGATGCACACAGCCACATTTCTGAGACCTATGTTGAAAGTCATCTTATGAAAGACACCTTCCCTATGTAACATACACCTACTGACTCCCTCCTCTCATAGTCCCATCCCCTTATCTGGGTTGATTGTTCTCCATAGCACTAAATGTGTATTTGTATATTTGTTTACTGTCAGTGTTCGCCCACCCTCAAAAAGGCGGGGTCTTTGATTCTATATCCTCAGAGCCCCAAACATGTAGGTGCTCAGATGTGGTGCTCACTAATATTTGTTGACCAATAGTTAGCAAGAAGAATGCAACAGTAAATTGTCAGCAAAGAAAGTGGTTTCTGCTGCTGCAGGTCTGGCTGGGGTTAAAACTGGAGGCAATGGGATTAAAATTATAGGCGAAGAGCACAATGGTCTCCGACCCTGGCAGCAAATTACTAGTGCTTAGAGAGCTTTTAAGTAAAACACTGCAAATATCCAGGGCCTGCCACCATAGAGTCTAATTTACTTGGCCTGGAGTTGGGGCCAGATATTAATTCTAAAAGTTCCCCAGCTGATGCAGCCAGGGAAGAGAACCACTGCTGTAGAAGAAGAGTTCAGCCCCATTCTTTGACTTTTGCTGAGGCATCTCTTCAAATATCCCCAACAGGCCAAAACCTAGGGCCACCTTACTGGCTTCAAAATCAACTCTCCCAGGCAAGGAGCAGGGAAGACTTGTGATTATAGGCATTTCTATTAGCAGCACATGTCTGGGAGTGTATTAGTGTGTGTGTGTGTGTGTGTGTGTGTGTGTGTGTGTGTGTGTGTGTGAGAGAGAGAGAGAGAGAGAGAGAGAGAGAGAGAGAGAGAGCATCCTAAGCTTTTGAGGCACACACCATTGCGTAATTTAATAATTTATCTAAGCGCCAGTTGTTTGAAGTGCCATGGTCTCATGGTTTTTAGTGGTGTAGGAAATAGCTTCCTAGCCGGTAGCCCCTTCTTTTTCAGTTGGAACTCTAAGTCAAGTGCCAGGCATGGGGTGGGGGTTGCATCAGGTCCAGACTGCAGGTTGCAGACTATGCAAGAATATCTCTGAGATAACCTGCTCGAGAAGTGATCAAATACTTGAAAACAAATTTCAATCTGCGGCTGGGCTGAGAAGTGAAGAACTGGGCTTCAAATGGTAAGATAAGTTACTGAGGAATAGTCAATAAGATCAACAATATGGGTTTGAGAAGGAAGATGAGAAACTGAAACTAGAAGTACCCTGAGTGCTATGATGTGAGCGACATCACATCTGCAGTTTCATTGGGTTATGTGTTATACTCTACTCATCTGATTTAGACAGACAGCTGTGAAAATAAAATATAGCAGTGAATACCCTTTGTAATACTTTAAGCAATAAAACAATTTAAAAATAAAAAAATAAACCGAGGATGTAATAAGTACAAAAAAAAATATAGCAGTGAAAGGAGGAACACTAAACCAAAAATCATCATTTAATTATTTTGTCTGCATCATACGCATATGTTGGGAACCATAATTTTATTTCACTAAAACTATTGAGCCTGACGTTACTCTTTGGGTTTTATTATTAAGAATCAGTCTACATCGTTGGACATTTAAGGAAAGGATTGCTACCCTGGCTTGTGTGGCTCAGTGAGTCAGGCTTCATCCCTGCACCCACAGCTTGTTGATTCAATTCCCAATCAGGACACAGGCCTGGGTTGTAGCCTCCATCCCCTGTAGCGGGTGTGCAGGAGGCAGCCGATCCATGTTCTGCTCTCACATTGATGTTCCTCTCTTTCTCTCTCTCCCTCTCTTTTCATCTCATTCTGCAAATCCATAAAAAAAAAATAAGAAAAACAAGTATTACTAAAATGAACTAAAAGCCCCTCACTTTTTCTTATGTCAAAATAATTTAATATTAAGTAGGCAGTTGACAGCAGGTTAGGAATAACATTTTAATATTGTTACATAGAAGAAATCTCATGTTTTCAAAGCATGTATATAAGGGGATAGTTTTTCATAGTTTCAAATACATACTTCTGAAAATAGGAATATGTCTTCATAGCAGGAAAAAAAAGCAATGCATGTATTAGGGAGTATTTGTTACATTTAAAGGCAAGTAATATACAAAGTATTCATAAAATATAAGCAAGATTTACATCAAATACTAAAAGGGGAAACCGGAAGCTATAGTCATAGACTGTATGAAAATAAGAAAATAAAATTTGAAAAATAAATTTTCGATCATAGTAAAATAACCAAATTGACTAGTTTAACTACATCTACCTTTCCCTAGTTTTTCCAAAATGTCTAAAAATATAGTCATATATCCAAATAGTGCTAAGAAATTGAAGAATTCTTCAAACAAAATGAAAAATTACATCCTTAGTGAAGCTTTCAGTGAACTACTAAAGTTACCACTAAATGCTCTTCAACCCCCATATCAATCAGGGTCCAGTCAGGAGACAGAAATGGCACAGTAATTGGAACTGGTAAATTGTGATACAAAGAAATATAGGGAATTAGCTACTTCAGGGGCTAAAAGGAAAATTCTAAACAATATACATGAGATGAGAAAGAGTTTCTAAAATAAAACAGTCTTGGGAGGGGGCCCCTCCCAAAGACTGGAGTTTAGTTGTTAAACAGAATGTAGTGGAAACAAACTGAGGTTGAAAAATCTCATTGCATTTCCCACAGCCATGGTTAGTCTGCGGCCAGGGATCTGAGGTTGGTCGTGGAGAACTTCCTAAAGATGTCAATGCAATTCACTGGGAAGTCGGTGGGTGCTGGGAGCAGTTAAACTCCCTGGGAAGCTGGCTGGACTCCAGCAGAAGCTGCTACAGGGGTAGGAGGAAATGAGAAGATGCTGCTCAGCTCATCAGAAAGCTGTGTGGGCACCTGGAGAGCCCCTGTGTGTCACCTTAGGGAGCTGGGGGTTGGGCCCTGAAGAACTCAGGAGAGGTGTCCATGTGGAATGCTGGCCAGGAAGCAGATGCAGCACTGAGGGGCCTGCAGGAAAGCTGCCCCCCGCGGTGCCCTGCATGCCAGGCTGGAGCACAGCAGAAAGAGTAAGAGAATCCCCTTCCTCCTGCAGTGTCCCTCCTGGATCCTCAACTGGCAAAGCGTCGCCTTGGGCCAGCTGGCCAGGGACAGCTGCCAGCAGCACAAGCGGGGCCTTTTGGAGCTGAGAGGCAATAAACCGATAACTGGCCCCCCTCCCAACTTCTAACACTATTCATGCCAAACGGCCAAAAATCTAGAGTTCTGTATTTTTAATAACTGATTATTGTGTTTTAAGGTCTTTCATGACTTAAGTTTATTACAAAATGATCTATATCTAGCAATTTACTTCTCTTTCAAAATCAGTTTCTAATAAATTAGAAAACCCAGAACATCAGTAGCCTTCCAAAGACATCAGTGGCAATGACCTATCTGTGGTTAATATTTCTTAGATAGTTTGAAGATAAAACTTAATATATGCTTAGTAATCCCGTTATTACATAAATACCAGTGCATTATTAAGTGGTATAATTAATAACAGTAATACATTTTTCTCATCTACCAAAGCTACTTCTAATATATAACTAAGTTGTATAGAATTAATTCATTTTTATTTTTAACAAATCCCATGTGAACTTCAAAATATATAACTCATTAAAAAGAAGCCCTGGCCAGTTTTGCTTAATGGTTAGAACATCGGCCCATGGACCGAAGGATCACGGTTTCAATTTCCAACCAAGGGCAAGTCCTCAGTTGCAGGGTCAATCCTCAGCCCCTTCAGGGCACGAGCAATCAATGTGTCTCTCTCACGTGGATATTCCTTTCTCCTCCCTCCTCCTACCCTCTCCCTCCCACTCTCTCTGAAAATCAATGGAAAAAAATATCCGCACTCCTTTTGTGAGGTTTTAAAAAAATCAGCTTGATTTCCCATCCAAAACATTTGAAGAAATATCCTTAAAGCAAAAGACAAGCTTAATGCTGTTTTTAAAATATCATTGAAAGAAATAATATTTAAAGAAAAAAATCAGCTGCTTTTCTAAGTATTTTTTGTTATAAAAATTTAGTTGTGATTCTGTTTGTTTGGAATATTCAATGACTGAAGAGAGAAATGTTTTCTAAAAGTCTCTGGCACTATCTAAGCATGAATAGCTAGCTATACAGAAATATAGGCCTTCCACAACTCTGTCATAGCAAGACAACTGAAAGCAAACAACCTCCAGGTCACAGTAAAGAGCCAACCTTTCTCATGTAGTCTTTCTATTGAACTCAATTTACCATCTTATCACTCATCAAATGCATCTAAACAAATGAACCTCCTGACACCATTTGTTTCACAATTGGCCCACTTGATAAAAGAGAATTATTTCCTTGCTCAGTATTTGAGAGGATAATGGAATCTATAATGGCCCAAAGTACTGTACTCCGTCTTATTTATAGAGAAATTCCAACATGAACATGTTTATAAATGTACTGTAAAACATATAGATTATTTGTTTGTACTTAATATAACTACTCACTATTTTTTCAGGTTGTTTGGCTCTACGTGGTATGAGTACAAAAGAGTCAAAGAAAACAGTGAGTGCTGAATCTACAACAATAAAATTTTGGATATTTATAGAGACCTCACAAAAGGCAAAGTGCATTCAAATAGACTATCTCATTCATACTGTAACTGGAGTTACAGTATCCAGGATCCAGGTCCCTACTCTGGGTACAAAATCTAATAGATTAAAAAAGCAGGAGAAAGGAGAGATCCCCACTGCTCAGAGCACCGGGGAGGCAACGAGCCTCTGTAGAACACCAGCCTCCAGAAGGGAACACAGCCCCAGGTGCCTGTGAGCTGCTTCAATGCAGTGTCAGCAATGTTGTGCAGTGTACAAGCTAGACCCACCAATAAAGGTCATTTCATAGAGGTCAGGCCAGTGATTTTTTTTCTTTCATTGGTTGTGCCAAACTTCTGTAAGCTGCTTGCTTTTACAAATAGGATATGACATCCAACCCCCTGAATCTGTCCAGCTATCTTAAGGGACTACTTGTCTCAGAACAGAGAAACATTTGTTAGCATCTTTGCTGAGAACTATTTTCTTTCAAACACACTATAAACATCTCTGACAGTACTTCTACTGGGAAGTTCACTTGCTTAAGGAATATTAATGTTGATCCAGTATGAGTGAACCTCGGTTGGAATTCTGAGTCCCTCTGAGGTATTTATTCTCCCTCTTACAAAGCCCAAGGTACTCATTGACCATTAGTGATGTTGTCTTCTAGATGCCAAAAGAAAGCAAGTTCTAGGGAATGCTCAAATTACAACCAATCACAATTAATTAACTGAATTTCTGTGAAGCAGTGTAGCCTCAATGATATGGCAATTATGATATTCTAGGAGAGAGCTAACTGATGGAAAGATTCTCTTCAAACCCAGTGAAAGCTGTCATTTCACTTACCTGATCCCATTAACAATGTGGAAAGATTGGAAGTCATTGTCAAGACCAATCACCCCAAACTTTCTGAAAACCCTGACGTTCTCGCATTGATTATATGACCATCTGAATAAGGTAGAAATGCAAACTATTCTTGTCTATTTAAGGGTTAGTTTACTAATTAACTAGGTCCTGTAAGCCTCATCCATCTCTCTTTGATTATTGTATTTTTAAAAATGCTCCCTGAATGAAAACTTTAATTGCAATTAGAACTCTACCAAAAACTTTCATATCTACTTTATCATTAAATCCCTGTACCAACCTCAGTTACACAAACAACAAGTAAGGCATAAAAAGGGTGACAATGTTAGTGACAGGTAAATCTGGAAAAATGATTCTAATATTGATGAAGTCTATTACTTTTTTTCTCCCCAGTATATATCCTTTCCATCCATACTACTGCTCTCATTCTCTCTTCATGGACCCTCCCTGGGTGTCATTAATAGTCTTCTTCTCAGAAAACTAAATTAGCCATGCAGTGGTTAATTTTTTAGTCAATGGCAAACATTTTAATCTTTCAAAAAATCATTTACATGATAGGACTTCAGTTCATTTATTGAAGAGTTTGTTTTTACTCTTTTTGTGCTCTTGCCTCCTTTGTCAAATATTAATTGACCCTAAAGGTGTGGGTTGATTTCTGGGCCCTCTGTTTTGTTCCATTGGCCTATATGCCTGTTCTTATGCCAGAAACAGGTTGTTTTGATTACGATGATCTAGTACAAGCATGTCAAACTCAAAGGCTAACACGGGCCAAATAAACCAGGTTTAAATTTCTGTGGGCCACAAAAAACAAAAGCTTCAATTTTCATAGAAATGTAGGTTTATTTTGATAGAGACATGCTGAATACAAAGGGCTGACATAACTGAGTAATCGTTAACATAAAATAATACATTTTAATAAAAATTAATATTTTTTCTTGAACATTAACTTACCAGACACTGAATAACTGCACAAATTAAGAAGCATAACACAAATAAGCCTATTTTTCTTGTTCTCTGAAAGCGAAATATTTCCTATTGTGCACACCAAACAAGTCAGTCCAAGACTAATGAAGTGGCCATCGGCTGCTAAAATATTCACTGCTAGTATTAGTGGAGAGAAATGGTGCGCCTGCGCATAAGGCGCATAAGGGAAATGAATGCAACACCATTATAGTAATCAGTCATTAGCAAACATTGTAGTTCGTTATTAATAATTATGTATGACAGGATTTTATAAAAATTAAGTTATGAAATTTTTATTAAAACGTTTCTTACATACCGTTATATTGGCTGGGCCTCAAAAATATTTGTTGTGAGCCACATGCGGCCACCAGGCCCCGAGTTTGACATGCTTGGTCTAGTAGTATAGTTCAATATCTGGTATTGTGAGACCTCCAACTTTGTTCTTCTCAAGATTTCTGCAGCTATTCAGGGTCTTTTGGTTCCATATACATTTTAAAAATATTTTTTCTGGATGTTTAAAATATGCCATTGGTATTTTAGCAGGAATTGCATTAAATCTAAGGATTGCTTTGGGTAGTTAATGATGTTAATTTTTCCAGTTTATGAACATGGTATATGCTTCCACTTCTTTGTATCCTCCTTAATTTATTTCTTCAATGTCCCATAGTTTTCTGAGTACAGATTTTTTGCCTCCTTGGTGAAATTTATTCTCTGGTACCTAATTTTTGTTGCAATAGTAAATGGGGCTGTTTTCTGAGTTTCTCTTTCTTATAGTTCATTATCCTATATAATAAAAGAAAAACATGCAAATTAACCATCCCTCCACTATGCTCAAGCCACACCCACAAGCCATACCCACCAGCCAATCAGGAGTGAGTATGCAAATTAACCCAACTAAGATGGCAGCAACCACGGAGCTAGAGTGAGCAGGAAGCCTAGGTTGCCCCCGGCAATGGAGGAAGCCAAGCTTCCCACCTGCCCTGGCAGGCCCTCCGCTCCACTCAAGGCTACAAAGTTTCAATTATAGAAGATAAATAAATCCCAGGGGAAAAAAAGAAAAAAGAAGAGGCTAGGAGCTAAGGTTGCTGGGGGCTTGGCCAGCCTGAAAATGGCCATCAGCCCCTCACCCAGACTGGCCAGGCCCCCCAGTGGGAGCCCCCCACCCAGAAGGGGCTGTGGGCAGCCTGAAAACAGCCCTCAGCCCCTCACCCAGGCTGGCCAGGCACCCCAGTGGGGACTCCCACCCTGAAGGGGGTGTGGCCAGCCTGCAAACAGCCATCAGCCCCTAACCAAGGCTGGCCAGGCACCCCAGTGGAAGCCCCCCCACCCTGAAGGGGCTGTGGCAGCCTGCAAACAGCCATCAGCCCCTCACCCAGGGTGATCAGGCACCACTGTGGGACCTTCACCCTGATCCAGGACACCCTTCAGGGCAAACCAGCTGGCCCCCACCCATGCACCAAGACTTTATCCTATATAATAAAAGGGTAATATGCAAATTAACCCTAACAGCAGAACTACTGGGAATGACTGGTCACTATGACACACACTGACCACCAGAGGACAGACGCTCAATGCAGGAGCTGCCCCCTGGTGGTCAGTGTGCTCCCACAGGGGAGTTCTGCTCAGCCACAAGCCAGGCTGATGGCTGCCAGCACAGTGGTGGTGGCGGGAGCCTCTCCTGCCACCTCAGCAGCACTAAGAATGTCCGACTGCACCTTAGGCCTGCTCCTCACTGGCAAGTGGACATCCCCCAAGGGCTCCCGGGCTGCCAGAGGGATGTCTGGCTGTAAGCTTAGGTCTGATCCCCTGGGGAGCGGGCCTAAGCCAGCAGGTGGACATCCCTGAGGGGTCACACACTCTGAAAGGACACGGGCTGGGCTGAGGGACACCCCTGAGTGCACAAATTTTTGTGCACTGGGCCTCTAGTTAGTGTATAGAAATGCTATCGATTCTGGATATTGATTTTGTACCCTGCAACTTTGCCAAATTCATTTATTGGATCTAGTAATTTTTTGGTAGTATTTTATGGTTTTCTATATACAATATTCAGTGCAATTTTTGGTGTTGGTTGTTCCTTGAGATATATCAAGATACTTCTTGTGTACTACTTCAGAACCTCCCAGCCCCACCTTTTATTCCAGCTATGGGAGAAGTTGCAAGCTTTGATCATATGCAACCTCAAAGTTCCTTTCCTTGACTCTGCACCAAACATTTCTAATTTTCCATCCCGAGGCTCTAGAATGCTTCATTGTTGGACACCCACTTGAACCCTCTTAGCACTTACACATGTGAAAGGACATTTTGTATAAGAGAAGTGGAAATCTGAAATGAGAATATAAATCATCCTGGGAAGTGGCCAGTTGTCTGCTTATCTGAGCAGGTGCTTGAAAGGAAATAGTTGGGAGACCAGAGATAAGGAAGTCTGGGTAGAGAAATACAGATGGACAAACAGGACATGGCAAAACATGTGAAGATTTCTGTACATAAATGGAAAGCAGCCATCATAAAAGAGTCACTAAACAACCCAATAGACAAAATGATTAGTCTGCTGTCATGATAAGCACCCAGAACTGGCATAATCAATAAATGGAGTATCCTCAGTGGCAGATGTGCATGGGCCCAACAGCAGGAACTGCAATGTACCAAGGTCTATCTAATGCTGCTGCTCTAACTGTCCAACCTGTCAACAGCAGAAACTCTCATTGAGCCTTTGGTGTAATGGTGTAGGGCTAATTTATCTTCATAGAGATAAATACCTAGTCTAGACATGTGCTTGCCTTTTCTGTCCTCAGAGACTTAGCCAACACCACTGTCTGTGGGCTTATTGAATGCCTGATCCACAGATATGTTATCCTAACAATACAGCACCTAATGAGGGGTGTGCTTCGCAGCAAAGAACGAATGGGAGTGAGCATATTACCATGGGATCAAGTTATTGTATCACATACTGCATCAGCTAGAAGAAGCTAGCCACGTAGAGCACCTTAATGCCCTTCTAACTCCACAGCTGAAGTGCCAGTTCAAAAGCACATTCTAAAAGGAAAGCATGCCATACTTTAGGATAAGAGGTATGCATTAAATCAGAGATGCATTTGTGATTTCCTCAATACAAAGAAACCATAGATCCAGGAGCAAAATGATAGAAGAGGGAGTGGACCGTTGTTTTCAAAGACCCACTTTGGAACTTAATATTTACCATTCCCACAACTCTGGACACTGCAGGATTAGAGCTCCTGGTGTCCAAAGGAGGTGCAATTTTGCCAGGGTAGACAATGAAAGTCCCATCAAACTATAAGCTGTGGTGGCTACCAGGATACTTAATGTGCTTTGTACCTAGGAGCCAACATAAAAGATAAGTTATCTTCTTTTGAGGAGTGGTTTTCCCTAATCATTAAGAGGGCACAGTACTGTTTACATACAATGGAGGAAGGAAGGAATATAAATCAAATACAAGTGATCCAGTTGGATGCCTCTCAATGTCCACCTGTTCTACTATAACTGTGAATGCAGCAACTCTGACGTGAAAAGAGTATGAAGTTGTTTTTATGAAGTCCCTGAAACTCCCCTTACCCATTAATATAGTAAATCAGAAACAATAATACAGCCAAAATGGAAGTGTACGGATTAATGACATCATCAAAGATTTAGGGGTAGCAATGCCTATTATATTCTTAATTAATAGGTTTGGTGGACCCTACAAAAGCTGCACGGATAATGGCAGATGATGTTGAGCTCTATAAATTTTCCAAGTGATAGCCTCAAACACAACTGCCATGCCCAATGAGGTATCTTCACTGATGGGAATAATGAAGCTGATCAATGTATTTTTCTAACTATTTATCAGTAATGAGGATCGAACCCAGCTCTTCATTATTGCATAGAAAAACATTCCTCTTTGCTCCATTATCATATTCATTCTTCTGCTGTGTCATAATATAGTCCTTAATTATCTTGACATTACACAGAATATCATGCTGTCCCTAAATTGAAAGCATCATGCTAACAGTACTTGTTAAACAGATATGGAATCACTCTAGATGCCCTAATAAGACATATGCATACCAGTGGGTAGAAGATAAATTTCAAATATACTCAGGGGCTACCATATTGGCAAAATACTATAATCTGGAGCATACAAGGATACAAAGTGTTGTAATTTGTACAACCCGGCCACTAAGAAAAAGGCACTTGGTAGGTCCCCTTGAATTTTGAAAGCCATACATACCACACTCTGGAATAGTTCCCTGTCCATTTTTTAGGTAGAACAGCACTGCTGATTTTGACTGGGGCCTGGAGAAGAGGAGGCCCTGCAGCAGTTTCAGTCTGTGCTGCCTGCTGTTTTGACATTTGGGCTATGTAGCCAGCAGGTTTGATTGTGATAAAAGCAGTCATGGTAGATGGGTTACTGTGGAGTTTCTGACAAGCCTGAATAGGAAAATTTTATAACATACCCTTAGGATTTTGGAGGAAGGCCATGCTTTCTCTTCTAGAGAACATTTCACTGTTTTTTTTTTAAAAAAACTGTTCTAGTTATGCTATTAATCTCTATAAAGATAGAGTTTCTGGTAACGATACATGTGATCACGTGAGAACAACAACAAAAAAACCCTTAGAACTGGGTATTCTTATATCATACCATATGATTTCAAGTCATAACGGTAGGTGGGCTCAGCAGCAATTCCTTGTACAGCGGAAACTGTACACTTAGAATTAGGTCCAAGTAAATATAAAAATTATGAATAAACCACCTGAACAAGGAGCACAGATTTCCACGTCACCCATCCCAATGCACTGCCACTTTTTTCAACCTAGTCATTTGGCGCCACGGGGGATTTTCTACATCCAACTAATAGAAGAAAAAAACTCTTTATCAAAACTGACACTTACCATGAATGTGTACTTCCCTTCCCTTCCCACAGATCTTCTGCCAGGAGCACCAGAATGTAGCGAATGCCTATCTGGTTCCCAGATAGATCAGCACAGTGTGTGGTCCCTGCCTTAGTGCACTGCTGCCACACAGGAACCCTATTAGAAGTGGACCTAAAGGTCAGTAATGAAGGAAACCTTCCCAGTGCCCCCCTCCCAGCCCCAGCCCCGCCCATGGGAAGAACTGAGGGAAGCACATCAGGCCATTCATTTTGGAAGTAGCCTGAAATAAGATAGATTGGGTAGTAGCAAAAGGATTGTCTAGTCAAGAGGCTTAAAAGAGCAAGATTGGAAGATCTAAGGTAAGGAAATTTGGGAAATAGGTATGCAGTAAGACATCTAAGAGAAGGTCCAAGTGTTAGGATCTCTTTATCATGTCAATACCACTAGTGAACAAACAACACAGAAGAGGCAGTACAAAACTTTGTGGGGAAAATGCCATCTTCTTTCCTCAGTCACTGCAGGTCTGGCACTATTGGCCCATGAATGGACTGACAATATTGGCAGAGGAAGAGGCTCTGCACGAGCCCAGCAGCACTGGCTCCATTTCTTCAAGGCTGGTCTAGCTGCTGCCACTAATGAAATCACAAATCCCACGCAAAAGGCCAGCAATGAACCTTCAATATGCTGGCATTCCTTCATGAGATTACTCAACCTCTTGGGAGCAAGTTTATTGCATGGACCCCCTTCAGCCCTGGAAGAGGCATCGATATACCTTTAGTAAACCTGACACCATGCGCATGTTCTAACCTTCCCTGCCCACAAGTTCTGCCAGCAGCACCAGAACTTATGGCATGGCTGATCTATTCACAGTACCCACATAACATTTCCTTCCTCAGATTTCTTGGGATTATCCCACTAGGCATACACTTAAACCAGACCATGGCCCCAGCAATGGCGAGGGATACCTAAAATAACTAATAGAGAAGGGAGATGAATTATAATATTTACCGTCTCTGGACCAACTGCAACAGTGGAAACTGTTCTCCCAAAGATTCTTATATCAAGTTCTTATAGAACTTATGATCAACACAAGTTAAAGAGGACTCAGTGATACTTAGGATTTAGTAAAGGACACAAGTACCACTTCAGATTCTCTCATGCCCACCTTTTACTGATAACTGTGGGGTGACCAGCTGTGTGCAGGCTTCATTTGGCTTGTGCAGTATGACATCCGTTGCCTCACCTCGGGCTGTGCCCTACACCTTTTGTTGTAGGTTTTCTCTGATGTGCAAGCACAAAACCCTCAGGGTCACCCTGTCAGCACTCACACAGGCAAAGCCCATGCATGTAAAAGGGGCCATGCTGCAGGGCCTCCCTTGTCTATAAGAGTTGAGAACCGATGGATAAATCTCCGTCCTTTCATCCTCTTGGCAGACAGTTCTAAGACATATTTTCTGTTGCTCTTTAGAGGGTGCTAGGGGATTGAGCACCAGCCATGGTGGACAACTTGATAAAGCATCCTAGTGCTATCTCTCCTTTTCTGTTCAGTCCCAATGTCCCTCACCTTTTACACCCTGGGATCACATTTCAAATAAACAATATGAAAGTTATCTTTTATCTCAGGCATCAGTTTTAGGGGCTCCTGTCTAAAACATGGTTAGATTTATTATCTCTGTGTAGAGTAAGTCTTTCACTTAAGTTTGTACTAAAAAGAGTCTCTTAGACTTATACTTTGCTACTAATTAATTTATTAGAGCATTTATAGTTTTTTACTAATTATGAAGAATAATAAAAACTCCATGGACATATTTATGCAATTGAGAGATACACAAAAGGAAAAAATAAAGTGCTTCTATAATACCATTACCAAGATAACTCAGTTAACATTTCTTTGAAGTTTTATCCATGCATAACACACACACACACACACACACACACACACACACACACACACACTTTACCACAAAGGAAATAGAACACACTATAGCTACTCTTTTGAAACATGATTTTAATAAAACCACAAACTTATGATAATAGATTCCCAATACAGTCATGTATAGCTTAATGACAAGGTTACATTCTGAGAAATGCATTGTTAGGCAATTTTGTTGTGCAAACATCATAGAGTGCAGTGACAAAATTCTAGATGGAATAACCCACTACACACCTAAACTACATGAGATAGCCTGTGCCCCTGGGCTACAAGCCTGTACATACAAGTCAGCACATGATTAAGTCAAGCACATGAGGAAATGATGCAATCAAGAGACATGGGAAGCAGGAGATATGTAAGGCTGCTGCCTGCATGACACAGCATAGTGTTTTACAGCAAAAGTTTGTATACATAGAGTGCATCTAAAATAACAATAAACAGTATAGTAGCGTGAGCACATAAATCAACAACATAGTATAGTCCCAAGTATTATGTTCTGCATATAGTTGTATGTGCTATACTGTTATAAAATTAGAAATGCAATAGGTTTCTAACATCAGCTGCTCCATGAACACGTGGTTAATGCATTGCACTATGACATTATGACAGTACGATGTCAGTAGGTGATAAGATGTTTTTCAGCTCCATTAGAATCTTATAATACCTCCATGTGGTCTGTCATTGACCAATATGTGATTTTATGGCATGTGACTATACATATATATTTAATATAAAAAGATAAATATATTTTAATTTTAATAATGCATCATATTCCATTAGATTGTATCATAATTTATTTAACCAATTACCTATCAATAACTAAGTTGTTTTTAATTTCATTAGTGAACAATGCTCCAATACTTTCCTTAGACAATGCACTTGTATTAATTGTTTGAGAACTATTTTACAGCATAGGATGAAAATCAAATTTCTGGGTCTAAATATATGTAATTTTTAAAGCTTTAGATACAGATAGAAACAGTCACCTCAAGAAATATTATCTCGGTTTGCAGTCCCATCAACATTTCTTCATACCTTCACCAACATTACATATCTTCCTTGGGGGAAATCTGCCCCTCCCTTTCTCTCCCCATCTCTCACTTTCTCCTTTCTTCCCTCTCTCCATCACTCCCTTCTCACCCTTCTTTCTTTCCCCTCCCCTTCTCCTTTCTCTCTCTATCTCTTTTTGATGTTTATTTGGTATTTAGCTGCCTCAAGATTATTTCAATAATAGAATGCCACTAAACTATTTTTAGGGGCCTGGTGCTTTTAAATGCAGGGCAGTGTCCTTTTAAATGTTTTAATAACCTTGATGAATTTGAATGTTACCATTTGGTAATAAAAGATAAATCTGGGCTGATTGTTCTAAATCAGTGATGGCGAACCTATGACACGCGTGTCAGAGTGACACACGAACTCATTTTTTTGGTTGATTTTTCTTTGTTAAATGGCATTTAAATATATAAAATAAATATCAAAAATATGTCTTTGTTTTACTATGGCTGCAAATATCAAAAAATTTCTATATGTGACAAGGCACCAGAGTTAAGTTAGGGTTTTTCAAAATGCTGACATGCCGAGCTCAAAAGGTTCGCCGTCATTGTTAGAAATAATAATGAATAAGGAATTATGAAATCCTCAGAGAGTTATAGTGAGATCTGGAGAGCAGAAGGGGAAGGTGAGAAAAAAGGAGGGAAAGCAAAGGAACAAGAGAAGAATGCACATTAAGAGCAAAGGAAAGAGGAACAAGAACAGCAGAAAAAGAGGTGGTGAGGGGGGAAAAGAATGGGGAGGGGAGAGGAAGAGAGTGAGAGAGAAGGAGAGCACAGGTGAGCAGGAACATAAAGCAAGGACTATAGTTTAAGGAGAGAAGGAGTTAGAAAGGAAAAGTAGAATTGGCACAGGTGATAGGTGATGGGGACACTTGGAAGGGGGAATAAAAGGAAACTTTCACATGGTCTTTGTTAGAGGTGCAATAGACACATCTGAAAAATCTTTAGTAAAGTCTACCTTTTTGTATTAATGCTATTGTTCAAATGGAAAAGAAAAGGGAACCTGTGGTAATTCTGAGTCTTAGGTTCTTCATCTGCTTGGCAGTGATTCCCAGAGCTTTTCAAAGTTTCTGGTATATTGAAGGGTAATTATGGGCAGCTCTGACCCAGTGAGGAAACATTTAACCTGGGGTCAGAAGACTTAAACCCAAGTCCTGCTATCAGCTTTTAAGTGATAATGAGAGTCGTTCAAAGCCCTCTGAACTACAATGTCTTCAGTAGGAAATTAAAAAATATAATGATATTGAACATTCTTGGTTATTAGGCTGGTTAAGTATATTTTTTTTAAGAAAAAGAAAAGGTAGATTCACACACTGTCTTCCACAGAGTAAGCAATCAATAAATGTTTGCAGAAAACAAAAAAAATCATGGTTCTTAGAAAAACTATAGAAGCAACCCAAAATAAAATATGCAAACCAAGGGGAATTAAGTAAGGAGTCAAAGGGACTTTACAACTCTGTTAAATGGTTCAACATGTCTATTTCACAAAATACTTGTACAACCAGCAATTTTATGAATTTTTATTATTTATTTGAATGTACTTAAATATTACAATTATTTATAAAATATAAGATTTTCTAACAATTTTTGTTTCTACATATTTGTTATTTCTATGATCAATTAGAAAGATTTGGAGGGAGGGAGTTGTTTAATTTTAATTATCATAGTTTATTTGATTGATATAGAAGTATATTGAATTACTTGCCAAACTTCCAAACATGTAAATCTAATTCTCAGAGGATATTGACTGAGAAAGCCATAATAATCTAATGTAAAAATAGTTACTTTGATATTTTTAAAATATGAATTATTGATTCATCTAATAGCTCTAAAGGAGCTATAATGTCCATCATTAAACTATTTAATGACTTGTTAAAGCAATAATTATTTACCTAATTGACCATAACTGTTGCTTTGGTGGAGTTATAGTTATGTCATCTAATATCTAGTTACAGACTTTTATAAAACTACAATTATTAGTTCTTTGTACTGTCACAGAAAAGTGAGTAATCACTACTACCAATTGTCAACTGGGGAGCAAAATTACAGTGCTCTCTTGCTCTGTAGAGTAATTTTCAACATTGTGACATCAATATGTCATGATAGGAATGAATCTACCTGCCAGGATAGCTAGGAAGCTAAAGGGTGAGAATTACCACATCCTCAGAGAATTAAATCCATTTTCCTAACTTCCTTCCCTCTTACCTTTTTCTCTGTTCTCCCTTTCTCCTTCTGTTTCTCCTCACATCCCTACATCATTCACTCTTTAGTTTTGTTAACAATTAGACACTGTGTTCAGGTATACTGCTTGACCCTGGGAGCACAAGCTGAATAAAATTTATTTTCTTTTTCATATCCTAGTAAAAAGAAATACTGATGGAAAGTATGGCAGAGTATGCTAAATGCTGTGCTAGATATGCACAGTGGCAGCACAGAACGATATCTTCTAATTCAGATGAAAAGTCAGAGTAGGGTCTCTGGAAGGGATCGTGGTGAGGAACCTGGGCCTTTGGAGACAGAAGTCTATTTCCATAGGTCTGGAGGGACAGGGTAGATCTGTCTGTGGCCCACATCAAGGTATTGTATTTGCTTTATTCCAACTTCTAATGATTAAGTGAGTTAATTTTTTTTTTTTTTGGATTTGCCAGAAGCACATTCAATTCCTAATGTCTGTCTCTTATTAAGAACTTACCTAATGCTATATTTAACTAATAAGGTACTTGTTGCAAGGGAATATCTTCTATGCATTTTAAAGAAAAGAAGAAGAAGGAGAAAAAGCCTGTTTCCATTTTGGAAAGCTTAGCAGGCTGTCAAGACTTGCTCTCTCCTTGACCCTGGTGCGAAGTATTTACAGTCTTCTTTCTGGCCTTTCTTGAGCTCAGAAAGAGAGATCAAAGGCCGGTGCATTTGCAGTGAGGTAACACATGAGTCATCTCTTGTTTCTGATCCTTGTATCTCCTACTGCTTCTTCATTTGAAGTAGTACCATGGTTTCTATAGAAGTGGAAGACAGTCGCTCAAAATGTTCTTGCTTCACTTACTGATTAATAAGCCCTCTCTTCCTCCCGTTATTGACGAGCAGAAACGGGATGGTGAATTCAGGTACTGACAAGATTTCTGACACCTGGAATTGGAGCATCCATTGCAAAATTAGTTAACATTCTAAAGGAGATGATGGAAAGCTACATATTAAGATTTTTGCGAAAGCAAGGGAATTAAAAAAAAAAAACAATACAGCTCTGTTATTATTTGCGCATTCCCAACATCAAGTGGGGCTGAAAATCAGTGTATCATGAATACGAATGCTCATTATTTCTATGGCAAATAGCAAAGTGGTCTCACAAGCTAGGAATTTATAATGGCAAATTTTTAATTTTTGATTGTGTTTGTGTATTGGTGTGTTCAGGATTTAAACAGGCCTAATAGAAACATATGCAGCCAAGAAACAGAATCTGTTGCATCATATAACTGTGTTTCATTTAAGTTTGGATGGAATATGAAACTGTGCATGTGTGTGCACACATTTTCTTGTGTGGGCTTTATGCTGTGAGCATTGAGTGGAAGTAGGGACATCATGAAACATGAAGCTACAGAGGTAAAGTAGGGAAGTGACCTCATAAACTGGCTTTATATGGTCAATTAGGGAATTTGAACTTTGTCCTAGAGATTAAGGAGATAGTCAAGAGTTAGTCTGGAGGAACAATGTTGGTTTCTTAAAAATTTACTTTGACACTGAATGGGGGATAGACAAATTGGGAAGAAATTTGAATGAAATCACCCCAGCCAGCAAGGAGGTCTTGGATATCGCAATCATTCAATCAAGAGATAACATGTGCTTCAGTTAAGAATTACCAATAGCTTTAAGAGAAAATGAGAACAAGATGAAGATTTATGGGGATGAATGGTTGCACAACAATGTAAATACATTCAATACCACTGAACTATATGCTTAAGATGGTTAGAATGGTACATTTATGTTATGTGTATTTTACCACAATAAAAAAAGTGGAGAAAATGAGAGATTAAAGAAATATTTGAGAGGTAGAATTATGTTTTGGGATCAACTTAATGTGGATGTCAGTAAAAGGAAGGAGTCTCTGGTGAATCTTTATTTTTGGGTTTTGTGACTAAATGGGAAATGTAGACATTCTCAGGTTCAGGAAAAACGGGAAGAGTAGATTGTTTTGACTGGAGGAAGGGTGACAGGATAGAGCATGTGTTTATTGCTGGCCATGCTGATTTTGAGGTGTCTGTTGCTGTCTACTTTATGATGTCCAATAAGCAATGAGAAATGCAGACGTGGGCCTGAGGGGAGAGGTCTGAGTGAGGGATATTGGAGACATAAATATGAGTCATAAAATTTGAAGTCATAAATAGGAGTCATAAAATTTGAACTTAAAGCTATGAGGTTGACAAAGAGAATGCTAAAGAGGGATAGACAAGATGAGAGCAGCTTCAAGCTGAGGACTAAACCCCAGTTACCCATATGTGAACGGGGCAAGTGGTAGCAGAGTAGCTCAGGAAGAGTGAAGACTAAACTGCCAAAAAGGGAGAAAAGGATCTATGAGAGACTGAGAGCATAGTTATATAAGGGAGGATAAGTTCTCAAAAGAGAGAGGCTCAAGCAGTAGTAAAACAGTACAGAAAAAAATTTTAGCCGAAACCGGTTTGGCTCAGTGGATAGAGCGTCGGCCTGCGGACTGAAGGGTCCCAGGTTTGATTCCGGTCAAGGGCATGTACCTGAGTTGCGGGCACATCCCCAGTGGGAGGTGTGCAGGAGGCAGCTGATCGATGTTTCTCTCTCATCGATGTTTCTAACTATCTCTCTCCCTTCTTCTCTGTAAAAAATCAATAAAATATATTTAAAAACAAAACAAAACAAAAAATTTTTTAAAAGAATAACAGTCATTTATAATTAGGACGTGTGAATAGTTTTAGCAGAATGTTGGGCACAAAATAAGAAGGGTTAAATAAGAATGAGTCAACAAAAAATGCTAATGATAATGGAGATATATAGGTCAGACATGATCTAGATGTATAGTTCATACTTGATATGAAAAGAAGTAGAGAATAAAGGGTGATGCAGAAGGTGTACATGCAAGATGAAACAGGTTTTTGTGTACTTTTGTTTTTTCTTGTTTTGATTTTAGATAGGAGTAACTTAAGTCTGTACTTTCCTTAAAAGGAGCCAGTATACAGAGTGGGCTGAATGTGCAATATAAAAAATGATTAGAAGAATGGGCTTCTAAATATGGGTGGTGTGGTCAGCCTGGAATACCAGAAGGAACAACATTTCCACTAAGGTGGCAGGAATGAAGGACAGAAAAGATTATGGAGGGATGCTTGGGAATTCATGCCAAATGTCCTCTATGATAAAAAAAAAAATCGTATCAGTATTATCAGCTGGGGCTCTGAAAAAGACATTGTGGGTTCAAATATCAGTCACCTTACTTGGGAAAGTTACTTAGGTTCTTTCAAGCCTGTAAATTATTTGGAAAAAATGGAGTGAAATGCAATTAATTGAGATAATATATATCAGGTAGTTAATACATTGCATAATAAGTATTCATGTTACAAGCCATTATTTTCTTTAGGGAAAAATAATGAGACAATTTCTACTTGGCACTGAAGAAGCCAGCTACATGGGGAAGGTTTAGTGAGTAGGATGGGAATTTAGGAGAGTTGGCTGATTATAAGAAGTGTCACATGGCATTGAGACTTTTGCTGAATGAAGATGGGAGAGCAGTAAAGTCAACCTTCAAATATATGATGCTGGAACACCCAATTTTGCAACTTCCATCTAGTTCTCACCCCATGTACTCTTGTATGGATACAGTTTAAATGTCTCCCCATTAAAATCTCTATTTTTTAAACTGATATTTATTGAGTAGCTTCTGTGTGGCAGGCACTGTTCTAGTCTCTGAGGATACAGCACAAAACGTTCTGCCCTTGAAGGGTTTCACTTAAGCAGGAGAATTATAATGAGCAAGATAAATTAGTGGGCCTTAACCAGTTTGGCTCAGTGGATAGAGTGTCACCCTGCGGACTGAAGGGTCCCAGGTTCAATTCTGATCAAGGGCATGTACCTTGGTTGCAGGCACATCCCCAGTGGGGAGTGTGCAGGAGGCAGCTGAATCTATGTTTCTCTCTCATCGATGTTCCTAACTCTCTACCCCTCTCCCTTCCTCTCTGTAAAAAAATTCAATTTATATATATATATATATATATATATATATATATATATATATATCCTATATAATAATAGACAAACATGGTAATTAACTGTAGCTCCGAAACGCTTCCCATTGGCTAATCAGGGTGATATGCAAATTAACTGCCAACCAAGATGGCAGTCGGCAGCCAGGCAGCTGAAGTGAACAGGAGGCTTGCTTACTCCAGTGATGGAGGAAGCCAAGGTTCCCCGACTGCCGCTGCCAGCCTCTGAGCTTGCACTCTAAGAAACAATGTTGCAATTATAGAAGTTAAACAAAACCCAGAAACCTGCTTTCAGCCAGCCGGGCTTCAGCCAGCAGGATCTCCACAGTGTTTCAATTATAGAATCCAAACAAACCCAGATCCCTGCTTTCAGCAGCCGGGGTCTCAGAGCTGCAGCTGGGCCTCAGAGCTAAAGCCGGCTCTCAGTTCCAGTGACAGCCATAGAAGGTAAATAAATCCTAGAATAAAAAAAAAGAAAGAAAAAAAAGAGAAGTTGGGAGCTTCAGTCGCCCGCCAGCCTGAAAACGACCCTCAGCCCCTCATCCAGGCTGGCCAGGCACCTCAGTGGGGACCCCCACCCTGAAGCAACAAGATGGTGGCTAATTTGCATACTGAAGACGGGTGGCAGCAGGCAAGGCTGTCCGTGGTCCAGGACCAGATCTGTGACCTGGCGGGCGGGGGGCAGTGCTTGAGGCTGTCCACGGTCTGGGACCCAGATCTGTGACCTGGCGGGCGGGGGCAGTGCTTGAGGCTGTCTGTGGTCTGGGACCCGGATCTGTGACATGGCAGGCGGGGGGCAGTGCTTGAGGCAGTCTGCGGTCCCGGGACCCGATCCATGACCCTTCCCAGCGGGGTGGCAGCTCACACAGGGGCGGATCGGCCGGGGTTGGGCAGGGCAGGGCACCTGGCTTCCACCCAGCCCCAGTCACTCTGGGCAGGTGAGCAGCGCAGAGAGCTCTGGACAGGGGAGGCAGGCCGGTAGAGGGCGGCCTGTACTCCCCACATGGCAGTGGTGACAGCTATGAGCGCACCAAGCAGAGTCTGCAGGCTGAGTTGAAGTAGCACCTGCAGGCCATCAGCGCCCAGGAGTGGCTGCACAAGATCCGACTCCTGGCCCAGAAGGTGCAGGATCACAGGGACAGCCACCTTGGCGGGCCAGACTTACGTCCTCCTGGCCGCACCATGGGGGTTTTCAGATCTGCAAAGCCAGAGGCCTCCAGTGTGCACATCCCCCCCTGGGGTGCGAACATCCCCCAGCACACTGTCACCCTCCCATGCCTGCAACAGTTGCAAACCAAGGCGTGCACAAGTTCCCCCCGCCTCTCCACCGCACTTCCATCAACCCGGCATGCCTAACACCCCACAGGATGTGCACACATCCCCTCTGATGTGCTCATGTCCTTTGGAGAGTGTCTGGATGTTCTGGGTGCTGAGGGTGGGCGCCTGTGAGATGACAGTGAGAGGGCGGAGTGGTGATGCCCTGTTCCCACGGAGGCCAGTGCAGCTATGAGATCACCTCTAGGGGGTTAATGCAGGTGCTGAGGTGGGACACACCTGGTGGGTGCGGGCAGCCCTCGCTGAGGTGCCTTTGGTCGGCGTTCAAGATCAAGAACCCAGAGGTGGAGAGGAATTCCGTCCTTTCAGTGAAACAGTGGGATAGTCAGGGCAACTGTAGAGGAGGAATGTGCACTTCGGGTGCCAGCACCCATGAGCGAAGGCTGCCCTGACTCAGCCTCGCTTGCTTGGGGCTTAACGCACTCCTGCCAGGCAGCGGGTGACAGGACGTGCTTTTCCAAAGTAATGAGAAAAAACGTTGATTCTCCTGCTGCCCACGAAGGTGGAAAGTGATGTGGGGAGACATGTGGGGAGTGAGCGAGGTTCCCTGTCTGGGGGTTCCAAATCTGCTGTTGGTTTCTTTCACCGCTGACTAGCGATATACAGGGTGTCCCTCCAAAATGTATACACACTTTGAATACCTACTAATTCCAACGGTTTTAAGCATAAGAAAGAAACAACAATGGAGCTGTTATCTGTTAAAAGTGTGGGCACAAACAGGTAGTTGGACATTCCCTGAGGGGTCTCAGATTGGAGAGGGTGAAGGCCAGACTGAGGGGCCCTTTCCCCACTACCCCAGTGCATGAATTTCGTGCACCGGGCTACTAGTGTATATATATATATATATTTAAAAAAAGATAAATTAGTGGAACAGAGAGCACGCTAAACAGTAGAAATAGGAGGAAGCAGGGCTACAGTGTTAGGATGACAGTGAAAGCTTTACTGAAAAGGTGACCATGAAGTAAAGATCCCAGAGAGGTGAGGGATTGAGTTATGTGGAAAACAGATATTCCAGGCAATGCTAACAGCAAATACAAATGTCCTGAGGAAAAATATCTGGTATGATCTTGAAACAATGTTAAGGTGACTGAACAGTGAATAAGGAAGTAGTAGGGAGGTAATAGGACATCATAAGGATATTGTGCTTTTCCTCTAAGTGAGAAAGGAAGCTACTGATAACATTTTAAAAGCCTTGCTCTTGCTATTATGTCAGCAAAGGAGAAGCAGGGAGAGCAGTTAGGAGACTATTACAGTAACGAGGCAAGAGATGCTGATGGCTTAGACTAGAGTGGTAGCAGAGAAGGAGTGAGAGTGCTTAGATTCTGGATACAATTTGAAAGCCAAGCCAAGTTTAGAGTATCTGATATGAAAGTAATATTTGATGTCCATCTCTCTGACTGTTGTTGCATCTGGCTCTCATTTGCTTCTACAAATGGGGGCAGAAGACAGATATTAACACTGTTTCACCTCCCAAATTCCCTCAAATTATCCTCTGTTTATTTCTGACATCTGACATCATACATTTCAGAATAAGGTTCAAGGATTAGGATGTTATTGTTTAGGCTTCCATTGTCATTATTTAAATTTATTCTGAGGTAAATGTTCTAAGTTTAATCTAAAAAATAACCTCTAATACCTTGACCTTATGCAAATGAGAACTTCTCTTAATCTCAATGTTTTTTTTCTGGTGATAGAATTAGGATATTAATTTCTGCCCTTCCTATTACATTCACAGGAGTATTCAGGTCAAAACTGATAATGTATGCTGGAGAAAATGTCATTTGTTATTTGTATCACTTCTCATATATAAGCACCTATTAAAGACTAACTGTCTTTTACAATTTTTCAGTCCTCCATGGTGATAATCGGGTTGCTTAAATTTTATTCATCTCTCACCCTCAATGTGTCAGAGTGATGAGTAGAAACTAAAAACAAAGGAGTTTATTCTTCCCAAGGTATTATTATAGAAATTGAACTTAGCTATTTGTTACAAACGAACAGTATTTTGAAATAAAATCACAACAATATAATTTTTATGTTTCTCTCTTTTAAAAAAATGTACTTGTCTTTCTTAATTGTCCCATTTAGTCCTGTTGAGAATTTTAGAGTATAAATACCCAGATATAATATTCTTTTAACCCAAAGTTACTAACAATGGATACTTTTGTTGGAGTGCCCACACACTCATCATGAAGTGAAAGAGAACCAAGTTATTTAATTCAGTCACAGTCTTGATTTTGCATCAAAGTTCAATGCATTTCATTTTAAAAAATATTTAACTATTTTTGCATATATAAGTTGTAGAAAGCACCTGGGGTATGATGCATTATTAGTTATGCAGAGTCTTAAGCTATTTAAAAATGTATTACTAGGCTGTCAGTTTAAATAAATAAATAGTACTATTGAACAAGTTGACCTTCAAGTAAAATAAATGATAATTTACCTACTAGGCATTTTAAATAAATCCAGCTACAAAATGTTTTTAAATTAGCATGATTCTTCCCATTTGTTTTGACCTTTTAAAAATAAGCCTTACAAAGTTTTCTTTCTTTTGCATTAGTTCCTAGTGATACATATAAATTGTATCTCCCTGAACCACATGCTTGCTTTGAAAGTGTTAAATTACATAATACTTCAAGACAATGGGAAGTCACAGAAATTGCATACTATCAAAAATTTACTTGTGAAATGAGAGTTTGGCTGTTTTATTATAACTCATTTTTTAAAAATACATTCAGCAAAAACATGTGTGTATTTAAAGAAGAAACTAAATATATAACAAGATATTTCTTGCTCAGAAACAATCTGGTCTGTTTAGTCACTGTGTCAAGAAAACTACAGGTTTTAGCCCTCCATCCCATACAGGCTGAGTGACTAATGTAAACTGTTGTTAGCAATTCCTGGCACATTTAAAGGCAGTGTAGTTAAGTGTGACTCGGATCAGATTAGAAAGCAGTTAATCTCTTCAGTCAACAAATGCTAAAAGACCCCACTATGGGCTGGTCTCTGTGCCAACATAGGAATGCTCCCAGTGCCAAAGAGGCTTAATGCAGTATTTCTAGACTCACATTTTTCACATTTTACCATTTCTGACATTACAGTACTTTTTCCAACAAACGAAGGGCTTCTTAGCTTTGACAAGACATGGTAATTTTAATCTCCTTTACTAAAATAGCATTTCTAAATGGAAAATAAGTAAACTAAACTGGCTAGATTGAAGAGCATGGTGTTAAAAATATGAGTAGGTCTTGATTCCTTTTCTTATACCACTGTGTGAGAGACCTTATATTGGTATTTAAACACTATGCTTTAAAAAATGTATATTTGTGCAAACACCTTAATTTCTCAAGTTGTGAGCTACTTGAAGCCAAAGATGGTATCATATTCTTCTATTTTTTTAAACATATGTAGACTAGGCCCTTAGATATTTATGAATGAGGACACATCGTGGAGATTTGAGCTATCAAATGAAGCATTTTTTTTTTCTCCCAATTAATTTGCATATTTATTTCATAAATATGAAGATATTACATAAGTTCTCATTTGCTTGAATTTTTAACGAAATAGTATTTTCGAAGAATATGTGTACATGTATGCACACACAGATATATATATATATATATATATATATATATATATATATGTTTTCTTTATTATGGAAAAATCCATATTCAATAATGTTTCTATTCACTTGAAGATAGTAAAACATTTTGACCTGAAGCTATATCCATATTTTTTAATATATTTTTTATTGATTAAGATATTTCATATGTGTCCTTATCCCTGCATTACCCCCTACCCCCCCCCCCCCCCGCTCATGCCCTCATCCCCCCCCCGTTGTCCGTGTCCTTTGGTTAGGCCTATATGCTTGCATGTAAGTCCTTTGGTTGATCTTTCCTCCTTACCCCCACCCTCCCCTACCTTCCCTCCAAGGCCCAACAGTCAAATCAATGCCTCTCTGTCTCTGGATCAGTCCTTGTTCATCAGTTTATGTTGTTCATTATATTCCACAAATGAGTGAGATCATGTGGTATTTATCCGCTCTCCAGTTCCATCCATGCTGTGGCAAATGGTAAGAGTTCCCTTTTCTTCTTCCTCTTCTTAAAGAATACCTTTCAGCATTTCATATAATGCTGGTTTGGTGGTGATGAACTCCTTTAGCTTTTTCTTATCTGTGAAGCTCTTTATCTGACCTTCTATTCTGAATAATAGCTTTGCTGGATAAAGTAATCTTGGTTGTAGGTTCTTGCTATTCATCACTTTGAATATTTCTTGCCACTCTCTTGAGTCTGCATGGTTTCTGTTGAGAAATCAGCTGACAGTCATATGGGTACTCCCTTGTAGGTAACTGACTATCTTTCTCTTGCTGCTTTTAAGATTCTCTCTTTGTCTTTTGCTCTTGGCATTTTAATTATGATGTGACTTGGTGTGGTCCTCTTTGGATTCCTTTTGTTTGGGGTTCTCTGCACTTCCTGGACTTGTAAGTCTATTTCTTTGACCAGGTAGGGGAAGTTTTCTGTCATTATTTCTTCAAATAGGTTTTCAATATCTTGCCCTCTCTCTTCTTCTGGCACCCCTATAATTCTGATGTTGGTACGCTTGAAGTTGTCCCAGAGGCTCCTTACACTATCTTCATATTTTTGGAATCTTTTTTCTTTTTGCTTCTTCGGTTGGGTATTTTTTGTTTCTTTGTATTTCAAATCTTTGATTTGATTCTTGGGATCCTCTTGTCTGCTGTTTGATCTCTGTATATTATTCTTTATTTCAGTCAGTGTATGCTTAATTTCTAGTTGGTCTTTTTTCATATCCTCCAGGGTCTCACTAAATTTATAGGTGGTTTTCATAAAATTCTTGAAAAACCTTATAAACGTGGTTTTCAACTCTATATCCAGTCGTTTGCTTTCCTCCATTTCTGTCATTTGTGACCTGTTTCTTTGTCTCTGCATTTTTTATGCTTCCGTGTTGGTAGAGTGGTTTTGTGTGCTAGGTGTCCTGTAGGGCCCAGTGTCTCAGCCTCCCCAGTTACCTGAGGTGGACACTCTTGGTGCACCCCCTTGTGGGCTTTGTGCACAGTCTTGTTGTAGTTAAGCCTTGATTGTTGTAGGATCACTGGGAGGAATTGACCTCCAGGCCAATTGGCAGTGAGAATCAGCTGTGTCTGCAGTGGGAGAACTTCTGTGCTGAAGACACCCTTCTGGGGCAAGACTTGCTTCAGTGGGGCTTTGGTGCTCACTGAGTCTGCCCCCGAGTGTGTCCCTTATGGATCTGGGGAGTTGTATATCCATATTTTGACAAATACCAGGTTAAAGTTATAATTTCAGTAATTTTAGATATTTTGGTATTTGATGTTTAAAATTATGATTGAGTCTGTAGAATACTGTGAAACTTTATTCTGGGTTCTTTTTATCTATAAAAAACATAATAGACCCAACTAAATATGTGGGGATGGGTTTAGGTTATGTCCCAGCTAACTGGATTTTCCCTCATGACTCAGGGGTATGTGCTATGTGCGTGTGCGCGCATGCACACTCGGATAGCTTCTACTGTGGAGCTGTGCACAATGCCAATGCTTTCTTCTCCCTTGTTGCCAAAGAGCCAGATGGAGTTTTGAGATATGAGCCCTTTCTCATCTTCTTTTAAAGATTTAACTTGGTTCAGGGGAATTTCAACCCCAAGAACAAGCAAGTAACTTGCTCATGCTATTGTAAACAATTTAGGTTTTGCAGCTCAGTGGTATCCCTGGTTTCTGGAACCACATGCCCCAGTACTTCTGGAGGCTGCAGGGATGGCATCCTTTCTCCTCTCTGCCCAATGCTTTCCTGCTCAGTCCTCCCAGGCTCTTCCAAGCCTCTGTTCTGTGGGCTCAGTTGTCTCCTAGTTTCATAAAAATGGATTTTTTAGTTTTGCATTTGGTGTTTCTGGTTGCATTGGAAAATTCTTAGGGAGAAAAAGGAGAAATCCCAACTTTACCTCATCATCCCTAAATCAGGTATTTCCTGGAAATGTTTCTATTTAACCAGGAACCACTGAATATATTTTTACTGTAGGTGCCATAACTTTCTAAGGACCTATCAGAATGAATTGATCAACAGCTAGCTATTCTCCACTTATTTATTATTCCCTCTACTGAGTTCCTGCTACTTGCTTACCTCTGACTCTAGGCTCCAGAAAAGCCACATTTGTAAATTTATAGCCCCACCAGGAATTACATAAATCCCCATACTCATTTCCTAAGTTGAAGTAGACAAATTAGTTCCCATTAGGCAAGACCATTTTGCTATAGTTCCACTCTCCGCCAACTGCCCTGTAAACATAGAAGAGCATTTAGCTACCTTTGGATAAATACCATCCTAACTATTGGCCTTTTATCCTCCCAGCGGCCCTGTTTATGATCTCTGTCATCAGTAGTGTGTCCCTGGGTCCCAAGGTTGCTGCTGTTGTTATTTGGTTTTGTTTGTTTAAAGCATTCTACTAATTAGATTAGGTTTCTACTCTAACTTGAGGCACTTATATGTTAAGCTTTTCTAGTCTTTTAGGGCTTTATAACGTAATGACTTCTCAAACTTCTTGTGGGTGACTTCTCTCTTGCGACTCTGAGCCTTGCTGAAGGTCAAGGTCTAGAAATGCATTCACACAGCTCTGCCTTCTTGATTCTAAACCTCTCGCTCTCAATCAGTTCCCACATCCTGAAACCCTAGTCTGCCTCAGCAAACCAAGTGTGAGCATCTTGTCAATGTAAACAGAACCCACTGCAACTAATTTTCTGCTATGTCAACCACCTTTTAGTGAGCTCTGAACATCCTCAGGTACACTAATCTTTTTAACTTTTCATAAAATTGCATTCTCCATAGTCTTTAGAAGTTGAGTGGATGCTATTTGTTAAGCACTTTATGCTTAGCATTGCCGATGTCAGTTTAAAGCAGACAGTGTTTCAAGAATTAAGAGGACAACATGAAAAGTAAAGCAAGTGCCAAATTGTAGCTGAGTGAACAGCTGTGGCCCAGATCTAGAAGAGCTATAGCAGTGTTGTTCTCAATTTAGAATGAATCCTGTGGAAGTCCTGAATGGCAGATCTCAGAGAAGCTATATTTAAATATCCACAGTATAAAATTAAATAACTCTCATATGCAGGGAAGTGGGTGACAGGAATTCGAACTTGGTCTCTTAAGCAAATTCCTACAAACTCTTCTATAATATTTCTTTGCACCTCTATGTTTATCTTCCTGTAAATTAGTTGTTGATGTTTATGTATTAGAATTTAAAATTGGTCAACTTAACAATTAATAAAATGACATAAAGTCTGAGGGCTATTGAAAATATTATTTTCACAGGCTTAAAAATAAGATGCTATTTTGTTTTGAGGAATGGTTATGAACATTTATCACAACACAATTATGCTCAAATTATAGGATTATTAATGTAAGTGTTTTATAGTATACAAATACATTAAAAATAAAATTAAGACAAATTGAATATATAATTAATTGGCTGGTTAGTATGTTAGTTTTTTTTTTAATTGAAGGAGTGAGGCAATTATTTAATTGTTGAAGTAATTATTTGTTTTACTGAGGTTTTCTGTGTTAGAAGAAAAGTTAGGAGATTATTAGTGTAAATTTGGAATGACAAAAATCTTTCTTGAAATATAATAAGCCAAAAATATATAAAGATAAAATTTATACATATTTAACTATACAAAGGAATAGAAAGGGTATGATAAATATATTATATACAAAGTTAAAATATGTGATAAATAAGGAAAAATATTGGCAAAATATTGGATCGATAAAGGTCAATAATCCTACTACCACCAAATGACTATAGATTGAAAATAAAATGACAAACAACCTAAATAAAATGAACAAATGGTATGAAATAAATGTCATAGAAATAGAAATCTAAATATGCAATTAATCTATGAATTCCCAATTTCATTCATAGCCTGGGAAAATGCAAATAAAAGAAATAATAAGGTGCTCTTTTTAAACCATCAGATTAGCAGAAACTTAAGATACAACACTCAGTGCTAGTAAGAACATGAATAAATGTACATCCTAAGGTATTGCTAATCAATGTATAAGTTGCTACAAAGGTTTTGCAGACTGGTAATATCTATTAATAGTGAATGGATGTTTTGAATTTGTCCAGTTTAGGAAGCATTCCCACAGAAGTAAACAAATTAATATATAAGAATACACACATGTGTGCATGCACACACAAGCACAGATATGTATTGTAGCATCACCCATAAGAAAAATCAATGCAGAAAACAACCAAAATAGACAACAGTAGGTAAATGATTAAGTCAATGGTGTTACTTTCATTCAATGGGATATTGAACAGTTATTTTAAAATATGTTTAATCAATAGCTATTCACATGGAAGAATACCCAATATATACTATTAAAAGGATAAAGAATTTGCAATATAATGTGTATTAAATGGTTTTATTTTAATAAAAACAAACAATTGCAAAAGTAAGAGCACTGTTTGTGAGAGGTTATATGTTTATGCATATTTACATAAGCATAAGGAAATAGTATATGGATCAGGCCATTGAAAGTGATAATTCTGCAGACAAGGATAAGATTTTGAAAACAAAATCCATGTCAATTTGAGAGTATTCAATACAGTAAAACCTTAAATATAAAAACTTAATTAAAAAAATATAGATTTCTTTAGCTGGTATTTATTTTAGTATAAAGATTGAGGTTGGAATCAAACCTACATTTATTTTCCCAACAATTAGTTAGCTGTCTGAACACCATTAATTTAATGTTGCATCTTCTCAACCACTAATTTGAAGTGTTATCTTTCTCTTATGATATCTTCATACTGATCCATTTCAATGTGTACTGCTATCACACCTCTTTATTTTTCAGCTTTATAAAACAATCTATAATGTAATTAAAATACTCTGTCACCACCCTTTGTAATAATTTTCTTAAATATGATTGCATATGAATTTTACCATATAAACATTTTGTCAAATTCCAAAAATTCCAGTGGACATTTTATTAGGATTACATTTAATTTACAATTTTATCTAAAGAAAACGAATACTTTACTAGATTCAATATTTATTTCCCCAAAATCATGTATTGTTTATTCAAGTACTCTTTCAGAACATCAGAAAAGTTTTCATTTTCTTCCTGTCAGTTCTGCATTTTTTTTACTTGAAAATGAGTTATGCAGATATAAAATAAACTAGCTGATTCACACATAGTTGAACAAAACTCAACTAAGTCTGAGTCTGAATAATTCAGGAAACTTACCAAACATGCTTCAGTGTCTGGAGATGTTTCCTGATCCAAAATTTATTCTGTGCCATTTAATTTTTAAATGATAATTTTTCTAAGTGTTCTTTTATTTGAGTCTTGTTCTTTATTTTAACTTGCCTCATACTAATAATTTTTAAATATATATAAAAAAAGGACGTGAGACTGAAGACAATCACAATTTTTGTTAATGTTTTTAGGAAATTTCTAGAAAATAGCACATTTCTCATTTTATAGCTTATTGAGCTATAGTGTTACATAGAATAAGCATTTTTAAATGCCTTTGTTTATATTTGAGGTTACTTCTAAGATCCTATATAATAAAAGTGTAATATGCAAATTGACCAAATGGCGGAACCACAGGTCAGGAGGGGGTGGGGCCGGTGAGCAGGTGGCACCAGGCCAGCCAAGGTGTGTGCCTGCGGGCAGAGGAAGGGGACGGCGATGGGTGGGGGGTGGCAGTGACCAAAAGTGGCAGAGCGGAAATGGGGGGGGCGTGGCCAGCCGCTCACATGCTGGTACTGTCCCCTGATCAACCCATCTGGTCGCCTCCCACAGAAGGAGGCCAGACTGCAGCTGAGGCCCGCTCCCCTTGAGGAGTGGGCCTAAGCCGTCTGTTGGACATCCCCTGAGGGCTCCCGGACTGCGATAGGGTGCAGGCCAGACTGAGGGGATTCCCCCTCCAGTGCACAAATTTTCATGCACTGGACCTCTTGTAAATATATATATATATATATGTAATATAAAATATTTTTAAGTCTAAAAGCAAAGAACACAAGTGTGATGTAACTGGCATAATATTATATCCCAAACTCATAAATTAGTCTGAGTTTTCTTATTTTGCTGTATAGACAAATTTATTCAACTAGTACTTAATCATTCACTCAACAACAGTTTTGAATGCTTAATAGGTTTCAAGAAATGTACTAGATGCCAACGACATAAAAATGAATATTCTTTGAGTCTAAATACAAGTAAACCAGCATAATACAGGATATAATATTTGCTACTTTAGTCATAAGTTTGGGGTGCATGACAAGCTCCTTGGCTATTCAAGCTTTTGGTGAGACAGGGAATGCGGTCTTTCAGAGAAGGCTTCTTGAGAGGAAGTGGTGCCTAGTCTGAGAATCAAAGGAGTAATGGGAGTTAGTGTGTAGAAGAGAGGGGAAAGTTCTGGCAAATGACTCAGTGTGAGAAAGAGTATGTAAGTTCAGACATCTATAAACACTAGACCAATATTTCAATTTGCTGTATTTTGTTATTTTTTTAATCCAGGAAATGGTAAAAAATTAATGATACTCAACTGTACATATAATACTTGCAAATGTTTTAAAAAGTTGGTCTTCTGTATTCATTAATGAAATGCCTATGAATAGAACTGATATAACTATAGTTATGCCTTCATTCTTTTTTTTTAAATATATTTTATTGATTTTTTACAGAGAGGAAGGGAGAGGAACAGAGAGTTAGAAACACAGATGAGAGAGAAACATCGATCAGCTGCCTCCTGCACACCCCCTACTGGGGATGTGCCCGCAACCAAGGTACATGCCCTTGACCGGATTCGAACCTGGGACCTTTCAGTCCGCAGGCCGATGCTCTATCCACTGAGCCACAGCGGCTAGGGCATGCCTTCATTCTTAACATACTAACAGTTTTAACAGCTATTATATGAACCACAAAACATTCTTGGTTTATAATTTCCTCTTTTTTTATCCTTGAAGCCTTTAAAGATTATATTTTACCCAAATTTTTAAGAATTCACCTAAAAACAACAAACAGGATATGACCACAATTGAATAACTGAGTAGGTTGGCTTTCAACAAGGAGTAGTTTCTTCCAAATGAGACAAGCTGAAATAGAATTGATACACACAATTTGAGCATGTACTAAAATATTTAATATACAGAGTTTGCAGAAAAGTAAAACACCAAGACTTCTAAAGGGTCAGAAAGGACAAACAAAAGAGATTTTTTGGCACAAGACACACTAAGTAATTCAAATTGTATTAATATTAAGTACATTTGTGCTCTGTGTAGCAAAATCTTATATTCTCAGCATAAGCTCTCTATTCTCATTATACTGTTGTCCTTTATGTCTTCCCTGCAAATAGCCAAACTCATGCTGTCTCTTTCCCTTTATTTATATAGGTTTGGGTGGTTGAAGTGTTTACACACTTCCCTCAGGAGCCTCCTCTAGCTCTTCCTCTTCATAAAGCTTTCTGTTAGCATCCCAACCCATATCAATTTCCCATTCTCTGAAGTACCAATATTATCAGTTACATGTAGTTTAGCATCATTTATCAAACAGTGACTGAGCAGGACCTGCACTGTGCCAGGCACTGTACTAGGTGCCAGGGAAGCAATCTATAATAATAATAAAAGTGTAATATGCTAATTAGACCAGACAGCCTTCCAGATGACCTTCTGGATGAAGCCGGGGCTGTAAGGGAAGCCAGGCTGTGAGGGTGCCTGCGGGGCGCCGAAGGAAAGCCCCGGTCTCCAGTGCCAGAGGGAAGCCAGTGCCAGCACCCAGGGGAAGGAAGGCCTACTCTTGCACGATTTCGTGCATCGGGCCTCTAGTAAATAAATAATAAATGATGCCTTTTCTACAGTCTAATAAGGGAGACAGGCATGGAAAACATTATAATGCAAAGTGCTATGTTAAACATAATTGGGGAATGCCAATAAGAGAACAGAGGCAACAGTGGTTGGTTTAGTCATATTCTATTTTTATTCTGGTGGTTCTAAGTGAGAACTGGTTTCCTTACCTTTTCCAGTCACTAGAGACTATTCTTGGCCCTGTTCCTCCCTCTTCAAAGCCAGCGTCATTGAGCTGAGTGCTTGTCAGCTTGTCACACACTCCCTGGTTCTCTTTTTTTTGCCTCCCTCTTCTACTAATGGGGATTTTTATGATTACACTTAGCTCACCTGGATAATCCAGGATAATCTCTTCATCTATAAATCAGCTGATTAGCAACCTTAATTACATCTGATACCTTATCTCCTCTTTACCAGGTAACCCAACATATTAAAAGGTTTTAGGAATTAGAGCATAGATATTTTGTGGACAATTATCTCTACTACAATGCTAATAAAATTCCTTCCTTTCTTGTATTGGACAAGACAGAACCAGCTTTGCAGGTTCCTACAGAGAGTAGAAACAAGACTCAACACCCTCTCTGCCCTAAGAAAATGCAGTGCCCTGAATGGTGTGGTGCCTAATGAAAGCCCCTAGCTTTCCTTAAGTTAGGGATGCTGCCCTTCTCAGGAGGTGGATCTGTTGAACAGGTCTTGTGTGTGATAAGTCTTCCTGGCTTAATAGAACCTGTTTTCGCTGTCTCTTTGGAATTTAATTTTAACAATTTTAATGATAGAGTATTGGTCAAGATTTTACTGTTTGGTCACCAGATTAAAGCTTATCCTGACTAGACATTGCTATGAAGAACAGTCAAGTGCTATCTCTGTACAGTGGATTGGATGGCAGCATTGCTTTAGCAGGTTTTTAAACTGACCATTAGTTTAACCCTAATTAATCACAGGCTGAGGGATTCATCTAGTCATTCACCATGAGTTTGCTGAATACTATTGTTTTCAAGGCAATGGGCTAACAAGTGGGGATTCGGCGGAAATAAAGATGGATGTAGTGTTATTTACATAAACTCAACATTTTAACCTGGAGATGGAGGTGTGAAACTACAAATTATACAATGAATTATTTAATTATAGTGTGGCCAGAGTTGTGAAGAAGAACAAAACTCTATATATCCAATAATTCTCCAACTATCACCAATTAGGTTAGAAGGACAAGCTCATAAAGAAGAAACAAAAGCACTAACAAAGCGAAAATTTTAGCTATTTAGTTCACCACTGTGTGTGGATCACTTTGCACAGTGTGTGGCATTTACTAGAAACTTATTAAATATTTACTAAATGAAAGAGGATGCTAGAATGGAAAACCCAGGGTGTTTTTATTAAGAACTATATTATTAAAAATGTATAATATTTGGACAGCAGAGCAGCCTTACATAAGCAATGTTTCCCATAGGCTTACACAGAGGGGAAATGATTTTCTGTATTGAATAACATAACCCTTCCTGTTTTATACCAGATCTTTGGTTGGGCTTCCTCACAGTTTTCTGAGTCTATGGTGGAGAAATAGAGCCCAAAGCTATCTGACATATCTCAACTTAAGTAAAAAGAGCTGGGATACTCAAGCCTATGGTTTGCAGTAAAATCTAAGGCCTAGACTCACTGAAATACTACATAAATGTAGCAGCAAATCTGAGAAGGGACTAAAGTGAGACCTAGAGGAACAAAGAGAGAACAGAGCTGGCAGGTGCTGATGAGAAGGCAAGCACAGAAATTAGGACTAGGTTTTTTTCTTTTTTTTGTTTTTAACATTTGTCTAATTACATTTGTCTAAACTACACTCTTCTGTCTCAGGGTGTCTTATGAAAGTCATAGACCCCACATCTTATGTTGGGCTTCAAAAGACTTTCAGGACACTCAAAATTCTGTTAAATGACAATACTTATTTTTTAAGTGTGGTATTAATGACAGTGTTCTTCTCTCCTAAATGAACATGAAATAAATAAAAATTAAGCATAAGAGAGGAAGACAAAACATCTTTATCCATTTTGTTTTCAGAACATGTATTTCTTAATATAGTAAGAAAACTAACCCAAAATCTTCTCACATTACATATCCCATCTTTTCCAGGAGGCAATCAATTGTAGAGCCTTTCTTATTATTTTCTTCTTCTTCCATTTCTTTTCTTTTTAATCTGTTCTGGAAACATTAAGAAAGGCAAAGTAGTGACACAGTTCTTTCAGTCAACAGAAAATAAACTTGAAGTCAAACAAAGAATGTCTATCATCTAAAGTAAAGATGAAGGAGATCTGATTAAAATCAGCTTTCCCATCACTACATCTCTACTTATCACATCCAACTTAGGAGTTATTGATTCCTTTAATTAAAAAGAGATCTGATATGGAAATACTACATTGAGACCAGTTCCACATGGACAAGTCTGTCAGGATTTCTATTTTATGGCTCAGACCTCAGAGATAGACATGCTTCAATTTGCAATTAAATATTATAGGGCATCATGCATGCTCATCCACTGAAAAACCCCAAGGGAAAGAGAGTAGGAACAAGAGGAGAGAAATGGGAAAGTGAGTGGACTCTTATGTGCAAAGGGGAAAAGAGAGGAAGAGTCCAAAACAGAACAGCGAGTTAGAGGAACCAAAATAGAAAATAAACAAAAAGTAAAAATTCAGTGAAAGCAAACTATAAAATCAAGGTGAATTATGCAGTCATCATTCAAATGCCCTAAAGTGTATAACACAAATACTACAAAGTGAAGTGTAGAGTAAGTGCAGACATGTGTTCAATACCAACATCAAAAGATTATTTATGCATTATCTTGAAAAAATCTGAATAGACCTTATTTATTTTGACACCATGTGTCCCTAGTACTGTCATTCTATAAAGTTAAAATTAAAGATAGGCCATGACTAAGAAATAGAAGACAGTGTATAGTTTATATTTCCTTTCTTTTTTTTCCTTTTTTACTACTAAGTAATAACAATAATTCAAAGGAAACATCAGCATTTGGATATATCCAAGTCAACCCTAATTAATGACTTTATATCATTGTTTCCTCTTTCTCATATATTAGTATTCATAACATACATTTGGGGGAAAAAGTAAAGGGAGTAGGAAATAGAAGGAAAGGGATAGGCAGGAAAAGAAGAGAGAGAGAAAGTAAGTGTGTTACTTCATAAATGCACCTGGTCATTAAATTTTCATTGCAAGTTATTTCAGTTTTACTTTTCAAGGATTTTAAGATACTTGCACTTCTTCTTAAAACGGTAAACTGGCTTAATATTCATAGATCCGGGGCCATGATGCTGGCATCTGAAGCAGAGCCAGTTTTCTACACTTATAAAACTGTCCTAAATATCTATTTCCTCATTAATAATGAATTTCTCTCTCCTTGGGACACACTCTTTTGTATTTTACACATGGGATGGTTCTTAAATGCAAAATTCAGCATAAAAGGAATACAAACACTGCAGCTTCTTGCAAGATTCTGAATAGAAAACAAGGAAGGCATAAAATAAACAAACGTACAAGAAATGATAAAAAGAAAATGAAAATAAATGAGGATACAAAGTGTGAGACAGGAAAAGATTCTGAGAAAGCAAAGCATGAGTCAATTTAGCATAAGAATGACTCTAAAACTCTTCCTGACATGACAGCTGGTCACCCTGGTTGTTTCCATTGGAAAAACTGATTCCTATACACCTTTGTCAATGATTCCTCTCCCTGAAGGATCACAGCTGATGGATTGATCTGTAAACATTCCCAAGGCATTTCTTCTCATGTGTTTGTGGTACCTCACAGCTTAAAAAAGAATTTTTTTTTCAGTCAATTCAGATTTTCTTTGACATCTTATCAAGATGGTAAAGAGAGAAATTATCGTTGTTGTCAGTGGAAATCAGGCTCTTCCACAGGATCTGGAGGAAAGCATCCCAAGGACCCACCCACAGGAGACTGTGGTATGGCAAGATGCATTCAGGAAGGCTGCCCCTAGTCTTCAATGTCCCATTTCCCTCCATCCTGCCATGGAAAAGTCCAGTCTCGTCTTCATCAAGGCCAAAACGGAGGCCAGTGCTGAGAGTTTCTGCTACATATTAAAGCCTTGTCCTTTGATGCCCACCACATGGTCTGCTTGGGCTCCGTGACTGCTGGGTCACGTGTTCCAGGAAAGAGAGAGTGTAAGAACCAATAGACTAGTGCGTTACTGGGTGGGAAAGAGAGAGCTCTTCTTTGTTCTCTTGGGGTTATGACCAGGAACTTTTTCAAAAAAATTCATCAACTTCCCAAGCTTTTGTGGGCTTTAGATGGGTCCACCCCCTGGCCAATGATCCCTTTCCCATTCTTGATTGACAGGCCCCTGTGTTCAAGCACCTCCTCCTGCGCCACTTTGACTTTTATTGTGCATGGACTTACCTTTCCCTGCTCCCCCACCGTCTGGTACCAGAGGAGGGGACGGGAAAGGTGTTCATCCTTGGCAGGACAATGCTGTGATCCCCTGGAGTGTGTGAATATGTAGCTTCCTAGTACAGCAAACAGGCTTAGTGTATGATTCCTTTTGCTTCCTTCTTATTAATATTTAGCTAATTATGGGAACACTGTCATGTATTACCATCCAGTTAACAAAAGAAAAAAGAGAAAAAAAAATTGTCAAATAATATATATATATATATATATATATATATATATATATATATATAACAATTAATGATCAGATTCAACTTACCATCTTCACAATAGAGAAGGAACATTCCTTAGAAGAGATAAAATAATTAAAAGTCATAATATTACCAGAGAAATTAGAGGGTCCAATTTCCCCAACACTAGTGGGCAATGGGTAGCTCATGTGATATCTTCAGAAAAAGAACTTTTTAAGTTTTGCACAGTAGGATGAATGGTTCTTAGTGGTGTGGAGTTACATTCCTAGGCTTGTAAAGTCCCATATCCCTTAAACCAGTCCTGGAAGAAGGGCAGTTGTGGGTCCAGCAAAGCCAAAAGGAGGCCCAGTGTCCAGAGCTTCTGTGCCATGTTGCAGCTGGGTCCAGTTCAGCATTCAGGCGAATTAAAGTCCATTAGTCCATTGTGTGGATCCTCCATGGCCGTGGGCCACATGGGCAAATGCAAGGGAGTGCGTCCCCTGCAACAGGAGTCACAGGAATACCAGTACATGCAAGCAGGAGAGGCAAGAGAGAGAACTCCCTTTGTTCAGAAGTTTACTAAATATGCAGGTTTTGCACCCTTGCAGTGCCTATACCTATTCTGGTTAATTACCTGTTCCCAGGTGCGACTGACAGGTAAGCACCTTCCCATGTCACTCAGACTTTATTGGGCAGGGTCTGTTTGTCCATTCCCTTCCCCCAATGATCAGTTGGGAACAGACGTAGAGAGTGTTAAGTTAGCAGAGCTGTATAAATGGCATGCCTATAATATTTAGTCTTCCCTTTACTCCTTTCCTGTTAAATCACAACGAAGTTATTACCACAGATCAATAGAATGTGTAAATTTTTTATCTTAAATTTGATCCTTGAAGATCTAGAAAGCCATTCACAATTAGGATGGCCATAAGAAAAGATTATGCTCCTCTTTATTTTACCAACATCAGAGAGAGTCCTTTTAAATGTCCAAGATCTAGTTCACAGAAGAGTCCATGAAGAACTAAGAAATTAAAATTAGGAGCAAATTTCCACCGTTTTTTGGGGTTTTTTTATACTATTCTAGGAATCGATTGCAAGAGAAGTGACTTTTATGGTCATTGAAAGTGATCATAAAAACTGTCTTGGCAAATGTCAATATAATTTCACTCTAAATAGATAAAAGAGGAGAAAGCACTGAAATGGGGATGGGTAGGAAAATAGCTTACAATTTCTCAAATATATAAGTAATAGATCTCATTTTCTACAAAATGAGATTGGGAGGGGAAAAAGGGGGAAGGGAGAAAAGAAATGCAATAAAATGAATTGGCAGCTCTAAAGGTATTGATTGAAAGTATTCCTGAGTTACTTATCAACATCAACAATAATAATAATAACCATAACAATAACAACCTCAACAAAAATTACAGTTTACTGAGTATATACTAAAAACTACAGGAAGTGTTTTATAGGCATTTTCCACTTAATTTTCAAAATAGTTCTATGAAATTACCATTTTTTTTCTACCTACAAATACAGAAACCAAGACACAAAGTTTAAACAACCTGCAATTGAGTTAATAAGAAGTTTAATTTGAACAGGGAAGTTTAACATAAAGAATTGATAACTAGCTCGGCAGGAGTGGCTCAGTGTTTGAGGGTTGACCTATAAACCAAGAGGTCATGGTTCAATTCCCTGTCAGGGCACATGCCTGGGTGGCAGGCTGGATTCCCAGTAGGGGGTGTGCAGGAGGCAGCCAATCAATGATTCTCTCTCATCATTGATGTTTCTCTCTCTCTCCCTTCATTTCTGAAATCAATAAAAATATATTTTAAAATAAGAATTGATAACTAAAACTAGGACATTAACTCATAAGAGGCACCAAAAACCCTAAAAACAAAGGAATAGCAGGATAGGAAGGAACTACTAACTTTAGGCTGAAGGAGAACTCACAAGGAAGGAACAAATATATAGGAGCCCCACTCTCCAAGACCGAGATCCAGACCTCTTTGAAGAAATGGGCTGTGGTCCACTGCCTCTGAGAGAAGACTGCCTGGTTCCCGGTGGGGGCTGGAGAGCAGGAAACAGCTAGCTGGGACACAAGTGAAACTCTGGCCTGTGTGTAGCACCGAGTCTGCCTGTCATTAGCAGAGAAACCACAGCTGGCAGCTGTGTTTCAGGCAGCCATGCCATATGATCAAGAAGTAAACCAGAAGCATGGGAAAGAGGAAGAGGCTCCTGCCTCTTGCATGGTTCCTCCAGCTCCCTCTACCCCAATAAGGCAAACGTTGTGCTGGCTGGAAATCGACAAGCAATGGGACAAACTTCAGCTTCTATATCACAAAGCAGGGAAGAAAGGCATGGGTTTAACTGGTAACTGGTACAATCTGTGACTATAAACATTGTAATTTAAGAGAGCATCATTGCAGAGAATTTTCATATTTCAAAAATTTACCTGGAGTTAAGCCACTTTAAATATTTTCAATTAATATTTATTGTTCAGATTATTACAGTTGTTCCTCTTTTTCCCCCCATAGCTCCCTTCCACCCGGTTCACACCCCACCCCATGCCCTTACCCCCCACTGTCCTCATCCATAGGTGTACAATTTTTGTCCAGTCTCTTCCCTCACCCCTCACATCCCCTTTTCCCCGAGAATTGTCAATCCACTCTCTTTCTATGCCCCTGATTCTATTATATTCACCAGTTTATTCTGTTCATCAGATTTTTTATTCACTTGATTTTTAGATTCACTTGTTGATAGATATGTATTTGTTATCACTTTGTTGTTCACAATTTTTATCTTTACCTTTTTCTTCTTCTTCCCCTTCTTAAAGAATACCCTTTAGCATTTCATATAATACTGGTTTGGTAGTGATGAACTACTTTAGATTTTTCTTATCTGTGAAGCTCTTTATCTGACCTTCAATTCTAAATGAGAGCTTTGCTGGGTAGAGTAATCTTGGTTGTAGGTTCTTGCTATTCATCACTTTGTATATTTCTTGCCACTTCCTTCTGGCCTGTATTGTTCCCGTTGAGAAATCAGCTGACAGTCATATGGCTACTCCCTTGTAGGTAACTAACTGTTTTTCTCTTCCTGCTTTTAAGATTCTCTCTTTGTTTTTTGCCCTTGGCATTGTAATTATGATTTGTCTTGGTGTGGTCCTCTTTGATTCCTTTTGTTTGGGGTTTTTTGCACTTCCTGGACTTGTAAGTGTATTCCTTTCACCAGGTAAGGGAAGTTTTATGTCAGTATTTCTTCAGATAGGTTTTCAATATCTTGCTCTCTCTCTTCTTCTGGCACCCCCATAATTCAGATGTTGGTATGCTTGAAATTGTCCCAGGGACTCTATACACTATCTTCATATTTTTGGATTCTTTTTTCTTTTTGCTTTTCCGGTTGGGTGTTTTTTGCTTCGTCATATTTCAAATCTTTGACTTGATTCTTGGGGTCCTCTAGTCTACTGTTGGGTATCTGTATATTATTCTTTATTTCAGACAGTGTATGCTTAATTTCTAATTGGCCCTTTTTCATATCCTTGAGGGTCTCACTAAATTTCTCAGAGGTTTCTAGAAGGTTTCTTGAGTAACCTTTTAACCATGGTTTTGAACTCTATATCCAGTAGTTTGCTTTCCTCCATTTCTTTCTTTTGTGACATGTTTCTTTGTCTCTGCATTTTGGCTGCTTCCCTGTGTTGATAGATTGGCTTTGTGTGCTAGGTGTCCTATAGGGCCCAGTGGCTCAGCCTCCCTAATTACCTGAGGTGGACACTCTTGGTGCACCCCTTTTGTAGGCTGTGTGTACAGTCTTGTTGTAGTTAAGTCTTAATTGCTGTTGGTATCACTGGGAGGAATTGAACACCAGGCCAATTGGCTGTGAGGTCCAGCTGTGTCTACAATGGGAGAACTGCTGTGCCGGGACACCATTATGGAGCAGGACTTGCTTCAGTGGGGCTTTGGTGCACACTGAGTCTGCCCCTTGTGTGTGTCACTTATGGATGTGAAGAGTTGTTATCTGGCATGGTCTCACTCTGACCACTGGGTACACTGGCTCTTGAATCTCTAAGGATGTGTAAAGTCAGCCACTGCCTGAGGCTACCCAGCAGGAGCTACAGAGAGATCTTCAGATTTCTCCTCTTTGTTTGGGGTTTGGAAGTGCCTAGATGAGGCCCAGCCGTGAAGCAATGCAGGCTGCTGTCTAGGCCAGTGGTCAGCAAACTGTGGCTCGGCAAACCACGGCTCGTGAGCCACATGCAGCTCTTTGGCCCCTTGAGTGTGGCTCTTCCACAAAATACTGGCTCTTCCACAAAATACCGACTTCTGTGCATGGGCCACGAAGTTTCAAACACACTGTATGTGAGCGCCCCTATGTGGTATTTTGTGGAAGAGCCACACTCAAGGTGCCAAAGAGCCATATGTGGCTCGTGAGCCGAAGTTTGCCGACCATGGGTCTAGGCCAGGGGTGGGCAAACTTTTTGACTCGAGGGCCACAATGGGTTCTTAAACTGGACCGGAGGGCCGGAACAAAAGCATGGATGGAGTGTTTGTATGAACTAATATAAATTCAAAGTAAACATCATTACATAAAAGGGTACGGTCTTTTTTTTCAATAGTTTTATTCATTTCAAACGGGGCCGGATCCGGCCCGCGGGCCGTAGTTTGCCCACGGCTGGTCTAGGCCTTCTTTTGGAAGCTTTGGCGCTCTTTGGCCCAGCTGCAGTTTGTTAGGTTTTAAATTGCAAAAGAACAGGCCATTCATATGCAAAAGCCTCTGTGCCCAGCTTGGGTGGGGCTGTAAATTGGGTGGAGCAGGGTCTCAGGGAATTATCAGGGCAGAGCAAACCATAATGGCTGCCAGTCTGATCTGCCTCGGAGAGGTTCCAGGGTCTCTGTGTCCCAGGGCCCCGTGCAGGAATAATGTTCGCTGCAAGCACTCTGCAAGAAAGCCACCCTCATGTTCCAGTCTCATGGCAGACAGTCCAGTTTCTCCCCGTATGAGTCTAGGTCCCCAGAGTCTTGCACGGAATTGAAGTTCAGAGCAATTGGGAGCTTGTATCTCCCTCCACATTGAAAAAAGACAACAGCGCACCCAGTTGCCAGCCCGTTTCTGCACACTCCTCCGTACCTCCGGACTTCTGCACCGCTGCACCTCCTATCAGTTTCAATGCACTTTTCTCTTTCCTTCTAGTTGTAGAATTTCCACTCAGCCAGCCTTCCCATGGTTCTGGATGATATCCGTTTTGTCCTTTAATTGTAGTTTTGATGTGGTTGTGCGAGGCAGCAAGTACAAGTGTGTACCTATGTCGCCATCTTGGTTCCTCTCACTTTAAGTACTTTTAAAATCTTGATTATCTCTGCATGTATTTTAATAGGTTGATATGAAAAAATGGAAATTACTCAATTATATGAAAAAAGTTTCATATATAATGAGGTATGCTTCTTCAATAAGACTTTTAGAGAAACATACATTTAAATGCCAAGGGAATGCTAATGACCACCGAATTCTGCATATGTGCGTCATTCATGCTTCTTGGTGTAGAGATATTTTTCTTCTTGAATCTTCCTTGGTTTAGGATTGGGTCTGCTCTATTTCTTTTTCCCATCCCTGCTCAGCACTCAACATCTCCCATTATCTCAAGTTTTCGACTTACTGTTCCATCAAGTTTGCCCATGGGAGCCCAAGCTTTGTCCTGGCCTCTCATTTGGGCCAAAGCCATCCTTCTAATGATTGGATGGGTTAGATATCTTCACTGAGAGTAGTTTGAGGAGTGCTCTCCACACCTGAATAAACATTTGTGTCAATTGATACATATTATAACACTCTCCTTACCTGCAACTGAGACAACAAATACCCTAACCCCCCAAATCAGCAGTATTGGTGCTCTCACTTTTTCAGCAGCATCCTGATATCACCCACTCCCTCACTTGCAGTATGTAGGGGATCTAGTACCCCAATTTATTACTGGTTATACTCCAAAAGTGGTGAAATACAAATACAAATTATAGAAAAGTTGGCAGAACAATACAATGAAATACTTTTTCAGACCTGGAGACTAATGATAATTTTCTCAGCTTTGAAAACAAAAGTTATGAAAGATTGGTAGTTTCAAAATTTCAGAAGCACCTTTATAATGAAGACCAGCAAAACTAAGTCATAAAGGAGAACAAAAGCCAAGTATAGTGATGGCGAACCTATGACACGTGTGTCAGAGGTGACACGTGAACTCATTTTTTTGGTTGATTTTTCTTTGTTAAATGGCATTTAAATATGTAAAATAAATATCAAAAATATAAGTCTTTGTTTTACTATGGTTGCAAATATCAAAAGATTTCTAGATGTGACACGGCACCAGAGTTAAGTTAGGGCTTTTCAAAATGCTGACACACCAAGCTCAAAAGGTTCGCCATCACTGGCCTAGCACATGGATGTGTTTCTGTATGACAAAGAGTTAATGACCATACTGAATTATGCTTAGATTGCATTTGAATTTATAAGAAAAACATCAAGACACTGAAAAGATATGTAAGCAAGAATTGTGAATAGATCATTAGCAATCGAGGAAATATAAATACTGTAAAGGTGAAAACAGTTCATCCTCATTGCTAAACTTAGAAATGCACATAAAATCAATTAAAATACCATTTCAACCCTACAAAGTTGTGTGTGTGGGAGGGTGTTCCACTGAGCTATTTGTGTAGTAGATAAACAGATATGCTAATACAATGCTTATTAAATTTGAGTTGGCAAAACTCTTTAGGCAAGCAATATGACAACCTATAATATTGCCACAGGAATGCCATCTCTGGAAATTTATTATAAAGAGAATTGAATAGGGAAAATGATCCATAGACAGAAAGAAGCTCATCACAGATCGTCAAATAATAATCACACACACAAGCACATAACACACACACACACATATATTTTCTACGTTTTTAAAAGTAACACTCAGCATAGACCCTAATAGTATTAAAATGAGGGTCTATTAAATACTGTGTAGAAACATAGACGAAGTTTCTGATGTAAATGGAAAAAGAATAAAAATCAAAACAAATGAAGAGAGGAATTTACACTGTGACTGTAATTATGTAGTTCATTTCGTTCAAAAGACTGACAGTTTGCAAAACTAAAAATCATGTTAAAATGCTGGGATTATAAATAGTCTATTTTTCTAACATTTCAGCAAGATTTACTCAAAGCTACTTTGGTTTTTTGTTGTTTTTTTCCAGAGATTTGTGTCTGGAAGGGTAAATGATTTGTCATTCCCAGCCTTGTCATAACAAAATTATAAAAGTTTTGCTTGCTATGGAAATAAATTCATTCAAATTTTAGTTCACAACTAAACCCTGTTAAAATGTTGATCTACAGAGAGGGGAAAATCTTGGAGAGAACTAGAAGAAAAGTTGAGATTTCTTCTCATTTCAGGAAAACAAAACTGTCATCAACACCCTAAAATACAGCATTGCTCTCTGCTCACTTAACTATATAAATGGCAAAATAAAGTCATGAAGAAAAGGGAGATGGGACTTGTTTGAAATTATTAGATCATCTGCATGTCAAAGAAAATAGTCACATTATTCTCTAAGGCTAAGCTGAAGTACCTGTGGGCCCAGCTACAGGGAACTGCAGAAACTTCTGATATTGCACTGACCTGAAGCTCCAGGGAGATCTTTAAACTAAGAAGAATTTTGACAATAAGTTGGAAGAAATAGCTACACTAATTTCAAGGAAAACAAACAAGTCACTGAACTGCAGATATGCCCAGGGATTTCTCCTTTTTATGAACTGAACATGAAAATACACAAATGTGTCTCGACTTTTAGGCATCACAGCATGAGAGTGAAACCTTTTTTTATTAAGTTGATTTATTTTTATTAAAGATAAGTATACCCATAATTTAAAGTCACAAAATTCTATAAGGAATAAAAAACAAACAGCACTTTTATGTGCCCCATTTTCTCTCTCCAGAGGATTCATTTTAGCTAAATCTTTACATATTCACTTCCTTATCCCTAAATAGTTGCTTATAGTGCCCTAGCTGGTTTGGCTCAGTGGATAGAGTGTTGGCCTGTGGACTGAAGGGTCCCAGGTTTGATTCTGGCCGAGGGCACATACCCGGGTTGCAGGCTCAATCCCCAGTGTGGGGCATGCAGGAGGCAGCCAATCAATGATTCTCTCTCATCATTGATGTTTCTATCTCTCTCTCCCTCTCCCTTTCTCTCTGAAATCAGTAAAAAGGTATTAAAAAACAAAACAAAAAATAATTGCTTAAAATGATACTTTAATTTTTCTCTATTTGGAGGCACTGTGAAGTAAGTGGGAAATTTCTCCACAAATACACACACACACAACTCACATTTCCCAACATTCTAACTTCTGAATTTGGTGAAGATAAGTATTCTCAGTTTTATTTTACTAAATTCATGATAGTCACAGCTGAACTATATTCTGTACCATGATTATTTTTGCTTTCCTGAACAATATTTTGTTTTCTCTATAGTTTATTTTTCTTTATTTGCTAAGTTTATATGTACTTACCATTGACTTAACCACCTAAATCTTCCCCAGAGGCATGACCCTGTCCCTAATATACTGAAACCATTAATTAATTATTGCGTTGCTTGCGGTTTTAAAATACATCTTTCAGAACCACCTGCCCTGCATTAGCCTGGGTATCTTCTGAACCTGATCTATTCCTTTTCTTAGGAACTTTGCTCATTGATGTCTTGGGCATCTCTTTTGCTTCTCTTCTGTTCTGGAGCCCTGCATATTTTTTTCATCCCATATCTTGCCCTGGTTGGAAATCATCTATATAAGAAACACTAAGAATTATTAAGCCATTGCTCTAGTATCTTCCATTTTCCAATGCATCTACTGAGATTAGCTAATGCTGATCTGATTGTTGAAATTGTAGATATTCCTGTTAGTATTCTTTGGCAATTTCAGAGTGGTGGGCATCCCCATGGGTCTGTTTCATCCAATGTGTAGTACCCTGGTTGGGAACTTTCATGCTTGGAACTGGTGGTCATGTCTACATGTTTTCTTTGAGTTGCTTCTTTGATGGTTTTCTGTACTCTTGCACTATTTCCTCTCTTTCTGGCACTCATACTGTCCTGATGTTGGACAATGTGGTTGGGTCCTTTCATCTTATTTCTTTCTTGCTTTTTATAGCTTTTCCTTTTTGCCTATTTTCTTGCGTTTCCAAAACTTACCTTCTTACTCTTATTTAAGTTTTCCATTTCTATAATTTTTTCAATATCCAAGAGCTCAGTTTAATAGCTAAAGTTTTCTTTTTCTAACAAATCTTCCTTATTATATGGATATATTTTCTTATTGCTCTGAAAATATTAATGATATTTTAAATATGTTCTTTTTCCTTAAATTGAGGGGCCATATAATATAGTGGTTATTGGTATGGATTCCAGTAATTAAGTGCCTTCATTCAAGTCCTGCCCTCACTGCTTATTAGTTATGTAACCTTGGAAAGGCTAGTTAACCTTTCAGTGCCTTAGTTTCTTTATCTGTAAAAATTATAAATGATAGAGTTGCTCTGGATACTGTAGACTAATGCTTATTTAATGTTTACAGCAATGCTCAGCATCAGGTAAGGCCTATATGTTTTATGCTACATGAGAAGCTAATTATTTGTCTCTTTTATTGTTAGGTTTAGACTTTGCAATTTATAAATCATATCTTTAAATATCTTGTGATCTCCATGGGTATGCTCAGATCTGCTTCTGGAGCACCTAAGAGATGGTTGGAAACTTTATGCATGTCAAAGGTGTTTCCATTTGCAGACTTAAACTGTAGGCCATTTAGTTGGGGAACTCTGGATGTCATCTTTATGTTTTGAACTTGTCAGATCTCTTGCCTGAAGAGTACACACCTATCTGCCTTATAAGAGAAGGTGGCTGGGAATTTCAACATTCAGTTTAAATTTTTTCTTAAAAATTTCTACAAGGTATTTTCACCCACCACTCTGCTTTATGCTTTCTGGAGAACAAAATTCAGACTTCAGTCTGGAAAGGAGGAGCTAAATTAGGGAGAAGATCTGGGTGTCTAACTTCCTTTTAAACAAATGTCTTAATTTAAGTTAGGTCTCAGAGTTTCCTCTCACTGCCTTGAGAATCATGTCACTGATCTGGTAAGTTAGTAACCATTTAACCACAGATTTCCAGGCCCAATGCTCTCAAAAGAAGTGGTTTTATATCTTTCTACAACTCCCTTTGCTATTTTTAATGGGATTTTACAGAGAATAAAGGTAAATATGAGAGTTCAATTTACTATCTTTAACCAGAAATTGAAATGACTGTTTAAGACAATGAAAGGCAATTATTAGTGGGGAAAAATTGTCTAAATTGTACCTAGGCTTTTATCTCTCTACATTTCCCTTTCTTAACAAGCACTGATATTTTGGGACTAGCACTTCTGAATAATTGCACCCTGAGCCCATTTAACATTTTTTCTCAATAGCAAAGCAGAAATAGACCTAAGTTCTGAATCTAACCACAGTATACTGCCTCGCCAGCCCTGGCCCTCTGCAGAGAAACCCCCAGTAGCACCAGGACGCAGCATCAACCAGCCAGCATTATCTTCTCCACTTTGTGCTTAAGTATGGAAACATACATGAGGTTGTCTATTTGTGAGTTGCTACATGTCAAATGGTCCCAAAAGGAAATTTCAAGAGTGGCATAGGGCTTCTGAGAGAGCATAGAGAAGCATACTCTTTGGAAATGATTCAGAAAAGCTCCACAGAAGAGAATGAGAAAGTGAGAGAGAGCAGCAGTCAAAAGAGCCATTTCCCATGTGGTTGGCATGGTGAGGAAAGGGTTACTTTTACATTCGAATCTGATACAAGCAGTACCTTTCAACAGAACATGCTTTAGGGTAAGAGTTATTTCAGGAAAGGTCGTTCTCACCTCATACTTCTTTGGGAAGGCAGCAAGTTAAAGGAGTTAAATTGGAAGTAGGTGTATTATTGTGTAAAACGTGGTTTCAGCAATGCTAATTAATTTTGCCAGGCTTAACTAGTCATCTAATCTATTTTTAAAAATATATTTTTATTGATTTCAGAGAGGAAGGAAGTGGGAGAGATAGAAACATCAATGATGAGAGAGAATTATTGATCGGCTGCCTCCTGCATGCCCCACACTGGGAATCAAGCTCAAAACCCAGGCATGGGCCCTGACCGAGAATCAAACTGTAACCTCCTGGCTCACAGGTGGGTGCTTAACCACTGTGCCATACTGGCTGAGCTATTCTATTTTTTTAATTAAATAAAATTATAATGAAATGGAGATTTTATTCCATATCTCCAGGGCTACCACAATGGGTTTATAGCAACTGCTATCACTGAAACATTACCTCTGTAGAGCCATAATGGCAGCACCATTCCTCCTGTAGGAAAAGATCCAGTGTAAGAGGGTAGCCCCTTTGGTATTGTACCGTCAAACTTATTCTGCATACAGCTTGCCCACAGCATCTGCAGCAGAGCAGCTTGACACTGAGTCATGTGAGCTCAGTGTCTTTTGAAGCACTGAGTCTGTCCACAGCATGTTCTAGCTGATCCAAACGTCTCAACCGTCATTGACATCAGAAGAACATGGTGAATGATTTAGGCATATAAGAAATGCTAAAAAGTGAAGCATTTCTCCTCCTGCCTGTGTTCCATGAGGGATTCCTGGAATCTACACTGATAAAAGACAAAGATGCTAATTGACTGTACCTTTGCTATACTCATCAGCCAATCAGAAGAGTATGCAAATTAACCCAACAAAGATGGCCATTAAATTTGCATACTGCAGGCAGATCCTCCTGCGCCGCCCTGAGCAGGCAGCAGTGGGATCCCCAGCCGCCACCCACCCCAGCATGGGATCCAGGCCTGCCATGTGTGGCCGGGGGCGGTGGGGCAGACAGTAGCGCAATTCCCAGCCGCCACCTGCCCCAGCTCGGGATCCGGGCCTGCCATGTGCGGGGCAGGGAAGACAGGGCAGGCACCACAGGAGGGCGTGCCATCTGCCACCAGGAAAGCGGGGCTAAGCCAGCAGGTGGTTATCTCCCAAGGAGTCCCAGACTGTGAGAGGGCACAGGTTGGGCTGAGAGAACACCCCCACCCCCGCCAGTGCACACATTTTTGTGCACCGGGCTTCTAGTTCTATATAATAAAAGCCTAATATGCAAATTTCCCCCTTGAGAGGTTGTTGGACCACTCGCTATGACATATGTTGACTACCAGGGGACAGTGCGGAACATGGCAGGTGTCCGCGACACACTGCTACCTCTTGCTGGCTACCTGGGGGCAGGATGACAGGGACGGAGGTGCTGTGAGAGTGTGGGGTGTCCACCAAACTCACTCTCACTTCCCTTGATACCCCAAGATGCCAGGGCTCACATGCCAGGGAAGCGCCTGTGCTCAGGTGCCAGGTGCCTGCAAGGAGCCCATGGCCTCTTCCAGGTGAGCTGGGCTGCAGCTGCCAGGACTGCAGGGTTCGCACAGGAGACAGTCTGCAAGGCTGGCCAGGAGAGAGCACACTTCCCACCCAACTTCTGTGCAGCTCCGCTGGGCAGCCCAGAGGCCCATGCTGTGCCCTGGCCATGCTCACCACATCTTCACATGGGGACTTAGGCGCCGTGACTTAGGCAGAGGGGTTGCAGGAGGCCCGGGGGCCCAGGTGCTACCCAGGGCCCAGAGGTCAGATGGGACCTGCTCTTCCACACCAGACGCTTGTGCTTCCATCACCGGCCAGGCCTAGAGACTGCACCCATGCATGAATTTTGTGCATCAGGCCTCTAGTTATCAAATAACTTGTATAACACAACTGCTCTACAAATTTCTCTGATCTAAACCGAGATATTCAGATTTAGCTCAAAAAATAAAAAACGTATATTCAATTCTTAAACTTAATCAAACTCTAGATGTTCTATTATACAGGGTGGGGCAAATGTAGGTTTATAGTTGTGAGTATGCGAAACAGAGTTTATTCTTGTATTATTATTTATTAATACTCTGTTTCGCATACTCACACCTGCAAATCTACATTTGCCTCATCCTGTACACTCAAATTTGAGATAGGCATGCTGAAAAAAAAAAAATCTTTGATGTACAAAAAGATTTCTATTGTATTTGTATTCCTGGCAATTGTTTTGCTTAGCACACATTAAAATTAGATCACTGATTGATCTTTATTTTCTTTTAAAAAATTACCTGTATTTATAAGTGCAAATATGTATTCTATACTTATGTATTTTATATACATATGTATTTTTGTGAGCAAAATAGTTGGTCTGGTGATATTTCTATGCCAATTTACTAAGCCCACAACAGCATGTATCTCCACCAAGCAACATAACTCACACCTCTGACTGCATATTAGGTTTTGATTTGGAGAGGAATGGTGAATAAGATTATGCCATCATGTGGAAAAGTACATTTAAAATACCTTAGGCAACGATATTCATTATAAAATATCAGTAACTTAAATCACCGATTCCCCATTATTTTCTTTTCTTAAATCACACACAAGCTGGAAGACAGAAATGTGCCTGGCTGCTGAGCTGAATGAAGAGTGTGTGGGTCACACACCGCCTATTCAGAAACGCACTCCCTGATGAAGATGGAAACTGTAGAGGATGTTAATGGAAAGACAGAATCTAAAGTTCCTCTGTAGAGGCTATTACCGGACGCAAATGAAAAATGCAGAGCACAGTGCTCTGGGCTCTTTGGCCCATTCTGCTGAATTGAAAAGGCTCCAATTATTCTATTTATTACCTTGATGAGTTTTTATAACATGAAATGAATTTTGTGATTCATGAGGATTTTATGAAGACTGTACGTAAAAAAAACTTCATCTACGAAAAGCAAATAGCATTATTTTCTGGCTAGTGAAGGTGAAAATGAAATGCAAAACAAAGTTGATTGACTCCCATTTAATATATAAAAGGTAGCACTAGTTAATAGAGTATTGATTAAAGATATAAAAAGAGATGGTGACAATTCATCAAATATCCTTGTTCTGGGTCCTCGGTGTGGCTGCTTAATAAATATCTTTTCTTATCATTGATTCATATTTTTATGTTACTCTTTTCATATCTTGTTTCTTTTTCCTATAGACATATCAAAATCACACAGTAACATTATAGTAGCACATACTCATGCAAGAAAATATTATTTTAAAAAACTCTTATTTTAACATTTTAAATGGGATTGATCTTAAATAGGTGCAGGTGCCAAAGGGCTGGGATACATTTAATTACAACACATCAGCCTTAATTAGTCAGTTAATTCAGGCACAAAACTGTAATTGAAATATAGAGAAATATATTTATAATGTATGTTTCATTCATTAGTAAACTAATTTGAACATATGATCAAATACAGGAAATTCATAAATTGTTTTTATAAAATATTTATACATAGGACCATCTTTACAACATATCAAATTGTAAAACAATTTTTAAATCTTTGGAAAATGTTTGGTTTTCTTATTAAATTTATCTTCTTTTTCCTTTTACAAGATGTACTCTCCACAAAGAGACAACTTAACCTCACATGCACACGAACACACACACACACACACACATGCACACGCATACACGCACACACAATTTCTAGCAATGTGAAAGAGAAGAAACACACAAGCTGCCTCTTCCCAGGGTCATGCGTAAACAATGCCCGATCCTAATTCAGGAAAAGATGTTAACTACTTTGTATGCAACAACTGCTTCCTTTGTTTTCCTCCAAATAATGATACATAAAGTGGTGGGTAAACCCATCAGGACTGTACTTCTGCCCTCATGAGAATACATCATGGAGTTCATAACATTCTGCAACTCACAAATCTTAGCAGTGAATAGATTATGAGGGAAACCACCCTGTTTATAGTATAGTGTTTTAAGCATTTTCTTCTTTTTCTTGGCCCACAGATCACTTTGCCTTACGGTGGGCATTTTGAACCTAACCAAGAAATCAGCAGCTCTGCGAAATCAGTGCCAATCAATCCTACTCCATGTCTCTATCTTAATGGACTCTTATCCAGCACAGGATAAATGTCCAGCTTAACACTCAATCCTATTGGTAATCTGGTCAGGTGGCCCAAGAAACCTCTACCTACAACCAAGAGACAAGCAAGGGAAAATACATCAGATAATTTTATTTATCCTGTGTAGATTTTTAAACATATAAAAACAAAAAATACAGTAATGCATTCTATATAATGATGATGGAGAAACAGGGTTGAGCATTACCTTCCTCCTTGAAATGATATAATCAAAGAGTAAAAATATTAGATCGATCAGTATTTTAAAAGGAAGTACAAGATTTTAGACTTGAAACAGACAAAAACTTTGCATATCTTTTGCTCAAATTTCTCATTTATGTTAAAAAAAGAAAATAGATTTATAGCACATCTCTGTATGCCTACCATTTATAGTCAAGCGTAATTACTTTTGCCATTTACCTTCCAAGATAATAGAAACTAATAGCATTGTGCTGAAATAATTTTGAAGCGACATTAAAAAGCTGCTGAATATAGTTAAGTATTATTATTAATCACTACCTAGATTCAGGATCAATGCAGCTTCACATTAAATTTAGCTTAGCCTGAATTATGCCTGAAGATATATTTAACCATTATGTGATGTTTCTACATAGCTATATAGATCATACAACCCAAATTTTCCATATTCATTGCCATGTTAAATATTATATTTCAGTGTCAGCAAATGCTTCCTGTTTTTTATTTTGAAAAATTTAGTCACTTTATATATTAGTGATATTTCATGTTTCGTAATAGTTACCTGGCATAGTCTAACTAAAATTTCCTCTTGCTGCTTTACTAAATACAATTCCATATGGCCGTGGTCGGCAAACCGCGACTCGCGAGCCACATGCTGCTCTTTGGCCCCTTCAGTGTGGCTCTTCCACAAAATACCACGTGCGGGCATGCACGTACAGTGCAGTTGAAACTTCGTGGCCCATGCGCAGAAGTCAGTATTTTGTGGAAGAGCCGGTATTTTGTGGAAGAGCCACACTCAAGGAGCCAAAGAGCCGCATGTGGCTCATGAGCCGCAGTTTGCCGAGCCACAGTTTGCCAACCACTGCATATAGAAATGCCACATTATTTCCAAATTTTATGAGTCCATAATCACATATTTTTATTGAATTAATCTAAAATGTTAGTATAAACAAAAAAGATAATACTATAGTGTTTGCCGCCCTTGATAGTCATCAAATTACTAAATCAATATTAGTTACAATGTGCAGAATATCAATCACTTCTCAGTCTAAACAAGTGGGCAAAGAGATTTTCCCTCAAGGGACATAGGAACACACTGTGCAAAATACCTGCAGCCATCCATAATAACTTAGGCTTGTAATATTTCTCATAGCTTATGAAGGAATTTCACATTTATTTTATATGTTATTCAGATTAATTCTATAAGATTCCCATTTTAAAGAGGCCAAGGTGCTGGAGCAAGAACCTCCGTGATAGGATTGTATCAAGTTAGCGTGTCTGTCTGGGTCCTTAGGAGAGAGATTATGACTGACAAGTGGGCAGACAACCAGCTCCCAGGAAAAATGTTTCCCAAGCTGCTGTTTAATGATACTCTCCCTTTTAATATTTCAAGTACTATGGAGGAAGATAAATTCAAGGCACTCAAAGTTGGCCAAAAATAAGCTTGAATGGGAGTTGAGAGAATAGATGATTCTGTACATAATTTAATGGGGGGTATTTTTTTTTACTTATATATGCATTCCTTGCCTGGTTATGAGGAAGAGGTCTGCTGATCTGAACAAAAAAGAACAAACCAAAATAAAGAAATATGCTCTTAAAAATGGGAGTATAATAATTATTAAACATGGACACAAATTCTTCTACACTCCACCCATTAAGAGATATTCTCCTTACCCTTAAATCAGGGTGGAATTGTGACTGATACAATTATAGAGTGTGATATACGTAATTCCAAATGGCTTATGAGGATAGTCCACCTAAAACACACAGATTCTGCCTTGTCTAACTGGAACACTCACTTGTGAAGCCCAAGCCCCATGTCTGACTACCGTGAGGTCTCCATGCCATTAAGAAACCCAAAGCCCCCAGAAGCATCATCCAGACATGCCAGTGAAGCTGTCTCCAGATGATCCGGCCCCCGGTCGCTCCACTCACTCGCAGCCCCCTGGGTCTTCCTAGCTGTGCCCCGAACACTGTGGAGACAAACTCTCCACACCGTGCCCTTTCTAAACTTCTGATTCACAGGACCTGTGAGCATAAGAAGACAGGGGTGGTTTTGTGCCTTTAAGATTTGAGGTAGTTTGTTATAAGTAATAGAGAAATGCTGCAATGGATTATTTTGACATTTGTCAAGGAAGGGTTTGGGTTTTATTCCCACTTCTTCCTAAGAGCAAGGCTTTGGTATGACAAATAATAAAGACCCAATTAGCTTTGTAATGGATACAAAATAGCTAAGAGAGGCAGTCAAAAGTCGAAATATAAAATATTCTTTTTGTAGCTATTTCCCTCTGGAAAAAGTGAAAGATGTAGATTTCAGGATGGTCTGTTGCATCAACAACACAGAGAAATAGAAGAACCTTGCCTTTCCCTTAAACAATGCAGTCTAAGGTGGGTATAGTGGTGGAAATTACAGAAACAAACACACACACACACACACACACACAAACAACAAAAAACATGAAGAGGAGGGGAGAGAGAGGGAGAGAGAAAAAGAGATGCCAAAATGCCTATCTGAGGTGGATGCCATGTGCACCAAGAGATGAGTTCAAGAAATGTTTGCATCATGCTCTGGACCATCTACTTACTATTCCTTGTGATAAAGGGAATGGCAAAAGGAAGTGTTATATTTTGGAAGGTTCCTCTATTAGGCTGTTGAATAACCCTTTGGAAATGATTCCAGTAAATCACAGTTTTAAAATCTGTTAGCAAAGTTTTTAAAATGTAACCAAACAGTAAAATGAGAATGTTGCCACCTGGCAGTAGGGTACCATCTCTGTGTCAACTTGGGACTCATAGAGGGAGCAGCAGGAGGGATGGTGGGAAGGTGAGTGACGCCTACACTCAGAGAACTAGCACACCCTCAATCACAGTTTTCTAACACCTTGTTCAGGGCTTCTAGCCATCTTGAAACAAGAATAAAGCACCCGTCAAGGACTGAACGCCACCATCTAGATATAAACAGAATATGGAGAATCCTATATAGTAATCTATCTATATAAAACCCTAATATGCAAATAGACCGATCGGCAGAACAACCAAACAACAGGTCACTATGACATGCGCTGACGACCAGGGGGCATGCACGGAACATGGTGGGCACTGATGGCAGCGAGATGATGGAGCAGGTGAGTGGGGGCGCCAGACCAAGGCGTGGCACCTGTCACTGTCATCGGGGTGAGCTTCTGGTGGTTACTGAAAATTCTTTGCTCCCATGTGCTGTGGTCACACCTGCTGCTGGCGCTGGAGCCACCACTTGCACCCACTGCCAGCGCCCAACGCCAGTCCCTATTGCTCAGTGCCATTAGCAGATGCAAGTGGTGGCTGCTGGCCCCGATCACCCCTGAAGGCTTCTCCACCACCCCCTGCTCCTGAGAAACAATCAGGGCAGCAGCCGCCGCTTGCACCCACTGATGGCTCTGGCCCAAATCGCTCGACGAGCGCGTGGGAGCGGTGGCTGCAGGAAGACAGGGGACCAGGGACCACAGCAAGAAGAGCCAGGCAGGGGCACAGAGGATGGGCTGAGACCCGCCCCTGTGCCCACCGCAGTCTCGCAGCCTACAGTTCCTTTCAAGGTGCACGAATTCGTGCACTGGGCCCCTAGTCTATACTAATAAAAGCATAATATGCTAATTTGATCAGACGTCCTCCGGAAGACCTTCCAGATGAAACTGTGGTGGCGGGGGCCAAAGCAGAGGCAGCTGTGGAGGTACTGGGGGCTTAGCCCCTTGCACGAATTTCATGCACCAGGCCTCTAGTCCTATCTAATAAAAGGGTAATATGCAAATGAACCATCACTGTGACACAAAGATGGTGGCGCCCAGTCCCCTCAAGACTGCTGGAGTCCCCAGTCCTTTCAGCCGGAACTGATTACTGTGGCAAGTGGGCTGGGAAGGTTTTCAGCAAGTGTGAGAAGTGCCTTGGCAGGATGAGGGAGAGCCCGCGGGCTCAGGGCCTCTGCCCCACCTCCCCTAGGAGTTTGGTTCTGAAACCTCAGGGACCCACTCCAGCGCAGGCTGGAGAAGAAGCATGGCTGCTGCCGCCCAGCGCCAGGTCCCTGGTTAAGGAAGCGGGTCCAAGTCGCAGCCACCAGGCCTTGCGGGGCTGTCTCACCCCGGACCATTGTGTGGCTGAGCTCTGGTGTGGGGAGCACCTCCCGGATAACTGTCTGCCCCCCGGCCGGGCCACGAGTTGAACATTTTAATGAAAATGGGACGCCTGCGCCCTGCCTCACTGCACCCCTTCCCCGGCGAGGAGAGGGCAGCAGGATCAGGGGTGCAGCATCAGGACCCTGTTCGGAGGCACTGGGGCTCGAGAAGGGCTGGGGCAACCTGCAGGCCACTACGGGGAAGCGGTGCTGAACCACCAGGACTCCGAGGGCTGGCTGCTGGAGGGCGCAAAGGTGTAGACAAGGTGTAGACGGACGAGGCAGCTCTTGCCGGTGCTGAGCTCAAAAAGCGCATCGACAACCTGATGGAGGAAATCGCCTTTCTGAAGAAGGTGCAGGAAGAGGAGTTCGCCAAGCTGCAGGCGCAGATCCTTATGCTCAGATCTCTGCGGAGATGGGCGTGTTCTCCAAGCCCGACCTCTCCGCTGCGCTCAAGGACATCCGTGCCCAGTAGGAGAAGCTAGCTGCCAAGAACTTGCAGAATGCCGAAGAATGGTTCAAGAGCCGCTTCACTGTGCTGACCAAGAGCGCTGCCAAGAACACCGACTCAGTGCGTGCCGCCAAGGACGAGGTGTCCAAGAGCCGCAGCCTGCTCAAGGCCAAGACCCTGGAGATGGAAGTGTGCCGGGGCATGAACGAAGAGCTGGAAAAGCAGCTGCAAGAGCTGGAGGATCAGCAGAACGCCGACATTAGTGCTATGCAGGACACAATCAACAAATTAGAAAATGACTGAGAACTACAAAGAGGTAGGAGAGGAAGAGGAAGAAGGTGCCAAGGAAGAATTTGAGGATGCAAAGGAGGAAGAATGAGGTGAAGGTGAAGGAGAAAATGCCCAAGAAGCTGAGGACAAGAAGAAAGATGAAGATGCTGGGGAGGAGCAAGCAACCAAGAAGAAAGACTGAGCCCCACCTTTCCTTAATTATTTCAGGAATAATCCTCCCAAAACCAGGTCAACCCCGTCACCAACCAAGCAGTTGAGTTCCCCATACTATATGAACCAAGAAGTCAATATATGTAACATTCTGAGGTGAGTCAGGTTGGACATTAAATGTTGTGCTATGACATTTCTCCTTATGCAGAGTATCTGATTGCTTGCAGAGTGGCTTCCTGACTTGCTGCCAGCCTGTGCATGGTCCATGCTTATGAATTCAGGATCTATGGCTATGTGGATAATTCAGACGTTTACAATAAAAGCACATGAATACATGAATTCACTAATGTTAATGTTAAACTTCATGGAAAAAATAGTCCTTTGAATCTTTGGTTGTTAGAAATTAAAGATCTCAAATCACGTGCAATAAAGAGTAAATAAAGTTACACTGAATGAAAAACAATACATCAGGGGCCAGGAAATGTTCAAAGAACTGGGGAGCCATTCCCAAATCAGGAAGGGAAGTCACAGGGTGTATATTATTGCTATGAATACAGTATTTCCTACTACTTACAACATATACAATGTAATGTATTAGATGCCTCCTTATCGCATGAAGTACGTATTCTCATAGAGTAATACTGGTAGATATGTTATAGTTATAGGATGTCGTATCCTATCTATACTAATAAAAGGGTAATATGCTAATTAGACCATGAGACTTTCTGGACAAAGCCATGGTGGCAGGGCTGAGGCAGAGGCAGTTAGTGGTGATCAGGCCAGGAAGGGAGGGCAGTTGGGGGCAAGCAGGCCAGCAGGCAGAGTGGTTAGGGGTAATCAAGCAGGCAGGCAGGTGAGCAGTTAGAAGCCAGCAGTCCCGAATTGAGAGGGGGTTGTCCCTGTGGGATCAGGCCTAAACCGGCAGTCGGACATCCCCCGAGGGGTCCCAGATTGGAGAGGGCGCAGTCAGGGCTGAGGAACACCCCCCACCCCCCGCATGAATTTCATGCACCAGGCCACTAATTTAAAATAATTAGCCTGGGAATGAAAATTAATTTTATTTGCTTACATGTATGAAGTTGTAGAATCAGCAAAGAGGATTTTCTTGTCTCCACTTAATTGGGGGGAGTTGAGATACAGTAAAATATAGAAGGAAATCACCTGGAAGCCAAACCCAGCAGACTGAATGTTGTCACTTCTCAGAGAAAGTCAATTTCTTAGATTTCGGAGGTGTCACTTCTTTCTCACTTACCAGGAGTTAATATTTCTTATAGGATTCTCCTCTATTTATTCATAATTTTAAAATCAGTCTTTAAACATCATCTGATCAGCTTCTTCCTGCAAACAAAAAAAAGGAAGGTGATATTTTTGTAACTTGTTAATAAATTTCAGCAAAAATATCATGTCTGGGACAATAACAAGACCTAATGTATTGCAAATATATTTTATAACTAAGCTGAAATGTCTGGGAAGATGGAAGGGGAAAAAAAGACCTTGTTTATTTGCATTTTAATAGAGTAAGAATTGCATTTTGAAAACTGCTGCAGTTTCATTTTAAACCAAGCCATGTTTGAATACACACATTTCAGCATTTTTAAACACCTCTGTTTCCCATAAAACCACTACATACATTTAATTTCCTCAATTGTATATCACCATATTCAGGAAAAAGCAAGAACACTTTGGGCAAATCACTGACAGTCATAATAGTACTCCATAGAGTAAGTTCCATCTCAGTGCCCAGAAAAATACCAAATCTGACGAAATAGATTCTTATTTTTCTAAACGACAGACCCCACTTCACTAACTCGAAATGACTACATAATATTACCACTTTTTAAAGGGACATTTTGTTTACATACTTCCTTTCTCCTTGACTTTAAACCAAATGAATTGAGTTAGCTCAGATATTTTATTGGAGCTAGTGACCTTGTAAATTATATTGAACATCTAAAGAATGCCTGTTGTGGGTAGTTTATTACCAAATATGTACAACTAATAATGTGAAGAGATTGGGGTTTCCATTCACATAGGAAAGAAACTAGAAAATTGAAACTGCTGAACTACTGTTTATGTAATGAGGTTTATAACTTCTAATTTTAAGTTAATGCCACTTATTCCTCTAATGGGGAAACTAACTTTCGCTAAAGTTAATTAGAAATAAATGCATTACATTGAGGGAATATTCCACCTATCAATAAAACTGATCCTAGGTTGTTTTGATGCCTGTCACTCTAAAACTCATAAATCTTGAAAATAACATTGTCAATTCTTAATTATCTAAAAATTAATCTCTCATCTCCTCCTTCCCTGCAGTTTCAGAAGAGACATTACCCCATCTTTTTCATGGCTAATGGTTCCATCTCCAGCCTGCTTTTATCTATTGTCGCCTTTCTGAGAGAATTACTTCTTTAATGGGAGATGTTGTAAAGAGTTGGAAAGATTTACTTTCAGGAATAAACAGTACTGGGCTCAGACCTCCATAACTGACTGCTTCCTAATTCCCTGAGATGTGACCGTGGGGACATTAATCACCTTGCACCTGTAGGTAAAGAGTTTGAAAAACCCTTTTCCCTACGGCATGAAAATGTGGACATTGGTTAATTTTAGCCAAATGAATTCTGCCTGGTAAATTGCACCCAGACAGGAAGGAACTATAAACACGTTGTGACCACTTTGTGGGGGGAGTCATTGGTTTGAACTTCCCTACATGTAAAGACTCTCGCAACTAGTATCTTCTTCACAAGAACCCTGGGAACTATGCTCGTGGAGCTGTCCAGATCTGTTGACTTCTGTGGAGCATGAGGCTCCAATCAGGCCCATTTTTCATTGTCCTGATGAATCTCATCCCCTCATACATGAGCTGTCTGCCGAGTGTCGCATGGTCTCCTATATGGGGAAATGCGTGGTGCTTCCCTACTGGCATCTGCCTCTTCTGCATGCCCTTCTGAGCGTCCTACTGCCAGATGTGACCTATGATAGTCCAGTGAGTCTGAATATTTAGCTTAGCCTAAGAAGAATCCCTCCCCACCATGATCACTGAACAAGGATAATAAAATCTACCTTTTAATGATACCATGAGGATTAAGTCAGATCACACATAAAGGCACACACCCATATTGGTTCAAACACACCTATCCTATCAAATAAAAGAGAAAGATGGTAATTAGTGTACGACTGCTACCCTTCCCATTGGCTAATCAGGGAGATATGCAAATTAACTGCCAGCCAAGATGGCAGCCGGCAGCCAGGCAGCTGATGTGAACAGGGAGGCTTGCTTGCTTCAGTGACGGAGGACTCCAATGTTCCCCGCCTGACTTGCCAGCCTCTCAGCTGCAACTCTAAGCAACTATGTTGCAAATATAGAAGCTAAAAAAAAACCCCAGAAACCTGCTTTACTCAGCCGGGCTTCAGCCAGCCGGACCGAAACATTGTATCAAATACAGACGGTAAACAAAGGCCAGAAACCTGTTTTCAGCAGCCGAGGTCTCAGAGCTAAAGCTGGCCCGGAATAAAAAAAAAAAAGAAAAGAAAAAAAGGAGCGGTTGGGAGCTTCAGTCACCCATCAGCCTGAAAACGGCCCTCAGCCCCTCAGCCAGACTGGCCAGGCACCCCAGTGGGGACTCCCACCCTGATCCAGGACACCCTTCAGGGCAAACCAGCCAGCCCCCACCCATGCACCAGGCCTCTATTCTATATAGTGAAAGGGTAATATGCCTCCCAGCACCGGGATCAGTGTGACAGGGGGCAGCGCCCAAACCCCCTGGTCGCCCTGCGGCTCTGTGTGTGACAGGGTGCAGCGCCCTAACCCCCTGGTTGACCCTGCTCTGTGTGTGATGGGGGGCGGTGCCCCAACCCCCCTGATGGGCCCTGCTCTGTGAGTGACAGTGGGGAGCTCCTCAACCCCCTGATCCACCCTGCTCTGTGTGTGACAGGGGGCGGTGCCCCAACTCCACTATTGGCCCTACTCTGTGCGTAACGGGGGGGAGCTCCTCAACCCCCTGATCGGCCCTGCTCTGTGCGTGAAGGGGGAGCTCCCGAACCCCCCGATCAACCCTGCTCTGTGTGTGACAGGGTACGGAGCCCCAACCCCCCTGATCTTCCCTGCTCTGTGCATGACAGGGGGTGGCGCCGCAACTTCCCTATCGACCCTGCCTTGAGTATGACAGGGGGTGGTGCCCCAACCCCCCAATCGGCCCTACCCTGAGCGTGACTAGGGGTGGCATCACAACCTCCAGATCTGCCCTGCTCTGTGCATGACAGGGGGCGGCGCCCCAACTCCCCAATCGGCCCTGCTCTGAGCCAGACCAGGGGCTGCACCTAGGGATTGGGTCTGCCCTCTGCCACCCGGGAGAAGGCCTAAGCCAGCAGGTCGTTATCTCCCAAGGGGTCCCAGACTGTGAGAGGGCACAGGCCGGGCTGAGGGACCCCCTCTCCCCCCCAAGTGCACAAATTTTTGTGCACCGGGCCTCTAGTATTTATATAAGTCCACACATATACAGACTAGGGTAAAAGTAGGTTTACAGTCATGAGTATGCAAAACCCAGTTTACTTTTGTATTATTAGTGAAGTTATTGTTATTATTTTCCATGTGAACAACTGTAAACCTACTTTTGCCCAGCACTGTATAGTATGAGAAAGCTTATCGCATTGAGATTTTGTCAAAATTGTAATTGAAAATGCAGTTTTGTAATTGATGTTAATCTCCCACTGATAATTATAAATTGACTAGAGGCCCGGTGCACAAAAATTTGTGTACTCGGGGTGGAGGAGGGTCCCTCAGCCCGGCCTGTGCCCTCTCGCAGTCTGGGACCCCTCAGGAGATAACGACCTGCTGGCTTAGGCCTGCTCCCGGGTGGCAGAGGGAAGGCCCAATCCCTAGGTGCAGCCCCTGGTCGGGCTCAGAGCAGGACCTATTGGGGAGTTAGGGCGCCGCCCCCTGTCATACACAGAGCAGGGCAATCGGGAGGTTGTGATTCCACCCTCAGTCACGCTCAGGGTAGGGCCGATTGGGGGGTTGGGGCACCATCCCCTGTCACACTCAAGGCAGGGTCGATAGGGAGGTTGCGGCGCCACCCGCTGTCATGCACAGAGCAGGGCCAATCAGGGGGTTGGGGCATTTCCCCCTGTCACTCACAGAGCAGGGCCCGTCAGGGGGGTTGGGGCTCTGTACCCTGCCACGCACAGAGCAGGGCCGATCAGGGGGTTGGGACACCGCCCTCTATCACCCACAGAGCAGGGCCGATCAGGGGGTTGGGGCGCCACCACTCTCACACTCAGGGCAGGGCCGATGGGGAGGTTATGGCTCTACCCCGTCACACACAGAGCAGGGCCCGTGGGGGGGTTGGGTGTTTGGGGCACCGCACCCTGTCACACACAGAGCAGGGCCGATCAGGGGGTTGGGGCGCCACACCCTGTCACACACAGAGCCGCAGGGCGATCAGGGGGTTTGGGCGCTGCCCCCGTCACGCTGATCCCGGTGCCAGGAGGCCTCATGGCTCCACTGATCCCGGTGCTGGGAGGCATATTACCCTTTTACTATATAGGGTAGAGGCCTGGTGCATGGGTGGTTGCCAGCTGGTTTGCCCTGAAGGGTGTCCTGGATCAAGGTGGGGGTCCCCACCGGGGTGCCTGGCCAGCCTGGGTGAGGGGATGATGGCTGTTTTCAGCTGGTCACACATCCTTCAGGGTGGGGGTCCCCACTGGGGTGCCTGGCCAGCCTGGGAGAGGGGATGATGGCTGTTTGCAGCTGGTCACACACCCTTCAGGGTGGGTGTCCCCACTGGGTTGCCTGGCCAGTCTGGGTGAGGAGCTGAGGGCTGTTTTCAGGCTGGGGGTGACTGAAGCTCCCAACCGCTCCTTTTTTTCTTTTTTTCTTTTTTTCTTTTTATTCTGGGCCAGCTTTAGCTTTGAGGCTTGGCTCCAGCTCTTAGGCCTCCGCTGCTAAAAGTAGGTTTCTGGCCTTTGCTTACAATGTTGCGATCCTGCTGGCTGAAGCCCGGCAGGTTTTTGGGGTTTTGTTTAGCTTCTGTTTGTTCCATAGTTGCTTGCAGCTCAGAGGCCTGCAGGGGCAGGCAGGGAACGTTGGAGTCCTCCATCACTGAAGCAAGCAAGCCTCATGTTAGTTTCATGCTGCCTGGCTCCCGGCAGCCATCTTGGCTGACAGTTAATTTGCATATTGCCCTGATTAGCCAATGAGAAGGGTAGTGGTCATACGCCAATTACCATGTTTCTCTTTTATTAGATAGGATGAGGGCAGAAGTCACTCCTGCCATGTAGTGTTCTCATCTGCCATCAGTGAGCTGCCCACCATCAGTACTCAGTTTATGTCTGTTCTTTCTTATCAGTGGAGATCCCACATTGAGATCTGTGGAAAGCCAACTCCTTTTCATTTTGACAGGAGTTGTTTTAAATGGAAAAGAAAAAGACTCATTGGCCAAATACATTTGGGAAATACCCGGTCACGTAATACTAAAACATTTTCTTCTTATTACAGTGCTTCTTGCAATTCTCCAAAATAGTGTGGGGTGGGGAAAAGACATAAACTCACTGCCTATGCATTTCTATCCCCCTCATTTTTAGGGCTGACTTTGAGAAGGGTTTTATGCAGGAAATACTGCCAAAATATAGAGATAGACCCTCTTGGAGCTTGAAGTGTCTCTGGCGATAGACGAGACAACTGATCCTCTCATATACAAGTGATTGGAATGAAAACATAAAGATTTAGTAAATTTTCAAAGATCCACAGCACGCAATATGTCCCTCTAGAGCTCACCATTTTGTTGATTGGAAATTGCCCATGCAACTTGCCACCGTTTGTCTGTATTATACTCCCCCCTTCCGCACACACACTAATCATCCCAAACCGGCTAGGGCTGCCTCTTTTTTTAATGGAATGTTTGCTTTATGGTGTTGAGTTTTGTTAAGTTCTTTATAAATTTTGGATATTAACCCCTTATCAGATATATCACTAGTGAATATGTTCTCCCATTCAGTGTGCTGTCTTTTCATTTTGTTGATGGTTTCTTTTGCTTTGCAAAAACTTTTTTTGATGTAGTCCTATTGCTTTATTTTTTCTTTTGTTTCCCTTGCCTGGAGTGATATATCAGAAAAAATATTGCTATGAGAAATGTCTGAGATTTTACTGCCTATGTTTTCTTCTAGGATTTTCATGAGTTTTGAGTCTACTAGTAACATTTAAGTCTTTAATCCATTTGAGTTTATTCTTGTGTATGGTATAAAAAGTTGGTCTCATTTCATTTTTTTTTTTTTTGAAGTCCTAGCTACAGCAATCAGCCTACAAGAAAAAGAAGCAATAAAAGGCATTGGAAAGGAATAAGTAAAGCTATCATTTTTTGCGGATGACACGATACTGTATATAGACAGCTCTAAAGAGTTCCCCCCAAAAAGTATTACAACTGATAAATGAATTCATAATGTAGCAGGATACAAAATAAATGCCCAGAAATCTGTTGCATTTTATATACCAATAATGAAATATCAGAAAGGAAATTAAGAAAATAATCCCATTCACAATTGCTCTAAAATTTTGCTTTAAAAATAATAAAATACTTAGGAATAAATTTAACCAAGAATGTAAAAGACCTATACTTGGAAAATTGTAAGACACCAAAGAAAGAAATTGAAGAAGATATAAATAAGTAGAAGTATATACCATGTTTAAGGATTGGAAGAATTAACATCATGAAAATGTCCATACTACCCAAAGCAATTTATAGATTCAAAGCAATTCCTATCGAAATACCAATGGCATATTTCACAGAACTAAAACAAATATGCCAAGAAATTTATATGGAACCACAAAAGACCTTGAATAGCCACAGCAACGCTGAGAAGAAGAAAATTGAAGGAATCACGCTACCTGATATCAAACTATACTATAAGGCCATGGTAATCAAAACAGCATGGTACTGACATAAGAACAGACATATAGATCAATGGAACAGAATATAGAGCCCAGAAATAAGCTCACGTCTTTATAGTCAACATTTGACAAAAGAGGCAAAAACATACAATGGAGTAAAGATAGTCTAGTCAATAAATGGCATTGGGAAAACTGTACAGATATGTGCATAATGATGATTTTGAAGGAGAAATTTTTACTTTTGCTGTTAGTAAAATTAATTCAGAAATGGAGTTTGAGACATTACATAGAGATCTGATTTATTTGACTAAAAAGGAACCTCTCGGCCCTGACAGTGTAGCTCAGAATAATTGGTTAGAGTGTTATCCTGATACGCCAAGGTTTCAGGTTTGAACCCTGGTCAGACACATACAAGAATCAACCAATGGATGCATAAATAAGTGGAATGACAAATCAATGTTTCTCTCTCCTTGCCCCATTCCTCTCTCTTTCTCTAAAATCATTTTTTTTTAAAAAAAGGAATCTCTCTAGTGACTCTTACCAATCTAACCTTCTAACCTCAATCTTATTAAATTGAAACTAGTTTTTGAGACCAAACATCTTTCTTTTATTCCAGATTGCCTGAAAAGTGTTTCATCAGCATATACCGGAATTCTGGATTCAGCAAATAAAAATATAGGGCACCTAGTTCAATTTGAATTTCAGATAAATAATGAATATTTTTCAGCATAATTTTTTTAGTATAAGTATGTTGCATGCAATATTTGAGACATAAGCATACCAAAGAGTATTCATTGTTTATCTGAAATTAAAACTTAACTAAGCACCCTGTATTTTATGTGGCAACCTTAACCATATAATATATCATTTAGAGATAGATGGGAATCTTAGAAAAACCTAAGCTTTAATTTTTTCAAAGGACTTGAGTTGAAATGGTGTTGTGAAAGTTAGATGAGTTAATGGATGCAATGTATCCAAAAAATGGAGGACATGTGATAGTGAAACGGTTGCTATTTACTAAAACTTTTGAAATTTTACTAGGCGCTTCTATTAATACTGATGAATATTATTTTATAGATGATAAAATGTAGGCTCAGAAAGAGTAGGTGACATTATCAAAGTCTTGCTGATATATAATGGTAGAAGCTTATGACCTCTAACTGCTAAGCTGATGCTTTTCATAATATTTCTTTCTGTTGTTGGCCTCAATTTGTACAACTATATATAGTGTTACTACAGAGTATTAATGTCCTGCCCAAAGTGACAATATAGTTTTAAAAGGTGTATCTTCTCTTCACCTTCTTCCTGTGATTAATAACTGCAGTATCAGCTGCAGAAGTAACTACAAGAAATGCATATTTGACTTGAAGCATTCAAAGATATATTAAGGATTTAAACTTATTTTATTTTGAATTGTACATGTGAAAACTACTGATCACCTAAATGGCCTTATGAGAAGCCTGATTTTACATTTCAATTATTGAATAGCCGAAGGTCAATATTTATTTGATTTTGAAACTAAATGGCTATAGCTATTGATCACAGCATAACAAACTTGCCCAAAATACAGATTGATTTGAATCAGATACACTGGGTTAGAATTACAGTGAAGAATAGCCACATCTGAAACATTATTTATTAACTTTTCTTAAGAGCCAAAACTATTTTTTCTTTTTACATTTAAAATTCTCACCTGCACAATCCTGATTGAAAATCAGTGACAAATAAGTGTGTTGGACTTGGTTTTTACACATTTTTTGAGTAATTTCTGGGCTGCAGGGGGTTACTCAATGTCATCAGGTAAAAGTAAAGCCATCAAAGAAAAGTGCAACATTTTTACTAACCTATCTAAAAAAATCACTTATAAAATAACGCTTCAATCACTTCTTCTTGGCTAACAGCAGGGTTTTTCTAAAACTTTTTAGTGCTCATAGTGGCCCACACACTTGGATAAGTTTACTCCATCTTATACTTTGTGTCCAGGTTGCAAGAGTGAAAATAATTAGGGGCCGAAACCGGTTTGGCTCAGTGGATAGAGCGTCGGCCTGCGGACTGAAGGGTCCCAGGTTCGATTCCGGTCAAGGGCATGTACCTGGGTTGCGGGCACATCCCCAGTAGGAGATGTGCAGGAGGCAGCTGATCAATGTTTCTCTCTCATCGATGTTTCTAACTCTCTATCTCTCTCCCTTCCTCTCTGTAAAAAATCAATAAAATATATTTAAAAAAAAAGAAAAGAAAATAATTAGGGGAGCAAATATACTTTACCTCAATCAGAATTCTAGGTGCAACCTGCAGGGGGCTCTGCAAGAACCAATTTGCAGCAGCCAAATCAGTCACCAGCACTGTGCACGGGACATGGTGCAAAATAGGTTCTCCGGAGGCGGGACAACTTCTGATGGACAACCATGAGGGCGACGAGGGCTTACTCAGCGTCAGTGGGGTCTTGGCTGACTCAGTTAAGGTTAGGACTTTCCCAGGCAAACATATAATCAGAGGAGTTTGTATCCAAAATGTCAGCATTTCAATTTAAACCCCTAAATGTAATTTGGGAGATAAAGAACATAATTAAGATGACCCAAAACAGCATAATTTATGAACTACCTATTGATAGTGGAAAAAATATAATGGAAAAGGCATTGCTAAGAGAGTCACGTGAAGTAGAGTCAGGAGGCTACTAGGGAAGCGGAGACTATGCACATCTTCTGCCCTAGTTCTCAGGGCTGCCATGAAGTCGCTAACCTGTGGCTAAACTCAGCTCCAGGCCCAGCCATCAACATCCTAGAACAACAGTGGCTACGTAAACACATAGGGACTTCACTTTCTTATCATTTCACCACCACCCTTGTTTGTATATTGGAGCTAACCAATCCCTGTTACCTAGTCAGTAATCTTTCATTTGTATGAAAGAATTTCATTTTGTGGGTTTTGCCTTATAAAGCTGCCTTTGCTTGTTCTCTCCAGAGCACAGTTTGGGTTGACACCTAAATCTTTGTTTCCTGGATTTAAATTCTTTAAGACCCCAAATAAATGTTTAATATTTTTATAGTCTCAGATCTTTATTGGTTAATGATGTACATTAATAAAACAGTAAATAGTTAACAAAGATCCACTCAATTTTGTTGTAAACCTGAAATTACTGTAAAAAATAGTCTTCAAATAACATATAATCAAGTTTATATGATAGTAATAATAAAATAGTGTTTCTACTTTAACACATTTTTAGACTCCAAATTTACTTTTTCTTACAAGTGACAAATTACATTTTTAACTTAAATTATTTTGTTATACAAACCTGTAACTCTTTTGTTATACAAACATATAACAAAGTCATAAACTTTATATACAAATAGCTATTCTAAATTTATAAAATCTTTAAAAAACAACAACTATCAAACCAATAATTTTAAATTTTGCATTATTAATTTAACAGGTAGTATTATTTTACTAAACAATATTTTCAGTGTATGTGTGATACGTATTGTATTCCTATGATGAAAGTTCCTAGTTTACATAACAAAATTTACCATTGTAGCCATTCTTTAAGTGAATAGAAATGCAGCGTTAAGTACATTCACATTTTTTGTTCAACCATCACCACTATCCATCTCCAGAACTTTTACATCTTCCCATACTGAAACTTTGTGCCCATTAAACACCAACTCCCCACCTCCCCCTGCCCCTAGCACCTGGCAACGGCCATTCTACTTTCTGACTCTGAATTTTACTACTCTAGGTACCTGATGTAAGGGGATCATACAATATTGTCTTTTTGTGACTGGCTAACTTCACTCGGCAAGTTGTCCTTAAGTGTCATCTATGTTGTAGCATGTGTCAGAATGTCCTCTGTAAGGCTGAATCATATTTCATTGTGTATATGTATCACGTTTTGTTAATTCACTCATCACACTTAGGTTGCTTCTACCTTTTGGCTATTGTGGGTAATTCTGCTATGAACATCAGTATACAAATATCTGAGTCCCTGCTTTCACTTCTTTTGTGTACGGTATATATACACACAAGTGAAATTGCTGGATCCTATGGTAGTTCTATATTTAATTTACTTAATTGCCATACTATTTTTCACAGCAGCTGTACCATTTTGCATTATTACCAGCAACCAAGGTTATTTTTTGATCCTAGTCCTTTTTAGCAGTGCCCTGACCTTGAAGCCCACCTGCTTAATTTGAATTGACCATGTTGGCTGCTAATAAAAATAACCTTAAAAATTATTCTGACAATGGTGTTCCTCGTGAGTCCTTGATTTTAATGAATGAAGATTTCTGCTTCAAGCCTTGTGAGCATTCTATGAGTTACTCCTAACTTCTGCCTATTTTGGGATCTGCCTTAGCATGTGTGTGCATTAATGTACCAAAGGGAGAAAGACACATCTCTGTGGCTACTCAGCTATTCAAGAAAACCAGTTTGTTTGTTTGTTTTTTTGGTCATCCAACATTCATTTGCAAAAGCTTCAGCATCTCTCTTCTTTGTCACTAATCCTTATGTGCTTCTTGTCCTGTTTCCAGGACTGAGTTTTCTTTAGGTACGGTCTTAGATTTACCAATCCTCTAAAGACCATTAGTGACCATTGTGTTAGGTCACATTCCTAAGACAAAAGGAATTCTGTCCTGGACCCGCAAGTCGATCCCGGCTTCTTCTCCTAGACTCCTCGGGTGGCCACAACTTCCTATATCATCATTGTCTTAGCCTCATCATCACAATTTCCTAGCAAGGTACCAGTTTCTGAATTCTTATGTTGTCCATTATTTGAGGCAGAAAGAAATAACTTCTGAACACCATTATGCTAAGAAAAATATCACCCTGATATTTTCGTTCTGATTTTTTCTAATTCCTTCCCTTAAAAAAAAAGAGGAGTAATTCAGGATATATCTAGAAAAAATATATAACAGAATATAGAATATTTATTAATTTTTCCTATAAGAGAGAATTTCTGCCCTGCCTGTGTGGCTCAGAGGTTGAGTGTCGACCCAGGAATCAAGAGGTTGCTGGTTCGATTCCCAGTCAGGGTTCCAAGGCACATGCCGGGTTGCAGGCTAAATCCCCAGTGGGGGGCATGCAGGAGGCAGCAGACCTATGATGATGTTCCTCACTCATAGATGTTTTTATCTCTCTATTCCTTTCCCTTCCTTTCTCTCTAAAATCCAATAAAAACATCTAAAAAAGCAAAGAGAGGATTTGTGCCCTTGAATATAATGGAAAAAGTCAAAGAAAATTATAACATTTTAAACATCGGTACATAAAGAATTGCTACAACATAGGCAAACCCAGAGAACATTATGCTAAGTGAAATAAGCCAGACACAGAAAGTTAAATACTATATTATCTCATTTATATATAGAATCTAAAATAAACTCATAGAGACAAAGAGTAGAATGCTGGTTGCCAGGGACTGGGAAGAAGGAAATGGGCAAGTGCTTTTCAAAGGGCACAAAGTTTTAGTTATGCAAGATAAGTAGTTCTAGGTAGCCACTATACCGCATAGTACCTATAGCTGACTGTACTGTATCCTTAAATTTTGCTAAGAGGGCAAATCTATATTAAGCGTTCGTAAATAGATAAATAAATAAATAAGAAAAAGAGTGGAAATTTTTGGAGGTGATGAATATGCTTGTGGTGCTGAAAGTGGTGATAGATGGGTTCACAGGTACATATTATCCCCAACTAATGGAGTGTTAGGCATTAAATATGTATAGCTTTGTACAATTCAATCAAATATCAATAGTTGTGATTTTTTTTAAAGAAAAACAACATGTGACCTAGGAGGAAATGACTTAAAAATATTGTCGATAATTAAATCAAGTGTTGGGATGATCAGAGATTTGTTTTTTATAGATTTTTTTTGTTTTCTTTCCCAAATAATTATATATTACTCTCATTGTTGGCAAAAATAAAATAGTTAAATAAAGTAATTGATGATTTCATAGTAGTGCATTGGAGGTATAGCATCTTGAGTGTTAATCTCGTGTTCCACCACAAGCTACCTGGGCTTGGTCAATCACAGAGCTCTCTGAACCTTGGTTTACCCGTCTGAAATTAGGTATGACACTTTTAACTTGAAGGGTTGATAGGAGGGCTTTGAGTAAACATAAATATGAAGCAACTAAATGTGATTTGTAGTAAGTGCTCAACACATAAGAGCTGATATTACATTTTTTTGTAAAGTTTTGACTTTTTAATCATGCTGTTCCCAACCTCTGGAGAACAAGAAACACTGTGTTTAATACTCTGAAGCTGTGGCCGACATTATTCAACTGGGCAGAAAATCCATTTAAGCACCTTTAACATTCAAAAGTTTCCCAGCCCTACCTGTGTACCTGCACTAATGATCCCCTGTAGTAAGAGACCTGCCTTTTGTTCCTCCTATGAGGCTCTGGCACCAATGCAGTGGCTGGTTATGTTTCTCACATTCTGTCTTTCACATGCACTACTTTGTTTAGAGTTCTGTAAGAACCTCTCAGAAAGTAAACTTCCGTGAGCTAGGTAAACTTGGCTGTGCTGTGGCACAATCTTGCTGAGTCATTGAATGCTCTAGAGTAAAACCTCCTGCTCTGCAGTTTAATAGGGAATCAATTATGTTCCCGCTCCCTTGCTTCCCTCTACAGAAAAGAATTGACAAATGACACACACAGGCCTGGTCAGTGAAATGAGTCTGTTCTCCCTTAACTGCAACTTAATCAGCATGGTAGTCTCAGTGTTAATGAACATTAGTGCTGTCAAATTTCAGCTGGAAGTAACCCAGAGCACTTCTCCAAGACAGTCATTTTGTAGATGAGGAAACTGAAGGCCACAGAGTGAGTGAATCACTGGGACATAGTAGGCTCTGAATACAAACTTGGTGAATGAAAGCTTTTATGTCAGAGGGCTAGATTGTAAGACAAAAAAGTGATAGCTAATATGTTTTAAGGGGTCACTGATGTTGCTCGCTATTCTAAGTGTTTTACATACATGAGCTTAGGGCAGTGATGGTGAACCTTTTGAGCTCGGCATGTCAGCATTTTGAAAAACCTTAACTCTGGTGCCGTGTCACATATAGAAATTTTTTGATATTTGCAACCATAGTAAAACAAAGACCTATATTTTTGATATTTATTTTACATATTTAAATGCCATTTAACAAAGAAAAATCAACCAAAAAAATGAGTTCGCATGTCACCTCTGACACGTGTGTCATAGGTTCGCCATCACTAGCTTAGGGCACGCTTGCCACAACACATTTTACAAACAAAGGAACTGAGATATACAGCAGTTTAGTGACTCGACCAAGGTGACATAATTGATAAATGGTGGAGGTGGACCTTGACCCCAAAAACTCTTTCCTCAGGTCACATGTCACATACTCAACAAATAGACTACCCTCTCCCTGGGATTAAGACTCTAGTCCTGTATTTCTACTTTAAAAGTATCTCTTACGTTTTTTATTTCTTTCCACTATCAATATTAATCAAGTCCCACGTCCCCTCTCACCTCTATTCCTGAAAGTCTCCTAATTAGTCGTCTTCTCTCCATCTTCTCCCTCTCCTATTCTCCCCAGTACCATCAGACTGATGATCCTCCTAAAGGACAAACTTAATCATATTCTCCACGGTTAAACCTTGCAGTGTTTCCTCATTATCTTTGGTATATAACTCAACTTATCAATGGCTCATAAGACCTTGGATAACCATTTTCCCCTTGAAATTCCTATGTCAGTTTTATCAACTTCTTTCACCTCCTATGAAGCAATACCCTCTTTGACCTCTACTCTGGTCTACCCCTAGCTGGCTAACTTCTATTGGTTCCAGGTTGCAGCTTATACAGTACATACTTGGGAAGGCATCCACCCAACCTGCCCCAAGTCTTGCTTAGAGGCCCCTTCTTTGTATATGATTCTCTAGCAAATAACTGATCACACCACAGTGAATCTTTACTGCCTATTGAGTTGCCTGTTTCTCCTATTAAATTATTTACCAAGTGAAAAATCAAGTTCATCTTTTTATCATCAGATCCCATTTGCCTGGTAAGTTTGTTAATCTCTCTGTACTTCAATTTCCTCAACTAAACTGGGTATGATAGTATTTACATTGAATGAGAAAAGACACATAAAGTATGTAGTGCCTGGCACATAGTGACTTAACAAATGACAGTAAATATAGATTACGTATTTACGTATACATGTAATTGTTTAGTAGACTTTCTGTTCCCAAGGGAGTTCTGAACCTTGTGGTTGTGTGCATCAGAAAGTGCCCTCTAGGGAGCCAGCAACATAAAGTACATCAGTGCCTGCCATAGGCTATGGCTCAACTACTAGTAGGTCCATATTCACTTAGACCCCATCTTACTTGAAATTACCTTTTCATTCTTTCCTCACCCTTATTTTCTAACACGGATCCTGTCACTATCAGGGTGAGCTGAACTTTCAAATATGATTTTAATTCAGCTTTTCATACTACCTAGCAACATTTTCAAAGAAGTTCTCTATCTCTAGAATTAAATCTTTCTTGTCACTTGCCAGAACTACACAGTCCATAACTTTATCAAATTCTAAATGAAAGAGTGGCTCTGTCCACCTGAAAATCCATGCTTTCGCATGGGCCCTGTCTCCCTACCATCCAGAAGAATGGGGTCCATGTACAAAGCTGCTCCAGCGTGAGGCGCTCCAGTGCAACCAACCAGCACTTTGTAGGCCTTCACTATAAAAACAGGGTGGGGCAAAAGTAGGTTTACAGTTGTGAGTGTGCAAAACAGTTTATTCTTATATTATTACTAGAGACCCGGTGCACAAAAATTTGTGCACTCGGGTGGTGGTGGTGGTGGGGGGGGGTGGCCCCTCAGCCCAGCCTGTGCCCTCTCACAGTCTGGGACCCCTCAGGGGATGATCACCTGTTGGCTTAGGCCCGCTCTTCTCATCGGGGAATCGAGCCTAAGCTGGCAGTCAGACATCCCTCTGGCAGCCTGGGAACCCTCAGGGGATGTCCACTTGCCAGCAGGGAGCAGGCTTAAGCTGCAGTCAGACATCCTTAGAGCTGCTGAAATAAATCACATTAAAACATTTTTTCAGCCCTAGCCAGTTTTTCTCAGTGGATAGAGCATCAGCCTATGGACTGAAGGGTCCCAGGTTCAATTCCAGTCAAGGGCACATGCCTGGATTGCAGACTCAATCCCCGTGTAGGTGTGCAGGAGGCAACCGATCAATGATTCTCTCTCATCATTGATGTTTCTCTCTCTCTCTCTCTCTCCCTCATCCTTCCTCTGAAATCGATTAAAAATATATTTAAAAAAAAAAAAAACACATTTTTTTCGGTCATGGTTAGCAAAATAGGAGACAAAGTTTTTGTGGTAAAGCAATTTGACTTGTAAGCACTAACTATATGACACATATTATGCTAAGCAGTTCCTGTGTGTCCCAATTTATCCTCACAACAACATTGAGAAATACTCATTGTTACCCCTTTTTATTATGTAGAAATCAAGGTTCATAAAGGTTCACTAAGTAGCCCAAGTGACACAGCAGTGCATGGCAGAACCAAAGTTAGGCACTGCTCAAACTTTCTAGCTGGAAAGATTAGGTTACAGTCTCCAACCGCAGCCGAGATGATCCTCATTTAGTGTCCAGGTGAATCACCATAATTTCAGAAGCACCTGACTTAGGGCAAAAGCAAACACAAGCAGAGGCAAGTAAAGGCCCTGGGTGATACAACTTTCGCTCCAAAGTTAAGATTTAGCTATCCAGAAAGCACCCCAGACTATGAACAATGCTATTCCCTTTCAAAGCTACCCTCGTGAGGCCAAGCTGCCAAGCATTTCTGTAGATCAGTGGTTCTCAACCTTCTGGCCCTTTAAATACAGTTCCTCATGTTGTGACCCAACCATAAAATTATTTTCGTTGCTACTTCATAACTGTAATGTTGCTACTGCTAGGTATCATAATGTAAATATCTGACCCCTGTGAAAGGGTCGTTCGACCACCAAAGGGGTCGTGACCCACAGGTTGAGAACCGCTGCTGTAGAGGGAAGTGTCACAATTTTCTGAAGGACCCCAGTGCTTCCCACTCTTTTCATACTTGACCTCATGTCTCAGCCGCCTATTTACTTTTTTTAGTAAAACTGCCTTCCAGACCAAACCATGATATAAAAAATACTATCTTTTTTTTTTAATTTCATGAAAAGATCACTTCAGGCCAGAACAAGGATTCTTACAGCTTAATCTTGTTTTTATATCAAACACCTTAGATGAAAAACAATTTTACAGTCATTGATTTTCCCAAATTCCCTCTCCCAAAACATAACTCAAATATTTATCTCCAAGGAAGTTCTATATTTAAAATTAAGTATTATTTAGGTATGTACATTGAATTATGATATAGTGGACATTTAAAATAATATATGCAATGACTAAAAATACAAGCTTCCAATTGTCCAAAGAGAACTTAATAGGCCTATTTTTCCTACACTTTATATGAAAGTAAACAAATATACAACTATTAAAGCAAGATAATATTCTTCAGAGACTAAAGTGAAAACAGGAAGTTGATCTTGTAAAATTTAGAAGTTGCATAGCATATTGCAGTACTCCTCAGACTTAAAAGTGCTATGAATTACTGCAGTATTTAGTTAAATTTGAGATTCTGTTTCAGTAGGTCTGGAGTGGGACTGAGGTGCTCCACTTCTAACAGGCTCCCAGTTGATATTGCTGCTGGTGGTCCAGGTACCACACATCGAAGAGCAAGAGACTGATGGTTAAGAAAGTGGCTCTTGCATGGCCAGTGTTGCTCAGTGGTTGTGCATTACCCATGAACCAACAGGTCACTGGAGGTCACTGGTTCAATTCCAGTCAAGGCACATGCCCAGGTTGCAGGCTCAATCCCCGGTAGGGGGTGTGCAAGAGGCAGCCAATCCATGTTTCTCTCTCATTGAAGTTTCTCTCTCATTGATGTTTCTGTCTCTCTATCCCTCTCCCTCTCTCTAAAATTAATTAAAACATTTTTAAGTGTTACATAATCTGGGTTTATATCTGGGTCTATAATGTAACCATTGTGTAGCCTTAAGTATGTTCTTTAACCCTCTCTGCTCAATATTATTTGTAAAGCAGGGCTAATCAGAATGTTGTTATATAAGACAATGTATGTGAAACATTTATCACAGTGTTTGGCACATTAGAGATAATTAGAAGAAGAAAATGTAGGAAAAGGAGGAGAGGGATTTTTGAAAAATTAATATATTTTCTGTTAATGTGGCACAGAGGGATGAGTCCTCAGCCTTATCCAAACAATAAAATACTCTGTGTGTGTATGCATGCTTGTGTGTGGGGGAATGTAGTCACTATTTCATAACTATTTCAATATTTATGCATATATATTTATTGTTTCACAATTACATATATAATATATATAAATATATACATAAATATATATAAATATATATGCATATACATATATATATACACATATATATATATACACACATATATATATATTCAACTCAACCTTCCTCCAGTAAGAATGAGAATGAATGATGTAAGGATGAGCACTCTTCAGGATCTAAATTGTAGATAATAATAGGGCACTCAATGTGAGTGGTTTTTGGCCAAACCCAAAATCTTAGGGCTGGCTCAGAAGGCAGAAATGGAAGAGAAGTTCTGAATTCACAAAACTGCTGACACAGGACTCACTCTGCTACTGCTGAGACTACTGAGAAGTTTCAATGGCCACTTAGAGCTAATTTCCAGACAGAGACACTCTTAATCAGCCAGTGATGATAAAATTCAGAAGGAGGAAAAGTTATCTAGTGGGAAGAGAAAAATGTTTTAGACAGAGGAAGCAGCATGTGCGAAGGCAATATGATGAGATCAAGCATGGCAGGAAAGACTCATGGAAAGAAGGCTAGTGCTGTGGGAGAGCAAAGAACAAGAGGCTGCACCGCATCCTGTGAGGGCAGGCACTGAGGCAGGTCCCAGACCATGCCCGACCCAGGGGCTATCTAAGGAATTGTGTGTTGATCTTAGGAGCATCACTGTGCTTTCAGTAAGCATTGACATCATATTATAAAATATTGCACTAGCCTTAGTATGACATGAGGTCTGGACTGAGGCCAGAGCTGATAATGACCAGTTCAGGGACTATTAAAGTAGTTGAAGACAATGGTGTTAGAGTGAGAGGTGATATAGTGGTGCATAGGCACTGGAAATCGTTAAAGGATTTCAAACAAGGAATCAAGAAAGTGAGGTTGTTGTGTTAGAAACATATCTGATATATTGAAGATGGCAAGCCCAAAGACCAGCTAAATGATACAGCAAAAGAACAGGAAGAAAATATGAAGGTCTGCACTAAGACTGTGGGGTTAGAGAGGAAAGGATGGATTTAAGCAATATTTATAACTTAGAAACCCCCTTTTAACCAATTTTTGTGGTCTCTCAGGATTCACTGGGAAGGACACAGAAAAAAAGGGGTTTTGAAAGGCTAAGTTAGAGGTTCGTGACTTGTCACATCACGTAGTTGATATATTTAATATACTTCACAACTCAGCAGCCTAATGTATGTGTTCCCTTAATCCTTTCACTTCCTTGCTAATAACATTTCAGGATGACAGGAGTTCTCAGAACAACACTATAAGTCAAAATAGTATCATTTAAGTCTAATCCCAAGTATTTTTATAAAACGGAATTGTGTTCTGACCAAGAGGTTGATATCCGACATGTTAAAAGCCAGACCTCAGATGTCACATTTAATTGACTGTGTGAGCTGTATGAATAAAGACCATTTGTCAAGAGACAGTGCCTGAGTCTGTGTAAACTCTACGGAACCTCAAGAATAACACTGGTCATCACAGGGTTTTGCCACCTGAGACGTGAAACAGAGAATCAAATCTTATGAACTGAAACGCACCCGGAGTCAGTAGGTCAGGGCAGCCGCACTACTTGCTGTAATGACACTGAGCAATCACACGGGAGGGTTGGTGGAGCAGCGGACCTGTGAGTCACTATTGGAGAACCACCTGGGTTTGTTTTCAGCTTAAACTACCTACGAGAGAGCTGGAAGAGACCCCTGGCAATGCCCCTCAAGGAGATGCTGTGGCTTAGGAGCTGACAAAGCCAAGACGAGTGTCTATTTATCTTCATCGCGGAGAGCTGGATGGCAGTGCGGCCTGGGAAAGGTCCAGGGATGCAGCTCAGCCTTGATGATGAAGAGATCGGTGCTTTAAGAGAAAGAACATCATCTCGAAGGCAAGATACAGTGTTGCACGTCCTCGCTTTGTGATCTTTGGAAAGAGAACGGAGGCCCATTTTTACCTGTGAAATAATGACTGACTTCTATCTACACTAATAAAAGAGAAACATGCAAATTGGTGCCACTCCGCTATACCTACCAGACAATCAGGTCAAGTATGCAAATTAACCCAACAAAGATGGTGGTGGCCATGGAGCTGGAGGCTTGGGTTGCCCCCGGCAATGGAGGAAGCCAAGTTTCCAGCCTGCCCTGGCTGCCGCTCAAGGGAGAGAACAACACGCAGGCATGGCCAGGAGTCTGAGAGATCAAAACAGAGGGGTGCCTGCTCCAAGCCTCCGTGGCGTGGCTGGGGGCAGGCCCCCAGTGGACACACACACACAGGGTGCCTGCTCCAAGCCTCCGATGTGGCTGAGGGCAGGCCCCCAGCAGGGATGGACACACACACACACACACACACACACACACACACACACCCGGGGCACCTGCTATGAGCCTCTGTGGCATGGCTAGGGACAGCCACCAGTGGGGACACACAGACACATGGGGCAACTGCTCTAAGCCTACGTGGTGCGACTGGGGGCAGGCCCCAGTGGACACACACACACACACACACACACACACACACACCCGGGGCGCCTGCTATGAGCCTCTGTGGCATGGCTAGGGGCAGCCACCAGTGGGGACACACACACACGGGGCAACTGCTCTAAGCCTACGTGGTGCGACTGGGGGCAGGCCCCAGTGGACACACACACACACACACACACACACACACACACACACCCGGGGCACCTGCTATGAGCCTCTGTGGCATGGCTAGGGACAGCCACCAGTGGGGACACACAGACACATGGGGCAACTGCTCTAAGCCTACGTGGTGTGGCTGGGGGCAGGCCCCAGTGGACACACACACACACACATACACACGGCGCCTGCTCCAAGCCTCTGCTGCCAGACTGTGGCTAAGCCATCAGTAGGACATCCACTGAGGGCTCCTGGACTGTGAGAGGGGGCAGGCTGGGCTGAGGGACCCCCAACCCCCCAGTGCACGAATTTTGTGCACCGGGCCTCTAGTCATATATAAGTACTAAAAACCTAATATACAAATAGCACATGGAATAGTGACAGGAATATAAGTGCCGATCAAATGTGGTGCTCTTTTCCCTCAACTTACTACAAGAGTGGTTCAAGACTAAATAAAACCCACCAGGGTGCATGTAATATGTAGGTTCCTATCTCCACTTTCCAGGAATTCTCACACATAGCTCTAGAGTAGGACTCAGAAATGTACATCCCAAAGCACCCCAGTGACGGGCACAGTTGATGCACTGACTGTACACGTGCGTGTTGAGAGAATGTTAGAAAACTGAGATAGTGACTCAGAGACACAAAGGGGCAATCCTGGACCCACTACAAGAAAAGGACTCAGTTTCCTGGAGTGGCCCCAAATCTTCACAGGAGAGACAGGCATTCATTACCTCCGGCCAAATGTGTAGTTTTTCTCAGAGCCAAAGGTCATTGAGTTTTTGAAAGACTGTGTTTTCCCGTCGCCCCAGGTCTAAGAACTGTAAGTGATTGTCCTATGACCAAGAATATTTGATTTAAAAAAGATGAACTCTTCCCCTAACTGGTTTTGCTCAGTGGATAGAGCGTCGGCCTGTGGACTCAAGGGTCCCAGGTTCGATTCCGATCAAGGGCATGTACCTTGGTTGCAGGCACATCCCCAGTAGGGAGTGGGCAGGAAGAAGCAGAATCGATGTTTCTTTCTCTCTCATCAATGTTTCTAACTCTCTATCCCTCTCCCTTCCTCTCTCTAAAAAATCAAGAAAATATATTTTTTTAAAAAAAGATGAACTCTCATTTAAGCTCAGTGAATGTTTTCAGTAAAAAGATAAAACAAATATTTGAGTGTTAGAACACATGTTTTTCTATTCAAATCCATCATTTCCTGGGGGATTTTTTTTAAACCCCTGCTTTGTTATCTCAGAATTCCTAAAGAACAAAGCCAGTTTCTTCCCATTACCTCCTCACTTGATATTTCCTTTGCTCAATTCTGTATCTGGAACTCTCACATTAAGAACTGTGAGTCAGTCCTCTCTGTAGAGGATATAGTGTTTTCTACAGTGTTCTAACACAGCAGCAAGTACATTGACATCCTACCTGAATTCCCCAGACTGTTCATCTGACTAAGCGAAGCTCAATTCATTTACCTCCCCAGACAACTTCCCACACTAGCAGTGGTTCTTGAGGGAACCAGCTATTCTCATAACCTGGTGTTTTTTCCATTCATCTAAAAGCCTTGCTCTTTAGATGTATGAATACATTAAATCACTCAGTGCTGCGTGGTGGTAAATCGCTGCTCTGCACGCCCGACTTCCACTGAAGCCACTGACAAGAAAGCCTCATCCAAGGAGATCACATGATGTAAGACTCTTGTTCCAGAAGTGGTCTTGGGGGAGCCAGGGCCCATTAAGGGGAAGAGGAAGAAGAGGAAGAAGACGTGACCATTCGGCATGAATAAAAAATGAAAAGAAACATTTTAGACTCCTTTTAAAATACTTTTGTATATAAGAGAATGAAAAATGATTTTCCCCAAATCACAATCCTTTGGGGACAAAACTAAACTGGGCTTTGTAAATAAGAATTTAGGACTTAAGATAAAAATAGTTTTCAAACCTCTAATCATCACTTTCAAATTCTAGTACATTTTTTAGAAGTTCCTAAAAATAACTCGAAATATTTCTCTATGTTTAGGTGTTTGTTTGTTTTTAGGGCTTTAGAGAAAAATCAAAGGACTGGTAACCAGCACTTTTCAGATTATATTCTAAGTGCCCCCAGCTACAGGAAATGGAACGCTCTTCTTTTTAAAGTCTTATGTAGAATGTGTCTTGAATTTGCCTGAGTGCAATCAAGCAAAGAACATTAAAAAAAAGAGCTCATTCTGAGTTGAGACCAAGTTTCAGAGGTACCAGGATGGGAGTGGAGGGCAGGTGGAGGGGAGAAGGACCCCAGAAAAGGAAAGAGAGAAAAATCAACCATCTTTCAAAACATTTAAAACACAATATATGGTACCATATCTATAGTCTTTGTAGCTGCAAGATATTGCTTCAAGCTAAAATGACAAATGAATTAAGAAATATTTTGTTTTATGGAATATAATGAACAACATAAACTAATGAACAAAAATAGATGCAGAGTCATAGAAGCATGGAACAGACCTCAGAGGGAAGGTGGGGGTGGTTGTATGGGGGGAGGTAAGAGATCAACCAAAGGACTTGTATGCATGCATATAAGCATAACCAATGGATACAGACAGTAGGGGGGGTTAGGGCATGTACTGGGGGGTGGGAGAGGCCAATGGGGGGAAAGGAGACATGTGTAATATTTTTAAACAATAAATAATTTAAATTTAAAAAATGGTTTGTTTTAAGAAAAATATGAATGAAGATCTCCTGAAAATAATTAGTTCCTACATAGTGCACTCTAACTGTGCTAAAATATATTTCTATACATCTTCTCCCAATCATATTTATTACCTAAAGTAAGTTTCACCTGTTTCTGGTTTCCATAGTAAAGCCTCTATTATGCCTAAGTTTTAGTCATTAAGAAATTCTTTTTATGAAGGAGAAAAGAAACCTTTGAAAGCTTTTCATTTATTTCCCCTTGAAATATTCCTGTAAGACTTGAATGAATGATAATATTCATTCAGCAAAAATTCATGGAGTGCAGGCTCTGTACTTTCATGGTTGGAGGTGGATTAATAAGAAAACTTGCTGAGCATCCTAACACCATCAACACCTCCAGCTTGGCTGCCCAATGAGTGCTTCTCCCTGCTCACACAGGGCACACCCTCCTTGTTAGAAGGAATGGCTGCAGAAGGAACATGTGAGTTTTCATTTCTGATTATCACTGGCTGAAGCACCTTATCTCTGTACCACCAACTCCACCATTAGGATTATTGAGCCACTTGACCTACACTGCATTTCACCACTAACCCTAGGAAAAGAAATAGCATGTCTAAAAGTCGGAGTTCTCACCAGCTTACCTCTCCAGGTTCAGCAACAAGGTCTTTGCAACCTAGTTCAGTGTGACCTTATAGAATAAATGTGGAAACGAGGCCAAATCGTTATATGCCCACCTTCCCCAGGAGGACCCACCCTGTCCATGCTATGTTTAGTAATTGGACTTCTACTGTCCCTGTACTAAAGATCCTCATGTAGACCTAATTCATCATGGTAGCATTATACACCATTCAGCCATAAGTGATCAGCCAATATGTGTTCAATTTATACAATATACAATATCCTCAATATATATCTCTCTAGCCCAGTCTCCTCTCCTGCCTCTCCGACAACTATATATATATATACACTAGAGGCCCGGTGCACAAAAATTTGTGCACTCGGGGGGGAGGGGGGGTCCCTCAGCCCGGCCTGTGCCCTCTCCCAGTCTGGGATCCCTCAGGGGATAACAACCTACTGGCTTAGGCCTGCTCCCGGGTGGCAGAGGGCAGGTCCAATCCCTAGGTGCAGCCCCTGGTAGGGCTCAGAGCAGGGCCGATTGGAAAGTTGGGGCGGATCGGGAGGTTGCGATGCCACCCTCAGTCACGCTCAGGGTAGGGCCGATTGGGGGGTTGGGGCACTGCCGCCTGTCACACTCAAGGCAAGGAGTTTGCGGCGCAACCCCCTGTCACGCACAGAGCAGGGCCAATCAGGAGGTTGGGGCGCTGCCCCCTGTCACAGAGCAGGGCCCATCAGGGGGGTTGGGGCTCCGTTCCCTGTCATGCACAGAGCAGGGTCAATCAGGGGATTGGGGAGCTCCCCCCGGTCACGCACAGAGCAGGGCCGACCAAGGGGTTGAGGAGCTCCCCCCTGTCACTCACAGAGTAGGGCCGATAGGGGAGTTGGGGCACCGCCCCAAGTCACACTCAGGGCAGGGCCGATGGGGAGGTTATGGCTCTACCCCGTCACACACAGAGCAGGGCCCATGGGGGGCCGTTGGGGCACCGCCCTCTATCACCCACAGAGCAGGGCCGATCAGGGGGTGGGCCCGCCACCACTGTCACACTTAGGGCAGGGCCAATGGGGAGGTTATGGCTCTACCCCGTCACACACAGAGCAGGGCCCGTGGGGGGGGGGAGGGTTGGGGAGCTGTACCTGTCACACACAGAGCAGGGCCGGTCAGGGGTTTGGGGCGCTGCACCCTGTCACACACGGAGTCGCAGGGAGATCAGGGGGTTGGGGAGCTCCCCTGTATCAGGCACAGAGCAGGGCTGATCAGGGGGTTGGGGTGCCTTCCCCTGTCACAGACAGAGTGGGGCGGATAGGGAGGTTGTGGCCCCGCCACTGTCACACACAGAGCCGTAGGGCGATCAGAGGGTTTGGGCGCTGCCCCCTATCATGCTGATCCCGGTGCCGGGAGGCCTTGCTGCTCCACTGATCCTGGTGCTGGGAGGCATATTACCCTTTTACTATATAGGATAGAGGCCTGGTGCACGGTGGGGACCACCTGGTTTGCCCTGAAGGGTGTCCTGGATCAGGGTGGGGGTCCCCACTGGGGTGCCTGGCCAGCCTGGATGAGGGGATGATGGCTGTTTGCAGCTGGTCACACACCCTTCAGGGTGGGGGTCCCCACTGGGGTGCCTAGCCAGCCTGGGTGATGGGCTGAGGGCTGTTTTCAGGCTGGCGGGTGACTGAATCTCCCAACTGCTCCTCTTTTTCTTTTTCTTTTTTAATTCTGGGCCAGCTTTAGCTCTGAGGCTTGGCTCTAGCTCTTAGGCCTCTGCTGCTGAAAGCAGGTATCTGGTTTGTTTTGGTTCTATAGTCGAAACATTGTATCAACTCCACCTCTGAGATCCTGGCTGTCTGAAAGCAGGTTTCTGGGGTTTTGTTTAGCTTCTATATTTGTAACAATGTTTCAAACCGCAAGCTCAGAGGCCGGCAGCAGCAGGCGGGAACGTTGGAGTCCTCTGTCACTGAAGCAAGCAAGCCTCATGTTCGCTTCAAGCTGTCTGGCTGCTGGCCGCCATCTTGGCTGGCAGTTAGTTTGCATATTGCCCTGATTAGCCAATGGGAAGGGTAGCGGATATACAGCTCATTACCATGTTTCTCTTTTATTAGATAGGAGATATATATATATATATATCTACAAGGGGCCCGGTGCACGAAATTCGTGCACTGGGTATGTGGGGGGGGGGGAGTGTCCCTCAGCCCAGCCTGCCCCCTCTCACATACTGGGAGCCCTCAGGCATTGACCCCCATCACCCTCCAATTGCAGGATCGGCCCCTTGCCCAGTCTTGACGCCTCTGACAGAGGTGTCAGGCCTGGTCAGGGGACCCTCATTTCCCCCCATCACTGGTTCTGCCCCCAGCCCAGGCCTGATGCCTCTGGCCCAGGCGTCAGGCCTGGGCAGGGGACCCCCATCTCCCCCCTATCACTGGCTCTAGCCCCCGCCCAGGCCTGAGGCCTCTGGCCCAGGAATCATGCCTGGGCAGGAGACCCCCATCTCCCTCTGATCACTTGTTCCACCCCCCGCCCAAGCCTGACACCTCTGACCCAGGCTTCAGGCCTGGGCAAGGGGACCATCGTATCCCTCCAATACCAGGCTCTGCCCCCCACCCAGGCCTGAGGCCTCTGGCAGAGGTGTCAGGCCTGGGCAGGGGACCTCCAGCCCCCCACCCAGGCCTGATGCCTCGGCCAGAGGAGTTGACCCTCATCACCCTCCGATCACCAATCACCGGATTGGCCCCTTGACCAGGCCTGAGGCCTCCGGCAGAGGTGTCAGGCCTGGGCAGGGGACCCCCAGCTCCCCGCAGTTGCAGGCTCCGCCCCTGCCCAGGCCTAATGCCTCTGGCCAAGGCGTTAGGCCTGGGCAGGGGACTCCCAGCTCCCCGTGATCTCTCGCTCTGCCCCCGCCCAGGCCTAACGTCTCTGGCCAAGGCATTAGGCCTGGGCAGGGGACCCCCAGCTCCCCACGGTTGCAGGCTCCGCCCCTGCCCAGGCCTAACGCCTCTAGCCTAGGCGTCCGGCCCGGGCAGCGGGGACCCGCAGTGGCAGCGGGGGGCGCCGCGATCACACGGGCTCCGCCCCTGCCCCTGCAGGACGCCTCTGGCTGAGGTGTCCGGCCCAGGCAGCAGGGACCCGCAGCTTCAGCGGCCCCGCAATCGTGGGCTCCGTTTTAGGCCCAGGCAAGGGACCCTTAGCTCCCGGGACTGCCAGCTTTGACCGTGCCCAGCTCCCATTGCTGGCTCCACCCCTACTTCCTGCTATCACTGGCCAGGGCGGCAAAGGTGCCTGATTCTCCTATCATGGCTCCCCCCTGGGTTTCCGATCACTGTCAGTGGCAGGGGGCTTCTTCCTGCTTTCCCTTTCCCCTCCATGCATTGTGCCTACATATGCAAATTAACCGCCATCTTTGTTGGCAGTTAACTGCCATCTTAGTTGGCAGTTAATTTGCATATAGCCCTGATTAGCCAATGAAAAGGGTAGCGTCGTACACCAATTACCATTTTTCTCTTTTATTAGTGTAGATTGCTGCAGTCATACTCCACCAATTAGAGTTCCCCAAATGAGGCATATGGTTCCATATCTCTAACACTTTGAATATTCTTTCTCTCTTGTTTATCCAGCACATTCTTCAAAACTCTACTCAAGCATAGAATCTTTCCCAGTTCTCTTCCCCCAAGTCTCTCTCACCTCTGTGCCCCAAAGGTCTACTGTGCACAAATCTATAGTAGCTTTTCACTGTTCACTTACTGGTCTATTACCTTCAAGCATTTTGACTCATTGCTTTATTAGCATGTTGCCATTTTAGGAGCTCTTTCTGTCTCTGATTCCATGTTAAGGACTTGACCTCTGTTGCAACATCTAATTCTTACAAATCAGAAATAGGGGGAAATAGGAATTTTTTTCTATTTGTCAAAAATGAAACCATTCTTAGAAAAAAAAAGATTTACTCAAGGCCATACAACTAGTAAATGGCAAAGCAATGATTTGAATCTAAGTCTGCCTTCAAAGCTCTCAGTCTTCACCAGTTTGCATTACTGGTATTCTATCTTCAATGACTATGGTAATACTTAGCCCTTGTTAGGTACTGAATAGATATTCACTGATAAAAATGAGTGAATGAATGACTGCCTTAGTTTGTGCTATATTAACTTCCACAGTATTATCCTTGTGTGCCGGGATATGATGCCTGGAAGTCATGTTAGCAGTATGTAAGATATTCCATGAACACAGTTGATTATGTTCAGAAAAATACTTGACTAGAGCTGTGCAAGTCAGATGCTTTCTCCCAAGAATTTAGATTTGGGCTAGTCAATTGAATGGAAAAAATGTTTAAACTTTGGACCTGTGAAGTGGCTTCGTTTGTTTTTGTATGTGCCAAGCAGTGAAATCTAGTGTGCAGAGAGAGAATATTGATGCAGAAACATTGAGCAGAAGCAAAATGGATACAAAATATTACCTGAATTATTAATGTGTTACAATTACTTTTATAGCATGGCTTAGTGCCAGGCTGCCCTTGGGTTCATCCCATGAACTATCCCTATATAAATAACCCAATAAGTTTTCTTTATTCTTTGGCTTGAGGTACATGGAAAGTTTTAAGTAATATAATTCTTCATGACCAGATACCTTCCCCATCACTTTTCTTTACTCACATTAACCTTGGAGCACCCCAAAAATCTCTATCTCCAATATCACTAGAGCCAACATCCCCTTTCTGACCACAAACTTAAGTTTTCCAACTTGGTTTTTCAACTAATTTCTCCACCTATTCATTAATCCCAACTAATCCTCTATCCGTGGTCGGCAAACTGTGGCTCGAGAGCCACATGAGGCTTTTTGGCCCCTTGAGTGTGGCTCTTCCTAAGCCTTAGGAGTACCTTAATTAAGTTAATAACAATGTACCTACCTATATAGTTTAAGTTTAAAAAATTTGGCTCTCAAAAGAAATTTCAATCGTTGTACTGTTGATATTTGGCTCTGTTGACTAATGAGTTTGCCGACCACTGGCCCATTTGCCACTTAATCTCTCCCTATACAAAAGCACCCTGTTGTAGGTTCACTCTCCACCCTACTCAGTTTAAATGCATGGTCTTTCACTTCCATCATTTGTCAATACACTTTTTTAACTCTTTGGCCTTCTCTAAGAGCACCTGGAAACCAAACATCAACAGCACCAACCATAGCAACAGCTTGGATGAATCCAATTAGCATACCTTTTTCTAGACCTGCACTTGGACATATGCATATATGTGTGTATATATTAAATAGTATGTTAATATTAACATATTATTATAAACATGTATTAAATATATATATTAACATTTCTAAGCCAGGCACTGTTCCAAGTGTTGTGCTTACAAAAACTCAGTTACTACATGAGGTAAGTACTTTGGTTGTATTTTACAGATAAATAAACTGAGGCACAAAAGGAGATGCAACTTCATTACAAGGTCTCACAGCTAATAAGAGGCAGAGCCAGGATTATCTGGTTCCATAGAATCTGCTCTTATTTGTCCTACTTCACTTAAAAATATATACATACTGTTTATAGAAATTAATTGTCCCACCAACAAATCTAAATGTAGGCATGAGCCCCAATCCTTTCCTCCATCCCTTCAGTTAGAATAATCCTCCTATTTAGCTCCAAATTACCATTCCCACCTCCCATCTTCTTAGAAATCTTACTCTGGTTATTTTATTTTTTCTCTTCTGCATCTAAACCCTCACATTCCAATTTCTGAGGAATCTCCAGTGTTTGTATTATAGACATTTTGTTATTTATTTTGCTATTGTATTTTTAACAACCAAGAGATATTTCTTGGTCTTGATATTTCTTTCTTAGTTTTAGCCTTTTCTTGTTTAAGACACAAGAAAACTTTTCTTATCTCTCAAAGGGTACTCATCACAATATTCTGGTTTACTTTGTTTTCTTCACTTTATCTGTTTTATCCGTGACCCTTTCATCCTGTTTATTCTGAACTCTTTTCATGATTGTGTTTCTGAACGATGTTGTTTGCTCTTTGGCTACAGATTCATTCTTTTTTCTTAATATATTTTATGGATTTTTCTACAGAGAGGAAGGGAGAGGGATAGAGAGTTAGAAACATCGATGAGAGAGAAACATCGATCAGCTGCCTCCTGCACACTCCCCACTGGGGATGTGCCCACAACCCAGGTACATGCCCTTGACCGGAATCAAACCTGGGACCCTTCAATCTGCAGGCCGATGATCTATCCACCGAGCCAAACCAGTTAGGGCCTACAGATTCATTGTTAAAGCACCGAGGGCCTAATGGAATCGCTGGCTCTAGGGGAAGAGTTTTCCAATAAGTATTAACTTATGTGCCCAGTGATCTGAGCTTTCTGTTTGGGGACCCCAAAATATATTTGAGTTGGTTCAAATTTGATAACAGTATGGGTTGAATTATAGTCCCTACAAATTTATTTGTTAGAATCCTAACCCCCAGTACTTCAGCATATGAACTTAATTGTTGCAGAGGTAATTAAGTTAAGGTCATACTGAAGTAGGGTGGGCCCTTCCTCCAACATAACTGGTGTCTTATAAAAAGGGGAAACTTGGACATAGCAACACACACAGGGAGGACATGATGTGAAGATTAGGCAGAGATTGGGGTCATGCAATAGAAGTTAAGGCATGGAGTGTGCAAACAAACCACCCAAAACTAGGAGAGGTGCTTGGAACAGATTTTCCATCACAGGCCTCGGAAGGAACCAACTCTGCCAACACCTTAATCTCAGACGTCTAACCTCCAGAACTGTGACAGAATTCAATAGTGTTGTTTAAACTACCTGGTTTGTGGTGCATTGTTATGGAAGCCCTAGCAAACTAATATAATACCTCTAAATGCCCTCCCATGAGTGTTTGTTTCTGGCTTCTGACATTTAAGGAGCAAGATGAGATCTACCAGCTGGAATGCCCACTCATCAGCATGTAAACGTTCACTCAGTTCCTTTGTTTTTAGTCTTGTACTTCACCACCTACACACACACACACACACACACACACACACACACACACACACACACACATAGACCCTCCCTTCCTATTGTGTCAGGTGTCCTGAGCCTTTTGGGTTTAATTTCTACAGAGAAAACGGCCTCTGGATTGTGGGTAGGTGGTTCTCCTGACTATGCTCCCTCGGGTTGTAGATCAGCAACCCCAGGTGCTCTATCTACAGGATCTTCAAAATCCCTCTCATGTCTTCCTATGCCTGCAAGTTACTTTCCATGGCACATGGTGAAGCTCTATAGAGGGTCTTGACTCACTTGGGTACTGGAATTTCAGAACCTCCTCTGCTATAGCCTACTTTCTAAATGGATATGCTCCATACAGGAGTTATCATTTCTTGATCTACTTTCTGTTTTTCAAAAGTGTGTTGCTCCCTCGCTATCACCACTGTGGATACACGTTTCTTAATCCTCTTAATCTCATTGTAGTTGCCTCTCTGAAAGGAGTGGGTGTAAGCATGTGTGAACAATTTACCTTCCCTTATAAAAACACATATGCTCCTAAATTCGCACCTCTTTCAATTCCACATTTCCCCATAACTATTGTTCGGCTAGCCTCTTGCTCCTTCCAGTTGTTTATACTCTTCTTCTCTATTTTATTACCCCCTCTTTAATCCTCACACCTCTCTCATCTAGCTTCTGCTCCTACACCAGCTCCATTAAAAGTGTCTATATGATGCCCCCTAAGATTTCAATGTCATAAAATCCAATTACCACTATTCAGTTGACTTCTTATCTACACTGTTTAGATGACTATCCCCTGCTTCTTGTTACATTCCCTCTCTTTGCCTCTGTGACACTTGATTTTCATAAGTTCCCTTCTACCTCCCAGGTTATGCCTTTTCAGTCTCCTTTGTTGGCCAAGTCTCCTCTACCAGGGGTCTCTCTGAGGCACATTTCTCTTCCAAGGCTGCTCTCTGCATTACGATGTATTCTGCTCCCATGGCTCCACTTCCTGTCCATTCTCTTATGATTCTTAGATGTGCTTCTGCAGTTTGGACTGAAGCTGGGACCCACTAACCCAGTGATGGTGAACCTTTTGAGCTCGGCATGTCAGCATTTTGAAAAACCCTAACTTAACTCTGGTGCCGTGTCACATATAGAAATTTTTTGAGTATTTTCAACCATAGTAAAACAAAGACTTATATTTTTGATATTTATTTTGTATATTTAAATGCCATTTAACGAAGAAAAATCAACCAAGAAAATGAGTTCACGTGTCACCTCTGACACGCATGTCATAGGTTCGCCATCACTGCACTAACCCATAGAGTCAATAACCTATTTGACATTGTCCTGCAGATTTCTTATAGACATTTCAAACTAAATATGCTCCTAGTTGTAAGTAATAAAAGGAAAGGCAATATATCAGGACAATGATATGAGAAACAGAAAAGCAGGAGTGGGTAAAGGAAATGTCAGAAGTGTAGAAAAAGTTAAGAGTGCTTGTCGTCAAGAAAAACAATTGAACAGAACACTAGAAGGATGGATTTATCAAGCAAGATACCATCAAGATCTAGATAAAGATCAACAGTTGGAGAAACTAGATATTAGGTGAGATGAATTTTGGAAGGTGAATGAGAGGTGTGACAAACTGTGATTGTGTGAATATAGAATGTTCAGTGAGTTCTCTGGGCAACAAGGAGGTCAAATGCTGGCATGTGGGAGGAAGGTGCCAGATGCTAGTATTTTGCTATATTTTCATTTTGGTTCTGATTATCAATTTAATCATTACTATACTATCCTATATAATAAAAGCCTAATATGCAAATCAACCGAATGGCAGAATGACCAGAAAAATGACCAGTCGCTATGATGCGCACTGACCACCAGGGGGAAGATGCTCAATGCAGAAGCTGCCCCCAGCCAGCAGGCCCCAGACCAGCCAAGGCAGGTGCCAGCAGGGGGGAGACCCGATCGCCCCATCAGTTGCCCCGCAGATCAACACTGATCACTGGCCAGGCCTAGGGACCCTACCTGTGCATGAATTTCATGCACCAGGCCTCTAGTTTGTGTATAAAATGTTTATGTTTTCAAAATTTATTGTTAACAATCATCTCTATAGGCATATAGGGATACAGACAGCCCTCAATTTGACTAGACACTCTTTATCCATTGTGTAGCCCCACCAGCAAGGTCCCAACACCCCATGAACAGCAGTCCCTACCTCTGTATGGTTCCAGTTAGAATCCATGAAGACAGAAAGCATAGTGAGTGCCGGCTATGACCTCTCTGATGTCTAAGGAGCTATTCCTTGCTCCTCTTATGGATCCTTTTTCCTCACCAGTGAGGCAGTGCAGACTTTCCATAAAAAATATTAGTGTCGCTGCCAACATTACTTTTCCTCCTGTGTTGTTGTCGTGGAATAAACTATGCTTGTTTGTAGCAACAACCAGCTTGACAATTTTTCTGCAAGCAGTGTCATACCAGGGTACATATTGAGCCTTTTGTTTTCTTTTCCCCATAGCTCTGATCCCCAAAGGTTATAAAATACTTCTCCAAGGCCATCAGTCAGATTACATTACTCTGCAATTCTGTCATTCTGAGGGTTCTTTAGTTTCTGTTCTCTACCTCTCATCTCGGGTCCAGTTTTTGAGAATATTTCTCTTTATTTGACATGGATATTAATTTTCACAGGGCAGCAGAGGCTTGCATAATACTTTACCTTTCTTGCCCAGCCAGTGTGGCTCAAAGGTTGAGTGTCAACTCATGAATGAGGTCATGGTTCAATTCTTGGTCAGGGCACATACCCGGGTTTCAGGCTCGATCCCCAAGTAGAGGGTGTGCAGAGGCAGCTGATCCATGAGTCTCTCATCATTGGTGTTTCTATTGCTCTCTCCCTCTCCCTTCCTTTCTCTGAGATCAATAAAAATAATTAAAATTAAAATAAAAACTATATCTTTCAGCCACACGTCTTTTCAAGGAACTGATCTTTTCCCTATGCTTTCTCTCCTGCTATATTTGCCATAGTTTAGTCAGCAGATTCAACTTGATTATGTTTCTCTTTGGATTTACACCTGTCCATCCTTAAGTTAATACTGATAAATAGAACCCATTTTATGTTTCCATCTTAAAGATGTAACAATGTCATTCATATTATTTCAGCAAATTTATAAAGCATCTATAAAATGCTTAGAGAGAGCTCCACTTCTCACTCCTTCTACACCGCTTCCTGGCTAAGTCAATGTTTATCTCTCCTCTAGATTATTCCCATTAGTTCTTAATTGTACACACACACACACACACAGTTTATTATTTATTCTTATACAAAAGCTCAATTGATATTTTTAAAACAAAGATTTAATTATGTTATTACGCAGCTCAAGTCCTCCAATGGAATCTCATCTCACTCAGAGTCAAAACCGAAGTCCTGACGGTGCCCTGTAAAAGCGCTATCTGATCTGGTCCTTTACTACATCTCTCACTCTATCTGCAACTGTTTTCCTTTCACTACCTGCCCTGCTACATCGGCCTCCTTGCTGTAAAAGAGTGCACCGGATCAACCAAAGGACTTATATGCAAGCATATAGGCCTAACCAATAGACCCAGACAACAGTGGGGTGAGGGCATGAGTGGGGGGGACAGGGGGGTAATGTGGAGATAAGGACACATTGGTAATAACTTAATCAATAAAGAAATTTTAAAAAATAAAATAAAATAACTTTAAAAAATAAAAGCGCACCAAGCATTCAACCATATCAAGGTCTTTGCAACCCCTTCTTCTCTGCCTACACAGCCCCTCCCACCTCAGGTATTTGCCTGGCTAGCTTCTAGTTTCTTTACCTTCTTGAGTTCTCTGCTCAAGCATCATCTTGGCAAATTACCTGGCCACCTTTTTTTTTTTTTAATTTCCTCTATTCCTCACCTGAAGACATGCTTAGAGAGAGGAAGAGAGAGATAGACACATATGTGAGAGAGAAACATCGATTGTTGCCCTTTATAAGTGCCCCAACTGGGGACAGAACCTGAAACCTAGGAATGTTCCCTGACTGGAAATCAAACCAGCAACCTTTCAGAGCACAGGACTACATTCAACCAACAACCAATGTGCCACTCAGGCCAGGCCCAATTTTAGATTTTAACCCTCCATGGCTCCCTGAACTCTCCAACCTCCACCTTATTATAATTCCCTCCAAATACTTTTCACTATCTGATTTACTCTGTTTTAATTAGTTATGTATTGTGTGTCTTTTAACACCCCCCCCCACGCACACATACATGCACACACGTGTGACCATGCATATACACAGACAGCATTGTAGGCCATAACAATAGGAATTTGTGTCTGCTTTGTTTATGCTATATAGTTACTGAATAGAAAACTGCCTGGATACCTGTTACATGTTGGGTATTCAATAAACATTTGTTGAATTAATAATGAAAACTCACATAGCACAGCTTACTATTTTATGTTTTTATTATAACAGTTGGTGTGCTATTGCTACTTGTGTTAGGCAGAAAACCCAGTTCTTCTGATGTCACATTGCTGTGATCAAAATACTGTGGGTGAGAAGATAAAGAGGGAATAAATTATAACAGCAAAAATAAGTAAATAAGTAAATGGAAATAAAAAGGCACTCCAGCCGAAACCGGTTTGGCTCAGTGGATAGAGCGTCGGCCTGCGGACTGAAAGGTCCCGGGTTCGGTTCCGGTCAAGGGCATGTACCTGGGTTGCAGGCATATCCCCAGTAGGAGATGTGCAGGAGGCAGCTGATCGATGTTTCTCTCTCATCGATGTTTCTAACTCTCTATCTCTCTCCCTTCCTCTCTGTAAAAAATCAATAAAATATATTTTAAAAAAAATAAAATAAAATAAAAAATAAATAAAAAGGCACTCCAGTATAAGAACTAATAAGTGTTCATCAAATGTGCACTAAAAATATGAAGGAGACAGCGTGACTCTTAAAATATGTTCCATATCCTCCCACATTATCTTCCAAAGTAGTATAGAGGCCAGTGATACAAATAATGATTTGAGTGTTGTTATCAGATAATAAGCATTACATGCTTCAAGGTGAGTGAATGCATATAGGCTAAGAGTATTTGGGGGAGGCATTTCTTAAATCAACAGAAGCTATCTGGGAGGAAATATTTATAACTTATTTTTCTTAAAAGGAAATATTGAGTCTTTTCCTGACATGGGACTGGAGGGCACTGAACACATTTTCATAGTAGTCGCCCCCAAAAAAATAATTCCCAAGGGCTCTCTCTTTAATTTTGAAGGTCATTAGCTCATTCCCATGAAGACAGTCACATTAGAGTTTTCCCTAAAGACATCTACTGCCTACTAAACAAATTATTGTTAGCTACATGCGTGGTGTATTTGTGGTTTACAGGCTGTGTCTGACACTTACTAACCTGTCCATGTCAAAGCATGTCTAGCATAAGGACATCGCAGGTTTGAAATCAGTGTCCTTACACTACTTGAAGGAGCTTTGTGATGTTACTCAGCCACCAAGAGCCTTCTTTCTCTCATCTGTAAATGGCTATCATTGCATCCTCCCCATATGTTTGTTATAAGGATTGAAGATATGATGTATGTAACATTCCTGGCACAGAGCATGGAAAACAGCAAGTACTGGATAAATGTTCATTTCCTTTTAATTCCCCCAGATATCCCAAACCATCGGGTCTTGCTTTGCTTAATTCATGTGATCATCTAACCCATGTTAAGTATGTTGTATGTTACCCTTCACCGATAATAGAAAACATTCTTACTGAAAATTGTTCTATACCTAAATAAGTGACATAATTGATAGTAATATGGCATCTAAAACGTATCATAGAAGTTTTGAAGCAGGAAAGACAAGTAGCTGACTGACAGCTTTACCGAGGCAAGCCAAAATAAGAGTAAATAGACTCTACAGATATTGTTAAGGAATTATTAAACAAGGTTGTAGTGGACAGTTGTTTTTGCAGCTTAGCACTAATGACCTCGTCTCTTAGAAATTTTGCCTTATGGGACCCAACCCAGCCCCACTTTCATGCTGTGTCTTTAGGGTGAAATGAATGCCTGCTCTTGGCTGAGGAATGGGACACATAGGTTAAGCTAAATCAGAATATGCATTCCACCCCATATGTTCACACTGGATGTCTCAGAGATGATACTTGTCCTGAGTCTGACCATTTAGAGCTAATGAGACCAGTTTTAAGCTTTCTCGTAAGCTCTCTTGCTATACTGAATATGGTAAAAAGGTAAGCCTGAAGGTGTGGGTGGTCCCCATGGAGAGCCTAGAAATGAAACCAGTCCAGACAGAGGTAGTTGAACCAAATATGTTTTCTTTTGTTATAATTTAACCCTCAATTTAAAAGCATATGTGACAGATACTGATGTCCTGCCCTTAATTTTCTAGCACCCGTGGTTCTCGGGCACACCCATAGCTTCCTACTTCCAGTACCTATAATTCTCTACCCAAGGTCTATCTCCGGCTGCAGGAGCTTACTTCACCTAATGCAGAGGAGGTCAGAAATGCTTGGAAGGTATAGCCCCTAGGAGCAGCCATAAACGAATTGGAGGATAATACCCAGCTTCCTCAGTCCTTGGCGTTGTTACAACTCTGAGTCTGTCTTGCAACATTCCCAAGTGGATTGAGTCTTAGTTTTCCACAGAGGTCAACACTTAACACGTCTTTATGTGGCTTCCTTCCTTTTCTTTCTCACTTTCCCATTCTCCTACCAATTCTTCCTGGGACTACTTCCAAAATAAAGTACAAAAGTACAGAAAGCCTTCTCTCAGAACCTGCTTCTGGGAGAATCCAACATAAGGCAATTGATGCCTGAGTAGCCCTGGGAAGCAAGCACTCAAGATGGAATTCTTGGATTGCTCACTGGCTAACCTACAACACGGCCTCCACAGCTGGTATGTGCAGCAGACTCCCTGACATGAGAAAGGATTGAGATTATTAAGAATCTTAACCATGGTAAATTGGGATGCAGTATAAATGGAAAACAGTGCAATATTCTAGTCTTTGACAGACATGATATATTGTGTACATCAAAATTTGTTAGAATGGTAGACCTCATGTTAAGTTTCTTACCACACATTTAAAAAATGCAGGGAAGTGGTCATTTCACAATGGTTTTTAAAATTCTAATGTAGCCAGTCCACAATTGATTCCTTTCCCCACGAAGACACAAAGGATGTTTCTTTGTTACTTTAGTAGATGAGGGATGATAATAAGAGATGATGCTCTGGAACTGGGTGTCTTAATGTTGGTGAAGATGGTAGGATTCTGAATTATCAAAGGCCTGGGGTTGCACTTAACCATCTGGGGGCAAGCATGGTGAATGTAACCATTATAATGGGCCAGTAAAATCTAAATGAAAATAAATTGCCTTGGTTCACAATAATCTGTGATTATATTAATTAGATTTGGTGACCCTAGGGGCAAGATCAGGCAAGCAGAACTTTGATGTAAGCTTCCACAAAGGAAATATCTCATTCTTTATCCAGTTTTCAGACCTGAGTCAGTTTTTAAACACAGAGCATTCAATGAAGAGCAGGCCAATTCCCCTTGAAGAATGATTCTGAAATTTCATAGGAAGTCTATATAAAGTGATTCCTCTAATTCTTTCCCAATATGATCTAAAAGCATCTATCAGTGACTTCCCCTGAGGACAGATGAATATCTAAATCATTTGAAAACTGTTTAATAATAATTAAATGTTATTGCACCCTGAACCTCCTATTTTCTCTCTTTAAGAAAGAGGTTCCATGTTTTGTAAGCCTTTTGAATTTGGAGATAGCCTATACACACTTGGGAATATTGCTTTAACTGGGTGACTGCTACTAGTTTCACTAAATTTCTGATCTTCTCCCCTCCTTTTTTTTTACCCCACAAATTATAGCCAGCTACCAACATGGGGAATTAATTGTAAAACACAGTGAACATGTTAAACTGAGTAGGTTTAAGCAGTGTAAGGGTGGACTGTAGGTGAGGCTCAGTGGGCTTCCATTCCCTTTGCAACCAACGTCCTTGTGTATACTTAGAACTTCCAACTGCAGGGATCTGTGACTGTCTGTGAACTTTCTCTGGTCATGAAAGTGTCCTCAGCCTGAACTTATGGAAAACAGAAGAGCCTGAGAGTTAATGTGCCCGTGAGTCCTCAACCAATGATAGGACAAGTTGGGCAGGAACAACCTAGCTTCTTCACCTCTTAGGTAGAACAACTCTCAGGCATAGTCTACACTGTGTCTCACAGGGCATCTGTGTTGCACACAATGATAACACGCTCATTCTTTCATCCTTTATAGGCTTCTCCTTCCTGCCGACCTATTCCCACTCCACTAGCGGTGCTCCAGAGAACATGTCACAGACACAAGACTGTCTCTCTAGGGGAAACTAATCTCAAACATTGCCTGTGGTTTGGACTAACTGTGAGTATATTTTGCTTACTTGAGTTCTGTTTCCATAAACCTATTTGAGCCAGGTTTTCTTTCCCTGGAAACTAAAGAATTCCACCTTCTACAGAGGCTATCATAAAGTCATTGCATGCGTATTTTTAAAGATCAGACTCTATTAGCACAACAATGGAGACCAACATTACTTTTCTTAACCATTACATTTTATTGTATAGATTTTCTAAAGTGTATATTCTGCAAAGCCTGGAATTGTGGCACTACTTTATTTGTACCTTTCACAACTCTCTAACTAGGATTTGTATCCCCTTTTGACTCCCATTTCCTAACCACAATTTATTATTTTTCTATTCTGTCTTTTAAGCATTCTCATTATTCAGGTTTTTATCTTTGATTTTCTCATATCTCTCATTGTAAAACAAAACAAAAAGACTACCTCATTTCTTTTTTACGCCCTATGGTTTTGAAGCATAGTGGTCCCTCCTTTGGAAAAACTGCTGTTTGAACTACTCTGCTATTCTTGGTCTCTTATTCTGTAGGTCAACTCTCTTATTTTTGTTCCGTAAAATAACTTTGTTTTTTGCTTGAATAGAAAAGATGAACTTAATTGTCTGACCTTGCAAGCTAGCCATCTAACTGATATGCTGATATTGATGCCAGGTGCCTGTATAGATATGATACTCAAGGTTACAGGTGTGTGTATAGATATGATATGTACTCAAGGTTTCACGCTGTCTACAAAAATAACTTACACAAAGAACTAGAAGGATATAAAAAGGAAATACTCCCTTCTGTGTTTGTTCAGAATTTGACAGAGGTAATCTGCTCTGAACCTGGGCACAATAAAGATGACTCCTAACTAATTAGCTGATTAAGGCATCTTGTCCAGCTCACTGATTTGCGATACAACATTTTCAACTTTTACCTTTTGACTGCTTACACCAGTTTATCTTCTGAGTTTCTAACTAAATGCCCACAAGACAACTGTGGGCTGAGCTTTAGAACTTAAATTAACCTTACTCCAAAACTAATCATTCACCATCCCTTCCTCTTTCATACTAAAATGTGTTAATTTGTTACTTCCATCAACCATGGAAGCCCAAGCACTATAAAAAGCCTTCTCTTGTGCCAGGCCTGCATGGTTCATTGATTGAGCATTGACCTATGAACCAGGAAGTCACTGTCTGATTCCCAGTCAGGGCACATGCCCGGGTGCAGGTTAAATCCCCAATGTGGGGAGTACAGGAGGCAGCTAATCAATGATTCTCTCATCATTGATGTGCCTATCTCTCCCTCTTCGTTCCTTTCTGAAATAAATATTTTTTAAAATTCCTCTCCTCTTTCTCCCTCTCTCCCTTCTCCCTCCTTCCTCAATTCCCCTTCTCTTCCCCTCTTCCCCCTCTTTCTCCATCATCCGCTCAACAACTGAGCATTACTGTTTCACTGGTTGCAAAAGTTATAGCCATAAAGGCAGAAAAGAGGAGGCAGAGAGTCCAAACAAAACACTTTGTCCTAATTTATCCTTTCAGGGCTAATGAGAATCAAATAAGAAATGAATACCTAAGAGTGTTTTATAAGTATCTAAAGTACCTCCCTCTCTGTTGTTCTTCATATCTAATTAGTCAAATCATGTTAATTTTAACACTTAAATATTTGTCACACCCATTGACTCTGCCCCTCCCCTTTTTTTGACTCCAGGTATTGGCCGCCCTAGGGCTCTGTCCTGCCTAGAAGACTGCACCAGAAACACCACTCTCTATCTCAGCCTCTACTGTGTTGCTGGAATGATCTTATCTAAAATCCAATTTGATTATATTTCTTTCCTATTTAAATCCTTCTATGTTATGGTTGTCTTATATATAAAATTTAATCCTTTGACCATATAAAGTCCTCATGATCTGACACCTCTATTCCTTCCAGTCTCAATCTGAACAGCTGCCATGCACCAGATCCCAAAACTCTTTTGGCTTCTCTGCATCAACTTAAATTTCACTTCCTTTTGGAAGTCTTCCCCGACTCCCCAAAGCTGACTTAGTCAAGTGCTCCCACCCCTACCCCCATGAACATTTTGTACAGATCCATTCTGCTAAATATATCACTATATTACATATATTTCCATTAGACCCTAAGACTCTAAGGGCAGACATTGGGGCTTATTCTACCTTGATTTCCTAATACTGAACACAGTGCCTGGTATGCAATAGGCTTTTAATAAATTCTAATTGAAAAAAATAAATTTGTAAATGAGCAGGCCAGCATCACAAGTGGTATAGCTCCTCTACAAGGCACTGAGGGTCTTTCGTAGAAATCTTGCATATTTATTTGCTTTCTCAAAGAGCCCATAAAGATGCCCTGCAGGGTCTCAGAACCACTACCCCTCTGGGTATGGGAGGCTAGAATAGCTCAAATCGTCTAATGGCTGAGCAATGAAAGGTCATCCATAGAACAATGTAATACACTTTTTGGAGCAAAGCCTTGTGGCATATTTTCAATGACTTAGCAATGCATTATGTATTGTCAATAATATCCAGATTGCAGCCAAGGAGGTTTGCTTCAGACTAGAGCACAAGGTCACAGGAGAGTTTATGGCGCTTGTAACTGAACAGCATAAAGTCAATCTTAAGTTCAATGAAGGAAATAACACCACTGACAGCATCACTTTCCAACACAAGACAAATAAATTGCTTTTATGATTAGAGACATGTAACAGAAGTGTCCAATCTCCAATTCACTTACAGCTCTCATCTAACTCAAGCCTTCAGGGCCAAGCAGGTTATCATAAGACAGCATAACACCATCACAGGCCTCTCTTCACAACCTCTCCCCTGCACTTATTCCAACACAAATGCGTGTTAACACACAAAACACACAGCATGTATTACTTTGTATCTGCCTGACCCACACTCAGTGGTGTACTTCTAACAACAGAGGGTCTTCCTGCCTTTGAACTCATACTTTTTCCACTCTCTTCTCTCTCTCTGAGCAACACCCTGCAAAACTCAAATATCAAATAAATCCTTTTTAAAGACACCTGGTCCTCTTGTCCCAAATGAGCGACTCCCTTATTCATATCCTTATGTCCCTTTGATCAAAACACATATTACATCACATATATCAAAGCTATTCTAATTAATTTTTACCTGTCCCATCTTTTCACTTGATGATGAACTCCTTAAGGACAGAGAATATGGTTTGCTCTGTTTCATGTTTCAGTGCATAGAAGGATGTCTGGCACATCTAAGATGCTCAATACATGCTGAATGCATCAATCATTAGACTACAGCTCTGGTTCTCCCATTATTCTTTCAAGATTCTATCTTTAAAAAGAGATAAATAATCTTGCTCAGATGTGATTGTAATTCCAGAATTACTCAGAGCTTGGAATAGAAAACATAGCTTCCCTGGTCTGTCCACGAGGTTAGAGCTTTAAGTACCTACCTAGAAAAGCCCTCCTTTTTCAGCCTTTTTCATTACTGCCCTGGGTACAGTAAATGCTGATTCCTACTGTGGTGCCTTGGTTTACACCATCTAGAGGGCTCTTCCTCCTCTTCTCTGTGTATCTAGCACCTACCCATCTTGCAAGGTCCAGTTGAAATCTTACTTCCTCCATAAAGCCTTCCCAACAAGTTGGGTCCTGACCTAGCTCTTTATTCAAAGACTGAGGCCCTGGCTATCCCTAGCACCTGACTTAAAGTTATCCCTCTTTTATGTAAGCAACTTATTGATTTATATCTTCCACAAAACTCATTACTTTCCTATACTGCTTTCAATTATTTTTTCCATCTTATCTCCCAAGCCCCCTGAAAGATATAGGGCATTCGGATGTTTCCTTTTCATAGCATTCAGTTGCTATAGACTCGTGGTCAGCAAACTGCGGCTCACGAGCCACATGCGACTCTTTGGCCCCTTGAGTGTGGCTCTTCCTAAGCCTTAGGAGCACCCTAATTAAGTTAATAACAATGTACCTACCTATATAGTTTAAGTTTAAAAAGTTTGGCTCTCAAAAGAAATTTCAATCGTTGTACTGTTGATATTTGGCTCTGTTGACTGATGAATTTGCCGACCACTGATATAGATCATTTACATTGGAACCATACACTTCGGCAGATGCTGTACTGTCTCATGAAGAAACTGACTAATCCCCTAAATATGGGTACATCTGGGAACCTTGATTACAAAGATGGTACTATAATCATATCAGGTTTCTTATTTAGTGTGGAATAAAAATTTTAAGAATAAAAGAAAATTAGGCCTTTGGATACTTGACAAATTAGGGAAGTAAATTTTCTTTTCTTAGTCCCAAAATAATTTTGATGAGTATAAAATTAATACTATATTTATAGCAGTTTTATGATCAGAATAAAAGAAGTTTATATTCAGAGACACTGAGAAATTAAAAATCTATCTGTAGCAATCTGACAGAAAGGTTTTATAAGCAAATTCTACAACACACGCAAGTAAACAAAAACACCTCTCAGAATTCCTATGACAATTGAGTATGTATTCTCATCTCAGTGTTTAACACATAACTGCATTAGTAAGGCGTGAAAATACATGAGATTATAATACCTAACATTGTATACCCACCATACTAATTTATGCAGAGAAGTAACTTACATACATTACTTTCTCTTTTAAAGGGAAGGTGGAAGGTACAGGAAAAATCAATGTAAGGGTACAGTTGGATCTCTAATTATAATGTTAGTAAAAAAGATTTTGTTAAAAAAAAAGGGACTTAATTTTCCAATTGTTTCTAAATACCTGAATGTTTGCTATTATGTAAATTTGGACAATTTGCTTCATTTTTATTTCTTATTAAGATACATCAAGTCCTTGGAGATGTAACTTGGCATCTCCAGGTAATGGCTTTGTGAAATGTGTTTAGCCTTCAGAAGGAAAAAGGAAAGAAATTGCATTTATGTCACCCACTGTGATACAGGAACTGTGCTTGGTACTTAACACTTATGATCTCTTGTACTTGTTGATAAACCTGTGTACAGGTGGATTCAATCAAACATATTCACTTCAGGCTAACCAAATTATATTTTAAATACATTTTAAGTGGCTTTGTTTAGTAAATAATCAAAGTTTTTTGTAAGTATGGGCAGTAATATGCTGGCAAACTAACTCTGAAGCAAAAGCTCTGTATTTTGGCATTTGCAGTTTCCTGTAGTGTAAATTCTCCCACACTGGGAGAATTTCAAGCTGTTTTAACACTGGCTAACACAATTCTTGGATATTTAGCATTTGGTTTCCATGAGCTGGCATGAGCCAGCCCCACACACTGCTGCTCTGGGGGGTACGGTCGGTCCTTCATTCTGCTTCTAACCAGAATCCCTCCTGTGCAGGGGGCAGAGGTTCCCTTTGTCTTATTCTGCTTTTCCATTTATTACCTGTTTGGGTCCATGTAACAACAGCCTTTTTACTGCCCATGTATTTAGACAATCTCCAGCCATTATTTCACAAAAGGTTTGAAAGTGCTAACTGCCAAGTGAGCCCCAAGCAGCAGGGTGTAACATAAAGGTCACCACCCACAGTCACCAGGCTGGATTCAGCCTTCAGAGTTTTGTTTGACCAGTTGAAAGCTTTCTGAACGCATTGAATGCATTATGGGCACCAAAACACAAATTATCAGTTTGTCTTACAAAGTTTGAAGATCTGAAAACACCAAGACCACATCCCCACATGGCAGTATCTTCCTGGAGCTAAACAGAGGCTGCCCCCTTTACATGGAGAATACCCTGCTCAGTTTGCCAAAGTGTCCTCCACTCCAATACCTGGCACCCCAGCCAAGTTTGCTCATTCCTAGTACCTGCCTGGCCTTGGAAGATTTTGACTTGGGAATTGTAGCATGATGTTTTTATTTTTAAAAGGGGGAAGAAAAGGATCTTTAGAGTCAGACAAATTTGGGAACTAGTCCAGCCTCTGCCACTGACTAATGTGTGAACATAAGCAAATGATGAAACTAGCTCAAATCTGTTTCTTTTTCTGAGAAATGGAAATAGAAATGAAAGGCATCTTATAAGGTTATAACAATGACTAAGCAGCCTACACAAATACCTAGCCGAGCACCCGTCACAGTCGGGGCTCCATACCTGTCCGTCCTTCTCCCATTGCCCGCCCCCCCCCCCCAACACTCATCTCAGCTACGTCCCTTCATATTCTGTTCAAATCACTTTCCCAGAGCTTCGTCTCCCTTATGCTGTGCCCACTGACTTGGGCTCACTCTCACACAAGGCTTATTTTTCTTCACCATTTCCTGTTTTCCAAGTTGTATTTTCTTTGTACAAGTGCTACTTGTCTCAGGAATGTCAATGACCTCACTGGTCTCATTTTTCACTCCGGCCGTACCAATCATCCTAACTGTGCAGTTCACAGGCACATCTACTGGATCTGACCCTTTGTCTTGCGTGTCCATGCACAGTGAGAGAAATAGGCACATGTCCCAGCGGTTTAGGCTGGAAACAACTATTTACTGACAAATTCCACAACCCCCATCCTACTCCAGGGAATAAAAAAAATTACACACTTTCAGTTATGAGACAAATAAGGTCTGAGGAGCAAACCTATAACATGGTGGCCATAGTTGATAACACTATATTATGTAATTGAAATGTGCTGAGAGTAGAACTTTTCCACACAAAAAAAAGGGGGTGGGGGAGGTAAATATGTGAGATTATTGATGTGTTAATTAATTCAAGGACAATCCTTTCACAGTGTATAAGTATATCAGATCATTATGTTGTACACTTTATTTTTTTAAACTTATCTTTATTGTCGAAAGTATTACAGATGTCCCTTTCCCCTTCCCACTAACTCCCTTTTTCCCACCCCTCCCCAGGCCTTCATAACATTATTGTCTGTGTCCATGGGTATGTATATATGCATACAAGTTCTTTGGTTAATGTCTTCCTACCCCCCACCACACCCCATCCCCCGCCTTCCTCAGATTCCATACCTCTATGTCTCTGGATCTATTTTGTTCATCAGTTTATTTTGTTCATTAGATTCCACATATGAGTGAGATCATGTGATACTTGTCTTTCTCTGACTGGCTAACTTTGCTTAGCATAATACTCTTCAGGTGCCTCCATGATGTATCAAAGGGTAAGAGATCTTTTTTTCACAGCTTCATAGTATTCCATTGTGTAAATGTGCCATACCTTCTTTTATTCATTCACCTACTGATGGGCATTTGGGTTGTTTCCAGATCTTCGCTATTGTAAATTGCACTGCTATGAACACAGGGGTGCATATATTCTTACTGATTGGTGTTTCGGGATTCTTAGGATATATTCCTACAAGTGGGATCACTGGGTCAAATGGCAGTTCCATATTTAACTTTTTAGGAAACTCCACTGTGTTTTCCACAGTGGCTGCACCAGTCTGCATTCCCACCAGCATTATACTAAGGTTTCCTTTTCTTCACATCCTCTCCAGCACTTGTCATTTGTTGATCTGTTGATGGTAGCCATTCTGACAGGTTTGAGGTGATGCCTCATTGTTGTTTTAATTTGCATCACTCTGATGATCAGTGCCTTTGAGCATTTTTTTTTTTTTTATGTCTCTTGGCCATCTGTAAATCTGCTTTGGAAAATTATCTATTTAGGTCTTTTGCTCATTTTTATTGAATTGTTTGTCTTCCTTTTGTTAAGTTATATGAGTTCTTTATATATTTTGGAAATTAACCCCTTATCAGATGTATCATTGGCAAATATGTTCTCCCATACACTGGGCTTTCTTGTTATTTTGTTGATAGTTTTATTTGCTGTGCATCAGCTCTTTAGTTTGATGGAATCCCATTTTTTTATTCTCTCCTTAGTTTCTCTTGTCCTAGGAGATGTATTGGCAAGCATTTTGCTACAAGAGATTTTGTTGCCTATAGTTTCTTCTAGCATTTTTGTGGTTTGTTTTGCGACTTACATTTAAGTCTTTAATACATTATGTTGTACACTTTAAATACCTCAGTAAAGCTGGGGAATGGTGAGCAAAGTGATTTTGCCTTTAATGCTCCCCTGTTCTTTTAATTTGAAGCTCTTTCCTACCCACTGATATTAGATGAGGTAAAAAAAAAAAAGGGCCAAAAATCTAACTTACAAACCAGCTGTTTATTATATTTATATTCCTGATGTCTCTACAGAGAAGTGTGTTATCACTTTTACTTGGATAACCTATTCCTCTCCAGCACATATATGCTACCAGAAATCTAAATTTAATTTTAGTTATAATCATAGATTTATCTCTCCTCTTTACCACCATCACCTAATAATTCCCCAACTGTGTTGATTCCAATTCCCTAATATGCCTTGAATCTATGTCTTTGTATTTCTACTTCCATCCACCCAATTCTGAACCACTTCAACTTCCTGCATGAAATCGGTAATAGCTTCATAGCTGCTCTGGGAGCATATGCTCTGACCCATCAGTCTCCATCCAGTAGCTAGACCAGTGGTGGTGAACCTATGACACGTGTGTCAGAGGTGACACACAAACTCATTTTTTTGGTTGATTTTTCTTTATCAAATGGATTTAAATATATAAAATAAATATCAAAAATATAAATCTTTGTTTTACTATGGTTGCAAAAAACAAAAAATTTCTATATGTGACATGGCACTAGAGTTAAGTTAGGGTTTTTCAAAATGCTGACACGCCAAGCTCAAAAGGTTCACCATCAATGAGCTAGACTGATCTCTAAGTTATTAAGTCTGATACTGTCACTCCCCTGTTTGAAATACTTCAAGGGTTTCATTGCCCTTAGAATAAATCTCAAATTCCATGATATGACACTGTAGAGTGAACTAATGAACTAGTAGTACTACCAACAAGGAAGAAGACAAACATAGACCCTATCTTCAAAGAGTTCAAAATCTAGTAGCAGACAGAATAATAGAAGCATGCATAGCTCTCTATATATGATTTTGGTAAGTTCTGTGAAAAAAAATGTTTCTAAATATCTATTGAAATTAACTTATAGCTATAATTTACATTTTGAAGGTTGCTATGATAAGATTCTGGTAAGTAAAGGAAACCAAAGTACAAACCTTTATCAGTTTCTTACAATAATAGACCGGTGTTTTCAGGGTGCTTTATGTGCATAACCTCATTGAATTTTTGTAAAAGTCCTTTATTCTTCTGCAAATACTTATTGACCACTATGTACCAGGCATGATGTGAGGAAATGATTTTACAGAAAAAATTAACACAGAAAAGAGAGAGATTAAAATCATAATAGCATAAGAAAAAGATAAAATTACAATTAAAATAATTATTGTAAAGAATGGTTGAGGTTGGTATGATGAATATAACAGGGGCCAAGATTAGGAATCAGGAACTCTTTAGCCAAAGTCCTAAATGATGAATAGGACTTAAAGAAGAGATAACAGATAAGAGGAAGTGAAGATAGTATAAAACTAAAGTATCTAGAGCAGCGGTTCTCAACCTGTGGGTCGCGACCCCTTTTGGGGTTGAACAACCCTTTCATAAGGGTCGCCTAAGACCATCAGAAAACACTTGTGCACTGCTGGTGGGAATGCAGACTGGTGCAGCCACTATGGAAGACAGTATGGAGTTTCCTCAAAAAACTGAAAATGGAACTCCCATTTGACCCTGTGATCCCTCTTCTAGGAATATATCCCGAGAAACCAGAAACACCAAACAGAAAGGATATATGCACCCCTATGTTCATAGCAGCACAATTCACCATAGCTAAGATCTGGAAACAGCCTAAGTGCCCATCAGTAGATGAATGGATTAGAAAACAGTGGTACATCTACACGATGGAACACTATGCTGCTCTAAAAAGGAAGGAACTCTTACCATTTGCAACGTCATGGATGGAACTGGAGAGCATTATGCTAAGTGAAATAAGCCAGTCAATGAAGGAAAAATACCACATGATCTCACTCATTCATGGATAATAGAGGCCATTATAAACTTTTGAACAATAATAGATACAGAGGCAGAGCTGCCTCAAACAGATTGTCAAACTGCAGCGGGAAGGCCGGGGAGGGTTGGGGGGCAGGAGGGAGGGGGGTAAGAGATCAACCAAAGGACTTGTATGCATGCATATAAGCATAACCAATGGACATAAGACACTGGGGGGTAGGGGAGGCTAGGGGACTGTCTAGGGTGGGGGGATAAAATGGACACATATGTAATACCCTTTGTAATACTTTAAGCAATAAATAAAAAAAAGAAAATTAAAAAAAAGAAAACACATATATAATTACATATTGTTTGTGATTAATCACTATGCTTTAATTATGTTTAATTTGTAACAATGAAAATACATCCTGCATATCAGATATTTACATTACGATTCATAACAGTAGCAAATTACAGTTATGCAGTAGCAACGAAAATAATTTTATGGTTGGGGGTCACCACAACATGAGGAACTGTATTAAAGGGTCGCGGCTTCGCACCTCAGGATTAGACAGAATAGAAGGGCCCTTCCTCCCAACCCAGCAGCGTCCGTTACGCTGTAAAAGGAAGGGGTCGCGGAAGGGACAGCTGAATACTCCTAACAATAAAGACTTTTTAAATAAAAATAGGAAACAACAACAGGGGAGGGAAGTTAGGGGTGACCAGGCCAGCAGGGGATGGCAGTTGTGGGCGACCAGGCCAGCAGGGGAGGGTAGTTAGGGGCGACCAGGTCAGCAGGGGAGGGCAGTTAGGGGAAACAAGGCCAGCAGAGGAGGGCAGTTGGGGGCAACCGAACCAGCAGGGGAGGGCAGTTGGGGGCAATCGGGCTAGCAGGGGAGGGCGGTTGGGGATGATTGGGTCGGCAGAGGAACAGTTAGGTATAGATCGGGCTGGCAGGGGAGTGTTAGGTGGTGATCAGGCTGGCAGAAAGAAGTAGTTAGGGGCAATCAGGCAGGCAGGCAGGCAGGTGAGCGGTTGGGAGCCAGCAGTTCCGGATTGTGAGAGGGATGTCCGACTGCCGGTGGGATCAGGCCTAAACGGGCAGTAGGACATCCCCTGAGGGGTCCCAGATTAGAGAGGGTGCAGGCTGGGCTGAGTGACACACCCCACCAGTGCACGAATTTCATGCAGTGGGCCTCTAGTTTTAATTATAAAATAGTTTCACACATTAAAAGTTACATAGCAATTAAAAAACAATGATCCACATGATAGACTGTGAGACTTTGTTAATTGTTAAATTAATTTTATTGATTTAAAAATCCAAACGACTTAATTACTTGAATCTTATAGTGTAGCTGTCTCTATTGACCAAAATAGTTGGAAGATGGCCAAAATTTCCACTCCTTTTTGAAGTCCAGATAGAAAGTTTTTCAAGGTTTTGTTTTGTTTTGTACTGGTCATTTCAATATAAAAACAGAATTCTATTATGACACTGTGTCTTTGAGGGTCATGTCTCTATATCTTAGCACAGTTCAATAGAGAGAGAGAGGGATGCAAAATGTAGTTACCTGAATGTCTTGTTCCTGGAAGAATAGGGTGTTCAATGATCTGGTAGAATAACTGCCAAATCAAGCTGGACTACTGTTTTCACTGAATCTTCACACCTCAGCATTAGACAGACTAGAAGAGTGAATCACATCCAGCATACTTTTATGTGCTCCAGTCACCTATTAACATTCACACCCGGTGGTTGTCTGGCATATACATGAAAAGCTCTAGTGATCCAATATTCAATGGATCAAAGCTCTAGTGATTCAATATTCAGAAGAGTAATGGACAAAAACTTCCATTACTCTTCCAAAAACTTGGTTAGAAAATTCTTCCTTATCTGGAACTGGTCTCTTTTCTGTGGCTCACAGTCATTGGTCCCAACTGTCCTATTTGAGGCACACAAAGTTTGGTTCCTCTTCAATATAATTACTGGACATTATTATGCATCTGTTAAAATGTCTCTTTATTAACAATAAAAACAGAATAACTGTTATGTTACATTTGAGTTTTGTCGCCTCAGGGTCAATGTAAGGCTGTGAGTAACTGTTAGTATAATGTTCTCTGGCCCTTCCACAGTTGCTTGTTTCAATTGTTATCCTGCCAGTTCTCTCTTCTTCTTTCTTTCTAGGCTGACCATTCAGTTCCTACAGGCAGTCATCATGGGAAATGTAGTTGACCCTTGAATAATGCTGGGGTTAGAGGTACTGACCCCCATGCAGTCCAAAATACATGTATATATTTTGATACCCCCAAAACTTATCTATAATCATCCCTCAATATCTTCAGGGATTGATTTCAGAACCCCCAAGGAGATCAAACCCACAGATGCTCAAGTCCCTTACATAAAATGGTGCAGATCAATACATATAGTTTGCCTTCCACATCTGCGGATACCCAACCATGGATTGAAAATACTGTGTTTCGTACACAGTTGGTTGTATCCATGGATACTAAACTCAGGGATATGGAGGACTGACTGTATATTTAGTAATAAAAATTCACATATAAGTGGACCTGTGCAGTTCAAGGGTCAACCACAGTTATAACTTCTCTGAACATGTTCTCAGTTCATTTGCATTTCTCTAGAGGTAATGGTCCAAAATGAATTCAGCTTTACTATGCATATTTTTCTAAGTTGTTTTGATTATACAATTTACAAAGAAAACTCGCTTACATTAAAAAGAGAATGTATTGGTTCAAATAAGTGAAAAGCTCAAGGGAAACTCCTTCATCCGGCCTGATTGGGTACAAGGCTGCTAGCAATGAAGTTAGGAACCTGTAAGTTCTACTTGACTCTGTGTTGGCCTCTGTCTCTGGCAGCAGCTTCCTCTCATATTCTGCCAGCACAGCAAAACTGGAGAGAGCACTCCACTTCTAGTTCTCCTACCAAAAGTCTGCGATTGACATTGACTTACCCACATATCTACTTTTAACCTAAAAACTGGGTCTTTGGGTTCTTCTATTCCCTTTGGCCAGGACTTAGACATGTGCCCATTTCAGAAGGCAACATCAGTCACACACAAACGGTATGAACTGAAAAAGATATAATAAAGAGTTCTCTTATATCATAAAGAGGAACACTGGGTGGGTGAAAATACTGATATACATTGCACTGTAGGAAGAACTTTAGTGACAGCTTTTGGATGCCCTGTGATCAGACAGGGACAGAAAGTAAATTGTCTTTGGAAGTGCCTACAAGATTGCACATAAGTTACACATGCTGATTGGTGACTTTAAGATAGAAGAACACTAGGGAGAGTTTGTCCAAATTTGGTATCCTTTTAATTCCCCAACATATAAGCTGAACCTAGCACAGTGCTTTGGCCATGGGTGATGCTTAGATACCATTTACAAATTTGTTGTTGAAATTTTAAGCAAACATAATCATATGACACCACAAAATGGAGAATTTGTTTTCAAATATAAACAATACTAGAGGCCTGGTGCACAAAAATTTGTGCACTCGGGGGGTGGGGGTCCTAAGCCCAGCCTGTGCCCGCTCGCATTCTGGGACCCCTCAGGGGATGTCCACCTGCTGGCTTAGGCCCGCTTCCTGGGGGAATGGGCCTAAGCTGGCAGTCAGACATCCCCGGAGTCCTTGGGGGATGTGCACTTAACAGCGGGGAGCAGGCCTAAGCTGCAGTCAGACATCCTTAGTGTTAGGGTTAGGGTTAGGGTCAGGGTCAGGGTCAGGGTTAGGGTTAGGGTTAGGGTTATGGCTTTGTCCAGGATAGTGTTAGGGTTATGGTTATGTTTATGGTTAGGGTTAGGGTTAGGGTTAGGGTTAGGGTTAGGGTTAGGGTTAGGGTTATGGCACTGCCTAGGATAGTGTTAAGGTTAGGGTTAGGGTCATGGCTTTGCCCAGGATAGTGTTAGGATTATGGTTATGGCTAGGGTTAGGGTTAGGGTTATGCCACTGCCTAGGACAGTGTTAGGTTAGTGTTAGGGTTAAGTTTAGGTTTAGGGTTAGGTTTATGGCTCTGCCCAGGATAGAGTTAGGGTTAGGGTTAGGGTTAGGAATAGGGTTAGGGTTAGGGTTATGGCACTGCCTGGGATAATGTTAGTGTTAGGGTTAGGGTTAGGGTTATGGCTCTTCCTAGGATAGTGCTGGGGTTAGGGTTAGGGTTAGGGTTAGGGTTATGGCTCTGCCTGGGATAATGTTAGTGTTAGGGTTAGGGTTAGGTTTATGGCTCTTCCTAGGATAGTGCTGGGGTTAGGATTAGGGTTAGGGTTAGGGTTAGGGTTAGGTTTAGAGTTAGGGTTATGACTCTACCCAAGATAGTGTTAGGGTTAGGGTTAGGGTTAGGTTTAGGATTAGGGTTATGGCACTGCCTAGGACAGTGTTAGGGTTAGGGTTAGGGTTAGGGTTAGGGTTAGGGTTATGGCACTGCCTAGGATAATGTTAGGGTTAGTGTTAGGGTTAGGGTTAGGGGTAATATCTGCCCAAGATAGTGTTAGGGTTAGTGTTAGGGTTTGCAGCTCTAATCCACTGTGTTGGCAGCCATCATCCTGGCTTGTGGCTGAGCATAGCTCCCCCTGTGGGAGCGCACTGACCACTAGCATTTAGCATCTCCCCCCTGATGGTCATTGTGTGTCATAGTGACCAGTCATTCCCAGTGGTTCTGCTGTAAGGTCAATTTGCATATTACCTTTGTATTATATAGGATGGAGGCCTGGTGCCCGGGTGGGGCCTGGCTGGTTTGCCTGAAGGGTGTCCTTGATCATGGTGGGGGTCCCACTTGGGTGCCTGGCCAGCCTGGGTGAGGGGCTGATGGTCATTTGCAGGCTGGCCACAGCCGCAGCCTGGAAGCAGGTATCTGGGATTTATTTATCTTCTATAATTGAAACTTTGTAGCCTTGAGTGGAGCTCAGGGCCGGCTGGGCAGGCAGGAAGTTTGGCTTCCTCCATTGCCCGGGGCAACCCAAGCCTCCTGCTTGCTCCAGCTCTGTGGCTGCTGCCTTCTTAGTTGTATTAATTTGCATATTCCCTCCTGATTGGCTTGTGACTTATGGGTGTAGCAGAGGTATGGTCAATTTGCTTGTTTCTCTTTTATTAGATTAGATAATTAGGACCCAAATATAAATTGTGAATGTGTCCAAATGTACATCAAAAAATATAAGGCTTTGAAGAGGAAAGTGCCACTAAATGTGCAAAGAAATTTATATAGAGTCCTCTAAAGGTGAGGAAAATACAGGAGGTTTAGGGAAAAATAAAAGAACAACTATATGCAGGATCATGGAAAAACAGGGCAGGAAGGTGCATGTCAATAAAATTCCTTAACTGTGAATAATACATTTAATTATTAAAACTGAAAGTAGGGTAAACATTCTGTTTACTTTGATTTAACATTCTTCCCCCTTTATCTCAAACTAGAAGATGAAAAGAGACAGCTTCATTGAAATTTTCTAAGCAGTCAGTTTTGCTTCTTGATCACAGCATAGATTTTTCATGGGTTCACAAAAAGGAAGGGAGTTTGTTGATCCAATGAAAACAATTTCCACAGGTTTTAAAAATTAATGATAGCTATCTCACCAATATTAAGGTTTATGAAATTCATTTGCAAAATGAAACTTGCAGTTATACTTTTCATTATGTCTATAAAAATAGGAAAATACAAAATTATTAAATTTATAAATAAATCATTTTAAAATGTACAATTTGAACCACGCACAGTACATTCTAGTGACAGATACAAAGAACAAGCAATTGAGCAAACCAATAAAGTATTTTAAAAGTATAAGTCTCATGCAAAACACACAAAAAGAAATGACACGGAATGATAGAGGGTGATTAGGGTCAGTCTCTCCCAGAAGGTAACACATTTACTAAGACAAATATTATGAGGGGGAGCCTTCATACAGAGAACGGAAGGACATGTATCCCAGGCAGAGAGAACAGCATGTGCAGAAGCTCCAAGGCCAAATGACATCTGCAAATTTAATGAATTGTAAAAAGTCCTAACATGGCAGGTGATCAAGGGGTTTAATGTGCAAAATAGAAAGTTCAACCCATGCAAGACATTATAGGCTATGATAGAGTTTAATTTTAAGTACAAACAATGAGATGCATCAGAGGATGTAAAGTAGGGAAGTGGTGTGATGCAATTTGCAGATATACTTCCATAAATAAACTGAAATAATCAAATATATATATATATATATATATATATATATATATATATATGAACCCAACTTCCCATAATTAGTGACCCCAGTTCTCTCATACCCTTTGCTCATGATAATAAAATACTTTAGCCCCTGTAAAAACTCTCTAGATTCCACCAAACAGAAAATAAATAAGATCTACTTCTGGAAATGGTAGAGACAATAATCTTAGACTTGTTGAAGAGGTCATAGAGATAGATCTAGTAAGGGGTTTGAAAAGGCCAAATAGATCCTAAGAAAAATAGCATTATATATTCAACACTTGTGGAGCACTTATTATAAGCATGGTAATATTAAAAACACTTATTTCTGTAAACATGTCTAATTCTTGTGATGATTTACTATGGCCATAGGTGCTTTACACCGTTAATACTCATAATAATGAGAGAGTAATCATTATTACCCCTATTTACCAACAAAATAACAGAGGTCTAGAAATAGCACATACAGGTCATAGACATATCAAGGGGTTAGAACTGAGATACAAGAGTCCAGGCAGCCTGGTTGCAGAGCCAACATTCTGAGAAACACTCTGTTGTGCACAGGAAAGGAAGAGCTGGCTCAGGGCACTTGAATGAATCAGTTTTCTGTACTTCTTTCATGGGCCAAGTAAGCTCACATGTCACTGTCCTCTCATAAGCAGGGTCAGTGATCTAGAAATGTACTTACTAGTATGTATACAGGAAATTCAAGCAATCTTAGTTAGAAAACTGATCCCCTTGTACTATGGTGCACCCCTTACTAGGGAGATCTCTGTTCCTGGAGCCATTGTAATAGGTCCCATCCTAATAGATGAATACCAGTCATGGAACCTGATATAGACTCCTTCCTTGGCCAGACTGTAGTCAGGTTCCTCAGAGCCCTCTTCTGGACCTGCCCTCAACCTTCGCCTTCCAGCCCAATTTTAGGAAAGAAGCTTACTAAGTCAGTTTATCAAGCATCCTCCTGCCCTTGATACCTGGTTACTGTGGTCTTCCTTTAGCAAGAATCCTGTTAAACCATTTTAGCAAAAATCCCCCTACCCTTGATCTCTAATCAAGCTCAATGTTGTAATTTTCCACCCACAGACTGCCTTACTCTGCTATAAATCCTCAGCTGTCTCATCTGTATTCTGAGTTGAGCTCAAGTTCTATATTGAAAGATCTTCCTCCTACTGTAGTAGCTTAATAAAATCTATCTTGTTCTTTTAAACAAGTGTCCAGTATGACAATTTTTGTTTACATTCTCCTTTACAGAAAGCTTCTGTTTACAACTATCCATTAAAAAAAAAATTAAGTGATAGTATCTAAAATATTTACTTTGGCAGAATACAATGAAACAATACTAACTGTGGAACTATATAAAATATATCACAAAGCATCCAAAGGGGACCAAGCAGTTTATTATACACTAGTGGCCTGGTGCATGAAATTTGTGCACGGGGGCTGGGGGTGTCCTTCAGCCTGTCCTGCACCCTCTCCAATCTGGAACCCCACAGGGATCGGGCCTAAACTGGCAGTCGGACATCCCTCTTGCAATCTGGGACCGTTGGCTCCTAACTGCTCACCTACCTGCCTGCCTGATTGCCCTGAAGGCCTCCTCACTCCCAACTGCCCTCCCCTGCTGGCTTGATTGCCCCAAACTGCCCTCCCCCACAGGCCTGCTCACCCCCAACTGCCCCTCCCTGCTGACATGCTCACCCATAACTGCCCCACTGCCAGCCTGTTCACTCCCAACTACCCCACCCCTTGCAGGCCTGCTCGCCCCCAACTGCCCCCCTTGCTGGTCTGCTCACCCCCAACTCCCCCCCCTCCCCCACCTGATGGCCTGATTGCCCTAACTGCCTCTGCCTCAGCCCCACCACCATGGCTTTGTCTGGAAGGCCTCCTGGTCAAATTAGCATATTACCCTTTTATTAGTATAGATAAGTTTACATGTTATATATTTAGCTATAACATAAATATATGTTAAATATAACAACTATTTCCCCTGTACATGTGGATAAACTAATGTTGGAGGAGATGAAAATATTCATATTTAAATATGCCCAACTAAACAATCCTAACTAGTTTAAATTGCATAAACATGTGTCCAAAAAATGATTATTTTGTATAATAAATGAATGTAGGAGCCCATAATAGGTAAAAAGTTTAATATCAAAATTTAAATTTTCGGAAGCATTCATAAGGAATGTCAACATGCCCCTTCCTCTCCACAGTGTCACTAGACTGTAAGAAGAGTAAAGCATCCTGTTGGAACAATATATGGTTGTTTAAACCTTCTCCAATTTCTCTGGTTAATTCTTAATGTTTAAAAACTCATTCTCATTTCAGAAAATTATTAAAAGAGTAATTCATTGCAAATATTCAGACTGTTATGAAATATATAAAATAGAAAGGGAATAGTCTCCTTAATTGCATACCATGGAAATAACTACTGTTAACAGTATGTGCATTATTTTCCAGGTCTTTTTCTCTCTTTTCATCTATATTTAATCTATACTTATATGGTGCATATGCATATGTATGTCAAATATGAGCTTTTGCTAGGCATGTTCTAATTTCTTTTTTACTTAACAACATATCAATATGAATGCACATTTTCCCATGGCATATGGATCTGCCACGATCTATTTAAGAACACAAAAATCTGCTTTTAAGCTAGCAGCCATTTAAAAAATTCTATGGCCATGGCATAAACTAGAATTGCTCAAGATTTCACTGAACTTCTACTAATCTTTCTATTAATGAAAATGATACCAAGGACCACAGGAAAAAGTAAGTAGAGGAAGGAAAGGAAAATTCCAGCTGGAGTAACTCGCCACTGCACAGGTCTAAGGGTGAAACAACAGCCTGAATTTAAAGGACTTCCATAAGGAAATACTCCACAACCACGTAGCTGTGGAGCATAAAGTGGTTTTATAGCTAACAAAAATATATTGCTCATTGTGGAGCAGTGTAATGAAAGCTAGTTTTGGGGAAGGCAATTGTTAAAGAAAAAGTCTGTCATCCCAGTCATGTCAGGGTTCTGAGGGTTATGGAAATAGAGTCTATCAGGATTGTAGATCAGGAAATGGTGTGTAACAGGTCAAGTACCATGTCAATTTGGGGCAGGCCACTGGGCAGAAGTGTTCCTGGCATGGGTCAGTGCCATAGCCAAAATGAAAAAGAATATAAATAGATCCAATTAAAAGCAATCCCCTTGTGGAGGTCACCCTGGCCTTAAAATAAGACTGGCAGGCAGATCTGTCTATCTTATGACTAAAGTTTGGTGGGGCAGGGGGAGAAATAAAAACTGCTCTAGCCTTTCATAGCTTTTCAGTAGAATGATTAACTAGTATGGAAGGCATAGAATTAAGTTCCATAATCACAAATAGATTACCTAAGGAGACTCACATCAGCTACTTGGATGTTGCAATTCAATCCCTGTTGCAGATGTGACCTTAAGGAGTTAATTATTATTATAACTAGGGGCCCAGTGCATGAAATTCGTGCACTGGGTGTGGGGTGGGGGGGGGGAGAGTGTCCCTCAGCCCAGCCTGCCCCCTCTCACACACTGGGAGTCCTCAGGCGTTGACCCCCATCACCCTCCGATCGCCTGATCGGCCCCTTTCCCAGGCCTGACGCCTCCGCCAGAGGTGTCAGGCTTGGACAGGGACCCCCATCTCCCCCCGATCACTGGCTCTGGCCCCTGCCCAGGCCTGAGGCCTCAGGCCCAGGAATCATGCCTGGGCAGGGGACCCCCATCTACCTCTGATCGCTTGCTCCACCCCCCGCCCAAGCCTGATGCCTCTGACCCAGGCTTCAGGCCTGGGCAAGGGGTCCATCATATCCCCCCAACCCCCGGCTCCGCCCCCCACCCAGGCCTGATGCCTTGGCCAGAGGAGTTGACCCTCATCACCCTCCGATCACCAATCACTGGATTGGCCCCTTGACCAGGCCTGAGGCCTCCGGCAGAGGTGTCAGGCCTGGGCAGGGGACCCCCAGCTCCCCGCGGTTGCAGGCTCCGCCCCTGCCCAGGCCTAATGCCTCTGGCCTAGGCGTCCGGCCCAGGCAGCGGGGACCCGCAGTGGCAGCGGGGGGCGCCGCGATCGTGGGCTTCGCTTTAGGCCCAGGCAAGGGACCCCTAGCTCCTGGGACTGCCAGCTTCGACCGTGCCCAGCTCCCATCGCTGGCTCCACCCCTACTTCCTGCTATCACTGGCCAGGGTGGCAAAGGCGCCTGATTCTCCGATCATGGCTGGGGGGCAGGGCAAAGGCAGCCCCAGGGCCGCCTTTGCCCTGCCCCCCAGCTCTTAGCTCCCCCCTGGGTTTCCGATCACTGTCAGTGGCAGGGGGCTTCTTCCTGCTTTCCCTTTCGCCTCCCTGCATTGTGCCTACATATGCAAATTAGCCGCCATCTTGTTGGCAGTTAACTGCCAATCTTAGTTGGCAGTTAATTTGCATATAGCCCTGATTAGCCAATGAAAACGGTATCGCCGTACGCCAATTACCATTTTTCTCTTTTATTAGTGTAGATTCATCATGGCGAAGCTTCCATAAGTATTGAGAACCAGAGAGTCCAAAGAATTGTTTAGGTAATTTGAGGCAAACATTTTTGTCTAAATTAAATTAATAGAATTCACTGAATGAATTCACAACATGGGTACAAATTTCACAACTATGTATTCATTGAACACTCTATGTCCAAAACCCTGTGCTAGGTGCATTCACATAACTTTTCTAATCCAATTGAGGCAACAGTTCTGTGAAAGGAGCATGAAGGAGATTGTTGCTCAGAGTAAAGAAGTGACTTACCAGAAATCATTGTTAGCAAACAGAAGAGCCCTTTTTGAACCCAATCCTCCAAACACTACTGCTACCAAATTGCTAAGTGTTCTACTTCTTTGGAGAGAAAAACATTCTGCAGCACACGATGTCTGGTCATACACAGTGACAAATGTCACTTTTCTTACAGCAGGGTCCACAGATAAAAAGCCCACAGGGCTGCTCACAGGAAACTGGGATTTCAGCCCCAAGACTGCCCTTTTCTGTGTAATCTGAAGCAAGTCAATTCTACTGACTTTATTTCCTACAACAACAACAACTACATGAATAACTACATGAATTGATAAAAACTATATGAAGTCTATTCTAACTCCACAATGCAAACTTGAATTGTTATTAGCGTCAATAATGTGAGCTCTGATCCAGATTTAGCAAACGCACTAAATAAATGGTACTGTGCTAATTGTTTTTCAAAAAATTAGATATTTTATCATCCAAACGTTCCTATGGAGTAGATATTATTGTACCCATTTTACATGTTTAGACTAAAACCAGAATCTCAAATAATGTAGAAAATAATCTCTTCCCTGATTATAAATGACATAAGCCATGATTTATATCTAGGTATTCTGACCACTAGTTCAACACCTCTATCACTATCATCCAGCTGTCTCTTGGTCATGCTGGATGAATTTAATTTATATCTGTTCTATTATCCCCAAACTCCATCTCAGGACCATTTTAGGGGTTGGAGTTCTAGGAAAACAATGTGGAAAAACCCAACAACATCTGCTTTGTTTTTGGAAACTTGCAGTAAAACTGAAATATCTGACACTGGCTGTTCATTGCTCACAAGTTTAATCAGCCTGAACCATTTACAGTGAGAAAGTCCATTACCACATTTGTATTCCTAAAACCAAATCCAGAAATACAGTCTGGCTAAGGGAAGGGAAATGTGACGGCAGTGTTTGTAGCCCTAGTATTTGAGAGAGTTTCTAAAAGCAATTTTAATATTTTATTTTTTATTCAGTTTCAAAGGTCTGTTCTTGCACAAGCTGCAGCCTGGGTTGCAAGATTGGAAGAGAACACATATAGAGCATACTTTATTTTTTTTTTATTTTTTTTATTTTTTTAAATATATTTTATTGATTTTTTACAGAGAGGAAGGGAGAGAAATAGGGAGTTAGAAACATCGATGAGAGAGAGACATCGATCAGCTGCCTCCAGCACATCTCCTACTGGGGGTGTGCCCGCAACCCAGGCACATGCCCTTGACTGGAATCGAACCTGGGACCCTTCAGTCCGCAGGCCGACACTCTATCCACTGAGCCAAACCGGTTTTGGCAAGAGCATACTTTATTAATGACTTTTCCTGGATTTCTATATTCTAGAGGTCCTTCTTTTGTTCATGTTCAAAAGACTTAAATTCTGTTTGACATAGAACATCATATTAGTTCAAGATGTACAATGTAATGATTTGATATCCTATATAATTAAAAGGGTAATATGCAAATTGAACAGAAGGGTGGTAAACCTGTTGTTATGATCACCAGGGGGCAGAAGGTCAATGCAGGAGCTGCCCCCTGGTGGTTAGTGTGCTCCCACAGGGGGTGCTCCACTCAGCCAGAAGTCAGGCTGACAGCTGCAAGTGCAGTGGCAGTGGCAGGAGCCTCTCTTGCCTTCTCAGCTGTGCTAAGGATGTCCAAGTGATGGCTGAGGCCCGACCTCAAGTGCACGAATTTCATGCACTGGGCCTCTAGTATGTACATACTGCAAAATGATTATAATAAGTTTCATTAACATCAATCAATTCACATAGTCATAATTTTTTCTTGTGATCAAAGAACTTTTACGATCTCTCTTAACAACTTCCAAATATGCAAGATAGTATTATTAATTAGAGTCATTTTCCCCAGAAGGTATTTATTTTATAACAGAAAGTTTGTATCTTTTGACCATATTCACCTATTTTTCCTCATCTCCCACCTCCATCCTCTGGCAACCGCAAATCTGTTCTTTGTATCTATGAGTTCAGTTTCTTTTTTAGATTTCACAAATAACTGACATTACACAGCCCTTGCCTTTCTCTTTCTGACTTCTTTCACTTAGCATAATGCCCTCAAGGTTCATCCACGTTGTTACAAATGGCAGGCTTTCTTCCTTTACATGGCTGAATAATATTGCATTATGTACATATGATTTCCTTTTACTATTCTTCTACCAATGACAGGTTGTTTCCATGTCTTGGCTATTATATATTATAAACAATTCTGCAGTGAACACAGAGATGCAGATATACTTTGAGATGGCTATTTTGTTTCCTTGGATATATACTGAAAAGTGGGATTCCTGGATCATATGGTACAGTTGACCTTGGAACAACATGAGGGTTAGAGGCACCAACCTCCCATGCAGTTGAAAGTTCACATATGACTGTTGACTTCCCCAAAACTTAAGTTGTCCCTCCATATCTGGTAGGTCAGGTTCTAGCCCTCCCCCATATACCAAAATTTGCAGATGTTCAAATCCCCTATATAAAACAGAGTAGATCAATAGATATAATTGGCTCTTTGCATTTGCACACTCCCACCCATGTATTGAAAACAGTAGAGATATTTATTGAAAAAAAATCCACATATAAGTGGACCAACCTAGTTTAAACCTGTGTTGTTCAAGGGTAAACTGGAGTTTAAATTTAATTTTTGAGAAATCTCCATACTGTTTCTTATAGTGTCTGCACCCATTTACTCTCCCACCAACAGGGCACAAGGGTTCTTTTTTCTCCATATCCATGCCAGCATTTGTTCTCTCTTATCTTTTTTATAATAACCATTCTAGGAGGAGTAAAGTGATATTGTGGTTTTTACAATGACTTAAATTCTTAAAATTACTGAAAAGAATATTTCTTAAGAAATAAGGGAAGCCGAAACCAGTTTGGCTCAGTGGATAGAGCGTTGGCTTGCGGACTGAAAGGTCCCAGGTTCGATTCCGGTCAAGGGCATGTACCTGGGTTGCGGGCACATCCCCAGTAGGAGATGTGCAGGAGGCAGCTGATCGATGTCTCTCTCTCATCGATGTTTCTAACTCTCTATCTCTCTCCCTTCCTCTCTGTAAAAAATCAATAAAATATATTTTAAAAAAAAAGAAATAAGGGAAAATAAGAGTACAATGTCATTTCATTAAAAGGGATGTGCACATTCATAAGAATAAGTCTAACACACCACGCACACACACACAGACTCACACACACACAGAGACACACACACACACTTCCTCCTTGAAAACTACTCCGTAAAACCAATGTTTGGAACCATAGAAATCTTTAAAAATAGCAACAAAAGTGATGAAAAAAATGTGTTTGTGAGAATGCTCACTTTTCTGGGGAACACATTCAAAGAACTGTGACCCTCATTGTTATCTAGATGTAGTACTAAAAGTTAAAGCCTACCAAGACTAATTGGACCATAATCTAGAAAACATAATCTAGAAAATGCATTTATTTCTATTTTCCTTGGGCTCAATACTAATGGGAATTTTTAAATTACCAACATGGCAACTGATACTCAATGCTGTTGGGTTACTAATATCAGATAACTTGTACCATTTATTATTCACATTAAACAACATCTGGAATATGTAAAAATAAGAAAATACTATTGTCAAATCAAAGTATTCTATTTTTATTACCTTAATTTGTGATATATAGATGGAAAGTTTGTTAATTACATAAGGTACTATGTAATTTATTTTACTTGTATAAAAAAGCAATTTTCTAGGGAAAATAATGAACTTTTGTCTTTCTCCTGAGACTGTGACATATTGGTGGCACTTTAAATAATTTTTTGTTCCTAAAGACTTAATGTGCATTTTGTGGTTACCTTTCTTTTCTATTGGTTTATTCAAAATATCTTTCTTGTAGCAGTTATTTGTATTTACATGTTCTCAAATAGATGAAATTCTCTTAAATGGAGACTTTAAAAGATTAAAAGTCTAGCTACAGAATGGAAAATGAATTAGGAGATGAGACTTGGAGGGAGATATTAGAAAATTCAGGGCTTTGACTTTAAATTTATTTGAATTTAACAGATATGAAACTATGAATAAACTGCAAGCGTGTGATAATACTTGTCAAGAATGACTCTGCTATTCTTGACTACAGAAATTGTGTCAATGATGGTGGTGGAACTTTCTTGTGTGGGAAGATAAGAAGAAAAATTTGAGAGACGGGGGCATATCGAGAGTTTATTTTTGTACATTAATTTTGAGAAAGTGCTAGTGAAAATGGCAAATATTCGGCTATTAACAGTAAAAAATATAGAACTCAGAACAGATGTCCTCACTGGAGCAATCTGGGAGTTAGCACTACTTAGATTGCATTGTAAGCCATGTCTAAAACAACCTAGAAAAAGGGTACAGAAAGGGAATTTAAGAGGATCTGAGGACAATTACTTGGGAACTGTACTATTGAGAAATTGGAAGAAGAGTCAAAGTCACTTAAGGAGATGGAGAAAAAGAGCCAAAGGAGAAGAAAGAACATTACAAGTCAAAAGAGAAGACAGCTTCAAAGAGGAGTGATCAACAACATTATACTCTGCTAAGTCTAATAAGATAAATACAAAAAATATCCATCCTCTATTATGGGAGCCATTAATAATCTGAGGAAGAGAATAGTCAATTGGGAGCACCATGCATGTGAAGAAAATGAAAGTGTTTGCAAAAAATTTTATGGGTATGCTAAGTGAAGTAAGTCAGTCAGAGAAAGATAAATATCACATAACCTCACTCATTTGTGGATTATAACAAACAACATAAACTGATGAACAAAACAGATGCAGAGACAGAAGCATTGATCAGATGCTCAAACCTCAGAGGGAAGGTAGGGGAGGGTGGGGGTAAGGGGGAGAGATCAACCAAAGGACTCATATGCATGCATATAAGCCTAACCAATGGACACAGACACCAGGGGGTAAGGGCATGAGCGGGGGTGAGGGGGTGGGAGGAGCAATGGGGGAATAAGGACACATAGGTAATACCTTAATTAATAAAGAAAGGAAAAAATGATTTGTGGAAAGGAGTGGAGAAATAGAGTGATAGCTCTTCTAATCAAGGTAATTTATGTAGCTGCCTCTAATAGACAATGGTGATGGATAATTATTTATGTCACAGTGTTCACTGATGACCGCCCTACTCTCCATTTCGTAGTTATGCCATCTGGATCATGTGGCCTCTAAGTCCACATGGAGAAGGTACACCGACTCTCAGTGTTACACATTACTTTTACCCACAATCCATGGATGAGAACTAATCTGGCAGTAGCCGGTTTGGCTCAGTGGATAGAGCGTTGGCCTGCGGACTGAAAGGTCCCGGGTTCGATTCCGGTCAAGGGCATGTACCTTGGTTGTGGGCACATCTCCAGTGGGGAATGTGCAGGAGGCAGCTGATCGATGTTTCTCATCGATGTTTCTAACTCTCTATCTCTCTCCCTTCCTCTCTGTAAAAAATCAATAAAATATTTTTTTAAAAAAAGAACTAATCTGGCCCAGAAAAGTTAAGAATTTTAAGAGGGCATTTGAAATAATTGGTGCGCACATACTACTTTACCACAAAAATTGGAGTAGCATGTGGGGTCAAGGTCTATATTTTTGTGGATCATAGTTTTTTATTTGTTTTTAAGATGGGAGATATTAGGACACATTTCTTCTGATGAGAATAGTCTGGGAAGGTGAAAGAGAAAGAAAGAAGCAGCAGAGAAGGAAAATCTCAGAAGACAACATTCCATGAGAAGGAAAAAGGGGATGGAATCCAAAACACATGGGAAAGAACTGACCTCTGACATTTTATCTGCTGAGTCAGTGTCATAAAAGGAGATGGTGGTGATTGGTGGAGCTGTATTTATTGATTTATGATGGAAAGATGATGTGCCATTTTCTCATTGTAATGTGGAGCAAGGTTATGAGCTGAAACTCAAGAGGGCAGTGCCTGGTGCGGGGAAGCTCAGGAGAGAAGCCTGGTGAAGACATTCAGTAGTTTCTTTCACTTGACCTCCTATTTTATTTATTTTTTGTCATTTTCCTCCAAATATTCAGTTCTCCAACCATTCTAAAATATTTAATAGAATCTAAATATGCCATGTCCTTGTTCAGATTTCATGATTTTATTGTTGCTTTTTCTCTGCCTACACTATTCTCTCCAACCCCATCTTGACTGCCTTGCAAATCTTCAGTCATCCTTTATCTCTTCACTCAAGAAGAGGCTCTTTTATGAAGACTTTTCTGTTCCTCCAGAAAGTTCCTCTCTTCCCCTTCCTCTTCTAGCAATTCATGTCTTCCCCATGAGACTCTAAGTTTCCTGAGGTGATGAAACCTTTGTTCTCAGAATCTAGCACAGACCATTACACAACATGCAAAGATACTCAAATTGCTTGTGGACCAGCTACAAGCATTTAGTAAAGTATAAAGTATATTAAAGATTGTAAATAAATGTTGTCACTCTATAAATCTGACAGAAATCTAAATTTTAATTAAATATTTAAAATAGCATTCAAAATTGGAAAACATGATAGAAATCAGCCCATATTTACTAAGAGATGTTGAGTGTTTTCTGCCACATAAGCAGCCAGTTCCAAGTCAGAAACACTGTAAATAACTAATTAAAACATCTTTCTGTTGCAATAAAAATAAAATGCCTTCAGCAGTCTAATCTGCTTTCTCCAACTCATTTAGCAACTTCCTTACTGTGTAAATGCCCTTTACAAAATAGACACCAGCTTTACAAAAGTTATTTTTGAATAATTGAAATATGAAAGCAAAATTTTAAGGCATGCCATCTGTTTTATTTTTCTTGGAGCTCAATGATTTTATCTTTCCTGAGATTCAAACCACCTCACCCTTTATAGCAATTCATTAAAACTTCACTGCAGGGGAAGGTGAACGGGAGAATCACAGCCACAGGATGTGAAAAAATAGCTGTTTCTGCTCTGATTTCTGGATTCAAACCTCCCAATTAATCCAGAGTGCTTCTACCACTTTGCATGATTCCTTATAACTCTACAGGCTCTACAGGTAGGAAAATTTGAAACCACTTTTCAGTTTGGCAACTCAATTTTTAACCAATGTACATGGACATTGTTATGTCTTCCATACACCGTTATACAAATCCAATTAAAATCACTACTATTGGGTAATAAAGTATTGCCATTTTTCTCAAAATCAAATTGAAATCTAGGCTTGCAAGGCTGCCATCACCACACACACTATTGGGAAACAGTGTATAATTAGTGGAGGCAGAGTTTATGTGGAGCTCTCAAATATATTTGGCTAAAGGCAAACTTACAGCATAGTCCTTTAACCTTAATTGAATTATGTAATTAAATACTACCTCAAAAGTAGATAAAGTCCCCCTTCCATGGGAAACCTTGGAAGAAACTGTGGCACAATAGAAAGAGCACTTGTCACAAATGTGAGACCTCTCAGGCTTCAGCAGCTCTAACGCTCCGGACTATGCAGCATAGAGTACCTCTGAGTCTCACTGTCCTCACTGTGAATGGAGGGCATTGGATCTCTTGAATTCCAACATCAATTGCTGCCCCATAATTTGAAGAAAAGCAAAGCCTCACTAGATATGTCTCATTGTGAAACCTGTCTGTGTACCTTTCATATTACCCCATGCTGTGAAACTCGATAGCTGTTCAATAAATGGTATGTAAATATATGAATGCCTATATGTAAGCAGGAATATGAAGAGACTTGTAAGAGCAAGTGGAATGCAAGGAAATCAAAGAGAGAAGCAGGGATAATGGGTGGCTAAAAGGAAGGGATAAGACAGGACAAATGAAGTATTTCCCTTTTTGTAACACTAGAGGCCCGGTGCACGAAATTAGTGCACAGGTATGGTCCCTAGGCCTGGCCTACAATCAGGGCCATCTTCCCCAGCTGCCCACAGCTGGCCCCACCCCCAGCCACCACCCATCGCTGGTTCCCCATTCGCCATCAGGTGATTGGTGCCTGATGGCCAGGGGAAGGGACCAATAGGTCGGCTGTTCCTGCCAGTTCGCCAGCTCCACCCCTGCCATGGGTGGCTATTAGGTGATCGGAGCCTGCCAATAAGGGAAAGGGATCATGAGGTGGTCAGTGCACCTCATAGTAACTGGCCCAGTGGTCGTTCTGATGGTTCTGCCATTAGGGTTAATTTGCATTTTATTATATAGGATAGAGGCCTGGTGCACAGGTGGGGACCAGCTGGTCTGCTCTGAAGGGGGCCCCAGATTTGAGTTGGGGGTCCCCACTGGGGGGCGGGGCTGGCTGGGGCAAGGGGCTGTGGACGGTGTGCAGGCCGGCCATGTCCCTGATCAGGGGGGGCGTTGGGGGCAGGGCCAGCCTGGGTGAGTGGACACAGGAAGTTTTCAGGCTGGCCATGCCCCTGGCTTTGTCAGGAAGGACACCTGGAATGATGTCCGGAAGATGTCCAGTCTAATTAGCATATTACCCTTTTATTAGTATAGATGTTCGCCCACTGCTTCTGACTCACCTGATAACTTTTTTCTTAAGGTAGTGTTTGCTCTGAAACCAGTAGTAAAAGTTATTATTAGGTACTAAAGTATCTGTTTAGTTAGTATTTAGCTCAGCTCCCAGTGTCAGGAAATCCAAAATAATAGTGGCTTAATTGAGAAAAAAAACATTAGCTCTCACTGATGTGATTCAGGCAGTTCAGAGCTGGCGGTAGGGCAGGTTCCCTCTGTTCTTTGCACTCTGACCTGGAGGAACCTAGACAAATATACAGGGGTGGGGAAAGTAGGTTAAATTACCAGCTGTCATTACCTAAAAGATAAGTCATAAGTAAGGATACAAAATAATAACAATAATAATAAAAAGAAAGGAATAAATAATACAATGATTAAGAAATAATAATATAAGAATAAACTCTGTTTCATGACTGTAAATGTCCTTTTGTCCACCCCTGTATTTCTCCATTTTAATCTAGTAGATGTTCAGTATAGTATCTCTCCAAGGAATGTTTACATTTTCAAAGAAAATCTCAAGAGATCAAAACTTAAGTTTAGAAATGAAATAAATGCCTCACTAAGTAAAGTCTCATTGAATAAATGCCTCCGTGAAGGAAAGGAGAGTTTTAGGAGGCTGTCGTGGGGAGCTCCAGTGATACTGCTCAGCAGCACCTATATCTAGGAACAGAACCAATCTTCTTCCAGCACTTTTATTCTCATTTTTTTCTCCAATCGTCCTTTGCTGCATTTGTCTACAGAATCATGGTTTTCTCTTTGTGTTCTTTCTTTTTTTAAAAAAAAAAAATATATTTTATTGATTTTTTACAGAGAGAAAGGGAGAGGGATAGAGAGTTAGAAACATCGATGAGAGAGAAACATCGATCAGCTGCCTCCTGCACATCTCTCACTGGAGATGGGCCTGCAACCCAGGTACATGCCCTTGACCGGAATCGAACCTGGGACCTTTCAGTCCGCAGGCCGACGCTCTATCCACTGAGCCAAACCGGTTTCAGCTGTGTTCTTTCTAAATGTTACAGAACTACATGGTATGTAGCTGAGTTTTAGTTTTATTTTAATATTATAATTAAAGGCGATCTTCTGAATCTAAATAAAGATCATGGTTTGTCTTCAGTGAAAAGGTCAGATTACAGGTTCTCCAAACATATAACTATCAAAATCTTAGTACGTACTAATTTATGGACATGAATGTTCTCACATGTTAAGATAAAATTTTAAATGAATATTAACTGTACTAACTAAAGCTACAATAATGAAAAAAAGACATTTATTACTATAAGATATTCCCACTTATAGAACAAATTTATCTCTTAATATGCCCCACTGTGTCCAGCTATTAGAGCACAGGGATTATTTTTGATTCCATATGGTGAGTCACTTTCCATCCACCCAGTTCACTTCATAGCCAGCATGGTCCACTGGGTGACTTCCAGACTCTAACTAGCTAGGGAGCCTGACATCTCTCCATACCTACAGAGTTGTACATGTTTAAAGCAATGTAGACTGTCTACTTGTGCTAAAGCATCTACATGTTATTTCCCTTAAACATGGTACACTTTCATCGTAAAGTAAAACTTTAGGATTCTTTTATAGATATCACAGTTATGCTCAGGAGTGGGAGTAACTGGGACAGGACTCCATGACCACTTAATCCACCAATATGCAAATTCCTCAGAGAGCATTTATTCAGGGTTCCCAAGGCAACTCAATTCCGACTTAGTCAAGTACATAGAAATGAGGAAAAGATGTGCATAAAACTATCTGGGAAGCCCTAGCTGGTTTGGCTCAGTGGAGAGGGCAACGGCCTGCAGACTGAAGGGTCCCATGTTCAATTCCAGTCGAGGGCACATGCCTGAGTTGTGGGCTCGATCCCCAGTAGGGGGAGTGCAAGAGGCAGCCAGTCAATGATTCTCTCTCATCACTGATGTTTCTATATCTCTCTCCCTTTCCTTTCCTCTCTGAATTCAATAAAAATATTTTTTAAAAGTATCTGTGAAACTCTTAAAAGTGAAAATTCATGCAAATTCCCAGGGTTTAATCATGTAAAGGCGTAGAGTACAGATAGAATACATGACTGTCCTTTTTTTAATTACATGAAAATCAAGTGATTGTAAAGGTTATAGTAGGCAGAATTCCGCTCCCTCCCACCCTGTCTTAATCCCTGGAACCTGTGAATCTTTACACAGAAAAAGAAACTTTGCAGATGTGATTATGGCCAAGGCCCTGGAGATAGGGAAGAGCAGCTGAATTATCCAGGTAGACCCGATATAACTACAGCAATTCTTAAAGGCAGGGAATCTGGCTGAGTGGAGCTGTGACTACTGAAGGGTCAAGGGACTTCCAGTTTCTGGGTTTCAAGATGGAGAAAGGGGGCCTGTAAACCAAGGAATGTGGCTGCTTCCAGAAGCTATAAAAGGTGAGCAAACAGATTTCCCCCACCACACCCCCTGCTGGAGCCTGGGCAAAGGTATGCAGCCCTGCTGACACCTTGACTTTCACCCAATGAGACCCATGATGGACTCCTAACCTACACAGCTATAAGGTAATCAACTTGTGTTGTTTTAAGCCATTAAATTTGTGATCATTTTCTATTGTTGTTGTAATAAATTAACACATGAGTGCACTGAGCCCACACTTTGAATTTCTATTAAGCATTCAAAATAGTAAATCACATATAATAAAGCACTAATATGCAAATGGTCATCATGCCCTTGTGCCCTTGCACCCTCAAGCCCTCGCTGGGGCAGGGGACCTGAGGCCATGCCTCCCCCCTCACCCCCCCATCTGGCAGGGCTTGATGAGGGACCTGAGGCTGTGCCTCCCACCTGGCGGGGCTTGATGAGAGACCTGAAGCTGCACCCCCTCTGCCCCGTGGGGCTTGATGGGGGACCTGAGGCTGCACCCCCCACCTGGTGCCAGGCCAGGGGACCTGAGGCTGTGCCCCCACCCTGTGGGGCTTAATGGGGGTGGGGCCGGCCGGGTCTAGGTCTCGCGTGATTTCGACGTGTGCATGGGTGGGCGGGGACTTGACTCCATGGCATGTCCCAGATCCTGACAGGAGGGAGATTTTCATATACATTTCACTAATGTTCTTACATCTCTGACACTTCTATTATAGAGAGAGGGCAAATAGCAATATTAAAATATTTCCTCTAATTAATTCTCTTTTAATGTGCATGAATTTTGTACACTGGGCCACTAGTAAGTAAGTAAGTAAGTAAGTAAATAAATAAATAAATAATACTGAAACAAAATCAAATGGTGTTTCAGTAAAGATGGCCTAGTCTGCAAAAGAAAAATTGTTTTCTGCAGCGTCTGACAATTGTTGAAATTCATGTGTGGGGTATTGATTGTTTCTTGTCATGATATGGTTTTAAAGCATATATAAAATTATGTTTTCAATTTAATCAAAAACTAAAAAATGAGAGTAAGGAGATATGAGGATGGGGAATAAAAGAAAAACAGGAGGTTGGACAGGAATAAGAAGGAAACAAATAATGAGGGGAAAAACAGGAGATTTTGGTATACTTTTATTGGGGTAAGTAGCCTGATGAAAAATGTTAATGCTTTCACATTATAAAGAAATTCAAAGAGGCCTGGAAAGCTAAGAAGCAATTTTCACAAAGTGTCCTAATAAACAGCCACAGCTGTCCACCATGCAGTGGCATTTTCTCCTGGCTGTGCCGATGCTATTATGTCTTGTGAAGCATATGTGCTCCAGTCATTTTTCTCCTGTTCTAAATTTGGCTCACACTCACTATTCCATTTTCAATCAAAAACATTTTCCTCTATCATCTCCCAACATTTTTTTAAATTTCTATAATAAAATCTCTGAGTCTGATAAATATTGTATATTTCCCAAATCCTGGATTCCAAATCAATATATTCTTCTAGAGGCCCAATGCACAAAATTTGTGCACTGGAGGAGGGTGTCCCTCAGCCCAGCCTGCACCCTCTCCAATCTGGGACCCCTCGGGGGATGCCCGACTGCCGGTTTGGGCCTGATCCCAGCTTGCACCCTCTCACAATCCAGGACTGCTGGCTCCTAACCACTTGCCTGCCTTCCTGCCTGATTGCCCCTAACCGCTTCTGACTGCCAGTCTGATCACCACCTAACCGCTCCCCTGCCAGCCTGATTAACACCTAACTGCTCCCCTGACAGCCTGACCTTACCCCCAACTGCTCCCCTGCAGGGCTGATCTTGCCCCCAACTGCCCTCCTCTGCTGGCCAATTTGGTTCTGATTGGTCCGTTTCTATGCCAGTCAGTGTCAAAAGCTCTGCCTCCTAGACAGCCATTGGCTCCTCACAGTTGACCCATCTTTGGTTCTGATTGGTCAGTTTCTATGCCAGTCAGAGTCTCTGGACCTATCAACAGGGCCTGATCAGAAAGGCAGGGCTGATCAGCAGCCCAGGTGGAGGCCTGGAGAGAAATGGAGGAAAGGCTGCTGACCAGGCCCAGAGCTAAAGAGAGAGGCAAGTGCTGATCAACAGCTGCCTTCAGAGGCTACAGATCAGACCCTGCTTCTTTCTTCAGGCCTCTCTCTGGGCCTGATTTGCAGCCACCTCAGCAGGCAGTGCTGGGTCACCCTGCCTGTAGCCATAGCAGTGAGCGCTGGGTCCCCAGGCAACCCAGCGCTGACTGCAGGACTGACTTCTGGTTGGTCAAGCCTCCCAGTGGTTGTGGATGTGAGGGACCCAGGGTTTTTATATATTAGGATAACCCAACCAAATTTCCATACCTCTTCTCTGGGGCCAACCATTAACAAAATTATGAGTAACGTGAAGCATGTCTTGTCTTGCAAGAGGGGCTATAGTCAATCTCATAGGTTGGAAACCCCAAGGCTATTCAGAAAATCCTAAATCTTTTGTAAACCCAGGCTGGAATAATTGGGGGTGGGGCATGTGGGAAATTTGCATTTCTATATTTTAAAGCCAAAGATTAGATTCAGAGCAGCCTTTGAACATGTGCTAGTTAATATGTAGATGACATAACTCTCATCTTGGTAAGAGCAAGGAATCTTGGTAATTGATGTAGTTGGGCCTGAGCCCTGATCTAGCTAATATGCCACCAACCCCATGTGCACTGTCTTTGGAAAGCCTTCCTACTTCCCCTGAATGTTTTCCAGTTGAATCCTCTCATTTACCGGAAATATGTCAGCGCTCACTGCTATGATTATAAAAGTACTTTATTTCTGCTGACACACTACCCCACAGGGATCTTGTTCTCCCATAAATCTCCCTTCTCTATTACTACCGCCATCTTCCTTTCATTGTCTCTCCTCCATACCACTCACCCAACGCCCTGGCTATTGCAGTGATTGTTCTGTCAGAGCATCGCGGATAAGTCACAGAGCTTCCCTATCACCCCCAGTTTCCCTCCTGTGCTCTGAATTCCCAGTGAGCTCTAATTAAGGAAATAATGAGCAATCCAGGATGCAAGGAAGCCTCATGCCCAATTGCCTTTAAAATATATCCCAAGAATTCAGTTACAAAACACAGATTTGGATTTTTTTGAGGCCATCAATGCAGGTCCAGGGAAGAGAATTAGAAACGTTCACCTCTTTTGAACTGAACTAAGCATGAACAGAAGGAGGGATTTCTTCAGAGGCTGGGCGATGCTTTTCTGCTTTAAGTGACACTCAAACTCAAGTGCAAGAAAATGAAGGAGCAGCCAGAGCAGCGTGGCAGCCTATCCCTCACAGGAACTGGTGATGCTGACACTGTGGTAGTACGCATCACCCCTCTCTATGTGGCCCATGCAAGAGGGAGAGGAATGAACAACAAATGGATCAAACACTTGCATATAAAACACCTGTAAAAGTTCCGACATAACAGCATAGAATGTTATCACTGTGTGGGTGGTTATTTTGTAGTGAAGAAGCCGTTCTATGTTTTTATCATTTTCATTGTAAACATTTTCAAGTATGTCGTGTAGTAGGCACAGTGATCCCCCAAGGATGTCTACACCCTAATTCCTGGATCCTGTGATTATAGTACTTTACAGGCAAAAGGGACTTGGCAGATATAATTGAGGTAATGACTTTGAAAATAAGGAGCGTGCCCTGGATTATCCAGGGAAATGGGTCTATTCACAGGAACCCTTAAAAGCAGAGAACTCTCTCTGGCTGGAGTTAGTGAAGTGGCACAAGTTGGAGAGATAAAAAATGAGAGGGATTTGGTTCACCTGTGCTAAAGGGAGGCCACCTGGGAAGCATGAGAAGGAACATGGCAGCAGGAGAGACTGGGCCCAGCTGACAGCCAGCAAGGAAACCAGGAGCTCAATCCTGTGATAGTAAGGAATGAATTTGGCCCAAAACCTGAGTGCCCATGGAAGTAAATTTAACCCCCAAACCTTAAGACAAGAACTCAGCCCTGCTAACTAGTTGATTTCATGATCCTGTAAGGAGAGGCCCCAGTTGAACTACTCTGCACCTGGTCTTCTTACCCACATACAGTGGGGCCTTGACTTACAAGTGTCTCAACTAACGAGTTTTTTGAGATACCAGCTGTCTCTCAGCAGATTTTTTGCATTGAGTTGATAGAGTAATTTGAGTTAATGAGCTCCTTAACGAGCTCCTTAACGAGCTTGGTTTCGGAACGAATTAAACTCGTAAGTCAAGGTCCCACTGTACTGTGAAATCATAAATTACAGAAGTAGTGGGAAACTAATTCATATTAAACAAAAGTTTAAAGTGCCATAAACATCAATATGCCCACTGCTTAAATGCAATAATTCTCAGCGTTTCTTTCATATTCTTTATTTGTGTTGTGTTCTGCTCAAGCATCTCAAAGTGTTATAGAAGATCTGACTTCAGCACTATTTGATCATGCCTCTCCAAAAATAAGTACACTCGCTCCATAACCACAATATCATCCACAATTAACAAAACTGAAAGTGAAGTCAATTCTGTTAAAAAGCTTATTCTGAAAACATGAATTTGCTTTGATACAATTTATATATGGAGCTTAACAAAATTTTAAATTTGTATATGCTTTCTGTCAGCAAGCTATAAATACAGCTTTTCTCTAGTTTGGAATAGGATCAAATCAAATATGACAAATTGCATTTGGTTGTTATGTCTTAAATCTTTTATCTGGAAGAGCACATATTATTTTAATGACACTGATAATTTTTTAAAAAAAATTCGGTCAAGTTTCTGAATGTCTTACATTTTTTTCTGGGCTCATCTTATTATTTCCTCATGATCTAATTTAACTTGTATCTCCCTTATGTTTTCTGTAAAATGTTAAATCTAAAGTCTTAGAGCAGTGGTTCTCAACCTTGGCTGCACATTAGAATCACCTGGGAATTTTTTTAAAATCCTGATTTCTGGGCCTCATCCTCCGGAAATTCTGTTTCTTTGTACTAATGTTGTGGCCCCACCCCATAACAAAGAAACAAAATTTCCAGAGGATGAAGCCCAGAAATTAGGATTTTAAAAAGATTCTCAGGTGATTCTAATGTGCAGCCAAGGTTGAGAACCACTGTCTCAGAGTCAGGTTAACTATTTTGGAAAGAACAGTTCATAGGTGCCACCTGTAAGACAACCTTCCTCCCTCCCTCCTTTCCTTTCTTTTATCAGCTGGGTCTATTTCTTACTCTGTCTAGATTTCTGACAAGCCAAGAAAAATGTTTAATTTTTTTCCCTTTAATAACCAATTTGCAGACTCAGGAGTAGGTGAAATAGGAATGACATTTTAAGAATGATTTAAATTCAGAAATTATAAAAGAGATGATCAATATAAATGAGCTACAATTTTAAATGCTTGCATCATGAACCTATGATAAAGTCAAAAGAAAATGCTGGAAAAAATATTTGTTATGCATATAATAGATAATAGCTAGTTCCCCTAAAGGAAAAATATTCTATACATCAGTAAGAAAGATATAAAATTTCAATAGAAAAATGAGAAAAATAAACAGCTCTCTCTACAGAGAAATGCAAATGACTCATAGACATAATATGCTGCATAACATTCATCTCAACTGTCCAATTGCCAAAGATCAAAAATGTGTCAATGTATTAATTATATCAATGTATAATAATACATATGTACAATAATTATGAAAGTACATTGAAATTGAAATGATGTGATGAAACAGGTGTTCTCAGCTATTGCTATTAGAAGTCCAAATTGGTACAACCTTCAATAAATTAAGGCCATTTGGTAATGATTATCAAAATTAATCCAAATTATTGGCTCAATATTCTTTGAGCCAATAATTCTCCTTTTTTAAGAATTTAGCCTATGTACATAGGTTCAAAACTAACTTAATTAAATGATATTTCAATTTTGTTTTAATAAATTTGAAAAATGGAAATGATCTAAATGTACATTAGTTGGAATTGTTGCAATAAATGTGAATTTGGGCAGGTTTATAAAATGGAATACTGTGCAATAGGGAAAGTAATGAGGCATAATACTGTGAAATAATTTTATAGATATTTTAAGGGGAAAAGCAGCATGCAGAACAGTGCATGTAGACCAGAACTGATATTTATTAAAAATAATGGGGGTGTTTATACAAATGTTCACACACATGTCACCCATATACAGGCATGTATTTGCTTGTATATGCACAGGCTACCTGCCAAATATCAGTCACCTCCTGGGGTGAGAACTGTATGGCTGGAGAGAACCTTTTACTGTATATTCTTCTGTATTTTGTGAATGTTATGCTTTATGAAAAGAAAAATAATGCACAAGTACCTGGAATAGATCACCTGATACGTGCATCTAGGAGAGAGGAAGAACTCGGGAGCTTTATTCTCTCACAAGTCTGGGGGCTAGAACTCAGCAATCCAGTTCTCAGCAGGGCCATGCTTTCACTGAAGGTTTGGGGGAAGAATCCTTCCTTACTTCGTCTATCTTGTGGTGGCTCTAGGCGTTCCTTGGTTTGTGAGGATAATGCCCGTCTCTGCCTTTGTCTTTACCCTGCCCTCTTTTCTGTTGCATGTCGGGGTTTTTTTTTTTTTTCCCAAAGTCTCTCCTCTTCTTATAAGGATGGCAATCATTGGACGTAGGCCACACCCACAGACACCCAAACCTTTATCTCCAGATGCTTAATTACCAAATAAGGTCACATTCTGAGGTTTCAGATAGGCATGAATTTTGGAGGGGATACTATTCAAACCACAAAACACTCCTACGAGGGGAGCTGAGAAGTACAGTATTGTTTTTTTCTGGGCAACCATGGCTCTGGTGAAAACTGTGAGGTTTTCTTGCTGTGAGGAAGACGGCTACACTGACTTGGAGGAAACAAGCCGTCTCTGCCTCTCTAGACTAGCTTGGTTTCATTTACGCCTCATGGCTGTTCCTTTTCCATCTTCTCTATCTTTTCTTTCTTTTTATTTTCAAACTCTACATACTGGAGAGCCCCAGATCTCAGTTCTTGAATTTCCCCTCTCTAACTCTGATTTCCCTGTGTAATGAGATTTATATTCAGAATCCCTAGGACACCAGCCTTGCATCATGCCCCCCTCATTGTGCCCAAGCCAGGGCCATGGAGTGTCCCCCAAGGTTGTCTGGGAAATGGTGCCTCCTGAAGCCATGCGGCTCAGTGTGTGCAGCAAACATGGCAGCCCTAGGACTGGCCACTACATAGTCTTTCCATTTCCAACATTTTCACTCTCTTGCCTTTCTCTGGCACTTTTCCCTCTCTCTGGGCTTCTGCCGTCTGCCCTGTGCCAGCTCATCCTTCAACTGTCAGCTAACCATATCTTAGCTTTCTGTGAGAAGCCTCCCCTATTCTATATCCTCATTGCTCTCTACACTTTTCCATCATAGAACTTATTTATTTCCATTAAATTGCAGTCATCATTTATGCAACTGTATGTAATGAAAGGCAGCGTGGCAGAGTGATTGAGAGCACAGGCTCTGGAACCAGACAACCAGGTTTAAATCCTGACTTACAACTTGCTCGCTCTGTGACCTTGGACAGATTGCTTGACTAGCCTGTTTCTTGATCTGTTAAATGGAATAATTGTAGTACATATCTGATGCGGTTGTTGTGGGCTTATGAATTAAGGATATGAACGTGTCTATGTAGAGGCATGTAAATGAGTATACCTGATACATGTTATGCATATGGTTCAGAAATTTGTGGGCAGCATGAAATTTGTCCATACTATAAGTGGCAACTAAAATTTCAGGTATTATAAAAGCTCGGGCTTATTTCATTTTCAATTGCAAATGATTTAGAGTCCTTTTGCATTTTTGGCTAAATTATGTTTCTTTAAAAAAGGTTTTATATATGTGTGTAGAAGAAACCAAAGGTTGGCTCAAATATCCAGTTATTGCGTTTCCCCTTGTCCTGCCCCAAATACAGGCTTGAGTGTTGCATACTGGGATTCCAAGCTTCTTAGCAGCCAGGAATCACCAGGAGACAAGTTCTGGCCAATGACAAGGATGCAGAAATCCCTGGGAGGCTTCCCTCTCCAAATCAAAAGACAAACCCTTACAAGAAGGAAGGCTGGAGAGGTGTGTAATTTAACCCTTTGCTGAATTTCTGTGCCCAGAATTCAGCATGGGTACCCCCTGAGATCCAAAACCACATGCTTAAGAATGGCAGAGCAAGAGAATGGAAAGAGCCAGGCTCCTGATGACTTTCCTTGCATTGCTCTAGCAGCCGTGGATGCCCACTCTGGACTTCTTATGTGAGAAACATTAATCCTAGGAGGCTGGGTATACAGACAAGGCCAGACCATATGTGACAATAGAACTCTGATCCACATCCTAAACCCAGGAAGCCAAACCACAATCTACAGCATTGGACCAGAGTGGTTAGGATTCTGTCATGGGTGACTGACAACTGTTTTTGCATCCTCTTCTCTTTCTACCTCAAGACCAACCAGAGAAAGCCTTTATTTCTCTCCAAACCAAGCACATAAGATGTCCAACTTCTAGTTGGCTGCTTGCTCCAGCTTCCCCACACCAACAGCCTCCAATAAGAGCTCACATAGAACCTTGTCATTTTTCTACTATATGGCTTTCCCACTTCTCTAATTGCCTTTGAGTCTTTGCCAAATGCAAATGATGGGTGTCTGACTCCCTTGCTGTAAAAAGTTCGGAATTCATAGCCTCTGCTTGTTCTCATTTGCATGGTTTTCATTTGTTTCCACAAACTCATATTTGTTTAAACATCTGTTTGCCAGCTTTTCTATTGCTCAAAGCTAAGTGAAATCTTGATGCAACATGGGTGTTGTTGTTGTTTTAATATGTTTTTATTGATTTCAGAGAGGAAGGGAGAGGGGGAGATAGAAACATCAATGATGGGAGAGAATCATTGATCAGCTGCCTCCTGTACACCCCACCCTAGGGACAGAGCCTGCAACTCAGGCATGTGCCCTGACTGGGAATCGAACCATGACCTCCTGATTCATAGGTCAACACTCAACCACTGACCCATGCTGCCCAGCAGCATGGGAGTTGTTTTGTTGCTATTTTTAATCATCTATTTATTGTATTTTACTAATAAGGCAAAGAAGTCTATTCCATAGTGCAGTGCTTCTCAAACTGCAATGAGCATAAAAAGGTCTTGGCTTTCTGATTTACTAGGCCTGGGGTGAGGCTCTCATGTGATGTCTGAGGCCCACATTGAGTAGCAAAGCTGTAGTGGCTATTTCCCGGCAAGCATTTACATTTCCACCGTCAGCAACAACTACGTTATAACTAACCGCCAACTTTCCCCTTTTTACAAGGGAGAAGGATGGCAGAAAGGCATAGAGTCCAGTCAACAAGTGAACGTAGTTTTTCATGTTCTCCTTGCTCCCAACCTCTCTTTGGTGTCTGGTGTTTCTCTGGGTTTCCCTTTAGACCCTTTGGGTAGATGAAGTCAGAGTTTATCAAATGGGCTAGAGGACCAAAGATTCCATCTGAATCCCTTATTCACTCTTTCTTGTGAAATGAGGTGAGAAACCGTGCTTCACAGCCTTGGTGCCACAGTTCTTGACCACCCATCGGTCATACAATCTGGCCCTCCAACATCAAAGTGATGAGGCAGCAGCCCTTTGGTAATGAGATGAAAATGTTTTTAGAATGAGTCTGTAAAGTGCTGAGTCTCCAGCAAATAAGTATGAGAAGGAGAGAGAAGGGAATTCAACAAATATTCTTTTACTATGTCACATTTTTTACATTCAAAACAAATATACAGCATTTCCCAAACCACTGTTTTTTTTACAAACACCATAACAGAAAATGGAGAGGCACACGACCATAATAAATAACAAGTCTATGTATTAACATCATAGGAAGGTGTGCTCTGAATTTTGAGATTTCACTTTTTGCAGATTTAGTAAGACTGAGCCTGAAATCTTGTTTAAACAAAATTTTCACCAAAGGCCTTGTCAAACAATAGAATCTCTGAATCCAGTGGTAATTGTTTTTTCTGGACACCTTTAAATGCATAAAATTTAAATCAAGTTTGCTGTCAAAGAGGCTGTCTTTAGTATCAGTTTTGTGACATTTTGGTTTTAGAAACATCACGAACAAATCTCCCAAGTCTGAGTTTTGAGAGCCGTAAATCAGACTGCCTGCTCAGTTCACAGACAATAAAGCCATCATCATATTTCTCCATGCAGCACCCAGAAATCTGTAACACCCACTGGAAGAGTAAATGGCTATTATATCTCCGGATATCTGATACATGAACACAGGGCATGTGTAGTAGCAATTACATCTTGACAAAGAAGTAATCTGACAGTCTTTGTGCTCTGATAGCATAACAGTAAATATAATCTTAAAAATGGCGTATGATTAAGACAGCCTAAAGTTTCTCCAGACTAAAGTTGCTTGACTAAAAGCTAAAAAAAAAAAAAAAAAAAAGATGTCTTGATACTAGGCCCTGACATCTCTTTTCTTACAGAATTCACTTTAGAAAACTTTCACTGTGAATTCTCTCATGCCTTGGAGATGTAAAGCTTCTTAGAGCTTCCCAGTGGTGCAAACTAGAGATGTTTTTCTGAAGGATCTAGGAACAGTCCCTTTGAAATGAAATCGTTAAGGAAGATAGAGTTCCTGCCTCCCTGTCTCTGTAGGAGGGTAGGGGCCTAACTTCTGTGGATGTCTTTTTCCAAGTTGTAATCACCTCCTTCATGAAGATGGGAGAAAGTTTACTTTTCTTGTGGGTAAGGCCAATTAGCAAACACCACAGGCCTGAGATTCCACCAACCTCAGCTTGTAAAAAACCCGTCAGCCCTCTTTTTCAATGGAGTGGCATTCAGGCTGTGATCTGGCTTCTTTCCTGAAATAACCTTGAATAAAGTCTTCCTTGCCTGTTTAACTTTATCCAGTGCAATTTTTGCTTTGACATAGACAAATAATCCAATTACGTAATTTATTACTAAACAAATATACCCATGTTCTCTAGCATGTTCACAATTAAAGGAAAGGAATAAGAGGGGGGCAATCTTTCAAGTAGTTCTAACAGCCACCACCACCACCAAAACGAAATTATGAGCCTTTTGGATTAGAAGACGGTACCAATGAATTAATTTGTTGATTAAATCTCACAACAAATATATCGTTTTTATCACATTAGAGGTAAAATGTAAGCAAATAGAGGTTCAGAGAGGAAAGGCACACTCCTTGTTCCCTAGCACACACTACCACACCGGGCTGTTTAGGGAGGTCTGGAATGTAAATCAACAATTGTAATTCAGTATGGTAATTGCTTTCAGAGGAGTACATGCAGGGAGTCTTTAGAAGGTCAAAGAGGAGTATCTAATTTAGATTGGGGAGGTTTTTAAAGAGCAAGTGACATTTTAATTACAACTTGAAGGATCAGTAGGTATTAACCAGGCAGAAAGTTGGAGAGTTGATCTTGGTAGCAGGAATAAATAACACGCACAAGCATGGAAACAGGAGAAGGTGTAGCATAACCTGAGATGATGCTTACTTTAGTGGGTGGCTGGTTCCTAGGGTGTGTGTGGAGCCCTTAACTCTTTTGCTCTTGCCTCACCACACATGCATTTTAAAATTTTAATGATTAGAAAGTGCTTTCAATTTAGCTTCCAAAACAAAACCTGTCCACTTCCCTCCATCTCTAACCTACTTAACTTTGAAAAATAGAATACATGTTAAAGTTTCCATTTGGGGGGTTTAGATTTGAGACTGAGGGCTTGAGCAAGGTGATAGCACTAGTAAAATGGCTAGCATAGAATTCAGCCACCTCTCACCACCTCCATCATTACCACCCTGGCCGGGCCCCCATACCTTTCACGTGGCTCATTGCAGTAGTATTCTAACCAGTCTCCCAGTCACCACTCTTTGCCCTCTTCCAATCAAATCTTCATACTACAGCCAGAATGGCCCTTTAAAAATGCAAATCATATGTTACTCTCTTGAATCACTTTTTGCACTCCATTGCTCCTCTTTGCCCTTAGAATAAAATTCACACTATTTGTTGTTGTCTTTAAGAGGAAGAAGCATATGTCTATTCTAAGTTTCTGGTTTCATGAAGAGTTTTACCAAAAATCTTTTAGGGTTTTCTTCCATTTTAAAATCCTTCCCACAGAGGTATCTTTAGTTACTTGATTGGTAAATTGGGAGAGGAACTGGGCACAGATGGCTCAGCCTCTCCCTTCTCTTTGGGACCTATGGACTGGTAGAGAACTTGCCCACAAGCCTGCTCTCCACCTAACAGAGAAAAGGCCCTAGTCTAAATGGACATTTTTGCATAATTGGCTCCTTTTTAGTTAGGGACACATTACAAATGTAACCTGACCATCTGTCTAAAAGTAAGCCTTCCCCCTTCATCACTTAGAGGAACCACTGTTGTTTTCTTTATAACATCCATCAGTGTCGGACTTTTTCTTCGTCATTTACTTATGTTTTTCTATCTGTTCACATTCAAATGTAAATTCATAAGATCAGGAATCTTTTCCTTCTTATGCATTCCTATATCTCCAAAGCTTAGAACCACACCTAGCAAAGGCAGACAGATGGTTGTTACATAGCTTGGATCTACAGATATAAAGAAAGGCTAGGTAATGGAGTCAGATGTCTAGCTAAGTGCCCCTGTTTTCATATCATGAAAATTTAAAGCTTGAAAACATTATTCAACAATTCCAAAACTGAATGAAATATAAAAGGAATTTAAATAAACTGCCAAATAATAATTGTTATAAAACAGATTAAGGAGTAATTAAAATAACTATAGCTATGTAGGATATACAGTGTTTTCTATTGGCTAGTTGAAAGAAAATATCAATAAAGTCAAGACTTGTTTACATCAAACATGGTCACATTTTGATTAATTGCCAAATACTTTAATAATGTAAATGTGCAACTTACCTCTACTTAAAAGCCTGAAACATGTAATTGAGTTTCCTACCCTATGTGGGTAATCTCTAATTTTCATATTCTGTTAATCACTTATACCCTCACATGCAAAAATATGCTGCTGCCCTCAGTTGCCTAAGTAGAAACATTCATTTTGTAAATGAAGGCAGCTGTAACATGACTCATTAATCGCTATAACATCACAGGTGATTTAAAGGACGTGATTTTCAAACAATTGTCTTCCTTGTACTATAAAAAGACAGTTTTTAATTTGCTGTCAATATCTCCTGGTCACTTGCTGGTGGTTTTGTAATGAATCTCAGCTAATGTGTCTGGCTTGATTTAGAAACATCTGAGGCATCATATATCTGAGGCAGAGGTGGTGATCTTGAGTAACTGTTTAAAGTCCCATAGTTCATATTCTCCAAAAGAAATGTATTAATAGAAGTGAAGACGTTCAAGAATTACAGACAAGGGATCATTTCTCCTTTAAGCACTTTATTCCCTTATCTTCTCTGACTCTTCCTCTCACAGGTGAAGCTGGGGAAGGCATCTGGGCCACAAGATGATCATAGTTGCTGTTGTAGATGTGACATGTGATTAAGTCAAACTTCTAGGGCTTATATTTAAAAGTGCTGGATTCTTATGCTAAGAAGTTAATCCTTGTGTTTCCAATGCAGTTATTTCTGCAGATTCAACCGGGGGTTTTAAGTCTGTCTCTTCTTTGATGGCTGATTACTCTAAAGGAGTTCTGATAGCCTAAGTGGTGTTCCCATTTCTTCTGGAGATCTTTACCTAAAGTAATTAAGGTATCCTTAAATCATTTTCTTTGCTGAAAACATCTTCCTTTTCCTATTTTATAAAGTAAGGTTATCGCATTCTTTTAACTATTGATTAATATTGATTTTGCCAGTGTTTCTGAAAGTTAAAGTAATGCACAAACCACTTTCAAAAAAGCAAACTGTCTTAAAGGCTATTGGTATTAAAATTTAATTTTTGGTAAAGTGACTTAAAATTTATACACACATAAAACCAGACATATATTCATCCTATTTCCAGATCTCAACTACCATAAAACTGAAATAAATTGAAATATTAAACACTAAAAAACTTACAAAACCAATAAAGTTATAATTTTATTTCCTGTGATGGATGATGTTGTGTCACTGGAATTAAATTACCAAAGTTGAGGTTTAATAGTTAAAAGATGGAGCCTCTGGTCTAGTTCTACATGTAATACATTTATCGGTCTTAACTTGATAATATTCAGAAAATGGATGTTTGCAAAAATAATTTGGTAACAATACATTAATAATTCCCATTTTTGTTTGCTATTTCATAAAACTCTGACAATCACCCCTTAACAAATCATGGCCATCAAGTATATTTTCAATGGTAATATGCAGTCAGTCGATAATCCTAAAAACTTTCTCATTTAAATTACCATTAAGCTAAATTCTAATTCAATAGTTTATGGAATTGAGAAAATAAGCATTATTCATTTAATATTTACTACCATAGTTACTGCTAATGAAATATACATTGGTCTATTCACATTAGATTTATAATAATACATCTAATCACAACATTTATGTATAGTACAATTTCAGCACAGGTTCTCTGCACTTGATGGACCTATACTTTATCATAACCAGTTTCCCACTGGTGGTCTCTGAGCTGCATAAATACTTTCTTTCAGATAGTACATACACATTATAACTATATGACAGTCCTCAAAGTCAATTTTGAACGTCCGGGAACTTTCCCCCAAATCCATGGAATTTTTTACTTTAAGTGATTATTCATTTAACCACAAAAATGTAGGTAAAATTACAGTGTATGTTTCAAAGGAAAGCCCATAATTTTTCCTTCCTTTCCTTATATTTCTTAACCCTCTTCTCCCCATGCCCCACCTCCAACCTCAACCCAAAGAGGGTAGATGAGGAGGGCTCAGCAAGGCCAAAATTGTTAGCCATCTTCTGTGTGTCTGGTGATTTACATAATCTTATTTAATTCTCACACCGTCCTTGAAAATTGGTCAGTCAGGATGCAGGGGTTCAGAAAGATTATATAATTTGCTCAAACACACTAGTAATTGTTACAACTGGTTTCCAAAACTAGGTTTTTCTCTCTCCAAAGCCAGGGCTCTTTTGCTTAGAGGCTTAGTCCAAACAATGCATACCATCAAATTTCTGTGATTATTACCCATTTATGAGTGTTTTTCTCAAGAGACAGTAAATTCCTTAAGAAGATGGATATTATCATGTACACTGTGGTGATCCTGTCACCACAGGACTAGCCTACGGCGTGACACTTAATTGCCCATTGCTACTTTTGAGTGAATGAGCAAATTTATCCCTGGACATAAAATGTACATCTTTAAATCAATCCAAGTTTAGATCATTCTCTCTCCACAACTTGAATGAGAGAATATTACTACACTGACTAACTTCTCTAAGCATTCATTGGAAAACCCAGAGAGTAAGGAACAAAGACCTAGCCAATTTGCTTCATGGAGTTAATCCTAGAAAATTATACCTGGATACAGATGTTATTTTGTTAGGTACTAAAAAATCTTAAGCATCATGAGTTATAATACAAGGTCAGGACCTGAACAACACTCTCTGCTAAAAAAAAAAAAAAAAAAAAAAAAAAAAAAAAAAAAAAATCTGGCAGAAATCATCTGTTAGTAAATTTACTCTATTTGCCGGGGATGGAGGGAAGCATTGGGGAAGAAATAAAGGAAAAAAAAATGTCTATATCTTTCTCTTATGGGCTACTAAAAATGACATCTTCTCTTAGTCTTCCCACTCATTTATTCATTCATTTATTCATCATCATCATTATTTTTATTACTACTACTTCTACTATTACCTATTTCCAACACTGTGCTGGATTCTAAAGAACATAACAAAAACAATTTTATAAAAATGTTTGTTGTCCTGAGGAGAAAACATTATCAGACGAGAGGTAAGAAGATGATAAATCATATGCTAAAAGGGCAAGGTAATAGAAAGACAAACGCTAAATTAATAGGCCCTTACATTATATATAATAAGGAATAGTGGCTGTCACAATCATTATAATATACAGTGCAGTGAGAAACTACAAAAATTCTATTTTCTCAAATTTTTCTTCATTTATTTCTTTGACAAAAGGAACAATTCTTGTCAAAAAGTGTTGCTAAAAGGAAGTATGAGAGCTTTAAGCAAGTGTTCGCAGGTTAGAACTGAAAATATCAGCAACCTAAAGCTTCAAGAAATAGTAACCATGAAGAGTTTCATAAAGATGAGCCCCAGATGAGTTTTTATTTATTCTTAATTAAGACTATTAGAATAAAGTAGTTCTCCCCAAAAGCTCCTAGTTTTAGGAAAAGGAAGGCTAAAGCTCAAATTAATCACCTCACTATCATTTATCATTCCCACCAGAAAAAGCACTACACATTTTAAAGATGGCTACTAAATGTTTTCCAAAGTAGTTTAAAATTTGTTTGCTAAGATGTTCTGAAAAAAAATGCACAAAAATAGGCAGCAAAGTAAATGAGATTTTTTAAATGTTGAGCCTCTTTACCTTATTTCTGACAGAAGCACCATAAAAGAGATAAATTTATTTCTCTATGAAAAAGTTTCCACTAGTTGTTATATTTTCATTAAATATTAGCTGAATATTATAATTCACACTTCAGTTCTCTCAAGTAATAATATGTATTTATGAACATAGAGTTAAATTTAGATATCTTGCAAGTGTATTTTAAGCAATTAAAAAGGTTTATTTGAAATTACTTTAAATTATTTGAATAATTTAAAGTTATTAACTATTTAAAAATTTTTAAATATTGAAAAATGATTTTCACAGGTACCTAAATTTTTATCCTATTTATTTTATGCTATTGAGAAATATATCAATAAATGAATAAAAGTTGTGTCCATTGATATGAAGAAAAGTCTTCTTCCCTTTTTTAATAGTTTCAATTTATCTGAAATTGTCTATTAGCATTAATACATACAAGATTTCAAGTCAGTTATAACTAATCTAATTCATGATTATTAGAATAGTGTAGGGACTTACTACTGCATTAGTTTTCCAGATCATTTTCTTAGCCAAGGGAAATATGGACCATATTCTTATGCAGTTTCTTTCAGCTTGTTCCTTGTAGCTTCCGAAAGAATTATACCTTAAACATTTGCTATAGAAAATACACAAAGAGAAATACATTAGTAAATGCCATTATGCAAAATCCTTCAGTGAGTATTTCTCTGTGCCAGGGACTGAAGTAGTCACAGGGAATACAATAGTCAGCAAGACGGATCTTGTATAGCCCATTATAGAACTCAGAAGGGTTGGAAATTGAGAAGAGAACATTCCAATATCCAAGACAGGACACAATCAAAAGCTTTAAAATGAGCAAGCCCTCAGAGACAAATGACAAGAAAATGGGCTTGACATAAAGGAATCTATAATTAGAAGACAGTGAAATAATATGTTTGAGAGGTGATGAGGAAGGAAACAGGGATGGCTAGAATATTAGGTCTGACTCAAATGAAAAATTGAATTTTAGTTATTGTGATCTGAGTGAAACTGAAAACAGATGAAGCTGTCCAATGAGTTTGCTCAAACCATGGGTACACGTAGTAGCATTAATCTAGTCAGGTTGTGTTCCACTGTGTAATTGTTTGTTTTGACTTTTGGACATTTAGAATGCAGTAGTTCAAAAACAAATGTCATGCTTTTTGTATAAATTTGTTTTTTGGGAGAAAAATTTGGAAGATATAACTTATCAGCTGATCATGAAAAATAAATTCATAAAACACAAAAGTATTATAGAAAAGTAACATTTATTAAGTAGTTCAATACTGTTTCTTTGACTATTTACTATGTACCAGACACTGCTTTTGGTATCTTGGGCATAAGATAGGAAACCAAAACACAAATTTCTCTACTTTCATGGACTTTGCATTAAAGTGAAAGAGACAGAGCCCTAACCGGTTTGGCTCAGTGGATAGAGCGTTGGCCGGCGGACTCAAAGGTCCCAGGTTCGATTCCGGTCAAGGGCATGTACCTTGGTTGGGTGCACATCCCCAGTAGGAGATGTGCAGGTGGCAGCTGATCTATGTTTCTCTCTCATCGATGTTTCTAACTCTCTATCCCTCTCCCTTCCTCTTTGTAAAAAAATCAACAAAATATATTTTAAAAAATAAAGTAAAAGAGACAGATAATAATGGACAAATAATTATATAATGTAATGACAGATATGTGCCAGGAGGAAAATAGAACAGATCTAAAGAGGTATGGAGACGGTGGTAGGCCAGCATAGATATTTTAGGTATGATTAGCATATAGGAATGTCAGAGGAGGCAACATATGACCAAGGCCTGAAGGAAATGAGGAATGAGCCATGTGGTCCTTTGGGTGTGGGGAGAGGGGGCAAAGGAGGGCCTGCAGGAAGAAGCAACAGTCAGTGCAAATGCTCTGAGGCAGGAACTTGACATGTCTGAGGAACAGCAAGAACAATGGGGCTCCGAGTGGAGACAGAAGTGGGAGAGGAGAAGGTCAATGGAGAAGTTATCATCGGGCTTTGTAGGCCACAGGAAAACCTTTGAATTTTATCCGAAATATCATAAGCAACTGGTTTTGAGTACAAGAACAGCATGATCTGATTTGTGTTTTAAAAGGATCTCATTCCTGCTTTGAGAAGAAACTGTATTAAATGACAGAAAAAAGGACAGTAGTTAAAAGGCAATTAGCAATAATCTAAGTAAGAAATTTGGTGACTTGGATATATGGAAACAGGTAAAGTGGTCAAAGTGGCTGGATTCAAAATATAGTTTGCAAAAGGACTGACAGAACTGGCTAATGGATACGATTCACAAAGTGAGAAAATAAGCAGAGTTCACAATGACACCACAGTTGGGGTCTAAACAGCTGGTTAAGAAATCCCCATACGCTGCTGGTGGGAATGCAGACTGGTGCAGCCACTGTGGAGAACAGTATGGAGTTTTCTCAAAAAACTAAAAATGGGACTCCTATTTGACCCAGTGATCCCACTTCTAGGAATATATCCCAAGAAACTAGAAACACCAATCAGAAAGGATATATGCACCCCTATGTTCATAGCAGCACAATTCACCACAGCTAAGATTTGGAAACAGCCTAAGTGCCCATCAGCAGATGAGTGGATTGAAAAACTGTGGTACATCTGCACAATGGAATACTACACTGCAGTAAAAAAGAAGGAATTCTTACCATTTGCAACAGCATGGAGGGAACTGGAGAGCATTATGCAAGCAAAATAAGCCAGTCAGAGAAAGATAAATATCACATCATCTCACTCATTTATGGAATATAATGAACAACATAAACTAATGAACAAAAACAGATCCAGAGACAGAGAAGCATCAATCAGACCATCAAACCTCAGAGGGAAGGTAGGGAAGGGTGGGGGTAAGGGGGAGAGATCAACCAAAGGACTTGTATGCATGCATATAAGCATAACCAATGGACACAGACACCAGGGGGTGAGGGCATGAGTGGGGTGCGGGGAGGACAATGGGGAGTTAAAGACACGTATCTAATACCTTAATCAATAAAGAAAAAAAAAGAGGTCCTGTAATTTATCAAACTGAGCTATCTTAAGAGAGGGATAGACTTGGTGGGAAATGAAGAATATGAGATAGATAATTAAAGAAAATGTAGGAGAGATGTTCTTATTTAGTGCAGAAATAGAAAGGAAAAGCAAGAAAGCAAGAGAACAAATAAAAGGTGGACGCAGGAGTCTCAAAGGCGCCTTTAAATGAACAATCATGCTTGATAGAAATAAAAACTTTTTTACCATTGTTTATAGATTTATGCCCCATTTTTAAAAGTTTAGATCATATGTCTTTTTTTTTTAATATATTTTATTGATTTTTTACAGAGAGGAAGGAAGAGGGATAGAGAGTCAGAAACATCGATGAGAGAGAAACATCGATCAGCCGCCTCCTGCACATCCCCCACTGGGGATGTGCCCGCAACCAAGGCACATGCCCTTGACCGGAATCGAACCCGGGACCCCTCAGTCCGCAGGCTAACGCTCTATCCACTGAGCCAAACCGGTTACGGCAATAATATGTCTTCTTGAAAACATTTTTCCCTCACCATTAAAAACTTCAAAACTATGATTTTCATAATCAGAAAATAAGGATCTACAATGATGTATTTAACCAAACCTTTGTTTTCAAAAATTTAAATACTCTAAATTTGTTTGGCCATTTCAATAACAATGTGAGAATATTTCTTGGATTTTAATTACTTGTCTCTCTAATTGAGTAGTTCTGTTGCCACCAACCAGGAAATCTTCTCACATTATTGTCAGACTTTATGCTGAATAGTCGTTGTGTCATCATTATATTGCACTCTCCTGCAGAATCACTTGAATAGGATATTACTATATCAGTTGCCTGGAGCCCTCAGCCAAGTAAAACACAGTAGGTCTGTGAATTCATGTCTTGTCGAAACTGAAAGAGAAAATGCATCCGTCTGTCATGCTTACATGGAAGGTAATGGAAGCCCGGGGAAATAATGACCTTCCACGGGGTGGACAATCAGTGTGTTCTTCTACGCCACTGATGTGTCTTCCAATTTATTACTCAGAGGTGTTGCATTTCCCCAAGGAAGAAAACATCCTTTCATGGGCCCAGGTTCTTTAGTAAATGCTTATGACAGAGCATTTCCTCTTCATTCTGTGTCACAAAGCTGCCTATCTATCAGGAATGGGAAAAGTCAGGTTTGATAAATTGGAAGCCTATTTAAAATTCTCCAGCTCTGAGCTATTATCTCTCAATGCCATTTCGTATTTCTTGTTCCCTATTTTCAAGCTAAAAGGAAAATGTGGAGAAAGGGTAACCTTTCTAATATAATACATGGCTTTGATTGCTGGAATTTGGCTGCAAAACAAGTTGTAAGTCACAGATATTAATTATGTTAACTTCCAATTGCAGTTTTTATAGCTATAAAATAAATAGTACCAGAGTTGGTCTTACAAGGAAACACAGAAAGAACACATTTGCACTTCAGCCCCTGACCCTTACCTACCTTCTTGAGGAGGAGAAGGGTGGAGATAAAAATAGGTGCAGAAAACAATGGCAAAAACAGATTCTCAGATGTTTGCTCTCCAGTAAGGCCACCCTGAATTTGAATAGAAATAACTTAATTAGGTGGGGGATTGGATCTCTTATCAACACCCTATTGAGGTTAATGGCAACTATCCAGTAAAAAGGAAAATAAAAGTGTAGAGTCCTGGGGAATAGTAGGACTAATACCAAACCTACTTGCTTTCCAACATTTTCTAGGTTGGCTCAGAATATCCTAAGAAGCATGGCAGCACAATTGGGCAATTTCCACAGAACTAGCCTGCGAATCATTATTCTACTGAAGAACACAAAACCAAATTTCAAAGAATTGCAAATGTAGGCAACTCCTATGCTTTGTGGCGTACACCCATTCCACAAAGCCCTTGCTAAGCCCTTTCTAATTAGTATTGAACTGAAATCATCCCCCACACATTAGCATGCTGAATCTGAGTATATTTTAACTTGCTGGCCTTATTGAGATATTTTACATTCCTCCCAAATAAAATATTTTGAAATGCAGGTTATCTCAGAGACAACTCAGTAACTTCACTCTGCAGAGCAGACAATTCCTCAAATCATTCTTCCTCTTCTTACAAATGAATCTCTGGACCATCCTGGCTGGGCTCCTCCCATGAGGTTGGGGGTTTATGCTTCTGTTAGTACCAATCATATTTCACTGTCTTAATCATCTTCATATTGAATGATAATGTTAATAGTTGATACCCAACACTACCTAGAACAAAGTGGGAGTTGAATAAGTGTTGGCAAGATTAGCAAGTTAATCTAATTATGTCACATCACACCACCCCCTGCCACCACCCCCCCTCCCACCCCGCCCCGGCTTCTAGATATCCTTACACTTAAAAAAAACCCGAAAACATTGATCTGATTCTACATGTAATCTAATATTTGGGAAGACCTCTGTTAGCTCCAAAATTATTTTTTAAGATAGAGAACTCACTTTTTCCTTAAAGTACAATGCTATTATTATTATTAGTTATTTTGTTAATCCTCACTAGAGAATATTTTTTCCATTGATTTTCAGAGAGTGGAAGGGGGTGGGGTGAAGATGGGTAAAGAGAGAAAGAGAAACATTGATGTGAGACACATTGATTCGTTGTCTCCTGCACTGGCCCTGACCAGGGCCAGGGATCAAACCTGCAGCATGGGTCCATGTCTTTGACTGAGAATTGAACCCGGGGCCCTTCAGTCCACAGGCTGAAGTTCTATCCACTGAACAAAACCAGCTAGGGCAGGGCACTTAATTTCTTTAATGAGTGTCTAGTATAGTCAAGCAATTGGCATGATCAGACTTTGAGAGGAAATAGAATGAAACTGATTTCATTCTAATATGAAGGAAATCACCAATATGGTTTTTCGTCCTATCCTAAAAAGGCCATTGAGGCAAAGAACATTAAAGGGCCAGGCTACATTCTTGAAGAGGAGAAAGGTGGAGATAAAAATAGGTGCAGAAAACAATGGCAAAAACTGAGATCTCAACAAGTGTCCTACGGAAATAGCATGACCAAATCATGCTCCCAAAGGAGAAATAGGACTTTGTCCTCCATCATCTTTCTTTGAACAATTCAGTTGTAACTCTCCTTGACATGAAGCAAAGTGGTAGGCAACCTGCAGACTAGCTTTCAGGGACACAGTCTCAGATCTTGCCTAGACTTACTAGATCTGACCTGCAGTGTCAAAAGGATTTCAGATGAATCCAATGCACATTAAAGTTTGACAAGCCCTAGCATGGAGAACAAGAATAATAATGATAATGGCAACTCAGCACATATACCCAGTAAAGGCAAACAATTTATATTACCACCAATACAATTTTTCAAATATGAGGAATCAAAGGAATGAGAACTAAATAACTTGTCCCAAGTCACAAAGGCAATAAATTGAATCAGGAAGTCAAATAAAGCTCAGGTTGAAGCTCTAATTCTGCTGCTTACCGGCTTGTTGATCTTGAACAAGCTATCTAAACTTTCTGAGGTTGTTTTCTTATTGGAAAAAAATGAGAGGTTGTATACCTATCTCACAGATGTTATGTAAGTTAAATGAGATTATTTGTGTAAAGAATCATACATAAATTGATATTATTTATATTTTCAATGCTTCTGATAATCTCTAGAAAATACTAGTCAGCTTGTTCAGGATTAATATATTTAATCATTATGTTGGATGTGAGATGTGAGTGAAAGTAACTCCAACAGAAGGTAAATGAAAAAATACTGAGAAGATTTAATCTTCAGATCTTTGACTGTGGAAATAGGTGGCACATTCCAGGGGCAGAGACTAGAGAAGAAATTGACAGACCTCAAAGAGGAAATGACAGCAGTCATGAGAGAAAATGTTTGAGGGGGAAGCTTTTGTTGCCAATTAGCAGATGTTTTAAATTTAATATCTGTATTAAACCCTCAAGTGTTTAAAGTTAGCATAATCAATCATTTCATAATGCTTTTTGCTTTAGGTTTTCTCCTTTACTTTGTTTTTTGCTTCATTTCTTATTTTTCCTTCTTTAAAGCCAGAGTTAAACTCCATAGGGTAGAAGCAGATAAGAGACATGACAGGGCGAAACCTGTTGAGAACTTGTGACTTTAAAATCATGTTCCTAGAATCCTGGTACTACACCAGGCCTGCGGAGCCATGAGGCAAACAGGGACGTCTCCTGCTGTGTTTTCTAAGAAACCAAATACAAAAAAACTCTAAAAGGAAGCAGTGTGAGGTAAGAAAGGAACCCTGCTGCAAAGACCCTCCCTCACTTTAACCCAGGTACACACACGCACACACACACACTGTATGAGTGCACCCACAACCCCTGCATTTAGACACACTGATACACATACCTCCTATACACTCTACTCATCTATCTTTCCCCAGTATTTTGCTTTTATGGCCACCAGAGTGGGGGTTCTGAAATTATACTATATTAGGTACATTTGAAAAGAAAAAAAAAAAAACCCTTGATTTATTTTTTTTAAATATTTTTAACTTGCAGTTTATCACTGAACACATGTAATATGGGGCATCCTACAGGGGAGGCAGGGAACATTGCTAGGGTTCCTAATAGCATTTGAACTTGCAGTTTCCTAATTATCACCTACTTTCTACTCCCCAGAATGGACCTATTAGTGTACTTTACAGAATGAATAGATCTTTTATTAGCAATTATGTTTCAGAATTGCTTTTCATATAAAAGCCTTGCACTAACAGTATCATTCCATTGATCTTACCTCTTGCTCCTTATAGTCATTTCAAACAGCTAATAACTTGCTAATATAACTTAACAGGTACATTTTGTACCTTTCTCTGCACCGACTGTAGACATACCAGCTCATTAACACTGAGAAAGAACACAGGCTAAAGCCCTTTCTTTTAACAAGCCAGCAGTGTGAAACCAAAGTCTGAGCTCTTTTTCTTGTAATCATCTTGCTGCACCACCTCCAGAAGACCAGGAGGTAAAGTGTAGGGAGAGAATACCTCACCGAGCTGCTTCAATGAGAAATTCTTAGGATTTGGGTGGTATTTCTAAAGTTTTCTTTCAGATGTGTTCATTCATTCCTATCTTGTGTCATTTCAAAGTCTCGGTGGTGCAGCTAGCTGGCTGCATGAGGAGCATGCCAAGGTCATATTGAACAATGATACTTGTGCCGAGGTGCACTTCCACGCTAATATTACTAGTTCCAGTCCAGACCCACCTCTAACAACCCATAAAGGAAAAACAAGTTGCTGTCACTTGGCAAGACAGCAGCAAGGAAGGTGTGAGTCCGCAGGAATCCTCATGGGATAGTGGTTGCTGACACAGTTATTAACTATAAAACACAGGATTTTTCTGTTCTCAGTAGTTCTTTGATTGCATTTGATTATTTGGGAGTTAAGTCAGAATGAAAGGTGTTTTCACTAGTCCAGTCTATTTAATAAACTGCTTACAGTAAGGGAGAAATATTTTTGAGATTGCTTGCCTAGTCTATAAGAAAATATAAGCCAGTTAACAATAGAACCAATAAGAATTTCATAGAGTCTCTTGCTGAGTTTACCATATATTTATATGAAACAGATATTGCATACCTTCCAGAAAATAAATCAGCACAGAGCTTCATTTGATTTCCATTACCCAAGTTAAATTAACCCAAAATGACAAAATTGTTCAATAATTGTATTCTTTTATTATATCCACTGCTTATGCTTTCAAATAAAATCAGTCAGCTCTTAAGAACAGTGTTTTTCACAGGAGACCCTTTTAGTGAATGCCTGCTTCCAAAGTCTTCACTCAGTGAAAACTCCCACTGATTTAATTCACTTACAGGTATTTTCATAACCTCTGTCACACACGAACATAAATGTTCATGGGCTACATCAAAGAAGTTAACAAGCCTAAGATAACAGCTCTGCAAGCTAGGAACTCAATTCCTGCTCCAGTTTGAGGGAGAACATGCAGTGCTAGCAAAATAAGGAAGTGCAATACATCAACCTGTCTGCCAAGAGAATTCAACTTGCTCAAAATACATGAACTTAAACCAATAATCTGGAGAGGTAAATGCAAATGAACCAACATGGCTGCACTACCAACTCCAGCTGGTTTTCACTAAAGCATTAGTGTGACGAGATTGAAACATAGTGGCTTTCTCCACAGTCCTCCCATAATGCTTTGTACACACTGCTATTCTAGCCTTTTCTTCAATGTTTTATACTTATTTATTGGGATGAACTTTTCCCTCTAATGATCTTGGGTCCCCTGAAGGTAGGGAACATATTTTTGGTTTTACAAATGCTTGTCAAATGAATAAATGAATATTAAACATTTTCAATTTTTTTCAAACAACTTGAGTTCTTCATTTTCAACTTCTGTGTTTAATATTAATACTATTTTGTTAACAGATGTTTTACATTTCAAATTTACCATTCATTTTATTTTGCTAATCATCTTTCAAAGACCATTTCAAGTGTAACTTTAACCATGAAACTTTTGTTAATTCCTCTAACTGCTATGATTTCTTCTTCTTCACTTGAAATGTGTTTCTGTTTTAGAACCTCTCTTATTCCTTTTTTTTAAATTATTTTATTTCCTCAAGCCCAATAGGCTAAAATTTCCTCTAGGGCAGGGTCCACCTTTTCATCAGTTGCTTTGTTCAGTATGCAGTCATGTACATGGTAGGTGTTTGATTTAATGCAGCTTAACCAAATTTATTGATTGCAAAATATGGATCAATACTGTAAAATATATCTTAGTAATTTCAAAAAATATAAATAAGACATAACCATGGCTTGTAAAACATCTGGCCTTAAAAATAAAACACATGAAATTCAACTAATCCACCAAAGGGGTGAATATGGGCTAAAATAGTTTATGGATATCTACACAGAGAAACAAGTAAAATTTTGAAAGGTAGAGAAGAAACATAATGTATGAAAGACAAATATTAGAAGCTGTATTATAGTATAGTGAAATGAGCTCTGCCATTTGCTTTTTCATGTGACACTGGCAAAATTGCCCTGCCTTTTGGAGTCTCTATAAAATGGACATAATCATGCCCACTTTACTTTGAGAAGTGTGAGATTTCTGAATCTTTCTATAAACTCTAAGATGCTGCACAGGTAGAAGATGTTTTTAAACGCACAGAGGATTAGGTCAGGAATAGAAGGAAATGAAGATCGATGGGAAGGGTAAGGTTGTATTGAAAACTCTCAAAGTCAAACAGAGCAGCTTGGATTTGATGAAGTAGAAAGTAGAAGATGTGCATACTCTTTAACGTGGAGAATGACAGTAGAAAAGTAGTTTTAAGATGTATAATCAAGAAGTACTCAGCAGAAGTGAGATCTGAAAAGAGAAATATACTATGTGTTCTCAACTCTATGTGGAATCCAAAATAGGTAAACTCCTACAAATAGAGAGTAGAATAAGGACAGCCAGGGGCTGAGGAGAAGGGGGAATAGAGAGATTTTGGTCAAAGGGTACAAATTATATTGTAAAAATACTGTATCATATACTTGAAAATTGCTAAGAGAGTAGATCTTAAATGTTCTCTCTTCAAAAAAGATAATTATGTGAGGGTAATGAGGTGCTAACTAACTTTATTGTAGTAATCATTTCACAATATATATGTGTATTAAATCGCCATATTTGTACATCTTAAATTGAGAGGATGGAAAAGGATATTCTAAGCAAATCTAACCAAAAGAGATCAGGGGTAGCTATACTTATACCAGACAAAATAGAATGTAAGCTCATAAGAGACAAAAGATCATTATATAGTGATAAAGGGGTTAATTCATCAAGAAAATATAATAATTGTAAATATTTTTTCATCCAGTATTGGGTCACTTAAATATATAAAACAAATAATAACATAACCAAAAGGAGAAATAACAGCAACACAATAGTAGTAGGAAACTAATATCCCATTCTCAATAATGGATAGATCATCTAGACAGAAAATCAATACGCAATTAGCTGATTTGAACAACACTATAGACCAAATGCACCCAACAGACATGTACAGAACATTTCGCCCCGTGGTATTTAAATACACACTATTTTCAAGTAAACTGGGAACATTCTTCAGTATAGATCATATGTTTAGTCATGAAATAAGTAGCAACAAATATGAAATTATAGAAATTATATATAAGTATCTATTGTTATCAACACAATGGTATAAAATAGAAATCAATAACAGGAGGAAAACTGACAAATTTACAAATATGTGGAAATTAAACAATACATTCTTGAACAACCAATGTTTAAAAGAGAAAGAAAAAAAATGAAATAAAACATAGCACAACATAGAAAAGTACAACATACCAAACTTATGGGGAAAAGAGGGAAGTTTATAGCTATAAAAATTACATTGCTATAAGTAAAAAAGATAAATTTCAAACAACCTAACATTGCACTGAAGGAACTAGGAAAATAAGATCAAACCAAGCCCCAAGTTAGTAGAAAGAAATAATAAATATCAGAGTGGATAAATGAAATATAGACTAAGACAGCAGGAGGAAAGATCAGTAAAACTAAGACCTCATTTTCTGACAATTATAGTCTGTGTGTGTCTTTGAGGCTAAATCAGATCTCTTGTGAGCAGCATATCATTGTCTTTTTTAACCCATTCAGCTACTCAGTCTTTTGATGGGAAAATTTAATCCAGTTACATTTAAAGTAAATATTGATAAGTTGGTTTTCTGTTTCTTAGTTCCTTTTTTCTTCTCTTGCTGTCTTTCTTTGTGATAGGATTTTTGTCGTAGTGTGTTTTGATTCCTTTACCTTAGTCTTTTGTTTGGACTACAGGTTTTTTCTTTGTGCTTACCATGAGACTACAGAAAATATCTAGCAGTTATAACAAAGTTTATTAAATTGGCAGTTGACAGTCACCTCAGTTGGACAGGGTCACAGGCTATATTCCCTGACAGGGCAGTGCCACTGATTGGAGTCTGCAAGTAGTCAGTGATGCAAGCTGGGGTGTTCAATTACTCTTGGTCAGATGGGGCCACAGGCTGTGCTCCCCTAGATAATACTGCTGTCTAGAGTCTGCAATCAGGCAGGGCTAAAGACAGAGCAACATGATCCAACAGGACCTCAGGCTGTGCCCTAAAGTTGGGTGGGAATAAAGACAGGACTTTAACACCAGACGGACTCTGGCTGTGCAATCCTGTTGACTAAGATAGGTGGGACTTCCAGTTCTATCCGCAGTTGGTGGGGCTAGCGACTGTGGTCTGTTGTTGGATAGGATTGCTATCCAGACTTCCTGGTGTAGAGGATCCACAGGCTGTATGCAACAATTGGGCAAGGCCGTAACTGATGTCAGGTAGGGCTGTGAACTGAGCTCTAAAGCCAGGCAGTGCCTTAGGCTGGGCTTCAAGACTGGCTGAGATTACTGTTTGGGCTTCCTGGTCAGACAGTGCAGGAGGTTATGTTCAGCAGCTGGGTGGGCATGTTGCCTTGCTTCCCTGCCTAGGCAGGCCATAGAATGTGTTCTGCCCCTGCATGGCATCTATGCCCAGACTTCCTGGTGAAGCATGACTGGAGGCCATGCTCAGCAGTTGGACAGGGATGCTGACTTGCTTTCTTGTCCATGTAGGACTGTAGAATGGGCTGCTAGGTTGATATGGCCATTGGCTGGGAAACCAAATAAAGTAGAAGTGCCAATCAAGTTCCTTGGCAAGATGGGACCAACATCTTGGATCCTCTAGCAGAAGCACTGTTTTCTAATATCTACACACTGATTGCTATAAGGCACATCCCCCTTCCCCATCTCTATCTGACCTCTGGTGGTCAGGGTCTATCCAGTATCCAGTGAACTCATGAGGTAAGACCCAAATGGTCCTCCGGGGAAGCAGTCCACAATGTTGTGAAGCAGGATGCCCACCTTGGGCTCTCTTTTACTCACTAGAGAAACAGTAAGCTGAGGGGTCAGGGTGTCCTCTCAGTGTGGTGCCCTGCCAGCTTGGGAGAGGAGCAGTGAGGTCAAAGTGTAACCACTCCTCTTACCCTTCTAATATGTTTCTTTTCAGTCTCTGTTGTCTAAAGGGGTGTTTCTGCCTAACTCTTCACTTCTGGAATTTTCACAAAGGTGTCTTGTCTATGGATGGTCACTAGTTGGTTTTCTGTGAGTGGGCCTGATGTCAGGGCCCAGCTGTTCTGCCACGTTGGTGACATCACTCTATTGTTTCTTTTTAATAAGGAAAAATTAGCCTGGCCCAGGATTGTCAGTAGAAATAGAATACAAAGTACATTTCATTATGGTCCTCAGATATTAGGCTATTATCAAATGATAGCTGCCAAGCTTAAAGTAAACAAATAGAGAAAGAAATGTATAGCCCACTTGTGTTGATCCATAGGAATTTATTTGGTATGACCTTGCTGAACAAAGGTATATTTCTGCCCGGACTCCTTAATTCTCTGTTAGAAATAAAAATAAATTGTTTCAGTCCAACACAGTCTGTATTTCTTCCTTATGTAGGTTTAGTACAGCTTCAAGCATGTATATATCTTTTGTCCTCCCCTATCATCTGCAGTGCTTGATATAAGAAAACCATATGTATTAGAAGTCTATATCCCACTGTGCTTCATATTCTACTTCTGCTCAGTTGTTTCCTAGTAGATTTAGGTACCAAATTATGTCAGAAGGTGCTCACAGGACCTAGGGAGGGGATGGTCCTGATTCTGTTTTAGAAACCAGGACTGCACAGTAGGAGATTGATTGCCAATCTTCTTGTTGCTGCACAATCTGCATCACAATCCTAGAAGTAAATAGCTAGGAGAACTAAGCCTCATGGTAGACAGGCCTATTCTGTTCCAAAATAGCAAAACGTGCCGTAATGTTATATCTTACTTCAGTGCTATATGATCTAAGGTTATTGTCATTTATTCTCAGTCTTATTCATATGGTAGTCTGAAGTGCAGTTAACTTCAGAAATCATTAATCAGTTAATCAAAATATGAATTCACTGTACCTAATGTAATTAAAATAATGATGATAATAATATGGTAATGATAGTGAGAGAGTCCAGTTATCAGTCCTACACTAGTCACTAAAGAGAGTGTATATATCCCCTATTGTTTTCTACCTTGAAGAAAAGCACTGATAGGAATAGGTGAAGCATAAGGTCATTATTTAATAATGATGCCAGGTTAGATTTTTTTATTAATAGAGAAACAATTAAAAATTCTGCTTCTCCATGGCACTTACCTTTGGCCTTTTTTCGGCAGGGAATATGGCATCTCTTTGGAGAGTCCTCTTTGGATCTTCTTTTGAGATCTTCATCCTTTGCGACTCCTAAGGCTGATACAAGGTGGCTGTTAGCTATCTTCCTTTTGGGATTGCCTTCTTGCCCTGGAAAAGTCTAGAACAGTAATTCTCAATGGGAGGTGATTTGGGCACTAAAGGACATTTGGTGATGTCTGGAGACATTGTACATACTACAATGCACAGGAAAGCCCTTCACAACATAGAGTTGTTCATATCAAAATATCAATGTGCTGTGGTGGCAAAACTCTGGTCTTCATCCTGGTCATTTTAGCACATAAGGGGGGAAAAGCCAAAAGCAGGTGACATGGGTAATCACTTCTTGCATCTGTTATTTCTAACTTTTACCATCACAGTCATCTTGTCAAGTAGTTATTAGTACTTACATTTCACACATGAAGAAGGCATTATGTGTGTACACACATAGATATATAGTAGACAGTAGAGAGACAATTTTAAACAATATAAATAACTGCAAAGCATATTTTAATTGCCTGTTTTATTTTTCAGTGTTCAGAAAATATTATGACAGCTCACAGAGCCAAGATAGAAATCCCAGTCTGTTCCACTGCAAGCTCACATTTCCATGCTACCACTTTATCTACATATATAAAAGTCTAAGTGACCAAACACCCAAACCATCGACTGGTCACTGTGATGCACACTGACCACCAGGGGGCAGAGCTCAACGCAGGAACTGCCCCCTGGTGGTCAGTGCACTCCCACAGCCAACCTTCCGTGGCTGGCCAGCCTCCCCCGGTCCCTTCCGGCTCCGATTGCCCCGATCACCGGCCAGGCAGGAATTCATGCATGGAGCCTCTAGTAATTTTAATAACATAACTGCATCATCATTCATCTGTGAACCATTAGTGAATACTCACTCAATGCTCTGAATGGCAATTAGACCTGGAAAGAGTATCAGGCTGCTTGTACTCACACACATGTAGCTCTGTGCAGTTTTAGAAAGTGTTTTCCATATATTATCTCATTTTCAAAATGACCTCTGAAGTAAGTGAAATGTTGTACACCATTTTGCAGATCAGAAAACTGAGGTTCCACAAATGTAAGTGAATCAAGACCCAAACTGAGATTTCTGACGCCAATTAATCTTTACTGGAAAAGCCATTCTCACCTTAGCTTTTCTTATGTTTATCCTAAGTGTACTTCCGGCGCTCCCCACAGATCCAAGATAGAAATCCAAGTCTGTTCCACTGCAAACTCACATTTCCATTCTACCATTTTATCTACATATATAAAAGCCTTTTGACATAGTGATAATATTTGTTCAGTCATTTTAGGCAAAGAGAGGTGTGATTAGTTCAATATTCTGGGGCTTCAGTTGTCCCAAACACCCACCCAACCACAAGTGCTGAAATTTGACACATCAGTAACCCATGCTGGTGTGTTGCAGACACTGACTGAAAATACGTAGTTATTATGGGCTTTACTAGAGTCCTCAGTTTACTCCATTATGCACCAAAATGTGGTAGGCAGCATCACCAATAATATGTCAATTACAGCATGAACTTATAATCAAATTCACAATGGTTACTGCCCATATATCAGATGTTCTATCTATATAAACATAATTTAGCCTCATGTTGCCTAGTATTTTAAACATTATAGAAAGATTAATTCAAACATTCCCCATATTATTACTAGAAACATATCAAATAGTTGCCTCTTAAGAGAACACAAATGGCTAGGATCTTTCACTTCATGTTTTCTCTCCTCATCAACAGAAACCAGTAAGACAAAGTGAATTATAATATAATTATGTTCTTTTCTAGTGCACCATTAATCCTTACCTTTCCATTCTATTATAATTCACTTTACCTAACAAAACCAACATCCTTAATGGTAGGTTAGCTCAAATTTAGCATAGTATATCAGGAAGTGAAAATATGAATCTCAGACATAATACTGTGTCAGTATGAGTGAATTTCTTTCTGTGTCTGTGTCAATTTTGAGTCTATTTTTACCCCAATGGATTTTGATCTCTGCAAATAACACTTCTCAAATCCCATGATGCCATTATAAATATGTTTTAAACCTTTTTGAATTAAATAATCTCCATTTTCTCTTGGCTAACCCTTTTCTCTAGCTAATCTAGAGTTTCTATGAAATGTGAGTAGATCAAATAATCATACACACAACCTATTTCTTACTTGAATGCAATATAATTATTAAATCTTCTTGCAGTATTTTTTGTTAACATGGAAAACATCACATCAATTCACTTCATCAAAGATGCTGAAAAAAATCATTTATAGGAACAGAATGTATAAACTAACTTTATTTGGGTTTTTAGTAAAATAGAATTGTGGTTGGAAGAGATTATAGAATTTTCAAATATGATAATTTGGAAGATGTTTATTAGCTTTTTATGGATACAAGTTTTCCTCTATTATGTTATCAATATTTAGTAATTTATGTACTTAGTCTCACAGTAAAGAGAAGAGATATTTCTATGGGATTCCAGAAAAATAGATGACAGCCATTTATGAATGAACTGTCCAAAATCTACCCCCAACAATTTAAATATTATAAACTCATGTTACCTAGGCTTTCAAAACAAATACCTGATAGTTTTACCCTGTACTTTTTGGTTTTGACATAGTAATTAAGCTTAAAAAATTGCCCTAACCGGTTTGGCTCAGCGGATAGAGTGTCGGCCTGTGGACTGAAGGGTCCCAGATTCAATCCCGGTCAAGGGCATGTACCTGGGTTGCGGGCACATCCCCAGAAGGGGGCGTGCAAGAGACAGCTGAATCGATGTTTCTAACTCTCTATCCCTTTCCCTCTCCCTTCCTCTCTGTAAAAAATCAACAAAATATATTTAAAAAAATTCTTCATTGTCCACCTTTTTGTTGATGACCAAAAAGCTTAGCCCTAACTAAAGTAAACTTTGTCCTTTAACTTAAAAACAGTGTTTATAACTATAATCCTTGCTTAGAGTTATACACATACACACATATGAACACACAAGTTCTTTTTCTTTTTCTGTATAGAGCATTGTGCTTATGACTTGAGAAGAGAAATTAAAAAATAATTTATAGACAAGGACTCATAATTTGTGGAATATTAGGAAGAAACTATTAGATTTTCAAATATAAATCTGTTTAAGTATCTCCCCTGCTTAGAAAGTCTTCCATAATCCCCCGCACTGACTTCAGGATAAATATGAAGCACATTATTTATAGGCACGATGCATGGCCCTTCATGATCAGGCCTAAACTTGTTTTCCAGCCTCAAGATTCACCCCTCCTTCTGATTCATGTCTGGTCTGTCTGATGCTCTTAGAACCTACACAGCGGGACTATTGGTAAGCCTTTCCCCAGAAGTCCTCTCTCAGGCCTCTCTACCTACCTGATAAGCTCAAATATTGCTTGCTCAGTGAGAGTAATCAGCATTCCTGCCTTACCATAGCCCTGGTTTGCCTCTTGCTCTTCTGCTCCCTTGTCCACACCTCTCCCTCAGTTAGAGTGTAGAAACTTCCACAGAACAAGAAACCCTCCTCCAAGAAACCCTCAGGACCTCAGAAGGTGCATTTTGTATGGAAACCTTACACTTGTTTGCAGTTTGGGTTAACTTATTTTCCCTCATAACCTCATTCCTCCACTTAATTTGTTTTACTTTGTCGTCTTATGGGAATACATTTTCAAATAAGTAAATATACCAGTATCGACTTAAAAGCTGGCATCAAAATTCTTTTAGAGAAAAATGCCCTTATTAGGAAGCACATTTTTAAGCCAAGGGGAAAGGTAAGCCCCTGTGGGCATGTGTTGGCAGCTTTCAAGACAACAAAAGCTGTGGTCTAATTGCTCTGTGTGTTAACAATGAAGAGAAATGATGGAAAATAAAGAGGAAATGGGGAGGAGGGGGATAAAGATATATAACATACAGACAATTATTTCAGCTAGAATTTTGGTTATTGTAGAGGGACTTAGGAACAGAATTATCTTAAGATGACTATTAAGCTGATTTCATTGATGTGATACAGACTTGTCCATCATTCCAAGTATCAAATATATGTTCTGCTCCCTGGGACGGAATTCCATATCTGAGATGTCTAGGTACACAGTGAAAGGAGTTTTTAGGGGTAAAATAAACAGGTTTAGGAAATTTTAAGAACTAGGGGTTCCATAGTGGGAAACCACAGGGCTGCAAAATGTATACATTCACAGAATAAGAGAGCTGCCAGAAGGCATACATTCACAGAATAAAGGAAAGGAAGTCACTCATTCAAAGAGGGAAGAAGAAGGCCAATGGGAATAGAAAAACAAAGGGGAGGTGAAGAGGGGAGCCCCATGTGGGTTTGAGCTCCGAAGCTGCTCTAGTGACCAATTAGAGGGGATATCAAGACACAAACAACTGCAGCCTTTATACACCTTAGAAAAAAGGGACCTAGTGGGTCTCTCTCTCTCTCTCTCCCCAGGTGGGAGTCTGAGCTTGTTTCCCAATAAATTCCTACCTTTTCCTATACCACCTTTTGTCCGTGGCTTCATTCTTCAAATCTACCTGGACATGAACCTGGGAAGCCACCTTTGCATGCTGCCCAGGAGAACACCCCACGTTCTAGTTAAATTCCTGAGTTTCAGTAGCAGGAACCCTGGGGAGAGTGCTATAAGAGGGTCCTAAACTGAGCTAATTGTGGAGGAATATGCAAGTATATTCATGAGAACATGGGAACCCCTGATACCAGGTATTTGCAGAAATACTGTTCTAGGCATTGACTACAATCTATGGAAAACATGAGAAGCCAATGTGAGCTATACTCTAAGGACTGTGACTCCACCTGGTAGCTAGTATGGAAGAAAATCAATCATGGCATGATTAACATAGGACTTTGAAAATACTTAGCAGAAGAAGACTCCAAAGAATCTTTCTAATTTGAGAAATAAGGGCAGTAATTTTATAGAACTTTCACAGGAGGGCTTACATAATTTACAGTTTATATTAAGAATAGTGTAAGGGCAAGTATACATTAAAAATAAGAGGCTTGATTCTCTTGAAAATAAAGAGACTTCTCCCTTCTCCCTTTCTTTAGAACATTCATTTTAGAGAACTTCTAAGTGCTCTCTCTCTCTCTCTCTCTCTCTCTCTCTCTCTCTCTCTCTCTCTTTGAAATGCATGTAAATCTTTTTAGAAGTTATTATGCCTTGCCAGCTTTATGACCCAGAAATCTTTCTCAAAGACCTGGAAGACATCTCTTGAAATGTAAATATCAAGAGAGATCCCCTCCCAGTTTCTATGGGAGAATTGGAGCCTAATTTTAGCAAGTGCCTGACTCAAAGTTGTAAGTAGGAGAATGAAAATAGAAGTTTATTTTCACTTTGTATAAAAGCAGTTGACTAACACCAATAGGCACCCCAATTACCTGGCGCATTTAGGATGAACTCTGCGTGATAAATGGTGCAGTCAAGTACTCTTTCGTGAGGACGAGTTATTATCTTCAGGACATGTGTGCAATGGTTTGTATCTGCTTGCCTATTTTAAAGGGTGAGATTTCTTTCTGTCTGTGCAATCTCTTAGCAAATTGTCTGTGGTATATATCCCATTCTGGCTTAATGCTCATTCAATAATAAAACTGTGTGTGTGTATTTTAATTACCCATGTGACGAGATTTTCTGGGTTGGGAGGTTTTCTTTTTAATTTTTTCTTTAACAACAATTGATCAAAAGGAAGCATATTTTGTGAATTAGCAACTATTGGGCAATTTGTATTTAGCATGAGTAGGAGGGGGTATTATAAAGTTAGAGACCAATTTCTTGTGCAAAAGAGGGTAGGGAAGCACTGCTGTGAGACTGAGGGAGGCCCAAGTGCATGTAAGAATCACCGCAGAAAATTCTCACCAATGTCTATTATGATGAATATTGGAAATTAACAAACATTTATTGTTTTGAACATCTCTCCTCAATAAAAACATTGACATCAAAGAGATAGTATAACTCATACTTATATCCTTTACATCAAAAATACACTAACATCTAATAGGTATTGTTTTTATTGGTACTTAATTAACATAACATTGTGTAAATTGAGATGTACACAACATGTTGATTTAATACATTTATATGTTGGGACATGATTATCAGCAGAGCTTTAACTATAACACCTCTATCACATCACATAATTACTTCTTTTGAGTGGTGAGAACATTTAAAGTCTAGTGTCTTAGCAATTTTGAACTATATAATATAATATTGTTTACTAAAATCACTGTTTGTACACTAGATCTTCAGAACTTATTTATCTACTAGTTGCAAGTTTGTACCATTTAATAACATCTCCCAATTCATCATCCCTTAGACTCTGGCAACCACCATTCTACTCTGTTTTAATGAGTTCAGATTTGTTTGGTTTCACATATAAGTGATATCATACAATATTTTACTTTGTCTGGCTTATCTCACTAAGCATAGTACCCTTAAGTTTCATAAAAATTGTTTCAAATGACAGGATTTCCTTCTTTTTCATGACTGAGTAATATGTCATTGTATGTCACATTTATCCATTCATCCATTGACAGACATAGGTTGTTTCAAATTCTTGGCTATTATAAATAACTAGGAGCTCAGTGCATGAATTCGTGCACCTTGAAAGGAACAGTGGGCCACAAGGCTGCAATAGGCACAGGGGCGCATTTCGGCCCATCCTCCGCGCCTCCACCCAGTCCCTCCTGCTGCAACCCTGGTCCCCTGTCTGCTGGCAGCCCCACTCCTGCCACCCCTGCTCTCACATGCTGACGGCACAGAGTGATTGGGGCTGGTGCCAGCAGCAGGTGCGAGTGGGGCAAGAACCCCGATTGCCCCTCAGGAGCAGGGGGAGGTTGAGAAGCCCTCAGGGGTGATCAGGGCTGGCAGCCGCCACTCGCACCTGCTGATGGCGCCAAGTGATTGGGACCGACGCTGGGCACCCACAGCAGGTGCGAGCAGGGCCAGCGCCAGCAGCAGGAGCAAAGAATTTTCAGTAACCACCAGAGGCTTACCCTGATGACAGCAACCGGTGCCCCACCTTGGTCTGGCATCCCAGCTCACCTGCTCCACCATCCCGCTGTGGCTGATGCCCACCATGTTCCGCTCATGCCTCCTGGTGGTCAGTACACGTCATAGCAACCAGTTGTTTGGTTGTTCCAGTTGTTCTGCCATTCAGTCTATTTGCATATTAGCCTTTTATTATATAGGATGCTGCAATAAACATGGAGATTACAGATACTTTTTGATGTTCTGTTTTTATTTTCATTGGATGTATACCCAGAAGCAGGATAGCTGAATGATATGGTAGTTATATTTTTAATGATTTGAGGAACCTCCATACTGTTTCTCATAATGGTTGTACCAATTTACATTCCCACCAATAGTGCACGAGTGTTCCCTTTTTTCCTGTACATGGCAACACTTCTTCACTCTTGTCATCTTGATTATATCAATTCTAACAGGTGTGAGGTGATAGTTTAATGTGGTTTAGATTTGTGTTCTCCTTATGAATAGTAATTATAAAGTTCAGAACCTTTTTATGTACCTGTTGGCCATTTATATTCAGTTTCTCCATTTTTAATTGGGTTATTTGCTTTTATTGAGTTGTATGAGTTTTTTATATATCTTGGACATTAACCCCTTTCTGATGGATATACACTTCACAAATATTTTCCCCCGCTCTGTATGTTGCCTTTTCATTTTGTTGATTGTTTCTTTTGCTATGCAAAAGCTTTTAAGTGTGACATAGTTCCACTTGTGTTTTGCTTTAGTTGCTTGCACTTTTGTTATCTTCCAAAATATTATTGTCAACACCAATGTCAAGGAGTTTTTTTCCCTTACATTTCTTCAAGAAATTTTATGGTTAGGGGTCTCATGTTTAAATCCTTAATCATTTGGATTAATTTCTGTTAGTGGTATAAGATATGGGTTCAATTTCATTTTTCTGCACATGGTTAATCAGTTTCTCAGAACCATTTATTGAAGAGACTATCTTTTCCCCATTAAGTGTTCTTGTGTTCCTTATTAAATATAAGTTGACCATATATGTGGGGTTTTATTTCTGGATTCTCTGTTCTGTTCCATTGGTCTGTGTATCAGCTTTTATGTCAGCACATATTGTTTTGTTTTGTTTTGTTTTGTTTTGTTTTTTAAATATATTTTATTGATATTTTTTACAGAGAGGAAGGGAGAGGGATAGAGAGTTAGAAGCATCGATGAGAGAGAAACATCGATCAGCTGCCTCCTGCACACCTCCCACTGGAAATGTGCCAGCAACCAAGGTACATGCCCTTGACCCGAATGGAACCTGGGACCTTTCAATCCGCAGGCCGTTGCTCTATCCACTGGGCCAAACCAGTTAGGGCAGCACATATTGTTTTGATTACTATAGCTTTGTAGTAGAGTCTGAAATCAGGAAGTGTGATGTCTCCAGCTTTGTTTTTCTTTCTCAGGATAGCTTTGGCTATTCAGAGATTTTTATGGTTCTATACAAATTTTAGAATTGTTTTTCTATTTCTGTGAAAAATGCCATTAGAATTTTGATAGTTAAAGCATTGATCTCACTCATTCATGGATAATAGAGACCATTATAAACTTTTGAACAATAATAGATACAGAGGCAGAGCTGCCTCAGATTGTCAAACTGCAGCGGGAAGGCTGGGGAGGGTTGGGGGGCAGGAGGGAGGGGGGTAAGAGATCAACTAAAGGACTTGTATGCATGCATATAAGCATAACCAGTGGACATAAGACATTGGGGGATAGGGGAGGCTAGGGGACTGTCTAGGGCAGGGGGATAAAATGGACACATATGTAATACCCTTTGTAATACTTTAAGCAATAAATTAAAAAAAAAATAAAGCATTGAATCTACAGATTGCTTTGGGTAGTATGGACATTTTAGCAATATTAATTCTTTCAGCCTGTGGATGCAGGATATCTTTCCATTGGTGTCTTTTCTAACTTCCTTCATCAAAGTCTTATAGTTTTTATTGTATAGATCTTTTACCTCCTTCATTAAATTTCTTCATAAACATTTTACTGTTTTGATGTATTTGTAAATGGAATAGTGTTCTTCTGTTGCTGTCTTTTCAGATATTTTATGTTAACATATAGAAATGCAACTGATTTCTGTATGTTGATTTTATAACCTGCAACTTTGTTAAATTTGTTGATTAGTTCCAAAATTATTTTGGTTGAGTCTCTTGGTTATATATATATATATGGTCATATCATCTATAAACAGAGATAGTTTTACTTCTTTTTTATTTGAATGCCTTTTATTTATTTTCTTGATTGTTTTAGTTAGGATTTTCAGTATATGTTGAGTAAAAGTGGGGAGAGTGGGCACCCTTGTCTTGTTCCCAATCTTTGAGGAAAAGTTCAACCATTCACCATTGAATATAATTTTAGATGTGGGTTTATAATAATGGCCTTTTCATGTTGCTCTATGTTTCTTCTGGACCCCATTTCTTAAGGGTTTTTATGATGAAAGAATGTTTTATTTTGTTGAAGTTTTTCTGCAAATATTGAGATGGTAAAATGATTTTTATCTTTTATTCTATTAATGTTTTTCACCATATTTAGTAATTTACGTATTTTGAAGCATCTTTGCATCCCAGGAATAAATCCCACTAGATCATGGTTTCTGAACTATTTCATGTGCTGTTGAATTTGGTTTGCTAATATTTTGTTGAGAATTTTTGCATCTATTGGTTTATAGTTTGTTTTGTTTTCATTGTATTCTTATCTGAATTTGTTATCAATGTAATGCTGACCTCATAAAATGAGTTTGGAATTGTTCCCTGCTCTTCAATTTTTTGGAAAGGTTTGAGAAAGATCAGCATTAATTCTTCTTTATATGTTTGGTATAATTCTCCAGTGAAGCCATCTGGTCCTGGGCTTATGTGTTGGAAGGTTTTTGATTACTCATTCAATCTCCTTACTAATTATTGGTCTGTTCATATTTCCTATTTCCTCATGACTCAATATTGGTAGGTTATTTCTAGGAAATCATTCATTGCTTCTATATTATCCAATTTACTGCCGTATAATTGTTTATATAGTCTCTTATGATCTTATGCATTTTTGTGGTATCAGTTATAATATTCTCTATTTCTGTTTTTATTTATTTGAATCTTTCTCTTTTTTACTTACTCTAGCTAAAGGTTTGCTAATCTTGTTTACTTCAAAAAAAACTAGCTCTTTTTTTTTTATCTATTTAATTGACTTTCTGGTCTGTATTTCATTTATTTCCACTCTTTATTATTTTCTTTTTTGCTAACTTTGAGCTTAATTTGTTCTTTTTGAAATTAATAGCTAAAAATTTTTTGTCAAGTTCTAGATTTCCATTACAAATTAATTTTAGAACATGTCCAGCTATTGTATAATATGCTACTTACAAGAACAGGTTTTCTTACAGATGCAGATGAACCTTTTTGTTTTTAGTAACCTTACTTTTCTGTTTATTTATTGGATTCATCAGAATCTACAGGCATCTGAATCTGCTTTTACAGTTTGATTTTTTCTTTATGGTAGTTTTGTTTGATGGTTTGGTTTTTAATCTCTATTCTCCTAATAACTTCTCTATCACTAATATCTTTTCACTATCAAATATTTCTTCAAAGCACATAGTATAGGTTTCAAGAAAACTTGAAATTTAAAGATACAACTTTTACATTCTTAGTACATGATACTGAACACACTCCTTGTTACCTGTCCATGAAAGACTGAAAATCTTGATATAGCCCTTGAAAGTCCTATACCCAGTCTACAGGGCTTATTTAGTCACATCTCAAAGGGGATAAATAAGCATTTCCTCCTTGATTTCTCCAATGTAATACTAATCCTCTCCATGTACTTGATACTATTTTGGTTTTTAAATTTTATTTATTCATAGAATAAATAGGTGCCCACTCTCACCACTCTTATTCAACATATACTGAAAATCCTAACTAAAATCCCCCCCCACCCCCCATCATCTGCCTCTTCCAGGATTTAGAAATTGATAGCAGAGGAACGATTCCAAAGATTTCTGCAATCCCTTGTAAATTCTGTTGAGGCTCTGATCAATGTGAACTGAATTAGGGATTTAGAAATAAAAGAGTTAGGGGAGCAAAAAAAGGGAGCCAGGGATGTTGAACCTAGATATGGGATGGCATCTTGTCAGCATGAACAAATACATTCCCCACAGGTCTCGCCTCACTCCTCTCAGCAAACAATTGGGATGAGAACATGGAGTTGTTGTGTCAAATGTGCAAATGTGCAAAATGCTTAGGAAAATGCCAGGCATATTCCAGGCACTCAATAATTATTAGCCACTAGTAATAAAAGTAGGTGTGGTCATCAAAATTGTTGTTTTTTAATATAAATAGTAGCAGGAGCACTATTAAGACAGTACTATTGTAGAAAGAACATAAACTCAGCAATCTATGTACCTGGCTTTGAATCCAAACCCTGTTGTATATAAACAAACCCCTAAACCTCATCATTTCTGAGTGTCAACATCAGTAAAATGGATTTAATAATATTTACTCAAAGGTCTATTGTGAAGATCAAGACCTTGCACATTAAGAAGTTGTTCTTGTAAACTAAAAGAAAAAATACTATAAACATTAGTTATCCTATTCCTACATATACTAAACAGAGCCAGTATGAGTTGAAGGTGACTCATACTAAATCTTCCTGACTAAAATCTCTAACAGATCTTGTGTAGATGTCTTTCTCCCCCATTGGAGATTATTTCGGTAGCTTATACAAATGCTTCTAAAGAAGGAACATATGAAGCTGTTATGTCAATTATGCCACAGGGTAGGCCTATTTGTGAAACAGATTTCTCCCACTTATTTCCACTCTGACACAATAAGAATGGACTTGCATGGGGACTTGGAGGAGGAGAACAGAGTCAAAGGAGACGACTACAGCATGAAACACCGTTTGTAAGGGCTGAGTGAGGAACTGATCGCTTGGATCAGACACCAAGGAGAAATTTGACTCACAAACAACACAACTGTACTCTGTTAGACCTAACTTAAAATCACAATGACTTTTTGTCATTTCCTTTTTGATAAAAACTATGAGGAATAGACAATTGGGCTAAATATTTTGCTTTGTTTAAGTGTGATGTGAAAGTAAATTTTAAAAAGACTTCATTTTCTTATGTTACTTGCCAGCTCACTAATTCATTCAAGTTAATTATAGATACCACATATAAATTACCATTTTCTTTAACCACTGAGAAGCAAAAAAAAAACCACCAAAAAAACCTTCTTTATTCTAAAACATTTGGTGTTTTTCCCTTAAAGACTTTTTGTGATTCTAGTCCTCATACACAATTCTGGATTGTCCTGAAAACTCACTTTATAGAAATAGAAAACATTCTGACTACCAGAAATCTCTTTGCAGTGACACTGCCATCTTGAAAGATTAGAGAAGAAAGAAAGAAAAAAAAACAGTAGGAAAGGCCAGCATTGAGCAGATCTTGGTAAAATGTACCATGTCTCTGCTCTTTAATATGGAAATATACTCTCAGGATAGTTTCAAACCTTCTGAAATATCACCACATACATTTACCTGCACTTGCATGAGCCACTGAAATTACAGCACTATTCCCCAACTCATTTCAATTGACAATTGTCTTAACTTACTTTTTTGCCATATAACCATATATTCTACCTTCTCTTTTGTTTTCTATCCTAAGTCCACATATCTAGATTTCCCGGGCAAGAATAAGTTTATTTTTGCTATAACCTTTTGAGATACACTATAGTAATGGTAATTCATACACAAGATGGTAAATTGCCCATGATTCTAAATTGTTTCTTATACCATTCTTAACTAATGCATAAACTTAATGTGTTCCTGTTCAGTTATTCTTCTCTACTGAGTCACAGCAAAGCCATATAGAGGTCTTTGGGGAGATTAAAAATTAATACTTCAAGTAGTAACCAGACTGGGGAATGAATATTAAGAAGAGTGAAAAAAGGATTTCAGCAAACTTTAGCCCATAAAATTATTTCCTCTAAGGTTATAAGTACTTTGGGTAAATCTCTCATTTACTCCATACTGCACTCAGTGCAATGTCCTGCTCAAATGAACATTGGACAAATAACTATTAATGATGACATATGAACATAACTTTTAATAATACCAAAGAAAGGAACCCTAAACGCCAAATTTGATTAAACCTTTCCTTCGGTATTTTTTCATCCCAAATTCCCCAGTTATTTAGAATGGTAGAACTTTTTAGCTTCGCATTTATGTTCTGGGCCTAAGTGCTAGTTTCTCACATTCTCATTACCCATCTCTGGATAATTTTTATTAGGATCTTGATGCTTATAAGTGAAGTAGAGTGCTGCTCTTTGAAAGTTTGTATTTACAAGTATCTCCTTCTCTGGAGGCTGAAAATTATCCCCCAAAAAGGGGAGTCAGGATCCTCTCTGAGGGTAATGAACATAAAAATATTTCTGATGGACTAAAGTAAAACCACTGAGGCCAAACTTCCAAATGAACGCCAGTACTCCTGAGGGGGAGATCTGCATAGAGGGACACAGCCTGGAATATGATCTGGCTGCAGCACCAAGACCTAGGCACATTGGAGGGAGATATTGAGGGTCTGGCAGAGCTTGTACTGCAGTGGAGTCCATGCTACCCAGAGTCCCTAGCCTAGCCTGTTCCATATATCTTGGGGCAGTGGTCAGCAAACTGCAGCTCGCGAGCCACAGGCGGCTCTTTGGCCCCTTGAGTGTGGCTCTCCCACAAAATACCACGTGAGGGTGCGCACGTACGGTGCGATTGAAACTTCGTGGCCCATGCGCAGAAGTCGGTTTTCGGCCTGGGCGAGTCTGTTTTGAAGAAGTGGCATTACCAGAAGTGGGGGGTGTTGGTCGGTCGGGTGATGGGAGACGCGGTGCAGGCGGGCCTCGGGATACGCAGCATGGGGGGAGGCACGCGCGATTCATGCAGGAGTTGAGTGAGCCAGTCAGCATTCTCATTGTGCAGTGGTTAGTGCTAATCGCATCAGCAAATCGCACCCGGGTGACAAAAGTACCTACTCGAAGCATAAAGTTACCTGTATTTTTCCAACCAGCTGCAAATCCTACAGATATTTTGTCATCAATTTAAGAATAGATGGAACAAGTATACAAGACGAGTGTGGATGGGAGAGTTGGAAGGGGGCGACCTCAGTGAATGTACCTCAATCAGATTGAGGACATTTTTAGCAAAGGCCAGCTTAGGAGTACCCTAATTAAGTTAATAACAATGTACCTACCTATATAGTTTAAGTTTAAAAAATTTGGCTCTCAAAAGAAATTTCAATCGTTGTACTGTTGATATTTGGCTCTACTGACTAATGAGTTTGCAGACCACTGTCTTAGGGTAATATCAAAGACCAACCCCCAAGGAGAGAGAACATCACTGTTGGCTCCAAAGGTTGCTACAGGACATACTTTGATTGAATGTGGATCATTCTCTTGATTTGCTAAGGCTGGGCACATAACTAGTAGCAACATTCTTAGACTCCTCACTTTCCCAGCAGCATCATAGCTGCCTTGACTTTTCACCTGGGCACAGTGATTTCTGAAGACAGTAAAGGCCACTTGATTGCAGCAGTCCTGCCTCTGGCCAACTCAGAGGTTTGTGAGTTGCATCTCAAGTGAATCACTGACTTCTGGGGCCACTTATAGGTGAGAAACACTTTTGTAAGTTAATGGGTATCTTTGGGGTTTGCAGAAAATATCTGAGGAAGTAAACCAAGGAAAAGACTGGATTTTGAGTGAATTAATAGTAAAGTATTAGAGCATTAAGACCTAGAGCAAAATGCAAACGTGGCCTTATTTGATATTAAGTTGTCCAACTGGTATACCTAAGCTTTTCTCCTCCATAATCCAACCAACAAAACTTTAGAGATAATCTGGGAGAAAGAAAGAAAGGAAAAGAAAAGGAAAGAAAAGAAAAAAAAGAAAAGAGAAATAAACTAATGAAAAGAAAAGAGAAAGAAATTAATGATAATATGGAATCTTTTTAAAAAAAAACATTTATTTATCCTCACCCAAGGATATTTTTTCCATTGATTTGTAGACAGAGTAGAAGGGAGGAGAGACAGAGAAAGAGAAACATGGATGTGAGAGACACACATTGATTGGTTACCTCTCACACACACACTGACCAGAGCCAGGGATTGAGCCTGAAACTGAGGTATTTGCCCTTGACGGGAATCAGACTCGGGACTCTGCAATCCACAGGCCGATGCTCCAACCACTGACCCAAACCAGCTAGGGCAATAATATTGAATCTTATTAAGAATCATAGTATGTAAATCAAAATGTCAATTCAGTGGTGTGTGTGTGTGTGTGTGTGTGTGTGTATTCAGGCCGGAGCATGAAATTCGTGCATGGGGGGTTCCCTCAGCCCAGCCTGCACCCTCTCCAATCTGCGACCTCTCAGGGTATATCTGACTGCTGGTTTAGGCCCAATCCCTGGGATTAGGCCTAAACTGGCTGTCGGACATCCCTCCCACAATCCTGGACCACTGGCTCCTAATCACTCACCTGCCTGCCTACCTGGTCTCCCCTAACTTCTCCCCCACCACCACTGGCCTGGCCGCCTCTTATTGCCTCCCTTGCCAGCCTGGTCACCCCTAAATGACCTTCCCTTCTGGCCTGGTTGCCCCCAATTGCCCCTCCTGCCAGCCCAGTCGCCCCTCACAGCCCCCCCACCCGGTCGCCCCATGCAGCCTGCTTGTTCAGTCATTTGGTCGTCCCTCACTAACCCCCTTGCCAGTCTGGTTGTAGGCAGCCATCTTTGTGAGGATGTGAAGGTCAATTTGCATATTACCTCTTTATTATATAGGATATATGCTTGAAGTGACATTTTTTTCATTTGTATCTGTTCTCCTACAAAGTATCTGTGAGCCAGTTTAATATGGCTTATTATGTCAGTTTTTTCAAGTGCAGCTTTCTGCGGCTGAGATACACATCTCTCATATTGAATATTGATCACTGATGATGTTTATTTTCCTCACTTGTGAGACACCTCCCACTCAGCCTCTCTCAGCTGATGCCAAAGCCATGATTTACATGTTGAACAGCTCTGACACATCTAAGGAATTAACTCATCTTCTTGCTTTCAATTGCCATCTTTTCCTCTCCCCTTTCATGCAGATGTTATGTCTCTTGACCACTGGTTGAGCTTTCAGCCATCTCCAGCTAATCCATCAACCCCTTGCACCACAGTACTTTCCCTAATTGCATGATGTTCAGTGGATATACTCTTCCAGTTTTAAAATTCCATGAATTTACAACATTGAAAATTATTTTATTTTAAAATTATAATCTGTTATTCTCTGATAACCTACCATTTAGATATTTAAATATTTTATTTTTTCCATGTTCATATTCAGAATTTTTATTAAAAATTTACTGATTTTTAAATTAATTTGGCAAAATAATTACCTACTAATTAAAAGCATGTAAAGTTTTGTCAATTCTTTTTTAGTATATATGTTTAAAGTTATATATGTGTGTGTATGTGCATATGTATATATGTATGTAATACATATGCAGCATTAAGAATTCTTATGGTAATGATAACTTACAACTTTTGGAAAAGGTTTAAAGGAAAAAGAACCAAAATATCTATAATCAAATATATCCCATGACCCTATTAAATAGGACATGTAGTAGTATAACAAAGGAACTTAAGTAATATGAAGTGTGAGTAATAACAGGTAGTATTCTTCACAGATGCAACAGCAGTTATTATTGGTCCACACACTCCCAAGCCAGAGTAGCCAACAACAGACAACCCTGTTACCTTCACATACCAATGCCACCCAGGGCTCAGGGAGAAAAGACAAGTGTCCTTTAGCTGCAAATGAAGACTTAGGAAAATGAAGCTACCTTACTTAGTTCCAGTATCACATGGGTCTATGCCATAGCAAACAGGGAAATATAATTGGTACTACACAAAGGTAGTTGATATAGACTCCACGTTAAAATAGGAATTGTATACAGTTATGTACATAAAGCACAAGAATTACCTGTACCTTAGATATCAAGGCTGACACAAGGAAGTGATCACATCAATGTGATGATCAGACTCATTAGAGATTAAAAAAGGAGGAGTAGAAAACAACCAAATTCCATGTTGTACATGGAATGATGGTGATAGAAACATTTAACAAAGCAGTCTAAACTTAAGATATCTCGAATTTTCAAGTTAGGAAGGTATATTTATTGTAGTAAAAGCCAAATTGCTATTGTAAGGAGACCCAAAAGTCAATGATTTACATAAGCTAAAAGTTTGCCTCTTTACTAAACCAGTCCAAACCTGGCAAGTAGGCTCACCTCCATCAAGATATTGGGGTACAAGCCAGCGAGGTAGCTCTACCATCCACTGGGCATGGTCATCATCTGCATGGACGAAGGCAGTTTCCATCAGGTTAACGAATGGGAAAGAAAAAGGGAGCATAAAGAAAACCATCTTAAAGCCCAGTCCAAAGGGAGCACATTTCACTTCAGCTCCATTCCACTGGAAATATAGAGTAAAATGTGGTGGACAGCTAGCAGGATGGACTTAATGGCAGAGCTACACATTAATAAGGATGCATTTGGGGGGTGGGTGAGAGATTGGGATGATTATTGGATGAATGATTGCCATTTATTGATGGTTGTATAAATATAGTATGTGATTCATATGATCTAGCCGGTGTAATGATGCTTAACTAGCCCTTTATATTATATTTTACAATGCCCTAAGTTTAAACATCCATTTACATTGTTTTATTAAAAAAAAAAAACCCTCATTGATCTGGATGGACTGAAATTGCACAGGTTACAGGGTTGAGAATAAGGAAAGTAGATAAGCAGCGACATCACCTAATGATATCTGAATCAGGACTTTTCTAGACCTTCCTTTTGCTGTGTTACCTAGGATTTAAATCCATTTTGCCCATCCTTAATTTTTTTATTGATGTGTCAGTGCTTGCAATGACATAGTGAGCAATGAAAGATGGCTATAATATATATGTATGTATGTAACACTTCATTGAGAAATACAGTACCTCCGAAACTAGTAATAAAATATGCCATGAGGATGTGGAGAAAAAAGGAAACCCTGGTGCTCTGTTGGTGGGAATGTAAATTGGTATAGTCACTATGGAAAACAGTATGAAGTTTCCTCAAAAAATTAAAAATAGAACTGCCATATATTCTAGCAATCTCACTTCTGGGTAAATATCCTAAGGAAATGAAATTAGTATCTTAAAGATATGTTCACTTGCATGTTCATTGCAGCATCCTATATAATAAAGAGGTAATATGAACATCATGCCCTTGCACAAGATGGCCTCCCCCTTGTGGTCACAAGATGGTCAGCAGGGGAGGGCAGTTGGGGGTGATTGGGACGGCAGTTGGGAGTGTTTAGTGGGTGATCATGCTGGCAGGCAGGTGAGCAGTTGGGAGCCAGCAGTCCCAGATTGTAAGAGGGATGTCCGACTGCCGGTTTAGGCCCAATCCCGTGTGGGGGGATCAGTTAAACATCCCCTGAGAGTCCCAGATTGGAGAGGGTGCACGCGGGGCTGAGGGACACCCCGCCAGTGCATGAATTTTGTTCACCGGGCCTCTAGTTATTTATAATAGCTAAGATTTGAAAATAACCCGTGTCTATCAACAGGTAAATAAAGATGTGGGGTGTGTGTGTGTGTGTGTGAATAAATAGTATTCAGCCATGAGAAAGAAAGAACCCTACCATCTGTAACAACATGAATGAACCTGGAGGATACTATGTTCAGTGAAATAGCCAGAGAAATACAAATACTTTATGTAGAATCAATATATAAATTCTAAAAATAAAAAGGTCAAACTCATAAAAGCATAGAGTAATATGGTCCTTACCAGGAACTAGGAGCAGCCGTGGGCAAACTATGGCCCGCAGGCCGGATCCGGCCCATTTGAAATGAATAAAACTATTGAAAAAAAAGACCATACCCTTTTATGTAATGATGTTTACTTTGAATTTATATTAGTTCACACAAACACTCCATCCATGCTTTTGTCTGGCCCTCCAGTCCAGTTTAAGAACCCATTGTGGCCCTCAAGTCAAAAAGTTTGCCCACCCCTGAGCTAGGAGGCTGGAAAAATGAGGAGATGGCAGTCAAAAGATACAAAATTGCAGTTATGTGGAATGAATAAATTTAGAGAGCAAATATACAGCATGATGACTACAGGTTATAACACTGAATACTGGAAATATGCTGAGTAGATTTCAGGTGTTCTCATTATAAAAAGAAATGGTAATGAAGAAATATGTTAATTAGCTTAACTTGAAATAATTACACTATATATGTATATACCTATCAATCACCATGTTATAGACCTTAAATTAATATGATTTTTATTTAAAATACTAGAGGCCTGGTGCACGAAATTCGTGCACTGGGGGGTGGGGGTTCCCTCAGCCCAGCCTGCCCCTCTCATAGTCTGGGAGCCCTCAGTGGATGTCCTACTGATGGCCACAGTCTGGCAGCAGAGGCTCAGAGCAGGCATCCCGTGTGTGTGTGTGTGTGTGTGTGTGTGTGTGTGTGTCCCCACTGGGGGTCTACCCCCAGCCACATTGGAGGCTCAGAGCAGGCACTGTGTGTGTGTGTGTGTGTGTGTGTGTGTGTGTGTGTGTCTGCTGGGGGCCTGCCCCCAGCCACACCATGGAGGCTTGGAGCAGGAGCCCCTCTGTGTTGATCTCTCAGGCTCCTGGCCTCCACTACATGCTGTACTCTCCCTTGAGCTATGGCCAGATTGGGGGTGCTGTTTGCAAGCTCGGCTTTCCTGCTCCAGGATTGCCATGGTGACAGGGGAGCAGGCCCAGCTGGGGGCTGCCCACAGGCCGGGCTTTCCCGCTTCCAGGTCTCCATGGCAACTGGGGAGCAGGCCCAGCTTGGAGCTGCCCGCAGGTCGGGCTTTCCTGCTCCTGGATCAGGCCCAGCTTGGGGATGCCCTCAGGCCGGGCTTTCCTGATCCCTGGTCAGGCGCAGCTGGGGGCTGCCTACAGGCCGCACTTTTCTTCTTACTTTTCTACTTATGCCCCACTGCCCAGGGCTGCAGATGGGGCCCGGATGGCAGCTCGCGCTGTCCCGCCCTGCCTGTAGTATAGGATAGAGGCCTGGTGCACAGGTGGAGGCTCGCTGGTTTGCCCTGAAGGGTGTCCTGGATCAGGATGGGGGTCCCGCTTGGGTGCCTGGCCAGCCTGGGTGAGGGGCTGATGGTTGTTTTTAGGCTGCCCACATCCCCTTTAGGGTGGAGTTCCCCACTGGGGTGCCTGGCCAGTCTAGATGAGGGGCTGAGGGCCGTTTTCAGGTTGGCGGGTGACTGAAGCTCCCAGCCTCTCCTTTTTTTCTTTTTTCTTTTTTATTCTGGGATTTATTTACTTTCTATGGCTGTCACTGGAGCTGAGAGCCGGCTTTAGCTCTGAGGCCAGCTCCAGCTTGAGGCCTCAGCTGCTGAAAGCAGATATCTGGGCTTTGTTTAGCTTCTATAATTGAAACTCTGTTGCCATCACTGCTGCTCTAAGCTCTGAGCCTGCTGCAGGCTGAAAGCAGGTTTCTGGAGCTTGTTTAGCTTCTATAATTGCAACATTGTTGCATCTGGAGCTCAGAGCTGGGCTGCCACAGGCCGGGAACCTTGGCTTCCTCTGTCACTGGAGCAAGCAAGCCTCCTGTTTGCTTCAGCTGCCTGGCTGCTGGCCGCCATCTTGGTTGGCAGTTAATTTGCATATCCTGCTGATTAGCCAATGGGAAGCGTTCGGGGGTATGTCAATTTGCATGTTTCTCTTTTAATAGATAGGATAGTTACAGTCTGGCCAGTGTGTACAGTCTGGTTGGTTGAGTATCATCTCACACACCAAGAGTTCGGGGGTTCTATTTCTGGTCAGGGCGCATGCCTCGGTTATGGGCTCAATCCCCAGTAGGAGGCAAGCAGAAGGCAGCCAATCAACATTTCTCTCTCATCGATGTTTCTATCTCTTTCTCCCTCTCCCTTCCTGTCTCTCTAAAAATCAATAAAAACATTTCATATATATGTTTACTATAAATGGGCTGTATATTTACCTGGAAACAAAGTGATCACTAGTATTTGAGGAGAGGGAGGTTTTTAAATGAACTCTCACCATTTTGTCCATAAAATTCCTCTCTTCCCAGGAAACAAAGCAGTTCAAGAGGTTATGAGGATCTATGTTTATTGTTACATACAAAGACTTTAAGGCCAGAATCCCAACTGCTTTTGTGTCTGTGACACAGTCACTTATACCATTTATTTACTAAAAGATAATAGAAATAACAAACAATGTGAGGATTTCCTGATCTGAGAATAGGAGGGAATATGCCATTAATATTAAGACAGTCTCTCAGGAAGGAGAGTTCAGAGTGTATTGAATGTGAGCTTTTTGAACTAGGTCATTTGAGAGTCATAGAGTCTAAGTACAACCCTTTGGTTTTCTATCACATTGACCTCAGCAACATGCAAATAACAAAAATGGAATATTCTAAAAAAGAGAAGATTTCTAGATATCTGCTGAGCTGTGAGCAGTGGCAGCATCTGCAGAAAGTTGCCTAGAAACAGGATCACACCCTTTTAAAAGAGGCTTCTATCATAGTATTTCTTAGGGCTTCAAGCTCATTTTACTAACAAGAAACTTTTCCCTCAATCCTATAAAAAATAAATGTCTCCCAGTACAGTTTTTATTTGTATATCAGTATGACTTGCACGGAGCAGAAAAACACAGTGAGGAAAATAAAGGAGGGAGCTTTACATCCTAGTTAAACAGAGGTTTTGCAGGCAAACCAGCGGATGTGCACAGACTACCTGGGAGCTTTGATTTTGATCCAGTTATTTACACAATCAAGGGCTCAGTTTCCTCGTCTATAAAAGGCCTATCACGTTTATTTCACAGCAGAGTCTGAGATTGAGAAGAAAATATGTGGAAAGCACTCCGGGCAGGGCCTGGCAGGTGGGAAACAGTCACTAAGCATTGGACAGTTACCCTTTGATTGACTCTGGGTTTAAGAATAATGTCGACCACTTTCACAAATTAAGGCAAAACACTGCTGTGCTCTCCTCCCAGGTCTGCAATCCAGTGTCTTTCGTTAGTATTTAAATTGATTATAAATATGTATATTTCCACAGCATTTCAAGGTAATAATGTTTTCCTGTATGTTTCAGTGGTGACTGATGGTCAGGACATCGGAGATTCAGGATGCTTGGGAAACCGGTAATGAAACTTATAGAGCTTATTGAAAGTGCCATTTAATAAGACATATTAGCCCGTTCAAATGTCATTTCCAACTCCATTGTATGTCAGGCTAAACGCCATGCAAAAACAGATCTAAAAGGCTCCATTACTTGCTTATTTTCAAGGACAGGGGGAAAATGTCACCAGTGTACAAAGTAAAATGAGAGTCTCCGGCAAAAGGTGGAAAGTGAGCTAAGCCCAAAACAGTGGCTGGTAACGATTCATCACTTATTAGGAATAACTGATGTTTTTTTGATTTCCAAGTCTTCTTTCAAAATAGAATCTGCTCATTCCACTATTTCATAGCATCTTTTTTTTTTTATCCATTAATGTAACATATCCTTCCACACTCATTGGGGGAGATTTCTCTCTCCTGAAATGTCACCCTCCACGGATAAGTGTAGAGCAAGCCTTCCATCGCTGTAACAGTTAAACGGCGGTGAAGATGAGTAATTGAAACAGAAAGAGAAGTCACCTTGGCAGCCCTGTGACTGGGGAAGCAGTGTAAAAGGCACCAGAGCTCTTACTGTGAATGACTTGAGTGAGTTTATGTCTATTCACCAAACAAAATATATTTAAGTAATTTTTCCAGCTTTTGAGACAAATCAAGGAAATTCTTCCTGGAGCTTTTACTATTCTGTCAATTAAATGAAATATGCATACTGGAAAGTAAAGGAAATTAAACTATCGTTTCTCTAGGTGTTAAGCAAATTATTGATGTTCCTGGGGCGTCTCTTACAAAAGAATGTCACTAAATTAAGAAATAAGTGAAATGTTTATTAATGACACTTTGTAAGAATTCTGGGGTTATTTAAAGGGTTTTGTTTTGTTGTGATTGTTTAATAGTCCTCAATATGTATTAGAAACTAGGTATGTTGGACAATTTGGTACTTAGAGTTGTGCTAGCCAAAGTTGATGTTAGGAAAGAAATAAACATGACAAGGAATTTTGAGAACGAAGCATGCCGCTTTAATAGACAGTGCACTGGAGTAGGATTTTCCCCTCACCCGCTGAAGAAAACACATAATTATAGCAAATTGCTATTTGGCATCATTAATGTAGACCCATTTTTTTAAACAGTATCGCTATTATTTTTATATATCCCAGGAAATGGCAGCACTTTACATTACGAAAGTTATTTTTTAGCAAACTGCAGTGAGCCACAAATATAGAGGATATTTTATAACGTTCAGTGTAAGCAACTGCTTCATTTTAATGATATGAACAGAAATTAAGCTGCCAGCTCAATATTATTGACATTTAAATCCCATGTAGGAAATACTGTATGACCCAACAATGAAAATGAGAGAGATTTCCATAAAAATTATAACTCTTAGCCTTAATGTTTATGGCCTATCAAACAGATTTTCCCTAAATTTAATAAAATGTAATGTGTTCCTACTTTGATGAATTAACATTTCCCATCTCACTTTCAATGGCATTATGTTTTTTGCTGAAAATTAAATCAGGCTTGAGCAGGCTTCCAAGCCTAAGTTCAGAGCTGTTCATCTGCCACTTGCCATTTCCTGGAAGTGAAATGCAGGGAAAGATGCTGAGGTCAGTTCATCAGAAACATGCCTGCGAGCTCCCAGGAGGCAAGCCGGGGTTTTTTATGCAGGAGTTACAGAAGAACTTGTTTCAATGAAGCAACTAGAGGACCTTTGAGCAAATTCAGGCCCCACGCAACTGGGACTTTGTAAACTCCTGCACACTGACTCTGCAAGCAGAGCGGGGAGGCTCTGTCACAGGTGACTCAGAAGAGACTGCATATGTCTCACCGCACTTTTCAGCACCTACTGATTTTAGGACCTTCTCCAGCACAGTTCTTCTCCACAGGGTGGTCATTACCTACATATAGGATGCTTAGTTTCTCTCCAATTACTTCTCTCTCTCTCTCTCTCTCTCTCTCTCTCTCTCTCTCTCACACACACACACACACACACCCTCACATGCTGGGTTATAGGTATATTTTCCTTTTTTCCACATCCTTTTATTTGGACATACTACGTTCTTTCATATAAAGCACAGTGAACAATTAATACCATAAGGCTCTTTCTATAGCATTGAAAGTCTGAAAACATCGAGTTGAGATGTTTAAATTTGTGTTCTATATATTTACCTGTGAATGTGTGTATGAGTGTGTGTGTGTGTGCACATGGGTGAGCAAAAGTAGATTTACAGTTGTGATACACAAAAAAGCTTATTCTTGTATTATTATAATAATAATAACCCACGTGTCTTTTTCCATGCAAACAACTGTAAACCTACTTTGCCCCTCCCTGCATTGTTAATGTTTATTCATCAGTAAATATTATTGGTGATTTTATTGACCAAAATTGAAAATAATGCTGCATAGTGTGACACATATAAGTATACTTATGAAGAAAATAGAGGAGGAGTCTTTAAAAGCAGAATTTCTTCTAGAAAACGAGGTACTCTGTTGCTTCCTGGGCCTATTATTTCCCACAGAGGCATCTGGGCAGGATGTTGGCAGAGCCAGTTGCAGACTGAGCTGGAGTCATCACAACAAAGTGGGAGATCAGGGTAAAAGGGCAAAAATATGCAATGGAGCTGGATCTAACTATAGGCCTAGGTTTGGTCCTGGAAGTTCCATTAACATAAGTCCTAATGTATTTTGCTGAAAGCAAATTCTTAAAGGGCCAAACCTGACAACTGTTTTTATATTTAAATGACCTTTTAAACTATTACAATAAATCCATAGAACAGCTATATGCTGCTATAATATGGTGGAGCCAATGGTTATCTTGACATTTTTTCTCGTCTGCACTATAGTTTTTGCTTCCATAAGCAATGCCATAAATTTTAAGTACAAGCACCCTTTTATAGGAAAAAGGGTATTTAACATAAGAATCAGCCGTCAGCATTGTTTGACCTGAATATTACCAAATTATAAATCCCTTTATTCTCAGGCAAGTAATGCTTAGTGTTTTTGATATTCTGTACAATTATTAAAATGCCTTTGCCAAGCTGATTTATACCTGAAAAGCAAGAGATACAATAAGCTAATTCTTAGCTAAAACTATCTGCATAATTATTCAATTCTGCATGTCACTTGGCATGTGTTAATAAGCCATTGATGTCTGTTTAACCATTTCTCTTTAGATAAGATTTTTTTGGATTGATTTAAATGTTCAGGTTACTATTTCAGCCAATGGTGATATGTATCTTTTCCATAGACTAAACCGAAAAATCAGAAAATATGCTTTCCTCCATTTATCAAGAGTCATCTATATAGTGAGTCACTAGAAACAATTATTCTTTTAATGTGTCCAACAGGGAGGAAAACTGAGTGAGTTCTGTCTCCTGGCATATTTGCTTATAGCCCATCCTTACAAAGGTCTGAATAAGTGGCAATGTGGTAGATGCTTGGATAATCTGATCAAAGCATAGTCATAAAAAATAGCCCACTTTTCACATCTCATGTAAGCTTATATTTGTGATATTAAATACATAATTCCCAGATTTCCACTTTTCTCAGCTTCCTGAAAATAGATTCTAAAAAAGTAAATGAAACTTACCATCCAATTTACCGTAGAAGAAGCCCAGTGGAAGTCAAGGAAGGTAGTGTTCTTGGAACTTGGCATTTGCAAATGTTATAAAAACTTACACGGATACTTGATTTTCAAATCTGCCACTTACTTCTCAACTGAGAATATTGTTCTTATGAAAACTTTCCATTAGCATTGGTGAAAGATGGAGGGCCAAGGGTTTTAATGGAATTTCTGAACAGCAAAGATCAGATGGGCTCTTGTGTTGCATTTAACGGTAGGTCTTCTTCACCACTTGTGCCACTGCAAAGACACTGACAACTAAAATAACAAGTTAACTAAAACAAAGGTCTCCTGGGAGAATAACTGATAGAAATTATGATGCATACTATATAAATAGATGACAATAATATGCAACAAATCTTACTTCAAATATCAGAGAGTCAACCCTCAGTAACAACCAATGAATTCTATTTCAAAACTTGTAGCTTGACTGATTTGAACCTGGATAGATATTTTTTCACTCTGGTAGTTGTCATTGGTGAAGAAATGAAAGTTTCCATTATCTTAATGTCCTCATATTTTATGCTTTGACTAATAATATAAAAGTATTTTTAAAATAATGTATTAGTTGGAAACTGCTCAATAATATTGATGATGATAATAATGACAACTTACCTGCCAGAACCTGCTTGACACTAATTGTTTTAGTAAATTCTCACAACTTCAGACTCTCTTGCCGTTACTTTATAGATGAGAAAATTAGGACCTGGAGACCATAAATCACTTGTGTGAAGGAACTGGAACCCATGTCATTCTGATTGCAAACTCTAAGCTCTGAACCACTAACCACACCTCTGTCTTTTACTGTCTTCTTCCATGGAAAGTGAGAGATTATAGTTACAGAAAATTCAGTAGCATCCTCTCTTCTACAAAAGAGTGAAGATTTCTGAAACTCACTAACTAGACTCTCAATACTGAAAAGGAAAATTAGAGAAGACACCCCCTCTGGCCAGGAGGCTAGTAAATATTTAATTTCAATTGAGAATACCTTTGTGCTTTGGTTTAAGACAGTGAGAATGATGTCACCTACTGCACAAAAGAGCGGCCATTACTATTTCTGGGAAGCTGTTTGCAGAACTTTTAGATTATAAATACACTATCACACAGCATTTTCTACCAATGGCATCATCGTTTCCCTCCATATGTTCTTCCTGTAGGTGTCTAATGAGTCCCTACATATGAAAAATGGCAAGGGAATCTATCTGAGGAATAATTTCGGTAACTGTGGCATATGGAGACATTGTTTTCCAGCCCCTTTGCCATGATTTTAGGCAAAGCAGCAAGCTTACCTGGTGGTAGAGGCTCGAACAGTTGTCATCCCCCCTGCTTGTAAGTTCTGCTGTGTTCTCACTTGCAAACTGCAGGGTATTCTTTTTGGCCTTGTGCTGACAATGATAGTGGAGAAAAGGCAAAATTTCTGTCAGAATTTGAGGACATACTTTCTCTCATCCGTTCCATAGTCAACATTTCTCTGCCACTCAGCTCAATCCATGATGATATGAAAGGAATCGTTAGGACTTTTGCATTAGGCTCAGTTAACGCTACACCACTTAGAAAACTCGCTTGTATTTCTGAGTGTTTTATGTAAGCTCCTCTGAACACTTGTGAGGATTTGGCAGACTGACAGGTTTTGTTTCAATAAAGACATTCCCCAATGTATAACTCTACTTTTCTTTCACGCATTTAGAGGGGACCCTCATACATTTTAGACAAGGTGGTAGAGAGATGTGACGTAGTAAGAAGTGACTCTCCACACCCTCTTTCTTTCCAGATCCTTAAAGGTAGTGATTGTACAATTTACTACTTCTCCCACATTCCAGCTGCACATATTTTCACTCATCACTTTACTTATTCACAAGCATTATTGAGCACACTCCTAGACTGAGCAACTCAATACTGCCTTACATCACACTTTGTGTGTTCAGTGCTGCCTACTAATATATATATACATTTACTTTACTGATTATATGCCAATCCCCAGTTTGGACTTTGGTGTTTAGCCATTAATAGAGTTGACACCATTAACACATTATTCATTCAGGTCTATATTGTGGTTTAACTATTCACACAAGTGGCTAACTATTCCAGCTTTTCCTTCCTATTCTCTGTCTCTCCCCATCTTCCTCTTTGACTCTCCCCATCTCCCTCTCTCCCTCACATTGCATCATTTAAGCAAGCAGGAATATGCATCTGCTACTTGCCAGACACTGTTTTATGATTTGGAGAAACCATGTTGAAGAAAATGAAATCTTACTTTCCTGGGTTTACATTTGAGTCAAAATGGGGAGGAAGATATAAAGGCAATGTAATTAAACTGATAATATCATATTTTGATGAAAACTTTAAGGAAAATGAAATATAGCTAAGTGGCGGAGTGAATGGACAGAGTAGGGTGTTGCCTACTTTAGAAAGCGTAGTTTGGAGGTGTGGCTCTTAGGAGGAAACATTTGAGAAGATATATGGATGACACGTAGGAAGATACCCAAGTGAAGATCTGGGGGAAGACCTTTTCAGACAGAAGGAACAGCTAGAGGAAGGAATATGGCGTTTATTTTATTTGAAGTGTGGTAGATCATTAAAGGGACTTTCTCAGAGCAGTTATTTGTTCCCTCCATATCCATTTTGTTGATAGTTTTTATCATGAAAGACTGTTGAATTTTGTCACTTGCTCTTTCTGTACCTCTTGAGATAATCATATGATTTTTATCTTTCATTTTATTAAGGTGGTGTGTGTTACATTGATTGATTTGGGGATGTTGAACTGTCCTTGCATCCCTGGAATAAATCCCACTTGATCATGGCGTATGATCCTTTTAATGTGTTATTGAATTTGGTTTGCTAGTAATATGTTAAGATTCTTTAGCATTTATGTTCATCAGGGATTTGGGCCTATAATTTCCTTTTCTACTAGTGTCTTTTTCTAATTTTGTTACCAGAGTAATGTTGGTCTTGTAAAATGAGTTTGAAAGTGTTTCATCCTCTTCTTTTTTTTAGGAGAGTTTGGTATTAATTATTCTTTAAATGTTTGTTTTAATTCAACAGTAAGCCAATTTGTACTCAACATTTGATGGGGGGCGGGGGGAGGTTTTGGATTACTGATTGAAACTTCTTATAGTTACCAGTCGGTTCAGACTTTCTATTTCAGTCTTGGGAGGTTGTATGTTCCTAGGAATTGGTCTATTTCCTCTAGGTGTCCAATTTGTTGGTATATAATTGTTGATAGTACTTTCTTATGAGCCTATGTATTTTGTGGTATCTATTGTGATGTATCCTCTTTCATTCATAATTTTGAGTACTTGAATAGTAAACCTCCAATTCTATTTCCTTATTATACTGGGCATGAATCTTTGATTAAATAGGTTAGAATCTTATATGTGCCTTACTGAAAGTGCAAAATTAGAATCTAGTTTTCACAAAATGTCCCCAGGTTACTCTAAATGATCACTATCTTTCAAGGATAGCCCCCATGAAATAAAGAAAACATACTATTGGCCAAACATTACAAGTTTTTAACCTCAATAACTACGATTCTATGCTTAGAATACAATATTTGCTTAAATTTATAAACGCTTAAAGGATAACGTGTTTCCATTTGTAACAATATTAAAAACTTGTAAGAACGACAGTGTAACAGGATGCTGTTTTGATTAACAATGCAGTGTTAGAGCTCTGACTGATAGAAAATTTTATATAGATTTTGCCAACAGCATCCAGTGCCATAGATCCTCTCTGGTACATTCTAATAATGATCATAATATTAGAACATATTTATCTAGCAGTTTTAACTTTGCAGAGAATTAAGCAGTCTTTCACTTAATCTTTCCAATAGTCCTGGGCAGCAGAGAAAAAGATATTATTATTTATCTTTCACAGATGAGAAAATTGAGGCTCAGAGGGGTTAAGTCATTGGTTTGCCCAGGGTCAGAACTTATAGGTTTATGGCCTGATTCTCTGCAGTGCCGTCATCTAGTACCGAAATCATAAATCAAAAACCTGTCACTCTTATTCTTTATAGTCCTTTGAAACAAAGCAGGAGGCAAATACCTCTTTCCCAATGGAGAGACTCAGCAGAGCTTCTGTTTACAGTTGTGCCAGAGGAATACTGCACAGCTCTAGGGACTGACATTCACATAGTGGTGTATGTAAAGGGTGTCCCCAAAATCACGCAAGAAGTAATTTTGATAGAAAACACAGGTTTATAATTAAAAACTGTAAATTTTTATTGATTCATAAAGTATACAGTATAGGGTTATGTATGGAATAGCATATCGGGTAAATGGCCTCCACGGCTTTGCTGGCACATACGCACTCTTTTGTTGAAATTTTCCATGACCGTTTTGCATAAATGTGGCTGAATTTCAATGAGGCTCATTTTCATCTTGACGGCTTGGTTAATCGACAAAATGGTCGCATTTGAGGTTCAGAAAATCCATGAGTGATTGTTGAGAAACAAATGCATCCACAACGTGTCACTGTTCGGTGCGGATTTTGGGCTGGAGGCATCTTCGGACCATTCTTCGAAAATGCGGCTGCTCAGGCAATAACAAAAGAGTGCGTTTGTGCCAGCAAAGCCGTGGAAGCCGTTTACCCAATATGCTATTCCATACATAACCTTATACTGCATACTTTATGAATCAATAAAACATTTACAATTTTTAATGATAAACCTGTGTTTTCTATCAAAATTACTTCTTGCGTGAATTTTGGGACACCCTTTCAATGGTGCTCCCTGAAATCCTGTGCAGAGCCCAACCTGTGTGGCCCATGAGGCGCGTTCAAAGAAACTAGTTTCATTGATCCAAAAGCCTAAGTCAGGAGCAGCAAGCAGCGGGAGAATTGACATCCCGATTTCCATTTCATTGTGTGGTTTCACAGCAAAGAAGAACCAAAATGAAATCAAAAGTAACTTTAAGAGGAAATCTGTCACTCAGGTTGAATTTTCTCTTAGTTGAAATTCATCCTGTCCATATACAATGGAACAAAATGACATTTGATTGAACTGACCGGGAAAGAAAGTGACAGGATATATCCGGATTCGGGCTCTCAAATTTGGTTTATTGTTTAGTGCAGCAACCCCTGAAATTAAATGAACACATACAGGAGATTCATCATAATGCCATCTGTGGAATCATGTTATAGTGCTATTACAAAGTCCTCCCACAGTTAAACTCCCAAGATGGGCGTGATATTCTGCAAAATAGCACATTGCATTGAAGTGAGCCTGCAACTTTTGCCCCCCCCCCCACACACATTTCTCCACTTAAATTCAAAATCTTGTAATTGGATTTTTAAAAGTTTCTTGTGAAGTAATTATCTATAATACATTCTCAAGTATTCTTTCTCAATAAACCTGTAAGAGACACAAAGAGATATCACATACCCTTCCCTTTACAACTGCTACTCGGTTCTCTTTGAAACAAGATACTGCAAGAAGTCTTTTTAAAAAAGAAAAATGACCACTTTCAAAAACTAAATAGGAATTACAAGACAAGAAATGAGGCCTAATGTATAGGCTGAGGTGAAATGAGGAGGACCAAATAAGTTACACAATACCATTAGGAATGCTACAAGAAATAATTAAGCCAACAAAAATATTTAAGTGCCTATTAGTGTTAGAGATGTTGGCACCATACATCATTAGCTATCATGAGGGAACACTGGCGAATTCAAAATTTCCTAAAATCAGTTTTTAAAAGTTAACATAGAAGAAATGAACAAATAAAGCACTGAAAGTGAAAATAAAAGGTGACCAGTGCTGTCACATTTTTAGCAAAGTAACTGACATTCTGGCAGTGAAATAGCAACAGATTGTTTATATATTCCAGGACACACAACTTTTAAATTGCAATTGTGTTTCCTAAGGCTTTAAAGTTTTAAAAAATGTTTTCCATGAGAACTCACCAGCAGAGACGCACAGCAGTGATTTGGTAATACCTTTCTGCTATTGAGCAGCTTGGGAATTATGAGAAGCTATTTGGTCCCTCAGATTGTTTAGCTGGGACATTTTTGATGCAGAAAACAAAAATGATTAATGTGATATTTGCACTACAAATCACAATCATGCTTCATTTGCCAGAATCTTCCCTAATAGCTGAAACTCAGATTTAGGGTGATAGGAATAAGTTAGTCAACAAGAAGCAAACTCACTTACTAGTAACTATGTATATGTAGTGCATTAAATGTTACAATGATTCTTTTATTAAGCACTGTCTTACCCTGGCCAGGTGGCTCACATGGTTGGAGCATCCCAAAAGCTTGTGAGTTCAATTCTCTCTCTCTCTCTCTCTCTCTCTCTCTCTCTCTCTCTCTCTCTCTCTCTCTCTCCCTCTCTCTCTCTCTCTCTCTGACACACAATAACTGAGGATTATTGTTTTAGGTTGCTATTTTTGCAGTTGTCTATCACACAGCAGTGGGTAACTGACACATCACACTAAATCTCTTGATGAGGGAACATAACAGAAGAAAACCCCATTTTAGATGAAAAGTCAAACATAAACCCTTAATATAGAATATACACAATTTGTTAAAGTCCTTTTGTAACATACTCAAGCATTACTGAGGTTCCTAATTATTAATATGGCCTACCCTCATCTAAATAATAGACTTCTTCCTGGCCGGGTAGCTCAGTTAGTTAGAGCATCTTCCCAATACATCATGGTTATGGGTTTGATACCTGGTCAGGGCACATACATAAATCAACCAATGAATACATAAATAAGTGTAACAACATCTCTCTCTCTCTCCTCTCTCATGCTGCTATGAGTAGCAGGTGGGAATGTCATTTGAAAAGTCGGTAAAGCTTACCACTTAATTTTTTTCACTGCATCTAACACAGTTCTTGGCACATGGAAGGAGAAATGTTTGTTATTGAATAATGGATCTCTCCTTATTCCTCATCCCAGGCCCCTAGCATTATTTCCCTTGGCCTCACTTTTAAATTTCCCTCCAGCTTCCTTCATCTTTGTTCATTAATCTCACCGAAGAAATGTTATTCCACTCACATTAATCATTCCACTTAATATTCTCAACCCCACCTATTTCTTCTTCCTCCAGGATGTTAATTCACCTCTTCCTTTATCATTTTCTCATTCTCCACTGCAGTGATGGTGAACCTTTTGAGCTCGGTGTGTCAGCATTTTGAAAAACCCTAACTTAACTCTGGTGCCGTGTCACATATAGAAATTTTTTGATATTTGCAACCATAGTAAAACAAAGACTTATATTTTTGATATTTATTTTATATATTTAAATGCCATTTAACAAAGAAAAATCAACCAAAAAAATGAGTCCGCGTGTCACCTCTGACACACGTGTCATAGGTTCGCCATCACTGCTCTACTGCCTCCTTGCACTCATCCTATAACCCTTTCTGTCCTCTCCTATCAGAAGAAAACATATTTTTACTCAGCCTGTCACTAAGGTTACTCTTTACCTACAGTGTAGCCACTTGATTTTAGAAAATAAAATTATTTAAACGTAATGCATCTATGTCTTCCTCTTTGATTTAACACATATATCAGCAGGTCCCCAAACCTTTCATATCATATATATTCTTTTCTATCAACATGATTTTACATGATTGCAGAGCAAACAGAACTGTGACATCTTTCACAGTTGAAGAACTACCATTTAATAAATATTTACTATGCATTAGATACTATGCTAAACACTTTTACATATATTATTCCTAATTATTCAAAATAATCCTGTGAGGTAAAATATTTTCATTTGACAAATAAGGATACTGAAGCTTAATTTTTCTCGTGTTCATCTATTTATGACCTCAGAATCGTTCACCTTGTAAGTCTCAGTAGTCAGGTACAAGTCGATACTCACCTGTGTACTAATCAACTCCAGTGATTGCTCTTTGACTCAGGGTCCATCATATACCAACACTGCTCTGCTGAAGGTCACCAAAGACTTACCAATTACCTCTGCATTGTTCACATCCCATTAGATTTGCTATGGGATTTGGTCCTGCTTATTACTCATACATTATAAGGATACCCCTGCCTTCGTCGGTTTCTTTTTTCTTCCCACTCCTAGCTCCTTAACCCCTTCCTCCCTCTCTCCCTTGCAATATGTATGTGTGTATGTGTGTATATGTATATATATATATATATATATATATATATATATATATATATATATTTCTCCCATATTAAGAAAAATGCACCCTTCCAATTCTGCCTGCCCTGCATAACCACTGCCCTTTTCTTTTCACTCCTCAATGAATGAGACATTTACCTTATTATTTCCACTTTCAAATCTCTCATTCATTCTCCAACCTACTAAACTCAGTTTTACAATAAGCACTTCATGAAACTGCTCTTTCCATGACCAACAATAATCTCTCATTAAAAATCAAATAAAGCCAGCACTGGTTTGGCTCAGTGGATAGAGCGTCGGCCTGCAGACTCAGGGGTCCCTGGTTCGATTCCGGTCAAGGGCATGTACCTTGGTTGCTGGCACATCCCCAGTAAGACATGTGCAGGAGGCAGCTGATCGATGTTTCTCTCTCATCAATGTTTCTAACTCTCTATCCCTCTCCCTTCCTCTCTGTAAAAAATCATTAAAATATATTTTTAAAAAATCAAATAAAAATTGCTCACTTCCTATCTCACATGACCTTTTTGAAAGTATCATTGGTACTTTAAACTCAATATGCTTAAACAATAAACTTATGGTCTCCACTTGCCACTCAGTTTGCTTTTCATTCATGTTTTTATCTTATATTTAACTGAAGCTCTATAACCCTATTTTAGTAGGTTCAGGACCTTATGGAGTTCTCATCCACATTTCCCTTTCACTTACCCAATCTTTTCACCCAACTCCTAATTTCTACTTGGGAAAACCCCTTAATTAGTGGTTCTTAACCATAGATGCTTAAAATATCCTGGAGAGCTTTTAAAAAAATACTTATAACCAGCACTGGCCAGCATTGCTAAGTGGTTAAAGCATGGGCCTGGGCACCAGAGGGGTCATGGTTTCGATTCCCGGACAAGGGCACAATCTTGTGTTGCAGGCCCACATTCTCTCTCCCCTGGAATGTTTTAGTCCCTTTTATGTTTACTTTTTGTAGTCTTTCACAGTGTAAGTCAATGCAGTAAAGAAGAAATCTGGTATCTACTGTTTTTCAAGGCATTCTATATACAAAACAAAAAAGGAAGAAGAAAAGGAAGAAAGAACAGAAGAACAGAAAGAAAGGCAAATAGACAAACTCGTACCTTAGTAAAAATAGTAATGGTCTATGAGTTCTCTATGTGGGTAAGGAGAGCAAGAGACGCCCAGTATATGTCTTCCCAACTTTTCAGTTTCTCTAAGCAAAGTATCTGCCATCATTTTAATTCTCTCAACTTGAGTCCAAATGAGAGATAATAAAAAATACTAGTTGATATATTTGCATAAATTACTCTTTCAAATTGATGTATCTTCTATAAATTGAAAAAAAAAACTTTTTAAAAATCCCATTTAATCATTGTGCTATTAGCTGCAGTGTATTATCAAAAGTCACAATCCACCTGTATAGCATTAGTAGAGTAGCACAGGACTTGCCGATGCAGCTAAAGAACAGGATTAAACTCAACTACAGACACAGATTCTCAGATCTCCTCTTACCCATCAAAACTAATACCAAACTTAAAATCATATACATGATAATATCTGGTGTTAAAACTAGAAGCTTTTATGTGTTAAGGCAACAAGAGTATATACAAATAAAATAAAATCTATAGAATGTTATTCCAAAAATAGAGAACCTAAAAAATTAATTAGTTACTCATCCATACATACTCTCATACTCCAATCCACATCCTGGCATAGTATAGTGGATAGGTACCATATTGCTCAAAGGGGATAAAATCTCTCACGCACATAAACACACACATAGTGCATGTGAAAACTGGAGAAATCTGAATAAGGTCTGTGTTTGAGTTAATAGTATTATTCTGCCAATATCATGGCCTTGGTTGACAATGATTTCCTAAGATGTTATCACTGGGGGATGACAGAGAAAGGGCACACGGAGTTCTCTGTGCTATTGTCGTATTTTCATAACTTCTTGTGAATCTTAAACTATCAAATATTGGGACCTGTGTAAATGGCAAGACTTGCCATGGATTTCCATTTTATAAAAATTGAAGAAATTATGTCAGTTTCCACTTGAATTCAAAGGTTTTCCTGGATTGTAACTGAAGTGATTTTAAAATAAATCCTAGAAAACAGATTCTCAAAATGTAACTCATGAAAGAGACTCTATTTTATATCCCAATTTTATTCACTTTTCTGAATAGTCACAACAGTATTCTATTGGGGATAATCTAGTTAGTATATTTGAAATTCCATTTATTTTTTCTATTGATATGCATGTATTACACATATATAGTACAGAATTTTCAGTGTTGTTTTAAAGAACATGGTTTAATAAATGAGAGGCATGATCTATAATTTCAAACCAATCTAGGAAAAATTTGTAATTTCCAAAGTAATATGGTTTTCTTCTTTGTTACAAATTAATGATATAATTGATGCAGAAACTCCAGCACAACTGTTATTCCTGTCTTAACGTTCAGACAGTATTGAACCATTGCAAAATCCATGTGGAGCCATCTAGTTTTATGTATAATTAAAATAAAAGGAGTAAGTCATTTCATTGACTTATAGGGCAGTATACTTTAGTTCAATGTCAAAAGCATACTTTACAAATTTAACTTTTAACAAATTTTACCACTTTTAGTTGTTTTGCCCAGAAAAGTTTCTATCAGTCTTTGAAAGTTGTTACCTACTAACAGACCGAAGGTCTTCAGGCTCCTCAGCCTCCATCATGGAAATCAACATATACCTAATTGGCCACGTCAGTGAGTTTTAGAAACACAAAAGATGTCCACACCTTCTCTAACATAATGGAATTTCTAATAGGACAATTTCTGAAGTACCTTCCTAATAGTCTAAGATGAGTAAAACACAGGAGTCCCTCCATTTACATTCCTTCAAACTGTAAGTTTATACAATATTATTACAGAATAGCTTTGCAATTTCCATTCTTCTCTCCCTTCACATGATAAATGAAACAAAATAAATGTAGTATAAAAGTATACATTCTGTAATAACTTAGGAAAAAAGGTACATACATGTTTAAGGCCTTTAAATATTTATATGATTTTCCTATAGAACTGAAAACCACAAATGTTAAAATTACTACAAAAATGTGAGCACAAAATAACCTAAGAAATTGTTCAAATGGGACAACTATAAGCAAATATTTATAAATTTGAGACCAAAGTAAATGATAATTTATTTTATCTACAGACTGGACAAACAGCATTCAAACAGTCATTGGGATCAAGCAAGAGACAGTCTTCTAAAATGAGATAGAAAGAACAGTTTTAAAATGTAATAAATGTAAATGAATAACTTTTAAGCTAAGAAATCAGAAACCCACATGCATCCCTGGCAATTTTTGAAACTGAAGGCTACCTAACTCAATACTTGACTGCTCACTGCTGATTTCTGTGAAGGAAAAAAGTAAACATGAAAAGGAAAGAAAACAGCCCACTTAAAAAAAAGAAAGAAAGGAAGAGTGCTCTAGAGGTATAAAATAGTATACAATGAAAATGGTAATTCAGTTCTAACTACTACCTATTTAACTGACAGAGAGCTGCAGTAGTGTGTTAGCCTTGGGGAAACATGTCAGCTAGTCTATACATTCTTAGGTGATTGATGTATTCAGATAAGTATTACTTGCCAACAATAATTATTATCAATGGATATATTTTTCCATTCCTTTAACAAAAGCAACTTTAAGATGTTAAAACATGTAGGCTTTCAGAGCTCCAATATTAGGATACAAATAAAATGATCTCAGTCCACACCATGCCAGAGAAGTTTGCAAAGGAAATGTCACTAAAGCCATATACAGTCCCACTAGCCACTGAACACAGGACCAGACCCAGGAACACATCATGACAGAAGGCCAGTGCATTTGGGAGACTTTCAGGAACAAGAAAAGCAGTCACATTTGGAGCCAGGAGCCCAAATCTGAGTGTCTCTGACATCGCCCGGAAACACCAACTCTTCAGATGATGACTTCAAATTCTTTTAGGAAATGCAATTTTACAAGTTGAGCACAGTTCAAATCTGATGAACTCTTCATGACGCAGAAGTTCATGTCTGACTTTTTTAAAGTCTTGATTTCAAGAAGATGCTGATTACGAGCCATAAAATCCCTTGGAAACAAGAGTCTGGAGTGCCTCTTCAGAGCAGTATAAAAATCTTCCTTCAAGACCACCAGAGAAGTTAAGTTTCTATGCATATGTTCAATGTAATCAGCCTTGAGGGTCGTTTGATTTATTCTTAGTTAATGGGTTACCTACAAAGGAAGAAGAAAATATAATAATTTCATAAAATAGCTATAATCTTAAATCCCCAAAGACAATTTAGTATTACAAGTTAATCTATCATTCAAAATGCTGGTATGTGTTCTATGAAATTGTTGAATTTTAAAAGACTACCACATTCAGGTGTTCCCAGCTTATTAAAAGTTACACCTATATTTTTTCCCTTTATCATTTCATAATATTTCTAGAACCACTTGCAGAATTATCTAAATGACTTCAACTGTGATCGGGAAACTCTTAACAGGTGATGCTATCCCTCTCAGACGCAAAGAATGAGTCAGGAATTCCTGTTCTTTGCACAGGCTTGGAGGACATGATCCAAAGACCATAAACACATCATCTCAGCCCTTGGGAATGGACTCCATAAAATCCATTCTTGAAATAGATTAAAAATTGAGTGCTTATTTGACTTAAATTATATATCAGGAAAATTAATTATTCATGAAGGTGTTTGGAATTGCCTAACAGTCCTTTTCTAGCAATGGTTGTAACAAAAATGGAATTCTTAAAAATTATTCTGGATACTTTGATTCCATTCCAATTAGTGACATAGTTATTTCTCCTTTCATAAAACATTTACAAAATGGCTACTTTTCTTTTGCTTTGTTTTTGTTGTGTTTTTAATCAACTATGAAAAAGAGAAACATCGAACAAACAAAAAAATAAAGCTTCCTCTAGATCAGCGGTTCTCAACCTGTGGGTCGCGACCCCTTTGGCAGTCGAACGACCCTCTCACAGGGGTCGCCTAAGACCATCCTGCATATCAGATATTTACATTACGATTCATAACAGTAGCAACATTACAGTTATGAAGTAGCAGCGAAAATAATTTTATGGTTGGGTCACAAGATGAGGAACTGTATTTAAAGGGCCAGAAGGTTGAGAACCACTGCTCTAGAATTTGTTCTACCAGAGCTAGTCTCAAATTATACCACAAAAGGAAGGTGTAAAATTCACAAATTCCTTTGTGTCTCTGTGGTGGGCCCTCATTCCCATGGAAGGAGCCTCTGCCTGTACATTTGAAATTCCTTACTCCTGTGCACAGAGGAACTCTGGGAGGAAGTGAACTTCGGATGGGAGGTTACAAACACATAGGTAAAGGGCCCCCTGACCTCTGGAGATTCTAGGAGCAGGGGAGCAGGTAGGGCAGCAGCTCGCTATCAGTTTGCCATTCAGTGGTCAGGTGCTGTGAATGGCTTCCATTTTGAGTGTCAGTGTAAGAAGAACATGGGATGGGAATAGGACTATTTCCATGGACATTGTGCCACAGACCACTAGTGGAGATCACTGATGAGTGTGAAAAATATGAACATTTTATTATTACAAACTTTCTTGCTAAACATTAATTCAACAAATCTTTGATTTCCATAGGTTGAAAAAGATCCACCTGCCTCTTCTGAAAGTTCTTAGTAGAAAAAATTATGAAGCAGAGTATAAGATCATATTTCTAAAACGAGTGGTTGGAATGACAGGAAAAGAGAGGAAGTGATACAGAGTGGGAGGGAAAAAGATTGCGAGAGAACAAATGGCTTAGCCTCAGCAGGGACACAGCATAGGCAACTGGAGGGATGTGGTGTCATGACTGTGAAAGTCAGGGCATGTCCTCTTGAGTCACTTCAAGCCCAGTTCCTAAGTCATCTATTGGTGGGTATGATAGATGCATTCTTCATTCCAAGCTAAGCTAAGTACTTCATTCTGCTGCTTTATGTAAATCTCAGGAGTGATTCTCTCAACTAATTATATTTTAAAGCTTTGTTTTCAAATAATTTTAAAAATAGGCATCCAACTCGACAGTACAATACACAGGCTTATGTACCTAGAACAAATTTCTTCTCTATCTCGGTAGAGAAAATACATCTGTATACATGCAAACATATAAACACATATAATTATACAATCCTACCATCAGGAATATCATAAGCATATATTCTCATTACACTCAGTTTTTATCAGCTAAAATAGTTGCTAGAAAACCAAAATGTCAACCTGACTAAAAGAAGTAATTATTGAAATAAGCATGGATTGAAACATAATTAAGGTAATTTTTTCACACTCTAATTGTATAAAATATTCTTTATTAATCCTAAAAATATTCTAGCATGTTTTATGTGGTGAAGAGTAGGGCATAAGTTGTTTCTAATATCAGATGAAAGTGGACAATTGTTTTAGATTGAATTTTGATCAGAAGGTCATGTGGTTCAGCATTTTGGATTTCAGTCAGTGTGGCAGTAATACTATTCACACTGGATGTGTCATGCAACCTCTGGGAGCTCAGTTTTTCCATATGTAAAAGGGGGGGGGGTCCTGTTAACCTCACGGGGTGCTGTGAGGATCAAATATTATGTTATGAAAACACCCAGCTTTGAGGACTGAAGTACTATAAAAACAAAAGTTTTAGAGCTTTGTTTTGCTTTTTTAACTGCATACATTTTTAACAAGAGAGCCACTAAAAGTAGAATGAAAGAATCACACTAACAAGTCAGAGGATTAATTTAGGGAATTCAAACAAAGACTAAGTAATAACTTGCCCTTTTCAATGTAGTTATAAATACAAATGTATTTACCCTCCCTGACAACCTTCAGATTTTGAAGCAAATGAAATGGCAAAACCAAAGATTTTAAAAATTACAGAAGTCTAGAGGCCTGGTGCACAAATTCTTCCACCAGTGGGGTCCCTCGGCCTGGCCTGCGGGATCAGGCCGAAACTGGCTCTCTGACATCCCCCAAGGGGTCCTAAATTGTGAGAGGGTGCAGGTCAGGCTGAGGGACCCCACCTGTGCACGATCAGGGCCGGGGAGGGATGAGGGAGTTTGGCCAGCTGGGGAGGGACCACAGGAGGGCTCCAGGCCATGTCTGGCCCATCTGGCTCAGTCCTGATCTGCCAGAAGCCAGCAGCAAGCTAACCAACCAGTCAGAGAATCTGCCCCCTGGTGGTCAGTACATGTCATAGGAGCTGGTCAACTGGTCAACTGCCCCCTGGTGGTCAGTACATGTACAGCAAGCAGTTGAGCAGCCTTAGCATATCATTAGCATATTACACTTTGATTGGTTGAACGGCCGACCAGGCAACCGGACACTTAGCACATTAGGCTTTTATTATATAGGATGCTTCTGAATATAGGTACATTATCACCAGTTTTCATCACCTAATATGTAAGATCCAAATAACATCCTATATAATAAAGGGCTAATATGCAAATCAACCAAACGGCTGAATGACCGGTCACTATGACGTGCACTGACCATCACTTGGCAGACGCTCAATGCAGGAGCTGCCCCCTGGTGGTCATTGTGCTCCCACAGGGGGAGCGCCGCTCAGCCAGAAGCCAGGCTCAAGGCTGGCCAGTGAGTCTCTCCTGCCTTTGTGGTAGCACTAAGGATGTCTGACTGCTGGCTTAGGCCCGCTCCCCCAGGGAGCTCCCACACCGTGAGAGGGTGCAGGCCGGGCTGAGGAACCCCCTCCCCACCCACTGCTGAGTACATGGATTTCCTGCACCAGGCCTCTAGTTTCAAAATAAAATTACTGTCTAAAATTTAGTACACATAAATATAGCCCTTTTCTGATCTATATACTCGTTGAGTAAGTCAGTGGTTCTCAACCCTCCTAATGCCGTGACCCCTTTAATACAGTGCTCCATGTTGTGGTGACCCCCAACCATAAAATTATTTTCATTGCTACTTCATAACTGCAATTTTGCTACTGTTATAAATCATAATGTAAATATCTGATATGGAGGATGTATTTTCATTGTTACAAATTGAACATAATTAAAGCATAGTGATTAATCACCAAAACAATATGTAATTATATATGTGTTTTCTGATGGTCTTAGGTGACCCCTGTGAAAGGGTCGTTCGACCCCCAAAGGGGTTGTGACCCATAGGTTGAGAACCGCTGGAATAAGTCTAAGGGACTCAAATTTAAATTCTGACATGTCAGTTGGGCAAAACCAATGTCATTTTACCTTTTGTAGACTACAAACTGGCACTTCCTGTTATTGGAGAGTTGCTTGAGCAATATTAATACAATCCAACATTTAATTTTTTTTAATTTAAAAGTAATTTTTAATACACTAAATTAAGTATTGCTTTATTTTTAGAACTTAAATATTAACCTCTTTTCATTTAAGCTGTATCTTTTGGAAGAGGCCAAATTTTAAAAGTTGTACCTTCTAAGGAGGATTTTCAGCAAATTTTCAGTAACTAAAAGCATGATGTTGTAATAAAAGCAGTTTTACAGGAGAGAAAATAGCATTGGCTGCCATGAATACACTGTCTTCTGGTTCTGAGGGCAATAGACATATAATACTGCAGAGGAGAGAAATGGTCCTACAATTATGGTTGTGCCTGGAGCTTCATGCACTATAATCACTATCTCAGTAAATTTGCCTTTTCAAAGGCAATAGTTTACACAGCTGTTCTTATTTATGTAAGTGTTATTTGTGTGTGTGCTGCACACCAATCAATTCATTAAGTGAATCTACTTAGCTGCTGAACAGGTACAAAATGCAATAATGATAATAATAATAACAATAATAAAATAATAACGGCTTTCCTAGTCAAAAGCAGAAAGTTATCTTGGTAATGATTCACCAGAGTGAAGAAGCTAATCTGCTAACATTTTTTTTAAAGCACTAATTCTTTAAGATAAGAGTGTCTGTTTATCTCCCAGTCCAACAAATCTATAATAGGGCCCTGATTAGATTTCTCAAAAATATATAATAAAATTATGTATTTTAATTTTACACAAAATTTATACTAAAATCGCCAATTGAAATTGAGGGGGAAAAAAACAGGTATACGGCATATTTGAAATCAAGTGAAGTCAACTATTTTATATACCTCTCATTTTATATTTTGAAGATTATGAAATATCCTCTTGACTATCTTCAAGTTAAGATAAACTAGAAAGTCTCAAAAGGAAGAATATTCAATAACCTATTCTGTTCCCATGTGTAAAAGATGCTTTTAAAATCATTACATTTATGGAGTCTAATTATCCACCCCTCTGGCGTTCAAGTCATGCTGACTAGGTTATCAAGGGGAGACCACATATTATGGTGAGAGGCTTAGTGTGGGCTCTGTAACAAATCGCCTGAGATCTGATCTCTGCCTTATATAACTTTCGAACATTGTGGGGTTGAATAAATTAAACTTCCTGTGCCTTATCTCCCATGTGTAATATGGGAAGGATATTATCAGCCCCTATAACTTTGCTACTTTGATTAAATCAGGTTGTTCCTTCAAAGTGTCTGTCCAGCTAAACACTTTTTAAATATTAAGAGGTAGTAATTGCCAAAGAAAGGCACAAAAGATGGATACATATTGGAGGGAGCATTACTTCTTATTTCTCTACAAATATTGACTTGCTCAATTAGAGTTAATTTTCTGTGTCTTATTTCTGATCTTGCAATTTTTTCTTTTCATATTCTTGTCACTCATAAAGCTATTATACCTAGCATGAAGCATCACTCTTTTGGAGAACTTTGGGGGAGAGATAATCTTTTCAGAAAAGGTGATACAGATCAGTGGCTAAAAAGGATGTATCTCAACGTTAAGCTAAGCTCAGTTCTGGTAACTCAGGACATGACCTTGAGTAAAACAGGTATATTAATATCTATGCCACAGACGTGTATGAGCTGAGAAGTTAATGGGTCAAGTGTTTAGAACGGTTCTAGGCACACAATAAGCGTAGCAAGTGGTAATGATTATTCATATGCATACGTTCCTAGAAATCTGAATGCACTGAATTCCTAGTTCTTGCCCCTAATTATTTCTGAGCATACGTTATTAGTCTTCACAGACACATAATTCCATTCTTTTTCATTCTTTGCCTCTCCAAGGGGCCAGTTACCATCAGACTTTGCATGCAGGACAAATACTTAGGAAATTAGCACTGCACTCTAACTACTTAGGCTTAAAAAATAAATAGGATATAATGATGCCAAAACAAAATGAAGATTTGTACATTTATTTTTTCATTATTGATGGTTCCTCTGATATTGTTTTTCTTTGATTTTTTGAACCTCAGTCATTCAGTTTGTCAGTTTACATAAAACTGAAATCACTGCCAAATTTCCATAGCATCAATGTGAATGTTATATCATATTAACTAAATTCACAAAATAATATGTTCTCTTCTTCGGTTATGATCATTAAAATCTTATTATGAGACACTCCTGAATAATTTTTACATTCCTGTGACTATAAAATGAACCCTATACACACAATCGTAGAAGACATTGCATTTTGAACATTACAAGTCAATTTCTTTTTTAAAAAAGCTAAATTTTCACTAGGATACCCATGTTATTAGGGAAACATTTACTTTTGGATTGATGAACATTATATATTTAAGCAATTGGAAGGCAAGAAATATGTGGGTGGTAGCTTTAAAAGCAGTGCATGTCCAATCTTTCTAGTACAGCCCCTTAGTAATATCACAAATAGGCACCATTTCAAACTAACATTCCAGTAAGTAAATGCAACTTACTCAATAAAGTAAAAGGAAGAATAGAATATCTTCATCATCCTAAATGCTGATTTGAATGCATATTTCCTTGTGTGGAATATAATTGCTGCTTCACTGCAAATGTATTTTTTAATGTAGCTTTTACAAGTACATGAATTAAGCTCTCACTTCACTTCTGTCTACTAAATGTGCAATTACAACATAATTACTCTGCAGTAGCAGGTTTTCTCATTAAGTTAGAGAAAATCTGCCATTGAGCTGGTCATAACTGTACATGCATGCTCTCGTCCCATCTTAAAGCACCTTATACAGAGAGGTATTACAAAATGAAAGACACCTGTCAGTCCGGGATAATCCTTCGATGGCAAGCTGACCAGGCCGTTTTTTAGGTACAAATGAAGTTAAGTCAATGACATATGAATTGCCTTCATAAATATACCACCTATACAAAAAATAATCCTGCAATTGCCTTTCAGGGTGATATGGTAATTCCAACAGCCTTGAAAGCTGTTGCATTTTCATACCACAGTTTAATTTTCCTTCCTAAGAATGGCTAGTGCTGAAATGGTCTGATCATTTATTTTAACATTTGAGGCACCAAAGGTTATCTGTTTCATGCTTCAGCTAGAGTCAGCATTTCCACTGAATGACCTTGTTATCTGTTCTATAAATTCTTTAAAAATTTAACAACCTTGAGTGATTGGGATGAAAGTCATTTCCAACAACAGAGAGCCTTTTGGTAGCTAACATTATATTTAGGTGTAGCTCCGTGTGGAAGCAGAAATTGGCATATAGTCCTCCTAGATTACTGCAGAGAACCAGAACACCACACATAACTGAGGAGAGAGAGGAGGCCTTATTCTGATAAGAGTTTTATACCAGCATTACAACCTGCTAGTAGTTTTAGAAATTTGAACAAGTCACTTAATCTCTGAATCTCCAGGGTCCATACTTTCCACGAGAGTCCGTTGGATTCAGGGAGTTTCTAATTCCCTTCTATCCCCAAACTACGATGACCTTTCTTAAGAAGGACTAATTCCACATGGGATAAAACTTCATCCTGATTCCCTACGTTCATCAGTGGTATAACCCCTATGCAGATTTCTTTTTTCTAAAAAGCCTACTCATTGAATTAGAATGCAGAACTAGTGAGCTTTACCACAAATTCAACCGCTGTCAATGGCTTTCAGCTTCCTATGCTGTGCGCATGGAGATCTTGACTGGAAATAAATCTTTCGAACAGATGGACCTGCACTGTTTCTTGGAACTTTGAAAGCTGTACTGTGTGCCAGCCATGAACTCTTCTACGTGACTCATGAAAACAGATGACTGTTTGCACAGCCACTTACGCACATTCATCCACTCAGAGGCAGAGCAACTGCTCCTCTCTGGATGACAGTCACTGTTAGCAAAACATTTCCCGACTTCAATTCTGGCAGCTAATGAATTTCTCTGGGACAGTAAGGAGACTTAAAACTTTCCTGCCTCTTCTTCCCTAGACCTCCATCATGCACTTTAGGCAGGTCAAACATGACCCCCAAATTAAGATAACTTTGAAAGACACCAATATAATGGGACTCAGTTATGTTTCCTTCAGAAATATCAAAAAGCCCTTAATATGGGAAAATTATTATTTTGAATGCTTGGAGGAAGTCTGAATAGATTTTTTAAAAAGATTACTCCATACACCAGCACAGTTCACACATTTTTAGACAGTTGATATTTTGAATTCAATTAAAATGTATTTTACCTGCTAGATTTGATAGCAGGTTTATTTTTTTTAGAATAACCTCTCATTTGTTAAGGTGTAATCTGAACTGATAGTTTTTTCCCCCACTTTGTCATTAAGGCTTAATTTAAAAGTTAAAATCTGCTAGAGTGTCACACTTCTCAAGAATTTCAGCCTCACTACATCTGAGGGCTAGTAGAAACAAGCAGTAGAAAGTGTGCTTAAAAGCAGGATTTCAGGACAGTGGAATTTGGGAAGAAGAAGGGCAGAAATTTAAGAAATTCATTTTAGTAACCTAGGGATGACTAAGAGAGCAACGTTTTCTCTTATCCTCCTGATTCGTTTGAGTTAGAAATGCAAGTGGTTCCTAGTAATAGCATTTCTTTAAGATACATGACTGAATAAAGAATATGTTGTTGTCACTTTGAGGATTTGAGGAAGACAAAGCTAGGACCATGCCTGAAGTAGCACATCCTCTCTCATTGCCATGCCTATCTTTTCCCATAAAATGAAGTTTAGAGATGAGAGATGTCTGAAAAAACTTCCCTTTCTGCAAGTTGCTAAACTAAATTCATTTCTGAAGAACAGGGAAGCATCTATTTACTGGTAATATGTTGGTGCGTTTACTTTTTCTCCTTTCTATTTCCCAGATATAGAGTGTTCCTCTCTGGATGGTGTTTGCTTGTTTGTTTGTTTGTTTGTAATAATGCTCAAGCCCTAGCTGGTTTGGCTCAGTGGATAGCACGTTGGCCTAAGGACTGAAGGGTCTTGGGTTCAATTACGGTCAAGGGCACATGCCCAGATTGCAGGCTCGATCCCCAGTGGGAGGTGTGCAAGAGGCAGCTGATCAATGATTCTCTCTCATCATTGATGTTTCTCTCACTCTCTCCCTCTCCCTTCCTCTCTGAAATCAATAAAACTATATTTTAAAATAATAATAATAATAATGGTCAAAATTCAGTAGTCATGAATTCCCAAAGTTGATCAAAATATGAATCTTTAACTCTAGCTATTTCTAATTGCTTAGATGCTGGTCTGAGATAGCTGATTCAATTATAGGGCAATTTAAATATAGAAGGTATGGACCATTAGGTAAGGGCACAATCATCATTTGGTATATGGAAACTCAGTGAAAACTTGATGGCTCAATACTTTTCATGCTAATTTACAAATTAATAGGCAAATTGAACACTGAAAGGGGTCCACGAATACAACCAGGGTTTTGTATTATCCATTGTGTCAACTGGGGGGGCTACTGTAGGTGGTAATATTAGGTTCCCAATAATGATATATTGGCTATTTGTGGCAAATTTGTTCCATTTGTGGGTATCATAGTTCAAAGAATGATGCCCCTTTCTTTTAATAAAGATAATTCTATGCCTTTATTCACTGACCACAGAGGCAGACCTTTGCCTTCTGTTCCCTAAAGCTGTATGGAGTTCATCTTTCCTCTGCAATCAGGGGCCGCTGGAATGCTAATGGGAACTATAAGAAAGAGTTGGTTGCAGTTAATCCTGTAACACAATGTACACACCTGCTGCTCTGTGAGAAATAAACCAAGGTGAGAGCTCATTTCTGGAGTTGTTTTGAATCTTTACTCCTCAACGAAACTTCTGTCCCTTCCTTAGAGTCCGACCAACATTCGGATTCACCACACTAGTGCTCCATGGTGGAGCCAGAATATTTTGAGTGTGGCTATTAAAAAATTGTCATCAGGCACAGCAGAAACCTTCTCTTTCTACTCCTCCATTGGAACTTGAAGAGTTTTACACGTTTGCCTAAGGAACAAACACATGTCAGGTACTCCACTGTTCAACTGGTTATTACAGGAAGCAAACCTGGGAGAAAGGGAAAATTCAACAGCAAGACAATAATTTCCTTTACCTCCATAAAAGCTCAGAACAGCAATAGTTTTGTATCTCTCCTAGAGGATTATAAACTCTTAGAACATTTTTTATTTCAGAGAAACACATACCCATAAATGGGACCTAAAATAAACAGGTGTTATAAGAAACTGATACAAGGATAGTAAGCATTTCTTGTGAGTATTTTGGACAGCATTCCGCACAAACTTAAGAAAATGTTCATTAAGATCAAGGGAGAAAGTATGTAGAAAACAACAGACAATCATTTTAACATAAAAGGGTAAAATAATTATAGAAACAATATTATGTAGTAGTATTCAATTTGAATTCAAAGACTAAATACTTGCAATCTTAACTGTTCATAGGCTTATCTGAGCATCCATGTCTATAGTAATTTATAATTTGATAAAGTTTGAACCTTAGTCATTCACACTTTAATGCTGATAAGTATGGCAGAGTAATATGGCCAATGTATGGGTCTAGCACCAATGGGCATTCTCATCTCAAGCCATCTCTTTTGTTCTCTGCACATCATCTGTGTAATCCTCATTAATGGTCAGAATGGGATCCATGACTTTTTCAGTTGTAATTTATGTTATTTTATGGGTATAGACTTTCAAAGTTATATTTCTTCTTTTTTTATATTCTTTTATTGATTTCAGAGAGGAAGGGAGAGTTAGAAATATCAAGGATGAGATAGAATCATTGATCAGCTGCTTCCTGCACACCCCTTACTGGGGACTGAGCCCGCAGCAACCCGAGTATGTGCCTTGATGGGAATCAAACCTGGGACCCTTCAGTCCACAGGCTGACGCTAGATCCACTGAGCCAATCCAGCTAGGGCAAAAGTTTTATTTCTAATTTCTCTTTCCAAAAGTATTCCAGATATTACATAAAGCATATACTATTTTAATTTCAAATATTTGGATAATTTAATATTATTCAATATTAGTCAGTATTATTCAATAATCATATAGAGGAGTGGCTAGTAATTTAGAATCAGATAACAGAGGGCTTTGGTAATATAAATCATTTCTTACATAAATTTATTATATAAACTTGAGAGATCAGGGTAGTTAAAACTAATCTATAATAATAAAAGTGTAATATGCAAATCAACCAGACAACCTTCAGGATGACCTTCCGGATAAGGCTGGGGCTGCAAGGGCCAAGGCAGCTGGGACTGCAAAGGCCCATTCTTGCATGAATTTCATGCATCAGGCCTCTAGTTATACTATAAAAAACTATTTCCCAATTTTGAAAAAAATCTGAGTCTTTTAGCACTAAGAACAGACCCTCTTTTCCCTATCACTGCTAACTTGGCCTCTCCCTCCCTAACCATAAAATGTAAGACTAAAATTATGGCGTGAAAAAGAGCAGAAATTTTCGCTCTGGTCACTGCATTTACTTGACTTTATGCATTTATATTAGAGCCAATGCAGTCCTAGCATGGGTCAGTGTCATGACTCACCATGGAAACATTGACTGAAGACAAAAGATGAAGGTGGAGAAAACGTAGAGGAGCTTAATATCCTTGAGAAAAAGCATGGAGCAGACCAAGAATATACTGCTTAACGTTGCTAGTTCTCCATTTTCTTCACGTTGTTCAAAAATGTGGAAAGTCTTACTGTTTTTTAATTTCATATACCCACTGAATATTTTTAGCATGGTAACATAAATGCCCATATGTTTTATTTCTAATCAGTTTCTAGACCCTAGTCATCTTTTTATTCTCTTTCCAACTCTCTGTCTGGCTGTTACTATCTTAATCAAGGCCTTTATTTCATCTGGTTTGCACAGTTGCAATAACCTCCTAATTTGTCTTCTGATTTGTCTTGTTTATTGTAGCCCTCCACCTCTTTGCCACCATTATCTTAAAAACAAAAATCTGTAATAGTTTCCTGTTACAGAAAGAGATGTAAATTCCTGTTGGTGATCAAGAAGGTCCTTCAATTAGAACTCAACCTACCCAGCTTCATCTCTCCATCTCCCTAAGCCCCTCAGAGACACATAGGCACAACTCCAGCCATGCCTAACTAATCCTTGTAGGCCTTGATATGCCCATTCATATCTCCTTATCCTTGTGTACATTTTACCTTTGCCTGAAATACTCTTCTTCTAAACATTAGAGTATTTAGATAGTTATCACTTCATGTTTCATTAGCCTTTGTGATTTATCTAGTCAGCACTTTGTCTGTACTTCTATTATAAGACATATCTTGTCCATACTTCTATTATAAGACATGTTTTGTCATATTATGCTAATTTATGAACCTATTTGTTTCTTCCACTAAACTAGAATGTATTGGTAAAAGATGATATTAGCATATTTTAATATTAATTATTTTTATCATATTTTTATTGTTGACAGTATTACAGATGTCCCTTATCCCCCACCCCCTTGGCCCCTGACCCAACCATGCCCCTGTGCTAAGCAGCATTCCAGGCCCTTAAATGATAACTAATATTTATTTAATAAAATATTGAAACAGTGAATGGATGGATGGATGGAGGAACAAATAAATGAATATAAGGGAAGAATGATAATTAATTTCAGAAGAAGAAAAACAAAAGTTACTATCTGGATTCTCCCCTTACAGCAAGGGGAATAATTAAGTGACCCAAAAGGTCAGTGTCACCATTTTCAATTCTTTAAGGATTATTCCCGATTCTGTGATTTCAGAATTTTAAAATTATAGATATGCATGGGTCCTGACATCAGCCTCACACTCACACCTTAGATATTTAAATTTATTCTCATTTGGAAAAGGCCTGATTTTTTAAAACAAAATTAATTTATGAAAATCATAATGCAAGAAGATAATAGCATCCTGTGATGATTTAATTGGTATTAGACTAACCACTGGGGATGTGGAAAATGTCCAAATAGATACAGCAAGGTTGATTATGGCATATTCATTACAGTTAGTATTTCACAGAGAAATTTATCCTCATTTTTTTTAAAAATGCAGTTTTCTCTTGAGTAATTTTAATACTGCTGCTTAACGCTGTCAGGAAATTTTTCTCATGAAATGTTCCATTGTGACAATTATCCTACACCTAAGTATTACATGCTCACTTGACATCAGGTATGGCGGTGCATCTGAAGTACCAAATTCCTTATAATGGAACAAACAAATACCTCAATGACTGCTTCACCCAAAATACTATTGTGCATGCAATCTCTCTGCCTCTCCCCTGCATGCCTATATTTAATTATATATTCTATATTTAAGTTCAGGATGCCCGGCTGCTCTCCCTCCCCCCAGATTTTATTTTTCAAATATAGAGGCTGGTATTTCAAAAGACAAAGAGAAGTCAATTTTTGCTTAGCAAAATGCAGCAGACTGCATTTTGTAGCCTAGACAAGACTGTCAAAGGCAGCTGATCCTTCTATTGCTCATGGAACCTGGAACCTTCCTCACCCTTCCTTTGCTTCCACCCCTCAGATATTAATTGCCGGCACCAGTAGACTACTTAGTGCACATCCACATTCTCTTATTGCTCTCAGAATTATTCTGTGAGACTGTCCCTGTTTGCTATTTACTGTTATGAGTCTTTGTTTCTAATTGCTATTATCTCCTGGCAGTTAAACGGAAGCTCTGATGAATTAAGTGAAGCTTTTCAAGGATGCATATAAGCAATAGGTGATAGTCTGCAGACCAAGATCCCCGATTTGGGGCTTCAAACCTAGTGAAATAGGTCCTGCATATCTGTTATTTCATTCATTCATTTGACTAATATTTACTGAGCACATATGAAATGTCAGGTGCTTTCCTAAGTATGGGGGCAGGAGAACAAAAATCATTGTCCTTGTGAAACTGACCATCAGTCAAAGACACAATATAGTAACATTTTAAAGTATGTTAGCCCATGCAAAGAGAAAAATACAGTCAAATGGAAGAGAGCGAATTTTGAGGCAGGGATGTACAATTTTAGTTAGCATAGATAGGGAAGACTTGCTAATAAAGTGAGGCTTCACTGAAAGCCTGTAAGAGATAAGAGAGCCAATCCAGCTGATAGCTGGGTACTTCACACAGAGGGAATACATGGCCTTTGCAAATGACCTGAGACAAAAAAAGTAAGGAGGGTAGTGTGGTGGCAGTGAAGTAAGCAAGGGGGACAGTATAGAAGATGAGGTCACAAAGGCTCATTCAATCATCTATTTCTTTCTGTGTGTTTTTCAACAAATGTTATTTTTCTTGCTATTTTACTTATTGAGGATAACCAGTGGGAAAAAGCAGATATGATCCTTGTTGTCACGATTGCACACTAAGTGCAACTACATGGTGGTCACCAGAAATAACATGGCTTCACACCTTTCTCCTTTCAAAAGCCTTATTCCCGGAAGTTGGAACTGGATAGAGCCTGAACGGACAGGAGAGAACACAATGGCTTCTTTGTATAAGCCCTGGAAGCCACTGTTCTTTCCATTCCAACGGTGAGGAATTGCAAAGTTTTAGGAAAGGAGAGGCGTGTGTGTGTGTGTGTGTGTAAGTTTGGGTGTGAAATGATGGAAGATTTCTCTGGCAAATGTTTTCAGCTGACTGGTGGCAAAACATTCCTGAATGCGTATCTTACATACACTTACACAATGGAGACATTCCTATATAGAAAACCAATCTCAAATAAGAAGGCCATGCATTCCTCCACCATAGCTGTTAGCTCTTCCTGTCTATGAGAAGCGTTTTAAAGGGATGTCCTCTCCCCAAACTAGTCAACTGTATGTTAGTTCAATTATGAGAAAAATACCACATCTCCATTTTAGGGGATTCTGAAGGAAGAGGCGGGGAAGAATCTAAACTAATATCTGAAGCAGAGAATTTCTAAGGAGCTACCCCTGCCATGGAAAACTGGTTTGAAATGTGTAGCAGAGGGAAAACCAAAACTTATTGGGTCCCTTTAGGCTTTTATTATTCAAATATTTATTCTCATAACCAGGAGGCTAGACTGCCTGGGTTTAATCCTAGATCCGATGCTTATTAGCTATGCAACTTTGGGCAACCTCTTCATTTCTCAGTCTCCTCATGTGTAAAATGAAGATAAGCCTATTTCATAGAGCGATTGTGAGCATTAAGTGAACTAATATATATGAAGTGCTTCTAATGATGCTTGACCATAGAAAAACTTCATAAAGTCACTTATCGTGTGGTTTCTTCTGGAGGAAGTAAACCTTTTATCATTAGGAAGTGTTCTTCCTTAATAGTATATCAACTTCCTTTAGGTTAGTGTTCGCATGGTGTATCTTTTCCATTATTTTTTTATGTTCAGTTTTTTTTATAATTTTAGATTAGATGAACCTCTGTTAAATAGTATATACTTGTGTTTTGATCTTTTGATCCAGATTGACAATCTTTTTGTGTGCCTCATAATTGGATCATTTAGGCCATTTGCACTTGATATAATCACATTAGAAATTTGGGTTTAATCTACCAACTAAATTTTATTTTACCTGTTCTAGATTCCTATTTTCTTTCTTCTTTTGCCTTCTTTTGTGCTCCCTCTAACATTGACAACTGCCTCCATGGATTAAGGAACTCCCAAAACTAAACTAATATCTCTTAGTCTTCATTCTCCCCTAGATTCTGGAGCAATAACTCTTCAATTTCTTATTGACTTTTCAATGCCTCCACGTATGCCATCTTACATTTTGTTAAACTCTTCAGTTTCCTTAGAGGAAGGGGTAGAAAATAGGGCAGTTTGATGGTATTATTAAATATCCATTACCAAAAGTGGAAGTCAAGTTATATGGGTTAAGTTTTATTGATGAACTTGGTGTTGATTAGTCATTCACCAAATGTATGTAATATTTGAAATTTATCTTTGATATTCTACCGGCATAGTACCTCTGTATTACAGCCATGTTGAGATGGAGTATTCTCTCCATACTAAACTTTGCTTAATGATTAAAATAGAACTTCATTAGCAGTTACTTATACGTGACTATATTGTCCAGTTTGCCTAGGAAAATCCTGATTTACACAATTTATTCTAACTTCCCATTAGATTTATCCTGAAATTATGTCCTACTATGGACAACAAGTTATATCATCACCCACAGAGAGTGGTTACCTTCATTGTGGAAAACTTAATTTTTAGTAAATAATTCATACTGAATTATTTAGTAAATAATTCATACTGAAATCTTACAGCTATGAATGAATGACTCTCTGAAACAAATATTTCAACTATTATGATAGTAAAAATTGAGCATTCCTTGAAGCATAAAAGATTTCTGAAGCTCATTCAGTCACATCAAGTTGCTAATCAATTTTTAAGGATAGCATTAAGGAAAGGTTTGTCACTAGAGCACTGTAGTAACTTCAACTTTTCCATCATAGAGCTGAGACATGGATGTTATAATGTGAAAGACTGACTACAATATTATCAATTAGTGCTGTAATCCAAAGTCATAAACTCTGAGAATCAAATTAAAGCCATTGCACACACTGTTACCTTTGAGATAAGAGATTTATTATAACAAACAGGACAAATAGGCTTCTTATAAAATCAAGATATTTTTTAAAACATTAATAATCTCAAGTATAGGGTTCATTTTTTCTGGATTTTTTTTTGGTTATTTATTTTATATTATAATGAACAATTCAATTCTGATGGAATTTTTCTAATGTTGCCTAAAATAGAAAAATAAAAATTACCTGTGAATTTCAATTTCCTCTAATTATTTTTATCATGAATAATTAGAAGTTGGATAAGAGGCAATATATCCTATATACACTGAATGTTCATCTACTGATGATGATGATGATGATGATGATGAATAAAATGATGAATTTTAAGATTTTCTAAGAATCAGGCAGGCAAATAATTATAATAAATAGTTAAGAACCAGGCCGGCATGGCTCAGTGGTTGGGCATTGACCTATGAATCAGCAGGTCATGATTCAATTCCCAGTCAGGGCACATGCCCAGGTTTAGGGCTTGATCCCTAGTAGAGAGTGTGTAGGAGGTAGCTGATCAGTGATTCTCTCTCATCATTGATGTTTCTATCTCTCTCCCTCTTCCTTCCTTTCTAAAATCAATTATATATATATATATATATGTATATATATATATATATATACACACACACATATATATATGTATTTTTAAATAAATAGTTAAGAGTAGAGGCTTAATAACATCATTCAGCCAAGGACTTACCCTGACTTGGCTATTTATTAACTGTGTGACCCTATTAATTATTTCACCATTTAAAAACCCCAAAAACCTCAGTTTCCATCCTTATGTGATAAATCCATATCTCATCACACTACTGTGAAGATTAAATGCAATCTTAGTGAGAATACAATAAATAGTAATTTTAAACACTTTCAAACAGTACTTTGAAATAAAAAGTGTAAATATATGCTCTTAAGATTATTCTCATTATTACATCATTATTACAAAATATTAACTTTATATAAGGCATTAATTATAAATGTATTTCTGGCTCTTTGATACTATGATTGTCCTTTCCAAAGCTATGCATTTCCTGTGCAAAGACTGCTTTATTTTCAAAGATAGACCACTAGAACGTGATACATTATAAAAATGCTACATTCTGTACAGAAGGTCTAACACAATTTAAAAAAATCTATTAGCAAAATACATATAATACACTTTGTTTGAAATGTACTAAGGTTAAAAAAATATTTAGGTTTTATTTATTATTTCATAAATAGGAATTATTGGCTTCTGCTAATTGTATAATATCTATAAACACTTTTAGCATCGTGTTTTTGTGATTTAGTAAGAACATTAATGTTGTATTAGTAATAGAAAAATGTGCCAGAGTAGCTTAGCATTCCATAAAATAGTCCTTTAAATCTATACCAACTACTCCAAGCTAACCTCATCTTAAATTGCTCTAGGCAAACAAATACAAAACAAAAAAAAAAACCTTAAAATTAAAAAAAATCTTCACAAACCTAGTACATAGACCCTAGCATAACATCCCTTCCTCTAAAGTTACCAAACATTTCAACCATAAAAGGATACTTTCTGTGTGAGGATGTCTTTTAATTGTATCATTGAATATAGAAATATCAGTTGAGCAAATATCAACAATTATAATGATCAGAAAAAAAAAAAACTGCCTCCTTTACTATGTAGCTCTGACAAGTCCTCAAGGGATGTTGCTAAAAAGCCAATGCCTGGTAGCTATAAAGGAGAAACTATTTTTGCTCCTACAAGATGAACCTGGGGGAAATGCCTTTGCAATGGATTAACATAACAGTTTCTATCTGGCCCATCTATGTGGGTAACTGAAATGACCCAGATCCTGTGACCCCTACAGACACACATGGAATCTATTTATTACATCTCTATGGTTTCTGTCTAGGATGCATTTTTGTACCCAATCCAAAAGGGAATAGGTATAGATAGACCAACCTTCGAACTTGTGCTTTCTCTTCATAGTCCTCATCTCACTATAAATGGAAGTCTTGTGATAACTCTACATTAGTGTTTATTTAACCAGACTGACTACTGTGGAATAACAATGTGCATGCTTGAATTCTGAGAAAGCCCATTTTATAAGCCTATTAAAAAACTTGCTTCGTTTATGTATTTTACTTAACAAGGACATAAAGCATTTACATTTGGCCAGTAACTGTTAAGTGCTTTATAAATATTAACTCATTAAATTCATATAAGGAAACTATGTGGTAGGTATATTATTGTCCCAATCTCACAAATATGCAAACTGAGAAGCATAGATGTAAAGTAACTTGCTGAAGGCTACCAGCTAACAAGTAGCACAGTTGGGATGTGGCTCCAGAGACTGGCTTCTTAATCATTACACCATCCTTGAATATACACAACACAGCAGCCATTTTTCACTGAGGCAAATGGGACTCACTGAAATAATGGATGGGTGGATGGATGGATGCTTCTGGCAATGTATCTATTGAGAGTGATTAAGGCAAAGCTAATAGAACCCTTGGAGTCATTCAGAGTCCTCAGCAATTTAGGAATTTTTTTCCCCTTGAAAAAGCCCTGCTAAATTGCACATAGATTATTATTATTCCCCTCCCAAAGGAAAAGAATTCCTTGCTTGGGCTAACTCGCTAGGCACAGAGCTCAAAAATGTTTTGTTCTGTTTGTTTTCTGTGACTTCAGTTCTTAGCTCTGTTGTATGTGCTATGACTAAAGAATGAGATTATTTTTTGGTGTAATAACAAGTGTGTTTTTTCCTTATAAAAATGTATCCTGCAGGCATAGGTAGTTTAGGATGACAACTTTTTAAACTACTTGCCTGCTTTACATGTCATCTCAAAAGCTAGCCCTTTCCAAATGAACCTAGTAGAGAGATATAATAAGGGATATGTAATCTGAAGAGGTAGGTCAACTTGTGTCTGGACTTCCAGTGTAGATGAGATAAGAAAGTGTGTATCTGAAGTGGTATCTCTATTCAGCAGAATAATTTGTGAATGTGTTTGTCTGTGGATACCCAGATCCTGCCACAGTGGCAGGCATCAAATACATGTTTAATAAATGCTTAGCAAATTAATGATTGAGATATGATTTTGTTCTACCATGTCCTCTCACAGGTACAACATACAGAGTGAAAAAAAAAAACCTCTGAATTTTCACATATAATTCCAAATTTACATTGCATAAAAAACATCTCCTGGGCATATGGAAAGACTCCATTTCTGGGATCCTCTGCAGCTGGATGGGTATATCCGTAAGAGTTTTGACCAAGAATTATAGTCAGATTTTTTTGCTCTAGGGCTGATCATATAATTGCTAGTGCAAAACCCTCCAAAATTATCTTTCTCTTTAACTATGGGGTGGGGGGGAGGAAGAGGAGGGCAAAAGAAGATTTATAGTTGTAAGTATGTGAAATACAGAGTTTATTCTTGAATTATCATTCTCATAACCTGCATGTCCTTTTCCATATGAACAACTGTAAACCAATGTTTGCCCACACTGTATACCAGATCACATCTGCACTGAAGCCTTGAGTCCAAAATGAGGAAGACCCAAAATTGGCAATCCAAGGCCACCTATGATGTTGATATAGTTGGAGTAAGACATAAACCTTTATTTTAAACTACTGAGATTAGACTGTTTCAATTTCTTTTTTAAAATTTGTGTTTAACCCAGGCTAATCCAGAGTCCATCCCATTAAATATGAATGGGAAAGCCTCCTGGGCAAAGACTGTATTCCTTGCATGCGTATCCCCAGGGTTTATATAGTGGTATTGAATATGATTTTAATAACTGAAAAGAATATCTGTTTAATCTGTATCAGAATATCGTCAAAATGTAGTACAATATCTAAAATCTTAGGAAACAATCTAGAAACAGCATTGGAAGTTTCCAGAATTCACAGAAATTGCAAATCAAAATGCTTAACTTAGAAACCTGATCAGAAGGGGTTATTATGTGGGAGCCTACAATGGAGTAACTGAATTACAATTATAAATAAATGTACAGGCCTTCCACTAAGTACAAACAACAGTTGGCAATTGAAAGTCCTAGAGAAAAATTATTTAAGGCACTCTTTCCCCATTGAAAGCTGCCAATTCCTACAGAATGCTTTGTAAAAACTGCTGCCAGTGCCTTTTTAAAAGTATAGTTTACATATAATATCACATTCATTTCAAGTGTACACATAGTGTAAGGTACATTTATATACCTTACAATGCAATCACCATGATAAGTTTAATAACCATCTGTCACCATACAGAGTTATTAGGATAATATTGACTATATTCCCTGTGCTGTACATTACATCCCTGTGACTTATACTAGAATATGGTACCTCTTACTTATCTTCACCTTTCCCACTCATTCCTCCTCCCCTCCCCTCTAGCAACCATCAGTTAGTTCTCTGAATTTATGAGTCTATTTCTGTTTTAATTATTTATTTTGGGATTTTCAGATTTCACAAATAAGTAAAATCATACAGTATTCCTGTCTTATTTCACCTAATATAATATAATTTACATCCATCCATTATTGTCGCAAATGTCAAGGTTTTATTTTTTTGTTATGGCTGAATAATATTCCATTGTAGTACAGTTTAAAATTAGGAGCATGATGCTTCCAGGTCTGTTTCTTTTTCTCAAGATTGCTTTGGCAATTTGGGTCATCTGTGTGTGCTTCTAGGAATTAGATGAAACAGTTATCTCTCCCAGTCTTAAAGGGATGGTCTTGTGTAGGGGTGACTGGATGTGCATAGACTGGATGTGCTGGGTGATCTTGGCAGGCCAGCTGGAGCAGAAGTAGGTGTGTGTGGTGCCTGGTGGGCCAGCTGGTCAGGGATGCAGCATATAATGGCTGAGGTGGCCCATGGCTTCAGGGAACCCTGGTGGGTGGGCTGGCTGGGACTGAAGTGGCTCCTGGCTGAGGAGGCCTGTGGCACTGAGCCCCAGAGGTGCCCAGGAGGCTACTCGCTGAGTCTGCAGTGGACACTGGTCAAGGTGGCCTGGGCACACTGTGGAGGTCTTGTAGTGTGGCTAGAGCACTTGGGCTGAGCTCCCACCCATGCTATCTAGATGTAGGGGACATTTAAACAATGGCATTCACCAGCACTTATAAGCCCAAAGAGTTCCCACATTTCCCCACTCATTTGGCAGGTGCCATGGGGTTAGTAAATTGACTTTTATCACATATAGTGTAGGTGCCTCTTAAATCATTGTTTTATCACTGTGCCCCAGAGCAGATGAGTCTGCCCATGTGCCCCTCAGTGATATATCTCCCTACTGCAAGCCAGTCCTGTTGGGTTACCACGTCTCCATCTTTTCTACCTTTATCTACCTTTATGTGGTCTCTTATTTGTTGTGCAAAAACTGTTCAATGAACTCTCAGTTGTTCTTTGAGTGAAATTACTATATATATAGTAACATACTATAGTTATATATATATATATATATATATATATATATATATATATATATTCAGTGTGTCCATGGGAGGAGGTAAGTCTAGGGTCATCGTATGTTACCAACTGACCATCCCTCTACTACCAGTATTTTATTTGGCTTATAACTGTAGAAATGCCTTGGTTTTCTTTGATGGATTGAAATTTCTGACCTTTGTAATTGTAAATTAAAAATTATACATACCCACTGTTTTGACGTTCACAGCACCTCTAAGAATAATACCTAAATAGTCATTATATTTGAAGAACATGTGATGATTATATCCCTATTAGTCAAAATTTTCTAAGAAAATATTGGGGAAGATATCTAAAGTTTACATGGCACTTTGAATTTTTACACTTCTTAAGAAACAATATATTTAAATGGAAAGATGTAAACTTTAGAATCAGACAGATCTATGTTAAAACTCTGTCACTTACTAATTGTATAGCTCCGGGAAAGTTACACTGTTCAAACCTTTTTTTTTTTCATCTGTACTAAAGAATAAGGTGACTTAAAATGAAAGTTATCATAACTCTTAGAAATACTTTTTTAGATCATCTAGCACAGTACCTGGTAAGAATTGGCATTAAGAAAAACAAAGCTATTGGTATTATCAAAATTATAACTGTTGCTATCTTGATCTTCTATCTAGTTTTGGATGTTGAAAATGATAAAATATTCAAGTGTTGTTAGGGTTTTCTAGAAAATAGAACCAATAGGACAGGGCCTTCAACTGTCAGGATGAAGCCCACCCATGTTCTGGAGGGCAATCTGCATTATGCAAAGTCTACAGATTTAAAAGTAAATCTCATCCAAAAGACACCCTCACAGAAACATCCGGGGTAATGTTTGACCAAATATTTAGACATGTGGCCCAGCCAAGTTGACACATCACACTAAGTAATATTTTGCCCTTGACTTTCTAAACACTGAATTCCTATACTTTGTCTGTGAATAAACAATGTTATTTTATAATTGAGCAACAGCTACAATACTTCCTGAAATTCTTTCTTGTAGTAGAACCTGAAACAGACACATTCTCATTGTGCCCATTTCTCTTATAAAGCCTACAAAGAGGTAGTTGGCATCTACATATTGAGTAAGAATTAGTCTTCATGATTATTTATGGAACTCCCATTTTGTACTAGATAAGAAGAGAGAAGAAGGAAACTGTCCCGGAGACTTAAGCATCCCTGTTCCAAACCAAAAGATTAGTGATATCATAGAAGGATAAAGAAAAACAAAACAAGAAATTGTCCATAAATAATCAGCAAGCCTCACCGTGAGTGATGTACACTTAATTACACATAAGCACAGGGTAGTGGCATCGCAAATATTCTATTGTCTTAGCAAAATTCACCCAGAAGTGCTCTGGAAGAGCTGAGCATACGGTGTAAGTTTTCATCATGAGATGGAGTTGGTGTACATTTGTGGGGATGAAGCTGAGAGAACCACAGTGCAGAAAAACTGCATAAGGCCTTGTGGTATCTTGACAAGTTGGGTAGACTTAACATCATTGCACAGCAATCACTAATGGCCATGCTGGGTGAAATAGAGAATTAAAAACTACCTGATCCATCTTGACAATGTCTTCATCTTTCTGTAATTTCAGTAACTTCAGACAGGCTAAACACTTAGTGAGGAGTTACTGGTACTACCGAAAATACTTCTACCCTTAGAAGCACCAGTGAAAATATTTCTACCTTAGATGTTTTTACTAGTAGTCTATTGGTATGAACACTTCTCTTTCATGTTATGAAAGTTTACCTTTACCTTAGATATCATATAGTGATGTGACACAATTTCACTGAATAGAGTCTCCTTAGACTATTACATAGGTGAAATGTATACTGGTATTTGTTAAAAGTTACTTTCAACAGCTATTATCATAAACTTTATTCACATGGGAATTTCCTTACTGCTGATATTACAAATCCTCAAAAGTATATTGTGGAAGCAGATAGAGCACATCTTTATTATATATGCAGGGCTGCTCTCAACAAGTTGATTTCATTTGTGAAATTTAATATCAAACAGTGGTTGACTGTCTGGCCAGACATTTGACTTTAGTAATCTCTCAAATCGATCATATGTTGTAATTGAAGTTGGAAGCTGAGATTTCTAATCATGATACCTGTTTAAATTTTTCTGACTGTTAACCAAAGTGTCTCTTGAGAATATTCAATTTTATTTCTTTCAAGACAGAATAAAAGCATCACAGTATATGAATCCTAGGAACGAGCTGACTAAATCAACTCTCCCCACAATTACTCAAACAGCCCTTTCAAGGATAGGGCATTTTAAAGTTGCAAAGCAGAGATTGCATTCAATTATTTGCCAATACCCTTTGAAAATGAATTTGCACTGCCTTCCTTGGTATAACCTAGTCTGTGTCTCTGTCTCTCTCTCCTAGTCTTCTTTTAACAGCACCAGACAGAGAATGGGGGATGCAAAGTAAAGGTAAAATATGTTTGCCACCAGCAGAGAATAAGCAATAAAAGATAAAGGTAAATAGCCAACAGTAAGCAGAACATCAACGAAACAGCCCTTTATTGACTTTGGACTAATCCCACCATAAATCAGGGGAAGCCAACATTGCTACTTAATAAGAGCAAAACACAATACTGCTGGACCACAGGAGCTGGAAGTACATTTAATAGCTAAATAATGCTCTTCTTTAATAAGTTCAGTATTAAATGTTTTAATAAATGTTTAATGGAATTCCTTGGCTTAGTATAAACTATAAAGATTTTTTATTTCTTTTTTTAACTTGTCAATTTAAGTTTTCTATCTTAGATCACATTTCAATTGCATAGCTGATTTTGCTGTAATATATGTTAAAGATTTTTAATTTTACTTTTTCCAGCACCATTTATCCCCTCTATGCCCTCTCCCACCTCCAAAGAATTTTAAAGCGTTCTATAAACTTCAAGCATTAATAAATATATGCAATGTTATAAGGTTCCAATATTCTCATTAGCTGGTGGTAATCTTAAATTATTTTCAATTTAGCACTATTACTATGGTCTCATACACAAAATTCCTCCCATCTTCTCTCACATATATTATAACTGGAAGAAAAATGTTAAATGGTTTAAAAGTCTAATCCAAAAGTATTTATTCAGTGTTAAATTTTTCTCTATGGATAGTTCATTATTAGGAAAGTAGTTTAGTGAAGAAAGTGTTTTATTGGTTATTATTTTCTTATGGTAGTACAATACCAGAAATAAAAGTAGAAAACAGTTCAATGTTGACATCAAAGAACATAAAATTTTTAGTGTCACTATAGACTAAGGAGAAAAAATGTTGACTGAATTGCCTTTGAGTGGCATCAAAATCTGTTATCCACAAGTTTTAGGAGGGTTAAGGGTTATGCAATATTAAACTGTTAATATTGCCCCCAAGGCACCTGTGCAAACCTCTGTGCTACCACTTTTGTACATGATAATGATTTACTGACTTTTTATCCACTTGAAAGTGAATTCTTGGACAACAAAGTGTCATCATTTTTCAAAATTTGAATCCCAAAGTGTACCACAATATTAGGCATGTAACCACATAGCAGACATTCAATTTATCTTTATAGAGAGAATGAACAAATAAATGGACAAACTTCCCTTGAATGGAATTTTTTAATCTGCTATAGAGGTTCATATTTATTCTTATTTTAAAAATGTTCCTAACAGTGAATTTTGTGTTAAATAGATGCATATTCTGTAGCGTTCACAGTGTGCTACCAATGACACCACCCAACTGCAGGGCACGTTTCAAGAATACGATAGAGTAAATAACTGCAGCTAACTGATCATGAAATTCCACTATTTCTTGCAAATATCCTGTGCGGAGAGGTTTAAAGGCCAAATAATGTGTTTGTAGTTTCCATGTTTTTGCATCAGCTGGCAGCCCTGGCTCCCTGGAGCTCTCTCTTTCTTTGTTCTCCCAGACTCTGGTTGCTCTTGGTTTCCCATCTCCCTGTCCACATTGCATGTTCCTTAGTAGTCAAATTTTTCAATATTAGCTGCTAAAATGTTTTTGATACCACCACACATTCCTTCTTAGAGAGCCTTCTTATTTATTTCAACACAATATAGGAGATAACTATTCTCAGACTTCTATCTTAATCTCTAGGGCTATGTCAACCTATCTACTTCATGTCTACCTCATCATATCTTCATCAATTAATATCACCAAATAGGTCAAGGAAGACATATGGGTCTTTCTGGAATTTTTCCTTTCACTCACTATTCATATTTAATGACCCAGCCCTATTGATTCTACAACCTAGCCCTCCATATCCCCACCACTGTCCCATCCGAGATCAGGCCTATTATCTTATACTTCCCTTAATTCCCAGCAATTGATATATTATATCCAAATATACCTTCTAAAGTGTAAAGCATACTCTTCTTCTCTCCTACTTAAGATTCATCAATGGTTCACCATTGCTTAGACAATAACATCCAAATATTTTAGCTTGGCATTTAAAGGGCCACCATCAGCCTACCCTGACTTCCCTCCCAGGAATTCCCCGTCATCCCAGGTCCCCTCACACACACTTGAAGTTACCCCATGAATAAGCCATGATCTCCTACACTTCCATGCCTTTGCATAAGCCATTTTATATGAGGTAAAGTGCACTAGTCAACTCTGAATCTCTGTGCATCCTTTAAGTCACAAATTGATGACTTTCAGAAATGAGAAACTTACTATTTCCCAAGGCAGCCCATTCAACACCATCTATAGCTGACAAGAAGAGATGTGAATTTTGGCCTTAACTGTATTCCACGTAGTCACATAGAACAAGTACACTTTTTTTCTTTCACATGATATATCTTCAAATAATCTAAAACCTATTACTCCCAGCGATTCTATTCTCTGAGATAAATATTCACAAAGCCCTTTACCTAAGCCTCCTTTTTCTAGCACACTCAGAGTTGGTATTCAGAAATGTATTGGGTACACCAGCTAAGGTCTGATTATTACAGAGTGGAGCTGAACTCCGCTGTTGCATTAGGCACACTTCACAGCCAACCCTCTAGTGTTCAGAGGGGATTACCCAGCAGGGATCTAGGATTCACTCTCATCCTAGAGAGAGCTGGGAATTAGACCACAATTTCAGCGCAAATCATAAAGCATTTAGAATTCTGAGCTGTGGGAGAATTATTTTTTATTTCTAAATAAAAAATACCTTCATCTCACTCTCCAAAGTAAGAAAATAAAATTGGATCTGAAATAATTGGCTAAGGAATTTAAATTTCACAGAAAATGTGTGAGGCGAAGAGAAGGGCAAGAGCCATGGGGGAGTATACACAGGAGAGACCACCTATATTTTTTTAAAGAAGGGCTGTCACCCACCATAGAGAAAAGAATAGGCATGGAAGCCCCACTAGCTAGGGTCCCTTGAACTTCCTGTTCTATTCTTCAAGTCTGATGAGGTATTATTCCTCTTTTAGTAAGGCACTCTAGATAACCAAAACCAGATAGAAGTGCCTCTCCCAGGAGATTTACCTCTGAACAAATAGGAAGCCCTTCAACATTAAAACTAAGTCCCTGACAGAATTTTAGTCCTGAGACCACAGGTAAGAGGGATATTGTTCTCAGAACTTAATTAACAGTAACCTAAAGATGTACCTCACTCTTGCTGATTAAATTCTCTGATGCGCAAACTAAATCCTATTACAATGTGTGGCTATTCACAATTAATTAGAAGATCATAAGCATACTACTCAGAGTAACATTTATAAATAAACATCTGGCTCAAATACTATACAAGCATTTAAATCTTACAAAGAACTTCAGAGCACTCCCATGTTGTCCATTAATTGTAAAGATATAAGCCAAGGCTTAGAAATATAGCCCTGATGATACATTTTTTAAATCTTTGCATGAATTTCCAATAACTCTAAACAAATACCGAGGTAGACATTCTTTGTTCTATTAAATTATTGTTAATTAGGTAAGGAGCTCTTAAATTTAAAACACCAGGTTTAAAGTGTTACTTTTGTTAATGCTATTCCTGGACACCTAACTTGGTGTCTTACCTACCTTGGACTTAATATGTATTTGAGAATAAAAATACCTTCAATTTAGTCATTCATTTCTGTTCACATCTCTTTATAAAATACTTATTATTATAGCAATTATACAGTTCTATAAGTGCTTTTTTCCAAATGCCATATCATTTGAGATTTTAAATCTTTTTCTAATACTAATTTCATTCAATGTCTGCATTTCTTGTTACTATATAGTTAAAAAAAATCACCATTTTTTCTTCATAAATATCAAATTCAAGATGATATACCATATTAAGCTTCCATTAAGTCAAATGACCTAGACTTGGTGGATATTAATGTAAAATTTAAGTCAGTCACGATATACCTCATATTACCTTTCTAACCCTAAATTCAAACACTTGCTTTGTTCACTGCAGCCACACTGGCATCATTCCTGTCCCTTGAATATGATATTTCCAGGGCATGTCCCATCTCAGGTACTTTTAACTTGTTATCTTTACCTGTCCTCCAGATAGCCCTGTGGCTCACCCCCTCATCTCCTTAAAGCCCTGGATCAGACATGCAAACTCCCTCACTCAGCACTCCCTAGTTCCCCTTCCCTGCTTTACTTCTTCCCATAGCACCTATCACCATCAGACATATAATTATTTTATTTTTTGTCTCCCCATTAGTAGGTAGAATTCTAAAGATACAGGTCTAAGATTTCTGTCCTCTGTTCAAACAAACACTAGTCTAAGAACTGCTAAGAAGGGACTTTACATTATAATTAAAGTTGTTAATCAGCTGACCTTACAGTGGGGAGGTTTTCCTGTATTGCTGGGGTAGAACCAATGTAATCACCTGAGCCCTTAAGAGCAGAAGACTAAGGCAAAGGAGAGATGGGGGGAACAGGGACATCAGAGAAATCCAAAGTGTGAAGAAGACTCGGGCGTGCCCTGGCTGGTTTGATGAAGGGGGCAATGTGATGAGGAAGGCAGGAATTCTGAAGGATGTGAGAGTCTTCCAGGTGACAAACCCTAGGGCAGTAGTCGGCAAACTCATTAGTCAACAGAGCCAAATATCAACAGTACAATGATTAAAATTTCTTTTGAGAGCCAAATTTTTTAACTTAAACTATATAGGTAGGTACATTGTTATTAACTTAATTAGGGTACTCCTAAGCTGGCCTTTGCTAAAAACGTCCTCAATCTGATTGAGGTATGTTCGCTGAGGTCGACCCCTTCTAACTGTCTTGTCCACACTCGTCTTGTATACTTGTTTCGTCTATCTCCTTTCGTTCATCCTCTCTATATGTCCAAACCACCTCACCATACCTTTCTCAATCCTCGACACTACATCTTCTTTCATTCCACAACGTTCCCTAAAATTAACTTAATAAACTTTACTTAAAGTTTTAAGTCAACTTCGCACTGTACGTGCATGCCCACACGTGGTATTTTGTGGAAGAGCCACACTCAAGGGGCCAAAGAGCCTCATGTGGCTCGCGAGCCGCGGTTTGCCGACCACTGCCCTAGGGGAATAGAAACCTCGTTTCTACATTCATAAGGAACCAAGTTCTGTCGATAACCTGTGTGAGCCTGGAAGCAGACCCACCCCCAGAGCCTCCAGAATAAAAATTAGTCCTGTTGTGAAAAGATGAATCGCATTCCTTGAATTCAGGTTCATGAAATACAGAGTAGAGAAATAGCTGACTGTATGTCTGACCTGCAGATCAGATACTGTCTTAAGTCATTAAATTTGTGCTAAATCACTACAATTGCAGCAACAGAACATGAATACACCCTCTTAGAATATAGGTCTTATGAGGGCAGGGGATTCTCACCTGTTCATTTTTCTCCACTGCGCTCCAGATCCTAGAATAGCACCTGACAATCATAAACACTCAAATTCTTGTTGACTTAATGAATTCCATGAAATCTTATTTTATAAGAGCTTATGAAGTTTTTACCCTGAAACATTTAACTAAAATATTTAAAAATTAAAATGTAAAAGGTAAATTGATTTGAAAACTATCTCGTGGCAAGTCCATGGTGCAGACAAGGGAAGCAATCAGATAACACTTCCTCAGGAGTGGTTTTCAAACCACATCTTGTAACATATTGGCAGGTCATAACATTAATTTATAGAGTTGAGAAAGGAAGGAAGAAAATAGAACCCAAATACCAGAGCTTTAATTTTAGTGTGGGGTGAATGAGTGTCTGTTGTGTGTATGCTGGGTCACAACATAAAATGTATTTCTTACTGTAGATACCATCAAATAATTGAGAAACCACAGCCCTGAAGGTCATCACACTCTGTGCTGCGGATCAGGGTGCAATTTGAGGCCTGACCTGAGGTGAAATAAATACAAATGAATGGGGAATGTGTCTGTTAAGAATGGCTCATCAAGAAATAAATACACTAACTATCCTAAATCTATGATTAAATTTGCAAGGCAAAAGAGAGCACTATGATTAACGAATTCCCACAAATTGCACCACCTTAAGGTGAGGACATGAACTTTTCCTCTCGCTGTATTCTTCCTTTGCCTTGAGCCTGAAATAGCAACCCTGGACACTGTCAACAGAGCACTGTCACTGAGTCTTGGTATAAAATCTGGCAACATCTGCAAGGGGATGGCCTAGGCTTTAATCAGCAAATCCTCCTAGGACAGTGGTTGGCAAACTGCGGCTCGCCAGCCACATGGGGCTCTTTGGCCCCTTGAGTGTGGCTCTTCCACAAAATACCATGTGCGGGCGCGCATGTACACTGCAATTGAAACTTCGTGGCCTGTGCGCAGAAGTCGGTATTTTGTGGAAGAGCCACACTCAAGGGACCAAAGAGCCACATGTGGCTTGCGAGCCACAGTTTGCCGACCACTGTCCTAGGACGTTGATTTCTTTTCTCCCTTATAAGGAAAGGAATAAAAACCCAATGCTTATCAATCTTCTGAGATTAGCCGTGATTGGTGTCATATAAATTTAGCAGGAAAGGAAGTTAGAAATATCCTTGGCACATGGAACCAAAGAATGTTGGTTAAAAGAACATGAAATTTTAATCTAGTTCCACATCCCCATTATTTTTGCAGATGAGGAAGCTGAACTCAAGGCCTATGGTATCCCCAATGTTATTCTTGACTTATAGTTACCAGCGATTCAATGTGTACTTTCAGTAGATTGCATGAAGATAGAGAACAATGCAACTGCACACTTATTCATTTCTCCACTCGAGGACATATTCCTGGGGGTCAGGGATCATACCATACACCTTCGTACTCTTGTTAGCACCTACTGTGGCTGGGGAATTAAATAAGACAATACCTGCAATGCACTTATCCAAGGGCACAGCACACTGTAAATGGTCTCATATTTGTTTTTGTTGCTTTAATTTCAACATGAGCATTATTTCTATAGAATGTTCGTGCATAGGAAATTCTTAATATCTCATGATTTTCCTTGCATTATAGAACAAAATAAAATCATTGTATGTCCTTAAAATTCATTTATATTTTAAGAGGCATTCAAAAATTACAGAATTCTTATCTGCTTAAGGCACTTTAAGTAAATGAGTGAAAATTAAATAATTCCAATTAATTAAAAATTACCCAGAAAATTTCTTCCTCAGCATAGGAAAAGTAAATAGATGTGATATCCATGATTCATACAAATTAATATTTCTAATGAAAATATGAATCTTGTATAATATGAAGTTAAGCTTATTCTTTCTTAGTAAGAATCAGATTTAAGAGCTGCAGGGACCACTAGAGTTTAAAGTCCACCCAACAGCCAAGGGCTGTGAATCCTAAAAGCAGAATGTGACTTCCTTTAGGAGGTATTCCATAGAGAAAGAATAGCAAAACATTAAAAGAAATTAGTCACAGTCTATTTTTCTAAAGATTCCAAGATGTTATCAAAGATTTCTTTGCCTCGAACCTTACAGGCTCTGCAGCACCTTTCCCCCCTGCTCCTTTAGTATTACATAATCAGCAGATAATTATGTGCTCTTCCACACTGGGAAGCCTCTTCTTTTATTAATGACTCTTTGAAAAGTTCTTTATTATTTATCTTTAAAGTGAGCTTGAGACCATAAGGCTTTCATGACTTTTCCTTTCCTTTGAACTTCAGAGTTCTTAAAAGTAACACAATAGATGGTTCAGGATGTCATAGGCCGTCACAAGTTTCCACCTTTATAATGAGAGATAGGGTTTGGAAACACATGTGCATCCTCCTTTCTCTACGGACCAAATGTTTGGGATTTTGAAGAACATGTTGCAAAATATTGAGGGTCTTTGCCTTTTGTAGAAAATGGGTCAGAACAGTAAGCTTCCTGAATCCAGGAAAAAGACAGAAGGAAGAAACAATTCACGTTTAGAGTAGGAAGTACAATGTGAGTTCCAAATTAGTCTTAAATGATGAATTCACCCAGCCTCTGACCTCCAGTCAGCTCTGGGAGGTACCACACATCTGTGCTGAAGCCAACAAACCTCGCTGCTGTTTTGGTTGAATGCTCTTTCCTAACCTTAGGCTTACCAGAGCATTCCAGATTGAACATGGGCAATTAGAAGGTAGGCTGTACATATTGCAATTTTTAATCATTGCTTGGGCCATTTAGCTGGCAGTGATAATCCCACAAAGCCAACATATCATTCATAAGAAACGCAAATGCCTTTTGGCTAAGAACTGCTCTTCAGTTACTTTATAACCTACTCCTGCTTCAATTCTGCACTATGGCATGTGTGGCTGCGACCTGCCAAATCAGGGCCTAGTGGCTGTTTGGCTCACCCCAGCCATGGAGGCCTTATTCAAATCTGGCAAGTGGAAAATAATAGCAATAATTAAAATAATAGGTTTCTCCTCAATAATATTGCTGCTATTTATGCATGGCATAAACTACTTCTGTCAAACACTTCCACTATGGGAAAAGTAATATTGTACAAGAAAAATTTCAAGAATTGAAATATCTGATAATTTTTATACTATTTTCATAGAGATGGTCAAACAATAATAATCTGATGACCTTGAAAATTTTATTTTTTGAGAAAATTTACAAGTATAGTTGACATACAATATTATGTTTCATGTTTACAACATAGTGATTAGACATTTACATAATGTATGAAGTCATTGCTGATTAAGACAAGTACCTATATGACACCATACACAATTATAACAATACTAGAGGCCTGGTGCACAAAAATTTGTGCACTCAGGGGGGAGGGGGGATCCCACAGCCCAGCCTGTGCCCTCTCGAAGTCTGGGACCCCTCGGGAGATAACGCCCTGCTGGCTTAGGCCTGCTCCCGGGTGGCAGAGGACAGGCCCAATCCCTAGGTGCAGCCCCTGGTCGGTTTCAGAGCAGGGCCGATTGGGGAGTTGGAGCGCCTTCCCCTGTCATGCACAGAACAGGGCAGATTGGGAGGTTGCAATGCCACCCTCAGTCACGCTCAGGGTAGGGTCGATTGGGGGGTTGGGGCACCGCCCCCTGTCACTCTCAAGGCAGGGTCGATGGGGAGGTGGCGGCACCAACCCCTGTCACGCACAGAGCAGGGCCCATCAGGGGGGTTGGGGCTCCGTACCCTGTCATGCACAGAGCAGGGCCAATCAGGGGGTTGGGGAGCTCCCCCCTGTCATGCACAGAGCAGGGCCAATCAGGGGGTTGAGGAGCTCCCCCGTCACTCACAGAGTAGGGCCAATAGGGGAGTTGGGGCACCGCCCCCTGTCACGCTCAGGGCAGGGCAGATCAGGGGGTTGGGGCGCCGCCCTCTATCACCCACAGAGCAGGGCCGATCAGGGGGTTGGGGCGCCGCTACTGTCACACTCAGGCCAGGCCGATGAGGCGGTTATGGCTCTACCCCATCACACACAGAGCAGGGCCCGTAGTGGGGGGGGGGGGGGGTTGGGGCACTGCACCCTGTCACACACAGAGCCGCAGGGCAATCAGGGGGTTGGGGAGCTCCCCCCTATCAGGCACAGAGCAGGGCTGATCAGGGGGTGGGGCACCTTCCCCTGTCACAAACAGAGCAGGGCGGATAGGGAGGTTGTGGCCCTGCCCCCGGTCACACACAGAGTCGCAGGGCGATCAGGGGGTTTGGGCGCTGCCCCCTGTCACGCTGATCCCAGTGCCAGGATGCCTCTCGGTTCCGCTGATCCTGGTGCTGGGAGGCCTCGCAGCTCCGCTGATCCCGGTGCTGGGAGGCATATTACCCTTTTACTATATAGGATAGAGGCCTGGTGCATGGGTGGGGCTGGCTGGTTTGCCCTGAAGGGTGTTCTGGATAAGGGTGGGGGTCCCCACTGGGGTGCCTGGCCAGCCTGGATGAGGGGATGATGGCTGTTTGCAGCTGGTCACACACCCCTCAGGGTGGGGGTCCCCACTGGGGTGCCTGACCAGTCTGGGTGAGGGGCTGAGGGCTGTTTTCAGGCTGGCGGGTAACTGAAGCTCCCAACTGCTCCTTTTTTTCTTTTTTTTTTTCTTTTTCTGGGCCAGCTTTAGCTCTGAGGCTCCAGCTCTGAGGCCTCTGCTGCTGAAAGAAGGTATCTGGTTTGTTTAGGTTCTATAATCGAAACTCTGTATCATCTCCAGCTCTGAGATCCCGGGCTCGCTGAAAGCAGGTTTCTGGGGTTTTGTTTAGCTTCTATATTTGTTACAATGTTTCTTAAACTGCAAGCTCAGAGGCCGGCAAGGCAGGCAGGGAATGTTGGAGTCCTCCGTCACTGAAGCAAGCAAGTCTCATGTTAGTTTCAAGCTGCCTGGCTGCCGGCCGCCATCTTGGCTGGCAGTTAATTTGCATATCTTGCTGATTAGCCAATGGGAAGGGTAGCAGTCGTACGCCAATTACCATGTTTCTCTTTTATTAGATAGGATTAGAGGCCCGGTGCACAAAGATTTGTGCACTTGGGGGGGACCCTCAGCCCAGCCTGTGCCTTGTCGCAGTCTGGGACCACTCAGGGGATGTCCACCTGCTGGCTTAGGCCCGCTCCCCGGGGAATCGAGCCTAAGCTGGCAGTCAGACATCCCTCTTGCAGCCCAGGAGCCCTCAGGGGATTTCCACTTGCCAGTGGGGAGCAGGCCTAAGCTGCAGTCAGACATCCTTAGCGCTGCTGAGGAGGCGGGAGAGGCTCCCACCACCACTGCTGTGCTGGCAGCCGTCAGCCTGGCTTGTGGCTGAGCAGGGCTCCCGCTGTTGGAGCGTACTGACCACCAGAAGGCAGCTCCTGCATTGAGCGTCTGCCCCCTGGTGGTCAGTGTGTGTCATAGTGACCAGTCATTCCCAGTTGTTCTGCTGTTAGGGTCAATTTGCTTATTACCCTTTTATTATATAGAACTAGAGGCCCGGTCCATGAAAATTCATGCACTGGAGGGGGTGTCCCTCAGCCCAGCCTTCCCCCTCTCACAGTTTAGGAGCCCTCAGCTGCAGGAAGAGACCCAGCTATCAGTGGAAGGTGATGCCCCATGACACCTCTGCTGCTGCTACTGCCGGCAACGCAAGCCTATGTCAGCCCTGGTTACCTGAGCCTTGGGTGGCCCTGAGCAGCTGGGCAGCTGCCATCTGAGGCTTGCCTGTGCCTCGGGACAGCCCTAGGTGGCTGGGGGGCTAAGGGGACTGGGGGACTCCGGAGGCAGGTGCTGCATGCCTGCCACACCAGCGGGGCTGAGGGGACTGGGTGCCGCCATCTTTGAGGGCGGCAGTCAATTAGCATATTCCCTCCTTATTGGCTGTGGGCGCCACCATCTTTGAGGGCAGGGGAGTCAATTAGCACATTCCCTCCTTATGGTTGTGGATGCCGCCATCTTTGAGGGTGGGGCAGTCAATTAGCATATTCCCTCCTTATTGGCTGTGGGTGCCACCATCTTTGTGATGATGTGAGGGTCAATTAGCATATTCCCTCTTTATTATATAGGATTATTGAATATATTCCTTATAATTGTTTTTAAACTGGAAATGGTTACTTCCTAATTCTTTCACCTTTTTCACATATTCCTTCAACCCTCCTCCCATATGGTAACCATCAATTTGTTCTCTGTATCTATGAATTTGTTTCTGATTTGTTTGTCCCTTTGTCTTATTTCACCATGATGTCACTAATGGCAATCTTTTTTTAAACACTTCTTTTTCCAATTAATTATTGATGGACAGTTAGATTCCTTCCTTCCATATCTTGGCTACTATAAATAATGCAGCAATGAACATAGGGGTACATACATCTTTTATCATTACTTCAGATAAATACCTAGAAGTGGAATTGTTGGGTCATATGGCAATACTACTGTTCATTTTTGGAAGAACTGTCTGTCATACTGTTTCCATAGCGGCTGCAGCAATTTACAATCCTACCAACAGCACATGAGGGTTTCCATTGCTACACATCCTCACCTTCACTTCTGTTGGTTGATTGATTTATTTATTTTTTAAATATATTTTATTGATTTTTTACAGAGAGGACGGGAGAGGGATAGAGAGTTAGAAACATTGATGAGAGAGAAACATTGATCAGCTGCCTCCTGCAGACTCCCTACTGGGTATGTGCCCACAACCAAGGTACATGCCCTTGATCAGAATCGAACCTGGGACCTTTGAGTCCACAGGCAGACGCTCTATCAACTGAGCCAAACCAGCTAAGGCCTGTTGGTTGATTTATTGATGATAGTTATTCTGATCAATGTGAGGTGGTACCTTCTTGCTTAAATACATTTCTAGGTATTTTATCCTTATTGATGAATTGTAAATGGGATTTTCTTAATTTCTTTCTGATAGTTTGCTATTGGAATATAAAACTATAACCAATGTCTGAATATTAATTTTGCATCCTGCTATTTGCTGAATTCATTTATTAGTTCTAATGGTTGTTGTTTTTTGTTTGTTTGTTTGAATCTATTGGCTTCTCTTTATGTGGTATCATGTCATCTGCAAATAATGAATTTTATGTCTTCCTTTCCAATTCAGATGCCTTCTATTTCTTTTCCTTGTTTGAGTATTGCAGCTAGGACTTCCAAACTCTGTTGAATAAAAGTGGAAAAAGTGAACATCCTTGTCCTGTTCCCTATCATAAAGAAAAAGCTTTCACTTTTTAGCATTGAGTATGATTTCAGCTGTGCATTTTTCATATATAAGTCTTTATTATGTTAAGGCATGTCCTTCTAGCTCCATCTTTCTGAAAGTTTTTTATCTTCAATGGATGTTAAATTTTGACAAATGCTTTTTTTGCATCTACTGATATGATAATATCATTTTATCCATAATTTTGTTTATGTGGTGTATCACATTAATTGATTTGCACATATTGAGCCAAGCTTTCATCCCAGGAATAAATCCCACTTGATCCTGGTATATGATCTTTTTGATGTATTGCTGAATTCAGCTTGCTATCATTTTGCTGAGGATTTTTGCATCTATGTTCATTAGGAATATTGACCTATAATTTTCTTTTCTTTTTTTTTTGTAGTGTCTTTGTCAGTTTTGATATCAGGGTAATGCTTGCCATGTAAAGTAAGTCTGACAGTCTACCTTCCTCTTCAATTTTCTGGAAAATAGAATAGGTATTAATTCCTTCTTTGAATAAGGTAAAATTCACCTGTGAAGCCATCTATTCCTGGGCCTTTGTTTATTTGTAATTGTTTTGATTACTGGTTCAATTTCATTATCAGTTGGCAGTCTGTTTAAATTTTCTGTTTCTTCTTGATTCATTCTTGGAAGATTGGTGTTTTTGGAATTATCCATTTTTCCAGGTTGTCTAATTTGTTGGCATATAACTGTCCACAGTATTTCCTTATACAGTAGTCCTTTATATTTCTACTAGTGTCCCAGTGCACAGATTCATGCACATTGAAAGGAAACTAATTAGAAGAAATGTTTTATATCACTATTCACCCTTTCTCAATAATAGAAGTGTCAACCAAATTCATGATTGACAATGACAGATCAAAACATACACGTGAGATTGGTGCCAGCGAGAGCTTTATATATATGTCATGCATGCGTGAGTCAGCTTAGCCTTTTATAGATATAGAATAAACTTGCTTTCAATTAGACCTGTTTTCTGATTTAGCTAAACTTTTTCCAGCCCAGTGAAGCACCCCAACATCTCTTTCTGCTGTGTTTCTAATTTTTAGAAACACAGCAGACTGCTTATCATAATGCTCTCCAGGACCATCCATGGTGTTGCAAATGGTAAAAGTTCTTTCTTTTTCTTTTTTACAGCAGCGTAGCATTCCATTGTGTAGATGTACCACTGGTTTTTAATCCACTCATCTGCTGATGGGCACTTAGGCTGTTTCCAACTCCTAACTATTGTAAATTGTGCTGCTATGAACATAGGGGTACATATGTCCTTTCTGATTGGTGTTTCTGATTTCTTGGAATATATTCCTAGAAGTGGGATTACTGGGTCAAAGGGGAGTTCTATTTTTAATTTTTTTAAGTTCTCCACAGTGTCTGCTCCAGTCTGCATTCCCACCAGCAGTGCACAAGGGTTCCTTTTTCTCCACATCCTCACCAGCACTTGTCATTTGTTGACTTAATGATAGCCATATTGACAGGTGTGAGATGGTACTGCATTGTCATTTTTATTTGCATCTCTCAGATGATTAGTGACTTTAAGCATGTTTTCATATGTCTCTTGGCTTTTTGTATATCCACATTAAAAAAGTGTCTATGTAAGTCCTTGGTCAATTTTGTGATTGGATTGTTTATCGTCCTTTTGTTAAGTTGTATGAGTTCCCTATAAATTTTGGAGATTAAACCCTTATTGTAGATAACATGAGCAAATATGTTTTCTGATGCAGTGGGCTCTCTTGTTGATGGTTTCTTTCGCTTGAAGAAGCTTTTTGTTTTGGTGTAGTACCATTTGTTAATTTTCTCCTTAGTTTCCATTGTCCTAGGAGCTGTATTGGTAAAGATATTAATACTACATACGTCTGATATTTGCTGCCTATAGATTCTTCTAAGATTTTTATGGTTTCCCATCTTTCATTTAAGTTCTTTATCCATTTTGAATTTATTTTTGTGAATGGTGTAAGTTGGTGGTCTAGTTTCACTTTTGCATGTATCTGTCCAATTTTCTCAACACCATTTATTGAAGAGACTATCTTGACTCCACTGTATGCTCTTGCCTCCTTTTTCAAATGTTAATTGAGCATAAAAGCTTGGGTTTTTTTATTGTAGATGATTTCTAATTTTAAGCCCCTGTGATCTGCAAAGATGCTTGATATGATTTCGGTCTTCTTGAATTTGAAGAGAGTTAGCCTGTGTCCAAATATGTGGTCTATCTTTGAAAATGTCCCAGATGCACTCTAGAAGAATGTATATTCCATTGCTTTTGGGTGAAATGTTGAAGAGAGTTAGCCTGTGTCCTAATATGTGGTCTATCTTTGAAAATGTCCCAGATGCACTCTAGAAGAATGTATATTCCATTGCTTTTGGGTGAAATGTTCTGAAGATGTCAATTAATTTCATCTGATCTAGTGAGTCATTTAGGATTGCTGTTTTTTTGTTGATTTTTTTTTTGTCTAGAAGATTTATCCAGTTATGTCAATAGGGTATTAAAGTCCCCTACTATGAATATATTGCTGTCAATCTCTCCCTTGATATCTTACAGAAGTGGGTTTTTTTTTTTAATGTATTTGGGTGCTCCTGTATTGAGTGTATATATGTTTACCAAAGTTATATCCTCTTGTTGTATGGATCCCTTTAGTATTATGAAGTGGCCTTCCTTATCTCTTGTTATGGCTTTCACTTTGAGGTTTATTTTGTCAGATATAAGTATTGCTATCTCTGCTTTTTTTTTTTCACTTCTGTTTGCCTGATCTTTTTATTTCTTCATCCTTTCACTCTCAGTCTGTGTGAGTCCATTGTTCTGAGTAGCTTTCTTGTAGACAGCATATATATGGTTCATGTTTTCTTATACATGCAGTCACCCTGCATCTTTTGATTAGAGCATTTAACCCATTTATGTTTAAGGTTTTTATTTATATGCACTTGTTGCCATTTTTATTTTTTATGTCTGTGTTCCTTCATCCCTTTCTATTTCTACTTTTCACCACAGTCCCTTTAGCATTTCTTGCATTGCTGGCTTAGTGATAATAAACTTCCTTAACCTTTTATTTTTTCTGTGAAGCTCCTGATTTTACCTTCAATTATGATTGATAACCTTGCTGGATAGAGTATTCATGGATTCAGTCCCTTGCTTTGCATCATTTTATATTCTTCATTCCATTCCCTTTTGGCATGATGTGTTTCTGTTGAGAAATCATTTGATAGTCTAATCAGAGATCCCTTGTAGGGATCTTTCTATCTCTCTCTTGCAGCCCTTAAGATTCTTTCTTGGTCATTAATGTTTGCCATTGTAATTACGATGTGTCTTGGTGTGGGTTTTTATGGGTCCATCTTGTTTGGGACTCTCTCTGCTTGTGTGACTTTTTTCTTTCCCAAGTCGGGAAAGTTTTCTGTCATTATTTCTTCAAATAGGTTTTCTATTCTTTGCTCCTCTTCTTGACCTTCTGGCACCCCTATTATTTGGATGTTGAGTCATTTCATGTTGTCCCAAAGCTCCCTTAAATTCTCCTCTTCTTTTTAATTTTTTTCCAATTGCTGTTCAGATTGGGTGTTTTTTATTCACTGATTCGGTCCTCAGCTTCTTCTAGTCTACTGTTGAAACTTTTCATTGTGTTTTTTTTTTATTGCCGCTATATCATTCATCATTTCCTCTTGATTCTTACATATGTTGTTGATTTTCTCATCCATCTGGTTTAGGAACTTTATGATCCATAGTCTGAATTCTTTTTCTGACATATTGCTTGCCTCCCTTTCATTTAGTTCTTTTTCTGGCGATTACTCCATTTTTTTGTCTCCCCATTTTTGCTGTCTCTTTCTGGCCCTGGGCACCGTGTTTGGGGTTGACAGTTGAAGACCCTACCAGGCCAATGGTCCAGAAATCATTAGCTCAGAGGCTGGGTCTGCCTTGAGACTCATGCCTTTATTTTCTCTGCTCTAAGTTTTATCCCCTTCTCCCACAGATCTGGTCCCTCTGTTGTCTTCTTAAGAGTATCAGTTCTTCTGGTGTCCAACTTCCTGTGAAAATCCAGAGCCCTCTGATATGCAATTCTCTGTGTGGCCCTGGCACCCAAGGAAAAGTGGTGCCCTAGGTCCCTCTGGCAAGGCACTTGCAGCATGGTACTGTGGTCCCTGGTTGGGCATACCAGATTTCTCCAGTTCACCCCAGCACTGTTCTCCTGTGGCCCAGAATGTGGCATGGGCTGGGTTACTCCTGGTAGCCATGGCAGGACTATCCCAGGGGCTGGGATGGAGCCGTTGTGGGTTGCTCTGGGTCACATAGTCAGAGCTCTCCTGTGGCCCAGGAACTCTAAATTGTCCAAGCAGCAAGTCCCTGGGCTTAGGGTATAGTAGGCACAGGTTGCTCTGGGTCCGCACTTACCTGTGGCCTGGAGTGAGGCCTGTTCTTTGTTGCTCCAGTTCTCCCCTTCCTGGTGTGAAGGGGGAGGGGGGCAAGTTTCTCTGGGTTGCACAGTCCTCACATTTCTGGAGCCCAGAGTGAGGCACACACTGGGTTGCTCAGGCAGGACTGTCCCAGGGGATGGGGTGGAAGGGGCACAGGTTGCTCTGGGTCACATAGAACTCTCCTGTGGCACTGAGTGAGGCATGCACTGGGTTGCTCTGGATCACCCCTCCTGGGGCCTGGGGTGAAACAGACATGGGTTATTCTGGGTCTCACAATCCATGCTCTCCTATGGCTCAGAGTGGGGCATGCACTATGTTGCTCTGGGTCACCCTGACAGAAGGACCCAGGGCTCAGGTGGCTCCAGGTCAGACTGGAAGCACAGTTCTGGGGCAGCGGTTGGGCACAGGGGTCCCCCTGGCTTGCTCTCACTGTGGGGTCCTGGAGCTGGATGCTGGGATGCTGGGTCCTGGCAGGCTGATGAGGGTCCTGGTATGGAAGGTCAATGCAGATGTGTGGGAGCCTGCCAGGAGGTACTGCACGACTCACTGCTGGGGCATGGTGGTGGTTCCACCCAGGTTATGGCTGTCAAGCAGCATTCTCTCGGCACCCTTTGACCTTCCTTATTGAAAATTTTCTCATCTGTGTCTAATTTGTTAATTCCAGGTAGATGTTCTCTGATTTAGTTATTTTTTTGGCCCCAGAAGGAGGTGCACAACACTTCTCCCAGACAGGTTTATTAAAAACTGTTATTGTCAATTACCAGTATCTAGTTTTATGTTACTTTGTTGTTTTGTTTTTTTAATTTTTTTAAATTTTATTTTAGAGAGAGAGGAAGAAAGAGGGAGAGGTAGAAACATTGCTGAGAGAAAAACATCATAGATTGGCTGTCTCCTGCACGCCCTCTGCTGGGGATTGAGCCTGCAACTCAGGTATATGCTCTGACCAGGAACTGAACTGGCAATCTCCTAGTGAATGGGTCAATGCTCAACCACTGAGCCAATAGGCTGGGCTTATGTTCTGCTTTTTTTTTTATAAAACATCCCTGTGTACAATGATTTAATTCTAATCAATTGTCTACTTTCCCCTCAGTAAAACAAGACAGAACTTTCACAGCTAATTGTACAAAGAAAATACTTAAAATCTCCAGTCCAGAACATCCTTTGAGCTAATTAGGAGATCAAAGAATAACACTGTTTTTCACTTCTCTCCCATTTCCCAGAAGTCAGCATTGCAAGCTGAAATATATCATTGTCTAAAGAGTATTCTTTTCATATTGACCCATGGAATATACTGTGGTAATTTGAACACTTAACAAACTATTTGTGATAACATCAATTAAAAAGGCCCATGTAAAGTTTATATTATATTAGAAAACTATTTATTGATCCAGAAATCAGGGAGATCAAAATAATTACTTTCATAAAAATGCAAGAATCTTAGTTGGCAAATTTTATTGTCATACCTATATAATAAAAGCCTAATATGCTAAGTGTCCAACCATTTGTTCGACCAGTTGCTATGACATGCACTGACCATCAGGGGACAGATGCTCTGACTGGTCAGTTAGCTTGATGCTGGGGTCCAGCCAATTGACACTGGGCGAGATGGTCCAGATACGCCCTGGAGCCCTCTCATGGTCCCTCCCTGGCCCCAATTGTGCAGGTCCCTCGGCCTGGCCTGCACCCTTTTGCAATCCAGGACCCCTCCAGGGATGTTGGAGAGCTGGTTTTGGCCTGATCCCCACAGGCCAGGCTGAGGGACCCCACTGGTGCACGATTCCATGCACCAGGCCTCTAGTATAAAATAAAATCTTTTTTTCTTTTCTTTTTTCTTTCTTTCTTTTTTTTTTTTTTTTGAGAATCTATTCAGAGTACTATCCATGAGGGATTGGGATCACCTTCCCAGTATTTTTAATATACACCCTTGGCGGTTTTCACATTACTGTCAGTATCTCATGAGGGAACAAACAACATTTGTTTATTAGGTAACACAACAGCTGATGGCATCTAGAGATGTTATTCTGAATGAAATAAAAATGTGCCATGAAAAAATGAATTAGGGAGAAAGTGTGGAAAAACATACTATGGAAAACTATACCCTCTCATTCTACAACCAACACTTCAAGATGTCACTATGTACACTTCGTTAATTCAGAGACGTTTTACTTTCCCAAGCTGGCTCTCCACTTACCCGAGTTGTTTTCACTTTATTCCCAGAGGAGCAGCTCCATCCTTTCCGATCAGGAAGAACTTTACATTCCTCTCCCTCAAGACATGGCTGCATATGACACCACCATTTCTGTTCCACTATGGAAGCTATAGGAGATAGAAAAATAGATGCAATGTTTTTTGTTGGGTTTGTTCATTCTCTGGGTGCACAATTAAAGAAAACGCCACCAATTTTTCCTATAACTGGCTAGACTGTGTTTTAGGTTTTAGAGTCTGCCTGCCTTTTTTTACCCCCAAAAGGCTAAATCTAGTTTTTCTGAGTAGAATAATTATTTTAATTTTACTTTATAGTGGTAAGAATACTTTACATGAGACTTACCCTTTTGAGTCTTTAAACATACAATACACAATAAGTACACTGTTGAATGATTTTCCATGGGAATATATAGGCTTAATGAAAACTGATATATTTGAAAGAAACTAATAGTATGTATTCATGAACTGATTTACATAAACAGATAAGCAAATAAGCCCCTGACCAATTTAGAGTCAATATTTTAGAATAAATGTTATATTTCCCACAATAGGCTGAAAATCAGAGGGCATTAGAGTTAATACAATTTTTTAAAAAAATTTCTTTTTTATTGTGGGTAGTAGCCAACTTCACAAGATATATACCATGCTAATATGAGCACTTAAATTATTATTTATGGTAACATCAATTAAAAGGCTGAATATCCTATTCTAATTAGGTAAATATTAAAGAAATGAACATTCTGATGCATCTTTACAATAACCAACATTTTATCTGAATTCTATCCACAACTAAATAGTCTCTCATGTGCATGATGTTCATTGTTCATTCTTAAAAACCATCCATGGGCTTAGAAATTCATCCTATTTAATCATCTGTTTTCATCTTTTCTTTCCCAGTTAATTTACACACACATATCCTCAGCTGGTAAATCAGTATTTCATGGCATCAAAGAAGCACTTGAACTTGTTGGAACCCCATTATAATGCCATTTATTATGAAACTGGGTAAGACCTTATACCTCCTTCCAAAGGATTTTGGATTTCAAAATGCCTGCCAAATAACCTCATATCAACCACATAATCTATACTGTGGTCCCTCAGAATTGGCCCCGTCAATAGCATTACAGTGGGGTTCCAGTTCTAAGCAGTCCCGAGCTACACTACCGCAATGAGCAATGTAAAAGTCGCACCATCCACGCAAGATGGAGCAGCTCGCGTGGTGCCTGCCACCTGCCCAGGGAAGCAGGAGCACTTGACAGTTTGTGACCGTTCTTCTATCTTGTTCTTATTACAGCATCTGTGGAGTGCCACCACCTCGCAAGTGCCCGTTTTAACATGGTGAGCTGTACAAACAAAAACAAAAGATGAGACATTAAGAAAGCTTTGGACACTTCCTTCTTCTTTTTAATTAGCAGTGCATTAAATATAGCTCTATAAGGGACCCACCAGGCATGAAACTAGACCTACAATGATGCTGACTCCATAATGGAAGTTGATTTCTTTTCTAAATGTGGCAGGACCATTTCTGCCAGTAAATGCTTGGTGAAGCAGGAATAATTAGTGACTAGATTAAAATAAGCTGTTAGAACAGTCTGAAATATAGGAGCAATATATAGTGCCAACAAAAACGTATTTAGTTGTATGTAGCTTCTCTTTACACCTTTTTGTTCAACATGTTAAAGTAAGGTAAACCCCTGGACAAATGCTACAGTGGGGCTGATGGTTAATATAAAGGTTATGTTCTTCTGCGGGTGAGTGTCAGGTCAGGCAGAATACCAATTTTCAAGAAGCAATGATGAAGGGAGGATTTCCCCCTCCTTACTATTCATTTGTACAGTTTCTCTGGAAATGAATTAATTGGCTGATTCTTGAAATTGCTATTATTGTCCCAAAAGTTCCAGCCAGTTTCAGAACCCAAAAATCATTCCTTCCAATTTTGCCTGCGGGGACAACTGCCACCAAATGGCACCAAGTACAGCCAGAACTTGGGTGGATTTATATCTAGCCTAGAAACCCAGTCCAAAAAGTTGTGAGGTCCCATTTCATCCACGTTGCAGTAAGGCTATGAAGGTGAAATTTGGGGACCTGACATCAGATTATGATGAGGTTCTATTACTCCTACTGTGACATGATAAAGCAAAAGTTTCATCTGCTAAAAACAAAAATAGCTTAGAATCCAACATTTATTGAAATACCATACTTTCAGAAATTTTAAAACTGATTGCTATACAAACAAATCTACTTTAATGTTATAAACATATTGAAAAGAGCACATTATGCATTTATAATATTTTTTGGCATTTATAATATTAATCTTCCCTGGGAGATGAGGAACCACTGTGCAGTAACTCAGGTTAGATAACTTCTTTCGATTTTCCTTGTGAGAAAGAGGAAATCACACATATTATCAACCTCATACCTCCATGAGAGATCAAGAAGCTCAAGTATGACATACAGCTTTGACACATAATTCTCAAAAGAGCTCTTAAGAAGCAAATATCATTTCCAAAGTCACAAAGCGACCCTACCAAAGCTAAAAACTTAAGAGCGAGACTTCCATTCCTCATGCTTTGGTGGTAGCCTCCCCATGATAATTTCGTTCAGTCTATGACTTGTGCCTATTGGTTTAGGTCTCTTAAGCGTAAATCTACAGCCCAGATTTCTTTCCTAAGCTCTATTTCATAAGTGATGCTTCCTGAATTATATCTCAACTTAAGTGTCTTATAAGGAGCTCACATTAGAGAAAAAAGAGAACAAAAGACATTCTAGCCCAACCTATTTTTTGCTAAATTCTCCTTTCCCCAAGACTTCTCTATCTACTTCTGGAACATACTTTCTTAGCTAATGATGATTCCATTTGTTTTAACGTATTTAATGTTTTGTGTTATACAAGTCATCATACTGCTTTCTACACTATACATAGTCACATTTTAATTGAGTCAATACCACACATCAGGCATGGTTCTGAGTTCTAGGGTTGCAGCAGTGAATAAGAGGGACATAGACCATGTCCTCAAAGAGCTCATATTCCTCTGGAGAAAACAAATAATAATGCCTAAGTTAATGATTCCATAGGACAATATTAGATTTGTAAGTGCTTTGAAGGAACTGCGCAGTATGTTTTTGAGAGTAATTAAGGACAGAGAAAATGTATATTTTAGCAAGAGTCTCAAGGAAGACCTCTCAAAGAGGAACCTGAATAATGACCCAAGTGAAGAAAAGGAAGCACCCATTATGAAGATCTAAGGAAGAGCATTCCAAAGAGAAAGAGCAGCAAAGACAAGGTACCAAATAGGCAAAAGCATGGTATGTTCTCAGGACAGGAGGATGACCAGTGTGGCTGAACAACTGAGAAGTCAAGGGAAAGGTGTCAGAAGTGTGGGAAGATCATGTAGGGTCTGGTATGCCACAGTAAGGAGATGGGACTTGAATCTCATTGCAAGGGAAAGTCTTTGGGTAGAAATGGTATTATCTCATTAACACTTTAGACATTTTTCAGGCTGCTCTTTAGAGAAAGGACTGGGGAAAAGAGCAAGCAAGAGTGGAATGAGGGAAACCAATTATGAAGAGACTGCAGGAGTCTAATTGATAAAGGATGGAACTAAGACTATACTAACAGCAGCAGAGTTGTGGGAAAGTAGCAGGTTAGGGGTTCAGTGAAGGGTTGGTTTGACTTGCTAATGGGTAGAATGTCAGCTGTGAGGGGAAAAGGAATTAAGGATTACTCCTAACTTTGTCCTGAGGTTGGTGGTGTTGGTAAATAAAGTCTTGGGGAAAGGAGAATTTGGCAAAAGATGGGTTGGGCTAGTTCTCTTTTTTTCTCTGTTAAATGTGATATCCTTATAAGATACCCAAGTAGAGATATAAATCAGGCAGCATCATTTATGAAATAGAGCTTAGAGAAGAAATAATGGGCTCCAGATTCACACTCAACAGATCTGAACCAAATTACCATGGAAAGGCTACCAGCAAAGAAGGGGAAAATGTCCAAAATATAGACTTGCAATGAAGGAAACAGAAAAAAAAAAAGACTGATAGGACCAACATATGGGGTGCGAGAAAGAAGAACCCAAAGTAAAGACATAGAAACCAAAGAATAAAATGTTTCAAGAAGAAGGGATTGATCAGCTATGTCAAATGCTACTGAAAGGTTCGATAAATTAAACGAAATAATTGTCCCTTAGAAAAGTGATATGATGTAGTGGTTAAAACCAAAGTTGCTGGGTTCAAATCTAAGCTCCTCCTAGCAGCTGTGTGATTTTGGGCAAATTACCAATATCTCTGAGTGGCAGTGTTTCATGTCTAGAACAGAGATGTTAATAGCATAATCTTCACATGGCTGGTTTGGGAATTAAATGATTTATCATGTATCAAGTATTTAGAACACTTCCCGACTCATCATCAGCACTCTGTTAGTATTGTAAGCATTTCAACTTAATAAAATCATTTTAATGGCTTGATAAAGTCATGAGTGAAGTATGTTTGGTACAGAATAAGATGTAAAACTGTACAATTATAAAAATTTCTTTCATGGAGTTTTTCTGTGAAAGGAAGAAAGAAAACAGATACCATAAAAGCATGCTTACTTGCTGGAATGATCTGGTAGAAAGATCAGTCAATATCGGAGAGAAAAATGGATAATTGAAAAAGAATGTTCTTGAGAAGAAAAAAGGAATTGAGATTCAGGGCACCAGAGAGGTTGGCATTAGATTGATGTGGGGACACAATCCATTTGACTGAAGCAGGTAAGTGTGAGTGAGTGGATCAGGTGGTGAGAAGATGAGGCAGTTTCTTACATGATTTTATCTAGTTTTTCTATGAAATATGAGAGATGTTTCAGAATAAAAAAGAGTACTAGTATATGAAGTAAATATCTCAAAAAAAGGAAAGCAAGTTTATCTATAAAAGGCAGTAGATCATCTGGCAGGAAGTTGGCTGACATACCCTGTGAAGTGCAGATGGCACAGTGGATGGAAGAAGAGGTGGCATACTGAGCAGAATTAAGATAAACAGCTCTGTGATATTGGATTGTTTGGTATGCTTGAATTTTTATAGTGATATAGGAAAACAGAGTTGTTCGTCATGAGGCAATTAATCCTGCCACTCTTTGAATGGAAGCCAGGTTAGAGATAAGATATTACTAGGATTCTTCAGATAGTGAAGCTGCTAGGCAGAGTGCTGAGCAGAGACAGTTTCAGAAAGAGTTCGGTGGTGGCTAGTGCTCTCTGGTCTTCCCCAGACTATGGCAGCCAGGAGCACACAGTAGGTTGCACCAACCTGAGAAAAAAAGGCATAATTTCAGCACCAAGGCCATTTTACCAACTTTGTTATAAGGAAGATTTTATCATACATTGAAAAAGACGCTTAATCTGATTTTTCCCCCCAATGCCAATATCAAAAGTTTGACTTTGACAAGAAAAATAAGAGGATAAAAATCAGCGTGGTAGCCATTAGTGCTGTTCACAAAATGTTTCCGGTTCTCTCCTTTCCGGGATGTGGCAGTACTACATTCCTCCACCCAATTCAACTTAGATGCAGCGATGTGACTTGTTTAGGCCAATGAGATAAAAGTTAAATAATATGAGTCCCTTATGAGAAGAGGGAAAGGACAGCAGTCTGTGTGGATAACTAATCTATGACAAAGGAGGCAAGACTATACAATGGGTTAAAGATAGTCTCTCCAATAAATGGTGTTAGGAAAACTGGACAGACACATGAAAAAATGAAACTATAGCATTTTTTGTATTACATATAAAAATAAACCTAAAATGGAATGATAGCATTTTTATATTACATACAAAAATAAACCTAAAATGGATTAAAAACTTAAGTGCAAGACCTTAAACTATAAACTCCTAGAAGAAAACATAGGTAGTAAATTCTGACATCACTCAGCAATAGTTTTTGTACATGTCTCTTCAGGCAAGGGAAACAAAACAAAAGTAAACAAATGGGACTACACCAAACAGAAGTTTTTGCACAGTGAAGGAAACCACCAACAAAATGAAAAGCCAACGCACTGAATGGGAGAACATATTCACCAATGATACGTCAGATAAGAGCTTACTATCCAAAATATATAAGAAACTCATACAACTTAACACTAAATAAAACCCAAACCATCTGAATAAAAAATGGACAGAGGACCTAAACAGACATTTCTTCGAAGACATATAGATGGCCAATCGACATGAAAATATGCTCAACACCACTAATCATCAAATAAATGCAAATCAAAACCACAATGACATTTCACCTCACACCCCTAAGAGGGCTATCATCAACAAACAACAAGTGTTGGCAAACATGTGGAGAAAGGGGAATCATGCACTGTGTGGTGGGCTTGTAAACTGACGCAGTAACTATACACCAATATGGAGGGTCCTCAAAAAATTAAAAATGTAACTATCATACGACTCAGCAATCCCAGTTCTAGATAGTTCTCTAACAAATCCAAAACACTAATTTTAAAATATATACATACCCCTATGTTTATTGCAGCATTATTCACAATAGCCAAGATATTGGAAGCAACCCAAGTGTCCATCTGTAGACAAATGGATAAAGAAAGTGTGGTACATTGTACAATGGAACGTGACTCAGTCATAAAAAGAATGAAATGTTACCTTTGCAACAACCTGGATGGACCTAGAGTTTATTGTGCTAAGTTAAAGTCAGGCAGATAAAAAAAAAAACAAATACCATATGATTTAACTTATATGTGGAATCTAAAAAAAAATAAATGAAGAAACATAATGAACAAACTCATAGTTACAGGTATCAACTTGGTGATTGCCAGATGGGATGGGTGTAAAAGGTGTAGGGGTTAAGAAGTACAAATCAGTAGTTACAAAATAGTCACAGGACTATAGAGTACAGCATAGGGAATGTACTCAATAATACAATAACTATGTATGGTGTCAGATGGGCACTAGACTTATTGGGGAATCACTTCATAAGTGATGTAAATGCCTACTCACTGGGTTGCACACTGAAACTAATATAATATTGTATGTCAATTTTAATTGAAAAATAAATTTAAAAAAAAGAGCGAGTATGTAATTCACCACATTTCTCCCTACCAGCCAGAGAAACCAATTGTGTTCTTGGTAGCAGAGATTTGATCAAGCTGAGTCCCCACCAAGATGCCCCTATGCCTGAGAAATAAACTTTCAATTGTTATAAGCCTCTAAAATTTGGAGGTTGTTTATTATTGCTCCAAAACTTAAGCCTCGGCAGTACTTTCTCTTGGGCTGTTCAGTATATTTTCCTAAATGCATTAGTTGGAGAATAATTCAGGTAAGTATGGTATCTCAAAACCTGGATCATTTACCTTATTTAAGTCAATGCAGAATAAATATGAAAAAGAAAAACTTGTTTAGATATTTATGTGATTCAAAGAATTGTAATGAATTGTTCCACAGTTGGATAATGACATGGGCTAAGTTCCGTACATCAGCGCTCTGGTGAAGAAAGTGTGCTTCTTTTTTCTCTGAGGAGAACGGAAGTGAAATGCACACGTGGTTCAATGGAGAGGAGGATAAGGTAGGCGCTGCACTGGGAAGACAGACCATGGGACGAAACGCTAAGAGATTAATAATAAAGGTGGCAGCAAAGGCAGGACTAACAGACATGAGGCTTTTCTGCCCTAAACTTTCTTTTCATTGCCTATGAATAAAATACTCAGGCATACAGGTTTTGTTTCCTGGCAAGAAATGTGATTTTGTGAAAAATCTCTCTCAGCCTTTGCTGTTCTTATTAGAACTGAAGTTGTAAAGTTTATTGTGGGAGAATGAGAGAGGGATAATTAATCTTTTTAAAAATAGGATGGATAGAGGGATAGATGGATAATCTTATATTGAAAGAATTTGAAGGCTTAGGTAGGGAGAGTATTGACTGTTCAGTATTACTTTATATACGCTGGCTCAAAACAGGGAAATGAATCTTCTAGCAGAATTTAGTCCACCTAAGCATAGCATGTATATAAATATATGTAGTTTTCTCATTTATCTGATGTACTTCTTATAACTAAATTCTTGTGGACAAAGACTAATTTTTCATGTAAACTGCTCAGTATGTGGTATGTGTTTATTAGGTGGTAAACAAATAATTTAAGAAGGTAAAACTAATGCCTGTGGTTTTATTTTAAAAGGTTAATGAGACTGGAAGGAATTCAAGCAGTTACTAGAATTCTCTACACAGATTCAGACAGAGCTCATGCTAAACTAACCTAATCAAATATTAAGGTTTTTCCAAATTAACAAAACAGGCTTCACAGACAATCAGTTAGCATCATAATAAAATGATGCGAGACCCCCTGGAGAAGATTTAAATGAAAAAAAAGAATAATTAAAAAAAAAAAAAGACCTGATTTCAGAGGGACAGAAACATCAATGATGAGAATCATTGATTGGCTGCCTCCTCTATGTCCTGTGAAAGGCCACTGCCAGCGTGGTTTTCGGGTTCAAAGGCTTGGAGAAAGAGCTGATGCGCAAATTGACACACAAGACAAGAAATAGACTCTCAGGCCTAATGTAACTCTGAGCGCGGGTTTCCTTTCGAGGCATTCGAGATGGGGACGATGCCGAGACGGAAAGATATCCCGCTGTGGGTGAAAGTCCCCGAAGACTTGCGAAATCCGGAGGTGCTGCAGGTCCAGATGGCGCTGATGGAAGCCATGTTTGGCCCCGGAGGATCTCGAATCCCATACATCGAGCAAGTGAGCAGAGCCATGCTCGAGCTGAAGGTTCTGGAATCCTGGAACCTCACCGAGGTCGTGGTTTACGGCAATTACTTGTACAAGCTCCGAACCAAGTGGATGCTCCAGTCCATGGCCAAGAGGCACCGCCTGAGGCAGGAGCGAGGGATGCTCAGACTCGAGGACGCCATGAGTGCCCTCGAGCTCGGCCTTTAGCTGAAGGGAAGCGCGTTTGCAACCGGCGGACCTGGGACCAGGATGTGGACAGGAGGCTGTGCACCTGCAGTGGGTCTGCTCCCCGCGCAACAAGGGAAAGCAGCGTGGTGGGGATTTTTGCATTGGCCTCATGAGTCCTGATGTAACTTTTTCCCAAGGTTGCAAATTAAATAAAATGTTAAAACAGTTTTTTTAAAAAAAAGACAAGAAATAATAATTTTGAAATTATGGGGGGAAGCCAGGGAAAAACTTAACTGTAGTAGTCAAGTTCCACTGAGTCTCCCTTCCCAGCTGCTTTTATTTACTAGAATACACAACTGCCTTTTAGAAATGCAAACAGACATATCAATGGTAATGTTTAGTAAACAGAAGATTATCAGGTTTTGGGGGAGTTTCTTTAGACCATTGAGTCAGCAGTAGGTAATAAAATGTAAATATTCACCCTGTGAATATCAAAGGAGTCCAGGTCAGCCTTCTGAGGGGCTCCTCGCATTTATATTAACTACTGTTGATCTTGGTTTCCAGCAATGCCCCCTACTGGGGACCGAGCCAGAAACCTGGGCATGTGCCCTGACTAGGAATGGAATTGTGACCTCCTGGCTCATGGGTCGATTTTCAACCACTGAGCAACACCAGTTGGGCACAAATTTTTATTTTTTATGTAAGAATTCTGAAGTTAAAAACAAAAAGAAACATAACCCACTTGGTTGCTAGTCTGCAATTTTTCCCTGTCTGGATGTGATGCATAAACACAAAGTTGCCTCCTCCAATTTTGTGAAGTGACACTAGAGACACATCAGTTTAATTCTTATAAAAATAGGAATACCAAGCCTTACCCAGCTCTAATTGTGCCTTCCAATCTTATTACCGTACATGTTATTTCAACAATAGGATCATTAGCCGTATAATGGCCCAGAAACATGGCCTTAAGAGACTACCACTTAAATCATATCTTAAGATTCCTAAATGTTTTGCAAAGGTATATTCTGCATAATACATTTTTTCCAATTTTTTTTTTTTTACGCATTGAAAGGCACCTCTCCATAAGGGGGCAAAATGAATTAAATAGCATTTTATTTGTAAGCATGCAGAGATTTTTTTAAGCATTATATACATACATAATTATATGTGTACATTTATATTTACATATGTGTTAATATGTTCACATTTTATTCATCACCTGTGAAACAACTATAAATACATAACTATGAAAAATGAGTTCACAGCAGAATAATAGTTACGTAAATCATTCACCTTGGGTAGAGGTTGCTGGCCTTAGGGTTAATAAGAGCACAAAGCTTTGCATATCACATTCTATATGTAAGAATAATTCATTCACGCTGGAAACAATTAATGGTAATTGCTAACATTTACTGAATTTTAACTGTATGCCAAGTGTTATTCTATTTTATCATCACAGCAACCATTAAAGGGGAAGCTATAATTATTCCCAATTTACAGTTGCAGAAACAGAACCGCAGAAATGTTAAGTAGCTTACCCAAGGTAATGTAACTAGCAAGGGACAAAACCAGAGAGAATCCATGACCTTGACCACTGTTCTCTGGTGGCTTTTCTATAGAGCTGCACATGTGCTACAGAGGAGAGATCCAGGTGCTGTGGAGAAATGCAGGGAAGGTATCCCTGTCCCACATGCAATGCTTAGTGCCCCTGAAAGGGCATGAGCTCTGGAGCTGAAATACCTCAGTCCCCGCCTATTTTCACCTACACTTGACTGAGCAAAGCCTCAAACAAGCCCATTCACCTTCAAGGAACTTGTTTGTTCATGTCTAAAATGGCTCCATGGGTTCTTATGAAGACTAAATCAGACCATGTACTGGATGAAACTGAAATCCAGTTTAGCAACTGAAATGTTAATTATCTTGATTTTTACTTTTTAAGTAATCAGTAAATATCAAAACAATGCAGCGTGTATACACTACAAAGACAGCTGTGAGGGAAAGTTACCTACATTTTACAAAAGTTCTGATTTCATATTACAAAAAAGTCTATATATACTTGTGTTGACATAAGATACATGTAAAAAAAATTGAATCTGACACCTAAGCTACAGAGAGAGTAAATTTAGCATTACATTGTGAATTTGTACCTATCTGGTTTCCTCTCCATTGAATTTCAGTTATTTGTATTCTGATTTGTCTCATTGATTCTGAAATTTTGTTTGTCTCCATACACTCCTATTTAATAGTTTTACCCATCCTGAATAGCTCTCCAGAGGGTCTGCATTATACCTTCTACACAGAAATAAAATATCACCTACTCGCACCAAAATAAGCATCTAAAATGCAGGCGGGTTAGTGGATTGAAGTTGCTGTAAATCACTTTGAATGGGAAAATGTGCTGAAACCAAAATTTTGGAGACAGCTAATTTCTCACTTTAATTCATTAGAAGGAGAAAACAAGGCACATTTTTAGACTTCCTGGTAAAGCAATCTAATTAAAAAAAATGATCACTTAAATAGCTCAATGAAATTTCAAAAATTTGCATAATTTATGAAGTCAGGATGATTGGGCAGGAAATAGCCAAGTGCCAGTGACATTTTTGCAAAGCCTGTTTTCTGAAATGTCTCCAATTTCATATGGAAAAAATAAAATTATTGGGGAAAGATGGATTGGCACTAAAGAATCACCCTAATTAACAGTACAGTCTCTCTTAACAAAAGCAGACTCGCAACCAGACGATGTCCTCAGTGTATTTTAAGAGAAAGGTGGGACAGAAGATTCGCTCTTTGGAGACTTTTGGATTCATTTGCCCTCAGTTTAAACATGAACATCTTGTACCTCCTTCGTTTTTAAATGAGAACTGATACTGAGGGAAGCAACAGTGGTCTCTTTATAAACTGCCCAGAAACTTTTGCTCGGGAGGCCTGATCTGAAAAAGAGGAGCTAGACCAATCAAATCCATCCCTCTGGAAATTTGGACTAGAAGTCAGAATAGCCACATGGAAATGGGCATTTGAGCCCAAGGTCATCTGGATCAGGAGGCAGATGACCTATGGAGAATGTTGTGCACCCCATGGTGATGAGAGATGCAGTCTCTGGGGAAGCAAACAGGAGAGGAGCAGAGAGAGGTAACAGGTAAGACAGTAGGTAGTTCCTTCAGCTGCCTTGGCATCTGCCCTTTGCGAGGTCTTCCTGAAATTTTCCCTACAATAGTTTTTAATGAGCCCTTTTTTCCCCTCAGATAACCCAGTGATGTCTCTGTTCTGTGACCCCCAAAAATATGCTGCCTAGGACATTTAAGTTTTTGTAATTAAAGTTATAATGAACAAAAGCTAATTATTTGCAGAGGGATTCTTTACCCTTACTTTTAAGAGCAAGAGACAAGTTTCCACCCTCAAAGTACCCAGGAAATTCACAAACCAGCAGCCATACTTTCTCCTTTAACCTCTTAGTGGAAATTGACATTTCAAATGATGATCCAAAGGCCATCTCAAATTACTATGAATGTTTCTAATGTCAAAGGCTAAAAGCAGATGTCCTGCTTAATCCCACATTACACATGCACACAAAATGTGAAGAATCAGAATATCCCTACTTCCCATATACTGTAGGAGTCACAGTGTGCTTTAATGATTAATAAATTTCCTTTAAGTGATTCCAGGAAGGAGGGCAGTACACCCCAAGTGCTTATTGAGGAAAATGACAGTGAGTAGAAAGAGCATTTAAAAGAAAGACAGGATATTTGAGCCTAGTACATAGTTCTTTGTCCCTAAAGAGTGTAATTTTGAGTAAGTCATTTGGATCTCTGGGTCTTTTTCCTCATTTGCAAAATAAGATATCAGTCTATTTATGGAGTGAATTTAAAGATTCCTTCTCCTCTTAAAATTCTATGAGTTTATGAAATGATTAAGTTTCATTAAATGGGTACTATAAAGTAGACCTATCAGAAAATGAAAGTCAAAGTAAAACAGATTTATTTAATCACTTAAGACTTACATAAATTAACTTCATTAAGTCACTGCACCAAATGAAAAACTGCAAATGGAGTTTATAAATTTTATATTGTGGATAGATTTCTTATATGTATGAAGTCATGAATCTTAACTACACAGTATAACATTCACTGTAAAGTCAATCTACATCTTCATAATCCTCATATTCTTTTATGTACAAAACAGTTCAATTACTGTTGATTCCATGAGACAAATCAAGTACCAAAGGTATCCTAGCACAGTGGCTTGGGTGAGGATTCTGAAGCCAAAATAGTTTAGGTTCAAGTCCCAGCTTTACAAGAGACTGCCTACCTATTCATTAAGCCTCCTTTTTCTTTCCTCCTGGGCATACAACTAGACTATGGGCAGAAGTACATTATACTTCCTTAAAAACCTACTCCATCACCCACTGTCTTCTCCCCTTTCAGTTAGATATCAGTGCCAAAGGTGGCCTTGAAGAGCCCCAATCACACTGTGTAGAGGAGAGATCCATCCCCTGACATTAATTGGCTTCATATATACCAGAAGTAAACAGGCTATGTTAGGTCAATGAGAAGTATATCTGTTGTAACAGCAAGTATTAAGTAATATACAATAATATTCCTATTAATGGACCTAGGAAGGAGTCAGGTACAGTCCAGTGCTTCTTAAGGAAATTACACAGTACTCTGGTCTGAGTGTTTGTGTCTCCCCATTATTCATGATGGAAACAAGTGTCCAAGGTGATGGTATTAAAGGTAGGATCTTGGGGAGATAATGGGTTAGTGTCCTTATAAAAGAGGCCCCCAAGGATAGGCTCATCCCTTCTACAGTGTGAGGACACAACCTGAAGTCTGAAGCCCAGAAAGGGACCCTCACTTGTACCAAGCTGGCACCCTGACCTTTAACTTCAAGTCTCCAGAACTATGAGACATAAACTTCCTTTGTTAAGAGGCCACCCAGTCTTTGGTATTTTGTGATGGCAGCTTGAATGGACTAAGACATTCAAAGAAAAAAAAGATGTAATTTGAAAAAAAAAAAATTTGCCTCTCTTATGCTTCAGTTTCACATCAGTAAAATAGGAATTATAATACCCATCAGAAAGGGATGAAAGGCCCTAATTGGTTTGGCTCAGTGGCTGGAGCATTGGCCTGCGGACTGCAGGGTCCTAGGTTCGATTCCGATCAAGGGCATGTGCCTTGGTTGAGGGCCCATCCTCAGTGGGGGGTGTGCAGGAGGCGGCTGATTGATGTTTCTCTCCCATCAATGTTTCTAACTCTCTATCCCTCTCCCTTCCTCTCTGTAAAAAATTGATAAAATATATTTAAAAAAAAGAAAGGGATGAAAGGATCAATTAATTCAGCATTCATAATGATGCTTATATTTGATAAACAGAGTAAAATGTTAGCCATACCTATTATTATGGAGTCTAAGAAAACCTTACCTAGACTCTTGAATCCATTTATATAATGCAGACATCTAAGAGTGAATCATTGACTTTTAGAGACTTTAAAAATAATAAAGTCATATTTTGCCATTTAAAATAATAAAATTGTTAGAAAACATCTAGACTACTCACTAGTTCAAAATCACAGCCTTAAGAGTGAGGAGATCCATAATTAGAATTCGGCTCTCTTAATTCCCAATTCAATGTCAATTCCATTACCTACCCCACATATTTTTGCTCACCAAATTTCTCTCATTTTCCTTCCTGTTCACTTAATTTCCCTCCCTCATCTGCAACTTTACCTCTAATGACTTAACTTGGGCATCCTTAGCATCTTTTCATAGCATAACCATATAGGATCTCTGATGGGACTCCCTCCTTGTTAGCTTATTCTCCCTACACACATATAAACACTCACATTCTACCGTGGTAGATCTTTCTAAAATTAAGCCCAGGGTATAAACCAGCAGTTCTCAACCTGTGGGTCACGACCCTTTTGGGGGTCGAACAACCCTTTCACAGGGGTCGCCTAAGACCACATATATAATTACATATTGTTTTTGTGATTAATCACTATGCTTTAATTACGTTCAATTTGTAACAATGAAAATACATCCTGCATATCAGATATTTACATTATGATTTATAACAGTAGCAAAATTATAGTTATGAAGTAGCAACGAAAATAATGTTATGGTTAGGGGTCACCACAACATGAGGAACTGTATTAAAGGGTCACGGCATTACGAAGGTTGAGAACCACTGGTATGAACCATTCTTGGCTCATAATTATTCATAGAATAAATTTAAATTCTTGGGTATGGCTCAAGCATCCTTCCATCAGCCCATTTCTGATATTACAGCCTGCCTTTCCTGTGTGCTCGGTTGTATCCTACACCTGAGTCATAGAAACGATTTTTAGAACCTTACATCTTTTTTAAAAAAATATATTTTATTGACTTTTTTACAGAGAGGAAGGGAGAGGGATAGTTAGAAACATGCATGAGAGAGAAACATCAATCAGCCGCCTCCTGCACACCCCCTACTGGGGATGTGCCTGCAACCAAGGTACATGCCCTTGACAGGAGGAATCGAACCTGGGACCCTTCAGTCCGCAGGCTGATGCTCTATCCACTGAGCCAAACCAGTTAGGGCAGAACCTTACATCTTTGCTCAAGCCACCTCTCCCTCTTTCCTGAGTCCTTGCCCCACTTCTTAGCCCCCAGGAAACACCTATCCCATCTTTCAATTTGAAAACATCGCAACACCTACTCTATGAAGCTGCTAATCAAATCTTCAGGTAGACTGGACCAGCCTTCTCTCCGCTGATTAACATTTTCTTAGTTTTTTCTGCAACACCTGTAAGTTTTCTATATTTACTCTTCATTTCCATCTATTAAATTGTGAGGCTCAAATTCATGATTATTCATCTCTGATTCCCCAGCTTGAAGCACAGTTTGATAACCACGATAGAAAAAAATCAGTATTTGATGATAAAAGAATAAATAAATGGTTTACTACAAGAGTTCTCAAAAAAAACCCACAAGAAAAAAGGAGTAATAATTTTTCAAGTCCAGGCTTAGATTAATATACTCAGTGAGCCCTGGATTGGGAAATCAGAAGCCCTAGGTTCTATTTCTAGTACTATCACAAAGGGACTATTTAAACTTTAGTAAATCGGTTAATCTCCCTAAGTCACAAGTCATCATCTCTAAAATAAAGTTACTATATACAATATGGGAACATTTAATATAATATAGTAAAGAAAACAATTGTAATATCAGCTAAAAGAATTTCAACCATTAGTATCTGTCCAGTGAAGTGCAAGTCTGATAGAATCAATGAAAGCCTATCCATCACAAAAGCAGTGTGACATTGTATCCCCACCCAGGAGATCATGATTTTGGTTCCAAAATGGTCAGGAAAATTATTTGAAAAATTATTTTATTTACTTGGACTTTAGTTTCTTCAACTACAACATTAGAAGGGTCTCTAAGTTTCTCTTCTGCTCCAAAAACCTATTATATGGTTGCTATGCAGAAATCTAAATAAATAGAGGTACTAGAGCCATTTACCTTTGGGAAATAATTATCCCCTGTGAAAATGATGAGCTTCTATTTCCCATATCTAATTTTGCATATTCATAATTCCATACTTTTCTGTATACTAAGAAGTTTTCTACAGCTGATATATTCTTTGAAGCTAGCAAGACATCTATAAATAGAATAAATCAGTATTATTCAAGAATGAATGAAATAACTGCCTTTCAACAAAATTTTTCCAACACATGGCAAGTTTGCTTCATACCCCATGATTGACATCAAAAGCAAATTTAGGTTATCTTTCCTCTACTTCAGCAATTTCAGTATGGAATATCCAGGTTCTGAGTGTCACTCTAGATCAAAAGCATATAAATCTGAAGTCAAATTACTAAGGAAGACTAAAGGAAGCTTTTTTTTTTTTAGTTTTTAGAAGAAAGATGCTAGTAGCTCTTTGAGAAATTATATTCTGCACTGCCTATTCACGGGGTAAGGATTTTATACTGTCATGTCAATTAAGATATTTTGTTGTTGACAGCTTCTGAAAATGTCCTCTTTAAAAATAACTTGATAATTCATTCATGAAGTGAAAATGAAATGAAAATAGAAAAGTAGCAAAGTGTAGCAGAAAGATCATTGGCTCCTGGCCCTTTGGGAAATCTGTCCTCCTTTGCACTCCACTGTTAACTAACCATGAGATCTCTTCATTCATATTAGTATACTGAAGTTCTATCTATCACTGAGTAAGGACCAGGTAAAGGAACGAAAATTCTGCCACCCGGACGCTGCTTTTTGGGACATTGATTTTAAGTTGTTTATTAAGAAACAAAAAACTCAGAAAGAAGCTTTGACCCTCCACCCTTCTCTGACCAAAAGATTCAGACAGCAAAACCTGCTTCAGGAAGGAGATCTTAGGATGTTGCTTAGCCTAATTTGAATAAGTATGACAAGCAAGAGGGCTTCGGGCAGAAAGATGCCTGCTAACTAGATTTCCCCTGCATTCCATTGTTTCTGAGTCGCCTAGAATTTGCCTGCCATGTGTGTTCTGCTCTTCCTCAACTGCCTGTATAGTGTCTATTTTCACCAAAAAATGTCATAAATGTTGCCTCATTGTCTTTGGAATTTTCATGCAATGATCTTGTCTATGTGAATTCCCCATGTGCATGTATCAAACTTTGATTTTTCTCCTGTAAATCTTCTCTCTGTTGATTTGGAAATTAGCTAAGCCAGAAGAACTTAGAAGGTGGGAAGAAAAGTGTTAATATATTTTAGCCCCCACATAGGCATTGTGCTATCTCCTGAGAAGATAAAGACAAGGTAATGACCATCCCTGTTTTCAAGGAGCTTACAAGGCAGTAGAGGAAGGGAGTCACGTACACAAAAAGAAAAAGTGATATAGGAACCATGATGGAAATAGCCACCGAGTATGCTAAGACTTAAAAACAAAACAAAACAAAAAGTCATTTTCACTCAGGGGCAGTACAAGAAGAGGATCAGGAAAGAATTCAAAAAGAGCATGATCCATAATCTGAATTTTGCAAGATGCCTGAAGGCTGGCCAAGTCACCTTAGCAGCTTTGGCCTTACTTAGCTTCATTATCTGTCTAGGTCAGTGGTCGGCAAACTGTGGCTCGTGAGTCACATGCGGCTCTTTGGTCCCTTGGGTGTGGCCACGAAGTTTCAATCGCGCTGTACGTGCTCGCCCGCACGTGGTATTTTGTGGAAGAGCCACACTCAAGGGGCCAAAGAGCCGCATGTGGCTCGCGAGCCGCGGTTTGCCGACCACTGGTCTAGGTGATCTCTAAACTCCCCTCTGGCTCTAAATTTTCATCTTTAATAACAATATAGAAAGGTATATGCTTCTCTTTTGTTTACATATGTATATATTTAACCATAGTATGCACATTATCCTAAGTCCTCTATTAAATTTTTCTAATACAAAGCTTTCTAAAGTACTTATTTTGCTTCTTTAAACAGTATCTCCTAAAAATCATTTAACTTTTAGCTATTAACCTTGGGCATGATGATAAGCACCCAGTCCTGAAGTATGTTGGCAGTGCAGCTTTATGCAGACATACAAAAAAATCAAGACATAGGGTGACATGTAGTGGTAAGTGGACCCTGAACAAATTACATCCCAGGAATTTACTTTCTTATAAGAGTCCCTGGTGTTTTTTTGTCCTTTTGGTAATTTGCCTTTTTCTATTGAAAATGAAGTGAGCATGCACACTAACATGCCCTCCTGGGCAGCATAAAATGGACACCAAAATGAAACTCCCATTTGACCCTGTGATCCCACTTCTAGGAATATATCCCAAGAAACCAGAAACACCAATCAGAAAGGATATATGCACCCCTATGTTCATAGCAGCACAATTCACCATAGCTAAGATCTGGAAACAGGCTAAGTGCCCATCAGTAGATGAATGGATTAGAAAACAGTGGTACATCTATATGATGGAGTACTATGCTGCTGTAAAAAGGAAGGAACTCTTACCATTTGCAATGACATGGATGGAACTGGAGAGCATTATGCTAAGTGAAATAAGCCAGTCAATGAAGGAAAAATACCACATGATCTCACTCATTCATGGATAATAGAGACCATTATAAACTTTTGAACAATAATAGATACAGAGGCAGAGCTGCCTCAAACAGATTGTCAAACTGCAGCGGGAAGGCCAGGGAGGGTTGGGGGGCAGGAGGGAGGGGGTGTAAGAGATCAACTAAAGGACTTGTATGCATGCATATAAGCATAACCAATGGACATAAGACACTGGGGGATAGGGGAGGGGAGGGGACTGTCAAGGGCGGGGGGAAAAAATGGACACATATGTAATACCCTTTGTAATACTTTAAGCAATAAAAAAAAAAAAAAATGGACACCAGCCAGCCAGTCTAATGAACGAATCAAAGGCTAAAGCAGCCTCTGGTGGGAGGCAGCAGAGAGACTGGTGGTTACAACAAAACAAACAGAAGCTGGCTTTTACACTGCTGTTACTGACTGTATGACATTGAACAAGTTACTTACACCTAAGCTTCAGTTTCCTCATCTGTGAAACAAGAATGATAAACCACCCAGCTAGTGTGGGTTGAGTGTTGACCCATGAACCAAGAGGTCGCTGTGGATTACCGGGTGGGGGCACATGCCCAGGCTGGGCTCAACCCCCAATAAGGGGCGTGCAGAAGGCAGCCAGTCCATGATGTTTCTCATCAATGTTTCTACCTCTCTCTCCCTCCCCCTTTCTCTCTCTCTAAAATCAATAAAAACATATTTAAAAAAATAATGATAAACCTATTTTATTTTAATGTTGGGAAGATTAAGAGAAAGCTGGTAAAGCTCTCAGCACTATATCCAGCATGTAGATCGTGTTCAGTGATTACTGGCATTGTTATTATCATCATTCTGACAAATCCAGGGACTTTTATTATCTTTGTCAAAAATTCTACAAGATGTGAGGCATGACAGATGGCAATGGTTTTCAGTGAAAGTAACATATGGATCTAGTCCTCAGCCAGTTACCTTCTATTCTAGGAGTCAGTAGGTAACAAAGGTGCATCGTAGGTGAGAACACAAACTCTAGAGCCAGTCTACTTGGATTCCAATTCCAGCCCTACCTCTTACTTGTTGCCTAACCTTTGACAAGTTCCTTAAGCAGACTCCATCTGAGTTTCCTCTTCTATAAAAATAGGAAAATCCAATAGTATCTGCTTCATAGCATTGTTGTAAGGATTTAATTAATTAATATATATATATATATATATATATATATATATATATATATATAGCACTTGCATCAGACTTTGGTCACAACAAGGAACCTGTGAATGTTTGCTAGTGGTAGGAATCACACCTTCTGCAGCACCGATGGAGATGTCGGAGGTAGTGGCATCAAGGTGGGCTTAGTGGTGACCTCGTACCTCGGTGGGAAAAGCGTTCCCTGAAGGCCCCCCTGCGGGAAAGGACAACTGAGAACTCATTCTCCAGGGTGACAGACTCAGACGAGAAAGCTGACCTGTTGTGCATGACCTTGTTCATATCATTTCACTCCAAAGTCTCAGGTGGCTCGGTCATAAAATGGGACAGCAGTATCCACCTAAAACTGTCGTGAGGACGAACTGGGATCCCAAATGTAAAGGGGCTGACTACCTCTATACTCTACATGATTATTTAAAGGCTCAACCTAAAGGTGAACTGAATTTGAGCCCTCGCCTTGACCACTGCTCTATACTGTCTCTTTAGCCTAAGGGGCGGGAAAGCTATTCAAAAATACTCTGTTAAACTATTCTCCCACCAAACTCAGACTCCTGAACCTTTGTACCTCATTATATCCACGCCCTAGTTCTGAACTGGTTTCTTCCCTCGCACTCTTAGCGAGAGTCCCAAAGACTCCACGTGAACTTGTACTGACAGACTTGCCACCATTCTTGACTTTGCTTTTCATATACTACCCTGTGCCTCCCTTTCACTCTAGCTCTCATTCTTATTCCCTCTCATGCGTACCTTCAGTCACTCAGTCATTTAACACGTACTAAACACGTAAGACATATAAACACAGAAAAAGCAAAGTCCCTGCCTTCCTGGAGAAGATAAACATGGAACAAACTATGACATAGCTGGAAGGCAATATAGGGGACTGACTCAGAATACAGGACATGGAATTAAACCAGCTCCAGCCCCCATACTTATTAGCTGTGTCTTAAATGAACCATGCAATTGCTCTAAGCATCTCTTTCTGCGGTTGGGAAAATGTGAATACCACTGTTCACTTGTAACTAGAAGAATAACCCCCTCCTTCACCACCCACCCCTTATATGCCTCTGGGACTTTACACTCTAGCCCTAAATAAATAAATAAATAAATAAATAAATAAATAAATAAATCATTTTGCCAGTTACACCCTGCTTATAGGGACTGATGGGACAGCTTACTTTAAAATGTGATCTGTTAAAGGGGGGGAGAGGGGGCGGTGGAGGGATGGGGGAGGAACGCTATGTATCCAAAGCTTTGGCTGATCTTTCTATAAATAAAAGGTCAACATCACATCTCTGTTTTCTGAAAACACAGCAATGAGCCCCCCTGGAGAATGAACCAGGCTTAGCATCACAGCGTAAAGCTCTGTGCCCTATGTTCACTGTGGGCTGGAACCCTTACTCATTATGTTGCACTTCAGGTAGCATTTTTCTTCTTAAATTATCCTTTAAAAGGTAGTCATGTGAGATCTACATTTTTTCTTGGAGCGTATGTTGGGGGGGGGGGCGTATAGGAATGACAGGGTTTAATCCAATAATTACATATCTGAAAGCTAAATAGAATGAGGAGGTATATCTTCACTACACACTGGTAGAGGACCCTCAGAAGAGATAAAAACTTGGAGTGACAAAGCTCCTGTCCATATAATTTATTATGCAGATCAGGACCTACTTGAGAGTAAAAGGGTTCGCAATAATGGATGTTAACTGGGTGGATGCAAAGTGGGACATATCATTACACCAATGCTCAGCCTGAACTGTTCTGCTGAAGCCTGCTCTTACTATGGTCTTATTCTAGCCTCACTACCCAGGCTTTTGAAAATGTGCTGCTATGAATTATGATGAACTAGCCTGGTGGGGAGAAAGGGAAACTAAATTCCTAGAGGAGACTAACATCAATGGGTAGGGAACAGATTTTCCTACGTGGCGATACAGATTTCACTCTGAAAGACCAGTGGCCTTCTCTTTCTCTGAAAAGCCTACACAGTATATGGTGGGCTAGCGGCCGGACCAGGGACACTGTAGGTGCTTTCCGCTCGCTCTCAGAAGGCAATGCTACTGCACCGATGGTGTCTTTGTCCTGGATCTGTTCTTTTCCTCTGTTTTGTGACCACAAATATTAATCCTTGCTATGATACCATCTCTATTAATGAAGGGGATGCAGCCCAAACTATATTGATTTTGGGTAAACCTCCAAACCAGGGGCATAAATAATATTGTTCTTAGAGGAGTGTTGAGGACATCAGATAAGGAGCGTTACAATATGACAAATCATTAAATGAAAGGACAATGTCAAATAGCCCAGAACAGCATGTACATAATTCCAAGCCATGGGGCATATGAAAGAGATGGCACAGATCAGGTTACAGTAGAGAGAGAGGCACTGAGAGAGAATAACTCCCAACAGGCCTACCCCTGTGCTAGGGCACGGGCTACAGACGGGAGAAACGGATAATGCAGGGACATCCGACCAACATCAGCCAAATCCAGAAGAACTACAAACATTCATAATGTTTTCAAGGAACTGCAAAGCTTTCAGGCGGGGTTAGAGCGGGAATGAGTGCGGAACGTAAATAAGGGCCACAGTGCTCTCAGTTTGACTAAACTTGAGACAGGCTTTTTTTTTTTTCAGACTATAGGCCCCTGATCTACCTTTTCCTACAGCATTTACTTTAGAAATGTTGCGATCCTAAATTCTTTCTTTTCCATGCTGAGATGTAAATCTTCTCCCAGTCTCTTGCCAGTTTTACAACCCAGGGATGTCTTTCTCAAGCACCCTAAAGCCATCCCTTAGAAATGTAAGCATCACACGGAAGCTTGTCTTCCAGTCTCTACGAGGGGGGGTGGAGCCTAACATTGCTATGCACCAATCAGCAAACAGGATGGCTCACAGTGACCACTCTCCTGTCCTCCAGGGCCTCTGCACCACGCCCAGTGCTGAGAGATCCTCCTGCCTTTTATTTCAGTGGAGCTGAAATCTCTCTCCCTTTGCAATAGTCTTGAATAAAGTCTTCCTTGCTATTTTTAACAAGAGTCCAGTAAATTTCTTCTAGAGCATCTGCTCAACACATCCTAAGTTCCAAATTAAATTTGCCCGACTAGGGCCATTGTGAGTTCAGAATCTCCAAAGGGCCTCCTCCTACTTCATTCTCCAAAAACGATCTCACCAGCCTGCAGGGAGCCATTTTTCTAACAAGAAATCAGCCTCTCCTCTGCAATCAGGGATAAAGGTGGATTTGGGTAATGCTTCCGTGGGGTGTAATCAGTCAATCAACAGGTATAAATGGGTCATGATAAGAGCCTTTCCTGTTTGGATTGAGGAGCAGGAAGCATGAGAAGACTAGAAGGACAAAGAGGGGATGTGGAGAAGAAAAAAAGCAGAAAAATGAGGGTGAAGACAAACTTCACAGTATTTACAGCTTTTCCTAGAGCCTGCCTCATCCACCTCCAACAGGGCTGGGATCAAAAGAAGCTGGGGGCTGAGGTGTTTTTGTCATGCAGCTGCACACACAAGCCACACTTGGCTTGGTTAATGAAGATATTAAGGGTTTGTTTTATTAAACACTTCTGACTTCTTATAAAGTATCTTAGAATTTTAGGATATTACCATACTTGAAATCTAACATTATTTTTCCGCTTTTCTTTCTATGGCATGCATCAGATGAGTATGAGCATGGATGCATGAGTGTGTGTGTGTGTGTGTGTGTGTGTGTGTGTGTGTGTGAGAGAGAGAGAGAGAGAGAGAGAGAGAGAGAGAGAGAGAATCATAGCCTCAGACAAAGCAAAAATTCCCAATTCTTCTCCATTATAGATAATGCTATTTTGAAAGAAAAACAACAACCCAGCCCTCAGTGATAAGAATGTAAGAAATGAATCATAGATATATATCTCAATGTCATTAATGAGTCTTATAGTAGATAAATATTGTAACACAACTATATATTGCTACAAAAAATAGATTGGATTAAATAACTTACAAATGACACAATAATTGTACTAAAATAGCAATAATTCCAATTAAAATCAAGAAGAGCAGCAATGTTTCTTTTTGTTAGGGATAGTTGCTAATAAAAGAAGTAAAAATACAAATTTAAAAGATGGCATGCTATTAGCCAATCAATAAAGCTCACAAAACTATTCTACATGTTTGGAGTTTTTCTCTTACATCCTAAATGGGGGTTCCCCCTTAGAAAACAGTAGATTTAGGCCTAGGAGAGATCAGCGTGAAAAAGTCTCTATTTCCATGTAAATATTTGAGCCCACAGGTATAATCTTAAATACTAATCAAAAAAAAAGCTTGCAAATATTTATTCCATTTTTTGTTGTTATTTAATAAGGTTCAAGCTCCTCTGTAATTCAAGGACTGTTTAGAAGAGTTTTTAACTAAAGTTGACATCTTATGTAATGTAGTATTTATGAGCTTAGGTGAAGCAAATATATTTATTTCCTATCTGTGTCCCCTAAGAGCTCTTTTATTTCCTAACTACAGTCCTGATGCACAAAATTCATTCAAGAGTAGGCCTTCCTTCCCCCGGCTGCTGGCACTGGCTTCCCTCTGGCCACCATTAGCAGCACCCAGGACCCAGGCTTCCCTCACAGCCCCGGCTTTGTCCAGAAGGTCATTAGTATATTATGCTTTTATTATTGCAGATCATGAAGGGCATAGCTGACATTTATAATTTTTTCCAGGAGGTTCCATAATTTAATCTTAAAGCTTGAAGAAAATACAGTATGTGTTCTTGGGGAGTTTATGTTAAAATACTTTACATATGTAGTTTTCAACATACTTTTACATCAAAGGGTCAATAAGTTGTTTGAAAACTACTTAAATAAAACACTGCTTACGGATCATTAACTATCTGATGGACAGCCCAAGGCTAGGAAGTCTGAAATGCTTGGAGGCCACAGAAGATCAATCAGAAATACGAAAACAAGGCTATAAAGGGAGATCATAAGGAATGCAGAAATTAGTATTCCTTTTTCATGGAACTGTTGTTTAATGCCTCCCTACTTTGCTTAAGACAAATTCATGTGAATAGGCTTTGATTTCACATGTCTAACCATATGTGACACAATCAAGCTCATTTCTGGTAAGAAAATTAAGAGCTTATGACAACTTCCCTTTTGTCCCACCAATACAATTAGACAGTTATCAAACTCTATTGTAAGAATTGGCTTCCTCTTGAATTGAAATCCTCCAAGACAAAGATTTCTTAAACTTGGCACAGAGTATGTATTCAATAAACATTTATTGAATTAAAATTAATAAACACTAAGGATATGCCACATAGGAAGCTAACAGAATAGTCTTCACTTCCATTCCCAGACATTTTCCTTACTCCATTAATAGAAAATTAGTTCAGAAAAGGGAAGCAGGCAAGAGGATCTGCTCTTTAAAGTGGTAAAGCAATACTTTTAAATTATCTTAAATTGAATTTATTGGGATTCTTGAGTTTCAAAACAAAATCAACAACAAGACAGTACTAAAAACTGCAGAATTCAGTACCCTATGTTGACATTCTTAAAAATAACATTCAATGTCACTACGGAGGGAAAGAAGCATGTCTTTCAAATATTCATGCAGCTTAATGTTTCGTTTCAAGGCTTTTCTTTTAGTCAGAGGAGGTTAATATTCTGGTATTTTTAAGTAACCAAGACAATCAATTTTAGATTATGTATAAGTGGAAAATTAAATGGAAGTCAAAAGCATAAAAACACACAACTACTTTATGAAAATAATATACTTTTGTCGTCAAGTTTGTTTGGGTGACTGGCCATGCTTTCTCCTGTGAGACTGAGGCCCTCACTGGAAAAGGGAGGAGGGGAAAGAGGTCAGAATCTAGTTCTTTTGGATAGTTTGGAAATAATCTCACCCTCTACAGAAAAAGATAGAAAAGGGAAGAGGGGAAAGGATGTAAGGAGTAAAAGACTGTTTTAGGTCAGTCTGCTATAACAAAAATATGATAGACTGAACTTAAGCAACAAACATTTCTCATAGTTTTGGAGGCTGGGAAGTTCAAGATCAAGGCACTGTCATACCTGGTGTTTGGTGAAAGCTTTCCTCCTGGCTTAGAGACCACTAGCTACCTTCTAACAGTATCCTCCCATCACATAAAGTAATAAAAGTACATATGACTTTTCTATTCTTATAAGAATCCTGTAAGTTAGATGTTATTCTTTTCCGTTTACAGAGAAGCAATGGCTCTGAGAGAAAAAAAAATTCTACAATCAAAGAGCTAGTAAGTGGCTGAACTAACACTAGAACTCAGGTTTGTCTGTTTCAGAGTGTGAGTAAGCACTTTGTACTGTGTAACATGATGTATCTTTCAGAAATATCTAATTAAAATTATTTTGCTCCACATTAAAAAAAAAGTGTGTAACTAAAAAAGTGTGTACCTAGGATCATTATAGCAAAAACCGGCAAGCACATCAAGAGAAGGGATATAAAAGAAGCCCCCTCAGAAAAATGTGAGGTATGACTCATGTGCATATCATGTCTAAGGTCAGAGGTGAGAAAAACCCTCTCTTTCTTTATGTTTCCTAGATCGAGTATCCTCATTCACTGGAACAACATTATCTTCATGGAAGTGGTTCTAATCCACAGATTGAGAAGAGAATTTCTCGAAGTCCGGTACAGGGGCACAGAATATTTTAGAGATAAACTTTGAGTGTTCAAGAATTTTTATCATAAGACAACAAAGTTAGGTGAATGTTCATCACGGATTCTAATTAAACTAAATGAGAGGTTCAACATGACTTAATATCTCCCATTTAAAAAAATTTATTTCAAATTTATGTCACATAAAAGAAAGCTTTATATTTTTAGTCTTCCTCATTTTAAAATATTATTTTTCCTTTTTAAATTTCATTTTCTGAGTCTTTAAGGAAGGAATTATAGGAAACGAAGATTTATCACAGTTTACTATAGTGTAGTTTTTCCATGAAACCAGATTATTTCTATTTACTAGAGGCCCGTTGCAGGAAGATTCCTGCAAGAATAGGGCTTCCTCAGGCCTATTCCTGCAAGAATAGGGCTTCCTGAGACCGGAGTGAAGCAGAGAAGGGAGCGAAGCCCACTTCCTCCCTTCTCCACTGCCTCACTCCCGCCCTTCTCCGCTGCCTCACTCCCTCCCTTCTCCGCTGCCTCACTCCCTGCCTTCTCCACTGCCTTGCTCTCTTCCTTTTCCACTGCCTTGCTTCCTCCCATGTCCGCCACTTCACTCCCTCCCGTCTCCGCCACCTCGCACCCTCCTTCCCCTGCCGCCTCAGCTCCCTCCCATGTCCTCTGCTTTGCCTCCCTCCCGTGTCTGCCGCCTCACTCCCTCCCTTCTCCACCACTTCGCTCCCTCCCGTGTCCGCTGCCTCAGCTCTGCTCCCATCTCTGCTACCTTTGATCTGTTCCCTTCTCCACCGCATGGCTCCCTTCTGCAGGCTTGGCTTCCTTCTACACTGTCTTTGGTCTTTGCTGGGTGCCTGTGTATGCAAATAAGTTTCCATCTTTATTGGGTTAGTTTGTATACTCTTCTGATTGGCTGGTGGGTGTAGCAAAGGTACGGTCAATTAGCATCTTTGTCTTTTATTAGTATAGATTGGCAAAGAAATAACTGTAAATATGAAAAGTGCACCTCTTGTACCTTTTGCAGTGCATGCAGTGCCAATCATGCCTTGAACTTTCTGTAAAGATTTAGAGTATAATGTCTCTGCACTTTTAGTATGAGTACATTGGTATTATATTGTTTGTTGACTCTAACATATTGACTCAGATACAGTTTCATGTTTTCTCCAAAGGAAATTAATTTCCAACCTAAGAATAGTTTAATCCTAGTTTAATCACACACAAAGTGAAGTATTAAATTTAAAAAATATGGAGGAGAACCCAGATGTCTGATTCACTTCCTAAATCATGGTGACAGAGTTGTGAGTCAGGGGAGAAAAAGGCAGCTTGAGTTAAGAGAACAATTTACCAGAGAGTAGAAACAATACAGAGCAAGAACTTGTGTATTCAGTTAGAGTACTGATCAGCACACGCTTATGAGGAAACTACCTGAGGCAAGGGAAAGAAACAACCCAAAAGGATTAAAGAAACATGAACCAGAGATCACACAAGACTAGGAATAGTGCAGACAAAAAAAAACCATTATAATCTACGAAGCCCTGCATAGCATACTCAGAAGGGTCTTGCCTCAGTAGTAGGGGATACTTGGTTCTAAGTTAAATGCTGCTCTGGGCCTGCCTTACTAATCTTAAGAGCAACACCCACAGAGCATAAAATTATCCCCAAGTAACTTAATTGTGTACCAGAACAAAGCTTAATAATATTTATATTAATTTTTGTAAATTCCAACAACTAAAAGAGTGAAATTGACAGTCTGTCAGCCAGTCAAAAATTATCAAACATGTAATGAAGCAGGAAAATATGCACTATAATAAAAATAAATATAACAAAATAATTGAAACTGATCCAGAATTGATTCAAATGTTAAAATTAGCAGACAACCATTAAATCAGCTATTGTATCTATATTCCATATGTTCAAGAAGTTGGGGAGGGGAGAATAAACATGTACATCTTAAGTAGAGAAAAGGAAAATATAAAAATAATTCAAATTGAACTCTGACATATTAAAACAACAATATCTAAGATGAAACAATACACTGGACAGGATTAATGATGATTTAGACATTGTAGACATTAGTAAATATGAAGATATAGTAATTTTAAATATCCAAAAGAAAACAACTAAAAAATAAACAGGGGATAAGTGTGTCATGGAACTAAAATATGCATAATTGGAGTTTCTGGAAGAAAAGAAAGAGGTTATGGGGAAAGAAATAATATTTGAAAACATAATGGATAAAAGTTTTCCCAAAATTGATTTTTAAAAAAGTAAACCCACAGGCCTAAAAAGCTAAAACAATACAAAAAAAAACAACAACAAAACAAACAAACAAACAAAAACAACTCAAGCACAAAAAAAAAAAAAACATGAAGAAAACTGCATCAAGGAACATTATAATCATATTATCCTGAAAAACAGAAAAACATAAAAGCTGCCAGAGAAAACCAGTTAGGTACAAAGGAACAAAGATAAGGAATAGAGAAGATTTCTCATTGGAAACAATGCAAATGAGAAGTAATGGGACATCTTTTCAAGGTTGAAAAATAAAAACCTGAAGGGTGGTAAGCCATAATTTTATACCCAGGAAAAATATCTTTTAAAACTATAGCTAAAATAAAGACATCTTCAGACATAAAATAGCTGAAGTAATTCACAGCCAGCAGAGCTGCACACAGGAAATGTTAAAGGAAGTGCTTTAGACATAAGGAAAATTGTTATCAGATGCAATTATGTATCTACATAAGGGAATGAAGAGTTTTGGATGTTGTAGTATGTGGAAAAATTCATGATTGTTCTGATAATCTAATTCTCTTTCAAAGATAACAGACTTCTTAAAAATAACAACAATGTAGTTTGAAGTTGATAAAAGGTGTAGAAGTAAAATATATGCCAGCAATAGTACAGAGACAAGGAGGAGAAATGAAAGTACAACTGTATTAAGCATCATACTATCAGTAGAAGGTACACTGCTGTGTAAAGTTAAAAATGTGCACTATATACTCCAAAGCAGGGGTGAGGAAGCCAAGCACAGGGGTGGGGAACCCAGCCCCCTGGCCATATAAGGCCCACGAAATGATTTGGTCTGGCCCTGCCAAGGCATTAGGGATCAGTTACTAAATGTATGACCAAATAGAGCAGGCTAATTTTTAAGTTGATAATTTTGTATGGTCCATGAATGATGTTATAAATATCCAAATGGCCCTTGGCAGAAAAAAGGTTCCCCACCCCTGCTCTACAGCATTCTAACAACAAAAAAGTTATAGCTAGCAAACCAATTAATTCACAGTTAAATCACCCTGGCCAGTGTTGCTCAGTGGTTAAAATGATGGATTTAACCCGCTCACTGAAGGGTTGTGGGTTCAATTCCCAGTCATGGGTAAGAGGACATGCTTCATCATGCCTCTTTTAAACAGCTGTTACAAAAATCTCAATCACACTAGAGAGCAGTTGTGACTTCACAAGAGTAACTTTTAGTATTTACTACAAAGATGCTGGCCAGCTAACGTGGAAGAGCTGATTCCGCTGAGCTATGAACCTATTTAGTCCAGTTGGATGTAGAACGGTGAGCAGTGTTCACACAGCATCACATACCAACAGCATCTTTAGTGGCCTTAAAAGCGGGGCTAATGAATGGTTTGCCACAGCCACACTGCAGAGCATGCGCCACTGCACAATGCCAAAGGAAAAAATTGTCCTCCATCAGCTGGCCTGTCAGCCACCCGGAACAGCCATCTGCTAAGGAAGACTTTTCCTCTTTGGGAAAAAGCATCAAGGAAAACTAAAATGAAAGCATTCTCTAGGGAGTTATTCACTAATGATCCAGTGAAGTTAAGCCCTAAATAGTACCAGGACACTGCCCGTGAGCTGCAGTGGACAGATGGATGAATTTACAGCTGCTGAGTCAGGAAAAAGTTTAATACAAATTACATGGCAGATTGGCCTAGAGTCAGCTGGGCACAAAAATCTGTTTAAAAAACAACAACAACATAAAACCACAGATGGAGTACAACCACAATATATTCATATCTACTCTAGAAAGTAAATAATATACTCGTAGCTACAATTTAGAAGTAACAAACTAAGGATCCTGAAGGTAGAGTGATTTAACCCTCTGGTGGAATATAGACAAATACACAGGATTTGCATTTCTAATACAGTTTTCTTTCTCTCTGGGAAGGTACTAATCTTCCTATTTCTTATAGGTTAACTCCAGGACCTGGCCAGTGTTCAACTATCTGATGTGAGCCTCTGGGGTGTGCAGGGACTCATTTTACTCAATCAGTGCTTTAGCGCCTGGTAAAAGTATGTTTCTCTGAATAGGCAATGTCATCTTCCACAGAGTTAACACCCCTCCTAAGTCAAGATTCCTCCCCTTTAATGCCAGTGCTGCAATTAAAGCTGCAGGCAGGTACTGAACACCAGTTCCCCGGATTTGTAGTGGATAGTATAGTTTGATGCTAGTCAATTAATTAGACTTCCTCCCATCTGAATTTTTTCTTTCAATGTTTTGACTTTCAACCACAATATATTCATATCTATTCTATAAAGTAAATAATATACTCCTAGCTACAATTTAGAAGTAACAAACTAAGGATCCTGAAGGTAAAGTGATTTAACCCTCTGTCTAGTGGAATATAGACAAATAGACAGGTTTTATGTTTCTAGTAGTTTTCTTTCTTTCTGGGAAAGTGCTAATCTTCCTATTTCATATAGTTTAAGATTGCATAAAATCAAGTAAATTACCCTGTTCACAAATAAATATTATTATTTAGAATGGTAAGTAATGGATATTTTTATATAAATAACTGAGAAGATATCATGGAATTAATTTAAATACACTTGAAATGCAAAACATATTTGAAATATGTTTTATAAGTAATAAAATTAGTGATCAGAAGATAGTATAATTAGCCATAGTCATGAATAATACACTGACTATTTTTCTATATGTTAGATACAATGTTAGTCATCTTTACCTATCATGCCTCTTAATCTTCACCACAACACCTAAGAAATTGATTAATATTCTTGGCTGGGAACTCTGTAGCCTAGTTTAAAACTTGCTGAAGAAAGAAACTATATGATTGGAAACTTGCTTTAAGAAGATAAATTTGACGGATTTATTCAATTTGTATTTATTAGGAGGAAGCTGCTGGTGAGAAACCTTGATTTAGTAACTGAAGTCAGGTAAACATGAGAGGACTTTATTCGGACACATTGAATTAGTGGTCAACAGCCCACTATTGGATGAATTCATCAAGAACTTGGAAATGCTGGGCAAATATTCAGGAACTTGATTGACTTGAGAAATGAACTGGGAAGTCACTTGCTATAATGGTGAAATCAATGAAGTTTTAGGGGTATAGAGGGAAGAGCAATGATAAGGGCTGTGAAGGCAAATTTTTAGGAAGAAAGGAGAATGAGTAGTAAGAGAGAAGGAATGTTCAGAAATAAGGAGAAACAGGATGATGCCAAGTAGAGAAGGACATGGAAGATAGATTCAAGTAGGAGGTTGTGGGCAGCTGTGTTCAATACCTCAGAAAGGCTAAAGAGGGCCCTTCTGGAGAAATGCCCTTTGCTGATCTTTAAGAGAACACTTACAAATCATAGGGTCAGAAGGAGACTCCACGTAGAGCAAAAGAGATAAAAGTTAATGAGATGCCATTTATCATCCTCTTAGTGTAGGACACTGTGAAAGCAGCAAGGGTCGCTGTAGTGCCTGTCAGTTAAAGGATGCCTCACAGGAATCCCCCGAGCTTGGTACTTCCAGTCTCAGAGCTCCATGCGTGCATTGCTCTATATGCAGGCATTGTAACTCGAAATTCCAAACTTCCCTTAATAACAGTTTTTGAACTTTATATATTCCATTTTTAAGAATGGATAGAATCAGTAAAATAACTATTTACATATTTTGTGAGTAGAATGTAGATCTGACAAATATTTTTATCCATGGAATACAAATGATAAGATAAACAGATTGGTACGAACTAAAGCACTGGCAAGCCTTAGTAGCTTTTGTTAGTTAGAAGTCTCTGACTAGGAAGAAGATACCTTAAAGTTGTATGTTTATCATGCCATGGAATTGAAAGTATAAAAGAAGATTCACCAATGGTGAAAATTTAAGATTAACTGTCAAGTAATACAAAACAATGTCTGATTTCATATAGCGTGGATTTCATTCAGAATCTTCAGCCAACTGTGTGCCCAGCTTTAAGCATTAATCTGTTCCATCTATATACACTAAATCAGAATTTTGTATGTTAGTAATTGTACATCTCACAAATAACAAAATCAGTCTAAATCCCCTTACGCATATGTTATATCAGTTACCCTTATTAAGGTATATATAGTTGAATTGAACATAAAGAATAATTTTTTCCAAGAGTCTACTCAATGTTTAATATATAACTATAGATCATTTATTTATTTAAATTAACATTTTGTTAATTCTCAAAATCTGAAGCATAATAACTTATTCATTTATGACTAGTCAAATGAATTCTCAAGAGATTTGTTATTGCAAACTACTGAAATAACAAAAAAAACAGTACCTACCCAGAATAATAAGAATCACAATAGCTAAGATCTATATATACCTCTGGACTGAGTGTAATCATATGTATCTTATATATATTAACTCTTTTAGTACTCATAATAAGTCTACAAGGAAAGTATTATTACTAAAACCATTATTATTCACTCAATAAACTGAGGAAGAACGATAATACTGACAATGTGGATTCTTCTGAGACTGGGATTACCAGTCCACAGTTTTCCATCCATGTCAGCACTAGAATACAATGGCTTTTCACACTTTGCATTTAAAAACTTGTGGCTCATTTCTCTTTTGTAACCCTTTAATATTTAACTAGCAATTGATGTATGTCCATTCTACTAATAATGTTGCTAACAAGAAAGATATTATGTCCATCTTCAAATATATGTCACAAATAAACATTCACACGCATATACATCAAGAACTTGTAAAAGCCATATGGTTTATGCTCTCCACTAACCACCACTTCAAATTCAGAGAGACCTGAATTATTTAGTAAGCAAACTCTCCTTGATCTTCTCCACGAGAGAAAGACAGGAGAAATGTACTTCAAGAAGTTCCTAGTTACAAATTTGTGCTAATGCTACCAAGGAAATAAATTACATTGAGGTGGGAGCAGAAAATTGAGTCAGGAATTACATTTTGTATTACAATGATTCTGGGATATATTTGGGCCAAGGTTGTTGAGCCAAGTTATGTTTGTAGGAAACAAGCTTCTATCATAATATCTGATAGAATCATTATTCCCAGAAATCTAATAAAAATTAATAAACTTTAACATCTTTGAAGCATTTTCTAGGTCCCATTCTTCTATTTTATACCCATTATCTCATTTAAACCTTACATTAATCCTTCACACATACACCTATTATTATTCCCACTTTTCAAATGAAGAAACTGAGACACATAGAAATTTAGTAACATACCTAAGATCATACAGACCATAATTGGAAGAACCAATACCCAAATTAACAAAATTTCAAAATTCCAGTGGTATTTGGAAAGTTACCTATACCATTCCTATTTCTACATAAAAATGATCTGACATGAAAAAACAGAGGCAGGACAAGTCATAACTGTGCACATTCATCTGTGATCATTAAGTCTAAAAACATAATTGGTATCCTACTAATAATAGACAAAGATTGAAATTAACCATACCTCCACTACGCTTCCCATTGGCTAATCAGCAAGATATGCAAATAAACCACCAACAAAGATGGCAGCTGGCAGCCTGCAACTGAAGTGAGCAGGAGGTTTGCTTGCTCTAGTGATGGAGGAAGCCAAGGTTCTCCGCCTGCCGCGGCCCGGCTCTGAGCTTCGAAAGCAAAAATGTTTCAATTATAGAAGGTAAACAAACCCCAGAAACCTGCTTTCAGCGGGCCGTGGCCTCGGAGCTGGAGGCAACAAAGTTTCAATTACAGGAGGTAAATAAATCCCAGAATTAAAAAAAAAAGAAAAAAAGGAGAGGCTGGGAGCTTCAGTCGCCTGCGGACTTGGCCAGCCTGAAAACCCTCAGCCCCTCAACCAGACTGGCCAGGCACTCCAGTGGGGACCCCCCACCCTAAAGGGGGTGTGGCCAGCCTGAAAACAGCCATCAGCCCCTCACCCAGGCTGGCCAGGCACCCAACCGGGACCCCCACCCTGATCCAGGACACCCTTCAGGGCAAACCAGCCGGCCCCCACCCATGCACCAGGCCTCTATCCTATAAAGTCAAAGGGTAATATGCAAACTGACCTAACAGCAGAAAGACTGGGAATGACTGGTCACTATGACACACACTGACCACCAGGGGGCAGACGCTCAATGCAGGAGCTGCCCTCTGGTGGTCAGTGAGCTCCCACATGGGGGAGCTCTGCTCAGCCACAAGCCAGGCTGATGGCTGCCAGTACAGTGGTGGTGGTAGGAGCCTCTCCTGCTTTCTCAGCAGCACTAAGGATGTCTGACTGCAGCTTAGGCCTGCTCCCTGCTGGCAAGTGCACATCCCCCAAGGGCTCCCGGGCTGCCAGAGGGATGTCTGACAGCCAGCTTAGGCCCAATCACCCAGGGAGCAGGCCTAAACCAGCAGGTGGTCATCTCCCGAGGGGTCCCAGACTGCGAGAGGGCACAGGACAGGCTGAGGGATCTCCCCTCCCTCCAGAGTGCACAAATTTTTATGCACCAGGCCTCTAGTATAGTATAAATTCTAAGATTATTCCTTGGACAAAATTAGCAATTCTGCCCTAGCCAGTTTGGCTCGGTGGATAGAGCATCATCGGCCTGCAGACTGAAGGGTCCCAGGTTCGTTTCTAGTCAAGGGCACATGCTCAGGTTGCAGGCTCAATCCCCAGTGGGGGCGTGCAGGAGGCAGCCAATCAATGATTCTCTCTCATTATGTTTCTATCTCTCTCTCCCTCTTCCTTCCTCTCTGAAATCAATTAAAATATATTTTTTTAAAAAAGAAACACTTTCTCAAAAAAAAAAATAGCAATTCTATTTTTATCTATCCATAAAAGGTATACATCTTATATTTACAGGTGATAAAAATGACATATATTATAGTCAAAATTTTATATTAAAGATTATGTAGTCATTTAATTAAAAATACATGATGTCTAAAGAAACAAAATGGATAAAGGCAAATGCTTTCTAATATACAACATTTGGCCAAAATATTTAGCCACTAAGTAAAACTGAATAAATAAATACTCATTTTTCAAAACACATTACCAGTTGTCACTCTAAGAATGGGTATCTTACAGCAATTGAGACCTGTAGCCTAAACTAGTGAGATTCTATACCTAACCTCATTCATGATTATATGTGGAGACATCCAATTTTAATTCAAAAGCTCAAACACCACTAAATGTTGATTACATATTAGATTACACACTTAATTTAGAATAATGTATTTATTATTTTTTAAACAAAAATATATTTAAATTGCATTTTGAATTTTTGCTAAATATTTTTAAAAGATTCTCTGTTTATAGCCCAAATGTTAACACTGTGTAATAGTTAATATTTCAGTGGAGATGATCTTGTCAACTTCATGACCATGCCAAGTAATTCCTTTGTGCAGGACATGTCCATCAAGATGCCCTAGCCCGTGGTCAGCACACAAAATACCGTGTGTGGGCGTGCAAATACAGTGCGATTGAAACTTCGTGGCCCGTGTGCAGAAGTTGGTATTTTGTGGAAGAGCTGGTGTTTTGTGGAAGAGCTGGTATTTTGTGGAAGAGCCACACTAAAGGGGACAAAGAGCCGCATGTGGCTCGTGAGCAGCAGTTTGCCGAGCTGCAGTTTGCCGACCACTGCCTAGGCCAGTGATGGCGAACCTATGACACGCGTGTCAGAGGTCACATGCAAACTCATTTTTTTGGTTGATTTTACTTTGTTAAATGGCATTTAAATATATAAAATAAATATCAAAAATATGTCTTTGTTTTACTATGGTTGAAAATATCAAAAAATTTCTATATGTCACACAGCACCAGAGTTAAGTTAGGGTTTTTCAAAATGCTGACACGCCAAGCTCAAAAAATTCGCCATCACTGGCCTAGGCAATCCTTTTTAGATTTCCAGAATTAATACATACCTATAGAAATAAGGAAATGTACTCACCGAATGTGCAAATACCAACTTACTTAATTTTACCTTTTAAAAGTACAGAGATACCAATAAGCAGAACTCATTAATATGTTTTGAATATGAAAATAATCTATTCATAGATGGGATTTTACCCTAAATTTCTGATGGTTTCATTTTGATGGAGTTAGCAAATTAATAGATTAAATTATCTATTAATAGGTACTCAGAAATATACAGCACTAACTACAAACACATATTACTATATAGTCCCTACAACAAAGACACAGAGAAAAGGAAAAAAGATTGGTTACTTGGGTGTGAGAGATGGAGAAATCAAAGAAGGTAGCTCATTTTCCCACAGTGTGTTGCATTTCTTGCAAGGAACACATATGATTTTTATTTTCATACTAGAGGCCTGTTGCACGAAGAGATTCATGCAATAGGCCCTCCCCTCCCCTGGCTGCTGGCACAGGTTTTGATCTGGCACCCGGGACCCAGGCCTTCACTGTGGCCAGAGCCATCTGTCTTCGCTGCTCCACCTGGAGCCTTCCGTCTTTGCTCCACTGCTTCGCGCCTATGTATGCAAATTAACCACCATCTTTGTAGTGTTAATTTGCATACTCTCCTGATTGGCTGGTGAGCGTAGTGGAGGGATGGTCAATTTACATGTTTGTCTATTATTAGGTAAATAGAGGCCCGGTGCACAAAAATTTGTGCACTGGTGGGGGGGTATCCCTCAGCCCCACTTGTGCTCTCTCACAGTCTGGGACCCCTCAGGAGATAACGACCTGCTGGCTTAGGCCCACTCCAGGGTGGCAGAGGGCAGGCCCAATCCCTAAGTGCCTGCCCTGCAGCCCCTGGTCGGGCTCAGAGCAAGGCCGATTGGGGAGTTGGGGCGCCACCCCCTGTCATGCACAGAGCAGGGCAGATCAGGAGGTTGCAATGCCACCCTCAGTCACGCTCAGGGTAGGGCCAATTGGGGGGTTAGGGCGCCGCCCCCTGTCACACTGAAGGCAGGGTCGATGGGGAGGTTGCGGCGCCACCCCCTGTCATGCACAGAGCAGGACCATCAGGGGGGTTGGGGCTCCGTACCCTGTCACACACAGAGCAGGGTCGATCAGGGGGTTGGGGAGCTCCCCCCTGTCACTCACGAGCAGGGCCGCTCGGGAGGTTGGGGAGCTCCCCCCCTATCAGGCACAGAGCAGGGCCGATCAGGGGGTTGGGGTGCCTTCCCCTTTCACGAACACAGCAGGGCCGATAGGGAAGTTGTGGCCCCGCCCCCTGTCACACACAGATCCGCAGGGTGATCAGGGGGGTTGGGTACTGCCTCCTGTCACACTGCTCCAGGGGCCAGGAGGCCTTGCAGCTCCACTGATTCCGGATTCAGGAGGCCTCGTGGCTCTGCTGATCACAGGCTGGGAGGCCTTGCGGCTCCACTTATCCTGGTGTTGGGAGGCCTCGTGGCTCCGCTTGACACAGGGGCAGTGAGGCTTCACTGTTCAGCTGATCCCGTTGCTAAGAGGCCTCGCTGCTCCACTGATCCCAGTGCTGGGAGGCCTCGCAGCTCCGCTTGACACAGAGGCAGTGAGGCCTCGCTGCTCCACTGATCCCGGTGCTGGGAGGCATATTACCCTTTTACTATATAGGATAGAGGCCTGGTGCACGGGTGGGGGCTGGCTGGTTTGCCCTGAAAGTTGTCTTGGATCAGGGTGGGGGTCCCGCTTGGGTGCCTGGCCAGCCTGGGTGACGGGATGATGGCTGTTTGCAGCTGGTCACACCCCTTTCAGGGTGGGGGTCCTCACTGGGGGCCTCGCCAGTCTGGGTGAGGGGCCGAGGGCCGTTTTCAGGCTGGCGGGTGACTGACGCTCCTCCCAACCTCTCTTTTTTTCCTTTTTTTATTCTGGGATTTATTTACTTTCGATGGCTGTCACTGGAGCTGAGAGCCGGCTTTAGCTCAGATCTCGGCTGCTGAAAGCAGGTTTCTGTGCTTTGTTTACCTTCTGTATTTGAAACTTTGTTGTGACTCCAGCTCTGAGATCCCAGCTGACTGAAAGCAGGTTTCTCGGGTTTTGTTTAGCTTCTATATTTGTAACCATGTTTCTTAGAGAGCAGCTCAGGGCCCAGCAGCGGCAGGCGGGGAACGTTGGCTTCCTCCGTGACTGGAGCAAGCAAGCCTCCTGTTCGCATCAGGTGCCTGGCTGCTGGCTGCCATCTTGGTTGGCAGTTAATTTGCATATCACCCTGATTAGCCAATGGGAAGGGTAGCGAAGTTACAGCTAATTACAATGTTTCTCTTTTATTAGATAGGATATTTTATACTTTTTATGTAAATGTATACTAATAAGAAAAATGGTATATGATTATATATGTGTGTGCATCCCTTATTCCATGGGGAAAAGTAACTCCATAGGAAAACTAACCTTAAAGGATGATTAGGATTTAAGTAAGTTGCAGAACAAAGCAACTTGTGAAGACAATGAGAGGAAAGGACATGTGGTTTAGCAGGAATTTAAGATTAGATGGATGTTTTTAAAAGCCTTTAACATTGAGCATAAGAGCTTAGATTTCCCAGATGGTCTGGAAGGAGTAATGCAAGATAGGTTAGGGGTAAGAGTAAAGTCAACAGATCAATGTTCATAGTTTTTACACAGTGCCTGAAGCACAATATGCAATCAGTAAATGTTTATTGAATGAAGGAATATATGAATGAACTATGATGTTAAAATGGAAAGTAAGTCTGAAATGGTGGTTCTGGAAAACAGATGAATCATAGATAACACCCAAGTTTGGAGCTGTGTGAAAGCACATAGTTTGAAAATGTGTGTATATGATCCCACACCTATGGAGAGGCAGAGAGCACAGGGTTCAGTGAGCAACCTCTAAAGTTAGGCTGCCTGGATCATACAGGAGCCCTAATACAGTAGTGCCCCCTTATCCATGGGAGATATGTTCCAAGACCCTCAATGGGTGCCAGAAACTATGGATAGTACCGAATCGTACATAGACTATGTTTTCTCTTATAAATACATACATACCTATGATAAAGTTTAACTTTTAACTAGTAAGAGATCAATTACAATCCAATATGATAAAAACCTAATATGCAAATCGACCGAATGGCAGAACAACTGGTGGAATGACCAGTCGCTATGACGTGCACTGACCACAAGGGGGTAGACGCTCAATGCAGGAGCTGCCCCCAGCCCGCAGGCCCCGAACAGTGGTGGCAGCAGGGGTTGGGGCCAATGAGCGGGCAGCGCCCGGCCAGCCAAGGCAGATGCCAGAGGGGGCCCCCCGATCGCCCCACTGGTCACCCTAGAGATTGGCCCTGATCGCAGGCCAGGCCTAGGGACCCTACCCATGCACGAATTCCATGCACCAGGCCTCTAGTAACTAATAATAAAATAGAGCTAAAACAATTTACTGTAGTACAGTTCTGTGTATGTGTTCACTCATTTCTGGGGATCACTTGCTTAAGTCTTTAGGCTCAGTGTTTTCTGTTGCAACACAATGTCATCAATCATAACACATTTTCTGTTCACATCTTCCATCCACAGATTTCATGCCTTTTGTATCTTAACCAAGCACTTACCCCACACTGTGGCCATAAATTTTGCAGTGTGGATGTGATAGCAAAACTAGCATGAATTTCTTTTTCTTTCTTCACAATTTCACAGATAGACTATTCATTCTTACTATAGATCTTAGTAACTTCAGCATACAATTATTTTTCCCTTATGTCAAAACCTTTTACCTTTTTATTGCAAGAAAGCACTTTGGCTACTTTTTGGTATATCCAAATTTCAAGCCTCATTACTCTTGCACTTTGGGGCCATTATTAAGTAAAATAAGGGTTCCTTGAACACAAGCACTGCAATTCAGAGACTGTTGATCTGACAACTGAGCTAGCTACTCAGTGATTAGGGGCGGGGGGCATCTACAGCCTGGGCATGCTGGACAAAGGCAATTCATGTCCCAGGCAGGATGGAGCAGGACAACGTGAGATTTCATCATGCTACTCATAATGTAAAACTTATGAATTGTTTATTTCTGGAATTTTCCATGTGATATTCAGACTGCAGTTGACCGCAAGTAACTGAAATCATGGAAAGTGAAACTGGATAAAAGGAGGGACTACTGTACTTGTTAGCTAACCTTGGGCACGTTATTTCATCATCAAACCTCAGTTTTCTTATACTTAAAATACAGACAGTGATAGTAGCTTCTTTATTTTTAAAATGGAATAATAATAATAGCTGTAAAATTAGTTAGAATAATAAAAGTAAAGCACTTAGCAAACTGTCTCACACATAGCCAGCATCAATAAATGTTACTTACTATTCTTGAGCCCATTTATCTTCTTCACAGAGCTAAATACATGTGGTTCAGGGATAGTTGACTGAGACTCTAGGCCAGGGGTGGGCAAACTTTTTGACTCGAGGGCCACAATGGGTTCTTAAACTGGACCGGAGGGCCGGAACAAAAGCATGGATGGAGTGTTTGTGTGAACTAATATAAATTCAAAGTAAACATCATTACATAAAAGGGTACGGTCTTTTTTTTTTAGTTTTATTCATTTCAAATGGGCCGGATCCAGCCCGCGGGCCACAGTTTGCCCACGGCTGCTCTAAGCATTTGTCATAATAAAAAGTATGTGAAAAGTAGCTCTTTATTAAAAGAAGAGCCCAGGGCCTGGCTGGCATGGCTCCGTGGTTGCACATCGACCTATGAACCAGGAGGTGATGGTTCAATTCCCGGTTAGGGCACATGCCAGGGTTGTGGGCTCCATCCTCAGTGTGGGGTGTGCAGGAGGCAGCCAACCAATGATTCTCTCTCATCATTGATGTTTCTATCTCTCTCTCCCTCTCCCGTCCTCTCTGAAATTAATCAAAATATAAGGGGGAAAAAAAGAGCACAGGCGCTGATTATTATCTAACCCATGATACCAATAAGAATCATGATTAGAATATTTTTAAAAATAAAAAAACATTTTAACAAACAATTTCTTAGCTTTACAGTTTTTTATACTAAGGGAAAGCTGACCTTTACTTATGGTTGAGTAAAAGCTTACTGGGGTAAGCTTGTGAACCTACTTCACCTATTGTCACCAACACAAAGTACCAAGCCTTTCTCAGCTTTAATAGTTGCCCCTTCCATGGAAAGGTGGATGGAAATACCTCTGAGAATAGGTGATTTAAGTTTGAGAAGTTGCAGCATTTTGAGATGATAATTTCCATACAATATCCCAGTCCCATAATGTCTCTGCAAACATAACAGGCCATCGTCTACAGGGAATTATAGGAGTGTTAGAGCATTCTTGGAAACCACATTTTCTTTCCCATCATCTTTGCCATCTAATCAAAGACTTTCCTTGTAAAAAAATAAATACATATTTCCTGTTTCTATTCTTTTGTCATTTAACATTTACCCAAATATGGGTGAATGAACAGCATAATACATAGTTTTCCAAAAAATAAGCCCAGCCCAACATGTTAAGAAATTCTGCCTCTGATTTTCAATGCATCAGACTTAAACCTAGTTCCTAAAATGAGTTTTACTCTTTCTCTAATGGGGAAACAGGTTCTTTACCATCATCATCATTATTTTGAGTTTCCTTTTTAGAAACAAAAAGCATATGTAACTTTTGCTTTGTTTTTTGTTTTTATTAATCCTCATCTGAGGATATTTTTCCATTGAGTTTTAGAGAGAGTGCAAGGAGGGGAGGGGGAGAGAAACATTGCTGTGAGAGAGACACATCAATTGGTTACCTCTCTCATGTGCCCTGACCCAGGGCCAGGGATTGAGCCTGCAACCAAGGTATGGGCAGGTCGGGCATCAAGCCTACAATCAAAGTACCTGCGCTTGACCAGAATCAAACCTGGGACCCTTCAGTCCAGGGGCTGGCAAACAACCCACTAAGCCAAACCAACTAAGGTAAAAACATATGTAACTTTTGATCATGAAGCCTGTGTTTTAAACATCTATATTTCCACTCATACTTAAATACATTTAAGGAAAATAAATGTAGCCTCAGATAAAGATTCAATGATTAGGAAAGAAGTACTGGCAATCAAGAACAGATTAGAATTGCTGTTTCACATAGTATGATTCCTATTACTATAAGGTGACTGCTCTAATAATATCTAAGCATTAATAGAGTTGAAATTATATGGCAGAAATAACTTATTATCTGAAAAACTAGTTATCTCCCTTGTACTCCCTTCCTTAATTCTAAGTTATTGCTAGGAAGTAGCTGCCGGGCTACAGAATACATCCCCCAGCTTCCTTTGCATCTTGGTGGGGCCATGTGACTAAATTATAGTCAAAATATTTGGGATAAAAGCGAGGTTTGCCACTTCCAGTCCTGGAGCATAAGAATCTCCTACACCCGTGGTCGACAAACTGCAGCTCGCGAGCCACATGCGGCTCTTTGGCCCCTTGAGTGTGACTCTTCCTAAGCCTTAGGAGTACCCTAATTAAGTTAATAACAATGTACCTACCTATATAGTTTAAGTTTAAAAAATTTGGCTCTCTAAAGATATTTCAATCGTTGTACTGTTGATATTTGGCTCTGTTGACTAATGAGTTTGCCAACCACTGTCCTATACCAGTGGTCAGCAAACTGCAGCTCGTGAGCCACATGAGGCTCGTTGGCCCCTTGAGTGTGGCCACGAAGTTTCAATCGCATTGTACGTGCACGCCTGCACGTGGTATTTTGTGGAAGAGCCACACTCAAGGGGCTGCAGTTTGCCAACCACTGCCCTACACAATCTTCAGTGATCTTTCTCTCTTTACCCATCAGCCAGCAGGAAGTATTTGCCTAAAGTGATCTTAAAAATTATATTAACACTAAACAACTAACATATAAGTAAAAACAAACATTTTTCTCAAAGGGAGATTTCTAAATGTTTGGTAATGCCAATATTAACACACAATTATTAATAAAAACAAAAATTTTTATTTTTATAATTTGTCTAACATTTATTGATTGCTTACAATGTGCCATTCTACATGCCTTCTCACATTTAATTCTTAAAAAACTTTTCCACTGAAAAATATAAAACTTAGACATGTTAAGCAACTTGCCCAAGATTATCTACACTAATAAAAGAGAAACATGAAAATTGGTGTCACTCCGCTATGCCACCAGCCAATCAGATGAGTATGCAAATTAACCCAATAAAGATGGTGGTTAATTTGCATACGCAGGCAGGGAGTGAAGACTGAAGACAACATAGAAGGAAGCCAAGTGCTGCAGAAGGGAATGAAGCTGCAGAAAAGCAAGCAGGGTGGGAGGGAAGCAAGCAGGGCGGCGGAGGCAGGAGCAAAGCCTGCCTCGGCGGGTTTCGCTCCCTTCTCTGCTTCGCTCTGGCTGCAGGAAGATTCTTGCAGGAATCTTTCTGCAACGGGCCTCTAGTCTATAATAATAAAAACATAATATGCTAATTAGACCAGACAACCAAATGACCTTCTGGATGTCCTTCCAGATGACCTTCTGGGTGAAGTCAGGACTGCGAAGGCCCAGGCAAGGCACCACGGCTGTGAGAGCCGAGCCCTTTGCATGAATTTCGTGCACCGGGCCTCTAGTCTTTATATATATAAAAGCCTAAGCGACCTGCCAACCAGCCGGTAGCTATGACATGCAATGACCAGAAGGAGGCAGACGCTCAACAAAGGAGCTGGTGAGCGACAGCAACTTTGCAGAGTGCCCTCTCACACTCTGGGACCACTCAGGGGATGTTGGACTGCTGGTTTTGGCCTGATCTCTGCAGGCCAGACTGAGGGACCCCCGTCTCACCCAGTCCCACCCAGCCGGCCACCTTCTAATTAATTTCTTTTGAATGTACAGGAATCCATGCACCGGGCCTCTAGCATTGTTATACATTGGAACAGCAAGATTTAAAATACCCATCAACTGAAAGACAATTATGTGGCTAGTAAATAAAGAGGCTATTCAAAAACATAAACCAATAATAATAAAGCAAATTTGTAAGTTCATTGTTCATTCAATTAGGAAGTGTTTATGTATAGGGCATAATAATATTCAATGACCATGGGAAATACAAATATGTAAAGGACAGGAAACATGACATGAAGCATATTAAAAACTAGTTGGATATATAAACCATGTGCAAAAATAACTGATAAACTACAGTATATGGTAAATGTCATAATAGTATTGCAGAATAATATAAACATTTAAATGGGAAAGATCACTTTTAGCAGGGAGTCAGAGCACATACTTTGAAATACTAATCTTGTTCTTTATAAGTGGGTAGAGTTCAATAGATAGAAATAGGAAAAAACCCTTTCAAATGGACAAAATATGGCATAATTCAAAACAGAAAATGGGTGAGCAGAGAGCTAGAAAGACAAGTTAGAATCAGTTTTTACTGGATCTTGAATATCAAGGTAAGTTATGGCTTTATTAAACACATAACAAAAGCCATTAGCAGCACTCTATACCAGCTAGATAAATCCAGTGATCAAGTGTCAATTGGACTAGCAGATTAGAATATAAAGAGCCTCATTTTTCTCCCTATGTCAGTGTAATGCCTATTTTTTTATGTTTTGTCTTTCTTTTCAATAAAAATTTACTGGACAATTCTAAAAATACAGATGCATAAGAAATAAAAAATAACCTCATAACTTGTTTGCTATTATCTCCTTCCCTGATTTTTCTTTTGAAAAATGCTTTGTAAAAATAGCGTCAAACATTTAGTATTCTGTAACCTATTTTTAACACTTCATAAATATAGTGGTTGTATCGCATCCCATCAGTTTACTAAATAACATTGTATTAAACAATACCCAATTATTAGAAAATTAGTTTGTTCTCATTGTTAACTATCATTAATAACTGTGATGAAAAATAAGGTGATACCTCTCCCACAAAGATGTCCACATCTTCATTCCCAGGATCTGTGAATATGTTACCTTACATGACAAAAGAGACTATGAAGATATGATTAAGGATCTTCAGATGGGAAGATTATTCTGAATTATCTTACTGGGTCCAATGTAATCACAAGGATGCATGCATATAAGAGGGAGATAGGAGATCAAAGTTAGAATCAGGAATATGTCAAAGGAAACACAAAGAAAGAGATTTGAAGAAGCTAGACTGTTAGCTTTGAAGATGAAGAATTGGACCATCAGCTAAAGAATGGAGATGGCTTCTAGAAGCTAGAAAAGGCAAGAAAATGGGTTTTCTCTTAGAGCCTCCTGTTTTTTTGTGTTTTTTTTTGTTGTGTTTTTATTCATTTTATTTATTTATTTATTTATTTATTTTTCTTAATTACCTTTTATTTATTTATTTTTATTTATTTTTATTATTAGTTAAGGTATTACAAATGTGTCCTCATCCCCCCCATTAACCCCCAACCTCCCCCCCACACACAAACTCATGCTCCCATCCCCCTGATGTCCATGTCCATTGGTTTGGCTTATATACATGTATACAAGTCCTTTGGTTGATCTCTTCCCCTTACCCCCGCCCTCCCCTACTTTCCTTCTGGGGATTGATAGCCTGATCACTGTTTCTCAGTCTTTGGATCTGTCCCTTTTCATGAGTCTATGTTGTTCTCTATAATCCACAAATGAGTGAGATCATGTGGTATTTATCTTTCTCTGACTGGCTTATTTCACTTAGCATAATGCTCTCCAGTTCCATCCATGCTGTTGCAAAAGGCAAGAGTTCCTTTTTTTTTTTTTTTTTACCGCAGCATAGTATTCCATTGTGTATATGTGCCACAGTTTTCTAATCCACTCATCTGCTGATGGGCACTTAGGCTGTTTCCAAATCTTAGCTATGGTGAATTGTGCTGCTATGAACGTAGGGGTACATATATCCTTTCTGATTGGTGTTTCTGGTTTCTTGGGGTATATTCTTAGTAGTGGGACCACTGGGTCAAATGGGAGTTCCATTTTTAGTTTTTTGAGGTAGCTCCATACTGTTCTCCACAGTGGCTGCACCAGTCTGCATTCCCACCAGCAGTCCACATCCTCTCCAACACTTGTTGTTTGTTGATTTGTTGATGATAGCTATTCTGACAGGTGTGAGATGATAACGCATTGTCGTTTTGATTTGCATCTCTCGTATAATTAGTGACTTTGAGCATGTTTTCATATGTCTTTCAGCCTTCTGTATGTCCTCTTTCGAAAAGTGTCTATCTAGGTCCGTTGCCCATTTTTTTATTGGATTGTTTATCTTCCTTTTGTTAAGTTTCATGAGATCCCTGTAAATGTTGGAAATTAAACCCTTATCGGTGGTATCATTGGCAAATACGTTCTCCCATGTAGTGGGTCTTCTTGTTGTTTTGTTGATGGTTTCCTTTGCTGTGCAAAAGCTTTTTATTTTGATGTAGTCCCATTTGTTTATTTTCTCTTTAGTTTCCATTGCCCTAGGAGCATTATCAGAGAAGAAATTCCTTCAGCATATGTTTGCAATTTCGCTGCCTGTGGATTCCTCTAGTATTTTTATGGTTTCCCATCTTACGTTTAAGTCTTTTATCCATTTTGAGTTTATTTTTGTGTATGGTGTGAGTTGGTGCTCTAGTTTCACCTTTTTGCATGTATCTGTCCAATTTTCCCAACACCATTTATTGAAGAGACTGTCTTGACTCCATTGTATGCTCTTGCCTCCTTTGTCGAATATTAATTGGGCATAGTGGTTTGGGTCGATTTCTGGGGTCTCTATTCTATTCCATTGATCTATATGTCTGTTCTTGTGCCAGTACCAAGCTGTTTTAAGAACAGTGGCTTTGTAATACAGTTTGATATCGGGCATTGAGATTCCACCTACTTTGTTCTTCTTTCTCAGGATTGCTGCAGCTATTCGGGGTCGTTTTTTATTCCAGATGAATTTTTGGAACGTTCGTTCTAGATTTGTGAAATATGCCGTTGGTAGTTTAATGGGGATTGCATTGAATCTATAGATTGCTTTGGGTAGTATGGACATTTTGATGATGTTGATTCTACCAATCCATGAACATGGAATGTTCTTCCATCTGTTTATGTATTCCTCTATCTCTTTTTTCAGTGTCCTGTAGTTTTTGGCATATAAGTCTTTTACCTCCTTAGTTAAGTTTATTCCTAGGTATTTTAATTTTTTTTGGTGCAATGGTAAATGGGATTGCTTTTGTAGTTTCACTTCCTGTAAGTTCACTATTGGTGTAAAGAAATGCCATGGATTTCTTAGCATTAATTTTGTATCCTGCTACATTGCCGAATTCATTTATTAAGTCTAATAATTTTTTGATGGAGTCTTTAGGGTTCTGTATGTACAGTATCATGTCATCTGCAAATAAGTACAGTTTTACTTCTTCTTTTCCAATCTGGATGCCTTTTATTTCTTCTTCTTGTCTGATTGCAACAGCTAGTACTTCCAGTACTATGTTGAACAGGAGTGGAGAGAGGGGGCATTCCTGTCTTGTTCCTTTTTTGGGGGGGAATGGTTTTAGTTTTTGCCCATTGATTATATGTTGGCTGTGGGTTTGTCATATATGGCTTTTATTATGTTTAGGTATGATCCCTCAATTCCTATCTTGTGGAAAGTTTTTATCAAGAAAGGGTGTTAGATTTTGTCAAATGCTTTTTCTGCATCACATGATATGACTATGTGGTTTTTCTCTCTCAATTTGTTTATGTGATGTATCACATTTATTGATTTGCGGATATTGTACCCTCCTTGCATCCCTGGGATAAATCCTACTTGGTCATGGTGTATGATCTTCTTGATGTACTACTGGATCCGATTTGCTAGGATTTTTGTTGAGGATTTTGGCATCTATGTCCATGAGGGATATTGGCCTATAATTCTCTTTCATTGTATTGTCTTTATCTGGTTTTGGTATTAGGATGATGCTGGGTTCATAGAATGAGCTGGGAAGTGTTCCTTCCTCTTGGATCTTTTGACATAGTCCGAGGAGGATAGGTTTTAGGTCTTCCTTTGCCGGGGTCCAACTCCAGCAGGTCCAGGGGTCCCCAAAGGCTTAGACGGAGTCAGCGAAGAAGGAAGGACACGGAGACAGTGTTCAGTTGATCAGCAGCCTAGCAAGGATCTCCAGCCAAGTTCTGGTCTGGATCTCCAGAGAGGTTCTGCTTAGGATCTCCAGCCAGGTTCTGTGTCCATGTTCTCTTGCTAGGTTCTCCAGGTTCTCCAGCCAGGTTCTGTAGCCATGTTCCCTCGCTAGGTTCTCCAGCCAGGTTCTGTGTCCATGTTCTCTTGCTAGGTTCTCCAGGTTCTCCAGCCAGGTTCTGCAGCCATGTTCCCTCGCTAGGTTCTCCAGCCAGGTTCTGTCCAGGTTCTCCAGCCAGGTTCAGTCACCAGGTTCTAGTCAGGTTCTCTTGCCAATTTCTGTAGTCAGGTTCAGTCCAGGATCTTTTGCCATGTTCTCTCCAGCGAAGTTCTTCTGTCTCTAGGTTCTGTGTAGGTTCTGTCTTCTAAGTTCTGTCTTGTTACATCTGTATTTATACCAGTTGATTCCAATCCTATCAATCTCTATTCCAAAGGTTAGGGTGTTTCTTATCTCTATTCCAGGGAGTAAAGATTATGTAGCTTAAGCATGATTGTTCATAGTTAAAGTGATTAATTACCCGCCTGGCACTTAGTTAAGAGGTTTTATTCCCTCCCTAACTTCAGGGGAAAATCCCTACCTGGGGAAACAACCTTTCTCAGAGACCTTGGTTAAAACACATAGTGCCAAGAAGGTGAGCAAACATATTAAGAACAGTATGCCATATATGCCAGGTCCCTTGAAACAGCAAGCATGGACCGGCTCCCGGCATTCCTTGAATGTTTGGTAAAACTCCCCTGTGAAGCCATCTGGCCCCGGGCTTTTGTTTGCTGGAAGCTTTTTGATTACTGCTTTGATTTCCTCCATAGTATTGGCCTATTGAGATTTTTAGATTCTTCCTGATTAAGTTTTGGAAGGTTGTATTTTTCTAGGAATATGTCCATTTCCTCCAGGTTGTCTAGTGTGTTGGAGTAGAGTTGTTCATAGTATTTTCTAACAATCCTTTGTATTTCTATGGGGTCTGTTGTTATTTCTCCTCTTTCATTTCTGATTTTGTTTATTTGGGTCCTCTCTCTTTGTTTATTGGTGAGCCTTGCTAGAGGTGTATCAATCTTGTTTATCCTTTTAAAGAACCAGCTCTTGGTTTTGTTGATCTTTTGTATTGTTTTTTTGGTCTCTATGTCGTTTATCTCCGCTCTGATCTTTGTTATTTCCTTCCTTCTGCTTACAGTGGGCTTTTTTTGTTGCTCTCTTTCTAACTCTTCGAGTTGTAGAGTTAGGTCATTTATTCTCATTGTTTCTTGTTTCTTGTAGTAGGCTTGTAGAGCTATGAACTTCCCTCTCAAGACTGCTTTTGCTGTGTCCCATAGGTTTTGGATTGTTGTGTTTTCATTGTCGTTTGTTGCCATGATGTTTTTTTTTTTTTTTAAATATATTTTATTGATTTTTCACAGAGAGGAAGGGAGAGAGATAGAGAGTTAGAAACATCGATGAGAGAGAAACATCGATCAGCTGCCTCCTGCACATCTCCCACTGGGGATGTGCCCGCAACCCAGGTACATGCCCTTGACTGGAATCGAACCTGGGACCCTTCAGTCCGCAGGCCAACGCTCTATCCACTGAGCCAAACCGGTTTCGGCTGCCATGATGTTTTTTATTTCTTCTTTGATTTCACTGGTAACCCAGTCGTTGTTTAATAGCATGCTATTTAGTCTCCATGTATTTGATTTTTCTGGATTGTTTTTGTTGTAGTTGATTTCCAGTTTTATGCCTTTGTGGTCTGAGAAGATGCTTGATATCATTTCAATTTTCTTGAATTTGAAAAGACTTTGTCTGTGACCCAATATATGGTCTATCTTTGAAGATGACAAATGTGCACTTGAGGAGAATGTATATTCTGTGACTTTGGGGTGAAATGTTCTGAAGATGTCAATTAATTCCATCTGATCTAGTGAGTCATTTAGGATTGATGTTTCTTTGCTGAGTTTCTGTTTAGAGGATTTGTCCAGTGGTGATAATGGGGTGTTAAGGTCCCCTACTAGGATTGTATTGCTGTCAATCTCTCCCTTGATCTCCTCCAGAAGATTTCTTACATATTTGGGTGCTCCTATATTGGGTGAATATATATTTACCAGAGTTATTTCTTCTTGTTGGACTGCTCCCTTTAGTATTATGAAGTGGCCTTTATCTCTTTTTATGTCCTTCACTTTGAGATCTAATTTGTCAGATATAAGTATTGCTACCTCGGCTTTTTTTTTCACTTCCATTGCCTGAAAAACCTTTTTCCATCCCTTCACCATCAGTCTGTGTGCATCTTTTTTTCTGAGGTGGGTTTCCTGTAGACAGCAGATATATGGGTCATGTTTTCTTATCCACTCATTTACCCTATGCCTTTTGACTGGGGCATTTAATCCATTTACATTTAAAGTTATTATTAGGAACAAAGTTTTGACAACACCTTGATATTAGCCCAATAAGACCTATTTTGACCTCCAACCTCCAAAATTATAGGATAATTTGCATTATTCTAAGTTACTAAGTATATGGCCATTTATTATAGCAGCAATAGAAAACTAATACATAAGATTTTTATGTTAAGTAATTAATGTGGGAGATAATAGTGTAATACAGTAGAGTGGTGGTGGCAAAAATACCAGTGAAATGGATAAATCAGATACATATTTTCTGGGCAGAGCTGATAGGGTAGACATTGGTTTGGACCTTTGAGTTTTGACTTAACAAATAGATAGATAAAGAAGAGAATTAGGGAAAATGTAGAAGAAACATTTTGGACAAGGAAGAAAAAATAAAAAGTTTTATTTTGAAGGAGTTAAGTTTCAAATGCCTATTAGACATTCACGGGGGTGCGGGGGAGGGGGGAAGAAGTAAGCAATTGAATATATTCATCTGAGGCTCAGTGGAGAGGTAATGGATGAGGATATAAATTTTACTTAGAATTTGGGAGCTATCAGTATCTAGATGGTATTTACAACTATGAGGCTGGATGATATTATTCCTTCCTGCACTAAATATTCAATAATCAACTGCTTTTCTAAGATCAGGAAGTACAGCAGTGGACAAGACAAACCAATCCCTGCTCTTACTTTATTTTAATGAAAGGAGATATATAATAAACCGAATGAATGTATAAAAATATAAGTACATAAGTGTTGGAATGAAAATAAAACAAGATGGTGTGGATCTCGAGGCTATTTTAAATAAAGCAGTTGGAAAAGGTCTTTCTCAAGCATTGACAAGACATATTAAAATTAGGAGAGGGAGCATCCTTAGATTGGGAGTCAGAGAAATCTTTATGGAGGAAGCATTTATGCTGAGACTTGAATGACAAGTAAGCAGCCATACTTATTGGTGGACACAGTGTCTGTCTTCTCCCATCTGACTAAGCACTTGGAGGACAAACATATTGCCTAATTTTTTATACATACAAAGTCTGGCACTGAGATATTTTGATGTGTATTATAATATGTATGTCTTGAAGATCATATGCAAATAATGAGTTATTGGCTGTTTATTAGGTTTGGGAGACCAAAAGAAATACAGTTTTGTGGCTCATTCCCAATAGCTCACAATCTATTTGAAGAGACTACATAACAGAGTGATGGAAAAGGCAGACCTCAGGCACCATGATGTGTACTGCCACATTACATGCTTCAGGAAGACATCCTGACAAAGTAAAGAGTGCACTTAAAGAAGATAAAACTCTTAAACTTGACTTTGCACATAATAGGATTGGAGACCTTGACAAATAACAACTTCTGAGGCTTAATTTCCTAATCTGTAAATGGGATTTATCATAGTTTCTGGTCCTATCTGTATGCGACAGGGCCAAGACAGGCACAAAGTGAATATAATGAAGTAATAATTATTACAATAATAAAAATAATACATATTAGGCTAGCATATTTTAATTATTAGGGAAACATTATTAAGAAATTTAAGTGTCAAAATGTTTTTCTAGAATGTTCTTTTAGAAATAGAAAATGTATGAAGGATTTATATAACATGGTTTTAACTTACTGGAAATCTTAAGCATACACAATCAATTCATAGACAAGAAGTGTTTCCCCTTGACAGAGATTTTTATTTTTTCCTACTCCAAAGGTCATCTTAAAGTTAACCCTTTAAAGTTGTTTTCTGTGTTAAGTGGTAGCGAGATATGCCCTGGGTCCTCAAAGGCTGAGGCCATAACTCTTTCCAGTTCTGATGCAGATTAGTGCAGCACAGAGCAGCCATAAAAAGGCCACAATGAGCGAATTTTAGCAAAAAGCAATAACAGTGATATATAAAAATGGCCAATATAAACATAAATCAGCCACCTCCAAATGACGTATTGACACAATTGTGTGGTCTACTCAACCAAGCTTTACCTCCCTCCAGGCATTTTTTCCTCTAAGGCTCCAAACTTCATTCTCAGAAACTTTAAATCACAATGATGGCTCCAGGGAGCCTCTGGTATTCAGTTTCCTTCACTTCACGCTTCCATCATCCTTCAGCAACACCCGAAGCTGCCAACTAGCCAAAACAGACTCTCCCACGTGCCCAGCATCAGCTGCACCATTCTTCTTCATAATTTAGCAGAATGCCACCATCGTCACCACCAGAATGGAATCCACATCTTCCTCCATTGGGATTTTCAGCCAATGGATTCTGATCATTTTTCTGAAGCTCCAACTTTTTCTCTATCCTTCTTGTCTGTCAGTAAATCTTCAACTCATTCTCTCTGTTCTATATTGTTGAATCTCTCTTCTTTTGTACCAAATAGAATCTGCCAAACCCCATTCCATAAAAATTGTGCATTTCAATGTTCATATTCTCTTACCTGTGACTAATAGGTAATGTGCCAGAAACAATTACTCACTTTGGGTAAGTAATATTACCTCTCTGGGTCTCAATTTTCTCATCAGTACAATTGGGGTGAGATGGTCTAGAATTAGTGGATTTTAATCTGTATTAAATAGTAAGATTCTTTCTTCAAATGCTATTGTGACCAATGTATAGAACAAATCTCCCCAAACGGAGCACCAGCTGAACCAGTTTGGAATGGGATTCCAGAGCCCTCACCATTGGATGCATTGTTACCCCTTCTCATGGTGGCCCCTGAGATATTTCCAACTTACAAGACTCTAAGGAGTATATGACAATCTTTCAACTAAGTGATCTCTAAGTCCCTTTCTAGTCCCTTTCCAGCTCTAATATTCAAATATTATATTCAACACAGTTAAATAGCAAGAAAGACTGAGTGGCAAGGAAATGATAATACTGTTAAGTGCCAACTTTAGTTTTATTGAAATGCTGCAAAACAGTATCTCATTCAATTCCCCTCCTACCCCAATAATGCTAACACAGTCTTTTTTTTTTTATCAATGAAAAGCAAAGACTCAGATATTGAAACTTGTTTAAGCTTACAAAATTTGGAAAAGGCTGGAATGGGAGTCTAACTCTTGCTTTTTCCATTATTGTCCATTACTGCTAAACTACATCATCTCTTCCTAAACTTATCTTCATCCAGCACAAAGAAATAATAGCTTTGGCTTAAGAAGAATAGATAAGATAGTACTAACAAATTTATAAAGTTAAAAATTTTCAAACCTAGAACTTTTAAATGTACTAGAGAAATTATGAGTGTCTGAAAATATTATTTTAAAGGATATACTTTTAATTCCTCCTAGCCCATCCAATACCACCAAGTTCATTTCTGTAGCACTTTGAATTTATATGAAATTTTTATGCATTGTCTCCTTTGAGTTTCACAGTCCACCTGTAAGTTAAATTGGAACTGTTAGCCTCATTTTACAAATAATCAGTTATATGTGATTAAATGAATTAATTTAAAAATGAATGGACCTGAAAATCAATCCTATATAATAAAAGGCTAATATGAAAATAGACTGATTGGCAGAACGACCAGTTGCCATGACACACATTGACCACCAGGGGGCAGACACTTAATGCAGGAGCTGCCCCCTGGTGGTCAGTGTGCTCCCCCTGTGGGAGCACTCAGCCAGAAGCCAGGCTCATAGCTGGTGAGCACAGCGATGGTGGCGGGTTTCCACCACTGCAGCAGTGCTAAGGACCCCCTCAGGGGATCCTGGACTGTGAGAGGGCACAGGCCGGGCTGAGGGCTCCCCCCTCCCACCGCGCCCAGTGCACAAATGTTGTACACTAGGCCTCTAGTTATAACATAAAGCAATAAATGTAAGAAATTTATGATATATTTCATGGAAAATCTCTCTTTTGAATATATTGTACAAATATTTCTCATTCATTCGGAAGGAGTCATTTGCACCAAAAAATAAAATTAATTTGTATACTAATTCAATCTTTAACTACTATAGGTAAAATTTTCATCTCATTCTTCACTGATGACTGGAAAACATAAATTCAAGACAATGAGAAGTGAATTTCTCACCTCCTAAATCTTAGACTTGAGCACTGCAGATCTAAAATAAATCACCTACCTATTAGACAGTTATGAATGCATATGCCCATTGGCCACGAGGTTGTGTATGGCATTAAATCAGGAGCAGTATCACGTAGTAAAGGAAATTAATGATGTTGCTTTCATCCCTGCTCCCAACTCCAATCTAGTAGAACTTCAAAACCATCTACATCAGAACAAAAATGCAACTGTGAAGACTCAAAATGCAGATAAGCTAAAATTTCTAGAAAACTAAGAAACTAGTAGGGAAGGAAAGATATTTGTTCACTATGCACCTTTCTGGTGTCAAATGTCACTTATCTAAAGGTCTTTCCAACTCTTCAGACACAGGAACTATACCTTCTTGTTGATTTGTTGTACGGTTACTTCATATCACCACACTCTTAATATACTGTATGACAATTTTCTTTATGTTTCCTTCTATGAGATACTTAAAAGTAAGTATTAAGTCTTGACCTTCGTACTCCTAGGGCCAGTATAATGTTTGGTATGTGATATATATACTAAGCTGCATCAATATGTAATTAAATGAATGGGTGAATGATTTACATTGATAGAAACACCAATGTATTTTCTGAGTAGAGTCTAACCAGGATCAAGAAAATAACTGGGACTATATATCAAGGTGTTTCATGTATTTATGATTGATAGTTTTGATTCCATTCACTCCATATATCTTCTCTATAGAATTATATATCTAACTGTTAGGAAATACCATGTTAGTTATTTTTTGCTCCATAAATAACAACTAACATATGCATAAAAGACCTCATTTAAAAATTGTGTAAAATAACCTTTTAATTGTATTCTTTGCATACCAAAATAAGCATAATAACTGTATAATTTTCACTCTGCTATACTAGTTTTAAGATGTTATAAAAATGTTCCAAAAACTGCTTCTTTGGATCAGAGCCAATCTCTGTAAACTATATTTAACTGAATTAATTTCACGGCAGGTACTCATTAACTTTTCTATCTAAGAGCTCAGGGTCTCCAGGTAGGTGACGTATTCAGATTCAATCCTGGATAAACCACTCCATCTCTGAGTAATTTTGTTTGCAAGTCACTAAAATGAGTAGTTGTGCCAGATGACCTTGCACATTCTGTTCTGTTCATAACATTCTGAATTTTTATATGAACTCTGTAGCGGTTTCAGTACTTGAAACAGCCAGCAAATAAAGATCTTCCTTCCCCTTCCAAATGCATCCAGTCCTTCGATGCTTATATCTTATCAGTGGAAATCGAGTCATGAAAGTGTAAACTAAGAGATGGAAGAGATGATTCCTAGAATAACATGTGCAGCAGAACCTGAGGCAGGACTTACGCACGGACAAATAGGAACCACATGCCAAAAGCCATCGTCATGTGAGACTTTGAGTTGGCCCCTTATATACCCAGCTACTGGTGTCCACACCTTTGATTCCCCTCCCTTTGAGGATGGATGAGACCTGTGATTGCCTTCGAACCATTAAAAAATGTCAAAGGTAACAAAATGTCACTTCCTGCTTATGTAAGACTGTCTTACAGAATGGCTCTAGAGCAGCGGTTCTCAACCTGTGGGTCGCGAACCCTTTGGCGGTTGAACGACCCTTTCACAGGGGTCTCCTAAGACCATCCTGCATATCAGATATTTACATTACGATTCATAACAGTAGCAACATTACAGTTATGAAGTAGCAGCGAAAATAGTTTTATGGTTGGGTCACAACATGAGGCACTGTATTTAAAGGGCCAGAAGGTTGAGAACCACTGCTAGAGTCACTCTTCTTTGCCAGCCATGAAGAAGCCAGCTGCCGTGAAATAGAAACTCATGCTGCAGGTAACTGCTAGTGGTCTCTAAGAGCAGAGGGCAGCCTTGATCCTAGGTTGCAAGGAGATGCATCTGCCAATAACCTGAGTTAGGTTAGAAACAAATGTTTACCCAGTTGAGCCTCTGATGAGACGACAGACCCAGCCAACACCTGGATTGCAGCCTGAAGCACTAAACCCAGTTATAGCATACCTGGCTGAACTCCTGACCCACAGAAACCATGAAATAACTGATGTGTGATGTTTTAAGCTGCTAAGTTTGTGGTCATGTGTTATGCATCAATAGATCACTAAAAATAACTGTGAAGATAATTTTGGTCTTTTCATGCCTGCATTTTGTGGAGGGTGTTCATTAGGTAATAAAATCATACTGACCCATTTTATCTCCTCTAGGAAAACAATAGATATAGCTATTTTATTTCCAAAATAAAGATCATACCCTTTTATTCTTTCAGGAAATTGAACTAAAACACACCTTAGAAAATGAATGAGGAACTTCCTGTTCTCAAAGTAACTTACTAGGTCTTTGGCCATTCTCTGTAATTAGGGACCACCAATACTGATAGTAGTAAGTCTTAAATTCATTCACACATTTCATCAAATATGTAATGCATTTCTATTTTGTGGAAACTGAAAAGTGCTCCAAGAAAAACATATATGAACAAGACATGGCTAGTGCCCTAAGAAAAATTACAACTTTGATACACAAAGTTTTGAGAATGTGTTGTCAAGGCAAAAGAGTTTAAATTATTTACAATATGGAATATATCTTAAAGCAGTGGTTCTCAACCTTGGCTGCACATTAGAGTCACCTGGGAATCTTGTTAAAATCCTGATTTCTGGGCCCCATCCTCCGGAAATTCTGTTTCTTTGTTAGTAATGTTGTGGCCCCACCCCATAACAAAGAATCAGAATTTCCAGAGGATGGGGCCCAGAAATCAGGATTTTAACAAGATTCCCAGGTGACTCTAATGTGCAGCCAAGGTTGAGAACCACTGTTTTTAAAGAATCATAGTTTTAGAACAGAGAAAAATAAATGTGTTTAACAAAGTAAAATTGCTGGTATAAACCCACCTATAACATACTTATTTAAAAAATCATGTTTTTTTCTGGTAAGTGACCATAAGTCTTACGGAAGGGTAGTGATTTCAAAAACTGGATTATGAAAGAGAACATGCTATGGGAGAAAACAGTGAAAGAAGGCACTTAGAGGTAAGAATGAGGGGCATGCTCAGAGAACAAGAGATTTTGTCTTGAAAGGCATCATGGCTTATTGGGAAAAGCAAGAGTACAGGATACAGTGTCGATTAAAAAATAATGAAGGGCTGAGCCAACCTGGAATGGAGCAAAGGATGCAGACAAAGAAGGAAGACACTGCAGATGTGGGCCCTAGAATAGCAGCACAGTGGGCTGCATGGCCCAGTTGGTCCAGAGAGACAAATTGATAATGAAGTTTCAAACCTGTGTGAGAGGGGAAAGAAGCATCATGAACAGAATTAGGAGAGTTAAGAGGGACTATTGGTTTGTGTGGAGGGAGCGGTTGGATTTGGTACATGTATTTAATGGGCTAGTGAGAGGGGAAGGTTGAGGAGAAAGGTGAGGAGAATGAAGGCAAGGAATGAGGAAACCTCTACAACTGTGTTTCAGTTTAATATAAAGAAGTTGCTAGCGAGAAAGTGGACATGGTGACTACATATACCATGCTCTCAAGGTGGCAAAGCAACAAGGATCTTGAATAAGAACAGGGGAAAGTTTGAAGGAGATTAAAGATACTTAGATGCTTTTCAGGGTATTTCTCTTATTACAACTCAAAAGGAATGCTTTGGTTTGAGTGTTTTCAAAACAAGAAAAGAAGTGTCTCATTAAAAGACTCCATAGAAATACATAAAGCACAAATTCAAAATAATACAATTGTTATTTGGGGCATATACATCTTTTGGAACATAGCAACTCCCTTTTCTGTTAGGGGAAATTAAAGGGAGGGGGGTAGACTTCCCATCCCTATTTTGAATATAGAGTAAGTCATTGGATCTATAAAAATAAAATAGATGCATAGCTGTGATGAGTATAAAAGGACTGATGAAAGTTCAGAGCATGTTGCTATTTTATATATATTATTCTTTGAGGAATTTTCTGAATGCTTTCCATTTCTTAATGCAGCACCCTGAGTTGAAGCAATTACAGCTAGATGCAGGATGATAACACCTATGTTTTCAGCTATGAAAAGCAAGTTATTTCTTGATGATGAGTGTTAGATCCAGACAAGCAGATAACACCATGCTCACTAGTCCAATAATTTGCATGTTTTAGAAAATTTTCTTGTTTTCTTTCACTTCTATTTTTAGAATATGTGTAGCACAAAACTGCAGTGACTAAGGGTTACCCTTCCTTTTGCATCTTCCATAGCATTTAGCATAGTTCTCTGCAGAGAAGGTGTTTATAACTATTTATTAATTGATATATCTAGATATATATGTGTATATGTGTGTGTATCTAGTATATAAATTATAATTTGTATATATGGATGTATATAAATTACACAGATATATATGTATATTTGAATTTGTGAATGAAGTGAGAATATGATGTCAAATAGCCGGCAAAGTGATTGATCATTAAAAATTTAAGAAAGCATGCAATCTTAGAAATATTGAATCACAAGAAAGTTTTGAAATTTAAAAAAAAGAAAATTGGAAAATAGTTCTAAGCTTAGAATCTATGTAATGTAAAAATATGAAGTATGAACATCATCATAAAGCAAATAGTATAAGAATATTTGAGTGGCTATGAGTCAGGCAGCTGATGTGCCTTTTTGACACAGCACATATTAAATTTCCAGTGACCAGGGTATCTCACCTTAAATGCAAAATATTATCCTCAGCTTTGACTTACAGCAAGATCCATTGTGCAAAGTCTAGCCTGTTTTTACCTCCTCATTCAATCATAATTTCTCTCTGTCATCTCCTTCTGTGTTATTACCCTTCCCTCCCTTTCTCTCTCTCTCTCTCTCTCTCTCTCTCTCTCTCTCTCTCTCTCTCTCTCTCTCTCATTAACATCTTATACCTTACTAGATTTTCTTGAGTGTTATAATACATACTTAAGGAATATCAGAAGATCAGTAAAGAAATGCAATCTTAATTTCTATAGGCAGTATTTCCTTACAAATATGTCACCAGAAGCAACTGTACTGACAATATGGCCAAATAACAGAGATGGTAGGTTCTTCTCCAATATCTATGCTCCCCTCCTTTTATAGTGAGAAAACTTCCCAATCTTTACCAGGACATATACTCAGAAAAAACCAAGCCCAGTCAGTTACAGGTGCAGGTAGCTATATGATTCAGTTTGGGGAAAAGTTATGTCAGCAGAACTATTATGTGCAATTTACAAATTGTGTCCATAAAACAAAGTAGCTTGTCCTCTCCTTGCCCCCTTGATCCACAGAGATGAAGGGATCATACTGTTGGTAAAACAATTTTTAATTTTAGTTAACAAGTTACTACTACCACATATATCACAATGTACATTTATATAAATAAAGGTGTGAAGCAAGAAGGGAGAAGAATCCTCAGTCTTGACAAATTCTTGACACAGAGCTCCAATACATTTCAGGATTTCATGAGAGAGAAATGGCCTCCAGTCTTGTTTAAAGCAGTATTATTTTGGGTTTTGCCATGTATCCTTGTGATTTCAAAAGGATCGTGTATATTTTTGAGGAAATAGGAGGTTCTCCACCATTACTTGTTCTTAGACATCATGCTCATTTTAGTTTCCTTTCAAGTTAATAGTTCCACTTTGAAAAAATGATTGTATTCAAATAATTTCAGAGCTGCAAAACGTAGTGTGATGTTTTCTGATATGTATTTAATTGGATAGGCAGTAGTCTCATGAGATAGGAATACAGGACATCAAAGTTAAAAAGTTTGAAAAACACCTAAAATCTATTCTTTCCTTTAAAAATCATAAGGCAAATTAGCATATCAAAAATGTGAGTATTCCTAAAATAAAGGAATGAGTTTAACTTTTTTCCCTTCGCAATAGGACATGGAAAGATTTAAAACACAATACATATTAACATACTTGATAACTACTATTCTGTGGAACATTCTTTGGAGAATTTTAAATTGCTATATAATGTGTAAATCCCTACTACAATGATTTTTCAACACAGGCTTAGTTACCTTCTAATAACAGAAAACTCTCTAATTCAAAAATACTTCATTTCACCCACTTTCACTTTTGAAAATAAGGAATTGATTAAATTGGATATTAATGAGTTCTCTTCATGTATCCATGTCCACCTTTTGGACCTCAGTTCCATTGCCACAATGTGTCCAGGATTATTTACCAGTGTAGTGATGGCACCTGAAAATTCAATGAACTCGATGGAAACCACTCAGACTCCATCTACCTAGGGCAGTGATGGCGAACCTTTTGAACTCGGAGTGTCAGCATTTTGAAAAACCCTAACTTAAATCTGGTGCCGTACCACATATAGAAATGTTTTGATATTTGCAACCATAGTAAAATAAATATTTATATTTATGATATTTATTTTATATATTTAAATGTCATTTAACAAAGAAAAATCAACCAAAAAAATGAGTTCGAGTGTCACCTCTGACACGCGTGTCATAGGTTCGCCATCACTGGTAGGGTTTCAGTTTCCCTTTAGCAGTGTTTGATTAAGTCTTTTTCAGTTTCACATGTCAGAGAGAAAGGAGTAAATTGAGTAAATCTTGCTTTCACTCAATCATCTGATACATAGAAAACATCATAAAAGAAAGTCAATTATTTTCTGCTAACCAACATGACCAATTTCATTATTTGCCATTTGATTAGAAACTCAAGAATTGCAAAGCCAAAGTATTATATAACTAAAACTCACATTTAGTCCTCCACATCCATTCTCCTAATTCAATCATTGTTACCTTATTACATGGTCATAAATCCATAGGTGGATGGGCCACTTTAATTTTTCATTAGTCATGCTAATAAAATAGCATGAATCTACCAAAATGGTAGAATTACAATATTAATTACCTTTATTTATATAAATGTACATTGTGATATATGTGGTAGTAGTAACTGATTAACAAAATTAAAAACTGTCTTACCAAGATAATTAATATTTGAAAAGCAGTATTGAGATTATCTGTTTTGACAAATTTTTAAATAAAATTGTTGTCTTGGCCAATTTGTTTGTGACCAAGTTGTTTTCAATCAGCTCATTTGCTATCCTTTCATGAATTAACCAAATATACAATTCTTAAGATATTTTTTAAAGTTGCATTCAATAAGCTTAACTAATCAAATTTATTTCAATCAAATCTCTTGGTTCTCACAATGGTAGCTCTCAACATTAAATGTCAGAAGTTTAATTAAAGAGAATTAATAGTGATTCCACTGAGCTCTGAATAATATGTAAACTGTTGAATAGCCATCTAATGACTCTACATGGATTACTTGATTCTGAATTTAAATATATTCTTGAATAAATTAATAATGTTCTTGTTTCTTTTCCAATAACAATTTAAATTAAACTTATTCAAATGTCTTTTCACATTGGTGAGATATTTGTGAGTTTTAATTAATTCTATTTAAAACTAGCAAGGTCTCAGGATACATTTGGTTTCTGAGCTGTTTGTTGACATTTAGGTTTTTACAAGAGGTTAGGTATTTAATAGGGCTGAGCTCAAGGTATGGCATCAGTCTTGGTAATAAGCCCAAACATGCTTTTAGGCGTGGCTTCGGACATGATCTTGAGAAAGCCCAATAGTCAAAAGCCTACTTAATGTCATTCTGGGCATCACTGAAATTGATTGAGATCAATAATCATGCAATGAGTAGATCACCTCTATTTTTTACTCACAATATTAACATAAAATAAATGACAGCAAGTCATTTGGTCAATTGTTAATATGTGAATATGTAACTTAGAAATCTTCTTATGTTCTATGTAAAAAATTTCAGCCACTAATGCAAATTTATTTTTGTAAAAGCAAAACACTTCAATAATTAATGTTTAATAGTTAAAGCAGCTAAATTTTATGTCAAAAATGCTTAAAAACATCCAGAGTTAAACAAATAGGGAAATAACATGTACTTAATAGACATAAGAAAAAATATTAGCTAGACATCTTTAGAAAAAATATATCTTTTTGATCTAAAAGTTTTTGTGAAATGTAAGTAAAAAGGTAGAATAATAAGAATTATAATTCTAAGCTCTCTGGAATTATTTAGCTTATAAACATTTATAACATTAAAAATCTTCAATTATTTCAAATAATTTTTAGTCCAAATACAAAGAACACAAAAAATACAAAAAAATATTAAAAAAGAAGAAAGTTTGAGAAAAAAATATATAGTCTCCCAAATATCTTGCTCCCCTCACCTACTTTGGTGGACTGTGAGGATTTATTTTATATCACAAATAATAAAATGTCTGCAGAAGCACTCTAAAAACTGAAAGGACAGAGAAGGTAGTGTTCCTATGCTATAATGTCAAACATTTAAACAATGAGAGCTTGATATTTTAATAATAACATTTAATAATTTCAAAATTTATAAAACTTTAGATTTATGATAATACCTCAGAATTTTATTCTATGATTGTAAAATTTAGCATTGGCCTTGGCTTCAGTCGGCCAAATTTGTATCCAAGGCACATCTATCAAACATATAAGAAGTTTCACATATAAACAAATACTTTATTCATAGCAGTCAGTTCCAATAAATATATGTATTTTCCAAATTTGGCTCTTAAAATTTTTTGGAGTCCATTTTTGTTAGAACACTGTCTTTGTATACTAACCATTTTAGTTTTGAGTCACCCTAGACAAGTGATTTAAATTATTTGAGCCGTAGTTTCTTATAAGTTATGGAAAATAACAGTTACTTTGCAGTAGTGAATGGATTTAATGGGATTACATATGTTAAGCATCCTACCTCAGTGCTTGTTATGTAAGGATTTCCAACAATTGGTACTTTCCACACTCTTCTTCCTTTGCCTATGTCTTTAATATTTCAAATTGCTGTCCTTGTCAGTTTGTAGAAATTAGAAAAATGGAAACATAGAAAGTTGGGAATATAAAGAAACTTTGAATACACTTACCTTATTGTTTTTAGGGGTTTTGTTTGTTTGTTTGTTTTTAGCAGTAAAATCTTTTTTCAAAGGAAAATTCCATATAGAACCCCAATCTAGAACTGACCAACTCAGAACAGCTCTGGTTGAATCTCCTCTGAGCACAGGGGATTCTGGATCAACCCACTGTTATGGGATTCTAGGATATTGCAAAGATTTAGAAAGGAGGAAGCATGAGGATTTATCAGCACTAACTCTGGAAGCTAGCTTCCTCCCAAATGTGTTCCTTGTAATTTTTTCAGCAGATTCATTTCCTCTAGCAAATTCTCAAAAGAAGGCATTCCAAGAGGTCATTTCATCAGGCCTCTTCCCTGCTGTCTTTTCTTCAGTAACTCATCCACCATTAGGATTTAAAATTATCACTACATTTATTTGTAATTAATTCAATAAATATTGATTGAGCACCTACAATTTGTGTAGACACTATTCCAGGGACTGGATTATATAAAGCTGTGCACCAAACAGACAATATCCTTCCTATGATGTTGCATATCCTATCTAATAAAAGAGAAACATGGTCATTAGCGTACGTCCACTACCCTTCCCATTGGCTAATCAGGGCGATATGCAAATTAACTGCCTGCCAAGATGGCGGCCGGCAGCCAGGCAGCCTGAAGCTAACATGAGGCTTGCTTGCTTCAATGACGGAGGAAACCAACTTTCCCCGCCTGCCTTGCCGGCCTCTGAGCTTGCAGTTTGAAACATTCTTACAAATATAGAAGCTAACCAAACCCCAGAAACCTGCTTTCAGCCAGCCAGGATCTCAGAGCTGGAGTTGATACAGTGTTTCGATTATAGAACCCAAACAAACCAGATACCTGCTTTCAGCAGCAGAGGCCTCAGAGCTGGAGCCAGAGCTAAAGCTGGCCCAGAATAAAAAAGAAAAAAGAGAAAAAGGAGCAGTTGGGAGCTTCAGTCACCCGCCAGCCTGAAAACAGCCCTCAGCCCCTCACCCAGACTGGCAAGGCACCCCAGTGGGGACCCCCACCCTGAAGGGTGTGTGACCAGCTGCAAACAGCCATCATCCCCTTACCAAGGCTGGCCAGGCACCCTAGTGGGGACCCCCACTCTGATGCAGGACACCCTTCAGGGCAAACCAGCTGGCCCCCACCCATGCACCAGGCCTCTATACTATATAGTAAAAGGGTAATATGCCTCCCAGCACCGGATCAGCGGAGCCAATAGGCCTCCCGGCACCAGGATCAGCGTGACAGGGGGCAGTGCCCAAAGCCCCTGATCGCCCTGCGGCTCTGTGTGTGACAGGGTGCGGTGCCCCAACCCCCCTCCACAGGCCCTGCTCTGTGTGTGACGGGGTAGAGCCATAACCTCCCCATCGGCCCTGCCCTGAGTGTGACAGTGGCGGCGCCCCACTCCCTGATCGGCCCTGCCCTGAGTGTGACAGGGGGCGGTGCCCCAACCCTCCAATCGGCCCTATCCTGAGCATGACTGAGGGTGGCATCGCAACCTCCTGATCCGCCCTGCTCTGTCATGACAGGGGCGGCGCCCCAACTCCCCAATCGGCCCTGCTCTGAGCCCGACCAGGGGCTGCACCTAGGGATTGGGCCTGCCCTCTGCCACCCAGGAGCAGGCCTAAGCCAGCAGGTCGTTATCTCCAGAGGGGTCCCAGACTGCGAGAGGGCACAGGCCGGGCTGAAGGACCCGCGCCCCAAGTGCACAAATTTTTGTGCACCAGGCCTCTAGTATTATAATAAGAATATACAGAAAATAAATAAATTAGTATATAATATAACAGACCAAGTAGAAATATGTGCTATGAAGAAATGTAAAGCAGGGTGAAAAGGAGCGAGGAGCACAATTTCATAGAGTGGTAATGAAAGATATTTTTCATAAGACATATTTGGTCAGAGATCTATATAAAATGAGGGATCTAGTCCTAGTTTTATAGAGATCATTCCAGGAATAGGTATGTGATGATAGTGTTCAAAAATGACAAGGGGCAGGAATTGCTGCAAAAGAGTGAGGAAGAATGGTGGTGAAAGTTCTAGCCATAGAGGTATCCAGGAAGCTATATGTGATCCTTTGGCTAGCACAAAGGCTTTGAATTTTATTCTGAGTAAAGTGATGTTGGGAACATTATGTAGGTTCATGTACCTCTAGTTCTCCTCTACCTTTGGGGCCATAGAAAATTACATTTCTCATTTGGGCAAGACTTTTTGACCAGACATGGCCAACGAAATATGAGTGGGAATGATATGTTACTTTTGAGCTAAGGCCGTAAAAATGTCATACAGAATTCAGCCTATATCCTCTTCACCTGCCTGAGGAACCAAGAAGGATGCATATTCCAATTGGTTGAGCTACAACGAGGTAAAGTCTCCATTAGCTTGGGTCCCCGGACACACAATACACATGTTGTATGAGTGAGAGCCTTTGAGGGGTTTACCACTGGGATGTATTTCTGTAGTATAATCTAGCCTACTCTGACTAAGGATGAAAGGTACTGGAGGGTTTGGGCAGAAAATGATTTGATAACATATTTTGAAAAGCTCCTATTGGCTATTTTATGGATAACAGACTGTGGGGGAAAATAATAAAAGTAGGGAGGCAATGAGGATCAATTGCAGTAGTCCAGGAAAGAGATGATAGTGAAATGTATTAAGGTGGTAACTAAGATGACCATTGTCCACATTAGGACACCTTTGAGAGTAAAAGAAAATGCTATTAATAGCCATGAATGTGGACTGCCTTGGGGAAATCAAATGACATCTATACAGGTGGTAAAAAAAAATGAAGAACATATTTTGAAGAGAACAATAGGATATGCTAATAGAGTAAATGTTGAGTGTAAAAGAAAGAGTTGTCAAGGATAATTCCAGTGTTTCACCTTAGCAACTGGTAAGTGGAGATGGGGAAGACTGAGGAATGAGTAAATTTGGGTCAGGAGGTAGGAAGTCAACTATGTTATAAGAAAAGTTAGATTTGAAATGTTATTAGATGTGATTGATAAACATGTGGTTATGTAAATAAGGGGAAAAGTTGGAGCTAGAGATTTTAAAAAATTAGAAGTCATGAGTGTATAAATGGTATTGAAAGCCATGGTACTGCCTGACCACACCATGGGAGGTTAGAAAGAGAGAGAGAAAATATTAAAAAGGTCCAAGAACTGAGCCAAAAAGATGAGAAGGATCCTTCAAGAAGACTAGGGTAGGATGGCAGATGAAGTTAGGAGAACCAAGAAAGACATCTCCAAGGGAAAATCACTGGATGAGCCCTAGTCAGTTTGACTCAGTGGATAGAGCATCAGCCCGCAGACTAAAGGGTCCCAGGTTTGATTCTGGTCAAGGGCACATGCCTGGGTTGTGGTCTCGATTCCCAGTAGGGGGCATGCAGGAGGAAGCCAATCAATCATTCTCATCATTGATATTTCTATCTCTCTTTCCCCCTCCCTTCCTGTATGAAATCAATAAAAATATATTTAAAAAAAAGAAAAGAAAAGAACTGCCTGGCTCTACTTCACACAAACCTCCACACCTCCTGCATTTCATTATGTTGTCATACTCCACCTATTGTTCCAATTTCAATGATCGCAAACCTGGCTGTGCATCATAATAATTTGTGGAGACTTAATACATACATTATGTAGCCCTGTTGCAAGATCGAGGGTAGAACCTAGAGTTCCTGTTTTCTTATTAAGTTTCCCACGTGATTCTTATAGAGCCAAAGTTGGTCAATAAACCAAGGACAGAAATCACTGTACCTAATGAAATCATTAGAATTCTACTCATCCTTTAAGTTCCAGGGAATGTCTCTTTACCATTATCCCTTCTCGCTGAAATTCGTCATTCCCTTTTCTTGCTTACACTGTGTTTATTCCATATGCAGGCACTGATTTTAATACTTTCATACACATTAGCTCACTTAATCCTCATCATAAATCAACATAGCTGAGATACGGCTTTTGCCCCACTCTCATTGTTTTGCTCCTTGGGCCCAGCTGTGGAAATGTGTCTACTTACAGAGATCTCCTGCTTCTTCCCACTCAAGAGAAATGAGAATTTGGCAGCATGAGCAGGAAGTCGGTAAAATGAATAGCACCAAGCTGTCTGGTGTTACGGTTTGTTGCTGGATTTCTTACCTGCACATCAGCACTTATTTCTGCTATGAATAACTCCTCTGATTCACAATGTTGACCTTAGCCTGACTCTGTGACTCCGGCTTCGGCAGAGGGAACTCTAGCCGACTGATGTGCCTTCAGACCAGTCTGCCGCGCCACTTCCCACAGAGCACACCCGCAGGCTCTAAGTCTCTATACAGTTGGATAGTGACCTGGTGTAAAAGCTTCATACAATATTTTGCTAAGAGGTCAATACATCTTTTCAAACATCTCTTCTTAGGGAAAACATAAACTCATGAGGGACCATCCTAATTAGATAACTTCAAATAATGAACAAACATTATAGACAAATAATAAGTAGGGGAAAAAGTACAAGATATATCCAGCATTAAAATTCTGCCAGCAGTTGATTTTATCATTTGACAAGATTCTTCTTCTTTCTGGATTAAGTGACAGCCATTTCTCTTTATTACTATTCCCTAGTCAATAAAATCAATAATGCTGTATAACTTATTGAAGCCTCAGCAATTATTCTTTACATCAAATCATGTAATTTATTTCTTTCATGGTTCTAGTCCCTCAAAACTTAATTTTTGGAACACAACCTCTTCTTTCAGTAATTTTTAAATTTTTTCTTCCTCTGTGACTATAATCCTCCGTAATTGCTTTTGTTGTCTCAGCTGTTCTACCTTGACTATTTTCTGCATTTCTAACTAAATGCTAATTCATTTCCTCTCCTTGCCTGAGGAAAGAAAATCAGTTCCACCTCAAACATGATTGTCTTCTTCTGACTATAAAACAATGAGTAAAAATGTGAACAGGTGTCAAGAAGAAAATAAAAGTGACACACACCCCAGGCTGAGCCCCTGTGAACAGGAATGTGCTTTCCTCCCAGGCTTTGACCTATGCAGATATAAATAACTATATTAATTTGAAAATTAGAATAATGATTGACATCATTTTTACTGTAATTTTTAAAAACATCAAATTTTGAGCATTTCCTACATTCTTTAAAAAAGGAGACTTTTAACATTTAAAAAACAAATTATTTTAATCCTATCTAATAAAAGAGAAAGATGGTAATTGGTGTACAACTGCTACCCTTCCCATTGGCTAATCAGGGAGATATGCAAATTAACTGCCAGCCAAGATGGCGGCCGGCAGCCAGGCAGCTGATGCAAACAGGGAGGCTTGCTTGCTTTAGTGACAGAGGACTCCAACGTTCCCCGCCTGACTTGCTGGCCTCTCAGCTGCAACTCTAAGCAACTATGCTGCAAATATAGAAGCTAAAAAACCCCCAGAAACCTGCTTTACTCAGCCAGGCTTCAGCCAGCCGGACCGCAACATTGTATCAAATACAGACGGTAAACAATGGCCAGAAACCTGTTTTCAGAAGCCGAGGCCTCAGAGCTAAAGCTGGCCCAGAATAAGAAAGAACAAAAAGAAAAAAAGGAGCGGTTGGGAGCTTCAGTCACCCGTCAGCCTGAAAACGGCCCTCAGCCCCTCAGCCAGACTGGCCAGGCACCCCAGTGGGGACTCCCACCCTGACCCAGGACACCCTTCAGGGCAAACCAGCCAGCCCCACCCATGTACCAGGCCTCTATTCAATATAGTAAAAGGGTAATATGCCTCCCAGCACCGGGATCAGCGTGACAGGGGGCAGCGCCCAAACCCCCTGATCGCCCTGCGGCTCTGTGTGTGACAGGATGCAGCACCCTAACCCCCTGATCGGCCCTGCTCTGTGTGTGACAGGGTGCAGCGCCCCAACCCCCTGGTCGGCCCTGCTCTGTGGGTGATAGAGGGCGGTGCCCCAAACCACCCCCCCCCCCACGGGCCCTGCTCTGTGTGTGTGACGGGGTAGAGCCATAACCTCCCCATCGGCCCTGTCCTGAGTGTGACAGTGGCGGTGCCCCAACCCCCTGATCAGCCCTGCTCTGTGGGTGATAGAGGGCGGCACCCCAACACCCTGATCTGCCCTGCTCTGTGTGTGACGGGGGGCAGTGCCCCAACCCCCCTGATGGGCCCTGCTCTGTGAGTGACAGTGGGGAGCTCCTCAACCCCTTGATCAGCCCTGCTCTGTGTGTGACAGGGTACGGAGCCCCAACCCCCCTGATGGGCCCTGCTCTGTGCATGACAGAGGGCAGCGCCCCAACCCCCTGATCCGCCCTGCTCTGTGCGTGACAGGGGGTGGCGCCCCAACTCCCCAATCGGCCCTGCTCTGAGCATGACCAGGGGTTGCACCTAGGGATTGGGCCTGCCCTCTGCCACCCGGGAGCAGGCCTAAGCCAGCAGGTCGTCATCTCCCAAGGGGTCCCAGACTGTGAGAGGGCACAGGCCAGGCTGAGGGACCCCCTCTCCGCCCCGAGTGCACAAATTTTTGTGCACCGGAACTCTAGTAAGTAGATAATATTTTACCAGGCACACCATAAATAATTATTTTCATACTGTTGAATGTTTAGGATATTTTCATCTTATACTGCTACAAACAATGCTTTAATGAGTAACCCTATAGCTATTTTTAAACTGTCAAAACTCATTGAATAATTATTCTTTTTTAAAATATATTTTATTGATTTCAGAGAGGAAAGGAGAGGAAGAGAGACATAAAAATATTAATGATGAGAGAGAATCATTGATCGGCTAACTCCTGCATGCCTCCAACTGGGGATCAAGTCTGAAACCCAGGCATGTGCCCTGACCAGGAATCAAACCATGATCTCCTGGTTCATAGGTCAACACTCAACCACTGACCCACACTAGCCGGGCTGAATAATTATTCTTAAACATATTGGTCTGAATTATTCCTAAGATTTATAGAAGTGAAGTATTATTAAATGAAAGAGCACAAACATTCTATTTCTTCTTTAGTTCAACCTAAAAAATAGGTGTTTAACACCTATTTTGTGCCAAATACCATCATAGGCTCTAGGAATATGCTTTGGAATAGATGTAGCACCCACCCTTACAGCGCCTTTAGTTCACTGGAGAGATCGTACTTGTACAGTTGCACTTAGCATCGTCAATATTGAAATAATGGTAAGTACTGCAAACATTCCCTTAACTCACTTCCACTTAGACAACTCTGGTTAATCTGAGGTGCTCGATTCTAAGCTTTTGATTAATGGATTTCCCAACACCAATAGCAATATATGCTTGGAAACTGGCTACTTGATCCTACTGGTTAAATTATGTACTTACCAAAAATCAGTTGCCTGTGCCCCCAAACATGTTTATATCAGTTGTACTTAATTACATAACTTACTTAACCATTATAAAAACTGATGCTGTTTGCATGTGGAAAGCCTTAATAAGGTTCAAGAAAGAAAAGTAACTAAAATATATATTTCTGAGGAGCTAGGTATGAGTGAAAAAACGCATAAAACATTAGGAAAAATGAGATCTGGGAAGATTTTACACAGATTATTCTGCAAGTGGCTTAGATTCTTGAATTCCAACCTGGAAATTTAGATGATGCATACAGGGATGATAAGGCCAAACTCAATTCCGAGGACCCACCTCCAGGAAAACTCCTTATTCCTTCATAACATTTGGGTGAATTAATGTATATCTTTGCCAGTTTTTAACTTTACAGTTTCCTCCTTAAACCAGCTGTTGGACGAAGTGGTTTTCTAAAACACTGAGGGTCTCAATGACACTGGATGAAAATTATTTTCTAACAAAAGCAAAGCTCTTACAAAATAGTGCCAAATTGCTTCCTTAAAGTTATTCTAATTATATCGCTCAAAACAAGTTCATGAATGTCTTTTGACCATAAATTAGCTAGCACTTAGTATTCAGAATATTTTCTAATTATACTTCTATCTCACTGTTATGCTTTTAGCAAATTAAGAGTGAAATGGAACCAGTTTTTATATGTTTATACTAGTATATTCATTGGGAATTTGTATTCCTTCCTTTGTGAATTTCCAGCTAACCTATAAAAGTGTTTGCAGGTTTTTTTTCCTTATTCATTTGTACTAGTAAAAGGTGCTCAATGTATTTAAAAATATTACCCCTTTATCTGTCATAAACATTTTTGAAGTCTGTTTCTTGTATTTAAATTTTATTTGTGGTGTTTTATTAACCAACCAAAGTTTCTAATTTTCATACACTCTAATCGATCAGTCCATATCTTTCATCTCTAAACTTATCTATATCTTGTGAATGACATAACAACTAACAGATTTGATAGGAACTGCAATCAATATTCTATTCTCAGAGCCATTTTAATTTATTATTATTACTATTTCTTAGAGTTTGTAACAACGAAAGATTATGTCCCACACTTTGTTATTTCCATATGTAATTCCTGCTCTACTACTGAGCATCTCTCCTCACAGGGATAAAAATGAAGGCTGTTGTTCAGTCACATTATAACCCTTAAGCCACTGGGGCTACCTTACTGTTACATAAATTGCAAAGCACTTCTGATATATAATCGTTTTAGCAATAGTATTCAAAAATGAGTAATAATCTGGGTGTTGACAGAATGTATATTATTTTTAAATGCTTTTATTGCTTTTAGAGAGAGAGGAAGGGAAACAGAGAAGGAGAAACATCAATGTGAGAGAGAAACACCAATCAGTTGCCTCCAGCACATACCCTGACAGGGGACCAAACCCATAACACAGGCGCGTGCCCTGACTGGGAACGGAACCGGCAACATCTGGTGCAGGGGATGATGCTCCACTGAGCTACACTCTTCAGGGCACAGTATGTATTATTTGAAATCACTAATATTCCTTTAAATAAAACTAATTTGGAATTGCTTGTTTAACATTTCCTCTCTAATATATCACTTACATGTCTGATTTGCTAGGAATTTTGTGACTGAGTCCAAGAATTCATTTCTACATTCAATAGCTACTAATCAGATATGTACTCTTAGCAAGACTATGCTAATTGCTGAAAATAACACAGAAAAAAATACATGTGGTTGCTGCACTCCTGAAGGTTGCATTCAAGTGGGAGAGAGATGGCAAACAAATTATATCAATAAGAAAGTAATCATAATTTTAGTGTTATAAAGAAATGCAAAGTGCTACAAGAGCTTTTAATTAGGGTTCTTTGAAGCAATGATATCAGAGATGAGCTCTGAAGGATTGCAAATAATTGGCCAGTGGAGTAGACAACATTTGAGTTGACTAGGTGGCTCACAAAATTCAGAAATAACTCTTTGCTGCCTCATCTGTTTTATGTGAGCCTAATCCACAGCCAGAGCTGATTAAACCTGGCACGGCATGGATATTTGACCCAATGTGAACCAATTCCGGTCACTAAACTTAGAACAAGAAAACCTATGTCTCTCTGGTGGTAGTGATACCGTTGTGATGAACTAGTTACAAATAACTAGAGAGGAGCAAAGGGAGGGCCAAGTACTAATAGTACATAGGTATGCCATCTGTGCAGCTTTGCCAGGAAGCTGCAGTTTAACACTTGCCAGTCTATTCCCCACAGATCGCTGGGGGAAGGGACGATGCTTAGTAAAGTCTGGTGAAATAGGGTGGTACTTTTCTGTCAGTCACACTTGGGAACAGGTCATTGGCCAGGGTAGGCATGGCCACAGCAAGCCTGGGAATATCTGAGATACTTGATCCCCTAAACAAACAAATTTGCTCTCTTGGGACTCTTGTTACAGGGGGCGCACTCTCCTAGCTCTTCTGCATTCGCCCACATGGCCCACAGCCAAGTGGACCCCAAACAATGGACTAATGGGCTGTAACTAGCCTGTTGCTAAACCGGCCCCAACTCCACCATGGAACAGAACCTTTGGATGCTGGTTTTGCTTCTATCTCTACTGAATGCCAACTGCATATCTTCCAGAACTGGGTTAAGGGAAATGAGACTTTGAAAAACCAAGGATGTAATTCCATGCAAATAAAAATCACTCATCTTCCCATGCAAGTCTCAGAAAATTCTTTTTCTTGTGATAACATGAGGATCCAATCCCAAGCACCCAGAGGGGAAAGAGATAACTCACTTCCACTGATAACAGTAGAATCGTCGATTAAGGAGGGAGGATCGGCACATTGCTGTGTCTCTGTTCTCTGGCCGTGGAGGCAGGATGTCATAGCGGCATAAAATGAAATTATATCAGAGAGGTAGGGACAGGAGAGGCAGAGACAGGAAGGGGATCCAGGCAACATTTAAGTTCCTTGTGTCAGTTGTCCCCAGGGCCTTATTTCTCCTGCCCTTCTTACCATTATGTGCATAACATGCTTCCAATAAATCCTTCTCTTTTCAAATCTTGTTGAATATAAATTTTTATAGTTTTTAACACAGGCATGCTAATTCACATTAGCAGGTAAGTAAAGGGGTTGGGGGGTGGGGGGCAGGATTCCAGACAGAAAAGACAACAGGTCCCAAGGCTCAAAGCAGATACAAGATTGACAGGTTGAAGGAATCCTTCAAGCTGAAAAGGAAAACCATCTGAGATGAACCTAATCAGTAGGAAGATGGAATCATGTGGGCCATATGGGATTAGGAATATAGTCTATGGACAATTTTCACATTGTTCCAACTGAAGCAGAAAAAGAGGCAAACTAACAAAAAGGCAATTCAATCACTGAGAAATGTCTTCTCCTCGGGCATTTTTTAATACTTTCAGCAAACATTTTTGAGCACCTACTATATGCCCAATGCTGCAGAAGTATAGCAGAGGGTTGGGGCACCAGGAGGAATGAAAGTGCTTCATTCCTTTGAAAATATCATTTAAAGGAAACATTTATCAATAATTTTGAAGAAGTATAACATTTTTAAAGAATATGATGAGGGTTGGGGGGCAGGAGGTAGGGGGGTAAGAGATCAACTAAAGGACTTGTATGCATGCATATAAGCATAACCAGTGGACATAAGACATTGGGGGATAGGGAGGCTAGGGGACTGTCTAGGGCGGGGGGATAAAATGGACACATATGTAATACCCTTTGTAATACTTTAAGCAATAAATTAAAAAAAAAAGAATATGATGAATAACCTTAGAGCTGCAATTCTCAACTGGGGAAAACCACAGGTCCCACCCTTTGCCCAGGGATGTGTGGCAATGTCTGAATATATTTCTGGTTGTCACACCCGACGGGGGGGGGGGGGGGGGGCGGGGGCTGATTGTACCATTGTACCTAATAGGTTGAGGTCAGGGATGCTGCTAAAATCCTAGTGCACAGGACAGACCCCCACAACAAAGATTTATTCATCCTGGAATATCAACAAGGTCATGGTTGAGAAAACCTGCCTTAGAGGAAACCAGGTGCTATCAAGATTACTAGACATGCAGAGAAAGTATCAGTACGGACTTCCCTCAGGCTGGTCCTGCCAGATGTTCAAACTTGCCTATGCCTCTGGGGCACTGAAGCAAGCAATCTTTTTCCCTCTAGGAACTTACAGTCTGGTGAGGGAGATATACATAGAGCAACACTGTCAGTACTAAGATTCCAGTGAGCATGTTGTCCTGTGGGGCAGTGCAGGGAATATCTAACCCAGCTCAGGAGGATCAAAGAATGCTTTCTTGGGAAGAGATGTCCTTGTTGCTACCTAAGAAGGTAAAAGATGGGTCGGGATCAGTACCAGAAGAATGATAAGGAATCAGTCAGCAGAGTTGACATAGACATGGGGGAAAGACTTCAGGGAGAAGGAGCCTCATCGACAGAGATCTGGAGCTGTGCGAGCATATGGAATGGCCATGGGTCAGGGTCTCAGGAAGCCTGAAGGAGAGAGCTCAGGAAGAGGCAGAGCTAAGAGAGGTAAGGCTGGTGGTTTAAGTCCTTGCTGTTCTCAGTGGGGCAGCAATTCCCACCCGAATTCGAGTCTGCAGCAGTCAGATTCACAAAGCACAGAGCTGTGACTAGGCGTATTGTGAAGTGGGAAGCAGTGGCGTTTTTAGGTTAATTCTGACTTAATATGCTTCAAAGCTATTTTTATATATGTGCCTGAAGTGCCTCAGTGCTGTATTTCACCGTGCCAGCATATTTATGTCGAGAGTGCGATAAATCAGTGATAATGTTATTTGGCATGTTTCACAACCAGTCAGTTTGATTGACACAAGGAAGCAACCTCGCATATTTTAAAGCTTCTTAAATTTACTTCTGTTAGAAGATTGTGTATATTAAACATCTACCTTCATTGTTCCTTCACAAACCTTCCTTTAATTTTACATACATGTTAATTTGCAATCTACGCCCTCAACCAGAGAGCAGACAAATAAGCTGCACAGATTCTAGAAATAGAAGCCTCAGTAAAAGGGACTGGTTGAGAGATGACAGAGCAAATGACCCAGCCAAAAAACATCAAGTGTAGAGTAAAACAATTTGATGCCAGTTGCCAGGGAATCGTCTGTGTTTCTAAGGTAACCCCCCAAACAACCTGTTGTCTTCAGTCTCTATTATACTTTGAAAATTATTCAGACTTTTTTCTTTTCTTAAAGGTCTTTCACTCTTTTTAAATATTCAAGATCTCCAGTTAAACAAAAAATGTACTATTTTCATGACCAGCCTTCTTGTAAAGGAGCAAAGGAGAACAATGACCTAATTTCTTTTCGACAGAGTTTTAATTCAATTTCTCTTCTGAGACTCTCCTACCAGGCGGAAGAGTGGGAAAGTGAGGATGGTGATAGACACATAGACACTTGAATGACCAAGAGCAGGAATCATAAGGGAAATGTAGAACTTAGTTAAGGTCAAGGCCAGCATTCAGAAGCCAAATTTATACAGAAATCAAGACTAATCAAGGTCAACTATCAGCATGAAAGAGTCCAGATCCCCGTTGTAAAAAAGATCTTATACTGGCGCAAAGCTTCTTCAATTTAATTCCACAAAGACTGACAGAGTCTCTGATTAACACAGGGCACTCTGCATACCCATGTTTCCAACTGGGGCAAGGATCAATACTAGCGAGAAGTCAGGCCACAGTCTACTTGTACCAACAGGTGAGTCCCAGTGTAAACGTGGCCCATGGACACTATATCTGCAATGAACAGTGTGCAACCATAGTGAGAGCAGACTGTAGCAGACCAGATGCATTATATTATGTCAAAGGCTCTCTCCCGCCCAGCTAGCATGGCTCAGTGGTTGAGCATCGGTCGACCTATGAATCAGGACCTTGCAGTTGTATTCCCAGTCAGGGCACATGCCTAGATTGCAGGCTTGATCCCCAGTGTGGGGGTGCAGTTGATCAATGATTCTCATCATTGATCTTTCTATATCTCTCTTGTTCTCCCTTCCTCTGTGATTATGTATATATCTATATATCTATATATCTATATATCTATATCTATATCTATCTATATCTATATCCTCTCTTCCTTTATTCAAAATGTGAATTGTCAAAATGGGATTTCTCCCCACAGAAACGTATTTTAGAAGGACCTGTCTCAAACTAGTATACTTTTAAGAATGAGACTGATTCAAAGAGTGGAAAGATGGAAAGTTTAAAAGCCACTGAGCCACTGGTTGATAAATAGGATATCCAAATTAGTCAGGAAAGATGATATAAAGAGGTGGAAGGGCACATAAATCTCTAATCAATCAAGTCATGATTTGAGTTTCTTACCCTCAATTTAAAGACTGGTCAGTGCTGAATAAAGCTTAAGCTTTAAGAAAAGTACCAAGGAATTTTAATATTTTAATGGCACAGTCTTTATAAGGAAGCATAAGGAAGCCTTGCTTTCTTTTACTCATGGTATATAGAAAATAATTATATTTAGCATTATATCACGCATCTTCTTGGCCACCTATGTTAGTTCACTATGCACACAGGGACAAAAGGAGGAAAACATAATATAGTCTAGTTTACTCAGTCAAAGAGCTTCTCACTCATGGGGGAACTTGATCTTTATTTGGGGGAGATTAAATGACCAATATCAAGTGCAACTAAGTACTTTCATTATAAGGGCAAATGCCATTTTGGCACAGTGTATTCCTGAGTTTTTTTTAAAGTTGAACTCTGTTGTTCTTTAAAATATCAGGTACAAATCCTCTGAAATGTCTGACTTTTCAATTTACAAACAATTAATTGCATAAATCTGTATGAAGAATAAAAGGCCAAGTTAAGAAACTGAGCTTATTCAGGTTTGTGTGATTTCTATAATGAGCCCTTTTAGAGGATTCTCATATCAAGGCCCAATGCACTCAGTGAAGCATTTTCTAGAAATCAAACTAAAGCATCCATTCGAGGTCCAGAAAATTCAATTTTTCCAATACCTCAAAGCATGAGCATCCCTTAATATTTTATGCTATTTTAATTTCATCAAAAATGAAAACTAGCCCTAACCAGTTTGGCTCAGTGGATAGAGCATCGGCCTGCGGACTCAAGGGTCCCAGGTTCGATTCCGGTCAAGGGCATGTACCTTGGTTGCGGGCACATCCCCAGTAGGGAGGGTGCAGGAGGCAGCTGATCGATGTTTCTCTCTCATCGATGTTTCTAACTCTCTCCCTTCCTCTCTGTAAAAAAATCAATAAAATATATTTTTTAAAAAATGAAAACTACAAAATAGTAGCCACAAACTGAAAGAGTTGGGGAAAACCAAAGGGCTGTTCAATGCTGAAGAAAACATTCTTTCCCGTTGAAATGTCCCATACAAGCCATATTTAAACTTAAGCCACAGTTACTTAGGCCAAAGGTTTCCTTAAACTAGCGATCACCAACCTTTCAGACTTCAGGACCACCAGTGGTCCGTGGACCACTGGTTGGCGACCGCTGACTTAGGGAATCTCAGGAATTTTCACTTGATACTGAAATACACTAGTCTAGGGAGTATTATAAAAGTGTGTGGCTACAGCCACTTCAGAGCTGTTGGGTGGCCATATGCATGGAAAAGCAGAGCAAGTCCACAGAAGGAAGGAGGGCCAGTCTCCTGCAGAGGAGAGCTGAGATTAGCCACCATGTAGACAGGGAGAGATTGGGGAATGGCTAGCTGCCTTTGTCTCAATTCTCCTGCAAGGCCTGAGTATATACTTTAGGCCTTGCAGGAGAATTGAGACAAGCTTCAGAACAAGTTCACCTCAGTAAAAGCACTTGAGGAAGAAGATGGCAATCTTGGATCGTCATTTCAAAAAAGTCTTTTCTTTCTTATACTACAGATCTGAGACCACTGAGTCTTTGCTGAATTGCTTCACTTTGCTCTGTTTTTAATACAAAGTTGGCACACTGTTTAGGAAGCAGCGGGACTCTAGATATTGGGAAAATTACATTTAGAGAAGCCAGAAAAGTGAAGCTGCCCAAACAATTGCAGAGAAAGCAATAGAAAAAAATTTAAAACACTGTGTTTCTCATTTTATTCTGCTGTAGTATTTTAGTATTTTAATGACAGTCTTCATAAGGAAGCATAAGGAAGCCTTATGGTATATAGAAAATAATTTTATTTAGCATTATATCATGCATCTTCTTGGCCACCTATGTTAGTTCACTATGCACACAGGGACAAAAAGAGGAAAATATAATATAGTCTAGTTTACTCAATCAAAGAGCTTCTCACTCATGGGGGAACTTGATCTTTATTTGGGGGAGATCAAATGAGCAATATTAAGTGCAACTAAGTACTTTCAACTAAGTGCTACTACAAAATAGTAGCCACATGCTGAAAGAGTCGGGGAAAACCATAGGGTTGTTCAATGTTGAAGAAGACATTCTTTCCCGTTGAAATGTCCCACACAAGCCATGGGACTCACCTATTGGTACAAGTCCATAATTAAGCTGTAATACATAGAAGCAAGTCTTCAAAGGATTATAAAGGTAAGGACCTGCTTTTGAAGATTAATGGATATAAATTCTGAAGAAGAGGGGTCTAAAATAAGATATGTGCATGAAAATATTTAAAAGACCATTACATAGAAAGAGTAGTCATGTGATTCCTTGTTATCTATTTTCAATTGGTTGAAGTTATGCAGCAGATGTTATTCTAATTCTGGAAGTAGATGCATATATACACAAATAAATAGGTAAACACATGTATTAATATATAAAGACATGAGACAGAACTTTCAAACAAGTTCAATTTGATGTTTAAACAAATGAAGTAGGTGGACTTGTGAAGTAGAAGGAGCAAGCTGTGGTAATATAAAGGAAAAGCTGAAGACTGATCAGGAGCATTATAGAAGGGAGTCATGCACTGATTAGTAATTAGAAGTATATAACCTCTAAGTATTTTTTCAATCCTGAAATTTTGGGTTAATTTTTTTTTGGGGGGGGGAATGTTCAGTTTTAATAACAGTGGAAAAATGATGTACGCTTGGCTTACAAGAGATAGTTCTAAACGTGTTTAATAATGTATGCATAAATATAGTTATTAGGGCAAATGGTGCTTTAAAAGATGAGAGCTTTATAAACTTGTACTTTCTCGTTACTCATTTATTTATTAATTTTACCGTGGAACAGCCAAATGAGACTCCATGAGAATTTCACCTTAAACTGCTTCTACATGTCAGTCAATAAAGAAATACTTCAGCCTTGAGCTTAAGACAGACACTAAGCATGACAAGCATCTCCAGTTTGAAAAAGATTGCTCTCTAAATGGTTTTCTGAAAAATATTTCAAGGCATTTTTAGCAAGAATGAAATCTGTTCAAGTACAGTTTCAATGTTTCAGCATTCAGAACTGAATCATACATATGGTACCATTTGTCAAAACATAAGGAAAAGCTTGCTTCATTGTTATAATAGCACAAAAGGAGGCCACATTTTCTACATATTTTCAAATGGTTATTATTTCTTTGTGATACAGAAATTTATGTTACCAAGATTAAAGTTTTTATTATTTAGGTTAAGTGGGTCATTTTTACAGGAATTAGTTTTTAAAGCTCATTACACCCAAAGATTTCCATTATGATCTAATTTGAAATGAAAGTAAACAGAAATAATAATTTTGTTCTGCTAAAATAGAAGTCACTGTGCTTCAATAAAATACCACAAAACACAGTTACAGAGAGATAACAAATTGGCTAGAAAGCATGACTCATGAACAATTATCAGCCATGTGAGAATCCATTATTAGCTCACAGAAAATCATCTTTGTCGATGAGGGGTAACAATATTTTCTCATCCTGAGATGGTATATTATTGCCTGCCTTGAAAACACTCCACAAAGCAACCTCCATCTGGCAGTATCACAAAACTCAGAAGTATACACATGATGTGTATTTCTATGTTAATTATACAGACCGACTATCTAACATTCAAAGGAAGTTACTGTCACACTGAGCTCAGGATCAGCTATAGAAATGAGTCTAAGTCATAAGGAATTAAACATGATGGGATGGGCTGCTTGACATGGTAGCTATGGGCTCCTGGGAGCACAGGTAGCAGAGAACCAAGACATTTCATGAAGAGAAAAAAGCAAATGATGCACTGAAAAGTGTCCAAATAGTTGAGTTGATGATTTAAATTTCTGGGGTCTGAGAGAGATCCAGCCCAGTCATGTCCACAGCAGTTGTAACACTGACAAAAACATAGGAGTGTCTTTCCTGTGACATGGGCCATTCAGTGAGAATATTAACATTTAAGTACATTTAAAATTTAATTCATATTATCCTCAATAGTTTTCATCTAGGTTATCTTGTTTACCCACTCAGAGACACTGTCTCTAGAAAAAAAGGAAAAGCATATAGAGGCTCCCAATATGCCCCAGGGCTTGGTCAACCCAAGATTCTGGCTCCCCATAGCCTAAGCCCAAAGTCTCTCATTGTCTTTAGGGACAGGACAAGTGACACAGAGACCTTGAACATTGCTTCAGGAAACACTGTGACTTCACAATCAACCTCTGCTTTATGAACAAGAACAGGGTCTTATCACAAAAATTTTCCCTATGAGAATTTGGTATTAAGGCTTTGCGAGAAGCCAGAGTTGAGACATTAAAGAAAATACCTAGAGGAATGAGATAGGTCAGTACCTTTCTGGGGAGATCACCCCTTTTACAGTTCCCCAGTGTGTCCAGAGGCATAAGCAATCATCTGACAACTCTAAAGTCAAAGGCCTTTTGCCAATAGCACTCATAGAAAGGATCCACAAAGCAAGGTTCTATAAAAATACAAAAGGTACAACATACTACATGGAAAGAGTCCAGGATGTTCCTATTGATAGACTAGATAAATGTTTGCCTAATCCCATTTTGCAAGACCGTAATTCCTTTATTAATACAATAGAAAGGTTAGGTTGAACTAACCACAGAAGTCATTACATAAAATAAGCTTTTGTTCCACTTTGCAAGGTAATAGTTATGAGTACACAAAACAGAGTTTATTCTTGTATTATTATTTATTCTTATTATAATTTTCCATATGAACAACTATAAACCCACTTTTGCCCATCCCAGCAAACAATTTATTTGGAGAAGTAGACATGTTCATCCTGAGTGATTAGCTGAGTAGTCATTTTGTTTGGTAATTTAATATCCAGGCTTGTGTCCTGTTTATTTTATTTGGTTAACATCCAAATATCATCACCAGATTTGAATTACTTAGTAAATGACTTCCTATTATAGAGACATCCAATACATTAGTGATACAGAAATGGAACTCACAATGTGAAAAAGTAAAAACTATAGAAGATATTAAAAGTATTTTCCATCGGCCTAATAATTTGTATTATTATAAAAATGATAGAGCACTATGGTTTGGTGACTTGAAAGAAAGGTATTCACAGGACCAAGACTAAAATCTTGGTATGACTGAACAAAAATTAAAGTTCTTTTTTTAATAATAAAATAAATTGTAGGATATATGAAAGAACTTTTCCCTCAAATACAGGGATTGGCAAAATTGGTATACAATTGTGAGTATGCAAAACACAGTTTAATTTGCATTATTATTTATTTATTATTATGTTATTTTCCATACAAACTGTAAACCTACATTTGCTCACCCCTGTACAAGTTCATGAGTATGGGAAACTGCATTTGTAGGATAAACAAACAGAAAGACTAATTTGAATTGGTATTTAAGATACTTATCTGATCAGAGTGGTAAAAAAAAAAAAAGACAATTTGGAGTCAGGAGAATTCAGGATTTAAGCTGAATGCCCTTGGGTGAGACTATTACCTTTGAAATTTTAGTTTCGTTACCTGTAAAGGAGAAATAACAGGTGCTCATTTTTCTACACTGGCTTGCTGTAGAGATAAAAAATGATAATGGACATGAAATTTCTTTTGAAGAGTCATAAAATATAAGTTATTCTAGTTTCTACTATATACAAAAATTTTAATTTTACTGATAATACTTTTGTAAATATTAATAGTTTTGAAAGGTATTTCTTAGGAAATAAAATTTGACTCATTTAGGGAACAATTTCTTGCTTTTAGGAAATATAATACAAACAATAATCAGCCCCTTAATTCTTTTCCCATACATGAAATTAATGTGCTTTTGCAAATGTGTATCTGTGGGAGTATTTTAAGGAAACTGAGTGTTACCTGTTAGTCAGAAAGGAATCCAGCTCATTTATAATGTATTTTCAAATTATAATTATTCACTGAGGAAAATCAATCAACTGAACAAATTTTTTTCCTGATTTGAAACAAATTTCACAGGAGTTATAAAGAGAAATGGAACTCAAGTATAGGTAAACGTTACAACCTCATTAAAAGAGGATTTATTAAGTTATTAGGTTATTTGTGTAATAATTATAGCCTACGTATTATTTTCTAACTCTGAAAATGTCTTATCTCAAAATAAATGTTATTTATGTAAAACCACCCTTACTGTTGTTCTTGTTTAACAAACATTGTTATGAACACAATAACAAATACTTCTCTAGAATGCTAGCACTGGAAGACACTGAGATCAAAGATAGGCAAGGCATCTTTTTCATATACATATAGATGATACATTTCACATATAATGGGATTTTTCAAAGTAATTTATACATGTCAAATATTGAATACAATTAACTTTCAGAAATAATATCAAATATTCATTGGTTTCTTTCCTTTCAAATATTCTTTTTCCTGGTAATTTATTTATGATTCATTTATTCAACAAACATGTTGAATAAATGTGTTGAGCATTTATTATAAACAGATACTACTTCAGCACCAAGAAACCATCAAAATACACTATTATCTTTTTGCTCTCACGGCACATATGTAATACCTTAATCAATAAAGAAAAAAGAAAAGAAAACTAAAATCCCAAAGTATATAAAAAACAAACAAACCACACACTTGTGTAATAAGAGTGAACACAATGAGTATGTAATCAAAGCTTACTTATTCACATACAGAGAAGAACAGAGCATGTGCACAACGTACAATACCAACAGCAGAAGGAATACCAGAGACAAGTCCATCTTAATGTTGAAAAAGGTAAAGTTACTAGAAAGTGCAAAAATATGTGTCAGCCTGAGAGGAAGTAGGAGATGGCATGTTATAATGGAGCAAAGGACTTGCATGGAAGAGAAAGTATAAGTGATTGAACAGCAGCTCAGAGAAACAGGAGAAAATCTGTGTGGGAAGTAAGAAGGAAAGGATAACTGCAAGGTATGATCACAAAATAACTTGTTTGATGAAATACCCCTGGGAGATGAACTGGAGTCGTTAGTTTTTCTAGAGTAACAGCTTGAATTTTGAAACTGCAGAACTTTCACTGCTTTAACTTAACAGTTGTTAAAATCTCTCCATATTTTTACAGGAAAAAAAAATTAAATACTCTATCAAAGAAACGTGACTGTCATTCTCAGAGCTGTCTTTGACCAGGCAGTTATTTTAGGTTGTAAGTAAAGTTCTCATTTAATCACAAATCAAGTTTCAATTTTAATTGAAATAATATTCAAGTTACATAATCCAAGACAACAGTTCTAATCAAGTCAACCTTATATTATGAATACATTTAAGATCAGTTTTCCTTCAGTTTTCTTAGTTGAATTGTTTGGGGGTTGTGATCTTATTTATCAGAGTACTGAGTTCTCAAACAAAAACTTAAGAAATTTTTTCATAAACAAAAATGCTATATCACCTCTGTAGAAATATTAGAATGATTTTCATTCATCTTTCAAAGTTATTTTTGAACTTGAATTTAACAATTTAGAAAAATGCTGCTAAAAGTGAGGGTCAAAAAGAAAAATTGAGCCCCAAATCTTAATAATTTGAAGAAAGTATGCTAAGGATTATGGGAGGTCAAGCCACAATATTTACCATACATTAATAAGAACAGAAAAATTGTCTGTCCATCTGATATACCGAACATGCAATGAGAGCATCTATGAAGACACTCTAGCGTCTTACTACACATCAGCCCAAAATTGCCATTTTTTAAGATTGACTTTATTGTTCTTTGCCTAAAGTTTCATACTTCCAAAAGGGGGCCCAATCTGTGCTCTATGTGTTTTTTTTATTTCAAAATATGGATTGATAGTACTTTTAATAGTATTTTGTCATGTGAACTCATTAAAATTAGATTATTGATCTAGTAGATCATATTAGCTCCTCCAAGTCCTTGAGATCTGTTATTTTGATATGCTATTAGGAACTTTTCTAAATGATGATTAATGACAGGAAAAGAATAGTAGTATTAAGAAACAGATACTATAGAGTGACAAAAATAATCTATGATTCATACATTTTCCACAAGGGTGACATCATCCCCTAAGGGGGTGAAAATTGGTTCATGGAAAATGAAAAAAATCTCATTCTCTTTATCTATAAATCCCAGAAACATAAGCATATTAACAGATATACAGTATATTTGTGGTATTAAAATTTCAAGGGAGTGGAGATCAATTAGAAAAAAAATATCTAAAAAGCTCCCTAGAGAACAAAATTGAAAAATGGTTCAGAAATACAGCTCTGAGTAAACAAGTATTAGCAAATTCTACTCTAAATTAAATAAATTTAAGACTTCTTTTATTTCCTTTAATTATTGCTAGATAATGAGGATCATAGAAGTATCTATATATATAAAAGCCCAGCAACCATTATGGTGGAACAACCAGACGACCAGAACAACCGGTCGCTATGACATGCCCTGACCACAAGGGGGGAAAGCTCAATGCAGGAGCTACCCCCTGTTGGTCAGTGTGCTCCCACAGTGGGAGCACAGCTCAGCCAGAAGCAGGGCTCACTGCTGGCGAGTGCAGCCGTGGTGGTGGGAGCCTCTCCTGCCTCCACGGCAGCACTAAGGAGCCGCAAGCCAAGCAGTAAGGAGCGAGCATGCCGGTGGTAAGGAGCGAGCAGGCAGGCAGTTAGGAGCAAGGGGTCCTATATTGTGAGAGGGCAAAGGCTGGACTGAGGGACACCCCCGCCCATGCATGAATTTCGGGCATTGGGCCTCTAGTATTAAATATATTCCCCCAAATAAATTATTAAATGCTTGCTCTTAGCTCACAGTATCCAGTATATGGCTAAAAATTACTAAATATATTTCAATTAATAAATTGTTTTCAGTCAAAAGAGAACAAATGCTTTTTTATTTTCATCTTTTTTAAAACCATGAAAGTATGCAGTAATGACATAACTTCATCCAGTGACTGTCAAACCCACCAATACCAGAAACTATATCCAATTTTCTCAAATAGTAAGATTCATTCCACTCATAATAGATGTGCTCTGCTTTGGGTTCATTACACACACACACAAAAAAAAAATGTGTATTTTGAATACATGAGAGAGGAACTTCAGTGAAAGATTATCCCTTTCTTAATCCAAATAAATAAAGTTATACTAGAAATAAGTAGGATTACTTCACTTGTTTTAACATTAAATATTCAGAATTTCCCTACTTCTATACCTGCAAATACATCCTACACTGAAAACAAATCTCAATCCTTTAAGTAATTAGAGAAAATATATATAAAGAAAATATCTGCCATGTAATTTTTAAACCATTTTTAAAGGTCAATATTACATTTAATGCCAGAACACTAGAGTAACCATCATTAAAATAAGAAAACAACAAGGATACCTGTTATCACCATTGATTTTTCAAACTCTTCTGCACTTTCTGTTCAAAGTTTTGAAATATGAAATCTAAATTAAGAACATATTTAAAGTAAGAGACCATATCATATTTTTATTTATGTTAGGTACTGTTAGGGACAGGAGATGCTAAGCATGAAATGCCTGGATCTCCCTTCAGCTAAGTGGTAAAGTAAGTATTAACTTGTAATTTGTAAATAATTACACAAATAATTAATTACAATTGGTATGATTTTCTTTTTCCTCAGTGAATGTTGAATGATACAAACTTCACTATTTCAATCTTTTTTACCTCAAAAATTCTCATTTTTGTTGACTATGTAAATAAATTGAATATGAGCAAAATGTATTAATAAATTTATTTAATAATTAATATTAAATGTAAATAAAATTATTACCCAAATGTGTTTATATTAGTATTAACAAACAAAATAATCTCAAAAAATCTAACAAAGGTTTTTTTAAAGTAATTTAGAGTACATTATTATAATGTTTCTTCATGTGTTTGTGGATAGTTTGTAGATATAGTATAAATATATATCATTTACTGCTAATTATATTCTAAGTGTGGGGAAAGTAAATTTGAATTTGAACTTATCATATGACCCCTAAAGTTCCATTCTTAGAAATGTACCCTGGGGAAATTTTGCACACGTGAATGAAAATACATGTAAAATTATGTCCACAGCAGCTTTGTCAATAATAACGAACAGCTGGAAAGACCCAAATTCATCAACAACAAAAGAGAAATACATCACAGTATATTTATACAATGCAATCCTATATGACAACACGGGTGAATCTCAAGAGAAAATGTCAATGGTAAAAAGCAAATCACACTGAAAAGAATGCCCATAGTAGCATTCCATTTTTACAAAATATAAAAGACAAAACAGTATCTATTGTTTAGGCATAGCAAGTCAGGAAAGAAGTGCCTCTGTGGGAGGAGAGGTTGTAATCTTGGAGACCCATAAAGAGCTTTGAGGGGCTGACAGCATTCTATTTCTTGTCCTAGTTGGTAGTTGCGCAGTTATTTGCCTTATAATTATCCTTTTGTGTATACATATGGGTTTCATGCACTATCCTGTAAGGATGAGATATCCTATATAATAAAAGCCTAATATGCTAAGTGTCCAAATGTTTGACCATTTGATGCCCACTGAACACTAGGGGGCAGATGCTCCAACTGGTAGGTTAGCTTGTTGCTGGGGTCTGGCCAATAGGGACTGGGCAAGATGGGCCGGACCACCCTAGAGCCCTCCTGCGGTCCCTTCCCATCCCCGATAGTGCACTGGTTGGGTCCTTCAGCCTGGCCTGTGCCCTCTTGCAGAGCTGGTTTTGGCCTGATCCCCACAGGCCAGGCTGAGGGACCCAACCAGTACACGATTCTGTGCACCAGGCCTCTAGTCTTAAGATATAAAGAAGAAAAATCAAGATATGAAAGAATAAACTCCAGGAAAAAAAGAAATTTGATCTGCATAATTTAAAGCAGAATCACCATCTCAGAGCAGCACAGTCTCTCACATGCCTCGTCTATCTCCATAAATGTATGAATAATTAAATAAGCAAATGAACACCAAGATCTCTAATATGCTTAATATGCTCATAAATCAGATGTGCAGATGCCATCTGATCCTTTTTATGTGGAAAAATTATGGGTGACTTGATTTCTCTTCTTGACATTTTTCTTTCTTACCGAAATTCTGAAATAAATATGTATTACTTTGAAAATTCAATAAACTATGTCATAAAATGTGTGGTTAAAAGTCCAAAATTGAGTCAGTTTATGTTATGGCCATTTTTCTTTCTCTCAGGCCATTAATATGATTGTTTTCATAAACAAGGTGCTTTGAACAATATAAATTATAAACCAAAGTTCTTAAACTGTGATGCACATAATAATCAGCTATAAACCAGCCCAAGAGAACCTAGTAATACCCTAGCTAAATTGGAGCAAACAATTTTAACTATAAGAGAACAAGCATTCTGAATATGGCCCCAGAGGATCTGCCCCAGCTCCCTCTCCCTGCAAATTGTGTGCCACAATCCTTGCTGTATACCCTCCAACAGTGACTGCTCTTAGCTCCAGAGCGTTCTATCTACTTAAGTTCCACTCCCCATTCAGATCTCAGTTCAAAGGTCCCTTCCCCAGAAGAGATTACCCTGATTCCTCCACATCTATTTTACAATTTATCTATTCTTATCCTGAAATCTTATCTTTACAGCACTTTAATGCCATTTATAAGCAAATATTTATATGTCGGATTATCACATTAATGTTTTTCCTTCCCAACTATATTGTAAGATCCACAGGGCATAGATTGTGTTGCTTTTGGTCACTTTAATATCTCCAGAACTGGACCTAACATCCAACACTTAACAAACAATACGTATTTTGGTTACTGGGTAGTTGGTTAGATAAAGGAATAAATTACCACGTGAACCAACAAACAAATGAAAAGCTACCAAAAAAATTAAATGGATGCTCTCTCATTAGGCTTTGAACTAAAAATCATCTTTATTTTAAATTTAGTTTTTCTTTGAAAAAAAATTCAATTTAATCAAAATGTCTAACTCAGATTAATAATTACCTTGTATGACAATGAGGATAACATATATTCAATTTCAGCTAATCAAAAGAACTTTTATTCTTTTCCTCTTTGTATATAATTTTCACCGGTTTATGGGTCTATCACACTAAATACAGATTCTTTTCCTACCCAAATAGCCAATGATGGCTATATGGGTAGAGAAAGAAAAGGCAAGAAAACATATCAACCTTCTAAGATTAATGACTATATATATTTTATTGAATATATATATATATATATATATATATATATATATATATATATATATTGTTGAGAACTTCGAGTCCTAAACTGAAAGGTTCCTCTCTGATCCACAGAATCTGAAGCTATACCTAATGTAATTGCTTCTAAGGGGGGAATACTGCTTATACTTTCTGACTGGCTGTCACACTCCTCTGAGTTAATCACCATCCCCATAAAATGCCTGGCTCAAAACAACTGTGAGAGTTCAGGGCTGAATCTCTGGTGGTTTGAGCAGTAAACTAATTCAAATGTGTAAGGGATATTTTACTAGTAGTCCCCAAAGCTCAGAGGATTTTATTAAGCAGGTGACATTTTCTGATTTTTAGATATCTCATTTTTCAAATCCAAATACTCTGGATTTCTACAAGTGTTTCTACATCACGTTTGAAAATCAGAATAACACAATTCTGCATTGGGTTGCTTTTGAGAGCACAAAGCCATTGCACTGGTGTTTTGATGAGCTATCTATTCTATTTTCTATTCTCCTTCATTCACCTGTTTTATAATGACCTAACGTCTTACTTTCTTTCTTACATCCTCTGTTCTAGTCACACCACTCTTCTTATCATTTCTCCTTGTCTGCAAGCATGCTTCTACTTGAAAGCATTCATACTTATTGCTGCTACCCTAGAACATCCTTCCCCCAATATTCATGGCTATTCAATAGAGTCCTATTGAAAACTTTAGGTCTTCCCATAAGACTTTATTTAAAATTACAATTCCTCTTGAACACTTCTTATACCTCTTTATTTGTTTATTATTTCCATAGCATTTACACAGTAAAACTTCCATTTCTATTTTCATTAACTATCTTCCCACCTCTAGGACAAAAACTCCATAAAGACAAAGATTTTGCTTCCTTAATGTTCTGCAATATTCTCAGCCCTTATTGTTGGTCCTCAAAAATTATGAAGGAAAGCAAATATTTCATCAGAATTATCCAGTCTAAAATATTCCTATGAAAACTACAAATAGATTCTGTGAGTCTAGAAGCACTGCTTCCAAGAAAGCAGATGCTTTTACCAGGGGAAAAAGTAAGAGTCCTGCTACACACAAAGCTACAGCTGCTGCTGCTCAGCCCACAGACAGCAGAAAAAGAAAGGAGTTAGATACTGTTGAGGTAAAGGACCATGATGATCATGAAGAGGAGGGTATCTCTTGTATACTGGGATGGGTAAGAATATGTTAGGGCCTGGCTCTCAGATGATCCACTGGGCATTTCTTGACATCACCTTGACTAAATCTATATGTATAAAAGCTTAAGCGACCGGACAACCAGCTGCCAGGCTGACCGGCTGACCAGCCAGTAGCTATGGTGCGCACTGACCACCAGGGTGCAGACACTCAACAAGCTGCGGTCACTTGGCAGCGGCGGTTCTTGGGTGATGCACCCAGAATCAGACAGGAGGAAGCCTGATTCCAGGGTGCATCACCCAAGAACTGCCCTCTCTCAATCCAGGACCCCTCGGGGAATATTGGAGAGCCAGTTTTGGCCTGATCCCCATAGGCCAGGCCAAGGGACCCCACCAATGCATGAATCCATGCACTGGGCCTCTAGTATAATTATAAATGTGTTCATACAATAACCACAGCTTAAAAGCATAATAATCCAGGGTTAAGAAACCTCAGGCATGTGATCTGGATAAAACATGAGGCAAGCCTCTTTAATGAGCAGAAGTGCTAGCTGAAGGAGAGGAGAGCCTAAAATGTCCAGGGGCGTGGGCAGATAATGAGCATCGGTAATGGCTCTGGTACAAACTGCATGAGTGGGGGCCCCACTTTTGCTCAAGTACAGTTTCTTGGAAATTATAACCAACCAGAATCTTTGATAAGCTTTGCCTGGATAAAGTGAACCTTTAAAAAACAAAACAAAACACGTCTTTATTTATTTGAGGGGGGGGGAGGGAGAAAGAGAGAGAGAGAGAGAGAGAGAGAGAGAGAGGGAGAGAGAGAGAGAAAGAGAGAAAGAAAGAGAGGGAGTAAGGGAGTGGAAGAGAGAAACATCGATGTGAGAACCATTGATTGGCTGCCTCCTGCATGCCCCTTACTGGGGATTGAACAAGCCACCCGGGCAAGTGCCCTGATGGGAATCAAATAGGCAACCTCTCAGTGCATGGGAGGACACTCAACCAACTGAGTCATACTGGCCAGGGCTCGATGGAGTACACTTGACTGAGAAGCAAGCAGATCTGAGGGGCACGAGGAGGAGACTACAGAGGAATATAGGCCGGTTCATTACCAAGATCCTTTCTACCAGCTGTGCACCTGTCTTCCATTTGCGGTAAATGTTAGATTACTATTCATAGCCCCTGCCTTGTTTGGAGACTCACCCTCTGCTAAAGAGTAGCCACTTCCCCAAGAAGGCCCCTCTGTACCATGGGTAATAGATCCATAGCTAATGACAAATGGACACAAGGGTAGAAGAGGCTGTCCATCTCACCTCACGGACGGACCAATTCTGTGAAGCAAATCATGTTTCAGAGCCTCCCCAGGACCTGCCCAGGCGGTTCTCCAGCCGAGACTCTATTTGTGCTGAGCTTTTGACTCCTGCTCTGGCCCGCTGCTCTCCTGGGAGCACTCTTTCAATGAATAATATAAACAAGAATTCCTGGCATGGCTCTGCTTCCAGAGAACCTCACCTAAGGCACATGGCATATGCAAACCATCTCTGGAAGAATGCATCCTAAGCAGAGGCCTTTAAAATTCTCATCAATAGGATTACAATGAACATTAGCTCACAACATTTTTAAAAATCAAAAATCCTAAAATAAATAAAGTATCATGAATGAGATTCACCAGAAAGAAAATGCAAAAATTTCATAAAATCGTGCTCCTCAGAATGTGCTCAAAACAGAGCCTTGCACACATGCACCAGGAGTACAAGATTGTTCATAGAAATATCGGTCATAATGGCAAGAAAATAGAACACCAAATGCTTACGTAGCAGAGAATAAATACCTAAATTGTGGTGACTTCATACAATAAAATATGGTGCAACATTAAAAAAAATAATAATAAACTACAGCTACATGCCATCAACTATAATAAATGCCACAAACATATTGTCTGAGAAAATAGAAAATTACAGAAAAATACAATATAATGCTATTACTTAAATTCAATAACAATCAAAAATTAAGCAACATGCCATTTGGAGATATATACGTACATGGTGAAATAAAAAACGAAGGAATTATAATCACAAAATTTAGAATAGTGATTATCTTGGAGAAAAGGCAAAGGAATGAAATCAGAGTGGCAGGCACAGCCAGTTTCAAGAGAATTAGAAATGTTACATTTCTCAGTTGGGTGGTGAGCACACTGCTGTTTGCCTTATGAACATTCCTGAAATGCACATATACATTCTACTTCTTATTTTAAATGTAAAATACTTTAAACTAAAGGGACATTTTGTATGGAAAATATAAAAGAAAGGAAGGAAGGAAGAGGGGAATAAGGAAAAAGGAAAGTATAGAGAAATCTGTTCTCAAACCTTTACCCAAAATATCAGTGATAAGGTGAGACTGAAACACCAAAAGGTGTTTCACAAAATTCTATAATGTACTGGGTTTGGCACTTTAAGTAGGTTTTCTGAAATGTGTAATCTCTTTGTTCAAGAAGTATTTTCTTGGCAAAAAGTAAGGAAAAACCTTAGTTTCAGAGTTAGCATAGACCATAACACAACTTAAAAATTATCAAAAGTAGCTTTAAAAATTGTATGTAATAGTCACTGCAGGGTCGTCGTTGTGCATGGTTCTCTTTGCAACCTCATCACTTGGCTTCGCAGATGAAAAGCATCTTTCTCACAAACCCTTGCTTCACCAGGCTGACACCCACAGTTCCTGTGAGTCTCCCCATCTTCTCTCAACTATTTTTTATAACCTGGGAAGGGATGTACATACATATCTCCAAATGGCATGTTGCTTAATTTTTGGTTGTTACTGAATTTACATAATAGCATTATAGTCCTCCAGATAGTAAGGATGGCATGTCTTCTCTTAATAAGACCAAGACAGGGGAGCTGGCCCCAGTGGTTTTCAACTCTTTTTAAAGGTGAGTATTTAACTCTAGTTTGCCCTTAAGTTTGGTTCAATGTTGCCATTTTGGAGGCACAGGGAATAATGTTCTAGGACGGGCAACATCTTTTATTAATACCAATTATTAAAGAGAATTTAAAGTTTGATATGTGGATCAGAGTGCAGTATTAAAGAAAGCTCTAAAATATATATAATAAACACACACAATGGGACAAAAACAGGATTATGAAATATAAAAGACCTCTTCATAAAATTCATATTTAGAAAGATGGCTCTGGGGGAAAAGTTTTTGTCTGATAAGCATCATTCCTTCATGCCACAGCTTTCCTTTCCCTGCTATTAACGCTCCATGGAATGCTAATTAAATGCACACGTGTAACTAATTTAAGTGTTACAGAATTCAAGGTGGTCTTAACTCCCCTTTTCACCCCAACACAAAATCAGAAAGTAAGTTGCTAGCTAGCCTCTAGAATTTACAGAGTACTGAGAATTAAACTGTAAAATCATATTTCAGAGAAAAATCTAAATTGACTCCTCAGGTTATAAATACATGATTATGGTAGGGACAGTTTAGAAATAGCCCCATTTTCATTCACTTGGAAAGAAGTAGTTACTCATTATATTGAGTCTCACGCTCAGGAAACAGAACAGACAGGACATAATTTTGAGCTGTCAAGCTTAAAACATGTATGAAACAAATATTCTCACGCTGTTCTACAGCAGAATTAGAATGCTAAATACCAGACTAGACAGAGAGTCCAAATGGTGGCTACAAAGGTACCTTGGCACAAAGAAGTAAGATGCACAAAAGCCCTGAAGGAAATTTTCCCTATGTGCATATTGTTAAGATACATATCATTAAGGATGCTTTCATTACGAGGATGACTACAACCTGACACTCGTCCTTATTACGTGTCAACCCGACATTCCAACATCACTCTCTTTAAGTTGTAAGTGATGTGAAAGCCTGAGTCACAATTCCAGACTCTTTGAACACTATTTGCAGAAATGGCAACTATCCTGGAACCATTTAAATAGTCATGCTTCCCCTATCAAAGCCGTCGTCAGGATAACTATCTCTGCATTTTTACTTAAAGAGAATTGCCAGGGGGACCCATATCCAATAAAATTAATATCCCAGTGAAAATGGAACATAACAGTCAGTGTTGAAGGAAGTCACCTTCTCCAGGTGGCTGAGAAAGAAAACAGAAGAGCTTACCTTTATGATGGTTTGCGCTGGATATGACTTTCCCCCACAAGGTTACAATAAATATTATTATTAGCAGTTTTCCTTTTGTTGCTTTCTGTAAGTATCCCTTACTCATCCTGCAAATAGAAAATAATAATAAAAATCCTAAGTATATGAAGCCATTGCTTTTCCATTATAATTATGCCACTTTAAAGCTTTTCATGACACCTTAACCCATTTAACTCCTGAAAATTGCATTTATCATATTTAAAATGCTGTCCGTTGCATATAAACTATGAAGAGAAAAAAAATGTTTTCTAAGCAACCTTCATATGAGATAAGAGAGGTTCTGTCTAAGTCAGTCTTCATTCATTTAACAATAGCCTAAATCAAATGAGAAATAGTACCATTTTCCTCTCCACACACGCAACTTATTCACAAAATCAAAGGCACAGTTGTTTGAATAATCTCTAAATAGTGACTTTTTTTTTACTTTTTTTCTAAACATTCCTTCTTCAATGCCAAGTCAAATGGTCAGGGTAAGCAGTTTAGATAAAATAAGCTAGATTAATTTCTGCACAGAATAAAATCACTTCAAATCTATTATTCCTAGTGTGCTTTAAAAAAAAATCACCAGGTACAATAGCTTTGTCATTATACATCACTACTGCTGGAGATATGCAGATATTTTAATATTGTTGAACTCCTCTGTGCTGTACTTATCAGAAGTAGGGAAAAAATGGAAAAGCAGATAGAAAAAGTACCAACTTAACATTCTCAAGTTGAGCACACAAAACTAAGGAAAGCAAAGAAATGTTATAAAATCATAGCTACTTACAATAAAAGTTCAGCACCTACTTTCTCTAGGACTTTATAGAATATTATTTCAATTGCTCTCCAGAACAAATCCAAGATGTTCGTATAACTATCCCCATTTCACAGATGACAAAATTTGGAAATTGGCCTGAGGTAATGTTTAATAATAAAAATCCAAACCCAGAATTGTCTAATATTAAAATCCTATATTACTACATTGCTAAGAGGTAAGCAAAGCTAATATAAAGTATAGTCATTCTGCATTTATTTTTTAGGGAGATAACACATATGTCCGTCACTCAGTGCCTTCTCAGTTTCACTCCTGCTTGACCTGCAGATTCTTGCCTTGGTTCGACTGAAGTAAGTTCATGAGTTCAATTCCTGACCTAGCCTGATTCCTCCTGAATTCTCCAAGTCAGCTTTTTCCTCCCACCTTTGTTTCCAATTATACCAGCTCCAAAAATATGACTCAGTGGTAGCAATAGTGGCTATACAATTTTGAAAAGAAGCCTTTCATATTGATAAATATGTAAAAATAAATTAATATATTATGTATCTGTAATATACAGACAGTCCTCAGGTTACGTCGCCATCTCCCATTTATTTATTTAAAAAAAAAAAGTTCCGTCATTTCGACATATGTATATATGTGCTTTATGTTTTTTATTATTTATTTGCCACAAGGAAAGGTCAGGAATTGTTATGTTTCTTCTTTTAAATTTTTCTTACTGTTTCACTTCATTACTGCTGTGTATGTGCTCCATGTGAGTGACGTAGATGCTTACGTAAGTGGGTTCCGACTTACCGCAAAAATCGCGTTATGTCGCCATAAGAACGGATCTCCGACGTAACTCGAGAACCTACTGTACATGTATGTTAACATTTCTTAGCCTTATGCACACTCATTCAGATGCTGAGAAAACAACATTGTATGATTAAGAATATAGATTCACTCTTGAGTCTTACAGTCTGGATTTGAATCCAGGCTCTACCAGCTTCAAATTGTGTGATCTTGTGTGAGTTTCTGGTCTGGTTCTTCAGTTTCTTCTTCTGTAATATGGAATAATGCATGTGAAATGCCTGGCCCACTGGCTAACATGTACAGGGATCAACAACTTTGAAGTTAGATAATGTTCAGTCATTTGGATGTTATGTTGATTCTTGAGTACATGAGAGGACAGTCCCATTTATATGGTGAATGAAGGGAGTCTCAGTGGCATCAACAGCCTGAAGTTCATTGTGGAACTTGATCTTGTAACATGTCAGATCATGTACAAAGGGTTCATTGTGGACCTTGATCTCATAACATGTCAGATCGTGTACAAAGGGATGGGTGCCTAACTTTTTAGATTAAACTGTTTGGTTTAAAATTCCTACCTACTGACTATATGACTTTGGACAAATTAGTTAATAACTCTGAGTTTTTTGTTGTCACTAAAATGAGGATTATAATAGTATCTACTTCATAGTGTTGTAGATATGAAGACTAAATAAGATAACTCATGTAAGAGTTTAACATTATGCATAGAAGATAATAAAAGCTCAGTAAGTGCTAATCCTTGCTATGATCATAACTTAGACCAGCATTCTCCTAATTGTGTCTTGTGAGGCACCAGTTCCACAGAATATTAACGCAGTATCAGTGAAAAATATTGGGGCAAATGTATTTGTAAAATTCTGGGTTCAACAGCCTTGGCCAGTGTGACTCAGGTGATTGGGTGTCATCCCTACACTAAAAGGTTGCTGGGTTTGATTCCAGGCAGGGCATATGCGGAGGTTGTAGGCTTGTTCCATGTTAGGGGGTGTGCAGGAGGCAGCCAATTAATGTTTTGCCCTCACATTGATGTTTCTCTCTCCTCTCTCCCTTCCTCTTTCTCTAAAAAATCCATAATATATATATATTTTTTTAAATTTTGGGTTCAACAAATTTAAGCAGATGTTTTTAACAAGAGGCATATCTGAGTGTGTGACATTTTCCAAAAACCTCTCTCCACAAAGTATTACATGATACAAGTGCCACCGGGAAACCTCTTAGAGAAATAATCTGTTATATTCTCCCCTCAATAGACAAATGCCTATTTTTAATCTTTCATTGCCTTTGTTTCCCCTCAGCCTTCTTACTACTAACTTTGTTACGGCACTCTACATTTTCTCACTTTTTGCCAATGAACTTGCCTCCCCTTCTACATCCAATCCCTGTAGCTTTATTGTACTGCATATCATCTTTTAAAAAGTAGCCATTTAGCAAAACTCATCTGACAAGAAGAGCTGCTTAGCATAATTCTTGGTAATAGCTTTCCCATAGCAAATGGTCTCTGCTACAAGGTCAACGACCCATTGTATTTCCATTCCACTATGCACCCACCAAATGAGATGACAAAACTGACAGCTGGTCAAACAGACAACTATACATATGAAATAGAAACATCCACAACATCACCAGGCTGTCAAACTAAAAGAGGAAGCAGAATGAAGGTCAACATTTGGAAGTCTCTAAAGACCCATGCCTTCTCCCTCTTACCAACCCCATCCCTGACCAGTCAGTTACTATCTTCTCTTAATACTACTTCCTCAATATCTCCTAAATGTATACACTTATTTCCATCCCTAGGGCAATACTGTAGACCACTAAAATTTTTCACAGGTTATCGCCTCCTAACTGGACTTTCTGCCACCAAAATTGCCATCCTCTGGAACTAAAGGCAGGCTTGGTATCTGCCTTTTCCACAACTATATTTGCAGTATTTAGCACTTCGTAAGTGCCTGATAAATATTGTTGACTGAATGTAATGCATTCTCTGTGCTATAGCCAAATATGTAACTATGATAATGAGACACCCTTCTTAAGATTAAAATTTTCACATGATTCCCCTCTACATTCAGAGATAGAAAATGCTATAATCCTTAGCAGGGTATAAAAACCTGTACCAGGGTCTTAAAAAAATTGTTTTTGACTCATCACATCTCTAATCTGATTTTATGCTGTTCTTCCCATCACTTTATTTTAACTCTATTAAATTTCTTCAATGATTTCCAGCATACCTCATCTCCATGTCACCTGAAACATATCAGCTACTCACTGCATCCCCCATCCACTCTTCCAAATGCTAACTTCTATTCATTGGCCAGAGTGCAGGTTAGATTTTCTCCCATCGGATTTGTCCAAAGTTGAGCACCCTTCTTTATGCAGGATAGCCACTTGCCACATGCATTATAATTTTCCATTTACTTATCTCCATCCTCCACTCTAATATAAGATCCCTAAAGACAGGAACTGTGTCCAATACATTTGTGAATACCTACAGCCTGGCCCAAAGTTGAGCTTAATAACTGGTAAATGAGTATTTGTTGAATGTTGGTGGTGCCTTAAAGCCAAATATAGTGTGTAGTTGTCGATGTGAGGAGGAAGAAAGTGTGTGTAATTTCTTTAGGATGAAATGACAAAAGGACAAATAGGTAGAAAAATGTAAGAAAGAGGTGGGGGAGGGGAGATGAGAAAGGCAAACGGGGAAAAGAAGAATGGAGAAATCCAATCTGTAATGAGTTTTATTCTGATTTTTAAATAACAATCACACTTGTGAGAAAGAAGATTTTTTTGACAGAGAGGCAGTATCAGAGAAGAAAACCCAAGGGAACAAAGGCTGAATGGCATGTTTCTTCGTTATCTTGTGTGGGAGCCACAGGAGGCGACATTCACTTCCCATTCAATGTGCTACCCACCAGGCCTCAGTTTAAAATTTCCCACCACAGTCAAGAATCCAACACACTTTCAGAATTGTCACATTCATCTGTAAAAACAACAAAATTTAAGTGAAGTTTTTAACAGCAAAAGCTGAGTGGAAAAGAAACAGGAAACTGCAGAATAAATACACACAGAGAAAGAAACCTTGAAATTGTTCCCCAAGCAGCAGCCGCCTGCACCCAGCACAAAGGAAACGGATAATTGAGAAATGGTAACCTTGGCAGTGAAGGATGCTGAAGTGAAAAGTTGTCAAAGTGGCGGACTGACAATTACATCTCAGACTTCCTCCCGCTCTTCTCTTCTGTATTGCATTTCACAGTTAGACTCACTGAGATGTAGACTTTTGGATGATATTGAAACCCTTCCCCTCCTGACCTATGCTAAAAGTGCATTTAATAGTAAATAAACAAGAATTGAAAAACTGTTATGCTATTAGAAAAACCATTTCCCCCTATAAACAGAAAGTAAGCTTAACTGGTCTAAAGAAGAGAAAAATGGAAAGGCAAAGGGGAGAATCTTATACAGAAAGGAGATAAAAGCTGTCCTCCCCTTGAGCGTAAGGCACTTCTGTGGACATAATGGTCACATAAGGCAATACATAAAAAAGGCTCTTTAGGACACTTCCCTACAATGATCTAATATTCAAACCAACCTGGTGTCAGTTAATTAGAATAGCATGGATTACCACAGCCAAACTAATACAGGAATCAACCCTTGAGGTAAAATTCTCTAATTAATAAGGCACATTCCGTTTGTTTCATAGGGACCAGAATGACCTTTATAAAATGTAAAGAAGATCACATTAGTCCACCTCACACCTTGCTTAAAATCCCAGAATTTACCCACCCTTTGATATGAGAGTGAAATGTACATTCTTACTAGAGAAAAGGCTCAAGCTTCCCCCTCTCTGACTTCACTTCACACCCCCGCTCCCTTTGTTCCCCATTGGCCTGCCCTCTGTCCCTTGTGCCAAGCATGATCTAGACCTTACGCTAAATTTTAGTTCTGCCTTGAGGCTCTTCCTCCCATCTCTGCGTGGTGAGCTCCTGTTTATGATCACCTCTGCAGAGAGCACCTCTTGACCACCTTGCCCCCCAGATCCAAAGACACCCACCCCACAGCTTCTCTTTCTCCCTATATTCTGAAGTACCTTATTTATTACAATATGAAATTATCTTACTTACATATTATACATTTAAGCAGTTTATTTTCCTTTTTCTCCCACTAAAATATAATTTCTATGAGGCCATATACTGTCTATCTAGCACTGCTCCAGCAATGGAACACTATCTACAATATTCAATATCTACATGTGTGATGAAGAAATGTGCGTGTTGAATATGTAATCATAACTGAATAAATGAATCCTTTTTAATTGGGGAAGTTTCATTATTCCTTTTAATTTAAACAATTAAATTTCTATTATATTCATCAGCTAGGAATGCCAGCGGCAAGAACAGTGCACATATTGGTGGAGTGATACAATATGAAGTGAGAAGAGAGTAAATGGGAGATGAAAAGATGGAAACAGTGTCTAGATTAATCTCTTAAGAAATACACAGAGAATGGAAGTAAAGGAAGAGTGGTAGCTAGAGAGATTTTAATGAGGTGATGGGAAAGAGTCAGAAGGAAGAGAGAAGTTACAGATACCAAAGTGAGAGTAGATTATAAAGATTAAAAGTTTTTGTAAACGTTTACATTCTATAAGTATGTATTATTATTACAATGTTATTATAATTACAACTAGAGGCCCTGTGCACAGATTCATGCAGATTGAAAGGAAATTAATTAGAAGGTGGCCGGTGGGGCAGAACTGGGAGAGATGGGCCAGACACACCCTGGAGCCAACTTCCCGCAGTCCCTCTCCAGCCAGCTGCACCTGGGGCGGTGCCAGGGTTGAAAGGGCATCTGCGGAGTGAGTGAGCTCCCTCAGGCAGATGGGGTCCTTCAGGCTGGCCTGTGGGGATCGGTCTGAAACCAGCTCTCTGACATCCCCTGAGGGGTCCCAGAGTGTGAGAGGGCACTCTGCAAAGCTGCTGTCACTTAGCAGCTCCTGCATTGAGTGTCTAACGCCCTGGTGGTGAGTGCGCATCATAGCTACTAGCCAGTTGGCTGGTCGGCAGGTCTAGGTTTTTATATACATAGATAAGTTATTTTTGTTATTATTATTTTTTAAAATATTATTTTTAATTTTAGAGAGAAAGAAAAAGAGGGGGAGAGAGAAAAAGAGAAACATCAACGTGAGAGGAAAACATCGATTGACTGCCTCCTACACACCTCCTACTAGGAATCAAGCCCACAATCTGGGCATGTGCCCTGAACAGGAATCAAACTAGCATCCTTTTGGTGCACAGGACAATGCCCAACTAACTATACCACACCAGCCAGGGCTGTTATTATTACTTTTAATTTCCACTATTTATGTAGAAACAAATGTATCTTCCAAACCTAAGTCATTCATTGTTTTTTTGGTAGCTTATTAAAATAATTCTACTAATAGGACATATAGAGCCACAAGTTTCACTACATTGCTGGTTTTATCCAACAATATCCAACTTGACTATCATTTTATTATAAAGGTTATGACTGCATTTAGAATATCCAAGTTATTTACTGAAATAGCAATTATCTTTGAGTAGATAGGTAGATATAGATTAAGTAGATACAGATGTGTATTAACATATAAGGGACTCCTGTATATATGCATTTTGTATGTAAAAGAATATACAGTAACAAATTTAAGAGATAATCATATAGCCCTACCAATAATCCTACACTATGTGTTATATTATCCAGAAGCTAAAGTGGTCAATTCTAGTCATTTTTATTATTGCTATTCATTTTGTTTTTATTTTACATCATATATATCCAATAACATCACATTATAGTATTTCACACCACACTTACCACCAACATTCCTTGAATTAGAATCTCCCTGTTGAATAATTAGAATCTGGACTTCCCATCTTGCAAATTATCATCAAAAGTTTATAGAGTTGGATTTTCATATGCCAGTCATATGATTAACCCAATTAACTCTTAGGTAACTTTAGAACAACAATTGAAATTTAAATCAGTTTCTCAATTTTTTCTGAATTAAAACATCTGTTTTAAAATTCTCATTTTTTGATACAGCAGTGTTTCATGATAAATATACTTTTTGAATTCCATTCTGTTAAAAAGTCAACTCTGGAGATTTAGCCAAGAAATCACCATTGTTTCTAAAGATTGCCTGGCAGCAAATGCAAGCCTCATTTAACAACTACAGGTGCCTCCTTTCACCCAGATTTTATACTTCCACTTATTTCCCCACAATATTGCAATTTCGGTGGGTACAAAAGCCCAGGAGTGTGTTTGCTTTATGCTTAGCAAGGTACCATCAAAGTATTGATTTTGTGCAAATGCCTTTGCCATCTAAATTTTATAATAATAGGAAATAGAAATGCATTGTCATTTAAATGATTTCTCCAGAAGCATACATTATTCTAAAACTCTAAGCTCTAATATTCAAACAGACAAAAATGTCATAAGCAAAATAAAACAATTATTTGAGAGAATGAGAGCACCAGAAAGACATCTGAAATGACCAGGGCTAAACTAAACCACAATGCTGTGCATCTATTATTACAACTGAATTGCTTATCCTTTTCTATCTATAAAATTGGAATGTTGTCTATTCTTCAAAGAGGAATGTCATTATAATAAACAAGAAATCATGTGACAGTTTGGACTTAATAAGATGTATGATAAATCAGAGGTGTTACTATTTCTTCAAAGGTCCTACTTTCAGACCATGGGCTTATAAATCAGAAATACCTGCCTGAGTGTGATCTTGGCTTCAACACATAATAGTTAAATGAATTTGTCAACTTTACTTAACAACTTGAGCATTTATGCCCACATAGGGAATGCATTAATACTATTACATGTTGGTAGGACTGCTCTAAGGAATAAATTCAATGTATATAAAGCATTTAACACAAAGCCAGAATAGGCACTCAAACTGTAGCTATTATTATATATTATTAATAATATCTGGAACATGGTCTGCTGGCTTGGAGTGAGTGTGGAATAAAAATCTTTGAGCAACAAATAAAAGAGTTCATGTGTTTTAATCATAGGTGATAAATAAACCTACTTTTAGAAATTTACGTCTGTAGAATTAGAAGGTAAGACTATGAAGCAACAAGCTAAAAATGGAATAGGGCTGGTTAAGTCTCCTGATGGCTCTGCAAAATAATTACTGATACTTGGATATCAGGAAGTAGACATCAAATTGATAAATGCACAGCATTCTGGGATCATTAAGTATAAGAACAAATATTCCTCAAATGCCTCTAGAGATATGTAGAACACAGCATGCTAACTGAAGTTATTAATAACTAGAGGCCCAGTGCATGAAATTCTAGCACTCAGTGGGGGAGGTGGGATCCCTCAGCCCAGCCTGCACCCTCTCACAGTCTAGGAGCTCTAGGGATATGTCTGACTGACATGGGAAGTGGGCCTAAGCCATCAGTTAGACATCCTTAGCACTGGCACAGAGGCGCAAGAGGCTCCCACCACTACCACTGTGCTGGCCAGCCGTGAGCCCAGCTTCTGGCTGAATGGCGTTCCCCCTGTGGGAGCACACTGACCACCAGGGGGGCAGCTCCTGCATTGAACGTCTTCCCTCTGGTGGTCAGTGCGCATCACAGCAACCGGTCATTCCACTGTTCGGTCGATTTGCATATGAGCTTTTTATTATATAGGATACTATGTATGTTTTTATAGAGTTTCAAATATACTAGCTTAAAATGTTCTAGCGCATTCAATATGTCATTGAATCCTCACAATAACTCAATAATCCTCATCAGAACTAAACTACATGTATTAATATTCTAAGATCACATACAGAATCTGAAAGAATAATTTGAAGACAAGTGATAAGTGGCAGAGGAGAGTCCTGAATTCAAAGCATCCACTTGAATTGGTTACATTTCACAACTCTTGGGTGGAGTATCACTAAGTAGAATAAGAAAGAAAACTTTGAATCATATTTTATTGGCAGTTCAATCACAATCCTAGCATTTAATTTTGTGATTACTGTGGCAAAAACATAGCTAGCTCAGCACATAACATCTAAGTTCCACATACAGGGAACATAACAAAATACTCTTTCCTTTTTTAAGAAAACTTTTAGTTATTAAAACAAGTAATTAATGGTCATGTAATCAATTCTAAATATTTGTCTACTCTATTACCACGGGCCTTAGTTAAGTGCTTCTATTCCTTTTACTCTCATGTCTGTGCTCTCTTCGGAAATGAGGCCACAGAAGAAATCCACTGCACCCCAGCTCCTTCTCCTTCATGTTAGCAAAGGAGCCAAAGAATAAGTAAGAATGGTGAAAAAATTAATCTTTAAGGGTTCTTTGTCAGGATAAAATTTATGGTCCAAGAAGGACGCATACTCTCACTGTGGCTACACCTACGGGTATGAGGGATTATTCCCTTTGTGAATTCAGTCATGCAGTCATGGTCAATATGCCATCAAACACTAACTAGGCAACAGCATACAATCAGGAGAAAAGAGCACCTTTACCTATGGTTGACCTTCCCTCAACATAGAACCTCTCAGAGGTAAGTGGACTGAAAGGCTAAAATCTGAAGGCCTCCCCTCATACAACTATGCCCCAAAAGGCACAAACATTCACAAATTTCATCTTACCATCAAAAATATCAAAGCAAATAAACCATGAAAAACACAATGACAGCTACATGTTGAAAGACATACCATTCTATGTCCTCAAAAGAAAGCAATAAAAAGAAGTTCAAGAAGAGGCTGCATAATCTAGCTCATTAGAGTCTGTGTACTTTGCTCTAAGAATAATAGTTTAAGCAAGATTTTTGGACAACACAGGTATGAGCATTAAATTCTAAGTACAACTGCACGATGGATGATGAAAGAGACAGTGATGCTGACACACCTGTTTTTTTTATTGTTGATAGTATTACAGATGTCCCCCATTCTCCCTATTATCCCCCTCCACCTAGCCCCTGCCCCACCCCAGGCCTTCACCACACTATTGTCTGTGTCCATGGGCTATGCATATCCTATCTAATAAAAGAGAAACTTGGTAATTAGCCTACGACTGCTACCCTTCCCACTGGCTAATCAGGGTGATATGCAAATTAATTGCCAGCCAAGATGGCGGCCGGCAGCCAGGCAGCTTGAAGTGAACATGAGGCTTGCTTGCTTCAGTGATGGAGGACTCCAACGTTCCCCGCCTGCCGCTGCTGGCCTCTGAGCTGCAACTCTAAGCAACTATGTTACAAATATAGAAGCTAAACAAAACCCCAGAAACCTGCTTTAGTCTCCGGGCTTCAGCCAGCAGGATCGCAACATTGTTTCAAATACAGAAGGTAAACAAAGGCCAGAAACCTGCTTTCAGCAGCCAAGGCCTAAGAGCTGGAGCCTCAGAGCTAAAGCTGGCCCAGAATAAAAAAAGAAAGAAAGAAAAAAAGGAGCTGTTGGGAGCTTCAGTCACCCGCCAGCCTGAAAACAGCACTCAGCCCCTCACCCAGACTGGCCAGGCACCCCAGTGGGGACCCCCACCCTGAAGGGTGTGTGACCAGCTGCAAACAGCCATCATCCCCTCATCCAGGCTGGCCAGGCACCCCAGTGGGGACCCCCACCCTGACCCAGGACACCCTTCAGTGCAAACCAGCTGGCCCCCACCCATGCACCAGGCCTCTATATAGTAAAAGGGTAATATGCCTCCCAGCACCGGGATCAGTGTGACAGGGGGCAGCGCCCAAACCCCCTGATTGCCCTGCGGCTCTGTGTGTGACAGGGGGCGGGGCCACAACCTCCCTATTGGCCCTGCTCTGTTCCTGACAGGGGAAGGCGCCCCAACCCCCTGAGCAGCCCTGCTCTGTGCCTGATAGGAGGGAGCTCCCCAACCCCCTGATTGCCCTGCGGCTCTGTGTATGACAAGGTGTGGCACCCCAACGCCCCCCCCCCCCCCACGGGCCCTGCTCTGTGTGTGACAAGGTAGAGCCATAACCTCCCCATCAGCCCTGCCCTGAGTGTGACAGGGTGCCAGGGTGCGGTGCCCCAACCCCCTGATCTGCCCTGCTCTGTGCGTGACAGGGGGGAGCTCCCCAACCCCCTGATAGGCCCTGCTCTGTGCGTGACAGGGTATGGAGCCCCAACCCCCCTGATGGGCCCTGCTCTGTGTGTGACAGGGGGCAGCGCCCCATCCCCGACTGGCCCTACTCTGTGCGTGACAGGGGGTGGTGCCGCAACCTGCCCATCAACCCTGCCTTGAGTGTGACAGGGGGCGGTGCCCCAACCCCCCAATCGGCCCTACCCTGAGCGAGACTGAGGGTGGCATCGCAACCTCCCAATCTTCCCTGCTCTGTGCATGACAGGGGCGGCGCCCCAACTCCCCAATCAGCCTTGCTCTGAGCCGGACCAGGGGCTGCACCTAGGGATTGGGCCTGCCCTCTGCCACCTGGGAGCAGGCCTAAGCCAGCAGGTTGTTATCTCCCGAGGGGTCCCAGACTGTGAGAGGGCACAGGCCGGGCTGAGGGACCCCCCCCCCCGCCCCCGAGTGCACAAAATTTTGTGCACCAGGCCTCTAGTATTCATATAAGTTCTTTAGTTAATTTCTTCCTGTCCCTCCAACCCCCCTGCTCTCTGAGATCTGTCAGTCTGTTCCAGGCATCCATGCCTCTGGACCTATTTTGTTTGTCAGTATATTTTGTTCATTAGATTCCACATATAAGTGAGATCATGTGATATTTGTCTTTCTCTCACTGGCTTATTTTGCTTACATTTTTGTAACTACATTTCACACACACACACACACACACACACACATCTTGTATGTGTTTGATATTTGTGCATGACTTCATATATACTGAGCTCCTTTTGAGCAAAAGTGGAACATTATCAGATTTAAATATAGTGAAGTACTATGCCCAGCTTTCAGTTAATAGCTAAAGCAACTGAGAATGCAACCGGTTAAGAATCAAAGCAGCAACCACTATGTGCTATAAGCATCAGTCTACAGTAAGCTCTGTAATATATTCTTTCATCTTGCTCCTTTGTAACAAGATTTCTGCTCCTTTTAAAATCTCACAGTTTTACTCTTTCCAATTTCTGGGACTTCCTATCCTAAATAAAGTCAATCACATAACACAGTAAGTCCTCACTTATCATAGTGGTTAGGTTCTGTGACTTTAAGCTAAATGACGTATAACAAAACCAATTTTACCAAAGGCTAATTGATAGAAACAATCAATTAGCTACAGCATCTCATCAATGTTACAAGGAAATGACCTTGGATAAAACGATGTTCTTTGAAGACCTGCTGTGTCCACTAACTTTACCTTCTCTTTGCCATCAACTGTTTATTTACACTCCTAACATTTTCCTTATGAATGAACTTGGCTTCCTCAGTCACAGAGCAGGCAATTTTCGGCAGGATGCAATCACACTGCAAAGCAGCCCTCAAGTGGTTAAGTGCACAATCTTAAGAAATTTTCCCAGTGATGAGATTTATTAGATTGTGAAGTTATGTCCCACGGTGGTGGTAGAAGCTTATGACCTAAATCTATTTTTGAAAAATGTTCCAAAACACCCTGAGAAGAGGAATGTCCTACAATAGGGGAGTAGGTAGGACTGGTCCATACTACAGCCATTGTCATTTCATATTTGCTGAAAACCACCGCCCTTACTTCCTCCCAATTCATATACTCTTACTTCACTGTTGGTAAGAAGGTTTCAAAATACATCAGATAGAATGTTATAAAACAACTGAGTCAGATAACACCACAGTTTGCTGACAATAATCCCTGAGTTAACACTATTCTTGCCATGTATGATGGATATTATGGTTCTTTGTAAAGTATTCTACAAATTAGACTTATTACCAAGTCATGTTAAAATAGGTAATATTGTAAATGGATTCACACCATTGTGTGTATATACTGTGTAATATTATTCAGCCTTAAAAAGGAAATTCTGATACATGGATAAACCTTGAAAATATGCTAAGTGGGATAAGCCAGACACAAAGAGTAAAAATATATTATTCTACTTATATGTGCTATATAAAATAGGCAAATAAATTCATAAAGACAGAAAGTAGAATGGAGGTTACTAGGATTTGAGGGGAAGAAGAAATGGAGAGTTTTTGTTTAATGGGGATGATAAAAAAGTTTTGAAAATGGATAGTGGTCATGGTTGCACAATATTATGAATGTACTTCATTCCACTGAAACAGTTAAAATGATAAATTTTATGTGAACTTCATCACAGTAAAAATAAAGAAAAAAGTAACACAGCAAGTCATAATGAGAGCAGCTCTGCTCATCAGTTCTGTTATATAACCTACATTTATTTTCCTCATGGAACTTAACAGTATTTGAAGTTATAATGATCTGTTTGTTTATTGTTCCTCTCTTCCCCTACTAGAATACAAACTCTATAAGAGCAAGAGCCAAGGCGTTCTATTTCAATACTTTATGTCCAGCAGTTGTATTTTTTTGTTGAAGAGTAAATACAGAATAAGTATTTGTGGAGCAAATTAAATAATAAAAATATATGTCTTTTTAATTTTGAGTGCATAATCATGCACTTTTTCTTAGATATGATGACATTTAATGCCTCCATCCTTTGTAGTCAGAAGGATACTTTCAAATGTCATTTACCTTATATGTAAGTCCTGTCTCTGAAACTAGATTCCAAGCTCCTTGAGAAATCAGACACTATAGCTCTGCTTCCCCATAAAATGTCTGACCCTTGCATAGCATCATATAGCATAGTAAGAACTTCCACCCCATGATCACATTTGATACACATGCCCAAGAGGCTGGCAGAGATAATAATCCCTTGCAAAGATGAGGAGACATGCTCAGAGAAGTTAAATGACTTGTTCTAGGTCAAAGTTAGCAAATGGTAAATCCCGAATTCAAAACCAAGTCTTCTAGCTCCAGGTCCAAAATTCTTTCCATTTAAAGTTTGATAATGAAAACAATGATGCTGTCATATGTTCCATTCTTCAAAATAGAACATTTTAATATATTTCCTATTATCTTTTTTCTGGGCTTATAATAAAAGATATCTTGACCACGGGTGTGTTAGAATTGCTCAGAAAGAGGCAAATTATACATGTTTGAAAATAAATTTAGCTAACTATTAGCCATTATAATACTAAAGGGAAGGAGGAAAGGAGGAAATCACTAGCAGTTTAGACATCTCTGATGGAGCCAGTAGGAGCAGTGAAGTAAGTGAAAAAAGAAGGCTCAATCTTACCCTCCAAGTCACCTCTGAAATCATTGAGCTCTAACCCATTGATGAAATTAAAATGTGAGCTTTGTTCTGCCATACCCTCCCATGTCTCTAAAAAGCCAGAAATTCAGAATCATATCTGAAATCTTCCAATTTTTAAATGTGCTCAATGAATTCCATTTTTATGAACATAATGCATGCCAAATGCAGCCTGTAGACAGCCAGTGTTTTGTCTCTGATGTAAGCCATCTTTTTTCTGGGTAGGTTATAGAAGAGACAGTGCTTCCTAGTCATAGGCTACAGAAATTCTGACTTGGATCAGAACAAGCAGAGCAGGAAGGGAGCATATAAAGACAAAAATGACCTTAAATGAATTAGTTATTTCCCCTGTAACTTTTATTTACCCCATTGAAAATTATACCTAGACTTACAGGACTTCAAATGAGTGCTTTTATATTAAATGACTGTGGTTTTATGTGTACTTAAGGTCCTTAGATTTGAAAGTGTTTAGTATACAAATGCAACTCAAAACTAACATTGCCTTCCTTGGGAGAAAACAGATGTTGAAAACAAAGTATTCATTCTTGCAGGGACCAGATCTGATGCTGTATGTTAGCAGTGGCACATAAAGGTTATAATTGGGAATGAGAAAAAGAAAGGGACTACTGAAAAGCAGATGTCTTGAGCTAGAAGTAGCAATCACACATCTGCATTTGGGCAGTGGGTTGAAAACACTGGAGGAAAACAATAAAGTACAAGATATAAAAATACCAAAGAAATCAGCTGGTTCCTTTCAGCTGGTAAGAACAAAAACTACAGAGTACAAAAGGGTATTGAGAAGACTGGTAAAATCTGAAGCTTTAAATAGCCTACGGTTCAGACAAGCTGGAAGTAAGGGGCAAAGCAAGAATATGAAGCATTAAATGGCTGTACTGAATTTTTCTCCTAGTGTAAGTCTCAAAGGACAATTCACAATTGCATCAAATTCAGAGTCTCTCTCCAAACTCAATAACATTGCTTCCTTGGTGGTGCCATCTTTCAGATGCTTAAGTCACTTCAATGTATTACATATAACTTTCTAGCCTTAAAAAGGTATCCAACATGATCGTCCTGGCCAATATTCCCTTCTATGTTTATATTCTTTACTGACTATATGAAAACACAGAAAGAATGCTGAATTTGCTATAAAAATAGTGGATTCGAGTCTTGTTCACCTGCTACTGCTTAGGTAGATGATTTCTGGAGTCATATAATCTCTTTGAGCCTCAGCTTATTTATTTGTTTATTTATTTGTTTTTTTGGTAATGTAAAATGCAGTATTAAAATTCTTCTTAAATATCTCACAGGGTTGTTGGGAAAAGTCAAGAGATAACATATATGATAATGTCTTACAAGTTTTCATCTTAATAATTTTATCGAAAAAGTCAAAGGTTCATTATCCAATGAAAACTGCAGCCTCATGAGCCATTCAACAAATAATATTAAGCATCTACTGTTACTCTAAATACTAGTGATATCGCTGTGAAAATGACAGGTATCATCAGATCCCTACACACATGGAGTCTACATTCTGATTAACATTGTAAATTCTTAATTTGAGTTTTGACAATAACATTGTAAACAAAATAATCCATCTTATAATATAAATTACTTTTAAAAAGTTTATGATTATGTATTGCTTGTTTTCCATTAATATCCATAAAGAAAAGAATATAATGGCATTTTTAATTAAATTCAGAAAGGCACTTAGCCTGAAATTGTATAGTCAAAGTATTATTTACTATATATGTGTCATTGGTGCATAGTAATTATTAAACAGCTGGCACAGACACACTTGCTATCAGACAAACATAAGGGAAATGCTGCTGGAGAAATGGTGTGGGGAAATACCATGTATTCATCCAAAACAGCTATTATTAAATGCTTAATTCATGCAAGGCCCTATGGTGGGCATTGTGATACTACTCCCCAGTCCCTTCCTTCCTTCAAAGGACTCATAAGAGAAATAGAAGACTTATAAGATCATGTAAATAAGGGAATAATGCATGAAGCATTACAGGATTACAGTAGTTTAGAGAGACAGAACAAACTTAAGGACTCAAAGTTACCTTCATAAAATTTTGACAAATAGGACAAAGTGCCAGACCTGTAGTCAAAATTCTGAGTTGGAAACTAACCATGTCTTTGCCCTAGCCTGGTTCTATGAACTAAAGAAAATTGTTTCAACCCAGTTTTCCTATCTATAAAATAAAAAAATAAATAAAACAGTACTAATCTTCTGGCTCCTCTGGCCTTCTCAAATCTTTTTTGGGGGGAAAAAAACTCAGAATAGAATAAACAGATTTACTAAATATAATTTACTGCAAAATTTTGGTAGTTACACTAGATAAAATATGTGAAGCACCCTCACTATTTCTGACACTTAAGAACATCCTCATTAAGTGTTAAACCTGGGTCTGAAGAAAGAAATAATCAAACTAAACCTTGAAGTTATTTGACTTTGGGTGGTGGGCACACAGTGCAATATACAGATCTTGTAACAGGGAAATCTCAACCTGAAGCCTATATGATCCCAATAATCAATGTCACACCAATAAATTTAATAAAAATAAATTAATTATTTATTTAAACAAGAGTTACATCTGGAAAAGGTATTTCAAAAACAAGGAGGTGAAGTGACTCACCCAGTACGGACACACCCCATGTAATAGCTTTAGGACCCATATCCAGGTCCTCTGATTACAAATTCCTTGTTCCTTCGACCAGATCATCCCACAGCAGTATGTGTGGACATGTATGCACCAGATGGACAGGAGAGAAAGAGACCCTGGCTTCCACGTTAGTTTCCATCTTGCACAAAAGGAGAAGGATGACGCAGAGCCCGGACACAGGGTGGCATTGTTCCTTTATTCCTCTTTAGTTCTGCACCTTCTGTACTGAGAATTGACAAAAATAATCAAGTTCCCAGAACCCCTGACACCATCTGCTGACACCACATTGTACAAACATCAAATGTAGGTGACAATAAAATTGCTTTAGTCTATTGGGGACATTATCCAATTTCTGAAGTACCAGGGGAGCATGTATTCTCCACCTCAGGTCACATGCTGTTTGCCTGATTCTGTATTATCTTTTTATCAGTTATAAGGAATAAAAAGTGACCATTGTATTACAATGTATTTAAGAAGGTAATTATATGCTGGAAAACTACATAATGGTCCCTAATGATAAATAGCAATAATTTTGGACTCCCTACTATTTGGGCTTATAGGCGTCACCCTTCTCAATTCATGCCAGCAACTTGATCATTGATGTTATGCCCTTTCTAAACAGGCTAAGTGCCTACCTTCTAACAACAGATAATACTATTGATATAAATGATTTTTCCCTCCTCTCAAATTTTTTATTCCTGTGTAAGGCAGACAGTATGTCCAGGAATACTGTCTTCACTCTATCTCAAGACCCAGTCAGGAACTTCGTAAGTACAACCAATGGAATGCACCTAACTCTAGCAATCACCATAGTTATGACAAATAATTGGAAGAGAATATCATAAGGCCTCCCTCTGATAAAGGAGGAAACATTTTTTCCAAAGCCTCCCCCTCCTGCAGGCTCAGACCTCCCTCTGGTAATTAGGATGAGCCTTAGTAGTTGGAATGTGAATTTGAAGATCTGCCCCAATACTATAGGACTCACGTCACACTTGTCAGTCTAGCTCTCTTGTGGTGCCCCAGTTCAGCTTCTATCATTTTCCCAGGCCTGACTCCTTTGAAGCAGCTATAAACACTTCACTTTGCTCTTGCCTCCCTCCCCCAACACACACACCTAAAGTGCAATTCCTGAAATTCAGTCCTTGTCTTTACTACCTCCTGACAATCTCCTCTGACCATTTTTTAAAATCAGTTAAACCTCAAAAGGAGTAAAAATTAAGTGAGTTATCAGTTGTTAAAATGTGTATCCATTTTGGGGACACCCTATATTTCTCCTACCCTTAACAATAATTCTCTGGGCTATATTGCTCTTGCCTTATTGCATGGATGCCATGCCTCACCTACCAGAATGGACCTTCCTCAGAACCAAAGCTGGGCCCGATCCCATCATCAGGCCCTCATAGTGGCAAGGCCAAGTTCTGGGTCCCAACTGTCCCCATCTGTGTCAGCTTGCTGGTATTGATCACTTGAGGATTATAGTTTAATGAAAAGAAATGTACTTTAAAAAAGATTAGTTCTTGACTTTTATTGTTTTTTATTGTTAGTTCGCATAGGCATCTAAAATATCAAAAGATAAAATAGTGTGGTTCATAAATTGGTGTATATTATTCAGCTATAAAAATTATGGCCACCTATTGACATTGATACTGTGGGAAGCCACCACTTGCCAATATTGTCAGTGCACCAAGGAACGTGGAAGGCCAGTGGACCTTGGGAGTTAACAGGGCTGATGCTAAGCACCTGGTCTGTTGAGATAGTGGTGGCTCAAGGCAAGTCCCTAACCTTATAATCCTTTTACTGTTTACCAAACTTTACCTTTGATGTGCCTGTATGCATTGCTAAAGGGCAAATGTGTATTTAAGTAAATAAAAAGCGGATCAGCCAGAAGCCTGTGTGCCTCTTCAAGAAAGAGGTCTCCACCTGGCCCCAATGCCTTCTAAATTCATATTTCCTGTTTAGTATTTTCATTTGTGTGTCGGCCCCTCCTTCAGATCCTGAACTCCGCCTCAAAGATCGCGGCTTGATACATAATTACAATACTGAGTAGTGGATACCTAACTCAGGAGCTACACATCCTGCATTCAAACCCTAGCTTTGACATTTACCAACTTTGGGCCAGTGGACAAAATTAACAAGTGCTTCAATTTCTTCAACTATGAAATGGGAGAGGGGAAAAATGATTCCTTTCTCAGGAGTTGTGAGGATTATTAAATGTGAATGAAACCATTGTAATAACCTGGTTGTTATTAATAGGAAGGGAATAAAGTGAAGACTAGGTAATATAAGCATGCCATTTATACAGCTTTGCTAATTTAACACTCTCCAAGTCTATTCTATGCTGATCAGTAGGTGAAGGAACTAGACAAAGGCAATTTAGTCACATGCCCTGTAAGGTCTGAGAGAGGTGGGATGGTGCCTACCTGTCTGTCAGCCACACCTGGGAGTGAATCAGCAGCCAGAATAAGTGTGGTCATTGCAAGGGCACAAAACCTGAATATTTAAACTTCTAAACAAAGGAGCCTCTCTCTCTCACACACTGGCGTGCCAGGTCCCTGGCTCCCCTGAGCCCATGTGGCCCACAGCTATGTGGGACCCACAAATGGACTAAGGGACTTTAAATTCATCTGAATGATGAACTGATGAGGCTGCTGCATGAAACAGAAGCTCTGACATTGGCCCTCCTTTTGGCTCTACTGGACCAGCAGATGCACCTTTTTAAGGACTGGTTTAAGGGACATGGGACTTTGCACCCCTAGAAATGTAACTCCACACAAATGAAGTATTTTACCACATCTTATTCTCCTATGTGAATCCTAGGAAATTCATTTTCTAAAGATATAACAAGGACCTCACTCCTATGAGGGATGGAGACGTTTCATTCTCCAGTGACATGTTGATATATATGAAGTTTTTACAGTAGGGCCTCCCTCATAATAAATGCTCAACAATTAGATACAGGCTACCATAACTAACAAATAATTATGAGAGTCATAGAGAAGATCAAATAGAAAAAAAAATCAGTGCTATGCTGAAATCAATGCTAACCCTTCCATGAAGACTTCTATGACCCTCCACGACAATCTGAATTTGCCTTCAATATGCCAGTAATTCTTTCTTTTTTTCATGGCCTTTATAACAAATTACCACAGACTTGGGATCTTAAAACAACATTAATCTGTTCTCTTACAGTTCTTGGGGGCAAAATCGGTTTTACTGGGCTAAAGTCAATGTGTGGGCAGGGAGGCTCAGGGGACGGTCTGTTTTTCTCTCTTTCATCTTCTCATAGCCACCCACATTTCTTGTGTCCTGGGCCCTTCCCATGTCTTCAGAGCACATCACTCCAATCTTTGTTACATCATCACACTGCCCTTTCTTCTTCCGAAGGAAAATCTTGCTCTGCCTTCCTCTTTTTTTTTTTTAAATTTCTTTATTGGTTAAGGTATTACAAATGTGTCCTCATTTCCCATTAACCCCCAACCTCCCCGCCCCACCCCCCACTCATGCTCTCATCCCTCTGTTGTCCGTGTCCATTGGTTTGTATGCCAGTAATTCTTTAGCAGAGAGGTTTGAAGTCCTAGGTTTGCCTTGACAGCTTACTACCTGGGTGAACATTCTTTATCTATTAAATGTAGAAAATAGTGTTTCCTATCCAATAGCACTAGCCTTATTATTAAATCTGTTAAGACATATACAGCACTTCTAGAAGAAGCCTGACATATAGAAAGCACCTAAGTGTTGGCTAATTTCTATTAGTGTACTTCATACAATAGACAGATGAAATGATGAAACCAGAATGTCCCTAAGGGATTAGAGCCAGGAGGAATCCATGTTCCTGACAAATGGGCCGTTTCTCATCAGCTCCAGTCCCAAACAAAAGTTTCCCCCCATAAAGTGAGTTCAAATCTTAATTACAGCCTAAAAAATTCACCAGCTGAACAAGATTATTCAGATCAGAAGGAAGCAATCACAGCCACACCCTCCTACAAAGAGAGAAAGCAGGCAAATCAAGCATAGCAAGTGCATATAACAATTGACATTTTGCAAAGTTTTTAAGGGATGCAATCTTTCTTAGAAAGTCAGTGAGAGACTGTACTTTAAAAGATCAATGGATAAAAAACCTCAGAAAAAAATTAGGGGCCCCAAGCAAGAAGGCAATAATCTGACATACACTGGTATGAGGCAATAATAGTGTAGACACAAAAGAGGATCTAAAGAACCTAAAGGAAGAAAATTTCAGAGTGGACCGAGATGTAGGTAATACCAGATTCTTAGTGACTTATGTCCGAGAGATGAAACCCAAAGTTTCATTCTATACCATGTGTAAGTGTATATAAACATGTATTAGTCAGCCACATACTAAAATTTAGAGAACATTTCCTTTTTTTAAAAAAAAAAAAAAGTTATTCAGCATCATGATCAGACTACCACAATTAGCAATCAATTGCACGGGTACAAAAAAATCTATATTAAAACCCTTTGTTGGGATGCTTTACACTTTCCACAGAACAGAAAGGAAAATAACCTGTGATACGATTAGTCACAAATACAGTCCTCAAGTTTCTTGCCCGTTCACATGAGTATGGTCTAAAACATGTCTTCTCTGTAGCAGCTACACCCTGCCACCACTGTGCTTGGCTGAGCTCACAAATCTGTTGTAACCTGTAGCTTCCCTGTCACTTCTCTGGCTCTCCTCTCCTCTAAGCTTTGTTTCCTGGCAGTAATTAAAACCTTCTGCCACTGCCATAGCTTTCTGCCAGGGGACACCATCAAGTAGCATCATTGAACTCCACCCTCTGGCGGTTGTCATGTCTAAGTCGGTCTCCCAAAGAGAACAAACAGCTGCACACAAGCTCTTTGCCAGAGGTTTGAGCTTTGAAACAACCAATGAGAGTCTGAGGAGCCATGCTGAGCAATGGGGACACTCACAAATTGTGGTGATGAGAGATCAAATACCAAGCGCCCCAGGGGCTTTGAGTTTGTCACGTGTGCCACTGTGGAGGACATGGATGCAAGACTCCACGAGGTGGATGGAAGAGTTGTGGAACCAGGGAGGGCTGTCTGAAGAGAAGATTCTCAAAGACCTGGTGCCCACTTAACCATGAAAAAGACTTTTGTCGGTGGTATTAAAGAAGACACTGAAGAACATCACCTAAGAGACTATTTTGAACAGCATGGGAAAATTGAAATGACTGAAAAATCATGACTGGCCAAGGCAGTGGCAGAGAGGTTTCGCTTTTGTAACCTTTGATGACCATGACTCTGTGGACAGGACTGTCATTCAGAAATATCATCTTGTGAATGGCCACAACTATGAAGTAAGGAAAGCCTTATCTAAGTAAGAAATGGCTAGTGCTTCATCCAGCCAAAGAATGGAAGTGGTTCTAGGAACTTTGGAGGTGTCGTGGAGGTTTTGATGGGAATGACAACTTTGGTTGTGAGGAAACGTCAGTGATCAAGGTGGCAGTCGTGGTGGGGGTGGATATGGTGTTGGATATGGTGGCGGGGGGGATGGCTAGAATGGATTTGATAATGATGGATGCAATGTGGGAGGTGGAGGACGCTACAATGATTTTGGCAATTACAACAATCAGTCTTCCTATTGGAGCCATGAAAGGAGGAGCCTTTGGAGGCAGAAGCTCTGGCACCTACAGTGGAGTATATTTCTTATTTTAAATGTAGATTCAGTTATTTTCAGCCAAAGCTCCTCTGATCCTCCTCCTCCCAAGTAGAGGTTAAACTCCCCTATGGTCATTGAAGGCTGGACAACAGATCGGCCTTGACTGCTAACTGCCTGTGTGACCGTGGCAAAGTTATTTCATCTCACTCCCCAATCGTCTCCTCGCCTGCCATGTGGAGCTAATGCTGGAATCTGCCTAACAGGAGCAGCATGATTATTAAATTAGCTACCACAAATGCAATCCTTAGAAAGGTGCACAACACACAGAAAACATACATACTTTCTGTGTTCCCATGAGGTACCAAGTTAAAGGATGTCACCATTTGTGTTTATTACCTAGACTAACTGCACCTCCACTGACTATTCTAATCAATATTGTGGAAGCTAAGGAGGGGGATGGGAGAGGGGCAAAAGCAGATAAAAAACATGTTAGAATATTGTATTCTGCCTTGTTCACCAGGGCTCAGTCCCACAGTCAGGTTTACAAGGTTCATTTTCTCTGGACTTAAATTACATTACAATCTGGGCTGCTTAGGAACCTGAATGGCTCCTTTGATCTCTGTTATACCTTACATGAACATGGTGCCAGGCACAGACCAGTGTCTCAAAAAATAAATGAGGAAAGATTAACAAATGAGTATCAAATAAGAAAAAAAGTATTCTAAATCCAGGACTACTTACTAAAATCAGCAGACTTTTAAACTTGTTAACAAAACTAAATTATCATCTTAATGTGTGTGTTTTTTAAATAGGTTACAGCTAAAAGCATCAGCAGTGCTTCTTAAAGTGAATTGTGCAAACCTTTAGGTTGGAAATCTTAAAATGTTTTAACTGAATATTACTACCATTTCCTTCTGTCACTTGCAGAGTTTTAAAATTCTTTTGTCTGCCCCAAATGTTCTGAGAAGCGAGAGTGCTCTCTATGCATTGGGCTGCCCAAACGTAGAAAAATTATCTGCTCCCCCACCAACCACTGGTTTTTTCTCTTACCAAATGAGAGTTTCTAAAGGCCTACCATGACTAGGATAAATCACTCCATTTCTTTTACTCTATTAAAGTAGGTGTTTTATGTTTCACTGCCACAAAATCCAAGATGAACACCAGAAATAGCCTGTGAGTTGAGGACTCTCATTTTAAAATGGCACCACAATTTATCCTCGTTCTTGCTGTACCGTGAGCATTACATTATTCATTAGAAGTAGTTGTGTTTTAAGCAGCTATTATGCAGCTTTTGCTGGGCATCGCCTTCCCAGTGCAAGGTGGTGATGTGGAGGGGTGCCTTCCAGAGGGAGGTTCACTTTGTGGAATTCCCACCTCTGTGACCCCAGTGTGTTTGCATACACATAAATTCACGCTATGACATTCCTGTCATGTTTGCTCAGTGAGCAAGTAATTTGCCACTCTCATTACTCCAGGTACAAGGTACCCTGTGGCAAATCAATCTTCTTTCTGCTTCATACATCACAGCTCCCCCAGACATCCAGGGCCTTCTGGCTCTAAAACGAAGCTGTGAGATAAAGACCCAAGTCTGTTTCAGCAACTGCATTGTCCAGAGGGGCTAATGAACGTTACACCTCACTGGGAAACCCCATCTTGGGGCAGGGGAAATGTCTATATCAAAGCAAAGATGCTGTTTCAAGCAAAGCATTTCCTGTACCAGAGGGAGGGAGGTCTTAATAGCGGAACAAAGGAGTAGCTACAGGGGGTTTAGTGCACAGTATTTCAGAAATATTAATCTCCCATCTTCTCCGGTCACAAATCATTTTCTCCACCTCTTGACAGGCTGAAATTTGACTTTGAAAGAATCCATTGCAGGATCCTGACTGGCTATAATATGTCAGGCTTCTCTCCTCAGGGACAGAGCCAGCTCACACCAGCAGATGAAACCATTTCAGTGTTTTCATTGGTGCTGATTGCTGTTTTTTCACCAACATTTCCAACTCACCATCGCAGCATATGTGTCAGTAGGAGGGGGGCTCGGAGGGGGGGAAGCAATGGAAATATTTTCATTCTATACCTGTCTTCGAGCTGAGGAAGGGTAATATGCTAGGATTTTCATGATACATCACAGCTCAAATCTATTTTAGAAAACCACTCATGGAGTTCCTACTATGATGGATTCTTGGAGCTGTAGATAAAATAATCAACAAAAGAAACAAGAAGTTTCTCCTCATGGAATTTATGTTTCAGAAGAGAAAAAAGTAAATGAAGACCTAAAAACGCCAATGTGACAACTGCAAGTATTGATCAGTGATATAATACATAAAAAACAGTTATGTGATACAGAGTGATGAAAGGACAGAAGCAACATGAGACAGGATGGTAAGGAGGATGTTAACCAAATGAATAAACCATGAGAAAAAGGAGAGGAAAGCAAATCTGGGCAATAAAAGGGAGGGGTTTATGAAAATAAAGAGCTAGTGAAATAAAGAGGAGGCAGCATGGCTGGAGGAGGTAAGCGTGAGTCTGAAGAGAGGTACTAGCCAGTCAGATCACAGACGCCTTGTTGGTTATCATAAAGAATCTGGGCTATTCAAAGTGCAGTGAGAAGCCATTGGAAAGTGGAAGTAAAGTGAGCTGTGAAACACCAGGCCAAATGACACAATCTCATTGACATTATTCAAGGGTCTCTTTTAAAAGTATCTTTGTGTGGAGAAATAGTTGTGGGGAATAGGTGCCACAGATGCAGGGAGAAGAGTGAGGAATCTGGGGGTATAGTCCAGGCAAGTTTCATAATGATGTGACCTAGGAAGGTATCAGTAGAGATAAAGAAAAGTACACATACTTGTGAGATGCTTCGAACATATAAGCCTTGGGACTTGTCCAAAGATTTAATGAGAGTATGGAAAAAAGAACACTGATGTCATTAGTAAGATGAAGAGGGGGTGAAACTAAATAATTCTCATTTAGACATATTAAGTTTGAGAAGGTAGATATCCAAGATATTACTTTAAGAAGCTGAGAGCACAAAATTAGAGCTTAGTGAGAGGTAAGTTCTGGGTCATACAGATAGTATTTAATACTAAGTAACTAAATAAGCTTACCTGGCACAAAGTTAGAGATGAAATACAGGACACTAGTTGAATTTGAATTTCAGATACAATGAATTTTTTTTAATATAAGTATGTCCCAAACATGCATGAAACATGGTTATACTAAAATACATCCCAACAGTCTGAGATGGATAGATAGATGATACATAGAGAGGTGTGTGTGTGTGTGTGTGTGTGTGTGTGTGTGTGTGTACTATATGAAACACGTAACACTAAAAAATGTAATCTAAAATTCAACATTAACTGGGCATCCTGTATTTTTTTTAATTCTTTATTGTCTAAAGTATTACATATAGTATTACATATGTCTTCTTTTCCCCCCATTGATCTCTCCCCAGCCACCCCCATTCCCCTACACATGCCCTCACCCCTCTAGTGTCTGTATCCATTGCTTATGCTTATATGCATGCATACAAGTCCCTTCATTGATCTCTTACCCGCCTCCTTTCCCTGCCTTCCCTCTGAAGTTTGATCGTCTTCTCTGTCTCGGATATATTTTTGTTCATCAGTTTATGTTGTTCATCATATTCTACAAATGAGTGAGATCATGTGATATTTATCTTTCTGCAACTAGCTTATTTTCCTTAGCATAATGCTCTCCAGGTCCATCCATGCCACTGTGAATTGTAGGAGTTCTTTCTTTTTTACAGCAGTGTAGTACTCCATTGTGTTGATGTACCACTGTTTTTTAATCCACTCATCTGTTGATGGGCACTTAGACTGTTTCCAAATCTTAGCTATTGTAAATTGTGCTGCTATGAAAATAGGGGTGCATATGTCCTTTCTGATTGGTGTTTCTGATTTCTTGGGATATAGTCCTAGAAGTGGGATTACTGGGTCAAATGGTAGTTCCGTTTTTAATTTCTTGAGGAAACTCCATACTATTTTCCAAAGTGGCTGCACCAGTCTGCATCCCCACCAGCAGTGCACGAGGGTTCCTTTTTCTGTGCATCCTCTCCAGGACTTGTCATTTGTCAATTTGTTGACAGCTCTTCTGACAGGTGTGAGATGGTATCTCATTGTCATTTTGATTTGCGTCTCTCGGGTGATTAGTGACTTTGAGCATGTTCTTTTTTTTATGTCTCTTTGCCTTCTGTATGTCCACTTTTGAAAAATTTCTATTTAGGTCCTTTGCCCATTTTTTGATTGGATTGTTTATCTTCCTTTTGTTAAGATTTATGAGTTCTCTATAAATTTTGGAGATTAGGCCCTTATCGGATATAACATTAATATCTTGTATTTTTATTTGCTAAATCTGCCAACCCTAAGTCAGGATGATATCATAAATAGGGAAGACCAAGACCTGGTATAACCACACTGGAGAAGGGGATCAGAGGAAGAGGGTTTAGGAAGCATTTAGAAGGTGTCTTAGAAGGAACCAGTAGGAGAGTGTGGTGTCCCAGGCACCAAAAAAAAAAAAGGTGTCCCAAGAAGAAAGAGATACTCAATTGAGTGCAAAATTTGTACTGTTGTTTAAGGTTTGAATAACGTGAGCTCAACAAGTAACCATGACATTTGTCATCAGGGAAGCAAGCCTTGCTGACCTTGAAAAGAGCACCTACTTGAACAGAGACCCATTGGAGTGGAATAAAGAGATAAAGAGCTGGAGACAGAGAATATAGAAAACAGGGTGGTAGCTATGGGGCCCAAACACTGGGGGAGATGCAGGAGAATGTGTGTGTGCTGATGGGAATGGTCTGGGGGAGAGGAGAACTGCATGAGACAGGAGTGAGAAGGAAAATGGGAGGACCAAAGGCCTTTAGTGAAAATGGGATCCAAACCATGCTGGATGTGTTAACTTTTGACAATAGTGGAAACAATTCTTCCATTTCAACAGAAAGAAGATAGCAGATATGGGTGAGGTTTCTGTTGGTTTCAAATTATAAATGACTCCCTTTATAAACATTCACACAAAAATATTTTATTTATAAAGTATTTTTTCTATATTTTAGTTTGTTCAAAATTATCTATCTATTTATTATATATTCATAAACCAATACAAAATAATCAAAATTAGTTGCTTGTTTTAAACTGTTTTGATAGTTAAATCAATTATTCTTAGACAGTTGTTTTCCCATGGTTGCCTTTAGTTTTCAAGACTATGGGAAATACAAAATAGCCTTTAAACTTTTATAACATAAAACTGAAGTTTTTCTACTGGAAAGCAGACATTCCTAAACAACATTTCCCCAAACAACTGCTCCATGCCATACATCATTAAATAGAAAAGTTTTCCTAATATGAAGTAAAAGCAAATACTTCCAAGCTCCAGAGAAACAAAGGTCAGTTGCTGTGGGAACCACGCTTTGGACCTTCTGACCTTTGCATGTGTTGCATTAATGTGGATATTTGCATTGGATCTACTCCACAATAAAAATCAGATATCCAGTGAGACAACTATAAATATAGCTCAGCAGCAAAGAGATGGTGCTGCATTTTGGGGAATAGAAAGGAAACAATAAACACATTTTTTAGCTAGATATACTAGTAATACCTTTAGAACATTTCTCTAAGTATCATGCAGTCATTTGTCAGTTACCTGAAGTCCTGATGATATTTGTAAATGAACATGAACATTTGCTCCATAATACTTCATGTTCTTATTAATAGAAGAGTGATAGTCTGGCAAATGAAATTTCTTGGTTTATTAATGTTTCAGAGTAAGGACTGTCTGCATGGTCCCTGTTATTTTTAACACAAAGCTCACAGCTAAAGCAATCTTGGATCCTTTTGAATATTTAAAGAAATGTGTCTCCTATCCATATCCTGTATTTGAAGGCAAACTGACACTGCTATTAGAACTGATAAAATATGGGTGAAAAAAAATCATGAATATTAAACCAACTAACATTTATTATCTGTTGCCAACACTTCCCACAGTGAACAAGCCTCTTTCTCAGCATGTTTACTACAATTTAAAATTGCCACCTTCACTATCTTTAGATAGTATCTTTTTAGTTTCCCTATATGAACACAACGAGCACAAAATCTAAGCTCCACAAAAATGCCTTATATGCATTGCCTGGTGTCTGGTAAACTAAAGGCAGTCAATAAATATGGACAGATGGATGAAGGGGTGGATGGATGTCCAGAGAACTATGCGGAAGTGAAGCTATGACATTTAGTCAGATGGTGAAGAGATCATAAATATACTTTTCTTAATCAGGTGAGAAAAACAAGGTGTATCACATATTCTCCAGAACTTCCTCCCATCCCTAAAGACACAAGTTAGTGACAAATATTTTAATTCCATTTAAAAACCCTAGTCCTTCTACATGCTTCCATCCTACACTCTCCCTTTCCCCAATCCATCCATTCACACACTCAAAGTAAAACAGACCTCACTAGGCTCTGGTGATAGATTTCTGCCCCACCCACCCTAGCTTTGATATATAATTGATACATAACACGATAGAAGTTTACGGTGTACAATGGGGTGATTTGATATACACATATACTGAGAAATGATTGCCACAATAAAGTTAATACAGCCATCTCCTCATACAATTACCTTTGTGTTTGTGCCCATATATGCGCGATGAGAACATTTAGGATTTACTTTCTAACTATTTTTTAAGTATACAATAAAGTGTTGTTAACCATAGTCGCTATGCTGAATATTACACAGCCAGAACTTATTCATCTTATAACTGTAAGTTTTTACCCTTTGACCAATATCTCCTGATTTCCCCCACCCACCAATCCCAGGCATCCGCCAATATACTCTTTGTTTCTACAAGTTCTGCTTATTTAGATTCCACATATAAGAGAAATCATACAGTTTTTGTCTTTCTGGGTCTAATTTATTTCACTTAGCATAATGCCTTCAATGTGTATTCATGTTGTCTCAAAAGGCAGGATTTCCTTATTTTTATGGCTGAATAATATTTTATTATATATATTCATTATATACCATGGATATTTATCCCATTCTTTATCCATTCAGTCACTGAGGAACGCAGATTGTTTCCATATCTGCACTATTGTAAATGATGCTGCAATAAACTTAAACCCTGGTATCTGGGCTTTACCCAAGGGTTTCAAAGCTATCACAAATACAGTGAAATAGAGAGAGAGAGAGCAATTCACAATGGCCAATACTCCCAAGAATAACACCCTTGCTTTTTTAAAAATAACCTCAACAGTTCATATCTTTGACATTTCACACCTACAAATCATATTAGGGCATACGGAGAACTTCTTGGAAGCTGGAACCATGTTACTCTCAATTATGTATCCCAGAAATCTACCACAGCACTGGTGTACAGTAAGTACTTAATATCTATATTTATTAGATGAATGAATGTATGAAAGAATGGAAGCACACATGCCCAGGTATTCTACTAGAAAGTAGAACACGGCCTGGTAATCTAATATCCTAATATAATCTATAAAAAAAAACAGATTATGCAAATTCCTCAACTATTTGTTTTTTTACAGACGTTACCCTTTCTCCACAAAGGACTGTTATGAGAAAAGATTTCTTAAGACAGAAGACCACAAATCCATGCAGCAATTAGAGAGAAGGAAGACAGAGGAAAGGAGAGAGAGAAGAAGAGGAGGGAAGGAAAGGTCAAAGGGAGGGGAAGGATGAATACAACTGTCAAGTGTTCGTGAGTCAGGATTTTACATAGCAAGATGGTGGCATAGAAAGAGCCTGAACTCACCTTCTCCCATAGACACACTAAATCTACAAGTACCTATGAAATAATTCCCATTGGAAAAACAAAACAACAACAAAAAAAACCTTACAACTAGCTGAACAGCTCCCTCCACGACAAGGGATGAAAGAGCCACATCAAGGTGTGTAGGAGAGGCAGAGTTGCATTACCAACACTGCCCCACTCCCAGCACGGCAACACACAGTAGGGAATTATCTCATGGGCCTTCTACATCTCCCTGAGGTGTGAAGGGTTTATGTCCCACCTTGGAAAAAGACATTCCATGTAAATGGAAGAGTAAAGAAAGCTAGTGTAGCTATATTTATATCCAACAAAATAGAACTTAAAATGAGACTGTAACAAAAGACAAAGAGCAATACATAATGATAAAGGAGTCAATCCAATAAGAGGATATCACATTTATAAGTACATATTTACTCAGCATAGGAGCCCCAAAATATTAACATACCTAAACAGAAAAATTGACAGTGTGACAATAATAATAGGGGATTTTAATACCCCACTTACATCAATGGATAGAACATCTAGTCAGAAAATTAATAAGGAAACATTGGCCTCAAATGACACATAACACAAGATAGACTAATAGTTACTAGTGTATATAAAACATTTCACCCCACAGCAGCAGAATACACAGTCTTCTCAAGTAAACAAATTTCAATATCCATTCATAAAAACTCAACAAAATCAGTATAGAGGGAACATACCGCACATAATAACAACCATGTATGACAAACCCAGAGCTAATATAATACTTAATGGTGAAAAGCTGAAATTTTTCCTCTAAAATCAGGAAAAATACAAGGATGTATTTTTATTGCCACTTTTAGTAAAAACAGTATTAGAAGTCCTAACCAGAGCAATTAAGCAAGAAAAGAAATAAAAGATATGCAAGTCATAAAGAAAGAAGTAAATCTATCTCTATTTGCAGAAGACATGATAATATATATATATATAGAAAACCCTAGCCCTCACCTGGTAGCTCAGTTGGTAAGAGCATCACCCACATATGCTAAGGTTTTGGGTTTGAGTCCCAGCTATGGCACATACAAAAATCAACCAAGGGATGCATACATGGATGGAACAACAAATCAATGCTTCTCTCTCACCCTGCTCCCTCTCTTTCTCTAAAAATCAATAAATGAAATTATTTAAAAATAAAAGAACACTAAAAAACCACATTAGAATAAAATAATTTAGTAAAGTTCCATAATATAAAATCAAGATCCCAAAATCAGTTGTTTTTCCATAAACTAATAATGAACTATAAGAAAGAGAAATTAAGAAAACAACCCCATTTTTAATTGTATCAAAAAGAATAAAATACCTAGGAATAAATCTAACCAAGGAGGTGAAAGACCTGTACACTGAAAATTATAAGACATTGATGAAAGAAACTGAAGACACAAACAAATGGAAAGATATCCCATACTCATGGATTGGAAGAATTAATATTGTGTAAATGTTCATATCGCCCAAAGTGACGTACATATTTGACACAATCCTTATCAAAATCCAATGGCATTTTTCACAAAAGTAGAAAAAAATAATGCTAAAATTTGTTCAGAATCACAAAATATCCTGAATAGCCAAAGCAATTCTAAGAAAAACAGACAAAGCTGAAGATATTATGATCCCTAATTTTCAACTATATAACAAACCTATAGTAATCAAAACTGCATGGTATTAGCAGAAAATGGGACAGAGAGATCAATGAAACAGAAGAAATAAACCCACACATATATGATCAATTATATATATGCAAAAGGAGCCAATAATATGCAATGGAGACAGAACAGTCTCTTCAATAAATTGGATTGAGTAAACTGGACAGCTACACATAAAAAATGAAATTAGACCACTATCTTACATTATATACAAAAACTCACTGAAAAATTGATTAAAAACTTGAATATAATACTTGAAACTATAAAGAAGTAAGAAGAAAACATAGATGGTAAATTCCCTCACATCAGTGTTACACTGAGTTTTTGGATCTGCCTTCAAAAGCAAAAGCAACAAAAGGAAAAATAAACAAGTGGGACTAAAAAACTTCTGCACAGCAAAGGAAAAAATAAACAAAATAAAAAGCCAACCTACTGAATGGAAGCAAATATTTGCAAATCATTTATCCAATAAAGGGGTAATATCCAAAATATATATTTCTTAATTCAATAGCAAAAATAAGATAAACAATTTGATTTAATACATGTAGTTGACCAATAGCCACATGAAAAGATGTTCAACCTCACTAATCATCAGGAAAATGCAAATCAAAACCATAAGAAGATATTGTCGCATATCTGTCAAAATGACAATTATTGAAAGGACAAGAAATAGCATGTGATGGAAAGAATGCAGGGAAAGGGGAACCTTTATACACTGTTGGTGATATGTAAAGTGGTATAGCTGCTATGAAAAACAATATAGAGCTTCCTCAAGAAATTAAAAATACAACTGCCATATTATTCAGCTATTCCACTTCTGGGTATTTATATGAAGAAAACAAAAATACTAATTAGAAAATATTAACAATAGCTAAGATATGGAAACAACCTACAGTATCCACTGATGGATGAATAAATAAATAAATAAATAAATAAATAAATAAATAAGATATAGTACATATGTACAATGAAATACTACTCAGCCATAAAAAAAGAAAATCTTACATAGTGATGACATGGATGGATTTTGGGGATATTATTCTAAGTGAAATAAGTCAGATATAGAAAGACAATACTGTGTGAATTCACTTACATGTGGAATCTAAAATAAAACTCATAGATACAGAGAACAGACTGGTGGTTATCAGAGGGGAGGGAGTTAGCCAAAATTGGTGAAGAGGGTCAATTGTATGGCGGTGGATTGCAGCTGGACTCATTATGGTGATCACTTTGTACTGAATACAAGTGTCTAATTTTTATGTTGTACACCGGAAACTAATATAATGTTATATACCAATATTACCGCAATAAAAAAATTGCTCATGAATGAGGCAAAGGGAACCAGTTCTTTATTTTACTTTTCACTGCTATCTTTGTACAGCAATTAAATCCTTATTTTGCCAAAGCTAAGTATGCAGTGTACAAGGAAGTTATGACTCAGGGATGGAGAGTTAATAAAATTCTGAAATGAAAAAAAAAATTAACAATGGCAGTCAAAAGCACAAACTAAGCCAAGATCTAATTATATTATACTTTCATGAAAGTAAAACACATTATGAAATACTTAATAATCTACTATGGATTCCTCATAGTTTTCATCTTCCATGGATTCCACGGACTTGCACACAATTATCTCTTCAGTTAAATACACAGCTCTTGACAAGTGCTTAGATTCACATTCCCATCCTTGTTCCTGATACTATGGGGCCACTTCAAATGCTGAAAGCTTGCCAATCTCCATGCTTTGGAGAGGTTTAGGTTATCAGGGTTTCAATCTGCTTGTGTTAATCAGTACTCCTGCACTATTTGCTGTACCTGACAGGTGAGCCTTTTGGCAGATGATTTATTTGATTTTCTTTATTCTTATCTTGCCAGCACTTCTAAAATTGAATGAAAGGATAAAGAAAGAGGGTCCAGCAGGCACTGAACATGTCTTACTGTCAACTGAAATGCTAAATACATGCTCTGATTTCTGTAAGACCCCAGGATCCAAGCTAAACTTACAAACAGAGATGAAATTTTGGATTATCTGGGGTTATTTTTCCTTTTGCATGCCATCAAGCTATTGTGATGTAAATAGCAAAAAAAAAAAAAGGATAGAGTTCCCTGAGAACACAGAACATACCTAACACCTTATCCCTTTTATCAGTAAAGATGATCCTATAACTGACTTAATGAGATACTACTTTTCTATACTATTTGATACATATAAAAACAGGTAATGTATGTATAGTTAGGAAGCATAATCTATAGTAATAAAAGGATAATATGCTAATTAGGCTGGACATCATTCTGGACGTCCTTCCTGATGAAGCTGGGGCCGGGAGGAAGCCAGCCCGGGTCCCGATGCCTGCCGGCAGCCAGAGGAGGGAAGCTCGGGTCCCAGGTGCAAGAGGAAATCCGGTGCCAGCAGCCCGGGTCCCGGGTGCTGGAGGGAAGCTGGTGCTGGAAGCCAGGGAAGGAAGGCCTACTCTTGCATGAATTTTCATGCACCGGGCCTCTAGTATAAAATAATTGTGAACTACCACCTACTAGACCCACCACCAATTTAGAAATCAAACCTTATACTTGCTCTTAAAGCTATTTTGTGCACCTTCCCAGCTCAACTCCTGCTTCTCTTCATCTAAAAGTAATTAATAATTTTCCTCTTTAAAAAATAATGTTACAATAAATAGGTATCATTAACCAATGTATTATTACAATTTGCTTAATTGAGCTTAATAAATGTCTCATTATATTATGTGTAACATCCTAAAATTTATTTTTTCATTCAACATTATATTTCTAAGATGTGTTTGCATCCAACTGTAGTTCATTTTCACAGTCATATAATCTGTTCTGTGATTTTAGCAAAATATATCCATCCATTTCTGCCTATATTGTTTATGACTGACAGCTCTATCTCCCTTTTTTTGAGAGCCTAATCTTTACTAAACCATTGAGATCAGCAGAAATTATGAAGTTTTGATTAGTAAGACCTTAAAGAAGGGGAGGAAAGACAAGGTGCTGACAGTTCTGCATGTGGGTGCATCCAAGAAGTGGTCACCACAGTAAACTGTGCTCAGGATTGAGCTGATATAGCACAGTGAACCTTGGCAGCGTAGAGTATTCCTAAATGATGCTCTACCAGAATGAGGGGTTCAATACACTTAATGAGATACAGAGTCCATTATCAGAAGGTAGAGAAACAAAGTATAGGCTCATCGTGCAGTTGTAAGAGTTTTCACAGGTAAGGTGAATTAACAGATACAAATACTTAGGAGTCTCGGCAGACATGTAGGCTGGTAGGACCTGAGAAATCACTCAGCTGATTATAAGTTCTCAGCCACAAATCTAGAATTCAGGCAAGACTCTGTACCAGCAGGAAGACTGGCTAGATGAAGACCAAGTCACAATTCTGGAGGAATACATGCACTGTGTATGCTACTGAAAGAAAGACTTGAGTGCAGAAACGAGAACTAAATCCAGCTGATCAAAATGGGGGTACAAGCAGCTGAACTGAGCTAGCAGCCAGGAGACGTATGCTGATTCTGCTTGAACCTAAGTATGGGGCTAGAGGTGTTCACAATATTCCTCTATGACAGCGGTTCTCAACCTGTGGGTCGCGACCCCTTTGGGGGTCGAACGACCCTTTCACAGGAGTCACCTAAGACCATCAGAAAACACATATATAGTTACATATTGTTTTTGTGATTAATCACTATGCTTTAATTATGTTCAATTTGTAACAATGAAATTGGGGGTCACCACAACATGAGGCACTGTAATTAAAGGGTCGCAGCATTAGGAAGGTTGAGAACCACTGCTCTATGAGATTAGGATTGGCCTGAACACTGGGGCAGAATGGTGCCTTGGCGTGCTTTTGGTTGTGGGAAGGAGAGAACTTGGGGACAGTTCCCCCTCTGTCCTGGGAATGCCCTTCCAATATGGAATGGATGCCATGGAGACAGCCCTCTTAGAGACTTTCCTTCATGATCATTATTTACAATACAGTTATAGAAGGTATTAACAATATATGGGTAAATTAAATGCCTCTTATATACCCTTTATAACTCTGTGATTTCAAAAATATTTAATATTAAAAAGAATGCTATATCATTTGCTCTTCTAGATACTTGGATTTTAAACAGTATTGGAATCTTCTTTCAGAACTTAAAGATGAAAAAAAAATGCTTTAAAATAAAGTAGGATAGTATTTGAAAACAGCCTTCTAGGTCCCATGAGAAATCTTTATTAAACCATAAAGCTTTATTTAATCTTCAGTGTGGTAAGGAAATATGCTGTTATTATAAATGTTTAATTTTATATTGGAATGTACTGTATGTTTTTTGTCTTGGGATGACTTTTTACTGTTTATTGAGGAGAAGAATAAGTATACACATGATTCTATAGTAACTTCCAACTTCTACTTTGAGATTTCCTAACTACAGAGCCAGTTAAAGTTGTTCACCTGACCAGAAGGGCCCTTTAACTGATACATTTGGGTCGGGAATAGATTTTATGTTGCAGCAGGAACTTTAATTACTTTTATGTGAACAGTTTCTTCAACTACTTTATGCATAAAGGCCTTGCAGATGAGAGAAATATCTTTTAACTATTTCTCTGTATCTAGGAAGCTGTAGTTTAATAAATCCACTTTCAGTACCTGTCTCATTTCAATAACTACTTCATGGAGCACAACAGTCCACATGGAGGCCAGTTATGGTGTACTGGAAAGAATTTGAGTTTTGGAAGCAACAGATATGAATTTTACTGCTTTTTTTAACCTCTTACCAACCCTGATCTCGGTTAATTTACCTAACACTCTATGTTTTCTGACCTGAGAATGGTGGATGAGACACCTCCTCCAGACGGTTGGTGTAGATACTAAACAGTGAAACACTTAACATAATGGCTTCACATTTTACAATTTCATTTAAAGTTTAGTTCTTTTTCAGCTTCATACTGAACAATGGAGAAATGCCTCCCTCATCAGATTGTTTTGAGAATCAATGATGAAAACATGTTGAATAATAAGGTCCTATAGACATGTAAGGGGTTCATTATTCTTTGCTCCCAACAACTAATGTCTCAAAAATGTTTTGAGATTTCTTAATCACATGGCCAGTTAAATCTGTTCACTGACCAGAAAATTTTAGAGAGAAAACAATTGTCTTGGTATTTTCTGTGAAATTCTTACTTGTTTCTTTCATCTAAATGCATTTCTACTTCTTTGCCCTTTGGTCCTAACAGCAAGTTACCCCCCCTTTAACCATGGCCTCTTAGCCTCTTTAGCCAGCACTTCTCTTAGTTCCTAAAAGACTGGTGGCTTAAAACAACGGAAATGTATTGTCTCACTATTCTAGTGACTAGAAATCAAAACTCAAGATGCCTGCAGTGCAGCGCCCTTTCTGAAGGCTCTGGAGGAGATCCTCCCTGCTCTTCCAGCCTCTACCAGTTCTTGGTGTTCCTTGGCTTGTAGATGCCGGTATTTGTTACGTAGCCGTCTTCTCCTATGTGTCTTCACATCGTTTTCCCTTTGTGCATGTTGTCTCTGTGTTCAATTTTCCCTTTTTTATAAGGACACCATTTATATTGAACTAGGGTCCATGTAACAATCTCATTTTCACCTTGTCACCTTTCTAAAGACTATTTCCCCAACAAAGTCACATTCTGAGTGAGGAGGTTAGGACTTCTTACATATCTTATCTTGGGTGGTGTACAACTCAACCCATAACAAACAGGACTCCCTAAGGTTCTGACCACAGACTCTTTTGAGACCCCTTCTTCTCTGTAAGTAGTTCCATCTTCTCATGACTCAAATGACAACTGCAGTGTAATGCAGTATACATGGTCTTGGGAACTGGACTATCTTACATTGGATCCTAGCTGTTTCACTTTCCAGTGAGATCAGCCATCTAAACATATTTATAGGGGTCCGTTGAGTGGTATTTTCCCACTCAGGGTTTTTTCCTCGGGAATTGCAGGGTACAGAGTGCTAGAATACATGCCAAAACCCCAGTGAGTTTGCCTTCAGCTTTCTTAGCTTACCCAGTTAATATGAATACTCAGAAACAACCCTGGAGGGTAAAAGCAGTCAGAGAAAAATCACTTGGAGGAATGTCACTTAAAGTGTGGTGCACACACAGCAGCATCTGATCACCTGGGAGATTTGGAAATGCAAAAGCTTGGGTCCCACCACAACCTACTGAATCCGGATTGGAGAGGTAGGGTTCAGGCATCTCTTTTAAGAAGTTCTGTGGGTGATTCGTACGCACGTTGCAGGTTGGGAAGTACTGAATGGGAGCGGGTATCACAGGACTCTGTGCATATCCGCCATGGTGATGGTGGTGGCTCCATGGGTTGATGGCACAAGTGAATATGCATCTGAGGACTGTTTAAGCAACAGGTGGTGGGGCCACCCCGCCCTTTTAACTTCCCTTTCCTTGAGTTCAGCAGCATTCCTCGGCATACTACTGGCAAGGATGGTATTGATATCAGGGAAATGTAACATTCATTTCATCTGAGTTACATTTAAAAGTCTTATTCCAAGCTCCATTTGGAAACTGATCTCCCTCAGCACTGCTTAACGCCCTGCTCTCAACCACCAAGTCTGTGGTTTATAACTGGTGATCCAGAGTGAGTACGAACCCACTAAAAGGATTTCATTTTTCTCTTTTTGTGGAAATGTTTTATGTGCATCAGCCTCCTATTATCCCCTCCAAGGGAAAGTGTGCCACATAAATTATAGTGATTTATTAGAAATGAAGAACCTATTCTAGAGCCCTAACTCAGCAGTTTTCATGAAGTGCTCTGTAAATAGACAAATATTTGTCATTTTTGGACAGATTCAGAATAAATAAAATAGAGAACTAGTGTAAGGTGAAATAATACTACGTTGTTGCTGACGGATATTGAAGTTAGGTCTATGATGGTTGCATCTGTACTGAACATGTATAGTCTTTTTAAACTTATTTTATTCCCTAAAGAATACAATAGAACTATTTACATAGTATTTATATTGTTTTAGATATTATAAGTAACCTAGAGATGATTTAAAGAGTATGGAAGGATTGGGTAGGGTATATGCAAATACTACTCCACTTTATATAAGGGACTTGAGCATCTGTGGATTTTAGTGTTCACAGGCATCCTGAAACCAATCTCCCTGGAATATGGAGGGATGATTATAGCCTAATTTCCTCCTGAAAGTTTGATAAATCTTATGTATAACTGGACTTATTTTCATTTTTTTAAATTATTGAGACTTAAAATTCACTCGTGGTGGAAATGATAGGTAGAAGGGATGTGCATTTTCTTTCTAGGAACCGGGTATATTGCACTTCCTTGTATAGCATTTTCAAGTGATAGAATGAAGTGAAGGTCCTGGCATTTCATTCTTTTCTCTTCCTTTGTGTATGTCTAGAAGTTAATTTTTAATTTTTTTATCTTTATTTTTAAAAGTATTTCAAATATCCTCCTTTACCCCATTGATCCCTTCTAACTCACACCTGCTCCCCACCCCAGGATCTGTGTCCATGGGTTATGCATATATGCATACAAGATCTTTAGTTAATCTCTTCCCACCTACCCCCTAGAAGTTCTTATATAAAAATGAGAAAACTGACTAAAGTGGATATTCTTGTATGTAGATAAGTATGTATTTATTTACCTAAAACTCTTTGAGCATTTGCTGTATAACTGGTCTGCGGTACAAAGGTGCTTAAGTCATTTTGTTTCCTCCAAAGAGATTTCAGTCTAGTAGAAGAGGCTGTGAAATCATCTGTGGTAAAATAATTTAAGTTGTGAATTATATTTATCTATCAATGAGCAATTAATAATTAATTATTTGCCCATTACTAATGATTGCTCTAGTATAGAAAGTACTTATTCTTGAATTTTGGAGTACATCAGAATATAACATGCAGGTTCTCTTGGGGATTTTGTTGAAATTACAGGTAGCCTGCCCCTATCTCTCATTAGTCATGTTCCATAAGTCTGTAGTAGGGCCAAGGTATCTATAAAGGGCAGTTACAGGTAATTCTGATGCCAACCAAGCTCATGAACCACTGCTGCCAGTGCTTAGAAGCCGGGCTGATATCCATTATTTACTTGTGACATGAGTGGATTAGAATCATGGAGTTTTGTAAAAATCAGGAAATTGCCTGTAACTTTGAGCCAGAACTCAAGTGAGAGCCACTTAATGAATGCTTTGCTTTGGCTGCTGGAGACTTCACCTGGCTCGTGGGTCAGAGGAGTTCCCCTGGCTGTGTTTTTCCATGCCGGCATGCTTAGGGACCTTGGCTCTTGCTTCTTGGTTACTGGTTTGAATGGAACTCATCCTGCACAGATGGACCATGGTTTGTGAGGACAGATGGAGAAGGAACAGCAAGTCCACTGGCAGAGCCAACACATGGGAAAGAGCAAGAGAGAAAAGACAAAGGCTGGGGGTGGGGGCGGGGGATGGGATAGAAGAGGTCAATGGGGGGGAAAGGGGATATATATATATAATACTTGCAACAATAAAGAATTTTTTAAAAAATAAAAATAACATTCCAAGTACAAAATAAATAATTTTAATCACCACCACCACCCCCGCCCCCCCAAATAATGACAAAGGCTCTAGGTGGAGCACTAAAGAACATCAACATTCACCTGGTCATTGTAAGGAATACTCTCTTCTCTTAATGTATCTTAATAAGAGTGTACATAGCAAGTCTATTTGAAGCACATGCAATTTTATCTTATGTATGCCCTTTAAAAGTACATAATAAATACCTTCCAAGTATTTAATAAAAATAGCTAACAATGCAGCAAAATTGAAGCAAAATAAAAAAAAACATAATGACAAATTACATGTTTTTTCTAAAGAGCAGAAGGAACTAAGTTAAGAAGGAGAGGAGCAGTTGACTTTCTGTTCTAACCATAAAGGTCTTAAGTTCGTGTTGCTTATAAGAAATATAATTCCTGATTCTGGTAGCAGAACTTCTTCATTTTCAGTATTTGATATTTGCTTTGGTTGATATTTTATTTTTATTTTTTTGGCTAAAAATAGGTATATTCAGATATACTCCTGGGAGCATAAAATATAATTATTGCTACATATTCTATATTTTTATACTCTTTATTTTCAGTTTACTCTCCATACTTTTTTAAAATGTAACTCTTACCCCTTCCCCAATATGCATACTGGAATTCCAACAATTCATCACCAAAGTGTTATTTAGCAAACACTATGTAGAGCCTTATTGCCAGGCTGTAAGGTGAAAACAGATGCACAAAAGGCCCCTCAGTGGAAATGACCCAGGTAAATAAATGAACACTGCGGAAGGACACAACAAGTGGCCCTGTTCCCACTCCCAGCAAGACAGCTTACCTAATTCAGTACATCTGGGGAGTGGTTGACCTACTCTTCTGTAGGATTGGAGAGCTATCATTTCTTTCGAAGATGTAGAATTTCACCCTCAATTAATTTCCTCTTGCCCTACAGATTGTTTGAAAAATCACTCATTTGCATGAACTATTCAGTGTCTTTTTATTGCTTTTAGGACAAAGGCCAGGCTTATTAACATTACCAATAAGGCCCTAGGGCAGCAGTTCTTAATTGGAGATTGTTTTGTCACAAGAGAACATCTGGCAAAGTCTGGAGATATTCTTGGTTCTCAAGGGATATCTGGGGAAGGGTAATAATGCTATTGGCAAATAAATGTAGAGGCCAGAGATGCTGTTAAACATCCTATAAAGTGCAGGACAGGTCCTCACAATGGGAATTATTAACCCCAAATGTCAACAGTACTGAGTTTCAGGATGTTTGCCCTGTGGCGTCTGGTTCCTGCTAGCAGGGACAGCCTCATCTTGGGCTACCCTCTCTACTCCCAGAATACTGGGCTTCCTTTCAGTTTTCTGAATAGCTTATGGTACTGTTTTATTTGCCCAGGAATGAACTCTGAATCCTTCAGAGCTCAGCTAATCGCACTCCTCAGAGAAGCCGTCCATGCCTATCCCACTGGCTTAGATTGCCTTACGCTTTAAGAGCACCATGTAGTCCAGTGCCTTTGACCGTATGGATACTCTAATTAATAATTTATTTTATAATTGGTTGTTCACATCTTACTACCCCCATTAGAATAAGATCTCAAGAGAACAGGGCCTATTCACTGTTTTATCCCCAATGTCTAACATAGTGACTTGGTAATCACGCAATAAATATCAGTTGAATAAATGAGTCATCCAATAAGATCATGACAGTCATTTTAAAAAAATTAGACCCATTGCTATTTTTTCACACATCACCTGGAGGTGACCTATGTCCTCGGAATCTATAAGGAATTTTTATTCAAACGAATATCAGGTATTAAGCATATATGTTTTTATGTAGTAGTTATGGGCAAAGTAGGATATGTTGGTTTGGCTTTTTAGATATCGTTCTTTTGGTACTAGTGTAAAGTCACTCTCTTTTTCTATCACCATCCCTTGCTCTCCTTATTCTAACCCTCTCACTCTAATTATAGCTGACTTTCAATTTCTACTTTACTTTTTCATTGTTTGGTTTTTTTAAAAAGACCAATGAATATTACTTTATATTCAGAAAGATGATTAAAATTTTCAAATTCTATTATAACTGGACTGGATTCTCAGATTATATCATCAAATTCCCCAAACTATAATTTTATAGGTATTCAATAATATTAGTATAACACATGGATACTATTGACTATGGAGAAATCTATGGGAAATTTAATTAAAGATTAAGCATGCAATTTGGAGTTGAAAACAAGGGATATTGTGATCCAACATCCTGCTTGGCTCACTGTCTAATACATACTCAGTCAAATATGGTTAGCATAATTAGGCAGCCTACACAAAGCAGAGGTATCCATACCCTAGATTTTTCAAATGGAAAACAGACTGAATATCCTTATTCAGTTGATTAATCTATTTATTACTTGAAACTAATTTGACTGAATATTACAGCTAAAGAGAATAACAAGAAAACTTGAATTACAGACCATTATATATTAATAAATTCACAAATAAGCTGGCTCTGGCCCTTCCTGATATAGACAAGCCTAGTAAACATTGGACTCACATTTATGTGATTTGTCTACCAAGTGATGCTTAACCTTCATCCTACCACTACTCAGGGTGTGGGATTGGTAAAGGGAGTTGTGCTCAGAGAGAGGTGAAGACATCTACTGCTTACAGTGCTTGATAATTTTAAAAATGTGTCATCTGTTTTTTGCTGCCCTTGAGTCAATATGCATCAAATTGTTGCTCATATCATGTACCCATAATACACATTATGTGTATTAACTGGACATGACGATCTGTAAATAGAAGGACTTTGATTTATACATCATTGTTCCTAACTTTCTTATATCTCATGCTATTCAGTTGATTTTTTTTGAATGAATGTATCAAGTTGAATCATATAAACTGTCAATATTCAATTGTTTTTGCCCCACAAAAATGACATTTTCATATGGTTCCATTTCATATAAATAAGTGAACAGATAAGCTTTGAGTTTATTTTTCCATAGAAATAATGTTTTAACTAAGAGTGAAATATAAGGAGTCAATGGGAGACAAAAGGGTACATATGTAATACTTTCAACAATAAATATTTAATAATAAAAAAAGAGTAAAAAAAATTTGAAATAGTACTATATGTACTTTGTTTAGGTACACTGTGAATGATTCAAATAGATTTTTATGGCAAGCCAGAAAACCTAGCCATAATTTAAACCATTGAGTCTATAGAAAAAAATGCATGTCAACTACAAAACTCAAATATGAACGTTTGGTACACAATGTATTCAGAGATTGGTGACATAAACCATTACACCTGTAGGAATTACCTTCATACTTTGACAGGATAATTGATAGAAACTTCTTTACTAATTCTTTGGTTTCGGCCCAGCAATTCGGGACAGGCAGAGAATTAGGTGATAACATCAGTGTTGTTGGAGTCTGTATTCTTTTTTTAAGGAATTAACTCATTAATGGAAATCTTTGTCACTAGGGAACAGAATCTTTGTGATTTGATGAAATACAGGGAAAATGTGCAGAATTATACAAAGCAAACCTTTTTTACTAGCATCTAATATGTTCTGCATAGCAATCTGCAATGAATGAAGGTAATTTTTCTTCATTATCTATTTTCCGATCTTAGGGTTTGATGAATTCTTAGTTCATGGACTTTTTTAGTTCTCCAGGCACCCAGGAATATATGTGTTTTCATGAAAAACCTCATGATGTGAGTGGGCATCTGGTGGTGTTGCATAAGGAGACACAGGAAGGGTGATGTTCCTGCCAAAGGATGATGTAATCCACCATAATTTCAGCCTTTGGAAAGCAAGGGTTACAGGTTAGCTCAATCTTGCTCTACAGATAGGCTGGGAAAACGTTCCAGGTGCCCATGTGACATGGCTGCAGGGGGCTAGTAGCCCATGTACATGTTTTCTTTTGGGGTAGCATTTTAGTTGGGGGAGAGAAGGAGACATAAGTTTGGATCATAAATTTTTATTTACTCTTGAAATCCCTGGAATATAAAATAACATCAAAAATAATAATAAAAATCGTGAAAATAACATGAAGAAATGGGACTTATTGCTAAGGAAAGGATATTCTCAGGTGAGAATGTCACTACCTTCTCTGATTTTATTTTTTAGAGAAGAAGAGGAATAAGGGAACTTCCACATATTCTGTTTCTGTTTGTCTGGTTAATATAAAGCAAGAGAAGCTCACAACACTCTTTATGCTCATAAATATAATAAGCTTCAAGCAGCTTTGTTGTTTTTGACTTGTTAAACAAGAGAGCTTGAGATTTTTTTACTAATGCATCAAGAAGTCTTATATAGGATGTTTTTAAACAACAAACCATTAGTATTATGGAATCTAAATAATTAAGAAAATCAGATCATGAATAATGTGATTGCCAATGCCAAGAGTTCTGAAGGCTGTAAATACTTAATGCTGATCAGACTATAAATAATACTGAAATTATTATTGTAATAATGAAAACAATTTTTGGCTTTTTATTTATATAATTAAAATATATATTAAAGTTTGCAATAATATTTTTACCTTTTATTCAGATTCAAAACAACTAAGAAGACGTTTATCTTCATTGTGTGTGTATGTGTGTATGTTTGCCATCAAAAGTAACCTTTTTTATTTTGACTGCATAAAATTTAAAAATGCTCAACAATAAATAGTATCTTAGACAAAAGAGAATAAGAAAGAAGTATAAAGCTGAAAAGAATTCTAAAGATTTCTAATCTCTGAATTTAGGGCTAAACTATCCTATGATTTTAGGGCTAAATTATGAATTTAGGACTGAAATAATGAAAACATTATGCAGTTTGAATGGGATGCTGTCCTGTTCAATTTGTTTTGCACTGTTTTTAAAACCAACAGGTATATATTAAGTTACTTCTATAGACTTGTAATAAGAGCAATATCACACAATCATGGTCTTTGTTTAAACATCCATGTCAAATAGTATATAATTCAAATAGTATATAATTCAAATTTTAGTCTATAATTCTAAAGGGTCTTATGGGGAATGTAGTATTCATGAGAATTATACTAAAGGATCTATATTTAAATAATAGTACTGTAAAGTTATAATGCTGTATACTACTAAGGGTAATTGTGGCATCAATTTAGTAAGAGTAGCGAAACTAAAGAGCGATCAATCAGAATTACTGGAACAGAAACACAGGCAGAAATTGAGCTCTGGCTGTGAGTGCTCAGGACCCAGAGACTGTGGAAGCTGAGTCACAACTGTGTCACAACTGTGGGTGATGCTGAATTCTTGAGGTCTTACTGGGCGACCTCCCTCCTGGAGACTGCGGGTACCAAAAGAGCCACCTGGGAAAGGCTGGAACCTGGAATTGGACTTGACCTCGGAGGCATTTGCTTGTTGTGATCATTTTCTCTCCATAGGTACTCGAGCTTTCTCTCAGTGAACTTGGCTGCCATGCAGGCTTCTTCGGCTCTTCTCTGATGGTATCGAATATCATTTTCATAGTAGAAAGTGCTTCTCCGTAGTTCCTGGTTCATGTCTTGGACCATCTTCCTATACATGTTCAGAAACTGATAGTTGGAGTTCATGTTTCTCCAGACGTTGAAAAACTTCTCCATTTCGAAGTCGTGCATTTCCGCCTCCAACAGTTTTTTCTGTAATTGTGTTACAGGGTCTTCACATACATCAGGAGCAATTTCAAGCTTCAGCTTCAGCTGTTGAATCTCATCTTGTAGGCTTGCATTTTCACGCTGCAAAGATGCTTTCTCGGTTTGCAGACTCGTTCTTTCTGCTGCAAGCTCTTCATTCCTTTGCTTTTGCTCCCACACTTGTCTGGCCATCTCCTGATTTCCCTGGTCAGCGCTTTGAAGGGACAGCCTGTCATCAGCACCATGAGGGACACCCTTGAGATCAACTTCCGACCCAAGGATGAATCGATCTCCTTCTTCTACTCCCCTCTTTGGTGGGAATTCCAAGTTCCCATCACCCAGGTGATGTCCAAGGTCGTCAGGCTTGGGGTTTCCAGCCACTGACGTTGATTGGCTGCCTCTAACTTTCAGCACCTGCTCCATTCCTGTGTTCGCCTGCTCCAGCCTCTGTTTCCCCTCCTCCTCCTCTTGGATGTTCTGCTTCCATCCCATAATTTCTCCTTGGAGCAATTCTGGACTTTGTGGGTAATGAGAGTTTTTGTTCAGACCATCCGGTCTGTTCTTCTGAAGCTGTTCTCCATCAATCCCCGATGCTTTTGAGGTGGGCTTTTCACCAGTCACTTGGGAACGTTTAGGAGGTTGGCTCTTGCGTGCCGTTTTCCATAAGTAAACCGTGTCCTGACGTGACAGCTGGCTCAGGTGTTTATTCAGTGCCCTCAGGCACAAAGTCTGCAACAGGAGGGGACTGGCCACCACCCCGGGTGACTTGAGGGCGTGCTTGACTCCTGTCAGGGGTCCAGTGGTCTCACTACATCTTGCACAGACTCTATGGCGGCGGGCAGAGCACCTTGCACCTGGCGCCTTCGCACTTCTTGAAGCGCGTCGTCTCTTTGCTGTGACAGACACCACCACCAGAGTGCCCGCCAGGATCCCCCAGGGGAACGCAGCGGGGCCCGGGACGGGTCTCAAGCTCTCCCAAATCCCCAGCAGAACCCCGCACAGGTGCCGCAGGGTCAGCTGGAAGGCGGATGCGGTGGCCGGCAGCAGGCCCCCCATGGCTGGTCGGGCTCTCGGAGCCGCCTCTCTGGTGGGCACAGAGACCACCCAGAACCCTGCGGAGCGCTCTGTCTCTCAGGTGACCGGGTGCCCGGCAACCAGGGCTGGTCAGTTGGGTGGGGGAGGGGAGGCCGGTGGTTCTAGAAAACAGTTCCTAACTTGGCTGTGAATGGGACGGTGTAAAGAACCAATGAACTTGACTGGAGAGCACAGAGTTCACATGCACCGCTGGCGTCCCGCATGAAGAAGCCTGTGCTATTGGCATGACTGTGGGACGGCTTTACAGTCAATGGATGAACCGCTATTGGCACATTGTTGTCACCTAAAGTCCCTTTACGTTAGGGTTCGCGCTTTGTGTTGCACATGGTGTGGTTTTTGACAAATGTGTGGTGTCTGTACGCACCACTCTAGTCCCACGGAATAGTTTCGCTGCCCTAACAATCCCTCGTGCTCCATCCCTGAACCTGATCACGTTTCTTGCTCTCTACTCTGCTCCGTCTGATGTCAACAGGGGGATTCCAGCTTTTAAAATTAGTGTCAGCGTGGTGCCTCTTGTCCATACTCTTCACCTTGCTGTGTGCCTTGTAGTTAAAGTGGGTGTTTTTTTTTTATTTCTTTAAAGTGGGTTTTTTAAAGGCTACATTATAGTTGGTTCTTGTTTTTGTTGTTGTTGCTGTTTTCCATCACCATTTATACCCTCTTACACCCTTTTCCACTTCCACCCACCCCTCCTACCCTGACAATCACCATACTGTTGTCCATGTCTATGAGTTCTCTCTCTTTTTATTTTTTGCTTAATCTCTCCACCCCTAACCCTACCTCTACCCCCACCCCCAAAACTACCACCACCGCAACCAGAGCTGTCTGCCGACTCTATCCATGAGTCTTTCTCTATTTTGCTTGGTAGTTCAGTTTATGTATTAAATTCCACATATGAGTGAAATTGCATGGTACTTGTCCTTCTCTGACTGGCTTATTTCACTTAGCATATTTTTCTCCAGGTCCACCCATGCTTTCACAAAGAGTAAACTTTTCTTCCTTTTCACAGCCAGGTAGTATTCCATTGTGTAAATATATCACAGCATTTTTATCCGGTCATCTACTGATGGGCACTTTGGCTGCTTCCAAAACTTGGCTGTTGTAAATAATGCTGCCATGAACATAGGAGTACATATATATTTTTTAAATTAGGGTTTAGGGTTACTTTGGATAAATTGCCAGAAGTGGAATCGCTGGATCATAAGGCAGCCCCATTTTTAACTCCATACTGCTTTCCACAGTGGCTGGACTGCATTCCCAACAACCATACAACAGGGTTCCCTTTTCTCCACATCCTTGCCAACACTTGTTGTTTGTTGATTTATTGAGAGAGACATTCAGACAGGTGTGAAGGGATATCTCATTGAGGTTTTAATTTGCATTTCTCTGATGATTAGTGACAATGAGCATCTTTTCATATGTCTATTGGCCATCTGTATGTCTTTTTTGGAGACATGTCTATTCAGACATTTTTGCCTATTTTTTAATTGGATTGTTTTATTGATGTAGAGTTTATAAATTCTTTATAAATTTTGGACAATAACTCCTAATTAGATGTATCATTGGCAAATATGTTCTCTCATTTTTAACTCTATTTTCTACCTTTGTAATTTAAAAACATTCTCTAAATTTTACTACCTCTTGCTAACTGTGGCTGAACAAATATATGGTACTCCTACAGTAGAAAAAGACACATAAAAATGCAATTACCGTGCAAAAACCTTTATTTTCTCAGGAGGTCATTTGAAGAAAGCACACATATTTGGCCTATGAAAATTATTTTTTTCAGATAATATCAGAATAAATAGAATTGGATTGAAAGTTGAATTGAAATCATGTGATTGCAGTGCAAAAACCTTGGTTTTCTCAGAAGGCCACTTGAAGAACGCACATATATTTGGCCTATAACAATGGACTATTTTTCTCTGGTAAGATCAGAATAAACAGAATGAGATTTATAGTTGAATTGAAGGCATCACACTGATAAAATAGCTTTGATACTTTAGGTCTCCCACAGCATGGAGAGACCATTGTAAATAGTAAGCCATGTCAGTTAATGATGATGATTATATAGGCAGACATCCTGCCACAGATCTGCCATGTTACCATTAATAAGAATGGGGTCTGTTGGATTTTTTTTTCATGACCAGGTATCAAAGTTTCCATGACTAGGATAGCAGTAAACTTCCTATCAAATATAGATTCATGACTTTTATAGCACTTGTCTATAGTTGTGAATAGGTCTTCTAGCTCTGCAAACCTGCCAATTAAACTCTTTCATTGCAATCTATTGATTTAACCAGGGGGCAGTAACATTACAGAATCTGTGTCTTTCTGGTATGGTACTATAGGAATCCAACCTCTTGGTAACCTATTAAATCTATGCTATATACAGAATAATGCCATCTAAGTATTCTAGCTCCACTGTGGAAATTGGGAAATATACAGGGGTGGGCAAAAGTACATTTTAGTTAAACCACCTCAGGAGTCAGTGGGGCTCACCCCAAACAAGTCACTGAAATTCAGCAGATGAGTGGATTAAAAAACTGTGGTACATCTACACAATGGAATACTATGCTGCTGTAAAAAAGAAGGAACTCTAACCATTTGCAACAGCATGGATGGACCTGGAGACAATTATGCTAAGTGAAATAAGCCAGTTGGAGGAAGATAAATATCACATGATCTCACTCATTTGTGGAATATAATGAACAATATAAACTGATGAATAAATAGAAATAGAGCCAGAGAAAAAAAATATTTTAGAATACAATAGAAGTAATCCAGTTATTTGCAGATTTTTAATATTTCCTACAACTTTTGTGATATTACACTATGTTAGTACAGTTTTGGTAATATCATATTTAAAATCTTTTTCTCTTGAAATATTAATGTTTATTGCATGTAAATGGCTATTTTGTATCTACAAAAAAATAAAATTAAATAAAAAATTAAAAACTTAAATGAAAGATATATGGATAGAAAGAAAAGAAAAAGAAATTCAAGTTTGTTTACTGATTTTTAAACACTACAAGATTGTGTAAATAAGGAAGGCTGGCAATGTGAGCACTTACGAGATTGCACCTAAGTCCACTGTGACATTCTTTTGAGTTAATGAAGCTATTGTAATAATCATAACTTGTATGTCTTTTCCCATGTGAACAACTATAAACCTACTTTTGCCCACCCCTGTATATTACTTCACCTTTATTTTTAAACAATGACCAATTGTCACTACCTTTAAAATAAATGTCAATACCATGACTATTTTCTATATTCTCATCCAATTCAAAGCTGGAAATGGCTCTCTATCCATGCTCAGTTCAAAAAACAGCACAGAAACCACCGCCTGTGCTAGAGATCACTTCACTGCCCCCATTCTTCTAGGCCTCTCTGTCACACAAACACAACTGAGCACACCTTCTTTTGTTAGAACCATTGCACTCTCTCTGAAAGTGAGAAATTGAACACTCTCATTGGCCTCTCGTTTCAGGGTGACTTGCTGATATCTGTTTGCTTGGCTGACCTCTGAAGGTCGCTGCAGTGCCTCGAGGCTGTGCTGGAGCCTCTGCTCACCATTTCTCCCAGATTATCTCACCCAGATTTATGGCTTTAGTGTGATCTCCTCACTGATAATTCACAAAATTTTCCTCCAACCCTAACATCTTACCTGAACCAGACTTTCCATTCAACTAGGAATTTAGCATCTTTAATTAGTTGGCTAATAGATATGTCAAGCTTGAAGGGCTAAGTGATGCATTTTCTTCCTTCTCCCTGTCCGACTATTTCTGCCTCATTCTTCATTGCACCACCATCCAGCCAAGCAAGAAATTCAGAAGTTACTTTTGATTTCTCCCTTTCTCTGACCCCCATTTCTAAACTTTCAGCACATCCTATGCTCAACATATAAAATATACAATAAACCCATCTATTTTTTCCACCTTCATCCTTGTCCAAGTCTGACCTTCACTACAATGATCTCCTGTTGGATCTCTGCTTCCACTCTTTCACCATAGCATTTTCCTCCTAAAAAACATTGACAGCCATCATTTTCTTTTTTTTCATGCAAATCTTACTACTGCACCACTTAAAAAGTTTCTGATGCTGGATCTTAAAAGTTTTCAATGTACAACCAATGTATTATTATCAGAATATAATTAAAATCCCATCTCCTTACCATGACCTAGTAGGCTACCTGCATTTGATCACTTATCTTTCTCCCTCTCACTCACACCTCCTTCCTAAAATGCCAAACTCAAGTCCTCAATTCCTTAATACTGCCTAGTTCTTCTGCCTGACAGTCCTCCTCATTCTTTAGATTTCTGGTCAAATTAAATCTTTTCAGAGAGGATTTTCTGACTATCATATAGCTCAGCATCCAATTTATTTCCATCCAAAGAACATCACTATCAATAATAATGTATCTGTTTGCATATTTTCTGACTCCTACCAGTAGCATATCAGTTCCACACGAGGAACCTTTTGTCTTGTTCACCACTGTGTTCCAACCATCTGGCTCATGCTAAGTACTCAATAAATATTTATTTAAAAATAAATTGTATAAAGCCCCTCCTCCTGATACCCAATAACCATTCCCCAAATGCCCTGAATTTCTTTTATTTTCATGTCAAAATTAATAGTCATGGAGAAATTGCTTGATTTGTGTGCCACTTTCTAATTTTAAGAAACATTTAAAATCTCTTATTTCTCTGTATGTCGATTATTACATGAGTCAAAAAATGCCATTGCTCTCATGAAGTAAAAAATTTCACATTTATTTTTACTTCCGAGGAACTTCAAGAGCAAAAGCTCTTCTCTACAAAATTGATTGTAACTTACTCTCATTAAAATTATCTTTCAGACAATGAAATAATAATAGTTTAAGTGATTTTGGGGAAAATGCCTTGCTTTTGGCGAGACTTGCTATTCTTTTAAGATCCAACATCAGAAGTTACTGAAGACTTCTGTAAGTCAGTAGTCTTTGGGGACCACGACTGGCTTGGGGAAACTGCCACAATGTTATAGAAGTTGTAAGTGGAAACTTCAAACCAGCCATCTATATCAACTATATGACTAATAAGGTAAAGAAAATATCAATTTGATCCGCATTAATACACTCTGGCAATTACTGGTGATGATCTAAAGATATAATATACACCAAGAGCTCCTTGGCTTTGTAGCCATCATTCCTGGTTAGAGGGAAACAATCTCCAAATAAAAGTTTGGACATTTGGATAAAAATATTGCATGTTGTTGTTTTTTCCTGGTGGGCCAAACACCCCCCAAATTCAGATATTTAAGGGACAGAGTAGAAGAATGAGAGTGTAGAGAAATTCAAGGTATACATGCAAAATTTGGCTCTGCCTCTTACTGGTTTGTAATTGAGTGTATTATGTATTTTTCCTTCATTGAATATTCACTGAGCACTTACTCTGCCAGGGGCTGAACTAGGTGCTATGTTTAAATAAAAGCTCTTGGAGTAGTGTAGAGCCTTCATTTTCCCCTAGATAAAACGAGAATAATAACAACCCCATTGATGACCAACCAAGATAAAGCAGGCAAAACTTCAATAAATAACTCATAGTGTTTATAATTTTCAACCAGGTTATGCTAACCTATGATCTACATGATTTCTCCTTGTGACTTACAGTACAAAATTGAAATAAAAATTTAGACTTATTCAATTTCATCGGCAGGAATTACTCCATAACTATTGGCCTGAGCATAAAATAAATGATAGTAAGAAAAAACAGATGTACTTCCAAACTTTCAATGTGCCTAAAGGTTTATTAAATAAATGTTTCACTTGGCCTCAATTCTTTGATTCAATGAAAAAGTACAAAAATCCACATGTTGATTTTATTTACCAAGATTTTTTTTTCATGTAATATCTTCAGCGGGTTGCCATCAACACTTAAATGCTAAAAAGGATTCAGAGGGAAGTGTGTATTCAGAACTCATGGGATATTCAAGAGTTGTTTTTTTTTTTTCATTTTCTGGTTCTCCATCTCATAATAATAAATTGGTTAAGTCTAGGAAGATAGCCAAGAGTATTATTCTGTTCCACAGAGAATTAATGTATCTAATTCAGTAGTACATGAGAGCCTTGCAGTGTAATAGAACTATTTTATGACAATCTTTAAAAAGTAGTCTCTTATCTTCTCATGGAGTAAGAGATTATTGTTCAAAAGCCTGTCATTACCAGGCCTTCTAATAAGTTTGCTAATTGCTTGAAAGACATGAGAGGCACCACAAATGAAAGAGCAATAGATTGTCAGTTCTGAAACTTACAGTTCAGTAACCCAACATTCCAATTACCTTAACATCAAGGCACTAATTTAGAGTTACAAATTGTTATAATAACAACGATCCAAATTAAAGAAAAATTATTAGCTAACCTCTCAAAAGGTAAGATGGTCTTGATATTATTTCATTAACATTGAGGGTCAAGCTTGATATTGTACAAAGTGAATATGTAAATTGCAAAGTACTAAATAAATGTATAGAATTCATATCACCAGATAGTCTCAGTATCACCAGACAGATAATTGTTACATATATTAAAAATTATGGAGGTCTCCAGAAATAATGTCCTCATATCAAATTAGTATGAAATGAGATTTTAATTAGAAAAAAAGTATTCTTGTCCTCAGTTATGAAAGCAAAGCATAATGAAAAATTCTTTTCTCCTACACAAGGGATAATAGCTTTTTGAAAATTACCAAAAGGCAAATATTCATTTTATTAAGTCTCTGAACAAAATGCCTCTGACATCTATCTATTGCTACCAGGCACACGGACACACTGGCTCACACGCAGGCCCCAAAGCTCTGTCTTTTTCAATGCTTTCTCAATGCATCTGTGTACACGTGGAGAAAGCCAAAATTCAGCAATCATGTTGTTAACATGCATCCTGACTACTTTTAATCTCCCTTGCAACAAAGTATACTACCTGATTCAGAGTAACAACAGAGACATGAAGCTGGTCCTTGATGAGTTGTCAAGAAAAAGCATAACTATTCTGAACACTGAATGTTAACTTCTAAGTAGAGAATGAGGAAATAAACTAGGTAAGACCTCAGGGTCTTTCCCAACCCCTATTTTACTATATTATCAGAATGCTGCATTTTTTGCAAAACTAAGCCAAACTGATATTAACTTTCCCCAAGGTCAGTTTATTTCCTCACCGAAAGTGTAATTTTTAATCCTAAAGTGATCCAATAGTGCAATTTCCGGAAGCAAGTTCTGCGTGAAGCAGCCTGCATTTCACTGTCAGCGAGTCACCAGAAATGACAGTTTGCAGTCCCATGGACGCAGTGAAGGATGTTCACAGACCAGGAAATCTGGAGAGAAAGGCATCCAAGGCCCTGCACAGGGTAAATCGTCAGTCACAAATTCACAAACTATTGTGAGCATTTTGACCTTGAAGTCACAGCTTTTTCAAAGTTCTATTTTCTTGTTGGTAAAAATGGAGGTGAGTTACCAAAGTATGAGAAAAATCATGCAATTTCAGAGCATTCTACTAATGCCTCGGGATGCACGGAAAAGTAAGGCGTAGACCCTCCTCATGGGTATAGCAGACAGGTTTTATGTGAGATTTTGAGCCTCAGGCGGCGCTGTCTAGGTTAGGAATACACATTTAGGGGTCAGAGCAGGGTGAGGTGGGGTGAGTTAGGACTAGGAGGCAGAAAGAGTTTGTTGTTAGCAGAGGTGCAGCAGATAAATCTCTGGGGAAATGCCAGTATTTAGGAGAAGCAGAGGAAGCACTGCCTTCCAAAGACACAGAGACATGAGAAGTGCCCAGTGAAGCAGCCAGTGGGGGAGTCATGTGGGCAGGAATTAAACAGCAGTGACAAAGGCAGCAAAGGGATGGGAAACCACTCGCTAGATGTTTATAGAATGGGGGAAGGGGGAATTGAGAGTGGTCCCACCTAAGGCTTCTGGTTTCCTATAAATTAAAAGGCACAGTAAACTGTTGAAAATCAAAGTGGAAAATTTGAATATGGTCTTAAAGAAAGCGGTGGAAGACAGGACTCTTCACTGAGTGCATTTTCATCTTAAAGAAACATTTTCTAGGCTATTGAAAGGAAAACATGATGTACTTACTGCCTTTTAAATGTGTAAAGATGGTCAATTTATTCAACAAGCTATTATTAAAGGACATTATGGGGAAGCACAAGGATACATAAGGCAAATCGCTGATCTGACATCAAAAATTCAAGTGTGTAAATAATTCCCAATACAATGTAAAACAGGGCCCGAAAGGGATCACTAGAATTTTGTGTGTGTGTGTGCTGTGTGTGTGATGTATGGAGTGTGCGTGTGTGTGTGCATGTGTGTGTGTGTGTGTGTGTGTGTGTGTGTGTGTGTGGCTAGTGGCTATGCTGCCCCATCCCAACACTTTTCTCTCTCAGTCCCTCAGGACACAAGGCATGCACTAATAAAATGATTTGGGGAATCTGGGGTATAATCCATAGCTTGAAAAGAAAGTTCCACTCTTTTATTCATTGATATTGTAATGTGAGTGTTAGGAACATGCTTATAGGACTAACTAGAGATGCTAGAAAGGGTCGCTCCCTCCTGACTTCCACACATAGAGTTAGCTGAGGACAACTGACAGCTGCAGAAGCTGGGGCGGCTGAAAGGCTGTGACTGCCTCTCCACTCAGTGGACAACCTTTTTTCCCCAGAGGTTGACTCTGCAAAAAAAAAAAAAAATAACCAACAAACACCCTCTGGGCAGGACTTGGAAATAAAGCGGCATACGTAATATTATCTTTCCACAGGAGCTCCCAATTTAATTGGAAAATAAAACAACCATAAGAAGCCTTAACCCACAGATTTTGTAAGCCGGTAAGACAATTTGAGAGGAGCTGGCTCAGGGTTGTGCGTTATTCTGGCCAAATCCATGCAATAGACTGAAATATACAAGAGGAAAAAGAAAATGTACAGAAGAAATTGAAGAGGAAAGAATGCATTTAAGGGAAAGCTGTGGAAGAGGGAGGGATTATGCTGAGTCTGAAAACTAGGTAAAGGTCAAGACCCCACGCAGCACAGCAAAAAGCAGCCATCATCATTAGTACCCTTTTTGCCGTTCCTGCTGATAAACTCACCCTGTGCAACTCTGAACCATCTGTGTTTCTTCAAGGCGTGTATCTATCAGCCCTAACCCTGCCAATGATTAGGGCAGCTCTATTTTAGGAGGCATCAGATGTTTGGCTGTTTCTTTGTCTCCGGGACTTGCAGAAATGAGACAAGCAGTTTGCCTACAAGTTCCCTGCATGGCTAAGGACTTGCATCATGTATAGATGTTCACAAAGGTTGCATCTGTTGGTATTGTGTCCTCAGAAGAAAAGAGCTGTGTTTGCTTTACATGGTGCTTTCTGAGCTATTCATTTAAGCTTGGAAGGGAAACAGAAAGTCACAGCAATTTACCATAATTAGCACTCTTACAATCACTCAGCCATAGGAAGTTCCTTTCCTCAATTCTCTACTCTGTATTCCCACCTTCACCCAGGTTCTGGGCAGCATTTCAAGCACAGAGGCATCAGAACTGACCCCACCCTCTCAACTATCAACAACCCTACCATTTCCCTTGCACTCATTATGCCTAATAGAGCAAGTTCCATGCACCATGAAGCTAAGCTGTGTTCCACTCCGCATGTCTGAATTAAATCATGACATTTTTCACTCAGACCGCACTTCAAATAGTTTGCTTTGGGCACCAAATTAAATCCTATAAGGAATTTACTGTCAGGTTTAGGTACAGGTACTGAAAAGCACCCCAATCTTTAGAAAGCCCACACTTCTCATGCATTCAGTGATCAAGGGTATCGGTCCTACTTTTCTTTCTGTGGCAGGGCAAGATCAAAACCAGGGCTGGTGTCAGAGAAGGGGAAAAAAGGCATCAGGCCCAGACTGTGACTCACAAATAGAATTGGGGGTAAAACCAGGATTGATGACAAAGAGTCGAAGTGAAAGATATGTCAAGAACCTGAGAAGGTCAAACAACAGAATAACAGCCAGGATAACAACAAGCAAGGCTCTCGTGAAGGAAGTGAGCAATCAAAATGCAAACTGCATAGGACACTGAAAAGGATGTAGAAAACCTCAAAGAAGAACCAAACCAATACCAAACAGAAGCTAATGCCTCACTCGCACTAGCTAGTAGTTCTTATGGAGCCCTTATTGGGGAGAAAACTTAAAATTTTTATCCAAACTCCCCACTGGACATGAAACAGGTAGTTACCTGTCAAGTACCTGCAAAGCACTTTACATACATTATCTCACTTAAACCTCAAAACAACTTTATAGGCATTTATAAATTCTCTATTTTATACATGAGATATCCAAGGCTCAGAAAGGTAAATAACTACTTTAAATTTGCCCAGATAGTAAGAGCCAGAACTGGGATTCAAAGTACTCATTTCTCTGCCAAAACTGGTTTGGCTCAGTGGATGGAGCATCGGCCTGTGGACTGAGGGGTCCCAGGTTCAATTCCGGTCGGGGGCATGTACCTGGGTTGCGGGCACATCCCCAGTGGGAGATGTGCAGGAGGCGGCTGATCGATGTTTCTCTCCCATCGATGTTTCTAACTCTCTGTCTCTCTCCCTTCCTCTCTGTAAAAAATCAATAAAATATATTTTTAAAAAAAAAACAAAGTACTCATTTCTCTATAATATGCTATTATACTGATGTTTACACATTGCAAAATGTTTGTAGTTCTCTTTCTAGAAAGCTGTTTTCCAATATGGCTGCCACTAGCAACATGTGGTCACAAAATTAAAAATTTATAAAACCAATACTGGTTCTATAAATAAGAGAAATTGTTCTGGGGTAGCACAATAGGGAGTGGTACTGAGTACAGTAAATGCATATCTGTCTAAAGGTAAATTTGAAAATTTTAAAAACATTCTGCAACAGTTGCTAAGGAGGTAACCATGAACAATCTTTTCTCCTAGTTTTTTGATGCCGTAGGCTTTATTACACTAAATGAAACAAAGTTAAGAAGAAAGAACCAGGTAAAAACAAATAGCCAGACACAGAGATGTGAAGGAAGGAATTGAGCATAAAATGATCCTGATTACTAAGTAAAGTAAGTGCCCATCTGTATAGGACCCAAGAAATCTGCATCACCAACTGACATTTATAATATAAAGCCTTAACATTTCTCAAAAGACTTTATTGCTTTTGCTGATTATTATGAACAATCACACCTGAAGGCAACGCTAATTCAACAGCTTTTGTTAACAAAGGAAAAACTGGGAGACATTGGGGAAGAAATTTACTCAGAGTTGCATAACTTAAGATGGCACTTTGAAAGCCTGACTACCATTCTGGCCATGGCCAAAGGATCACATTTCTTCCTGTTCAATAGGACAGATAGAAGTCAGGAGGATGTGAATCATGGGGAGCAAGTGTATAGGGATCATGATCCTGACTTCCAAGTATCTGTAACATTTCTGATTAATATTTGTTGTACTATTTTGCTTTCTCAGTCATTTAATTCTCAAACCAATGAATGGGGTCAGTAATAATAGAAGCCAATGTCCTTCATGCAAGAAAGTCACAATCTGGTTAGAGAAGAACACGTGCCTCTAAGGTAGCTATGAAACAAGACTTTAGGTCACTCAGATGGCAGAAGGAGCTAGATGCCACATCCTCACAACTCTTCAATAGAGCCCAACATCTGAGTCCTGAGAACTATGGTTTCACTGTATTCAGAATACGAGTGACAAAAGAAACATCTATCTAAATAAAAACCTTTCAAAGTGATTGTGTTGTATAATAATACTAGAGGTCCAGTGCACAAAATTGATAGTCCAAACATCCATCCAATCTTCTCTATAAGATCCCCACTCAGAGGTGTCCCACATCTTCTCCAAATCATCCCATGAAGAGAAATTTACTACTCCCCCCAATTAGAACAAATTTTCTCAGTAGCTCCTGGTCCTACATTATGTGAATTCAGATTGCCCATTCTATATAATAAAAGCCCAGTGACCAAAATGGCAGAATGACCAGAACAACCAGAGACCAGAACTACCGCAGCCCCTTGCCCAGGCCGGACCCGCCCCCCAGCGGGAATCCCATCCCAATTGGAGGCATGGCCAGCCTGCAAACTTCCCGTGGCCCCTCGTCCCGGCCACCCCATCCCCCAGCGGTACCCCCACCCCAATTCAGGGTCCAAATTAGGGAAGTCCAGCTGGCCCTCGCCCATGCATGAGGCCTCTATCTATAATAATAAAAGGGTAATATGCTAATTAGACTGGACGTCATTCCAGACATCCTTCCTGACAAAGCCGGGCTGGGGGGAAGCCAGCCGGGATCCGGGTGCCAGCAGGCAGCCCAGGGAAAGCCAGCCCTGGCCCTGAGTGACTACAGGCAGCCCAAGGGAAGCCATCCAGGGTCCCAGGTGCCTTCGGGTGGCTGGAGGGAAGCCAGCTTGTGTTCCAGGTGCCTGCAGGCGGCCAAAGGGAAGCCAGCCCCAGTCCCAGGTACCTGCGGGTGGCTGGAGGAGAGAAGCCCGGTACTGGAGGGAAGCCAGTGCTGGCAGCCAGGGGAAGGAAGGTCTACTCTGGCATGAATTTTTATGCATCAGGCCTCTAGTCCTATATAATAAAAGGATAATATGCAAATTGATCCTAACAGCAGAGTGACCAGAATGACCGCTGGACCAGCCACTATGAGGTACACTGACCACCTCTCGGTTCCTTTCCCCAGTCAGCAGGCTCTGATTGCCTAATGGTAAACAGGGAACCGGGGTTGGGTGGTGGGTGGTGGGGGATGTGGGTGGCACCAGGCCAAGGCCCCCGCCCCACCGGTCACCCCACACACAGAGGGCGGCCTGCAGCGGGGGCCGGGCCAGTGAGGGAGCAGGAACAGCCAACCTCTCAGTCAGTCCCTTCTCCCGGCCGTCAGGCACCAATCATCCGATGGCCAACAGGGAACCAGGGGTGGGTGGCGGTGGGGGGCGGGGCTGGCTGCAGGCAGCGGGGGGAAGATGGCCCTGATTGCAGGCCAGGCATAGGGACCGTGCCCACGCATGAATTTCACGCACAAGGCCTCTAGTATATACATGGATAGCTATCACCTTTTCCCTGACTGATCCAAGCCACCTCCAGGGCCTTCGGTCCTTCTTCATATGAAATGACATAAAACCCTCTATCCCTGAGGTCATTCTCTTCTGAACAGGTTCCAGTTTGTCTATGTCCCTATTGAAAGATGAGATCCAGAACCAAATATAATAAAAAGAGAACACATACCATAACAGTTTTTAAAAAATGGGCCTTGTGGTCAGATAAATCTGTGTTAGAACACCAGCTCTAAAACTGCCAACTGTTTGACCTTCATCAAGTTAATTAACCTCTCTGGTCTGTTTCCTCATCTAAATTTTCTGTAGTAGGGATCATTATATTCCTTAAAGCTTGATTAAAAGGATTAAATGTAGTGTGCATAATGCTTAGTAGGGTATCTGATACCTAGCAAGGTTTTAATAAATGGGTAGTTGCTTTTATAGTTATATTGTTTTTACTCTCCAGCTGTAATCTGACTAGCCCAAAAAATAACATGACTATTAAGTCATTTCTGAAGTTGCGTAAAATTTACTTGAAGACTCTCTAGGCTTTTGTGTGTATGTTTTATTCCCTTATTTCTTGGCTTGATAACTCACCCACCTCTGGCTTTTGCCTTCATCCCACTTTTATTGGGAAAAAAATTTCTGAGTGAGGACACCTGAGCCATGTGTCACAGCAAATCTTCAGTGTGGCTTCAAGATAAACCTCTTATTCCCAATTGACAGAACCACAGTGAAAATTCCAAATTAATCTAAGATGCTCTCCATTTTTGTTTGAAAAATAATTAAGGGAGGATATATTTCAGGTCTTATGCTTCCTTATCCAAATTATGTACAGATGCTGCATAGAAATGTATTCTTAATAGGTATATTAACTATAATAAGTTCACTCACATCATTGTCATTCATATCTAATTAACCTAAATGCCCCACTGGGAGTAGTAAGAACTTGTGCAAGGCAATGAGACTGAGTCGTTTGGATCTCCCAGCCCCCAGTCCTGCCATTTAAATATACAGGAGAAGAGAGGGAAATGAAGATGAGTGTTCAAGATCAAGAGGGTTGCCCTGGCCGGTTTGGCTCAGTGGCTAGAGCATCAGCTTGTGGACTGAAGGGTCCCAGGTTCAAATCCCGTCAAGGGCATATACCTTGGTTGTGGGCACATCCCCACTAGGGGGAGTGCAGGAGGCAGCTGATGGATGTTTCTCATCGATTTTTCTAACTCTCTATCCCTCTCCCTTCCTCTCTGTAAAAAATCAATAAAATATATTTTTTAACAAAAAGATCAAGAGGGTTAACTGTCAGGAGAACCTGATAGGACTACTGAATAGCATAGATCTGAAGTCATCAGACTGAAAACTTTCCTTTGACAAGAAAAGCTCTTGTGACATAATAAAATAGAAAGAAAAAACATAAAACAGCCCCTATGACTCAAAATCTAGACAGCATTTTGAAAGGAGTGCATGAACGTTTTTTGTTCATAATTTTTACCTGTCAGAAATTACATATTTATTTTTCCTTAATAAGGTCAGAGTCATATCCAGTTCTTTGTGTAGTCTCCCTAACAATTAGGCATCCAGACTCTGTTTGATTACGCCCACTGGTGAGGGCTCACTACCTACCGAGGCAGAGTATTCCTTGAAGATTTCTTTTGTTTAAAACATTTCCTCCTTTTATTCAATTGCTCTCTATACCCTGCATAACTCCTCCACTCCAATAGTTGGCCTGTGCTTTCCAGAATGACACATCACAAAGCTCATCAGGTAGGAGACTGAAGGGAATGAGCTGGTGGGTGTTTGGGGACAGTGCATTTCTCCCTGCTGTCGGTTAAAGGGTGAGGGCCACTTATTTCTATGGGAGACGAGCCTAAGTGGGGGACAGAGAAATAAAGGATGAAAATGTTTGTCTGTTACTTGAGTACAAGTCTATCAAAGGTACACACTAGGCACATATTGAAAGGCCCAAGAAATCATATGAAAAAAATTCTTGAATACCTTAGCCAACTGGCAGGCATATTATACTGAAGATATACTGGATTCTCAATTTATATTGGATATAAGAGCCATGCTTGTTTAAAATGCAGACTATTGAGTTCCATTAATTCAGTACCTCTGATGCGGGGCCTAGGAGTCTTCGTCTGTGGCAAGGGAAGGCTCTTTGGGAAATAGTGGGGCCATAGTTAAGAGCTCTGGATTCAGAAAGATTTGGGTGAATACGTGGGTTTGCCAGTACCACCTGTATTTCTTATTCAGTAAAATGGAGGTGATAATGATAGTTCCAATCTCTTTAGGTTGTTACAAGTATTAAATAACAGCATGGGTGTAAAGCATAAAGCATAGCACCTATAATGGCCCATTAGGTAATTTGTAGCAATTATTATTTTATTTTTTATTATTATAATGTATTGATTTCAACTTTCCCTTGGGGAATGATTTACACAATCAAGACCATACTTCCTTCTTGGCTTTCTTTTTCTGATGCTCTATTTAAAATGCAGAAGATAATTTTGAAAATAGGGCATAGAGGAATCAACTAGAAGACCTGTTAACTTAATATTCATATGCCCTTCCTTTCAACTTCCCTTTCCCCAGACACTACCTCTTCATTCTCACAGCCCTTTCTCTTGTATAAGGCCTCTGTCAATATTGTGCTTTTTGCCTAGAAAGCCCTTCTAACTGCCTTTATGAATAGCTAAGTAATTTCCATCTGTGAAAACACTCAGCTCGCCCATCACCTCCCCGATGCAATCTTTCTGACCGTTGTGTTTTGTTTTCTAATTATATAATGGTCAGTTTCTTCACTTATTTCATTTTCTCAAGTCTAACCTGTAAGAGTAGGAAATACGGAAATGAGGCAAAGAATGGTAGGTAATCATTCAACCCCAAATAGTAAAGTCTGTTTCAATGGCTTAATTCAGGCAAATGCATTTTTGGCCCAGCTTATCAGTATAATATCATCAATGTTCCACTTCACTTTCCTGATATTGACTCATGAAAAAATTTCTCAGTCTCTTTAGTTAATTACAAAAGTGAAATTATTATATGTAAAATTTTAAAATAATAATCACAAAGGCAATTTTGAAGTACTTGAAACATTATAAAGCACTTAAATTAAAATATCTATAGTGTTAACATAACATATAACTGATATAATAAATCAGCACTAATTTGGACACTAAATTAGATAGTAAATTATGAATGAATGTACATTATTTCCATTGACAACTGAATTATTAATAAGTATACTATGCAGAACAATGTAATATTCTGCTAATGTAATCCTACATAATAAAGAGCTAATATGCAAATGGTCATCACACCCTCATGCCCTCATGCCAGGGCCAGGGACCTATGGGCTGGGGAACCTGAGGCCATGCCCCCCCTGCCCCAGCACCAGGGCCGGGGGACCTGAAGCTGCAGCGGGTTTCCTGAGGCTGCACCCCCTGCCCGGCGCCAGGCCAGGGGACCTAAGGCCACATCCCCCACTAGGTGGGGCTTGACAGGGGACCTGAGGCTGTTCCCCCCCCTGCCCTGCAGGGCTTGAAAGGGGTGGGGCCAGCCGGGTCTGGTTCTCATGCAATTTTGAGGTGCATGTGGGTGGGTAGGGATTTGACTCTGGTTCCTGCGGCACGCCCCAGACTCTGACAGTAGGGAGATTTTCATATACATTTTACTACTTTTCTTTAATCTCTGACACTTCTATTACAGAGAAAGGGTAAATAGCAATATTAAACTATTTCCTCTAATTAATTCTCTTTTAATGTGCATGAATTTCATGCACCAGGCCACTAGTAGTGTAATAATAAGTCTGCCATATAGAATATTAAATGGTAATGTTAAGCTGCTATGAAAAAAAAATAAAGCACAAATGGGGAGTTGTCAGCGAGTAACCCTCACTGACAGGATACAGACTGAGACAAGATAAGGTAGTAGCCATGTCAATTTTGGAGCAAAAATTCCCTCTGGAAATGCCAGTGCAAAGGCCAAGAGTCAGAGACCAATGTGCCTGGAACAGAATAAGTGGAAGGGAAAGCAGGAAGAGCCAGCATCAGAAAGAAAATGGTGGGCGAAGTCATAATGGGAGTTACCGGCCATTATGAGGAATTGGCTCTTACTCTGAGTGGCAAAAAGAGCTACAGGAGTATTTCAGCAGAGGATTGCCAAGAACTGGCTTAGGTACTAAATATATCACTCAGGGTGCTTTATTGAGATGTATGGAGGAAGGGAGACAGCAAGGGGACCACTTAGGAGTTTATAAACTAAACCAGGCCAAAATATGGGTGATTTAGACCAGAGTAACAAAACAGGAGTTGGTGAGAGGTAGCCAGATAATTTGAAGGTACAGTAAAAAGACTTACTGATAGATTGAATGTGAATATAAGAAAAAGAAAGTCTCTGTCCATCAGTAGATGAGTGGATAAAAAAGCTGTGGTACATTTACACAATGGAATACTGCTCAGCTATAAAATAGAAGAAAGTCTTACCCTTTGCAACAGCATGGATGGGCCTGAAGAGCATTTGCTAAGTGCTGTTAGAGGGGAGGTGAGTTGGGAGGCTGGGAGAAAAGGTGAAGGAATTATGCAAAAACAAACAAAACCCTCATAGGCACAGACAACAGTATGGTGATTACCAGAGGGAAGGGGGTGTGTAGAGAAAGGTACAAGAGGGTATAGGGGAATAAGTGCCAATGGAAGGAGTTGAATTGGGGTGGTGAACACATAACATAATACACAGATGATGTATTATAGAATTGTACCCCCGAAACTATATAATTTTATTAACCAATGTCACCCCAATAAATTCAATAAAATAAAAGAAACAAAGAAAAAAGAGGTTTCAAGGGTGACTCCAAGGTTTGGGGGTTGTACAGTGAAAGAACAGAATTACTACTACCTGAGATGGAAAAGGCTATCAGTTCTCCATGGAATTTTGGAATTAAGCAATTCAAATATATAAGTGAAGAATTAAGGATAAAGATCTATATACAAATACTAGTTATGGAACCACTAGCATATTGATGTTATTTAAATATAGAAGTAGATGGTATGACTATGGGTGAGTCTACAGAAAAGAGAAGAGGATTAAAGACTGGACTCAAGGCTCCACCAACATTGAGATGTCAGGGACAAAAGAAAAGCAACCAGTAAAGGAGACAGAGAAAATGAGGTAGGAGAAATAAGCCAAATAAAGAAAGCTTAACAAGGAAAATTATGTGATCAACTATGTCAAATGCTGTTAATATATCAAGATGAGGATTAAGAACTGAATATTAGATTTAGCCTAGTGAAAGTCTTTTGTTATCTAAATAAGATCAGGCTTAGCAGAGTGATGACACATGAAATATATTCTAAGAGAGAATTGAAGAAAAGCAAAGGAATGTAAAATAATAGAACTGATTATGGAACTGATGGGAAAGCACAATTTAAAAAAAAAGGCAACTTAAAATATATTGGTTCAATGACAGCATGTTTGTATACTGGTGGAAATGATCCATAGAGAGGTGAATAACTGACTATGGAAAGAGAAGGGAGAGTCACTAGAGTCATGTCCTTGGGAGGTGAGATAAAATAGAATCCACTAAATAAAGTGGAGGGATTGGCTTTTGATAGGAACAGAAATACTTTTTCTATGGTAATGGTTCACAATGCTGGCAGGGCAGAAATATCTCCAGGGAAATATTTTTAATTCTCAGGCCCCAACTAACAGGTTCTGATTTAACTTGTCCAGTGTAGCAGCTGAGGCATCAGTAGATTTATAAAATTCCCAGGTGATTCCAGTATGCCCACAGGGTTGAGAACCACTGCTGCTTGGTAGGAGACAGGAAGGCCAAAGCTGGTGGGTGGGTAAATATGCTGATGGAAGTTCTCTGCTGATCCTTCAGTTTTCTCAATAAATCAGGAAGACAGGTCATCAGGGAAGAGTGAGGATGAGGATGAGGTGCTGGGCTTGGAGGAGAGAGGAGAAATGCTCTTGACAGACCTTGAAGGGCCCAGGGAAAAGTTATGGGAAATGGGAAGGGTGAGAGGAGGCAAAATAGGAGATAAGAAAACCTAATGGAAATTAAAATGTGGGAGAGGTTTGGAATCTCTTGTGGGAAATAACTTCAAAGGAATAAAGGGAACTTGAAGCCAGTCCTAATGAGCTCAAGGCAGAATGTGATAGTAAGAGTGAGAGTGTTTGGAAATAATGGAAAAAGAATCTAGGGTTCTCTCTTGACCCTTAGGTGGAATCAAGGAGGTCTGGAGTAATAGAGTGTCTTTAGCCCTCCTGTTGGTGGAATAGATGTCCACCCTTTAAAATTTATAGTAAAAACCAGTACAAATAAAAGTATAACTTTTTTTAAAATTGAGGTGGTGATGGCAACAGTGAAAGGAACATGGCATTTGGAAACAGACATTTGAGATTAAATACCAGCTATAGTAATTTTTAACCAAACTTGCTTTTAAAGATTTCATAAACAACTGTCCCCTGGCCATCATGGCCCTAAAGAGATTTATGATTACACAAGCTATCCCTTAGCACCCTTATTCTGTCTGTGTTATCCTAATCTCTAGCATACTCTTCTGGAAGAGTAGAATCACTAATAATCATGATAGAGATAGCATCATTAAGCACAATTTGCAAAGGCTCTGGGGTCAACAGGCCAATAGAACTGGATGGGCAATTCAATATCAAGAGCCAAGGCAGGGCCTTGTCACCAAAGGATCAATCACCATGCAAGTTCCACATAAAGAGAACAGTTGATAAAATATCAGTACAATAGCAACTGACAGCAAATAAAAAGCAACACACATCATCTAATATTTCTTTGATGCCAAAACCATTCAAAAGCCCCTTGGAGATTAGGATTGTCATTAGGGAGAAGGAGAGGAGAATAATCTTTAATCTGACTATTCACCCAAAGATAGACAGGTTTTAAACCAGAAGTTACTGTACAACCTAAAGCTGGCAAGAGTAAGTCTCCTATCCTAGAGTAAAAATGAAGCCTCAAGAACCAAGATGGCAGCATAGGTAAACGCCTGTACTTGCTGCCTCCCACAACCACATCAAAATTACAACTAAAATCCAGAACATCTACCACCCAGAACTGCCGGAAAGCTGGCTGAATGGAAGTACTACAACTAGAGAAGGAAAGAAGAAGGCACACTGAGACTGGTAGGAGATGCAGAGGCACAGAACGGGCCGGTCCGGCACGCAGGTGTGCAGGTGTGCCGCTTTTTTATTTGGGAGGGAGATCGCCTCTGCAGTGGCTGCCCAGAGGAGCAAGGGCAGCCCGACACCAGTCCCCCAGCCCAGCGTCCCAAAGCTGGGGAAAGAAGTCCCTGCAGGCAGTAAGAACTACGGGTTGTAAAAACCAGTGCAGATTGGGGCTGAGTGACACACAGGCTGCTGGAGACCCAGCTGCTCCTCTTAAAAGGCCTGCACCATGAACTGAATTTAAAAACTCCGACTTTCTCTGAGCTCTAGTGCCAAGTGAGGTTCTGGGAGATACATATGGGGAGAAACTGGACTATCTGGCATTGGGGCAGGAACGCGGGGGCAGCTTTCTTCCAGACAGAGGTGCTCAAAGCGGTCATTGTTCCAATGATGGGACTTCCCCAGTGCAGAGCTCACTGGAAACCATTTCTGTTTGCTCCACCCTGGTGATTCCCTGAGACCCCGCCCCACCCAATTTATTACTCCACCCAAGCTGTGCACAGCAGCTTTTGTATATGAATGGTCTGCCCTTTCTCAGGCTAAAAAATCTGTCAAGCAAGCTGCAGCTGGGTCAGGGAGCCCCAAACCTATCAATAAAAGGCCCAAGACCTGGCACCAGCACCAGCCTGCCATGCTTCACAGCTGGGCCTCATCTGGGCACTGCCAAACCCAATACAAAGAGGGGGGATCTGCAGATCTCTGTAGCTCCTGCTGGATGGCCCCAGGCAGTGGCTGACTTTGCACCTCCCTGGAGACCCAAGAGCCAGTGTACCCAGTGGTCAGTGTGAGACCATACCAGATTACAACTCTTCACATCCATAAGTGACACACTCAAGTGAGCACCAAAGCCCCACTGAAGCAAGTCCTGCTCCATAAGGATGTCTCCTGCACAGAAGCTCTTCCTTTGTAGTCACAGCTGGTCTCACAGCCAATTAGCCTAGAGGTTAATTCCTCCCAGGTACACCAACAGCAATCAAGGCTCAACTACAACAAAACTGTGCACATAGCCCACAAACGGGTTCACCAAGAGTGTCCACCTCAGGTGATTGGGGAGGCTGAGCCACTGGGCCCTATAGGACACCTACTACACAAGGCCACTCTATCAACTCAAGGAGACTTAGTAGCTACCCAATACATAGAAACAAACACAGGGAAGCAGCCAAAATGTGGAATCAAAGAAACAATGTCACAAATGAAAGAAGTGGAAGAAAGCAAATTACTGGATATAAAATTCAAAACCACAGTTATGCGGTTACTCAAGAATCTTCTAGAAATCTCTGAGGAACTTAGTGAGACTTTCAAGGATCTTAGTGAGAATGACAAAAAAGTGGAAAAGGACCAGTCAGAAATTAAACATACACTGACTGAAATAAAGAATAATATACAAGGATTCAACAGTAGACTAGAGGATCCTGAGAATCAAGTAAACGATTTAAAATATGAGGAAACAAGAAGCACCCAACCAGAAAAGCAAAAAGAAAAAAGAATCCAAAAACATGAAGATAGTGTAAGGAGCCTCTGGGACAACTTCGAGCATACCAACATCCGAATTATGGGGGTGCCAGAAGAAGAGAGAGAGCAAGATATTGAAAACCTATTTGAAGAAATAATGACAGAAAAATTCCCCTACCTGGTGAAAGAAATAGGCCTACAAGTCCAGAAAGCACAGAGAACCCTAAACAAGAGGAATCCAAAGAGCACCACACCAAGACACAACATAATTAAAACTCCAAGGGCAAAAGACAAAGAGAGAATCTTAAAAGCAGCAAGAGAAAAACAGTTAGTTACCTACAAGGGAGTGCCCATAGGACTGTCAGCTAATTTCTCAACAGAAACTATGCAGGCCAGAAGGGAGTGGCAAGAAATATTCAAAGTGATGAATGACAAGAACCTATAACCAAGATTACTTTACCCAGCAAAGCTATCATTTAGAATTGAAGGTCAGACAAAGAGCTTCACAGAGAAGAAAAAGCTAAAGGAGTTCATCACCACCAAACCAGTATTATATGAAATGCTGAAGTATACTTTTTAAGAAGAAGAGGAAGAGGAAGAGGAAGAGGAAGAGGAAGAGGAAGAGGAGGAGGAGGAGGAAGAAGGAGAAGAAGAAGGAGGAGGAGGAGGAGGAGGAGGAGGAGGAGGAGGAGGAGGAGGAGGAGAAGGTAAAGATAAAAAAATATTAACAATAAAGTGACAACTACATATCTATCAACAATTTAATCTAAAAATCAAATGAATAAAATATCTGATGAACAGCCCTAACTGGTTTGGCTCAGTGGATAGAGTGTCAGCCTGCAGACTGAAGAGTCCCAGGTTTGGTTCCAGTCAAGGGCATGTGCCTTGGTTGCGGGTACATCCCCAGTATGGGATGTGCAAGAGGCGGCTGATCGATGTTTCTCTCTCATCGATGTTTCTAACTCTCTATCCCTCTCCCTCTCTAAAAAAAAAAAAAAATCATTAAAATATATTTTTAAAAAAACCTGCTGAACAGAAAAAACTGGTGAATGGAATAGAATCAAGGGCATGGGAATGGACAATTCTCAGAGGGAAGGGGGTGTGGGGGTGCGGGAAGAGATTAGACAAAGATCTTATATGCATGTTACATTACTTATGGACACAGACAATAGGGTGGCGAAGGCCTGGGGTGAGGTGGGAACTGGGTGGAGGGAAGCTATGGGGGGTGGGAGGGGGGCTGGGGGAAAGAGGGACATCTGTAATAATCTCAACAATAAAGATTAATTTTAAAAAAATGATAGCCTCGAGAGCCAAACTAAAGTCAGAAAAAACACACACAGAAACTTACATCTTTATAGCCCCTGCATGTTATGGAGCCATTTCAATAATAGTAAGAAACATGCACTGAGTGCTTAGTATGTGGTAAGTTTCATCTAAACAGTTCACATGGATTATCACATTCCTCTTCATGGTTTGCTCTATTTTTTGCCAACAAGAAAGCTAAAACCTCATACCTACTCAGGGCCAAAGCCAAGATTTGAACTGCTAGATATAAAGTCCCTGATCCTGATCAACTTGCTCTATGTTAGTACTGCCCCCATCTAGTAGAGCAAACCAATTATATAGTCAACATTTTAGGACATTACTTTTGGACATCAGATTTAGTGGATATCTCCAAGACTTATTTTCCCACCAGATTCAAGTTCCTCAAGACCTTGAAACATATTTTCACAATTTTCAGTCCCCCCTCATAGTACTCTGTATGAGGTAGGACGAAACTAATGTCCTGAGCAGTGATGTCCATAACCCAGTTTGTCAGGGGCCATGAAGCAGGATGGTCCACATGGGCGTAGCACCTCCTTTGATAGCCTTGATGTTAAATCCTAAGAGGATTCCATGGCAGAAGTAATGTGGTGCCAACATCTCAAAGAGTATAGTGAGAACTTGTCTCCCACTTCAACCCAGTGATAGTTGGTTTGATAAAATAAGTATGTAGACTGACAAATGAGAGATCACTGACAGCCTCCTGATCTGAGGTTTCAGTTACTCAGTGGCAGTCCAAAAATGCTAAATGGAAAATTATGGAAATAAATAATTCATAAGCTTTAAACTGTGTGCCATTCCGAGTTGCATGACATAATCTTGTACCGTCCTGCTCTGTCCCACCCAGGATGAGAATCAGCCCTTTGTCCAGCATATTCATGCTGTACATGGAGTACAATGGGATATTTTTTGAGAGAGAAAGAGACCATATTCACATAACTTTTATTATAGTGCTAGAGGCCCGGTGCATGAAAATTCGTGCACTTAGGGGGGTCCTTCAGCCCGGCCTGTGCCCTCTCGCAGTTCAGGACCCCTCAGGGGATGTCCACCTGATGGCTTAGGCCCATTTCCCAGGGGATTAGGCCTGAGCTGGCAGTCAGACATCCCTCTGGCAGCCCAGGAACTCTCAGGGGATGTCAGACTGGGGGAGTGGGCCTCCCCCAGTTGGACATCCTTAGTGCTGCCGAGGAGGAGGGAGGCTCCTGTCACCTCTGTTGCGCTTGCAGCCGTCAGCCAGGCTTGTGGCTGAGCAGAGCTCCCCGTGTGGGAGAGCACTGACCACCAAGGGGCAGCTCCTGCATTAAACATCTGCCCCCTGGTGGTCAGTGTGTGTCATAGTGACCAGTCATTCCTGGTCATTCTGCTCTTAGGGTCAATTTGCATATTACCCTTTTATTATATAGGATAATTATTCCATATTATTATTAGTAATTGTTGTTAATCTCTTACTGTGCCTAATTTATAAATTAAACTTCTTCATAGCAATGTGTGCGTAGGAAAAAAAACACATAAGGTTCAGTACTAGCTGTATCCCCTGTGGATAAGGTGGGACTGCTGTATTTCCTTTTACTACATGTCAAAGTAGCTATAACTTTAAAACATGTTCAACACGTTTTGCTCCTTATGCCACCATCAGTGTAATCATTATCATAAATAGCTAGTTTTCATAAGGCATTCTGATTAAAGTGTATTATCTTTTTATGTTTCAATTTTAGAATTACCAGAAACTCTGATCCATTTCGTGTGTTGTCTCTCAGCTCTCAAAACTAATTCCTGCTATACACACACCCAAATTAACCTCATGCTGGATGCCTGTATTAGATTGGAAATCTTAGGAACCTCGGTTCATCTGATACATAAAAATCTTACTTTAGTTTTAGATGCAAATACTGTAGTACTCAAATTTAAATCAATGTAATAAAGAGGGCATAACACCTGACCTTATGCCATGGGAGCCCTTCACACTATCCAGCTGTTGTGAAATTGCATACATACCTTTTAATGCCTTTCTGCAAAAAGCATATTATATGAATGCCATGAATGAGGAATATACACTCCTACCCTGTCATTTTCACTGTAGCTTACCTGTGGTCTTTTGTAAAACTACACGACACACAAAATTTTGGATATGTTCTGCTTCTTCCAGCAGTCCCAAAAATTAAAGAGAAAAAGCTATTTTAATATCCAGTATGGAAGGTCCTGTTTAAGTCTAGCTGCCTATGTCCCCGGTGGTCATAGTCATTTTGTAATGTTACAGGGGCTTTTGTTTTCAAATGCGCAGTGGGCTTGTACAGCAGCTTTATCAGATTAATTATCTTCTTTGGGAAATCTTCTGGAACACGAACAGTAATATACAACAAACCAATTTTAGTATCAGGTTTGTGCCAGGAAATTTCTATAATCAAAATCCTGTGCATAGGATTCTTGCTTGCCTCCAAAAATATATTTGAAGACAATTCTACTTCACCTATGTTTTCATCCTAGTGAATGTAAATTTCCTCCTTCACCTCATACCTTTATTATTTTTTACCCCAGCTACATCAAATAACATCATAAATCACTGACTTTGTTTCAAATTGAATTTTGTACCAGAAAAACAAATTCTTTTAACCAAAGTAGTAAAGTGATGTCTGTTATTAGCATGCATAAACAAAAAGTGCCCAAGTGGCGTTTGAAAGGGAGAAGGGCTGTTTGTAGATTTTCCTATTTGGGGAACAGTCTCTGCGCGGCCACCACAAATGCGGCCCACGGGTCCCTCAGGGATGGCGCCCTGCACAGCGAAAGACAAGGGGCCGCAAAGCACACGCTGCAATGCTATTTTCCTTTCCCACCTGTGGTCCAGTTTTGAAAGGAAACTAAGGTGGTGACCCATGAGTGAGAGTGGCATGATAACAAATGCTTTCTGAGGCCGGGAAATGAAGTAGCCAGAGAGGTGAAAAGTGAAAAGCAGATGATGTTCCAGCAAGGAGGGGAAAGACGTCATGCACCCCTACATCTTTTAATGCCTCAGCGTAGGCCCCCAAAGCACTTCCATTCTGTTCTGTAGGGCTCTAGATTTTCTACACCCAAGTGACTCTGTTTACCTCCACATCCATCCTCTTCCTAGCAGAGAACTGATTCCTTAATGTTTACGGTAGTCCGTTGGACATTGTTCTGTGTGACAGACTTTTTGTTGCATCATGCGGCCACCAAGTCAAATGTTAAATGGGCTTTCCCTAGGACACGAGCTGCTGTCTCCTGGGACTTGGAAACTCTAAAAGCTGAGCTGGGTTACAGGTAACCAGGGAAGTTAGTGGAAAATTGAGTTTATCCAGCTGAGCTGATTGTCAAGTTCCCCAAACTAGTTTTACATAGTGAAAAAGACTTAAGGTAGTGGAGATACCAGTGCTAATGCAGTAAGGAGTCTTCGTATGCTGATCTGAATCTATTTTATTTCTAGATGTATCTCTGATGCTTCATGGCATCCAGGAAGGGACAAAGAATTTGGGATCAAACAGATTGAGCTCAAATTCCAGTTTAATTTCTTAAAAATTCTTAGCAAAAATATTCATAGTAGCACTAAGCTATGGTTTCCACATTTATGTCATGGGGAGGTAATATCTACCTCATTCGTTTCTCATGAGGATTAAGTAAAATAATATATATGAAGTTCCTAGTGCAGAACTTTAATCAAAGCACTTACCTGTTTATTAGTCTAAACCTATTCAAAATAATTTAATAATAGCAGCCATTGTAATAGTAGCAGATATATAGTAAGAATAATAACAATGACTTTTCATTGAATACTTTCTAGGCTAGGCACTGTGCTAAGAATAAGCACATTGTATTTCTAAATCTCATTAATAAACCCTACAACCTGGAGGTCACCTAATAGAAAGTATCCCTGTTAAGTGTTACAAACAGCAAGGAGAAAACTGGACAGGTACAGGAGATTCCATTCTTTGCTTTGAGTCAGGGTTCTGCCAGAAAAATAAGCATCTAATTTGACTTTAGGAAGGTTAAGTAACTTCCCCAAGGCCTCACAGCTAACAACAGCCCAGTGCTTATTATATACTTAAAATATAATAGTTTTCCCTGATTTGTGCAATGTATTTCAAAACCTAAAAGTAAAAGAAATTCTTGGAACCCAGTAAATTAAATCCAAAGAAACTCACCACCCTGAATCCTGTTGCTACAGAGCCCAAGACTGTCAGATACATACTGTTGCCCAGAAACCACCCCTAACCAAAAACCCATGGAGTGGGCTGAAATAAGACCACACCTATCAGAGAGAAGAGAAAAACCTGCAGCTCCAGTCTGACCAGAAAGTCCTCAAGAGGTGGGCTGACAGTCATCCAAGGCCACAACACTCCCATTCAGAACTGAGGAATAAGTGCACCACCACCAATGACACTAATTGAAGTAAATACTGAAGATAAGTAATCTCGCCAGGAAGATTGAGTCCCAACACCAACAAGAATCACATTCAGCACCTCAGAAAGGAACTGTATTTCATATGGAGATGATAAGCCACTGCTTGCAATTTTTTTTTATTATGCTAAACTGAACCCTGAGACGGGATATAAGATAAACCCTGAGTACCATCAAATCTATACCAACTGGATGCTCATTTACCTGGGAAAACCTTGCCTCAAAGCAGAGACCAATTGACCTCACATTCTTCAGACATTGCTTCATGCCATTGTGACACATGACAGAAACACGTTCCTGTGTCTCAGATGCTATGTTTCAGATACTAGTATTGGAGTTGAGCAAGAGTTTCCCTGGAGATAACCTTCCACTTGGCACATAGTGAACCCAATAACACGGGAAAGTAGTGAGAGAGGCACCTAGACCAAAATCTAAATAAATGAAGTTGAGTGCTCTTGCAAGTTTCTCCACTTCTTGAAAAGATTTCTTTAAATAACCACTTCCTTAGGACACTTAGTGTGTGATTCTGCTTACATACTTAGAACTTTTGGGGACTGGCTTCATTTATAAAATGAAGAGCTCCTGTATGTCTCAGATTGGGTAAGATTTATGGGGGAGAAAATGAGTCCACTTCGCTGAACTCATAAACATCTACTGGGCCTGTCATGATTACGTGAAATAACTCATTATTGACTCTATAGCACCCTCAACTGAATCAGGATGAGAAATAGAACTGCAAGGTGCTACGTTTCACTATCATGCCTTACCCTGAAAACATTTTATGGGAGCATGTTTTATTTTTAGAATGTCTGGTTTCTGACAACACTTTTCAGAATTAATTATTCAATAGTGAATGATGAGACACCCATGTTCCAAAACGATAAGAAGTATTTCAAGCTATCTTTCCCAGAAATATGATCTGTTCCTCAATTGATAGAAATTTATCATATGCAACTGCCTATATCATAGTGCTCCAGAAAACTTCATCATGCTCTAATTCATCAAAGCCACAGACTGAATTGCCATTTAATCCCTGAATCAACCTAATAGTTCATCTAGCTACTTATAAGTTTATAAACACCTTATCAAGTATTTGATGTGCTATGCCACACCAATTTTAAACTCCATCCAATGTATCAGAAACCCTAATTCTTGATATACACTTACTTTCATTATGGGATTTATATGAGCTTAACAAAAATCACGGCTTTAAGAACAATAATGACATTCTTCAGCATAGTCATTACATAGAAACAGAAAAATGGTAAACATTTATCACAAAGAAAGAAATTTGCAATACGTTAAAAGAATCATTTTTTTTTTTTAAGATTAACTTTTGATCGAAACAGAGAACCAGAGACAAAAAAACCTGGGGTTTGGTAGCCCCACTCTTTACTAACTTACATGATCTTAGCCAATTTGGTTTTCAAATTTCACATCTATAGAGTAGGAAAGAACAATTCCTGCCTATTTCATAAACTTTTTGTGGAGCAAACAGGGTAATTTATTACATTTTTTAAGTATGTAATGTTATTATCAAAGGCATTTTCAAGTAAAAAGAGAGAAACAGCAAAATACATTTGGTGGCTGCCTCTCCTCAAGTGACTGTTCCCTTCACCCACTCTAAGCAAAAGAGCCAAAAATAAGCTGTTGCCGGAAGTAGGATTCAAAGAAAAAGAGTAATTGCCTGGCAGTGAGATGTTCACTCTTGGGGCAGATACAAAATTTCCCTGAGCCTTAGTATCTCATTCTTTCTAAATGGCACAGCTTACCTGCCCCCACCAACGCAGACATAAGACAACAGATTTAACAGTGTTGTCTTACTCAGCTTTCTCATCTGTGAAATTGGCTTTGGAGATAATATATTTAAAGCCTATGGCCTAGTGCTTAGCACATTCATTTATTCAACAAATAATCTGTTCTAGCTGCCACAGATATAACAGAATGAAACAGAAAAAACACAGGCCCCATTGAGTTTATATTCAAGTCTAGGGAGAAAGGCAGGTAATCAAATAAATAAGTAAAATATATAGTCTTTAAAATGATGGCAGTATGAGCTTCATGGGCACACAAACTGTGCAATTGCACAGGGCCCTGAGCTCAGAAGGGCCTGTGCTTCCTTTAATGCTCTGCTGTTGCAGTCTTAAAATTCTTAATACTTTTGAACAAGGGGGACCACAATTCATTTCCTGGATAGTGGTAGACACTATGAAAAAAATAAAATTAGCAGAGAGATAGGGAGATGTGCCCTGGGAGGTGGAAAGAGTGGTCAAGAGGCCTCAAAGGGACCTTGTGCATTTTGAACACTACACAAAGGTGTCAACTTTAGGGGGGTAGTGGAGCCTGAAAACTGCCTAAAGGAGTGGTCTTTTTCTTTGTACAAAACTGACTCCAGGCAAAGTGCTCTAGAAATGACAATCACATAGATTATAATGTTCCCCACGTATCTTCAGATGGGTAGCCCAGCAAATCATCTGCTTGTTCATTTGTCAACCACAGAGCCATGGCCTCAGGTGGGTACCATTTTCTCCTTTACACAGAGGTTCCAGTTAAACCAGCAAAGGACCAGCCAGTCAGAGAAGGCCTCCCTGAAGGGGCTGCAAGTAAAGGTCTGAAAAAATAAGCACATCAGTTGTGCAGAATAGAGAAATAAGGAGCTAGACCAGTGATGGTGAACCTATGACACTCATTTTTTTGGTTGTTTTTTCTTTGTTAAATGGCATTTAAATATATAAAATAAATATAAAAAATAGAAGTCTTTGTTTTACTATGGTTGCAAATATCAAAAAATTTCTATATGTGACACGGCACCAGAGTTAAGTTAGGGTTTTTCAAAATGCTGACACGCCAAGCTCAAAAGGTTCACCATGACTGAGCTAGACCAAGGGAACTGTGAGTGCAAAGGCCTTGACACAGCAGCCTGGCTCATGTTCCTGGAATAGCCTGGAGGCCAGTAAACCCAGAAAGGAAATCAGGTGAGAGAGGCAGGTAGAATTGTGAGGCCATTATCAGGACTGTGGCTTTCATTCAGACATGGGAAGCCGTTGGAGATTTGCAGAAAGTATCATGGTATGGGTTCTGGGTTGAGAATAGACTAAACTGGGCAAGAAGGAGAGTACAGAGAATGCACTTAGGAGGTTATTTTAATTATCTAGATTAAAATGGTGGTGGCTTAGACCAGGATAATAACAGAAAAAACAAAGAGTGATGAGAAGTAGTTAGTTTTTGAATGTATTTTTGAAAAGAGAGCCAAAAGGATTTGCCAATAGATTTATTAGAGGTTAAGCTTTATTAGAGGCTAAGATTCCTACCTAGAGCAACTGGAAAAATAGAGTTACTATTAACCAAGATGGAGAGGACTGGAAGAACTTGTTGGTAGAAAATCAGAAAATTTAGATACATTATACTGGGGCTATACTTTATACACTAGGTAGTGGAGTAGAGTGGAGTTCAGGGCAAGGTCTGCATTAGAGATTCAAATTTGGGAGTCATCAACATGTTGATAATATTTAAAGTTATGAGACTGAACAGGATCACCAAAGAATGAGTGATGAAATGGTCCAAAGACTGAGATCTGAAGTGTTTCAAAGTTTAAAGGTCAGTAAACTAAAGAGGAAAAGGAAACTGAGCAGAATCAACCAGTAAGGTTAAAGGATGACTAGGAGGGTATGATGGCATGGATCCCAGGAAAATGCGTCCAGGAGAAGAAAGAGAACAGTGCATCACAGGGTGCATAGAAGTCACATAAGGGGATGCCTGAGAATTGATCTTTGGATATAGACACATAGAAGCAAGAGGAGAGCCTCAATAAGTGGTGGCTAATATGGTAACTTCAAAAGAAAAGCATGAAAAACTGATCATATCTATAAGCTACTTAATAAAGTCAGTATGACAATATAGGTATAAGTTATCATTTGGCTACATTAGAGGAAACAGTATTTATTAATTTAAGGAAAGTGTAGTTTAATACAAGTTGTCCAATAATGGGAATCACTAGTCATATGTGGCTATTGAATATGACTGGAAATATGACTCATGTGAGTTAGGAACTGAATTTTTAAATTTATTTAAATGTAACTTATTTAAATTTTAAATTATTCTGTTATTTAAAATTGTTTATGAATGTTTTAAAGAACTTGTATACATGAATCTATGTTTTAATTCTGATTTTAAGAAATTTAAATTCAGACCACATATTTTCTATGAAAATTTAGAGTCTGAATTGAATATGCTATAACTGTAAACTGCACACCAAAGTTTGAAAACTTAGTACCAAAAAATAACTTAAAATATAATATTAATAATTATATATTGATTATACATTAAAATTATAATATTTTAGATATGTTGAGTAAATAAAATACAGAGGTAGGCAAAAGTAGGTTAACAGTTGTGAGTGTACAAAACAGCATTTATTCTTGTATTATGATGTTCTAGAGGCCCAGCGCACGATTGAAATCAGGCAAGGAGGCACCCCACGGGGGCCTGGACCCGTGACTGACCCACATAGCACCAGCCGCCGCCTTGTTGTCTGGGGTGGGGGCAGGAGCTCCTGTGTGTTGTGTCTCCACTCTGGCCTGCCCAGCTCCAGCCCCCCTGCTGCCGCTGGGGTGGGGTTGGCACGCAGTCCCCTCCCCCCATCTGCAGGTCAGCTCTTCCTGAGCGGTCATGATGCAGCCTCCTCCTGAGTGGTCATGACGCTTGGCTAATTAGCATATTCCTTATTTATATAGATTATTGTATTATTTTCAATAGTAACAACTATAAACCTACTTTTGCCCACTCCTATATATCATTACAATAAATTTCAACTATTTCTTTTTACTTTTTAAAATGTGGCTACTATAAAGTTTTTAATTGCCTATCTGCTCACATTACATTTTATTATACAGTATTGATCTAATAGAATAATGTTGAAGAGAAAATAAGGTTTGCCAAATTAAGAACTTTGTCACCTATTTCAATAATCACAAGCTCCTCTACAACAAATGAAAAACAAAGATGTACTGAGGACCACGTGATGCTGCCTGTCTGGAAATTTACATGTACTCTTTCAATTTGTTGGAAAACCCTACCTTTGTTCACTGGACCAATATCCTTCTATCCATCTATCCTTCAAAATTCTGCTCCAGCAATATATGATCTAAGAAGGTGAATTATCTGACCCCTGAAAGTCAAGGTCCTCCCTGTCAGTTTGATGTATAGATGATAGCACTAGGACACTAAAAGTTCATGTCTGTGTGCCTACAAGATTTCTCCATGTCTGTTTCTTCTCTGCTACACCATCAGAACTTACTATAATGACCAGTAGTTAGTAGGCAATCAGCCAATGGGAATTGAAAAACAAAGAATACATACCAGAGAGGCAAGACAGTAGGCACAGGCTTTGAGCCACCTTTCTAACACCAATCCTCTTATAGGAAAGGTGAGACTGTCTTTGGACTGGAGCCTACTGACTTCTTATTGGCTCTACAGTTTAGCAAGCATGTTCAACTGGCTTTTCCTAGACCAGTGATGGCGAACTTACGATACGTGTGTCAGAGGTGACATGCGAATTCATATTTTTGTTTTTTCCTTTGTTAAATGGCATTTAAATATATAAAATAAATATCAAAAATATAAATCTTTGTTTTACTATGGTTCAAAGATCAAAAAATTTCTGTATGTGACACGGCACCAGAGTTAAGTTAGGGTTTTTCAAAATGCTGACACGCCGAGCTCAAAAGGTTCGCCATCACTGTCCTAGACGATAGTTCTGCCCCAGATGACCAGGACTGCAAATAAGATACTAAAAGTGAAGGATTGAGAAAAGGAAGCTGCTACAGAAGGCACCTTGCTAAGTGAGAATAAACCAAAAGGAAGCCGGAAGAATGAATGCAGCAGCAAACAGGAGACGTGGTGCGGGAGAGGGCGGTCTCACACGTGCGTTTTCCTCAAGGGCTCCACAGAGCACAGAGGAAGAGTGACTTTGCAGACATTTGGTTAAAGAAAAGATTAAATTATATGTCTTTACAGGCAACTATATAATTTATTTTAGAGAGGTTTCTGAAACAAAATGCTAAAATAAAAGAAGTCTGATGTTTTAAAAAGAAGAAATGTGCCGAAACCAGTTTGGCTCAGTGGATAGAGCGTCGGCCTGCGGGCTGAAGGGTCCCAGGTTCGATTCCGGTCAAGGGCATGCGCCTGGGTTGCGGGCACATCCCCAGTAGGAGATGTGCGGGAGGCAGCTGATCGATGTTTCTCTGTCATCGATGTTTCTAACTCTCTATCCCTCTACCTTCCTCTGTGTAAAAAATCAATAACATATATTTTTTTTAAAAAAAAAAGAAGAAGAAGAAATGTCAGCAACATGGACTATTCCCCACCCAGAAAACATTATAGACAGCAAATAACAAATAAACTAAGAATTAAGGAGTATTTCCACAGTAAATGTACACAGGTATGGTGGCTTTAATTCTACAGCTGATCTTGGATGTCAGATAAAAATTAAACAAGCCATCAGGGAAGTGGAGGGAGGTCAGAATCCCACTGGAAAGCCTCGGCGGCCTTATGTCTGGAAAACAAAAGCTATCGAGGGAATGGAGATGAAGGGCATCGCAGGAAAGAGAAAGGTAAAGAGGATGTCACAAAGGAAATGTAGTTTATCCTTTCTTCCTTCTCCAGAGGACAGGAAGGTATATACTATGAATTCCAAAATAAGTCCAGAAATCAATACACACAGCTAAAAATGTGCCAGAGTTTCATTCGTGAGTTCTAGAGGGACTGTCAATAATGCTGTCTATGGCGCCCTTTGAAGGATGATCCACAAAAACACCCCCACTCATTCAGGCTTATATGAGGTGAGGGCACTCACTGAATAGGGTTGGGAGCCACATGGAATCTTGGTAGTAATATGTAATCACATCAATATTTATTATGCCCTATTTCCTCTTAATGAAATATCTATTCAGATAATTTATTATGCCTGTACCATACAGCAGGCATATCCAGGAAGGCGCAGAGTAGAATATTAGATTAAAAATTTGTTTCATTAAATCAATTACCTAGTAAATTCATACACAAGTAAATTGGCAAAGGAGTTCCATATCCGAAATAAATAAAAGTTAGCATATATAAGATGCTTAGGACAGTGCCTGGCATATGGAAAGTGTGTGTCAAATAATAAAACATGTGAGTGTGTGTATGTATTATATGCATATTACATTCGCTTTTCTTAGAATGCTGCTTATTGATGGAAATAAATGTCTATTTGAAAATGGGCAACAGAGCCCTCACAAAATGCTACATAGATTTTACTCTTTCCTTGCCCAAGACTATGATTTGACAATAGATAGAATAAGATATTTTGTTTGCCAAAGATATTCTAACTTTAAATGAATCTTTAGAGTTTGGCCCTGTGGCTCTCTGATTTTACAGACGATTAGAGGAGTCTCTGGGCTGATGGTTGAAATAAACTGGTTTCAATTTTGCTCCTGTGCTGTTAGGTGCCTGGAAGGCTGGGAAGCAATGGAGAGAAAAGGCACCACACAAACATTAGAGTTACACCGAGGTGCCATCTGCTTGGCTTTCACTCTGAATATCTGTAAAAATATATCTGAAGCCCTAGCCAGTTTGCTCAGTGGATAGAGTGCTGGCCTACAGACTGAAGGGTCCCAGGTTCAATTCTGGTCAAGGGCACTGGGGTAGCTAGTTTGTTAGTCTTTAGGATTGACACCTTGCCGTGTCCCTGCTTTTCCAATTTTGTCATTCATCACCACCTCCAAACAATCTTTCCACAATTCTCCTATTTCAAATATGCCACAACCCTAGGATTCTGATTTCTATACCCACCATCCCGGTTTCAAAATGCAGGAATTATTCAGGCATACCTCTATCACACTAAACACTATGCGTACCTACTGTGGAAGATGGTTTGTCTTAATGTTTAAGGCTTCAGTCTGAGATTTCTCTAGCTGTAATATTCACCTTATAAGGAAAGAAAAGTTAAATATAACTTAACTAATGCACACTTGTGAAAAAATGCAAACCACTTTAAGCAATCTACTAACCCTAATGGCCAAAGCCAGAGTAGCAATTTGACTTCCTCCTGGTGTTACTGATGGCTAAGTGGTAAGGAATATGGATTGTCAAGAAATATATTTCTCATTTCTACCCCTATATATCTTTCTGCTTTTCCTTCTGCACATTCCTACTCCCAAGTCTCTGCAAATGCTACCATCTTTTTTTAATGTAAAAAATGTGTTTATTCACAATCCTTGACAAGCTGTCATCCCTTCAAAAAATTCTTTATGAATAAAATGCCAAAAAATTACAATAGTAGCTTATACCAAACCAAAACTATACATCAGATGTATACAAACGTCAAAAACCATAACACAGTCAGTGTGAATATAGATTACCTTTAAAATATTTCCCCATGACATAGCTACAATGTAAATTATGTTAACACAGACATAAACAATAGCGTTACGTTATATGTTTTCACATTTAAAGTGTCATACTAGGTCTATGAGATAAAAGTAATAGAATCATAGATGCTATTGCCTAGCAGCTCAAATATGGAAAGGACCACATGATTGTTTTAAGTACAGCAAGAACTCTGAGTTACTATTTACATCTGAACTTTCCCATAGTTTTTTAGAACATGCACTGTCATTGTTGAAAGAAAAAGAAAAGGAAAAAACACTAACGAAAAAATCAAGACTTTGCTTCCTGAAATCATATCAATCCTCAGCAAAATCGAGGCAAGCCATTAGGGAGTCTTATCTCCCTGGCCTGTTAAGTTGATGCCTAAACTTTAGAGAAAAGAGTTCATTGTATATCACAAAAGGTAGTTAAATATATGGATATACTTAGTTGTAGCCCATTAATGCACATTGTATTACAATGCAAAGGAAAACTTAATAGAAATCAACAGATCCTTTCATACAAGAAAGGATTTATTTACTTTGAAATAGTCATATTATCTTTTTAGGTTTTTCTTTCTTGTAAATGATGCACAAAAAATATGATCTTTCTAAGACCAGTCACTGGAAATATAAAACTAAGAGAAAAAAATTACACTAGAAATAATGATTGAATTGACACGAAGGCAGATAGACAGTACCAAGATAGATATCTGTTGCTACCCATTTCCTACCAGACTCTCTAACATAAAAATGTCCAATCTGGCAGTCAACATTTCCATGTTTTCATTAGATAATTAATTTTCTCTGATAATGATGAAGAAGCTATGAGACTTTCAATGAATAAAAAGGACTATAAAAAGTTTTTAAATATTAAAGGTTTATATCAAATTGTTCCATCCACAATTTGCTTTGCATGACCCTTTCAGAGGTTTTATATTTTTATTCCTTGTTCTTGTCATTAAGTTATTTTAATTAATGCAAGTTAACTTTTATTCTTTAGATTTCTAGGAGTTAAATACTCATCTTCCTGGTATCAACATTAAAAAACTTCAAGAGCTGACAAAGACTAACCTATTGGAAATAGAAAAGCTCTAGAAACACAATACTTGCACTTGACTATTTATAGAAAAGAAAAAAGAAGCTGACATTTTATTTCTACCCATAGTTTTACAATTGGTTAATCTTTAGGATTCTTTATATTGCCTTAAAAATTGCATATCTAAAGATAGAGAACATTTATGAGATAGATGGGAATTTAAAAGAGAAATCATGTATATGTCTCTGAATCAGAAGAGCTCCATGAATAAGTAAATTTATATACATACTAGGGGCCCAGTGCACAAATTCGTGCACTTTGAAAGGAGCTGTGGGCTGCGAGGCTGCGGTAGACACAGGGGCGAGTCTAGGCCCATCCTCTGCGCCCCCACCCGGCCCCTTCCGCTGCGGCCCCTGTTCCCGCTGCTGCCACTTCCACGCGCTGACGGCACTGGCCCCGCTAGCACCCACTGAAGGCACAGAGCGATTGGGGCTGGTGCCAGCAGCGGGTGCAAGCAGTGGCTCCAGCACCAGCAGTAGGTGCGAGTGGGACATCGCTGGCAGCGGGTGCAAGAGGCAGCTGGCAGCCCCAATCTCCCCTCAGGAGCTGGAGGAGGTAGAGAAGCCCTGAGGGGCGATAGGGGCTGGCAGCTGCCACTCATGCCCACTGACAGTGCCGAGCGATCAAGGCTGGCACAGGGAGCTGGCAGTGGGTGTGAGCGGCAGCTCTGGTGCCTGCAGCAGGTGCAAGTGAGGCCAGCACTGGCAGCAGGTGCGAGTGCCAGGCGGGACTGCGGCACGCAAGAGCAAAGAATTTTCAGTAACCACCAGAGGCTCACCCCGATGCAGCAACGACACCCCACCTTGGTCCACCATCCTGCCAGGGCGAATACCAACCATGTTCTGCATACGCCCCTGGTGGTCAGTGCATGTCATAGCGACTGGTTGTTCAGTTGTTTAGTTGTTCCAGTTGTTCCGCCATTCAGTCTATTTTGCATATTTGCCTGTTAGTATATAGGATATATGATTTTATTTACATATATACATATGATTATATATGTGGCCATATAAAGAACCAAGCGCTTTGTACCCAAGATGAACATTTTTAGATCATTTTTCCTTCTTTATATATTATAAAAATAGAAAGACTATGATCTATAAAATAGCCTAGAAAACCAAGACCAGTTTTTGCGTATGTCATTTTATTCTGAAAAGCATAAGACTGTCTTTCACAAGTAACTTTACTTAAGTGAATGTGAATCTGGGGATGGGAGGAAGTGATTAATATGTAGGAATCTTCTGGAGCTATTACATGTTTGGATCTAAACACAATGTTCACGTAGTGACCATGCCTACAGTTCCTGTTGGTTGGGTACTTAAATATGAATAACACATGGCCCCTGTTTTCAGGACCTTCCTAGTATTTCATGGGGAGGAATGAGATAGGAGTAGAAGTAAATAGTAGATAAGGAGGAATATACATGTCTGTGAGAGGAAGAAATAAATTATCATAGGAGCCCAAATGAGAGGGAAAGAACATATCTGGTGAAGGAGATAAGAAGAGATTCATATAGGAGGTGATATTTTAAATGGGCCTTGAAGGGTAGGAAGAATTGTGACAATGGAAACAGTAAGGGAAACCTTGTATGCCAAAGACAGCATAAACCAAGGCAAAGAAGATGTACTAGAAGAACTGAGCATATTGGGGGGCTGGAAAGATGCAGTATCAGGGTACTATTGCAAGACAAGACCAATGTCTACCTAGATTTTAATTTAATGGTCAATAGGAGCCACAAAAATTGACTCAAAGCAAAACCGTAAAGTGTATCTTCACCTCATCCCCTCCTCTTTATCATGTTCTCCATGAAGCAATGAGGCTCTCACGGAGGTCAAGAGAAGCAATAAGTGACTGAGCCAGTCCAGTGTCCTGAGGACCCACTGCCTCCTCCTGAGAGCATATCCAGAGGCATTGTTTGCATTTTCCGAAGAAACAATGGCATTCCCTTTAAAAAGTCCTAAAGCTTTGTATTACTCCCATCCACCAAGTCTGTATTTTTTCAAGTGCTTATTTCAGTCAAATTGCAGACCTTTGTAACAAGAAGTTAAATGCAAAAGATACTCATCCATTGCAAAGTAGGCACAGTCAGCACTAGCTTTCAAATCAGGAAAATAGTTGAATAACAGTAACTCAAAAAGGTGTAATTTCAGTGAAGTTACATTGTAGGGTAAGAAAATATGAAATGCATCTAAGATTCCTCTTTTCCCTGAGACTTAACTACTGCCAATCACTCACTGAGTAACTGACATTTTTCACAGCCTCCACCATCATTTATTTGCCACATTTCTGTGGGATTTTATACTATCCATAAAAAAAAGCATATGATTAATAAGCAGTGGCCTCAGCTAATGAGATATGTGTGAGTAACATACAGGACTTAAGTTTCATGATTTCTGTACAATTGAGAAGCCTACCTCTGTGCTTCCCCAATATGGAAGCATTTCATTCAGAGAAACACCAGGGCAGGTTTGGACAAATTTAGTACCATGGAAAGTCATCCTTTTATCTACCACAAGGACACAGAGAGGACAGAGCAAAGTGTGACAAAATTAGGCACAGGGATAAGGCGTTTTACTGATGACAAATCACTAATGGGCAATTTCTGAAAAGCATCATAAAAGGGTACCTATTTTCTTAAGTCTACCATTACCATTAGAAATAAGGGTCTAGAAATCAGCTTAACTGAGATTAAAGAATGAATTTAAAGTAACTACAGAGCTACTAATAAGAACTAACAGTGTTAAAAATAAAGTCCACTCAAGATTCTAAGAAGAACATCTATCTTTGGAAAGTGGTGGGGTGGGGGAGGCAGGGTCAAAGGACTCCATTTTATTGCATTTTGTCTCAGCAGATTCTTTTGGAAAGAATGCTTTAACAAAGTACCTGTATATGACTTTACATGTTAATTTTCCTACACTAATCTTCTTAAATTGCAACAAATTATGTAGCATTTGGAGTTTGTATTATACTAGTAGAAATTTAAATTCAAGTTAATTGCTTTTCAAAAAAGGGTGCTCTCATACATAGCATAGATTTGATCATTGTCTATCAACATTTTACTATGTACATAGGGTTCCTAGTTTAACTTTATAATAAACTTGTTTTTTGTTTTCTTTTTTGTGTCCTGATGGAGGGTCATGAAGAGGATGGGCTGGGATGCACTGAACATCAGGGATGACGCAGAAAATTGTGAAACAGCCACTTTTCCCAGAACAAGCCCTATCTTGAAGGATCTAAGGGACTGGGAGGAGAGTCCTGAGAAGAGAAACACCAGGTGTCTGGGGGCTGCAGTCCCCTCATCCCAGACTCATCCATAAGGAGTCTGGCTCACACCACCTATTATGCAAACCCCAGTGCTCATGGATGCCGCACTCCACCCTCACCCTAGAAGCCCTGCCAGGTGTGGGGAAGGGTCAGCAGCCCAAGGCAGCTCAGGACAGGCACTGAAAGCCAGACAATAGGGAGTCAACTGTGCCTGTGTCAGCAGAAAATCTAGAGCATCTATAGCCCTCCAGGGGCTGGAAGACTCTAGGGTAGTGAGTTCAGGCTTGTACAACCCAGAGGCCTCAACCCCATGTCTGCCAAGGTCTAAGGTCATAGCAACCCTGAGCACCTGTTCCATTGCACAGCCTTGGGGCCAGGTGTTCCTCCCAGCAATTTTGAGGTGTCTCCAATTCATCCCAGGAGACAATCACTACCTGTTCCCTGAGCCTTTCCCCTGAAGAGCAGACTCAGGACGTTATTCGCTTCTGATCCCGCCCATCTGTCAGCACCCTGCAGTGGGAGAACATTATACACAAAGGAAGAATACCTGTGGAATTACTACTTAGGGATATTCAGGTTAGGGAGACCTAGCTGACAAGACACATGACTTTGGTGAGCAAAGTGGACAAGAAGATAATCAGCATCCTTTAGGGAACTTTGTCCAAATGGTGCTCAATTCTATTTGGATGAACTACTTAGTACAATGTTAAATGTAACTTCAATTTTGTGCAAAAAGGGAAACGTGTACATGGATGATGTCAAGCAACTTTATTTGAAAATAGAAGAGACACCCCCAAAAAGAAAAAGAAAAAACTGTGCTATTATATTATTACACAGATTTTTCACTTCAGGAACTTTTTCTCGTAGCAAGCCCTATTTCAGGGTTCACTGACCTACACAAAATCATTAAACCACAGAAAATTTTATTAACCTGAAGTCTTGATTTACTTTATAACTCTTAGAAGCTTACCAGGTAGTAAGGTAATATAACCCTTCCTGAATATGCACATTTCATCATTCCTGTAAAGTCTATAATGAGGGTCGCTATGTAGTAGACTGTATTATCTAGAAATAAGATTAGTTTTACTAAAAATAGTGTCTTAAATTCCCCATATTATTGGAGTAATAAAATAATATCTGGATTATGAAGTTGCTGGCTGATATTTATTGCTTAATTTCAAGAAAACATTAACATAGATTGGTTAGGCACATAATGTTTGCTCTATCATTTAGATGAAAAACCAGAGCACAATATTATCCTATGTTTACCTTTATATAATAGATCTTTCCAGAAAAATTAAGCTTAATCAAAATGTGTATCAAATTAATTTTAAATTTAATACATAGTCAAGAATAGGGCTGAGTTTTTCTGGAAAGGACTATGAAATTGGAAATCCATGAATCTCACAAATTTACATTGTTACATGGATAATGAGGTGGTGAATAAGCCTAAACCAAATCAATCACATTCAGTGATTTTATTTATACTAATTTTCCTGGTGCCAGCAAACTCTCATGCCCCCAATTTTATGATATAATTGTCTTGATTTTGAAATTTAATAGCTCAGTAATATATACAAATTTTTAAACTTAATCTCAATTATGATTTCGTTGTTAAGATGAGAACATGAGATTTAGTGATAGACAATAACACACAAATAACATTTTTCAGGAAAGCTGGGTTCTAGTAGCTCACTAATTGATGAGTGCTAGCGAGTTAGATATTTTTTTTACTATTTTTTTACTATTTTTTTATTGTTTTATTGCTTAAAGTATTACAAAGGGTATTACATATGTGTCCTTTTTTTTCCCCCCCCACCCTTGACAATCCCCTGGCCTACCCTACACCCCAGTGTCTTGTGTCCATTGTTTATGCTTATATGCATGCATACAAGCCCTTCGGTTGATCTCTTACCCCTCTCCCTCCTGTCCCCCAACCCTCCCTGGCATTCCCACTGCAGTTTGACAATCTATTTTTAAAAATATTTTTGTCTTACATTTGCTAAAGATTTTTATATGTTAATTTTTATACACTAATACTTCATAATTTGAGACAAATACATAATCCTGTCTTTTATAGGTATATTAAGGATTTCATGAACAAAATAAAATGAAACAATTCTCTCAGTCATGCTTCTTCCCCTCCAACATCTTCTCAAAATCCAAAAGGAAGGAGAAGACACAAAAATACTGGCAGGATGATGCTTTGTCTTGAGACCCCAATTTTTCTAAGGATTAAGAGGAGTTAAATGAATACATTTTCAGTATACATAATAACACCTGAAAATATAGTTGGTTTGTTGTTTTTAAGAATCTGAAAATTTGTTTTCACAGAAAACCAGATGGTGTTTTTGGTTTAGGTTAGTAGTGGAATTTTGTTTTGTTTGTTGTTGTTGTTTGTAAAAACAGGTGTGATGATCATTTTCTCCTGCTACTATATTAGCACATGTAATTGCTAAGTTCACAGGCAACCATCTCAATTCTTTTACCAGCAGATGGTGAAAGAGAATTTAAGAGAGGAGTAAGGATTTTTCAAAAACCATTTCAAAACAGTATGAGATCTGCTCTTTTCCTCAATGGGTGTGTCAACTTCTGATGAACACTAATGGGACTCACATAACAGCATCTACAGTGCATTTGCCTTTAATTGCTTGACAGTTACCCAGATTTTGTAAAATTATTCGCACATTATCTAACAAAGCATTATGTACTTGCAGTAACTTTCTTCAAATCACTTTATAACCATTAGCTAATTAAACTGCACAAATACTTCTGCAAAATATGGAGGTGAAAAGTTTTACAGGCTTCATTTTATTGAATTTCTTGGTATATCACTGGCAGAGATGGAAGTGAAATGTAAGTCCCAAACTTTTGAGGATTTATGCTCCATGCCACATTGGCTCCTCAAATGTAAATGACTCACTTTTAGCGTGCATAGACCTTTGATGTCACAGGCACTGTTAGTTGCTTCCTCATTATCCAGTCCTCCCCTCTTCTTAGCTAGCGGAATCCTACTTCTCTTCAGAATGGCCATTGTTAAAGGAAAAATGATTCTGACACTTGCTAAAATGGTAATGAAGACTTTATCCAAGACTCTCACAACAGAGGCATTACAATGGGGGACAGAGGTCAGAACTCCAAATACAGCAAAAGTCGCTGGGGATTTGTAGAGTGAGGGGACCAGTGGATAGAAAATTACAAAGAGGAGACATCAAGGGTAAGAGAATTCTTACTAAACTACCTAATAAGATTCTTGCTATAAGCCAAGGACTTATCATCAAAGATGGGGGATGAGGAACTTGATTGGATACCAAGGGTGGGGATTGTCTCCCTAAACTGATGTCAGAATTCTTTGCCAACACTGGGCTGGACAGGCCAAAGACAGGATGGGAGTCAAAATAGAGGCCTCGTCTAGAAGAAGGCTCAGGGGAGCCTAACTAAAGTTTGGTCAAAGAGTCTTTGTCACCATGTATCCAGCTAAAAATTCAAATCTCCCTTGCTGCTGGGTGGGACATGTTACATGATTCTAAACACCAATGCATAAAGAAAAGTCACTGGGAAGTTTTGAGAATGTTTTCATTTTTCTGATACAGGAAACTGCCTCCTTCTATCACTTCCTTCCTGAATGCAATGAATCCCAATTGTGACCATTGGGATTAAAGCCACCTGCTAAAGATGGTGGAACAGAAAGGAGGAGGAAGGATGGTGATGAAAAGGTGGCACTGTTGACGCATCTCTGGGCTGCTTCCTCCAGACTTCTCTTTATGTGAGAAAAACTAACCATTATAGTCAGGTTGTCTGTAATTCGCACTGGAAAACAAAATTGGTTGAGACATTTGGCAAACATGATGATACTAGAGTGCTCATGGCAAAATTCTACATTAAACTGGAAAGATAAAATTCAAAATATAACTCTAGAAAATTAAATATCAAGAATGAATGAGGCAAAGCGGGCCACAGGTCCCAGGCGGTCACAGGTTCCACAGGCGCAGGTCGCAGGCTCAACCTCCAGTAGGGGGCATGTAGGAGGCATCTCTCTATCTCCTTTCCCCTCTCTCTAAAATCACCAAAAATATATATTTTAAAATAATAACAACAGCCAATACAACAATAGCCATCTGGTATGAATGAATCAAAATTATATTTTTTTTGTCAGGCCAAAAAGAAATTTTTATGGGCTGCATAATTTTAGTAATTAGTTTATGTGTGCCATGAGATCAAAAAAGTTTGAGAATCAATGACCTAGGCCATTACATTGTGTGTTCTTAAGAGAATAGCTATATTCAATTATTACTGTATCCCAATATTTAACACAATGCTAGACATTTTTGATGCTAAATATATTTGTTGAATAGAGTTTTGGTTCATTTTATCTTCACAACTACCCTGTGAGAAATGTTTTATTATTAATCTGATTTCTCAGATGAGGAAACAGACTCTGAGCAGCTCAGAGAGTAAATATATAAGGACTGGAATCTGATCTTTTGGTTTCCCCTCCTGTATACTCACTGCTATTACTCATATGACTGGGTTAGTGCATCCTCCAATCATACATTAGTGTACGGCTATTTAATTAGTTGTATAATTCTGTCAAATACAACACTTGTCCACTTTTTAAAAATTATCCTTGTGGCCTTTTTTTAAATATAACCACTTAGTCCTGTTTCACCATTAAAACTTTCAATCTCAAACTTGCCTCACTAAAGTAAATGTCCTCAACATCTCATAAGCATGTACAACCTGGTGAAAATAGAACACTTCTCTTTGCTTTTCTGTATTTGCTATCAACTGTATACAGTCATGTGCCTCAACAAAAACATTCCCCTTGGACTGTGGTCCCATAAGAGTGGAATGGAGCTGAAAACGTCCTATCACCTAGTGTATTAGTATCCATTGTAATGTTGTAGTATAACACATTTACTCATCTGTTTGAGATGATGATGGTATAAACAAACCTACTGTCCACCCAGTTGTATGAAAGTATAGCACATATAATTATAACCAGTACTTAATCATTTATGAACAACTGTTGCTAGCTTATGTATTTACTATACTTTTAATCATTATTTTAGAGATTACTCTTTTTACATGTAAGAAAAAGGTTGCTGTAAATATGCCAGCAGGTTTATTTTAAACACTAGAAAAAATAAACAAGTAGAACCATATCAAGCCAATAAGCTTCTGGATAGTAACATGAAAAGGCAACTTACAGAAAGGGAGAAAATATTTGTAAACCACATATCCAATAAGGGCTTAATATCCAAAAAAATACAAAAAACTCATACAACTCAATAGGGAAAAGCACACACAAATAACCCAATTTAAAAATGGGCAAATGACCTGAATAAACATTTTTTTCAAAGACAACATACATATGGCCAACAGGTACATGAAAAGGTGCCAATCATTTACTTATCATCAGGGAAGCAAACCAAAACCATAATGAAATATCACCTCACACCTGTTAGGATGACTATTATTCAAAGAGAGAGAGAGAACAAATGCTGCCAAGAATGCAGAGAAAAAGAAACCCTTCTACACGCTTGGTGGAAAGGTACACTGGTGTAGCCACTATAGAAAACGGTATGGAATTTCCTCAAAAATTAAAAGTAGAACTAGCATATGATCTAGTAACCCCACTTCTAAGTACATATCAAATAATTAAAACCAACATCTTAAAGAGAAAGCTATACTCTCATGGTCACAGTAGCATTAGTCACAAAAGCCAAGACATGGAAACAACGTAAGTGTCCATCAATGGATGAATGGAGAAAGAAAAGGTGAGATATAGATGTGTACACACACACACACACATACACACACAATGAAATATTATTCAGCCTCAAAAAAGAAGACAATCCTGTCATTTGCAACAAATGAATGAACCTTCAGGGAAATAAGACAGAGAAAGACAAATACTTCAAGGTATCGCTTATATGTGTACCAACTTTTAGTTATAAAATGAATGAGGTCTGAGGAGCTAATGTATAATATGGTGACTATAGCTGATAACACACAGTATTGTATAATTAAAATCTGCTAAGAAAATAGAAAAATGTTCTCTCAGAAATGTACATATGTGAATTGATAAATGAGTTAATTAACTCAATGGGGGAAATCTTTTCACAATATACATCAAATACCATGTTGTACACTTTAAACATCTTATTTGTTCATTTCGCATCAATAAACTGTGCAGGAGGGGATAACCAGTAGAATCCAGGATGGGACTAAAAGTGATGGACTCATTTCAAGAGTACTCTGACGACAACATCATGGATTCACTACTCCTTAACCAGGCATAAGCGGCACTGTGAAGAGGGAGCAAGACTGAGGTTGCACACAGGTGAGTGGTCCCAACTCTGGAAAGCTGAGAATAACATGAAATTGTGCAACGCTTGAAACACCTAATCAGAGATATATTCACTTGCACTCAATAACCCTCAGTCTTTGGGTTAAACTTAAAGGCTAAAACTCATCATGTGTCTTAGCAATTTCTGAAAAATATAAAGCCTGCCTTTCTCTCCTGATATGTCTCTACTTGGCACATTCTCTGAGCTTCAGCCACCCTAGCATCTAGTTTCTCCATATACAAATGATCAACAGGTTTTTTTTTCCCTTCTCCTCTTTATATTCAGCTAGCTCCTACTCTTCCTTTAGTTTTCCACACAAATAAACAAAACCTTATTCAGTTAATCACCACAAAAATATTTTAAAGCACTTAAGGAAAGAAACTGTTTCTTAATCATCTTGGCAGGGGCAGGCAGTAAAATGTACAAAACATAAATTTTACCACCTTAGTAATGTTTAGGTGTACAGCTCAACAGTGTTCAGTACATTCACATGTCCTACAACCAACCTCCAGAACTCTTCATCCTGCAAAAGTGAAACTTTAGACTCATCAAATAACAACTTCCCCATTCACTGCTCCCCTCAAGTCTCTGACAACATCCCATCGATATTGTCACTGTGAATTTTACAAACCTCATTTAAGTGGAATCAGAGTATTAGTTTAGTTTTAGTATTAGTTTTCTTTTTATAATTGGTGTATTTTACTTAGCATAATGTCCTCAGGGTTCACCCATGTTATAGCATGTTAGAATTTCCTTCTTTTTAAAGGCTTAATCATATCCCATTGTACATATATGCCACATTTTGTTTATTCATTGATAGATAGACACCAGTTGTGTCCTCCTTTTGGCTATTATAAATAATGTTTCTGTGAACATGGTGTACAATACCTGCTTCCAATTCTTTTTTACATATACCAAGAAGTGTAATTTCTGGATTATATGGTAATTTTATTTTCAATTTTTTGAAAAACCCTACTGTTTTTCATAACAGCTGCTCCATTTTACATTCCCATCAACAGTGCATAAGAGTTCCAATTTCTCCTCATGTTCACCTTCTTATTTTGTGTTTTGTTTTTTTAATCTAATGGATGTGAGCTAATAATCTACATCAGAAAGTCTATGGCTGAGCATATAGTGTTCACTAAATACTTATGAAGTTTGATTGGAAAAGAGCTCAGCTCAGTATCATCCTAAGAAAGCAGGTGCATATTACATGGTGTAATTCCATCTCAGGTGTGCTTGGAAAAGAGCCCATTTTGTTCTCACTTGCAGTTATGCTAATAACTTCTATCTCCCTACTTTCTCTTTTGTAGTGTTTTAAACTATCTGGCTCTGGCTAGTTTGGCTCAGTAGATAGAGCATCAGCCTGCAGACTGAAGGGTCCCAGGTTCAATTCTGGTCAAGGGCACATGCCCAGGTTATGGGCTCGATCCCCAGTAGGGGCCATGCAGGAGGCAACCAAACAATGATTCTCTCATCATTGATGTTTCTATCTCTCTATCCCTCTCCCTTCCTCTCTGAAATCAATAAATATACATATATAAAATTAAACTATCTGGATACATGTAAAACATTAGAGTGGGAGATTTCAAAAACATATAGAAATTCCTTATGTTTTGCCAGTCATTTTTCTATGTGTATATTCTATTCCATTAAGTAAGTTTACATATGAGCAATATACATAGAAGAAGAATACCTATGTGGACCTGGGGGCAAAATTCATATATTACAAATAAATTTTAAATTGCTTCAAAATAAAAGTGAGAATTGCTGAGGGACTATATAACAGGGGATCTCAATAGTTTATGTGTGTTAGGCTTCACTGAAGAGGTGACATTTGAATGTATCATTTTTCTGTATGTATATTCAATTGTGTTAACTATTTAGAGAAGAATGTGTACTTTACTGGAAATAGGCAATAATTCAATCAAGAGACAGTAATTAATCACCTGCTAAATCTAAATACTTACAAAGACGAACCCAGCAACTTGACTTGTTCCCAAGAAGTGATATAGAGACTGAGAATAACCATCCAGGCTCTACAGAGGTCCTCTACCAGAGAAAGTTCAAAGTTCTCATATGCAATAATTTAAATTTAAAAGATAAGTTAAGAGAATCTAATAGCCATCCACTGTGTATCTCGTACAATAACTTGTTTTTAAGAGCACACTAAGTCCCCGTTGTTCCTTCAATCAGTGAATGAAGCATGTCCAGCATATAACATACATTATATCCAAAAGCCCTATCAGGCCAGGCCAAGCAGGCATGGGTCAGTGGTTGAGCATCGACTTATGAACCAGGAGGTCACAGTTCAATTCCCAGTCTGGGCAAATGCTGGGGATGTGGGCTCAATCCCCAGTGTGAAGCAGCCAATCAATGATTCTCTCTCATCATTGATATTTCTATCTCTCTCTCCCTCTCCATTCCTCTCTGAAATCAATTCAAATACATATTTTTTAAAAGCACTATCAAGATGCTGGAAACTGAAGTAAAAGATGATCCAACTCTTTGAGCCACTCAAAACAACGTTCACAGGAGTGTGGTCCTTTAAAATACCAGATATTTCAGTTCAAAACTTGAAAAGCAATCAAGAAGTGGCAGGAGGAGTAAAAATATATCAGAAGAAAGTAAAGTGATAAGTCAGAATTTATGGAGTTCCTGCCTCTGAGAAGCAGTTTATCAATGGCGAGAAAAGATAAAGATGATCTATTCACTACTGTCATCTACTCTCCAACAAAGAAGGTAAGAGTCCATATATGATATACACACAAGCAATGTGAACAGGTCTGCAGCCCCACATTTCTGCCATCTAGGTCCTGGTTTGGTGTTGTCATGGTGGTCAACAATTGTTTAATAAGGTCATCTTGTTCAATGCATATTCCTCACTTAATGGACTCACCATACCATATTACCATTTAAAACATATTAAGAACATGTTCCCTATCTGATTCCCACATTAGCTACTCTTCTAGGTGACAGTACACATGACTAAAATGTAGAAAATGAAACTTTAAAAACTTCATTTGTGCTGTGCTGACCTCATTTTCTTCTTCCATATACAACTTGTTTATTCCAATCCCTGGACCCTTCATTATGCTATTTTCCCTGCATAGCGTCTTTTATAACCCCTCTACTAACACTTACATTATAAGCCTGTCAGTATTCTTAATTCCCCCTAACTCACTCCATTCTCCTAGCCAAGCACTACTTCCTTTGATCTCCCTTAGTACTCTACACACATATATTGTGGTATAATAAGCTGGTGCTTCCGCTACATTTTTACTTGCCTTAATAATGCACATTAAAGCTGCTTGCCAGTATACAAAACTATAAGACACACAACATGGGCCTCAATCTCAGCATTACTGTTTCAAACCCCACATTCAGCATTTTGAATTCATTGTATTTGTTTGGCTATATATAGGTATGCTTTGCTTGTTTATTTGTTCAGAGGTAGTATGATTAAATCATCATAATAATAACAATATCTTCCAGTTTTTCAAAGTGTACTCTGTTCCAGTCACTTTGCTAATCATTTTTCACATTTTTTTTTTGTCAATCATTGAAACAATGCTATGCAGTTAAGTTGGTGTAGAGGTAATTACTTCAATTAACTACACTACAAAATCAATAAAGAAGTTAAGAAATTTGCCCTAGAATTCCTATCTCTCTGAACTATCACATTTATTAGAGATGATATCTGGAACCAGAGTTGGCTTTAGAGACACATAAATCTGACTGATTTCAAACTCTTTCTCTGCCCCTCATAAGCTAGGTTGTCCTGAGTGAGTTCATTAGCCAGTTTGAGCCACATTTGTTCATCGATGAAATAATGTTATTGTGAGTATTAACAAGAATTTTGTATATGAAATACAAAAGAATGAGACTAGCATACAGGAAACGCTTAGCAAGTGTTATTTATTTTCCCCTCTCCTTTTAAGTAAATTAGAAGCTCTTTAAGTCAAGAAATATCTTTATGACAATGGTGTAGTCTATTGTTTCCCATATAATAATGTTACCATAAATAATCAAAAAATGCTTTATGCTTGAACAATATGAATTTACTATTATTGAGAAAACATTTATATTAATATACTAACTGATTTCAGGTTTTAAAAAGATTCCTTTGAAAAAGATGTACTTTAAACACTTTTTTGCCGAAACCGATTTGGCTCAGTGGATAGAGCGTCAGCCTGCGGACTGAAAGGTCCCAGGTTCGATTCCGGTCAAGGGCATGTACCTGGGTTGCGGGCATATCCCCAGTAGGAGATGTGCAGGAGACAGCTGATCAATGTTTCTCTCTCATCGATGTTTCTGGCTCTCTGTCTCTCTCCCTTCCTCTCTGTAAAAAATCAATAAAATATATTTTTTTAAAAAAACAACACTTTTTCTTCCTGAATTTGGAGTCTACTACAATAAATGAAACTATACAAAGGATATGAAAAGTGACTATTTAACACAGGCTGTCTGGAGACATATTCAATGCATAAGGAGGAGAATCCTAATCAGTTTGTGGCTGTTAAACTACTTTAAAAATATAAGATCTGGTCTCTTGCCAAAATCTAATTGTATGCATTGTGTAAGAGGGCAATTCATAGCAGACATGTATCCGTAATCATCTCTATTGAAAAATCTACTAAGTACTGAGTGAAAAAATAAGTAAAGACATATCCTGATTAACTCAGTCTAACAGAGAAAACATGTAGAACATAATGTGGTAAATGCTTTTTAAAGGTTATGAGAATAATGAGGTAACAACATAAAGGAAGGAGATATTCACTAAGCTTGAGAGATCAAGAACTCAATACTCATTTGAACTTGGCCTTGTAGAAGAGTACAATTCACAAGGCAAAGAAGGAGACAAAGGGATGTTTTATACAGAGGGAATTATGAGAACAAAGACACAAATGCATGAAAAAATTAGGTTGCAATATGTTCTGAGGATGTCAAGAAATCCAATATGACTAAAACAAAGGGCGAAAAAGATGTATGTTCAGAGACAAGATGGGAAAGAAACATACATTCAGACTATTAAAGACCTCAACAGCCAGGCTACAAGCATAGAGTCAAAACAGATGTTTTGACTACTGTTTCAACCTTGAGAATATTTTTAACCCAGTGGTACACAAAATTCCTATGTCTTTGTTCTTTCATAAAATGTCCTCTCATTTTATTTTGATACTAAGAATAAAGAAGAATATATAATTTAAAAATCAAGCATTTAAATATAGTGGAGATCACTGGTAGATATCATTAAAACATAATACAACTGACAATGGCTAAAACTATACATGATAAAACTTACTAGACACTACAAATTGATGGAAGAATCCAATTTTCTTAATGAAATTTATATCTGAAAATTTTTTACTCCCCCAATATTGGACCTATTAGAAAAAAAAATGGCAGATCAAGAAAAAATACAATGTCAGAAGCTATGATTTGTTAAATGGTATAAGAACAAAACTGGCTAAAAAGAACAGGCAAAATTTAAATACACAAAGAAGGGTTAACACATATGGAATGTAAGAAACAAACCAACTTAGCCAAAATAATTATTTTTTCCTTCAGAAGTTCTGGTGTTAAGAATTAAATGGCAGATCAAGCCCAGAGTCTGAAGAACTTTACAACAGTCAAAGAGTTTAGTGGTAACAAAAACTAAGTTCTTCTGCAAGAAAATGATATACCAGAAGCACTACTTATTAGTTATTATAATTCATTCCTTAACAAACATGCATTAAGTACCTACCATGGACCAGGAGAGAGAAGTCACTGAGAAGTTATTACAAAAATAAGAGTGAGCAAACTCCTGTAAAAATTATCATGAACATCCAGAGTAAAATGGTAACATTGGGAATGGAGAGTAAAAACTTCAAAGGGCATTTTAATAGATGAAAAACATGGTCCTCGATTCATTCTCTATAAGTTTAAAAAATAGCAGGCTAAAGAATACATTACTGGCATATCTGCATTTCAAAAATGAGAGGGCAACCCATAATGTCTAGTGACCCATTAGTTCTAGATAAATGCAAAATTAAAAAAAAAAAGTCCCTGGATATAGCAAAATATGCCATTACAATCTTAAAAGAATAAAAGAAAAGAAAATAGGAGAGTATAAAAAGCAGGGCAAGAGTGAGTGAAAATCAAAGACACGAAGACAATAGATACAGAATATTCATTCAAAAATCACATGGGAAAGGGTGTTCAGCGACTTCCTGGGGGGTGGGGGGAGGTTATCTGGGTCTTGAATGATGAGCAGGAATCAGGCAAAAAGTGGTAAATCATACATACTCTTGAATCTATTCAAAGTCTGTTATTGCTATCATAGTAAGAGAAATTAATAGAGGAATATAAGTTACTATATTCAATACAAGGTCAAGCAACTGGATTAGAGCATCAGCATCGTTTATAAAGAAGGAAATATAGAGAAAGAAAGACAAATTAGTTTAGTTGGGAGATATACTGAAGTGGTGATAATTTCACTTTCCCAGGCTTTCCAAAGTTGTATGAGTTCTAAGTCCTGTATTAAAGGCTTCATACTTAGGGGTATGATATAGAAGCAGTAAGCCTGGATAACTTAAGGAAACTAGAAATGGGAAAAGGAATGAGCAGGGGAGGAAAAAGAGGGAGTTAGAAGGAACAATCTGTAATAGAGGAAGAAGAGGAAGAATAAGAAGTAGAATGACCTTTTTAAAAGATCAGATGACTTATACCAAAAAAAAACAAAACACACACACACACACACAGAAACTGGTCATTGGAAACAGATTACTGGCAGCATTAATCATGTTGAGAAGCAGCTGGGCGGCGGAAGAGGAGCTGCCAAAAGAAAGAAGCATATAAGAAATGTCTTAGGGAAAGTAAGAGGTATTTTTTTATTGATTTCAGAGAGGAAGGGAGAGGGAGAGAGAGAAAATCAATGATGAGAGAAAATCATTGATCGGCTGCCTTCTGCATGCCCCCTACTGGGGATCAAGCCTGTAACCAGGGCATGTGCCCCGACTGGGAATTGAACCATGACCTCCTGGTTTATAGGCTGACCACAAGCCATGCAGGTCGGGCAGCAGGCTTTTTTTTTTTAAGAGACAACAGGCCCCAAATGACCTCACTTGTTCTAAACCCAAATCACCAAACCAAAACTTAGTATCTAACCTAACTGCAGTTTCAGCCCCTTCAGGAACGTAATCTTAACCAGTCGGCACTATCAAGGTAATCTGCCAGACAGACCATGTGTCCTTGGCCAGAATTGAACCCAGGACCCTTCAATCTGCAGGCCAATGCTCTATCCACTGAGCCAAACCAGCTAGGGCACCATTAGTTGCTTTTTAAAGCTCCAAATATACAGCCAAGTTTGAGAACCAATGCCTTACACTAGAGCAGTGGTTCTCAACCTTCCTAATGCCACGACCCTTTAATACAATTCCTTATATTGTGGCAACCCCCAACCATAAAATTATTTTCATTGCTATTTCATAACTGTAATTTTGCTACTGTTATGAATCATAATGTAAATATCTGATATGCAGGATGTATTTTCATTGTTACAAATTGAACATAATTAAAGCATAGTGATTAATCACAAAAACAATATCTAATTATATATGTGTTTTCCAATGGTCTTAGGCGACCCCTGTGAAAGGGTCGTTCGACCCCCAAAGGGGTCACGACCCACAGGTTGAGAACTGCTGCACTAGAGGATGGTTTGTAATAGTAATCAAAATCATAAGGTGTCTGGAAGAAGAATTTCATTGATGTAATAAAAACTCTTATTAAAACTATCCGGAATAGAAAGAAGGAAGAAAAGAACAAAAATGTGAATTAGGTTATGTAAAGATAATAATGCTCTAGTAAGTAGACCTGCTATTATGTTAACAATATTAAAAATTAAAGCAGAAACAGGAAAAGACTAAGCAAGACAAAGAAAGAAAAAGAAATGTAACCTATTGCCATTAGAGATGTGTGATGGAATCTTTCAATCTCTGTGTAATTAACCTAATATGCTCCTGTTCTATTCACTACTGGTGCCAGATGTGTAAGGCTAAGAAAATTCAAAAAGAATTTTAGTGATAAAAAAACGTTTCCAAATACTCACATATGCAAATTAAGTGATTGAGTAACTTCAAAGCAAGAAAAGGTCATCTCTCCTCTCTCACTGCCATTCTATCAGTAGTTCCTGGCCACTCTGGTTTTGTTGAAGATTAGCTCGGTAAGAACAAAATGTATATTACATTTCAAATGCAACAAAAGGGGTGGTTGAATTAAGATGATTTGATATTATAATTTCTTAAGTGTTTATTTAATCTTTGCTTTTCTGTAAATACCTTTCAATCATTTAAGTATCATTTAAAACAGATTTTGTAAAGTATAATCAGATGTGCTGTCAGATGGGGAGACAAATTGAAAGTGCAATTCACACTGTTACAGTAGCAACACTCACAGCAAAATATAATCCCGTCTCTACAGTGTATGTGATTAAAGACTTGCAGGGAGATGAGCATCTAAATTATTAATCAATGCTGTTTCCTTTGGTGAAAAAACCTGTGTGCTACATAAATAGGGGAAAGGTCTTTTCCTTTTTCTTTTAACTTTTGCAAATTGGCTGCCTGGTAAAAAGCTTCAATTATCACCAGGTCATCTAAGTGATGGCGAGGCATATACTACCAATTGATAGTATATGCTTAAGACAAAGTTATGGGCAAACATCTGGACAGCCAATCAACTCAAGAGGACTTAGTAGTTATTACAAATGCAAACCCCCAGGCCCAAGCCAGATGAACCAACAGTTTCTAACGCAGGGGCAATTCTAGGCATTTGTTGTCTTACCTTGAAACATCAAGAGGGAATCAAGAGGCAAATTTTTAAAAACCACTTTCACTCTCCGTTGCTTTGGAAGAATCTAATCTAATAAAAGAGAAACATGCAAATTGACCGTACCTTCGCTACACCCCAAGCCATGCCCACCATTCAATCAGAGAGACTATATGCAAATTAACCCAACCAAGATGGCGGCCAGCAGCCATGGAGCTGGAGCAAGCAGGAGGCTTGGTTGCCCTGCCTGCCCTGGCCAGCTGTGGCCTCTGCTAAAGGCAACAAAGTTTCATTATAGAAGATAAATAAATCCCAGATACCTGCTTCCAGCCAGCCTCCACTGGGAGCTTGAGTGGCTGGGGGCCATGGCCAGCCTGCAAACAGCCATAAGACCCTCACCCAGGCTGGCCAGGCAACCCAGGGGGGACCCCCACACTGAAGGAACTGTCACCAGCCTGCAAACAGCCATTAGCCCCTCACCCAGGCTGGCCACACCTTCATGGGGTGAGGATCCCCGCTGGGGGACTTGGCCAGCCTGCAAACAGCCATCAGCCACTCACCCAGGTTGGCCAGGCACCCCAGCGGGACCCCTACCCTAATCCAGGACACCCTTCAGGGCAAACCAGCCAGCCCCCACCCATGCATGAGGCCTCTATCCTATATAATAAAAGGGTAATATGCAAATTGACCCTAACAGCAGAATGACTGGGAATGACTGGTCACTTTGACACACACTGACCACCAAGGAGCAGACACTCAATGCAGGAGCTGGCCCCTGGTGGTCAGTGCGCTCCCACAGGGGGAGCTCTGCTCAGCCACAAACCAGGCTGATGGCTGCCAGTACAGCGGTGGTGGTGGGAGCCTCTTCCACCTCCTCAGCAGTGCTAAGGATGTCCGACTGCAGGCCTGGTCCCTGGTGGCAAGTGGAAATCCCCCGAGGGCTCCCGGGCTGCCAGAGGGATGTCTGACTGCCAGCTTAGGCCCAATCCCCCAGGGAGTGAGCCTAAGCCAGCAGGTGGTCATCTCCCGAGGGGTCCCAGACTGCACAGGCCGGCTGAGAACCCCCCCTCCCCCACGAGTGCACAAATGTTTGTGCACCGGGCCTCTAGTCTCTTATAAATGAAAAAGTTAAAGATGATATGTCTTTTCAACTTCTTCACTGAGCCACTATTGGACTCACAAGTTACCCAATTAAAAGGCTTCTTCCCAACAACCTGAGTTGTGACTGTTAATTAAGCCAGGAGGCAATTGGACTGTGGTGGCTCTAAGGCCCTGGTGGAGTAGGTAAGCAAACTCAAATCTAAGCCTGTAAATACTTCAAGGTTATAAAATCAAAACCTAAGGACAATCACAAACAGCCAACTAGGATTAAGCTGTAGCCAATCAAATAATTTCCTTTCTTTGTTTCCACACCTTCACTCCAAGTCTTTTCCCTGGCTTCTGGGTAGATGGCTCCTAGCCACTTCCAGTTTGGCACTGCCAGGTGGGAATCGATTTTTGATCCATTGAACTTGAATCTTTTAATATGTTTCAGTTTACCTTTTAACATACATAACTCTGAAAATAAGAGATTATAAAAACAAATTTAAAGTGGGCCATCCTAGCAAATATAAGGAATCACACAGGAATTATCTGAATCAGCTTTTACTTTGAACCGGGTGAGGAAGAGCAGAGTTTGTCACCCCAAAATATGCCTTTTGGGGGATACTGATTAGTTTAAGCCAGTTATATTTTTAGGGGTTCAGGACAAGTCTCACCAGATGTGCCACCGTGGTGTGCAGATTATTTCAAGCAAAAGACAATTAAAGCCCAAGAAATTCAAGAGCTTTTCATCTCCTCCTTACCTGCCTAGAGGAATTTAGATAAAAACTCCTGCTCTTAGAGCAGTGGTTCTCAACCTTGGCTGCACAATAGAATCACCTGGGAATCTTTTTAAAATCCTGATTTCTGGGCCTCATCCTCCGGAAATTCTGTTTCTTTGTTATGGGGTGGGGCCACAACATTAGTAACAAAGAAACAGAATTTCCGGAGGATAAGGCCCAGAAATCAGAATTTTAAAAAGATTCCCAGGTGATCCTAATGTGCAGCCAAGGTTGAGAACCACTGTCCTAGAGGGAGTTGTCACCTTAGCATAACATGAACTAAGTGCAGCAGAGGGAGGAACCTAGAAAGTCTGTTACATTCCTTTCTGCATTTCATTATTTCTGGATGGCCCAGCAAGAATTTGCTTACCAAATGTTTGCTCTTTCTCATTCACCTGTGAATTGCCTGCTTTCCCTTGGAAGTCCCAGATCCCTGTCTAGAATGGCATATAAACCTTGACTGTCCTTGAGTCTCAAATTCCTATGGAACCCCTGAATGGACATATGTAATTAAATTTGGTTAGTTTCTCCTGTTAATCTGTCTCATGTTAATTTGATTATTAGACCAGCCAGAATAACTAAAAAGGAAAAGAAGGACATTTTCCTTTCCTCTCACACTGGTCACAGTGTGTATTATAATCCAACTAGAGGCCCAGTGCACGAATTTGTACATGGTGAGGTTCCTTGGCCTGGTCTGCAATCAGGGCCGATCGGGGACGGCCGCCCGGGGAGGGACTGTGGGAGGTTGGCTGGCTGTGGGAGGTTGGCTGTGGGAGTGCACTGACCACCAGGGGGCAGCTCCTGTGTTAAGCATCTGCCCCCTGGTGATCAGTGTGCATCATAGCGACCGGTCGACTGTCATAACAGTCACTTAGGCTTTCATATAGATTACAAAATAAATGAGATAATTTAGAAATCACTCTTTCTATACCCAAAACATTTTGCACTTTTTCATATGAATCTGCATTATAAACTACATACACTTTAATCGCAAATAAGAGATTCAAGTAAACTTTTCTGCCAAAGCCTTATTAAATGGTTGATGTGATCAGCAATTCAATTCTCCGCTTTGCAACAATTTTGGATATATAAAATATTTGGTCTCCAAGTTTTAAAATGGTTCCAAGTTGCCAATACCAAATAAGTATTTGTAATTCTAATTATGTCTTCCCCTGAAAGACGGTCTATGCTTCTCACTTCCACGCTACAAATTTTATAAAGAGTGATCACGGATTATGAAGCAAAGATGCCTCATTGTTTGGCCTTCCTGCTCAGTGTTGTTCACCAGCTGAGCACTGGATGGGGTGGCTTCCACGTCTGAACCCAGATAACGGATGTGCTGCTGTCAGCAAGCCTCTCTGACGGAAACCTCTTCTTTTGTGAAACTCACTCGGTAACCCTGTGCCCGGCCTCTAAAAAGAACAAAACCGCATTGGTATGTCTTACAGTTGGTAGAGCAGTGCAGTAAAACTGTCACTCTTTTTAAAAGCCTCGCTTTCCCTCGGTGGCATTCACTCCATTCTACAGGTCTCTGTCCTTCCCTGGAATGCGCAGCCACTCTTCCACTTTGCTTCTCTCACCGTAAAATAAATCAGTGCAAAACAGCCACTTCTGTGAACAGCTGTCTTTCTTTCAGCCAGGCTCTGAAAATGCAAACACAGCAGTGTCCTCACTCTTCTGATCTGTTCGCAGACACCCTCTGATTGGGGCAAGAGGAGGGAGGATGGTAAGAGGAAAAGGAAGGAAATCATAACACAGATTTCAGTAGATTAAGGTTTTGCTTTCTTTTAGAGCAGCGGTTCTCAACCTGTGGGTCGCGACCCCTTTGGGGATCGAATGACCCTTTCACAGGGGTTGCCTAAGACCATGGGAAAACACATAAATAATTACATATTGTGTTTGTGATTAATCACTATGCTTTAATTATGTTCAATTTGTAACAATGAAATTGGGGGTCACCACAACATGAGGAACTGTATTAAAGGGTCGCGGCATTAGGAAGGTTGAGAACCACTGTTTTAGACTAAGAATTCTTTTGATAAGAATCACAAAAAAACATTCCTACAAGGTTGACCATGATGAAGGTGCTCAGAGGCTGTGAAGGGAGCAGAATTTGGTCCCAAAATATGTCTCTCTGGCATAAGGATTATGTTAGGCTGGTAAATTTTAAGAGCAGACATAGGAAGAGCTGAACAGAGTGGAAGTGACATTTATAAGGGAAATCTCCATTTGTAAGAGTGTCTCTTTCTCTGTACTAAGGAATAGAAGGGGAAGTAAATTTCTAGAAATATCAATGGAGAAGGTGTGGATAAATCTGTACAACAACCACACACACTTGATTAAAGTGCTCCGCCTGGTAACCCCTCATAACTGAACTCTCCCGCCCCCACACCTCCACACCCCACACCCCCCGACACACACACACCCCACCCCCGCTTTCCCCAACATCTTCTTTTGCCTTTAGCTAGAGATAGTATTTAAAGTGGTGGCTTGGGCCATTTCAGGAAGTTACTCCATTTTCCTGGATATCTGCCATGTAGATTGGAGGTATACTAGTACATGTTTTTAAACATCTATGTTTTTTCCTTTGAGTCTATCTTTTATTACAGGGGATGTCTCAGCCAACAACCTAAAAAAGTAGAGGAAAAATTATTCTTCCTCTCACACAGCAGAATTACACAGATTTTGCTTAGCAATAAATATTTATTGAGCTGTGTGACTTTGGGAAAGTTTCTTAGCTTCTCTGTGCCACATTTTCCCATGTGAAAAGGAGTATAATAATATTTCTCCTCTACAGAAGGTTTTTGGATTAAAAGGAATAATGTACACAAAATACTTCACCTACCTGAGTAACTGTCCAATTAAATTAACCCTTATTTTGAAAGCAGAATTGAATGAAGATCTCCAAAGGACCTAGCATCCTCTCCAAATGTTTTCCACAAAATGAATTTGGTGAATCCAGTATCCTTGTCTCCATTTTTCATATCCATCACACTCCCCATTCTAAGATATACACATATTAATGTAATATTTTGTGAAGAGTACGCTAATTGGGAAACTTAATAATTTCTAAAATGAAAATGTATTTTGAAGTTGAAAAGGAAGGAGAAAGGTGACTTTATGAGAAATAAGGGAGGAATGGCATAAGCCTATGTCAGACAGAAGTACTGTGGTTGGGGGTAGGGGGAAGGAACAGCCCACAGGTACCCAAACACAGATTAGGCCTGAATGTCCTCATGGTGCTTGGTGTCTCTTAGAGTTAAAGATGCCTTGGATTCACTTGGGGAGCACTTAAGTCTACAAGGATAAAAGGCAGATTAGGGGGCCACAACCTAGGCCTAAATTAGAACCTCTGGGGTGAGGGGGTGGTGGAGCCCAGAAGTTGACATTTGACAAAAGCCCCCTCCTATGCTCAAAGTCTCCAGTGACTCATGCCAGTAGTCCATGCCCCATACTTCAAGAAACTAAACTGTAAGAATTGATGTCCCAGGTGAGGCTGGCTAAATTTGGCCTATTCTTGCCTACATTTGCATTGCTTTTCAAACTAGGCACACAGGGAGGTGATCAATATTTCCTCACCGATCACTTGCAACTACCGCCTGATCAGAAAAATCAAGAGCCTAGTTTCCCCAGTAACCAGGAAAGTGTGTGGAATTCATTTTCATGGGAGAATACACTTTGCTTCTTCAGTGCTAAACTATAATAGGTTATAATGTGAAACTAAATGACATTTGCCATTTTCCTACAAATAATGTGATGCTATTCTCTTTCGGTATCAAATGAGTTATCATTAAAATGAATTTTGGTTAAACAAACTCCCCCCAAATACCAAACTTACTTTGTAATTGTGCATTGTTTAATTACCCTGCCACTGCATAGCACTTACCACATAATTAGATAAATAGTAATTATCATTTGAGGAACCAATAACTAAGCAGAATTCGTGCATGGTAATGGTAATCGCTGCTTTATTGGATAAACAAGGAAAGGGGAGCTTCAATAAAAGCTTCTATAATTAAGCCACTGAAGAACATCTCGAAAGTCATGGGTTTTAGATTTTATCACCTGAATAAAAAAAAAGAACAAAGTCAAATAGAGAAAATGTAGTGAAATGGTGATTCTGCTACTGTATCATCATTTCAGAACTTAAAGCTGGAAGCATAGGTTCACCCTTTCTGTTTTAAAAATGCTAAAATCCAAGTGAATCTACATAGCGAGGGCATAGGAAGAATGGGAAAGGAGTGAGGTAATATATGTTCCAGCAACTCACTGAAGTACTGCCCATAAAATGTGCTAAATTGGATCAAGTGTCTTCAGAGTTGGAAAAGGGAGCACAATTCATGCAGAGAAAGTTAGGGGCGGGAAGAGAGAAAATGAGAGAAAAGAAAAGCCAATCTCAAAGAAAAAAAGCACTGTTTGACAAAGAGCACAGCAGTGCCCCCACCTGGGCAGTTCCATCACTGCAGTAAAGGCACCTAGAAGGAGACCAGTTAAAGATGCTGTCATGGGAACTAGACTGGAAGAGAAGTCTCACAAAGAAAGCATCATAGAAATAAAAAAAATAAAAATAAAAATTAACAGCTTTCTATGTTCACTCCCCACCCCATGTCCCATAGGCAAGTACTTCTTACCAACACTGTGTTCTATAAAGGAATACTTTAAATGCCACGCTGACTAGAAGCATGATTGCTAAAGCTTATTTAGGAAACAATTTGTTAGTTTCTTTTATGCGTGTAATCTTTTAGTGCATTTCATGCTCATGAATTGTGAATTGCTTTCAGAGACTCTTTCCTCCATAGAAATATGTCCTTGGAATCACAGGAGAATACAGTCTAGGACAGTGGTCGGCAAACCAGCTCGCAGTCCACATGCAGCTCTTTGGCCCCTTGAGTGTGGCTCTTCCACAAAATACCGACTTCTGCGCATGGGCCACGAAGTTTCAATCGCACTGTACATGTGCGACCGCACGTGGTATTTTGTGGAAGAGTCACACTCAAGGGGCCAAAGAGCCGCATGTGGCTCGCAAGCTGCCGTTTGCCAACCACTGGTCTAGGAGAGTCAGAAAGACTCTTAGATTTCCAAATAATAGAGCATGACTTTCCTTTGTCTTTTGAACCTTACGAGCAAGGAAGTGAGTTAATCATATCCCTGGGTTCACAGCACACTATCATCACCATAAAACCTCTCTTGTTTTAGCTTCATCTCCAATTTATTTCTTTTTATAACATTTCTAAATTTTATGTATTGATTAATTTGAGAGAGGAAGAGACACAGAGAGAGAAACAGAGAGAGACAGAGAGAGACAATGAGCTAACCAACTGAGCCACCCAGACAGAGCCCCCATGTCTTTCTAATCCCTTGTCCCATTGTTCCCCATTCCTAAACTGCTTGCTATAAGTCCTTAAATATGCCCATATCTTTATAAAAATAGTAAGTTTGTATGAATGTGTTTAATGTACAAATGTAATGTTAGGCTATGCATTTTTTATTTTTTTTTCTTAATTTCTTAGTATCTATTCAGGTTCTCAATATCTATTCATGTTGCTCCATTTATATCTAGCTTGTTGTCTTGAAGTGCCCTTGTTAAGCATACATACTGCACATTTTACTTCCTCAGTTCCCTATAGTCATCTTTATTACCTCTAACTTTCAAGTACCACTCCCAACACCACCAAAATAGACAGATGAGAGAGAAAGATAATCCTCAAATATCTTCCTTTATCTTTATTAGAATTTTCTCTAGGGTATACGCAGGCCTGGGTGAGTCTTCATGGAGAGTACGCAAATATAACCTCACTAAGCACTAACAGTCTGCTTTCCAGAGTGACTATTCCCATCAGCAACTGGGTGAGAAAAGGGGGTATATTGTTTTGCTTCTGTTCCGGGTACTTTTCATATATTGAAACATTCTTTACCCTGTGGATCAACACTCTTCAAATTCAATTTTTTAAAAAGGAGGAGGAAGAAGAAAGGCTTATTTCAGAAAGCACAAGGTCAACAGCTAGAATGCAGTAATTTGGGTGGAGTAGGAGATAAAATATACTACAGTTTACAAAGGCTCAGCCATGCAATAGACGATTGGGAAGCTAAAAAGAAACAATGTTGGAATAGGGTGCATTTTCTACTGAGCACCTCATTTTCCTTCACAATAAGCGACATCTGTCATAAATCCGCTCTGCCATTTATACCCTGGATGACCCAAAATGACACCCTCAGGGCAGAAAGCAAACAAAAGCTTCCATTCAGATATCCACTGACTCTCCGCTGGGAAACTTTCCAATATTATCCCCGAGTAATAAAAACTGGGGAGGGTGAAATTCTGGGTCCTAGGTCCCAGGATTATCAATCAGCCCTCCAGAAACCAGTCTGAAGCCCCTGCATTTTAACAACCAGCAAACTCAGTGCAATATCCTGTTCAGAGGCCGAAAACAAGCTTAAAAGCCAAACGGATAAAGCTAATAGCCCCAAGTCCTAATATAAACACCTCTATGATCTCAGGCGTATTCATTTTGTGTGTGTATGTTTATTATTATTACTGTTCTGTGAGCACACCAAGCATCCCAGGGTCTCTTGCTTCTTTCTCTGCCTGAGCTCCCTATCCCCAGATATTCACAAGGCTCATCCCTGGCTTTGCTCAAGTGCCCATTTAGCAGGGAGGGCTTCTGTACCACTCTTAGTAGCACTGTGCTTCACACACTCTGCTGTATTATCCATCAAAGCACTTAATCACATAGATCTTCCCACTAGAGGGTGAACACCATCAAAGCAAGGATTGTGTTAGTTTCTTTCACTGTGCCATCGCCAGCATCTAGAACAATGCCTGGCCCACAGAAGGCACTTAAGTATGTGTGGATCAAGTCTGTTTTGATGATGATAGATGCTGAAGGTCCAATAATGAAAAGAGCACCCAGTCCCTGCCCTCATAGAGCACACACCCTTGTGTGGGAAACAGACTAGCAGGCTGTAAGAATTGCACAGCCCAGGTCTTCTGACTCAGGTGGCTCTTTCCACTGCCATGCTCAACAAGGTACAAAAAGATGCGCTTCAATTATTTAGTGGCAGCTAAAGGAAGGCATTAGCAAGCAGGAGAAAAGAAAGCTTTAAAAGCCGAGGTAGTTGCCTTTTTCCATCATGTATTTCTAAAGCCTTCCTGTGGTTTTTTAGAGACCCATTCAGATTTGAGGCAACAAAAGAGGAAGTAGCCATGAGGACTCTTTGGGGGACTTTAGTATTCTGAAAGCATTTTCAATTGTTTTTTGTTTTTTCATTCTTCCATACCATTTTATTTTCTCCCTCCAACTATAATAATATATGCACTTTTTTTTTTTCTTAACCAGAGTGTCTGTAAACAAAGCCTTGTCCAACCCACTTACAGGCAAGGCAAGTGCCTTTTCCAAGGCTTCCATGATTTTTCCATGTTTTTCACACAGAATGTGTTTGATCTTTACTGCATTGCCACCATCTTTGGGACCCCAAGACTCCTTGTCAGAACTGTCACTCCCAGAGGCTGCTCCTCCATCCCCCTCTTCTCCAAAATCCCTTTTCCTTTGGGTGGCATCTTCAGAACTTGACATTGAACTCTCCACTGTATCAGTTTCTGTTCCTTCAGTTGTATATTTTATACATGGAATATTATTTAGATTTTAAATAAATTATCATAGTAGATTAATTATTGTGCATAAATTTTACACATATACATAACTTCATGTAGAGTTTAACAATGGGTACAGAACTGACAATTTGGAAATGTTTCAGTGGTTACCTACTTGTCCTCATTAAGTCATGATGCTTGTTTTCTAACAGGATGAATGGACTATCTACCAAGTCTCATTAGAATTGCGATAGTGTTTAGCAAGTTAGAACATAAAGCTTCAGTCCGTATGCATTGGAGTGGAAATGAATATTCTATTTTGTATTTTAAAGCCAGACTCTCCTTGACTTAACTTGGGGAAAGTGAAAGGAACACTGGCCTAGAATTTAATTGAGAGAGAGAGAGGGGGGGAAAGTTAAAGGAACACTGGCCTAGAATTTAATTGAGAGAGAGAGAGAGAGGGTGAAAGTTGCTTTGAATGTGAAGTTGGGTTGATCATGCAATTTACTCTCTAGAAACTACCTTTCATGCCTGTTGACTGACAATGCTGTCTGACATGAGAGAAACCCAGTCTAACAGACTAGTTCCTGCATTGAGAGCTATTGATCCGTGCCTCAGGATTGGGGGGAATATCGGGCTTATTTTGACGTGTATAATATGGCCTAAATATGAGTGAAAAAAAGAACATAGGATTATTTTGCAAATAATCTTCATTAGAAGTTTATTTTGCTTTGTGTACACTTTAGCTCCTGAGAACCAGAAGAACAAAGTGTTAGGCAGCAGTCTTCTCATCCAGAGCCCTTGAGGAGAAAAAATAATATTGGTATTAATAACAATAATAAGCTAATGGCTTTCCCTGATTACCACTAAATAACACACACAAAGTGACTCTATGACACACCATCTTTTCTATCATGTTCAGTGTATTTCCTGAGTGAAGGAGTGACAGGACCCAAGTCAAATGATCAAAGGTCTACAAAAAGGCCCATCACTTACTGGTCTTAAGACCTGGAAAAAAATCACTTAATCTCTTCAGTGGTAAAACTCGTCCTATCTTCTTAACAGGGGTAATTGCATCAAATAAAAGGTGTTATTATATAGTGTGGAAGAATGTGTGTGTGTGTGTGTGTGTGTGTGTGTGTGTGTGTGTGTGTGTTTGAGCACGCATACTCAAACATGTTTGTGCATGTGTGGTTAGTTGGTCAATAGTGTTGTGATCACAGATGCAATTGGATAGTCAGTACACGGTATTCATTCAAGTAGAAATCAAATACTCCTTACAAGAACAGAGCTCTGGTGACACAGCGCACTACAAATGCATTGGTAATTTTCACCTTCCTCCTTCTCACAGTTGTTTCTCTCAGACTAATAGGAGCAGGGTATGTAAAAGAGAGATTTTTAAATATGTTTTAAATGCCAAGAAATCTACACTAATAAGAGAGAATCATGTAAATTGACCATCCCTCCACTATGCCCACCAGCCAATCAGAGTAAGCATGCAAATTAACCCAACAAAGATGGCAGTTAATTTGCATACACAGGCGCGGAGCGAAGACTGAAGACAGCATAGAAGGAAGCCAAGCACTGCAGAAGGCACCAAAGCGGAGGAGAAGGGAGGGAGCCAAGGCAGCAGAGATGGGAGCAGAGCCGAGGCGGCGGAGATGGGAGCGGAGCAGAGACAGCGGAGAAGGGAGGGAGCGATGAAGCAGAGAAGGGAGCAAAGTGCGCCAAGGTGGGCTTCACTCCCTTCTATGCTGCTTCGCTCCTGCTGCAGGAACCCCTATTCTTGCAGGAATTTTCCTGCAACAGGCCTCTAGTATATTTATAAATGTATAAGAGTCAAAGGCATACCAACTAAAATTATTCAAATTTTGAATACTTATATAACAATATTACATTATATAAATTGGTTTTAAAAGAAGCAAAACCAGGGAGAAGACAAGATCTTCAAGGTCAGAGGCTGACATTCTTTAACACTAAAGCCATCATCTGCTACAAAGTGATTGTCTTGGTCAAGAAAATGAACTCCAGAAGACCTCCATCAGGGGGAATTATTTCAAACAGAATATAAAAATTATTTCCTTTCAGAAACTCATCTTATGTAGCTGAATTTCCTCTACCAAATATAAACTAAGTCATTAAAATCATAATTTTTCTACCATTTTTAAGCATCCAATTTCATAAATGAGGACAGAAAATACAATTTTTTTTTCTTTTCAAAATTCAAAGGAAATAAGCTTGCAGTATGGTTTTCAGAATCTTAGTACAGCCAGCTCCACAACTCGTAAATCATAATGTGCTTCCTTGCAGTGTCCTCCTTTCATGCTGCTGAATTAAAAAAAGCAATAAGGGGTGAGCAAATGTACCACCGGTTTCTGTTGACGTGTGTGCTGTATCTACAGATGGCTGCCTGCATTTCAAGCCAGGCATTCATCAAGGTCCAGGACAAAGGAATAAATGGTTCTGGTCATGTCATCACTGAGCAAATGTGCAAATGTACTTCTCTCTGGGCCTGGTCCCATTATTGCACAGCCTGAGTATCATGCACAATTTGTGGTTTGCCTTGTTCAAAATGCAGATTGCCTAGGTTAGAAACTGACAAGAAATATGATCCCCTGCAAGCCACTAACCTGCAGAGTCCGAGAAAGTCTGTAGCTTCCTAAATAGCAGGTAACCTGTTGAGAGCTGTGCTTCTGAGATTACAATAATATCTAAACCCAACATATGCTAATCTCAACGCACTTAAATTATTCCTCCCCCTAAAGTAAATGACGAAAATATGTAAATAAAATAATGTAACATCTTCTGAAGGGGCTCTTTGGCGGAAGGAAGTGGATACACACTGAGGTGTTGCCCCACAACAGAGTGCGCTCAGAAAGCTCAGGAGGGAAATCTGCTCTTGTAAATTGCCCAACTTCAATTGAGACTCCCAACAAGTGTTTGCAGGGACAAATTAAAATCATCCGCAATACTTTCAACAATAAAGATAAGTTAAAATTAAAATAATAAAATCAATGAACTTCCCTAAGGCTTAAATTACATAAAATAAGTCAAAAATTATAAATCATCACAGCAATGAAACCTTTCTTTCAATTACTATTTTTTCCCATAGTGATGAATTGGTGGTTCTGATGGATACACCGAGTTAGGGCCAGGTTGTAGGGTTGCCCTAGTAAAAGTGCCCAAACTTTGGGGGGCTTATTTATGGGTGCCACTATGGACCAATCCTGAACTAAGACTGAACTAAGCACCCTCCATCAACAGGAAGTCTCTCTTCCTCCTGAAGAAGCTGTTTGGGGAAAATTATTTTGTTGTTGGCTTCTTTTTCATTACTACCTATGACCTCCTAATTCCCCAACTGGATATGAAGCATTTCAGGCAGCAGATAGTGAAATGGACTAAATGAATTCTAAAGTGCTCTACGATTTAGAGTCTAGAGAATTTTTTATAATATTAAAATACATAAAACAACTAAGTTAAAAATTAAAATGGATCAGAAAGCAGTTAGGGAGTAATGAAATCAAAAGAAGTATGTGAATCCATATGGAAAAACAAACTCTCCTGGTAATAAGCCCTGGGAGGAGTTTTTCACACAGGGTATATAATGTCTTTAATTCATTCATTAGTTCAACAATGTTTATTGAAAATATCTGCTATGTACACTGCAATTTTGCTTAAGAAATATTCTTTAACTAACAGTTTCTTAACTTGGCCTCTGACCAAAGCCAAGGACATAATATTTAATTATATTCATCAAAATACATTCTACCAGAAAATTAAGGTTTTAGGCAAAATATGCTGTATTCTGGTGATGTAATTTGGCCCCAGCAACAGTGTTTAGAGACTACTCAGTATGTACTGAAGAGTTAATATGTCTCTTGAGCTGAAATGTTTCCCAAAATACTGCTGCAAACATGCGTCAGCAGGAGCGGTCTATGTAAGCCCAGGCTCTTTGCTAAGTCCCGCAGGAAGTAGAAGGCTACTTTTTAGTTGATGTAGACATTCTACTTTGACACTTGGAAATAGAGCTTTCATCCTTGTTTCAAAGGAAACGATCTCACCTTCGTATAAGGTAGGTGCAGAGATGTCTGGACAGGACCAGATTTTTTTCCTCAAAAATGAGGATGTTTTCAGCTGCTCAAATGATTCAAACATAGCACATGATATAGATGTATTTAACCAGAAAAAAAATTAAGGTGGATGTGTGTTAATAGCATTCTATATTGCATGCTCTTTAATATGACAAATTTTAAATAGCACCCATCTCGATGCTCCCCACGAAGATGTGTTAGTTGTAAGAAGGTCCTCATGTCTGTGTTCATCAGTTTTGTGCAACAGCATAGAATTCACTCAAAAATCAGATTGTATGTACCCTCTCATCAAGATGTGGGGAAATGCCTGACAATCCATAGAGGACAAAGACACTAAAAACATGTACCCATACAAAAATGAACTGTTATCCCTCCTTCCCCCCAAAAAGGCTCATGCCTAAAACATATGGAAAAGCACAAGTCCCCCCATTAACTTTCCCCCCACAGAGCAAAACTTTAACCATTGTACATAACATTGGCTTTGAAAATGCCCATAACATTCCAACAGTTGCTTGGCTATGGAAATCACTCCTGGCTAATCAAGAGTATAAAAATATGTGCTCCCCGCTCTCTAACTCAGCACCACCACTGAAATGCCTTCCTCATCCAGAAGCAATGTTATACACCACCTTCTCAGAGAGGAGGACCAGAGCCAACTCACAGCTTGTGTTAGAAGAGAGATGTGAGAAGCTACACTTCTTTACCCGCCCCCAGGACAGACATAGTTCAAGAGTGGCATCTGGCAGATCTAATCATTTGAAGCAACGTATAGAAGTGCTCCAAAATAGATTGCCAGAAAGCATATTGCCCTCATAGCCAATTAAAATAAATGGAGAGAAGGCTACACTAAGGAAAAATAGTAATTATCCAGGCTGGAGTGTGCCCAAGTCTGAACTACTAACATACCCGAAATGTGTAAATAATCACCCTTAATATTTTTATGATTTCAGTAATTGAGAATCGTCTTTTCTTCATTTCACCTCCCAAACAGCACTCCCTACAATTCAGTCTCTATTAACAATCTGCTGAAAGATTAATTGAATATTGACCTCACAAAATGGTTGCTACCTGTGGTGTCACTACAACTCTCCAATAAAAAAACAGGTCTAAATTGAGATACAGCAAGTTGAGAATTCCATCTCACCACTTTGATTATATTTTAACTGCTAGTACTTAGAAGCCAAAGTATTTTATTTAAAAACAAGGATTAAACCATTTCAAGACAACTGCAGTGTAATGAAAAAAGCCCTGGATTGGCAATCAGGAGTCTCAGCTTTCAATTATTGTTCTGTACTCAGAACTTTATGACTGTGACTGTGAACATTTGTTCATTCATTCTTTTATTCAACTACTTATTAAATATCTACTCTGAGCTAAGCGCTGTGCCAGTTCCCATCAGTCCATGATTCTTTATTTGTTTAAAAGGATAAATAGATATTTATATCTATTCTAACACACAGGGTTGTTATGTGAAGTAAATGAAAGTGTTTATATGGTAGTTCTTAGTTAACAATAAAGTACTATGCAATTATGAAGGGACTATGATTAAGAAAGCATTATAATCCACTTCAATCTTCGCCTAACCAACACATCAAGGGGTGTATAGGAATATAAACAGAATTTGTGTGTACAATATATAAATTGTGCACAATGATATGTTATAATATATTTGAGTGATAACAAAGAAAATATAATTTGTAGACTAGAAATGGAGAGGCAGACTAGTTAGGTGAGGGAAATAGTGAATTTTTTAAACTACTCATCCTATATAATAAAGAGCTAATATGCAAATGGTCATCATGCCCTTATGTCCTCACGCCCTCACTCCCTCACGCCCTCACTCCCTCGCGCCCTCATGCCCTCGCACCGGGGCAGGGGGACCTGAGGCCAAGCTGGGGGACCTGAGGCCATGCCCCCCGCCCTGGCTCCAGGCCAGGGGACCTGAGGCCATGCCCCCAGCCCAGTGGGGATTGACAGGGGACCTGAGGCTGCACCCCCCACCCAGTGCCAGGCCAAGGGACCTGAGGCTGTGCCTCCCACCCTGCGGGGCTTGATGGGGTGGGGTCAGCCAGGTCTGGGTCTCACACGATTTCGAAGCTTGTGCAGGTAGGCGGGGACTTGACTCTGGGTCCCATGGTGCACCCCAGACTCTGACAGAAGGGAGATTTTCACATACATTTCACTAATTTTCTTTCATCTCTGACACTTCTATTATAGACAAAGGGCAAATAGCAATATTAAACTATTTCCTCTAATTAATTCCCTTTTAATGTGCACGAATTTTGTGCACTGGGCCACTAGTACAATAACTATAAACAGGGTCAAAAAATATTATAATTGAGAAGACAATACATGAAAAAAGATAATAGAACATGGTGCTTCATGCTGTATTATGGAACCACACTGTCTAGGTTCAATTATTGGCTCTACCACTTAGAGCTGTCGCCAAGGAAAAGTTGCTTAGGCTCTGGCCTCAGTTTCCTCATCTATAAAATGTGGTCAGCAATAATATACACTGTCTGGGACTCTTGGAAGTATTAACTGAACTAACATACTATGCAGTACATTGTAAATCTACCTGAGGCTGAGCTGTTTACAATGCAGAGATTTTATATTTATGGGTGGGAGTGTCAGAGAAAATCTAATCTAATAATAGACAAACATGGTAATTGACCATACCTCCGCTATGCTTCCTATTGGCTAATCAGCAGGATATGCAAATTAACCCAACCAAGATGGCGGCCAGCAGCCACGCAGCTGAAGAGAGCAGGAGGCTTGCTTGCTACAGTGTTGGAGGAAGCCAAGCTTCCTCCCCGCTGCGGCCAGGCTTTGAGCTCAACTCTAAGCAACAAAGTTGCAATTATAAAAGCTAAACAAACCCCAGATACCTGCTTTCAGCAGGCCCTGGCCTGGGAGCTGGAGCGGCAACAAAGTTTCTATTATAGAAGGTAAATAAATCCCAGAATAAAAAAAAAAGAAAAAGAAAAAAAGTAGAGGCTGGGAGCTTCTGTCACCAGTGGGCTTGGCCAGCCTGGAAACGGCCCTCAGCCCCTCAACCAGACTGGCCAGGCACCCCAGTGGGGACCCCACCCTAATGGGGGTGCGGGCAGCCTGAAAATAGCCATCAGCCCCTCATCCAGGCTGGCCAGGCACCCCAGTGGGGACCCCCCATCTTGAAGGGGGTGTGACCAGCTACAAACAGCCATCAGTCCCTCACCCAAGCTGGCCAGGCATCCAAGCGGGACCCCCACCCTGATCCGGGACACCCTTCAGGGCAAGCCAGCCAGCCCCCACCCATGCACCAGACCTCTATCCTATATAGTAAAAGGGTAATATGCAAACTGACCCTAACAGCAGAAGGACTGGGAATAACTGGTCACTATGACACACACTGACCACCAGGGGGCAGACGCTCAATGCAGGAGCTGCCCTCTGGTGGTCAGTGGGCTCCCACATGGAGGAGCTCTGCTCAGCCACAAGCCAGGCTGATGGCTGCCAGTACAGCGGTGGTGGTAGGAGCCTCTCCTGCCTCCTCAGCAGCACTAAAAATGTCTGATGCAGCTTAGGTCTACTCCCCACTGGCAAGTGGACATCCCCTGAGGGCTGCTAGGCTGCCAGAGGGATGTCTGATTGCCAGCTTAGGCCCAATCCCCCAGGGAGTAGGCCTAAGCCAGCAGTGGTCACCCCCGAGGAGTCCCAGAATGCGAGAGGGCACAGGCCGGGCTGAGGGACCCACCCCCCCGAGTGTACAAATTTTGTGCACTGGGCCTCTAGTAATACTTATAAATCAATGCAGTAAATTTCATTATAGGCACACATATAGGTTTTTATGTCACTATTCAAACATCTACAAAGGCTTCATGCTGCCTTTGCAGTCTAAAGTCATTCATTGGCTTTTAAAGCCATATATTATCAACCACTATTCAAATACTTATCACAACTTCTAACATGAACTCTAAGTTCAAGTACATCAATTTTCCCCTCTATTGGCTCTTTTCCATTAGCATAATAAAAACTATATCTTCTCCTACTTGGTTTTTTTAAAAAAAAAAAAAAAAAAAAAAGCTTTCTTGATCTTGCTTAATTCATTTCTTTGGTCTCCTTCACAGCAAAACTTCTTGAAAAAACTGTATTTACTGTCTAAATTTCCTGTTGTAGTCTCTCTTGAACCTATTCTAATTGAATTTTTTAAATTATCTAAGTGCAGATTTCTCTCCATAAAGCTAGGCACACATCCAACTTCTGTTAGTTGGTTCCATTTGGAAGCCTAAAGAATCTAAAAGTTAATATGTCCTGTGGAACTCAATTATTCCTCCCATACCTGCTGCTACCTCCATCTCCTAATTTCTGTAAATGGAAACTCCATTGGGAAGGAATCTTGTTTGATTACCCTCTTTCTTTTACACTGCACATCCTCTCCATCAGGAAATTATGTCAACTCCTTGTCGGCAACATATCCGCCCAGCTGGATCTCAGAGCTGCACCGCTACCTGACGCAAAAGCCCCCTTGCCTCTCACCTGGACTTCTTGCAAGATCCTCCGTGCTTTTGCCCTTGTCGCCCTCTGGCTTGTTCCTACAGAGCAGCCAGAGTGAGCCTGTTACATAAGTCAAACAATGCACTGTTCCCTCCAGGCATCTAAATGGTTTCCCATTCCACTCAGTCAAATCCAATATCTTTACCACAGCCCCCGACAGTGCCTTAAGGCCCTGCTTGATCTGGCCACTCCTTCCTCTCCAATCTTATCCATCACTCCTCCCCAACTCCTTCACCCTTCCTTTCCTGCTTCAGCTACACTCCTCTTTCTTTTCTTCCACCATACATTCATCCACAAGAATATAAACTCCATGAGAGTGTTTTATAAATTATTGCATCCTCTCAACCAAGAACAGTGTCTAGCACAGTCACACATTCATTGAAAGAATAGACTGAATTAATAATGAATCTATATTGTTCCATAGTAACTGCTACACCTTCACTGCCACGCCCAAAGCCTAAACTATGCCAAACCTTCAGTGAAGACTCTGAAGACAAGCATTAGTGTCCCTATTATGCAGATGACGAGGCTGAGAAGGTTGCATTTCATGCCCCAGATCTCACAGCTGGGAAGTGGCAGCGCTAAGGTTTTAACTGGAGTCTGTGCTCTTTCCCTGGGCCCTCTCTGCTCACTAAGTAGTCCACATCATTTCCATTCCTCCAACTTGTGTTGTTACCATGTCTGGAAAGTTTTCTTCCAACCTTACATTTCAGATTTCTACTACAAATCAAGGTTCTCCTAGTAATTTCCTTTTCAACATCCCATACATTCATATGAATTATTCCAATGTGTATCATTGTCTCCATTCTTAGGAATAAAACACTTCAAGTTCACAAAGTACTGTAATGCTTTTAATTATATATGCTTTTCCATAATTTCCTAATTTCTATGTTTGTGTTATTCTTATCTGCCCAAACAAATGCAATTCAGGACTTTACTTTGAACCTATTTCATTAAAATGTCTTTCTCATATATTGGCCATTGAGAATGTACCTACATGATGGATTAACCTGAAGACACACATATAATGTAAAAGAGTACCAGGTGCCTGGATGTCAGAAGCTACACACCTCATGTTTCCATTCAAAAATTCCTATCATTGGACATAACAGCACAGAGAGTAGATACCCATTTGCTCAGACACATGAAAATCTCATAGATCAGGATTTTGCTTTCCAGTGATGCTAAACCTGTTCCCCCATTTGTAAACTGAGGACACTCCACAAATGGTCACTGTTAGGTACAGATACTGAAATAGATCTTAAAAATAACTCTCCAACATGGAGGCTAAAGTGTATGTGTTAACAGAATGTTTATTTGCCTGAGTGATTTTATTCTGTTCACCTCAAATCCACACTGAAGGCAGATAAAAAATTCATGTTCCTTAAACACCACTTCCCTCACATCACTCCCCTCCTATGAAAGCCTGCATATCTCTCTACTACCTACAGAATGAAGTCTAGACTTCTTAGTCTAACATGGAAAACTTCTCACAACTGAATCCTACTCTCTACAAACTGATGGCCCACAACTTTGTAACTAAGACTCTAGGCCAATAAATTTTCGCATTTTTAGGTCATTCAACTACGTATTATATGCACATAATACATTTATTCTGTGCTTTGTTAGCCACAATAGTCTACCTTCACTTCCTCAAATAATCTAAGTTCCTCCCTGAATCAGAGCCTATACAAACGCTGCTCTTCATAGACCACCCTTCTTTCATCTCCATGTGGACAGTTCCTGCATGTTCAGCATAATGTCAACTGCTTAGAGACATTTTTCTCATGACCTCACAATTCAATCAAAGTGCCTTCCCACTATCAATTTTATCTATTTGTATACTATGTTTTTATTACAGCGTTTATCTCAGTAATTATGTGTTTGTCTAGGTTTTTGTTGTTGTTTAATTGTTTCTGTCTTCTCTATTAGAATGTAGTTTAAGACCAGGTGTGACATTTTCAACATTGTGGCTCCTGTATGCCTAGCATAGTGCCTGGTTCATCATGGGTGCTCAGGAAATGCATGTTTAATGAATCAATGAATGTGTACTGGTATGTGCAAGATTTAAGAGTTCATTTGACTATATGTTATATGATTCCATTTATCTGAAATATCCAGAATCATCAATAAAGACAAAATGTAGGTGAGTGAAAAAAAAAATGTAGGTGAGTGGTTGCCTAGGGCTTGAGGTAGATGAGAGGGAAGGATGATGACTGCTAAAGAGTTCAGAATTTCTTTGGGGGGTAAGAAAATCATTCTAAAATGGACTGTGGTGATGGTTGCACAACTCCTCAAATATACAAAATATCATTCAATTGTACACTTTAAATAGGTGAATGGTATTGAATATGAAACATGTACCAATAATGCTGCTCCCTCCCACCTCCAAAAAAGAATGCATTTGATTAATCCATTGGTTGACTGATTTGCTTTCCTTTTTACATTTTGATAGATTATGTATACTAGCCTATATATTTTTTGCTTTTAAAGTACTTAAGGGTACTATCAAAATTAAGTGACTATGGGGTAATGCTAATAAGGCAGTCAAATAGTAAAGAGTATCTATGCAACATCTACTATAAACCATGCAAGGTATTGGAGGTAACCAAAAAATGCTCAACCCTGCCCTTAAAGAGTTTGAAGAGCTAGTTTAGTCAGATTAAGATGATTAAGAGGAAAATAGTGAAGATTGTGTTATCAGAAACCTCTTGTTACCCATCTCCTGTGGAGAGCGGCTACAGTGTTTGGACAGGTTCAAGCCTCAGACTAATGAGAGGGCACAGTCCTGTCATTGCCACGTGTAAGTCACAGCTTGGAGGGCAGAGCCCTCCCAGCACAATTATAGCCAACAGCTATAGTTGTAAGCTTGAACCTATGGTCTGAACACATGGCCCCATGTGCCTGAGTGATGTGGGCTTGATAGAGTTCAGGTGCATGTAATTGAGTAGGATCGAAACCCACAAGAATGTTGTAAACATCTTGACCATGCCCTTACTTTGCCTCGTGGAATCTGGCTATAAAATAAAGACACAGCTTGTAGTCTGTGGCACTGTCTCTCTCCATCAGAGAGGGCAGTGTCCCACCCAGCCTCAGCTTTATTCTCTTGTCTGTCTTTTCTAATCCTTCACCACCCCCACTCAGATTCACCCTTGGCTGTGCTGGCGCGGCACAATCTCCCATCCTCCTGCACCCCTTTTTCCGCCAGCTGGTACTTTAGCAACTAGCAGTGTACAGATGTAACCTAACAGCTCCTCACCATAGCTTCCAGCAGGTCTTCCCACTGCAGCCACATGAGCACTGCAGAACTGCTCAGCCATTCCAATGCACACACAAACTGCAGTAGATGGGAGTTAACAACTAGTACAATCCTGGACCACGTGGCATTGCCACTCTTCTGTGTCTCAGGTGCACAATTCTCAGGTGTATTGTATACCACTTCTCAAAGTTTTCCCAGCGGGATTAAGTTATAGTTGCCCACAGGTATTACTTTTCCCGTCTTTATCTTTCCAAGTACTCCACTTCTTCATTCTGGGATCATTTCCCAAAATGCATCACCTGGTGAAAGCTCTGCTTTGGGTTCTCAGTTTCAAGAAATTTGCAAAATCTTTTTCTATATTCTCATCACCTAACCAAGAAGAACCAAATCTCTGCATCCAAAGCATAGATAATGTCAATCACGTAAGATAGCCATAAATGCTGCCTAGGTGGCCAAACTAATTCATTCAACAAGCCATTCATTCCTTCATCAAATGTTAATTGTGCACTATAAACCAGACTCTCTTCTAAATTCTGGAATACAGCGGCAGACATAGCAAAATTCACACTCTCCGGAGGTTATATTATAGTGGGGGAAAACAAATAATAAACAGGTAAATATATGATATGCCAGGTGATGATAAGTGGTATAATAAAAAATAAAACAGAATAAAGTGGTTAACAAATGATGTGGAGAGGCTGTAACCAGAAAAAAAAAAAAAAGTGATATTTGAGTAGAGATCTGAATGAAGTGAGGAAGTCAGTCCTGAAGCTCTCTGGAGAAAATTGTCCCAGGTTAATGGAACAGCAAGCGCCAAGACCTGAACTAGAAATGAACTTGTTATGTTCAAGGGAGAGGGAGAAGGCAGTAGAGCTGGAATGGAAGGCGCATGGAGGGGAATGGCAGGAAATAGGCAGGGTGGCTCTTGAAGTCCAAGGGACAGAAGGTAAATTTTATTCTGGAAGCAAAAGGAGGACATCGGAGCCCAGCCAGCGTGGCTCAGTGGTTGAGTGTTGACCTAGGAACCAGGAGATCTCGATTCAATTATCTCGATTCCCCATCAGGGCACACACCCCATTTGCTGGTTCACGATCCCCAGTAGGGGACATACAGGAGGAAGCCAATCTATGATTCTCTCTCATCACTGATGTTTCTATCTCTCTCTCTCCTTCTCCCTTCCTCTCTCTGAAATCAATAAAAACATTTTTAAAACGGAAGATATTGCAAAGTTTTGAAAAGGGGGAGAACATGACTGAATTTACATTTATAAAAGATCATCCTAGCAGTTGTGAGGTGAATTGGCCGTGGGAATGCCAAGGTGGATGGGGGAGGGAGGTGAACACAAGTAATCTGTAACAGTTGTCCAAGAGAGATAACAGTACATACAGATGGAGGGAGCGAACATTCAAATGGATGAAGCACCAAGAGGGAAAATGAACATGTTAGTTCTGCTCAAGCACTAACATTTCAAGCATTTGAAATGTTCTTTCAAATGAACATTTTGATGAAAAGCTATTCCTATTTAACCAAAGAAAATTTAAATGAATTTTTAAATAAGAAAGTATAAAACTGTTCTGCAATATTACATGGTGTTTTTATTGTTTTCAAATAAAAGTAGAATCTATGTTTAAGCACTTGACTTAAGGAGAGAACTTAGAACAGAACCCCCTCAATCACAATCTACAGGAAATCAAAGGTCAGATGTAAGTTATGTAAGTCAGGAGGGAAAAATATCCTAGGCTCACTGTTCTATATAGATTAAAAAATTAAAAGGGCCTGACTGGTGTGACTCAGGTGGTTGGAGTGTGGTCCCATACACTGGAAGGTCGTGGGTTCGATTGCTGGTCAGGGTACATACCTAGTTTGCAGGCTCAATCCCCTTTGGGGGTATGTATGGGAGGCAGCAGATCGATGTATGTCTCTCACATCAATGTTTCTCTCTCTCTCCCTTCTTCCCTAAGATTAAAAAAAAATTAAAAGGAATTTAATGAATACATCTAATGAAGGGATTTGAGGGGTAAGCCAGCACAAGTAAAAAAAGAGTGAAAATTTTTCTTAAAAGTATGATTGCCAAGTCCTGTCATTCAAGATACTGGTATGAGGGGAAATCTGACATTTCAACTGAAATTATAATATTACAGATGCGCAGATTTTTTAATAAATGTAAATAGCATATTTTAAAATATTTTCAGAAAAAGTATTTTAAAAACATCCTTCGCTTGTTCATTTATTTCACCTCCTCCTTTTACACCTTAAAAGAGACCATGCTTGCATGAAGATTGAACCCAGATGTCAAAAGGCAAACAATATAGTTATGCCACAGGTACATATATTTTTCTCTTTAACAAAAACTTCATATATTAATGGCCAACACATACATAGTACCTACTATATGCTAAACACTATTCTAAGTGCTTCACAGACATAAAAGCATTTCATCCTCACAACTCCATTAGGCATGTACTGTTATTAGTCCCATTTTATAGATGGAGAAACGGAGGCCCACAAGAAGTTAAATATGTTGACATAGCTGGAAGCCAGAATTCAAAGCCAGGCAGTCTGGCTCTGTGCTCTTGACTGCCACACATGCCTTCCTTGTGTCCTGTACAGGTAATAGCTCGGTTTATGAGTTGGGGGATGCAACATGTGTAGGATGCAATTGCAAGAAAATGAGGGAGGCACCGGAGAAAACATCTCTCCTCAACAGCTAATCCTACCACATGAGGGAAGATGCAAGTGACATTTTCTAATCCTGCCAAACATCTCACCTGAAAGAGGGATTTGTCTTCCATATCATAGGCAGCTTCTCATATTGTGAAGATTTTCTTCTGGCCGTAGCAGGCAAGCGCAAACCTGCCTGGTAACAATACCAGGGCACTGTGCCAAAGAAGCTGGATTTTTATTCAGCTGCGTGAACAAAACCTGGTTTCAAAGACAAGGCTTCCTTATTTCTCATTCTCGGGGATTTCATTTAAGACTGAAAAATGTCCTTGCCATAAGAGGATCTTAATATAAGAGGAAACAATTCTATTTCATTCTAGGAGGGTTTTTTTTTTCCTCCAACTTAACTCAAATTCAAAATACCATTCACCCAAGCATGCCCTCTTCTTCAAACGTGGCCTAAGACTCTCCTCTCAACTAATCTTACCAGACATTCCCAAACAATTCATGCAATCGCCTTAACACGCTTAAACAATTCGGTGACTTTTTTTTTTTATAAACAATGGCTGTTATCTTATACTACCCATATTTAACCTCATGAAAATCCAACTAAGAAGACTCATATTAGAATCTGCATTTGCTAAAGAAAGAAGGTAAAGGATAGAGAACTTAAATGTCTTTCATAGGATCACGTAAGTAGGTGAAGTATGGAGAAGATATGTGGATATTGGCTCCAGAAAAGTAAAGAGCAGACCATTCACTGTTCATTGGATATGAAATCGGCCATTCAGCTGGCTTACTGAAAGCCTGATGTGCCAGTTCCGTGGTAATCACCAGAGTTCCATAGCGAACCACTGGGAACTCCCAAGCAAGTTACTTACCCACCTGCCCCAGTTTCCTTATCTATATAATGAAGCTAATACTAGTACCTATATCCCAGAATTGTTGAGAAGGTTAAACGAGGTATTGTATGTCAGCATGAAGCACAGTGCCTGGCACAAAGGATTTTAATACATAGAAATAGCACAATACAATTAGAGCAGTCGAATAATGATTGAGCTCCTCTCACCACCGGGTGGAGAGGTGGCTTGGATGACATATATCAGAAACGATGGATAGAGCCTTTGCCAAACCTGTGAGATTAAGGAAAGAGGTAGCATCTTGGCTAATATTAAGTTCTTCTTACATCTATATGCTGACATAGGAGTCCGTTCTCAGAAAATTTCATATGGTTACAATGAAAAATCTTACAAACAAAAAAGAGTCATACCAAAATAAATCTAGGCAAATGCTTGAAGTAACCAACTCTTCCCCCCCCCCCATTAACATTACTATCATTTCTTGTTGCTTATACTTTTAAAAAGGAAAACCAAATACAGGACCAAAACTGGGTCACACAAAATGAATCCACCTAGTATTAAATTAATCCTGTAATTTAGCATTCTATTATATATTGTCTTGTTGTCCTGTAGTTTCTTCAGAGGCTTTTAGCTATCCAATTAGATTAGGAGAAACACAAAGGCAGAAACTGCATAATATACTTTCTTTTTTATTCCCTACACGGCTTACTATAATTTCCGGTACATGGTAGAGAGTCAATACCCTAAGACCATGGTGGTCGTGAATTAATATCATGCTTTGGCAAGGCGAGGCACACATGCTAGTAGAACTCTCATGCATTACAGGAAAGAGTTTAAATTGGAATAACCACTTTGGGAAAATGTTTGGCAGTATTTACAAAAACTGAACATACACATACTCTATGCCACAGCAATTCCACTACTGGTGTATATGCGTAAACATGTGCACACACAAAAAATGTATAAAAATGTTCAAAGCAATATGATATGGAATAGATCAAAACTGAAATAATCTAAATGTTCTTTCAAGATAGAACAAGTGAATTATGGTATATTTGCAATATGGAATACAGTGCAGCAATAAAAATAGACTATCTCCTCTAATTAAATGATATCAAAAATGGTGAGTCTTGCGAGCATAATGTTAAACAAAAGAAACCAGGCCCAAAGAGGTTCATACATGATTCAATTTATATATAGGTCAAGGACAGGTAGAATGAATCTATAAAGAAATAAGTCAGAAGCCTTTGGGAGAGGGACACATGAGAGGCTTTTGGAATAGTGGTAATAAAAATGCTTATGTGAATAAAAAGCCTCAGGGCTAATATTATTGTAGTCCACTGCCTTTGTCCCTCTCCCTATTGCAATCACTGTAATTTATGAATGTTCCATACGAATCATAAAAGGCAAAGAAAAGAACATCATAGCAAAAACATTGGCCTATGAGACCTTCTCTAAGGTTCTGTTGCTCCCTTGAACTAATTCTGCAAGTTAGTCAAGTTGCTAAACTTTTCTGTGCTCCCTCACCTGGAAAAAAAATGTCTCTTTTATTCCCTAGGCAGCACAATACACAGTGATTCACATCATGTGTAAAAAGTAAAACAAAAATATATTATGATGATAACTAACTAAAAACAATTTAAACATCAGAAGAAACTATGGAGAGCTATAATAAGCTGCCAAGTGATGATATTATAAAGAGATTTTAATACAAATAACACTTGGGATCAAAAGGTCCCATCATGCTATGAACAGAACAATGTTACCAGAAAAATAAAAGCCAGATGATTTTATCATCAGCCCAAAGCACGCTCAGCCCTCCAACCTCTCCATCTTCTGTAGAACCACATCCCTGGCCCCCATTACCCAGCCAATGGAAAACGCCCCCAGGAACTGGCAATAACATGGTGGGGCACGTCAGGGCAATGAAGTCTTGCAGTGGCTTATGCTTCATTGTGTTTCCATAGAGCACTGGATATCCTATATAATAAAGGCTAATATGCAAATCGACCAAATGGTGGAACGACTGTTCTCTATGACATGCACTGACCACCAGGGGACAGACGCTCAATGCAGGAGCTGCCCCCTGGTAGTCAGTGCACTCCCACAGGGGGAATGCTGCTCAGCCAGAAGCCCTGAGCCAGGCTCACAGCTGGCGAGAGGGCACAGACCAGGCTGAGGGACCCTCCCCCCCAAGTGCACGAATTTTGTGCACCGGGCCTCTAGTAGTACTTTATATATTGCAAGTATTGTGTAAATATTTGTAGCTTTTATTTCTTGTGATAAAAAAAAGTTTTCTGTGGGGCATACACTTCAATCATAAAAGACATGTCTTGGTTTCTCTTTCCTATAATTTTCACCTTCTTTCTCTAAGAGAAATCCTGGCCCCTCCCTGAGCACCCTGCATCCACTGTATCCTTTCTCTTACAACCTTTATACAACTGGGACTAGAGAGGAGGTAGGTGACCCTCTGGCTTCCCCCTCACCTTATATTTTCATTATATTAAATTATATTCTCCCTCTCTCCTCCATAAAGTTTCCTAGCTTAGAATCTTATCAAATATTACCCCCAAACCCTCATTATTGATGTCATCTACAGATACCGGAGTCATTTTCACTCATTGGTTGACAATTTTAGCTCTTACTTCATGATGACTTAATAAAACACAATTCCTATCTTAATTTTTAGCTATTTTAATTCATACATAGCTATTTTAATTCCTTCATATTTTAATCCAACCCTGGCCTCTTCTTGAATTTCTCTCCTCTAATAATTATGTCCTACACCCTATCCTAGCCACTTACTCACAAGTCATGTTACTCACCTTATTACCTACCTATAAACCCTCCAAAATCTAAATTTCATGCATCCCACTTCCTGGCCACTTCTTGCTTCATGCTCATTCCTTCTAGTACCTCAATTTACTCCAACAATGCTTAAACCCCACAGGGACTTGCAGAACACTGATCCCACTAATTTTTCACTATCCTTCTCCCTTTCAATGTCTCTCCAACCTCCAGATGTCTCTCCAACCCCCTTGCTCAATTAAAATTCCATGGCAATCATTATAATCACTTCTTTGCATATATCTTTGACTCTTTTCGTCTCTCACCACCATCATCTCTTACCTGGATTATTGCCTTAGTATTCTAAGAGGTCCCCTAGCTTCTATCTTTATCCACTGACAGTCTGTTCTCAACACAGCAGCCAGGAGGGTCCTTTAAAAATGTAAATCAGGTCATGTCATTTCTCTATTCAATACTCTCAGTGGCTTCCATCCCACTCTGAGTAAAACCCAAAATCCAAGTGATGACTTACAAGCCTACTTATGATCCATGCCCCTTATCTCTGACTTGACCTCCTCCTACTCTTCTTTTCACTCACTCCAGGCCACTATACCTCAAACCCACCAGATATTCCCCTGCCTCGGTGCCTTGGTGTTGATGATCTCCCCTGCCCAAAATGCTCTTATCCTAAATATATCACTATGACTTTCTCCTGTGCCTTCAAGTTTTGCTCAAATCTCATTGTCTAAATAAGGCTTACCCTGAAATCTTATTTAAAATTGCTAAACCCCCACTCCAGCCTAGCACTCACAATCCTCTATACCCTGTTCTAGTTTTCTTTTAAACGTTGTATTTTTAGCGATCAACTATGCTATATAATTTGATTATTACGTTTGTTACCTTCCTCTTGTCGCCTCCACCACTAGAATTTAGACTCCATGAGGAATAAAGGTTTGGATCTATCTTGTTCATTTGTACCTGCCAAGTACCTAGAGCAAGACCTAGTATGTGGTAGATATACAATAGATTTGTTTAAATAAATCAAACATAAACATTTCTCTCTGTGTGACTTGCTGGATTTCAACAGCATTAGAACCAGACTGCAGTAAAAACTCCCAGATTCCTAATTTGCAATGCTTCTATAAGAAGTGGGCTCAAAAAGAGAAGACAGTTCCTAACTGACCATATGTTATTGACCAAAAGTTGATGTCTACACTTTCCCCCATAAGTAACAAATATTTTAATTGATCCACAAGTCAGTCTATAAGATTATATTTAATTTAGTTATTTAAAATATTTTCTATTATAAATGGACTAGAGGCCTGGTGCACAAAAATTTGTGCACCCAGGGGGGCGGTCCCTCAGCCCAGCCTGTGCCCTCTCACAGTCTGGGACCCCTTGGGGGATGACCACCTGCTGGCTAGGCCTGCTCCCCGGGGGATTGGGCCTAAGCTGGAAATCAGACATCCCTCTGGCAGCCTGGGAGCCCTTGAGAGATGTCCACTTGCCAGGAGGGAACAGGCCTAAGCTGCAGTCTAAAATCCTTAGTGCTGCTGAGGAGGCAGGAGAGGCTCCCACCACCACCACTGTACTGGCAGCCATCAGCCTGGCTTGTGGCTGAGCAGAGCTCCCCCTGTGGGAGTGCACTGACCACCAGGGGGCAGCTCCTACATTGAGCTTCTGTCCCCTGGTGGTCAGTGTGTGTCATAGTGACCAGTCATTCCCAGTCATTCTGCTGTTAGGGTCAGTTTGCATATTACCCCTTTACTATATAGGATAGAGGCCTGATGCATGGATGGGAGCCAGCTGGTTTGCCCTGAAGGGTGTCCAGAATCAGGGTAGGGGTCCCACTGGGGTGCCTGGCCAGCCTGGGTGAGGGGCTGATGGCTGCTTGCAGGCTGGTCACACCCCCTTCAGGGTGGGGCTCCCCACTGGGGTGCCTGGCCTGCCTGGGTGAGGGGCTGATGGCTGTTTGCAGGCTGGTCACACCCACTTCAGGGTGGGGGTCCACACTAGGGTGCCTGGCCAGCCTAGGTGAGGGGCTGATGGCTGTTTGCAGGCTGGTCAAGCCCCCCTCAGTGGGGACCCTCACCCCATGGTGGTTTGACCAGCCTGGGTGAGGGACTGATGGCTGTCTTCAGGCTGGAACACCCCCTTTAGGGTGGGGGGTCCCCACTGAGGTGCTTGGCCAGCCTCGGTGAGGGGCTGATGGCTGTTTGCAGCTGGTCACACCCCCTTTAGGTTGGGGGTCCCTACTGGGGTGCCTGGCCAGCCTCGGTGAGGGGCTGATGGCTGTTTGCAGGCTGGTCAAGCCCCCCCTAGTGGGGACCCTCACCTCATGGAGGTTTGGCCAGCCTTGGTGAGGGGCTGATGGCTGTTTTCAAGCTGGCCACACCCTCTTTGGGGGGGGGATCCCCACTGGGGTGCCTGGCCAGTCTGGGTGAGGGGCTGAGGGCCATTTTCTGGCTGGCCAAACCCCCCTGGTGATGGAAGCTCCCAGCCTCTCCTTTTTTTCTTTTTTTTTAATTCTGGGATTTATTTACCTTCTGTAATTGAAACTTTGTAGCCTGGAGTGGAGCTCAGAGCCACCCAGGGGGGAAGCTTGGCTTCCTCCATTGCCAGGGGCAACCCAAGGCTCCAGCTCCATGGCCACGGCCCACTGAAAGCAGGTATCTGGGATTTATTTACCTTCTATAATTGAAACTTTGTTGCTTTGAGTGGAGCTCAGAGCCTGCAGCGGCAGGAGGGAAGCTTCGCTTCCTCCATCATTGGGGCAGCCAAGCCTCCTGCTTGCTCCAGCTGCGTGGCTGCCGGCCACCATCTTGGTTGGGTTAATTTACATATAGTCACTCTGATTGGCTGGTGGGTGTGGCTTAAGGCATAGCGAAGGTATGGTCAATTTGCATGTTTATCTACACTTTTATTAGTGTAGATAATAATGAATTAAACTAACTCAATATCAATTAAGCAGGAATGCAAAACACATGGGAAATTTTGGAGGGGGTGGCTACTACATTGATTGTGGCAATGGTATCACTAGTATATACCTATGTCCAAATTTGTCCAAATGTACACATTAAATATGTGCAGTGTTTGTATCTCTATTATATCTCCATACAGCTGTTTATTTAAAGCAAGACAAAAATAATGAATAGTATGATTTTGTCTTGAATGCCAACACTTAAGAGTAGCCATATTTAATTAAAGAAAGTGAGAAGGAAGAAAGAAACTTTCACACCTATTCTGACGGGGATGGCAAGGCTCTTTCAGGCTATTAGAAATGTAGTCTCTGTTATGTCTATTTTCACTTCAAAGCATGGTTTCCCTTTTCTCTGTGACAAGTGGATCACTGGTGCTGCTCTTTCACCTTCTAGCTCGCAGATTGGTTCTTTTCAACTCATCAAAATGAAATAAAAAGAGAGCTCGAGAGAGTGAAGGAGACTACGTGTTTCTGATATTACTAGGCAACAGCTGGAAGGAGGGAAACAAAATGGTGCTAAAATGAAGAAAAATTGTTTGAGCTGAAAATAGGTGGATTGTACATGAGGAGGGATCAACTCCTCTCGGCTCAGAGGAAAAAATAAACAGTATTCCCAAGTCCAGTGGGAAGTGTAACGGTGTAAGCAGGACAAGCAAGATAATTGTTGAGTTAGTGAGTTAATGAGTTATTGAATGAGGACATAAGTCTTAAGTGTGTAATTCAAGGGCTGCTTTCACTCTGGGAAGGAAAGGGCCTGGAAAGAAGGGTTACAGTTCCCTGATGGTTAGTCATACTGGCTACCTTTTAAAGGTTCTGGTTTATTTGCATTGTCTCCACATTAGACTTGCTTCTTGCTCTCTTTCTCATCGTATCTTAAATATAGATCATTGTGGCTTCAGAATACATTTATGTTTCTGGACATTTACATATAATAAAATTTAATTTTAATAGAGGGAAATGCATGGTTTTGTACTCCATTACATTTATATAGCACTTTCCACTTTATCAGTCATTTTGATGTGAAATTTTAGCATAAAGTGCTTTTAGGGGCCACATACTATCTATATAATAGAAAAGCTGGTCGAAACTGTTCATTGAAGAGCAGGAAAATGAGGTCCAGAGATGGCCAACGATTTCTCTCAGGTCACAAAGTGGGCCTAAAATGAAGGTTCCCTCTCTGCCCATCTGCTTTCTTTCCAGTAATCCACACAAGTAACTCAGGCAGACATTTCTACATGCATTTTAAAAATAAGGAAACTGAGGTGTACACAGGTCACATGTCTTAAGCTACACAAACAGCAGCCCAACTCCAGCCTGATGCTCTTTCTGATATGCACACCTGCCCAAGGCAAATCATGTCTGAAAAAGAAACAAATGTGAAGCCAATAAATCTTCAACAGTCTACCCCCAAATCATCTACATATTTATATTTGAATTTCATTATTTTCATATCATTATTTTCTATTTCGCAAAACAAACCTGTTTGCTTTTGTAATACTATTAAGATTCACAGCAAGGACTTATCCGTGTATTGTTCTTCTTTAGATATATAGAAACAATTTGGAACAGTATAAAACCTAATCTGATGATAGTATTGACTAGATCCTAAATTCCCTTCCATTTGTTTTGTAAACTGTGTACAAAGGATTTGAAAGGTTATCCTTTAGGAAAGTTTTTGTGTTTTGTTGAACCTTCCTTTCTAATTCATCTGTGCTTTTTGTTGACCAAGTAACACAGGGTTGTGGAGTATGCCCTCTGCTGGTAAGAAGAGGAAAATTTTCATATTTAAACCAAAGAGATCCTTTGAATTATGTGACCATGTGGTATTATCTGAAGATCTAAAAATATATGAGACTAAAAATAATTGATTTTGAAAATGATCATCATGTTATGATATAGACACTTAAATTTGGAAAGCAAATGGATTTACAAAACACAGAAACTGAAATTGAATTATTGGATTTATACTTATTTTGACATTTTATTTTGCTTTATTACTAAGTAAAGTCTAAGAGGCTACAGCTAGGAAGAGAAAGTGTAGTCATTCCCAGGTTGATGGAGCCACTCCAGTTTTTCATCATATTTTGCTAAGCAAAGTGTCAATTGTAAGCACTGACTCTGTCATTAAATGGAAGTCATAAATTCAGTGACCAATATATCTTCTTCCACCCATTTTCTATCACTGTCCTTCAACAACTCCATATCAGCCTTTTTAATAACTGCTTCCAAGTCAAAGAAAGAGATAAATTCCCAGCTGATCTCCCAGTGTTCATTATAAAGGTATGGTTTAGACTTGGGAAAGTTACTTAAACTGTCAACAATAAACTTAGGATAATATTTCTTACCTTCTAAGGTAATTTTGTGGACTAAATGGACAATATAGGATAGAACAAAAGTAGGTTTACAGTTGTTCAGATGGAAAATAATAATAAATAACAATACAAGAAGAAACTCTGTGTTTTGCATACTCAGAACTGTTAACCTACTTTTGTCCCACCCTGTATGTGTTCTTTACTATGATGGTGTTGAAAAACAGGTCTTGCCCCTAAAACATAATGGGCATGCTATGATGATGACTGTCCTATATGATCTGTCACCTGGCCACCTCTCCTAGCTTTCTCCTCTGCTACAGCCACACTGAACCTCTGCCATGCACACTGTGCCCCTGGGCCTTTGCACTTGCTGACCCCTATGACTGTACTGTTCTATACACATACAGCACATGGCCTGTTCCTACAGTTCAGTTAGGGCTCTGGGCCACATCAAAGGGATCCTCCCTGAACACCCTATTTCAAATCCAGCTGCTTTACCCTGCTTTTCTCTCATGTATCACTTCCTATTATGATAGTGATTTTGTTTTGTTAGTCCACAGCTTCCCACTAGAAGGCAAAGCTCTGTGAAGCAGGGACTTTACTTGGTTCACTGCTCTGTTCAGAGTGACTGGAAGAGTACCTGGTTCTTAGTAGGTAATCAATTAATATTTACTGAATGAGGAATATTTCAGGAACATTTTTGCTTTCAATGGAAGAATGGTCTAATGACTTCTAGAGCCCCATCTTGTGATTTTATAAAGAAAGATCATCTCAAATAAACAGACCCCAGCCTCTTCCTATGGGTCACTAGAAGAATACTTTCAGAAGTCCTCAGAACTTCAATGGTATTCCTGAAGAAAAATATTTACATGGTGGTGCATCAATCAGGCATTTGAAGGCAAAATAGAGCAACCAAAAATAGCTAAAAAATACCACATTCCTGTAAATGGTTCAGTGTTTAAATGTTAAATATTTCACATAGCTTCTACTCCTTTAAATAAGCATATTCTATCTAATAATAGACAAATATTAAAATTAATCATACCTCCACTACACCTCCCATTGGCTAATCAGCGAGATATGCAAATTAACCGCCAGCAAAGATGGTGGCTAATTTGCATACTGCAGGCAGATCCAACTGGGCTGCCCAAGGTGAGATCCTGGCCTTCATGTCTTGGGCGGGGTGGGCGGGGTGAGCTGCAGCGTGATCCGTGAGAGGGCACAGGTTGGGCTGAGGGACCCCCCTTCCCTGCCAGTGCACAAATTTTTGTGCACGGGCCTTCTAGTAATAGAATAATGCTTCTCAAGAACAAAAAAGAAAAAGAGGTAACAGAGAAAATATAAAATTTCAGTGTGTGAGCATATGCTAGTACCTAATTTTTTATGATAGTGCCAAACCTTATTAAAATAGAAGTTTTTTAATGCACCATGACACTCTATAACATATTCGAAATCTACTCAAAAATAATATGCCTAGAATTCATCTTAAAGAAATATTATACTCTATTAAAAATATGCTACTATAAAAGCCCAACTTCAGGATAAACACATTTTAAATACACTTGCAATCACTAAGGAATTAGCAAAATGAGGAAATTGTCAACATGTCCAAATATTCCTAGCTGGTTTTCTGGCAGGGCTGTCTGTCTAGATGCATCAGGATTACACACAAGAAAAATGATTGCAGTCATTTGGTGTTTTGAAAAATGCCTGACACTATCCATCTTATTGCCAACATTTTAGGTCCCATATTGCACATGATGAGGGAACTGACCTTTGAAAGAAAATTGTGGGGTCGAATAGAGAAACGTAAAATGACAGACACAGATAGAAAGGACTGTTGCTGCAATCATACTTGGATCATCTTCTCAAATGACCAACATTTCTAACCAGTAAATTTTTGTTACTTAATCATGCTCCTCAGTAAAAAATCTCCCATCCAGGTATATATCACATGAAGGGAAATCCTGTAGCTTAAAAAAAAAAAAAAAGGCAAAGCTATGAAAACTTCAGTATCTAGTCATATGTAGAAAAGTCTTATTGCATGCATAATTTCAGATCTTTGTAATATTTTACAAAGTAACAAATTATTTTAAAATTAATTAAGTGAATTTTAGGAACTTCCTAAGACCAAAAGGTCTTGGAACCCTCACATCGATTTTTCTCTCTCCCTGCTTCCTCCCTTCTCCCTTCCACTCTCTCTAAAATCAATGGAAAAAATATCTTCCAGTGAGGATTAACAACAACAACAAAAAAAGCAAGAGGAAACCTCAAATTCCTTAGATATAGTTCTTCATTTATTCATTTAATAAACATTTCTTAAGTGCCTGTTATGTGTCAGAGCTTGCTACTGGGAGTAAAAGATTATACATAGTCTCAGCCGTTGGGAGCTGAGAAAGCAATAACATGACAGAAAGGACTTCTAATTTGGGGGATAACAGCATCATCATGAAGTGTTCCCAAAGAAAAGTATAAAAGAGACTAAGCATTAGATAAGGAGCAATGCATTTGGCCACTCCAGACATTTAGAAAACACAATCACGTGAAAGTCTGATATTATTTCAAATGACTAAGTCATCAGAAGTGATTTATTATGTTATTCCATCAATTTATCACCCATGGAAAGTAATAAGAAAATTATATGCCTTATTTTGCAGATTATGAAACCAATATTCTGAAAACTATGACATACACAAGATCAAAAAAAATGAGCAGATCTGCTAGCTTCTAGTCCCTGGTTTTCCCTATTATAATAGTTTCTCTGACCATATAGAGTAAACTAATTTTCCTTCCATTTTCCTCTTCAAACACTGGTGGGAATTCCTTAGTGACAAAGTAGTAAATGTTAAAGTAAGTCAATGTGCTTTGAAAACTGTCACCAAATACCTCTGCCAGCGCCATAAAAGCATAATGGAAACTGGCCCGTTGAGGTAGCTCCATTGTAACATTCTTAGAAACACAGAATTCTCATTAATTTTTAGATATTTCTAGTACATTTTTCTAGCATTCAAAATATCTATACAACAGCATTCATTTGAAGCTGGAGTATAAGTTAGCCAGTGAGCTCTTGGGCTTGTATTAGGCAGACCAGAGTAAAAACGCCAGCGCCTCTACTGAGCTCCTCACTAACCCTGAGCTTGCCTCATCTGTAAAATAGAGCAAGTACCCACCACCCCATGGGCAAAATGCGTGGGTGAGCTCACAGAACATGCATGCTAAATAAACCATACAGTTGTGTATAATTTTCAAGTAAATTCATAGTGCATGCTTAACATTCAGTTAGAATCTATAGAAATCAGGAATTTCTAAGGCCTAATTTTTTAGTCATATTCAGTGAACATTAATAAAAGTGATAATAAGAATCTACCTGATATACATGAGGGCATGGAGAATCATCCAGAAATGTTAATTATTTGACTGTCACATTATTAAAAGTTGGTAAGTCTATACTTCTCTTAAGGCAAATATAAACAAACATTTTTAAAATATATTTTTATTGATTTCACAGGGGAAAGGAAAAGGAGAGAGAGATAGAAACATCAATGATGAGAGAGAATCATTGATCAGCTGTCTCCTGCACGCCCCCTACTGGGAATCGAGCCTGCAACCGGGCATGTTCCCTGACCGAGAATTGAACTGTGACCTCCTGGTCCATAGGTCGACAGCCACTGAACCATGCTGGCTGGGAAAACACACACACACACACACCATTTTTAGTGTAAAAAAAACCTCTTATTTTATTCCTTTTATTTTCCTTGAGGTGAATGTTCCATATTGAAACCAGTGGGAGGCACACATATCATCTTTCTCAGATCTCAGCATTTCCAACAAAACAAACTGTGGGTCCATTATAGAGTGTTGTTGTCGTTGTTGTTGTCATTTTAATATCTGTAGATTCTTTGTGAAGGCGCAAAGGTGCCTGTGGTTAGAGAAGATATTTTCCATTTTTATTAGTACCTTCAAATTTCCATAATTTTTGCTCTTATTGGATTTTCTCAAAGCACAAAAGTAGAAAAATCTCTACTGGAGTGAAACTGCATCCAAATTATACCATCTCAGCCTTTCTTTGTCTTATTCCTAAGGTTATTCCAATGAAACAAATATTTAGAAATTTAAAGAGACATAAGAATCCAGTCTAAAACACAGTACTTGCTTGGAATTTAACCTTACCAATAACAAAGAGAATCAGTATGCTTTGGATACTGTAATGCCGCTAAATACTGCACACTAAAATGACTCAGAAGAGAAAAAATAAAACCCTCTTTTTTCTGATTATTGCAAGGTAAGGAAAAAATAATCTCTTAAATCTAAATACCGGAGGAAATGTAGTTTGCAGGAAATAATGTAAGTGCGCTCATGCTGCAGACTAACATCGCCCTGAAATCTGCCCCGTTAACAAAAGAGTTCACAGCCTCAATGCACACTTACACATCCTCCTTATTAAAATGCTGGAAATTAATTCTTTGCCCAAGAGGCATTCATGGTTCCATACTTAAAATCCTGCAGGTTCACAAAAAAGAACATTTAGATTATCTGCAGATGCTGTCATGCAAATTTAGCCTATTATTGAACATTTGCTGTCTATGGGCACACACAAAAAAATCAGTAAATTCAGTGGAATAGGCTGCTTGGGAAGGATTAGGTTATCAGACTATAAATGAGGTAGAATTTTTCTACATGGAAATCGGTGAGATAAATTCAGCCTTATAAATATGTGGTATTTATGGTAAGGGCAGCACAATAGAAATCAATGCCTGCCACTGCCCACCCACAAATCTCTAATCATAGCATATTAACAAGGCTTAAACTAATGCAGGATCAAGTAGAACACAATTTTTTTGGTTAATGTATTTTAAAAGTAAGTGTATTACTAAAAACACAACAGAGAAAAGGAAAGACTACCTGCTGCTAAAGGGTACCATTTGGGATTTAACTTCATAGTAAGTCCAATATCTAATTCTTCAGACAAACACTACACCTAGATATTTAACACCACACACATCATCATGACACAGCATGGCAGCTCTGTTGGACTTATTCTATTATAAAAAACACCCTTATTATTAGCCTAGTACCACAGTGTGAATAATGAACTACATTGTGAGCTGTATAGGATCACTTAACGAGCTGCAATAATATGAAATTGCTTTTCAGTGAAATGCGTTGAAGCCAGGTTGTTCCATTTAATAACCTGCCTTATTCATTCAACTCTTCAATCTTCACATCTTGACCATCTACCGTTAGGCCCTATGAGAGAGTCAATACATAATTATGATAAATTAGTTGTAGGTTAAGCGATAATGTAAAATTGCCTTCAAATATAGCCTGATAAAATGCCAAAACACCATTACACTTTCACAATAATCGATATAATGTCAACAGGTTCCATCCTACGAAGCCTGCCCAATTTGTCACACCGAGTGGAAATTACCAATCTTGGATCAGTTTTCATGAAGAGAGCCTGAGACACAGTGAGTGTTCTGTAAATACTTGATACCTGATTGCTGACTAATACCTTAGAGAGCTCCTGTGAAACAAATTAACCAAATCTTTAACATACATATTATTCCACTAGGTTCTATACACACATAGTAAGTTGAAAGGCCCTACTAACATCACATCTTGATTCTATTTTAGGCACCAAGAGGCAAGTAATTACACAGCTACATCCTCAAGGTTACTGTGCAACCATGCATATCAGTGGACTAAATTTGACAGCAAGATACCAACATTCAAACCTAATCAGACAGTGTACTAACCAATGCTGCTGAGTAATTAATTTAGTGTTTGTGAGCTAGAAATAATCTAAACACATTTTCAGTTTTCAGACAATTTTAATCTTGCTGCCATACTTAAATGTACCATAAAGCAATTCAAAGTCAGATCCCACTGGCATTTCTTAAACAGAACGATTAAACACCAAACACTGGGCCAGACCTTTCCACAGAAATTGGTGATTCTGATGACTAACCAGGTTTGGAAACCAGCCTGCCAATCAGTGCTCAAGTACAATATCTTCATGATCAATATCTTTCTGTCCTCCAGTTTTTTCAGGTTTTCTGGTAGGACAGAAAACCTGAAAAAAAGCCATGCAGCCCAGCTAGCATGGCTCAATGGTTGAGCATTGACCTATGAACCAGGAAGTCAGGGTTTGATTCCTGGTCAGGGCACATGCCTAGATTATGGGCTCTATCCCCAGTGTGGGGTGTGCAGAAGGCAGCCAATCAATGATTCTCTATCATTACTGACTAGAGGCCCAGTGCACGAAATTTGTACACTGGTAGAGTCTCTAGCGGCTGCCGGCCAGGGCCTCCCTTCATTCCCCCAGCCACCTGCCACTGCTGGGGCCTCCATCTCTTCCCCCAGTTGCCTTCCAGAGCTGCCACCACCCCTGCCAGCCACGGCCTCCCTCCTTTCCCCCGGCCGCCTGCCCCCACCAGAGCCTCCCTCCCTTCCCCCAGCCAGCCCTGCCACCTGGTTGAACTCCTGGACAAATTCCCAGTCGAGGGGACAATTTGCATACTACGCTTTTATTATATAGGATGTTTCTATCTCTCTCTCCCTCTTCCTTCCTCTCTGAAATCAATAAAAATATATTTAAAAAAATAAAACAAACAAAAAACTAAAAATATATTTTTTAAAGGCCATACATTTTATCTTTGAAGAGTTCTATTAGCAAATTCTATATCATGAAAGCCTAATATGCTAGTGTCCAGTTGTCCGGTGGTCTGTTCAACCAATCGAAGCATAATATGCTAATGATAATGCTAAGGCCACTCAACTGCTTGCTATGACGTGCACTGACCACCAGGGGGTAGGTAGTCAACTGGTTGACCAGTCTCTATGATGTCCACTGACCACCAGGGGGCAGATGTTCCGACTGGTAGGTTAGCTTGCTGCTGGGTTCCTGCCGATCAGGACTGAGAGAGACAGGCCAGACATGCCCTGGAGCCTTCCCACGGTCTCTTCCCAGCTGGCCAACTTCCCATGTCTCTCCCCGGCCCCGATCATGCACCAGTGGGGTCCCTTAGCCTGGCCTGCGCCCTCTCACAATCTGGGACCCCTCGGGGGATGTCAGAGAGAAGGTTTCGACACGATCCCACAGGTCAGGCGTAGGGACCCCACTGGTGCACAAATTCGTACACCAGGCCTCTAGTTCTTCAATAGTTAGCCAAAATCTGTGTTCTAAGAATGTCTATCACAGGACTTTTTGAGTCAAACATGCCCTCTTGCTCTCTTACATGAGAGTACAGCGCTTCACAAACATGAAAATAGCTATCATGTCTCACCTTCCCTCAATTTAAAGTTGTTTGCCCATGACCAATCTTTCTGGTACATCCCATCTTTTTCCTTTACATCATTTACAATGGCTAGGTCATTGGTGTGCTTACCTTTGTACAGCCTATGTTCCCCACTAGACCTCTCTCCATGAGTTCAAGGATCATTGGCACCATTGCACAGCCAGCAACTAAAACATAACAGGTGCTCAATAAAGTTTTGATGGATGAGTATGTTAAAGAATAAATAAATTATTGTCGGGGGGTGGTGATAAGTCCACAGTCATTTGATTTAGATCATCATAAGTTATTTTTAGAGAGATTACAGAGGAAGAGTAAGTTCCTGTTTTAGAGCTGGCCTCCTACATTATAGAGAAATCTCAGTAAAATATGTTTAAATGGCCTTTTATATAAGTAATTTTTTCAATGATGAAGATAAAGATCAGCAACATTTGTTTAGCCTATGTACAGGGTGTCCTAAAAATGTATACACACTTTAATTCCAATGGGTTAAATCTGAAAAGAAAAACATCAATTGAGCAATCAGCTGTTGAGTGTGTATACATTGGGGGGGACACCCTGTATATGTTATTCTATAGAGTGCAAACAAGTACCACACATTGGTGATATAGTGTGAGTAGAATAGATACAGTTTTTGCCCACATGATGTGATAATGAAATTTAAGGGGCTACTATACAGAGAAGGAAAGTAAAATATTTACTGCATGAGAATTAAATTCATATCCTTGCAAAGATCTAGCAGTGGAACATCAATCCCAGTAATTGGATAATAACTACAAGAAGGGAAAACAGAAGATAGTAGACCTCAATTTAAACCAATAAATCATAGAGTTATAAAACCAAAACATAAGCAGTCAAATTCAGAGACAGAAAGCAGAATGGTGCTTTCCAGGGGCTGAGTGGGGAAGAGAATGGGTAGTTACTGTTTAAGGGCATGAAATTTCAGTTTGGAAACATGAAAATGTTCTGGAGATGAATGGTGGTGATGGTTGCACAACAATGTGAATGTACTAATGTCACTGAACTGTACACTTAAAAATAGTTAGAATGGTAGATTTTATGTTAAGTAGACAAAAAATCCCCCCACCCCCCCCACCCCCCACCCCCACCAAAAAAAAACAAAAACAAAACAGAATCACACAAGGCAGTGCAGTGGTCATTTAGCAGCCATGTGCAGAACTGCTAGTCCTGAACCTTTTATTGAGTTACACATGCACAAGAATGGAGAAACACCACCAACTGCAGGATCTTCAAGCAAAACAGACAGCTACATTTGATAAATGATGCATCATTATACAAGTAGCAAGGAACCTCAAGGACAAAGACAGCTCATTTTTTCTTCTGGTTCCCTTTCAGGAAAGCACTTCAGAGCTATGAGACTCAGTGGGTATTTTTTAAAACACCTAACCTCCAAAACACAAAGTTTTACTCCTCACGTGAAAAGGCCTTACTTTGAAAAATCTCAGGACGTGACCAACAGAAATGACTTCAGGATGAAAATGAGAAATACTGGTGAAACTAATTGGAAATTGGTAACCTTGCCCAAATACTCTCACTGTTCTCTGTTCTTTGTTTACACAGGCACAAGGGAAACAACATTTAGAATCATGATGCAGGTGGTACATTAGTGAGGAAAAGAAAAAAAAACCTATCTATATACCGGTATATAAAAGCCCAGCGACCAGAACAGCAGAATGACCAGTGGCTATGATGTGCATTGTGGCAGTCAACCAGCCTGATCCAGGCCCTGATCAGCCCCCGCACCCGAATCGGCAGTGGGCCAGCCAGCTAACCACCAATGGCCACTCCCCCTGGCTGGCCCCATCCCCGATCAGCCCCTCACCCCAACTGGGGGCGGGAATGGCCAGCCAACTTCCCATGGCCCCTCCTCCCACCAGCAGGGCCCAATGGGCCCCCATCAGGGCGGGCTGGCTGGACTCCACCCGTGCATGAATTTGTGCACCAGGCCTCTAGTTTTAATATAAAATGTAAGGCATACTATAATATTCCTCTGAGTCCTTCTCAGAATCAACCATTTTACCAATCATTTATATGGAAAGAAAAACCAGAAAGAGTTACTACCAGGCCAGTCAACCTGTCAATCACATTTATCACTGTGTGTAGGTGACACAAAAGAAAAAGTATTATCCTTTGCCCTTCAGGAGCTCATAATAGGAAGGATAATTGTTTGTATGATACATAATTTGGCCAGGGAGTTGGAATGCAATGATGAGAAGAACCTGGGCTCTGGAGTGAGGCCAATCAGTGATGCAATCCCAACTCTACAACTTTTTAGCTGTATGGCCTTAATAATGTTAGCTAAATTAATGAGGGCTTACCACACACCAGGAAGTTTGGTCTATAATCGACGCAAGTTAATCCTCACAAACCTTATCAACATTATCACCATTATTATTTGAATCCTCACCCAACAATGTGTTTTTATTGATTTTTTTTTAAATAAAGAGGAAATGGAAGAGGGTGAGAGAGCGAGAGAGAGAGAGAGAGAGAGAGAGAGAGAGAGAGAGAGAGAGAAATTGGTTATCTTCCCTACATGCCTGACTAGGGATCAAACCCGCAACCTAGATTATATGCCCTGACTGAAAATCAAACCCACAACCTGTTGCTGTATGGAATGATGCTCCAACCAACTGAACCACCCAGCCAGAGCTATTATTATTTTACACACAAACTCAAGTTATTTAACTTCCCTGAGCCTCAGTTTCCTTGGGGGAAGAGGGATTAATAGCAACCTCATACTATTGTTTAGAAAATTAAATGACTTAATATGTAAAAAATAACTAAGATACCATAGGTTCTTAGTGAATGAATGTATGCTGATATCATCACTTAATTACAATATGTTTATAAGAATAGCACACATTTAGAAAAGTTATTCCAGGGACCATTTTTAAATACTTTTTAAAAACATATTGTCTGAATTTTTTATAACTACAATTTAATTTAGCAAATAAATGTGTTCTTATACACAAGACACTGTACCAGGCACTACAATGTACACAAAAATATATAACACACTCCTATGATTAAGGTGTTTGTAATCAAGTGAATTTACGAGAAAATTTATTCTATTTTAAAAGTAAGGCAGCTAACCATTGGCCTAAAGATTGGGGCTTGGTGTGAAATGCCCCTATTCAGGAGTGTATTCTTTTACAATCCCCATCACTATTTTGTCCCATAACTACAAGATAACTTTTTTCCCTGTGAAATATGCCTTTCTGCAAGTTAAATACCAGGTAAGTTCACCCACGCACAGTTGCTCTTGTTTTCCACATTAATTTCCAAGCATATATTTTATAAACACCTGTACCAATTGAACACATGCTGATTTCCAATCATCGGTATGCAATTCTCTCAATAAACGACAAGCAGCCAGAATTCTGACATTCTGTTTATAATGACAACCTCAACTCCCATTCAAACTCACTATTATCTGTTATAATTTTCAGAATGAATGAAAATAAATGATCGATAATGAAAAAGCTTCTTATTTATCTCACATGGCAGTGTGCTTTCAATTCCTAGTGAGATTTCCCAAGATATTTATGGTGAAATCTACCCAGAACACTGATCTCAATTGAAAATCTTCTGCTTTGGGAGAATGCAGGAAATTTCCCCAGGGTAGTAGGGTGATATATGATATGTAAGTCCCTGGATATTCCTGCCGTAAATAAGTACTGAGCATGTACAAAACATCTGAGAGAATTTATATTAACAGAATATCTGGCACAGTAAATAATTTATGTTACAAAACGCCTCCCATCTCTTCCAGGTAAACTCCATCAAAGTAAAATTTTGAAATCAGTTAATTTGCTGAAATAACATAATCATTAGTCAAAATCCATTACATTTCACCATGGAATCTCCAGTACTATCACTGTTCCTCATCCTTCTACTAGCAATACATGAATGCGGCTAAATATCACCATTTTGCCCTACAAAAACAAGCAAAGGCTTAAAGACAGTATTTTTAAATACATCTAGAGATTTCAACTCAACTAAGCTTGAAATTAAGTTATAAAACTGATGTTTTATACCACACATAATGCTTTTAGTTCTTGCATTTCCAATTTAATTACTTTTAATTTCTTAATACTTACATTTTTTTAGTCAATTTTAATTGTATTTGTTCCATCTTAAACTCTGAGAGTATCTCATTATAAATATTGAAAGATAGTCATCACTGTGGATTCAACAGTCTAATAGGATATTGGGAATTTACTTTTATATGAAAATGTTTTTTTATTTTATTAAGTTGTTACTAAATGACAACCAATGCCAAGTTCTCTACTGGCATTAGGCATATGATGTGCCCTCAAAACATGGTGGGAAAAAGAAACACACACAAAGATAAGGATTAACATACAATATGAGAGTGTGGCAATGGTGATAGATACAAAACTCCCCACAAACACAGAGGCATGTGCCCTCATGACAGTCCCCATTCCTGGAAAATAATTGAATATTGAAGAAAAAACAATACCTCCTTAAGCAGACAATTCAAGCAAACAAACAACAAAAAGGAAAGAACATTTCCAGTAAAGAAAGATACAAGACACATGACCTAGAGCAGTGATGGCGAACCTATGACACGCATGTCAGAGGTGACAAGCAAACTCATTTTTTTGGTTGATTTTTCTTTGTTAAATGGCATTTAAATATATAAAATAAATATCAAAAATATAAGTCTTTTTTTTACTATGGTTGCAAAGATCAAAAAAATTCTATATGTGACATGGCACCAGAGTTAAGTTAGGGTTTTTCAAAATGCTGACACGCCGAGCTCAAAAGGTTCGCCATCACTGCCCTAGAGGTAGGAATGGGCATGTTTTCAGAAAATGTCAACTGGTTGTGTCAATGAGTTGTAGCCTAGAGGACATTAGGAAAGGGGCATAGGGATGGGCGGATAAGATAGAAGTGGAGATTAGCTGCCTACAATCCAGATTGTAGAGATTCTTCAATGACACACTAAGGAGGTTAGGCTCTAATGCAGGCAACAGTTGGTATAAATTTCCCCCTTATGTTCCCTTTGAAAATGACTTTAATGAAAACATTCCCCTTTACTCACTCATTCGTTTCTATGGCCAGGGACCAGCAAATACCACAGAGGCCAATTTTTTCCTACTGCCTGCTTCTGTATGGCCCTCAAACTAAGCATAACTTTTACATTTTTAAATGGATGGAAAAAGAAAAAGAATACTACATCATGATATATGAAATTCAAATTTTTGTGTTCATAAATAAAGTTTCATTGAAACACACTCACATTCATTTATTTGGGTACTATCTATGAGTGCTTTTGACCTACAATAACAGAACTGAGTAATTACAACAGAGATAGTATGGCCCACAAAGCCTAAAAAATTGACTAAACTCTAAAAAGTTAGCTGATCCCTGTTCTAGACAATGGCAAAACACAAGGAGATCTAATTGTGGAGATGAAGGAAGTAGGCCTACCCAACTCAGAATGAAGATAAGTACTGGGGTACAAAAACCTCAGAATATTGTAGGAGCACATAGTTAGGACACACAGTCCACATTGTGACAAGGGACTGTGAAATGCTTGTGAAATTGGATTAAATTAGGAGATTAAATCTTAAGAAGCCTTGCATGTCATGCTGAGAATTCAGATTTAATTATGAAGTTAATGGTAAGCCTCTGCAGGGTTTTCAGAAGGCCTATGACATGATCAGTCTTGTATTTGAAAACAGCCATTCTGATGGCAACCTATCTACTTGTACATAATGGCTTTTTCTGGCACAGCAAACACAGCAGTGGCACATAAGGATGATTAGCTCTGGGAAGAACTGATGAGCATTCTTATCAGACAACCATTTTTCTTAGTTATTTTCTGTCTCTTAGTAAAATAACAACAACAATACTGGTACTTCTGTAACTGAGTGTTACTATGTGCACAGCACTTGCTAAAGGGTTTGGATCTATTAACTCATTCAGTCCTCACCCATATGACCTGTGCAAATAATGCTTAGTGAACTTGATACATACAACAATGAGATCTGATTTAACCTTTTTCTGCATGAAAACACTCCTAGTGTTTAAACTAGTGTTTTGCTTCTAGGTGAATACATTGAATAGCTGTAGCATAACTTTGACTCCTTTTGTCAAGCAAGACAAGTATTTTCATACTCAGTTATCCACTACAACTATGTGCTTAGTGTCTGCCACATATCAGGCAGTCTGCTGGAGAAGCAGCGAGTACACTAGCAAGTAGTTCCCATTCCCAGGGTTGGGATGGCTGAATGGGGACAGCAAACATACTGCCAATCTCAGACCTGAAACACCGGCATCCATCAACTCAGGTTAATACTGTTTGATACACCTAATCCTTGAAATCCTTCTTATTAAAGCATCCACCTTCTAAGTGGTTTTGTGGATAGATGTTCTGGTAAGGGGGAGACAGCTACAGAGACAGAGATAAAAAATTAACAAGCATTGGTGATGAGAATGAAGCAAAAAAAGACAGAAATCAATACTTCATACATGGTATTTCGGGCCTATTTCCCAACAGCAAAAGTGATGAAATAGCAAGGGATTGTTATCTGGGTTGACTGGTTTAGGAATAAAGAACAAAGGGCATAGGGGAGGAAAGGGTGACCGCTATAGTGTGAACAAGAGGTGGATATGTAGAATTTACCTTCATTTGTAATAAAAAAAAAGGGGGGGGGGGGGGAAGAGCCAGACCAGTGAGTCTCAGTGGTTGAACGTCAACCTATGAACCAGGAGATCAGGGTTCGATTCCTGGTCAGGGCACACTCCCGGGTTGCAGGCTCCATCCCCAGTGTGGGGCATGCAGGAGATAGCCAATCAATTATTCTCTCTTAATTGATGTTTCTCTCCCTCTCCCTTCCTCTCTGAACTCAATAAAAATATATCTAAATAAATACATAAACAAATAAATAAATAAAAATAAAAAGGGGAAAGAAACTAAATATTTTGCTTATGTTAAATAAGTTTGCTTTTGAATTCAGATCTAAATTTACAATTATATGTACATCTAGGTTATAGGATATATTGTGTTTTATAGATTTAATCACTTTATTAATAAACTAGATAAAATCAGATAACAAACAAGGAAGTTACCATTTCATTGGAGCAATACCCACACAGCACAAGATTTACAAACCAAGACAAGGGTTAGAAACCATGATTTTGTAACTAAGAAAGTGAAGTGTATCTTAATTTCCTCTCAGTTTCCTACAGAAACAACACACCTTTTGTATTCACTAGAGAACATCACCGAGTCGGAATGACAACATTTCATACCTCTGTACTTTTTCAATTCACCTGAGATGGATAATTTTACTACTATATCCACTACTTAAGGTCTGAACTTGACCTGCTGTCAAAGAGAAGGAGGGAAAAAAGGAAAGAGAAAAAATTCAGGTAGGGAAAACTACAGGTCTCTCCCCAAAGCTTCCCACCAACAGTTACTTTGCATTCCAATTTTTTCTTCACTGCACATTATCATCTTTATTGCCAGAGGGTGGCTAACCTCAGTTACCTTACTAGGAGGTTTATAGAAGAGTTAAGTAGACATTTTCTAAAGTTGTGAAAAATCAGAAGTGTTGACTATTGCTAAAGTGCCTGTTTGTGTGTGATGTGATAAAAAGTTTCCAACATCAGGATCAGCTGTTTTACCTCTACTGCTTGAAGAGTCTCTGCTCCTATTTCTCTTGGCTGCCTCCAATGTGAAGACATTCTCTGCATCAGGCAGATCCCTTCTTCCCCTCTCACCACACCATAATCCTATATAATAAAGAGGTAATATGCAAATTGACCATCACACCCTCATACAAGATGGCTGCCCCCATTGCTCAAAAGATGGCCACACCATGTGGTCACAAGATGACCACCACAAGATGGCCGGCAGAAGAGGGCAGTTGTGGGCGATCAGGCCAGCAGGGGAGGGCAGTTAGGGGGAACCAGGCTGGCAGGGGAGGGCAGTTAGGGTGACCAGGCCTGCAGGGGAGGGACGGCAGTTGGGGGGACCAAGCCTGCAGGGGAGGGCAGTTGGGGTCGATCGGGCCAGCAGGGAAGGGTAGTTAGGGGTGACTGGGCTGACAGGAGAGGGCAGTTGGGGGTAACCAGGCTGGCAGGGGAGGGCAGTTGGGGGCAATTGGGCCGGCAGGGGAGCAGTTAGGCATTGATCAGGCTGGCAGGCAGAAGTGGTTAGGGGCAACCAGGCAGGCAGGAAGGTGAGTGGTTGGTTAGCCAGCAGTTCCGGATTGTGAGAGGGATGTCTGACTGCCAGTTTAGGCCGGATCCACCAGCAGTCGGACATCCTCCAAGGGGTCCCAGATTGGAGAGGGTGCAGGCTGGGCTAAGGGACAACACCCTCCCCCCCAGTGCACAAATTTTGTACACCCGGCCTCTAATTCAGTATAATAATCTTTGTTTCTACTAGGAAAGTAAATAAACAGCTCAATGATCTCAGCTTCACTCTCCTTAGCTTTCTGCAGAGATGTGATAAATACTACTGTAAATACAACCTTATAAAACCTACAGCCTACATAACCTGACTGTGTTATGTTAATGAAAATGAACAGTTATGGAGAATAAGATAAATAGTTGTCTGGAAAGAGCTAGATATGGATCTCACCAGGCATACCTTCTTCTACAATGACTCTGTGCTAGTGTTTGAGGGGCCAGCTGCTTGACCAGAGCACAACTTCTGCAGACTGCTTTTACTCTGCAGTTGGATAAAGTTAACGTCCCATATGAGAAAACCATTCTGATGTCTACATAATGATCACCTTGGCGGCTTTCTCTCTGTATGACATAAATCCAAAAAATGTCATTGTGGACTGTTTTCATGTATAAGAAAGAACTTCTGCATGAAATGTATCATGCATATTCAAGCAAATAGGTACAATTTAGCCAGAACATTTTATTGCTATTGTTTATTGCAAAAAAAAAAAAATCTGTCTATTAACTTGCTTTGTTTCATACTTAGTAGAGCATAAGAAGCATTGCATTTTAAAAGGCATCTAATAATAAAAAATATGTTTTTATGAGACAAATTATAGCCTAATTCAAATTTATTTTCTAGCCCTGATTTCTAAAACTGGTTGTTCCATCTTAATTACAATACAAACTAGAGTTTTTACCAAACGAAAATAAAAAATATTGATTACCTACTACGTATACTGAAGAGAAGCCAAGTGAGTAGTCTAGCCAAGACTCTAAATTAACTGGTAAGAAATATTAACATGGTAAACAATAAACCCTGCTTCTTTTTTTATACAATACATATTTCAGTACATGCAGGAACCCATTCAATGAGGATTACTAATAATTTATATTTCAAAGGGGGGGGGGGAATCTACTAACACTAAAACAATTGGGAGAAGCAAACATCATTCACATCATTCTTTTTAGATAAACATAAACCATAACCATGAAGCCTGGCCAGTGTTGTTCAGTGGTTACAGCGCAGGTTCCATTCCCAGTGATTCTCAGTAAAGGGCATGTACCTGGGTTGCAGGTTCAATCCCCAGCCTGGGGGGGGGGGGGGGGGCAGGGGGGGCAGGAGGCAACCAGTGGATGTGAGTACATTAATCTTTCTTTCTCTTTCGCTCTTCCTCTCTCTCTCATTCTTTCTCTCTCTTACCCTCTTCAACTCTCTCCCCCTTTCTCTAATAATCAATGCAAAATACATCTACAGGTGAGGATTAACAAAATAAAAATAAAATAAGCCCTAACTGTGAAAGAGATTAAATTTAGTCTATTGCCTTTTCTCTAGCCCTCTGATAAATCACTGGTGAAATGGGAAGGTTTCTTAGGTATTCCATTTGTGTAACTTTCATTGCCCATTTGTTTTAAGAAGGTTTACCTGAGTAGATGGATGTAGCCATTCAAAGAAGGCACACAGAGGAAAGGAAGATGTAAGCCCCCTGCCAGGCCTCCCCACAGTTTGCACTGAGGTGAACCCATGATAGATTTTCTCTCTTCTTGGCAAAGCCTGGAAACATCCCTTGTCACTAGAACAGGTTGATCTGCTTATTGATCTGATTTTCTTTCTTCTAGCTCCAGCTTGACTTGACCTTTTATGTTTCACACTTCCTCCTTTGTCTCACCAACAAGTCTGATTCCTCTATCCCAGCCGTGGGCAAACTACGGCCCGAGGGCTGGATCCGGCACATTTGAAATGAATAAAACTATTGGAAAAAAAGACCGTACCCTTTTATGTAATGATGTTTACTTTGAATTTATATTAGTTCACACAAACACTCCATCCATGCTTTTGTTCCGGCCCTCCGGTCCAGTTTAAGAACCCATTGTGGCCCTCGAGTCAAAAAGTTTGCCCACCCCTGCCTATCCTCTGGCAGACAGTAGTCATTTTTTCCAACTTTGTTTTGGTTTGCAGAGCCTGGGAGATGGCCTATGCTTTGCATTTGCTGAATAACAGCATTATTCAGCTTATTTGCTGCATCTTCTATTTTTATCAAAGGTTTCCATTTCAGAAAGTACTCCAACTCATGATCAATCTTTTGGGGACTTCAAGCTTAAACAAAATGCCTTCAACGTAGGAAAGCATTTAGAATTATAAATTTGCATTTAAACGCTTGACCATGCTGGCATCACTTATGTGGCAATATCAAACAGCGTGAGATAAATCAGAGCACAGCTTGAAATTATAGTCCTAATTTATCTAATTTCATAATAATTTAGGGTCTTTTTTTTTTTCTAAAAACCAACAGCTCAAAATCTTACATTTTTTCCAAGGAATTCTCTTTTCTGTTTGAATAATAACTCTCCTGTGGTTCACAGAATCTCATTTATAACAACACTATTTCTAAAATAATTATTTCTAATTAAATTTAGCTGATCAACATCAGCCAAATATTTATTAATTTTAATTTTATTGAATTTATTGGGGTAACATTGGTTAATAAAATTATGTAGGTTTCAGATGTATCAGCCACATATTTATAACTATAAAATTAGACAAAACCACTGCAGTAAAAGAGTTTAGTTTAAATTATTAAAATGAAAATTTTCTAGACTTGCATGTAAGTTACTATTTTGAATTTAATTTTGTGAAGATAAAGAATGAACATGTAGTCTACAGCCTTTTAGAATGACCCTAGACACTGGACATGAACTAAGAGGACAATGTTTACACTCAAGTAAATTAATAAATGAGAGTATTGTTCATGGGGCAAGAGAGAAGGGAAGAAAAATACTACTAGAGAATAATAAATCATCTTCACGAGAAGTTATATAAATGTAAAATCTCTAAGAAAGTGAAATTTATTACAACAAGCAAAGTAAGAAAATGTTCAGTTTTCTTTTGTTAGGATTATGATACATAATAGTGTAGTACTTTTCATATAAGAATCCCAGAACATTCTAATTATTTTTTTTACAGAACATCAATGTTACCTTACTTTATAGAGAGTGAATCTATCCCCACCCCATTCTCCAAAAAAATAACTTCATGTGTGGTACTTTGCCATATACCAGGCCCGGATTGAAGTTTATTCTAAATCTTCCATGAAGCAGATACTCGTCCCACTTTAGAGATAAAGAAATTTAAGTACACAGGGTTTAATTAATTTGCCCAGTTGTCAAAGGTAGAAAGTGGTAAAGCAGAGATTCTAACCCAATAATCCATCTGTAGAATTCCTGGGTTTAAATGCCATGTTTTAATGCTTTACCATCACAGATTCCTTTGGAGAACTAAAAGACTAGCTCAGGAGTTCTGAGGTCTTTAGTTACTAACTCTTCTGCTGTAGTGACAGAATCTGTTATCAGACTAATTGGGTTCAAATCCCATGAGGCCACGTCATGGGTAGAGAAGAATGTCCCTTGTGTTTTCATTGTTATAAGAGAGAAAATTCCCAAAATATTTCTCTGCAACTCTAGCACCAAATCAAGTTCTCAAGGAATGTGTCCAAAGGCAAATGTTCATTCTTGTTTTTTATGGATTTAGTCTGGCCTTCTACTAGGACAAGCTGGGCGGGGCTCAAGGACCTAGTCTATCTACACCAAGAGCTAGACCAGGAAGGGACAGGAAGACAGGGACAGGAAGACAGTTCATTCTCTCCATCACAATGAGTCTCCCTCTCTCACCTGTCTTTAACCTCTGAACCATATCTCCTTGTCTGCAAGAAGAAAAGTCTAATAGGACTTGAAAAAAGACCTCTTCTGACAAAGGCTCAAAGCACAGACATTTATGAAATAATTCTCAGCTGCCAGGTACTAAATACTAACTACATGGCCAATTCTAGAGTCCACTGTGGCCAAACATGTCAACACAGCATAGCAGAAGTATCATGTGGGTTACTAGAATCCACCTCTGCTTACAAGTGAGTTTACACTATATAAATTCAGTTAATTTTCCTAAGTTTCTCTACACTATCTCTTTAATCATAACAGAAGGTTCTCAAAGCTCCTGACAGCCAGCAGTTGCAGAGTCATCTACAGGCTGACTGGCCACCTGTTGTGAGGTAGGAGCCAAGAATAAATGTGAGTAAAATCATCTTTGTTTATTAAGCAGGAAAAGGGACATCTGCCACAGCAGCCAGTACACCGCCCCAAAGGACAAACTATAGGCCAAACCTCTTCCCAATTCCTGGTCGCTTCCATTCACGCCTCCTTTACATCTAATACAGGAGTCTCTGCCATCTATTATTCATAGTGTGATAACAACAAAGAGCTACCAAAGCATAATTACTTTCTTTTAAAACATATGTATTTAATTAACAGACATGCATTAGAAAATTTATAAAGATGAATATTTTAAAAGACCAAATAATATGTTACCTATTGAAAATAAAAAATGTCAATGTATTTAATTTTTTAAAATTAAAAAGACAGGTAAAGAACATTTTAACCTCCACTAAATGCTTTTAAACAATCATTTTATATTTTTATTCCAAGTGAAATCAAACTAATGATCTCAAACCATTTGGTTAGGTTTCTAATCTATAAAAGAAAAACCCAGTGGCAGCACTGCTATGATCAGCTGGGGTGACAGGAAAGAAAGAAAACTATCAAATTATGGAAAACCTAGCATGTTTCCGATGTGCTAGACAAGTTCACCTGTCTGATATGTTTTTCAACACTAATATTATGCTTGTTAGAGAGGTATTATAATAGCCATTTTACAGATAAAAAATTATATGTCTGAGAGGTGAGCAACTCATTTAAGGTCATATAGCTAATAATTAGCAGGTCTTCTGCTTGCAAAGCTTCCAACTCCAGTAAACTGTGCATTATCTAGTTTTATGTCCCATATCTTAAAGCTTAAATTCATGAGAAGGTGGTTAAGTATCAGACAATATGACAGAACATCCTGAATTGACAGGACAAATTGTCTTTCCTCCTCACCCAGCCCTTGTAAAAAAACACACACACACACACAAAAAAGGACACAAATAAATGTGGACTATAATATCAAGAGAAAGAGCAATCACTGTGTACTTCTATATCACCTCCTTAGTTAAGCATAGGTCAAGATTTATCTGGAATTAAAATGAACCCAGGTGAGGAAAGTTGACTTAGCCCTCAAGGTCATGACCACATAGATGAGCTTACATAGGATAGGGAGCTCATCTCTGTCTCTGTCTCTCTCTCTCTACACACACACACACACACACACACACACACACACACACACACCATACAAAGTTTCTAGAAAATCAGCATAAACAAGGCAGTAGTATCATCACATCATTTTCTAGAAGAAAAGGGGGGAAAAAGACTTTAGAATTAACAAAGGGCACTGCTTTCAACACTACATTTACCTCCCATGTGAAAGGGTTATGAGGAGTAAAAATCATTATGTTTATATTAATTGTATACATCCTACAACCAAGGCTACTTTATCCAACAAGGCTATCATTTAAAATTGAAGGAGAAATAAAGAGCTTCCCAGACAAGAAAAAGCTAAACATGTCTGTTATCACCAAAAAATTATTAAAAGAAATGTTAAAGGGTTTGCTTTAAGGAGCAAAAGAAGAAAGAAAAGAAAACACAGAGGAGCATAGTTTAAAAAATAAAATGGCAATAAATATGTACCTATCAATAATCACATTAAATGTAAATGGCTGCAATACTCTAATCAAAAGATGTAAGGTAGCTGAATGGATAAGAAAACAAGACCTATGTACATGCTGCCTCAAGAGACCCTCCACAGAACAAAAGATACACACAGACTAAAAGTAAAGGGATGGAAAAAGATATTTCATAGAAATGGAAAGGAAGAAAAAGTGGGAGTAGCAATACTTATATCTGAAAAAATAAAATTTAAAACTAAGGCTATAGTAAGAGGCAAATAAAGACACAACATAATGATAAAGGGAGTAATCCAATAAGAGAATATGACCCTAGTAAACCTTTATGCACCCAACACAGGAGCACCTAAACATATAAAGCATATCTTGATAGATATAAAGGGAGAGATTGATAGCAATACAGTTACAGTGGGGGATGTTAATACCCCATGACATCAATGGATAGATCCATTCCAAAGCAGCAGAATATACTGGTACATTCTTTTTTAAGTGCACATGGAATACTTTTTAGGATACACCACATGTTAGGACACAGAACAAGTTTCAATAAATTTAAGAAGATTGAAATCAAATTAAGCATCTTCTCTGACCATAATGCTATGAAACTTGAAATCAATCACAAGAAGAAAACTGAAAAACACACAAAGACATGAACACTAATATCTTAATAAACAATGAATGGGTTAACAATGAGAAGAAGGAAGAAATCAAAAGATACCTTGAAACAAATGAAAATGAGAACACAACAACACAAATTCTGTGGGACATAGGGAAAGCAGTACTGAAAGGAAAATTCATAGCATTACAGTCTATTTCATGAAACAAGAAAAAACTCAAATAAACAATCTAGCTTTATACTTAAAGGAACTTGAAAAAGAACAATAAACAAAGCCCAGAGTAGAAGGAAGAAAATAATAAAGATCAGAGCAGAAATAAATAAAATAGTCTAAAAAAGAATCAGTGAAACCAAGAGCTGGTTCCTTGAAAAGATAAACAAGATTTATAAACCTTTTACTGGACTCATTAAGAAAATAAGAGAGAGGACCCAAATAAATAAAATCAGAAATGAAAGAGAAGTAACAACTAACACCAAATAAATATAAAGGATTGTAAGAAAATATTATGAACAACTATATGCCAACAAATTAGACTATCTGGAAGAAATGGAAAAATTCCTAGAAACATACAACCTTCCAAAACTAAATCAGGAAGAATCATAGAATCTGAATAAATAGATTACTACTAATAAAACTTAAGCAGTAATCAAAAAACTCCCAACAAACAAAAGCCCTGGACCAGACCACTTTCAAGATGAATTTTACCAAACATATAAAGAACTAACATCTATCCTTCTCAAACTATTCCTAAAAATTCAAGAGGAGGGAAAGCTTCCAAGCTCACTTTACAATGCCGACATTATTCTAAGTCCAAAACCGGATAAAGACATGACAAAGAAAGAAAATTATAGGCATATATCCCTGACAAACACATATACTAAAATCCTCAACAAAATATTAGCAAACTGAATCCAGCAATACATTAAAAAGATCATACATCGTGATCAAGTGGAATTTATTCCAGGGAAGCAGCTATTACAATGTCCACAAAACAATAAACATGATACATCACATAAACAATTTGAAAGATAGAAACCAATAATCGTATTAATAGATGCAGAGAAAGCATTTTATTAAATCCAGCAACTATCTACACTAATAAAAGAAAAAGATGCAAATTGACCATACCTTCATGATGCCCACCAGTCAATCAGGAGTAAGTATGCAAAGTAACCCAACAAAGATGGTGGATTAATTTGCATATGCAGGTGCTGAGCTGCCGGGGTGGGGTGGGACACTTGTCTCATTGCCATGGCATTCCACACTGTCCCAGCTGCTCCAGGCCTCTGGGCAGTGTGGGAAGGCGGAAAGGCGGTTCCGGACCTGAACGAAGGCAGAAAGGCACCTCTGGGCTGGAGTGAAGGCAGAAAGGTGGCTCCGGCCAGAGCAAAGGCGATGCTGGCAAACGGGAAGGAAGGCCCATTCTTGCACGAATCATCATGCATCGGGCCTCTAGTTATGATAAAAAACACTTAGCAAAGCGGGACAGAGGGAGCATAGTTCACATAATAAAGGCCATATATAACAAACCTACAGCCAACGTGGTATTTAATGGGCAAAAGCAACAATTGTTACCCTTAAGACTGGGAATGAGACAGGGATATCTGCTTTCACCACTCTTATGCAACTCTTCAACCACTCTTAGGTGCTGAAAGTCCTAGCCACAGCAATCAGATAAGAAGAAGAAATAAAAGGCATCCAGATTGGAAAGGAAGAAGTAAAACTGTCATTATTTGCAGCTGACATCATATTGTATATAGAGAAACCTAAAGATGAATCAAAACATTACTAAAACTGATAAATTAATTCAGTAAAGTATCAGGATACAAAATAAATATCCAGAAATCAGTTGCATTTTTATACACCAATAACAAACTATCAGAAATGGAAATTTAAAAAACAGTCTCATTCACAACTGCTTCAAAAGGAATAAAATATCTAAGAATAAATTTAACCAAGGATGTAATAGACCAGTACTCAAAAATTATAAGACACTGAAGAAAGAAATTGAGGAAGATACAAATAAGTGGAAGCATATACCATGGTCATAGATAGGAAGAATTAATATCACTAAAATGTCCATATTACCCAAAGGAATCTACAGGTCCAATGCAATTTATATCAAAGAACAAATGGCTTATTTCACAGAACTAGAACAAATGTTTCAAAAATGTATATGGAACCACAAAAGACCCCAAATAGCTACAGAAATCTTGAGAAAGAAGAACAAAGTTGGAGGAATCACATTACCTGATATCAAACTACACATTAAGGCCGTAGTGATCAAAAGAGCATGGTACTGGCATAAAAACGGAAATATAGATCAATGAAACAGAATAGAGAACCTGGAAATAAACCCATGCCTTTATAGTCAATTAATATTTGACAAAGGAAGCAAAAATATGCAATGGACTAAAGATAGTCTATTCAATAAATGGTGCTGGGAAAATTGGACATATTTTTGCAAAAGAATGAAATTACACCACCTTCTTACATATCACACAAGAATAAACTCAAAAGGGATTAAAGGCTTAATTAAATGTTAGACTCAAAACCATAAAAATCCTAGAAGAATACATAGGCAGTAAAATCATGGACATTTCTCATAGCATTATTTTTTTTCTGATATATCTCCTCAGGCAAGGAAACAAAAGAAAAGAAAAGAAACAAATGGGACTACATCAAACTAAAGAGTTTTAGCACAGCAAAGGAAATCATCAACAAAATGAAAACACACTGAATGGGAAAACATATTTACCAACTATTCATCTGATAAGGGGTTAAGTTTCAAAATTTATAAAGAATTTATAAAACTCAACACCAAAAGAAAACAAAGAACCCAAATAAGAAATGGGCAAATGACCTGAAGAGATATTTCTCCAAAGAGGACATACAGATGGCCAATAGACACAAAAAGATGCTCAAGGTCACTAATCATCAGATTAAAACCACATCACTAATCAGCAAATAAAAACCACAATGAGGTATCACCTTATACTGTCAGAATGGCTGTCATCAATAACAAGTGTTGGTGAGGATGTGAAGAAATGGGAAGCCTCATGCACTGTTGTTGGGAATGCAGACTGGTGCAGCCACTGTGGAAAACAACATGAAATTACCTCAACAAATTAAAAATAGAACTCTCGTATGACCCAGCAATGCCACTTCTGAGAACTTATCCGAAGAAACCCAAAACACTAATTCAAAAGAATATATGTACTCATGTGTACACTGCAGCATTATTTACAATAGCCAAGATTTGGAAGCAGCCCAAGTGTCCATCAGTAGATGAGTGGATAAAAAAGTTATGATACATTTACACCATGCTGTTAAAAGAAAGAAAATTTCAAGAGAAAGAAAATTTTACTTTTCGCAACAGCAAGGAGAACAATATGCTAATTGATATAAGCTGGTCAGACAAGGGCAAGTACCACATGATTTCACTCATACGAGGAATTTAATAAATGAACTGAACTACCAAGCAAAATAGAGACAGACATAGAGAGCAGGCAGACAGCTCTGAGAAAAAAAGTATAAAGAGAGAGAGAACTCATGGACATGGAGAATAGTGTGGTGAGTGTGGGGTGAGTGGAAGAGATCATAGAGGGGATAAATGGTGATGGGAAAAATAAAAAAACAAGAACCAACTATAAAGTTGCCTTTAAGAAACCCACTTTAACTACAAAGCACAACAAGGTGAAGACTATAGGGAAGGACAAGAGGCACCACGCTGACACTAATTTTAAAAGCTGGAATCCCTCTGTTGACATCAGACGGAGCAGAGTAGAGAGCAAGAAACGTGATCAGGGTTCAGGGATGGAGCACGAGGGATTGTTAGGGCAACGAAACTATTCCGTGGGACTAGAGTGGTGCGTACAGACACCACACAACTGTCAAAAACCACACCATGTGCAACACAAAGCGCGAACCCTAACGTAAAGGGACTTTAGGTGACAACAATGTGCCAATAGCGGTTCATCCATTGACTGTAAAGCCGTCCCACAGTCATGCCAATAGCACAGGCTTCTTCATGCGGGACGCCAGCGGTGCATGTGAACTCTGTGCTCTCCATTCAAGTTCATTGGTTCTTTACACCGTCCCATTCACAGCCAAGTTAGGAACTGTTTTCTAGAACCACCGGCCTCCCCTCCCCCACCCAACTGACCAGCCCTGGTTGCCGGGCACCCGGTCACCTGAGAGACAGAGCGCTCCGCAGGGTTCTGGGTGGTCTCTGTGCCCACCAGAGAGGCGGCTCCGAGAGCCCGACCAGCCATGGGGGGCCTGCTGCCGGCCACCGCATCCGCCTTCCAGCTGACCCTGCGGCACCTGTGCGGGGTTCTGCTGGGGATTTGGGAGAGCTTGAGACCCGTCCCGGGCCCCGCTGCGTTCCCCTGGGGGATCCTGGTGGGCACTCTGGTGGTGGTGTCTGTCATAGCAAAGAGACGACGCGCTTCAAGAAGTGCGAAGGCGCCAGGTGCAAGGTGCTCTGCCCGCCGCCATAGAGTCTGTGCAAGATGTAGTGAGACCACTGGACCCCTGACAGGAGTCAAGCACGCCCTCAAGTCACCCGGGGTGGTGGCCAGTCCTCTCCTGTTGCAGACTTTGTGCCTGAGGGCACTGAATAAACACCTGAGCCAGCTGTCACGTCAGGACACGGTTTACTTATGGAAAACGGCACGCAAGAGCCAACCTCCTAAACGTTCCCAAGTGACTGGTGAAAAGCCCACCTCAAAAGCATCGGGGATTGATGGAGAACAGCTTCAGAAGAACAGACCGGATGGTCTGAACAAAAACTCTCATTACCCACAAAGTGCAGAATTGCTCCAAGGAGAAATTATGGGATGGAAGCAGAACATCCAAGAGGAGGAGGAGGGGAAACAGAGGCTGGAGCAGGCGGACACAGGAATGGAGAAGGTGCTGAAAGTTAGAGGCGGCCAATCAACGTCAGTGGCTGGAAACCCCAAGCCTGATGACCTTGGACATCACCTGGGTGATGGGAACTTGGAATTCCCACCAAAGAGGGGAGTAGAAGAAGGAGATCGATTCATCCTTGGGACGGAAGTTGATCTCAAGGGTGTCCCTCATGGTGCTGATGACAGGCTGTCCCTTCAAAGCGCTGACCAGGGAAATCAGGAGATGGCCAGACAAGTGTGGGAGCAAAAGCAAAGGAATGAAGAGCTTGCAGCAGAAAGAACGAGTCTGCAAACCGAGAAAGCATCTTTGCAGCGTGAAAATGCAAGCCTACAAGATGAGATTCAACAGCTGAAGCTGAAGCTGGAAATTGCTCCTGATGTATATGAAGACCCTGTAACACAATTACAGAAAAAACTGTTGGAGGCGGAAATGCGCGGCTTCGAAATGGAGAAGAAGTTTTTCAACGTCTGGAGAAACGTGAACTCCAACTATCAGTTTCTGAACATGTATAGGAAGATGGTCCAAGACATGAACCAGGAACTACGAAGAAGCACTTTCTACTATGAAAATGAGTTTCGATACCATCAGAGAAGAGCCGAAGAAGCCTGCATGGCAGCCAGGTTCACTGAGAGAAAGCTCGAGTACCTATGGAGAGAAAATGATCACAACAAGCAAATGCTGGCCAAGGTCAAGTCCAAGTCCAAGCCTTTCCCAGGTGGCCCTTTTGTTCCTGCTGCTCTACCCCACAGCCCACAGAGGCCTAAAGTGCCAGGCCATGGATCATCTAGTCCCCAGGAGGAAAGTCACACAGTAAGAGCTCAAGAATCCAGTGTCATCTGCAGATGTGACTCAGCTTCCACATCAGATGGGTCCTGAACCCCAACAACCAGGGTACAACAGCTGCCTGTGTTTCTGTTCCAGTAATTCTGATTGATCGCTCTTTAGTTTCGCTACTCTTACTAAATTGATGCCACAATTATCCTTAGTAGTATACAGCATTATAACCTTACCATACTATTACTTAAATATAGATTCATTCATATAATTTTCATGAATACATTATTCTTCATAAGACCCTTTAGAATTATATACTAAAAGTACTGTATTTTTATTTAAATGACCGCTATTACCTAAACCATCATCTAAGTTTGACATTGACATTTAAACAGAGACCATGACTGTATGATTGTATGATATTACAAATTTATAGAAATGACTTAATGTGTACCTGAACAAATTTTGGTTGGTTTTAGAAGCAATGCGAAAAAAAAGAAAAAAACTTTAACAGGACAACACCGCATTCAAACTACATAATATTTTCATTACTTCAGTCCTAACTTCATAATTTAGTCCTAAAATCATAGGATAGTTTAGCCCTAAATTCATAGATTAGAAATCTTTGGTATTCTTTCCAATTTATAGTGCTTTCTTCTTCCTTCTTGTCGGAGATACTGTTTATTGTTTAGCATTTCTAAATTTTCTGCAGTCAAAATAAAAAAGGTTACTCTTGATGGCAAACTCACACACATACACTCTTATTCTCTTACACACACACACACACACACACACACACACACAATGAAGATACAAGGTCCTCTTGTTTTGAATATGAAGAAAATGTAAACATATTCCTAAAAATTTTAATAGATTTTAAATATATAAGTCAATAAAAAGAAAAAATCATTGTATTCATAATTATTATAATAATTTCAGTATTGTTTCTAATCTCACCAATTTGGAGTGTTCACAGCCTCAAGAACCCGTGGCTTTGGCAATCACATTATTCATTATCTGATTTTTTAATAGTTTAAGTTCCATAGGATTAATAGTTTGTTAGTTTTTTTAAAAATTAACTCATATAAGACTTCTTGATGCATTAATAAAAAATCTCGAGCTCTCTTTTTTAACAAGGCAAAAACAACAAAGCTGTTTGAAGCTTGTTATATTTATGAGCATCAGGAGTGCTATGAGCTTCTCTTGCTTTATATTCACCAGACAAACAGAAACAGAATATGTGGAAGTTCCCTTATTTCTCTTTTTATTTAAAAAAATAAAATCAGAAGAGGTAGCGACATTTGCACCTGAGAATATCCTTTCCCTTAGCAATAAGTCCCATTTCTTTATGTTTTTTCCCATTATTTTTATTATTATTATTGATGTTATTATTATTGTTATGTTCCAGGGATTTAAAAAGTAAATAAAAATTTATGATCCAAACTTCTATCTCTTCCTCTTCTCCAACCAAAAAGCTGCCCTAAAATAAAACATGTACACGAACTGCCAGGCCCCTGCAACCATTTCAGATGGGCACCTGGAACGTTTGCCCAGCCTATCTGTAGGGCAAGACTGAGCTAACCTGTTACCCTTGCTTTCCAAAGGCTGAAATTATGGTGGATTACATCATCCTTTGGCAGGAACATCACCCTTCCTGTGTCTCCTTATGCAACGCCACCAGATGCCCATTCACATCATGAATTTTTCATGAAAACACATATATTTCTGGGTGCCTGGAGAACTAAAAGTCCATGAGCTAAGAAATTCCCAAAACCCTAAGATCAGAAAATAGATAATGATGAAAAAGGAGCTTCATTCATTACAAATTGCTGATGCAGAATATATCAGACCCTAGAAAAAAGGTTTGCTTTGTATATTCTGCACATTTTCCCTACATTTCATCAGAACCCAAAGATCTTGTTCCCCAGAGAAAAAGATTTCCATCAATGAGTTAATGCCTCAAGGACACAGAATCCAGCAACGCTGATATTATCACCTAATTCTCTACCCATCTCTAATTGCTAACCCTAAACCAAAGAACTAGTAAAGAAATTTCTATTAATTACTCTGTCAGAATATGAAGGTAATTCCTACAGGTGTAATGATTTATGTCACCAATCTCTGAATATATTGTGTACCAAACGTTCACATTTAAGTTTTGTAGTTGACATGCAGTTTTCTGCAGAATCAATTATTTAAATTATGGTTAGGTTTTCTTGCTTGTCATAAAAATCTATTTAAACCATTCACTATGTCCCTAAACAAAGTACATATAGCCCAGTTGGCATTGCTCAATGGTTGAGCATCGACCTATGAACCAGGAGGTTGCCGGTTCAATTTTCAGTCAGGGCGCATGCGTGAGTTGTGGGCTCAATCCCCAGTGTGGATCTTGCAGGAGGCAGCCATTCAATGATTCTCTTTCATCATTGATGTTTCTCTCTCTCTCTCTCTCTCTCTCTCTCTCTCTCTCTCTCTCTCTCTCTCCTTCCTTCATCTCTGAAATCAATAAAAATATATTTTCTAAAAAGTAAATATGGTACTATTTCAAATTTGTTTCACTCTTAATTAAAACATTATTTTATGTAAAAATGAACTCAAAGTTAATCTATTCATTTATTAAACTGACCCATATAAAATGTCATTTTTGTAGGTCAAAAAACAGTTAAATATTGACAATTTATATGGGCAACCTAGTACACTCATCAAAATTAACTGAATGCCATGACACAGAAAAAAGTTGGGAGCAAAGATCTATAAGGCAAAGTCCTTGTATTTACAGGTCATCATATCCAATCAACACCATAATATGTATTATTGGTACATAATATTATGAGCAACAATTTGATGCATATTGACTCAAGGGCAGCTAAAAACAGACCACGCATTTTTTAAATTATCAAGCACTGTAAGCAGTAGACATCTTCACCTTTCTCTGAGCCCAACCCCCTTTACTAACCGTACACCCTCAGTAGGGGCAGGATGAAGGTTAAGCATCACTTGGCAGACGACCCACATAAATGTTTATTAGACGTGCCTATATGAGGAAGGGCCAGAGCCAGCTCATTCTTTGTGAATTTATTCATATATAATGGTCTATAATTCAAGTTTTCTTATTACTCTCTTTAGTTGTAATATTCATTCAAATTAGTTTCAAGTAATAAATAGATTAATCAACTGAATAAGAATATTCAATCTGTTTTCCATTTGAGGAATTGAGACAATGAACACCTCTGCTTTCTGTAGGTTGCCTAAAAATGCTAACCATATTTGACTGACTATATATTAAACAGCGAGCCAAGCAGGATGTTGGATCACAATATGATCCCTTATTCTCAACTTCAAATTGCATGGTTAATATTTAATTAAATTTCCCACAGATTTCTCCATAGCTAATAGAGCCATGTATTATATTGATATTATTAAACTCTTATAAAATTATACTTTGGGGACTTGGATATAATCTTAGTATCCAGTCCAGTTCCAATCGAATTTTAAAATTTTAATCATCTTTCTGAACATAAAAATAATATTCTGTAATCATCTTAAAAAGTCAAACAATGAAAAAATAAAGTAGAAATTGAAAGTCAGCTGTAATTGGAGAGGGATAGAATAAGGAGAGCAAGGGATGGTGATAGAAAAAGAGAGTGACTTTATACTGATATCAAAATAATGACATCCAAAAGGCCACAACCAACACATCCTTCTGTAGAAAATAGGCTTCTGTGATCCATCTTCAGCATAGTGAACTTTTAATGGAAATGGCTACTGAATTTCCCCAGGGCAAACAGAATGTAGGGAGGAGGGAAGAGGATTTAAGAACAAAGATCTGTGTATGTGAGCCAGCATCACAGTGGAAACACCCAAGACTCCCAGGATGAAACACCTCGCCCCCACCTCAACTAGACAGGGGGAGGTGGAGACAATTAGAAAAGGCCTCAGCTCATTTTTTTTTAATGGGCCAATAGGAGACAATGATACCTAGAATACTAATGAGGAAAACTATTAACCTCATAGTATTCAGCCAATGAGGAACTGGAGGAGGGATAAATAGCCTGTGATCGCTGCTTCCTGTTGGCCTGTTCAATCAGAATGAACACTTGCTCTTCCAAGAATGTTTAAAAGTTTCATTTTCACTATGCTTCTGTCTCCAAATCCATTATTTGAATATGGACAGGTGAGCATTTCTCACACTCCTTTGCCCTTAACTACTATACAAAATTACATATGCCTAATACCAGATATTGGTTTAAATGAAAATTCCTTATAGATACAGATGACATAGGACACCTCCAGATGATGTGTAAAAAATAGCAATGGGTCTAAGTCTTTATATATTATTGTTATTATCCTATTGGATGACTCATTTATTCAACTGATATTTATTGAGTGACTACCAAGTGCAAAGCACTGTTAGACATTGGGGATACAAGAGGGAATAGGCCCTGCCCTCTGGAAATTATATTCTAATGAAAGTGGTAAGATGTGAACAACCAATTACAAAACAAATTATTAATTAGACTATCCATAAGGTAAAAGGCATGGGAATACATGGTGCTTTTAAAGCATAAGGCAATCTAAGCTGTGGGAGAGGTACGGATGGCTTCTCTGAGGAGTGCTATTAGCTGAGCTCTGAAGGGTTCAGAGTTCATTCCGGTTAGACAAATGAAAGAAGTAGAAAGAGAGTCCATGTACAGCTAGCCACAAAAACAAAATCCCTAGGAATAAAACAGCACCAGAGGCTATTCAGAGAACTGAAAGGAAGCCAGTGTGCTTGAGTGAAGAGAACAAAGGGAGGGGACCCTGAGAAGGAGCTGGTGCAGCAAGGAGGGTCCAGACGCCACAGGGCAAAGATTCTGAACCTCGGTGCTATAGACACTTGGGATCAATAATTCCTGTTGTGAGGACCTGTCCTGCACTTTATAGGATGTTTAGCAGCATCTCTGTCCTCTACACACTGCATGCCAACAGCACCATCACCCACCCTCAGATGTCTTGTGAGAACCAAAAGTGTCTCCTGACTTTGCCAACTGTCTTCTTGGGGACAAAATCATCCCCAATTAACAACTGCTGCTATAGGCCCTTATAAGTAATGTTAATAAGTCTGGCCTTGGTCCTAAAAGCAATAAAAAGACACTGAATAGTTCATGCAAATGAGTGATTTTTTCAAACAATCTGTGTAGGGCAGGGGGAAATTGAGAGTGAAATTCTACATCTGGGAGAGGAATGATAGCTCTCCAATCCTACAGAAGAGTAGGTCAGCCCCTCCCCGGGTGCTCTGAATTAGGCAAGCTGCCTCGCTGGGAGTGGGAAGAAGGCCACTTGCTGTGTCCTTCCCCAAAGGTCATTTCCACTGAGGGGCCTTTTGTGCATCTGTGTTCACCTTACAGCCTGGCCGTAAGGCTCTACATAGTGTTTGCTAAATAACACTTTGGTGACGAATTGTTGGAATTCCAGTATGCATATTGGGGAGGGGGTAAGAGTTACATTAAGACAGTATGGAGAATAAACTGTAAATGGAGAGTATAAAAATATAGACTATATGGCAATAATTATATTTTATGCTCCCTGGAGAATATCTGAGTATACCTATTTTTAGCACAAAACTAAAAAAACAAAAATCAAAACCAAATATCACATACAAAAATGAAGAAGTTGTGTCTCCAAAATCATGCATTATTTTTCTCACCAGTCCTGTGACTACACTAACTTGAGACCTTCTTTATTGGTTAAAACAGAAAGTCAGTCAACTGCATCTCTCCTTAACTCAGTTCCTTCTGCTCTTTAGGAAAAACATCAAATAGACTTGCACTTTAAATAGACTTGCTATGTACACTCTTATTAAGATACAGTAAGAGAAAGGAGCATTTTCTACAATAACCAGGTGAATGCTGGTGTTGTTTAATGCTCCACCCCCAGCCTTTGTCTTTTCTCTCTTGCTCTTTCCCATGTGTTGGCTCTGCCAGTGGACTTGCTGTTCCTTCTCCATCTGTCCTCACAAACCATGGTCCATCTGTGCAGGATGAGTTCCATTCAAACCAGTAACCAAGAAGCAAGAGCCAAGGTCCCTAAGCATGCCGGCATGGAAAAACACAGCCAGGGGAACTCCTCTGACCCACGAGCCAGGTGAAGTCTCCAGCAGCCAAAGCAAAGCAGTTATTAAGTGGCTCTCACTTGAGTTCTGGCTCAAAGTTACAGGCAATTTCCTGATTTTTACAAAACTCCATGATTCTAATCCACTCATGTCACAAGTAAATAATGGATATCAGCCCGGCTTCTAAGCACTGGCAGCAGTGGTTCATGAGCTTGGTTGGCATCAGAATGATCTTCTCTGCCCTTTACAAATACATACACCTGGGCCCTACTATAGACTTATGGAAGATGACTAATGAGAGATAGGGGCAGGCTACCTGTAATTTCAACAAAAACCCCAAGAGAAATTTGCACATTAAATTCTGATGTACTCAAAAATTCAAGAATAACTATTTCTAGACTAGAGCAATACTTAATAATGGTCAAATAATTAATTACTAATTGCTCAGAGATAATAAATATAATTCACAAAATAAATTCTTTTACCCCAGATGATTTCACAGTCTCTTGTACTAGACTGAAATCTCTTTGGAGGAAACACCTTTGTACCCAGGCTAGTTATACAGCAAATGCTCACTGAGTTTTAGGTAAATAAATACAAAAGTATCTACATACAAGAATATCCTCTTTAATCTGATTTATCATTTTATTTTTATATAAGAACTTCTAGGGGGTGGGTAAGAAGAGATTAACCAAAGAACTTGTATGCATGTATGCATAACCCATGGACAAAGATAATACTGTGGTGAAGGCCTGGGTGGGGGGCAGGTGAGAGCTAGAAGGGGTCACTGAAGGGTGGGGGGAACATCTGTAATACTTTCAACAACAAAGATTTTTTTAAAAAATTTAAAGAACTTCTAGACATACATAAAGGAAGAGAAAGAATGAAATGCTAGGGCCTTCATTTTATTCTATCACTTGGAAATGCTATGCAAGAAAGTACAGTATACCAGGCTCCTAGAAAGAAAATCTCTCTTACCCATCTTTCCCACCATGAGTGCATTTTAAGTCTCCATTATTAAAAGAAATAACAATAACCCGAGTTATACATAAAAGTTACCAAACTCTCAGGAGGAAATTAGGTTATAGTTAGCCCTCCATATCCAAAGAGATTGGTTCCAGGACCCCTGTGAACACTAAAATCCACAGATGCTCAAGTCCCTTATATAAAGTGGAGTAGTATTTGCATATACCCCAGCCAATCCTCCCATACACTTTAAATCATCTCTAGGTTACTTATAATACCTAAAACAATGTAAATGCTATGTAAATAGTTGTTCTATTTTATTCTTTTGGGAATAATGACAAGGAAAAAAGGACTATGCATGTTCAATACAGATGCAACCATCATAGACCTAACTATACAGTGTCTGTCAGCAACAACATAACATTATTTTAAATATTGTGGATGTTAAATGCAACATACCTCATACTAGTTCTCTGCTTTATTTATTCTGAATCTGTCCAAAAATGACAAATGTTTTTCTACTTACAGAGCACTTCATGAAAACTGCTGAGTAAGGGCACTAGAATAGGTTCTTCGTTTCTAATAAATCACTATAATTTATGTTGCACACTCTCCCTTGGAGAGGATAATAAGAGGCTGATGTGCATAACATATTTCCTCAAAAATAATAGAAACACCTTTTACTGGATTCGTACTCACTCTGGACAAGCAGTTGTAAAGGAGAAACTTGATGGTTGAGAGAAGGGCGTTAAGCAGTGTTGAGAAAGATCAGTTACCAAATGGAGCTTGGAATGGGACTTTTAAAAGTAACTCATATGAAATTAATGTTACATTGCCCTGATATCAATGCCATCCTTGCCAGTAGTATGCCGAGGAGTGCTGCTGAACTCAAGGAAAGGGAAGTTAAAGGGGCGGGGTGGCCCCACCACCTGTTGCTTAAACAGTCCTCAGATGCATATTCACTTGTGCCATCAACCCATGGAGCCACCACCATCACCATGGCGGATATGCACAGAGTCCTGTGATACCCGCTCCCATTCAGTACTTCCCAACCTGCAACGTGCGTACAAATCACCCACAGAACTTCTCCAATCGGATTCAGTAGGTTGTGGTGGGATCCAAGCTTTTGCATTTCCAAATCTCGCAGGTGATCAGATGCTGCTGTGTGTGCACCACACTGTAAGTGACATTCCTCCAAGTGGTTTTTCTCTGACTGCTTTTACCCTCCAGGGTTGTTTCTGAGTGTTCATATTAACTGGGTAAGCTAAGAAAGCTGAAGGCAAACTCACTGGAGGATTTGGCATGTATTCTAGCACTCTGTACCCTGCAATTCCCCAGGAAAAAACCCTGAATGGGAAAATGCCACTCAACCAACCCCTATAAATATGATGTTTAGTGAAACAGCCAGGATCCAATGTAAGATAGTCAGACTCCAAAGACCATGTTTACTAGTATTCTACTACATCACAGTTGTCAATAACGTCATGAGAAGATGAAATCACTTACAGAGAAGGGGGGACCCAAAAAGAGGCTGAGGTCAGAACCCTAGGGAATACCATGTGTTATAGGCTTAATTGTGCCCCACTCTCCCCAAGATAAGATATGTTAAACTCCTAAGCTCCAGTCACTCAGAATGTGACTTTGTTGGGAAATAGTCTTAGAAAAGCGACAAGGTAAAATGAGATCATTAGAATGGGCCCTAATTCAACATAAATGGTGTCCTTGTAAAAAGCAAAATTTGAATGTGGAGACAACATGCATAAAAAGGAAACGGTGTACAGACATGTAGAAGAAGACAACCATGTGAATGAAATACTGACATCCACAAGCCAAGGAGCACGAAGGACGGGTGGCTAGAGGCTGGAAGAGGCAGGGAAGACCCTCCTCCAGAGCCTTCAGAGAGAGCACTGCAGTGCAGGCATCTTGAGATTGGCTTTCCAGTGACTACAATTGTGAGACAATACATTTCTGTTCTTTTAAGCCACCCAGTTTTTTGGTGCTTTATTACAGTGTTCCTAGGGAACCAACACACCAATATTTAGAGGAACAAAAAGAAGTGTTGGCTAAGGAGGCTGAAGCCATGGTTAAAGGGGTGACATGCAGTGCCATTGGACCAAACGGGAAAGAAGTCAAAATGATTTAGATTACAGAGAAACTAGAGGCCCAGGGCATGAAATTCGTGCATGGGAGGGTGTGTGTGTGTGTGTCCCTCAGCCCAGCCTGCACCCTATCCAATCCGGGACCCCTTAAGGGATGTCCGACTGCCTGTTTAGGCCCGATCCCACCTCCGACTGGGAAGTCAGACATCTCTCTCACCATCCAGGACTGCTGGCTCCCAACCGCTCACCTGCCTGACTGACTGACTGCCCCTAACCACTCCCCTGCCAGCCTGATCGATGCCTAACTGCTCCCCTGCCAGCCCAATTGCCCCTAACTGCCCTCCTCTGCCAGCCTGGTCACCCCTAACTGCCCTACCCTGCCAGCCTGGTTGCCCCTAACTGTTCTACCCTATAAGCCTGGCTGCCCCCTCCCCTGCAGGCCTGGTCGCCCACAACTGCCCTCCCCTGTAGGCCTGGCTGCCCCCAACTGCCCTCCCCTGTAGGCCTGATCACCCCCAACTGCCCTCCCTCCCCTTCAGGCCTGGTTCCCACCAACTGCCCTCCCTTGCAGGTCTCTTCCCTCCCAACTGCTCTCCCCTGCTGGCCTGATTTCTCACAACTGCCCTCCCCTGCTGGCCATCTGTGGTGACTATCTTGTGTCCACATGGGGGCAGCCTCTTTGACCACATGGGGGCGGCCATCCTGTGTGTTGGAGTGGTGGTCAATTTGCATATTATTCCTTTATTAGATAGGATAAGAATTTCACAGAAATTAACAATTGTTTTCCCTCATGTTAGAGGTATAGAATAATGAACCCCTTACATGTCTATAGGACCTTATTATTCAAAAATGTTTTCATCATTGATTCTCAAAACAATCTGATGAGGGAGACATTTCTCCTCTGTTTAAATAGGAGACTGGAGCTGAAAAAGAACTAAACTTTAAATGAAATTGTAAAATGTGCAGCCACTATGTTAAGCGTTTCATTATTTAGTATCTACAACAACCCTCTGGAGGAGGTGTCTCATCCACCACTCTCAGGTCAGGAAACATAGAGTGTTAGGTAAATGATCCATGATAAGGGTTATTAAGAGGTTAAAAAAGGAGTCAAATTCGTATCTGTTGCCTCCAAAACTCAAGTTCTTTCCAGTACACCATAACTGGCCTCCATGTGGACTGCTTTGCTCCATGAAGTAGTTATTGAAATGAGACAGGTACTGAAAGCAGATTTATTAAACTACAGCTTCCTAGATACAGAGAAATAGTTAAAAGATATTTCTCTTATCTGCAAGGCCTTTATGCATAAAGTAGTTGAAGAAACTGTTCACATAAAAGTAATTAAAGTTCCTGCTGGCAACATAAAATCTATTACCCACCCAAATGTATTAGTTAAAGGGCCCTTCTGGTCAGGTGAACAACTTTAACTGACTCTGTCATTAGGAAATCACAAAGTAGAAGTTGGTAGTTACTATAGGATCATGTGTATACTTATTCTTCTCCTCAATAAACAGTGAAAAATCAGCATAAGACAAAAACAATATAGTACATTCCAATATAAAATTAAACATTTATAATAACAGCATGTTTCCTTACCACCCTGAAGATTAAATAAAGCTTTATGGTTTAATAAAGATTTCTCACGGGACCTAGAAGGCTCTTTTCAAATACTATCCTACTTTATTTTAAAGGAGGTGGGGTTTTTTTTCATCTTTAAATTCTGAAAGAAGATTCCAATATTGCTTACAATCCAAGAATCTAGAAGAGCAAATTATATAGCATTCTTTCTAATATTAAATGCTTTTAAAATCGCAGAGTTATAAAGGATATACAAGAGGCATTTAATTTACCCACATAACCTTAATACCTTGTATAAATGTAAATAATGATCATGAAGGAAAGTCTCTATGAGGACTGTCTCCACCATGGCATCCATTCCATATTGGAAGGGCATTCCCAGGACAGAGGGGGAACTGTCCCCAAGTTCTCTCCTTCCCACAACCAAAAGCACGCCAAGGCACCATTCTGCCCCAGTGTTCACGCCAATCCCGATCTCATAGAGGAATATTGTTAACACCTCTAGCCCCAAACTTAAGTTCAAGCAGAATCAGCATACGTCTCCTGGCTGCTAGCTCAGTTCAGCTGCTTGTACCCCCATTTTGATCAGCTGGATTTAGTTCTCGTTTCTGCACTCAAGTCTTTCTTTCAGTAGCATACACAGTGCATGTATTCCTCCAGAATTGTGACTTGGTCTTCATCTAGCCAGTCCCCCTACTGGAACAGGCTTGCCCTGAATTCTAGGTTTGTGGCTGGAACCTTATAATCAGCTGAATGATTTCTCAGGTCCTACCAGCCTACATGCTGGCCGAGACTCCTAAGCATTTGTATCTATTAATTCACCTTACCTGTGAAAACTCTTACAACTGCACGATGAGCCTACACTTTGTTTCTCTACCTTCTGATAATGGACTCTGCATCTCATTAAGTGTATTGAACCCCTCATACTAGTAGAGCATCATTTAGGAATACTCTACGCTGCCAAGGTTCATTGTGCTATACCAGCTCCATCCTGAAGACAGACTATTTTGCTGACCACTTCTTGGATCCACTCAAATGCAAACCTGTCAGCAACTTGTCTTTCCTCACCTTTCTTAGGGTCTTCATAATCAAAACTTCATAATTTCTGCTGATCTCAATGGTTTAACAAAAATTAGATTCTCAAAAATAAAAAGGAAGATAGAGCTGTCAGCCATAAATGATAAAGGCAGAAGTAACAAATATTTATAATTTGTATGTTTCTCATTCTGGAAATAGAAATTTAAAACATGCCATTTTTAATTAGTAATATTTCATTGTATGTTTTAAATCCTGCCTTATTTAAGAGGGATAAATAATATGTGCAATTAGTTAAAGGTATTATGTTAATTGAGTCTCAATGGGGTACATCTGTAACACTCTCCACAATAAAAATAAAAGAAAAATCATGTTTATACCTCAAAAATAATAACTAATTACAAATATTTTTTAATTTTACTTGTTGGTGTTTTGTGTGCCACAAATAATTTTGGAAATATGTCACACATTACATACTTTGCAGGGAGTCTAAGTTCTTCAAAAGAAAGGGCTACATTGCTTGCATATACATGCAATAGTTTCATCCTATATTAAGTCCATAAATCCCTACTCATGGATTTAAACCACATGCTGGGACATTATTAAGATTTGTAAAAGCTTTGCTAACATCAGACTAAAAGCTGTAATAACAATTATGATAATTACATTGGAAAAATAGAATAAACAAAGAAAAGCACTAAAAAAAGTAACAAATGGCAAAAAAAAAAGTAACAACTGGCACTTGTTCTAACATTCTAAAGCAAATACAATCCTCTTCGATTCGAAAATCTTCTATTAATTGCTCATGAGACTTGTAATGCTCCACACAATTGGCAAAACTTTTTCATCTTTGAACAGCATACTTTCAGATATAGATACAGAGGAACTTGAGGATCCACTAACAGTGTGATCCTAGAGTGAGGTACCCCCCTTCTGAGGAGAGCAGGTGCTCAGAAGCTGTGATTTTTTCTTTTGTGAGGTGCCAGGAAATCTCAGATTCCAAAATCTTTTCCCCTTCTCAGATGTTTCCTATTGCTTGAATTGCCCAAAGCTTTTTAGTTTAAGTTCTTAATACTAGTATAACTAGCAATAATCTGGGAATTTTAACACTTTAAAGCTGCTATCATCTATATATATAAAAGGCTAAGAGACCAACTGTACATATGTCTGACCGACTGACTGGCCAGTACATATGATGCACACTGGCAATTTAAAAATAAATGTTGACTCACGCATGCGCAATACATATTAAGCTCTCGCTGGCGCCAGTCACAGGCGTGTGTTTCAATCTGTCATTGTCAATCATGAATTTGGTTGTTTTTGTTGACATTCTGAAGCTGAAAGAAAGCGGTATCATCGACAGAATATGTCTGAAGACCAACTGTTGACACAACGTACCTCTGAAGCTGAAAGAAAGTGACATCATTGACAGAATATGTCCGAAAAACAACTGTTGGCACAACATATCCCTGAAGCTGAAAAAAGCCAGCATCATCAACAGAATATAGCTGAAGACCAACTATTGGCCTCCCACTTAAATTAATTTGAAGACAGTTTCCCGTGATGCCAGCATTTGCGATGACTATTAATAAATCACAAGGACAAACTCTAGACAGAGTAGGAATATTCCTACCTGAACCCGTTTTCAGACATGGTCAGTTATATGTTGCTTGCTTTCGAGTTTGAAGAGCATGTGACATTAAAGTTGTAAATACTTCATCACAAGGAAAATAGGTCAAGTACTCTGAAAGTGTTTTTACTATTAATGAGGTATACAGGGAGATATTAAAATAAGTTTAATCAATTTATCAGTCATTGTTTTAATCAATGTTGTTTTTATATCATGTTTTCGTTGTTTTTATATCATGTCTTTGTTGTTATATCATGTTGTTATTGTTCATTTATTAATCAATTTAAATATTATTTTCATATACATTTTACTAATTTTCTTTCATCTCTGACACTTCTATTATAAAGGGCAAACAGCGATATTAAAATATTTCTTCTAATTAATTTCCTTTCAATGTACATGAATCCATGCACTGAGCCACTAGTTTCTATATAACTGAGAGTAACAAATATCTATGGAAACAGATAAAGTGATGAGAGGAAATGAATCATGAAGTTACCAAAAATCTGAGCCTGGGAAAGGTGCCACCAAAAAAAAGAAGAAAGGCCACCAGATTCTGGAAAAAATACAAGGCCAGTCATGTGTATGTGCCACGGGTGGAAAGCCTGAGTAGCTGGATTCTGGCCTACAGCAGGCAGGCCTCCTCCTGGCAAGGCCAACAGACTGAGCATTAATACCCATGGAAGTGGACAGTAATTTTCAGTTCAGACCTGACCTTCCTTTTGTCGGGGTCCAATGTCTGCTTCCTACCTGCTAGTAAATCAACAGTCTTTAGCAGATATTGTTCTATGTGTTAAACATCTTGGGAACCAACTGGTTTTGGAAAAAGTCCATGAGAAATGGAGTATTTTATTTTTCATCCTTTTGAGGTATTGCTATTCAAATGCTGGTTGATCAACTGGGCATAAAAATCTCTCCCAGGTGTAATGGAAAGAGAAGGCAAGCAGTCAGTGTCCTTCAAGCTTCCAAACAGGTCAGGCTGATTACTGCTTCTCACATTTGGCAGGAAAAAAAGGGGGGGAGGAGTCTCCATCTGTATTCCTTGAGCCCTTTGAAAATCACCATGCCTGACATTTTAAGGCCCAAACACCAGAGATGACACTCCTTTTAGAGAGAACAGACTGAACCACCCATCCAATATAGCAATGGGTTTCTTTTTTGAAAAACTTAACTAGCCCATCTGGCAGACATCTGAGACACAGATACTCTTTAATGTGGACAGAGTAAGAAATAAGAATAGAATCCTAAGGAAATACGAGTTCCCACAAATTAAATTGCCTTCATTCATGCTCCAGTTGTCCTGTTCGTTTCCAATTTTTTTTTAATGCTGATAACCTCCTCCCCAACTTCTCTGTTTACGCTTGGGCTCACACATTCTCCTAATCTGTTAATTATCTGTATTAGTTATTCATCAAATACGATATGTCTCTGGCTGGAATATAACAAAGTAATAACAAAAATTTCATGCTCTCCTAGGAATAACTTATAAGAGACAAATCTAAATTTCATCATACAATGCATGCATTATACTCCCCAGAGAGATATTACTATTCAAACAAAGCTGCTTATCCCTTTCTTTCAAAGCAATGTAGATTCTAAAAATGTCAGCCAAAACTAAAAAATTTAAAAAACACATATTTATGGGTAAAGATGTTATGCTTTCAAAATTTTGCTCTACAAACTTTTGCCATATCTTAGAAAATATCAACCTTTGCGGAGGTACCAGCTATTATTAACCTGGGATGATTTTTAATGTTCCTGTTTTTAAAAATGAAGAAATATTACATATGAGAAAATCAAACATGACAATTCTTTTCTTCATCCTCTCCCCTTTCAAAAAGCAATCTAATTACAATGGCTACCAAAACAGCATGAGAGAAACTTATCCTTCACAGCACATATACCATACATATGGCACCAAGGTCTCCCAAACCAGCACTGCACGCAGAAAGTCAACAAAAGACAGGAGAGAATGCAAACTGCCTGCAGTAAGAAAGACCAGAGCAAGGGATCTGAGAGCTAACTGAGAATTCAAGAGTAAGACTGTAATTCAAAGGCAATTTGTGGGAAAACAAGATGAATGCTGGAATTTGAAAAAAAGAAAACCAGAGGCCCCAGACAGGGTCAAAGTAGCCCATGGCCATAATGATGGATTCAGAAAGCAACAATTTTGTAATTTGCTCTTTAAAAACTAAGACTAGATCTAAAAGATTACAGTGTGTTTCTGACACCATTTGACCCCAAAATTCAACCTGCTCCCATGTTTGTTATATATCAGAGCTAGAAAAATGAGTCAAGATAAGGCAGTTTCTGTGCTGATTTATTGCCATCCAATTAGGAAGTTCCTGGCTCACTGATCAGAAACAAAGATTAAAGGAAAAAAGATATTATAAAGGCTAAAACTCCTACAATCTTCTATAGAAACAAACTACAAAAGATATGCAGGACCTAATTGGGTATGTGTAATAAATCACTCCAAGTGGCAAAAGAAGAACAAATTTTAATCTTTAAATGTGTTTCTTCTGAATTTTGTTGTATTGTTACCTAACTGATAAAAATACTTTTTAAATGAAGGTAAAAATTCCCTTATTTTGCCTAGCTACATCGAACAAGCATATCTAATATTAAAAGTACCTTATGTACATGAAGAATATTTACATAAGTATAAAATACTGTATAAATTTGAGTAAATATTGTTACTATAATTGTTATCTGGCCCACTTCATTCTTTTTTTGTTGAATTTATTGGGGTGACACTGATTAACAAAATTATACAAGTTTCAGGTGCACAATTCCACAATTTCCTTTTTCTGACTAGCTTATTTCATTTAGCATAATGCTCTCCAGGTCCATCAGACTGTCTCCAAGAATAAGATTTCCTCCTTTTTTACGGTCAAGTCATATTCCATTGTGTAAATGTACCATCGTTTTTTTATTTACTCATCTCCTGATGGATAGTTGGGCTGATTCCAAATCTTGGATCTTGTAAATAATGCTGCAATGAACATAGGAGTGCATATATTCTTCTGAATTAGGTTTTCCCATTTCTTGGGATAAATTCCCAGAAGTGGGATATCTAGGTCCTAAGGCAGTTCTATTTTTAATTGTTTGAGGTAACTCCATATTGCTTTCCACAATGGCTGCACAATCTGCATTCCCACCAACGGTGCACAAGGGTTCCCTTTTCTCCACATCCTCCTCAACACTTGTTTGTTGATTTATTGATGATAGCCATTCTTACAGGTGTGAGGTGATATCTCATTGTGGTTTAAATTTGCATCTCTCCGAAGATTAGTGACCTGGCGCATCTTTTCATATGTCTACTGGCCATCTGTATGTCCTCTTTGGAGAAGAGTCTATTCAGGTCATTTGCCCATTTCTTAATAGTGTTGTTTGTTTTTGTACATTCTTTATAAATTTTGGATATTAACCCCTGATCAGATGCGTCATTGGTGAATATGTTCTCCCATTCAGTGGGCTGTCTTTTCATTTTGATGGTTCCTTTGCTGTGCAAAAACTCTTTAGTTTGATGAAGTCCCATTTGCTTATTTTTTTCTTTTGTTTCCTTTGCTCAAGGAGAAATATCAGAAAAAAAAATTCCTACGTGAAATGTCCAAGATTTGACTGCTTCTGTATTCTTCTAAGATTTTTATGGTTTTGAGTCTAACATTTAAGTCTTTAATCCCTTTTGAGTTTATTCTTGTGTGCTGTGTAAGAAGGTGGTCCTTTTCATATTTTGCATGTATCTGTCCAATTTTCCCAACACCATTTATTAAATAGACTATCTTTAGTCCACTGTATATTTTTGCGTCCCCTGTCAAACATTAATTGACTATAAAGGCATGGGTTTATTTCCAGGTTCTGTATTCTGTTGCGTTGATCTATATGTCTGTTTTTATACCAGTGCCATGTTGTTTTGATTTCTATGGGCTGGTAGTGTCAGGGAGTGTGATTCCTCAACTTTGTTGTTCTTTCTCAATATTGCTGCAGCTATTCAGGGTCTTTTGTGGTTCCATATAAATTTTTGGAATATTTGTTCTAGTTCTGTGAAATATGCCATTGGTATCTTAATGGAAATTGCATTGAATCTATAGATTGCTTTGGGTAATACAAATATTTTAATAATGTTAATTCTTCCTATCCATGAACATGGTATATGCTTCCATTTATTTCTATGTTTTTCAATTGCTTTTTTCTGTGTCTTATAATTTTTCTGAGTACAGGTCTTTTACATCGTTGGTTAAATTTCTTTTTAGGTATTTTATTCCTTTTGAAGTAATTAATAGAATTGTTTTCTTAGTTTCCCTTTCTGTTAGTTTTTCATTGGTATATAAAAATGCAACTAATTTCTGGATATTTGACTTGTATTCTGCTATTTCACTGAATTCATTTATCAGTTCTAGTAGTTTTCTGGTGGAATCTTTAGGGTTCTCTATATACAGTATGATGTCATCTGCAAATAATGACAGTTTTTCTTCTGTCTTTCCAATCTGGATGCCTTTTAGTTCTTCTTCTTGTCTGATTGCGGTGGCTAGGACTTTCAGTACTATGTTGAATAAGTGTTGCAAAAGCAGACATCCTTATTTTGTCTTAAGGAAAATGCTTGTAGTTTTTGCCCACTGAATGTTGTTGGCTGTGAGTTTCTAATATATTGGCCTTCATTCTAATTGCCTATGCCTTAACTAAATCAGCAAGAACACTGTTCAGAATCAACACATGAATAACCAAACACCATGGGAATTGAGGGATTTATCTTGCTCCAATAATCATTTAACAGATTACTGTCATGTTCATTACAGGATATTGATACTTCAACGTAGTATTTGCAAAATCCCGAGAATTTTAAATTACCCTTTTATTTTTCATTCCTTAGGCTCACAAAATAGAAAATGCATGGAAGGAAACTAAGATTATCTTAAAATTAGTAAAGTAAAATAGTAACAATAATAATTAAGTCAGGAACTGAAGCATCAACAAATGTGCTGATTTATTAGTGGGTGATAAACTTTCTCAGCAAGAGATTTTGATCAATTCTGATGACTACTCAGCCATCTTGGTGATAGCAATATTTTAAGACAGAAATAAGGCAGACATGAAGGAAGGGAAGGAGAAAGAAACACAGGCGGCCAGGTGGCAGAATGCCTGCATTTTAGATCCTCCACTGATAAACTGTATGGTATTTGGCAAGTCAATGTTCCTTTAATATATAAGCTCAACTTACGTCCCAGGAGCATACTGATGATTAAACAAGGGGGTGTAGGTGACATTATTTTACAAATAATAAAGCCCTATGTAATATAAATTTATTACTGCTACCACCATTCAGCTCAACAGAGGAAACAATAAGAAATAATGAAGAATAAATTTGATTAGGTGCTGGGTTTATTTGATCACAGAGTACTGTTAAGTTTCATTAATTCAATTTCTAATGTGAATTTTTCAAACTTATTTATCCAAAGTGTTAGCTGGCATTTTTTTATAAATACCTGTTAAACAACAACAACAACAACAAAAACATTTAATTTAACCAGATAATTAATAAATTATTTTTCCTTGAGGTGCATACACATAGCCACAAATTTAGAGATATTGTCATCTTACTGCTTAAATAAGATTTTTTTTTAAATAAATAAATAATAACCCCTTAGTCCCACCTTCGTCTCCTGGACTTCAAGAATAATATAGCCCTGACCGGTTTGGCTCAGTGGATAGAGCGTCGGCCTGCAGACTGAAGGGTCCCAGGTTCGATTCCGGTCAAGGGCATATACCTTGGTTGCGGGCACATCCCCAATAGGGGGTGTGCAGGAAGCAGCTGATCAATGTTTCTCTCTCATTGACGTTTCTAACTCTCTATCCCTCCCCCTTCCTCTCTGTGAAAAATCAATAAAATATATTTTTTTAAAAAAAGAATAATACAGTTCTGGATTTTCTGAAATACTAGAAAGATAAAATGGAAAATAGGCCACTGCTTTTTCAGTCTGGAGGTCTCTGAACAGAGCCTCTGCATGCATCCTTGACATGTACCTCTTCAAAATGTCACAGGAAAAAATAAAAACCCAAAACACACACATTCCTGCTTTATAGAAAACAATGTGTTCTGATAAAGTGATCTCTGAAGCAAATTTTTTCAAATAATTTTAGTGATCACTTTAAGATGGAGATTGCATCCAAGCAGGAAAATTCTCTCTTCAATGTCTGCATTGAATAGTTTTAGTAAAAACGAGTATAAGATAGTAACAATGCCCTCAGTATACTGGAAAGGAAGATCCCCCCAGCAGTTCACTTTTTCCAATATTACATTTTCCGAATTTCTGCATCTTCACTTGTCACCAGTTACCTCTTTATTCGCTCCTCAGCTTCTGACCATAATGTCGTTATAACAAATTCATTATTACTTTTGTCCCTGATAATTTCATTTTATTATTACAAATAAGCTTTATTATGAGTAAACTCAATATGCAAATTATCCAAATAATATAATTAACAAAATGGAGAGCTAATTATTTTGCATAACCCAATGCCTAAAACTTATTATCAAAATTGAGTTATTTCATAGTATAGGATAGCACCCACTAACATGTGTGACTATTTTAGCTGGGCACTAAATACACATGGAACATACACAGGCCAAAGAAGAGGAATGTATCACAAAGATTTAAAAATACAGACAAAATGTCTGTATGCAGAGGTACACTAACAAGCTGACTAGTCATGCAGTTGCTCTTGTTATTAAGAAACTATCGCCGAAACCGGTTTGGCTCAGTGGATAGAGCGTCGGCCTGCGGACTGAAAGGTCCCAGGTTCGATTCCGGTCAAGGGCATGTACCTGGGTTGTGGGCACATCCCCAGTGGGAGATGTGCAGGAGGCAGCTGATCGATGTTTCTCGCTCATCGATGTTTCTAACTCTCTATCTCTCTTCCTTCCTCTCTGTAAAAAATCAATAAAATATATTTTAAAAAAAAAGAAACTATCATTAGAAATGTAACAAAATAGAGAAAATTATATTTACACAAAGTTATCTCAATGAGAATTTATAGAAAAGAATGCTTTGATGAGTCTCATGAGGTGGGATATATCCCACAGTGGATATGGCCAAGAAGCTCTGGTATTATAGCTTCTGGAGATGTGGGGAAGGATTCCCTGAGTAAGCTACCAGCATCCCTCCACCACTTATTGCACCACCATGGCAACCAACCAAATAAATGTTGACTAGAGAAATAGAAGGAGCACCAAATCATTGTCCTTCCAGGGCAGCCAGGTGTCACCTAACATCAGATTTTCATTTTAGATGGTGTACTTTGGCAGCATTTGGAGAAGAGACACTTAAAATCACAGAGAGATATTAGTACACAATTGCAGTTACCCAGGCAAGAAGTACCCAGTACCTAACTCAATAGGTAATAGTGAGAATAGAAAGAAAACAGCTGAATCCATGCATGCGTTTGAATAAGATTATACAGGGGACAAGCAAAGAGGAGATCCTTAACTAAACCATTTTTGGTTAAATAAAGGGCCAAAAAGCCAAACCACACTGAGTTCAGGAGCAAATGGAGACTATAAAAAGAGATGAGTGTAAACCCTTTTTCCATGAAGACTGACTATAAATGAATGTTTTAAATTATCTTAAATATCATGAATAATCTTTAAAAAAAGCCAACATATCTAGGAAAAATGGGGATATGAAAACCAGGTTTTCAACATGAAGTCAATCTACACTAATAAAAGAGAAAAATGGTAATTGGCGTACGGCGATACCTTTTTCATTGGCTAATCAGGGCTATATGCAAATTAACTGCCAACTAAGATTGGCAGTTAACTGCCAACAAGATGGCGGCTAATTTGCATATGTAGGCACAATGCAGGGAGGCGAAAGGGAAAGCAGGAAGAAGCCCCCTGCCACTGACAGTGATCGGAAACCCAGGGGGGAGCTAAGAGCTGGGGGGCAGGGCAAAGGCGGCCCTGGGGCCGCCTTTGCCCTGCCCCCCAGCCATGATCTGAGAATCAGGCGCCTTTGCCGCCCTGGCCAGTGATAGCAGGAAGTAGGGGTGGAGCCAGCGGTGGGAGCTGGGCACGGTCGAAGCTGGCAGTCCCAGGAGCTAGGGGTCCCTTGCCTGGGCCTAAAGCCAAGCCCACGATCGCGGCGCCCCCCGCTGCCACTGCGGGTCCCCGCTGCCCGGGCCAGACGCCTAGGCCAGAGGTGTCAGGCCTGGGCAGAGGCGGAGCCTGCAACCGCGGGGAGCTGGGGGTCCCCTGCCCAGGCCTGACACCTCTGCTGGAGGCCTCAGGCCTGGTCAAGGGGCCGATCCGGTGATTGGTGATCGGAGGGTGATGAGGGTCAACTCCTCTGGCTGAGGCATCAGGCCTGGGTGGGGGGGCGGAGCCGGGGATTGGGGGGATATGATGGTCCCCTTGCCCAGGCATGATTCCTGGGCCAGAGGCCTCAGGCCTGGGCGGGGGCCAGAGCCAGTGATCGGGGGGAAATGGGGGTCCCCTGTCCAAGCCTGACACCTCTGGCGGAGGCGTCAGGCCTGGGCAAGGGGCCGATCAGGCGATCGGAGGGTGATGGGGGTCAATGCCTGAGGGCTCCCAGTATGTGAGAGGGGGCAGGCTGGGCTGAGGGACACTCCCCCCCCCCCCCCCCCCACACACACACACACCCAGTGCACGAATATCGTGCACCGGGCCCTTAGTCTATATATATTATGCACATATGCAATTAAGTTTATTGAGTGACATATTAACAACAAAAAGAACATGTAAGCCAGAATGTTACCAAGAAACTGAAGAACAAAGGTAAACCCTCTGTACCTAATATACAAACAAGTGATGAAGGAAAGCTTGGTTACCAGTTGCCTGTTTAAAAAAAAAAAAAAAAAAAAAAAGCTGTTTTGAAAAATGTTCAAGCCACCACCTGAAAGTCAAAGTCAAAAATGAATAATTTAGTAAAGCATGAATTACCCTCAGAAAAATGTATAGATTAATAATGCTGGCTAGAGCTACTGCACCGTCCTGGCTTATTTGGATGGACAGCAAAAATTCCCAAAGCTGTCTAAGTCCTTGTACCTTTGAGGCCAATTGTGGGGTCTCCGTTCCCTTCTCAGGAACTGGACCTTCATGGCCGCCAGGCAGTAGATAAAGAAGACATGAGAAGCTGTCATTGGGCACATACTAGTAAGAGAGTCTTTATTGTAGGAGCCAATGGCCATGTAGCCATTGCTACTAAGTAGCCATCATATAAAGCAGTCCCATAAAGCAGGCAGCCACATACCAGCTGGTTAACAACACATCTTTCCTACAAAGCAGCCTCCAACATAGGAGCTATACAAACACAGTAGCCCAACCAAGTAGCCTCGAACTGGCTGGTCAGCAACATACTTTTTACCAACTTAGACAAAAGATGCTTCTTGCCCCAATAGTGACATCAGTCTTTTGGGTTATAGAAGGGCACCCTTGCATAATGCAGTAAGATTGCTGCAGCCTTCCTTTTGCACCTGCATCTGGGAAATTGGCCTTGGCCTTGAACATCCAAAGTACTCTGGTCAGGGTTTCCACATCAATTCTTTTGGAAAGATAACTATGAAATGCCTTTACTGTTACCACTACTGAAGGACAAATAAAATGCCTGAGACTATGCCCTCTGCCCTTCCTGAGATGCACATTTTAAAAATTATTATTGCATCTCCTGCCAATATGTCATAAAAAAAAACCTTTATTAAAAATTTTTCACAATTCCGTATACATCCGTGTAAATAAAACACATGGTCACATATATGCTTATCAGTTAACTAGATATCTGGTACACGAATTCATGCACAGGTGGGGGGTGAGCCAGCCCATTCCGATAGGAGCCGATCAGGGCAGGCTGGCTGGGGGGAGGGGACGCAGGAGGTTGGCCGGCCGGCCCCACCCCTGATTGGGGTCGAGGTAGGCCGATCGTGGGTGGGGCTGGCCAGGAGGAGGAACTGCGGGCAGTTGGCCAGACGGCCCTGCCCCTGATCAGGGGTGTTGGGGGCCGATCAGAGGCCAGGCCAGCCAGAGAGAAGGGACCCACCCCCAATCGGGGTGGTGGGAGCCGATCAGGGCTGGGCCAGCTGGGGGGAGGGGCCACGGGAGGTTGCTCAGCCTCACCCCTGATCCAGCCAGGGTCGGCAGGGGGGAGGGGCCGCCCCCGATCAGGCCAGTTGGCCTGCTGCAGTGCGCATCATAGTGATTGGTAGTTCCAGTCATTCTGGTCATTCTGGTTGCTTGGCTTTTATATACATAGATAGATAGATAACATAAAGCACCATATATTCCTGGTGACCTGGCAGTAAACCCCTACAACAAAGTGCTAAAGTTACTTTAAGTGAGCTTTATACTAGAGCCTGCCAGTGCTGACTCCCAAGAGGCAATTTGTATATTTCTTTCCAACTCCATGTTCAGTAATGTCAAGTCAGTAGCTTAAATCAGTCATAGTGGGAATATTTACACCACAGAAACTAGAAAACATTGCAAATCAAAGTCTTTGTCTCCTTCTAGAGAACAGTTATTAAACCTTTATCAGCCAGTGACTGCCGTAAGTAAGCAACCTTTCATCGGTGCTGTAAAAAGCAGGCTTGGATTCTTCCCCTTCTCTGTCTGGGAGAGTTCTCTAGGATTTTGAAAGTGCCAACATTTTCAAGTCTGCAAGTTCACTCTCTCCAAGAAAATACACCTGAACAGCATCTTTAGTGTTGCTAAATTACACTACAGGGGGAAAAAATACTTTTTTGCTAAATCAGCTTTTTGATACTGCTCTAATATTTCAGTTCCTGTCTTCCTGACAGCTAGGAGTCTAATTACCACTCTCCCATTCATCCGTTCAGCAATCCTTGACTATTCAGACCTTCAATCCAGTGGGGCGTACAGATTACTCCTTACTCCTCCTCTTCCTTCCTGCTTCCTGCAACAGGACTTCGTCCAGATGTAGAAACAGATGCCCATTGTTTTGTGATATGAAATGCTACTCATCTATATAATAAAAGCCTAAGCGACCGTTTCGGTGGAATGCCCAGAACAACCAATTGCTATGATGCGCACTGACCATCAGGGGGCAGATGCTCAATGCAGGAGCTGACCCTGGTGGTCAGTGCACTCCCACAGGGGGAGTGTTGCTCAGCCAGAAGCTGGGCTCATGGCAGGCGAGCACAGCGGTGGTGGCAGGAGCCTTTCCTGCCTCCGCAACAGCGCTAAAAAGCAGAAAGCTGAGCAGGAAGCAGCAGCGAGCCGGCAGGCAGTAAGGAATGTCCCGGACTGCAAGAGGGCACAGGCCAATCTGAGGGACCCCGCCCAGTGCACATATTTCATGCACCAGACCTCTAGTATTACTAATAGCCTTGCTATCCAAGTATATACTCCATGCTCTGTGCCAGGTGCTGACAATACAAAGATGGATCAAGCACAGTCCCTCCTTGTGGGAGGTTGCAAGTTTAAGTGTGGCAGACAGACATATAAGTGGCTGCTTCCCACTGTATTTTAAACAAAAGGAGGAACAGCAAAGAACATTTTAAAATTTCAGGAGAATTTCAAAAGTGTACAACTTCTCAATTCCATGCAATTCATTGACTTAGTGACCACAGTGAGCCGGGCACTGTACATATCCGTCACCTGTTCATGAGGTTATAGAAACGTAGTGAGCAAGGCAAACATACAATCAGTGAAGTAGGAGCCACAAAGCAGATGCCAGTCAGCAGTCCTTAGAACTATACCATAGATGTCCTTTTTTTTTAAATATACTTTTATTGATTTCAGAGAGGAAGGGAGAGGGGGAGAGAGAGAGAGAGAAACATCAATGATGAAAGAGAATCATTGATTGGCTGCCTCTTGCATGCCCTACAATGGGGATCAAGCCTACACCCCAGGCATATACCCTAACTTGAAATCCAACCACGACCCTCTGGTTCAAAGGTCAATGCTCAACCACTGAGTCATGCCACTGGGCAGCAAATATTTTCTTAAAAGGCCATATAGTAAATCGTTTAGGCTTTGCAGTCCATACGGTCTCTGTTGCTAACTAATTCTACCTTTGTAGTAAAAAAGCGGCCACAGTCAATACATTAAGTTTCGAGCATGCCAAGCTCCAATAAAACTTTATTTACAAAGACAGGTAAGTGGGCTGGAGAAGTGGCCTGTAGGCCATACTTTGCCAACCCCAATTTCAATCTTAAAAATTGAGCGAACTCAAACATCTTCATAGTTGCCTGTGACATTTACCAATATCTCCTTCTTATTTCACCTTCTCTTTATTCAGGCAAGATTGTCTTAACATACACTCAAAGCAACTGGTGATTAAACAATTTCATAAATTAATATTTTAAATAGTCTTCTGCTTTCTCACCCTCTATCAGTCTTCCTAGCACCTGGCACTTAATAAGCTCATAGTAGATCCTCAGTATAAGCAATTGGTTCTGTTGGTTCCATTAAAATGATGAAAGTTGCTCTGCCTAATTTGTAATTGGTTTAGAACTTTAGGGTCTGAATCAAGACATAAATGCAAAAGTAGGATTTAAGAAAAATTGCACATTTGGTGGGAGATATTAGTTACAAATGAAGCCTGTATTCAAGCATTGATGGTTACTGTTTGCTAAATAGAAAGTATAAGTTTAAAATGAGCTAATTTCTTTAAAATAAGTTATTTGGGTAAGTATTATTTGAAAGTTTACTGAGAAAGCTTACTTAGTTTATCTGACTTTTTCATAAATTAAAGCAACTACCATGGCTCTTTTAAGAAGTAAAAGGGGATAGAGAGAAAGGGTTGAAAGTTCAGTGTTTCATCTATTTTGTTGCACAGAAATTTCTAAATTAGGTAATAAGTTAAGACATTACAAGATCCAAAATTTGATCTCCTGGCATTAGTAAACACAGTATTAATGGTACCATAAAGACTTCCAAAATGGGAGTTAATTTAATTCATTCTCATTTAAATAAAAGAGTCATTAAAAAGTAAACAGTACACTTCCCCCCAACAATAATTTTTCCTTTCTCCAAGTTGCATATATATTACTCTAACTCAGATTGCTATTTCCTCAGTAGAATGTTACATGTTTGGTAAGTATAAAATGCTACTCTAAATACATATATTTAATCTTCTGGTATGTTTTTCAGAATACTCTTAGTTATCTTTTATTGTGAATTTGAAAGAGTACCTTTATATAGGAAAAATAACAACCCTGTATAGAGACACTATATGCAGAGTATATAAGATTATTTTATGGACGTAATAAATGGATAATTTACTAACTCTGAAATGAAATCTATCAATAAGTAAGCTAAAAAATTTGTAAGTTACACTATTTAATATGATCCTATCTAAAATATCATTTACTAAAAATATATTTTAACAGAAAATAAAGCAAAACGTTCATAATACCAAAAAATGGGTTTAATAACTCAATTTATTATTGAGGGTTCTCTTTACCCTTTTTCATTTTTTGCAAGTTGAGAAACAGCACCACCCAGTAGACTGGGATTCCCCAGTGCAAAATATGGCTCTTTTGCTTAGTGACTGAATGACCATGGCCATGTTACTTAGTCCTCTGTGGATTCCAATTTGCTCTGCTGTAAAGTGGGAATAATACTGGAACCTATCTCATAAGATTGATGTGAGACTTAACTGGGATAACATTTGTAGTCCACTATAAACAGAGCTTAATACATAGAAAATGCTGAATACAGTTTAGCCATTAGTAATGTGCTCATTTTATTTTTTGGTTCGTTATCATTTTATTTACTACAAATTGACCTCACAAATGACAAACAAGAGACTATAGCTGCATAGAAAGGCAGAAAAGAGAATTGGTGTCAAGCAGTTTGGACTGAGAAAGACACCAGATTACAGCTCAGTGTCTATGTTACAGCTGTGCACTTCTGGCAAGGAGCTCTGGCTTCCCGGTGGGGGGTGGGGGGGGGGGGGGGGTTCTGGTGCAGTGCACCAGGATTCCAAAGCAATTTGGGCCCAGGAGCAACAAGTAGACCAGAAATCCAAATGGCAAAAGTGTGTATAGTGACAGATCCTATGGTAAACTACAACTCAAATACAGAAAATGTGTCTGCATGCACACAAACTCAAATATGGACATGATAGTAAAAGATTTATACTTTGCTTCAGCTTTCTTTGTCATTAGTGCCTTAGATTTAATATAAAGACTTTCCCATTGTGTTGGCATCAAAGTAACATTTTTAAAGTGAAGTTTCAGAACACTGAAAGCTAAATTTCAGACCGTGCTAAACCGGAGTCACTTCAGTGTCTTCCGTGGAAAGGAAATGTACACAAGGTACAAGTCGCTTGCAGCTTTAGCTCACTGAACCTTTTATAAAAAGAAAGGGACCGTGCTTTACTGTAAATTGCATTTTAAAGCAGAAGCAATATAATGGTCCTTCTGGAATCTCATAAACTTTGAATAAAAATGAGCAGTTCACACTTAATGCTTTGTTTTATAAAGCTCTTCCAGATACTTCAAGTGTGAAAGCTGCTACTTTACATAAAACAACATTCTATTGTATAAAACTAGCTTCTAAATGGATAGCATTTAGGTACATTTCATGGCACTTTAAAATGCATTGTTTCTTGGACCTGCCTTTATTGGTGATGTCTGTAACTCAATTATAAAACTATTGAAGGTCTGGAAACATGATTTCAACACAATCTTATTTTTAAAACAGCATTTTTATCTTCTAAATATATTTATGGTACAAAAGTTACTTTCAGACATATAATAGATTGACCTGAATCACTATAGCAATTAATATTTAACCCATAGACTCAAGGATGATTGGAAAAGTCCTCCAATAGAAAAGAATCTCTCTGATTTTCCACATACCACCTACCACTTACTACAATGATAAGTATAGATAATTTCACCCTGTTACCACTGGCATTAATTTCAACCATCAGCAGTAGAATTAAACTTATCAAAGATGATTATGTTCTATGCAGGTCACAATCACTGTTCTGCCACCATTTCAATGACAAGCTAGAAAGATTGCCCCCCCCAAAAAAAAAAAATTTTAAGTGTCTGTATATAAATAATTTTCAATAGAAATCAATAGTTATCTAAAAAGACAGTTATCCGCAATATAATTATATTTTAGATAGTATTTTTAAAACTGTAGGTTGTGATCTATGTATTAGTGTGTCCCCAAATCAATTTAGTAGTTCACTGTGCCGCGCCAGCATGGCCAAGGGTGACCCTGAGTGGGGATGATGAAAGGCTTAGAAAAGACAGACATGAGAACAAAAGCTGGGTCTTGGTGGGACGCTGCCCTCTCTGATGGAGAGAGACAGCAACCATGCCCACAAGCCGTGTCTTTATTTTATAGCAGATGCCACGAGGCAAAGGGCATGATCAAGATATTTACAGCATTCTCATTGGTTTCAATCCCACTCCACTACATGCACCTGAACTCTATCACTCAGGCACGTGGGGCCACGTGTTCGGACCACAGGCTCAAGCTCACAACTATAGCTGTGGGCAATAATTGTGCTGGAACGGCTCTGCCATCCAAGCTGGGACTTGCACGTGGCAATGAGAGGGCTGTGCCCCCTCAGTAGTCTAAGGCTTGAACCTGTCCAAAACACTCTGGGCACGCCCCACAGTTCACAACCTGCATTTTTATTTAAATTCTTTATTGTTTAAAATATTACATATGTCTCCTTTTTCCCACACTGACCTCTCCCCAGACGCTCCCACCCCCCAGCACAAGCCCTCACCCCCCTACTGTCTGTGTCCACTGGTTATGCTCATACGTATGCATACATGTCCTTTGGTTGATCTCTTACCCCAACCCTCACAACCTGCATTTTTTAACTTAAATGATAGAATAGAACAAAATGTAAATATTAAAGCCTATCACATGTAAAGTAAAAAATGGAATAAGAAGGAATGATATAATAATGCCCTATAAAGATACTATAAAGAGTATCTTTTCATAAAATGTCTTTTTCACCTACGGTGTTGCAGATAAGCTGCGAGGTGGCACAGGAGAATGAACAGCCAGGCACCCAGATGATTCAGACAGAGTGCCTTTATATTTACAGATGCACTAAAGCAGTGACTCAGGGGAGTCAGTCTCCAAAGCCTGAGCACCGAATGCGGGGGGAGGGGAGAGGGCCTTGGGGAAGGGGGGCTTTCCCTCATATCCCCTTAGTTTCTTTGTCTCCCAAATATGGACCAGGTTTCTGGACTTTTTGCTGGCTGTTCAGCCCCCCTGGGTTGGAATGGGGGAAGTGAGATTATACCCAAAGGCCTGACCTAGCTGGCGCCAGCACTGCCAATTCCCTCTGGGGGTTGTGTATGGTTCATGGCTTCTGTAAAATGGAAGTATTCAGGGAAACATGTTTTGCATGGCTAGCTGGGACACAAGGGGAAAGAGGGTTGGGGCTAGCAAGCATATGCATCGGAATGCAGGTTTGGGGGGGGGGGGCCTCAGGCTGCCTTCACACATGACTATGTGTGTTTATATTCAATTGCATTTAAAATCTATTTCTTATTACAGTAACTGCCAAAAACCTTTGTAAGTTAATAGAGAACGGTTATGCATAAATTTAAGTATAAAAGTAAAATGTAAACTCTTGGCTCTTGTTACAATTTATCTATATAGTTCACTTCCCACACAAACCCAAGAGTTTAACACACTTCCACAATATCTAAATATCTAACAAATTTAGAAAAATAGTTCTGTGCATTAAAGTTCAAATTTTCATTCCTGATATTGTGATTTACACTTTTGAAAACTGGAAATAAAGGTTTTCTCTTTTATTGCTCTATCCCCTTCCTCTTCTAACTCCTTCTTTGAAATGTTGGTGGGGAGGTGGGGGAGATGTTTAAAGTTAAGTAGCACAAGGCAACCTACCCATTAGTTAGCTTGCTTGCTACCTAGAAGTCTAAAACATTTTCTTTTTCAGTTCAGCAATCAATATGCCATTGTAATTGTCAATATTCTCTCTGATTTTCAAAAATGTGTATACAATACTATTCTATGTAAATAACTAACCAGAATCCCTAAACATACTTATAAAAGTTAACTTGATGTGTGCCATATTATCTTACCTAATAATAGACAAACATGCAAATTGACCATACCTCTGCTATGCCTTTAAGCCACACCCACCAGCCAATCATAGCAGCTATATGCAAATTAACCCAACCAAGATAGCAACCAGCAGCCACGCAGCTGGAGCAAGCAGGAGGCTTGGTTGACCCAATGATGGAGGAAGCCAAGCTTCCCGGCCGGCTCTGAGCTCCACTCAAAGCAACAAAGTATCAATTATAGAGATAAATAAACCCCAGATACCTGCTTCCAGTTGCCATGGCCACGGAGCTGGAGTGAATAAAAAATAAAATGGAAAGGCTTGGAGCTTCGGTCGCCGGGGGGCTTGGTCAGTCTGAAAACAGCCATCAGCCCCTCACCCAGGCTGTCCAGGCACCCCAGTGAGGACCCCCACTCTGAAGGGGGTTTGGGCAGCCTGAAACCAGCCCTCAGCCCCTCACCCAGGCTGGCCAGGCACCCCACCGGGACACCCACCCTGATCCAGGACACCCTTCAGGGCAAACCAGCTGGCCCCCACCCATGCACCAGGCCTCTATCCTATATAATAAAAGGGTAATATGCAAACTGACCCTAACAGCAGAACAACTGGGGATGACTGGTCACTATGATACACACTGACCACCAGGCGGCAGATGCTCAATGCAGGAGCTGTCCCCTGGTGGTCAGTGCACTCCCACAGGGGGAGCTCTGCTCAGCCACAAGCCAGGCTGACAGCTGCCAGTACAGCAGTGGTGGCAGGAGCCTCTCCCGCCTCCTCAGCAGCCCTAAGGATGTCCAACTGCAGCTTAGGTCTGCTCCCTGCTGGTAAGTGGACATCCCCTGAGGGCTGCCAGGCTGCCAGAGGGATGTCTGACTGCCAGCTTGAGCCCGGTCCCCTGGGAAGTGGGCCTAAGCCAGCAGGTGGTCATCCCCCCAGGGGTCCCAGACTGCAAGAGGGCATAGGCCGGGCTGAGGGACCCCCCCCCCCCCGAGTGCACAAATTTTTGTGCACCGGGCCTCTAGTAATTAATAAATAATAATTGGTAGTAGTAGTAACTGGTCTATCCAGACACTGATAATGAAAGTGTATTAGCAGAAAAAAATAATTGTTCTGAAACTTCAGGCTCCTCTACCCTCCTCACTTCCCTCACAACATACCCATTCTCCTGGAGTTCCATCTCAGAAATCTACATCTTTCTCGGGCTGATTAAGGCAAACACCGGACACTTTTGTTGGCTCTGATATAGATCTTAATACCTGTGGATGAACAAACTCTTTAGCCATAATCCCCAAAGCAATGAGGTCATAAGTGTTTGGCCAGGGAAATGGAAGAAGACTTGACTTGGGGTGGTGAACACACAGTACAATATGCACATGATGTTTTATGGAATTGTATGGTGCATCTGAAACCTATATAACTTCATTAACCAATGTCACCCCCAATAAATTCAATTTAAAAAAAACCTCAGAGATATTGATTCATGTGATCCCTCATAGAGGACTAAACCTCCAATATGATAACAAAAATTCAAAGCAAAACAAAACAAAACAACAAAGCCTTCTTACTTCTTAGAAGTGGGACTGGGGGGAGGGGATGATATGATTTCTAATCCTTTCCCACAATAAAATTAGCTAGTACTTTTCTCAGGGCTTTTCTATCTAGTTCCTGAGAAAGAAAAACCTGCAATTTTTTTTTCTCTTACTGTCCTTTTCAGACTTTGGTGTTAGTAGCAATACTCTAGCTCCCATTGTTATTCTCTGGAAAAGTTTGTGGTGGAACATTGGAATTACTTATTCCTTGAATGCTGGAATAAATTTACCTATAATATCTTCAGGGCCTGGCATTTTATTTGTGGGAAGATTTTTATAAACTAATTTAATTTTATCAGGGCTTATAAAATATTTTTAATTTTTTTATTTCTTCTTTAGTTTTAGTGGAAAGTGATTTTCTAAAAAACACTTTTCACTTTTGTCTAAGTTTTCAAATTTAGTACCACTAAATTATGCATAATATCGCTCTGATCTTGTTCATTTCGCGTATACCCTTTTTTATTCCTAATAACTTTTTATTCTTGCTCTCTTTTTCTCTTGATCCATCTTGCTAATTATGTTAGTCTTTCCAAAGAAACAATTTTTCACTCTATTGACCCTATCTCTTAAACCATGTTTTCTTTCTAAATTGTGATTCTGGTTGGGTTTATTCCTACCATATTATATCGTATTCTATTTTCTTATTTTTTATGCTTGCTTTCTTCCTTTCTTGCTTTAATTTATTAAGATTCTTTCTTGTTTCATTTTTTACTTTACTATTTTGGAAATTATATAATCTGTCCCTTTTCTTGAGTCCTACCTTTGAAAGCTTATTATGTACACTTAAAAAGGTAAAATCTAAAGTTAATCAGTATTATTATCTTCCCTTCAAAAAATGTATAAGGAATTTAGAATACTTCAACTCATCATACTCTATCCTCAATTATATGCTATTGCCAAATATTTTTGTTCTATCATTTATCCACACTAATTACACGTTTTTACTGATTCCTGCTTCAGATATTAGTTTAGCTGTAGCCACAGTTTCTGATTTTCATTGGCCACCATTCCTTCCTGCATTCTGATGTCCCTTAAGAATAATTTTTAATTATATCCTTCAGAATTTCCTTTAGTAAAGAATCTGTTGATGGCAAGCTCTCTCTTTAATTGCCTAAAAATATATCTTCTTTTTGTCCTTATTCATGAAAGAGTAATTTGCTGAATAATAAATTAGAGACAATTATTTTCTTTTTAATAATTTAAAATATTGTTCTGCTATCTTCTGGCCTCCACTCTTGCTACTGGAAATTCAACAATGTCATTACTTTGTAGGGACTCTGTCTTTCCATTGAGCTGATTATAAGATCTTTGCACTCTCATTATAATGAATGGGCCTCAGGTGTACATTTCCTTTGTTTACTTGGGATTCCTTGGGTGATCCTAAACCTAAGATTTCGTATTTGTTACCAGTTTTTAAAAAACCCCACTAACTCTTCAAAAATCCCCATTAACTCATTCTCTCTCCTCCCTCCTCCCAAAATTCTGACTGGATAGATGTTAGACCTTTCACTTATTATTTTATTCGGCAATAATTATTTTATTCGGCAGTCTCTGGCTGCTGGCTAGAGACTGCCCTCAGTATTGTGTGCTCACTAGGCGCCAGGGACTGATTCAGGCACTTGGAATACAGCAGTAAACAGTCAAAGCCCTTCAGAGTCTGAGAGATCAGGCAGACAGTACATGAGTAAGTACATGATAGTGAGTCTAGTAGTGCTAAACTTCGCATCGCATAGCCTACCTTTCGTGTGCTGTCATCTCTTTTTCCCTCTGTGCCCCTTTCATTCATTTATTCAAGAAATAATTGTGAGCATCTACTATGAGACGAGCAACAGGTTAGGCCCCGGGATTGCTGTACTAAACATAAAGATCAGTGTAGTGGGTGTTATAGGGGGATTCACACAATAAACAAATAAGTTAATAAATAATATATCAGTGAGTAATAAATACAACGAAAAGATAAAGCATGGCAAGAAATATCAGATATGCAGAAGCAAGCAGGGGTTGCTCTTCTACCATGGATGGTGAGGGAAGGCCGCCCAGAGAAGGTATCATCTGAGCAAGAACCTGAAAGAAGTGAAGGAGCAGCCATGTAACCATCTAAAGAACATATTCCAGGCGGAAGAAACCGAGGTTAAGTTCATTCTAAATAATTTCTTCCGCTCTCTCTTACAGGCCACTCATTCCGTTTTCAGCTATGTCTACTGTTTAGCCTGGCCACTGAGGTTTTAATATCAATTTTTATATTTTTCATTTAGAAGTTCTACTTACTTTTTAAATCTGTTTGATCATTTTACAGTCTCTTGTTCCTTGCTCATATTTTAATCCCATGCTTTATTGCTTCAAACTATATTAAACATATTTATTATATATTTTGTGCCTGATAAATTCAGTATCTGAAGTACTGAGGATTATTTATAGTTGCACAAAACAGTATTACCACAAACACAGTAACTTAAAATAAAACATCTGTCATCTCAGTTTCTGTGGGTCAGGGCTCTGAGCATGATCTAGTTGAGTCCCTTGCTAGAGGTCTCACAAAGCTGCAATCTAAGTGTTAACTAGGGCTGTTATCTCATCTGAGACTCAATTTAGGGAAGGATCCCCTTCCAAGCTCATATGGTTATTGGCAGAATTTAGTTCCTTGTAGCCTTCATGGGTGAGGCTCTCAGTTTCTTGCTGGCTGCTGGCTAGAGACTGCCCTCAGATTCTTGCCCTGTGGCTTCTTCCATAGGATAGCTCACTACATAGCAGATGGCTTCTTCAAAGCTACCAAGGGAGAGAGTCTCCTCAAAAGATGTGCAATACAGCCTGCACCTGTGTGGCTCGTGGTTGAGTGTCAACCTATGAACCAATAGGTCAGGGTTTGATTCCTAGTCAGGTCACATGCCCAGGTTGTAGGGTCAGTCCCCAATGTGGGGTGTGCAGGAGGCAGCCGACCTATGATTCCCTCTCATCATTAATGTTTCAATCTCTCTCTCCCTCTCCCTTTCTCTCTGAAATCAATTTAAAAAATTTGTGCAATATAATATTATGTATCATAATCATAGAAGTGACAATCCATCCCTTTTTCTATATTTTACGAATTAAGAGTCTCAGGTAGCACCCATGCTCAAGGAGAGGAGACTACACAAGGATGTGCATAGCGAGCAGCAAGAATCTCGAGGCCACAAGAGGGTCTGCCAGCCGTTGGGCCTGATTCTGTTGTGTTTCAGCTGGTTCTCTCACATGGGGCCTTGTTTCAACTTTGAGGTTATTTTTTGTTAAGGAAATTCTTGGAGGCATAGATATAAGAAAGCTCCTCTAGAAAAGATACAGCTTTGCTTCTACCTTTTCTCAGGAAAAAAGAAATCGAGAACATGTTGAAATTAGCTCCTGGTTAAGGTTTTTATGAACCACAGGAGTGGCAAGAATTCAAATTTCAGACTCATGTGAGAGCCATACTGTTTTTACAAATCCTCAGGAAGGGCTTCTTTCTCCCTGCTACACAAAAGCAATGCCAAGACAAGCATACGTTTTTGTCTTTCTGCACAGTGGGTTTTTACTGGTTTGCTGGTTAACTGAAGACGCAGTGCTCTGGTTTCTAAAACTGCTCACTTTGGCTGGGTCTTCGTTTTTGTCTCCTCTTGTCTGCCCTAAGAAGCCATCAAATAGAAGTTCCCACAGGCAGATGCCGCTAGCGATGTCATAAGTATTAAATAGATCCTAGCCTTTTGTGGGTGGTGGCAAACGCGAAGAGAATGTCATGAAGGCCTCCAGCACGCTTGGAGAGTACAAGGTGGTGGGGCGCTGCCTGCCGACCCCAAGTGCCACACACCACCCGTCTACCGCATGCACATCTTTGCACCTACCCATGTTGTTGCCAAGTCCCGCTTCTGGTACATTGTGTCTCAACTAAAGAAGATGAAGAAGTCTTCAGGGGACATTGTCTGCTGTGGGCAGGTGTTTGAAAAATCCCGCCTTTGGGTAAAGAACTTTGGCATTTGGCTGCGCTACTACTCCTGCAGTGGCACCCACAGCATATACCCGGAGTCCCGGGACCTGACCACCGCAGGCGCCGTCACCCAGTGCTACCGAGATATGGGGGCCCGGCACCGCACCCGCACCCACTCAATCCAGATCATGAAGGTGAAGGAGATTGCAACCAGCAAGTGCCGTCGACCAACAGACAAGCAGTTCCAGGACTCCAAGATCAAGTTTCCGTTGCCGCACCGGGTCCTTCATCGCCAGCGCCAGCCACACTTCACCACCACAAGGCCCAACACCTTCTTTTAGATGCAGGGTCTCTCCGTCCCTTGGTCTACCCAAATAAACTCTTTGGGAGAAAAATAAAATTATATATATATATACACACACATATATGTGTGTGTATATATATAATATATATATATATATATATATATATATATATATATATATATACATACATACATATATATATCTCTCCTAGAGTAGGGTTGTGAAAGGGCAGTCATAAGTTGTGAGGGAAGAAAAAAATGCTACATTTTAGTATAATCTTTTCATATAATTTAATCATATCATCACCAGGAAGTTGCTCATATTATGAAGTATAATCATTCATTTTGGAAACTGGAGGCAACACAGGAATTAAAAAGCTATAATGTCTCGAAAAAAGTAAGATAACATCATTCATTCATTTATTTTATTAGCTAAGTATTTATTGAGTACCTACTAGGTATCAGATCAGAAAATTATCTAGCTTTTGGTGACATGTCAATAGATGTAAGTGACAAAGGTCCTTGACCATAGGGAACTTACATTCTAGTAAGAAATTTAGTAAATATAAGGACATAAAGCTATTTCTTGGAAAGATGGAAAGATATGGCAATAAGAAGCTCAAAGGAGACTCAGAAAAATAAATATAAAACATAAAATTCTCATACATGGCACTTTACTTAGAAGTAGATTTGACCCTTCATTTTCAAAAACAAATATGTTCTTAAAATTCTTGCTAAGTTGCCGAAACCGGTTTGGCTCAGTGGATAGAGCGTCGGCCTGTGGACTGAAAGGTCCCAGGTTCGATTCCGGTCAAGGGCATGTACCTGGGTTGCGGGCATATCCCCAGTAGGAGATGTGCAGGAGGCAGCTGATCGATGTTTCTAACTCTCTATCTCTCTCCCTTCCTCTCTGTAAAAAATCAATAAAATATATTTAAAAAAAAAAAATTCTTGCTAAGTCTGTAATAACACACTATATCCTGTAGGGTGGACTCAAGCTTCTTGCATCTGGATGGGGCACTAAAGTATAAAATTAAACTCATCTCTTCTGACAAACAAAAAACAATAGAAAGCTCAGAAATGCACAGCAAAAGAAACCATCAACAAAACAACAGGAAAGCCCACTGCATGGGAGAATATATTTGCCAATGTTATGTCCGATAAGGATTTAATCTCCAACATTTACAGGGAACTCCTACAACTCAACAAAAGAAAGATAAACAATCCATACAAAAAATGGGCAAAAGACCTAAATAGACACCTTTTGAAAGAGGACATACAGAAGGAAAAGAGACATATAAAAACATGCTCAAACTCACTAATCATCTGAGAGATGCAAATCAAAACAACAATGAGGTACCATCTCACAGCTGTCAGAATGGCTATCATCAACAAATCAACAAACTGACAAGTGCTGGAGAGGATGCGGAGAAAAAGGAACCCTCTTGCACTGCTGGTGGGAATGCAGACTGGTTCAGCCATTGTGGAGAACAGTTTAGCGTTTCCTCAAAAAAATTAAAAACGGAACTTCCATTTGATCCAGTAATCCAATTTATAAGAATATATCCCAAGAAAACAGAAACACCAATCAGAAAGGATATATGCATCCCTATGTTCATAGCAGCACAATTTATAATAGCTAAGATCTGGAAACAGCCTAAGTGCCTATCAGCAGATGAGTGGATTAGAAAACTGTGGTACATATACATAATGGAATACTACACTGCTGTAAAAAAGAAGGAATTCTTACCATTTGCAACAGCATGGATGGAACTGAAGAGCATTATGCTAAGCAAAATAAGCCAGTCAGAGAAAGATAAATATCACATGATCTCACTCATTTGTGGAATATAATGAACAACATAAACTGAAGAAAAACAGAACCAGAGTCATAGAAGCAACGACTACACTATCCAACCTATGAGGGAAGGCAGGGGGTGAGGGAGTAAGAGATCAACCAAAAGACTTGTATGCATGCATATGAGCATAACCAATGGACACAGATGGGGGGCTGGGGGGGGGGGGCGGTGAGGGCATGTGCTGGCAATTGGGGGCGGCTGGGGAGAGATAAACGGGGGGAAAGGGAGACTTATGTAATACATTAAACAATAAAGAACTTAAATTTAAAAAAAATATAAACCTATGCATATATGGTCAATTAATTTAGGACAAAGGAGTCAATAATTGGAAAAGGACAATCTTGGCGTTGTAAAGCTCAGTCTTCATTTCCTGCTGGTTATAAACAAAAGGTCTTTCCCAGTTTTTAAAGGCCACCACGTTCCTTAGCTCATGACCCCCTTTGTCTGCCCTCAGAGGCTGAGTCCCTCTCACACTAGGGAACTGTCCTCCTATCGCATCTCTGACCAGCAGGGAAAGGTGGTGCACTCTTAAGGACTCATGTAATTAGACTGGGCCCCCTGATAACCCAGTGAAATCTCCCATCTTGATCACATCTTCAAAGCCTCTTTTGCCAATGTTACTGACTGAACGTCTGTTTCCCCATAAAATTGATATGCTGAAATTCTAGCCTCCAAGGTGATGGCATTAAGAGGTGAGGTAGGGAGATCATGAGAGAAGTGCGCTCATGAGTGGAATAAATGCCCTTAGAAAGAGCCACCAGAAAGTTCTGCCTTGCCTTCGTCGCTATGTCGGGGTATAAGAAAATGATCATCTGACACCTGGAAAGGGTCCTCATCAGAACCTGACCATGCTGACATCTGACCGAAGACTTCCAGCTCCCAGAACTGTGAGGAACAAATTTATGTCATTTATAGGCCTGTTATTTCTAAGCCCCTCTCCCTGAGTCTACACTATTGTGCTATAGCAGCCCACACGGACTCAGAGAGCCTTGTAAGGTAACAGTCACAGTTCTGAGTAGCAGGACACAGGCATCTTTGGGGGGCCTTTATCCTGCCTACCACACAGCCCCAGTGACTTAGCTCCAGGGTGGTCCTTAAGCAGTAAAGTTATACTGGCTACAAACAGAGGCTGCGTTGGGAAAAAGAAGGAAAGAGCTTTCATGGTCTCTTTTGGTCATGCATAGCACAAAATGGAAGACTTCAAATAACTGCCATCATTAAATTCCCAACTATTATATAGAAGTAATTTCAGAAAGTTCCAAAGGAGGAAATAAACTTCCTACATAAAGTAACTGGAATAGAACCTTTTTATTAGGATGCCCTTATTTTGGAATACAGAACTTACTTTGCAAGCTATGTACTATTAAGTTCCCATTACATATTATCAAAATGCTTTATGAAACAATAAAAATCCAAATCTATCATACCAAATCATGTTACAATAGGGAAATATTATTTGTTTTCATAAAACCGTTAATAATGGCAATGCATGTGTGTGTGTGTGTTTTTCTTTCTCTAGGAGTATGCTTGATTCTCTCTTTTTTGTGATACAAGTGTTTTCCATTAATTTAACCTGAAATGGCAACTTTAAAATGTTCTTTGTGATTTCAGAGTACATTTATTTCTGTCCATTAGAAGCTTTGCTTTGGGTTATTTTAGTATTATTTAGCCACTGTAGTCTTCTTATCAGAATTGCTTTCTAAAAGGTAAAATTGATTATAATCTCTGACTATTAAAGTTTTCCCCAAATTTTAATGTAAAATATTCCTGCAATTTTCAATGCTAATCTATCTAAGTCAACATCATAATTGGACTATTTATGTAACTACTTTGTGTTATGAATAACTCCAGGAGCCATATCTTGCCATAAAATTCTTATTCAGTTATCTGCTAAAATTTATCTGAGGAAACAATATGTATTCCAGATTTAGCTCAGGGTAACCTTTAGTTAATGCCCTTGGATCTTTTTATAGCAATAAAATCCATTCAGAATGCAGCACCTTTGAAAGAAAGATAGATACAATGAAATGTTCATCTTAATGGTTAACCAGATTATATGTTTCTGTCTATTTCACCAGTGAATGCTATTCACATAGTAAATTATTCATTATCCAAATGAGAATAAGGTATTCTGATATATCAAATATTATGGTTAATGCAACGTATAAATATCCTGCAATCATAACCTTTAGGAACAAAATTTAATCATTAATAACATAGATATTCCCAGAAATTAAGCCAAATACAAAGAAAGCCAATAGTTTTTGGTTGTCACACCTAGGAAAGCTGGACACACACACCAAGTAGAATTGACAACTGTAATGCTTAAGAGCAAGAGACGCAACTCTGGAGAAAAACAACAATGAGAGGAACTGTTCCCTTGTTCTGTTCCTGAGAGCATGGGAGGTGCTAATATACATCCTTAAAACATTCCTTACAACTGCTGTGTAACTTACGTGGCATGGCCATTTTGGAGATGAGGAAACTGAGGCTCGGAGGCAATTTTTAAAACCTGATTTCGGTCAAATAACTAATCGAGCTGGGATTTGTGAATCGGAGTCTGAGCTCAGAGTTCATTATCTTTCTAAAATTGACTAAAAATTTCAAATGACAGTTGAAAACACCATTACTCTTTAAATTTAGAGGGAAAGATACTTTTATTTGGAGTTTTAGAACAAATAGACAATTTTGCCATGTCATGCCACTGTACACATAGATATAAAAAAGTTCATGTGTCGATTTTAAAAAACTATGTCTATCAGACAATAAACAACTTCACTATGTTTTTCTTATTAACATGTTGCCAGTATAACATTCAGAGTGAAAACAGAGCTAGCTTAGGAGCCAAAAACAATAGAAAGAGACGAAACAGGAAAATACAGAGCATCCAAATCTGTTGGACTTTGGTTTCCAAATGTGCCTTTGCTGGATTCAGCAGAGAGAATGCCAATTCCTAAAATAATTATCCAAATTAAAAAAAAGTATTTTTCTGTTCAATATAATCATTGAGTTTTCCATTTGTTTCATATATAATACAATTTTAGGCAAATACTGAGTCATATCACCAAATTGTATTTCCCAATAAATAACATTAAGATACATATTTGTTCACTATGTATGTTACCGATCCATCTGTAAACTTGAAACAAAATGATGGTAAATCACAACTATTAAGAGTGTATAATGTCTATATAATTCACAGAACTTCCAATAACTGTCACCATAAGAATACAACTGATAATCCTCCCAGTAAGTCTTCTATTGAATTTGCACAATATTATGAACTAAAAGAATAATTTATGTTGTCTGTATTTTCCTGTCACTTTTCTTAATGTTGTTAAGATTTTCTACCATAATTAATCAATATTAATTTTACTATTTAACTAACAATATTCAATACCATAACTGAATGCTACATATACTATTACTTTAAGTAGCTGGTTTTGCTATGTTTTAACACTATCCTAAAAGCACTCCCTCAAGATTAGAAAATCATGCAACCTTGCTTTTCCTCCAAGAAATTTAGTTCCCAAATCCAATTATGTTGCAAGTATTTTTTGCAAATTATTTTCATGAGTACAAGCTTTGCACGAAATCAGAATGTAATTCAAAGCATACATATTTTACTAAAAAAAAACAAACTCATTAAAGTGATACACCTGACTTCCAGAAAAAAACAAAAAGCAGTCAAAATATCAAAAATAACTATATGGGAGTAAACAGGAATAACCAGAAACCTGTTCCAGGCAAAAGTTTGATAAAGAATCAATCATTGATCATAAGGTAAAAGGCTCTTGTTTTCCTGCCTAGTCTCACTAATGAAAATACCATAGCGATGTTGAAAAATGGTGCAGTTGAAAACTCCAAATCCTACGCAGACTTGCAAAAACAATATTCAGACTGAAAACTGTCATACTATCTGGGTAAAGGCCCAGAGCCTAATATATTACAAAACTTTTTATTTATTTATTCTTATTGGCCTCTGTATTGTGGGCAAAAATGGGTCACATGCTAACCTGACTACTTCAGGGAAGGCCTGTGTGTTGGCCTTGAAAACTCAGAGACCTAAAGTAACCTCAAAAGATGGTCTGAAATTAATACTTTTTAAATTAAAAAGCAGTTTATGGTGGTTAGTCATGTCCTAGGCTGATATCTTCCCTGACAAAGGTCAATCTTTACCTTAATTGAGCCAATTGTCTTTTTGCATCTAAGGTAACATATATCATTGGAATGTCAAAGTAATTTTCCTTCTTTCAGACCCTTCATAGCAGGCACTGCTCTGCCCAGACCACCAATCCCCTCATTGCTATTGAGTTAATTGCTGACTGTTAACTATCCTGTACCACCTATATAAAAAATACGTGTCTGTCATTATATTTTTCATCCAATCCCAGAGGTTTCCCCACTTTGCTTTTGCCCGCCTCCCTAATCTATCACTAATAGATTTTATGTAACCCACTTATGTCTTCTCTTTTGATTGTAATATATAAAGGAAGGTACTGCCATTCTCTGGAGCATTACCTCAACCCATTGAGATTCTGCTTCCCGGCAATTGTCGACAGTTTGGCTCAAATGAACTAACAAAAATTCTTCACAGATTTCCAAAAGACATCAGGTGTGGTTAATTTTTTTTTTGAAGAATAGTTTTATTTATTTGTTTGTGTGTGTATGAGAGAGAGAGAGAGAATAAAGAGAAACCTCCGTGAGAGCAACATCAATCAGCTGCCGCTGGCACTCCCCCTACCAAGAATCAAGGCTAAAACCCAGGCATGTGTCCTGACCTGGAATCCAACCAACAACCTCTCCAGGTCAATCTCTCTCAATCTCTCTCTCTCTCTCTCTCTCTCTCTCTCTCTCTCTCTCTCTCTCTCTCTCTCTCTCTCTCTCTCCCCCCCCCCCCGTGTGTGTGTGTGTGTGTGTGTGTGTGTGTGTGTGTGTAGCGGGGGAAACATGCGAGGGGCTGTTATGATTAATGGGAGTGAAACTAGAACTCAGAGTTCTGCATGTATGAGATTTCATGTCAAATATAAAATTTACACCAGTAATCAGCCTTATTATCCATAAAATGACAAAGAAAAACAAGTTCTTTATGGTATGTCAATAACAAACACACCACAGCCTCCAGAACCACATCACTTTATATAACAGCTGACTGCAATTACAGATGTCAGTGTAATCTAGAGAGTACCAAGGCATGTAGAAAAATCTTGAGAAAAATGCCGTCATTTCTGTGTGACTAGGAATAATAATTTTTCATAAAGAAAAGATACTGTGAATTATAACTGAAAAGTAAAAACAGGAGAATTGCCCCACAAACAAAGGCTGATAATTCTTCTTTTCCTGAAACATCCCTTTCTTTAATATATTTTTATTGATTTCAGAGAGAAAGGGAAAGGGAGCGATAGAAACATCAATGATGAGAGAATCACTGATCAGCTGCCTCCTGCATGCCCCCTACTGGGGATGGAGTCTGCAACCCGGGCATGTGCCCTTGACCAGAATCAAACCCAAGAGCCTTCAGTCCACAGGCTGATACTCTATCCACTGAACCAAACTGGCCAGGTCTGAGACATCCCATTTAAAAAAAAAAATAGTAAAGTATCAGACAAACATTTACTTTCCTTAGAATATCAAAAGGAACTTTCAATATCAGGTGTTTTCTAAGTATCTGGGCATCATTGAAAGGCAAATAAAACATCACACTTCACAATTAGACTTGCATTTTAACGATATTACTTAATTGACTGATTTCAACTGGAAAATGTCTCTTTATTACTTTCCTTTTTAATAATTTTTGTCTTACTTTTTTATTTGTTTAGGTTCTTCCGAATAGAAAGATTAGTATCAGATCTCTAATTCTATAAACTCCATTCCACAATTCCACAGAGGCTCAATTCTACAGCCACTGCACTATAATGCCTTTTCCCTGGCTTCTACAAAAATAGAAATACGGTTTATTTACCTCCCTCACTGAGAGCAGATCTCTGTGCAAATTTTAATTTCTTTTTTCTTTTTTGTTAATCCTCACCTGAGGATATTTTTTTCCATTGATTTTCAGAGAGAGATGGAGAGAGAGAAACTTTGATGTGAGAGACACATTTACTGGTTGCCTCCTGCACACACTCTGACCAGGGATGGGAATGGAACTGGAAACCCTTTGGTGTTCGGACTGATGTTCCAAACACTGAGCCACACTGGAAATATTGTGATGAGTAATTGTGATATCCTTATTAAGACAATTGAAAGGGGGGGACTGGAAACTACAAAAGTGAAGCTTCAAGTATTTTTTAAATTTGTAATTTTTAAATTACAAATACCCTGGCATGAGCTGACTTGTTCTCTCAGTGACCTCTGTTTAATCCCAAAGGCACATCCTCTGTTACCTGTGTAAATCCACCACATAGGCACCTTGGCACTAACAAAGTTGTAGGAGGGAGTAGTGGGAGAAAGATGAGATGGAATTCTCTTTTCATATCCTCGCCTCTGTTCGCTTTTGAAAAGCTGAAAAATATCAAAGCTAAGCTATTTTTCCTGCTGGCACCCTAAGAGCAATTATCTCATCTTCCACCTGCCTCCTAGGAATAGGTCTTACAATAGTTAAGCAAGGGGCTCATCTATCATGCCAGTCAAATCATCAGATGGGCTCACTTTCTGTTAGAATATGGAAATGAAAAAATTCACAGACTTCAAATATCATTCAAAAAATTCAATTTACAGGAATTCTCCTTCACCAAGCCAAATGTTATCTTTGACTTCACAAAGAGGATTTCAGGTGTTTTGAACTCCTCATTGTTCAGAGCCGCTGGAAAATGAGAAGCTGCCATCTGCATGATTGCATCCATCAGAAATATTGATGCTCACAGGTAATCATTTAAAAGCAGAGATGATGAATTCCTACTGATTGAAGTCATCTGTGTTCCCAACATCAATGCCCACACCGATACATAGATGCTACTCGGAAACCATGAGCCCGAATGTCACCAATTTTCTCCACGTTTGAAAAGTTTCTTGTGTGGGGACATTGCAAAGCATGAACTCTCTAGAAAGGAACAAAGCCAGCTTGAAAAACTCAATCACAAAAGAAGTAGAATGATTTTGTGTCACAATTTCCACAGAAGGGATTAGCTTACGCTAGTGGAAGCCACCATTACATGGCTTCGGGGCTCCACACTGATCACTTACTCTTTCTTACCTCCTTTCTTATTGCTCCCTGACAGCCTGTTACTCTTTGTAGTATAACCCTGGCCATAGCAACATCCCTAGTGACACAGGGGCAGGACATAATCAAGACAGAGGTTTCTTTAAAGGTTTGTCTTGTTTCTTTTCTGGGTATCACTGATCTGATATTCTTATGATGAGTTCAAAGAGACAGAAACAGCATCAAAATATTTATCCTGTAACAATAGACAAGAAATGCCTCTTAAACCACCTAATGACACTAGCTAATGAGTTGAGCAGTTCCTAAGTGCCAGGTACATGTGTAAACATATATATGTTGAGTCCAAGTATTTGTTTCTTATGCTTGAAAAAAAGAAAACAAATAATATGTTACTACTCAGGACTCAACTGCCTTGGATGTTTGAATTTTAGTTCTTCTACATGTCACGACAACACAATAGTGACCATGCACGTTGCTTCAACTTCTAGGTGCATTCCTCATTAACATTGTAAGATTTGCTACCATATTTAAAAAAAAAAAACATTTAATTGGATTAGGTATCATGCTTCTTATGGCACATGTGTTATTTCTAATATTTATAATGTGCAAGGTGGTCTGACTTCTTGAAGACATTTACACACTTGCTTGCTAGTCTTAGGAGTAATTAATTTTTCCATTCGTTCATTCATTCATTCATTCATTCATTCTGTACCATCTGAGACTTGCTCTCAGCAAGAAAGTAGAGGAAATTCCAAAGATTTAGAAGTCAGGATTTTTTTAAAAATATTATTGCTTATGCTGCTTTATTTTCAGAATATTGCTGGGAAATTTAAGTTTAAAAGGTATAGTAAATAAAGTATAAGAGTTAGCACTAAATGGCAGAGACTTTCATAATCTCAAACACTGACAGAACTGGCCTCTTTTTTGAGCAAACACCTTAGGATATAATTCTTTCCATAAAGACAAAGTGTGTGTGTGTGTGTGTGTGTGTGTGTGTGTGTGTGTGTGTGAATAAGAGAGAGAGAGGAGGAGGGGGAGGAGGAAGGGGATAAGGAGGAGGAGGAAATAGGGTAGGGGAGAGAGAGAGAATATGCTACAAAACTCTGCACCCTCTCACAGTCTGGGAGCCCTTGGGGGATGTCAGACTGCCACAGAGGCAGGAGAGGCTCCCGCCACTGCCACTGCTCTCACCAGCCAAGAGCCCAGCTCAGGGCTTCTGGCTGAGTGGCACTCCCTCTGTGAGAGTGCACTGATTGAGTGTCTGTTCCCTTGTGGTCAGTGTGCGTCATAGTGACCGGTCAATCCGCCATTTGTTTGGTTTGCATATTAGCCTTTTATTATATAGGACTAGAGGCCCAGTGCACAAAATTTGTGCACAGAGGGCAGAGGGTCCCTCAGCTCGACCTGCACCTCTCCAATCCAGGAGCCCTCAGGGGATGTCCTACTGACAGCTTAGGCCTGCTCCCTGTGGTTCTCTGCTGTCTGCGGGGCCCACTTGACCACTCCCAGGTCACCGCAGGCAACGGCCAAGCAGGCCCTGCTCTCAATAGCTGCCCCCCCCCTCCTCGGGACTGAAGGTCTCCAGTGGGGCTGAGAGGACTGGACACTGCCATCTTGTGGCTATGGGTGCCGCCATCTTTGTGTCGGAGTGACAGTTAATTTGCATATTACTCTTTTATTAGATAGGAAAGGCTTTAAATTATACCAGCCAGGGACAATAACCACATAAACAAATATACTCAACAATCTGATCTTTCACTTGATTTAAATCAAGTGAAAGACTTTTGGTGGCATCTCTTTAGCTAGGGAATTTATATGGAATGCTCCTTAATAATAGAGAAAGTAGCATAGTTTCATTGTCTTACCTCTGCTAGTAGTTAGACTACATCTGTAGTAACCAATGAGTGATCTGAACACAAATTCAGAAATTATTTGTAGTGCAAAAGAAATACCCATAGAAAAATGCCCTCATTATCATGGGTTCTGACCTAAAGGTTAAGGTTAAATAACCATGAATATCATTTTAGTGCATCATGAGGTATCAGTACACTCTTTCGTGTGTCTTTTTTCTCTTTTTTGTTTTTCATGTCAATTTTGTAGGGATCACTATACAGTTTAATATAATCTCATCATCCATCTCTTTGTTATAAAACATGAATGTTTCAGCTATACCAAATTTCAAATACGAACACATGAAAAAAACTGGCACAACCTACCATTAATTAGTGTCCTCAGATAATTAATTAGAGTAAGTCTTGTTGAAGATACAAACTACAAAAAATATATACCCCAATATAAAGCAAAAAATAGTCTTTCAATAAATAGTATTAAATCTGTCATAGACAGGCACTGTTCTAGATCTTGTGACTACAGTGATGACTAGAACTTGTACAGTACCCTACATGAAGCTGAGAGCCTAATGGGTCAGAGGATGATAAATGCTATGGAAAGATTTACAGTAGCAATGTGAAGGAAAGTAACAGGAAAGCCCTCTCTGAGAAGGTGGCATTTAGGCTGCAACTAGAATGTCAGGAAGGAAACAATCTCATGAGGATAAGGAGGAAGAGCTCTCTAGGCAGAGGGAATACTCAGTGCACGGGATTTAATTGCAAATAAGTTGGGCATGTGGCTACAACAGAGTGAGCTCTGGTGAGAACAGGACCGCACAAAAAAAGCTCAGAGAAGGGGGAAGGTCATGGAGAACTTTGTAAGCCCGAATAAGGAGAGTAGATTTTCTTTGGTGCTACATGGGGAGCTTCAAGGGGGAGTGACATAATCTCATTTATACTTTTAAAATCCTGTATAATAAAAGTGTAATATGCTAAGTGTCCGACTGACCAGTCGACCATTCAGTCGACTGCTTGACCAGTCGCTATGACATGCACTGACCACCAAGGAGCAGACTCTCTGACCCTCTCTACTGGGGTCCAGCCGATCGGGACTGAGCGAGGGGGCCAGACATGCCCTGGAACCCTCCCGGGGTCCCTCCCCAGCCGGCCAGCCCCCATCAACCCCGATCTGGACTGGGTGAGACAGCCCCAATTGGCCCCCCGATCGCTGGCTAGGCCGAGGGACCCCACCCATGCACAAATTCAAGCACCGGGCCTATAGTATTACTATAAGATGTTCTTGAGGATGAATTGTTGGATAACAGCAATCCAAGGAAGAATTACAAAGAGATATCATGCTGGCTTGTACTAGGATGCTAGGAGAAAGAGAAAAGACAGATTTGGGATATGTTTTGAATGGAGGGTTAACCATAACTGGCTGTTGGGATAAATGTGGGGAGCAAGGATAATAGTGCCAGTACTAAAATGGGGAAGACTAGAAGAAGTAACTTTATGGGTGTGGGGTTAATACAGTTTTGTTTGGGCCATGTTCTGTTTGACATGCCTAGGCACACCATTTCTTGTTGTGTTATCAAGTAGTAATCTTCACTACCCTCGTGTTTATAAAAATTAAAGGGAAGTCAGATTAAACTCCTTAAATTACATTTTAGACACTATCTTATCATACTCATTCTCTAAGCATCTTGGCTTAGACAGCGTTTCCTCTCTGGAGAAAGATAGGTAAGCTGAAAAGTAACATGGGCATAAGGACTAACATCCTTGGGCAACAATATCTTACACCCTCCATGTTAAAAATGATGCACTCTCCGGATGAAAATACTGGGTGACCAAAATAGATGAAGCAAAGTAAAAGGGAAACAAATCCCCTAATCAGCTGACAAAGCTGACCTTCAGCCGAGCACAGGTCACTCCTGTATAATGAGACTGTTAGTTCAGTGATGGCGAAACTTTGACACGCGTGTCAGAGGTGACACACGAACTCATTTTTTTGGTTGATTTTTCTTTGTTAAATGGCATTTAAATATATAAAATAAATATCAAAAATATAAATCTTTGTTTTACTATGGTTGCAAATATCAAAAAATTTCTATACGTGACACAGCACCAGAGTTAAGTTAGGGTTTTCCGAAATGCTGACATGCTGAGCTCAACAGGTTCGCCATCACCGGTTTAGTTAGAAAGAGAAGTTGGTGTGAAAATATAGTTCTTGGATGTTCTTATTCTCATCTGATGCCATTGCAACCTTTAAATTCCCTCCTGCCAGAACAGCACAGCGGATAGGGCAAGGGCTAAAACAAACTAATCCAAGATATTGCTTTTGATAACAGGACGCCACACCCCAGTTGTGGTATTATGGGAAATAAAGATCAGTGGACAGAAATAAGAAAGAAATGAAGACTAAAATCTGGGGGGTAATGTGGGGGGGGGCCATCTTAAGATTTCACTATTACTCTAGTATTGTCCCCTTCTGTGTAGTAGACATTTTTTCAAAGTTAGTCTTCTCCTATGTAATCTTCACATCAGCTCTATGAGGTATGTGTTATTATTATAGATGAGAAAATTCATTTTTAGAGAAGGTAACTTGTGTAGCACTGCACAGTGATAAAGAAAGCTCCTTAACTTCAAAATTCATGTCAGTACCTCCATATTAATAATTTGCTAGATACATTTCTGATTACACATCAGGAGCACAGTGCATTTTCAGTTACCTGTTATTATAAAGTGACAGGCAGACACAGGTGGCACTAAGATCTTTCCGTGCCATGACTATACAGACAAGAATGAATTCTCCCATAAAACGGTGAGAGAGCAAGGACTGTTATATTGATACTAGAGGTCCAGTGCACGGATTCATGCACCGGTGGGGTCCCTCAGCCTGGCCTTCAGGGATAGGGCTGAAACCGGCTCTCCGACATCCCCCGAGGGGTCCCAGATTGTGAGAGGGTGGTTCTCAGGTGACAGACCCCAGAATCGGGCTCCCTCCTCTCTTCTCCCAGTATTATGTCACTTTCTCTCTGTATCTGTCTCACTTCTCCCATCTCATTTTACCCTAAGTCTGGCGGTAACTAATGACTTATGGGCATTTAGCTGCAAAATGCAATTATTTAGCAAACAGAATTTACTTAACCTGGAATCTAATTGGCCTAGGGCAGGACTCTGCTCAATGTCAGGTTCCTGTCCAGGCCCTTCCACCCAGGCTGAGTCCTGTGGTGGCAGGAACATCCTTCTTCCCACCTGAGCTGCTCCTTCACCTCCTTCCTTCCCTGGAGGTTGCCTGCCTGCCCTACTCTCCACCCAGAAGGAGGGAAGCTGCATCCGGTTTCCCAGCTGAGAGTGGTAGTGGGAAAATTCACTGCCTCCACTGGAAATCGATATTAAGCAGATGGGCCAGTGCAGGCGCCAGACGTTGGAGCTGCAGCCAGTAGATCCTGCAAGTCTCATCATTTAGCTAATCGAGTCGAAAAGTTTCTGTAAGGGCCAGACCCAAGTCCTCTGCAATGGGCTAGAGCCAGACCCGAAGTGGGGAGCCAATGGGCTAGAGGCCCGGTGCACAGATTCATGCACCGGTGGGGTTCCTCAGCCTGGCCTGCAGGGACTGGGCCAAAACTGGCTCTCTGACATCCCCCAATGGGTCCCAGATTGCGAGAGGGAGGTTCTCAGGTGACACGTCCCAGAATCGAGCTCCCTCCTCTCTGGTTCCGGGTGCATCACCCGAGAACCACAGATGCCAAGTCACTGCAGCTCTTCAGCTCCTGCGTTGAGTGTCTGCCTCCTGGTGGTCAGTGCGCATCATAGCTACTGGTCAGATGGTCGGACAGTTGCTTAGGCTTTTAGATAGATAGATAGATGATAGATAGATAGATAGATGAACCAGCCCTCAGATTTGCATATTGCTAAAACAAATTAGATTTCTTTATGTCTTAACTATGTTATATGTTTATGGTAGACATGTTTTTTAAAGTATGTGTGATAAATCTAAGGTTGGATTGGTGGGTACAAACTTGATTTCATTTGATTTACTTAGCTAGCAGAGCATTTTATAGTAACATCTACTTTTCATTAAATGTACCATAATTAGTGGATGCAACAGTGATTTAAGTTTCTGTGTTATTATCCATTTATTTCTGGCAGAGAAAGAGAGAATATGGCCAAGTCAAGATTAACTTTAGATTTCTGTGCCCGGGCAGTAAATAAACCACCAGGCACCACAATATTCCAGCCAGCATGATAGCACAGACATAGAGTTTTTCCAACATATATTAAATAAATATTTTTTGCACTGTAAAAATTCTCATACTTCATGTTGCTTAATCTTGACATGGAAAGGCTCATTTAAAAGGAAGAATTTTTTAACCCCCTCAAATTCTAGTCTCTAATGCAATTTAATTGTTTTGGAAATGATATGTCTTATGAGCTTATGCAGAATTCATTAAAATTCATAGATGGTGATAAATTTGCTAATTTGGAAGCATTTATAGTAAAACATTACATATGCCAAAGTTTTTTCATCACTAACAAATCCATAGATATAGAACACTTTGAAAATAAGAAATTCTATTTCCCTTTTGCTTCTGAAACCATATCCTTGAATCATCTATTTATTTTCCCAAATAAATAGTATTAAGCAAGCTTATATGTGCAATACTCACATCTAGAATCCTTTTATCTACATAATTGTTAAATATTTAATGACTGCAGGAAACTTGTCACACATGAAAGATGGATATATGCTTATTATATTTTCAATTACTGAATATTGTGCCAAGAATATGACATTCTGTTCTTTGTTATTAAATGAAATGTTTGTGTAATGACAGTATCTACCACTTGAGTACTCACTATATGCCAGACACAAATAAGTGTACAATCTACATGGTATATTATTTAAAATGTAAATAATTCAATGTACTAAGTATTCCATTAAAAGAGAAATAAGGAAAAAGCAGTGACTGTCATGGTAGACATGCTAGCTGTCCACTGAAATCAGCTGTTCTTCCAATAGTGATAAAATTCTAGATGGGCTATGGACGCGAAGGTAGACACTGTATATCTCCAGGCTCCCTTGCAGTTAAATGTGGCCATGTTGTCCAAGCTCCTGCCAATGGAGTGTGGGTAGAAGCAATGTGTGCAAACTCCATCTCAATGGTTTGAGTGGAAATCAGTGGACCCAGATTAGACTCACCCACTTCTTACAGCTCTGTTCCTAATTGACTGTAAGGAGCAGAACTGCCAGCCAGATGAAAACATTTAATTTAGGACTGCTATTTGCCCACTATTTTCATGTCTATCTGTTGCAGCCGCTTAGCTTATCCTAATTAATAGGTCATACATACATTACCACATATACATATACATGCATTTTATAGTCAATAACCATTGGGGGCTTTCATTCATTTTTGCTTTTGCAGGTTTATTAATCCATTAAGTTATATAAGAACAAGTACAGACCAAAATACAGTGGGGCCTTGACTTATGAGTGTCCTGACTAACGAGTTTTTTGAGATACCAACTGTCTCTCAGCTGATTTTTTTTTAAAATATATTTTATTGATTTTTTACAGAGAGGAAGGGAGAGAGATAGAGAGTTAGAAACATCGATGAGAGAGAAACATCGATCAGCTGCCTCCTGCACATCCCCCGCTGGGGATATGCCCGCAACCCAGGTACATGCCCTTGACCAGAATCGAACCTGGGACCTTTCAGTCCGCAGGCCGACGCTCTATCCACTGAGCCAAACCGGTTTCGGCTCTCAGCTGATTTTTTGCATTGAGTTGATAGAGTAATTTGAGTTAACGAGCTCCTTAACGAGCTCGGTCCCAGAACAAATTAAACTCCTAAGTCAAGGCCCAACTGTACTAAGAACGCCCACATGAGCTACAAATAAACTACTGTTTTCTAATTATTACATTGTTAAAGATAAATAACATTGCAATTATATGGTTTTGAGCTGAAATTTTATAGTTTAAAAAACATTCTCAAAACATTCTCACTTGATCCTCATTACAGTCCTTTTATTTTGCAGATCACAAAATAAAATACAGAGCAGTTAAGTAACTTGCCAAATAGTGCACAGCCCTCCACCAGCACAAGAGGCACTAAACTGAATCTTTGCTCTTCAGACTACGTTATATAACCTCTTTGGGCCAATATTTCTAATGTGTGACTTGGTAAATACACCTATTTTTAACTGTTCATTTCAAAAGGAAGTAAATTTTGCCTGGTGTTGTTTTTGTCGTTTTTTTCTGAAATTTTTAAAAATCTTTATTGTTGAAAGTATTACATACTTCCCCTCCCCGCCCCCATGACCTCTTCTAACTCAAACCAACCCCTGCCCCAGGCCTTCACCACCCTATTGTCTGTGTCCATGAGTTATGCATACATGCATACAAGTTGTTGTTGTTTTATTAAAAATTAGATAAGTTCATACTTCCCTACATCCATATATTTAAGTATGTCTAGTGTAATTTGTATTATTCTTTTAAAAAAAAACAAACACGTTTTTTATTGATTTTTTGGAAAGAGAAGAAGGGAGACGGTGAGATAGAAACATCAATTGGCTGCCTCCTACACACCCACTATGGGGATCAGCCTGCAACCCAGGCATGTGCCCTGACCTGTAATTGAACAAGTAGCCTCTTAGTGCATGAGACAATGCTCAACGAGCTGAGCCACACCAGCTGGGGTGTATTATTCTTTCTTAAAAAAATTATTTATTGGGTTGACATTGGTTAATAAGATTATGTAGGTTTCATGTGCACAATTCTATGATATATTTTCTGCATTGTGTACCCACCATATATTTGACCTCCTAGACCCCTTACTCCCCACCCCCTTCCCCTGGTAACCACCATACTATTGTCTATGTCTATAATTTGTGGTGTTGTGAAAAATTCAAGACCTAGGAACAGAAATAGGCAAAGAAAAATGAAGAATTTTAAAGTTTAAAGTCTCTTAGGAAAAAGTCTCCAAATTATCTTTAGGTTTTGTTAGCAGGGCATCACAGTGAGATTTAAGGCACTAAAGAAAGAAATTGATTTCTTAAATAAATATTTCCAGTGCAAAAATCTTAATTTTTGAGAATCACTTTTCTGTCATAGATTTCAGAAAAGTTTCATTATTGACATGACAGTTGGGACAGTTATATTTTATTCTACTTCCTAACATTTCTTTAGGGTTTTCCAGGTATCTCCCTCAATAAAATCTAATATTCTCCTCATGACTCTTCCAAATTTTCTTGCCAAGGTTAGACACCACATGTAATGTGTGTGATTGGTCAGGAACCTTCCAGAAGCATTTCTCACCAATCTGATCTCATATTTAAACAATATTTCCCCTGCCTCCCAAAAGAAGGAATTAAAACAGCTTCTACCAATTCTTTTTTTATTTTTTATTGATTTCAGAGAGGGAGAGGGAGAGATAGAAACATCAATGATGAGAGAAAATAATTGATTGGCTGCCTCCTGCATGTCCCACACTGGGGATAGAGCCTGCAACCCAGGCATATGCCCTGACCAGAAATCGAACTGTGACTTCCTGGTTTGTAGATCTACACTCAACCACTGAGCCATGCTGGCCGGGCTACCAATTCTTTAATCCACAGAATTAACAAGCTGCTTTAGTGTTATATGACACAAAAAGCAGAAGGAATAAAAATATAATTTATTTCTTAACCCTATAAGTATCCAAATGGGCTAGAATTCAGATAAAATAGTTTTACTGAAGGCCCTGAACATGTCTATAGCTGCTCGGGGCAGCATCATGATTCCAGGGAAAAAATATGAAACTGCAACCTCCAACAAGGAGAAAAGAGCTCAAAGGAGGAAATCTGATAGAAATGAAGCCTCAGTGAATTTTTTTAAAATATACTTTTATTGATTTCAGAGAGTAAGGGAGAGGGAGAGGGAGAGACAGAAACATCAATGATGAGAGAGAATCATTGATTGGCTGCCTCCTGCACTTCCCCTACTAGGGATTGAGCCTGCAACCCAGACATGTGCCCTTGACTGGAATCGAACCTGGGACCTTTCAGTTCATAGGCTGACCCTCTATCCACTGAGCCAAATCCAGCTAGGGCTTCAGTGAATTTTAGATTCCTCCAGTGTAGTAACCTAGATTTAGGTGATTAACATTCTGAGATATTTAATATCAATGAAAATAGTGCATATTCTTCCAATCCTAGATAATTATTTATGAATCCATCAACCAGAAATTATTCAACATTAGATAAATTATTAAATTCATTAATTAGTAACCTAGAGATTTTTTTTAAGTTTTTAAAGACTGCAAGACATTTTATTATTAAACTTAGAGAATTATTGTTGGCTGATTTGATTAGGTCTCTCCTTAAAACCAACAGCTAAAAGACACATCTTTGAATAAATTTGACCCTAGTGATTTCAGAAGCTACCAAACACACAAACGTGGTGTAAAGAGATGCTTTTATTCTGTGCTCCGTTTTCATAATTGACAAAGAAACATTCACTGATATTTTTGCTCAAAGTCATTGCACAAGCTATCTTTTACATAAGAGTAAATTAAAAATTAAAGTTCCCTCTAAAATTAGCAAGTAATGATTGTTTAATTACAAAAGAGGAAATGCTTGGTCACTTCTTTCTGAATTGTTAAAGGAAAGTAATAGTGTTGGTGAAGAAATGAGGATCAGCATCGAGTGTAGCTCATTTCTGAGAAGAAATTTATTTTAATGGCTTGATCATGAAATCCATCTGAAGCTATGAATAGGTATTATAAAGCATGAAGAAATTTCATAAAGATATACAACCTCATTTCTCCCTTAGCTGCCAGGATCCCACTTTGTTCCAATTCTCTTCCAAACTCTGACAACTTATCAGTACTTTCCAGGATTGCCTGTCCATTTCCAGAGCTTTTTCTCATTATCCCATATACTCCCTCAAGATGATCTCATTCGCACCCATGAATTCAACTGTCATCAATATGCTGATTGTCAAAATCCACATCTTCAACACTAACCTAATTCTAACTTCCCAGTCCATAGTTTTAAAACCTCTACATGACAGGGACCTCAAAATTAACGTGCTCCAAATTTACTACCTCTCCTCTCTACCCCACAGCCAAATAATGTTAGCCCTCCTGTGCTCTCTCTCAGTCAGGGGTTTCAGTCTTCTCCTTCAGTGTTAATGGTACACCCATGAGTACCTACAGCCTTCCTAGTACCAAAGCAATGCCATGCTTCACAAGAAAGAGGCTAGAACCCTAAAATCCCCCAGTCATTCACTTTGGTCTTTGGAGATCTATGAAGCCCAGTTACTATGCATGTTTCACAAGGTTTTCTTGAAAGCAACTCCTTAAGTTCCAACTATAGCCTTTCTCTCTATAAGGTCATATGCATTGCAAGTCAGATTGCATTTCCAATGCCATTTCATGTCATCATTTGCAACTGCCACTTTCTTCAAGATCAGCTCTCCAGAAACCATACACTAACATGCTCTTTGCAAGCCCCTTTCTCCAAAAAAGTCTATTCATGCAAACAGAAGCTTAAGCAAACTGCTGGTCTCACATATCTAATATATTTGAATCTGTTTATCTTAACTATCACAGACACATGCATACACACACACACACACACATCTGCAAACTCAAAGTCTGCATTTTCCATCATCTAACACTCAACTGCATCCATCCCTGTCACAAAGGCAGGTAGTAAACTTACATAAGAAAAAGAGCATGAATTTAAAATATCAAAGTTTATAAAAATATACTTTATCCATTAATTTCAATTTATTTAATATTTCTGAAAGGTCTACGGGATTAGAGCCAATATTGTAGTTTGATAAATGTTAAACGGCATGTTGTTACTAAACCTATGATCTAAAATCAGTATTCCTGACTCAAAATAATTCTTGGATATTCAAGTTAATCTGGTCCAATTTAACCACTTTCTTCAGAAGAAGCTGCTCACAAAAAAAGTAAATCAACTAGCACACTAATGACAAAGCCAACTAACTTAATCTCCCTGCATAAATTTTCTTCTGCTGCATCATGAATTACCACAAACTTGGCTGTTTAAAACAATGCCAGGTTATTAGCTCATAGTTCTATAGGTCAGAAGTTCAGGCACAAAGACACTGGTTTCAATACTTAGGCCCTACAGACTAGTCAAGGTGTCAGCCAGCCTGTGTTCTCATTTGGAGCTCAGCTCTTCATCCAAGACCATGTTGTTTGAAAGAATTCAGTTCCTTGCAGTTGTTGGCTATCAGATGGAGGCTGCTCTCAGCTCCTAGAGGCCATTCCTTTCCATGTGGCCTTTTCTATATTCAAAACAAGAAACAAATATCCTCGTTTGTGTCCAAAAAAAAATTTCCACTCACTCTGAATCTCATTCTCTAGAAAGAGCACAGTCCCTTTTTAAAGACTCACCTGATGAGGTCAGTAAGGGTCACCAAGGATTATCTCCCTTTCTTAAAGCCCAGGTTTTATTCACTGTCCAGGCCTACATTTAAAGATATGGAGATATAGAGGGAACCAAGATGGCGGCATAGGTTAACACCAGAGTTTGCTGCCTTGAACAACTACTTCAAAAGTGAAACTAAAAAACGGAACGGACATCACCCAGAACCACAGGAACGCTGGCTGAGTGGAAGTCCTACAACTAGAAGGAAAGAGAAACGCATACGGACACTCAGAGGAGGCTCAGCGCTGAAGTCAAATTCTGAGGTGCTGAGTGCGTGGAGCAGGCTGGCGGCGGAGGGCGCGGTTGGCGTTTTCAATTGGGAGGGAGTCGCAGACTCTGAGCTCCAGATACAGGCGAGTCTTTAGGGACCCAGACTCAAACGGGAGAAGCGGGACTGTCTGGCTTCGGTCAGAGCGAGTGCAGCTTTCTCTCCGAGGTTTGCAGCGGGTGCTGGGACTCAGAGAGGCAGAGCCCCTGGGGACAGGACTGAGAGCCGCCATAACTGCTCTCTCCGGCCCACCCTGTTGATCCTGTGAGACCCGCCCCGCCCAAGCCCTGCACAGAGGCATTTGCCGGATAGCCTCAGGCAAAGGCTAGATTAGCACCTCCCTAGAGGACAGAAGTTCTCTCACTGCAGAAACAGCTGATTCTCATAGCCACTTGGCCTGGAGGTCAAACCCTCCCTGGTATTAGCTACAACAATCAAGGTTTAACTATAAGACTGCACACAAAGACCACTAGGGGGTGCACCAAGGAAGCATAACAAAATGCGGAGACAAAGAAACAGGACAAAATTGTCAATGGAAGATATAGAGTTCAGAACCACACTTTTAAGGTCTCTCAAGAACTGTTTAGAAGCTGCCGATAAACTTAATGAGATCTACAAGAAAACTAATGAGACCCTCGATGTTATATTGGGGAACCAACTAGAAATTAAGCATACACGGACTGAAATAACGAATATTATACAGACTCCCGACAGCAGACCAGAGGAGCGCAAGAATCAAGTCAATGATTTGAAATGCGAGGAAGCAAAAAACACCCAACTGGAAAAGCAAAATGAAAAAAGAATCCAAAAATGCGAGGATAGTGTAAGGAGCCTCTGGGACAGCTTCAAGCGTACCAACATCAGAATTATAGGGGTGCCAGAAGATGAGAGAGAGCAAGATATTGAAAACCTATTTGAAGAAATAATGACAGAAAACTTCCCCCACCTGGTGAAAGAAATGGACTTACAGGTCCAGGAAGCGCGGAGAACCCCAAACAAAAGGAATCCAAAGAGGACCACACCAAGACACATCATAATTAAAATGCCAAGAGCAAAAGATAAAGAGAGAATCTTAAAAACAGCAAGAGAAAGAAACTCAGTTACCTACAAGGGAATACCCATACGACTGTCAGCTGATTTCTCAACAGAAACTTTGCAGGCCAGAAGGGAGTGGCAAGAAATATTCAAAGTGATGAATACCAAGAACCTACAACCAAGATTACTTTATCCAGCAAAGCTATCATTCAGAATTGAAGGTCAGATAAAGAGCTTCACAGATAAGGAAAAGCTAAAGGAGTTCATCACCACCAAACCAGTATTATATGAAATGCTGAAAGGTATCCTTTAAGAAGAGGAAGAGGAAGAAAAAGGTAAAGATACAAATTATGAACAACAAATATGCATCTATCAACAAGTGAATCTAAGAATCAAGTGAATAAATAATCTGATGAACAGAATGAACTGGTGATTATAATAGAATCAGGGACATAGAAAGGGAATGGACTGACTATTCTTGAGGGGGAAAGGGGTGTGAGAGATGCGGGAAGAGACTGGACAAAAATCGTGCACCTATGGATGAGGACAGTGGGTGGGGAGTGAGGGCGGAGGGTGGGGCGGGAACTGGGAGGAGGGGAGTTATGGGGGGGAGGAAAAAAGAGGAACAAATGTAATAATCTGAACAATAAAGATTTAATTAAAAAAATCAGTAAAATAAAGATATGGAATTATATAACAATGTTCATCAAAAGGTAGAATTCTGTCTACCACATTACCTTTCCTACTTATGACAGTTCTTTCCTACCACATAAGCATGCATGAGATTGAATTACCTCCTGGGCAGAGACAGGAGGAAAAATAGAAAAATAAAAAACAGACACGGGGGAGAAAATGTGCACTTCCGTTATGGCTTCCTGGATTTGCCACACATGTGAGCTTTACAAAATTCTAAAACCTATGCATCCTTCAATGTGGATCTATTAAATCTCTGAATATCTCTGGCTTTCACTTTCATAATTCATAAAACAATGAATCTCACTTTGTATGACCATACATTCACATATAACATATTTACATTATGAAATTTACCAGGTGACAGCAAAAAAAAAAAAAAAATGGTCTGGACTTAATGTAAATATCCACAAAGAGTAAGTCTCCACAACCAGCTCATGAAAAAGCAGCCTCCTATGCCTTTGACAAATGGTCTATTTGCTCTTAGCATCAAAACCTTCTCCTGAGTATTACTTCCATTTGTAGAATTATTATGCCATCTTTGCAAGTATTTAATCATTTTAACTTTTCAAGTTACCTTTACAATTACTGTCACATTAATTTTATAATTTTAAAAATCCACGTAAAAATAGGTCGAGCAATGTATTACGTTTCTCGTTACACAGGTGGAAAAAAAACCTGAGTTTGGGAAAGGTTAAATGGTTTTTCCTCAGCAAGTTAGGAACATAACCAAAGGCAGGTTCCAATTTACCTTTCGTCTGACCTGATGTACTTCCTATTTCACTGTTGCACCATCATCTTTGTTAGTAATCAGCTGTTTTATTTTTAAGTGTACAAACATCACATCTTGTTTACCTTGCTTTGCACGGGGCACAGCACACACAATGCTTGCTGATGCCACCGATACTTAACATTGCTGAGTGACAAATACGGTTCCGGGCTGAGGCTTGGGGTTGCCCCAACACCAGACACAGTCCTGCCTTCATGAAGCTCATCAAGTTCAGATACTACATTCGAGGGGAGTGATTTCTGACTCAGTCTCCAGAGAGCACCTGAATCTCCAAGAAAAAGAGTCTTAACATGGGCTATGAAGTCAAGCCAAACAGTAATTATATCATGTACTGATAATAACCAGTCATAACTGGACACAGTGAAACATTTCATTTGAACTCTGAAGAATATCCAATATAATTTTAAAATATAGCCTCTGAGAATAATTTCTATCATTTGGTCACTCACTAAAAAGAAGTTAACCCATGACAGTAATTATGGGTCCAATATGTTCTACAGCTATTTTTTTTTTTCATTTAACCCTGCAACAACCCTTCAAGAGTAGGTGCTATTATTATCCTCATTTTTTAAAAATATATTTTTACTGATTTCAGAGAGAGTAAGGGAGACAGAGAGAGAGATAGAAACATCAATGAGAGAGAATCATTGACCGGCTGCCTGCTGCATGCCCCCTATTGGGTATTGAGCACACAACCCTGGCATCTGCCATGACCAGGAATCAAACCAGGTTCATAAGTTGATGCTCAACCACTGAGCCACACCAGCTAGGCATATTATCCTCATTTTTAAAGTAAGGAAACTAAAGAAAAAAACTGTCTAAAATCACACACAATACGTATTGGAGCTGATATCTAAACTCTTAAAATCTGATTCCAGAATTGAGCTCATAACCAGTAGTAGACTCTATTGCCTCAATAAACATTTGCTGAGTGTCTTCTAAATTCCAGGCACTATGAATTTATTTTTTTGGTTTTTTATTAATGGATATTATAAACTGGAGCAGCAATCTGATCTGATATAAACCTGCAATGATCTAATATGACTGTGATACCATCTGATCTGAATTATCTCTTTCAGTAGAAAATGTACTGCTACAGTTTCTACAACTTTCACAATGATAGTGACCATTTCTTCCCTCTAACAACATTCCTGTTATCAGAAGAGAGTAAAGGAGTTACAGAAAGTAGAAAAATGCTTACTGTCTACCTTCCAGTCAAAACCCAATTAAATATTTCTCTGAAGTACATGCCAAATATAGGTTTTATCTTTTGAAACCTCTATCTTTGAATAATACCTCTTCTCCCCACCAAAGCAAAACAAACTTAAATAGGGGTGCATTTTTATTCATTTGAGTCTGAAGAATATTTTTATAGCTACATTCTGAAACCACATTTGACTCCAAATACTTGTACATCCTTTACAAATAAAAATTTATTCTGTTATTAAGAACTTTGGTTTGTCTCCCACAGTTTTAGCATAAGGCAGAAAAAAATAGGTCTTTATATGTTTTAAATATTCTTTTTATGTAGCAATGAATGGAAACCTCGCTAGTGTAGGAGTATCTTTAGTGTACTAGAGTCCTGATAAATTATCTTAGTCGTTAAAATATCTAGAACATTTAAAATTTTTGTAGCCTTAGCATTTCTGTGAACTTTTTCATTTTTCATCATCTAATTTCAATTCTTCCCACACTGGTGACTGTTATTGGAGAATGTTTTATTCTCACTGTGTGTGTGCTTCAAAGATACATATAAGAAGAGATGCATCAGTATTCCCAGGGTGTTTTTAAACTGAACTCCAAATTCAAGAGATTTATGGCTTAACTATACGTACACAGTACATTTTCCAAAAAGCCAACCTTTCATCAAAAGCTGTACTAGGTATACAGAGAGAGACAAAATCATCTGGCAACTGCACTACATTCTTCTAATATTTCCTCTCTCCTTTCTCTATTCCACTCCCTCCAACAATTTTCAAGTCAAGTTTATAAGAAAGCTTTCAGAGAGCACAAAACCACTTCCCAATTATATGCTTAATACTTAAATACCTAACAGCTTATCTAATGCTTGTTTAAATAATGAACCCAATTATGACACTCATTAGCATTTTTCCCTTTGCTCTTCTCTAATTATAATAGTACAAAGGGAGAGACATAACACAAATGATGCTGAATAAGCAGAACAAAGTCACAGTCACAAGAAGTGGGAGAAGTCTCAGCATATGTACTAACGGCCAGTTAAATATGTCTGTCCAAACCTGAGAGCAATGTTCAGACATGACCCTTCCATCATTTCTATGAGGAGAGAAACGGTGCTCCCCGGAAAGGGGAAAAAGAATAGTCAAGGGCAAGTTCTCCCTCCAATGGTTCCTTCCCTTCTGCTGAATGTTGCCTTCAGAATTAACAGACCTCATCCTTAGATGATCAGAAACACGGATGCCCAGTGGTAGGGACTGGTCAAAGAAGCAGTAGAGACATCAGACATATATCTGAATGGTGAGTTCTGAGAAACATTCTAAAACCCACTTTGCTTTCTTTTACCCAGAATCTGTCAAGGTGAAAATAAATCTCATATTTCAAAAAAAAAAAAATGATGAGGTAGAATAGTTATATTCAAGACATGTTGACATCAATTAAAACATTTACTAAGGCTTTTCTGATACAGCAGTTGTTTCCCATGTCACACAAATCAAGGATATACTTAAAGTTGAGTTCTTTTGATGGCTTGGACGTCTTTCCTAAAAAAGGGAAATAGAACCTGTTTAAGGTGCCTCGGGAGCCACTGTATTCATCACACATGACCTCAAGCTTTAGGATCCATGAGGAAGCCCTGCTGCTCCGATTAAAAAACTGAAAATTCCAAATGTCGTTGGTCTTGTCAGCCTCACTTGTCAAGCTTCTACCAGATAAATGCTCCTTTACTATTTGTTCACGAGCCCAAGTCCCCACTCCCCAGCCAACCAGAGTAATTACCCAACCCCAGCTTGAGATGAGGCTGTTTTCCTCTGCTCCAGCCTATCCATCCTTAGATGCATCCTTCAGCCCCTCCAACATCTATCAACAAAGATTTGTCCTTTCTTTACCAGATTTCCCTGTCTCCATGAGCAGAATATGGATGGTAGAGAAAATCTTTTCTATTCTCCAATTATTAATGGGGTAATGCTGAAGTTTTTAGGATCAATTCCTCAATTATTGGTCATATATTATGTTAACAATCTAATCTAATAAAAAACAAACATGCAAATTGACCATACCTTCACTATACCTTAAGCCACGCCCACCAGCCAATCAGAGCAACTAAATGTAAATTAACCCACCCAAGATGGCAGCTGGCAGCCACGGAGCTGAAGTGAGCAGGAAGCTTGGTTGCTCCAGTGATGGAGGAAGCCAAGCTTCCCAGCCGGCTCTGAGCTCCACTGAAGGCAACAATGTTTCAATTATAGAAGATAAATAAACCCCAGAATTTAAAAAAAAAAAAAAGAAAAATAGGAGAGGCTGGAGCTTCCATCGCCAGGGGTCTTGGCCAGCCTGAAAACGGCCCTCAGCCCCTCACCCAGGCTGGCCAGGCACCCCAGTGGGGTCCCCCCCACCCTAAAGGGGGTGTGGCCAGCCTGAAAACAGCCATCAGTCCCTCATCCAGGCTGGCCAAACCTCCATGGGGTGGGGGTCCCCACTGGGGGAGTGGGGAGCTTGACCAGCCTGAAAACAGCCATCAGTCCCTCACCCAGGCTGGCCAGGCACCCCAGTGGGGACCCCCACCCTGAAGGGGGTGTGGGCAGCCTGCAAACAGCCATCAGCCTCTCACCCAGGCTGGCCAGGCACCCCAGTGGGACCCCCACCCTGATCTGGGACACCCTTAGGGCAAACCAGCCAGCCCCCACCCATGCACCAGGCCTCTATCCTATGTAATAAAAGGGTAATATGCAAACTGACCCTAACAGCAGAAAGACTGGGAATGACTGGTCACTATGACACACACTGACCACCAGGGGGCAGATGCTCAATGCAGGAGCTGCCCTCTGGTGGTCAGTGCGCTTCCACAAGGGGAGCTCTGCTCAGCCACAAGCCAGGCTGATGGCTGCCAGTACAGCGGCAGTGGTAGGAGCCTCTCCCACCTCCTCAGCAGCGCTAAGGATGTCCGACTGCAGCTTAGACCTGCTCCCTGCTGGTAAGTGGACATCCCCCGAGGGCTGCTGGGCTGCCAGAGTGATGTCTGACTGCCAGGCAAAGCCCAATTCCCCAGGAAGTGGGCCTAAACCAGCACGTGGTCATCCCTCAAGGGGTCCCAGACTGTGAGAGGGCACAGGCCAGGCTGAGGGACCCTCCTGAGTGCACAAATTTTTGTGCACCAGGCCTCTAGTCATATATAGGACTGGATTTCCCTCAGAAACTAGCTGAAGTTAAAGTGAAAAGACAGACATCTTATATGAAACTTTAAAAATCAAAAAAATATATCTATTCTGAAGGACATTGCCACTATTTCTTCCTCAGATAAAAGAAAATATTTCAGTGTTATGTTTGTTACATGACATTATGTTAGTCACTTCTGTTATGTTTTATTCCTGCCTTAGTAGATTGAGATAAATTAAGTCTGATTAACCATGCTTCCAGGAAGACAACTTCTAGGCTACATGGTCACAAAAGAAATAAGAGCAGCAGAAGAAAGTTGACCTAGAAGGTGACCTAAATAAAGTAAATAAATAAATTCTCAAGCTGGCACCAGATTCTATGATTCTGAGAAGTAAGTTTTATTTACCTTAGAGACTTCACTGAAATGTCTTCTGTTATTCATTCATTCCACATTTTACTGTGTGTAAAGTATTGATGGAAGAACTGGGATACAAAATAAAGCACGACAGGCACAATCCTTGATGTCATTGAGCTTATATTTTATTGAGATGATAGAAATAAAAAACAGAACTGGTACCATACACCATATACAAAAATTAATTTTAAAAGGATGAAAGATCTAAATTGTAAGAGCTAATTTTATAAAATGTAGAAGCAAACATGGAGGAAAAGCTTCATAACATTGGATTTGGCAATTATTTCTTGGATCTAATATCAAAAGCATAAGCAACAAAGGAAAAATTTGATAATTTTGACTTCTTCAAAATTAAAAATGTATGAAAGGACACTATCAACAGAGTAAAAAGGCATAGAATGGGAGAAAATATTGCAAACTATACATTTGATAAGGAATATATCCAGACAATATGAAGAACTCCTATAACTCAACAACAACAAACAACCAGTTTAAAACATGACTTGACTAGACCTTCTTCCAAAAAAGGTATGCAAATGGACAATAAGCACATGAAAAGATACCCAACATCACTACCCATTATGAAAATGCAAATCTAAGCCACAGTGATATACCACCTCCATTAGGATGACTGTTATTTAAAACACACACATACACACACACAAAGTAAGTGTTGGTAAAGATATGAAAAAATTCAAACCCTGTTCACTACTGTGGGAATGTAAAATGGTACAGCCACTATGGGAAAACAGTTCCTGAAAAAATTAAACATAGAGTAACTACATGATCCAGCATTTCCATTTCTGTGTGTATACCCAAAAGATTTGAAAGCAGGGACTCAAACAGAAATATCTATATACCCATGTTCAATTAAGGATTGTTTATAACTAGAGGCCCGATGCATGAAATTCATGCATGGGGGGAGGGGTCCTCAGCCCAGCCTGCACCCTCTCACAATCCAGGACCCCTCAGGGGATGTCCAACTGCCGGTTGGACATCCTATGGGATCAGGCCTAAACTGGCCATTGGACATCCCTCTCACAATCTGGGACGGCTGGCACCTAACTGCTTGCCTGCCTGCCTACCTGCTTGATCACCCCTAACCACTCTCCATGCCTGTCTCACCGCCCCTAACTGCTCACCTGCCAGCCTGATCGCCCCTAGCCACTTGCCTGCCTGCCTGCCTGCCTGATTGCCCCTAACCACCTCTGCTGCCTGCCTGATCACCCCTAAAGGCTTGCCTGCCTGCCTGCCTGATTGCCTCAACCACTCACCTGCCTAACTTATCACCCCTAACCGCCTCTGCCTCGGCCCCTTTGGCTTCATCCAGAAGGACGTCTGGAATGACGTCCGGAAGGTCATTCAGTTGTCTGGTCTAATTAGCATATTACACTTTTATTATTATAGATAGCCAAAAGATGAAAGCAACCCAAGTGTCCATCAACAAACAAATGGATAAACCAAATATGATATATACACCTACAACTGAATATTATTCAGCCTTAAAAAGGAAAGAAATTCTGGCCCTGGAGCATTGTCCCACACACCAAAAGTTTGCAGGTCCGATTCCTGGTCAGGGCACATACCTAGGTTACAGGTTTAAACCCTGGTCAGGGCATGTTTAGAAGGCAACCAACCAATCGATGTTTCTTTCTTTCTTTCTTTCTTTCTTTCTTTCTTTCTTTTTTCTCTCTCCTCTCTCTCTCTCCCTCTCTCTCTCTCTCTCTCTCTCTGTCTAAAAATCAATAAAAACATATCTCCTTGGGTGAAGATTTCAAAAAAAGTAAAGAAATTCTGACACATGCTACAACATAGATGAACTCTGAGAACATTATGCTAAGTGAAATAAACCAGTCACAAAGGACAACTACTGTATGACTCCACTTATATAAGGTACTTTGAGTAGTCATATTCATAGATACAGAAAGTAGAATGGTGGGTGTTAAGGGTTGGGTAAAGGGAAGAATGAGGAGTTACTTTTTTAATGGGTATGAATTTTCAGTTTGGGAAGATGAAAAAAGTTCTAGAGATGGAGAGATGGTGATGGATACGCAATGTGAATGTATTTAATGCCACTGAACTATACAATTAAAAATGGTTAACATTGTAAATTTTATTTCATGTGTATTTTACATAATTTTTAAAAACAGAATAGGAAAATTTCAGACATTGAGAAGGGCTATAAGAAACAGTATAACAGTGATAAGAGAAGGGATTAAGACAGCATTACTATGAATTCAAGTATTCAGAGGAGGTGATATTTTTCTAAATATCTGAATGATGAAACTCAGAAAGGTAAGACCTGGGTGGTGGAGGGCAAGCATTTCAGGCAGAGAGAAAAACAAATGCATAAGATTTGCATTTGAAGAACTAGGAAGAAGGTCCAGTAGAGGGAGTCCTAGCAATGTATGGATATGGGATGACCTATATGAGAAAGGTAAGGCATTATGGGCCAAGAAAGCAGTGTGAATTTTCTTCTAAGGACACTGAAACCTTAGGAGATTTTGGGAGAAAAGGAATTCTGTGATCTAATTGTTTGTGAAATATTGTTTTGGCAGCTGTGTAGAAAATATATTATAGGAAGACAAGAATCAAAGCAAATCCATTAGAAGTAAGTACAGATTAGACATGATGATGGCTTGGAATAGATGACAGCAGTGGAATGGTGATAGATGAATACATTTAACATATATTTTGATGGTAAAGCCAAGAAATATTCCTAGTTTTTTATGGATAGGGTAATCTTACATTGCCTGTTCACCTGATTTCTGCCTACTGTCCCAGTGCCCTCTTTTGTTCTCAACATTATTCCAGTTTGGACAATAAATCATATAGTTGCCCTGGCTATAGGAATAAAAAAATAAGGAAGACTCAAAAATGACTCTTCGGCTTGAATAAAAAGTTTGTGGTACTAATGTTTCAAAGGTGGTCTATTAACAATATCATTAAAGAAGGGAAAAACATAGTTGGAACTTTGTATTCCATTTGTTATACTCATGAGTCCTTTTTGTCCACGGTCATCCAGCAATCGCATGTTCCTCTTCCCATCTCAATTCAGCCGATATGTATGCAGCTTAAAACTTCAGGCAAAAAAAATAGCAAATTAAATTATCCAACTAAACAAAAGTTCAAGTAACTAACTGGCCAGAAAAGTAAAGAAGAAAAGCAACTTTCAAGAGGGAGCAGCATGTACAGGCATATGATGGCCCCCAGTGCTCCTGCTCATGCAGTGACCAAGCTCATGGACGTGGATCTTTGGTCTGGCAAGGCTGTGGTAGAATGACGCTATTCTGGATCCTGGAGCCTGCAATGGTTTATACCACTAGTGAGTAGAAGGAAATACTCTCAATAAGAATCTCAGGGAAAAGAGCCCTAAATAGAGACTACTTGCTCCACAGAAAATGGTACTGGGCATGGGTTAGAAAACACTTCAAAAGTAAGGAACTAAGGTTACATATGAATTCTTCTTTAGCAGGAAGATAATGGCACAGGAATACTTTATATCTACATAATTAGAAGTGATGTAAATTAGAAGTCAAGAAATATGTTTGGATATTTGTAAGTTGTCATTTCCTGAAACACTCCAAGGAATGTCAGATTTATTATGATTTTGCATTCTGAGAAAAAATTGGTGGGTGTGGCCTGAAGAAATACCTACTAGCTATTCTACACACACACACACACAGAGCAAAAAAAAAAAAAAAAAAAAAAAAAAAAAAAAAAAAAAAAAAAACCCGCATAAAACAGAACTGCTTTTTCTTTCCCTTTATCCAAAGCAAAGTAGCAGCAATGGAAAAAAATTTTGCTAAAGTATATTCTTAATTCTAAAGTTCAACAGAGTACAAGGCCAAAATGGAACTTCAAACCAATCCTGAGATAATAGTTAAACCAAATTAACACCAAAGCTTACTACCAGAACCACTGCCCTTTATTAATATTTGAAAGCCAGTTAGTTAAGATTAAAACTTCTTACTACAAAATGAACCAATATATTTTTTAAGTGGTGGATAATTGACTGGGGACTGCCAGTTCATATAAGCTGGGTAAAGAAGTAAACAGGAAGATTAGTTGTGTTTCAAAGGGAAATATTGCACTTCACTTGCTACCCATAATTCCTAGACTATTTTAAGCCTCAGTTTTGTGAACCATCCACATACTATGATGTCCAATATTACCCTAAATGGAAGAACCCTAGCAGTGCCCAAGGACTTGATGCGATTTTTTTTTTCATTTCCGTACTTGGTTTTGTCAGTTAATAGCCTTGGGATGAGCCAAACAGGATATGAAGAGCAGCAGGACTTAACTGGAGTCTAAATTCAGATGTAACATCATGAGGAGAAAGGAAGGAAGGAAGGAGAGAGAATATGAATCCCTTTAAGCCAATTTAATCTACTCTATATTCCTAATAAGTTGGTCCAATCTTTTAAATATATATGGTTCACAAAAGTATCTGAATGAACTTTTGAAACCACAGAGCTGAAAGAAATAATTGCTAAAGAATCATTAGAATTGAAGGTTGGATGAAATCTACTACTTGTGCAGGTTTTCAAGACTAACAGCTGTGGGTAATGTTGGATTAGGCTTTTGCCCATGCAAATATAATTCATCTCACCCCATTATTGGCTTTTATTCCCTTAACAGAGTTCTTTAACCACAGATCCATCAAACCTCACTCATCAGTGTAACCTGTACTCTAAATTAAGCTGGATATCATTTAGATGTTATCGTTTATGCATTATATGCTACCAAAATAATATCAATTTTCACAAGACTACCTGAATATTATGTTCCACACATAGTTAATTACCTTCAAGCCCTTGCATTGGCTGCTCATTTTATTTAATGGTAGAGTCTTCCTTTGCTTCAGTTCCTGTTCAGATCTTGGCTTTTTCAGTGGATTAAATTTCAACATGACTTCAAAATAGTCTCTAACTTCTAGTCCAAAAGAATTAAACTCTTGTGGAATTTATCCAAAATTTTCAATCAATGGGCTGATTTGAAAGCTTTCTCTACAAATAAGTGGTTAACTATAGGAATTTGGACTCTGAACAACATCTCCTGGCAGTCATTTACACATGCATAATGTAACAGAAAATATTCAAAATCCACCATAAAGTTATCAAAATTTTACTGCAAAATCAAAGAAAATAGAAAATAAAATATGTTTCTAGTTTGAAAAAAATAGAAACATAGTTTTACAGTTTAAAAAATAATGGGGATTTTAAACAGAACAGTCAACACCACTTTGAGCAATCTGCTGATTTAGAAAGAGAAAGAGCTTGCCTCAAGGCTGTGAATAAGACATTTTCCTTTGACAACTGAAGGAAAATTAGAGACTGAAATAGAGTCACCACTAAACCAAAGGCTAGAGCCTCAAAGTCAACTGAAAAACTAGTCTATTCTCTACCTCTTTTCCACAATCATTTAATCATTCCTTTTTCTTTCTTGTTGAACAAATATTTCTTTTTTTAAAAAAAAAAAAAAAGGTAATCTCAATTTCAACCTTCATTTTCCAGAGAAAATATTCCCATTTAGATTAAGATGAATGAGCAAAGGTGTCTCTTCTTTGGTTGTTAGTCCTTCCTATAAAACTGCCACTTTTGTTAAAACATTCCATAAATCCTTCAGAAGACAGCCATTCTGGGCCTAAATTAGACTTCTAATTAAGACTGGATAATGCTGGCAAAGCTGGATTCTTTACTACTTATATACAGATATTTGTGCCTACTCTCCATTGTTTTGACATTTTCAGGAAATCTGAACAAAAGATTTAAATATTCACACACATAATATAGCAAAATTAATCCAACAGGCATTGTTAAGTGTTTAATATGTGCCAAGCATCTTGCTAGGTGCAGATACATCCTTTTCTTATCTCGGGTGCCAAGACAAAGACTTGGCTCAAAGCCCCGGTGTAAGTTCTGTGTTTCTCATCCAAGTGTCCTGCCACAGTGATTTTTCAGTTCACAGTGATTTTTTTTCTTTTTCTAAGCAACTATAGCTTTTATGTCAATATTTCTCATTTTAATTCAAGGCAGTGAATGTCCATTTGACATTAAATAACATCATTACAGAAGTTGGTGCATGCTTAGCATACAGTAGTATGTATTAATTTGCCTCCTTCTTTAACTTAATGTATATATTTACATAAACACATGGAAACCCATCATATAATGATTCTCCAGACAAAGACACTATGTTTTTATGCCATGTACTTTACAATCTTGCTATTACTAGGGTATGAAGAAAGGATGATCGCCAAACTACCTATGAAGAACTATCGATTGGAATTACTGGAAGTCTGACCCAGTAATTCAGATCTTTTCTCATTACTCACATCTCCAATGTAATCATTTGAAGGTCCCCAATTAACAGCCACACCTACATGGTTCCAGTCCCTACCTTTTCATATGCAGTGACTTATACTCTGGTTTCTCTTCAAATCGCATAAATCTTTTGCCTTTTACTAAGCATAGTCACTGATTTGTCAAATTGAAGGCAAAGGGCAAGCTCAATCACAATACTTTTCCATAACTGTCTCAGACCTGTTGCTCTAGGAAGGAGATGTTGAAACACCATTTGAAGAGTTGCTATTAAGTGTTTTAATGCATTTCCAATGAAGTGTAAAGCATTCTAATGATTGTCAATAGAATATCAAGTTGACTGATATACTGATCTGGGGTGATAATGAGCAACAATACTGAATTGTTTGAACATTTAAAATTATTTTTTAAAGGATAAATAATACCCACTGCTACAATACTCACCTATTGGCATCTATGTCCACATACTCTACCTTCTTCCTTAATAACACGGAACTATCTGTGCTCCTAGCTAAGATCTATGCTCCATTTGTGCACTAATCCCAACCCCTCACATCTACTCAGGAACACCGATCCAGCTCTTCTCCCCTCACTCTTACATGAGCAGATTGTCCCTCTCCTAGATCACTACCACAGACACACAAACATGTTGTGACTTCTCCCATTTTATTAAAAATAAAACTTTCTAGATCCCATTCCCTTTCACCATAATCTCCCAATCACCTCATTTCTCTCCAAGCCTTTAGCAGGGGTGGGGAAACTCTTCTGCCAAAGGCCATTTAGATATTTATAACTGCATTCGTGGGACATACAAAATTATCAACTTAAAAATTAGCCTGCTGTATTTGGTCAAACATTTAATTAGCTCACCCCTAATGCCTTGGCAGGGCCAGACCAGATGATTCCACAGGCCGGCTGGTTGTTCCCCATTTCTGCTTTATAGCAAACCTCCTTAAAAGAGTTGCTTAAACTCCTATCTCCATTGTCTCCAAGACCACTACTATCAAGGTCATAAATGACTCTTTATCTTGATAAATTCCATGGTCAGTTTTCAGTCTTCATATTGCTTGACACAAATAATCATCTCAGTTACCTTAAAATATCTTTTTGACTTCCCCAACACAACACTCACCTGGTTTTCCTTCCACTCATTCTTAGCCTCCTTTACTAATTTCTATTCAACTACCCAATGTCAAAAACAGAGCCTAGAATGTGATATAGATATATAGATATAGATAGATATAGATATAGATATAGATATAGATATAGATATAGATATATACACACATATATATACATATATATATGAATCAATGAATTAATAAATGAATCAATCAAGCAATCAACTCATTAACAAATATATTGAAAATCTACTAAAGTAGGTTAGGAGATGGCTCCAAGATTAATATCTCCAAGGTCTGCCTTTTGCAGAAATGTTCTATCAAGGGAAAAAAAGGCATAATGTTTAAATTTCCTTAGACAGTTTCTGAGACACAGGCCTGGCAAATTATCTCCCTCCAAATCCCATATAATTTTTAAGAGCATTATAATTAAATGAATAAATGCCATTTATTATTGGTTAGACATTCATTTCCAGTTAACTTCACACATCAATAGAGATTTTCTTTGCAATATAATAACTTGGTAGGCCATTTATATCCTCTTTCTAATCAATATATCCATTACATTTTTAGACATTTGATAGGATTTAGTACACAACTTTATTATATTAGAATATTATCAAGGTCTTGACTGTTATAATTTTGCATTTATAATGCATTATTGCTACATCTCTGTCATCAGCTAGAAGCAAAACCTCCAACAATATTGCTCCTTTGGGAAAATATTATCTTCTTTATAAAACCATTTTCAGGAATGTGTTGTATTGTTACTCAATGTCTAAATCCATTTCTATGGTTTTAATATAAGCCACTCTTGTGTGCATGCTTTGGGTTTATCAAGGTAGCATTGATGATGAAAATGAAGATTTCAAGTATGTGTAATTAAAGTGATAAATGTTTAACGGTAAGATCCAACAATGACAAAAAATAGAGTGCATACTGGCATTGCTAGATTTTTTTAAACTAATAGAATGTACACATTCAAATGAATTGTGGCTTCAAAGTTATGTATCTTAGAAAGCAGAGAATCAACAAGACATCTGGGGAGTCAAATTTTAACTATAAAGATAATGACTGCTAGTACTTATATATCCAAGTAGGTACTGTTCTCCTCAAAGTGATAATCTTAAAAGGCTGCACCACATTCCAATGATAGTACCATATGCTCAGACCTTTTTGGAATTCCACCTTCAAAAACATCACTAAAGTCACATCACACTCTTTTGATTGTCCTCAGAGGACCACATATTCATATTTTGAAGTGGGTTTTTTTAAAGAACCAATATTATTTAGTGTCAAGTCCAATAAATCAGGTGAATGATAAAATTGAGTAATACTATCTTGAATCTAAAACAAGATTTAACTACAAAATAAAAAGGCAGATGTCCTTGTAAAGACTGTAAATTTGCTCTGAAGGCAGGTCCAAAGGAGGAGATTTTAACATGTACTGAGCAATTGCAGCAACGTTGAATACTTTGAGAGATATCAATCACTTTGATTATACATTCAGGAACTTCCGTGTTTTTTAAATTCCTTCCTGTGGTTATTTGTAAATTCAAGTGCCTAGGAGCCAACCTTTCCCATCCTTCTCAGGGTTGGCCTCCCAACTTAAATAAAAAATATCTTTATTATTGACTCTTGGCTTTAATAAGAAAGAATTTTAGGAAGAAATTGGTTTAAATAGACAAATAACATAGGGGAAATAGACAAATGTAAACCTAAATTTTATCCCTGAATTATCTAATATAATAATTTGTTCATTTATTTTGGCTAGCATTGAATGCTTACTGTCTTTCAGATACTGTTCTAAACACACTGAACATATGACTTCATTTCATCTTTATAAGAACCTTGTAAAATACATTCTATAAATTAGCTTTATTTTTTAAATGAAGAAACTAAGATCAGAGAGATTAAGAAACCAGCAAAAATCTCATAGCTCAAAAGAGGTAGGGCCAGGAAGGGAACACAGGTGACTCAATCTAGACTGTGCTCTGAACTACAGAGCTATAGTGCTTGGACTATTGGCCAAATTATCATGAAAAAAAAAATTGGAGAAATGTATGCTTCGGAAGTACTAAAACTTGCAAGGATAGGAAGGGATGATAGTAAAACGTTAGTCATGGACAAAGTCTCCTTAGTTTTCCAAATGCTAAGGATGTTTCTAATTTACCGTTATACCTGCTTACCTGCCCCCAGATTCCAGGTCCCAGACCTCATAGATAAGGTCTTGCTAAGGGATCTGAGTGATGCAATGAGTGTCTGGCTTGCATGCTCTTAGCAAACTTCCCTACCTTATGATACAACCACAAGAGCGTCATAAGCCTTACACTGTGGGAGTAGGAAATATAAGGTCCGTAAGTGTCAGACACTTCGCTTGGCACTTAGGCTGAACCTCAGAGAAGGGATATAATTACCACCCTGCTAGAGTTAACTTAGTGAGGGGTACACAGTCAAGAAACAAGTAAACAAATAAAATAAATGAGTGTTATTCAAATTTATGAGAGAAGTAAACGTGACACGGTAGTAAAGAATAAAAGGGACGATAGGGAAAGGCCTAGAAGGCTCCTGTCAGGCCTAACACCCTGAAACCCAGATGGCACAGCAGTAAATACAATGTAGAAGTGCCACGGCAAGAAAAAACTATGAATCCAGTACCTACATCTCAGTGGCACCACTCAAATAAAGCAGACCCCGTAAGTTGAGATGCCCATTGTTCACACTACCCTAAAAAGGGCCTTTTACACCTGATTCTATTAAACTTTGGGGGAGGCTCTAAAAAACACAGGAGATTCCAGGAATCAGCAAAGATCCTCACCCTTGTGTTGTTATACTCATGGGCACCCTTGCGATGGTTATTTTCTGATTCGTAGTAATGCAAAAGAAAACGAACATTGTTCAAAGACGAATCCCTTTCTGCCAATCCTCAAGTATGAACCAAGTCTTTGAGAACTGACATAGCTCAGAAAGCCTCACTGAGGATGGGTATTTAAAATGAAATCTAAAACATGAGAAGGAGCCAGTTATGCAAAGCTCTGAGAAAAAGAGCATCACAGGTCTGGTTCAAAGAGTAAACTTTCACAAAGACTGATCTTCGGAAAATGTCTCTCATGGTACCATATCACTCTTAATACCTTTTTATATTACCAGTTCCCACTACCATGAAGCCAACATCCCACAGTAAGATAGGGAAACTTTTATCAAGAGAAGCCGAGGGTGACTTTTGCTTCTCTCCTTTGGGGATCTTATCTGCTGGGCTCTTAATGTCTTTAAGCACAGCTCACTCCCCAGAAGGATCCAGACACTCCTACCCTGATGTTAAAGATGTTGCTTAGATTGAGATGTGCTCTTTCAAAAGCAGGCATTCACAAATCACTGCTGATACAAACACTAAAATCACGTAAGTACTATACAGCAAACGCGGGAAGGTGAGGGGGCTCTGCTCCAACTATATCTGAATCAAAAGGAAACCATTTAGAACAAACTAAACAGAAACAAACCCATAGATCCAGAGAACAAATTGGTGGCTGCAGGATGAGAGGGAAGCTGGGGGGATGACAGAAAAAGGAAAGAAATTAAAATGTACAAATTGCCAGCTGTACAACCAGTCATGGAGACGTAAAGTACAGCATAGGCAATACAGTCAATAATACTGTAATGGGCCCTAGCCAGTTTGGCTCAGAAGATGGAGTGTCAGTCTGTAGACTGAAGGGCCCGGGTCAATTCCAGTCAAGGGCACGTACCTCGGTTGCAGGCTCAATCCCCAACCCTGGTCGGGCATGTACGGGAGGCAACCAATCCATGTGTGTCTCTCACATCGATGTTTCTTTCTCTCTGTGTGTCTCCTGCTACCTTCCACTCTCTCTAAAAATCAATGGAAAAATATCATCGGGTGAGGAATGAATGAATAAATAAATAAATATTGTAATGGTTGCCATATGGTACTAGACTTATGGGGTGATCACTTCATAAGTTATAGAGATGTCTAATCACTACGTTGTACACCTGAAACTAATATAACATTATATGTCAACTATAACTAAAAAACATTTTTTCAAGTTTTTTAAAAGGAAACTTGTGTTTTTGCCTTGGCTGGAGTGGTTCAGTGGTAGAGCATCAGCCTGAGCAATGCATGGTTGCAGGTTTGATTCCTGGTCAAGGGCACATCCTTGGATTGTAGGTTTGTCAGGGTGATGTGGGAAGTTATTGGTTGATGTGTCTCTCTCACATAGATTTCTCTCTCTCTCTCTCTTCTCTCCTCTCTCTCTCTCTTTCTCTCTCTCTCTCTCCCCCGCCCCTTCCATTCTCTCTAAAGATCAATGTAAAAAATATCCTCCGGTGAGGATTAAAAAAAGAAAATTGTTTTTAAAAAGCTGAGATAAAAAGACAGCTCATCACAATGAGATTCTATTCATAGATAAACAAATGCAAAATATTAACTGAAGAACAGGGAATAAATTTTATTTTAAAAGAGTTTACTAAATTAGGTGATAACAATTTAATATTACAAATATGTGTTATTATAAATAATAATTTGTTTTATTATTTATAATCCAGGATTATAAATCCCAATTATAACTGAGTCTTCCTTTTTGTAAGTATTCCCAGAAGAAAGTAAATTGTTTTTAATAAAAATATCTCTAAAGTGTATAAGGCAATTTCCAATATTTCAATAATGATAACTCAATGTTACAAATGAAGTCAAATCAGTAGTATTGCTCATGTACAACCACAGGCACAAATGGCTGAGCTTGTCACTTACAGGCAGCATGCAAACTGTTTCCCAGGTGGTAAGCTGGACTGATTACCAGGCTTCTCAAATATCACACTGATTCGCTCAGGGGCTGTTGAGCAGGAGGCTCATGTGCCTGTGCATGTCTTTGTGGGGCACATGCCTGAACTCACACAGCCCCATGCCCCAGATGGCAATGCTGTTCTGTCTGCTTTTTGCTTGTATATCTCTCTCTCTCTTGACTTGACCGTCAGAATGTCTACTGCTATTTACCACTCCTTGCTATTTCTAAGCTTTATATTCAGCTGTTGCAACTGTTTCTAATCTCCTCTATTTCCTTTTCCATTCTTCACTGATTATTCAAAAGCGTTTACTTAGTAATAATTATATCCCAGGCACTGTTTTAGGCACCAAGTGAACAAAACAGACATGATACTTCATTGCATAGCACTTATAATGCAAAAGGAAAAGAAACATTAAAAATATATGTTGCAGTAATACAATACTAAAGAGGAAAAACAGAAAGGAGTTTATTTAGACTTGGTTCCAGAAGGCCTTTCTAAGGAAGTAATAATTATACCAAGGATAAGTAGGACAAAGTCAAGAAAAAAGTGGAAAAAAGACACTCAAGAAATAAGTTGTAACCTGGGCAAAGGCCTCAGAACAAGGAGAGGTTTGTACATGTAAGGACTAGAAAGGTCAGTCACCTCCGGTCAAAATGGCAATGTAAGTAAACACAGTGAAGGTGAAATTGGCACATGATGAGGTGCGAGGGAAACGTAGGAGCCAGATCATAGCTTAGAGGTCATGTTAAACATTTTTAGCATAAGGATTGACCAATGAACAGTGTTGACAAGATTGACAAGATGGCAGGAATGGAAGATAAGAGACCGATTATAGAGACATGCATTTGCAACATTGAGTTATCATTGTTAAAATATTAGAGGCTCGGTGCATGAAGTTTTTGCATGGGTAGGGTCCCTAGGCCTGGCCTGTGATCAGGGCTGATGTTCCCCGGCTGCTGGAAGCCAACCCCGCCCCCCACACCCGCCACCACCCACCCCCGGTTCCCCATTCCCCATCGGGCAATTGGAGCCTGCCGGCTAGGGGGAGGAACCAAGAGGTTGGCCGGCAGGTCCCAATAAGGCAATCAGAGCCTGCGGACTGGGGACAGCTCCTGCATTGAGCGTCCGCCCCCTGGTGGTTAGTGCGCTTCATAGCGACCGGTCGTTCTGCCATCCAGTCAATTTGCATATTATGCTTATATATATAGATTGGAAATTGCCTTGTACACTTTAGAGGTGGACCCCACTTCATTTCAATGAGTTTCTTCTATCTCTCCAGTCACTTACTAGTATATCCCACTCTGATTTTTCATGAAAAACCTTGACTTATTAGAGACACCAAGATCACTCTTTTATTCTATGTGGCAAAGCCAATAATTAGTTCTGGTTCTTCTTAGCTGTGTTCACTGTTCTTGGAAGCAACTTTGTAATCAGAACTTAAAGATGTTGCCCTGGCTGGTTTTGCTCAGTGGGTAGAGCATCGACCCATGGACTGATTGGTCGTGGGTTCAATTCCTGTCAAGGGCATGTATCTCGGTTGCTGGCTCGATCCCCCAGCCCTGGCGTGAGGAAGCCAACTGATGTGTCTCTCTCACATTGATGTTTCTCTCTCTGTCTCTCCCCATCCCTTCTACTCCCTCTAAAAAAAAAAAAAAAAATCAATGGAAAAATATCCTCAGATAAGGATTAAAACAAACAAACAAAATAAACCTCAAAGATGTTTTAAGGTTGTGCAGTTGATCCCCAGATAAAATCCATACATTCCCATATAGTATAAGGAGTTATTGCTTGAATGCTATTGGAGTTACACAGACACACACACACTTTTTTAAACAGAAAGAATTTTATATATTGGAAATAAAAACACATTTGCTAAACTTTTATTTCAATGATGAATCATGCTGTCTTAACATTTTATCACAGGTGTTGTTAACTTGAAGTCCATAAACATCTAAGGAGAAACTATAACTAGCTTCCCAAAAAACTATTCTAAAATACTTAGATCCATTTATGGTTAGAGATTTTCCTTTAAAGGTCCATAATACTCATCAGATTTTCAGTAGATTTCAGAGTGAGTGACAGATTGACCTACCTGAGCCTAGCAAGCTTTCCCATCACCCCCATGGGCACATGACTAAGGCCTGCCCAATCAGAGACTTTCCTGGCCCTGACAAATGAACATGAGGGGAAAGAAAATGTTTTTGCACTGGAGTTGCTAAGATTGGGCTGCAATGGCCATATCCTTGTCTTATGGAAAAATCCTTCCAAATAGAACAAATGTAGAAAAAAATAAAAACATGGGTAAAGAAAAATAGGTAGAGACTTCTGCCATCATTAAGTCCACTCATTAAGGCCCTAATTCTTCCTTCTCTGTCTCCAATCTGTCCAAGTATTCTTCCAAACTACATCAGCCAATCAATTCTTTTTTGTTAAGCTAGTTGGAGTTGGAATTCTCAGTCACTTGCAACAGAATTAGTCCTAGCTATTAAAATAGCCCCCACCCCAAAAGCTGAAGAATAATCTCTTTAATGTAGTAATCTGATATCAGAATCCCTCGGAGACTTAAAGATATTAAAATTAAACCAAGATACAAATTCACATTTGACCAGTTAACATTGAGAGATATTACTATGATTTAGAGACCTACACACACTTTGCTGGATTTAATTCTAGTGGCAGAAATTAAAGCCTAATTAAACACCTGTGGGAAGCATATTAAATTATATTTACACATTAAATGTTTGCAAAATAAATCTAATAAGCCATAAGAACACTAGAGGTTACAAAGCAGATGGCGTATTTTAGATAAATTTAAAGGAATTAGGCAGTTTTCATAAAATTCTTCAATCCTGTATACGTCATAAAAAAACTAAAAATTCCATGATAAAAAGGGATCTGTGGATCTTTTTGATTTGAGTCTAGTAGTAATAATAATAAAAGAGCGAAACTGATAAATCACAAAGTATAGAAACATTCTGCCTAATCAACAGTGTAAGTCTTTAGAATATCCTCCAAATCAATTAGATATATAATAATAACAAGAAGTACCTAATAGTAAGTGTGTGTGTGTGGGGGGGGGGGGGGGGGGGAGTGAATTGTAACACAGCTCACTACCATTATCTGAACTATATTAAAAGTGCATTTAACACAAGAATGTGACCAGTCTTCTTAACTTCGGTAGCACTAGCAGTGAATAAAATTTATCTTTCCTTTTTCATCCTAGAAAGTCCTAACATTCCAGAAACCTCACAAAACTACAGAACAAATCCTTTTAGAACTCTTAGACCACCCTAGCACTTTACTATAGACGCATACCTGCAGTCTTTTAGCGGTGTTGAAATCATTCAGAGTTCATAATTACTGAATTCAATGACCAGTTATTATCTGAGATGTGCATTATAAACTTAATTTCCAGTCAGATAAATAGCAATGTAGTGAAATCTCATTGAGAATGGGGTGTTTCAGATAAACAAATTTCACCAAGCAGATAAGGAGGGAACTAATATATTGGGAGGGAGCAATATGCTGGCTTCACTTGACACCATATGAAGTCGTTGGAGCCTCACAACACCCCTGTATGGTGGGAAGCATTACTTCCACTTCATGGATAAGAAAGATAAGAAAACCAAACTCACAGCATTAAGTAATCCGCCCACATCCCTTAAGCATAGACATGAATCTGGATGAAATGTAAATCCAGTCTAAGTTCAACTCCAACTTCTGTTCTCACCATATCATGCTGCCTCCTCTTAGCTAACAAGTTGTTTTCATGTAGGTCATGTTTTAGTTAATAAATGGTCATAAAATGGGAATGCATTTTAAATGTGACTTTCCTTTTAAAAATAGAAAATATTGAACATATTTTCTTAACATCTCAGGGATATCAGCAATGTGGAGTTTTGGTGTTGTTGCTGTTTTCATTTTTCTTTTTTAGCCCTCTAGATCAAGCTTCAGATTGTTCCACTGGCTATCACTGTGTATTATATGCGCCAAAAACACTGTCCCTTCATAATAGTAGCTTTCCACATACATACGGGTGCACACACACACACTCACTCCTTCAGATTTGCTCTTCTGTGGATGGATAAACAAGATAACCATATTGTTTCAGAACTATAAGTTTATTAAGAGTCATTAAAATTCCGCAAGAACTCAAAGTCAATTCCCTGCCTTCACAGTAAAATCTTTGGAATCACTCTTTTAGAGGCCTCCTCAGTTTATTCCCTTACATCTAGTAAAAGTTATATTGTAAAGGACTGATGTCTCAGAAAGCAAGATTGAAGATAGAAAATCACCTCCAAATACATAAAATGTGTAATTGTACATTTATACAGTATGGTCTGGGATTTCTAGCAAACAAGCTGACTTCTAAACATAAACTGTAGCAATGATCATAACATGGATTATATTTTTAAACCCTTACTCACCTGTTAGCATCACTCTAAAATGTCATTTGTGATAGCCCATGTCATACCCCTTATCCTATCCAGCCTTCTTAAAACAACAGTGAACCATAGCCAGTTTGTCTCAGTGGTTAGAGCGTCAGCTGACTGAAGGGACCTGGGTTCAATTCTGGTCAAGGGTGCATATCTCAGTTGCAGGCTTGATCCTCAGGGCATGTGCAGGAGGCAACCAATCGATGCGTCTCTCTCACATTGTTGTTTCTCTCTCTGTGTGTCCCTCCCCCTCCCTTCCATTCTCTCCAAAAATTAATGGGGAAAAATGTCCTTGGATGAAGATTAAGGAAAAAACAACAACACTGAGAACCTTCCTATAAGGATGAAAGTGGTCATTTATTGTGCACATCCTAAATGTCAAGCACAGTGCTAGCTATGTGCAGTGACTCATTACTGCTCATAACCAAGCAGGTCTTCATTCATTATGCTCTTCAAACTTGGAGATGCCAGTCACATAGACTACAATATGAATGATAATGCTTGGGCATGGACAATGCTCAGCTCATGCTGTGGCCTAAAGATAGGCAATATTTTGATTTCCATTATCACAGAAACCAAGGAAAATAAGGCAAGTGGTAGGGATAAATGTAAGTGGTAGGGATAAATCAGAAAAAGAGGTCGGTCTTAATCACTATGATACACTAGATCCTATAGTTTCCTATGGAATACTTCTTAATTGTGACACTTGAAGATATACCCATTATGGGCTGAATGTTTGTGCTTCCCAGAATTCTTACATTGAAATCCTAACCTTCAATATGATGGTACTAGAAGGTGGGGTCTTTAGGAAGTAACTAGGTCATGAAGGTGGAGTCCTTATGAATGGGATTAGTGCCCTTATAGGGGAAAAAAACAACAGTTTCTCTCTCTCTATCTCTATCTCTATCTCTATCTCTATCTCTATCTCTATCTCTATCTCTATCTCTCTCCCCTCCCCTCCCCTCCCCTCCCCTCCCCTCCCCTCCCCTCCCCTCCCCTCCCTTCCCTTCCCTTCCCTTCCCTTCCCTTCCCTTCTCTCTCTCTCTCTCTCTCTCTCTCTCTCTCTCTCTCTCTCTCTCTCTCCTCGGCCATGTGAAAATACCATCAGAAAACTAAACCAAAAGGAGAGCCCTTGCCGAGAACCAAACCATGCTGGCAACCAGATATCAAATGTCCAGGCTCCAAAACTGAGAAATAAATGTCTGTTGTTGAAGCCACCCCATCCATGGGTGGAAGCCTAAACTGACTTAAAACAATGCCCATACATGCAGAAAATCAGATACACATGTGCAAACACACACAATACAGAAATGGCCTAAATTAGTACCAGATTATTCAATAATAACTGAATTGGAGTCTTTTTGAAGAGTGCTCTAGAATTAACCAAGGCCCAGGAAAGTCCTGAGGATTCTAAGAGGGCCCTTGAATATCAGGGCTGCTTGAGGAGCCAGCACTTCACAATCTAGGTTTCTTGTCCAATGACACAAGAAGAGCCAATACACAATTGACTCATGGTCTTGACCCACATGACTGACACCAAATTACCATACCATCTCTTAAATAAGTCTAACGGTGCAAAGAACTGAAACATCTTCAATCCATTATCATGCTTATCATGAATTTGAACCTACATTAAAGGTATTTTGCATTTACTTGGAGATGCACACTCATCATACAATAGTTTGTTACAAAATTCCTTAGATTGGGAGTTAGTTCTGCTGTAAACCCAAACCTGGCTTTTTTCCTGAAAAACAAAGAACTGTAGCATGTAAGTGGGTTTCAAGGTAGGTGGTCTGCAGCTAATGGGTTGCAGGAGCCTAGGTGCAGCTTTTACAAGAGCAATCCATCAGAGGGCATGCACCATCACCACCATCACGATGGACCATTTCTGAAGTCTGTTTGAGAGTCCATTAACATTTCCGACTTTTCACAAATATTTATTGAATACCCACTCTAGGTGTAATGGCATTAGGCTTTGGCATATTGAAATGAATAAGGAATAATCCCTGTCCTCAAGGAACTCAGTCAAGGGAAGGAGGAAAATATAAAAATAAATTCTAAAACATATAAAGCAGTGCTATGAACAAAGTGCTGAGAGAGTAATCATCTCTGCCTGTGGGTAGAACAAGAGGTTGGAAAAAGAGTCCCGGGGGGAGGCGGGGGGGGAGGCCAACATTACTAATGGATTTTGAAGGACAGGTAGGAGTTTGCCTGGATAAGAAGCTGAAGTGAAGCTGGTGGGAGCAAGCTTCTTATTGCTGCATAGTTAACTGTAAGAGTGTAAAAGGAAATTTTCCTTTCTGCTCTCACTGTAACTAGTGCTTTGTCCACTTCTGTTGTTTTTTTTTAAGGATGTTTTTATTGATTTCAGAGAGAGGAAAGGAGAAGGGGAGAGAGATAGAAACATCAATGATGAGAATCATTGATCAGCTGCCTCCTGCACGCCCTCTACTGGAGATTGAACCATGACCTTCTGGTTCAGTGGTCAATGCTCAACCACTGAGGCATACCAGCCAGGCCTCCACTGACTATATGTGTTTTTTAGTATAATGTAGGTAATGGGAGCAGATTCACTAGGTTTTATTTCTATTAAAATGGAATAGGTTGCATTCAGAAACTATTGCTATATTTAAAATATCTAAGTCCATTTTTAAAAATAGCCACAGTATCTGGACTTTTCAACAGTTCATGTCATGAAAACATGAGACATTTTTCTTCAAAAAATATAACTTAAAGGTCATAATTAAACATCAACATTTATTAAGATCAAGTTAGTGCTCCCTGAAAATCAGGTTACTCTTCCCAGTATGCATTTAAATTGGCAACTAGTGACTAGTATAACATGTTCCACATTGTTTCACCACAGCAACATGGAAGCCATTACAAAAATGTAAAATTATTGATGAAAGGGTGATCCCTGAGATCTTTTCCATAAACTCCAAGAACTGAGCTACTTATTAAACAACAATGTCAGAAATACTCTAAATTACCATGGCTTTTCAGAATGCCAGAGCTACCACCAAATCTAAACAACTCCCTTTTTATAAGACAACTAGAAGCCCGTTGCACGAAGATTCACGCAATAGGCCTTCTTTCCCCTGGCTGATGGCACCGGTTTTCCTCCGGCACCCGGGACCCAGGCCTTTGGTCCAGCCGCAGCAGAGAAGCCAAGCCTCTTCAGTCTTCAGTCTTCACTCCACGCCTGTGTATGCAAATTAATCATCATATTTGTTGGGTTAATTTGCATAGTAGCTCTGATTGGCTGGTGGGTGTAGTGGAGTGACATCAATTTGCATGTTTCTCTTTTATTAGTGTAGATAATATATCCTGAACCAAACTCCCTCATCAGTTGTAAAGTAAGTTAATGAAATATATTCTGGTAGAGAAAAATTAAGCTAGCAATTCACGATATTGAAGGGAACCTATAACTATCATGTTCAATCTTCATAGATTTCATTAAAAAAGGCTTTGGGGCTATGCTGAGCACAGTTTCTCCGTCACCTTTGTGTCTTATCAACAGTCCATTCAACAAGTAGAGAAACTACCCAATTCCTAAGTCACCCATATATATTCTGGCTGGTACTAGCCCTGATTTCCTTCTCTACAGCATACCCTTATGCTCAAGTAACCTATAGCCCTATTGACAAAGATGTGTGAACTCAATTACATGACTTCCTCTCATGTGATCAGAGTTCATACTCAGAAAGGCACCTGTCAATGCCTGTCATCTCCCTCATTACATCTGAAATCAGAAGCATCAGACCAGAGGAAACCTTGACCAAAATGCTTGCCATTCACTCAGAAATGCTACTGGTCCAGAACTGCTGGTATTTACCTTGTCAATAGAAACACCTTCCTGGAATCTGTAATATGTGCTGTATATCTAGCTGGATGCTTTCATTTCTGATCTCGTGCTAAGGTCAAAGTCATACTTACGTACTTACCCCATCAGAACCCAGCAGCAATGGTCTGTCATTGTCCAGTCCAATGTACAGAGGATATCTTCAAATTAAGACAGCAACTACAGTTGTGCAGAATGGCTATTTACAGAGTACATGCTTGCTTGTGCACACCTAGGAGCTGGCAGGGCAGGATGGTATGCACTGATGGGAAATGATACAAATGATAAATGAGCAATGTCTAATTATTCCAGTGCTGCTCAGACTCGGAGACAAAAGCAAGCAAACTGCGAGTCTAGGATGAAACTCCATCTCCTCTAACCCTATTGTGCCTGTGTACTGCAGTACATATTAATGTAACATCAAGCCCTATTTTTAGACCTCTGCAATTCCACGGGCATAAATCACTCCTGTGCCACAAGTCACCTTTGAGTTAGCAATGCCAAGTTTAACATTTTGCAGGATTCTACAGACTGTATAATTGCAAGCAAGTGATATTTAAAATGAATAGTAATAACTTTAATGAAATAATATTAGCCTAAAAATAGATTGTTTGAGAGGATTTAAGTACTAACTAAAAGAAAAAGTGACAAACGTGCCACTTAGCTAATGCTCTCTGCACAATAGCTTTCACAGTTGAATTTGGAAAGCTGTTCTTTTGCAAAAAAAATGCTAATGAATGTCTTGTTTTCTTTTTACATAATACTGTTTAATCCTCAGTGCTTTTTAGCCAAGAGGGTACTCTGAATTGAACATCTGATTAAAGAAGGAAAGACACAGAACAACCAAAAGCACAAATTGGTCAAAGTGTTACTTTTTATAGTAGTCCATGACAACTGTTGGGGAAATATAACTAAAAACAAAATCTTCTCAGAACTCACAAGTTCTCTCCCCAAAGGTAACAGAGAAAAAGAAAAAAAAAATTCTATTTTGAAGAAGCATTAAACTAGAATGTAATGAGCATCACATGCAATCTGCTAGGAAAGTGCAAAGATGAAAGGTAATCTCATTCTTTTATATAGCCTAGCAGATACAAATCATTAGCCACGTATTTTCAAGATAAACAATAACTAGTCCTCAAGTAAGAGAACTTGACAGCGTCATTTGTCACACATGGTTCATCTTAAATGTACCTGGTAATTGGCTTTATCCAGAGGAAAAACAAACCCCTCCTATCTTTATGACAAGAAGTAGTTTTGCAACTTAGTACAAGGCTTCCACCAAATTCTCCTGCCCTACGCTTCACACTAGGATACAGGGACGCTAATTTCCTTGATGTTTACATTTCAAAGAGATGGCTCCCAGGTTCTTGAGGAAAATATCCTTGGGTCATAAACTTGAGACATAAACCTATCCAGTTTTCAGGATTCATATACGTTTGAAAGTGAGGAGAAAGTACAAGTTTGCTAAAGTAAATGTTCTAGGAAAACGTGGGGAAGAGAAGTCTCCTCCCTTATTTTCAACAGGGAGAACTGAGCCTTCTAATTTGTATTTGTCCTAACACCATACAGGTTCAGTGTGATTACCATCATGCAAACTTGTTTACACAAGATATGTGAGGACTGCAGGTTCCCAGAAGTGAAAATCCAATAAAGTAAAACAAAAATGATTTCTGACCCATTAAATCAGTGCAAATTAATACATCATGCCAAACCACATGCATTATGGACTGCAATGATTATTGGTAATATATTTCACCAGGGGAAAGCAAATTCTTAATAAGCCTTTGTTTTCCTGCCCATTTCTGACAGGAATGATGATTTCATTTTTAATTTGTTCAGGAGTAAATTTATAATGATAACCAAAGGGAAATGCTTTTGCTCGCCTATATGAGATTACCTACACAATCATTAGCCATTAAAAATGTATTATATTGAATACAAAGAGAAGTATTCATCTAAATAATACATGTTTGCCCTACAAAAGACAAAAAGTATAGGAGAGATAAGTTAAATGAATCAACTTAACCAAAATTCCCAATCAGTCCTATAGTTAGAGCATATATTTGGCTAAAGATGCATCCCAGACTCATAGTTCAAACTACCTCATGAACTTTCTACTTATATACAGTAATTTTCCACTAAGTGCTCTTATAAAGCATCACCTAATGTTAGCATTAAGAGGGATGTGTAATACCAATCAATAGCCAAATAAAACAAAACCACCAGAAGTCAGAAGGGGATAATGCAGAGACTAATGCTTTCTGATGAGACCTTTAGAGGGCAACTTCAAAAGGACTCATCCAGAGGCTGTTGCCATTAGTAGATCACGTGCAACACTGACGAAGATGCTAACATCTTTAATGAGAAATAGGTGCAATCTTAGTTCTTGCCACATGTGCTTCAATTCCTCGAGGAAAATGCTTTGATAAAAAGGAATGTCATAAAGGAAAGAATAAGGTTTTATCAAAGCACTAAGTAGAATACTAAACTCAGGCATCATCCAAAAACTTTTCTGGATTTTGATGTTTGAGAAGGCGGAGGAAGAGTCAAAAGGGAAGGGATGTTTTGTTAGCATAGGTAGTTGGCTAGTATTAATAAAGGAAGGGAGCAAAGGGAATCTGGCATTAAGCAAAGTAAACTAGAAAGCTGAATCAGATATTAAGCCTAATCTACCAGGGAGCTCTAGGACAATAAGCCTGCGTCACTAGGAAGTTGCAGCGTTCACAGGCTCCACAGAGAACGCCTGCATCCTCCACCCTCGGGACCTAATCCTGGAAGCGGCAGGAAGGATCGGTTACCAGTCATTAGCCGGGATTGCCAGGGGAGAGAGAAAACAATAAAGTGGAAATTCCTGTGGTGGGTGCATGCCCAGAAGAAGCCAAGATGGTGCATGAGGAGGGCCTTCTACTAGGGCATGCACAGTAGAAGCCAAGACGGCAACCATGAAGGGAAGATGTCTAATCTGGGAAAAGACCGATTCGTTAGGGAGAGGGCCCAGCACAAGCCCATGAAGGACTGGGAAAGATATTGGTCAGTTTGAAAGCCAGAGATAATAGAATCAAAGCTTAACAAAGGCCTCTGGCTTGGTAACAGGCATTTGTTTGCCATTCATTCCTGCGCTCCTGCTCTCCCATTAGCTCTCTCTCTCTCCATAGTAGCCACATGGGCCCAAAGGCAAGACGAGGTACAGCAACACAGCACTGGGCAGAGCCAGGAACAAAGACGAAGCCAAGTGGGGACAGAGACTGAACTGGACTAAGCTTTGGCATGGACTGGACCAACGGTACAGAATTTCTGGACCCTGGTCCTTCTTCTGGGCTTGATGAAGACAAGGCTGGACTTCTTCCACAGCCGGACCGACAGAGATGAGCCATCAAGAACCTGGGGGCAGTCTTTTATTTCTATTCCAATGAGCCTTTCCACTACATCTCATCTTCTCATAGGGTCCTGAAATCCTTTTCTTGTGACTCTGTGAAAGGACCCCATTTCAACCAGCAACAGTTTCATTGCTGTCAATCTAAAATCTGCCCTCAGATCTGATGTGTTTGGCCAATTAAAAGAAGTTATAAGAGACTCACTAAAGATGGCACTCTGGTCTGCTTGCTGAGAGTCTGTAGAGAACTGTAAACTTTTCTCTAGTATAGTCTCCTTTAATTTACATGAAAGGAGAAGCTGTTTCTCCAACACTCACCCCTAACTTCCTACTGTGAAGACAGCTGCCTTATTTGCCTTTCAGCGAATTAAACGTTAAAATAGCTTCACTGTCAGGAATAGCAGCAGCAGTGAAGGGACTTGTAAAAGACCTTCAATTACTACTGTAGACTGTTCTATTTTCAAAGGATCACTGCTACCTTTTGACTCTAGTAAAGACTCTCTCAAGAAATGATACCTTTTTTTTCTTTTTTTTCTTTTTGCAATTTTATAACTTTATTTGGCAATCAGCAGTAAATTCTCCACGTTAACTGTTTGTAGATTTTTGAAAGTGGTGACAGGTACATAGGTGACCAACATGTAGAGCTTGTTTGGTGAATCTTCATCCTCATTACATTTTCTGGACAATTGTACCTGGGTACAGTATAGGACATTCCTTATTCCTCTGGCCCAGACAGCTTTGTTCAGCCTAATGTCAATGCATACATCTCCTTCATGACAAATTTCCAGATCTCCTTGAGTTCCTGAGGGCCATGCTTCTTGAAACCCACTCCATGGATGTGCTTGTGAATGTTGATGGTGTATTCTCTGGTCACTGCCTCATTGATGGCAGAATGGCCCTTCTTCTTCCCGCCACCCTTCTTTGCAAGAGCCATTATGTCCAGCCCAAGTTGGAAAGAAACAGCTGCAGGTATTGTGGGGGAGGATAAGCAGGGTTGCAAGTAATGATACCCTTTCTTCACTAACTCACTATCTCCCTCTCTGCTGCTACCCTCATTGGCAAAGGTCAAGACAAAATCCCTAACAAGAAACATTCTGCTTTCTTAATGTTCATGCATTGATTTTTGCTTTCATATTCTTATACTGTTAAAAATTCACCAGTAATAAAACTAATTCATAAAAAGTTTAAATCAAAACAAAAATTTATGTCACTGCAGTTCTGGCAAAAGTGTAAAATGAATCTGATATGTTCTTTTTTTTTATTTAGTTGACATACAATATTATATTAGCTTCTGGTGTACAACATAGTGATTAAACATGTATATACTTTATGACTGACTGATCACCCCAATAAGACTATCCATCTTGATATAGGAGGCAGTTAGAGAGACATGAGCAGAGTAGAAACAATAGGCTAGGTACAGAAGGTCAACAGAGCAGGAAGCCCTGGGTGCCTAGTAATGAGCAAAACTGGGCTGGGACTTTGTCCCCAGAGTGATCTTTCCTCCCCTAACATATCACTGGTCATGCTGTTTTGAACCCCTGACCTTTGACATTGCTGGTCATGTGACTCAGACCCTCCCCTGACCTTTCCTCCCCTGACAGGTTGCTAGTCATGTGATAGACCCCCTTAGAGGAGGAACAAGGGGGCCAGAGGACTCCCATACAAGCCTTTGCTGAACCCCTCCTATAGGCATTAAGTCCTAAAGATAACATCTAGGCCTTCAGCTCTAGGCCCAGAAAAGCAGCAAGGCCAGGTGGGGCAGCGCCATGGCTGACACCAGGACCAGCTGCAATGACTAATGATCCTCTGCCCTGGTACCAACCAATCAGTGGAGACCACAACCCAGAGGAAACACACCGGGAAAGCTGATGAATATTCTATTGAGACCATCCCCCGAGATCTCCAGTTAAAAGCCCTTAAGATGAAGGACCAAGCTCTCTCTTGAGTACTCCCATGCCTTTCCTCCCTTTTCTCCCTCAAGGCACATATATTTGCTCTCTTTCTCCTAAGCTCCAAGGGTCCCTTTATCATCTCTGTAACTTGTCTCCTGAGTTCACACAGCGCAGCTAGCTCACTTCTTCTACCTCTATGACTTTCTAAATAAACTTTCACTTGTATTTGAGTCTTGGTTCTGAATTCTTTCTTAGCCAAAACTCAAAGACTGGAGTCTAACATCTGGCACCATTTACCGTTAACATTCTGATGTTAACCATACATATTTAATAAAATATTATTGACTATATTCCCTATGCTGTACTTTACATCCCATGACTATTTTTATGTCTGCCAATTTGTATTTCTTAATCCCTTTTCCTTTTTTCACCCAGCCCCAACCCAACCTTCTCCCATCTGCAGACCATCAGTTTGTTCTCTGCATCTATGAGTTAAAAAAAAAAAGTGTTGAGAAAGAGACTAATGAGAGTTAATAAAGCTACTAGAAAAAAAGATGTCATGTCTTCAAAATGGCAAAAGGCAACAAAGAATAAACAAAGAGAACCTCAAATAAATGCTACCAGAATCCTGTTTGGCTTGCACATTATTTTCCCAAATAAGTCATAGTTTATCTCAAAAACAAAAATTAGGCTGTGAATTATGAAGACTTTTTAAAACTATGTTTTCTGTATTTTAGTCTAAGAATCTCAACACTTTCAGAATTCTGATTTAATGAAACAAATTTGTTTCTTAAGTAAGGCTTTTATTGGAAGAGGAAACTGAAATAGGAGGCCTGAAAGGAGAGTTATTTCATGAGGATATTAATGAACTTCTTAATTCTTCTGCACTTGTACTTCCCTCAGAGAAAATTCATAACAAAACCTCCTCTTTAGAATATGAAAGCTCACTGGCTTATTTTGTTAAAATCTCCTGAATGACTAAACTAAGAAGGCTAAAATAGACATACTATAGTATTTATGACATTATTATTGTCATTAATATCTGCCAGAGGCCATTAAAATTTTCTTCTTTTTTTCCTATTTTGTTTCGGAAGTCATAAAGAGTATTGCCTAAAGAATTCATTCTTTCATTCACTATAGTTTCATGTATTTTTAGCTGTACATTGTGAAAAGCCATAGGAAAGCTTTTATTGTGTATCAATAATTTCTAATGTGTAATATAATTAAATTATTTAGAAAATGCAGAAATCATATGACTCAATAACTAAGCATATATGGTTAAGCCAACAAAAATCCAACATTTTATATCATGGGTCAGGCTGCTAAAAACCTCCAATTAGTAAAAGTTTTAATAATAACATAAATTATGACAATTGCCATGCACATTAAATATGTGATCAGATTTAATGTGTACAACATTTTGGAATTGTAAAATATACTATTTAAAAAAAAAAAAAAAAAAAAAAAAGCTAGGTACATTGCCCAGGTTCACACAGACACTTGACAGTAGAGCCAGCATTTTTTTTAACATGTTTTTATTGATTTCATTTAATTGAACGTGAGCTGATCTAATTATGGATTGGTTGAAATGCAGTATGATTTAGGTCATTTATGCTGAGGCTAATTTCTATAAATAACACAATACCTTTCTTTTTAACTATTGTCTCAAAATATTGGCTTCCTTTGAGTAATTCCTTCTTCCCTAAAAGTTGGCTATTTCCCATTTTTATTTTTATTTCAAGTCTAGAAAAAAACTAATAAATTCATTTTGACCAGAATGTCATCAAACTAAATAACAAGAGTTAGCTTACATTTGCACCAAGATTGTGCATGTTTTTCTCCCCAGGCCACCACTTTCCAAGATTATATATAAGATCATCTTCATGATACTGCAGAAGGCCAGTATTTCACACTGTGCTGGGTTGTTGTTGGGGGTGGGGGGGGGGGAGGTGTTCAATTTATGACAGCATATTACAAGAGCTCTGGTAAGATTTTATAGTTCATGAGTCTCTAGCCTTGGATCAAGCCATACTGCAGCTCAATCTTTTTCAGTCCTTGTTAGCAGAGGTTGTTGTAACTAAATCGAATATTTAAAAAGTACAGTTCCAGGTCCAAATCACAGACCATAAATTCAGGTGATCAAGAAACACCACTTTTTGTTTATTGAAGGTTCTGTATACATGTGATGAAAATGTCATCTTGTTACATTTCAAAATGCATCCCCTCATGTACCCTCACTTGCCCTCCCCCTCAGTCCTGGTTTCTCAAGGTTATGTCTGATTTCCACCCTGTGGTTATTAAGTTAAAATTGGCCAGTGGGGTGGAATCCTAGTCCAATATGACTGGTGTCCTTATAAGAAGAAAAGAGGCTAGAGATGTGGCCATACAGAGGAAAGACCATGTGAGGACACAGCAAGAAGATGGCCATTTGCAGACCCAGGAGAGAGGCTCCAAAAGAAACCAAACCTGCCAGCACTTTGATCTTGGACTTCTAGGCTTAGGAACTGTAAAAAAATTAATTCCTGTTGTTTAAGCCATCCAGTCTATAATAATATTTTTTAATCCTCACCCAAGGATATGTTTTGTTTTGTTTTGGTATTTTATTTTTAGAGAGAGAGGAAGGGAGAAAGAGAGAAATATTGATGGGAGACAGAAACATCCATTGGTTGCCTCCCATATGCACCCTGATTAAGGATCAAACCTGCAACCTAGGTATGTGCCCTGCCTGGGGATAGACCCCACAAATTTTTTGGTGTACAGGAGGATGCCATCTGACCAGGGCCAGTCTGTAATAATTTCTTATGTTAGCCCTAGCAAACTAATACAAATATGAATAAATATTTTGGATTTCATTATAAAATAGGATTTCCTATTTTTAAAACAGCCAGCTATTTTTGTAAGCTGAAATTTCTATCCCTTTTATTGATTAACTCTTGTGCTTATCTTGAATCTTGTATATGTCACCTAATCCTTGTATTGTATTATATTTACAGTAACTCACAATAGATTTAATTTTGCTATTCTATGATGCTTCCAATTTTATTTTCAAAATATAAAAAACTGTGTATATTTAGGAAATGCAGTTTTAGGAAATTAAATATTTATCTCTAATATTCCACATACATGATCCAGAGTATTCAACCCAAAATCTGACATCTTTGAGGTTCAAATACTTTCGCAGTTAAAATTGGTCTCAGATATTGCCTTAATTTTTTTTCTTTGAAAAATAGATCAAATATAATAAAAATGAGCACCAAGAAAATGGAGTAGAATGATTCTTATGTTTCCTTTTTTACATGATAGACACAGATAATCTGAGAATGAACTTAAAAATGGTTTTTCATGTAAAACTAGAGGCCCGGTGCATGGATTCATAAACTGGTGGAATCCCTTGGCCTGGCCTGCAGGGATTGGGCCGAAACCAGCTCTCCAACATCCCCCAAGGGGTCCCAGATTGCAAGAGGGCAGTTCTTGGGTGATGCACCCCAGAATTGGTTCTCTGGTTCTGGGTGCGTCACCTGAGAACCCCTGCTTCCAAGTAACTGCAGCTCAGCAGCTCCTGCATTGAGCATCTGCCCCCCAGTGCACATCATAGCTACTGGCCAGTAGGCCGGTCACTTAGGCTTTTATGTATCCTATATAATAAAAGGGTAATATGCAAATTGACCCTAACAGCAGAACCACTGGGAATGACTGGTCACTATGACACACACTGACCACCAGGGGGCAGACGCTCAATGCAGGAGATGCCCACTGGTGGTCAGGGCGCTCCCACAGGGGGAGCTCTGTTCAGCCACAAGTCAGGCTGCCAGCTGCCAGCACAGCAGTGGTGGCGGGAGCCTCTCCCGCCTCCTCAGCAGTGCTAAGGATGCTCAACTGCAGCTTAGGCCTGCTCCCCGCTGGCAAGTGGACATCCCCCAAGGGCTCCCGGGCTGCCAGAGGGATGTCTGATTGTCAGCTTAGGCCTGATCCCCCAGGGAGCGGGCCTAGGCCAGCAGGTGGACATTCCCTGAGGGGTCCCAGACTGCAAGAGGGCACAGGCCAGGCTGAGGGACCCCCCCCCCCCGCCCCCTGAGTGCACAAATTTTTGTGCACTGGGCCTCTAGTATAGTTATAAAATTACATTTATAAATAATATAAAAACTACAACATAATATAGCCTTCTATGTCAACATAAAAGGACTCTGATTACACACAACCTATGTTCAACTACATGGTCACATCATATGACATTCCTTTTGATTCCCAGATGTGAGGCACTAACTATACTGCATTCCACATTCATCATTTTTTAACTTCCTTGGTATACAGAATTATTATATCTATCTGTATTTTAAGAGATATTTCCGCTGTTTTAACTTTGAGCTTGCTTTGTTTTAGCATTACATTGTTAAGATTCATTCATATTTGTAAATGCTATACTTCATCCAACAGCTGTGTTATATTTTATTGTGAGTATATCACAGTTAAATCACCCACTTTCCTACTGATATGCTTTTGGACTGTTTCCAGGTAGTTGCTTAAATAGCACCAAAATGAACATCTTTGAACATGTTCTCTGTTGTACCTGTAAATGAATTGTATTAAATACCTAGCAGTGGAATTCCTGAGTCACAGGCTATGTGAATATGCATTCTTTCAAAAACATTCGTTTTCTAAAATGATTGCACCAATTTGCATTCTGCATAGCAATGAACATCTAGTGGATCTATATCTTCTCCAACAATTTATATTATCAGGCTTTTAATTTTTTTGCCAAAAGAAAAGTATAAAGTGATAGTATATTATTATCTTGCATTCTCATGATTAATAACAGATATAATATGAAGTAAGAATATATCTCCATGTTTGTTGGTCATGAGTTTCTCTTCTGTGAAATGTCTATTAAGGACTTTCATCCATTTTTCTTACTGATTTCTATGGGATGTTTTTGTACTCTTGATATCAATCCTTCTACAGTTGGGTATATTCTGAATATCTTCCCCTAGTTTGTAAACTTTTCATTTTCTCTAAGTGGTTTATTGATGAACTAAAGTTTTTAATTTTAGTATAGTGAAATTTATGTCTTATCATTCATAGTCAACATGCTTTATGTCTTCTTTAAGGAATACTTCCTGATTTCTAGGTCTAAAATATATTCATCTGTATTTATTACTAAGTTTTCAAAGCTTTGCTTTTGACATTTAAATCCTTAATCCATTTGTTATTTTTTTTCCTATATAGTGTGAGGTAAGAATCTAACTTTATGGGGGGGGGGGGGTTGACACTTAATGAATTATTTACTCTTCAGGTATTAATCTCTAGTTATAGAAGATTGTTATTACATGACTCTAAAATAAACTATCCCAAAATTCTGATGTTAGTTAGTTATACAATACTTTTATAAATGAAAGAAAATCTTGCACAGTAGAAACTAAAGTTGCTAATTTTGTCATATATAATTAGGATAATTATAAAAGTGAGAAACATGAAGATGATTTTTTCTGACAACTAAGCATTCCCATTCCCCTCGCCATAGCAACTTAAAAATCTATTTTGACTAATTGAAACACACACAAATTCACACGTACACACACCACACACAGAAACAGCAGTGAGGAAAAGGCAAGCACAATTATTGTTCCACATATAAACTTCCCTTTATATTTTCCATTCCTACTATGATTTGTTTTACAAATATTTTTATATTAGTGTTCTGATTTCTGCTCTAAACTAAAAGTGGGTTAACCTCTACCTTAAGTCTAACTTCACAAATTAAGTAATGGCAGACCAAAATATAAATTAATTGCCAAATATCCACTGTCTCAGAGGAGCTCTTGTTTCTCTGTTTCTCCACCATTACATTCTAAAAAAGTAAAAGGGCTTAACTTCTAACACAGTTAACAAACATCTACTATGGGCAAAGCACTGCACTATATAACATAAAGAACAAAAATTTGCTCCCTAATATAATCAAGGAGCCATAAATAAATTTAAAATGGGACTAACGATGATAAATTATGTAATAAAAGTACCCACAAATGTTGATTGAGTTCAATTATGCTTATAATTACCAAGCACCTAAGAGAATATGCCATTGTACATTTCAATGGTCTCATTAAATAGGCATTTTTTATTTCTTTTTAAAGAGTCCCATTTAGTAATTTCACAATGTTGGAAATTTATAGTTGAAACAGCCAACAGTAGTAAAATTGGTTAAGCAAAGTCCATTTACCATATAGGGATACCTCAGACCATAATATAAACACTGACATAGAAGATGCTGTATGCCTGAAACTAATACAAAGTAATATGAATGTAAACTGTAATTGAAAAAATTAAATAATAAAGAAGGAGATGATGATGAACGTGGCCAACATATTTGATAAAGGCTTTTGTCCCAACCTAAGAGAGAAGAGGAAGCACTGAAGAGCAGGTGCTTGCCATACTCTCCCCTCCTGTGGTGTACATAGCCCGACAGTTACAGCTACTCGGTTACTTGGCTTTAGGTTTCCCTGACCCAAAAGCAGGATCAGCTCTACATAAAATTATGGAGATGTGCAATGCCTGCTCTAGGTCCTCTAGGTTCCTGTCTTCCCAGTTTTCCATATTCCCACTGCCTTTATTCAGAACCTTCAGTGGAGTATCCCATCCAGGCCTTTCAATTTCAATGGATACATTATGATTTCTATAAACTACTCAAGGTAAATTCTAACTCTGCCCGCTATTTCTCCCATCTCATGGTTCTGCCCAGTATCACATCCCCTGTGAGTGTCAGGGTATCTTCCAAAGCAATCCCAATCCAATCTCACACCAATATAGAGAGACCCAATCCTTCCTGGGGGAGTCGATGTAATCATGAGGCTTTTCATGTAATTAGGAAAAAAGTATGGTGCCACTAAAGCCTAAGAAAATCTTCAGTTGAGGGATCAAGTCCAAAGGCCACAATAATTTGTGTTTGAGACTGAGTCAGTCCCTAAACTCCACTGAGACACAGTTTTTAATCTATCAAATGGAAGGCATAATAACAAATTTCACATGAATGCTCTAGGAAAAGACATGAAGTGTAAGAGAGTATTTGTAAACTATAAAGTGACTTAAAATAGATGTGGCTTTCATTTTCTGGCGGTGATAAACCAGTAGGGAAGATATTTAATTACATGTCCCTCAAAACATTCTGGAGACGCGCCTGCTCCACCTCGCTAAGCATAGGAGTGCCAACAAATTTGTAGGACAGAACAGGGATCGTTTTCAAAATCATACCTCCTTTCAATCATTGGCCCATTCACAACAGAAGGAGGAAAGAGTCAATGTCAGGCACAGGAGCTTCCATTCTGTCCATGGTTCAAAAACAGCTGGACAGATCACCTTTGAACTTACTGGTATCTGAGCCTATTGTCTTTCTCTGCCTCTAGGATCACATTTGTTTGGACTAGTGAATGTCCCGGTAACAAGTCACCTTCCTTTTTTCCAGTGCCCTCGGGGCACAGCCCAGGGCCCCAGGGTAGAGACCACAAATTCCCTCATTGCTACTGTTGTATATTTTTTAAAAAGCTAGATATGAATGAATAAACAAGTGGAAAAACAATTTTCTCTCTCTCCCTCTCCCTCTCCCTCTCCCTCTCCCTCTCCTTCTCCCTTCCACTCTCTCTTTAAACAACAACAACAACAACAAAATGGCCCTAGCTGGTTTGGCTCAGTGGACAGAGCATCAGCCTGCAGACCGCGAAGCGTCCCGGGTTCGATTCCAGTCAAGGGCACATGCCTGGGTTGCGGGCTAGATCCCCAGTGTGGGGTGTGCAGGAGGCAGCTGACCGGTGATTCTCTCTCATCGTGGATGTTCTATCGCTCTCTCCCTCTCCCTTCCTCTCTGAAATCAATAAAGATATATTTTTAAAAACACACACCAACAACACAAAGGTATTATTCCACCTCTATGTAGTAAAAAGTATACTTGTACAATGTTTTGTACTTATATTTCCTGCTATTAAAACAGGGAAATTAAAGCGGGGGATTTAGGGCGGCGGGGAGAGGATAAAAGGGTGGGATTGACCTTTGCCGTTTCAAAATGGCGACTGCCGCCCTAACTGGTTTGCTCAGTGGATAGAGCGTCGGCCTGCGACTGAAGGGTCCCAGGTTCGATTCCGGTCAAGGGCATGTGCCTTGATTGTGGGCACATCCTCAGTAGGGGGTGTGCAGGAGGCAGCTGATTGAGGTTTCTCTCTCTTTGATGTTTCTAATTCTCTATCCTTCTTCCTTCCACTCTGTAAAAAAATCAATAAAAAAAATTAAAAAAGAAAACCAGCTGGACAATGTGGAGGGACTGCAAGCGCAGAGGGCCACCGAATTCCCAGGTAAGCATCACTCTTTCTGAAATAGGTGTCATCTTTGTTTTTCCAGAAACGATGCTGATTTACTTGCAGAAATCAGCCTGTGAAATTAGCACAATCTTAAACCATATAATTGGCTTCATTCGTAACCAGCAAAAGTCAAAGTAGTCTAGATGAGACCCAGAATTTTCATATTTCTAAACTTTAAAAAGCAGGGTATTTGCTTTCTTTTCCATGTTAGGGGCACATTAGCATTAGCTCTTTGATAATAGCAGTTAACACTCAGGGCTCACCAGGCTTTAGGCATTGTTTTAAGCAGATGACATTCTGCCTCATTTAACCATTACAACTCCATGCACTAAGTACTATCGTTATCTTGCCATTTCATAGATGAGGGAAATAAGGCATAAAGAGGTTAAGAAACTTATCCTGGGTCACACATCTATTTTCTGATGTGCCCAGGATTCAAACCCAAGCTGCCTGATTACATAGTCCAGTCTGGACCCACTGTGCTCTACTGCCTCTTTATAGATTCCTCTGAATAGAGTGATTGATGGTTAAGTATACGAAAAGTGAGGAACCACTGTTCAACATGACCACAGTCACTCCAGAATTCACCCTAAGACATGGCGACCTCCAGGAGCAGCACCCACCTCGGTCTGCTGCGCATGGCAGCCCTCCGGAGCGTGCGGCACACAAAAAGGATAAGCCGACACAGTGGCCCCTACCTCCATCATAAACCATACCTTCCCGCTCACCGTCTTTCCCACGCTGCTTCCCCACCCAGGAAACCCTGTCCCCTCCCCCCTACTCCTCTCAGCATTCACAAAACCACTCCTCACTCAGGCCCAACCATATCCTCCTTGAAGCCTTTCTGTGCTCTGCCAGCTACCTCAAGGATCTGCATCTCTCCTCTCTGAACACCTACATTATGTTCAGTTTCCTTTGGGGGCACCTTAAACGACTGCCTAGCATTTGGTTACTTAATGTTTTGTTTTTACCAAACATATTAATTTACTCAGCTACATTTATGTAAGTTCATTGAGAACAGAAAGCAGTTTTGATTTTCCCTCCTGGCTGCACCCTCTTCCATAAACAGGCACACAGACATACATTCTGCACCTCATATACCACTAGAAGTTCAATAAATACTGTTTGGATAGTTGGCGGACTAATTGATTAATCTATTGAATAAATATTCTCTCACCTGAACTTAAACAGCCTCCAAGGTTTTCTGCGCTCAGACGTGGATGCACATACAACGTGCAGGCCAGTCAGCTAATGGACTGAAGAAGGAAAGTAAGAAAAGCTTTCACTGGGAAATTACCCTAATTATAAAAATCACAAAAAGTAGAAATGTATAAGGATTCAATCTAAAGGAGTTTTAAAGGGAGAATTGACTAACTGAAAAAGCAAGGAGAGGAAAGTCATTTTATACATTTAGTGTGAAAGTACCTTTTCAGGATCTGAAATTCAAACGCTTCTCTCCATGGGCTCTGTCATTTTCCTTCAGAAGATGTAATATAGCTCCCACCTTTTAAGTACATATTAAAATTTACATGGCTTGCACCTTCTACTTTACTTCTTCCCTCTACTCTCTAACACACCTAAGTACACACACACACACACACACACACACACACATTCTGACTTCTCCCCGCCCAACCTTCCCTCCCTTCCCATCACCTTTTGACTACAAATTACTAGTTCTGAGTCATCAAAACAGTTCCTTTCCTTCATTAGCTTGGGCTCCCTCTGCTGGGTCTGCAGCAGTAAAACATACAACTCATTAGAATTGGAGGTTATAGAACTCATTCCCCACAGAATTTCTGTTTTAACTAAAGTTAAACTCAATATCCAGCAAAATATAGTAATAATAAATCAAAACAAATGGTTTTTCAGAAACTGCTATACAAATCAGTGTTTTTCCCTAGTGTCCATTCGTAGAATAGTGGAACTCAGCAGGAAATCTCAAAGATTGCAGAAATGAGATGAAACTATGCAAAAGAAAATAATCATATAAATAGGATCTGGATTACAAATATGTTTGTCAGAAGCAAATGCAGATGAATATGACCAAAGGCCATATAAAGGCTCTAAGTGAGATTTCTGAGGAAATAAAGAAAAAGCAGCAGCAGCTAGGTAGTATTACTAAAGTATTAAAAATCAAGGCTGTTGATAACATCACTGTTATCAGCATTATATAGTAGCAAACCTGATGTTATGGAGTATTTGAGCCTACATACACACACACACACACACACACACACACACACACACACACACACAAAATCACAAAGTGCATTCACATTTACTAAGGATAATAGAAATGTAACTTACATAATAAAAAAAAGATAGATATTGATTCCTGTTCAAAGGAAATATTGTATCTTATTTCATTGATTGGTGCTTATTACAAAAGAGAATGGTTATATTGACCGAAAGCAAACCATCAGACCAGGATAAAGAATGAAAACAGAACTAAGACCTTTAAGAATCTGGAAAACACTATCTGTCATATAATTTTTCCCTTTAAGATAGACTAGTATTCTGCAATAAGTATCTTAAAACAATCCCCAGGTGATCTTACAGAATCGCCAAATAAGCAGGGAATTGGATATTCTACAGCCTAGAAATTCAAGACCTGAGCATTTCCCTTCTGAGTCCAGGATACTGGCAGAACCTCAGGTCAGGTCATTAAAGAAAGACCTTTGCTGATAGCGCTTCTGGTGTTGCCAGTCCACTCCCTTCTCCATTGTCAAATAATTAGCTGCCATAAAAACTTCAATGAAGGAAAAATACCACATGATCTCACTCATTCATGGATAATAGAGACCATTATAAACTTTTGAACAATAATAGATACAGAGGCAGAGCTGCCTCAAACAGATTGTCAAACTGCAGCGGGAAGGCCGGGGAGGGTTGGGGGGCAGGTGGTAGGAGGGTAAGAGATCAACCAAAGGACTTGCATGCATGCATATAAGCATAACCAATGGACATAAGACACTGGGGGATAGGGGAGGCTAGGGGACTGTCTAGGGCAGGGGGGAAAAAATGGACACATATGTAATACCCTTTGTAATACTTTAAGCAATAAAATAAAAATTAAAAAATTTAAAAAAAAAGAATTGGGAGGCTTTGGCTAAAACTGATAAAGATTTATTCAAGGGTTTTAGTGTTTGTAAACAGGAAACACAGCTAGGCAAATACTCATAAATGTACTAAAGAAGAAAAAAAGTTAAAAGTTCCTATAATAAAGAATATCTTCTTGAGAAAAAAAAAAAACTTAACCATGACTAGCTACAAAATTTGAAAAGCCTCTTATTCAAACAGCATTAAAAATTTCAAGACACTGACAGCAAAGCAGGAAACCAACTATGTAAACCCTTCTGATCACAGCCCTGCTAACTGCAGGGCCTATGTGAATGCTTATGTCACACCCCAGGACACTGGCCTGGATTAGCTGGAGGTTAGCAGTAATAATGTCTTCAAGGGCCCTTCACTCCCAACACTCACAGGCAAAAATGTTAACCTCATGGCCTGGCCGCGGTGGTTCAGTGATTGAGCGTCACCCTAGGAACCAGAAGGTCAGGGTTTGATTCCCAATCAGAGCACATGGCCAGGTTGTGGGCTCAATCCCCAGTGTGGGGCATGCAGGAGGCAGCCAATCAATGATTCTCACTCATCATTGATGTTTCTATCTCTCTCCCGCCCCCTTCCTCTCTGAAATAAATAGCATTTTTTTTTTCATGTTAACCTCATCTTCCCACCCTGTGAGAATTTCTTTGGCAAGACAGATACATCTTTCCTAAAGCAAACATGATTCAGTTTAGTTCCTCAAATGTAAAATGGGGCCTTGACTTACGAGTGTCCCGACTAACAAGTTTTTCAAGATACGAGCCGTCTCTCAGCCGATTCTTTGCTTTGAGTTGCGAGCTAAAATTCGGGTTACGAGCCAGCTTCAGATACCCCACCACTAGTTGGCGCAGCGAACGTCACAGTGAACGCCACAACATCAGCCCAGCATCACGTGTCTCACTCTTTCACTTTTTGATTTGACATACCAGTAATTTGAGTTATGAGCTCCATCACGGAATGAATTAAACTAGTAAGTCAAGGCCCCACTGTATACTGGAACCTGTCAATGGGGCATATTTGTGTTCTGTTTATCCAAGTTTGGTTTCAGAACAGAGCATCTGTTGAGAGAATCTAAAAGATAACTCATGCAAATTTTTTAATTTCCTTTCCTGTGAGGGGCTATATAACATAAGTGGTTAAAAACACAGCCACCAGAGTCAAACCACCTGTGTTCAAACCCCATCTCCTCCACTGGCCACCTGTGTGAGTTTGAACAAGTTACTTACCCTTTCTGAGTCTCTGCTTCCAAAATTCAATGATAATAGTACTGCTTCATAGGGTTGCTTATGGGAATGTATTGAAGCAGTACCTTTAAAGAATTTAACTTGATGCTTGGCACATAATAAATGTTGAATTGGGTATTATCATTATGTAATAAGAAAATTTTCCTATGTACTAGAGTCTGGATCATGGAAATGAGCTGGTGGTTTGTGAGCTACCTGACATTTAAAACTCAGTAGTGTTTATGCGGCTTAATAGATAACCTTATTATATAAAATAACTTTTGGTATAGCTCAATGTGCTTCATAATTTTAAAGGTATTCATTTATTCATTTAATTTCTGCTGTAAGTGAGCTCACCAAACAGACACTTAAATGGATCATTTTAACACAATGTGCCAAGCACAATGACTGTTGGGGGACAATTTCCACAAATCTCTCCAGTTTCTGCACTTTCTGAGCAAAGGCATTCACAGATCTTTTGTTTCAGATTAAATGTTCAGGAATGTTTGTATTCCAAACAGCTTTGGAAGACAGAGTGTCTTTCTCTACAGGGCAGAGGGCGAATTTGTTTTCTGACCAGAATATTAAAGATAATGCGTCCTTCCGGGGCAAAGCCTGGGCAGCTTTGTTAACAGCCCTTTTTAAAAGACTGAGTTGTCCAGTGTTTGGAATTCTTTGGTTGTGCCACAAGCGCACTGTGTGGACAGAAGGGGAAAGGAGATATTTCATGCAGAGGGAACCGAGGTATGAAACAGCAGTGTGTGGATGCATAAGTATAAATAATGCAGTAATGCCAGCCAGTGAAGGCGTGAAACAGGAAGTGGGGAAAGATGAGGCTGGCGAGTAATGCAAGGGCAGAGCCATGGGGGACTTTGTGTGCCAAGTATACACTTATTTCATAATGCCTGTTTACCTAATGATTTTTTACCATTGGCTCTTGAAAGTTATGCCATTTTTTGAACAAGTCTTTTTTTAATTAGAGCAACATTTGATTTCCAAAATTCCCTAAATAAATACACTATAGGACATGATATACGGATGTTACTGTTTAATGAGGGAGACACAGTCACCAACTTACTTGACTAATCAGTGTTTAGTCAGCAAGTATCTTATGGAATACATTTGAATTAAATACCACATTTGAATGAAGCCAAAAAAATTTTGAGAGAGATGAGAAGAGAAAGCAGGGGTCTGTTGTGTGCATGCATGCCCTAGTTTCATCATGGGTTCATGTATTAGATGAGGTCTTGGGTTTAGCCTTTATTTTGCCCTAGAGGTGTTTTCCTGTGCTACCACTTATAAAGTGAACCTTGGGTACAAGATAATCTTAGTCCAAAAAGGCTGAAGAATTGGTGGGGAAAATAGGGCAGAAAGAAGATTGTACCTTCCAAAGAATGATTCCATTGCGCTCTACATCTCCCATTCACTGCCCATCCCAGGTCTTTTCTTCCTCCTTTGTCAAGTATAATAAACCTTCATTTTATGTAGAAATTGGATTTCTCTACTTTCAAATTGTTGTTGATTATTTACATAAACCTGTTTGGTTTTTTTTGTTGAATTGTTATCTTTTTCCACCTGTGAAAACTGTTTAGGTATCTTAAGTTGGGATGGAACGCATTATAATTTTTCTCATTAAAATCAATGGATTTTTACTTTTAGTTTTTCACTTAGCAGGGTTTTTTTAAAAAAAAAAAAAAAAAAAAGGGTCAGTCATCAAATGAGAGATAAAGTGCTCCAAATTTTGTGGTAGGCTCTAAAGAGACAATAAATACCTTAACCAAGAGAGCATACATAGCATGGCAGTTATGGCCCAATTCTCCCAAGTCAGAGCACCGAGTCACGTCTTGGCGCTACCACGTAGTATATGTCACCTAGACAAAGTTTCTTCTTGGGCCTTCATTTTCTTGTATGTTTAAGGTGATAATAGTTCCGGTCTCACACTATTGTGAAAATTGAAATATTTACTGTATATTGATCACTTTAGATCAAGTACATTACTTACCAGTACTCAGTTAAATCTTACCTATTGCTATTATTATTATTCCTCTCATATTTGTAGTTTTTGTAGATCACTCTGACAGCAATGTGGGGATATATATGAAGGGAGAACATATATTCAGACTGGCAAGAAAAAAGGCCCTGGAGGTACAATCTAGATAAGGAAAAATGGGTAGGGAGTAAGAAGCAAGAATATGGTGGAAATAATGCATTCCATTGTGGACATGTTGAGATTAAGGTGCCTGAGTTACATTCTTATTTCTTCTATCTCAAGTTGTCTGTTCAGGGCCAATTTTATCACTCTCTTAAAAAAATATTTAAAAGTTGAATTAGGATTATGCTTTGAAGTAGAAACTGCAGAATATGCAGGCTCAATACTTTTTATTGTTTATTCAATGATTATGTATTCAGAGAAATGGCCCTGGAAGCCACATCCTTGTTACTGTTAAGTATGACTAAATCGATGCACTGAGTTTGCCCTCAGATAATTCATTTCCTTGGGAACTCAGAGGTTGTAAAACAAACATAAATTAAGCTTGTGTTTACCCTGCCCTTGCCAAGGCTAATTATTTAACACTAGAGGCTCAGTGCACGAAATTCATGCACAGGTAGGGTCCCTAGGCCTGGCTGGTGATCAGGGCTGATCTGTGGCGTGACTGGTGAGGCGATCATGGGGGCCCTGCTGGCACCCACGTTGGCCGGCCTGGCACTGCCCGCTGGCCAGCCCCGTCCCCCACTGCTGCCGCCAGTCACCTCACTCTGCGGGGCAACCGGTGGTGTGATCGAGGAGGGGGGGGGGGCCTGCTGGCACCTGCCTTGGCTGGCCTGGGGCCTGCGGGAAGCTCCTGCATTGAGTGTGTGTCCCCTGGTGGTCAGTACACATCATAGCAACAGGTTGTTCCACCAGTTGTTCCACCATTCGGTCGATTTGCATATTAGACTTTTATCATATAGGATAGAGGAGAGATAGAAGTGTCTAAAAGAAAGGGTTAAAAACAAATCCAGGTAAAGGACAGGAGGTTAACACAGGAACAAGTGACAGATTGTATGTCTTTTATGCTTTGTTTATCCTCTTTTACCACTAATAACACATTATCATTCACATGACTCATCTCCTCACTGCTCTGTCCCACTCAAGGTTCTCAATAGTCCCCTCTCTACCTCCCTGTTCCCTCTCCTCACCACCTCCTCCTGCAGTTACACAGAAGGGCAGGGACCGTTTCTGATTCATGTTTATGTCCCTTCTTCCTAAAATAGCATCGCACATATTAGGTAATGTATGCTTAGTAAAAAGGGAATCATTGATTCCATAAACCCACTTACTGATGATAAGCTACTTAATTGTGTCATAACTCAAAGCGTGGTTCTAAGGATAAAATTATGGCGACACAATAGGAGGTTTCTAGCGTTGTAAACACCATACATTGTATCTAAATTCATGTGAGCAAAAAGTTACTACAAACATATAAAATTAAATTCACTCTCATGCTTTCAACTTTTATTTTCCAAATAATTCAGTAAATGACATCATAAAAACTTCTACCTTATTTACTGCGCTAGCCCCAGAATGTGAATGAGACAATTCTCAATAAATATTTAATTAAGATACTAATAAATAAACAGATTCCTTTGTTTTTCTACCCAGAAGGGGTGATTTTCTTGGATTGTGCAAACAAATAAACTTTATCGAATTAGTAGAAGGAAAATCTTTTTTCTTTCTTATGTTTCCACAATGGGCTTAAAGTAAAAGCATAGTAAGTATTATAAAAAACAGTTGTATTGACAAAAGTATTCTTCCAAGACCATGTCACTTATTATCCTTAAAGTATATTTACAACTCATTAACACAGGTCAAGTTATATTTCAATTCTGTTATAAGGTAAAAAGTAAAAATAATCCCCTCTATAAGAAAAAAGTAGTAATTCTTACTCAAATAGCTGTTAGGACATAATTGAGCCTCTTCAGATAATTGTACCACAGCATAACATCTTTATCTGTCAACCAAGGGCCCACACTTCTAAACTTGACCAATACAGCGGTAATTAATGTTGGTGAAGCACTGAATCTCTGTGAGATGCTAAATTATCATCTGAATAGCCAAAATGCTTGCTGTCATCTTGAACATGAAGTGAATTTTTCTGAATTCTAATATGATAAAAAGTGCTAACCTGCAGAGTTTCTCAAAATCACAACTACAGCCATTTGAACCAGATAATTCTATGTTGTTAGGACTGTCCTGTGCATTGTGGGACGCTTAGCACCATCTCTGGACTTTACCCACTTCAGTGGTTCTCAACCTTCCTAATGCTGCGACCCTTTAATACAGTTCCTCATGTTGTGGTGACCCCCAACCATAAAATTATTTTTCTTGCTACTTCATAACTGTAATTTTGCTACTGCTATGAATCGTATGTAAATATCTGATATGCAGGATGTATTTAGGTGACCCCTGTGAAAGGGTTGTTCTACCCCCAAAGGGGTCACAACCCCCAGGTTGAGAACCGCTACACTAAATGCTAGTAGCACCTCTTCCTCCACCACAGACAATCAAAAATGTTTCCAGGTATTGTCAAATGTCCGCTAGGGTGCAAAACTACCCCCTATTAAGAAACACTGCTAACGAGGGTAAAATGTGTGGCATCTCTGAGATCCAGAATACTGTAATACTCCATTCCCCAATCTTTCTAGATGAACTAGAAATCTGTGTTATGCTTTAATAACATCCCATTAACCAACATATTAGATTAACCCATAAATCCCATTTCCTTGTTATAAAAAATGATAAACAGAAATCAAAAGTATTTACTCTATTCATGAACTCAACTTTCTCATATTTTAGCAGCTTTTTTTCACAGTAAATTAGAAGACAGGGGGAGTTCTCATGGCAAATTGCTTTCATTGTCCCAAGTGGCTGGGAGACCTGAGGGACTCTACAGCCATGGCTGTGGCCTGGCGCATAATACTCCCATTTAGCTTTTCTTTTACTCTCAGTAAACACAGTAATTCAGAACTTTTCAACTGCTATCAAGAAGTTCCCCCACCTGTTGCTTCAGAATTTCCCCTGCTGTTGCTCAAACGCAAATGAAGGAGAAAACACATGATATTTTAGTTTAAAATTAAAGTGGTAAAAATGAAATACACAATTTAAGGAGGTTAGGGATAAGTGAATTCACAGACTAACACTGCAAGTAAGGAAAACTAGCTCAAGACATTTTACTGGCTAACCCATCCCCTAGAACAGCGGTTTTCAACCTGTGGGTCGCGACCCCTTTGGCGGTCGAACGACCCTTTCACAGGGGTCGCCTAAGACCATCCTGCATATCAGATATTTACATTACGATTCATAACAGTAGCAACATTACAGTTATGAAGTAGCAATGAAAATAATTTTATGGTTGGGTCACAACATGAGGAACTGTATTTAAAGGGCCAGAAGGTTGAGAACCACTGCCCTAGAATATACTATAGTAGGACAATGAGTGGAAATTCGAGTTTCTTATTACTGAAACTTAGAAAGTGATTGCATGTGTTCCCCATGTCATCTCACTTGACATTTCCTGAGCACCCACTAAGTGGCAGTCACTATACCAGGGACGCTGACAGAGACTCACATGGATGTATGATCCTCCATGTCATACTCTTCTCTAAGTGGAACTAGCAATGTACCGACCCATATTTAATATGCTTTAATTGTTCAGATTTTCAAACATAATCTCTTTTCTCTTTTTAAATATGTTTTTGTTGATTTTAGAGAGAAAAGGGAGGAGGGGAAAGAGAAAAAAGCATCAATTGGCACCTCCTGCAGGGCCCCAAATGGGGATGGATCAAGCCCACAATCCTGGCATGTGCCCTGACCGGGGAATCAAACTGATGACCCCTTGGTGCATGGGATGATGCCCAACCAACAGAGTCACACCAGCCAGGGCCATATTGGGTTTTGTTGTTGTTGGTGGTGGTGGTGGTGGTGGTGGTGGTGGTGGTGTTGTTTTTGGAGAGATGTACCTAGTGATAAGCTAGAGTCAGGAAAGAGAAAAGAGAAGAGGAAAAAATGGTATGTTTGGCAATATTAAACAGTAAAAATCCTTTTCTGAACAAAAAAGAGAAAACCATGTCAGCAGTTGGCAAAGTGAAAACCTGACAAGTGATAAGCATCAATAAATTGCTTAACAAAATGTTAGCTGATTACAATGTTGATGCAAAACCAAAAAAAAAAAAAAAAAGCCAGCTGACATAAAATAACATGTTAAATGGAAAACCTCGCTAATGAAAAGGAACAATGCTGTGGAGCTCATTGGCCGTCGTGGAAAGAATGTCACATCGGAAGCAATGAAAAACATCTACTGCATGCAGTTCACTAGAGGAGCTGGGAATTTGGGGGCCAAAAGCAAAATGTCAGAGCCAGTTCTCTGGTAAGTAATTACAACATAAAGAGATCACCTACCACCCCTTAAATTGTAAGGACCCCGGGTGGTGTCCACACACGAGGAGAAAGAAAAAAGGTAACATTTGCACTTTCTCTATGCAATTAAGCTGATCCAATAGCAATAAATACCTATTTAAAGGAAGTTTGGTATGAACGCCAGTTATTTTATACAAACTGAGTAGTAGTCCCGGAAGTAAAGAGCTTTGGGAGTGTCACCTAGAAGCTCTCCACAAATTCCTCTGAAAAATTCAAATGCCTCTCAGTAGTGCTCCTGGAGCACCCAGTGGCAATCTGTGCACTGCACCACATACATTGTGACCAAAGCAACACGAACATTTTCTTGGTTTTTAGTTTAATTCAAGGAAACAGATAAAGGTTTCACTGTGTGTGAATTTTGAAGCAATAGGAAAAAAAATGTATTCCCACTATCTAAAATGGCCATTTTCCCAATGTTCTTTTGTAAACCCTGCTTAAAGGAGCCAGATATGTTCATATAACTCCAATCTGAGTTAAATGTCAACAATTTAGCCTATTAAATAAACCCAGCCACTATTCATTTTTGCATTTGCTACCTTTCATTCTACCCTTTCATGGTTTCTGTGATGGCTCTTTTACTAGGAATTAGCACTTCGGCCATTCCTATTCACAACTTTATGGACAGGTTAGGTTTTATACTTAAGGGCCCTCCTACATGCTGGAAGTTTAGTTCATAATATTAAAATGGGAAGGAGTGTGTTAAAGCAGGGAACAAATGAACGGTGAGTACACAACACTGAATGAAATGAAAAAAGAATCTGAAGTCTACAGTGATAAAATTTGCAACGTAAAATTTGCATCACCTCAGGTTAACTTGCTCTTGGATTTTTGTTGTTGTTAATCTTCACCATTACTTTTCAGAAAGAGTGGAAGGGAGAGAATGGGGGAGGGGGAAAGAGAGAGGTGAGGGAGGGAGAGAGAGAGAGAGAGAGAGAGAGAGAGAGAGAGAGAGAGAGATATGAGAGAAACACATCGATTGGCTGTCTCCTGAACACACCCAGACGAGGGAGTGGGTAGCGAACCAGCAACCGAGGTACATGCCCTTGACCAGGAATCAAACACAAGCCAGCGGACGCTTTAACCACTTCATAGCACAGGCCAGGGCTAACTTGCTTTTTAGAATAAATTATGTGAACTCATACTGACAGGAAGTCACCTTTTTTGTTGTTGTTAATCCTCACCTGAGGATATTTTTCCATTGATCTTTTAGAGAGAGTAGAAGAGAGGGAAAGACGGAGAGAAACATCAGTGTGAGAGAAACACATAGATTGGTTGCCTCCTGCACATGCCCTGACCAGGGAGAAGCCTGCAACCAAGGTACGTGCCCTTGACTAGAATCAAACCCAAGACCCTTTGGTTCGCAGATCAACGCTCTAGCCACTGAGCCAAACCGGATAGAGCGACAGGAAGTTACCTTAATCTAGATTTTCCCTGAAAGTACATTTAATATCAAAAATATTACATTTTAATCACTTTTGTCTTGATTTGAAAAGCTGATGTTTAACAATAAAATGAGTATCTAGTAGATTGTGGTAACTCCCCAATATCCATTCCACCTTTCCTCTAGTGTATATTAACCATGCTGCTCAGGTACTGAGCCCATCCATAGCTCCAGGGTGGGCTCTGATGAGTCCAAACCAGTAATTTCAACCCAATCAGACCCAACACCCCTCAATGTAATAAATATTTTGTAACGTCCCTTCCTCTACTACAATGACATTCATAAGTAAATATAATTATCACCATAATTTCAAAAATCCATATAATGCTCAAAATAAAACATAAAGCAGAAATAACATTAAGTTATAAAACAAGTGTATTCAATATGCAAATATTCAGGCATGACAATGCCTACATCTTTGCATGGCATCACCATGAAATGAGACACCTCAAATGCAGGAAATAGAGTGTATTACATGCACAGCTCAAGTACCCAAACATCATCCCAACTGTTCTGTGATCTTTTTCAAATGGGTGAACAAATCCCGGGAAAGTTCTGAACAAGGTACAATATTCTCACAGTACACACAATAACTCCATTTATTGAAAACTAGAGGTCCGATGGACAAAATTCATACTAGAGTAGGCCTTCCTTCCCCCGGTGCCAACTTCCCTCTGGCACCAAGGACCCGGACTTCCCTCCAGCTGCCGGCAGGCACCCAGGATGCAGGCTTCCCTCTCAGCCGCGGCTTCATCCGGAAGGATGTCCAGAAGGACGTCTAGTCTAATTAGCATATTATGCTTTTATTATTATAGATTCAGTATATATTAAAATAGGGCTACTCAAACCTCACTTTGGGTTTTAGTGTGAAACAGCTAAATTCTAGGTTCAGGTGACTATATAATACTTTACACCTATATATTGTCCAGAAGTACACCCAAAACGTGTGCAGAATGTGGGACAATTCTTTGTGGTACAGGCCTGTCCTATATACTAAAGGCCTCTAACATCCCTGGTCCTCATCCACTAAATGTCAGTTTTGCTCCCCCTTCTTTCACTGTGAAAACGCCACCCTCTTCATAAGTTTTTCTGCACACCTCCCCATAAGTTTTCATGCACACACACACCCAAGGGTCACTATCACTCCCTGATAAGAATATCCTTACCACACACTTAGTTTAAGAGTAAATATGGAAGCCAGTCAGCATGAATATTCTCCTTGTTCTATCAGCATCAACACAATCAACACAAAGCTCAAGACTTATGATGGAAATTCTGGAACCCTTTCTCCTTTGGGACAGTATGGTATGTCGAACTATTATCTGGAATTGGGCAAAACTTAAGAGCAGAATAAAATAGAGATGGAGATTTACTCAATCATCCTGGATGCCCTATTTCAATTCCATAAGTAAACAATTCTCCTTTACTATGTAAGCCATACTGATCTTTGTTTTACCACTACTTATGGATGAAGATCTTCTGTCTTTCCCATGCCCTCCAAGGATGCAACATGACTCAGGGAAAAGAGCAAGACACAGCCCCATGAAGGCAAGGACCTTGAATATCTGATTCAATTTTATGTCCCTGGAGCAGAGCATGGTACCTGGCTGCCCATAAACATTAGCTAGTTGAATGAATAGACTTGGACAAATACACATGGAGTCTATAGGCTTGCATTGCCATCATAGCTTTGAAACTACTCAGTTCTGAAAGACTAGATAGTTCAATAACTTGCTTAACCTTCTAATTACAGGCATCACAAGATTGTCACCTAATTTATGATTTGGAAACTCAACTACTCAACAAAAGTGAAAATCTATTCATCACAGGGTTATAGAGCCAGCTGAGTTTTACTACTATAAGATAAAATTTGGAAAATTTATTACAGTTATAAAACAAAGGGTTATTTGAAAACAAAAATAAATATTAGAAAAAAAATGTAATAAAAATAGATTTTGTATATCATGGTAAAACAACCAAATTAAATAAGAAAATGAGCATATATATATATATATATATATTATTGATTTTTTACAGAGAGGATGGGAGAGGGATAGAAAGTCAAAAACATCGGTGAGAGAGAAACATCGATTAGCTGCCTCCTGCACACCCCCTACTGGGGATGCGTCCAAAACCAAGGTACATGCCCTTGACCGGAATCGAACCCGGGACCCTTCAGTCCCCAGGCCGACGCTCTATCCACTGAGCCAAACCTATCAGGGCTTTTTGTTTTTTTAAGTAAGCAAGTTTAGAGGCTGATTTAGCACCTCTGAATTATTCCACTTATGGATATCATCAGCTCAATTAAGTTAGTAACAAGGCTTGCGTTATAGAATAAAGCAAAAACCAAATAAAGTGCTATTAGAAAAGCTTATCTCTTGACTGGCCAGTAGCCCTTTAAAGAATGAGTATGTTACTTAGTCTGTGATGTAAACAATGTAAATCTCAGGAGAAATCATCTATAATAATAATAATAGCATCATCTGCTAATTAGACCGGACAGCCAAACCTTCTTGACATCTTTCCAGACGTCCTTCCGGACGAAGCTGCGGCTGCGAGGGCCAAGCCCCTTGCACACATTTTGTGCATCGGGCCTCTAGTTTATATATAGAAGGAATGCATGGCTTCTTCACCCTGACCAACTTTTCTCTGATCTCCATGTGTCTCAGGAGAAAAATGCTCTTTTTCATACCAGAGGTGTCATGATGAATGCTGAGACAATATTTGGCTCTTCACCACCCAGGCACTTACTTTGCATGCACTTTTTCAACTTTGTAAATTCATTGGCTTGCACATGCTGCAGTATTTAGCGTATGATTCCTAGTTAACAAGTGGACAGGTTTTTGTTTTTAAATTATGGAGATTTTTATTAGGATATTCCTTTTCATCAATTTAGAAGATCCAAGAATCTTAAAAGTTATTTTCTGTAATACAGTAATCCACAATTGTTATAAATCATCTAATATAAGTATGGATACAGATGGCTTAGAAACAAATCGAGAGTCAGACAGAATGTGGCAGTTTTTGTCTCCTTTGTGATTCTTCTGTCCACTCTGATAATTGTCAAAAAAAGATATCTGCTTTTCCCCTCTATATTGTTCCAATATTCAACAAACAGAAATAGCAGAGGACAAAGCTTTTCATAATATGATTCCCCATCTCAGGGCTTAGGGAAACAGTGTACAGAAAAAATTACCTATCCTTGTAATTCACAATAATAAGTATAAGGTATAAACACATCCTAAGCCTTTTCCATAAACAGTATATACGCAGAGGTTTATAATTAGCAGTGGTTGAGGAGTTGAAGACAGAAAATATTGACAGACTGAGAAAAATAAGAAGCCAGGATAACATCTTCCAACCACAAAGTGTTTTGTGGTAAAATATTTGTTAAGAGAATTAGCAAGAGTAGGCAACAATTTCTCTAATGGGGGCAGGGGGACAGTGGAGGTGGTTTTTTAGAACACAGTAAAACTTTATAGAACAGTGGTTGATAATATTTTAGGGTTCATAAACCTCTGAGAATCTTATAATCTTCTATTTCTTATTTCCAGAAAAAAATATGTTAATGCACAAAATTTTCATAAAATTTGAGGGAATTCCCTGAGCCCCTAAGTCTACCCTTGGAAACCTCCCTCATTCCTCAACAGAAGCCCCTGCTTTGGAGAGGGCCCCCACCTTAAACACGGGACTGAAACTTAAAAAAAAAAAAAGCACTGGGTTAGGAATTTGTCTTCAATACAGTTGAAGCTGTTTTACAAGAAAAGCTCCTATTTGTCACCCTGCTTCCTTAAGGACAGACAGACTGGGAAATGTCCTGCACAGATTCTGCCCAAGGAGTAAGAGGAACACATTTCTAGTTCATAGACAAAGGAGCGTGATCTAATGAATTCACATTGTAACAACCATCTTTAAGCTAATGAGAAATTGAAGATAACTAATACTTATGAAGTACTTAGATATGCTAAACCCTCTACAAGTTGTTTTCACCATCTCACTACATTAAATCTTCATAAACATCCTAGAAGTTAGTTATTATTCCCTGTCTTAGACCATTATGGCTGCTATTCCAAAATAACACAGCCTGGGTACTTTACAGAAATGTATTTCTCATAGCTCTGGAGACTGGGAAGTCCAAGATCAAAGCACCAAAAGTGTAAGACATTCAAGTCAAGGCATGTCAAGTCAAGAAATCAGGCACGGACATGTTCTGGTGGGAGCTCACTTCCATAGCCGGCACCTTCTGGCTATGTCCTCACAAGGCAGAAGAGGACAAGGGATCTTTCTAGAGGACGTTCTTTTATAAGGGCACTAATCCCAAACATGAGGGCTCCACCCTCATGACCTAATTAACTCCCCAAAGGCCCTACCTCCTGATACTATCACCTTGGAGGTTAGATTTCAATGTGTGAATTATGGGGGAGCACAGACTATGGCATTCCCATTCAAACACAAAGACAGTGGCTATGAAAGGTCACCCTGCTGGTAGGTGAAAAAAACTGGATTCTAACTCCGATTTCTCTAACTCTAAAACCCACAATCTCTCTATTATATTCTATTTCCCACAGCTAATGGCATGGTTTTACAGTGCTAGAAATATAGTCAGAGGCCAGGGCCTCCTTCTTGGATCATATACGTAATCTAGACAAAAGAATCCCAACCCTTTCTCACTACTTCTACTGCAACGAGCCCGGTGTAAGCCATCATTTCCTCCACATGGATTATCATAATAGCCTCCTCACCAGTCTTCAGGCTCCCATCCTTGCCTCCATACATCTATCCTCAACATAGCAGCCAAATGGGTTCCATTTACAGCATAGGTTAGATCACAACATCTCTCTTCCAGAAAATCCTTCAGTGGCTCTCCTACACGCTCAGAATAAAAACTGTCTTAGAAAAGCCAACAAAGTCCAACTCCATCAGGGCCCCATCCCTGCCTCTCTGACCTCATCTCAGATCTTTGCAATGACTCCCTATGAGTCATTCCAATCCAGCTACACTGGTCTCCTTGATACACCTCTCGACTTCTGTGCTTATTCCCTCTGCCTGTAAGGATCTCCCCCCCAGAATCCCCATCACAAACTGCTAAGCATCTTTTAAGCATATGCCTCAAATGCTGCCTCCTCTGTGAGGTCTCTCCTGACCCTGCTATTTAAAATTGCATACCAACTCTTACCTCAGCATTCCTTATTCTCCTACCCTTCTTTATTTTATTAACATTTGAAATATCATTAATGTTACTTGTTTGCTTAGGTTCTGTTTTCTCCCCCTGCAGAACGTAAGTTTCACAAGGCAGGAATTTTTTGTCCGATAGTTTACTACTAGAGCTCTAGTTTCTAGGACAATGCTAGACACATAGTAGGTGCACAGTCAGCATTTGATGAATGAATGAATGAATGAATGAATGAATGAATGAATAAATGGTCACTGGCTCTTCAGGTCTCAGCTGACAGACGAACAGAAGACATTGAATTATGCACTCTCCTGAAGTCTACTTGGCTGATGGCTCCGTAATGGGAGGGTTGCCTCGCTACACTCCAATGCATGCCAATTAAATGCAGCCTTTGAGTGTGTATGCAGCGCTCAGCAAAGTTTGCCTTCCCCTGGCACAACCAAATGTCTGCTTCACATCCTCTTTTCAGTTCAGTGCACCATTTAAGACATCTAAAACAATGGAAACAGAAACGCTCATTTTAATTTAAAATAACCTTTTTCAGGAGAGATGTGAGCTTTACATTTTAAACAGGCTTGCCGACAGAATCCTTAATTCAATAATGAGTGCCAAAAGAATTCAGACATTTCATGCCACCCAAAGACCAGCAATCGGGTGAAAAAAATAATGCATGTTTTTACCCATGAAGTAACTAGACATATAAATGAAGAAATCATATGATTTTATGACAGTGTGAGATGTGCTTAAACGATAGGAGGTGGGGGTGGGGAACTCTCCCAAAGCTGTTTACCTTTAATTCCAACTTAGGCAGAGGTCTTGGCAATCACTTGTTAAAAGGTGGGGGTAGGGAAATAAAATAAATAGAAATAAGTAACAAATGTGTTTTAACACTCCTAAAGAAACTAGTAGGGAGCAAGATAGTCATTATTATAATTACTTGGTGCCATCACAACTAATGCAGCTGACACTGTGAAATGAGTGTTCTTTACTGAATTACCAAGTGTCATAAAATTCTTAAGTATTTTGTAGGATTCATCTCCCTATCTAGGGAATGTAATTTACAAAGTGGGATAAACTGAAACTTTCTACCCCAGAGTATCAGCACTACAAGTTGTTCTTACTGGAAAAACTACAAAATTTTATGATAGAATATGAACATTATGCCTACTGTTTTATAGTCTAGGCATGGATTCAATGTAAAATTACACATAGCAATTTGAAGAATTCATTAATATGGTTTCTCTGATTGGGGATGGGAAGAGGGATATGTTAGCCATTATCTATACCAGTGGTCGGCAAACTGGCCCCTTGAGTGTGGCTCTTCCTCAAAATACCACGTGCGGGCGTGCACGTACAGTGCGATTGAAACTTCGTCGTGGCCCATGCCACGTGGCCAAAGAGCCGCATGTGGCTCTCGAGCCTCGGTTTGCCGACCACTGATCTATACCAATGACATACATCTTGGTAACAAGCATTGCTTGACACATAGCATGTCATAAAATGACTAAGGATCCAACATTCTGGGGAGAGACTTTCTTATTATTTAAAAGTCATAACAAACTTATCAGAACTGGAAGGGATCTAGCCCAATTTTGTCATCGTACAGACAAGATAACTGAGGTTTGCATTTGAGTGACTTGCCCAAGGTCACACAGTGAGTGAGCCAAGACTAAAATAAAGTCCCCTAACCCCAATCCAATCATCTCTTCACTACATTGTGGGTACAATAAATATTGGTTTTCCTTTCTTTTAAGCGGCAGGAAGAAAGACAGAGAGAAAGGACGCCGTCACTTATTATTGTTTATTTGTATTTCTTAATATAAAGATTTTAGAAAGACAATACCAGAACGGCAATGTGTATTTTATTTCCCCAGAGCATGATGTGCTCTTGGTAAATGTGCTTTATGAGGAGATTTGTCCTAGGAGCTTGGCAGATCTTACTGTAAATATTTTAGCAGTTTCCTATTATTTAGTTGTGGGGTTAAATTTTTATCCCAGCCTCCACAGGCCGATGTCTGTGAGGGAGTGCCTACAGCAGGAATGGTGGCTTTCTTCTTTAAAGAATGTGGTGGTAGACATTCCAAGGAGGGCTTCCCCCTGCCCAACAAGAAAGAACAGCTTTGGCTCTCAGCTCCTATAGCTTCCCCTCAACTGCAGAAAACTCAGGAGCTCAAGCCCTTCTGGTGCCACCCAATGAAGTGTCCAAGCTAGGCGGATATAAACTTAGTCAGCCAATGCAGGACACCTGTGAGGAACAATGCCCACTCCTGAGGTCATTGCCAGGGGAGCAAGGCTTTGTCAATTCTACATCACAACTCAACTTCTCCCTCCGCCCAATCCTGCTGCCTCCTCTTTCCCTTCACAGGTGTTGATCCCTAATAAATATCTTGCACCCCAAGCTCTTGCAGCACAATAACTGCTTCCATGCAATCCAACCTACAACATATGTCTATTTTGTTTCTCAGAAAGACAGACAGCCTAACCACCAGCTTCCAGCCAGCCTTGATGTGCCCAGTTCATACTACAACCAATTTCCCACTACTGATTATACTAATCAAGATAGAAATGGGTTATTTCCTGCAGGAACAGGGAAATTTGAGAGACTAGCTAATCAACGACTACTGGCATTGCTCACATCAGATCAAAAAGTGAGCTCATGGGGCCAAGTGGAGCTTGACTATGGAGAGAACAGATGGACACCAGGGAAGAGCCCCCTGGTTATGGTTTATCTTGATCAGCTTCTCCTGGTAGTTTTTAATCATTACAGTTTTGCTGTTTTGGAAACAGTCTTAGAGAAGCTAAATAAATTGTTCACTGTCACCAACTTCATCATAGATGCCTGAAATTCCTTTATCAGTCAACAAAGTTCCTCATTTCACCCACAGAAGGTAGGTTTAAAGACCCCGAGCACCTCTGGAGATGGAAAATTCAGAGAATACTGGAGCCTGTGTGTTCCATTTAGTCTGACCACGTGCACTGCAGGCACAGGCCTGCCTTACCTCAGCTAATGAGGGTCCTTTTTTCTGAAGTGGCTCAATGTGTTGGTGCCTGCCTGGAAGGATTCAGTTCCTGCTGCTGTTAAACGGATCCTCATCTAGCCTCAACTATCGGAAACTTCACATGCAACCTTACTTTGAGGATAAACCTCATGGCATTCAAACCAAAAACTGTGGCCTGGCCCTTTGACAAGTATTCCAATATTTAAATTTTACTCTATGGGGCAGTTCAATAGTTTTGTCTTTTCCCATGAATAATCTTTGATTTGGCTCTGGATTATCTGTTGTTGTTGTTTTTTAATTTTTGACTGCAAACAATAAGAGAATGCAAGCAAAGCAGTTTTGAGGAGAGCCGTGCCCCCAATGGGAGAAACCGGTCACTTATTTTCTGGAGTTCGCTCTGCACAGGCAAAACTATATACTAAAGGCAAACCTCAGTAAACACTAAACTCAGTCAACTAAGAAAGTCTGCCGGTGCCATGCTGATCACTGATCCTGGTCGTTTAGAAGACTCAGAAACTAAATTTTCCTTTGGAAACGCATTGAAACTGGCCTTCACCACAGATTACCATTGTTTCTGTTATTACCAACCACTTACTGAGCGCCCCTGAAGCTGGGCTTCAACACTATCCTCGCCACCCAACAAAAGAGGGATTTTTTGACGTCTCTCTTCTCTCTCTCTTTCTCTCTCTCTCTCTCTTTCCTTCACTCTTCCCCCGCCCCCGCCCCCCTTCAAAAATCAATGGGAAAAATATCCTCGGGTAAGGATTATTAAAACAAAACAAAAAAGAGGAATTTTTATCTCCATATATGCTAACTACTGGTAGGTGTTATTTTTCCTCTTTGTATAGAAGGAGCTAGGGCACATAAAGGTTAAGTAACTTGCCACTTTATGAGCTTGTGATTTTAGGGAAGCTATTTAACCTATCCAAGCCAGTTCTGGCGTGTGACAAGTGGAAAAGGTAATAACTACCAGAGCCTGGTACACTGCCCACTCCCCTCGTGCTCTGCCACACTAAGCCCTCAATTAACATTTGCTAAATAAATGAAATTCGCCTTAGAGTGAACATCAGTGGTCTCCCTCGGGGACAACCCCCTCCCGCACTGGGTCTCCACCCAATCTGGAGAACTGTCCAATGCCTCACTCTCAGGAAGCACTCATCAGAATTCTTAGCTGACTCTGCAAGGTGTCCTCACTGTACAGTTCCAGCCTGACCTCTTTGCTGGCCCGCTCCGAACTCCTACCACCAGTGGTAGAGCCCAAAGCCCTCTCTGCGAGGATGCACCTCATTCTGTGAGGTATGGGAAGACAGCTTAAGCCTTGTTACCTTTTGGTATCTATGTGACCAATGAGAAACTCATGCTTCCTCCCTTGCCCTGCCAAATAGTGGGAATGAAGGTTACTCCCTATCTGCCTCCTCTCTGCCCCAATTTCATTCCAGTTTTTCTTTGCTAATATAAGCACAGGGATATACCAAAAAGCCCTTTGCCCAACACAACAGGAAGTGACATTTCCCCTTCTTGCAGGCACCCTCCCCCCTCCCACCCCCACCCCTCAGTCTCTAAGAGAAGTTTTTCAGATTCCCTCTCATGTCAGTTGAGAAGCTGACACACCCTCCTTCTGCTTGGCACCATCCCCCACCCACCATCTCAGCACTGCAGCCTAAGGCTGCTACTGTGTGCCTCTTCTCTCATCCCATCTTCTTTTATAGACTGGGACTGGAGGGCCGGAGTGCTGGGGACTGGGGATGGCAAGGCTTGTGCCTCTTAGCCCTGAGAGAAGCGTGTGGCTCCCAATTATGGTGGCTCTCTTAAGAATGGGAGGCTTAACCTCTCTGTCGCTGGCTTTGAGATGTAGTCCTTCTATCCCAGACAAAAGGAGAAGTGACACTCAGCATCCTGTTACAGGTAGAAGCATGAACCAAGGCTTTAAGAGGCAAAAGGCTGCCTTTTCCATGATCCTGGAATATATCTAATAAAAACTAAACATCTTTACAATGTCACAGGATTAAAAAAAAAAAATGACTCTGACCTGATAATCTTCTTTTGGGAGCTTTAAAACTCCAAAACTCTATACAGGGCCTGAAATCTAGAGAGTGACTCTCTCTGGAAGAAGTTCAGGTCCTTTATTAAAATACAACCACTAGGCAATAGACAATAGGTTATCTCACTGATCTTGGTTAATATTAGAGGGACTTTTCTTAGTTATCTGGCATACTATTTAGTATCCAGTTAGAAATCATTCATTCCTTCTAATGCCAACATGGCCCCCTCCCCAATAAAAGATGATCAAATATGTCTTAAAGTATATGCTGGGCTTTCCCGGTTGAGGTGTTAATAAATTACTTAAACACCCCAACTTTATAGTCTTCCAAATTTATGTTTTCTATGATCCCATTAATTGATACTATAATCTTAGAATTCTTTTCTAGGCCATGCCTAATTCCTGCACTTCAGCTAGAGTGGACTCACCCTCAGCCTGTTCAGGCCTTAGCACAGACTTAAACATTGGTTAAGGTATCATTTGCTTTTTTTGACAAAAACATACATGAACCCACTAGGTGTTCTTGATATAAATTCCAAGAATACTCCTTTGGGTTCTTTATTATAATTTCTGAAGAATCAGCATGGGCAGAAACTGGCTCTTGAGAGTTAAAATACAGGTCCTATACATAGAGGAGAACAAGGGATAAGACATAGGTCTAGGTAAGTTTCTAAAGCTGTTAGAAAGAGGTTCTAAAACCAGGTTCTGAAGAACCCTGAGATTTCATGGAGGTCTCACAGGAACCTTCATGGTGGCAGAAAACTCAGAAGTACAGCTCTCCCCATTCTCTCCCTCATTCACATGCTGTCAACCAAAGTAGATCAGATTTCATCTGCTTTGAGGATTAGGCTTAAGATTTTGTATAGGGGGGAATGGTTTTGCTGCCAAAAAATAAACATTTGCTGTATGAATTTTCTTTTCTGTAGATGAACTGAATATATACCCTCTTGCCTTTTCAAAAAAAAAAAAAAGCTGCTCGAAGGAAAAATGGAACTGTTTACCAATTACAGTACAGTCAGGGGGGAAAAAACACAGTATGTTAATAACTATGCCAAAACATATTCATCATTTTTGAGATTCACCCTTTAGTATTCGGCTATACTGAATAACTTCCTTCAATTCTCACTCGACCACAGAAATGCTTTCACAAAACTATCTATATATATAAAAGCCAAGTGACTGGAACGACCAAAACAACTGGTTGCTTTGATGCACACTGAGGCCCCAATTGCCACCCTCACCCCAATCGGGGGCAGGGCCAGATGGCCAACCACCCATAGCCCCTCCTCCTGGCCAGCCCAGCCCCAATCAGCCCCAATCAGGGAGGGTCGGCTGGACTCCACCCATGCAAAATTCGTGCACTGAGCCTCTAGTATAGCAGTTCTCAACCTGTGGGTCGTGACCCCTTTGGGGGTCGAACGACCCTTTCACAGGGGTCGCCTAAATACATCCTGCATATCAGATATTTACATTACGATTCATAACAGTAGCAACATTACAATTATGAAGTAGCAACAAAAATACTTTTATGGTTGGGGGTCATCATAACATGAGGAACTGTATTAAAGGGTCGCAGCATTAGGAAGGTTGAGAACCACTGCTCTAATAATTTAATATTGTGTCTTGGTCTTTATCAGAGGTCAATATAAGGAACCCCAATGACAAATATTTCTGCCTTGTTTGTGAAATTGCTGAAGGTATTGCTCATGTCCCTTATCTAATGATGATACATTCTATGAACTCCTCCTTAGTAAAACATAGAAAAGTCTTCTATGTTTTCTTTTTTTTAAGATGCCAACGAACCTGTAATTTAGATTTGCCTTTAGCTGCCAGTAAACTTAAAGTTAAATTCAGTGTTCAAAGTCGCAAGGGGGGAGAGGGTTATCGATATGCAAGATGCTATGTTTTCAAACCCCATTATCGTATATAATAAAAGGCTAGTATGCAAATTGTCCCCAAGGGCAGGAGTTTGACTGACCGGGAGTTAGATGTTGACTGGCCACCAGGGGGTGGGGCAGAACATGGCGGGTGTCCCTGGCATTGGCGGCACTGGCAGCAGGCTGTAGTGGAGGCGCTGCCAGCCCTGATAGGCCCTAACGAGAACAGGAACATGGTGGGATAGTGAAGCAGGCGATCAGGCAGTGCCAGGCCAAGGTGAGGGGGACCCTGATCGCCCCACCGGTCACCCCACATATTGGCCCTGATAACCAGCCAGGCCTAGGGACCCTAGCTGTGCATGAATTTCATGCACCAGGACTCTAGTCAATTATAACCCACTCTCCATTAAAGTCAGGCAACATTAATTGAGTACTTTTGTGCCACACACTGTGGTACTCACCAAGGTTATTAAAACATGCTGCTTTCCTGAAAAGAGACCTTGGTTAAATGGCTCTTATTCTTTTATGTTATTTTCATAATCTCTCTGTATATCTACATTTATTTGTAAACTGTCTCATATTTGTTTTTGAAAACAGATGTGTTATTATCTATACTAATAAAAGCCTAGGTGGTCCTCACGCCCTCGCACGACACCCTCACATCATCACAAGATGGCAGGCAGGGGAGGTTAGTTGGGGGCGATCAGGCCCAGAGGGGAGGACAGTTAGGGGTGACCAGGCCTGCAGGGGAAGGCAGTTGGAGGCCATCAGGCCAGCAGGGGAGGGCAGCTGGGGTGACCAGGCCTGCAGGGGAGGGCAGTTGGGGGCGACCAGGCCGGCAGGGGAGGAGTTAGGAGGTTATCAGGGAGGCAGGCAGACGAGCGGTTAGGAGCCAGGGGTCCCAGATTGTAAGAGGGATATCCGACTGCCTAAACCAGCAGTCAGACATCCCCCAAGGGGTCCCAGATTGGAGAGGGTGCAGGCCAGGCTGAGGGACAACCCCCCCCCACCCCCACCCCCCCGCCCCCCCCCCCACACACACACACACACACACACACTGCCCCAGTGCATGAATTTTGTGCACCAGGCCTCTAGTAGGTAAATAAATGAATTGAATTGGTATGTTCTGGAAAGAGAAAGCATTGATTTAAATTTACCTAGAGGGTAGATAACATATTACATTCTTCTCTCTTAGCCTCCTAAATCATCTCACAGACCAAACTTCTCTCAAACCATCCTATGTTCATCAGTTTAATTTTTCTAACAGGCTTTTTTTGATGCCATCACTCATCTACTCAAAAATATTAATTGCCACACAGATTGCCCTCAAAATAAATTTAAAACACACACACACACACACACACACATACACACAAACAAATTGCAAGTCAGAGGTCATTTGTCACAAAGAATATGGAACCTGCCCAAATTATTTGTCCCCTATATGTGTTTATGAATGGATATAACTGGGTAACCCATTCCTAGACTGAAATAGGCGCATCCAAGTACTGAAGGCCTTATCATTTAAAAAAAAGGAATGGTGACAATAGACACATGTGCTTTCACCAAAAGCTCAACTTACCTTTTTCCCATTTTGGGTCTTATACAACCACCACGCAGGTTATTTACTTAATTTCACAGGTTTGTTCGCATTCATGTTACTACCACTACCAAAGGGGGAGGGGAAGACTGATTTGCAGTTTCTAATTTGTAGTTTCAAATGTACCCAAAATCTGACTCCTAGAGCCAGAGGGGTCCAAAAGGTGCCTTGAGGAGCAAGCAAATGGGTTTCCTTCTTTTAGAAGGCAAGGTATTCTTTTTACCCTTCACAAAGGAACATCAGCAAAGCAAAGTCCAAGGTCTGGCAGCCAATCAACACCCACCTTGCTGGCTTCAGCTTCATCACAGACCCATGAGCCAGTGCTGGAGGCAGTCAGTGGTGACTGTCCATTACCCATCAGTGTGTTCCTCTTGCCCCCTCTTGCATCTAGTCTTTAATTGAAAGGCTCCACAGAGAAAGAGGGTTTTGTTACTTGTAGAGAAGCCTAAAATGCGTTCTCTATAAAAAGGAGGATCTTTTTTACTTTAAATGCAGAAGATTGGCCAGAACAATAATATATGTGTCTCATTTGCAGTATCTGATGTGTGTATAGACGTTTAGTGTCATGTAGAAAAGACCTGATACTTTATGGCAAGACATCAGTAGCAATTTTTGTAGCGCAATTACACATTGCCTTGCAGAGGAAAATCCTTTAGTTGGTTTACTCTGGTTCAACTGTAATTTTTTCACTTTCCTAGCCATAAAAATGTTAGTAAGCTAATTTCTTTCTCCTCCAGATTTGTGTATCTTGTACATAGAATAGAAAACTCTATTTCTACCCACCCTTGAACCCAACGGAGCTTCTATGCCATACATTAGAATAGACTATTATTTAGAAAAGCGTATTTATGGAGTTAGGAAAACTAACAAGACTCAAAAAATAAATTCTTCAGTTGTGTTTTATTTAGTTATCAGATAGAGTTCCCAGTGAACAAGTGAAACAAAATGATGTTAGCCTTTAAGATGTTTATGGTCCTAGGGAGGAATAGGAAGCACAATGTAAGGCTGTAGTACAAAACATTTTCAATAAAGCAGACATTTCTGATTTAGTGCATTCCTCTGGAACAGCAGGCCTATCCGTAAAATACACAGCAGAATGATATTGCGTTGGAAAATGTGCAAACACCTTACACTGCAATCAAGTGTATCTACAGGGGAAAAGATGATGTCTGGAAGGTTTTTCCTGCCACATTCATTACAGAGAACTTTTTAATTACATTCACATTCTCAGATTACTGATTTGTATGTACAGAGAACAATGTAGAGGAAAAATTTTAAATGAATATGATTTGCTGCAAACTATTGGGAAAATGTGCACTAATGTCAGTGTTGTTAGCATAAGAAACATTCAAACCTGTAAAGAATTTTTGTAAGTTTATTTGAGCCAAACTTTCAACAATTGCTGGGAAGCAGAATTTCAATGTATTGAGATAATGCTCCAAAGAATGGTGATTTCTCACCTATTTTTATAAATTACTATTAAAGTAGGAGATCTAAGTGGGTTACATGAAATCTATTGGTGATAGATTAGGGAGGCAGGAGAAAGGCGGGGGATCTCTAGGATTGGAAAAAAAGTAAAATGATGGACACATGCTTCTTTTACATAGGTGGGTACAGGATAGTTAACAGTCAACAATTACCAAGATAACAATAACAATGAGGGAATCTGTGGTCTCCACCCTTGCCAGTGCCCTGGCTCACTGCTTGTGCCCTGAGGAGTCTGGAAAAAGGGAAGTTACAAGTTACCCAGACATTCCAAAGGTATGTTATCTAGATGCAAAAAGATAATAGTCTCAGTTAAAATCAAAGTACATCTTCACCATAAAAGATACCAGCCTAAGACGTGACTACACACCATAGACTAATTTTTAATTTAAAAGTTTTAATTTCAGGCCATCCTTTGTGGTTGCCTTCCCTGAGTTAGTCAGGTTAGCATGTGGCTCCTTTTTGTCCACAGTGCCTCACCCAGATCAAGCAGTGTGGCAAACCAGCATGGCCATGGCATGCTCAGCCCCAGGAAGCCTTATGTGCCATGCCAGCTCAGCCAGGTTCAGTGACCCTGAGAGGGGGTGGTGAAAGATGGAGAAAAAACAGACAAGAGAAGAAAGCTGGATCTGGGTGGGATGCTGCTCCCAGATGGAGAGACAGTGCCGCGGACTATAAGCCATGTCTTTATTTTATAGCCAGAGTACTCGAGGCAAAGTAAGGGTGTGGTCAAGATGTTTACAACATTCTCCTGGGTTTCAAGCCTACTCAATTACATGCACCTGAACTCTATCAAGCCCACATCACTCAGGCACGTGGGGCCATGTGTTCGGACCATAGGTTCAAGCTTACAACTATAGCTGTTGGCTATAATTGTGCTGGGAGGGCTCTGCCCTCCAAGCTGGGACTTACATGTGGCCATGAGAGGACTGTGCCCTCTCATTAGTCCAAGGATTGAACCTGTCCAAACACGGTAGCTGCTCTCCACAAAGCAGCTTAGAAATAAGATCCCCAGGAAGATGAGGCACACTGATACTCCTCAAACTCAGGAATTCACTCTTGACCCAAATGATAGCACCAAAATGTAACTAGTTACTCACTGTTCAGAGAGTTTGCTTATTTGTTGATTGCCTGTGGCATAAAGAGGTCCCAAGTTATCTGAAAACCTGGAACCCAAACCTGTCTAATCCAGATCTAAAGGGTAGACATGAACATTCTGACACTGTTCTTGGCATGATAATTCATCTTCTGTTTAAAGGTCTGTGTTGTGCTATTCTGAAATGCAACCCCTCTCCCATAGAAGTGAGGCATAGAGCTCTGACGGGGCAGTGAAAAATATTAGGCTATTTGTACACAGCTGCAGCTACTTGCATGGGTAATTGCTTTTACGCAAATCAACAGCATAATTGTGGCTCTGAAGATATAGATTTAAAAGCCATTGAAGTGTCAAATTATATTACAAGAGTAGAGACAGTTCTCCAGAAAATATGCATGTTTTCATATTAATCAAGCTCCAAGAATGTGTTGAACCCTTGCTATAGGGCACAAAATGCCAACATGTTGTGATATACTGATGTCTAGCATGACAAAGAGAGAGGGTGCTAACTACATATACTGTATTAAGAATCTATTAATATTTCTTTATTATGTAATAATTTTATTTATAATGCATGCATATAACTACTAATTCCTACAATTTAAATTAGAAACTGGTGTTTGAAGGTAGAAGCACCAGCTATGGTTTTCCTGACAGGTGGCTGGTGGTGGCTGTCCAAAGTAGAATGGTGACTGCAACAAAAATTGATTTATCTGCTACCTCTGGATATGTTTGTCACACTGAGCCCTCACCTATCACATCCTATTATTACATCAGGTAAAGATGAACGTTAATCTCTGCTCTAGAAAGTATTCAATCTGATTAGACAAGGTTTCTAATTAGATAATATAGTATAGTGAAAAGGAGTGTATGTTAGAATAGAAAGACTTACTTTTAATCCCAAAGATTGCCAATTATGTGCTGTGGGCTCTTAGTCACTGAAATTTGAACATGAGAATACTAGTAATATATTTTTATTAGTAATAGATTGCATGTAGATAAACTGTGGAGGTTATTTTTTTCCAAAAAAGAATTCCAGGAGTATAGAGGTGCTGAAGTTGGTTTGGTGATTTAAAGATGTCAGGGTCATGCTCACTAGAGCTCTCTTGGCCTTTCCCTTGGTCCAAGAAATCTGTGACCGCTCTAACGATTATGTCTGTGATAAAAGGACAGAGGGGGACAAGTGAGGGACAGGAGAAGGGGACAAAGACTTCATTGGAAGACACAAAGCTCTCTGGGCCCAAGTAGGACTTCTGCTTATAGTTCATTGGCTAGAATGGTGGCACATGCCACCGACTGCAAGGAGGTTAGAAAATGTAGGGGTTTTCTAAAGCAGGACACATTGCCAGTCCAATCAAAATTGGGGTGATGTCAGTAAAGAAGGGGAGAATGGAATGAATAGGCAGCTTGCAATGTCTGCCTCAATATTCTTTACAAAGTTGGTATATCAGACAACTTGTTTAAAAGTGTTTTATTAACCATAAAGCTAAACAAAGTTGCTTGTAAAGAGCAACAAATGTTATATTCTCCTTATATACATACAATGTCATGAAAATGATCTTTAGATAAAATGTATATTATACTTTAACTAATATATAGATATATTACCTCATATATATGTATATTAATATATAGTATATTAGGTCACACATACATAGTATATTAGGTCACACATACACATACATACACACACACACACACACACACACACACACACACACACCTTCTGAAGCAAATGGGAGGGATGAATTTTTTCTCATTGTGTATTTGAGACAACATACATGTGATTCGATTATGATCTATAATATTAAGGCAAAGTATAAAAACTTTTTACTCTTTGCTTTATTTAACACTATTTACCTCCAATGACTCAATTTTTTGTCTATAATTTGGGTATAAATGCCTTTACCTCATTTACATGTGATAAAATTAAATAGTAATTATGTAGTTTTTGAATTAAAATGCCTTGAATCACTATGCTCGCCTTCAAAAAATAAAAGAACTATAAAAAAATTGTAAGTACAAATTTTAAAATTATTTATCTTCAGTATCCAAGAACATATAATAGAAATTGTATTTTTTTTCTTTCAAGAGTCTATGAATGTTTTCTTATCCTATAAAATGGTGAGGAAAAAGAAAGATTTTTTTAATTAAAAAAGTCACTTCAGGAAAAAAGCACTCGGAAAATATTCTATCTCAGTGATAACATAATAACAGTGCCCTCTGAAGAAGTAGTAGGCACAGCAACTTGATTTATATTGAATATCAGAGTGTAGAGAGACAGTAAAATGCACTTTGAACATGCATGATGTTAAAATAGCTAGTGATACTAAGGAGCAGATCATTTAGAAAGCCTCAGAAAACACCTTCCATACACCTACACGTACACCTACCAATACCTGACCAAGGCCAAGTCCTCTGTGGTCAGGCCTGTCCTTCATCCTTACACCTCTGCCTCCCTGGATCACACCAGTCCACACCCATCGCAGGGCTTTCCCAGTTGCTATCACCTCCCCAGTTTGCCACATGGCTGTCTCCCCATCATCTGGTGCTGATTCAAATGTCATCTCCATAGAGATGCCTTCTCTGAACAATCTGACCTTGAAAGTGTCACTCACCATCACCTTGCTTTTATTTCTTCGCAGCATTTACTTTTACCTGACATATTTCATTTGGCTTATCTGTCTACCCTATGCCTTCCCACTAGACTAGAACATAAGCTTCACAAAAGCAGGAACACTGTCTATCTTGTTTATAGCCCTACCTCCAGCACCTCAAACAGGGCTCATCACAAAGTAAGTGCTCCATAAATATTTTTTGAGTGAAAAATATATATATAGTAGCTCTGATGGTCTGATAGGTTAAACTGTGTTCCCTCTAAACAGTTCTTAAAAAATCAATACCTTTAAGGTTTATCCCAAATAAGTTAAACTACAAGCAGCATTTTATACTCAGTATAATCTAAACTTGACACATAGATCTTGACACATAGATTTCAGTAATTATTGGCTGAATTGCATTAATTCAAACTTCATATTTAATCTGTAAATATAAAAAGTAACAAAAGACGCTTGGAAAGAACTCTTCTGCTTCACTCAGGTGTACATACTAGGTAGCATCTCAAATCATACATATAAATTTTCTTCATGTAATATTTCATTAAAACATTCTATTGTGCATTAGTCTACTGAGAGGAGGATTCTAATTGCCACAAGGAAACAACTGAAGAGCTGAACTAGACATTCTCCTGGTGAATTCCTCACAATTTAGCAGCACATAAGGACATATTTTTCCAGAGACTGTCAACTCTCCATGGGAACAGGGTAAAGTAAGTCTTCTCGGATCTATAAGCTAAATTCAATGGACTAAGGACTCTTGAATTGCTGTGACACCTTAAATCTGTATCTTGCATCTTAGACCAAGGTCTCTCTTCTTCAGATTCAGTTCCTTCCTACCCAGCCCAGTTATTAAGACATGTTTGTGATAATATAACATCTTATTTTGGATATATATATACACACACACACACACACACACACACACACACACACACACACACACAACAAATGGCTATTCTCTTTCCCTTTAGTTTCCAAGACAGGTTGTTAAAAGTCAGCTAAAAGCAAGACAGATTGTTTATCTCTTTCATTATCTCCATCACTTTAATAAGACTCATGTACCTCCAATCATAGTCTAAAGACCCAGCACAAAGGAAAAGGAAAAGGCATTGGAAGATAAGCATGTGATTTGTTATTTGATGCATTTAATGCAAGAAAAAGGAAACGTTCATCTTTAATTGAAATACTCCAGTTTAAAAGTAAAAGGTAATAACTTTATATATTCAGGTATTACAACCAAATTCTTAATTCAATATGGAGTTCTAAATTATTAGAGTGCAGGTTATCAAAAGACACATTATAGAAGAAATATAATTTCTCTCTGTCCCATGGTATAACTTGACATAGCACTGAAGAACTCTTCTGTTTCTTTAAATGTGTTGTGAGTGGATAAAAAACATTTTTAATGCTCAAGTTGCTTCCTTAAAGTAGTGGCCCATATGGTGCTATAGTTGATCATTTGCCAACATGTGGGACAGGGAAGAATAAAACAGAAACAAAACAACTACACAAGGATTTTAATAACTCTGAAGAAACTAACATTCAATGTAATGGCCATTAATAAAAACACTCAAGGTATCATTACCAGCAGAACTGCCACCATAGCAGACTATGGTGCATCACTGAGAATCATAAAGCTCTTCAGTATCTTGTAAGATGCATACCCCCCATCCAGGAATTATAACTCACAAAGAAATATTTTAAAAGGAACAGTCTGCTCCTCTGAGTGTCAGGCTCCAAGTTGTTTTAATAGAAAGCAACAATAAATGATTTTTATGGTAGAATCTGAATACAGTGCTTGTATTTTATATTAAGTCCCAACTTTTGAGCTAAGCTCAATGTGATCAAAGCAGTGGAGAGAGAGAGTATTTGATGCTGCCCCAGGAGCTCTGTGTCTTCAAGCTTCTCCACCACCTTTCTACCCTTACCCAAGTCATTCAGTTCAGGAAATAAGTACTGGGCATCCTCTGTGTGCCTGCCAGGTCCGAAACAGGTTTTTTGAGCTCAGAAAGACAAAGCTGTTGGTGTTGAGGTTCTACCTAAAGTCCTTTCTGAAAATTTCTGGGGACCCCGACCATGCAATTGTCTTTTCCCCCTGAGTGTCTCTCTTGGCCTTTCTTCTCTCCCTAATAGCACTATGATCCTAGAACATGATCAGGTACAAGAAAAAGTCATTCTGTCTATGAGTGTGTTCATAGGCAGCTGATAGAGATTTCTACCAAGGTTCGATGTAATCTCCTGGATTAGTCAGGGTGCTCCAGAAAAACAGAACCAATAGGATAGAAAAGGAGATTTGTTATGAGGAACTGGCTTATGCAATTATGAAGGCAGAGGAGTCCTGAGATCTACTGTAAACTGAAGACTCAGGAAAGCCAGTGGTATAATTCAGGCAAGTTCAAAGGCCTGAGAACCAGTAGAGCCAATGAGGAAAATCCCAGTCTGAGGGCAGGAGAAAATGAGATATTATGTTCCAGCTCAAGCAGTGAGGCAGAAGCAAAGGGGGGTAGAGGGCAAATTTGTTCTTATTCTGCCTTTTGTCCTCTTCAGGCCCGAGGATTGGATGCTGCCCACCACATTGGAGAGGACAACATACTTTACTGAGTCCACTGATTCAAATGCTAATCTAAGCTAGAAACACCCTCACAGACATGCCCAGAAACAATGCCTAATTTGGGTACCCCATGGCCCACTTAAACTGACATATAAAATCGTCACGACCCCTCAGGGAATATTTCCAGAATCCTGCACTTCTTCTTTTGAGGTCTCAGAACATATTGTTCATACTTCTCTTAAAGGCGTGGGCCAGTTGCATTGCAATTAGTTGATGTCTTATAGTAAGCTGTGTTCTCTCCTGTATTCATCTTTGTACCCCTGGCCTTAGCCTAGAACCTGTCGTAGTAAATACTGAATAAATGTTGCTAACTATGAATGAGTTAGAAAATAAGAAGAAATTATTTTATCCTTGCCATCGGGTGCTTCAAGTCATACAAAAGGGATGAGACATGCACATAAAAACTCTAACACATGACAGAAAATAATGTGTCTCCAGAGAAAGATAAGTTCCTACTGCCAATTCCTAACATCTTCAATATGCTGAGCTGCAAGTGCTCATGAATGAATGGGGACGCAGATCTGTCTCCTGTAGGTATGACTCTAACCAATTCTCTCTTACTCACCTATGAGAGAGGTCTGAAATTGGTCTTTTTGCTCTAGGGGTAGTATTGTAAGGGAAAATAAAAATTTGAAATAAGAGACATCTGCCCTCCCATGTTTATTGCAACATTATTCACAATAGCCAAGATATGGAAACAATCTAAGTGTCCATCAATGGATAAATCGACAAAGAAAATGTGGGATGTCCTAGCCAGTTGCTCAGTGGTTAGAGCATCAGCCTACAGACTGAAGGGTCTTGGGTTCAATCCCAGTCAAGGGCATGTACCTGGGTTCAGGCTCAATCCCCAACCCCAGTGGAGGATTGCAGGAGGCAACCAATCAATGGGTCTCTCTCATATCATCTCTCTCTCTTTCTCTCTCTCCCTCTATCTCTCTCTCCCTCTATCTCTCCCTCCTGCCCTTCCACTCTCTCTCTCTTAAAAAAAAAAAATCAATGGAAAAATATCTTTGGGTGAAGGTTAGCCTTAAAAAAAAAGAAAAAGAAAATGTAGGATGGATGGAAGAATGGATGGATGGATAGATAGACAGGTAGTATACACACACACACAATACAAAATGGTATTCAGCCTTAGAAAAGAAGGAAATTTTGCCATTTGTGACAACATATATAAAGTTAGAGGACATTCTACTAAGTGAATTATATCAGAGAAAAATATTGCATGATCTTACTTACATGTGGACTATATGCATATTTAAGCCAAACTCATAGAACAGATTGTAGAATAGTGGTTACCAGAATCTGGGCCATGGAAAGGAGGAGGAGATTTAAAAAAAAATTAAGAAAGAAAAGGAAAGTAGAATGGTGGTTTTCATTGGCTGGGAGGAGGGGGTCATGGGAATTCTTGTTTAATGGGTACAGAGTTTCCATTTTGTAAGATGAAATAATTCTGGAGATGGATGGTACTGAGAGTTAAACAACAGTATAAATGCACTTGATATCACTGAATTGTACCTTTAAGATGGTTACAATAGTAAGTTTTATGTTATGTGTATTTTACCACAATAAAAAAATCAATATTCTGATGTATAAAATACCATTGGAAAAGAAAATTACTTTAAAGTGAAGACTGCCTGAATGTGTATCTACAGCAACAGCACGATCAATTAAAGAATCACTCTTCTGTATATTAAAGAAAGTTTAAAATATTAGAATTATTAAAATAAATAAATAATAAATAAATAAATAAATAAATAAATAAACAGGAGAGCCAGGCCAGCATGGCTCAGTGGTTGAGCATCAACCCATGAACCAAAAAGTCACCAGTTCAATTCCCAGTCAAGGTGCATGCCCGGGTCACTGGCTCTATTCCCAGTAGGGGGTGTGCAGGAGGCAGCCGATCAATGTTTCTCTCTCATCAATGTTCCTGTCTATCCCTCTCCCTTCCTCTCTCAATCAACAAAAACACATACATTAAAAAAAAAACAGCTAAAAAATAGAGGTAAAAAAAGGGAAAAGACATCTTTCCCCCACACCATTCCTTTTCTTTTTTATTTAAGAAAGCTTGAAATTATAAGATCTTTTTCTATCTTTTTGAAATACATGTAAATCCTTTTTAAAGCTAAATACCGTCTTGCTGGCTTAAAGATCCAGGAATGCCTTTCTCAAGGACCTGGGAGCCATCTCTCTGAACATCATGAAAGACAGTGCCCTTCCCTCCATGGAGGGCAAGAGCCTAATTTGGAGGGTTTTGGAGCCAAATTGCAAAACTCCCTCCAGTCAGGAAGATGAGTTTGTTTCTCCTCCAAATAAAGCCAATTTGCTAACACAGATGCTCATGCCAATTACCAGGTGAGAATAGGATGAGCTATGCTTGACAATTGGTGCTGTCAAGTCCTCTTACCTGAAGACTAGTTATTGTTTATCTGGAGAACATGTGCAGAAGGGTTTGTATCTTGGCTCCACAAAGAGTGAGATTTCTCTCTGTCTTTGCAATCTCATAGCAGATTGCCTGTGATGCACTTTACATTCTGATTTAATGGTTATTCAATAACAAAACTGTTTTATTTCTCTTCTTTGTGGGGAGGCTTTCTAAGTTATGAGGAGAGAGTGTTGGTAATTACATTTCCCAGCAGTAAGCGGAGTGAACTCTGGGCACTGAAATGCCCAGGCCGTTGCAGCCTTTCTCTGGTCCCCAGCAAGTTGGCTTTGTCCATTTGGCTGGGATTCCTCCTTGGTTTCTAACATTAAAAATAATGAGATCTTATAATTTGAAAAAATTTAGATGTCAATTAAGAGAATTCGACTCTATGAATGTCTCCATGTGTCATTCCACCAAAAAAAAAAAAAAAAAAAAAAAAGTCTAGTTTTTACAAGGTCTGAGAAAGGGAAAGAATTCTATAAAGGCAGAAATAAAAAAGATGGCTTTGCAACAGAAAGCACAGGGTGAACAAAACACAAGGGAGAAAAAACAAAAAGTGAAAAAACTGAGAAGTCTAATCACATTACAATGTTGAGCGTGCGTAGGACTTGGAAGACAGAACCAGGAAGGAAGTTAGGACAATGGTGCAGATATGTGGGTGCTGGGGGGGAAAACACACACACAAAAACTATTCACATACAACCTATCTTGTCTCTGAAGGGAGCCACATACATGAATCAGCAAGGATCTTTCATGAAAAATATGAAAGAGTATTTCACTCCCTTTACAATTCTGTACAAAAAAGCCTCAGTGCCACTCAAAATCTCCAAACGTGAGTAGAAAACAGGAGTCACAGCCTTTCCCGCTCTCAGGAGCTGGTCTTTTATCTAACCACAATTATCCATTTTATCTCCATAACACCTAACAGCAGTCGTGGTGCTGCTATTAACTATTTAAAAGAACCAGGTTTCTTTCTTAACTCCTTATCTTCTGGGCCAGAAGCAATCGCTGTTCTCCCTTTCCTTGTGCCGTTTCCCACAGCGGCTAAGGGCAGTGGGTCTAGTCTTTCTTTGACCTTCCTTCTCATCAGGGAGGTGTCTCACCTATTTAAAGATGATTTGTGGAAGCCAAGTGAGCAGTCACGGAAATGGAAGAACCCACAGAATGTCCTCTTTCATTTGTAAAATCTACTTTCAAAGACAGATGCTTTTAGAGAGAGGCTGTTAATGTAAGTATGGCAAATATAGTTGTTTGTTTTCTAAGTAATGTAAATCTCGCAACAGCCTAACATAACTGCAACGGTTTGGCAAAAAGCTAGGCAAAGGAGAAATGGACACCAGCAATAAGCATTTGTATTAACATGTCACATTTCTTTTGATGGGTAAATTAAAAACACAAGGGTTGGGAACAAGGAGAAGTGGGGAAAAGGGTGCATTTTAACTCTTTCCCCTGACTTCATTTAAAGAATTTTCATTTCAACAGATGCATCTATAAGCAGAGCTGAGACCTAATTTATTTTTGGAAAACAGAGAAAATGAAAATGTTATGAATAGTCTTATTTCGGGCCATCAAAGAGAGTGGAACAAGAAATCTAGTATTTGATTTGTTTTTCACTAGTACCATTCAAAGGACATCTGTGCTTATTCCATGAATCCTCCTGGATAGGACTCTCCCTTAGAAGTTTGAGCAAGAACTGAGTCCATTAATCTGCAATTTGGTAAACTTGAGGTTTTTGAAGGGCAGCCAAAGTTTCACTTAGTTTTTCAACAATTCTCTCTCTCTTGAACCTGAGAACATCTATCTTATTCCTAGAGAACTTAAATACATTTTTATACTCAAGACATCAATGTGCTGGAACTTGCAAACAAAAGCCAGGTAGACTTACTGAGAAACTGAGTTCTTTTTAAAGGAATATTTCATTTAGTTTTTTAATGGGCATGTCTGACTTTAATGAAAGAAACATGCCTAAAAATACAAGTGCCACTTCCATGGGAATTTATATTTTAAATCTCGCCAGGGTTCAGGTCTTAGACATTAATGCACACATGATTCATAAAATATTTAAAGTCTCTATTTTTTTCAAATCCACCCAGTAATCAATTAGAAATGTAAAAAATTAACTGGAAAAAAATTTAGACATAATCTTGGTTAATTCAGAGTAGTTTCCACTGCTAGTGCTTCTGAACATTTCAGATTAATTAATGAAATTCTAGATAAAAAGGAACATTAAATGTCATATAAATGAAAGAATGGATAGAAAGTAATTAGTACATGGCCAGGCACATTCTAACAATAGCACATTGGTGATTGTAACAGTAGTAATCATATACCTTTGTCCTCACTCAACAATTCATTATACATGCCCTGGCCGGCTTGGCTCAGTGGATAGAGTGTCAGCCTGTGGACTGAAGGGTTCTGGGTTCGATTCTGGCCAAGGGCACATGCCTGGGTTGCGGGCTCGATCCCCAGTGTGGGGTGTGCAGGAGGCAGCCAGTCAGTGATTCTCTCTTATCATTGATGTTTCTATCTCTCTCTCTCCTTCTCCCTTCCTCTCTGAAATCAATAAAGAAATATATTTTTTTAAAAACACACAATTCATTATACAGATGAAGCCCAGAGAAATTAAATGATTTGCCCTAGGTTACAAAGTGAGCTAGCTAGTGGCCAAGCTAAAATTGGAACACAGTGTCCCTCAACAAGTCTAACACAGGGAAATATTTTGTTCAATTATAATGAGCTATTTTGTCATATGAAATATCCCTCTAAAGAAGGGTTAAGCCTTCCTTATGTTTAGGTAGAAAGCCTTCTCAATTTCTATTGTGATGAACTTGTAATTTCAGAATGCGATGGCCTTTTTCTCATTTCCTTTTAGCCTCTGTGCTACATTTAATACCATCACCTTTACCCTGAGGAACACCACATTAATCCAATGTCTGTCTCTCTAGTTATTCCTTTGGTATTTACTTTTTCCTTCCTTCCTCATGTATCCACAGCATGTGAATTCCAAAGTTTGACGTTTTGTGGAAACTGGGTGATTTGGCCAAGATCATACAGCTAGTAGGCAATAGAGCTATAACTCTAATCTTAGTTGTCTAGTTTCGAAGTCTATAACCTATTTGATACACTGAGATACTTCTAACATGCACTACACTGACACCTGAACACAAATATTTGTAAATTAATGACTACCTGCACTACAGGTATTAATGTATTAGCTTTGCAGGGTTTTCTAGGCCTTAAATATGCATTTAGTAAAAGTTTTGTAAGTGCATTATAATAAAGAATGAAGCCATCTAGACAAGTGGTAAATTAGAAAACAGCACAAGAAATAAATGTTTTTAAATAACTAGTAGGTCTTTTTAAATAAGTGTTTTATTCATATATTCTATTTATAATGTATAGCACCTGTATAATAGGAATGAGTCTGAGGTGTACAATAGAAGTGAGCTTACAACATAAGCACACATCTAAAAAATAAATTAAGATAGTAACAGCAGTAATCATATACCTTTGAGACAATGCATATCTTGTATGGCTTACCAAGTTCTTGCCAAGAACCGTAACTCTCTTCTTGTTTGTCTTGTTGGGCCAGTGATTTATGGAAGCCAGAAGAGAAAATTGCAATCCCAAGGACCCTAGAGCAAGCTTTAAGCATTTCCTTGAGGCCTAAAATAACTGATACCCCTTTTTAAAATGCCGAACACAGGAAACTATATGTCAGATTCCAGTGTTATCATCATCATAATTCTAAGTAAAGATATTTTTTAGGTCAGGTGAATCTTACAATAAGGCATTGGCCTCACCCTGGGTGAGTACTTTAGACAAACTCTGTAAGGAAAAACTTTCCGTGATACAGCTAGTGTCAAGATGTGCCTCCCTCTGAAATGTTGCCAAGACATGAAAGAAATACTGGTTTTGAAACGTATTCAACTTATACATCAAGTCAGCCAGGTTCCTGAGGTAGATCACTCTGCTTTTATGTACTTCTATGTCCACATTTGCTCTACTAGAGTTATGTATTTGTTTATTACTTCTCTATAGGAGTTACTAAATAGGGACCATGAAGAGCTATAAACCCCAACTGCAAAGAGGCTTTATCAGGTATCAAACTATCTGCGCTATTGGGCTATTATTGTGGCTCTACCTGAGAACATTTTATAAAAATATTTTTTTACATTCTATTTTTTTGTTATTGTTAACACTGTTACAGATGCCCCCCATTTTCCCACATCAACCCAGCCCCCACCCCACTCCCCTGGCCTTCACCACACTGTTGTCTGTGTCCATGAGCTATGCACATATGTTCTTTGGCTAATCCCTTCACCTTCTTTTATCCAGTCCTCCCAACCTCCCTCCCCTCTGACAACTGTCATTCTGTTCCATGTGTCCATGCCTGATTCTATTTTGTTCGTCAGTTTATTTTGTTCATCAGATTTCACATATTAGTGAAATCACATGGTATTTATCTTTCTCTGACTGGCTCATTTTGCTTAGCATAATAATATCCAGGTCCACCCATGCTGTTGCAAAGGGTCAGAGTGCCTTCTTTTTTTATAGCCATATGGTATTCCAGTGCTTTTTTATCTATTTACCACTGCTTCCTTATCCATTCATCTACTGATGGGCACTTAGGCTGTTTCCACAGATTAGATATTGTAAATAAAGCTGCTTTGAACATAGTGGTGCATATATTCTTTCTGATTGGTGTTTTGGGATTCTTAGGATATATTCCCAGAAGTGGGATTGATCACTGGGTCAAATGGCAGTTCCATTTTTAATTTTTTGAGGAAACTCCGTAATGTTTTCCAGTGGCTGCAACATTCTGCATTCCCACCAACAGAGCACTAGGGTTCCCTTTTCTCCACATCCTCACCAGCACTTGTCGATGTATTGATGGTAGCCATTCCAACAGGTGTGGAGTGATACATCATTGTAGTTTTAATGTGCCTCTCTCAGGTAATTAGTGATGTGAGCATTTTTTCATATGTATCTTGGCCATCTGTATGTCCTCTTTAAAGAAGTGTCTATTCATGCCCTTTGTCCATTTTTTAATTGGATTATTTGTCTTCCTGGTGTTGAGTTGTATGAGTTCTTTATATGATTTGGAAATTAACCCCTTATCAGATGTATTATTGGCAAATGTGTTCTCCCATAGAGTGGGTTCCCTTTTCATTTTGATGTTTCCTTTTGCTGTGCAGAAGCTTTTTAGTTTGATGCAGTCCCATTTGTTTAATTTTTCCTTTGTTTCCCTTGCCCTAGGAGATATACTGGCAAAAATATTGCTACAAGAGATATCTGAGATGTTACTACCTATGTTTTCTTCTAGGATTTTTATGGTTTTATGACTTACATTTAAGTCCTTTATCCAATTTTAGTTTATTATTGTATATGGTGGAAGTTGGTGGTCTAGTTTCTTTTTTTGTTTTGCATGTACCTGTCCAATTTTCCCAACACCATTTATTGAAGACACTGTTTTTATTCCATTGTATGCTCTTGATTCCTTTATCAAATATTCATTGACCATAAAGGCATGGGTTGATTTCTGGGCTCTCTGTTCTGTTTCACTGATATATAAACCTGTTCTTGTGCCAGTACCAGGCTGCTATGATTACAATGGCCTTATAGTATAGTTTGATATCCGGTTGTGATCCCTCCAATTTCATTCTTTCTCAAGATTGCCAAGGCTATTTGGGATCAAATATTTTAATTGTTGACAGCATTACAGAGGTCCCCCATTTTACTCCTCTTTGCCCCCCTCCACCCAGCTCCTGCCCCACCCCAAACCTTCATCACACTATTGTCTGTGTCCATGGGCTATGCATATATGCATATATGTTCTTTGGTAAATGTCTTCCCATTCCCTCTACCCCTCTTCCCTCTGATATCTGTCATTCTGTTCCATGTATCCATGCCCCTGGACCTAATTTGTTCAACAGTTTACTTTGTTCATTAGATCCGCATATAACTGAGATCGTGTGATATTTGTCTTTCTCGGGCTTATTTTGCTTAGCATAATGCTCTCCAGGTTCATCCGTGCTGTCACAAAGGATAATAGTTCCTTCCTTGTCCTAGCTGGTTTTGCTCAGTGGATAGAGCATCAGCCTGCAGACTTAAGGGTCCCAGGTTCGATTCCAGTCAAGGGCACATGCCCAGGTTGTGGGCTCAATCCCCTCCTGGCAGAAGGCAACCGATCAATGGTTCTCTCTCATCATTGATGTTTCTATCTCTCTCTTCATCTCCCTTCCTCTCTGAAATCAATAAAAATATTTAAAAAAAAAAAAGAGTTCCTTCCTTATTACAGCCACATAGTATTCCATTGTGTAAATGTACCACAGCTTTTTTATCTACTAATCCACTGATGGGCACTTTGGGGCCAATTTTTAAAACTGTTATTCTTAGTTTAATACTTAGGCTGTTGTAGCATATTTTGATTGATCAATACTTTAGAACCAGTAAGTGCTTTGCAACCTAGCAACATTCTATTATTCACTTTACTATGACCCACCACAGTTAAGGTATCACAGTCTCTTTAATTATATGTGGTATTGTTACTGTTGATATTTTAGTATTAATCACTATTATTAAGTTTTATTATTAATCACCTCTACTGATAGCTGATTCATGAGACAACTATAGTATTTGAAGAGAAAAAAAAGAATACAGAGAACATAAGTAAATCCTCTCTACTGATAGCTGATTCATGAGACAACTATAATATTTGAAGAGAAAAAAAAGAATACAGAGAACATAACCAAGCAAATCCACATGCAATTTTTGAGCTATGCTCTGCTAAAATTTTATATTACAGAATTCCAAATTCTGAAATATAGGCCCTGTACTTTGATGGTAGTAAAATTACAGCTGTGATTAGAACAAAGTTGGAGCAATAACAAGAAACTTCTGCTACATGATAAACCCTTGGTAATGCATCATCAAGAAAAGGCATACCCCAAAAGACATTTCTCAAGATACATTACAAGACCACTTTTCTTCACTGTTAATGCATTGCATACTGACAATACTAAGATCAAGTAAAACTAAATATATAAATATATTATAATACTAAGAAATTGGCCGCAGGCCCACATCTATTATTTTTAAAAATTCATGGAGGATTAGGAAGATGATCAGAATGTAACTGTATTGTCTCTCATATATATTTTTCATGTACCTAGAAACCTATTAAAGCAAATCATCACAAAATCTCTTTGTCAAAAATGAAAACAGCGGAGATCATATATTCTTCAAAAAAAAAAACATTTAAGACAATTTTAATGTTCTTACTTAGCAAAATTATAGATTGAGGAGAGAGAAGACAAGGACAACAGTGTACCAGAAAATAGGAAAAGAACAGTCCCTGCCCTCAAGAATCATATCTTCTGGTGATTAAGGCAAACAAATAAGTAATTCTGTTATAACAAGGTGGCTTCCATTAATAGCTATAAATCCAGTGCTAGAAATTTACCATTTTCTAAAATTCTTAATCTTTGGACAGTTCTAAGTATTACAAATATTCTCTCATTTTGAATCAAAATATTTTTCTTTGTATGTGTGTCTACTGATAAAACATTGTTTTCTAAATATATGAAAATAAATTTTCTGATATAACACCCTAATCTGCAAGTGTGTGTGTGTGTGTACATACAGAAATACATATTTACTTAATGGCTGTCTCCCCCACTGGATTATAAACTCCAAGGACATTCTGCTTTACAAGTATCTGCATCAGTATCTGTTTTACACGTATCTGCACAGTGCCTGACACATAGGTGCTCCATAAATAACGATTAAATGAATAAGTATATTGACAAACAGGGTTTTAAACTCTAGAGTAAATAACTGAATGAAATTTTAACATTCCTTTCTCTGTGGATCTTTTTTTCCCTTAATTTTATCAATATTCACATAACTTTCTAAATCACTGTAAGAAAGCAAGATAGATTAGGTACCTCCCAAACTCCCTTCCAAAACTCTGATTCCATGAAAAGCTGACAAAGATTATTTGTAGTGCAAACATCCCATTGGGAAATCAGGAAACCTGGGTTCCAGATCTGGGTTTGACAGAATTTCTTTGCCCTTCAGCAAATCAAGCTACTTTTCTGGGCCTTGAGACATCATTTATAGAGTGAGGCTTTTGGATTGTATATACTCCAGTTTTTTTCCGGTTTAAAACTATAAGATTATTGGGTTGTGGAAACTCATGTGTAAATGTTATAATAAAATGTGAAAAGAAAAATATTTGAAATGGCTACTCAGTGCTCTAATTATATCATTTCTTCAGGCTTCACATTTTTATTCTTCTCTAGTTATTGTGTATTTACAATAAGCTTCTTTATACCACAACTTCACTTTGCCATATCCTCATTCAGTCATTAAAAAAAAAAATTATCTTGTCATCTTCAACAAAGTGGATCCTCAAATGAAATTACATTGTTGTTTGTTATGATTTTAAATCTTATTCCTCACAAGGGCCTTTCTCTTAGCCCCAGCTAGAAAGTTTTGTTTCCATTTATAATTTTAGAGCATAATCTACAGTGATATTTAACTTATTGCTATTAAGACTAGTTATCACCAATTACTATTCCACTCGATAAGCAACAACTATAATTCAGACCAAGAAAGTGAATCAGGTATACAAAGAGTACATAATACATATAATATGTACATCTGAATGTATGTCTACAGAGGTATTGCAGTATACCTCTCATTTTAAAAAAAATATTCAATCTGTCCTATTCTTTTCTAACATTGAGTTTTAAAAACAGAGTCAAAAGAAAATACACTGTGGCTGTAATACAGAACTCCTCCTCCTCTGATGTCCTCATATTAAAACCATCTATAACATTCAAGGATAGGAACCTACTATTCACATTACCATAGAATGTCTGCTGGCTATATTACAATGTTATTTGAGGAAAGGTCCATTTACAGATATATTTACTGTTTACTCAAACAGGGATTTTCTGAATTTTTTCAATATAATTAATGTTTTTGTGAGGCTTTGTCATTAATCAGAAAATTAGAAGATTGCAATGTACAATCCTTACCAAGCATTGAGCATCTCATTGGTCTTACATTGATGTTCTACAAATACAACTGCATTCTGCAAACAGGGCTGCTGCATAGGCTATTCCTGCCCTGCCCCCAAGAATCCCATTTCTTACAGAGCAAGGAGCCCAAGAGAGATTTTTGTAAGGTAAATGTAATAGAATTTCTAGCCTGAATTTAAATTCCTGAAAAAGACACTTTAGCTCACTTTTGGTTAGGAGCTGGAGTTGTTGTTTCAGTTTTTTAATTCAAAGGAATAAATATTTGAGTATATAATTTTTTCCAGATTTTCTTGAATGCTAGTTCTATATCTCATTACTTAAAATTTTTTGTCAAATGAAACAGGAGACATAGAAAGCCACTAATGGGAAATCTGTGACCTATTCAAATAATGCTATAGATATTATAGTGTAGTTTGAATAATATAGTTCTAAATTTGAAGAAATAGGGCATACTTAGGATGTCTAAATATAAGTAATTTGAACCAAGACAATTCTCTAACTAGCCTTCTGCTAAGTAGAATGAGTCTCATTTTACAACAAGTATGACTAACATGCAGTACTGTATGGTTAAAACTCAGCTCTGAAGGTAGGATATGTGATTCAAAACTTTTCTCCACTTCTTACAGGCTGTGTGGCCTTGGTCAAGCTACTTCTTTATAAAAAATACTACTAGAGGCCCGGTGCATGAATTTGTGTATGGGTGGGGTCCAGCTGGCCTGCCCTGATGGGGGCCTGTCGGGACTGGCTGGGGGGAAGGGTCATGGGAGGGCTCCAGGGCGTGTCCGGCTCATCTCACTCAGTTCCGATCGGCCAGACCCCAGCAGCAAGTTAGCCTACTGGTCGAAGCATCTGCCCCCTGGTGGTCAGTGCACGTCATAGTGAGCGGTTGAGCTGCCTTAGCATACCATTAGCATATTATGCTTTGATTGGTTGAATGGACAACTGGACTACTGGACACTTAGCATATTAGACTTTTATTATATAGGATGGATAGTAGTGGTACCTTCCACTGGAATTACTGCATGATTTAAATAAGGTTATTCATGTAAAGTGCTTAGCACAGTGCTGGCACATTGTAAACACTTCAGTTTTAATTTTTTTTTTATGTCTGTAGATCTCCATGGAGAATAAAGACCACAAATGAAAAGTCTCTGGACCCTCACAGTGTTCTTGTCTGTGACAGCTATGCAGGGGCACAGCCTTAGTACATGATAATATTCAGGGCACAGCAGAGGGAAAATGGAAATGGGGAACTCTGAACATGCTGCCCACTCTTCTCCATTGCTCTCTCGTCCTGCTATTATCAGCTTCTCTAGGCAGGAGAGGTGGACTCCCTGGTTTATGAGGCCAAGTTCCTGAAAACTGGGCAAAAATCCAGAAAGAGAACAACAGAGAGAAAGCGACTCTTCCTGCTGACATTAAGTAGAGCTGAGATTCTTTTATATACATTATTGTTCCCCAGGGTTCTGTCTCTCCTTGGTATTTTCTACACACTCTTCCTGGAGACCTCATCCAGTTAGAAGGTTTCAACTGCAACATGTATGCTGATGACTCCCAAACTTCTATCTCTAAACCATAATTCTGACCTGAACTTCAAACTCAAATGTACCACTATTTACTTAAATGTCCTCTTAGATATCCCGAGGGCATCTCAACTCAAAATGCTTAACATTAAGCCTATTGTCTGCATCTAGATCAGTGGTTCTCAACCTGTGGGTTGCGACCCCTTTGGCGGTCAAAGGACCCTTTCACAGGGGTCGCCTAAGACCATCCTGCATATCAGATATTTACATTATGATTCATAACAGTAGCAACATTACAGTTATGAAGTAGCAACGAAAATAATTTTATGGTTGGGTCACAACATGAAGAACTGTATTTAAAGGGCCAGAAGGTTGAGAACCACTGATCTAGATAGACTACAGTAGGTTTCAGGATGTTTCTGTATAAATGATATCAGTCACTGAAGCCAGGACCTATTCTTGACTCTCTTCTCTTTCTCCCCGACTCATTCAGTCTCTAAGACCCATTGGTTCCATCTTCCACCTCTAAATTGTGTCTTTTTTTCCTCCCTTCTTCAACTCTCTTCTTCAAACTAGATTCTAGTTCTCGCTAGAATCATCAAATACCTCCCTAGCTGGTTCCCCTGACTTCCTGTTCTGCCCCCCATGGAACCTATCCTCTATACTGCCACTAAAGGATCTTCCTGAATATCAGAGGAGGATGGACCTCAGGTGGGGGAGTACTGAAAGCCTGACAGCAGTAAAATAGATCACACATTTTTGATACAACTTTACTTAGAGTAGCTATGAGAGTGGACATAAAGTAGGCAAAGAAAAAGAGACATGATTTGATGTGACAGAAAGAGACACTGTCAAAAACTGTGAAGGGTTTGAGATTTTTACCCTACTTACAATCTTACAAGTTAGGCTACCATAGTTTATGGTTGCTGGCAAAAGACATGAGACTCCTGTGTCAGAGACAAAAGACTTTATTACTTATTGAATATCAAGTAGCATGAAGGTTAGTGCGTTTCCTTACTCCAAGTCCCACAGGTACGATGCAAAGCAGCCCATGTGGATGTTGTACACACATTGGTTTATGGAACCCTGAGCTAAGTGAACCCAAATCCTATATAATAAAAGGCTAATATGCTAGTTGACCAAACAGTGGAACGACCAGTCGCTATGACGCGCACTGACCACCATGGGTCAGGCGCTCAATGCAGGAGCTGCCCCCTAGTGGTCAGTGGGTGTGCCGCTCAGCCTGAAGCCAGACTCATGGCTGGAGAGTGCAGTGGCAGTGGTGGGAGCCTCTCCCGCCTCCAAGGCAGGCAGACATCCTCCCCCCCGACCCCCCAGGGCTCCTGGACTGCGAGAAAGCACAGGCCAGACTGAGGGACACCCCCACCCCACCCCCAAAGTGCATGAATTTTCATGCACCAGGCCTCTAGTGTGTTATAATGGACAACAAGCAGACCTCCCTTTGTCCTAGAGAGAGACTTTTTTTTTTATGCTGGACAGTAGGCAAATCTGCCTTGTGAATCAAAGGGAGACAGTTTACTTTTGAAACATCCTTAAAAAGATCTTATGGAACAAAAGGGCAGTTAATGTCTTGAGAGACCCATGGAGAATTATCTCCCAGCAGATAGGCTTTAAATTCAAACCAGCCTCTTGGCATTGCTAGCTGTATGATTTTTATCCGTTTCCTCACCCAGAATTGAAAATATCACTCATCCCTAACTCCTAGCCATTTTACAGTATCAAATGACATCACATGTATGAAAGCATTTCTATAAACAATACAGCACTATGTAAATGTACTTATGTATGCCTCTGGAACACATTTTGTTGTTTATTATGGAAAATAAAGATGAAAATAATTTCCAATTTTAGAATAAAAAATTAAAGATAAATTAATAAAATACATATTAAATGTCTGAATATGTTGTAGATTATCCTTGGGCGGTACATGGTGAAGAATAAGAAACATTCCTTGACCTCAAGAATTTCATAGTGTGGGGAAGAGGCAGAGAGAAAGGACAGTGTTCAAGATATGTTAATAGAAGCATACGATGACCTATGGTCATCACTGACTTAAAGAAGCTTGGAGAGATCTAAATAAATTAAATCCAATTTATCAATGAGAAACTAATGACAAAAATGTTCAGTAACATTCTTTCAGACTTCTAGTTTGGTAAAATACCTTGATGAAAATTTCTTATTCCCAGTTACAGTTTTTACAAGACCAAGGGAAAATTTTAGTTTGGCATCAGACATTTTTCTCTCAACAGTCTTACTTCTATTGGTTGCCAGTTTACCTCTTTGTTCCCCCAAGAACTGCAATGGATTTATTCTTTGTCTAACTTCTAATCTCTCTCAAAGGTCAAGGATTTCCTCCTTTTTGTATAAAAATGCTAGTGAGAACAAACTTTCCTTTTCACCTCTATTTTCTCCCTTCCTAATTCCTCTTCCCATTGGAATTCCCTACCAAATGCAAACCTTCTCAGTCCCTGCCAGTTATTCAGTCTTATTTCTGTGTCTTTCATTTCACTCCAGTCTGCCATACCACCTACCCATTGAACTTGAAGCAGATTTCACAAATACAAAGTGAAGTACTGGCCACAGACCCTGAAGCCCACCTTTAAGACTAGATGTAATCAGCTGCTAGGAAAAGACACTATGCAAAGAAAACCATAGCTAATCCAGTCTTCCTAGAATTATAACCTGGACTTTGCTCCAAAATAAAATTTACCACTATACAATAAGCCTGATTTTAATGCTATTGATTGATATTGAAAATTAGTACTATACAGTCCCTAAATTTTTCATTCATCTCATATTTGGTATTGAGTTGGGGAAGAAAAATAGGTCTTTTTCAATAAGTTCCACAGTAGTCCTAGCTCAATAAACTTAGATCTTAATTATACACATCTCAGTGTTCTGGGACAATACAGGCAATAACGGGTCCATTTATTTAAAAGACTGTCTTTTGACTCATTGAGGAGTTCCAAAAATATAAAACAGATCCAGGGACATGGAAGCATGCAAGAGACATACTTTATACTTCAAAGAATATATCATATTCAAGGGTTTTAAGAAACGTTTTAAGCATATAGGATGCTAATATATACAATTTAACTCAAACTTTTAAAATAAAGGTGACACAAAAAATGCAACTAAGTTTTTGATGATCTAATGAGTTGATTCTTGGTTTTGTTTTTTGTTTGTTTGTTTGTTTAATATATTTTATTGATTTTTTTACAGAGAGGAAGGGAGAGGGATAGCGAGTTAGAAACATCGATGAGAGAGAAACATTAATCAGCTGCCTCCTGCACACTCCCCACTGGGGATGTGCCCGCAACCAAGGTACATGCCCTTGACCAAAATCGAACCCGGAACCCTTGAGTCCGCAGGCCGATGCTCTATCCACTGAGCCAAACTGGTTAGGGCGACTCTTGGTTTTATAATACACATGAGTTTTCTTAATAATCAAATATTTATAAAGTTTTAATTTTGTAAAATCTTCAATAGCAGCAAGTATTTAAAATCTTTAGTTGATCTAGAAGAACTAAAATAAAATATTTGAATGCATATTATCTGTACTAAATAGCATTTAAATTTTAGAACACCAATAATTTTAAATATCATTAAAGCCAACAACAATTGGTATCACAATCAAAAGTGTTCCTGAAGGTGAAAAGAAGCAAATCTGGTTCATGATAAATTATGAAAATGCTAATTATGTAGATAAGAATAAATGGCATTAAATTCCCTAATGAATTATGAGTCAAGTCACTGACAAGAGCAATCAAAGTATATTCCATATGTGATTAACAACACTTAAGTTTGACATTGACAAATATTATTTAATTTACAGTAGAATCACAAGCATATGTGGTCTCTAAACCTCCAAACTACAGTAAATTGTCAAATATCGGTCAGCATGCTAATTTTATTTTTTTCTACTTGATATTTTGCCTAGAATGTATGTATTTTTTAATGCCAAAGTATCTTTCAGGTGTAGGTCAAAATCAATAGCTTCTCTCTATCTTTTCCAAAAAGTTCTCTCTGTCTCTCTCTCACACACAACATAAACACACACTCAGTTAGACAGAATAAACGACAATGCTTCACAGAATACTTTCTTACACACTGAAGAAATATGCAAAAAGACATTTTATCAATATGAGCTCGTCATCATCTTCCCATTAAATTCATCAAGTACCTATTATGTGCCAGACACTATGCTAAGCACTGAGAATCAATAGAAACATGAAACACATAGTTCTTCCTCACAGAGCTTACAGTCTAACAGGCTCAGGAAAATGAAATCATATTATTACTTAGTTTTAAGCAAAGCTATTATATATATCAGAAACTTCGAAGCACTTAAATGAAAGAAATTGAGTAAGCTTTAATAGCATTACTATTGCAAACTATATTAATCATACAACTTGCAAGAAAATGAATTGCTTCACTCCCTCAGACTGACATGTCTAAATCCAATCTCAGTTTATAATTAATATGCCAGCATAAGAAACATAAGCATTTTCAGGGCATTGATAAAACTGACAACAAAATAGTTTACCCAATGAACTGAGCTTCTGACATAAGACCCAGGTCAAACCTCAGTACAATAGAGTCACAAACCTAGCTGTGACACTTGGCATTAGTAAAACTGGTTTAGAAAAAAAAAATGCTAATGATCTATAAAGAAGTAAAACTCCCTAAATAATAGGTCACTATGTCTTCAATCCTAAAGAGACCACTGTGGAAAGGTGGTTAGGATTAGCAGAGCAAAATGATTTAAAAAAAAAAAAAAAAAAAAAGCAGAGATAGTCATTTCATCTATATAGAGATGTTTATTTTTTAAACATTTTTAAAATGTTTTTCATTGATTTCAGAGAGAGGGAGAGGGAGAGATAGAAAAATCAATGATGAGAGAGAATCATCTACCGTATCTGCTGTCTCCTGCATTCCCCCTACCTGAGATCAAACCCGCAACCAGGGCATGTGCCCTGACCGGGAATCGAACCGTGACCTCCTGGTTCATGGGTCGACACTCAACCACCGAGCTACATAGGCCAGGCAAGAAACAGTCACTTTAAATTGTAAGCCCACCAGTCAGAGAAAGACAAATATCACATGACCTCACTTATATATGATATCTAATGAATAAAATAAACTAACAAAATAGATCCAGAGACATGGAAGCATGCAACAGACTGATGAATCTCATAGGGAAAGGAGAACAGGGAGGGAGGGGCAGGAATAGATTAACCAAAGAATTTATATGGGTAACCCATAGACACAGACAATAGTGCAGTGGGTGAAGGCCTGGGGAGGAGGCGGGAAGAGGGAGTTAATGAAGGGAAAATAGGGGATATCTGTAATACTTTCAATAATAAAGGTAAATTAAAAAATAAAATAGTAAGCCTAATAAACACACAGATGAACCATCATTTTTCAAATCTATCCTCTGGCCTACTCATAATAACTACTTAAGTAAAACAAAAATCTTGATATTGTGGCCAAAATTTTGACATTTAAGTCCTAAAGGGAAGCAAATATTGTTAAAATTTCAAAACTGATTTAGAGAGCCAAATATAAAGCCTTAGTTAAGAAATAAACTTATTCCTTCAAGCTGTAGAAAGTGAATCAAACTTGTATTAATATATGAGGAACAGATAATGTCTGATTAATACTTGGGGGGAGGGGGAGGGCGGGATATGTCCTCTAAACAAAAGACTAGAAAAATAAGGAAAACACATGAATTCTGTGCTCAGATTAAAGAGCCTTTGAGAAAAGTGTTCAAAGTCAGTGGCCAGGTTTGGGCTGTTATTGCAGAGAGAAATCTGTCAGGGTTGGAGGCCTCCCACTTTTCTGCATGCATGAATGAGAATGCTCTCTAAAGCCTTGAAACTCAAACTGTAGTCCGTGGGCCAACAGCATTAGTTTTACCTGGAAGCATGTTAGACATGCAGAATCTCAGGCCCCACTCTAGAGCCTGCATTCTAGCAAAATTCCCCCAGATGGCTTGTGAGCGTTTTGAAGTTTAAGAAGCACTCATCTAAAAGAATAAGGCATTATAGAATTACAAGGCACATTCCAAATACATGACATCAATTTAAACTTCTGCATTTCCAGCATCTCTCTTAAACCCTACAAGAAACCACCAACTTCAAGGTGAGTTCAGCATCAACTGCACAATGAGTCAACATGAAGAAATCTAAATACAGAGACGAGATTGAACCACTCCTCGTTATTATTCAGCTGCTCCAGCTGAGCCCTGTACTGGCATCTAGTCTCACTCCAGATGCCAGTAGGGTTGGAGGATTATGGCTAGAGATAACAGAGGGTCCCTAACTAGCTGTTCTCACATATCCCCCTGTCAACATGCTCCTTAGCCTGCATATGGCCTTCAGATATGTCTGTTGACCCACAGAGTATTTTAACTTTGAGTTCATTTAAAAATCTGAAACTTTCACATCAAAAAATCTGCACCATCTAAGTTTCCTTCTACAAGCCAGAAAATCTGGCAACACCAGACCTACATTCTAGCATGGCAATAAGGGGAGCCAAGGTCCAGCTTTCTCACTTAGATGTTGGCCAGAATCTCCACCACTCCCTATGGTATCCCCAACACTGTAGCTGAAGTTGATGTCAGTTACCATTTGTCATCTTCCATTTGGTTTGCTTCACTCATTCACATTCGCACCCGGACTCCTTAAGTGTTTGAACGTGTGACCCATTTAAGGGACTCTAGAAGTATCATGTCACTGAACTCAAATCGTTCAGCCTATCTGAATTTATTCTTTTCCATGTGTAATTCAGGAAAAGGTGCTCCTGTTTGTGTTACCCTAGGTTTGATCATAGACCTTGTGAGGTGGAATCAATCCACTCACTTTAAGTATATACGATGCTATTTTTCTACACATCTCATTCCAACTCAGACATTTTAATTATTTTAACAATTTCTTTTCAGAACTATGCTTCACAGTCATAAACAAGAATTAGTGGCAAGTGCAGACACAGCACAGTACATTCTTGAACCACTCCTCCAGACTCATTTCAAAACTTCAAGTAATATACTGAAATGGTAAATTCTATGAGAACAGGTGTCCTTGTCTTTTTTTATTTACTGAGAGACCCCAAACACCTAGAAGTTGTTCAATAAATACTTATTGAATAAGTGAATAAACTTTTCCCAGGAATGAAAACTTCTCAAAAATTTATACACAGATTTTGAATCAATGTGTTCAATTATCAACAGGTATATGAAGAACACTCATTTGCTAGTCTAGCTCTATTTTAGTTGTTCGTTTTATTTTAGTGACGATGAAAACCAGCAGTAAAGAAGAGACATGTAACCCTAACAAGCCTAAGACTCGTAGTCTACCATAACTTGTTTGGCAACAAAACAGCATGATATAAACTAGACAAAATGGCTAAACTGAATTATAAGATGTAGTCTGATTCAATTTTATGTCCCTATATCTATACTCTTTAGTCATCACCATAATCATTATTATCATTATCATCATCATCCCAATTGTATAAAGCTGGACAACTTTTACAAATCACTTATCGAAAAGCATTTATAGAACATTTACTAATATGCCAGGAACTATGTGATAGATGTCTCTTGACTGCCTGCCTAAAAGGTATGTCTTATAGTACTATTACGCCCATGCCATGATGCTTAGTAGATCTGAGCACAGGGGAAATTTTTTAAATTTTTAATTGTCTTGAAAACTTGACTTAAAAAAACACATTGCTGAGAAACTGAGGCTCATAGAAATAAAGTTATTTTCTTGTGGTTGCACGGTTACTTATTGGAAGAACTACAAAAGTATCTCCAGACCTCTTGCCACTGTACCACAGTGCTTTCATAATAGTCATTTTCAAAATGTATCTGCTAACCAAAATGCAAGCCAATGAATTTTAACCACTCAGCAGATGATGGGATGAGCAAATATATCTAAGTTTTTCAAATAGCAAAATCTAAGTTTTGACCCAATTCTGGGTATATTGATAAACACACCAACAATAAATCTAAAAGGTGTTTCCAATAATGCTAAACACGTTATCTGAGCAGGAAACTACTGTAATATAACATTTCAAGAATTAAAGCTGAAAAAATTTTTAGGTTAAAAATATCCCTTGAACTTAAAACTATTCAAAATGGTTTTATGGAGTATGAGATTGCAATGCCCTTTCACTTTGCCCTTGGCCTTTGGACTGCCTGACTGAAAGGTACAACATCTACCTCCTTTCTCCTTACACCATAAAAACAAAGAACTAAAGTTAGAGCTGTTTCGCTCAATTCAACTCAACTTTCTGAAGAAAATACAAACAAAAGCAGGACCAGGTCATTGGTACTAGTATGTCTGACAGCCATTCTAAGAAGAAATTCACTGAACTCTCCAGCACTAACAAATTTGAGCATGCCATTCACTAGACAGGTAAGGTAAAACTAAACTAAGAAAGAAATGCTAATAACCAGATTTGTCCACCTTAAATTAATTTGAAACTGTCCATAAACTAATACGAATTTAAAAAGTGTCTATATTGTTTTCCTCAAATAGTCTTTATTGGCTATTTCTGAATACTTGACTGATCTGAGCAGACATGAATTCACTGCATTAGTACATAGAGTTATATTGCTTGAGTAGACCAAATTTTAGAGCTGTAGAACACTTACCCTCTTGAACAATATATTCTAACAAAGTCTCTGTGTCATATTACTACTGGCTTGAGGTTTTGTTAAGATTCTTATGACCACATAACCCTTTTTTACTCCCCTGCTCTTGCTTACTTTAAGCCCATTAAGACAAAGATAATGAAACCAGAAAGAAAAAAAAAAGACTGGAACAAACAACACACCTTGCTTTTCTCATAAAGATGGTCTTTTTCATAATAGAGCAGGAGAGAGCAGACATATTTCCTTCCTCCAATATTTAAGTTCAATTCTCACTGGAATCTCCAAGAAGGACATTAAAAAAGAAAAACTCAGCCAGAATCAAATAAAACTTTGCACAGTTTTTACATATAGATAATTTTAAATGATGGATTTTTGTTGTTGTTGTTGTTGTTGTTCCAGAAAGAATCTGTCCATCTCCTCATAGCCCAAGCCATTCTGGCTTGAAAACTTTATTCCAAAGCAAATGCACTTTTCCAAAAGTCTTCTGTCATAGTGCCTACTATGGATACCTTTGTAAATGTGCTTATAAAGAGCTGCATAATCTGCAACAGAAAGCCAAAGTATTACTCTGTATTATTAAACTCAACAGAAAGCTCCATATGCAGCAACAGGAGGTCATAGGCAATTATCACTGGAAATTGAAAGGTTTAGAATCTTTGTAAGACCTTTAAAGGTCAACACAGTTGCCCATTCACATGCATGCAATTATACAGTGACTAGTTCACAGCAGAAAAAAAAACATAAAAAAATATTGAGTAAAACAAACCTTGCATTCATCAACAGCTACTTTGCACTCTCCAGGCTTTATGTGAAGCGTAAGCTTTACAGAGCAAAGGGGCTACTTGTCCCCATTTTGTCAAAGTTCTAAATCCAGCCTACCAGCATAATTGCTAAGAATTCAACGTTATCACAATATCCAGTCTCTCTGTAAAGAGTTTCAAAAATAACGATAAATTTAATTGAATGACTATGTTTGTGCTATTGCTAGGGAAAGGGAGACAGACGTACCTTCACTAACTGGCCATTCAGAGGAAATCATAAAACAATTACAGCTACTATGGAGTAATTCAGGAGACTAGAGGAAGTGACTAAAAGGATCTTATCTAATAAAAGCGTACTATAAGCTCTGATTCCTTAGTCATCTCTCATACCCCATCTGGATCACTGTGAACAAAATGAAATGTTCTCTTTATAGTAAATACTAGCATATTCACTTTTCATCTGAATCCCAAGTAACCTGAAAGTCTTGTATTTCCCAATGGTCATAATAATCAATTGCCTAAAAAAGGCCAGATTTTCACTGATTCCAGGGACTAAATGGCCTATCACATTATAGCAGAGGACAAAATCCAACATATACATGTGATATATACATTGGAAGTGGGTGGGTTATGGAAATCTAATAGAAATTTGGCCTATAATATCAATACGTTGCTGGGAAATGCGTAGGTAACACTTGTAAACCAGAATAGTATGTTCTAACGTAATGCGAGGTTTATGTTTGGACTGTGGAGGTGCATACTTAATAAAGCAGCATACAGATATACTCAGTGTTTAAAATATGTTGAAATTCCCAGTCATGGTGTCAATAAACACATCCCTACATAGAGGACAAAATTGGTTAATTTTTGCATTTGTAGCCTAACAAATAAAAATGTAGTAAGCAGTTACACAGGCCTGAACAGAGCGAGGACAAAAATACCTTAAATAAAAAAACTAAAGAGGAAAAATATACTGCATGTAACAGTGGCTCAAACAGTAAAACTCAATTACAAATGACCTTGTTAAACCATGGATACAGCTGTACTGTAGGTCAAATCATGCGAAGTAGTGAAAAACTATGTACCTAACAATGTACACATTTTTTATAGTTGTTCTCACCTCCTTCAATACAAAAACCAGCATTTTCCATAGGTGCCATTAAAAGCATTTGTATACATATATGCATGTGCATCTATATGTATAGATATAGAGATTAGATAGATATTGCAGAGAAATGTATTTAAATAGTACTTTTCTTCACGTTCCAATAAGTCTAACCATTCCTCTAAAAATTTCTGTTAAGAATAAGTGGAAGACAAGAATTGTTAGTTATATTTCATTGACAAGGACACTAAATCACTGTGCCAAATGAATAGAATCAGACTTTCTAAAAATTACCCAATAAACCAGTGGTGAATTACAACTAAAAAACAAAAACTAACTTCTGGGTCTCTGGTTGTCATGCCCTTCTCTCCACCTCCCCTATTTCAGCCTATGCTCCAAACCTAAAGTAAAACTGTTCTCTAAAAAGACTCATTGTGAAATTATTCCTCCTCTTCCAGTGGTATAGTTCAATATGCTTCAAATACAGTGTTCAAAATAAAGTTAACCAAAGAATTTCTGAACAAAATGGCAAATTCATCATATTAAAAAAAAATCAATGCTTCCTAAGTAAGATGCATCATGTGAAATACTGTGCAAGTATGTGGACCAGATATGAGGTTGATCTAGCTAGTGTGGCCTTCATATCTAGCAGCATCTGTGCTAATGTGTTTCTTCTGTGTTTTGAGGGAACCCTACTAATAACAGGTTGATGAGTTGCCATTGTAAATGTCAGGCATAGATCAAAGGGGACTATGTTAGAGGCTTATTTTACCTCAACGTATGGTTTTTCACCCAGGAAACTAAACTGCATTGCACAGTAAAGTTCCTTATTTTTGCTTGAATCTTTAATGAACAAAACAGCTGCAGAATAATGCGACTTAATGAGGCATCCCTAATAAAATACTGGAGAAGTAAAAGCATGGGCACTGAACTGTTTGCACTCTGGTTGTTTCATCTTCCCAAATATATTAGAAATAACTGATGACACTTGGAGCATTGCTAGTTTAACACATGCATTAGAGAGGCAAATGTCCATCAGTCTGCAGCCACAGCTGAACTCAGGCAGAATCTGAGAATACCTTCTATTAGGGCCCGTGATAAGAAATCCTGGAAAATGCTGGAAAGGCACATTTTACCCTCCCCATGCAGGGTAATCCATAACCTGTAATAATGATAAATCAACCCTAAAATACACTCTCCATATTTCAATGTTCAAAAACACATTGTAAAAGGGTCATTTGTTAAAATACTAGATCCAGGATCACTAAGATTTTCTGATAATACACAAAATAAAGTTTATAAAATCTTGTATTACCCCTAAATTTCATTACTTTATACATTTTTAAAAAGGAAACGTTACCACATTTAAAAACAGGCCTTTTTACAGCTGTGTCCTCACATTTTATAACTTGGTGGTTAGTAAATACTATAATGTAGTCTCTACGCAATATGTATCATTTTCGACATAGATCCATGGGCATCTCAATAAATCTTCATTCTGCAATTTGTCATTGTTAAAGTAGCTAACATTTTTTCAGATTCAAAATCACAAACTCAGAAAACTTCAATTCCCCTTTAGCACAACTTGTGGCATTAATGTCAAGGTTTTGGTTCTTCTTTAAGGGACATATATCATAGCACTCTATGTTAATACGTAAGTTTATGCATCCTAAACTACAAAATTTTATTAAAGGTGTGCAAAAGAATCAAGATTTTCAATTTCAAAAAATGCCTAATAGAAAGCAAAACACTAAACTGTGCTCTGCCTCTTAAAAGAGTCACTGTGTCTGAGCATTCAGTTGGTGTGACACTGTCCTCATAGCATACTATCTGTAAATAATACAATCCCATTTTTATTGAAAATTCCGAAAACCAAAATAAAATGCGCTTCAGTGTAGTTACTGATGGCCTTTCAATGGCTATTGATAGCTTTAAAAAATAGGACTCTAAAGAGGTCAATGTGCAAACAACTGACCCAGGATGAGACAGAATAAAGTAGGAAAAGAAAAAATTAAATTACATGTGTATGATCATTCTTAGGGTTCTTTAGGTGCCAAATTTGAAACTGTAAAAGATTCACCAGTCTGAGAGTACACATGGAAACATAGAAAGGCTGGAGTGAACACCTATAATCTTAATGCTCTGGTTTTTAAAGGCTTTAGAAGTGTTTTCAATCTCCTTTGCTAGTTATTGCCATTTAGCACTTTACACAGAAATTAATTACTCAACTGTCTTAACTTACATTGCTTAATAGAGCAGTTTCAATGTGTTAATTGATAACAGTCTGAACATTAATGTCTCAAACAATCTAGTTGGGAAGACAGGAACCAGATAATTATCATTCAGTCAATAGTCATTGAAATTCATCCTGTCCTGAGAGAAGGACTCATATACTGACTGCTCTGAGGGGACTTTTCAGAGTAAAGGTTGCATACAGGTTTGTTTTGGTTGAGTTTTTTTGTTTCGTTTTGTTTTTTCCCAAAAACAACAAAATACAAGAGGGGATTTAACACAAACAGAAGATATTTTTTTCTGTCTCATTGCCACAAGCCAAACTCTCTTCAGCACCAGGTTGAAGAGAGGGAGGCCAGCCAGCCACTGTAGTAACTACACATCTGATTCCAAACGCTTCAGGCAATTGTTTAACACGGTCAGGAAGAGGAATGCTGAAGGGGAGAGCGCCGCGTCCACTAGGGGTGGGGAGGCGGCAGCTCTGCAAGCGCCCACAGTTAACTCCTTTTCAAGTGAAGACTAGAAAGCTCAGCCTGCAGTCCTCGGAGAAATCGGGCGGCGAATCTCAAACTTTCCTTTGCAAAGGCAGTTTCTGGAAACAACACGTTCCCCACTGGCAAGGGAGGACCAGTAGCCTAAAGAAAACACCTCCAGATAAGAACCCGGCCTTCTGGGGCAGAAGGGGCGAAGGGACAGCAGAGCAATGGGGCAGAAACACCGTGCCCTGTTAGTAAGATCGGGGAGGCTTCCATTGGGAAAGAAATGAAAACCCATTCGCTTCTCGAAGCTGTTTGTTTGGGTTTTGTTGTGGTTTTGAACGCAGTTCGTCTAATGATGCTTTTCCCGGAGCTCTCTTGTGATATCCTCTATGAAAGCTTTATTTCACTCGGGAATAAAGCGTCCGTTCCCAAACTGAAATAACCCTTTACATAGATGGGGCCGAGGAACTTATCAGGACGATTCTTTATGAAGATAGAAGTGGGGAAGTCTCATTGAAACGAGCCTCCTTGAAACGCCCACCGTCTGCAGGCAGGCCCGAGAATTAGCTAATCAGAAGTGGACAGAAAGTAGGGATGTCAGAGGGGCGCCCTGGCACACCTCAACGGTCCCGCCTCGAACGCGACCCCCAACTCCTGGTGAGCAGTCCGAAATGATTACCGACCCGGCTGGACCTGGCTGGGGGATCCGGTTAAAACTCGCTTTCACCCTCGGCCGGGTCGCTCGCAGGGTTAGGAGAAATGGAGCAGAAAAGGAGGGAGGGCGCCGCGCTCGGAACGTCGTTCGTGCGCTCGGCTCCCCTCTCGGTGTCCCTCTACCCGCACCCCCTACCCCGACAGCCCGCGAGGAAGACGCTGGCCGCCCGACCAGCATCGGCTCTCCCCTCCCGCCTGCCCCGACGAGCCCCCTTGACAGATCCGGACCCCGGGGAGGGGAAGGGAGGGCTTCCGGGCCCCGGTCCTCCAGCGGCCGCCCGAGTCCCCCGAGCCCGCGGGGGCACGGCTCGCACCTACCTGCAGCCCGGCTTCCTGGTGGCGGCAACACCTAGCGATGCTCCTGCAGCTTCCGCGGGCCCGCGCCAGCCTTATCGCTCTTGCATCGCTTCCAAGATGCCAATCCGTCGTCCCCGTTCAGGGGCATAGGGAACCGGAGTCCGGTGGGGTGTGCTCGTGGAGGGCTGGTGAGTGAGGTCCGGAGCGTGCGTGTGCGCGCGCGTGTGTGTGTGTTTCCTCCTCCGATGGCACAGAGACTCAGGAATCTCTTGACATTTACACCGGAATCCCCTTAAAGCGGATGGAAGGTGGAGCGAGCGAGCCTCGCCTCTTTTCCTCCCTTCTATGCCACGGTGTCAAAGTAATAAAAAAAAAAAAATGTGTTTCCCCGAGGACAAGCCAAAGTCCCGCAGCCCTCGCCAGCGCCCGCGGTCGCCCGCCGTCCTCGCCGGATACGCGCGGTGCGCTCAGCTCCCCCCACTGCGAGAATCAAGGCGGTCTTGCAGCAATTACCGCCCTTATTCCATCTCTGATTTGTTTGCTTTTAACGCCGAGTACAGACTTTTCCTCTCGCCTCACGTCGTCTCTCCCTCTCACACACACTCACACAGGACTCCGTTCCTTCTCCCGCCCTCCCTTTGGCTCTCTGGGAAAAGGCAATTGGCCGGAACGGTTCACCTTCAGGAAAGCAGCCTCTGCCACGCACTTCTGTTCTCCGGCCCTCGCAGGTCCAGGAGGAGTTGCTGGGGAGGTTCTGGGCAGGAAGGAGGAGAGGCTCTGAGTCGGCCGGCCGTCGTCTGCCCGCAAGCCGCCCGGGTTCCTCGGTGCAGGTGCCGGTGCTCCCGCCTTTAGCAGATAGGTCCCAGCTGATGCTCTCTCGGAGACTTAGCGTGAGTCCAATTAGCAGCCACGCCTGGCCAGCTGCAGCCCCTCAATCCCTCCTAGAAGTGCTGCGGGCAGAGCCCCACGCAACCCAACCGCTGCCCCTCTAGGCATCCTGGGCTGGAAGGAAGGGAAGTCGCCTCTGTCTCCCTCTCCCCAGTACCTGGCACCGTCACCTCCGAGAAGGTGTAAGTTCCAACATCCAACTGGAGCGAGCAAGTGTGTCACTTCGCTAAAGGCGGGAGGGGGAGAGAGGGAGGCGGGGGAGGAGGCCGAGGAAACAAATCCAAATTACCGAAGGGAAAAAAAAGTAAACGGTTTAGTAATCAAATCCCCCTCTCCTAAGCGCTATACAGTCCACAGGCACCGGTGGTACCTTTTTTAAAGTCACCGAAAAGGGCAGAACCCCCTGTCCACCCACACCCCTTACTCCACCCAGCCTGGTTGGAGAGAACGCAGAGAGAGACTAGGTCCCAACACTCCAGGTTGCGTGAAGCAGGAAAATGGGGTGGCAAGACCAAACGATGCCGCCTCCCTCCGTCTGCCTCCCAGCCGCCAGGTCTGTTAGCAGACGCAGCTGCTGCTGAGAGCAAGCTGCGGTCCCGCAGGAAAAGACAGTAAAAAATGGGAGGGCGGCAATGGGTAAAAAGCTGGACTGTGTCTCCCTCTAGAGGGAGACCCGGGTTAGAAAGCTTTACTGGCTGTAACTAGGATTGCAATTTCTCCACAAAGGAAAAAAAAAAGACACAGTATCTGGTTTCAGAGAATTTTGCGTTTTTACCAGTTCCAAGCTATAATGGTTTTGGACAGACGATTTGCACTGCAGCACTAGGTAACCAGAGTCCTTGGTAAAAGAGCCTTGTGCTATTTACAGAAATGTAACAGCAAGACCCTGGAAGGTCATGTCCTTACAGGTTAAATCAAATAGGAAATTGGTTTAAGGTGTATGCATATGAGCTCAACAGAAGGGTCTTTTTAAGCTCACTTTGATCAGCTTTGGTGATGAGCAAAATCTTAATCTAGTGATTAGAAGATTATGCGAAATGAATAAGTACTAATAATGGATTTAGAAAAAGAATATCTGAAGCAAAGAAACAAGAGGCTGATCTAGGAAATCTTACAAACCCTTTACAACTAAGGCTATCTCCAAGATCTTGCTTTGGAGCCAATATTTCATACATCTTATTCAACTAGACTAGTAATTATCAAAGTAACTAAATTCCTTCAGCTCTAAAGTTTTGTGCTTTTATAGCTCTGGTTCACGGAAATTATTGACAAAATAGGTATCAGATGTTCTCACAGGCTCTAAAATTAACAGCAATACTAGGGCCCTAGCAGGGTGGCTGTGTTGGTTGGAGCATCCTCAGGTACACTGAAAGATTGGGGGTTCAATTCCTATTCAGGGCATATACCTAGGTTGTGTCTTCCATTCCCAGTAGGGGTGCCTATGGGAGGCAAGCAATTGATGTTTCTCTCTCACTCTAATTCTCTTTTTTTTAAAAATCAATTTAAAAATCCATATCCGCCCTAGCCGGTTTTGCTCAGTGGGTAGAGCATCAGCTTGCAGACTGAAGGGTCCTGGGTTCAATTCCTGTCAAGGGCACCTGTCCATGTTGACAGCTCAGTCCCCAGTATGGGGCATGCAGGCGGCAGCCTGGGGTGGCTGATTCTCTCTCATCATTGATATTTCTACCAGTATCTCTCTTTCCCTCTCTCCCTCTCTGAAATCAATAAAAAATAAATATTTTAAACATTATTTTAAAAAATATCAGGGGAAGATTAAGAATAAAAATAATACTAGGTATCATCTATCTATACATATATAAAGAGCCAGGGTTCATAACGTCCAAGATAACCGAAGGGACGACCGAACGCCAGGCTGCATGTGCAGCAGGCTCACGTGGGTGGGGACTGGCGAGCAGGCTGAACTGCTGACCTCTTGGAGAGAGAGAGAGAGGCAGGGCTGATCAGCAGCTGCCGGGGCTGCTGGCAAAACCCGGAGAAAGAAACAGGGTCTGATCTGCAGCCTCCATGGTAGCTTCTGATCAGCCCTTGCCTCTCTCCTTCTGTGAGAGGTCAGCAGTTCAGCCCTCTCACCAGCAGCCTGGGGTGGATGCTGATCAGCCCTGCCTCCATGATCAGGCCCAGAGATAGGCCGGAGATGATGACTGGCATAGAAACTAACCAATCAGAACCAAATCTGGGTGAAGTGCGAGGAGCCAATGGCTGCCTAGGAGGCAGAGCTTTTAATGCTGATTGGCATAAAAACCGACCAATCAGAACCTAATCTAGATGAACTAGGAAGGCAGAACCTAAGGTGGGGGCAGAGGAGGGGTTTTAAGGGCAACAGCTGTTTGGTGTCAGGTGTAAGAAAGCGGTTCAATTTTTTAATGATCAGTTTGGCAGTATAGTGCATATGGCTGGCTATCAGTCCAGATATAGGGATTATGTATTTTTATCTGCCAAGAGCATCTCCTCCTGCTGAAAAAGGCTACCCTCCCTCCCCCCATTTAAGCAATCCTATCCTATATAATCTATCCTATCTAATAAAAGAGAAACATGGTAATTGGCATACGACCGCTACCCTTCCCATTGGCTAATCAGGGCAATATGCAAATTAACTGCCAGCCAAGATGGCAGCCGGCAGCCAGGCAGCTTAAACTGAACATGAGGCTTGCTTGCTTCAGTGACGGAGGAAACCAACGTTCCCCACCTGCCTTGCCGGCCTCTGAGCTTGCAGTTTAAGAAACATTGTAACAAATATAGAAACTAAACAAAACCCCAGAAACCTGCTTTCAGTGGGCTGGGATCTCAGAGCTGGAGTTGATACAGAGTTTTGATTATAGAACCTAAACAAACCAGATACCTCCTTTCAGCAGCTGAGGCCTCAGAGCTGGAGCCAAACCTCAGAGCTAAAGCTGGCCCAGAATAAAAAATAAGAAAGAAAAAAAGGAGCAGTTGGGAGCTTCAGTCGGCCTGAAAACAGCCCTCAGCCCCTCACCCAGACTGGCCAGGAACCCCAGTGGGGACCCCCACCCTGAAGGGTGTGTGACCAGCTGCAAACAGCCATCATCCCCTCATCCAGGCTGGCCAGGCACCCCAGTGGGGACCCCCACCCTGATCCAGGACACCCTTCAGGGCAAACCAGCCAGCCCCCACCCATGCATCAGGCCTCTATTCTATATAGTAAAAGGGTAATATGCCTCCCAGCACTGGGATCAGCGGAGCTGAGAGCCCTCTGGGCACCAGGATCAGCGTGACAGGGGGCAGCGCCCAAACCCCCTGATCGCCCTGCGGCTCTGTGTGTGACAGCGGTCGGGGCCACAACCTCCCTATCGGCCCTGCTCTGTTCGTGACAGGGGAAGGTGCCCCAACCCCCTGATCGGCCCTGCTCTGTGCCTAATAGGGGGGAGTTCCCCAACCCCCTGATCACCCTGTGGCTCTGTGTGTGACAGGGGGCAGCGCCCCAACCCCCTGATTGGCCCTGCTTTGTGTGTGACGGGGTAGAGCCATAACCTCCCCATCGGCCCTGCCCTGAGTGCGACAGTGGCGGCGCCCCAACCCCCTGATCCGCCCTGCTCTGTGTGTGACAGGGGGCGGTGCGCCAACTCCCCTATCGGACCTACTCTGTGAGTGACAGGGGCAAGCTCCCCAACCCCCTGATAGGCCCTGCTCTGTGCGTGACAGGGGGGAGCTCCCCAATCCCCTGATGGGCCCTGCTCTGTGCATGACATGGGGTGGTGCCGCAAGTTCCCCATCGACCCTGCCTTGAGTGTGACAGGGGGCGGTGCCCCAACCCCCCAATTGGCCCTACCCTGAGCGTGACTGAGGGTGGCATTGCAACCTCCCAATCCGCTCTGCTCTGTGCATGACAGGGGGCGGCGCCCCAACTCCCCAATCAGCCCTGCTCTGAGCCCGACTAGGGGCTGCACCTAGGGATTGGGCCTGCCCTCTGCCACCCGGGAGCGGGCCTAAGCCAGCAGGTCGTTATCTCCCGAGGGGTCCCAGACTGTGAGAGGGCACAGGCCCGGCTGAGGGGCCCCCCTCCTCCCCGAGTGCACAAATTTTTGTGCACCGAGCCTCTAGTCTATACTAATAAAAGGGTAATATGATAATTAGACTGGGTCGACCAGCCATCTTCTGGACATCCGGCTTCCTTCCAGACAAAGCCATGGTGGTGGGGGCTGAGGCAGTGGCAGTTAGGGGTGATCAGGCCAACAGGGGAGGACAGTTGGGGGCAAAATCAGGCCTGCAGGGGAGGGCAGTTGGGGGTAAGATCAGGCCAGCAGGGGAGGGCAGCTGGGGGCGAGATCAGGCCAGCAGGGGAGGGCAGTTGGTGTCAAGATTAGGCCGACAGGGGAGAGCAGTTGAGGACAAGATCAGGCCTGCAGTGGAGGGCAGTTGGGGGCAAGATCAGGCCTGCAGGGGAGGGCAGTTGGGGGCAATCAGGCAGGCAGAGGCAGTTAGGGGTGATCAGGCTGGCAGGGGAGGGAAGTTAGGGGTGATCAGGCAGGCAGGGGAAGGAAGTTAGGGGTGATCAGGAAGGCAGGCAGAAGGGTTAGGGGCAATCAGGCAGGCAGCCAGAGGCAGTTAGGAGTGATCAGGCAGGAGGGCAGGTGAGCGGTTAGGAGCCAGTGATCCCAGAATGAGAGAAGGATGTCCCCGACTGGAGAGGGTGCAGGCTGGGCTGAGGGAATACCCCCCACCCTGCCGTGCACAAATTTTGTGCACCGGGCCACTAGTATTTAAATATGTGTCCCTTGTTAGTGAGTTTACCTTAACATGCTTTGTAATCCAACCATATTTTGCATCTAAAGGGCATCAAGTATTTTAACTTGTTTTTTTTTAATAAAAGATACTGCCATAGATTTTATGTTTTGTTACTTCAGTCAAGTTCAAGCTCGGTCCCATCTATTACTTTAATATTTAGTTTTTATGAACTTACTATTTAAAGGTTTGCTTTCAAGAACTATCTGTATGTTTATAAATTATAAAATATGTATTAAAGTTACAATTAAACTCCTTCCCATTCACCATTTACTCTGAATTTTTGGAGTCATTCTATTTTAGCTTGATAATCTAACATAGTAGAGACTTAAAGAAGGAAAAGAATTTATAAGGAAATAACTGAGACAAATAATTTAAAACAAGGAGACAAAAGTAAATTATGTAAATTTTACTATTTTAGCTAATTGTATTATAGTAGATTTAAATCAATTTAGCATGTAGGTGCCTTCAAATGATCTCTTTTGAAAGGTTCATGTCATGTGATAAAAGATATTTCTTTTTTTCCTCTTAACTAGCCAGTTATTTCCCCAGGGAACAAAGTTTACATTTTAAAAGGCCTGGCACTACTATTTCATTGCAAGTCTTAAAATAATTCTCTGTCTGCTATGTTAAGTAGTGGGATTGAATCCAAATGGGAATGACATTGGAAACCCAGGCTCTGTGCTGGGAAGAATAACCATTTACAAAATCACTTTAGAACACTGGCCTTTCTTTCCCATCCTATCTAATAAAAGAGAAACATGGTAATTAGCGTATGACCGCTACCCTTCCCATTGGCTAATCAGGGAGATATGCAAATTAACTGCCAGCCAAGATGGCAGCCGGCAGCCAGGCAGCTGACGCAAACAGGGAGAATTGCTTGCTTCAGTGACGGAGGGAGCCAAGCTTCCCCGCCTGCCTTGCCGGCCTCTCAACTGCACTCTAAGCAACATTGTAACAAATATAGAAGCTAAACAGAAGGAGAAACCAAGATGGCGGCATAGGTTAACGCCGGAGATTGCTGCCTCGAACAACCAATTCAAGGGTACACCTAAAAGACAGAATGGACAGGAAGGCTGGCTGAGTGGAAATTCTACAACTAGGAGGAAAGAGAATATCATAGTCAGACTCAGAGGAGGCGCAGTACTGAAGTGAAATACTCAGGTGCGGAGTGCGCGCAGAGCGGGCTGGCAGCAGAGGGCGTGGTTGTTGTTTTCAATTGGGAGGGAGTTTCAGACTCTGAGCTCCAGATCTGGGCGAGTCTCTAGGGACCCAGACTCAAACGGGAGAAGCGGGACTGTCTGGCTTCGGTCAGAACTCGAAGGCAGCTTTCTCTCCAAGGTTTGCAGCGGTTGCTGGGACTCTGTGAGGCAGAGCCCCTAGGGACGGAACTGAGAGCAGCCATAACTGCTCGCTCTGCCCGCCCTGTAGATCCCCGGGGACCCGCCCCGCCCAAGCCCTGCGCAGAGCCATTTGCCGGATAGCCTCAGACAAACGCTAGATTAGCACCGCCCTAGAGATCCAGCACAGAAGCTCTCCCACTGCAGACACAGCTGACTCTCATAGCCAGTTAGCCTGGAGGTCAAATCACCCCCGGGGCTTAACTACAACAAGACTGCGCACAAAGACCACTAGGGGGTGCACCAAGAAAAGATAAAAAAATGTGGAGACAAAGAAACAGGACGCAAATGTCAGAAATGGAAGATATAGAGCTCAAAACCACACTTTTAAGGTCTCTCAAGAACTGTCTAGAAGCTGCCGATAAACTTAGTAAGGCCCTCGAAAAGACTGGTGAGACTGCCGATAAATGTAGTGAGATCCTCAAGAAATCTAATGAGACCCTCGATGTTGTGATAAAGAACCAACTAGAAATTAAGCATACACTGACTGAAATAAAGAATATTGTACAGACACCCAACAGCAGACCAGAGGAGCGCAAGAATCAAGTCAAAGATTCGAAATGCGAAGAAGCGAAAAACACCCAACTGGAAAAGCAAAATGAAAAAAGAATCCGAAAATACGAAGATAGTGTAAGGAGCCTCTGGGACAGCATCAAGCGTACCAACATCAGAATTATAGGGGTGCCAGAAGATGAGAGAGAGCAAGATATTGAAAACCTATTTGAAGAAATAATGACAGAAAACTTCCCCCACCTGGTGAAAGAAATAGACTTACAGGTCCAGGAAGCGCAGAGAACCCCAAACAAAAGGAATCCAAAGAGAACCACACCAAGACACATCATAATTAAAATGCCAAGAGCAAAAGACAAAGAGAAAATCCTAAAAGCAGCAAGAGAAAGAAACTCAGTTACCTACAAGGGAATACCCATACGACTGTCAGCTGATTTCTCAACAGAAACTTTGCAGGTCAGAAGGGAATGGCAAGAACCTACAACCAAGATTACTTTATCCAGCAAAGCTATCATTCAGAACTGAAGGTCAGATAAAGAGCTTCACAGATAAGGAAAAGCTAAAGGAGTTCATCACCACCAAACCAGTATTATATGAAATGCTGAAAGGTATCCTTTAAGAAGAGGAAGAAGAAGGAAAAGGTAAAGATACAAATTATGAACAACAAACATGCATCTATCAACAAGTGAATCTAAGAATCAAGTGAACAAATAATCTGGTGATCATAATAGAATCAGGGACATAGAAAGGGAATGGACTGACTATTCTTGGGGGGGAAAGGGGTGTGGGAGATGTGGGAAAAGACTGGACAAAAATCGTGCACCTATGGATGAGGACAGTGGGTGGGGAGTGAGGGCGGAGGGTGGGGCAGGAACTGGGAGGAGGGGAGTTATGGGGGGGAAAAGGAGGAACAAATGTAATAATCTGAACAATAAAGATTTAATTAAAAAAAAAAAAAGAAGCTAAACAAAACCCCGGGCTTCAGCCAGCAGGACCGCAACATTGTTTCAAATACAGAAGGTAAACAAAGGCCAGAAAACTGCTTTCAGCAGCGGAGGTCTCATAGCTGGAGCCGAGCCTCAGAGCTAAAGCTGGCCCAGAATAAAAAAAAAAAGGAAAAAAGGACAGGTTGGGAGCTTCAGTCACCCGCCAGCCTGAAAATGGCCCTCAGCCCCTCACCCAGGCTGGCCAGGCACCCCAGTGGGGACCCCCACCCTAAAGGGTGTGTGACCAGCTGCAAACAGCCATCATCCCCTCACCCAGGCTGGCCAGGCGCCCAAGCGGGACCCCCACCCTGATCCAGGACACCCTTCAGGGCAAACCAGCCGGCTCCCACCCGTGCACCAGGCCTCTATCCTATATAGTAAAAGGGTAATATGCCTCCCAGCACTGGGATCAGCGTGACAGGGGGCAGCGCCCAAACCCCCTGATCGCCCTGTGGCTCTGTGTGTGACAGGGGGCGTGGCCACAACCTCCCTATCCACCCTGCTCTGTTCCTGACAGGGGGGAGCTCCCCAACCCACTGATCAGCCCTGCTCTGTACGTGACAGGGGGGAGCTCCCCAACCTCCTGATCTCCCTGCAGCTCTGTGTGTGACAGGGTACAGAGCCCCAACCCCCCTGATGGGCCCTGCTCTGTGTGATAGGCAGCGCCCCAACCCCCTTATCGGCCCTGCTCTGTGCGTGACGGGGTGGCGCCGCAACCTCCCTATCAACCCTTCCTTGAGTGTGACAGGGGGCGGTGCCCCAACCCCCCAATCGGCCCTACCCTGAGCGTGACTAGGGGTGGCATCGCAACCTCCCGATCTGCCCTGCTCTGTGCATGACAGGGGGCAGCGCCCCAACTCCCCCATCGGCCCTGCTCTGAGCCCCACCAGGGGCTGCACCTAGGGATTGGGCCTGCCCTCAGCCACCTGGGAACAGGCCTAAGCCAGCAGGTCATAATCTCCCCAGGGGTCCCAGACTGGATGAGGGCACAGGCCGGGCTGAGGGACCTCCTCTGCCCCCCGAGTGCACAAATTTTTGTACACCGGGCCTCTAGTCTATATATATAAAAGCCTAAACAACCAGTGCACTGACAACCAGGGGACAGATGCTTAATGCAGGAGCAGCCCCCTGGTGGTCAGTGCATTCCCACAGCCAACCTCCCCTAGCAGGCCACCCTCCCACAGTCTCTCCTCCCGGCCCCCAGACTGGGACAAGGAACCAGGGGTGGGTGGCGACAAACGTGGCCCCTTTCCCAGGGGGGCCGAGGGTCAGCTCCCTCCTCGGGGCTGGTGGCCAAGCTCCCTTGCCCTGTCCCCCTCCCCCCAAGCCAGCAGACCCTGATCGGCCCGCTGTCCTCCTGCTGCGGTGGCAGCACAGCAACGAGGGAATGAGGAGCGGGGGAGGCAGGGAACCGCACAGTGGTGGGGTGCTGACTATGGCGGCAGAGGCGTCCGTGACTTCTGCGCCCAGCCTGGCAGCCGTCACCTCCTCTCCGGCCTGGCCCTGATCTGCCTGGCCCCAATCAGCCCTGATCGCCAGCCAGGTCTAGAGACCCCACCCATGTACAAATTTCATGCACCGGGTCTCTAGTAAGAAATATAAAGCATGCATTATAATCCTTCTGGCTTCTAAGTCATTAGCTCTCTATGGTTGTGAGGAAAACTATAATTTTACCATATTGTTAAAAGTGTATTTCTGTTGTTAAAATGTGTGACATTTTCCTCCTTATTTTCCTAATTAAACCCACAAAAATGTGAAAAAGTTAATAAAAATAACGAATGTATAAATTAATTGCAAAATATAATCGAATTTCTTATTCAAAGTCATGATAGTAAAATTCTGTAATAATCTTTGTATTTTTTATAAATATTCAGATAAATAATTCCCAGTGAATTTTAGATTAAGGAATTCTAATTCCTGGCACCTCCTAGACTTTAAACAAAATCTATCTCTCCCTCCAAAAGGAAAAATATGACAAATACCTCCCTAATTTAATAGAAATCTTGAGATGATATTTCTTTGCATCTGTTTACTTAAACTGCCTCCTCCTAAACAGTAAAAAAATAGTTGCTTTGAATGCTGAACTTCGCTGGCTTGTAGCTCCATGTGTACTAGTAGCTATCCGTATTCTGAAGGCTTACTAAAATGTCACTTTGAGGCACTTCAAGCTTTCTGCTAGAGGCTTTATATGTGACCTCAAATCCTTACCTCAATTTCTCACATCTCATAAAGTAGATGGCATAACCCCATATGAAAAATAATTGAGACAATTTTTCATTAAGTGGTAGCACTAGGATTCAAACCATATGTACCTAAATCTAAAACTAGTTTTTGTTTTTTGTTTGGCTTGGTTTTGGCTTTGATTTTTTTTCCCCTGCCTTCCCCAGCACCCCACTGAAACATGCTATCTTCATATTACAAAAAATTGAAAATTATGTGCAACTGCATATGGAAAAGCCTCAGCCAGAGAACTCAGGTCCAATCATAATAGAAAGAAGTGGTTAGTGGTAAAGATGAGGAGAAAAATATTAATAACTGCTTCCCTCCGCATTCTGTTAAGGTGTAGGGCAGTAAAACAGTGGACAAAAGCTCTGACTCCTAGTGCATAAATGAAGAAGAGTGCTACACATAAGCTACTCAGTCCCATTTGTCTCCTCTTGTTTTATTTCTTCAGTGCTAACCATCTTATATCTATCTTTTTCAATACTGCTTCTCCCACTCATCTTTTAAGTGTTTTCCATGTAATTAGGTGAACAGAAGGAGCACAGAATTCATTCCGTATAACCCAAGGTGGCGTGCTATTAACTTTTAGTATCCCCATCATGTAGCATAGTACCTAACATACCATAAATACTCTATAAATACTTTATGTTCAGTAATCAGGAAACCAAACAGGTCAAGTGAGCAGACACATGCCATGAAAATAAATCAAGAGAACTTGAGTGGTATGAGAACCACAAAGTGGTATGAGAAAGAATGGAGGCAAGAAGACTGTCCTATAAGTAGCACACAGACAAATGAAAAAAACTGCCCCCAAATTTCGTGGCTTAAAAAAACAACATTTATTTAGTTCGCATTTCTATTGATTGGCAATTTGGATTGAGCTAGGCCCAGCTGGGCAGTTCCTCTGAACTCAGCTGAGCTTACTCATGCATCTGTGATCAAGTGGCAGTATAGTGCCTCACTTATTGCCGGGCAATTGGCTAACTGTACACTGGAGTATTCGGAGCTAAGTAGGCCACATGTCTCATCATCTAACAGGCTAGCTTCGCTTTTTAACACTGTGGCGGTCACCAAGCACTTTCCAAGATTCTGCTCACATCCTGTTTGCTACAGCCCCCTTGGCAATGCAGTTCATCAGGCCAGCCTATACTCAAGAGATGAAGAAAGATTTCATCTCTTAATGAGTAGAGCTACAAAAACACATTCAATAACTTGATACAGGGACAGAGTTTGTTTTCAGTTTTGCAGCCTACTATAATAGCTATCCCAGAAGGCTAGCATTTTGCATAGTAGCTTAACCCACCAAGCGTCTTGTAAACTGATCTGTGGAAAGCAGAATATTCCCATTACAGATAAAGGACACGTATCTCGGGTGAGAACAAGAAGTTTGTCCAGATTATCAAGTCCCTGGATTCGCTTCCTTTATCAATTTAAAAGATATAGTCCATCCAACAGTTTTCACCAATACAGTGGAACATGTCTTTGTAATTCTTTGCCTCACTAGACAACAAAAATTTTATATACTTTCTACGCTAGTCATTGAATTAATCCCAAGACTAATAAAATCTGACTCAGTAAGCTAGAAATCACTAGCAACTTTTACCTGGCAGTGATTGTTTCATCTTTGGTGTAGAAGCCTGATTTTATTTGCTTACCTTCTGATTTTTTTTTATCATGTTCCAAAGACTTAAGATAAATAATACCTGTTAAAAATGACTTCCCAAATGGACTTGATTGACATCCTTGGCACCAACACACCATATCTGTAAGGAATCTCTACCTAGTAAACTCCAACTCACTACTTAAGTCTCAACACAGGGGTTATTTATTCTAAGAAATCATCACAATTCCCTTGATTCACTGTACTATTTCTCCTGTGCTCCCCAATACCTAATGTTTCCCTCCATCTTAATACTTATCATATTGTGTTGTAATTGACTCATTTTTATAGGTTATCCCACATTAGTCTATATGTGTCTTGAAGGTATACAGTGGTGTACATCTTTGTTTTCACCTAGTAAAGCTGCAGACATGGATGGATGGGTGGATGAGTAATCAATAGCTCAATGCACAAGATTGTGGAATAATACAGGGTGGCCAAAAAAATGTATACACACACTTGAATAATTATAAAGACGGTGTTACAGGCAGTCCTCGGGTTACGTTGGAGATCTGTTCCTACGGCGCGACCTACCTCTATTTTCGCCGTAAGTTGGAACCCACCTACATAAGCACCTACGTCACTCACCTGGAGCAAATACACAGCAGTAATGAAGTGAACCAGTAAAAAAATTTAAAAGAAGAAAGATAACAATTCCTGACCCTTACTTGTGGCAAATAAATAATAAAAAACAGAAAGCACATATGTACATACGTCGAAATGACGGAACTTTTTTTATGTAAATACTGTAAATGGGAGATGGCGACGTAACCATGAAACGATGTAAGTCGAGAATGACATGTCGAGTCTGACGTAACCCGAGGACTGCCTATAATTAAAGTACATCTCATTTTCAAAATTGAGCTGATAGCTGTTAAAATGTGTATACACTTTTGAGACACCCTGTATATTGTCACATTTATTTAAATATCCAACGATAATGACTTCAAGCCTCCATCCTGATGATCACAAGAATTATATTTATCTAAATATTAGATTCCCAAGTGGCTGCTGGCAATCTTGAAGAATGCTGACACAGTCTATGAAATCAGCCTTCTTCACTGCTGCATGTGTACACACACACACACACACACACACACACACACACACACTCACCAGAGACAAGAAGCTCAAATGAACTCCTTATGGTCTATTTTGACCTGCTGACTTTCAGAGCCCCACCTGCTTGTTTCTATTTCCTTCATTCAGCTGCTTCCACATGTTAGAGCTAAGTCCCATTTTAGAATAGTAACTGAAGTCCAATTTGCTCCAACAGCTGAACCACAGTGGTTCCTAGGATACAAGGGAAGGTCCACTTCTCCACAATGTTTTACTCAGCCCAGGATCAAAGGAAAATAGCCCTAGTCTCCAGAAGCCCCAGCTTTTTGTGATCAACTTATTTAAGTTGCAATCACATAGACCTTTTTCCCAAGGTGTGCCCACATCGCCAGGGTAGCCAGGTAAGAAAGAGACCCAGTATCAGCTTCGTGCTGAACTCAGCACAAGTCCTTCCCTGTGGCAACTTGGATATGTTGCGAGTCCCGGGCTCTAGTGTCTAGACATCACCATTCCTTATGAACACAAATGTTGCCCACAGGAAGTGATGGGGTGTGATGAGAATCTTGGTCTCACAACCTTGCTGGAAGCTTGCACAGCTAGAAAGAAAAAGAACACTTTAGAGAATCTAACATGTAATTTCCCAGTAGTTTGGGGGCAAATGTGAAATTAGAGGGAAGTGCCTCTTCTTGTCTGAAAAATCCTAAAAGTGGGAGACTGGCTGAAGTGACCAAGAACAGTAGTCCCAAAAAGATGGGTCATCCAATAGTCAAGAGGTAAATGTATCATTTCACGGGCCAAAGATATTATTTGTTCCATGGACCAACTGGCCACTACACAAGGTAGTAGCCTCAGACATCAAGGCAATGAGAGAAAAATAAAACTATTTATTGACTGCACTTAATGGTTTGCATCCATTTATTCATGGGCTAAACCAGTGATGGCGAACCTTTTGAGCTCGGTGTGTCAGCATTTTGAAAAACCCTAACTTAACTCTGGTGCCGTGTCACATATAGAAATTTTTTGATCTTTGCAACCATAGTAAAACAAAGACTTATATTTTTGATATTTATTTTAGATATTTAAATGCCATTTAACAAAGAAAAATCAACCAAAAAAGTGAGTTCGCGTGTCACCTCTGATACGCATGTCATAGGTTCGCCATGACTGGGCTAAACATTAGGTTCTATGAATACTCGCCTTTGAGATATTTCCATTCTGTCGTATAAAGCAGCAAAAAAGTATTTATCGACACCACTATAGAATCATTATGAACAGCTAGCATGGGGCAAGGAATGGGCAGAAACTGACAGACTCCAGATCTCTGAGAAATTAATGGTCCGTATAATGAATATACGAGTCTCAGCAGTATGGATTAGAGGGCACGGTCATCAGGAGTGAGGATGATGTCTTAATAACCATGCCCTTCCTCCATCAGAAATAAAAATTTCCATGGTTTGAGGTAGGAAGTCCGGGGTTTTTAACAGTTTACCTCATTTAATCCATTGGATGTCTTCGTTCGTAAGATTTTCATCACCCAGAGTTGGTCCCCCTTTAGTCTCCACTTGAGGTGTGATCCACAGCTCTTGCCAATACTACCGGCTGCAAATGATCTGTCTCTTAACTGTCATGCCGGTAATAACCATGTACAATTATTATCTTCTAATCCTCATTCTTCCTGCCTAATTTATCAGATTAATTAGATTGCTTTTGGTCTCTTAGTCCCTTTTTTCCCTCCTTCCTGCCCCCATTTCCCCAAAGCAAGGTTGTAGAAGCAGACAGATTGTCACTTTAGCAGGACACCAATGATTTCACGTAGCAAGATACATTCTGAAGGTAGAGACCAAGATGGAAGTGAATTTTCAGTACTGTACTTAAGAGGCAAGGAGGTCCTCCTAGACTTTTGCTCAAAATCCCATTTCCCTGTATTATTTGCTAGCTAAATAAATAATAATAACCCACCATTTTGTTCATCCATGGAATACAGATAAAAATGGACAGGAGTAAGATCTACTAATTGATCACACATCAAAAACTATTTTCAACTGAAACTAAGTAGAGGGAAATGTTTATAAATTTTTAATTAAAAATTGAATATAAAAGTAAGAAAGAAAACTAATACATCTTTCTTCTCATAACACTTTTATAAGATATTGGTTAAGATCAGTGGTTCTCAACCTGTGGGTCACAACCCCTTTGGCGGTCAAACAACCCTTTCACAGGGGTCGCCTAAGACCATCCTGCATATCAGATATTTACATTACGATTCATAACAGTAGCAACATTACAGTTATGAAGTAGCAACGAAAATACTTTTATGGTTGGGTCACAACATGAGGAACTGTATTTAAAGGGCCAGAAGGTTGAGAACCACTGGTTAAGATTATAAATATTATCTGTAAGGCAGGTATTATCTCATTTTATGACTCAAACTGAAGCTCAGAGATTAAGTATCTTGTCCAAGTAACTTAGTTAAATAGTGAGGGCAGCCGGAATTACAATTAGATTTTTTTTTATCAAAAGCATAAACAACAACTCATGTCTCCTAGTTCCCAGACCAGTGTTCTTTTCACTCTGCATATTGTTCTGATTTAATTATTTCCAGAAGGCTCAAACTCAAACCCTAAAATTCATTCATGCAAATTATCTTTAGAGTCCTGTACAAAATTTCCTCTCATTTTTAGTATGATATTTACTGTCATTCAATGTGATCAAACTAGTGCCTACAGAAGTTTAACCCCGTTTCAACTTCTGTATGCATTTCAGCCACCCAGTGTCAAAATAGAGCAACTGCAGGCAGATGCTAACCTGTCTAGAGAAGCATGATAGTACAGACTATCTGTTTTACAGCAACAAAAATACATCATGACAGAGGTTCCCGAGTCTTTGAGTGGTAAAACTTGTACATATCAAAGATACTCCCACAACAGAAAAAAGAACATGAAAATGAGCCAAATTTTTATAAATTAAAATATTTAATAGCATAAGTGAAGATGTGCCTGTTTCAAAATGCTAGAAAAAAAATAAAGAAGTAACAAGAAATTAGATAATTAAATTTAATCATATGTAAGAAATCAGTCAAAAACAAGAGTTCTATTCAGGGTTTTTTGTATATTTTTTAATGTAGAGGTTAATCAGGCAGTGTAATGAGCCACAGAATCAGTGGAATTGCCAATATTGAAGGTGTTCAGCAAAATCTGTAACTAGGCAACTGATGGGAAACCTATAGAAATCAAGTTCCACCAAGTTGTAATGACAAACAAAAGTCAACAACATGCAGCAAGAGATCCAGTAGGACTGATATTAGAACAAAATCATCATTTATGTAGATTTACTACACACTTAATTATACATAGATAGCACCTTTAGAAAGTACAATGTAATAAAGCAAAAGTGATGACATCACTACAAAATGAAGCTATTAGTTAATGAATGACAAAGAGGAGAGACTTTTAGAGATGCGGTATAGAGTACATTGTGGGGAGCTGATATAGGGTTAAGCCTCGGACTGACCTGTTGACAAAGTCACAAACAATTCCCAGCTTAGAGGGCACAGTCCTCTTAGCATAAATTAGGCTTGACCTTATGAGGCTCTCTAGATCTTATCTGGGAAGCTAATGGGCTGAGGGAAGTGCAGGAAGTGGCCAAAACAAGTGAAACTCATAAGAACTGTGTAACTATGGAAACCACTACCTTGTTTACCTCTCACTATAAAAATAAAGGCTCAGCTTGCCTTGGCATCTTTCTCTGTGGCCTCAGCCAGGCACAGGGAAGATCCACGGAGACTAAAGAAAGCTAAAGAGTTCTGAACGCTGTCTTTGTGTAAAACATTCTTTACCGACTCCATCCACACCTTTGGGAACCCCTGGACTGCTGGGGCTGGCCCCCAGCAGTACATGTTTATTTTAAATTTAAAAAGTAGAAAAATAATAATAGAATTCTGAGTATAAGAAAAGACTTTTTAATGGTAGTATGTCTTCTTTCATAATTATTCAGGGTTGGTGCTTGAGCTGTCTGGGTCAACTTCTATTGTGAAATGCTATTTCTATTATGGTGTTGGCCCCCAACACAGTGCCCAAGTGTACATAAATTAGATCAGTGGCTCTCAACATTTTGATTAGTTTCCATATATAAAATAAAAAGCATTCTCATAAATATACCAGGTATACCAGGTTTATTCAAACTTTTGGCTTCTTTCCTATAAGTACTTTTTCTCCCACTAACTAAAGCATAGTTAATACAAGTGAGTAAAAAAGGCAATTAGAAAGGACAATTACAGGAATAATTATCCTTCAAAATAAATATTTCCCTAAGTTTAGTGTTTTATTAGCAGTAACTTTATTGTTAATGACCTACTTCACAACAAATCACCAAATTGCATGAAGTCAGTAGTCAAGCAATAAATATTGTTAAAGATCATAATTTAAGTAGCCCCTGTGGTTCAAGGCATATAGCAAATCAGAAAAAAAAAAGTGGATAGAAAGAAAGACATTTGGTGTATACTTACCATCAATTGATAAAATTAGAAAGAAGCTTTTAAGAAGTACGTAGTTTTCCTTTCATTCTAAAAGTTTTCCTTCAAACTATCCCCACCCCAAAACCTCTCTCTCATTTTAATACGAGTCAGTGATGGAAATTCAACAATCTCTCCAAGAAGCACTTGGAGGTTCTTGGTTGAGTCCTCTATTTCTCAATGAACCTATTTCTTTTGGTTTTGTCTTTTGTGGGTTTTGAATAAGACAGTCTCCATCTCTTATGATCAAGTTTCATATTGTCCCAGATATCCTCTGGGGAAACTCCCCTCCACCACCATTAGATGCTTTGTAAGTTGACAAGGTATCCAAGCTGAGCCTGCCCAAGTCCTCTGACATCTGTGGAGGCAGTCACTTCACTCCTCTATGCTTAATAACCATCCTCTAAACACACTTCTTCTTTCCTTGGCAGATATAATTGCTTTCCTTTAAAAGCCTGTCAGGATAGTTGAGATATGCTCTACCCTCAAAAACTAAGTACTAATAAAAATGAGATATTTGAAATGCTTCCTTGTTTATTCATTTGGCACTCTAAATTATCAAAGGTTAATCCAACTCTCAATAGAAAAAATAAATCACAACTGTGATGATACAATAGGTTTCTTAACTATTGCACTACATTAAGGAGAATAAAAAATATACCTAAGTGCTTGAGTCCAAGAGATGTAAATTCCAAGGTAAGAATTATTTACAGAAGATTAAAACGTTTAATATTAGATGCCTAAAAATAAAATTAAAAATCTTATAAAATAAAGGCCACAAATAATGTATTTTGTTCTCTTTGGTGAAAATAATTATATTAAATTTATTAAATAACTGTATTAGTAAAACTTATACCAGAAACCCAGGAAGTTTTGAGACCACAAATTTGGCCCCTGTCTCAGAATCAATTCATATATTCAGGAGCCACTGTGAATGTCTGACTTCTCTTCTGGATTTAGACCAAGCAGCTGCTTGTCACCACACATCCTTCAATCCCCCTCACTTGGGTAAGGGACATAGTCATAGAAATGGTAGAAAGGAGAAACAGCATAGTTCTAAAACAATGCATTAGAATTCAGAGGAGAAATTCTTAGTTGTACTTTGTTTATGGACAATCTGTCCAGTTTTCTGGATGGTTACTTGAACAATTTAAGTAAGTTCAATTTGTTTTATAATTATTAAAAGTACAAGTTGCCATTAGGTACTCCTGTCTGTGTTACTGTGCTTTGTAAGTACACACATCTTCTGGTCAAGAGTAAAAATGTTTTCAGCTATTGAAATCCTTTAAGCTCAACTACCCTTTATCCCAACTATAGGTAACTTCAATTTACAAATGGGATGTCTTTCAAGATTTTAGATGTTATTTGGAACTCAGAATGTCCCGAGCTCATGGAAAAATAATTGAAATGATGATTAGGTACCCAGATCTGTGTCCCAAAATTAAATAAGAAAAGTCTATTAAACACAGAGATACTGAATCAAGTTCCCAGTTGACATCAATATCAGTATATAACACCATTTTTACTCTTAATCTTTAAGGGAAGCATTGAGAATCTTCTAAAATTCCAAAAACTGTTTCAAGGAGTCCAGGAATCCCCTGAACCATCCAAACACACCAGGTTAAGAAAGACTAACCTAGACATTGGAATAACATTAGCAAGATGGTGGAATGGGAAGTCCCAGTCCTTGTCCTCCTATAGAGATGATGAAACAACAATACTTGGTTCAATTACCTTTATGAAACATCCAGAATCCAGTTAAGAATTTGCAACCCTAGCAGGAGCACAAAACCAAGAAAATCCACTTTGCAATAAACAAGAGTTTCATTGGATCCATATCACACCTTCCCTCAAACCATCCAGTTCAGGGCTGAAAGAAATACACTCAGCCTGCAAATTCTCCCTCACAGGAAAGTGTCCATCCAGCATCCCCAGCCTTTCAGGGCACTGCCCCCAAAACCTACTTGTTTCACCTCATTCAAGGCACTGAGGCAACTAGCATAGTAAGAGCCCCTGAGGAGAGCTAAGAACAAAGAAACAACAGCTTCACTAGTGAATTCTACCCAAACATTAAAGAATTAATACCAATCCTTCCAAAATTCTTCCCAAAAAATGGACAGGAGGTCACCCTTCAAATTCATCTTATAAGATTAACATTACCCAGATACCAAAACCAGACAAGTGTGGGAAACTGATATAGGGTTAGGCCTCGGACTGACCTGTTGGCAAAGTCACAAACAAGTCCCAGTTTAGAGGGCACAGTCCTCTTAGCATAATTAGGCTTGACCTTATAACACTCCCTAGATCTTATCTGGGAAGCTCATGGGCTGAGGAAGTGCAGGAAGTGTAACCATGGTCAAAACAAGTGAAACTCACAAGAACAGTGTAACTATGGTAACCACTACCTTGTTTACCTCTCACTATAAAAAGCTTGGTGAGGCCTGAGCACGGTGGAAGTCCTTCCTCTTGAGTTGGACTTGCTCGCCTGGTCCCCCAATATTCCCAAATTATCTAGTGTCTTTTCTTTTTCATTTGTTGTGTGGCTCCTCTTCCGGACCCGAACCCTAAACCACGCAGGACGTGGAGGGAAACACTTACAACAGACAAGGACACTACAAGAAAAGAAAAATCACAAGCCAGTCCCTGATATAGATGCAAAAATCCTCAACAAAATACAAACAAACCAAATTCACACACCGTAATCAAGGTGGATTTATCCCTAGGATGTAACATAAGCAAGTCAATAAATGTGATACACCACATTAACAGAATGAAGGCTAAATATCATATGATCATCTCAATAGAAGCAGAAAAGGCATTGGACAAATTCAGCATCCTTGGATGATTAAAAAAAAAAAACTCTCAACAAATTAGGTATAGAAGGAATGCACCTCAATGTAATAAGGGCCATATATGCCAAGACCACAGTTAATGTCATACTCAATGGTGAAAAGTTAAAAGCTTTTATTTTAAGATCAGAAACAAGACAAGAATGCCATGCTCACCACTGCGTCATGCTCACCACTGATGAGACCCACTCTCCTGATTCAAGACAAAAAGGGGGCATGTCTAGAAAGGAAGGTGTAGAATTCTCCTGAGACATTACTAAAAAACTAAATCATTAACTTTGCATAATTTTTATAGTTAAATAAGACAGTGAAACTTTCCAAGACAATCAGCCTTGGGTTTCTGAATTGGGGAACAAAAGGCAGTTTCCACTTGCTCACATTTGAGTAACTGGTAAGTCAGTTTTTCATAAAGTATTTATTAGTTGCAGTCACCAAAAGAATCCCCCTGTGTCCTCTACCTAGATCATTCAGGTTTTCTAGCCTCAGTAGTTGCCCTAACACTAGAAATGCCATGTAATAGAAGAAGGCCAGGTTATAGGATATAAGAATAACAAAATTTCCAGTACATCTCATAGTCTGGGGATGTACTGACATTTTCACCTATTTTTTTGTCTTTCGGTTTTGCTTTCAGACACAAAGAATTATCTGTACACAATCTTACTCCAGGTAAATTTATGCTGATACAGCTGTTCCAGGACAGTATTTGACTTAAGAGAAAGAACATTGTTTCACAATACAAATACAGGTTTTGCAACTTACTCTTTGTGTGACCTAATCTCCCTGAACCTTGGTTTCTTAAATGTAGAGAGAGGGCACCTATATAACAACAGCTATTCTAATACTGTAGTGATCATTAAATAAAATTATATAAGAACTGTTATTTGTAAAGACAGTAAGTTTTAACCATTGAAAGGAGTCCCAGGACCTGTTTCACTATGGCAAGTTAATAATTTCCTCTATCTTTCCCCCAAGGAAGAAAACACCTACACATTTCAAGGGCTTTGGACACAAAGTTCAAATTGACACAGTTCCCCCAGTAGAGTACCAGCATATGAAGGTATCATCATGTTCCCCCATTAGAGTACCAGCATATGAAGGTAAAGTAATAAGTGGAGGCCTGGCCAAATTCCTACCAACAGCAGGTCCACAGAGCCGTCCAGTGGTCACTTATCCTGAGCCTGGTGTTAGTTCCTTGGATCTAGATAGTAGGGACAGCTAATTAAAAGCTTCTGAAATGTCCCCTCCCCCAAGATTATAAAGTATTTCTTAATATTTTAAAAATATTTTAATATATTTAAGGAACAAAGGGGTCATGTCTAGAAAGAGAAGGAAGTTTCTGGATGGGAGCATGTGGTAAGAGGAGTGACAGAGATAGTGCCAATCTTAAAGATCTTAAAGATTCACGGTTGATGGTTCTTATCATATCCCTATTTAATTTACCAGCCTAGACCCTACACACAATAGACATATTTTTGGAAATGATAGTAAAGTAAAATAACCTCAATTAGAAAGTAATCCACCTGATTGCTGTGGCTCAGTGGTTGTCGCTGTGGTTGTCAGCGTCAACCCATGAACCAGGAGGTCACGGTTGGATTCCCGGTCAGGGCACATGGGCGGGTTGAGGGCTCCATCTCCAGTAGTGGGTGTGCAGGAGGCAGCTGATCAATGATTCTCTCTCATCATTGATGTTTCTGTTTCTCTCCCTCTCCCTTCCTCTCTGAAATCAATGAAATATTTTTTTAAAGAAAGAAAGCAATTCAATTGCAGCTGCTATTCCAGATGTGGCCTCTTCACTACAGCAGATTATCATGGCCTCAGGTGCGTGGTTTATCATCATTGATCTGATGAACATGTCATTTTCCATCTCTATTGGGGATATCAGGAATTTTTTTAATTCATTTGAAGCAGATGTGTATACACGGTGGAGCAAAAGTAGTTTTACAGTTGTTTATATGGAAAATAATATGATATGTAATAAATAATAATAAAAGAATAAACTCCATGTTTCACATACTCACAACAGTAAATCTACTTTTGCCCCCACACAGTATATTTACAGTCTTAACTAGAACTAAGATAATTATTTTGCCCGCTGACATAATATAGTCCAGAGACACTTGCCATGGTCATTTGATAAAACATCCTGTTGGTTCACTTTCTTGTCAGTACCATGCTAATTGGACTTTATGAGAAAAAAGTAGAATATTTATAATAGGCCTTGGTATAACATATGAGTTCAAGAGAGTGGGGGTTAAATACTATAAAGATTCAGGGAAATGGCATATAAGCTATATGTGGAGGTCCAGTGGTCTGGGATAAGCCATTACTTCCTTTCTGCAAATTATTGTACTTTGTATTTCCCTACAAAGAAAGAAAGAAATGTCTCATATTTCTGTGTGGGTTCTGAAGCAACATGTTATACCCTAGCAAATACTGCACTGACCAACTTACCAGGTAGCCTGAAAGTTTGAGTGGTACCCAAAGAAAGAAAGAGACTTGCACTGTTTGGACCCTAGGATCTGGAAGGCCCTTGAGTATTAAAAGCATTCATGATGGGAAAAGATGCTATGTGGAGTTTATGGCAAGCCCCCAAAGTAAAATCACAATATAGACCCCCTAGGGTTCTGGATCAAACTATACCATCTGTAGCAATGAGTTATATACCATCAAACACACACACACACACACACACACACACACAACCTCTCTGGCCCTGCTGGTGTGGCTTAGTGGATGAGCATCAACCTATGAATGAGGCATTTGGTCCCCAGTCAGGACATATGCTTGGGTTTCAGGCTCAGTCCCAGTGGGGGACATGCAGGAGGCAGCCGACATGGGAGATCAAGTGACCAGAGGGCCAGACTGATCATTATGAGATGGGTCTGCCGAACCTCCCCTAAATCAGCTCCAGAGAGGCATCTGGCCAAAATCAAGACCCTTTCCCAGGGGACCTAACTACCACCAGTGATACCAGAGGATAAAGGACCAGCACTTCCTTCAGAGTGGAACAACTCTGAAGGGCCATACTCATCCCAAAGCCCCCTGTGAGATGGTTGACGCCATTGTCACAACTGCATCACAGCTCAGCTCCTCCCTCTTGCCATTCTTACTTCCTTTGCTCCCCCACAGGTAGCGATCCCAAAGACATTCTCCATTATACTTCTTACAAACAAATCTTTTTCCAAAGCAAACCTACCTAGGAGTTACATATCAAAATTCTGTTGAGTTAGGCAAAAGTGTGGAAGGAGAAATAAGAAGCTTTACTTCTGGATTTTTCATAATAAATCTGAATTGAATTGATTTCTAATTTATAAAGAAAAACAGTGGAAGAAAGGAAGAGAGGGAAGTACAGAAAAGGTAAATGAGACTCCCCTTCCCTTGCTTGATTAACACATCTCCCCATTACTTGAAATATGTAGTCAATTGAGTAGGCTTTCACTTACCAAGTTACTAAAGTGGAGGATAATATTTGCCCAGAGGTATACTACCATTTGCTGTTCAGCAAAGAAGCTAATTATGTTAACCCAAACATGTTTTTAACCTTTTGTGAAAAGTCTGAATTTCATTCATTCACTTAATAAATGTATACATTTTAGCACCTATAGTATGTCAAGCATTGTTCTATATTTTATGATATAGTACTGTTAGCTTTATGTACATTCATAAATATATGAATCAAATAGATGTTTCAAATATTCTTGGATATGTAACATTATTCCTACACATTTATTCTCCTCATTTACATTTTGTTGATTCCTCTTTGCAAGTCACAAAGTCAGTAAAGCAATGATAATCAAATTAGATATCAAAAGGACATTTAAATTAGAGTAGTTTCCTATTTACCAAAGATATTCTGAAGGACATTTTTTCAAGAAGTCTCACATTTACATAGGACATTTAATAAAATCATACTTGCAAAGTAGCTAGACATTTCACCTTTTGGATTTAAGATGATGGAATTAAATGGCAATATATGAAAACTGTGATTTGGGCTAAATGAGAAAAGATGAGGACAAAATAACATTTTAATTACTGACAATTAATATGTGAAGTTGACTATAGTAAAAGAAAATTTTTCAACGGAAAAACATTTTTTAAAAATACAATTTAAAAGTTCCTCTTATTACTGTATCTCTATAAATAGGTGAATAAAAATGTGCTGCAACTCTGAAAATAAAAATATAGGTTGACATATGAGAATTCAATACAGAACTAAAAGCAATTAATTTGGTTATTTGAAGTGTGAAAAGGGAAAATTAGCTTTAGTGAAAATTATAAATGAAATCATAGGTCACAATTTTATTTGTACTTTATAGAAAACTTTAAGTGAACAGGTCTTTAACACAAGTGCTCTTGAAATGCAAAGCATTTGATACAGGGCAAGGTTAGAGAATATTTACATACAGTAACCACAAAATAAATTAAATCTACATTTAATCTAAACCAATATAAACCTGAATTCCTGCGTACCAAGGGCAAAGAGTTGGTCTAAAGTATACAGAGTTAATTTAATAGTAAAATTCCCATGATTGTTGACTTGAAACATTTGAGATTTACTAACAAAAACTTTTGTTCATTTCAAGTTGTAAGCAATATTTGTCATAGGAGTTGAATTTGCTCACCAAAGTTATGATAATTAAATCACTGCTCTTATAAATGACCTACACAGTACATAAATACTGTGACTGCTTCGATTAGGTTAGGACTATAGCTGTGAGTCTTTCTCCTTGAATACATCTACACTAATAAAAGAGAAAAATGGTAATTGGCGTACGGCGATACCTTTTTCATTGGCTAATCAGGGCTATATGCAAATTAACTGCCAACTAAGATTGGCAGTTAACTGCCAACAAGATGGCGGCTAATTTGCATATGTAGGCACAATGCAGGGAGGCGAAAGGGAAAGCAGGAAGAAGCCCCCTGCCACTGACAGTGATCTGAAACCCAGGGGGGAGCTAAGAGCTGGGGGGCAGGGCAAAGGCGGCCCCCCCAGCCATGATCGGAGAATCAGGTGCCTTTTCCGCCCTGGCCAGTGATAGCAGGAAGTAGGGATGGAGCCAGCGATGGGAGCTGGGCACGGTCGAAGCTGGCAGTCCCAGGAGCTAGGGGTCCCTTGCCTGGGCCTAAAGCCAAGCCCACGATCGCGGCGCCCCCCGCTGCCACTGCAGGTCCCTGCTGCCTGGGCCGGACGCCTAGGCCAGAGGCGTTAGGCCTGGGCAGGGGCGGAGCCTGCAACCGCGGGGAGCTGGGGGTCCCCTGCCCAGGCCTGACACCTCTGCCGGAGGCCTCAGGCCTGGTCAAGGGGCCGATCCGGTGATTGGTGATCGGAGGGTGATGAGGGTCAACTCCTCTGGCCGAGGCATCAGGCCTGGGTGGGGGGCAGAGCTGGGGATTGGGGGGATATGATGGTCCCCTTGCCCAGGCCTGAAGCCTGGGTCAGAGGCGTCAGGCTTGGGCGGGGGGTGGAGCAAGCGATCAGAGGGAGATGGGAGTCCCCTGCCCAGGCATGATTCCTGGGCCAGAGGCCTCAGGCCTGGGTGGGGGCCAGAGCCAGTGATCGGGGGGAGATGGGGGTCCCCTGTCCAAGCCTGACACCTCTGGCGGAGGCGTCAGGTCTGGGCAAGGGGCCAATCAGGCTATCGGAGGGTGATGGGGGTCAACGCCTGAGGGCTCCCAGTATGTGAGAGGGGGCAGGCTGGGCTGAGGGACACTCTCCCCCCCACACACACCCAGTGCACGAATTTCATGCACCGGGCCCCTAGTGTGTATATATAAAACCCTAATATACAAATTGACCAAACAGTGGAACGACCTGCAGAACAACTAGTCAGTGGGGTCGGGGCCGGCGAGCAGGCGGCACCAGGCCAGCCAAGGCAGGTGCCAGCAGGCAGAGGGAGGCGACCGGTGCCAGCGACAGGGAGCAGAGCAGGGCCAGCGAGCAGGTGGCACCAGGCTGCCAGCCAAGGCAGGTGCCAGCAGGGGCTCCCCCCCGCAATTGCCCCACTGGTCGCCCCACAGATCAGCCCTAATCACCAGTCAGGCCTAGGGACCCTACCCTATATATTAGGAACAGTCTCTTAGATTTAAAAATTAAAACCTGGCGAGGCTACTCTAATACTGAAAAAACAGGGTGATGCAGCAATGACATGCATGGACTCTGGCTTGCCCATTTTGTGGTCAGCCCTGATTCTGGCACTTGTAACTGTGTGACAAAGCCAATTACTTAACTTCTCTCTGCTTCAGTTTTTCAACCCATAAGGTGGGGAAAATGGTTCTACCTCCTCAGAAGGATCATGTTATGTACTACTTTTTATAATCAGGGCAAAAAAATGTAGCTGTCAGACAACAGCAAGATGCCTTTCACCTGTATGAAAAGTATGGTCACTGGTGCATGCAGCCTCCCAGATTGCTGGTTCAGGCCTGATCCCTGGCAGTCAGACATCCCCTGAGGGTGCAGGCCGGGCTGAGGGACACCCCCTTCCCATGCATGAATTTAGTGTACCAGGCCTCTAGTTATTAAAATAAACAAATGATTCTAACATATCTTTATTTTTATGTTTTATTTTTTTTATTTTTTATTTTTCAATTGTAGTTGACTTTCAATATTGTTTTATATTGGTTTCAAATATACACCATAGTAGTTAGACAATTATATAATTTATAAAATGATTCCCCCAATAATTCAAGTACATACCTGGCACCATACATAGTTATTATATGATTGACTATATTCCCTATGCTGAACTTTAAATCCCTGACTATTTTCTAACTATTAAATTGTACCTCTTAATCCTTTCAATTTTTTTCACACAGACTTCCAATCCCCGTCCCCTCTGACAACCAACAGTTTGTTTTCTGCAACTAACAGTGTTTCTCTTCTATTTGTTTATTTATTTTGTTCTTTAGATTCTAGATATCAGTGAAATCATATGGTATTTGTCTTTCTCTGTCTGACTTACTTCACTTAGCAAAATACCCTCTAGGTCTATCCATGTTGTCTCAAATGGTAACATTTCATTTTTTATGGCACAGTAATATTCCCTTGTATATATACTATATGTACTACTACCTTTTTATCCACTTCATTTGCTGATGGGCACTTGGATTGCTTTCATATCTTGGCTATTGTAAATAACCCTGCAATGAACATAGGGGTGCATACATTATTTTGAATTAGTGTTTTGTGTTTCTTTGAACATATACCCAGAAGTGGAATCACTGGGTCATAGGCAGTTCTATTTTTAATTTTTTGAGGAAGGTCTATACTTTTTCTATAGTGGCTGCACCAATCTGCATTCCCACCAACAGTGTGAGAGGGTTTCCTTTTCTCCACCTCCTCACCAATACTAGTTACTTGTTGATTTATTGATGATAACCATTCTTACAGGTGTAAGATGATATCTCGTTGTGGTATTACTTTGCATTTCCCTGAAGCTTAGTGACATTGAGTATCTTTTCAAATGTCTATTGGCGGTCCAATAGAGTTTTATGGTTTAGAGTCTTACATTTAAGTCTTCAATCCATTTTGAGTTTATTACTGTATATGGTGTAAGAAGGTGGTCTAGTTTCTTACATATATCCAATTTTTCCAACACCATTTATTGAATAGTCTGTCTTTACTCCACTATTTACTGAATAGTCTGTTCTTGCCCCCTTTGTCATATATTAATTGTTCATATAGGCATGGGTTTATTTCTGGGCCCTCTCTTCTATTCCATTGATCTGTGTGTCTGTTTTCATACCCATACCATGCTAGTTTGATTACTATAGCCTTTGCAGTATAATTTGGTATCAGGTAGCCTGATACTTCCAACTTGGCTCTTCTTTCTCAAGATTGCTGTGGCTATTTGGGGTCTTTTGTGGCTTCATAAAAATTTTTGGATTATTTGCTCTAGTTCTATAAAAAACATCATTGATACTTTGATAGGAATTTCAATGAATCTATAGATTGATTTGGGAAGTATGGACATTTTAATAGTGTTAATTCTTCCTATCCATGAGCACAGTATATGCTTCGATTTATTTGTACCTTCTTCAATTTCTTTCTCCAATGTTTTATAATTTTAAAAGTACAGGTCTGTTGCCCTAACCAGTTTGGCTCAGTAAATAGAGCACCTGCCCTCAGACTAAAGAGTCCAGGTTTGATTCTGGTCAAAGGCACAGGTGAATGATAACTCGGTTGCAGGATCCATCCCCAGCCCTGATAGGGTTCGCCTGTGGAGACAACTGATCAATATGTATCTCTCACATCAATGTTTCTCTCTCTCTCTTTCTCTCTGTCTCTCCCCCTCCCTTTCACTCTCTCTAAAAATCAATGGAAAGATATCCTTGGGTGGGGATTAACATAAAACATACCAAAATAAAGTACAGGTCTGTTACCTCCTAGGTTAAATTTATTTCTAGGTATTTTTTAAAACCATTTTAAATGGGATTGTTTCCCCCAATAAGTATAGTGCCCACTTGGCACCAAATATAGTTATTACAATATTATTAACTATATTTCCTTTGCTATACTTTACATCCTCGTGACTTCTACATATTAACTTCGAAAAGTTAACCTACAGACTTGAAATTTTTTTTAACTGAATGATCAGATCAGAAAGAATGTGCGATGCAAACTAAATATTCTCGTTAAGTTTTAGAAAATAGAAAAATCTAGAACAAAAGTATGGAGCACTTTTAAATCAGTGACTCAGAATAGATAAATAACAGAGAGAAATCTGTTTATAGGTGAGCACTTGATATCTAACAGGAGTCGCTTGAGGGTTTGGCAGATAAAAGGTGAATTTTTAGTAAATGGATTTGGGATAATTGGGCAAATTGACATTGGGTCCCAATCTCACACCATTCATGAAAATCAATTCTAAGAGGATTAGGGAAGCAAATATTTTTTAAAATAATAAATCATTTTATCATATAGTACTTGGTAATTTGCTAATATATAAGTTTAGAATCAGCTTGGCTAATTTAAAAAATCTTGTTAGTATTCTGATTGGGATCACATTAAATTGGTATCTTAATGATGTTGAGTCTTTCTAATCAAGAGTATACCAGGCATCTTCATTTAAATCTTTGTCAGGGGGGATAGTTGAGGGATAATAATCCCTTTTATTTGAGAACCTTGAAGATCCAAAGGGCCTGCATGAGTGTTTTCAATTGGTCTTCTGGCCCTGAGGTCTCATGAGGCTGGGAGGGGACTCTTTTGGTGTTACCTGGAACCTCCACTCCCATTTCTACTCAGCAGATCTATTTTGACTAGTGTCTGTTTAAGTTTAATACAGAGTTTTCTTGCTGCAAAGGAAACACTTGAAAATCTCCAATTTGGATCAACTTGGGTTCAAGCATTTAATAAAATGGATGCCTGAAGCATAACTGCTGACCTAAGGTCCCAGAGACCTACCCACCAGAGTAGTTGTCCCCGTGTCTTTTTCAGATGATAAATCAAGGAGCACAGAGGATGGAGTAGAGTGAGGAGAAGTTTCAGAGGACTCAGCATTCCTTGGTTACTTTGATCCAGAGCCCCACCAGCCTGGCCCTGTCATGGGCAAGCAAATCGGGTCCCCAAGGTAGGTGCTGATGACTCAGTTGACTACATTGTTAAATTAGGTGAAGATGGCAAAGGCAGTGGATGCCAAGTGCTCCTTGGTCCTGTTGTTCCACTGGGAGCAGTTGGAGCCCAGGCAGAACAAGAGAACCACCTTCATAAACAGCTCCTAGGAAATAGTGGTCCAGGATATGTTGGGTGGTGTTGAATGCTGGATAAATGAGGATGTAGGTAGTCATGTAGGTGGTGGTTCTACACGGGAAGGCTGGTACCATGGACACTACTGGATGCTTCTGTATTGTGCCTGTCTGGGGGTCCCTCAAGGTGCAGGCCTCATCCAAGAACAGGCTGGCATCATCTTCACACCTGGGCTTTGGCAGCTGGAAGGCAGAATAGATTAGAGTCATGTGAGGAGAGATTGGGGTTTGTGGCTCTAAGGAGAGAGCTCAAGGGACCACTACCAAAATCTCTGTGCTGAGTTCCTCTCCTATGCCATCTTTCTTGGGTGGTTCATTTAAGCCCTTCTTTGTGTCCTTTAATTATATTTAAAAATAGATATCACATACTTTTTATTTAATACTAGGGGCCCAGTGCGTGAAATTGCACGAGACCCAGACCCAGCACACTGTGGGACACAGCGTCAAGTCCCGCCGGCACCGTGGGACCCATCAGTGCACCTCCTGGTGACCAGTCTTTGGTTGTTATGGAGTTATGACCACTAGGTTTTTATTATATAAATATTCTCAGATGTTCTTTATATTTTGTTATTATAAGTGAGACCTTTCCTTAATATCATTTAACTGGTCTTTGACCTAAACAAGAGGTAAAACTAAATCTTTTAGAAGAAAACATTGGAAAAATGCTTCATGACATTGAAATTTGCAATGATCTCTTGGATGTGATCCAAAAGATAAGACAACAAAAGAAAAAAACAAATAAATTGGACTTGATCAAAATTTAAAACTTTTAAATATATGATAATGAAAGGAGACTTGACTTTGGGTGGTGAACACACAATGCAATATGATGTATTATAGAATTGTATACTTGAAACTTATATAATATTAATCAATGTCACCCTGATACATTTACTAACATTAAAAAAATTTTTTTTTAATTTTATACATCAAAGGACACTATCAACAGAGTGAAAAAAGAATGTAAAGTGGTGCTACCATTGTGGAAAACATTATGATGATGCCTCAAAAAATGAAATATATATAGTATGATCAAGCAATTCCCCTCCTTTTGAATATATATATACTAGAGGCCCGGTGCACAAAAATTTGTGCACTCGGGGGGAGAGGGGGTCCCTCACCCCGGCCTGTGCCCTCTCGCAGTCTGGGACTCCTCGGGAGATAACGACCTGCTGGCTTAGGCCTGCTCCTGGGTGGCAGAGGGCAGGCCCAATCCCTAGGTGCAGCCCCTGGTCGGGCTCAGGGTAGGGCCGATTGGGGGGTTGGGGCACTGCCCCCCTGTCACATTCAAGGCAGGGTCGATAGGGAAGTTGCAGCGCCACCCCCTGTCACGCACAGAGCAGGGCGAATCAGGGGGTTGGGGCGCTGCCCCCTGTCATGCACAGAGTAGGGCCAATAGGGAGGTTGGGGCACCGCCCCCTGTCACACACAGAGCAGGGCAGATCAGGGGATTGGGGCGCTGCCCCCTGTCATGCACAGAGCAGGGCCCACCAGGGGGTTGGGGCTCCGTACCCTGTCACACACAGAGCAGGGCTGATCAGGGGGTTGAGGAGCTCCCCACTGTCACTCACAGAGCAGGGCCCATCACGGGGTTTGGGGCACCGCCCCCCGTCACACACAGAGCAGGGCTGATCAGGGGGTTGGGGCGCCGCCACTGTCACACTCAGGGCAAGGCCGATGGGGAGGTTATGGCTCTACCCCGTCACACACAGAGCAGGGCCCGTGGGGGAGGGGGATTGGGGCGCTGCCCTCTATCACCCACAGAGCAGGGCTGATCAGGGGGTTGGGGCACCACACCCTGTCACACACAGAGCAGGGTGGATAGGGAGGTTGTGGCCCCGCCCCCTGTCACACAGAGCCGCAGGGCGATCAGGGGGTTTGGGCGCTGCCCCCTGTCACGCTGATCCCAGTGCCGGGAGGCCTCGCGGCTCCGCTGATCCCGGTGCTGGGAGGCATATTACCCTTTACTATATAGAATAGAGGCCTGGTGCACAGGTGGGGCCTGGCTGGTTTGCCCTGAAGGGTGTCCTGGATCGGGGTGGGGGTCCCCACTGGGGTGCCTGGCCAGTCTGGCTGAGGGGCTGAGGGCCATGTTCAGGCTGACGGGTGACTGAAGCTCCCAACCGCTCCTTTTTTTCTTTTTTTTTTTTTATTCTGGGCCAGCTTTAGCTCTGAGGCCTCGCTGCTGAAAACAGGTTTCTGGCCTTTGTTTACCATCTGTATTTGATACAATGTTGCGGTCCGGCTGGCTGAAGCCCGGCTGAGTAAAGCAGGTTTCTGGGGTTTTGTTTAGCTTCTATATTTGCAACATAGTTGCTTAGAGTTGCAGCTGAGAGGCCGGCAAGTCAGGCGGGGAATGTTGGAGTCCTCCATCACTGAAGCAAGCAAGCCTCATGTTAGTTTCAAGCTGCCTGGCTGCCGGCTGCCATCTTGGCTGGCAGTTAATTTGCATATCTCCCTGATTAGACAATGGGAAGGGTAGCGGTCGTATGCCAATTACCATCTTTCTCTTTTATTAGATAGGATATTCAAAAGATATGAAAGCAGGACTGGAACAGATATTTGTACTCTCATGTTCACAGTAGCATTATTTACAATAACCAAAAGTTGAAAGCATATATAATAGAAAATTATTCACTCTTATAAAGGAAATTCTGATACATGCTTAAAATCAATGGGAAAAAAAATCCTCAGTAAGGATTAAAAATAATAAATAAATTGTTTTGGAACAATGAGTAGCCTTTTGGAAAATAATAAAATTGGGTTCATATTTACCATCTTATAACAAGAAAAATTTCAAATTGATCAAAGAAATCATACATACAAATCATAAAGAAACTAGAAAAAAATATGGAAACAATTTTATGATCTTGAAATAAGAAAATTCTAAGTGTGCTATCAAATTGAAAAAACTGATTAATTTGACTACAATTATTATTTTTTAAATACATAGAAAGTCCCACCGAAGTTTTTTTTCAAAGAACAAAACAAGAACACAATTGCAACTTATTCATGGACAAGTGATTAATTTCCTTATATTAGTAAAAGTTTCTCCAAATCTGAATTATAGAAATAATATAGAAAATGGGTAATATGAAAAGATGCACAGACTTTCTCACAAGAAGATAAAGATACACTAAATACAGATACACTAAAATATCAATTTCACCTTTAAGTTTGGCAAAGGTCAGAGAAGTTTAACAATACATTCTTGGCTGTATACGGAGAACCAACTGTATTTCTGCATTCATGGTTGATGTGTAAATGAATTGAAAATCTGTAGAGGACAATTTCCCAGGTTCATGCATTTTGATTCAGCAATCCCACTTGTAACACAGATGGTTTCACAAAGCCTATATGCCTTTCATTTCCAAACAAATTGTTTAGATTTTGCTCCCCAGACGATGACTATTGCCTTTGAGAAATTTACTTCTCTGTCTCTTTCCAAGATGTTCACAGGGGCATGATCTCTCTGATTCCTCCTGCAAATAACTTTGCTTAATTTCTAAAGCCTTTGTCATCATTTTCACCTATTTTGTGGATTGCCATTTTAGCTATCTCCTGGTTTGTGTTCTTTTATTTTATCAATATCTTTGTTGCTTTCAGATGGCTTTTAGGAATAGAAAAGGAAAATGCTGACTACTTACCAAAAGTTCTCCTGATTCCTTGAATTCTCTAATGCCTTAGCTTCTGACATTTCAATCCTTAATGCATCTCCTTTTCCTGTCTGACCTATAATTATCATTTGCCTTCATAAAGCCTTCCATCCCTTAAATGCTATTGCATTTTAGAACTTCACATCTTTCTTTTTATATACTCTCCTGAAGCAATCTCATCCCCTCACCAGACCTTAACTATCATCAATATGTTAACAACCCCCTAAATCTTTAGCATTCACCCTCATCTTGAAATTTTTACATCAATTCACCTGTATGATACCTAAATCCTTCAAACAGCGAATATCTAAAACTAAGTTTATTCCACTTTCCCCAAAAACGTATTCCTCCTCTCTTATTTCCAAAATCACCAAGTTACCCAAGGCAAAAAATATATAGGAATCAATTTTAGTAATTTCCTCTTTTTCATTTTTCACTTACAATCATAAAATGATACGTCTTACTTCCTGAGCATTTCCCATATCTGACTTTTTCACTGCATCCTTGTTACTGATGCTTGGTTCAAGCCATTATCTTTTTAAACATGAAATATTGCAACAGCTAAATAACTTCCCTTCCTGTGTCCTGCCTTTCCCCGACCAAGGTCATCAAAGCCTTGGAAATCCATCTAAAATTTAGAACTGAGCATGTCAACCCTCTGCTTACAATCCACCAGTGGATCCCCATTGCCTTCAGGTTAAAGCGGACTATTTGGCATAAATTAAGGCTTTCATGACCCATTGCCCTCACCTCATTTTTTTATTATTCCATAGTGCAGAATTTCTGGTGTTTCCCCCTCATATCACACTGTTTCTGACCTCTCTCCTCTCTGCTTATCATCCCACATTTTTTTAAATAATTTATTGATTTTTTTTTAATACTCACCTGAGGATATTTTTCCATTGATTTTTAGAAAGAGTAGAAGAGAGAGGGAAAGGCAGAGAGAAATATCGATGTGAGAGAAACACGTCGATTGGTTGCCTCCTGCACAAGCCCCGACCAAGGTATGTGCCCTTTACTGGAATCAAACCCGAGACCCTTTGGTCCTCAGGCTGAAACTCTATCCACTGAGCTAAACTGGCTAGGGCCCACATTTCTTTTTTATAAGCCTTATTGATCTTTCAAGACAGGCATCATTCCTTATATCCTCCAAGAAGCCTGTTCTGAAACTCCTGGTGAGGATAAGTGTCCAGCCCTACTGTGTACACTTATGCAGTCTACACACTACACTAAAGTGCCTGGCTGAGGGGGCAAGAGGAGCAGACAACTACCTGGCCGAAAGGGTACCTTTTCCTAATTTTCACAAATGTATCATAGGAGCATAGCAAGCTTCATAGGCATGTAGCCTACATAGTTGCACAAGACCCCAGACCTAGAAGGGTCCCATGCTTGGTGAATGCTCTGATGTCACCTTCTTTATTTCATAATAATTTTCAACATGGGCCCCACATTTTTGTCTTGCATTTGTCCTGAACATGGACTAGCTCAGCCCTTTAAGTGCCCCATCCTTATGGAATCTGTGCATATCTTAACTTTTATCATTTTTACCATATTACATAATAATCACTTATTTTGTGAGCAATTTTCATGTGCTGGGCACTGTGCTAAGTATTTTTCCTGCATTATCTCATTTAATCATCCCAACCGCTCCCTGAGATAGTAACTATTGCTTTCCCATTTTGATGGGAAACCCAAGGCTTAAGAGAGATAAGTAACTTACCCAGAGTTAGACTCTAAAGTCCAATTAAACCTTTAATCCCCAAGGATTTTAATTGAAACTTCTAATTTATAAATCTGATCTTCCCACTAGATTTAGAACTCAGATTATGTTTTATTCATCATTTTGTTTAATCTTTATTGTTGAAAGTATTACATACAAAAAAAAGAAAGTATTATATATGTCCCCCTTCTCTCCGCTTGGACCTCTTCTAGCCTGCCCCTACCCTTTCTCCCCGCACCTCAGGCCTTCACCATCCTATTGTCTGTGTCCATTGGTTATGCAGACAAGTTCCTTAATTGATCTCTTCCTACTCACCCATCCTCCCCTGCCTTCCCTCTGAGGTTCGACAGTCTGTTCCATGCTTCTATGTCTCTGGATCTATTCTTTTCATCAGTTTATTTTATTCATTAGATTCCACATGCGAGTGAGATCATGTGATACTTACCTTTCTCTGACTGGCTTATTTTTTTTTAGCATAATACTCTCTAGGTCCATCCATACTGGTTTTATTCATCTTTATAGCCCTGGCAAGTGGCATTATCTGAAGATCCTAAGTACCTGTTAAATGTTTGTTGATCTAAGTCCAATCTACAATGCATTGTATTTGGAAGTTTACAGCAGAAGTACAATACATAGCATATATATGTACTGGGTATCCTGAATATGACTGGGTACACTTGGACCATTCTTGCCCTGTCCCTGTGTCTTCCTCTAAGCCAAATACAGTAAGTCTTTGCTATCCCCACCCCCACCCCCCCAGAAAATCCAATTCCAGTGGACAACATATAAATTTTTATGAAGCAGAAGAGTGAAACTTCTTCTGAATCCTCTTTGAAAACTTCAGAAATTTTCTCAGACCTTTTATTTCCACAGCAGCTGACCTGTCTTTTCTTTTTCTCTCTCTGTACCAATTTCAGCCTCTCTCACTTCAGAGTCTTCTCCTTGACTGTTAAATCAAATGTGGAGAGAAATTTAGCTCTTTAGGCTTCCTCATTTTCCATCCTCACTGAGGCAGACTGTGTTTTCCAAAGATTGCCACCACAATACAGGGGTGGGCAAAAGTAGGTTTACAGTTGTGAGTACATGAAACAGTTTATTCTTGTATTATTATCTATTTTTAAGTATTGTGTTATTATTAGCCTACTTTTGCCCACCCCTGTATATCCCATCTCAGAAGCAGACCCCTTAAGTGTTGCTGTGCTTTAGCATCCATTGTTGATACACATCTTTTTCTTAATGTGCTTTTATCAAGCAATCCCATGTACTCTCTGAGCCTCATCAGTATGTTTGTTAATCACCCATAGTCTGAGCACTGATTCTCATCTTCAAACTTTTACACAAATCTTATTATGGAATGACATTGATATTTCTCTCATCAAGGAGTAACCCTTCACCTGAATTCTGAGTGGTAAGTTATGGCCTCTTCAACCAATAGTGTATGGTATGAGCAATGCTATGTAACTTCCAAAACTAGGTCATAAAAATGATATGTATTCCCACATTGCTCTCTTGAAATCCTCTCTTTGAATTCAGCCACCATGCTATGAGGAGGATAAGCAGTCCCATTGAGAGGCTATGTGTAGATGGTCCATCTGACCAAGAGCCCTAACTGAAGATCCAGACAACAGCCAGTGTCACTTGTTAGATACAAGAGTGAGTGCATCTTCAGATGATTCTAATCCCATCATTGAGTTACTCAAGCCACCCCAGATGCTACCTCATGAAGTAGAAATGAGCTGACCCCACTGCATCCTGCCCAAATTTCATATTCATGAGTAAAATAAATGTTATTATTTTAAGTCACTAAATTTTGGGTGCTTTGTTACACAGAGAAAAATAACCAAAACAATTACCTAATGCTGTCTCAACAACACTAAAGATCTACTCTCCATAGAAGACAAATGATTATAAAAATGTTTCCAGTTATATATATATATATATATATATATATATATATATATATATATATATTATGCTCTTGGGAATTATGATGAATAGATATGTGAATTGGATAGATCTCATTTGATCATTTTATTCAGATTTTGGCCCCTAGAGTGAGTGACCATTGGAGCAGCATCCATTACAGAATGTGTCATATAAAGATTTATTCTGTCTGCCTATGTCACATGTTGGATAAACTCCTTGAGGAGGAATGCCTGGTTTTGGTTTTGGTCTTCCTCAGCACCAAAGTATAGCAGAACTGACTCCTCTCTGGGCTCTGCTGCTTCCTATGCAGCACACAATGGTGATGAAGAGCTAAGGGGTCTAGAAGCAAAAGAGGTTAAAGCAGCAGTAAAGATGGAGACTGTTGATCATTGTTATTTTTTGATCATTGTAATTTTTCTTGACTGCTAATCACAGAAAAGTATGACCATTATAGTGCCAAGCATTCCTCCAGTAGAGGCCAGACATAATTCTCAGATTCAGGAAATTTTTGTTTGTTTGTTTTTGGTTTTTGTGTTTTTTAAAATATATTTTTATTGATTTCAGAGAGGAAGGGAGAGGGAGGGAGAGAGAAACATCAATGATAAGGGAGAATCATTGATTGGCTGCCTCCTGCACAGCCCCCACCAGGGATCGAGCCCACAACCTGGCATGTGCCCTTGACAGGAATCGAACCCGGGACCCTTCAGTGGGCAGACCAACACTCTTATCCACTGAGCCAAACCAGCCAGGGAAGATTCTGGAAGTTTTTCGCTTACCTCAGCCTGAGTGGACTCACCAGGCAAAGATCTGGTGCATAATGAATAATAAAACTATTGCTTTGATATATTACACCATTATTTCCTGTTTCCAATGTTGTGTAATTTTTTAGTCAGCAAATACTACTTAATAGGTTCTCTAATTATTGGGTGTGGAGATCTATAGTAATTAAAGGTGGCTCTAATTTGAGTGTTGTTTTCTGACACAGAAAATTAGAAATTGTAGACTTTGGTAAATTCTTGAAGATTTATATATTACTTATCTTTGTATTAGAAACATTACAGCTAGGCAGACTTTTCAACTTTAACCTGTACCCTCAAACATGGAAGAATCATTCATCTGACCTGTTATTGACTACACCCTTATTATCACACCCCATAGACTTCAAATCTCAGTTTTCTCAGTTAAAAATAAGCACCTCATTGAAAGGTTTTGAATCATTCAACGTCACATGTTTACTGAATATCTACTTATACATAAGTCCCTAGGCTAGATGCTTTGAGATGTAAAATGAATAAATAAATAAATAAAGGCTCAGTCCTTTCAGGGATTTATAGTCTAGGGATGACAGAAATGAATAAGTATCACTCCTCCATGTGGAAGAATATACTGTGTGCCATGAAAAGTTACAAATGAAGAGCTACCGAGGATCAGTGGAGGAAGAAATAATACCTGAAGAGGGCAATGGAGGCTGAAGAGGGCAATGGAGGCTGAAGGTTGTCCTTGAGATGACCTGAAGCAATGAGTAGAATCTGGCTACAGAGAAGCCTGGGGGCAGAAGAGAAAAGAAACTGGTGAGGACATCTCGGACCAGTGCTTTGTAACCCTCAGTGTATACTAGATCACGAGGAGAATATTTAATTCTCAACACCCACATCCGACACACACACAAGCCAAGGTTGGTAATCATTTTTTTCTGTGCAGAGAGAACAGCATGTGTTTTTGCACAGCAAAAAGATATGAAATAAAAATATATTCTGGGAAAAATGAAAGATCAGTTTTGATTTAAACAGGAAGGACATGTTTGAAAGTAATGAAATATAAACTTGTAAAGTTAAATTGAGGTCATATCATCCAGCAAACTTGCCTCAGGTTGGTACTTGCACTGTAAGCACTCAGATTTGACCTACTTCCTGTCTTCATCTACTGACGCTAGGAAATACAAATGTCTCTTTATTTCAAAGATAAAGATTTGGTTTTATTTTTTTTCTCTTTATTGTTTTGAGGTGATTTTTTCAAAAGGAGAAGGCAGAAATATCTTTTCCATCTTGAAAAGGGACTAACTACCCTTTTATTTATTTTTTACACTCATTTTATTTCCCAACATTAAATTCTTAACCTTCCCATTACAGAAATTGTATTTAGTTTGTGTTTTTATTTTTCAGGTAATTTCAAGTCTAATTTAGTGATGTCTCTGTCAAGTCCCTAATTTGGTTCCATCAACTGCTGCCAAACTAATTATTGGAAATATGGAAGTCTAACTTCTGGCAGAAGGAAGGCAGATATTTCTGTTTCCCCATTTGAAATTACCTCAAGTAACAAGGAGAATAAGAAACAGAAACACAAAGTACATCTTTGCCTATACTGGGAGACACAAAGAGAAGCAGGCTGCCTTAGCCCTCAGAACCCTAGAAATGCTCAAGAATTGGAGGCAGTGATGCAGAGAAGGGGCTGTAACACAGGGATTGTTAGTAAGACCATATAGCTAATAATTAGACTCCCAAGTTCTTTCCTTAAGGAAGCCAAGGCAAATGTCCTTCCCCTTTCCCTAGAGGGAAATGTGTTTGTTTTCTGGAAAAACAGAGAGGTACCAATTAGAAGGTTATCAGGCATAAGCAGTGGTGAAAATAGTTCATACTGAGCCGTGGGATCATTTTCCTCCTCTTTCCTCTGTCGAACTCCAGAAAGCAGATGGAAGGAAAGCAAAGAGGATTCTAAAAATGGTGACAAAGGAAGTTTCAAGAAAACAGCGAACATCAAAGCAGAGAATGCAACCAATTCAGATTGGCGGGACATCAGATGTGTTCATTGTTGATGTTTCCAAGGGGAAAAGTAGAACTAATAAATTGTCTTAAAGTGTAGGCCTGATGAAAATGATTTTGAGGTATATTTTATGGAGATTTTGAAATTATGGGGAAAATTTTGCCAAAATGAGAAATCAAGCAATTATTAACTTCAGAAAAAGGGGGGGGGGGCAAGATATGAAATAAAAGCATTGTTTAACACTTGGCTCAGTAGTGATCAATATTCACATAGTCAAAAGATGCAGACAGTAATAATTAAAATTGAGATACAAAATTATATAGAAGAGTAGAAGGAAGAAATGAGAAGCTATAAATGAGCTAAAGTTTTTATGTCCCAAAACACGAAAACAGTAGATCTCTAGGATTCATAACCAAGCAATGCTAGTATGCGCATATTATATTTAATGGAAATAAATATCAGAATCAACTTTCAAAACAGTCAAAAGTGGTAGCTTCTAGGGAGAAGCAGAAGAAAGTAGAAAAAGAGACTATAATTTTTATGACAATGTCCATTGAATTTTTAACTATTTGAGTATAATTCCTTTGCAATAAGTAAATAAAGGACAGAGAGATTAACATGAACATGCTGTATAATTCAACATTTCTATTTCTATATATATACTCTAGAGAAATTCTCACACATGTTTACAAGGGGATAAATGTATGTAAGGATGTTCATTGTTTGTACTAGTAAAAGCAAAATATTGCCCAAAACAGAAATATCCATCAGAAGAAAAATAAGTAAATAAAACATGGTATGTTTAAATGACAGAATATCATAAACCAAATAATAACAAGCCATTTTATAGACATATGTATATATATATACATATATAGGTACATATATATATATATACACATACATATATATATTCATATGAAAATATCACAAAAACAATGCTGGTTAATACAAGCAAGTGCAAAATGATATGCAGGAAAAATCATTTAAGTAACATTTCAAACATAAAAGAATACTATATATTTTGTCTGAATATCTTTTCATATGTGTAAAACCATAAAATCTGAATGAAAAGATACATTAAATTTATGGGGAATGGGGACAGAAATGGTTTGGGGGACAAAGACTCCAACTATTCTCAATGTTTTAGTCACCATATTACAAAAATATTAAGCAAATATGACAAAATGTTAATTATTGAGGATTCTTTGTGATCTGTTCAAAGGTGTACCAGTATGTTTTATTACTTTGTGTACTTTCCTATATTTTTTAAATTATTTAAAAATTTAAAACTTAATTTCACACACCTGGTCTGGGACTGCAAATCTACAAAGCAAAGTCTTCTTAGTCTGAGAAAATATAGCACTTTGATTGGAGTAAAGTTCACATAAATTAAAATTTATATACCCTATGTGAACATAATCTGTAAGTAAAACTCTCGTCAAAAACTTTTTTGTTTAAAAATAAAAAGCCATTTTCATTTAAAAGTCCTTTTAAATGAGTCACTGACCTGAAAAGTAGATAACAAATATGTGTTTTACATAAAATTATTTTGGAAAATATAAACTATTAATATTTTAAATAAGTTTATTAAGATTTTTAAATACTTAAGATATTAGAAAATAAAAATGCCCAAAGTTATGAAAAATTTACATAGTAAGAAAGACTATCAGGGTATCAGTTTTTCATTACATATTTTCATATAGAGGCTATATTTGAATGTCAGCAGCTTAGTAATATCACTGATAAAGGAAGCTTAACAAGAATAGGCTTTTATTACTTATGATGCCAGACCTGCAATGTAGCACTAGCAAATTTAACATTAAGAACTGCATAATTCCATATTTACAAATGCATATCATGTATCTTCAGGCTGGAATGAAGCCCTCTAGCCATTTCAGTTTATCAAATAAATGAAGTAAATTTTTAAAAAATATCATTCAGTTGATTAAACCAAGCAACAATATAGATCCATGATCATTTGTAAACGCTACTGTTTATGGACTGATTATCTGTTTTATTGTGTGGCTAAACGCCGGTGACTTGAACCAGCAAAAACAAACAACGCTATTTAAATCCAAAAACTGAGATGGTGGCTCAGTAGCAACCATCTCTTAATCATTACAGCTATTATTTAGTATTCATTGCACATTGGCAGTATTCTACTCATTTTATAAAATACCCTGCCTTTGCAACAGACCAGATAGTGGCTTTTTAAAAATCTTTCTTTTTGTTTTTGTTTTCTAATTTACTAATTTCTGTGGCTTATTCTGTTATACTTTATCAACATCTTAAAATGAAACTTTGGCTCATTGATTTTCATTTTTTTTAAATATGCATTTAAGACCTTACATGCCATTTTAGGTTCTGTAGCACCAAATTATTTTCATTGTTATTCCTTTATAATTAATAAATAATTTCTAACTATGATTTATTTATTTATAAATAGTACATTTTAGCCATGTACTATTTAGTTTCCAAACAGAGTATTTTGGGGCTTATTTTTTCTTGAGGTGTTTTGAAACACAGAAAACTTTTACTGACACAAAATTTAGTATTTAAAATGGATAGTTGTAGTAACAAAACCCTAAAACATATTGCATTGGCCTTGGGAATGGGCAGTAGGCAATGATGTAATTGTCTCGGGACAGTAGAAAAATGGCAGCAGTTATGTAGTGGCAAAACATTTGAGAAAATTGTCATCTGCAATAATATGGAAGGCAGAACGTATACTTGAACATTTTGTGAAGTTCAATGAGGTGATTTCAAAGCAGAATGTTGAAAAGCTGGCTGCTGCTAGCTGCACTTGAAAAGGCATAAGAAAGAGGTGAACACAAAAAGAACTGCCTCTAGATTACAAATAGAGTTGAGAAGGAAAAAAGAGTCCAGAAATTCTGAAACTAGCAGGGTTAAAAATGAACCTTTGGATAAAGCAAAGGAAAAAAATATTTGCTTATTACCAAATCCCAACATCAAAGAAAAAGCAAATTTAGGCTACTGCCAGTACCACATGACTTCAGGGTAAGGACCAAATCAAGGCTGTAACTGCAACACCCTTTGATAAAAGTGGTATTGCAGGTCAGAGTGCTATGAAAGTGACTCTGATATGGAGATTAGCCTGCAAAGGAGCGTTCTCAGGATCAACACCTGTGGAAGAAAGGTAGTGAGCAAGAACAAGCAGAGAAAGAAGGTGGGCTATAATGCATTTACAAAAAGACTTCAACCAACCCACTGAAACTAGATGGTTCCTCAGAGTCCATCCAAATCAAGGCAATGGTTTCAGGTAACCCCACATCAATCAGTCATTACATACTAACTGCCAATTGGAAGGGAGTATGACCTAGGCATGGTGGCCCTCTATTTGGCATATTATAAAAGATACTATGTTGTGCTGCGCTCAGCACTGCCAGGAGTGAACCTGAGGGGTGGCCGTGAAGGATTAAAGACAGACAAGCGATAAAGCTGGGGCTAGGTGGGACACTGCTCTCAGTTGGAGAGACAGTGCCACACAGCCTGCAAGCCCGAGTCTTGATTTTATAGCCAGATTCCACGTGGCAAAGTAAGGGCGTGGTCAAGATGTTTACAATGTTCTCCCGAGTTTCGAATCTACTCAATTACATGCACCTGAACTCTATCAAGCTTTGTTTTGGCAGCACTTGCTGCACCTCCTGCAGCCTACCTCACTTAGCCATCTGGGACCACAGGTTCAGACCATAGGGTCAAGCTTACAACTATAGCCTTTAGCTATAATTGTGCTGGGAGGGCTTTGCCCTCCAAGCTGGGACTTCCACATGCTTTTGCCATGAGAGGACCATGCCCTCTCATTAGCCCAAGGCTTGAACCTGTCCAAATGCTGTAGCCGCTGTCCACACTATGTTATGAGATAAAACCTTTGTAAGCCCTTTGATGGTGGAGATGGGTAAGGCACTAATTGGCAGGAAAAGAAAATCCATACCTATAATGTCCATTCCAATCAAGATAAGTTATTGCCTCTTCCAGAATAGGGTCCAATGTACTTAACTTGCCATGATTTGTTTCTGCTGTAGGGATGATTCCATATCATACATAGACTCAGCGTTGGACTCTGTTCATGACAGGTTGGGCTTTTGGCAGCAGTAATAGCTAGATCAGCCTTGGTAAATGGGAGCCCAAGCTGTGGGGCACCTTGTATAGCCACCATCCTTGACACTGTGGCTGTGCCATTCATGTGCCCATTGTTTCAGCTCTGGGAATAGAGGCTACTTGATGCCAACTGTTGGAGTCACTCAGTCTATTTATTCAATACCTCTTCTGTGGTGTATGCTTTACGAATGGTGTTTACATGTCATGTATAAAATTCTTGACACCTTTGCACACACCCCTGCAACAAGTCACATAACTTTCCCTCAGATTTCCTTTCAGGTCCCTAAACAATAGTTCTCCTTGAAGGACCCTAAACAAACTTGTTTTCCCATGGAGAGTGGATGACAAGGTGTGCCAACCAAAATCCACCTATGAATGGATCTATAGTGCAGATACCGTCCTTTTTTATTTATTTATTTACACCTACATGCTGAGCAGAATCACTCATAAGTAAACCTCAACTTTTCCCCTTTATGGCAAACTTTTCCCCTTTATTGCATAAAGGTATCCATTATGTAGCCATAGGTATGAGCTTTGGTAAAGAGTGTCTACTATAGGCGTTATCTATTGGATCTTTTCACCTGGATAAAAGGGATCCAAGAAAGATTAATGATATAATCCAACAGAATCTTGATGCACCCAAAGTATCTGTAATTAAGTGTACAAGATGATATGACCATATTGCCAAGAGAATTATGGGTGAGGCTTTTGATATGTAGTATTGATTGGAATCAAATAAATAGAAAATCCATGACTTTGTATAAAAAAAACTGTGCTAGAAAAAGCACTACAGGCCTGAGCTAAAAGCAAACAAACAAACAATAAAACGGAGACTCTTCAAGATATAATAAGAACCTCGGACCCCAACTTTCTACAGGCAGGAGCCAGACAAGGGAAGCGTCTTAGCCACTTAGAAAAGCTATTTTCAGAAGAGGTTAAGGTGAGTGGTTGAATAAATAAATAAATAGATGCTTCCTCCCCATTAGAGGGTAGAGCAAAGAGTCACGAGGAAGCGTAGATGAAGTGTTTTCCAAGAAACAGAACTAAGACTTCATCAAGGACATTCTACAGTGAAAACTGGAAGAACTTGGAAATATTTGTCTAGCAAGATTTCAGAATTGCCGTGGACCACTGACTGCTAAATGCATCTCATTCTCCTTTTCTTTCCTTTCTTTTTAAAAAAATATTTATTGACTTTATTGGGGTGACATTGATTAAATAAAATTATATAGGTTGCTGCCGAAACCGGTTTGGCTCAGTGGATAGAGCATCGGCCTGCGGACTGAGAGGTCCCGGGTTTGATTCCGGTCAAAGGCATGTACCTGGGTTGCGGGCACATCCCCAGTGGGGGATGTGCAAGAGGCAGCTGATCGATGTTTCTCTCTCATTGATGTTTCTAACTCTCTCTATCTCTCTCCCTTCCTCTCTGAAAAATCAATAAAATATAAAAAAAAATTATATAGGTTGCATGTGTACAATTCTATAATATATCATCTGTATATTGTATTGTGTGTTCACTACCCAAAGTCAAGTTTCCTTCTGTCACCATTTATCCTCTTCCACCTCCCCCAACCCTCCTTTCCCTCTGGTTATCATCATACTGTTGTCTGTGTCTATGAGGTTTTTTGTGTTTTCTTTTTGTGTAATCCCTTCACCCATTTCACTTAACCCCCCAAATCCTCTCACCTCTGACAGCTTTCAGTCTGTTTTCTTTATCTATGAGTCTATTTCTGTTTTGTTTATTAGTTTATTTTGTTCATTAGATACCACATATAAATAAAATCATGCACTATTTGTCTTTCTCTGACTAGCTTATTTCATTTAGCATAAGCTCTTCAGGTTCATCCATGCTGTCACAAAGATAGGGTAATCATGGCAATGTGATACGGCCCATAAAGAGAGACCTAGCAATGAATGAAATATAACTGAAAGTCTTCACAGTTATAGTTAATCAATTTTCAAAAGGGGTGCCAAGACAATTAAATTGGGGAAAGAATAATATCTTTAACAAATAGTGCTGAAAAAAAAATGGATTCCTATATACAAAAGAATTAAATTGGGCTTTTCCCTCACACCACATAAAAAAATAAACTCAAAATGGAGCAAAGATTTGCCAGCACCGGTTTGGCTCAGTGGATAGAGCGTCAGCCTGTGGACTGAAAGGTCCCAGGTTCGATTCTGGTCAAGGGCATGTACCTTGGTTGCAGGCACATCCCCAGTGGGACATGTGCAGGAAGTAGCTGATCAATGTTTCTCTCTCATCAATGTTTCTAACTCTCTATCTCTCTCCCTCCCTCTCTGTAAAAAAATCAATAAAATATTTTTTAAAAAAATGGAGCAAAGATTAAATGTAAGATCAAAATCTATAAAACTCTGAAAAGAAAACATAACTATAAGACTTTATGATCTCAAATTAAACAACTGTGTCTGAGACATTACATCAGAACAAGCACAAAAGAAAAAAAATAGATAAAACTGGATACCAACAAAAAAGTGAACAGATAACTCATGGAATGGAAGAAAATTTTTGGAAATCATCTATCTGATAAGGGTCTAGTACAGTGATGGCGAACCTATGACACGCATGTCAGAGGTGACACGCGAACTCATTTTTTTGGTTGATTTTTCTTTGTTAAATGGCATTTAAATATATAAAATAAATATTAAAAATTTCTATATATGACACGGCACCAGAGTTAAGTTAGGGTTTTTCCAAATGCTGACACGCCGAGCTCAAAAGGTTCACCATCACAGTCTAGTATCTAAAATATAAAAACAACACTTACTACTCAATAACAAAAAGATAAATAACCCAGTAATAAAATGAGCAAAGGATCTGGGTACACATTTCTCCAAAGAAGATATACAAATGAACAATAAGCAAATAAAAAGATGCTCAACATCATTAACCATCAGGGAAATGCAAATCAAAAATAAAATGAGATACCACTTCACACACAGTAGGATTCTTATAATCAAAAAGACAGAAAATAACAAGAGTTGCTGAGGATGTATATAATTCAAAACCCTTGTAGACTACTAGTGGCAATGTAAAATGATGTGGCCACTTTGGAAAACAGTCTGACAGTTCTTCAAACAAACACAGAGGGACCATTTGACCCAGTAATTCCAATATTAGGTACATACCTGAGAGAAATGAAAATATACATCAATACAAACACTTGTACATAAATGTTCATAGCAACATTATTCATAGTAGATCAAAAGCAGAAATAAATGTCCATCAATTTTGAATAAATTAAAGGTGATGTACCCATACAATGGGATTATTATTAATTATCATTATTCAGTAATTAAAAGAATGAAGTACTGATACACACTACAACAAGGATGAACATTGAAAACATTATGCTAAATCAAGAAGGCCAGCCAAAAGTAACACATATTGGATGATTCTATTTACATGAAGTGTCCAGAATAGGCAAATCTATAGAGACAGAAAATGTATTCATGGTTATTTGGGACTAGGGGATAAGTGAGTTGGGGTGACAGCTAAGGAATACAAGGTTTGCGGGGGAAGGCAATGACAATATTCTAAAACTCATTATTGTGATGGATGTGCGACTCTGTGAATATGCTAAAGGACATTAGTTTGTATACTTTAAACAAGTCAAATGTATGGTATGTAAATTATATCTCAAAGTAGTTTAAGTCCACAGTGTTTGGTTGTGTAACTATGTGTTTAGCTGAAACTTTTATTGCCATGGAAAATAGGGGGAATATACATTTGAAGACAGAAATACACCTCTGCTATAGGGAGTGCTATGACTGATGGCATTGTTAGTAGTTTCTAATTTAGTAAGTAATCATATTACATTAAGAATGTTCAATATCATTAATATGGTGACTTATTGAATCAGTGTAATGTTACAGTAACCGCAATGACATAAGAGTCAGGTTATTGCCCTGACCGGTTTGGCTCCCTGGATAGAGCGTCGGCCTGTGGACTCAGGGGTCCCGGGTTCGATTCCGGTCAAGGGCATGTACCTTGGTTGTGGGCACATTCCCAGTGGGCAGTGTGCAGGAGGCAGCTGATCGATGTTCCTCTCTCATCGGTGTTTCTAACTCTCTATCCCTCTCCCTTCCTCTCTGTAAAAAATCAATAAAATATATATTTAAAAAAAAAAAAAGTCAGGTTATTTGAACCCTATAGTGCACTCTACATGTTACTATCTTTCTTGGTGAGTCACAACCTCGCTAAATATTAAATTGCTCACCCAAAAAGTTAAAGATTAAACAAAATGATTGCTATAGGTTCACTGAGTTCTAAAATCATTTGACTCTGACTCTACAAATTTATCTTTTCGTGGATTTTTTTTTCCCTCCCCATTTGTCATTTCAATAATCAAGCACTTGTTTGGATTATTCCCTTGAGCCTCCTTTGTGTATATCAACCACTTAAAATATTGTTTAAATAATATTTACTTTTCATTCTCAAATAGTTGATTTTTTAAAAAAAAATTTTTTATTGATTTCAGAGAGGAAGGGAGAGAGAGGGATAGAAACATCAATGAGAGAATCATCAGTGGACTGCCTCCTGCACGCCCCCTACTGGGGATTGGGAACCAGGGACCCTTCAGTCCACAGGCTGATGCTCTATCCACTGAGCGAAACCAGCTAGGGCTCAAATAGTTGATTTTTAATTTTTATCCTCTTAAAAGTTTGTCTTTTACCATTTGAGGTACTGAAAGTGAATGAGAGCTTTTTTCTCAATATAAACTATTAGGGCTGGATTAGATAACAAGGAAACAAATACAAAACCCTGACTTCATTGGTAAACAGGAAAACATTCAACTACAATTGTAAATAAATTAGTAAAGCGATTCCCCAAATTATTTTGCAGTAATTTCCAAATAAGAAATCATAGTTACGGCTAACCAAAGTCCTTCAATTCCTTCTGTCTCCAATTAAGGGAACTACATTTTTCTAGATGTTTTGCTCTTAAATTTAATTCTAGTTTATCATTCTTAGTTTAAAAACCATCTTCATATTGCCATAGTCTCTGTGTTATCTCATAGTTTATTTATTCAAGGCTCCTTTGATTTTCATGTTATATTCTTTCTTACCTGTCAAAATTTGAGAGTCCAAAGAGTTAGTTTTATAACCAATACAGAGGAAACTTCAGTACTTTTTAGGGAAGCCATGTTTTCAATTCCATGAGTCCCGGGTCCCCAAGATAATCCTTAGGCATGTTGTGCTCACAGAAGAGAGACATTCTACCCCTAAATGAGCTTAAATGGTAGAATAGAGGTGGTATCCACCATCACAAAGAGAATAATTACCTATGCTTACATTTAAATATATGTTGTAGTCTTGCTCTCTAAAAGTCAAGATTTCTGAGGACTTCTTAACTGCATAAAATAATTTAGGGGGCTTCCAACATGAAGATTCCTAGTTCTGACCTCCTGATTTTCTGATATATCACCCAAGAATGTTACATATTCCCTATGCGATGCTTATATAACTAAAGTTGGAGGATAACAGCAATCAACAAAAAAATAACAACAAACAAAAAATAAAACCCTCTTTTTCTCTTTTCACTGTTTTCAAAATGAAATCAAATTTTAATAATAATATTTTTTATTATGGTGAGCCTTAAATACAGGAATAAAGACTGTGATCCTTTAAAATATAAAGCAAATAGGTTTTGATAGTCTGCCAATTATTACACATTAAAATTGTCATAAATATGTGTGGTACACTATTTATACAATTATTTGATTCCCTCTGCTTAAACATTATCTCTAATTATAAAAATTGCCGGAAGCCGGTCCATCCTTGCTGCTTGACACAGTCGCTGCAGGAAAGAAACATCTGCACAGCATATGTTTCAAGGGACCTGGCGTATATAGCATACTGTTCTTAATATGTTTGCTCCCCTTAACGCTGTGTGTTTTAACCAAGGTCACCTCTCCGAGAAAGGTTGTTTCCCCAGGTAGGAATTTTTCCCTGAAGTCAGGGAGGGGATGCCTCTCCGAGAAAGGTTGTTTCCCCAGGTAGGAATTTTTCCCTGAAGTCAGGGAGGGGATGAAACTCCTTAACTAAGTGCCAGGCAGATAGTTAATCACTACAAACAATCATGCTTAAGCTACATAATCTTTACTCCCTGGAATGGAGATAAGAAACACCCTAACCTTTGTAATAGAAATTGACAGGATTAAAATCAACTGGGATAAATACGGATGTAACAAGACAATAAACAGCAGAACCTCTCTGGAGATCGAGACCAGAACTTGGCTGGAGATCCTGGCGAGGCTGCTGATCAACTGAACACTGTCTCCGTGTCCTTCCTTCTTCGCCGATTCCGTCTACGCCTTTGGGAACCCCTGGACCTGCTGGGGTTGGACCCCGGCAAAAAATCTATATGTTATAGTATATATTTGTATTATACTTATATTTGAACATTTACAGCTTAACAAATCTTAAATTAGGTGTTTTTATATAGGCAGTACATCTCTTTTAACAGAAAAATTAAGTACTTTTACTAAAAATATTTGTCACTCATTGGATACACAGTTCTTAGGGGGCTTTGTGTGTGTATTTTAACTGAAATATAATTTATCTACTTTAAAAAAAAAGGGGATCCCAATGGACTATAAATGATTAATGTGGAGACTTCAAATAGAAGAAATTGTTAAATATATAATCAATCCACTGATACAAGCCAGCATCTTTATTGAAGAAATTATCATAATTTTTAAGAAGAAAAAAATCCTAGATGAAGTGATGCCAACTACAGTATGTGAGAGCTATATGAGAGCTTGTTCATTTAATTTACTGAGATTAAAAAATCCTAGAGGGCTGGGGATAGAAGAAATTGCTCTATTAAGAACTGAGAATTGCTACTGTATGTTGAACTCTATTATGAGTTTCACATTCAGGATTTCCTTCTCTTTTGACTGAATCTTACAAAATTAGTCTATTATTCCCATTTTAAAGTTGAAGAAACCAAGGTTTCCAGTATCACAGAACTAGCAAAAGACAGAGTAATTCATTCAAATATAGGTCTGATTCTAGAATGTATAATCCTTCCACTATATTTTATTACATTTTCATAAACATGAGGAATTTAAATTATAGGTAGAGGTGTATTATTATTACTTCCTACATATCTCACGAATCCCTTATACTATAGAAATCAGGCCCCATGTAGTACATAGTAGCATTGGGCCACTAATAATTTCACAAATCTATAACTGACATAGTTCAAAGGGGCCTGAAAAAAGCATGCTGTACCAGCTAACAACAAAAAAAGCAATGGCAAATGTTTTTATAAAATCACTAGACTTGTTTTATCTTCATTGCTGATGTCTTCCATCAGACTTTTAATAGGGTCTGTAGTGTCCTATTGCTTAGAGATACCTGGAAAAACAACATCATGAAAAATGTCTCATTCAATGTTTCCATCACTCCTGGAATAAAGAGGTGTTCTTTAAGCTCTGCTATTATATTGTTCTAAAACACTTTGTAAGCAGTTTAAATCTTTTTTTGCTGTTTAAGCCATCATGAAGAGAGGGATTGTCTGAAAAGAAAACCTGAATAATTCAGACCTCTCTTGGGAGAAAACAAAGTTAATCTCTCTGGAATCTATATAGTTGCAGAATCACTGGATCATTACACAACTATCTACTTCACTTTGATCTGTAGATTTCCAAGATCCATGAACATAAAGAAAACATTTTAAAACTCTTGCACGAAACTGATATAAGTAAAAATGATCAAAATATAAAGTTAGGATCCATATTTTTTAAATTTAATTTGTCCTTTAAAAGAGCAGCGTGTTTGAAATGACTTAGCTTTCCAAAGCCCATCCATGATTAGGAAGCTGGGAAAGGACCCAAAGGCTGCTTAATATTTTTATTTTTTTCATGAAGTTTTCTTTATCAACCTTGCAATCTGTCAATAAATATAAATAACATATTTAACCTTGAATTCTGTCAATAAGTATAAAAACAAATAAAGAAAATATAAAACATGTATGTTTTCCCTGCTAGCATCCTTGGTTTGATCTATACCTCTCTTGCTTGGAAAAGATATTCAAACTCTTTCTTGGAAAAGTTTCCCACCATACAAATATATTTCATTTTAAATATCTAGGACCCACAAATATATTGTCTATCAAGGATTTTTTTGCTATAATTCTCAAGCTATGAGACTAATTTATTTATTAATTAAATTCAGTTTAGTTCTGTCATTTAGTAAATATCTGTTGTAGAGTAGACTGACATGAACCTTCAGAGTAGTGTTAGCTTCCATAGCATTTTGCATGTGCTTCCAAAAAAAAGAATATAGTGACTCACATTAATCAATTTGCAAAATTCATGCCCATGTTAAAATGAAACTTTCCAGGTACTTTAGGATAAAGGATATAGTTTTATGTTATAATTTTTTAATTTAAATAACTTTAGTTGGGGAAGACAGTTCATCAGAGTCCCCAGAACTCATTATCATCTTACAACAGATTTGCTTCACCCATTTATGTTTAACTATATCTAACCCTTGCAGGCATTTAAGTTTCAGCCCTGGAAGAGTCTTATTATAATGAGAAAACTAATGTTCACAGAGATTAAATAACTTGGCCAAGGTTACCCAGTTAGTTAGTGGCACAGAGCCAGAGTCTAAATCCAAGTATACTGGCCCTTTGTACAGACATTGTATTCATTTCACGACTTTTTCTTTCTCTTATTAGGACCTAACATTTGTCTAAAATAAGGAGCTTCTTTTTTTGTTTGTTTTTTAAGTTTTAAAAACTGCATCGTGGCACTTACAATTTTTTATTCATATCTCAAGTTTCAAAATGTCATTAACAGAATGCTGTTTAGTGTCTGCACTACTCCCCCTCTTCCCCACTGCTTTTTGTTGTTCAGAGAGCTTGTAAACAGAGAAGGGGGTTATAAAATTACAAAACAAGAAAAGAATGAAGGATTTAGAGTGGTAAATAAATGGGGGGCGGGTTGCGGGAGTTATCAGAGGAAGTGACTGTAGAGGAAGCACAAGATAGAATGGAAAGGTGAAACAGTGAAGACCAAAGTTAGGAAGAGTTGAGAAATAGATAGCTAGGCCATCAATCATTGTTCTTTCAGGGATGTGCTTATTCTGGCAGATTCTTCCTTAGGCTCATGTAACTAACACCAAACAAAATTGTGAAGTAGGCAAAGCTTGTCTTGGAATTTTTTGTACTTTCTTCCATTCAGCTTTATTTAAAAACTAGAGGCCCGATGCACAAAAATTTGTGCAAGAGTAGGCCTTCCTTCCCCTGGCTGCTGGCACCAGCTTCCCTCTGGCATCCGGGACCCGGGCTTCCCTCACAGCCCCAGCTTCATCTGGAAGGTCGTTCGGTCTAATTAGCATATTATGCTTTTATTATTATAGATTCAGTGGTTCTCAACCTTAGCTGCACATTAGAATCACCTGGGAATCTTTTTAAAATCCTGATTTCTGGGCCTCATCCTCCAGAAATTCTGTTTCTTTGTTATGGGCTGGGGCCACAACATTAGTAACAAAGAAACAGAATTTCCGGAGAATGAGGCCCAGAAATCAGGATTTTAAAAAGATTCCCAGGTGATTCCAATGTGCAGCCAAGGTTTAGAACCACTGTTATAGATGAAGTGCTTTTTCTTCTTTCCCTTGTCCATCCCAGGCTGAAAAGGACTCTCATTTGACACCTTCATTTTAAGCCTTACTATCTCCTGGAGTGTTCAAATTCAAGTTGTCTCTCTCTCTCTCTCCCATATTTTATTGCTGACAGTATTACGGATGTCCCCTATTCCCCCCTGCCCTTTGCCTCCCTCCACCCAGCCCTTGCCTTACCCCAGGCTTTCACCAAACTATTGTCTTTGTCCATGGGCTATGCATATAAATTCTTTGGTTAATCTCTTCCCATTCTTCCTAACTCTCCTCCCCTCTGAGATCTATCAGTCTGTTCCACACATCCATGCCTCTGGACCTATTTTGTTAGTCAGTTTATTTTTTTCATTAGATTCCACAAATGAGTGAAATAATGTGATATTTGTTTTTCTCTGACTGGCTTATTTCACTTAGCATAATAATCTCCAGGTCTATCCATGCTGTCTCAAAAGGTAAGAGATTCTTCTATTTTATGGCTGCATATTATTCCATTTGTAAATGTACCACAGCCAATATATATATATTTTATTTTATTTTATTATTTTATTATTTTATTTTATTTTATTATTATTTTATATTTTATATTATTCCATTTGTAAATGTACCACAGCCAATATATATATATATATATTATTTTATTTTATTTTATTTTATTTTATTTTATTTTATTTTATTTTACTGAATTCAGGGAAGAAGGGAGAATGGAGAGAGATAGAAACATCAATGATGACAGAGAATCATTGATCAGCTGCCTCCTCCACACCCCAGACTGGGGATCAAGCCTGCAACCCAGACATGTGCCCTGACCAGGAATTGAAGTGTGACCTATTGGTTCATAGGTCAATGTTCAATCACTGAGCCAAACTGGCCAGGCAATATCTCAGCTTTTTTATCCACTTATCTACTAATAGGCACTTGAGCTGTTTTCAGATTTTAGCTACTGGAAATAACTCTGCTATGAACATAGTGGTGCATATATTATTTGATTGGTGTTTCAGGATTCTTAACGATATATTCCCAGAAGTGGGATTGATCACTAGGTCAAATGGCAGTTCCATTTTTATTTTTTAAAAATAATATTTTAAAAATATTTTTTATTGATTTCAGAGAGGAGGATAGAGAAACATCAATGATGAGAGAGAATCATTAATTGGATGCCTCCTGCAAGCCCCCCACTGGGGATTGAGCCCAAAACCCCGGGCATGTGCCCTTGACCAGAATTGAACCTGGGACCCTCAGTCAGCAGGCTGATGCTCTATCCAGTGAGCCAAACTAGCTAGGGCCATTTTTAATTTTTTGAGAAAATTCCATACTGTTTTTCATAGTGGCTGCAACATTCTGCATTCCCATGAGCAATCTACTAGGGTTCCCTTTTCTCCACATCCTCACCAGCACTTGTTGATTTATTGATGGTAGCCATTCTGGCAGGTGTGAGGTGATACCTTGCCGGGAGCCGGTCCATGCTTGCTGTTTCAAGGGACCTGGCATATATGGCATACTGTTCTTAATATGTTTGCTCACCTTCTTGGCACTATGTGTTTTAACCAAGGTCTCTGAGAAAGGTTGTTTCCCCAGGTAGGGATTTTCCCCTGAAGTTAGGGAGGGAATAAAACCTCTTAACTAAGTGCCAGGCGGGTAATTAATCACTTTAACTATGAACAATCATGCTTAAGCTACATAATCTTTACTCCCTGGAATGGAGATAAGAAACGCCCTAACCTTTGGAATAGAGATTGATAGGATTGAATCAACTGGTATAAATACAGATGTAAGAAGACAGAACTTAGAAGACAGAACTTAGAAGACAGAACCTAGACACAGAACCTAGACACAGAACCTACACAGAACCTAGAGAGAAGAACTTCACTGGAGAGAACATGGCAAAAGATCCTGGACTGAACCTGACTACAGAAATTGGCAAGAGAACCTGACTAGAACCTGGTGACTGAACCTGGCTGGAGAACCTGGACAGAACCTGGCTGGAGAACCTAGCAAGGGAACATGGCTACAGAACCTGGCTGGAGAACCTGGAGAACCTAGCAAGAGAACATGGACACAGAACCTGGCTGGAGATCCTAACCAGAACTTCGCTGGAGATCCTGACCGAACTTGGCTAGAGATCCTGGCTAGGCTGCTGATCAACTGAACGCTGTCTCTGTGTCATTCCTTCTTTGCTGACTCCTTCCACACCTTTGGGGACCCCTGGACCCGCTGGGGTTGGACCCCAGCAATACCTCATTGTCCTTTTAATTTGCATCTCTCTGAGGATTAGTGATGTTGAGTACTTTTTCATGTCCATTGGCCATCTGTAGGTCTACTTGGGAGAAGTGTCTATTCAGGTCCCATGCCCTTTTTGAATTGGATTGTCTTCCTTTTGTTGAGTTGTATGAGTTCTTCATATACTTTGAAAATTAGCCTATCAGATGTATCATTGGCAAATATGATCTCCCATACAGTGGGCTCCCTTTTCATTTTGATGATGGTTTCTTTTGCTGTGCAGTTTTTTAGTTTGACGTAGTCCCATTTATTTATGTTTTCCTTTGTTTCTCTTGCCCTAGGAGATATATCGGCAAAAACTCTGCTATGTGAGATGTCTGAGATTTTACTGCCTATGTTTTCTTCTAGGATTTTTATGGTTTCATGACTTACATTTAAGTCTTTTATACATTTTGAGTTTATCCTTATGTATGGTGTAAGTTGGTAGTCTAGTTTCATTTTTTTTCATGAACCTGTCCAATTTTTCCAACACTATTAATTGAAGAGACTGTCTTTACTCGAATGTATGCTCTTGCCTCCTTTGTCAATTATTGACCATAAAGGCATGGGTTGATTTTTGGGCTCCCTGTTCTGTTCCAGACTGTTTTAATTACAATGGCTTTGTAGTATAGTTTGACATCCCGTATTGTGATTCCTCCAACTTTGTTATTCTTTATCAAGATTGCTGTGTCTATTTGGGGTCCTTTTGGTTCCAAAAACCTTTTTGGAATATTTTTTTTAGATCTGTGAAATATGCTGTTGCTATTTTAATAGGGATTACATTGATTCTATATATTGCTTTGGGTAGTATGGACATTTTAATGATGTTAATTCTTCCCAATAATTCCCTTCTCTGCTCGCTGATGCTTAAATGATTCTTTGATAAAGGTTCTTGTCCTCAATAATTAAGAAACAGGACTACTAGAGAGTAACATTTCTCATCAGTTATCAACTTAGAGATGTGGGCATAAATCAATTTAGTATTTGTGAACAATATCTTGTTACTCTTCATAAATGACAGTAGACGCATAAATAAGAATTGCCAAAAATTAGTAAACTGAGATCACTTGAAAGTTGATTGCTATAATCATATCATAAGGGTCAGTAAAAACATTAAAACTTCTAGATTCTGGAGCTAGACTGCTTGGTTTCAAATTTGGGTTCTGCTACTTGCCTCAATTTTTCACCTACAGAATGGCAATAATAATAATAATACTTCATAGAGTTGCTATGAGGATTGAGTTAATAAACTGTTTAGAATCACACCTGGTGCTTTTTAAGTGCTTCTTAAATACTGTAACTATTGTTTCTTTCCTGACTCTGAAGGCAACTAGTTAGGTCTACAAAACGACCTCAGAAATCTTATGTGCAATTCAAATTGAAATCAAACTTGCATATTTATATCCTCTTAATTCAGTGCCTTGAACATGGTACAAATGAAGAAAAACTTATTTTACTTTATTGCATGGATACAGGCTTCAATATTTCAAACATGCATTTTCTTTGAAAGGAAACTAGACAGCAGAGTGTACATGAAGCATCATTTCTCAATTATATTATGTTTACATAACAACAGAAAACATGGTTTTGCTTTCATAGTTGTAATAATTTTTTTAACAACGTTATTGAGAGATAATTTATACCCAATATGATTCATCCTGTCACCAGTAAACAATATTAGTGTTAATTGATTGGCTATTATGTTCCAGGCAATAAACACTAATATTTCATTTACTAGTAATCTATTTACTAGTAATCTATTATTATCCCCAATTTTATAATTAAAATAAAAGTTAAGTACTTTGGCTCTGGCCCAGTAACTCGGTTAGAGCATCGCCCTAAAACGATCCCTGGTCAGGGCACATACACTTATTCAATAAATGCATGAATAAGTGGAACAACAAATCAATGTTTCTCTCCCCTTCTCTCTCTCTCTCTCTCAAATCAATTAATTTAAAAAATGTTTTAAAGTTAAGTACTTTGCAGCTAAAGGCTAAGGTGAGGTTTGAACTCGTGTTCATAACTCCAATATTCTTCTCATATCATGTTGTCTCTCTGGAAATTTACTTGCCTTTCTTTCAGAGGTTGGCTGGGAAATGGGGGTAGGGGTGGGGGCAGGAGAATGTGACCCTTTGATGGGACTCATGGTTTAGAGAAAGTCTAATTTTTTTAACCTGGCTAAAGAAAAGTCAAATAATATAAGAAATAACAGTAACTGGAAGCTGTTTTCAGAATCTCAAAGCAAGGATGACATGATAATGTAAAATAGTATTATTATGAAAAAAATAAGCAATCATGCTGGTATACACAAATCATAATGCCAATATATACTACTTTAATTTAAAATGGTTCAGTACTTCTTACTAGCATAATTACACCCACCTTTACTGTATTCCCACCAAATGAGTTAGGGTAGACATTAAAAATAGGAAAACAAGAGAAATCATACCAGAATTCTTATCTACCTTTTAGATTTTTCACATCCTTTATATTATCTTAAAGTAAAATCTCTGTGTATACCTCCATGTTTGGAAACACACATTTTTGCCACAATTCATTTATTAAACGAATATTTAGGTGGTACTTATGTCAGGTGGTACTTATATGTTAGGCAGCACTATGCTAGCCACCGAATGTACAGAGGTTAAAAAGTAACTAAATGAATGAATAAATAAATTTAAAAAAACGAACCCAGTACTCAGTGTAGCCCAGGTTCTATTTTTAGTTCAGGCTTCCACAAGAAACAGTGAGTGAGTGTGCGATAGTTGATCAACAAGCACGTGGGGTTTGTCATTTGGGTTAAAAGCTTGCCTCTCTACTTGGTGACCCTGGCATTTGATTTCTGAGAGACTTGATTTCCCCATTTGTGACAACTGACTTCAAAGGAAAGTTGGCATTCTCTTTTCAGGTGTACACACCCTGGGGAGATGCGGCAAAGAAAACGTTCCTGTGCCATCCAGGGGAGCGGGGATTCCGCCCGTGTTCTCCCCCGTTAGCACCTGGCCTTACTCGGTACCTATTCTGCACCGATGTCATCGAGGACCTGGCACCTGTTTTCCCTGCAGCCTGGCTGGCTGGGTGTGCCTGGGGAGGCGGCACCGAGCGCTGCAAAAGCTCTCCACCTGCAACGGGAGCAGGAGCGCAGGAAGGTGCCCGGGAAGGGCACTGCGGCCGAGCGCTCGCTTGCGGATTGTTCTTTTGTTTGGGCCAAAACGAGCCTGGGTTCCGCGACGGGCAACAAAAAGGCTGGTGGCGGAGCTGTTAAAATTCCTGCCATATCTCAGCCGGGCCCACGCCTACCTTCCCCTCCCTTCCCCTTCCCTCCGGCGGGGAGCGGTTGCGCAAACAAGGGATTTCAGGCGTCCCTGGGAAAGAGGCAGGAGGAGGCCGAAGTCGGGGTCGGACGGGGCAGTGGCGCCGCGCCAGGTAGAGGGGACCCCGGCCCCGCCGCGAGGAATGATCCTCAGGTGGTGCCAGGAGGGAAGAGGCCCAGGAGCGATGCAGGACGCGCGGGGACCGGGGGAGGGCAGCCGACCTCGGCGGAGCACTTCCTCCGCCCCCGGGGCCAAGGCGCACCCCCCCACCTGACATCCCTTTTGGTTTCGACCTGCAGCCTGGGCGGGGCCGCGGGACGCCATTCCCACAATGCTCTGGGGCGTGCCGCCGCCGTCGCCGCCACCGCCTCCGCTGCCGCTAGTGGGAGAAGATGGCGGAAGGCGGAGCGGCGGATCTGGACATCCAGCGGTCTGACATCGCGACGCTGCTCAAGACCTCGCTCCGGAAAGGGGACACCTGGTGAGGGAAGGGCTGGGAGGCGGCCGCGGGGGCCCGAGGACGGCGGGGACCTGGGCGGGAACGGCGGGCTGGTCTCTTCGCTGGTGACAGGTGCGGGCGGGCAGGTCCGGCAGCGGCCGCCCCGGGCTGCAGGGTTTTGGCCGCTCGGGAAAGGTGGGGTCAAAGATTGGACCCGAGAGGAGAGAGCCGGGGCTCGTGGCCGGTCCGGACAGGCTGAGCGGCTGCGCGGGGGAGCCGGAGCGGCGGAGGCAGCGCGGGTAGTTCTCTTGCCTCCTTCCCCGCGTCGTGCCGCTCCCACTCCAGGCCTTCCCGCACCCGGGGTGACCGTCGTTCGGCGCGGGTCCCTTCATGTCTGGCAGGTCCCGGTCCCGCGGCTGCTCACCGTCTCGCCCCCTTTCGCCTCTCCCGTCCTCTCCTTCCCCGGCGTTGTCGGCATCCAAGTTCCCCATTATTCGGCTTCTTGCCTTCTTCCGGGAGGCGGGCCGCAGGCTGTGTGCGGCGAGCGCGGCACAGGTGGCATGTGTCGGGGCGCCGCTCGAGGGAAGGGAGCCCTCGTTGCCGTTTGCTCGTGAAGAGGGCGAGCGGGCCGGGGGAGACCTTGGGCTTGGGCGCGGAACCACGTGGTCCGGTGCTCTGGTAGCGGCTGGGGGAGCCGGCGGCGTTTCTTAGGAGGGCAGCCCTGCCCTCGCGGTGGGAAGCCGCGTAGGCCTGCGAGCGGCAGATAAGTCCGCTGGAGGCTTAAGTCGCTGGCAGGCACACAAACTTGTAAAGTGCCGAAGGGAATCCTTCCCACGCTGCGGGAGGCGTGTGGAGATGTTCGTACTTGCGGGCCATAGCCGGTGAGAGCCCGCATCGCTTCAGGACGTGTGACTGTGAAACAGAAACAGAAAGTGGTGCGTTGATGAGGAAGGCGAAAGCGCCTCTTGATGATCATGAACATGGTTTTCGGGCTGTCGTCGCCGCCGTCACAGTGGCATGTAGTGCACAGTGTTTTTTTGCAGGTGATTTAGACCCGAATGCAGCCATCGCGACTCCACCGAACTTGCCCTGTGACTGCGGAAAGTTAACTTCAATCTTGGTACTGGAGTATCTCCGTCTGTGCAAGTGGACAGTAATAATTTCATCCCGTGGGCTTTGCCTTGATTCAGTGCCGTATTCTAAAAGACGATCCTCTGTTTGTGAGATAACATTACATTTTAGTGCTTTGTAAAGCACTTTTTTTCCTACTTTGTAAAGTGCTTTTTTCCTACTTTGTTAGGCTCCATACTATATTTATACAATAAAAGTCTATATTTATGCAGTAAGGGTGTGAACATATACTTGTTGCATTACAGCAAAAACAATACAATTTAAGAATTGTTATTTATATCGGACTGTTCCTTGATGTTTGTTAGTATGGGGAAATTAGGCATTTCCTAGAATACCAACGAAACACCTCGGCTTGTGGGTTGTTAAAGATTAAAGCAATCCTTGCTCCCTAGTGTTTGTTAAAGATCACTTAAAAATTCTTAATCCGCCTAGCCTTGAACCACGGCATAAAGAGATAACTGTGGATTTCCATAAAATATAATTCTATAAGTTAAAGTATGGACATCATTTATATAGCTAGTCTCTTTAATGTTATGTTTTTGTTATACTGAGTAATAATTGGTGTTGTTGACACTACAGGATGATAGGAGCAATACGTGTATTGTGGGCATTAAACTTTTTAAAGTTTGGTATTTTTAAAATGAAAGTGTTTTTGCTTTTTGACAAAGTTACTGTACGTTATTTTAAAGAGTAAATACAAGGAACCAATTAACTTGAGTCATTTCAGTGCTTTCATTTTAAAGACAAAGGAAACTGAAGACACAAAATGTTTATTCTCACTGATTTCCCCACAGGAAATGCAGGAGCAAAATGGTACTGGGGAGTTGCAGAGACCAGTTTGATTATAGTGAGCCAGTTTACTTGCAATTAGCAGGCAAAGTCTATCGAAAAAGGAACTAGAACAGAATTTTGATTCAGAGTTTTAAGGTGAATAATTTGATAAATACAAAGTTGATAATTATTCATGAATATAGAACTAGTAAAGATATTTAATAATTTAGTTGTTACTTAGGCTCATGTTTTTGGAACGCATTGAAATGAGTTTTTAACTCTCATTAAACAGTTATTTCTCTTTTTAACGTTTTAAATTATTTTTGAATTAGCCATCTATGGGTATTTGGGCAAATCGTGTGTGTGTGTGTGTGTGTGTGTGTGTGTGTGTGTGTGTGTGTTGCTGAAATGGATCATATGCAAATGAAACATTGTCTTGGTATATGTATATAACCATCTTGGAAATGTTGCTTGAACTATTGAGAAAAAATGGTAGTATATTCTTTTTTGTTGTTAATCCTAACCCGAGGATTTTTTCCCATTGTCTTTTTCCCCTTTTTTAGAGAGAGGGTGGAAGGGAGGAAAGGAAGGACGGAGAGCTAGAGAGGAACATTGATGTGAGAGAGACACACAGATTGGTTGCCTCCCGAACTTGCCAGCCATGGCTGGGATGAACTTACAAGCCCATATATGTGCCCTAGTCTAGGAATCGAACCCACCACCCTTTGGTGCTGTTAATCACTGAGCTACACTAGCCAGGGCCGTAAGTTTATTCTTGAAAGTTTAATACTGATGTTTGATGTTAATAATCAAATGTTTTTTAAAATGAATATATTTTATTAATTAGGTTGTGAGCACTTTGCAGATAAGGACTGTCTTGTAGTACTCTGGAAACTAATACCAGGGCAAGAATAAAGATTTGATTCTGTATGGATACTAGAGTTTCTGTTTATTTATAAATAGTGAGTGCTTTTAAACTGCAAACTGACTTTCTAGAGATGGAAATATGTTACAATGGTCTGAGATGAGGAGGAACAGATTTTATGATATGCTTGGTACTAGACTTTCTAGTGAAAAAAATTCAAAATTGATATTTCTTAAAAAGGTGAGGTATGAAAGTAACACTGATTTACACTAGAAGAAGTAAAGCAGTAGTCTCTTAATGCTGTTTCTTGATCTGTGTTTCAGCTCCAAGAAGATTCAGAAATGGACACTATTAATCAGTACATGGTTTCTAATGATTTTAAATACTGGATATTTTAATATCTCATTAGTATTAAAAATGTCTTATGCTTGTCACTAGTCAAATATAACTCAAAGAGTATTTTGTTGTCACAAACTATTAAACTATTCCTTCTTAGTTCCCATGTAGAATGAACATGAACAAGATTGTAAGAATTTAGGAACTGTAGAAAAAGAATAAATGAACTAGGATTGTTTAGTTTAGGATGAATGAAAGATAACTTAATCTTCAGATATATGGTGGTTTTTTCTGATAAGCAAAAGGAAAATTTGGAGTTATAAAGAGAAGTTGTGGGTTATGGAATACTTTCTTTAGAGATATTTAAAATAGACCTATTATGAGTAAATAAACAGATAACTGTAAATCATCAAAGTCTCTGCTTTATTTCCCCATTTTTATTAAATGTCATTCATTTACCAATTATTTCCACTAGTTTCATGTGCGAGTATGTTCAATGGCAACACACAGCTAACTTTACAAATTAAACTTTGCATGTCATTTTTGTATAAATTCTAGTAACTCAGTACGTTTAAGGTAACTTCAGAGTGTAACTTTAGTTTGTATTTAGAGTCATTTAAAATGTGTATGATATTTTTGTTTTAATAAATTTCCAAGGAATAGCCCATCAGCTCCGTGAGGTTTTTAGATAGGAGACATTGATTTTAGTTGTAGAGCATCCCTTCCATACCTACTCTTAGAAATCTTTGAAGTTTTATTTAATATGGTTCCTTATGCTTATACTAACAGAAAACAACCTTATAATTACATCAGTTAATGTAAATGGGCACTATTATTCAGTATGAATTCTAAATTGTTTAGAATATTTCCTAAAGAAATTTTTACATTACTGTTTTAATATTAATTTTAGTTGTGCCAAAGTGTTTATCACTAAAATAAGGTATGATTACACCATCATTTTCAGGAAATAAAACCAGAAAGCAAAACTTTTTTAGTGTTGGTAAATTGATGAAAATAAGGACAGAAATAGTGGCATTAAAGCATGTTTTTCACATTTTAGTTGCTTAAAATCTAGAGAAGCATTTTTTCCAAATTTAAGCCTTTTCATAAGTGTTTATAATCACTTATACATTGTTAGTGAACCCAAGATTAATGTACACTACTTGGCCAAGATGATCTAGAGCTTTAATCAGTGATTCCCTCCCTTCCTTCCTTCCTTCCTTCCTTCCTTCCTTCCTTCCTTCCTTTCTTTCATTCATTTTTATTGACATTCTGACTTTATTTTTTTCTAAATCATACCATTTCCCATTAGCACATGCAGGGTATTAAATAAATGTTCATTTTTACAGAATAGTCGTGTGACAACTGTTAATCTTGCTTGCATATAAGAATAGAAAGAAAAAGTTAGTTTGTCTGACCCTGACCTAAAAAACACATGCTATGTACTGTTTTAAGTACTTACACATGTTAACTTGTTTACTTAGAACCACAATTCAAGGGCACTAGAATGTGAATATTCCATACTTCACATTTGACTGAATTGGAATCCTAGGCTCAAAGAAGTGTTCACACAGTGATATATCTAAGATTTGGACTCAAGTAGTTTGGGACTTTAATTCAGGCCCTAAAATCACTGCACTACACTGCCTCTTATTTTAAAAATACATTTAAAATGTAGTTTCACTTTAAAAAGAAAAAAAAATTGACTTTTTTTTCCTCTTTAAATGGATCTATTTTATTTTAATGGCTCAGTATAACATTTTATTTCCCCACTCATCTCTTGTGAATCTTCAGTTCAGATATGACAGAATATGTAGACAATCTTAATATCTTGCTTTTGGAAATTAAAATATGTTTAAAGATTAATAGATGATTAAGTGAATATATAGAATAAATGTTATATTGATCCAAAAGTGCATTTAAATTAAAGAAACTGGGATCATTTATTGATGAGATTTTGGATTTTAATTGTTTATCGGTAATTATAAACTTTTATTAGGGGACATGTGGTTCCTTGTCTTAATAGTTTTACAGAAATAACATATCAGGGATTGTAGGATATTTTGTTTTAGTACTTCGCCTGTATTTTAAAAGTGCTAGTTTATAGTGAGCCACAAATCATAGGCTCTTTTTTTGGACAGACCAGACAATGCAAATGTGAGTGAATGACATTTTATGTTCCATGTTTACCAACTGATTTTTTTCAGAAATAACTCTTTTAGTAAATTTTCAAAGTAAAAGACATTTGAATTAAGACTGTAGAAGGTACATGACTGTACTGTTAACTCTTTAAAACTCCTGAAAACTGACATTCCGAGTAGCATTGCTGCTAATAGAACAGTTTTTCCACCTTAGTCTTTAAATATATTCAGTTTGTTATATGAATTTACTGATTTTTCATTTTGAGAATCACATTAATAAGCATGATTTTTATAAAAGTGAAGTGAGCCAGCCAGTGTTGCTCAGTGGTTGAGCTTTGACCTGTGAATCAAAGCACACGTCCGGGTTGCAGGCTTGATCCCCAGCAGGAGGAGTATAGAAGGCAGCCAGTCAATGTTTCTCTCATTGATGTTTTCATCTCTCTGTCCTCCTTTCCTCTCTCTCTGAAATCAGTAAGAACATTTTTTTTTTTAAGTGAATTGAAATCATCAGGTATATTGGCAGGGAGATATGGGGAAGGCTGAGAAGTATGTTTACATGTATTATCTAATTGATCTTCAAAATAAGGATCAAGTATGTATATTTCTTTTAAATTTTTTTTATATGTATTTTATTGAGTTTTTACAGAGAGGAAGGGAGAGAGTTAGAAACATCGATGAGAGAGAAACATCGATCAGCTGCCTCCTGCACATCTCCCACCGGGGATGTGCCCACAACCCAGGCACATGCCCTTGACTGGAATCGAACCCGGGACCTCTCAGTCCGCAGGACGAGGGTCTATCCACTGAGCCAAACCGGTTTCGGCTGTATATTTCTTTTAGATAAGGAATCTGAACTCAGAGAAATCAGTAGATTTGCATGTGATTTGCAGGTGATAAGATCACTGCTAGTGAACATTTATTGAGTGCTTACTCTGTGCCAGCCACTATTCTAAATGCTTTATCCTATGTAGCCTTTCAAGTATGTGCTCTTATTTACCTCATTTCATTATAGATATTTGATAATTTCAGAGCTGGTTTAGGTTTAAGTACATGGTTTCTAATGATTTTAAATACTGGATATTTTAATATCTCCTTAGTATTAAAAATGTTTCATGCTTGTCACTACTCAAATGTAACTCAAAGAGTATTTCATTGTCACAAACTATTAAACTATTCCTTCTTAGTTCCCATGTAGAATTTTTCATCAATGACTGGGTTTTTTTTTCTTCCCTGAGTAATGGCATTTCAGTTTGTGCCTTTTATTTTTATTTCCTATTACCGATATAATTCATACTCCATCTTATATTTATTACTTTGAAGTCATTTCAACAGATTCTTCCTCCATCTGTTCTTTAAACAGAAGATTGTCGTTCCTTTTAGTTTATAATCCAGTTTACACAGAAGTCACTACTAAAGAAACCAAGAATAAGACTAGTAGTAAATGACCTCAGTTTTGGATACATATTAAAATGACATATCTGATCATGTAAAAAATGGCTTATCAGAAAGAGGTAAAGACAGGGGTCCTCAAACTTTTTAAACGGGGCCAGTTCACTGTCCCTCAGACCGTTGGAGGGCCGGACCATAGTTTAAAAAAAAAAACTCTGAACAAATTCCTATGCACACTGCACATATCTTATTTTGAAGTAAAAAAACAAAACGGGAACAAATACAATATTTGTATTTGCATGTGGCCCACGGGCCGTAGTTTGAGGACCCCTGGCTAAAGAGGTCAGTTTGTAATATAAAGCAGAAAACCTCTGGAGGATCAACCTGTGTTTCATTATGCCTAGAACACTTTTACTGCTTCCATTGGTGAGATTCTGCATGGTTTCCTTATAGTTCTCCAATAAGAAAAGGATGATAATGACAATTTTTTTCTTCTCTGTGAAGGGAGCTAAGAATGCAAACATTCCCTTCCATTCTCCTTTTAGCTTTGAGAAGACCAGAAATTAGTGGATAATTCCTTACTGTTAGGGAAAATTGTTTATCAGAAGTACTATAGAAAGGACTTACTTTGTGAAAGAAGTCAAAGGCTCTTACAAGCAAATCCAAGAGTGGCTCTGAGGCGAGGCTATATTAAGTTTTAGAGTCAGATAAATCAAAACCTGGGAGTATTAGAGATAAAATTCATTATTTGAAAAGAGCATCAAGTTCCTTTAGTAAAAACAAAGAGTTAGAAATGATAAGGGTGAAGTGATTGTGGTAAAAAAGACCTGATAATTCAGATTGCTTTATATTATTTAATAATATATTTTACCAACTTGACACAGTTTAACAATTTAATCAAGATATTTATCTTTGATATAGGTGGAAAATTTATATTCATAAATTTGAATGGCTTTGAAGCTGAAGAACCTTTGATTCTCAGGAGAGATATAGCTAAGTAGTTATAAATACCATATAGTTTTGGCTATGGTTACCACTTGTTTATCATGTTAAGAGCTTTTTACATGTATAAAATAAGTGAGTATTCGCATTTTACACTTACATAAATTGGGGTACAGAGTTCAATACACATAGTCAGAGGTAGAATAGAGATTCTAACCTAGACAGTCAACTCTTAACAGCCTGCGTTTTCAACTGTACTGCCTGCCTATGAGTGATAAAGCCATATCCATACTATGGAAGCAACTTTTTGAGGGATGAATACTTGGAAGTATTAAAATCAAGAAGTGACAGCTTTGTCACATTAATAAAACACCATGTTTCATCTGTTATTCATATGAGGAAACCAAAGAATTTTCTGGTTCTCCTTGGTTTAACATTCTAGTCTTAGTAGTTTCACTTCTAACTAATGTGTCTCTACTTTCATACAAATAGTGGTCCCATTTTCTGCAAATTATTTACTTATTCCAGCCTTATAGGGCTTTATACATCATTCATAATATTTCAGATACATTTTACTAATTCGTGACTTTCACTTCAAAACCTAACTCAACATCAATCTCTGTAAAATCATCCCTAATAATCCCACCGTGTAAAATATATAACAACTTTATTGTGATATAATTCTCATATTGTACAATTCACCCTCTTAACATGTACAGTTCACAGGGTTTGGGTATGTTCGCAGAGTCATGCAGTTATCACCACAATCAATTTTTATCATCCCTAAGATATACTCCTACCTATTAGCAGTCCCCCAATTTCTCCCCAACTTCCCCCTGCTCTAGTCTAAGCGGCTACTAATCTACGTTCTATTCTATAAGTGTGCCTGTTCTCGTATTTCATATAAATGGAACATATAATATGTGTGATTGTTGTGTTTGGCTTCATTCACATAACATAATGTTTTTTAGGTTCATCCATGTTGTAGTATATATCAGTACTTCATTTCTTTTTATTGCCAAACATTTCATTGTCCAGACAGACCACATTGAATTTATCCTTTCATCAGTTAATGGGCCTTAGGTTGTTTACCTTTTTTGGCTGTGAACATTTGTGTACAAGTTTTTATGTGGCCACAATTTTCATTTCTCTTGGTTATATATTTAGAAGTGGAATTGTTGGGTCCCTATTTTTAATTTTTTGAGGAGCGGATAGACTCTTTTCCAAAGTGGCTACACCTTTTTCACTGCCACCGGCAGTATATGAGGGTTCTGATTTCTGTACATTCTTGTCAGCATGTTATTGTCTATCTTTTTTTATTGTAGCCATCTTAGTGGGTGTATAATAGTATCTCATTGCTGTTTTGAATTGCATTTCCCTAATGGCTAATGATATTGCACATCTTTTCATATATCCCATTTGTATATCTTTGGCAAAATGTCTGGATCCTTTGCCCATTTTTAAATTTGGTTATCTTTGTAGTATTGAGTTTTAAGAGTTCTTTACGTATTTTAGATACAAATTTGTTATCTAATAGATGATTTGTAAGATTTCCTTCCTTTCTGTGAGGTTTCTTTTTTTTCACTTTCACAATCTCACTTGGCTTCCTTCTTAAGTTCCTTGTTTGTATCTTACTTCAGATGTAAAAAGAGGTCGTAAAAATGAGTTCTTGCTAACTGATTAATGTACAAAGCAGAAAATAGGTTGGACATGCTTGAAATCTAAAAATTAAGATATAAAGGAATGATTGACCAAGCCATTTGTTTATTTAAAAGAACTTCATAGATTTTTTTGTTGTTGTTAAGTTTTACTGAAACAATGAAATTCTGAGTTTTAGTCAGTGGTACTTAATAAATTTTCAGTGAAATATTTGGTAAAATACTAGCTACTAACAATATATCCTTTATTAAAAAATGGTTTTACGCTTTTGCTACTCAAATGTAATTTACTCAGTATTTGAGAGTAATCATAGAATGAATAAACAAATTAACATCCAAAATTGGTTATGCCATTAGTTTTGCACAAGATAGTTTTACATACTGTTATGAGATTAAGTGTAATACATTGTTTTAGGGTGATATTTTTGGGTATCTTTTTTGTTCTAAAAAGAATGACTGCTTTATGCCTACTTTGCAGAGAGAAAGGTTGGGTTTTTTTAAAAAATAACAATGTTCTCAGATGTCTTATGTAGCAGAATTTTTGCTGATACATCTCCTAGGGCAAGAGAAATAAAAGAAGAAAAAAAACAAAACAAATGGGACTACATCGAACTAAAAATCTTCTGCACAGCAAAAGACACCATCATGAAAATAAAAAGGGAACCCGCTGTATGGAAGAACATATTTTCCAATGATACATCTGTTAAGGGACTAATTTCCAAAATATATAAAGAACTCATACAACTCAACAAAAGGAAGACAAATAATCCAATTAAAAATGGGCAAAGGACCTGAATAAACACTCCTCCAAAGAGGACATACAGTGGCCAATAGATACATTAAAAAATACTCAATGTCACTGGTCATCAGAGAGATGCAAATTAAATCTACAATGAGGTATTATCCCACACCTGCCAGAATGGCTGCTATCATTAAATCAATAAACAACGAGTGCTGGTGCAAATGTGGAGAAAAGGGAGCCCTAGTATATTGCTGGTGGGAATATAGACTGTTGCAGCCACTATGGAACACAGTATGGAGTTTCCTCAAAAAATTAAAAATGGGAAGAAACCAAGATGGCGGCATAGGTAAACACCGGAGATTGCTGCCTCACACAACCACTTCAAGAATACAACTAAAAGACAGAACGGGCATCATCCAGAACCACAGGAAGGCTGGCTGAGTGGAAATACTACAACTAGAAGGAAAGAGAAAAGCATACTGAGACTCAGAGGAGCTGCGGTGCGGAAGTTAAGTGCACAGGTACGGAGGCGGACACGGAAAGGGCTGGCGGCTGAGGACACGGTTGGCTTTTTCAATCGAGAGGGAGTCTCAAACTCCCTACTGCTCTGAACTCCAGTTCCGGGCGAATCTCTGGGGACCCTGACTGATACGGGGAGAAGCTAGACCAGCCGTGGGCAAACTACGGCCTGCGGGCATCTGGCCTATTTGAAATGAATAAAATGATTGAAAAAAAAGACTGTACCCTTTTATGTAATGATGTTTACTTTGAATTGATATTAGTTCACACAAACACTCCATCCATGCTGTTGTTCCGGCCCTCCGGTCCAGTTTAAGAACCCATTGTGGCCCTTGAGTCAAAAAGTTTGCCCACCCCTGGGCTAGACTGTCTGGCATCGTTCACATCTCGAGGGCGGCTTTCTCTCAGAGGTACTTGTAGCGATTACCCGGACACTGAGACTTGGGGCCTCTTAGGGAAGGACTGATGATCAGGTATAGCTGTTTGCTCCGCCCTACTGATCCCCTGGAATACCACCCCGCCCAAGCTGTGCACGGAGGCTTTTGCAAGCTGAAAATTACCTAACAAACTTGCAGCTGGCCCAAGGCCCCACGGCAACTTGCATTCCTTCACAGCTGAGCTCTGGCTGCATAGCCTCAGGCAAAGGCTAGATTAGCACCTCCTGAAAGATCCAGGAGCCAGTATACCCAGTGGTCAGAGTGACTCAGTGAGCACCAAAGCCCCATTGAAGCAAGTCTTGCACCGGAGGGGTGTCTCCAACACAGAAGTTCTCCCACTGCAGACACAGCTGATTCTCACAGCCAATTGTTCAATTCCTCCCAGTGATACCTACAACAATCAAGACTTAACTACAACAGGACTGTGCACACAACCCACAAGGGGGTGCACCAAGAGAGTCCACCTCAGGTAATTGGGGAGGCTTAGCCACGGCCCTATAAGACACATAGCACAGAAAGCCACTCCATCAACACAGGGAAGCACAAAAAATGCGGAGACAAATAGGACACAAATGTCAGAAATGGAGGAAAGCAAACGACTGGATACAGAGTTAATAACCACACTTTTAAGGTTTTTCAAGAACTGTCTAGAAGCCATCGATAAATTTAGTAAGACCCTCGAAAAGACGGGTGAGACCGCCGATAAATGTAGTGAGACCGTCAAGAAATCTAATGAGACCCTCGATGTTGTGATAAAGGACCAACTAGAAATTAAGCATATACTGACTGAAATAAAGAATATTATATAGACTCCCAACAGCAGACCAGAGGATCGCAAGAATCAAGTCAAAGATTTGAAATACGAAGAAGTAAAAAACACCCAACCAGAAAAGCAAAATGAAAAAAGAATCCAAAAATACGAATATAGTGTAAGGAGCCTCTGGGACAGCTTCAAGTGTACCAACATCCGAATTATAGGGGTGCCAGAAGAAGAGAGAGAACAAGATATTGAAAACCTATTTGAAGAAATAATGACAGAAAACTTCCCCTACCTGGTGAAAGAAATAGACTTACAAGTCCAGGAAGCACAGAGAACCCCAAACAAAAGGAATCCAAAGAGGACCACACCAAGACACATCATAATTAAAATTCCAAGAGCAAAAGACAGAGAATCTTAAAAGCAGCAAGAGAAAGAAACTCAGTTACCTACAAGGGAGTACCCATATGACTGTCAGCTGATTTCTCAACAGAAACTTTGCAGGCCAGAAGGGAGTGGCAAGAAATATTCAAAGTGATGAATGCCAAGAACCTACAACCAAGATTACTTTATCCAGCAAAGTTATCATTCAGGACTGAAGGTCAGATAAAGAGCTTCACAGATAAGAAAAAGCTAAAGGAGTTCATCACCACCAAACCAGTATTATATGAAATGCTGAAAGGTATCCTTTAAGAAGGGGAAGAAGAAGAAGAAGGTAAAGATACAAATTATGAACAACAAATACACATCTATCAACAAGTGAATCTAAAAATCAGGTGAATAATATGATGAACAGAATGAACTGGTGATTATAATAGAATCAGGGGCATAGAAAAAAGTGGACTGACTATTCTTGGCGGGTGGGAAAGGGGTGTGGGGGATGTGGGAAGAGACTGGACAAAAATCGTGCACCTATGGATGAGGATAGTGGGTGGGGAGTGAGGGTGGAGGGTGGGGTGGGAACTGGGTGGAGGGGAGTTATGGGGGGGGGGGGAAAGAGGAACAAATGTAATCTGAACAGTAAAGATTTAATGTAAAAAAAAAAAGAAGTAAAAAACAAACAAATTAAAAATGGAACTGCTATTTGACCCAGTGATTGATTCCACTTCCGAGAATATATGCTAAGAATCCCAAAACACCAATTAGAAAGAATATATGCACCCCTATGTGCATAGTAGAGTTATGTACAATAGCCAAGGTCTGGAAACAGCTCAAGTGCCCATCAGTAAATGTGTGGATAAATATCTGTGGTACATTTAAATACACAGTGGAATACTATGTGGCTGTAAAAATGAAGGATCTCTTACTCTCTGCAACAGCATGGATAGATCTGGTGATTATGATGCTAAGCGAAGTAAACCAATCAGAGAAAGTCAAATATCACATGATCTCACTTATATGTGGAATCTAATGAACAAAATAGATCCAGAGGCATGGATGCATGAAACAGACTGACAGATCTCAGTTGGGAGGGAGGTGAGGAAAATGGAAAGAGATTAACCAAAGAACTTGTATGCATATAGGCATGACCTATGGACACAGAAAATAGTGTGGTGAAGACCTGGGGTGGGGTGGGATTTGGGGTAGGGGGTCAAAGGGGGAGGTGGGGGGCATCTATAACACTTGTTAACAATAAAAAGTAAATTAAAAAAACTTATATTATGTCAATAGTAGGCAGTTATGTCTCATCGGAAAGTTGTCAGCATGAGCATCTACACTAATAAAAGAGAAAAATGGTAATTGGCGTACGACGATACCCTTTTCATTGGCTAATCAGGGCTATATGCAAATTAACTGCCAACTAAGATTGGCAGTTAACTGCCAACAAGATGGCGGCTAATTTGCATATGTAGGCACAATGCAGGGAGGCGAAAGGGAAAGCAGGAAGAAGCCCCCTGCCACTGGCAGTGATCTGAAACCCAGGGGGGAGCTAAGAGCTGGGGGGCAGGGCAAAGGCGGCCCTGGGGGCGGCTGGGGGGCAGGGCAAAGGCGGCCCTGGGGGCGGCTGGGGGGCAGGGCAAAGGCGGCTGGCTTTGCCCTGCCCCCCAGCCATGATCGGAGAATCAGGTGCCTCTTCCACCCTGGCCAGTGATAGCAGGAAGTAGGGGTGGAGCCAGTGATGGGAGTTGGGCACGGTCGAAGCTGGCAGTCCCAGGAGCTAGGGGCCCCTTGCATGGACCTAAAGCGAAGCCCACGATCACGGGGCTGCTGCAGCTGTGGGTCCCCGCTGCCCGGGCCGGACGCCTCAGCCAGGGGCATCCTGCAGAGGCAGGGGCGGAGCCCACGCGATCGCGGCCCCCCACCCCCACCCCTCTGCCACTGCAGGTCCCCGCTGCCCAGGCCGCACGCCTAGGCCAGAGGCGTCCGGCCTGGGCAAGGGGCCGATCCATTGATTGGAGGGTGATGGGGGTCAACGCCTGAGGGCTCCCAGTATGTGAGAGGGGGCAGGCTGGGCTGAGGGACACTCCCCCCCCCACACACACACACACCCAGTGCACGAATATTGTGCACCGGGCCCCTAGTCCTATATAATAAAGAGGTGATATGCAAATTGATCTTCACTCCAACACACAAGGTGGCCGCCACAAGATGGCCTGCAAGGGAGGGCAGTTGGGGGCAACCAAGCCTGCAGGGGAGGGCAGTTAGGGGTGACCAGGCCAGCAGGGGAGGGCTCTTAGGGGCAATCAGGCCTGCAGGGGAGCAGTTAGTTGTCAATCAGGCTGGCAGGGGAGTGGTTAGGGGGTGATCAGGCTGGCAGGCAGAAGTGGTTAGGGGCTATCAGGCAGGCAGGCAGGCAGGCAGGCGAGCGGTTGGGAGCCGGCAGTCCCGAGGGATCCCAGATTGGAGAGGGTGCAGGCTGTGCTGAGGGACCCTCCCACTCCCCCCCCCCCCCCCATGCATGAATTTTGTCACTGGGCCTCTAGTAAACTAATAAAAGAAAAGGAGCTATGCATTCACATTCACCAGTGCTGCGGTTTCCTAAATCCTGCTATTGGAATTATTCATTTCCATGTAGTACTATTAAATTTCTTTATATCTAGGACTATTTCTGACTCATTTATTGGTTCCTATATATCTTTCCTTAATTTGCTTCTACTATATATAAAAACACTACGCAACTTTTGAAACTCCTATCTTTCTCCCACCACTACTATCTCTCATCAAAAAACAGACACCACCATAACCTGGACATTTTAGTTCTGCATTTGAAGACTGTTTTAAAATTAAGTAGATTTATTTGGATTACTAAAGTTGGCCTAGCCCAGTGGTCGGCAAACTCATTAGTTAACAGAGCCAAATATCAACAGTACAACGATTGAAATTTCTTTTGAGATCCACATTTTTTAAACTTAAACTATATAGCTAGGTACATTGTTATTAACTTAATGAGGGTACTCCTAAGCTGGCCTTTGCTAAAAACATACTCAATCTGATTGAGGTATGTTCACTGAGCTTGACCCCTTCCAACCCTCCCATCCACACTCGTCTTGTATACTTGTTTCTTTTATCTCCTTTCCGAAAACCGACTTCTGCGTATGGGCCACGAAGTTTCAATCGCACTGTACGTGCACACCCGCACGTGGTATTTTGTGTAAGAGCCACACTCAAGGGGCCAAAGAGCCGCATGTGGCTCACGAGCCGCGGTTTGCCGTCCACTGTATTAAAGTATGTGCCTGGCACAAGAGTAAGATCAAATGTTAGGTATTTTATTATTAAGTAATTTCTATAATTAAGAAAGAGTTTCAATATATAATAATCCGAGATTTTCCCAAATTGAGAGGAAATAGAAGCTTATGAAAAGATTCTACAAAAAAAGTGACGTTTAGGCTCTCAGTAAGGTAATAGTAGACTAGGTGTTGAGAGCAATAGAATATTCTAGGCAGAAGGAGCCATGAAGCAGAAAATTTTGTGTCCAGAAACAGAAAGAAGGCTCTTGTAGCTAGATCTCAGCACAGAGATAAATAAGGGCCCTAACCGGTTTGGCTCAGTGGATAGAGTGTCGGCCTGCGGACTGAATGGTCCCAGGTTTGATTCCGGCCAAGGGCATGTATCTTGGTTGCGGGCACATCCCCAGTAAGGAGTGTGCAGGCAGCAGCTGATCAATGTTTCTCTCTCATCCATGTTTCTAACTCTCTATCCCTCTCCCTTCCTCTCTGTAAAAAATCAATAGAATATATTTAAAAAAAAAAGAAAGGTAGGGAGGAACAGATCAAATAAAAAATACATATATTTAAAAAAAAAGTAGTAGTACTTTGTAGAAAGTTATCAGAATTAAATGAGGTAATGAAAGTAAATTCTTTGGCTCAGTGCTGACACACAGCTTAAGTGCTTAATGGTTATTCATAGAAATATGATTATTAACATTAACTTCAATAAACTAGTTTATCCAACTGAAATTAACTCTCATAGCCAGTTTCTCTCTCCAACACCTTAATTTATAATACCTCCTTTATCATATACTCAATTCTTATGTGTCCTTTGGCCCTGCTAATGGACTCAGTTTTGTCTTCTTGATTTAGATGTTGATTATTTTATTAAAATATCATAATTTTAATTATTATGGCTTTATTAAATTATTATTTTAAAAAAGACCTGTTAGGTAATGTTAAGAATTTAGCTTTCATCCTAAAATAATAGTTATGACTATTTGTGAAGAATAAAAGTCATGAAATAGCAATCTTTGCAAATAGTTATAACTATTCAAAAAAGAAACTCAAAAGCTAAAATTGGGTTTATCTGGACCCTAAGAGTATACCAAGGATTAAGAGTGCTGTTTAGAGTGTATAAATTCAGGTCTTTGTTCGTTCATTTGTAATGTTGGTGAGCTATTGGTTCTGTTCTAGGCTTTTGTCAGGTCAAGTTGAGGAATTGGGATTTTGGCAGATTCATAGATTAGGAGTAGAGTTTTACAGTAGAACAAATCTATGCAAATGTCTTAAAATAAATTTTGATTTCACTACTTATCTAATATTGTCTTGGTGAGTAAACCTAAGAAGACTACACATTGTTTCTGTAACAGATGCTCCCATTTTTTTACTTCTCGTATTTCTTTACTGCAGTAAGATATAGATGGTCTGTAATACACGTATGATGCCCCTTTGCAATTGAAGATAGTGTTGAAAGCAGCTAAACAGTCATCAAATGGGAGAGTCTCCTCTCATAATAATACCATGTTATGGCAGCAGATGAACACTGCTCAGTGTAAAACTCCACTATAACTGTGAAGAATATATTAAACTAGAGGCCCAGTGCATGAAATTCGTGCACTGGGGGGGGGGGTTCCCCTCAGCCCGGCCTGTGCCCTCTCGCAGTCCAGGACCCCTCACTCCTTACCGCCCGCCTGCTTGCTGCTTGGCTTGCTGCTCCTTAGCGCTGCCACGGAGGTGGGGGAGGCTCCCGCCACTGCGCTTGCTAGCTGTGAGCCTGGCTTCTGGCTGAGTGGTACTCCCCCTGTGTGAGCTCACTGACCACCAGGGAGCAGCTCCTGTGTTGAGTGTCTGCCCCCTGGTGGTCAGTGCACCACCATAGCAACTGGTTGTTCTGGTTGTTCCACCATAACGGTCACTTAGGCTTTTATTATATAGATACTTGGGGAGATAAAGCACCATCATGTAGAAATACCTTTTAAATAAATAAAATTTTGATACTATTCCACTAATAATTTTTAAAGTAAGTTTTATAAATTGCATTTTAAATTATATTACTAGAGGCCCGGTGCACGAATTCATGCACGGGTGGGTCCCTTGGCCTCACAGGTGATCGGGGCCGATCGGGGGGCCGGGGGTGGCTGACTGAGAGGAGCGACTGTGGGAAGTTGGCCAGGGAGGGACTGCCGGAGGTTGGCCTGCTTGGGTAAGGGACCACAGGAGGTTGGCTGACCAGGGGGAAGGACCGCGGGAGGTTGGCCGACTGAAGAGAGGGGCCGCGGGAGGTTTTCCAGCCACAGGAAGTTGTCTGTGGGAGCTCCTGCGTTGAGTGTCTGCCCCCTGGTGGTCAGTGCATGTCATAGCAACTGGTCATTCAGTCGCTTAGGCTTTTATATAGATAGATAGATTGTTAGTATATAAATTTTAACACAATTCCAATAAAAATCTTAAACTGTTTTTTGATGGTGGTTTTGTGTGTGTGTGTGTGTGTGTGTGTGTGTATGTAACTTGATAAGCTGTTTCTGAAATTCATATGGATGAGCAGATGGCCAAAGATAGTTAAGACAATTTGCAAAACAAACAAGTTGGGGGAACTTGCCTTCAAATATATCAGGATTAAAATAATTAAGACACTGTGAAATTGAAACAATGATAGAAATGAAGATGAATGGAATAAGGGAAAGATCCTTTAGTGTGACTTTTTTGCAAAGAAAGCAAATAAAATGTCTGAAACACTTGTTTAAATTGCGAAGGAGAAAGTAAAAATTTTTTGATGGGTGAAATACAATATAGTGTAATTTTATTATCAATTTAACATATAAACTCATTGCTAATCTAAACTATTTTATTTTAGAAATAGGATTCTTTTATGAGTTAGTCTCATAATATGTTTTCCTCATAAATCTCAAATTTTATGATTTGGGGGCTCTTACTTGCATAACCCTAATAGTGGTTATTGATGTATAGAAATTATGCCATATCCACTTTTCCCCCCCATATATACTTTTAAGTAATTAAGCTATTGATGAATATTCTTTAAGAGTAATGGTGTTTTGTTAGGATGATGTATTTGCTTCAGAGATTTTCAGACATTCTGATAGTGCTATATATAGTAAGCACAAAAACATCAGAATGATGATCTAAAAACTTGTTTACATGTCTTGTTAACCTTTACTTTTGATTTTGTTTGTTTGTGATTGAACCTGGTTAAATGTGGGGAAAATGTTTTTGGAAGAGAATTAAAATAATTATGAACCTGTGACAAAAGCAATATTTCGTAGTAGGTATAATATAGTCAGAATAAATTTGTAAAGTTCTTAAGGCTTATGATTTTTTTATGCTCTCTTTACTAGAGAACCATTATTTTACTTTTTTCTATCACTGGTTATCTAATGAGGGTTAATTTTTTTAATTTTTAAAAATAAGATGAATATAGTTAAATAGTTGGTGTGTCGCATTTATAAAAATAATTATTTGTGTGTTTTTTTAAAAAAAACTTGGGCCAAAACCGGTTTGGCTCAGTGGATAGCGCGTCGGCTTGCAGACTGAAAGGTCCCAGGTTCGATTCCGGTCAAGGGCATGTACCTGGGTTGCGGGCATTTCTCCAGTGGGAGATGTGCAGGAGGCAGCTGATCGATGTTTCTCTCTCATCGATGTTTCTAATTCTCTATCTCTCTCCCTTCCTCTCTGTAAAAAATCAATAAAATATATTTAAAAAAAACAAAACAAAACAAAAAAAAACTTGGGCCCTGACCAGTTTGGCTCAGTGGATAGAGCATTGGCCTGTGGACTGAAGAGTCCCAGGTTCGATTCCGGTCAAGGGCATGTACCTGGGTTGCGGGCACATCCCCAGGGGGTGTGCAAGAGGCAGCTGATCGATGTTTCTCTCTCATCGATGTTTCTAACTCTCTATCCCTCTCCCTTCCTCTCTGTAAAAAATCAGTAAAATATATTTTTTAAAAAATAAAAAATAAAAAAACTTGGATAATAATAATTATAAGCAATCTTGCAAACCTTTAATAATTGCTTTTCTTACTCTCAAAAAATTACACTAAAATATATGTAATTAACAGATGGTATTTGCAAGTTTTTTGCAAAAGAACCATTTTTCTTGTTATATTTTATCACATTTTAAAATTTGTTTTGATTTTTATGATTACCATTAGAATTTTCAGCTGGCAAATATTTTAATGAAGAGATATTACTTGCATTTTTCAAAAAGTGCTATAAGGAATTTTTAAAAATGTGTATGTTAACACTTATTATCTAATAGTAGATATATAGAATAGTAGAAATAATACTTTATACAAGTGAAATATTTTTCTTTAAAATACTGTGACATTAAAATTATTTTCAATAATCTTTGAAGTAGGTACGAACTTTAATCTACACTAATAAAAGAGAAAAATGGTAATTGGCGTACGGCAATACCGTTTTCATTGGCTAATCAGGGCTATATGCAAATTAACTGCCAACTAAGATTGGCAGTTAACTGCCAACAAGATGGCGGCTAATTTGCATATGTAGGCACAATGCAGGGAGGCAAAAGGGAAAGCAGGAAGAAGCCCCCTGCCACTGACAGTGATCTGAAACCCAGGGGGGAGCTAAGAGCTGGGGGGCAGGGCAAAGGCGGCCCTGGGGCCTCCTTTTCCCTGCCCCCCAGCCATGATCGGAGAATCAGGCGCCTTTGCCGCCCTGGCCAGTGATAGCAGGAAGTAGGGGTGGAGCCAGCGATGGGAGCTGGGCACGGTCGAAGCTGGCAGTCCCAGGAGCTAGGGGTCCCTTGCCTGGGCCTAAAGCGAAGCCCACGATCGCGGCACCCCCCGCTGCCACTGCAGGTCCCCGCTGCCTGGTCCAGACGCCTAGGCCAGAGGCGTTAGGCCTGGGCAGGGGCAGAGCCTGCAACAGCGGGGAGCTGGGGGTCCCCTGCCCAGGCCTGACACCTCTGCCAGAGGCCGCAGGCCTGGTCAAGGGGCCGATCCGGTGATTGGTGATCGGAGGGTGATGAGGGTCAACTCCTCTGGCCGAGGCATCAGGCCTGGGTGGGGGGCGGAGCCAGTGATCGGGAGGAGATGGGAGTCCCCTGTCCAAGCCTGACACCTCTGGCGGAGGCGTCAGGCCTGGGCAAGGGGCCAATCAGGCGATCGGAGGGTGATGGGGGTCAACGCCTGAGGGCTCCCAATGTGTGAGAGGGGGCAGACTGGGCTGAGGGACACTCCTCCCCCCTCCCCCACACCCAGTGCACGAATTTCGTGCACTGGGCCCCTAGTATATATATAACGAAATACAGTAAAACCTCTATATAGCGAACTAATATAGGCAAGGGTTTGTAAAAGCCAAAAATCCATTATATAATAAAGTAGGTTTTTCCGAACGTGTATGCTAAAACATTTACCAGTTAGTTTGTCTGTTTTTGCTTATGTAGACTTGTGTGTAATTAAAATTATGTATGTATAAAATCTTAATTTCACAGAAAACTTTTCTATATGTATTACAGTAATTTTAAATTTATATGAATAGATCTAGTAAGTACATACATTCACCAGTCACCCCAGTAAACAAATGCACAGGGCTGGGGCTAGTACACCCAGCATGTGTTCAAACTTCTGCAGAAAGTCAGGCTAGGTGACAACAGAACCAGTTACTGAGGGCGATGCAATGTGATTATGTGCTAGTAATTAACTGAACATTATAAGCGGTGACTTTTGGATTTAAATATGTAGACTATAGTTGTAGATATGTAATATTTATGTCAGCGAAATTGCTACAGGTTTTTTTTTCCAACATATGGCCTGTTCGCTAAAATTTATTAAAAAGAACAGTGAATTAATAATAAAAATAACCTGGTAATCCTATCTAATAAAAGAGAAACATGGTAATTGGCATACAACTGCTACCCTTCCCATTGGCTAATCAGGGCGATATGCAAATTAACTGCCAGCCAACATGGCGGCCGGCAGCCAGGCTTGCTTACTTCAGTGACGGAGGAAACCAACGTTCCCTGCCTGCCTTGCCGGCCTCTGAGCCTGCAGTTTGAAACATTGTAACAAATATAGAAGCTAAACGAAAACCCAGAAACCTGCTTTCAGCGAGCCAGAATCTCAGAACTGGAGTTATACATTGTTTCGATTATAGAACCGAAACAAACTAGATACCTGCTTTCAGCAGCCGAGGCCTAAGGGCTGGAGCCAAGCCTCAGAGCTAAAGCTGGCCCAGAATAAAAAGAAAACAAAAAAAATGAGCGGTTGGGAGCTTCCGTCACCCGCCAGCCTGAAAACAGCCCTCAGCCCCTCACCCAGGCTGGCCAGGCACCCCAGTGGGGACCCCCACCCTGATCCAGGACACCCTTCAGGGCAAACCAGCCGGCCCCCACCCGTGCACCAGGCCTCTATCCTATATAGTAAAAGGGTAATATGCCTCCTGGCACCGGGATCAGCGTGACAGGGGGCAGCGCCCAAACCCCCTGATCGCCCTGTGGCTCTGTGTGTGACAGGGGGCAGGGCCACAACCTCCCTATCCGCCCTGCTCTGTTTGTGACAAGGAAGGCGCCCCAACCTCCTGATCAGCCCTGCTCTGTGCCTGATGGGGGGAGCTCCCCAACCCCCTGATCGCCCTGCGGCTCTGTGTGTGACAGGGTGTGGTGCCCCAACCCCCTGTTCAGCCCTGCTCTGTGTGTGACAGGGTGTGGTGCCCCAATCCCCGCCCCCCACGGGCCCTGCTCTGTGTGTGACGGGGTAGAGCCATAACCTCCCCATCAACCCTGCCCCGAGTGTGTCAGGGTGCGGCACCCCAATCCCCTGATTCTCCCTGCTCTGTGTGTGATGGGGCGGTGCCCCAACTCCCCTATCGGCCCTACTCTGTGAGTGACAGGGGGGAGCTTCCTAACCCCCTGATGGGCCCTGCTCTGTGAGTGGCATGGGCAGCGCCCCAACCCCCTGATTGGCCCTGCTCTGTGCGTGACAGGGGGTGGCGCCACAACCTCCCCATCGACCCTGCCTTGAGTGTGACAGGAGGCGGTGCCCCAACCCCCCAATCAGCCCTACCCTGAGCGTGACTGAGTGTGGCATCACAACCTCCCGATCCCCCTGCTCTGTGCATTACAGGGGCCACGCCCCAACTCCTCAATCGGCCTTGCTCTGAAACCGACCAAGGGCTGCACCTAGGGATTAGGCCTGCCCTCTGCCACCCGGGAGCAGGCCTAAGCCAGCAGATCGTTATCTCCTGAGGGGTCCCAGACTGCGAGAGGGCACAGGCCGGGCTGAGGGACCGCCCCCTTCCCCTCGAGTGCACAAATTTTTGTGCACCGGGCCTCTAGTTTAATTATAAGCAAATCTTGGTTAAAAGCAATTTAAAATTAACAAAGTGTTAATTTTCACATATGACATATAGACCAGAAATTTTGTCCATTAAAATCCAAAGTTCATTAAATTGAGGTCCGCAAAATGAAGGTTTACTGTATCAAAAATAGTTTCTGTGCTGTTCCTATAGTTCCAGGTTTTCCTTTACCAATTTTTCTTTTTTAGGTACCTAGTTGATAGTCGCTGGTTCAAACAGTGGAAAAAATATGTTGGCTTTGACAGTTGGGACAAATACCAGATGGGAGATCAAAATGTATATCCTGGACCCATTGATAACTCTGGACTTCTCAAAGGTATTATTTTCTTCTTTCCTTCAAATTGTAAATGTTTTTCTTTCAAATATGTTATAGTCAATGTAGGGAACACAGAAAATGTTAATGTACATATATTGATAAACTAGAACTTTCTTTGTATTGTAGATTTGATATAATGAATTCAGACTATTCTGTTAAAATTAGTTTGTATCGTGACAGATTTTGTTTTTCATTTATGATGTAATACAGGTTTATTATTTAAACCTTTAAATGAAGAATGTAAGTTAGAAAGTGCTACCTTATTATTTGGGGGGGAATGTTGTGTTGTATATTGTTTTTCCTAATCGATACAGACATTTTTTAGTTGGGGAGCACTGACATATGTTTACATTCTTGGATCTTTGCATTAATAAAGCCCAGTGGAAAATATGGGCAAGGATTTCAACAGATGCTTCACCAGAGAAGTTTTCAAAAAGCATATGCAAAGATATTCAACATTATTAGTTATTAAAGAAATGAAGAGTAAAACCACAATACATGTATTAAAATAATTAAAATTTAAAAGACTGACCCCATACCAAGTGTTGACATGGATGTGGAGCAAGTAAAACTTTAATACACTTTCTGGGAGTGATATAGTCTGGCAATTTTCTAAAACACTAAGTATATTTACCATAGGAACCAACCGTTCCATTCTTAGGCATTCACCCAAGAAAAGTGAAAGTATTTATTCATATGGAAACTTGTACACAAATGTTTATAGCAGTGTTATTTGTAATAGAAAAAACTGGAAACAACCCAAAATGCCCATCAACAGCTGAATGGATAAACAAATATATCTATACTAGAGGCCCAGTGCACAAAATTCGTGCACGAGTAGGGTCCCTAGGCTTGGCTGGCCATCAGGGCCTATTGGGGCCTTCCAGCTGCTGGCCAGGGCCTTCCTTCCTCAGCTGCTGGCCAGGGGCTTCCTTTGTTCTCCGACACCCCCTGGTGTTCAGTGCACGCCATAGCGAGTGATCAAACTCCTGGTCTCCCGGTCAAACTCCTGTGGGGACAATTTGCATATCAGGCGTTTATATATATAGATAATGAAATCCTACTGAGCAATTAAAAGGAATGAAAAATATATATATGACTGGTCGACCGGTTGCTATGACTCACACTGACCACCAGGGGGCAGGCGCTCAACCCACAGGCATGGAAACATGGAACATACTGATGAATCTCCAAGGGAAGGAGAGAGGGGAGGGTGGAAAGAGATTCACCAAAGATCTTATATGCATACTAGAGGCCCGGTGCACGGATTCATGCACCGGTGGGGCCCCTCAGCCTGGCCTGTGGGAATCAGGTGGAAACTGGCAGTCCGACATCCCCCAAGGGGTCCCACATTGCAAGAGGACGCAGGCCAAGCTGAGGAACCCCATTGGTGCACAAATCTGTGCACCGGGCCTCTTGTTGATACATAAAATCATGAATGAATCTCAAGATACTTATTCAGCATAAACGAAGCTGTATAAAACAGTACATAGTATTTTTAGCTAAGATTCTAGAAAATGCAGACTTACCTATGTTAGCAGAAAGCAGACACAATTTTCATATACAAAGCACAAATAAGTGGTTTTCTGACAATAGGAAGGTTGACTTGGATGGCCAGAAAAGAGAGATTACAAAAGGCTACAAGGAAAACTTTGCAGGTGATGGATATGTTCATTTTGGTAGTGGTGATGGTTTCACACTGTTATTGATATGTCAAAACTTACCAAACTGTACATTTTAAATATATGCAGTTTATTGTATATCCATTATATACCAGTAAACACAGAAGTAACAGATATCAGCTATTCTGTTTTTAGGGGTGTTTTCTCCCTTTAAAAAAAACTATTTCATTTTGACTACTAGATACAAATAACTGTTTACATTCTGATATATAATAAAATCATTTACTCCAACTCTCAAATTGGAAAACAGCATTGAAGTCTTAATTTTAAATTTTTTTTTCTAAGTTTTCTTTGAAACATTTTGTTATAGTGAAAGAAAATGGATGATAGAGTAAAAGGATTTGAATCCAGTCTCACTAATTTTCTGTCTGTGTGACCTTAGGCAAGTTAAAAATACCTAAATCTGTTTACTAATAAAAATGGAGATATTTCATAATAGTGGACAATTAATTGAAATAAAAGGATTTTCTATAATAACATTTTTTACTATACCTGCAATTTTCTGGATATATGATCTTGGGCAAGTTACTCAATTTCCCTGAATATATTTTCAAATCTAAAAGGAAAATACCTATTTTATAGGATTGCTTTGAGGAATGACTGAGATAACATGGTTATCTGCTGCGTTATATATCATAGTACATTATCCATAGATGATTACCCATCATCTTCAGAATGTTCTGAAAATGTGTTGCAAATTTCAATTTTCATCAAGAATTTAAAAATGACAAGGTTTAAAAAAACTGAGTTTAAAAAGTAATACTTCATTTACATCTGCTATTGAGGTCCATATTATAAAAACCAGAGATTTTTCCATTTCTGCTCTATATGAAACATATTTTCTCAAATTTGGTATGATTCTGTGGCGACCATGAGGTGATCCTAGATAGAATAAATAACCTTTTATTCCCTTCAGCAGTTTTCCTGCTTCTTGCTTAATTTATATTTTTATATCTCATAAGAATAGTATGTTCTTATTATTGAAATTCTACCAAGAGCAATTTGGTTTTCCATGCTTGATCATGTAAGACTGGCTCAGAATGAGAGAATCCCCTTTATGTTGTCTGTAACTTAATAAACTATTTCTGTGTCTGTACTTTGAAAATTGATGTAAAGGACCAGATAATAATAAGTGAATCTCTAAGTAGGACTGTGTGATATAGGTATATAATTCAAGATTTCTGGCCTGCTCTGTAATAAATTTTTAGTTTAAACAGAATTTTGAAAGTGGATCATAGAATTAGAATCACATCTGAAAAACGACTTCCACTCTTCTCTAGAAAAGACTCTAGATTATGGGTCTTCTGGAATAATGATCTGATTCACAGGATGCCCTCTTGTGATTTCCATCATGGTTTCCAGCCCCATGTACTTTGGAGTCATTGTGAAAGGTTATTGATTTGTTTTTTGAGTTTCCTTCATCAGCTAATGCTAGAACGACAGCTATTACCGTGTGACAGATTTCTGATACTGAAAATATTTGGAAAACACTTTTTTTGAGGCCCCTTGGCTAACAATTATACCTTACTATATTTTTTAGAGACTAATAAAAAAAATTTGTGTTTTCAAACATTGTTGCTTCACTAATGTTAAACATTGGAACTTTTTAAAGCAACAGTTTATTTTGAAATATATAGATTTAGCCCTTACTGGTTTGGCTCAGTGGATAGAGCGTTGGCCTGTGGACTCAAGGGTCCCGGGTTCGATTCCAGTCAAGGGCATGTACCTTGGTTGCGGGCACATTCCCAGTGGGGATATGCAGAAGGCAGCTGATCGATGTTTCTAAGTCTCTATCCCTCTCCCTTCCTCTCTGTAAAAAAATCAATAAAAAATATATTTAAAAAAAAATAAATATATAGATTTAGATGTGAGCCTCTTCAGAGCTTTCTTTAGAACTTATTTAAATATTTTAATTAGTTTTTATGAGTTTAAGTAATTTGTGATGTATGCAACCAGAGTGTTTAGAGGTATGTACTGTTGTTTCTTTTTATGTATTGAATTTGTTTTTCCTTTTACAGATGGTGATGCCCAATCACTTAAGGAGCATCTTATTGATGAATTGGATTACATACTGTTGCCAACTGAGGGCTGGAATAAACTTGTCAGCTGGTATACATTGATGGAAGGTCAGGAACCAATAGCACGAAAGGTACATATTTAAAAAATAACTGATGAGAAATGTTTTTCTTGAACAATTCACATTTTATTGTTAATTCAGTGACTTGTGAAGCTTTGTCAATTATCTTTGAGATAAAGACCAGCAAAATGTTACTGAATACTGTGCAACAACAACTATCATATACTATATACCAACCACTGTTACAAGCACATAAAAGTAATCCCTCTTTACTCACAGTTTTGCTTTACATGGTTTCAGTTACCCATAGTTAACCATGATCCAAAAATATTAAATAGAAAAATTCAAGAATTAAACAATTCATACGTTTTCAGTTGCATGCCATTCTACGTAGCATGTTGAAATCTCACACCTTTTTTGTAATTTTATTTTTATTGATTTCAGAGAGGAAGGGTGAGAGAGATAGAAACATGAATGATTAGAGAGAATCACCAATCATCTGCCTCCTGCACACCCCCCACCGGGAAACCTGGGCACGTGCCCTTGGCTAGAATCAAACCCGGAACTCTTCAGTCCATGGGCCGACACTCTATCCACTGAACCAAACCAGCTAGGGCTCATACCTTCTTGCTCCATTTTGCTAGCACTTACCCAGGTTATATTGGTTATTGTTCATCTCTTACTGTGCCTGATTTATAAATAAATTTTATTATAGGTATGTATGTAAAGGGAAAAACATAGTATATATAGGTTCAGTACTACAGTGGGGCCTTGACTTATGAGTGTCCCGACTAACAAGTTTTTTGAGATACCAGCTGTATCTCAGCCAATTTTTTGCATTGAGTTGATAGAGTAATTTGAGTTAACGAGCTCCTTAACGAGCTCCGTCTCTCAACGAATTAAACTCGTAAGTCAAGGCCCCACTGTATGCATGGTTTCAGGCATACACTGAGGGTCCTGGAATGTATCCACCATGGATAAGAGGGTGTTACTATACATTATTAACTAAATTAATCCTCACAGAAAACCTTATGAGGAATATTATCTCCATTTTATAAATGAGGAAATGAGAACAGAAGTAAGAAAGATTCAGGGCCTTTTAGAGATACATCAGTTTACAAACTAAGGCAGCCTGACTATTTTCTTAATCAATGTGCAGCACTGCTTTTTTGGCAAAACAATTAGAAAATAAGAAAGAAAATAAAACTTGAAAAAATACATTGCAATCTAATTTTTTTAAAACCTGAAAATGCACATCTTTTTTTACTATAAAAATCACCCCTTTAAAGTAAAAAACTCAGTTGTTTTTAGTATATGCATAGAGCTTTTTATGAATAAGCAAAATCGTTTTTTTACATTTTCATCACATTTTACATTTCCGACTGAACCAATTTCATCCCAAACAAATTCAAAGGCCCAAAACATTAGATCATATGGATAAGGATCATTGTACTTTGGAGCTTTCTGGCAAGTTCCATCTGAATGAAGACTCTGATTTCTAGGAACCATTCAAAAAGCTTCTTAACTATACAGAGAGAGAAAATAAAAATAGACAGATCACCACCACTAATGGCTTATCCAGCCCAAAAATTGAGAGTGGCATGTCTTTAGAGTCCATTCCAATTAAGAAATTTTTTTTAATTTAAATTTTTTCTTGTTTAAAGTATGACATATGTCTCCTTTCCCCATTGACCTCTCTCCAGCCACTCCCATCCCCCAGCACATGCCCTCACTCCCCTACTGTCTGTGTCCATTGGTTATGCTTATATGCATACATACAAGTTTTTTGGTTGATCTCTTGTCACCCCCCCCCCCCCCCCAATCCTTCCTTGCCTTCCCTCTGAGGTTTGATGGTCTGTTTGATGCTTCTCTGTCTCTGGATCTACTTATTTTTGTTCATTATATTCCGCAAATGAGTGAGATCATGTGATATTTATCTTTCTCTGACTGGCTTATTTCGCTTAGCATAATGCTCTCCAAGTCCATCTATGCTGTTGCGAATGGTAAGAGTTCTTGCTTTTTTTACAGCAGCATAGTATTCCATTGTGTAGATGTATCAGTTTTTTAATTCACTCATCTGCTGATGGGCACTTAGGCTGTTTCTAAATCTTAGGTGTTGTAAATTGTGCTGCTATGAACATAGGGGTGCATATATCCTTTCTGAATGGTGTTTCTGATTTCTTAGGATATATTCCTAGAAGTGGGATTACTGGATCAAATGGGAGTTTCATTTTTAATTTTTTGAGGAAACTCCATACTGTTTTCCACAGTGGCTACACCAGTCAGCATTCCCACCAGCAGTGCATGAAGGGTTCCTTTTTTTTCACATCCTCGCCAGCACTTGTTTGTTGACTTGTTGATGATAAGCAGATGTCTCTCTTATTCCTCATTTTTAAATTTTACAATTATAATCTAGAAGAATTAAAAATGACCAATTTTCTTTACTTTATGGAACTAAAAAGTCATCCCATAGTAGAAGAATATCCAATACTTAAAGTAGATCTCTCAAAATTACACAATTTTTTGATGGTGTATTTGGATAAAGAGGAGCATGGGGGAAAAGTTGTGGGGAGAACCAGGATCTCTGAGCATAATTATTTGGGGATTCTTTTTCCTACATGGAAAGAATTAAAAAGGTGACTTATGTAACACAGGGTATAAACCTCTAGTAACCAAACCATATTTGAATTTATTTGGAACAGATGCTACGAAATTGCTGTATTCACTATTTTTATTTGTATTTGTATATTTATGGCTTAGGTTAGAATTGAATCTTCTTTCCTAAATAGAATGTGAATGTACCTTTGATTTAATTTACTTTAAGTATAGTTCCTTAATTTCACACAGCTTTTTCTTATAGTCATTTCAAAATTAGGATTCTTCTCTTTTAGGAATGTTAGCCTTATATGTATAAAAAGGTCTATCATGTTACTTATATTGCTGGAGAATTGAGTATTTTGACCATTTAAAGGATAGACTAGCTATAAAACTGTCCTGAAGAAGAACTTTATTTCTGGTGTAAAGGAAAATCTGTGTCTGAAATATTTTCAAATGTGTTAAAACTGTAGTATTACTTTAACCTTTATGGTACACTTTTCTTCCTTAATAAATGTGGCATATTATACAGACAAAATGTTATTATTAATGGTAAATGGATCAGCCAACAACTTCATGTCATTACTTTTTCAAAGAGGTTTTGTTGGAGTTTTTTGAAATTGTTGTGTGATAAGCAAAGTAAAACAAAAAAGAAAATCAGACTTTACACAGGTAGAAAGAAAACAAGCTTAACAAGTCTGCTAGGAGATCATACATTTATTTTTTTTATTAAGGTAGTTGGAATTTATTTATAAAGTAATTTTTAAACTTTAGTATGCATAAAATTACCTGGAGTTTTTATTAAAATGTGTCTTCTTCCAAAATTAAATCAATAAGCTTGGGAATTTCCAATTATGCTATGCCCCACATGACTCTGATGCTAGTGGATCTCAGTTGAGAAATTGACTGGTCTTTTAGGGTCTGAAGCCCAACTTTGACTTTTACTAGTCTCTGATTGAAATCTAGGGTTGGTAATATCCCTAGCTGTTATCCAGAAACAAGTTAATCATCTTCCTGGACCACAGATTATCTCTAAAATGTTTTATTTCTAGACATTCAATTAAAAACAACAAAACAACCAGACAATTGAGCAGGAAATACAATGAAACCAAAATCCAAGAGAAACTATCCTATATAATAAAGAGGTGATAAGCAAATTGACTGTCACGCCCTCGCACAAGATAGCCACCTTCATGTGGTCACTAGATGGCCACCACAAGATGGCCGGCAAGCGAGGGCATTTGTGGGTGATCAGGCCATCCGGGGAGGGCAGTTGAGGAGAGATCAAGCCAGCAAGGCAGGGCAGTTGGGGGCGATCGGGCCAGCAGGAGAGCAGTTAGGTGTTGATCGGGCTGGCAGGGGAGTGGTTAGGGGGTGGTCAGGCTGGCAGGCAGAAGCAGTTAAGGGCAATCAGGCAGGCAGGCAAGCGGTTGGGAGCCAGCAGTCCCGGATTGTGAGAGTGATGTCCAACTGCCGGTTTAGGCCCGATCCCTAAACCGGCTGTCAGACATCACCCAAGGAGTCCCAGATTAGAGAGGGTGCAGGCTGTGCTGAGGGACACCCTCCTTTCCCTCCTCCCCCAGTGTACGAATTTCGTGCCCCGGGCCTCTAGTAGACAACATAAACAGACAGACTCTTGAGGAAACCAGATAATGGAGTTATCAGACATAAACTTTAAAATATTGTGCATATTATTTTTAAAAAAATATAAAAGAGTTGAAAAGAAGGACAAGGACAGAACTGTTAAGAACCAAATTAAATTCTAAAACTGAATAATATGAAAAAATTAAGAATTAAGGACTTAATGTTTAGATAAAATACTAGATAAAAAAAGAAAAAGAATTTGTAAAGAAATGATAATATGTGTAAAGTATACATATTAAAGAATGGAAAATATAGAAAAAAGCAAAGGGACACATGGAATACAGTGAATAAGTTTATCATACATATACATGAACTCTTAAAAAGAGAATAAAGAATGGGGTGAAAGTAATTCTGGAGGTAATAATAGCTGAGAATTTCCTAAAACCAATGAAAGGTATCATGCTACAGACTGAAGAAATTTTGTGAATCCCAAGCTGAAAAAAATATATAAACAAAACCATACTCGGTAAATCTGTTGAAAAGCAAAGGTAAAAAGATATTCCTTATTGTAGCCAGAAAAAAAATATATGATACCTTCAAAGTAAGGATATAACAAAGAAATGATTTCTCAAAAGAAAATGGAAGAAAATACTTTTAATGTGCTGAGAAAAAATAACTGCTACCCTGGAATTCTGTGACCAAAGAAAAGATCTTTCAGAAAAAGCTATTTTTAGATAAATAAGTTGATAGAATTTTACCAGAAGATCTGAATTAAAGGAAATGTAAAACAGTCTGCAGAATGGAAGGAAAATTACTCCATATGGAAACTTGGGAGACACAGAAAAAAATGTAGACTGACAAAAGTAAATATTGTGGATAAATCTTAAGACACACTGTTTAAAATAGCAACAGTTTCTTACAGGAATGAAAATATGTATTAAATTGTAAGTACATAGCAATATTAACATATAAATTAAGATAGTAGCCTCCAAGATGACCCCCAATGATCTCCTCCTCCTCATACCCACATCCTTGGGTAGTCCCCATCCATACTGTACCAAAGTCTTGTTATTGTATTAGTCTGGGTAGCTAGTAACATATAGTAGACTAGAAGCTGGTGCACAACATTCGTGCACTGGGGGAAAAGGGGTCCCTCAGCCCAGCCTGCACCCTCTCGCAGTCCAGGAGCCCTCGAGGGATGTCCTTTCCAACTGCTGGGCTTAGGACATCCTTAGTGCTACCATTCCAAGCCGGCAGTAGGACATCCTTAGCGCTGCCACGGAGTGGGGAAAAGCTACCATCACTGCCACTGCGCTTGCCAGCCATGAGCCCAGCTCAGGGCTTCTGGCTGAGCAGCGCTCCCCTGTGGTAGCGCAGACCACCAGGGGGCAGCTCCTGCATGGAGCATTCTGCTGTTCAGTTGATTTGCATATTACCCTTTTATTATGTAGGATGTCATGACATGCCACTTTCAAGATTAGGTGAAGGGGGTAAAAGGGAACAAATTTCTAGTTATAAAATTAAGTCATGAGAATATAATGTATAGTGGCATGCCACTTTCAAAATTAGGTGAATGAGTAAAAAGGAACAAACTTCCAGTTACAAAATAAGTCATGGGGATATAATGTGTGGGGATTATACTTAATAACATTGTATTGCCTATTTGAAAGCCGCTGAGAGAGATCTTAAAAGCTCATCACAAGAAAAAATTTTGTAACTATGCATGGTGACAGATGTTAACTAGACTTATTGTGGCACTCATTTTGCAATATATGCAAATATCGAATCATTATGTTGTACACTTGAAACAGTCTTTTGTGTCAGTCATACCTTATTTAAAAAGAAAAGCTTGGGTTATAAAAGACACCTTGGCTTACACCCTGGGTGTGCATGGCCTTGTGCTTTCTCATTTCTTAGTCTGGGAAATTCAGCTGCATACTCAGACAGCCTTTGGAGGGCCTCATGCAGTAAGAAACTGAGATCACTGGACAAGAGAGGAACAGAGGCCTAACAACAGTCATGAATACGCTTGGGAGTGAATGCTCCAGTCTCATTTGAGCTTCCAAATAGTTGAAACCCCAGCTTGACAACAATCTCATATAAACCCCAAGCCAGAACAACCCAGCTAAGCTGCTCCAGATTCTTAAGCCAAGAAACTTGGTGAAGCTGCTAAATTTGGGGGTAATTTATTATGCAGCAGTAGATAGCTAATACTGACTTTGATATCTGAAGGAGTGTGCTGCCTAAAAAAACGTGGAATGTGATAGTGTTTTTGGAACTGGGCAGTGGGTAAAAGCTGTAAGGTCTTTTAAGAGTATTAATGAAAGTCTAAAGAGCCTTGAATAAATTGGTAGTAGGATTTCAGAAATTGAGTAGGCTGCCAGTGAGGACCTAAAAGAAAGTGAGGAAACCTTGAAGAAAGTGGTCTTTGTTATAAGGTGCTGGAAAGGTTAGCAATACATCAATTGCAGTAAATTGAAAGGTTAAAAAATATCTATCTATCTATCTAATGAACTGAACAATAAGCCAAAATGTTGAAAGGACTATATAGTCAGATGTGAGAAGAGAAAGAGAAGGTAAAGACTCTATACTAATAAAAGAGTAATATGCTAATTAGATCGGGAGACCTTCTGGATGTCCTTCTGGACAAAAGCTAGGGGCTTGGCCAGCCTGCATACCACCCCCAAACGGCCCTCAGCCCCTCGCCCAGGCCAGCCACACCCCCAGCGGGGACCCTCACCCCAATGGGGTTGTGGCAGCATGCAAACAGCCCTGAGCCCCTCTCCCAGGCTGGCCACGCCCCCCACAGGGACCCTCACCCCGATGGTGGTGTGGCCAGCCTGAAAATGGCCCTCAGCCCCTTGCCCAGGCCAGCCACACCCTTCAATGGGGACCCTAACCCCGATGGGGGCATGGCCAGCCTGCAAACCACCCCATGCCAGTCCCTCCCCCCAAGGGGACCCTGACCCTGATCTGGGACCCCCTTCAGGGCAGACCAAACGGCCCCCACCCATGCACCAGGCCTCTATCTATACTAATAAAAGGGTAATATGCTAATTAGACCAGGAGACCTTCTGGACGTCCTTTTGGACAAAGCCATGGTGGTGGGGCCAAGGCAGAGGCAGTTAGGGGTGATCAGGCCAGGAGGGGAGGGCAGTTGGGGGTGATTATGCTGGTGGGTAGGGCAGTTGGGGGCAAGCAGGCTGGCAGGGAGGGCAGTTGGGGACGATCAGGCTGGCAGGCAGAGTGGTTGGGGTAATCAGGCAGTCAGGCAGGTGAGTGATTAGGAGCCAGCAGTCCTGGATTGCAAGAGGGATGTCAGACTGCCAGTTTCCTCACTCCTGTGGGATTGGGCCTAAACCGACAGTCTAACATCCCCCGAGGGGTCCCAGATTGGAGAGGGTTCAGGCCAGGCTGAGGGACACTCCTCCCCCTCCCCCCCCCTCCCACGTGCACGAATTTCATGCACTGGGCCACTAGTGTTACATAAAAAGGAGGCAAGACTTCCTAATTTTGAAGATTTCTAGACTCTCCAGATGACAGTGTTAAAACTTAAAAGTTTGAGCAAAGATCAAACTTAGGGCACTCTCAATAAAGTATGATCTGAAGTTGAAGCCTAGGATGTGATTATAAAATTCATTATTAAGACCTCAGAAAAGTTAATGGTGGTACCTCACAGCTCTGTTCACACAAAAGGTCTTTAAAGAATTTATGAAAAGATGCTCAACTTCATTAGCTACTAGTATAAGAGAAATGCAAATCAAAACCACAGTATGATACCACCTCACAGCTGTTATCAATAAGACAAGAAATAACAAGAGGTCGAGAGAATGTGGAGAAAAAGGAACCCTCAGACACTACTGATGGGAATGTAAACTGATATAGCCACTATGGAAAACAGTATGCAATTCCTCAAAAATTTAAGAATAGAGCTGCCATATGACCCAGCAATTCTTCAGGGTATCTGAAATGTTTGAAAACATATACTGTAAATATATATTATTCACAGTAGCTAAGACATGGAAACAACCTAAATCATTGATAGATGATTGGATAAAGAAGTCGTGGTAAAGATACAATTGGAATTACTCCTTAGCCATAAGAAAGGGTGAAATATTTCCATTTGTGACAATATGGATGGATCTTGAGAATATCATGCTAAATGAAGTAAGTCAAATGGAAAAGGATAAGAGCCATATGATTTCATTCATGTGGGATATAAAACTGAAAGCAACAGAGACAATGCCTCATCTGTCCCAGTGTGCACAGCTGTCCTGCGCCACTGCCTAGTCCAGCCGTGGGCAAATTACGGCCCGTTTGAAATGAATAAAACTAAAAAAAAAAAAAAAGACCGTATCCTTTTATGTAATGATGTTTACTTTGAATTTATATTAGTTCACACAAACACTCCATCCATGCTTTTGTTCCAGCCCTCCGGTCCAGTTTAAGAACCCATTGTGGCCCTCGAGTCAAAAAGTTTGCCCACCCCTGGCCTAGTCAGTGGTTCTCAACCTTCTCGCCCTTTAAATACAGTTCCTCATGTTGCTACTTCATAACTGTAATGTTGCTACTGTTATGAATTGTAATGTAAATAACTGATATGCAGGATGGTCTTAGGCGACCCCTGTGAAAGGGTCATTCGACCACCAAAGGGGTCGCGACCCACAGGTTGAGAACCGCTGGCCTAGATAGCTATACATCTGGGTGCATCAAACCTCCAAATAACCTTCTGATTATCCCCTGGAGGACTCAGGTATCTAGGCCACCTGACACCCATCTGACATTGTTATCCAGATCACTGGACATAACCAGACCTCCTGACATCCATCATTTAGACCAGCGGTTGCCAACCTTTCGGACCTCACAGACCACTAGTGATCCGCGGACCACCGTTTGGTAACCGCTGAAACTACCTGTCATCTGACTGATAACCAGCCTGGACCAATCTTAGGGCTAAGACTGCAAGTCTAATATTTCTTTAGAGTGTACTTTTTTACTATAAGAACTCTTAACTTTTGTTCTTCTTTAGAACACTTCCGGGTTTTTGCCTAGCTGTTTTCCCAGTTTGTAAACTCTTAAGGCTCTTGAACAAATCTTTATTACTTGTTTTAAAAAAAGAAAGCAACAAATGAACAAAACAAACTTATAGACACATACAACAATATGAGGTTACCAGAGAGGAAGGATGAAGAGGGTAAAGGAGGTGAAATATATAGTGACAGAGGGAGACTAGACTATGAGTGGTAAGCACACTATGCAGTATACCAATTATATAATAAAGAATTGTTGACTTGAAAGTTACATAGTGTTATTAGCTATGTCACCCCAATACATTTAATTTGAAAAAAATTGCTAATAAACGTACTAAGTATTGGTAAATATATTTATATCTTTTAAGTCTGTTTTAATCTAGAGTTTCCCACCTCTTCTCTCACCTTGTATTTTTATTTATTGAATAAATTGGGTTGCTTGATTTGCAGGAAAACAAATTTTGGAATATACGTCATACCTCCTTTTAACATTTGGGATTCTAAGGAAAAAAAAGCTTAAGAGAAGCTTAAGCCCCTCAGCTTAAACCCAAGGTGGAGAGGACTTACCTAGGGGATATTTGTGTGTGTGACTTGTCTAATGGAATGAACTCCAGTGAAATCCACTTGAGACCTACAGTGTTTTCAAGAACCACTGCCATCTTGAACTGAAAATACAGTGTAAAACGAAAGGCCTTTTACTTCCCAAACAAGCAGGAATCAGACAAAGAGTTTACTCAACAGTAAACACATGCTAACTTTCACGAAAAAAGCATGACTCAGAAAACAGAACCAAATGTTATGAAGAGTCATTTTCAGGAAAGGGCAGACGTGAGTCCTAAGCAAAGATTGTCCAGTATTTGCCTAGGTGGATTTCAGAATTTCTGTGGGCCTCCTCTTTCCCCCCCTTTTTTACAGGAATATCTAAAATATTATCTTCTGCATGCCCCATTATTTTATTCTGGGTGTATGTGGGACAGATGACTTACAACTTTGTTCACAGGCCTATAGATCAAGGGGAACTATACTCAAGATGCTTAAGGAGCTATATCCGAGGATCCTCATCTATACCTGGATTAGATATAGATGACAGGTTTCTGAACTTTGAGTTGATGTTATAATGGAATGAGACTAGTGAGAGCCTTTGCAGGGGTTGGGTGTATTTTGCATCTTGCAGGGAGAGACTATGACGTATTGGGGGCTAGAGAATGGACTGTGGTAGCCAGCCTCAAAGATGCTTCCCAGTGATCACCACCACAGGGTATTCACATGGGTGTGTAACCTCCCACATTGGATCACGGTTGGTTTATGTGACTGTTAAAATATGGCAGAAGTGGTAGTATGTCAATTCAGAGTTAGTTTACAAATATATGGGTAGAAAAAACAAAACAAAACAAATATATGGGTAGGTTTAACTTGGGGTGCTCTCTTTCTCTTGGATCAGTCACTCTGATTGAAATAGCGTGCCATGCAGGCAGCCTACAGAGACTCACATGATGAGGAACTGAAGTCTCTGTCAACAGCTGTAGAGGAACTGAGGCCTGCCAACAATCACATGAGTGAGCTTGGAAGCAGATTTGAACGACGTGATTAACCACCTAGTAACATGCATAGCACTTAGTGCAGAAGACAAATTTATTTTGTATTCTAAAACTGTCTAATATTTTCAACTGAATAATAAAATAATACAACATAAAAGGGTGACTAAAGCCATCCTTAGAAGGAATTTTATAGTTAAATGCATATATTGGAAAGAAGAAATACTGAAAATCTGTTGTCTCAAGAAGTTAAGAGAAGAAAAGGAAATTAAGCCTAATCAAGAAATAATAATGTATAGTAGACATTAATAAAAAAGGGAAAAAAAAACACACTAAATGAACAAAGTTTACTCATTGCAAAAACAGTAAACTTAGGCCAGTAAAATAAAGATGAGTCCTGGCAAGACTGGTTAAGAATAAAAAGAGAATAGGCAAAAATAACCTTTTTAGGAATCAAAAGGGGACATCATAGCAGATCCTAAAGACTTTTTAAAAAGATTATGTTTCTGAACAGCTTCATGCAATAACTTGAACATTTAGCTGAAATGGACAAATTTTTACAAAAATACAACTTAATGTTGAAACAGTGAGAAATAAAAAGTCTGCATTGCACTTTGTGATTAAAGAAATAGAATCATTAAATGAAAACCTTTCCACAAAGTAAAATACAGGTCTAGAAGGTTTTATCAGTATATTCTATCAAATATTTAAGGAAGAAATATACCAATCTAATTCAAACTTTTCCAAAAATAGAAGGCATACTTCCTAACTTACTTTGTGGCTAGCATAAATTTGACACAAAACCTTGAAGGGCATTATAAAAAAATAATTATAGGCTAGTCTTACTCGTGTACATGGATAATTTCTAAACACTATATTAGCAAAGCAAATCCAGCAATAAGTAAAAAGGGCAATTAAAAATGGATAAGCTGGATTTTTAAATGCAATTTTGATTTAACTTTGAAAATCACTTAAAATTTTGGTATCAGCTGAATAAAGAAGAAAAATAACCTCAATAGATACAGAAAAAGCATTTGATAAAATTCAATATTCATGTATGATTTTTTTTTTAACTCATAGAAATAGAAAGCTAGGAGCAGAAGCTATGCAAATATACCTATTGGTAAAATATTCAAAGCTCTCTCAGATCAGGGACAAGACAAGGATAACTATATTAGAGGTTTTAGCCAGTTTGGTGATCCAAGGAAAAGAACTGAAAGAATAAAGGTTAAAACATAAAAAATAAAAATGTAAGACATTTTATATGTTGAAAATTTCAAAATAATTATACTGATAAACAATTAGAATTAAGTTTAGCAAGATAGCTGGATATAAGGTCAATATATAAAAGTCAATTACATATCAGTAGCAAATAAAGTTGAATTTTAAAATAATGCTTGTAGCATCAGACTTCTTAGAAATAAACCAACAAAAACTGATTTTCTGAAAAATATAAAACATTACTGAGCAAATTTTTAAAAGACCTAATGAATTAATGGCCATAGGAGTCACCATTTTCTGTAAAGGGCTAGATAGTAAATATTTTTAGCTTTGCGAGCCAAAATGGTCTCTGTGGAACCTACTCATCTCTGCTGTTTTGGGTGCAAAAGCAGCCATAGATGATACATAAATGAATAATGAGTATGGCTGTGTTCCAGTAAAATGTTAAAAGTAGATGGTGAGTCAGATTTAGCTTGTAGGTCATAGTTTTCCCACTTCAATCGAGGCACTGGTTAATTTATGCTTGCCAACATCCCAAGAAAGGGGGTAGTTAAATATTATTTGCATCTTATTTAGAATACATCTCAACATTTATGAAGTAGTCAATAAATATTGCAAAAATGAAAAAATAGACAGTTTCAGTTAAAATATATTGAAGAGACTATTAATTGTAATATGTCAATTTTATTTGGGATCTGATTCAAACAATGTATTAAAAATAAGAAATTTTGAGACAATTTGAACATTGACTAGATAATTGGTATTAAGCGATTCATTTAAATTATTTTAGTTGTGGTAATGGTATTACATTTTTGAAAAGACGCATCCTTAAATATTTGTAGATAGAAAATAACATGTAGCATTTGTTAGTATTAACAACTACTAGTATGATTTCATCTTTGTGTTATACTGCTCTACTTGTCTGTCTTTACCACTAGGTATTCTCACTCTGACTCCAGAGCCTAAGTCTAATTCACCTGTGACACCTAGCACTAAGTATAGGTGCTTATTAGTAAATGCTACAAAAATGAAGGTAGCTCACTCCTCAAAAATAGTAAATGTGTCCATTAGGCCTAGTGTTACCAAATTGTTGTTGAGTAAAGGATTTCTTTAGAAATTACTTTCTGTTTCCAGAGGGGGTAAGAAGGCATTATTTGGAATGAAATAAAGTTTCTGTAAACTTTCATACATTAAGTTTATTAAATATATTTCATGGCTTTATACAAAATGTTTTCTAATATTCACAGCAAGATGAACAAATGGAGTTTATATTTATTTAATTCAGCATAAACTTGTATTTTCCTCACTAACTCAGTAAAGAGGCTTTACCTTCTATGTGGCCTTTAATTAATGGAAATATGTAGTTTTTAATCCTCACCCAAAGATGTTTTGATTGATTTTAAAGAGAGAGGAAGCACGGGGGAGGAAAAGAGGAGGAGAAAGAAACATTGATGTGAAAGAGAAACATTAATCAGTTGCCTCATGTACTCACTGCTACTGGGGATGGAACCTGCAAACTTTTAGTGTATGGGATGATACTCCAACAACTGAGCACCTGGCCAGGGCAGAAATACTTTTATATAGCCATCATAAGTCTTAAATTTTGGACAAGGAGCCAGATTTTACCTTGTGCTTGCTCCTTATTTATAACAACACTAGAGGTCCGGTGCATGAAATTTGTGCACTCGGGAGGGGGGCGGGGGCTCCCTCAGCCCGACCTGCACCCTTTTGCAGTCTGGGAGCCCTCAGGGGATGTCCAACTGACGCTTAAGCTGGCAGTCAGGCATCCGTAGTGCTGCCGTGGAGGTGGGAGAGGTTCCCGCCACCGCTGCTGCATTCACCAGCCATGAGCCTGGCTCAGGGCTTCAAGCTGAGTGGCACTCCCCTTGTGGGAGTGCACTGACCACCATGGGTCAGCTCCTACATTGAGCTTATGCCCCCTGGTGGTCAGTGCACATCATAGCAACCGGTCATTCCACCGTTCAGTCAATTTGCATATTAGCCTTTTATTATATAGGATTATTTACTTAGAAAACAAACTATTTTAATTGTCACCTCTAATTCTGAAACATAACTATTATTTTTGAATAGTAACCTTCCAGGCTTAAATTTCAAATGTATGTTTTAATGGTTATAATAATAGATAAATATAACTTTATAACCTGTTTTTGTAAGCCTGCTTCTTTCTGTTAGTCTTCATAGCAACCATTTTAAATGATTATTTTCAGTGCAGACATTTTTAATGAACGTAGGAAACTTTATATAAATAAAAATAAAAGCTATGTTATATAAACAAATAATTTACATATGATCATAACATGAATACATAAATATGATAATTAATTTTCTGTGCTGAAGTGCTATAATCATTCATATAGTATGGTTCTTTTAAATCAGAAATAGTTGGAAGACAGAAATATTTTTTTAAAAGAACAGCCTTTTTTGTTTCCTTTAAGTTTTTTTTATTATAAAGTATGTAAAACCTAAAACTTGCCATTTTAAGTGCAAAAGTCAGTGGCAGTAATTACAATCAGGATGTTGTGCAACCATCACCACTATTTCCAAAATTTTTCATCATCCCAAACAAGAATAGCTTTTTAATACACTACTTTTAGAAGTACTATAATATCTTATAAATATATTCATAGTATTCCAAGTAGTGATATTGAGTGTTTTAGTAATGTAGCATATTGTCAGAGAGAAGAAAAAAATGAGAAAAGTTCTGAATCCCAGGGAAGTGTGGATTTTGAAATTGTCTGGATGGTATTTTTTTCACTGTTTATAATAACTTTCTAACAGTTAAATCACCAGGGGTTTTTTCAGAAAAATATCTGTTAGTGTTATTAAAATTAATTGCCTTTAAAAAAAGAACTATGATTATTTAAAATATATATACCTCCATGTAAATCATGAGGAATGTTCATATTTTTTATTATTTTATCCTGTTTCTGTATTCCATTACCTGATCTGTTGTTGGTCATTTCATTTTCTCCCCCATAAAAATGAGGCCTGTGGTTTTTATAGCAACTTATCAATGATTAGTAGCTACCTTAATATATTTTAGGATTCTTTTCTGATATTGAGTCCTAGAACAAATTTTTTATTGATAGTGATATTTGATTCCTAGTTTTTCTACTTAAATATTGCTACAAGCAATCTTATAAAATAAAATGATGTGGTTTCTTTTGCTACATTCTTAACCTCAAAATAAGCATAAAGAGATAAAACATTGTCTAACTTAAGAGTTAGACAATTTACATATTGGTTTGTAAAATGAATTAAGTTAATAGAAGGAGAGGCATAGGCTATTAACCTGTTTTAGAAATGCAATAGGAGGACTACAGTGAGGTGATAGTGGGTTTAGAGGCTGGAGGAGGGTATAGAGGACATACATGGGGATGGACGGGGACCTGAGTTGGTGTGGTGAACACACAGTGCAGTGTACAGATGATGTGCTGTAGAATTGTGCACCTGAAACCTGTATAATTTTGTTAACCAATGTCACTTCAGTAAAATAATAAATAAATGCAGTAGGAGAATATATATGACAAAGTATCATAAAAATTATGTTGGGTTGGACATTAAGTGCTAGATAAACTACATTTGAAGTTTTTGAGCTAAAACTGTTTCCCTACAAGTGAAAGAGAAAATTTTAAATCCCTTACTAAAGTGATGCTAAGCGTGTGAGTGCAGGAGTCATTTGGAGCCTCCCTTTTGCCATATTTGTCTAATGTATCACATATCAGGCTGATTACTATTTTCAGCAACAGTATTCATGACTGAAACCCTACAGTTAACCTTTAGAAGAGCAAAAGGAAATATACTTATTAAAAAGGTGACCCTAATGTACACATATTTTCTATCTTTCTGCTTTATTGCTTGCATGTTTAAGCAGCTTTTTTTATTTTCACTTGTTGCGTAGAATTACTAAGTGTGTGTTTAAAGATCAAAGTCATCTGAGGATGGTAAACTAACATATCAGGTATAGCGCATAGCTAAACAGTTTGGCAGCAGTAATTTTAAAATATTTGTTTTAACATACAGAGTGAGACAGCTATTGCTAGCTGAAATTGTATAAAACTTATTTTAAAAAGTTTTCAGCTTGAGATCAGTACTAAAAACTATAAGTATGTCTGTATCTTTAGTCAGAGTAGTATTTACATTTTGAGTAAACTTTTTTCTTATAAGTACTGAATGTATTCATTGTGTACTTAAGTATCTTCATAGATCAGTAGAATACCTTTCCATACTCTTAGTGTTTAATATGATTATTCATATTCTGTTAAATACTAAATTTTCCAAAAATGTTTCTTGCCTTTTCAAATAGTTAATATTTTTTATATTGATAGATTTTACTAGTTATTATTTTCCATTGAAGATCTGTGGCTTTTTCTAAGACTCTTTAGAAAATGTATTCTGTTAGAGACAGTGAAATATATTGAGCTATAGCTGAAACTGTTTTGTTTTGCTTTTTCAGGTGGTTGAACAGGGTATGTTTGTAAAGCACTGCAAAGTAGAAGTATACCTCACAGAATTGAAGCTCTGTGAAAATGGAAACATGAACAATGTTGTAACTAGAAGATTTAGCAAGGCTGACACAATAGGTAAAGCAAGATCTGTTAAATCATTGCTATTATAATTCTATTTGTTAAATGTTACTAGGATGATAATGATGTTAAGGGTCTGTATTTAACATTATAGATTTCCAAGCTTGATGCACTATGTCTTAGCTTAATGTTGAATTATTTATGGTTTCTAAATTCACTTTACATTATTAAATGAAGTTAATATTTGTGCCATTTTACTTTTTTAAAAGCATCAAATTATGTTTTACTTTAGCATTTGAAAATGTGTATTTTGTTTATAACAGGATTATAAATTAAAGAACTTTTATGATGAGTAGATTAGGGAATTAAAGTTTCAAATAAAAGTGTACCTAACTCCCTTTATATATTTATATGTCTACATATCTGTATATATATATATCTATAAATGTACACTGAAATTTATGTAAAATTTTTCATTCTATTTGAAGGCCTTATCTATCTATACTAATAAAAGGGTGATATGCTAATTAGACCAGGTCAACCGGCCATCTTCCGGACGTTTGACTTCCTTCCGACAAAGCCATGGTGGTGGGGGCCAAGGCAGAGGCAGTTAGGGGGGAGTTCAGGCTGGCAGGGGGCTAGGGGTGAGATCAGGCTGGCTGGGGGTTAGGGGCGATCAGGCCGGCAGGGGAGGGCAATTCGGGGCGATCAGGCCGGCAGGGGAGGGCAGTTGGGGCGAGATCAGGCCGGCAGGGGAGGGCAGTAGGGGCGAGATCTGGCCAGCAGGGGAGGACAGTTGGGGGCGAGATCAAGCTGATGGGGAGAGCAGTTGGGGGTGAACTGGCCTGCAGGGGAGGACAGTTGGGGGCAACCAGTCCTGCAGGGGAGGGCTGTTGGGGGTGACCAGGGGAGGGCAGTTGGGGGTTCAACCAGTCTGGCAGGGGAGGGCAGATGGGGGCGAGTAGGCCGGCAGGGGAGGGCAGTTGGGGGTGCGACCAGGCCAGCAGGGGAGGACAGTTGGGGCATTAGGCAGGCAGGCAGGTGAGTGCTTAGGAGCCAGTGGTCCTGGATTGTGAGAGGGATCAGGCCTAAACCAGCAGTCAGACATCCCCTGAGGGGTCCTGGATTGGAAAGGGTGCAGGCCCAGCTGAGGGACACTCCCCTGTGCATGAATTTCGTGCACCAGGCCTCTAGTTGTAATATAATATCAAGAATATATTGAATGAAAAGTTTTTTAAATCAACGATTAGTAATTGAATCACAAATTTCAGTACTTTTGATAAAAACAGCTTAAAATAAAAATCAGAAACAGTATTTATTTTCAAATAAAGTTACTGGAAAACAAGCTTAACCATAATAATTTGATCTTTTTGGAAAATGTAAATAGACATTGGAGATAACACTTAATGCAGAACTCCTCAACAAGGAAGAGCGGTTATAAATTATGGCACTGTATAGTTTTCCTTGTTGGAAGCAATCATTAAGTACACTTAGCTTACAAGTAAATAAAAGTATTTCTGAATTTTATATGTCATTTGCCTTTTACCAGTCACCCATTTCACAGCAGGAAAACACTTTTAATCTATATTTTTCACAGGATATCTTTCAGTATCCTGTGCTTTTTAATACTAATGTTTTCACCAATAAAATATTGTGTGTGATTTTTTTTTTTTTCGCCCTCTTTATTTTGCTAGGACATTTCAATAAACTCACAGTCACCTTTCTGAAATGAATGCTTAAAATATTAGGAATTCCATATATAACTATCATATTATGAAAAAATTACCTTTTGAATTTCAAGATTTGTAGAATATCATTAGGAAAAGAAAACAATGCTACATACTAAATACTGAAAGTTTTCAATATAATACAGTAGTGTGCCCTTATTAATGGAGCTTATGTTCCAAGACCCCTAGTGGATGCCTAAAACCAGGGATAGTACCAAACTGTATATATATCTGTACTCTGTTTCCTCCTATACAAACATACCTATGATAAAGTTTAATTTATAAATTAGGCACAGTTAGAGATTATCCTATATAATAAAAGGCTAATATGCAAATTTTCCCCTCAGGAGTTCTACCAACCAGGAGTTCAACTGCTCGCTATGACTTGCTCTGACCACCAGAGGGTGGCGCAGAACGAAGGAAGGCCTCAATCAGCCCTGATCTCCTGCCAGGCCTAGGGACCCTACCCGTGCAAAATTTTGTGCACCGGACCTCTAGTTAACAACAATAACTACTGATAACTAATAGAACAGATATAAGAATATACTGTAATAAAAGTTATGTGAATGTTGTCTGTCTCAATATTTTATTGTACTACTAGAGGCCCGGTACGTGAAAGTCATGCATGGGTAGGGTCCCTAGGCTTGGCCAGCGATCAGGGTCAAGCAGGTTCCCCGCCTCCTCTAGCCCTTGCTCCCTTAGCACCTCACTGCCGCCCCTGGTTGCCCACCATGTTCCACACCACACCCTAGTGGTCAGCCAGTGGTCGAACTCCTGGCTGAACTCCCGAGGGGACACTTTGCATATTAGCCTTTTATATATATATAGATAGTCACCTTTTTACTTAAAAGAAGCTTTTTACATCTCTTTGATGTATCCAAATTGCCAGCATCATTATTCTTGCACTATGGGGCCATTATGAGTGACTGGCAGCAGGTAGCATATACAGCATGGATGGGCCATACAAAGGAATGACTCACGTTCATGGTAGGACAGAGCAGAGAGCTGAAATTTCATCCTGCTACTCAGAACACATGCAATTTAAAATTTATGAATTGCATTTTTCTGGAATTTTCCATTTAATACTATTAGACCGCAGTTGACCACAGGTAACTTAAACTTCAGGAAGCAAAACTGCAGATACGGGGGTGAGGGAGACTACTATCTATAATATTACATTAATCATGACATTAAAATATGTACAATAAGAATCTATAAATCTATCCAAAGAGTATAGTCTATTAAAATTAATTCAGCCCTAGCTGGTTTGGCTTAGTGGGTAGAGTGTCAGCCTGCAGACTGAAGGGTCCTGGGTTTGATTCCAGTCAAAGGCACATGCCCCATTTGTGGGCTCGATCCCCAGTAGGGGGTGTGCAGAAGGCAGCTGATTGATGATTCTCATCATTGATGTTTCTATCTCTACCTCTCTGAAATCAATAAAAATATATTTTAAAACAAACTATTTAAATTGTAAATTATACTTAATTTAATATTAATTGTTCTGAAATTATGTCATAATTAAAAATTTCCATTTGTAGTATCTGAGTCATACTTTATTTTCTAACTCCTACATATCAAAAAATTATGTTGATTTTATATATAAACATAAATTTAAGCTATATGACATAAATTATACTTGGGTGTTAATATGATTGAACTCCTTTACCTTTTGAGATCTCAATTTCCCTAAGTAATCATCTGTCAGAGTTATAATTACCATTTTCTTAAAAAGCACACCTGGTCTTAAAAATCTTGTTTATTGTTTTTTTACATATTTTTTTACATACTCGTTCACCTATTCTTACTATAATATCAGTATTTTAAATTTGGGACTTTTATGCTGGTGAGCACTTAGGTCTATGTGGTATATACTTAAATACTGTATTTACATATCTTTTCTCCTTAAATTTAGATACAATTGAAAAGGAAATAAGAAAAATCTTCAATATTCCAGATGAAAAGGAGACGAGATTGTGGAACAAATACATGAGCAATACATTTGAACCACTGAATAAACCAGACAGCACCATTCAGGATGCTGGTTTATACCAAGGACAGGTATTGTTTAGTAGTACTGTTTATTTTAAGCATACCATACATGGAGCTTTCTTAAGTCACAAACATTTTGGACATTTGACAACTATAGTGGGTCCTGTTGGCTCTCACTTCCTTTTTCTAACTCATTTCTTCCTTATCCTTGCTGGACACTTAACTATAACTTCCTATTTCCCTCTTTGAACTTGAATATAAAAAGAAATAAGTTTCCATTAAAAAAAACACAGCTAAATAAGATGGGTCAGCCAACTTCTATAAAAGATTAAATAGTGAATATTTTTGGTTCAGCCATCTCTATGGTCTCTGTCACAACTACAACTCTGCCGTTGTTAGTATAATGAAAGTAACCATAGAGAGGATATGTAAACAAATGGAAATGGCTATGTTCCAACAAGCTATTTACAAAAGCAGTCAGTAAACTAAGTGAACTATAATTTGCCAGCTCCTGCTAGAAGGTATCAAGCCCCAATTTGTTCTTTCTTTATGATATAATCCAGAGGAATAAATATGTTGAAAAATGAAGACATTTAAACACAATCACCAAGTCCTACTGATTCTGCCTTCTAAATATTTCATTAATCTCTGTGTCATTCCCAGCCCTTATTTAACAGATCTCTCTGCCTCCAGTATTTGGTATGTCCACTTTCAATCTTCCATATTTCTGTAAATAGACTATAAAAACAGTTATTTGATACTTTAGCCATTATGTTCTTAGTGAAATCTTAAATTTTTAATATGTATTGCAATTAAAGGTAGAGTTACCTGATTGAAGCTGGAGTAAGGAACTTGGAACTCTACTAGTTCGTCAATATTCCCCTCCCAAACCAGCCAGCTCTCTTTCTTGTCTACCAATAGACCTCCATCTCTCTCCTTGGTTACCATTCAGCAGGCCTTGTGGTAGCTCTGGGGGACAATTTTAAATATATAGTTTTATTTCGTTAACTCTTTTCAGTGATTGGTCCTGTGTAATGACTATTATTTTTTTTATTATGTACGTTAGAAAAAACTGAGGCTTCAAGAATTTAAATAATTTGATCTTCTTGCTAGGAATGCATTTATCAGATTTTGAAATAGGAATGTTTCCAAGAATGTGCATTAAATTTTCCAGATTTTAGCCCTAGCCGGTTTGGCTCAGTGGATAGAGTGTTGGCCTGTGGACTGAAGGGTCACAGGTTCAGTTCTGGTCAAGGGCACATGCCCAGGATGCAGGCTCAATCTCCAGTAGGGGATGTTCAGGAGACAGCCAATCAATGATTCCCTCTCATCATTGATGTTTTTATCTCTCTCTCTCTCCCTTCCAGAGAGGAGGGGAGAGGGATAGAGAGTTAGAAACATCGATGAGAGAGAAACATCCATCAGCCACCTCCTGCACACCCCCTACTGGAGATATGCCCGCAACCAAGGTACATGCCCTTGACCAGAATCAAACCAGGGACCCTGCAGTCCGCAGGCTGATGCTCTAGCCACTGAGCCAAACCGGTTAGGGCAATAAAAATATTTTTTTAAAAATGTTTTCCAGATTTTGTAAGTTCTTTTCTGACTACTGATAAATAAACTAAACACTATCCTGAACTTTTAATTTATTTTTTTACTAAAATTGAAAGTACCCTTGTTAGGAAGTGAAACAAATATATATTGAAGAGTTTGCTCCCCCAAATGAGTGGTCCTTATCTTTCTCGTGTGTGTGTGTGTGTGTGTGTGTGTTCAATTGCTTAGTTTTTATATTTTGCTTCTTAAATTTTTGTCTCCTTTGCCTAGCTTTGGAATCAAAATACAAATATCTCTTCACCTTATATACTGTGTGCTTTAGTTAATCACAGGGTTACTTTAGTTTCTTAGTGAATTCAGCTAATCTTTTAAAACTATTTTTAACATTGGGGTTAAGACAAACACTCTTACTGTGTCATATTTGTAGGTGTTAGTGATAGAACAGAAAAATGAAGACGGAACATGGCCAAGGGGTCCTTCTACTCCTAAGTAAGTGCTCCCACTTTTTATGGTATATTACATGATTTAGAAGCCTTTGATTTGAGATAATGAAGTCCAGAATGATAGAAGAATCTCATTGTGTGTTGTACGTACCTTCTTTATATTTTAATATTTTTCCTCAGTATAGAAGTTATGTAAATTTTCATTTAATGTGCTATTACTAAAAAGGCTTCCAATTCAAATCTCTTATAGAATAAGGTGTAGTATTAATGTTATGTTATATTGTCTAATACAGTTAAATCACTATTAAACATTTTCTTTAATATTTTGTTTCAGGCTTTTGATATTTCTCAAGTATCTGTTTAAAAAATGTTCTTTATCACAATGATTTTGATGTGAAAATATTTTTGTTTATTAAAACATGTGTTAGAATATGAAAGCACAAGTAGAGATACATGAGTATAAGAATTGCTTTTAATAGTAAATGAGGACTGAAAAATATTAGAAATATTTTTAAACATTTTTTAAACTGTGGTAAGATCTGTCCTCTAAACAGTTTTTTAAGTTCACAGTACAGTGTTGTTAACTATAGGCACATTGTTGTACAGCAGCTCTTTAGAATTTATTCATTTTGTACAACTGAAACTTTATTCCTGTTGAACACTAACTTTCCATTTCTTCCTTCCCCCAGGAATTACCATTTTACTTTGATTCCATGAGTTATACTAGTTTAGATACATCATATAATTAGAATTATGCAGTATTTGTCCTTCTGTGAAATTAATTTTACCTAACATAATATCCCCCAGGCTTATCCATGTTATCTCACAGGGCAGGATTTTCTTTCCTTTTTAAGACTGAATAATATTTCATTCTCTGTGTTTATCACATTTTCTTTATCTATTCAATTTTTAATGGAAATTTAGGTTGTTTCCATATTTTAGCTACTGTGAATTGTACTGCAATGAACAAGGGAGTGCAGATATTTCTTCAATATACTTATTTTGGTTCTTCTGGATATATACTCAGAAGTGAGATTTCTGGATCATATTGTATTTCTGTTTTTAATTTCTTAAGGAACCTTCATACAGTTTTCTATAGCAACTGCATTATTTTACATTTTCACCAATAGCATGCAAGGATTCTAATTTCTCCACATTCTTGTTAGCACTTATCTTTTGTTCTCTTGATAATGGTATAAGGAGATAATCTTGTGGTTTTGATTTGCATTTCTACTATGATTACAGATATTGAGCATTTTCATTGTATGCCTTCTTTGGAGAAATGTCTGCTTGAATCATAGGCCCATTTTTTTATCTGTTCTTTGGTTTTTAGCTATTGAATTGTAGGGGTTCCTTATATTTTTTGGACATTATCTCTTTATCAGATATGTGGTGTAAAGATTTAAAAATAAAGCCTGAATCCATAAAACTTCTAGAAGAAACCTTAAGGCAAATGCTTCATGACATTAGTCTAAGAGGTGATTTCTTGGTTATGACACCAAAAGCATAGGCACAAAAGCAATAATAGAGGGGACTATATCAAACTGAAAAGAAACAGTAAAAGAAACAATCCAAGTGCCCTGGATGATGTAGCTCAGTTGGTTGGAGCATCATTGGGTGCACCAAAGGGTCGCTGGTTCCATTCCGAATCAGGGCACAATGCCAAGGTTGCAGATTCAATCCCTAATTGGGGCACGTACAAGTGGCAACCAATTGATGTTTCTCTCTCATATTGATGTTTTTCTCTGTCTCCCCCTTTCCATTCCTCTCTCTCTAAAATTAAAAAAAAAAAAATTAAAGAAAGAAACAACATAGTGAAAAGGTAACATATAGAATAGGAAAAATATTTTGAATGGTTTTAGAATCATCAGTTCCTCACTCCATTATCAAAAACACTTAGGACATAGCTGATGTGGCTCAGTGGTTAAGCATCAACCTATGAACCAAGCGGTTGTACTTCGAAACACATTGGTGTTTCTGTCTCTCTCTCTCCCTTCCTCTCTGAAAAATCAGTAAAGATATATTAAAACACACACACACACTTAGGGCTAGTTAGAGAAACACTGACATGCGAAAAATATCAATTGGTGCCTCCTGAATGCCCCCTATTGGGGATGGAGCCTGCAACTCAGACATGTGCCCTGACCAGGAATTGATACATGGGAGGAGGCTCAACCAACTGAGCTATACCAGCCAGCTCAGGGCTAGTTGTATTTTAATATTCAGATTTCTTATGCCTTTGAGAAGAAAATATGTCCCATATGCCCTTATTATTTTACATTTCAGTAGAGTCCAGGGATATCTGTCATAATCAAGCACATTAATTTTCAGCCAATATTTACACTGGATAGGATAAATAAGGACTATAAATATCCTCATATTGGTTAGAGTACCCTCAAATGAATTGTGAAAAAATTTTTTTTTAAGTTTTCAGAGATGTAGGAATTCCAGGTTTTTTAATAAAGGATTGTGGACCTATATTTTAAAATGCTTACAATAATGATTCTATTTGTTAACCTAGTAAATAAAAGAGAAGAATGACCTGGTACTTAATAAAATGCACCTTTAATGAATGGTTCTCTACCTTTTTTATCTTGTGTAAAATTCTATTTAAATTTCATGAGAATGTGCCTAAGTATATTACAGTTTATTTTTACTGCACTTAATTGCATATAATACAAGGGTAGAACTTAATATAAGAAGATTATAAAAGTACATAGTAGAATTGTGTAGATTTCTTGATTGATGAAGTTTTAGAAGTTAGGGATAATTTCTTTGTGAATATTGACATTTAGTCTCTAGATTAGAACTAGTACTATTCTTTGCTAGTTTATCTTTAGGTTGTTATATATGTACTAGAGGCCCGGTGCACAAAAATTTGTGCACTGGTGGGGAGGTGTCCCTCAGCCCCACTTGTGCCCTCTCAGTCTGGGACCCCTCAGGAGATAACGACCTGCTGGCTTAGGCCCGCTTCCGGGGGGCAGAGGGCAGGCCCAATCCCTAGGTGCAGCCCCTGGTCGGGCTCAAAGCAGGGCCGATTGGGAAGTTGGGGCTCTGCCCCCTGTCATGCACAGAGCAGGGCAGATCGGGAAGTTGTGATGCCATCCCCAGTCACGCTCAGTGTAGGGCCGATCGGGGGGTTGGGGCACCACCGCCTGTCACACTCAAGGCAGGGTCGATGGGGAGGTTGCAGTGCCACCCCCTGTCACGCACAGAGCAGGGCCGATCAGGGGGTTGGGGCGCTGCCCCCTGTCACGCACAGAAAAGGGCCCATCAGGGGGTTTGGGGCTCCATACCCTGTCACAGAGCTAGGCCGATCAGGGGCTTGGAGAGCTCCCCCCATCACGAACAGAGCAGGGCCGATCAGGGGGTTGGGGCACCGCCCCCTGTCACACACAGGGCAGGGCGGATCAGGGGGTTGGGGCACTGCCCCCGTCACACTCAGGGCAGGGCCAATGAGGAGGTTGCGGCTCCAACCCATCAAAAACAGAGCAGGGCCGATCAGGGGGTTGGGGAGCTCCCCCCTATCAGGCACAGAGCAGGGCCGATCAGGGAGTTGGGCGCCTTCCCCATCACAAAAAGTGCAGGGCGGATAAGGAGGTTGTGGCCCCGCCCTCTCACTCACAGAGCCGCAGGGCGATCAGGGGGTTTGGGTGCTGCCCCCTGTCACGCTGCTCCAGAGGCCAAGAGGCCTTGCGGCTCTGCTGATCCCAGTGCTGGGAGGCCTCGCGGCTCCGCTTGACACGGGGGCAGTGAGGCCTCGCTGCTCCACTGATCCTGGTGCTGGGAGGCCTCGCTGCTCTGCTGATCCCGGTGCTGGGAGGCCTCACTGCTCCGGCTCCATTGATCCCGGTGCCAGGAGGCCTCGTGGCTCCGCTGATCCCAGGTTCGGGAGGCCTCGCAGCTCTGCTGACCCCGGTGCTGGGAGGCATATTCCCCTTTTACTATATAGGATAGAGGCCTTGTGCATGGGTGGGGGCCGGCTGGTTTGCCCTGAAGGGTGTCCCGGATCAGGGTGGGGGTGCCTGGCCAGTCTGGGTGAGGGGCTGAGGGCCGTTTTCAGGCTGGCGGGTGACTGAAGCTCCCAACCTCTCCTTTTTTTATTTATTTATTTTTTTATTCTGGGATTTATTTACCTTCTATGGCTGTCACTGGAACTGAGAGCTGGCTTTAGCTCTGAGGCTCGGCTCCAGCTCTGAGGCCTCGGCTGCTGAAAGCAGGTATCTGGGTTTGTTTGGGTTCTATAATTGAAACACTGTTGCAACTCCAGCTTGCTGGCTGGCTGAAAGCATGGGGTTTGTTTAGCTTCTATAATTGCAACATTGTTTCTTAGAGTGCAAGCTCAGAGCCCAGCAGCAGCAGGCGGGGAACCTTGGCTTCCTCCTTCACTGGAGCAAGCAAGCCTCCTGTTTGCTTCAGCTGCCTGGCTGCCGGTCGCCATCTTGGTTGTCAGTTAATTTGCATATCGCCCTGATTAGCCAATGGGAAGCGTGTCGGAGGTAAGGTTAATTACCATGTTTGTCTATTTTTAAATAGGATTACTAGAGGCCTGGTGCACGGATTCTTGCCGGTGGGATCCCTCGGCCTGGCCTGTGCCCTCTTGCAATCCGGGACCCCTCAGGGGATGTCAGACTGCCGGTTTCAGCTTGATTCCCGCAGGCCAGGGCAAGGGACCCCACCAGTGCACAAATCCGTGCACCGGGCTTCTACTATGCATATAAGATCTTTGGTTAGTCTCTTCCCGCCCTTCCCCTTTCCCTCTGAGATTCATTAGTCTGGTCCATGTTTCCATGGCTGTGCCCTCTGATGGCCAGTGCGTGTCATAGCGAACGGTAGCTTAGGCTTTTAGATAGATGATAGATAGATAGATAGATAGATAGGTAGGTAGATAGGTAGATAGGTAGATGATAGATAGATAGTTAGTTTTAAATAATTCTTGATATTACAAAATTGCTTGTGGGTTAATATAAAAGTACCATGAGTTCCAAAGATTTGAGAGATCTTTTCAACTTAAAATTACGAAATTTCACCTGAAAGATTGAACTAATTACATACTTTCTTTTATCATCTCTATGTGCTAATACAATACCATTTTTATTTACTTAAACAATTGTAGTAATTGCTTGTAAGAAAAAACACAATTTCTTACATAATATCTAACACTATACACATGAAATAAATATTGGTGAAAAAAGGAACTGCAGTAGAGATGCATGGAAGTACAAGTCTCATTTTTCACTGAATCAAACAGTTTAACAGGGAACCCATATATTAAAGCCTGAAGAGGTAAGTATATGTTCATTATACAATGTGACAAATAACATATAACAATATGTCATGAATTATCAATTGAGAGTTTATTGGAATACAACATTTTTAAAATTATCACCTGTATATAAAAAGCCTCTCAGAAACTGAGAATAAAGGGAAATTTTGCTAATTTGATAAAGCCTAAATGCTCAAAGTCTATAGTAAACATGTTTAATGTTAACACTTTCCTTAGCTATAGCTTCTACGGTACAACTTTATTAAATTTTGATTGAATTGTATTATTAATTTTTTTCTTTATGGTTTCATTTAGGTATAGTTATTTCAAAGAATGCCTTTGGCATTGCTAACATAGAAATAAGTTCTAAATTTTGCTGCAATAAGTAAAAATTCCTCTTGTGAGAATAGCATGAAAACTTGATTTAATTCATACATTTTCACTAATCGATTAAAAATATTCACAAAAGGCATGCACTTAAGTATTTGGTGGTAAGAAAGGCAAGGGTCATTGATGATTGTGTCTTGGCAGTTTTCATGGGCTAGAAAACAACCAGAGAAGAAACCAAAATTAACCAGATAAGGCATGAGAGGCTGAAAAAAATCAAATGGAAAACTAAGCCAGTAGTTCTTATTCATTGTCCCTCTATCACCTGTGTTCTGATTAACAGAATTCCAATTTGGTGACTGAAACACTAAGTATAAACTTAATCTAATGCCACATTAATATTTTTGCAGCACTCTATCCCTGAGTGCTCTCCCTGGAGAGAAGGAGCACTTTATAAATTAAACCATTGCATACTACTTTTGGTTGGGATAAATAATACACACCTAGGTGACTGAAATGTTCTGTTTCTGTGTTTTTACACTATCTGTTTCAGTATTGTACCTATTTAAATGCAAGTAGAAAAACTTACCATATACTCATTTAAATTTTTATAGAGTAATTATGTACAATCCTATATAATAAAAGAGTAGCATGCAAATTGTCCTCTTGACTAGGAGTTTGAGTAGGAGGCGGGGCCGGCCAGGGGAAGGGGCCGGCCAGGGGAAGGGAGGGAGGCCCCAGCTGGCAGCTGCTAGGTACCCTAACAGTCCACGAATTTCATGCATTGGGCCTCTAGTTTGTATATATAATTGCTATAAATTAACTGTATAAGTGGATTTAGAAATGGTAAGTAAAAGTATTTAATTGAAAATTATTAAAATATATATTAGGAAACATCATGTATTTCATTTTAACAAAAATTATACTGAAACTTTTTAAGTATTTATAAACATTCTCTGCTTACTTGAAACATTAGTAGGTTTAGTTATAACAGTTTTGTTTTGGTACTAAAGAGGTATAGATCACAGAAAATGTACTCTTAAAATTTTCTTTGAAAGTATAAAAATTTGTTACCAATTTTAACCTTGTTCAAATACTGGAGGGAGGGAATTGAATGATTTTGATTTGTGGTTGTTGAGAGGACGGCTCTAGAGCCAGCTTTTCATTCATTTTCATCCATTCATACTTACATATTTTAAATTAATATCTTTAATTTGAAATACAACCTATGAACCATAAATCTAGGGTAATATCCCCAAACCTTCAATGTTTTGTCATTTTTAAAGACATTTTGAATTTTTATAAATTTTCCCACACATTATCTCCTTTAATCTTGTCATTATTATTCTCATTAAGAAAAAGACATTTGTGACTTTTTCTGAGAATGTAAAGTTTAAAGTAATGGTACAGTCCAACAAAACTGCCTTGGATGCAGTTAAAGATAAGGAACCAAAACTAGGAGACTAGTGAGAACTGTCGGCATGGAGTTATATTCTAAGAAGTGAGAAACATAAGCATGTACGAATTATCTAATAAAACATGTAATAAAGCCCTACCTGGTTTGACTCAGTCGATAGAGCATCAGCCTGCAGACTGAAGGGTCCCAGGTTCAATTCCGGTTAAGGGCATGTACCTAGGTTGCAGGGAGTGTGCAGGAGGCAGCTGATGGATGTTTCTCTCTCATTGATGTTTCTAACTCTCTATACCTCTCCCTTCCTCTCTGTAAAAAAAATCAATAAAATATTTTAAAAAAACAAAACAACATGTAATAAAGTATATGTTAAACCTTAAAGGATGTCTCTAAATAATGATATAAGACAAAAAGATCAAGTTGGATAATCTTGAAGGTTAAGGAAAATTTGGGTTTTATTTTGTCACAGAGGCCAAGGGAAAAAGAGCTTTAGAAAGGGAATGGTCAGCAATACTGCATGTTGCAGAGATTGGGGGAAGAACAGAAGAGATGCAATATATTGGACAAGTGGAGACAGCATAATGGGAATGAGGAGTAGATTATTGCGAAGGAGGGGATGAGTACTGTAGTCAGAGAATGGAACAACTCGCATAAATCATTCATCATGAAAGGTACTGAAAGAAGAAAGATAATCAAGGTGGTACTTGGTTGGAAAGGCAGGATTCCTGGAGAGGGAAAGTACATATAAATTATTTTATTAATTAAATATACACATCCTTTCCTAGGTATTTGATATGTAAAGATAAAGGCATCATCATAATGTTAGAATGAAGTTCCTATATACTGCTATTTACCATAAACTGCTTTTTTCCGGTTATTTTTAGTTGTCCAAACTCCATATCATTTTTGGAAATGCTTGTGTTTGTACATAAATACACTCCCTATAACTCTATACTTTGAGATTTCTCAATTTAACATGCATCTAGATCTTGAGTGGATACGCATATTTTCCTTTGAAATGCTGAAAGTGCACATTGATTGAGTATATCTTTCCTTCATCTAAACATTGTACCTACTTTCTGTTGTGGAAAGATAATGTATAATATAGTACCATGTCTCCAAGTTTTACCAAAGAGAGCATGGTAACAGTCAAGTTCATTAACTATTTGATTAAAATATATAAAGGCCATTTCCAAATTTAATTGAAGTTAGAAAATTTAGACTGTTTCATCATAAATGAATGTAATTTTAGTATGTAGTTCTCAGATAAATGCTTGATATTCACAGGTTCTCATAAATAATTATTGAGTATTTTATTTCTTCCTTTCTCTTCTGGTTTGTTCCAAAAAGGAATTGAGCAAGTTACAGTAACACATGTAAGTCAAAGTTAACTATAGGAATAGATACAGAAATCAGGTTAAGTGGAAAATAAGCATATTTACATATTGAAGCCAGAGAAGGAGTTAGTTAACAAGAGCAGTAAGGGCTTTTGAAGCTATTAAAATTAATCTGCAAATGTATGGGGTTTTTTGTTAGATCCTGATTCAAACCAATTGGAGGAGAAAAGATACTTTTGAGAAAATTGGTATAAAATTGAACATGAACTGAGTATTAGATTGGGACCAACGGTAGTATAAAATAAAAAATATCTTACCACCCAGCCAGTGTGGTTCCATGGTTTAAGTGTCGACCCATGAACCAGGAGTTCACTGATCAATTCTCGGTTGTGGGCTTGGTCCCTGGTGGGGGGCCATGCAGGGGGCAGCCAATCATTGATTCTCTCTCATCATTGATGTTTCTAACTTTCTCCCTCTCCCTTCCTGTCTGAAATCAATATAAAAAAAAATTTTAATCTCTTATCTATTAGGGGTGCGTACTGTAGTATTCACAGGTGAAATTATGAATGTCTGAGATTTGCTTTAAAATAGTCCAGCAAAAACATGGGGAAAGGGGCGCTGAGGAGATGATAGATAAAACAAGAATGACAGAATGTTAATTCTTGAAGCTGAGTGACTGATACTAAGTACATGAGAGCTTGTGTATGTTTGGAAATTGAAGTTGAAAATAAAAGTGGATGGTAGTTTTGGTTCTGAGATTCATAATGGCTAAAGAAAAGTAATTTTAGTTTTTATGGTAGAATATTTTATGTTATAAATGCCATAATTAGCAGTCAAACTAAGGAACAAGAAATAAAGTTATGCTCTTGCCAGTGTGGTTCAGTTAGAGTTGTTTGAAGCGTCATCCTGTATACCAAAAGGTTGTTTGTTCAGTTCCCTGCCAGAGCACATACCTAAGTTGCGATTTGAACCCTGGTTGGAGCATACCTCTTCCTCTCCCTCATCCTCTCCTCCCTCCCCCCTTTCTCCCTCCCTCCCTCTCTTCCTTCTTCCCTCCCTCCCTCCCTCCCTCTTCCCCTCTACTCTAAAGAGTCAATGGAAAAAATATCCTCAGTTGAGGATTAAAAAAAAAAAATGGGCAAAGTTTAAGGTTGCTCAAGTTGGGTTGTTTATGTCAGATTTGAAAGTATTAAAATCTTTGTTTCGCAATGTCAACTTTCAGGGTTGACTTTTCTATATTTTGGGTGCTCAGTATGGTATTAGATTTTCTAGTGTGTTAAATATTCAGTTTATTTATCAAGAATAAGCTTTGTTTTTTCTGTTAAAGTCAAGTTTAACTTAGTCTTAATTGCATGATTTTCATTATAACATTAGAATAGGGAAATTCAAATATTGCATTCACTTGTGAGGGATAAAGTTTAATATTCTCTCTTTATAAAACTATGTTACGTTGATGTTTTACCTTTTTCTGTCTTGTTTAAGAGGTAAGTCATTGCCTTATGTTACATCTACCTCAATCTAGCAAAAATTAGTTTAACCCTAGGTTAGTTAAATTTAGTATCTATGGCTTAATATCTACGTGTAATATTCTAAAAGGTTTTCTCTCTTCTCTTTTTAGAAAGCCACTAGAGCAAAGTTGCTAATGGACAGTGTAATATCCAAATTACGTCAATGGAAGAAAGCTAAAGGGCTCAGGTTATAATGCATAGACTGACTAGCCAACCCTTAAAAAAACACACACTCCACAATGTTAGCTAGATTGGGCTATGTGCAATCTAGGTCAGAAGTTGGAAATCAGAACCGATAAGTGATCAATAATGTCTGTAACAGCATTTAAGAAGTGTTATAATATTTTAAAATTACCTGTGGACCACATCCATTCTTCCCTCTCTAATCTCCGTGCTATTTAAGGGCAATCTCTCCAGTAAAGTTGTTTATTCCAGTGCTTCCTAGACCTTGTTTTTTCTTCTGTTGTCTTTTCTCTCCTAACTATACAAATGCCTAGCATACTGCCACAATACAGTAGACACTCAAATAATACTCATCCATTATAAAGACATGAACTTCCCCTAAATATGATTTTTTACTTTTTTTATTTTACAGCTAATTTATTTAAACAGTAAAATTTCTTACTACCCATTCAGAATTTAACAAAGTCTCTTTATTTGACTTTTTTTGTAACTTAGTTTATTTGACCTCTCTTTAAAACTTAATTTTGGTAACTATCTTCTAAAAAATTTATCTTAATTTGAAACTATTACACCCCAGTTTTTCAAGCACTATTTTTACCTCTCTGACCAATCCTCTGGTTGGCTGGCTGGCTCTCTTCCTCTCCTGGGCTGCTGTGTTTGATTGTGCAGGTTGTATACTACACAGTTCTTGAGGATGTTGTTCACATTGTAATATATGTAAAAGGCCCTCCTTGGCACTGTGCATTATACAACTTCACTAAATATATGCAGTAGCACTTCTCACACTTTAAATGCATTAATATTCCACAAATTTCCATCTGAGCACCTCTCTTTTCATACCATCATAATAGGCTCTCAAAATCAGTGGATGGACTCTATGCTAATCCTGTTTTTTAGCTCAAACTGACACCAATATTCTTTTCCATATTTTTAACCTAGAGCTCTCTGCTGAATTTCATATTTTTTCCTAAATGTCAAGTAGAGTTCACAATGTCAGATTGAACTTAAAATCTTTTTAACCCATGTTCTTCCATCCTTTCAACCTAAACTATATCCATATCCTATTATTCTTTATTTCAGGTACCATCTGAGAGCCATCTTAAGTTCTTCCTTTAAACTTATTTCTTTTATTTAATTAGTCAACTAGTCTTACAGATTCTACCTCCTAACCCAAAGTTTTCAAATGTTTTGATCTTGGTACCCCCTTATATTCTTAAAAGTTATTAAGGATCCAAAGAACTTTTGTCATATGTGTTATATCTATTGATGCCTGTATTTTAGAAATTATAAAGAAATGTTTATTTATAAGTAATACTACACTGTTATATATTGACATAATTACATATATGTGAAAATAGCTACTTCCTAAAACAAAAAATGTACTGAGAATACATTTCTAATAAATTTTTGCTAAATTCTCTTAGGTGCTTCTGCATTTAATTTTTTGTGATATATTGTTTGGGTTATAAATTCAGCATTGCACAGATATATAGTTAGAACAGGGAGGAGTTTTGTTTTGTTTTTGATAGTTGATACCACGTCAGACAGAACTCAACCCATGGTGGTTTAATGATGAAAGGTTAATTGCGATGTGGAATCTGATATCATGTCGATGAACTTTTTATTTTATTACATTGAAATCTTTCATGTGTAACTTCATGCAGTGGAAAATTTTGATTCACTGAATTTTACAGGTATTCCAAATGTTGACATAAATCATTATATAATTTTTTTTAATTACTCTTGTTAAAACATCACCAGTTTTAATGAGAAAACTTTAAGTAGTGGGAAGCTATCAAGCTCAAGTTTTGTTTTCCTAAAGTAACAGGCTCCCTTCATGTATTTTTGAGAAAATGTCTGCCAGATAGCCTTTTATGTAAAAGAGTGAAAAGAGGATAGTTCACTTGAAATTCAGATAAATGTCTTCTTTCTCATGACAACCATGTTCAGTATGTAGCAGGTGTGCTTTATGAAAACTTTCTGATTTATTACTCAATATTAAAAGAAGTTTAATTAAGGGTCATGGTTTAATCAAATCAGTAATTTTTATTTTTCAACACAGATATTCTTTTTTTTTTAAATATATTTTATTGATTTTTTACAGAGAGGAAGGGAGAGAGATAGAGAGTTAGAAACATCGATGAGAGAGAAACATCGATCAGCTGCCTCCTGCACATCTCCTACTGGGGATATGCCTGCAACCCAGGTACGTGCCCTTGACCGGAATCAAACCTGGGACCTTTCAGTCCGCAGGCCGACACTCTATCCACTGAGCCAAACCGGTTTCGGCCAACATAGATATTCTTAAGTGAAACTGTATTTTCTAGTGTAGGGTTGGGGGTGTGGTGAAGAATACAATGATTCTAGTACATGGTTTGGTGCTACTGGTTTAATTCATGCTAATGTATTAGCAGTTTTACCCATCATTGTTTTTAAGCTGTCAGTGCAAATATCCACCCAGTGAAAGATCAAATAACACTTAAATAACACTTTGGTCTTATTACAGAAATAGTTTTGACCTCATAGATGGGCACCCTGAAAGGTTCTTAGAGTCCCCTAAGGGACCATGTACTGTTCTAGCACAACTGGATAAAATCCAAATTTCTTTATAGAACATAAAAGGTCCTATGTTATCATACCTATGTTACTAACGTCTACTCCTATCACTACATACTTCTTACTCTTTCATCCAGTCTGAATTTATTCCCTATAAACATCATAATATCTACAGTTCATGCATTTGCATGTGCTGTTCTTTTACCTGGGATATTCTCACTTTCAGTTCCTACCTACACCTCCATCTGCGTGCATCATTTAAAAATTGCTGCATATTACTATCCACAAAAATTTTATAGTTTGTTACAATTTTAAATTTTGTCACAGAATTTATTTTGCTTATGTATCATTTTCTCCCATTAATTTGTGAGCTGTTTGAGGTCAGGAAGAGTTCTGTCTTTAAACTCCTAATACTTGCCAGGGGTGACGTTTTAGTAATCATTTAATCAATGTTTGAATGTTTTAATGAATTTCATAAAAACTTATAATACTCTCCTTAGGTAGAGTTGCTGATGAACAGTAAAAAGGCCCCAGATGGTCAGAAAAAAAAGAATATACGGAGTGGGGCAGTCTCCATATATTATTTTATAGTTGTGAATACACAAAACAGTTTATTCTTACATTTTTATTCATTAATTATTGTATTATTTTTCATACAACTGTAAGCCTACTTTTGCCCCACTCTGTATATTATTTTCTTTTTCTGCCCACCTGGGGCCTTTTTACTGCTTTTCCCTGCCCTATGTATGTGTCTCAGCCACTTTATTAGATGACATAATATATCTTTATTTCCATAATTTTTGCTATAAGTAAAATTCAAGGGAACATTGCAGTTTATGTCTCTGAAAAGTTGTAATGAATTAAATTATAGCCAAATGGGTATCATTTTCAAAAATTAACCTATTTAATTTATTATGCCTCAATGTCTAATTTAGTTATTTTCTAATTTAGCATTCTTAACATGAAGGGGGGAATGCCATGATATTCCTATATTTTTATTAATATTTTAAAACTAGTAAGGGTCAAATAAAATGTATTTTATTTGCCTTAGAATACTAGAACTACAAAAGTACCTTTTAAGTAGGTTCTCTACTGTGTTTTATATTAGAATTTGGTTCGTCATATTTTGTATCTTGAGCTTAATATAGTAAAATAAAATCTTGTAAGAGTCTTCTGTTAGAAAGGTACCTAATTAAGTCTCACTTAATGTAACCTACCTATGAACAGCCTGTTTCAACAAAAAGAACCTCCTTTAAAATGAAGAAAAAAATTTACCAAAATTTTATAATATATAAAACTTCAAAAGTTAAATTAAAATGTCTGTATGAAAGAAATTTTATTATCCACCATTTATTCTGCAGTTATGTAGATTTAGTGAAATCCAGATTACTAAACGCTAGTTTTATAGATTGTACTTTCCTGCATATTGACCATTTCATTGTTCATTAGCACCTGAGTAGAGGAAATAAAATAATTTTTAAAAATAATCACGTGTGCCTCACTAATTTAGAATTTATGATGATTGAGATACTAGACTGAAAGTTATCTTTTTACAGACTATAGGCTAGATGTTGCCTAGTAAATTAAAATTGTTTATAAAATTAAAACAAATTAAATCTTTCATAGACCTTTAAGTACTTTATAATGGATTTGTTGATTATAAATCATGCTTTTAAAGCATTTTATTCGATTAAGAGCTAGTAATTAATTAAAAGCTAATAACTGAGACTTCTCCAAAAAGATTCTGAATTAGTGAGGTATGTAACATACAGTCAGATTTATGTCTTTTCTGTTTTTGCAGAGAAAGCTACCCAAAAATTACTTTTGGGGATTATGTTTTGAATTTTCATGCTATTCAATCCATGGTGGCATTCTAACTTGAGACACAAGTGGTTTTATTTACATACTTCCTTAAAAAATAATATTTTAATTCCATGGATTTAAGCAAATTGTTGATTATAAAATATTCATAGTGATTACCTGAAGTAGAAATTAGTGTTATTGGGTTAGTATATCTATAAGAGTAATAGCAAGTTGCATATTTATTTCGTAAATTTCTTTTGAAAGTAGTTTCCTTTGTACCATTATCTTTTATATGAAAGAATACATTGGAAATTGAAAGCCAAAAAATCTATAGTGATTTTGCTCATGAATTTGTTTTCCAGCATTCATTTACTACATACATTGTCATCTGTTGGTTCTTTTCTTTATTTCATAATTAATTTCAAAATTCAGCATTTTTTATCTAATTTAACATTTTCATATTTTTAAAGGTCCCCAGGTGCATCCAATTTTTCAACTTTACCAAAGATCTCTCCTTCATCTCTATCAAATAATTATAACAACATCAACAACAGAAAGTAAGCACTGAATCTTAAAAACTCTTTGTCTAATTGATCGCCCTATTGTGGTTGCAAAAAATCTCTTGTATCCAAAATTTAGGATAAAAGTCTTAATGCACTAATTGAATTTTTAAAAATTAATGGTCGGATTTTCTAGGAGTAACTTCACAGGAAAGAACACACAGTTACAAACTTTCCCTTGATATAATACATATACTACAGTACTTTATTTAAAATAAAATACGGTACTTTTAGAATTTTACATTCTAAACACAAATCTGTTAGATTTACATTCCAATACATAGAAATCTGTTAGAATTCAAATTTTTAGAAAGAATATAAATTTCAGATGTCATTTTAGAACTAGATATGTAATCATCTACAATTCTTTTATATAATAAAAGGCTAATATGCAAATCGACCAAACGGCAGAACAACCAGTTGCTGTGATGCTCACTGACCACCAGGAGGCAGACGCTTAATGCAGGAGCTGCCTGCCCCCTGGTGGTCAGTGCACTCCCACAGGGGGAGTGCCGCCAAGCCAGAAGCTGGGCTCACAGCTGGCGAGTGCAGCGGCGGTGGTGGGAGCCTCTCCCACCTCCACAGCAGCACTAAGGATCCCCTGAGGGCTCCCAGACTGCGAGAGGGCGCAGTCCGGGCTGAGGGACCCACCTCCCCGCCGTCCTCCCCGTCCCCCGAATGCACAAATATTGTGCACTGGGCCTCTAGTATGTAGGTAGTATTTTTGAAAAGTGTATATCAGTGATTCTCAACTGTAAAGCTTACACATTTTTATGTTTATTATAAAAAGGCAATCAGTGTTTCTTTAAAAAGTTCAGAGAAACAGTTCCCTTGCCCCATCCTGAATCATATTTAGAATCTTGGAATTTGTAAAAGTTAGTGGAATTGTGTGCTTTATCAAAAATAACTTGGACTTCACCAGATCATCTGACATGGGTGTATTACCTGGAAAATTAGCATGGTTTTTATTTTATAGAAAAGTATAAAAAGAAAGCTTTTATTTTAATTAGTCCAGTCAAATTATAGGAAGAACTTTAATCCAGACATGATTATCCTTTTTTATTTCTTGGCTATATACATTATGGTTTATATATTAGGTTAACAGTTTTTATGTAGTTAAATATTTGTACTACTTGTCCAGTTCATAAATGGCATCTGATTATCCCAAAGAATAGATTCAAAAAGACTAAAGCTGTGTATGAAATAATCTTTAAAATAATACCATTAATTGAATATATAGGTTTAATTAGTTTTCCCTTAAAATTCATATTTGGGTTAATTGACAAAATTTGTTTAACATGCATCTGAATTATAAATGTATAAGAATAGCCAAAATAATTTCGAAAGAAAAAATCATGAGAAAGTATTAATCAAATATCACAACCTCTTATAAAGATACAAGAATTCGCACAGCATAGTGCTGACCCGGAAATATACCTACAGATCAACAGACTGGGTAAGGCAGCCCAGAAATAGAAATTTATGTATAAAAGAGTTTAATGTGGTCACAAAGAATCCTAGACCAATGGAGAATGGAACAGGTTATCCAGGAAATGTACGGAAAATTGGATAGCTATTGAGAATTTTTCTTTAAAACTTTAAATTAATTACTTTTTGTTAGGTACATAAGAATTAAAAGGTAAATAAATGGAAAAATGACTTGCTATAAATGGCAAATTAAGGGTTAATATTCTTACATTCATAAAAATATGTGAGAAATATTCTATTATGAAAATGTGCAAATGATGTAGATGGGAAATAAAAATAAAAGGATTAAAATATATTATCATTTTAAATGTTCAAATTCACCACTAACTAGAGATATGTAAATTTAAAACCATAAAAATCTCCATCCACTTTCTCTCACCTCAATATCAATGGGAAAAATTAAGTGATGAATATCTATTCTTATGAGAATTCTGTTTGAGTGATTGAAGTATTAGTACAACTTTTCTAGAAAATAGTTTGTTGTATGTATTAAGAAGATTTAAAATACTCATTCCCTCATTTCAGTATTAATAAAAATATGTGCACCATAGTCTAATAGCATTACATTATAGTGTAACAGTGAAATATCGAAGGCACTGTGAGTATCCAAAATGGCAGTGTTTTATGTTCTTTTCTGTTTTAAAAAGTCTGTCCATCGGTAAAAGAGTAAAAGGAAATATTCCCCTTTAATCTGGTTTATGTTTTGTTTTTTATTATTAAATTCATCAAAAGTAATTTGTTCATAGGAGATAAAATTATACTTGTGTTTCTGCAATTGCAGATGGCTCCATATTTACTATAAAATAATTCAGTTCCAGGTGTAACATGTATTTATAGTTATTCTTTGAAGATATTTTTAACATTGTATATAGAATGTATTAAATATGGACTGTATTTTGACTAGAGTCGCTATGTTAGTATATGTGATCTGTTGTATTTCTGTTTTTGTCTTATTTCCCTGTTATGGTAAAAATATGACAGTAAAATCTGATCTCAAAACCTCTTACTGCAGAAAATATTGGGAGAAATTGGTGTGTTTTATTTTTAAAACATGATTAACTAATGACTTTACTCCTGTACTGGATTATATATTTAATTATTTATATTTATCTTTTTTAGGCACTAAAATAGTCCTTTCATAATAGGAAACTTTAAGCAAATAGCTATGGAGGTTATCACCGTGATTAGTAAAGCTTACCTTTCTTAGTAAACAACAAATTTAAACATAATACAGAAAGTTTTTTGTTTTTTTTCATTTTTAAAAACTTTAATATGATCATAGTTATCTAAACAACTAGAGGCCTGGTGCACGAAATTCGTACACTGGAGGGGGCTCCCTAAGCCCAACCTGCACACCCTCCAATCTGGGACCCCGACCCTTGTGGGATCAGGCCTAAACCGGCAGTTGGACACAACCCGGGGCTGCTGGCTCCCAACTGCTCGCCTGCCTGCCTGCCTGTTGCCCCTAACCACTTCTGCCTGCCAGTCAGATCACCCTCTAACTGCTCCTCTGCCGCCTGATTGACACCTAACTGCTCCCCTGCCAGCCCAGTCGCCCCCAACTATCCTCCCTTGCGACCCGGTCACCCCTAACTGCCCTTCCCTGCCGGCCTGGTTGCCCCCCAACTGCCCTCCCCTGCTGGCCCGGTTGCCCCAAACTGCCCTCCCCTGCTGGCCTGGCTGCCCACAACTGCCCTCCCGTGGCGGCCATCTTGTGGTGGCCATCTTTGACCACATGGGGGTGGCCATCTTGTGCAAGGGCATGATGGTCAGTTTGCATATTACCTCTTTATTATATAGGATTATTTTACATAAAATTTATTTCTTAATTTTCCCTTCAACTTGTGGAAATAAGTAGCAGCTTAAGACCAGATGGAAATAGCATCATTACCCATTTTATATAGAACTAGAGGCCTAGTGCATGAAATGTGCACTTGTGGGGGTCCCTCAGCACGGCCTGCCCCCTCTCTCATTCCGGGAGCCCTCAGGGAATGTCCAGCAGTTGGACATCCTTAGCGCTGCCGCAGAGGCGAGAGAGGCTCCTGCCACTGCTGCTGCACTTGTCAGCTGTGAGCCCAGCTTGTGGGAGCCCACTGACCACCAGGGGGTAGCTCCTGCATTGAGCGTCTGCCCCCTGGTGGTCAGTGCGGGTCATAGCTACCGGTTGTTCCACCGTTTGGTCGATTTGCATATCAGCCTTTTATTATATAGGATGAGTAACAACCTTTTTGAATTAATGTGCATTTTTGAAACTTGATATATGTTGAGATACTTTATACGTATAAAGTATATATTAAAATCAGTAGTTATGAACCACAGGTTTATATGAAATTTATTACAAATTCAAGACTTGAATTAAACTGTTACATTACTAAGATAGACCATTTTTATTTATCTTCAGGAATAAAAAATAATAGTTGTAAGGTAATACCAAGTATACTTTGAATTATTTAAGTTTAATAAAGTTTTTATTGAGGACTAATATGAAGAACCTGAAGCTGGAATATTGTTTCTTTACCATATGTAATCATTATACCTACTAGTCTATACAGCATTTGTTCTTGCCCTAATTATAATTTAAGTACGTTTTTAATATGTACCAAATTTATTCTCTTTTTCTGCATTTTTCTCTCTCACTACATTTGTCTTGATACAATACTGCCTTAAAACAATTTTTTTAATGTATTTATTGTCTCAACTCTTGCCATTCCACCTCAGAATATATTTCTGTTTTTCTGTTAATTCATTTAAAGCTCTTATTTGAAATATAAATGACTCCCTGTAAAACATTAAGCTAGGAAAAGGACCTGGGTTTTGGAGACTGCCAGAGCTAGCTAGCCATCTGCTTCTTAACAAGTTACTTGCTGAAAGCATCATTTCATTAACTGCAAAGTGAGCATAATTATAGTTATGAGGATTAAATAATAGATGTATAAATTTTATAATGTCAAATGTAAGTACTAAGTAAAAAGACTGAAATTTTTATAAAAAGATAAGGGCTCAATTTTACAAAAAAAAATGTTAGATTTTTAATGTATATTTAAGGAGATAGAATTTTAATACAGAATTAACCTAGTGAAGTACTTAAATTCCCATTAAGATTACTGGCAGGCTAGCTTACTCTCTTTAGAATAAAAAAAGCAGAAATAGTCATGAGAAAATAGGTTTCCATGTATTTTGTCAAAGCATTTAACACTAGATAGACTGAAATTTAGTATATACCTATATTGCCCAAAAGCAGTCAAAATGACTGCATTGTGAAAGAATAATATCGGAGCACTCTTCACTTATGTTCCTTAGCTTTTCCAATAACTCACTTCTATTCGACATTTCTTTCATGAATTTAGGGCGCAAAAGAAATAAACAACTTATTAGAACAAGTATCACTGCATAAAGATTCGAATAACAAGTACTAGTTTAGCTTATTGAGCAACTGCAACTTATCAAGTGTCGACAATTTATCATGTACTTGTATGTTATCATGTGACGGTAATCGAAAAAAAAATGAAAACTGTTATTTCAATACAGAGCCAAACTGGTCATATAAGAAATTTACTCAATTCAATAATAAGAGTCATTTGATTATTTAAAATTTCCCAAGCAGTGAAAATGACTGCTTTTGGGCAATATAGGTATAACACATATATATATACCGGAAATGAAGGAGGGGGAGGTAACTACAATTATTAATAAACGCATTTATATGTTGTACAAAAAGTCACAAAATTCTAAGACATTGTGCCCTTATATACATAATTGTTTTTCTAATTGAAATTAAAAAGCAGTCAAAATGACTTCCTTGGGCAATCTAGTGTTAAAGAACTGCTGGTTTTAGTATTTCCCATTGCAGACTTTAATACTTGATTTAGAAAGCACATAAAATGTGGATTATAAGTGACTAATCATGATGGTGTTAAAGTATTTCTTAGATTGATCACTTTTGATTGTCATTGTGCATCTAGACTACCTCAGTCTTTGGGGAAAGGCTTATATTTACCCTGACACTTAAAATATAGAAGTCCTTTAAGGATTCAAACTTTAAAAGACAGAATAGCCCAGACTAAGGATTCAGATTTTTAAAGACAAAATAGCCCTTCTCGCATGGCTCAGTGGTTGAGCATCAACCTATGAACCAGGAGTCACGGTTCAATTCCCAGTATGGGGCCTGCAGGAGGCAGCTAGCTGATTGATGATTCTCCCTCATCATTGATATTTCTATCTCTCTGTCCCTCTCCCTTCCCCTCTGAACTCAATAAAAATATATTTTAAAACAAAATTTTAAATAAAGACAAAATATAAAACTGAATTTCCAAATAAGTTTTTACTCATTTCTCAGTAAATAAGAAAAACTATTTCAGCAGATCGTGTCCTATTGCCACAGAGAAGAATAGAGCTTCCAACATCCATTTTTGTTATATGTAGGGGAGACCAATATATCTGAGTATATACTTATGGAATAAGCATGTAAATATGCTTTTAGTCTTTTAGCTTGTGCCTGTGTTTGTGTGTGTGTGTGTGTGTGTGTGTGTGTGTATGTGTGTAAGTATAGGCATGAGCTTGCATTTGGGCATACCTTCCCTGTGCACTCATAGATTGCTTAAAATTTTATGTCTTTATGGCCAGAATTATGAGTTTTTTAATGTGTAGAATGTGTGGAAAATATAGACCTTGCTTTTTTTCATATATAGCACTTCTTAATAGAAATAATAAACACAGGATTAAGTTTTTTGTTGCATGTCTTCGAATTAGATTCAAGAATCTAGTCATCAGTCATTGAATGAACCTATATTGAATTGCTTATAGGTGCCTAGTACTTTATTAGTTACCAGGAATCTATACGAATAAAAGGGTAATATACTAATTAGATCGGACATCTTCCAGACGTCCTTCTGGAAAAAGCCATGGTGGCGGGGCCGAGGCAGAGGCGGTTAGGGGCGGTCAGGCCAGCAGTGGAGAGCAGTTAAGGGAATCAAGCCGGCAGGAGAGAGCAGTTAGGGGGATCAGGCCGGCAGTGGAGAGCAGTTAGGGGGATCAGGCCGGCAGGGGAGAGCAGTTAGGGGGATCAGGCCGGCAGGGGAGAGCAGTTAGGGGTGATCAGGCAGGCAGGCAGAGGCGTTTAGGGGCGATCAGGCAAGCAGGGGAGCAGTTAGGAGCATCAGGCAGGAATGCAGAGTGGTTAGGGATGACAGGCAGGCAGGTGAGCAGTTAGGAGCCAGTGGTCCCAGATTGCAAAAGGGATGTCCAACTGCCGGTTTAGGCCTGATCCTGCAGGGAGGTCGAACATCCCCTGAGTGGTCTCGGATTGGAGAGGGGCGCTGAGGGATTCCCAACCCCCCCCCCCCCCTGCCACCGCCATGCACAAATTTTGTGCACTGGGCCTCTAGTTTAAAATAAAATATGAAATATAAGGCTACTGATCTGCAAAAAACAAAATGCTTGAATTCTATTGTTTCATACTTTTTAAAAAGTTTAAAATAAGCATACAGCTACAAGACTTGCAATTCTGAATGTGAATTGATCTAGATTGTATTTCTTTGGGCACTGCTGTTTTTGTTCAGTCTTGGGGTGGGTGGTGGTTGTTTTTTTTTTTAGTCTGGGAGTTGGTCTTTTTGTGATGAAGGTGGGTGTTTTCTTAAAAATGCAAAAATATTAGGCTAGTGTTGTGTATATAATTTTGGTTGATGTGGTTTTGTGTGTTTTACCTATTTAGCTTGTTGGGATGTGTGTGTGTGTGTGTGTGTGTGTGTGTGTGTGTGTGTGTGTGTTACTAAAGGCTTTATTAGAACAGGCTGTGGCAAAAAATCCACTTAAACTGTTAAAATAATAAAGTGGAAGTGTAGAAGCTACAATACAATGTATTTGAAATTATAAGTAAAATCTACTTTTAAAAAATATCAGCAACAAATTATAAGCCTGTTGAAGTTGTCATGTTTATTTGTAGCAGTTTTTTTTTTAAATTACATTATTAAATTTAAAAAATTTTATTCTTGTTCAGGTTTGTACTAATGAATTTTTTTAATGATTGAAAATATGCTTTTAAATTATGTCCACAAAGTATCCATTATACTGGATACTTTGGACATAATTATAAGGTAACCTATTACAATTTAAGGGAGAATCCATATTTTTCCAGAAAAATATTATTACATATAAAAAGAAAGGCATTAATTTATTGATTGACTTTTCTTAGTTCTTTCTAAAATTACCTTGATATTCTCAAAGATTGATATCTTTTCAAGTTTAGTATTTAGTATGGTAGTACAAATTGTCCTGAGGTTATATTCATCTAATTAAATAAACTGCATTATTCTAACAACCTAGAAGAAAGAAAAGCCAAATAATTCTGGAATGTACTTGGTTAGAATCATTTTTTTTTTTTTTTTGCATTCCTGATCACCCCTGGCTTTTTTCACATTTGAATACCAGATTTTGCTGGTCTAGCCTAGAAACTAAAAATAGAATTTTCAGTGCATCAGTACAGTGATGTCACAGAGGCCTTCTAAATTCTGGTCTGATTTGTAACTAAGGTACAACACTTCATGTTTCTACTATTCTCTTACAGTAGCAGGATGTAAAAGGGACATAAATGAGATGATTTATTGCTGCGGGTGGTGTTTAAAATCTAAATGTTTTAAATTTGATGGAGCAATGGAGGATGGAGCAAGCTGTGAAGCTGCTCCAGTTAATCAAGGGTAGAAAGATACAATGGTTTGTTTTTGTTGGTGTGATATAAGATGCAGTGATTTGTTGATTGGATGAGGAGTGTCTTAATTAAGGGAATATTAAAAAGATCCTGAATTAAATGCTTTATAAAAAAGTCAATGACTGACCACCTAATTCAAATAAGTTGAAAGTACTCTGTTCATTATAACTACATTGTGATCATTGATTGCATTGTGAAAAATATTTTTTGTTTTCTTCCAGTGTGAAAAACTCAAATTATTGTCTCCCATCATATACTGCTTATAAGAACTATGATTATTCAGAACCTGGAAGAAACAATGAACAGCCAGGCCTCTGTGGCCTAAGTAACTTGGGAAATACGTGTTTCATGAATTCAGCTATTCAGGTAGGTATTTCCAAACAATGTGAAACTCATGTGTTTTGTGAGAGTCAGTAATACAAGAAGAGTAGACTTGGGTTTTGTATGTCAGAACATGAGTATTATATATGTTTTGAGAATTTTCTATTTTTGTGGAATATTTACACATACGCGTTTGACTCATTCATTCTAGTGCTGGTAATAGAATATCTTTATCAATGTTCCTCAATTGGGTGGCATATAATTGATTACCACATAGTGGAAGATTAAATATCACTTCATGCAAAAATATAATTCCAAACAGAAAACCTAGGCTCTCTGAGAAGAAGAAAAAGCTAGTGAGATCTCTACAATATTCAGTAGAAGTCTCTTGGTTGGTTGTTTCTGTTTTGTTTTGTTTTGTTTTGTTTTGACATTGATGGGAATGTTAGAGAATAAATATATTATGGTCACCAATCTTCTAACTCTAAATAAAATTATATTTAAATCTTTTTTTTTTTTACCTTAATGTGAAGTTAAGATTAAAAAAAAATTTTATGAACCTCCTTTTGTATACATATTCTAACACATCACTTTTCCTTAAAGATCTTTAATTTGGGGATATAAGAGATCACTACCTTTTTCTCCTGTATCTCCATGGAGCGTCCCTTTTTGTCCTACTCTTTCTATACCCTCTTCCAACTTAACTTGTTAAATATTTATGTCTTTTCTTGATTTTGAAGTAACAAGATCTATATATATCTTAATATCACTGTCACTGTGTATAAAATTAGAACTGGTTATTTACTACCCCTTTCACAAATAAGAATTTTTTTCAAATACCTGAAATAATGGCACATACTGTTTTTTATACTTAAATTTTAATATATTTTTTTTGTGTGCAAATTCTGAATTTTACTTTTAAATTTGCAATTTTCTGTTCTCGATTCATATTTAATGCTGAATCTCCTTTGCCTAGGCGGCAGCCTCCAAAGATAAAGATTAAAAACAGAATATGGCTTGATAAGGACATTATTGCATATCTTTTTTTACTATCTGAGAAAAGTGTAGGACTGTTCACCATCCAAAATTATAAATAAATCCTTTTGTAATTGTCTTTATAGCATACTTGGAAAAATTAGATTTAAACTGTCATCACTCTGTAGATCAGGAGTTGGCAATCTTTTAAAAATGTACAAGGGGTCATAATTGGTTAGTTTCTGATTTCTTGGTTTAGAGTTGAGCCACTCAGTGTCTGTTGGAGATACTATGTCGATTAATAAACTCTTCCATTAAACCTTATTTGATGAATAATATTTATTCAATTTTAATGTGAATTACTTTATTCAAAATTGCTTTTTTAGGATGTTAGCACTAATTAAACAATTACATTTTAATTTTTCTGGGAAAGGAAAAATAAAACTCATCTGAGAAGGACAATAAACATATTGTCCTTATCTTTACTTAGGTAACAAAGTACAGTGCGTTCGTTGTGAGCATTCAGAGATAGGGATTGGGCAGACAAGTTGCAATTTTGTTTGTATTATGTTGGACTACCCTACTGATCACTGAAAATTATCCTTAATACCATCTCTGAAAAATGTTTTATATAAACAGTCAAAGTTTGATATAGTTTGAGGTTTTTTTAAATATTCTAGTATAGAAAAACAATGTTGGTGCTTTTTCATAAAGATTACGAAGATATTTTAACAGCATAGGCAATAAATATTTGGGTCTTTCAGAAGAAAGCAAGATTATTCATGCTGTCATTCATGGGAGGCTCTGTCTTGCATTCCTTTTAAGGCAATATTATATTCTAGTTTCCTGTGCCTTTGATGTAGTCTATTTACTGTTTGTCTCCACATGGTTAAATGTAATTTCTCAAAAATGAGTATTAAAATTAAATCATCTAATCAGCTATATTGAGCTAGGTTTGGCATTTGTTTAACTTCCTTGTATATGTTTTAAGGTGTCAGAAACTTCGTTTTATTAGTTTTTACTACTGTTTAAAGCAATTTTATTACAAAAAAAATTTGGTAGATGTAATGCCGACACTCGTTCTTAATATGTTTCACCTTCACATATTCTGTTTCAACTGAGATACAGTCATGAGGGTGAGGTTTGTTAGGGTGATAGTATGTTATTTTCTGGTAATCATAAAGTATGAAAAATTGCTGACGTAAATTTCAATAAAGTATTTTAAGCAGTAGATACATTTCATGTCTGTATCTTGGTTGGTTGGAAACTGTATTTTCTCCAAAATAAAACTCTCCAAGCAAATTGCAGAGTAGAAAATATGAGTTTATATTTTTGCTACTTTTGACTTTTAATCCAAATCCAGAATTAGAAAAACTGGTACTTCAGTTTTATTTTCTTAAATCTTCAGTGATTTTCAATTGATTTAGATGTAAGCCCTCAACCTAAAGTCGCAATAGTCACACTAATAGGGAATACAAAATGGTAGCAGTAACCTTTTTCCTCTGTTTTATAAACACACATGTAAGTTCTTAGGTCCACAGATGGAAATGATAAAAGATAACTAATAGAGTAGTTTTTGTTTTTGTGTTTTCAAATTTCCTTATAACTTCTGTGAAATAGAAGACAATTCATGAACATCAGAAAATATTATGAAATAACACTTAAACTGATAATTTAAGTTTTAATATAGTTTCTTATATTCAGTAATCCTAAAAATATGAGTGGGCATTTTATAGTATGTGATCATGATTTATGCTTAACCCATCAATAGCCCTGAAATAGTGAAATCTTTTTGGTTGCTCATTTTTAAAGATTAAACACCAGTCTGTGTGATTTAACATTATTGTTATTCAATTTAATTATATTGGTGTTTAATGTTTTCTCTGATGTGATAGTATTTGTGAGCATTAGATTTTTCTGATGAGTATGGTACTGTCATATAGTTTCAATTTATTAAGTCATTTTTATTTAATGTGAGATACTTTTGGTCATAAATCTTGACCTTATGGAGATTATAAACTAGATATTGTGATTTGCAAACTCTTTTGCTTTTTAGCATGAAAAGATTGTAAATTATTACTGTGAAAATTTTAATTGTATTATTACTGTAAAAATACTGTTTAAATCAGTATTTAAACAGATGTAGTGAAATTGCTTTGACTGGGTGAAGTGTCCAGAGTCCCATCTGCTTTCTTTTACTTTACTTAATGGCCCCAGAAGCATTCTTATGGGATACCAAGAATAGTTTAAAAACCACATTGTGGCCAGAAAGAAAAGAAAAGAACACATCAAAAATTAATAATATAGGTTAGGAGCACACTATGAAGTTATACTGCCTGGATTAAACACATCTCTGCTACTTATTAGCTGTGTTATCCTATACAAGTAATTTCCAGTTCGCATTTTTTATCAGATGAGGAAAGTAATACCTATGTCATAGGAGTTTTGTGGGGATAAGTGAGTTGATGAATATAAAGGTCTTAGGACAGTGACTGGCACATCATAAAAGAATTAGGTGCGTATTAGGTCGATATTATTTTGTCCGTTTTTAAATTCAAGGAGTCAAGCATAGTGACTTTGGAAAAACTCCAAATTCCATAGCCTGTATTTTTGTCCTTTCCTATAAGTCTTATTCCACTTTGGCTGGACTTAGTGAATGAAGAAAGAATTGAATGTACTTTTATTTTTCACTGTATTATTCAATAATGGAATTTATCATCTCCCTTTTCTGAACTGTGTCAGTTTAGTTCTCCTTAAGCAAATTGATAACCAACTGGTATAATAACGTGGAACTATGTATGAATATTCAGTCTACAGGGAACTAAAAATTCTTGAGTTCAGATTATCCCTGAGTAGTTATGATCATAGGCATATACTACCATGTCCTGGTGGTACAACTAAGTTAACAAAATACCTTTCTAGTGCCTTAAATGTGTATTACTCCGGTGAGAGAATGTCTAGTTTTTTTATTGGAGGTTATTTTAATTAGCATTAGTTGAGTAGATTCAGGAGCACTCCAACCTTGTCTTTTTCATTGTCAAGGCCTAGGAGGCTCATGATTGGCTTCCTGGAAGAAGCAACTCTTCAGATGGATTTGAAGCAGGGGTGTGATATGGTCTTTTCCACTGGAAAGCAGCATGGCGTAAGATGGTTGTTTTCAAACTTTTTACTTGGAAGTAGTAGGGCTCTTTAAATAGACTCTGGGAAGTCATTGAAAATTTTTATAGTAATCAAGGACCTGTCCATTATTCCTGTCATACAATGTAAAATCAGTTGTGAATTCCAACCTTCTTAAGGTCACTTTGTGATCTCGGTTGGGAAAAAAAGTTATTCAGTAAATTCAAAAGAATGTTTAATAGAAAGTTTAGGATTTGGTGTTGTGTGTTTTTTAAGACTTAAAGAGAATGAGCAGTACTCTACAGAGATAACATTCTTTTAGGAAATTAGATTCTCATTATATTATAAAAACAGAGGAAAATGATTACTGAAGCTATTACTTCTATGTTCCTGTACTTCATAGCTTTGAATATGATTCAAATAGTGTCACTAGAAAATATAATTGGTATTATTTAATATAATACTATTCTCTCACCTTAGACATTCTTTTTCCTTTTATTGAAACACAAATTCTTGGAAGCAAAGTTTAACATGAAGCTTTCTAATTTTATTCAAATTAACCAAAGTTATAGTTAAATAAATGAGTGTGGTTTCCATCAAAAAAAGAAACACTTAAACCCCGAGACATAAAATTTTTAAAAATACTTATGATGTTAAAGAAAATTACTTCTTCTGATAAACTGAGAATCTGACTGACTAAAAATTCAGAGTTCTTCCTAGGGCAAATTTTTATCTAATTCAGGAAATTAAACTCAATCATTTGAGTTCCTTCCATATTATGTGCCAAAAGTTTCATGGCATGCTATCATCAAAAATGTGTTAAATCATCTATCAAATGACAACTCCATCAGGTGTTCTATTTTGATAACAATAAAGAAATGGAAACTCCCTTACTTGTATTAGATCCATTCACTTTCTCAACACAGATACTAGTGTTTTTACTTTTCTCATTGTTAAAACTAGGGTAAGGGAGAAGTATTCCTTTTAAAAGAGAGGGAGGACTGGGAAAAGAGACCTTGAATTCTCAAATTATTTTGGGGACGAGTATATATAACATAGTTCTGTAAGAATTTAGTTTTTATAGCTGGGGGAGAAATGGTATCTCTAAAAGAATGCCTTGTACCTGTGTAACTGGTTAATAATGTTTTTTTCGTCATGAAAACATCCTTTCTTAACCTCAGATACAGGGTGGGACGATCTTATTTTTCTGCTCTTCACATTCTTCCAAATGAATATATACAAGTTTCTTTAGGATTAATACTTCTATTTCTGATAACTTAAATAATTTGCTTAATGACTTAAATATTGTTTGTCCCTAGTTCTATAATAGGATGAATATAGAATATAGGGAAATAGAGAGGTTATTTGAAGGAGTTGTAAATAAGTACATCTGGTTCTAATAAAGAATGGTTTTACATTACTCTGGCTATAAAAGATAACACCAATTTAATATAAATATGTTCATTAGGATTACTTACAGAGATCACATCTTAATATGATTAGACTGAAGTATCTTGTGTTGATTTTTATTTGTAATTGAAAGGAAAATCTGTAATTTATAATGGTAACTACAAATATGCCCCCCTCCAGAAAACCAAAGTGAAAGAAAAAATGGTTCTAGATGTACTTTTATTACCTAAAAATCAAACAGTTTATTTTCTTGATGTCGAAATCTTTCTAACACATATTTTTCTCCTTTATTAAAATGTATACTTACATCATTAATATTTTATGGATGAACATTTCTAAAGTGTGTCAGGCTTATCCTCTAAATTATAAATTGGTATTATTAAATAGTGTCACTAGAAAATACAATATATTGTACTAATAGAGCCTTTAAAAGTAGAAAGCCAGGTTAAATCCCTATTAAGGACTTGTTTTGTTGTATTTAATGTATACATTTAAATTCCAATCTGTTGAAACCAAGCTGTATATATTACCAAAAGGCCCTCACTTAGTGGATTTTTTTTAATCTTCAGATTATCTTCTTTCTATTTTAGTTTGTGAGTAGAAATACTTATGGTGATGCTCATTATCCATGACTAACTTTATTAGTATTGTTACTTTGCCAATAATGGATGCTTAGTTCAATATTATTTTAGTACTATACGTATGGAAATCAATTGCTCAGTGTTATCAATAATCTCTTTACAATAAATTGTAAACTATACCAGGCAGGTCAGTGATCAAGCAATTAATTAAATCATTGCTTTAATTAATAATAATATTTAAAATAAGTTAGTAATTCTCATAAACTCATTAATATATTAACAGCCCAGTAACAAACCCACAGCCTCTGATAATAATAGTACCCTTCTTTGCATAGTGTGGGTTGTTTTTCATCATTGTCTCTCTCTTAATTTCTCTTCACAGAGGTGTTTGAATAAGGTGTCCTTATTTTACTGATAATGAAATTGAGGAAAGAGAAGTTTAAGTAACATGTTACCTACTTAAACAAGTTAATAAATAAATTAAAACTGGGTTGTTATGCAGAATATTCTGAGGTCGTCTATCTTCAAAATTATACTAAACAACTTAGAAGAAATCCCTTTAAAATGTTTTATTTTGGTCAAATGTACATAACAAAATTTACCATTTTAACCATTTTTTAAGTCTACAGTTTAGTGGGATTAAGTATAACATGTTTTGCAAACTTTTAAAATATTTTTTTAAGTTTATGCTGAATATATGGCCCCCATAATGCAAGATACTTCCATAAAGTAATATAATTGTTGTATAGTTCAAAACAGTTTACCTAGGAATTATATACATCTTTGTTCATTTGATGGTAAGAAGTTCAAAATAATTCAAGATCTCCTTTTAGAATTGTTATCATCCTAAACTATGACCAAAGAATAGGTATGAGTTAGACAGGGGAGAGGTGATGTTAGCTAGAGCAACAAACTGTGCAAAGACCCTAACATGGGCAAGTTTGAGGACAAAAAGGAGAGTAACCTATGGAATAATATTTGAAGGGGAGTGATATAAAATGAATTAGAAAAAGTAGACAAAAGCCAGGTCATATAAGGGGAATTTGAATTTTAATGTATTACAAAAGCGTTGAAGGTTCCAGGTTATCATCATTTCATTTGGTTTATTGTAATTCTCTCCTAGCTGATTTCTCTGCTTATACCCATAATCCCTATGGTCTGTTTTAAAAAGAGTAGTCAGAGTGATTCTTTCCAACCAAAGGCATTTCCTGTTACTCTTTGTCTATAACACTAAATGCCTTTTCATTTCACTCAACAAAAGCTAAAGTCCTTAAAAGAGACCATAAAGCTGTATACAATCTGGCCCCCTACTATCTTATTTTCTCCCACTTTTCTCTGTGTTCACTTTTCTCCATCTTCACTAGCCAAGAATGTTCCAGACTGAGTATCTCTGAACTTTAAATTTCCTATACCTGGAATGTTTTTTCTCCAAATATTTATATCCTTGCTCTCTCACTTCCTTCAGGTCTCTATTATCAGATTCTTCCCAACTCACTCTATGCAATAGTAACTACCCTCCCTACATTACGTACCTCAATCATGACCTATATGTATTTGGGTTTTGTTTGCCTGTCTGTTTACCCGCTACTTCCAATGCACACGCACTCTCCATGAACTCAGGGGCTTTGTTTTAGTCATTACTATAGCCCCATTATCTAGAACAATGTCCCCATTATGTAGAAGGCACTCAAATTAATGAAAAGCAAAGGAAATCACAAGTGTGTCTCTAGTTTCTGAATTATACATCAAAATGATAACCATTTAATGAAATTGGAGTGGTAGGAGGAGGGACAAAATTAGAAGAGTAGGTTCGTAGAGGGGAGAAGATAATTTAATTTTAGGATTATACAATTTGTGACATCCGTGTAACATCCACATAGATCAGGGTGGGGAAACTATTTTCTGCCAAGGGCCATTTGCATATTTATACCATCATTCAAGGGCCATACAAAATTACCAACTTAAAAATTAGACTGCTATATTTGGTCAAACATTTAACTCACCGCTAATGCCTTGGCAGGGCCAGACCAAATGATTTCATGGGCCAGACGTTCCCCACTCCTGACACAGATACATCATAGGCAGATTAGTATATATCCTATCTAATAATAGACAAACATGGTAATTAACCATACCTCCGACATGCTTCCCATCGGCTAATCAGGGTGATATGCAAATTAACTGACAACCAAGATGGCAGCCGGCAGCCAGGCAGCTGAAGCGAACAGGAGGCTTGCTTGCTCCAGTGAAGGAGGAAGCCAAGGTTCCCCGCCTGCTGCTCTGAGCTGCACTCTAAGCAACTATGTTGCAATTATAGAAGCTAAACAATCCCCAGAAACCTGCTTTCAGCCAGGCGGGCCTCAGAGCTGGAGTTGCAACAGTGTTTCAATTATAGAAGCTAAACAAACCCAGATACCTGCTTTCAGCAGCCGAGGTCTCAGAGCTGGAGCCGAGCCTCAGAGCTAAAGCCGGCTCTCAGCTCCAGTTACAGCCATAGAAGATAAATAAATCCCAGAATTAAAAAGAAAAAAAGGAGAGGTTGGGAGCTTCAGTCACCCGCCAGCCTGAAAACGGCCCTCAGCGCCTCATCCAGGCTGGCCAGGCACCCAAGCGGGACCCCCACCCTGATCCGAGACACCCTTCAGGGCAAACCAGCCAGCCCCCACCCATGCACCAGGCCTCTATCCTATATAGTAACAGGGTAATATGCAAACTGACCCTAACAGCAGAAAGACTGGGAATGACTGGTCACTATGACACACACTGACCACCAGGGGGCAGACGCTCAATGCAGGAGCTGCCCTCTGGTGGTCATTGCGCTCTCACATGGGGGAGCTCTGCTCGGCCACAAGCCAGGTTGATGGCTGCCAGTACAGCAGTGGTGGTGGAGCCTCTCCTGCCTCCTCCTCAGCAGTGCTAAGGATGTCCGACTGCAGTTTAGGCCTGCTCCCTGCTGGCAAGTGGACATCCCCCAAGGGCTGCCGGGCTGCCAGAGGGATGTCTGATTGCCATCTTAGGCCGAATCCCTCGGGGAGCAGGCCTAAGCCAGCAGGTGGTCACCCCCTAGGGGTCACAGAGGGCTAGAGGACATAGGCCGGGCTGAGGGATCCCCTACCCCCGAGTGCACAAAGTTTTGTGCACCGGGCCTCTAGTTATTTATAAGAAAATTATTGATACTAAGATAGGTATACTTTAAGATTCCTCTTATACTCATTAACTACCATACCAAAGTATCTCTGTCATCTTCCTAAGACTTGTTCCATTAATCAACTCTTCTTTTTCTATACCTTTAGCCTCACCTGATCACTGTCTTTCTTTCAGCATACATACATGGTTAAGTCTTTTTTATTTTTCTATTTTTTAATATGTTTTTATTGGTTTTTATAGGGATAGGGAGAGGGATAGAGAGATAGAAACATCAATGAGAGAGAAATATCATTGATTGGCTGCCTTCTGCATGTCCCCTACCTGGGATTGAACCCATAACCCAGGCATTCGCTCTGAATGGCAATACAACTGGTGACGTCTTGGTTCATGGGTCATCATTCAACTAGTGAGCCACACAAGCTGGGAGGTTAAGGCCTTTTTAAACTGGATAGGAGGGGTGGAGTGAAGAGGAGCATTGACCTTGAAAAGGGTGGTCTTTCTCATCTCTCATTCAGTAGTTCTTATCTCTGCAGCATAGTTGTGGATGGGTGGGAAGAGATTAACCACAGAACTTACATGCATATATACTACATAACCAATAGACACACACTGTACTAGGTGTACCAGTTAATAATGCGGATTTTTTTCAATAGATGGAGTTACACATATGTTGATATATATGCGATTTGATATGTATGCTATTTTTTTGTATTGACAACAAGCTTCAAAATTTCATATGTCAAATTTTCTAAAGGTATTAACATCATAGATATTTTTACACTTAAAAGTGTTGAATTTCGTGCCCCAAAAAAGCATTTGCAGGAAGTTTTAATTCATTATTTTGAAGTGCTGCTGAATACTTCGGGAAGCTTACGGTGAACATGCTCCATCTCAAGATACTTGTGAACGCTGGTTTAAACGCTTTAAAAGTAATGATTTCAATGTGAAAGACAAAGAACATCCAGGTCAACCAAAAAAGTTTGAAGACCAACAATTACAAGCATTATTGGATGAAGATGCGTATCAATCTCAAAAACAACTTGCAGAAAGATTAAACATTGCTCAGCAAACAATTTCCGTTCATTTACAAGCAATGGGAAAGATTTTAAAGGAAGGAACATGGGTGCCACATCAACTGAACGAAAGACAAATGGAAAACCGAAAAGTCATCAGTAAAGTGTTGCTTCAACGGCACAAAAGAAAGTCTTTTTTGCATCGATTGGTGACTGGTGATGAAAAGTGGATTTATTTTGAGAATCCCAAACAAGCAAAATCATAGGTTGATCCAGGTCAACCATCAACATTGACTGCAAGGCCAAATCGCTTCGGAAAGAAGACAGTGCTCTGCATTTGGTGGGATCAGGAAGGTGCGGTGTATTATGAGCTTCTAAAACCAGGTGAAACCATTAATACTGATCACTACCAACAACAAATAATCAATTTGAACCACACTTTGTGAAATGACCAGAATGTGCCAGAAGACACAGCAAAGTAATTTTGCTTCATGTAGTACACCATCACACACTTCAAAACCAGTTAAAGACACATTAAAAGATCTTGCCTGGGAACTATTAACCTACCCACTATATTCACCAGACCTTGTTCCTTCAGATTATCACTTTTTCTGATTGATGGCACACGCACTTTCTGAGCAGCACTTCAAAACATACGAAGAAGTGGAAAATTGGGTCTCTGAATGGTTTGCCTCAAAACAAGAAAAGTTCTATTGGGACGGTATCTACTAATTATCGAAAGATGGGGGAAATGTGTAGCTAGCGATGGACATTACTTTGAATAAAGCACTTTTGATGTTTCTCTTGAAAATATCATGTTTTCTTTGATTACAAAATCCACTTTATTAACCAGTATACCTAGTAGTGTTTTGAAGGCCTGGGGTGGGGAAGAGGGACAGTGTGAGCAAGAATGGGTCAATGGGGGGCGAGGGGGTGGGTGGGAATATCCTATATAATAAAAGGGTAATATGCAAATTTTCCGGGAGCCGATCCATGCTTGCTGTTTCAAGGGACCTGGCATATATGGCATACTGTTCTTAATATGTTTGCTCACCTTCTTGGCACTATGTGTTTTAACCAAGGTCTCTGAGAAAGGTTGTTTCCCCAGGTAGGGATTTTCCCCTGAAGTTAGGGAGGGAATAAAACCTCTTAACTAAGTGCCAGGCGGGTAATTAATCACTTTAACTAGGCACAATCATGCTTAAGCTACATAATCTTTACTCCCTGGAATGGAGATAAGAAACGCCCTAACCTTTGGAATAGAGATTGATAGGATTGGAATCAACTGGTATACAGATGTAACAAGACAGAACCAAGAAGACAGAACCTACACGGAACCTAGAGACAGAAGAACTTTGATGGAGAGAACATGGCAAAAGATCCTGGACAGAAACTGGCAACAGAACCTAGAGACAGAACCTAGCGAGAGAACCTGGCTGAAGAACCTAGAGACAGAACCTGGCTACAGAACCTGGATAGAACATGGCAACAAGAGAACCTGACTAGAACCTGGTGACTGAACCTGGCTGGAGAACCTAGTGAGGGAACATGGCTACAGAACCTGGCTGGAGAACCTAGCAAGAGAACATGGACACAGAACCTGGCGGGAGATCCTAACCAGAACTTCGCTGGAGATCCAGACCAGAACTTGGCTGGAGATCCTGGCTAGAGATCCTGTCTAGGCTGCTGATCAACTGAACGCTGTCTCCGTGTCATTCCTTCTTTGCCGACTCCGTCCACACCTTTGGGGACCCCTGGACCTGCTGGGGTTGGACCCCAGCACAAATTGACCCTAAAGGCAGAACAAATGGGAACAACAGGTGGCTATGACATGCGCTAACCACCAGGGGGCAGATGCTCAATGCAGGAGCTGCCCCCTGGTGGTCAGTGTGCTCCCACAGGGGATCTCTACTCAGTCACAAGCCGGGCTGACAGGCTGATGGCTGTAAGCACAGCAACAGTGGCGGGAGCCTCTCCAGCCTCCTTGGCAGCATTAAGGATGTTCGACTGTGGCTCCCCGGCTGCCAAAGGGATGTCTGACTGCCAGCTTAGGCCCGATTCTCCCAGGGAGGGGGCCTACGCTGGCAGGTGGACATCCCCCGAGGGGTCCTGGACTGCAAGAGAGCTCTGGACAGGCTGAGGGATTCCCACCCCCCAGTGCACCAATTTTTGTGCATCGGGCCTCTAGTCTATAATACTTTAAACAGTAAAGATAATTTTCCTTAAAAAGCTTGAATTTTTGGAGACTGACAACTTGTATTCAAATTCTAGTTCTGCCACTTATAAATTATGTGACCTTGGATAAGAATAAGAAGCTTCTTGCTGGGTCAGTGTGGCTCAGTGGTTGAATGTCTACCGATGATCCTGGAGGTCACGGTTTGATTCTGGTCAGGGCCCATGCTTTGGTTGTGGGCTTGATCCCCAGTAGGGGGTGTGCAGGAGGCAGCTGATCAATGATTCTCTCTCATCATTAATGTTTCTGTCTCTCTCTCCATCTTCCTTCCTCTCTGATATCAGTAATAAAAATATTTTTAAAACATTTTTTTAAAGAACTTTTTAATTTTTTCATCTGTTAAATGAAAGTAAAGTTCTTACAAAGTGTTTGGCACATAATAAGCAGCATTTAAGTATCAACTGCTGTTATGTTGTTATCTTCACTATCATACCATACCATAGAAATTGCTTTTTATAAGGTTACTCTTGACCTCCTATTTGCTGCATTCTTTATCTTTGAGAAGTTAACATCTCCTTATCACTGACAAATCTCAAATCTGTCTCAACCATAATTTTCTCTCTTGACTGTCCCTCCAAAATATAACTACTTGGGGCCCAGTGCATGAATTCGTGCAGTGGTGGCGTCCCTTGGCCTGGCCGGTGATGGGGGCCAATTGGGGTCGTCTTACCCAGTCCCAATCAGGGTCGATCAGGGCCGGCCAGCCAGGGGGAGGGACTGTGGGAGGTTGGCCAGCTGCAGGAGGTTGACTATGGGAGTGCACTGACCACCAGGGGGCAGCTCCTGCATTGAGCGTCTGCCCCCTGGTGATCAGTGCGCATCATAATGGTCACTTAGGCTTTTATATCTATAGATTAGACATTGTGCCTAGCTTATATATTATAGATAACTCAAACTCAGCAAGACTAAAGGTATATTCCCAGATTCCTCATCCTTTTCTTACATTCTCTTGTAAGTAAACCATCCATCTAGTAACTCAAGTAAAAAACCTGAGACTTATTAGCCCAAGTCCTGATCATTCTACTGCCTCTTAAATATCACTCTCCTGTCAGTACACTGTCTCAGTACTTGAACATCTTTTATGTGAACTACTAACACATTGTGGACCAGTAGTTTTATTGCTAGCTTTACCCAGTGGCCAGATAAGTCTCTATTGAATGAGTACAAAAAAATTTTACGTAAATGTTAAAGGCATGCTTTAAAATTAAATACCCATTGCATTTTGAAGTTATTTATTACATATTCTTAACAAGCTAATATCTTTTTAAAGTATGATACTTTGTAAAACACTGTGTAATATGAAGCGAGAATTCTCATGATCTGTCCACAATGTGTTAAAATACTACTATATCTAGAACTCTCCTCTTTGTTCCATGGTTTATCCTCTTCCAGTCCATTTAGTAGACTGCTTTAAGTCATTGTTTTAAAGTGCAAGTATGATTATGTTACCTCCTTGCTTAAAACCCATGTCCCATCATCTAAAGGATAAAATCCAAACTCAATCTTACCTACCTCTTTAGCCAAAACTGAAGGTCCTTGAAGTTTCTTACTTTTCAAACCTCTTTGTGTACACTGTCACCTTTTCACTAGTTGTCTTTCCTACATCTCCTGATCCCTCTTGTTTTATGCTGGCACATACTTATTATATAGTGAGAATCATGAAAATAGAGATATTTTTGGTTTTCTTTTATATCCCCAATGTTTCTTTTATATCCCCAATGCTTGGCATACTCTCAGTAAGTACATTAGAACAGTGTTTCTCACAATGTGTCAATGAATGGGGCAGTACTGGTCGGCAATAAAATAAGTATAGAAATTAAGAGTAAGTGGTCCAGAACTTTTACAGGAAAAGTTTACGTCTACTAAATCTAATAAAAATGGAGCGATGGTTTTTATTTCATTTTCCTAGTGATTCATCTAGTGACGATTTGGGAAACATTTTTTAAAGTACTTCCTCACATAGATGGTTTGAGAATGTACTACATTAGAAAACTTACCATGGGAGGAGACTTGATTTGGGATGGTAAACACACAATACAGTATACAGATTATGTATTATAGAATTGTACACCTAAAACCTATATAATTTGATTAACCAGTGGCACTCTAATAAATTCAATTAAAAAGAAAACCTACCAGACATGTTAGAACTTGACCTATACCAGATTAATGATATTTCTGGAGCTTTCTAAACTCCAAAGAAGCATAATAGTTTTAAAAAAAATTATATATATAGTAGAGGCCCGGTGCATGAATTTATGCTCCAGTGGGAGTCCCTTGGCCTGGCCTGTGGGATCAGGCCAAAACCAACTCTCCGACATCCCCTGAGGGGTCTCAGATTGCAAGAGGGCGCAGACCAGGTCGAGGGAACCCACCCGTGCACAATCGTGGCTGGGGAGGGATGCGAGAGGGCTCCAGGGCATGTCCGGCCTGTCTCATTCAGTCCCGCTCGGCCGGACCCCAGCAGCAAGCTAACCTACTGGTCGGAGCGTCTTCCCCCTGGTGGTCAGTGCTCGTCATAGCGAGCGGTTGAGCGGCCTTATATCATTAGCATATTACACTTTGATTGGTTGAATGGCCAGCCAGACACTTAGCATATTAGGCTCTTATTATATAGTATTTATTCCTTGCAACCGAAGGGTCAGAGACCTAACAATATATATAAAGTCCAAAAAATACTACAGTTTATGTCCCTCCAATGTAACTGATCTGTAGCACTTAGATTAGGCTGCCATGTTAATCACAGCTTGGCAGAGCATACCCCCACCACTATGCAAATAGTTCCTTGAATGACTTCTGTGAATGATATGAAAAAAAAATTTTTTAAGAACATTATTTCTATACTTCTGGAGACTCTTAAAATAATCTGTTCTTAATAAATACTTGTTGAATGATTATTAGGTAAATTTAAAATTTTTATTATGAAGACTAGAAGCCCGATGCAGAAATTCATGCCTGGCCTGCACCCTCTCACAATCTGGGACCCCTAAAGGGATGTCCGACTGCCGGGAGCAGGCCTAAACCAGCAGTCTGACATCCCCCAAGGGATGTAGCAGTGCGGCAAGTGGCCAGGACAGAGCCAGAACCAGGGCCGGGCGCCATGCCACTCGCACTCATCCTGGCCCACTGTACCTGCTACCACTGCTCGGTAGTGCTGCCGTGGAGTCAGGTGAGGCTCCCGCCGCCACAGCTGCACTCGCCAGCCCTGAACCCAGCTTCTGGCTGAGCAGTACTCCCCCTGTGGGAGCGCACTGACCACCAGGGGACAACTCCTGTGTTGAGTGTCTACCCCAGCCGTGGGCAAACTACGGCCCGCGGGCCAGATCCAGCCCGTTCGGCTGTTCTATCCGGCCCACGGAGCCGAAAGAGCAGAGGGTTCTCTTGCTCTCCCCTCCGCTCCTTCACCAGCAGCAGTGTTAACATGTATTAGTTCACACAAACACTCCATCCATGCTTTTGTTCCAGCCCTCCGGTCCAGTTTAAGAACCCATTGTGGCCCTCGAGTCAAAAAGTTTGCCCACCCCTGGTCTACCCTCTGGTGGTCAGTGCACATCATAGTGACTAGTCAACCCGTAGTTCTGTTGTAATGATCGCTTAGGCTTTTACATATAGAGATAGAGATAATCAGAAACTTTCATGGTTCATACTATCACATACAGTCTTTAAATTTCTGTTTCAACTCACCTTAAGTATTTAATGGATATGGGCCTAGGATAATGAAGTGATACAGAGTAGTATGTGATTTGGTAGTTAAACCAGTTAATTTTTAAATAATTTTTTTCTGTATGCCTTTGCAGAAGAACTAAAAGATCAACAAACCACACAGTTCTTAATACTTATTTACTAAAAATTGTTTCTTTACTGAATATTAAGTGCAAGGGAGTGATCACATACAAAATTATAAGGAATTATTGTTTTTCTTAAGTTCACCTTTAACTATCTTGCTTGGCTAAAATGTTGGCATTTATTTCACTATGTGAACCAATTTTGAATTATTTTTTTAAAATATGTTTTATTGATTTTTTGCAGAGAGGAAGGGAGAGGGATAGAGAGTCAGAAACATTGATGAGAAAGAAACAGATCAGCTGCCTCCTGCACACCCCCCGCTGGGGATGTGCCCTCAACCAAGGTACATGCCCTTGACCGGAATCGAACCCAGGACCCTTCAGTCCGCAGGCCAACGCTCTATCCATTGAGCCAAACCGGTTAGGGCCAGTTTTGAATTATTAATGGGGTAGTAGATGAGACACTAAATATTAAAATTCAATTCATAAGCTTTAGTTTTTAAAAATAAATATAACTGCCCTAACCAGTTTGGTTCAGTGGATAGAATGTCGGCATGCGGACTAAAGGGTCCCGGGTTTGATTGATTGTGGTCAAGGGCATGTACCTTGGTTGTAGGCATATCCCCAGTAGGGGGTGTACAGGAGGCACCTGATCGATGTTTCTCATCAATGTTTCTCTCTACCCCTCTACCTTCCTCTCTGTAAAAAAAACAATAAAATATCTATCTTTTTTAAAAATAAAAATAAATATAACTTATACTGTTTATTAATGTTATTAGAACTATTTGGTTTTAGCATGCTTCCCATAAAGTGAATATCCTATATAATAAAAGGCTTGTATGCAAATCGACCAAACGGCAGAGCGACTGGTCACTATGATACACACTGACCACCAGGGGGCAGATGCTCAACACAGGAGCTGCCCCCTGGTGGTCAGTGCGCTCCCAAAGGGGGAGCGCCACACAGCCAGAAGCCCTGAGCCAGGTTTACAGCTGGCGAGCACAACGTTGGTGGTGGGAGCCTCTCCTGCCTCCATGGCTCCCAGACTACAAGAGGGCACAGGCCAGGCTGAGGGGACGTCCCCCCCACCCCCACAATGCACAAATTTCATGCACCAGGCCTCTAGTGTAAACATAAAATCCCTCACTAAATACCCTGTTACTTTAAAAAATTAGACATTTGCTATTATAGTCTAGTGGTTTTAAAACCTCATTTAAATACACATACCAGAAACGTTATAGCATTTTTCTTTGTGTAATCATTGTCAATATCCTAGAAGCTTTCAAATTTATATTGGAAGTGGTTCTATCCAATTTCTACGTTTAGCTTTTAAGATAAAAATCAGCCGAAACCAGTTTGGCTCAGTGGATAGAGCGTCGGCCTGGGGACTGAAAGGTCCCTGGTTCGATTCCGGTCAAGGGCATGTACCTGGGTTGCGGGCATATCCCCAGTAGGGGATGTGCAGGAGGCAGCTGATCGATGTTTCTCTCTCATCGATGTTTCTAACTCTCTATCTCTCTCCCTTCCACTCTGTAAAAAATCAATAAAAAAATGTATTTAAAAAAAAAAGATAAAAATCAATGGTTTTTACATAATTATGGCTTTTTTAGCACCCATAGCTCTAGTTACAGATTTACTCGTGGCAAGTAACAGTCTTTTTGACAATCTTAGAATTCTTTTTACTCAATTCTGTAGATGAGGAGGGGAGGGAATCATTAACATTTCTTTGCTAGCCAACAAAATGTTTTCCATTAGTTCTTATACTTATTGGGACATTTTTTTGAATTCGGGTTGTGTGTAAAGAAGAAATTCCATAGATTTTGAAGGAAAGGGTGACAGCACGAACTTTAAGTAAAGTTTAATTTTATTCATGCTTTAAAAATATTGACCATATTAATAATGATATTATTAATATGTAACATAATAATGATATCTATTAAAATACTAGAAGATTACTGTCCAGTTCAAAAATGCTGCCGTAAAATTTCAATATTTTAAGTAGAATGTGTGCTAGTTCTCTTAACTGACTAGTTGGGAATGGGAGGAAACCTAGTTCAATAAGTTTCTTAAACTAAAAAAAATAAAAGGGAAGTTACATCCCCTTATATCTCATTTACTTAAATGTGTTTTTTAAAGAAAGCTTGAAGAGAGAATGGCAATACAAATGGAAAAGCTATATAATTGTATTTGCTTTCCCAAAATGGGTGGCAAAGCTTCAGAATTGATCTCTCAAATGTAATGAGATTTGCCTTTCCGAGGGAAGAAAGTCACAAAAGATAAAATATCAGGTGTCTTAAAAATACCTCATTTTTAAAACCTTGATGACAGGGCAGGCTTATATTTGTAGTTCTTCATTGTAAAAGTATTTATTACAGTTTCCTGTCTCATCTATTTAATTACTGAACAATAGTCAATATTCCAGTATTAACAGAATGCTTCAGGATTATTACAGTACCTTTTTAGAATGTTTTCACTATTTTCATGACTAATTGAAAAACAGTAACATGGCAAATAAGAAAATTCTTTATCCATCTAATCTTAAAGTCAAAAAAAAAATTGGGGGGAGGTATTCTAAGGTTATTTTAACCATGGATTACTTCATATTTTTTAAATCAAAATGGTTTTCTCATTTTAGGTTGAGGGTTTTTTCAATTTTTTTTAGTATTTATTGGTTTGAAGGTGTAGCTACTTTTTATTAAAGGACTATGAGAGGCTTTACATTTCGATCAGTTACAGAATGAGTTATACAATTCAGAGGCTTTAGGTAATCAAAAATTAAGTTTGTTTTCTTTCCTGTTCTAGTTACCGGTTTACTAAAATAGTGAGCATACATGATCACTTGAAAATTGGGCTTCTGGAGCACCTGAACAGAAAGGGAGTGGTTCATAATCAGCATTACAAAAGACAACTTTCTCTTTTTGAAGGGGATTACTTTGGCTATTTTCCAGGTACTGGGGAAATTCCAGATTCATTACAAATTATTGGGATTGCTGCTAATTATTCATTTCCTAAAACATGTTGATTACCGACTTGAGATTTGGTAATATAGTAGAACTTTATTTCACTTCATCAATTTTTTTTAAACTGTAGAACTTTATAGTGAAATACAAATTTAGACTCCTATGAGTCATTTTTTCAGAGAGCTCTAGAAACATCAACCTTATTAATGAAAACATATTTAATAGGAGAACTTTTTGAAAATAATGTAAGCAATAGAATTTGTGCATGTGAATATAAGAAAAAGTTATTTGCAAAGCATTGTAGTCTTTCCAAATAATAAAAAAATAAAGTATTTTATATAGTATTCCATTTTTAAGAATTTGGGTTAAGTATGAAAATTTATGAGAGTTTCTCATAGAGAATTAAAACTTTATGCATTCTTTTTTAAAATAGTTTTTCATTGTGGCAATGGTTAAGGTCTATATACATTGAACCATATAGCAGAATGTCTATGTGATGAGACATTTGATTATTTAGAAGAATTCTCTAGAATTTTTATATCTTGATACAGGTTGAAGATTTGGGGGAAAGAGTCTTCATAAAAATATATATCTAACTATTTTTCCTTCATTTATCTTTTACTTATATGTATTTAGCTTGATAGTTATTGGGGGCATTCAAAATAGTTACTTTCTTTATTAGGCAAGCCTCTTTAGGCATTACAGGATTTGGACTTTATTTTTGAGTTGTAGGACTTTTAGACAGGTTATATTATATAACAGGGTGCAATTCAGATTTCTTTAGTCAAGTGTTTTCCTTCTCTCAATCTCTGTAGGGACTGCTTCTAATCTTTCTACCATACAGGTTTTCATTCATTCAATACACTTTATTGAGGTATGTGCCAGGCATTGTGCTAGACCCTGAGGTACAAAGGAGAATAAGACATGGACTCTGCTCTCAAGTTTAATGTAAGTGAGTTCAAGGTATAGAGTTAGCCCAGAGGAAAGAGTATTATTAGTTCTTCCTTGAGGTGCTAAGGAAGAGGTATCATTTGTAAGAGGTGCTGAGTGTTAAAGAATAAGTAGTAATCTTACAGGGGAAGAATATTCTAAGAAGGAGTACATGCTAAGGCTCAATTTAAATCACTAAACCTAAGAATATGTCTTAAGATCCTAATTCAGATTTACATTCAAGAATACTCTTATTACTCATGGTTTCCATTTTAAATGCATATGTAAACATAAATAGAGAACCACAAAGCTACTTTGAGGAATAAATACTTAGCAGTCCTGTCTCCTCACAAAATGATTGGCTTGCACATACACCAGCCATTTTCATCATCCCTTATGCATCAACATTTCGTAACAGCTTATGTCTGAAAACTTTCCATTTAGGCAGCTAGTCATTATATCACAAAGGCTAAATTAATGAATGCCCAAAGCCTACCAAATAATATGAAATGTAGTTTTTTAATCCTTAGGTCTTTAAATGCTCTTGTCAATTTTACACACTTTAACTTGCCTAAGGATCATAAAATATATTTAAATATAGAAATATTTAGCCTAGTTGATGAGTGCATTTGACTCTTCGTTAATGTGAATCTTTCACTTTTTTTCTTTTGCATTAAGAATTGTAACCACTGGTACATAATACTTTTCTTTATTCTCATTATTGCTTTATTTTTAACATGGTATTTGACAAAATTCTCAATTTTAGGACCAACTCTAGGCACACTTACGATGTAAACAAAATGTGACTTAAGGTAATGTATTGAATAATCAGGCACATTACTTCATATATGGACCTCATTTTTTGGTGATTAATTGTAAGAGATAGTTCTCCGTGAAATACTGAAGTGTTAGCATATGTCAATGTCAGACAGTTGAAATCAAATTAAGAGCGGTAAAGTTCAAAAAGGCAAGTGACTGGTAAAGTGTCACAAAACTCCTGAGTAACCATAAAAATAGCATATTAATACTGTATATATTTTATTTTGTTCTTATGAAACATTCATATACTGTTTTTGCTAAGAAAAACCATGTATATTATGGAAGGATGAGTTTGTTCTCTTTTACAATTTAAGAATCCTTGAAAGTGAGATATATATCTACATAGGCACAACATATGTTGTGTGTGACTTCTAGTCCATATTATATTACTCAGTAAAGTATCTTACAAGTTAAGAAGGAAATTTCCTATGTCAACACTTGTATGACTTTTAATACATGTGTGTCTTAAGAAAGGAATTGTTTTAGGTACAGTCCTAACCAGATAGGGAAGTGATCATTTTTGTAGTAGAACTTTTGAGAGAGATACTTCAGAACTCTGGTTTTGATTTTTATTATTGAACTAATGAAAATTATTTTTTAAATATATTTACTGGTGCCAGTCCATGTATCAAATTTTCTTATATTTGTCAAAGATGTTTATTTTTCTAAAATAGCCTCATGTCAAAATATTGAATAATGAGTTGCATACATCATAAATCAAGCTGCCTGACCAACTTTAAGTAACTGTCTTTTTTCTTCAATCAGAGTGATGGCATTTCATACTGATATCACCTGGAGCATGAAAATATTTTAGTTGTTTTACCTCTATCCCAGTTATACCTTGAAATTTATATCAGAAGTTATAAGAACTTTTAATATTTTGATTGGTTTTTATACTATGTCAAGAATATAGTGACTCCTAGAATAATATTATTTTCTAGTAGAAAAGCATGGTATTTTCAGGATGAGATAGAAAAGTCTGACATCAGTTTAGTTTTTAAACTATTATGATATGTGCATTCGTAGAACAATTAAACTGGCTATTGAATTTCTGTATTTATGTGTTTATACAAATTTAGAAAATATAGCTTGTTAGTTTCTTAAAACATTATGTTCAACGAATATTATGTTTTGGGGGGCCATTTAGGACTTAGTGGTTTAAATATAAAGCTTATCTCAAAATATATTGGTTATGATATCTTGACAGGCAGTTATTTATCTTTAAAACTGTTTATGTTTGTTTTGTTTGTTGACATTGAATTATATTCAGTTACAAACTGTCATGTGTCACTATGAAAATGAGCACTGGTCTCTGTGTCAGGGACTTTTTAAAAATCCATTCAGAGACACTGCAGATAGTGGACTGAATGAAAGTCAGACAAAGGGATGTAATAGGTGGTGGTTCTTCTTTTGATTTTAGTATTCAAGTACAAGTGCTTGGAGAAATTTGGTATTTACTATAAGCAAATATTTTTTTGCCTCACTTAGTAATTTTTTTCAACAAAAATTTGAGTACTGTGCCAAACAGTGAAAGAAAAGAGCTTTTTTTTTTTAAAAAAAAAGCATAATTACATTAGTAAACATAGGCAAAAACTTTTAAGTGTTTTTATTGATTTCAGAGAAAGGAGAGGAGAGGGAGAGAGAGATAGAGACATCAGTGATGAGAGAGAATCATTGATCGGCTGCCTCCTGAACACCCCCTACTGGGGATCAAGCCTGCAACCTGGGCCTGTACCCTGACTGGGAATCAAACTGTGACCTCCTGGTTCATGGGTCAAAGTTCAACCATTGAGCCACTCTGACTGGGGTAGGCAAAAGCATTTTTATTAAGCATACGTTTATCGTATGCGTGCTAAGTGCCAAGTGAAATGGGTGCTCAGTGCTGGAGGTACCAAATGTATCATGATTCCTCCTATCATGGAGGTCTCATTCCATTTGGCAAGACAGACAAACTAAAAATTAAAGTTACAATATGTTATAAAATACATAGTGAAGTAATAAAAGTGAGCGCTAAGCACTATGGAAACATGTATGAGGAAACAATGTAAGGGAGTCAGGGAAGGCTTCCCAGACAGGATTCCTGAATCTTTTTTTTTTTTAAATATACTTTTATTGATTTCAGAGAGGAAAGGAGAAGGAGATAGATAGAAACATTAATGATGAGAGACAATCGTTGATTGCTTGCCTCCTGCATGCCTCACACTGGGCATCGAGCCCACAACCCAGACATGTGCCCTGACTGGGAATTGAACCATTACCTCCTGGTTCATAGGTCGATGCTCAATCATTGAGCCACCCAGTTAGGCAGGATTTTTTAATCTTAATGGTTTAGTAGAAGTAAGGCAAAAAAGGAACATTTTACATAGCTGGAGTAATGCTGCAAACTTACAGAGAGAGAATGAAAGGAGGTCAAGGAACCACAAGTAATCAAGTAAGGCTGGGATGGAGTTTTTTTAAAAAGGGTATTGGCAAGGAATGAGGCTACATGGGTGGGCAAAAGATAAACTCTTTTAGAGATCTAAGATTTTAATCTGAAATTGCTATTAAAGAATTTATAGCAAGGAACATTTAGAGAAGATCACTCTGATGCAATTAGTAAACTAAGAAATTTTCGTTATATTTGGAAGATAAGGATATATGTGAATAATTAAGTACAAACAATATTCAAAAATTTATGTTTGCACTATTTGGTTATTTGAGGTGTTTCATAAAGCCATAAATTAGGTTCTTTGTATAACTGTACTACAGACAGTAGTGGAATATTCTTAATTACAACCCTGAGTTGTGATCAGATATAAGGAATTGATAATGGCTGGAAATGTTGTCTGACTTCCCCTTTGCCTCAATGACTAGTGTTGATTCTATTTATACTAACTCAGATGATACAGCTAAGTGATGGCTTTGCTCTGTATAGCCATGGTATAGTCTTGGTTGCCTGGCCCTAACTTCAGTGTTTGGTTTATAATTAAGAGAACAATCCAAAGGAAAAGAGAAAATGAAACTCAGAAGGCGTGTAACATTTTATGAAAGGTTGAGATTTAAAAGGAGTTAAGCAGAAAGATAGAAAAGGATCCTTTCCCTAATTGCCTCTTGTATTTTAACCTACCTCTATCTTTTTGCTCAGATAAAAAAGAATTTCTGCTGAAAATGGCGTATTAATGATTCCAAAGCTTATCTAGCCAACCCCAAATATTTTTAACTGTTTATATGGTTTTCATTGCCTAAGAATATAACAAATTCCATGATGGTATAGGCAATCACTCCTTTTGTCTTGACTTGGGGGCTAGACTACCAATTTGGACAGTATTATCTTTATTATATAAAAAACTTCCCAAATAGATATTGTGGCTACTTAAGTAAACATAATTTGATTTATAATTGAAATCAAGAAGTAGAATACCATAACTTATTTTTTTTTAATTGAATATGCCTAATTTGGGGGTTTTAGCCGAACAGTACATGTATATAATCATAGATTATAGCATCCAAGTTATCACCATGAATCCAGTAGTCTGGACCTTTCATAGCTATCAAGACTATTTAAGTTAACCCAAATGAGTGGTGAGCAAGCTTTGAAAAACTTTGATTTCTATTCATATAAATCTAAGTTCTCATAAGAGTGGATTTGCACTTCTTTACAGCTTCACTTAAAGCACTTAGCCACTTTCCTCCAAGACAAATATCTTCCTTCAGAAAAAATTTAAAAAGTTACCTATATGACTATATGTCTATATCATTCATTATGTATTCTTAATGACTCTAGGCCTCTAATCAATAAAGTTATAGTGGATTCATATTATATGGTATTATCAGCTTAAAATTATTCCATCTTGAGATAAAATATTGTGGAAAAAATGTACTTCTGCTTTTTATTTTAAATCCTGAATTATTTAATTCAAACCAGAAAATAGTTGGAGAAATAACTTATTCATACTTTTATTTTAATCTTGCCATGAAGGAAAATTTGATTGTTATGATATTGAAGAAGAGCTTGAAGAAGTAAAAACATACTTAGCCAGAGTTCACATAACTAAGCTTGTTTTTTCAGACTCATTTAATCAGTACTATTCCAGCTAAAAATGTCTGACCAAATGAAAAATTTAAAGCCTGCTCTTTCATGATAAGGAATTGACAGTGAAAGCAGTAAATGCTCTTTTAAGTTAATTTTGTGCTTGCACTCTATCTCAGTTTTTACCTACTCAGGCTAATTTGCAGGTGCCTGGGATGAGTAGACAAGCCATAATATCTACCAATCAAGTAAAAGAAGGAAAGAAAACTCTGAGCTATCCTCCCAGTTAACAAGGTAGTTTGCTGTGGTTAAAATTAATGCAGATTTTACAGCAACAAATATTAGCATTATCATTTATTATACGTAATCGATTTAAAATTTAGGAAATGAATATTTGAGTGCATATTTTGAGTGTTTATTTAACCAGTTATTTATCGGTGCAAGAGGCCATCATTTAAATTTTTCTTTATATGTTGTGGCAAATCAATTTGTTTCTTTCTTCATATTTAACATGTTTAACATGTGTGGTTACTTTGACTTGAAAATATATTTTATTCTTTGCAGTGTTTGAGCAACACACCACCGCTTACTGAATATTTCCTCAATGACAAGTATCAAGAAGAACTGAATTTTGACAATCCCTTAGGAATGAGAGGTGAAATAGCTAAATCTTATGCTGAATTGATCAAGCAAATGTGGTCTGGAAAATTTAGCTATGTCACACCAAGAGCTTTTAAGGTTAGTATAGTAGATATATTTTTAATGAGGGCTATCTCCACTCCTAGAGGACAAAAATTGGTTCTCATAGCTATTACAATGGTTTGTAGCCTTGCAAAGGGACACAGCACCATAAATAGATAAAGAGTATTATTTCTGGTCTTAAATTTTCCAGCTGGGGGATGGGACAAATGATTAATTTAAAAATGTCTTTAAAGGCTCTGAGGGGTGGGTAGGAAAGTAATGATAGAAAGAAATTTTATGTGTAATTCTTAAACTTTTTTAAGTTTAATTTATAAAGTAGTGACTTCTTAGAATCAATAAAATCTAAAGTAGTTTAGTTTGTTATTGAATTTATTTTTAATTAAGCACTTTTCAGCCATTTTTATACAAACATTTTAAATGACATTTAAATATATAGGACATGTAGGCAACATTTTATTATCTGTATAGTAGTTCTTTAAAACTAAAAACCAACCATAAAAAAGTCTCTGGCATTTAACTTTCTAAACCTTGGAAAAACCAGTTCTCAATCCTTCCCCATGTTTAGTTTCATGAGTTTCATTTTATTAAATATTGCTGTGTAAATAGGCTTTTGATATCTGACTCTTTTTTCACATTTCTTTTTAGTCTCATCAAAGAAATACTTAGTACTGCAAAGACTAGGGACATTATATGTGAACATGCATATTCCTGTTATCTCTATGAGATTCATCCTTTTTACACAAAAAAACAAAATGAGAACTATGTAATTTTTTCTAGTGACCCAGAAATCCTAAATTTTAATAATTCTTTTTATAAAACTTTACGATATTTTCTCCTTGTTCTTTCTTCAGGTCAACATTTCTGTTTTACAGACTAGTTATTTTAAAACATTTTTTAAATGTGTAATTATATGTATTTATATGTGCAATTATCATATTTGCAAATGACTATAAAAGTGTCCATAGGTGATTTGGGGTTTAAATAAATTTTTGCAAGTAGATGAATTCACAAATAGAAATCCATGAATAATGAGAATTAACTATGTAATTTTTTAATCAACCTGTCCCTAGAACTGATTTTATAGTTTTGCTTTTCTTACAGACACAGGTAGGACGTTTTGCACCACAGTTCTCTGGATACCAGCAGCAGGACTGTCAAGAACTATTAGCTTTCCTGTTAGATGGACTACATGAGGATTTGAATAGAATTAGGAAAAAACCATATATACAATTAAAAGATGCTGATGGAAGGGCAGATAAGGTAAATTTAATTATGTTATTGTCACCATTGTTTTAATAATGCAATATCTCTGTGTAATATGTGTCTGTTTTCCTTATAGGTAGTTGCTGAAGAAGCCTGGGAAAACCATTTAAAAAGAAATGATTCTATCATAGTAGATATATTTCATGGCCTTTTCAAATCAACTCTAGTTTGTCCTAAATGTGATAAGATTTCAGTAACATTTGATCCTTTTTGTTACTTGACACTTCCATTGCCCATGAAAAAAGAACGTACCTTGGAAGTTTATTTAGTTAGAATGGATCCACTTACCAAACCTATGCAGGTAAGTAATGTTTTGTTTTGTTTTTTTGCATTTGCTATTTTTATTAAAAAATTAGTATTGAGTCCTTATGGCTCAAGAACAATCTAATAATAATATATGTTTGTTTATGTAAGATTTTTATAAACTAAATACTTTAAAAGTTAGTACAACTTTTTAGAAACTTGAAAGCATGAGGGATGTGCAAAGTATCATTATTTTGAGTAAAATAATTCTCAAAAGGCTTTTTCTTGCCAAAGGACATTAGAGGAGAGCCTCAAAAGAAGGTGTAACCAGGGAAATACAAAAGAATAAGAAGTAGTAGTATAGGAGAGGGGGAAGATGGCGGCGTAGGTAAACTTCTGTACTCGCCACCTCCCACATCAAAATTCCAACTAAAATACAGAACAACCATTGTTCAGAACTACTGGAAAGTTGGCTGAATGGAAGACCTATAACTAGAGAAGTAAAAAAGAAAGTACACTGAGACTGATAGGAGGTGCAGAAGCGAGGAACGGGCTGGTCCAGCACCCACATGTGCTGCTTTTTTAATCAGAAGGGAGATCATCTCTGAGGATGCTGCCTGAAGGAGCAAGGGGTCCCAGCCCCACACCTGACCCCTACCCCAGGCACCCAGAGCTGGGAAAAGAAGTTCTTACGGGCAATAAGAACTACGGACTATAAAAACCAGTGCAGATTGGGGCTCAGTGACACAGAGGCTACTGACCCAGCTGTTCCTCTTAAAAGGCTGGCACCATGAACTGAACTTACAAGGTCCTACTTCCCCTGAGCTCCAGTACCAGGACGAGGAGGAACTGGATTATCCAGCATTGGGGCAGGAACTCGAGGGCAGCTTTCTTCCAGACGGAGGTGCTCCCAGGGTTCATTGTTCCTATGCTGGGACCTCCCTGGTCGCAGCCATTTCTGTTTGCTCCACCCTGGTGTTTCTCTAAGACCCGCCTCATCCAATTTACAACCCCACCCAAGCTGTGTGCAGAAGCTTTTGCATATGAATGGCCTGTCCTTACTCAAGCTAAAATCTCTCAAACAGCCCTGGCTGGTTTGGCTCAGTGGATAGAGCGTCGGCCTGCAGACTAGAAGGTCCCAGGTTCGATTCCGGTCAAGGGCATGTACCTTGGTTGTGGGCACATCCCCAATGGGAGGTGTGCAGGAGGCGGCTGTTCGGTGTTCCTCTCCCATCGATGTTTCTAACTCTATCCCTCTCTGTAAAAAATCAATAAAATATATATTTTTTAAAAAATTAAAATAAAATCTCTCAAACAAGCTGCAGCTGGGTCCAGCAGCCCCAAACCTATCAATAAAATGCCCAAGATCCAGCACCAACACCATTCTGCCTTGCTTCGTATCTGGGCCTCATCTGTGTACTTCCAAACCCAATACAAAGAGGAGGAATCTACAGATCTCTCTGTAACTCCTGCTGGGTGGACCCAGACAATGGCTGACTTTATACCTTCCTGGAGAACCAAGAGCCAGTGCCGGGAGCCGGTCCATGCTTGCTGTTTCAAGGGACCTGGCATATGGCATACTGTTCTTAATATATTTGCTCACCTTCTTGGCACTATGCGTTTTAACCAAGGTCCCCTCTCTGAAAAAGGTTGTTTCCCCAGGTAGGGATTTTCCCCTGAAGTTAGGGAGGGAATAAAACCCCTTGACTAAGTGCCAGGTGGGTAATTAATTACTTTAACTACGAACAATAATGCTTAAGCTACATAATCTTTACTCCCTGGAATGGAGATAAGAAACGCCCTAACCTTTGTAATAGAGATTGATAGGATTGGAATCAACTGGTATAAATACAGATGTAAGAAGACAGAGAGAGAGACAGAACCTACACAGAACGTTCTCTAGAGACAGAAGAACTTCGCTGGAGAGAACATGGCAAAAGATCCTGGACAGAAACTGGCCTCAGAACCTAGAGACAGAACCTAGAGACAGAACATGGCAAAAGATCCTGGACTGAACCTGACTACAGAAATTGGCAAGAGAACCTGACCAGAACCTGGTGACTGAACCTGGCTGGAGAACCTGGACAGAACCTGGCTGGAGAACCTAGCGAGGGAACATGGCTACAGAACCTGGCTGGAGAACCTGGAGTACCTGGCTGGAGAGCCTAGCAAGAGAACATGGACACAGAACCTGGCTGGAGATCCTAACCAGAACTTCGCTGGAGCTCGAGACCAGAACTAGGCTGGAGATCCTGGCTGGAGATCCTGGCTAGGCTGCTGATCAACTGAACGCTGTCTCCGTGTCCTTCCTTCTTCGCCGACTCCGTCCACACCTTTGGCTACCCCTGGACCTGCTGGGGTTGGACCCCAGCATCTGGCGCCCGAACAGGGACCCCTTAGGTAAGACCCCTGCACTCGGGATGGATAGGACTCCACCGTAGGAAGAGGGTGGATAATCTTCGCCGACTCCGTCCACACCTTTGGGAACCCCTGGAACAGGATTCCCTTAGGTAAGCCCCCCCATTAAGAACCCCCACACTCGGGACGGATAGGACTCCACCAGGGTGCTACAGACCCCCCTATAGAGGATAAGTAGGGTAAGAAGGTGGATAGTACAGAACTTAGATTGAGAAGATGTGCCATACTGAGTCCAAAGAAAGAAGACTCTATTGATTCTTAGATTGAGAAGGTGTACCATACTGAGTCCAAAGAAAGAAGACTCTGTATTGATCTTTAGATTAAGAAGATGTGCCATACTGAGTCTAAAGAAATAAGACTCTGTATTGATCTTTTAACACATATGCTTGCTAGCAGAGGAATTAAGGTTACTCTTAGTCAGACAGAACGTTTTATACAAGAAGTATGTCCATGCTTTTCTGAGGAAGGAAAGGTAAATGTAAAGGCATGGGAGGAGGTAGGCCCAAGGAGCCTTATCCTTAACCCCACTGCAGCCTTTCCACCCTGGGAAAGTGCAGGATTGGCAAGCTCTCCCTGGGATGATAGATCAGGCCTCAGGTAATAGCGGAAAGCGCCAGTCCTACTCTTAAAATGGATACAAGAGAGCATTTGCGTTTTTTTTTTCTTTTTAATGCCTCCTTTTAAAAAATAAAAAAGGGGGAATTTGCCGGGAGCCGGTCCATCCTTGCTGTTTCAAGGGACCTGGCATATATGGCATACTGTTCTTAATATGTTTGCTCACCTTCTTGGCACTGTGTGTTTTAGCCAAGGTCTCCTCTCTGAGAAAGGTTGTTTCCTCAGGTAGGGATTTTCCCCTGAAGTTAGGGAGGGAATAAAACCCCTTAACTAAGTGCCAGGCGGGTAATTAATCACTTTAACTATGAACAATCATGCTTAAGCTACATAATCTTTACTCCCTGGAATGGAGATAAGAAACGCCCTAACCTTTATAATAGAGATTGATAGGATTGAATCAACTGGTATAAATACAGATGTAACAAGAGAGAGAGAGAGAGAGAGAGAGAGAGAGAGAGAGAGAGAGAGAGAGAGAAAGAAAGAGAAATTGGCACAGAACCTACACAGAACGTTCTCTAGAGACAGAAGAACTTCGCTGGAGAGAACATGGCAAAAGATCCTGGACAGAAACTGGCCTCAGAACCTAGAGACAGAACCTAGCGAGAGAACATGGCAAAAGATCCTGGACTGAACCTGACTACAGAAATTAGCAAGAGAATCTGACCAGAACCTGGTGACTGAACCTGGCTGGAGAACCTGGACAGAACCTGGCTGGAGAACCTAGCGAGGGAACATGGCTACAGAACCTGGCTGGAGATCCTAGGCAGAACCTCTCTGGAAATGGAGACCAGAACTTGGCTGGAGATCCTGGCTAGGCTGCTGATCAACTGAATGCTGTCTCCGTGTCATTCCTTCTTCGCCGACTCCGTCCACGCCTTTGGGAACCCCTGGACCTGCTGGGGTTGGACCCCGGCAAGCCAGTGTTCAGTGTCAGTCTATATCAGATTACAACTCTACACATCCATAAATGACACACTCAAGTGAGCACCAAAGCCCCACTGAAGCAAGTCCTGCTCTATATGGGTGTCTCCTGTACAGCAGCTCTCCCATTGTAGTTGCAGCTGGTCCTCATAGCCAATTGGCCTGGAGGTTAATTCCTCCCAGTGACACCAACAGCAATGAAGTCTCAACTACAATAAGACTTTGCTCACAGCCCACAAAGGGGTGCACCTAGAGCTCCCAGCTCAAGTGAGTGGCTGGGAGCTATAGAACACATACACAAGGCCACTCTACCAATTCTAGGAGACGTAGCAGCTATATCCAGTACATAGAAACAAACACAGGGAAGCAGCCAAAATGCGGAGACAAACGTCACAAATGGAAGAAAGCAAACTACTGAATATAGAGTTCAAAACCGCGGTTATAAGATTACTCAAAAATCTTCTAGAAACCTCCAAAAAAAAAAAAAAGGAAAAGAACCAGTCAGAAATTAAGCATACACTGACTGAAATAAAGAATAATATACAGGGATTCAACCGTAGAGTAGAGGATTCTGATAATCAAGTAAACGATTTAAAATATGAGGAAGCAAAAAAACCCAACCAGAAGAGCAAAAAGAAAAAAATATCCAAAAATATGAAGATAGGGTAAGGAGCCTCTGGAGCAATTTCAAGCGTACCAACATCTGCATTTTAGGGGTGCCAGAAGAAGAGAGAGAGCAAGGTACTGAAAACCTATTTGAAGAAATAATGACAGAAAATTTCCCCTACCTGGTGAAAGAAATAGACTTATAAGTTCAGGAAGCACAGAGTCCCGAACAAGGGGAACCCAAAGAGGACCACACCAAAAACATCATAATTAAAATGTCAAGGGCTCAAGACAAAGAGAGAATCTTAAAAACAGCAAGAGAAAAGCAATTAATTACCTACAAGGGAATACCCATATAACTGTCAGCTGATTTCTTAACTAGAAACTATGCAGGCCAGAAGGGAGTGGCAAGAAATATTCAAAGTGATGAATAGCAAGGACCTACAACCAAGATTACTCTATCCAGCAAAGCTATCATGTAAAACAGAAGGTCAGATAGAGCGCTTCACAGACAGGAAAAAGCTAAAGGAGTTCATTACTACCAAACCAGTAGTATATGAAATGCTGAAGGGTATTCTGTAAGAAGAGGAAGAAAAAGAAAAAGGTCAAAAAGATGAACAACAAAATGGCAACAAATACATACCTATTAACAATTACAATTGAATCTTAAAATAAATGAATAAGAAATCTAATGAACAGAATAAACTGGTGAATAAAATAGAATCAGAGGCATGAAAATGAAACCGACTGACGATTCTCAGAGGAAAGGGGGTGTGGGGGCGGGAAGAGATTAAACATCTTTTATGCATATATGCATTACCTGTGGACACAGACAATAGAGTGGCAAAGGCCTGGGACGGGGCTGGAACCGAGTGGAGGGGGCAATGGGAGAAAAAAAGAGGGATATCTATAATAATCTCAACAACAATAATTTTTTTTAAAAGTAGTAGTGTAGGGAAAGGAAAATTTTAAAGGAGGGCGTGTTCAGCAGTCATGCTAGGGAGGTCAGTAATATATGGACTGAAAAAGACTTGGTTGTATGATAGTATTGACAACATTTGTAACAGGATAAAAAAGGTGAAGACAGAAGCCACAGTGGATTCGTTGATAAGTGAATGGGAGGTGAGGATGTTATGATAGTCAGTGTAGACCAGGGGTGGGCAAACTTTTTGACTCGAGGGCCACAATGGGTTCTTAAACTGGACCGGAGGGCCGGAACAAAAGCATGGGTGGAGTGTTTGTGTGAACTAATATAAATTCAAAGTAAACATCATTACATAAAAGGGTACGGTCTTTTTTATTATTATTTCAATAGTTTTATTCATTTCAAACATTTTAACAAGAACGTAAACACTAATTATTATAATTTGAAACTTCAAAAAATGGAGGAATCATAGCACAATAACTAACATACCTTATATTGAAGATGGCAAAGGCAAAATAAAATTGCCTAACAAAGGAAAGGTACAAAAGCCTTTCAAATTAAACTTAAATATAATAAAATAATTTAAAACTAAAACAAATAGAAAAGAACAAAATGTGTAAACAGTAAATTAAACATTTTCTTTAGTGCAACTTCCAAATTATGCCCGGGACATAGATGTAGATGGCAGTGTAGACTGGGTTGAAAGGTTTTTGGTCTTTAAAACATCAACTTCAGTGGGAACAGTGTTGTTGGTCTCCTTTTTTAGCTAATGCATCAAAGTCTGGAGTTAGTTTTGTTTTGGCTATTCTCAGGATAGACCTGAGGTGTTCGTCAGTTAAGCTGGATCTGTGAGGGGCTTTGTTGATGTTCATGACGCTAAATGTCTGCTCACAAACATAGGTTGACCCAAACAGCACCAGTATCTTCTGTGCCATCCTCCGGATGTTTGGAAAAGTGGCTTCATTAAGTGAAGCATAAAAGTCTCTTAGTTCAAGAAAGCTGCATTTCTCCTTTAGGACAAAGTCAGAGTGAAGATCGATGAGTTCCAGTTGCACCTCTTCTGGTGCTGTTTCAGGGTTTTGTGACAAAGGACAGGCCACCAGTTGAAGTGACTGGTCAATTTTTTCAACATCAGAAAACCGACGACAGAATTCTGCATGCAGGTCATCCAGTGATTTGCTGTATTTCTTCACGTTTTGGATGGTCTCCTTCTGTGTGGCTAGTGTGGCAAAATGAGTGAAGACTTTGTCTGAAATTTGTCTGGAAAAGAAAATCAGCTTCGATTTAAAGGCTTTCACATTAGTGTACATGTCATGTACATACTGATCTTTTCCCTGTAGCTTCACATTTAGCTCATTCAAATGTGAAAATATATCTACAGCAAATGCAAAGTCACACAGCCAATTCTTGTCACTCAGCTCAGTAAATTCGTCAGACTTCCCCTTTAATTTCAAAAATGCACCAATCTCTTCTTTGAGCTCCCACACTCGTTGGAAAACTTTGTCCAAACTCAATCAGCGGACACGAGAGGGTAAAGTAAGTCGTGGTAATCCGCATCAGTTTCCTCCAGAAACTTAATAAACTGACGGTGCCAAAGTCCCTTTGCTCGAATGAAATTAACAAGCTTTACAACTGGATTAACAACATGATTAAGTTGTAATATAGACTTGCACAATGATTCCTGGTGAATAATACAGTGAAGAAAAATAACATCTTGGTTAGGGTTCTCCTCTTTCACTTTATCCTGAATTCTTTCTAGCAGTCCAACATTTTTTCCAGTTAAATTTGGAGATCCATCTGTCGTGACATTAGCAAGTTTACTCCATGGTAGCTTCATTTTCTCGATGACAGTAGACACCCAGTCATACAAGTCCTCTCCCCGTGTTTTTCCTTTCAGTGGCTCCATGGCTAAAAACTCCTCCGTAATTTCAAAATTGTCACTAATCCCTCGGATAAAAATTAAGAGCTGAGCAGTGTCCTTTACGTCATTACTTTCATCCTATGCTAGTGAATAAAACTTAAAGAACTCTGCCTTACTATTTAACTTGCTGGCCAAGTCTTCATCAATCAGTTCCACTCGATGAGTCACTGTCCTGCGCGATAAGCTGAGTTTTTCAAACTTGCCTTTTCTCTCTGGACACAAGAAACCTGCTGTCTCTATCATACATTCTTTCAAAAACTCGCCTTCAGAGAGAGGTTTGCTAGCTTTTGCTAATTTGAATGATAGCATAAAACTTGCTTTGGTAGTTGTCTCTTGAATTGCAGTTTGTCCGTGAAAGACATTTTGCTGAGCCTGTAATCTAGCCATCAACCTCTGTGCAGTAGCCTCCCGTTCTTGAGGTGACTGCTTGCTAGCATAGTTGCCATGCTTTGTGGCAAAGTGACGGCTGAGATTGTACTCTTTGAAGACTGCAAGTGTTTCCTGGCATATCAGACATACCGGCATTGATCGGGCTTCGGTGAAAAAATATTTTGTTGTCCACTCCCTCTTAAACACTCGGCATTCACTGTCCACTTTCCTTTTCTTTGGTCCACTCATGTTTAATACTGGGCTAAAACCAACAGTACTGTTCTCTTATTAAATTCTTTACTAAAATAAGACAGTAAAGTATAAAAACAAGTGATTAAATTTGCTCTACTATAACATTTTTGGTCTTCTAAAAAATATATATATAACAAAATCATCTGAAAAAGTTCAGACATGGGACAGAGGCACACCCTGACCATGGAGAACAACCCCTTTCCTTCATAGGAAACCTGTGTATCTTTCACACAGGCCCTTTGTTTATGTTAACACACAAAGCTGCACATTGCTGTGTCTTCCAGACACACTTGTATGGGAGGTGCTAGGGCAGTGCAAAACATGGGTAACCAGTAGTTACCACTAGCACTTCCGTTACTGGCAAAAAACAGCCGCAGTGCACATAGTGTGAAAGAGCCCATTATCAATGTCAGATTGCATCCACTGGACTCTATAAAAACAACCAAGTGCCACTTTTAAATGCCCATTGCAACAGTTTTTCTTATTAAAAGCTGGAAATGGCAGGATATTATATATATACCCCTACTGTGACAGCCTGGCAGAGCATTACAAAGAAGAAAACTCAGCATCTGGTGATGTCCATAAGTACAAGACTTCAGGCTGTCATTACCAGGAAAGGGTTTCATCCAAGTATTAGATATGAACATTTGATTTTCAGTTTTTCATTTGTCCAATTACTTCTGAAACCCTGAAATTAAGCGATTTTGTAATAAAATCTTTAGTTCATCACATTTCTATACAATCTTTTTGTTCAACCCACTGAATGAGGGTTCGTTCACACTAGCCGTGCTGCCGTTGCAGTGTGGTGCAGTACTGCAATGCAGCGCAGCTAGGGTTAATGCAGGGTACACAGGTTTCCATCATGTTTGCGTTGATGCTAATGTGCAGTGGTGCATGTTAACACAAATGCCCTGTAGCACGCATTTTTACAGCTGAAAGTCTTCGTTGTTTTATTAACAAGTCATTGTGATGTCCAGAATGTGGGAACAGGAAAAAATTGTGTTTGAGTAGAGCTCTTAATCTTACCTCAGAAAGGCTCTGATACTGTGCTCTCCAGGGGCGTGTCTCCCTACATCACCACGATAAGGTGTCTACGCATTCCCAGGGTGATGTCGGGAGACGCGTCCGCGGGCATTCCAAGGAGCCTCTGGAAGATTGAGAGGTAGTTCCTTCTACTGAATGGGTGGATATAAATCCACCCACTCAGAAGAAGGAGCTGCGGCCGTGTTTCCGACGCTGCCATGTTAACACTGCTGCTGGTGAAGGAGTGGAGGGGAGAGCAAGAGAACCCTCCGCTCTTTCGGCTCCGCGGGCCGGATGGAACAGCCGAACGGGCCGGATCCGGCCCGCGGGCCGTAGTTTGCCCACGGCTGGTGTAGACACTGCTTTTAACAAGGTTTTGTGTGTGTGGGGGGGGGGGGGGGGGAGGGGGGGTTAATCAGGGAAAACAATGAGGGGCTATTTCGTTCTGATTTTTTTAGAAATGTGTATATATTCCAGTGTTTATGTACTACTCAAAATAAAATGAAATAAAGGAAATTACTGAGCTTAGGTTCCAGAGGAAGCAGCAGAGCATGGGATTCAGAGCATAGATGCTAGGGTTAGCCTTGAGTTGGAAGGACACCTGATTCTCTTTGCACAGAAAAGGACTCAAGTTTGTTGGGGGAAAGCAAGTTGGAGATTTCTTCTCCAGTAGCATCTAATTTTCTCCAGATAATGAAGGGAGAAGTGGTGAAATAGGAAGCCAAAGGAATGCTGAAGATTTTAAGTAGTTACTGAGAGAATAAGTAAATAAGGGATACACAGACTTCTGGCTAGCGCTGAGAAACCAGTTGAGATAGGGCATTGAATTTGTAGTGCACTAATCTTTAAAGTTGGGCAGTTTTCTCTAGTCTATGTGAACAGCTCTCTAAGAAAGTGTAGCAAGAATAAAACTGAATAACAAATAATTAAAGGTTTTGCAATGGAGTAGTTGAAGTGAGGAATCATGTGCAGTCTGAATGGAAGGGTATGAAGACAGGGAGCTAGTAAACTGGGGGAAAATTCAGAATAGGCCAACAATAGGAAATAATGAGTTTCCAGTTTGACCAGTAAGTATAGTTAGACAGTATCCTGTTAAAGAGTTTTAAGATATCGGGTAGAACAGGTTATAACAAATTCTAAGAAGTTAACTACAGTTGAATGCAAATGTGAGTCTTTGAATTGAGTAGCCAAAGGACAATAAGGTACAGATAAATTATCCATATGGACATTGTCACCAGGATGATGTTAAGATTGGAGACACTGTGAGCCAAATGCCAAGTGAATGTGAGGAAGCAAACATGACATTGGTCTCATCTATTGAATATTTTTTGCAAAGTAATAAATTCATTAAAAAAATTTTTGTTTCTTAGTACAAAGTGATTGTCCCCAAAATTGGAAACATACTTGATCTTTGCACAGCATTGTCGGCTTTATCAGGAGTACCTGCAGATAAGGTAAGATGGTTCTGGGTTAGAAGAATGTAAGTTGGAGTTTATTTTTGCAGTGTTGTAAAACCAGCTCAATAGAAATTTATTTTTTTTTAGATGATAGTTACTGATATATACAATCATAGATTTCACAGAATATTCACAATGGATGAAAATCTTAGTAGTATTATGGAGCGGGATGATATTTATGTGTAAGTATAAAATTCATTTTGAAAAATATCACGAGAAAATATTCAAAAGAATAACAAAAGTTTTCAGAATTTATTTTCAGCTTTGTCTTTATAGGTTTGAAATTAACATCAATAGGACAGAAGATACAGAGCATGTGATTATTCCTGTTTGCCTACGAGAAAAGTTTAGACACTCAAGTTATACCCACCATACTGGTTCTTCACTTTTTGGTCAGCCTTTTCTTATGGCTGTACCACGAAACAATACTGAAGATAAACTCTATAATCTCCTACTTTTGAGAATGTGGTAAGTGTCAGATAATTCTGCATTAGGAAGATAAAATATAAAATAGCTAGAGAAAGTAAAGGTGCATAGTACATTAGATAAGTCTGTATTATCTCTAGTTTGTTTAGATAGTAGCAATTTAAAAATCAAAGTATAATCTAATCCAGTTTCTTGATCATGTAAAACATTAGTGAGTTAATTTCACACCCAGGAAGCATGAATCCTTTTAGCCATTTTCACCAAATGTTAATAGTTGGAAGAAAATAATAAAAATGTATCATGCATATACACTCTAAAATCATAACAGTGTCAGATGTTTTATCTCTTTATACACACTGCTACTTCAAGAACTCATACAAATAAACAATTTTATTTAAAAGGATAAACTTTCATGGTTGGTAGTATTGTAAGGCAAACGCTCTTTGTCTTCTTGAAACCTTGAATTGAATTTTAAAGTAATCAAGAATGTCATTTGATCCCTTTCTTTTGTTCTTTATCACTGACATATTTAGTATTCTTACTTATTTTAATTACTGTAGTCTCATAACCCATACATAAAGATCATGTTACACACCTATAAATTATCTTAGCAATAACATATATATTTAACCTGAGAATTTTTAAGTGGAGAAATTATTTACCACACACTTTTTACATATAAAAATATGTTAAAACTCAAGAAGAACAAATCAACTTTTTATGAAGACAACCAAAACAAATGATTAGTCAGTTCCACATAAGGAACTTTATCTTGAGTTGAATTTATCCTTGAATCTAGCAAATGACCAGTTATTGCCTTTAAAAGTTTTATTTTATTGAAAGAATAGAAAACTTTAAGTTTTTACCTTTATAGCACTGAACTTGTTTGATTTCTGATTTTATTTAAGCCGATATGTCAAAATATCTACTGAAACTGAAGACACTGAAGGATCCCTACATTGCTGTAAGGACCAAAATATTAATGGGAATGGCCCAAATGGCATACATGAAGAAGGCTCACCAAGTAAGACTTGCCTACTAAATTGTGAAAACTCTTCACTTGGATTTTTGCCTCAGAAAAGTCAAGAGGATGGGGATTAAGGAACTAAAAGATATCAGCAAGCTTAGGAAACGTAATGTTAGTATTAATAATTTTTAAATGCAACATTGAGTTTACTTAAAGATTTCTAATATCTAAAATTAGGTGAAATGGAAACAGATGAGCCAGATGATGAATCAAGCCAAGATCAAGAACTTCCCTCTGAGAATGAAAATAGTCAGTCTGAAGATTCAGTTGGAGGAGATAATGATTCTGAAAATGGATTATGTACCGAAGAAACTTGCAAAGGTCAACTCACGGGACACAAAAAACGATTGTTTACATTCCAGTTTAACAACTTAGGCAATACTGATACCAACTACATCAAAGACGATACCAGGCATATAAGATTTGATGATAGGCAGCTTAGGCTAGATGGTAAGTATTTGTGAAAAATGGCTTGAACGCTAAACTTTAGCAAAAAGCATGTTATTTTTTTAGATGGAAACTATAAAATTCAACACATTAATTTTAGTACTTACCTATCTAAAATCTTAAGTTAAAAGCCTTAATTTCTAAGTATCCTATATAATAAAATCCTAATATGCAAATAGGCCTCAGAGGGAGGTGATGGCAGGCAGGGTGTGTGGGTGGGGCCAAGCCACCAGCCAAAGCAGGTGCCAGCTAGGGCCCCCCCACAATCGCCCTGCCGGTCGCCCCACAGATTGGCCCTGATCGCCGGCCAGGCCTAGGGACCCTACCCTATATATGGGGAACAGTCTCTTAGATTTCAAAATTAAAACCTGGCAAGGCTACACTAACACTGAAAAAACGGATATTACAACAATGACATGCATGGACTCAGGCTTGCACATTTTGTGGTCAGCCCTGATTCTGACACTTAATACTGTGTGACAAAGCCTATTACTTAACTTCTCTCTGCTTCAGTTTTTCCACCTGTAAGATGGGGAAAATGGCACTACCTCCTCAGAAGGATCATGTTAGGTACTACTTTTTATAATCAGGGCAAAAAAATGTAGCTGCTATACAACAGCAAGATGTCTGTCACCTGTATGAAAAGTATGGTCACTGGTGCGTGCAGCACCCAGATTGCAAGAGGGATGTCCGAGGTCGCAGGCTGGGCTGAAGGCCACCCCCCATCCTACTCAAATTTCGTGCACCAGGCTTCTAGTACTAAAATAAATGTTAATGTTTATTAAATAGAGGTTGGACTTATGCTTAAGTTTTGTTTTGGGTTTTTAATTCCTAAAATACTATAATGGTTTAGAAACAATGATTTGCCCTGATCACCTAATACAGTGGTTGGCAAACTCATTAGTCAGCAGAGCCAAATATCAACAGTACAACGATTGAAATTTCTTTTGAGAGCCAAATTTTTTAAACTTACACTGTATAGGTAGGTACATTGTTATTAACTTAGTTAGGGTACTCCTAAGGCTTAGGAAGAGACACACTCAAGGGGCCAAAGAGCCGCATGTGGTTCGCGAGCCGCAGTTTGCCGACCACGGACCTAATCAAAGTAAAAGAGATTGTTATATGTTTATTCTCACATATGTCTTAACATTAAAATACACTGATCTTAACACTAAGGCATATTAAATTTTAAAGAAAAATATGTTTTCCACCTTAGAAAGATCTTTTCTTGCTTTGGATTGGGATCCTGATTTGAAAAAAAGATATTTTGATGAAAATGCTGCTGAGGTAAGTCATCACTCTTTTTTTATATTTTCCGTCTTCATCACACTGTTTTGTTGCATTCTTTTGCTTCTACCAAATGTATTTATTTTGCCAGTAAAAAATTGGTTGGTTATGTACTAGAAAATATTTGTTTTAAACATGCTTTCTGTTTATACTTTTTAGTTGTTTTTAAGTGTCTATATAGAACTTATTTAGAAGTGTGGTGTAAATCTTAGCTGAAATAAGCTTTATGATTCTTTTGAGGAAGTTTGCGAGTTTTTCATTACTATTCATAGTAACATGGTATCACTAAAATGAGTTTTGTCTCATTTGTTCTCTTAACTCAAGAAATACTTCTCTTTAGGATTTTGAAAAACATGAAAGTGTGGAATATAAACCGCCTAAAAAACCCTTTGTGAAATTAAAAGATTGTATTGAGCTTTTTACAACAAAAGAAAAGCTAGGTGCTGAAGATCCCTGGTAAGAAACAAAGTTAAATAGTTGTTTCTAATTTTTTTTAAGGTTTATATGGAGGTATGTGGTCCATCAAGTTAGAAAGGTGATAGCTAAATTCCCTTTGATATTTTAAATAATAAGCATTTATTTATATATTTTATTAAGAGGGATGAAAATGTCTTTAAAAGTATTAAAATGTTAAGCTTTAATTCCACTATTATATTTTTCATAATAATTACTTTTTCTTGAGAATTTTTAGCAGTGCTGCCATTTTGAGAGAAACTGTTTTAGGAAAATTGTAATATGTTTTGTGGTATTATTAATTTAATTAGAGCCCAGAAATTTTGAGATTTTTCTAATACCTGCATCTCGGCAGAATTAGCATACTGAAATGTAAATAATCTAGCCTTCGTCATTTATTTGAATATTTATTTACAAATTCATAATAGTTAAACTATTTGGAATATGTATTGAATATAAAAATAATGGGAATTCCTATTAAATCTATTTGGTGTATATTAGGCATACAATAACTGCTCACTAAAATAATGTAGAACTTTTCAAACTTTTTAAATACACATTGTTTTAATTGCCTCTATCAAGCTTTAAGTGTTTCCCTTCATTTTAGGTATTGCCCAAATTGTAAAGAACATCAGCAAGCCACAAAGAAATTGGATTTATGGTCCCTGCCTCCAGTACTTGTGGTACATCTCAAGCGATTTTCCTATAGTCGATACATGAGAGACAAGTTGGATACCTTAGTTGATTTTCCTATCATGTAAGTTTTAATTATGCTTCATAAACATCAGACAGCTCTAACTTTTTTTAGTCATCAGGTAGCATTGGACACAGTCTCAGGTTTTGAGTGTATTTTTGAGTAGTTCTAACAGTTCATAACGATCAATAACAATCTTTATTCCTACTTTAGAGATTTTTTTGAAGAACAAAAAGAAAATATACTTAAAAAGAATAAAACTCATTCTGTATTAACATTGTTATGGATTTGTTGTCCCTGTTTATAAATCTAAGATACTCATGTGACCTTGGGTGGTTTTATTTTTTCTTAGGAATCAATCATCAGTTTTTCCTAAATATCCTTTTTTTTTAAAGATTAAAGTAATATATAAAAACAATAATAAAATTGTTTAGAAAGATAACACAGTAGTGATATTGTGTCACCACCTTCAGTTTTTCTTTTTCTTTTTTTAATATATTTTATTGATTTTCTACAGAGAGAAAGAGAGAGAGATTGAGAGTCAGAAACATCAATGAGAGAGAAACATTGATCAGCTGCCTCCTGCACACCCCCCACTGGGGATGTGCCCGCAACCAAGGTACATGCCCTTGACCAGAATCGAACCTGGGACCCTTCAGTCCGCAGGCCGACGCTCTATCCACTGAGCCAAACTGGTTAGGACTCCTTCAGTTTTCTTATTGCATTGTCCAGAGTATGATATCATATTCGTAGAAAGGTATGAAGTGGTCTGGAGATGTAGCATCTTTGTATTCCTCTCTTTTTAAGCTTTCACTGAATATAATTGAGAATTCAGAAGGACAAAAAGGGAATATTGTATCTCATTCATGTAGTCCAGGAAGGACTTTATGGAACAAAATTATGCAACAAGAACTTCATACTTTCCAATTTTGCTAAAGAACATTGATAGTATTTTTATACATTTCATGATATTTCTGCACCAAATTTACTTGCTATAGTTAATAACTAGACAAATGCTTAAGGCAGGTATATAAAGGTGATTGGAAGGAAATAAATGATATAGTATTAAAAACATTCTGTGGATTGCTTATTCTAATTGGTGATTATAAATTTAAAATGTTGCCCTAGCTGATGTGGTTCAGTTGGTTGGAGCATCATCCCATACACTGAAAGGTCTCAGGTTTGATTCCTTGTCAAGGCACATACCCAGTTTGCAGGTTCAAACACAGTCAGGGTGCACGGGAAGCAACCAATCAATGTTTCTCACATCGATGTTTTTCTCTTTCTCTCTCTCTCCCTCTCACCATCTTTCCCTCTCTCCTTCTCTCCCTCCCCCTCTCATCTCTCCCTCCCTCCCTCCTTCCCCTTCTCTCTTCCTCTTTCTCAAAAATCAATGGATACGTATTCTCGGGTGACGATTAAAAATAATAACAATAAATAAAATTGAAAATGTTTTGCAATTATGGAACCAAAAAATGGTAATTTTCTGTTTTACAAAATTATGAGCCATCAGAGTTTAAAGAATATGACATTTTGACTATATAAGTACAAGGATAACCAGAAGTAATGATAATCTCTAGAACCTATTAGAGAAAGTAGTTCAGAATCATTATTGTTTTTCAGTGAGGCAAGTACAAAAAGTGTAACCAGAAGTAATGGTAAGCTATAACATGGTCATGTTCCAGTTTCATGAGAGGCAGATTATAAACAGCTGATTACATGTCACAGAATGTTGACCATTTGGGATATACAGATAGATTGTCAGAATCAGGAAATTTAGAAAAAATATTGGGGGTTAGATATATTTAAATTATTATAATATTTCCAAGAAAGTTGTTTTTCGTTATCCCTTTATTTTTCTTTAAATAATTCATTTCTTAAAATGACTTTAAAAATACAAAAACAAAAAGGACCTAGATGTTAGGTAAATAGTGATGAATACTTTTCCATGTGCCGAAAATTAAATGTATTAGCATCAAAACATTAATCTGAATAACAACAATCACTGGATAATTTTTAAATTCTCAACCCCTAAGAAAATTTTTGACAAAACATTCAAATCTCAGGAGTATATACATGATTTGCTTTATAGAGTTATTTGTCTCTTAGTAATTTCTTTAGAGATATTAATGTCAAACAACACTGATAGAGGGGAATAGAATTCATTACATGTAGGTAGAACATAAGACTAATTTGATCTGTCTTTAAAACAGTGACTTGGATATGTCGGAATTCCTAATTAATCCAAATGCAGGTCCTTGCCGCTATAATTTGATTGCTGTTTCCAACCACTATGGAGGGATGGGAGGAGGACACTGTAAGTTGACAGTTTACTTTTCTGCTAAAATCATGATGTTTGATAACTCCAGACTTTTTTCCTTAAGATATTTATTATTCCTTAAGGGGAAAATATGAGGTGTGTCTTACATGTAGTAGTTGTTCAATAAATATTGATTAATGAACAAATCTGCTTTTGAATGTTTTCAAAAAGGCATAGAGGATTGAATTATTCATACTCAGTTCATACTTGTCTATTCAGGGCTACTGTCCTTCTCCGTTCTCCTTCCCTTTCCCTTCTAATGTGTTTAATGTATGTGTTCTTATAGATCATGCATCATTGTTAAATTACATGATTGGTACTGTGCTATAAATCTCATCTTTTTCTCTTACCATAAGAAATGTCCATGTAGTCCATTGCTTCTAAACACTCATAACTTACAGGTACCATATTTTATCTCTACTTATTTCATGATGGATATCCAAATTGCCTTTAACATTCTACCACCGTAAGACTGATAAACATTATTGTTTATGTTCCCCTTTGTGAGAATTTTTTTGAGCTACATACCCAGAAGTGAGATTGTTGGGTCATAAGTGTTCAGGTACTTCCAGATGGTTCTCCAGGATGGTTATACCAGTCTACACACTTTAGTTGATAGATTTTTCATTGAACCATCTTTGCATTCCTGGAAAATCCAACTTATCTTTTAGTATTTTTTATATACCCTGTTGGATTTGGTTAACTAATTTTATTTAGGATTGTTAAATTTAATTTGTGCTAACCGCTACACTGTGGAACTGCACGCTGTAACAATTAATGTGTAAATGAAATGTCTACTCTAATAAAACAGGCTGGGATACTTTATCTGTTTCCTGAAGCAGCTAGCATTGTATAGGAATTAAGTATTCATGAAGTGTAGTAGAATTAACCTGTAAAAATTATCTTACCTGGGCTTTACAGCCTTAAACTTTTTATTTATGTCATGCTTTGTAAAGTCTATTCAGTTTTCTTTTTTCCAAAATGTGCACATTGTGGCATTTTCTATTTTTCAAAAAATATATCTATGTTTTCCAATTTATTTGAGAAGAATTGTTTATAATACTCTTATGCTATTTTTTCCTTTGTCTTTTTTCTCTTTTTTTAATTGGTCTTCTTAAGTCTGTCTTATTACTCTGTCCAAAGAATTAGCTTTACATTTTATTAAATTTTCCTATCTATTACATGTATGTGTTCTATCTTATTGATTTCTTCTCTTCCCTTTGGTATATTTTTCTTCTTGTTACTTTGGGTTTGCTCTGTTGTTCTTTCCCAGCTTTTTGAGTTGAATGCTTTTGACTTTCCAACCCCCCCCCCCCCCCACTTCCTCACCCTCATCCCAAGTTGAAGGCTATAATAAAAGTTCTAAATTTTCCTTTACTGCTTTTATCTGTATCCCATCAAGTTTGGAATGTCATATTTTCAGCTATATACTTTTCTAAATACATGGTTTTTATAAAACTCTTCTTTTATTCTGAATTTTATTTTGTTACAGGCACTGTCTGTATTAATCCATAGGAGGGTTTATTCAGGCTTCCATGTGGCTTAATAAATGGTCTGTTCCTTAATGTTTGTGTGCTTGAAAAATAGGTATTTTCCTATTCAAACATAGAGTTCACTAATAATTTCTGCTTACCAAATGTATTCAAATTATTACTATTTCTGGTCATTTTTTATATTTATTCTTTTTTTGAGAGGAATTTGTCAGGACTTCTACTGATATTGTTTTACATTATTAATTGTATTTATGTTTATAATGGGTAGCTCTTCTTTCTCTTTTGTTTCTTTTACCAGGATTTGATGTTCTTTTATTTTTCTCAGAATTATAAATGTTAATCTAGCTTTCTTTTAATAACATTTAATTTGCAAACTCTGTATGCCTTTTTATAGGATTTGTCTCTCTTATAAACCATATTGTTAGATTTTTGTCTTTTTATTCAGCCTAACAATGTTTCTCTTCATTTCTGAGGGTAGCAGTTGTGAGTTCATATTGACAAATATATGGCCCACAATAGGCTCCACTCAGAAGAACAATGCATTTGTTTTGTGATGGGTAGAATTATTTAGAAGTCGTGGCCTATAAAGTGTCACTTTTTAGAAGCTATGACAGCAGATAACTGTTTTCAGGACATTTTGCAACTTTGTTTCCTCAGTTATTAAGTAGTTTATACAAAACATGGGATGGGAAAGGGGGCAATTTTTTTTAACTTCAAGATGAAGCAAAACTTTAAAACTTGTGCAAATTAATCACTTTTTACCTTTCTCTTGCTTTGTACTTTTATTAAAGAATGAAAATTATTATAGTGTGAAAACCACTATAAATTAGTGGGCTAGTATTGTTAGAAAATTTTGTCATAGAAAATTTAAATTATAGGTAGAGTTTCAAACTTTGGAGTCAGAGGCAGACCTGGCTTTGAATCCTAACTCTGCTACCTAACAGCTACACTGTTGGGCAAGATGCCTCACTTTCTCCATCTCTGAAATTGGAAGGATAATAATGACACTTTCTTTATGAATAATGCACAGAAAGTGCATACCACTGTGCCTGGTACATGATAAATGTTAATTACCATTTGTTGTCATTAGTATTGTTACTCTGTGAATTAAAAAAATAATAACAAATCTAAAATAAATAAATAACAAATCTGTTCTGTTTGTCCCTGAGATGAAAAAAAGTTACAAATTCATCTTATGAAAAGTATCATAGGCATGTAGATTTTAGGAAATTATTCTAAAAACTTTTAATCAATGAAATCAGTTGAATGTATAACAGGCCTTATATAGATGATTATCATATAATTTTAATAGGTGTTCCTCACACATATGATTTTAAGGTTTTAATGGAAACCATAAATTATTTCAGTTATAGAGGTGGTTATATTTTTTCATTAGATACTGCTTTTGCAAAAAATAAAGATGATGGAAAATGGTACTACTTTGATGACAGTAGTGTCTCAACTGCATCTGAAGACCAGATTGTGGTAAGTATGTCTTTTATTTTCTGAAAATCAAGAAAACCACTGTTTTAAAAAGGGACCATAGTATACTGTAGTCTGTCTTCTAGCAATTCTAATAGCTAAGATAAACTTGCTCTGATTTAAAGAAATGTAAAATTGTCCCCTAAGTGAAAATTTGTTTTTTAAATTTGCCCACTAACAAATTTAAAAGTACAAATTGCAACGTGAAAATTTTCCTGGTAGTTTTCAACATGAAAATTGGAGTTTTCTAAGGAAAATAATAACTTCTTTTTATAATAAAAATTTTTCTCTAGAAAATAGGCTCAGACATTTCTAGACTACTTAAAGTCAGAATATTAAAGTAGAAAAAGAAGTCCTTTAAGGGCCTTACTATACATATGATTTTAAAAGTAAAGTCTTATCCTTTATGACAGTTAAACTCAAAATTACATAATTAGGTAAAAGAAATCATATATATATATTTTTTAATTAACCCTTTGTATTGTTACTTTAATATTTTCTAAATAGCAGAAAAATTAGGAAGCTACATCTAGTCACACTTGCATCAGTTTATCAGTTACAGCCAGAGCCAAAATATTGGCATTTGTTTTGCTTCCCATCAGAGCAGATTTTTATTATAAGATATTGATTGACAAAAAGATGACTTGTATATTCTAAGAAGAAAGTTAAGATTTGCTTGATAAAAGCTTATATTTCTATGAATTTTGCCTTTCTATAAGTTTTATTTATTGATCATATTATAAATATTAAGAATTATAAAGATTAAGAAATATAGTATTTACTCATGTGATATTTTCTATACAGAAGTTTTCTGTTGATGTGTAAAGTGCTGACTGCTTTACCATTTTTCTAAGTTTAAATTATATATTCCTGAGGGCAGAGACTAGCATTTGTTCTAGTTTATAATACTTTAAAATTCTTCAACCTAAATTGTTCAACTTTGTAAATTAATAAACTTCTAGGCCCATTTATTTGACATGGTTTTGACCTGTCATTGGATGAACAGGTGAAACATAATTTTGAGTTGTTTCCCTACAAATGTTTTATTCTTTATGTATATGTAATATATGTATATACATATAAATTTTGTACTGTTGCTTATCTCCTTATAGCTATAACAGAGAACAGACTTGAACTCTAATATTTTTTAAAATGTGTATAGGCCTAAATTGACTACACTTCCGGTTCATATTTAGACTTCTAATGTCAAGTCATATCTCTCACTTTTCAATCCTGAAATAGTTACATCCTTTTTCAAAGTCTTTTTGACAACACTGCTCTAATCTTGCCTTCAAATAAATATCTTGTTTATATATAATATATGAATTAGATGTTTCCTTGCATCTTAATAATGGTTCTTCATTTAGTCAACAAGTACTTGAGTCTATATTTAAAACTATTGTAAGCTAGGTTAAAAGACAAATATCATTTCAAGAGGTTTACAATCTAAAGATGACAGATAAGCAAATTAACGATTATATATGATAAGTGCTATTAAATATTTTGGCTACATTGAAAGGAGGCAGCTGTCTTATGTGATTTGGGGTTAAAGGAGACAGGACCACTGCAGGGAAGTTTTCATAAAGTAGTGTTTAACCTAAGTCTGCAAGTACAAATAAGAGTAAATTAGACAAAAGAAACAAAATATTCTATGCAAAAAGAACAGTACCTACAAAAGTAAGGAAGCATGACAGAGCATGACATTTAGGGAAACAGCAAATAATTTAGTATTACTGAAAGAAAGATTCTTGTTAAGAATATGGGGCAGAAATTAGCTAAATTTGGGACTCGGATTAAGACAAGTGACTTTCTTCTTTATTTAGATATTTTTTTTTTTTAAAAGGCTGTGAGAAGCATTGGGTGATTGTTAAGTAATAGGACATTATTAAATTTGCATCTTAACATCTGAGAACACTATAGAAGATAGATTGAAGGGCACTGAGAAAAGCAGAAAGGCCATGTTCTGCCACCAGCAGAAGGGAGGCTGTCATGTAATTTAAGCAATAAAAGCTTCTAAATCTACTATATTGTCCACCTGAAACTAATATAATATTGTACTAGAGGCCCGGTGCACAAAAATTTGTGCACTCAGGGGGGAGGGGGGTCCCTCAGGCCGGCCTGTGCCCTCTCGCAGTCTGGGACCCCTCGGGAGATAACCTGCTGGCTTAGGCCTGCTCCCGGGTGGCAGAGGGCAGGCCCAATCCCTAGGTGCAGCCCCTGGTCGGGCTCAGAGCAGGGCCGATTGGGGAGTTGGGGTGCCTTCCCCTGTTATGCACAGAGCAGGGCAGATTGGGAGGTTGCAATGGCACCCTCAGTCACACTCAGGGTAGGGCTGATTGGGGGGTTAGGGCACCGCCCCCTGTCACACTCAAGGCAGGGTCGATGGGGAGGTTGTAGCACCACCCCCTGTCACGCACAGAGCAGGGCCCATCAGGGGGGTTGGGGCTCCGTACCCTGTCATGCACAAAGCAGGACCAATCAGGGGGTTGGGACGCTGCCCCCTGTCACGCACAGAGCAGGGCCCATACGGGGGTTGGGGCTCCGTACCTGTCATGCACAGAGCAGGGCCGATCAGGGGGTTGAGGAGCTCCCCCCATCACTCACAGAGTAGGGCCGATAGGGGAGTTGGGTCACCGCCCCCTGTCACACTCAGGGCAGGGTGGATCAGGGGGTTGGGGCGCCGCCCTCTATCACCCACAGAGCAGGGCCGATCAGGTGGTTGGGGTCCCGCCACTCTCACACTCGGGGCAGGGCCGGGGGGGAGGTTATGGCTCTACCCCGTCACACACAGAGCAGGGCCCGTGGGGGGGGGGGGGGGTTGGGCGGTGGGGCGCCGCACCCTGTCACACACAGAGCCGCAGGGCGATCAGGGGGTTGGGGAGCTCCCCCCTATCAGGCACAGAGCAGGGCTGATCAGGGGGTTGGGGTGCCTTCCCCTGTCACGAACAGAGCAGTGTGGATAGGGAGGTTGTGGCCCCGCTCCCTGTCACACACAGAGCCGCAGGGCAATCAGGGGGTTTGGGGCTGCACCCTGTCACGCTGATCCCGGTGCCGGAAGGCCTCTCGGCTCCGCTGATCCTAGTGCTGGGAGTCATATTACCCTTTTACTATATAGGATAGAGGCCTGGTGCACGGGTGGGGGCCGGCTGGTTTGCCCTGAAGGGTGTCCTGGATCAGGGTGGGGTTCCCCACTGGGGTGCCTGGCCAGCCTGGATGAAGGGATGATGGCTGTTTGCAGCTGGTCACACACCCTTCAGGGTGGGGGTCCCTACTGGGGTGCCTGGCCAGTCTGGGTGAGGGGCAGAGGGCTGTTTTCAGGCTGGGACTGAAGCTCCCAACTTCTCCTTTTTTCTTTTTCTTTTTTATTCTGGGCCATCTTTAGCTCTGGCTCCAGCTCTGAGGCTTCTGATGCTGAAAGAAGGTATCTGGTTTGTTTCGGTTCTATGATCGAAACACTGTATAACTCTAGCTCTAAGATCCCGGCCTCGCTGAAAGCAGGTTTCTGGGGTTTTGTTTAGCTTTTATATTCGTTACAATGTTTCTTAAACTGCAGGCTCAGAGGCCGGCAAAGCAGGCGGGAAGCGTTGGTTTCCTCCATCACTGAAGCAAGGAATCCTCATGTTAGTTTCAGGCTGCCTGGCTGCTGGCCGCCATCTTGGCTGGCAGTTAATTTGCATATCTCACTGATTAGTCAATGGGAAGGGTAGCGGTCGTACGCCAATTACCATGTTTCTCTTTTATTAGATAGGATGTCAACTTTAGTGGTAGTAAGTGTATAGACAAGGGGAGAATGGATTTATGAGATTTACTAGATAGAATTACAAGAACTTAAGATTAAGTTAAGATTAAGATTAGATATAAATGAAGATACAGATATAGAATAGACATGCAAAGAGGAAAAAATTACAATTTACTAAAATAGGAACTAAAGAAAGAAAATTTGCATTGAAGTTTGAGGTGCCTGTATGATAGCTAAGTGGAAAGTCTCTTTATGTATTTGGACTAATAGGATTAGAGTTCAGGGGTGAGAATTGGCTTGAGTTGTGGGCCCTAGGTAGGAGTTGAAGCCTTAGGTTGAATGAGTCACCTACTGAGAAGATACAGATTGAGAAAGAGTTATGGGCTTAAGACAGAACGTGATTTCTTTAAAGGATAGGATTTAATGAGCCCAAAGAAAAGTCAAAAGAAACCATAGAGATAGAAAATCTAAGTTGTATCACAGAAGCTAAAAATGGTTGGATTCAGGGAAGAGTAGTAGAGCATAAAATGCTACAGAGAGACTGACTGAAAGAACTAAAAAAGGCATTTATTTAATTTGTTTATAGGAGGCTATTGACCCTAGTGAAAACTATTTCATTAAAATGGTTGGGCAGCTATTAGGTCATAGTGAATTGATGAGTGTGCAGGAGAGTAAATGATAAATATTAGATTACCATTCTGGCTGAGGAAGACTTTTGATGTCAAGAAGTCAGTAGCCGAACCGGTTTGGCTCAGTGGATAGAGCGTCAGCCTGCGGACTCGGGGGTCCCAGGTTCGATTCCGGTCAAGGGCATGTGCCTTGGTTGTGGGCACATCCCCACTGGGGGGTGTGCAGGAGGCAGCTGGTCGATGTTTCTCTCTCATCGATGTTTCAAACTCTCTATCCCTCTCCCTTCCTCTCCGTAAAAAATCAATAAAATATTTAAAAAAAAAAAAAAAGTCCAGTAAATAAGGACTCCTTCAAGATACACAGTGTTGGTTGATGGAACAATAGCCTTAAGACAGAAGTTGGACTCTACAGCAAACAATGAATGATGTGATTAGAATTACAAAGAAGGTTCTTAGAGATAAGAGGGAAGAAGGCATAGAATTCTAGCTCATGTTAGAGTACCTAGGTTAATCTGTTATATTGTTGCATTTATTCACCTGTCCAACTAACTTAGAAAAGAATAAAAAGGTTAAAATTCCAGTGACCATTCCACTTCTATAAGTAGAAGTAATCTTATATTTAATCAGTTTTTGTAACTTCCATCTGACTGTGGTTTTTTTTATATTTGATGTGTGCCCTATCACCAAAATTGGTTGCCAGGTAAAAATTCATACTATATTATTTAATGTGACCTTTGAGAATCATGACCTTTTTAACATCCTCTGCTTGTTTTAACAGTCCAAAGCAGCATATGTACTCTTCTACCAGAGACAAGACACTTTCAGTGGAACTGGCTTTTTCCCTCTTGACCGAGAAACTAAAGGTGCTTCAGCTGCCGCAGGCATCCCATTAGAAAGTGATGAAGATAGCAATGATAATGACAATGATATAGAAAACGAAAATTGTATGCATACTAACTAATGAAAGTCCTAGAAGCCATAAAAGAGAGACTTTCCTGCTGGTGGTAGCGATTGAAATGAAGTTATCCACCACATTAAACAAACGTCTGAGATGGGGAGTTTCAGATAACTGAATGTAAATCCTTTATCAGATTTTAACTTGTGCAGTACTTGAAGTGAAACACAATGAAAACTTTAACAGAAATTGTCTCTTAATACATTTACAGTCTTGTATTTACAAGCTAAATATATATAGGAAATCACAAATAAATCCCTTCTAAGTTTGCTGCTGTTTTGATGAATATGTTTTCTTTAATTTTTTTGGATGTGAGTTAATTAATGACAAATGTTAAATTTGTGGATGTTGGTCATTTTTTGCTCTAATAATACTGCGAGAAAACTATGGCTGAACTTAGTTTTTGAATAATCTAGTTCATGTGCATTAGTCATTTAGCTGCAGTATCAATGTGGCATAAATACTGCAGTAGTATCCTTGGAAAACCAAATTTTCAAACTATCCCTGGTAATCAGTGTGGGCCTATTAAAAAACCAAATCATGATAAAAGAAACAATCTTGAAAAAGTTACTTCCTTTTGTAGTGTCATTAAAATCATCTTATTGCTACTGTGGAAACAGGTTCTAAATTTCATTCTCCATCTGAAGTCATTGTTCAGTTAAATGTGTTTTTTACAGCTGTTGGGATCTATTCCTTAGACATTCAAATTCTTTTTTACTTTCTTCGTATTAAAATGCGTATTTTTAATCTGGTGTTGGTCCCAAATTAAAATTTTTGCTGTCTGTTTTTCTCTACCCCATTTTTTGGTAATTTGTCAACTTTTAGCTCTCCCAATTATTGTAATATAAGAACAGACTTGATAGTATTCTGTATCCATAGTAATAATTACATCAAGCTTAGGATGAGAAATTTTTTTCCTATACTGGCCTTTAAATCATTATTGGACAATTGGCTTTAAAGGTAGGTCTGTTAACTTTCTTTGTGTGTTCCTGATGGAATTCACCATAGCCTTACAGCTTTTCTCAGAAGGTAACTTGCTATAAGAGAATTGGCATTTGCATGTTCCAGAGTGAGAACCTGTACAGTATATAAAGCATACAAACCTTGAATTTGATTTTAGTTCACCACATTTAAGGATCCAGGATGCCAAAAATATATGTGAACATTTGAAACATTTTTCATTTGCTGCTTTCCCTTTGATCTAGTTGAAAAGAATGTATTGTAAATTGGCATACAATACTGCCTTTAATAGAAAATCTAAATGCTGGGGCACATTTCACATATCGACTACCTGAGAAATTGCTTTGTGTCCTACTGTTATTAAAGCAAAAAGTATAATGTTCTTCACTTGAACTAATCAAATACAATAGATTATAAATTGTGTATTGTAAATAAAAGTTCACTCTGTGAGTGCACATTTTGGTAAATTATTTATTTATGTTAGCATTTAAAAGTTTTAAGAAATGCATTTGACCAGGATAAATAAATGAGGTATGTTGATCATGGCTTTGCTTTATATGTTGATATTAAAGCTGGTTTTACATCCTGGTATTTTAAAAGCTGCTTTGTTTTTTTGTTTGTTTGTTTTGGGGGGGGTTGTTGTTTTCTTTTTTTTCTTTTTTCTTTACTTTTTTAAAATGTAAACTAACCTCCTGCATGACAGAGGTTAAAATTTTATCTGCACTTGAGTTCACTTGAGTTTACATTTGAAATGTGCATGTTTATTTATACAGATTTCAATAAAGCTATTCAAGGCCTTATTTAGTCTTTTATTTCTTACTTTGAATCTTTTGATAAAAAGTTCCCTATTTTATGGGTAGTTGACTGATTATATGCCAAACTTTATAGTTACCATATAGTTAAAACTGGAAAGGAACGCATGTCAGAGTAAAGTGAATCCTACTGTTTAAGGGCATGTTTTAAGTTGATTTTTTAAATTTAAACATTCATTAAACCAGTGTTTGTGTACCTACTAATCATTTCAAGAGTCTTGAGAGTAAACAAATTCCTGCAGTTACAAAGCTTGCAGTCTTTCTGCTCTCTACTAATAGACTATATTTCCATTTTTCCTAGGTTGAAAAAAAAACTAAAATTAACTTTTTCTAACCCTAGATTCCAGTTTCTACCCTAATTGTCCATAGGGACCATTTCTTTTTAATGCCTGTAATTAACTTCTGTTACCACTAAAAGCAGTATGTTTTTTCATTGGAAATGATGTTGTTAATTCAGTGGAATTTGTCAAACTCAAATGACATTATCAACTGCAAAAAATAAACTGTAAAAATTATGCAAAAGGCTCATCTATACTCTAAAAGTATATCTTCATTGGTAATATAGGGTAGTAGGGATATGTCCATTCTAGAATTCTACTTCTAGCTTTGCTATTTACTATTCATATGACTTAGATCTCTCCAAGTATGTTTCTTTACCCGTAAAAATAATGATAACAATAACAGCAGCATTTATTGAGCACTCACCAAGGACTGGCTGTTATATTAAAGTGTTATATCTATTTTCTCATTTACCACAACAGCTATGAGGTAGGGACAGTCATCCCATTTGTCATATGGAGAAACCAAGGTACAAAGCAGTTAAATAATACTCCCAAGATCACCTGATTACGATGTGGTGCAGTCAGTAATTTATCCTCAGATGTAAGTACTACCTCCCACTGTTAGAGCCTCACAGGATTGTTGAGCGCTCACATGAGCTCATGTATTTGATGGGACGGTACTTTGTGAACTATGTGGTATACTCATTACTGATTTCTTCAGTCTCAATAACTTGAGTCTAATAACTGCTTCCAAAGTACCTACAGCTCAGCATTTGCGTTTTAAATAAGAAAGATACCAGCTGGAATATTGATTAACCTTACCCTTTTGAAATTCAATTTATGTACATTTATTACCATTTTTACTAAATTTAAATGTTATATAGTAGTTTCTGCCTTATCTTGTTCATCTAACTTAAGTGTACCCTTTATATTTTCCCAAATGCAACCCTTATTTTCAGGACTTTTCCTTCACCTATACTTAAGCTTTAATTAAACTATGAAAAAGCAGTCGCCTGGTCTTTTATTTAAATGTCTCACTTTCTCTTATAATCTGTGTGGTTTCAGTAGTCCTACTTTTATTCTTGCTTTCCTAGCAACTAGATATGAAAACCATTGATTTGGGCATAAAGAAGATCAGTAAGCACTAATGCCATTGATACAGTATGAAGACAGTGCTTTTTCATCAAGTATGTAATTTCATTGAGATGAAGACATAAGAAGCCAGAAGAGAAATTGGGAGGTGCCTCGTTCAGTGGCTTACCAAAGAGGGTGAGGGAAGCATACCAGTAGGAGCCTTCACCGAGAGAGGAGGAATGTACTGTCACTAGTGCATCGTGATTATCAAAAGCAGGCTAACTTTGAGTCTGTTTTATAAAGTTCTTCACAGACAATGCGTTTCATTACTGCATGTTTCCCACCCTCCCTACTTGTATAGTGTAGATGAATACATGTCTCCCAATTTATTTTTTAAGGTAGAAATGTGAAGAATTCTTGTACGTTAGGGGAAGGAATAATAAGTTTGCTAAAATCTCAGAAGAGTGAGAAGGAAAGAAAAATTCCATTTTTGGAGCCAAAGAAGTGAACTGGAAATTTTTTTTAAATATTTTTTTACTCTACAATAAAATTGTTTTTGTTTTTAAACAGCTTGTCTTCAAAATGTAATTTTGTTGGTAACTCCCGAATTATTTCAAATACCAGAGGATAAAGTAAAAAGAGTTTGTTTGCATCATGCTGACGTATATTAAGTTGCAGAACTATACTAGATTGTTTCATCAGACTTTTCTAATGAGAAATACATAGGATTTTTTATGAGCATTATTCTAGGTTGGGGGGGATTTCAATTCAATCTGTATATTTTTCATGTGCTTAATATTTACTATGTATTAAGAAAGGAATTTCCAAAAAGCTCAGGCAACAAAACTTTCATTTAAAACTGAATTAGAATATTCAAATTTTTATAAGTTACATAGAATAGGTTTTTAAATATCAGAATTGAGAAGATAAAATGTACATGGCAAAATTAAAATATTGATCAAACTTTATTTGCACTAATGATGGGGTAACGAATTTTAAAACAGACGGTACAAAAATTATTTTTAACAAATGTATGCATTCTCATCCCACATTCTACCATGGTATAATTATATCCCAGCTCTGCCTTTGGGAGCCTTGAAATTGCCAGTGTTGTGAGAAAAAAAAAAAAAAGGTTATTAAGGGAATCCAGAAAATGTATAAGTTGTTAAAATTAAAACGACATATTTCGGACTAGACTGTCAAAGGGGAAAATCAGTCAAGTGGGTTTTTAATGTCATTTTTTTCTAGAAATGTCTATTAAATGTGATCATACAAGCAGCTAAGAATACAGTTATCTCTGGAAATTGTTCTTTTAAATGGAAATGCTGTCAAATATAAGACTGCATATTTTTAACATGCACAAAATCAAATATTTTGAATGTTTAAATTGTATTGCTATGTTTACTGTAGAAAATCATGGTTGAAGTTGGTGCTCATTTTGCTCAGAATTTTCCTTCGTATCAGGAACTTTTGGCTTGTTCTATATAGTTTGGTGAAGCAATGGAATTAAGTCTACACAAATAAAAGAAAATAATAAACATGGACACATCCCAACAGCCATTTCCCAAACTGTTGTTTTAAACCTTGTATATTTCTTGCTTTTTAATTCTTAGTTAAAATCTTTCAGGATTCTTAAACTTTGTAACAGAACAGAAGTCTCTCCTTAAAACTTTATTTTTTTTTGGTGTTTTTTTAATTAAATCTTTATTGTTCAGATTATTACATTGGTTCCTCCCCCCCCCCCCCCCACATAACTCCCCTCCACCCAGTTCCCACCCCTCCCTCCGCCCTCACTCCCCACCCACTGTCCTCATCCATAGGTGCAAGATTATTGTCCAATCTCTTCCCGCACCCCCCACACCCCTTTCCCCCCCAAGAATAGTCAGTCCACTCCCTTTCTGTGTCCCTGATTCTGTTATAATCAACAGTTCATTCTGTTCATCAGATTATTCACTTTTTAGATTCGCTTGTTGATAGATGCGTATTTGGTGTTCATAATTTGTATCTTTACCTTTTTCTTCTTCTTCCTCTTAAAGGATACCTTTCAGCATTTCATATAATACTGGTTTGGTGGTAATGAACTCCTTTAGCTTTTCCTTATCTGTGAAGCTCTTTATCTGACCTTCAATTCTGAATGATAGCTTTGCTGGATAAAGTAATCTTGGTTGTAGGTTCTTGCTGTTCATCACTTTGAATATTTCTTGCCCCTCCCTTCTGGCCTGCAAAGTTTCTGTTGAGAAATCAGCTGACAGTCGTATGGGTATTCCCTTGTAGGTAACTGTGTTTCTTTCTCTTGCTGCTTTTAAGATTCTCTCTTTGTCTTTTGCTCTTGGCATTTTAATTATGATGTGTCTTGGTGTGATCCTCTTTGGATTCCTTTTGTTTGGGGTTCTCTGCACTTCCTGGACTTGTAAGTCTATTTCTTTTACCAGGTAGGGGAAGTTTTCTGTCATTATTTCTTCAAATAGGTTTTCAATATCTTCCTCCCTCTCATCTTCTGGCACCCCTATAATTCGGATGTTGGTATGCTTGAAGCTGTCCCAGAGGCTCCTTACAGTGTCTTCGTATCTTTGGAATCTTTTTTCATTTTGCTATTCTGGTTGGGTGTTTTTTGCTTCTTCGTATTTCAAATCTTTGACTTGATTCTTGCGATCATCTGGTCTGCTGTTGGGAGTCTGTATAGTATTCTTTATTTCAGTCAGTGTATGCTTAATTTCTAGTTGGTCCTTTATCACAACATCAAGGGTCTCATTAGATTTCTTGAGGGTCTCATAAAGTTTATTGGCAGTTTCTAGAAAATTCTTGAAAAACCTTAAAAGTGTGGCTTTGCACTCTATATCCAGTAGTTTGCTTTCCTCCATTTCTGTCATTTGTGTCCTGTTTCTTTGTCTTGGCATTTTTTATGCTTCGCTGTGTCGACAGAGTGGCTTTCAGTGCTAAGTGTCCTATAGGGCCCAGTGGCTCAGCCTCCCCAATTACCTGAGGTAGACACTCTTGGTGCACCCCCTTGTGGTCTTTGTGCACAGGCTTGTTGTAGTTAAGCCTTGATTGTTGTAGGTAACACTGGGAGGATTTGACCTCCAGGCCAATTGGCTGTGAGAATCAGCTGTGTCTATGGTGGGAGAACTTCTGTGCTGAAGACACCCTTATGGGGCAAGACTTGCTTCACTGGGGCTTTGGTGCTCACTGAGTCTGCCCCCTGAGTGTGTCCCTTATAGATCTGTGGAGTTGTAATTAGTTGGTCCCACTCTGACCACTGGGTACACTGGCTCTTGGATCTAAGGAGGTGCTAATCTAGCCTCTGCTTGAGGCTATGGAGCACAAGCCAGCTGTAAAACGATGCAAGTTGCCCTGGGGCCTTGGAGCAGCTGCTGTTTGTTAAGTAATTTTCAGATTACAAAGGCCAGACCTTTCATATGCAATAGCCTCCGTGCAGGGCTTGGGCGGGACAGGGTCCCAGGAGATCAACAGGCGGGCAGAGCGAGCAGTATGGCTGCTCTCAGTCCTGCCTTCAGAGGTCCTGGCAATGGCTGCGAGTGCCTCCGAGAGAAAGCTGCCCTCGAGTTCCGACCGATGCCAGACAGTCCTGTTTCTCCCGTATGAGTCTGGGTCCCCAGAGACTCGCCCGGAACTGGAGCTCGGAGCCTGAGACTCCCTCCCGATTGAAAAAGACAATCGTGTCCTCAGCCTCCAGCCCACTCCGCATGCACCTCCGCACCTTGGTATTTTACTTATGCACCACACCTCCTCTGAGTCTCAGTATGCTTTTCTCTTTCCTTCTAGTTGTAGAATTCCCACTCAGCCAGCCTTCCTGTGGTTCTGGATGATGTCCGTTCTGTCTTTTAGTTGTATTTTTGAAGTGGTTGTGCGAGGCAGCAATCTCTGGTGTTTACCTATGCCACCATCTTGGTTTCTCCTTAAAACTTTTTTATAATATTTATTTTCTTTTAAGACATAAAGGAACATTATAAATTAACAGACATTGTAATTATTCCTCCTCTGTGTATTGATTCTTAGGTACACTAGGTTTTAAATAATTTAGACATGTATTGTGTTCTGCTTGTGTGCCTTCACTCTTTCACCTGGGCCTGCTTTCTTTGGACCTTGAGTTCTCACTATATAGGTAGTGAAAATATTTAATTCTTTATAGTGTGAACCATCTTCCTATTATATCAAGTGGATATTTTTTTAATTTTCTGAGTTCATCAGCATTAATCCCATCATGTCCTTTTAACTCATTTCCCACAGGAAGCTCAAGGTGCCAGGTATTTTGTTCATCCCCTAAATTCCTTCATTCCTGTGGTGAATTATCCATGTCCTGAAAATTACTTAAGACGAAGCCACCTGCCAATATGAATTATTTTAGAATTGCTCTCATTTAGGGGGAGAAAAACTTTTTGGAAATATGGAGAAATTACAATTCTCTTTAATTTGAAATGGAATTCTCATAGGACTTCTAAATATTAAGCAGCTTTAATAAGATAAAACTTATGTTTATAAAACTCAGATTTACATTCAATTATGAGCCAAGTATCTATTGTATAAGTTGAAGTAATACTGCAGATTCAAACAGTGAACATCAATAATCATAGATATTTGGGTAGTATGTTGGGAGACAATGAAATATGGTAGGAAGCATATTTAGAACCATGTCACCACATTTAGCTCTAAACAAGACATTTGCTTCTGAATTTCAGTTTTCTCAACCATAAAATGATATTTTCTTGCAAGGATTCAGTGAGTTAATGGATGTGGAGGTATAAACTTTCAGGTTTTGCAAAATAAGGCAGTGTTTTCTGGTATGGACAACTAGAGTCCTCTATAAGCCCATGAAAGGTTTCTTCAATGAAAGGCTCAAATTCAGCTTTTGAAGTTAATGTAAAGTATATATTTACATATTTTTAGCAAAAGAATAATGAGTAGTACAAGTCAAATTAATACTTGCTCATTTGTGTACATTTTCCCCCTAGCTCTTATGAAAGACTTGGGGCAGAAGTCTTGGTGTGATGGTAAGCTTGAAAATTAAAATTTCATACTGGATACTAGAACCCAGTTATATACTAACAAATAGGACTTTTACAGGTGTTTATGAGCATAACTTCACAGCCTTACACTTAAAGCCTTTTCTCTGTCTTCAGCAGATATGGATTATGTTGTCTTTTTTTTCTCCAATTTCATAAATCATTATCTAAAATTACCTGAGTCTGCCCAATGGGTGTGGCTCAGTGGTTGAGCCTTGACCTATGAACCAGGAGGTCATGGTTTGATTGATTCCTGGTCAGGGCATATGCCCGGGTTGTGGGCTTGGTTCCCAGTGAGGGTTGTGCAGGAGGCTGCCAATCAATGATTCTCATCATTGATGTTTCTATTTCTCGCCCTTCCTCTCTGAAATAAATTTTTTTTAAAAAATCGTTTTAAGAATTATTTTGTTAGTACAATTAATCTGAGACAGTCTGGTTGCTGTCAGTTCTCGCCAGCAAGGGACAGGATTGCCCAGCTGTATGCTGCATTTATTTTGATTTTCCCAAGACCTACATTAAAGAAGTGCTTCTAATTTGATCTGTGAAGTCTTTTTAATTTTTAAGCTGCATAACTGATACAAAATAAAAATGAATATTTATACTGCCAGGTTAAAACAGGTAGATTGGGCCCTAGCTGGTGTGGCTCAGTTGGTTGGGCGTCATCCTCTGCACCAAAAGGTTGATGATTCCAGGTGAGAGCATATGCCCGGGTTGCAGGCTTGATCCCTGGTAGGGGATATGCAAGAGGCAGCCAATCAGTGTTTCTCTTTCTCCCTCTTTATTCCCCTCTCTAAAAATCAATAAAGAAAAATATTTAAAATAAAAACAACAGGTAAATTGGAATAAGTTTCTACTGATATGACTCCATTTTGTTTTCCCACAAAGATTTGGCTTCCTGGAACTGCAAATAACAAAATTTTCTAGCATTACATTCAGCATACAATCACAACTAGGAATAGGAATGAAAGCCATATACTCTCAGGACATCAGGCCTCACCAATGGGCAACGTTGGGCTTATTATTTAACATCCCTGAGTTTTTGCTTAAGTTTGAAAAGACTAGTAAAGGTCATATTGGGCTACCAAGGGAACCACACCCTCAGGGGCTGTGGACATTATGGGAACATGTCCAGTTGATACTGAAGGCCTAAGCAAAGGGTATCTATCACCTTGCTCTCTGATTTCTTGGCTTCCTGCATTCACAACTGTTATAACAGGCCATGCATTCCCAGAAGACAGACCCAACTCAACTGTGATAAAAAGTTGTGTTTCTTGTATGTTTCCAGGGAAATTTTTTATCTCTTTGATCATTGAAATCTGACATTTTTGTCAATGACTCAGGGTTCTCATCACCCCTGTGTCTGCTAGGACTACTCCCTTCCTCAGGGCCTGCTTGATGGTTGTATGATACAGCCTTGTCGCTTTCCTTTTACCTGGACAGATAAGGGCCCTGTAGACACGCGATTTCCCATGAAAAAACTAAGCCTAGACCTGGAGTTCCTCCTTGTTCTGACGTTTCTCAAATGCTGGAAAGCTCTGCCTAATACTCTGTTTCTTTCCATGACTTAACCCCAAGACTTGCATGTGCCTCTTGAGCTTCAGGATCTTGAAAGCCCAGAAGATCAGCTCTATTTTCATCTGAACTTGGGCTTTGCACAGAAGCTGGTACTGACTTGGCTATTGACACTGTGACTTCCTGCCCCTTGCCTGTTTTCTGGAACCAATGTCACTGAAAATAGCTCCTTATGTTTTTTCCCCCCATTTTCCTTTGGAAGAACCCTGTGTGTTCTATGGCAGAACTGGCTGAGTCTTGCTCACCAAATCTCAGGTAATTCACTGGCTTGGGCAGGTTGGTTCTCTCTGGCTTTGGGAATCCTTCTTTTCTTTCTGTCTCATCCCACGCCCCAAAATGCTCTCCTGCTTTGGGACACCTAGTTTCCCCTCCGTCATTGGGGTTGCATTCTTTTTCTGGCTCTTTCTTGTAGCCTAAAGTTGAGCATGCTCCCACAGGCACAGATTGCTCTCTCTGGCCTCCTCATCAATGGCAAGTACCTGGGAAGCTGCTGGGTCTCTACTGGCCCCACTTTAAAATGACCGTCAGAGACCCAGAAGTCAAACTGTCTGAAACTATGGACAATGCAATCAAATAGGCCTGGGTTGGTTCTTGGGCTGAGTGTCCAGTGTTGCCAGGAAGCTGCTCTTTAAAGCATGCCTATCCTGAATCTAGATCTTGGACGATCAACCTGCTTAGTGGTGTGGGGAATTCCTTGCTTACTGAAGCCCCTAAACCACATAGATGCCTATCTGCCATTCAATAATTTTCCAGGTCACTAGTTCTTACAAAGTCTCCTGAGAGTTGTTGAGAAGCAAGGGTCTATTTGGACCTATTTCTTGGGTCTCTTTGACCCCTGAAATCCCTCAATTTCTTGCTAACATATTTTTTTCTAAAGAAAATACTCAGATGTTTATGGAAATAGCTCTCTTGGATGGAAGTAAGCCCACAGTCTTTGAGGTTAAGTTTAGCTTCCTGCACCCTATATATATACTCAGAACACGTCTCGTCTCCTTTCTCTTCTCCTCCTCCTCTGAGTTTTCCCATTCATTAATTCTTGGATGCCTTATTTTTTTTATTAGTTAAGGTATTACAAATGTGTCCTCATCCCCCCCCCATTAGCCCCCCTCCTCCCCCCCTACCCCCGCACACTCATGCTCCCATCCCCCTGTTGTCCATGTCCATTGGTTTGGCTTATATGCGTGTATACAAGTCCTTTGGTTGATCTCTTCCCCTTACCCCCTCCCTCCCCTGCTTTCCTTCTGGGGATTGATAGCCTGATCGCCGTTTCTCAGTCTTTTGGATCTGTCCCTTTTCATCAGTCTATGTTGTTACTTGGATGCCTTATGATTGTGGCTGAGAAGCATAGGGGTCTTTTCCCCAACATTTTCCTGGATGCTTTGACCATCTCCACCAACTTCTTCCAGACATGAAAACTGAGCTCAACAGAAATGCTTCCCTTGTTCATGGGACTGAAATGGGCAGGCTTGAGCCCTCAACGTCTGAGATGGCTGGGAGAGAAGAGGCCAGTCAGGAAGGTTGCGTGGAGCTGACCTCCATTTAACATGGAGGATTAACTCAGATTGAGTCACGGTAAAGAAGTAGAGGCTGCTTGTGATGGTGTAGAGAGGATCAGTAATTGGGAAAGAAAAGACCAATGAATCAATGGGATTCGCAGGTTGGGCCATGATTGGTAGGTGTTTATGTTCTGAGAGAGGGTGTCATCAGGTGAAATGTAGTTCACAGACAAACAGGTTTAGTAAGGGAAGAGGCCAAGAATCTGTGTGCCTTCATGGGAGAGGAGAAGAGGCAGGCTGTGAAAGTAAGTGAAAGTCCATTAAAAAAGTGGAATCAGTGGAGAAAGCACTTTGCTGTAAGAGAGGTTCTCAGAAGTAAGAACAAAAACAAGGAAAGTGAGGGCATGGTCACGCCCAGAGGCAACAAATGCTCTGGCAATGGAGAGGAGCATAGGTTTGAGAAAGAGAGATGTGGAGAGTCAGGCTCTAACGACAGAAAGGACTCTGGTGGCAAAGATAAGACAACTGATAGAGAAGATAATAAAAAGTAGAGCCCAGCAGGCTTGGTTCAGTGGTTGAGTGTGGACCTATGAACTAGGTCACGGTTCAATTCCCGGTCAGGGCACATGCATGGGTGTGGGCTCCATCCCCTGTGGGGCGTGCAGGAGGCAGCCGATCAGTGATTCTCTCTCATCATTGATGTTTCTATCTCTCTCTCCCTCTCCCTTTCTCTCTGAAATTAATAATATATTTTTTTAAAAGTAGAAAATGAACAGAGCTACAAGGCAAGGGATACCTCTGAAAAAGAGAAGATAAGACTATGGATGTGAGCCCGAACCAGTTTGGCTCAGTGGATAGAGTGTTGGCCTGTGGACTGAAAGGTCCCAGGTTCAATTCCGGTCAAGGGCATGTACCTTAGTTGCAGGCACATCCCCAGTAGGGGGTATGCAAGAGGCAGCTGATCGATGTTTCTCTCACATTGATGTTTCTAACTCTCTATCCCTCTCCCTTCTTTTCTGTAAAAAAATAAAATAAAATATATATTTTTTTAAAAAGACTATGGATGTGAGTAGCAAGAATGGGAGTATGAATGTGGGGCCAGGGTCAGAGGGGTGGTAGGATTAAGGCTGAATATGAAAACCAAGATGTAAGGGCAGAGGACACTGAAATAAGGGTGGAATGAGAACAGAATAAAATGAGGAAGAAAAGGACACAGCAATGAGTGATGATGGCACCTCTTGTCAAGAGATTGTCCAATAGAATAGTGTTAGGGGGCACCCACAAAGGAATTGTTGACTGGCTTTTAGGTAATTTCACATTGAACATCTTTGCTGCAAGCATTTTTGCTGCACAAAATTGGCTGTAAGGCAAATTATGCATGAAAGATAAAATAACTGATTTACATCTGGCAGATTATGTATTTTGTCAGTTTGGTTTTATTTCTCCACTGACAAAGCTCTCGCAGTACTCCTAATTTTATATTATATAAACCTTAGACTTCAGAAGGGTTTGTCCAGTTACAAGGAGACGTGGTGGTTTTAAAGTAATGAATGGTAACAACTACATACAAACCCAGATTGCAAAGCTACATGTAAAGCCAGATTGCATTCTATACTAGAAAAGTATCACATGTCATGTCAGTTTGCAAATTCTTCAGGGAGCATAGTCATCCCTCCAACCCCTCAAAACCAAAAGGTCACCAAGTTATGGCAAATATAAAAGAGGCAGCTACTAACTTGCAACATTCATCCAGAACATGAATTCTAGGTTATTTTAGTTGGAAACTGTTGCCTCTCTTAATGAAAAAAGGAATTATAGCAAACAAGAAAAAAAGTGCAATGCCGAACGAGAAGCTGGATCAACAAGTAAAAAAAAAAAAGGTATGATACTATGAATGAAAGACTTTGAAGAATTATTCTTGCCAGGTATTCATGCTGGCTTCTCAAATCCTTGTGTCCTTTCTGGTTGGGGAACTTGAGATCCAAGATGTATTATTGAGGATATTGAGATCCACAGTCAGCTAGAGCTGCCATACAAAATAACACACACTGGGTGCTAACACAAGAGAAATTTCTTTTCTCGCAGTTCTGGAGGCTGGGAAGGTCAAGATCAAGGTATCCACAGGTTTGGTTTCTTCTGAGGTCTCTATCCTAAGCCTACAGATGGTTGCCTCCTCACTGTGTCCTGAAATGGTTGTCCCTCTGTTGTGTTAGTGTCTTAATCTCCTCTTTTTATAAGGATGCCTGTCATATTGGATTATGACACACCAATGTGACTTTATTTTACCTTAATTACCTCTTATAAAAGGCCCTATCTTCATATCATTACATTCTGAGATACTAAGGGTTAGGATTTCAACATATGAATTCTGAGGGGACCCTATTCAGACCAATGACACACAGGGTAAGTCACAACTAATTTGGTCACCCAGACATTTGTCTCTTGTAACACAGTAATGAATTACTTTGATTCTACTGAATGGGGCTCTTCTGACTCTTTTGTTTGATTAACGCGTTAAGCACCATGTCAGTCACCGGTGACTGACACTATACTTTCTGTTTGGACCTCATCAGTCTCTGGCCGCCAGCATATCGGTGAAATCGGGTATCTCGGGCTAAACAGAAAGGAAGACAAAACAGGCTTGGTGCTTAACGTGTTAAGAATCTTCCTGGACATAAGTTATGTTGGCTCCTTTTAAAAATTTAAAAAGAAATATAATTGTAGTAAAATATACATCACATAAAATTTACCATTTAACCATTGTAAGTGTATAGTTCAGTAGTATTAATTATATTTACATTTTTGTACATCCAATCTTCAGAACTTTTCAATCTTGAAAAACTGAAGCTTAGTACCAATTAAACAATAACTCCCCATACTCTCTCCCCAGCCAGCCTCTGGCAACTACCATTCTACTTATGTTTCTATGACTTTGACTTCTCTAGATACCTCATGTAAGTGGAGTGTTGTGGTATTCGTCTTTTATGATTGGCTTATTTTACTTAGCATAATGTCCTCAAGGTTCATCCATGTTGTGTCAGAATTTCCTTCTTAAGGCTAATAAGTTTCCATTGTGTGTGCATACCACATTTTGTTTATTCATTTGTAAATAAATATTTGGGTTTCTTTCACCTTTTGGGCTACTATAAATAAAGTTGCTATGAATATGGATGTACAAATATCTCTTTGAAAACATGCTTTCAGTTCTTTTGGATATATGCCCAGGAGTGAAATTGCTGGGTTATATGGTAATTCAATTTTTTTCTCATTTTTATCCCACAATTTGTTTATTCACTCACCTCTTGACAGATATTTGCATTTACAATATAGCAGCTGTGAACATTTATATGCAAGTCTCTGTATGGACAATTACCCCCCCTTGCTTAAATGCCTACGCATTGTTTACGAGGTTCATCTATATTGTAGCATGTGTCAGTACTTTCTTCCTTTTTTTAATTATATATATATATATATATATATATATATATATATATATATATATATTATTGATTTCAGAGAGGAAGGGAGAGGGAGAGAGAGAAAGAAAGAGCAATGATGAGAGAGACTCATTGATTGGCTGCCTCCTGCACGCCCCCTACTGGGGATCGAGCCCACAACCCAGGCATGTGCTCTGACTGGGAATCAAACCTGGGACCTCTTGGTTCACAGATCCATGCTCAATCCACTGAGCGACACCAGCCGGCCAGGTGATAGCTTGAAGTTCAAAGCTCAGCATGATCTTAAAGATGTCTGCCACACCCAGTTCCCTCATCAGCTGTATCATTTTTTGTTTGTTTATGTAAATAACAGCACATGCTGATACATTCCTCCCCCCACCGCTGCAGGTCTGTATTTTGCTTCTCACTTGGCCTCATGCTCTGAAGACCACAGCAGCTCGCTCTCGCTCAGAGCTGCCTGGTGTCCCAGCAGCCCGGGCGCAATAACCCAGGCCCTCCCACCCTCTGCCCTGTGGGCTCTGCCCGGGGGCCATGGTATAGGGCAGTGATGGCGAACCTTTTGAGCTAGGTGTGTCAGCATTTTGAAAAACTCTAACTTAACTCTGGTGCTATGTCACATATAGAAATTTTTTGATATTTGCAACCATAGTAAAACAAAGACTTATATTTTTGATATTTATTTTATATATTTAAATGCCATTTAACAAAGAAAAATCAACCAACAAAAATGAGTTCGTGTGTCACCTCTGACACGCGTGTCATAGGTTCGCCATCACTGGTATAGGGTACCCCAAAATTCACGCAAGATTTGCAATTCAATTCAATTGCAAATCTTGCGTGAATTTTGGGACACCCTGTATATATGTAGGTCGCTGTGCAGGTGGCCGGTGTGACCGAGTTACCGGGCTGGGGCTGCGGGCCAGGTCCCTGTGTCTCCCCACCTGTGGGGACAAGACAGATCCCTCCCCGATGCTGCCGCTACCACGCCCACCCCGGGGTGCAGCACCTGCTCCCAGGCCCGGCCCAGTGCCTCCGGCCTGCGGACGGTGTGCCATCTGTGGGGTGAGAAATGGAGTCCGTTCGCCTCAGTTGCATTGCTGTTGTTGGGAACGAAGAGCCACTGCACTGTGTGTTCTTGGAAGAACAAGCAGGACCTCTCGTCCAACATCCACCCGCACACCCAGCACCGGCTTTGGGAGGCGCCTACGGAGACCGCCTCGCGCACCGCCCTCCCCGCCGCCTGGGTGGCTCCCTCCGGAGGAGCAGGAAGCGCAGGGCACGGGGAGACCCGCTGGGGCGGCTCATCTGCTCCTGTTTGGGGGCTGAGCGGTGGCCCAGGGGGCTTGGCCGATGCCAGCGATGCCAGCGAGAGCTAGTCAGGCTGAGCCAGGGCGATCCCAGGGGCGCCGTCTCAGCACCCGGGCCTCTCCTCTGAGCGGGGTCCCGTGGGCGGCCTGCCAGGCTGTGAAGACCCTGAGCCTTCGTGTGGCCCCAACCTCAGCCCCTGTGCTCACAACCACCTTTGTCGCAGCCCCAGGCCCCTGGTCTCCTCGGGGTGACCTCGCCCAGGGCGCAGGCTGCCTCCGCGGGGGGGGGGGGGGGGGGGGGCGGCTGGGGGCTGGCCGTAGGGGCCCTGCGAGGAGCACAGGCTGCCAGCTTCATCCCTGGGGAGGAGCGGAGGCTCTGGCCCAGCTGGTTCTCCGAAAACCTCAAGGGTGGTCACCTGGCGGCTCCGAGTGGCTCCTCAGCTTAATTACTTAATCACATCCCGCGAGTAATCAATCAACCCACGAGGGTTTAACCATAGCACGCTAGAGTGAGCCTGCGAGCTGAGTGAGCCTGTCTAATACTGATGAGATGCTGGTATCTAAAATATATGAGAAATGTCTCCAAGCCAACAATGAGGAAACCAATAGAAAGATGGAAAAATTCAGTAAGTGCACAAAGAGATGTACAAAATTATTACAAAGTAGATAAATACAAATTAAAACAGTGAGACAAGACTTTAATCCACCAGACTGTCAAAAAGTAAAAAGTTGCCGAAACCAGTTTGGCTCAGTGGATAGAGCGTCGGCTTGTGGACTGAGAGGTCCCAGGTTCGATTCCGGTCAAGGGCATGTACCTGGGTTGCGGGCATTTCTCCAGTGGGAGATGTGCGGGAGGCAGCTGATCGATGTTTCTCTCTCATCGATGTTTCTAACTCTCTATCTCTTTCTCCCTTCCTCTCTGTAAAAAAATCAATAAAATATATTTAAAAAAAAAAAAGTAAAAAGTTTAATAATGTGAAGTGTTAGTGGGAAGGTGGAGATACAGGAACCCTCATGTGCTGCTGGTGAAAGATCAGATTCATTCACCCATTCTGTAAGGCAATCTGACATTTCCTGATATATATATATATATAAAACTAGGGGCCCGGTGCACGAAATTCGTGCACTGGGTAGGGGGGGGGGAGTGTCCCTCAGCCCAGCCTGCCCCCTCTCACATACTGGGAGCCCTCAGGCGTTGACCCCCATCACCCTCCAATCGCAGGATCGGCCCCTTGCCCAGGCCTGATGCCTCCGCCAGAGGTGTCAGGCTTGGACAGGGGACCCCCATCTCCCCCCGATCACTGGCTCTGGCCCCGGCCCAGGCCTGAGGCCTCTGGCCCAGGAATCATGCCTGGGCAGGGGACCCCCATCTCCCTCTGATCACTTGCTCCACCCCCCGCCCAAGCCTGACGCCTCTGACCCAGGCTTCAGGCCTGGGCAAGGGGACCATCATATCCCCCCAACCCCCGGCTCCGCCCCCCACCCAGGCCTGATGCCTCGGCCAGAGGAGTTGACCCTCATCACCCTCCGATCACCAATCACCTGATCGGCCCCTTGACCAGGCCTGAGGCCTCCGGCAGAGGTGTCAGGCCTGGGCAGGGGACCCCCAGCTCCCCGAGGTTGCAGGCTCCGCCCCTGTCCAGGCCTAATGCCTCTGGCCTAGGCGTCGGGCCCGGGCAGCGGGGACCCGCAGTGGCAGCGGGGGGCGCCGCGATCGTGGGCTTGGCTTTAGGCCCAGGCAAGGGACCCCTAGCTCCTGGGACTGCCAGCTTCGACCGTGCCCAGCTCCCATCGCTGGCTCCACCCCTACTTCCTGCTATCACTGGCCAGGGCGGCAAAGGTGCCTGATTCTCCGATCATGGCTGGGGGGCAGGGCAAAGGCGGCCCCAGGGCCGCCTTTGCCCTGCCCCCCAGCTCTTAGCTCCCCCCTGGGTTTCCGATCACTGTCAGTGGCAAGGGGCTTCTTCCTGCTTTCCCTTTCGCCTCCCTGCATTGTGCCTACATATGCAAATTAGCCGCCATCTTGTTGGCAGTTAACTGCCAATCTTAGTTGGCAGTTAACTGCCAATCTTAGTTGGCAGTTAATTTGCATATAGCCCTGATTAGCCAATGAAAAGGGTAGCGTCGTACGCCAATTACCATTTTTCTCTTTTATTAGTGTAGATTATAAAAGGCCTGTGGCTGTAATGCCATCACACCGTAATGACCCAAAACTGGACTCACCAAGAGGTGCATGGAGCACCTCTCAGTCCCTCCCCAGGCCCGAGAGCCACTCGTGGCGGCCGGGTGGGGCTCACAGCTCACATGGTGCAGCCCACAGTCTCCAATCCCAGCAAGGCTGGCAGCCGGCAGGTGGGCGGGGCAGTGGCAGGTGAGCACCGTGAAGCCTGCACTGTGGGCGGGGCAGCAGGCAGGAGGGCAGGGCCATGCAATTTCACTAGCTGGGCTTCTAGCATGAATATAAAAATACTAGTGGCCCAGTGCATGAAATTTGTGCACGGTGGAGGGGGTGTTACTCAGCCCAGCCTTCACCCTTTCCAATCTGGGACCCCTCGAAGGATGTCCTACTGCCGGTTTACAGGGATTGGGCCTAAACCAGCAGTTGGACATCCCTCTCACAATCCGGGACTGCTGGCTCCTAACTGCTCACCTGCCTGCCTGCCTGATTGCCTCTAACCACTCTGCCTGCCAGCCTGCTCACCCCCAACTGCCCCCCCTGCTGGCCTGCTCGCCCCTACCTTCCCTCCCTTCCCCACTGGCCTGCTTGCCCCCTACTGCCCCCCTGCTGGCCTGCTCACTCCAAACTGCCCCTCCCCCTGCTGTTCTGATCACCTCCAACTGACCCCCACTGATAGCCTGCTTGCCCCCCAACTCCCCCCCCTGCTGGTCTGCTTACCCCCAATGGCCCCACCCCCCACCAGCCTGATCACCCACAACAGCCCTCCCCTCTTGGCCTCTAACTGCCTCTACTATGGCCCCACCATCATGGCTTTGTCCAGAAGAACATCCAGAAGGTCTCCTGGAAGGTCTCCCAGTCTAATTAGCATATTATCCTTTTATTAGTATAGAGGCCTGGTGCACGGGTAGGGGCTGGCTGGTTTGCCCTTAAGGGTGTCCCGGATCAGGGTGGGGGTTCCCTTGAAGCATGGGGCAGCCTAGGCAAGGGGCCTGTGGTGGTTTGCAGGCTGGCCATGCACCCATGGTGTGAGGGTCCCCACTGGGGGGGGGGGTGCTTGGCAAGCCTGGGTGAGGGGCTGATGGCTGTTTGCAAGCTGGCCAAGCCCCCCAGCGGGGACCCCTCACCCCATGAGGGTGTGGCCAGCCTCGGTGAGTGGCTGAGTGCCGTGTTCAGGCTGGCCACACCCCATTCAGGATGGGATGTCCCGCTGGGGTGCTTGGCAAGCCTGGGTGAGGGGCTGATGGCTGTTTGCAAGCTGGCCAAGCCCCCCAGCAGGGACCCCTCACCCCATGAGGGTGTGGCCAGCCTGGGTGAGAGGTTGAGGGATGTTTTCAGGCTGGCTACACCTTCTTCAGGAAGGAGGTCTCCACTGGGGTGCCTGGCCAGCCTGGGTGAGGGGCTGATGGCTGTTTGCCAGCTGGCCATGCCCCAGGCAACCCAGGCTCCCAGACAAACACAATTCCTTGGGTACAAAGTACACCCTGTTCTTTCTGGTACCAGGTACTCAGACCAGACACATTAACTATGGTCTAGAAGAGCCCCACAGCTATGCCGGGGAAGTGGGTGGGGCAGGCCAAGGTAAAAGACCACAAACCTCTCCTACTGGTTTAAGTCACTTTTTTTTCTTGATTCGGTGTTCTTTTGATTGCTACAAACCTTTGACTATTTACCAGAGTCTGGCAAAGTTGATTCTGAAAGTTTTTTTAAATGAATTAATTGGTTGGTTGGTTGGTGTTTTTGTGAAGGCATGGGCCCTGGAAGCTCCACATTCCACCATTTTGACTAAAGGCTGGCCTTGCCAATAATTTTTAACATAAAATCAGCTGCCCACAAACGTCTTATCAGAAAAATGTGCAAAACTCAGTCAGTGCATAGTCATCATGAGGAAATATAGTCACTGGCTATTCTTGGCTCTGTATTAAAAGGACACGGAGCTCGGGCTTTTTGAACACCAGTCATATTGTAAGCAGTGTGCTAGGAATTTTACATTTATTGCATCATCATTGACTAGCTTGGGTCATCTGCCACCTTGGGCATGTCTGTAAAATAAACAGGTTAAATCATCTCTAACATTCTTTCTACCTCTAATCCCCTGTAACTCAAAAAAGATCCTGCATTGTGTCTTCTAAAGAACCAAAGTACACTTACCATTAAAAAGGAAAAAAGAGCCCTGACCGGTTTGGCTCAGTGGATGGAGCGTCGGCCTGCGGACTGAAGGGTCCCGGGTTCGATTCCGGTCAGGGGCATGTGCCTTGGTTGCGGGCACATCCCCAGTGGGGGGTGTGTAGGAGGCAGCTGATCGATGTTTCTCTCATCGATGTTTCTAACTCTCTGTCCCTCTCCCTTCCTCTCTGTAAAAAATCAATAAACTATTAAAAAAAAAAAAAAAGGAAAAAAGAGAAGATCAATCCCTGGGTCCTGGCCAGTGTTGCTAAATGATTAGAGCATCAGCCTGCGTGGATAGGGATTTCAGGTTTGATTGCGGTCAAGGGAACATGCCTGGGTTGTGGGTTCATTCAGACCCGGTCCAGGAGAGTTCAGGGAGGCAACCAGTCGATGAGTCTCTCTCATATCGATTTTTCTCTCTCCCTTTCCCCTCCTTCCTCCCTCCCTTCTACTCTTTCTAAAAAGTAATGGGGAAAAAATATCCTTGGGTGAGGATTAACAAACAAACAAACAGAAATATCAATTGCTGAGAAATACATGCAGCGCTGTACCTGTTGCAATACTGATGAATCTGAAGATGTAGATCTGCCTAGTGGTCGAGGTAGGCTTAAAACGCAGGCAACTGGGAAATGGGACTGGGGAGGATGGAGCAAAAAAGAAAAAACAACTGTTAAATTTCTGCTTTTAAAACCTTTTTTTTTCCCTTTTGCTTTGCAGAACAGATAACATGTCCTGGGGTATTGAGGACTGGAGGTGGCAGAATGGGGAGAAGTTGGAGGGAGAGGGGATTTAGATACCAAAGTCACCTACTAAGAATCTACATTGCTTTCATTGATCTCGAGAAGAATTATAGGTTGTTACTCAGGTTTTATTTCAAAGACAGAAGACATTTTTTTCTGGCACACATCATATACTATTACCTACAGTTGTTTTTACAATGGCCAGGTATTTATACAGTTGAGGTCTGAAAATTTGAATAAAGAAATCTCATCATAGTAGTAGTATTCATTTACTCATTCACTCACTCACCAAATGTTTTTTGAGGGGAGGAAGCAGCTATTTTGGAAAAGATGTATGGTGGCAGGTACAGGACCTACCAGATTTATCCCAGTCCTCTTTGTGGGAGTAGGTTGCCCAATGTGTATAATCCAGTCCCTTATTTTGCTTTCCTTTACATGAATTCTTGTCTTGATAACTTTCTCAGTACCTTTGTTCCTCTTTAAGACAAGAATCTACTAGTAAATACACTGAGTGGCCAGATTATTATGACCACCTGACGTTTGTAGGCAAATTAGCTATAATTTCACGCTGAAGTTGCTAGAGGGCCAGACCATTATAAATAGGGAAGCAGGCTGTTTACCACAACAGTAGAAGTGATTTTTTCTGAAGATATGGGTAAACAATGCGATTAAACAGCCTTTGAAAATGGGAGATATATTATTATGAGTGGCCAGATTATTATGACCACCACATCAGTACCTCGTTGGGCCACCTTTTGCCTTCAATACTGCGGCGATTCTTCTTGGCATTGACTCCACGAGATGTTGAAAGGTGATGCGAGGAATCTGACACCATGCCTGATGAATAGCACTGTCCAGTTCTGTGAGATTTGATGGTTGTGGAACCAGTTGCTTGATGGCTCTTTTAACTTCGTCCCACAAATGCTCAATTGGATTGAGATCTGTGATTGTGGGGGCCACCTAAGCAAGGTAAAGTCTCCCTCATGTTCTTGAAACCACTCCTGCACAATATAAGCACCGTGGCATGGCACATTGTCTTGTTGGAAGAAGCCATCTCCATTGGGATACACCATCAACATGATAGGATGAACCTGATCAGCAATGATACTTAGGTATGTTGTGCTATTCAGACGTTGTTCCACACAAATTAAAGGGCCCAAATCATGCCAGGAAAACATGCCCCAAACCATAACACTGCTCCCACCAGCTTGAAGGGTTGTACTCATACATGTGGGGTGCATGCTTTCATGCTGTTTCCGCCAAATTCTCACTCTGCCATCTGCATGATGCAACTGGAAACGTGATTCATTGGACCACATGACTTTTTTCCAATACTTGACTGTCCAATCCTTGTGTTCCTGTGTGAATTGGAGATGTTTTACCTTGGTAACTGCAGACAGCAAAGGTGTTCGAACAGGTCTTCGGCTTCCATATCCCATACGATGCAGTGTATGGCTAATTTGCCTACAAACATCAGGTGGTCATAATAATCTGGCCACTCAGTGTAGTTAAAACAGATGTTTACTGGATGTTGCCAAGAATATAGCTATAAATAACAGGGGCCTTTCGACTGAAGAACTTATAGTATAGCACGGAGACAGAAAAATAAGCTTACAGTTAAATGGGATATATGTTATTCCACATAGGAAAATATATTGAATGTTATGACAAACCTAAAATTCTTCCTTCTTAAATAAGTCATCTAAAAGATAAGTTCCAATCAATAAGATGTTTGGGAAATAGATTAAGGGAGGAGGCAGGCCTCAAACTTCACCAGATGTTTCATGGGACAACTTGTCACTTCTGAAATACAAAAGAAGCAGTAGCACAAGTTTCGGAGACAAAAAGCCTGAGATGGAATTCTGACTCACACTTCCTAGCTCTAGCATCTTTAGTAAGGGCATTAATTTCTTTGAGTCTGAGTTTCCTCATCTGTAAACTAGAAACAGTGATTCTCCACTCACGGGACTTTTTGCAAAGGTTAAATGACATAGTAAATGCATTTAGTAGAGAACTTCCTACAGAGTAGCTCCATAAAGAGCAATGATTACCTCTCCTGAGGCTTAGAGGAGAACTTAGGCTGCTTTGCATGGACCACCTCTCTCCTGATTTTTTCCAGTTAAGAAATATTGAGCTAAAACAACATGACTGCCCACCTCTATAACTGGCTTTATGGAGCATGTCTTTTAACTCTAAAGCACATTTTGAGGTGTCTAGTAAAGCAGCTAGACATAGGAGTGTTCACTGCATGAAGATGGAGCTAACATGGAAGGATGGGAATATGGAACTGAAGGTGCCCATTTGGTGAAAGAGCAATCGGTTGAGAAGTGGGAAGAACCGGCCAGAGGAGAACAGATTAAATGGAGGCTGTCAGAAGAAGTTTAGACCAGGCGGTGGCATTTGCTATCTAAGAACAGATGAACAACAGATGATGTGACTGACTTCAACAAGAGCCAGGCAGAGGCACTGGTTGTTCAGCCACGTGGGCAGAGAAAGCTCCTAGATACAGGGACTTAGGAGCAGGCAATATTCTGAGATCCAGGCAGGTGGGCATGACATGAGACTGGGCTGCAGGGACTAATTCAGTCTGAGGAGGGGTCTGGGGATTCATAAGAATAATCCTAGAGAATTGGGGTACCATTCGGGTTGTGAGCCAGGGTTTCAAACACAGATCAAAGCAGGAAAATACTGAAACTAAAGCTAGATGCAGGGTTTCTCAACGTCAGCACTATTGACATTTTGGATTGGATTGGATATTTCTTTTTTAGGGGGGCTGCCTTGTGGATTGTAAACTGTTTAGCTTTAGCCCTGGCCGCTACCCACTAAATGCCATTAGTATCCCCTCCCCAAGTTGTTACAATCTAAAATATCTTCAGACATTGTCAAATGTCCCAGTACAGGAAGATTAGGGAAGACAGGAGAGGAACATTGTCCGAGTTTAAAATTACTGGGCTAGAGTATGCCCTGGCGAGAGAGCACTGTTTCAAAGTGGAGGTCGGGATAAAGGGTCTCAGGAATGAGCTGATCTAGAGGAGGTAATGAACAACAATGGCCCAGGAACACAGGGCAGGGAGCATTCTGTACAGATCCGTATCCCTTTCATCATTTCTGTGGAGCCTGTCCTGCCTTCTCTGCTCCCCTTCTCTCAGCGTGCTTCTTCCTCCAAAGGACCGCCTTTGGGTTCTGTGCTTTCTTTGTCCTACATACCCAGAGAGCCAAAGGACCTTAGCCAATGGCTGATGTGTGAGATAGTCCATTGCCTAATGTTCCCCTGACCTCCCTGGGGCTTTGCCTGATTGGCTTTTTCCCTGCTTCCTGAAAGCTGGCTTCTCCTGGAAACTCATTCTTAATAAATTGCTTGCAAGCAAATCTCTCCTTAGAGCAGCAGTTCTCAACCTGTGGGTCGCGACCTCTTTGGAGGTCAAACGACCCTTTCACAGGGGTCGCCTAAGACCATCAGAAAACACATATATAATTACATATTGTTTTTGTGATTAATCACTATGCTTTAATTATGTTCAATTTGTAACAATGAAATTGGGGGTCACCACAACATGAGGAACTGTATTAAAGGGTCGTGGCATTAGGAAGGTTGAGAACCACTGCCTTAGAGCCTGCTCCCAGGGAAGCCAATTTATACAGCCACTAAGGCTGGAGTCAAAGGACAAAGAAGCAAGTCCAGGAGAACAGTTCAGAATGAAGACTATGAATGATAAGTCTGCCCCGAAGACCCCATCAGTGTGGTTTCCACTGTGAGACATGGCAATGAGAGAGGTCATTTAAAGGAGCTGGGATGACTAGGCACAGGGTCATGGTCTCCACCTACTGGTTTCTGCTAAAGTAGAGGGTCATTAGTCATCGCAGCTGTTCCTGATTTTATTTTTTTTTTATTATTATTATTTTTTTAATATATTTTATTGATTTTCTACAGAGAGGAAGGGAGAGAGACAGAGAGTTAGAAACATCGATGAGAGAGAAACATCGATCAGCTGCCTCCTGCACACCCCCCACTGGGGATGTGCCCGCAACCCAGGTACATGCCCTTGACCGGAACCGAACCCGGGACCCCTCAGTCCGCAGGCCGACGCTCTATCCACCGAGCCAAACCGGTGCTGGCAGCTGTTCCTGATTTTAGCTGTGTAGTCACCTGGTGTGATCTTGGGCTCAGGAACCAAGGTTGGAAGAATAAGGCACAAAGTCTTAAGGTAGCATAAAAATGGCACAACTATTAGAAGAAACACCTCTAAAATAATTTGTTGTTAATATTAAAAATGTCCAACGAATTCATCACAACCACAGAATGAAGCCATCTATAATCCTCTGGTTGGTGAAAATGCTGCAGAATTTCCATCTCTACCTCTGTAATGTGGAAGGAACCTGGCAGATCTGTACACTGTCCCCTCCTCCCTTTGCTGGTTAGAACACTCTGTGAGCTGCTGGGAGTGGAGGACATCTGTCAGGGGTGACTGTTGCTTGTTTCTTTCTTTCTTTTTCCAATAGGTTTTTATTGATTTTAGAGAGAGAGGAAGGGAAAGGGGGAGAAGAGAGAAACATCAATGAGAGAGAAACACCAACGTTGATTGGCTGCTGCCTTGCACGCCCCCTGCTGGGGATAGAGGTGGAAACCCAGGCATGTGCCCTCACTGGGAATCAAACCTGTGACCCTTTGGTGCATGAGTTGACGCTCAACCACTGAACCACACCAGCCAGGCTTCATAGCAGAACTATTTCTGTACCATTTGTATTCCAGTAGCTGATTGAAACAATGAGTTCGGGAAGGACCAGAAGCTTTGTAGTAAAGATCTTGAGAAAAACCTGTTCCTTCTTTGTTACTTCACTGTTACTGCAATTTCACACAACACAAACCAAACTTTGATGTACCACATGCAAGAATCAAAACTGTTCTCAAAGCAGTTACAATAAAGGCAGAGAATAAAAGGTTTACACAATAATTTTGGAGAATAGCTATGTGAAACTTATAACCAACCTATTATTACATCTAGGAACATAGTGTTTGAAATAGTAAATTATAGGTTCTCTACTCCTAATTTATCTGTGTAATTATTTCTTTATTTCATGAAGAAATATTCAGTCAGTATGTAATTTAGACCAGTCAGTAAGTTATAAGTTTTAATTCTGAATAGCAAAGCTTTAGAGATTCTTGGAGAACATGGTTTAAGAAATACATAGACAGCATATACCAAGAGGCATTAAAGACTAATAATTTCTAGACTAAGTGAAAATCTTTGACAAAGAAAACTGTAAAAATGAATTGATTTTAGGAAAGCTAATTCAGAGAAAGAATTAAGGGTGACAAAGGAAAAAATAATAGAGTGAGACTAAATTAAATCTAAAATTAAACTCATAGTAACTATTAATTAGGAGTTTAACAGTTTTAATCTCCAATCACAAAAACTTTAAATTCTAAACACTTAAAATTACTCATAAAAGTGGGTAGGGAAGCATGTACAAACACATTTGCAATTTCTTTATTAATTCATTCAACTAACATCTCTGATACATTTTCTTCACTACAGGTGCTTCTGTTCTGTTCTATGTGAACCCCTTACCCTGGCCACATGAATCAATTACCCTTCACCACAGCTGTTTGAACCAGGGTGTCCCATCCTCCACGTTGATCTGTATTCTTTTAAGTGACTTAGGAGGTGGTCTGGCAAAAAGCATAGCAAAACAAAGTACACCATCTATATTCGATCTTCTGAGTTACTTAGATTCATTTTCTTTAGAAAGTTGAATGTGATACATAAAGAGAAAGTATGTAGTTGGTAGGGTAGTGAGATAGAAGCTAAATAGACACAGAGAAAGAAGAAAAACAGCAGAGACCATGAGATAGCCGAAGATATGAGGAAGCAGAAGCTATGAGAAAGCAGAATCTCTATACATATAGAATTAGGGGTGAGGCGATTGGTTAGCAGAAGCAGGAGAAAATTTAGCAGAGACAAAAAGCAGAGGTGTCTTGGTAATACTTAAGTACTAGAGAAGGGAGAAGGAAACAAGCAAATACATCTGTTGCTGAGAATATTTGAGCAGTTATGAATGCCAAAGGGCTTTTTAGTTCCCAGACTACACTCGAGTCTAGGCTCTGTGAAGCTAAGCTTTTCCTATAGTCCCATAGGGTGTGGCTTTGTGAAATTGCTTTCCCTCTATTTTCTCATAGATTATTTCTTTGAACCCCTATTACTAAGAGACTCTCATACACCATTAAGGAATTTGAACTTTAATATGAAAATAATAGAAAATCATAAAAGACATTCATATTTTCATTTTAGAAAGAGGACTCTGGGACCAGTGTGAAAAATAATTGTGGAAAATAAATTGAAAATGGACTTAGAGGTAGGGATTATACTTTGAAAACTGTTGTTTGAAACCAGTGAGAGATGATGATGATGGCTTGAACCATGCTAGTGAGAATGGAGAAAAGTGGATGAATGAAAAGAATTTTATTTCCCTTAGATGCAGTGGATGAGGGAGCCGGAAAAGTCAACTTTGATTCTTAGTTTCCTGGTCTGGGCAACCAGTGGATGGTGGTGCCTTTCATTGGGAAAGATGATGTATAAAGAGGACCAACTCCTTTTTGAGGAAGAGTGTTAGGTACCAATGAGACTTCCAGGTAAAGATGTACAGTAGGCAATGTCTGGATCTCACATAAGAGCGCTGGAGCTATAACTGTGTATAAGGACTTGATATCATGATTTTCAGAGATATCTGGGCAGCAGTTTCTTGTTTTATTCCCACAGCCCTAAATTCAGGAACATACTTGAACTAGGCTATGTTAGCATAGGGAAGCTGAGAATAAAGGATTTATTCATATCTGAATATCCTCTGTACTGCAACTTAGATTTCATGTTGTGCATCGTATGACATGAGATTAATGAGGTACCTTGCCTCTTGGCTGATATTGCATCTAAGTGGTGTCTCTGTTGTATTTTGGTTAATCTGAACAGTCTATTGGCATTTGTCAATCTGGAGGTTATACAGGGTGATATCAATAGATTGGTAGTAATCGAGCCACTGGTGTGCATAAAATCACTCTGGGAGAATAGATTAAGAGAAGAAACTATAGAATTTTAGGAAATACTAATATCCAAGACAGGGGTGGGGAACCTGTTTTCTGCCATGGGCCATGTGGATATTCATAACATCATTCTCAGCCATACAAAATTATCAACTTAAAAATTAGCCTGCTATATTTGGTCAAACACTTAATTAACTCACCCTTAATGCCTTGGTAGGGCCAGATATTTCCCACCCCTGATTTAAGGAGTAGGTGGACAAAAGAAAAGTCCAAGAGAATAAATGAATGATGGCAAAAACTGGGGGATTGAATAACTAGAAAGGTAGATTACGCAATACTAGTATTTGTATTTCATCATTAAACTGAGATAGATATTTCAGAATGATATAAGTTTTCTTGTTACACATGAATATATGCTCATGGTTAAATAGGTGAATTTTCTACAAGATTTATAACAAAGGTTCAGAAAAAGATGGGTTTCCTAATTTTCAACTAAAATTTGCTGATAATTAAGTCTACCTAGAAAGTAATAAAAGGCAGAGTGAGTAATGATTGCAAAGAGTTGTCTTTTTCTACTGCCTATTTAAAACACTTACTCTATACTTACTATGTGCCAGGCATTGTGCTTTATCAGCAATATCTCCTTTAGATATTAGAAAGACCTCATGAGGAAAGCACTTGTATTTTCTTTTCCTGATGTAAAAACAACTGAAGATTAGAGAGAGGAAGGGACTAAGTCCTGTGAGGACTAAGATGCAAACTGAGGGTTTTTTACTTCAGAGTCAAAGGGTTGACTACTGCTTGATAATACTATGAAAGCATTACTTATGATAATAAAAGATTAAGTTTACCAGGCATTTATTAATGTATTTTTCAATGAAGATAGATTTTGTAGTCACAGAAAACCATTTCACACTCATACCAACACTTACAGGTGTGCTACGATTTTGAAAGTACATCTTGAAGTACTTACAAACAATATGTATTTGAATTGTGGTTTTTCCATTAGAAGAGAAATGATTCTGTTTTTCAGAATGCTAGCTCCTGAATTTAGTTTATATCTTAGCTTATAGAACCAAAAATTGTTTTACCTCTGCTAACTTGCTAGGTTTTGGCATAAAATTATATATTGGGGCAAGACCATCTCTCTAGGCATAGGTATGTAGAAAACTATTTGGGTTTTTTAAAAGAAATTTATAGAATACTAGGTATGGGTAATAGTTGCACCTTAAGAAAAGATTGTCTTTTCAAATCCTTATAAGTATTGTTTTTAATTAATGAATTCCAATTGCATTTCCTCAACTTTATATAACAGATATAAAAGACTCTAAGAAAGTTGATTTTGAGTCAATCATACCCAAGTTATTAATAAAAAAAAATAGCCCAATTGAGTGTTGACCTGTGAATCAGGAGGTCACGGTTCGATTCCCTATCAGGGCACATGCCTGGGTTGCAGGCTCCATTCCCAGTCCCTGCAGGAGGTAGCTGATCAATGATTCTCTGTCAACATTGATGTTTCTATCTCTCTCTCTGTCTCCCTTCCTCTCTGAGATCAATACAAATATATTTTTAAAAAACCCCACTAAATTTCAAAAGGAAAATTAGGGCAGGAACTTGATCCTAGAATACTGGGCCAATTATTAGAAGATCATTTTTAAAAGCTCCTTGGGACCTTAAGAATAATGTTTGCGGGGCGGCGGGGGTGGGGGGTGGGCGTGGGGGGGGGGTGGAATCAATTGAGGAAAAGGAGACATATGTAAAACTGTAAACAATAATAAAAAAAAGAATAATATCTGCCACATATTTCACTTACGCTTATTTTTGTTTGTTAAGTTCACAGCTTTTAATACATAAACCTTATACCATAGGAGCTGTCAAAGTTCCCAAAAGTTGTGTAATACCCATAAATGATCCAAATTATAGTTCTAGAAGTTAGAACAGTACCTCATCTTACTCATCCTCATCTGCCACCTTCATGCATCCTTGTTTGCTTCTCAGAATAAAAGAAGAAATTATTTAGTTTACAAAGTAATTGTGGTACAAGTCTTTATTTTACAGTCAACCACTGACAATATCATAGTTCTGTAAACCTTCAGTTGTCTGAAGGTGTCTATTTCTTCATCTCCTACCTCTACCTTGGTTCAGGTTTTCACTCTACCTCTCTCTGCTTCCTCCTCAGTAGCTGTAAAGTGTCTGGGGCAAAAGCATGCTGACCTGAATCTTCGGAGAAGCTCAGCTGGTTTTTATCTTTATTTTGCCTCACGTGTATTTGGCACTGCAGACCTAATGAAGGCTTTTACATCGGTTCCTTATCTGAGCGTCAGAACTCTGCTTTTAGAAGGATACTCATTCATTCAACAACTATTTATGGATCATCTGCTTTGTGCCAAGCACTGTCCTAGGCACTCGAAATACAGCAGGGAACAAAACGGAGGGGGAGAGGGCATTCCAGCGCTCCTGAAACTTTCATTTTATAGGGGAGATGGACATGAGGTGAAAGGGAGGGGAGGTCGTGTAGCGCCAGGTCGGTGAACCCAGGGATTTTGGCTTTTACTTGGGTTGCAATGGAAAGCCGGCGGAGGGTCTGGCAGTTTTATCTGTCATTTTACAAATGGCGGAAGTAGTGGCTACTTCACAGTAAGTGCACCCCTATGGAGGAACTGCAATTTAGGTGCTCAAGGGGGTAGAAAACTGAAAGGAGGTAGGCGTTGATTTGGGGACACTAGCCCAGAGATTCGAGAGAGCAGAAATGAAGACAAATGAAGATGAATCCAAAAGGAAGCAAACTTGTTTACAACGCAATACGCAAAAAGATACGCCATGGAATCGCTGGTGCTCCGTTCAGACTCTTGTAACCGAAAAGGTAGCAAATGTAGGTGAGGCAAGGGGAGCGCTAAACCTACTCGGATGCTGGAGCCCCGGCCCGGAACCAAGTCGGCCCTTAGCGTGGCCACGCCCCTGACCACGCCCCCGGCCACGCCCTGCCCGCTGCTCCCCGCCCGGGTTGGCTACGGCGGGGGCGGTGGCCACGGTGCCCGGAAGTGCCGCTGACGTGTCCCCGCCGCGCTCGGAATTGTGGGCCACTTGGTAATGGCGTCGGCGAATCTGTGGGGTTCGGGGAGCCGCCGCTGAGGCTTGTGACGACCGGTGTGTCTGGGCCCCGCGGCAGCGGGAGGGACCTGCCCGCTTAGTGGGCTCCTCGGCCGGAGCCGACGGGGCCTAGCGGGGAGGGCGACTGCAGGGGCAACGCGGAGAGGAGCCGGGGGAGTTGCGAGGAGGCTGCCGGAGGCACTCGGGCTCGCTCCGGTGGGCAGTCCAGGCCCCGTGGAGTCCCCGCGGAGCCCCAGAGGCGGGCTGCGGGGGGGCCGGAGGTGGCTGGGGGCAGTTGCCTGTCGCCCCCGGGAGCTGACAGTGCCGGAGTTCGTTTGCGCCGCTCGGAAATTGGCTCGGAACTTGGTGGATCATGTCCAGCACCAACAGCCCCGAAGCGGTCAAGAAGCTGCTGGAGAACATGCAGGGCGACCTGAGGGCCCTGTCCCTGGAGTGCAAGAAGAAATTCCCACCTGTCAAGGAGGTAAGCCTCGGCGGCGCCGTCGTCTCAGACCCGGTCCAGTTTTCCCTTGGCCTTGCCCCGTCCGGTTCCACTAACGCGTCTGATCGTTTCCCGGGGAGAGGTCTGCGGCGCTCTGATTTCCTCTGCGCCCCCGTGCTCGCGAGCGAGGAATGAAGTTCGCGGTGTGAGCCGAGCCAGCCCTTTCTGGCCTCGCCGTTTCTGGCCTTTTCCACGCTCGGAAAAGCCAAGCCAGAGCTGAAAAAAAATTTTGTTTGTTGCTTCTAAAAGCTCGCATTCATCGTGTGGTGAAATCCGTGCTCCTCACCTTTATAGCATAGGTCACTCCGTTGCAAGTAGCTTTTCTTGTCATGTTGTCATGCAGCCGAACTCTGTGTCAACCCGTGAAGTATTATGAAGTTGCCCAGATCCGCCTAACTGAGGACGTGTATTGACGACACACAGTAACCATGTTCAACCTTGTTATGAGCAAGACGAAAGTGGGAAGTTTGTGCTAAGAATACAGCCTAACCTCTCTGAACTTCTGTTTTACTTCAGATGTAAGATAGGGCTAAAGGGTGCATTTATTAGATTACGATGGGAAAGTTGTCAGAGCAGAAAAGGGTATTATTAAAGAGGCTCATATAATTAAATACGTCTATGCAAATTAAATTCTCTAAATACTTAATTGAAATTTTTAACATTTATTCATTATTGGCTCTTTCTCTTAAGGTGCCATTTATTTTCTCTTACACCTTTTTAAAACGCTGCTTAATTTATTTCGTCATTTCTGGAATAGATATTTCAGTGCTATTTTTGTCAAAGCAATTATTTTATTTTGTTGTTTTTTAAATATATCTTTATTGATTTGGAATATTTGTATGAAAAAAATTTTTTGTTTAAAACATTTAAAGCTTTATAAAATTACTACCATGTAATTGATATTTAGTGACCTTCAGAGGCAGTAACCTCTGAAACTTTGTTTATGTATTTAATGACTAAAACCTTTTTAGTCATTTCCTATTTGCAGGCACCACTCTGTAGACACAGATGAGGGGATCTAACTGGACATGGAAATGTGATCAAAGTTTGTAATTCTTTTTTTTTTTTAACATATTTTTATTGATTTCAGAGAGGAAGGGAGAGGGAGAGATTAAAACATCAATGATGAGAATCATTGGTTGGCTGCCTCCTGCACGCCCCCTACTGGGGATGAAGCCCGTAACCTGGGCATGTGCCCTAAACCACAGTATCGAACTCGGGACCCTTCAGTTCTCATGTTGATGTTCTATTCACTGAGTCAAACCAGCTAGGGCATAGAGTTTGTAATTCTTGAGTTGAATGCTTCTTTATATGATGAAAAGGTAGTCAGCAGAAGAAGGTGGTGGTGATGGTGGGGGTCATTCTGGGAAGAGGAAACAGAAAATGTTTGTGTTCCATGTAAAATAAATTTCATGGGAGCCATTAAAACTTTTAAAGCTATTAAAATAGAGGGAGTGTATGATCAAATTCATTTAGTAACATTACTGTAACAGTATTAGTGGGAAGAATTAGAGAGGATTGAGAATGAGGCAGAGAGCAGATTTTAAAAAGTGATGATTGCTTGCACTGAGGTAACAGTGGAGGTAGACAGGAAGTTGCTTGCATTGTGGTAAACATGGGTACATGAGAGAGTATGGATTAAAAAGAGATTTAACAGATATAATTACCAGGGCATAGTGACCTTTGCTTATGTAGAGAGGGAAATCTATGATGCCTCTCAGATTTCTAGCTTGGGAAACAGACTGAGTAACTAAAAGAAGGAATATAGGAGGAAATGTTTTGGTGGAAAATGAGTAGTCACGAATATATTAATTAAATTTAAGATTTATGTGTGGCATTCATGTGGAACTGACCAGTAGGTATTTGAAAATGATGGTTTGGTACTTAAGAAGGAGGCCTGGAATTTCAGATTTAGGAGTATCAGTTTATACATGATAGTAGAAGCCATAAGAGTAGATAACATGGGCCAGGAAGAGTGTGTAAGTGAGAGCATTAAGAGTAAAGAAGGAACTTTGGGAAACAAAAGCATTAAAGGGAAAGAGGCATCTGGGCAGACTAAGGTTAAGGATTTGGGAGAGAAAGGGAATACTTGCTAGAGCAAGGTCCCTGAGATAGCTGGAGTTTTAGGGCCATAAGTGTATGAACTAGCTTTCAGTCTGAGATAGAACATTCTCTTCTGCCAGAGGAAGGGAAAAGGAAAACATGGGTTCAAATCTGATAAATTTGTATGAGGGGGCATAGTAGAGAGAGGAAGTTGTGGACAGTTTGACCTATGACCTCTACTTTATTGGTAAGATTGGGAAACAAGCTTGTTGCTGTGATTAATTAGTGACGAAAGAAGTGACGGGTAGGAAGTTTGAGAGGAGCTTTGGATCACATTGGCAAAGTGGAGGAGAAATTCATTGGAATATGTCTTGGCAGGGAGAATGGTTGAATGATGATAGATCATAAGATCTAGATTGTATTCCCAAAGAAGGAAATTCAATACAACTTTGATTGATTGGAAGAAGATGGATAGGTTAAGGGTATAGTGGTAGCAATTTAATCAAAGAGCAAAGGATTTGGGGAGTGAGAGAGTTAGGAGGATAGGGATTGGGACAATAGTGGGACACTGGATTTTAGAATACCAAGTATTGTTACGGTAGAGGATGATGAGGTTCAGGGAGTGGGTGGTAGAAGAGCAAAGGGAATGAAGGTCATTTGAGTTGAGGTGGTCAGAATTATGTTTTTTAGTGGATTTTTTTTCTTTTTTATTGAAGTGGATTTGGTAAGGGTATAAATAATAAAGTACAAATAGTCTTCCTTGGCTGGTCTTTTTTTCCTCTTGCCCATTCAGGCCTGATAAAAGTTGCAAACTTACCATAACAGGATTCTCCCCTTAGCCAACTCTTTGGGTACTGAGGCCCAAGTCAGTTTGCTCTTCTGGTAGGGAGATCTCATTTTCAGGACCTTATGACAGTGAAGAATGAGGGTTGGATAATGTTGTTTTTTCCCCACGTAGGTTTTATTTTTTTTAAAAAATATATTTCTTTATTGATTTCAGAGAGGAAGGGAGAAGGAGAGAGAGATAGAAACATCAATGATGAGAGAGAATCATTGACCGGCTGCCTCCTGCACACCCCCTACTGGGGAACAAGCCCGCAACTTAGGCATGTGCCCTTGGCCGGAATCGAACCTGGGACCCTTCAGTCCGCAGACTGACGCTCCATCCACTGAGCCAAGCCGGCTAGGGCCCACCTAGGTTTTAATTTTATTCAGATTCTTATTGGAGGAAGAGAAAAGCATTAGTTATTGAACTGTTCAAATCCCAAGATAAACCCATTTTACCTCTGACGAAGTTCGCTCAGTTTATAAATGACAGAGCAGGGATTAAACCAGAGTTTAAACCCAGAGATTCAACCCAGACTCCTTGCCCAATTTCTGTTCCCCCATGCTGCCTCTTCAGGTTGAAATTATGTTGAGCAAAGGGGAAAAAAAGTCTCATAGTCAAATTATGTGGTTCCAGTTACGAGTTATTGGTTCATTTTAAGCCAACTTTTGATGTCCTGCTTGCTCCCAGGCTATCAGTTCAAAAAGACTCTCTGATCTGTTCCCATGAGGTGTATTCCAAGATGGTCTTCTCATGGGTCCTGCTTTAATCCAGTTGATATCTTCACAACTTCATTTTTGCCGCCTCTTGCAGTTGGCATCCATCCATACAGTTATACTGATAGACCTGCTATCACTGTGTTCATACATTGGTAATTTTTCTCTCACTTGATACTTTAGCATAAACATTTTCTTTTCTTTTTTAAATATATTTTATTGATTTTTTAAGCGAGGACGGGAGAGGGGTAAAGAGTTAGAAACATTGATGAGAGAGAAACATCGATCAGCTGCCTCCTGCACTCCCCCTACTGGAGATGTGCCCGCAACCAAGGTATATGCCCTTGACGGGAATCAAACCTGGGACCCTTCAGCCTGCAGACCAGTGCTCAATCCACTGAGCCAAACCGGTTAGGGCTAAACATTTTCTATATGTACAAGTCTTTCTTATTGTTATTTCAATGAACGCATTATCTTTCATCATAGTCCATTCACCGTAATTCACTTAACAACTTCCAGAATACTTGCTTTCAGTTTCTCTCTGCTGGTATTGGTAATGTTGGTAATTAACATCTTAACAGCTTTTTTTTTTTTTTTTTCCTTATGGGTTACTGACTCATAAAGGGAATAAAATCCCTTGTGTATTTTGAAAGTAACTACTGAAATCCGTGAAGCAGTATTTACATCTTCAAAAAATGGCTGTCTATAAGCTGCAAAATTCCCCCTTGTTGCCAGCAAGAGAGGAAGGTTTGAGACACAGATTTTATCACCACTCTCTTTTGTAGAGACCTGTGAAAACTGTCCAGTGGCATTTGGACTGTCAAGTCCATTTAATTTATTGTTCCTCTTTTTTCTTTTCTTCTTTTAAATATTATGTTATAGGGGCTAGAAAGCAAAGTGGTTCACTATTACATAGATAATTAGGGCTCCTTAATGTGAAATCCAGGAGGCAAGACAGAGTGATCCTCCTCCCACCCCACATCAGTCTCTTAAAAGTCAGTGTTTTCATATATAACAGTACCGTTTGAATAACTACCCATTCAATTTAAAACGTAATTCCAAAGCAAAGAGAGAGCCATTTCTGTTTAAGTGCAGTACATCAGATAGAGCAAATATGACACTCCAAAACAGAAAGGGCTATGAATAATTTCAACCACACTTAGAAACATTTTTTTTTAATTGAGTTTATTGGGGAGGCATTGGTTAACAAAACCATACAGGTTTCAAGTGAGGGCTAGATAGTGTTTACACTATATTACATATAGTGCTTACCATATTTTTCCATATGTAAGATGCTATTTTTTTTCTAAAATCGTTAGACTGAAAATCGAGGGGCATCTTATACACGGAAGTCAGCCAAGGAGGGAGTTGTGAGAGTGCATAGCTGCCCATACCTTGTCAAACAGGCTTTCTCCAGTTATGAGCCTTAATGTTATTGACATCAGTTGATCCTGTAATTGGAGGCGGAGAGTGTGCAGGTGCAACAGAGACTTGAGTGTTCTGAGCCCATAAAGTTGTCAAAAAATAAAAAGATAAATACCGGTAAGCGATTGTCTTACTTTGCAAAATTCACACTGAATGTAATCAGCTATGCAAAAGAGCATGGAAATAGAGCTGCAGAGACAATTTGGACCTCTCCCCACTAAGTATGATCAGACAGTGGAGAAAACAGGAAGAACAACACCTTATGCCAAAAAAGAAGGCCTTAAGAGGAAAGTCAGCAAAATGTTTAAAATATTGATTTCTTAATTTTGGGTTGGAAAAGTGTGGGGTGTCTTATACATGGGGGTGTCTTATACATGGAAAAATATGGTAATTGGGAGCTATTTTGGCTTAGTATTTTGTAATGCACTATGGCTTTTTTTGTTGACTTTGGTCAGAGAAATTTGCTCATGTTAAAACCAATTGTGTTCTACCCTATATAATAAAAGCTTAATATGCTAAATGTCCAGTCGTCCGGTTATCCGTTCAACTAGTCAAAGTGTAATATGCTAATGATATGCTAAGGCCACTTAGCTGCTCGCTATGATGTGCACTGACCACCAGGAGACAGGCAGTTGACTGGTAGGTTAGCTTGCTGCTGGGGTCCAGCCAATCATGATGGGCAAGATAGGCCGGACACACCCTGGAGCCCTTCTGTGGTCCCTCCCCGGCTGGCCACCTTCCTGCGTCCCTCCCCAGCTATGATCGTGCACCGGTGGGGTCCCTCGGCCTGGCCTGTGCCCTCTCGCAATCCGGGACCCCTCAGAGTATGTCAGAGAGCCAGTTTCAGCCCGATCCCGCAGGCCAGGCCAAGGGAAGTAGCAGTTAATTTTTATATCTACGTAAGTTTGTACATAGTTCTAGTAGTGGACATTTGTTAAGTCCCTTCATAGCCTTCATTCCCTCTTATTACCTTCCATGGTAGGCTATACTCTTTCTTAACTTTCAACCCATTTGGATTTAAGTTAATCTAATTTTTTGCTCCAGGGTCCCTCAGTTAGTTTGATCTAGTTTAAACCCTTCATTTTTGTCCTTCATTTCTTATCTTCATTTCTGCCCAGGTCACATAGTGCCAGTGAGTGCTTTTGGAAAAGGAGAGTTTCTTTTTTCTTCCCAAGAGCTAAAGCAAGAGACCCTATAGTCCTATATAATAAAAGGCTAATATGCAAATTGAACGGTGGAATGACCGGTCGCTATGATGTGCACTGACCACCAGGAGGCAGATGCTCAACCAGGAGCTGCCCCCTGGTGGTCAGGTGCTCCTACAGAGGGAGCACCACTCAGCCAGAAGCTGGACTCCCAGCTGGCAAGTGCAGCTAAGGATGTCCGACTGCTGGCTTAGGCCCGCTCCCCGTGGGGTGCAGGCCTAAGCCATCAGTCGGACACCCCCCGAGGGCTCCCAGACTGCGAGAGGGCGCAGGCCGGGCTGAGGGACACCCCCTGCCCCCGAGTGCACGAAATTCGTGCACCGGGCTGCTAGTGTCATATAAAATGGTGAGGTGTAGAATAAAATGGTGGCTACAAATATTTTTATTGTCAAGATTGGAAGCAGCCTGAGGATGAACCTACCCAGGAAGAGCAGAGAACCAAGAGAATGACAGAGAAGTGAAACTGTAGCTCTGATGGCATTGCGAATCTCTGGATCAGATTTTCTCTGGATTTTTCAATTAGTGGGCACTAAAGTCTCTCCCTCTATTTAGAAATTTTCATTTGTTTGTTTAGAAACAATTATATAGCTACCATATGGTAGGCACTGTGATAGGCATTAGTAATAGTGAGAGATGAATGACATTTGTTTTTTATCCTCATGGGGCTTGCAGCTGGAATGGAGAAGGAGTTATATAATGAAATGAATGGGATAAAATGTTACAGGTACAAACTATAGAGAGCCCACTATTAAAAAGTTGCCACTAAAAAAAGTGATGGAAGAAGTGGTTTCTGTCACTGCTTATGGTTCTGTAAGAGTACCAAAATCAGCCAAAACCAGTTTGGCTCAGTGGATAGAGCGTCGGCCTGCGGACTGAAGGGTCCCAAGTTCGATTCCGGTCAAGGGCATGTACCTGGGTTGCGGGCACATCCCCAGTAGGAGATGCACAGGAGGCAGCTGATCGATGTTTCTCTCTCATCGATGTTTCTGACTATCTCTTTCCCTTCCTCTCTGTAAAAAATCAATAAAATATATATTTAAAAAAAAAAAAGAGTACCAAAATCAGAAGAACTTGAACCATAAATTTACAGGTATCCTCATGCTTTTAGCAGTGGTTTAATTTCAGTAAAACATTATTTTCCACATTAAATTAGTGTTATTTTGGGTTCGTATTTAATTTGTGGGCTTGTTGGCTTTGTAATTTAATAGCTATAAAAATGAGTTTATTTTAAAAAATTTTATTTATACTAACTTAAATTTGTCAGTGACTTGGTAGGTCCATGAGAATTTTTATTTTTAAAAGATGTCCTTATACTACTCAATTTTGAGATTCACTAGTAGGGGTGGGTGTTGGGAACCATTGAATTGAGACAGTGGATAGATGGAGGACAAGACTGTAAATAGAGAAGTCTTTTAGTTTAGGTTGATAATGAGAAGGTTGAAGGTTTAGAAGTGGAATCTGAGAAGAAAATGAATATAAGATATGTTCACTACGTAATCTTTGTAACTGGTTAGATTTGTGGGATGCGGGAGAAACACCAGATATCTGGTCGGTGACATCAGGATGGATGCTGTTGCTGCTCAGAAAGATAGAATTTATGGGAAGAAGAAACAGTTTTTTTCAGGTGCTGAGGTGGAAGTTGGAGCAGGGGCTTTAAGAGAGACATCTAGCCCTAACCGGTTTGGCTCAGTGGATAGAGTGTTGGCCTGTGGACTGAAGGGTCTCAGGTTCGATTCCGGTTAAGGGCATGTACCTGGGTTGTGGGCACATCCCCAGTAAGAGGTGTGCAGGAGGCAGCTGATCGATGTTTTTCTCTCATCGATGTTTCTAACTCTCTATCCCTCTCCTTTCTCTCTGTAAAAAATAAATAAAATATATTTTCAAAAAAAGAGAGAGAGACATCTATTTTTAATGTCTTGAATTTAAGGTGTCTTTTAAATATCTAGGTTAAAAAGTTCTATAGTTTAGGATATAGGTAAAGAGCAGGAATATAATTTAGGAGTCTTCATAGTTTAGAAAGTTGAAACCATGGAATTGAGAGACTGCCCAGGAAGATTTTATTGAGAAGTGAGGTCAAGGGATATTCTAGGAGGTCTTGGAAGAAGAATCAGCATTCTCTCCTGTCTCTGCTTTTATATGCACTAGGCCAATGATGGCGAACCTATGACACGCGTGTCAGAGGTGACATGTGAACTCATTTTTTTGGTTGATTTTTCTTTGTTAAATGGCATTTAAATATATAAAATAAATATCAAAAATATAAGTCTTTGTTTTACTATGGTTGCAAATATCAAAAAATTTCTATATTTGACACGGCACCAGAGTTAAGTTAGGGTTTTTCAAAATGCTGACACGCCGAGCTCAAAAGGTTCGCCATCACTGCTAGGCTTTGTAGTCACAGACTGGTGTTTATTTTGGTAAGTAAAGGCTATTGAGAAAGAGAAAAAAATATTTGTCGAGAGATTAATTTTAAAAGTAACAAGTATTAAGTGCTGCAGTGTATTCAGTGTATTGAAGACTTTTGGCTCTCTTACCCAACTCACAAATTGCCTTCAGGAATAGAGATATTAAATTGTCCATCTTAACTTATATCATATCTATCCAAGTCTGCACAATCTAGCACTTTTTTCCCCCCATGGGTCAATTCAGAAAAAATAACTATGTTTACAATTGTGTAGTTCCCATGTAGGTATCAAGGTATCTGATCAGAGTAGGGGATATTTTTAAAGCAAGAAGATAAAGACTCTTCTTCACACAGATAATTCTTGACAAATAGAAGGAAAATGTGAGTCTGAATACTTCCATTTATGCAGGTTACTATTGAAGATGTGGGCTAGGTCTATGTATGAAGTAAGGCTGCAGTGGTTAGGGGGACCCTGATATATGTGTTGTCAATAAACATTGATAGTGAAACTTCCCAGCAACACAGGGTGCCTATGAGAATAAGATGTTACAGTTTCAAATGAGGAGCCATGAAATAGGTCTAATTATATCTAAGGCTGCAAATAGTTCTTGGGTGATTTCTTGAGTTTAGGAATGAAAATATCAGTTATATATATTTTAAAACACTTCTTTGGAACTACTTAAAAAAATGACAACACTCCATTGTCTTCTTCCTTATCATGTGTAAAAATATTTTTTAACATATTGTATACTTATTTATAAGTTGATTTATTTATACTTATGTATGATATATACATGAGTCCTCTCTTATTTGTCTTAGGAAATTAAAATAGTATATGGCAAATTTGACATCGTTTACTGATACCTCACATGCTACAGGACTGATTTTTAGAAACAGGATTTGGGAAAGGTCATACTGACTAGAATTCAGAAAGCCAGGAAAAATTACATTGGCTTTTATGATGGACTAGAGGCCCGGTGCATGAAATTCGTGCACTGTGTGTGTGTGTGTGTGTGTGTGCGCGCGCGCGCGCGCGTGCGCCTCAGCTTAGCCTGCACCCTCTCCAATCTGGGATCCCTCTCACAATCCTGAACTGCTGGCTCCCAATTGCTTGCTTGCCTGATTGCCCCTAACTGCTTCTGCCTGCCAGCCTGATTACCACCTAACCACTCCCCTGCCAGTCTGATTGACGCCTAACTGCTCCCCTGCCAGCCCGATCTCCCCCAACAGCCCTCCCCTGCTGGCCTGATCACCCCCAGCTGCCCTGCCCTGCAGGCCTGGTCGCCCCCAACTTTCCTCCCCTGCAGGCCTGGTTGCCCCCAACTGAGGGTTGCTCCCAAGTGCCCTCCCCTTCTGGCCCAGTCACCCCTAACTGTCCTCCCCTGCAGGCCTGGTTGCCCACAACTGGCCTCCCCTGCAGGCCATCTTGTGGTGGCCATCTTGTGGTCACATGGGGGCAGCCATCTTGTGTGTTGGAGTGATGGTCAATTTGCATACCGGTTGTGGCTAATTAGCGTATCCAGGCTAATTAGCATATTCCTCTCTTATATAGGATTACTTTGATCAAGCTCTTTTGACTGAAGCAGAATAAAATGTTGAATTTAAGCATATGCAGGGTACATAGGGCCATAGTGAGAAGGGGGAGAGGTTGAATATTTGAAAATTATGGTAGAAGAAATCTCAGTGACCACAGATTAATTTCAGTTGGCCCAATAAGAAATGTACCCAAGATAGTTTGAGTTGAGGTGTATGAGTATAACAAAGTATGAATAATAATTTTAGTGTTCTTTAATTTTTACAGTAGTAAATTTGCTGTTTTGTACATCTTTAAAGTATATCCAGAATTTGGCCACTTTTTACTATGTCAATCAGTGTCACCTCTCGCGTATCCACCACGTATCTTGCTTATGTTATTGCAATACCCTCCTAAATATTGCTGCCTGTTGAAATCACCTGAAGATTTTAAAACTTCTTATGCCTGGATCTTACTGGCATTCATTCTGATTTAAGGAATGGGCATCAGGATTTTTTTAAGCTTCTAATATGCACAGCTCCAAATAATCAGAAAATCAATACTCTTTTCCTGAAATAGTCCCTTTATTTTTATTTATTTTAAATAGTCCCTTTATTTTTACTATATTTTTCTTCAAGTAGTGATGGTCTTTTAATTTGGGACATTTCTACTTCTTAAAATTATTAAGTCCTAAGTGTAACCGTTAGGGCTCTTAGTTGTGAGCAATGCAATCTGACTCTGGCAGATATAAATAGAAATGAAATTGAGCAGTTCACAGCATTTGTAGAAGGCTGGATGGAGCCAGCCTTAGAAAAAGTACAGGAACAAAGAGAGGCTAAGCAGCTAGAGTCACAGCACAACATGCCAGTGAGATCATTACTGCTGTCTCTGCTGAACAGTGACTGGGTGCCTCAGATTGCACTCCTGGTTGCACTGGCCCCTTCATGCAACCACTGGTTCTGCTGCCATCACTGCTCTTGGAAAGTACATGTCATCTCCACTGTGGCCATTGTCAGAAAGAATTGTCTCTTGTCTCTTTGCTTTTCTGTGCCACTAGTTCCCATATGATAGTGTGTGAGTGAGATAATTGTGGACTGCCAGGACATGTGGAAAAGCAAGCACATATCTGGCATTTTCCTTTTTTAATAGTGGAACATAGCCTCTATCTTGCATCAAAACTTGTGAAGTTGTGAATTTTTCAAATAAAAGCAAGGGTTTTACATGGTTGGAAGCCAACAAATAGCAAAGGTCTACACATAGTGTAGTCAACAATGTGTTATTTATTTTATGCATCAATTCACTGGTTCTCAAACTAAGAACCCATAAGACATGGTGTTCTTCCATAATTATTTTTATACATTTAGAGCATGGTCCCACTTGTTCTTTAGCAAGTAGTAAAAGGTAACAAAATAGATGAGCAAGTAGCAAGCAAATTAATAGGGAAACTTGGACATATAAGTATTTGTGTATTATTTTTAGAGGTGTGGAGACCAGAATAAGTAGAAAATAGACATGCTTCTTTTTATTTTATTTTTTCTTTTAATCTTTATTGTTGACAGTAGTACATAGGTCCTCCTTTTTCCCCCATGGCATGTTTCTTGGTAGTTAAAATATCCTGAGTTTCTATGATGGAAGCTGTATATCAATATTTATGTTAACATTGTCCAATAGAAATATAATGTGGACCACAAGTATAATCCATAGATATAATTTTAAATTGAACTTAAAAAGTAAAAACACCATTCATTTTAATAATATATATTATTTAACCCAGTGTGTTCAAAATAATTTCACTTCAACGTTCAATATAAATATTTAAGGGATAGTTTACATTTTTTATCACACTAAGTCTTCAAAAATCTAGTGGGTTTTAAACTTAGAGCACAGCTTATTTCAGGCTAGCCACATACAATGTGCTTAATAGTCGCATTTAATCAATGGCTGCCATATTGGACATCACAGTTCTGTGGCATTGCATAAAATGCCACCTGATCTCCAAGTACTAAACATACTTAGGATGTAGTGTTTTAGACATTTTGTGAAAACTGAATGGGTGTTTAAAAAAATGTAACCTAAAAGTAATAAGTGCTTGGTTATCCATTCTCTTCTAATTCAAAACAGTTTTACTTGATATTGCAGTGTTTTGCTATTTTTATGGTGGGGAGGGAAGTGTGAAATGGGGAAAAGAAACCTAATTTTGTTTTTATTATTTTTTATTTTCTGAACATCGAAATTTGTAAGTAATTAGGGTATTTCAGATGTGCCTTAAGGCAGAGAAAGCAACATGCTGTAGTGCAGAGCTTGCATGTGAATAATTAATCATATTTTATTACATTTTATCGAAGTTTTAAAAATAAAAATATAATAGTGACTGAGTCTGTACTCAAGAGTTTATCTATCATATATGATTTTTCCCCCTAGATAATTCATGTTGAAAGTAAGTCTTGTGTTCTAATTATTTTTATTCTTGCAGGCTGCTGAATCAGGAATAATAAAAGTTAAAACAATAGCTGCACGAAACACCGAAATTTTGGCAGGTAATTTTTTGTATTAAAAATTCAGTAATCAATGAAAAATTGACTAATAGAAGTAGAATCTTAAAAAAACAACAACAGTTTTTGTAGCACAAAGTTCCTAACTTATTAACTAACTGGGTTTCTCAGAGATGAATGCTATAAAATCCTCTGAAGTAAAATATATAAAATTATTAACTCCTTAAAGGCAAGATTTTTCTTACTCATCTTTTCATTCTCCTCTACCTTTTGTCAATAACCTAAGACACACCTTACCTATCCAATTATTATTTGTTGTATTGAATTGAATGTTAGATTGGCTCTCAGTCCACCTTCTAAAGTCTATTTTATCTTTAATATAAACAAGTCATAATGTAGTGTTATTATAAACCTGGTAATACTAAATGAGTTTTCAGTCCTGCGACTAAGGCATTATAGTCATGAAGAAAGAATGGGAGTGGGGTGGAGGAAAGAAAACAAGTATTTTCTTACATTCTCATGATTGAACCTGGTGTTCAAGAAGAGCTTTCAAGAGGTTTTTGGGATGGCACCATTTTGATATAGTCTACTTCTTTTTCTTTGGTGCCGTACTATTCTTACATCAGTAATGAACATGGAAAGGAAGGAAACTGGTATTTTTGAAAATTTGTTACATGTCAACTTTTTGTGCCACTCTGTCTTATACAAGACAGTCTTATGGGGAAATATTTTTATTTTATAGTAGAGCAAGTTGAGATGTAAAGAGAGTAAGTTACTTGCCTATGATCACATGATAAGTGATGGAAACAGATTCAAACCCAGGGTTATTCAGATCCACCACATTCTTTCTGCTGCAGTGCCATGGTGTTACGAGGTTTCCATACCAGCTACCCCTCCCCCATGTTTCTACTTAATCATTGCTTACTTCACTGATCCTTCCAGTTCCAATAATGCTTTTGGTCTCAGCTAGTTATAGGAGAAAAGCAGTCCTATTAAGTTAATTTATGCAAAGTCTAAATACTAGTAAGAATCTCTAACTCTCATAAATCTCTACTTTTTAAAAAAATATATTTTATTGATTTTTTACAGAGAGGAGGGAGCAGGAGAGAGAGTTAGAAACATCGATGAGAGAGAAACATCGATCAGCTGCCTCCTGCACACCCCCTACTGGGGATGTGCCCGCAGCCAAGGTACATGCCCTTGACTGGAATCGAACCTGAGACCCTTCAGTCTACAGGCCGACGCTCTATCCACTGAGCCAAACCGGTCAGGGCCAAATCTCTACATTTTTAAAAAAGGATACCAAATACAGCTCTAATTGGTGGAATTTCAGAGTATTACAAAATGAAATGAAGACTTTTGGGGGCAGTTTAAGAATGGGAAGTGAGAGTGGGTTTCACATAGGCTTGCCAGCTTTGCTGCAAATTTGCCCTTAGGGTTAGCTCTCCTAAGTTACATCTGTTTCTCACAGCCTCTTCTCTGATTTTGAACATTCTGTCAAAACATCAAATAGTTTTACATTATTCACAGCATTGAATAATGCTCAGTGTGCATGTTGAGAAGGGGTGAAGTGAAGGGAAAAGGCAAAGGTATGTATTGTTGGATTCAGAGGGTGGGCAAGTGGATTTTAGGAGATGCATGTTGTGAGAAAATTAATGATTAAAGATAAATTATAATCTGGATATTTTTAAGTTGGAGACATGGTAGACCAATCATATTAGAATATCATTATACATATTTACTTTTGCTACTGTCATTGCTGATATTATGGTAAGTTCTTAATTATTCTCCAATAATAAAAGTTTACATTGGGTCTGTAGTTGATGGAAGATATTTTAAAAAGACTGATTTCTTTAGAGGATCATTACCTGTTATAGAGTTGTATACCAAGTAAAATATCTAATCCTTAAGGATGAGTAATAAAAATTGTCTCAGTCAGTATGAGTTTAGTATATAGGTAAGCTATTAATTTCATTCTAAAGCACTTAGCTTTATCTGAATCAAGGTAGAACAATTCTTTATGCACATACAATTAATCAGTCATGCTTTAATATTCATAGTATCTAAAGCCACGTACCTGAGGAGCTATTTAAAATTTTTCCTGGTGTTTTGTTTTATTTTGTTTGTTTTTTACTAAGTATTTATAACAATTGATACTTTAAATTTTATAGATTTTTTAGACCACTGTCATCTTTAAAAATATCAAAGGCTCTTAAGAACAAAAGAGTTTAAATTCGTCAATATGTAGTTTCTAAACTACTTAGTTCAGAGTACAGTTAATACTGAGAAAAAAATTTAGTTGATTTTTTTTTTTAATTTCCTGAGGAATGTTTGCTTCTCTACAGTGCTAGGGACTATAGGTCACTATGTTTGTGCTGTAATGGATGTTAAAGATACATAATTGAGGCATCTTAAATGAGGTGAGATACTGAATTCTCAGAGATCTTTGCATATTCAGAAAATATAATGGGTTGCTATAAAAATCAGAACCTTGAGTTAGGATCAGTCCGATTAATGATATCCAGCATAAATTTCTAGCCAAATTTAGTTTTCTTAGATTTATTTTCCAAGGGAAGGTTATTTACATTGCAGAATAAATCTTTGTTTTACATCTCCCCTTCTTTTAAGCATCCTCCTTTAATGTTTATTTTTCTTTGTTTTCACTGCTGTCATGAATGCTGACATAAGTGGGAATGCTTTGCCAGGTAATGTCAGCATTGATTCAGATATACAGATCATTTTCTCAAAATTTCCTTTTTCTTTTAAAAACAAAACTGTTAATGAGAGATAGCAACATAAAATTTTTCATTTACAAGGCCAAATGCCTTAATCTTATATTTGATTACCATATGTTACAAATTGTTTTTATTATACCATCTTAAAATATACTTGAAATTGACTGAGAAAGCTTATGCTATTCAAAAAGTACATAACAGAGAATCTACTTTTTGAATAAATATTTGAACAAGAAATCAATGAAGTTGTGCTGTCTTTTAAAACTGTAATTTGGGAGAGAACCAAGATGGCGGCATAGGTTAACGCCGGAGTTTGCTGCTTTGAACAACTACTTCAAAAGTGAAACTAAAAGACAGAGGGACATCACCCAGAACCACTGGAACGCTGGCTGAGTGGAGGTCCTACAACTAGGAGGAAAGAGAAACGCATACGGACACGCAGAGGAGGCGCAGTGCTGAAGTCAAATTCTGAGGTGCGGAGTGCGCGCGCGGAGCGGGCTGGCGGCGGAGGGCGCGGTTGGCGTTTTCAATCGGGAGGGAGTCGCAGACTCTGAGCTCCAGATCCGGGCGAGTCTTTAGGGACCCAGACTCAAACGGGAGAAGCGGGTCTGCCTGGCTTCGGTCAGAGCGAGTGCAGCTTTCTCTCCGAGCTTTGCAGCCATTGCTGGGACTCAGAGAGGCAGAGCCCCTGGGGACAGGACTGAGAGCGGCCATAACTGCTCTCTCCAGCCCACCCTGTTGATCCTGTGCGACCCGCCCCGCCCAAGCCCTGCACAGAGGCATTTGCCGGATAGCCTCAGGCAAACGCCAGATTAGCACCTCCCTAGAGGACAGAAGTTCTCTCACTGCTGACACAGCTGATTCTCATAGCCACTTGGCCTGGAGGTCAAACCCTCCCTGGAATTAGCTACAACAATCAAAATTTAACTATAAGACCACGAACAAAGACCACTAGGGGGTGCATCAAGGAAGCATAACAAAATGCGGAGACAAAGAAACAGGACAAAATTGTCAATGGAAGATATAGAGTTCAGAACCACACTTTTAAGGTCTCTCAAGAACTGTTTAGAAGCCGCTGATAAACTTAATGAGACCTACAAGAAAACTAATGAGACCCTTGATGTTATATTGGGGAACCAACTAGAAATTAAGCATACACTGACTGAAATAAAGAATATTATACAGACTCCCGACAGCAGAACAGAGGAGCGCAAGAATCAAGTCAATGATTTGAAATGCGAGGAAGCAAAAAACACCCAACCGGAAAAGCAAAATGAAAAAAGAATCCAAAAATGCGAGGATAGTGTAAGGAGCCTCTGGGACAGCTTCAAGCGTACCAACATCAGAATTATAGGGGTGCCAGAAGATGAGAGAGAGCAAGATATTGAAAACCTATTTGAAGAAATAATGACAGAAAACTTCCCTCACCTGGTGAAAGAAATGGACTTACAGGTCCAAGAAGCGCGGAGAACCCCAAACAAAAGGAATCCAAAGAGGACCACACCAAGACACATCATAATTAAAATGCCAAGAGCAAAAGATAAAGAGAGAATCTTAAAAACAGCAAGAGAAAGAAACTCAGTTACCTACAAGGGAATACCCATACGACTGTCAGCTGATTTCTCAACAGAAACTTTGCAGGCCAGAAGGGAGTGGCAAGAAATATTCAAAGTGATGAACACCAAGAACCTACAACCAAGATTACTTTATCCAGCAAAGCTATCATTCAGAATTGAAGGTCAGATAAAGAGCTTCACAGATAAGGAAAAGCTAAAGGAGTTCATCACCACCAAACCAGGATTATATGAAATGCTGAAAGGTATCCTTTAAGAAGAGGAAGAGGAAGAAAAAGGTAAAGATACAAATTATGAACAACAAATATGCATCTATCAACAAGTGAATCTAAGAATCAAGTGAATAAATAATCCGATGAACAGAATGAACTGTTGATTATAATAGAATCAGGGACATAGAAAGGGAATGGACTGACTATTCTTGGGGGGGAAAGGGGTGTGGGAGATGCGGGAAGAGACTGGACAAAAATCGTGCACCTATGGATGAGGACAGTGGGTGGGGAGTGAGGGCGGAGGGTGGGGCGGGAACTGGGAGGAGGGGAGTTATGGGGGGGAAAAAAGAGGAACAAATGTAATAATCTGAACAATAAAGATTTAATTAAAAAAAAAAAAAAAAAAAAAAGAAAAAAAAAAAAAAAACTGTAATTTAACGCCTACCCAAAACTAGACAATTACATCTACCCATAGCTGCTTTCAGCTACTGTCAGATACATGTAGAATTTTACACAGATAATTATTATGTATGATTTGTGTTCTTTTCCTCACATAGATTCCCTCACCTTTTTCATTTCTACATGATCTTATTACTAAAAGGTCTCTAATTTAAGTAATTTGAGTAAATATACTTTGTAATTTTTCCCCAACATTAAAAAGTAAATTATCTTCTGATTTTGTTTAGTATATTGTCTTATCAATACATATACTTGTGATATTTCATAAACATTTATAGACTATATCATACAACATATTCTTAGTAGGAATAATTATGTAAGAAGCACCAGGTGTGATACAAAAACAGTTAATATAATTTGCCTATAATCTATATGGAAATATAAGAAGTATATTTGAATATATTTGAGCCATGCTGTTTAGCTTACTTGCCTTTTGAAGTCCTTTGCCAGAAATTTTCCCTTCTAGATGACATACTCCCTGTGAGGTCAGGATCAATATCTTACTCTTCCTTATATTGCTAGTAGGTAGTACATTATTTGTGAAGTAGTAAGCCCTCATTAAATGCAGATATGTGTCTAGTATGTTTTTCTACTTTTCTTTAATTTTCCATTATGATGATTTGAGTACATTTTGTCTTATTTAATTTATGTCAGCCAGATAACCGAGTAATGAAGGAGTCAGACCCTAAGTAGAGAATTCTAATACTATGTGGTAAATGCCAAGATGGAAGTATAGATAGGCTTGTTATGGAAACATAGGGAAGGCACCTAATCCATCCTGGGAATCTGAAGGTGAGTCTTGAAGCCTGAAAAAGAGATAGCTAGGCAAATAAGTTATAGAAGAGGAAAGTAAAGGAGATTACTTGTATACATGAGGTATAAAACATCTTGGTCTATTTAGTTACACTATTCAGGTATTACCATTGTGTGTGATATCCTGAGCAGATTGATGGAAAGAGTTTGAATCAGGGAAGTGACACATTAGTATTTTTATGTAAATTACTCTGACAGCAATTCGGAAGATATACTTCAATGTACCATCAGTAAGGCAGAGGTCTGTTGGTAGGCTATTCCTATAATCCAGGCTAGAAGACACAGGGGGCTGGAACTAATGTCATGCTCACAATTTGAGCTAATGGGCCTGAGTTTCTTGACAATACAATGTGTTCTTATTTATTATATTTCCTTGGGTTTGGGTTTTTTTTTTCTTTGAAAAATTTTAATTTTTATCCTGCTTTTTATTATATTATAAATACTTTTCTTTGATGCCATCTTTTGTCATTTTTTTAAGTTGCTCTATAATTTAGTAATTATAGCTTATTTAACCATTCCTCTATGGTAGGCATGTTTTAGTATTTAGAATTTTTTAAAGATTAATTTCTAGAAATGAAATTAATAAACTAAAGGGTATGAACATGTTCTTGGAATTTGTTACCACACTGCTTTCTACAAAGATAAAACTTGGTGCATTTACCAATATATGTGAGTATCTTTAAAACATCCTTGCCAGATTATTATTTTTAAAACATCTTTTTGGTAATTGAACAGGCAGATAACTTCTAATTTAAATGACATTTCTCTTTAATATTACACATTTTTCTCTGAATATATTCTATTTTATTTTACATTTATTTTGAGTTTTTGTATCTTCCTTATCAAATTTTTGAGGTACTTATATAGCAAAAATATTAAATTCCCATCATGTGTATATTTTCTGCAAGTCATTTACCTTTTAAGTTTTTAATTAGATCCTTTTTATTTTTACATAATCTAATTTTCTGACTTGTTGCTCTCTGCTTAGGAAGCTCTTCTCCTACCACATAGTTTTTATTTTTTTCTAGTTTTTCTGCAGTTTGATTTTTTTTCTTAATAATATACGGGATGACATAAGGACCTAGATTTTATTTTCTTTTGCAAAATTACCAATTGTACCTACATCATTTGTTGAATAATCCTTCCTTTTTTTAATAATGTACTTTTAATATGAGACTCTCCATGCTTTTGTTTGTCTTTCAATTCTTGAGTTATTTAAAACATTTTCAGACCTTTTGAACCATTAAATTTTTTTTTAAATGTTAGTAATATCAGTCTTTTCCCTAAGTAGATTTTAAGGGTTTTGAGGATAGCAATTGTTTTCACAGCACATTTTATTTCTTTCATAAGAATTACAATTTGTTATTTAATGGCCATTAAAATTCATCATAATAAAACTTTTATTAGTCCCTATTAGTGTTATTCATAGTGGGGTATCCTAGTTTAATTCTTTTTTTCCAGGATAAAAACTGCAATTATGCAGTGAAACTCCTCAGAGCAAGGAAACCCCTAGGATATGGGGACCTGCTGGACCTCTTTCAGGTGTGTGAAAGTACATCATTTGAACTCATAGTTATAAAATTTGGACATAAAATATCTTTATTAAACACATAGTGTTATTCAATCAAAGGAGTTATGCCTATTTAGGGACTTAGGTAGAAAATAATCTTTTTTTAGCCCCCAAAAGCTATCTTTAAATTTTAATGGAAATTGAAATAGAGAATTTTGATTAAAAAGAGTTGACCTTTTCCTTTTTTCCTGGGCTGATAAAAAAATGGTTAAATCAAGTTAGATGTTCTTTAAATTGCTGGGCAGTGTTTTTTTCCATGTGATTTTCAGAGTTTATACCCATAAGGTTTTTATATAAAACTATGCTTAAATAGTATGTCATTAAAATTATTAAATACAAAAGGAGAGCAACTATTCTCTCATATAGAAGAGTAAGATTAATTTCTGCTTCTTAGGTCAGCCATCCCTTTTAAAAGAAAAACACCAGTAGCTTTTTCCCCCCCTGATCATTATCTTACTGCATTGCGATCTGCATATGAGGAATATGTTTTTGTTTTTCACATTATGCTTCAAGAGACAGAAAAGATCAATAGATTTATTTTTTTGTTGATCATCTGTTCTGTATATTATAGAGACTTCCCTTTTGACCATTATATTGTCATATAAAGTGGGAGGGGAAAAAAAGTGGGAAGGAGATGAGATATTTGATTACTTTGAGTTATATTAAAAGGAAGTTTTTAAAAATTATTTTTATTACTATCTTAAGTTTATCTCAGTTTGATAGACCTGGATAACTGTGACTGACATGGATACACCATTTCATTATAATTCACCTTATTCATTCGAAGATGCAGTTTTTTCACAGTTTAATATTCCCCAAATTGGTATGCATCATACAATTGATGGCATCTAAGAATCACTGTAGGCCAGGTGGTGTTATAGTTGTTTATTTTCAGTGCCTATGTGAACGTATTTATAATTGTTCTTATTAGCACATCTGTTATGTGCATTGTTATCACATTAAGTTTAATTGCCTTGTAAAATGTCACCTTAGTTATTGTACACAAACTTTCTGTTAATGTCTTATGGTAAGTAAGCACCAGCATCAAAACATGGGTGTTATTAAGATCTGACAATAGTGAAGTACTCTGAGGCATCTCCAATGCTCTTGATGGCCTAGACCCGTGGTTGGCAAACCGTGGCTCGCGAGCCACATGCGGCTCTTTGGCCCCTTCAGTGTGGCCACGAAGTTCCAATCGCACTGTACGTGCACGCCCGCACGTGGTATTTTGTGGAAGAGCCATACTCAAGGGGCCGCAGTTTGCCAGTGGTCGGCAAACCACGGCTCGCGAGGCACATGCGGCTCTTTGGCCCCTTCAGTGTGGCTCTTCCACAAAATACCAACTTCTCCGCATGGGCCATGAAGTTTCAATCACACTGTACGTGCGTGCCCGCCAGTGGTATTTTGTGGAAGAGCCACATTGAAGGGGCCAAAGAGCCGCATGTGGCTCGCGAGCCACGGTTTGCCAACCATGGGCCTAGACACTAGAGCAGTGATTCTCAACCTGTGGGTTGCGGCCCCTTTGGGGGTCAAACGACCCTTTCACAGGGGTCGCCTAAGACCATCGGAAAGCACATATATAATTACATATTGTTTTTGTGATTAATCACTATGCTTTAATTATGTTCAATTTGTAAAACTGAAATTGGGGATCACCACAACATGAGGAACTGTACTAAAGGGTCGTGGAATTAGGAAGGTTGAGAACCACTGCGCTAGAGGATGAAATTGTAAGGAAAAATATAAGTGATTAGTTAGCACTGGATCATCCTATCTAATAAAAGAGAAACATGGTAATTAGCGTACGACCGCTACCCTTCCCATTGGCTAATCAGGGCGATATGCAAATTAACTGCCAGCCAAGATGGCGGCCGGCAGCCAGGCAGCTTGAAACTAACATGAGGCTTGCTTGCTTCAGTGACGGAGGAAACCAACGTTCCCCGCCTGCCGCTGCTGGGCTCTGAGCTGCTAAGAAAAATTGTTAAAAATATAGAGCTAAACAAAACCCCAGAAACCTGTTTTCAGTCAGCCGGGATCTCAGAGCTGGAGTCGCAACAAAGTTTCAAATACAGAAAGTAAACAAAGCCAGAAACCTGTTTTCAGCAGCGAGGTCTCACAGCTAAAGCTGGCTCTCAGTTCCAGTGACAGCCATAAATCCAAGAGTAAAAAAAAAAAAAAGGAAAAAAGGAGCGGTTGGGAGCTTCAGTCACCCGCCAGCCTGAAAACGGCCCTCAGCCCCTCACCCAGACTGACCAGGCACCCCAGTGGGGACCCCCACCCTGAAGGGTGTGTGACCAGCTGCAAACAGCCATCATCCCCTCACCCAGGCTGGCCAGGCACCCAAGTGGGACCCCCACCCTGATCCAGGACACCCTTCAGGGCAAACCAGCCGGCCCCCACCTGTGCACCAGGCCTCTATCCAATATAGTAAAAGGGTAATATGCCTTCCAGCACCAGGATCAGCGGAGCCGTGAGGCCTCCCGGCACTGGGATCAGCGTGACAGGGGGCAGCGCCCAAACCCCCTGATCGCCCTGCGGCTCTGTGTGTGACAGGGGGTGGGGCCACAACCTCCCTATCCACCCTGCTCTGTTCATGACAGGGGAAGGCGCCCCAACCCCCTGATCGGCCCTGCTCTGTGCCTGATAGGGGGGAGCTCCCCAACCCCCTGATCAGCCCTGCTCTGTGTGTGACAGGGTGCGGCCCCCCAGCCTCCCCATGGGCCCTGCTCTGTGTGTGACAGGGTGGAGCCGCACCTCCCCATCGACCATGCCTTGAGTGTGACAGGGGGCGGTGCCCCAACCCCCCAATTGGCCCTACCCTGAGTGTGACTGAGGGTGGCATTACAACCTCCTGATCGGCCCTGCTCTGTGCATGACAGGGGGGAGCTCCCCAACCCCCTGGTCGGCCCTGCTCTGTGCATGACAGGGGGGAGCTCCCCAACCCCCTGGTCGGCCCTTTTCTGTGCATGACCGGGGGGAGCTCCCCAACCCCCTGATCGGCCCTGCTCTGTGCATGACAGGGGGAAGCTCCCCAACCCCGTGATCGGCCCTGCTCTATGTGTGACAGGAGAGAGCTCCCCAAACCCCTGATTGGCCCTGCTCTGTGCGTGACGGCGGGGAGTTCCCCAACCCCCTGACCGGTCCTGCTCTGTGTGTGACAGGGTGCGGAGCCCCAACCCCCCTTATGGGCCCTGCTCTGTGTGTGACAGGGGGCAGTGCTCCAACCCCCTAATCGGCCGGCTCTGTATGTGACAGGGGTGGCACCACAACCCCCTGATCCGCCCTGCTCTGTGCATGACAGGGGTGGCGCCGCAACCTCCCCATCAACCCTGGCTTGAGTGTGACAGGGGGCGGCGCCCCAACCCCCCAATCGGCCCTACCCTGAGCGTGACTGAGGGTGGCATTGCAACCTCCTGATCTGCCCTGCACTGTGCATTACGGGGCAACTCCCCAACTCCCCAATCGGCCCTGCTCTGAGCCTGACCAGGAGCTGCAGGGCAGGCACCTAGGGATTGGGCTTGCCCTCTGCCACCTGGGAGTGGGCCTAAGCCAGCAGGTCGTTATCTCCCGAGGGGGTCCCAGACTGTGAGAGGGCATAGGCTGGGCTGAGGGACAACCCCTGGTCCCCGGGTGCACAAATTTTTGTGCACCGGGCCTCTAGTAGTTTATAATTGGCATTGATTTACACTCTTGAGAGATTATGGATATGTCTTGAAACCATTGTCATTAGCCATTCTATAAAAATACATTGTTTTTCCTTCTATGAAGACAGGATTCCTTTCCTACATTTATCTGAAGGCTTAAGGCAGACAACTTTAAAGTGCAGATCATTGGTTCTTCTTAGATACTTTTAACTCTCTTCCTTCTATTTGTATCAAGTCCTGTTTACTTTAAATACAGGCAACACCCGGTGAGGTAGGGACGGACCCGGTGAGGTTGAAACGGCCTTGGTGAGGCTGAGACGGCCCCGGCGAGGTTGGGACTGCTCCAGTGAGGTTGGGACAGATAATGGGGAGCAGTATAGACTGATGAACAGGGGTAGATGCAGAGGCAGAGCAACATTGAACAGACTGTCAAACTACAGTGGGAAGCCTGGGGAGGGTTTGGTGGGGGGGGATTAAGAGATCAACTGAAGGACTTATATTCATGCATATAAGATTAACCAATGGACACAAGACAGGGGGGGGGGGGGTAGGGGCTGGGGGAGTGTCAAGGGGGGGAAAAAAGGAGACATATGTAATACTCTTTGTAATACTTTAAGAAATAAAAATTATTATTAAATAAGTAAATAAATAAATACGGGCAACATAATGTGGAAAAAATAGTGGAACCAGGAGTTAGAAGACATTTTCCAATTCTGGCTGTAGCACATATTTGTTGCTTGGGCCAAGTCATGCCATATAAACTCTATTTGATTATTGTGATACCAAATGAGAAACACATGCTAACATTCTAAAAATTATAAATGCAGCTTGTTACTATTGAAACTTATTTGCCGGAACAATCCTATCTAATAATAGACAAACATGGTAATTGACCGTACCTCCGCTACGCCTCCCATTGGCTAATCAGTGAGATATGCAAATTAACCACCAAATAAAGATGGCGGTTAATTTGCATACATAGGTGCGAAGTGGCAGAGCGAAGACTGAAGGTGGCTCTGGCTGGAGCGAAGGCCTGGGTCCCGGGTGCCGGGGGAAAACTGGTGCCGGCAGCCAGGGGAAGGGAAGGCCTATTGCATGAATCTTTTCGTGCAACAGGCCTCTAGTATTTAATAATTAGAAATGTTCTTATGAGTTAGGGGTAGCCTCTTATATGGCAGAATATTTACTGCATGAGAGCTTTATTGTCATCTTTTAAGAATTCATATAAATGTTTTGAGACATTGTTACGGAAAATTTATGTCTCTGGATTTGAATCAAAATCTTTATGCACAAGAAAGCAAGGAAATAAGGCAAGGGAACCCTTTTGGAAACTGTTCTTCGCAAGTCATTTTTGCCATCTCTTAGCTGTTCTAACTTGCCAATTTAATCTGGCATACGGAGGGGCTTTATAGATCATGGTGTAAGAAATTGTAGTCTTTATTTACCATACCATAAAGTGAGTTTTGGGACCATAAAGGTAGAGATTTAAATAAAATTCATGTTAACATTGGTTTTATTCTTATAGTGGTTTTTCTGGGTGACTTTCTCATAATTTCTTTGGCAAAACTTGTTAAAATTCAGATTTGTATGTCTTTATTATGTTTTAACCTCTAACATAATTGATGTGTATAGTACCTTTGAAAGCATATACCAAACACATAAGTTTAATATGTTCTTGATTCATAATTCCATGTTATTTATTCAAATTCCCGGAGGGTGACAAACCAGTCTTATATTTGTATAGCCATTCAGTGTGTATTGATTTAATTTCATTTTATAAATTTAATTATATATATTCAGTTTACACATATTCTAACCTTTTACATTTTTGCTGCCACTTTAAAACTTCTGAAGGAATTGGCTTGGTAGAAAGACTTAAATTAAGATTTGGAATTATAGCATGTGCATCCAATTTAAAGTAATGTTTCATTAATAAGAGGAGTAATGTTATTGTTTTTAATGAGTTTATTAAAGAAAAATTAGACTATGTAAATGCAAGGCACCTATAATAAGAAAAGTTTAATATGCTAATTAGACCAGACAGCTGAACAACCTTCTGGACGTCATTCTGGACATCTTTCCAGACAAAGCCATGGCCGAGGCAGAGGCGGATAGGGGCGGTCAGGCAGGCAGGCGAGCAGTTAGGGAGGATCAGGCAGGCAGGCAGAGGGGTTAGGGACGATCAGGCAGGCAGGTGAGTGGTTAGGGGCTATCAGGCAGGCAGGTGAGCAGTTAGGGGTGATCAAGCAGGCAGGCAAGCAGTTAGGGGCAATCAGACAGGCAGGCAGGCAGAGTGGTAGGGGTGATGAGGCAGTCAGGTGAGCGGTTAGGGGCAATCAGGTAGGCAGGTGAGAGGTTGGGGCAGTCAGGTAGGCAGAGGTGGTTAGGGGTGATCAGGCAAGCAGACGGGTAGTTAGGGGCGATCAGGCAGGCAGGCAAGTGGTTAGGGAGGATCAGACAGGCAGGCAGAGTGGTTAGGGGCAATCAGGCAGGCAGGCAGGCGAGTAGTTAAGGGTGATCAGGCAGGCAGGCAGTTGAATGGTTAGGAGTCAGTGGTTCCAGATTGCTAGAGGGATGTCTGACTCCCCCAAGGGGTCCTGGATTGTGAGATGGTGCAGGCCAGGCTGAGGAACTCCCCCCCCCTCCCCGTGCATGAATTTTGTGCACTGGGCCTCTAGTACAATATAATTATAGAGAGTTTCTGAACATTCAGAAGTATGGTAGAATGATATATATACTATTTTAAATTACTTTTTCTGCTCTGTGATATGAATTTTTATTCATGTTTTCCCTTCTGCACTATTGAAGAAATGGTATGCTTCTCTGAGGCAGGATAAACTTCTGAGAAGTTGACCTTAAAGAGTATAGTACCATAAGAAGGACTAGCAATAGAGTGTCAGGAGAAAGGCATGGCCAAGCTATAGTTAAGGGGTGTAGTTTAGATATGAATTTATAACATCTATTTGAAGTGTTTTAACTCTTGGTTTTTATTTTGGTGTTAATTTTACATAGTTTTTAAATTGTCATTACTGGTTGTAATTATATAAAATGTATTGCTGTTTATGAATTAGATTTAATAATTTATTTTATATGTGTTCTAAATAAAGCATTAAAAGAGAACAGCTCAGAGGTTGTTCAGCCTTTTCTAATGGGTTGTGGAACCAAGGAACCGAAGATCACTCAGCTATGTTTGGCCGCCATTCAGAGACTCATGTCACATGAAGTTGTATCTGAGGTAATGTGAAGATTTTATCTGAACTATGCACCTAAGAATCAAAGCAGTTTTCACAAGGGGAGAATGAAACATACCTGATATTTAATGTAAAATAGTTTTATGACTACCAATGTGCTTGAAGGACATGGCTAAATTTTAAAATATTAGCAAATTATTTTATTATTAAGTACTCATAAATAATAAAAATGTAAGTGCATTTTTCAAGTCATTTATAGTGTAAGTAGTCCCAGAGAACCACGCATATTTTCATATTACTGAAGAGAATATCCTGTATAATAAAATGCTAATATGCAAATTGTCCCTTGGGAGTTCGATTGACTGGGAGTTTGACCGTTCACTATGACGTGCGGTGACCACCAGGGGGTGGCGTGGGATGAAGGAAGGCCACTGCCTGCAGCTGCCAGCTGGGGAAAGGAAGGCCCTGATCAGCCCTGACCACCACCCAGGCCTTGGGACCCTACCCATGAGTGAATTTCATGCACTGGGCCTCTAGTAAGTCATAAAAATTTTTTTAAGGTAGGAAGGAAAATCATGACTGTTTCCTAAATTATCTGAAGTGAAATTTGTTGTTCATTAATTAAATGTCTATATCTAATCTTATGATGGTAAAACAAGGAACAACATTTCATCATTATGAATCTACATCCTCGTTTAAATATAATGCTATTAACCTTAATTTTGTATTATTTAAAGCATTTTAATAGAAGTGGTAAATTCTTTTGCCTTTAGTATAGCATTCAAACTGTCAGAATAAAAAAAATTGAGATTATAAAGATGTTAATTGAAGTTGAATTTTAATTTTTTCTATAACATACTATAGATAACACTAGAGGCCCAGTGCACAGATTCATGCACCAGTGGAGTCCCTCGTCCTGGCCTGCACCCTCTCACAATCTGGGACCCCTCGGGGGATGTCGGACTGCTGGTTTTGGCCTGATCCCTGTAGGCCAGGCCGAGGGACCCCATTGGTGCAAGAATCCATGCACTGGGCCTCTAGTATGCATATAAGATCTTTGGTTAATCTCTTCCCACCCTCCACCCCCCCTCTCCTCTGAGGTTCATCAGTCTGTTCCATGTTTCCATGCCTGTGCGTTGAGCATCTGCCCCCTGGTGGTCAGTGCACGTCAGCTACTGGTCAAATGGTTGCTTAGGCTTTTACATATATAGATAAGAAACAGCAGACACGTAAGGGATTTGCATATGTCCATATTCATCAATGTCCAAATGAAATATTATTGTAGACATAAGCTTTGATTTTGACTATGTATTTCAGAACTGCATGTTGTTAGTTGCAAATATTGAAATGGTGTACAGTGGGGCCTTGACTTATGAGTGTCTCAACTAACAAGTTTTTGAGATACCAGCTGTCTCTCGGCTGATTTTTTGCATTGAGTTGATAGAGTAATTTGAGTTAACGAGCTCCTTAACAAGCTCGGTCTCGAAACGAATTAAACTCTTAAGTCAAGGCCCCACTATATTTTAAAGAAATTCATTTTTTGGAAGAAATTTAATTGGATGTAAGTCTCAAATTAGTTGAGAGATGTGTTTGGATCTATATATCTAAAACACAGGTTTTGTTATTGTGATCAAGGAATTTTCTCCAAGTGAGGTAATATTTATATACCTTTTTTATTTAGGGACTTAAGCACTTATATTTTATTGTTGACAATAATTAAAATAATTACTTTACAGACTGCAGCTGGAAATATAATTAACATGCTTTGGCAGCTAATGGAAAATAGTCTTGAAGAACTTAAGCTACTTCAAACAGTTCTTGTTCTTTTAACAACTAATACAGTAGTTCATGACGAGGCACTCTCTAAGGTAGGAAACCTGTTTTGACAAAGTTCATAAGTGCTTGAGACAGTATTTGAATAAGCTGTTGGAAAGAGAAAAGCCTGATTTGAACCAAAGGTAACTTCCCTATAGATATTGTGATAATGGATATTGTAGGTTAAAAACCACTGGTGCCATATTTTCCTCAGAGTTAAATTGAAATCAGTTTAAGGTTATGAAGCAAATCCCTTTGGGTATAGCTGGCAGGGTTAGTTATGAATAGGAAATGGAAAAAGAAAAGTAGCAGAGGAATACTAATAGAGGAAGAGGAAAGTAAGAGAAAAAAAATGTATTTTGAGGTATCAGTGTTCCTCCACAACTGCCTTGAGTATTCCTCTGATAGCTCTCCCTTATCCCCTTTTAAAATTAATTTCACCTGTATGTGATATGTAAGCCAGATAGTTTAAGCCTGTCCATTAAATAGCTGAAAAGGTGTCCTTCTGGCATTTAAATTAGATAAGGTTGCATGTATGATAAGTATTTCTCATTTCTTACAACTCCCACCCTCTTTGGAATATATAATAGTTACTCTATTATTTATTTCACTCTCCAAAAAGTTTCCTTTTAATTATGAAATATTAAAAGAAATTATGAAATATTTCTTAAGAACAGAGAGTAATATAAAGAACAGTCATTAATTAATGGCTTATTGTTTAAGAAATTCGTTGGACTTTTACTAATAGTTCTATTATAATTAGCATGCCTTTAAGGATGGACAGCTTATGAAGTAGAAAAGTATACTGTCTCTTGAGAGTATCTTTTCTAGTTACTTTCGATGTTCTTAGGTTATAATGAAATTTTACTTAATTGCAAATAGCTTATTCTTTTAGTCTCATACCTGCTTTATAAAATATTTTATGTATTTTTATAAAGGGATGGGCAAAAGTAGGTTTATAGTTGTGAGAATGCAAAACAGAGTTCATTCTTGTATTATCATTTATTAATTATTGTGTCATTGTCCACATGAACAACTATAAACCTACTTTTGCCCCATCTTGTATGTACTTTTGTTGTATGTAATTCTTCTTGGTTTCTAGCTATCAAATTATTGTGTGTGTATGTATATATATAAATATATAATTTTAAAAATTTTATAAAAGATTATTATTTGACCTACCAAAACAATAAGAACTGATTTTAGTTTTATAAATAAATATTAGATTAATTTTAATATGGTTACTTTGGGAATGTAATACTTTGTGATAAAAATGAAGTAAAAAAAATTCTATACATTTGAAATGTAAAGAGTAATAGTGGTATAAAGGCTTAATTATTTTCTTAAAACATTTAATATAATTAATATGATAATATATAGAATTTAAATGATCATGTCTTCAAAAATGTTTCTTTTTTTGCTTGTCTGTCTAAGTATGTTTTTATTGATTTTAGAGAGAGAGGAAGGGGGGAGAGAGAGAGAGAGAGAGAGAGAGAGAGAGAGAGAGAGAGAGATTGATGAGAGAAACATTGGTTGCCTTCTGCATGCACCCCTAACTGGGACTGCACCCACAACCTGGGCATGTGCCCTGATCAGGAATTGAACTGGCAACCTTTCTGTGCATGGGATGATGCTCAACCAACTGAGCCACACCAACCAGGGCCAAAAATGTGTCTTTTAAAACTGAAACTTATAAAAGAACACATAGGAGAAAATCTACCATGGGTAGACAGACATTTCTTAGGTAGGGCAAAAAAATCCATAAATCATAAAAAGGGCCACAGAATGGGGAAAATATTTAAAAAATATCTGATAGGAGTTTTATCTAGAGTTTATGAAAAATTCTTACAACTCATTCGAAAGACTACCGCCCAAAATGGACAGATGATTTCAGCAGAAACTTCACAGTATAAGATATTCAAATGGCTATTGAGTACATGGAAATTGGCTCAGCCTCAACAGGTATCGGGGAAAGCAAATTAAAACTATAAGGATAGATATCATTACACATCCATTAGAATAGCTAAAGTTTAAAAAAACTGACCATATCAGGTGTTGAGGATGTGGAATAGTTCTGAACCCACATATACTGCTGAAGGGAATAAGAAATTATAAAACTACTTTGGAAAACTAGCAGTTTCTTAAAAGGTTTAACCTATACTTACCATATGATCCAGCCATTTCACTTCTAGGTATTTATTTAACCAAGGTAAATATAAACATGTGTCCTCATATATGAATTTTCATAGCAGCTTTATTCACATAGCCAAAAAACTGAAAACATCTCAAGTGTCCACCAGCAGGTGAATGGATAAATATGAATGGATAAACCCAGCCAGGCTAGTGTGGCTCAGTGGCTGAGCATAAGCCTATCAACCAGGAGGTCTCTGGTTCAATTCCAGGTCTGGGTTGTGGGCTCAAGCCCCATTGGGGTCGTGCAGGAGACAGCCAATCAGTGCTTCTCTCTCTCTCTATCCCCCTCTTTTTCTCTCTCTAAAAAATCAGTAGAAACATACTAAAAGAAAAAATAAAAAAGAATGGATAAACCCATGCCATGGAATGCTACTCAAGAATAAAAAAGTAAAACTCTAGCCCATGTGGCTCAGTTGGTAGGAACGTTGTCTTGTACACTGAAAGGTTGCAGGGCATATACCACATACCTTGGTTACAGGTTCGATCCCCAGTAGTGGAGTTTGCGGAAGGCAACTGATTGATCTCTTCTCTCCCCTTCCCTTCCCCCTCTCCTTCTGCCTTTCTTCTGCTCTCACTAAAAATCAGTGAAAAATGTCCTAGGGTGAGGATAAAAAAAAAGAATAAAAAAAGTATAAACTATTGATACAAAAAACAACATGAATGAATATCATTTGAAGTATTACAAGTGAAAGAAACCAGACATAAATAAGTATATTTGTAAAAAATGCCAGCTGATCAGTAATTAAAAAAGCAGATGCGTAGTTGCCTGGGGCCAAGGGCAGAGGGAAAAATGGATTGTAAAAGAGCACAAGGAAACTTTTAGGGTGATGGAAATTTCTTGTATCTCAATTGTGACAGTAGTTTCATGAGTGAATAAAGATTCAGAACTCATCAAATATAAGTTTTAGAAGGGATACAGTTTTTTACATATAAATTACAATTTAATGAAGTTGATTTTAAAGGACTACTTTTAAAAATTATAATTTTATCTTTTTATATGATTAACAAGTTTATTTAACATTTCTACAGATGATTTAGTGATATAACAAACTTTGAGTACATGTTATTTGTAAAACAAGTCATTCTGGGGTAATAAAGCACAGCACCTTATTATGTACATGTTAAAAGAACCAAATTGTAAAAGATGTATTTCACATAACCTTAAGCTAAGTTTATGTGACTATATATTTACTAAGAGGCTGAATTTTTTTCAAAATACAAGGATTTCTGTAGATTTATTGTATGAAAGGGTAGAGCTTTTAGTATCTGTGATGGAGACAGCCAGACATAAATTATTTAATTTTGGGTTACATCAGATAAAGTATAGTAGTCACGTTTTTCAGTCTTATTTCACACTAAATGAAATTGTTTTTTTTAGGCAATTGTTCTTTGTTTTCGACTACATTTCACAAAAGATAATATTACCAATAATACAGCTGCTGCTACAGTGCGACAAGTTGTTACTGTTGTTTTTGAGAGGATGGTTGCTGAAGATGAACGACACAGAGGTAAAGTGACAAAAGTTGTTTACTTTTGACAGTGGATGATGCTTAAATCCATGATTTCTCATTTATTGATTTTCAGCCTTTTTCCTGTTAATGTAGGCTACCTAAAAACGAGAATACTTTAAAAAATATATTTATCTTAGCAATATTATTATATTGATAATAGAAATTCAAAAAATAAATCTCCCATAATTTTATCATCCTAGAAGTCAACTATTTTCATTTGTATTTGTAATTATACTTTGTCGTTATTCTATAATTTAATGAACTAGTCTCCTATTATACACTTAACATTGTGTTCTAAATTTTGGTATTGTTTTGAGTGTCTTTATACATAAATTTTTTCCATTTGAATTATTTCTTTAGTGTCAGTTCCCAAGAGTGTGCTTCCCTCATGTGAATTTTTGCCCTTGCCTATTAATATGTGTTAAGGAATATTTATATAATGTAAAGATAAGGAATATTTATATAATGTAAAGATTAATCTTCCTCTATTTTTATCAAATATATTGTAATTTTTGATTTCTTTTTTTTAATTTAAAAAGTTTCCTAAAAACTTAAAAAAATGTCTTTTCAGAGAGCTGGCAGATAATCTGTTTGTTTACAGTTTTATAATTTGATAACTTTTAACTGTAGAAATTATGTTTTTCCCCCCATTTATTATCCTTAGTAGATATAAAACAAATTTTTTTTCATGGTTAGCTGAAAAGATTATAAGGTGCTACCATCATGAGCAATCTTTTTGCTTTATGTAGTCAGGAAGCAAAAGATTAAACTACTTTTTCCTTTATATAGTTTTTTTCTTTAACTTTTGATATCATGCGTCTTTCATTTTATTTGATATTCTTTTGTTAATACTGGTAAAAATTATTGGAGTACTGCCTACTCCAATAATTATTTCACTTAACCTGAAATTAACCATTGGTGAGATTTTTCACATTTAGTTTTAGGCATTCTGAATCTGTTGTTTTATTAGAATACTTCCACTGACTTTAATATTGATTTTTCTGCATTTTTCCTATGGGAAATGCATTTGGAATTCTAGCAGTTTAAAATATTAGGACATTAAACTTAGAGGATAAAACAGGGCAGTTCTCCAGTTTGAATGTTTTATATATTCATAATCTCAATATAATTCCTAGATTGGGAATTTTAGATGTGCATCACTAAAGACTGCTCTCTCATTTAATACTTTCTAATAAGGTAGAACATACTTAGAACCTCTTTCTTTTCAAGTAGCCATTAAGTCAACATTTATTCAAAACAGACTGTCAATTTACAGTGAATAATGTTTTATTAGTGTTCAGAGAAGTGCTGAGTTGGGAAGCACCAATCTAGCTGACTCTTAGCAAGTTGATACTGTACCTACAACTGACATAGTAATTGTGGCAGATCAAGCAGTTATTTCTCTTAAAGATGCTAAGATGATAAAGGCATTAACTATGGTGGTAAACTTTTATATGTTTATTTAATATTTAAAGGCACATTTAAAGATCATGTGGATTTCAGATTCATGAAATAAAAGGGCTAGATAATGGGAGACGTGGAAAATCAAATGTGTGGGTAAAGATACTAAACTTGTTAAAATGAATATGTCAGTGAACAGTGATATGACATTTTGTATAAAATAGATTACCAATTTTTTTTCATTTGTGAGGGATATTCTGAATTTATAATTAAAGTTTATAATTCTGTAAACAAGCATTTATTTTAAGCATGCCTTTTAAATAGTATGCAGTGTTTGATTTATATAAAGGTCATTATGAACTCCTAAAACTTACCTTATTTTGATTGCAGATATTATAGAACAACCAGCACTGGTTCAAGCCAATAGTAACAGAAGATCTGTCAGTACTCTCAAGCCTTGTGCTAAAGATGCATATATGCTTTTCCAGGTATTTCAGTTAATAAAAATAATTTTTATTATCATATATAGTTTTGAATTTTATGTGATTTATTTTTTTAAGTGTCAGTTTTTAAGATTGTCAAATTTTATAGTGTTTCAAAAAAGTTCTAAAACATTAAGAAGCTAATTAATATGATAAAATGTTATGTTTTAAGGAAATAAAATGAGTTAAATGCACAGCTATAAAAGAGGCAACTTAAGGATGACTAGTCATATAAAATAATTTCTTTAACAGGAAAATTTAAATAATAATTGGTATACTTACTATAATTTGTATAAAAATACCTGATTTTTACATTATTTGTTGTGACTAAATCTTTTAAGTAAAATACAATTTATTTGTACTGAAAATTTTATTAAGTTTGTGATCAAATGGTTATTTTAGGTGGATTTTCATTAAAAGAACGTTAGATTAATAATTTATCTGTGTACTCTGTATAGTGTTAATAGTTATGATTCATTAATCTGTGTACTCTATATAGTCGATAGTTGTATGACTCATTTATCTGTGTATTTTATTGTCAATAGTTATATGATTCTTTAAAAGTTTACCTATATAATCGTATACAATTTGTCAAAATTTGAATTACCAATGTTTGGTTTCTAAGGAGTGAAAACAACTACACTATAAGAAGAAATTCTTAAAAATTTTATGAACACTGAGTTTTGAAAAAAAAAACCACACCTTTTATTCCAGCATATGATTGTTTTATTTATTTTTTATTTATTGTTTGACTTATTTTTCTAGGATCTTTGTCAATTGGTTAATGCTGATGCTCCTTACTGGCTAGTAGGCATGACAGAAATGACTCGAACATTTGGCCTTGAATTACTTGAGTCAGTCCTGAATGATTTTCCACAAGTCTTTTTACAAGTAAGCCATTTGTAGTATCTTGCAACAAAATTATTCTTAAAATTTTTACAGATATTTTTCAAGAAAGCAACATGTATTTTTTCCCACATTAAAAGATGTGAAGAATTATAGCCTTAGACTTTAGACTTATAATAATTTAATGTTATCTTACATTGTTGAAATGCCCTAGCACCTTGAAATTTTAACATTAGAAGGAATCCCAGGATACTGTCTATTCAGGCATTTCTCAGTCAGTGAATATATGAGGGAAGGTGGTATGTGAGCTATATTTATAATATGTAAAATAGAAAGAAGTTGTTATTGATTTTTATTCATTTATATGTAGCTATATGCTTTTAGATAATTTTTAAAAAATACACACACAAGGATATGTTTTTATTGATTTCAGAAAGAGGAAGGGAGACAGACAAGAGAGAGAAAGGAAGGAAGGGAGGAAGCAAGAGAGGGGAAGGAAAGGAAAGGAAAGAAAGGAGAGAAAGGGAAGGGAGAGGGAGGGAGGAAGAAAGGAAGGGAGGGAGGAAGGAAGGAAAGGAGGGAGGGAGGGAGGGAGGGAGGAAGAAAAAGAAAAAGAGAACATTGTTGTGAGAGAGAAACATGGATTGGTTGCCTTCTATATGTGTCCCTACTGGGACTTGAACCCATAACCTTTTGATGTAAGGGATGATGCTCTGACCAACTGAGCAACCTGGTGAGGGCTACTTTTAGATAATTTAAATGGAAAAAAAGAAGTAGTTGCCCTGGCTGGTGTGGCTCAGTTGGTTGAGCATTGTCCTATGTACCAAAAGGTTGTCGATTTGATTCCTGGTCATGGTACAGACCCAGGTTGCTAGTTCATCCCTGGTCAGGGTGTGTGCGGGAGGCAACTGATTGAAGTTTCTCTCCCTCTCCCTTCCTCTCTTTCTCTAAAGTCAATAAAAAAATATTTTTTAACAGAATAAGGTAGTCAATGCTTAATAAATTTGTTGTGCAATAAAAATGTTTTAATACAAAAAGATAATAGGGGAAACAGTAGGAAAGAATTCAGACTTTTTATTTTACTCTTTAAAAATTAAAGCCCAAAATTGATTCAGTGATTTATATAGGGTTCCTTAGTTAATAGCAGATCTTGAACTAAAATTTACATCTTTTAACTACTTATCTACCTTGTTTTCCTACCATTCTGTCTGCCTAAGTCATCTATTTTATCCTTTGCTCTTACCTACAAAATGTGTGAATCAGTGCCACAATAGTAGATGATTCTTTAGGCCTGGAGTTGGGACTGAAATTTTTATTACATGGTTCACAGTTTTTAGTATATATTAGTCAAGTGTTCAGTGCTTTGGGGAATAATGAACAATATTCACTGATGATTCCCTTTTTTGTGTTATTATAGAATAAATAGTGTTTAGATATAACTTGTCTAACAGTCTTATATAAAATGATAGTTACAACAGCTACCATTTTTTGACTGCTTACATGCTATAATTATGCCAAATTCCTTACATATTACATTCACCGTAATCTTCACAAATGCCTGAGAAGTAGCAGTTATTCCTACTTTTCACAGGAGGAAACTAAGACTTTCAGAGGGTTAAGTAATTTGTCTAAGGTTTAATGGTTTGTAAGTGACAGAGTTAGGATTTGAACCCATGTTGATCCAGATTCCAAATTAGTTTTTCTTCTTAGCCTCTCTTTTCAGTCACACTTCACATCCAAACCATTACCTTCAAAATGCGTACAGGATCTAGTCACTTCATACGACTTTTATCACAATCATCCTACTCCAAGCCACCATCACCTCTTACCTAAATTATTGCATTAGCTTCCTAATTGGTGTCGTTGCATCCATACTTACCTCATTCTAGTATAGTTGCTTATTACACCACATCCAAAATAGTCTTTAAAACAGGTCAGATTTTTTCAGTCTTCTGTAAAAGTGTTCCTGTAGATGTCCTTTTTGCCCAGAATAAAAGAAGAAGTCCTAATTATGGTCCATGGAACTTTTCATGATCTAGTCCCCGGGATTCCTTTACCTTACCTCTTTTCACTCTTCCCTTTACCATTACTTTTTAGCCAGGCTGTGATTCTTGCTGTTCCTTAAATGACCCAAGTGGACTCGTGCTTCAGGCCTCTGTAACTTAACTGGTTTCTGGGTCTGGAATGCTTTTCTCTCAAATAGCTTGTCTCTTACTCTTTTGAGGTCTTTGCTCAATGGTCAACTTTTCAGACAAACCTTCCCCAACACTTTATATAAAATGGCAACTTTTCATGCTAATACCCTTATCTTATTACCTCCTGACATATGTGTATTTGTATATTAGTTTATTTTCTATCTTTTCTTATAGGAGAGTAAGCTCTATGAGGCAGGGACTTAGTTCACTGTTGAGTCTATAATAGTGCCTGGCATATGGCAGGTGTTTGATAAATGTGTGAATGAATGAATGAATGAATTGGTACATGAATTTAATTAGAAATTTCTGTACTTTGGATTGTGTTTTCTGATTTTGTAGGAAGATATTTGAAAAAAAATGTTTCTAATTTCAGATTTATTGTGTATACAAATGACTTATTCTACTTTATTCTTCCTGCTATAATGCAGAGGGGGGGGAAAAAAGAATTATTCTTTGTAATATACTAGAATTTGCTCCTGTAAAGTTTTCATTAAGAGATAAATATTTGTTTTCTTTCACTAATTATTTACCTAATTTAACCAAAATTACCAGTCATTTAGAATGTGCTGGTCTATGTGTTTTGTGCCAAGGATGCAGATGTGAAATGAGACAGATAGAAATCTGGCCCTGTGGCACTTACAAGTCTAATTTGGAGAAAAATATTAACTGAATAATGGATTTGATGAATGCTGTGAAGGAAAAGTGTAAAAAGTATGTGGGAGTGAATAACATAGGCACCAAACTGGTGGAGAGTTGGTGATGAATCAAACACATGAAGCTTTTACCTGAAGGGGGGAAAGTAGTGAGTTGGGAGAAACAGGCAGAATAAGAAAAGGATATTCCAGAGCAGTGAACCTGAAAAGGGATCTGTGTCTAGAAAATAAGCTCTATAAGGGTGGACAAAATTGAACTTAACCCTGAACCCCTTTCCCTACCACGGTTCCTAGCACTTATTAAGCAGTAAGCCAGTAATTGCTAAATAAATCAATGAAATGTTGTACGTAAGGGAAAAGGCTTGAACAGTGAACTGCTTGCTAAGATGGAATATACTCTATGGTAAACTTTGTATTACAAGGGATAGATTATTCAGTTTTAAACACACTCAAGTACCTCAAAATGAGACACTGCAAAATATTAGTTGAATTTATGCATTTTGAGCTTGGAAGTAAGGTTTTGGGCTGAGGTTATAAATGTAAACATCACTGGCTTGTAATTGTTAATTACATTGAGGTTATAAATGTAAACATCACTGGCTTGTAATTGGGAGTGAAAAAGATCACCTCTGGTGATAGCACAGACGAGGAAGCCAGGTCCTGGTACTATGGAGCTCTGAGGAATCTCAACATTAAATGGTTAAGCATAAAAGGGTAAGAATATAAAAGAGGCCAGAAAGGCAGGAGTGCATGTGATACAGTGAGACGTATAGAAGACAAAAGCAAATGTGATACAGTGAGACATATAAAGGACAAAAGCAAAGAAAGCTTCAAGATGAACCAAGTAATCAGTTAAGTCAAGTGCTTCAGAAAGATATGGTAAGATGAAGACTGAAAAGGCAGTGTTCGCTTTGTCCACAGAGATCATGATGAATATAATAAGATTACTTTCTGTAGAGTTAGGGTATTTCATGGTGATTTCGGAAGAAATGCAGTTGTAATCAGTTGAGTAGTGAGGGGGGAAATAAATAGATATAACTTTTAAGTCTTGTCTGTTATAGTCATAAATTAACCAATATAGAGAATTATTTAGTAAAGTATGACAATAACCTTAATTATGTCTTTAATTTTGTTAGTCAAAGAAACTAACTAGACATGAGAGTAGACTTTCAAATCACTAAACTGTTCAGATCCCATTTTGGGAGGGAAGAAAATGGAACTGCCATTTGACCCAGTGATCCCACTTCTAGGAATATATCCTAAGAATCCCGAAGCACCCACCAGAAAGAATATATGTACCCTTATATTCATAGCAGTGTTATTTACAATAGCTAACATCTGGAAACATCCCAAGTGCCCATGAGTAAATGAGTGGATAACAAAGTTATGGTACATATACACCATGAAATACTATGCAGCAATAAAAAGGAAGGATCTCGTAACCTTTAAGACAGCATGGAGGGACCTGGAGACTATTATGCTAAGCAAAATAAGTCAGAGAAGACAAGTGTCACATGATCTCACTCATACGTTGAATCTAATGAACAAAGTAAACTGATGAACAAAATAGATCCAGAGAAAGAAGCACAGAACAGACTGTGGAATCTCAGAGGGAAGGCAGGGGAGGGTGTGTGTGGGAAGAGATCAACCAAAGAACTTGTTTGCATTTATGCATAACCAATGGATACAGACAATAGGGTGATGAAAGCCTGGGGCAAGGGGCTGGAGTGGGCTAGACGGGGTTAATTGGGGGAAAAAGGGAGCATATGTAATACTTTTAACAATAAAGATTTTTTTTTTTTAAGAAAGATCTATGACCCTTTGAGATAATATGGAGTGACCTGGAGATTATTATGCTAAGTGAAATAAGCCAATCAGCAAAATATACAAATGTCACATGATCTCACTTATATGTGGAATCTAATGAATAAAATAAACTGATGAATAAAATAGAACCAGAGGCATGGAAACATGGAAGACTGAGAAATCTTGGAGGGAAGAGGGGGGTTGGGCAGGAAGAGATTAACCAAAGAACTTATATGCATATGTGCATTGCCCCTAGACACAGACAATAGGGTGGTGAAGGCCTGGGACAGGGTGGGAACCTAGGGGAGAAGGGACAGTGGGGGAAAAATAGGGGAACATCTGTAATACTCTCAATAAAGTTTTTAAAAGTACATTGAAATGAATATAAAAATTTGGAAGGAATTAGGAACTAACAATGACTTATCTCTAGGTGTTGAGATTATAAGAGGCTTTTAAAAATATGTTTTTTATTGATTTTAGAGGAAGAGGGAGGGAGAGATAGAAACATCGGTGAGAGAGAAACATTGACATTATTTGGTTGCCTCTCGCACTCCCCCTACTGGGGATCAAACCAGCAACGAGGACATATGCCCTGACCAGGAATCGAACCAGTGATCTCTTGGTGTATGAGTTGTCACTCAACCACTGTGCCATACCAGTTGAGCATTTACTTTTATCTTTTTATCTATATTTTTCTCTCTAATGAATCTGATATTTCCCTCTAATTGTTTTTCTTGAATGAATCTGAGTTTTAAAAATACATTTTAAAAAATTTGTGATTCTGAACAAATGAATTACACTGTGTCTTATTATTTCTTTCTTTTTTTTTTTTTGGTAAGATTAAAGGGTTAGAGGATGAAATTTATGTTTGTGTCATTATTCTTAGCCTAATTGATATTTGAATAATTAAAACAACAAAATAATGTATATTTGAGGTTAGATATTAAATGTTGACTGGGCCTTACATTTTCAGTAAAATGGGACTAGTTTCACAAGGAATTAACAGATATGGGGATGTTTTCTGCATAATATACTATGACTGTAAGTAAATTTAAGAATTCTTTGCAAGATTTTCTAGATTTAAAAAAATGCTTATTTGTCATTGTATTTTTTCATCAGCTTGTGTTTTGTTTAAGCAATCTACGTATAACAGAATATTGTGTTCATTAATACATCTGCACATGAGTGGAATTATCTTTACACAAAAGAATCAATAAATTGTGTAACTTACTATACTTTCTTTATTAATCAAGGTTTCTCTCCTCAGCTGCCTATTTTAAATACTTTATCCATTTGAATTTGTGCAATCTATTTTCTTTCTTCTGTTCTTTATATTTAGAGTCTTTTAAAAAAACTTACTGACATATTATCATTTTGATTTCACATTGTCACCAGTGCTAATTTCAGAATTGTTTGTAAACAAAATAATAAACTGCATAAACTTATATTAAAGCTAATTTATTCATAGAGATTATTAAGAACTTTATTTACTAGTGAGACTGTTCAGTACAAACTAAGTTAATTGCTTTTCTTTTCTTTTCCTTTTTTTTTTTTTTTGCAACTAGCACCAGGAATTTAGTTTCCTCCTAAAAGAAAGAGTATGTCCTCTTGTGATAAAGCTCTTTTCTCCAAATATAAAGTTCAGACAAGGTTCCAATACTTCATCTTCTCCAGCACCAGTTGAAAAACCATATTTTCCTATCTGCATGCGTTTGCTGAGAGTTGTATCTGTTCTGATTAAGCAATTTTACAGTCTTTTGGTAAGTACTAATTTTCATATATATTTTTGTGTGTTATTATAGGCAGTGCTCTTTTTATTTATTTTTTAAAATATATGTTTATTGATTTTAGAGAGGAAGAAAGAGGGAGAGATAGAAATATCATTGATGAGAGAGAATCATTGTTCAGGGCCTCCTGCATGCCCTACACTGGGGATTAAGCCCACAAGCCAGGCATGTGCCCTGAACTGGAATCGAACTGCGAATCCTGGTTCATAGGTCGATGCTCAACCACTGAGCCATCCTGGCGGGGCGGCAGTGCTCTTTTTACAAGATGATCTGTTACAGTGTATTTAGCTTTTTCACTTCAGCTAAGTAGACTTTTTCTTATGAGTACCTATAAATATTCTCCTAGATACTAAAAGGCTCATTCCATTCTTTCTTGAATCTTTCCATGTTTAAATAGTATTTTTAATGAATGTTAAGGAGAGTCATGGTGTATTATCTGAAGGCAATATAGGATTTGTGACTTTGGAATTTAGTTTCTTAGCTAATTATCTATAACTTGATGAAAATTAAAATTATAGTATCTTCAATTTATTGTTTTCATTTTTACTATTATATATATATACATATATATATACACACACACATACAAATTAAGAAGTTAAAAATTTAGTGAACTCTTATGATTAGAAATCAATTTCAACTTCCAGTTCAATATTGTATCTATTTTGCATAAATTTATGGGCGATAGTTCTGATCATAATTTTATCAATGTGGTGGCTTACTCTTAAACATTCAAATATTTGTCAGAGAACATGGTGTATTATATTTCTTGTAAATTTTAGATTTAGTCAAATTCAGCATTGTATAATTTTTTAGCATTTATAATCTTAGTCTTAATTAACAAAAATGATTGGTTTATCACCTACAGTGAGCAGTCAATGTACCAAATGTTAGCAACCACATTACAAGCTAATGGATAGTATAGATAGTTTTTATATTAAATTCTAAGGAGAGCTTTTTAAATAAAGGTTTTTCTGTATTTGTGATATACTCATTATAGGTTTTCTTTTCATATTCCAAATCCATTTATGCAAAATGAATTCAGAAATAATCTTTATAAGCATTTGTAGTTATTTAATATTTCTGGTGACAGAGGATACATCTGTAATGCACACTGATATATGTAATGCATTGTTTAGAACTATCTATTGAAAATCATATCATTTAAGAATGTGTTGCTATTTAGGGATGCTATAATTTATCAGAGTTTGGGTCCAAGAGTTTAAGACTCTTGGTTTATTCATAATTGTTGGGTTGGTCACTTTCTGTTCTACCAAAACTAATAATATATAAATTATTATACTTTGGGTACCTAAGTTTATGAACTTAATTATTCCATAGTCCCTTTTTCTCTGTAAGGATTAACTTTTTAAGAATTACAGTCAGTATTTCCTGCAACATGTAAGGTATTTGATGTAATCTCCTATAATAATATTAAATTGTAAAGCCAAAACTTTGTTGTCTAATTATATACAATTAAAATGGAGGGGGACAAGAAACCCAAAACACTAATTAGAAAGAATATATGCACATTGTTCATTGCAGTGTTATTTACACTAGCTAAAATACAGAAGCAACCCAAATGCCCATGAATAGACAAGTGGATAAAGAAGTGGTGGTACATATATACAATGGAATATTACTTGGCCATAAAAAAGAATCAAAGCTTACCATTTGTGACAGCATGGATGGACCTAAGTGAATAAGACATATGATTTTACTTATACATGCAATCCAAAGAGAGTAAGATAAATGAACAAACAAAATAGAAACAGACTCATAGATACAGGGAACAGACTGATGGTTGCCAGAGGGAAGGAGGTATTGGAAGGGCTAGATGAAAAAGGTGAAGAGACTAAGAACTACAGATTGGCCCTAGCCAGGTAGCTCAGTTGGTTAGACTGTTGTCACAATACAGCAGTATTACGGGTTTGATTCCCAGTCAGGGCACATGCAAGAATCAACCAATGAATGCGTATATAAGTGGAACAACAAATTGATGTTTCTCCTTCTCTCACTCTTCCTTTTTCCATTTCTCTTTCTCTCTAAAATCAATAACTTTTTTAAAATTAAAAAAAAACCTACAAATTGGTAGTCACGAAATAGTGACAGGGATGTAAAAGTACAGCATAGGGAGTATAGTCAGTAACATTGTAATAACTGTACGGCAGTGGTTCTCAACCTTCCTAATGTTGCAACCCTTTAATACAGTTCCTCATGTTGTGGTGACCCCCAACCATAAAATTATTTTCATTACTACTTCATAACTGTAATTTTGCTACTGTTATGAATTGTATTGTAAATATCTGATATGCAGGATGTATTTAGGCGACCCCTGTGAAAGGGTCGTTTGGCCCCCAAAGGGTCGCGACCCACAGGTTGAGAACTGCTGCTGTACGGTGACAAGTGGGTACTTAAAATGTCAGGGGACCTCTTTATAAAGTATATGATTATCTAACCACTATGCTATATACCTGAAACTAATATAAAATAATATTGAATATAAACTGCAATTGAAAAGTAATAATTTAATTGAGGGGAAATTCTGTGAGGCTTTACATTAATTCAGAAATTTTGTAAGTTCAGTTGGAATTTGCTGAAAATAAGTGAAATGTAGCTTAGTTTCTCCAAAGACGGGAAGTTTTTACATGTCAGCTATTACATTTTCTGTATTAATATTTATAGTCTATTTCAATCCACAAAGAAACTTTGAAAAAATGTAAGCCAGAATGACATCCCCCTGGAGAACACTGACTGAACAACAATATATAGACCAGATTGCATTTCTGAGAACTTCAGCAACCATTTGAGAGATTACAGCACTCCAGGCAAGTGCAAGGCCAAGAAGAGTTTCATTATAGTGGGTAGGAAAGCTCATTCACTTACCTGCTATACCGCATCCCATTCCTGACACAGCACAGCAAAGGCCTGATCAAGAGAAAATTTCCAACTTACGGCTTCTCCTTCAGGTGGGAAAGTAGGATAAAATGTGTAACCAGCATTCTGCCCAAGGGACTGTTTCTTTGTCTCACCTAATTCTTGAAGCACTGATAGCACCCATGGATGCCTGTGGCCCTGCTGAAAACAAAGGCAAGGGCTATGGCTTGCTGCAGCACCAGAGACTGCAGTACTCCAGGCATACACCGGGGGGAGCTCCTGAATCGAAACAGGCAAACCTCTTCAGCTCTGAAATTACTGTTTACACATACAAACCCAGAAGAGACACATCAACAAAAAAGGTTTGGGGGACCCCAAAATTTCTAGCTAGATTGATTAGTGAATATCTTTTCTTTTTTTAAATACATTTTATTGACTTTTTACAGAGAGGAAGGGAGAGGAATAGAGGGCTAGAAACATTGATGAGAGAGAAACGTCGATCAGCTGCCTCCTGCACACCCCCTACTGGGGATGTGCCCGCAACCAAGGTACATGCCCTTGACCAGAATCAAACCTGGGACCTTTCAGTCCGCAGGCCGACGTTCTGTCCACAGCCAAACTGGTTAGGGCTGAAGATCTTTTCTGTACAAAACTAATTTATAAAGAGTAACAGTGTTAGCTATATTTTCAAAAGCCCAAATTTAAACAGAAAATAATAAGTCGTACAAATAAATGGGAAGACATTGGCCTGATCAAAGGAACAAAATAAATCTCCAGAAACTGACCCTAAAGAAAGGGAGATGATTAGTTATTTGTCAAAGAATTTAAAATAACGATCCTATAGATGCTCAGTGAGCTAAAAGAGAATACAGACAGTTAAATGAAATCAGGAAAATAATGTATGAACAAAGTCAAAGAAACTATAAAAGAACCAAACAGAAATTCAGAAGCTGAAGAATATAATAATGGTTGTGAAAAATTCACTAGAAGGGGTCAACAGCAGGCTGGATCAAGCAGAAGAAAGAACTGGCAGACTTAAAGACAAGCTATTTGAAATTGTCAAGTCAGAGGAACAAAAGAAAAAAGAATTAAGAGACCCTAAGGGACTTATGGGACACTGTCAAACTGACCAACGTACAGATGTCTAGGAATGAACTGTGTTTTACCTTATACTCAAAATACCTCTGACACCACAAGTGGGGACTTTTCCCCCCACACTGACCAATTGTCTGACAGCCAGTAGTCTTACATTTCATCCATAAGTAGTGGGTCACAAGGTAACCCACAACTTCTGTCATACTTAGCGATAAGTTGGAGGTTCTCATGAAGTAAAAATACCCTACTTAGTAAAAATAATTTGCTAGAGTGGCTCACAAAACCCAGGAAAACATTTTACTTACTAGAGGTATCCCCTGCTTTCTAAAAGTTTGCATTAGGCCACTTCACTTTTCTTCACTTACATTAGTACCTGTTTTCATTAACTAAAAGACATTTGTAAAGGATTTTTCCTTTTACAAAAAACGTCAGTACTGTACTAATGTTGGTCTTTTATAAAAGCAAAGTGGCGTAATGTGAACTGTTGGTAAGTGGGGGTACCCTTTGTTTTAAGCCATTTTGGCTTACAAAAGATTTCATAGGAACTCTACTTGGGATAGTAGGGAAAAACCTGTATTCCTGATGTATTACAAAGGATATTTTAAAGGAGACTGATGACCAGGCAGATGAAGAGATACATAGGGTGTAATCTGGAAGGGTCCTGAGAGCAGGAACTTCTGTCCCCGTGACGTTGGGGTGTGCCACCCTCCTGGCATGTAGATGTGTTCGCCAACCTGGAAACTCCTCAACTTCATGCTTTTAGGATTTTTATGCAGGTTTTATCATGGAGGCATCGATTATTAAATCACTTTCCACCCCTCTCCAGATAATTGGGGGTAGGTCTCAAAGTACCACACTTCTAATTATGGTTTGGTCTTTCTGGCAACCATCTCCTTTCTGGCATCCATTAAAAGTTTCCTCATTAGAGCAAAAGATGCTACTGTCACCCAGAAAATTCCAATGGATTTAGGAGCTCTGTCAGATGTTCCTATCACTTAGGACATCATAAGGGTTTTAGGAGATCTGTATCAGGAACTGGGGGTTGAGGTGGGGTGGGCAAAGGCCAGATTTTAGAACAAAAGATGCTCCTAGCACTCCTAAATACAAGGATTTTAGGAAATTGTGTCAGGAACTAGGGGCAGAGATTATATCATTTATAAGCTGCAGTGCTGGGATGTTAAGCAATTCTTTTAAGCCGCCAAACTCATGCTCTTAACCCCACTGCATTTTATAACTACACTGTTTCTTAGTTCTCATTATTTCCCCTCTCCAAGTCTGCCAGTGCAAGTTTCTTATTCTGCTCCTATATTCTTCATGTTTTGACTTTGGTCTCCTTGATATGGTGGGGGGCGGCTGGGGGGGAGGGAGGGGGAGGCGGCGCTAAAAGAATGGGGAAATAACATTACAGCCAGCTACAGGAAAGATTGAATGTTACTGCCTCAAGGAAGAGAAAGGCCTATTTCTGTACTTTCCTCATTAATTGGGGGTGATAACCAACTGGCAAAACTTCCTTTCACAACAATAAGACAGCTCTAGGACTGTGTTTGCAAAGATGAAGCTTCAGAAGTATATAAGATATTACTTCCTTGGTGTTATAGTTTTTTACATTAGACTTAACATATGGGAAAATTCAGACATTCTAGTTTCTCCAAGGGCAAAAGTTAGAGGTATGGTTGTTGTGGGGTGAGGTATGTGATTGATGTGGAAGGCTACCCTCTTATTTTTCTGTTTTCATTATCTGGTCATCAGTACAAATGTCAGCACATTGAAAATGGCAAGTAATACCTTAGTATTGTTAGGAAAATAAATATCACCTCGCAGAACCCCTGAAATAGTCCCAGGGACCACAGTTTGGGAACCACTACACTAGAGACTCGGTGTTCTTCCCCGAAATTCACCAGCGTATCTTGTTCTGAAAAGTAGGGGTGAAGGTAACTGATCTTCAAAGGCTAGTTCTGTTAATGTATCTATACTGACTAGAGGAAATTAGAATGCCCCAGTTGTGTTGGGACAGATATAACATGTCAAGTATACTATATTTTTTCCACTTTCTAACACAGGGGTCCTCAAACTACGGCCCGCGGGCCACATGTAAATACAATTATTGTATTTGTTCCCGTTTTTTTTTTTTTTTACTTCAAAATAAGATATGTGCAGTGCGCATAGGAATTTGTTCATAGTTGTGTGTTTTTTTTTAAACTATAGTCCGGCCCTCCAACGGTCTGAGGGACAGTGAACTGGCCCCCTGTTTAAAAAGTTTGAGGACCCCTGTTCTGACATCTGAGCTAGGTGCCTCTGCCCTTTGAATCACTTAGGCTCCATGCTCAGATATATTTTTAAGGAAGATAACTTTAAGGAATTTATGAAACTTAATTATAAATGGCTAATTCTCTCTCCTGCCTTTGACTTTCCACTTTTAAAAAGTAATGAATGGGGATAAATTGGCTTGTCTAACCTAATTTTCTACTTCACATACATTTCTCTAACAGAGGAAAGGACTATAGGAATTCAGAAACATTCATCACCCTTCATGCTAGTATAATGGAATTAATGAAGTATCTTCGAGCAACAATTGGACTTAAGCCATAGATACTAATCTTGATACCTACATAGTACTTTCTAAAAAATAAGGATAAACGATTAACCACGTTAGCAGATCACTGTTGTGAGTTTTCAGGGATGTACTTAGAGACACTGATTTTTTTCCTGTTAGCTTTTCCTTATATAACTACTTTTCTCCACTCCCAATTAAGAGTTTTAATTTATTTAAAATTAAAAGATTTTATTGGTTTGTCCATAGGAATAAGATAAGAACAAGGCTGCAATTTATAATTCTTAGATTTAAAGAAATATTATTTAAAAAATCTTACACTTTTTAGGTAACTGAATGTGAGATATTTCTGTCACTTCTGGTGAAATTTCTGGATGCAGATAAACCACAGTGGCTACGAGCTGTTGCAGTAGAATCAATACACAGACTCTGTGTGCAGCCTCAGCTATTAAGGTAAACCTCAGCAGTATTTTGTTAAATGTGTAGGCTTGTTTTTATGCCAGTAGGAAGAGTTTAAGTATTTATTTCCAAATATTAGTGATTTCTAAACACAAAAAGTGGATTGTGTGCATATGAAGGGGTTGGGGTGTTGGTGTGGAAAATAACTGGGAGGTGGCAAAAAGTGTGTTAGTAGTTGCCACCAGCCGAATTTACTGAGTTAATATGGCCAAGGTGATTTTTTAAGAACATTAACCTCAATCTGAACCATCATTCTAAGTTCGTAAAAAAACTCAAATATGAAGTTTTAAGTATAGTATTGAGACTGATTTGTCAATGTTACTTAGTATAAAAAAAGTCTAAATATTTTAATATGTCCAAACATTTTCTCAAGAAACATTTAAAATTATTTTACAGGTCATTTTGTCAGTCCTATGATATGAAACAACATTCTACCAAGGTTTTTCGTGATATTGTGAATGCACTGGGCTCTTTTATCCAATCACTGTTTCTTGTCCCTCCTACTGGAAATCCTGCTACCGCAAACCAAGCTGGTAAAGACTCATTCATATTTTCATTTTTATGTTCTGTCACAGTTTAAAGTAATCACTAGTCTGAGAAGATGTTTTATAGATATCCTTGACTAGAGAAATGTAATTACTTAAATGTATTATATCTATTGTATAACATTTTGTTATATTCATTTATAATATTTTATATTTTATATATGAGTGTAAAGACACGTAAAGAATAAGTTGAGCTCACAGAGGCAACTGTGTTTATTTCTCTCCAGAATATGTTTTCTGATATATATGTTTAGTTACTCTAATCACATAACAAAAGTTTAGATGCTAATCTTCATTTTAGAAGTTGCCTCATTTGGTATGTCTCTTTAAAGAGTCTGGTTATTATGTTAGGAGATCTTTTAATCTCTCTTTTAACAAAACAGGTGAACTTGATTTAAGTTTGGCAAACAATGTCTTTTTGTTTCCCTTCTTTTCCACTTTTTGCTGTCTGATCAGTGGCTTTTTATTTTTTATTCTCACCTCTGATAAAAAGTGATTAATGAAAGGTATATTATAAAGTTTGTCTGTATTTTTATTATTAGAAAAAAGGAAATGGTGCTTTGATGAAAGAGGGATACTCTCTAATAGCCAAAGTAGGATTGATAAATTTCATTTATTTGTATAATATCCATTTATATAACATAATTTTAAAAAATTGATCAGGTATTTAATATTATTGATTTGTAATTAAGTAGTAACATGGTATCTTTGTTTTCATCCCTTAATCCAAAAGGAAACAATAATGCAGGTGGCACTGTCTCAGCACCAGCTAACCCGGGAATGTTGGGGATTGGTGGAGGTGTTACTTTACTACCAGCCTTTGAATATAGAGGAACTTGGATACCTATTCTGACTATAACAGTACAAGGCAGTGCTAAAGCAACATAGTAAGTAGTAATAGCATTATTTTGTAAGGAAATATATTGTTGGGAATGATATTTTATCCTAAAATGTTTCTCTCTGCATTATATTTTAAATTCAGACCTAGTATTTTAAACACATTTTAGAACTAATTATCTTTTGCCGTATTTTGAGAAATTATTTAAGACTAGACTTTTTTTTTTTGTACTATTTGTAGGTTGTTAGCAGCATTATAAAACAAAATGTGATTTCTTTACCTAAGGACCTATTCAGCTATCTGTATGGAGTTTTAAGTATATGGCTTGATTTCACACCCTGTGAACTTAGGTTTTGTAATACTAGCAAATTAGTTCACCTTTTAGAAAATTTAGTTTCCTTATCTGTGAAAAGAGACTAGAGATATATTAACTTTTCAGCCAGAAATTATTGGGTATTCTTTTGCACATGGATTAATTAGTATGTTCACATTGGAGCTTCCCTGTTGAATTGGTGTCTTTCATTAATTCATTGTGAGGTTCCGTCTAAAATTATTTTCACTATTTTCTTTGAAGGCAAGGCACAGATATAAATCTTAATTGTGTGTTCTGTTCTTTTAGACTTTTAAGTGTGTAATAATTTGAAAAGTTAACTGATGTATAGACAGAAGTAGTTTCGACATAAGTATTGGTAACATTCTTTTAGATTTATTTCAGTATGGCTTTCTTCAAAGTTGGGCTTGTGACGCTTTTTGCAATATGACCTTAAGTTTAAAATATTTAAATAAATGTGTTACGTTTTATTTAAAAGTAGAATTGATGTAGTAATTCTAATAAAATAGCACTGAAATGGTTAGGTAAGAAAGTGTGGGCTTTGTTTTAGGTTTGTGATATAAATAAAAAGTATAGATTACCTTTGTCTCTTACCTATTTTAGAACTTAAAGTCTATAACCATAGAATTTGGGAATTAGAGTTTTTTATATTTAGGACTATTTTTATCTGTTTTAATTGCATTTTACCAGTAGGTTATATGTTCTTTAAAAATAGAGATTTGTTAAACAAGATGCTTAACATTTATTGGTTTAGTACAGTGATGGCGAACCTTTTGAGCTCGGCGTGTCAGCATTTTGAAAAACCCTAACTTAACTCTGGTGCCGTGTCACATATAGAAAATTTTTTATATTTGCAACCATAGTAAAACAAAGACTTATATTTTTGATATTTATTTTATATATTTCAATGCCATTTAACAAAGAAAAATCAACCAAAAAAATGAGTTTGCGTGTCACCTCTGACACGCGTGTCATAGGTTCGCCATCACTGGTTTAGTATGTGACTCTATGAGGTTAATTAGTCTGATAAGGATTAGACCCCAAAACTTTACCCATTTAAGTAAATTTCTTGCTCAAAATATACATATATTTTTATTAATTACCTGAATTTTACAATGCTCAGAGTTGCCACTTACTAGTTTTTCTTTTGTTTTTGAGATATAATTCATATACCATAAAATTCACCCTTTTATTAGTCCTTGACTGGGAATCAAACCCAAGATCCTTCAGTGCCCAGGCCAGTGCTCTAACCACCGAGCCCACTGGCCAGGGCTATAGTTTTTTCATTTTAATGAATTCATTTTGTCTATTTTTTTCTTTGTTTATGCTTTTGTTAACATATCCAACAATTGATTACCTAATTTGAGGTCATAAAGACTTGTGCCCATGTTTTCTTCTAAGAGTTTTTAGGTTCAGCTCTTATATTTAGGTAATTGATTCATTTCGAGTTCATTTTTGTGAATGGTTTAAGATAGGGCTCCAATATCACTCTTTTACATGTGAACATCCATTTCCAGCACCATTAATTCTTTCCCTCTTGAATTATTCTCTCTACATTGAATTATCTCAACATCCTATCTAATAAAAGAGTGATATGCAAATTGACCGTCACTCTGACACACAAGATGGCTGCCACAAGATGGCCAGCAGGGGGAGGGCAGTTGGGGGCGACCAGGCCAGCAGGGGGAGGGCAGTTGGGGAGGACCAGGCCAGCAGGGGAGGGCAGTTGGGGTGACCGGGCCAGCAGGGGAGGGCAGTTGGGGGTGACCGGGCTGGCAGGGGAGGGCAGTTGGAGGCAATTGGGCCAGCAGGGGAGCAGTTAGGTATCAATCAGGCTGGCAGGGGAGTGGTTAGGGGGTGATGAGGCTGGCAGGCAGAAGCGGTTAGGGGCAATCAAGCAGGCAGGCAGGCGAGCAATTGGGAGCCAGCAGTCTTGGATTGTGAGAGGGATGTCCGACTGCTTGTTTAGGTCCGATCCCAATGTAGGATTGGGCCTAAACGGGCAGTCGGACATCCCTCGAGGGGTCCCAGATTGGAGAGGGTGCGGTCTGGGCTGAGGGACATACCCTCCCTGCCCCCCCCCCCCATGCATGAATTTCGTGCACTGGGCCTCTAGTATCTTAAAATAAAGGAAGTTAAAACCATAATTCCCTATTTGCCATGATATAAGACAAAAGTTTTCTTGCCTTTTGAAAGCCTTGTCCTAACCATGTGTAAAAATTGCTCTGAAGTTTGAAGTTGATGCACTGATGCTCTGTTATTCTCATCGGGTTAGCAGATTGTATCTGAGATGATAGGTGAGCTCAGTATCTCACAATACTTTTCCCCAGTGAGCAAGCATCTTCCTTTTTATAGGATTGATTTGATTTGATAATACCTATTTTATTTACTCATTATTATTTTTTAGTTTTTATTGTTGAGAATACTATAGAGATCCCCATTTTTCTTCCCATTGTCCCCCTCCACCCAGTTCCTGCCCTGTGCCAGGCCTTCACCACCCTACTGTCTGTGTCCACAGGTAAAATCTTTGGTTAATCTCTTCCAACCTCCATCCCCTTCCCCTCTGAGATTCCTTAGTCTGTTCCATGCTTACATGCCTCTGATTCTTTTTTATTCACTAGTTTATCTTGTTCATTAGATTTCTTGTTTGTTTATTTTGATTTTTAGATTCAATTTTTGATAGATATGTTTTTGTTGCCATTTTATTGTTCATATTTTTTCTTTTTTTTGTTCATATTTTTTTATTTCCTCCCCTCCTCCTCCTCCTCCTCCTCCTCCTCTTCTTCTTCTTCTTCCTTCTTCTTCCTTCTTCCTGCTTCCTTCTTTCTTCCTCCTCCTCCCCTCCTCCTCCTTCTTCCTCCTCCCCCTCCTTCCTCCTCCTCCTCCTCCCCCTCCTTCCTCCTCCTCCTCCTCCTCCTCCTCCTCCTCCTCCTCCTCCTCCTCCTCCCTTTCAGAATACCCTTCAATATTTCATGTAATACTGCTTTGGTGGTGATAAACTCCTTTAGCTTTTTTTTTTTTCTTTGTGAAGGTCTTTATCTGACACTTAGTTCTAAATGAGAGTTTTGTTGGGTAGAGTGATCTTGCTTATAGGTCCTTGCTATTCATCAGTTTGAATATTTCTTGCCACTCCCTTCTGGCCTGCAAAGTTTCTGTTGAGAAGTTAGCCAACAGTCATATATATGGGCACTGTCTTGTAGCTAACTAATGCTTTTTTTGCTGATTTTAAGAGAAAATTCTCTCTTTGTCTTTAACCCTTGGCATCTATATAATAAAAGCCTAAGCGATCATTACGGAGAAATGACCAGAATGACCAGTCACTATGATGCGCACTGACCACCACGGGGTAGATGCTCAATGCAGGAGCTACCCCCTGGTGGTCAGTGCGGTCCACAGGGGGAGCACCACTCAGCCAGATGCCTGGCTCATGGCTGGCAAGCTCAGTGGTGGTGGCAGGAGCCTCTCCCGCCTCCGTGGCAGCGCTAAGGAGCAGCAAGCCAAGCGCATAAGGAGCAGTGAGCAGGTGGGTGGTAAGGAGAGAGGGGCCCCGGACTGTGAGAGGGCGCAGGCCGGGCTGAGGCACCCTTCCACCCCCAGTGCATGAATTTCGTGCACCGGGCCTCTAGTTTTAATTATGATGTGTCTTGGTGTGGACCTCTTTGGGTTCTTCTTGTTTGGGACTCTGTACTTCCTGGACACATAAGTCTATTTCTTTCACCAGGTAGGGGAAATTTTCTGTCATTATTTCTTCAAATAGGTTCTAAATATCTTTATCTCTCTTCTCCTCTGACACCCCCGTAATGCAATTGGTATGCTTGAAGTTATTCCAGAGGCTCCTTACACTAGCTTCATTTTTTTGGATTCTTTTTTTTTTTTGCTTCCTCATATTTGTTGATTTGCTTCTTGGAATCCTCTACTCTACTGTTGAATCCCTGTAAATTATTTCAGTTAATGTATGCTTAATTTCTGACTGGTCCTTTTTCTTGTCTTACATTCTCATTTAGATCCTTGAAAGTCTTATAAAGATCCTTGATTAACCTTACAACTATGGTTTTGAATTCTGTATCCAGTAGTTTGCTTGTTTCTGTGTTTTTTTGTCTCCGCATTTTGGCTGCTTCCCTGTGTTTGTTTCTATGTATAGGTAGAGCTGCTATGTCTCCTGGGTTTGGTAGAGTGGCCTTATGTAGTAGGTGTCCTGTAGGGCCCTGTGGCTCAGCCTCTCAGTCACCTGAGCTGGGCACTCTAGGTGCACCCCTGTCTGGGCTGTGTGCACAGTTTAATATTTGAGCCTTGATTGCTGTTGGCATCACTGGGAGGAATTGATCTCTAGGCTAATTGGCTGTGAGGACCAGCTGCAAGTACAGTGGGAGAGCTGCTGTGCAGGAAACACCCTTATGGAGCAGGACTTGCTTCAGTGGGGCTTTGGTGCTCACTGAGTCTGCCTCTTGAGTATGTTGCTTGTGGATGTGTAGTGTTGTAATCTGATATGGTCTGAAGCTGTCCACCGGGTGCACTGGCTCTAGGGCCTCCAGAGAGGTGCAAAGTTAGCCACTGCCTGGGGCCACCCTGCAGGAGGTATTTGTATGGTGCTTAGAGATGCCCAGGTGAGGCCAGCTGTGAAGCAAGACAGGCTGCTGCTAGTGCAGGGTCTTGGGCTCTTTATTGATCAGTTTGGGGCATGCTGATACCAGCTGCAGCTTGTTTGAAAGATTTTAGCAAAGTCTGAAACCTGAGCAAGGTCAGGCCATGCATATGGAAAAGCCACTGCAAACAGTTTGGGTGGGACTGAAAATTAGATGGGGTGAGGTCTCAGGGAATCACCAAGGTGGAGGAAACAGTGTGGGCCATACTGATGGAAACTCAGATATGGCTGCTAGTCAGCCCTGCCAATGGAGAGGTCCCAGCACAGGAACAGTGACCCTTGAGAGCACCCCCATCAGGGAGAAAGCCACCCCTGAGTTCCTGCCTTGATGCCAGATAATCCAGTTCCTCCCATCTATGTTTGAGTTCCCCAGAGCCACTACCCAGCGCTGAAGCTCAGAGGAAGAGGGACCTTGTAAGTTAGTGCATAGGCCCTTTAAAAGGAACACCTGAGTCTCCAGCAGCCCCTCTGTCACTCAGCCACAATCTCTGCTGGTTTTTATAGCCTGAAAGTTATGGGGACTTCTCTTCCCAGCTCTGGGACCCTGGACTGGGGGTCTGGTCTGGGGCTGGGATCCGTGCTCCTCACAGGCTGCCTCCGCAGAGACAATCTTCCACCAAATTAAGCACACATAGGTGTTGGACCAGCCCATTCCCTGCCTCGAGCCCTCCTACCAGTCTCAATGTGCTTTCTTCTTTATTTCTCTAGTTGTACAACTTCCAGTCAACTAGCTTTCAGGCAGTTCTGAATGATGGTTCTGTATTTTAGCTGTAATTTTGATATGGTTCGATAACACCTTATTTTAAAAGCACCAGGTCAGAGACATATGTGTCCTTTTCCCCCATTGACCTCTCCCTGGCCACCTCCACCCCCCAGCACATGCCCTCATCCCCTTAGTGTCTGTGTCCATTGGTTATGCTTATATGCATGCATACAAGTGTTTTGGTTGATCTCTTACCCCCCACCCCAGTCTTTATTTTCTTCATATCAACAATTCAGGGAAAATATTGGCACAATTGGGGGAGAGGCAAAAAGTAAATCTACACTAATAAAAGAGAAAAATGGTAATTGGCGTACGGCGCTACCCTTTTCATTGGCTAATCAGGGCTATATGGAAATTAACTGCCAACTAAGATTGGCAGTTAACTGCCAACAAGATGGCGGCTAATTTGCATATGTAGGCACAATGCAGGGAGGCGAAAGGGAAAGCAGGAAGAAGCCCCCTGCCACTGACAGTGATCAGAAACCCAGGGGGGAGCTAAGAGCTGGGGGGCAGCCTTTGCCCTGGGGCCGCCTTTGCCCTGCCCCCCAGCCATGATTGGAGAATCAGGTGCCTTTGCCGCGCTGGCCAGTGATAGCAGGAAGTAGGGGTGGAGCCAGCAATGGGTCTGGGCACGGTCGAAGCTGGCAGTCCCAGGAGCTAGGGGTCCCTTGCCTGGGCCTAAAGCGAAGCCCACGATCGCGGCGCCCCCCGCTGCCACTGCGGGTCCCCGCTGCCCGGGCCCGACGCCTAGGCCAGAGGCGTTAGGTCTGGGCAGGGGCGGAGCCTGCAACCGCGGGGAGCTGGGGGTCCCCTGCCCAGGCCTGACACCTCTGCCGGAGGCCTCAGGCCTGGTCAAGGGGCCGATCCGGTGATTGGTGATCGGAGGGTGATGAGGGTCAACTCCTCTGGCCGAGGCATCAGGCCTGGGTGGGGGGCGGAGCTGGGGATTGGGGGGATATGATGGTCCCCTTGCCCAAGCCTGAAGCCTGGGTCAGAGGCGTCAGGCTTGGGCGGGGGGTGGAGCAAGCGATCAGAGGGACATGGGGGTCCCCTGCCCAGGCATGATTCCTGGGCCAGAGGCCTCAGGCCTGGGCGGGGGCCAGAGCCAGTGATGGGGGGAGATGGGGGTCCCCTGTCCAAGCCTGACACCTCTGGCAGAGGCGTCAGGCCTGGGCAAGGGGCCGATCAGGCGATCGGAGGGTGATGGGGGTCTACGCCTCTGGCCGAGGCATCAGGCCTGGGCAAGGGGCAGAGCCAGCAATCGGAGGGGTCTGGGGGTCCCTTGCCCAGGCCTGACGTCTGGGCCAGAGGCATCAGGCCTTGGCTGGGGGCAGAACCAGTGATGGGGGGAAATGAGGGTCCGCTGCCCAGGCCTGACGCCTCTGTCAGGATCGGCAAGGGGCCTATCCTGCGATTGGAGGGTGATGGGGGTCAACGCCTGAGGGCTCCCAGTATGTGAGAGGGGGCAGGCTGGGCTGAGGGACACTCCCCCCCCACCGCCCCCCCCACACACACACACATACAGTGCACGAATTTCGTGCACCGGGCCCCTAGTTATTCAAATAATTAGTTATGGCAGTGGTCAGGTTGTAATTTTTCTAATCAGTTTCTTAGATGTAGGACGAGAAAACAAACAGTAATGTCCACTTACTTTTACTATTCTATGAAATTTAATTTCTAGAATTTACATATTATAGAACTAGTTTCATGTATTTTCATCATTGTAGCTTCTCATTAGTGTTCTGGTTTTTTCATAATTTCAGCCTAGAGATGTTGGACAAAGTTGAGCCCCCAACTATACCAGAAGGTTATGCCATGTCTGTGGCATTCCATTGTTTGCTAGACCTTGTCCGTGGCATCACTAGTATGATTGAAGGAGAGTTGGGAGAGACTGAAATGGAATGTCAGACTAGCAGTGAAGCCACTTCTTCAACAACACAGTCATCAGAACAGCAAGAATTACAGTCAACAGCAGACGAAATGGATAAGGAAATAGGTGTGTTATTGTGATTCTATATTTTTAATTTTATTTGGAAATAATTTGAAATTTATAGAAAAGTTGCAAAAATAATAGAGTTCTCATATATTCTTCACCCTGATTTCCCAGTTGTTAACACCTCCCTATTTGTGTTATCATTCCTTCTATTTATATACATGTCACTATACTTTTTTTCTGGACCATTTTAATAAGTTGCAGACATGAGGCCCCATTATCCCTTAATAATTTAATGTGTATTTTCTAGAATTAAGGACAGAACTACTGTACAGTTCCCATTAAAAATTTAGCATCAATCCAATATTACCATTGAATTCCAGACCCCATTTAAATTTTGCCAGTTGCCCCTTTATGTTCCTGGATCACCTATTAAATTTCGTTCTATGACTCTGTACTATCCTTTAATCTGGGAAAGTTCCTTAATTCTTTTCATGTTTTATATGACCTTGATATTTTTTAAGAGTACAGGCTAGTCATTTTGGTTTGTCCTTTGGTTCCTCATAATTAAATTCAATTTAATCATTTTTGGCAGAGCTACCACAGAAATGTTGCTGTGCTATACTCACTGTGTTCAGCAAATGTCAATATGCTTCATAATTGGTGATATTAACTTTTATCATTTGGTTACTATGATGTCTACCATGTTTCTTCTGTGTAAAGTTAATTATTAACTTTTTGTGGAGAAATATTTTGAGACCTTTACTTTAAAAGATATTTCCCTCATTTTTTTCCTTTATTTATAAGTTCTTGGATTCCTATTTTATTCAAAGGATTATAATCTATGATTATCATTATTTGCTTTGACTCTCAGATATCTTCGACAGGGCCAGTGGGGACCCCCTTTCAAGATAGCACTTGCGCCTCATGTCCTTTTGTCATTTTCTGAGCACTCTTACTATCTGACACAACAAAATGTTCCAAGCTTATCTTGTTTTTTGTCTTGCCCAGTTCAGCAATCAGTTATTTTTCCAAGGAGTCCTAGTTCCTTTTAGTGGAGAATAGTATTTAGATACTAACACATGGGCACTAGGTAAACTTCTTGGTACTTGAATAGGAAATACACACACACAAGCACACATCTCTCTACATTTAAAAAAATATTTCTCTATGTGAAATATCAAGAGGTCATACCAGTTTTTCTAATTCCAGTTTAATATGACAAGGTCTATTTTTAGATTTCCGTATTTGTAATTCCCTTCTTCCATAGAGAGAAACTTGATCCCATTTTATTAAACATGTTTACTTTTTTGCTTGATCCCCAATGTATATAATCAATCTTAATACATTGACTCATTGCCAGCTGGTCACATAGGGTGAAAGTTTGGCCCAATAAAGGGGAAAGGAATAGGAATTGATCTGATATGTATACTTAAAAGATATAAGTTAACTTTTATATAGAAATATCTTACCATTGATATTTCAAAATAACTTAGTTTTAAGGCTTGCTAAATTCTGAAACTATAATGCAGTTTTTAAGTTTTTATTTATTCAGATATATTTTAAATATAATAGCTTTAATATTGAATAGTTGAGTTGTTGGTGGAATATTTGATATATTATAAGATGACCAGGGAGATTTTAGAATTTGACATATTGTCAAGTACTATGACATCTATAATTATCACCAAGTAGTTTATTTTTTTTGTTTTGTTTTGTTTTGCTTAAGTTAATAGAGCTGTTTGGGAAGAAATGGTGAATGCCTGCTGGTGTGGTCTACTTGCTGCTCTCTCACTCCTTCTTGATGCCAGGTATTAAGTCTTTGTAAGTTTTATATTGCATTTGACAATTAAAAAAAAACACTAAAATAGTTTACTTAAATTTGTCCTAAGAATTATTTTCTAATATTAGTTTTTATATGTGTATAATATTATTCTTTGTTTTATTTTGTTTGTTTTTTTTAGAATGGTTTACTGATTCCTAGAGAGAGAAGAAAGGAGAAGGAGAGGGACAGGGATGGGGAGGGGAAGAGGGAGGGGAAGGGGGAGGCGGGGGGGGGGGGGAGGAAAGGAGAGGAGAGGAGAGGGAGAGGAAGGGAGAGGGAGAAACATGGATGTGAGACACAACATTGATCGGCTGCCTCCTGTGGACCCCCTACCAGGAATTGAGCCTATAACCAGACATGTGCCCTGATTGGGAATTGAACTGGCTACCTCCTGGTGCAGGGGATGATGCCCAACCAACTGAGCCATACCAGCCAGGGCATTATTCTTTGTTTTGATTCTCCTCCCTTATTCTATCTTTGCCTTGCTCCCCACCAGAATTGTTGTTAGTGTTTTGGGAAAAAAAAAGTCCTAAAATTACAGAATGCCTTTTTCATTTCAAACCGTACTGTTACAATTATTATAGTCATAGTATTCAATTTCTTTGCTGTTTTTCTTCAGAATTGTAGAATTTACTGATTTTAAAATGATATTTTTAATTTTCAGGTATATGTTAGTTAACATTCCTCCTTAAGTATATTGATTTTGACAATTTTTAATAAATTTTCTTAAAACTTCCTTAAATACCTAATTCCACATAGTTTGCACTGTAATTAAAAATAAATTAATCATATTAATCACATTAATGAAATACTTTATTTTTTCAGCACAGATGAAGCTGCCACTGAGAATATTTTAAAAGCTGAACTGACTATGGCTGCTCTTTGTGGAAGACTGGGCCTAGTAACTTCAAGAGATGCCTTTATAACTGCAATATGCAAAGGTTCCCTGCCTCCCCATTATGCTCTTACTGTGTTGAATACCACCACTGCAGCCACCCTTTCCAATAAATGTAAGACTTCAGTTTACTCAAAGTTCTCTTCATCTAGTGGGCTGACAATGGCATAGAGAAAATATTATAGAACTTCTTAGTTCAAGCCTCTGCTCTTCTATTCACTGACTCTGTGACCTCTGTGAGAAGTTAATGTCCCTGAACCTCAGTTTCTTTCATCTTTTAAAAAATAATGGAACTTAGGATAGGGGAAAATGACATTAATTTTAAGCAATAATGGTGAAGATAAATCTGGAAATCCTTTGTAAACTATAATATATTGTCGAAATGGTGGTGGTTTGTATGTTTTTTCCAGTGGAACTAGTAGAACAGTAATGTTTGCAACTACTTATATTAAATAGATATTCAAAAATTTTTTCCTTGTTGAATACTTTCAAAACATTCAAGTTTCTTCCATGCAATGTAAATATATTTCAATAAGATATTCAATTTTTAAACTGAAAATGTGAATTTTGGTCTCTAACTTTAATTGAAAAGTTTACTGGGAATACATGTTTAAAATAGAGTCCTAATTCTAAGTTCTTACAAAGAAATCTACCAAAGTTACATAATTTGTTAAAGTTACATAGAAAATTAACTTACTTAATATTTGCTTAACCTGCCTTTGTTTTTGCCCTTCCCGAGTTTTAAAAGTGTTTGCACATAGGTAACTAAGTCATCATTGAATTTAGTTTCGTCAAATTAATGTCTTAAAATATAACATTACTTTGAATGCAACATAAAAGTTATATTTGAATTACTTAGGTATTCATTTCTATTGCAGCATATTCCATTCAGGGCCAAAGTGTCATGATGATAAGTCCATCAAGTGAATCTCACCAGCAAGTAGTGGCAGTGGGTCAGCCACTAGCAGTCCAGCCTCAAGGAACAGTAATGGTAGAGTACTTGTTCTTTTCTTGTTTGCCAGTTAACTTTCAAGGAAACTTTTGTATCTTTTTTGCCAAAATGTATCTTTATACTTATTTACTGTCTTTTACCTGGGTGTTATCTTTAGAAGAAATTAGATAAATATGCAGTTGACATTATCATAATCAACTATGATAGCACAACTTTTAAGGAAATGAATGTATTCTGTGTAAAACCATCCAAACCTATTTTCTTAATATTTTTGGTGTTTTTTTATTTGAATTTGATAATGCTGCTGTACAAGCTTTTAATTTTCAAGAATGCATAACAGTTCTGCAAATATATCCTTTTCTAAATAGTTAACGTCCAAAAATATCCAGTGTATGAGGACTTTACTTAACTTGGCACACTGTCATGGGGCTGTTCTTGGAACATCGTGGCAACTTGTCTTGGCAACTCTACAGGTATGTTGTAGTCTCTGGACCAGAGGTCGGTTTTGTTTTATATCTAAGTGCTAACAATTAAACTAAGCAATGTCGATTGGTACTTTGAACAGGCTGAAGGAATAAGCAGTTAATATGAGAAGGGAGAAGTTGGAAGGGAAAGAAGACATTGCTTATGTTGTATGAAATAATGGAATACTTCTCATAATGGCCGAAGTTCTAGACTAAGTTCTGCTTATGCTTGGTGTAATAAGTATTTTATATGACTATTAATTGCTGATTTAAATTTGGTTGTTAGAAGCCTACTACTGATTTTAGTTTTAGTTATTAAAAATTACTACTGAGTTTTAATTTTCTTTTTTTTTTATTAAATCTTTATTGTTCAGATTATTACATTTGTTCCTCTTTTTTTCCCCCCATTACTCCTCTCCTTCCAGTTCCCACCCCACCCTCCGCCCTCACTCCCCACCCACTGTCCTTATCCATAGGTGCACGATTTTTGTCCAGTCTCTTCCCGCATCTCCCACACCCCTTTTCTCCCCAAGAATAGTCAGTCCATTCCCTTTCTATGTCTCTGATTCTATTATAATCAACAGTTCATTCTGTTCATCAGATTATTTATTCACTTGATTCTTAGATTCATTTGTCGATAGATGCATATTTGTTGTTCATAATTTGTATGTTTACCTTTTTCTTCTTCTTCCTCTTCTTAAAGGATACCTTTCAGCATTTCATATAATACTGGTTTGGTGGTGATGAACTCCTTTAGCTTTTCCTTATCTGTGGAGCTCTTTATCTGACCTTCAATTCTGAATGATAGCTTTGCTGGATAAAGTAATCTTGGTTGTAGGTTCTTGGCATTCATCACTTTGAATATTTCTTGCCACTCCTTTCTGGCCTGCAAAGTTTCTGTTGAGAAATCAGCTGACAGTCGTATGGGTATTCCCTTGTAGGTAACTGAGTTTCTTTCTCTTGCTGCTTTTAAGATTCTTTCTTTGTCTTTTGCTCTTGGCATTTTAATTATGATGTGTCTTGGTGTGGTCCTCTTTGGATTCCTTTTGTTTGGGGTTCTCTGCGCTTCCTGGAGTTGTAAGTCTATTTCTTTCACCAGGTGGGGGAAGTTTTCTATCATTATTTCTTCAAATAGGTTTTCAATATCTTGCTCTCTCTCATCTTCTGGCACCCCTACAATTCGGATGTTGGTACGCTTGAAGCTGTCCCCAGAGGCTCCTTACACTATCTTCGTATTTTCGAATTCTTTTTTCATTTTGCTTTTCCGGTTGGGTGTTTTTTTGCTTCTTCGCATTTCAAATCTTTGACTTGATTCTTGCGCTCCTCTGGTCTGCTGTTGGGAGTCTGTATAGTATTCTTTATTTCAGTCAGTGTATGCTTAATTTCTAGTTGGTTCTTTATCATAGCATCGAGGGTCTCATTAGATTTCTTGTAGATCTCATTAAGTTTATCTGCGGCTTCTAGACAGTTCTTGAGAGACCTTAAAAGTGTGGTTCTGAACTCTATATCCTCCATTGACAATTTTGTCCTGTTTCTTTGTCTCCGCATTTTTTTTATGCTTTCTTGGTGCACCCCCTAGTGGTCTTTGTGCGCAGTCTTGTTGTAGTTAAGCCTTGACTGTTGTAGTTAATACTGGGGGGATTTGACCTCCAGGCCAACTGGCTGTGAGAGTCAGCTGTGTCTGCCTAATTTTCATTATTAGAATTTTTATGCTTATAAATGTATTTGTTTTGATTTTTAAAAACATTTTCAGCATCTTGTATGGATTCTGGGATTAAAGCCTAGTAGTGGTGGTGCCTTGAAACCTGGGAGAGCTGTAGAAGGACCCAGTACAGTAAGTTCTAGTAATTCTTACTCAATTAGTACTTCCCACAATGTTCATATGTTACATTAATTTTATTCTTCTCTTAGGTTCTAACAACAGCAGTGATGACAGATTTACCAGTGATTTCCAATATACTTTCAAGATTGTTTGAAAGCTCACAGTAAGATCAGGTTTTTAAATTGGTAGAAACATTATTATTAGCTATTTATTTTAGATCAGAATGGCTTATTCATTTCTTATTTCAGGTACCTTGATGATGTATCATTGCACCATTTAATAAATGCGCTTTGCTCCTTATCCGTAGAAGCAATGGATATGGCCTATGGAAATAATAAGGTGTGGTATTCTACCTCTGTGTTTTAAATATAGTACATTACTTAATTAAGGTGTGTACTCATCATGATATTAGTATCTTACTAATGGGACCAATATCTTGTTGGCTAATCCTACTCTGTTGAGTTTTAACTATTTATGGATCATAAATCAAATTCTGATTTGAACAAATTTGCATTCTATGTTTTTTAATCATTTCCTGGGAGTCTTATGTATAAATAGTCCAACTATATTTATTCATTGTAAAATGTAGAAAGCATTTTACTTTAAATAATTTTTAAGCTATAAATAAATCAAAATATTCCTGTGCTTCCCAGTTATAATAGGAATGATATTTTGAATATAGAAAGACATTGTCTCAAAAGTATTTTCTATTCATGTCGTCAATGAACAAAGCAAAAAATTAATTTTCAAGGTAGGGAGAGTCATTTATTACCTTCAGAAAGAAATGATAAGCTCCTTATTTTTTGTCCCAATAAAGGCAAGAGAAACTGAGACTTATATTCCTTGATTTAAATCTTGTATTGTCCCAATCATAAATTGTAACTATTATTGTGACATTTTATAGAATTTATTTCTAAATGTGGTGCTGTATTATTCTTTTTAAAAACATTTTGAAAAATACTCAGTACACAAGAAAAATGTACTTATAGAGAAATTATTATTATTATTTATTAATTTAAAACAATAATGCAGGGTAGGGCAAAAGTAGGTTTATGGTTGTGAGTATGCAAAACAGTTTATTCTTGTATTATTATTTATTAATTATTGTATTACTTTCCATACAAACAATGTAAACCTACTTTTGCCTCACCCTGGATTGATGCTCAACCACTGACCCACACTGGCTGCGCAAAAATGATTTTTGTTGTTGTTAATCCTCACCCAAGGATATTTTTCCATTGATTTTTAGAGAGAGTAGAAGGGAGGGAAGAGACAGAGAGAGAAACATCGATGGGAGAAAGACACATTGACTGGTTGCTTCCCACCCTGACCAGGGCTGAGGATCAAGCCTGCAACTGAGATACATGCCCTTGACTGGACTCGAACCTGGGACCCTTTAGCCCATGGGCCAAAGTTCTATCCACTGAGTCAAACTGGCTAGTGCCAAAAATGTTTGTTGATGTAGGCATAAGAGAGTATTATTAAACTGTGCTTTCTGAGAGATCAACCAAAGGACTCGTATGCATGCATATTAGCCTAATCAATGGACACAGACACCAGAGGGGTGAGGGCGTGAGTGGGGGGTGGGGTGTGGGGGGACAATGAGGGGATAAGGACACATATGTAATACCTTAATCAATAAAGAAAAAACAAAAACTGGTGGAAAGCAAAACAAAAAACCCCCTGTGCTTTCTATAAAAATTCTAAATATGCAGATGCTAAAATGAGTAGAAACATCTTATTTTCTACATTTTTATAGTTCATTAGTTATCAGTGTAAGTTAAATATTCTAGGTATTAAAGATGTATATATTAATGTTCTTTAGCTGTGGCTTTATAGTGACCAGTCATCTCATTTTGGTCCTCGTTGCAGGAATTTGTGCTAATGTGTTAAGGAAGTAGCTGATGGTAAAGCCTTCAAATTCTTTTTTAGAAGGAAGTGATGTTAATGATACTTGTGCAGGCATAGTACCATGGTCATATCAATAACAAAAATAACAAAACAGAATAAAGCATAATAATGAATAATAAAGCAAAATAATAGTTTGTTTACTGAATGTCAGACTATAGTATGTTATTTAATTATTGAAAACAACTCTGTAAGGTTCAGTAGCACTATCCCCATTTTATAGATGAAATATGAAATAGCTTAAGTAATTTGCCTGGGATCACCTATTTTGTAATTGGTGAAGCTTGTATTTAAACCCATATATGTCTCATTCCAGACCTCCATTTTAAACCACTTCACTAGTGACTTTTGTGTGCATCAAAGTCAGCTATGAGATTTTTTTGAAAATATAAATGTCAGGGCCACATTCTAGGCTTCCTGAGTAAGAATCTTTGGGTATGAGGCCTGGATATCTATACATTTTCTTCAATGAGATCAAGGGAGAGGGAGTATGTCCTTGCAAGCTCTCTGGTATCTTTTCTCATAAGGACACTAATCCTGATGTATCAGGATTGTATAATCCTATGACCTCATTTAATGTCAGTGATCTATCTCATGGGCTCTCTCTCCAAGTACTGTAACATTAGGGGTTAGGGTTTCAACATGTGAGTTTTAGAGGGACATATTTCAGCCCATAGCAGAATTTTTTCCTTCTGGTTAGAAAACTAGTCATTTTCTGTGTCTGAAATTTTTGAATTTCACTTTTCCCTCACTAATGCATTCTCTTTATAATTAAATTTTCAAATTAGGAGCTATTCTGGATACTTGTGGTTGGGCAGAAAGGCTTATCTCATGAGGACTGAGGTTTTATTATCTTTATTGCTAACTTTGTACTAACTAGTCATATATTAGTTATAGTCATGCTCTTCAGAGTGTTCTCAGTTTCATTTATAGCTCAAGTACTCAAATTTTTCTTTAAATATCAAGATGTAATATGTTTTCTCTCTAGGAACCCTCTCTTTTTGCTGTTGCTAAATTGTTAGAAACTGGTCTAGTTAACATGCACCGAATAGAAATTCTATGGAGACCTCTAACTGGTCATCTACTTGAGGTAACCTCTTTTTAAAAATTATTATATTTATTTATTTTTGTTAAGAATAAAGACTTAACACAATGAACTAATGATTCTGGATATCCATACACAAAATCAGGATTAATTTTATGTATATATTTTTATCAGGGACTAAAGTTAATTGCCTTGTTGAAAGAATTCTTTTTGTTTTGGGCTGAAAATGGGTGCTATATCAATAAAATCTCTAAAGTCTCCTTCAGCTGTTAGTTTGGGTTCCCTTTCTTTTATGATACAATCTTTTAATCACCTTATTTTTAGCTAGTTCAAGGCAATTGGGACAGATTTAGTAGTAAACTCTCCTGTTTTACAGCCTTTCCCATGATTATGAGATAGATCTCCTACAAGGGGAAAAACCTGTTTGGTATCACTACTTGTAGATGGCACCAGGGAATTTTATCTGGATTTGTATTCTCTAGTATTCAAGTTGGGGTGATTCCTAATCATTATCTTAATAATAGCTGCTTCTATCAGTATACATGTGTATGTGCAGTTTTGGTTTATGATGCCATGATCATTTGATACTAATTTAGTAACCTGACAAAGGTATTATTTTTAATAAGAAAAACAAAAGTGCTAGTGCTTTTCTCCCCTCCTCCCCCCATTTTATTTGGATTACTTTTATGAGCTATTAAAGGACATATGCTGATTTCTTTATTATGGATATTCTCCTCAAATGGCAAAAAATGCCATTTTTAAAATTGTAGCACATTATTTATGTGGGTAGACCTAATTAGAAACATTAGTATCTGCTTCTTTTGTTTATTCTGATGACATCATTTACTTTTATGAAATCCTCTCTTCTCTGTGACTTGTTTGATTTCATCTTATATCTTCTGTCTCTCTATTGCTTCCTCTTACCCATTATTCAGAAGGTAAGCTTACCTATATTTTGCATACAATATTTCCTTCAACCCTTATTGATGAATATTTGATATAATTTTTTAAATGTTTAAGGATAAAAAGTGTAATGTTTTTATTTTTCTTTTCTCAAATTGATATGTAAGCTTAAGTATATAAGTTATATATTTAATTTTTGTTCAATGTATTTATCTTCAGGTCTGCCAGCATCCAAATTCTCGAATGAGAGAATGGGGAGCAGAAGCTTTAACTTCACTTATTAAAGCAGGGTTAACATTTAACCATGATCCTCCACTTTCACAAAACCAGGTAGAAAAAAATCTTTTTAAAAAAGAATATTTAATGTAAAATCATCTTCCATATGTAATTTTTTCTTAATTTATCAAATGGCTGATATTTTAAAAGTGGGTTTTGTTGCTTAATCAATGATATGTAGGCCATGGGTCTCCAGGTTGATGTACCTGGATATTTAGGATTATCTAATGTTGTAGAAACTTTCTTGTGCATGACATTGAACTAAGTTAATAAACTACCTGGAATTTTTCTCCCAGTCCAGAACTTTCAGTGTTGGGCTTCATTTTGGGGCCCTATTTTATTAGTCTCTTTTTCTTTCTTTGGTCCTTACTTATCTCTGACATTTTTCTTCTCATTACCCTTACATGGGGAGAAAACAAGTGGCAGAAGGGTTGAACACAGTAAAATAGATTTTTATTTTTCAGTAATTTACAAAGTTATGTTTTCATAATTTACATTAGTCTTGAGTCCTTTGTCCTGACTCACCTAATCATTCATATGTATTTTATACAGTTTTTTAAAAGTGCACCAAAGGTTTATTGTTTGAAGATTGAGTAGGAATGAAGCATTTAATGAAGCAACTATTCCCATTGCTCTCATTATCTTACTGTATTGTAATTGTATTCTACAAATTTATTCATCAAACTAGAGGCCCAGTGCACAAAATATTGTGCACTTGGGGAGGGGGGGGGGGTCCCTCAGCCCAGCCTGGGCCCTCTTGCAGTCTGGGAGCCCTTGGGGGATATCCAACTGCTGCGGAGGTGGGATAGGCTCCCGCCACTGCTGCTGCACTCGCCAGCTGTGAGCAGGCTCAGGGCTTCTGGCTGAGTGGTGCTCCCCCTGTGGGAGTGCACTGACCACCAGGGGGCAGCTCCTGCATTGAGCATCTTCCCCCTGGTGGTCAGTGTGCATCATGGCAACCAGGAGTTTTGCTGTTCGGTCGATTTGCATATTAGCCTTTTATTATATAGGATACTTATTAAGTATGTAAGGCAGGCAGTGTTTTAGCTTTTGGAGTAAAATGATGGGAAAAACAGAAAAGCTCTACATTTTTATAGAGCTTTTATTTTAGTGACTTCATATTTTTTTCCTACTGCAACTTAATTTTTTTGAAAAGAAAACCCTTGTTTATGTGTATCTTCAATGTCCAGCTTAATACCTTGCACATAGTGAGACCTTACAAATGTGTGTTCAATCAGTGAACCAAATAAATGAATCTTTGGAGAGAAGAAAGTTAAAAATGAAGCAAGTGCTTTCAGCTGCTGAAAGTAATAGACAGGAGTGCTGCTTTTTTTTTAAAAACTTTCCAGCAGATTTTGTGCTTATATGTCATCTTTGTTTACCATACTTATTCATTTTTTAGAAGTATTGAGAATTTTAAATTTAAATACATATGCTATACATTAAACGAGTAAATGAAAGGTAATTTTAGAATTTGGAAATTGTTTTCCTTTTTACAAATACAGCTAGATATTATATAGATATATTTGCTTTAGTGAGATTTATTTCTATATGTATTTATTATTAATATCTTTTAATATAAGGTCACTCCCCATTTACCCTGAATTCTAACATCTTAAAAGATTGATTTTTATTTTCTCTTAAATTAAAAAACAATATAAATGACAAAATAACCCCTAATGATTACTGTTAGAAAATTATATTCAATGTTTATTTTACTATAAAATTTCTGTTTACCATTGCAGTCTGATTGGAGATGATTTTGAACTTAAAAAGTCTCACAGAGCCTTTCTGTCTTTTTGGGCTTCTTGTCCTAATTACTTTCTTGCCCTGTTTTCAGAGACTGCAGTTGCTTTTATTGAACCCATTAAAGGAGATGTCCAATATTAACCATCCAGATATCCGACTCAAGCAACTAGAATGTGTGTTGCAAATTTTGCAGAGTCAGGGAGATAGTCTTGGACCTGGATGGCCATTAGTGCTTGGAGTCATGGGAGCAATCAGAAATGACCAAGGGTAAGTATTTCAAATTAACTTTCAAAAAGTAACAGAAAAAGGGAATCCATCCTAAAATCTTGTAGTAGTGGCAATTTTTTGTATATACTCTTTCTGCGTAAGTTCAAGTTCTACAGTTTTTCTTAACTCTACCCTCAAGTGGCTACAGCGAATTATTAGGGCTCACTTTTGTTTTGGAAGGATGGGAAAATTGCTGTTTATTGACATTTATACAAGGATCTTGTGATAAGATAAATGTATCAATCTAACAAACTTTATAGCACATCCAAAGATTGGGCTTTCTTTTGTTAAATACTTGGTAAAAAGTAAATTTACATTTATGGCTTGACCTCTCTGCATATATTGGGAAGTCTAAGAAATTGCTTTTAAGTAACCCTTTTTCATTGATTTGTTCATTTATTAAACACTAGCGGCCCAGCACATGAAATGGTGCATTAGTAGGGTCCCTAGGCCTAGCCTGCGATCAGGGCCATCGTCCACCCGCTCGCCAGTCCTGCCCCACCGCCGCCCACCCCAGTTCCCTGTGGTTCCCCGTTCGCCATCCAGCTTTGGGAGCCTGCAGGCTGGGGGAAGGGACCAAGAGGTCTGCTTTCTGCCCGTTAGCCAGTCCTCAGTCCCGCCCGCCGCCTCCACCCACCCCATTTCCCTGTTGGCCAGGCGATCAATCTGAGCCTGTGGGGATGGGGGAGGGACCAAGAAGTTGGCGTTCTGCCAACTCGCCAGTCCCCAGTCCCACCCCACTGCCACCCACTCCAGTTCCCCGTGGTTCTCTGTTGGCCATCCAGCGATCGGATCCTGTGGGCTCAGGGGAGGGACCGAGAGGTGGTCAGTGCACCTCATAGCGACTGGTCAGTCAGTCATTCCGGTCATTAAGCCATTACGTTTTTCTCTTTTTATTATATGGGATTGGTTCTGTGCCTAGTATATTCCAAATACTATGCTTTCTGGTTATTCTGATTACACAGATAAATAGCTCGTGCTCTAAAAGTAGAATCCTATGGAAAAGGAACAAACCCTATAAGTAGGATATCCTAGTAAGAGAATAGTTTTTTATGTTACAGAAGTATAATAATCCAGTTGGAGGGGCCTATGCCCCTGGGGAAGGACAGAACCAAAATTATGAAGGATATTATATGCTTTCGTAAACTATTTGGACTTATCCTTAATGCATTAGGGAGGTATTTTAGGATTTTAATCAGAGGAGTAAATGTATCTGATATGCATATGAGATGTATCACTGTGTCAAGCAGCCTGGAGGAGTGGATGGGAAAGCCTGCTGTGCTCTCTAGAAATAGAGAGGAGATGGGTTTGAGCTACTTATTAACAGATTAACTTTTAGGGGGAAAGGGTTTTAGGAAACAGAATCAGGAATAATTCCCAGATTTCTGGCTTTGCTTAGTGGATAGTAGTCCAAATTACCATAAGGTATATAACTAAACTATAGGCCTGGTGCATGGATTCATACATTGGTGGGGTCCCTTAGTGTGGCCTGCAAGGATTGGGCTGAAACTGGCAATCCAACATCACCGAGGGATGTAGTAGTGCATGAAACAGGAGGTGGCCGGGGAGGAGTCAGAGCCCAGGCCAGGCGCCACGCTGCTCCCGCTCTTCTTGGCCCCGCAGCGCCTGTTGCTGCCGCTCAGTAGGCTCGCTGCCACTCTGTTGCGGTCTCAGTGCGCCCTTCCTAGGGCAATACCAGTGTACCCATGATGGAGAAGCGGCTGCGGGCTCACACCCAGTCAGCCCCTGTTCGGTCCCAGTCTGGATCGGGGAGGGTCACACAGGAGAAGTGTCTGCGGGAGAGGCTCGTGCTGCCACAGCAGTTGTGGGAATGCACTGACCACCAGGAGGCAGCTCCTGCGTTGAGTATCTGACCCCTGGTGGTGAGTGCACATCACAGTGAACGGTTGAATGGTCACTTATGCTTTTATATATATAGACTAGAGGCCTTGTGCACAAAATTTATGCATGGGGCTGTGTGTCCCTCAGCCCAGTCTGCACCCTCTCCTGTCCGGGACCCCTTGGGGGATGTCTGACTGCTGGTATAGGCCCGATCCCACAGGGTACATCCTGGCAGTCAGACATCTCTCTCACAATCCAGGACTGCTGGCTCCTAACAGCTCACCTGCTTGCCTGCCTGATCGCTCCAACCACTCGTTTTGCCTGCCTGGTTGCCCCTAACTGCCCTCCCCTGCAGGCCTGATCGCCCCTAACTGCTCCTCCCTGCTGGCCTGATTATCCTTAACTGCCTCTGCCTCACCCCCCACCACTGTGGCTTTGTTCAGGAGGAGGACCGGATGACCGGAAGATGTCCTCTCGACTCGGTCTAATTAGCATTGTACCCTTTTATTAGTATAAATAAGGAATTCAGAAGAATGAGCACATTTAGAGTAAATGTATGGATTTGTTTAATTTAAAGTAGGACAGTGCAATGGAGAGAACCGAAATTTGACTGTATTTGTGTATAATTCTGCAGCAGGATTTGTAATACCTTGTTTTGATGACTAATTTAGGAGTTTTACATGATTGAGATGCTTGAGACTATTATGGAAGTCTTATTTAAAAATTTTAAAAATTTATTTGTAGTAATAAATTTCCTTAAATTCTACAAAATATTGAGATGATTAAAGTGAAATGATATCAGCTATAGCTTAAATGAAGCTGAAGTTTCTTCTTCCAACCTATAATCCTATCTAATAATAGACAAACATGGTAATTAACCGTACCTCCGACACTCTTCCCATTGGCTAATCAGGGCGATATGCAAATTAACTGCCAACCAAGATGGTGGCCGGCAGCCAGGCAGCTGAAGCGAACAGGAGGCTTGCTTGCTTCAGTGATGGAGGAAGCCAAGGTTCCCCGCCTGCTGCCGCCCAGCTCTGAGCTGCACTCTAAGCAGCTATGTTGCAATTATAGAAGTTAAACAATCCCCAGAAACCTGCTTTCAGCCAGCCGGGCCTCAGAGCTGGAGTTGCAACAGTGTTTCAATTATAGAAGGTAAACAAAGCCCAGATATCCGCTTTCAGCAGCCGAGGTCTCAGAGCTGGAACTGAGCCTCAGAGCTAAAGCCGGCTCTCAGCTCCAGTGACAGCCTAGAAGGTAAATAAATCCCAGAATAAAAAAAAAAGAAAAAAAGGAGAGGTTGGGAGCTTCAGTCACCCACCAGCCTGAGAATGGCCCTCAGCCCCTCACCCAGACTGGCCAGGCACCCCAGTGGGGACCCCCACCCTGAAGGGGGTGTGACCAGCTGCAAACAGCCATCATCCCCTCATCCAGGCTGGCCAGGCACCCCAGTGGGGACCCCCACCCTGAAGGGGTGTGACCAACTGCAAACAGCCATCATCCCCTCATCCAGGCTGGCCAGGCACCCAAGCGGGACCCCCACCCTAATCCAGGACACCCTTCAGGGCAAACCAGCCGGCCCCCACCTGTGCACCAGGCCTCTATCCTATATAGTAAAAGGGTAATATGCAAACTGACCCTAACAGCAGAAGGATTGGGAATGACTGGTCACTGTGACACACACTGACCACCAGGGGGCAGACGCTTAAATGCAGGAGCTGCCCTCTGGTGGTCAGGGCGCTCTCACATGGGAGGAGCTCTGCTCAGCCACAAGCCAGGCTGATGGCTGCCAGTACAGTGGTGGTGGTGGGAGCCTCTCCTGCCTCCTCAGCAGCGGTAAGGATGTCCGACTTCAGTTTAAGCCTGCTCCCTGCTGGCAAGTGGACATCCCCCGAGGGCTTCCAGAGGGATGATTGATTGCCATCTTAGGCCCAATCCCCCAGGGAGCGGGCCTAAGCCAGCAGGTGGTCATCCCCTGAGGGGTCCCAGGCTGCGAGAGGGCACAGGCCAGGCTGAGGGACCTCCCCCACTATCCCCCGAGTGCACAAATTTTTGTGCACCGGGCCTCTAGTGTAATTATAAAATACGATGTTGTTATATGAATGAAGTGAATTAATGCAAGTAAAACTCTTACAAAGTTCCTGACATAGTAAACACTCAATGTACTAGCTATTATAATTCATTTTCATCATTATTTTTTGCCACCAGAATTTATCTTAAAAAATCAAATACTTCGTATTCTCTTTATATGAAATTCAAAATTAGTACTTTCTTTTATAGATGTAGAATTTAAAAATAAGATATAGTATAGATATAAAAGAATAAAGAACTAATTTTCATTCAGTGAGTATTTCATTGTGTGTATTTATACATGCTAGGCATCATGTTAGATATTGGGGATATAGTGGTAAAAGGTTAGCTCTAGGCAATTTCCTTTCTCATTTAATGTCTTAAGTTTTGTTGGACTAGTTGGTGCAAAATACAAATAAAAAATAATATGGCATTAATACACATTTTCCTTTCCTTTTGCTAGTGTACTGTTTTATTTCTGTACCTGTGTATTTTTTTATTAATTATTTTAAATTAACATGTTGTTTTAAAATCTCTGTAAATGTTGAAGTACTAGGTTATCTATATTAGAGAAGATTTTCTTTTTCAAACTTTAAAATAAAATTTTGCATGGTCCAAATTACCATAAAAATGTATTTCCCTTACATTTTGTTTAAATGCATGAGTATAAACTTCTTATCTTTTGTGTTTTCAGAGAATCCTTGATACGAACTGCATTTCAGTGTCTTCAGTTGGTTGTGACAGATTTTCTACCAACAATGCCTTGTACTTGCCTGCAGATAGTTGTAGATGTTGCAGGTAGCTTTGGACTTCATAATCAAGAACTTAATATTAGTTTAACTTCAATAGGTTTATTGGTATGTATCATTGCCTCTTAATAATATAACCTAGAGAGTGAATGGTAAGCAAATACTTGGCTCTATAGGAGTCATTTAAATGACTCTGATACCAAACATATCTTCCTTAAAGGATTAAGTGACACAATTTAAGAAATAATTCATTAATAGCAGACTATTTGGAATAATTTTGACATATGGAGCTGAAATTTGTTTTTTACATGGTTTTCTTGAGAGGATTTAATAAACTGGTAATAGTACATAGAAAAGAAAGAGTCAGTTGACTCTCATGTAAAGGTTAATTGATTATCAATATTATTTTGGAAGCAACATTTTGATATACTACTTATTTAGTAAATAAAACTTCCGTAAAAGGCTTCATCATTTATGGAGTCCCATAGCTTGTCAACACTGCTTTGTTAGCTGTAAGGAGACTGCACATGATAGTGAAAGAGCCCAGACTGTTAGACATGTATTTTAATTCTGTCTGCTCCTTGTTAATTGTTAAATTATTGATCTTCTGAGCTTCATTTTACTTATTTTGAATATAAAAGTACTAAAATGTAAGTTAGGATATTGTTAAATATTACATAAACATGTAGAGAGCTGTTGCCAATACAAATTTATTTAAAGGCAGTTCTTTAGACTCTTAAATGTATATTATAACTCAGAATTTTACAAGTCAAATTTAAATACCCCTTACAAGCTAGATAGCTTAGTATTTTGCTATTAACATGTTAAGTGCCATGTCAGTCACTGGTGACTGACACTATACTTTCCGTCAAAAATACAATCATGAGGGAAAACATAGGCATGTTCTGTATTTATATAATTGCTCCTAAAGAGTAGTTGATTAATTCAATATTGATTTCTGCTAGATATTACTTTCTTTATTTTTATGTTCACAGATATTGGACTCTACATTTTTACCATTGATATAATTCTCATTGATTTGCATACCTTGCTGTGGTTGCGAATGAAGTTATAAGATATGTTTGGAAATAGTAATTGCTCTTGTATGAAGTTACAAAATACTAACTTCATATTATATTAAGGAATGATATTAAGGAATTGTTAATAATTTTGTTAGTATGATAATGGTTTCAGGGTTATGTTTTTAAAGCCTTTTTGTAGAGATAATAAAATAGGTATAAAGTAAAAATAAAATATTAATAATTTTATCTAGGTGGTGGGTATATCAACATATTGACATACTCCCTATTTTTCTGTGTTCTTAACATTTTTCAAAGTAAATTTATAAAAAATATTAATGTTAGCAAAATATTTCTCCCCCATATTCTCCTGAAATCAGATAGAAACACTTGACAGAGAAATAGATGTTTTCATTAAATCCCTTCTTCTAGATTTCTGAAGTAATTTTTAGAAGTTTTATTCTAAAAAGTAAAACAACTGAGGGTTGCATATTTATATATGTCTTTAAAATAAAATCTATCGATAAAGTGATATTTTTCTACTTTGCTTTTTAGTGGAATATTTCAGATTATTTTTTCCAAAGAGGAGAAATTATTGAAAAAGAATTAAATAAAGAAGAGGCAGCACAGCAAAAGCAGGCAGAAGAGAAAGGGGTTGTTTTAAATCGGCCATTCCACCCTGCACCACCATTTGATTGCCTTTGGTTGTGTCTTTATGCAAAATTGGGTGAACTATGTGTGGACCCCCGACCTGCTGTCAGGAAGAGTGCAGGGCAAACTCTGTTTTCAACAATTGGTGCACATGGGACCTTATTACAGCATTCAACATGGCACACTGTTATTTGGAAGGTACTGTAAACTAGCTTGAATTATCAGCTTTTAATTGGAACACACATATATTTTTTCAATTAAACTTTTTCCTGTTTACTTTTTCTTTCTGGAGGGAAAACTGGTTCTTATATTAGATCCCTTCACTTTAAATTTAATCTTCTATTCCTTGTTTCATCTACTTTGGGTACCATCTCTTATTTATTTATTTATTTATTTATTTATTTATTTATTTATTTATTTATTTTTTAAAGGATTACGTCATTCTCTTTTTTCCCCATTGACCTCTCCCTGGCCATCCCCACCTCCCAGCACATGCCCTCATCCCGCTAGTACCTGTGTCCATTAGTTATGCTTATATGCATGCATACAAGTCCTTTGGTTGATCACTTAATGTCCCCCCCACGCCCCACCCCTGCCTTCCCTCTGACCTCTGAGGATTGACGGTCTGTTTGATGCTTCTCTGTCTCTGGATCTGTTTTTGTTCATCAGTTTATGTTGTTCATTGTATTCTGAAAATGACTGAGATCATGTGATATTTTTCTTTCTCTGACTGGCTTATTTTGCTCAGCATAATGCTCTCCAGGTCCATTCATGCTGTTGTGAATGGTAAGAGTTCTTTCTTTTTACAGCAGCGTAGTATTCCATTGTGTAGATGTACCAACAGTTTTTTAATCCACTCATCTGCTGATGGGCACTTAGGCTGTTTCCAAATCTTAGCTATTGCAAGTTGTGCTGCTGTGAACATAGGGGTGCATATATCCTTCCTGATTGGTGTTTCTAGTTTCTTGGGATATAGTCCTAGAAGTGAGATCACAGGGTCAAATGGGAGTCCCATTTTTAATTTTTTGAGGAAACTCCATACTGTTTTCCACAGTGGCTGCACGAGTCTGCATTCCCACCAGCAGTGCACGAGGGTTCCTTTTTCTCCGCATCCTCACCAGCACTTGTCAGTTTGTTGATTTGTTGATGATAGCCATTCTGACAGGTGTAAGATGGTACCTCATTGCTGTTTATATTTGCATTTCTCGGATGATTAGTGACTTTGAGCAAGTTTTCATGTGTCTCTTCTATATGTTCTCTTTCGAAAGGGGTCTATTTAGGTCCTTTGTCCATTTTTTGATTGGATTCTTTATCTTCCTTTTGTTAAGTTGTATGAGTTCCCTATAAAGTTTGGAGATTAAACTCTTATGGGATATAACATTGGCAAATACTTTCTCCCATGCAGTGGGCTATTTGTTTTGTTGATGATTTCTTTTGCTGTGCAGAAGCTTTTTATTTTGATATAGTCCCATTTGTTTCCATTGTCCTAGGAGCAGTATTTGTAAAGATATTGCTACAACATATGTTTGCTATTTTTAAAAATATTTTTATTGATTTCAGAGAGGAAGGGAGAGGGAGATAGAAACATCAATGATGAGAGAGAATCATTGGTTAGCTACCTCCTGCACGCCCCACACTGGGGATTGAGCCTGCAACCCAGGCTTGTGCCCTTACCGGGAATTGAACCTGGAACTTCCTAGTTTATAGGTCGATGCTCAACCACTGAGCGACACCAGCCAGGCTGTCTGCTATTTTGCTGCCTATGGATTCTTCTGAGATTTTTATGGTTTCCCATCTTACATTTAAGTCCTTTATCCAGTTTGAGTTTATTTTTGTGAATGGTGTAAGTGGTGGTCTAGTTTCATTTTTTTGCTTGTATCTGTCTAATTTTCTCAACACCACTTATTGAGGTGACTGTCTTGACTCCATGCATCTGTGCATTTGACAAAACTGAAAATGTTAGCTTTGTCATATTTTAAATTGCACTTACGTAAAACAGATTAAATATTTAAAACCTCATTTTTTTTTTTGTCTTCATCTCTTATCTCTGTCTCCGATTTCTGCCTTTGCCCTTCCCTTTTTCCCCATTTTCCCAAGTGGTAAAAATAGGAATTGCTAAACCATTACACATAATTCAAGTATAATATAATCAAATGAGAATTTTATGAATTAAAGAATATCAACAACTGAAATTTACTTGCAGAATCATCAAACAAAAGTAACCTTCAATTGGTAAATTCTACGTTCATTAAATATAGTTTTCTTTTTTGTTTTTCTTTTTTATCCCCTTTTAAAAACTTTCTTACGAAATCAACAGCTAGGCTCTTCTTTTTTGTTCCATCTGTTTCATTTTAATAAAATTCTACTTATAATCCTTTCACTGCTTTTGTGAATTTTTGAGATCAGTAAATTTGACAATAGGCAGCAGAGTAAACCTTAATTGTATTTAACAATGTTTTCAATTTAATAAAGAGACCTCAAAATGTCTTCTTAAAAAAATTAATAATGTACATTTCCTAATAAAAATAACTAAAAGCCCTTGTGTGTTCTGTCTCAACTTTATCCCCTGGCTCCTCAGATCAGAAACATGCTTAACTTTTTTGTTAACATTTTTAAAAGCAAACTGATAATTTCTCTTATAGCTGTTTTCCTTTCAACAGCTTCATTGTTTATCTTGCTGCTTAATTCTCAGGGATTTATTTCTTCCTCACCTTCCTTGCACTCCCTTATCCCTTATAATTTGATTTCCAGATCATTCTACTTCAGAGTCTCTTAAACCTTAGCCAGTAACAGAATCACCTGGAGGACTTATTAAAGCACAGATTGCTAAGCCACCACTCTATCCTCTAGGGCAGAACCTTTGTTCTGCCAACGGGTATTTGGATACTTACAACATCATTTGCTTAATAGAATTCACTTACTGTAAATGTATGTTGTTACGATAAAAGTGCCTAGATTTATTGAATTTCTACTCCCACCTTCTGTTGCCTTGGCAGGGCCAGATCAAATGATTTCTCAGGCCTTATACTGCCCATGGTCCAGGCTTTCCCTACCCCTGCTCTAGAGTTTGACTTTTACCCTTGTCCTGGGGCCTGAGAATTGCATTTGTATAACGCTCCTGGGTGACGCTAATGCTGATGATTTTGAGACCATATTTGAGAACTACAGAAATTGTTCACAGGCTACAGGTAGTCTTCTAATTGCCAAGTTTTTTGCCATATGCTCATTCCTTATCCTACTCATTTTTTTGTAGCATTTAACCTTGTTGATTAGTTTCTCCATGAAATTTCTTTCCTTGGTTTGTTTCACAGCATGCTTCTGGTTCTCTATTCAATTTTTATTTTAATTTATTTTCTTATTCCTTCCTCTGAATCTACCCTTTAAATATAAACATTTTCCAAGTCCTAAAACCATTTCCTGTTTGATTTTTCCAAGTATCTTCATCTAATCCTGAAGCATCAGTTATAAGCTCTATCTAAATGTCTCCCATAATTATATTTTTTGCCTGGACCCTTCTCATTAGTGCAGTTCTTTTTTTTTGATTAATTAAATCTTTATTGTTCAGATTATTACATTTGTTCCTCTTTTTTCCCCCCATAACTCCTCTCCACCCAGCTCAAACCCCACCCTCCCCCCTCCCTCCCCACCCACTGTCCTCTTCCATAGGTGCACGATTTTTGTCCAGTCTCTTCCTGCATCCCCCTCACCCCTTTCCCCCACAAGAATAGTCAGTCCATTCCCTTTCTATGCCCGATTCTATTATAATCACCAGTTCATTCTGTTCATCAGATTATTCACTTGATTTTCAGATTCACTTGTTGATAGATGTGTATTTGTTGTTTATAATTTGTGTCTTTACCTTTTTCTTCTTCTTCCTCTTCTTAAAGGATACCTTTCAGCATTTCATATAATACTGGTTTGGTGGTGATGAACTCCTTTAGCTTTTTCTTATCTGTGAAGCTCTTTATCTGACCTTCAATTCTGAATGATAGCTTTGCTGGATAAAGTAATCTTGGTTGTAGGTTCTTGCTGTTCATCACTTTGAATATTTCTTGCCACTCCCTTCTGGCCTGCAAAGTTTCTATTGAGAAATCAGCTGACAGTCATGGGTACTCCCTTATAGGTAACTGAGTTTCTTTCTCTTGCTGCTTTTAAGATTCTCTCTTTGTCTTTTGCTCTTGGCATTTTAATTATGGTGTGCCTTGGTGTGGTCCTCTTTGGATTGCTTTTGTTTGGGGTTCTCTGCACTTCCTGGACCTGTAAGTCTATTTCTTTCACCAGGTAGGGGAAGTTTACTATCATTATTTCTTCAACTAGGTTTTCAATATCTTCCTCTCTCTCTTCTTCTGGCACCCCTATAATTCGGATGTTGGTACACTTGAAGCTGTCCCAGAGGCTCCTTACACTATCTTTGTATTTTTGGATTCTTTTTTCATTTTGCTTTTCTGGTTGAGTGTTTTTTGCTTCTTTGTATTTCAAATCTTTGACTTGATTCTTGCGCTCCTCTGGTCTGCTGTTGGGAGTCTGTGTAATATTCTTTATTTCAGTCAGTGTATGCTTAATTTCTAGTTGGTCCTTTATCATAACCTCGAGAGTTTCATTAGATTTCTTGTAGGTCTCTAAGTTTATCGGCAGTTTCTAGAAAATTCTTGAAAAACCTTAAAAGTGTGGTTTTGAACTCTATATCCAGTAGTTTGCTTTCCTCCATTTCTGTCATTTGTGTTGTTTCTTTGTCTCGGCATTTTGTATGCTTCCCTGTGTTGATAAAGTGGTTTTCTGTGCTAAGTGTCCTCTAGTGCCCAGTGGTTCAGCCTCCCCAATTACCTGAGAAGGACACTCTTGGTGCACCCCCTTGTGGTCTTTGTTCACAGTCTTGTTGTAGTTAAGCCTTGATTGTTGTAGGTATCACTGGGAGGAACTGACCTCCCGGCCAATTGGCTGTGAGAATCAACTGTGTCTGCAGTGGGAGAACTTCTGTGCTGGAGACACCCCTCCAGGGCAAGAGTTGCTTCAATTGGGCTTTGGTGCTCACTGAGTCTTCCCCCTGAGTGTGTCCTTTATGGTTCCACGGAGTTGCAAACTGGATGGTCCCACTTTGACCTCTGGGTACACTGGCTCCTGGATCTCTAGGGAGGTGCTAATCTAGCCTCTGCCTTAGGCTATCCAGCAAAAGCCTCCCTGCAGGGCTTGGGTGGGGCGGGCCCCACAGGATCAACAGGGCGGGGCTAGCAGTTATGGCTGCTCTCAGAGGCCCCACTGCTTCTCAGTGTCTCAGCAATTGCTGCAAGCCCCTCCGAGAGAAAGCTGCCCTCGAATTCCGACCAATGCCAGACAGTACCGCTTCTCCCGTATGATCCTGGGTCCCCAGAGACTCGCCCGGAACTGGAGCTCAGAGCCTGAGACTCCCTCCCGATTGAAAAGGACAACCGCGCCCTCAGCCGACAGCCCGCTCCGTGTGTGCCTCTGTACCTTAGTATTTTACTTCCACACTGCGCCTCCTCTGAGTCTCGGTATGCTTTTCTCTTTCCTTGTAGTTGTAGAATTTACAATCAGCCAGCCTTCCTGTGTTTCTGGATGATGTCCATTCCGTCTTTTAGTTGTATTTTTGAAGTGGTTGTTCGAAGTTGGGGTCCAACCCCAGCAGGTCCAGGGGTTCCCAAAGGTGTGGATGGAGTCAGCGAAGAAGGAATGACACAGAGGCAGCTTTCAGTTGATCAGCATAGTTGGGTTCTCTAGCCATGTTCTGTCAGTTTTGTTCTTTTTTAATACATTATCCCATAGATGCTCCACTAACACTTCAACCCAAAAGTCTTAGATGATGTTCTTTCTAATTTATTTTAATTTTTCATATTCCATGACTTATATAAGAATACTTCTAGTGTTCAATTTCTTCTAACATAGGGGGATTGTCAGATATAATTTTTGTAGTAATTCCTAGTCTATATTATCAATACTTTTTATATGTATTTTTATAAATATTCAGGTTCTCTTTCATCTGTTGGACCGAGTTCGAGAGTCTTCTACCACTGCAGACAAAGAAAAGATTGAATCCGGAGGTGGCAATATTCTCATTCATCATTCAAGGGACACAGCAGAGAAGCAGTGGGCTGAGACATGGGTTTTAACATTGGCCGGAGTAGCAAGAATCTTCAACACTAGAAGATATTTACTGCAACCTTTAGGTCTATATATACATATATATGCTTTTTTTTTTCTTCATTTTCTGGTGATACAGACAATTCATGATAAAGAAAATTTGGAAAATACAAAAGATTTTTTTTGAAATTCATATACAGTGCTACTTCCCAAGAGTAATCTTATCTGCCAGTCTGTGTTAATGTGCTGTATGTGCATAAGCAGTTTTCATTGAAAAAATAAGTATTACCTGCTATGGGCTAGCATCAAGGGAATATAATGATGAGCAAAAAATACACCATCATTGCTGTCATGTGCATTTGAAAGAAGTATAACTACATTAAAAATGCAAAATTGCTACAATTACAAATGCTACAAAGGAGTGGTGCATTATGAGCTTATAATAGGTATTTAACCAGACCAGTGAGGTCCAGATATTCTTCCCTAAGAAAGTATTATTTTATCTGAGATTTCAAGGATATGAGATTTCATCAAGTGAGGGTAAAATGAAAGTTGAAGGGCCTTATAGGCAGAGAGAACATATAGAAGAGATAGAAGAAAATTGGGTGGGAGATGTTGAGGACCTTAGCATGTTTGAAGGTTTGGAATAAAAGTGTGATTCCAGATTAAGTTGTAGAGGTAGAGAGAGGCCAAACCATGCAAAACTCTGGAGGTCATGTTCATAAGTTAGAACTCCATCCAACAGCAGTGAAAAGCTACTAACGGTTTTAGTTCATATTGTGACATGATCAGATATGCAGTTCTGAAAGGTCACTGTGGATGGTATGAAATGGCAGCAAGGAAGGAAGGCAGGAGGACACTATTAGACTGGTTAGGAAGCTGTTGGTGCAGATCAGTGGTTCTTAACCAGGGCCAATTTTGCCCTTCCACTTTTCCCTCCAGGACATTTGGCAATGTCTGGAGACATTTTTGATTGTCACAACTGATGAGGGACAAGTGCTGCTAGAATCTGGGGAGTAGAGACAACGGATGCACAACAAAGAAGTATCTAACCAAAACTGTCCATATTACTGAGATTGAGAAACGCCAGTGTAGATTATAGTACCTTCAATTTGGTGGGAGTGATGGGGTGATAGAAAATGTGAACAGAAATACTTTTGTACATAATTGAGCATACTATACATATTTTATTTTTTAGTTTATTATTTTATATTTGACTTTTTTCTGTTTTTGTTAAAGCATAAGCATATTTACTTTTTCTGTAGGTTTTTTTGTGTGGTGATCTTCATGTACATTATTTTTTTAAAAAATAACATAGTGCTTCATTTTTCATTTTAGGATTAACATTTAAATCTTATGTACAATGAAATGTACCAATTTTAACTGTATATTTGCTGAGTTTTGACAAAATAAGCATCATTTTTAATACCTCCATAATAGTTACTTTATTTTAAAAGCTAAGAACTAATAGATATAGATTTAGATTTTTAGAAGTGAAGACATTACGTAGTTTGTTTTACGTTGATAATTTTTTACATTTGAAACTACAAATGTTTTTTATTTAGAATGAAGTTCATATTTTTAACAAACATGTAATATATAATTATCCTAGTCTTTTAGAAAAATGACTTTTTCCTAGACATAGAGCATATTAATAGAGGAATTGCTTTTGTTTAGCTATTTTGATAGTTTTTAAACAAAATTTGTCAAAGCTCTTTGAATAGTTTACTGAAAAAATCTTTTTTATTGTATGTAAAAAATTATACCTTAATTTTTTTTTAATATATTTTATTGATTTTTTACAGAGAGGAAGGGAGAGAGAGAGAGAGAGTTTGAAATATCGATGAGAGAGAAACATCGATCAGCTACCTCCTGCACATCTCCCACTGGGGATGTGCCCACAACCCAGGTACATGCCCTTGACCGGAATCAAACCTGGGACCTTTCAGTCCGCAGGCCGATGCTCTATCCACTGAGCCAAACCGGTTTCGGCTATATACCTTAATTTTTAATTAAAAAAAGGATAATAGAAAAGAGGCACAAAACTGGGAAGGTGTTATAGTTTGTCCTATATAAGCAGAGTCGTATTTATTGTTTCATACCAGATCTGCTTCTAGCTTTTTCTATTAATTGAGTGCTTCCTAAAAAAAACAGAAAAAAAAAACACTCAAGTATGGTGCCAAGTGGGTGCTAGAATTATTGGGGGATCTCTTTGTAAATTATATGTGTCTAACTACTATGCTGTACATCTGAAACTAATATAAAATAATATTGAATGTCAACTGTAATTGAAAAACATTTTTTAAAATAACTTTAAATAAATAAAATCAAGTCATTTATAGCCTTTCTAAGGCTATAAACCTTGATTTATATATGTCCCATAACCTACTTATGTTATTCTACTTTTGAAAATGTAAATTCCTCTGATTTTTGCATTATTTAAATGCAAGTATGTAGGTAATAAAGCAGCTCTTAAAGTAAAACTATCTGTTAACAAACCATTGGGCCAGATTGCTGTTAGGAATAAGGTCATTTTTGCTGGACTTCATAGAAACAAATTACACCTGGGTTCATTATGTGTTTAGTTGGTCATAGTAGTAGAGCAAGAGATTGAATTGATCAGTGGAAACCAGCAACTACCATTCAGCTCATGCCTTGCTGACTCATTTTCTTGTGAGGGAAACAAATTTATACTCATTATTAAAGGACAGTCTATTTATTTTGTCCTAATAGTTATTTTGGTAACTATTATGGGTGCAAAATGTTTAAGAAAGTTATACAACTGCCCTGGCCAATGTGGCTCAGTTGGTTGGGTGTCGTCTTGTGCACTGAAAGGTTGCTGGTTTGATTCCCAGTCAGGGCACATACCCCAGTTGTGGGCTTGACCCCTGTGGGGGGTTAGGTCATGCAGGAGGCAGCTGATTGATGTTTCACTATTACATCAAAGTTTCTCTTTCACTCTCCCTTTCTCTCTCTCTCAAAATCAAGAAAAAATCTTTTAAAAAAAAGTTGTATAACTATAAATTATTTAAATATGAAAACTAAAGTTTAAAGTTTAATGGAATGTCAGTTTAACCATTTAGACATATAAAATAAAGTTTCATACTGTTATAACTTATAACTTTTCCAATATATTTAAGAGTGATAACATCAATCATTAATAAAGGCAGATAGATAGACTGAAGATGTTACTAAAAAGCTTTTGTTTTTACCCTCTTAAATTATTTTCTTTCGCCTTTGGCAAAAGTACTAGGATAGAGTATAAACATGTATACTTACGTTTATAGAGTTTTGTTTTTAAAACCAAAACATTGTTTGATATACCCATTATCTAATCTCTTCTTGGTGCCCTTTGTTCCTGTATCTGAAAAATAATTTACTGGATTTTCAGGTTGTAATGGTTTTAATTCACATTGTTAGTAACCTTAGTACCTATGCAGTTTTTTCTAGTTCCATAGGAATTTAAGCAGAAAATTAAAGCAAATAGATTCTAAAGGGTCTAATAGAGAACATTTGTTCACTTTTATGGTGATATATATATTTTTTCTCTTCTTAATATAGGAGACTTTTCAAGAGCATGGGATGTTCTTCTTGACCATATACAATCAGCAGCACTCAGCAAAAACAATGAAGTATCTCTGGCTGCACTGAAAAGCTTCCAGGAAATTTTACAGATTGTGTCCCCTGTCAGAGACTCAGATAAGCCTGAGACACCGCCTGCAGTGAATGTACCTGTGTCTGTCCTTCTAGGGTCAATATCAGGCCCCGGCCTGAGCAGGCCATTTGTAAGAACAGATTCCATTGGAGAAAGACTTGGAAGATACAGTAGCTCTGAGCCACCCGTAGTTACTGATGAGCTTGAAGATTTGAATCTCTGGTGGGCTGCATGGAATACCTGGTATAGAATTGGATCTGAAAGCACTAAGCCTCCTATTACTTTTGATAAACTGACTTTTATTCCCAGCCAGCCTTTTCTTACAGCTTTAATTCAGATATATCCAGCTCTCTACCAACACATAAAAACTGGTTTCAACATGGATGACTTGCAAAAACTGGGGGTCATATTGCACAGTGCTGTTTCTGTCCCAATAAGTTCAGATGCATCTCCTTTTATTCTTCCATCTTATACTGAAGCAGTTTTGACAAGTTTACAGGAAGCTGTACTTACAGCTTTAGATGTTCTCCAAAAGGTAATAGAATTTTAATGGCCATCTAAGCAAAAATGCTTGTTTTTTTTTCTTTGCTATGTATTTTTTTGGTAATTCTGGATCATTAAGATTGTTATGTATATATACTTGGGATAAGTTCAGGATTGTAAAGATCTAGTTATTTTAAAAACGTGTCATTTTCTGGTAATTCAGGTTTGTTTTGAGAGTCGTTAAGAAACTGTCTGCATATTATTTCTATTCACCAGCATTTTTGGTTTATTCATACATCTCTTTATAAGAGGCTAATACTTTTTGGAATAACAGCTTTTGTCTGGTACTTATGTAATTAGAAAATTAATAAGCAATGGGATTGCATATATATATGTTTTTATCTGCAATTAAATCTAGCTCTGGAATTCTTGGAAGCTTATTTTAAAAAAAGAAGTAAGGATAAATTTATAAAGTATTTTACAGAAATTTAAGAAAGTTATATTTTTACCTATGTGTGTTTTGTTACTGCAAAAAATTTATCAAAACAGACCTAAATATCATTGAATAAATTCCAATTAGCAAGTAACACCAGATCAAAATCAAATAATTCTTTAAACTTTAATGTAATTGTTAGTGCAATTCACAACAACCACAATGCTGAAGAACAAAATGCCAACTGAAGAGACAGCAATTCCAGTACAGTAGCTATGACATACTAGTGCCTGGTGCAAGGCTTCATGAACATTGAAAGGAAATTAATTAGAAGATGGCCAGCGGGGCGGGACTGGGCGAGACAGCCTGGACACGCTCTGGAGCCACCCTCCCGCGGTCCCTCCCTGGCAGGCTACACCTGGGCCATCTGCACTTGGGGCAGCACTGCAGCTCAAAGGGCATCTGCAGAGTGAGCGAGGTCCCTCTGGCAGGTGGGTCCCTTGGCCTGGCCTGCGGGGATCGGGCCAAAACTGGCTCTCTGACATCCAACAAGGGGTCCCAGATTGCAAGAAGGCAGTTCTTAGGTGACATACCCTGGAATCGGGCTCCCTCCTCTCTGGTTTCAGGGTGCGTCACCAGAGTACCGCTGCTGCCAAGTCACCACAGCTGGGCAGCTCCTGCGTTGAGCATCTGCCCCCTTGTGGTCAGTGAGCGTCATAGCTACCAGTTGGAGTGCCTGCCCCTAATGGTCATTGCGCATCATAGCTACCAGTCAGACGGTCGCTTAGCCTTTTATATATATAGATTAGAATGGAACTAGTACCTGATTATGCATGTGTGATCCGTAACCATTTATGTACTATAAATCATGTTTTCCATTTATTATTTTCAAGTAATGGATATTGTGAAAATTAACAATGCAAAATATCAGTTGATATAAATGAACAATATAAAGCTTCTTAAGTTTCAGGTTGAAGGTATATGTTGTTTTCAAAGCTCAGAACAAATTCCTAGTAACTGGGATGAATGATTCCACTTATTGTCTTATTGCTAAAGCAGAGTCTGTTTTTTTTTGTTTGTTTTTTTGTTTTGATGATATACTTTTTTCTCTTGAAGAGAGTTTTTTGTTTCTTCTTTATTTTTATTCTCTACACATATATAAAAGTTTGAATCAAACATCTGAATGAGGAGAGTTGTAGAGTATAAGCATCCCACAAGGCCTGTGGCTTTTCTTTTCTTTTTTGATAAAATTACTTTTCCATTCTCTCTAGGGCAGTCTATGAGTGATTTATGAGCATGATCAAGCAAGGGGGGGGGGGAGTAATTATTGAGAACCTACATTCCCCCCCACACACTACAATTAAAAACAGCTATTTTGATTTTAATTGTGGAAAACTGATATTCCTTCAATAAATTTTTTCAATTATTGAAAATAATGCACTTAGGATAATTGTCTCTTTTCCATAGTAATTACTACTTGTTTACTTCTAAGAGTTAAGACTTAGCAAAAGGTTAATGAAGAAGGTGAAACTATTAGAAGTAATTAATAGAGAGAATTTTTTTTTCTCACCTAAGGATATACTTTTTATTGAATTTAGAGAGAGGAAGGAGGAGAGAGACAGACAGACAGACAAATAGAGATATCCATGTGAGAAACATCGATCAGTTGCCTCCTGCCTAAACCAGGGATTGAACCTGCAACCCAGTTATGTGCCCTGACCTGGAATTGAACCTGCCACCTTTTGTGAAAGGGGACAACATTCCAACCAACTGAACCACACTGGCCAGGGCTAGAGAAAATTTTTTTATCATTCAGGTTCTCTATTCACTATTTCTGGCAAAAATAGTTAAATATTGAGACATGGTGTTATTTTTTCACATTGTAATTATAAAATGATCTAACTAAGGTATGGGCAGCACTTTGCTTATCCACTTTCTATCTTAGGACAGTTATAGCTAAACTTTCAGTTACAGCTAAATGGCTCTATCTTCTCTGAGAGAAAATGAAGCTAATCTATTGTCTGGCAGTTAAAAAGCCACGGATTACATACAAATATAAATGTTGTAAATATCTTTTTAAAGAAATTCCTTAAAAATTTGAATGCTGTGAATTTTGACTTAGTATTTTGAGAGTAGAGTGTAGAGTGATCATGTTTTGTTTTATTTTGTAGAGCACAGATATATTTTAGGCATTCTATAAGTAATATCATTAAATATTTTTCTCACAGAGATAGATAAACACTAAAACAGGAAAATATGAAAGGTTGAGAGGAAAATACACATTTGTGGCTAGAAAAAAATAAAAACATAAGATTTATTTAAGTAATTTTGACATATTTGAATTGGTAATTAAAGTCTGCAATGATAAGATGGGCATTTTATTCTGTTTTATAAAATTATTTGTAGCAATAAGTTTAATTATATTAAAATATTGTATTCTTTAAAATCAAGTCTATATTCAGGTATATTAGACATTATTAAATATGTACTACCCTGCCCTAACCGGTTTGGCTCAGTGGATAGAACATCGGCCTGCAGACTGAAGGGTCCCAGGTTCGATTCCAGTCAAGGGCATGTACCTTGGTTGCGGGCACATACCCAGTGGGGAGTGTGCAGGAGGCAGCTGATCGATGTTTCTCTCTAATCGATGTTTCTAACTCTCTATCCCTCTCCCTTCCTCTCTGTAAAAAAAAATCAATAAAATATATTTTAAAATATATATATATATATACCAGAGGCCCAGTGCACAAAAATTTGTGCACTCGGGGGGGATCCCTCAGCCCAGCCTGCGCCCATTTGCAGTCCAGGACCCTTTGGGGGATGTCCACCTGTTGACTTAGGCCCACTCCCCAGGGGATCAGGCCTAAGCTTGCAGTCAGACATCCTTCTGGCAGCCAGGGAGCCCTCGGGCAATGTCCAACTAAAGGCTTAGGCCCCCAAGGGAGCTGTGATGAGGAAGCTGGGGTGACAGAGGAGCCACTCTGTCCTGCCCGCCGCCCCGGGTCGGGTCACACACGGGACACTGGGGCGGGCCGACGGATCCCTGCTGCCCCAAATATATTTTTTCCATCGATTTTTTTAGAGAGAATGAAACGGGGAGGGGGATGGGGAGAAAGAAAGAAACATCAACATGAGAGGCACATCAATTGGTTGCCTACCACATGCGCCCTGACCAGGGCCTGGTATTGAACAGCAACTGAGGTATGTGCCCCTGACTGGCAATTGAACCCACACCCCTTCGGTCCGAGGGCAGATGCTCTAACACACTGAGAAACCCGGCCAGGGCAATATTACACTTTTTATTTTTAAAAAGTTTTTAGTTGATTTATACATTTAGCCTATACTTTACTCAATAATAGTTTTAAAAAGCTTAAATGTCCTTCAGGGTGTATAAAAGATTGTATGATACATAAAATAGGTCAGTTTTTAAGATTATTTGGTTAAGCAAATGCAGGTAACAGTAAAGAACTTAATAGAATTCAGATTATGCATTCTGCTGTTCATATTTTGCTTTTATAGGCCATCTGTGTAGGACCAGAAAACATGCAGATAATGTATCCAGCTATATTTGACCAGTTACTGGCATTTGTAGAATTTTCCTGTAAACCTCCACAGTATGGACAACTGGAAACAAAGCACATTGCAAATGCAAAATATAATCAGGTAATTTACTCTAAGTTATATTTGCTATATAAGATTTTATGGCTTATAAGTACAAGTCAGTTCTATTTAAGAGGAACTCTGATTACCTCAGAAGTTTTTCATTCACATATAAACTTTTGTATGTCTGGTAACAGTTTTAGCCTAAAAGAAATACTATGTATAGAATCTTTTCTGTGTTTCTTTTTTTCTTGCTTATGATTTCCATTTCCCAAATGGTTCTCCAGGAAGTTTGGCCTTCCATGTTACGCTGTAGTACATCTTTTTCAAAGTTCCTTTCTTGGCTGCCCCAGCCCACTATAAAATGACTTCTAAATCCTTAAGCCTAATCTTTCCTAAAATAGATAACTACAATGCAGAATGAAAATATCTGTGTGATTAAATAAGAAGTCTACTACTGGTGTGAAATTTAGTTGGATTTTACATAGAAGATTTTTATAACCATAATTGGCAAATTTTAACTCTGTTTTGGCTTAGGAGAAAAGTAAATTTCTGAATGCATGCACATGTTGATTTTGTTCACACAACATGAAAATTATAATTTTACATGGTCCGAAAAGTAGTTTTAATGTGTATTAACTCTTTTCATTCTATTTGTCTTGCAACACAATGGAATCACAATAGATCCAACTATTTGCACCGGTGAGTTAAATTTCCTAAAATTGTCCTAACCTGTTGACAACAAAGTACATCTTTTCCAGTTCTTGATAGAATGCTCTATGTGCTTTTCACAATAATTTTGATTTTTGCCTGGCTGAAAATTATTATCTCATGAAGTACATATCTCTTTGAAAACTTTGCATGTAATATAATCTGACATAAAACCAAGGCCTGAACTTTAAGACAAAGAAGCTTTCTGTTTGAAAGCAATACAGTTTCATTTAATCTCATTTATTTTTAATTCCATGTGAAAATATTACTTTGTAGGCGGAATGGGTAGCCTTGAATTATGTACCGTTTGCTGAAAGGTCTTTGGAAGTTGTTGTGGATTTATACCAAAAAACAGCCTGTCACAAAGCAGTGGTGAATGAGAAAGTACTCCAGAATATCATTAAGGTATTTCTTTTAAAAAAAATGTTTATACTTTTATTTGATAATGACAGTATTATTGAAGTAACCCTTTAGATAATAATGTTTTATCATATATTGAAAATACAATTTATATTATTACTTTTAGTGACTTTTCTCCAGTGTTCATGGATAATACTTAGAAACCTGTTTATCTGAAGTATGAAGTTTTTAAAATGAAAACTATTAAGTGAATATGCATTAGATTTTTTGCAATTCCTAAATTTTGTCACATAAGAAAAATGAGTTGAGGGTCCTGTTTCTTAGGATGATACTTCTCATACTTTGATGTTGAACATTCAGGGAGAAATTCACAATTCAGCCCATTGATTTAATTTATCATGCACAATTTTAACAGTCATTTTTACTTTTCAATTAGAATAGATATACAATGTTATGTTAGTTTCCGGTGTTGACAATTATTTTAAAAATTCATCTCTTCTTGACTGTGTCCATTCCTCCAAAAGCTTATTTCTTGTTTTTTCCTCTGTCCCTCTCTGTCTTCCTCACCTTTCCCCTCTCTCTAAAATCAATAAAAACTTTTTTTTTAAGTGTTGTTACTTTTTCAGGGTCACTGGAGATAGGATTTAAAAGTATATTTTTCTAGGCAGTAGGATTTGAAAACTATAATGGAGAATTGGTCTTTCTAGAAAATAACATCCTTCTTTAAATGAAATCCCTATGCTATTATTTTTTTCTCTTATATAATTTAAAAAAAATAAAGTATGTACAAATTTTAATGAATACTTATCTTAAATTGTCTTTATTTTCACAGACCCTTAGGGTTCCTCTCAGTTTGAAGTATTCCTGCCCTTCTGAAAGCACATGGAAACTGGCAGTATCTTCTCTCCTCAAAGTTCTTTCTATTGGGTTACCGGTTGCCCGGCAGCATGCTTCTTCTGGAAAATTTGACAGTATGTGGCCAGAACTAGCCAATACTTTTGAAGACTTTCTTTTTACTAAAAGGTCAGTTACGACAATCTTTAAAGAAGTGTATACTATGCCTGTAATTGCTTTAAAAACAGTATTTCTAATTATTCATTAAAGTAATTGATTATTGAGAATCATAGCTTATATACAAAGCACAGCTGGATTAGGCATTTATCCATTTAGTACATCATCTGTGAGCAATGGAGATTTTGTACTTTACAATTATTTCGGTAGTAAGATAGGAATCAATGTATATAAAAGCCTAAGCAATCGTCCGACTGTTGGACCATTGGACCGTTCGACCAGTAGCTATGACGCGCAAGACCACCGGGGGGCAGACGCTCAATGCACAGGCATGGAAATATGGAACAGACTGATGAATCTCAGAGGGAAGGGGGGAGGAGGGAGGGCGTGAAGAGATTAACCAAAGATCTTAGATGCATACTAGAGGCCAGGTGCATGGATTCATGCACTGGTGGGGTCCCTCAGCCTGGCCTGTGGGGATCGGGCTGAAATGGGCCTGGTGCACAGATTCGTGCCCCGGTGGCCTGGCCTGCAGGGATTGGGCCGAAACCAGCAGTCCAGACATCCCTCAAGGGGTCCCGGATTGCGAGAGGGCACAGGCCAGACCAAGGGACCCTGCCAGTGCATGAATCCATGCACTTGGCCTCTAGTCCAGTGGTTGGCAAGCTGCAGCCCCTTGAGTGTGGCTCTTCCACAAAATACCACGTGCGGGCGTGCACATACAGTGCGATTGAAACTTTGTGGCCACACTCAAGGGGCTAAAGAGCCGCATGTGGCTCGTGAGCCGCAGTTTGCCAACCACTGCTCTAGTCCTATCTAATACAGAGGAAATATGCTAATTGACTGCCCTGCCCTCAAAGATGGCAGCACCCACAGCCAATAAGGAGGGAATATGCTAATTGCTGCCATGCCCTCAAAGATGGCGGCGCCCACAGCCACAAGATGGCAGCGCCCACAGCCGCAAGATGGCGGCACCCAATCCCCTCAGCCCCGCCAGGGCGGCAGGTGTGTGGCAAGGCCGGGCCTGCCCCCAGGTGGGCCCGGCCGTGCTATGCGCCTGCCTCTGGAGTCCCCCAGTCCCCTCAGCCCCCCAGCCGCCCAGAGCTGCCCGAGGCTCAAGTAACCAGGGCCGGCTGAGGCTTGCACTGCCGGCAGTGGTAGCAGCAGAGGTGTGATGGGGCATTGCCTTCCCCTGATCACCGGGTCAGCTCCCGCCCCTGAGGGCTCCTGCACTGTGAGAGGGGGCAGGCCGGGCTGAGGGACCCCCCTCCTGTGCATGAATTTTCATGCACCAGGCCTCTAGTCTGTATATAAGACTATGTGAATGCATCATAATTAAAGAACCATGGTTTTGACTTAATGAAGCCAAGAAGGTCCATTTTTTAAAACCATTTCCTTTTGGCATTACACAAAGAAAGCAATTTTAGAAAATCAGTGTTTTACCAGAATAAATATGATCAGTGGCAGTAATGATCAGCTCTTTAATATATTTAGGTTTGGCTGTTCCTAAACAATTAAAAACATAAATACAGTAGTCCCCCTTATCCACGGGGGTACATTCCAAGACTCCCTGAAACCACAGATAGTACCAACCCAATATACTATGTTTTGTCCTGTACATGCATACCTAAGATAGAGTATAGTTTATAAATTAGGCACATTAAGAGATTAACAATAGCTTGTAAGAAAAAAGAACAATTACAATAATATACTGAAATAAAAATTAGGTGAGTAAGATTTTTTAAAAGATGGTAGGTTTGGCAAAGAAAAATGGAATTTTCATTGTGTGATATTCAACTGAGGGCATAAGTTAAGGATGCTCTTTTGACCCCTCACTGAGAGTGGGATAATTGGAACACAGACTAAATATTTTGAATAAGGAATCTGCTGCTGTCCATCTAGAGCTGTACTATCCAATGCAGTAGTCACTAGCTGTGGTTAATTAAAATTTTTAACTAAGTAAAATTAAAAGTTCAGTTTAGTCTCACTAGCAAGGTTTCCAATTCTTATTGTCATATGTGACTGACTAGTGGCTGCCATGTTGGACAGTGCAGATTATTGAACATTTCCATCCTCATAGAAAGTTCGTTTGGGCAACACTGATCTAAAATATGACATTTTACTATCAATGAACTTATGTAATAGCTGTGGATAGCCAGGTAGTCTTAAGTTTTACATCTAATTTTCCTTTTTTTTTTTCTTCCTACAATCTAATTGTCTTTTGCACTGTGATGGTGAAATCCTATGACAATGGAAAATTTTCTATTTTTATATCCTTTCATCATTTTTAAAGCCTATAGAATGATAAACATAGCATACACAGCTATGTAACCTTATAAAATTATTAGCTTGTAATTATTTAAATAATGAATTTGAGGTACTTTGAGAAAAAAACTACATTATTACACTGATAATGCTCAGATGAATCCACAACAGAATGATTTAACTGAAGAGATTATGTTTTCTAATGTTGTTATTTAGTAAAAAAAAAATAGATATAAACAGAAACAGACTCATAGATACAGAGAACAAACTGATGGTTGCCAGATGGGCACGGAGTTAAGGAGCTGGTGAAAAAAGTGAAGAGATTAAGTACAAATTGGTAGTTACAAAATAGTCATGAGGATGTTAAGTACAGCGTAGAGCATATAGTTAATAACCTATAATAATAAAAGTGTAATATGCTAATTAGACTAGATGTCCTTCCGGACGACCTTCCGGACAAATCAGGGGCTACAAGGGAAGCCCGGGTCCCGGATGCCAGAGGGAAGCCAATGCCGGCAGCTGGGGAAAGGAAGGCCTACTCTTGCACGAATTTCGTGCATCGGGCCTCTAGTATTGTAATAACTACGAATAGTGCCAGGTGGGTAATACTAGAATTATGGGGGATCACTTTGTAAAGTATATAAATGTCTAAACACTATGCTGTACACCTGAAACTAATCTATATATATAAAAGCTTAAGCGACCATCTGACCTTTTGACCGTCTGACTGGTAGCTCTGACATGCAGTGACCACCAGGGGGCAGATGCTCCAACCAGTAGCTATGATGCGCACTGACCACCATGGGGCAGATGCCCAACATAGGAGCTGCTGAGCTGTGGTGACTTGGCAGCTGCAGTTCTCAGGTGACACACCCGGAACCAGAGAGGAGGGAGCCTGATTCCAGGGTGCGTCACCCAAGAACTGCCCTCTCGCAATCCGGGACTCCTCAGGGGATGTCAGAGAGCCGGTTTCAGCCTGATCCCTGCAGGCCAGGCCAAGGGACCCCACTGGTGCATGAATCCATGCACTGGGCCTCTAGTATAAAATAATATTGAATGTCAAGTTTAATTGAAAAATTAAAAAGAAAATGCCCTGCCCCGTTTTTCTTAGTGCTTAGAGCAGTGATGGCGAACCTTTTGAGCTCGGTGTGTCAGCATTTTGAAAAACCCTAACTTAACTCTGGTGCTGTGTCACATATAGAAATTTTTTGATATTTGCAACCATAGTAAAACAAAGACTTATATTTTTGATATTTATTTTATATATTTCAATGCCTTTAACAAAGAAAAATCAACCAAAAAAATGAATTCGCGTGTCACCTCTGACACATGTGTCATAGGTTCGCCATCACTGGCTTAGAGCATCATTTCTCAGACTGAAGAGTCTCGGGTTTGATTGCCAGTTAAGGGCACATACCTGGGTTGCTGGTTCAATCCCCATCCCTAATCCCGGTGAGGGCATGTGGGAAGCAACCAATCGATATGTCTCATTCACATCATCCTCTCTCTCTCTCTCTCTCTCTCTCTCTTTCTCTCTTGTTCTTTCCTCCCCTCTCTAAAAATCAATGGAAAAAATATTCTTGGGTGAGGATTAACTAACTAAATAAATAATTAAAAGTTGTAGAGTGCAGAAGGGTTAACTTACATTTTTCCCTGTAAAAGCTTCTCTGATATTTCAGAATTCAAACTGACATATGATTCTAATTTCTGTTTTTGAAAATGGTCAGACTTTGTTTTGCTTTCTTATGTATTTTTCACTTCTAGAAATTTTATTGATACCAATGCAAACATATTCTTTGTATTTGCAGGAAACAAATTATGTTTTTATCTTTAAAATAACACTGATAATTTGAATTCCTTTGTGGATTCACTGCCCAAATCTTGATTTTAATTTATATAAAACGAATAGATTTATAAATTTAAACTTTTTCCCTTTTCCTCTAATTATCTGTCTGTGTATGCATGTTGCCTTAATAATAAACTGAATAAGCTTTTTTTTAATTGAAGTAACATTGGTAAATGGTAACATTGGTACATTATGTAAATTTCAGATGTACAACATTACAATTTGTTATCTATAAATAACATGTTCACCACCAAAAGTAGAGTTTCCACCTGTCAGAATACATTTGACCCTTAGTAACCATTTTGCCTCCCCCTCCACCTTCTTTCCCCTCTGATAACCACCAATCTGTTGTCCTTATCTTTAAGTTTGTTTTTGTTTGTTGTTTCTTTTTTTTCTTTACATTCTATATGAGTGAAATCATACAATTTTCTATCTGACTTACTTTACTTAGCATAATACTCTCAAGTCCATCTGTGTCTTAAAAGGCAATATTTCATCTTTTTTATGGCCAAGTAGTATTCAGGTGTGTGTGTGTGTGTGTGTGTGTGTGTGTGTTTGTGCGTGCGCAGGTACCAAATCTTTAGTCATCTGTTGATGAACAGTTTATTTAGGTATCTGTTCTGTAGTAAATAACGCTGCAATAAACATGGGGGTACATATATATTTTTGAATTTGTGTTTTCATAATCTTTTTTAATAGATATTTTTATTGATTTCAGAGAGGAAGGGAGAGAGATAGAGAGATAGAAACATCAATGATGAGAGAGAATCATTGATCAGCTACCTCCTGCATGCCCCACACTGGGGATCAAGCCCACAACTCAGGCATGTGCCCTGACTGGGAATTGAACCATGACCTGGTTCAGTCACTGAGCCACACCAGCTGGGCAGTATTCTTCAGACAAATACCTACAAGTGGAATAGCTGGATCATATGGTAGTTCTATTCCTAATTTCTTTTAGGAACCTCCATTACTGTTTTCCATAGTGATTGCACCAATTTACAATCCCAGTATCCTATATAATAAAGTGGTAATATGCAAATTGACCATCACACCCTTGCACAAGATGGCTGCCCCGATGTGGTCAAAAGATGGCGGCCACAAGATGGGAAGGCAGTTGTAGGCGATCAGGCCAGCCAGAAGGGCAGTTAGGGGTGACCAGGCCAGCAGGGGAAGGCAGTTGGGGGCGACTGGGCCAGCAGGGGAGCAATTAGGCGTCAATCAGGCTGGCAGGAGAGTGGTTAGGGCAGCCGTGGGCAAACTACGGCCCGCAGGCCGGATCCGGCCTGTTTGAAATGAATAAAACTAAAAAAAAAAAAAAAAAGACAGTACCCTTTTATGTAATGATGTTTACTTTGAATTTATATTAGTTCGCACAAACACTCCATCCATGCTTTTGTTCCGGCCCTCTGGTCCAGTTTAAGAACCCATTGTGGCCCTCGAGTCAAAAAGTTTGCCCACCCCTGGGTTAGGGCGTGATCAAGCTGGGAGGCAGAAGCGGTTAGGGGCAATCAGGCAGGCAGGCAGGCAAGCGGTTGGGAGCCAGCAGTCCTGGATTATGAGAGGGATATCTGAGCGGTCCCAGATTGGAGAGGGTGCAGACTGGGCTGAGGGAAATCTGTGCCCCCCCCCCCCCAGTGCATGAATTTCATGCACTGGGCCTCTAGTCAAGGTATAAGTGTTCCCTTTTCTCCACATCCTCTCTAACACTTATTTCTTATCTTTTTGATAATAGCTATTTTAACAAATATGAGTTGATATCTCATTGTGGTTTTGATTTGTATTTCCCTAATAATTAGTGATATTGTACATCTTTTCATATATTTGTTGGCCATTTCTATGTCTTTCTTGGAAAAATGTCTGTTCAGATCCTCTGCTCATTTTTTTTAATCAGCTTGTTTTTTTTGTTGAGTTGTTTGAGTTCATGATATATTTTGCATATTAACCCCTTATCAGAAATATCATTTGAAAATATCTTCTTCCATTTAGTTGTTTGCTCTTTTGTTTTGTTGATGTTTTCCTTTGCTGTGCAGAGGCTTTTAGTTTGTAGTTTTATTTGTTTATTTTTGTTATTGTTACCCTTGCTATTGAAGTCAAATCCACAAAAATGTTGCTAGCTGATGTCCAGGAGCTTAGCACCCATGTTGTATTCTATGTAGCATATATTTTCAGGTCTTACATCAGTCTTTCATCCATTTTGAGTCAATTTTTGTGTATGATGTAAGACATTTTCATTCTTTTACATGTGGTTGTCCAGTTTTCCCAGCACTATTTTATGAAGAGACTTTCCTTTCTTCATTGTATGTTCTTGGCTCTGTTGTTGTAATTTAGCTGTCTGTATATGTGTGTTTATTTCTGGGCTCTCAATTCTGTTCCATTGGTCTATATGTCTGTTTTTCTGTCAATACCATGCTGTTTTGATTACTATTGCTTTGTAGACTAGTTTGAAAACAAGAGTATGATACTTCTGGCTTAGTTCTTTTTACTCAGGATTGTTTTGGCTATTTAGAGTCTTTTGTAGATCCATACAAATTTGAGGATCTTTTTGTTCTATATCTGCAAAAAATGCCATGGAGATTTTGATAGGGATTTCATTGCGTCTGTAGATTGCTTTGGGTAATATGGGCATTTTTTTAATACATATTTTTATTGATTTTTCACAGAGAGGAAGGGATAGGGATAGAGAGTTAGAAACATCGATGAGAGACATCGATCAGCTGCCTCCCACACACTCCCCAGTGGAAATGTGCCCACAACCAAGGTACATGCCCTTGACTGGAATCGAACCTAGGACCCTTGAGTCCACAGGCCGATGCTCTATCCACTGAGCCAAACTGGTTAGGGCAATATGGGCATTTTAACATTGTTAATTCTTTCAATTCCTGAGCATGGGATATCTTTCCATTTTTTATGTCGTCAATATTTTTCATTAACACATTGTATGTGGGAAACGTGTTTACACGTTTTACGTATTTATACGTTCTACCAGTGTAGTAGAGCGCGGGACACATATTAATACGTTTTTTTATAGACTAGCGGTAGAATGCGGGTAACGTATAAATACGTAAACTAAAGTTATCGTAATTTTACTGAACGTTGCCATTTTCGCAAAAAATTAGCAAAAATGGCCCGCGCCACCTGTTAGCGCACGATAAAAACTACCCGCAAACAATGTGTTAATATCTTTTATTTTCAGGGTACAGGACTTTCACTTCCTTTGTTAAATAATATTCTTTGGTATTTTATTCTTTTTGTTGCAATTGTAAGTGAGATTCTTGATTTCTCTTTCTGATAGTTTGCTAGTGTATAGAAACACAACAGATTTTTACATATTGATTTTATACCCCACAACTTTACTATATTCATTTACTATTCCTAATAGTTTTCGGTGTAGTCTTTAGGATTTTCTATATAAAATCATGACATCCACAAATAGTTTTACTTCTTCTTTTCCAATTTGGATGCCTTTTATTTCTTTTATTGCCTAACTAGAGGCCCAGTGCACGAATTGGTGCATGGGTGGGGTCCGGCCGACCTGCCCCCGATCGTCAGTGGGGCCAGCTGGGGGGAGGGGCCATGGGCGGTTGGCCGGCCTGCCCCACCCCCTGGTCAAACTCCCAGTCTAGGGGACAATTTGCATATTAGCCTTTTATTATATAGGATTGCTCTAGCTAGGCCTTTCAATACTGTTTTGAACAAAAGTGGCAAGAGTGGGCATCTTCGTCCTATTCTTGATCTTAAAGAAAAAGCTTTCAGTTTTTCACCATTGCTATGATGTTAGCTCTAGGTTTGCCATATCTAACCTTTATTATGTTAAGGTACTTTACTTATACATTTTATTGAAAGTTTTTTTTGATAAATGGATGTTGAATCTTGTAAGATGTTTTTTCTACATCTAATGAAATGATCATATGATTTTTATCCTTCATTTTGTTAATGTGGTGTGTCATGTTGATTGATTTGCAGATATTGTACCATCCCTGCTTCTCTTGGAATAACTTGAACTTGATCATGGTGTGACATTTTTCTTCTAATAGCGTATTATCTTCATTTGCCTATACAAGTTTTGTTCCTTTCCTCCTCCCTTTTTATGGTTTTCTTGTCACAAATTATCCCTTTTTATAATGTATATTCACTATCAAATTGAAGTAGCTATTGTTATTTTTAATCCTCTTTTTCCCTTTAACCTTCATGCTATAATTGTCTAACACTCTAGTCTGTGATAGAGTTAGAATTTTCTGATTCTATCACCTTACTCAAAGTTTTGTATACTTCTGTGTTTTTTTTATTTACAGTAGAACAGCTCCCTTCAATATTTCTTACAAGCCAAGGATGTGGTGAACTCCTTCAGTATTTTCTTTGTTGTTTTTGGGGTTTTTTTTGTCTGAGAAAGTCCTCATTTCTTCTTCATATCTGAAAGATAACTTGGCTGGTTATATGGTTGTCTGGCAGTTTTTATCTTTCACTATTTTGAGTATGTCATTCCATTCTCTGACCTGTAAAGTTTCTGCTGAGAAATATGATGAGAGCCTGAAGGGGGTTACTGTCTTTTCTTCCCTGAATGTTTTAAGAATTCTTATTTTTATCATTGACTTTAGACAGTTTTAATATAACGTGTCTTGGAGACTAGAGGCTGGGTGCACAAAATTTGTGAACTGGGGAGGGGGGGTGTCCCTCAGCCCAGCCTGCACCCTCTCCAATCTGGGACCCCTCGGGGGATGTCCACAGGGATCGGGCCTAAACCAGCAGTCGGACATCCCTCTCACAACCTGGGGCTGCTGGCTCCCAACAGCTTGCCTACCTGCCTGCCTGATTGCCCCTATCCACTTCTGCCTGCCAGCCGGATCATCCCCTAACCACTCCCCTGCCAGCCTGATCGATGCCTAACTGCTCCCCTGCCAGCCCAGTCGCCCCCAATTGCCTCCCCTGCTGGCCTGGTCGCCCCTAACTGCCCTCCCCTGTCAGCCTGGTCACCCCTAACTGCCCTCTCCTACCAGCCAGGTTGCCCCTAACTGCCCTCCCCTGTCAGCCTGGTCGCCCTTAACTTCCCTCCCCTGCAGGCCTGGTTCCTCCCAACTGCTCTCCCTCCCCTGCAGGCTTGGTTGCCCCCAACTGCCCTCCCCTGCCAACCTGGTCTCCCCTAACTGCCCTCCCCTGCAGGCCTGGTTCCCCCCAACTGCTCTCCCCTGCAGGCCTGGTTCCCCCCAACTGCCCTCCCTTCCCTGCAGGCTCGGTTGCCCCCAACTGCCCTCCCCTGCCAGCCTGGTCGCTCCTAACTGCCCTTCCCTGCAGGCCTGGTCACCCCCAACTGCCCTCTCCTGTTGGCCTGGTCGCCTACAACTTCCCTCCCTGCTGGCCATCTTGTTCCCACATGGGGGCGTCCATCTTGTACAAGGGTGTGACAGTCAATTTGCATATTACATCTTTATTATATAGGATAATTAGATGTTCTATTAGCTTCTTGTGCTTGTATGTCCAGTTCCTTCCCCAAAATTAAGTTCTTATCTATTAAATGGCTCTCTGTTCCCTACTCCTTCACTTCTCCTTCTGGGATACCCATTATCCTATGTTGCCCATTCTAACAGACTCGGATAGCTTTTGTAGAGTTCTTTCATTTTTTACAAATCTTGGTTCTCTTCCACCTGAATTATTTATAAATTTCTTCAAGCTCACTAATTTTCTCTTTCATATAGTCTGTTCTACTTCCAGTGCTTTCTAATGCATTCTTCATCTTATTTATTGAGTTCTTTAGCACTAGAATTTCTATTTCGTTCTTTTTTACTTTATTATTTTTAATATATTTTTATTGAGTTCAGAGAGGAAGGGTGGGGGAGAGAGAAAGAGACATCATTGATAAGAGAGAATCATTGATCGGCTGCCTCCTCCATGCCCCACACTGATTGAGCCTGCAACCCGGGCATATCCCCTTGACTGGAATTGAACCTGTGACACTCGCAGGCTGATGCTCTATCCACTGAGCAAAACGGGCTAGGGCTAGGTGTGTGTATTTTAATACCTGTAAAAGGTAAACCAAATAATACCATATATAGCAAAAATAGCCCTAAATACAAAATAATATACTATACCCCTAAACCTAAACATGATAATACTGTTTTTACATTTAAAATATAAAATAGAATAATTTAGGCTCAAACATCAAATAAGTCTAGGTTTGAATTGTGGCCTTTATTTATAGTGTGTTTTTTGTCATATTACTAGCCATTCTAAGCTTCAGTTTCCTCTTCTGTCAGTTACATGATAATATTACTACAGTGGTTACTGTGGGAACATAGGAGATAATACAAATAAAGCTGTTAGTACAGTGTAGAGCTCCCTAGTTTTAGCTGTCATTATTGTAATAATCATTACCATCCTATTCTCAGCTATTTTTGAGTAATTAATATTTTATTATTCCATAAGATTAATGTCATTTTACTGCTCATTCTTAATAAGAGCCACAGGATCTAGAATTCACCTTGGTTCTCTCAGAACTATCCATTTCTTCTGATCTTGCTGGAATAATGTTCTGCTTTAGAAAGTCTGAATCAATCCTCCTCTTTTAAGATGTTGTCTATCCTTTATTGTAAAGATCTTTAATATATTGGATTTGTTACAAATTAATGATTAATGGAGAGTCTCTGAGTGAATAATTCAACAACTTGACCAAGGCTTTCTTAAGTCATTGGCAATATAAGGAAATTCCAGTATTGTCACAGTGGTCATTTTTGCTGTAGCCACAGATGATAATATCTTTACTTTTCCTTGTTTTTACAATTCTAATACTGAAAGTAGTGTAGTTCTATAGATTTTATTTAGTTCAGGATTGGGCCAAGTATTTTTGTAGCTGGAATTTTATGTTTGTAACTAATCGTTTATACTAATGACTTTAATTAAAAATACTGTTCTTTTAAATAAATGGTAATGTCCCAACCTGGGTGAAAATAAAATTTTTTCCATTTGTATTTTCAGAGAATATTTTACCTTTAAAAATCAAGTGTTTTGTTTTATTTTTTTAGCATACCTCCGGATAACCTTTCTATTCAAGAATTTCAAAGAAATGAAAGTATTGATGTTGAGGTGAGGAAGCTATTTAAAACATTTGTCTGTAACTATTTGTGCAAACCACATTGTAGAAATGTTAAAACTGTAAAATTGCTCAAAAAAATAAAGTGAAGTAATAGATTAAACTTAAACCAAGAGCATGAAAACTCTCAAAGAGGTTAAAGGTTAAATTTAAAGCATTGAAAATTTTTAAATGACTTTCTTATATTTGTTAACTTTGCACTGAGTGTATGTTTTCTACTTAGGTGTGTCCATTTAATAATTTTAAAAGCAGTTTATTCAGTAAAATTCATTAGTCAGCAAGTATTTACTACAGTTTAATGAACAAATCAGATGTTTGTAGTTGAAATTGATCAATGAGTTGCTTAGATTTCTCTCATTTTTAACCATCCATAGATGACCTTTAGCATTCTTAAATGAGTTTTAAAGAATATATTTTGTTGAATATAAATGGAGTTTAAAGTAGTAGTTTTTGGTTGTGTGTGTGTGTGTGTGTGTGTGTGTTATTCTTTAAATAGGATAGGGAACTTTTAAGTAAATAAAATCAAATACTTTAAAGTGTACATAAAAAGCATAAGCATCATCAGATAGATACAAAATACTGCCTTTTGTCCAGTTACTATATTAAAAGTCTTGTAAACTTTTCTTTAAAAATTTCTTCAAAAGGCAAAAATAGTATATGATATATTAGAAGTAAGATCAACATTTAGTAAAATTGTTGCATAGTAAACAGTTTATAGTATTGACTACTTTGTGATAAAGTTATTTACTAAGACGGGGGAAGCTGACTAGTCATCCTCTATATTAACCTTAAAATGTTTGTGTACTTTTATTAAAGGAGATTCTTTACTTGCTTTTTTTTTTTTTTTACGTAAAATTTAAATCTTACATTACAAATTGTCATTTGAGTCAATCTTCTTCAAGAAAAAAATTGCATTTGAATTTGCCTTTATTGTTTTAGGTAGTTCAGCTTATCAGCACTGAGATACTACCTTATGCCAATTTTATTCCTAAGGAATTCGTTGGTCAGATAATGACCATGCTTAATAAGGGCTCAATACATTCTCAATCATCTTCATTTACAGGTATGTTATTTCAGTTATTTTTTAAAATATTAATAAGTATTGAAATATTTTTGAAGAAGCTTAATGTAAAAATGTTAACTCCTATGATTGTGGTAAATGTAAATGAGTAAGGTAATTTTTATGAATGTGATTTAGAGCTTTAAGCTTTATGAGGGGGAAATGTGGTAAATATTCTGTGAATTATATGCAATGAATTAATTGCAAAACACTTAAGGAATCCACTTAAGTCTTTCAGGCTGACACGTTTCCAGTTTTGTGAAGTCATGGATTATTGGGAGGTAATAAGTGTATATTCTGCCACTTAGTAGTTGGCTAACTTTTCTAAGTTTGAGTTTTGTCATCTGTAAAATGAAGATATTAATACCAACCTCTCTGGACTATAAATTTCAGAGTTAGTCCATTAAAAAAATAGATACCTTGACATTAAAGAAACTAACATTTAGTGAATACTACTTACTATGTATAGGGTTTTATGCCAGAATATTAATCCCGCTTCTCACAATATTTCTGTGAGGACAAGTTCCATCATATTATACAAAGGAAAATGGGTTTTAAAAGCTTGAAAAAAATTGCCCACAATCTTAAGGCTGGTGGCCAAAATTCATTCTTAAAAAGAACTACATGCTCCTTTTGATTATATCATGCTGCCTTACTGGGAGATGATATATAAGTTGCCTTTTGCTGTTATTTCTCTTCTAAACCTGTGCTTAAATATTAAATGTAACAGTGGCATCATTTTTCTGTGAGATGATTAAAAAATAGTAAAAATGTGCCATGAATATCTATCCTTAATCCCCAGAATTTACCAGAGCCATGACTAACTTCTACTAAGCTGAACACTTTAAAGAGCATATATGTGTGCAGCTTGACCACTAGATGTCTCTCATGTTGCTTACTTCACAAACCAGTTTTTCTGTCCTAGCCCAGACAGTTTTAAAAACTGATCTGTTCATACACATGAGAACCTCAGAGAAAAAATCTTAAAGTTCATTTATCTTAATGTGATCACTTTTATTATTGAGTGCATAAAAATTGTAGATACATTTTTATAAAATACACATTAAGAACAATCTTTATAATCACTAGATACAAATATACTAGGCTAAATATGGACTACTGAGTTGCAATGTATGCTTTTTTAGTAGTTTTCTCATGATAGCTCTTGCCGTTTATACTATTTTTAAAAATTCTTTTTTATTTTTATTGATTTCAGAGAGAGGAAGGGAAAGGGAGAGCAAGATAAAGCATCAGTGATGAGAGAAAATCATTGATCGGCTGCCTCCTGCACATCCCTTACTGGGGATTGAGCCTGCAACCCAGGCATGTGCCCTGACTGGGAATTGAAGTGGTTCTCAACCTTCCTAATGCCGCGACCCTTTAATACAGTTCCTCATGTTGGGGTGACCCCCAACCATAAAATTATTTTCGTTGCTACTTTATAACTGTAATTTTGCTACTATTATGAATCGTAATGTAAATATCTGATATGCAGGATGTATTTTCAGAGGTCGTGACCCACAGGTTGAGAACCGCTTTTCATGGGTTGAAGCTTAGTCACTGAGCCATACCAGCTGGGTCCATTTATACTATTAAATGTATCTGATAAGGTACATGGACATTCTTCCAATGACTGCCATAGGAAACAGACTTCTCAGCTTTGCCCTTGAGTGTTCCTTAAACACATATACTGCTCTTTCTTGCTAAATAAGACCCATCTGTAAACACAGAGGATCCACTGATCGTCTTTGGTCTTCTGCTCTTAAGTATGATCTGACAGGCAAAGCTCACAGACATTTGAGGAAATTCTTCAACATGAAAGAGAAAGACCAAAACAAATGAAGGAGGGTCAAAAGAAACTGGGAGGAAAGAGGTAATGCGGAGTCATAGAAAACATTTTTTTTTAAAGAAAAGCACAGTTATTGTAATTAGGATGCTCAGAGAGATAAATGCTTTTACATCCATGAAACAAGAAAAATGTTATTAAAAGGGAACGATTAGAACATTAAAAGAGGCCATAGAAACTAAAATGTTGTGGCTGAAATAACAAGTTCAATGAAGGGTTGGAAGAAAAATTAATGAAATAACCTAAAAAGTATAGCAAAGACAAAAAAGAAGAAATAAATAAAATGAATAAAGAGGCCTAACATCTGACAATAGGTCTTCCATAAAGAGAACAGAGAAAAGCTAGGAGAGAAAATTCTCAAACAATTTGAAATAAATCTCCAGATTAAAAATGGTCATTCAAGACCCAGAACAGTGAAAGAAAAAGGACCCACAGTAAAGCATGTCATCATGAAATATCAAAACATTCGGTAATAAAGAGAAGTTCCTAAAAGATTTCAGAAAGAAAAGTAAAAAGTTCCACCTAAAAGAGTTGTATGAAAATGACACATGGGAGCCTGGGCCGGTGTGTTCAGTGGTTAGAGCATCAGCCCAAGCACCGAATGTTCTCAGGTTTGATTCCCAGTCAAGGGTACGTGGGTTTGCTCCCCTGGCCCAGTTGGGGTGTGTGCAGGAGGCTACCAATCAATGTGCCTCTCCCACATTCAGGGGAAAAATCATATATATAAATTTGCTAAGAGTTGTATTTAACCTTTTATTAACCATCAAAAATTATTTTACAGAAGCAGAGATTGATATTCGTTTGAGAGAAGAATTTTCTAAAATGTGTTTTGAAACATTGCTCCAGTTTTCCTTCAGTAATAAAGTCACAACGCCTCAAGAAGGCTACATCTCACGAATGGCACTCTCCGTGCTTTTAAAGAGGTCTCAAGATGTACTACATCGCTATATAGAGGATGAAAGATTAAGTGGTAAATGCCCTCTTCCAAGGTATATATTTTATTAAAGAAGGAAATATGCTATTATAGTTATTCATAATTAAAAAAAACCTCTGAAAAGTGTTTTCATAGGTGATCTGAACTTCACCTGAGGCTGTTTATAATTTGATGTTTTCCATACAATCTAAATGTTCATAAGTTTTGCTGTTGATATACTAATGTTTTATTAAGGGACGCTTTTTCAGTACCAACTTACCTTTATGAATTTGAAAAACAAAATTGAATTCTGAAAGTTTTTTTTCTTCTAAAGGATTTCTGAATAAGGGCTTATAAATCTACATGAGCACATGATTGTAGATCTCTCTGGAGAGAGAATAATAAATTATGCTCTTACTTTGGTTTATAGTTATTTCTAGGTTTCTCTGTAAGTCCGCTAGCCATATCTTAGATCTTCTTTTATCTAATTTGCTTATTTAAGTCCTTGTACCTAAACTGATTTATTTCTCATTTAGCCATACTATTATAGTGGAGGGGTCTCAGGGGCTTTCTGTTAAGCTCAGGCTAATCAAAGTCGGAGTATATGATCAAAAGTCATAAAAAAAATTGCATTCATAAATTAGGGCTGTATTGCCAGTCTACTTTTTGATGGGGAAGTTAGAGTTTAAGGCAAAGCAAATGAAGTAAGTAAAATAATATTGGAAGATGAAGTTATTAAAGTTAGGAAAGAGGAAATGTGGGCCCCATTTCCTAAGGTAGTATTAGAGAGGTAAATCACTAGCCCTAAATCTTTGTGCACATTCTTATTTACTTATAGTAAATTTTTGGAGTTAGAAATTACCTGTCAAAAGATAGACATTTTAGAAGCTTTTGATATGTATTACAAATTGCCTACCAGAGATTTCTACCAATTTACATTCTCTGAGGAGTATATGAATGTCCTTTTCTTCAGTGTTTAGCATTTTAGTATTATTTGCCAGTTTATTATTTATTTTCTTTTTCAAATTTGATGAATGAAAAAGTCACATAGTAATTTGCTGTACTATTTTTGAATTATCAATCCTTCTTAGCCATTGTATTTCTTTTAGGATTCACTGTATTTTTAATTTATAGGGCATAAAAATTATACCTCCCCATATTCAGATTTATATAGCTATGCCCTTTATATACAACTAGAGGCCCAGTGCACAAATTTGTGTATGGTGGGGTCCTTTGGCCTGGCCAGCGATTGGGGCAGATTGTGGCCAGCCGGCTGCAGGGAGGGACCACGGGAGATGGTCAGCTACAGGAGGTTGCCAGCTGTGGGAGGTTGGCTGTGGGAGCGCACTGACCACCAGGGGGCAGCTCCTGCATTGAGGGTCTGCCCCCTGGGGGTCAGTGCTCATCATAGTGACCATTCTACTGGTCGTTTGGTCGCTTAGGCTTTTATATATATAGACTAGTGGCCCAGTGCATGAAATTCATGCGGGAGGAAGGGGGTGTCCCTCAGCCCAGCCTGTACTCTCTCCAATCGGGGACCCTTTCGGGGATGTCCGACTGCCGGTTTAGGCCCGATCCCTGTAGGATCCCTGTAGGATTGGGCCTAAACCGGCAGTCGGACATCCCTCTTGCAATCTGGGACCGCTGACTCCTAATGGCTCACCTGCCTGCCTGCCTGATTGCCCCTAACTCCTCTGCCTGCCTGCCTGATATAGCCCCGAACCTCTCTGCTTGCCTGCCTGATCGTCCCTAACTGCCTCTGCCTACCTGCCTGATCACCCCCAACTGCCCTCCCCTGCCGATCTGATCTCGCCTCCACCTGCTCTCCCCTGCCGGCCTGATCTTGCCTCCAACTGCTTCTGCCTGCCTGATCGCCCCTAACTTCCCTCCCCTGCCAGCCTGGTTGCCCCCAATGGCCCTCTCTGCCTCGACCCCCACCACCATGGCTTTGTCCAGAAAGAAGTTGGACGTCCAAAAGATGGCTGGTCGACCCAGTCTAATTAGCATATTACCCTTTTGTTAGTATAGATAGATTATATAGGATAGGATTTCTTTTTTTTGTTTTTTGGTGTTTTTTTTTTCCAGATTACACTAGCAGATTTTATTCTGTATCACTAATCATGCTTAAATTTAAACAGAAAAGCAAATCCATTGATAACATTGAACATTCTTGTCGAATATACAGACAGGGAAGATACGGGAAAAGTACAGGTGGAAGGTACAGAACGTTTGAAAGGGGCCCTCAAAATTCAGATACAGCCCTTTTTTTGGTAACTTTTATAAAATTAAAAGTGTTCCTGGGTGTTACTTATATCTGCTTCCAAACTTAGGGACTATTTTTTTATTTGGTCTGAAAAACTTTGTTTTTTCAGAAAATAATCGATACTCCTTGCGTGGTGGCCGAGGTCTAGTGGCTCCAAGGGCTCCCAGGGGATTCAAACTTCCACCTTAGGGACCTGCCACCTCCTGCTAAGGATGCTGTGCAAGGAGACGGCTGGTAACAAAACAGGGCGCCAAACCTCCTCCACCAATGCCGCCCCGCCCCGCGACGAGTGTCCCGCCCGGCCCCCCGCTGCGGCAGCTGTTAGCCGCGCGGGGGAGGGGAAGCACGCAAACAGTCATTTCTTCCTCTTCAGGTCGCCAAAGCCACCCGCGCCCGTCTCCTCCGCCTCAGCCCTTTCCCCTCCCCGCCCCGGCCTGGGTCCCGGCCAAACCCCACAGGAATGCAGCCCAGTCACATGCGCTACGACAGCGGTGGACGTGCCTCTCCCCCCCACACACACCCCCGCGCCCCAAGGAGGCCCGGCGCCATCTTGCCCTGACGCAGTTACAAAAGTCATGGGAGCAATTGTGTCTCCTCGTCCCCGCCAGCGCCCCAAAGTTCCGCAGAGGCCGAGCCTGGGCCCTCACCTCGCACAGGGACAGGAGAAAATGTCAAGGAAGAGCCTTGAGATTCCCTTCGCCACTGCGTGGGGTTCCACATCGGTGCGGCAGCAACCAACACCGCCGTCATTGCTCCCACTCTGCCTGGATTTCTTAAATGGGGGAGGGGAAGGCCTTTTTCATCAGGAGGAGATGCTCTTAGCAGACAAAAATACATAATCCCTATATCTGGACTGATAGCCAGCCATATGCACTATACTGCCAAACCAGTCATTAAAAAAATTGAACTGCTTTCTTACATCTTACACCAAACAGCTGTTGCCCTTAAAACCCCTCCTCAGCCCCCACCTTAGGTTCTGCCTTCGCAGTTCACCCAGATTAGGTTCTGATTGGACAGTTTCTATGCCAGTCAGTGTCAAAAGCTCCGCCTCCTAGGCAGCCATTGGCTCCTCACAGTTCACCCAGAATTGGTTCTGATTGATGGGTTTCTATGCCAGTCAGCATCAAAAGCTCCACTTCCTAGGCAGCCATTGGCTCCTCACACTTCACCCAGATTTGGTTCTTATTGGTCAGTTTCTATGCCTGTCAACGTCTCTGGGCCTATCTCCATGCCTGATCAGAGAGGCGGGGCTGCTGGCAAAGCCCAGAGAGAAAGAGAGAGGCAATGGCTAATCAACAGCTGCCATAGAGGCTGCAGATCAGACCCTGCCTCTCGCTCTGGGCCTCTCTCTGGGCCTGATCTGCAGCCCCCTCGGCAGTCAGTTGCTGGGTCGCCACACCCGCAGCAGCGGCAGTCATCATGTCAGCCCAGCACTGACCGCAGGACTGACTTCCAGTCAGTTGTGCCTTCGGTTGTTACAGTCCCTGGGTTTTTATATATTAGGACTAGAGGCCCGGCGCACAAAAATTTGTGCACTCGGGGCGGTGGGGGGGGGGGGGGGAGTTCCTCAGCCCGGCCAGTGCCCTCTCGCAGTCTGGGACCCCTCGGGAGATAATGCCCTGCTGGCTTAGGCCTGCTCCCGGGTGGCAGAAGGCAGGCCCAATCCCTAGGTGCAGCCCCTGGTCGGGCTCAGAGCAGGGCCGATTGGGGAGTTGGGGTGCTGCCCCCTGTCATGCACAGAGCAGGGCAGATCGGGAGGTTGCGATGCCACCCTCAGTCACGCTCAGGGTAGGGTCGATTGGGGGGTTGGGGCACCGCCCCCTGTCACACTCAAGGCAGGGTCGATGGGGAGGTTGCGGCACCACCCCCTGTCATGCATAGAGCAGGGCCCATCAGGGGGGTTGGGGCTCCGTATCCTGTCACACACAGAGCAGGGTCAATCGGGATTGGGGAGCTCCCCCCTGTCATGCACAGAGCAGGGCCGATCAGGGGGTTGAGGAGCTTTCCCCTGACACTCACAGAGTAGGGCCGATAGGGGAGTTGGGGCACCGCCCCCTGTCACACTCAGGGCAGGGCGGATCAGGGGTTGGGGCGATGCCACTGTCACACTCAGGGCAGGGCTGATGGGGAGGTTATGGCTCTACCCCGTCACACCCAGAGCAGGGCCTGTGGGGGGGGGGGGGAGTTGGGGGACCGCATCCTGTCACACACAGAGCAGGGCCGATCAGGGGGTTGAGGTGCCACACCCTGTCACACACAGAGCCATAGGGCGATCAGGGGGTTGGGGAGCTCCCCCCTGTCAGGCACAGAGCAGGGCTGATCAAGGGGTTGGGGCGCCTTCCCCTGTCACGAACAGAGCAGGGCCGATAGGTAGGTTGTGGCCCGATCCACTGTCACACACAGAGCCGCGGGCGATCAGGGGGTTTGGACGCTGCCCCCTGTCACACTGATCCCGGTGCCGGGAGGCCTCTCGGCTCCGCTGATCCTGGTGCTGGGAGGCCTCGCGGCTCTGCTGATCCCGGTGCTGGGAGGCATATTACCCTTTTACTATATAGGATAGAGGCCTGGTGCGTGGGTGGGGCTGGCTGGTTTGCTCTGAAGGGTGTCCTGGATCAGGGTGGTGGTCCCCACTGGGGTGCCTGGCCAGCCTGGGTGAGGAGATGATGGCTGTTTGCAGCTGGTCACACACCCTTCAGGGTGGGGGTCCCCACTGGGGTGCCTGGCCAGTCTGGGTGAGGGGCTGAGGGCTATTTTCAGGCTGACTGAAGCTCCCAACTTCTCCTTTTTTTATTTTTTTTATTTTATTCTGGGCCAGCTTTAGCTCTGGCTCCAGCTCTGAGGCCTCTGCTGCTGAAAGAAGGTATCTGGTTTGTTTGGGTTCTATAATCGAAACAATGTATAACTCCAGCTCTGAGATACCACTCGCTGAAAGCAGGTTTCTGGGGTTTTGTTTAGCTTCTATATTTGTTACAATGTTTCTTAAACTGCAAGCTCAGAGGCCCGGCAAGGCAGGCAGGGAACGTTGCAGTCCTCCGTCACTGAAGCAAGCAAGCCTCATGTTAGTTTCAAGCTGCCTGGCTGCCGGCCGCCATCTTGGCTGGCAGTTAATTTGCATATCTCGCTGATTAGCCAATGGGAAGGGTAGCGGTCGTACGCCAATTACCATGTTTCTCTTTTATTAGATAGGATAGCATTCCAAAGACAGGTATTAGTAACGTGTTTATAGTCATCATTGAAATTGATTCATCAAAATTGATCTCTGAAATATTTTGGAGAGCAGTAATAAAGTTGCTTTGCTTGGACTGTTTTTATTTATTAGATTACAACCTTATTTGGTTTCAAAATTAACTTGCCCTTCATTTTTAAATATTTTGTGTTTATTCTATTACTTTTCTATTGAATATTAGTTATTTATTAGGAAAATCTTATCTGTAGAATGAAAACACAGACTCATACCTGGAATCGGGTTGGGGTGCTGTTTATACTATAGCAGAAGAGCTTTATTTCATAGGGAGAAAGAAGGGACTCAAGCTACTCTTGTGCCATGAAGTGTTATGTTCTATCATATTATGTTTGATGCAGTTACCATTACATTTTTTTCTAAAAAGCTGCATTGCAACAGGATAAAATACTTCAGTGCTTACAAAGGGTGGCTTTAAATAGTACCTTGTCATATATTAGGAAAATCTTATCTGTAGAATGAAAACACAGACTCATACCAGGAATTGGGTTGGGGTGCTGTTTATACTATAGTAGAAGAGCTTTATTTCATAGGGAGAAAGAAGGGATGCAAGCTACTCTTGTTGATCCTTTGCTGCAAGTTCATTCTTTATTGCTGATGTCTCCAAATAGTGCCATCTTAGGACTGATTTTGAGCATGTTATTTGTTGTATTGGAACGTTAACTATGCATTATTGTAATTTTGAACTTACTTTTAACAGCATGATAAAATATGTGCTAGGAGGTAATAGTAGTCTATATTTCCATTTAATCTTTGGCAAATCCTTTCTAGTACTAATTAGTTAAAATAAATACACCTTTCACCGAGAAGTTTTAAAAGCACATATTATAAAATGTTTTAATTTTAAGTAGTTACATGAAATTGCTTACAAATAAATTTAGATTTGCATGAGTAGATTGCCTCTCCCCCTTTTTTAAATTGATAACTAATGGTAAGAACTATATATCTTACTAGAGGCCCGGTGCACGAAAATTCATGCACTTTGGGGGGTCCCTCCATCCAGCCTGCGCACTCTTGCAGTCCAGGACCGCTCACAGGATGTCTGACTGATGGCTTAAACACAGTAAAAAACACACATGCATATGTTAAAATCTTAATGGAAATAATTTCTCATTTCTTTTTTAGGCAACAAGTAACAGAAATCATATTTGTTTTAAAAGCAGTTAGTACTCTCATTGATTCACTTAAGAAAACTCAGCCTGAGAATGGTAAGTGCTGAGAAACTCAGTTATTCTAAACTCATAACGTTTATCTTCTATTTGTAATGTACTTTTGTATTATTATTAAGTTAACTGAATTTTAGGAACATAACAGCTATTAGACTTTCTTTTCTCTGGTCTTTATTACAGTTAAGCATCAGCCCATTAAGCTGTCAATTAAGTAAAATTTATTCTTAATGTTTTGTCTTCATGTTAAAACAACTATTTGGCTGACTTTTTTTTTTTAAAGTAAATTGGTCTGAATTCAGGGTGTTGTATGGACAATTCATATTTTGTGTATTTTTAATATATAACATCATTGACTTTTTCTGGTATGGGGAAGCTTCTATTCTGCATTTGTACTGATTTACTGTAGATATATCAACTGTATAAATAACTATGAATCATTTTTATAGTCCTTTCTCATTTATTTTCCCTTTCTGTTACTTATACCTGTCCAATCTGTTCTTCACATTATGGCCAGAAATGACTTTTCCAAAAATATATTCAACCATTTATTTTCCCATCCTTGTAAAACAAAACAAAAAAATCTTTTTTACTTATTATCTACCAAGTGTGTCAAGAGTACTGTCTGACTATTCTATTCATGCTTGATTTCCCACTAGACCTCATACACCCTACTCTCCCACCAAATTAAAATTCTATCTACCCAAGTATTTCCAACCCTTTGCTTATTTCATCCTCCTGCCTACATCCACCTAATTCAAATACCACTCCTCTTTTAAGCCTGTTTTTAATCCTTAAAGGTCAATGATATATTTTTCTTGTTGAATTCCTAGCTCTTTTATGTGTACCTTTGCATTAAAGCACCCTATTTGTGTTATAGTTGTACATGTACATGACTCACTCCCCTTAAATTGTAAAGTTCTTAAGAGGCTTTTTGGGCCTTGTTTTGTTCTATTTTGAATCCTCTACAGTAGTGGTCTTAACCTTCTTAACGCCGTGACCCTTTAATACAGTTCCTCATGTTGTGGTGACCCCCAATTTCTTTGTTACAAATTGAACATAATTAAAGCATAGTGATTAATCACAAAAACAATATGTAATTATATATGTGTTTTCCGATGGTCTTAGGCGACCCCTGTGAAAGGGTTGTTAGACCCCCAAAGGGGTCATGACCCACAGGTTGAGAACTGCTGCTCTACAGCATTGTTACTCAAAGTCTGGTTTGTTGGACCAGCCACTGCTCTTAAGAGTTTGTTACTGATCCAGGACAAGGTAAAGAGCTGGCACCAGAATATAAGTCAATTGTGTCACTAAACACACTCTCATTCAGCTGACATTTTTTTATACAACTAGACTTTGTTAAATAAGGAAGTGTATTGGTTTACATTCTGGCACCTTAGATGACTGGCACTTTAAACAGCATTTCTTTTACTAACCAAGAAAAAAGGAAGTCCCTAATAAATGATTCATAGAATATTTGTTCCTTTCAGTTATTATATAATTAAAATAAATACATTTTTTGTTTTTAAATCTACTTATTGGTACTTGGGCCTAAAAAGGGTGAGTACTATGTGAACTCTTAAGCGTCAATAATAGACTTATATTTATTCAATCCAAAGGGAGGTGTGGAATTTTGGGGAAAATCCTGGAGCAATGTCTTAAATTTATCTCAAGTTCAAATTTAAGTTTTTATAAAAAGAAATATTCTGGCTAATTTTTCAGAGAGGGAAACCATGCATTGATTTTTCTAGAAGTCAGTCAGTAAAATCTTTATTAGATCATAGGATAGAATTAGATCCTTAAAAATATATTATACTTAAGACATAAACAGGAAATTCTCTGTTTCCCATGTTACTGCTATAGATATATTACATATAACCAGTATATTTCAATGTATAGTATTTGCATTCTTTTGTATGCTCTTTAGACAGCTATCAATAATTTAATGAGAATTTGTTTAAAGAAAGAAAGGGGAAGGAAGACTCAGCAACCTTTAAAAAAAAAACAAAAAAAACAAAAACAAAGCCAATGGGCCGTAGATAGGGCAGTATAATTATTAATGTTAAAAATTGTTTAAGAGAGTTGGAATTATGCCTCTAGGCATATGAAGTGAAGTTTAATTTAAATGTAACCATAAATGATGATTATTATATTATAACATATTAAAAAGGCATAATAAGCTTCATTAAGAAACAGAAAAAAAGAAGATAACTTAGAAAAAGCCAGGCTTTCTCAGCAGAAATATGTTGGACTGCTCATGACCAGTTCAAAATTAATTCAGAAGGATAGCTACACGGTTTGGAACCGATGTATACTTTACATGTGTTTAGCACATTGGTTATTTGTTATAGGGTTTTCTAGTGGGAGAGGAGGCATTTATTGGACTTATTTTTAGTTTGAAATAATTTTATTTTTATCATTTACCTTGATCTTTATTTAAAAATTTGAGCTGGTAGTAAACATACACACATGGTTCAAATGTACAAAAAGATATATACAGTGTGGGGCAAAAGTAGGTTTATAGTTGTTTATACGGAACATAGTGCAATAAATAATAGCACAATAATAAACTCTGCTTCTGGTACTTACAACTGTAAGTTTACTTTTGCCCCACCTTCTATATAAAGGGAAAAGTTTTAAGATCTTTCCCCTGTTCTATATCTACCCAGTTCTTACCTCACCATAGGCATTCACTTTTATTAGTTTTTTATTTATTTATTTTTTTTTTAAATGTTTCCTTCAATAGCTTTATTCTTTAAAAATATATAAATAAATAAGACAGTTCCACTTCTTTTTTTTTTTTTTAATATATTTTATTGAGTTTTCACAGAGAGGAAGAGAGAGGGATAGAGAGTTAGAAACATCGATGAGAGAGAAACATCGATCAGCTGCCTCTTGCACACCTCCTACTGGGGATGTGCCCGCAACCAAGGTACATGCCCTTGGCCGGAATCGAACCTGGGACCTTTCAGTCCGCAGGCCGACGCTCTATCCACTGAGCCAAACCGGTCAGGGCAGTTCCACTTCTTAGTATGACACTCAAGACAGCGACATCCTATCACCTAAACTACTAGAATGCCTCAATCTTATTAGTTTTTTAATCCTTCCACAAGTTTATGTAAATACAAAATATATACTCCACTATGCCCCCAGTTTTTAGCACAAATGAATGTGTATCATATTATTATCTACTGTTCTGGACACTTTTTGCCCCCACTTTATAAAATACCATGAAGAATCTTTCATATCAATACATATAGCTTTTTCTTTTTTTTGATAGTTAAGTCCAAAGTGCTCACCAATATCTGTGGTGAGTTTTTAAAAAATATTTTAATTTAAGAAATTTGAGTAGCTTTCCCTGAGTTTAAGATGTTATCTTAAATAATGTATTTTTGTATTTTCCTGTAATAAACAGGGCAATCTAGGTAAGTTTCGATATATGCAACCTTGTTCCCTCCAAATTTTTTTTTTTAAATGTATATATTTTATTGATTTTTTACAGAGAGGAAGGGAGAGGGATAGAGAGAAACATCGATGAGAGAGAAACATCAATCAGCTGCCTCCTGCATACTCCCTACTGGGTATGTGCCCGCAACCAAGGTACATGCCCTTGACCGGAATCGAACCTGGGACTCTTCAATCCACAGGCCAACGCTCTGTCCACTGAGCCAAACCAGTCAGGCTCCAAATTTTTATCTGAGTAAAATACAAATAAAATTTATCATCTTAACCATTATTAAGTATATGTATAGTTCAGTATTATTAAATACTAGAGGCCTTGTGCACAGATTCGTGCACGGGTGGGGTCCGGCCAGCCTGCCCAGATCAGGGTGGGGGAGGCTGGTCAGGGATGGGGCCAGGCAGGGGGAGAGGCCGTGGGCAGTTCCCTGGCTGGCCCCACCCCCTAGTTGAACTTCCAGTTGAGGGGACAATTTGCATATTAGGCTTTTATTATATAGGATATTCATAATATTGTGCAACTATCATCACCATCCATCTCCATAACTTTTCATCTTGTAACTGACACTTTATACTCCTTAAACAGTAACTCCTCATTCACTATTCTTCCCAGCCCCTGGCAGCAATAAGCCTACTTTATGTCTCAATGACTTTACTCTGAATAGCTCATATAAGTTGAATTACACAGTATTTGTCTTTTTGTGACTTGCTTATTTCACTTAGCATAATGTCATCAAGTTCCATCCATATTATCTACACTAATAAAAAAGAGAAAAATGGTAATTGGCGTACGGCGCTACCCTTTTCATTGGCTAATCAGGGCTATATGCAAATTAACTGCCGACTAAGATGGCAGTTAACTGCCAACAAAGATGGCGGCTAATTTGCATATGTAGGCACAATGCAGGGAGGCAAAAGGGAAAGCAGGAAGAAGCCCCCTGTCAGTGACAGTGATCGGAAACCCAGGGGGGAGCTAAGAGGAGGGGGGCAGGGCAAAGGCGGCCCCAGGGGATTGGAGGGATATGATGGTCCCCTTGCCCAGGCCTGAAGCCTGGGTCAGAGGCGTCAGGCTTGGGCGGGGGGTGGAGCAAGCGATCAGAGGGAGATGGGGGTCCCCTGCCCAGGCATGATTCCTGGGCCAGAAGCCTCAGGCCTGGGCGGGGGTCAGAGCCAGTGATCAGGGGGAGATGGGGGTCCCCTGTCCAAGCCTGACACCTCTGGCAGAGGCGTCAGGCCTGGGCAAGGGGCCGATCAGGCGATCGGAGGGTGATGGGGGTCTATGCCTCTGGCCAAGGCATCAGGTCTGGGCAAGGGGCAAAGCCAGCAATCGGAGGGGTCTGGGGGTCCCCTGCCCAGGCCTGAGACCTGGGCCAGAGGCATCAGGCCTGGGCTGGGGGCAGAACCAGTGATGGGGGGAAATGAGGGTCCGCTGCCCAGGCCTGACGCCTCTGTCAGAGGCGTCAGGCCTGGGCAAGGGGCCGATCCTGTGATTGGAGGGTGATGGGGGTCAACGCCTGAGGGCTCCCAGTATGTGAGAGGGGGCAGGCTGGGCTGAGGGACACTCCCCCCCCCCTGCCCCCCAGTGCACGAATTTCGTGCACCAGGCCCCTAGTCTATATATATAAAAAGCCAGCGACCAGAACACTGTAATGATCAGAACGACTGGTCGCTTTGATGCCCACTGTGGCCAGCAAACCAGCCAGATCAGGGGGTGGGCCAGCCGGCCAACCTCCCACAGTCCCTCACCCCAGCCGACCCTGCCCCTGATTGCCCCCCCACCCCAATAGAGGATGGGGCTGGCCAGCCAACCTCCTGCAGCCCCTCCCCCCAGTCAGCCCCACCCCAGATGGGCCCCCACCACCCTGATTGGCCCACAGCCCCTTCCCCCAGCAGGCCACGCCCCTTATTACCCTCCCACTCCAATATGGGACGGGCCAGCCGGCCAACCCCCTGCAGCCCCTCCCCCCACCCGGCCCCAACCAGATTGGCCCCACCCCCCACCCCAATCAGGGGCAGGGCCGGCTGGCCAACCACCTGTGGCCCCTCCCGTTGGCCGGCCCTGCCCCCAATCAGCTCCCACCACCCTGATCAGCCCGTGGCCCCTCCCCCCAGCCAGCTCTGCCCCTCACACCAATTGGGGATGGGGCTGGCCGGCCAACCTCCCACAGCCCCTCCCCAGCTACTGGCCCCCAATCAGGCCCCCTAATTGGGGGTGGGGCTCACCGGCCAATCACCTGTAGCCCCTCCCCCAAGCTGGCCTGGCCCCAATCAGGTCCCGATCAGGGACGGGCCAGCTGACCAACCTGTCTCCTCCTCACAACAGGCCCAGCTCCCATCTGCCTTGATTGGGGCCGGGCCGGCCGGACCCCACCCATGCACAAATTCGTGCACTGGGCCTCTAGTAGTATATAGTAAACGCTTGATTTTGTGGACCCCAATTTAACAGACTTCAGATTTAATGGACAAAATTTTTGGTCCGTATGTCATGTGAAAATTAACACCTTGTTAATTTTAAAATGCTTTTAACCAAGATTTGTTTATAATTAAATTAAGAAGTTATTTTTTGTTGTTATAAATTCACTGTTATTTTAAACAAATTTTAACCAATAGAGCATATGTTGGAAAAAAACACTAGTAATTTCACCGCCATATATAAATATTACATATCCATAACTATAGTCTATTTTAAATCCAATAGTGACTGTTTGTAAACAATGTTCTTTGAATGATTAGCACATGATCACAAAGCATCTCATTTGGTAATTGGTTCTGTTGAGTGGCATGACTTTCTGCAGCAGTTCTTTAAAAATATATTTTCATTGATTTCAGAGAGGAAGGGAGAGGGAGAGAGAGACAGAAACATCAGTGATGAGAGAGAATCATTGATCTGCTGTCTCCTGCACATCCCCTACTGGGGTTTGAGTCTGCAACCTGGACATATGCCCTTGACTGGAATTGAACCCGGCAACGCTGTATCCACTGAGCCAAACCAGATAGGGCCTGCAGCAGTTTTAATGTGTGCTAGCCTATGTTCAGACGTGTGCTAAGCCACGCCCTAGCCGTGTGCATTTGTTTGCTGGCGGTGACTGGTGAATGCACACATTTACTAAACCTATTCAGTATAAATTTAAAATAGCAGTAACACATATAGAAAACTTTTCTGTGAAATTAAACTTTTTATACATACTTAATTATACAAACATGTCTATATAAGTAAAAATAGGTAAACTACTTTGTCAATTTTTGTAACATATGCATTCGGAAATTACAAACTAATTGAGATATAACACTTTTGTCCATTCACTAAATGTCATTCAACAGTATTGTTCATAATAGTCCCTCCCCACTACAGTTCATATCTAATGATATACATCAAAGATTGTCAAACAGGCCAAGCCAGTGTGGCTCAGTGGTTGAGTGTCGACTCATGAACCAGAAGGTCACAGTTCGATTTCCAGTAGGGCACATGCCTAGGTGTGGGCTCCATCCCCACGAGGAGTTGTGCAGGAGTTAGCCAATCAATGATTCTCTCTCATCATTGATATTTCTATCTCGCTCTCCTCCCTTTCTCTCTCTGAAATCAGTTTTTTTTTAAAAAAAGATTATCAAGCAGTTCAAGAATGAATCTATGTATGGTTATTTAAAATTGAAAGCAATACCAAGGACATTACAGAGAAAATAATATATTTATATTTTTAGCACACAACTGCATAAAAAAATTGAACTCCTTTCTAATTGTTCTTGAAATGTACACTATATTCTCTAGCAATTATATTGAAAATGACTAAAGTTTTGAAGTATTCTGAGTTACTTGACTTAGCTTCCAAGGCCTTTGCAATTGCAGTATCATTTAAAAATGTATTTTTATTAAATTTGTTGGTATTGATATATCTGCACATTGACCATGTATTTTCCCTTACATCTTATTAAATATTGCAGGAAATCTTCCAAAGGTAAAAGAAGATTGTGGAATCTCCATGTATTTGGGAATTTTTTCTTTGCATTGTATTTAAATGATTGTGTTTATGTTAATTGGGTGATCTCTGCTATTAAAATCCACCCTTTTCTGAAGTTTTATACTTTTTGCATTACAGTTGATGGAAATACCTGGGCACAAGTAATTGCCTTATACCCAACTTTAGTAGAATGCATCACCTGCTCATCTTCAGAAGTCTGTTCTGCACTTAAAGAGGCACTAGTTCCCTTTAAGGATTTCATGCAGCCACCAGCATCCAAAGTTCAAAATGGAGAATCTTGACCAGCTACAATAAATTTAAAGAAGAAAGATATCTAAAGAATATCTGCTCCTCAGTGAGTCTTCTATTAGAAGACATTTCTTACTACAAATAATTCTTGGCAGCTGTTGTTGGCCTTCTTTAAATTGTACTTACCTGAGTTCAGTAGTTCTTATTACAAGCTTACACGTCAGCAAAGGCTCCTGAATGAGTATCAGTGCAAGCCTTTAATAATTAAGCTGATTAGAGAGATGGTTAATACTACAGCATACCTGCTACCATATCTTCAACTGGTGATTTTAAAGTGAGCTTATGTACAGTTTGTGATGTATGTGTTAATGATGTACTTTTTAAAAAGAAAGAAAAGATATTTCATTCAGTCAGATTTATTAGGCTGGTGTTTTTGCGCCCTTTTTCAAGTACAAAAGTGTACTAAAATTTTATGCAAGATGGTACTGTAACATTCCATATTATCTATAACCAGCCTTTGTAAACAAAAGGAACTGATATACTTGTGTGTATAATAAATGGTTACAGTTCTGTATAAAATAGTTGTATTTATTATTTAAAAATTTTAAATACTGCTAATGTTAAATGCTTGATGCTGTATTTATTATAAATATAAAATTGTTTGCTTACCTTTTTACTTATAATTTGCCTTTTTAAGCGGCAGATACACTCCCCATATAATCATGAAGTTAGCTTAATGATTATTTTAAATGTAGTTGATAGTCACTATTAAATGTCTGGCCAGAAAGGTCATGTGAACACAGCTGCAAATAGTTTATGATTTGCTTATTTTGCAACTCTGAAGTATAGGTTATTAACTTAATACATTGAGATATGTTGTAGCACTATCATACCTCATTTCTTTAAATGTCTTTTCCAGCTTTTACATAAGTATGTCTGTTTTTATATTTGCTGTCTGGATTTTAAAGACTTTGATATTTTATATTTCTACTGATTCTCCTCCCCCCTCCCTCACTCCCTCACTGAGTAACAACATTTATCACTGACTTTGAATTGTGACCCAGGCAAAATGATTTCAGATTTCCTAAAATTTTGCCTGTAAGGTTTTGTTCATTTCAGTGCTTCCTTTTGTAATGTCTTCTCAAGAAGCAAAATAACTATGCTGACCCACAAATATAAAATGTGTGTGTGTTCTGAAACAATGAGAAATGTATTTTTGGAGATAGAGAAGCATTTAGAAGTGCAGTAAACTTTCTGTCATGGAGAAAAATGCTAATTTTGTTTCACTTTCCTCTGCTAGTGAAGAAATGCTCCTGAGTACATTAACTTAACTGTTCCTTAAAAAATGAACTGACCTAGCTTACTGTGTTTTTTATTTTATGGATTATGCTATTTTTCTTTTGAATTAAATTTTCATAATTTATGTGAAGACTCAAGGAGGTTTAAAACAATTATTTTTCATAAGAAATCATAATTGTCTCAGTATTATTTTAGTGTCCTGGAAGGCCTTTGATTTTAATAGAATTTATGCCTCTACAGCATATTTATAAAATGACAAGAAGATATTAGAATTAAGTAATGAACAAGATATAATTGTGAGGCTATTGTAATTGTGTAATTACTTAATTTGCACTATTATCTGTAAACAAGTGGTTAGATATTTTTTTAAGGGATAGTATTTTTTACATGAATTAATGAATTTCTACTTTATAATTTCAAGTAAAATTAAGGTAAAATATGGCATTTTCTAGATTCTATCTTCAGCATTTGTCTTAAAGAAAGTTGTAAAAATTAATTGCTCAAGCTGTGTGTATTTAGTTTACTTTCTATATTTGGATATGTCAAATTGGGTATTAGTAAAATCTGCATATCACTGATAAAGCATTGAAAATAGAATAATAAGAGTAGTGTACAGGTTCAGTAACATGTTTAAAATATTGCCAAGAATTTACATGAAGTAAAAATGCATCTATTCTTGAGAAATAACAGATCAATTGCAATTAGAATTATCCTCTTTGAAAGTTAAATATGAGTCAGAGGTATATACATATATTTATATAAACTGACGAAATTCGTGCACGGGGTGGGGGGGTGTCCCTCAGCCTGGCTTGCACCCTTTCACAATCAGGGACCCCTTGGGGGATGTCTGACTGCCAGTTTAGTCTCAATCCCGCAGTTTTGGGCCTAAACCAGCAGTAGATTATCCCTCTCACAATCCGGGACTACTGGCTCCTAACGGCTTGCCTGCCTGATCATCCCAAACCACTCTGCCTGCCTGCCTCATTGCCCCTAACCACTCGCCTGCCTGCCTGGTCGCTCCTAACTGCTCACCTGCCTGCCTGTTCACCCCTAACTGCCTCTGCCTTGGCCCTCGCTGCCCCGGCTTTATTTGGAAGGACATCCAGAATGATGTCCGGAAGATAGTTTGGCTGTCTGGTCTAATTAGGATATTACGCTTTTATTACTTTAGATTGGTTTTACTAATATTGTATTAGCTTTCAATACCAGGACCATACCCTACAGTTCAAAACACAAATTTGGTGAATGTGTAAATACCATATAATATAGTGATCAGTGGCCATCTTAGTGTCAGACAAGCTGGGCCACCCCCCTTGGTGGTATAATTTGACAGGTTTTTCCTCACAGAATATCTCTCACCACTCCCAGGAGTCACTATTATTAATTCATTCCCTTGAGTCAAGCATACTTTTAGGCTAAAATACCCTGATTCCTGGAAGGTTAACCCTTGTCTTACTGGTATGAATTGGGTTCTTCAGTTTTGGGCTATGTGAGATTACTACATGCTAGGAGATTCAAAAAGGAAGTTGCCAAAGCTAATATCATTTTGTATGACATTTAAGACTATGATTAGTCCATGAAACAGTAGTAAAAATGTCCTTTGGGATACATATTATAATTACAATGAGGTTTTTTAAAAATATATTTTATTGATTTTTTGCAGAGAGGAAGAGAGAGGGATAGAGAGTTAGAAACATCAATGACAGAGAAACATCGATGAGCTGCCTCCTGCACACCTCCTACTGGGGATGTGCCTGCAACCAAGGTACATGCCCTTGACCGGAATCAAACCTGGGACCCTTCAGTCCGCAGGCCAATGCTCTATCCACTGAGCCAAACCGGCCAGGGCTACAATGAGTTTTGTCTCACATAATCACTTTTTGTCACTGACAGTACCTTTTTTTTGTTTGTTTTTTTGTTATCCTAACCCAAGAGTATTTTTCCATTGACTTTTAGAGTGAGTGGAAGGGAGGGGGAGAGATAGAGAGAAATATTAATGTGAGAGATACACATCAATTGGTTGCCTTCTGCACACACCCCAACCAGGGCCAGGGATCAAGCCTGCAACCGAGGTACGTGCCCTTGACCAGAATCATTCCTTCAGTCCCAGGGATGACAATCTATCCACTGAGCCAAACCAGCTAGGACAGTGCCTTATATATAGATTGCTGGACAACAGACATCTAACATTTGGATTAAAATCTTTTTCTGACGTTTTTCCATTATAAAAAAAAAAATTAATTTTAACTTGGAATAGTTTACGTTTTAGTTTCCTATAATGCCACCACTGCTAAAGGACAGGTCATTTTTTAGTGTCTTATTTTATACTCCGTTATAACTAGTGATAACTAAAAGTTTTGTTAATTTTACTGTATACATTTGTAACATTTACTTATTAGGAGGTTGTAGGTGCCAAAAAAAAAAAAAATGCTTGAAAGTCTGCCTTAGAGAGACCCACTTTTTACTTGATTTCATTTTTAATTTTATTAACAACTATATTGTTTCTTACCTGTTTTTCCCCTATATGATTATTGATTCAACTATTGCTATATTCCGTAAATTATGTTACACTAGAAGGAAGAGGTGAACAATTAAACATATATTTTATTCTGAAGAATAGCATATACTTAATATTATAATAGGTTATTTGTCCTTTCTCAATATAACTTGAAAGTATTTTGTTCATTGTCACAATTTGGAATCACTGGTCCCAGGCAACCATTTGGCCGAAGGGTCCATTGAGAAACAGAATAAAAGAGCTTAAATTATTGAAGTGTTAGCAAACAACTCAAAAGTATTAATGAGGAGGTCATTATTACACTCATGTTAATGAAAGACAGTGTAGTTATATAATGACATATATTCTTCTCAAATGTAGAATAATTAAGATGGGCAACCAGATCCTCGAAAAAGACTGCTGTAGGTGAAGTCTGTCTAGCGAAGGCAGAATACTTTCAGGAACTCACCTGCCTGTGATTGCTGTAGATATTAATAGTGGAGATTTAGAAGCCCTGGAATGAATTGATGTCCAGGCCAAGAATATTGTGAACTTCTGGTTTTTAATAGAAAATGACCACAGATGTGGACAAAAATGGTCTCCTGAAAGCATTGCCAGCAGCCTACTATGTTCTTTAGATTTATGCTGAATGCATTTGACATGTTGGCAGATAGGCTGCTCTTGTGCATAGTGCCAGCCTTTAACTATGTTTAGTGTTGTTGGGTTGCATTTATCTACATTTTTAGAGTGAATTGTGCTTTTTTTATTTAAATTACCATTCATAGAATGAATGAGTGGGAGTTTATAACACATGGTGTGTTACCAATTTATATATTACGGGAAAGCAGGTTTTAATACTTCAGAAACCTTTAATTAAAATTGTTGTATCCTGGCAAGTGCTTTCAAATTGAATGAAAAGTATTTCTAGATTGGGAAGGAAACTTTATCTGTTTCTTAATTTATATAAAATATATTTCAGAGAAGTTAAATATCCATGTTTACATGTTTACATCTAGTAAGTTTGAATGCACTGGTAGTGTTGGCTGTTTTTAAGGGAGCATGCAGTCATTCCTTTGTTGAATATAAATATTCTTATTAATCTTGACTGTGAGGCAGCAAGGAACAGAGACTCTGCCTCTTATTTAACGCTAGGCATGTTAACTTTTCAAAGCCTTTGTTTTCTAATCTTTAAAACAGATGACAATGGGTTCTCATTAATTCTTTAGAGAAAAAATACACCGTTTGAATTTAGAGGTTTTTTTTACAGCATTATTAAGGTAGTTATCTTCAAGTTATTTGATACGTTTATTACTATATCCTAATTGAGACCTTTGACTATATATTTTTCTTCCCCTTTCTCCTGCATCAGTTTCTTCCCTTCTATGTATATATGTATGTATGTATGTATGTATTTATAAAAGTTTATTGATTTCTAGAGAGGAAGGGAGAAGAGAAACATTGATAGGAGAGCATAACATTGATCTGCTGCCTCCTGCACACCCCCTACTGGGCATCAAACCCACAACCCAAGCATGTGCCCTGACTGGGAATCGAACTGGCAGTCCTTTGGTGAATGGGATAACACCCAACCAACTGGACCACACTGACCAGAGTCAAGTTAAAATAATTTGTGACTAGAGCTCCTACTATCTTTCTGAATCCACAGGATTCAGTAGTGAGGATGCCCACAAAATGGGATGCTATAAATATGAATTCAGCAACTAAACTTGGAATAATCATGTCTTTGCTGTTACGTGGCTTGAGAGATCATAGCACTTTTCTCAAAAAGGAAATGAGCTTACATTAAGTTTCCCCCCCCCTTTTGTTTGTTTTTGCAGGCAGATGCTTTGAGTTATTTTAGACTTACATGATCTAAATAGGAGGACATGACACAGCATATTGCCCATGTATTTCAGCTATTTCTGGTTTTCTATTACAAAACAGTATTCTTTTGATAGAAGACCTAGAATGTTACAGTATTCTCTTCAGGTCTTTCCAGGGTGTATTTGGTAACCATGTGCTTGGTGCTTACAGAGGTCAGCTCAAACATTCCTAATTATACTGTGAGATAAGAAAAAGAAAATTATTGTACCCTTGAGTTTTGATTCCATTTTCAGTTGCTGCAAATTTAGTTACATTGTTTTATTTTATACATTTGATAAATAGTGGAGGAAAGATCAAAACCAAACCAGTATTTGGGTAATGACTGCAATATAACAACTGCTTTCTGTGAAGTTTACTAGATATGAGAACATTTCCAAAGCTATAATATTATAATCTTAGTCTTTTTATCTAGCAAAATAAAATAAAATATTAGGCTTCAGACCCAACTGTGCAAATTGCATTTGCTTTCCAGCTTTTACTACTTCTGTGTCATAATTTTAACATATAACATACAACTTCTGTCTCTTAAAGCAGTTACCCATATGATGTTTATGTCAGACTGGATATATTTATCTAATTTGGTGAGTTTCTTTTTTAGCTCGCAATGCAGTTCTTGAAAGTAATACTGCTGTTGTTACAATTTCTCTTTGAACTTTTTATGTTGTTAAGATGTATCAGTTATTATAATCATGAAAGCCTCTTGGCCTCAAACCCAGATTTTCTTTGTGGCCTAGGATAGATTTTTCATAAAAACTGCAAGTTCCTGGCCAGAGTGGTTCAGTGCTTAAGTGTCAACCTATGAACCAGGAGGTCACAGTTTGATTCCTGGTCAGGGCACATGCCTGGGTTTTAGGCTCAATCCCCAGTAGAGGGTGTGCAGGAGGCAGCCTATTGGTGATTCTCATTATTAATGTTTCTATCTCTCTTTCCCTCTCCCTTCCTCTCTCTGAAATCAATAAAAACATTTTTTAAAGCTATATAGTTACAGCTGTGATTGTATAGATCCTTAAATTGCTTTACAGTTACCACTCTGCATGACTTCAGATTTTTAAAAATTATGTCCTAGCAGTGCTAGTTTTCTCAGTATAACTTAAAAGCATAACCACTTTGAGAATTTACTTCCAGATATGATAAATGACTCACTTTTTCTTTAATGTACTTTGTGTTGGCTTTCTCATCCCCATTAGGTTCAACACATCAGTGATACCCCACATTATTGAATCTGTTTAACAGACTTCATAATTAATCATTCAAATATGTCTAGGATGGTTTGCATATGCTGTCAATTGGGGAAAACTTTTCTAAAATAGAATAAGGAAGGTGTGTTTTTGAGAGCTTTGTTGAAACTATTAATAGGTAAAGTGAAAATAAAAACATAGAAGAACATTATGAAATATATCTCAGCCATTTGGAAAGCAGATCTAGAACTTTGTGTAAAAATTCTAGGTCAAAAAACATTGAACTTAAAAAATTCTAGGTCAGGTAAAAAACAGTTCTCAAGTGGACTAGATTCTTATAATCATTTCTTTTGTTTTACAAGCACTCCTATATATTTTTAATTTAGTGAGGCTTACCAGTATTTTAAGACTGCCTGTTTATAGCAATGCTAGGCCATACTTCCATCTCTCAAAGAAAAAATGTTTTAATATTTTTTACACAACTATTTCTATGAATAGATGTTGAGACAAATACACTTGAACAGAACAAAGAACTTCAAATACTGTGAAGAAGATATTTGTCTAATGACTATGACCTCCAGAGCTGTATTGGATTTTTATTATTGGCCCAGGACAGTTTAAAATAGCAAGTTAGTTAACCTGTTTTTCTTTCCTCATGTAAAAGAGAGTTAATAGTAGTGTTTAACTCAGTTTTTTATTAAGATTTAAAAAGCAGTGTTATAAAGTACTGTCCCTAGCCCATGTAACTGCTAGGTGGGTGTTACATAAATAAAATACACTTCTGGTATATATCATTCAAAGATGGGCAAAAACCTGTACTTTCTCATATATATATATTTTTGCATTTTATTGGGACAAGCACTGCAGGTTAAGAATCTATATGCTCATAATTGTGTCCTTGCTTTGTTGACAAAAGTCAGTAGGAGTGCTCAGGTGTATATAGCTAGTAAACACAAGATTGTATATAATTAAGTATTCCTGTCATCATTTTAGCTCCTATCAGGTGTTAGGCATTGAGTTACTCTCTGCCCTCAGGGAGTTCACAGTTTTGCAAGGAATATAAGACTGTAAATGTGCAAAGAACTGTGGAAGACAAGCACAGATTAAATGAGATTATAAAATAAAGAACTTGAGCCTAGTCCTCTGTGGTTCAGTTTAATATTTAATGTTAATATAAATAAGGAAAATCAATAAAGAAATGAAAAGTGTCAGTGGTAGAGACAGAACTTACAATGGGCCTTGATGGCAAGGTAGATTTTGGATGGTTTCAAAGGATATTTCAGGTAAAGACAATGTGAGCAAGGCATATCTGAAATATGAGGAAACTAGGAGTACATTTTGGTATGTGTGTGAAACAAGATTACCAGTGAAGAATTGAGGCCCATTCATGAAATTCCTTTAAAGCCAAGCAGAGTAGTTTAGCTTTGAGATGGCAGGAGTTTGGAGTGAGGATTTTTAGGAGTAAATTATGAAACTAAGGAAGATAAACTTGCAGTTATAAGATGGAGTGGAGGGACTATAAGATAGAAAGTTGTTGCAATTTTCCTGCTATGAAGGATTGATTAGCTGCAGGTGGTCACATTTGGCGAGGATGCTTAGATTCTGGAAATTAAGGGCACAGAAAAATAAAGATAACAGCACATTGTGTCTGGATGATGAGTGCATTGGTGTTAGCACTGTCAAAAACAGGTTAATTGTGGAAATGAATCTGATACAATTAAAGTAGTGTCATGACTATGTTGGAAACTTATTGCTATGATGTATCTGTATACTGTAGACCAAACAACTGTTTAAGGACCTTTTGAAAATCTGAACCACTATGACAGATGACATTTGCTATGGTGCAGGATAGTGTGTGGTCCACTGTGCAGTGAAGGAGCAGTGAGGGGTGGTGCCCTGGCCGCCCAATCATTGCTTACCAGGATAGGGTGGTGTGATATATAATGAAACCACTGGTGAAGTTTCTACAGATTTTGTGGTAAGCATCATTGTGATGCACAGTTGAGTTTTGCTTCATCAAATAAAGCATTTAATTTCAACTGTGTTCTGTATACACATAAAAATAAATATTAATTGGAAATAGTTGAAAGATTCAACATCCCCGACAAACTACCTTCATATGAATAAGCATAACATGAGATGTGTCACTGGGCATGTATTTTTTCTTAATTTGCATATTACATATTTATTTTGAAACATGTTAGGCAGGATGCTTTTTAACTTGAAAACTTGTTCTTCAAAAACCTGTTCCGTCTCTAATACCAAGTAGAATAGAAACAAAAAGACAGTCTTAGGTAATCTTTAATTTGCAACAAGGCTCTTGGCCAAGAGGATCTATTATTAAACACTAGAGGCCCAGTGCACAAAATCTGTGCACTGGATGGGGGCAGTCCCTCAGCCTGGCCTGTGCCCTCTCACAGTCCGGGAGCCCTCGGGGATGCCTGACTGACAGCTTAGGCCCGCTCCCTAAGCCGGCAGTTGACATCCGTAGCGCTGCTGTGGAGGTGGGAAAGGCTCCTGCCACCGCCGCTGTGCTCACCAGTCATGAGCCCGGCTTCTGGTGCACTGACCACCAGGGGGCAGCTCCTGCGTTGAGTGTCTGCTCCCTGGTGGTCAGTGCGCGTCATAGCGGCTGGTCGTTCTGCCATTTGGTTGATTTGCATATTAGCCTTTTATTATATAGGATTATATTGTGCTAGTTTAAGGGGGAAATCTTTTCCAAAAATGAGTTTCACATGGATGCCCCTTTATGCGTCATTGGCAGATTGTGGAGTCTGCACCTTAGCCCTCGGGCTTCCAGGAAAGGGTCCAAGTCAATGCGCACAGTCAGTCCCAAGTGGGAACCTGCCTCCTCCCCCATCCCTCCATCCCTTCCTTTTGTTAAGTGCAGCCTGGTTTTCAGGAGCCTGGTGACTAATAGGATTGCCAGATTTCACAGATAAAAATGCAGGACACCCAGTTAAATTAGTAGTACAGGGGGGACACATATACTAAAAAACGATTCATTTATCTTCAATTCGAACTTAACTGGACGTTCTGAATTTTAGACAACCCCTGCTTACTTTTTCTTTAAAACAATTTAAGACAAAACTTCCTAAATGGGAGGCAAAAAGTAACTTGTCTGGGCCGGCAGCGGACGTGGCTGAGGGCAGTCGACCCTCTCCCAAACATGGCCTTTAAGAAAAAAAAAGCAGCCCCCACGTGCCGGCGCCTGCGCACTAAGCGCTCCGCGCGGCCGCTTTCCCGCGGAAAGGAGCGACGGCCACGCCGCGGGGCGGGGCGCCAGTGGCCGTGCCCTCGCCGGATGCGAAACGAGGTGCCGGAAACTTGAAACCCCATAGAATATAACGTGTCCACTTCGACGGCGGTGAGTGCCGCCATTTTCTTTGCGGGCAAAGACCGGGAGCAGTTAGGGGCCTCATTCTGTGCCGTTAAGCGGGTGGGGGGCCATGGCCCGCGGCCTCAGCACTTGGGTGACGTGGAACGAGGGTCCCCGCTTTGGGGGTTGACTTCTAGTGACACGTCGAGGCTCGCCCAGGCGGGGCGAGGGACGCCGCCTGGGCCCCGGATGTAAGATGGCGGCGCGGGGGCGGGGCCCGGGAGGTCACGTGCCGGGAGCCGCGCGCGAGCCTCCTTAAGGCATCTCTACGGTCCGCCTGGGCGCACTGGAGCCGCGGAGCGCGAGGCGGGCTGGTCCGCGCGGAGCCGCCGCCGCCCGGCCCGCTTCCCGTTTGACGGTTTTGTTCCTTTATTCTCGCCTCCGGCCGAGGTGCACGGTATTACTGCGAGGGTCCAGGGACGTCTGGGCTGTGCCCGCGTTTCTCACCGCGGCGCCTCCGCGGGAAGCGCCCTCGGCGTCCACCCGCGCGGAGAGCCGGCCCGGCGGCGGGTGTGGGGAGCGTGGTGCCGGAGGGAGGGAGGGACCCGGCCGCCGCCCAGCCTCCACAGTGGGCTCGGGGCGGGAGGGGCGCGGGCGGCGCTGCCCGGAGACGTGGCGGAAGCTCGGCGAGACGGTCCGGAGCTCCCGGCGGGCGGAGCGCGGGAACGCTGCTGCTCGCGGCCTCGGGGGCCGTCGGATCCCGTCGGCGTCGGCTGCGCTCCGGCAGCCTCGTGGCTGCTTTTCCGGGGCTCGGGGGGAGCTCCCCTCGGGGCCGGGGAGGGAGCTACCCCCGCACCTCCCCTGCGTCCCGGGCGGCCGGTTACGTGGCGGAGCCCGCCCCGCCCCGCCGGTGATCCCGGAGCTGGGCGGAGAAGGGCCGGGCGGCGGGAAGGGCAAGGCGCCCGTCGGACGGCGGCGGAGGAGGACGAGGAGCGCCGCGCGGCCGCCTGGACACCAGGGCCCTGGCTGAGGTAGTAGTTTGTGCTGTTGGTCGGGCTGTGACATTGCCCGCTGTGGAGATAACTGCGCAAGCTACTGCCTTGCTAGTGCTGGTGACGCTCGGCGCGAGGACAATGGCCGGGGATCCCCTTTGTTTTCCGGGCGCGGGGGCCGCCCGGCGCCGGCCGCGCGGGGACCGTTAGTTGCACCGTGCCCCGGGGTGGGGAGGGGGGCGGGAGGGGGCGCCGGGACCCCGTGAAGGCGGGGAGAGCCCGCGTTCGCTCTTGCACTCGGGGAGCGAAACTGAGGATGACGCACAACTTCTCCGCCCCAGTGTTTGTGTTCCAGCTCTCGGGGTGCTCGGCGCCGGGGGCCGTTTGCTGGAAGTTGGAGCTGTCCTCCCGCAGAACCGGCACGGGGAGCAGGAGAGTAGACCCCTTCGTTACGAAGTTTATGCCTTAAAATACTTGAAGTCTGGCTTTTTGATATGCTCCCTCGGTAAATGTAAGAGTTTTCAAAATGCAAACCTGAAGCAGTGGAACGTTTCTGTTTAAACTTTGCAACTCCTCGGATGAGAAGATTGAATTTATAGTTCAATGCACTATTGAGATTTTTTCAAATGAGGCAAATAAATTCTTTCTATATTGCGCTGTGTGTGTGTTGTTGTTTTTTTAATTTGGTTCTTTTTTAGTTTGGGGGCTCAAATTCTGATGGTGTGGTGGGGTTTTTCAAGAAAATTTAATTTGGATAGCTAGTGGAATTGCTTGGTATTTTAAATACCCCGAAGTCTGGGTGGAAAAGAAGATAATTGTATTTTTAAAATTTTAATTTCATGAGGTTCATCAGTTGTAAACTTTAGTACTTAAACTGTTCTGGTTTTGATTTGTGCAAACTGTAGGTCTGAATGTAATGGAGTCACAAACAATTTTCTGTGGTTTAATTCTTGATGCTTAATTGAAAAAGGCAGTTCTCTACTAAGGACAAGGCACCTATAAGAACAACTTTAAGAACCAGCAGAACCCGATCTCTCCCCTCGGTGGGAGCCGATGCTTCTGTAATTCAGAAGTGACCTGATGAGCGCGCCTGGGTTTGCCCTGCTGCCGCCGGAGCCACAGCCTTATCTGTCATCTCATCCGGTGGTGCTGCCGCTTGGCGAGGAGCTTTTATGTTGGCTCTTAAAATGCAGGCGGCACTCGAATATTGGCTCTTTGAGATTGCTTTTATTGATATAAAAGCAAAATAAATTCAGGACTTTATTAAGTGCCAGTTCTTTTAGACGATGGAAATCTTACGGTGCTATTTCAAATCTTGACTTATGGAGAAATAATCAACATTCTAATTGTACTCTAATAACTTTCATTTTTTAAAACATTCAGCTAATCTTACCTAGCAGGTCATTGTCTTTCCCGCTACACTTTAACATTTTATAAGAGGATCAGCAGTTGTTAATCTTTACCTCATATTACAGATTCCGCCAATAACTTCCTGAACTTCAATTGATCAATAGATAGGAAACTGTTGTACAGATAAAGTATAGTTTCTCCTCAGCTTTTAAAATAAATTTCATTCAAAATCATATTGCCCACATAGTAGGAACATTTTTGAATTGTTGGATATAAAGGTACTTCCATGTTATTCTTATTTGCTGAGTTACAAAATACTTCCACTGCCAGCATGTTTTTAGTGCCATAGTTCTATTTCTGCTTTAATCCCCAATCTTAAAAATGCATCAGCCTTTCCCTTTTACATTACACACTGGTGAAGATTACGGACTGAACATTTTTACCGATGATAGTTTGCTATAAGAGGAATTTGCCTTATCAAAGGTATAGCTTTCCAATCTTGGTATTTTCAATATTTGGCACAATTAACTTTTTTTCTGTTAAAGACCAATCATTTAAGTAATTTGTATCAGTAAGACACCACTAATATGAAAGAATACGGCAGTATTGAGGGGGTATTTTGGGTGCCCTCAACAAGTACGAAAGGAAAGCTCCGTTACAGTAATGACGTTTCAATGTCATCCTCAATTATTGGAAATATAGATGTTACTGTATATGGGACTCCTGGAGAACAGTCTTAGGGAACATAGTTTTGCTTCAGTGCCCCAAAATGAGAGTTCCTGATTGTTAATCTTATATATAAAAACATTATAAACTTTTAAAGAAAATTTCCTTTTGGCAGGTAGGCAGGAGTGACCAGAAATGCACTCAGGACATTCTGGTTTTGTGGAGTAGCCCCCAAAAGAATTCTTACCACAGGGACCTGACAGCAGAGTTGAGCTCCTCAGTGTATGGGAACAAGGGACCAAGAAAGCTGTGAGGTTTTTTCATAACTACATTCTCTTCGCCAGTGGTACATTACACCCCACTTCTTCCATAGTGACGAAACGTGACAAAGGAGGTACTATTGTTTCACTTCCTCCACTGAATATTCCTCTAATTTCTTCAATAAAAGGAAAATAGGACAATTGTCTTCCAAAGTGAATTAGGACAGACTTGATCTGGGTGGCCGATATGGTTGAGCGTCATCGCCTGCACCGAAAGGTTGCAGGTTCAGTCCTGGTCGGCACATGCCCAGATTGCGGGTTCAGTCCCCAGTGGGAGGCAGCGGATGGATGTTTTGTACATCAATGTTTCTTACTCTCCCTTCCTCTCTAAAATCAAAAACATTTTTAAAAAAATGAGTTAGGACAGATTGGTAATACATATCTATTGTCATAAAATCTAAAAAGCCATAGGTGCCATTAATATGTAGATAATTATGGCAAAAATACTAAACTTGTTTGAATGATTAATGCAGTTCATTAAGTGTTCTTTTATAGATTATTACTATTAGGCAGTACGGGAAAAAATAATTGTATGTTTAGGTCACTGCCCCAAAGGAATACACAGAAAAGGTGTAACATGAAGGGTAAGAATCAAAATGAGCGGATAAGAAAAACTGACCTACTTCACCTTTGAGACCTGGCAGAAAAAAAGTAGGTGAAAGCTGAGGGGAGAGAAGTATGGGGCACTTAGATCATGTAGCTTAGAAAGGTGTCTTGGTTATGTTTGTAACCTCCAGTAGTCGTTCTAAAAGTGGAATTGATATCTTGGAGATGAGCAATACCATTGTAATTGATGGTGGTACTCTGGGTGGCTTACATTTTAAATTTGTCAGATATGCTACTAATATGCTGGGGTGTTAACTGCATTTGTTTAACACAAATACTACTAGTCCCCACAAGGAATATAGTGTGCTTTCATATCTCAAGTTGAGAGTTGCTTTATTTTGGTTAATTTTTCATTTTTAGTTACGTTCAAAGTGGTATGAAACACATAATTTAGATCATATCATTGTATTGGTTACTCAATCAGGGAGCAGTTGAGAAATTTTTCATTTATAACAGAAAACAGCATTACAAATGCATGATCTAAATTGCCAATGTCCATGGACACGTTTTAGTCCCTAATTTACTTGACTTTTCTGTGACATTTGACACTGTGGCCTTCTGAGAAACTCTGACCTCCATGATAAAACACTCTTAATTATAACTAGAGGCCCGGTGCACAAAAATTTGTGCACTTGGGGGGCGGGGAGTCCCTCAGCCTGGCCTGTGCCCTCTTGCAGTCTGGGACCCCTCGGGAGATAACGACCTGCTGGCTTAGGCCTGCTCCCGGGTGGCAGAGGGCAGGCCCAATCCCTAGGTGCAGCCCCTGGTCGGGCTCAGGGCAGGGCCGATGGGGAGGTTATGGCTCTACCCCGTCATAGAGCAGGGCCCATGGGGTCAGGGGGTTGGGGCGCCGCACCCTGTCACACAGCCGCAGGGCAATCGGGGTTGGGTGCCTTCCCCTGTCAGGAACAGAGCAGGGCCGATAGGGAGGTTGTGGCCCCGCCCCCTGTCCCACACAGAGCCCCAGGGCGATCAGGGGGTTTGGGCGCTGCCCCCTGTCAAGCTGATCCCGGTGCTGGGAGGCCTCGCAGCTCCACTGATCCCGGTGCTGGGAGGCATATTACCCTTTTACTATATAGAATAGAGGCCTGGTGCATGGGTGGGGGCTGGCTGGTTTGCCCTGAAGGGTGTCCTGGATCAGGGTGGGGGTCTCCACTGGGGTGCCTGGCCAGCCTGGGTGAGGGGATGATGGCTGTTTGCAGCTGGTCACACACCCTTCAGGGTGGGGGTCCCCACTGGGGTGCCTGGCCAGTCTGGGTGAGGGGCTGAGGGCTGTTTTCAGGCTGGGACTGAAGCTCCCAACTGCTCCTTTTTTTCTTTTCTTTTTTTTATTCTGGGCCAGCTTTAGCTCTGAGGCTCCAGCTCTGAGGCCTCTGCTGCTGAAAGAAGGTATCTGGTTTGTTTAGGTTCTATAATCGAAACTCTGTATCAACTCCAGCTCTGAGATTCTGGGCTCGCTGAAAGCAGGTTTCTGGGGTTTTGTTTAGCTTGTATATTTGTTACAATGTTTCTTAAACTGCAAGCTCAGAGCCCGGCAAGGCAGGTGGGGAACATTGCAGTCCTCCATCACTGAAGCAAGCAAGCCTCATGTTAGTTTCAAGCTGCCTGGCTGCCGGCCGCCATCTTGGCTGGCAGTTAATTTGCATATCTCGCTGATTAGCCAATGGGAAGGGTAGCGGTCGTACGCCAATTGCCATGTTTCTCTTTTATTAGATAGGATGGAACTAATGGAATTTGAAACCTGACTAAAAGCAAAAGATGCATTTTCAGAAAGTGTTGTTTGAGGTTGGAGAAGGAAAAAGAGCTAGGAACACATCCTTTAAAATCAATACAAGACATAACTTAGTTTTGTAGTTTTAACGCAATTAAAAGACAAAATTTGTACTGCTGCGTATCAATGGTGCAGCTTAAATGATCTTATTGACAACTTGAGAGCCAGGAATCTGTATAGGAACACATTAAATCACTGCAGGGTGCAATTAACAAAATTTACACTGGAAAATTCTATAGAACAAATAACCTGATATTTTTTTTAATTTTAATTTTTATTTTTATTGATTTCAGAGAGGAAGAGAGAGGGAGAGAAAGATAGAAACATCAATGATGACAGAGAATCATTGATCAGCTGCCTCCTGCACACCCCTACTAGGGATCAAGCCTGCAACCGGAGCATGTGCCCTTGACATCAAACCCTTCAGTCTGCAGGCTGACACTCTGTTCACTAAGCCAAACCAGCCAGGGCTGACCTGATCTTAAAAATGCAAGAAAAAAAGAGAAAGAATCTATAGATTAAAATAATTGTTTTTGAAATCACACTTTTAGTAGTAATTCATTGTGGCTCTCATTTATGTTGAACAACATGAGTGAATTATGGGGTCCACTTTTACACAGATTTTGTTTTCAATATACAGTCAACCCGCTGTATTCCCAGGTTTCCATCCATGGGTTCAACCAACTGTGGATGAAGATAGTATTTTCTGTCCATTGAGAATTCTCAGATGGGAGAGCAGACTATGCATTGATCTTCACCATTTTTATATAGGGAACTTGAACATCCACAATTTTGGTATCGGGACACTGAGGGACAACTGCAGTTAAATTTGGGGGGAGTCAAAAGTTACACATAGATTTTGCATGGTGTGGGGGGAGGGTCAGAACCCCTAACCCCCATTTTCAGAGGTTAACTGTATATACAACGTAGGAAATACATAATTATTAACATCACATTAAAACCAAGAAGATTCTTGCCCACCCAGCGTGGTTCAGTGGTTGAACATCGACCTATGAACCAGAAGGTCACGGTTCCATTCCTGGTAAGGACACATACTCGGGTTTTGGGTTCGAGTCCTAGTGTGGTGTGTACAGGAGGCAGCCGATATATGATTCTCTCTCATTGGTGTAGCTGTCTTCCTCTCCCTTTCAGAAATCAATTAAAAAAAACTTACTCTCTAGTGATTCTCTTTAGTCCTTCTGTATCCACACATGTTTTTCTTTATACTTTAAGTAAAAACCTTTGTGAATTAAGGAGCATATCTTCAAATGTTCCATTTAAAAAGATGACTGGTGTCAACATCTGTATGATTCCTTCATACTCATAACTGATACCTCTCTGGCGAGCACCTAAGATGTTTTGGACTACAATTATTACTGGTGGGCCACTAGAGATTTCCAACCTTACTTCCATATCTTTTTCCTTAATAGCTCAACCATTATGACTCTCATTTTTGTCAGTCCATCTTACTAGCTCAGGTATCACCTTGTATAAACAGTCCTTTCTGTTTTGCCTTTTCATTTTTAAATTGTGATATAATTGATGTATGGCATTACAGTATATTCATTTCAGTTGTACAACTTAATGATTTGATATTTGCATATATTGCTAAATCACTAAGTCTAGTCAACATCTGTCACCATACATAATTACAAAATATTTTTTCTTATGAAAGCTTTTAAGATGGACTCTCTTAGCAACTTTCAAGTATGCAGCACAGTATTATTAGCCATAGTCTTCCTATTGTAACTTAAACCCCCATGACTTATTTATTCTATAACTGGAAGTTTGTACTTTTTGACCCCCTTCACTCATTTTATACCCCTCACACCCACTCCCATCCAGCTCTGGCAATCACCAGTCTGTTCTCTGTATCTTTGAACTATGGTATTTTGTTTTAAGGTTCCACATATATGTGAATTGTAAGGTGTTTTTTTTTCTCTAATTTCAGTTAACCTAATGCCTTCATGTTGTTTTAAATGGCTATATTCTTTTTTTATGGCTGAATATTCATATATATGTGTGTATGTGTGTGTGTGTGTGTGTGTGTGTGTGTGTGTGTGTGTATATATATATATATATATATATATATATATATATATCTCACATTTTTAAATGCATTCATTCATGGATAAACAGGTAGTTTCCATATCTTGACTATTGTAAATATTGCTGCATATGGGGGTACATATATCTTTTAGAATTAGTGTTTTCATTTTCTTAAAATGGACTTAAAGGGACTTAGCAGCCAATTGCAATGTGCAGAATTTGGGTCCTGATTTAATCAAAGGCAACTGCAAAAATATATATGAGACCACTAGAGTAATTTAAATACTGACTGAATATTTGAAGTTAAATAATTGTTAGTTTTTGATAATGGTATTGTGGTTATTTTAAAAAAACAACTAAAGAATTTATTAATGAAATGATATAATGTGTAGAATTTGCTTCACACTTTAAAATAATCTATAAGGTGGAGGGGGCCTTTACATGGGTGGAAGTATACATGAAAGAAGATTGCCCTTGTGTTGATATTTGTTGAACCTGGGTGATGGGTAAATGGAGATTCTTTATACTATTCTACTTCTGTATATGTTTGGAATGTTCCATAATAAAAACTAAACAATAAACAATCAGACAAAACAAGAGAAAGAAAAAATCTTGTGATTGAGAGAGAACCAAAGAGTGAGAACCCACAAAAACCACACAAATATTAATAGGCTACTTACATGGACATCTTCTATTTTAACCCTGGGATTTGAGATGTAAGAGGAATACTAATGATAATTATTATTGTATAGATATTACAACTACTAGTACCTCAAGCATCCTCTGATGACTATCCATGGACCCTGTGGAGTTCATTGTGCTTGAATTGACTAGATATTCCATAAACTCTTCCTGATGCTACATTATGACCCCTCCCTTGTTCATTGAGTTTCTTGTAATTTTATTTTAGGGAATTAAAGCCACCATTTCCAAGGTTAGGAATTCCCCAATAGTCAAGTCAGACCATAAACAGGGATTGAAGAAGCAGAAAGGTCCTCCACTACTACCAGGAAATCACATACCTAGAAAAAAACATGTTATCCCAAAAGTTAGTGTGCAAGTTCCAAAATGACCTCTTGGATTTTGATCTGATGTCTGTGTGTTTTCCTTTATCATGTCCCTCCTTTTTCTTTTTTATCAATTAATAGAATAATTTTTGTGTCTTTTTATGTGACTGTGGTAAAAATAATATTCCCCTTCTCCAAAAGTCATGCTCATTTGCATGTATAAAAGTTGTTGGGATGAGATGTTAGATTTTATGTATTTTTTTAATGTAAACAAGAAAAATAAGGTGATGTTCTTGTAGGTAGATACATATGTGGTTTGTGCACTGAAAACAGTTGGAAAGAGTTAAGATGATGAAATGCATAAATCAAGCTAGGCTAAGTGGAAAGTCATGCTGGGGGAATAGATGGAGTTTTAAAGTGCTAAGAGCCCTAACTGGTTTGGCTTAGTGGATAGAGCGTCGGCCTGCAGACCGAAAGGTCCCAGGTTCGATTCCGGTCAAGGGCATGTACCTTGGTTGTGGCCACATCCCGATTGGGGGCTGTGCAGGAGGCAGCTGATGGATGTTTCTCTCTCATCGATGTTTCTGACTCTCTATCCCTCTCCCTTCCTCTCTGCAAAAAATCAATATATAAAAAATAAAGTGCTAAGGAAATGATTTAATGAAACGGGGCCATAAAATTTCTAGAAAGGAAATAGACCAATTTCTTCCAGAATTTTAGGAGCTCTGGGAATAGGAAAGCCATAACAACAAGAACAAGAAGAGTTCAACTTGAACACCAGAGCTGCACCCCTGGATGAACTTGAGGAAAGGGGTGGCTTTTCCGGAAAAAAAAAAAATGTAAAAGGATCTGGGATCATTTACTCACACAGTCATTTTTTAAAAATATGTTTTTATTGACTTAGAGAAGAAGGAAGAGAAAGATAGAAACATTGATGATGAGAAACATTGATCGGCTACCTCCTGCATGCCTCCTACTGGATACTTTTATTGATTTCAGAGAGGAAAGGTGAGAGAGAGAGAGAGAGGTAGAAACATCAATGATCAGAGAGAATCATTGATCGGCTGTCTCCTGCATGACCGACACTGGAGATTGAGCCCGCAACCCGGGCATATGCCCTGACTGGGAATTGAACCATGACCTCCTGGTTAATAGGTCAACGCTCAACCACTGAGCCACATCGGCCAGGCTCAATCATTTTTTAAACAATTGTTAATTTGTGTATTTATTAGATATCAAGATGAAAAGGAGCTTTTCTATTTGAGGAACTAGGCATGTCTATAAATAACTGAAAACAAAAAAACAAGTGCTTTGTAGATCTATGTACAGCAACATGCCATGAGGATGCAGAACGCTGAGCAATCAATTTCCATCATGACCATGATCAGGGGATCAGTATGAAAGATACGAGGAATAAGCATACTTTCACTGTGATAAGAATGAAGGAATGGGATGTGGACGGGGGTAGCTCAGTAGGTTGGAGAGTCGACCCAATGTACCAGGGTTGCAGGGTTTGATTCCTGGTCAAGGTGCAATCAGGAGCCAACCAGTGAATGTGTGGTAACTGGAACAACAAATTGAGGTTTCTCTCTCTCCTTCCCTATATCTCTAAAATCAATAAAATTTTTAAAAAAGAATGAAGGAATGGGTATTTCTGGATATAAGAACAGCATGAAAAAAATATGGGTATACAAAAAGGCATGGGCTTTCAAGGAGCATATACAGGAGGTCCCCCCAAAATGTATACACACTAAATAATTATAAAGGCAGTGTTTAAAATACATATACAGTGTGTCCCCCAAAATGTGTACACACTTTGCATAATTACAAAGGCAGTATTTAAAATATATTCCATTTGCAAATGTGAGCTTTCAGCTGTTAAAGTTTGTATACATATTTTTGGGACACGCTTTAGTCTAACATCTATACCAGTGATGGTGAACCTATGACACGTGTGTCAGAGGTGACACGTGAACTCATTTTTTTGGTTGATTTTTCTTTGTTAAATGGCATTTAAATATATAAAATAAATATCAAAACTATAAATCTTTGTTTTACTATGGTTGCAAAGATCAAAAAATTTCTATCTGTGACACGGCACCAGAGTTAAGTTAGAGTTTTTCAAAATGCTGACACGTGGAGCTCAAAAGGTTCACCATCACTGATCTATACCAATAAAGAGCTAACATGCTAATGTTCGATACACGTAATGGGTAACGACCAGGTCATTAGCATATTAGCTGGGGCATTGCTTCAGAGACCGGGCAGAAGCGGGGAGGTGCCCAGAGAAAGTGGGACCAGCCCTAGGCAACTCGAGGGACTGAGGGCAGGGCTTGAAGCCGCCAGAGAAGGCCAGAGGGTTTGGGGGCGGGACCTGGCACGCTGGAGCTGTGTGTGGAGAGGTTTGCGTCTCAAGGCAGGATGGCGCTGTGCGATTTCAAATCGTGCGCTGGGCTCCTAGTAGATACATAAAAATCTGGGGTTAGCCCTGACTGGTTTGGCTCAGTGGGTAGAGTGTCGGCCTGCAGACTGAAGGGTCCCAGGTTCGATTCCAGTCAAGGGCATGTACCTTGGTTGCGGGCACATCCCCAGTGGGTGTGCGGGAGGCAGCTGATCGATGTTTCTCTCTCATTGATGTTTCTAACTCTCTATCCCTCTCCCTTCCTCTCTGTGAAAAAATCAATAAAATATATTTTTAAAAAAAATATTGGGTTAAAGGGTATGGATGGTGGAATAGACAAAGAGGCTGGAATATGGTTATGGACCAAATTATGAGAAATGTACAAGAGTAAGGAGTTTTGACTATTTTTAAAAATTGAGATATAATTGATATATGACATTATATAAATTTCAGGTATATAGCATAATGATTCTATATATGTATGTACATATTGCAAAGTGGTAACCACAATAAGTCCAGTTAACAGTCACCACCACACATTGTTACCATTTTTTCAATTTGTTCTTGGTATCTGTGAATTTGTGTTTTTTGTTGTTTTATTTTTTAGATTCCACATGTGAGAACATACAGTATTTTTTTCCCCTCTGGCTTATTTCACTTAGCAAAATGCATTCAGTTCCATCCATGTTCTTGCAAGTGGCAAGTTTGTTCTTTTTTATGGCTAATATTCCTATATCACACTTCTTTATCCAGTCATTCATCAATGGACACTGGTTGCTTCCATGCCTTGGTTATTATAAATAATGCTGCAGTCAACTGGGGAGTCGGGGGCGGGGGGATGCATATAATTTTTTGAGTTAGTATTTTCATTTCCTTCCAATAAATACCCAGAAGTGGAATTGCTGGATCATGTGGTAGTTCTATTTTAATTTTTGAGGAACCTTCATACTATTTTCAATAGTGGCTGCACCAATTTACATTCCAACCAACAATACATGAGGGTTTCCTTTTCTTCACATCCTCAACGACTTATTTCTTGTCTTTTTTATAATAGCCATTATAACAGGTATGAGATGATAATTCATTGTGGTTTTTCTTTGCATTTCTCTGATCATTAGTGATGTTGACCAGCTTTTCATGTACCTGGCCATGTATGTCTTCTTTGGGAAAATATCTATTTGGATCCTTGGCCCATTTTAAAGTTTAATGGTTTGGGTTTTTTCACTATTGAATTGGGTGAGTTCTTTACATATTTTGGATGTTAACCTCTTATTAGATATGTAATTTGCAAATATCTTCTTCCATTCAGTTGTTTGCCTTTATTACGATAAGAATCCTCCTATATAATAAAGAGCTAATATGCAAATGGTCATCATGTCCTCACACCATCACGCCCTCACACCGTAACAGCTCAGACACTCAACACTGGGGAGAGAGGAATGGGGACCAGCCAGGCACAAATGAGATCATGAGAGAGGAATAGGAACCAGCCAGGCACAAATGAGCTCCTGAGAGAGGAATGGGGATCAAGTAGGCACAGATGAGCTCGAGAGAGAGAAATGAGGACTAGCCAGGCTGCATCCTGGGAGAGGAACAAGCTGCCCACCCTGTAGTCTCAGGCACCAGCGGCTACGCCTGCGTCTGTGGCCCAGGAGAGGGACAAGCTGCCTGCCTCACGGTCCCGGACATCCACCGAGGAGTCCCAGATTGGAGAGGGTGAAGGCTGGGCTGAGGGGGACCCCCCCGCTCTGTGCACGAATTTTGTGCACTAGGCCTCAAGTAAATATATTTATGGCTTTGAGGAGAGAAGTGTTATGCAGGGAAAAAGAAAATTGCACATACAAAACTTGAGGGAGGTGTGGTAGGGGAAGAAGGGCTGTTTATTATGAGGAAGTGAGAATGTTGGTAGGAGGGTAGAGGAAAAATGAGAGGGATTATGGAGATTTGAGATTGAAAATATAAAAGAGATAATTGATAGGTCAAGGTCCTGTGTTATTATAGTCTCTATTTATCAAGGAAAATCTATCTATTAAAAGCATCCTAGAGATACGTTTGTTGTTCTATCTATGGTAACCATCTAAAAATACATTTGAAAGTGCTTTAGAAGAGGGATCTACAAATGTTTTCTGTAAAGGACCAGATAGTAACTATTTTTGTTGGTCACATATGATTCCTATTGCATGTGCTATTTGTGCTCCTCCTCCTTCCTCTTTAAAAACATAAAATCATTCTCAGCTCATGGGCCATTCAAAAATCAGGCCACAAGCCAGATTTGACCTGCAGGCTTTAGTTTGCTTTAGAACATAACTTCTGCTTTAGAATATAACTTTCCTGATGAAACATTGTGTCTCTCTCCTATTTCTGTCCCAATAACTAAAGAAAAAAACAACAACACAGGTCTTTCTTGGAGAATAAATAGTTGGAATAATTTAATACATTTGAGTGTTTGTTACTCCTGACCTACTTTTGACCCTCATCACTCAGATATGTGACTATAGCTGTGAAGCATGGTTTCAGCGACAGTCCTAAAACTATCTTTTGTGTTCTTTATTTTTCCTTTTTCCAACTGGTAATTTAAAAACACATCTGCCAATTATTTGACACTTTTTTTTTCATTAAAAAATAGTCTGTGTTTTCTTCTCTTGAACCTAAGCAGTGTTTGTGACTGCCTCAATAAATAGAATGTGACGGAAATGACACTTGTGTGACTTCTTTAGGGTCATAAAAGGTGATAGAGCTTCTGCCTTCCTCTCTTCTTCTCTCTTGTGACATACTTTTGGAGCCCTGACCCGCCATGTAAGAACAGCTACCGTGAAACTTCCATGCTGTAAAGACCAGGGGGAGATCACATAGAGATAGGAAGAGATATCTCAGGAACCCCAGCTGTGCCTGCCCACAGCTATTTAAGTCTTCCCAGACCAGGTGCCGTACATACGAAAGAGCAAGCTTTCAGATGATTCTAGCACCAGCTACCATCTGGCTGCAACCTCATGAAAACCCAAGCAAGAACCATCTAGCTAACCTTAGTCAAACCTCAGAACTATGAGAGGTAATAAAATGGTGGTGGTTGTTTTAAGCCGAAGTTTCAGGGTGATTTGTTACATAGCAATAGATAACCAGAACTGCTTTTGGGACCTGGACATGGAATATAACAAGACCGAAAACACACGTCAGTGGCTTTGGAACGGAGCGACAGGCGCACGTTGGAAGGGCCTTGAAGAGATTAGTAGCACAAGTCTGATGGCTCTTGAGGTTGTCAGGGCTTAAAGCAGTGGTTCTGAACCTTCTGGCCCTTTAAATACAGTTCCTCATGTTGTGACCCAACCATAAAATTATTTTCGTTGCTACTTCATAACTGTAATGTTGCTACTGTGATGAATCATGACGTAAATATGATATGCAGGATGGTCTTAGGCGACCCCTGTGAAAGGGTCGTTTGACTACCAAAGGGGTTGCGACCCACAGGTTGAGAACCGCTGGCTTAAAGGAAAGTGAGGGAAAAGTTATTAAAGCGGGAGGAAATGCCCTTGTTAGTAAAACTGTTGCCTGTGATAATGTAGAAATAGAAAATATACCTAGTGCAGTGGTCGGCAAACTCATTAGTCAACAGAGCCAAATATCAACAGTACTTCTTCAAAATAGACTCGCCCAGGCCAAAAACCGATTTCTGCACATGGGCCACGAAGTTTCAGTCGCACTATACACACGCCCGCATGTGGTATTTTGTAGAAGAGCCACACTCAAGGGGCCAAAGAGCCGCATGTGGCTGGCGAGCCGCAGTTTGCTGACCACAGACCTAGTGGATCAGCCTAAAGATTTTTCAGGCTAATGGGTAAAAGATGCATCTGATTTATCATAGCCATCCTCCTATATAATAAAAGCCTAATATGCAAATTGTCCCCTCAACCGGGAGTTCAACCAGAAGTTTGACCACTCACTATGATGTGCACTGACCACTAGGGGGCGGTGCAGAACATGGCAGGTGTCTGCGACGTGGTCCTGGCAGCAGGTGGCAGTGGAAGCGCTGCCAGCCCCGACGGGCCCTGAGGAGAGTGGGACTGCGGCAGGATGGTGGAGCAGGTGAGCGGGTGGCGCCAGGCCAACGCGGGTGCAAGTGGGGGCCCAATTGCCCTGTAGACGGCGACCAATGGTGGCTCTGACACTTCCATTACAGAGGAAGGGCAAATAGCAATATTAAAATATTTCTTCTAATTATTTTCCTTTCAATATGCATGAATCTGTGCACAGGGCCACTAGTGTATCATAAAAATTCCTTTAGAAGGAATTAATCAGTTTTGAAACACACTTTAGAGCAGCGGTTCTCAACCTGTGGGTCACGACCCTTTCACAGGGGTCGCCTAGCACCATCAGAAAACACATGCATAATTACATATTGTTTTTGGGATTAATCGCTATGCTTTAATTATGTTCAATTTGTAACAATGAAATTGGGGGTCACCACAACATGAGGAACTGTATTAAAGGGTCGTGGCATTAGGAAGGTTGAGAACCACTGCTTTAGAGAAAATATAGAGGAGTCAGGACTTGCTGGGTTATCAAATAAAATCTTTTTCTGGTGATCAGTCTCTCCCAGCAAAATATTCCCAAAGTAAAAAAAATGGCCTCAGGACAAAAGTCAAATTCAGGGCCCTATCACAAAAATTTCTTAGGGTAAACATGAAACTAAGGATATAATTGCAAAAGTATTAAGACCCCAGAAAGATTTAGGGTGGTGCTTTCTGAATCCTTGCAAACAGACAAAAGCTTAAGGATCCTTTCCATTCAACAGTAGGGATTCTAAGACTAATAAAGGCATTGATCCACAGCAGCTTTATAGGGAGCCTCAGGTAGACAAGACATGATGTGACTTTTATCTAATGAAGTAAAGAGATCAATAAGGTAGGAAAACAAAGCTTTTAAGAAAATTATACATGTAAAAATACTATAAGGAACAGAGGTAGCTTCAAAATGAAAGCTTTTAGACCTTGAAACTTCCACAGGCAGGAAATAGGCTCCTCAAACTATTGAACTTAAAATGTGGACTGTATGTTATGAAATAGGAAGGATAACTCAGCGGATGGAGCTAAGAGCTTCAAAGAATCACTGCAGGCACTAGAGGTGAATCCAATCGAGTAATTGGCAACATGTACCCAGGTGGACTTACTATGGTAGTTATTCTATGCCTTACCCCACCATGTTTATTGGGTATGTGTGGGACAGACAATTTGTCTTTAGTTTACTTTTTCTCTAGGGAAAGGTATTTCCTCATTGCTTTTCTTTCTTCTTAAAAAACACACACACACACTTTAAATCACATAATAAAACAACAAGATGTGTTTGAATGACTATAAATAAGCACGAAAGTTCTCCTTCCTTCTAAATCTTATGTTTGTATATGTTAAGTACCTAATACAGAACCTAGTTGTATAATTAACTTTTTTGGTAAATGTTAGTTTCTTTTATCATTATCTTTACCCATGGTTTCCAGTGCTCCTATGCTGACTTCTAGTTCATGATGGCTCTCTACCTCTACAACCGCTTCCCCCTCTTAACCCCAGGCCTCTGCTCCAGATATTTTCTGGATTTTTATTATCATCTAAACTCTGAACTTTCTGACCTAACCTTTATAAAAATTTAGAGTGACTAGATAGATAATATGAATAATGCTAGTGTTAACATAAAAATTTCACTTGAATGACAGCAAGAGCAACCTTCAGTGTTTACCCTGTGGAATAAGCAAAAATTCATGCACTTTTAGAAGCCCTTTGAATCTATTTTGGGTAAGGATACTCAAGCTGATATCAAGTTATGATATTCTTGTTCCTTTCTAATGGAGAGTTGCCATTTTTAAGGGATATAATACAGTGTAGAAAACAAGTGCTAAAATCTATCCTGCTCTTCACCATGCTATGGGCTATTTGTGAAGCTTTGGGCAGGATTTTAATCCAATTAAAATTAATGTTAATAACTGTTGAAGAGGAAAACCGAAAAGAAGAGAATTTTTGAAGAGAAGGGAACTAGAAAAGAGGAGAGCAGTTCTACATGAATTGTTTTGCCTCGGAAATAAAGGTGCTCATGTAGTTCTGTGAGTAAATATGCACAGCTGATCCTCGAACGACATGGATTTGAACTGCACCAGTACACTTATTCATCGTTTTTTAAAAATACTGTAAATGTATTTTTTCTTCATGATTTTCTTAACACTTTTCTCTAGTTTATTATAAGAATACAATATATAATACATATAACATACAAAATAAGTTCATCATTATATCATTGGTAAATCATTATATTATTGGTAAGGCTTCCAGTCAATAGTAGCTATTAATAGTTAAGTTTCTGGGAGGTCAAAAGTGATTTTTGACTGCATGGGGCATCAGCGTCCCTATCCCTCACATTGTTCAAGGGTCAACAGTACATAAATACGTTTCTTTATTTAACCAGTATTATTATCACTATGTGACTTATTATACTAGCTTCTATGGGGATAATCTAAATTAGAGAGCGTACTTATTCTGAAGGACTGTTAGAAATAAGGCGAACCCTCAAATTCAGGGGTCCTGGTAGAGATCAATAAGGTAGGAAGACACAAATCATACTCGGGAGGCAGGCAGCAAGGCAAATCTCTTTACTTCTATGTAGAAGGGTGCACACACATGGTCTGGAAGCATGCACACCGAGCAGGTGATCTGCTAGGCTTTATAATCTCTGACGCATGTGACCTGTCCCTCACTCTTGATTGGAGCTCAGGCGCACAGTCTTTCGCAATTGGCTGATTCAAAGGGAGGGGTTGGCCTCCGCTGTTTCAAGATGTGGCCCCCCAGGGGAGCTTCAAGCCATGCGGCCAACATGGCAGCTGTCTAAACTGTTCTTTGACAGAAAAGATGACTTGTTTCTTCTCACAGGACTGGTGCCAATAATGGCACTCTACACTGTGTGAGACCTGGGAAATGCTCTGATTTGCGATGCCTTAGGGAAGGTGTTTGCATTATGTTAGAGCATGTCTCTTACTGCAATGCATGTGCATTCTTAGGTTAAAAAATAAGACGTTCTCATGAAAATTTAATTCCATCAATAGTAGCATCTTTCCATAAACTAAAAGCTTGCAAAGCCTTAGTGTAAAAGAAACCATCTCACTTTAAGAATGAATTTATTACTGTTATCGGTGGAAGTGGGGTCTTTGGGGTACCACTGGAATAAGCATTTCTGGGGGCCCGCACGACAGGATGAGATATGGTAGGAAGCTTTATTTCCACGGAATTACTTCCCAGTCAGAGTCCAGAGTTTCCTTTCCACATTGGAGCTGGATCTGTACATCATCAGGCTACTTGCAGTCCATTAGTTCATTGTGTATGGGGTCCATACGGCCTTGGGCCATGTGGATGAATGCAAGGGAGCCCCACCCACAAACCCCAAGAGGAGCAAAAACCCAAGAGTTGAACTTCTTTGTTCAGGGGATTAAATGTCCCAAATCTTCCCATGCTTGCAGTGTTCACACCCACTCTGGTTAACCATCTCTGTCCCCAGGATTGATTGACAGCAAGCAACTTCCTATGTCATCCCAACTTTACTAGGCACATGTCTATCTTCCCTTTGTTGGATCCTTGGGGAGTGTAAAGTTGTAGCTTCCTGGTGAAGCTGCCCAAATGGCATGCCCATAATATCTGGCCTTCCCTCTTTGCTCCTTTCCTGCTATTAATAACTAGTTTAATTACAATGATATCATTACCAAGTGAATTTAATTTACAAAAGGAATTTTCCCTAGTATTTAGGCTATTGGTTGGTTTGGGCTATGTTTTTAGTTTTTATTTATCTTTATTGTTGAAAGTATTACATATGTCTCCCATTTTTCCCCCATTGACCCTCCCCCCCCCAACCTGCTCCTGCCCCCACCCCAGCCTTCACCACACTATTGTCTGTGTCCATAGGTTATGCATATAAGTTCTTTGGTTAATTTCCCCTCCCACCCCTGCTTATGTTTGTTTTTAATTAAATTGTTTGGTTTGGTTTGGTCAACTGAATGAGTTCAAAGATACATCTCTGAGTATGAAGTTTAGAGAGGCCAAGTAAATAATAGAAAATTGGAATTTCCAAATTTTATAGTCCTTCCATGGCAAAGAGTATGTGTCACTTTCATATTCTATAGACTTGAGCTCCTTTTTACACCTACTAGGTGTACCGGTTAATAATGAGGATTTTGTAATCAAAGTAAACATGTCCAAAGATTAATCCATTAAGTACATTATGTACTTTAAAATGTTATTTTTCATCATCAACTAATATTTATCAAATGCCCAGTGGACAATACCACCAGTTTCTCCCTGCAGGTGATTATCTAACAATCATTTCCTCATATCCACATAGATACATTAATATGGTGTACTTGCAGGATCTCCCAACAGATAACTCTGCAAATTAAAACAAGCTGGTACAACACATTTATTCTTAACTACAAGCCTAAACCTCAGAATATAAGACCATATACCAGGTGTACCGGTTAATAATGCGGATTTTCTTCAATAGATGGAGTTACACATATGTTGATATATATGCGATTTGATATGTATGCTATTTTGTAGTATTGACAGCAAGCTTCAAAACTTCATGGTGGTGGCAGCAAGCAGGTGGCAGGACCAGTGCAGCTTTCTGGTGGGGAGGCCATCTCTCTGGGATATGGTGTGCAGTTGCTGTTTCCTTGTTAAAGCATATAAGCAACTTACTGCAGGTGTTGTCCTAAGGACACGAGCTTATCTAATTTGGTCAAGAACAACAAAATCAAAATTCCTCCCCTTCAGATTAGTCAGTAACCCTGTGTGCCTCCAAAGAGTGCGTAAGTTCTTTCAGAGTCAGAGAGGTGCTTCTGGGGCATGAGGAAGGAACGCTCTGTTCCTCTGCCTTTGATGTGATCTCCCAGGAATGCCAAATTATGTCTTGGCATCATTTTAACCACCTCTTGTTATTTTACAAGTTATATCAGATGACTTAATATATTGGACAGGACCAAATCTTTAAAGAGGACATGACAACTTTAACGCCTCACCACGATCTAGGTATACTCTCTGGCAGGGCTACATCTTCATTCATTAGAGATGGAGGAGGAGATGCAAAATAGCTAATTCTAATCCCTTTTATTGTTACAGCCCTTTAACTGGTCTCCTTGGCTTCTTTCGTTCCCTCCTCCAATCTTGCCCATGGACTTTTGTCAGAGGGAGCTTTTTAAAACAACACTGACAGTGACCCCTCCCTCTCCTGCCTTATTTGAGTTAGATGCTCTCATAACACCCCACACTTTCCAGTCATCACACCAAACTGTAATTACATCTTTACTTACCTGCATCTCCCACTAAACTGATTCCTGGTGGGTGGCCCTCCACATAGCCAGATGCCAGGAGGCAAACAGTACATGTGGGTGTGTTGAGTGAGTAAAAGCCATTTGGCTCACTAAGAACTTAACAGTGATTCCCTATTGTTTACCAGATCAGACCCAGTCTCTTCATTTCAGTTTCAACTGTAGTTGACCCCTGAATTATGTGGGTTTGAACTGCGCAGGTCAATTGAAAAATCCATGTATAAGTAGACCTGCACTGTTCAAACCCACTTTGTTCAAGGGTCAGCTGTACTCTGATTTCTCTTGGATACAAGCCTTTAGATCTCTCTTTGGTTCTCCTGATTCTTGCGTCTTCATTCTGTGAGTTGTTTCCTCTGCCCACCCGTGGTAGCTTGTCTCTGAAGATAGCCGCCATCCGTTTCTTCTCTTTTGTGTACACACGCTGCTCCCCCACTGAGAGGTGGAGTCTCTTCCTCTGTGTTCTTGAATTTGGCTGGCCTGTCACTAATTTCACCAGTAGAATATGATGGAAGTGACACTGTGCCGATTCTGGGCCTTTTCTTTAAGAGGACTAGCATTTTCCACTTCCTATCTTTCAAAGCCTTCAACTTCCATTAACACATTCAGACAACTCTTTTGGAGAGAGAAGCCACATGGAGGAGGCTGTTGTCCTGGATATGAAGCCATCCTAAACAACCAGCCCAATTCACGGGGGTCGGGGAGATGTGTGCATCTGACGCTGGGGTTCTGTGACAACTGATAACCGAACCCACTACATCTGTAAAGAGAAAACCAGAGCTGCTACAAGACATAGCCTGTAAGGTTGACTGTAAGACAAAAGAGGTGTTTTCTTTATTCTTGAACTGAGGGTAGCAATCATAATTCTGATACTTGACAATGAGCAATTCAGAGGGAGGAGGAGATTGGGAGAAAGAAAGAGAAGCATCCACTGAGTGGCCTGGGAGGGAGCTTCCCAGAGAGCAAAAGAATGCAAATGAAGGAAGCTGTTTTGTGTTGTGATGACAGATGAGTTTCCTGCAGTGTCCTGAGAGCAGCCCAGCAGGGAGCGGCGGAGGGGCAGAACCAGACCACTGTGCAGAAGGAGGGAAAGCTGCTGGTTGGCCAGCTTGTGGTCTGTCCTTAGAGAAAAGCACACTACAGTTCAGCTGGGAAGCCAGAAAGACAGCACTTCGTGCTTATTTCTGTGTCTTGTGTCATATTAGTGAAATAGAATTATTTGAAGCTAAAAACAGTTATACTAGGATTTCTGAGTTTAGTTCTCTTCCGTGATTTTTGGCTTGCTCTGCAGTTATTATGGTGAGATGTGTTTAAAGACACACATACAGTTTTCTACTATGTTCTTTAGAAAGTTAGACACCTGACTGCTAATCTTTATTAGGGAGTGACATTTCTGCCACCTTGTAGACATTCAGTTTCACAGTGAGGTGAGATGCAGCTTGTACTTATACAACACCTAGGATCCTTCGTTTTGCTGCCCAAACTAACGAGTGGTTGCCTAAAATGTTGAGTTGGAAGGTTGTGTATTTCATTCACTGCTAGGTTATAGGAAGCTTTGAAACCATTCTAGAAGGCAGCCAGTAATTGTCCCTGCACCTGTCAAGGTGGGCAAGCACAATCCTGGTGTCTTTGCCTCCTCTTCTTTATGCTCTGGCTAGCATGACCTTCGCCCTCTCTTCTTGCCTAACTCCTCCTCATCCTTCATGACCCATTGCAGTGGTCAACAAGTGGAAAATTTCCCTGACCCTTACAGGCTCTTAACTTTGCATCTCCATCACAAGCCCTTTTTGCCTGTTATTGTACTTGCTTCGCATGAATGTTACACATTTAGGGAGGTGCACACAGGACATGTGTGTAACATGCACTCGTTGTGGGTTGTGGCCCGAACAAGTCTCCATTCCTAACCTCCAAATCCATTTTTGTTGTCAGGGAGGTAACCGTTACCTTCTGCTCCACTTTCTCTTGTAACAGCACTAAATGGGCCACCGTTGTTTCTTCTCCAGCAGCATTTGATAAGACTAGTCAATGATGACAGGCGGCCCTCATCCCCGACTGAGCCAATTCTACTCAGCAGGATTGCGCTTGCCCCACCTTGATAGGTGCCAGGACAATTACTGGTCGCCTTCTAGACCTGCTTCAAAGCTTCCAGGAACCTAGCAGTGAATGAAATGCACAACCTTCCAACTCAGTGACATTTAAGGCCACCACTCATCAGTTCAGGCAGCAAAATAAATTGGTACTCAGCTGCTCCCAGTCCATTTTTCTGGTTAGACCTATAAATAAAAGAAATGATTTTGCCATTGCCTGTGACACCAATCTGCCTCCTCCCTGAGCAGTCACATTCTCTCGCACTCTCTCTGGCTTTGTTTTGGTCCCCTGAGGAACAAAGTGTTAACGATTATATTTGGAGGTTGCCAGGTGCTATGTGTCTACATTTGAGTTCTACACACATAAATATAATAAACAAATGGGTGTACATTTGAATTACATGCCCACCCCTACTAAATTTGTAATTCATTCATACAAAAGTATTTTCTAGTAAATATTATAACTCCCCCAATACAGTCCGTTTTATTCATGAGACTAAATTATATCACTCAACGGTGACATTTAAGTGACAGTTACTACAGTAACCCAGAGTAATGCCCTTGTGAAGTGTGGTGTGCTTGCGTGCTTATCCGGTAATTTATATATCCCATAAATACCAGCTGTAATGTCTGTAAAGGAAGAGAGGCTTTTTCCACACTTAGTTATTATGAAATACAACATTTTTAGAAGCAGATTCTGATACTTACTTGCCCCAAATTTCTTCCCTTTTAAGTCATAAGTGTTGCATCCCCTCACCCCCATACGCAAATATTAAAAATAAAAACAAGAAAGCACCCACTTTGCCCTTCCTCCCATGGCACAATATCTTTGGTTTGTACTAATATAGAAGAAAAGAATCGGTCAAATCAAATGATCTTCACTCTCTTTCAAACCAAATCTGCTTTAAGCAGTCTGTTAGTACATTCTGTCAGACTCCCTGACTTTTTAAGCAATACATTATTCCTGCAGTTTCAACAAAAGCTAAATCTTTGCCAATTCCAGATCAGCTCTGCATGGACGCTCTTGCCAAATTGACTTCCCTGTCTCAGTCAAGAGGCTGCTCCCCACTCTGCTCGAAATTAATAAGGCCAATCAGAAATGCACAAAGCCTGTATGGCCCATCATTCTTCAGGAGTTTGCCCTCTCCTCTGCGGTCAGATAAATCACCTTAAAGCTATTACACGAATGACCATAAATTAGGGGGCCTGTGGTCTGGTCTCTCCCTTCTGAGGTTATTCCAGCTTGCACTGCCCTCCCCATAGGGGTTTGCTGTGGTGGGGGAGGGGACGGGCTCCCCAGGGTTGGGGAGAGGAGATGGGACCACCAGGGCCCTGGTTATTAGTCGTCACAGAATCCCCGAGTTGGACACGCACAGTCTCCTCAGAGAATTGGTGTCTGAGCTGCACCCAGGTGTTTGACATGGCACTGCTTGACGATGGCTTTGATCCCCAGATGCAGGCACTCCATCTGCGTGGCTTCGCGAGACTATTTACAGTCGAGGTTAGGCTGGTGATTGCTGGCATGGAAAACTCATTTCTCAACCTGGCTTTTATTTACACTCTAGTTAAGGTGCCTTTCACTCAGGTTGTCAGGAATGGCATAGTGTGACTGTGGGGAGCTTTGGGAGGCTGGTGAGCCACAGGCCAGCGACACAGGCTCCCCACTCCCCCCCACCCTCCCCACCAAAAAAAAAAAAAAAGAGTAGAGAGAGCGCATAGGGCGAGGCGGGGACAAAGGTGGCAGGGAAGCCAGGTGCTGCAGCGGCTAAGAACATGTTTGGACCATGCTGGAAAAGTTCAGTGGCTTTGGGCTGGCTTTCGCTTGCAGTGTTAGCTGTCCTAACCCCATCCCGGGCACGATCACACTCTTTGTAAACATCCAACACGAGAAAAGGAAGAGAGTGGTGTGCTTTAATTCCCACCCCACCCCCCGCCCCAAAACTCTAGGTATAAAGGTTCCACCCTCCCCCAGACACCTGTCCATGGGCCAGAGCCTCCCAGCCCTGAGTACCCCAGCCCCCATTCAGAGGGACAGACTCAGCAGTAAGGACTCTTGTTCTTCCCTGCTGTTCTTCCTGTTGGCACCGCCCAAAACTAGAACAGGCCTGTGCAGTCTTGGCACATTTTGGCTCCTAACCATAAATATTCATGCCCAACTGCACTAAAACCCAGGTCAGCTGCTTGGAGCCAGTGAACTGTGTTCCTGAAGGCTGACCAAGCCCCATAATACAATAAAATGAAGATTGGGTAGTCTCCTCCAAATCCTGGGCAAACAGTCCTATAGTGCTTGAGGCAAAAAAATAATGTTTTTCCCCTAAAAGGGACAGAGGGAACTGGTAGGAGTCTTGCTTTTAAGGGGAGGCAAGTTGTTTCTGCAGTTCTTCCCTCTGCTCTAGAAATCTTGATGTTTCTTATATCCTACCTACTCCCTTTCCATGTCCTCACCCTCTCGGAGTAGTGGAAAATATCTTCATATTACTTTCCTTTACATATGGCCCTTCCTCTGGGTTTAACCTGTTCTCTTTCTCTTTCTCTATCATCCTCCCGTCTGATGATATCCTTCTTCCTCCTTCTCTCCCCTTTTCCCCAGAAAAGAGTGAAGTATTCTTTCTGCCCTCTTGATCCTCATTCCTATCACTTCCCGCAGAAATGCCCCCTTTCCCTCTCCTGGCCACTCATGGGCAGTCTCTCTCCTGGGCTAGAGGACATCAAAGTAATAATTCTGGACCCACTGTGTTCCTTCCAGCCCCCAGGATTACAGCCTAGTAAGAGTTAGTATTATAGCTAAATTGTCCCCCCAAATTCATTTGTTGTTGACTTAAACCAAAGTACATCAGAATATGAATGTATTTGGAGATAGGATCTGTAAAGAAGTAATTAAAGTAAAATGATGACTGGTTCCTAATAAGAGGAAATTTGGACACACAAAGAGACACTAGGGATGCATACACCCAGGCAAAATAATAATAATAATAATAATAATAATAATAATTAATAATAATAATAATAGACGACTCTCACTGCGAGAACACAGTGAGAAGGCCTAGCCAAGTTAAGGAGAGAGGCCTCAGGAGAAACCAACCTCCCAAAACCTTGATCTTGGACTTTTGGCCCTCAGAACTGTGAGAAAATAAATTTCTGTTGTGTAAGACAGCCAGTCTGTGGTGCTTTGTTATGGAAGCCCTAGCAAACTAGTACAAGCCCCAAGGAAGCCTGCTTAGAACATTCCTGTGGCCCTCCCTCCCCCTCCATGACTCGGGAACTCTTTCCTTTGGGATGGCTTTGGCCTGGCACAACCTTTCTTTTTAATGGTCCCTGTGTGGTTTCCCGCTCCCCACCCCCCCTTACTAAGAACCTACCAACCAGTGATACTATTCCACTCATAGAGCTCCAGTTTAATTTTCAGTTTTACCCTCTGTATGGAATACAGCACACTCATTTAAACCGGAATTTCAGATAAACAGCAAATAATTTTTTAAGTGTGTGCCAGATATTGCATGGGACATACTTATATTTTTAAAAATTCTTTATGTGAAATTCAGGTTTACTAGGTGTCCTGTAGTTTTTATTTGCCACCTCTGCCAACACCAGTTCAGGAGTATGTGTCCTTAATATTGTTACAGTTTTCTCATGGTAGAATCACCTGGAGAACATTTTGAAAATACTGGGGAATTCTGAGGTAGAGTCTGTTGACAGGATTTTTTTTTTTTAAATATATTTTATTGATTTTTTTACAGAGAGGAAGGGAGAGAGATAGAGAGCCAGAAACATTGATGAGAGAGAAACATCAATCAGCTGCCTCCTGCACATCTCCCACTGGGGATGTGCCCGCAACCCAGGCACACGCCCCCGACCGGAATCGAACCTGGGACCCCTCAGTCCGCAAGCCGATGCTCCATCCACTGAGCCAAACCGGTTTCGGCTTTTTTTTTTTTTTTAAGTATCTAGGTCATTTTAACGTGCAGCAGGGTATAGAACCTGTGCAGAAAGAGATGAATTAAATACTCATGGCTACTACGTTGTTGGGTTTAGGCTCCCTTAAGTGTAAATTCGTAGGGTTTTGTTCTGTAAAAAAAAGGTCATTGTATCACTCTTCTTATTGCTGAACCTAGAGCAAAGATCAAGTGGATCACTGAAAAAAGCCATTAGTATAGGAAATGATTTTCTTATTTCAGGTCAACTGAGCCCATAAAGAGAGATGTCCAGAGCTATAATATTTTTTTAAAAAATATATTTTATTGATTTTTTACAGAGAGGAAGGGAGAGAGAGAGTTAGAAACATCGATGAGAGAGAAACATCGATCAGCCGCCTCCTGCACATCCCCTACTGGGGATGTGCCCGCAACCCAGGTACATGCCCTTGACCGGAATCGAACCTAGGACCTTTCAGTCCGTAGGCCGACGCTCTATCCACTGAGCCAAACCGGTTTCAGCCAGAGCTATAATATTGATAGCACTACAGCAAATGACTCTCCATCCCAACACTTTGGGTTTCGTAATAGTGCAGACAGGCACCCTTTAACTTTTACCATTGCTTTTATTACAGGTCAGTGCTCAAGAATGTAAGATCTATTTTAAGAATACTTAGAGTTCAAGATAAATTGAACATAATTTTATTCAGTTTTTCCAGACCCTGGGTATCTGTTCTTTAATTATTAATTGGCATGTATGGAGAGCTAAAACTTACCTGCTGCTCACTTGTTACTGAAACATTTATAGAAAGTTCAGATGTTGTGGCTGATATCTCTGGAGTAGGGCTCTCTATTTGAATCTGGTACTCAGTTCCATCCTGAAAATAAGCCTTGGCAACACAAACTTCATAGTTAAGTGCTACGGAGATGCTGACATAGAGCTCCAGCTGAGTAAGAGTTAAAACTAGAATGAGAGGGAAATAAAATGCCTGAGATAAAGACATTTTATAGAAAATGGTATTGGGGATCAGTAGATGACATTAACTGGTGCAAAGTTCAGGGATGGCGATTGGATGTTTTGAAAAGGCTTTGCTAAAAATGCCGCCCAAATAGGTGTGTACGCGCTGGAGGTTGAGAGCTACAGAAGTCCCTCTTTATACAGTTTTGCTTTCCACAGTTTCAGTTACCTCTGGTCAACTGTGGTACACGATTATTAAATGGGACATTCCAAAAGTCAACCATTCCTGTTTTAAATTGGGCTCTGTTCTGGGTGTGATGAAATCTTATGCCATCCAGCCCACCTGGGATGTAAATCATCCCTTTATCTGGTGTATCCATACTCTATACATTATCTTCCCAATACTCACTTAATAGCTGCATTGGTTATCAGGTCAGCTGTCGCTGTATTGCAGTGCTTGTGTTCAAGTAACCCTTATTTTCCTTAATAATAGCCTCACATTGCAAGAGTAGTGATGCTGGCAATTGGAATATGCCAAAGAGAAGCTATAAAGTACTTCTTTGAAATAAAAAGGTGAAAGTAATGGCTTAATAAGGAAAGAAAAAAATGAAATGTTGATGTTGCTAAGATCTACAGTAAGAATCAATCTTCTGCCTGTGACATTATAGAGGAAAAAATAAATTCTTACTAGTTTTGCTCTTGTACCTCAAACTGCAAAAGTTACAAGTACATGGAAGACAGGAATAGACAATGTGTTCTAATTGATGGCAATGTGTTGCTCCAGAAAGAATTGAGCCTGTACAAAGACTTCAGCAGGGGTGCTCCTACAGCGGTTCTCAACCTGTGGGTCGCGACCATCGGAAAACACATATATCATATCAGATATTTACATTACGATTCATTACTGTAGCAAAATTACAGTTATGAAATAGCAACAAAAATAATTTTATGGTTTGGGGTCACCACAACATGAGGAACTGTATTAAAGGGTCGTGGCATTAGGAAGGTTGAGAACCACTGCGAAACAAGTGCTACCAAGCGATTTACTGCAAGTAAAAGATGGTTATATAGATTCAGGAATAGATTTAGATTGAAAAATATAGAGATTACTTGGGAGAGATCACATTCACATAACTTTTATTAAAGTATATTCTTATGTTCTATTTTATTAATGTTATTAATCTCTTATTGTGCCTAATTTATAAATTAAACTTTATCATATGTAGGTATGGGAAAAACCATAGTATAAAGGGTGTCCCCAAAAGATGTATACACACTTTAACAGCTGATAGATCAATTTTGAAAATGAAATGTATTTTAGTAAACACTGCCTTTATAATTATTCAAAGGTGTATATTTTGGGGGACAGCCTATATATAGGATTCAGTACTATCTGTGGTTCCAGGCATCCACCAGGAGACTACTGACTATTTAATCAGAAGTTTCATAAAACTGTTATAATGGGAGGGAGGTACATGTAAAATATGAGATTTGGATTTGAAGTCTTGGCTTTGGTGCTACTTGGATCTGTTTTCTTGGGCAACTGCTTAACCTACCTGAACTTTCATCTCCGTATTTGAAGAAGGGCTTTTGGAATGTTAGAATAAGGACCTCTTAAAATCCACTTCTTCATACAAGCAGAGAACACTGGTAAAAATTGTCAAAATCAGCTTTTTCAGAACTCTGGAAATTAACCAAAGGATTGCAACAATCCAAGGAGTGCTTATTCAAGAAAAACAGCTGAATGTCAGCAAGAATGAAGAGCTTTGTGGCATTTTAACTTGCCTAATTTCCTTTCTCTTCTCTTCAGATCTGTGGTAGTTTTGACCACCACCAACAGCCTCACAACCAGAGTACCTCTGAGACTCAGCAGACTAGCAGCCACTTGCAGGGGGCAGAATGGGTTTGTAGCCTCCCCCAAAGTCAATATCCCCAGAAAACTGTCACTCTTTGACCTGTGTGGCAGCTCCCAGGAAAGGTGCCATTCTCAGGGCTTTTTATTATTGACCTGTGAAAAGCCTTATCCCTAGGGCACTGGTTGAAAACACCAGCAACAGTTGTTTAATATTACAGTCATATGAGTTGAGGCTAATAGGAGGCTTATCTGAAAAACTGGAAAAGGAAAAGCTGGTGAATGAGATGTCCACAGAGGGCTTTGAAACACCCTAACATTGCCCTAGCCGGTTTGGCTCAGTGGATAGAGCGTGGGCCTACAGACTGAAGGGTCCCTGATTCGATTCCTGTCAAGGGCACTTGCCTGGGTTGATCACCAGTAGGGGGTGTGTAGGAGGCAGCCAATCAATGATTCTCATCGATGTTTCTATCTCTCCCTCTCCCTTCCCTCTGAAATCAATAAAAATATATTTAAAAAAAAGAAATACCCTAACATTACTGGAGGTCTAAAAGTCCTCACACATGTGCAGAACAGTATCCATGCCCAGGAAAGACCTAAGCAGGCCCCTCATCTCTGGTTGACCTTAAGGCTCTGCAAAAGCAGGAAGTGAAGGTTAGAGTTTTAATTTGTTTTTCATAGCACTGAAGGTGTGCCCCAAATTTGATGAAAAACATTAATCTACATATCCAAGAAGTACAGCAAACTTCTAGTAGGATAAACTCAAAACTCATACCTAGACACATCTAATTAAAATGCCATGTTAAAGACAAAGAGAGACTCTTAAAAGTAGCAAGAGTAAAGCAGTTAGTTACCCACAAGGGAGTGCCCATAAGACTGTAAGCTGATTTCTCAACAGAAACCCTGCAGGCCAGAAGGAATTGTATAAAATATTCAAAGGGATGAAAAGCAAAGACCCACAACAAAGATTGTTCTACACAGCAGAGGTACCATTTAGAAGAGAAGGAGAAAGAGTTTCCCAGACAGCCCATCAGGTGTGACTCAGCAGTTGAGCTTTGACCTCTGAACCAGGTGGTCATGGTTTGATCCCCGGTCAGGGCACATGCCTGGGTTGTGGGCTTGATCCCCAGTAGGGGACATGCAGGAGGCAGCCAGTCAATGATTCTCTTTCATCTTTGATGTTTCCATCTCTCTCTTCCTCTCTGAAATCAATAAAAATATATATATTAAAAAAAAAGTTTCCCAGACAAAAAAGCTGAAGGAATTCATCACTACTAAGCAAGTATTACAGGAAGTGTTAAAAGCATTTATTTAGGATTTATTTACGTAGAAAAGATAAAAAATATGAGTAAGAAAATATAGGAAAGAAAAAATTCTCACGGACACAGGCAAACATAGTAAAAGCAGGGGAGCAACCAACTATGAAGTTAGTACACAAAAGTTAAAAAGGCAAAAGTAGGAAGATTATGTGCATTTCTAACAATATTTAAAGGGATACACAGAAACACAACATACAAAAGAAGTAAAAAATAATGACGAATATATAAACGTGGAGGAGGGTGAGTGAAAGTGGTAATGATTTTAGAATGTGTTTGAACTTAAGCAACCATCAACTTAAAACCAACGACTATAAACAGAGCTTGGTATATATGATGCATATGGTGACTGCAAACAACAAAAATATCTACAGGAGATATACAATAAATAAAGAGAAAGGAATCCAAATCCAACACAACAGAAAGTCATCCACATAAAAGAGAAAAGAGCAAGAGAATAAGAAAATAGAATAACAAAAACAATCAGAAAACAATGAAATGGCAATATCTACATACCTATGAATAATTGCTTTAAATGTAAATGGACTAAATCAGCCGTGGGCAAACTACGGCCCCGCGGGCCGGATCCGGCCCGTTTGAAATGAATAAAACTATTGAAAAAAGAGACCGTACCCTTTTATGTAATGATGTTTACTTTGAATTTATATTAGTTCACACAAACACTCCATCCATGCTTTTGTTCCAGCCCTCCGGTCCAGTTTAAGAACCCATTGTGGCCCTCAAGTCAAAAAGTTTGCCCACCCCTGGACTAAATGCTCCAATCAAAACACATAGGGTGGCCTAGCTGGTGTGCTCAGTGGTTGAGCATTGACCCAGGAACCAAGAGGTAACCGGTTCAATTCCTGGTCAGGACACATGCCCAGGTTGTGGGCTCGATCCCCAATGCAGAGCATGCAGGAGGCAACCTATTAATGATGTTTCTTCCTATATATAGCCCTCTCCACTCCTCTCCTTTTAAAACAAACAAACAAAAAAAAAAAAATAAGAAAACCCACCATACATAGGGTGGTTGAAGGGATTAAAAAAAACAAGATCATTACATATGCTGCCTACAAGAGACCCATTTCAGATCAAAAGACACAGACTGAAAGTAAAAGGGTGGAAAAATATTTCATGCAAATGAAAGTGAAAAAAAATCTGGGGTAGCAATCGGACAAAATAAACTTTAAAACAATGGCATAACAATAGACAAAGAATGGCATTTCATAATGATAAAGGGATCAATCCAACAAGAGATCATAACCCTTGTAATCATTTATACACCCAACACAGGAGCATCTAAATATATAGCAAATGTTTAATGATATAAAGTGAGGGATTGACAGTGATGCGGTGGACTTTAACTCTCCAATGATAAAAATGGATAGCTATTCCAGACAGAATATCAACAAGAAAACTGTGGCCTAAAATGACACATTAGACAATATTGAATTAATTGACATTTTTAGACAACATTGAATTAATTGACTTCTTTGGATATTTCACCCAAGATCAGCAAGAATGTACAATCTTTTCAAGTGCACATGGAACATTTTCCAGGATAGACCACATGTTAGGCCAGAAAAGAAGTCTTGATAAATTTAAGAAGATTGAAATCATATGAAGTACCTTCTCTGATCACAATGGTATGAAACTAGAAATCAATTACAAGAAGAAAACTAAAAAACACACATATGCATAGAGGCTACTAAACAATGTATAGGTTAACAATGAGACCAAGGAAGAAATCAAAAGATACCTTGAGACAAATGAAAATGAAAATACAATGACCCAAAAATCTATGGACACAGCCAAAGCAGTTCTCAAAGGGAAATTTATAGCAATACAGGCCTGCCTTAAGAAACAAGAAAACTCTCAAAAATCCCACAATCTAACTTTAGAGCTAAGGGAAGTAGACAAAGAACAACAACCAAAGTTCAAAGTGAGTAGTAGGAAGGAAATAATAAAAATCAGAGCAGAAATAAATATAATAGAGGCTAAAAAATGCAAAAGATCAATGAAACCAAGAGTTGACACTTTGAAAAGATAAAATTGATAAACCTTTAGCCAGACCCATCAAGAAAAAAAGAGGGCCCAAATAAATCAGAAATAAAAAGAGAAGTGACCAAGGATTATAAGGAAATACTATGATCAATTACAACAAATTGGACAACTTGGAAGAAATAGATAAATTCCTAGAGACAATGTAACAAGGCTGAGTCAGGACAAAACTGAAAATCTGAACAAATAACTACTAAGGAATTCAAATCTGAACAACAACAAAAAAAACTCCCAGCAAACAAAAGTCCTGGACCAGATTGCTTCACTGGTAAATTTCACCAAATACTCAAAGAAAAATTAATATCTATTCTTCTTAAACTATTCTAAAACACTGAAAAGGAGGAAAGGCTCCCAAACTCATTTTACAAGGCCAGCATCACCCTTATACAAAAACCATATAAAGACACTACAAAAAATAAAATCATAGGCCAATATCCCTGAAGAACATACATCAGAAATCCTCAACAAAATATTAGCAAACCAGGTCCATCAATACATTAAAAAGATCATACGCAATAACCAAGTGGGGTTTATTTCTGGGATGTAAGGTTGGTTCAGTATTTGCAAATCAATTAACATGATATACCATGTAAACAAAATTTAGGATAAACATCATATGATCTTATCAATAGATGCAGAAAAAGCATTAGAAAATCCAACATCCATTTATAGTAAAAATTCTCAGCGAAGTGGGTATAGAGGGAACATAACATAATAATGGCCTTGTATGGCAAACCCATAGTCAACATCATATTCAACAGTGAAAAGCTAAAAGGTTTTTTTTTTAAGATCAGGAATAAGGCAAGGATGTCCACTTTTACCACTTTTATTCAACATAGTATTGGAAGTCCTAGCCACAGTGATCAGACAAGAAGAAATAAAAGGCATTCAGCCAAAACCGGTTTGGCTCAGTGGATAGAGCGTCGGCCTGCGGACTGAAAGGTCCCAGGTTCGATTCCGGTCAAGGGCATGTACCTGGGTTGCGGGCACTTTCCCGGTGGGGGATGTGCAGGAGGCAGCTGATCAATGTTTCTCTTTCATCGATGTTACTAACTCTCTATCTCTCTCTCTTCCTCTCTGTAAAAAATCAATAAAATATATTAAAAATAAATAAATAAATAAAAGGCATTCAAATTGGAAAAGTAGAATTAAAGCTGTCATTTGCAGATGACAATATTATATTGAGAGAACTCTAAAGTTCCACTAAAAAATGATTAGAACTAATTATTGAATACAGTAAAGTAGCAGGATACAAATTTTGTATTTGGAAATTGGTTGTATTTTTATACGCCAAGAATGGACAATAGAAAGAGAAATTAAGAAAATAATCTCATTTACAGTTGCATCAAAAAGATAAAATAGCTAGGAATAAATTTAACCAAGGAGGTAAAATACCTGTACTCGGGAAATTATAAAACATTGAAGACACAAATAAATGGAAGGCTATACCATGCTCATGGACATGGAGAATTATCTTTAACATGTCCGTGTTACGCAAAGCAATCTACAGATTCAAGGCATGCCCTATCAAAATACCCATGGCAAATTTTTCATAGAACTAGAACAAATAATCCTAATATCAACCAACAGCAACTGTTGGTGAGGATGTGGAGAAAAGGGAACCCTCGTGCACTGTTGGTAGGATTGCAGATTGGTGCAGCCACTGTGGAAAATACTATGGAGGTCCCTCAAAAAATTAAAAATAGAACTATATGACCCAGCAGTTCTACTTGGTTATTTATCTGAAGAAACTCAAAACACTAATTTGAAAACATATATGCACCCCTATGTTCATTGCAACATATTTACAATAGCCGAGATATGGAAGCAACCTAAGTGTCTATCAATAGATGAATGGATAAAGAAGAGGTGGTACATATATTCAATGGAATATTAGCCATAAAAATGAATGAAATCTGGCCATTTGTGACAACATTATGCTAAGTGAAATAAGTCAGACAAAGAAAGACAAATACCCTATATTTTACTTACTAATACAAGTGGAATCTAAAAAGAACAAAGACAAATGAACAAACAAAACTGAAACAACTCATAAAGAGAACAAATTGATGGTTGCCAGATAGGAGGAGTGTTGGGGAGATGAATAAAAAAGATGAGAGTCATGGGGGTGTAAAGTACAACATAGTGAATATACATTGTATGAACTGCATATGGAGTGATCACTTCGTAAGTCCATATAATATTGTGGTCAACTGTAATTGAAAAATTAAAAAAAAAATCACAAAAAGTATATTCTCCAATCAAAATGGAATAAAATTATTTTTTAATTTGTAAATTGTGATACTATTTACCTGAGAAGGGTATACGAGAACCCATATTTCAAGTACTCATGTTTAAGAAGGAAGTTAAGTTTTGAATTGGTAGCAGATTATATAACTGATAGTGTCTCAGTAGTGACTAAATCCATATTACAACCCTGATGCATCAACTACCATTGTGACTAAAGGCTTTTAGACTGTATTTGTAATAATGAAATGGCAAATTTAGAAATTATCCTATTTATATAACTCAATACAGCAAGATAAATGATTACTGATCCTACTTGTTTTTTTCTTATCATAGGCCATTAGTGTTCATTAATATGTCTGATGTTCTTATTCATTTCACCCCAGACAGGCAAGATCAGGCCATATTTTCATGAGATAATTTTTCTGATCAAGATGTAAGCTTGACTTTTGACGCTTTTGGACAGATCCTACCTCAGATTGTCTATGGCAGTGGTTCTCAGCTTTCTGGCCCTTTAAATACAGTTCCTCATGTTGTGACTCAACTGTAAAATTATTTTCATTGCTACTTCAATTTGATGCAACAGTAATGTTGCTACTGTTATGAATCTTAATGTAAATATCTGATATGCAGGATGGTCTTAGGTGACCCCTGTGAAAGGGTTGTTCAACTGCCAAAGGGGTCTCGACCCACAGGTTGAGAACCGCTGGTCTATGGCTTGTTTCATGTAACAAAGCAGAGTTGAGTAGTTGTGACAGAGTCCAAGTGGCCCATAAAGCCTAGTATTTGTTGAACCATAACCTAAGAATTAAATAATCTTTGGGTGGGCCTGGTAGGTGATATCCCAAAAAATACATATAATAATGATAGCATTTAACGTTTTCCATGTAAATAACCACAATGTTAATTTTCCTTCAAATTCTATTGTGCAATTGGTTGATTGACCATATATCCCCTAATTTATGTTTAGGGCTTTCAGGAATTAGAAATTGCATTTTTTTCTAATTTTACAATGAGAGTAGAGATTTTATGGTTCTCTAGAATCTTGTCCCAACTTTTGTCTCATTGACCAAACTCGACAGGCAGGTGATAGCTAATTTACAGCTGCTAAGACTATTGTCAGGTTCCACGATTCTCTAGTTTAAAACAGAGATGTCTTGTTACTCATACTAGTGGTGCTTAAAGGGTGTGAAATGACTTGGTTTGGGACATTTTGTTGTTGCAACTTCATTTTTCCATCCTCATGTCAACCATCCCCCATCCCCACGTCACAACAGTGCCTTCCAAACCAGCTTGTCTACTTTAACTTTTTACTGATTATATTTGTAAAGTAAGAGTAAAAGAGAAAGAGGGTAAAAGAGAAAGCTCCGATTTATATGCTCCTTTCAGAGGAGTGCTGTACTCCAGGTCTGCAGTCAGAAGCTCTGTTCCCTTGGACTAGCAATCTGATCAGACCTGGTCCCTGGAAGACAGTCAAGGTGCACTCTGCCCACGCCTCGTGCTCAGCCACACTCTGAATCTTGCAGGCAGCCGATGTGGAATCAATAAAGCAAAGGTTAGCTGGCTGGAAACGTCTCTTCAGAAGTGAAAGACAAGAGACTAAAAATATAGAGAGATGTATGGAGATCAACAGACTTTAGAGGACTCTGATTACAGAAAAAGCAATTAAAAAGGCAGATTAATTGTAGAATATATAACTCACTCTTTGACCTATCATTTAATTGGAAGGAAAAAACTGGGATGGCAATAAGTTTGAAGTATTTTGTAGATGGGGATTTTTAAATGATGAGAATTTTTAAACAATATTCACAATTTTAAAGTCTTATTTTCCCTGAGATATAACCTAACGCTTTCAAACAACAGTTCTGGGAGCCAAAGAACCACTTGACTCTCCCAAGGGTAATAAATGGTACATGTAATGGTGTCATCGTAAGTGAGGGGTTAAAGGTCTTTGTTTTCCCTTTCATGGCTTTCCTGACTTACTAATAATCATTATAAGCTGCATGATGAGGCAAAAGCATAGGTATGGAGGAGAGCTCTTGCTGAGATACCAACACAGCCATCAGAGTCTCCGCATTACCGCTATTCTGTCTTTCCCCTGTCTCAGTCACTCTACCAGGTGCCATATGGAGGATTATGTCCCAAATTACAAACATACTTTTCCAATGCCATTTTCTTATCTTTTTAATTTATATTTTTAAACATTTTACCCCAAATTCCCCAGAGCCAGGTTCTCAGTTTCAGTTATATATTACTGTCTAATAAACTATGCAAATATTAAAACAAAACCATTCTATTTGTTCATGTTTCTGTGGGTCTGGCTGGAATTTGGGCAGGGCTCTGTGGGTGGCTCCCCTATGACTTGCCTTGTCTGTGGCTTCAGCTGGAATGTCCTGAAGAGCTTAGAACTGGCTGGGCTTCTATCTCATGGTACCACCTGGAGTGTCTCAAGTGAGGCTTGAGGGTCAGAGATGGCCTCACTCCCAGTATCTTGGCACTCTGGTTATCCCCTGGTGGCCTCTTGTCATTCAGTAATCTAGTCTGACATTTGCAGGGTAGCCGGCTTCCAGGAGTGAAAGCAGGTACTACAAGGCCTCTAGAGATCTAGGCTTGGAATGCTGAGAATGTCATGTCCGCATTCTCTTAACCAAAGCAAGTCACAGGCCAAACCAGATTCAAGGGGTGGGGAAACAAATGCCACTTCTTGCTGGAAAAAAGAACATTTATGAACACACATAGAAGGCATTGTTGGCAGCCACCTTGGAGACAATCTACCACATCTTTCAAGAGCTAATCTGATAAACTAAGCTTGCTTATAAGAGAATGTTAGAAAACTCCTCTAATCTTCAGGAATCTAATCCAGGGATTGATTCTTTTCATGAGTCTGTACTACTGAGTGAGGCATCATAAGCATTAGGGTACAAGTAAAGTTGAAAAAAGCTGTGGGTTTTACAACAAAATCACTCTTAAGATGAGTATTTTTCTATCTAATTAGCTCCTTTGAACTCATCTTCAGATAAGCAGTAGCCAACTTTTAGTTTTATTTGTGAATCAATATTTTGATTATTTTTAACACTATTATATTTTCTAGATTACTTTTTACTTCCTAGACTCTAAAACTAAATAGAATTAACATTCTTTGATGCCTTATCTCACCTGTTAAGATTCCTTTATAAGATGGTACATTTTACTAGCATTTTGTAGTACTTAACATGTTTAAGTGACTAAGTAAAGTTTGGACTCTTACTGTCTTTGGCGAGAATATTAGTTACTACCCCTCTCACTAAAGAATACCTTTTGGGATAAGAAGTCTGTTAGGTCGGAGAGAGCCCAGGATCAGATACATGCAGACATGTGATGAGATAATGGACTACCCCTGGCATTTCTAACAGATCAGCATGCCAGACACAGATACTGGCTTCTCCACGACTCCCACACAGATACTGACTCATTCCTGAATACCTTGCTGACCCCTGCAGCTGAAACTTTCTCGGCTGAATACCTCAGCTCATGTCCCCACCCCTCACCCAACTGCAGTATAAAAAAAGCACCCCCCTCCCTGTTGGCGTGAACCCACGTGCCCTGTCCTTGGGGTTACGTGGGTCTCTCCCGGGGACGCAGAAATAAACCTTTTCCTTTCCTTTCTTTTCTGATTCACTGGACTCTCTATTTCTTGTGCCACCTCCTGAGCCACCTAACCTAACAAAGTCAATCCAACAAGAGGACATATATTTGTAAATATTTATGTACCAAACATAGGGGCACCTAAAACATAAAGTAAATATTAACAGACCTACAGGGAGCAATAGATAACATAACTATAATAGTAGGGAACTTTAATACCCTACTTACCATCAGTGGATAGATCATCAGGACAGAAAAACCCATAAAAAATTGGCCTTAAAAGACATATGTAGACCAGATGGAATTAACCAGATATATATAGAACATTCCATCCAAAAGCAACAGAGTACACATTATTCTCAAGTGTATGTGGGACATTGTTCATGACACAAAACAAGACTTAACAAATTTAAGAAGATTTAAAATCATATGAAGCATATTTCTGACCACAGTGTTATGAGACTAGAAATAAATTATAAGAAGAAAACTGGAAAATTCAAATATGTGGAGATTAAACAACATGCTACTGAACAAACAAATGGTCAATGAAGAAACCAGAAGAGATATAAAAAGTATCTTGATACAAATGGAAATGGAAATACAACATATAAAATATGCAGTAAAAGCAGTTCTAAGATGGAAGTTCATAGCGATAAATGCCTACCTCAGGAATCAAGAAAAATCTCAAATAAATAATGGATTAAAGACTTGAAAATAAGACCTGGAACCATAAAACTCCTAGAAGAAAACTTCATCAGTAAGCTCCTTGACATTGGTCTTGAGAACGATTTTTTTTTTAAAATATATTTTATTGATTTTTTACAGAGAGGAAGGGAGAGAGATAGAGAGCTAGAAACATCGATGAGAGAGAAAGATCGACCAGCCGCCTCCTGCACATCCCCCACTGGGGATATGCCCGCAACCCAGGCACATGCCCTTGACCGGAATCGAACCCGGGACCCCCCAGTCCGCAGGCCGATGCTCTATCCACTGAGCCAAACCGGTCTCGGCTTGAGAACGATTTTTTTGTGTATTTGACAATAAATGTGAATGTAACAAAAGCAAAAATAAACACGTGGGACTACATTAAACTAAAAAGCTTCTGCAGAGCAAAGGAAACCATCAACAAAATGAAAAGGCAACCTACGGAATGGGAGAAAATAGTTGCAAATCCCATATAAAGGGATTAAAATCCAGAATATATAAAGAACTCATACAACTCAATAAAAACAAACAGTCCAATTAAAAAATGGGCAGAAGGTCCGAATAGATATTTTTCCATACAAATGGCCAATAGGTACATGAAAAGATGCTCAACATCAGTAATCATCAGTGAAATGCAAATCAAAACCACAATGAGATATCCCCTTACACCTGTTACAATGGCTGCTATAAAAAAGACAAGAAGTAACAAGTGTTGGCAGAGATGTGGAGAAAAAGGAACCCTTGTGCCTTGTTGGTAAGCATGTAAATGGTGTAGCCACCATAGAAAACAGTATGGAGATTCCTCAGAAAAATTAAATACAGAACTACCATATGATCCAACAATCCCACTTATGGCTATTTATCCAAACAAAACAAACACTGACTCACAAAAGATATATGCACCCTATGTTCATTGCAGAATTTACAATAGCCAAGATATAAAAACAACCTAAATGTTCATCAACGGATGAATGGATAAAGAATATGTAATGCACACACACACACACACACACACACACTGGAACATTCTTTAGTCATAAAAAAAGAATAAAATCTTGCCATTTGCAACAGCATGGATAGACCTGAGGGTACTATGCTAAGCAAAATAGAGAAATACAAATACCATATAATCTCACATAGATATGGTATTTTAAAAAAACAAAACAACTAATAAATACAGAGAATATATTGGTGGTTGTCTGAGGTGGGGTGGGGGTTGGGCAAAATGAGTGAAGAAGTCAAAGGTACAAGTTCCAGTTATAAAATAAATTAGTCGCGGGAATATAATGTACAGCATGGTGATTATCCTATACAATAAAAGGCCAGGGACCATAAGCATAATGACCGGAATGACCGCTCAACCAGTCGTCATGAGGTGCATTGACCACCTCTCGGCCCCTCCCACCCCCCCACCCCTCCAGCCCCCCAGCCTGCGAGGGGCAGCGGTGAGGGGGGGGGGGCGGCGAGGACGAGCAGTGGCGGGTGGGGTGGCCAGCAGCGCGGGTGGGCTGCGCTAGGCCTCTAGTAGTTAATAATACTGTATTGCATATTTGAGTGCTGCTAAGAGTAGAATTTAAAAGTTCCCATCATAAGGAAAAAATCTGTAACTATGGATGATGACAGACATTAACTACTTATTGTAGTGATCATATTACAATATATCCAAATATCAAATCATTATGTTTATACTTGAAACTAATATGTCAATTATACCCCAATAAAATAAAAAAGAATACCTCTTGGGAGTAATATCCATGGTCATTCTTCTGGTGGCATTGTTGAAATGTGTAGCCTTTACTGCTGCTGTTCCTGTGAGGATTGTTAGTGGTGGCATCTGTTCCCTTTTGATTCACTTTTGAACGTTCACAGTTGGTAACTCCACATTAGGCCATGACACTCTCCCCTCATTCCATTACCTGATATGAAGGAACTTCATAGTGGATTGAAGAAGTGACACAAAAAGTTTTGCTAACGGTGTCCTATATACATATATATAATATTTTATTTTAAAACATAATTGAGCATATACATCTCTTTAGCTTTTTCCAGGGAACATTGCACCTAAGTTTTGAAACACACAAAATAGATCCCCATTACTGAACAGTTTTCACTTTTGGGTTACAAAAGTCAAGATTTCACAATCACAAAGCATAAAGGTACATGGTTCTGAAATCATTTTCAGGCATATTCCTCTCATTCTCTGCACGTAGGGTGTTTCTGGAAACCCAGACCTTATGATACATTCCTTACAAATGGTCTCCACTGAGGGCCTTCCTGGGTCTCCAGAAGAAACAAAGAAAATGGAGGCAAAACAGGAGGGAAGGAGTAACCTCAGGACGCCTCAAACAAACACAAATACTATGGAGGATTAGAAGAGTGGAGGACATAAGGTTCTCCTTCAAGTACATCACAGTAGAAAACAACAACACGTACAGCCTCATTTGGTCACTGTCTACCTGGTCTCTGCATGAACAAAACTGCATCTAAGATGCAAAGGAAAAATTAAAGCTATTTACAGATAACGCCATGAATTGGAAAGTGCAGTGCTCCTCAGACGGGCACCCAGATATGGTGCTCACATAAGAGGCAAATCGGGCTGCTCATGTAGTGTCTTGAAAAATCCCCGTCACCAACAAAAAACCAGTTTGCTCAGCAAGATGGGCTGTGGTGTACAGGCTGCAAAATTTCTCTGCAATTGTAAATCCTCAAAAATCCAAGTTCCTGTTATATGCTTTTTACTTTTTTCTTAGATCTGGTAACTTTTTGGGTCAGCCGGGTTCTTTGCATAGACAATGACTCTCACTGCTTTCTCCAAGTGTCCCAGAAGCACTAACTTACTGAAAATAGAAACTCATAAAAGCTTAATAGATTCACTCTGAAAAGAGTGGAACTGCTGGGTCATTTAAGGAATGGCAAGATCCTCAAACTGTGATGGAAAGAAAACCACTGACCACTTGTGGCCTTGTAAATTAAAGATGACGGGCAGATGGGAAAGGAGGTGAGATCAAGAGGAGAATTAGAGTTTTAAAGATTTGGGAGATTTTTTTTCTAAGTGTTTTCTTTCTAATCTTCCTGGTAAACCAGAAAACCCTCCCTGGATGGCCACGATCCTAGGCCAAATCTGGGTACCAGGACATTCATCCCTGCCTACCAATATCTATCTACTGTGGTAGATCTCCCAAAAATAAATGAATACTTAGAAGAGTAAGAAGAGAGTGCGCACAGCTGACTTCACATAGTCTCATGGAGGTAAACTGCTAAGGATTGAAAACATTAAGCACCCTAAATTTCCCAAAGCTGAATACTGTGGAAAAGAACTGAAATTCCCACTTTGAGGCAGGGTGGTGGGGGGCTTTGTCTTAGTAGTTGGCCTAGCCGATTTTCAGTTCTATCCAAGAGGAGCAGTTATGTAAACACAACCACTGCAGAACATCCCCTCCTCCTTCTGACTGCTGGCACTGCTCTGATTTCAGGCGTTCAGATAACAAAGGTTTGGCTGTTGCCTGGGAAGATGATGCAGTATGGATGAAGTGTAAAGTTGCTCTCTTTAAGGAAGAGAGTGTCAGATATTTGAAAGAGCAGGGACCAGCCCAACAACAAGATTGAGAACTGGAAGAGCCTTTCATTAAAGGAAGTGGCCACACATCTCCAAGACAACCATAAAGACTTGACTAGGAAAACAAGACTTCCTCTGAGGCTATGAGGACAAGCAGATTGGGCTACAACTCAGATACGGACGATTTCAGAACCACGTATACACACATTCTGCAGAATTTTGAGTGTTGCCTTTAGACCAGCCGTGGGCAAACTACGGCTCGCTTGAAATGAATAAAACTATTGAAAAAAAAGACCGTACCCTTTTATGTAATTATGTTTACTTTGAATTTATATTAGTTCACACAAACACTCCATCCATGCTTTTGTTCCAGCCTTTTGGTCCAGTTTAAGAACCCATTGTGGCCCTCGAGTCAAAAAGTTTGCCCACCCCTGCTTTAGACCCTTCCAGGAATGCTCCAGGACCCTACCTGTTATGTAGACACCATTACTGCTCTGAGATGGGATGATGTAGGGTCTGGGTAAAAAATAAAGCTAAAACCGAGTAAGTTCAATGCACAGAGAGGTATTAGTACTGGGTAGATTTTTCCATGAGCATAACAAATAATTTTTCCACATTTGATTTATTCACCTCATTTGTAGTTTTCCTCCCATACTCCCAATAGAATCATGGCTTCAGCTTGCTACTGAGCTCTTTTTACCCAACGGGGCTTATGAAAAGAATTCCTAGTTACCCAACTAAAGCAGTAGGACTAAATGTGCAAGACTAGGATACACTGAGTACGGGAGTTCCAGAGTTTTTCCCGAGACATGCCTTGGCAGTAAATGAATTGATAAATTAAGACATGTCGTATCTACATGTCTGCATTGACACTCTGACTCTTGTGGCTCAATTAAAACTGGAGAAGCTCAAGATAGGGAGTACATAAAAGCTCAGGAAAGGGAAAAGAAATGAAAGGCAATGGAAACATAGGAAAGAGGTGACTGCTTCCTAAAGCTGATAACTTGGAATCCTCCAAGGGAAACTCTCAAGATTCCAATTTATATGTGGGTTAGGGAGTCAAGGCAGGAACAGAAAATGGACCACACTGCTGTAGGATGCCTGCATGTTTTTCCATAGCATAATATTCTGCCAGAGAAGCAAACTGTCTACCATAAACTTCTCTCCACAGAGTGACTGGGGTAGCTAAGATTTATCGGAGGAGGAGGGACACTACCAGATGAAGAGGATGCCTGACAAGGTTGTAGTCCAGTTCTTCCCAGACAACATTTTGGCAACCACCTGATGGATGAATTCCCACAGTACTTCATCCACCAGGCTGAGCACTGTTTCCACACTGTGGGATGAACATAGAATAGGAAGGCTCCAGGCCATTCCTAAAAAAATATCTATAAATCCAGGTATGCAGGTGATGAACTCTCCTGGAGGAAAGGTCCTGTCTTCTCCTGTGGGGAAGGGTTTCAGAAACATGAGAACTGGAATGGGCTCTCCAGCATTTTGGGGGACCACCACAATGGCTCTTTCTTCATTGAATGTTTTAATTACAAGAAGTCCAGATGGTGGTGATACTGCAGGAACTCTTCAGGAAGAAGGCTCAGTAATGGGATGTTGCTCTACAAGGTACCCATGCAGAGCAGCAGTCTAAGAGATAGAAGAGATTGCTAAACATCTATTTTTCAGTTCCTTCAGGCAGTGAAGCACCTGGCAGATCTGATCTGTCCACTGCTTCTGTGGATGCTCCAGGAGGAACACTCAGAGGGAACAGTAGTCTAAGTGGTTGGGTGGCTGGGACCTGGAGAAGGAGCATGTGAATGGCCAGTCAACCCAATTTAAATTCTGTTTCATCATATTCAGTCTGAGTGGGTCTTGTCCAAAGATGGTGGGGAGAGGGCCTGCTGTTCCCTGACAGACTCTGATGCTTACACATTGTTTGGAGTGGGCCTGGGACCCCCTGCAGCCCATGAAATCTGGATTTAAAGTGGAGGGAAGGTTCTGAAATGAGGTGTGGTGAACTGACTGACATTAAGGGACTTCCCACACAGCTCTATTAAACACTGCTTTACGTGTGTACTTGTGGCACAGCAAGGATGGGTTGGGGTCTGGAAGCAATCATTCCAGAAATGAAAACCCAGATTCAGAAACCAACAGAAACCTCAAACAACACAAGGGAGACCCTTGAAGACAAAAGAGGAACTGCTGGCCCAAAGAAATACCCCAAATTTCGTGAAAACACTGATTTAGTGGAAAAAAAAAATCAACCTAGAAACAAATTATTACACAACAAAGACAGCACTCTGTTAGCCAGGGCACTGCTCCAGAGGTCTGCCTGGGTGGTGTGGGTTACAGGATACAGTGACAGCCTGGGTTGGACTTGGACACACAAATTCCTCAGCAAGGAGTTGGAAAGTCCCAGGCCTGGTCTATGGAAACAATTAAGATTCAAGAAATTAAACCTTACCCCATCATCATCATCATGAAAGAATAGAGAGAGACACACACATAGATAGCATTCCCTGAAATAAATCTCAGGCTTAGTAGAAGGTGGGCGCTCACACTTTCTGAGGCATGATCCCCAATGTTCCAACCCGTAGACAAATTGGCAGCTTGACAGACGAAGAGTCTTCTGCCAGTTACACCTGAAAATGGCTGCCCCAGCATTCCAGATAAAATAAATATGATTATGTGCCCAAAATAGGCAATGGCCACGTAGGAGGCCTATTGAAGGAACCAAAAGAAACAACACTCAGTAGCAGCCTTTAGGTTTTGCTTTTGTTGAGTGTCCAGACCTGTTAACTAAAGCGGTAACTGAAACCTATTGATCCTCTTGAAACACAGCCAGAGGCTTTGGGCAGCAAACTCTCCATCTGGGCTGGGAAGAGGTGGCACCATCTGGAACTCTGCTGGGGCACTTCCCAGTCCTGCCCTGCCAAGAGGCATCCCAGCTTTCTTCCTTCTGATCTTCCAATCCCCTGAGTTGTTTTCATGACAGTTTATTTCCATGTATTAAAGGAATGACATATACAGAAATGTCATCTCCTGAGCCCAGTCGGTCATTAGATATCCGCCATCCTCTGTCCTTCAGGACACCACGAGCACGCATCACCAGGTCCTGAGCTGCCAGTGTGTACCTGTGCAGGGAGGAGCAAGAGCAAGACCATCAGTGCAGTATCAGGCAAAAGCTGGGGTCAGGCAAAGTTAGAAAGAAGGTATCACTATAGGTACATAAACAGTTTTTGGATACTCTTAAAGTCTCAAAAGACTAGGTCACCTTTTTCCACATGTGGGATGCCTAATATAAATTACTAGAGGCCCGGTGCATGAAATTCGTACATGGGGGTGGGGGTGGGGTGGGGTTCCTCAGCCGGGCCTGCGCCCTCTTATAGTCCGGGACCCCTCGGGGGATGTCCGCCTGCCGGCTTAGGCCCGATTCCCTGGGGATCGGGCCTAAGCTGGCAGTCAGACTTCCCTTTCCCAGTCTGGGGCTCTCGCAGTCCAGGACCCCTCACTCCTCACTGCCCACCTGCAATGGAGGCGGGAGAGGTTCCTGCCACTGCCGCTGTGCTTGCCAGTTGTGAGTCTGGCTTCTGGCTGAGTGGTGCTCCCCCTGTGGGAGTGCACTGACCACCAGGGGGTAGCTCCTGCATTGAGCATCTGCTCCCTGGTGGTCAGTGCGCATTATAGTGACTGGTTGTTCCGCCGTTTGGTCGATTTGCATATTAGGGTTTTATTATATAGGATTTTTTAGATGGTACAGTGGGGCCTTGACTTACGAGTGTCCCGACTAACGACTTTTTCGAGATACAAGCCGTCTCTCGGCCGATTTTTTGCTTTGAGTTGCGAGCTAAAATTCGGGTTACGAGCCAGCTTCAGATACCCCACCGCTAGTTGGCGCAGTGAACGTCACAGTGAACGCCACAACATCAGCCCAGCATCACATGTCTCACTTGTTCACTTTATGATTTGACATACGAGTAATTTGAGTTATGAGCTCCGTCACGGAACGAATTAAACTCGTAAGTCAAGGCCCCACTGTAGTTGGACAAGACACTAGGTGCATTAAATAACCTAAATTAATCTGTTGTTCAGTCCTCTTTTGAGGTTTATGATGATGATAAGGACAGAGTCAAAGTTTGGTGCACGGACTTGCTCAGGCTCAGGGTTTTCCATGGCAAACAGTGTCTAGCTAAAAAAGTACACGGGAAAAATAAGACCTTTTATTTTCAGTTATGCTTATTTTTAGGACCATGTTCCTTTTAGCACAAAGGATAGTCATTTTCCATTTTTGGTGGGGGTAAAATTTGCTTTTTAAAAGTGAGTTGATTTAAAGAAAAATATTAATGATACACACGTAGCATAGAAATATAGTAAAAATGGGAAGGTTTTATGCTGGGAGCCGGTCCATCCTTGCTGTTTCAAGGGACCTGGCATATATGGCATCCTGTTCTTAATGTTTGCTCACCTTCTTGGCACTATGTGTTTTAACCAAGGTCACCTCTTTGAGAAAGGTTGTTTCTCCAGGTAGGGATTTCCCCCTGAAGTTAGGGAGGGAATAAAACCCCTTAACTAAGTGCCAGGCGGGTAATTAATCACTTTAACTATGAACAATCATGCTTAAGCTACATAATCTTTACTCCCTGGAATGGAGATAAGAAACGCCCTAACCTTTGGAATAGAGATTGATAGGATTGGAATCAACTGGTATAAATACAGATGTAAGAAGACAGAACTTAGAAGACAGAACTTAGAAGACAGAACCTAGACACAGAACCTAGACACAGAACCTACACAGAACCTAGAGAGAAGAACTTCACTGGAGAGAACATGGCAAAAGATCCTGGACTGAACCTGACTACAGAAATTGGCAAGAGAACCTGACTAGAACCTGGTGACTGAACCTGGCTGGAGAACCTGGACAGAACCTGGCTGGAGAACCTAGCGAGGGAACATGGCTACAGAACCTGGCTGGAGAACCTAGCAAGAGAACATGGACACAGACCCTGGCTGGAGATCCTAACCAGAACTTCGCTGGAGATCCTGGCTAGGCTGCTGATCAACTGAACGCTGTCTCCGTGTCATTCCTTCTTCGCCGACTCCGTCCACACCTTTTGGGACCCCTGGACCTGCTGGGGTTGGACCCCAGCAGTTTTATTGGTAAATGACTGGTAAATCCTGATCTGTGTGAGCTGTTCCACCCACCCTTATCTATGCTACACTCTCCTCTCTCTCTTTCTCTCCCCCTCCCCCTTCCTCTCTGAAGTCAATTAAAACATATTTAAAAAGAAAAAAAAAATAACTGATATAAGCTGATGGAAAGTATTAATACGTAGTGAAAGACAAATGTGGGAGGTGATTTGGGTGGGTGTGGGCATAGGTTAGCCTCGAGGCAAAAAACCTGAGACAAAACATTGGCAGATGCCTATAGAAATACTGATTAGAAAGTCTTTGCTGGCAGATTTCAAAGAAATTTAGTTTCACCAGTAGGACCATATTTATTGTGGATGGATTACTCTCTTAGCCTATGACATTAAACATGATTCACCTTTATTCTGATTTCATGTTCACCAATAACCTGTTTATGATCTACCTCCCTGTAAAGGCCTGCCTACAGGGAAAGACTAAGCTAATCACTTAGAGTTTTAGAATATCAGTCAGTTATATTTTTCCATATAAATGTCAACTGGCATTTTGGTTTGCAGATCAATCTTGTAAGCTTGGTTAAGGTGAGCTGAGTTCTGATAATGAATCTGTTCTTTGTGTGATTAAACTAGTTTCTGAACCTGAAAAGCTAAAAGCTAGACTCTGGTAAATCACCAAGGTAATAAATGCCATCCTATAAGGAAGGCCTCCTAGAAGCCAGCCCCTGGACCTTTAATAAGAGACATGCTGATATTACCAGTGGCCTTTCCCCTCCTTGGAATGTCTTTGCCTTGCTTTCAGAATTGTGAGTTAAGGAATTAGAAAACCAGAAACTCTCCATTTCTTCTGTTAAAACCCTTTATGAATTCATCAATTCTCATGTTACAAGAGATCTGCATCTAGCCCCGTGGTTCCATTGTTTAAGACCAAGGTCTGTAGGGAAAGATCTCAATATTGTTAAGATTCCAGATTGTAGAGTCTATGAAACTCAAGTTTACTTATACAGCCCAGGTAGAAGACAGAAGGTGACAAAGCAGAGGCTATTTTAGTTCACACACAACAAATGCTCTTTCTTCTGGAGGATGGGTGTTACGTGGGAAGGAGAGATACCCCCTTTTCAACTGGTATTGAGAGAATTATCGGCTTAGAGGCAGGAATCTCTGTTCCATCTGAGGGCTAGGTAGCCTTCTCTTTGGGTTCTTCTGTTGAGATCAGGAAATAAACAGGCCTCCAAAGAGGTCTTTGGCTAAAGAGACAAATAAATGTCCCTAAATTTACATACTAAAGCTCATATATTATATTCAGTAGAGTTTCTCAGATGCTCTTGGTTACTCTTGGTTTTGTATTAAATCGTACATCTGAGATTTAACCACATACGGAAAGGCTACTATAAATATAAGGGTGATGTTTATTATCCTGGTGATTAGCCTTTCAAATTCAGAAACCTGGCTAAGTTAATATACCGAGCAGATTCATCCGTCAGGGTTGAGCACACCTTAATCCAGTTTATGAGCAGACTAGACATAGAAAATTATGGCAAATTATCGGAAAAGATCACTGACAGTAAAAGAAAGATATTCAAAGATAAATAAAAAAAAATAAAAGAATTCAAGATAGCTCCTGTGGCTAGTGTAGAGGCAAATAGTCCTATAGGCCTCAACAGGTCCTGTATTAAGGGACAATGACTGAGAGGTCAAGGTTAAACAATGTCCAACTGGTTTTATTTAAGTCATGAAAGAGTATCATTCATAGTTAAAGGCAACAGACCACCGTAATATTGCTAGTGACTTTGGGTATTGTAAAAATGGTCAAAATTAGCTTTGGTATTTTATTTTATTATTATTTTTTTAAATCCTCACCTGAGGAATGAGAATATTTTTTCCATTGATTTTTTTAGAGTAGGAGGGAGGGAGTGGAGAGGGAGAGAGAAACATCCATGTGAAAGGGACACATTGAGTGGTTGCCTCCCACACATGCTCTGACTGGGATCAGGCTTGAACCTGCAACCCTCTGCATGCCAATGCTCTAACCACTGTGAAACACTGGCCAGGGTTAGCTTTGGTATTTTACTATTATTATTATTATTATTATTATTATTATTATTATTTTTAGCTTTGGTATTTTAAAATGCAGCATTAGGTTACCTCAAAAAGATGGTTACACAGGAAATTCATTTCTCTGAAGGTTCTAGATAATTAAAAGTTTTATTTTTTTTTAATGTTTTTATTCATTTTAGAGAGAAAGGGAAAGGGGGAGATAGAAACATCAATGATGAGAGAGAATCATTGATCAGATGTCTCCTGCGCCCCCCACCGGGGATTGAACCTGAAACCTGGCCACGTGCCCTGACCTGGAATTGAACTGTGACCTCCTGGTTCATGAGTTTACGCTCAACCACACTGGCCAGGCTAAAGTTTTATTCTTAAAAGTGGTTCTTGCCTATTCCAAGACTATTTCCCTTGAGCCTGCATTTCTCGTACCATCCATTGTCTTCCCTTCAGTGTTAAACTTCTTGAGAGAGAGAAATCCATTCCTGCTTCCTGATTTCTTCTCATTTTTTGCCTTAATCTCTTACCAGTAGGCACAATACTCAAATTAGTCTGTTCTCTTAAAGCTTGACCTAAAGGCTTCTTCTCAACACTCATTCTGCTCTCCCCCTTTCTCCACACAGACACTGCTGATCATCTTCTTTATCTTTGAAGTCTCCTGTCCTTTCTTCCTGAATTCTCCTCTTTGGAGCTGCCATGCTGCCACACACTTTAAGTTCTCTTCCTGTGTCTGGACTCCGTGACACATGGCACAAGTCCTCTCCAATGCCTCTTCCTAATTTCTTTTGCAACCCCCTATTAAGACTTAGGAAGCAGTCAATAAATGTTAACTTCTTTTCACTTCCAAGGTGGGTCTTGCCCCTCTATCATCCTTAACTAATGGTATCCTCAGTTTCTTAGGCAAGAAACCATAGTCATTTTCAATGCTACCTCTCACCCTGATGTTTTTCTTTCTTTTTAAATCCTCACCCGAGAATATATTTTTCATTGATTCTAGACACAGATGAAGGGAGAGTGAGAGAAAGAACATCAATGCGAGAGAAAAATATCAAATGGTTGCCTCTAGTATGCACCCCCACCAGGGATTGAACCTGCAACTTGGGTATGTGCCCTGACTGGGAATCAAACCTGTGACCCTTTGGTGCACTGGACAACTCTCTAACCAACTGAGCCACACTGGGTAGGGCTCACCCTGATATTTTCAATGATAAATCCATAAGGCAGAGTAGGGCTTTTAAACTTGTTATTATTTTAAGTGTAGTTTATTAGTGGTACATGGTTAAATAAAATAAAGATAACCTTATAGTGATTAAGATATAAGTTAAATCTGTTTTGCCATCACTCATAAACACAGATAGGTTAATAGACAGACACACTTATTTTGTACTTTCGATTTCTTATGTTTTCTTTTCCTTCATTCCTGTTTCTGTTGGATTGATAGCTTTAATACCTTTTTCTTCCCTCTACTGGTTTAGAAGTGTTAGTTTATTATTTTTATTCTTTTAGCAGTTATGCTTAAATTTTTCATATATGAGTTAATCAATATTTATGTTCCCCTCTTGAAAATAAAGGATCTTAGAATGCCCTCTTTCATCTTCCATGTTACTACCATTTTAATTTCAACTTGTTTTTCAAGACTACTAGCCACTGTCATCATTTATAACTTATATAAAGAAACCAAAATACTAACTTCTTTGCCTTTTGAAGTTCATTCCTTCCTTCTGGATTTGATTTTCTTCTGTTGAAAGAAAATTTTTGCTAAAAATGTACTTCAGGGATTTGTGAGGAATAAACTCACCCAATCTTTGGATGACAAAATTCTTTATTTTTGCCTTTAATATTGAATGATAGCTTTATTAGATATAGAACATTAGATTGGCCATTATTTCCCATCAGTAGTTTGGAAATATTCTGTTCACTTCTGACTTCTTTTGTTGAGGAGAAGTCTGTTTTGTGTAATTTCTTTATAAGATGTTTTTTCTCACTGGTTGCTTTTAAATTGTTTTTGTTTTGTTGTTGATGGTAATAAATTCCACTAAGACTGGGATGGGGAATATCCAGCCAGCAGGCTGTGTAAGGCCCAAGAAATCATTTGGTCTGGCCCTGACAAGGCATTACGGTGAGTTAATTAAATGTTTGACCAAATATAGCAGGCTAATTTTTAAGATGATACTTTTGTGTGGCCCACAAATGATGTTATAAATATCCAAATGGCCCTTGGCAGAAAAAAGGTTCCTCACCCCTGCACCAAGACGTAGTTTGGCTAACAATGAGGATTCCTTTTTCTTTATTTATCCTGGTTGGAAATTAGTTTTACTTCTTCAAACTGAGAAGATAGTTGATTCTGGAAAATTCTCAGCTGTGAATTTTGGAATTGGAATATTTCCTCCCTTCTATTTTTTATATTTTTTCCATACACCTCTATTAGATCTTCTCTTTTTACCTTCTAGATTTCAGCTTCTTTTGTTTTCTTTTTTAGCTGCCTGTAATACCTTTAAATTCACCTATTCCTACTTTAGCAGTTTACTATTCAATCCATTCAGTGAGTTACTTTATTACAATGACATCTTTTTCATCATTGTGAATTTATATTTTATTCTTTTCCAAAGCCACCTCCTTTTACCTTCCAATTCTATTGTATATGTTTAAAGTTTCTCTCAACCTGTTCTATTAGGTTTTGGGGGAGTGCTGGAGGGACGGCTCCATTATATCTCACTAGAGGCCCCATGCATGAAATTTGTGCAAGGGGCTTTGCCCTTGTAGCCATGGCAGCTTCCCTCAGCCCTTGCAGCCCTGGCTTCATCTGGAAGGTTGTTCAGCTGTCTGGTCTAATTAGCATATTACTCTTTTATTATTATAGATTATTCCTTCCCATGGTGAATTTGAAGGTAAGATATAAGCTTATCTTAAGCAGGGGGTTTAACACTGTAAACACTGTGTGCCCTGGGCTAATTGAAAATTTGCCTTCATGTACTTGGGGACACCCTGGGTTCTTCCAGCCCTAGAGCATGTGTTGTTAATTTCTTGGTTTAGGATCTCTATACCACTGGAGTGGTGTGAAGTTTCGCTTCACACTTTTACTGTGTTGTGGGTCTACCCAGCCATTTTTCTCTCTTTAACAACTCACTTCCATCAGCTTCTAGTGATCACCCAGGACCCATGTGCTTCAAGGAAGGCAAGCCCCAACACTGAGTGGGAAGTTTAGGGAGAATCCCTAGGTCCTTTTCTGCCAACACTGTTGCCAGGAGCTCAGACTCTTCCACAACACTTCTCTTTGCCAGGCTTTTCTCATGAGCAGTCTGCATAGGTAACTGAAGAGAAAGATTAGACGCTACATTCAATAACTTAACAGTGCAACTGAACCCTAGGCCCAGTTTCCTGACGGTTCCTTCTCACTACAGGAGGCCCTGTATCGAAATGAAGTCAGAAACAGCTTTCAGGTAAATTGAGGCCACTAGCAGGGAGCTTTCCTCATAAACTGATTAACTCAACAAAACCCCCGGAACCTAACTCTTGGGAGGTGTTTTGCCCTGGCACCCGTACTCAGCCAAGCTGGGGGCCATTTGAGAGCTCACTCACACCCATATTCCAGGGCCAACTTGCTCCATGCATGAAACCATTAGCAAGGCTGCTTTATATCAAGGTACAGGAAGAAACAACTTCTTGTGGAGGGAAAGAACTGTTTCTCCTCTCTCCCATTTTGTGCTCAAGTTTCTATCTGACAAGGGCTGCCTGGTTTGCTGACAATGAAAGAAGGATGCTTAATGTGGCAGTGAAATAGGAGGGCTCCACAGGTTTGTTACAGAGGCTGAACGCAAGGGTGTACACGTGCCACAGACTGAGGGGTGCAAGGAGCGGTGGGAGAAAATTTGAGTCAAAACATATAGGAGAGGAGCCAAGAATACAGTGCAGCTGAAGGCAGTGAACAGGACGTGGGATCTGGGACCCAGCCGCCGGGACTCTGAGGCAGGCTGCGGAGCCTGGCGATTCTGGAAGCTGGCTGCGGAGTGAGGCCCACTCCTGAAAGCCTTGCTCAGAATCCTGGACAGACTGCAGTAGAGAAATGCTGGGGCCATCTGAAGTGCTCTCTCCCCTAGTGAAGAGGCTCCCTGGGAGTGAATTTGTATTTTAAGGACACTTTTTGCTTCTCTGGCTGAAGCTTCCAATATTGATCAGCAAAGCTCTGCTGAAAGAAACGGCTGCCGGGGAGGGATCCGACTTGGCACCCTTCACAGGGCTTGGCTCTGAGGGGGAGAGGGCAGAGAAAGGCCAGCAGGGAAAGCACGCAGGGAAGAGGGGCTGAAGAACTATGGGAAGGCCAGAAGTCCTTTCACAGCCACTGCCTCTCATGTCAGGGTGGAGGAGACTGATAAATCCTCAGTTGTCTCTGCTGTCCTTGCTGTTTCTGTGGCTGTTCTCGGTGCTTTCACCTCCTCTGTGGAGCACACAAAGGGCTCAGGGGTGGATGTGGGTTGCCTAGGGTCCAATCCTGGCTTTACCACTGCCCAGATGGGTGGCTCTGGAAAAATTCCTCAGCCTCTTGGAGCCCCCTTTTCTTTCTTATAAATCTGGGATAATGGTAGTGCAGACCTCAAAGGTTCCTGCCAGGAATAAAGGAAGTCCTTCTCATAAAGCACCCAGCACAGTGCCTGGCACCTGGTCAGGGGTCAGTGAAGGTGAGCTGTCATTTTACTCATTAGACATAAAATGTCTCTCTCCTCCCCCAAGAGTTTTGCCTTAAGTCATCCACCTCTTGTAGAATCTTGTTTCCCACCAGCCCCATCTGAATCAGCACTGGGGTGTCAAAAATAGGTCCATTGCAGGCCTCAGGCTGCAAACATGCCTGAAAGTCTCAATAGTTCTAGTTGGGTGGGAACTTCTATTTGCCATTTGGATGGTACAGACAGGGTCTTACAAGAGTGGCAGGAACTGGGGGATTAATGGGTCCCAAATATTTGCATATAAAAGGCAGCCTCCATCTGCTGATGCCCTGCAGTAATAGAGTGTGATGGGAAAGGAGGAGGAATCCTCTTTGCATTCTGAGCAGGCCTCTTAGATTTAAGAGGTAGAAAAGCTCTCCCAGGCTTTGGAACATTGGCAGGGATCTATGGTGACTGGATGGGTGGGGGTGGGAGGTGACTTGGAGAGGGCTCTTTGTTTTGCTCAGACCCTGGCAACTCATCAGGGAGGAGGCATGTCTTCGGCTCAGGGCTGGGAGCTGAGCCACACATGTCCCTCGCCCTGCCCAGAAGCCGCTCATGCCCAAGGTGCGGGGACTCCACTCTGGAAATATACTGAGACACGGGAATCATGACAGCTGCTGTCTGCAACACTGTCACTGTGTCCTGCAGCAAGGGTTTGTGTGCCAGCAGATACAAGTTCACAGACTGGGGAGAGCTCCCCACCACACAGGAGACGGCAAGACTGCCAGCCAGGCACTGCCCACCTTTCTGCCCCTGGCGCCAGCACCCCGGTTTCTTAGGTTGTGCATGTTTATTTTAGTTGGAATCCCAAACATTTCAATGTGAGTGTTCATAATAGACCATTTCCTTCTCAATCCTTCCTGGCAAACCTTTTAAAATGCCCAATGCTCCAGCCAAGTGGCCACACAGCCCTGCTCTAACGCCACATAAACAGCACCTAGGAAAGGCGGGCCTGGCGTGTGCTGCTCAGAGGCTGTCATGAGCAGGGTCACGGGCTGGCTTCCAAATTCCCAGGGACCTGAATATGCTAAACACTGAGAAAGCAAAATGCAGATTTTATCTAGTCTTCAAACTCCAGATCAAACACTAATGACATTTGTAAGACCTGTAACTGATGGGGGCAGGGAGGCTTCCTTTTGCATTTGAGGCCTAGTTTTTGAAAACCATAAGGCACTGGTCAGCTAACTCATGGAAAGATTTCATAAAAAAAAAAAAAATCTTTGTCTTCTGCCAGAATAAATCTCATATTATCAGTGTAACACAAACTAGCATTTAATACCTACATTAGTATCCTGCTGTCAGTGTTAGTGGGTGTTTGACTATTAACTCTCCACTGATGACTCTTCCTTAGCAAGGCACAAGGTTTTCTGAGCCTCAGAGAAGATGGATGTGAAGAACAGCATTCGAAACGTGACCATCAAGAAAGCTTCTCTCCTTAGGGAAATGCTCTACAGAGTTTACAGTATATTGGTATTTATAGACTTAATACCCCATAACAAGCCCCTCTAGTATCATGGCAGGGGGACTGAGGGCCGTTAGGTACAAGCTACAGAGATGAGATTTCCACAGACAGGTTTTGGGAAGTGAAGGACTGAGCAGCAAAGCCTTGCAAAGTTTCGCCTGGGCATTTGGAATGTGACTCCATGCCACATTTTCATGTTTAGTTACCTCCTCTTCGGCCCTCGTTCCTCTGGACGTTGCCTGTGCCCTTCCCTTTTATTAATAGTAATCATCTATTCCTTTCTGACAAAATATCAAGCATCTTCTTTGAGTGTTTACATCTTTGCCCCCATTTTGAATATTGTTCCCAGGAGACTCACCCTCAAACCTCTAGCCTCAAACTGGGGGAGAGCCAATCCCAGGTGTGTTGCCTCAGGGTCTTCCGATCTCAAAAGAAAATTTTACTGGAATTATAGAGCCCTACAGGCTGTGCAGCCCACCTCCGTGACTCCAGCAACCCCTCTAAAATGTTAGCTTGTATATTTCCTCTGAACAGTTCATTTCATGACCCCACATTCACAGAACTGCCAGCCCTGCTACACTGCAGGGCAAACTCCAATAAAAGGAGAGAGAGAAAGAAATCCCTTGCCACACTCACATGCTGGCTTGCCCACAGAGCCTCCTTTTAATTTTCTCGTTCCTCTCTCTGTCAGGACAGTTCAAAATAGCAAAAGGACTTACTACACTGGGGTTAAGAAGATCTCACAGCTAATTTTCACCCATCTCTGCCGAGAGGATGGTGCAAGGGTCAGAACTTCACAAACTCATCTTTATGATAATCATCTCTTCCCTCACAACTCACTCTGGAGAGTGAGACGCTATTTTAAATTTCTTATTGGAATTGATGTCATGAGAGGAAGACTGTTCTGGCAGTTTGTTGAGAATCTCTGGAAAGAGGAAAAATAAAAATAAAAAGCAAAGGGGGGAAAAAACCCCACCCTACACATAATATTTTTTAAAAAGCCAAAAATCGCGCCTGTCACAGGGCAGAGGCTAAATTTCTAGACAAAACTGGGTGAACCTGGCAAAACTTAGTCGAACAGGCCCATTCAAAACCTCAAATGAAGAAACATTGTGTTGTTCTTCATACCTGCTTTGTTGTCTTTCCTCTCTCTCAGGCTGCCCACAATAGGCTGGCCTCAGTTGGTCAGCCTCCTCAGGCTCGCACCCAGGGACCCTCCACTCCCCGACTCCCAGGATTAAACAGGCAGCCTATGGTCCTGGTACCTTTGGGGAGAATTGAATCCTTCTGGCTGAGGAAGGGCTCAAGGAGCCTCTGGAATTATAGTGGTCTTTCTTCATCACAAAAATGATGATTTAGGCTAAAACTTACTAGGATGACCGACTTCCACTCGACTTTCTTTCTTTCTTTCTTTCTTTTCTTTCTTTTCTTTCTTTTCTTTCTTTTCTCTCTCTCTCTCTCTCTCTCTCTCTCTCTCTCTCTCTCTCTCTCTCTCTCTCTCTCCTTCCTTCCTTCCTTCCTTCCTTCCTCCCTCCCTCCCTCCCTCCCTCCCTCCCTCCCTCCCTCCCTTCCTTCCTTCCTTCCTTCCTTCCTTCCTTCCTTCCTTCCTTCCTTCCTTCCTTCCTTCCGAGCAAAGGTGGAGATTTATTGAAGAACAAGTGCAGACTCCCACGTGGGGAGGGGGAAGGGTCCCCCCATTTGTATTTCTTTTCTTTTTTTTTTAAATTTATTGCTTAAAGTATTACAAAGGGTATTACATATGTGTCCATTTTATCCCCCCACCCTAGACAGTCCCCCAGCCCCCCATTTGTATTTCTATTGTGCATGACAACATCAGAACAGTTCCCGTTGGGAGGGCACCAGCAGGCCACCTTTTGTGTGGCTTTTGAGCCTGAGCTCTCTGTGGACACACTGAGCCAGGGCTTGAGAGTGGCGCCCTCCTTCCAAATTACACACAGGTATGTGCAAATGTGTCACCATGGAGAGAACATCATTTTATACAATTCGTAAGTCTGACTTTCCAATACGGCTTAAATTCCTAAGGAGCACACACAGGAAGGGAAATTATCCGTCTCATGTTTTTGCCATCCGACTGTACCGGGTGTTTTCTGACTAGTAATGGCACACCTCAGCCATGACTGACTGTCGGGTTCCTTGACTGGGCCATGTTCTCCCCTCCAATTCCACCTCACCCCTGCATTTCCTGTCTTATTCGCATTTATTCCTCAGGTTGAAGTTTGGACATCCCTTGCTCTAGGTTAGGCTCCTCTCTTCAGTCACTCATATTGTAACTTCCTTATGCTTCTGTAACTCTCTCTGAAATTTAAACTCCAAGAGGGCAGGGACCAGGTCTGTTTTCTTCAAAATCTTCCCCAGGGTCCAGCAGGCCGTGGCTCATAAAACAGGCCCTTAATATTTCCCAAATGAAAGAATCTGAATCATAGTCTTTTGGCAAAGAGAGCAGCTTTGCCCCGAAGTTCTGTCTTAAGACCTCAAAAACCAACCAGAATTTTTCTGACCTCCAGCCTGATAATCTATGTTACCAAAAAGCTATGCTCATTTTGTAGCTTTTCCTGTCAACTCTTTCATCTGTCTGACACAGGGTTCTTTCTCAGGCATTGGTTGGCAATGCTCTGAAAGGCAAACTGAAGAACTTTTTTGTTTCCGCCCTGTTTATTCCAGGGAGATCACTGTAAGCCCTGCTGCGGCATTTCTCATGAACCCAGGAGCTTGCTCTGATGTGGCATGCACCTGCCCGGTGACAACCCTGCCCATACGTTACCGCTCCCTGGAGGGCACATTTGTTGCCATGGAGAGAAACAGGCTGGTGAGCAAGACCAGGCCAGCTTGGAAAGATTAAAAAAAAAGAAGTGTTGGGTGCCTTTTCACTCATACCTGTCAGCTGGCTTTGCAAAGCTTTATAAAAATAATCACAGTAGCGAAAATCGACATAAGAATATTGCTAATAAGCAGGATATAAAACACAGATTAAAACTAAAACCTCAACAGGAGAAAAAACATTCAAATTTAAATAAATAATCTTTAATTGCAGCACCATCAATTCCTGTGCACCTGAGCAAAGTGATTATGCCAAACAATTTGAGGGAGACAGGATAGCTTCACTTTTTTCCTAAAATAATTTTGTGGTTTTTGTTGTTGTGAAATACAAGAAACATACAAAAATAGCCACAAGCAGAATAACAACAACACACACCCACTGGTGCTCACCGTATAGCAGGCACTTCACTTTATATACGCGTGTGAGAAGTGCGATGGGCACCCCCGCGTTACAGAGGGGGGTCCCGGGCACTGGAGGATTCAGAAACTTCCCTAAGTTTACATGTATCAAAGGAACAGAACCAGGATTTGAGCTCAGGCAGTCTGACTACAGATTCCACACTATTAACCACTGGACTTCACTGCCTCTCACAGTTTACACACAAATGAATGTATATTACATATATGCATTTTAACATGAACAGCCAGGCACCAGTCATCTAGCTAAAGGAACAGAGCACGACCAGTGAGTATCTTAAAGACTCACTGTGTGCCCCTCCTCAAGCATACCCCACTCTCTGTGCCACCTCTCCTCCCAAGGCAACCATTATCCTGAATTTTGGGTTAATTCTCTTGCTCTTTGTTATCATTTTAATATCTACAGCTCTCAGTGATACACTGCTAGTTTTCTACTTCATGTAAATAGAATCACAACATGTGTATTCTTCTGTGACTTGCCTATTCAACTCAATATTACGTTTTTGAGATTTTCCCTGTTAATGAGCACAAATTTGGGTCATTCCCCTCTGGGAGCTGTATTTTGTTCTTTGTTTATCCATCCTACGATTGGACATGTACAATAATTTATTTTTATAATAGAAACAATTCTGTGGATGTCTTTTTACATGACTCAAATTTTAGCAGCACCAGAATCACCAGGATGGTTTGGTAAAACACTGGTCCTACCATTGGAGTTTTATTTAGTAGATTTGGGGAGGGGCCTGAGAATTTGCATTTCTAACAAGTTTTCAGATGATGCTGATGCCATGTGGCCCAAGGACCCCACTTTCAGATCCACTACTCTTGGGTACAGACCTAGGTGTAAGACAGGGTATGTGTAGGCTCTGCCTACACATATGTCAGTATGTCTTCAGAATCTTTCTACAAATTTGCAAACCCATCTGCAGTCCTTCCACATTTTTAATTTATACTATTCAATTTAAGATGTTTTTTTTTCATTATTGGCCATTAAATTTCTGTGTGATGACTGATTCTTGCTCATTTTTCTATTGGATTTTTAAAAATATTTTCGTTTTTGACTAGGAGAATTCATTATATTTTATGGATATCAATCCCTCTTTAGTTATACAAGTTGCAAAAATCTCCCAGTTCATGGCTTGTCACTTTATTCTCTTTACTAGAGGTCCGATGCACAACATTCGTGACCTGGGAGGGGGGGTTTCCTCAGCCCAGCCTGCATCCTCTCGCAGCCGGGGCTCTCACAGTTCAGGACCCCTCACTCCTTACTGCCTGCTTGCTTGCTGCTCCTTACCGCTCAGCTTGCTGCTCCTTGGTGCTGCTGCGGAGGCAGGAGAGGCTCCCACCACATCCGCTGTGCTCGCCAGTCATGAGCCCAGCTTCTGGCTGAGCGGCACTCCCCCTGTGGGAGCGCACTGACCACCCGGGGGCAGCTCCTGCGTTAAGCGTCTGCCCCCTGCTGGTCAGTGCGTGTCATAGCAACTGGTCGTTCCACCGTTCAGTCGATTTGCATATTAGGGTTTTATTATATAGGATGTTGTTTTTTGAAGAATCAAAGTTGGTAAGTTTCATGTAGTCAAGGTTATTAGTCTTTAATTGTTTGTACTTTCTGTGTTCTAAGAAATCCTTCTCTATTCTGAGATTATAGTTTCCTATATGCTATTTTCTAAAAGTTGTATTTATTTTTGCCTTTCACATGTAAGTCTTAATTTGCCTAGACTTGATTTTAGTGTATGATGTGAAAGAAGGATGAAATTTTATATTTTTTCTTCACTGTCTTAATTGTTCTGATTTTGTATTAATATCTAGAAGGGTATGATTCATAGAAATGTCACAAACATTCTTGGCATTTTTTTCCCCACGTATGTCTAAAATCAGCTTATGCAGTTCCATGAAAACTCCATTGGAATTTTGGTTTTAGACTGTACTGATTCTAGATCAATTTAGGGAGAATTAATATCTTTATAATGTTCCCATTGATGAATAGGTATATGTTCATAATATCCTCTTATATTTAATTGCTGTTGCATCTGGACCATTTTTTTTTAATTCCTAATATTGTTTATTTGTCAGTGCCCCCCACCTCTTTATTCTTGATTAGTCTTATGGAAAATTTTATCTACTTTTTAAAATTTGCTTCTTTGTGTGTTTTTTTGGTGGTAAACTATACAAAACATAAAACTTACCACTTTAGCCATCTTTTAGTGTACAGTTTTGTGGCATTAAGTGCATTCACATTGTTGTGCAGCACAATCACCCCATCCATCTCCAGAAATTTTTCATCTTCCCAAATGGAAACTCTGTGTCCATTAAACAACAACTTCCCATCTCTAACCCCACCCCCCAACCTTTGTCAACCACCATTTCACTTTCTGTCTTTATGAATTTGACTACTCTAGGCACCTCAATTAAATGGAATTATACAATATTTGTCCTTCTGTGACTTACCATGTCTTCAAGGTTCATCAGTTTTATAGTATGTGTGGGAATTTCTTTTCTTTTTAAGGTTAATATTCCATTGTATGTATATACTATATATTTTTATTCATTCATTTGTCTATGGATAGTTAGGCTGCTTCTACCTTTTTGCTTCTGTGGATAATGCTACTATGAACATGGGTGTACAAATAACTCTTTGAGTTCCTCTTTCACTTCATTTGGGTATATATCCAGAGGTAGAATTGCTGGGTCATATGGTAATTATGTTTAATTTTTTAAGGAAGTACCATATCCTTTCCCACAGCTGTACTATTTTGCATTCTCAGCAGCAATGCGAAAGGGTTCCAATTTTTCCACATCCTCACCAACACTTATTTTGTGTCTGTATGTTTTTAAAATAGCCATCCAAATGAGTGTGAGGTGGTATCCCATTGTGGTTTTGATTTGTATTTCCCTAATATATTAGCTGTTTTAAATTTTGGCTTTGTCATTTATTTTCATTGTATATTTGTTCTCTATTTTGTTATATTTAATTTTTCCTTTCATTACTTCTCCTGGGTTTATTGTGCTGTTTTCACTTCCTAAATAGAATGCTGTTGTTGAATTAAGGACCCAGATCTAAACTTTTAAATTAGGACAGCTGTTTACTGACAGCCTGTACACGGGAAAAGAACACAATCCACAATTACATAGCTCCACTCCTTTGGCTCCTTAGAAGCTTCAGTTACAAGAATTCTTTTCTACATGTTTACATGGATAATATGAGCAGAACTAGCCCAGTAATACAAGTCAGCCTCAAGGTCCGATTCTGAGAAATAGCATTCTCTATGGTTTAGGGTCTCTTTTTCTTTTTCTGTGGTCTGGAATATAAAACTTATGATACAGGGCACAGCTTTGTAAAATTTACCCAATGACATGGAGGGGGTATAGTCACTTCTGGCAGGTCAGGGATGAGTGGAGTCTTCATCTATGTATAGCTCATCAAGTTAGAAAAGGCTCAAAATTCAGCCTTTAAAGTTTTGATATGTAGCATTCTTCTTATTGTTCATGCCCAAGTAATTTCTAATTTTTATTGTTTTTTGTTTGTTTGTTTTTTACTTAAAAGTAAAAACTTTTAGAAGTTTGGTTTTTAATTCCATGTAGATTATCTCTCCCTTGACTAGTCTGAAAGTTACACTTTCTATTTCTCTTAGTAGTTTTCTTAGCTATTTAACCAGCAATTTTCAACCCTTTTCATCTTGTGGCACACATGAACTAATTGCTAAAATTCTGCAGCACACCAAAAATATATTTTATTTTTTCGTCAGTCTGACAAAAAAAAAAAGGCATAATATTGATTCATTCACACTGGATGGCTATTGTTGTGCTGGCTATGTTCATTGTTGTATTTGACAATCTAAGGGAAAAGAGGTCAGTGCTCCTGACAGCCAGGTATTGAATGTTTTAAAAATTCTTGTGGCACATCTGATGAAAATTGCTTATTTAAACACATTTACTTAGAGTCTACAGTTAAACACTTTGACCTCTTCTCAAATAGAACCTCAGCATATTTTACTGATTACTATCCCCTTACCCCCCATATGCTATTTTTATTCAGAATTTTAATCCTCTCATTTTTAATACCACACATCACATTCTTATTACTGTTTTATATATTTAATGTATGTTTAAGTATACCTACATATTTACTAATATCTTAGTAATCCATCTTACTTCTCAGACCTTCCATCTGGGATCATTTCCTCTTATCGGAATACATCCTTCAGAATTTTCTTCAGAGGAGGTTGGCTGGCAGAAAAATTTTTGTTTTGCCCCAAAATGTCTTTATTGCATCCTCTTTGATATATTTTTACTACACATGAAAATTCTAAAAATTGAGCTATTTTCTTATCCAACTGAAGATATAATTTCACTATCTTTTGGCTCCTATTGTTTTGGAAAACTCAGCTGTCAGTCTAAATGCTATTCCTGTGTATCTGTTTTATCTTTCTAGCTGCTTTTATATCTTTTTGTTTGTTTAAAGTTTTTCAGTTTCATTATAAAATGCCCATTATAATTTTATTTTCATTTCTTCTCCTTTGTTGGTCTTTCTGGATCTTAAGGTTAGTATTACTTAACAATTCTAGAACATTTTTTTTCTTCCCATCTGCTATAGAATTTCCTTTTGGAATTCTAATGACAGTATCTTAGGTTATCCTTCTAGTTTCTTAATCTCATTTCACATTTTCCTTCTCTTTGTCTCTCTGAGCCATATTCTGGCTTATTTAGCCCTATTTCCCAGTTCACTCGTGTTCTCTTCAACTGTCTCTAATCTCTTTAATCCAGTGATTTTAGTTCCTATTTTTATATTTTTCGTCTCCAGAAGTTTCACTTCCTTATTTTTGAAGTCTCTGCAGATATTTTATAGTCTTTTATTCTTGTTCATATTTTCAATGCTTTTAAAAACCTTTCTGAAACATGTAAAAATATTTATATTTTTGATTGATATTTCCAATAATGAAGTATTTACAGGCCCAACTCTGCTGTCCGTTGCTTCTGCTGGCTTTACTCATGGAGACTTGCATCCTTGTGTTCTAAGTGAAAACTGTTTCTCCAGAGGAGATTTCTGTTCATATCTGAGAGTCACCTAGGGCTGTTTAGGGTAGTTACACTGCCATAAGAGAATATCTACTTTAATTTTCTCCTTTCTCAATATTTCTGGAAAGAAACAGTTCCCCAGTGGATGAAAATATACTTTGGAGAATATGAACTAAGATATTGAAATATCTTACAAATCAAATTCTTTACCATTTGTACCTGGGTTCTACTTAGGATTTTTATTTGGCTGTTGAATGTACCTCTAATTCGAAGTATAGTCCCTTCTGCAGTTTGGTTACTAAACCATCCCTATTAGCTCTGCTATAAATCACGAATGTTGAAAATGCATGATTATTATTAATTTCAGTCACATTATAAAACACTGCTTAAGAAATAACCCTATAGGGGGGCAGGAGGTAGGGGGGTAAGAGATCAACTAAAGGACTTGTATGCATGCATATAAACATAACCAATGGACATAAGACACTGGGGCATAGGGGAGGCTGGGGGACTGTCTAGGGCGGGGTGATAAAATGGACACATATGTAATACCCTTTGTAATACTTTAAGCAATTAAAAAAAAAAAAAACAGAAACAGAAAAAAAAAAAAAAAAACAATAAAGAAAAAAAAAAAAAAAAAAAAAGAAATAACCCTATAATCATAGAAATGCACAAACCTGTGAGGGTCATCAGGATCACAGTTAGGAAGAAACTGAGTGATTGCTTCTGCCACTTCTTCATTTGATAAAACATCCCACAGTCCATCCGTTGCCAGGATCAGCACATCATCTGCTCCATGCTCATATTTGGAGAGATCGTAGATTCTTACCTGAAACGAACGAGAACACTTCGGCTTAAGAGGTTGTAAGCACATCATTCCCTCTAACTAACTGACTTCTGATCTCCAGTCCTTTTCCTGCCCAGCCCAGTGGTTTGCAGGTATGAATTGTGAGGTACTCATTGTGCAGCAAGCTTGTGGGCAGGGTAGCTTCCTTTGGAGACTTGTTATACAGATATATGGGGCCTAACGGGTGGGCTTAATAGTTTGACAGAGAAGAAATGAACTGCCTGGCAGGAGTGGCTCAGTGGCTGAGCATCCACCTATGAACCAGGAGGTCATGTTTGATTCCCAGTTGGTCTGCCCAGGTTGCATGCTCAATCCCCTGTAGGGAGTGTGCAGGAGGCAGCTGATCAATGATTCTCTCTCATCATAGATGTCTCTATCTCTCCCTCCCTACACCTTCCTCTCTGAAATCAATGAACGGAAAATGTAATGCCTGCGATGTTGCTGGAACACTGACTTAAAATAGATACTACGCTAGCCAGAGGCTTGCTTCCCTCTTTTCTTTGCATGTCCATTCTACAAACATCAAGGGCCTGCTCTGGGTCAGGTGCTCTAAGTCTAAAGATGAAGAGCAGATATCCATGCTTCTGAGTTCTCAGTCTGGGGGTGAGATAAGGCCAGACTAGGATCCTTAGTAGCTGCTCTGTATGTATTGGCCCGGGACAAAGGAAGCACTTCATTCAATGCACTTATTGACCACCTTTTGGCTTACCTGTTTGTTGTGCAGGGGACGCATCTCATGTAAGCACGGAGCTCTGAGGCTACACTGAGGTTTGAGGGGCCTCAATCTAGCCCAAGTTACAACAGACACATGCTCACATGCTAAGTCTGAATCTCCTAAGCGTGTCTTGGCAAATTTTAAGCCTTTCCTCATCTCTAGTGCCTGGAATGACTTGGGTATTTCAACATCCACCTAAAATCTCTGAAAAGAACAGAGTAATCTTGGCAAAACCATTAAGAATAAAAATCAAGCTGTATTTAGGTTAGGCCACAACTCTATATTCACCCTGCTTTGGCGGGGTGGGGTGAGGAAGAGTTTGGGATTTCACTGTTGTTCCCTCCTAATTTGGCAGAACCAGCAACTGCCTACACTACCTCATAAGCTGAGACAAAGGCAGGTCAATTTCACCAATCTCCCAGCTCCTTCAACCCCTTCATTGCTCTATTCTATTTTCTAAAAACAAGCCTGAGTGAAAGCTGTGGGTGAGGGGAGGGAAGAGAGAGGGCGGAGGAGGCAGTGTGAGCAGCTGCTCCCAGGCCCCATCACAATCATTACATCATCTCAGGTCTAGAGAGAATACAGATTCTAAGAGGTCTACAAACTGCTCAAATCCATGTATTTGAAAGCCAAGCTTATGTTTTAGGAAAGTTTTCCCAGGCCAGTGACACCCTGCCACAGGACCGGTCCTGTGGACTAACAGCCTACCCCCAGCAGCAGAAAACAGCTAAGTGCACCACACCTACCCGCAGAGCCCTTGGAGAGTGAGCAGAATTGAAAAGCAGCCTCCGGGACCCAGGCTGCTGTGGCCTGTGACGGAGATGGTAACAATTAGCTAATGGCCCAGTGTGCAGACCACACTCAGGGGAAGAGCACTCAGGGGTATACAGTACCCCTTTTAACACTTTCTCAAAAGGCATGTTCACTTAAGGATGTTTACATTCCGGAGAAGGCAGGGTGCCTTATGAGGCCAAATTAAAGAAAATAAGAGGGAGGATCTTAAGTCTACAGACCAGAAAGACTCAAATGCCAGAATTCTATCCTTAGGCCACAGAATTCCTGTGGTCCAACTTTCACTCTACAGGAGCAATCAAATCCCCTTAGCATTGCTTTCTGTGGTTCCCGGGTGTCTTAGAGCAGTGCTTCTCAAAGGCATAGAAATCAGCTGGGGTTCTTGCTAAAATGCAGATTCTAACTCTGTTCTGGGGTGAGTTGAGAGGCTATATTTCTAATTTGTTCTCATGCTCCGAGACTGCAGGTCCATGGACCGCACTTTGAGTACGAGGCTGTAGGGAAATCAAGGGCTTAGTAGCCTCCATGGTGCCTACATAATTATCCTCTGGGGTAAGCTCAAGAGAAGATAGCAAAGGTCACTCTTGGGCTCCCAACTTCAAGTCCTGGCTCACTGTGTGTGCAACAACTTTAAGAGAGACTGCTAGCTTCCTACTGAGGAATTTCTACAATGAATTTCTGTGATAATTCGAGCTCCAAAGGATAGAAAATGTTAACTAAAGGGAAATGGGTAGATACATGGATGTTAGGTGACCCAATCTTATGCTGATAGCTAAATAGCAGATTCTATCTACCTTCCAGGTCCTTCTAAAAGAGAGGTTTCTAGGTCTGAATACCATTATAATTCCATTCAATTTCAGGACCCGCCCTATGTGTAGGATGTCAAAATCTCAAGTACTTTCTGTTGGCCCCAAAAATGTGGAGATCTGAGTTATTCAAGCTGAAGCTCTCCTGCCCACTACTCAACTGGAAATCTGGTGAACAGAATGGATGTGGGTTGATAAATAGAAATATGTTAGAAAACACTCCTTTTCAATTCTGTCAATAAATTGAATCCTCCCTTAATTCCACTATTCACATTTCCACACACAGCTCTCTAATGCAGTTTCATTAGCCAACATGAAAATCCCTTTCAATACCATTCTCCAACTGATTTTTATGTAAATAATAAAAAGCTGGTCTCAACCGTATTCCCTGAGGCACTTCCCTAATTAACATCCTTTTAGGTTTCTTTTTACTGCTACCCTTTGTTTCCTGCCCTTTAGACAATTTCCAAAGGACTTTGCCAACTTTCCACTTACAACTCATGTCTTATACATTAACCTGTGATGCAGAACATTTTGTGAGAAAGCTTTCAGAAAAATTGGACTTCCATGCAAGACATCCCCCTGGACGCTCGACCTCCTCAGCGGCAAGGGCTTCAAAGGATTCCAGCAGGCTCTGGAGTCCTGACCTTCCCTCTCTGAAGCTGCAGTTGGCCCTCCTCGGTCAGACCACACTCAGCTCCCCAAAGTTCCCTGTTCCATTCCTGAAATAGCTTCTTAATGTTCCGGGAAGCCTCACATCAAGCTAATAGGCTTTGAGGTTCCCCGGGACTCAGATACAGGAAGAGTCTTTGAGGCCTCGGGAGGGAGAGGTGTGCCGTACAAATGCTTGTCTGAAGGGGAGCTGGAGAACATGTCAGGGCTTCCAGTGGCTCCTTCCTGCCTCACCGTCTGCCAAGAAAGGGAGAGAAAGGCCACAGGAATCCTTGAGATTCTTGCAGTTTCTCAGAGCAATTTCATTTGAGGCCTGTGTGGCTCCATCTGCCTTCCTGGAACCTTCATTACGTGTTGTTTATTGAGCAGTCACTGTGTGCCAACTACCTTTCTAGACACTGGAGATACAGCTGTGAACAAAAGTGACACAGTCTCGCATGACTTCTAACCCAGGAGGTGAGCTAGACAAACACCACTGTCAGGTGATAGGTGCTCTGAAGAAGAATCAGGCAGGGGAAGGAGCGTGACAAGTCATTTCGGAAGATGTGATTTTGGGGGGCCTCTCTAGGAAGGCACTATTTGAACAGAGATGTGAACAAGTGAGCTGATTTCCCACAGGTCCCTTCTTGTGCCTCTCCTGTCTTCTTTCCGGGACCCACCACTCCTCTGGATTAAGAGTGTGTCTGCCCCCCCCCCCCCCCCCCCCCCGGACAAAAGTGCAGCAACTCTCTTCGTCCTGGGCCTCTGCAGTCAATCCATTTCCACCCGCCAGCACAGCCTTTACCTATTGCCACCCGTCTGGCCTCACTTGTCTGTCTCTTCCGCAAGGTCAGCTATTCTCACATTTTAATGTGTTTAAGAATCCCTTGGTGCTAATTAAACAGATGAAGATTCCAGGGTCCACCTTTAAAAATTCAGATTGTGTAGCTCTGAGCCCAGATATCAGCCTTTTTAATTAAAAACCAGGTAATTCCGATGCAGGTGGTGGGGGAACCACACCTCAAAAACTGTCCTAGGCAATAAGCTCCTAGGGGCAAGTTCTGAGCTGTCCCATTTGTTTCTGTCTCCACAACAGAGCAGAGAGCCTGGCACTTGGTAACCATTCAATCAGTAACCAAGGGAAGCATTTTCCCTGTTGGACATTTCCCCTTGTCCTGCTTCCAATGAACACCCTGTGAGTTGGTCATCTTATCGCCCCCTCCCCCAATTCAACCTCTAGGGGCCAGAGATACCGATCTCCCCCCCACCCCCCACCTCCCCTGTGGGCCTAGCAGTATCTTTCACAGTATAAATCAGAATAGATCTTCAGGACATATTTGCTGAGACAAAGAATAAATATGGAAGAGAGGAATGAGAAAAATTTGACATATGAGATCCATTTAGAAGCCCCCTAAGCTCATGGTGACCCAACAGACTTAGCTTGTTAACTCCCGCAGTCATCAAAGTGTAACGCACTGATATTTAACAGAGAGCTGCTAACAAACAACAGACAGTGTCAGGGAGGGAGCGGAATGAGTCGTGGTGGCGGGACACAGTGAGCCACTGCTGAATGCTCTTGAGGGTCTTCGGCACTGAGAGATGTCCTTAATGTCATCACCGACCACCGATTTCACAAAGGAGCTGTGACAAGCAACTTTTAATACAGCACCTCCACTTAGTCGTGTCCGGCCGCAGGCTGCTGCTTCAGCGCTTGTCTGAAACATGTTCGCATCTTTGCTCTATTACTGATGAAATTTCAATGTCATGTTAAGAGAACTCATACCAGCTTCTTAAAACGACTTTTAAAAAGAATCCATCAATTCTTCCATTTGCCCAATCCCAGTTGCTTCTCTAGGATGCTCTCATGGCCTTTACATCTTGAGCAGCTCAGTCGATTCTCCAAACCCTTTTTCCCTTTTAAGTCCTCGGCGGAAGGCGAGGAGCTCCCGCAGCGCAGGCCTGGCTTTCTGGAGGAGCTCTCCCTTTGTTAGCAGGAGCCCTCACTTCAGGTCTCTGCTTCTAACTGGCTTTGGGACTTGAGACAAGCCATTTATTTCCTTTAGCTATCAAGTTTCTCATCTCTGAAATCATTGTTAAAAAATTGGAAAAAATCATATTGTACACCTGTGTCTGCCTCCCTCACAAAGCTGTTATAAAGATCAAATGAGATAATGTGGAAGGTCATTACAAATTCTCATGCACTACATGTTACTTTTCAAGGCACTGATCTCAGGGTGACACACCTGAAAGTCACCTAGTGGATGGAAGGAGATGAGTAAGAGTGGACTCTGTGGACCTGGGATCCAGTTCCAAAAGTCTCATGTAAAATAACAGTCACTGGGTCCAGCCAGCATGGCTCAGTGGTTGAGCATCGACCTATGAACCAGGAGGTCGTGGTTCGATTCTCAGGGCACATGCCCGGGTTGTGGGCTGATCCCCAGTGTGGGGCGTGTAGGAGGCAGCCCATCAATGACTCTCTCATCATTTATATTTCTCTCTCTCTCTTTCTCCTTTCCTTTCTGAAATCAATAAAAATATGTTTTAAAAAAGAGAAAATAACAGTGACGGGGACTCTCAGTAGTGTTTTTGGCGGAAGAGTCAGATTGTTCCCAAGGTAAAAGTGCCAACAGGTGGTAGAAAATAAGGAGAGAACAAGTCTTGTTCCCTATATCCCATGTGGCCAACCAACCCAAAAAACTCTACCCATAGAACTTTGCATGTGACGCTTGTACCGGAAGGAAAGAAAACTCTAGCATATCTCCTTGTGATTCTATACACCAAGTAGACTATTTCAGTATCGGCATTCTGGCACCGAGATTGCATCTAAATTCCCTATTGTGATTCTGTCTCCACTATACTAGTACCATGTCAAGAAGCACACACTGAATTTGGTGGCAAAAGACTTGGGTTTGAGGCCTATCTCTACCCCTTAGTAGTTAGCAAAACCACTCTGTTCATTCCCACTTCAGTCTGTTGACCCCTGCTAGGAACACTGAATGAAGTAAAGATTCATCAGATGGAGAGTGTCAGGGAGCCGGAGTTGGACATCGTACACCCTACATGTTAGAACACGCAGGGGCCAGAGGCTGGGGATGTAAGAGAGGGCTGAGGGGCTGGGTGGCTTTCCATAGTTTGGTTTGGCCAAAGTGCTGGATTTCTGCTGTGAAGTGGCGAGGAATGAGGCACAACTCCTCAAATCTTCAGTGTCTCCCTGTGTGAAATGAAAAGGTTAGGACTGGGTGGCCGCTGGGAATGCGCGTGGGTCTAGCATTCTTCTAGTCTTTCATCATAGGATGGGTCAGACCTTGATGTATGTGACTGACCACATGGCCTCAAAGCATCTGACTGTCAATGAATCAAGGGACATGTAAGTGTTACAGATATGCTGGCTGCTCATGCTATCCAAAAGGAGCTGGTTGTTTTGGCTGTGTGCATAATTGTATACTTTAAATATACCACAGGTATTCTTGAGGGTTTCTTTTTTCTTCTGCAATCTACCGACAAAATAGACATTTGACTTTGGAGGGGAGGTATATCCTAGTAGCTCAGAAAGTTTCTAAACAGCTAAAATGTTAGGTAGTGTGAAGAGCAGCCTGAAGTTGTACCCAGTGCCTGGCTGGCTGCTATGGCACAGGCTCCGTTTTCTCCACAGGCCCAGGACTTTACAACTCAGAGAGATGAGTAAGTTCCAGGGAGGAATTTCCTGCTTACATCGTGGGTACTCCCACGACCTGCCCCTTTCTCTGGGCTTCCAATGGCTAGTTCACCACTGAATCAAAGGCTCACTGAGTAATCAGTGAACAAATGGGCTTGAATCTGGCTCATTCATCATTTGGGGAGTAAGTCCGTGCTCACTAACATGCCTGTTTACGGAGATGAGGGTCAGAGGAGCCCCAGCCTGTGAGTGGAAGTACATGGGTGCCGTATAGATGCACTGACTGGGTCAACGCTCAGGAGACAGCGAGGTGCACAGAGACCACACGTCCCCGTCTGCCTGAGATAGTTTTGGTCCGGGTTGTTTTCTCAGTATTATTATTAATAGTGCCCCATTTGACTCTCAAAAATGCCCTGGTTGAGAGGCTACATTATATGGTCACTTGACATGTAGAAAAGGAAACGATCGCTGCTCTTTACTCTTCTGGGTGCTACTGCCGACCAGCAGGACGGAGAGTAACCATGGCGTGTCACAAACCAGTGTGGCAAAGTTTACAGTCATTATTTTTTTTAACTTCACTCTGCTTCGCCTTATATCAAATCCACCATCAGTTCTAGTCACATTGTTTAGTTGGTTTGAAATGTCTCTTAGGTTTCAGTCCCTGCCTCAGCTCAGCTCCTCACTGCCAGGAGTTTCAGTCCTACACCAGCTCCCTGCGTCCCTCTCTCCACCATCCCCTCCCCACCCACCTGCTGTTCCAGGCTGCTTCCCATCACTGTCTTTACTATGCTACTCCCCTGGCTGAAGACCTTCTCTCCTGTTGCGAGTCCAGGTCAAGGCCCTTCACAACAATTAGGTTGATTAAATGTAGCCCATTGCCCTTCAAGCTCATCTTCCAAGCTCTATGACCTTCTAAGGCAGTGGTTCCTAACCTTGGCTGCACATTAGAATCACATGGGAATCTTTTTAAAATCCTGATTTCTGGGCCTCATCCTCCGGAAGTTCTGTTCCTTTGTTATGGGGTGGGGCCACAACATTAGTAACAAAGAAACAGAATTTCTGGAGGATGAGGCCCAGAAATCAGTATTTTAAAAAGATTCCCAGGCCCTGACTGGTTTGGCTCAGTGGATAGAGCATCGGCCTGTGGACTGAAGGGTCCCAGGTTCGATTCCGGTCAAGGGCACCAAAAAAATAAAAAGATTCCCAGGTGATTCTAATGTGCAGCCAAGGTTGAGAACCACTGCTAAGGCAAGTTTTATTCACACCAGACTCACTCCTGCTTTCCTCCTTTTCTTGTCCTATTTATCTTGTTCTTCTTCCGATTATATGGTTGTCTCTCCCTTCTCTGAATGCCCCTGGTCTCTTAGGAAGCAGGAATCACAGGCTTTATGGCTTAGTCTTTGGCTGGTCTTACCTCCCAACTGGCCCAAAATTCTAGCTCCTTGAGGACAAGTTCCCCAGTGTTCTCCTCAGTGCATATCACTGGGCCATGACCCCTCTGTAAAGAGCCAGGGAAACGTGTGGTGTCGATGGTGAAGAGAAACTAGGAACTCATATGTTTTATGCCAGGTTCTGTGCTAGGGACTTTATGTATGTCGTTTGTTCCTTAGGTTCTTGGGTATAACGACGCCACTGTCCTCTTTTTATTGAAGAGGAAGCGGAGATTCAGGTAAAGTAACATTCTCAAGGTCACGCAGCCAGTCTTGAGTTTCTAACCACTATATCACACCGCCTCCTGAGGTATCTGTGAGGGGTCTAGGGAATTTTTTAAAACAAGTTTTTCCTCTTCTACTGCCCGACGATAATTACTGTGACCATTTTAGAAAACTTCCTTCAAGATTTAGATAAACATAGACATGTATATGGGTGTACATACACATGTAACCTTTCTTTACCTACTTTGACCACAATCATAGTATATACAATCATGTTGCTTCACTTAATATAGCACAACCACTGCCCATGTCATTACACACCAATGTTTCTTCTGACTTGGCCAGACTGTAGAGCAGCCGTGGGCAAACTACGGCCCGCGGGCCGGATCCGGCCCGTTTGAAATGAATAAAACTAAAAAAAAAAAAAAAAAAAAAGACCGTACCCTTTTATGTAATGATGTTTACTTTGAATTTGTATTAGTTCACACAAACACTCCATCCATGCTTTTGTTCCGGCCCTCCGGTCCAGTTTAAGAACCCATTGTGGCCCTTGAGTCAAAAAGTTTGCCCACCCCTGCTGTAGAGAGTACACAATACAGTAAAACATTCTCTCTCCCCCAAGTGGGACTTTGGCTTGGGGCACGAGAAGCTACCAAGAATCAGACTGTAAATGTTAAGGTGTCAACCTGAGTTCTTAAATATTGTTCCTGTTTTCATGGGAGATAACAGGGGAGCCACGAACAAAAGAGTTCTTCTCCCTTATTGGGGAAGTCAGTCCGGGGAACCCCTCAGTGTGAAGCCTTCCAGAAGCCGGTGGGGAAGGCAGGCTTGTCTTTACTGACCACGGAGCAGGCCTTGTGCCAGGCAGTTCCATGGATGTTCTCGTCTGCTCCTCCCAGCACCGTGTCGGTGCAGGCATTTCCGCCCAGCCCGCAGGCAGGCCACGGGGGCCTGGGGCTGGGCTGGACTTCCGATGCCAGAGTCGCCGTTCTGCCTTCTTTGAGAGAAGGCTGTTTCTTTCAGATAAAAGGAAACATCGTGTCTCAGTGAAGAAAACCAAGAATGGGCTGAACGAGTGAACTGCAGTTACAAACAACAGCTGCCAGGAATCTTGAACACGGAGAGGAAAAATGAAGCCGAGAGGAAGTGGAGCTCCCTGCGGTTCCGTCTGGCAGGAGCAGGAGGAGGAACGGCTGCATGGAGAGGGGGTGGCTTTGCAAACTGGCCCCCATGAGGAAAAAGACCTCATTCTTTCCGGAGCTCAAAAGGGGGCAAAAGGCAGCAGCAGTTTTAGAGTGGAGGCCGGAAAGTGTGAGCAACGTTAGAGGAATCCTAGCTCTGCTGAGGACCTGTCACAGGCCAGAAAGGGGCGTTGAGCACAGAACATCTGGAAGTTTGGGCTTCAGGCCGGGGCCAAGGTGCCTGCGCTGTACAACATGGTGTGTGTGCTGGGCTGGGCTGGGCGAACTGCAGAGCTGAGGCGGAGGGTCTGGGCCCCAGGGCCTTTGGTTCACAAATCCTTCCTTCTCCCCTTGAACTCTTTAGGACGGTGTGAAAAAAAAGGTGAATGGTGATGAGCTTCATTGAGCAACAGGATGGGAGACCTGGCTGGGAGGAGAGGCTGCATCTCATGCTGTCACTCGGGAGACCACAAGATGCCGGGACCCGGGGAGAGCCAATGCCCCCCTCCCCGGACCAGCAGGCCTGCGCTGGTTGGCAGGGCCTCTTGCGGAATTCAGTTCTTGGCCAGAAGTCCCTGCCGTAGACCTCGGGAGACCTGAGGAAGGCTCAGTAAACCTGGCGGCTGCTCTTCAGGTTTGGCAAACTTGAGATTTTTCCAGTGCCTTGCGTTCAGCAAAACTGAAAATGTGTTTGGCTAGAAACCCTCCTCTAATTTTTATTTTTATTTTTTTGGTAAATTTGATCCACATGCTTTTGATTTATTTTTATTTAACTCATCACGTCGGATTAGGAGCTACAATGATGAAGGGAACAGCGCTGATTTCCAAGAAGGTTTTTTAGCCTCTTTTCTTAGAACTAAATCACCTCTCCCCCACCCCACCGTTGCAGCCATCAGACTGAGCTGGGTTTGTAATTTAGAACCCAAATGTGAAAGGGATCCATGCTTGGCAAAGACGAAGCACAGCGCAGGAATGCTCTTAGGAAGTCACGGTCGGAAAGCCGGGGAAGGTTGGGGCTGGGCGATGAAGACAGGAAGGGAGTCCGCTGTTCTTCAATGGATGGTTTAAATCCATTTACTTGGCTTCCTGGGCTCCCAACAGAAGCCCTAGCTGTTTCTCTAGAGCAGGGGTCCTCAAACTTTTTAAACAGGGGGCCAATTCACTGTCCCTCAGACCGTTGGAGGGCCGGACTATAGTTTAAAAAAAAAACTATGAACAAATTCCTATGCACACTGCACATATCTTATTTTGAAGTAAAAAAACAAAACGGGAACAAATACAATATTTGTATTTGCATGTGGCCCGCGGGCCGTAGTTTGAGGACCCCTGCTCTAGAGACTGACTTTAATACTGCCCCTAAGGGAAAGAAGCTCCTGTCCCCAGAATGGGGGTGAGGGTCCCCTGTACTCATCTTCTTTTCTCTACACTCCTCCATGGTAGCCAATCCAAGGGGCTCCTCCTCTTCCCTCTCATCTCCCTCCGCCTTTCCTGGCTCTGCCTAAGGCTGCTCCATCTGGAAGCATTTAAAATGTACAACAATTTTAATCTCGTGCAAAGGAATATTGGGATCTATACAACATACCCATTAAGCTAAATTATAGGTACACAATCTTATTTTGCACAATTCTGTCTGGCCCAGGTTGGCACACACTGAACGCCATTGCTGCCTTTCCCAATTACTTTTTCTACTACATCATCATCTCATCTTCTCCTACAACTTAAGTCTGAGGCCGGCAGTATTTCTCTGAAAAACTGGACACTGAGGTCCCATGACCAAGGTCTCTCTTCAGAGCCCCTCGAACCAGCACTCAGTGGGTCCCTTGGCCACTATCCAAAGAAATATCCTTGAGCTCGGCTTCTCTCCCCTATGCGCACTGATTGAACTGGACAGACCTTGGTATAAATACCATCTTGCCACTTAATAACTGTACACTGTTGGGGGAGTTATTTCACTTCTCTGGGTCTCAATTTCCCATTCTATAAAAGGGGTATAATAATCACATGTAGTTCACAGAGCTGTGAGGATTAAATGAGATACTGTATATATAAAATAAATAAAGTATGTTGTCTGGTCCAGACTGAGTAGTTAACAAATGTGACCTGTTATCCTATCTAATAAAAGAGAAACATGGTAATTAGCTGTACATCCACTACCCTTCCCATTGGCTAATCAGGGCGATATGCAAATTAACTGCCAGCCAAGATGTCGGCCGGCAGCCAGGCAGCTTGAAGCGAACATGAGGCTTGCTTGCTTCAGTGACGGAGGACTCCAACGTTCCCCGCCTGCCGCTGCAAGCCTCTGAGCTGCAACTCTAAGCAACTATGTTACAAATATAGAAGCTAAACAAAACCCCAGAAACCTGCTTTAGTCCGTTGGGCTTCAGCCAGCAGGATCGCAACATTGTTTCAAATACAGAAGGTAAACAAAGGCCAGAAACCTGGTTTCAGCAGCGGAGGCCTAAGAGCTGGAGCCAAGCCTCAAAGCTAAAGCTGGCCCAGAATAAAAAAAGAAAGAAAAAAGGAGCGGTTGGGAGCTTCAGTCACCCGCCAGCCTGAAAACAGCCCTCAGCCCCTCACTCAGACTGGCCAGGCACCCCAGTGGGGACCCCCACCCTGAAGGGTGTGTGACCAGCTGCAAACAGCCATCATCCCCTCACCCAGGCTGGCCAGGCACCCAGTGGGGAACCCCACCCTGATCCAGGACACCCTTCAGGGCAAACCAGCCGGCCCCCACCCATGCACCAGGCCTCTATCCTATATAGTAAAAGGGTAATATGCCTCCCAGCACTGGGATCAGTGGAGCTGAGAGGCCTCCCAGCACCGGGATCAGTTTGACAGGGGGCAGCGCCCAAACCCCGTGATTGCCCTGCGGCTCTGTGTGTGACAGGGGGTGGGGCCACAACCTCCCTATCCGCCCTGCTCTGTTCGTGACAGGGAAGGCGCCCCAACCCCCTGATCAGCCCTGCTCTGTGTCTGATAGGGGGAGCTCCCCAACCCCCTGATCGGCCCTGCAGCTCTGTGTGTGACAGGGGGCAGCACCCCAACCCCCTGATCGGCCCTGCTCTGTGTGTGATGGGGTAGAGCCATAACCTTCCCATCAGCCCTGCCCTGAGTGTGAGAGTGGCAAGCGCCCCAACCCCCTGATCGGCCCTGCTCTGTGGGTGATAGAGGGCAGCGCCTCCACCCCCACCCCATGGGCCCTGCTCTGTGTGTGATGGGGTAGAGCCATAACCTCCCCATCAGCCCTACCCTGAGTGTGACAGTGGCGGCGCCCCAATCCCCTGATCGGCCCTGCTCTGTGGGTGATAGAGGGTGGTGCCCCAACCCCCTGATCCGCCCTGCTCTGTGTATGACAGGGGGTGGTGCCCCAACTCCCCTATCGGCCCTACTCTGTGAGTGACGGGGGGAGCTCCTCAACCCCCTGATAGGCCCTGCTTTGTGCGTGACAGGGGGCAGCACCCCAACCCCGATTGGCCCTGCTCTGTGCATGACAGGGGGTGGCGCCGCAACCTCCCCATCGACCCTGCCTTGAGTGTGACAGGGGCCGGTGCCCCAACCCCCTAATTGGCCCTACCCTGAGCGTGACTGAGGGTGGCATCGCAACCTCCCAATCCGCCCTGCTCTGTGCATGACAGGGGGCGGCGCCCCAACTCCCCAGTCGGCCCTGCTCTGAGCCCGACCAGGGGCTGCACCTAGGGATTGGGCCTGCCCTCTGCCACCAGGGAGCGGGCCTAAGCCAGCAGGTCGTTATCTCCCGAGGGGTCCCAGACTGCGAGAGGGCACAGGCCGGGCTGAGGGACCCCCTCCCCCGCCCCCCTGAGTGCACAAATTTTTGTGCACCGGGCCTCTAGTTATTATTATAAAAACTCAACACTTTATTCAACTCTACACTTCTCTAAGACCATGTAAATTTTTCCAAAGATTGCCAGTTTCCTCTTGAATCCTTCCTCATTCCTCACCAATGTGGGACCAACCAACCCACTTCCCTGCAAACCGGCATCACTGAAGACAGATGACTGGGGTTTCTGATCAACCAGCTGGGAAGCTGCATCAGTCCTCAGGGAGTGTCCCACACAGGCCCACGTTTTAAAGCTACAGTCGCTTCTTGGGATGCACAGCAGCAGAACGACTGGAATAGCTATAATTTAACTGCATTAGAGATTGTTCCCCTTCAAACCAAACCAAGCCTCTTCTCACTTTATATAGAAAGCATATGTGTGTCCGGGGGTGGGAGGTGCTTTAAGGAGCAAAACGGTTACTTAGTGTTTCCCGAGACACTCGCCGCCACGGGAACACGAGTCGCACTGCATCTGTCCCTTTTGGAAAGCAGAAAGGTGACGGCACCATTGAATATGTCTGATAAGTGCCTCTCCCAAGAGGGGAAACATAGAAATGCCTGAGGTTAGTATTGATTGTTTTCCTCTGGCCAGGAACCGTTTCAGCAGTAATCTATGGATCCTCATATGGACCAGAACCGAGGGACCAGGACGCTTTGACGTAATAGTAGTCCTCATCAAGCAGAATTGCTAGGAGGGCTAAAGAGAGACATTTGCAAGCTTTTGATGAGTGGTAATTATCACTTCTACCCAGCTAACCTCACCTGACATCCTGGGTGATCTCATGAAATCTGTGTGTCTTCCATGCCTGATACTTACTGGGGACCTCCCTCTCGGTGGCCTCCTCTGCCTGTGGCTGGGTGTATTTTGAATGCCAGCCTCAGCAAGAGAAGAAACGATCCCTGCTCACAGCCCTGCCAAAGGGGCAGGCCTAGGTGACGGTGCCCACCAGTGGCTCTGGAGTGGACACACAGACTGAAGGGGCAATCTACGGACGGGAAAGTCACTGCAGCCAATGAGATTCCCCTCTGGTGATCGGGACCCGGGAAAGGGAGAAACTGGGTTGACCGGCAGCAGAGACATAGAACCTGGCTGGTCCCATTAATGGCAGCATGCTCACGAAAAGGACAGCCTCCCCCTGCTGAGGAGGCTCTCCAGGACGCACTGGGCCCAGGACCACCTCCCCACACAGCCTGGCTGCTCACGCGTTCTTCTAGTAGACACCACAAACATGTCTTCCAACAGCTTCAGAATAAACAGGTCCCTTTTCCTGAGTTAGCTTGAGTGGGTTTCTGTTTCCTCCAACAGAAAGAGCCTTCGCTCGCACAGCTCCACCCCTTGGGAAGAACATGCAGACGGAGCCCTGGCTGCACATCCTGGGCCCTTCCAGCGCAAGGCATCGCTTCAACCACCAGCCCCACGGGAGGCAACCTGCCTCACTCCTCCCTGGCTCCCTTCTACCGCAGACGTCCAAAAAGATAAAGTCCTCCCCTTCCCGGCCTCCCCTGTAGCAAGGGGACGTCATGTGAGATAGTTCTGGCCAAAGATTTGCAAGTGAGTGTCTGTCAGGACAGAGAGTAGCGTCCCTCCTGTGTTGCGTGAAAATGTCATGCTTGGAGCTGCTGCCACCATCTTGCAACCGCAAAGTGAAAGTCAGACAAGAGAGATTCCAGCCCTGGCACACTGGAGATGCTATGCCACTGGCAGCCCCCAAATAACAGATGCCTTGTTATGTGAGAAAAGTATATCCCTAAACTACCATTAGATTTTTCTATAACTTAGGAGCAAAATCTTTTTGAAATTATGTACTCTGAAATAGACCTTGATATTATTTCCTGTACTGTATGAAAAATGATTTTTTTTAACCCAAATTTATGACTGGCTTTTCAATTAGCTTCTCCATATATCAACTGAATGATAGCAGCTCTCCAGGTAATTAAAAATCTAAGGAGGAGAACCCTAGCCAGTTTGGCTCAGTGGAAAGAGCATCGGCCTGCGGACTGAAGGGTCCTGGTTCAATTCCGGTCAATGGCACGTACCTTGGTTGTAGGTTCTCCGGCCCTGGTCGAGGTGTGTGCAGGAGGCAACCAATTGATGTCTCTCTCACATCGATATTTCTTTCTGTCTCTGTCTCACCCTCTCCCTTCCACTCTCTCTAAAAAGCAATGGGAAAAATGTTCTTGGGTGAGGATTAACAAAAAAAACAAAACAAAACAAAATCTAAGAGGAGAGAAAAATATACATCACCAACTATGCTATAAGGCAGAAAGTGCACACGCTGGACTAGTAAGAGGCAGCTGCTCTCCATCTGGAGTAGGGGGAAGACATTACTGCTGATTGGGGGGCGGGGGAGCCACAGAAGTCTCCACAGGAAGAGCATTTAAGTTAAATTCTAGAGAAAAAAAGAATTTGGGTGGATGGAGATGGGTAGGAAGGGCATTAGAGGTAGAAGGAATCGGTTAAGTAAATAATGGGAAACTGAAAGTCATGTGTAGGGAATAGTAAATTCCTTCCGGCTGCAGTAGGGGAACAAAGATCAGATTAAAAAGTTAGACCAATTTATAACAAACCTTGAATGCCAAAAAAAAAAGGGAGTCTGGGCTTTATTCTCCAGGTCATGTGCTGTTTAAAGGTTCTACGCAAACAAGGTCACAGTAGCTGTTTGGGAAAAATCTACTTAATAGCCATATGTGGGGTGGATTGAGGAGGCAGGGGATGCCACTAGGAGGCTATGCAGCTACCAGGACAGAGGCCATGAGGGTAGAAACAGGACAGTCAATGTGAGAATGGGGTGGGAAGGAGCAACAGACATGAGAGAGAGCGCAGAAGTACATGCTACACAAGCCGACTGCAGTTGGATATGGGGTGAGAGTCACAGGAGGAACAAAGTAAGAAAATACTTAATTGTACAAAATAGAAACAAAAACAGTACCTCTGGAGCTGAAGACAGGAATGGCTTTATGTAGATGTTGGAGTCATGCACCTTCAGGTCATGGTCCCCCAGTCCCCTGGTCACTCCGATAGTTGCCATCACTCGGGCCTGGGAGGAAAGCAGAGGGTCATGAGAAACACTCCCACGTACGTACGAGCAGTGCAGCTGCCATGGGCCCAGAGAGAAACAATACTTTCCCAATTCCTCTTGCCTCTTGCTACTAACCAATGTGGGTAGCTGTTTCCAAGGAAGGGCTCGCTCACCAAGCTCACTTATGTCCTTAGCGAGTGGCTTTTCCACCAGTTATCTTAAGGTTGATGGGTGGCTGTTGTCTCTTTCCAGCTTTCTTTTGTAGAGACTGGGGGGAAGGGTGTCCAATAAACTAAATCCAATACATGTGTGATGTCTACAGCTACTAATTTCAGTTCCAACCAAATCCAACAGCATCCATCCATTTGTCCATCTGTCTGTCATATACCCACTCCACAAGTACTTGCGGGACACCAGCTATATCTCTGGCACCGTAATAGGCACTAGTAAAAGATGCAAAGAAGTCAGTGGCAGCTCCTATCCTCCCAAAGCTCATATTTTACACTTTATAGCTGGAGAAAATAAACCATTAGCAATGTGCAACCTTCCCTTTCTCCACAAATTCCCTCTGGGTGGATTAACAAGAGGGAATTACCACACAGAGGCCTCCAGGCTGAGACCCCACCACCGGTGCGCTTCTGGTTTTCCGAACACTTTAAGGAAGCAAGACTATTACTCTTAATGCCTACGCACTCAGCCTTCATACTTCCCAGGATGCCACAGATTTGATCTACCCAGACGTTTAGTGCAGACACCATGCTGTGGGGGACAAATGTCTATGGACTTGTCCCTACTATAAAGGAACCTGGTAAAGGAGAGAAGAAGCACATGGCTAATGATATATAAAATATGGCCAATATGAAAAACATATAAACAATGGGTGGTGTGAGTTCAGAGGAGGTAAAACTTCTGCTGAGAAGGTTCCATGGAGGTGGCACTAAATTTCTATGCAGAAGCACAGGCAGCATCAAGATGGGTAAACACAGAGGGATGAAGCTCATTCTGGGTGGAGTGAAGCTCAATGCCCTAACACTGGGTCATCAATGATGTATCTAGTGTACGTTCAAAGCTCCGAGCTTGAATCCTCACTTCATTGCTCGGGTAATAAGAATAACTCATAAATGCTAAGAAATTTTACAATCTCATACATCACCATCACCTTCCCCCTAGTTTCCCCAGAAGGCTGTGGAGTTTGGAGCTGGTTTTAGATCAGAAGGTGGGCAAGTTTACATTAAACGTGGAAATGAAAGCATGACATGCTTTTCAAAGGCAGGAATCTCAGGGGGTAAAATGCAGACACTGATGTGAAGCTGGGCCCTCTGGTCTCAGCACCTGGCTGCAATGTCTCTGTCTGCAGGAAGAATGCAGCGACTCAGGTGTTTGTCCTGATTGGGAACTGGCTTCAGAGCCTCCTCATCTTCGCTCCAGGTCGGGGAGCCGCGTCTCTGCAGAAACCCTCTGCTCTGCCAAGGCGGGGAGGGGGAAGGGGCCAGCCCCCTCCCAGCGGGTAGGTGTTCAACTCGAGATGCGGAAACCGCGTCCCCTGCTCTTCTCCCTGCACTGGCACCTCCTCTGGCTGCAGGAAGCACAGTGGGCGTGTTGGTCCAAAACACAGTGATGTTTCTGATAGTTACTGAGTTAGTTTACAAAGTATATAGTGTCACCCACAAGGCTGAAAGCACTGGCAGAAATAACATGAAAAGTGACAGCTGTGGTGTTCTATTCGGAAACTCCTGGGCAGGCGTATGCAGAGGGAAGCGCCTAAAGGATGCGGTGGCACGGGCGGATGGACGGATGGACGGACGGACGGACAGACGCGCTGCCGGTGAAGTTGCCTCGGGCTGCCTGGGTGAGGGGCAGCCGGGCGACGGAGCCATGCGGCCTTTAAATAGGTCACAGCTCCTGCGACGGCACCGGCCAGCTGCACATCACAGGGCTGCCGAGCCCCAATTACCTGACACGCTGGAGAAGTGCGATGTCCTGGTAAATGGAACTTTTCCTTGACTGGGAAGACCTTGCTCCTTTAAATCTTTCTGCTGATAATCTTCAAAGAGCACATTTGTCCATTTTCGTTACGTGGAGGACGTACACTGAACATAAGGGAGTGGCTGACTCAATCCTCATGCAGTTGCTGAAGGCCTGCCCTGTGTCAGGTGCCAGGCTTGACAGGGACTAGGGATACAGCCCTCGGAGGACGTGGCCCTGAGCCCCCTGGTCTCACTGGCGCCGCAGGAGACACAGAAGATCTCAGCCCACGGGGAACTCCAGGTGCCGCTGGGCACTGGGCTGAGCGATGGCATTAATGGTACCCACGGTGCGGGAAGGTTCCAGCACTTCTCTTGGGAACAGAGCCCTGCCTTGTCACGATCCTCAGCCATGGACTGGGAGGTGGGTGTCCCATCTCCAGGAAAGGGGCAAGTTCGTTTGAAAAGTGGTCGCTACATGGATCAGACAGTCATGTTTCACTTCCCTCCATGAAATGCCTTCCCATGAAATCACTGCTGGGCTCCACGCAGCTCTCAAATCTAACTGACTCATTCCCTCTCTCACAGATGCACACACGCGTTTCACACGCACACACGCACGCACGCACGTGCACGCACACACGCACGCATGCACACACACACAGTTCTGCTCAGGAAGGCATCCTCCAGTTTTCTTATGAGTCAGCTCCTCCTGCTAAAAACGATCAAACGCTGGGAAAATGTCAGTTGAACATTCCTCTGAAAGTGGCCACATTCTTCACTCCTCACTGGCACTCTCAGCACCTGGCTGGAACGGCTGTTTGCAGGAAGAATGCAGTGACTCAGGAGGTGTTTGTTCTGGTTGGGAACTGGCTTCAGAGCCTCCTCATCTCCGCTCCAGGACGGCAGCCTCCCCCAGGCTCTGCGCACAGACCCTCTGAGACGACAGCTTCCTCCGCGCCAGCAGTGCCTGCCGCTCAGCGTGCGGTGCTGACGGGGCCTGGGTGCGGGTGAGGAATGCTCTGTGGTGTCCCAGCACGCGCGTGGGTCCCTGAGGTCCTACAGCTTCGTCACAGTAAGGCTCTGGGTCCCTCCCACAGGCCACGTGGAGAAGCAGACTTGCAGGCGGGGTGTGAGCACGAGGAGGCAGAGGGCCCCGGCTCCGCATCGGGGACCACCCCTTGCAGCTGCGTGGCTGTGCCTGAGCGGTTCTGACCTCGAGTCTCAGCTGCCTCGTCCGCCAGCTCTGCCTGCCTGTGGCTTGTCAGACGCACGATGCGCTGATGTATGTGAAAGTGGTCATGTTGCACACGGTAAAGGGGGCTGCTATTTTCACAAAACTTGGCTCTCCCCCCCTGAGCTCGCCGCACCCCTCCCAAACCTGCCACTCCTGGGGCCCTGAGGACAGGAGGCCGGAGGGACACGGAGGTGACTCTCAGCTGTCAGGGCCGTAGGACCAGGCGCTGCAGAGTGGAACGCACAGGCCGCCCTGGCTCTGCAGAGACGGCCTTGTCCTCCGTCTGGGGGAGGTGATGCCTACCTTCTTGCCTTCTCCGTATATTAGGGGAAACTTCAAGTCGTCATCCTCAATGGTTTTGTATGCCCTGTAGGGGACAAACAACACTCTTTAACAGGTTTGCGCCCAATTAGGGACCCGCTCCCCTCGCAAGGCTGCTCGGTGCTTTCTTTCCCCGAGGCCCCATCCGCTCAGCACACTGCCAAGCTCTTTCTTCATAAAGAGTTACTCTCCCTACAGAAGTGTGTGTGTGTGTGTGTGTGTACACACGTTAATGAACCAGAAGATAAGGCTTTATATGCTTGAAGAGGGAAAAACTAAGCTGGCCCATTCATAATGAGCGAGAAGGGGAGGCGGGTTCCCGTCCTGAGCACGTAGGCCATGGGATAATGAAGGGCCCAGCATCGTGACAGGGCCTTGTCGTTAACCTGAAACTGTGCGAAACAGCGGCGCTCCGACATGGACGGAGAGTGAAAATGCGCCAAGAGCCCGTTCTCACCTTCGGGGGTTGTTTACACCAAAGCAGCCTGGTGTGGGGATGGCTGGAGAAGGGATATTTAGAGCCTGCTTGACCTCAGTGTGATATTCAAGGTTGGCAGAAAATTCTGTTTCACAATAGCTATTAAATGGCCATTCGACACACAGAAAATCCGGTTTATGCTTCAATGGTTTCAGACATGGTTGTCCAGATGCCATGCACACACGGCGGAGGCCAGGGCTGGGGAGCAAATGAAGCCCGTGTCTTGCAAATTTGCTCATAAGGAATTTTAAAAACAAGCCAACGAACATGGCAGCCGATTACCACCTGCGCCCTGGGCAAGTCGCTTCACCTGTGCAGGTCTCGGTTTCCTCATCTAGAAAACGAGGGTAATCACGCAGGATGTAAACAGCTTAGGTCAGAGCCTGGCACTTAGTAAGTACCCAATTAGTGAGCTATTACTAATATTTAGACATCATTAATACTTGGCACACCAGTTCCCCTCTCTTCAGAACGGGGCTGACACTGCCTACTCACCACCTCAAAGAAATATTAGGAAGACGAAGTAGAGGCTGGGGTGGGTTCTACTAGGTTAGGTTCTATAAGCAAGATGCTTTTCTAAAATACGTAACGTCCCCCGCCCTAGCCAGTTTGGCTCAGTGGATAGAATGTCGGCCTGCAGACTGATGAGTCGTGGGTTGGATTCTGGTCAAGGGCACATGCCTGGGTTGCAGGCTCGATCTCTCATGGCGGGTGTGTAGGAGGCAGCCAATCAATGATTCTCTCTCATCATTGACGTTTCTATGTCTCTCTCCCTCTCCCTTCCTCTCTGAAATAAAAAACATATTTAAAAATAAAAAAATAAAATAACGTCTCCTGAGGGCATGAAAAGAACTAAACTGCAAAATAGCCTCCCAGTCCCGAAATATCGAGGCAAGTTGCGAGTGAACCTCTGGATATACAAAAAGAATGCAACCCAATTTAAAAGTGCAACCCCAAAGCTAAAGCAGGAAGTTACTTAGTGAACGTGCTCCTCCCCAGGGGCTAGGCTGGGCTCAGGATCAGCACTGCTCTCTGTGCAGCCCTGGGCAGGTAGATGAGCCTCTCTGGACCTCAGGATCCTCATGATCACAGGGCAAAAACGGGCTCAAAAACGGGCTTGTGAGGCTTCCAATGGGCCAGTGAATGTGATGAGCTTAGCGTGCATTCAGCACAGTGCCTGGCACGGCTGAGACCTGGCACGGGCTGGGGCTGTTGTCAGGTGAGCCCAGAGGTGCTCTAGAATTGGACTGTCAACATCAGAACCTCCCGCCCCTAAATCTATCAAATTTCCCCAAAGGGGAAACAGCTCCTTAAATGTTTTCATACTCATAGGAACTATTTAAAACACTGCAGTACACAAGTCACTGGGGAACAAGCAGCTGTTATTAGAACACAGACTCAGCTTGGGGTTGAGTGGGCCTGCAGACCAGTGGGTCGACGGCAGGTTCAGTCACTGGGGAGGGCTTTAAAGCATCCCTTTGCCCAGGTCACACCGCAGAGCAATGAAGTCTGAACCTGTGGGGGTGGGAACCCGGCACCGGGAACTTCTCTAGGCTTCCCAGATGAGTCCATTGAGCAGCCAAGGTTGAGAGTTACTGCAGTAGACCAAGTGTCATTAGGGAACATTGAAATGCAGCTGAGCGACAGCCCCATCAGCTTGACCCACAAGATGACAGACTATGACTCAGGGAGGACGGGGGAAATGGCCTAAGAGAGGCTCTGAAATGAGCATGAGCTGGACGTGGGGACCATGGAGAAAGAGGTGTGGAGAGTGAGAAGACAGGCTCAGACGGGTGGGGACAGGACTGGGAGAGAGGCTGGGCCAGGGGTCCAGGCACAGGAGCCTGAAATTCAATGGGAGGCAGAAGGCAGCAGCTTGAGAATCAATGACTGGAAATTAGTGCTCCGGAAAGACAGGCTAAGAGCACTCTTCACAGGTGTGGAAAGGCAGCAAGAAAACGGTTCACTGACTCCACCACAAGCCCAGGGAGTCGAATTCTCCAGGGCCCAGAATTCCAGGAGCATGAGGTCTGCATTAACCATCGCTCTGAAAGACAGACATTGACCTTGAAATTGTCACCCGCAGGATCAAGACAATTGTAAGTTCTAATATTGTGTTTTAGCTTATGTATCTTTATCTTCAAGAACAAAACAATCCCACTAAAAATAGAAGAGAACTCTGGATAAGGAAGGGTTATTCTGTTTCTGCCATTGTTGGTTTTCAATCAAATGTGAGCCCTCCCCTACAGGTGACCAAGGTGAACAGCTATAGATAAAAAGAGAAAGTACAATACCCTCCCCCTCAGTCTTTTGGGGTCCTAAGCACAGTTCATCATGAAGGTAGCTCCATACTTAAGGTCTTGAAGAATAAAGAACAAAAGGCTCGAGAGTTAAAACTGGTAACTTGATTGAAGAGTCTGTATAAATGAAGGCCCACCAACAGTGCCAGCAGCTATGAGTTACTGAGCACCTCTCCGTGCCAAGCACTGAGCATGGTGCTTGCTTACAGTGCCTAAAACCGCTCGAAGGCTGACCTGTTTCACTTAGCATGATACTCTCCAGGGCCCTCTATGTTGCCTCAAAGGGTAAGAGATGCTTCTTTTTCACAGCTGCAAGTATTCCATGGTGTAAATGTACCACAGCTTTTTTATCTACTCCTCTGCTGATGGGCACTTGGGCTGTTTCCAGATCTTCGCTATTGTAACTTGTGCTGCTATGAACACAGGGGTACATACATTCTCTCTGATTGGGGTTTCAGGTTTCTTAGGCTATATCCCTAGAAGTGGGATCACTGGATCAAATGGCAGATCCACATTTAATGTTTTGAGGAAACCCCATTCTGTATAAGTCAGTAAGAGAAAGACAAGTATCACCTGATCGCACTCATATGGAATTTAAGTAACAAAATAAATTGACGAATGGAGTGGACCCGGAGACATGGAAGCATGGAACAGAGTGCGGAGTCTCAGAGGGAAGGCGGGGGAGGGTGGGTGGTGGGAAGTAATCAACCAAAGACCTTGAATGCATAACCCATGGACACAGACAATGGGTGCTGAAGGCCTGGGGCGGGGTGAAGGGACAGGAGCGGGCTGGAGGGGGTCAATGGGGGAAAAAGGGAGCATATGTAATACTTTCAACAATAATTATTAAAAAAATAATAAACGTATGTAAAGACCTTATACACAAGGGGACTGAGGCTCAGAGACGCTGAGTTACTCTCGCCAGGTCACACACGTGTAGTGACCCTCAGGCTAAACTAGCCTTTCCCAGAAAACACACCAGAGAGATGTGATGTCAGGGCTCAACTCTGGGATTTCTTATTCTAGTTGGAGAGACTCAAGGAGACCGTTGTTGTCCACTTCTCAGTGGGTGAACAGCAGGCATTTGATGAAGGGGGACTTTTGGCAAAAGAGGAAGGTGAATTTTCTGTATGAGGTGAAAGAACAAAAGGTGATCACGTGTGCACAAAACTAGCAGCTGCTGCACTACACAGTCTGCAGGGGAAACAGAAAAGGCGGGGCTGCAGCCCAGGCCACCGCGTCTGCGGTCAGAGTCCGGGGAGCCTCTCCCACAGACAGCAGGCTCCTCAGGTCTGTTCTCGCAGCTTCAGGGCCACCCCACTTTCTGCCCACCTGAAAGGCCTGCCTGCTGTTCAAACTTCACTACGGTCCACGTCTGGGCTGTGGGCCTGAATCTACGCATCCAGCTCGGCCATGGCTTCCATCCTTCTCAACCAGGGGAGGCGAGACGATCAGGACAGACAGAGGCTTGAAGCCTGAGAGCTCCAGGACATGGAGGCACTTATGACCGAAGATTAATGAAAAATGACTCTTCTTTCACATCAGATCCTACGATTTCTGAAATCCTGATTAAATTTTAAAAAATAACTCCCAAAACGGATTACTCACTAGTTTTACAATAGTATAACTGGGCAGAGATCATATTCAAATAATTACCTGAAGCGTAGCTGAAAGGCTTAGAAAGATTTTTAGAATAACTCTTACTTTGGGTCAATTCCTCTATGAATATTTATGAGGCCAACTGACAAAAAGATGAGATGAGAAAAAAATTCAAGGCTTAATAAAGGGCCAAATTAAAGCGCTTTCTCTAACACAGGGCAGTATCCTCAGAAGATTGCACTAAACACTTTTTAAAGCAATCGTTTCCCTCACCATGTGGATTCTGCAAAGCTGAAAAGACAAGGCACCAGCTGTGTTGGACCCACCGAAAGGCAACGCACTGGGAGAGACAGAAGGACCACTAGGTACCCCAGATGCAGGAAGTCTCCCTTCAGCACAGCTCATACCGGTCCCTGGCCTCTGCCATCAGGTGGGATGTTATAGACAGTCATTGTCCTAAGACAGTGGTCGGCAAACCGCAGCTCGCGAGCCACATGTGGCTCTTTGGCCCTGTGGCATGGGCCACGAAGTTCCAATCGCACTGTACATGCGTGCCCGCACGTGGTATTTTGTGCAAGAGCCACACTCAAGGGGCCAGTTTGTCGACCACTGTCCTAGGACCTTCCTAACACCTAATGCCCACTCCACTGAAGGACGTCCCCTGTCAATTCTTAAACTGACCCAAACAGCCAGTCGTTGGTATGTTTGGTCTCTCTTCTGGAAAAATATATGAAATAATCTAGTCTCTCTCTACTTGAGAGTTCTGCAAGTATTTGATGAGAGCCATCTCCAAGTTTCCTCTTTCCCAGCTCCTTCAGCTGTTCTTCCCAGGACCTGGGGCACCATCTCTATCCACCCAAGCCACTGTCCATTCAAATATTTATTAACTGAGCACCAAACACTGTGGTCGGGGCCATCCGGGGCATACGAGCTTGTCTGCGTCCGCAGAGAAGGGCACTCAGAACGGAAAACACTTGAGCCGTGGTCCACATAAGGACGTAAGGGTTACTTCTGTGAGGCAGACTTGTTCCTCTTTAAATAGCTGCAGCTTATATTTGCGTCATGTGCACGCGTCTGTGTGTGTGTGGTTCAGGGTCATCTACTGAAATGATGAGTAAAAACAAGCACACAAACAGACGCCGACCGAATCAAAGCCCGCCAGTCTGCGAGGACACAGGCAAGAGGGGTTCACGGGCTCCTCTAGTTTATATTTACGCAACAGGCGCTTCACTCTGAACGGAAAACTCTGCTGCCCTCGTTAGTTTTATCTTGCTGGTTTCAGTCCATTGATCCAACGCATCCAGAGGCGTCTGAATTCATGTCCTCTCACCCCAAATACCAGCTCTCCGTCTGTGCTGTGTCACGTTAAATTTGGTAAGTGGCTCTGCTGTCTTCCTCCACAATTTGGAAAAAATGTTAAGCAGAACCAAGTCCTTGGGGACCTTCCTCCGGGCCGAGCTAACCAGACAAGGGTGCATAACGTTTCCAGGAGGCATGTGGATGAAAGTGTGTGCAATTTGAAAGGCGATTCCGGTCTGGCGGGAAGGCACAGAAGAGAGATCCAACAGCAGAGAAGACAATGAGATGCTAATGCTTCAACAGGAATGGGAAGGATTTAGGATTTGAAAAGGCTGAAAACACCGATTCAAATAGACACAGTGTCTATATAGATTCTGGGCATAGCTTTCCGGCCGCCGACAAAGCAACGTAGCTGTTATCCGCACAGTGTTTCCTCATCTTGTTTGAAATGCTAAAAGAAACCATAGTTTCTTACTAAGTCAGCACATCCATGACCATCCAGCCTAGAAACCCTATCACAAAGGGGGGGATTCGAAGTGAGCCTGACCAATGAGTGAGTCCAAGCTGTGCCCAGATCGGACCCTCTCCAGTGGCTGCTGCTCCTCAGACCCTTCCCCCTGAAGCGAGGGGCTCTACGGCTCCTCCTGCAGCCCCACCCTCCACACGGAGACTCCACTGCCCCTGATGCTGCCCGCCCCCTTCCGGAATATTCTCCCTCCTTCTCTGATGACGCCAATCGGTTCACAGATTGCTTTTCCACTCTTTCCCTTGATGTCATTCTCAGGAACGTTATCGGTTTTGGTAGTGCCTCTGGAATCCTAACTTAGTCACTCCTACCTGCTTCCCCCAGGGCCTTCATCGCTGCTCTGTCAGCACCCGGGCCACGTGGCTGCACCAGAACGCCTTTCCTCAGAGATGCGTTCTCTGAACCATCCCTCCCCAGCCCTGGCTGTGGCTCTCGGCCAGTTCCCCTCCTCACCCAGCCATTCTCACTACCTCTGGTGGTACGTGTGCCTGACCCTGCCTCCGCGTGTGGCAAATCTTTTTAATACTTCTCTTGCTAGCAGCCTACCATTCCTTGCTTCTTGATCTTATCGGAAGAAGGGAACAATAGGAATCGAGTATTTGGTCTATTAACATTATACCAAATACTGTCATCTCTACCTTCCAGATGCAGAATTGGAAAAGTGTTCAACGTCTTCACTGCCACCACCCTAGTCCTGGCACCTCTTTTGCCGACAGTATTGCAATGGCCCGTTAGGCCTCTAATAATCTAGGCACAAGAGGACGGTGCCCCGACGAGGGAGAAGGCAGTGACAGTGTTGAAAACTGTTCAGTTTTGTCCTTTACCTCTAGTCTCAGAGCAACCAGAGTAATTATTTTAAAATGTCAGATGACGTCACTTCCCTCCTCTAACCCTCCAGTGGATTTCCTATTAGGCTCCAAACAAAAGCCAAGTAATAAAACAGCCTCCTTTAAAACCACGCTCCTCCCCCAAATTTCCTGTTCCCCTTCTCTGCTTGATTTTTCCCCACGGCACTTACCTCCACCTAACATTTTAAGTATTTTGCTTCTTTACTGTGTTTATTTTCTCTACTGCTCCCTGTTCATCCCCTGCCCCTTAAGTTCTATGTGGACGGAGATGCCTGTTTTGCTACCTGTGGTGCCCAGTGTCAATGGGTGTCTGACAAACATTCAACTAAGTGAGCAAATCAATGAGCACTCCGTCCCCCAGGCAGCGGCTCTACTCTGCCCTCCCTAATTCCTTGCTCTGTTTATAGGCTTACAAAACGAAAGCAAAGCACCTTCTTGCTTCCTGTGGTGCCTTCTAGGTCTCGGGTGTGCCGGCCGCAGCTGACACTCCTCACAGGCACGTCCCTTTCGGGCCTCTGGGCCTGGCTGCTCCTTGGAGTGCTTCTCTGAACATGTGAACGGGAGCCCCGTGCAGCCCCCGGTGTCCTCGTCCTTCTGAGGAGGAGCCACTCCTGGACTCTAGGATGCATCTTGTCTCTGGGTCAGTTTTGTAAATTTCATCAGAAAAAACTTTGCTTTTATTCTTAGTCTGGCCGACAGGGCTGTACGCAAGTCTCCCACACCATTTTTCTCTTAATCCACAGTCGTCACTCCTCAGCTTAAACATCTCCATGGGCTTTCCATCAACTTAAAGTATAACCCAGCGACAGGGCCCCCCACAATCTGATCTTTGCACATTGAACTGACATCTTTTTAAAAAATATATATATTTTATTTATTTATTTTTATTTTTTAAAAATATATTTTATTGACCTTTTACAGAGAGGAAGAGAGAGGGATAGAGAGCCAGAAACATCGATGAGAGAGAAACATCGATCAGCTGCCTCCTGCACACCCCCTACTGGGGATGTGCCCGCAACCAAGGTACATGCCCTTGACCGGAATCGAACCTGGGACCTTTCAGTCCACAGGCCGACGCTCTAGCCACTGAGCCAAACTGGTCAGGGCAGAACTGACATCTTTTATCATCCCGCCGCGCACATAACACTAGCGTTCTTGCTGTTTAGTTAATGTGCACGGGCCTTGGCTGGGCCTTGGCCTGCCCTCTGCCTGGGCTGTTCCTTCCCCAGGGCCTCCCTGGCTGGCTCCTGGGGGTCACTCACAGGGCCTTCCTTCTCTGGCCACTCGCCGAACAGCACGTGCTCCTGCTGCTCCCGCTCCAGCCCTTCCTGGCATGTACGCAGCACAAATGGAAACCACCTCATTTATTAATTCATTTATTTGTTTAAATTCTGCTCTCCTACCCCCACCGAACATTAGCTCCTGGCGGCAGGGACTCCGCTATGTCTTCGTATATGTAACTGTGCCGGCACATTATGGATGCAAAGTAGTTACTGGCTGAATGGATGAATAAATGAATGAAAGCTGGCACTTCCTCCTTTGCACACAAGCTTCCCTCTAAAGACATAATGTAAATTTTCACTTCCCCATTCATTTTGTCTTAATAAGCTTTTCTGTGGCAGAAATTCAAGGCTGAATCCCATCAGTGATATCCTGGACTTCTCTTTCATATTAAAATTTTAGGTTCGCAGCCCGGATGGTGTGCTCAGTGGTTGAGCGTTGACCTATGAACCAGGAGCACATGCCCGGGTTTTGGACTTGATCCCCAGTGGGGGGCATGAAGGAGGCAGCCAGTCAATGATTCTCTCTCATCATTGATGTTTCTCTCTCTCTCTCTCTTCCTCTTTGAAATCAATAAAAATATATTTTTTTAAAAATTTAGGATCCCTTTTATCACCAACACAGGGTGGGGCAAAAGTAGGTTTATAGTTGTTCAGATAGAAAATAATGCAATAATTAATAATGATGCAAGAATAAGTTCTGTGTTTCACATAGTCATAACTGTAAACCTACCTTTGCCCCACCTTATTAGTAGAAAGTCATAAGTTATAAAAAAAAATAAAATATCAGTCGTAACCTTGCCCACTGCTTTCTCCTGATATCCCCAGCACGGCGGCTTATGTGCAGGGGCTCCTTTCTCCATGTTAACTCCGGTTCAGGTCTCCGTGCGAAGACACGCCTCCCACTAAAGATCATGCGTCTTTGCTGGTTTCCTCCATTCCCAGCCAGAGCCACTCCGGCTTCCTGACCCGCAGGCCAGGAGCTCCCTGTTCATGCTTTGGCATTGGCCACACAGATCACTTCCCACAGCCTCCGGGCTCTCCCAAGTCGTGACCATTAATTAGGAAAAAACCCAGAAATACCACTCGTTTCCCTAAGTCTTCATTTCCTCGGCAACCCTGCAAAGTCACTTAAGGAGAACGTGACCCTTCCCGGGGCAGCGAGGGCGCCTCCTCCCTCAGGGACTGCCTGATCCTGTCAGCCGCGCCTGCACCCAGTCACATTCTTCCACTCGCCGGCCTCTGGCCATGGCCGGGACGCCGCTCCTCCCCGGGGAAGCCGTCTTCCTGGATGCTCTCCCCGTCCTGGCGGGCCCTGCTGTGCTCACGAAGGAACCCAGGCTGGGGCCAGCGGGTCTGTCCTCACGTGAACTGGCTGGGTGACCGTGGGTCAGTCCCCGGACCTCACTGACTCTGCTTCTGGGGCTGCATCCTTCATGGAAGGCTGCGAGGACGGACTGCATGTGTCCGGGAGAGTCTCTGTGAAGGACACGGCACACTACGTAACTGCAGGCTGTGGCTCCGAAGGCCCTAGGGCCTCAGTCTTTCCTTCCCCGCAGACGTGGAGCACAGAGAGCTGGTGACCATGGCAGGAAGGCGGCACATCCCACAGGAAAACCGCTTCTGGCCGAGCGCCCGACACCCCATTCAGACTTTTCTACTGTCGCTAAGGACACAGAGCGCGAAGGGCAGCCTGTCCAGAGAAGTCCGCGGCTCTGCTCTGCGCTGAAGACCAGCGTCCCCGAAGGATTCCCAGAGCTAACGGGTGCTTGTGGGTTGGTCTGAAATCGTCAGAAAGGAGAATGTCCCCTCAGCTGGCCGCTCCGAACCCCTAGGAGGGAGGTGAAAGCCACAGGAAGTTCCGTTTTCTTCACAGCAGAAGCCAAGTCCCAGGCAGGGGCCGCTGCACGCTGGCGAGCAGGTCTGCATGGGGTGGCGGGAGGAGCATCGAGGCCTCTGGTTCCCACCTCTGCTTCCCACAACCACATCTTAGCAGAAGCAGGCATCCCAGGAGGCCTGGCTGGTCAGGAACAGACACGTACATGGAGCCCCAATGCCACGCGTGGCTTTTAAGAGCTTGGCATGACCCCAACTAAGCAATTCACCGAATCCTTAGAGGCGCTCCCAACGCGCCTCTCTCCACACCCCCATCCCAGGCCTTCCTGGAAAAACAGCACAGGGTTGGCAGTCACCTCATGCTTCCCTTTCCTGGCCGGCCGCCCGCGGTTCCAAAGACAAGCCCAGCCTCCGAGTGAGGCTGCTTCCTGCTCCGGGACGCCCCCTGCAGCTGGCGGCCCCCTCCCTCTCCCTCTCGCTGCACGAATATCCATGCACAGGTGTTTCTTTCAGGGCAAGAAGACCTGGGCATTTTATTAGGTCTTCCCCCCACCACCCCCTTTTTAATGTCCTGGTTTCAAAGATTCACAGCTAAGAATTTTCTTAATTTTGTCTTTGGTCAATTTTTTAAAATTTTATTGAATTTATTGGGGTGAGTCCAATAGTACAACATCTGTATATGATATTGTGTGTTCACCATCCAAGGTTAAGTCTCCTTCTGTCACCATTTATCCCTCCTTCACCTTCTTCTACCTTCCCCCACCTCCTTTCCCTCTGGTAATCACTATACTGTCATCTGTGTCTATGAAGTTTCTTTTCTTTTCTTTTTTTTTTTTTTTTTTTGGTGATTCGCCTTTTGCCACCCAACCCCTCTAACCCTCCTCCCCTCCAGTCTGTTTTCTGTATCTGTGAGTCTGTTTCTATATTTTGTCTGTTTATTTTGTTCATTAGATTCCTCATGAGTATAATCACATAGCATTTGTCTTTCTCTGATTTATTCCACTTAGCATAATAATATCCAGGGCCAGCCATGCTGTCACAAAGGTTAAGATTTCCTTTTTTTTTTTTTTTTTTTTGACAGCCAAGTAGTATTCCATTGTGTAAATGTACCCCAGCCTTTTTATCCACTCATCTATGGATGGGCACTTGGGTTATGTTCAAATTTTGGCTATGAATGCTGCAATGAACATAGGGGTACATATATTCTTTTATATCAGTGTTTCAGGTTTCTTCATATATATTCCCAGAAGTAGAATTGCTGGGTCATAAAGCAGTTCCGTTATTTTTTTAAATATATTTTTGTTGATTTTAGAGAGGAAGTGAGATAGAAACATCAATGATGAGAGAGAATCATTGATTGGCTGCCTCCTGCACGCCCCCTACTGGGGATCGAGCCCACAACCCGGGCATGTGCCCTTGACCAGAATCGAACCTAGGACCTTTCAGTCCACAAGTTGACACTCTATCTACGGAGCCAAACTCTAGGGCATTCATTATTAATTTTTTGAGGAAATTCCATACTGCTGTTCACAGTAGCTGCACCAGTCTTCATTCCCAATCAATGACAGTGCAATGAGGATTCCCTTTTCTCAGGGTCCTCACCAACACCTCTTGTTTGTTGATTTGTTGATAGCCATCCTAACAGGTGTGAGGTTGATACCTCATTGTGGTTTTAATTTGCATTTCTCTCATGATCAGTGACACTGGGCATCTTTTCATATGTCTATTGGTCATTTGTATGTCCTCTTTGGAGAAGTGTCTACTCAGGTCCTTTGCCCATTTTTTTTAATTGGACTGTTTATTTTTTGGTGTTTAGTATAACAGGTTATTTATTATTTTTGGATATTAATCCCTCATCAGGTGTATCATTGGTGAATATGTCCTTCCAGTCAGTGGGTCTCCTTATCATTGTGGTGATGATGTTCTTTGCTGTGCAGAAGCTTTTTAGTTTGAGGCAGCCTGTTTATGTTTTCTTTTGTGTCCCTTGCCCATGGAGACATATCAGAAAAAAAATATCGCTACAAGAAATGTCATGGATTTTACAGCCTATGTTTTCTTCTAGGATTTTTATGGTTTGGAGTTTTACATTAGAGTCTTTAATCCATTTTGAGTTTATTCTTGTGTACATTGTAAGAAGGTGGTCTAATTTCATTCTTTTGCTTATATCTGTCCAATTTTTCAAACACCATTTATTGAAAAGACTATCTTTTACCCCAATGTATGTTCTTGCCTCATTGTCAAATATTAATTGACCATAAAGGCAGGGGCTTATTTCTGGTCTGTCTGTTCTGTTCCATTGATCTATATGTCTGTGTTTAAGCCAGAATCATGCTGTTTTGATTACTGTAGCCTTGTGGTATAGTTTGATATCAGGTAGTATGATTCCTAAAATTCTGTTCTACTTTCTCAGGATTGCTGTTGCTACTCGGAAGTTTTTTGTGGTTTATATAAGTTTTTGAGATATTTTACTTTATGAACTATGCCATTGGTATCTTGATAGAAATTGTGTTGAATCTACTGATCTTAGATTCCTGGATATGTTTCCCTGTGAGGCCAAGTCTCCACCGACAAATGCTATTTTGCTTTCTCCCTTTGGTCCGTGGAGGGTCATTTAAATTAATGAAGCCTGTGGGCCCTAAGCTATCAGACAAGCTGATGTGCTTGCGCTAATATAGTGCAGCAGTCTGGATTCAGGCACAAACGTATGCACGACCTGTAACGGCAGGGTTAATATTTGGTGATAGGACTGGAGAGAGCTGGTAGGTGTAACGTAGTCCTCTTGTGTCTGCCTGGCTGGCTGTGATGAGAAAACCTCCAGCTGTCTCTCCAGGAAAACTTTTTCCAAAAGGGGACCCCAGTTCTGTTCCCTGACCTTACAGTTGCCCTTGAGGAAATGCCGGGAGCCGGTCCATGCTTGCTGTTTCAAGGGACCTGGCATATATGGCATACTGTTCTTAATATGTTTGCTCACCTTCTTGGAACTATGTGTTTTAACCAAGGTCTCTGAGAAAGGTTGTTTCCCCAAGTAGGGATTTTCCCCTGAAGTTAGGGAGGGAATAAAACCTCTTAACTAAGTGCCAGGTGGGTAATTAATCACTTTAACTACGAACAATCATGCTTAAGCTACATAATCTTTACTCCCTGGAATGGAGATAAGAAACGCCCTAACCTTTGAAATAGAGATTGATAGGATTGGAATCAACTGGTATAAATACAGATGTAAGAAGACAGAACGGAGAGAGACAGAAATTGGCACAGAAACTACACAGAACGTTCTCTAGAGACAGAAGAACTTCGCTGGAGAGAACATGGCAAAAGATCCTGGACAGAAACTGGCCTCAGAACCTAGAGACAGAACCTAGCGAGAGAACATGGCAAAAGATCCTGGACTGAACCTGACTACAGAAATTGGCAAGAGAACCTGACTAGAACCTGGTGACTGAACCTGGCTGGAGAACCTGGACAGAACCTGGCTGGAGAACCTAGCGAGGGAACATGGCTACAGAACCTGGCTGGAGAACCTAGCAAGAGAACATGGACACAGACCCTGGCTGGAGATCCTAACCAGAACTTCGCTGGAGATCCTGGCTAGGCTGCTGATCAACTGAACGCTGTCTCCGTGTCGTTCCTTCTTCGCCGACTCCGTCCACACCTTTGGGGACCCCTGGACCTGCTGGGGTTGGACCCCAGCATATGGCGCCCGAACAGGGACCCCTAGGTAAGCGCCCGCACTCGGGACGGATAGGACTCCACCGTAGGAAGAGGGTGGATAGTCTTCGCCGACTCCGTCCACACCCTTGGGAACCCCTGGAACAGGATTCCCATAGGTAAGCCCCCCCCATTGAGAACCCCCACATTCAGGACGGATAGGACTCCACCAGGGTGCTGCAAACCCCCCTACAGAGGATAAGTAGGGTAAGAAGGTGGATAGTACAGAACTTAGATTGCGAAGATGTGCCATACTGAGTCCAAAGAAAGAAGACTCTGTATTGATCTTTACATTAAGAAGATGTGCCATACTGAGTCTAAAGAAAAAAGACTCCGTATTGATCTTTTAACACATATGCTTGCTAGCAGAGGAGTTAAGGTTACTCCCAGTTAGATGGAACATTTTATACAAGAAATATGTCCATGCTTTTCTGAGGAAGGAAAGGTGCCGGAAAGGTAAATGTAGAGGCATGGGAGAAGGTAGGCCCAAGGAGCCTTATCCTTAACCCCACTGTAGCCTTTCCACCCCGGGAAAGTGCAGGATTGGCAAGCTCTCCCTGGGGTGATAGATCAGGACTCAGGTAATAGCGGAAAGCGCCAATCCTACTCTTAAAATGGATACAAGAGAGCATTTGGGGTTTTTCTTTTTAATGCCTGCTTTTAAAAAATAAAAAAGGGGGAATTTGCCGGGAGCCGGTCCATCCTTGCTGTTTCAAAGGACCTGGCATATATGGCATACTGTTCTTAAAATGTTTGCTCACCTTCTTGGCACTATGTGTTTTAACCAAGGTCTCCTCTCTGAGAAAGATTGTTTCCCCAGGTAGGGATTTTCCCCTGAAGTTAGGGAGGGAATAAAACCCCTCAACTAAGTGCCAGGCGGGTAATTAATCACTTTAACTACGAACAATCATGCTTAAGCTACATAATCTTTACTCCCTGGAATGGAGATAAGAAACGCCCTAACCTTTGTAATAGAGATTGATAGGATTGAATCAACTGGTATAAATACAGATGTAACAAGACAGCAGGACACAGAACTAAGAAGACAGAACCAGGAGGCACAGAACCTACACAGAACATTCTCTAGAGACAGAAGAACTTCGCTGGAGAGAACATGGCAAAAGATCCTGGACAGAAACTGGCCTCAGAACCTAGAGACAGAACCTAGCGAGAGAACACGGCAAAAGATCCTGGACTGAACCTGACTACAGAAATTGGCAAGAGAACCTGACTAGAACCTGGTGACCAAACCTGGCTGGAGAACCTGGACAGAACCTAGTGAGGGAACATGGCTACAGAACCTGGCTGGAGAACCTGGAGAACCTACAAGAGAACATGGACACAGAACCTGGCTGGAGATCCTAAGCAGAACCTCTCTGGAGATCCTGACCAGAACTTGGCTGGAGATCCTGGCGAGGCTGCTGATCAACTGAATGCTGTCTCCGTGTCATTCCTTCTTCGCCGACTCCGTCTACACCTTTGGGAACCCCTGGACCTGCTGGGGTTGGACCCCGGCAAGGAAATCCCCTGATTAGTAGGTCCAACCCACAACCCCTAAGGAACATGCCTGCCCGTCCCGTTCCTCCTGTCAGCATGCCTGAACCAGGTGCTGCCTGGAGTTCCGGGAGCGTGACCATTCCTCTCTTTTGGCCTAAAGACGCCTCTTCCTACCAGAACCTCTGGATGATAGCAAGAGGCAATAGGGCTCACTCTCCACTCACTGGTCTGTGTTCTCTGGGACAACAGACTGGGTTAGAGCAGAGTTCATAGTTTTTGACCTTGGTAATAAATGTATCATTCTTGGGAACCCAGTGTACTCACAAACACATCTCAAAAACAATATTTACACTTACCATGTGATCCTTTTTTCTCCCTATGCTACTTAATTTGTTTAAAATGCTTGTCTCCCTACACTAAATTGAATTCACAACCCACTAATGGGTCCCTATCCACAGATGAAAACTTGGGGAGAGGAACAGAACCTGCTCCTACTATGCAGCTCCAAATCAGGAGCTCAGGCTGGGACCAGATGAGGCCAATGGGTTCTATGGATTCATTCATAAATATTTACTGAGCACCCACAATGTGCCAGGCACTAGCACGGGTGCTGGGAATATGTAACATGAATAAAGGTCATGTCTTGACTCATGGGTCCAAGGTTAGCAGTGGAAAAAGACTCACATAGAAGAATGCTTTGAATCAGTCTTCTGAAAATATAATCAATCATGCATATAAAACAGAACCAATAATGTTTCAAGATATTATATTCAGGATGCCTAACCAGTTTGGCTCAGTGGATAGAGCATCGGCCTGCAGACTGAAGGGTTCCAGGTTCAATTCCGGTCAAGGGCATGTACCTTGGTTGCGGGCACATCTTCAGTAGGGGGTGTGCAGGAGGCAGCTGATCGATGTTTCTCTCTCATCGATGTTTCTAACTCTCTATCCCTCTCCCTTCCTCTCTGTAAAAAATCAATAAAAATATATTTAAAAAAATATTCGGAATGACTTTCAGGGAAATTTCAGATTTGGAAATTATTTCTGATTCAGTATCCACTTGGGTGTATTTGCACGTGGCTGGGACAGCTTATTTTAATCGGTAACATTTAGCTCTCCCACAGGTGTGAATCAAAGATCCTTACTGTATGAGCATACAAATTTGGAAGTATTTCTGCTTTCTCAGGGACCATTCCTTCTGAAGCAAACATGAACTTCACCCACACTGGCCTTTATGCTGTCTGAGACCACGTCAATATGTACAAATCAGAAGATAACCAACATTGTCCCGTATCCACGAACGGTGGGCAGAAAACAGCAAGTAGACGGTTCTCTACAAAGAGGGTTTTACTTGCAGTCCAGCCTCACGAAGCTCCTCTCACTCTGGTAACAAGGATAGATGTTTGTATCCTGGAGCACCAAGCCCTGCAGGGTCCCCTGGGAGGAGCCTCTCACGCCCGCGGGACTCCACCCTGTCCTAGCTGGGTTCAAAATTCCATTCACGTGCCCTGAACTGGGAAAACCACAGGGCGCGGGGCTCCTGTATCTCAAGGTAAGCATCCATGCTTTTCAACTCTCGTTTTAGCTCAAAAAGGCACAGACATTTTGCATAAGCACACGCACAACTAACATTTATTTCAACACAAAAAAAATACCCATCCCCCCCAACTGCAAAACAGATGTTTCACTTGAGGATTCCCATTCTCTTCTGGAATCTTCTGCCTACCCCCACATGACTCACGCCCCAGGGAGAGCAGCACAGGCCTGGGCGACGGTGCCCGTCTTCACCACGGGGAGTTCTTGGCTCTGCACCCAGGCCCTGCTGGTCGAGATGGAGGACTACAAAGGCGGCAGATGTCCCACTGCCTGCTGTTCCCTCACCCCTAACACGACAGAATTCCAATATACCCAACATTCATCGTACATTTGCTTTGCTCTAGGCACTGCTCCAAGCACTTATGCTTTTAAAACGTATTTACGTATAACACCCTTGTAGGACGGTCATTAACATTAACCCACGAGACAAATGAGAAAATGGAGGTCACACAACTAGGAAAACTAGAGGTCAAGCTCACCTCCAGGTCCGCCCCAATAAAAGCCTGTGCTCCTAACCACGGACCCTGCCCATCCTTGAAGAGCTATGATCTGTGTAAACCCAATAAACTGGCATGCTATGCAGCAGCAATGCTAAATCACTGGTCCTCATCCCAGGAGTAAATCACAAAAAAGAAATGAAAGTCTCCTTTGCCCCCACCCCAGGGTTTCACACTGAGAAGTCCCACAGAAGTTCAAATAAACCACCCTCGCGGCTTTTCCTTCTCTCAACAATATGGTAGGTGCACAAGGTCCCTGTAGGACTGGGTTTAACCTGAGGTTTGGCTTTCAAGTTGTTTGGTTGGTAATAAAGTCAGACTAAATCTTCACACGTAAATGCCCAGTGGCTCACAGGGTGACCCAAGGCGACCTGGAAGGGCTAAGCAAAATGGGAGAGGGTCTCACTGCCCAGCACGAACAGGAACGAGAAACCAGCCAGCTGGGTGCCTGGGAGCGTGGTCTCCGGACCTGCCCTGTGTGTCTGTCCTGTGCCTGGGGCCACGACCACCCAGGCGGTGGGCACAAGCATCAAGAGGAGAAATGAGAGGCTCTGCTGGGCTCTGGCCCACTGTTGGCACCTGAGTTTTCACGCCTTGTCCTCACTGCCAGCCCAGTCCATGGCCCCCTCCGGACTCAGGCCCACGCAGGCGGGCCAAGAGGCTCCCAAGCACCAGTAGGAAGGTAAGCAGGCGGCAAAAGTCACAAACCTGTGAAAGGGCCGGGCCGTCCAAAGCTCTCCAACCAATCAGTTCTGCACGCTGTTGCTCACATCCACCCTAAGAACGCCTCAGGCTGCCCAAGGTCAGTGTGTAAGGACACACAGGGATCACGAGAAAGCCTCACTGTGGGTAAGCACTTCTCTACGAGTTTCGGTGTGAGACTGTAACCATCCAGGTCTGGCTCTGCCCTACACCTGACTGTAAGCACCACGTGGGCAGGGAGTTTTCATCGCCTATATCTCCGAGGTCCAACACAACGCCTGACCCAAGGCAAAGCTGGATAACCCCACAGCGATAAAGCCCTGCATTCTGTCCTTCAAACTACTGAGCACAGCACAGAGGCGCTGGGTTGCCCTGGGAGGCCGGCGAGCGGATTTAATCCCCGTGGAACCAGAGCCCAGACGCCGGCAGGGTTTCACTCATTGCCTTGGCCAGAGCAACAAGGTGAAGAACGAAAGTGAATGTGTCACAGGCACTTCCAGTTCTTTTGGGAGGATCTGCATCCAGGTCTTCAGCAAGGAGCAGGCGTAGCCGTGCTCGGAAGAAGTCTCTGATGTCCCTGTCCGCAGGCAGGAGGAACATGATGGTAGGTAGGACGAGGTCCTTTGGGGTTTGGAACGGCGCTTCTCCGACTCTCGTATGTGGATTCCTGGGCGAAGCAGGGGTCTTAAACCAGCGCCCAGCTGATTCTGAGGAAGATGCTCCCACAGGCTATGGGGTCAGCACCTCTGTGGGTTGTTCAACTTGAAATCAGCAATGCTGGGTTGTCCTCCTCCGAAACCCGGATGACAGGGAAGGGGTGGCCGGGAAAGGGGAAAACGTCCCCAAGCTCTGGGAAGAATGCCATTTGTAGCCGGAGGAGCGTAGGTTGGACACAGGAGCCCGGTTCCCTGGCAGAGCTGCAGTGTACCTGGACATCCGTGGGAGTGTTGAAGCGCTCACTTCTCTGGAATTTCCTCAAAAACAGGATCTTATACACAGGCTGAGGATTGAGCCATCTGTCCTTCCAATACACTGTCAGCTTCACAGTCCTGCCCGGGGGGCGTGGGTGTGTGCCACTTCCGACCTTCACAGAGGTTAGAGACCTTCTGGGCGGGAACGCAGAGCTGTTCAGCACTGCCGTGCTTAGCATGCCACTCCGAGGTCCCCAGCAGCCTCCTCCAACAGACTGGCCTAGTCCGACAGTTCGCGTCGTGCCCTCCTCCTTCCCTCCACACGTACGTACTGTTAGGCCAGCGCCAGGCCTGTCACCTAGCCGGTACATCCAGTGTAAGTGCGTAAGGGGAGTTAAAACACTGAGATACTTCCATGCTGATTAGCAAATAATGACTGTCCCAAGCCTCCCCTGACCCAACACCCCCACCCACGGCTCTGAACCTCCCCTGGGATCCCCATCATGAAGTAATAAATAACGAGTTGAAGCCTGGCATAGTGGGTGTGGGGGGAGGACCCTAGGACCTGCTGCAGCCCAGCTGGGGCCCAGTCCTCCATGCTGACTGCTATTTCCAATATCACCTCTAGCTTCCACACTCCCCACACACGCATTCATTTTCCTGCCTCTGGGCTTCTCCTGGTGCAGTGCCCGCTGCTGGGAATGTCCTCCCCCACCCCCCTTGCCCTCAAACCCCTTGAACTCCTCTCATATTTCAGGCCTTCGGTTCAAATACAAGCTTCTCTATGACGTTGGCCCCATTCCCAACCTCTCTCTTAAAAACAACCGTCCACTTTAGCACACCCATGTGGCCGTCTCTCTAACCCCCTTTTTATAAGCCCTGTATCCTGTCTTGTTCTAGTTATTTACTCACAAATTCCAACAGATCGACGTCCCCCACTCCTGAGATTTTTAAAACTAGATTTACAGGTAGAAACTGTATTGGTCCCTAGACTTCCAGGAAGCCAGCTGGACCAGCTGGTCGCCTCTGTGACACCAGCACAGTCCTGTCTGTTAAGGCCCCTCTGATGTGAGGCCTTGCTTTGCCACTGTGGGGGCTTGGCCTCCCAGGCCCTTGGCTCAGGAGGGCTGCAGCGACACTGTCAAAGGGCCAGCAGCGAGGACTCAGAAAGGAAGTAAAAAGTCAGTGTATGGACCCCAAAAGCTTCTCAAATAAACAAAAACAAAAACACCCTACCCAGCGGCAGCCAAGGAAGGAGGGGCTGGCTCAGGTCGGCTTCCTATCACATTGATGGTGTCTCTTCTCATGGGTGAAAGTCCCTCTGGGCACGCCAGGGGGTGACCTGCACAGGTGGTCAGCACACCCTGACCTTCCCTCAGGCCCCGTGTTTCTTTTTGGTTCTTAGGGTCTCATTACCTTGAAAAACAAGCATCTCAACACACATTAGGTTTGAACCTCCTGAGGCAAGCTCAGATCTTGCTGACCCTTCTGCTCTCTGTAATCCTATCCTATATAATAAAGAGGCAATATGCAAATTGACCCTCACACCCTTGCAAGATGGCTACCACAAGATGGAGGGCAGTTGGGGGAGATCAGGTCAGCAGGGGAGCAGTTAGGTGTCAATCAGGCTGGCAGGGGAGCAGTTAGGGGGTGATCAGGCAGGCAGGCAGGCAAGTGGTTAGGGGCCAGCAGTCCTGGATTGTGAGAGGGATGTCCGACTGCCGGTTTAGGCCCAATCCCAGAAAGGTCCCAGATTGGAGAGGGTGCAGGCTGGGCTGAGGGACACGCCCCCCCTCCGCCCCGAGTGCATGAATTTCATGCACCGGGCCTCTAGTTACCTAATAATTCTATTACTAGACACATACAGCATTTGTTTCATGCCAGGCTTTGTTCAATGCCCTTGGCCATACTGACTCATGACAACCTCTTATTAGGCATTATCATTAGCCCCATTAATAAGTGAGGAAACTGAGGCAGGGAGCAGCGACATAATTTGTCCAAGTCCTACTTGGGGACTGACCCAGCTGGCGGCCTGGCTCCATGGGATGGTCCTTACCCACTCCTCCATATTCAGTATGCAGCAGGAATGCAAAGAGGTTTGCTGAATATAAAATACATGCTCCCTGGGTTCCATGGCCACAAGGATACTGGCTATTTTAACTGGGATTTTCCCAGGCACATGCCATCTTAAAACTTCTCTGGAACGCTTGGAGCTCAGTCAGCACCACACATGGACTGTACCACCCCAAACTGCGGTTGCTGGGGAAGAGCGGTCTGCAGGCTCTGCTTAGGGGTATGGGTGGGCACGGATAACCACCATGGCTATTCAAGGGCCTCAGGGCAAAAGGAAGGCTTGGAGGCGGTTTGGCCACGTCAGGAGTGATAAACGTACAGTTCCTATTAACGCACAGAGGTGATGGACCATCAATAGGGAGCAAGCTGGCTGGGCACCTCCTTTCTCTCTCCGCTATGGGGCCTGACAATGCCTGTCTGTCTCGGTTTCCAGCCATTTGTAAAGACCTCAGAGCTTCCACGGCCTCCTGGGCAGAGCGGCGGGGAGGAGGCTGGGAGCAAGGAGTCATTCATCACTGTCAGGAGATGTGCTGCACACAGCAGGCAGCCTTTCTTCCCTGCTGCTCCTGCAGCTAGAGCTGCAAATCTTGAAAAGATGCAGAACATGCACATCGCAAATAAACATTCATCATCTGGGCCCTGGGCCCCGAGAGGCCCCTCCCACAGGAGGCCCAGTGGCTCTGACTTCAGCTCCAGGAACTTGGAAGGGGGGTGGGGGTGGAGGGGGACATTTTGGGCGCCTGATCTCTGACCCAGCCAATCCCCATCCTGGACAATCTGTTGAGGTTTTGGGGTAAGAATTCTCTAAAATGACCTCCACGCCCCTCCTTCCTCTACAAAGTCAGATCCCCAGATTGCTGCCAAGGTAGCTCATAATCATTAAATTATGAAAATACAAGTGGCCGGGAGGAAATTAATACCAGGTTAACTGCAGAAAGGCCTGCTTTCTGGTGAAGTCATTATAAAATTAAAATGTGTTATTTCTCCGGTGAGTCTGAAAAGCCTCCCGCAAGGCCTGTGGCTCCACAGCAGGCCCGGATTCACACGGGGCGAGGCGGGGCGGGGAAGCCCTCCTGCGCCCAGCACTGCGAGGCAGAGGCCCTTGCAGGTGCGTTCCCAAAGATCGGGCTAGAAGTGATTAAAGACAAAAAGAGGGAAAGGGACAGGGTATGAATTTTCCAATTACTCTTTAAAACTCAAGAGTCAAGCTGCTAGAAAACGCAGGTTTTCCCAGTCAGACTAATAATGCTGAGCTAATTAGACCCACAGGCATGGCCAACATATAAATTCAGGTCCAAAAGAGGGACACTATCCCTTTAAAAACTGCCTGGGGACCCGGGGAGAAGCTAATGAGGAGCGTCAGTTGGGGCTGCTTTATTCGGTGGCCCTCTGGAGGGCACAGCCTGGGGTTTCTGTAACAGGGCTTCTGTGCTTGATTCAATAAATCAATTTCTATTAAATGCGGTGCGGCCCTGGCGCTGGCTTCATAAAGCACCCTCGTCCCTGCAGCCTGCCTGGCGGCGCGGTCAGCGGGCGCTGAAAAGAGCAATGAAGAGCAAGATGGAAGCTGGATCTGCAATATTTATAAAGCTCGACCCAGCAGCTCCAGACCACGCTCGTGCTGCCTCCAGAGAGCTGCTCTTCAGAAAAATGTCTGGATTGTTGGTGAGCAGCCCGACGCCCTGGGCTGTGGCCCTCCCCCTGGAGCTGGGCTCCAGGCTCAGCCAAGAAGAAAGGCCACCCCACACAGAATGGGAGTGAAGCTGCTTCCTAACCCCATCCTTAGGGTCTGAGATGCTCCCCAAGAAGTAACAGGGGGAGCAGGAGGAAGGGAAGTGCCGAGGGCTGGGGGAGAGGGGCGTTGCTGACCAGGGCCAATGAGATGGGTCTTCCCGCTGACCCATGAGTGACTGCTGGAGACGAATCGTCTCTAAACACAGGACTGATGCCCCGAACATCTGAGAGGTGGTCACTCCATCCCCCGGTGACTCCGAGTCCAGCAGAACTCCTCTCGTATTTCAGACCTTCGGTTCAAATACAAGCTTCTCTATGACGTCGGCCCCAATCCCAACCTCTCTTTTAAAAGGGGGGGGGGGGGGGGAGGGGCAGAGGGCAGAAGCCAGAGAATGTGGCCACAGGACATTCTCCCTGGTGGTGCTCAGCTGTCCTTTTTTAAAAAAAATCCTCACCAGAGGACATGTTAGAGAGAGAGAGAGAGAACATCGACCAGTTGCCTTTTGTATGCGTCCTGACCTGACTGGGGATAGAACCGAAACCTTTTGGTGTACGGGACGACGCTCCAACCAGCTGATCCACCCAGCCGGGGCAGCTGTCCTCTCATTTCTTTTAAAAAACAACCTCTTTGCTGAAACCGGTTTGGCTCAGTGGATAGAGTGTCGGCCTGCGGACTGAAAGGTCCCAGGTTTGATTCCCGTCAAGGGCATGTACCTGGGTTGCGGGCATATCCCCAGTAGGAGATGTGCAGGAGGCAGCTGATCGATGTTTCTCTCTCATCGATGTTTCTAACTCTCTATCTCTCTCCCTTCCTCTCTGTAAAAAATCAATAAAATATATTTTAAAAAAATAAATAAATAAAAAACAACCTCTTTGCCGTTGGCTGTTTAGTTACAGCCGGCTCCGTGCACCGTCCTCCAGCCCACCTAGACCCACACCCTTGTGTTATCTCGGTTGAACTTGTTGGGGTGAAGGACGCGGCCTGTACCGCACAGTCCACATCAGGGGCCACATGTGCCTGCTGAGCAGCGGAGACGGGGCCAGCGCAACTGGGAAAGGAATTTGTTATCCAGCTGTAACTTAGAAGGCCACATGTGGCGAGTGGCTACCGTGCTAGAGCACACAGAGCAGAACAGGTTCCCTGTGCTGAAAGGAAAAAAATGTAGTTGACCCCACTCTGCTCCCAGTGGAAAATCCTGATTTGCTCATAGTTTTCAGGGAAACGCAGGAGGGAAAATTACCCTGCTGTGTCATCAAGTTAGAATCATAAAGAGCAAGGGCTGCAAGGGATAAAAATGGAAGGTCACCCTCTGTGGAATCTGCCTACGGGAAGCGGCCTTTCCCCGGAAGCCCCGAAAGGCAGAGCCCAGCCCACCCCCACCCGCCGCAGAGGGCAGCAGTGAGGGGCAAAGGAAGCATTTGACAAAGAAATGAGAGACCCAGGTAGGGACTTGCCCAAGGCCCCAGAATCTTGGCAGAGCGAGGACCAGCACCGGGCAGCCTGCCTCCCATAGCTGTGAGCTGGTTAGAAGCCAGGCCATCTCGAGTTACCGTCCCGCCTGTCCCCTGAAATAAGACCATCATAGATGCTGGAAAGGCTTTGCTTAGAGAAAGAATTCTGGTGTGCGTTACTCATAACCAGAACCATCTGGAAGCAATCTCGCGTTCACACGATGGACTTCTCTTCCTCTTTGGCCCTCGCTCGCTCTATAAATCCCATCAGCCCAGGAACAGCTGCCGGAGCCGCTGGCCCGAAGCCAGGGGTGAAGAAGCTACAGCCCTCCCCCCGCCCCCACTTGCTCCTCACCCCACGTGGCTGGACAAAGAGCACCAAGAACACTGATTTTACACAAGAGCAAAATCCCCGGCAGGCGCAGAAGCGGGGACCTGCAGCCACAAGGCCAGCTCTGAGAAACTGTTGTTTCAACTCCCTCACACAGATGCTTGCCAGCAAATTATGGCCTGAGCGGGCTCCGAGGGCTGCGGGTGGGGACACAGACCTCAGTGCCAGCCAGCGTGCATCGCGCCGCCATTGCAGCGCAGGCACAAAGGGCCGGGAGGAGGGGCACTGGCTGGCGTTGAGTCCAAGGCCGGATTCTGGCCCCAGGACCAATGAACCAGGCACAGAAGGTGAGAGCTGGGCTGCATCAGGGACGAACTCGGCGCTGGGCGTTCTGTGAAGAAAATGCCTTTATAAATCACACCACTGGGCAAACTCTCTGAGGAGCGGCGGAAGGAGAGATGGGGGAGCCAGGGAAGAGACTGATTTCATTATGAAGGTCCTGGTGACAGTAAACTTTTGTCCTCTGTACAATCTGGGCCTGCCGAGCGGGCCCACAGTCTCTGAGAAAGAGCAAGGGTGGGAGAGAAAGGATGCCCGCCAGGAGGCAACAGACTCATCCTTAATGATGAGACAGGCTTCCCCGAGCTGACATCCTCTCCACACTCCCTCCCGCTGTAGACACGCCGCGGACGCTGGCATGGTGCTCCTCTAACGAGAGCAGGAGTTTTCCTAAGCGTCGCAGAGCTGGTTCTTTGGGGATCTTTCCCACCATCGCACCCAACATCACACACAGGCTCTCAGTGATGAGTGCGAAGCATGGTGTTTCAATCTGGCCAATGGTCTACTGGGTCAGAGTGAGACTAGAAAATTTACTGCCTAAGCAACTTACTGCTCCCCAGGTGCTTCGTCTCACCCTCTTGAAGCCTGGTGGGTAGAGGTCCCCTGCTCAAATTTATGCCACAGCTCAAAAGGGGATGATGACGTCTAGTCTCACCCTGGAGAGAAGCTAACCGGTGCACTGGATCAGAAAGAGCCATGAACTAGTGTCAGAGACCTGGGTTCTAGTCCCTGTTGTGACACTGCGCGTTGGTGGAAGCCGAGAAAATGGCCTACTCCCTCTGGGCCTCCATTTGCTCAACTGCAAAATGGGAACAGGGAGGAGGAGCCACTCAGCATCTGGCAGTGCAGCACAGCAGCGCACAACGCACAGTCGGCCCTCTGCACCTGCGGGCTCCCAGCTGCACAACGGTTTCCAGTCTGTAGTCAGTTGCATTCGTGGCTGAAAAACCCAGGGAGGCAGAGGGCCCACTGAATATTCCTTGGAAAAACCTGCCTGGAAGTGGAGCTGCACAGTTCAGACCCGTGTTGTTCAGGGGCCGACTCTAATTTAAAGCTTTGATGGGGAGGAAAAGCTATCAGTCCTCATCTCCTTTTCCATGGAATTGCCGGCTCAGAAAGCCAGCAAATTGTGGTCCCATTTTTTTAAGTCCCAATAAGTAATGGCTGGACCTGAGGTTTTCCTTTAGAGGCTAAACAGTTTTCAAAGGGATTCATTAAAGTTGGGAGAGGGAGTTTACATACGCAGTGGTCTAAATTGGTTTTAAACTTCCCAACTTCTTCCAACAAAGATGTGAAGCGCTCTCCTTTGCCTTAAACATCGTTTTCAAATCAAAAGTAAACACAGGGAGGAAGTCATGCAAAGATGTACGTATATCTCTGCTCACAGGCAAAGCTGGGAGGCAAAGCCATGTAGGGAGGGGATGACGCTGAAACGGATCCACAGATTCGGTCTGAGGAAGCTTCTCAGTCTTGGCTCCTCAGTGATAAAGTGTGTGTGTGTGTGTGTGTGTTTAAAAGACAGAGGGCATATAAACTTGGATATAATCTACATTCAAAAAACTATGAAATGGAGGTAACCTTTAGCCATTTGTTCACCAAGTTGGTTTTGGCTGCTGAGATGTCATTTGCCTCACTGGCCTGGAAAGAACAGACAGACAGCCTTGCCTCAAGTTCCACATGTTTCACATGAAAGTCCTCATTCCTACCCTTCCACCCACTGCCCGTCCACAATGTCCACTGTCCCCACTGTCCCCCTCCACTCTGTCCATTACACCCCTTTCTTCCTTTCACCCAGTAAGTACTAGCTTCCTGTCTGCTATGTGCCAGGCACAGGACATGGTGCTCCGCTCAGGGGGCTTATCGACTATGTGAAGAGACATATTTAAACAGATAATTGAAGTAATTCATGGTTTACCTCTTACATGCATGGCTTATATGTGGCCTATATGATCTAGCTTCCTGTTCGTTTCCTTTCCGTGACTATTTTCTGCTTCCATCCCTCTACTTGGCCCTCGGGACCTCACACCTCCAGTTCTGTGATTTGTTCCCCTGGGTATCTCTATCTGCTCTCTCTCCTAGTCCCCTTCAAACTCCTCTTAGAACCACTTTCCTAAAGCGTTGCTTTCATCTTTCCTTCTTCTCAGAAACACACAAGAGCAACCTACTGCCTCCCCCAGTAAACCCCAACCTCTCTGCCTGGCTCCCTTACCCTCGACCACGTTCCCTCAATGCCAGATCAGTTGGCCATTCTGCTTGCTGTCTCTTAGATGGACGCTTTCATTTACGCATTTACAATCACGTGGTTCTTGACTTGGGATGCCTTTCCTTTCTTGGTTCCAAATTCTGCAGATTCCAGACCAAACCCTGCCATGCTATTCTGAACCAGAGTAGCCCTCGCCTTCAACTTTTCTGTAAGAGTGCTGATTTTGCTGACAGGATAGAAATGAATTTACAAAGAACACCCAGTTGGTTTAGGGCAGTGATCCTCAATCTTTTTTTATCTCATGGCACACAGAAACTAATTACTAAATTTTACAGCACACTAAAATATGTATTTTTTGCAAGTCTGACAGAAAATAGGTATAATTTTGATTCATTCACACCAGACGGCTATTGTGTTGGCTGCTGTCATTTTTTATTTGACAATCTGAGGGAAAAGAGGTCAGTGCTCCTGACCAAACAGCCAGGTACTGCATGTTTCCCCCCCCTTAATCCTCACCCAAGGATATGTTTGAGAGGGGGAGGGGGCTGCAAGGGGGGAGGGGGGAGAGGGAGAGGGAGAGAGAGAAAGAGAGAGAGAGAGAGAGAGAGAAAATATGAGAGAGAGAGATGTGAGAGAGAAACATCGATGGGTTGCCTCCCATATGCACCCTGACCAGGGATCAAACCTGCAACCTAGGTATGTGCTCTGCCGGGGAATCGAACCCACAGTGCATGGTGTATGGGACGACAGTGCAACCAAGCCGCCAGCCAGGGCAGGTATTGCATGTTTTCAAAACTCACCAGTTGAAAATCGCTGGGTTAGGGTAATGAATCTGGGGCACCAAATCTCCAAAAATGAGAGCTGCAAATACAGTGGACCCTTTCTGATTAATACGTGCATGTTTAGGAGTAAGTACTTTAGGCTTTGTGGGTCATATGGTGTCTGTTGCAACTACTCAACCACGCTGATGCAGTGTAGCCAAAGATCAAACATACGGTGCTGAACACGGCTGCACTAAAATTATTTATAGAAAGGGCCCGCGGGTAAAATTTGGCTTTTGAGCCACAATTTGTTAACCCTGTTGTAGAAGAAGAAGAGTGGATACTGGTGAGGATGTCCTCTTTTGGATGGCAAAGTACAACAGGAAGCGTCCCCTGGATCAGCCCCTTATCTTCCCTGTCGCTCCACTGCTCCTCTGAGACAGTATGTACCCTAGGAGAAGATTCCCAGCCTAGAAGTCATCACCATGGGAACTGGGGCTGTGACCATCTGTTACAGCTATTTTGGTCAATGAAGAAGAGATATCGGAATCTACTTCAATGCCTGAGTTGGAGATACGGCGAGGTAAGCGTCGCCGGTCTCTTTCTCCAGTCATCCTCCAGGCGGGCAAGAGGCTTACTGGTCAGGATCACAGGGCCCAAGGGCAAATCTTCACCCATCCGTCTCCGTGCCCGGCACTGCTCTCTCATTTAATCCTTCCACCAACCCTCGTACCTGTAAGAACTTGATCAGCCTATTTATTTTTCCTATGGAAGAAATCGATGAGGTTCCTAGTCACCGTTGGCCTGATCCACAACAGAATTGGTCTTGTGCTTAGCAAGGTGTGTTTGGAGAGTAAGATGCACCCTGCCAAGATTTCGTATTTCAATTTGGATGTGATGAAATAATGAGGGTAAATCATTACTTCTAGTCCTTACAATGACCCTTCAAAGATACCCATGGTAAACGGGGCTCATAGGGATGAAGTAGTTTATGCAACTTTGCCCATTTGGAAAGGTCCGAGCTAAGGTTCAATCCAAGGATAATGACTGGCCCAATAAACCTCTGGTCCAATCCTTCGAGCCCCTGACCTAAAAAACCAAGTTCAATGTGTTTCAAAAGCCCCCAAATGCTTGCTCTGTGAAACGTGAGGAACTTTGTCACCTCTGTGGGGTCTAGTGTCCCCGAGGAGAACCTCAGAGAAGCAGACAGGCCAACCAGCCCTGAGACGTGGGAACTGGGCCCGGGCGCAGAGCAGGGGCAGCGTCGCCTTTTCCCTGACCACGCCCGGGTCGCGGGGCACCTCCTGCTCCAAACTGTGCGCGTGGCCGGTTATGGCGCCGACGCTGCCTCCTCACGCCCCGGCGGTGGCGGAGGGAGGCGGGCTCTTACCAGCCTGTCATGTTAAAGTCCCTGTAGAGCATCTTCTTTCCCAGCTCCTTCCTCTGCACTCTCCTTGGAAACTCCAAATGTGTGAACTCATTTCCCAGCAAGTGAGGCTGCATGAATGCCTAAGAGCAGCAAGAAAGAAAACACACACACGCACAGATTTAGAAGAAAAAACGAGACTCAAGGATGTGTTGCAAATCGAGACGGGCCATACATATTTCAAATACACACACAAAAAAAATAGTTCCCAAATTTTAAGGAAAATAGATTTAAGAGTCTCAGTGCAAATAAAAATCACCCACTTAATTTATTAAGGGCTGTAACTTTTTCATTTGATGTGAAGAATTAATTGTAAGAGAAGACATGTATGGACTGCCAGCGTTGTCAGGAAAAGAGACTGTTTCTCCCAAGGTTCGCTTTTTAATTCAAATCCAGGATGGGTTCCCTTTCCCGCTGGCATGCTGGCGAGGCCAGAGAGTCCCCCTCACTCCTTCTGCCTGCCCTAGGCTTTCTCTGCTGTCCTCTCCCGCACACTCCTGGGTCCCAGGCCGGGCCTTTAAAACCCATGAGTCTCTTGCCCTAACCGGTTTGGCTCAGTGGATAGAGCATCAGCCTGCGGACTGAAGGGTCCCGGGTTCGATTCCGGTCAAGGGCATGTACCTTGGTTGCAGGCACATCCCCAGTGGGGGGTGTGCAGGAGGCAGCTGATCGGTGTTTCTCTCTCACTGATGTTTCTGACTCTAACCCTCTCTCTTCCTCTCTGTAAAAAATCAATAAAATATATTTAAAAAAACAAAACAAAACAAAAACCCGTGAGTCTCCAGGTCAGCACAACGGCCAGAGCGAGCGGGCTGGGCTGGACGCCCTCGCTTGGGCTCTGCAGTAACGTGATCGTGTAATTGGAAGACGGTTCCAGAGCAGATGGCTTCCTCCCCTCCCCCAGATCCCTGTTCACACTACAAAAGTATTGAGCAAACAGCTACTTAGGGAACTGCTGTGAAACAACGAACAGTCTCATTGTCAGGTTCAAAATTCAGGTCCCGCTCTCCAAAACACGAAACGCTCCAGTGTGAACTCCGCTCGGCGGCCACGCACCGGGAGCCACCGGGGCTTCCCCACCCTCCCGCACGCCTGGGAGCAGCATCCTGGCGAAGTGAGTCTTCCCTCTCTGTCTGGCAGGGGAAAGAGTGGGCAGAGCAAATCATGGCCTGGCCCTGCAGGAAATCAAGGGACCCCTGCAGCAGGCCAGATGGCCACGTCCTCAGCCCATTGGAAACAGGCCCCTCCCACATCTTTCCCAGGACCCGACACGGTGGATCTCCCGCTGATGCGCGCAGGGGTTGCGGGGGTATTCCTGGGGTGTTCGTCACCAGCGTATCAGGAATAAAAGGAGGCAAGCTGAGTTGTCACCGGGCTGGTCAGATTTGGCCAGATAACGGAACTGGAGCCAGTGATTCCGAGCAGGATTGGGTGTGTGACAGGCAGGGCGAGAAGGGGACCTGTCCTTAGGCTGAAGCCCCGCCCAGGTCTGACGGAAATCCTAGGTCTCCTCTGAGGGGCTCTGAAACCTTGGCTCGGCTGCTGCTGGAGGTCAAGGACACTCAACACTGGGTTTCACAGAGGTTCCCTGGGAGGGACGGAGGGGGGGCCTAGTATTTAATAGGGCAGGTCCCTGGCTTGGGCTTGGGGGGAAATGGACTTGGGTCTGAATCTGAGCTCCGCATTTATCACTTAGAAGCTGTGTGATTTTCGGAGGTTAATCTCTCAGCCTCAGTTTTTAAAATCTGTACGATGAGATTAGTTATGTATTTATCTCATACTATTTTAATGATGAGATGATGTCTCTAATGCACTTATCATGGTTGTCTCCATTCATAAAAGAAAACAATCACATCCATTTAATAACTATTGGGCCCCATTACATCCGGAGTCCTATGCTAACTGCTTTGTGAGTTCTCACTTCACCCTCCCAACCACCTTACTGGCTACATAATTCGAGGGGCCCAGTGCAGAATGAAAATATGGAGTCCCTGTGCAAAATCAAGAATTCAAGAGCGTGACAGCAGAGCAGGAAGCCAAGCCCAGGGCCCCGTGCAGCTGCAGGCCACATGCCCGTGCAGCCAGCTGTGGGTACAGGGCAGATGCTGCTCTTCCTCCTCTATTTTGTCCACCCACGAAAACTAGGGAACAGAGGCATAAAAAGTCAATGAAGAGCAGCATCTCTTACGTGCCCTGATCACCTCCCAGAATGCCGGGACTGTGTCGGCCTGGCGTTCTGTCGCACCCCCTCCCTCCCAAGCTGGACAGACACTTGAAATGCTGTGTATTAGTACCCCAGCCGTCCTAAAGGTTATCCCATAGACTCAATTTACACACGAGGAAACCAAGGCCCAGGGAGGTTAAGACACGTAGCCTGGGCTCTTAGCCAGGCCTGTGTGGTTCTAGAGGCTGCGCTTCCTGTCGTCCACAGGCCCCCATCCTAACCCTTCTGCTGGCCCTTTAACCTGCCCATACACACATTTACAAAAAACAATAAGGGGCCGACAAAAGGCCTGTGATCTTGGTGCGCCCAGACCACACGAAGTCAGACCACAAAGAGGTCCCCGTGAGGACCCAGCTTAACAGCAGTGCAGCGCTGCACACAGCGAGGCCACAGAGATGGCCTGACATTATGCTTTAACAAGTTAACTAGAAGAAATTCATACGAGTGACTCAAGAAACCAGTGCAAATCCACACAAAGGAATTCTAGGCTGTCACTTACAATGATGCCACAGAGGCGATGTAATGACACAGAAAGGGGTGCTGTATCTGTAAAAAGCAGGTTATCAAACAATGTGTGATGTGAGTGTGGGAGCTAATGGGAACTATGTCATAAGATATAGTGTAAGATATACACTGAGTGGCCAGATTATTATGACCACCCCATCAGTACTGTGTTGGGCCACCTTTTGCCTTCAATACTGTGGCGATTCTTCCTGGCATTGACTCCACGAGATGTTGAAAGGTGATGCGAGGAATCTGACACCATGCCTGATGAATAGCACTGTCCAGTTATGTGAGATTTGATGGTTGTGGAACCAGCTGCTTGATGGCTCTTTTAACTTCGTCCCACAAATGCTCAATTGGATTGAGATCTGATGATTGTGGGGGCCACCTAAGCAAGGTAAAGTCTCCCTCATGTTCTTGAAACCACTCCTGCACAATATGAGCACAATATGGTGCATTGTCTTGTTGGAAGAAGCCATCTCCATTGGGATATGCCATCAACATGATAGGATGAACTTGATCAACGATACTTATGTATGTTGTGCTATTCAGACGTTTATAATGGTCTGGCCCTCTAGAAACTTCAGCGCGAAATTATAGCTAATTTGCCTACAAACGTCAGGGAGTCATAATAATCTGGCCACTCAGTGTATATGTGTACAGTTGGCCCTCCGTAGCCACAGATGCCGACTGTACACATTGTTCCATGCCGTTCTATAGAAGGGACCGGAGCATACATGGTGGTCCTGGAACCAATCCTTTACAGACGCCGGGACGACTATACATAAATGAGCACGTGTGTGTGTAAATAGAGATACACAACACACATATCGTATATGATCAGCAAACACGTTAGATACCAAGGTCATTTCCAAGGACATTTCCTCACCAATCCCGGTGACTAACAGGAGTGAATGTACAGAGTTCCAGGCGTTTTATCTCTTAATCGCAGAAGGAGTGGGTGCTCTGCTGTGTTGTACGCAGGTACCCTCACGCCGTCCGCCCGCATACATGTGCATGGCCAGTCATGCGAGAAGATCTGCCAGGCAGATACCCGTGGGTAGCTGGGACTCCTCGGCAGCTCTGCCATCTGCAGGGGCCGCCTCACCTCTGCCTCTGAGGATGAGCAGGTGCCAAAGGGGCTTAAATTAAACACTCTGACACCTGCAGCCCCTTCCCACGCAGAGCCTTTCAGGGTCTCAGCAACCGCCTGCGTCTCCCATGATAACCAAAGGCAGCTCCGTGCATCCACACTGGACGCCCTTGATTAGCTGCACCGAGTTTTATTACCTCTGAGGGGGAAGGCTGCCAATTAAGCTGCGCACATGGCTTTCTTACTACTTCCAACTTTTATTTTATTCTTTCTGAGAGAGCTCCTTTCGACTCAGACAAGCCTTTATTATCTACCACTATCGTGTATATTTGAAAAGGAATATACAAGTGAAGTGTATTGGCTGAGGTCTTCCAAACCTTTTTCACGTGGAGAATCCAACAGCGCGCACCAGCTGCCAACTCTGAATCATTCACGTCCATGCTTTCCCACACAATGGTGGCCTGTGTTCCGTGGGAGCGCTGGCGAGGCAGCGTTTCTTAAATAATCCACAAAAGAACCACAAGCCTCCAGCCAGGGGTGCGGAGTTCTGAAGTCCACCTTGCGATGATCTAGAGCCAGCTTCCTTCTGACTGGGCCCCGGGAATGTGGCCGAGCAAGTCTCATGCGTGCCTCCCAGCCCTGCCTGCGCACAGCCAGTTGGATCCCAAAAGGTTCAAAGAGGGCTTCGCTTTTGTCTGCAGGGCTTTCTTCTAAGCTGCTGGGCCCCGTCCCCGCAGGTTTGGGGCTGCTCTTTAGCTGTCCGCACATGCCCGGGAGATGACGCCCAGGTCGTGCCTGCCATCGGGCTGACAGCAGCAATCCACTGTGACACACCCCAGCTTCAGATGTGTCAGAAAGGGAAGAGAGGGCATCTTAGCTCTGAGGATACTGTGATATTCAGCCCCCACTGGTACCGATGCCACCCCCTTAGATTTCTCTATCGTTAGTTATTTTTCTTCCTGTCTTGCTAATTGCCACAGCACATCTCACATGGTGCATGATACGGTTCCTGTCACAGCCACGGCCTGCCAGAGAATCTGTGATTCCATGGGTACCTCTGACATATTTTTACTGTTTTTTAAATATCACCATCCACATCCTAACTACAGGCCTCCTTTTTACCAGCACTTTCCATACTCATGACTGTTGCATTTGTCAGACATGATGGAGCTACTGGTGTTAAAGAAAACAACAACTCAAGAGCTAAGTACAAGCAAAGAAAACAGGTGGCTGATTAATGAAAAGAGATGCTAAAATATAATGGGACATACCCGTAGGTTTTCAGAGGAAAGTGCACTTCTGCTTATTCATGCATCTCCATACTTAAGAGCGTTTACACATATGGTCTGTCCTCGTAAGCTTAGCTGTTATATCAAAATAATGGAGGGTTTAAACAATAAAGACTGATCTCTCACAGTTCTGGAAGCTGGGAAGTCCAAGATCGAGGTGCCAGCAGATTGGCTGACCGGTGAGGGTTCTCTTCCTTGTTTGCAGGCAGCCGCCTTCTCCCTGCATGCTCTCATGGCCCACCCGCTGTGCTCTCATGGAGAGAGAATCCAGCTCTCTGGGTCTCCCTTTGTCAGGATGCTGGCCCTATCAGATCAGGGCCCACTCTCGTGACCTCATTTAACCTCCTTACTTCTGTTAAGGCCCCATCTCCAAATTCAGCACAATGAGGGGAGGGCTTCAACATACATATGGGGTTGATATATGTACATAAACTCATCAAAATATCATAACATGTTAGGACAGCTTTCTATTTAACTTACTCATATTCACAAATATTTCTACCATTGAACATGAATTATTTTGTTTAAAAAAACACACACACACTAAAAAATATATTTTTTTTGAGAACCGGGGTTTTTAACTTGGTTTTAGAAATTTGCTGAGAGGAGCTTCGCTGCCCCTTCTTATTCCAATCATCTGAAGGAAAGCCAATGTCACTGGGAAGGGCCAGCCAGGGTGGGGCTGGCTCCAATGCGTGGACACAGAAGCGTGCTGCTTCCCAACAGGCCGGCCCGGGGACATTTGTTCTCAGAAGCAGAGTGGCCCCACGATTTGGGAACCCACAAACGTCGCTCAAGGCCTACCCAGCATCACCTCTAACTCAATGTAAGCAACATATGCAAAGTTCAAAGTCTGTAAAGTGTGGAAGCAGGAGTATGTTAGGTTCTTTTCTACCATAAAACCTAGTGATTTACTGATTCCAAACTTATGGGATTCCTGGACAGTTTTTGCATGTTTTACTCCACTGCTCATACCTGGGCAGCTCACCAGTATGTCCACGTGACTATGGCCTCTTCCCAAAGTACATTTCATAGGGATGTTGGCCTATTAAAAATGTGGACTCTAACGGGATAAAAATCCAAGAAGAGAGCAAGTAAAAGCTCCGGACACTCTCCTAAACATTCCTTATGTAGCTGATATGCTGGATATAGTTTTTCTTTTCCTCTCTGACGATGCTATTCATATATACATATGTTAGCAACATCTGCGTTGGATGCAAGTAATAGCAGCTACACTTAAACATGTTTATTATTTTTAAAACCTTAGCTACACTCTAGTGCCCGGCACAGCTCCTAACACAATAAAGGCTCTCTAAGTAAGGATTTGCTGAAAGAATAAATACAGAACATCTCAACCTGCTTTACACAATTGCTTTGAGTGATTAATTAAACTCTACAAATAACACAGCACAGCTTTCAATCTTTTGAAAACATTAAAACTAAGGTCCAAGACACATAAAAACAAACTTGGACATACATGACCACCTTTGGATTTAGCTAACTTTGTAATTTGACCAGTTCCTTCCTGTAAAACCACATGTGTGGGTGGGTGGGTGGATGAAGTTATACCATTTATTTATTATTATTTTTTAAAATATATTTTTATTCATTTCAGAGAGGGAGGGAGAGGGAGAGAAACATCAATGGTGAGAGGGAATCACTGATTGGCTGCCTCCTGCATGCCCCTACTGGGGATTGAGCCTGCGACCCAGGCATGTGCCCTTGACCAGAATCAAACCAGGACCCTTCAGTCCGCAAGCTGACGCTCTATCCACTGAGCCAAACCAGCTGGGGCTGCAATTATACCATTTAAAATCCCACGATATTTCACGACCCCAAGAATAGCTAAATAATGTCATTTCTCTTTCCTACTAATAAGCATGCCAACTAGAAATCTAGAAAATTGGTTTATACTAACATCTAATTTAAAATGTGCTGGCATTCCCCAAGTTAAAAAATGGACCGCTTGTTGTACCTCCATTTATCTATCCTAAGTTTTGAGGCTTTCCCTCAAGGAAACCTAACAGCGTGCTCCTGAGGGGAGGCGGGGAGGAGGTACACCTGGAGGTCATGTGTGTGCCACACAGCACCTGGGGGGAGCTTGGGAACCACTGCCGTGGCAAAACCAAAGGCTGGTGGTCACCCAGGGTCCTAAGGGCTCTGGAGAACACAGGGTTGCTAAGCAGAGGGCAGGACACGTCCTTGTCACTCAGGGTCTGGGCAGCTGAGAACAAGCTTCCAGATACAAGAAGAGCCGTCTCTCAGGAAAGGATGCTGGAGTACCCACTGTGCCAAGAAGTGGCTGGACAGCAGGGCTGGGGCCGGGGGATTGGACGTCCTCTTCTGACCTCTGTCCTCTCTAGCCCTGGGCAGCAACCAGCTTCGGGGGGCGGGGGAGTGCACACTGCACTGTGAGAAAACCCGTCATCCACCCTAGAGGGAGCCAGGGTTGCGGAGGGGCTGGAGCAGACAGGAGGGGAGCAGGCTGAAAGAGGAGGCACCTTCTGGAGAGGAGCAGCCGGGTCTGTCTCCTCCACAGCACAGGGTCCTGAGCCCCAACCTCCAGGCGGGAGAAGAGCTGTGAGCACCTTGGCAAGGCAGGAAGAGGAAGGGAGCGGAAGCAGGTGCCCGGATCCCAGACAGTGAGGTGTGTGTTAAGGTTATGGGAGGAGGCGGAGCACCGGGCTTCCTGGGGACATTGTGAAGATGGGTCCTGAGCTGACTCCAAGTTACCTGCTGGGGAGCATAAAATGCTTCCTCCTTTTGATAACTTTTATTCCTGATGCCTTGTTGTCAGCTTGCCAGTGAGTGGTGTTGGCCAATGAGGAGACTATCCCAGGTTTGGGGATTATCCAGCCAAAGGAATGTGTGCATCTAACACATGAGCTCCTGAGCATGCCAGGCACCAGGGGCTAAGAATTCAAAGAATAAAAGAAGAGGGTCCTCTGGTCAGAGCTCACATACCCGTGGGGGAGACTGAGGAGAAATGCAGATATCCCCAGGGCTAAGGGACGAAGAACGGGAGGGAGCCTGAAAGGATCTAGGAGTTGGTCAAGCCAGGGCTCCGGGGCGTGGGCAGCAGGAGCAGATGCAGGGAGGCAGGAAGTGGCCGGTGTGTGGGGGGCAGAGGTGGCAGGAGTGTAGCCTGTCTGCCACTCACCTTGGGCTCCTGCAGGGCACCAAGGAGGGCCCTTCCTGCAGAGAGCAATACACAGCTACATACAGTGAAAGTACTTTTTATAAATACTTTTCAATGAAAAAAAATATATATATATATACAGTAAGGTACTCTATCATATATGTACAAGTGGATGAATTTTCACAAATTGAACACACTCATGGCACTGGCACCCAGATCAACAAATAGAGTGTTACCAGCACCCTGGGGTCAGGATCCTGTCTGATCACTGGGGCTCCCCCAAAGGGAAGCGCAAGCCTATCTCCCAGGCTGGTATTGCCGGCTCTCTATTCCAGCGGTTCTCAACCTGTGGGTCGCGAGCCCTTTGGCGGTCGAACGACCCTTTCACAGGTGTCGCCTAAGACCATCCTGCATATCAGATATTTACATTATGATTCATAACAGTAGCAACATTACAGTTATGAAGTAGCAACGGAAATAACTTTATGGTTGGGCCACAACATGAGGAACTGTATTTAAAGGGCCAGAAGGTTGAGAACCACTGCTCTATTCCCTGTGGAACCCTAGGGGCAGCCCCCTCGCTGGACGTGAGGCCTGTGAGATTCATCCATGTCACCGTGTGTACTACGGCGCGTTCATTTGGGGGCTGCGCCGCATTCACCCCTGACTGCCGCACGTACCCACCCATCCTGCTCCCCGGGCCCTGGGACCGGGCCTGTCTAGGCTGTTCTAGACAGTGCCATGTGCACGTTCTGGTCTCCTGGTGACGCCTGGACACACCTCGCTTAGGTACCTACCTAGGAGTGGACTGTCCAGCTTTCAGTCACTGCCAAACCCTTTTTCAAAGTAGTTGTCCCAATTTCCACTCCCATCAGCAGAATACGGAAAGTAAAAACACTCGTGTTAAATGAGAGAGCAGATTCCTTAACAGGGACTATTTCGTAAAGGCCTCTAGCTAGAAAACTTTTATCTGCATTCATTTTTTTAAAATCTTCAGGCCTCTCAATATTTGACAAGAGGTTATCCAAATGAGGGTTTTCAGTGTTTAACACAAATCTTTAAAGCAATTAAGCAATTTATCCTCTTTCTTGCCCTTGAGGGGGAATAAACCTCGTCAGATTATATGAGAGGAGAACTGGAAGTCATCCATTTCAAGATGATTTATCATGAGAGAAAGTCTAAGGTCACAGATGAAATGAAATTAATAACGTCAGCCAAACCGCTGGTGACCATGAACAGCCACACTAGCATCACACAGGCGGGTCCTCCAGAGCCCAGGCTGCCTGCCTGGCTTACAGGGCAGAGATGGAGTATTTTGGTTTGGGGAAGGAAGGAAAGAAGGAAGGAAAGAAGGAAGGAAGGGAGGGAGGGAGGGAGGGAGGGAGGGAGGGAGGGAGGGAGGGAGGGAGGGAGAGAGGAAGGAAGGAAGGAAGGAAGGAAGGAAGGAAAAGGTGAAATGGCTGAGATCTAAATATGCACGGGTCAGACGCTTTCCTAAAGAATTTTCTCAGTCTTAATTTGTCCTTAAAAATCTCAAAATAATAAGAACCAAGTTTGTGTCTATAAGCTATGACAGAACTGAATGCTGATGAAATTCTGTCTGGTTTATGTGGATGTCAAGAAAGGTTCACGTTTAAATTTTGTGTGGGATCAACCAGAGGGAAGGAGCATGCCCCTAAAATAACTCAAATCATAAAATTTCTACCTTATGATAAAGAAACCCCCATGGAAACTGGTATTCAGATGGACATGTTACACAAAATTGCCTAGATCTGTCAACTCTACACAGTTTAATGTACAGAATAAGGGGTAAAAACTATTCATTTCCATTAAATATATAAGGTTTCCATATTCATGTGCCTAATGCCTTTTCTTTCTAAAATCAGAGGAAAGACATTCATCTGAAGAAAGGACGACTGGTACCAGCGAAAAAGGACATGCCTGCATATCTGGGCTCTCTCTGCATATGCAAATGGAACTTAGACACTGTATAAGAGGCCACGGACGTGGTCCCAATGGCAGGATGGCCAGGAAAAGTCCTTCCTGTATAGTTAGATTTGAAAACTAAGAGATTTTATTTGGTCTCTGATCTATTCACTGTTGTAAGCACATTACACATATTGCAGTATTAACCCATTAATCCTCACACCATCCTGTGAGGGTCCTACAATTACTTTGTGTCACAGAGGAAGCAACTGAGGCACAGAAAATATGTGATAGCCAGTTAAGTGTTTGCCCTAAAAAGCCTCAGTGAATCCCACCTACCTCTCAAAGCAGAATGAACTTGACCTTATTTAAAGGGGGCATGATATTACCTTGCTTCTTTACACCCAGGCTATTCTTAAGGAACCCTGTGGGCAGATGGCTCTGACTTTATGAGCCCAACTTTTCATTCAGAATGTTGGGTAGGGGGACTGGAAGTTTTAAAGAGTCTAAACAGTGTATGTGGGTAGCAACTGTGCAGAAAATATGAATATATTTTTAAAGAAGAAAATTTAGGGATACATTCTCATGATGATTGTGTTCTGCCATAGGTCTACATAGTAGGTTGATAATGCCTCGGCATCAAGTCCTGACTCATCCCAACCTGGAATAAATAAAACGTCCCTTTATACTCATTTTCAAAATCAGGGCTCCGGAAGTGGTGGGGTTCAATGATACAGGTGAATGTCTCAGAGTCTCCCCTGAGCCAGGCAGGGCTCCCGGGGCAGCCGAATGGAAGCTGCACCTCCAAATGCCTGGGCAGTGCCCATTGGAGCTCTAAGAATGGCTAGCTTCTTGGTGACACCTGTGTGATCAATGGGATCTACAGTCAACATGAGGAATGTCAACTACTGTGGCCTGCCATTTTTCCCATTGGACATTTTGAAACTTGTGTGCAGTTTTGTGAAAGGGAGTTCAATGGGGATTGGAGTGACGTTTTCCATGACTCAATCATCGAGCAGAGCAAAGCAGTGGTGAAGCTGCTTCTGAATCAGACGTGACCACCTGCTCTTCAAGGTCAGGTGTGATGTCAAGGTGGCAGATCTATCGCATTTACTCATTAGCATACTTCATTCTCCCGTTATAGCCTCCTATCTTTTTAAAAATATCATATCTAATAAAAGGGTAATATGCAAATTAATCATCACTCCATCACTAAGATGGCAGCACCCATAGCCACAAGATGGCAGTGTCCAGTCATCTCAGCCCCACCGGAGTCCCCCAGTCCCAGGGGCGGGGATGGCCGCTGAGAGCAGGCAGTGTGAGCGGCCTGGTGGGATGCTTGCTTTGTCGCTGTGGCGATGAGGCAAGCATCCCTTGATGGCCGCGGATGGGCCTCTGGCCAGGCCAGGGCACAGAACAGCCAGGCCCTGCAGAGAGCTACTGGCGCACGGATTTGTGCGCAGGGATATATATATATATTGATTTCAGAGAGGAAGGGAGAGGGAGAGAGAGAGAGAAACATCAATGATGAGAAAGAATCCTTGATCGGCTGCCTCCTGCATGCCCCACACTGGGGATCAAGCCCACAACCTGGGCATGTGCCCTGAATGGGAATTGAACTGTGACCTCCTGGGTCATAGGTCAATGCTCAACCGCTGAACCATGCTGGTTGGGCTATAGCCTCCTGTCTTAAAAACAAGTTCAGGCTCAAGGAAGGAGTATACTTTTTGGAAGATAACTCTGAAACCTAGCTGAGCCCAGCACTGGGGAATCAACTGGCCGACAAAAGAACAAGACTCGGCAGGAGGCTGGAGCAGGTCCAAGGACATCACAATAATCATCCCAGATAATACTGCATTTGGGTGAATCAGATGTGTATTTGAAACCCACTTTACCTCTACCTATGCTGCCCTGATGAAAAACAGCTGCAGGGCTGGAGTACCCACAAGGACAGAAGTACACTATGTGAAGGTTTGATGGTATCAGCACGTCTTAATGTAATCAAATCAGAGTTTAAAATATGCCCAGCAGAAGGGAAGGGGAGCCGTCACTCTCACACCTATGGTGAGCTCTGCTGAGAAATGCTTATGGAGCAGACCCCATTCCCTCCTATCTGGGCCTTGACTCCACCCACACATTCTGTCTAGTTTTCTGGACCCCTTAATGTTTCATTTGAATCACCCGGGAAACAATAAAAATAAAGCCCCGCAGAAGAGCAAGGCTTATTCATGACTCTGGGATCATCAGCCCTCCCCAGCTGCGGGGGCAGAAGTCATAGCCTGGCCCCTTCATCACACACCTGCCACATTCTGTGTGAACACGTCAAACCCACAAGCCTGCTTGATTAATCACCGGCCCAGGAATCTACGGAGCAGAGTTCACATTACACTGGGAGATGCCGGAAGGGCCCTCGAGGTCAGCATGCCAGACCGAACACAATGAGCGTGCCTGCCACATCCATCATCCTGTAATCTGCTTCCAGCTCCATAATCCCCCACATCCAGACCGTGCATTCCAAGGACATTCCTCTGCCACACGGATCCAAATGGTTCAAGTACCAAGGGCTCCAAGCCCTCCCTCCCTCCAAGAAAATCATTAACCATTTCTACTAGTCAAACAGCCCTGGGACTGCAGACAGCTGCTCAAACCAAGTCTCGAAGGGCCTAGAAGTTTTAATAATTCTATCATCAGTGTAGCTTCACACCTCATAAAAATAAAATTTAATTTGACCTAAGAATAAAGACTATACTGTTAACTCCCCAGCTACGTACTAACTTGTTTAAGTTGTGTAAAGGGTACAACTATCATTACACTAAACTGCTTCACAATTAGTTCCAGGAAAATGTTTCCAAAAAAATGAATTGGGTAAAATTCGGTGCACTCACAATTATAAGATATACTAGATGCCCAATGCATGAAATTCAAGCAAGAGTCGGCCTTCCTTCTCCCGGCTGCTGGCACCGGTTTCCCTCTGGCACCTGGGACCCGGGCTTCCCTCCTGCACCCAGGAGCCGGGCTTCCCTCGCAGCCCCTGCTTCATCCGGAAGGTCATCCGGAAGGACATCTAGTCTAATTAGCATATTACGCTTTTATTATTACAGATAGTATATTTTATATTACCATGGGAATACTTCTCCTACCAATTTCAGAACATATGCTGACTATCTCATGAGAAGTATCCCATGATCCCACTGAGGAGAAAAGGAGATGCAGAGATCCCAAGCGGGGGACTTGAGGTCATACAGCCCAGGTCGGGGCTGGGCTAGGCTGGGCTGAGAGAAGTCCAGGTCACACTGATATCATTTCCAAGATTTTACCCTAAAAACATCCTAATTCTCTCAATACTTTACTATAAAGATCTCACCACAAGGTTTTCGTATGCTATAAATCCCCTTATTCAAATACTTTGCAAAGATGCACATCGCCGGTCACATGACTATCACCACTGGCTTTGTTCATTTCAAAGCGTACATTCTTAGGCTCCTACAGAAGATGACACTGGACAACCAGGATATTTCATGTCCTATTCACTCACACTCCTGTCGTCGGGGGAGAAGAGTTTTATAGAGAAACCTACCTGGTTTAGGAGCAAGGATTAAAGAGAATGGAGACAGTGTGCTTCCCTTTTAGAATTGCAGACATTAGGCGCGGGTCTGGGAACCAATCACGTCCACACTAATTGTTCAAGAGTGACTCCAAAACACACAATAATCTCAGGAACATCAGGAGTGATGACTAAGTCAAAAGAAGGAAAAAATATTCCTGTGGTTTGTGGGCCAGTAGGATTTGAAGTGTCAAGACTTTGATGCATCAAACAATACCAAACGAGTACTGGTTTCCACAAAAGAATCTGCCTGTGTTATTTCATTTAACCCATGCACCTGCCTGCTGAGGGTTTCTATACCCAGTGCAGACGGTGGAGCTGGGCTTGGAAAAGGGCCTTGCTGAAATCACAGCCTAGTTGCGTGACAAAGCTGAGAGCTGAAGCCATCCCAAAATAGACAACTGATACTCAGGCATCTGAAACACGTCAGCATTCCGATCCCTCCTCAGAAGTCAACGTTTTGAGTTTTTCTTTGCATCATTCTTGTAACATGAAAGTGTGAAATTATTTCAAAATTTAAAAAGTTAACCTGGAATTATTACCCATTGCTTCTAGCAGGAAAACAGAAACTAGGTTCCACTCAGGGGCAAGGAGGGGATGAAGATGTTGCCGTCAAGGCTTGGGAGGCACGGTGCTGCTGAGATAGGTTTCGGGGGAAGGTGGAGGGGAAAGTGCTGTGTGGTCATGATCTAGACGTCAGTCAGCCAACAGGCCCCTTGTCAGTGCCTCCTCTGTACTGCTGTGAAGGCAGCTTGAGCCCCACCACCTGCATTCCGATGCATATGCTTGCTAGCCCCAACCCCCTTTCCACTTGTGCCCTAGCTAGCCTTGCAAAACCTGTTTCCCTGAATGCTTATCTTAACAGGAGCTATAAACATACACAGCCCCACAACAGGGTCTGACTGCCGGTGCCAGATGGGGTCTTGGTCGCTATCTCACTTCCCTCCTTAGAACTGTCACAGGGGCTGCAGAAGGCCATGAAAAGTCCAGAAGCCTGGTCCATATTTGGGAGACAAAGAAACTAGGGGATAAGGGGGAACACGCCCCCCCCCTCCCTCCCCCCCCCCCACCCCCCGCCCACATTCGGTGCTCAGCTTTGGGAAACTGATTCTCCTTGATTCTCCTGAGTCACAGCACTGGTGCTCCTGCAATTAAAGTGCATTTTCTGAATCTTCCGAGTGCCTGGCTGTTTTGTGTTCCACCGCCTGGTAACAGTGGTCCTGGCAGTATGAGGTGACTAAGTAAGGGGCCAGTCCTCCAGGACTCAGTGTGTAAGGGGAGGCAAAATAAGCCTATACAATACTATATGCGCACACAGTGCTGTATGAGCACTGGGGACTGACCTCCGGGGGTTAGGGGACACTTCCTGGAGGGAGTGAGATTTGCTTTTGGGGTCTCAAAGAATGAGGAGGAGTTTTCCTGGCAGAGAAGAGGAGAAGGGTCATCTAGGCAGTGCATATTTCCAAAGGCATGGAGGTGGGAGAGATCACGGTGTGTCCTGTACATGGAAGACTGTTGTCTGTGCTGACGCCTGGGCACGATGGCGTTGGCGGGGGTAGCCGTGAGATGATGCTGGAGAGAAGGGTGGGGACGAGGACTGTGGGTCTGCCAAGGGTGGCCTGCATTCTGTGCATGACGAGAAGCCAAAGGTTTTTAGGCGGGAGTGAGGAGGGCCGTGATTAGACCACATGTGTGGCTTGGGGAAGACGGATTGGAGGACACTGGAGAGATGGCAAGGAGGCCAGTGGGTGTGAACTCTGCCTGGAAGACCCTCTGATCTAGTTCTCCATTTTCTAAGTGACACTTCGAGGTCTGGAAATGTTGAGACTGGTACAAGGTTACCCAACTGGCCAGTGACAGAGCTGGGACCAGAATGAAGACCCCGTGGATGCTGCAGGACCCCGCCTGCTCAGCCTGCACAGAAGATGAAAGGCTCTAGGTCTGGGCTCCTGGGAGCAGTGCATCTGCTTGGAAACAACAGGAAGGTTAGAAAACCATCGCTGGTAAAGAGGGAAGAAATGCCAGCTGTTTTATGTGCCAGGTAGCTGCCCAAAGCAACAGAGCTTACTTATTGAGTAAAACAAAGAAAAGGACAGACGAGAAAATTGAGGGAAACTGTCAATTGAACAAAGTAATCAAATCCTGGCCTCTCACACACCTGCTGAAATGCCGAGACGCGAACAAAGTCCTTTCTGAGGAGCCTGGATCAATTCTTATCTAAGAGCAGAGGGTCATGTTCTCCTAAAAGAAAGCCAGCTGCCAAGGAAATACTTCATCCACAAAACTATTCTCACAGTGAGTCCCAAAGACGCCCCACCAAAAGTAACCTAGAAGGACGAGCAAAGTCACTGAACTGAGCTGCTCACCCTGCCCCTGCCCCTGTCACTGAGGACAGGAACGTATGTCTGTTCTGTTTTCCAGAAAACTCAAATCTCCAAGTGAAGCAAAAATTGTCAAGCTCTGAAAAACCAAAGAGCCCCCTCTCCTCCAGCCCTCTCACCATTTCACCCCAAACACAGTGATCTACAAGGAGAATTTATTTTCAGGGTAGAAAGGTTTTCTGGCACTGCATCTGTCCCAGAGGAGCCCAGAGACTTCACATCCGGGCGTGGCGTGAGGGGTGAGTCAGCAGGATCTCGGGCTGCCGGCCTCCTCACCACGGGATTCGGGCTGAGCCCCTTGGTTTAAATTAAAGAGAGCGGCAGGCCCAGGAAGAAGGCGTCTGCGCTCCTCAACGCCGCACTTCATATTGCGCATACCAACCCATGAAGGGAAGCAGAGCACTGCTCTCCCGTCTGTCAGAGGCTTGTGGTGCAAGGTAACCCTTTAACTTCCTCTGGGCCACTCCTGCACCTGAGGGAGCACCCTGAGTGGCTGCATCCCAACTGCCACCATCCTGACAAAAAGCCAGGCTCGAGGCTGGCGCAGGGAGAGGGGAAACCACGTCCTCAGTGAAATACTGAGCCACTCGGTCACCAATGCTGGGGACCGTCCAAACACCGAACACGGTACACACACAGACCCTCACTGTTTACACAATGACTAGGGTTTCTGAGAGTTTCAATCAAAAGCATCCTAGTACTTTCTACCTTTTAAAATAAAAAAAACTGGCTTCCAATGACTAAGCTATGTTACGTACTTCAATGTGATCACGCTTTGTAAAGATTTAGTCCTCTGTGGGGGGGGGGGGGGGGGAGAAGAAGAAACAGAGCATGCGTTTGGCCGCAGATGGGAGAAAATCAGCCGCAATAATACATTCACGGAGGTGGAGTGTGTCGTCACACACGGAGCAGGATGTGTGATCGGAAGGTGTGTGGGGGGGAGCTCATACCATATGTCGTTCGTCTGCTGCGGGCCCGCTCCCATGTCAGGAGCAACGTGTTCCTCCCAACAGCCCGGATGCCCCCCGATGCCAGCGCGCTCTGCCAGACCCACAGGGCTCTTACCAGGTACTGGAGTCGCTGGCGCTCCGTCTCGGGGGTGAATTCCGAAGACATGGGGATGATTTCTCCATTCCTGACGATGATGGCCCTGGAAACGGCGAAAACGCATGATCAGCAGCCAGTCTCCGAGGTGCCCCGATTCTGTGTTCACTCCCAGCTTGGCTGAGAATACACATCAAATGCCAACGGGAGGCTCTGTCCTCCAACCCCCAGGGCAACGGTCCCTATGACCAACTCAACCGCACACAACGCAGGTGTGGGTTCTTTAAGAACCTCACACTCCAGTGAGCTTACGTGCACTTTTTCTGCTCGCTGGACCCACACATTAATGCCCAGCTCCGGGACTCACCACGTAATAGATGCTCAGTGAATACGTGGGTGAGTACGTGGGTGACGCAACAGAGGCTCACTGTAGACTAGCATTCTCTGATGGAACTCTCTGGGATTACGGGAATGTTATCCCTGTGCAGTCCTACCTGGTTGCCACGTGGGGTACTAGCGTTTGAGTTGTGGTCAGTGCCGCTAAGAAATGGAATTTTTTAATTTTATTTTAATTAATTTAGCTTTACGTTCATGTAGTGACAAGTGGCTAGTGTGTAATGCAGTCAACAGCACAGCTCTAGATCCTGGCTGCTCAGTGTCTGCGAGCCAGTAACACCGGCCTCACCTTGGAACTTGCTAGAAATACAGACTCTCAGGTGCTGCCCTGGACTTGCTGTATGGAATATGCATCGTAGTGAGAGCCCAGCCACCCACAGGCTCATCAGACTCTGAGAACGCCCCAGATTTAAAGGTCCTGAGTTTCAGGGTGACATCCCGGGCCCAGGAAAATTCACTCTCATCCCACGTGCAAGTTCAGTAAATTCACCGTCCCCTGGCCCCCAGATGTGTCCAAGAGCTACTGCTGATTCCATGACTTTTGAGAGAACAGAGCTTCCCAAAGCAGATGTCTCAAGGAGGGGCTGCTGGGCCCGTAACCGTGGAGCCACCTCTCCGAGGCCCATTCCCTGCCGGGCCTCCTGTTCTTAGACCCTGTTCTGAAGTGCTCTCGACAGCCACTTCCCAGCGAGCTACCGGTTCTGGCGGGAGGCCGCCATTCCTATGAGAAATGGGAGTGGCTGGGGAACTGCATCCTGCTCAAGCCCAAAGCTCCCTGCTAGCAGGCGGCCAGAGAGGCGGCTGGCACACTCCTCTGGGGAGGCCATAGGCACGCCGAGGGCCCGTGGACACACCTGAAGCCCGTGGACACGCCTGAAGCACCCCCCCATCCCCCACACGATGCGCCTGTGCTGAGCTCAGCTCCAGGCGATGCCGCGCTGGCTCCGGGGAGGCCACGTTCTTTGTGCCAAGAGGCCCTGGCACCGCTCCCTCCCCTCCAGAGGCTGTTCCCAGACCTAGAAACAGTCCCTACAAATGGCCGCAGCTGTGGAAACCCCGGCCCCAACCCCTTCCCACCTGTGCCCAGTGGCCGCTGTCATGGAAACCAGTGGAGGGGGACAGGCGGGGGAGAGAGGACAACAAAAATCTTGGGGGCTTTAGGGAATTTTAGGTCTAGGAAGAAAACGGTGGACGCTGTGAGAAAATGGAAATGCTGAAGGGGCTGGCTCTGCGAAGGGGATGCCTCGGTCCTTTTGTTATGCTGCCAGAAACAGGACACATTAAAGAGCCCTTCTCATAAACCCAGGGCCACTTGTAAGATGCAATCACTCTCTCCCTTCCCCACAAAGTGGCATCCACTATTCACCAACCAGTGTGAGGCCATTCCAACGTCTCTGTCCTCATCGCCAGTGGAGAATAACTACCCTCGGGGAGCAGGGAGTCTGACAGGGTGGAGAGACTTGAAGGGAAGGTCTAGGTTAGGGCCTACACTTAAAGTAGCGCAAAGGGCCTCGAGAACTTGGGGAACTAGAGCAAAAGTCCTTATGTAATAAATGCCAAAGGCAACCTTCTGTTTCAAAATGTTGCTTAAAGCTAGTCTTAACTCTTTCTCATCCCTTTCTCCATGTGGCCCCTGAATTCCAGCTTCCAGGCGCAAACCAGGAAAGGTGGGCATTCAGGAAGGGAGGAAAAGATACTGAAAAAGACAAGGGAAGTGAGACCGGAGTGTCAGAAACCCGGGAGGAGGCGGCGGGAGGACCCGCGGAGGAGCCACACCCAGGTCAGGGCCCCAAGTTCTGGAGGTAGGGGGACTGTCTGTTCTGTTCATTCTTCTGTTCCCAACGCGTGGCGTGTGCCGCCGCTCAGCATGAGCCCGACGAACAGTTGCTGAATGAAGGAACAGGTGAGACAACTTAGGAGAAACTTTTCCTTGAGTTTGAGGCAAAAAGAGAGAATAAGAGGCAGTGGATGCTCACTTACACAGAAAGCGGGGTCAATGCCACAGAGCCAAGAGGGCTCCCCCGGAAATGCACCTGCTCCCTCAGCTATGGAGCGAGGGAGCTCCATACACGCTCAGAGCACCTTGTGTTTAAAATCAAACAAAACCAAAACTAAACAAACGACACTCTCCTAACCCAAAGCGCTCCTCAGAGTCTGCTCCTCATGCCCCACGAGCCCTCAGGGGTGAATTCATTCTTGCTCCTCTCTCTGCCCAGTTGCTCTCCCGAGTCACCAGTCACCACGTGGCCTCTTGGTTGTTATACCCACTGGGCACGACCACACGCCCAGCACCAGGGCAGCATTGGACAGTCTCTCCCAGTCCTGGTGTCTGGGATACTCATTCTCCTTGTCTCCCTCCCACCCCCAGGACATCACATTTTGTTCTTGAGGACCTAACTGTCCGCCCTCCACTCCAGCCGGTTAACTCCTAAGGCAAGAACTCTGTCTGTCTTGCTCAACACTGTAGCCTCCCTGCCACACACGGGGCCAGGCTACTGTAAGCGGGACTGACTACACGATTTCCAGGGTCCAGTGCAAAAGGAGAACGCAGGGCCACTTGTTAATGAGAATTTTAAAATGCTGGCAGCAAAGCCTCACACCAACTGCGGAGCCCTTCGAGGGGAGGCCTGGGTGGCGCACACAGGTCTTGCACCCGTGAAGCCGGCGCCGACAGCGTGCCCCTGATATTCACTAAATAAGCAAACGGCTTCGATAGCTCCATGCGCTGATGATTCCAAATCTCCTTTCCCGCCCACACATCTCTGCTCCACTCTCGCCTGGAACGGCCACCTGCCGACAGGCATCTAGGGGCTATTCACCGGCACCTCAGACTTAGTACGTTTCAGACCAAATGAAAGATGCCACCGCCACCAAACCCCGAAGCTGTCCTATTGCGGGGGACAGCAGCACTTCACTTTTCTCCTGGCTGCCCATCCAGACCAGGGAGCCGTTCAGACATCTCACCCTGCCCAGTCCTAACAGGCGCCACGCACTGCAAACTTCACCTTCTCACCAGCACGGGAATCTGTGACCCTCCCTGATTCCTACTGTCCCTGCCTTGATCCAGAGCCTGTCCACACGACTCAGAGCTCTCCTGCTCTCCCTACCTCACGCCCACCCTCTGGCCCATAAGCCACATGGTCACAAGGTGGTTTTGAAGCATGATTCTCATCCCCTCCCTGAAGCCCCTGGATGCTTCCCAGAATTCCTGACTTCCTTCCCTGTCTAGTTTTTGCCTCTATTTCTAGCTTTAGCCCCACTCTTGCCACTCCTTACACTTCTACCTCTTGCTTCCTCTCGACCCATTCCTCTCTGAGAATGGTCCCTTTGCCTTTGCCTTCCTGGTTTTCCTTCCACACCCTTCTCTGTCGGCACCATGCGTGGGTATGCCCAGCTGTGCCGCAGCCCCTGGTCCTCACTGCCACTGCTGGCTGCCACGCTGTCGCTGACTACCTGAGCATCTCTTCCGGCAGAGCCGAGTTCTTGTCTCTGGACCTCCAGCGCCCAGTGCCCGACCTGTGGCAGACACAGTAACCATTTGCTGATGGATATGTGATTAAATGAAGAAAGAGCTTGACTTGGGTAGGTGAACAATTTATTCAGAGCAAAGGCCCCAAACAAAATCTTTTCTTAGTAACAACATTATTATCTGTAATTGTCTAACCGTATATATAGTCTGAGCCCTCAAAAACCCGTAATGCCTTTTCATTTATTTTACAAAAAGACAATGGATCTAAAAAAAAAAAAAATGTACTGGCTGAGTCACCACTAAAAAGTGACTTGGGAGATAAGGGGGCACAAGGCAGGGCTGTGGACTCAGCGGGCGGGGAGGTAGCCCCCTCTATGCTCACTCTGTTTTAAAATTTCAAACTCACACACAAGGCGGTACCAGCATCCAATCCCAATCTTCACCGCTGGGGTAACCCTCGCTACTGACCTCCTCCAATAGGTCAGTACATCCACATGCGTCTGTGTGCAGACATCCTTCACGTCTGTTTGAACTATCAAGCTCTCCCTTTATGAGACATCGCGGGTTAAAGAGGACAGCGCTTTTGGCAGTCAAACTCTTCAGTCCCTAAATCAGGATGCCTCTTCCTCCGTGACGCCCGGCTTCCTTTTGATCTTCCCCTCTTTCATCCTCTGATCCCGGGGTCAACCTGTCAGAGGGCCGGTCCCCAACCTGGAGCAGGGCAGTGGAGGGAAGGAGTTCAAAGGGAACGGAGGGCGTGTGAAGGCAACCGCCACTGACGCAGGGGAATGCCTTCCTCGCTGCGCTCTGTCATGACGGGACCCTGGTAGACCTTGATCTTCTACGTCATTGTTTCATGAAGTGCTTCTCCCAAGGAAATCGTAAGAAGAAAGCCAGCTGTGGCAGCAGTGAGCATGGAGGAGAGTTAGGCTCCTGCCCTGACCCTTCTCTCGGGGCCTCGGGGCCTGACCTGTGGATATGACTCTGGTCAGAAATGGAATGATACTCAGAGTTTGGCCAGAGAGGAAGGAAGGAGGTTGCTAGGGACCGGGCCGGTGTAATCCATGGGCAACCATCCCCACCTGGCATTCCTTACCATGCAAAGCGGTGCTTCCTGAGTATATTCCCCCGAGTTAAAGCTAGCCTTTCGCTCACAGAGACGGTAACTGGAACGTATATGCTGTATTTAATATCTTGTCTCGCATAAAAGATGGGGCGTTATCTGTAATATGGTGAAGAATGAGGTTTAATGTGTTTTTTATGAGGCAAGAGCACAGATGGCGGGGGAGGTTAAGCAACGATATGAAGTTTTTAACATGCTCTCTCCACACCCCACACCCCAGATATTAGCCACAGGAGAGGATCAAGGCCATTTATTCCTAACTTATGGGAATTTTGAGTTCAGAGAACAGTTCCTGGAAAATGCTGCTACGTATGCCCTCCCAGTCACAATCCGGAGTCAAAAGACCTACATTTTGTTCCTCAAGTTAGTCAAAAAGGGTGACTGGTGAAGAGAAAAATGGAAGTTGAAGGCGCGGCAGTGTCTACGCTTCCTGGGTGTTGGCGGTTCTGGCGGCTCAGCCAGCAGGTGACAGTGTGAGGGCCAAAGCACCGAGTGCCAGGCACTGCGGGGCCGTGGCTCGCTGCCAGCCCCTCCCAGCTCAGAAGTCCACGGCACAGGCCTGTGAGTCAGAATTCGCAGGTGCCAGCCCCACCCTACACCACCCTTAGCTCTGGGACCCAGTGTCCTCGCCGATGAAGAAAGGGAGGACCAGGTTAGTTCTCAGGTACCTTTCGGTCTAAATTTCAAGGATTCTGAAAAGAAGCCTGACAGACACGGGTGGAGAAATACGGACGACCACAGTGAGTACTTTTCCTCTCAGGAGGTGGCCCTCACCACAATGTCCGTTCTAATAAATAGAAAGCAAGACAGGCGTGCCAGGAGGGGAGCAGTCACCCCTCCTCAATCATGGAGGACACGGAGCCCATTACGAGGAAGCCCCTCCGTGTGATTTGTCTGTGTCACCGGTCCCCTTGGAACAGAGCTGCACACCGTGGAGAGTATTCATGGGATGCCCTGAGTCCATTACACACTCCTCAGCTGCCAGTGACTCGAAACGCAACATGAAACCGCACATTTCCTGAGCCGGGGAGGAGATCTGGGACGAGGTGACAGAAGAGAAACCAGTTGGAAAACCCTTTCTGACAGAGGGGATGCCAACTCTAAAGTACAAGGTAGGGGGCGCGTGTTTTGTCAAACCGCATCAGACCTGGCGGATTGTTTGGATGCCGCAGGAGCGGCTGTCTCCTCCGAAGGTACTGGAACTGTGTCGATGGGAAAGGAAGCAGGGCGGCTGAGGAATAAGCCAGGGGTACCAGCACCGGAGGACAGCCGGGCTGTCAATGCCAATTAGAGGCGTCAAAAAATAGCGGAAGGGGGAAAACGAACCCCAGGAGCCTGGACTTAGTTTGGGTGTGTTTCTAGTCCTTCCATTTTCAGAATGCATATGAGAGAACACGTTGGCCAATAAGGTGATTCGTGTAACAGGACCTCAAATGCATAATTAAATTTCTCAGTAAAAACATTCACACACAAAAGGGCCAGAAAACACACACAACCCACACTCAGATCTTTAAGTTGCAGCAGAAACAAGTGACCACTCGTGGAGCAAGAACCGAGTCAGATGTTCCTGTTTTCTTCACAGCCAGCGCACTCTGTCCCCACATCACCCAGAATCCCTTCTCAGTGTCAGAATTCAGCCGCTTTCTGCAAACAGCTTGCTATCCCAGCACAATATTTTCCAGGCCAGGTAAAAGCCTCATAGTCATTGAAGAAAACTTTTTGAGGTACAAATTATTATTTTTTTTTAAAAAAGGGATCTGCCTATAAATTAACACTGGTGTTGTTTGTCCTATCATCTTTTAAGAATATAATCAATGGTCCATAAAACTCCTTTTAAAGTATATAATTCAATAGTGGTTTTTTTTTTAGTTTTTTTTTTTTTTTTTTTTTAGTATAGTTACAAGATCGCTCAACTATCACCACTACCTAATTCCAGAACAATTTCATCACCTCAAACAGAAATCCCCAGGGCCCCCCAACAGTCACCTCCATCCCCCTTCTACGCTCGAGCCCCTGGCAGCCACTAATCTGCTTTCTGCCTCCACGGACTTGCCTACTCTGGACAAGTCACATAAATGAGATATGTGGCCTGTGCGCCTGGTTCCTTTCACTCGCCATAGTGGTTTCAAGGTCCCTCCTTATTGCAGCATGCATCACACCTCGTTCCTTTTCTATGGCTAAGTGACTATTCCACTGTATGGATATACCATTGTGTCTGTCTGTTCACCAGCTGATGAACACTTGGGTTGTTTCCACTATTCGGCTACTGTGAATAATGCTGCTATGGACATTCAGGTCCAATTTTTTTTGAGAATATATGTTTTTAAATCTCTTGGCTACATATATGTATACCCAGGAACGAGTTTGCTAACTCTAAGGTTAACCTTTCGAGGTAACTGCCAATGGATGTTCCAAAGTGGCTGTATCATTTTACATTGTCAATTGGTGGGTTTTAAAACTTTCTCTTAAAGGACCACAGACTCCAAACTAAATTTATTTCTGAAGATCCCACAGTGGTTTCTCATTTTTCATGGTTTTAAAAGCACTTTGCTGGGAAGGTTTTGCCTGTATGCTTCAACTGCAGGGCACACATTGAACACTTAATGGTTCATTTCCCATTTGCACCCGAGGGCCTATCTTCTGTTCTTAAGTGCAGGGTCAGTGCCTGTATTCCACAGCAATGCACAGTCCCCCAGCACGAATACATACTAACACCTTTCAAGCCACAGAGCGAACGTATTTTCCTCCCCGTGGCAAGTATCCAGACAGGGTGAGGCCACCAAAGTCATTTATTTTTTTTCTCTAATGTAGTCATTTTTGGAGTAGGATGATCTTTCCTCCGCCCCCCCCGCCCCAGCTTTTTTTTTCTCGAATAACTGATGGCCACGACAGCTCACTGTGTGTACGCTCAGGCCGGCAGGACAGGCAGAGCCTGGGAAGCGATCTATTTACTAATGCTCTGCGTCCGGCACACCCACTTAGGACTGTGCCCAATTCTGACCTCTCTACTTTAAAAAGGCAAAGCAATGGGACAGAATCCCAAGAAGAGAAATAAAAACAATTCAAGGGGTGGAAAATAGATGCTCTGAAGGAGGTTGGAGCAATTTCGGTGTTTTGGCCTAAAAGAAAGAATGAGGAGTGACTGGATCACCTTCTCCTTCACGCAATTTGAACTGGTCTTATTCAAAGACCGGTGGGTGACTGGTTCTTCATGCTCAGAATGAAACAATCAAGAGGCAATTCTATTTAAGTCAAATCAGTGAAATTCCGTGGCTGGAAATGGCAAAAGAATTTCCCGATCTTCCCTTTACACACTGACCCAAGCCCGTGGGCCTCCACCCCTGGAGTTCTTCAAGAGGACCCACAGGAGCCCTGTCCAGATTTGCCTGCCAAGAGTCTCGAGGCAGCCTTTGCTGCTGCTTCTTTACGATGCTATAAATCAGGAGTTACATCTGCTGCATGAGAACAAAGCCCAATCCATGGACAGGTCCTTCTAGACCAGCGGTTCTCAACCTGTGGGTCGCGACCCCTTTGGGGGTCGAACGACCCTTTCACAGGGGTCGCCTAAGACCATCGGAAAACACATATATAATTACATATTGTTTTTGTGATTAATCACTATGCTTTAATTATGTTCAATTTGTAACAATGAACATACATCCTGCATATCAGATATTTACATGACCATTCATAACAGTAGCAACATTACAGTTATGAAGTAGCAACGAAAATAATTTTATGGTTGGGGGTCACCACCACATGAGGAACTGAGGGAAGGTGGGGGTGGGGGATAGAGATTAACCAAATAACTTGTATGCATATATGCATGACCCATGGACACAGACAATAGTCTGGTGATGGCCTGGAGGGGTGGGTGCGAGGTGGAAGGGGTCAATGGGCAAAAACAAACAAACAAACAAAGAAAAAAACCCCACAAAAAGGACATCTGTAATACTTTTAACAATAAAGACAAATTTTAAAAAACGATATGCTGATTTCCCATTGCCACTTCAGTCATGTGTTCAGATTCCTTCAGAATTCCACAGAGAAGGAGGGAGACTGACAGTGTAGTATTGGAGCATTCCTTCTTCACTTGAGCACTAGCTTCAAAACCCTGTTCATTAGGATTAATGCCATAACCTCAACATTTTCCCACACATCTCTGTAATTTAAAATTTTATTTTGACAAACAAATATAGGAAATCCCCTTTCGATGCAAAAATTGTACTGAACCCTTAATATACCTGAAGTTATTGCAATTGTTCAAGTGAACATGAGAGTCTGGACTATGTCTATGGAAGCAGAGTCTTAGAAATAAAATGCAAGAACATTTTAAAAGTGTATTCTCCCAAGTAAAGAAATGAAAAGGTCTGGGAACCCAGCCTGTCAGTGGAGGGTGATGGTGCTACTAACCACAGGAGAGACGGGGAGAGAAGCCAGTCTGGAGGAGATGACACCGGGCACGTTGCATTCGAGGTTGGCGGGTAAAGAGATGGAAGTGTGAGTGTGGGGCTGTGGGATGAGGTCAGTGCTGGCAAAACAGACTTTCCCTGGCCGGGGCACTCAGTTGCTTGGAGCATCATCCTGCACTTTGGTCACCAGCCTGATTCCTGGTCAGATTGCAGGTCTGGTCCCCGGTTGGGATGGGTATGGGAGGCAACTAATTGATGTTTGTTTCTTTCTCTCTGTCTCTCTCTCTCTGACAAATCAGTATTTTTAAAAAAGGAAAGAAAAACAGAATTATGTTTATATTATAGTTAAAACTGTGGAATTGAAACAAGTGTTCCAAGGAATGTATACAGAAAAGGTGGGGATAAATATTAAGTGAGAACGTGTAAAGATGGGCCCATTCTCTCATTTACCTGGTAAACTCTTGTCACAGAGTAAATCGATGAATTAAAGTTGGGCTCTATAATATTTCCCATGGAACACTCTTCTGCATGATAATAGGAAATCACCCCAACAATTCAGGCTCAAAAGAGTTTGGAAAGCACTTTTCTCTTTTCTGAACCTGTAATCTGCCAATATGTGCTGCTGTTCTCCAACACTAGGCATCTGTGCAACCTTCCCCAGTCTGACCAGGAAAGGGACATCTCCTCACTTTTCTATGTTGTGCGGCTCAGATTCAGGATGGATGCGCTTGAACGAGTTACAGTCTAGGGCAGTGATGGCGAACCTATGACACGCGTGTCAGAGGTGACACGCGAACTCATCTTTTTGGTTGATTTTTCTTTGTTAAATGGCATTTAAATATATAAAATAAATATCAAAAATATAAATCTTTGTTTTACTATGGTTGCAAAGATCAAAATATTTCTATATGTGACACGGCACCAGAGTTAAGTTAGGGTTTTTCAAAATGCTGACACGCCGAGCTCAAAAGGTTCCCCATCACTGGTCTAGGGACACAGCGAGCGTCACTCTTGGGAGCCCCCTCCCAACTCCCAGAAGCCTTGTGAGGTGAAAAATCAGGGCTGCTCTCTCTTGTACAAAGACCGCAGCAAGTCTCTCTCTCTGACCCCATTTTTTTTTCTGAGACGCACTTCGTTCACAAAGCTGCAGAGGCCGAGAGGCGAAGGTAGAGGCTGTCGGGAGGAAAGCTTAGCTCTTTCTCCCTCCGCCCCACTCTCTGGCTTTCTTCATGCTGGCTCTTAATAGTTGGCAGGTCAGAAAGCTCGGGGCGTGCTCCTGCTGCTCTGACTTCAACTTGTTCTGACTGGAAGCGTGGGGGCTTTCTTGCTCTGGTTCTCATTTTAGTGTTGTGTTTGCTGCTTCTCTGGAACGCCTTTCCCTCATCACCAGGACGAGGGGGAAGGAGGCAAATAGGCTTGTCTGGTCCTAAGCGCTGGATCTGATTCTAAGGACTTCGACGTGGCCCAGCCTGGCTCACAGAGGGACTGCACTGGGACTTAAGGCCAAAATCTGTTACTTATGAAGTGTGTTCCTCTGCCTCATCCTCTGTCCATGCAGTTCTCCATTTAACTTTTTGGGACTGGAAGGCAGGGTCGAGAATAGGACTTAAGAACTCATTTCCACGTCTCAGCCATGCAGCTTCTTATTCCTCCCTGGACCTTGCAGTAACCAGGCTGAGTTTGACACCAATCCCTGCAAAACGTTGATATCTAAAGCTTCCCCAGTGGATCTCATTCCACACCCAGGAATCATTTTGACACCTAGTTGAAGAAATGCACTCAGACTATTGGTATGGGGTTAATTCAAGATCCCCTTTCTTCCGATGGGAAGGCCAAGGACAGATGGTACCACCGACCCATCAGAAGTGTTCACAAGGCTAAAGCCAAGAAGAGGTTTATATTTATGGAACATGGTGGAGCCAACAGAAATGGCCTTCTTTAGTTATAGGTGAAAAATTGAAGTGACTTATAAGAGACTAATTAGCTACCTGAGAGCAAAGGTATAACACTGACAGATGACAAAGCTGACGAAGTACTGTTCTATTTCAGATTGAGAAGGGGAAATAACCATAAGTTAAAAAAAACCCCAAAAACAAAAAAGCCAAGGCCTCGGACAGGTGAAGAGAGTCCAGAAGAGAAGTCGGCTGCGACAGATGGGGTCGAGTCCTTCAGCCTCCACAGATCACACACAGCTCGGGCCCTGACCGTCCGTGGGAATGAGGCTGTGCCAGTGCAGTCGGGAATCTGGGAGGAGCGGCAGTGAAGAGGAGGTGAGCCCAGAGACTGGAGAGAGGACATCGGGTCCAGTGTTCAACAAGGGAGACAACAGATTCTGTCACTAAGGATATCAATTGGAGTAAGGCTCTGTGGCATGGCTGCTGGGAAGGTGGGAGTGGGCTGAAGGATGCTGTCTTTATGGGGGGGAGACGGGGGCATCAGTGCTATATCCCATGGGTCATTTCAGTTCCGGGTGGTGCCGTGTGTGAATAAGGAAATTTCATTAGAACCCGGCCAGACACCTGAATACTGGGGGGCTCCCACCAGCTCTGAAGAATGTTAAGGACACCAGGCCTGTGCATTCTGAAGGAGAGAAGGTTTGTGGAGGATTACAATAAGTGCCTTGAAGGACTGTCAAGTGGAAGAGTATGTGATCATCTCTGGGTGGTAGAAATATATCTTTCCTTGTTTTTTAAAATATTTTTATTTCAGAGAGGAAGGGAGAGGGAAGGCTAGAAACATCAGGATACTGATTGACTACCCCCTGCACACCCCCTACTGGGGATCGAGCCCGCATCCTGGGCATGTGCCCTGACCAGGAATTGAACTGTGATCTCCTGGTTCATAGGTCAACACCCAACCACTGAACCACACCTGGCCGGGTTCTTTTTTCTTTTCTTAGTATATATTTTTAATAGATTTCAGAGAGAGGAAGACAGAGGGAGAGAGAAACAGAAACGTCAATGAGAGAGAAACCTTGATCAGCTGCCTCCTACTGGGAATTGAGCCCCCTGGCACTGTGCTCCAACCAGCAATAGAATGTGACCTCCTGGTGCATGGGACAATGCTCAAGCAACTGAGCCTTTCTTTTCTTAATTTTATTTGTCTTTTTCTAAACTGTATAAAGTAACGTCATAGTAGACAGTTTTGTTTTCTTGGGATTTTTTTTGTTTGTTTTTACAAGTGTTTCATGACCTAAACATGTGCATATAAATATCTATATATATAAAAGCCCAAGCAACCAGAACAACCAGAAGCTATAACACCCACTGACCACCAGGGGGCAGATGCTCAACGCAGGAGCTGCCCCCTGGTGGTCAGTGTGCTCCCACAGCCAACCTCCCCCAGCTGGCCAACCTCCCACAGTCCCTCCCCCTGGCCGGCAGGCCCCGATCGCCCGATTGGGGCTGGCCCCCGGGCTGGGATGAGGAACCGGGGGTGGGTGGCAGCGGACATGGCCCCATTCCCAGGGGGGCTGAAGGCAGGCTCCCTCCTTGGGGCCAGTGGCCAATCTCCCTTGCCCTGTCCTCCCGCATGGCTGGAAGGCCCCGATTGGCCCACCGCCTGCCTGCCCCGGTGGTGGCGCAGCAGAGGGGGAAGGAGTGGGGGAGGTGGGGAATTGCATGGTGGCGAGGTGCCGGCATCTGTTCCTTCCACGCCCGGCCCAGGGACCATCACCTCCTCTCCGGCCCAGCTCTGATTGGCCTGGCCCCGATCAGCCCCGATCACTGGCCAGGCATAGGGACCCCACCTGTGCATGAATTTCATGCACCGGGCCTCTAGTACTGAATAAGTTCCTGAAGAGGAAGGTTGTCATGAACAAAGAGGAGGGTCAAGTCAAGAAAAAGGTAGTAGACGGGAGAAAGGAGGGAGGGTAGTGGAATCTTAGAGGAGCTGATTGGCAGGAAAGATGAGAGCATGTGACAGGCCAGATACTGTGGCACAATCTCCACCAGGAGCTGCAGCAGCGAGGGAGAGAAAACCAGGATTTCTAACCACAACCAGTTGGGACTTAGTGACGCTGGCTGGAGAGGTGGCTGTGATGTCAGTCAAGGTTTCACCAAAGCCAAAGAGTATCTCCAGGGACTCAGAAGAAAACCTCCTCCTCCACAGCTTACAAGGAGCTCAAGCCCATGGCCAGTCCAGCTGGAAGAGGGGCTTGGGGAGAGCGTGGGCAACCAGGAAAAGCCACCTCACAGACAAGGCCCAGCAGAGAGGCCTGTGGCCACGGGCAGCTGCTGGGCACTGTTTGAATCTTCAAGTATGTGGGCAACTGAGTCACTTCAGTGTGAGGTGCCTCAGCCGTATGGCCTGTTATCTCCACTCCCTCCTGCTCTGAAGGTTCAGTTATGAATCGGAACTGTCTTAGTATGGAAGGTTCGAGGACAGGAAAAGAGGAAGAACATCACCAACAAAATCAGGAGAGCGACCTTTGATGGATAAACCACTTTGCGTTTTTTGCTGGGAGTAGCAGTGCCCAAAGCAGAAACTTCCATCCATGAAACAGAAATAACATTCCCACTGTCAACACAAGAATGATAGGAAATATTAATACTCTGGGCTAGTACATTGAAAAAAATAAATACATTCAGGTGAATTAAAATATCGTAAGTGCTACACAAACTAGTTACTTTGTTTAATTCTTCCTCAGGCGGTAAAATAAAAATAAACCAGTTCACCCTTCTATGTTGCACAGAAATGAAGAAAAAAAAATTAATGCAAAGGTAAATTCACTGGAAAAATATCCACTCTAGTAAGTCCACCAAAAATGTGTCATTGTAGACACACCATTTTCAAATGTATTTTTCCTGGGGGCAAGGTTCAAGTTGTAAGCTTGTTCTTATAATAACCCTGTTTGTTGAAGAGGCTCTTCCTACCCTAACACCACTTCACCAAACACTCAAGAAAAACACAATCCATTAAATCCCTTGTTTCTGCGTCCCAATTTCCATGGACCTATTCAAGTTTACATTTTGAATGTTTAGCATCCATCAGGAAGTCACACACTCCACAGAACAAGAGGCTTTTAGAGCACAATCCGGCTCCCATTGGCCGGGGCCATTCACAGCCACCTCTCAAGGGAGAGACGCAGATGGAGGCTTTCGGCATGCAAACCTTCCCATCCTCGGTCTGGTGCAATGGAGGAGAGAGGCTGAGGAGCAATTAGAGAGAGCACTGATAGAGGCATTTGTTATTATTTGAAACGTGAGCTTGCTGTTCAAAAGGCTAAACTGTGGAGCTTAGAGTGAAGTGCTTGAAGCTGTCCCAGAACCCTAAAGGAACGTGCCCTAATTGCAGTCACGTTCCTTCAGTCACAGATGAAAACGTTCACACTTTCTCGCGTCTGGCTGGGATCACTCAGCCTTTCATTGCAGTTGTGAGGACTCTTTCATGAGAGGCAGCGCCTTCATTTGGTTTCCAGATGGATAACTCTTGGAAGCCACGAAAGCTTTGAAGGACATCTATTTTTGCCTTGAGGTCTCGTGGCGCCTGAGTTCACATGAACCTCACAGATGAAAACGATCTGAGCGTGATTCATCGATGCCCAGGGTCTTCTCGCCAAGGGGAGGCCCCCGCACGTGTGGGGTTTCTGCACTTACACAACTTATATGCTTATTTGTGTAAATAAACTGCCTAAAACTTCTCACCAGTTTCCGAAGTCTAAGGAATTTAAAAATGACCTACCATGCATGTTCACCAGAGAATGAAGGTGGGAGAATTCACTGGGCTAATTAACCCCCAAAGAAACTCCACTTCTTGACTGAATCTGTGTTTGTTCTACCTCGGCCCTGGGACAAAGGCTTGGCCAAAGCTTCCCAGAAATGTCTGAGGTTAGAAATCCTGTTAGTTTAACTGTTTCATTTTAGGGATGAAAAAACCAAGACTGAGGGAGGTTAGCGGTCTGGCCAGGCTGAGACCCATGTCCTCACCTTGGGGGTTCTTTCTTCAATGCTATGCCTCCTCCTGCCCATGGTAGACTGTTGCCATAGAAACTCCTGTTGTTTCCGAGCATCTAGGGCCTCCCACGATGCCTCCTGGCACCTCGGGCAAAGGCCAGGTTCTCCCCAGTCCCGATTCCCACCTTTGTCCAGCTGCCATCCTTTCTGCCTGCACCGGGCTCCTGCCCTGTGCCCGGGAGGACCACCCTCTCTCTTCTCTCCTTCGTGAAATCCAGTAACACGGAAAATGTTGGACTCGGGTGAATTTCCCTCCAGACAATTACCAGGGACAAAAATAGTGAAATGAGAACAAATGGGAGTGACCCAGAAGGAGCGAGAGTCCGCACCAGAGAGCTCACTGACTGGAGCAGTGCGTTGAGAGGGGCCATCAGGGACAGCAAAGTCCCCTGGCTCCTGTCCTATATTGCCGAGAGGGACGCATGCACTGGAAATCTAGGGGTGCCCTACATTAACGACAGGCGATTGTGGCTGCAGGCGCCAGACAGGGCCAAACCACCAATCTGAAGTGAATCTGTCTCAACCGCCCGAGAACGGCTTGTCCTAAACACACAGCCACGGCGGGCTCGGCCTCCAAAGGAAACTGAGCATTTTCACCAGAAAAATTTGAACGTAAACCCGCGTGACCATGCATGTAAGGGGAGCCCCAGTAACACCGACCACACTTGTACTGATCAAATTGGAACTTCCAAGACCTTGTTTTCTTTCTTTTGGCAAATATTCCCAGAGTGGCCACCCCGGGCCAGGCACGGGCCCGGCAGGGAACCCGAGAGCAGTCTCTGGGGCACGGAGCTCACAGCTTGGGAAAGCAGCGGTCTGTGTGGGAGGTGCTGGGACGCTTCAGCCAGCAGGGCCAGGAGGGACAGTGAGGCCCGAAGGACCGGCAGCGGGGAGCCATGTGGGAAGCCAGGGAGAGAGCAGCTCGGGCAGAAGCAACGGCACGTGCAGAGACTCCACGCGGGAGCGCGCTTGGCGTGTGTGAAGCCGGACAAAGGGTCAGTGAGAACATGAGACGGGCTTGGGGGGCTGGGGAGGTGGGCAGAGGGCCTGGCAGGCATTGCAGAGTTCAAACAAAATCAACAATGAGCTTCGGAGGGCTTAGAGCAGAGGTTCGATCCTTGACAAAGATTATTCCCATTGTGTGTGGACAGTGGTCTGTGAGGACAGAGCTGAAGAGGGAACGAGCAACTGCTGCTGAAGTCTAGGGGGGAAGTGCCAGTCCTGACCGAAGGAGGAATGGAGGCCCCAAGAAGCCATGTGTCCCTGATGTCGTCTGCAGTCAGAGCCGGCCGGACATGGGTCTGACTGCAGTGGATCTGGGGCGGTGGGGGAGGCGTGTTTATTAGGTGCCTCTATGTGTTGGGGACCACAAGAAGCCGCTTCCCGACAATTAGCCATGTGCCGGGAGCCGGTCCATCCTTGCTGTTTCAAAGGACCTGGCATATATGGCATACTGTTCTTAATATGTTTGCTCACCTTCTTGGTACTATGTGTTTTAACCAAGGTCTCTGAGAAAGGTTGTTTCCCCAGGTAGGAATTTTCCCCTGAAGTTAGGGAGGGAATAAAACCCCTCAACTAAGTGCCAGGTGGGTAATTAATCACTTTAACTACGAACAATCATGCTTAAGCTACATAATCTTTACTCCTTGGAATGGAGATAAGAAACGCCCTAACCTTTGAAATAGAGATTGATAGGATTGGAATCAACTGGTATAAATACAGATGTAAGAAGACAGAACGGAGAGAGACAGAAATTGGCACAGAACCTACACAGAACGTTCTCTAGAGACAGAAGAACTTCACTGGAGAGAACATGGCAAAAGATCCTGGACAGAAACTGGCCTCAGAACCTAGAGACAGAACCTAGCGAGAGAACATGGCAAAAGATCCTGGACTGAACCTGACTACAGAAATTGGCAAGAGAACCTGACTAGAGCCTGGTGACTGAACCTGGCTGGAGAACCTGGACAGAACCTGGCTGGAGAACCTAGCGAGGGAACATGGCTACAGAACCTGGCTGGAGAACCTGGAGAACCTGGCTGGAGAACCTAGCAAGAGAACATGGACACAGAACCTGGCTGGAGATCCTAAACAGAACTTCGCTGGAGATCCAGACCAGAACTTGGCTGGAGATCCTGGCTAGGCTGCTGATCAACTGAACGCTGTCTCCGTGTCATTCCTTCTTCGCCGACTCCGTCCACACCTTTGGGGACCGCTGGACCTGCTGGGGTAGGACCCCGGCAGCCATGGCCTTCAGATTCCAGATCCCTGTGCACCCCCCATTTAGAGTCACCCCCAGACTAAGGGTACTTACTCGCCCAGGTTCCTTTAAAGAACGTTATAAAGCCCACAACGGCATCACATTGTCATGGGCTTTTCAAACAGCCATCCTATTTATACACAAAGAGCCTGCTTCTGGGAGGGATACAAAGATAAGATTTGATTCCTGCTTCAAATGAGCCCTGGCCTATTAGGGAGAGATGCTCAATTACGCCGCAGTGTGAAAAGTGAAGCAACAGCACCGAGAAGGCGTCCCTGCGCCCCTGTGGACAGGGAAGCCCTCGAGGAAGAAGTGACACAGAAGTCACTCTTCTAGAGGACACCCGGGAGCTGCTATCACGACAAGGCCTGGAGGGCAGTGCAGTTCCGGGAGGCGTAAGGATGTGGGCTGGCACTGCCAGGCTGGGGTGCGAGGATCAGAAGTGACAGGAGATGAAGGCAGAGGGAGGCTGACAAAGAAAGCTAAGGAGTCTGCACTTGATTCTGAAGATGAGACGTCACCCAGCTTTAAACAGGGGAGGGGAGGGGCTGCCAGCATTTTAGCGACTGAACAGGAGCCAGTGAAACGAAGGGATCGCTGTAAGGCTCCTATATGGAGTGCACAAAAGACGCTGTGGGCTATTGGCAGGCACTGGTGGTAGACATGGGCGGGGAAAGGGAGAGGAGAAAGAGCCGTCACCGTAAGTTACCCTAGGTTTCTAGTTTAGGGTAGTGGGATGCTTGGTGGCACCTTAAACAAACCTGGACAGGGGAAAAGGGCTCCATTTGGGAGAAGAAAACTCCTTTAGTTTTGGACATTTTAAGCATAAAACGGTTTGCAGGACATCTTTTTATTCAGACTTTGCCTTGCGCAAGAAAGGATTGAAAGGGAGATTACACAAATACACACCAGATTCAAAAATACATGTGGAAATTAAAATGAGGGAAGATCAGAAGCAGCAAGGAATTAAGTTAATAAAAAAACAACACGTGTCCTGTAAGGCGTGTCACTTTCCTGGAAGCGGCCACAGTGCTCCCTGACAGGCAGCGCCGAGACAACCACGATCCTTCACTCATCGCAGGGCCCAAGGGGAAGACCACCACCCGCTCCCCAGCCGGCCGTGCCCTGGGGTGCACACAGGAGAGAAGGCCTCCGTGTACTTAGGACAGCGGCCGCCGAGTGAGGAGACGAACAGGTGCCTCACAGGACCCTGCAGTAACAGCAGCACTGTCCGGAGCTGCTTCCCGTAACCTTCTCCAAGGGAGGCCCGTGGCATGAGAAAGCGGTAATTACAGAGCCAGGACCAGCGCCCAGCTAGGCTGTCTCTAGAGCAGCGGTCGCCAACCTTTCGGACCTCACGGACCGCCAGTGGGCGACTGCTGCTCTAGAATCTGTGCTATTAACCTGCCCAACCACACGTTCTTGCCTGTTTCATGTCCAGGGCCTTTGTGACAAGATTTTGTTTAAGCAAAGGCTCTGAAAAGTAACTAATCGAGTCTGGCCATTTTTCAGACAACCTATGAACATTGAGAAGTGGAGCGGCCCATTGGCAAGAGGGACCCCGTGTTCCTGAAAAACTGGTGAGAACGATGGCGGTGATGTGCCAGGTCCGACTCGCAAAGGACGTGACTGAGAGAGGAGAGAAAAAACTGCACGTAAACTCTGACATAGAAAAGAACGAAAACGCCTGGCTCCAGGTTGCGGGAGGGAGGCGGGGGAGCACACAGGGAGATGGACCTGCATGGAAATTAATTGCAAGAACCCAGTTTCTGCAGGCGGGCCTGGTGGTGCCATGGCTGGGAATAGTTGCCACTCTGCAGCTTCAAAAGCCTCTTCATTGCCTTGGGTGCCGCTGCCACAGAAAGGCGGCGAGAGCGGGGCGGCCACACGGCCTGATGCCGAGGGTCAGGCGGGCCCTGGACCAGGCAGCCTGACTGAGGGCTTCCTGTGCCCCTGAGCTCCCTGGGGAGCACGACCTTGACTTCACAGCCCAGTCTTGCAAGAGAAAGAAAAAAACCTAGTTATTTCTCTGTCACATGCCTCGAGGCTTCTAAAGGGATTTGCTAAAAAAGGACTTTTTTTTCTGTGCTACAAGAGACACCACATCCATGGCTTCCCAAAACACTAGGTAAAAAAACAAAACAAAAATCCTATTAGAGCTGCCTGGCACGCCCCCCGAAGCACCGGAAGTTAGCTGTCAGCCTGCGGAGCCCCTCCCCGAGCACGCGGCCTCAGCGTGCCTGGCCTGGCTCCAGCACTCCGTCCACCTCCACGCGGGGAAGCGTAGCGTTCTGGCGTCCAGAGCTAGTATCTGGCAGCACTACTGGCTAAGACGGCTCACTCCCCGCGGGAGGCCTGGAACAGCTCAGGAATGCTGCTCTCTGAGACGCTCACAGCACTCTTCACATCAGCCCCAGGCTAGGGCAGCCCTTTCCTGGCCATCTATACTTAATGCAAAGTTTATCTACCTTGCACCACAATGTGATTATAAACTAAGCTATTCTAAAGTGGCAAACTCTAGTATTAGCAGTAACAGCAATAAATTAATAATCAATACTAATAACTAACACTGATTACGTGCTTTCTGAATAGAAGATAAGGACTGTCTAAACACGCCACAGGCATGCAGTCAGTATGTCATGTTCAATGCTTTAACGTGTATTATATATTTTACTTCTTTATTTTATTGATTATCAGTCTCCCGCCCCCCCACCCCCACCCCCGCCCCGCCCTAAAATGCAAGTTCCATTTCGACAGGAGTATTTGTCTCCATTATTTTTATTTTATTTTTTAATTGGTTTTAGAAAAAGGGAGTGAAAGGGAATTCAAACCCAGGATGCTTGGCTTTAAACCCTGTATTTTTAGTCAAGATTTAGTCTTTTTGACTTTCTATTTTAATATGGACAATAGCCAACATGTACTACAATGTGCTTACTATGTACTAGATCAGCGGTTCTCAACCTGTGGGTCGCGACTCCTTTGGGGGTCGAATGACCCTTTCACAGGGGTCACCTAAGACCATTGGGAAACATATATAATTACATATTGTTTTTGTGATTAATCACTATGCTTTAATTATGTTCAATTTGTAACAATGAAATTGGGGGTCACCACAACATGAGGAACTGTATTAAAGGGTCGCGGCATTAGGAAGGTTGAGAACCACTGCACTAGATAAACAAGATCATCGCCTTATGTGTACTGCCTCATTTAATAGAACAGTTCCCCATAGGAGGCTGCTATTATTTTCATCAGACAGATGAGCATACTGGGTCTTAGGAGCTCTTGCCCGAGTCCTGATGCGTGACTAGAACTCACTCAGGCCGTGTGAGCTCCAAGTGCACGCTCTGGGTCGCCACCCCCGAGTCCCGCTCGTCCTCCACCCAGAGAGCCTTCGTGCACTCCGGCGAAGGGCTCCGCAGCCACTCTCTGAACACTGTATTTCAGATGTGCACTGCACTCTCTTTTTCACACTATTCTCTTTAATAACCCACACTAGTCTTGGGTTCACACAAACGATGACTGAGTCAAACAGCAGTGACACCCGTCTGAGGTGCGGAGCTGACCTGAATCAAAACCATACTGAGCCGTGACCCAGAAACCCTCCCGCTCAGGCGGGAGTGAGGCCGAGCGCTCCTGAGAGCCATCTGCACTGAGACCCATCGGGAGGGCCCGGGAAGCGCTTCCCTGTGGGTCGGTATCAGAGCGGGGAGTTAAGCCCTTGCTCTGTGCAAAGAGCTTTCCACCACTTGAGGCCGGGGGGGGGGGGGGGGGGGGGGGAGGCCCGAGAGGGTAAAAACATGAGACTGAGCCCAATCCCTGTCACCCGTGCCACCCACTGAGGCAGCTGCAGCAGCCGTTGTGGGAGTAGAGTGAATGGCAGTACCCGTGATAGCGGCCTAGAAAAAGGTTCCTCTTGGCCTTAAGCAAGCCCCGTCCACTATTTTGTGTGTCTAGGTTAACAGAAATGCCAGAGTCATCCTCTTTTTCAGGCCCTTTGCAGACATAACTACATTCAAGGGAGCACATAGTCTTGTTAAATATCTTGTAATCTAGTCATAGAGATTCTCTCCCCACTTTCTCCCACCTTCACGTAATCTTCCTTACACTCCCTCCTTCATTCCAAACGTATAAAAGAAACGGCAAGGCAGTCCTTCCCAGAGCACCTGCTCAGCCTACTGAGGTCTTACTTCCAGGCGTGTCCTCTGTTTGACTCAAACGCTTTCACAGGTTTGGACATTCTTGTGTGGACGACGACTACATTTCCCAGCAGCCGTCCCTGTTTCCCAGGATGCACCTGAACTCCAGCCAATGGGCAGCCTGCCAGCGCCTCGCCTGGCCCGGCCATGAAACCATGAAACCTTCCTGAGCTCGCTCCAGGCTCTTGTTCCCTCCAGCTGACTGGATGGAGAGACCTCGGGAGCCCGGGGTTAAAGGTGGCAGACCCCCCTCATCCTAGGTCCCCCACATGCCTGCGAGAGACCAAGCCATCGCTTCTCCAGGCCAGTGAATTTGGGGTCTACTGTTTCCACACTTAGCCTACCCCAGACGCGACTGTAGAGCGGAAACACTTGCACCTTTCCTCATACAACTGTGAGGTCCTTTGACTCATAAAAAAAATACACACACACACACACACAAAACAGTCACAATATTTTAAAGATTCTCCTAAAGTCATAAAAATGGTGCTTCATGGGGACCTTAAACAACCAGATGACTTAGAATATTCTTATTAGGTGGTAGGTAATACGGTTACTGCAGAAGTATTTTCCCTAAGAGAGAACCCACTCTTCTCCACTGCGTCTCCCAACAGCTCCCACCGAGCACCGCGGGCTCTCAATGCGCACGCACTGAGCACAGTGACAACACAGCAGTTAACTAGTTCTGAGCGCTGCCCTGGCCCTGGCCCTGTGCGAAGAGCTTCCCCCCACCTGCCCGTTTAATCTTAACCCGGGGCGTGGGCACTTCCGTCATCTCCATTTACAGATGGCGGTACTGAGGCACTGCAAGCATGGCACTGAGCAAGGTCACACACAACTAAAAGCCTCAGAGGCAAGGTCAGCCCAGGAGCGGGAGTCCCTGCTCTTGGCCACTACTCTGTCCTCCGGTGGCTGTCAGCGCTGTACCAGCCTCATGGAGAGCAGGCCTCGCCACTCCAAGTCTGTGAACACCCAAAGACCTCTTTTCTATCCACACACGTTATCTTGTCACGCGGCTGGAAACATGCTCCTTGGTGTGAGTTTTCGTCATCCCTTCCAAACCTCTTCACCATTCCGGTCTCTGTGGAGGACCCTGCTCATTCATGCACAAGCTGGGATGTATAGCCCAGAGAGGGACTTCACTTGTAAAATCAGATTAATGACAGTACTTCCCCGAAAGGGTCGGTGTGAAGATTAATTAGGTTATTCACATAAAGCCCTAGAAATTAGAAGCGGCACCTGAGACAAAGGGAGCCAGGCCGAAAACGTTAGCTGTTATTTGCCTCATCTTCAAAGGCGGCAGCCTAGGATTACACTGGGTCTGGTGTTGGCATCCTATCACTGGTCAGACGGACTTTACTGTCCACTTACAGTTTTTAAAAATGGGAGCCATTGAGAAGTTTAGTCTCCCCTGTCCTGATAGTGTTTGTTTTTGTTGTTTTCCTTTTCAACGGATATTACACTTCACCTTGACTATGGTTAAGCTTCTCCTGATTGAGTTCAACCCACCTTCCCAGACACTAAAGGCCTTTGTTTTTCTCTCTCTCTTTTCTTGTTTGCTCGATCCCTCCACGAACCCCAGCTCCCCAGCCCCCCTGCCCCCGACAGCCTGCTCTCTATCTATGAGACTGTCTCCATTTTGCTTGTTAGTTGATTAGATTCCACCGAGGAGTAAAATCATATGGTGCCTGTCTTTCTCTAACTGGCTTATTTCACTTAGCGTAAGTCACAAAGGGTAAAATTTTCAATCCTGTTCATTCGCCTTACTTGGTTTCACATCAGCAGCAAATCAGAGGATTAGGACCTGAAAATCTTGGGGTGGCCAGAGTGCCCCAAAGATAAAGCTGTGGTGCTCTCTGCTAGAAAGATCCCCCCTGACACGGACTGTTTCACCCGGTCTCGGCCACCAAAGTCACTCTCCTGCCCACTGTTATCTCGTGCCCGCGTTCGTAAGGGCAAAATTCCATTTCTATGAACTCCATGAGCCTTCCCAGCCCCGTCCCTCTGTCTCTAGGAATAAAGGGAAGTTGTTAGAAGTGTAACTTGGTTGGGATGGGGGAACCACAGCCAAAACTCAACTGTGCCAGGGGCCCAACCATATGAGGCCAAAGGCCCACACAGAGTCATGTCTGCCCCGTTTCCAACAAGGTAATCCTCACTGGGCACGGGCTGGGCTGGGGGCTTCGGAACTACCCAGCCGTCAGTGGGAGTCTGAGCGAAGGAGTGGTCATGCAAGAAATCCTTACCATTTTTTGAGGACAAGGACCTATGTTCCAGAGTATCAAGCTGGCAGAAAGGAATCGCAGCCAGCTGACAGGTGCAGGCGGCCCGACCTCAGGGAGCAGTGTCAGAGGCTTAGGGGAAACGCTGTCCCCGAGGCTCCCCTGCATGCGGGACTTGGGGCGCCTGATAGCCTCCAGAGTGAGCCACTTTAGCCGCGGGCCAAGAAGAGCTGCAACTTTTAAACCCCGAGGCCATACGGCTCTTTGCGGCCCTCTCAGATGCCCAGGGTAGACCTGAGAGCAGCTATTCTTCCTTATGTCAGCATCGCCAGAAGGGCTTGCTAAGACATTGCCAGCCCCACCCCCTGGGTTTCTGATTCAGTGGATCTGGGGCAGAAGCCTAGAATTCACTTTTCTAATAAGTTCCCAGTTGCTACTGTTGCTGGTTTGGGGGCCACACTTTGAGAACCACTGGCTCAGGGCAAGGGATTGTCAGGGAAAGATTCGGAAAAAAACAAAAACAAAAACACCACCCAGGGAGAGGACAGGGAGGAAGTCCAGAGAGGAAAGGGCCTCTGGGTGCCCTCCATGTAGACAGCAAGTGGCTGGATAAAAAAAGCAAAGACTGTTTTGCACTGATGCGTGGTCTCCATGCCTTTGCGTGTATTAGTGACCAATTGGTGGTAATTTTCTTTTTCCTAATCCCTCTATAGGTACAGGTATGGCTAAGGGATAGTGTAAATACATACTGAAGAGACGGGAGCCATGCAGGAAAAAGGCAGAAACAGAGATTCAACTGTCCTAGTAGAGAATGGGGGTTAACTTTGGTTTCTTTCCATGCTATTTCTCGGATACTTGTCAGAAAAAGCAAGAGGTGTGCTGAACTCGCTGTGGTCCTGGAAGAAGATCAATTGTATTTCTGAACCCGGGCGCACTGGCAGGTGGGGGCGATGAACGACTTAGGAGCAACAAGCAGGAAGGCTCTGTTCTGGCCATGTATGCCCACGCACATAAGGAGGAATGAGAGATTAGGGGAGAACCAAGATGGCGGCATAGGTTAACGCCGGAGTTTGCTGCTTTGAACAACTACTTCAAAAGTGAAACTAAAAGACGGAACGGACATCACCCAGAACCACAGGAACGCTGGCTGAGTGGAAGTCCTACAAGTAGGAGGAAAGAGAAACGCATACGGACACTCAGAGGAGGCGCAGTGCTGAAGTCAAATTCTGAGGTGCGGAGTGCGCGGAGTGGGCTGGTGGCGGAGGGCGCGATTGGCATTTTCAATCGGGAGGGAGTCGCAGACTCTGAGCTCCAGATCCTGGCGAGTCTTTAGGGACCCAGACTCAAACGGGAGAAGCAGGACTGTCTGGCTTCGGTCAGAGCGAGTGCAGCTTTCTCTCCGAGGTTTGCAGCGGTTGCTGGGACTCAGAGAGGCAGAGCCCCTGGGGACAGGACTGAGAGCCGCCATAACTGCTCTCTCCGTCCCACCTTGTTGATCCTGTGCGACCCGCCCCGCCCAAGCCCTGCACAGATGCATTTGCCGGATAGCCTCAGGCAAAGGCTAGATTAGCACCTCCCTAGAGGACAGAAGTTCTCTCACTGCAGACACAGCTGATTCTCACAGCCACTTGGCCTGGAGGTCAAACCCTCCCTGGTATTAGCTACAACAATCAAGGCTTAACTACAAGACTGCGCACAAAGACCACTAGGGGGTGCACCAAGAAAGCATAACAAAATGCGGAGACAAAGAAACAGGACAAAATTGTCAATGGAAGATATAGAGTTCAGAACCACACTTTTAAGGTCTCTCAAGAACTGTTTAGAAGCTGTCGATAAACTTAATGAGATCTACAAGAAAACTAATGAGACCCTCGATCTTATATTGGGGAACCAACTAGAAATTAAGCATACACGGACTGAAATAACGAATATTATACAGACTCCCGACAGCAGACCAGAGGAGCGCAAGAATCAAGTCAATGATTTGAAATGCGAGGAAGCAAAAAACACCCAACCGGAAAAGCAAAATGAAAAAAGAATCCAAAAATGCGAGGATAGTGTAAGGAGCCTCTGGGACAGCTTCAAGCGTACCAACATCAGAATTATAGGGGTGCCAGAAGATGAGAGAGAGCAAGATATTGAAAACCTATTTGAAGAAATAATGACAGAAAACTTCCCCCACCTGGTGAAAGAAATGGACTTACAGGTCCAAGAAGCGCGGAGAACCCCAAACAAAAGAAATCCAAAGAGGACCACACCAAGACACATCATAATTAAAATGCCAAGAGCAAAAGATAAAGAGAGAATCTTAAAAACAGCAAGAGAAAGAAACTCAGTTACCTACAAGGGAATACCCATACGACTGTCAGCTGATTTCTCAACAGAAACTTTGCAGGCCAGAAGGGAGTGGCAAGAAATATTCAAAGTGATGAATACCAAGAACCTACAACCAAGATTACTTTATCCAGCAAAGCTATCATTCAGAATTGAAGGTCAGATGAAGAGCTTCACAGATAAGGAAAAGCTAAAGGAGTTCATCACCACCAAACCAGGATTATATGAAATGCTGAAAGGTATCCTTTAAGAAGAGGAAGAGGAAGAAAAAGGTAAAGATACAAATTATGAACAACAAATATGCATCTATCAACAAGTGAATCTAAGAATCAAGTGAATAAATAATCTGATGAACAGAATGAACTGTTGATTATAATAGAATCAGGGACATAGAAAGGGAATGGACTGACCATTCTTGGGCGGGAAAGGGGTGTGAGAGATGCGGGAAGAGACTGGACAGAAATCGTGCACCTATGGATGAGGACAGTGGGTGGGGAGTGAGGGCGGAGGGTGGGGCGGGAACTGGGAGGAGGGGAGTTATGGGGGGGGAAAGAGGAACAAATGTAATAATCTGAACAATAAAGATTTAATTAAAAAAAATTAAACAGATTAACATACTCAGCTTTTATAGCCAATTTATTGACAATTTATGATTAAAAAGCTTTTAATCCTTAAAAAAAAAAAAAAAAAAAAGGAGGAATGAACCGCTCTTCACATTCACGCGGGTGTGAGGCAGTTACGTCGTGTTTCATCGTCTTACCGCCGGGAAAGGGGAGACACCCGGAAAAGACAGCACAGAGGCTAACGGGTTCTGAGTTTAGAAACCTAAGTCTCATTTGACACCCAGCTCCTCTCCTCAGGAACATCTGGACTTGCCAGGAAATTCACCTCTGAATGAACAGGGAGCTTTAACTTAATTCTGGGAAATCAAAAACGAGGGAAAGAGGAATGAATGAAACCCACGCTGGCTGGACCCGGGGCTTTGTTTGAAGGACAATCTGCGGACGCTCGTTCGCTCCTGGGATCCAGAGCTGCTTCACGAACACATTGACCTCGCCGCCCTTTCCCTGGGAGGACCTTCAGGAACGTGAAGATGGCCCTGCACTTCCAGGAAAAAGTCAAGATGCTTGCGGCCAAAGAAATTGTAAACACCACAAAATGGGGATCTGGATTTGTGCCAGGAATCACGTATAAGACAGTCGTCTACAAGAGCCAGAGAATGCTTCTGCATGAGCCAAAAATGCTTCTTATGTTAATTTCAACAGATGACCACTGGAATGAAAACATAACATTTAAAACGGTCTCATTGAATACTGGGACCTCTGGATGGGGATGGCAGCCCTCACTTTGGGAAAATATTTCCTGTATCATCCCTGAATGAACTGGGCCACTCAAAGCTTCAAATAGTTTCCAGTGCACCCATCCATTCACTGCACTGCATAAGCCACTTCAAGTGAAATCAAAGCCACTGGGCATAAGGTATGCCATCATTTTACACACAAACAGGAAGGAAAATGTTCACTAGAAACTTGATTTTGGAGATGTTCAAATGTGAAAAGCAAAAGAGAAAGACCCTGTGTCTTGGCCTGGGTGGGAACTCCCCGGCACAGGGCACTGACTGAGAACTGGGGGCGCTGAGAAGGGGGCGCTCTGCTGTCCAGCCCCGGGAGGGCTGGTAGCCCTGCTCCTTCACAGCCATGGGACACGGGCAAACCCCTTCCCCTCGGTGAGCCGCAACCTGTATCTAATATTAACGTTGCCTGCTTCTCACTACTTTGCTGGGAGAATCAAACATGATCCTGTTACAGTTTTTACCTTGTGCCCAACACTTACTAGCTGTCTATTCCTGCTGCTACTAGGAATCTGGCAAGAGCAAGATTCTGAGTTTAACAAATATTAAATGGCTTCTAGAATGTGAATGAGTTCCCCTAGTCTCTGTGCCAAACCTTGAGACACTGTGTGAAATAAGGCCTGACGACTTTGCTGCCTCAGTGCCGTGGCTCTGGAAACGAAATGAAATCATTGTCTACAATGGAGTCAAAACATCTTCTTAAATGGAAGAATCACTGGGGCCCCACGGAGTGGATGACTGGAACACGATGGGTGATAGTTTGCATACTGCTTTGCATGACATTTGCATGCCACCAGTTCCTTTGTACTGGAAGTGGAAACCCGCCCACCATCTGGTTCTTTCCTAGGCCCTTAGGGTCCCCTAGGTGTAGAGTTGGCTGCCTCTGCCTGGGGAAAATGAAGCAATCGGTGTGCATGAAGTAGCTGTGGCATGTGCCTCCAGGGCTGGTTATCTCGCTGCGGGGAGAAGGGCAAGTCTGTCCCAGGCTGTGGACCAGTCCCCTGGCACCACTGTGGACCATCCTGCCCTGAGGATGGTCGCCAATGCGAACACCGGTAACCCACAAGTATCGCCAGGCTTCACCTGAACACAACCCCCAGCACGACTGCACCTGCTGGTAAATCAGACGAGCCACAGCTAAGTGGCTGAGAGAACAGTTCTTGACCACCGGTAGCTTCCATGTCAAACCAGTGCACCGCTCTTTTCCGGAGTGTGAGTAATCATGGGGTAGTGGACCTACGACAAAGGTTTGCTTTCACTTTCAAAGTTGTCAGGATTTAAGGTAAACAGGCAGCAGCCAATACCTGGCAATAAAGAACAAAAATCAGCACCGAGTTCATGAGAACCCTGGTGCAGAATCCTCTGCCAGCTCTACTGCTGTTTCTTGGGATTAACTGAGTATTTCTGAGCCCTCAATTCATGGCTACTTGTCCATAAGTGATAATGGACCTATGTTTACCAGTACATAGGCCCAAAGTTACGAAACTGCTGTTTCTTGGGATTAACTGAACATTTTTGTAAACTCAAATACCTATAATGTAGTATTGGTATGTAAACTGGACAGTGATTCTATATAAGAGGATGTGAAATATCTATTGTTCATACAAGAGCTGAAAATAGCACCCTAATGAGTAAGTGTCCTCTGAGTTACCCTTTGGGTGGTGCATACAAAGGCCCGCTCACAATTCTCCGCGGCTCCCACATGACATGTGACCCACAAGTGAACAGCAAACCCAACCAATCAGCCATAAAAACCCAAATTCATATCCGGATACTGGGGCCAGGAGACGACAAAGATAATTAAGCTTATTAGGTTTTAGAGATGCTATTTTGTCATAGGATAATTTTATCTTTGGGTGCTTTACAGCTTTAATAAGCATAAAAGGCTTTTAAAATGACTGGAAAAAACATGTGAAAGAGTATGCTTTTGCAGACACTTAGAAACACGGGAGCCTCAGTTACACTAAAATTTCAAAAAGTGACTCTAAGAAAGTTAAAATAACCAAATGAACCGCCTTGAGAGACCACTTTTCTGTCCTAAAGTGTCACTTCTCAGAGGATAATCATGAGAATGCCAGAAATTTTAGAGATTTAGTACAATGCCTACCACCTTTTTTTATACACGAGGAAGTCAAGATCTTATTTAGAAACTGGCGCTTATTTAAAAAAAGGCAGAGTCCAGGAGATGAACACTCGGGACTGGCAGGTGCTGGACCAGGCACGGGGGTCAGAGGCCTGGCTGGTGGGGGCTCAGTTAAAGAGCTGAGAGCTTTGAAGAAAACCACATTCCAAAAGGAGAAAAAGGTGTTAAGGAGAAATGGCGTCTCTAAAAAGAATAACCAAACATAAGGATATTCTGGGGCAGAGTTGGGTGACCTTCTGGGTCTGGGGTCACCTGGGATGAGGGGTGGGCCTGTCCCCAGGAAGCAGAGCCCTGCACCACCTCAGTCCCTGAAAAGGCCAGGAAAGCAAACTCATTTCAAAGGACAGGGAACCAGACATATGACAGAAGGTGCATATGAATCACCGATTCAGTGCTACTCGGAACAGGAGGGCATCGCCTCTTTAACTGCTCATCTGTCTCCCCAAAACCTCAAGATCCGGACAGAACAAGCGGCCCAGAAGCTGGCTCCTCAGTGTGTCTTACAGGCCCCTGAAGACAGAGAGTTCCTGTCTTTAAGGGAAAAGGAGCGGTGGACGTGCTGGTTATCCTCTGCCCGCCCCCACCCCGGGATGCAGTCTTGGCCTGTGCCTGTGTCCTGGCTCACTGGCCTCTGTGACCTGCATTCCCTGGGCTCCTTGTCACCTGTGCTCATCCAATGGGAAGCCTGGCAAGGGATGGGGGATGGGAAGAGAGATGGCAGAGTATTTCTTCCCATTCTCTCCTGCAGGCCCTGCCCAGGGCTCTCACCTGTGCCCCCAGCCTCCTGGCTCTGCAGTAGCATTTGCTCCCTGGTCCCTGCAGGCTTGTCAGTGGCAAGAGGTGTGGGGGGATATAAATGCTTTCTTGGGCCTCCCCGCTCCTGGCTGGCTCCCTTTCATTTCTTCATTCCTTGGACCCTGACTCTAAATTGGAGTCTCTCTTTTGCCAGGACCCTGAAGCGACACCAGGGAATGGAGACCATGGAATAAACATGGCAGCGTGTACATTTTATGTTGAAACTGAGATACCTTACAGAGTAGAACGGAAATCCACATATATACTTTAAACATAAACAGACCTTCAAAAACATCAGCTTCCAACCCCAAATACTGCTGCCCTGGCAGTTCACTCTCCTTTGGCCTCCAAGATCTTTAGCGGCAAAACTGGGAACGGATGCTCTACCAGGGGGAATGGAGCCTCCCTCACTCTCCATCTGCGTTATAAGTGGAAGTACAATCAGGAGCCACACAACGGCATTTCATTTCAGTCAATGATGAAACACAGGTGTGAGGCGGTCTGTAAGCTCATACTGTACAGCCTTGTGTGTACTAGGCTATACCATCGAGGCGTGTGCTGGTACACTCTGAGGTGTTCATACAACAATGAAGTCACCCAACAACACATTCCTCAGAATGTCTTCCTGTTGTGAAGCAACGCATGACTGTAAAGTTAGGGGAATTCCTTGGTTGCCTGAGGGAGCTGGCCTTCCAGGCCACAGAGCAGCAGCCACAACCTGATGGAGACAGGGGACGCGGGGAGGGAGAGGAGGAAAATAACTCAAGCAGGGCCAGCACACAGGAAGGAGGAGGAGGGCCAGGAATGGGAGCATCCTAAGATCTTGGCCTGTGGAGGATGTCACTCCTCTGAGAACAATGTGGCTGGAGTCCAGCACTTTGATTCCTTTCGGAATAAAGAGTCAGACCTTAGCAAAAGTCCTGCTATAAGGCCAACATCCTTTGTTACTAAATGGTCAGAGAATTATGCAATATTAGAACACTTTTCACAGTCTATAATTTAAAAATTCCCCACACCTAAAATGAAGACACATTGGTTATCTATATATATAAAAGCCTAAGTGACCGATCGACCATTCAACTGGTAGCTATGATGCGCACTGACCACCAGGGGCAGACACTCCAACGGGTAGGTTAGCTTGCTGCTGGGGTCAGGCTGATCGGGACTGGGCGAGATGGGCTGGACACACCATGGAGCCCTCCTGCGGTTCCTCCTTGGCCCTGATCGTGCACCAGTGGGGTCCTCAGCCTGGACTGTGCCCTCTTGCAATCTGGGACCCCTCTGGGGATGTCTACAGGCCAGGCCGAGGAACCCCACCGGTGCATGAATCTGTGCACCGGGCCTCTAGTTTAAAATAAAAGTGAAACACAAGTTGATCTTACTCCTCATAATGCTGGATAGATAATCATTAACCATAACCCCTTGGACTTACAGTAGAACCTGGAAGAGAGGAGAAGGCAGCCGCTAAGGGCATGTGCATAAAAGGAAAAACTGCTGGGCTTCTGGGAGCGGACAGTCACTGAGCAGAAGTGGAACCAGCTGGGGAGTCCTCCTGTGTCCCCTCCAAACACCCACTTTGTTCAATTCCTGTCCTCCTTCCTCATCACTCTCATATATGATGCCTCTGCTAAGCTTTTATTAACAACCAGGCTCTGAAGTCAAGATCCGTGTGGATACTACCGGTTTCCATTAAGGTATATATGTGAACTGCTACTATGGACAAGATGCCTTTACCTTTCAATACCAGCCTGATGATTCTTCGTAAGTGCATTTGTATTCAGATGGAGAAGACTTCTCTTTATTAATACCTAATTCCAAGTGGAATTATCTCATTTCTCATCATTTTTTTTCAAAGATAAAAATTATCAAAAGGCAATAGACACCAGTAAGAACCAGGTTAGTTTGCTTACCTGCTGTCCCCAGCATTTGCCACATACAGCTTCCCAAGGAGGCAAATGACAATGAGGGCTGTGCAGCCACCAGATATGTTATATGAACTCCTCTCTCGTTCTATCTGCAGGTCCTGGGGAAGAAAACGAAGTTAGTGTTGGATTGCACAGGAATGCGTATCAAAGGCTTTCCTAGCATCGCTCCCTAAGGGTCTGAATGTGCTTCAAAGAGACAAGAGAATCCTCGGCACTTGCTTTTCGGCCCCCTAATGAGCATTTCTGGAGAGGACACTGGCATGAAACTGGTCTGCCAGACCATCTGCGGACCAGAGGGAGGAAGCAGGGGTGGCAAACAGACATAACCAGGCAAAAATGAGAAGAATAAAACCAACTGTAGTCAATAAATACCATAGTTTATGGAAAATGCAGGCTTTGTACGGGCTGTCTGAGCTGCCATGTGGAAAAGACAATAGAAAGGCTGACGAGGCCATGTACTTGGTCCTGGTCAATGATTTTAACCCCAAAGTCTCCAATCAATAGTTTCTTTGACAGCTAGGAGAGAGAGGTGACTTGAAGGACAGTGCCCTCTGTTCACTGCAGACAGGAGTCAACCTCCTGTCTTACTGATCAAAGATACAAAAGCTCCTGTACTCGGGTCTGACGTTCACAACAGTGACGCACATGCATAGCAACGGTCAACTTTCATCCTCAATGTCAGCTGGCGGGCGAAGCACTTTACATATAGAGTCTCATCTCGTCCTCACGACCACAGGAGTAGCCTCACTGTCCAGAGGCAGAGAAGTGGGGTAACCTGCCCCTGTTTACCTGGCTGGAGTTTGGATTCCAATTCAGTTCTCTTCCTCCAAAGCCTATGTTATTACTTGCCACCTAATGAGGCGTCCCTAAGAAAACTAAAAATAGACCAACACTTCTACTGACAGATGTGCATCATCCTCAAGACAGATCGTTGTGAAATTCTACTGACAGAAGTAAGGGCTCCGTTACCTCAGAAAATGGGAGTTTAATTAGGAAAAGAAACCGAATGCTAGCTAAAATATCCCAGTAGTAATCTGCTGGTGGGGCAGAGGGAGGGAGAATGCGGTTGGGTGATAAGTCGAGAAGAGGAAGAAATGGTGCCCGGGCTGACGGTGAGGGTGCCACTGGCAGACCGAGGGCCAGGGCACTTTAGTGATTCCTGGTGGCTCAGTGGCTTTGGCCAACTCCCCGTGCAAAGGGAGAGAGAATTCAGTAACCCAGCATTTATCAGCAGTGGCTTTACTCCAGGGGCCAGGCGTGGGGATACAAAGCTAGACAAACACCAATGGGAAACTGGAGACAAAAGAGCCTGAGTTGAGGCCACAGAATAGGAACAGGGTTTTGGTCAAAAAGTAAGGAGAGAAAAAAAGTGCAAAGACAGGAGCTGGGAGAAACCAACTTACTGGGAATGAAGTGGGAAAGGAGAAAGGCAGTGGGAGGGCTGAGGAGGCCGGGGGTTGGGGAGGGGGTGGGGAAAGTGTGTGTGGGGGGTGGTTCAGAAGCAGGTGAAGGAAAACTCCGGCAAGGGAGTGAGTGAACAGCAGCATCGAAGCTGCGCCAGGCTCCGCCATCGGGCACGTGTGGCCGACTCTTCTGCTTGTCTTCCCACAGGACTTTCAGGAGCAACAGGTTCCTGGCCAAGAAAACAAGGCAGAATCGGCCCATTCCCCCTTGGATATGGGCGGAAACCGGTAATACAATCAGGCACAACTCCAAGAGGAGACACTGAGAGGAACCAGGCCGGGTCTGTCAGGAGTCGCCCAGGAGAGGCGCTCACACCCAGCTGCACCCAGGATGCCTGTGGCTAACCGCGTCCCTGAAAAGCTAGATCACTACTGTCGGGGAACTGGGTGTTTTTATTGGGAAATTATCGGAAGAATGATTTTTCTCTTTGTTGACATTTTTTTTGCAGTAACAAACATGTGAGGCCTTTAAAAAAAAAAAGCTACACAAGGGTCAAGCATGAGGACTACCTTCAGAGACTTAAACTGTATACATCAGCTTTCTTTTTTTTTTTTTTTAATTTTATTGATTTTTTACAGAGAGGAAGGAAGGGAGAGAGACAGAGAGCTAGAAACATCGATGAGAGAGAAACATCGATCAGCTGCCTCCTACACATCTCCTACTGGGGATGTGCCCGCAACCCAGGTACATGCCCCTGACCGGAATCGAACCCGGGACCCCCCAGTCCGCAGGCCGACGCTCCATCCACCCTCCATCCACCGAGCCAAACCGGTTTCGGCACATCAGCTTTCTTAAGGGACTGTTGTGAGGATTACATTAGACGGTGTGTGTGAGGGGCTTAGCAGGCCATCTAGATCCTTCCACAGCCTGGAAACTCCGTGACTGCGAGCACTGTTACACTCTCAACACCTACACTGGGCCAGATTAAAGGCAGCGTAGGAAATGTCTATTAAGTGGGCAAATAAAATCACACAACTAAAAATGCCTGGGTTTCCAAAGGCTCTCCCACCATCTCATCTCTGCTACAATATGAGAAATGTGTTCATGATTCACAAATGAGAAGCTTACAATGCAAATAACTGCTCACTCAGGTCAGTAAGGAGGAGCCCACACTTCAGTTAGCGAAGTCCCGTGACCAGAACGACTGACCGAATGTCCTCAGAACCTCACAGGGAGGGCTGGAGGGAGAAGGGAAGGAGGGGCCTGGATGGCCACCGGGAGGGGCTGTCAAACAGAAGTGAGAGAGAAGAGACAGCAAGCATCCAGCTGGCAGAAGTTTTGTCTGTTTAACCTCCAAACTATGCATAAACAGAACCAAAATCCTGCCCACAAAGGCGTTTGTGGGTGGATTTATTCATTTTTTCACATTTAAATAAATAGTATCAAGTTGATATTATGATAGATATGTATTTCATCAAATTATCATATAAATTGGTATGTGAAGTCCACACCCAATTATTACTGCTTTTTATATACTGGAAGGAACTGCTCTAGCTCAGAAACCATCCTTTCACATCCAGAATCAATATTTGTGTAAATACTTCAAGTCTGGATGAAAGGCAATTTTTATGAAAACCCCCTGGGCACTCCTTGCTTGCATGGACTGGGGTATGAACGGCTCCTGACAGACTTACATCAGGGGTGTGATCCCGGGGCCGGGGGCCGGGGACGGGGGGATGCTCTGGTACACAGAGGCCACGGCAGAGTCCCCTGGGGATCAGTCAGGCAAGTGTATTCTGCATCGTACGTGCAGTGCAGTATCGTGGTTTACATCACACACAAAAATGATTATAAAATTATGTAATCCTTAAAAAACCGAGGCAGAGCGTGCAACACTAAGACTTTCTGCTACGGCAGAGTTCATATTTGCCTTTAATTTTGGGGAAACACTCCTGTTAGCTTGCCCAGTTATCCCTTGCTAGTACATTAATAGTGATTCACTGGGTTTTTTCCCCCCTAATTTAATAATTTCTTTCATCTTTTCCTGTGTTTCAACTACTTCTCTTTAGCTCCCCCAGCATAAGGAATGCTAAATTTGGCAGCACTTTCACATCAATAGTGGACTAAAGTCTAGTTACATTTTATCCAAGGAACTTTGCTGATATGTTCATGTGTTCCACCCAAACCCCCATTTGTGTGGTAAGATATATGTATGCAAACACACACACACACACACACACACACACACACACACGCGTGCGCGCGCGCGCGAGCTCTAACTACAAGTCTGCTCTCTGGAATCACAGTGACAAGGATTTGAAAGCTGTGCTTCTATAGACTTCGTCACCCTGAAGGATTCACTGACATTAAAATACACTCTTCTATTTCTCCTGAAACTGGGTGTAACTGGAACATATTCTAAAAATAACTGCTTCCCTCTCCCCTCCCCAGAAGCAAAAATAGCACATTAACTTTCTTCCTACACCACCTACTCCGCTTAGAAGATGTTTCACAAAATCTTAGCATTGAAAGGAACATGAAAGGACCATCTGGACGGTTTCTTCTACTACCAGATCTAACCTGATAAATGAAGTCAGTAAAGATATATTTACCATTAGATCAGCTATCTATTTTCTCCAAACTCTCAACTTTTCCAATTTGCTTAAATTTCTCACACTCTAGGTAAAACATACAAAAATATGCATAACTATTATTCTTTATTAAAACCCCTCAGGTTTGGGGTTGTTTTTACATTAATGCAATCATGGGGGAAATTGCTTTGTGCTAAACCAGGACCAATTTTAATAGTTCCCCATTTTAGCCAAAACTATTTGGCTAAACTATTTTAGCTAAAATGAGGAAGTCAGCAAACCTCAAGACATGTCTAGAAAAACTAGTAAAAAACAGGCACACATCACCATTCCTTTCCAAGCACGGTCTAAAAGGATCAACTTAAATGACTCCTGAGATTCAATTAATGAGATGATTGACTTATCTGCTCAACAAAGGCCCTTTCTACTGAGCAGGACTGATTTAGCCTGTGTTATGTCTGCATAAATATTACAGTTAACTGAGGTTTATCTCTAAATCAAAAGAAGGAATCCCATTTTCAAGACCTGGGTTTTATTTTGCTTCTTTTTATTGCAAGACAGTGGGAACAATGAGGGGGGAAAAGAGATGTGTGCCGCATGAGACCAATTCAGCAGGAAAGAGCTGCAAGACAGAAAATACATTGCTGGGGATGGTTGTAATTTGGTTTGAAAGTCCCAGAGATGACGCAACCCTGGATCGTTCTTTGTTTCCTACCAATTTTCAGGTTGCGAAAGGAAAGCATCAGACAGCACAAGGCAGAGAGGGTTGGGTAATTTCAATAGAACTTGGCAGCTCCCCCTAGCATGGTTAAAACATAGCTCTGAACACATTGCTAACAGTGTCCGTCACAAATAATAAGATTCTGCATGGTTTTAGTATTTGGGTCTGATTTTGGTTTATTCTGAGAACAAGCCAATCTGTCAGCCAGGCAATGGGGAAGGGAAAAAACCAGTACTGCCTAATACTGCCACCTGCTGGCTGTTGCTGGAATCACATGTCCATTCCTTCTTGGAGGAACTTTCTGATCTACCAGAAACAAAGACAAAACAAAACGCTAGCTTAAATACAGGCAGACACTCAGGTCCACAACTTAACTATGAATATGCTAATTTTTAAAAGACAAGAATTTCTAAACTGTAAAGCTTTGCATTCATCCTCCTTTTTCACCATTGTGTTACCATACGGTTTTTACTAACAAAACAAAGCCGAGCTGAGTGGTACTTCTATTCATTTACTCACTAACAGATAGCTTTACAACTTAAAATACTTCCTTTTTTCTCCCTCAGAACAACCATATTCTAGAACATTCTTCACTGTGGTGAGGAATCTATACCTGTCCTGAAAAGGAAATAAGACAGATTTTTAAGTCTCCTGCCTAGGGGCCAATTAGGAAAAAATACGGGGGACATAAAATGAGGAAGGGTCCAATTAGAAAGTAGCATGTATAAACAAAGAAGCTGCCAGCATTTATAAACCCTTAGACAAACAGACTTCACTGGTCCCCCTTTGGGGGCCCCCTCCCCACGAGGGAGTCTGTATACACTTGCAATTAATTTCCATGCTTTTGCATAAAATCTTTTAGTCCACGAATTTTTATTCTTCAAACTCTGTAGGACAAGAACTCGGAAACTCCAGCTTGCCATTTGGGGTATCACAATTATACCAACAATGGGAGCGACTTCCTTCGAGAATCTGAAATGCTGACTATTCACCCCGTTTTTGTGGGTGGGGAAGTAGGGAGGCCACTGTGGTCATTTGTTTTATTCACATCTATCATCTTGGGCCAAATAACAACCTAAACACAATAGGTGACAAAACTTAGCTGCTAAAGTTGGCATTGTTACAGAGCATTGTTGGGAAGCAGAACTGACGTAAGTCACAAAGTTCTGAAATCCCAGGCCTTTGGGAAGCCATGGCGGCCACAGGAGGGACTGGCTATGAATGGTCCTCACTAGGGAGGGAGATCCAAGATGACATACAGTCAGGGGCCTCGGTGCACACCTGCTTCTGCCAGCCCACACAGTAAGCATCAGAGGCCAGTGGTCAGCGTCACCTTCACCACAGGCCACGTGTGGCGCCAGGCAACCTGGGGACAGAGGAGGAAAGCAGTGGCCTCAAAGAAGCCTCCAGTATTTGGTGAAACTGTTCAAAGAATTTTCCCCGCTTCTGTTAGTCTCTATTTTCGACTAATACCTACTTTTCTTTTGTGGAAATAAGTGCTATTTATTTTGGCTTGATGTTTCTGAACCTTTTTAACCGATTGTCCCTCTCAGACAGATATTGACAAGCACCACCCTCCCTAATGTTACTTAGAACATCAAAATTAATGAGATATTGTATATTTATCTCTATATTCATATAATGTGCGACTACAAATGCCCCTAAATATAAAATCTATTCTTTTACTTATAGACCCTCATGGTGTCTAGAAGAATGAGGTTATAAAATATTAGCTCAAGCTATACTAGTGACTGAGAAAGGTATGTGTGTGAGAGAGAAAGAGAGACAGAGTGAGAGAGAGAAAAAGAGAGAGAGAGAGAGAGAGAGAGAGAGAGAGAGAGAGAGAGAGAGAGAGAGAGAAACTACAGAAATGTCATCAGTGAGGCAAATTTGAGGCTTTAGGCGCTGAGCTTGGGAAAGTTTTAGTTATTAAAAGTAAGAGAGAAAGCTGAAATGACTGGATCTTATTTAAATACTGAGTTTTCCTGCAAGGCCTCAAGAACACCCAGAAAGAGGAAAGCTAGAGAGCCACTGGCTATTGTGAGGAAAGAATGTAGGAGTGGCTGGGAAATTACAAACCTGCCCTTCTCCGAAAGGCCTTGAAAGGCCTGCGGAGGAACGTCCAAGATCAGGCCAAGGAGATCAGGAAATCTGTTGCGTGTTAGACATTTCAAAAGACCCAAGTTTACCTTGAAACAATGACCCTCAAAGACCCAATAATGAGAGGGACAGGAAAGGAAAAGAGTTGGCGATGGCCTTCCAGGCCATTAACACGAGAGTACACTGTGTAATTTCCCAAGCAATGTAATGGCTAAGTCAGGCACTGTTTCCATGACAATGGAGAAATTTTTTTCTGAAGTCCCTGATGAAGCAAAGGAAAAATAAGAGCATGTCTCTTTAATTAGTATAAACATAAGCATCATCCAAATGGGAACACTTTGAGAGTAAAAGGGTTGGACGCCGGGCCACCCCACCAAGCACCATGAAAACCAAAGAATAATGAGCATCTCGCTGCAAAGTCCAGGGGGGTCTCTGGCAGTTTTGGGGCCAAAAAGAACAATCTGGGAAAAATTCAAGTGTGAAGAGGAAGCTGAGGGGTGGGATGGACTGGAGAATAAGAGAAAGTTTTAAAGCCAAAAATTCATAACCAGGTCCTCCATAGGTGGGTTCTAGACGGTCTCTCTGGTTCACTTTGTATCATTTCTACCTTTGAAATCTACCTTCTAACCACGGTGGATGTCGGCGTGTTGCCTGCAGCCCATCTGGCCTCCCAGGTTTTGTCTGCTTCACTCCTCTCTGCCCCCCCGCCGCCCCCCCCCCCCCGACTTCTCCAGGGAACCCTGAGCTTGACTTCTTTATCAGACTCCTACGTCACCAACACTTCTCTCAAGGTCCTTCCCATTTATATCTTGTTTAATATCCGGCTTTGCCTGATTCAATGCTCTTTTCTCAATTAGGCTTGGCATCCAGTCAGTTCTCAACAAATACAGCGGTGGGCAAAAGTAGGTTTACAGCCGTTCATGTGGAAAATAATGCAATAATTAAAAATACAATAAATTCTGTTTTGAATATTCACAACTGTCAACCTACTTTTGCCCACCCCTGAATTTACTGGATTGAATGCATTACACAGGGAAATGTAACAATTAAGTCTCCAAGAAAAATGTCAGGTCATGAACTGGCTAGTTAAAAGCGGGGAAAAAAAATAATGATAAATAAGAATGAGGCTCCTTACTAAGTATTTTTCCGAAAGGGACTTTCATTTCAAGTAGAGTTGCTGCTAATAACCCGGAGCCATCAATGGCCAGAAGAGGCCCGAGACCCTGTGGAGGCCTGACTCGAGGTGACATTGGCCTCTGGTGGATAAAACTGAGAATACAGCAGTTCCAAGTAAAAGGAAAAGCTGCCATGGCACTAAGCAATGACTGAAAAACCCAAGGTTTCTTCTGTTTCTCACTTTTCTCCCACGAGGGCTGTGAGCCCATTGTCAAATTTCTACCTCAATTACATATTAGCATTCAGGACACTGGGTCTAGAACAGGGATGGGCAAACTTTTTGACTCGAGGGCCACAATGGGTTCTTAAACTGGACCGGAGGGCCGGAACAAAAGCATGGATGGAGTGTTTGTGTGAACTAATATAAATTCAAAGTAAACGTCATTACATAAAAGGGTACAGTTTTTTTGTTTGTTTGTTTGTTTTTTGTTGTTTTTTTTAGTTTTATTCATTTCAAACGGGCCAGATCCGGCCCGCGGGCCGTAGTTTGCCCACGGTTGGTCTAGAAACACTTATTCACATCAGAGTTCCATGAGAGCCGGAGAGTGAGCTAATATGATACTGAGCCCCAACAGGAGTTGGTCTTATTACCGTGATTCCTTTTCTCCTCAGTAATCTTTCCCAGCCTCCCGGTATTTTTCTTGGAAATGAAGACCACCAGACACTCCGGAGATGGAGGTGTACTTTAAACCACCTGCTACTCCAAGGGTAACTATTATCTGTGACAGGAGAGAGACACTGGGACCAAAGAAGGGACGGGTTAGAGTGAGGACAGGGTATAAGGCTGAGGTGCAAATATGTGAACTATTTTTGCCTTATAAACAAGTCAGATGATGCTGTGTAATATTATTTGCTTTTCTGCTGCCATTAGCACACGACCCGACGTCAGGAGATCCTGGAATGTGCATGGTGTGTACCTGCAATTCTGGGGTGGGGAAGGGGGAGGTCTCTAGCTGCTCTCACTTCACTTAATGGCTTGTCATCATTTTTAATCTCTAGGCTTTCAGGACATGGCCGCACACTCACCTTATTCAAGTCCTTAGATCAGTGGTTCTCAACCTTCTGGCCCTTTAAATACAGTTCCTCATGTTGTGACCCAAACATAAAATTATTTTTGTTGCTACTTCATAACTGTAATGTTGCTACTGTTACGAATCGTCATGTAAATATCTGATATGCAGGATGGTCTCAGGTGACCCCTGTGAAAGGGTCGTTTGACCGCCAAAGGGGTCGCGACCCACAGGTTGAGAACCGCTGCCTTAGACTATGCTTACATATCTTTGTCTGCATGCAGGTTGCTGCTCGCTCAGGAGGGGAAATCTTTGAAGCCCAAATCATTGCCTCCATAGAAAGGGATCTCAGAGAGGGAACGGGGTGCCCAACGGGAGCGGGGGCCCCCTTCTATGTGCCTGGGAGCAGCTGCACTCTCTCCCTGCGTGTGTTCTAGGAGTGAGGCTGCCGGGGAAGGAGGCTGACTCTGATGATCAGACGCATTCAAATTTACATGTACAAACAAACCCATGTTCCCAAGCAAAACAAACGATCCTTGGACATTGGCCCGTGCTTTTGTGAAGCAGTGAGAACCACACCGCCACACGTCACGTAAAATAGCTGTTCTCAGATCACATTTGTGAAAAGGGGGTCGGTCATTCTGAGCACTTCACTAAAAGCTCTGTTTCCCCCAAACACCTGGACCCCAGGCACATGCCTGTAACAGATGGCGACCACACTCATTTCAATTAAGTGGAAGTGTACCAGCTGGCATCAATACGAGCCTGCCCGAGAGAAGCAATAACGCATACATTTATTTAATAAGCCCATTGCCTCATGCACCATCACTCGCTTTCATCTTCTTTTTCATTTTGGCCAGCACGCGATGCCAGGAACTCCATCTTGCTGCCAACTTCTACCGAGAATGGAAACCCTATTATAAACGGGAGACCAGCAACAAGTAGACATGCCCTGTCCGGTAATCTTTAAGAAGCAAGCGTTTAAGCCCAGGCCGGGTGGCTGGGTGGGTTAGCCTTGACCGAGGAGCCAGGAGGTCATGCTCTGATTCCTGGTCAGGGCCCCTGCTTGGGCTGCGGGCTCCACCCCCAGGAGGGGGCGTGCAGGAGGCAGCAGATCCATGGTTCTCTCTCATCACTGATGTTTCTACTCTCACTCCCTCTCCCTTCCTCTCTGAAATCAATGAAAATACAATAAGAACAAATAAAAAGAAGCAAGAGTTTGGCCTCAGTGACCTCCCGGCACCCCCATCGCCCAGACCCTTCGGCCATACCTACCATTTCCTTGAACGCGCTCTCAAGGGCCCCGATGACCAGACACTCGTGGGGAATCTTCTTCTCGGTGAAGAAGCGCGTGGGCGGGGTGCCGGGGGAGCCGGGGGCCCCCACGCCTCCGCGGAGCGAGGCGGCGCGGGTCAGCGCGCGGCCGGCGGGCGCGCCCTCGGGCTCCTCGCCCAGGCAGGCGGGCGGCAGGACGGCCGAGTTCCGGAGGATCTCCACCAGCTCCCGCAGCTGCTCGGCCACGTGGTGCTGCAGCAGGCGGGACGCCACCACCGCCGCGCCCGACCCCGCGTGGCCGTCGAACAGCGACCAGTAGTGGCAGCAAACGCCTTCCGATTCCTGCGGGGAGAGGGACAGGGAGGCGTGAGGGCCGCGGAGGCCACCGGCCCGAGACACCCACATGGCCGGGCCCGCGGGGCTCCGCGCACCCGCCTGGAGGGCTGGCTGGGGTCTGCACACATGGGGGCGAAACGCCGCAGACAGCCTCAGGGCAGGGTCCCCGGCTCTGTCACTGTGGCTACCCCCCCCCCCCCCCCCCCCCGGGATGAAGCTCCCTGCCTCTCCACCAGGCGGAAGGGACCCAAGGGACCACGTGCTCATTTGGGCCCCTGTTTGAGCAGGAATCCCATACAAACAGATACGGGTTTAGAAGTCCAGCTTTAACCTCGAATCCCCACCTGGAGTTTGTGGAGAAAGGCCCCTTTTTTTGCAGGTTCTTCAAGGGGAAATAAACGGACTCGTGTTCCCTCTTTAGGCCTTTATATTCTCAGATAACTGCCCCATCCTCTCTGGTCTACAGCCTGAGTGTTGGAACACAGTCTTCCCTTCGACGCCCAGTCTAGTCCAGGCGTCACAATTCACATCTCCTGTCCCTGCCTCCTCCCTCCCCGTCTTCCAGCTGTCACGCAGCATCTGTTTCCTCTCCCGACCCCAATGCTGCTCACACAGCCATGTGCAGCCCGCAGCCCCACACCTTCCACGGATTTAGTACCTGTCAGGGGATTTCTAGACCATTTCAAAATGAACGGTTTTTAAAAAGCATGTTTGAATCACACATGCCTAAGGTCTTAGCTCTGGGGGGAAAAGGAGCTCAATTAAGATCTATCAAATACTGAGATAACACAGGTAAGGTGCATATGACATCCACTCTGACTGCTGGGCTTAATATCCTGCAACAATAAATACTGGGTTCTTTTTTAGCTGAAGCCATTAAATAAAACTTTCTTTTGGCCCATCTTATTTTTTTAATTGAAATATATCTGACATACAATAGTGTGCAAATTTAAGGTGTACAGTATGTTGACTTAGTACATTCATATACTGTACTACGATTACCATTACAGCAATAATGAGCATGTCATGTAATTCTTTTTTGGGTGGTTAGAATAATTAAGATATAATCTCTTGCAAGTGTAATTATTACCACACAATATTGCTTCTATATTCACTACGTTGTGTATTATATCTCATTGCAAGTCTGTCCCCTTAAAAAGCATCTCTCCTACCATTTTCGGTCTATCTTGGAATGATGCTGGAAGATACTATCTGGTTATGGGGACCTATGCCATTACTCTATTTGCACCCTTTTAAACTTTTCCACTCAATTCTGTGCGAGGTGCTAAGAGATAAACTGGTAGGGTTTTGTTTGCTTTTTAGTCACGAATATTTACTGAGCATTCTCTGTATGACAGGCACACAAAAAAGTAAGCAGTGGGGATAAACAACTGGATAAAAGAGATATCAGACATGGTCTAATATTAATCCAGTGGGAGAGAGAGACACCGATCAAATAATCACACAAGTACACATAAGACCGCGATTCTGGTGCGGGCTACAAGAAGAGGTCCTTGGTGCTGTGAGGCCACCTGCAGAGGGGCCCAGTGGAGGGGCTTCCTGTGACATGAGGACCAGGCTGAGGCTGCTTGGAAGGAAACAAGATAAGGAAAGGAGGGGAGAGAATGCCAGGCAGCAGCAAGAGCGGGTGCACAGTCCCTGTGGTAGGAAGGTGCCTAAAGAGCAAGCGGAGACTGAACCATGGCCATGTGGCTGAATAGGGCAGTGAGCAGGAAAGGAGGGGGGTGAGGCAGGAGAGGAGGGGGGTGAGGCAGGAGAGGAGGGGGTGAGGCAGGAGAGGGGGGGTGAGGCAGGAGAGGAGGGGGGTGAGGTCAGACTTGAGAGGGAGGTAGCAGCTTGACCACTCAGTCCTGCCTGGGCACATGAAGATTTTGCCTTTAGCCTAAGAGTAACAAAAGCCATTGGCTGAGATGGGAATGGCAAAGTTGATTTATGGTTTTAAAAGATCACTCAAATGATGCTAGTAGAGAAGAGTGGAAGTAAGGATGCCATCCTAAAAAGACATTTAACCTAATTCCGGCAGTGAGAAACACTTATGAGCAACTGAAAGTAACATAAAACAGGGGAGTAAGCCCTGTCACTCAGAGAAAAATTAATGGCAAGAACAATGAGTGAAGGATTAGAAAAATGGGCTCTAAGAGCATCCCTGACACCAATCCCCTGCGTGGGAGGCGGAGCGAGGTTAGGGAGGCCGTGCAGGCACTAGGCCCCGGCCGGGCCACTCTAGGGCTGGCCGTCCCTGCTGCCTACCATCTCTGTGCATGTTTTCCTAGTGAGGAAAATGCAGGTGACAGCTATCTTATGGGGCGGGGGTATCTGGGAGGGTTAAATGGTAATTTATGTGAAGTGACCGGTTAAGCAACACAGCATACACTGTGTGTGGCTGCTACCATTACATTACAATACGATTATGGGTGAGTCGTTTTCCGGGCTTTTCAGTTCTTCAGCAAAGGGAGGGGTTACCCTCGAAGACGCCAATGCTTCTACTAACTCTGAAAGTCCTGTGTTTAAGAAGTACAGATCAGTGTGGGCTGGGGGTGTGGAGGAAGAAGTTGGGCCTCGAAGCCCAAATAAGTAGACGTTGATGGCTTGGAGGCGATATGGAGGCCCAGGAGAGGCAAGTCCTAGGAGGCTTAGGTGATGTGGCCGACTCCGGCAGGTGCTTACCGGAATCCACTCCCCCTTCTGTCTCACCACTGATTCTGTCTGGGGCAGCAATGTGGCCACTAAAAATACTTCCCCAGCCTCCCTTGCAGCTGGGTGGTCATATGACCCGGTGCACTCCAGGGAGCTGCAAGTGGAAGTCTCCTGGGTGCAACTTCCAGAAAAGCTACTGTTTTCCTGATAAAAAGGACAACTCAACTGGTACTGGGTTTGTCTTTTATCCTTCCCCCTTTCTTCCTGCCTGGGTCACAGAAGCAACACCTGAAGGTGGAGTAACCCTCCTGCTAAAAAGGCTGACAGCTGTAACTCTGTGGTGGGGCAGGAGTCAGGACCTGGCCCGGGATGCCTGGCACGGGAGGCCACACAGCACAGCCCACCTCGGGGCGTCCTGCCACGCGGGCCTCAGGACATTTTGAGGGCCTCTGTTAGATTCTGTAGCGAAAGCTGGGGACAGGGAGAAGAGCGGATGGGCATGTCTACATAGCATCGGGGAGCTGTGGCATGAGGGGCGGAGGGAAGCAAGCAGGATGAGGAAGGCGCAAGCACAGAAAAGGATGAGCAGTAATCCAAGCAGCAGAATAAGACAGAGCCCCGGGCATCCCTGGGTGGAATTCAGAGCCCGTGAATCTCTATTTTCAAAAACTTCTGAAACTTAGCAGTTCCTCCTATTATGACTGCAAGGCAAAGCCTGTGACTCAGTTGCCAGCAGAAGTAAAGCACTGCGATTCCACACGTCCTGACTGAGTGTTGATGCTCGCCGCGACCTGCGACGGTGGCAGCAGCTATTAAAGCCACCTCTGGCTCTTGTCATTTGCCGCATTAGTAAAGTACATGCTGCCATATTATATCCTCACGACCTGGGAAAAGTGGCCAAAGGAAGGGAAATCTTGCTGAGCGCATCGAATTCCCCAGACTCCGGGCCACCAGAGTAAAACCCGCACACAGTCCTCCTGCACCCGATTTCAGTGAAAACCCAGCCACGTGTCTGAGGAGGCTGCCGCAGGCGCAGGCGAGGGGTGCAGAGGCGCAGCTGTCTCAGGGTCCAGGTGCAGTTTACACCACCGTCGTCATGTTTCTAAAGCCTTGATTTAAACCAAAGCAGATCAAACTCCACGAACAAACAGGCTACACTGCAATGGAATGCTACTGCATTTTTCAAAAGCAGCTCTGAAATTCTCCTGACAAGTATTCCAAGCATTTCCTCCAAGCAAAGGCAGGGCGCTTGGCAGTAACCACAGCAACCAGGTGACAACACGCCTGGGGGCTTTCCAGGCAGTCAAGAGGGCACCTGGCTGGGGGACTTCTGAGTGGGGCCCAGCGGGCCAACACTTCCCTTGTGAGAACTTTTCCGCACAGCAGTGCTATACACTCTGGTACAGCTCATTTTAAAATGCAATTAATAATGTTTACAGCTAAAACTTGTAAGACAATTTTTCCACAAAGAATTTTTCTCACCCTGGCTGATGTGGGGACCAAGCCCAGACCAGCGAAGTATCTCTAAAGGTGGGGTCCCACCATGATCCTCTGTAAAGCCCCCCCTCCCACACACACACACACCTGGGGATTGTAACGAGCAGCCAAAGTTGAGAACCCCTTGTCTCATGGAAAGGGGGCTGCTAAGCAGTCAGGAGACTCACTTTCTAGCCCAGGGGTGGGCAAACTTTTTGACTCGAGGGCCACAATGGGTTCTTAAACTGGACCGGAGGGCCGGAACAAAAGCATGGATGGAGTGTTTGTGTGAACTAATCTAAATTCAAAGTAAACATCATTACATAAAAGGGTACGGTCTTTTTTTTTTTTTTTAGTTTTATTCATTTCAAACGGCAGGATCCGGCCCGTGGGCCGTAGTTTGCCCAAGGCTGGTCTAGCCCCAAGTCTGCCCTGGGTTCGCTGTGTGACCTCGGAAAGTCACTTACATTTCCCTGAACTGACCAGACGAGTGGTGTGCAGACTGTCTTCCTGGTTCCGATGTGGTGCCTCAGGAAAGAGGGAGTGAGGTGGGCGCTTAAGCGATGAGTTCCTTTGACAAGTTCAACCAGAGCAGCGCAGTTTTATCAGCTATCAACACCAGGGTTTTGCCCGGCTGGTATGGCTCAGCAGTTGAGCGTCGACCCAGAAACCAAAAGGTCGTGGTTCGATTCCTGGTCAGGGCATGTGCTGGGGTTGTGAGCTTGATCCCCTACTGGCCACACAGCACAGCCTACCTCAGAGGCAGTGATAAGCCCACTGCAAGCCCAGCATGCAGGAGGCAGCTGATCGATGCTTCAGCTGATCCTCTCTCATCGATGTTTCTATCTCTCTATCCCTCTCCCCCGCCCCTCTAAAAATCAATAAAAACATACTTAAAAAATAGAAAGAAAAAACACCAGGGTTTTGCAAAAGATTTTGGACAAAAAGATACAACTGTGTAAAACAAAATTTCCAAGCCCTTGAACTAGATAAAACCAAGCCCATTAAGAGATTTCAAAACGTTCAGTGTCCTCCTAGGGCAAGGAACTTAAAGTGAGTGATACACTATTGTGGGAAGGTGGGCTCTCACCACATGCTTTGACTCCAGGCCAGCCATTAAAGTGTAAGAGACCACAGACTCACAGAGACGCCTGGGGATGGGTCAAGGCACCCTTTCCATCATTTAACAAGCCTCGCACTGCAGGCAATGTTCTAGATGCTTCACACACATTAGCTCAGTGGTTCTCAACCTTCCTAATGCCGCGACCCTTTAATACAGTTCCTCATGTTGGGGTGACCCCCAACCATAAAATTATTTTCGTTGCTACTTCATAACTGTAATGTTGCTACTGTTATGAATCGTAATGTAAATATCTGATATGCAGGATGTATTTTCATTGTTACAAATTGAACATCATTAAAGCATAGTGATTAATCACAAAAACAATATGTAATTATATATTCAATATGTGTTTTCCGATGGTCTTAGGTGACCCCTGTGAAAGGGTCGTTTGACCCCAAAGGGGTCGCGACCCACAGGTTGAGAACCGCTGCATTAGCTCAATAAGCCTTCCTCCAAACCTATGAATAACCACTCTACAGGAACGGTGATTCTCCCCATTCTACAGAGGAGAAAATGAGGGACGGAGTGTAACTGTTCGAGGTCACCACCTCAGTGATGCGGCCGGGGTCAGAGTCCCTGCCCTACACCATCAACCCCTGTGTGAAGCTAAATACCCTACCCCGCCCTCCTCCAGCCCCTGGCGGAAAGCTTGCCCTAATGCACACTTGGCACTCAAATCTACTTCTCCACTCTGCAACCTGAATTGGAACCTGGATAATATTTCCTAAAACACAAAATCTGATCGTATTTCTGTGACCAGTCTGACAACATGCTAAGAAGCTGGCTCCAGTCTCTGAGCCCCTCTGGGGGTGTGCAACCTCTGATCCAGTCTCTTATTCTCTCCGACTCCAAATCCCACACAGAACTACGGCACTTGCAGCTCATCACAACCGCTGCTAACCCCACCCGCTCTGCTCGCCCCCCACTGTCTTAATATTCAGCTTAAACATCATCTCCAAACTCTCACTGCACCCTGAACCCACCCTACTGCAGAATTCGTCATATTGTACGTGATCAGTCACCTGCTTGGGCAATGACAAAAAGAAAGAATATTCTGGAAAAGGGGAACTAATAGGCAATGCAGGTGAAAAGAGGAGTATATGTGGTGTCAGCCCACGGACCCACCAGGGTTATTTTAGAAGTTGGGTAATGTACATATGCACCTTCAAGTGACTTCACACACACAGATCCCACCTGTCCTGATACGTCCGCATAGAAAACCACAGGCTCTGCAGCAAGACACCTGGGCTCTGGAATTTACTATGATGTGATCTTAGGCAAGTTTCTTACCTTCTCTCCACTGTTTTCTTAAAGAACAAGATAAAAGTAGGATATAGACCAGCCGTGGGCAAACTACGAGCCCGTGGGCCGGATCCGGCCCGTTTGAAATGAATAAAACTAAAAAAAAAAAAGACTGTACCCTTTTATGTAATGATGTTTACTTTGAATTTATATTAGTTCACACAAACACTCCATCCATGCTTTTGTTCCGGCCCTCCGGTCCAGTTTAAGAACCCATTGTGGCCCTCGAGTTAAAAAGTTTGCCCACCCCTGGGATAGACTATAAGGACTCACTCATTTAAGGCATGTCTCGGAGTCCCCTCTCCTATGTGCCAGGGTCAGGCTGCCCACTGGGGTGGTAGCAGGGACGGGAACATCATGGCTCCCAAGCTCTGGAAGCTAACACTCTAGAACATGAACGGGTAACTACACATGTGTTAGGAAGGAGAAGTGCATGTGCCACAGGAGTGGAAGACGTGTAGTAAATGTGCAGACAACCACGGGCTGGGGAGGTAGGGGTGTGACCATAACAGGATAACACAAGGGAGCAATTCTAATGATAGAACTGTTGTAGCCTGGTAGTGACTACATGAATATATATATATATATATATATATATATATATATATATATATATGTTAAAATTCATAAACTATACACCAAAAGAAACATACTGTATAATAATTTTTTAAACAATAAATAAAATGTATAGCACTATGTCCAGCATAGAAGCGAAACAAAAAAGCTAGAAGCAATAGTAATTCCTTAAACTCACTATCCAATGGCCGGGGTGGAGGAGCATGAGCAGGCAAAGGGCTTAAGGACACCCTTACCCTGGGACGCCATGATGCGCACGTTAGCTCCTTACTTGTAACTCTGTCCGTGGGACGCTCACCTTCCCCTCACTGGGCAGGTCACTTTCATTCTCCTTAAATTCTTTCCGACGGAAAAATCTAAGTTCACAGTACATCTACTGAGTATCTACTGTGTTCATCCTCACCACACTACCATAACATGGGCGTCATTATCCCATCTTGCCAATGGTTTAACGAGGGCACAGGCAGTTAAGCAGCTCTCTCGCATGTGGTGATATCCAGATTAGAACCCAGGCTCCAGATTCCAAGTTCAGGGATCTTTCCAATTTCCCAATACACACAACTTTGTGGAATTAATCTCCCTGGTTTCTGCGACCCTGTAGCCTTTAGGACAGGGGTGGGCAACCTTTTTGTGAGTGCATGCCAAAACCAGCAAAATCTCTGATTCAAAATTCTTTTGCGTGCCAACCCTAATTTTTTGAGAACATGTTACGCCTACTTGATATCTCTTAAGGTATACATACGTGAAGAGCCTTGAAGAAATAATAAAATTCATTTGAGTGACAAAAACACAGTATATGATGATGAAAAATACATTTATTTTTTAATGTATACATGTACACTGATAGTCCGACAGAAAACTTTATGACTCCATTTGATATTATCAGTGGGACTTTTGCTGCTGCATCACTGATGACAGAGATTTTACATCAGGTTTATATTTCGTGACCTTCAGAGATACGCACGAGCTACTACTTTCATCTGTCAGGGTGCTCCTATTACGAGACTTAACAAAATTCATCACTGAGAACAAAGATTCACAATTGTAAATGGAAGACTATGAGAGGGTTTCGAGTGCCAGCAAAAGTTACTGGCATGCCATGTTTGGCATGCGTGCCAGGGGTTGCCCACCCCTGCTTTAGGACCTCTGCACTAATTTACTTTGTTGCTTACCAGAAGCTGCATACGTGTCCTGGGCCATGCACTAACTGCTAAAACTTCTCCGCAGTGGCCCTGGATTAACCTCTGGTAGAATCAGAAAATGTCCCTGGGTCACCGGCCCAGGATGCGAAGTTCTACACCTGAAAAATCAACCCTTTAAATTCAGAGTCACATACTCTAAACACAACAATTTTAAAATCACTAATATTATTTTAACAACCTTTTATCTTGTTTTTGCCTCAGACAGCGTGAGTGCAAAGTGCACTCTACTTTGAGAAAAGCACGATTGAGCCCTTTCCTGACCTACCACATAATTAAATTTGACAGCCATCGCGTATGCCACACAGAAGATGACTTTGAAGCACTTCCCCAGCCGCACTGCAAATTATTTCACTTATAAACAGTACAGTCTTATTTGTAATTTGCAACACATACACGCATTCCCACCTCCTTCCAGGAAGACACCTGCAACCAAATAAAGAAAGATTCCAGAAGGTGACAAATTAAGAATTGAAAGTTCACAGTTTCTCCTTTAGGATTTCTCTACAGTAGACTCAATGTCACATTCTCCCTTCTCACGTTCTAGAAACCGCTTTTTAATAATGTTGCGTATTGTCTTTTATCCTATTTTCATGATTACCTATAATGCCAGAACTTGAATTACTGAGTTGTAACTGGGGAAGAGCTTCTTGAGTATTTCAATAAATATAAGACTGCTCCAAAGAGAAATTTATCCACTGAACCGGGAGCTGAAATAAGTCCTGCTACAAGCAGCGTGTATCCATTTTGGCTCAGGTGAAATTACAGCACAGCTAACCAAGTATGTAAAAAATCAGTAGCCTAGCCCAGCCAGTGTGGCTCAGGGGTTGAGCATCAACCTAGGAACCAGGAGGGCAAGGTTGGATTCCTGACCAGGGCACATGCCGGGGTTGCGGGCTCATTCCCTAGTAGGGCTGTGTAGGAGGCAGCCCATCAGTGATTCTCTCTCATCACTGATGTTTCTCTCTCTCCTTTCCTCTCTGAAATCTATAAAAATATATTTTTTAAAAAATCAGTAGCCTAAACTTCAGCCCTACTTGAAGCAGGAGCCACATCAACTCTGGGGATCCCACAGGGAAGACAGCCTCCTAAGCCATCTGGGAGGCAATGGGGTGGCTCTTCTCCTGGAGAGCTGACAAAGAAAGGGAGATTCTAATCTAGACAAAACTTGGATGTTTCCTATGGAGTCCGGCAGATGAGCTGAGACGTAGGGCAGGAAACACAAAGGCGAGGAATGTGGTCTGACACGTCTGTGCCAGCGTACAGAAGTGGGGAATTCGCATTCTCTTACTCACTGCACAGATGGCTAACAATTTACAGCCCCCTTCCCGGATCCGCCCTCCCAGGTGAGCACTTGCCACAATAACGCATGCAAGGCTGAGGGGCGTTCAGAACAGCCAGTCAGCACGTAGGAGGGAAATTAGAAATTCTTTCATGTTTTTTTTCATCTAGAGCTGAAGAAATCAAGCATTGCTAGTATTTGCCATACAGACTGACTCTGGCGCCCTCAAGTGGTAGGTTTGTCAATTTTCTCCGCGAACATGGATGCTCTCTCATACCCATCAGCTTTGCTAGATTGTGACCCATAACTGGGTACCTGCTCCCCAACTAAGTGGTCTTGTCCATGGTATTACTAAGTTTTCAACTAAGTTATCCCTCACAAACTGGAAAAGAGGTTTTTAAAAAATTTCTGCGAAGAAACTGCTGATAGAAAATATGAGCAAATAAACATGTCGCAGCTGGCACTGAACTCACTCCAAGTCATGCCAGTCTAGTCATATCTGACAGTAATAATCCTTCTAGCCAAAAGTATCCAGAATAATCATCATTCCAGCCAAAAGAATCTGAAGTGCTCAAGGACATAGTTGAAATTTGGGATCAGACTCGCTATTGTTAATGATGAACTGTGCCTTGAGATATTCGCTAATGGGAACATGAAGTCCTGGCTTTTAGCAAGACAGTAAATGAGTCACTGTGTGAAAAACACTTAGGCCAATGCCTAGCATATGATAAACACCATATAATAAACACCATGTAACAGTTAGCTGTTATTATTTTAAAACATTGCCTTTTTATCCTCATTGCCTTTCATTTTTAAATACGTATGTAAATATATAACTATGTACTATATGGATATACAGCAGTATAATTACATATCAACAAATGAAAAAATACATTGGGGGTACCGATTCAAAAATGATATTCAAGTGATAGTTTGGAGATGGCTACTTCAAAAATAGTTGTCCTATGGCAGCAGTTCTCAACCTGTGGGTCGCGACCCCTTTGGGGGTCGAACGACCCTTTCACAGGGGTTGCCTAAGACCATCGGAAAACACATATATAATTGCATATTGTTTTTGTGATTAATCACTATGCTTTAATTATGTTCAATTTGTAACAATGAAAATACATCCTGCATATCAGATATTTACATTATGATTCATAACAGTAGCAAAATGACAGTTATGAAGTAGCAACGAAAATAATTTTATGGTTGGGGGTCACCACAACATGAGGAACTGTATTAAAGGGTCGCAGCATTAGGAAGGTTGAGAACCACTGTCCTATGGGAAAGTGTGGTGTCCTCCTGGCTGCCTGCCCTGAAGACACAAGTACTCCGCTCCTTTGACATTCATCTTCCCTTCCTTACCCCAACCCGCCAGGTATTACGATCACCTGAGGAGGGGCCCTATCTATCAACAGCATGAAAGGACCATGACAAGTGCAGAAATCCATTCTGAGTGAAACCTCATGGCTGATTTCACAAAAGGCTGAGCCTGAGCCTGAGCCTGGGATGCACTCACCGCCCTTTCTCACTGCCAGGTAAAAGGAATTATGTACTTCTTTCCCATTGTTACCTTTTTCCCACTGGGGAGGCACAGACTTGACCTAGTCTTCTGATTCCCCACTATAAACTACCACCATATGGCTTGACTTCCATAAACTTTCTGGCCAGTTTTCAAGGTATCACTGTGCAAAGGGTAACTAGACTCTAGAGGAACTGCTTTAAGCATTTTATCCACAGTGCTCTCAATCATCCGATCTGCACAGTAACACCAGCAGAGGGGGATGAATAAGTTGATGACAGAGCTGACAGGAGGAAAAATTTGAGCAACTTCATCAAGTCCTTCCTAGGACCCATGCTCTGTTGCTGCCTACTTAGAATCATGCCCATACTGCACAGCTTGCTTCTTTGTTTTTAGCCAAACCTCTCTTTTTTACTAAACTACTCAAATATTTTGCTCCCCAGTGGGAAGAACCCTAATGTCACATGCTTAAGTGGGAATGCTGCTTCCTTCTTAGGAGCTGACAGTATAAAATGGAGATTCCTTTAATTCAGTTCCTCCAATGTTATGAGGCAGAGGGATGTATGTCAAGGTTGGCTAGTTTGGGGTTTGTTTCTTAATTGGCAATTTAGTTCCATACCTTAAAATATTAAATTAATTTCTGATAGGAAGTATAAAGTTTGCAACAGTTTTGGTTTAGTTGTGCTTTATTCTAGACCAGCGATTCTCAACCTTTTTCATCAAATGGCATGCATAAACTAATTACTAAAATTCTGCGGCACACCAGAAAATATATCATATTTTTTGCCGACATGACCAAAATAATAGGTATAATTTTTATTCATTCATACCAGATGGCTATTGTATTGGCTGTTGTCATTTATTTATTTGATAATCTTAGGGAAAAGAAGTCAGTGCCCCTGATTAGATAGTCAGGTATTGCATGTTTTAAAAATTCTTGCACACACCAGTTGAAAATCATTGTTCTTGACTGATAAATTAGCTCAGAAATGTTAGCAAACTATTACTTTATACCTCAATGACTTCTCCCTAAATGAATTTACAATATAATATAAATGTGAAATAATAATGACATGCAGCTGCAAACTCCACTATTAGAATAAGAACAGATACTACTCACTGAGCACTTACCATACATCAAGCACTATTCTAAGCAGTTTTCCTTTTTTTAACTAACTTAATTCTAACAGCCCTAAAATAGACAAAAACTATTATTCCCAATTCACAGATGAGGAAACAGAGCCAAGCTGAGAACAAGTAACTTACACAGGTAACTCATGAGTGGCACAGCTGGGATTCAAACTCAAGACACTCATTCAATCAGATGGCTTTTTCTTTTTGCCATGATTTTATGCAAACATCGACAATTTAGCAAGACAAAATGACCTATAAGGACAGGATGATGATGAACAATTTCCTTTCAATTCTCTTATTCACCCGAGTCAGTAAGAGCTGTTGTCCAGTTGCTAAGTTGACAGGGTACACTACTAAATAACTCCTAAATTAAAAGAGAGATCATAGCCCTGGCTGGTGTTTCTCAGTGGTTAGAGCACTGGCCCATGGACTAAAGCAGTGGTTCTCAATCTTGGCTGCGCATTAGAATCACCTGGGAATCTTCTTAAAATCCTGGTTTCTGGGATAATTTCCAGAGGATGAGGCCTAGGAATCAGGATTTTAACAAGATTCCCAGGTGATTCTAATGTGCAGCCAAGGCTGAGAACCACTGCACTACAGGGAACATACCTGGGTTGCAGGTTCAACCCCTGGATCAGGTCAGATGCGTGCGGGAGGCAATCAATCGATGTGTCTCTCTCACATCAATATTTTTCTTTTTCTCTCTCTTTCTGTCTCTCTCCCTCACTCCCTTCCACTCTCTCTAAAAATCAATGGAAAAAAAATATTCTTGACTGAGGATTAACTAAAAAAGGGAGAGAAATCGCAATGGAAATGAGAAAATATTTAGTATCATATGATATTGAACATTAGGAGTTACTCCTCTTCCTTTACTTCAGACTTTTCCATAGACGTTTTTCTGGCACATTTTCCAACTGCTAATGAATAAAGAGGCGGTATGTTACAAGTTCTGACTCTGAGGTTGCAGTACCTGGGTTGAAATCAGGCTCCACACTTTCCAGGTCTGTGCCTCAGTTTCCTCATCAGAAAGATAAAGAAAATATTGCCTCTGGCAATATTCTAATAACTTAGAGCTCTAGGGAAATCCGGTCACAAGTGAAGCAGGGAGAAAGCTCTATTTCCTTCAGCCTCCACACTTGCTACCGTGGGGAAATCTGCGGGACCAAGTCTTAGTCGTGTCCTCAGCTACTGCACACATCTTGGTCAAACCCAGTCTTCAGAGTAAACCAACACCCACCGAGCAGGGGACTGTAAAGCTACTCTCACTGCCTCCGACCGGCAATTCCTGGTTGTAAAGTCATCCTTCTCACCCACTGGTGAGAGTCTCAGTCTGTGGAATTCAGAGTTTTGAGAGAAACCCCTGAACTCTGGCTTCAAAGAATCCAAGTCAATAAATAGAAAGGTTATGTTCTTTTCCCATGCCCAGAACAAAGACCTTGATTAAGAGGGAAATTTAGAGTAATAAACAATGAGAGAAATGAAAGGCCGCTCCTATTGTCTCTGTAGAGCTGACATCATTGCAGGAAGCAGACTGCCAAACGAGGGCCAAGTATCCCAGGAGTCCAGCCACTGTGGAACCACAGCAACCTGCCCTTCGCGTCCCGGGGGGTGAACGGCCTTGCAGAAAACAGAGGGAAAGAATAGCAAATCTTCACTCTAGAGAGTGGAGATGGACCCTCCTCATTTCCCTTGCACTTCCCCCCATCCCAACTGGATCCTATCTGCCTAGAATTCCCACAGTGCAGTCCTAGCCTCTGCTGAGAAAGATAATCAGCTTTCCTCTCCCCTGCTGAAGAACTTGGCCACGACGGGACGCCGCCATCTCCTGTTATTGTAATTAGACACTGAACTAATAGATACTGAAACCACATACTTTGAAGTGTTTTGACTAAATCACCCAACCTGAGGGTGCTCCTAAGGAAACAGACTTGGAATGCATGTGTCCACCGCCTAGTCTTAAACCCCAAACCATCTGTTCCAAAGAGGGAGTCGGACGTGGGGGAAAATGTTCTGTTGTTGTCACAATGCCCTATTCTCCCACCCACACTCCTAACTTAAGGGCAAGAACTTTCCTTTCTCCATGACAGTGGATATTCCACTGTATATATAACTTACAAAGTGATCCCCTGATAAGTCTAGTATGCATCTGTCTTCATATATAATCTATCTCTCTATATAAAAGCCTAAGCGACCGGCCCACTGGACATGCACTGACCACCAGGGGGCAGACGCTCAATGCAGGAGCGGAAACCACAGGCATGGAAACATGAAACAGACTGATGAATCTCAGTGGGAAGGGGAAGGGGGGAGGGTGGGAAGAAATTAAACAAAGGTCTTATAAACTTACCAGAGGCCTGGTGCACGGATTTGTGCACCAGTGGGGTCGCTAGGTCTGGCCTGTAGGAATAGGGCCCAAACCGGCAGTCCGACATCCCCTAAAGGGTCCCAGATTGCGCGAGGGCACAGGCCAGGCTGATAGACCCCAGCGGTGCATGAATCCATGCACTGGGCCTCTAGTTATTACAATATTACTGACTATATTCCCTCTGAAGTAATTTACATTCCATGACCATTTGTAAGTGCAATTTTGTACTTCTTAATCTCTTCACCCAGCCCCCCAAACCCATTCCCATGTGACAACCACCAGTTTGTTCTCTGTATCTATGAGTTCGTTCGATTATTTATTTTGGTTTTTAGATTCCACATATAAGTGAAATCATATGGTCTTAGTCTGTGTCTGACTTATTTCCCTTAGCATATTTCCCTCTAGGTCCATCTGTGTTGTTGCAAATGGTAAGAGTTCATTATTTTCTATGGCCGAGTAATATTCCATTGTATACATGTACCACCACTTTTTAAAATCAAATTATCTACTGATAGACACTTAGGTTGTTTCCATACCTTGCTTAATGCATATGAAACGTCCTTTTCTGTCTCTTGGTATAGCCTTAGTTTTAAAGTCTACTTTGTCTGAAATAAATATTGCTACCTGCACTTTTTAGAAATCCATTTACATTTAAAATAATTATCGATAGCTATGTAGGCATTGCCATTTAATTATTCACATTCTTGATCTTTCTGTTTCCCCTTCTTCTTCTTAAAGATGTCCCTTTAACATTTCTTGTAATACTAGCTTGGTGGTGATGAACTCCTCTAGCTTTTTCCTATTTGGGAAGGACAGGAACTTCTTAACACTAGGTTTATAAGGTGCCCTCAAGAGTGAACTCATCTGGTGTCACCTTCTTTATCTCATCCCTAGAACGAGGTACTTGAGAAATGAAAAGCAAAGTTCTTAGAAAAGCTATGCTTGCACTTGAGGCTGGCAATAATCATGATAAAGACTCCTTAAAACCTCTCAAATCAAAGGAAAGAAAACCGAGGAATGGTGATTAGTTCCCACAAATCTTGGGAGGCGGGCAGGAGGCTGTTAGGCATAAGGTATTGCCCAGAAAGTGAACAGGATCTTTCCTAAGGGACAATCTTATAAAAGTATCTTTTGGGAATGCTAGCATTTTATTTATTTATTTTTATTTAAATATATATTTTTTAATGATTTCAGACTGGAAGGAAGAGAGATAGAGATAGAAACATCAATGATGAGAGAGAATCATTGATTAGCTGCCTCCTGCATGCCCCCTACTACGGGGCGGGGGGGGATCGAGCTGTGCCCTTGGCCTGAATCGAACCTGGGACCCTTTAGTCCGCAGGCCGATGCTCTATCCACTGAGCCAAACCAGCTAGGGTGGGAATACTAGCATTTTAGATTCTCTTCCTTCCTAGGTCCCCAAACAAAGAATCAGAGGCATGGAAATGTTAAGAGGCTTGCATTATTGTCCATTGCACTATGTCTATTTCCAACCTGCCTGGCTGTGGGCAGATGGTTCTTTACACAGAAACCACCCAACATGACACAGGCACAGGCCAAGCTCCAGCCCTGGCCTGTCACAGAAAACATCCTTGCCTCCTTCATGTCCACTTCGGATGTTTAAAGACTTCTTTATTTCACTGATTATATCTCTAACCTCTAAATTCAAAAAGAAACTGGATTCATTCCTGAGTATTTTGTGAAGGAGAATACAATAACTCAACGTCTCCTTGCATTTCTTCAGGTGAAAACGTTACAGTGCAGAACACTTTTACACACTTTTACTTGTATCCCTTTTACGTTTTATGAAATCTTCCAAACACTGCTCCTTTAGTTCTCGACATTTTCCTTATTTGTGGATGGAACCTGAAAGTACTTTGTTTTCTTTCTTGTAAGTCAGGAGCTCAGCCAGATCCAGGGAAACAACACTGGTCTGGTAAGTGCCTCAGGGAAGCCAGGAGAAGCAGAATATAATGTATATTATTGTACCCACCAAGTCTTTTTGTGTGTGTTTTTTAGGTTTTGTTTTCACACAGGAAGATTAATTTGACTTCTTTGGCCAAAAGATTTCTCTATGAATTGGAATAAGAGATGGCTTACAGTTGCCTTAAAATCTTTACACCAATGAATCATTATCTGCAGTAAGAAAAAAATCATCTCATTGCTATCTAGTTACTTCTATGGCCCCTTAATATAAGAAATGTCATTGAATAGAAAGTTACACATCTAGAGAGAATTCCTCTATCACGGATGTTCCTAACATATAAAAAACTCCTATGGTAATTCCTTTTTTTCAGTGTGAATGTAACGTTACTTTACAGAAAAGTTTATGTTTCCTTCAATAGCCTCTAAAAAGGTGGTATTATAGTTGCAGGAACTCTGTGTAAATGTTTATTTTTACTTTACTAAGTTTATTGGGGATGAGGGGATCAAGAAAGCACGGAGCAATGAATCACACCGTGTAGAAGCAGCCCATGTATCTTCCTTTTGTATCCTTCATGCCTCTCAACCGTTTGCAAATGAGATAATGGCGCCGTTATTTATCCCTCGGTCCCATTTCTTACTTAGAGTATTTGCCCCCTTTTCAACCTTATTGTTCTGATGTCTCTGTGGTCGAGGGTATAGAGACTTCCCTTCCACTCCCCTCTCTTGTTGGAATTTTTTTGAATTTGCAACTCCTGAAATCTAAACCTTCCTCCTCTTGCTCCCGAGTTCCAGAACAGTATTTCTAACGTCTTACAAAATACTTCCAACCTAGAAAGTTAGAATATTCCAAACTCAAGTCTCTGCCCACCCCTCACCTTTAAACCTGTACCTGCTCCAGGGTCCACACTCAAGGATCAACATCCAGTGGCTGGAACCTGGCATCTCCAGCTCTCCCCTGCCCGTGCAGTAGGTCATCAGGTCGCCTCAACTGTCTCTCTCACATCATCTCTTCTGAGCTTTCCCTTGCTCTGATCACTGGCTTTGTCCAAGCTGCCATCATTTCTCAGCCAGATTTCTGTTTGAGGCAGACTTTTAGGTGTCCCAGCCTGTAGCTGCTCTCCTAACCTTCCTCAGCGAGCTTCCCACCACCATCACTGTCTTGTCCATTAGGCTCTTGTCTAAAGTCATTTGGTTAAAACTCCAGCGTATTGGGGCATTAAATGGCTCTTGTATGTGAAATCTGCTTGCTGTTTCTGCGTCATCACGCTCCAAGCGCCTACCCACGCTCCAGCACACTAGACCTGACTTAGGCTTCCATACCATTTCAACTCTTCATCTTTCTCCTAAAACTCACTCCTCTGTAGTCCTGCTGCTATTGCCTCTTTCTGCCTCCTCTGCTCAGCTGTAGGAACTGTACCGAGTTCATTGCCTATCCCCAAGCCTAGCGTGCAGACTCAGCGCTCAATACACGTTTGTTGAATGAAGAAATAGATTCAGCCCTGGCCGGTATGCGAAGTGGTTAGAACTTTGGTCTTCATACTCAAGGGTCATGGGTTCGCTCCCCACCCCCTGGACGGGTGTTTGTGCGGGAGGCAACCAGTGATGTGTCTCTCACATAGATGTTTATCTCTCTCTCCTCCTTCCCTTTCTTCCACTTTCTCTGGAAAACAATGGGGAAGGGGGGATATATCCTCAGGTGAGGATTAACAAAAAACAAACAAAGAGGAGATGATTCATGGGGAAGGGGGAGGGGTAGACCCACATTACTTGTCTCCTATGGATGTTTTCTTGCTCAGGGGCCCTATGTCATTACCCTTTCCTAAGCATGGCCATATCCGAGTTAAGGGAGGTCCTTAGATGAGAAAAATCACTGGCCTCATTAAGCAGTGTACCCAGTGTCCTCTGCTAATAAATTGTTCACTCAGAGTGGAAGCCAAAGTCCTGATAACGGGCAGTTCAGGTCCTGCCAGGGCGCCTCACTCCACTCTCATGACCTTTCTGACAACTCTCTCTGCTCCAGCCACATGAGCCTCTTGCTGGTGCTTTAAAACGCCAGGCCGTTCCTCTCTCAGGGTCTTTGCAATGATCTGGAACACAACTGACAGTCTCCTCGGGCCCCTCTGCTTCCTAACTCTGAGCTGAAGTAATGCTATCAAAATAAACCAGCACTCTTACTCCCTAAACGTAAATGCCACGAGACACTATTTCTTAGTCTATGAAGAGAATCCTAGATCCTTTGCAATCCTGTAGAAATTTCTATACAAAAATTCTATACAAGATTGTCAAATAAGTGGTCACATTTGGGTCATCCCCTCCATGTCTCTCCTCCGCAGCACGACAGGACCTGCTGATGGACACAGTGCCAATCGTTCCCTATCTTTTCCTGAGTTTTCTTCTGACTTTTCGGAGGATGTCTGCTTTCCCCTCCCGAAACTGAAGGGAGGAGAAATGCTGTGATTTGTTGGCAGGGCTGCCCCCGTGGGATGCAAGGGCTCTGGGCCAAGTGAAACAAATGTTAATTTGTAATAGAGTTGGGCACAGGCTCCAGCTGGACAACTCCAAGAGACAGGAGAGGAAGAAAGGGGGATAATCATAGCAGGGCTGCGAGTCAATGGCAACAGTTATTTCCACCCCTTGTGAGCAGCTGCCGAACCAGCTCCTTCACAAAAGCCTTGTAGTGGCTACCTTAAATCCATCAAATGTCCTACACACTAATTCTTGCAATAAAATCTACGTATGATTTGGTATTTTATTTACTTTAAAGGTTAAAAACCTACACACCACTTCTTCATACAGATGTTGCCTTCAGCTCTGACTGGTAGCCTGAGCAGAGACCCCCGCCCACTCCACTACCCCTGGGGACTGCTTTTCTCCTGTCCATGACAGACTGCACTCAGCTGGAACCGGAGTGTGTGCGTTCCCCTCCCGGAGGCCTGCGGGCAGAGCGGGGTCTTACCGCGTTCTCCTTCAGCTGCAGCCCCTCCCCATTGGGAAGGGAGGACCGTCTCTTGGTGGAGTTCCTGTTGGGGGTGGAGGCAATGGTCCCCGCTTTCTTCTTCACGGTGAGGACCTCGCAGCTGGCCTGGTCTTCGTTGTGCGTGCTCTTCCCAGCATTGATAACCCTGAGAAGAAGCCAGAAGAGCTGGTCAGACAGAGTGATTCTGGGAAAAGCTGAGAGCTTTGTCTCCAGAGTCAGCCAGGGCGTCTCCACACCTGGCCCAAAACTAACACCCCACTTAATGCAAAGGACCTTTGTAAACTGAGTAAATTGATTTTTAAAAAACAAATTACAGTCTGGCCGGTGTGGCTCAGTCGTTGAGCATCGACCTATGAACCAGGAGGTTACAGTTCGATTCCAGTTAGGGCAATCCCCAGTGTGGGGAGTGCAGGAGGCAGCTGATCAATGTTTCCTCTCATCATTGATATTTCTCTCTCTCCCTCTCCCTTCCTCTCTGAAATCAATAAAAATATATATTCAAAAAGTAAAACAAAAATAAATTCTATTAGCACACATGAACACATTAACCAAAGCACTGTCCTGAGCTCAGCTCATGTAGGTGTCTGATAGATGTGATCAACCCCACTGATCCATTAGAGTCAAAGCAGACCAGATAATCACTCTTTGGGCAAAAACAAGGAAGACAGATCTGGGAAGATGGCTCAGGGAATTCTGTTGCATTTCTCCAAGTGATAAAAAACACCACCACCATCAATCTTATCAAAGACCAAGGCAGTAATTGACAGCACGTTGTAAAATCCAGGGAAACAGAGAACCACAGTTCACTATCGCCCTCCCCATGTTCCCTCTACACACAGAGAAGTGAGTGGATCAAAGGTTTACATATCTACACTAATAAAAGAGAAACATGGTAATTGGTGAACGATCGCTACCCTTTTCATTGGCTAATCAGCGAGATATGCAAATTAACTGTCAGCCAAGATGGCGGCCGGCAGCCAGGCAGCTTGAAACTAACATGAGGCTTGGTTGGCTGCAGGCCTCTGAGCAGGCAGTTTAAGAAACTCTGTAACAAATACCGCGGCACTTCAGCCAGCAGATTCGCAACATTGTAAGCAAACTTTCAGCCGCGGAGGCCTAAGAGCTGGAGCCAAGCCTCAAGGTAAAGCTGGCCCAGAATAAAAAAGAAAAAAAAAAGAAAAAAAGGAGCAGTTGGGAGCTTCAGTCACCCACAGCCTGAAAACAGCCCTCAGCCCCTCACCCAGACTGGCCAGGCACCCAGGTGGGGACCCCCACCCTGAAGGGGGTGTGACCAGCTGCAAACAGCCATCATCCCCTCACCTAGGCTGGCCAGGCACCCCAGTAGAGACCCCCACCCTGATCCAGGACACCCTTCAGGGCAAAACAGCTGGCACCCAACCGTGCACCAGGCCTCTATTCTATATAGTAAAAGGGTAATATGCCTCCCGACACCTGGATCAGTGGAGCCATGAGGCCTCCCGGCACCGGGATAAGCGTGACAGGGGGCAGCGCCCAAACCCCCTGATCGCCCTGCGGCTCTGTTCGTGACAGGGGAAGGCGCCCCAACCCCCTGATCAGCCCTGAGCAGCCCTGCTCTGTGCCTGATAGTGGGGAGCTCCCCAACCCCCTGAGCAGCCCTGCTCTGTGCCTGATAGGGGGGAGCTCCCCAGGCCCCCCGCCCCCTCACGGGCCCTGCTCTGTGTGTGACGGAGTAGAGTCATAACCTCCCCATCAGCCCTACCCTGAGTGTGAGAGTGGCGGCGCCCCAACCCCCTGATCGGCCCTGCTCTGTGGGTGATAGAGGGCGGTGCCCCAACCCCCTGATGGGCCCTGCTCTGTGTGTGACGGGGGCAGCGCCCCAACCCCCTGATTGGCCCTGCTCTGTGTGTGACAGGGGGAAGCTCCCAACCCCCTGATGGGCCCTGCTCTGTGAGTGACCGGGGCAGTGCCCCAACCCCGATTGGCCCTGCTCTGTGCGTGACCGAGGGTGGCGCCACAACCTCCCCATCGACCCTGCCTTGAGTGTGACGGGGGCGGTGCCCCAACCCCCCAATCGGCCCTACCCTGAGCGTGACTGAGGGTGGCATCACAACCTCCCAATCTCCCTGCTCTGTGCATGACAGGGTGCGGCGCCCCAACTCCCCAATCGGCCCTGCTCTGAGCCCGACCAGGGGCTGCACCTAGGGATTGGGCCTGCCCTCTGCCACCCGGGAGCAGGCCTAAGCCAGCAGGTTGTTATCTCCCGAGGGGTCCCAGACTGCGAGAGGGCACAGTCCGGGCTGAGGGACCCCCCCTTCCCCCCGAGTGCACAAATTTTTGTGCACCGGGCCTCTAGTATATATATATATATATATATATATATATATATATATATATATATATATTTTTTTTTTTTTTTTTGATTTTTTACAGAGAGGAAGGGAGAAGGACAGAGAGTTAGAAACATTGATGAGAGAGAAACATCGATCAGCTGCCTCCCGCACACCCCCTACTGGGGATGTGCCCTCAACCAAGGTACATGCCCTTGACCGGAATTGAACCTAGGACCCTTCAGTCCACAGGCCGATGCTCTATCCTCTGAGCCAAACTGGTTAGGGCAAAGGTTTACCCTTTTTAAGTTATCGTTAGCCCTTCACCTTTCCTCCTGGAGAATCCTCATCACTGTGCATCACCACGCCAGGCTTCAGGACGCTGATGTCTACACGTGGCCACATCATGATATCATGGCTTCTTGACACTCTTTGGCCTAATTACTGAATGTGTTAAGCATAGGAATGCTTCCCAAAAGCATGCTGCATTACCCATCTCCCTTCTGTATCAGTGACTGCAGACGGAGCACTTGCGTTTCAGTGCCATTTTTTCATTGAGTAATTAAGCAGCTGCTACACTGGATTTCCCGGAAGAGCTCTCCTGGATGTGCCAGTAGCTGCTTTCTTTCCGAAACTTCAACAGTGTCACAGTCAGTGACAGTGAGGGTGGAGGATACAGAACTCAGTGGCAAGGAAAGAAAAGATGCTCTTTTTGAAGGGAAGAGAAATGGAAATCCCCTCTTAAGGGTGGTGTGCACACTGCTCTATTAATCTGGCGTACTCCTTCCTAACAACTACAAGACAACTGTTTTCAAACAACTTTTTTCTTTTAAATTCTGCAATAATTATAGATGCAGAGAGAATTGCAAAAACAGTACTACATAGATGTGCCCTCCACCCAACTTCCTCCAGTGGTAACATTTTACATGACTACAGTACAATATCAAAACAAGCAATTGACTCACACAAAACTGTCAACCAGACTGCAGATCTCATCCAAATTTCACCACATTTCATACAAAATGGTCTTGAGTTTTGAAAACTGTATACATCTCCATAAGCCAACACACTCACACACCACAACCAACTGGGGAACGGAGAGCAAACCGAGATGTGAGTGCCGCAAGATCTAAGGGAGCAGGGTTCAAGCACTCTTCTGCCGAACCCTGGGGTTCTATGGAGGTGTCTTATACATGTTAACATTTACTTTAAATTTCTTTTTTTTAACCCTAACCAGTTTGGTTCAGTGATAGAGCATCGGCCTACAGCCTCAAGGGTCCCAGGTTCGATTCTGGTCAAGGGCATGTACCTTGGTTGCAGGCACATACCCAGTAGGGAGTGTGCAGGAGGCAGCTGATCGATGTTTCTCTCTCATCGATGTTTCTAACTCTCTATCCCTCTCCCTTCCTCTCTGCAAAAAATCAATAAAATATATTTTTTAAAAATTACTTTTTTTACATGCATAAGCATTTGGGGAAAAAGGCAATAATTCAAAAGTTCATTCCCATCTGTTACATGTGAACAGATAGATATGTGCCGGTTTATATATTGTTGGCAGCCTGGGCATAATCTATCTTTCTTCTTTCATTGACCGGTATCACTTGACTGAAAGGAGAACTGTTTTGCAATTATAGTCTCCCCTCCTCCCCAATATTCATGAATTTTGCAACCTTGGATTCAACCAACCCTGGACTGAAAACAGTATTTTCAATATGTGGTTGGGAATCTGTGGATGCGCAGGGTCAACTGTGTGCCTTGTTCTTCCCCGTTCTGTCTGATAAGGGACTGGAGCACCCACAGATTTTGTGTCTGCTGGGGTCCTGGAACCAACCCCCCTCCCCAAATACTGAGGTACAACTGTACCTACCTATATGTTCCAGGGAAATGACCATATCAGTCATCTATTATGTCCCCTACTTCAAATGTCTATATTCACCACACTGCTTCATCATTCTTATCAGGTTTACTATAAATTTCAACTTAACCCTTTTTTAAAAAAACAAAGGCCTACTTTTACTCATTTTACATTTTCATGTAATATTTTTAAAAACTAGATTATTGCTTATAGAGTTTGAAGACCTCTGTCCAGGCGGCGTGTGTAAGAAGTGGGGATCCTTGCCCGACTCTGTCAGTCAGCTCTGCCTCTGGTGCCGTGCCGAGATCCTCTTGAGGATGAAAGGATGGGGGAGGAGAGTCCAAGGTCAAGTTTCTAGCCCACCTTCACTGTCTCTAAGGAGGGGGCATTTGCATATGGTTGAAGAATAAAATGTGGTTCTCGAAGACACGGTGAAGCTACCTGCATGCTGACTATTACTATTACCACACTCAGTCCCTGAGCCAAACAACTCAGCCCAGGCCCAGAGCCCGGAAGTGGGAGCAGGGTTCAGAATGAGCCCGACCTTGACCCCCAGCCCAAGCTCTTCCTGTGACATGTGGAACTCACATCCGCTGGGTCAGCCACGCTGGACATGTGGGGAGGCACAGGGTCAGCAGCCAGGCAGGCTGAGGCCCAGCCCTGCGAGAAAGGGCATTTTCTCCCCGCTTCTCTGGCCATTGGAGGAGTCCGAGACAGGGCCCAGAGGAAGGAAGAAGGATGGGTAGTCAGATCTGCTCATCTCTACAGGAGCCCAGGCCTCATCCAGGGGTTTGCAGCTGGAGCTCATAAGAGAACATGCATTCGACTGGAGTTTCCTTTATGTCCATCCTTAGAGAACAAAATCAGGAAGAAGTAGGAGGTTTAAAAATACCACCTGCCACTTCCCGGTCACTGGTGGTGAATCCACGCAACATGTGCAGTGGGCTGTTTACTGGATGGGGACGTCATACCTCATGGCCTCCCACGTGACTGCCTTCCCTAAGGACAGCTGAAGTGAGGTGTGGCTGGGAAAACCAGTTCAAAACAACGGTCCCCTCCTACTGTCCTCTGCACAAGAATCTCACTGCTATTTCTGGAACTTGGCATCACCCTGACCACTGGCCCCTAAACTTATGCGGTAGTCAGGTCTTTCTTCCCCCCCAATAAAAAAAGCATCACTGATCTCCAATAGCTACGTGCCAGGCTGACTCATCGGCCACTGCTGTTTTCCAACAGCCAACAAAGCTACTATAATTACACAAATCACGAAGCACTGTCCCTGAAAGTGCTTATCTCCTGTTTCTTGGCGGATATTAAACTCCAAAGTTGACTGAACCTTAGCAAGAGACCCTAGAAACTTTATTTTATGCACGAGAAGCCCGGGGTCCTGAAAGGGGGAGACTTGTGCATGGTCACACAGCTGAATACAGCACAGCTGTGAGCACACATAAGCGCTCCCAGCGCTTTCTGCTGCAGCTCTCAGCGGCATTATTTTCCTATTGTGTGTCTATTCTTATCAGCCCTGGTTCAGAGGGCTGTATTGCAATGAATGACTCATCAAAGCCGGGGAAACTAGGAAAGAACAGTCATGGGTGGCCTTACTTGGCCATTTCATGTTGAATACTGTGAATGACACTAACGAAATATCACAAAGTCAGAAATGGCAACCAGGTTGGAAGGGAGCCGCTCCAACCCTGAAGAATAATCAGATCTAACCTGATTATTCTTCAGATGATAAGGTCATATTAAGTGAAAGCCACTGCCTTTTTAAAAAATACAACTCTTGGTCTGGCTGCTGTGGCTCAATAGTTGAGCATCGATCTATGAACCAGGAGGTCACCGTCTGATTCCTGGTCAGGGCACATGCCCAGGTTGGGGGCCTGATCCCCAGTTCCCCAGTGTGGCATGCAGGAGGCAGCTGATCAGTGTCTCTCTGTCATCATTGATGTTTCTCTCTCTCTCTCTCTCTCTCTCTCTCTCTCTCTCTCCCTGCCTCTCTGAAATCAATAAAAATATATTTAAATAAATAAAAAATACAACTCTTATCCCATATTTTATATTATTTCAAATTCCTTACTCCATACAGACTTAGGAGAAAGTCCTGATTCTTCTCAATTTACTTTGCTTTAAAGAGCTTGACCTCTATCAACTTAACTATTTGATTTTGTTCAAAGGCAAATGCTTTATTTACTAAATGTAAATGAAACCTTTAGTTAAGTATAAATTGAGAAAAACTTTCCTTCTAAGCTAAGGAGTATCATGCTGTTAATAGCTTTGTCTTTAAATGGAAGCAGCTGTATCAGTAGCTAGCTCCCTTCTTGTCCTGTGCTCCAGCGTGAAGTCAGCACTGTCTTGTGTCTTGAGATAAACTGGAATGACTATTAAATGTGCATTCTTTTTTTACAAAGAGACTTTTTATTGATTTTTAGAGAGAGAGAGAGGAATGGAGAGAGAAAAGTAGGAAGGGAGGGAGGGGGAGGAGACGAGAGAGAGAGAGAGAGAGAGAGAGAGAGAGAGAGAGAGAGAAAGAAACATCCTTGAGAGAGCAAAATACCCAAAATACCGATAGGCTGCCTCATGCATGCCCCCCACCAGGGTACCAAGCCTGCAACCCGGGCATGTGCCCTGACCAGGAATCAAACTTGCAACTTTTCAGTGCATGGGACAATGTCTAACCAACTGAGCGACACTGGCCAGGGCTAGATATGCATGTTTTATCTGAACAATACCTACCCAAGATGCTTAATTTTAAGACATTAAAACAAAATGCTGGTAGACCACAAATCAGGCCTGTGTTCTCAACTACTATGCTTTGTAATTTTCAGTTTAATGCAGTGGTTCTCAGCCTTCCTAATGCCGCGACCCTTTAGTACAGCTCCTCATGTTGTGGTGACCCCCAATTTCATTGTTACAAATTGAACATAATTAAAGCATAGTGATTAATCACAAAAACAATATGTAATTATATATGTGTTTTCCGATGGTCTTAGGCGACCCCTGTGAAAGGGTCATTTGACCCCCAAAGGGGTCGCGACCCACAGGTTGAGAACCACTGGTTTAATGTCAAGGAAGCCATTTTCCTGCTGTGTAGGGAATTGGAAAATGAGGTCATCAAAGATAGATATGGAGTCAGGGTAGTGTCTTACATTTGTTGAAAAATAACTATGTACCAGGTACTGCTGTTAGCGCTTTACATTTAGAAATCAACTCATTTCATTCTCTTGTCAACTCTGTGAGTTAGCCACCACCATTCTTCCCTTTTTAATGGTAAGTTGCAGCTAGTGGAAGGCAGAGTGTTTGGTCAAATAACTTCAGGAAACCTCAGTTCCTTAGCAGTACTTCATGGATTACATTCTGGGAGTTGCTAAAGTAGGTGTGTGCGTGAGTGTACATGTGTGCTCACATGTATGTGTGAGTGTGTGTGTGTGTTGAGGAGGGGGATTTTAGTCATCTAAAATTAAGAGTAGGGTAATTTTGTACTTAGGATTAAAATTCAGGTGGGAGAAATATTAGAGGGTGAAGAGGATGAATACAGAAAGTTAACATCCAGTCAGGTCTTTCAACCCTTACAGTGGTTCCCAGCCTTGGCTGCACATTAGAATCACCTGGGAATCCTTTTAAAATCCTGATTTCTGGGCCTCATCCTCCGCAAATTCTGTTTCTTTGTTACTAATGTTGTGGCCTCACCCCATAACAAAGAAACAGAATTTCCGGAGGGTGAGGCCCAGAAATCAGGATTTTAAAAAGATTCCCAGGTGATTCTATTGTGCAGCCAAGGCTGAGAACCACTGGCTTAGAAGATCATGAAACATTTGCCCTGGAAGAGACACAAGTTAAACTCATTTATGGACTGCGTTAACCTTCGAACCTATATTCAATTGAACCAAAGCACCTAGATTTTTTTCCTCTTGTAAAACCAGGTAAACACAGAATTTTAAGTACCTGGAAGTCAAAAAAATGCTCCGTCTATCAGATACAGCTTGCAGCTCTGACCTGGATGCCAGGAAAGAATGTGACCATGACCTTTGGATCAGAGCAATAGCAGAACCTATTTAGAAAGAGCAAGCGATTCATTCTATGCTACTGGCCTACATTTGGGAAACCTGTTTCCTCCTTTCTACTTGTGAAATACTCTAGCCGCAAATTTTTAAAATATCAACTCCACCTGAATTTTAGCAGAAAAATCCTGCTTTAATTTTTATTTATTTATTTTTTTGTTAATCCCCACCAGAAGATATTTTTTCCTTTGATTTTTTTTTTAAAACAGGCTCTACCTTAAAAAAAAATTTTTTATTGATTTCAAAGAGGAAGGGAGATGGAGAAAGACAGAAACATCAATGATGAGAACCACTGACCGGCTGCCTCCTGCACGCCCCCATCCCCCGCACTGGGATCAAGCCTACAACCTGGGCATGTGCCCTGATGGGGGAATCAAACCGTGACCTTCTGGTTCATAGGTCGATGCTCAACCACTGAGCCACACCCACTGGGTTCCTTTGATTTTTTTAGAGAGAGTTGAAGGGAGGCAAGGAGACAGAGAAACATCAATATGAGAGAGAAACATCAATTGGTTGTCTCCTGAATGTGCCCTGAGTGGCACCAGAGATGGAACCTGCAACCCAGGTACGTGTCCTTGACTGGGAATGGAACCAGCAACCCTTTGGTGAGAAGGCCAACACTCTAACCACTGAGCACACCAGCCAGGGCAGAAAGTCCTGCCTTTAATTGCAATTATTAAGGTATTAAGTTATTTGCCTTTTCATCTGCTCAAAACATCGACTGCAAGGACACTCGTCTGACAATGACACAGAGAACAGGGCCCTATTACTAAATAGAGACAAATGAATACCCTCAAGTATTATCAGTAGTGACCCCGGTCACAAAGGCCACTGGTCCAGAGAACTCACAGCGGAACATCTTTCAAAAGAATTTACAAAAGGCAGTCCATTGACAAAGGCCAGTCACATCTGACATTTTCCCAAGGATTTCCATGTTTCATGTACTGTGCTAAACATCTGATGGGTGTCAAGTCCTTCATCACCAACACCCTCTCCTCCCCACCATGAGGTACGTACATGGCAGAGTGCAAAAGGCACAAACAAGGACAACAGTCATCCAGACCTAGTCCAAACATGGTTTCCGCAAATCATTAGCTCTAGCTGTGTCACTGCCGCATTACTCTCTCCCTCCAAAACGGAGATGGTAAGTCACTTCTATTCATAGGAGTTGTAAGAAGTAACTGCTCTGGCATAAGAAGTATTTAACAGTACCTGGCACATAGTAACTACTCGATAAAATTTATTAAATAATAATAAACCAAATACAAAGCTATCCACCTGTTCTGTTGGGCCCAGGGGACTTTACCCAAGAATGCTAGTTTAAAGAGAATCTCCCCCTCCCCTTTCCATCAGCAGCCCTCTGCCTGCCTCAAGGACACATGGCCGACTCAGCCCACAGAGCCTTCTTGTGGCTTGGCATGACACTTCCCAGAACAGGGACCCTCAGCAGGCCATCCGCTCCTGAGTCCCCTTCTCAATGTTACTGCAACACCCAAGCCACACGTGTGACGGTGATGTGCACCCAGGAGAGCACTCACACAGTTATGAACACGCCGCTGTTAGATTCCCACCCGGACCTGCCCGGAGATGCGTCTCTGACCCCAGGGCTCCTGGATTCCGGAGCTCTGGTCCCAGATCCACAGAAAAAGACCAAGCTTGGTTTAATTTGGGTTGTGTTGTTGCTGTTATATTGTTTTGTTTTTTTAAAAGAGAATAAAAACCTGAACAGTTTAGGCTAAAAAGTTTACACGGTTAATACTTCTAAGCAGGCAGCGACTGCACTAGGTAAGAAAGAGGAAGTGTTTTATAAAGGCCATCGCCTGAGATAAGATAATGCTGATTCAGGAACAACTGAGAAGCAGACAGCAAAAGGCTGTAGGGAGAGGGGCGGTAAATGAATCATTTATGGAAGACCAAATACAGCTATCAATTATTAAAACCCTCTTCTAGGTAACCTCTTAGGCAATGCTTCCTGTGATTCTCTGAGGTGGTTACTGACCCCCCAGATAAGCTGGAACATAAGGACAAAGAATGCCTAGCTCCAATGGAGCAAGTACCCACTGAAAAAGCAAGGCTCTGACTAGGAAACTCAGCCTCAGAAAAAGTAGCCAGACTTCCATCAAGAATAACACTTCTCCCAGACCGCCTCAGCCACCCTGGGTAGGAGGGGAAGCAGAGGCCCTCCCAGCCCCTTCAGTTAACAGTCACTTGGGTGTGACCAGGGAGGAGAAAGGACAGTATGGAATGGAATTTCCTAGTGTTTGGCTTTCACATTTTGGAAGGTGACTAAGTGCCAACACATGGAGGAGAGAGCATGGTTGAGAAGGCAAGATAAACATAGGCCAGGAAAAGACCACAGACCTGCAGACCATGACGCACCCTCTGCTTCCCAGCCCCATTCATGGCGGGATGCGACCAATCAGGGAGTTACAAACTGGGGTCTTGGGATTTACATTCAGGCTGCTATTTTTACATTTTTGCCCACAAAGTGTTTTTGTTCTTGTTGTTTTAATATGTTTTATTGATTTCAGAGAGAGGACGGGAGAGGGAGAGAAAGATAGAAACATCAACGATGAGAGAGAATCATAGATTAGCTGCCTCCTGCAAGCCTCCTACTGGGGATCGAACCCCAAGCCTGGACATGTGCCCTGACCTGGAATTGAACCGTGACTTCCTGGTTCATGGGTCGATGCTCAATCACTGAGCCACACCAGCCATTTTTTTTAAAAGGTGCATTAGTTGTCAACATTTTAAAATATTTAAAAATTGAGATATTTACATTTTAAAAATCTTAAAATTTCCCATTTATCTTGAAAACTAATGCATCAGGCTAAACACCTGTCAAGCTCTTGTGTGACAACATTCAGTTGGATGTGAGGGGAGGCAGACCCAGGAGATAGGACATGTCTTCACCAGCTCAACCCAGACCTCACTCTGTCCACCTCTGCACCAACCTGGTCCCAAAAGCATTTGACTCTGCAACCCTGAAATCAGATCTCTGTGACTTCATAAATAAACCAAGACAACAATTCGATGGATAGTATATATTCGCCATATTGATTGAACGAATTACTTTAAATATTTATTGTGTAACCAAATAGGGATAAACCAGGACTAGGATATGCTTTCTGCTTTCAGGGAGCCCCCAGTCATCGGTAATAGGGAGACCTTCTTACAAATACCCACAGTTTGCTCAGGTCGATGCCATTCTCGAGGTTCGTGTCACAGGGGATCTGAGAAAGTAGAGCGGGAGACAACTCTGCAAAGGTAGAGTCCGGGAAAGTGTCCCAGATGAGGTGGCATGGGGCTCAGCCGCATGGAATGAGGGAAGAAACTGATAGTCCGAGGAAAGACAAGGAAAGGCACTCCAAGCAGAGGAGCAGCCGGTGAAAATAGGGCGACGCGGACTGTACAAAGAGGGGCTGGATGTGGCCTAAGTGTAGGCTTGGCCAGGGACCTACCTCAGAACCAGATCAGAAAATCCTGTGGGAACTTTATCCTGTTGAGCTCATGACCAACAGGAAGAGTCTAAGAATGCTTAAACACAGGACTGGTAGGATCAACATTACTTAGGAAAATAAGAGCAGTGGCCTAACGGAGGATGGAGTGTAGAGGATAAATGACAAACGCAAAGAGATCAGTTAGGGTCTCTAATAATAGTTCTGGTGACCAAGAGGCTGTAGACCAGCGGTTCTCAACCTGTGGGTCGCGACCCTTTGGAGGTAGAACGACCCTTTCACAGGGGTTGCCTAAGACCATCGGACAACACATATGTAATTACATGTTGTTTTTGTGATTAAGCACTATGCTTTAATTATGTTCAATTTGTAACAATGAAATTGGAGGTCACCACAACATGAGGAACTGTATTAAAGGGTCGCGGCATTAGGAAGGCTGAGAACCACTGCTGGAGACCAATCAATGGCTCTGTGTGGAGGGGCAGAGGGGGTTTGAGAGGAGGTGAATGAATGGAGAAGGCCCAGCAGAGCCTACTGGATGTGGGTGGTGGAGGAGAGAGGAGCCAAGAGGATGACTCTCAGGTTTCTACCGGCAGAAGGAGCCAAAGAGGAACACCGATTATAAAGCGAGATGAGAAAATGAAACAAGTCTTGAAGGTGGTGAAGAGTTCTGTGGGATAAGGCAAAAGCAGCGGCAGGCAACTTCAACTTAGCCAGGTGGGCAAACTATGGCTTGTGGACCAATTCCAAGCCACTGCTTGTTTTGTATGGCCCCCAAGCTAAGAATGGTTCTTTCGTTTTTGAGTTGTTGGGGGAGGAGAGGAATCAGAAGAACATTTTATGACATGTAAAAAGTGTATGAAATTCACATTTCAGTGTCCATAAAGTTTTATTGGGACACAACCACATCCATTCATTCACATATGGTCTATGGTGGCTTTCCAGCTACAATGGCAGAGTTAGAAGTTTTGAGAGGTTGTCTTGCGCCCCCAAAGCGTGCACTACGTACTATCTATACCTTTACAGGAAATGTGTGCTGACCCCTCAACTTAACTATTAGTCTGCACTCTCTGAAACTGTCTTTTTAAGTCAAAGGCTGAAAATTTCATATGATTATACATAATGTGTAAGTGAAGCAAAGGAGGGAGATGTAGGCTTGGATTGAATTTAATGTGCATCTTGGTGTTATTAGTAACATCAGCTTTGGATACACTTTGCTGCTAGCATTTGATGGCCACCGTCAGCATCTATCCATCTCACCAATATAATTAAATAACTGAAGATTAAAATGATCAAAAGAAGATATGGTGTTGCCCCACAGATCTCTCCACACAGATATCTTCCTACTGGCTGCTTAGAAATGAACTTTTAACACAGTAAAGATAAAAATGAAAAAGCTGCCTTCGGACGTTTCCTTTCAGTTATTCTATGGGTCCTCTTGTAAAAACCATTAATATCACCAAAGTCCAACTTCCGTATTTAAATAAGGAAGTCTGTGCTTGGCCAGAGGCTGGAGAAAATTCCCACATGAGGCCACAGGGCTACTCTGTTGGGGCCAAGTGAGATCAAAGTAAAGGCCTTCCCCCAAAAGATTTTAAGTTTGGTAGTTTTACCTTAAATAAAACACAAAAATAACTTTTGCAGATTTAGAATAATATTACTTGCATATATATATATGGGACACCCCAACTGTTAACTTCTGTTGGCAATTAAGGGCAGGGGAGGGGGGAGCAATGTGCTTGAAGCTAGTACATTTCTAAAGATAAGGTTTCCTTTCTTTATTCACCAGATGTATCCATACCATTCGAAATGTGAGAGAAATGATTTTTTTTTTTACAACAAAGTGAAAGCCAATTTCAAGAGTGTAATTTAAAAGTGTGAACTTTAAAATGCCTGGAACTAATAAAATAAAACCAAAAGATAAAAGTGCTCTAATCTCAAAAGATATAAAATAAACTCATTTTTAATTAGCAGATTCATCAAAAACCCCATTTAATCAGAGCCTTTCCCTTGCTTTTGTAATTAGTTGCACAACAGCCCATAAATAGAACATAGGTATTGCAAGAAGGACTTGTGACATGTCACATGGTTTCAGCACTCCAACATGCTTTTTCTGAGGCAAACATGGCACTACTGCAAGGGTATGCTAAGAGCAAAAATTAATTTCCCCCTCATTACTTCAGTCTTTTTTTTTGTTTTTAAACACAGACTTTGACTGAAAACAGTCTGCTTTGGAAAATCTTCACCCCCCTGAGCACTAACTTGTAGAGAAAGTCTGTTTATTTCCAGATGAAAGCCTGAACAGTATAAACAGCAGCCCTTTGAAAAGCTGGTTGCTATCTGATCTAACATTATTTTACTTTTGTGCCCAACCCAGGTCAAATCTCAGTGAACACTTCAAGCCTCCCCAATGTACAAGGGAAAGAACATGCTAGTTTAAACTGAGGCCCCAGAAAGGCCAATCTGGGTTCCATTTTAGGCAAATTGGTGTCTCCATCCTCAAAAAGCTAGAAAGTACAATGAGACAAATGCTTGACAAGAATGTAAACTATTTCTAACTGGATTCCCAATATTACCCTAAAATAAAAGGACAAAGGGGGCTCCCAATATATCTCAATTAGTTAAAGACGGATATGCTCCATGATGCTCCCTGCTGATTCTGGTTATGCTTTATGCACTCTCAAGGCACACAGCAGGGAGTGGGCACTCAATAAATGCTAGCTGAATGAATGAACAAATGAACTCATGTCCTCCATCATGTCCCACAGGGGGCACGAGGATACTGACTGAGTTCTAAGCCTGCCTATTTGTTTTTAAAACATAAAGTATTTTTATTGGGATGTCCCATCCATTGGCTTCAAGGAAAGTAAGTCAGTGTTCCAAAGAAAGAAGTATATTTAATAGTAAGCACTAATGAACGTGGGAGCAGGACATGCAAAGTGAGCCCCAAACACAGGCAGCAGAGCAGCGGCTGCTGAAGTCAGAGACCTGCGCATCTCTAGGTGAATCTTCACCTGAGCACCACCTTCCGCCTTCTGATAAGCTCATGCAACCGCGCTCTGCTAACCCTGACAACCCAGCAACATGGGCGTGACGGGCCAGGGTGATACGCTCTCAACCCGGAAACACTGCTGTGCACCAGGGCAATTCCGAGGCCACAGGGGGATCCAGAGGTAGCAGACAGGCGATTCTGACACCATCGGGTTAAGCTGCACAGCAAAGCAATGACTTACTTCAGAAAGTGGGACTTCTCTTTACTGGAAATGTCCAAAAGCGGCGTTGTCACCTTCACGAGTACTCAGAGGCTCTCTGCATCGAACGAGAAGGTCCTGAGGTTTCTTTTCCAGCTGCTGAGTCTATAGCTGTCCCCACCCCCACCTCCAGTTAATGCAATAAACTCAACTTCTTTCAGAGCTAAGATTAATTTACATGGAACGTGGCTTTAGAGCGGCACTTGTCTTGCTAAGATAATTCTCTGACACCTGGTAAATCATATTTGACATACAGCAAATTGAAATGGAAATATGATTAACTGAAACTCCCTGTCCCAACCAGCCCTTCATGTGGGGGCTGCAACTGAGCCTCAAACGCTGCTGTTCCCTGGGGCTCCCCGTCTGGCTTGTTTCCTTCCTACCCCACTCGCCCTGGGAGCTCTGTATCCCCAAGGCTGCGTTTAAGACCTCAGCACCAAGCCCTTCCTCAGTCAGATCTCCAGCACAGGTCTCGGGGGTGTCCGGCCCGCCTTTCTGATTGCCTTCAGAATGTCTGCGTTTGCGTATTGCACAAATCCAAGCCACCCAAATGCGTACTCTTGCTCCCTGCCTCCTGCTCGCTACCTCTGTCTCAAACATGATCCTCCTTCCGGTGTTCCTGCCTTAGTGGACCACGCATTCCAAGGAACATCCCTGTCCTCCTAGCAGCCTCTTACTCTCACCCACATCCAGTCTCCCAGGCAGCAGGTTCCACTTCACAACTATGACTAAAACCCCCCATTTCCTGAGCCTTATTCAGGCCTTCATCACCTCCTCCAAGCACCATTGCATAAACCTCCTACCTAGCTGCCCACCCTGCAGAAAGCCTGTACAGTGTGGCCAGACTGACCTTTCCAACTACCGATATGGCCATGTCTCTCCCACACTCAAATTCCTTCCAACAGACTCCTGTGGTTTCAGAATAAAATGAAAACCCCTTAGCTTGCCACACAAGGGTCTTCGTGATCTGGCCCCTCTCCACATCCTCAGCCTCCCCATCCACTCTCCTCACACCCTCTATTCTCAGCATAAAACACAGCCTGTGGTGCATGGAAAGCAGTGTCTCTACCCACCACAGCTCTCGTACACAGGCCTTTCCCTCTACCGGGAACAACCTAACTTCCTCTTGCCTGACAAGTGCCCCCGGTCCTTGAATGTGAATGCTCAGTGTAAGCACCACATTGTCTTCAGATGGCTTCGGTGTGGTTTTTAAACATTGCAGAGTAACCTTAGGTAGTTAATGGTTACACTTAGGAAGACGACCAGACATGGACTGGTTCCCTAGCTCTACCACTTACTAGTTATATGACTTGGATACGTTAATTTCTAAAACCCAGCTCCTTTAGCTATAAAATTGGATGACTATGTAGATTAAGAGAACAAGTGAATGTGAACTGTTTAGCGAAGACCTTGCAGAGACATACATATTTTGTCCGTTCAGGCTTTCTTGTAGGCAATGTCTGTCCCTCCATCCCACTCAAACAGTTGTTCCCTGGCCATAGCTGATTGGGCTAGAGATGGCCACCTGACTCTAGCTGAGCCAATTAGGGCTGTTCTTCGGAAAATGAAAGAAAGGAAAAGGTAGGGGGAGAGACGGAGACAAAACAGAAATGAAGCAGATTATGTAAGAAAAGAGTACAGATTAGAAATCAAGAGAATCTCAGTGGAGTCTGAGTCCCTACCCTAGTTCCAACTGTTCCCAAGACCTATTTATCTTTGAAATGCCTGGGCAAACCCAATATCATATAACAAATTCCCCTTGGGTGGCTATCCATTGCTGGTTGAGTCTAACAACACCCAACTCTCATGCACACTCATTTGCACTGTTATTACAGTAATAAGTACCTGAAGCCAGATGCAGAATCTTATTTGATTTTGTGTTCTCAGAGACTAGTGTAGTGCCTGACATACAGCAGGCAGTCAAATATTTACTGAATGAAAGGCTGACCTCAGGGGAGAAATAATAACTTGGGGTTAAAATTCTATCACAGGCTCAAGAATCTCTCGATACATGTCCTAAGCAGTAAAAGAGACACTTTTAAAAATATATATATTTTATTGATTTTTTACAGAGAGGAAGGGAGAGAGATAGTCAGAAACATCGATGAGAGAGAAACACCGATCAGCTGCCTCCTGCACACCCCCTACTGGGGATGTGCCCGCAACCAAGGTACATGCCCTTGACCAGAATCGAACCTGGGACCTTTCAGTACGCAGGCCGACGCTCTATCCACCGAGCCAAACCGGCGAGGGCGACACTTTTTTTTTTTTGAGGTAGCAAAATTTTCATAGTTATGACCAGAAAGAGGCCCTAAGATATACTTCTGAGCGATGCTTGTCAGGCATATTTAGTCCCTTGAATATCTCTGACTTGTTATCAATTGAGCTAATCAATGTTTGTTGGGAGGATTTTTTAAAGCTATATCTATATGAATACATGTTAAACTACTGTAGAGAACTATTCCTGAAGCTCACCGTCAGGAGACAGTGGAATATGCAGTTATTAGAAATTTAGCAACTGAGGAGAACTAATCACTGCTCCCAACCATGACCCGGGGGTACAGAGGGACCTTCCTAAGTCTCAGAAATTGTGGGAAATTCCAGAGCTGTTTACCTTCCTTATTGCGTTTCAATCGAGAGAATAAAATGGATCTCATTGTTCCAGAATCCTGGCTGTAGTCAGAAATAGGCTCTAAATGGCTGAGAATGAATTTTAATCGTGGAACCAAGACCATGACAGAGGAAATGAGGAGGAAGAATTTTTCTTCATAAGAAGGGCCACAAGCCCAATTTTCATTTCGTTACATTTCTAAATGGCATGCATTTTTGTCTGCTGGTTGCAACATAACCTTTCTACATTGACACAAAGTATGAATTAATCAGTGAATAATAAAAATAGTGCAAAATTCTTACATCCTACCTTTCCAAAAGACTTTCTAACTTACGAGTGTATTTCTAAAGGGCTACAGCCCAAGAAGTTTGTGAATAAGATGACTGATTAACTTGATGTATATTTTGACCAAAACATTAGATCCACTTACAATCTTAACTGGAAGTTTTACTGAACCATAAACTAATGACACACAACACTGGATAACTAACAATGCAATTCATGACACTGTTTCTATGGAAAAGTACATTCATTTAGAATTCCAGCCTCTGTTGTTTGCAATGGTTTTCAACCTTTGTGTGCCTACGAGTCACCTAGAGAACTTGTTAGAACATGGATTTCTGGGTCCCACGCCCAGAGATTCTGACTTGGTCAATTTAAGGTAGGACATGAAAAAAACTCTCAAGTGGTGATGATCCATTTGGCTTTCTAGTGACACTGAGCCTAGATGAAACACCGTCCCTTTGATCAGCCAGGGGCTGAACTTCCCCTCCGTGAGGGAACGGGGCACCCTGAGCTAAAGCATAGTATGTGGTATCAGTTTACACCCGGGTGCTGGTTAATATTGCTATAGTTGGAAGCTCAGAGGCTTAAGAGATGGAAAGGGGTTTCCCAGAGAAGCATGGAGTTATTGTGGCAGAAATGTAACTAGGGCCGTGGGGACCCAGTGGGTGAGTTGAAAATAGGAGCCTGGGCAGGGCTCTATGGAGTGACTAGCTGCAGGGGGAGTGAGTCTGAGTAGTGGTGATTCAGAGTCTACCACACATGGGACTCCTGTTAGGAAATGGTTGACAGCAAAATATAAATGGTAAGAGGAGGTGGAGAAGGGAAAGGCTCTCCAATGGTGGAAGGGGCTGCAATACAAAGGGATGAAGGGCAGTCTAGTTACTTAGCATATCGAACCTGGAAGTAAATCTTCTGGGGTAATTATTCTCATATCAAAGATAATTACACATCATCCATAGTCCAAATTATTTTCATATCAAAGATAACTACACATCATCTATGATTAACTACAAGATATGTTTTACTGTTCAGAAAAATTACTAATATAACACCTGTCAATACTTTATAATTGTGCATCATCTCATTTGAGCTGCCCAACAGTAAGGTAGATAGGAAAGGTATTATTTGTCCCATTAAAAAAAATGGAATCCAGAAAGTTGACTCACCTGGGTTCAGACAGCTGCTGAGCCGTAAAGCCAGAGTCAGATTCCCTCTAACAGACTTCCCAAAGTCTGTCTCCACAACATCCCTATACTGCAGAGAAAGGAAGCTGAAAGTTCTCAAGTGCAGAAGGAAAATCTGAGGTCTGCTGGTATCACACAAGCCAAGGCGGTGAGGAGCTAAGGAGGGAAGGTGTCAGGTGCTAAGAAAAGTCAGGTGTCTTCTAGGTCAGTTCAGAGGCTGTTGGTAAGGACGATGTAAAATCCAAAGCACTAGCATACTCTCACCTCCCAGAGAAAGAAAGTTGTGAGGTGATAAAATGCACAAAGTCTGAGGTTGCATATACTAGTTTCCAAGGGAGTATTTCACTTGTCTCTCTGTTTGTATGAATAAGCAAAGAAAACACTCAGTATCACACATCCATACCTCTCTATAAACAGGCCTTAGCTCGAATGCACAGGTAACACACTGACCTGACATCGAATCTGCAAACTTTTGATGTACGGGATGATGTTCCAACCAACTGAGCCACCCAGCCCGGGGGGCAAAGTATGTGTATCTTTTTGTAAAAAAATTATTTTGACTTCTGCAAATTAAATAAAAAAATGAAAACACATCATAAAGTTGAAAACAAACTCAAACTGTATATTAAATTGGTAATAAAATCATACAGGTTATTTATTGCAAGTGACCTTTGAACAGTTACCTGGGGAAATAAAAACAGCAAAAAAATTTTAAAAACATTTTCTCAGCAGTTTTTCTGTTAGCAGAAATATTGGCTTTGAAAATTTGAAACTATGTTATATGTTATTAGGATACAGGAAACACCAATGCTATTTATTAAGACCCAAGATTTGTAATATAAGGCAATAAATATAAATTAACCCTAACCCAGTGGTCGGCAAACTGCGGCTCGCAAGCCACATGTGGCTCTTTGGCCCCTTGAGTGTGGCTCTTCCACAAAATACCGACTTCTTGGCATGGGCCACGAATTTTCAGTCGCACTGTACGTGTGCGCCCGCACGTGGTACTTTGTGTAAGAGCCACACTCAAGGGGCCAAAGAGCTGCATGTGGCTCGCAAGCCACAGTTTGCCGACCACCGCCCTAACCTATGGCATTACAGGCATCAGGTGTAAACTTTACTTTCATCTAACAGGTAGAATAATGTGCCTCCTAAGTAATTTTGTATCTATCAGAAATAGGTAAATATTTATCTTTCTCTCTTCTGGAAGGTGGATGATGCAAAAGCAGTATTAAATACTTAAAGTGATTATTTAAAGTATTTGTGTTTAGAGAAGGAAGGGGGAAGACAGACCAAAATGTATAATGGTCAAGAGATGATTCCTACCATCATGACCCTCATCCACAGCATAGGCTCTGCGTATGCTTCAGAGATCAGGCATCTGCGGAATGAATGTAGCTTCCTCTGCACCATCACTATCCAGGGTAGAAGGAAGGTCAACAAAAGCTACTGTGGTAGGATGTTCCTGAAAAATATCCCCGCATGATAAAAACTAAACTGATTCAAGTCAGTAGGAGAATAAGTAGGCTAAAATAGGGGGACCAGCTGTCCTGGATTAGCACTCAAAGTCCTGTCTCCTCAATTCCTATAAAGCAGGATTGCAGTCTACTTGCTCTTAATGTAAAACATTGACCCAAGACAGGTTACTGTGCACATGGTTATTTCATCACAGTAATCGATTCCACCTTCCAGATTATGCTAAGGTACTAAGTTACCTATGAATTCTGTTGTCTTTTCTTTTCAAAGAAATTTTTTTTTTATTGATTTCAGAGAGGAAGGGAGAGGGAGAGAGATAGAAACATCAATGATGAGAATTTTTGATTCATTGATCGGCTGCCTTCTGCACGCCCCACACTGGAGATCAAGTCCGCAATCTGGGCATATTCACTGACCGGGGATTGAACTATAACCTCCTGGTTCCTAGGTCAACGCTCAACCATTGAGCCACCCCAGTGGGGCCTGTTGTTTTTTCTTTAAGTGGCCATACATAATCTAACATGTCGATGTAATCAGTAGAGCAATTTACCCTCTGGGTTCAAAGATGTAAAAAGAGTCTTCTAAAATCAAATAACCCCTACTTGCCTCCAACTTCAGAGAAGATACAAGCTTAATATGTGTGCGGGTATGTGAACTCACATGCATGGGGTGGGGGTAGAGAAAGAAGGGGAAGAAGTGTCTTATTTACCACAGCATCCCTAGCACTTAGCAAAAAGAAGGACAAAAAGACAGCATCCAATATTTAACAAATAAAGGAATTAAAAGATGCTACTACTTTAATAGTTGTGTAATGTATATATTACACAACTCCTTTCAATGGTCTGAAGGAATTTTGTGTCAGATGCATAACTTCCTTCCTTCCTTCTCCTGGTTTGGTTAAGAACAAAGGGGAGATGAGTGGTGATCGGTGTTCAATGACATCAAGACAACTGGTTTCGCAGTTGTTACCCAAATACTCCTAGTTGTGTGTTTTTTTAAATTATCATATTACCCTACCTATTCCAAAATAAAGACTATAAATCATCCCAAAGAGATAAAATCAGGTCATAAAAGAGCTTAATAAGGCTCTTTATAAAGTGGCTCCAAATTGAAAACTCTTGGGAAGCCTTTGATGCCTCAAGAACACAGATCCAGCCATTTGTGGTCTGAATTCAATGCTCATTGCATGTTGAGCCTCTTTTTTTCTTTTTTTTTCCTCTATGTCCTTCATGCTGAAGTTCAAACTCATTTTATTATGTTGCTGCCATGGAAGGTCTTCCTCAATTTCTCTTCTCCAAATTAGACCACCTTTGCTTGCTCCTGGTACCTTCCTCCTCACCCCTCTGAATCTACACAAAACATACATGGTGCATCCTGCATCCTACTGTTCTTACAGGAGTGCATCTCAGACCCTCAGGCTGCTTTCACCAGGGCCGGCCTTCACCCAGCACGGTAAGTAAAGCGTAAGTAAAGCATCTACAACCCATCCATTTGTCATGAGCCTTCAAGCTTCTTTCCTGGCTCTCATTCAACCTATCTTTAGATCCCCAGGACCATTACCCTCATATATATAAAAAAAAAAAAATCAATTTTTTAAATTAATTATTAAAATAAAAAAGTACAACAAACAGCAAATTCCTCAGTCCCCACATTTTAGAAAAGTGTTTACTCTTCCAAAGTTATGGCATATAGTTCGAAATCACAGATAGAAGTAGTTCTGTGATTTTCCGCCCTCGCCAAGTATGAAGCACAACGTATCCTAATGGACAGATGTAACTATTTTGACCAGTAGTCTTTGTAGAATCTTTTATACAGCATTCACCAGGCACTGTTTTTAATCCCACACCATATGCATCACATCAAATGTTTGATGGTAAGGAAGATGATGCTAAAGAGCGAAGAGAAACAAACTATGTGACACCATTATAAACATTATTATTTATCACAAAAGTAGTGATGTGTGAAATAAAGTGCCATTTATTGTGTATGCATGAGAGGTAACGATTAGATTATCTTAAGCAGGGTTTCTCCATCTTTTCACTACTGTTTTCCTTAAAAACATTACATTTCAGTTATTCCCAACAAGAGTAATTAAATAGTAAGGAAAAAGATTTTTCAGGGAGAGTTGCTCTTTGGAGGACCCCAGACCACTGTAATGCATCATCTAAAACCTTTTCCCCCCAAGAACCAACTTTTGCTCTTGTAGCAGTCTTCTCACCCCATTGAGAATGCATGATATAAAAGATACACCGGTGTGTTTAATACCACTCAAAAGCTCAGTTTTGGCAACAGGAACAACACTTAATAATCAAATATACCTAACATGCGCCATATATTTAAAAAAAGTGAGTCCCTGAGCATCTCAAGACTCACCCTTTCTTCAAGGCCAACTTAAAACCACTTTACAAAGCACTGTCCCAGTTCCTCTCTCGCTGGTACTTCCCACTGATTTTCTGACTCAGAGGCACCACAGACCACCGTGTGTCGTAATTACATATTCAGGTTATCTTTCTACCCTAGTAGACTGACCAGAGCCCAAAGAGCAGGAACTCAGTCCTGGTCATCTCTGTGCTGCCCACAGAATGAGGCCGAGACTGGTAAACAGGTGCCAACACGTACAGAGAGAAGCAGGCCTTTTCCCCGGAGTCTCTTGCGCAACTGGCCAACTTGGGCTCGCTCATCATGTGTCACTGTGAAGTGGAAAAGCTTTGTTTGTCTTTCATAACTGACTACACAACGTCCCTCGTAAAGGTTTGCTTTTCAGCAACCATCTATAGATGCAACATTTCTCTGCCCGCGGTCCCGCTCCCTTGGGCCAGGGACCCTCCAGTTTCCAGCCAGGTTTGCTCACAGTTTAAAACGAACTCTTCTAGTCCGGGATGGTGTGGCTCAGTGTATAGAGGATTGGCCTGTGGACTGAAGGATCCCTGGTTCGATTCCAGTCAAGGGCACGCTCGTGAGGGAGGCAACCAATCGATGTGTCTCTCTCACATAGATGTTTTTCTCTCTCTCTTTCCCTTCCTTCCACTCTCTCTAAAAGTCAATAAAAAAAAAAATAGCCTCAGGTGAGGCTTAAAAATAAATAGATAAATAAATAAATAAATAAATAAATACCTAAACCAATGAATGAATGAATGAATGAATGAATGAATAAATAAAACGAACTCTTCTAGTCTCAGCTTGCTCTGGGTCTACTGCCCAATTGAAAGGAAAAGTGAAATGCTGTTCATCTAAGTCTCACGGCCTTAAACAAATAAGGAAATAAGAGTGGATAATACTACACGCTTCAATGCTTGTTGGCAGCTTTATGGCCCAGCAGTAACACCTTTATAATTTCATTGCTTCGGTAAAACAGAGGAGCTTTAACTTTAAATACCAGCGGACCCCTTCCCCCCTCCTCTCCAGATAGGGATGATGAGCAGCAAGAGGGCGCAAAGTATTTTTTTTTTCATTAATAGGATTTCCAAGAGGATATCATCTAAAAGCCAGTTTAAGGATTTCATGTCTTCCTTACCTCTAATCTTCACACATAAAGAGGTGTCATGAATTTCTCATTATTTGCCGCAAATTATACATAAATACAGACGGGTTGAAACTGTATGAAGTCAAAAGCTAAGCTGGTAATTACTGTGGGGGAAATATATCCCTGGAAGAGATGCTGGAGGTGCCTTTTAAGGAAGTGACTCAATTAGGAAACAAGCCTCCAGAAAGCATGTGATCTTCAATTCCAGTTCCTCATTAACATTCAACCAGAAAACATGCGTTGGGGGTGGAGGGGGGTGCGGGTGGAGATAGGGTACAAAAAGCAAGGTCCGATCTCCAAATATGTGCTGGTCACAATTCACAACTAGTTCTGGAATCAGTCATTTGTTCACATTTCTGTCCCTCTTGCTGCTCCACAGGTTCAACTGCGAGACCAAAGCTTCTATTTTCAAAATGAACCCTGTGGTGACTTGCATTTTAAACAGCACGATGCATTATCTTTAATAACAGCGCTGGCCCCATTTTGGAGGAAGTTAATTGTCTCAGCAAATGACAGAAAAAGATCCTTTCACATCTGCAGCGAGGAATCTGAGCTCTGAATAGCTTGCTCATTCACATCAGCTGAGCAAGTAGTGGCCTCACTCCTCTCCCAAATTCATCCTGCTCATTGTCTCATGGAACAATCGCAGATGAAAAAAGCCAACACTGTCAACAATAAAATTTTTTTTTTTTTTTAAAAGCCTTGGACACTGCATTCACAACTATGAAGCCAGGAAGCAGATCACCTGAATGAAGAGAAACACAGCTATCACGCCACCCAAGCTCGGCACCAAGCTCCTCAATGCCCAAGACACAAAGCCCCACCTCAGGCCTCTGGCTGAGGTTCCCTCCATAGGGTTCATGTTCGCTTATTGGATGACAGTCCAAAATTTAACAAAGAATAACGGCTGTGCTAACAGAGGTCTTCATAAGCACCAGGGGCTGGAAGGGAAGGTGGCAAGTCTGTGTTTGTCCTTTGAGAAGATGAGGGGGTGTTGAACCAACACCCGAAACTTCTGGAAGCATTCCTTACAAGGCTTAAAACCTGGATAACTAGTCACCATAACAAATAAAAAGAAAAAAGAAACTAACAAAAGAGGCCCACAATTCAATGTGCCTAACACAGATGATGACTGTAGAAAATCAGAGCTGGGAATTCAAAATCAATTTGGATGAACCATTTCAGCTTTCAGATGAGTAAGCTGAATTACAGAAAACTGTCCGAGTTGTTGAAGGTCACATGGCAATAATGTAATGATAAAGTATGGAATCCCTGTCTAATGCTGTGCCCATGACTTACTCCTGAAAGATGTGGCAGGCCTTGTCCAATATAATTGACTTCAGAGAGGAAGGGAGAGGGAGAGAGAGATAGAAACATCAATGATGAGAGGGAATCAATGATCGGCTGCCTCTTGCATGTCCCCCACTGGAAATCGAGCCCACATCCTGGACATGTGCCCTTGACTGGAATCGAACCTGGGACCCTTCAGTCCACAGGCTGATGCTCTATCCACTGAGCCAAACCAGCTAGGGCTCCTCCTTCTAAGTGTAAAGGTTAAACTTCCAACAAAGCCATAACCACTGCTTCCAGAGGGTCATGCTCCAACATGCTCTTCTCCCACATACAGCAGTTTCCATTGCTGCTGTGAGGTGTCCTGGTGAGGACACCAGCAAACGTGAACTGGCAGGTGGGAAGATGGGTTGCACCTCCTCTTCTGGTTATTTCGTTCTGTCCTTAACCAACACTTCCAAGGGCATCATCTCCACTCACACTCCACCAATCCTTTGAGGGAGGAGAGTAACCCGACACCTCCCCTTCTCCAGGTCAGCAAACTGAGTCTGGGCCTTCCTAATCACAACAGCAACAGGGTGAATAAGATGACGTTGGAAACTTGCTGAGACAGGCAGTGAGGTTTGCTGCCAACAGCATCACCTTAAACATGGAAGGAGACTCCGTTAGATCCCACCTTGTCCCCTTACTAGCAAAATAAGTGGTGAACCTTGTTTCTCTCCTCTGTGACTTGAGACAAACCTCCCTGCTTCCAAGCTTTTGTGAGGATTAGCTAGAATTTTTGCAAAGTGCCTTGGGCAGCAGCCATCTCTCACTGAATGCCCATTACCATTATGAAGCACTAAAAGGAACCATTCTAACTAATTAAGTTCCAGTCCTGGAAACTGTACATATAATATAACTTCCACTTAAACTACAAAACCTTCAGACGTGGGGTTGCCAACAGCCGCCCTTTGTTGCGTCCCCTTCTCTCTCTGTTAAACTGCTCCCTGCTGTACTGACTTTGTGACTACTTTTTGCAAGTTGCTTTCAAATACGTATCTCATGACTCTTTATTTTACTCCAAGTAGTATACAGTTTCACCCCAGAGGAGAAGCGTATGGTTGGAGAGAAAGTGGCAGACCAGGAAGTGACTCCTCACTGCCAAAGCCTCCTGGGAGGAAGGCCTGTGTTTTTTTGTTTTCCTTAGCGCATCCTGGCCCAGGGTGTCACATCCAGGGCACAGCAGTGCTTGCAGCAAACTGAAGAGCGAGCGTCCCTTTAAAGGGGGGCGTGGGGGGGGAGCCTCAACCCAGCTCCAGCTGATGATGGGAATATGGCACAGTACTGCCAAGTCCCCCGGCATTTTAAAAGAAGCCAAGAATCTATATTATGGAAATTTTCTCGATTTTGAAAACACGGTGTGGGCCAAATAACATACACTTAGGAGTAAGTTTGGTCCATGGGTCACCAATGTTTCCCATTGTTGCCTTAAAGCAGGGGTCCTCAAACTTTTTAAACAGGGGGCCAGTTCACTGTCCCTCAGACAGTTGGAGGGCTGGACTATAGTTTAAAAAAAAACAACTATGAACAAATTCCTATGCACACTGCACCTATCTTATTTTGAAGTGAAAAAAACAGAACAGGAACGAATACAATATTTGTATTTGCATGTGGCCCGCGGGCCATAGTTTGAGGACCCCTGCCTTAAAGACTTCGGAGATATGATCTACTACCCTAGAGAGAAACCCTGCGCTGGAATTTTCCCCCTGGAAAGGTGGTCAGAGAGCAGAGAGCATGACAGGCCTATAGAGTGGGCTACTGAGATAAAAAGAATAAAATCTTCAACAGAATCCACTGGAAATCAGGATTTCCAGCTGTAAGACAGCTGCTGGCCATACATGCTGCCCCGGGAAAGGCAGGGAGTCTGGTGGTTGGAGGGTAACAGTGATTACAAGACCCGTAAGCGTTCAGTAGTTGAAAGAGAAGACCATCCAGGGAGGTTTCTGCACAGAAGCCCAGATACTAGGGCTTCGGACTATAAATCAGGACTCTCTTCTAAATGAGCTTGACTGTCTGCGAGTGACAAACCGATGTATGCAGGCGGAGCCCTATTCCCCACACTTCAAGGCTTGCAGGTGCATGGATGATGTGTGATCTTTAGGGCTCTTTCAAAGACTTTGTTTTTGATGAAACAACTCATGCCTTTTAAAATACATTAGTAAAGGCAAGATTGAAAAGAGCTTGGAAAGAAAATAAATGTAAAGAAACCTTAGCAAGCTTGACATACGCTCAGCTTTTATAAATAGGTACAGACAGCTACCTGTTCTGAAGAAATAAATCCAGTGATGGTAAAGAAAGTCAGCCACTTTAGTATTTTCTTTAGAAATGTGACTCACAGAATAGTCAACTTTAAGAGTGTGTGGAGAAAATCCATTAGTCACAGATTTCAATCATTCCTGTATAAAAGGTAGGGACATAGTAAACCACCCATTTACCCTTTATTGTTAAGTAAAAATTAATCCAGCAATATCGGATTGTTACTGCTGTTACTGTTGGTTTAAGCCAGCCGTGGGCAAACTACGGCCCGCGGGCTGGATCCGGCCTGTTTGAAATGAATAAAACTAAAAAAAAAAAAGACCGTACCCTTTTATGTAATAATGTTTACTTTGAATTTATATTAGTTCACACAAACACTCCATCCATGCTTTTGTTCCGGCCCTCCGGTCCAGTTTAAGAACCCATTGTGGCCCTCGAGTCAAAAAGTTTGCCCACCCCTGTTTTAAGCCATAGTTTCAAAGTGAAGTAAAACTGAGATTGGGGGAAAGAGAGAAGTTTAATTTTAAATTTGAAAAATGTTTTTGACAGAGATAGGAAACAGTGTCACAGAAGATGACAAAGGTCATTCTCCAATTAGCCAACATAATTCAGGGATCTAAATTCATTCCCGCCCGGCCGGCATGGCTCAGTGGTTGAGCGTCGACCTTATGAATCAGGAGATCATGGTTCAATTCCTGGTCAGGGCCCATGGCTGGGTTGCAGGCTCGATCCCCCGGAATGGGGAATGCAGGAGGCAACTGGTCAATAATTCACTCCCCTCATTTATGTTTCTATCTCTCTCTCCTTCTTCCTTTCCTCTCTGAAATCAATAAAAAATATTTTTTTAAAAAAAATAATAAATTCATTCCCAAAGCTTTTCCCTTATTGAGGCTCCGGATAAAAATTGGCAAAACAATACGTACACCTAATTTGGGACACAAGGATCTTTTCTTGCTCCATTCATACACATCAATATTATCTCATTTTCCACACTCTCCTGCCAGCACTGACTCTTAACTTTGAGTGGTTCCATTCCAGGGGCATTTGGTGTTGTCTGGAGATATTTTGGCTGTAGCAACCAGGTGAGGGGATGTAGCAACCAGGTGAGGGGAAACATTCACTGTTTCTGTAGCAACCCTTAGCGGTAGAGGCCGAGCATCCTGTTGAACACTCTACAGTGCACAAGACACCTCCCCACAACAAAGAATTATCCCTCCCACAATGTCAACAGTGTCAAGGTTGAGAAACCCTGGTCCAGAAGCAATACAAGAAGGCAGCATTTCTTCCGCAGAGCAGGTTTGCATTAAGAAAGTCGGATGTGGCACTACAGTTGAAATACGGTGATTTGGAAGATAAGGACCAATATTGGTGGTAAAAAAAGAAAAAAATCAGAAGCAGGTATCATGCCTGAAGAAATAAGAGAACGCGAACCCAGAGTGGCTGGCTGCTCAGCAAACATTCTCATGTGTATGATTAGAATTTGTTATAAACATTTGCTGGTTTTATGTGGTTCTATATGTGAGTTAGGACTTAGATGATATTTAGCATGTTCTTATCATTTTAGATCAATTTATTTTTATTTTGCAATGACAAAACATACTTAAAATGATATTTAAATATTTTCTTATGAAATTCATGTAGGAAAATTTTGTAAATCCCTTAACTTTCTTCTTTCCCTATTGAGAAAAAAATTTCTTAAAGTAACCTTCCCTAAAACAAAAATGATCACGTAATAGTGAAACAGATTTCTGTATGCTGATGCAATACGGGTAAACTGGTTTTAGGAAGTACTGAGAGGCATACTCTGAATATGCAGCTCACGAGACTCAGCCAGAAGTGCCTGGATACGCGGCTCCCGGATTCCTGACCTCCAGAAACAATGTGAGATAATAAATGTGTGTTGTAAGCCACTAAGATTGGCATACTGTGTCACACAGCAATAAATAAAATGGCACTCTCCTCCTTTCTCTATACCATCCTTTAGAAATCAATCTATGACTCTCACCCCCAAGAGACAAGCTCCTTTGAGGCCAGTCTTAACCAGTGTTTCCCAGTTCTCTCTGCAACTTTCCCTCTCCGGCCTCGGGGCTGCACACACAGCGGGCATTCCACACATGTTTATGGAAGACATGCCTCCTGGTCCAGCCTTGCCTGCGGCTTATGCACATCCCAGAAAAATGCACCAAGAAGCTGAGTCCATCCTCAAATGCTCACAGAACTTAAGGCAGGGCGCGGTAATTTACAACCTGCCTCCTGATTTTATGCACGGTTTATTACTGATATAGGCTCTGACTCTGGAGCATTAAGTTTGGCTCAGACTGTTAATCCATCTGTGCTAATTTAATGCTAAGTCCTCGCTCTGATGCCTTCATCTCCACAGTGCTCCCATCAATCAGTCACTTGCTCCACAGTAGGAAGCAGGGAAAATTCTATTTTACACCAAGTCCAGGGCCTTCAAACTTTTTATCCTCAACTTTCCTCATGGGTTGTTTTGCCCTCTTACCTATGTTGCTCCTGGGTTTACCTTCCTGCCTCCTCCCAGGACCCCACATTGAGCCACATGGACCCCACAATGGTGCTAAATATAGCTCCAGGGAAACAAAACATTCTATGACATCATCATAGCCGACACAATTTCTTTAAACCAGCTTCCCCTTCCGGAAAGGCCTGTGAGTACAATTATCCAGCAATGAAGGCAAGCATTCTCTTGGAATTTGCTTATGATGTCCAAAGGGCAGTGTTAGAAGGAAAATCCACTGCTTCTCCCTGGGTTCCGTCAAGCTGTTAGATGTGCCCATATTACACTCCCGGGGAATCTAGGCTGAAGAGCAACCATTCCACGTTCCGACTTGCTGACAGCTGTCAAACATTCACTGTTTCTGTAGTGACTAATCTCAGCAGATAATGAGCTTGGATTTTTAACTTACAAATGCTATTTACACTTCCATTAAAACTGCCATACACAGTGCAAATATTACAGGAGAAGATGCAGAACTGGAGCTATGGGAAATGCAAACCAGGCAAAGAATTGCACCAGAGATGATTATAAACAAACACCAGAAGCCACTTCCATACGTGAGCGTGTCCACGCTGCGCAAACGCCACGCCAAGTGCTTTTGCATATTATTGCGTAGCACGCTCAAAGTCCTAAAACGTTCCCCACTTCTTACCTACAGAGCTGAGGTTCCCTCCGCCTGCAAATCTTGCTCAAGTTCACACAGTTTAAAATAAACAGGGCCTGGATCAAGGCCAGGTGTGAATGACTCCCAGCCCCCAACCCCTCCCAAATGCTCACTGTACGTACCTGCTACGGCCACAGAGTCCATGTGGTCACACAGAACCCCTGGCTGTGACAGGAGCCCTGGCTCACACAATTTCGTACACACTTTCACCACCACACTATTTGGCTTTAGATATTAAAAACAAGGGTATACAACACAATGAAAGGGAAGCAATCATATTTGTAGTATTTATCCTAGGAATTTATATCGTGTTTACATCTTATTGTCTATTGTTACTGTATCACAAATAATGTTTTGGCAGTGTTACTGAAGTCATTCTTTTCAAATATTTTACTTTCAACAGTAGTAATAGGACATTTATTTGATGACCCATGCCAAAATTTGTTCTAAATGCTTTACACATATTACTAACTCAAAGGGACATGTAATGTCAATGGCCCCACTTTCACAGACGTGTAAATTGAGGCACCGAGAAGATGAGTGACTTGCCCAAGGTCATAGAGTAACAGAGGCAGGATTTGAATGCAGGCCCTGAGACTCCAGAGTCCCCTCTTAACCACTACTTGGGCACTGCCTCTCTGGTGCATTGTTAGCTGCTCTGCCCTCCAAAACAATCATTACATGAAAGATCCCCTTGGAGATATTCTAATTTAAAACAAACATGGCAGAATCCTCTCGCCTGCTCCAAATCCTTTCAAAGGTGTCTCAATGTACTTGGGATAAAATCTAAAATTCTTCAACCTGGCCTAAACCCTTTTACAGTGGTCTCAACCTTCTGGCCCTTTAAATACAGTTCTTCATGTTGTGGTGACCCCAACCATAAAATTATTTTTGTTGCTACTTCCTAACTGTAATTTTGCTACTGTTATGAATCGTAATGTAAATATATGATATGCAGGATGGTCTTAGGCGACCCCTGTGAAAGGGTGGTTCGACCGCCAAAGGGGTCGTGACCCACAGGTTGAGAGCCGCTGCTTTATGAGCTGCACCTGACTCCCTCAGGAGTGCTCCCTCTGATTCTAATCTCTGGTCTTTTTTTCAGTTCTTTAAACATAGCAAGATTTTTTTTTTTTACTTCAGGCCTCTAAACACACTGCAACATTTGTCTGGACTACTGTTGCGTGACTTTGGTACAATTTAAAATCAATGGCTGTCAACAGGTAGTCTACTCAAATGGTGTGAGCTGGAGGTACATTTCCCAGCTTAATCTCTCTACCAGATATTTTATGCCCTACATTCATGATTTCTCTGTACTGGAAAAAAAAAAACAAAAAAACACCTGCATACGTTTTAGCAGTCGCCATGCAAAAATAGTAAGAACTGCTCTTCTGCTAGCAACTGTTGGTCAAAATATACCACCCTTAGACCAATCAGGATGTATGGACATCCTTTTCCCAAAAGGGCCTAAAAACTAAATGTAATAGTTGCTGCGTTCCTAAGTACCCTATCTGCAAATGAAATTATTCACTTAATATGTATTACCAAGAAATTTACCTATAAAATACATGCAGCCCTGACCAGTTTGGCTCAGTGGGTAGAGCGTTGGCCTACGGACTGAAAGGTCCCAGGTTCGATTCCGGTCAAGGGCATGTACCTTGGTTGTGGGCACATCCCCAGTAGGGGGTGTGCAGGAGGCAGCTGATTGATGTTTCTCTCTCATCGATGTTTCTAACTCTCTATCCCTCTCCCTTCCTCTCTGTAAAAAAATCAATAAAAAAATAAAATACATGCAAAGGAGGGACTTTAAGCAGTTATTGAAGGAACCCTTCCACAATTCTAAATTTTGACACTACTTTCTGCATATAATACCTTATACATTTCCAAAGCACATTTACATACATTATTTCACTCAATTTTTCCTGATAACAACCTTCTAAGAAATAAAAATAGTTATGTTTTTCTTGCCAATCTATTTCTTAGTTAAGGAAACAAAGACATAGAGGTCTAATGTGTTTCTAGGGCCACAGACCTGGTCAGTGACAGAGTCAGGACTATATTTCAAGACCTCTCCTCTTGGGACCCAGGCACATGGCCACTAAGTGGAAACACTATGACAACTGGTAAAACTAAAAGTGCCCACTTGGCCAAAGAAAACCTTCTCTGGGATGACCGCACACCGCTCTGCACATCCTCCTCGACCAAGCACACACTCACACCACCACCACCACCTCCACCAACACCCTGCCCTCCCCTCCCCCCCCCGGCCCCGCCCGCCCCCCCCCCCCCCCCCCCCCCGCCCGCACTGGTGCCACTCTGTCCCCAGGCTTTTGCACTGGCCCAGTTCCAGGTCCTTCAGTTCTCATGATCTTTTGCTAGTCATTTGCAAGGCAATCACATTAAGAACTAAACGCACTCTTCCATGCTGTTACCAAATACTTTCACTTCCAAAATGACTTATTTGATCTTTGTAACATCTCCCCAAAGTAGGTAGGTCAAGATCGTTATCTCCAATTTAAACAAAAGGCAAATGGAGCACAGGGGGGTTAAGAGATTAGGCAAAACTGCTAAGTGCCAGAACAGGACCTAGAATCCACATATTTCTATTGTAATGCCAGCAACCTGCCATTTGACCTGCCATTTCACGTGTCTAATAAGATAACATAGCACTAATCTACTCATCTATATATTCACTCGACAAATATTGCAGCGCACAGTTTACATCAGGCTGTGTGAAAGGTTGTGGGGACGAGAGCGGAAAGCACAACAAACATATCGCTAGCCCCCACACACCCGATAGTCTGGGAGGACACAGATTTAAGGAGATACTTACACATTTCCATAACTGCCAAGAAGGAAAACAATCAAGAGCTATGAGAGAATATAACAAGAAGCCCTTACTTATATAAGAATCTCACCAGGGGAGGGGAGAAAGAGGACTGGACGAAAGAAAGTGAAGGGATTAGCCCATAGACACAAACAACAGTGTGGTGATGGCCAGAGGAAGGGTGGATGAGGGCTGGGTACAGCTGGGCAAAGGGGTGGGGGTGGGGAAATGGGGACATCTGTAGTAGTGAAAACAATAAAAATAAAGTAAAAAAAAAAAAGAAGAATGTTAGAGCAAATTTCTTCGAGGAAGTTACATTTAACCTGAGGCATGAAGTCAGCCAGGTGAGAAGGGAGGGAAAAGAGTAATCCTCACAGAGGAAACATGTGCAAAGGCCCTGAGGCAGAAAACAACTTGGAAGAGGGGTTGTGTGTTAGGAGATATGACTGAAGAGATATTCCAGAGATAGATCATGGGCCTCACTATCACTATAGAGGATTTGGGGTTTTATCCCAAATGTAATAGGTATGCATTAAAGAGAATAGGTACTAGTATGCATTGAGGCAGCGGAATTCTGTTATCTGGCCTGTGATTTTAGAGGGTCATTTTGGCTGCTGTCCAGTCCAGAAAAATGAATGAAGGAGACAAAAATGATAGTGGGGAGACCATTTAGACCAGCGGTTCTTGACTTGTGGGTCACGATCCCTTTGGGGGTTGAACGACCCTTTCACAGGGGTCGCCTAAGATCATCGGAAAACACATATATAATTACATATTGTTTTTGTGATTAATCGCTGTGCTTTAATTATGTTCAATTTGTAACAATGAAATTGGGGGTCACCACAACATGAGGAGCTGTATTAAAGGGTTGTGGCATTAGGAAGGTTGAGAACCACTGCCTTAGACTGTGGTGGTAACGTGAAACGGAGAGAAGTGACTGTGAAAAGAGAATGAAGCTGGGCTGGGCAAATCCAAAGCCCAGGGAACTGGATCTCATCCTAACCTCAAATAAATTTTAAAAGCAGGACATAAATCTGAAGTGAAGAGATGGTCACGTTCTCCAGCTGCTGGTGGCAGCTGGCTACCTTTGCTATGGTGAGCTGTCTCCATATTACTTCGAGCCAGATACAGAAGGCACACCCTGACATTCTGCAACAACCTTTCTAAGCCATTACCAAGCCTTTGGACCTGAGAAACTGGGACATAACTGACTCAAGACTGCCAAGAACCATTCCCCAAGGTCAGGGATGACTTATTCCGTTTAGGAAAGTCCAAGACCAGCACTGACAGACATTCTCATCTATATAAGCATGCTTTCAAATGTCTTTCTCTTTAAAAAAAACATTAAGATGACATTATCTTAGGAAAAGCATGAAAACATTTATGTAGCTTCTGGCCTTATGTTACTTTAGGAATGAAAAATAAACTGCTTTGCCATCTTCAGTCCTAATGCTGAATTGTGTAACACTTCAACAATCACCCTGGGGTGTCTCCCTGATGAGACGTGAGGAGCGCAAAGAGCATGTCGGAGGAGGGAGAGTCACAAAAGCTCACAGCCAAATTGCAACTATTCCGCCATCAGTCCCCTACAGAAGGGCAAGGGTCCCCCTGGCCACAGCTGAGTTCCCACAGGCATTGTCCCCGGGCAGGTGATGCCACCGAGTCCCCGAGCATTGGTGGGACCGACCCTCGTTTTTTATTTACATACAGATTCAGGCCTGGGAGACGTCTTACTGTTTCTTGCATACAGGCAACCACTTTTGGTCATTTGCTCAATGAGTATAAAGCTTAGGTTGGAAATTCTCAGACAACACAGACATGACCCTAGGGCAGCGACTGCCACCTTTTCCATCTCATGGCATACATAAACTAGTTACTAAAATTCTGCGGCACACCAAAAAATATGTTTTGCTGATCTAACAAAAAAATATATGTATAATTTTGATTCATTCACACCAAATGACTACTGTTGTGCTGGCTGCTGTCATTTTTTTGTTTCACCATCTAAGGGAAAAGAGGTCAGAGCCCCTAACTAGTCAGATATTGCATGTTTTAAAAATTCCTGTGGCATGTTGGTTGAAAATTGCTGCTCTAGGGCATGAAATTCTAAAACAGAAGAGTGTTCATAAAGTCTAGAAGCTTTGATTAGGCAGTCCCCAAAATATGCTAATGAGAAGAAAAGTGAGTGTTGCTATGGAAACCTGAGGGTGTTGCTTTTAAACAGCCATGGACCAAAGGCACAGGACCAAAGGCAAATACCTTGAAAGAAAAGCACGTAAGGTAAGCATAGAGGATGGTAGGTGTGCTCAGTCAGGAATCCTAAGGCCAGGCGCGCTCTCCCTCCACGGAGCACAAACTTTTCTCTTTCCCCTCCGCTTTCTCCCAGGCGTGTTACCTTTGCCTTGCTCTCTCCTAAGCTTGAAGGGCCCTTCTTTTGCTTCTGTAACTTGTTTCTTGAGCCTATGCCACTCAGTTGCTCACTTCTACTACCTCTGTAACTTTCTCTTACAATCTGAAAACAAAACAAAAAGAATCCAAACTGGGGATTTCAGAAATTTTACATACAACAAAATTAAGTTTTTTAGGGGTGGACTCTTTTATTAAAATACTAGAGGCCTGGTGCATGAATTTTCCTGCACTGGGGGGGGGGGGCTGGTGGTCCCTCAGTATCAAGCACAAAACCACGTTCCTCAGCCTGGCCTGCGCCCTCTCACAGTCTGGGAGTCCTCAGAGGATTCCTACTGACGGCCTAAGTCGCAGTCTGGCCTCCCTCTATGGGAGGCGAACAGATGGGTGATCAGGAGCTGCTCCCATCACCCTGCAGTTTCCGCCCGGCCTCCCTTTGTGGGAGGCAGCCAGACGGGCGATCGGGGGACATCGCCACCCCGCCACTGCCGCTGCCTGGCCTCCCTCTGCGGGAGGTGACCGGACGGGTTGATCAGGGGACAGTGCTGCCCCCCCATTGCCCCCTACCCCCCATCACTGTTCCCTCCCTCTGCCCACTGGTATGCGCCTTGGCTGGCCCGGCTGCCTATTCACCGGCCCTGCTCCCCATCCACTGGTGTTCCACCGTTTGGTCAATTTGCATATTATGCTTTTATTATATAGAATCATATTTTTAAATAGCAAAATCGAGGAATGGGTCTTTCTGGTACTTGGCGTCAGTGGAACTTTGGCTTCTTTAAACAAAAATTCTTCAGATAGAATAAGTGAACATTGCTAAGGGAGAATGAAGTCCAAAATGAATAAAAAGATTGTAAAAGAGCTGGACCACAACGGGTTCAAGTCACCTGGATTTATCCTTTACTTCCAACAGCTTGCAAATGTTATTGCTGATTAACTGTTGGTGAACTTTTCAGAAAGAAATCATAGAAAACTGGGCTTCCCTAAGGCCTCTGAGAAGATTCTCATGACATTCAGACTAGATGGTCAATTGGAGTATAACCATTTAACGAATGAGCATGCCCAAAGCATGCTGATGAGTGCCTGGCTTGGAGAGGGCGACTCACTCTTCACTCAGCCTGTGAACATGGTCTTTGACTAGACAGCAACGCAGAAGGCAAGGTGAGCACCTATGCTGTTGGGAGAAGGCAGGGGTGAGGGTGAATTTCCTGTCCCACTGAATCAGGATTCGACCATCTTTACAAGCTGGAGATAAAAGGGATCAATAAAAGGTCTGAACTTGGGTTGTTAAAAACAAAAAAGTACATATACAGGAAGAAGAGCAGAAACATAGGAGATGCTAGTAAAACAATCAAGAAACAAAACTAAACCACCTCTACAGGTCTTAGATGACAGGTAAACTCAATATGCTAGGTACCAAAATCGCAAGCACGACCTTAGGCCCCCGCAGCAAACACGGTTTAGGAAGATCAAGGCAAATCGGACCACTTGTTGAATGATGCATTCCGTGGTTTATGCTACTGCTACAGACTGAGGATCTGTGTCCCGCTAAAATTCCCATGTGGAAATCCTAACAGCCAGTGTGATATTGGGAGGTGGGGCCTGTGGGAGGGGATTAGACCATGAGGGTGCAGCCTCATCCACTGAATCAGTGCCCTGATAAAAGAGATCTCTAAGAGCTCCCTTGCTTCTCCCTCCACACAGGACAGAGTGAATAGACGCTGTCTGTGAACTAGGAAGTGGGCTCTCACCTGGCATAGAATCTGCTGGAGCCTTAACCTTGGACGCCCCAGCCTCCCAAATCATGAGGCATCCATTTTTACTGTTCAAACCATCCAGTTTGATATTTTTGTTACAGCAGCCTGAGCTAAAACATCCATCCATAAAAGAGTAGGAAAAAATTAATGTATGGAGGCAAGCAATCAAGATGGTGAAGAGATTTAAAACCACGTTCCACAAGGATGAAGGAAAACACAATTCCCAGCTGGTGTGGCTAAGTGGTTGGGCGTCGACCATGATCCAAGAGGTGAGCAGTTCGATTTCTCGGTCGGGGCACATGCCCGGGTTTTGGGCTTGATCCCCAGGAGGGGGCAGGCAGGGGGCATCTAGTTGTTGTTTCTTTCCCATCGATATTTTTTTCTCTCTCTCCCCCCCTCCCTTCCTCTCTCTCTCTAAAACTCAATAAAAACATATTTTTTAAAAAATATATTAAAAAAAGGAAAGAAAACACAAGCAGGAGAGCTGTTCTAGAAACACAAACAGGATATACTGTCACATGGATGAGGGTTACACAGGATCTCACCTGAATGTCTCTAAAAGGTAGAACCACCTGTAAGACCAGAAGCCAGCTGTCTGAGGTGAAATGGGGTGGCCACAAAGTCTGAGTTCACCATTGCATGAGGGTTCAAATGGGAGCTGGGTGCCATTTGAATAATGTAGAAAAGACTGGTTAGATTTGGACACCTGTCAGAGTCCCTTCCTTGCAAACATGGCATTCTGTTACATAAGTTCAGTGACTAGTTCCTAAGTTGTGCCCAGTTGCCTGCAGGCGGCAAGTCTGATGATGTAACTGCCATCTCCCACTCCCCCCCCTTTTTTTTTAAAGCTCACCCTCACATGCTATGGCTTTCCTTTAGCACAGTATCAAGACGAGCTCGGATCTACCATACGCCCGTCTTCAGTAAAAGTTAAAGTTCTTTCCACTCCTACAAACATGCTGTTGCAAAGCTTATTTCTTACAGTCTCTTACCTCGGAAACAGATGGATGGTGTTCCCTGTCCTAGACTATGCATATTTTGCTCTGATTAGAAATATAGTCGATGCTCAGTCTGAGACAACCACTCTGGAGGCGTATGCTTGGCCAAATCTTGGCAGGGTCTTCCTCCCTGGACTTACCTACCTACCGTGTGAGCAGCCTGTTTCTGTGGCGGTGATGTCCACACATGCACGGGTCTTCCTGGTTACTGAACACAGACCAGGAGGCACGAAGCACTTCCGCAGAGAATGGCTGCCCGTCAGCCAGAGTGGCCAACACTCTCAGCATCAGCTTCCATCGCTGCCGGGGCTGCCTCTCCAGCCTCATCTCTCACTACTGATCTGTTCGTAGATTTTCCTTTCGTGAACTCTGACACCCCAGCGCCTTTGGTCATGCCTAACCGTCTGAAATGCCTCCCCTGCCCCTTTCCCCCGGCCCTATTGAGGGGCCCAGCTCACAAGCTATCTCCCCCATGCCAACACACCCCACCTGCTTCTGTTCTCCCCAGGAGTCTGTTCCCCTGGAACCAAGGCTGCCCTGGCAGAAACCAGGCCCTGGGCCAGAGCAGGCTATCAGCTAATACTTACAGCTTGAACAAATAATGTCCAACTGCTCAGCTCCCCTAGATCAGTGGTCGGCAAACTGCGGCTCACAAGCCACATTCGGCTCTTTGGCCCCTTGAGTGTGGCTCTTCCACAAAATACCACATGCGGGCACGCACGTAGAGTGCGATTGAAAACTTCGTGACCCATGTGCAGAAGTCGGTATTTTGTGGAAGAGCCACACTCAAGGGGCCAAAGAGCCGCATGTGGCTCGCGAGCCGCAGTTTGCCGATCACTGCCCTAGATTATAACAAACGCCTTGAGGACAGAAAGCATTTTATTCCAAGGCGCCGAATAATAATAGTAACCGATGTCCATTGAGCTTACCATGTGCCAGGCCCTCCTCTAAACACGTTACATGGACTGTCTCCTCTAATTTCTCCAACTACCCGTGAGATGCCTATGACTGTCTCATGTTGAGATGAAGTAAGGGCGTCTTCGGGAGGCTGCCTAAGGCCATGCTGTTGTCGAGTGCCTAGCGGAGGTCCAGCCTCGGAACCCAGGGTACCTGCGCCCCGAAAGCACTCCATCTACTCCTGCACCCGGGGCACCACCCGGGGGGAGAGACCTTCACCCACGTTCGAAGAGTGAAACCGCACAGCACACACAGGATGTTAACGGAGACCTGCTCTACTAGACACGGAACTCCCAGCCGAGACCACAGAGTGATTACTATTATTTTGTCTCTGCAGGGATACCAGCTCGTACTTCTTAAATAAAGAAGGAAGGAAGGAGTGTCTGATGCACTCCATTTTGATGTCTAAAACGAAATTTTATTTAGCTCTCAGTACCTATTTCCTGTTTAAAAATGTTACCCAGGCTGAGAAGAGAAAAATGTTCTCCAGCCAGTGTGTGTGTGTGGGGGGGGGGGGGGGGGGCACATACTGCTGAGATGGAAAGACACTCGGGGCTCTACTGGAGGGAAAACCTCAGGAGGAAATAATAGGCCACGGTCTGAGTGCTCCTTGTGGAGCAGCTGGTTTCAATTTGATGCTATTTTTGCTTCTACTCAAGACAGAAGTATCACCCAGCTGACGTGGCTCAGTGGTTGAGCGTCAACTATGAACCAGGAGTCGAGGAGGTTGCGGTTCGATTCCCGGTCAGGGCACATGTCCGGTTGCAGGCTCAATCCCCGCTTTGGGGCCTGCAGGAGGCAGCCGATCAATGATTCTCTCTCATCTGTGATGCTTCTATCTCCCTCTCCCTTCCTCTCCGAGGTCAATAAAAATGTATTTTTTAAAAAAGAAAGAAAGATAGAAGTAGCTTTGGCGTGTGATGCTTTGGCTTTTAAAACCATTTTTGAGAAACCCTAGTGTTAAGAAGGGCCTCACAGGAGAGTGGTGGCTGGAGGGTGAAGGTTAGAGCTTCAAGAAAAAATTGTTTTAAAACAAATGGTTCTGCTGTTTAAAACAAAGAAACTGAACACCACAACTTGAAAGGGCTTAGTGAGACAGGCATATGCTCTCTCATTCATATCACCTCGGGCAGCAATGGGGCTCTGCTCTGCAGGAAGCCGACCTTTATCCCCAGCGGACTCCCATCAGACAGGCTTCACCCAGCCCACCTGCACCAGCCTCCCGTCCTCTTGGCGGGGAGCCAGGGAGAATGGACACTCTAGTGAGTCACCATTTAGGAGGAAGTGTTTCTTGTACTGATTTCCTTCCCTGTGCACCTCAGGAGGCTGTGGAGGGTCTTCTGTCCCTCTGCCTAAAAAAGATATAAATGCTATGATTAAACCAGGGGTTTAAAACCTTGGCTGCACACCAGAATTTTCTATGGTGCTTAAAAATGGCATTGATGGCCCAGCCAGTGTGGGTCAGTTGGTTGGGCATCATCCTATACACCAGGTTGTCGCCTGCCGGGGTCCAACCCCAGCGGGTCCAGGGGTCCCCAAAGGTGTGGACGGTGTCGGCGAAGAAGGAATGACACGGAGACAGCATTCAGTTGATCAGCAGCCTAGCCAGGATCTCCAGCCAAGTTCTGGTCTGGATCTCCAGCGAAATTCTGTGTCCATGTTCTCTTGCTAGGTTCTCCAGCCAAGTTCTGGTCTGGATCTCCAGAGAGGTTCTGCTCTGGATCTCCAGCGAAGTTCTGGTTAGGATCTCCAGCCAGGTTCAGTCACCAGGTTCTAGTCAGGTTCTCTTGCCAATTTCTGTAGTCGGGTTCAGTCCAGGATCTTTTGCTATGTTCTCTCGCTAGGTTCTGTCTCTAGGTTCTGAGGCCAGTTTCTGTCCAGGACCTTTTGCCATGTTCTCTCCAGCGAAGTTCTTCTGTCTCTAGAGAACATTCTGTGTAGGTTCTGTGCCAATTTCTGTCTCTCTCTCTGTCTCTTGCTGTCTTGTTACATCTGTATTTATACCAGTTGATTCAATCCTATCAATCTCTATTACAAAGGTTAGGGCGTTTCTTATCTCCATTCCAGGGAGTAAAGATTATGTAGCTTAAGCATGATTGTTCGTAGTTAAAGTGATTAATTACCCGCCTGGCACTTAGTTAAGAGGTTTTATTCCCTCCCTAACTTCAGGGGAAAATCCCTACCTGGGGAAACAACCTTTCTCAGAGACCTTGGTTAAAACACATAGTGCCAAGAAGGTGAACAAACATATTAAGAACAGTATGCCATATATGCCAGGTCCCTTGAAACAGCAAGCATGGACCGGCTCCCGGCAGTCGCCGGTTCGATTCCAGGTCAGGGCACATGCCTGGGTGGTGGGCTCAATCCTCAGCAGAGGGCGTGCAGGAGGCAGCCAATAGAAGTTTCTCTCACTGATGTTTATCTCTCTCTCTTCCTCTCCTTTCTTCTCTCTAAAATCAATAAAAATATTTTTTAAAAATGGTATTGATGGCCAGGCTCCTCTGCAGAGTGAAACTGGATTCTCTGGGGAGTGGGGTGCCCTCCTGGGCACTTCTGAAGAATGCCTCCGATGACTGTGACAGGCAGCCAGGGGTAACCTGGATTGGACATGGATTCTAAAGTGTCTCTGCTAGAAGCGAATGTCACAGGACTGTAAAACTATCACTGAAGGTCCTAACTTTTCAAAACCCATCAACTTAAAAAATGGACTTTGGAGAATAAAATAATTTTTACTCTAATTTAAGCATGCTCCTAGATAAAATTAGAGATAAAAAGTGGTTTAAATGGAACAATTTTACACAGGCACACAAATAATTATATACCCAAAATACACCTGTGATATAACTTCAATGGTGTACTTTATTTTTTTTAAATACTTTTTATTGATTTCTTACAGAGAGGAAGGGAGAGGGATAGAGAGTTAGAAACATCGATGAGAGAGAAACATCAATCAGCTGCCTCCTGCACACACCCTACTGGGGATATGCCCGCTACCAAGGTACATGCCCTTGACCAGAATTGAACCTGGGACCTTTCAGTCTGCAGGCTGATGCTCTATCCACTGAGCCAAACTGGTCAGGGTTCAATGGTGTACTTTAGTATCAGACATCTTCCCAGGAGAGAGCAGACTACCCTATGAAACACTGTTGTAAAGAGGTAAAAAAATAAATTTGCAAAGATCAAGTTTGACTGGGGTTGGGGAGGCAAGGGGATTAGGTTCTTTTTTCATTTGGCAATTTCCTACCCGTCCCAGAGAGCTGCACTTGTGTTATTTCTTCTGTGAGGCCTTCCCTAAGCCTCAGGTTTGGATCAGGGGTTTATCTTCTATGCCAGAGCCCGCTGGCATTTACGTTTGCATTCTTGGCCCGGGGACAGCACAGAAAAGGCACCTAGTGCACGTGAGGGGACACACCGGCTACCTGAGGGCGTGTGCGATCGCTCGGGTCAGAGCTCTCAATTCCATCCCCTCCGCCCCGTCCTGATCAGGCATCAGCTGTAGAGTCAGCCTCACCTTCTTCGTAGTTTTCTGATATTTTTGTAATAGAAAAAAAAATAGTTGATTTTAGAAATGCAAGTCTGACGTCACTTCTAATTTTAAAGTTCTTTATAAATACGGAACAATTTCGTAAACTCTCACACATACCCACAAAGCAATTTCACACCTCAGTGCCTTTGCACATGAGGCTCTACTGCTTGGCATGCTCACCCTCCACCCCTACCCCACCAATCCCCAGCTCCACCTGTTTGGCAAATGCCTATTTATCCTTTGAAGCTGAACCTAAATAAATCTTCTGTGGAATTCTTCACTTTATCCCTCAGAAAGAATGTATATATATTTATTTATTTAGTCACTAAAATTTATACTTCGAGTCAGGAACTGTTTTTTGTTTTTTGTTCTGTCACCCATCTAAGCCTGGTACTGCAGAAGGAAGGAAGTTGTAGTACCACCCTCTTGTCCATCAGGCTCACTGCCTGCCTCCACTCCAGCTCCCCTCCAGACAAGCCAGCGAGGAGACCCGCTGATCAGCTTCCTCTGAGCAGGGACAACGATAGGGCACATCACCAGTCCTGGCGCCGTTAGGTCTGAGGCAGGCAGGCCTGACTCCCAGCTGAACCAGTGCTATCTCCATCCCACTCATTACCTCTGGTTCCACGTGGCTGGGTGGGGAAGGACACAGCCCCCTGTGGGAGCTCTGCCATCCCCTCCACAGTCGCACCTGCCGGGGCTGGCCCAGGCGTGTGAACCGGAGCCAATGTCCTTTATTCGGACTCAGTGCTAGGACACTGGGTGCCTCTGAAGATTCCAATCAAGTGGAATTCTGATTTCCATGCTGGAGAGCCTCCCAGTGGGGTATGGGGACTGGCAGGGCACGAGATGGGCATTTCTTGGATACATTCTACCAAAACAGTACCCAAATCCACCTTTGGTCCCTGACATAAGCAAGACAATAGACCATGTCTGAAAAGACTAACCTGCTGACTGCATGAACAACATACCAGGAACAAGGCCTAGATTCCCACCATGGCAACCACAGCCCCTCGTGCATCTGTGACCTAACAGCCTCCACTCTGTCACCTGTGAAGTGAATGCACTGACTATAGGGTCACTGCATGATTATACGGCGGTCTGAGCATTTGCAAGTATCTTGCCAGGCCCCAAATCAACAACTCAAAGCCCAGGAATGAGACCGACCGACAAGAGGCATTTCTTCACATAATTGCATTCTTCTCAGACAGCTCGACCCTGTGCAGCCAGAAGAGGAAAAAGGACAAAGAGCCAGACGCCTATTTCTTAAACTCGCAGCATCCTCTTGCAGCTCTGCACTCGCATGACACACGTTCTGACAAAGATGAGGCCTAGCCAATGAAAGAACACCACGTCCTGGAGCAAACCATGCCACACTCAATGTTAATGTGACAAACGAACGCCAATGCTGAGATTATGCCCCCTCCCCCCACTTAGTGAGATGAAATCCCTTAAAGACACCTGATTTGCACAAGTTGGTTGCTTATTATGAAACATTAGGAGGAACTTCATCTTGACTTGTTAGGAATGAGAGCATTAAAGGATCACATGTTTGGATTAGATTCTAAAACAGAAAAAGTACGTTAGCAGAAAACTGGTGAAATCCAAACAAAGCCTACACTTTAGTTAACAGTATGGCATTGTATTTGTTTTCTATTGCTACATCACAAATTATCACAAAGCAAAACACCTTCTGGAAAATTTTTAACAACACAGATTTATTATCTTCGAGTCTCTGTTGGTCAGAAGTCCAGGCACAGTGTAGCTGCATCTTGCAAGGCTGAAATCAAGGTGGTTCTCCTCTGTAGCTCAGGGTCCGCTTCCAAGCTCACTGTTGGCAGAACTCAGTCCCTTGTGGCTGTAGGACTGAGGTCCCTGTTTTCTTGTTGGCTGTTGGTTTTAGCTCCTAGAGGTCATCTTCAGGTCCTAGCCACATGGCCCCCTCCACAGGCAGTTCACAACAGAGATGTTGGCTTTCTTCAAAGCAGCAAGAGTATTTCTGCTTAAGTGTCCTTAGGGCTCATCTGATTAGGTCAGGCCCACCTAGGATATTAACTATCCCATTTGAATACCCGAAGTCAATCGATTAGGGCAGTGGTCGGCAAACTCATTAGTCAACAGAGCCAAATATCAACAGTACAACAATTGAAATTTCTTTTGAGAGCCAAATTTTTTAAACTTAAACTATATAGGTAGATACATTGTTATTAACTTAATTAGGATACTCCTAAGGCTTAGGAAGAGCCACACTCAAAGGGCCAAAGAGCCGCATGTGGTTCTTGAGCCGCAGTTTGCCGACCACGGGATTAGGGGGGCCTTAGTCACACCTACAAAATTCTTTCTGCCCTCTCATGTGCCATAATCATAGCATGTTATCTCATCATAGCCACAAGTCCTACCCACACTCAAGGAAAGGGGCTGATGACACCGACATGTATACCAGCAGGCAGGATCCTTGAGGCCATCTTGCAATTCTACCTACTGTAGGTACCAATGTTAATTTCTTAATTTTGGTAACTGTATTATGATTATGTAAGGTGTTTACAATAGGGGAAATATAAAAACTCTGAAATACCTTTGCAATTATTCTGTATTCCAAAAGAAAAAAAACTTAAAAACACGGAATAAAAATCGCACACTTTGAAATAAATAACAATGTGCAAATTCATAATATCATGTTCTCTGGCCTATGTTGTTGTGTTGAATTTACCAAAAGGGAAAGCATTACGCCAGGGCTATACAACTTCTCTGAAGTCCCAAATCAAATCGAATTATTGGGATAAGAATTACAGAGTGCCACATACTACTTCTGTATCTTCAAATAAAGAAGAATGGTCCTGAATTTAACGATCACCCTCATAAAATGGCTTTGTAAAAAGTCTACTGTACATCTACAGTCAATATTTATTTCAACTACAAAAATTTTTCATTAATGAACTGTCTTTTTAGCCTAGTTTCTTTTATGTTTCACCACCATTGTCCCTGGACCATCATATCTCATATGGCTCCTGATATTCTATCACCATTACTATCTTTATCAAGCAAGCAACACATTATACACATGTGTACATACAATGTGCCTCTATATAACTTCTCAGTGCCAAATCTCTGGAGATAATACCTCTGTAGTTAACTAACAGAACCATGTGTACTATGCCAGCAAAGGGCAATGTGTTACTAATCCAAGCTATCTTGTATATTTTGGATACATACAATTTCACATTAACTGAGTGGGTCTGATTAAAATTATAGGGTTAGAGGAGAACTGTATTTTTTTAACAATAAACAACAGAAATTGAACAATATCATTACCAAAAGCATTAGTTACCCTGTAGTACGTTGTCTACATTCCTTTGCACAGGGATATTTAGCAATGCATAAAACCTCATTTTCTTTCTTTCTTTTTCTTTCTTTCTTTTTCTTTTTTTCTTTATCAGATCTGAGCTTTTATTTCTAAAATCTCATTTTCTAAAGTTGCCAGCTATCAGATATTATTAGAACTGTCAGTCAAACAAACAAACAAACAAAAACAACTAATTCATAAAACTTCTAAAAGTTCACCCCCCAAAATTTTATAAGAAGTGACAAATTAGGGTGAGCAAAATATTTCATCACAAATATTTCATCATAGAAATGTTTTCAAATACTTGACCATACAGAATATTTGGGATTTTCCAATCTTCACCAAGTCCACGTATGCAGACCAAGAAGCAGAGGAAGATCAGCAAGGACAGCAACTGCTGAAACAGAGGGTTTGTCGTGGTGGTTTTGATTTGTGGGATCACACTGGCATTTCGAAAGGGGAAGGTCAACCCATTAGTAGACTGGAGGAGAAAGATGGGAAGACCAGTCTGACTACCTAAAAGTGGCTGGCTGAGCCAGAAATAAGGAAGATGTACCCTATGGGGAGGCAGGCAGTAAGACATGGAACTGGCCGAAGAGAGGGGGATGGAGTTAAGTGATGTATACAAGGAGGATGAGGGAGGTGCCATGTTTCTCACTCAACAGACATGAGGGAACAGAACAAACTTCCGGACAGGCCGAATAAGATGAAGGCAGAAAATAAACAAGGTGAAGGGGTCATTATGGAGTTGTATAGCCTGTTTCCAATTAACAAAAGGGCAGCTTCCAAGAGTTCGCTAACTCAACCAATCTTCATTAGACACCTACCATGTACCAATTATGGCACTAGATTTTGGAATGCAAAGGGGTCTAAAATGTGGTCCTTGCCACTCTTTAGAAGCTAACCAGGCTAGAGGGACAGACATACAACCAAGGATTAATGCTCAAGGTGATAATGACCAGTGCTTACTAAGCATTTACTAATGTGCCAGGCGCTGTGCTAGGAGTCTTATTTCATTATTTATTATCTCAACAAATATTTATTGAGCACCGGCTAAATGCTAAGCTGCTCTAGGTACTGAGAACATGGCATCGAATGAGACAAGCAAGGACCCTGCTCTCAGAGTGTTCATCCTATCTATGAGAAAAGACAGTAAGTCAACAAATCAATGAGCAAGGTGACTTCAAACAGTGGTATGTGCAGCGAAGACAATACCTGGAGAGGTGTGATCGCCCCGGGGGGAGGGGAGAGTGGTACTAATTGTACATGGTGGTCATGGGAGGCCATGAAGAGGACCTCCGAGCTGAGACCTGCAAGACAAGGAAAGTGAGGGCAGTGTCAGGCTGAACGGATGGCAATGCAGAGGCCTGAGGGGGAGGCAAGGTCGTGTGGTCAGAGAACAAAAAGGAGGCCCGTGTGACTGAGCCTGTGAGTCTCAGAGGCGGTCAGGGGCACAACACAGGAGGCCTGGAAGCCACTGATGGGTGGGCTTTCAAGCAAGAGCGACAACCTCATTAACATGGGTAAAGCTCATTCTGGGAGCTGTATGAAGAAAGAGTGGTAGGAGAGGATGCAGGAACCAGGTAGGAAGCTATCAGAAGGGGGATGTGGAACACAGTGAGGATGGGGAGAAGGGCATGATTATGGGATAAGAAGTACAGACAAAAGAATGTGCTGATGGGTGGGCAGAAGGGGTTTGAGGGAAAGAAGGATAGAGCACAATGCCTGAATATGTTACTTGATCATCTGGGTCCGTGGTCGGCAAACTGCGGCTCACGAGCCACATGCGGCTGTTCGGCCCCTTGAGTGTGGCTTTTCCACAAAATACCACAAAATACCACGTGCGGGCGTGCACGTACAGTGCGATTGAAACTTTGTGGCCCATGCGCAGAAGTCAGTATTTTGTGGAACAGCCACACTCAAGGGGCCAAAGAGCCGCATGTGCCCCGCGAGCCGCAGTTTGCCGACCACTGCCCTGGGTGGATGGTGATGCCATTTACTGAAATGTATACTGAAGGAGGAGCAGGGTTTAGGGAAAGGGTTCAGATACATTCAAAACTGAGTTGTGTCCTTGATGAGGAGGAAGCCAAGAGAAGCAATCAAGTAGAGTGGACATCGGCAAATGAATGGTATTTAAAGACAATGGAGCACAAAGTCTGGAATCTAAAACCCAACCCTGGTTGATCAAACCAAAGAGGAAGAGCCAGCAAAGGAGATGTTGTAAGTAGCATCCCTGTAAGGGAGAAGAAAACCAGGAGGCTAATACCGGAGAAGCCAATGCAAGAACAGAATGTTTCAAGGAGGGAGTGGTCACTGAGCCACAAAATGCTAAGTAAGAAGTCATGTAGGGATCACTGTATTTTGCAATATGGCAGTCACTGGTGACGTTTATGAAAAGGAGTTTCAAAAAGCAAGTTAGGGAGGAAGTCCTGAGAAGGGTGGAGAAAGGACAGATGGAATATAAGGAAGTAGAATCAGGATTTACAAATAACTTTTGAAGCATTTACTTGATTATTTCATTTAATCCTCAGGTTAAGTCCACTTCGCAACTAAGAGTTCATTTGCCTAAAGTCTTGTAAGTCATGCAAGGTGATACCTACAGCCAGTATAAAAACCCACAGTAGGATTCCAGGGCCTGCGTTCTTAAACACTAATGTGGAACTTGGGGAAGTTCAATGGATTTTAATAAGGGTTTGTAGTAACCTACACCTATGATTTTCAAACTAAACTACCCAGAATCTCCAGCAGCACCTCTTTAGAAACCATGGCCCAAACTGTTGACAGAAGTGGTTGCCTGGCCACATGCGGCCTCAACCTACATCCATTCTGAAGTCAGAATTTCAAAATTTCAAAAATCAAAAAGTTTTCAATATTGAAGACTCATTATTGTTAAGATGTCAGCTCTTCCAAATTTGACCTATAGATTCAATCAAAATTAAAATCTCAGCAAATTATTTTTGTGGTCATGGACAAACTGATTCTAAAGTTTATATGAAGAAGCAGAAGACCCAAAATAGCCAACACAATATTGAAGTGGAAGAACAAAGTTGGAGGATGAATATGAACTGACTGCAAGACTTATTATAAATCTACAGTAATAAATCAGTGTTGCACTGGCAAAAGAATAGACAAACAGATTAATGGAACAGAATAGACAGCTCAAAAAGAGATGCCTTAAATATAGCCAGCTGACCTTGTTATTGTTAATCCTCACCTGAGGATATTTCTTCCATTGCTTTTCATGGAGAGTGGAAGGAAAGGAGAGAGGAGGAAAGAGAGAAACATGGACTGGTAGTCTCCTCCGGCACATGCCCAATGGGGGATGGGGAGCAAACCTGCATCCAGGTAAGTCCCCTTCTGGAATCAAACTGGCCAGTCAGACACTTTTTTTAAAAAAATATATTTTATTGATTTTTTACAGAGAGGAAGGGAGAGAGAGAGTTAGAAACATCGATGAGAGAGAAACATCGATCAGCTGCCTCCTGCACATCTCCCACTGGGGATGTGCCCGCAACCCAGGTACATGCCCTTGACCGGAATCGAACCTGGGACCCTTCAGTCCGCAAGCCGACGCTCTATCCACTGAGCCAAACCAGTTTCGGCAAAGACACTTTAACTTTAGTAACACCTCGCCAGCTGATCTTTAACAAAGGGACAAAGGCAAAACATGGAGTAAAGGCACTCTTTTCAACAAGTGGTGCTGGAACAGCCACAGGTCCACATGCCAAAAAAATGAATCGAGACCCTTCACAAAAATGAATTTACACCCTTCACAAAAATGAACTCAAAATGGATCAAAGACATAAGTGTGAAATACAAAACTATAGAATTCCTTGAAGTAACATAGGAGAAAAATCTAGATGACCTTGAATTTGGCACAATCCATGAAATAAAAAATGGATAAGCTGAATTTCATTAAAATTGAAAATTTCTGCTCCGCAAAAGGCACTGTCAAGAGAATTGGAAAACAAACCACAGACTGGGAGAAAATATTTGCAAAAGATATATCTGATACAAGACTGTCATCCAAAATATACAAGGAGCTCTTAAAACTCAATACTAAAAAAAATAAACAGCCTGGTTAAAAAATGGGCCAAAGACCTTAACAGTCAACTCACCAATGAAGTTTATACAAATGGCAAATAAGCGTATAAAAGTGCTCCTGCCTGGTCGGTGTGGCTCAGTGGTTGAGCGTCCATGAACCAAGAGGTGAGTGGTTTGATTCCCCATCAGGGCACATGCTGGGATCGCACCAATTGATATTTCACTCTCATCGATGTTTCTATCCCTCTCCCTTCATCTCTCTCTAAAAATAAAATAAAAATACTTTTTAAAAGTGCTCCAAATAATGAGCCATCTGGGAAATGCAAATTAAAATAACTATGAGATGATACTATACTTATTAGAACGGCCAAATTCCTGAACACTAACACCACCAAATGCTGGTGAGAATGGGGAGCAACAGGAACACTCACTCATTATTGATGGGAATGCAAAGTGGTACTGCCAATTTGGAAGACCCCTGGGTGGCTTCTTATAAAACTAAACATACTCTAACCATATAATCCAGCAGTCACAAACCTTGGTACCCCAGTATAGTTGAAAATTTATGCCCACCTATACGTGGATACTTACAGCAGCTTTATTAAAAATTGTCAATACTTGGAAACAACCAAGATGCCCTCCAGTAAGTGAATGATAAACTATGGGTACATTCAGACAATGGAGTATCATTCAGAGCTAAAAAGAAATGCGCTATCCAACAATGAAAAACATGGAGGAACCTTAAATGCATGTTATTAAGTGAAAGAAGACAATCTGAAAAGGCTACCTATTGAATTATTCCAACTATATGACATTCTGGAAAAGGCAAAACTATAAAGACAGTAAAAAAAAAATCAGTGGTCGTCAGGGGCTAGGGAGTAGGAAGGAGTGAATCAGCAGAGCACAGAGAGCTTTAAAGGCAGTGAAGCTATTCTGCATAACACTATCATGGTGGCTGCATGTCCTTATACATTTGCCAAAACTCACAGAATGTAAAACACCAAGAGTGAACCCTATGCAAACTATGGACTTTAGGTGACGATGTTGTGTCAATGTACATTCATCACGTCGTAACAAATGTACAACTCTGGTGGAGGATGTTGATAATGGAAGAGGCTATTCATGTTTGCAGGGGGTATATGGGAAATCCATGTACTTTCCTCTCAATTATGCTGTGAGCCTAAAATTGCTCTAAAAAATTAAAATAAAATGAAAGGTTTTTGAGCATTTACCATCTGCAGGCATTGTTGTGAAAATAAGGATGAGTTTTAGCAGCTTCTGAAAAGCCAACAGCCATTCACAACTACAAGTTTCACACCTGACTTTGATTTTGAATCTTTTAATAATTACTCATGGAATCTGTAAAATACCCTCGGAACTTATTATCAAGGGATATATGGAAAATAAGTCAAACACTTAATGCCTTTAAAATTTGCTATTTGGAACTTGGAGCTTATTTTTCCATAAAAGCCATCTAAGTGCCTAATAGTTTTGTTCATATACACCCTCTCTGTGAAAATGTATTTTGAAATGCAAGCTGGGACTTGAGTAGAACTCCTCCCAGTTTCCTAAACTGGAAACTTCATGCAAGTACCAACCTTAGGCTCAGTCCCTGGCACATATTTATCAAGTCTAAGACGCAATCAATGATAAAAGGAGCCATTATCCATTTGGAGGCCACTAAGAAAAAATGCTGCCAAGTAACCTATAACAGAATGCTTTCTTGTCACTCAGAACTATTTTATAATTATTGGTAAAGCTTTATAATTAGATTAGAGGCCTGGTGCATGAAAATCATGCACTCTGGGGGTGGGGGGTCCCTCAGCCCGGTCTGCAACCTCTCACAGTCTGGGAGCCTTCAGGAGATGTCTGACTGACGGCTTAGGCCCGCTCCCCACGGGGAAAGGGCCTAACCTGGCAGTCAGACATCCTTAGTGCTGCTGCGGAGGCAGGAGAGGCTCCCACCACTGTCGCTGCACTCGCCAGCTGTGAGCCCGGCTTCTGGCGGAGCAGCACTCCTCCTGTGGGAGTGCACTGACCACCAGGGGGCAGCTCCTGCATTGAGTGTCTTCCCCCTGGTGGTCAGTGCCCATCTTAGCGAACGGCCATTCCACCATTCAGTTGATTTGCATATTAGCCTTTTATTATAGAGGAGGATTTATCATATATTTCTCTTGTGCCTCCATAAAAAATAAACTGGCTAAGGTGTTCCTTACACATCTCCACATACCATGTTGACTCTTCTGACTCCCTTTAATTCCGTCGCTGATGTCCACTTGTCCCATCTGATGCTCCTTTGTGGTCTCTGGGACAGTCTTCCATCTGCCAGATACTCCAATGCCAGTCTAGAGGCTGTCGCTTTCTTGTTCCTCCCAGATGTCACAAGAGAAGGCCTTTTCAGATAACCAAGACGCCTATCTTTGGTGACTAAACGTGCCACACTCATGGGTGCACAGACACAATAATGTCTTTAGGGAAGAACTCTTTCTTGGGAATTGCTTTAGTTTATTACAGCTGCAACTTTCAATCATCAATAATTGTGCAAAGTATCATAACATCTGCTTTCATAGAGCGTGTTCATGACCTTGATCTCTTTTTAGCACCTTTAACATTACAGGAAAACTTCAGAGACTTTTAAGGAATGCTGGAGTTTTGTCCAGCATTTCCTATCTGTCTAAACTCAATTTTCACTCAAATCACAAATCACTAGAAAATAAGCAGCTACCACCATTCTAAACTGGCAGGCGGTTTGATCAATGGGTGTTGTACGCCTCAGCAACAGTCCTGTGCAACTTATGAATTGGACGCACCAGCCACTTACTGCTTTGAAATTCCTTTCATCTCTTTGAAGGGATTTATCAGTCTCTCCAGTGTTCAAGCTGCACAATTTGTCATCTGGAAGGTAATACCTCTGCCATGACTCTATAACACCGTTTCAGCTACTTATCTTCAGTCTCAGGTCCTGGAAATCTCTTGGTTATTTCTTTGCAAAAAATACAAACCGGGGTCATTCCTCTAACAAAAATGTGCTTCACTGATATCACACTGATCCCGTGTTGCTCCGATTCTATGACTTTATGCACACAAGTACTTTTTGCTTCAGTGTTGAATCATGAGTTCATATTTTTGAAGGCCCTTCATATGCAGTTAACCTGGACGTTGGTGTTACCAACAACATACATAAACACAATTACTGTGTCCACATCTGCACCTACAGTGCTGCACCACGCTGTTGAGCCAATGGCGATGCATCGCAGTAAACACATCCTGACTTCAGAGATAATAAAACATGGCGGTGGGGGTAGGGTATACACCTCAGAATTGATGGAATATAGCATCTGAGACATAAATAAATTCTCCTTTAATTTATGTAAAAAAAAAACATTTCCAAAGACAGACACCAGAAATTCCCCCCATCCCTGTGTACACATGCTGCTTCTCCACCGAGAGGTGCATTCACTCCGCCCTTCCATCTGAGCTGGCCTCTTGGCTCGCTTTCACCAAAAGAATGTGGCAGAGCAGCCAGGGTCCCTGCTGGATTTCCCAGCCCAGCGAACAGCCTCACTGTAAGTCTTCCCATTCTGCCCCCACACACTATTCCTCGCGAGCAAAGGACTAAGCTACAGCACATAATTAGCTTTAAATGGGGGCAGCAGCCACTTCTGCATTTCCTTATCTACAGATTCATAATAGATGCAAAATGCGTCTAAGGTGAATGAAATATGTTATTATAGATGTTCAAAATGAAGGCAAACTCGCTCTTCTCTCTTTTGTTGTTATTAATCCTCATTCAAGGATATATTTTTTCCCACTGACTTTTAGAGAGAGTGGAAAGGAGGAGGAGAGATGGAGAGAAAGAAACATTGATGTGAGAAACACATATGGATTGGTTGCCTCCTGGGGACCAGGGATCGAACCTACAACTGAGGTAACATGCCCTTCACCAGAATCAAACCCAGGACCCTTCAGTCTATAGGCTGACTCTCTATCCACTGAGCAAAACCGGCCAGGGCTGTTTTCTCTTTCAAACTGAACCTTCTGTTTATCAAGGCAATGTTTTCTAAGTTAATTAACTGTGGAACAGAAAGTCCTCCATGCACACAACTTTAATTAATTCTCAATTGCCAATTCCCATGTATGTCCTCCAAGCAGGCAAAAATATACAGTGTTGGGAGACAGGAAAAAAAGGCACAGAGGAGGAAAAACACAACAGTCTTGTTTTTGTTACATTTAAAATTTATCAAATGTTATAAACGGTTAAAATATACCCACCTTTAGGGTGGTTTTCAAAACAGTGAGAACATACACATATCATTGTACGCTTCTTACTTAATTTGTTCTTCTTCGTCCTTCCATGTTGCTAAGAGACTGTCTTTTTCAAGGCTCAAATACACAGAATTCTCCAAATTTAGAAAACAGGAGGACTTGCAGAAAAGCTTCAAAAGGCAGCCGCTCAGAGGTAAAAATTTATCTGGTCATGATCAATCCACATTTCTCTCAACAACTTCCTGAAATATATTATCAAATGCTTGGATCACTCACGAAAACTTCAAAATTTATCATCTCCAGTATGTGGCTCTCTTAGTGATATCCCTTTGCTCCTTACGGAAGAGACAACCCCCGGAAAGTCAGTCTTTAACGGAAAGACCATGAGGAGCCCCTGGAGACTCTGCATGCATCTTGATTTCTGATTAGTGTTCAGAGCATGTTGACCACAACTAGGGATAAACTGTAACCAAAGCATCACTATGGGGAGCTGGGAAAGATAACAATATCAACAGTGATATATTTTGTTCCCTTAATTTAGACCCGTGATGGCGAACCTCTGACACGCGAACTCATTTTTTTGGTTGATTTTTCTTTGTTAAATGGCATTGAAATATATAAAATAAATATCAAAAATATAATCTTTGTTTTACTATGGTTACAAATATCAAAAAATTTCTATATGTGACACGGCACCAGGGTTAAGTTAGGATTTTTCAAAATGCTGGCACGCCAAGCTCAAAAGGTTCGCCATCACTGATTTAGACACTGGGGCATGCAGTATATCGTATTGTTAAACATACAGATTACAGGATCGTGATATTATAAAAGACTTTTTTATTCTTTCCCTTGAGACTCCTGGGTGTACTTATTTATGTTTATAGATTATTAGCTACCTGACAGAGAGTCTGGGGCAAGGAACAAAAAGGTAATAGGTGCCCCTGACAACTGAAGATCAAAAAATCCCCAACACAATTGATAGATACTAGAATGTACATCAATGGGGAAAAGGTTCAATTTACAGGATATTGACAGACAAGCCTCACACACATCTCTTTATTTTTATTGACTTTTAAAGAGAGCGAGGGAGAGGGAGAGAAAGAGAAACATCGATGTGAGAGTCAAACATTGATCGGCTGCCTCCTGCACGCCCTACACCGGGGATCTAGCCGGGCATGTTCCCTGGCCGGAAATGAACTGGCAACCTTGCAGTGCACAAGACAACACCCAACTAACTGAGCCACACCAGCCAAGGCAACACACCTCTCTTTGAAAAGGATGCACTTTTATTACATTTTTAAACATCCAAGTACGTATTAAAGGAATTTTTATAGGGGTACCTCTACCACTAACCACAGTGGACCACAGGGACAGGCCAGCTTTGCTGAGACAAATCAACTGCCTTTATTTATATGAGAAACAATACAACCAGACCCAACTGAAGAAGAGAAAGCTCAGAAGCCTCGCACCCCAACCAGCCCAGGCCGTAAAGCATGCAGAGCCTTCTCGGGAGGCAGAGATAGCAGGACTAAAAAGATGGAGTGTAGCCCCAATTCCGCCACTCAGGCGAGCCGTTTTGTTCCTCTGAATACTGACTTCCTCCTCAGGGAAGAGAGGAAAGATGCTGGGAGAGTGCGGGGCTGGGGGAAGCAGCTAATGTCTGCTGAGCATATCCTGTGTGGCCGGCCAATGTCCTTACATCATCTCATCTAATCCTCAGACCTGTTTTCGATTTTACAAAGAGGGAAGGGAGGCCCGGGAAGGCCCTGCAGGTAGGATGTAAACTCTGGTCTCTCTGGCTTCGAAGCATCACTGCCCACCTGCTACACTTACCTCACCAATTCCAATTCCAGAGATGGAGGGCCAAACTGCTCAGTGCTCACACGCGTCTCTCTCTGGGAGCTGAGCTATCCTTTCCAAGTCACATCTCAGAGCTCATCCTTTCCAGTAAACTCTCTGGCCTGCCCCTCCACCGCCCCCCTTCCCCACCCCCCTCCCCAAGAGGAGCAGAGTTGGCCACCCCCACTATGCCTCTTTGGGATATTGATTATTTTAAGCTTATTGTTAAGAAATGAAAAGACTCAGGAAAAATCTTTGACCTTCCCCCTGATTGCCTAATTTAGAGGACCTGCTCCAGGAAGAAAGCTCCTCTAGTTTAGTGTGAACAAGGTGTGACAGGCAGGGAGGAGCCTAGCAAGGCCCCCTGACCAAAGTCCTCTCTGTGTCCCAGGGCTAAAGGTGGCCCAGAAAACACCCTTTCACCAAACATTTGCTTTTCTGTCTCCATGTGAATTGCCTTCCTGCCCATTCAAGTCCCAAACCATCACCCCCCTTCTCCTTAGCTAGGTATGTCCTATAAGACGTAACTATCCAATCTGCCCTCAGTTCTCATGGTCTTATGGAACCTCTGTATGAACATACGTAACAAATCTGGACATCTCTCCTGTTACTCTGTCTCATGTTAATTTGATTCTTCGTCCAGCCAGAACAACTTAGAGAGGTGGGAGGGAAATTATTTGTTCCCCCACACATGCTCTTGGTTTTTTCCTGCTAGTGAAAACTCCGAATCTCCAGAACACAACGAACTTGGAGGCCGACAAAAGGTCAGGGTCATCACTTCTCTTTCCAAATAACCTGATCTGTGTTTGTAACAGGTGTCCTGCTCAGAACCGAACAGAGATTTCAGTCCTGCAGGCTTGGCGGCTCTAGCTGCCGTGGCGGGCTCCGTGCGGCACAATGAACACTGGTATCCATGGGACCCTAAGACCCCCGGGCACCAACCGAGTCTCCAGGGAGGTGAGTGTACATTTATAACGAAGGAATGACCATTAGCAGCACCAATCCAACTAGTTCTCATATTTCTATTTTTAAATTACTTTTTGAATTAGAGGAAAAGCCCGAGGATCACGAATACTGAAACTCACTGTCTAGTTTCATAAAAAGCTTGCCACTTCACAAATAAAATCTGAAGCCAAAGAGAAACCAGGGCAGTCTGTGCCCTAGACAACAGAGGCCTTTTTGGTAAAATCATGATTTTGTGCTGATAGGAACTGCCAGTGAGTGGTACTTGCTCTAAAATGATACACATTTTACAGAAGTTGTTTCAACGGAAGTGCAACCATAGTTGTACACACACACTTAACCTTCAGGCTACCACGCTGAATGTAGAGGGCAGAGCTGTTCTCCCAGTGAGACACATCCTAACATTCCTTACAGGTAAAGGAAACCCCTCCTAAGCCTATCATCCAGCCAGTGACTACAGCAGTGCCCCCTTTCCAAAATTTTGCTTTCTGTGGTTTCAGTTACCCCAGGTCAACTGCAGCCCAAAAATATTAAATGGAAAATTCCAGAAGTAAACAATTCATAAGTCTTACATTGCCCGCCATTCTGAACAGTGTGATGAAATCCCCCCCTGTCCAGCTCCTCCCTGCCCGGGACGTGGCTCATCTCTTTGTCCAGCGCAACCCACTGTAGACACTGCCCACCCATTAGTCACTCAGCAGCCCCCGTGTTATTAAGTTGACTGTCGCGGGGTCTCAGTGCTTGTGCTCAAGTAACCCTTAGTTTACTTAATAATGGCCCCAAAGCACAAGAAGAACAATGCCAACAACTGAGATATACCAAAGAGAAGCCATCATGTGCATCCTTTAACTGAAAAGGTGAACGTTCTCAGCTTAATAAAGAGAAGAAATTATATGCCGAGGTTGCTACGATCTCTGATAAGAATGAATCTTCTATCAGAGACATTATGAAGGAAAAAGAAATTAGTGCTAGTTTTGGGGTCACACCTCAGACTGCCAAAGTTATGGCCACAGTGCATGGTAAGTGCTAGGTAGATGGAAAAGGCGTTGCATTGGTGGGTGGAAGACCTGAACAGAAAACATGCCTGACTGACTGCAACATGTTGCACCAGAAGCACCGAGCCTATATGAAGACTTCAGCAAGGGGTCACCTAAAATGAGTGACCACATTCACACAGCTTTACTACAGTGTGTTATAACTGTTCCATTTTATTATAGTTACTGGTGTTAATCTCCTACTGTGCCTAATTTACAAATTCAACTTTACTGTGGGTATGGATGTATGTATAGGAAAAACAGTATATACAGGGTTCGGTACTATCCACAGTGTCAGGCATCCGCTGGGGGTCTTGGGACAGATCCCTCGTGGATAAGGGGGGACTGCTTTGTTAACATGCTGTAAGGCGCCATGGGAGCAAGTCCCTGGCAGGTGGCTGTGAGGAAGCCGAGCCCCTGGCCCAGGCCTCCCTGAGGCTCCTGGATATCATTCACCCTGGAAGCTGGAGGGGCAAGTGTAAGGAGGCTTTGGTTCCTAACGGAGGCGAGGAGGGGAAATTCTATAAGCTACTCATCCTGACACAAGCTTCTAAGAGTAGGACAAAGTAGAATAATAAAGGAAAACAAATGAGAAATAATGTAAATGTGCCACAGTTTGTTTACTTTAGACGGTCCTCACACCAATTTAGAGGGCTGAATAACCAAATGTAACATGCATTTTTAAATTAGTTTAGGATTTTTAAAAATATACACAGCAAAAATGCTCTGGTACTATTTATGAGAATGTCTTCCAGGCAAAGTGCACAAACTCAGAACTCGCCCCCCGCCACTCTGAATGCACAGTGAGGACCAAAGTCAGCGAACGGGTGGGGTGCCCCCGCCCTGCCCCGGTGGCAGGCTACCTGCGTCAGCATCCTGACTTCCCCTTGCTGGCCGAGGCCTTGGACAAGTCATTTAACCTGTAAGAATCACGTCTCATCTACATGATAACACCTTTGACATCACAGAACTACTTTGGAGAATTAATTAAGGTAATATATGCACAATCCTTAACCCAGTGCCTGGAACACTGGAAGGCTGCCATTCTTGTTGAGGCTCTCATGACTGTAATAATTATTTTGATTGCTTAGAATGACAGAGTGACCGTGGATACAGAACCAGTAATGGTCCACAATAGATGGAGGACCTATTCATAATCTGAAACACCAGTTCAGAGATACCCCCACAGACCCACCTCCTCTGCCAAAGGAGTACCTCCCCATCAAGTAGGCTGAATGCGTCTAATCAGACTGAATGTCTGACCACCGCTTTTTCATGGGGCACTTCCACAGCAAGCACATTGGTGGGTTTGGGGGACACAACCATGATGCCCACCCATCGTGGGTAGTTCCCTTTGTAAGGCAACACTGAGGACAAATGCCAACCCCTCCTAGGAGGCATGGACAGAGAGCAGGCTGGCGACGAGGCAAGTGGCACGGCCCCCGCACCCCAGGCACCGCCAGGACCCCGGTCCCCCTGCCTGCAGTAACGAGTACGCCCATTTCTTCAGGGATGCCTCCATCCACCAGCAAGGCGGAGAGCCTCTTTCATGCCCTAAGACTGAGACAGGAACAGCTGGTGAAGAGGTGGAAGCGAGTCGGTGGCCAAATGCGCTCAAAGGAGAACGGGGCTTGGTGAAAAGACAAAGCGACGGGAAGGCGCGCACACTCTGGGTCCAGAAATATCCGGAGATATTATCCTAAGGCTCCCGCCCCTGATGTGATCTCACCCTCCATGTCTTAGTGCCTCTGTGACATTTGAAGGAAGGGCAGGAAAATAACAATGATGGAGAAAATGGATTCTGGTTAAGTAACAAGTAGGCCCGACAGCCGGCTGTCACTCACCGAGGATATGAAGTCTGTGCACACTTTCAGATCCAGCTGGACAGAAAAATGATCAAGAATATCTACCCACCCAAACCTTTGCAATGGCAGCCAAAAAGAAAAAGAAAAAGAAAAAAGAAAGACCAGCAATCAACTTTACTTAAGATTTGCAAACTTGGTAAGTACCAAGACACCAGCATGTGTCTAGCTGTCACTGCAAGGAGCAAGGAGGGAGAGCAGAAGGGTGCAGAGTCTGAGAGAACTGAAGCCTTTCAAAAATAGTACTTAGGCCCTCGCTGGTTTGGCTCCGTGGATAGAGCTTCAGCTGGCAGACTGAGGGTTGAGGGTTTGATTCTGGTCAAGGGCACATACCTGGGTTGCAGGCTCACTGCCTGGCCCAGGTCAGGGAGCATGCAGGAGGCCACCAGTCGATGTGTCTCTCTCACATCGATGCTTCTTTCTCTCTGTCTCTCCCCCTTCCTTCAACTCTCTCTAAAAATCAGTGGAAATATATCCTCGGGTGAGGAATAAGAACATAAAAAAATAGGTCTTAGGAGTACTCCCTTCAGCAGTACTGGTTCCCTAATTACTAGGGAACACATTTCTGAAAGGGTTTCCTTCTTTCTGGAGTCACCCTGCAATAGAAAGTCTTAATGGTTGAGGAAACCTCATACCATAAGAACAGGGTGTAAAAACATAATACAAACTTAAATTGCTTAAAACTGCTCACATTGCCACCACTTCCACGGATGCATGTGCACTGCTGGCAGCTCTCGCGTGGAACTGAGAGAGCCTCCCGCAGGCTATGCGCCATCCTGCCCTGGGACAGAGAGGGTGCGTGCTCGCAAGGCGGTCACGTCACGCGGACGCACCCAAAGCCCACGAGCAGAGCCGCGGGTAGAACACTGATCTTGACAAAAGCAGCTATTTTCCTGCAATGCTCTAACCCAGTGGTTCTCAACCTTCTGGCCCTTTAAATACAGTTCCTCATGCTGTGACCCAACCATAACATTATTTTCGTTGCTACTTCATAACTGTAATGTTGCTACCGTTATGAATCGTAATGTAAATATCTGATATGCAGGATGGTCTTAGGCGATCCCTGTGAAAGGGTCGTTCGACCGCCAAAGGGGTCGCGACCCACAGGTTGAGAACCGCTGCTCTAACCGATTGCTGCCTGGGACCTAAGAAAGGAAGGAACTTGGCAGTGGACAAAGCTCTGCACATTCTGTCCTGATACATGGGCGAAAGGACTGCTGTCAGATGGCAAGTGAAGGCAGGAAAAATTGCCTCCCTCGTAACAGGAAAGAAATCTCAAAGCCACAGAGATGTGCGACCCATTCAGGAGTCACAGGGGATCCTCGGAATGATGAGCACTGTGTCCTGGTTATGTCTGCAGTGGTTTGTTTGTTTTGTTTACTAGCCCATAAAAGAATAGTGTCTAAAATCGATGATGTTTTAGTAAATAAAATGTTAATTTCTTGGAAAAATCCATTAAACCTATAAACTTCAAAACAAAACTTTCCCCGCTCTGGCCTTGATAGAGCTCAACAGCTACAGCAGCTCCGTGCCACGCCAGCCACATCCACGTGCCCCCCCACGCAGGGGAGACGGGTTCAGAGCCCCACTTCCTGCATTCTGGCTGGGCTACCTGCTAGCTGTGTGACCCTGAACAAGTCACTTACTTTTCTGGGCTTCAGTTTTCTCATCCATTAAATTGGGGTAATAGTACCCCTGTCACTGGATTGTTACAATAAGTGAATGCGACAATATTTGTAAAGCGTTTAGAACAATACCTGGCACCTAGTAAACATCATTTAAGTACTTGTTACATAAAACTAGCACCCAGACTTTGGTTTCAAGCTACTCTCCAAAGAAAGGAACCAGGGATTCTTCGAGGGTAAATAATTACATACCCTGGGGCAGGAAAATGAAGACTGGGCAGGGCCCAACCTGGGACTGCCAGGAAGGGAGAAGGTATTCCAGGAGGTCAGGGGCGGTGTTGAAAGGACAAGTCACCGGCCAACATGACACAACATGGGCACCAAAGGCACTAACGCTGCCCCGACGTGAAAGGCACGACTTCATGATGATACCCAAACAAGAAAAGTTAGAGTAGACAACAAAGTGTTATGCAGAACGGAGAAGAGGATCAGTTCAGTTTTTTGTGTTGTTTTTTTTTTAATTTCAATACATGGAAGAGTGCTAAGTGTTTGCTTCTTCCAAATATTTCTCTGTTTAAGCAGAGAAGGGTGAACACAGGGAACTTAGCAATACTAGTCCTAGCAAAGACAAAGCATAGTGACAACAGGAAAGAAAGCCCTGAGGACTCTTCACAACCAGGGGGTAAGAAAACGGAACCGAGTCAAGATGCTGAGTCATGTTCTAAGTCAAGATGCTGAGTCATGTTCTAAGAGGTAAACTAACGGCAGGCTCCATCCCTCATCTCCTCGGAGAAGATACCCTTAGATGGCCCCACTAATTGCAGTCAGAGTCATAAAGTATTTGTAAGATTCCAGTGATGTACAGAGACCTGGCAACCATCAGGGTGATAAGGGCAATGGTCCATGAAAATGCTGGCCAAGCAAAATCTGGAGAATAAAATGTTCTGAGAGGAGCAGGCAGCCTCAGAAAACTAGGACCTATCCGGGAAGCGTGGCTCCAAATCTCACTGATGTAACAAATGGAGGACAAATATAAAACGGGGCCTAGTCAGATGACCAGCTGCTTGGATTTGATGAACACAGAGATGACCCAAAATCAATCGGCTGATATTAGATCCTATCATCTCAGCGGGACAGGCTATTTTTCTGGCTCTGATGAGGTTTCTGTACTTATGGGAATTGTACTGCTGTATTACTGTATCCCTAGGGAAGTATCAAAAGGTGTACTGCTCTAACACTTGAAGTTATGGAAATATATGTTACAGACCTGAGGAAAGCACACAAACCAGTTTAAGAACCATAAACAGACCCTCACGGCACTGGCATTGTAGAATAAATGCAGGTGTGTTCCATGGTTCATAATCATTGTGTGCGGTTTTCAGGGCTTGGAGTGTTCAAAAGAATCATCATTATCATCTAAATTGTTAAAAAGAAGTTTAAGTCTAAAACCACGTTTAAGCAAATTGAAGAACTATTCAGGAAAATGATTCTTAAAGTTCGATTTTAGATATAAATTCAATAGTTTGAGCACTAAAGTACACATCGTAGAAGGGACTTCTCTCCATGAACAAAAACCTTTGGACAGTGAGGAACATAAAAAGTGGGCCAGCAATAGAGCGCTCAGAGAGTATAGACTGTATTTCTCCACAAGAAAGACTATTCAGAAATACAGTAGCCCCCTTGTCCCACCACAATGACCCCCAGGGGAACAAAAGACAAAGGCAACCACAGAGGAAGACATGAGGAAGGAGTGCTACACAGCTGTTCCCAGTTCTTCCATCGGCTGTCTACTGAAAGTAGGACACGGGAATAATGGGAAATTAACCGCCACAGACTCGAGCGCCAGTTTGTCACATAAATGTAATCAGACATGTACAGCATAACAACAAACCCCTTCTCTTTCAGCTTTGAAATAAAATGTATCTAAAAATAATTAGGAATGGGAATGTGTCTAGGGCAATTAAATACACGGTCAAGTTTCAGAAGTGGGAGAGGGTGAGAGTGGGGCTGAGAAGGCTCTTTAAGAGCCTACTGGCCCATTTCCTCCTGAAGAAGGGCTTCAATCCACGCAGATCACCTCCAGATGCTGGGTCTGCTCACACCTGGCATCTGCTCGCTCTCCTTGCCACAATCATGTGTTTCTTTTGTTTTGTTTTAAACTTTAAAAAAAATTTTCTTAATTAAATTTTTATTGTTAAAAGTATAACTATGTTCCCTCCCCCCGCATGTGGTCATGTGTCTCTTTTGAAAACTGGATTCGTTCCTTTCTACCACACTCTTGCTCTCCTCCCCTCCCGCTACTTCAGACAGGCAACTGAGGGAGCACCATGTGCCAGGCACTGCGTGGGAACTTTCCATTACCTCTCATTTCATCACCACGACTCTTGGGAGCTGGATACCATCACCCTAGTTTTACAGATGGAGAAACTGGAGATCTGAGGTCATGAGCAAATTGCCCAAGGTCATCACAGCCACTGTGGGCCCAGATCTGCAGCCAAAGCCTGCGGGCTCCCCCAGAGTCCTGTGTCCCTCGTGCTCTGGGATCCCGACCCCACTCTTTCTACTGGGACTACCTGACCACGGTCCTTTCTCACATGAATTGCCAAGTCAAACTTTGACTCTGAAACTAAAAAAAACAAAACAACAACAAGCATTATAAATAAACCCCTGGTCTATTCTTTATCTGATGGATCTCTCTCCCACCAGGAGTGCGAGCAGCCACCCGAAGAAGCTGGGAGAGGCAGCGTGGATTCTGCCTGGAGCCGTCAGGGGGAGCATGGTCAGTTTTGCAGCAGCCCTATAAAACAAATACACTAGGCTTTACCTAGCAAACACTTCCCACGCACAGTACAAGCTCCCAACGCGCTGCTCCTCTGGCTCAAAAATCTTAACCAGGGAGTGGGCACAGCACTGACCCACCTGACAAACTGGTGTGGACACCACCAAGCAAGAATGGTGACCTTGACAATGGGAATGGCGACCTTGATCCAGGAAGTCCCAGCCAGCTAGCTGGCTTCCCTGTGCTGCCCAGCTATTTCTCTACCCTGACAACAACACCCCTTGATTTTATGCAATTGCGTTCTTTTTTAGAACTGAAGGGGAGCAGCATATGCCACACACCCCCAAAATATGACTGTTTGGCGTAAGGGTTATCTGGTTACTTTCAAGAAAAAGCAAACACAAAACAGCTCTGAAAACCCAGTAGAAGGTACCCTTTTGAAAGAGACATTTCCATTTGTAAGGGTGTCTCCCTCTCGGTAGCAGAATGGAGAGAACCTCTGAGTCTCTAGAAACCCTTATTAAAGGAGAAGGCAATGATTTAAATCCTTTTAACAACCTTACCCTGCTTGCCTGTGCTTTTCCTGGAAACCTCCCATAACTGGATCCCTCACCACAAGCAGCCCCCTTCCCACCCCCCCTTCACCAGCTCCAACATCGCTAGCTGCAGAAGGTATGCCAAGCGATGGTTTGGGCACATGGGGGGATTGCTCAGTTTTCCTGGGTATCCCCCAAGTACGCAGGATGCGTACATATTAGACCTCTGTTTCACTCCTGTTAGTCTGTCTTTTATTACCAGGGCAGGGGGTGGGCTCAGCCGGGGATTTGGAAGGGGGGGGGATTGCACTTCCTCCCCCATAGAACCCCCTTATCTCATTATTGGGAGTGTCACTGCACTAGGGCTGGGAATAGAGCAGTAAACAAACAGACGCAGACCCTGCCTTGCGGGAGCTTCCAGGAAGAGCGGAGTACGGAGCAAACAAATAATCAGAAGTAGCTATCTGCCATGTTTTCCTTTTCCCACATCGGTTTAATCCTCACAAGCATCCTGCAAATGATGACTAATCCCCGGCTCACACATGTGAAAACTGCCATCAAATGGCAGCTAGAAGGAGCTGATTTGGGATTGGAATTTGGGCCAAGGGACTCCAGCACCCATCCCTTCAAGGACAACACGGCAGCAGTTCCTATGCCTGGCCTCCGTGGCTTAGAATTGGGCTAAAAACTCTGGAATCATCTTTGACCCCCTCCCCCATCCCCCGCTCCCCGCACCCAAGCTATAAAACAACCCTAGTCTGCCAAACCTTTAAACCCTACTATATAAAGTTCTCTTCATTCTCCCAAAAGGCAACTCATTTTTTTTTAAACTTTTTTATTGAATTTACTGGGGAGGCACTGGTTAATAAAATTATATAGGTTTCAGGTGTATAATTCTAGAATACATCTTCTCTATATTGCATTGTGTGTTCACCACCTCAAGTCAAGACTCCTTCCATCACCATTTATCCCCCCTTTACCTTCGTCTCCCCTCCCCTCCCCCCTTCTTTCTGGGAATCACCAGATTGTTGTCTCTCTCTGTAAATTGGGTTTTTTCCTTAATCCTTTAACCTTTTCCGCCCAGCCCCACAATGCCCCTCCCCTCTAACAGCTGTCAGTCTGTTCTCTATGAGTCTTTTTCTATTTTGTTTATTAGCCTGTTTTGTGAAATCATATGGTACTTGTCTTTCTCTAACTTGACTTAGCATAATGCTCTCCAGGTCCGTTCATGTTGTAACAAAAGGTAAGATTTTCCAAAAGGCAACTTTTAATTTAACAAGTTTCTTAATCAAATGTAGCATTCAAAATCTTTGTGTATGTGTGTGTGTGTGTTGGGGGGCATAAGATATTATGTTTCCGGGAAATGTGTTTGTTATCTTGTACAATTCATTTACTGACCACTACTTAACAGGCATGTCTAGAGTCCCTACCGTATGCGAGGCCATTCATCCTCTGGTCCCTGGCTCCTCTTCATCTTCCAACCCCAGCCTTTGCACATAGGCATCCACCTTCAGGGAAGGTGTTGGCTAACTCCCGCTAGTCACCGCCCATCCTTCAGTCTCAGCGTTGTCCCATAAGCTTTGCAAGGGCAGGGACCACGTTTTTCTTCTCTGCTGTATCCACAACATCCGCCACAGTACTTGGCTCAGAGCAGGTTACAACAAATCTCAGCTGAACAAATGTCACCTCCCCAGGAAAGCCTCCCAAGGCCACAACTCGGGGTCAGAGAGGCCTCCCTTCCTATCCTTAACATCCTAAGCTTCCCCCGTCCTAGCATTCATTACCTGACACTTTAATTGTGGCTTATTTCCTCTGCTAGATTAAATTCTTGAAAGCCCAAGTTTTATCTTAGTTAACCTGAAATCACAAAGACTTCCACAGCACCTGGCAATATTTGTTGACTATCCTTATTACATCTTTCCATAACTAACCTGTATCTCTTTTTCAATAAAAAAGGAAAAGATGACATTTTGTAATACTCTTGAGAGCCTGTGATGCCACAAAATGATGATCACATTCAAGGACTCTAATTAGCAATTCAGATAACAGAGTGAAACCCACTTAAGTTAGAACACTCATTCACCCACCAGAGAATTATCTCCTCACAGTCCCAACATACTGCCTGGGATACAAAGAGTATCTAGAACCACTCTTACACCCCAGGCAACCATTAGCTGTAATCTTCCAAATATTGACCAAATTTGCAAAAGTGCATCCGTAAGGATAGGCTATGCAATGCTGCGGGAACTTCGTTTCATTTCTCACACACTCAGCATGTCCATTTCAGGTTGGGTACGTGTCTCAACAGGGAGGACGGAGCCTCCGCAATCTAGAAGGCCACCAGGCGGTGGGGAAGGGAGCGGGGTGAAGAGCCTGCGTCCTGGAGGAAGAGAACTGGGAATAATCGGTGACTGGCATTAGTGGCCACACCACAGGTTTGGCAGAAATGTAAACTTTCTACAAGAGCCGTTAGCTTTCTCACTATGGCATCCCAAAAGGTAACTCTGAATTAATATACGGACTCAGTTTTTTTGCTCTAACAAAGCAGACAAATGCAGGTTATTCCTCATTATATGGCCATTCACCAAGGAAAGAACCTGCCATAATGTAATTGAAAAAGAAGCGAACACGTTCCCAGAACACACACATAATAGAATTTTATTAGCAGCCCAACACGGCTCTAGAAGCTAAAAGCAGATCTGTTCCCAGCTGTTAACAGGAATTGGCACAAGGAGGTCTCAGCATTACCCCACTGCTTCCAACTGGCGCTGTCAAAACCATTAGCTCATGCATGGCACACGGGCATGGAGTACCTACCATGCTCTTTACAACTCCTGTAATTTACACTCTCATCTCAAGTATCTATTCAGACTCACGGCAAATGATACAGGAAGGCACAGTGAAGAGGTGATCACAGCAGAGGGGACCAAGCAAAGAGAACCAAGGCTGAAGGTAAATTCAAATCCCAAAGAAAGTTGTAGAGAGTTTTAAAAAATAACTGCTAGTGGAGAGGGTGAAAAGATGGGGGAGAGGTCTGGAGAGCTTGGAACACCAGTATTTGAGAGAGGTTTCTGAGAAAAGGAAGCCTGGTTAGACATTTTGAAAAAGGGCCAGAAGGAAAGAGGCTTGAGAAGTTAAGAGATGAAAGAACCCATGGACTAAAGAATGAGCAGCCCCAGTTCCTGCTCCAGGGAAGAAGTTTGAACCTAAGACAGTGGTCAGCAAACTCATTAGTCAACAGGGCCAAATATCAACAGTACAACGATTGAAATTTCTTTTGAGAGCCAAATTTTTTAAACTTAAACTATATAGATAGGTACATTGTTATGAACCTACCTATATAGTTTAAGTACTGTTGGTATTTGGCGCCTCCCCCACGCTGTCTATCCCAAGGCCCGCCTGGGCCCAACCGACCGACACCCCCCACTTCTTCTAAGGCCACTTCTTCAAAACAGACTCACCCAGGCCGAAAACCGACTTCTGCGCATGGGCGATGAAGTTTCAATCGCACTGTACGTGTGCGCCCGCGCCCGCACGTGGTATTTTGTGGAAGAGCCACACTCAAGGGGCCAAAGAGCCGCATGTGGCTCTCCAGCCGCGGTTTGCCGACCACTGACCTAAGTCTCCAGTGACCTCCAGTGAGCCTCTTCCTAAGTAGCACTGAAGCAGCAACAGTGCTTCTGAAGTCCACCCTGCTTTCCCTTCTGCACACCCACACCTGCTCTCCCAGCCCCTCATCTCCTGCCGGGAAGCCTTCTCGTGCCCGCACCCAGCGCCGCCGGCTGGCCACCCAGGATGCCTGTGCTGCTCCTCCAAGACAACGCCCACCGCACCCACTGCAGGGCCTGCTCAGTGGGGTCTCCCTGCCGGAAGAGGCGTATCTTAGCTGTCTGTGTGTCCCTGGCACCCAGAGAGTAGGCATTCCAAGGTTTCTGTAAGGAAGGAAATAAAGGGGTTACAAAAGCGGAGCAACAGTAACTTGAAGGGGTGATGCGGCCGGCCGAGAAGAGGTGATATGTTGTGATAAGCCCATAACAATGACTCAGCAGCACATCTATAGGCAGAAAGGAAAGCAATGGAGAGGAAAAGACTCAAGATGCTGGGATAAGAAATAGAGGAAATGGAAGACAGGGCACAAATGTGTGTGTGATCAATTCCGTTATCGCCGTGGCTCACTGTATTATAGTTATACACACAGAATCTCCGCTGTTAATGTGTGAACTTCTTGAAGATAGGATATGCATTTTTTAGCAACCACAGCCTTAAACTCACAGGGGATTTAATAAATATTAAGTGACTGAAGAGTGAATTATTTTAATGTTTTCTGCCCACCTAACTGAAATAGTCTAAATTTTACTTGCACTCACGGTGGCTTATTAAAATGGACATTGTTGATCATATATTATTGTCTTTAATAAGCAAGACTTTAACAATCAAATGGCTAAATCTCTGAACATAACACAATCTAAACACCTTCAGTTTGGGGTCTGTCCTATAACATACTCCGTCCAAAAAACTTGAATGCCATATGGATTGAAATGGAGATGGCTCACCCTTCACTTTATAAGTACCTAACCAATTATATTTGTGGAATAAAATTATGACTTAGCTTCTTATAAGGCCTCAAAGTTAGTTTTACAGATCGGGGTGTGTGTGTTTGTGTGTGTGGCATTACACTGCTTTTTAAGACATGGTAAAAATAAATATCTCAGGAAAGGATATGTAACTTAAATTTAAACACGAAGAGCACACTTTTTTTGTGTAGAGAAAAATTAGCACACTGTTTTTTTAATGGGTTTCTGTTTAAATCAGAATAACCCTACATAGAAATGGAAGCTCGAGGAGTTCTGTGATGCACAAAGATACTGAAAAATAAAATCAATCAATTCTATGAGGTGATGTATCAAAAAGCACATTAGGGAAGAAGCTGAGGTGGGCAGAATCCCAACCACTCATCCTTAGCCACTTCCCCCTGATGACCTCCAGGGAATTGCTGCTGCTCTCTAGCTGCTGGTCACCGACATTTGAAATGAGCACACCACTAGTTATCCTCTCCTTTACTGAAACTTAGCCTCGTCAAGTTCAACTCACAAAGAACCGATGCTGATGAAGAGAACTGTCCTCAACATTGTGAAAACAGGTCCTGCATATTTTCAGCTTCCTTCTGCTTTTAAAATATAATTTAACTTGCATGAATTTTCAAAACCAAATCGCAAGCTTGCGGTGTCCTTCACTATGAGGTCAGAGAAGCTGCGCAGAGTGATTCAGTAGCTACAGGGCCACATATAAGTACAAGGTATTGACCAAAATTACATCAAATACAGCTGCTTCCACAGCAATTTACCTGCCAAGGCGGAGGACATTAGCGCTGCACCTCCTGACAGCACAATTCAGAGAACATCAGGAATGTCTGCAGGTCACCCACTGTCAGGCACCAGGAGGAAATAAATTGAAAACTGGTTGTGATTTTTTTTTTCTGGAAAGGATCTGTAGGAGGTTTCAAGCAATTTTTTTTTTTTTTCAGAGAGTGAGTCAGACATCTACATCACTTTACATGTTATAATTTGACTATAACTGAATCATGCCTCAAAAAGGACATCCTGAAGTAGAACCAACAGGAACCCACTGGGGTAGACTCATCAGCATGCTAACTTTACTGCTTCACTGATAAACTTGAAGCATTTCTCCTTCTAGATCAGCGGTTCTCAATCTGTGGGTCACGACCCCTTTGGTGGTCGAACGACCCTTTCACGGGGGTCGCCCAAGACCATCCTGCATTTCAGATATTTATATTAGGATTCATAACAGTAGCAACATTACAGTTATGAAGTAGCGACGAAAATAATGTTATGGTTGGGTCACAACATGAGGAACTGTATTTAAAGGGCCAGAAGGTTGAGAACCATTGTTCGAGACAAATAGTTCCAGTCATAAGTTTTCTGGACAATATAGTAACTATCATTACTCTAAAAGAATTAAAAAACGCCTAACATTTTAGTCCCTTTTAATCCAGAATAGGCTGTTTATTTAAAAGTTTGTTTTTATTTTGCTTGTTCTGGAAACTGTACCAATAGCACTTGGTGCTCAGTCCTGCAGTGCTGACTGGGGACGGGGAGGGGAGGCTACCCTCCAGGCAAGAGGCTTAGTGAGCAAATTCTCCAATCTTGGCTGACCATACTGTTGGATTTATAAATTTGCAAGATTAAATAAAATGTAATTAGATTTTCAATTCACTTTCACCTTTTATTACAGATCCTTCAGAGACTTTTAAGATGATGCAAATGGAAAGGCATTCATTTTTACGGACTGTATACAAGTATCCTACTTCAATGTCAGCAGATGTTAACTAACCAGTGCATAGCTCCTGGTATGCTGCTTACTCCCTCAGCACCTCACAGCCGGAAAGGACCGAGTCAATGACCTCACTTTATAAATAAGCCAACTGAGGACTAAACAAGTGAACCAGGCTGCTGAAGCCACAAGCTGGTTAGACGAGCAAGAACACGCCGGGATGCCTCTCTGAGGCACTGGTCTCCCAGCACCACGCTTTTCCTCTGCCTCGCTTTGTTCATGATAAATTCTTTTCATGAATTTATCTTCCCAACAAGAGTCTATGCCTCTTGAGGTTGTAACCTCTGTATCTGTCACTCCTCAGCCCATGTGACGTATACAGTAAGTGCGTGATGGTACAAAGAAAAGCAGTGCAGTAGCACTAATAATAATTCAAGAGTTGCTATAACCCTCAAGTGTTCAAAGACTGGTTCCTTAGCCTGGACCCTAGCAAATTCTGACACCTATTTTTTAAGTTATTATCTGTTAAAGATGGAAAGTACTAAGCCCCCTCAATTGTCAAACAGTCTTAAACAGCCCAAACTTCGGAGAAGGCGAAGTACGCTACATGTGAAGAAAGACCACAGGGAGCGTGGGAAAGCGTCCACCGGAACCAGCAAACATTCTTCAGTAGTGAAAGCACTACATTCCACCAAAAGTTTTGCAAAGTGGTCTAAGTTTTTCTATCTGTAGAATACAGTTCAAAACACACACATAAAAAACGATGCTAAATAACTCTTTATCCTCAGCACCAGCAGTTCTCAGAGTATAATCTGGGAACCCCTGGAGGTCTCCAAAACCCCTTCAAGGGACACAAAAGGTCCAAGCAGTGGAGTTTAGACATGAATGTGATGAGACACAGAGTAAATACAGAAGCAGGTAAGAATCTAGCTGTCTTTCACTAACTAGGCGCTGAAGAGATCTGTAAGTGTACAATGATGCCACTCTTCTCACTAAATTGGTTTTGTTTTGGACAATATGGTTATTTTTCATTAAAAATGCTCACATATTTCTTTTTAAATGGATTTATAAACATTTTTTTATATGTCCAGTTTTAATTTCTAGTATGGGTGAGGATTAACAAAAAAGTAATAATAATTCTACGTTCCTGACTAATCAATGCCTTCCTCCACCTTGATAAATTTGTATACACCTACAAATGTATTAAAGTTCTTTTCAGTGATTGATATAAAGATAAACTTTTGCCCAACAGCCAAAACTCGGCTAGAAAAAGAATATTCTCAGCACGAGTTTAATTAAACTCGCAGCTGACAAGCATCAGGTCTCTCAGGCAACTATCAGCACTTTGGGAGCCAAGAAAGTAAAACCATTAAAACAGAGCTTTTCAACAGGAAAAGGACACTGGGGACTCTGAAATAATGCACTCAACGAAAGCGTTACACATCTGAATCCCAAACAAAATGATTCTGACAGGAGTCTGAGCACACCTGGCTGAAAACCCAGGGGGGGGGGGGGTGCTAAAGCCAAGCCTATTGGCAGAGGTTCAACCTGTGGTCCAGGCTCTGGGAAGGTAAGCAATAGGAGACTTGAGCTATTTTAAATATTGAAGGGAAAAAAGCTAATGAAAATAGATTGGGGACAGCAAGGACTCACACATTTACTGAAACAAAGGTTAATCCTTTGATACTGGCGGAAAGATTAGTTATATCGCCAAACCCACCCTTCCTGCTAACTAGGAGATAATGTGTGTTTGGTTCAATTTTTTTTTTTAAGGAAGCAACTTAATAATCTTTGACAAGAGATCCATTCAAGAAAAATAAATGTGCCCTGGCTGGTGCGGCTCAGTTGGTCGAGCGACATCCTGCGCACTGAAAGGTCACCGGTTTAATTCCCAGTCAGGGGACATACCCAGGTTTTGGGTTCAATCCCAGGTCAGGGTGAATATGGGAGGCAGCCAATTGATGTTTCTCTCTCCCTCCCTCTCCCTTCCTCTCTCTCTAAAAAATATAAAAACACATCTACACTAATAATAGACAAATATGTAAATTGACCATACCATTGCAATGCCACAGCCAATCAGGAGTATGCAAATTAGCCCGACAAAGATGGCACCAAGCAGCCAGGGGCAGGGCAGGAACGCTCTCCGCATCACCATGGCAGGCCTGTGGGCAGCGCACATGCGCCGAGCAGCCTGAGGGCGGGACACCTGCCACCTCGCCCTGGTGATGTGGAGGGCGTTCCCGCCCCCCCCCCGGCCGCTCAGGGCCTACCCGTGTAGGTGCCAAGTGGCCTGGGTCCCGGGGACGCCACTGGAGTGTCCGGTCCTGTCAGCCCAGCCTGTGGGAGGCTGAAGTTCCCAGTCCTTTTCGTTTTTGAAACCCCTGGACCGGAAGTGAAAACCAAGAGCGCGGGGAGCACCAGGAATGCTGGGAATCGTAGTTCAGGTGGCAGAGGGATCTCCTAGAGTGACACTAGAGCAAAGTGAGCCTGGAGCAAGTTCCTGTTGCGGTGGGGGATGGAGGGAAAGCAAAGGTGAGAGACGTAAGTAAAATCAGAGTGTCTAGGAAAAATTAAAGGGAAGATATCCTAAAACTTCCAGGAAATCTCCACCAATGGAGCAAAGAAAAAAAAAAGACGTCTATTATTCTGTGAGCAACAAACCAAACCGGATTGGGGTCTCAGACAATTCACTCATATGATTGCAAAGACAGACAGAAACTCCTGGATTGGAGAGGGCTCCCCTGAGGGCTCCCAGATGGAGAGGGTGCAGGTCGGGCTGAGGGACCCCCACACCTCCCAGTGCACGAATCTTAGCACACCAGGCCCCTAGTTTTTAAATAAATTAATACATTTACAAAGAAAAGGGCCCATGGTTGGGAGCAAGGCCTGGAGGGACTCCCCAGCTCCACTGGAGACCAACGGCACCCATGGGGCCTCTGAGGCTGGCACGGCAGCAGGCAAGCCTTCAGGTGGTATTCGAGGTGGGAACGGGCCAGTGCGGCCAGATGGCCTCTGTCAGCACTGACCTGATGACCTGGGGGCACGGGGAGAGGAGAAGAGGCGGGGCTGCAACTGTGGGCCCATGCGATTCCCATCTGAGCACCTAGATATTTTAAAAAATAAACACCAGCTGCTATAGTCCGAGTTGCCAATTCTTCTTTTCCTCCCATTTGCTGCTGCCCTGAATCACCAGCCCAGCTTGGACACCTGGTTGTAACAACAGGGCAGCCTGGCCTTGTTATGAATAAACACAGGGAAAGGTGCCAGGGGGCCTTCTAATCTGGCTCTCTCATCCCACTTCTCAGCAAATGCTGTCCTCCCCGGCTGGCCAAATTGCTCGTTTTTCCCAAACATATATTTTAGAGCTCAATCTTATAGGCTATTCATTTGTGACAAAATATTGTAGCCTTTTCCTTTTATCTTAAGAAAATAACACTCTAAATAGTTCTTTCTGTAATAACGCCAGCTTGGTTCGCTCACTCCCCTCACATTCTCTTATGGGCTATTCATAGTCCCTGTAACTTAACATTTGCTTCCTACTAAACATTTATTTTCTGTCTTTCATTTTTGCCAGCTGTGTGTTCTAAATATAATCTGTCAACGTTCACCTTTTCAAAAAGGCATAGAATAACTATTAGTACACCATGGCAGACTACCTAAATACAGTGACTCAGTAATCCACAGCATCTTTATTTTTAAAAAATCTATTTATCCCTTGTGATGCCCGCCCCCCCCTACCACCCCCACCCCCCGTAATTACATGAAAAAGGGTGACATGGTAAAGAGGCACCATTTTTTTAATAGCTGCAATGTCTACTTGTGAACTCCCTGAAAGGACGGCAGAGTACACGAACCCCTTTGGTCCTCTCCGCTTGGCAAATGGATGCTCTCTCTGCCCCATAGCCCTGTGCTGACTGATTACACCACCAATCCAGCCAGACTCCACGAGGCCAGCCTTGTGCAAGTCACTGATGCACTCACTCCATGACGCAAGCTCTGCAAGAGCCCAGCGTGCTGAAGAGCAGCAAACGAACGCTACGCTGGTCCTGCTAGCCTCATTGGCCTCCAAAGATCACTAACTTAATTCCCTTAAAACTTGTAAAACGATTATGCTTAAAAGTAAAGTAAGAACTTAGGTAACAGAACTCCCAAAAGGGGTTTTCTCATAAAACCTGTCTTTTAATTTGAGCCCCATTGTTGAAATTCCTAAGCATATTTCCTCACTTCTAAGTAGCTATTTAGTAAAACACATGATCTATTTATTAACTTTAGGAAAACACTACAAAATATAGACTGGTACTGAGACTTACAGGGTTCCAAAACATTAAAATATGGAAAAAAACACTTTGAAGTTAGGAAAAGATGGTAATTTTAACAAGATTTGGACGGTTATGTTTAGGAAATGCACATATACTAAGAAAATTAAGCATAATTATCAAAATCTGTTATACTCAATAGAACTACAACTGAGCCTTGAACAATGTGGGGGCTGGGGAACCCACCCCAGTCCGACTGGAAAACCACATACAATATCTGACTCTGCCAGCTGTCCCTCAGTATCTGTGGGGGGTTGGCTCCAGGGTGCCCTTGTCGCCCATGGACCCTAAAATCCATGGATGTTCGAGTACCTTATGTACAAAGGTACAGATCAATGCATACAGTCAGCCCTCCGCATTCTCAGACTCCCAATCACAGATCAAAAACAGCACAGGCATTTACTGGGGGGGGGGGGGGGGGGGGGAATCTGCATAGAAGCGGACCTGCACAGTTCAAACCCAAGTTGTTCAAGGGTCAATTATATTTTTAAAAGCTTTGAAAAGAATCCTCTTATACAAAACTTGGTGTGCTAACATGCCCTTATCCAGTTTAAAGCCACCTGGAGATTAGGCCTGATTAGTTTCCTTTAAGTAACAAAATTACACTCTCTGTGTGACATTTTGTTGATAGGGATATGATGTGCTTTAATTAATGAATAAATTCACACCATGAATGGTCAGGCTCAATGCCTGTCATGACCACCAGGATCACGGGACTGCATGAGATTCTAAAGTAACTTAGGTTCTTTCTGGACCTTATTTTCCTCTTTAATTAAATATGAATAAAACATCCTTATATCTAAGTGTACATGGCAGGGCTTTAACACTCATCCGGAATCATACAGATGTAAACTGTTGGTATTATTCTCTATCTATATATATAAAAGCCTAAGCGACCATTACAATGAAATGACCAGTCGCTATGACACACACTGAACAGCAGGGGGCAGACGCTCAACACAGGAGCTGCCCCCTGGTGGTCAGTGTGCTTCCACAGGGGGAGGGCTTTTCAGCCAGAAGCCGGGCTCAGAGCTGGTGAGCCTAGCAACAGTGGTGGAAGCCTTTCTCACCTCTGCCACAGCACTAAGGAGCGAGCAGCAAGTGGTTAGGAGGGAGCAGCGAGGGGTTAGGAGCGCTGAGTGCCAAGCACCAAGCCCAGCTCAGGCTCCTTCCTCCCTGGAAGTGCGGCTTCCAGCACTGCTACATCCCCCTAGGGGTCCCAGATTGCAAGAGGGCACAGTCCAGGCTGAGGGACCCCAACTGGTGCACGAATCCGTGCACTAGGCCTCTAGTTTTCTTATTAAATGAGAGAGCATAAAGTCCACAAGGAGAGAAAACACACGTAAGCACTTAAATTTTACAGCCATTTAGAGAAAACGAAGTCAGAAATAGTGAAACAAAGAAAACACTTCTGGATTCACATTCCAGAAGACCCATCTGATCTGATCACACCAGAAGAAAAGCAATTAAGCAGGTATTTTGATCTCCCTAAAGCTCCTAGTGGACAATGTCCACTTAGAAGTAAGGAAGACACAGCACAATGGCATCTTCGTTCATCATAAGCACTTTCCAGGCAACACATTCTGAAGTCTCCAGTAAACCCAGGACTCCTCGGGTGGTATTCACCTGACTGGCTACCAGCTGAAAAGAGGAGTAACTCAAGCTTTAAACAATTTTCCTACTGACTTAATTAAACAGGAGCATTGCAAAGAGATGTGTCATCCATTTCTACTCTCCTATTTGACCCCATGTAAAGCTCTCAGTTATGTGAATGCTGAGTTATGGAAAGTGCACGGACTGAGTGAGCATTTGCAAGGTGTCAATGTTGTAAAAGTTAAATCTGGGGGGAGGACTCAATTGTTTGGTGCTTTTCTCAACTGAGAATGTCAAAGCTACTCAAACCCAATTTTTAATTTACTGTGGAAAACAACACAATAAATCAAAGCCATGGAACTAAAAGAAACATATACTTAAAAATAACAAAACTGTATTGATAGCTGGATATCAATACAGCGAATACAGCAAAATGTGCATTGCACAGTCTAAATGATGGACAAATAGGTGCTGAGTATAGAATGGTTTCAACTTTTCTGCATGTTGGAAAATTTTCACAGTTAAATTTCACTAGGGGAAATAATGCAAAATTGTAATCACAAAAAAAGAGACAGCAGGCTCTACTGGGGAAAAAACTCAGCCTGGAAAGAAACAGGTGCTTAGCCTTAACTCAGGAACTCACAGAGTTTATAACTGGAAAGGGCCTTGGGAATCCTCTGGGGCGGATAAATACATGGTTTTATGGCTTTGTGAAAAACTAGAAAATAGGAGCAATATCATAGCATTTTCAAAACACAAAATGCTCATTCTTGCCTCTACACTTCTGGTTTTACTATTGGTGATGGTAGATAATAGATTTGTTTTGTTATGTCAGGACTTACTAGTAGCAGTCAAATTTAATCATCCTTGATATCTAATCAATTGCCTCATCTTCTACCTTTGATATATAAGTTCTTAATCGCTGTCAGTAAGAATCCCCCTACCTGTGATGTCTCCTCTTAGTAATTTTTCCATCCACTGACCTCAATCTACTCATTGGCAATAAATTCCCATCTGTCTTTGCTGGGTTTGGAGTTGAGTCTGATCTCTCTCCCCTACTGCAATAGTACTCAAAAGTCTTCCTTACTATTTTAACAAGTGTCAGAATATTTTTTTTTTACTCATGGGTACAGAGCACTTGGCAGCTAATCACAATACTTGCTGAAAAGAACAGCTTGCTCCCCTAGTGTAGATTAAAGGAGGCTCCAAGTACTGAGATTTGTAATTGCTCATAAGCATTAAGACATTGGAAACAAAACACACACACACACACACACACACACACACACACACACACACTCACCAGCCCCTGCTCAGTGCTGGTCTCTTTTAACCTCAATAGTCCAGGATTTCATTTCAATTTAATTTTAAAATGACACCACAGGGAGAAAGACTATGCCACTAAATTTTCTTGAGGATGATGACTATGCCATATTATGGACCCAGCCTGGGACCAATGCCTGACACATGGTAAGAATGCAATGATTTCACTAGCTGAGTGAGAGAACTAAAATCAGATGATTGATGCTTATTACTAGACAGAAAACAGCATAAATCAATGGGGAAAATATCAATCCTCTGTTCAAAGTAGACATATCAGAGAAAACTATAAAGGCACTTGATTTTTAATTTCTACCAAACATCAAGAATCAAAGATATCTCCCTTTAAAAATAATTTGTCCTATCTTCTCAAAGTCTTCCATCAAATCGAGAAGGAAACACTTCCAAACTCATTTTAGGAAGCCAGCCTTACCCATACAAGGACAGCTCAAGAAAAGAAAATTACAGGCCAACATTTCTGATTCACAGAGATTCAAAACTCAACAAAACACTAGCTAACCAAATTCAGCAATATATTACAAGGATAATACACCATTATTAAGTGGAATTTATCCCAAGGATTCAAGGATGGTTCAATCCAATTAGTGTGACATACCACAGCAATGAAGGATAAAAATCATATAATCATCTTGATAGATGCAGAAAAAGCATTTGACAGAATTCAACACCCATTAATGATAAAAATACTAATAAAGTAGGTATAGAGTGAATTTACTCAATATGATAAAGGCCATATATGACAAGCCCACAGCTAACATCATACTCAGTGGTGAAAAGATGAAAGCTTTTCCTCTAGGATCAGGAACAAGACAGGATGCCCAACTCTACCTGTTATTCAGCATAATACTGGAAGTCCTAGCCAGAGCAATCAGGCAAGAGAAAGAAATGAAAAGCATCCCACAGATATGCAGATGTAAAAACTGTTATTACTTGCAGATTAAATGATATCATATATCATAACCCTAAACTGTTAGCAATAAAAAAAATTCAGTAAAGTTGCAGGGCACAAAATCAATATACAAAAGTCAATTGTGTTTCTATACACTAATAATGAACTACCAGAAAGAGAAATTAAGAAAAAGAATCCTATTTACAATTAAATCAGAAAGAATAATATCATGAATAAATTTAACCAAGGAGGAAAGACCAGTACATGAAAACTGTAAGACACAAATAAATGGGTAGATAGTCCATGCTCATATACTGAAATAATAGTAAAATGTCCGTACAACCCAAAATGATTTATAGGAGTGAAGTGAAAGTATATTCACAGTTGTTAGTACACAAAACACATAATTTAATTCCTGTATTATTATTTATTATTGTATTATTTTCCATATGAACAACTGTATATCACCTTTTACCCACCCTGTATAGATTTCATGCCATTCCAATCAAAATTCCAATAACATTTTTCTCAGAAATAAAATGAACAACCCAAAAATTTATATAGAAACACAAAAGACTCCAAATAGCCAAAGCAATCTTAAGGAAGAAGAATAAAGCTGGAAGCATCATGCTTCTTGATTTCCCATTATATTACAAAACTATAGTAATCAAAACAGTACTGTACTGGCAGAAAGACCGGCACATAGATCAATGTAACAGAATAGAGAGCCCAGAAATAAACCCACACACATGGGGTTTATTAATTTACAACAAAGAAGCCAAGAATATGTTATGGGGAAAATCAGTCTCTTCAATAAGTGGTGTTGGGAAAACTTAACAGCCACATGCAAAAGAATGAAACTGGACCACTATCTTACACCATATACAAAGATTAACTCAAAATAGGTCAGATACTTCACCATAAGACCCAAAACCATACAATTCCTAGAAGAAAATACAGGCGGTAAGAGGTAAGCTCCTTGACATCAGTCTTGAAGATGAGTTTTTTTGGATTTGACACCAAAGGAAAGGCAACAGCAGCAAAAACAAACAAGTGGGACTACATCACACTAAAAAGCTTCTGCACAAAAAAAAGAAACAATCAAAAACTGAAAATGCAATCTGCCAAATGGAAGAAAATATTTGCAAATCATATATTTCATAAGGGGTTAATATCCAAAATATAAAAGGACACAACAGGAAAAAGGCAATCTGATTTTTAAAGTGAGCAGAGGATCTAGACATTTTCTCCAAAGATGACATAATGACGGCCAACAGGTATTTGGAAAGATGCTCACCTCACTAATCATCAGGAAAATGCAAATCACAACCACAATGAGATAGGATCTCACACCTGTTAGAATAGCTATTACCAAAAAGACAATAGACAACGAGTGTGGATGAGGATGTGGAAAAAGGGAACCTCTGTGTACTGTTGGTGGGATGTAAATTGATGCAAGCCCACTTTGAAAAACAGTATGGAGATTCCTCAAAAAATAAAAATAGAACTATCATATGACCCAGCAATTCCACTTCTAAGTATTTAGCCAAAGGAAAGGCAAACATTCACTCAAAAAGATATCTGCACCCCCATGTTCATTGCAGCATTATTTACAATAGCCATGTCATCAATGGATAAATATCTACATATACATACATACACACATACATAATACATACATACAGGCAGTCCTCAGGTTATGTCGGACTCTATGTACGTCGTTTCGTGGTTATGTTGCCATCTCCCATTTATTTATAAAAAAAAAAGTTCTGTCATTTAGACGTAGTATCTATGTGCTTTATGTTTTTTATTATTTATTTATCACAAGTAAAGGTCAGGAATTGTCTTTCTTTTCAATTTTTTTACTGTTTCACTTCATTACTGCTGTGTATGTGCTCTATGTGAGTGACGTAGGTGCTTTATGTAGGTGGGTTCCGATTTACGGCGAAAATCGCGTTATGTCACCGTAGGAACTGATCTCTGAGGTAACCCGAGGCCCTACTATACATACATATGTATATATATATATATCTATGTAAAATGGAATGTTATTCAACCACAAAAAACAAGGAAATCCTGCCAATTGCCTTGAATGCATTATGTTAAGTGAAATAAGTCAGACAGAGAAAGACAAATGTGTATCATCTCATTTATGGAACTAAAATCGAAAAAAAAACAAAACAAACAAAAAAATAGAACTCATACAGAAAACAGACTGGTGGTTGAGGGGAAAGAGAGGGGTCTGGGGACAGGGGGAAATGGGTGAAGGTAGTCAAAGGTATAAACTTCCAGTTATAAAATCACTAAATCTGGGGATATATTATATAGCATGATGACTATAGTTAATAACCCTGTATTTCATAGCTGAACAATGCTAAGAGTATATCTTAAAAGAGTTAATCATCATAACTTGTAATCCCTACTTCCCCAATGTAATCTTTGTCTTACTCTATAAACAGCTGGCTTATGGGGGGCTGGAGAGCAGATTTTTGTGGATGGCTTGCTGCTCTCCCATTCTGCCGGCAGTATTGGAATAAATGCTCAGATATGATTTTTAAAAAAACTCATCACAAGAAAAAATACTTTGTAACTCTGTATGTTATGGATGTTCAGTGTTAACTAGATTTACTGTGGTGATTATTTCACAATATATGCATATATTGAATCATTACGTTGTACACCTGAAACTGTTATATATTAATTATATTTCAATAAAAAATTACCTTCAATAATATATTTTTATAAAACAATTCTAGTATCAGTTTTAAATTACTAATTGGTATTGTGGTAATGATAATGAGCTAACACTTTGTGGTAAGGCAATCTCAGAAATGATGTCTACATAGAACTATGTAGCTGGGGAAGAAACACAGAATAAACACAACCCCTCAGACTGGTTAAATCCTCTGCTTGAAGCATCACTAGTCGTGGAAGGAAGATGATGCCTTTTCCTATGAAGAAGGATAGCCCAGGAGATACACTGTAGAGGGGATGACTTCATTATACCGGTAAATTTGAAAAATGGAGGAGAGCTTAGCCACCTACTTGAAAACAGGAAAATCAATAATTTCTGCAGGTTACCAGAGAGGGTAGAGAAATATGTTCTACAACTTTAGACTTAGGTGCTGTAGAGAGCTCTGTTAAATGAAACACCCTACCCCCCATTTCGTTTGTATCCTTACACAACAAGAAGTGGAAAACTTGGAGGTTCTTCAGTTGCAAAAGTCAAACAGGAAGTTCTCAGAAGGAGCTCTGCTAAGAGGTGTAGGAGGAGTGGGTGTGTTAGAGGAGGTAAGAAGGGAAAAAGAAACACCAGGAGATTTATGAGCTTTGGAGCAAGAGAGAAATAGTGGTTTCTCTGTCATCTCCACTGCACAGGCAAGTAATGCGATTTATTGGTAATTGCTATTTAGTGTCAATGACTAGAGAATGGAACTGGCAACCTCTTGGTTCCTGGGTCGATGCTCAACTGCTGAGCCATACCAGCCAGGCAAGTAGCTGCTGGGAAGGGTCTCTGGGTCAGACTGATGCTTCGAATGGGCTCACCCTGAGCAGATCTAACAGGCTAAGTCAGGAATTTCAAAGCCAAACTAGAGTGCAAGTTTTGGGAAAGATTTTAGCTGTATGGATGTTGCCTGTAACTGCAGTGCTTGTAAACCTAGCACGTAGCCCTTAATCAAGCAGCTAACTTTTCAGCCATAATTGGAAGCTTTTAGAACAGTGGTGCTCAGCCTTGGCTGCACATTAGAATCACCTGGGAATCTTTTTAAAATCCTGATTTCTGGGCCTCATCATTAGTAACAAAGAAATAGAATTTCCAGAGGATGAAGCCCAGAAATCAGGATTTTAAAAAGATTCCCAGGTGATTCTAATGTGCAGCCACGGTTGAGAACCACTGCTCTAGAAAGATAAGCAAACCACTTCTGACTCAGGCCCTGACTCAGTGCCATCTTCTTATCCCTGAGCAATCTTCCTACCAATGCTATCCTTTCTCAAGTACCTTCTAGAACAGTGGTCTGCAAACTGCGGCTGGCGAGCCACATGCGGCGGCTCTTTGGCCCCTTGAGTGTGGCTCTTCCACAAAATACCACGTGCGGGCGCGCACGTACAGTGCGATAGAAACTTTGTGGCCCATGCGCAGAAGTCGGCATTTTGTGGAAGAGCCACACTCAAGGGGCCAAAGAGCCGCAGTTTGCCGACCACTGTTCTAGAACAAAGAGAAGATAATTCCTCCTCCCAGTAAGTACATCCTGTAGCAAGGGGCAATTTTAATGGTAGCAGCCTTTAATCATAGCCCCAGTTCCTACTTGTCTTTGTCTTTCTCCCCTTCCCTATTTCAGCCATTTTTGGTCATTCGAGATATATTTTGCAGGAAGATCAACTACAATTCAAGGTTTGAGGAAGTGGTATAGTACAACATCTGACAGAGGGAGATGGCAAGACAATGTTAATGGTTAACCGTGGGTACAGATGGATGTACCACAATCTCATACATTGTAAGGAGGTAGTTTGTTGTTGTGGGCTACAGAGTCAGGTTGCTTGGGTTCAAATACAGGTTCTGCTAAGGTGGCATGACTCTGGGCAAGTTACTTAACCAGTCCATGCCCCTGTATCCTCATCTATAAAATGGAATTGTTAGTGCTCACCTTAGAGCGATTTTCAACTAGTATGCCGCAAGATTTTTTAAAACATGCAATAGCTGACTATTTAGTCAGAGACACTGACCTTTTTTTCCCTTAGATTGTCAAATTTATTTTATTTTTTTAATATATTATATTGATTTTTTTTTTTTTTTACAGAGAGGAAGGGAGAGGGATAGAGAGTTAGAAACATCGATGAGAGAGAAACATTGATCAGCTGCCTCCTGCACACCCCCGACTGGGAAGATGCCTGCAACCAAGGTACATGCCTTTGACTGGGATCGAATCTGGGACCCCCCAGTTTGCAGGCTGACTCTATCCACTGAGCCAAACCGGTTAGGGCTAGACTCTCAAATTTAAATGACACTAGCCAACACAACAACAGCCATCCAATGTGAATGAATCAAAATTATATCTATTTTCTTTGCCAGATTAGCAAAAAATATATTTCTGTTGTGCTGCAGAATTTTAATAATTAGTTCATGTGAGCCATGAGATGAAAAAGGTTGCCTTAGAGGGTTGTTGTAAGAATCAAATGATATGACACAAACTTGGAAAGAATGCAAGCCCTAAACAGCAAGTACTGTTAGCTGTTATTAGTACGATGTATACATTTTAAAAGAATGAGGAACTTCTATATGCACTGACTTGGAATAAAATAAATGACACCCTGTTTTAAGAAAATGCTGCTGAATAACATGCGTAGTATGGGTCTGTTTGGGGGAAAAAGAAGAAATGCATGATATATATTTACAGGTGCATCCAAAGAAGCTTAAAAGGCACACACACAAAATGCTGAATCACCATTGGCCCTGGGGGGGTGAGGAAGGGCTTACATTGACATACAGGTCTTTGCTTGAATTAACATGTACTATTTTTAAAACGAAGCATTTTACAATGGCCTTTCTTAACCTTCAAATTGAACCTCTCTCATGTCCCGTCTTAGAAATAAGGAAACGAAGCCCAGCTAGGAAGAGGCAGACCCTTGAAGTACAATCTCTCCTACATGTCTCATTTCAGATTCCCTTATCGTCTTTACAGCCCTAGGCACATCGTGTGCCGGCCACAGGATGCAAACCTTCTGAAACTGACGGGGTTCCCCCCCTTTCCGTTCTGTCCTGCTTCTCTGGGTTATTCCTTTTCTTGTGCCCAAGTGGCTTCCACATTTCGTGTTTTAGCAGCTTCCTTCCCACCTCTCGTAACTTTCTCACCATTTGCCTGCTTGCCTTTCTCCACCCCCACCCCCACCCCACAGGTGCCCTTGCCCTGGAAAGCCCACTGGAGTGCCATCCCAGCCGCACACTTTCCGGTTTGGGGCAGGCACAAGGGCCCCCCTACACAATTGCAGGGAGGAGTATGCCTTCAAGCTGCTTTTTGCCTTGCAAAGGGCCCAAATGAGCTTTTAAACAATGCTTTCTCATTGCAGCCAAGAAAACAGTGGTATGTTTTGGCAGGCACTTTTCCCTCCTCTAGGTCTTTCCTTACATAGGTGTTTATTTTTGCTTTGGCTTTCTCCTGGAAGGTAGAGCTATTTTGTGCGTCCCCACCCCCAACGTTCTCTTCCATGCTGACCCTGCAGTGGTTCTCAACCTTCCTAATGCCGCGACTCTTTAATACAGTTCCTCATGTGGTGGTGACCCCCAACCATAAAATTATTTTCGTTGCTACTTCATAACTGTAATGTTGCTACTGTTATGAATCGCAATGTAAATATCTGATATGCAGGATGTGTTTTCATTGTTACAAATTGAACATAATTAAAGCATAGTGATTAATCACAAAAACAATATGTAATTATATATGTTTCCGATGGTCTTAGGCGACCCCTGTGAAAGGGTCGTTCGACCCCCAGGTTGAGAACCGCTGTAATGTGTTAATTTTTTGTTTTAGCACCCATCAGTTTCATTTCGGATTCCTCACTCTCACACCGTAGCCGTCTATCCCCATTTATACCCATTTTCTATTTCAGCCCATGGAGAAACGGGTATAAGTGGAAAGTGGGTGGGGGGAGGGAGTGAGGGGGAGAGTCCAGATTCTAAGCGGAGCATCTTCCAGGCCACCTCTCGCACCGGAACCGGAGTGCCGGGAACCCAGCCCGCCCCACCAGAACAGGGTCAGCATCAGAGCGCTCAGGCGTCGGGAGAGCTGATTGGCTCATCGGGAACCAATCAGCGGGCGAGGCTGTGCATGGGCGAGGGAGGGCCCAGATTACAGAGCGGACCCGGTTACAGCTGAAGGGGCAGGTGTGCCAAGGCGCCAGGATTTCACGTGCAATTTCTGCAACCACCAGGTCACCATTAACCCCACGACTCAGTGCTCTTAAATTCCACCCCGGGAGCTTCGCGGCTCCATAACGCTAAACGGGAGGAGAAACAGTACTTCTCCCACCATTCATAAAATGGTCATTAATACAGTCAGTGAGGGAGCAGCCGAAGACGGGGGCAGAGGCCATTAAAACCCTCCCGCCCTCCGAGCCCTCTTCCACTCCAGGGAGTCAACAAAACTCAACCGGTTCTTGAAATAGCAAATCACGCAAACGCTCGTTTAATCGCCAAAGCTGATGCCCAAAATGCTGTCATTAAACACCTGGAATAAGTTTTCCCCTCCCGAAGGGCTGGAGGGAATTGTACTGGCATTTAACGAACGCGCAGGGATTTACTACCTGCTAACCACCGAGAAGCGAATAAGCTATGAGGCTGAGGTCAGGAAACGAGACCTTCCGAAACGTGCAACCTCGGAAGCAAACGCGGCCGCCTCCAGGGCTCGGACACCACCCCCACCCCAAACCCCACCCCTGGCGCAGGGACCGCTCCTCCAGGCTCTACCCCACACACTTCACCTGAAGGCACAAAGATCTGGGGTGGAGAACACAGATACCTCATTTCCCTGCTGTGTTTCAAACTTCAGCAGAACTGTTCTACGCATTCCCAAGTGCCACAGCCCCCGAAATCACAGATCCGCCCAACCTTCGCTTTCCCACGGTCCAGCGCTTCACCTACCCATCTACCACCCATACCCGGGCTGGAGACGCCGCGTCCTTGGGGATGGGGGAAGGGGGCGTGGAGAAGACAGGAAGGGTCAGGTACCCGCCTAGGTACCCGGCGAGGCCTGACGCCGGCAGCCAGAGCACCCTGGGGGCTGAGGCACAAGAAGAGGGGAGGTTCGGAACCCTGCGGGCAAGGGCCGTGAGGAGAGCGGGGGACCCGCCGGTGTCGCGGCACTCACTCTGCGTATCCAGTAGCCCAGGGCAGCCGCCGGGTCTCCTTGAGGATGAGGATGGGGCGGGCGATGTGGTCGGCGCTGCACTCCACCTCGTCCTGAGACAGCCCCAGGAACTCCGGCCGCCCGTACGGGAAGCGCAGGGGCAGGTCCGAGCCTCCGCAGCCTCCGCCGCTGTGCTCGGAGCCTGAGCTGCCAGCCATGATGCCGCCCATGAAATTGGCCACAGCAGATTTCACTCGAGTGAGCATATTACTCCGGCGCCCGGCAGCAGCGGTGCGAGCAGGAGGCGGCGGCGGGGGCGCGGAGCATGCAGGCTGCGGCGGGCGCCGGGCGCACGGGCAGCGGGACCGCCGGGACGCGCCGCGAGGCTCCCGGAGCCTAGTGCTGCAGGGGGCCGAGCCCGGGCCTCCCGCGCGCCGTGCCGCCGCCTACCCCCGCTACACTTCCGCAACGGAGAGGCATGGAGCGGGCGGGCCGGGCTGGGAGAGACGCCGCGCGCTCCGGGAGCGGCGGGGCGGCCGCAGCTTCTGCAGGTCCCTCCCCGACCCGCCGCGCCCCACTCCTGCGTGAGCGGAACTGAGCCCACCAGGCGAGCCCGCGGAGCCGGCGCCGCTGCTGCCACGGCTACCGCCGCCGTCGAGTCATGTGATAATCAGGCTGCTAGGGCTCTAGCGGCTGCTTTGGCCGGAGCTCAGCCCCTCCCCTGCCGGCCCGAGCGAGGCTCGCACTCAGATCGAGACCTCCTAGGGAAGGGGGAGCCCGGGAGCCAGGCAGGGTCTGTACCTGGCGGTGGGGATGGGGGCGCTGTGAGCTGAGCTGGTACAGGTGTTAGGGGGCGTCACGTGGGGCCAGGCAGCCTGGAAAAGCCAGTTGAGGAATCCGCTCTCAGAGGAATGCTGCCTACGCCTCTGAGAAAGGAAACCTGAGAGCCGGAGGGGGAAAGGAGACAGGTGGAAGCCTGGTGGGACGCTCCAAGTCCTCCCGTGGAAATGAGGAACACCTGGTGCGACAGACTTTTCAGCGCTTTAAAAAGCAACAACCTAAATAGATGCACAGGCATCATTAGACGTTTTTCCCTAGGCATTTCTAGAATCACTTTAGTTGTTCATTATCACCGCACGCGTCATGATCTGCAGAGCAAACCCTGTTTCAAACCCAGAGTAAGCTTAATGGCGAAGAAAACAAAAGAAATCAGAAGCAAGCCCTATTTTACCGAGTACTTCAGTGCTTTATACATGCATACAAGCGTTTTCTTCCAACATAGCAACAACAGTATCTTTTCAAAGCTGACCCTCTTTACGACTGGGAAACTTATTGCAGCCTTTTTTTTTTTTTTTACTTTGTAGTGTTGTTACAAAAGTAACATTTTAAGACCAAAGGAAATAAAATAGAACATGGCAACTCAATGAAATGCTAAAGTAAAAAATGAATAAATGTTTGCCACGATAAAAATTTCTGGTGGTCTTGTATTAAAACAAAACAGAAAATTATGAAAAACAGATGAATGTGCTTCATTAGGCATAACATTTGTTAAATACTGGCTTTTGCAAGAGAGCTGTATCCTGTCCATGTTTACTTGTTCTGTATCCTGTTCCTATGTTTACCTACCATTTAATTTGCCAGGATTCTGTCTTGTGGAGTTATGCAGTGAAGGCTTACTTGGAGTTCAGGAGGAAATACAGGCTCTCATTTTTCTTAGGAAGTGTGTGTGTGTGTGGGGGGGGGGGGGGGAGCAGCCCAGGTGTGTTGGAGAGGATACTAATTCTCTGAAGAGGAATTGGAATCCTTGCTCTAAGCCTAAGGGGAAGCCTTGGTAAACCTCGTTGATTCCTTTTATAATATTTTTAAAGCATTTTCCCCTTTGGCTTTTTTTTTCAAATTACAATTTACATTCAATATTATTTTGTATTTAGTTTCAGGTGTACAGCATAGTGGTTAGATAACCATCTATTTTACAAAGGAACCATCTATTCCCTACCTCCACCGTCAGATAATTCCAGTACCCACCTGGCACCATATCTATTTATTTCAGTATTATTTGCTATATTCCCTATGCTGTACTTTACATCCCTGTGACTGTTTTGTAACTGCCAATCTGTACTTCTTAATCCTTTTCACCTTTTTCACCCATTCCCCAACCCCCCTCCCCTCTGGCAGCCATCAGTCTGTTCTCTGTATCTGAGTCTTTTCAATTGTTTGTTCATTTATTTTGTTCTTTAGATTCCACATGTAAGTGAAATCATATGGTATTTGTCTTTCTCTGACTGACTTATTTCACTAATGAAAGATTTCATTCCTTTTTACTCCAAGTAATATTCAATTACTTGCAGTAAAAAGGAATGGCCCAGTGCACAAAATTTGTGCACATTAAAAGGGAATTAATTAGAGGAAATATTTTAATATTGCTATTTGCCCATTCTCTATAACAGAAGTGTCAGAGATGAAAGAAAATTATTAAAATGTATATGAAAATCTCCCTCCTGTCAGAGTCTGGGGCATGCCGTGGGACCCAGAGTCAAGTCTCCACCCACCTGCTCATGCCTCGAAATCGTGTGAGACCCATACCCGGCCGGCCCCATGCCCGTCAAGCCCCGCAGGGCAAGGGGTGCAGCCTCAGGTTCCCCAGCCCTGGCGCCGGGGCTGGGGGCGCGGCCTCAGGTCACCTGGCCTGGCCTCAGGTCCCGTGTCCCTGGCACAAGGGCACAAGGGCGCAAGGGCTTGATGACCATTTGCATATTAGCTCTTTATTATATAGGATGTACCACTGCTTTTTATCTACTTGTCTATTAATGGGCACTCGGGTTGTTCCCATACCTTGGCTATTGTAGATAACCCTGCAATGAACATAGGGGTACACAGATTCTTTTGAATTAGTGTTTTAGGTTTCTTTGGATATATACCCAGAAGTGGAATCGCTGGGTCACCCTTTGTCTTTCTCATGAATTGGCACTCCGGTTTTCTATACACCAAATAATTATGTAAAACACAACAACATTCAAACTTTAGTGAAATAACATTCCTGTCAATGAGTTCTTTTATTACTTTTCACAGAACAGAAATGTAATTTTATCTTGGCCCCTTTTTCTAATTTTAAATTTGGGGGCAAAATCCTAAATGAACAAAAACAATCTTCTCAATCTTTGCTTTGCTAAACTATACTTCCAGTGGGAAATCTCTATGTAGTGGCTAACCATCCAACCAACCACATGCTCAGATAAACTTACAACCCCTCTCTCAAGCTTTTGTTGTAGGACAATTGCCTTTTAACCATGTCCTTTGGATACCCCAGTAACTTCTATTGAGATTAATATGTTCTTCCCTTCATTTCACTTTATGACAATGCTTTAGTATTTACTAAAAATTGGATTAAAAAATTCTTGTCTTATTTATTTTCAGTTTAAAAGTAGTATCGGATCATCCTATATAATAAAAGGCTAATATGCAAATCGACTGAACAACGGAACAAACGATTGCTATGATGCGCATTGACCACCAGGGGGCAAGCGCTCAATGCAGGAGCTGCCCCCTGGTGGTCAGTGTGCTCCTACAGAGAGAGTGCTGCTCAGCCAGAAGCTGGGCTCATGGCTGGTGAACACAGCGGTGGCACTAAGGACCCCTTGGAGGATGTCTGATTTAGGTGGGGAGCGGGCCTAAGCAGTCAGTCAGCATCCCTTGAGGGGTTTCAGACTGTGAGAGGGCACAGGCCAGGCTGAGGGACCCCTCTCCCCCAGTGCACGAAGGTTGTGCACCAGGCCTCTAGTAGTCAATAAATAAATATAATTGGATAGTACAGAACTGTAAGTGAGAAAGTAATATACTCCAAAACATTGCCCCAGTGTTTGCTCAGAGAAGGGCATGTGGTTCACAAAAATTCAGAAATCAAGAAATTAAAGACAGCTTCTTAACTAAGAACTATGGGCTCAGCTTACTTTTTATTCTCTTAAAGGATTGGTCTTGCTCTATGCCAGTATGTGTGACAACCATCTAGAATGTCTTGCAATGCAAAATTAGTTTCGTGTCCTTTTTGTCATCAACTACATTTGAATAGAAGGAGACTTTATGCTTGACTGTAAATATTGTTGGGGCCAGCTTTTCAAAACCAAAACAATGTAGAATGTCATGGCAAATAATCTCTTATTTTATTCGAAAACATGACTGCCCATCCCAATGGCCCTGGTTATTCTTGTATAATGAACATATTCTACTTTTATCATGTTTTTTCTGTCTACTCTAGCAAATTTAAAAAATTAACTTATTGTTTCATTTCTCTTCAAATTGCATTGGCTGTGGAAAACTGGCATATTAGTTTTGCAATTCCTTGACTAGCAACAGCAGCATCACCTGTAAACTTGTTGGAAAAGCAAATTCTCTGGCCCCATCTCAAACCTATTGAATTAGGATCCCTGGGGGTAGAGCCCCCAAATCTAGCTTAACAAGCCCTCCAGGAGATAGAAACCGTTTGAAAAACATTGGCAAATGGAAAACATGTACTATTTACTTAATGGACAGGCAGGCATGAAAATGCAAGGACTATATCAAATAAAAAAGTAAGCAGTGGTCAACGTGCTTGGACTGTAAACGGATACAGAACGAGAACAGCCATGAACGAAACTCATGAACTGGATCTGTTCAGGCACATTACGAACTGTCCCTTTCTGCTTGATTTCTGTGGGCTTTATGTTAGTGTAAAACCCTCAGTACATTTGCTGTGGGCAGATATGTAAATTCTTCAGCCTGTGGGAAGCTGTGGAGAAGGAAGTAGGATTGACCACTGCAGGGTGATCATCTCTTAGGCTGGATACCCAACAGGCAGTCTGTCTATGCACATGTTTCTGTCATGTGCAAAGCAGTGGCAGTTAAAAAAGTGGCATATAAATACATTTGTATAAATAAATATATATTACATGTATTTTTGTTGATTTTAGAGAGAAGGAGAAGAAGGGGGGTGGGAGTAGAGGGACAGAAACATTGATTTGTTGTTCCACTTATTTATGCATTCATTGGTTGATTCTTGTATGTGCCCTGACCAGGGATGGAACTCGAAACCTTGGTCTATCATGATGAGTTCTAACCAACTGAGCAACCCAGTTAGGGTCTATAATATATATTGAAGTCTACGTGGTTTGTTGTTTTTGTTTTTTGGAATTGTTTTTAAAAGAGCCAATGTGGTCATTATTAGGAAAAAACATTTTTAGCCTTCCTCACATTTGTTATATAGTTTTGTATTGTTTTTTAGTTTAATTGCTGGGACTATGCACCAGATAGAAACTTTCAATGCCTGAGGGTTTTAATCTGGCTCAGAATTCTTGTATAGCTCCCAGGCACCTCAGATTTAACCTGTCACAAATAGGATTCATTATCTTCCCATGACTCTGCTTCTCCTTCTCCTGAGACTAGAGTCAGCTTATGACAGAATCCATTTACCAATCTAGAAATCTGGAAGTATCCTCATTCCTTCCCCTTTCTTTTCTTCCCATATCAGTCTGTCAGCCACTTTTGTTGATTCTGCCTTCCAGATACCTCCCACGTCCACTACTTTTGCTTAGATCTTCATTATTTCACACTCAGACTTCTCCAGCAGATTCTGGCTCCTGTTCTGGCAGCGCTATCATTCACACAGCTGGGAGGAGCTTTCTATGGTAAACAGAGAACCTGGTAATGTTATTTCCTTCCAATCGGCCACTTGGTTAAAACTCTTACCCTTAGCCCTCACAATCTGTTCCTGATCTCTGTCCTTTCTAGTCACAGGTTAACCTTTTCTCTGTGCTTCAGGCTTACTTATTACTGATTTCTAGACTCTGATGTCTTTTCCCACCACCTTCTTGTCTGAACAAGCTGTTTTACTTGAAATGCTGCAGTCCCTTCCTCCTTCCCTCCCCCCTCACCAAGTGGCTAACTCCTTTTTTTTTTTTCATATCCCCCACATTCTGTTAGCATTTAAAAGCTTCCTTCTCTATATTCCTTTACATAACTTTGTCCATAATTATAGCAGATCACACTGTGTTAAATTACCTGGTTCCTGCAATGTAAGTTAACTGAGAAGAGAGGGCTATTTCTTTTTTGTCTTTGACTCGACAACATTTGCCATACATTACACATATTAAATAAAGGCTGAGTGAATAGATGAGTAAATAAATGACGATGGCAAAGAGAAAATGGCAATAAGAAGTGTTCTCATTTAAAGGTCAACTTAGAGAAATTTTAGTAGTGTTTTCTAGAATAAAAAAAGGTAGAGGTAAAAGGTTCATAAACCCCGATGGCACCCGTTGCATCCTAGTTTTGATGTCCAGGAGTTACCAGATTTAACATAAATGTCCTCAGTATATAAATCAGCTGATTTCATATGTTGAAAACCATTTTACTTAATACATCTGGCAAACAAAACTGTGTCTTATATTTTAACAGGAAAGTATTTTTAATGCCCCAGTACTTAATGCCTTTGGCCTTTCTATTAAAGCATAAGTATATGGGAAATGTCTGTTACTGAATTTTCTATTTGAAATTCAGAATCCAGTTTTACAAATAGAATTTTCCATAAATACCATCCATAAATGAATGGTTTCTATCTGCCTATTTCCCCCCATTATATGTTTGTTTTTCATTGTTTTGAGATTGTTGATGAAAACAATAGAAAAAATATTTTCGGAAATTACCAAAGATTATAAAGCATGACAGTTAAAAATCACCTTAGTTTTTTAAAATATATTTTTATTAATTTCAGAGAGGAAGAAAGAAGGAGAGAGAGATAGAAACATCAATGATGAGAGAGAATCATTGATTGGCTGCCTCCTGCACGCTCCTGTGGGGCGTGAGCCTGCAACCTGGGCATGTGCCCTTGACCAGAATCAAACCTGGGACCCTTTAAGGCCACAGGTCGACGCTCTATCCATTGAGCCAAACCGGCTAAGGCTCAACTTAGTTTTTAAAATAACTAATTTGGGTTGTTCTAAAATGTAGTATGGTGAGAAGTCTGAAGAAGCTTACTAGCAATTAGTGTTTATTTATGTCAGAACATAAATAGTGGTGGTTTTTGTTTTATTTTCAGCAATGAGGCTCATTAATATAAGGTTACTGGAACTTTGTAAAATAATTCAGAATTTTTTTAATTCAGAATTTTTATCATTGAGATATTATAGAATAACAACATGCTTAAAGTAAAATGCCTATGGTGTGCCTGGCCCATAGTAGGCATTTAATAAATAGCATCTGTCATTTTCACTGAGAGCTCTTTGTATAAAAGGCAATTAAGAGCTGTTTCTAGCCACCAAACATACCCTAATCTCCCCCCACCCCCAACATACACACACACAAAAGGTGGGTAACTCTTAAATCTCAATTATGCAATCAAAGACAGATATTCATTCCTCATTCTTTCTGCCACAGAGAGTTTACAATTAGCTTTCCACAAGAATACAAAAATATCACTAACTTTTTTTCCACAGAGGAAAAAATCACAGACAACTTTTAAATCCTCTGCTGGGGTTCTCACTACCTTTCTTGTTGTTTTTTGTTTGTTTTCTTTTATTCTGCATACATTCTGTATCACAGCAGGAGCTTGACATTAAAGATTTGAAAATCAATGAGCTCATTTACTATGTCTCAATTCCATAGTAAATGAACATTTCAAAACAGCCCCTTGTATTACCTTTTCTTTTCACTGCTGTCTCAACTACCCAAAAAAGCCTGTTCAACAAAACAGTTCATCCTCCTCATCTTTATTCTTCATCTCACTCCATGAAAGGTGTTTTCTAGAAAAAGGAGCTGAGAGAGACAGAGAGGCAGGCTTGCTGGTCTGAGTTAGCCTGTGAAGCAATGGGAGAAGGGATCACAATTCCCTCCTCAGGCGTCACTGTTACTCTCCTTGCTTATTTGAAATATTATAATTTCCTACTTGAACTGGATTTAAATAGAAGTAAAAGAATACTCATTCCAAAGGCATGCGTAAGTAATTTGGGGTTGTATATCTCTTTAGATCTTTGACTTTTATCTTTTAGTATGTGTTATTGGGAATCAAAACATTTATTATTTACTTTTTTTTTTTTTAATGTTCTCATCCTTAGTGTAGGATTAGGACCTGGTAAAGATAAAAGACTAAGGCTATAATTCACCAAATCAATTCTTTAGTAATAAAAAATTAGAGCAAATATTAACTTGAATGCCTATGCATAAACATCACCAGTCCTTATTATACACTATGTGGAAAGATGAAGGGATTTTGAAAAAAACACACACAAAATTTTGCCAACATTTACTGACTTTTAAAAACAAATAACTAAGTACTAGATTTAAAACAACAACAACCCTTTTATCTATAATTTTAAGAAATCTTTGTGAAGTCTATATGTAGTGCTGTGTCCATTGCTCTCTTTCTTTTATAATTTATTTTAAAAATTTGTTAATTTATCAAGTAAGACTGATTACTTTTCTATAACTTTACAGAAAAAAAAGGATGAGTTTTTTCTTCAAAATTTATCTTCTTGGTGATGGAAAAAATAAAGTGACATAAATTAAGTTTTTAAAAAATTATCTTCTGATCATCCTCGTGTTAGAAAAGCTCACCCTTCTAAGATTACTTCCCACCCCACTCCTTCCTGAAGCTCTTTTGTTCATGCTTTTTTTATTATCTGAGATGGTGGTGGGTTTTCCCCTCCTTTCAGTTTTCTATTATTCTGGTGGCTGTTCCTCCACTTTCTTAGTAGCCTTACAGAACAGAAGGAATTCCTGCACCAGCAGAGCTGAACACTAGACGCTGAGAACTGCAGTGGAGAAATATTGGCTATTTTATTACGAATGGCGCCATCCAGGAGAACGGGAAGCTAATGCTCAAAAGCCAGAACTCCCTGATGGTGTAGAGGTTATAGGTTACAGGTTATAGGTTACAGGTTAGGGCAAAATCACCACACTGTTGGTTAGGGGTTCAGGATCATGCTGGGAGCTGATTGGTCAGAGGTGAGGTAAGGGTGATGAATCATTTCTTCAGGGGTTGAGGACAACTCTGAGGTCTTTCCGTGTGTCCCTCTGTGCGGTCTCATGGGAAAGTAGCCAGGAGGTCATTCCGCCTTAGGGCTCAGGAACTGAAACATAACTGGGGTCAAGATGTTATTTTTCCTGCCAGAGGTCCCACCTGTGACCATTATTCAGGTCCAGCTACTGTCTTCTGCTGCCTGGGGGGGTTGCTGATTATCCTGGGGAAAGGCTAGGTCTCTGAGAGGTAAACAGAGAGAAAGAGAGATGATTTCTAGAGCTAGGATTTAAAAACTAAACTTAATCAATGTCATAAGGACCCTCGGTTTCAGTGGAAGCATTTTTCTTTGGAAACACACATGTATCTGCTTAGTCAGCTGTCCAATTCCAAGGTTAGACTGCAACAGTTAACTCTTCATGGCCTCGTTCAAGGACAGAACATGAATCAGGGCAGCATGACAAAAGCTGCGTGGCAGACCAATTTTTCTACAGAAACAAAACAAGGGCACTTCAGGCTCTGGCATGCCATTCTGCTTTCTGGAAGGAAAAAGACACATTGTGTGATCAAGGGAGATGGTATCACTCTCTTAAACAACCCCTGTGTTCCTTTGAACTGGATACCACGACATTTGCATAATGTCAGAACACTCTGTAGGGGAGTTACTGGCATGTGTAGTCTATTGGTAATGAGGAAGAAAACGTAATTTTGGTTGTTATAGAACATTTGACTAAAATTACAAAGAACCCTGACTACAACACACTGGGTTGTCTTATTCAAGTTTCCTGTCAGTAACTAGGTTAAACTAAATATGCATGAATGTTTTGGTGAAGTAGACAATTGTGCCTCTTTTTCTTTTTAAGAAAAAAATTTTAGGTTCCTCGGAGAAAGACAGAACCTTACTGTAGGGGACAGTTGAAAACAAACAAATCCTATCTTTGCTTTGGAGAATGCCAGCAACAAAACTTGTCCAATGAGCTAGATTTGCCCTCCGTGCCTTCTCCCTAATTGTACCTACTTCCATCCCCAGAGACCATGCTAAACACTGTAGAGATTAGCCTTTCCCAGGCGCTGGCCCTCTCATGTTTCCCTGATCACTCCGACCTTTGTCTCCACTCTTCTTTCCTGGGTTCTCACGCCCAGCCTTCTGAGTCTTGTGCCCTAACGATGAGTTAGATCACCAAATCTCTTGTATTCTGGTCAGGAGAAAAAGTCATGAACCACCTTTTCAGGCCTGAAAATATATATCTAGTATGTTGAAAACCGTATTTGAAAGATTAGAATAAAAATGTAACTTTATTTTTGTCCCCCACAGACCTCTAAAATTGACCAGGGTTAATTTCCCCTGATCTTTATTAAGGAAAACTGTTAAAAACGTGGAATGAAGGCAAGAGGATGGGTACACATTCTTCTGTGCCCTACTGGAGTATTGCCTCACAGGCCCATCCAAGGATCACTTACTTTTCTAGAGGAATATACCATTTGTTACTCTTGATTAGGGCCCAAACTTTGTGATATTACATGTTAACTTTTATATTTTTGTCCAGTAGAGATGCAAATTATTTGTCTGATAGAAAAAAAAAAAATTAAGGCTCTGACCAGATAGTTCAGTTGGCTAGAGTGTTGTCTCAATATGCCAAGCTTGCAAGTTTGATCCCTGGTCAGGGAAAATTAAAAAAAAAAAAAAAATCAATCAATAAATAAGTAGAATAACAGATCTCTCTCTCTCTCTCCCTCTCTCTTCCTCTTTCTCTCTAAAATCAATCAACAAAATTTTTTTAAAAGAAAAGAAAGCCGAGACCGGTTTGGCTCAGTGGATAGAGCGTCGGCCTGCGGACTGAGGGGTCCCGGGTTCGATTCCGGTTAAGGGCATGTACCTGGGTTGCGGGCACATCCCCAGTGGGGGATGTGCAGGAGGCAGCTGGTCGATGTTTCTCTCTCATCGATGTTTCTAACTCTCTATCTCTCTCCCTTCCTCTCTGTAAAAAATCAATAAAATATATTAAAAAAAAAAACAAAAAAAAAACACAAAAAAAACTTAAAAAAAAAATAAAAGAAAAGAAAAAATTGCTCAAAAGTTATAGTTTTATTGCCCTGTAGGAGTTTAGCTATTTTAGTTTCTAATGTCTCCATCTTCCAAAAAACATTCTGTCCTCATGCAGTTTCCTCAAATACTCAGTTTCTCAAATGCTCATTGAACCAGCATTATCATTCTTCTGGCTCTCTCACCAACGACTTAAATAAATCCTGACACGGTTATTCTAGCTTCTAGGAGAGCCATGTATTTATCTTTTGAAAATTATACTTTGTCACCCTAAATGGAGATTTAGGCAGGCATCTATTTTCTGGGAACTCTCAGAAAATAAAAAGTCCTCCGGGCATTTTTAGTAAAAAACAGTTTTAACTCACTGACTAGAATGTTCAATCTCGTTTAACTATCAAAACCCTGAACTTCTCTCCTCCAGCCTGGGCCAGCCTCAGGACTGAAGTCTGCAGGGAGAAATGAGTGTGGTTCTTCTGCTCCATTGTCTTCATAGTCAGTAGGTGATTTGCAGTTTTGGGTCTCACAAGGGTCAAAGGTGAGTGGGGTACATGGAGAGAAGTAAGGCAATCAGCCAAGGGTTGCTTGGCTCAGTGGCTTCATACTCTACACCTGAGGCTGACAGTGCATGCTGATAACACCTCTGCTAGTCCCTTCTCTCAAGCAGGTCCCTTGACCTAGGACAGTGATGGCAAACCTATGACACGCGTGTCAGAGGTGACATGCGAACTCATTTTTTTGGTTGATTTTTCTTTGTTAAATGGCATTTAAATATATAAAATAAATATCAAAAATATAAGTCTTTGTTTTACTATGGTTGCAAATATCAAAAAATTTCTATATGTGACACGGCACCAGAGTTAAGTTAGGGTTTTTCAAAATGCTGACACGCCGAGTTCAAAAGGTTTGCCATCACTGAACTAGGAGGATGAAAATGTGTTGAATTCCTTTATCGGCCCCTGAGCAATCAGGGGCCCAACCCAGCTTCTTTCTGCAAAAGGTATCAGTCCTCTCCAGATGGCTCTATTGGGCAAGACCTAATATAACCCAAGCCAGTAGTCCTTGAGAATGTACTTCCTTTGACCCCAAAAACTCTGGGAATGTGGGATGATCTTACAAGAGCTGTCCTCTCCTGCCTCCCTCAGTAAGGGGATAGCACTTTCTCTCACTGTCTAGATTTCCTAGGTGAGCATCAGGCTCCCCTATCCAGAATAAGCTTTCTCTTGTGTGAGTCAGGCACTGGTACTCTGTGTCTCCAAAGTTAGGCACAGTTCTCTGAATGGTACTCTTTAAATTTGTGGTTAGGAGTTCACACTTCCTGTCCAAGGTGGAAGCGTGGGTCAGGGCCTCTGGCCTCTCCAAAGTAATTTCTTCACCAATCCAACTCCCGGCCGCTCTCTAAACGCTTTATATGGTTTCAACGGACTAAGGGGATCAAGGGCTCTGGAGCAATTTCTCAGGTCCATTTCATTTGTAAATCTGAATATGGTGGTGGTGATGTGGGGGGTTGTCTCACTCTAATTTCCTGTTACATTTAAGTTTACTGGAAATAAGCAAATATAGGAGGGAAGTTTCTACCATATCAAGAGAGGTGTTGGGATGAAATAACATCCAACAAGCAATTACCTACTCAGTCCAAGAGTCAAGTTGGCTTTGAAGTATATGTAAAGGCAGATGCTTTTTTAATATGGCCATTATTCAGCAAAAGGCATACAGTTTTCCTTCATATACATTTGGTAGATATATATGCACATTAAAATCCCATATTTGTTATGGGCTTGGGATGGTACATCCAACTCTACCTCCACCTTCTCAACTTTCATTCGATATGTATATATTGATGTAACAAGCCAGGCATTGTGCTCGGTGCTGAGGTATATAGTGGTGACCTAAACAGTTGTGCTCCCTAACTTTCCAGAAGCTTTGGGAACCTGAGTGTATGTCATGTTTTATCACATTCTCATGTCCCTCTCTTCCTTCTCCTCACTTACCTTTCTCTTGAAGAACTCTTAAGTAACTGAATGGGTTTTCAAAATCTTCTTTTTTCCCAGCACACCCTGGCTTTTTCTCATATTGTGTTTTCTTGGGAATTATGACTCTCACACTCTAGACCAGTGGTCGGCAAACTGCGGCCCCTTGAGTGTGGCTCTTCCACACGTGCGGGCGCGCACGTACAGTGCGATTGAAACTTCGTGGCCACACTCAAGGGGCCAAAGAGCTGCATGTGGCTCGCGAGCCGCAGTTTGCCAACCACTGCTCTAGACCAACCTAGGAAATATTCTATTTTTATACTCTTTCCTTCACATCCTTGGGATTGTAGTGGGAAAGCACTCACTTTGTAATTAGTCGTGGATTTGAAGACCAACTCTGCCATTTATTATTAGCTTTATGTTTTGGGAAAATTATTTAATCTCTCCGAAACATGGTTTCTTTATCCACATAGAGGACTAACACTGTCCTGTTTAAGTCGTACTATATGAGAGAGGATGTCTTCAAAATGCTGGCATGAAGTAGATATTCCCTAAGTGAACTCTCCTAGGAGCTTCCTTTCTCTTCACCCTGTTGTTGAAGCACCTTCCAATCTGGGTACAGTGCTGAGGTTTATTATCAAAGCAGTTTTGTCCCCTGTGTTCTGTAAACTAAAAGTCATTCTTCATATTTCCCATTTGGAACGTGAAGTTATCGACTCTTGTTTTACACAGTAGGATTATGGCTATGCTTTTACTCACATTCTACATAGCTGCTTAAATAAGAGTGCCACTTCATAGACATGGACCTGACTGACCACCCTGCTTTTCCTCATCTGTTCTCCCACTATACCCTTTCTCCTGACTATTCTTTAGGATGTGTGTGAAGACTCACATATCTTTAGGGATCATTAATTTGCTTCTTAGAATGGAGCAAATAATACATTTAGCTGTTAATCACAAAGTTAGTCCAGGACTTGTCAACAAAGCATAATCAGCCTCATATATTGTTAACTCCCCCTGCACCCCTAGATGAACACCAAATTGATCTAGTTTTTAAGTTTATGCCTCACTTCTTATTCTCCACCCAACTCGCCAAGGCTCATTGAGCACTTTTTTTGTGGGGAACAACTAAACTCATGTACTCACCATAGGACTGACAAGAAATCAATGCCTTTGGGTATTATTTATGTAATGCCACCAGTCTTTGAAACTTGAGTTACAACTGTTCTCACTGGTCTTTAGCAGAAGCCAGATTCCTCATAAAAAGGCAAATGGACAAGTGTCAAAGGTATTAGAGATCATCTCGGATCATTATAATGTTTGATTTTTCTTACTAATTTAAAAAAATCATTGAAAACTCAAAATTATAATTGTAAGAGAACCATCCTAAATAACCAATAAAAGATGGTTAGTCTGGTTAAAGCAACATGGGGGATCTAAAGCTCTACCCACTCGGCCCCTCCTTATCTGAGTTACTTCTGAAGTCTCCATGCCCACTGTGCAGATCAGAGTCTGAAAAGTACTAATGTAGGTCAACCCCTTCATTATGCAGGAGAGGAAATTGGGGCTCAGAGACATTTATTCAGACCCCATTCAAGATTCTCTTTTGTTGTTATTTATACCAGTTTGTATGATGGCTAATGGGCCAGGACTAGGGTGAGGCAAGTAAGCTGTCTAGGGTACAAAAGTTAAGGGGGACCCCTTGTTAGGTCTGTGCAAGTGCTGATCTGCACTGGCAGGACCCCGAAGAGTGAGTGCTTCCTTATATTTTGTGCCCTAATTGTGCTGTTTGTCTCCCTAACCCAAATCCTGCCTCTGTTTATATTTAAAATAGGAAGTACATATACGTATTTACAAATATGCCACATGTACACTCTACCTCTTGTTGTTTCTTGACCTCTTATTTTTGTCTTCCCTATAGAACTGTGAATCTTGGAGATCAAGGACCATAGCTTTCATCATTATATTTCCAGGATTTGGTTTAGTATACAGGAAATAATAGTGTCTACTCAATAGTGTCTATTTAATGGACAGATGAGTGGGTGGATCTAAATTCTGTCTTTTATGAAGGCTTTTCTGACATCTCAAATTCACCCTGATGGAGAGCATCCTCTACACTCATAACATATTATCTGAATAACTCAATTCACAAATAATCATGTATGCTGACATAACATTTATGTTTATATAACTCTTGTGGGGCAATTTAGTTTTCTAATGCTCTGTCTTTATGCACAATTAGATTTTAGTTAAGAGCAAAAGACAATTTGTGCTCTTTTTAAAATTCTCTCAGCATCTAGCAGAAGAATCTTCATATTGGCTCAAAGTGGTAAATAGTTCTTTACTATGTGAATAAAGAATGAAGGAATAAATAAGTATGAACAAATAAATGGCATCTTCTCAGTTGAAAACAGAGTTTATAAAATTTGGCAACTGTTTTAAGTCCTAGCCCGCCTACTAACTAGCTAAGTGACCTTGCACAAATCATTTTACCTCTTTGGCCTTAGTTTCTTGATATGTAAAATGAGGAGTTGGCTTGAGTGATTCTGAAGATATCTCTAGCTTTAGCATCTTGCGGATCAATGATTGTAGAAATCTGCCATGCAAGGTTGCACAGGAGGTCAAGTAAATTTTGCTACTACAAATCCACTTGTCATTCTAACAGCACTTTCCTAAATGTAGTTGATGGTCCAATTTTTAAATGTTCAAAGAGTCCTGGAATTATGAACAGATTGTGTGTCAAAACTAATTTGTATTATAATAGGTATGTTATGGTTGAGCTATCTTTTGTGGTCTAGCCTGAAAATTAAATACCTAGTATATATAACCAATGATATTTCAAGTCTAAATATTCATATATAGCATTATTTCTATGGGAAAATACACTCATAATTCTAATGAGGATACTGAAGAACAAATATCCGCAGGTCAGTACATGGCGAAGAAGAAGAATGGAAAGGGATGGAATGTTCTCATGACTTTAACTGCAGTTCTTAAAAAAAATCAAACATTTCACATTCAGATTTCTGTCTTCATTCAGAAAGTCATTAGCTTATAACAAGGTCAATGTGACTATTTTATTATTTCAATAAGGTAAAACAGATCTTTTTAAATGTCCAATTTATTATGTTCTCATTTAACTTTTTTCAGTATTTACTTTTCTTCTGTAAAATACATGCAAGACAAAAAACGGTGTGTTAAAAATTCTTTAGAGAAATATGAGTAATCTTTCAAGAGACTCCCAGAAAAGATTTAACTCTTTCCTCACCTGCTTTTCCCATAATTGTATTGAGTTACATTGCTAAAAACTATGAAGATTTGCTAAGCGAATTCATGTTTGGTGACTGAATTAACAGTGTGACTAAATTGTTATTTTTCTTAAGGAAAAGTATACTTTCATGAGGAAGTATTTGGTGGTTCATGAGAAACCTCATGCCATTCTGGAGTTCATCATTCAGAAATATGGCCTAGATATTTCAGTTCATGGCAACTAACAAACCTTGAACATACATTGTCATTTCCAACTCTCCATTTACCTAGGTCCTCAGTCACTTAATAAATTAGTAATCTCTCTGAAACGTGAGAGGTAAACAGAGAGAAAGAGAGATGATTTCCTGGCCCAGGCTGGAAGAACAGTGCAAGCTCACCGTACAGCTCAGATCATGCCGGATTACAACCGTACCACTTCCACGAGCAACACACCCAAGGTGGAAACTCTGTGAGCAACAAAGCCCCACTGTAGCAAGTCCTGGTCTATAGGGTTGACTCCTGCAGAGCAGCTCCTCTGCTGTAGTTGTAGTTTATCCTCATAGCCAACTGGCTTGGGGTTCAATCCCTCCCAGTGATGCCAATAGCAATCACGGCTCAACTATAATAGGACAGTGCATACAGCCCACGCATGGGGCGCACCTGGAATATCCAGTTCGGGTGACTGGGGAGGTTGTGCCACTGGGTCCTACAGGACATCTATTACACAAGACCACTCTACCAAGTCTGGGAGATGTAGCAGCTCTGCCTAATACATAGAAACAAACATAAGGAAGCAGTTAAAATGTGGAGATAAAAAAAAACATGTCCCAAATGAAAGAACAGAACAAAACTCCAGAAAAAGAACTAAAGGAAATGGAGGCAAGCAAACAATCAGACACAGAGCTCAAAATAATGGTTACAAGGATATTCAAGGAACTTAGTAAGAACTTCAACAGCATGAAAAAGGACATAGAAACCATTGTAAAGAACCAGTCAGAGATGAAACTACACTAACTCAAATGCAGAATAATTTACAGAGAATCAACAGTAGAGTAGAGGAAGCAGAGGATTAAATCAGCTATTTGGAATACAAGGAAGCAAAAACACACACAATTAGAACAGCAAAAAGAATTCAAAAATATAAAGATAGTATAAGGAGCCTCTGGGACAACATTCAGATCATGGGGGTGTTGGAAATAGAAGAGATCAAGAAATTGAAAACATATTTGGAAAAAAAATGACAGAAACCCTCCATTACCTGGAGAAGGAAATAGATATATGAGTCCAGGAAGCACAGAGAGTCCCAAACAAGATGAATCCAAAGAAGCTCACATCAAGACACATCATAATTAAAATGCCAAAGATTAAAGACAAAGAGAGAATCTTCAAAGCTTTAGAAAAGCAGTTACTTACCTACAAGGGAACTCCCATAAGACTGTCAGCTGATTTCTCAACAGAAACTGTGCAGGCCAGAAGGGAGTGGCATGAATTATTCAAAGTGATGAAAAGCAAGGACCTAAAACCAAGATTACTCCACCCAGCAAGGCTATCATTTAAAATAGAAGTTTAGATAAAGAGCTTCCTAGATAAGAAAAAGCTAAAGGAGTTCATCACCACCAAACCAATATTACATGAAATGATAAAGGGTTTTCTTTAAGGAGAAGAAAAAAAAGATAAAAAATATGAACAATAAAATTGCAATAAATTCATATCTATCAACAATTGAATCAAAAAATCAAAACGAATGATCAAACAGAACAGAAACAGACTCAGATATGAGAATATTTTGATGGTTATGAGATGGGATGGGGGTTGTTGGATGGATGAAAAAGGTGAAGGGATGTAGAAGTAAAAATTGTTATTTACAAAATAGTCATGGGTATGTAATGTATAGCATAGGGAATATAGTCAATAATATTCTAATAACTATGTATGATGTCAGATGAGTATGAGATTTATCATGATGATCACTTAGTAAGTTATATAATGTCTAACTAAATATAATATTGTATGTCAAATGTAATTGAAAAATAAAAAATTATTTAAAACAAAGGAAAAAGAAGCAGAAGAAGATTTAAGGGTCTGTGTGAAATAAGACAACTTTCTTATTTTACATGGCTGTCATTTATTGGTCTCTTAGACACTGGTTCTTTCCATCTCTTCATGTTGATCATGGTTGGCAAGTTAATCATTCTTGAAAATGATTCCTTCTTCACTTGTCTTTAATTTTACTCATTGTCTTTAGATCAAACCTGAACATTTCAACCCATATTTCAAGTCCTCTTCACCCCCATCATCAGGCTTCTCCATGCCTGCTCAACATAATTTATCCCATCTTGTAGCCCACTGGCCTCAATCTGTAGTTGCTAGTTAGTCTGACCCAGGGGACATTTGCAAACCTTTTCCATCTTTATTTGTACTAGAACTTTGTGAGAAAAGCTGATATGTTGGGCCATGTCCTCCAGTGCCTCACCTCCTTCTCCTCGCTTTCCTTCAACATCTATATTGCTTAAGTACTTATCACAAGAGACTGCACAATAACAATATATATAACAACAATATCTTCCATTACAGAGCACTGACTAAGTCAGGCATTCAATTATTTTATACATGTAATCTCTGCTAAAACAGCACGATTAGTTAAATATGGGTATTATAATCTCCATTTTACACACAAGAAAACCAAGGCTCAAAGAATTAAGAAATTTTCCCAAAGTTATAGAGTTAGTAAAAGTCAGAACTGGATGTTGGAATTGGTCACTGAGAGGGAGTGACTGCTGGTTGACCCACCAGTTGGATCTGGGCCATTGGAGGCTCCTCACCTCTACCCTGTCCTTGGAATGTACCTTTCACTTGCCTTCCCTTTCCTAGAAGCTGCCTCAAGGATAAACCTTGAGAGAGCAATGTGTTGTTGAGACCATCTGGATGGTATATGTGGCTGAACTCAGTTAAAGCCTCTATAGAAACTTTAAAGCTTCTGGTGGGCAGGTAGAGAGATCTACTTCTCTTGTGGCCTCACGAGACAAGCCTCATCTGGAAGGATCTACCTTCTTCTTTGGTCTCTCCTTGTCCTCTTTGTGTGTGTGTGGTGGGGGCTGAAAGGGTGTATTTAGATTTTACCTGGGAAACTCCCAAAGTTTTGAACCAATAACAGGATTCAACCAGTTGGTATAATTCCAAAGCTTTTGATCTTAGCCATTATACCTCGCTGGTTCCCACATATGATGGTGCACTGTGAGCAATGTAAAGATGTTGAAGATCCATTGTCTGCACCACAAAGTTTGCTGTTTAGTTTGGTAAGTCAAAGATGAACACAAGTCACTGTCCTATAAGGCAGTGTGTTTAAAAATCAAACGAAGGTGCAGCCAGTTTCAGAGTTGGACGAGGGCTTCCCAGAAACTATGATACTTCAGTCTTTGAAAGATAGGTAGCATTGTAATGGGTATCTGAACCATTCAAATTTACATGTAATTTTATTCTGGCTTGCGTTGTTTCCTTCATTTTATTTTTATTAGTCTTTGTTTCAATTAGAGAAGTTTTTTAAATGCAAGATTCACATCTACTCATCTATATTTCCGAGCATTACTAGTACACTGGTATGTACACAGTAAATGATAAACAATTTGTGATTAATCATCTATAATACTAAAAGCATAATATGCTAATTAGACTGGACAGCCGAACAACCTTCCAGATGTCATTCTGGACGTCCTTCTGGACAAAGCTGCTGTGGCAGGGGCCGAGGCAGAGGCAGTTAAGGGGTCATCAGGCAAGCAGGCAGAGTGGTTAAGGGCAATTAGGCAGGCAGGCAGGCAGGCAGAGGTGGTTAGGGGTGATCAGGCAGGCAGAGGTGGTTAGGGGTGATCAGGCAGGCAGGCGAGTAGTTAGGGGCGATCAAGCAGGCAGGCAGAGGTGGTTAGGGGTGATCAGGCAGGCAGGTGAGTGGTTAGGGGCTATCAGGCAGGCAGGCAAAGGTGGTTAGGGACAATCAGGCAGGCAGGTGAGTGGTTAGGGGCAATCAGCCAGGCAGGCGAGTGGTTAGGGGTGATCAGGCAAGCAGGCAAGTGGTTAGGGACGATCAGGCAGGCAGGCAGGTGAGCAGTTAGGAGCCAGCAGTCCTGGATTGCGAAAGGGTGCAGGCTGGGCTGAGGGACACCCCCTCCCTCCCGCATGAATTTTGTGTACCGGGCCTCTAAAGATAAAATTGATTCATGAAAACCATTAGGTCAAGCTTCCTCACAGTACATTGTACTAAGCACCACTCTCTCTTAAATGTCATCGCAGTCTGCATTTTACCTTTTATCACATTCCTCAACTTTCAAATATGAGTTCTTTTAAAAAAATATTTTATTGATTTTTTTTACAGAGGAAGGGAGAGGGATAGAGAGTTAAAAACATCGATGAGAGAGAAACATCAATCAGCTGCCTCCCACTGGGGATGTGCCCGCAACCAAGGTACAAGCCCTTGACCAGAATTGAAACTGGGACCCTTCAGTCTAAAGGCTGATGCTCTATCCACTGAGCCTAACCGGTTAGGGCTCAAATATGAGTTCTGTGTGTCTTCTCTACTAGGCTGTAAATCTCATGAGGACAAGAATTGCACGTGTCCTACATACCACTGAATCCTGGGTGTCTGCAACATGTGCACACAGTAGGTGTTAACTAAATATTTGTTGACTGAATGAAATAGGTCTTTTTTGTGTTTTGTTTATTTGTTTTGAGATTATGTTTATTAAAGCTGGACACAGTGAAACAAAGAAGGGCTTAGGATAGAAGAAGCAATAGGAGAGAGCTAGTGAAATAAGTCTTTCAAGGAACTCTTTCAAAAAGAGCTACCTTGACCTAGTGAGTTTGGAAAATGTTGAACATTAAGCCATCATCTTGGATATTCACAGTTGCATGTCAGCAAATTAAATTTCCAAACTCTTGCAGTAAAGAAATCTGCATAGGCCCTTGTGGGGTAGCTTAGTTGATTAGAGTGTCATCTCAATATGACAAGGTTGCAGTCTCAGGCCTCAGTCAGGGCACATACAGCCATCAATCAATGGATGCATAAATAAGTGGAACAACAAATCAACGTTCCTCTCTCTCTCTCTCATCAATGAATAAAAAAGTTTTTAAAAATGAAATTTGCTTAAAATTGATTATGTAGTTTCTTTAACAAAATTGACCAAAGAGCCACTCCTCCCCCTTTATTCGCTGCAAAACATCTGTTAATATTCCATGAAATCACTGTTGAGCAGTCACTCTTACAAAAGCCATTTTTAGGGGAATCTGGATGCAGCATTTGTCATATGACGTTACAAGATTCCCAGAAGTATGCTCTTTTCTTGATGCTTTTTCAGCCTAGGGACTGTGAATTCCAAGCTATTGGAATCCAGAGCAATACCATCCTAAGGCAGTCTTGTCAGCCACACAAAGGACTCTGCTGTGTGCTCTGATTCCTTAGCATGTGATAATGAAAGACTTTTATTCAAAATAGCCTGACTGATTGAGGGGGGATTATTTTATTTTTCTGTCTCTGATATTTAGCTATGAGCTTCACATTTATTTATAAGGATTGTGAGGGAGCTAACTTCAGAGGGCTCCCAGACTAATAATAGAGATGAAAGATTGGAAGCAATGTCTTTGAAGAAAGGTTAAATGAGTTGAAGTAATTTTCTTTAAAGGAAACATAAAAAATATGAAGGAAGGACAGGCCTAAAGAAGTAGGATTCGGCCTGCTAGGGGAAGGAGGGCAGTGTGCAGGCTGCCTGGTTTTCATCACTGTGTGCCTGTAAGACCAGAGGCTGGTCCTGTCTACTGCTTCCCTCAGGTCCCTTGTTATCTCTGATTCCAGAGCTTATGCCGGCAGTCATTCCTGCCTCCTTATCAATATCAAAGCTATAGTGACTCTTTCTAGTCAAAGACTCACATTACATAAATGCTTACTGTGTATCAGGCAATGTTCCAAGTGCATTTCATGCATCATTATTCACTCAATATTTTTCAAGTGCCTCCTGTGTGCCAGGCAGGCCCACCCTTGGCGTTTGGAATGCTGAGTGAATAACAAAGACAAAAAAAAAAAAATTTGCCTTGTGGAATTTGCACACTAGTGAGCAGGGACAGACAATAAACATAATTGATAAGTAAATTAAATAGTATGTAGGAAGGTGATAAATGTTATAAAAAATCTAGAGCAGAGAAAGTGGAAAGAGTGTATGTGCATCAGGGTGAGGAGCTGTCATCTTACGTAGGTTGGCCAGGATGGACCTCACTAAGAAGACGATTCTGGAGCACAACTGGAAGCCTAGGAGCAAGTTAACAACGTGGACATTTGAGGAAGGAAACGTTGGCCAGAAGGAACCATCAACTTAAAGGCTTTAAGTCAAGAACGTGTTTGTTGAGTTTGAGAAACAGTGAAGAGGTGAGTGTGGTTGGGTCCTAGGGTTTGGGGGGCTGAGTCTATAGGGCCTTTTGACCATGATAAGGATTTTAGCTTTCACTCGGAATGAAATAAGGAAATTTTGAGCAGAGGGTGTCATGTCTGACATGTTTCAAAAGGATCACTCTGGCTTGGAGGATGGGAGTGGGGAAGCAGGGTAATGAGCTAGAAGGTGATTTCGACTATAAAACAATGCAGGCGGGCAAAGATCAGGCCAAATAGTAACAATGGAAGTGGTGAGAGTTGATAAGATATTGGATATCTATTCTGAACACAGAGCAACAGGGTCAGCTGGAAGTGTGTGTGAGAAAGAGGGAAGTTAAGGATGACTCTAAGACAGTGGTTCTCAACCTTCCTAATGCCGCGACCCTTTCATGCAGTTCCTCATGGTGTGGTGGCCCCCAATTTCATTGTTACAAATTGAACATAATTAAAGCATAGTGATTCATCACAGAAACAATATGTAATTATATATGTGTCTTCCGATGGTCTTAGGCGACCCCTGTGAAAGGGTCGTTCGACCCCCAAAGGGGTCGCGATCCACAGGTTGAGAACCGCTGCTCTAAGACCTCAACTAATCTTTACAACCAGGTAGCTTATATTATCTCTATTTTACTGATGAGGAAACAAGCTTAGGGAGAGACATTTACTTTAGATTATTAGGTTAGCAAGTAGCAGAGCTGGTATGAGAACCTAGGGTTGTCAGAGTGCGAAGGCACCTGGAAGCATTGAGCTATTACTGTGAACTCTGATCTTAGATGTCCAAGAAACTGATTCCAGCTGTGTTTCCTGGTTACCCAACATATGTGAAAACCAGTTTCTATTCATGTTTCCATGCCTTAGATCCTAACTCATTAGTGACTATATTCCTGTCCCCCAACATCTTTTCTTAGCCTCCCACTTCTGAAGCCTGTTGCCCAACTTTCTTAATCACCCTGGCCACCAAAACATCTATACTTGGCTTGATTTTCCTCCAGACCTTGGACTCAGTTTGGACTTCTGCCACAAGTGTTCCTTTCTCTATTGGCAAAGCTTCACATTCCAGAGCTATTTCCTAATATTTGTCCTCTTAGACCCACTTTAGATCAATTGACTCCTGACTACATAAAAAAGGTAAAACCATATAATTTTCCATAAGGAGGAGGGAGCATGTGATAGGGAGAGCCGTGCTGGCAGTGACTTGAGGTCTCCATATTTTTCGCAGTCATGGTGGGCGAGAAAGGTATGGCAACAGTAGGCAGCTTGGAGGCCTCCACCTGCCCTGAAGGCAATCTTCCCCAAGGTTCACCTTCAACTTGAGCAGCTTAGTCTGTAGTCTCCCTTTGCCGCTTCAAGCAAACTGAAAATGGGTGAACAGTATTGCCGTACCAACCAGCATTGACATTCCTCCTACAGAGAAAACTGTCAATACTGGGGAAAACGTTCTGATATGTGCTCATAAGGCAGAAGACAAGTCCTCCAATGGCTGAGATGTCAGCTGGCACCTAGGCCTCTAAGGAGGGGGAAGCTGCCAAGCACAGTGAAGAGAAAGCGAATCTCCTGGTGTGATGGCAGAGGAGGCAAAGGGCAATAGCAGAGATGAATAGAGGCGCCAAAGGACAGGGAAGATAAAGCCATCAAAGTGGAGGCAGGCTCAGGGCACAGGGAAACCCTCTCTACACTTCACCACCACAACCTATAACTACAACGTTGCTCTTTCCCAGAACATTCGGTGTGCATGAGGGTTGCTGTGGGTCTAAAGAAGAGGCTTGGTTTTAGGTTAGGCCGGGTTTTCATATTGTAGGACAAAGGCATCGTGGGCAGGGGACAGAACTCAAGAGAGACAGGAGTTAGAAGAGAGTTTGGGGCACCAGGGGTCACAAAATAAAGGGCTTCAATGAAATTTCACCTAGATCTCCCAGGCAGGGAGGTTTCCAGCTGATATTTGCCTCATTTCTACAGTATCTCAGATGAATTTAATCTTCTTCCATTTATTTCATTTTCTTTACCTGAAAATACTCCAACTTTTTTGACTCAATAATAGTTCAGCAGTGTCTCTAGAGCCGTGAAATTTAGGTATTTTCCTGACATTAAGAATAGTTAAATTAGGAGTAACATTGCCCTGGCATGTGTGTTCAGTGGTTAGAGCATTGGCCCACACACCGAGGGTCTCAGGTTCAATTTCTAGTCAAGGGCATGTACTTCGGTTGCAGGTTTGATCCCTAGCCCTGGTCAGGGAGCGTGCTGGAGGCAACCAATCGATGTGTCTCTCTCACATTAATGTTTCTCTCCCTCTCTTCCCCACTCCTTCCCTCCCTTCCACTCTCTCTAAATATCAATGGAAAAAATATCCTTGGGTGAGGATTAACCAAAAAATTAAAAAGAGTGACTGACATTTATTAAGCTTCTCTTATTGAGTCAGTAAAATATGAGATGTGCTTTCATTCAAGTTGATTTTAACATATCAAGGAACATAGGTTCTTTCTATGTAATAACAAAATAAAATTAAGTAAAGTCTATAAAAAATAAGCAACTAAATCAGGCTAGTTTTGTATCACACATGTTAAACATTTGACTGACTTTTGTTTTCCCAGTAATTTTAACATTGTGTGATATTCAGGAAGAATTTTGTTGATAATAACAAAAGTATTTACTATTTATTAAGCACAGATTTACCACATCCACCAGGCACTGTATAGAATTACCTTATTTAATCCTACAACAACAATGTGGAAAATAATTAGCTAATCAAGCATTCCTCTTAAACATACGAGAAACTATGACTCAGAGAAATAGATGATTTGATCAAGGTCATACAACCAGTGAACAGTTTTCTATCTTTATAGCCCCCAACATCTAGAATTGTCCTTACAAAAATGCCATGGACTTAATACTGCTAACTATTGTTAAACCAAAATGTAAATGCTCTGTTTTTGAAGATTGGAACAAAGATTAAAAATAGTACTCTGTTTATTTATAATAAAACCACACACACACACACACACACACACACACGGCTACAATTAGAAACCTTTAGCATTTAAATACCATTTATCTCCTTCAAAACATTTTAATTCTTCTTACCTCTAATATGCATTTTATGCCCAGTTTATTAAGTAGAGTATATTATATCGCTGAAGCTTTTCCTGGTTCTTATCTAAAGCTCCAGTAGGTCTGGACATTCTCAATGTGGCCTGGAAATTTCTCTAGAAGCAAATTTGTGGTATCTGGCCTTATTACATGGAAAGTTCCTCTTATGTGGGGTTTCTCAGGTATTTGTATTCCTTGATTTCTGCCCACTCTTTCTCTTCTACTGTAAATGTTCCCAACTGTGACTAACTTCCAGTTTCATAACCACAGGAAAAACAACAATAAAAAACCCAGTTACTTAAGGCACCAAATTACAAATAACTGCCCACAGCTCATAATAACAATTTGCCTTGTTGTTGCAGCAGACCTTAAAGACGAAAAAAAAAAATGGCAAAAATGAGGTGGGAGACTAGCAGCCCTAGCCCTGAAATGTTTTGACGTATTTGTTTCAGATCTTTTAATTTAAACTCATTAATTTCACAGTTGTAACTACACTTGTACCCTTACCTGCAATTTTCCATTTCCCTCTCCAGAGGTAATAACTGCTTAGGTTGAAGAGTCCTCTTTCCACCCCTGGTTGAACCATTCGCTGCACCTCTGTGAGGCATGGATTTGGATGTTTTTAGTGTTTACCATAACAGGAGGCATACTTGTATTACGTGCTTTTCTCCCCAACTCAATATTGTTTTATAGATTTATCCACATGTATGCATGTGGCTATATTTCATAATTTCTACCTACTAAATAGCTTTCCCTCACATGAATATACCTTACATTTTTAATCCATCTTCTGCTTATAGGCAATAAGGTTAACTTCAATATGTTGCTGTTATAAAGAAAGCTTCAGCCAAAACCGGTTTGGCTCAGTGGATGGAGCATCGGCCTGCGGACTGAGGGGTCCCAGGTTCGATTCCGGTCAGGGGCATGTGCCTGGGTTGCGGGCATATCCCCAGTGGGAGATGTGTAGGAGGCAGCTGATCGATGTTTCTCTCTCATCGATGTTTCTAACTCTCTATCTCTCTCCCTTCCTCTCTGTAAAAAAAATCAATAAAATATATTAAAAAAAAAAAGAAAGAAAGCAAGCTTCAGTAAACTTCCCAGTGCACATTCCTTTATGCACTCGTGCTAGATTTCCTCTAGTTTGTAGAGCAGGATTTATCTAGAGATGGGTACTGTGGGTTGTAGAATGTATGTATCTTCATTTAATTGAAAACATTTCCCCAGCTTTATTGAGATAGAATTGACATGTAACATTGTGTAAGTTTCAGGTGTGCAAGGTGTTGATTTGATAGACTTGTGTGTTACTTATGAAATGACAACCGTGTTGAAGGAGCTCATTGAGTTGACGTGACTACTGGTTGACTTGTGAGCTGGACCCAGGCAATCGAAGGCTTCTCACCCCTCCCCATCCTTGGAATGCACGTTCTGCCCACCGTTCCCAGAGCCATTTCAAGGACAGAACCTTGAGAGAGTAAGGTGTTGGTAAGACCAGCTGGACGGTATACGTGACTGAGCCCTTTTAAGGCCTATGTCTAAACTTATAAGATTCTGGCAGGTAGGTACAAAGAACTGTCCTCTTGATGCCACCCAAGACAGACACCATATGTAAGTGTTTTTGCTTATTAAACCTGCCACCTACCTATCTAGAGTGCTCTGCCTCTTTCTTAGATCTCTCCTTGCCCTCTGTGTATGAGGGCCAATTTCAGATTTCACCTGGGGAAGCTCCTGAGGTTTTAAACCAACACATCCTAGTTTTAGCTAACATCTCCATCACGTCCCATAATTATCATTTCTTTTTTGTGGTGAGAACATTTAAGATCTACTTTCTTAACAACTTTTGGATGAGTGCATATGGAAGGTGTGGTACACCTATACAATGGAATATTACCCAGCCATGAGGAAGGACATCCTGCCATTTGTGACAGCACGAATGAAACTTGAGGGTGTTGGGCTAAGTGAAAAAAGTCACAGAAAGACAAATCCTGTATGATATCACTTACATGTGAATCCAAAAAAGCTAGAACACATAGAAACTGAAAGTAGAATGGTGGGGATCAGATGCATAGCATGGCGATTATAGTTAACAATAATTACATACTGAAATGAAAGTTAAGCGAGTAGATTCCCCTCCATTCTGAACCTGCTGCGTTGCACCTCTTCTCCAGCCCGACTCCACCGTATTGCCACTGATACCCTGTGAACTTTTGGAAACCCTGCTGCAACCAGTGACAGAGGGTCCGCCTTCTCTTTAGCTTTAAGTGGGAAGAGCTTGACTTCTGGGCTGAGTGCTTCCAGACGTTCCTTGTTACCACGTGTTATATTAAATATTTATTCATTTATTTGACTTTGTCTCTTATTACTCAGAAGCCTTTTCCTTATAGCTCACTGTCTAGTGGCCCATAGCACCTGAGGTTTCAAGCCGTCTACTTGGAACAAAATGCTGCCTTTTGGAGATTAAAAATTTCTTTTCAATTGCTTTATGTCTTTCAGGTGAATTATAACTTGAAATATCCAGAGCGCCATCCTATTCAATAATACACAGGTAATTATCTTACTTGGCTCTCCCTGCCTCCTGTGTCCCCAAGCCCCGCCACTGTAATCCAGGGAGGGGACACAGAGTGGAAGAACACGGGCAGCAGAGGGGATGCTTGATTGGGGTAATTAATGTTCCAGTCACCTTAGGTGTCTGATGTGATTTCTTAACTGGAAGTGTGATTTGGAAAATGTCTGACATGAGAGTACTTGACTTCTAAAATTACACCTAATGTAGACTAAACACCATCAGACATATCAGGGGGGATGTGACTTCCTAATGTAGGCCTAGCCTTACATAAACAAACTCATTGTGATACTTTTAGTGCTGTACTCAACTCACTTTATACCGGTCCCATTATTTATTGAAACCCATACTTGACTCTGAACAGCCATAAATGAAAACCTAGGTCTTCCTCAGGGGCTTCCAAGCTAAATTATGTTGGTTAATATCCTGGTGTTATTGGAAAATGGATGGATCTTCAGCTCAAAATAATTATCTGAAGTTCACATTAATCATGAAAACCTTGAAAAGTTATCATCTTTTGTATTAGCTCCAAGCCAAAGTTAGAATCATTTGTTTCTTACGTACCTATTATGGTTGATGGTAAAGCTCTGGGGTTATACTTCAGAATATTAATATATGGGTACTGTTGGTTTATCAATTAATGATTAAATGAAAGTCACTTCTCTTCACAAAAGACAAACCCCATTAATGCTTATGTCTATACTTTTAATATATGCAATAAACTGGGCCACCAGGGAAGTTTTGGTTAGTGTATCACTGCTATAAAGCAAACCATTCCAAGTTCAAATTTGCTAACTTTGGCTCAGTGTCCCATCACCTGCAAGCCACAGCGCAGCATTCTGGGATGTGGCTATGGAAGTGTGCTCTGGTCGACCAGAATCTTTGGCATCTCCTGGGAGCTTGTGTAGACCACCCTAGACCTGCTGAATGAGAATCTGTATTTTTATTTTAAAATATATTTTATTGATTTTTTACAGAATGGAAGGGAGAGAGATAGAGAGTTAGAAACATCGATGAGAGAGAAACATCGACCAGCTGCCTCCTGCATACCTCCTACTGGGGATGTGCCTGCAACCAAGGTACATGCCCTTGACTGGAATCGAACCTAGGACCTTTCAGTCCGCAGGCCGACGCTCTATCTACTGAGCCAAACCGGTTAGGGCGAGAATCTGTATTTTTAACAAGACCCCTAGATAATTCATATGCACTTTCAAATCTGAGAGATACTGTGTCCAGTCAGTCCTTGAGCTGTTACAGATGTGAGAGCATGGAGGTCTCTCACCCTCCCTGGTTAGAAAACAAGACTCAGCAGGCTTAGGAGGTTTACCCGTAGTAAGTGGCAGATATGTAGTCAGGTTAGGCCCTGCGTCCTGTGTTGCCGACATCTGTTTTAGTTGTCTGCCCAACAGGTCATTCTCCTCCCTCTGTAAGAGCCTGAGCATTGCCTCTTTTGGGGAGGTCCCATCTGCACTGTCAGTCAAAAAAGACTTCCTCACATCTCTCCACTCTACCCCACCCACAGAGGGTGTGACTTAAGATGGTTTAATCAACTTCTGTCTGTAGAGCATGAAATCTTGCGCAGAGACACACAGGGATGCAAGAAACTTGGAGTCAAATCATCTTATGACAGGAGATGAGCCAGTTACACTGATGATAGAGTTGCTCAGCACTTCCTTCTGTTCCACTCCTTAGGAATAATCAATGTAAATTCTCTCTTAATAAAACAATATATTTCTTTCAGAATTTTCAGGTATAAACCAGTATATTTGCCTTTTTAAACTGTGCAAATTGGATCATCTCACAGGCTCTATTCTTGTTTGTTCACATAGTGTAGGCTGTAATTCCTTGTTGAGAGCTTTTACGGCCAGTTGAGTTTAGGAATTCAGAATCTTTTGGATTTTAGAGTAGTGATACAGCGCATATAGCACATGTCACGTAACACAGCGGTGGGCCTGAGGCAGCAGTCCATAATGAAACACATTACATTGTTTTGCACTGGAAGGTGTGAATATTCTATTCACAGCAAGTGAGATCCATGAAGACTTTACATATTTTCATGTCAGAACAGGTAGATATTTGCTGTCAAGTGAGTTTAGGACTGTTAGGGTTTTTCCACCAATTATGTTTCAAAAAGAAGCTTTTAATTTCTAGAATGTTTTGGATTTTGGATTGTGGATAAGAAACTGTAGAGCATATAATATATTTTGTAGATATGATTTCAAAAATCAATACATTTACCTCAAGCTTTTTCATGTCTGAAGAAGTATTTAATTTTATGGATGCAAAATAACCTATTTAACTAGTCTCCTACTGATGGGTATTTCGGATTTCCAATTTCTGCTCCTCCATATAATATTGCAGTGATTAACCTTGTGTGTTTGTCTTCATGTAATCATACAAATAAGAAACAATTCAAGTGTATGAACTGAGCCAATTTGAGGGGAAATGTTGCTCATTTTCTAGCTGCAACTGATTTCTCCCATTATTGATAGGCATTTATACAGAAAATTCTAAATCTAATGGTAGAAAATATTCTGGTAAAATGGAAATAGCTCAGCCTTTGGAGCCAGTTCAGGCCTCTCCATTTAACACGAGCAATTTCAGGATTTTTTGTGCACCAGTTTCTCAGTCCATAAAATAGAGAACTACAATACAGGATGTCCCCAAAAGTGTATACACACTTTAACAGCTCAATATTGAAAATGAAATGTATTTAAATGAACACTGCCTTTATAATTATTCAAAGTGTGTATATGTTTTTTGGGGATACCCTATGACTTCTCTCAATATTGAGTTCCTATATATATAGGCACTGTTCTGAGTGCCTGAGAAAGAGCAAAAATCCAAAACAGATGATCCTGCTATGATGGATCTTACATTTTAATAAGACCAACAATAAACATGATAACAAAGTAAAATATTTAGATTGTTAGATAGCGATAAGTAGTAAGGACAAAATAAATAAAGCAGGAAAAGGTAATAGGACATTTCAGGAAGGGAGAGTGACGTTTTAGACAGCATGGCCAGGGAGAGCTTCCTAGAAAATATCTGCACCGAGCCTGGAAGGAGGGAACTAGCCATGTAGATACTTGGGGACGAGCAGTCAAAGCAGAGGAAGCAGCACATGCAATGACACTAAGGTGGGATTATGCCCAGGATGTTCAGAAGTTTGAGAAGGCCAGTGTGGTTAATGAGGACTTACCAAGGGATGGAAGGCAAAGGAAGTGAGCAAAGAGAGGCACCAGAGGGCCAGGTGGAAGGCTTTAGAGTTTTCAGAAGGACTTTGGCTTTGTTAAGTGTGACATGGGGAGCCCTTGCAGGATGGGGAACACAAGAGGACTGTGTCTTGGTTGGTACTTAATAAGGGCCTCTTTGTGTTAAGACTATACTGAGAGGGGATAGGGCAAAGGTATGGAAGACTATAGGTAGGAGGTTATTGGACTATTCTAGGCAAGAGATGATGGTGGTAACAGTAAGAGTGGTGGGACGTGGCTGAATTCTGGATTGAAGGTGAATCTAACAAGGGTTATTGATGGATGTGATATGGGATATGAAGAAGAATTTAATGATGACTCTGCAGTTTGTTGTCTGAGCAACTGAAAGAATGGAGTTGCCATCAAGTGAGATGGGGAGCAGACTGCTGGAAGAACAGGTGATGGGAAAACCAGGAGCTCTGGTTTGGATGAATTGAGTTTGAGATGTCTATTGGACATCCTAATGAAGATATTGAGTAGACAGTTGGATAGAGATGAGTCTGGAGTTTAAGGATGAGACCTAGGTTGAAGATATAAATTTGGCAGTCATCAGTGTATAGATGGATTTAAAGCCTTGAAGCTGCATGGGATCATGTAGAGAGTGAGTGCAATGAGAAGTCTGAGGACTCAACCCAAAGGAATTCCAGCATTTAAATATTAGTGGAAGCAGCAAATGAGATCAGAAGTAACAGACAGAGAGGAAGGAGAAAACCAAAGAGGGGGTGGTGTCCTGGAAGCTAAGTGATGACAACATTTCCAGGAGGAGAGTGATTGTGCTAAACGCTGTTGCCAGGTCATGTTAGGAGAGGAATTTCAGTGGAGTGGAGGGGATGAAAAGCTGTCTGCAGTTGGGTTCAAGATAGATGGGAGGAGAGAAATAAGAGACAGTGGGCATTAACAACTGTTTCAGGAAGTTTTTGTGGGTTTATGTGATGAAAAGAAGAGAAAAGCAGTGGAACCTGGGGAAAGTAGTGGGGGTCAAGCTAAGTTTTAATTTTTTTCTTAGATGGGAGGATGAATGGCATGTTTATATGCTAATGGGAATATTTCAGTAGAGAGGAAAAGAATGGATGCTGCAGGAGAGAGGGGAGGATTGTTATTAAGACAATAAAAGGGAATCAGATCTACTGCACAGATTGGTCCCTGACCTCATCCAAGCTCATCCATAGTAATAGGGGAGGAGATGCTAAGTGGACGAGGTGGTGGGAACTTGGGGAAGTTCTGGATTTTTTCTTTGTTTGTATTACTTTTTGGTGAGAATATTTAAGTCTGTCCTCTTAACACATTTTAATTATACAACGCAGTGTTATCAACAGTAGTCATTATTTTTTACATTAGACTCTCAGACCTTATTCATCTTACAGCTGAATGTATGTGCCCTTTTACTAACCTCTCCCTATTTCCTCCACCCTCCAGCCCCTGGTGACCACTTTTATACCCTGTTTCTATGAGTTTGACTTTTTTTTTTCCTTTTAGATTCCATATATAAGTGACACCGTGCAGTATTTTTCTTTATTTGTCTGGTTTCATTTAGCAGCATGCCCTCAAGCTCCACTCATATTGTTGCAAACAGCAGGATTTACTTCTATTCTCTAAAGAATGTTCCATTGTGCGTGTATATATATATGTGAAATGAGCTCATTAGTAAGAGTGAAGTTGGACTTGGGTGGGAAGATGTGAGGTGGAAACTCCTGTTTATCATTATGGTCCCTGTGTGTTACTGCTTGAGAATTAAACTGTGTATTCACATTAATTTGATAAAACAAATATTTTTATTTTTTAATTTTATTTTTTTATTGATTTCAGAGAGGATGGGAGAGGGGGAGAGAGAGTTGGAAACATCAATGATGAGAGAGAATCATTGATTGGCTGCCTCCTGCATGCCCCCCCTTTGGGGACTGAGCCCATAACCCGGGCATATGCCCTTGGCTGGAATTGAACCTGGGACCCTTCAACCTGCAGGCCAACGCTCTATCCACTGAGCCAAACCAGCTAGGGCCATGAATATTTTTCAAAAGGAAGAGAGAAGAATGTCTGATTTACTTCTATGGGAGAATGTCTGAGGCAATCCTCAGGTGAATGGAGGGACAGAGAAACCACAGAGGGGAGGAAAGGCCAGGTGTGCAGTCATGATTCTAGAAGATGACAAACATCAGAACAAGCCATTGGGATACAAAAAATTCTCTGAGGGCAATCACTCCTTAGCTTAACAAGTGTTTTAGATCTTGAGTTAGCTGTTTTTCTTTGATGAAAATTTGTTTGATCATGTCATACCATTTAGAAAAGTCACGGCATGCAAATTCTATGCATTCTTGTATAGTTCAAACACATTGACAGGTAGTAATTTGTATGAGAAAGGCAAAGGAAAAATGGTTTCAAACAAATTGCTTAAATTCAGAAGTATGCTAATTAATAGACTTTCTAATTGGTTTTCCTTTTTTTTCTTTAAGTTTTGCCCAAAGTCTGATTAGTTATGATTGCTTTGTTACAAGACTCTGGAGGGCATCTGAAGACATTATCACTGACCTGCGGATGGATGTAGGGCCTGGTTTTGGGGATTGATCTCACAAGATAGTAAAGCAGTGCCATCTAATAGAAATGCAATGTGAGCCACACATGAAACTTTATTTTCTAATAATCACATAAAAAAGGTAAAAAAAAATCAATTCGGTTAACTTTAATAATGGTAATTAAACTGATATCTATATGATTTTTAAAGCAAACAATATAAAATAATTAATGAGATGCTTTACACGTTTTTCAATACTGTTTTTGAAATTGAGTGTGTTTTATATTAACAGCACAAGTTTCCGGTCAGATGCTAATTTTTCAATGATTAAAGAGCAATATAGTTCTACCAAACCCATAAATTAATATTTAATGGAAAAATACTTTATACTGCTTCAAGTTTTAAAATTTAAATGTAAATGAATTAAAATGAAGTAACCTAAAAATGCAGTTTCTTAGTAGTGCCCAGAGGCCACATGGGGCTAGTAATCAGACAGGACAGCTTTAAAAGGTGAGATTCATGAGACTTGAGACAAGATTTTAATCTTCTGCCAATGGAGCTTAACCTAAGAGGATTTTTATTATGAATAAAAATATTATGAATAAAGTCCCACTTTGTTACTGCTCAAATATTACTCAGAACTTTGCCTCTGGCCCCTCTCTGTTGCCAGTTCATCTGGTCCCACCCTCTCACTACAACTGTCCCTACTCTCCCTGCTGCAGCTTTCTCACCTGTCCTACTCTGTATCCTGCTCTGGTGCAGGTTTCCCTATAATTTGTTCCTTGGGCAATAATCCTTTGACATCCCTCAGGATATATATATATATATATATATATATATATATATATATATATATAATTGATTTCAGAGAGGAAGGGAGAGGGAGAGAGCGAGCGATAGAAACATCAATGATGAGAGAGAATCTTGAACCTGGGACCCTTCAGTCCACAGGCTGATAAGGTTTTATCCACTGAGCAAAACCAACCAGGGCATTCCTCAGGATCTTAAATGAGCTTGACAAATGTTGCAAATTTGGAGATTAGCATATTAAAGACTGAGAATTACTACAGCTAAGGAATTTGCTTTACTTTGCTTAACCCAAGGTTTTCCAAACCTAGTTGACCACAAGTTAAGCATAATTCTGTCATTTTGACTGCAAAGAACAGCCATGATTTTACTTCTGTCTCCCCAAACACCAGTTATTTTAATCCAGGCTAACTTGAAACAATACAAGGCAAGAAATTCTGGAAAAAGTAAACAGCCGTGGGCAAACTACGGCCTGCGGGCCGAATCTGGCCCGTTTGAAATGAATAAAACTAAAAAAAAAAAAAGACCGTACCCTTTAATGTAATGATGTTTACTTTGAATTTATATTAGTCCACACAAACACTCCATCCATGCTTTTGTTCCGGCCCTCCGGTCCAGTTTAAGAACCCATTGTGGCCCTCAAGTCAAAAAGTTTGCCCACCCCTGCTTTAGAACAACCCAACATAAGGTGCATCTCTAGGTGGTGATACCAAGGTTAATCATGAGCTTTCCACTCAAAGGCAGTGCCTAGCAACAAGGTACAAGGTACAGATGTCCCATCTCACCTTATGACAGTGCTTCTCACCCTTCCTAATGCCATGACCATTTAATACAGTTCCTCATGTTGTGGTGACCCCCAACCATAAAATTTTTTTTTGTCGCTACTGTTATGAATCGTAATGTAAATATCTGATATGCTATATGTGTTTTCCAATGGTCGCGACCTACAGGTTTATGGGGAGCAATCCAGGCTATTACATCAGGTTAATGCTTTCTTTGTATTCTGACTCTTTGAGTCTTTAAGTAGATCCTCTATTTATTTAGATTGTTCCCAATACAAAGAAGTTTCTGACCCCACCTGTCATCCAGTTTCTTCCTTGCCATTATATTGTTAAAGCTTGACATCTTGTTGCCTCCTTTTTGTTCCACCAGATTGTTCAGCAGTGATACTTGCCCAAGTCCTAACTTCGTCCTGTTGCTCCTAATTGTTCAGTCTGGGCCTAGACAGGCTTGGGATGTTCAAGACTCTTGACAGGGGTTCTTGGCTAAAGCCAGCCTTTTCCACAGGGTGACTATAAAGCTCTCTTACCTCAGTTTCTGGGGAAGCCAGTCTTTCTTTAAGTTTACCACATGAGTGTACCAACTTTGGTTTGTGTACTAGCTTTGACATTGAAACCCTGACATTATTACTGATTTTTTCCCCTGTAGTTTGCAGATTTCCTTTTACCTAAGCAGAGGCTTTTTCTACACTTGAGTGTGAACTAAGTAGATTGATTTGAGGAATATATGGAGCTGAGGGAATCATATGAGTTTGGTGCCAACAGACTAACTTTCATATATATATATTGTGGTAATTCGGTAAACACACACAAAGAAATAAATAAAAAACAAACAAAATGCTTGGAACAATACTGGGTCTGGCCCTAGACCCACCCATTAGATAATTAGGACATGAGTGAGAATTCAGGGTTGGGATTAGCCTTCTAATAGCAGAAGTTCAACGAGGAAGGTAAGGAGTAACATCTTGCTATCCTGCTAAATAAGTTGTATCTTCCTCACACACATTTTATTCAAAGTAGACTAATGTCTAGAATTGAACCACAATTCTAGCTTTTACTAGCATCATTATTTTGAACACATCATTTAATTCTCTGAGTCTTAGTTTCTTCATCTATAAAATAAAAATTTTTATTTTGTGGGGTTGTTGTAAACTTTAGGTATTAGGACAAAAGCCTCTTTGCCGCCAGGCTCACAGCAGTTTGTGATGAAATTAAAGCCCTTATTGTTAAATTCTAGGGCCACATCCCTAGCTTGATAAGCCCTGAAACTTCTTTGTTAAATTTAAGGAGGCTTCAAAGAGCTACAGCAAGAGGAAGCTGTCAACTATTAGTTCCGGCAAATCTCTTGATTGTGCAAGCTTCTTCTTGTTGAATGTTCAGGGTTTGGAGTGGAACAACAGCTCTAGTGAAACCAATATCAGAGACACTCAAAGCTCCATTTTGATATGAACACTTAAGACCTCATCTGAGTTAGTAAACCAAAGTCTAGGAATTAAATGCGGTGATCTGGGGTCTGAAGTCCTTTCATGACAAATCTCAACCATAATCACAGTATTTCTCCCACACTTAGCATGGGTTGAACAAATTAGTCCTTGAGGACCTGATGTTAGTGCCCTGGAGGCTACCTCTGAACTCCTTACCAGGACTGGTTGAAGCTACTGTTTTCTGAACCTTTATTATGAGCAGCTGCACACAAATCCCACATACAAGATGCTACCACTGGGACCCTACATTCATTCCCTTGGAGCAGCATTCTGGAGCTGAATTCTCCCAGCGGGGAGAAAAGTCTTTGCAAATGAACAACATGTGGACCCTAAAAGTTCAGAAGGAACCAGGCTCTGTAATAGTCTACCATACGTACGTGGGACTTTGAGCAAACTCACCCAGTGTCAGGCTGGGGGGATCTGACCTCTGTCATCAAAATCAAAGAGCCAGTGCCACAAATCCAAATAAAAATAGAATTCTTAACTTGGCCCAGAGTAACTCTGACTTGAGTATTTGGGCATCATCTAACACCTGCAGGCACTGGGCAATTTCTATAAAGCGTTGCTAGTAGAATGGCTTTTATTCACGCCTAGTATTGCCTCTTGATCTCATTGTTACTGAATTTTCAACTAACGTTAACTTTTGTGATTCACATTCAATGACTCATTATTGCTATGGACTCAGTGCTTTCAAATGTTTATGTATTTTGTAACAATCCTGGGAAGTATTGATCATAATTATTTTAATAGCTAACATTATCTATCTCTATATATCTATCTAGATATATACAGGGTGTTCCAAAAAATGTATACACACTTAACAACTGAGAGTTCAATTGATGTCTCTCTCTTTTCAGATTTAATCCTTTGGATTTAATAATTATTTAAAGTGTTATACATTTTTTGGGGACACACTGTATCTATGAGGTAGTTCTTATTAATATCATCATCACCATCATCATTATCATCATCATCTTAGCTGGAAAGTGGTAGCACTTGGATTTAGACCCAGCCAGTCTTGCTCTATAGCTCATGATCTAACCACTATACTATACTGACTGTGAGTTTTATGAAGTCCGGACTCAGGAAGTAAGTGAATTGTTGAGGGATTCAGAGCTGTTAATGAGTGCAACCACTATTCTAACTCAGGTTTTTGGATTCCAAGGTTCATATTCTTTCTAATTATTCCATGGTTCTTCTTGGGCAAATCATTTGATTTGTTGATCCTCATTTTCCATCTATAAAATGGGGGGAAATTATTTATTTCACAAAGGTGTCTGAGGATTAAATAAAATTAGTTACATAAATGTTTAACTCATTCCCTGTCACATAACAAAAGCTCACTATTTATTGACTTACTAGCTAGTGGATTCCCAAGAAAAGATCTTTATTCTTAATAGTTGATAAACCTAGATTTATTAAGAACATGTTAACTCTAGAAAGTACGATGTATATAAAACAAAATTGGTGGTTATAATTTCTGTTCCCCAAACCTTGACAACTGCATTTAGATTTGGTTGGCTTTAGACCTAGATAGTTGTGTTATGCAAGTACTCCTTATCAAGGGCAAAAAAGTTATTGTGTAGGCCCTTAAAACCCTACCCCAAATAAACCTCTTTAAAAAAATTTAGATGTTTGGTATCTGTGTCTATATTCTGTTTTTAAACAGTAGTCTTTTATTTCCATATCAAAATTTTAAGGTGGTAGAAATTCTGTTTTCTCATTCTAAAACAAGGTCTGTTGGCCCGATTTAATCTATTTCCCATTGTCTGATGATTTTTTTGTTGACAAAATCAATAGAAATCATCAGGTTAAGTAGTAGCGCTCTTTTCTTCTTTTCTCTAAATAAAATTATGGTGTATTTGTCAGACTTCGAATATATAATGGAACTGATATAAATGTGCCGTAGATAATTGTACTAGGGAAAGTAAAAGTTCTAAACAATAAAAGGTAAGAGCCAGGAATACTTTGAACTCAAAGTGGATAAGGGTATTTTTATAATGTAGGCAGTAGCTGGAAATGGATCAATAGAACAAGAATGTTAGTGTTTTTTAGAGCATGGTATCCATTTCAATGTGTTTTGGGGGGTTATATGCAATATTTTTTGCATCCATAGGTCCATTCCTGCCCATATCCACTACCCAGCCCACCAGCTGTTACCTATTTAACCTCTTGAGCCTCACCATTTAGGTCAAATTCTGCTCCCACACAACATATTAATTGATTACCTGTTGCCCATAAGATGAAATCAGATTTGGTTTGACATCAAGGTATATCATTATTGTGAGCATCATATAAGATAATATAAATTGATTCATTAATCCACTCATTCAGTATAGATTTATTGACATCTTGCTGGCCCATTCCCTGTGCTAAACTTTAGGCATATATGGAGTTCCTGGTTCTTGTCCTCAAAGTAAAGTATCCACTTTTTAGAGAGGGAGACAGATAAGCAAAATATCATTCACAATAGGATGTGGTAAAGGAGTAATAGAAGTAAACGGAGGATACTGTGGAAGTTCAGAGAAAAGGCACCTGCTTTTCCAACTTAACTCCCACTACTGCTTTACTCAAACTCTACTAAATTGATCTATTTGCAATTCTCCTAAATACCATGCACATTCTAACCTTTCTGACTTTGATGATATTGTGTTTTTCATGCTCTATCTCTTCATTTTCTGCTTGTCAACCAACATGGGTTGAAAGCATACTGTTGCAGAACAGATGTGCTATATATACCACTGCTAAGTAAATGAGAGAAGTACAGCCTTACCCTCATGTAGCTGGCAGTGTTGCCTTCCTCAACCTCTCCCTCTCACTCTAAATCCTCCTTCCCTAATCATTCAGCCATGGTGAGCCCCTTCTTCTTGAGATCCAGTAAACTTATTATCTGTCACCTATCAGTACTTATGGGCAGTTTAATTAGTATTTACTAGTTGATTATGCATAGTAATAGAAAATGCAAATATCATGGGGCAACAAAAATTTTAGATTACTTAAAAACTCTGTTTTTATTCCTTTCATTGAATGATGGTTGGTAATACTTGTGAGACTTGGTCTCATCTGTTAATGAGCAGAATGAACTGAAAATTTAAGTTCTCTTCAAAGTCTGCCATTATATATATTTTTAATCTACAATTTTTATATGGATTTAATAAACATAGATTGAATTTCTTTACATTTTATTTCCAATGCTTATGGATATCTAGAGCAATGGGAAGGAGGTCAATGTGGAGAAAAAAGAGGATGAAGATGAAAAGGATAAGCAGCAAGGGCTCCATCCACGAAAAGGATTGGAAATAAGGGCAAAGATCTTGCTTTGAAGAGAATATCCTCTTTTCAGGGCTTCTTTCTTCCTATTGCTCATGTTAAATCTTGTTAAAAAGCTGTATTGCCCTGGCCAGATTAGATCAGTGGTTAGAGCATCAGCCTGTGGACTGAAGGGTCATGGGTTCGATTCCCAGTCAAGGGCGTGTACCTTGGTTGCAGGTTCCCCAGACCCAGTAGGGGCACGTGCAGCAGGCACCCAATCAATGAGTCTCTCTCACATAGATGTTTCCCTCTCTCTCCCTTCCCTACTCCTCCCTCCCTTCCACTCTCTCTAGAAATCAATGGAAAAAATATCCTTTGGTGAGAATTAAAAAAAAAAAAAAGCTGTATTTGTAGGACCTTTTGGTCAAGATGACAGTGTAGGCAAATGTGGTACTCAGAACCTCTAACAACCACATGAAAACTACAAATAAATTACAGAATGTAGAAGCCACATCGAGACTAGTAGGATGGGTGGAGACATGGATTGGGCTGGTACCACACCCATGTGTGGTGATATCACAGTTGCTGAGGTCTCCCTCGAGGATCCAGGGGTCCCAGCCCCACACCAGAACCCCCAGCCCAGGTTTCCAGTGTCAGGAAGAGAAGTCCCCATAACGTTGGCTGTAAAAACCAGCAGAGATTGAGGCTGAGTAAGATAGAGGGCTGCTGGAGTTCCAGGCATTCCTCTTAAAGGGTCTGTGTAGGGAATTACTTGAACTCACTCTTCTAAGCTCCAGTGCTAGGGCAGCAGCTCTAAAGGCTCCTGGTTACAAGGGGAGGAATTTAATTGTCTGGCTTCAGGGTGAGGGCTGGAGGATCAGCTTTCTGCCAGACAGAAGTGTTACAAAAGCCATTATTCCTTTTCTGAGCCACAGGCCTAGCATTTGGGTGTCATATCTGAATCTCCATCTGCCTGGCTATTACTTTCACCGTGCCCTGGTGATTCTCTGAGACACAACCCCACCCAACTTCAGTTCCACCTAAGCTGTTTCCAGTGCTTTTTCATATAAATGCCTCTTGGCTCATGCTTTGGAGGTTCCTAAAATCTCTCAAACAAGCAGCATCTGGCCTCTGTGTACCCTATACCTCTTGCTAAGTGGCCCCAGGCCTGGCACTATTTGCTGCTAGCCTCAGTTCACAGCTTGGACTCTCCTGGGTACCTCTAAGCCCAGCACAAGTAGAAGCCATCTGAAGATGGCCACTTCCAGACAGGGCACAGGCAGTGGCTGACCTTGCAAATTCAGGGTGGCCCCAGAGCCATTGCACCCAGTGGACAGCTTCAGACCATGCCACATTACAACCCAACTACCTCAATGAGTGCCACACTCAAGGAGTAGACTAAGTGGGCATCAAATCCCTACTGAAGCAAGTTCTGTTCATGGGGTTGGCCCCTGTATAACTGATTCTTCACTGTAGTTTCAGCTGCTCCTCTAAGCCAATTGGTCTCAGGATAAATCCCTCCCAGTAATGTGTCAAACAGCAATCAAGACTCAACTACAACAGGACAGTACACATATCCCACATAAGGAGTGCACCTGGACCACCAGTTTGAGTGTTTGAGGAGGATGTGCCACTGGGCCCTACAAGGCACCTACTACACAAGGCCACTCTATCAAGCCGGGTGACACAGCAGCTCTACCTAATACATAGAAACAAACACGGGAGGCTTCCAAAATGAGAAGACAAATGGGCCAAGAAACATGTCCCACATGAAACATTTCCAGAAAAAGAACTAAACGAAATGGAGGCAAGCAAACAATGATATAGAGTTCAAAACAATGGTTATTAGAATGCTCAAGTAACTCAGTAAAAACTTTGACAACATAAAAAAAGCACACAAGGAAAACCATAATAAAGAACCAGTCAGAAATTAAGGATACACTAACTAAAATGAAGAATTTACAGGGAATCAACAGTAGAGTTGATAAAACAGATAATCAAATCAATAATTTGGAATAGAAGGAAGCAGCAAAAACCCAATCAGAACAGAAAAAAGAAAAAAGAATCCAAAATAATGAGGTTAGTGTAAGCTGCCTCTAGGACAACTTCAAGTGAACTAACATCACATCATGGGGGGTGCTGGACGGAAAAGAAAGAGATCAAGAAATTAAAAACCTAGTGAAAAACTAATGACAGAAAATATCCCTAATTTGGGTAAGGAAATAGACATACAAGTCCAGAAAATGCAGGGAGTCCCAAGCAAGATGAATCCGAAGAGGCCCACACCAAGACACATCATAATTAAATGCCAAAGGTTAAAGACAGAGAGAGAATCTTCAAAGCAGAATCTTCAAATCTTCGAATGACCCTTTCACAGGGGTTGCCTAAGACCATCGAAAAACACATATATAATTACATACTGTTTTTGTGAGTAATCACTATGCTTTAATTATGTTCAATTTGTAACAATGAAATTGGGGGTCACCACAACATGAGGAACTGCATTAAAGGGTCGCGGCATTAGGAAGGTTGAGAACCACTGCTTTAGAGGGAGAGGTAACCTCACTTGATGGGATTTCGATATTATTTATTGCTTGCTGTGTTGCCGACCCCTTTTCCATAAAATTTTCCTGTCTCAGATCTAAGCCCTGGAAATCAAACTGTTAGTCTTCTGTTTTTGATAGCAGCAATTGCTTTTTTGAACTGCCATTTCAGTACCAGCAGCTTCTCTTATTCTCTGAAGTTATGCAAAACATACCTGCCTTTTAACTTGCTTGATTCAAACCTCACTTGCCATTTTCTACCCTTTGATCCCTCTCTGCATTGCTATTTATCAGTATCAAAAAGCTGTAGCCCAACATTACTTTTGGCCCGGGGTCCATAATATCAAGTCAGTTATGTGTCTGGTGTGTTCTCTGTAACTGGACTGTCTGCAACACAAGAGCGTCAGTCACTTTCTCCTTTATTTACTGAGCCATGTAAGAGATCGAATATGAGCTTCATCTTTAAAATAACGAGTAACTTTCCCCCTACTCATAGCACACAGCATCTTAGTCATGTATATGAGATTATTTTCAAGATATCACTGTATGAGTTTCCTTAACAATTATCCTGGTTTTAATTTTACATGATGTTTGTATGATTATTTCATGAATGACTCTCTTCAGAAGCCTCCTGTGTCGGGAAGCATGTCTAGATGGCTCTTCTTTATATTCCTAGCACCTAGCACAGTCCACTGCTTGAGAAGGTGCTTAATAAATTCACTCAGCCGATAGTTAATATGTGCTGAGTGAATTTAGCCTTACACAAATGTTTTGGAAGTTTCCCCTCTGGAATTATCTTCAGAGCCTGTTTCACAGAAACAAGAGAATGGCTTTCTTGATTTTCTTTGAAGAACATCAAAGCATCTTGGTCTGCCTGCTATTTTCCTCTCTCCCTCTCTTTTTTGCTCCACGTGGCTCCTCTAATTGGCCCCCTTTCCCACCCTTTGCAGTACAGTTGAAGCAACCACTGGCAGTTACCTGGCACAGCTGTGCCTGGAGCCCAACGAGGGGGCCCCCAGGCAGGCTGAGGGATGCAGGTAAAATAAAGCCTTTAGTGAAATACTGTACTAAATTCACCTGGGTGCTGCCTACCTGCTATCATGGCTGTAAAAGCCTTAAGTGGGTGAAATTTGCTGAACATTGTAAATGTGCATTGCGGATGGTTTAGGCCTCAAGTTTTAAGTACGTTATAACTGAGATGGTTTAAAATGAATTGATGGTATTAATAGTATTTATGGTGAGGAAGGGCTGAATTTACACAGAACTGTCATTGTCTTTTTTAATATATTTATATATGTCTTATATATATGTCTTAATGTTTTAGTTTTTTTTTTACACTATGTTGATATTTACTTTAGTAATTAAAAAAGATATATAACTATTTTTAAATGTCATAGGGACTTGATGCCCTTGTCATTTAAAGAATTTATCAATTAAAAAAGCTTTAATGGAATAAAATTGAAAAAATTTATAACAACATATACAGGTAAAGTTATTGAGCTGTCACTATGTTGCTATTGTTATTTTATACTTCAAACAATCTATATAGACATAGTGAGAGGATTTCAAAATGTTAATAATCTCTCACAGTTTATTGTTCAACTGTAAAATTTATAGTTGAAAATAAGTAATGATAATTTGCTTGATATCTAGAAAGTTTGTCCTCCCACAATTATAGTCATCCTTTATTAAGTAGTACTTCAACATATTTATTTAATGTGGTGTCTGCAAAGACTTGGTCAAAGTAATGGCACAAAGGTTGGTCATGTAATCAGAGAAAAGATAGTGGTCTGGCATGAAGATGATGACGATGATGATGACAATGATGGTGTTAGAGGTTGGATACCAGCTCTAATATTTGTGTGACCAGCTGTGTGACCTTGGGCAGATCACTCAATCTCTCTGGGCCCCTTTTCTCCTCTGAGATCAAGATATTCTCTACTTGATTCAGTTGCTGTGCAATAATGTCTGTAAAAGTGCTTTGTGAAGTTTTTATTTCTTAGATTAGAATGCCTATTCCACCTTAGAAGGCATGTGCCACGTGTATCTCCCTAGGTCCTTCACCTACATGTTTCCTTCCTCCCTTTTCCCTTAACCTTCCCCTACTTGTCCATATCCTCTTTGAAGTTATGTATTTATTTCAGTCCGAGGCATGCAGTCATGTATTAATGTAATTTGTCCCCCATTTCTTTCTAGTGGTCCTGCCACTAATTTAAAGCATCAAAAGCCAGGTAGGGAGAAATGGTTTAAAAATTCATTGAGACACAGCTTAAAACAAGATAACCTACCTGGTTAATGGGAAAACAATCATGGCAACAATTACTTCCTAAAAAAATTATTTTTATTGATTCAGAGAGGAAGGGAGAGGGAGAGAGAAACATCAATAATGAGAGTGAATCATTGATCATCTGCCTCCTTCAGGCCCCCTACTGGGGATCGAGCCCACATCCCGGGCATGTATGCTGACCAGGAATAGAATTGTGACCTCCTGGTTCATTGGTCAATACTCAACCACTGAGCTACACTGGCCAGTCAACAGTCACTTCTTTATGAGCTAAAAGTAATAGTGTTCTCGTTCAGTGAAAGCAATATGCAAATTCAGATCTTAAGAGTCATGAACATCTATAGGCTTTTCAATATTGACATTAGATTCAGTATTCAGTAAATATTTATCCAACAGTCATAATGATTCCAGGCAGGAGGGTCAAATAGAGAAAACTGAGAGTCTTCTATGCCTTTTGGTATCTTATGTTCAGGTATAATACTTAGAGACACAAATTCATGTTCAGTGTAGGAAGGGCTATTAGCATATCAACACACACACACACACATGCTCATATTACTGAGTTTGGAAAACAAAGCCATGTGATCACGTGGAGATGCCTTTGAGTGCTATAAACATTGTCTAAGCCCTTGAACTGGTGATTTACTTTGTATGCAGATACATAGTACAAGTAAGGGTCCAAGTTAAAATGCAAATTAATATTTTAAAATAGCAAATACTAACTTTGAAAACTTCATATATAGTTTTTTTCATTGCCACGACTTAGACATTAAGATTGCTCAGACTGTATCCCAAAATAACCTACTTCACATGCACTTCTTTTATTTAAAGAAGTCTATAAACTAAAGGCCTTTACTTTCTGAGCTTCTTCCTATACTTACTCCCCTTCAAACACAAAGAACATGCATTTTTAGAGTAGTCCATCACAAGTGAGACACATAATGTTTAAGCTTTCTAACACACACACACACACACACACACACACACACACACACACACACACAAATGCACATACTCTTCTGGAATTCTAAAATCCACCAAAACACCTAGAAGTAATGTCACATTACATATTTCCAATTTAAAGGGCCTTGAAGTTTATTCCATTGTAAAGTGTGCATGACACTAAGTGGCTCACTAGTTTTGCTGTTTTGTTTCTATTACTAGATGACATTGAGTCCATACTTGCTGTTTCTCTGCATCTCCTTCACCAGCCTTAGAGGCTGAAATGACCTGGGGCCCCAGAGCACCCAGATACCTCTTGTGACTTGTCCCGTGGTTTGTGAGTTCCCTTTAACAGATTGTCTTCCTCTTTTTAGTGGATATTCAGAAATGTTTCACTTAGTAAAAATGACAATCTTTGTGGAAATAAGTATACTTCAGATCAAAATCCAGGCTAAAAGGGTAAAGGAACACACTCTGGCCAGGAGAATCAGTTAAGAGATAATAGCTGTGTTAGTGAAGTAAAGGAATGGTCAAAACATTCTCTCAAATGATATTGGGAAGTGGGTCAAATTTCAAAAGGATTTGGTGTAATTCTACTATATGGTGGGAGCTATTGACAGCTGGTTGAAGGTTGAGCCCCCCAGGGTTGCTAGACAAGCAGCTATGGTTGGATTTTTTTAAAAGTCATCTGGGTTACTGTTTTGAAGAATAAGAAACATTAATGTGAAGTCTTTCCAAGAAACTCTTCAGAATCAGAGAGAGAGAAGGAGGAGGAGGGAGAAGAGAGAAGAGAAAGAATGAATCAATGAAGGAGTCATAAATGCTCCATGGATCAAAATGTAAAGGATGGAGTAAAAGCAGTTGCTCCCTAAAATGACACCATCATTGAGCTTCTATCATTTTCTCTTTGCTTGGTTAGTGAGCTGGCCAGTTAGGACACATTCCTATTATTGCCAGTGTTCTATTGTTCCAGGTCTAGGTATCTAGTCTGGTTAGTCATGCTCTCTGATTCTCACCTTTTATTTTCTTTTGCTTGTGACAATGGAAATGAAGGTGAAAATCAGTACATTTTTTTTCTTATTAGCAATGCTTGTAAATATTTAAAGAGGTGATAACTGACAACTAAAATAAGGTGTTTTTTTTCAAGTGTATATGATATTATTTGCCAGTGTATTTCCCAATTACCATGAGTAATTACAAACTAGTGGATCACTATCTATAATAATCTATAATAATAAAAGCATAATATGCTAATTAGACCGGACAACCGAATGATCTTCCGGACGTCCTTCCAGATGACCTCCAGGTGAAGCCGGGGCTGTGAGGGCTGAGCCCTTTGCACGAATTTCATGCATAAGGCCTCTAGTTAAGTAATACTTTGAGGTTTAATATTTGGATATGATGTTGGTGTGTCTCAGTCATAGTTTTGTGACTTCTGAGAGTACTTCCTATTACTTCAGGGGATCATGCATCACTGTAAAATAGTCTCAAAACAAGATTTAAATTAAACTTACTAGATGATTGTTCTGTCTTGTGGTACCTCTGCAAACCCTCTAGTTCAGTGGTTCTCAACCTTCTGGCCCTTTAAATACAGTTCCTCATGTTGTGACCCAACCATGAAATTATTTTCGTTGCTACTTCATAACTGTAATGTTGCTACTGTTATGAATCGTAATGTAAATATGATGTGCAGGATGGTCTTAGGCGACCCCTGTGAAAGAGTCATTTGACCGCCAAAGGGGTCGCGACCCACAGGTTGAGAACCACTTCTCTAGTTCTTTTGGGATGAGGAAGAATGAAAGAAGACTGTCATGATGTGAAATCAATGTAATTTTTCCTTGTAGACCATACAAACCATTTATTGAAGACCTCCCATGTGTCTGGCAATATATGTACAGGAGAGATACAGTAAGCATATGAACAGAATTTATAAACGAAGGAACTGAAACTATGAAAAAACTAGACCCCTGGTCCAGGTCTTATAACTTTAAGGCACTGTACTAGAATTTTAACCTAGTTTTTAAAACAAAGATCTTTACTTTTTCTAGTACACTATACTCATTCTCCAACAACTTAAGTTCAAATATCATGTATATCCTACAGTATAGAAGTGGAAACTCAGAGTCAAAGAAAATATTAAGTAATTGCTTGGGTAAATCACATGACTTCCCTGGGTCTCGTGTACTTCATTTATGGCTCAATCACAATAGTTAGCATCTATAGATTACTGAATTTCTCTACAGCAGGTATTGTTAGGCATATTATAGATGTCAGCTTAATTAACCCTCTTGACACCCTATACTATGTCATAGGTATAAACTTTTTATACTGAAGAAGAATAAGAGATTGAGAGAGCTAATAGTTTGGGCAAGTTCACAGAGCTAAAATTGTGGGCTCTTGATTCAAATGTAAACTCTCTGACTGTAGTCTAGAGCATGGACCCTTAACCACTGTCCTTCACAGCTTTCTATAACCCAGTCTCTGCCTCTTCCAGCTCTCCAATCTATGACTCTGTACAGCTGCAGGCATTCTCATCTTTTGATTCCCTAACTCTTCCTTTTTAGAAACTTTTAACTGCAATTATGTGTTAGAATTAAAACAATTCTCCACTGGTTAACCCCTAGTGCTGCTCTGACATGGTTATTCTATTTTTCCATGGTTCCTCTCTAGCACAATTTACTATTCTCTCCAAATGATCTACACAAGCCAAGTCTTGTGTGCCATATTTCTCCATCTGCAATACCCCTATGAAAAAATATAATACCTCCTACTGATACCATTGTAATAGACCCAGTTATTAATACCTGGAAAGGAGTGAAGGGAAGGCCAAATTTTATAGCATGCCATTTGTGCGGCTTTGCCAGGAAGCTGCAGCCACAGATTGCTGGGGGAAGGGACTGGACAACACACGTGTGCCCAGTAAGGTCTGGGTGACATAGGAAAGGTACTTGCCCATCAGTCAGACCTGGGGACAGGTCATTGACCAGAGTAGGCGTGGCCACTGCAAGCACGGGAAGATTCCAGATATTTAAACTCCAAAATAAAGGCGTTCTTGCTCTCTTGTGTGCTGGGCCCCTGGCTCTCTTGTTGCACGGTTGCGCTCCCCTCCATTTGCCCGCATGGCTCATAGCCATATAGACCCCATACAATGGACTGATGGACTAGAACTAGCCTGGTGCTGTGCCGGACCCAACTCCACCATGGAATGGAAACTTTGGACACTGGCTTTGCTTTCAGCTCTGCTGAATCCCCAGCTGCACATCTTCCAGGATTGGTCTGAGGGAAATGGAACCCAAGGATGTAATTCCATGCAAATAAAAATCACTCAGCCTCCCATGAGAGTTTTAGAAAATTCTTTTTCTCAAGATATAGTAGAAACTGACCCCCAATACCCAGTGGGGAAAGGGGTACTTCACTTCCACCAGTAGACACCCCACTTCTACCAATAACACCACCTTTTAAAAAATATGACCCAGTGCAGCACAAAGTATAGTTTAATATCATATCAGGAGATCACACCAGAACTCTTGTTTTTACATTGACAGGCTGTGATGCTACAACACTGGGTTATGCTTTAAAGGTGGGGTGGAAACACCAGGAACAGATGGTCCCTTAACAAAAATCAATCCTGTTTTTATTTCATCTGTATTTAAAAAATCTGTCTTAATAGCAAAAGCAAATGAAAAAAATAAAATACTATACAAGGCAAATATTTATTCCTTCCCCATGGTGACTGTAAATATACTAATTAACATTTTAAATATTGAAGATTCTGGGCAAATAATAACATACTAATATTACCAGCTAAATGTCTGGTCTTAATTCCCAGGATTAGTACAATTATCTAATTAGAGATGAGGAAAATACAGATAAATTGTGGAAGAGGAAAGCAGTAAAACACAGTGAATAGATGATGAAAAATCATTTTTGTCATACTAGATAGATGTTCAATATAGCTTATCGAGATTCCTTATTACACAATTAAACATCATTTCTTACATTTAGGATATTTTAATGGCTCAAATGAAAAAGAATGAAAATGTATAAATATATCCATAAATATATTACATTCTGTTTTGTTGCTCATTTTGCCAAAATGCTGCCTTTTTCTATCAGCATATTTTAAGTCAATGAATTTATGGGGGGAAATACAGACAAAATGTGACAGCATTTACATTTTGTAAAAAACAAACAAAACGAGAAAATAATTTTGTATTCAATAGCTGGCCTTATTTACTTTTTACTGTTGTTAATCCTCACCCAAGGATATTTTTTCCTTTGATTTTTAGAGAGTTGGAAGGGAAGGAGGGAGAGAGAGAGACAGGGAGAGAGAGAGAAAAAGACAGAGAAACACTGATGTGAGAGAGAATCCTGGATTGGTTACTTCTTACATGCTCCAGGGATCGAACTTGCAACTCAGGTATGTGCTCTTGAGCGAGAGTCAAACCCGTGACCCTTGGGTGCACTGGCTGATGCTCTAACCACTTACCACACCGGCTAGGCCTACTATTTATCAACTTAAAAAATAATACTGAGAAACTGGTAACCTTAATTCGTTAAAAAATACTTCATTCTGTTTAAAACTGGTCTTTTTCCCCCACTTCCCTTTCTGGAGCATCTGGTAGGGTAGTATAAATAAAGCATTTCTGAAAATTTCCCCTGAGTTATTGTGAATAATAGAAGAGCTTATATGAGACTCACCCTCTATTTTCTGAAAAACTTCAATCCAGACTCAGAAGGGTTCTTACAGGAGAAATGATGTGCTTTTCTGCCTCAGGAGTTAAAGAGGAGAATTGACCGATGTACCTCAAACACTGGTAATGCCTTAGAGAACATTTTAAAGTTCTAAGATTTAATGGGTTCAAAATGTTTTTAAAAATCTATATTGAAGTGAATATATATATATATATATATATAGTATTTTTTCTGCTTTTATGTTTTCTGACATGGCCTGCCTGCCTGGTTCTTGGTATTTCTTATTTCATTGCTTTCCAGTCATTTCCTTCATGCAACTCTACTGAACTTTTGTTGAAAACAGTCGAGGATGAAAAAAATGCAAACCAGGTTGGTAATTGTCAGAGTTGTTTACATTAACACATGAAACTTCCTAGGGCTCAGGTCAGGGTGGGGTGAGTGGAGGAGAGATTCAGACACTTTACCCTTGGGTGAGAGGAACGTCCCTGCTATGATGGTTTCCTGCTTTCTTTGGAAGGCAGTCCCTAAGGCTGTCTAGGAAGGAAGCGTGGCTCCAGTGGTTTGCCCACCAGGCTGGTAATCACAGGCCTGAATTCTGAAATCTAATCTTTACTTGTCTGCTCTGTATTAGTTGAATGACAAACCGTGTGTATCCTGCTAGTCCACTAAGATGTGTGTGACTGTGTGTGTGTGTGTGTGTGTGTGTGTGTGGTGTGTGTGTGTGTAAAGGGGCACAAACATACTAGTTATATGTTAGGGACAGTCTAGAGGCCATGTACTAGTATTTAGTAGAGATCAAGACAGACAAGAACCTTACTCACATGGAGATTATATTCTGAGGCAAAAGTATAGAAATAAATGGAGAGAGGAGGAGAAAGAAAGGAAAGACGGAAAAGAAAGAAATATTAGATATGATAAGTGCCAGGGTGATATAACGGAAAGATATTAATGGTCAGGAGTACAGCAGATTGGGTGGGCAGGAAAGGTACTCAAGCTGAGAACTAAATGACAAGAAATATACAGTTATGCAAATAATAATTGGAAGAATAGTCTAAGCAGAGGGAAAAGTCAGTGCAAAGGTCCTTGGGTTGAAATAATCTCAGTGTGTGAGGAATATTTCTATGGGGGAATAAACTGGGCAAGGGGATAATGGTAAGAGATGAGTGGGCCCAAATTATGAATGGTTTTGTCAACTTGTGTTAGAAGTTCAGGCTTTATTCTACACCAGAGGCCCAGTGCACGAAATTCATGCATGGTTAGGGTCCCTAGGCCTGGCTGGCAATCAGGGCTGATTGGAGCCTTCCAGCTGCTGGCTGGGGCCTTCCTTCGTTCCGTGCCACCCCTGCTGGTCAGTGCACATCATAGCAAGCGATCAAACTCCCGGTCTCCCGGTCGAACTCCTGAGGGGACACTTTGCATATTAGCCATATATATATATATACTAGAGGCCCAGTGCACAAAAATTTGTGCACCCGGGGGGGAGGGGAGGTCCCTCAGCCTGGCCTGTGCCCTCGTGCAGTCTGGGACCCCTCAGGGGATGACCACCTGCTGGCTTAGGCCCGCTCCTCGGGGGATTGGGCCTAAGCTGGCAATCAGACATTCCTCTGGCAGCCCGGCAGCCCTCGGGAGATGTCCACTTGCCAGCGGGGAGCAGGCCTAAACTGCAGTCGGACATCCTTAGCGCTGCTGAGGAGGCAGGAGAGGCTCCCACCACCACTGCTGTACTGGCAGCCATCAGCCTGGCTTGTGGCTGAGCAGAGCTCCTCCCATGTGAGAGTGCCCTGACCACAAGAGGGCAGCTCCTGCATTGAGCATCTGCCCCCTGGTGGTCAGTGTGTGTCATAGTGATCAGTCATCCCCAGTCCTTCTGCTGTTAGGGTCAGTTTGCATATTACTCTTTTACTATATAGGATAGAGGCCTGGTGCACGGGTGGAGGCCTGCTGGTTTGCCCTGAAAGGTATCCCGGATCAGGGTGGGGGTCCCGCTTAGGCGCCTGGCCAGCCTGGATGAGGGGATGATGGCTGTTTTCAGCTGGTCACACCCCCTTCAGGGTGGGGGTCCCCACTGGGGTGCCTGGCCAGTCTGGATGAGGGGCTGAGGGCCATTTTCAGGCTGGCAGGTGAGTGAAGCTCCCAACCTCTCCTTTTTTTCTTTTTTTTCTTTTATTCTGGGATTTATTTACCTTCTATGGCTGTCACTGGAACTGAGAGCCGGCTTTAGCTCTGAGGCTCGGCTCTAGCTCTGAGATCTTGGCTGCTGAAAGCAGGTATCTGCTTTTGTTTGTCTTCTATAATTGAAACACTGTTTCAGCTCCAGCTCCAAGGCCGGCTGGCTGAAAGCAGGTTTCTGGGGTTTGTTTAGCTTCTATATTTGCAACATTGTTTCTTAGAGTGCAGCTTAGAGGCCGGCAGCGGCAGGCGGGGAACCTTGGCTTCCTACATCACTGGAGCAAGCAAGCCTCCTGTTCGCTTCAGCTGCCTGGCTGCCGGCCGCCATCTTGGTTGGCAGTTAATTTGCATATCGCCCTGATTAGCCAATGGGAAGGGTAGCGAAGTTACGGTTAATTACCATGTTTCTCTATTATTAGATAGGATACACACACACACACACACACACACACACACACTGAGTGGCCAGATTATTATGACCACCTGACGTTTGTAGGCAAATTAGCTATAATTTAGCACTAAAGTTGCTAGAGGGAAGCAGGTTTTTTACCACGACAGTAGAAGTGATTTTTTTCTGAAGATATGGGTAAACAATGCAATTTAAGAGCCTTTGAACGTGGGATTTATTTGAACATGAGTGGCCAGATTATTATGACCACCTGACGTTTGTAGGCAAATTAGCTATAATTTAGCACTAAAGTTGCTAGAGGGAAGCAGGTTTTTTACCACGACAGTAGAAGTGATTTTTTTTCTGAAGATATGGGTAAACAATGCAATTTAAGAGCCTTTGAACGTGGGATTTATTTGAACATGAGTGGCCAGATTATTATGACCACCTGACATTTGTAGGCAAATTAGCTGTACACTGCATCGTATGGGATATGGAAGTCAAAGGCCTGTTCGAACACCTTTGCTATCTGCAGTTCCCAAGATAAAATGTCTCCAATTCGCACAGGAACACAAGGATTGGACAGTCGAGCATTGGAAAAATGTCATGTGGTCTGATGAATCACATTTCCAGTTGCATCATGCAGATGGCAGGGTGAGAATTTGGCAGAAACAGCATGAAAGCATGCACCCCACATGCATGAGTACAACCCCTCAAGCTGGTGGGGGCAGTGTTATGGTTTGGGGTATGTTTTCCTGGCATGATTTGGACCCTTTAATTCATGTGGAACAACGTCTGAATAGCACAACATACCTAAGTATTGTTGCTGATCAGGTTCATCCTATCATGTTGATGGTGTATCCCAATGGAGATGGCTTCTTCCAACAAGACAATGTGCCATGCCATGGTGCTCATATTGTGCAGGAGTGGTTTCAAGAACATGAGGGAGACTTTACCTTGCTTAGGTGGCCCCCACAATCACCAGATCTCAATCCAATTGAGCATTTGTGGGACGAAGTTAAAAGAGCCATCAAGCAGCTGGTTCCACAACCATCAAATCTCACATAACTGGACAGTGCTATTCATCAGGCATGATGTCAGATTCCTCGCATCACCTTTCAACATCTCGTGGAGTCAATGCCAAGAAGAATCGCTGCACTATTGAAGGCAAAAGGTGGCCCAATGAAGTACTGATGGAGTGTAATAATCTGGCCACTCATAATAATATATATCTCATGTTCAAAGCCTACAAACGTCAGGTGGTCATCATAATCTGGCCACTCAGTGTATAGATGTGACTGGAAGTCATCCAGGGGTTTTCAATTAGGATAAGGATGGGGGTGACTTGATCTGACACACATTTTTAAAAGACCACATTTTAAAAAGATCACACAGTAACGTACATTTTATATGATCAAACATTCCAAAAAGAAAGTATTATGGAGAATATCTTTCGGGAGAGCAAGGCATTATTAGAATGGGAGTATCAAACCCAGGTGAGAAATGATGTTGGCTTAAGCAGAGATTTGGTTAGAGGGGAAACAGAACCATGGACGTTCTGAATATGATTTGAAAAGAGAGAAGACAGGACTGGTAGGTAGAGTGGATGTGGAGGGAGATTCCTGGCTGGAGAAACTAGAGGGATGATGGTGCCTTTTGCGGGATGGGTAAAGTTGGAGGAAAATTGGTTTGGGGAAGTGTTGTGGAATCAAGAGTTGTTTTGATCATGTTATTTCTGAGACATGTATGTGGAGATGTCAAGAAGGCCACTGGATGCGTAAATCTAAAGACTTAAATTTCGTGACTAAGACAAACCTGGAGATTTGTTTTGGCTTTCCTCATCTTGCAGGTATAATTTGAGCGGTTGGATTGGATGAGATCTAAGAGGGTTTGGTATATAGTCCTATATCAGTGATGGGGAACCTTTTGAGCTCGGTGTGTCAGCATTTTGAAAAACCCTAACTTCACTCTGGTGCCGTGTCACATATAGAAAATTTTTGATATTTGCAACCATAGTAAAACAAAGACTTATATTTTTGATATTTATTTTATATATTTAAATGCCATCTAACAAAGAAAAATCAACCAAAAAGATGAGTTCGCGTGTCACCTCTGACACACGTGTCATAGGTTCGCCATCACTATCCTATATAGTCCATGCCAATATTTAAAGTTGGGGAGAAGAGGAATAGTCAGCAAAAGTGTCTGAAAAGTAGCAGCAAAGCAACATAAAAGGAGAAGGAGGAAGGTGTGATGTCATGGAAGCCAAGAAAAGGAGGTATCTCAAGAATGGAGTGGGTAACTGTGTGGAGTGCTGCTGAGAAAGGAAAGACAAGTGACCTATGGGTTTGTCAACACAGAGATCATAGGGGAACAACCTTTGTGGTGGGTGCAGGCCGAGGCACATTAGAGTAGGTAAAGATTGTGAAAGTAGCCCTAGCCGGGTTCTCCAGTGGTTAGAGCGTCAGCCTGCATACTGAAGGGTCGTGGGTTCAATTCCAGTCAAAGGCAGAGGCGTGTGTGGGAGGCAACCGATCAATGTGTATCTCTCACACCCATGTTTCTCTGTCTCTCCCCGTCCCTTCCTCTCACTCTAAAAACCAATGGAAAAAAGTATCCTCAGGTGAGGATTCAAAACAACAACAAAAGAATGGGCCCTAACCGGTTTGGCTCAGTGGATAGAGTGTTGGCCTGTGGACTGAAGGGTCCCAGGTTCGATTCTGGTCAAGGGCATGTACCTTGGTTGCGGGCACATCCCCAGTAGGGGGCGTGCAGGAGGCAGCTGATTGATGTTTCTCTCTCATTGATGTTTCTAACTCTCTATCCCTCTCCCTTCCTCTCTGTAAAAAAAATCAATAAAATATATATATATATTTTTTAAAAAGGAATTCTTACCATTTGCAACAGCATTGATGGAACTGGAGAGCATTATGCTAAGTGAAATAAGCCAGTCAATGAAAGAAAAATACCACATGATCTCACTCACTTATGGATAATAAAGACCATTATAAACTGATTAACGAAATAGTTACAGAGGCAGAGCAGCATTGAACAGACTGTCAAACTACAGTAGGAAGGCCCGGCAGGGTTGGGGGTTGGGGGGTAAGAGATCCACCGAAGAACTTGTATGCATGCATATAAGCATAACCAATGGACACAGACACTGGGGGGCAGGGCAGGCTGGGGGTGGAAGGTCAAGGGGGGAAAAAAGGAGACATATGTAATACTCTTTGTAATACTTTAAGCAATAAAACAAAATTAAAAAAATTATATATAAAAAAAAGAATGGGAGTGGAAGTAGATCTTGACTATAGGCAGCTCTTCCAGGAAGTTTCAGCTCTTCCAAGAAGTTTATATTCAAGGGAGTTTTTTGTTGTGGTGGTTGTTAAGTTTACTTATTGATATTTAGAGAGAGAGAAGAAGGGGGAGAGAGAGAGAGAGAAACGCACATCAATTTGTTGTTCCACTCACTTATGATTCCTTGGTTGCTTCTCCTATGTGTCCTGACCAGGGGTTGAACCCACAACCCTGGCATGTGGAGGAGGCTCTAACCAGCTACCGTAAGCACCTGGCCAGGGCCCGGGACCTGTTTGTTTCTAAACTAGGAGATTAGAAGTACAGTAGTTCCGAGTTATTTCGCTTACCTGGGTTTCAGTTACCTGCCGACATTCACGGTCTGAAAATATTACATGGAAAATTCCAGAAATAAACAATTGAGCAACCTGCTGAGTAGAGTGATGAAATCTCGCGCTGTTTCGCGCCTCTCAGCCCAGGACGTGACTCCTCCCCTCGGGGCGTGTCCACGCTGTGGACGCTCCTCCCTCACCCTGTCAGTCACGCAGCAGCCGCCTGGGTCATCAGGTTTCCTGTCGCGGTGTTGGAGGGCTTGTGTTCAAGTCACCCTTTTAGTGACCGAACACGACGTCACCAAGCCTACGTCATCCACCCACGTCATCTCATCACGTAGGCCTGTATCATCTCACATCAGCACAAGCGGGGTGAGTACAGGACGATAACATATTTTGGGAGAAGGAGATGCCACATTCACAGAACCTTTATTACAGTATAGTGTTATAATTGTTCTATATTATTATTGGTTGTTGTAAGTCTCTTACTATGGCCTAATTTATAAATTAAGCTTTATCCTTGGTATATGTATATATAGGAAAAAGCATTGTTTCTAGGGTTCAGTACTATCCCAGGTTTCAGGCATCCACTGGGGTCTTGGGAACATATTTCTCAGGTGTGTTCATTTGTGCATTTGTAGACTGACGGCTGTGTGAAGTAAAACTCAGGACAGCAATCCCTGAGCAACGTTTTATTCAAAGTAATTCCCGTGTAACGTTAGTGGGAAAAAGAAATGGATCCTCAGCCGGGGCCACTGTCAATGCCATAGACTCTATGGATTTGCACGTTCTCTCCATGTTTGTGTGAGTTTTCTCCTCAGATCCGATTTCTTCCTCGGATCTGGTTTCCTCCCATTGCCTAAAGATGTACACATGAGGTGAACGGGCATTGTTCCTGCCGAGTGAGCGAGTGTGTGTGTGTATGTGTGTGTGTGTGTGTGTGAGACACGATGGAAGGGCATTCTGTCCAGGGTTGGTTCCCGCCTTGCGCCCCAGCTGCCAGGATTGGCTCTGGTCACTCACATGACCCTGAACTGGAATAAGTGAGTTGAAAATAATGATCTTACTTATTTTTATTTATCTTTCTTCAATGTATGTGTAGCACACATTTAATTTAATGTTTAATATTAGAAGTGTTTGGGGTCTTATTTAGAAGTTTGGTAATGTTTTTGTGACCAGAAATATGCCCTAGGAACTTAACTCTTCTTTATATCAATTAGCCTATGGTAAATTGGTTTATTATACATAGTTTTGCTTAAAGTTGCAGTTTCCAAGAAACTATTGATGATGTTAAGTGAGGACTTACTATATTTGGAAAACACACAGCTTTTGTAGAAATACTTGGAAATTTAAAATACCACTTGATGCCTCTTAGTGAATTAACAATTTTTTGTGTGGAAATAATTTCTTTTCAAATGTAAAGAGTTTATTAGTTCTCAATTAGGTTGAAACCAAAAAAATACCTTGTGAGAGTGTACTCAGGTGTGAAGCTTGGAAGTTCATAGTATAAAGTAGTTTTTTACACAGGGAGCTGAAAGAATAGAAGGTTCTAGTACTTTTCAAGGTTACTGCCAAACTGTAGACACTTAAAAAAAGTATGTATTTTCACAAGCAAATATCTAAAGAGGTTTTCAATTCAAACCCTAGGAAAAGGCACAAATAAATTTAACTTACTTATATTGAAAAATGAACATATATGTTAAATCTTCCTGATAGACTAGGGAAGGCAAAGGTGGGGCACTGCAGGTGCAGAGATTACAGTCAGGTACAGAAAATGAGGAGTGACTTGGGGTATGGTGAATGGGGGAAGGTAAACTATTTAGGTGCCATGACCAAAGACAGAAAACCATTAGTATTATTTAGAAGAGCAGTGCATTGTCAAGATTGACTGCAGCATAGGGACTGTTAGGAAATGTGCATATGAAAATTAGATGGGGCAATATTGTAGTTGGTTTGAATGCCAGAGCAAGAAATTAATTTTGCAAGGATTTTGTACAGTTGAAAATTTTTGAACAGAGGAATGATCTTTTTTATATTAAAGTAGGTTTCTTTTTTATATTAGAACTAGAGTCCTGTTGCAGGAAAAGATTCATGCAATAGGCCCGGGTCCCGGGTGCCGGAGGAAAACTGGTGCCGCTCTGGCCGGAGCCGCCTTCAAAGCCCTTGCTGCTCCTGCCGGAGCTGCCTTCACAGCCCTCACTGCTCTGGCCAGAGCTGCCTTCAGTCTTCGTGCCTATGTATGCAAATTAACCGCCATCTTTGTTGGCGGTTAATTTGCATATTTTGCTGATTAGCCAATGGGAGGCATAGGGAAGGTATGGTCAATTTCAATCTTTGTCTATTATTAGATAGGATACACATTCTGGCTTAGACTTTCTCTAAGCATTTCATAAGATAAGCTTTTGAAGTAGTCAAGCCCACAAGTGTCTTGGAGAATATGAAAATAATAATAATGGCCACTGTCTATTTTTGGAATTATTATGTGGAAGGCACTGTGCTTGGTGGAATACAAATAGCCATTACATGAATCCTATGATACAGGTATTGCTGTCCTCAATTTGTGATATAGGTATTGCTGTCCTTTAGAGAAAGGTCTGTAATGTTTAATAGCTTGTCTATTAAACACAGAGAAGCCAGTATGAAAATCTAGCTGGCCCTGCCTGAAAAGCCAGATTTTCCCTTGAAAAGTTTATACTCTTGTTGGGGAGATAAGAGATCTGCGTATGAAATGTTGATAACTCCCACACTTACTGTTTTTTTGTTGTTTGTGTGCACATGTGTGTGTGTTTCATTTGTAGGTAACTTATAGTAGGCACTACCTGTGTCTCTACTGAGTCAGAACTGGAATTACCCTAGGCCATTATGCTTGTATTTTGGGCCTTAAATTCTAGTTTAATAGTACAGTTTCCTTATGGACTGGGATTCCACCTTAAATATTAACCTATGTGGCTAGGGCCTTCATATCTGGTCCAGGCTTGTCAGATTTCTCTTATTCCCTGTTAAGCCTGTGTTTCTGATCCCAGGGAACCACAGTGCCCATCCCAGGCCACTTCAAAACCCCAGGGAGCATCATTCACCCTGTGGTCAATGCAGTTGACACCAAGTTGTACAGTTGGTTGGCCATACTTCAGGTCTCTGTTGCACTGAGATTGGATCTCCACAGACATTGAGGCCAGAATTCCCAACCCAAGTTTTCCATGATCCTTTGGGCCTTGTACTTTAGACTGTTGACTTCACATTTGAACTCCTCTGGCCCTGTTTTCCCCTTCTCCCAGGTTATTACTACATGCTTGAACTACTAAGAGTCTAGTATGCCTCCCACTTGAATTTAGTATAATGAATAAGAAAATGCTTTAGAAACCTGAGTAGCTCATTCAAAGGAAATGACAGAAACATATGGAAGTAATCAGAAATCAGTTCAAAAAGATGCATGCATGCATTCATTTACTCATTTATTAAATATTTATCAAGCACCTTAGATGTGCAACACTGACCCAGCATCATGGGTGTGTCGCCTGTCCTGTCATAGAGACTCCCATGCTCCAAAGAGCCCTGTACTTGGTTTAATGCTTGGCTGTTGTCATCTTGAAGTTGTTAATAATATTAGGATTGAATATGTGTTTTGTAAGTGAAGTCCGATGGGACAATGGAGCATGCAAGTGAACAGAGGAGAAACACACAACATGTGTGTCTTCCTCATTCCATGCTGCCCCATTCCCATAGAACATATGTGATGCCTGTGAGTACAGAATCCCAGTGGACCCATATTGGATGGGAGTTCAGTGAGATTCCAAGCAAGGACAAGGTAAGCATGTCACATCTAGGTTAAAGGGGTGCCGACAGCTCCAAGAAGCCACACATTCAAACCAGAACTTTCATCACATAGAAAGAAGGCATTGGTATTCTAAAAATCACAGATTATCCAGGACTGTGATTATCATATTCTCTTTTAGTTTTGTTTCATTGAAAATGATGATATGATGATATAGAAAGGGAAAAATAGTTCCTTTTGCTTTCAGCCATTCCATACTCAGTAAGCTGAGAGTAGATGGTGTTAGTAAGGATGTACATATATAAAGAAGAGAATTAAAAGAGCTGAGTTAGTTGTGTGCAGAATTTCTGCTATTCCAGAAAGCATTTTGAGCTACGAAATACAAATTGTAACTTTGTTGATTCCACATATGCATCAAATGACTTATATTTGCATTTACTTCTTGAGATATTTTGTGAGAATGTGATGGTTGGAGCCATGGTAGTCATCTTTTGACCATGAGGGAAAAGTCAAGAAAATGGCAGAAAGCTCACCCCTGGCTCTAGCATAACTTTGAAACCCGAGTCCATCCAGAACTGCATGCCTATAGAATTATTGTTAGGTGAGGAAAATAAATTTTCATTTTTAAAGACACTTTCATTTGGGTATTCTGTTGCATGCAGCCAAGACTCCCTAAATGACACATGATCCCATCTGGATGATTAGGGAGGTTTCTCCTGAGAAGGTGACATTTCATTTACACGAAAAGGATGATCAGAAATGAAGTTTTCATCAATTTGAGAAGATAGAGTTCCAGGCAGACAGAATAAGCATATAGGGAGGCCCTAAATTAGGAAGGTACTGAGCATATTTGAAAAGCGAAGATCCTGAAGGGTATCTGCTAAAGACCAGGGTAGGTGTTCAGCATCCTGGACACCAGGTCTTGGAACCTCCAGCAGGCTGGTGGCTGCACCCTGTCCTTTTGGAGGATGGTGCTGAGTTTGTTGCTGCTACTCTCTAAACTGTCTGAGAAATTGCAGGCTTTACTCAGGATATTAGCTTTCCTACAGCTAGCTGGTAGCAAAGTTTTCTTTTCATTTTTATTGATGGTCCCACTTGTAGGAAGTGGATGCCTTGTTTACACATAGCGACTGTGAGTAGTGACACAGAGGTTATCAGAATTCTAGCAAACGTTAAATCCTTTGGCACATCACCCTTCTCATCCTTGTAAATAAGCAGAACAATGTGGAGGCGACAGAGAGCTAAGAGTACAGTCTGTGGAGGTGTGCATCAGCAGATACACTTAAAAATACTTTTATGAAACACTTGAATGAGTCCCCAAATCATAAAAATAATGAGAAGAGCCAAGTCATCAGGAGTGTTTGTATAATTGCAGTTTAATGGTTAGAATCCAGTCAGCCTCCGTGACTAAGGTGTGGCCTGGGTGCCTGATGATTCCTAGAATAATGATGCCTAACAGAATAGGCTGTCAGAGCCATTATCATCATTGTGTTTACCAACACAGCCCATAGTTCAGTGTTAGGAGGCAGAGAGAGCTGTGTGTTACACAACAGACACTTACCTCAAAGGCCCATTTACATTGCAGTTATATAACAGTAGTGATTTTCTGTAATTTGTGGGAGGCAGGAGATGAAACCCTACACCCTGTATTAGAAACAACAACCAAAACCTCAAAACAAACAAAAAACAAGAAGAGAAGAAAATAGCATTTTGATGATTATCTTTAAAAAGATATTCTTCTTGATTTCAGAGAGAAAGGGAGAGGGAAAGAGATAGAAACATCAATGATGACAGAATCATCGATTGGCAGCTTCCTATTGCCCCCCACTGGGGATCACACTTGCAACTGGGGCAGGTGCCCTGACCAGGAATTGAACCCTGACCTCCAGGTTGATAGGTCTACACTCAACCACTGAGCCACACAAGTCAGGCTTGATTATGTTTTAAAACATTATGTGGCACCTGTCAGCATTATTGAAACATGATCTCATTAACCTTCATTATAGCCATATTAGTTCTACAAGTTGAGAAGGGGAAATTGAAGTAATGGGATGTCTAAGAGGCTTGTCCACAGCATGATGAACTAGAGACACCGAGGAAATAAAACCAGCACTGTTGATTTGATGAGTGTTTCTCGCTCACCTTTTCTTCTGTTTCTTCAGCCTTGACCTAGATTGGGCAGGAAATAAAAGAGAATGCATTGGGGCAAAACACTGTTGTTGGCTTTGTGATATTGAAGTGGAAATACCCAACATGATTTAGTCACTAACAATCTTCTAAAAAAGAAGATTTCTGAGTCTGTACCAGTATTTTAATTAATGTTCAAAGAAAATTCAATGGAAGTATCTAACTTGAGCTTGAACAGGCATTTGCAGTCTTCTGTGTTAGTGTTTTCTCTCTCTTTCATTCATTCATTCACTCAACAAGTATTGATTGCTTGTTATGTGCCAGGTACAGTGCGAGGCACTAATAGCAGTGACCGAACCAGGCAAGGTTCTGTTCTCATAGAGCTCACTTTCTACAGGGAGTGAGACAAGCAATACACAAGCAAAAAATAAATGAAGAAGTGAATACCAGAAGGTGGTGCCTGCTAAAGGAAATAGAATAAGAAAAATAACGAATGTGAGTCTGGAAGGTGGGATTCCTTTGGCTAGGATAGCTAGGGAAGGAAACTTTATAATGTGAAATAATGAGGGGAATTGGGGACAGATTTTTGGTGGAGAAGTCTGCAAGTGCAAAGGCCCTGAGATAGGAACAAGGAAGGCTGGATTGTAAGGAGGAAGGGTGAGTGGTAGAAAATGCAGTGGGAAAACAATTCATTTATTCTTTCAAAAAACTACATGCCAGTCAGTGCACTAGGTGCTGCCTTAGAGGAAAGTTCTATGCCCTTTTTGTAGGCTATTTTGCAAGATTCCCAGAATTATATAATTGAAGAGAGACAATGCCCTGCCCAGTGGGCCTCTGTCCCTTGTTTCTCTCCTGCCTGTTCTGCAGTGAGGCACTTACTGTTCTTACTCTGCCTTAATGTACTTCCATAGAAAAAAAAAATCACAAGACATCATTCCATGCTTATTTTTAAGGTAGTTTATGAAATAGGAATAAATACCAGCACACTTTGTTCCAGGGAGTCTCTAACAATCAAGTGCTCTCTTACTTGGCATATTTTGGCTTCCACAAAAGGATTCTAATTGGGAGGATTTTTGCCAAATCAGCATTCAATGTCCTGAGACTCATTCAGCAAATACTTTGTTAGTATAACAGACTTCAAAGTATAAAGTAATTTGAAGAGTGGTTCTGAAAAAAGTCTCCAAATAGTCTCTGTGTGGGTCCTGACAAATGATACTGCAGAAGGTGTCCATCCAAATGGAATCAGCATGTATTTATGCATTTATGGATTTAGTTTCTGTGTATAAATCCAAACCACTTAACTTAAATCCTGGATCAAAGTCAAGCATGACATCTTGTTTTTGCTATGGTCAAAGCTCTGATCATGTACTAAACTTCAGAAATCTCAAAAGAACTGACAAATATTATTTGCTTCTTGTTTTATTCCCTTTTGGTGTAGATTTTATGGTCACTTGAGCCTAAGGGTATAATGCTAGCTATACCCATATTATTTTAGCTTAGCTGCATGGAAAAGTTTGCAAGGAGGAATTGAGGAAGGTTTGCATAGTTGATTGATTGTCACACTTGATTTGCAGCTATCAGTATACACTTTATTTTTTTAGTGCTACTTGAAAGCACTTATTAGGATTTGTAGATCAGTGTACACTTTATTTATCTTTTTTTAGTGCTACTTAAAAGCACTTGTTGGGATTATAAATGTGAGGAAGGTCACATTATTTCATTATACATCAAATTTGCTAATCTTCATTTCCCATATATTACAGAGGCCATATCTTATAGCATCTAGTAAACCATCTGGCATATAGTAAGTGCTCATTAACTATTTGTTGAATGAATGCAATATTAATTTAAAAAGGACTACTGTGAATTCATTATAACTAAGATAATTTTCTCTTTGTGTGGGATAAAACAGTTTAAAAATTTTCAGGTATATTCTTCTATAGTATTTAATTTCCTTTTTACTGGTAAAAGGCTTTGTATATATATATATACTAATTTTATAAATGTATAAATGTGATGATATTATAATATTGTTTTCTTCATTCAGCCATTTTTTCCTACATTAATTTAGCTTCTTCCTCCTTCCATCCTCTAGCCCTCTGTCTTTATCTCCAATTAATATTTATATCTAGTAATGTGTGTAATTATAATTAACTAGAGGCCCAGTGCATGAAGTCTGGGAGCCCTCGGGGGATGTTCATCAGTTGGACATCCTTAGCACTTTTGTGGAGGTGGGAGAGGCTCCCGCCACTGTCGCTGTGCTCACCAGGTGTGAGCCTGGCTCAGGGCTTCTGGCTGAGCGGTGCTCCCCCTGTGGGAGTGCACTGACCACCAGGGGGCAGTTCCTGCATTGAGCGTCTGCCCCCTGGTGGTCAGTGCACATCATAGCAACCGGCAGTTCTGCCATTTGGTCGATTTGCATATTAGCCTCTTATTATATAGGACTAGAGGCCCAGGGCACAAAAATTTGTGCACTCGGGGGAGGGGGGAAGGACGTCCCTCAGCCCAGCCTGTGCCCTCTTGCAGTCTGGGACCCCTCAGGGGATGACCACCTGCTGGCTTAGGCCCGCTCCCTGGGGGATTGGGCCTAGCTGGCAATCAGACATCCCTCTGGCAGCCCGGCAGCCTGCGGGGGATGTCCACTTGCCAGCGGGGAGCAGACCTAAGCTGCAGCCAGACATCCTTAGTGCTGCTGAGGAGACAGGAGAGGCTCCCACCACCACTGCTGTACTGGCAGCCGTCAGCCTGGCTTGTGGCTGAGCAGAGCTCCCCCATGTGGGAATGCACTGACCACTAGAGGGCAGCTCCTGCATTGAGCGTCTGCCCCCTGGTGGTCAGTGTGTGTCATAGTGACCTGTCATTCCCAATCTTTCTGCTGTTAGGGTCAGTTTGCATATTACCCTTTTACTATATAGGATAGAGGCCTGGTGCATGGGTGGGGGCCGGCTGGTTTGCCCTGAAGGGTGATTCGGATCCAGGTGGGGGTCCTGCTTGGGTGCCTGGCCAGCCTGGATGATGGGCTGATGGCTGTTTGCAGCTGGTCGCACCCCCTTCAGGGTGGGGGTCCTCACTGGGGTGCCTGGCCAGTCTGGGTGAGGGGCTGAGGGCCATTTTCAGGCTGGCCTGCGACTGAAGCTCCCAGCCTCTCCTTTTTTCCTTTTTTTTTTTTTCTTTTATTCTGGGATTTATTTACCTTCTATAATTGAAACTGTTGCCTTCACTGGCGCTCCCAGCTCTGAGGCCGTGGCTGGCTGACAGCAGGTATTTGGGGTTGTTTGACTTCTATAATTGAAACTTTGTTGCCATCCTGCTCGCTCCAGCTCTGAGGCCACAGCCTGCTGAAAGCAGGTATCTGGGGTTTGTTTGGCTTCTATAATTGAAACTTTGTTGCTTTTGGAGCTGTTGCTTTTGGAGCTTAGAGCAGGCCCCGGCAGGCGGGGAACCTTGGCTTCCTCCATCACTGGAGCAAGCAAACCTCCTGCTCACTTCAGCTGTGTGGCTGCCGGCTGTCATCTTTGTTGGCAGTTAATTTGCATATCTCGCTGATTAGCCAATGGGAAGTGTAGCGGAGGTACTGTTAATTACCCTTTTTGTCTTTTATTAGATAGGAGATAAGAGGCAATATCAACTGTGTGACCTTGGGGAAGTTGCAGGGTCTTTTATGACCCAGTTTCCAGTCTCTGTAACATTAAAGTTTTTAAAATATATATATATCTTTATTGATTTTAGAGAGAGGGGAAGGGAGAGGGAGAGAGAGTGAAACATCCATGAGAGAGAAAAATATCAATCAGCTACCTTCTGCACCCTCCCTACTGGGGATTGAGTCCACAACTTGACATGTGCCCTGACTGGGAATTGAATGTGACTTCCTGGTTCATGGGCTGATGTTCAACCACTGAGCCACACCAGCTGGGCTAATAATAAAGTTTTAAATATACATATATTTACTTGTAAATGGCTACATTGAAAATAGCTTTAGAATGTCCAGTCTTAATTAAAAGGTAATCGTTTGTGTATATATTATATAACAGTTCTTATAAGATTTATTTTTTCAAATCAACTCTTTAGTCTACCTGCAATTTACTACTGTGTATAAGGGTCTATTTTTATTTCTCCTTAATGGCTAGACCAGCCGTGGGCAAACTACGACCCGTTTGAAATGAATAAAACTATTGAAAAAAAGACCGTACCCTTTTATGTAATGATGTTTACTTTGAATTTATATTAGTTCACACAAACACTCCATCCATGCTTTTGTTCCAGCCCTCCGGTCCAGTTTAAGAACCCATTGTGGCCCTCGAGTCAAAAAGTTTGCCCACCCCACAGTTAAATAACCAAAATTAATTTTATAATCTATTCTTTATTCTGAATTAAATTTGTATCTTTATCACTAACTGTGTAATGTGCCTACCCCACCCCTAATCTCAGGGACTTAACATTATAAAATGTTATTTCCTTTTGTTAAACTGTGTGATGTGGGTGTTTCTGGGTGGGAGCTCTCCTGAACTGCCTCTTCTGAGCAGTGATCCAGGGACCCAGACTCCTTGCATCTTCTGGCCTCTCCATCTTTAACCTGAGGCTTCAAAGCATGCCTGGGTAGTCATCACTATTCCAGTTAGCCAGGAGTGGAAAAGTACATGGGGAATCAGGCATGTTAAGATTTTTATGGATCAAACTTGGAGTTGGTAAACAGTATTTTCATGCTCAGTTCACAAACCAGAGAATTTCTAGTAATATATACAATATAATTTTAAATAGAAAGTCCAACTTATTTGTTTTTAATGTCTATTAAATTTGTAATTGAATTCCATAAATAATTGATATTGGTCATAAGAGCTGGGTATTACTGAGTCAAGTAAAATTCATCCCACTCACAGAACATTCAAAGCACAAGTGCAATTGATGGGAGTTATGTTATTCCTCCTGATGAAGAGCAAATGGCCTAAAGCAAGTGAGAGGGACAATTGCCACCATGCCTAAAATGCACACCAAAGACAATTTTCAAGGTAGCTTTCTTGTTGTGGATAAATCTAATGTGATTGTGTCATTAAGATTATTTCTATAATAATTTAAATGACTCTGTAAAAGATACCAAACAAGAAAAAACAGGCATCTTTTTATTCTTGAATAAGAATGGAAAGTTTGGGGTAATCCTAAATTCTCTTATTAGCAATAGTAATTTTTATTTGCACATATTACTGTTGGCTTAGGGAAGACTGTAGCTTCTTAAGTAACATAAAACAATGATCCTTTTAAATATAACTAGGAGTAAAGATCAGGCTAAAGGTAGAGAGATAATGAGATAGGGTGTCAATTTTGCTAATTCTTCTTAGAATGCTTTTTCCTTCTCTGTTATTCCCATCTAGTTTTTTAAAAATGGTATAACAAATCAAACTTGAACATTGATTTAAAAAAAAAAAAAAGCTTTGAAAAGCTCTTCTAAATTTGCAGATGTCTTATATATTCCTATTTTACCTTTACTTCTAGAGAAAGGCCTTCTTATTGTAAGGGACTATGGTTGAAATCACTATATTTATTATTATGTAAAGAAACAAACATTTCTTAAAACATAAAGAATCTATTCTTTTGCTTTGGGGTGAGTACTTCTTTTTCATGTCTATCTGAAGAGTCTACAAGGCTCTTCAGGGGACTGACAATCATGTATGCAGGCATTTTCTAAAATGATGAAATGTGTAGTTAGCAAATATTTTCTCCTGAGGGAGAATTCTTTTGTTGTTTTGTTTTCTCTCTCATTGACAAGATAGCTCCTTCTCTGGTTTCATTTTAAGGGTCACTGAAGACCAAGTTGCTTCAAGTCATCTTCCATTTTCTTATAGATTTGTTGGCTATTTTGTTTGTTTGACCAGAGGGAGATTTTGTCCTTTGGCCTAGGGCTGACTTTGAAAAGGAAGCTAATCACATAAGTAAAAATAGTCCAATTATACTTATTGGCTAAATTTAATATATTGTTGTTTTCCCCATTGCTTGGTCTGGCTGTAAGAACCCGAATCAAGGGCAGAGATGCTTAAGGGATTTTTCTTGGCTCTGGTGTGTGTGTGTGTGTGTGTGTGTGTGTGTGTGTGTGTGTGTGACTGAGAAGAAGACTCTCAGAAAAATTACAGAATGCAGAACAGAGCTCCAAATGTAGAATTTGGTTTTATAAACAATCAATAAATAAAGACAATTAAAATATACTGAGTTAAAAGTCAGTCCAATAATGCAAAATGCTACAGCCACTTAGAGCAGTTTAGCCGTTTCTTTAAACGTTAAATATATGGCTACCATAATCCAGCCATTCCCTGCCTAAGTGTCTACCTAAGAGAAATAAAAACATGTGTACACATACACTATACGTACACTGGTAAGTGTATGTGAATGTTCATGGCAGTATTACTCATAAAAGCCCTGAACTAGTGATGACTGAATGCCCATTAACTGATAAATGGATCAATAAGATGTAGATAAACATTCAATGGAATACTAAGAAGTAAACTTCTGATACAACAATGCACGATCTAAAAAAACAGCATACTAAAAAGAATACACCAGATACAAAAGAGTACTTACAATATTTCTTAGTCCATTTGAGCTCCTACCACAAAATAGAAAAGACTGGCTGATTTTTCTCACAATTCTGGAGGCTGGGGAGTCCAAGATCAGGGTGGCAGCAAGGACAGGCACTGTATAGTGAAGGCCCTTGTCTGAGTGGCAGACTGCTACCTTGTTGTTGTGTCCCCACATGGAGGAAGCAGGTGAGGGGGATCTCTGGAGCCCCTTTTGTAAAGGTACTAACCCCATTCATGAGGATGAAACCTCATGATAACTCAAGAAGTTATTTTATTTATTTTTTTACTTGCTTGTTTAATTCTTTTTCTTGGCTCCTTCACCATCATTGAAATCAGTACATTTTTCAGAGTGCATGGAGAGAAAGGATGGGAACTGTCCCTTTACTGAGGTAAGGACTAGGAAGAGCTTATTTGTTAAATTATGCATATTTTTGTCACTAAATTAGTCATGCTTATGCAGAATATTTGTTCTTAAAATCTGAACTATTTTACATGGTCTCTCTTTACACTTCTGGATATATTACTCTTTTGCTTTCTGATATTTTTGGAATCATATTCTACCCTATCTATACTTCTAGATAGATCTACTGGTATATTTCATTTTTGAAGGTAAAATAAAGCATAATCCTCTAAAATTGAGATATTTCTTTTGGCTTTATTACCTTTCCTTAAAGAAAGGTGGCAGCCACATCTCAAATTCTACATTATTTATAGGTGAGGGAAGAGGACTTCAGAAAAGATAATGGACTAGCTCAGAGCTCCCTATTGTTGGCCCAGCTAGAGCTCAGACCCGTTATGGACCAGTCCCTGTGCTCTCACTGTACCTTGCAAGGTACTACTCCTCCAACTATCTCGAATGAATAGATAACTCAGCTTTGAACAGATGCACTTATTCTTATATGTATTTATTGATTTGGCCCCAAATCATAGAACAGAGCAACAACTAGAAATTTCTTCCAATGAACTGAAACTCATTGTGAGACAAGGTATGTGGCAGAACAGCTGATGAAAGCTGCAGAAATTGTCAATAAGAAGGAAGACCATCCCCTGCTCCGCACCAAATTTATAGTTTAAAGCTGGCAGAGACCAGCTTTGATCCAACATGGCAACTAATTTCACCTAACAGTAAGCCCTAGCCTCATTATATGCTCATTGTAATACATTAGCATGCTATACAACACACCCATGTAGCCATGACCTAAACAGAATGCCCATATAAGGACACGCTTCAGTAGGAAATACCAACTAATACCTAATTTATGCTTAATTGCTTCATAAGGCACATATCCTGGCACATGTGAACACAAAAGAAGAAAGATCAGGAAAATGTGGAATAGTATTCGTTTCCAAGCCATTTCCTTTGTAATTCATACCTTGAGTTTCTGTAAGGGTGGGCATGGATTTTTATTTTGGGGTTTGATAGTTCTGAACAGTGATTCAGTCTTCAGTCATAACTGGAGATTTCCCTCCCCCTTGGCTCACCCCTGTCAGTTCAGACCTTATTTACGAAATTCCACTTGACTTTTTTCCCTATCTTCCTCTTTTTATTGTTTGTCATGTGAAGACAGATTCACTGGTGTCAGCAGCCCCTGACTTATGATTAGAGCTGAATATGGGAAAATCCTGGCTTGATTCTGGGGCAGGGAAGGTAGGGCAGGGATGGTTGGGGAGCAGAGAAGAAACATTTCTGAGAACTTTGAGCTTGTATTCCTGTTGGGGGCGATCTTGTCCCAAATGGGGTACCACTTGGTTGGTGAAACTTGGGGCTCAAAATACCAAGCTCTGTTTATCTATGAAGCACAGATATACAGAGTATCTATGGTAGTAAAATTTCATGGGGGTGATGATTAGGGAAAATTGTCTAAAAAACAATGGGGGGAGCCTGATGAGAAAAGGTTGAGAAATAGTGACTTAGAGGAATAGCAATAGTTCTTTATAAGGCACTCAGCTGCCCAGGAATGACTAAATTTGAGGACCTATGTTTTATTAAAAGGGAACTATTCACCTTTATAGGATATCTCTAATACTTGTGTTTGGAGTGGAGGGTATAGATTAAGGTTCTTTCAATTTCTTTCTTACTCCCACTTTTCTAGGGTGCCCAGTACAGAGAACAGCACAGGATAAAATTCTGAATCAATTAAAAAAGGTACTCACCAATCAGAAAGGATATATGCACCCCTATGTTCATAGCAGCACAATTCACCATAGCTAAGATTTGGAAACAGCCTAAGTGCCCATCAGCAGATGAGTGGATTAAAAAACTGTGGTACATCTACACAATTGAATACTATGCTGCTATAAAAAAGAAGGAACTTTTACCATTTGCAACAGCATGGATGGAACTGGAGAGCATTATGCTAAGTGTAATAAGCCAGTCGGAGAAAGATAAATATCACATGATCTCATGCATATGTGGGATATAATGATCAACATAATTTGATAAATAAGAATAGATCCAGAGACAAATGGTAGGGGAGAGGGGGGTTAGGAAGCAACCAAAGGACTTGTGTGCATGCATATTACCATATCCAATGGACACAGACACTGGGGCGGTGGGGGCTTGCCCCGGGGTGGGAATGGCGGGGGGGTGGGGCGGGGGGGAGGGTCAGGGGAGGTGGTCAATTGGGGAAAAAGGAGACATATGTAAAAGTTTAGACAATAAAAAAAAATGTACTCTTCCCTCCTCTTCTTCAAAAGACAAAATATACCCGCAGGACTTCTTCCTATATATAAGAATATAATCCTATTTGATAAATGGTTTTTTGTTATCTAATTTAAAAATAAGTGCCTTAGGTATTGATTTCTTTTTGTGTTTCTATATTTTCATTTGAGCAGTGTTTTTGTGTGTTTTGGGAAGGACATAATTGAAAAAAATTCAAAATGAAACATTAAGGCAGAATTACAGAAAAAAAATGTAGGCAGATAAGATCTGGGATAAAGGTAGGGAATTTAAGAAAGGAATGGTGATTATTTAAACACCATTAATTAGGAATTAACAGGTAACAAAAAAAGACTTTGCTCTTTGTATATACTTTGAGAATTTGCTTTCTCAGTTTTGTGTAAGCCTCCATACTGAATACATTTCCTAAGGGGCACAATTTCATGAAACTCCTGTGCATGTGGTTTCCAGTGGACATATCTTTCACCAAAATATGCCTTATCAGAAATACATCATGATTTAATAGATCATATCTCTACAGTACTTAAATTTGTAAACTACTCTCACAATTCTCATTATGACCCTGAAGTATGTTATCTATCTCGCAGAATAGAAAAAGAAGATAGGGACGTTAAATGAATTGTCTTGTATGCCATGACTAGAGCACAGTAAGGATATAGCCATGGGCAAACTACGGCCCGCGGGCCGGATTCGGCTAGTTTGAAATGAATAAAACTGAAAGAAAAAAAAGACCGTACCCTTTTATGTAATGATGTTTACTTTGAATTTATATTAGTTCACACAAACACTCCATCCATGCTTTTGTTCTGGCCCTCCGGACCAGTTTAAGAACCCACTGTGGCCCTCGAGTCAAAAAGTTTGCCCACCCCTGGATTAGAACCTAGCCCTGTGCAGGGCTTTTTAAGGGTATCTTGTAACATAAACAAGAACACAGGGAAAAGAGGAAGCAAAAAATGAAAGAAAGAAGCAAAGATGATGGGAAATTGTAATGATTGGTTACATTTTATTACTTTCTGTCTCTGAGAACACAAGTTTAAAGCTGTAAAAAAAAAAAAAAATACAAATGTTCGAGTCCTATATAGTAGATAGGCAATGCTTGATTTTTAAAACCACTTCAGGAAAACATAGCTAATGGGAAGAGCTTTGTGTGTAATTATAGCTGCACTTCTTGCCAGTGCTCTGGCTGTAGTCAGAAGTCTGGCAGCTTTCATTTTAGTTCTTATAGGAATCTATATATATAAAAAGCCAGCGACCGGAATGCCGTAACGACCAGAACGATGGGTCACTATGAATCCCACTGCGGCCAGCAAACTGGCCCAATCAGGGGGTGGGGCTGGCTGGCCAACCCCCCCGTGGCCCCTCCCCCTGGCCAGCCCCACCCCCAATAGGCCCCCACCACCCTGATCGGCCAGTAGCACCTCCTTCCAGTTAGCTCCACCCCCAATCGGCCCCCTCACTCCAATCAGGGGCAGGGCCCGCCGGCCAACTGCCATGGCCCCTCCCCCAGGCCGCTGGCCCCTGATCAGCCTCCACCACCCTTATCAGCCCACAGCCCCTCCCCCCAGCCAGCTCTGCCCCCCCCCTACATCAATCAGGGGTGGAGCTGGCTGGCCAAACTCCCATGGCCCCTCCCCCAGCTGCTGACCTCCAATCAGCCCACCCGACCCTATTTGGGGGTGGGGCAGGCCGACCCATGACCCACAGCCCCTCCCCATGGCTGGCCTCACCTCCAATCGGCTCCCCCCATCCTAATCAGGGGCAGGGCCCACCCGCCAATCGCCCTCAGCCCCTCCTCCCAGCCAGCCTGGCCCCATCAGGCCCCGATCAGGACAGGCTAACCTCCCACTGTCTCCTCCTTCCGACAGGCCCGGCTTCGATCTGCACCTACTGGGGCCGCTGGCAAGACCCCACCCGTGCACAGATTTGTGCACTGGGCCTCTAGTACAGACATAAGTACAGAATTGATTTTTCAAAAAGAACATTTGCCAATATTGTGAAAACACTTTACTCTCAAAATAAATGTTTCCAGCATTAACCCTTTCCAATATCAGGCCTTCTAGAGGGCCTGTTATATAACAGAGAGAGATGAAACATTTGAGATCTTGCTTCCCTGCAATTGCCATCAGTCTTGGCTCAGATAAACTCTTATAAATATTCTCAAAAATAAAATGAGAAAGAGGGGAGAGAGAGAGAGAGAGAGAGAGAGAGAGAGAGAGAGAGAGAGAGAGAGAGAGGTATCACTGGACATCTGGTCAGGACAGCTAAGTTCTTTGTCATTAGAATCAGTGAGATGCTAGACAAATGACATATATTCACTTGGCCTGAGTTTTCTTTTCTTTTAAAGTAAGGGGTTTGGGTTAGGCTAGTGATTCTTGACTTAGGTAAATGACATAGAGCATACTTATTTATTTATTTATTTATTAATAAATGCTGATGTTTAACCCAACCTCCAGAGATTCTGACTTAATTGATGTGGGCAAATCTCTGCAGGTTTAAGAACAACTGGGTTAGGTGATCTCTGAGAGCCCTCTAGTTCTCAGATTCTATGATAATGAGGTTCTATTGTTCCTTCACATAGTAAGCCAGGAGGTGTCATGTTATTCCACCTTCGATTTCTTCTGCTCTTAGAATAACTTCTGGCTTGTGCTTAGAGGAGTGATTTTTAAACTTTAGTGGTGAATAGTGAATAGCTAATTTAAAATGCTGATTCCTAGGATCCACCCCACGAAATTCTGATGAAGCCAGCCTAGGACATTGCCCAGGAATCTGTATTTTTCACAAGTGCCCAGATGATTCTGACACCATTGGTTGAGAACCATACTTTGAGAAACACTGTCAAGGATATAATTTGTAACTTCAAGGTTGGGATTTTGCTTGGGGAATATTTTCCCTTTTGACAGAAAACATTGACGTGGCAGACAGAGTCTGAATGTGGTCGCATGAACCCCTCCCTCCTAGTATTCTCAGTTTTGTGTGACTCCCCTCCTTTGAGTGGGCCAGACCGTGCCTTGCTTCTAACTGATAGGGCAAAGGTGCAAGGAGTTACGTGATTCTGAGTTTGTGATCATGTGATTACATTACACCAATTTGTAGCTTTGAACTGGCTGGATTCTCCCTCTCCCTAGCTGACTGTAAGGAAGGAACTATGTTGAGAAATCCCATTGGCAAGAAACTGTGGGCAGGCTATAGGAGCTGAGTGGCCTCTGGTCAACAGCCAACAAAAACCAGAAGCACTCAGCGCTACAGTCACAAACACTTGAACACCAACAACAGTTTGAGTGAGGAGGTGGATCCTTCCACAGCCAAACCTCCAGCCCTGGCCAGGACCTGGGTGGCAGCTTTGTAGGACTCTAAGCTAAACCATGCCCAGACTCCTGTCCGAGAAAGTGTGAGATAATAAATGTGTGTTGTTTTAAGCCATTAAGTTTGTAGCACTTTTGTTATAAAGCCATAGCAAAAAAAAAAAAAAAAAAAAAAAAGGCTTTTTTTTCACCTCTCTGGAGCCTGGACCTGTGCACCCACGAGGCCAACCTGTGGAGCCCCTGTATTTAATCAGACCCCTCTTCTAGCAGTGGCCATCAGAGTCAGGGGAGTGTCAGCCTTAGCTGTGGACAAAATGACCCACTGGCACGGGAAAATAAAAGATTTGAATTTTTATTTCTTTATTTTTTCTAAACTTATACAAAAGAATTCAAGTTTTTGGAATATTTAGTCTAGAGACTGGCACTTGGTTCAGTCCACATGTGGCACATGTGGCCACAAATTGTGGCGGTAGACGGGCACTTTTAAAGCAGAGTGGGAGTCATAGGAAGGGACTCGAAGTGGCCGCCTCACGCCTTCCTTCACTTTCAGTGCATGGTGACATATGACAGTGCATCCAGCTTAAGTAAAATCCTCTTCCCCAACAGAACTGTGGCTTAAAGAGACTCTTACAAAGAATATGAGAAACCATAAGAATATTAATAGTGCAAGCATAAGGAAATGGTAGTGCTGACATTTTTTTTACAAACATGAACTTTTTCATAGCATGAAATTAAAAACAATGACAATATAATCTTACATAACAAAATGCAAAATTATTAAACACACCATTTGAAATATGGGCAGATGCAAATATTATATAACATGTTTTTGTGAAGTTACTTTTCTAACTTCTATAAACATTTAAACTAAGTATTGAAATAAACTCAAACATTTGAATTGCAGTAATCCAAGAAAAAAAAGTGATACAAGAACATAAAGGTGTTTTGTAGCATTAAAAGGAAGATATACAATTAAAGTATTTTATCACATCTTTAGCTCATTTTAAAATCTTTCTATATTTGTAATGTATAAATTATAAACATGGAGGTGATAATTCAATCATATTGGTATCACAAAATATAAAATATTGTAATAATGTTTAGAGAGATAAAAATATTTTTGTACCATTATAAAGGAAATAATTATATAATTACCTAAACATATTTGTATTTCATCTTAATTTTATAATATTTATTTTTCTATTTTGAGTGTGTCTTGAAATGTAAATAAATGTTAACAGATATGTGTATTTATAATTATAAATATCTTTATATTAGGATGATTGTTATATATTTTAGCAGATTTGCTCTAGTGATGAAAATACCTGGTTGTGCCTAGATTTGAATAGGTGGGTTTCTCTGATTTTCAGACTTTCAACCAGGGTTTCTCCAGGTTGACGCTGATGCCTACCATTGTGTGTGTGTGTGTGTGTGTGTGTGTGTGTGTGTGTGTGAGTGTATGTGTCCTGTAACGTGTGTGGGAAACCAAAGAGACAGGAAAATTCAATTTAGTTATTTAGTTAGAAAATTCAATTTCTTGATTAGCTATATTCCAGTCATTGTGGGGTGATTGAGGAGGGACTGGATTCCTGCCCCAAAGGAGCTTATAACGTCATTGTCATTGGAGAGAAAGACATAAATAAGCACATGTGTGGTATAATACAGATATAAAGTAGTTTGTGATGGAGCCTAGAGAAGGTAAACATTGGAGGGCTATGGATTATAAACTAGACGTTGGACCTCAGGCTAATTACATACTGCTGCATGTTACTTTCCTAGTTTATAAAACTGTTGCAATAATACCTCCCTACCTCAAAGATCATTGTGAAGTTAAAGTAATTAAAAATTGAGAACTTAATGTAATGTATACAAATCACAGGAATTATATTTTATTTTAAATATATTTTTATTGTTATCAAAGAGAGGAAGGGAGAGGGAGAGGAAAAGAAACTTGGATGAGAAAGAATCATTGATTGACTGCCTCCTGCATGCCCCCTACTAGGGATTGAGCCCACAATCTAGGCTTGTGCCCTGACCAGGAATTGAACTATGACCTGATTCATGGGTCAATGCTCAACCCCTGAGCCACACCAGCGGGGCTATATTTCATTTTATAAATATACATTCTTTTAAAAGCTTTTTTTTCTTTTTCTATTGCTGCAACTGGAAATAAAACTAGGCTTATTCTTTTAGAATTTATGCAGAACCTTTTGTTTTAAGCTCTAAGATGGGGGTTGAAATGGGAAAAAAGTCTTCTGCCCATGGCTCAAGCACTCTTTAGATTTCTTTGGAGAATTATTTCTTTTACTCCTTTAAAGACTGAAAAAAAAACAAACCCCTCTCCTATGTTGTATGTAAATTAATTCATAATACCCTTCGATCTTAAAAATGATTTCCAGTGGACTATATTAAATATGTAGGAGTTTACTGACCCCTGATGGCCAGACTTAAAACTGCTACTTTTATCAGGGGGCATTATATGACAATATAAAGCTGTCTCTGGAAACGACCCAAGTGTATATTGGAAGGCAGTCAAGAATCACTAGCTGAGAAGAGGGAGACCACAGGAGGTCAACTAGTCAACCTTCCTTTTCCCAAGCAGGCTTTTATCTAAGTCATCCGAGGCTGAGGCTCTGTTCGATCAATGCTAATTCATTTAAAATTGCTTCAGTGTTTAAGTCAGAATAATGTCAAAGTGTGTGCCAGTTTAATCTACACTTAGGAGTGATTAGAACATTAGAAGTATTTTAATCAGAAATAGAGTAATGACTGACTTGCCAGCATTTCAAATATTTCTATCTAAATCTGCAATAGCTTGTTAATTAGCATAAAAGGTATCTGAAACCATGTTTCTTTGTATTTAGTGGTGGTTGGGCTGGGAATATTGTACATGTATCTTAGCTCTTGTGTGAATAGTTTATAAGGATTCTGGCAATAAATGTTTGTATATAGAGCAGAATTCAGTTCAAATCTTGCTTTTGTTATAGTATACCTGACAGCAAGATAAACTATAACTCTTACTTCTAATGAGGGAGGAGATCCATAGCTCTCACTTCTAATCTTTGGAGTCATGGAGAGTCACTAAAGAGAAGCTGACAATTGTGAAATGGCTAAATTGCCTTAGGCCAATTTGTGACAAGGCATCTATTTTATTCTTAAAACTTGACAGAAGCAATGATTACAAAAGCTGCTTTGGTAATTTCTTTCCCTATGTTTTATACCATAGTAGGAGTGAAATTGCATGGCCCCGCCCACCCATGCACGCCCTGTCCACCCACGCTGGTGTTTGGTCATTACAGCATTAGGGCCACAGGTCTTTTATAATATAGACTAGTGGCCTGGTGCATGAATCCTAAATTGGCAGTCGGACATCCCCCTCGCAATCTAGGACCGCTGGCTCCTAACTGCTCACCTGCCTGCCTGATTGCCCCTAACCCCTCTGCCTGCCTACCTGATTGCCCCTAACCTCTCTGCCTGCCTGCCTGATCACCCCTAACTGCCTCTGCCTGCCTGTCTGATCGCCCCTAACTGCCCTCCCCTGCCAGCCTGATCTCGCCCCCAACTGCTCTCCCCTGCCGGCCTGATCTTGCCCCCAACTGCCCTCCCCTGCCGGCGTGATCTCACCCCCAATGGCCCTCCCCTGCCGGCCTGATCTCACCCCCAACTGCCCTCTCTGCCTTGGCCCCCACCACCATGGCTTTGTCCAGAAGGAAGTTGGACGTCCGAAAGATGGCTGGTTGACCTGTTCTAATTAGCATATTACCCTTTTATTAGTATAGATAGATTATATAGGATAGGATTGCTTAAATGGGGGGGCAAAACCTTTTTCAGCAGGAGGATATGCTCTTGGCAGACAAAAATACATAATCCCTATATTTGGACGGATAACCAGCCATATGCACTATACTGCCAAACTGGTCATTAAACCCCTTTCTTACACCTTATACCAAGGGTGGGCAACCCCTGGCATGCATGCCAAAAATGGCACGCCAGTAACTTTTTCTGGTACGCGAAACCCTCTCTTATAATCTTCCATTTACAATTGTGAATCTTTGATCTCAGTGATGAATTTTGTTAAGTCTCGTAATAGGAGTAACCTTACAGATGAAAGTAGTAGCTCGTGCATATCTCTGAAGGTCATGAAATATAAACCTGATGTAAAATCTCTGTCATCAGTGATGCAGCAGCAAAAATCCCACTGATAATATCAAACGGAGTCATAAAGTTGTCTGTCGGACTATCAGTGTACATGTATACATTAAAAAATAAATGTATTTTTCATCATCATATACCGTGCTTTTGTCACTTGAATGAATTTTATTATTTCTTCAAGGTTCTTCACATACGTACACCTTAAGAGATATCAAATAGGCATAACATGTTCTCAAAAATTTAGGGTTGGCACGCAGAAGAATTTTGAGTCAGAGATTTTGCTGGTTTTGGCACGCACTCACAAAAAGGTTGCCCACCCCTGCCTTATACCAAACAGCTGTTGCCCTTAAAACCCCTCCTCAGCTCCCACCTTACGTTCTGCCTTCACAGTTCACCCAGACTAGGTTCTGGTTGGTTGGTTTCTTTGCCAGTCAGCGTCAAAAACTCCACCTCCTAGGCAGCCATTGGCTCCTTGCAGTCCACCCAGATTTGGTTCTGATTGGTCGGTTTCTATGCCAGTCAGCATCTCCAGGCCTATCTCTGGGCCTGATCAGAGAGGCGGGCTGATCAGCAGCCCCCATGGAAGCCTGGAGAGAAACAGAAGTGTGGCTGCTGGCAAAGCCCGGAGAGAAAGAGAGAGGCAACGGCTGATCAACAGCTGCCATGGAGGCTGCGGATCAGACCCTGCCTCTCTCTTTGGGCCTCTCTCCGGGCCTGGTCTGCAGCCCCCTTGGCAGTCAGTGCTAGGTCTCCACAGCAACCCAGCACTGACTGCAGGACTGACTTACTGTCGGTTGAACCTTTGGTTGTTACAGACCCTGGGTTTTTATGTATTAGGATGTTATCAAGAGATTCCTTCTAGATTTAACTTAAATCTCATGTTATAATTGACATATGGTTCCACTGAATATATAGATAAGAGAAATGAACTAGCCCCAACCAATACATTCTTCGAGTGGAATTAACTTAAAAAAGAAGTCTATGACCTGGTTGGTGGCTCAGTAAGTTAGAGCATCATTTCAATACACCAAAGTTGTGGGTTTGATTTCTGATCAGGGCACATACAAGAATCAACCAATGAATGCATGAACAAGTGGAACAACAAATCTCTCGAAAAAAAAATGTCTATGATCAAAGACATAGGGAGTAGTAGGAGGTGTCATTGTTCTCTGCATGGTTGAAGATAGCTTGGGTGTTTGGGATATTTTAATAGACACTATTGGTAGCCTAAAGTGTAGGAATAATTTCTCAATCCAAGAAGCTTGTACTGTGTTAGTGTCACTGTCCTGTCAGTTTACCAGAAGAAGGCAATAGGTGATAATGAAGTTAAGATGATGTTATTTTTAAAATTTTTGTTTTATATAAGTTATACTTTAAAATGGATCTATACTGTATTGCCAAAAAATTGATTCGGTCTGCTTTGAAACCTGCATCCAGAACTCATAAGTTAGCCTTGAGGCCATGTAAGGTCTGGCCTCAGGGAATCTCTGGACGCTGCCTCCTCCTTCTCCTCATTTACTCTTCTCTGACTATTCTGGTCTCCCTGCTGCTCCTTGAGCACTCTCATCACAGCCCACTCGGGGCTGTTCCCATGGCCCAGGATAATCACCCACCTCTCTGACAGCCCCTCCTTTTCTTCATTCAGGTCTCTGCTCAAATGTCACTCAGATAGGTTTCCCCTCACAACCTCATCTGAAGTATTAGCCTCTATCACTCTCCAGCTTCCTTATCTATGTCATTCTCTTTGAAGCACTTGTCCTTCAATTACATATTTTTCCATTTATAGTCTCTCTCACTGGGAAGTAAGATCTATGAAGGCAGAGAATTTTTATTATGTCTATTATGTCTATCTCTGAGAAAGTGATTGACAAATAGTGATTGAATGAATAAATGACTTTTTCCATGTTAGTAATCACATATCTATTTTAAAACTACAAAGGAAAACACAAATGCCGTAAATCACACAGAATATGTGTATAGCTTAATTAATCACATACTATAAAGTGAATGCCCTTGTAACCATGAGTTCAGGTCAAGATATCGCTTTCCTAGCCATCCATTCAAGCCTTCCATGACCTCATTCCAATCACAACCCTGCCTCCCCATGAAAGCAAGTGCTGCTGACTTTTATAGGAATCACTTTCTTACGTTTCTTTAGAGTTTTAACTGCCAAGTTTGCATCCCTAGGTATTTTAGTTAGTCTTACTCATATTTGGGGTTTGATTATCTTTTCATTTCTTCTAATATATGCATTTACCTTCCATTCCTTTGTTTTTCTTCTAACTTATTCTTTGAAGAACTTGGGTTCTTTTACCCATAGAGTTTCCGCATTGGGCTCCATTGAGTGCAGTTTTCAATCAACCAACTACACAATCTCTTCTAACCACTCCTAACTGTTGGACCAGGTGCATGCAGTGTAATCACACAGGAACGTTTGGCCTCATCTAAAGGCCTTCTAGCAGTCTTAGAATTCGTTCCCACACATAGTACCATGGCTTCTGCACATATCACGAATAGTTTGGCATCAGACTCTGTACTCCTTTTAAAGCATGCTGAAATCTGACTTTATTTATAGGTCTGCGGACCGTGTGCTAGTAAATCAGCTCTCTGAAAAGCCCAATTTGTGGCATTTGCCAGTTCCATAGTGTAAACATTCACCATGGCTATTTTCAAACTACTAAGCTCAAGTGTCTGTACTTGGAACTGGGGAGAGATGTGCACAGTCAGTTCTCAGGGGCTGCTATGAGCTGGCTCTAGCACACCACTGTCTGGGAATATTAGAGGGCAAAAGAGAGGGGCCTGGGGAGAAGTCAGCCTCTGGAAAATTAACTTGCTACTATGTCACATGAGGTCCTTACAGAGTCTTTAAGTGAGGCAGGAGAAAGTGCAGCCAAGAGAAGAGAGACTCCTATTGCTATGGTTGGCAGCTTTGAAGGTAACCCCAATGTTTCCCACCTCTTGCTATCCACACTCATCCTCTCTCATTGTGTGTGGGATGGGCATGGTGACGCACAATAAAATATGGGAAAAGTAATGGAATGTCACTTCTGGGATTAGGGTACAAAGAGATTATGGCTTCTATCTTGGACATCTTTTCTCACTCTTGCTCACCTGCTCGGAGGGAAGCTGGCTGCGGCATCGTGAGCTGCCTTTAGAGAAGCCTGTGAGGAAGAAGTCAGTGTCTCTGGCCAACAGCCAGTGAGAACCTGAAGCTTCCCAACAGCCATGTGACTGAGCTTGGAAGCGGATCTTTCCCCAGGTTAGATTTGAGAGGACTGCAGCCCTGGCCACAGGTTGATTGCAGCCTATGAGAGACCCTGGGGTCAGAATCACCCAGCTATTCTGGGTCCGGACCCCCTAGCACCTGTGAGATAATAAGTGCTATGTTAAACCACCACGTTTTGGGGTAAATTTGTTATATGGCAACTGATAGCTAATGCAACTGCTAAAGAAGTTTTAGTAGGTTTGGGGAGTTCGGAGTCACCTAAATCCATCCAGCGACCCTATTCTAGTTCTTAAGCCCCAGGCTTTCCAATCAATATCCACTCTTTCGCATAAAGAACCTGATGAGCCTCTGAATTAAGGTTAGATTATAATTCTGTACTCTCCAGAATCATATTTGAATTGATTTTCAGGTACATGGTCTTATGGTTTAAGCGAATACTACTAGTAAGAGATTTGTTTAGACCAAAGGAGATTCCTGGTTTTCTGACCATGTTTTAAAATAAAAATTAAAAATTTCTTTCTAAGTGCTTTAAGACAGTCATATTACCCACTCCCACTTTAACTGCCAGGCGGGCCGGGAGGCACTTCATTCTGAGAAACCACAGGTAATAATTTAAGAAATCATTTTGCTAACGCATGAACAAATGTCTAATTTTTTCATAGTCCCCAGATAGTCTGTCTTCAATCCAACCAGATCAGACAGTCAATTCCACACTCAGTCCTTGAGGATCTATTCCCTGCAACTGCTCTGAATATCTCTGATGGTCCAGGTGTAGTGTAGAAAATAGTAACTAATCTAGGTATTTTAAGCAGAAACAGACATAACACAGGAAATAAGGGACTTAAAATCCTAGAAAGGGCTGATAGAGTGGAAGTCAGCACCAATGAAACGAGTGAGTTCAGGATCACAGTAACATACAGCTCTCTTTGCCTCTGGGTTCTGCCCCTGTTCATGTTCTTTAGGCCATTGACACTAGCTTCAGAGTACTGTTTACTTCCCCTTTTTATATATGTTTTTATTGATTTCAGAGAGGAAGAGAGATGGAGCGAGAGATAGAAGCATCAATGATGAGAGAGAATCATTGATTGGCTGCCTCCTGCACGCCCCCTACTGGGGATAGAGCCCTCAAGCCAGGCATGTACCCTGACCTGGAATCGAACCGTGACCTCCTGGTTCATGGGTCGACGCTCAACCATTGACTACAACATCTGGACTGCTTACTCCTCTTTAATAGTCTCTTTATTAAAACTTTACTCAGATGTTCTCAGTTTGAGTTGCCTAGCTGTTTCCTATTGATTTACAAATATAATTTTTTAGATATTCTAATATGCCAGATTGTCTTTAATATTACAGATACCTTAAAGAGTAACTATACCAAGACCGAGCCATTGATGACAAATATTTACTCATGAATGTAACACAAAAGTATTAATGTTATTCCTGGAAATAAAAGATACTCATGAAGACTGCTACCCATGGCTACATACATGGTTCCTTGTACAATTCTAGTGGCAGCATTCACATCAACTACTATGTAAGAGGTGGACCCTAGAGTTGGGGGTGGGTAACCAGCACAATTGCATGTGGTGTCCTGTGCCTATCAGGAACACATTTTTACTATCCCAAGAATGCAAAGGTTATCCTCTTAAGCAAATCGAGGTAAAAAAAATCCCAGCACACTGAGGCTGCTGGTTAGCCAGGGAATTTGACTTACTCTTAGGTTTGATTTTCTCCTTGCCACTAACTAATATGAGATTTTTTTTCTTCTTTTTAATTCCATGCTCTTCAGATAGTGTGCTCTCATAATCCACGTGGCCTGGATTCACATCAAACATTATCTAATTCTTCTGTTTGATTTGAGTCTGAAAACCCAAGCCCAGGTTACTTTACCATTTGATTGAATTAAACTAATCTGTTTATTGCTTGCCCCTTCTCAGTTCTTCCTGTCTGGCCAGGCCACAAGCCTTGAGGGTATCTGAATGTCCTCAGGTTGAATCCCGATCTGTCCGTGTCTGAGAACACAATGTGAGAGTGGCCGTGAGTCAGGGGACAGTGGCACAAAATGAGGCTGAAGAGGTGGGCAGAAATGAGTCCGAGAGAAGTGAATCTTTGGAAGGTGTTTTATTTTCACAACAAAATCTGTATTTTATTTTATTTTTCCATTTTATTGACATAATTAACATAAAACTGTAAGATATTTAAATATACATCGTGGTGATTGGATATTCATAGCATTGTGAAAGAATTCCCACGACTGAGTTAACTAACACATCTATCACCTCATATATTTATCTTGTGTGTGTGTGTGAAGCTAAGTTCTACACCCTTAGCAAATTTCATTTATATAATACAGTATTATAAACCGTAGCCAGCAAGTTTTACATTAGATCCTCAGCCCTTACTCATTTTATAGCTGAAAGATGAATACCAGCCTCTCCCCATTTTCCCCATTCCCCAGCCTCTGGCACTACTAGACTGTTCTTGTTTCTAAGAATCTGACTTTTTAAAAAAGCTCCACAAATAAGTGACATTATGCAGTATTTATCTTTCTGTCTGGTTCATTTCACTTAGCATAACGCCCTCGAATTCCATCCCTGCTGTTGAAAATGGCAAGATTTCCTTCTTCCTTATGGCTGAATAATATTCATATATATATTCATGATATTTATCAATTCATCCATTAGGTAACCACTTAGCTTGTTTCCATATCTTGGCTATTGTAAATAATGCTATAATCAACATGGGAGTACAGATATCTCTTCAATAACTGGTTTTCATTTCCTTTGAATGTATGCCCAGAAGTGGAATTGTTGGATCATATGGTAGTGTTATTTTTAATTTTTTGAGGAAACTCCAGTGCTTTACATACTAGCTGCACTAATTTACATTCCTACTAATAGTGCGCAACGGTTACCTTTTCTCCACATCTCACTGAAAGGTTTTAAGCAGGAGGCAGACTTGATTTAGTGTGAGTTGTAAAAGGAGCTCTCTGGCTGAGTTACAAGAATGAGTTAGAGGAGGACAAGTGTATGCAGGGAAATGAGCTGAAAGCCTATTGCCAGGTTCAGATAGAGATGGAGTGGCCTGGGATAGTGACAGTGAAATAGAGACAGGTGGATGGATTGGAGAAGGGTATTGGAAATAAAATTTATGAGACTTGTTAGTGACTATATCTAGGGAGTAAGGAAAAGGGAGATATACAGGAAGATTGCTGGAGATAGCTGATATTTACTGAGAGAGAGAGGAAAGGAGAGATAGAGAGAGAGAAGCATCAATCCATTGCTTCCCTTATGTGCCTGGACCGGGGATGAAACCCACAACCTAGGTATTTGTCCTGATGGGAAATCAAACCCACAACCTTTTGGTGTATAGGACAACACTCCAACCAATTGAGCCACCTGGCCAGTGGTGAAGGTCTTTGTGAGACAGTGAGACTTTGAGACTTTGAATGTGATAATGCCATATCGTTGACTATTAAATTATTAATAACTATTGGGCAGGGTGGAATTCATCCTGTCCAGGCAAATTCAAATACTAAGTAAACATTTATTAAGCACTCAGGTATGTTAGGCACTGGGACAGTCTTGGGCTACCATGATAAAAAGGCTCAAAAGCTCTTAATTCAGTGAGAACTTCTTTCCTCAGTATTTGTTTAGCAAACATACGTGGGTCCTGGCGTGATACCTGGTGCACATGGTTGGGAACACCCAACAATATCTACCCATCCCTGCCTGGTTTAGAATACCATTCGCATTTGCATGTGTGCACAGCCCTTTTGTTTAACACTGCTGAGAAGTAAAAAGTGTCATATTAAAAATTTCCTAATGTTTTGGGTAACTGGTATTTAGTCATTGTATCAGTCAGTGTTCATTTAAGCAAACAGAAGTTGCTTTTTGTATTTTAATAGGGAATTAGAGGTTTTGCACCTGTCAGATGGGATAGGAAAGGGCAGTTTGAGAAGCCCACTACCAACAATCTGAGCCAGCAACTCTGAAGTGGATCATCCATAAGACATGAAAGCCAACATGGTGTACTTCTCATCCACCATCTGCTCAGCATCTACCACTAGAGAATAAGCTCTCCCCGTTTTTGGAATCTCCCCAAGTGCCCCAATCCAATTCCCATGGCCCAATTCTTTCCCAGTCAACACCCTAACTTTTACAAAAGAGGCTTGACAAAGTTCACTGTGAGTTCAGCTTTCATCGTTACCCAACCAAATATAGGATCACATTTTAGATTTGATTTTCAGATATCTAAGCCCTGCGGCTACAAGAAATAAAAGGGTCTTTCAGGACGGTCTTACAGGCTTTCTGATTCTCTAACTGTGCTTGAGAATCAGGCAGCTCCGCAGTCCTTGTTGTCAAACTTTCTAGAACATTCTGTTGCAAAGTCATATGTTCTTTCAACACTTAGCTTTCTATAGCCACTTAATTCCAGGAAACTAGTAGTGGAAATTTAAGGAGACATTTTGCCATTGCATGTCATGCACCATAAAGTCTCACTTTATACTAGAAATGAGTTATTTAGGTCAGACAACACACGGCAGATTCTCTCCTTTCAGGTTCTGTTTTCCCGAAACTGCTACCAATACTAAAGATTCTAAGTGCCAGAGTTTGGTCATTAAAGCAGAAGTCACTCTGTATATTCTAGCCATGAGGGGTTTTATTACAGAAAACTAAGGACCTATATATAACCTATTAGGAAGTCTAGTGGACCAGAATCAGAGAAGCCATTTCTGAGCATTGAAGTAGGTAAACCTCAAGAGCTCATGCACACGCCTCTGTGACTCTTATATCTGCTGACTCAATATGAGGGGTTGGCAAACTATGGCCCACAGGGGAACCCTGCCCCTGCTTTTGTACAGTGTGTGCGCTAAGAATGGGTTTATGCTTTTAAATGGTTGAAAAAACCAAAAGCAGAATAATATTTTGTGATGTGATGATGACATGGAATTCCAGTTTCAGCGTTCACAAATACAGGTTTACTGGAACACAGTCTTCGCTTGTGTATATATCGTTTATGGCTGCATTTGTACTACAATGGCAGAATGCAGTAGTTGTGACAGGGACTGCATGAGCTATGAAAGACTATAATATTTTCTCACTATTATCTATCCCTTCACAGAAAAAGCTGGCTGACCCATGCATCTAACTGCATCTGTTTCTGGCAGATAATGGCGTCTCTTTCTCTACTGCCTTCTAAGTCTCCTGAGAATGCCTCTCATTGGCCAATCCTTAGAGTCATATGGGGAAAATAATTTTGGGTAATTTTACTCTTGGTTTCTCCTCTGGATTGCAGAGAAGCAGTAATACTGAGTTGACAAACAAGAATAGGCATAATAGATATGAAGAGATGCTCAACATCATAGTTATAAGGGAAATGAAAATCAAAACCATGATGAGATGCCACCTCACACTTGATAGAATAGCTATGATCAATAAGACAGGAAATGACAAATGTTGGAGAAGATGTGGAGGAAAAGGAACCCTTATACCCCACTGTTGGGAATTTAAAATGCTCCAGCCACTATGGAAAACAGTATGGAGATTCCTCAAACAATTAAAAATAGAACCACCACATGACCCAGCAACCCCTCTTCTGGGTAGCTATCCAAAATTCTTTTAAACACTTATTTGTAAATATATATGTACCCCTATGTTCATTGCAGCATTATTCACAACCTAAGTGTCCTTTGATGGACAATTAGATAAAGAGATGCAGTACATATATACAAGAGAATACTACTCAGCCTAAAAAGGATGAAATATTGCTGCTTGCAACACTGTGGATAGATCCTGAGAGCATCATGCTAGTGAAATAAGGCCTAAGGAAAATGACAAGAACCATATGATTTCACTCACATGTGGGATATAAAACAGAAAGCATCAAACGAACAGACTAAACAAACTCATAGATACAGACAACAGAATGGTGGTTACCAGGGAGGAAGTAGAAAGGGTGAGGGGAGGATGAAGAGCATAATGGTGATCAAATATATGGGTACTAGACTTCTGGTGGTGGGCGCACAGTAGAGTATACAGATGTCATATTCTAAACTTCTACAACTGAAATTATATAATGTTATTAACCAATGCAACCCCAATAACTTTAATAAAGAATAAAGAGAATAGTCATAACATGTTTGGGGATGCCCAAGATCATTTTCAGGTAAAATGATTAGCTAGAAGGACTCACAGAACTCAAAAGATCTGTTATCCTCACTGTTATGGTTTATTATAGCAAAGGGATAGGATTAAAAGGAGCAAAGGTAAAGAAAGGCTCCTATGGCAGAGAGACCAGATATGAGCCTCCAAGTGTCCTCTCCCAGTAGAGTGATACAGACAGCACTTCATTCTCCCAGCAATGATGTGTCACAATAGATATGAAGTGTCTTCTGCCAGGGGAACTCATCCAAACCTTGGTGTCCAGGCTTTTTATGGGAATTGGTCATATCTACATGGCTGATCACCCACATGGCTGACCCTATTTACTTAGTCTCAAGATGATACCATATGGCACATGGTTCCCACCATAAATAACATTGGATTAGCATAAACTATCTAAAGTGGCCTGAGGTCCCAGGCAAACAAAGATACTCTTACCTGGCAGGATGTTCCAAAGTCCTAGAGGTTATCTCCCAGGAGCCAATCAAGGCCCAAACTTTTATTTAGAATGTGTAGGGTTTGGATAACCTGGGCCTGCTGAGTTAACCCTTTATTGCACACAGACTCACTGAAATGTGGATTTCAGGGAACCTCAGAGATTATCTGATTAAATTTCCCTTTTTTATAGAAGAGAACATAGAGCTTTCAAATCAAATTGATATGGATTTAAAAATCCCAATTTCACTACTTTCAAGCTATGTGGCCTTATAAAAATTATTTAACTTCTCTGAGCCCATTTTTTCTCTCTCACTGATTCTTAGTTAATAGTTAAGTACTGAGAACTTGTAAAAATGCTTATGTCAGATTAGTGGTTAAAACATGGCAGGTATAAAAGCAAGACTTTGGTTTCATTTATTCAATAAGCTTATCGAAAGACTATTATTATTGTATTGATGTAAGTGAAAGGAAGAGCTGCTGCAAAGACTTCGATGCACTAGCATCATGGAAACATTTATATCAGGAGAGATGTCACTTTGTTTTGGAAAATGCCCTGAAGGCCCCTTTGAGAGTGAAGAGTAAGGCTCTCCAGGGCTCTCCAGCAAGGAAATGGATTTATTGCTCTGCAAAATAATCGAATGAAAGGGCAGTGTGATCAGAGGGAAGGAGAAGGTGAGAGGGTTGGAACTTAGGGTAAAAATGAGAAATTGGAAATATTTCTTGAGAAGCTGGTTGGTGCCAGGTTGCTAAAAACCTTCAGTTGCACACGGACATCTAAAACTTTCTTAGCTTTTGGAAACCAGCAAAACCTGAATTTGGCAAGTGTTGATATCGAGCTACAGTTTAGTCAAAGAACATCTACGATAAAGAAACAGAGAGGTTCGGAAAGCATTTTCTTTTTGTGACAAGCAGCAATTCTGGCCCCTGTTAGCTGTGCTGGGAGTTTCTGTGAGGGCCAGGCTTTCAAGGCTTACATACCAGAACTCAGTCCTCATGTTGGTCCCCAAAGTAAGCAGCAGGTCAAGCCCACTGGTAACAGTGATTCCCCTTCTTTTCTACTACCATCCATTGGGCTTTCCTATTTTATCCTTTAGCCACTTCGATCTAACCTCTTGCTGACAGCTCTCCATGATCTTGGAGCCATCTTCCGAAGCTCTGGTCAATTCTTTCTTTGCTTCTTTGTTTGTCTAAGGTTTGGTTTGTAGATTAAATTATTGGTCACAATTCTTCATCTCTACCAGTTAATTATACAATCCTTGCCGTGGCCTCCTGGGGAAGTGACTACTCCTCTGCTTGCATTTGGTCTTGGCCATGAGACTTGCTTTGGCCAACAGGATGCCAGCAGATGGGATACAAACAGAGACTTGAAATATGCTTGTCCTCTACCACTCACGTCAATGCCATGAAGAAAACACTTGCCAGATGGCCGTCTGGTCTCGGGAGGGTGAGTGGGACAGGCCTGGATCCAAACTTGCACTTGGAGTGAAGCTCAGTCAATCCCAGTTCAGGTCAGCGGACCCCTGCTGACCTGTGTGCATGTACACATGTGATTGCTGTTTTAAGCTATTGAGTTTTGTGATGTTTTATAACAGAGCACTGTGATAAGTGCTGACTGCTACTATAGGCAATGTCAGGACATGTAAGAGAAACAGCAAGAAACGATAGCTTTTCAACATCTCCTCTCTCTTTCTCAGCGGCATGCTATGCTGGTTTTATTGTCAAGTCAGGCAGCAGCCCACTGGTGACTGACAACCCAGCATTTGACTTATGGTTTTATTGCTTATTAGCTTTGGACTAGAATTGTTGAATTTGAAAAGTGAAGATAATAGGTCTATTAGGACTCATGTGAGCATATAAAAAAATGTCAAGTATCTTGGCTCAATAAATGGGAAATATTATTACCACGACGGTGATGATCATCATCAGTTGTAGAAGCAGCAGAAATAACAGTAACCCCGAACTCATCTTTATAACTTCTTCCCCTTCACTTCTGCCTACCTATGTTGCATTCCTCACAGGGTTCTCATTGTCACTTCTGTGAAGAAATACAGTGATAAAGAAAGATGCCTTTTGGAAGAATTGTTTGATATTTTCTCTGACTTGTAAGATTAGTTTTCTCTTATCTTAGTCCTATCCTATATTTCTGTTCACCATGAGGTTAGGTAAAAAAGGAAGCTAAAATAAGCATTGGAAAGGATCATTTTTATCCAAAGGAGACTCAGAACCACATATTCCAGGCTAATGAAGGTCTGAAAGAGGGTGGATAAAGTGTGTGCGAAAAATTAAGAGAGACAATTTGTGTCTCTGAAGATAATAGTTGACTCTGGGGAATGTCAGTGGCAAGTTGTATTGTTTATCTAACTTTCACATACAAAGTCAACATTTCCACTGCCCTAAATTACCTCAGGGCCAGGCCCACAACTAGAGACCACCCCACAGTTCAGAGCCCTTTGAAGTTATTAAACCATTCAAAACTCAGCTTGCTCAAACTTGTCTCCCGACCTTGCCAAGTCCTTTCTGTAGAAACTACGATAAATGCTCTGGGCCATGCTTCCATTCCCCCTGACTGACCCTGTATTAACCCTGTGGCCCTGTGGCACCAGGCATGCCCCCTCCTCTTGGAAACTGTAAGTAAGAAACTTTTCTTTCAAAGGCAGTTGTCTCCGTGCCTGTTACCTTATATTACCTGATCAAAACAAATTCCAGGTTCATGTCACCTTACTCACATCTTCTACATCCCTATCTCAGCTCCTATAGGAGACTAAAATTAGCAGTCACCTCTGGTCAGGAGCCACAGCTAAGGCAGGTCTTTTTTTTTTTGTTCCGGCCCTCCGGTCCAGTTTATTTATTTATTTATTTATTTTTATTTATTTTTTTATTTATTGCTTAAAGTATTACAAAGGGTATTACATATGTGTCCATTTTATCCCCCCGCCCTAGACAGTCCCCTAGCCTCCCCTTTCCCCCAATGTCTTATGTCTAAGGCAGGTCTTGGTGGCAAGGACAAGCACAAAGCTCTGGCTACTGTAGAGCACATTGGTTCTAACCGTGAATCTGATTGGGACACCTTTTGAAACCATACTGCTCTTACTGCTGAAGCATAACCACACCCTAAGGGTTAGCTGAGTGCTCTCCCGAAAAAGAAGTGTAAATGTGGTGAATTAGCCCAGGAATTAGAATTCAAATTGCATTATGCTCAGCAGAAAGTACTATTATAAGTTAAAGTACTCAGACTCTCCGACTAGGAGCTGGTAAAGGAGAGAGCAGAGCCCCAGAGGACTGCTGAGAAAAGATTCGTTGGATGAGAATAAAACAATACAAGGCCATATCCCCCGAGTTTTGATTCTACTTGGCCCTGACAGAAAAGTATGCTTGAAATGTGGAAAACACTCAGAAATGGAAGGCTGCATCACATAATTTCACGGCAGGAAATTAACTTTGATAGGAACACAGCATGGAAATAAGATTAAGCAAGAGAGGTACTGAAGACGAGGCTACGGAAACACCTTGTTCTCTTAAGTGAATGGCATGTCTTTGAATTCAACAGTCAGTAGTTAAATTGAAACATTAAATAATCATTCTTAACAGTTTGCATTTAAGGAACAGGAGGAAGAACCGTGTTAGCCTCTCTGCAATGACTCCATCTTATCACCTTAAAGTGCTTAATGCTGCCATGAGACAGCAGGAGATGCTATTTTCAGTTACATTCATTTTCAGCAAGCTAACAGTGGACTTGGAGGAATCCAGTTGATCAAATTTCATAACACTATACATAAGTCAGGACTATATTGAGCTCCAATCCTCTGTGAAAGACTGTTGTGGGTGCAATACACGTTTGTTGTCTATGTCCATCAATTCCCTGTTTTCCATCCTTCTAATAGTAGCCATATTTTTCTTTGGGAAACTGTTATCGGTGGTAGTGAGGTATTCCTTTCCCCACTGGGGGCAGGGTCCTGACGATATCTCAAGAAAAAGAATTTTCTGAGACTGCATGAGAGACGAGTGATTTTTATTTGCATACAGTTACATCCTTGGGTTTCCAAAGTCCTATTTCCCTTATCTGGTCCTGGAAGAAGTGCAGCTGGGGATTCAGTCGAGCTAAAAGCAAAGCCAGTGTCTAAAGTTTCCTTTCCATGGTGGAGTTGTGTCCGGTACAGCATCAGGCTAGTTGCAGTCCAACAGTCCGCTGTGTGGGTCCACATGGCTGTGAGACATGTGGGCGAATGCAGGGGAGCCAACAGAGCACCAGGAGCCAAGAGGGCAAGAAAACAAACTTCTTTGTTTAGGGGATTAAATCAATATTCCAAATCTTCCCGTGCTTGCAGCGGCCACACCTTCTCTGGCCAATGACCTATTCCCAGGTGAGACTGACAGAAAGCACCTTCCATATGCCGTCACCCAGACTTTACTGGGCACATGTCTGTTCTCCACCTGTCCGGTCCCATCCCCTGCCCAATTAAACTGCAGCTTCCTGGCAAAGCTGCACAAAGGACATGCCTATACTATTTAGTCTTCCTTTTGCTCCCTTTCTGTTAATTAATAACTAAGTTAATTACAAAGGTATCAAAGCCACTGTTCTTTCTAATGAGTAGCAGCCCTGTAGTTTTAGTGCAATTGACCCCACGTCCGTCTGCCTATGGCTAGCTCGGTAATCTCATCTTCCATGCCACAGGGATTGGTAGAGGCACCCCAGGTTGAAGCCAATGAATGAATGATTTCATCCTGGCCAGAGGGTGCGGCAATCTGTGTGAAGCTCAGAATTTTGTTTAAAAATAATATTTTTGTTGATTTCAGAGAGAAAGGGAGAGGGAGAGAGATATAGAAACATCAGTGTCAAGTGAATGGTTTGAGAGAATCACTGATTGGCTGCCTCCTGCACGCCCCCTACTTGGGATTGAGCCCGCAACCCAAGCATGTGCCCCTGACAGGAAGCAAACCTGGGACCCTTCAGTCTGTAGGCTGACACTCTATCCACTGAGCCAAACCAACAAGGGCAAGCTCAGAACTTTTGCCCTGAGCCTCAGTCTTACTCTTCCTGGTGTGAGCAAGGAGGTATGCAGTTCTGGTCACTGCAGGCAGCTAGCTATCTTGTTATTAGGACAGCAGCCAGCCTGAAGGCAAAGTCACTAAGAAGAGAAGAGAGCCAAGAGAGCTGTGGAAAATAGAGCCCGGGCACTGAAGAAACCAGATGCACTGCCTGCCTTCCCCCTGGACCTGCCTGGACTTGCATGGTCCAGTCAGTGCCCTTTGTTGTTTGCTAGTTTGCTTGTTTGTTGATTGGTTGGTTGGTTGGTTGGTTGGTTGCTGATGCAGTGGGATGAAAGGAGAAACAAGTCTTGGTTCTGTGTCTTTCCATTTGTACAAGAAACATAAATCTTGGTTCTTTATATTTAAACTTAATTGTGGAATGTCTGGGTTTTCTCCCTCACCTTTTTCTGGTAGGCGATATTAGCAAAAGAAAGATTTCTTTATTATATTTTTAAAGTTTGTAAATACTTCACTCTGAAGAACCTAACATTTCCCTTCGGGCTCTATTAAAGGAAACAAGATGGTGTGCATTGCCTGAGAGAGCTGAGGATAAAACCATGGGAACTGAAAAAGGACATAGCGGGGAAATGACCCAAACTTCCCTGATTCATTTCCCAAACAGAATACCCCTGTCTCAAAGCTTCCCTCCGTTTTCAGACATCACTTCATGCACATGTGGTAGGAGGTTGGTGTTTAAGACTTGTCTACCAATGGGATTCAGATTAGTACAAACATACCTGACTGATTAGTGGGGCGGATCTGCCAGAGGCTTATGTGTACAAAGGACTGAGGGATCTCCCGGGAGAGAACCATTTTCTGGACAGCCCAGAAGGTAAGCTTGATATAGTGAAAAGACCTTAATTTTTGGAGCAGAAAAATAATTCAGAGCAGAGCCCCAAGTGGACTCACATGTGATTCCTGAGTTCCTGAGATGGGAAAAAGAGGAAAATGAAGGAAGCTAAAAAAAAAAGGAGAGAGGTGGTGGTGGTGGTGGTGTCTTTAGCAAGACATGTTAAAGATAGAATGTCTTGCTGATTGCCAAGTGAATGATCTTCAGGTGCTGAGTGTGGCCACTGTCCACAGGATCTTGGGTTTCGGCTGCTTTTCCTGTCATGGCCATGGCCTAGTCCTAGTCTAGTCAGGATAGTGGTGACCACCCAAATGCCAACACCCAGTTTAAAAAACAAACAAACCCAAAACTCTATGACAATAATGTGCAAAAAGATCAGATAACAGCAGGGGATATAGCTAGAAACAATCACCTGGCAGAAAAGGCTGCAATTTCCTACGAAATGACTAGTTCTGCAAACATTAACAAGGCATGAAAACAATGTGGTGGAAAAGCTTTCCTTGCTCTCTTGGGCAAAATAACACCAACTTGATGTATTTGTAGAAGAATACCAACTGGTTCTTTTCTCAGAAGAAATTCTGGTGCCAAGAAAAAATATTTTGTATGAGAAATTACCTTGATGCAATATGGTAGCTTCCAGTACACTCCCAGCAAGCCATCCCAGACGTCATAGAACAGAAAGTCTCACAGACTAAATTAAGATGCCCAAATCATGGGATGTATTGGGTCAACATAAAGCATACATTGAGGATTGAGAGAAAAGAAATATGGGGTAAATTTACACAGTTAGGTTGGAGTGGAAGGACCACACCACTAAACCTATTTCCTCTCTGTTTCCATCTCTTCTCTCTCCCTCTCCCTCTCTCTGTGCCTGTGCCTCACTCTCTCTCTCTCTCTCTCTCTGTGTCACATCAGGTTTTCCTCACAGTGGTGTGGTTACAAAGACCAGAGCTGAGTTTGAACAAGGGGGCTTAGCAAGCTCACAGTGTCTAGAATCAACACATGTTTGTTGACAGGAAGGCAAGGATGCCTGGCTGCAGCTGAAGTTCTAGTTCACCAGTTAGTTAGCTGGGCAACTGCGAACTTTACTTCTTGGGCAGAGTGCAGGCAAAGCCAGAATGAGGACTCAAAGGCCGATTGACAGGTGATGCATCAATCTGAAGGGGGCTTGGTGTGTACCTTATGATTTGGTCCTTCAGTCATTTTCTCTTTATACATAAACATTCCTGAGGGTCCCATCCTCTAAAATATCATGTATTTCATTCATTCTGTCTTTAACATGTCTTGCTGATTGCCAACCATCTATACTTAACAACACATATTGTGAGTGCCGCTCATGTCTCACAGGCCACTTACTTTCTTTATTTAGCACATCTTATGTGTTTTATCCATCCTACTTGCTTTTTCTTGTCTGCTACAGTAGAACTGAATATTCTCAATTAAATATGGCATATGAGACATACATTACAGAATGAAAATGTATAAGCTTTGTCTGTCTCACACAGAGAGCATGTCACCATTCTCACCATCACCTACATTTCAATGAAAGAATTGAGCAAAATAAACTGAAACTATGGCTTGTATTTAGCATCTTAGAAATGAAGAATCCTACTGCTGCTGTCATCTTTTTATTGAGTGTTTACTCTGAGCTAAATGTTTGACAGATACAGGGTGGGGCAAAGGTAGGTTTACAGCTGTGAATACATGAAGCACTGAGTTTATTCTTGTATTATTATTTATTAATTATTGTATTTTTTCCCATATGAACCACTGTAGATTTACCTTTGCTCCACCCTGTATTATCTTTTTTAAGGGCTAAAAGTTATCTTTATTTAAATTTTTTTATTGATTAAGTTATTACATATGTGTCCTTATCTCCATGTTATCCCCTATCCCCCCCACTCATGCCCTCACCCCCCTGTTGTCTGTGTCCATTGGTTAGGCCTATATGCTTGCATACACCCTGTATTATCTTATTCAGTCCTCATAATGAACCCACAAGATAGGTTATTATATTGGATCTATAGGTAAGACTACTGAGGCTTGGGAAGGTGACCTGTTAGGATCAAGTGGTATGGCAGAGCAGAGCAAGGAAAAGAGCCCAAAACTCTCTGACCCCAAATCCTTCTTTTGGTCATTGGACTAGGCTCTTCCATTCCCAGAGCCCCCTCAGGGACCCCATTCTGCTCCTTAGAACCCCTCCCCCATTCCCTGCCCCTACACCTGTGAGTGCTTTGGCTCCTACAGAGACCTCCCGGACGCCTTATTCTTCATGAGTTCATTTCAAATAATGATGTGGCATTGTATGTAATTCAGGTCTGAATTGCAATGAAGCAAATTGGAGAGGATTACTAATTTTAAAATAAATCAAAGATCTGCATGACATGTTTGGTTGCATAGTAGATATAAATGGGTTGTGAAAGCATTGTGTCAGAGGAATGGCTAAATTGTTTAGTTAGCAGAGAAGAGAATGTAGATGGAGAGAGCAGCATTATGTTCATGGAGGACAGCGCTTATGTGGTGAAGAGAATAGCTACATGTTTCTGAGTTCTATTAGGAGCTGGATACTGTACATATATTATTGCAAATCCACACAACCACTCTGAAAGATGGATGTACAGAGAAGAAAATGAGACTCCGGCTGGTTAATAATGTGCTCCAGCCCACTCAGCTAAGAAGCAGTGGGGCTGGGCTTCTTAGCAGTGGGGCTGGGGGTTGTCCCTGCTCCTTTTCACTAGCAACCTGCACACAGTAGCACACATGGGAGAGAGAATGCGGTGGCTAAAAGGGAACTTAGAGGTCTACAGAGCTCTTTTTATGTGTGCTTCACAGAGGAGCAAATGAAAGCCTTTGAAACTGGAAGATAAATCAGAATTATAAGAATACCTTTGGATAAATGAAAAGGAAGCAAATTCTGTTTATCCTAATGTATCCATGTTCAGTACAGTACATTTATGATGCCATGAAATGCTTAAAATGTTTTTTTTTAAGCATGGGGGGGGGTGGGATAGTTTACAAAGATCATTAGCTGGATTTATTAAGCTGAAGACAAAGGTCTCAAGTAACATTATTATTTGTTAAGTATTCTGAGCTTTCTCACCCATGGTCCAGGTAGTGTATACAGTATAATATATTCTTATATGTTTAAAAACATAAATCTCAGCTTATTTGTATCCATGGATATCATGTTTTCTACTTATTTATTTTCCATCCTCGCCTGAAGACATGCATAGAGAGAGGAGGGCAGACAGAGAGAGAGAAATGGAGAGAGAGAGAAACATTGATGTGAGATGGAAAACATCGACTGGTTGCCTTCTGTACATGTCCTGACCAGGGTTCGAACCTGCAACCCAGATATGTGCCGTGACTGGGAATTGAACCAGCAACCTTTTGGTGCACAGGATGACGCTCAATCAACTGAGCCACTCTGGTCAGGCATGTTTTCTGCAGCATAGCTTAAATTACTATAAAATGTCATAAAATATGAATAGACTAGAAGATGGAAATATTTTATCAGTTGGAGCTATTGTCAATCATTTCAGATCACTAACTATTCAAACTGATTTGCTGGAATTCTTTTCTAATTTTTCCTTTCCTGATTTGAATTACAACAGCACCCCCCCTCTCCCATACACACACACATACACACACTGATTATAATATATCTTGGTTTAACTTCCGAAGGCTATGATAGTTGTCATAATTGATGTTTCCATACTGCAGCTGTTTTTGATAAGCTTAAATTAAATGAAAACACATCTGACAGTTTCTAATTCTAAACACATTATTAAGTTGCATTCTTCCACAGGGCCTAAAGTGAGTTACTGGCATAATGGAACTATAATTGTGGTAGGAGATGTGTAGGAGACCTGTCATAAATTTCTGTTGAGAAAAAGAAAAGATAAATACCACTTTAAAGCAAAATCATCATTTTAGGCAGCAACCTTTAATTGGCTTATATGCAATTGCTCAATACACTTAGTTACCTAGGAGTTCATTTTTCAGTTAAATTATGTTGAAAAGCTCATCAGAAAGTTACATTATTTAAAATTTGACATTTCAAATCCTTATTGAGCTCTAATGGCTATAGTGCAAAAGTAACTGTTACTTTCAAAATGTCAGGCTAAAGCAGCCGTGGGCAAACTACGGCCCGTTTGAAATGAATAAAACTAAAAAAAAAAAAAAGACCGTACCCTTTTATGTAATGATGTTTACTTTGAATTTGTATTAGTTCACACAAACACTCCATCCATGCTTTTGTTCCGGCCCTCCTGTCCAGTTTAAGAACCCATTGTGGCCCTCGAGTCAAAAAGTTTGCCCACCCCTGGGCTAAAGGAATCCTTCTGAGCTTTGATTGTTAAATTGTGGGAGGAAACTGTTTTCTGAGGAAAGAGGTCCTGCCCATGGGGACTGCCTTGCCCGTTCTGTGGCAGAGGTGTGGTGAGTCACCATGAAGGACATGAGTCCTGGCTAGGCATTTTGACTTTCACAAGACAACCTTGTTATCTTTTTCTCAGCTGCTTGTTTAATCTTACTGAACTATTCTTTTGAGGAATAATGATTGCAAACTCCTGATGACCAACTTTCAAAGCAGTGTCACAGGGCCACCAGCCCATTGATTCCCCTGGTATTCTGAATTCTGGCTAAATCAAGCCAAATCATGAGGGACCACATGGTGTTGGCCTTCGTGGGACTGTACTCTCTTGGAGGCTGTGCTCTTGCATCTCTTTGGGATATTAACCTGTGGTGGGTTGGTCATTGTTGAATTTATAGCTCATTAGCAAGGTTTCTCCTTTCCATTTTGCATAAAACTTTTTTTCTACTCTGGCTTTGGTGGGTAACCATATCTTCAGTAGCAGAAACAAGGGGATTTTGCCTTATGATCTCTTAGTCTGCTGGTTGGGACATGCCCGTGGGTGGTAATTTATCATGGGTGGGTTTGTGACAATGGAATGTTTATGGAATAATGGTCCATCCCTTATTCTTCCTGAGTGTTGCTTACTTTCCTAAATATCTCCTCCCACAATCCTCTTCCACAGTCCCCAGTGCTCAATGCTGCCGTCCTCCCGCACAGGACAATAGAATTCTGGCCCGAGGTCCTTCTTCTTCCTCAGGTTTCTTCTGAATCTTAACAGTCTCTCTGTCCACTCCAGCTCCTACTGGCTTCTCAAGAGGGGAAGCTAAACACTGGCCTTAGGTCAGGAGAGAGGGAGGAAGTGGTGGGTACTTCAACTCCATTAGAAGTGAAACACATTTTACCATCAACCTTTTTTTTTTCTTTTTCTTTTTTTGTAGTAGTATGTTTTATTAAGCTGTACCTTACGACAGGTGCTAAGGCTTGCCCATGGTGCTCTTGGTGCATAAAGCCTGGATGTTCCACCAGTTCTCTTTGAGCAATGACACCAGGACACTGACAGCTAAGGGGATGTTGAACTTAAGCTCATCATCTGTCATCTTCACTTGACCAACGGCCACTGCCAGGCACAGAACCCTCTTCCTCTGGAACTTGATCATGGATCTCACTTCCTTGACTTTGGCCACCATGCTCTCACTGTGGGTCAGCAAGAACAAGAACTTGCTAGCTTATGCAGGCCTGGGCCCAGGACTTGTGGGATCTGCCTGATTGAAGACTGAAAAGGGTATCATACTTCTTGGTCAGCTTCTTGACCAGTTTCTTATTCTTGTTGAGTTTCTTCATCACCTCTGTGTTCGTGTGGGGGATATCCATGGCCTTGCTTGGCCTTATCATAGTGCAACTGCCCCCCCCCCCAAGAACACATACAGAGAACCTGGGGTGGGGAGTGGGTGATGGTGCCGGAGAAGTGTTTGTCCGTCTGAGGATCACAGTTCTTCAAACTGATCTGCAGTTCCTCTGTCTGCAAACACTTCTGTGCTCGTGCTGGTTCCCGTGTAGGACTTCTTGCACAGGACGACCCCCACCGCTTCTAGAGGGTGCCACCGGAGAAAAGAGCTCACCATCAATCTTAAATACTTGTCACGCGATTTCAATATACACTTCAAGTTCAGCTGAACCCAGCTCAGTTCAGTCTAGGCTCACTTCTACTCCAAGGTAAAGGTTATAAATTCATATCCTTTCTGTCCCAAATGTCAGCTCTACAGCTCTTGAAACTAGTTGTTCAAATGCCTTGAGGTCTTTCTCCAAGAAAACCTCGACAGAAATAGTAATAAAACTTAACTGAGAGATATAAAAGAGATCCCAAGTAAATGGAGAGACATATCATGTTAATGGGAAGGAAGGTAATATCATAAAGATGCCTATTCTACCTAACTTGAATTATAGTTTCAAAGCAATTGAATCAAAATCATGGAACTTGCTAAGCTGATTTCACAATTTGTTTGGAAGAATAAAGGTCCCAAAATAGCCAAGATACTTCTGAAGTATCAGATATTAGAACTTAATGTGAAGCTGTGATTAAGACAATGGTGTAAACATTGAAGGTGAATAGGGGGTAGATATTTACATATTATCAAGTCCTTGAATGATGTTTTTTAGGTATAACATTGATGAGATGCCATAGGCACTTCACTCTTGTTTAAATCAATTAGCGTATGGTTAATTAAATTTGTCTCGTTACATGTCATTTTGCTTAAAGTCACAGAACCTATTGATGCCACTAAATGAGGACTTACTGCACCCCGAATACTTACTAATTAGATATTGATAAGTTCAAGATACTTATTACATAACTTTATAGTAGAGATATTTGGAATACACCAAATTAACAAGTTCATAAAAGTTAACTTCACCAGTACAGGGACAAATCAACATCGTGTGCCTCCATATGTGACATAGAATCGCTTCTGTGATATTCTGGCCAAAAATGCATAATGTAAAGCTAATCATGGGGCAACATCAGACAAATCCCAAATGAGGGACATTCTACTAAATAACTGGTCTGTATTTTTCAAAAGTGTTGAGATCATGAAAAGACAAAAGACCAAGGAATTGTTCCAGATTGAAGAAGACTGAAGAGACATGACAACTACATGCAGACTGTGATCCTGGGCGATGTCCAGGCCCCTGAAAGAAACCTGGGATAATTGGCAAAATTCGAATGGAGTGTGTGAATTTGATGATAATATTATATCAGTGCCATTCTCTTGATTTTGATAGTTGTGCTTAACTATTAGGAGTCTATCATTGTTTTTAGGAAATACACACTAAAGTATTGATAAATAATGGAATGTCATGTTTGAAAATTACTCTCTGAAATGGTTCAGAGAAAAAATTACACACACATACATACATGCAGGAAGAGAGAAAGAAAGAGAGAAGAGAATGAGAAAGAAAATGTGGTAACGTGCTAATAGCTGTGAAGTGGGTGAAGAATATATACTATAGAAATGCTTTGTATTTTTCTCTCAACTTTTCTGTAAGTTTAACTTATTTTAAAGTAAAGAGTTAAAAGAGTATATTAAGAATTCCTCCAAATAATAAGGAAAGCATAAATGCCACAACCGAAGAATGATGGGGAAATGAACAAACATTTTACACAGGAGGGTATATATGTAACCAACAGAGCCATGATGATAAATTTCTGATCATCCACAGTGCTGATCAAGACTATAGTGAGGTACCATTTTGTTAACTGCCCCAAATTTAAAAATCTGAAAATATCAAGTTTTGGACAGGATTTGATTTCAAGTGATCCATTATTTCTGGAGGGAGCATAATTTGTTACTGTTACTCTAAACAAGTGCATTGTTATAGTTAAGAAAATCGAACATTTTCATGCCCATGATTCAGCAATTCTACCCAAGTATATAGCTAAGACCATTTCTGATGCATATATACCTGGAACATGTACAGCATGCTCATAGAAATACTATTTAAACAGGAAAAACCTGGAAAGGACCAGGGTGCCTGCCAGTGGAAGAGTGGGTAAATGAACTGTGGCACATTCACAACATGAAGAATCTTAGTGATATAATGTGAAATACAAAAGAAAGCCATCCCCTGATCACATACAGCATGATACTGTTTTTGCAAAAGAAAAATAACTAAATTGAAAAAAATGATGAATATGTAGTAGATTAATAAAATTTTATATTAAAAAAAGTCAAGGGAGTAGTGGACACACAAGATATATATTTTTATTACCATAGAGAACACCTACCTTAAGGATGAATTGATGTTTCTATATTTAGAAAAAATATTATTTTGTAACATTTAATTAAAAACATTTTTATTTTTATTTTATCCATCAAGTTTCTAAAGTCTTAGGGTTCACTCAGCCTTATCTAGGATACCTATTATACAGATAATAGAGGCCGATGTACGAAATTTGTGTAAGGGGTTTGGCCCTCGCAGCCCCAGCTGCCTCGTCTGGCCCTCGCAGCCTTGGCTTCGTCCGGAAGGTCGTCCGGATAGTCGTTCTGCTGTTCAGTCTAATTAGCATATTAGCTCTTTATTATATAGGATGGCCTGTAATTTATTATGAACAAAATGAGAAATTTTAGAAATTAAAATATAAGCTCTATGAGAACAGAAATTTTTGTCTTCTGTGTTCACTATTATATCCCAAGGGCATATAATAGTGCTTGGCATGTCAAAGACGATCAATAAATAATATTTACCAATAATTAATAATATTGAATGAATGAAAACCTTGATTAGCCAGTTAAAAGGTAACATTGCAGTAACATGAAATGTCCAGTGGGTGGAGCCCATGTTGCATTTTGTTCACAGTGTACACAAAGCAAGGGTTCAGCATTTTTTGGATGAATTTTTCCATGTCCTTGGGTGAATTTTAGGTGGTTCTGTGGGAACTCTGTAATAAGCTTAGATTTTATTTGAAGTACTAATTGGTACCAAGATTTTAGTGTTCAGTAGTTTTCTAACAGAAAATTTAAATCATTTGGTTATTTAGTTAATGTCAAGTGGAAAGGTTTTACTCTCTACCAAATTCAACTAGATGGTTAAATTTTGTTGCATTTATTTCTGGGTCAAAGAACTAAGAACATTAAAGAATGAGAAAATCTCTTTAAAAGAGAATGAGAGGTTAAAATGTGGTAAAAAAAAATGTACCATGAATGCCAACTATGCTGACACCTTCTGAAGGACAATAGAATCAAAGCAATTTCCCCCATCACTTAGTTTAAAAGGCCTGACATTCATGTAAACACAGCATAGTGGTAATTAATTAAAGTAATTGATTTACTTAGTTTCCTTTCTTGAGTCAGTTAACTGGATGCCCCTCCTCATGTGGCTCTGTACATCTGTTAACGGGCTCATTTCTCTCCCCTTCCCATTTTGGAAACCTTTCATTGTGCTCTCTGGAACTCAGGATCTGCCACATGCAAAATTCTTAAGGCCTTCACTTCTCTGAATATTCACTTTAGGATTTTGCTCAGTAGAAACCCGGCTCTTCATGAGGACCCTGCTTCCCCTCGCTCTCTCTCTCTTGCTGTGTTCCCTCCCGCGCCCTCATACCACTGGCCGGAGGGGTGGGAGGTGCCTGCCAGCTCCCATGCCATCCCCACCATTCTCCCTTCCATCTCCAGAAAACTCCAACTTTGAAGTCCTTGCTTCAGACTATTCCACAACCCCTGCTTGCCGCAGTCATCTACTTCCTGTCCCTTCTCTTAATTTCTTTAATATTTTTAGCTTCTGGTTCACTGCCATTTCCTCTTAAAATTCCTGTGACAATTTTAGCTTTTCAGCATCCAGATAAATGATCCTTTCAACACTCCATGCTCTTGGCTCCTTAACCTCCTCTTGTCCAGGGATCTTGTCCCTTTCCTTATCTCAGTCATTCTCTCTCAGGGTCATACCCTTGCCCTTGTGTTTACCAAAACAACATTAACCTCATCCAAGCACCCACTTTCCAACCCCCACATTCCTGTCTTTCTAGCTCACTCCCTCCGAGGCCCTGGCTCACTTTTCTAACCCACCAGATCTTCAATTCATAGATTTGACCACATTTTGTCCTCTCAATCTCCCTCATTTTACAGCCTTGCCTGGCCTGAATTCCATGCTTTGACATTACATTAACTCCCTTGCCAACTCTGGGATGTCCTTGGGTCTGGAAAACCCCAATCCTAGTTAAATCTAATTATCTGCTTACTCCATGCCTGCCTCCTGGCAGCTGAACATGACTGGATAAAAACCCACAACCATGACTAGAGGGCTCAAGGGAAATTTATCGCCATTAACCTCACATGGACCCGTCCTGCTGCCTGGTCGTCTATTTTATCTCCCTAGTCCATTCCTTCTTCCACTTTTCTAGACTATTTATTCATCAAGTTTCAAACTGTGCATTTAAAGAATTGAACAGATGAGAGCAGACTAAAACTAAATAGAGTGCATAACATATAATAAGGGTAAATATTATTTCAGGAAATGCTTGTTTCAGTTGTATGTACACATATTTATATGTGCATGTGTGCTGTATTGGGCTGTAAGATGCATTTTGTGCTAAAAAAAAAAGTTAAAGGTATACAATTATTTCACATCTTCTCTCATTAAATTTGTATCACCTCCTCATCTTCTCACTGCTGTCCAGTGACATTTGACTAAGAAATTAGGAGGAGTTAGAGGAGAACTCGTCCACCTGCCAACCCGCTGGTTACCATGCTCCACTCTCCTTCCGGTTACTCTCTGTTCCGCTCTATGTCAGCTCAGTCCTCCACTTATCTCCTAGATCCAATAAATCCTAAACCCCTCAAAGACATTGCTTATTGATTATCGAGTAATTAGAACCTCTGTAAGGCTCTTTCTCCAGAATTATTAATTTCCTCTCCTCTGCTAGATAGATCATCCTTAATAATATGAAACATTTCACAATAGTTCCCATCTTAAAAACAAATATCCAAGCCAAACAAAGCCTTTGGTGGTTCCCAAAATAAGTTAAAAAAGTCAAGATTCATGTTCTTAAGGGACTTATTGTCTTTTAAGGAGTAATATGATAGAAAAATACATAGACCACAGACCAGAAAGAATATACCAGTAGTTTACCTTCCTGAAAATGTTCATTGGAGAAGTGTTAAGCCAGTCAATAAAACAATAACTCATAACAATTAATTAGATGATTTAAAATACTTGCATTCACCAATCTGCAAAATTAATCTATTCACGTTAGAAAGCTCTGACCTGGAAATCCATTTCCCCCTGCCTATCTTTCTGTTTCAGAGAATGAAGTGTTTCTTTTCTCGTTGGAGGTCAGTCTCGCACCCTATTCCCTTGACCATTCTCTGCAGGATTCCTCTGGATGTTGCTTCATCATTTACTCACACATGTATTCATTTGGCAGACATTGGTTACCTCTGTGTCAGGCACTGTGCTGAGGGAGAAGGAAAGAGATAAGACACAATGCAATAGACACAATGCAAGGCAACAAGGAGGCCATGTTTAGTGAGCTTGCTTTGTCTTCCACCTTTTTGCTTTCAGTGGCTTCTCCTAGTTTCCAATATGCTTATAACTCTCCCACCCTAATATAATTTTTCTTGTGACTCTGGAACCACTATTTCTCTTCCTTGCCCACCCCAATATTACCGTACAGTGGTGCCTTGCCTTACGAGTTTAATTCGTCCTGTGATGGAGCTCGTAACTCAAATTACTTGTATGTCAAATCAATTTTCACCAATACAATGAATTGAAATGCCATTAATGCGCTCCGGACACCCAAAAAACACCACAATTGTTTTGTTAAACGTTTTTAAATAAGAAAAATGTATTTAAAAATAACGAATATTGTATAAAAACACAATACTGAACAATAGAATGTAGTGCAATAAACTTGTTTTATTAAGTTTAGTGTACAGCATTTACCTTGGAGATCAAATGACTAAAAGATGCTGATGGAGTTGGAGGAGAAAGGCTGAACTGAATAACTGAATAATTGAATCTTATTTGCTGATTTTGCCCTTTTCGCCACGCTTTCATCACTTTCATCTACAGGAATTTTCGATAAAAACCTGTCCAATGAGATCTGTTTCATCCTCCCTTTCAGAATATTTCTGAAATGAGTTAGGCAAGTGTCATTAAATAGCTCCATCGCATGCCCAGTTGCAATTTTTTCTGGGTGTTTCTTTTGAATAAAGTCTGAAAGTTTCTCCCACATTCCCAACATTTCCTTTATCTCACTTATAGAGATAACCTCCTCACCATGTCTGACAACGGAGTGAGTGCCTGTCCTCTTTTTAAAATTTTCGAACCAGCCCCGACTGGCTTTAAACGGCTCGCCCAATGCCTCGTCCATTGAAGTGCCTGGGGTCTGCTGCAGCATATCAGCGTAAATAGCTCGTGCCTTCTCGCAGATTACAGCCTTCGTCACGTATCTCCTGTGAGCTGCTTCTCCGTTAACCACACCATTAACAGCTTCTCCATATTTTCATGGATAAATGTCTGCTGTTTAGAAATTATTTTAATGCCCTTGGCTGGAGTTGTAGCCTGTATCGACTCCTTCTGCTTCAGTATGGTGCAGATCGTAGAAGTGCTACGCTTGTACTGCTTCACCAAGTCGATTACACGCACACCTTGGTCATGTTTTTTGATAATTTCTTTCTTTAAATCAATGCACATCATCCGCTTCTTCTTCTCAGCACTGTCCTTTGCACTTACTTTCTTCAGATCCATGGTTGAAAAAACGAAGTTTTGCAAAATAACTGCAAGCACAAATGTGAGCACAACACTGATGCTTCAAGTAAGAGCTAACTGCTTAAAGTGAACGAGTGAGACACGTGATGCTGGGCTGATGTTGTGGCGTTCACTGTGACGTTCGCTGCGCCAACTAGCTGTGGGGTATCTGAAGCTGGCTCGTAACCCAAATTTTAGCTCGCAACTCAAAGCAAAAAATCGGCCGAGAGACGGCTGGTATCTCGAAAAACTCGTTAGTCGGGACACTCGTAAGTCAAGGCCCCACTGTATTTCTTTTCTTCCCTTCTCACTCAGACTTCTGTGGGAGCCGTCCTGCACTCCCTGCCTCCCCTTCCTCACCTGCCTTTCACTAACCCCTTGTCTGCAATTTGGCTTCAGCCCCCATCATCCCACTGAAGCCTCCCTGCCAACATACACGTCAGCCCAATGGCATGTATTTTGCCACATCCAATGATTACTTTTCTGTTCTTATCTTTTTGGACCCTCTGCTGTAATTATCTCTTGATTTCTTTTTCTTTCAAACTCTATGCCCTGGACTTGGAGGAACTACTCACCGCTGGTTATGCAATTACGTCCTGCTTTCTTTGATCATCTTCCTGCGCTATTCCTCCCTTGCTTTTTCTCTGTGACCCTGAGCTCTGTTCTTGGTTCTTGGCTTCTTCTTCCATATATGGTCCTCAAGCAAACTCATTTGCTCTTATGGTCTTAGATTTCTGACTCTGATTATAAGAGCCTGGGTTGCATATCAAACTGCCAGCTGTATATATCTGCTTATATGTCAGACTGTCTACTACTTATAATAGCAACGTGATGTCCCCAATATATTGAAACTCTACATGTTAAAACTGAAACTCATTTTTTCCCTATCCCACCCCAAACCTGCTTCTTCTTTATCAGCTCATTACTTTCTTCTCTTTCCCTCTCCCTGCTAATTCTGTCACCATCAAGGATGCTGATCCTTGATCTGTCTATTTCCTGAATTGATCCCCTTCTCTTCATCTCTGTCACGGTTGCTCTCATTCAGGCCTGCACCGCCCCTTGCTTGTAGCACGTGTAGCGTTTAGCCTATGCCACACTGTTTTGTGCCTCTGTGCCTTTAGTTGCCTTTTGCCCTTTCTTAAGCGGAGAGACTTATTCATCCTTCAAGACTCATCCTTCAAGAATCATCTTCTAGATCTTCTAGGAAGTCTTTTCTGAACTATGCAAACTTTTATTTTATTTTATTCAATTTATTTTACTGCATTCACTTTACAAAAGAAATTATCTACTTATGTATCTTTTACCTCAATATACAGTAAATTCTGTGAGAGGCCATGCTTTCTTCATCTTTGTTCTCCTCATACCAAACTCAGTGCCTGGCATATTTATTGAACCTAAATATAGTTAAGATTTCCCCACTCAGTTGCAATCCACAAGCTTTACTACGTCACAAGATGCTTGGCCTTTTTCTCTTATTACACAAACACTGACTGAGTGCTTCCTATGTGTTGGCTCTGGGGAGCAGTGGTCACAATGCCCTGAGAATGGCAAGTGGATTACGATGGCCATAGTGGGGCATGGGGGGAGGTGAGTGGGAGGATCAAAACCGAGATGTAATCCATGGCTGTGCTCACAATAGCTTTTGTTCAGAAAGAAGAGCATTTTATGTGGCAGAATGAAAAAGGCTGTTGAGGGCAAGTTTGGAAACAGAAGTCTTTTATAGAAGCAAAATTTTTCATTTAAATCACACCTCATTATGATGTGTCTGGATGGGTTGTACTAATTTTCCAATAGCAGATCATTGTTTTAAAGTATGTATTGAATTGTATTGATTCATGTATTCATTTCATAACCTTTATTAGTGACTATAATATATATAGAGGCCTGGTGCACAACATTTCGTGCACTGGGGGGCGGGGGTCCCTCAGCCTGGGCTACACCCTCTTGCAGTCTGGGACCCCTCACTCCTTACCGCCCGCCTGCAGCCTTGAGCCTGACTTCTGGCTAAGCAGCGCTCCCGCACTGACCACCAGAGGGCAGCTCCTGTGTTGTGCATCTGCCCCCTGGTGGTCAGTGCACATCATAGTGACCGGTTGTTCTGCCATTCGGTCGATTTGCATATTAGGGTTTTATTATATAGGGTGGTATCTTGGGGATTCTGGAGAACTAGACACCAGCTTGGCCTCAGAAGACTTGTGGTCCAGTGGTGTACTGGGCACAGGAGCGGAAGAACGTGATTCAGGGGCATTGCTGTGGGAGGGGTGACACGGGCTGCTGTGGAGCTCTGAAGGGGACTGACCTCTCAGCGGGGGGTTGGGAGCCCAGAGAAGGCAGTCTGAGCGATGACTCGGAGCTGAATTTTGAAGGATGAGTAAGAATTAACCTCTCAAATAAGCTGGAGTCCTGCCAGGCCACTATAGGCAGTGGGAACAGCTTGTGCCAAGACTCAAATGAGACCACTGAGTGTGCAGTAGCTTGGTTTTATGCTGCAACCGAAGGTAGGACCAGGAATGAGGTTGAAGTTGAAATTTTATTTTCAAGGGGATGTCACAGAAAAAAGTGGAATTCTACCCACTTTCATTAACAGATTAGATAGAACAGGGTATTAATTGTGCTACATATTTAAGAAACTAAAGCATAAACAATGAGACAAATCATCAAAACCACCACAGCTCTTGGTGAAAATATTCCTAAGAGAAGAAAGATTAGTGAGTCTTTCTGTAGTCACCAGTCCATCTTTCTTGGTTTGGATCTGCCTCTGGCTCATACTCAAAAATTGAATCTGAGAAATCCTGCCATTTCCCAGAGGGCCAATAGTTCCTGTAATAACTACTCCCCAGACATTTCCTGGATATGATGAACTTTCTAGTTCCATAGTTACAGATTTATAAATCAAAGATTTTCCTCCATGTTTTTCTTCCATGTGAGCATTACCCTGAGGCAAGGTAATGATGAGCCTGGCAGAGACGGGCGGGAGGTGGGGGGTGGGAGTGGGAGGGGTGGGGCTCTAGCAGTGGTGTTTTGTGGCTGCAATACTATCCTCCAGCAGGAACAGACTTGGTCAAGGTTTTATTTTTTATTTCAGAATAACCTGGGTTCCTCCTCAAAACAAACCAATTACTCACCTAGCAAAAGTGTCTGGGTTGTATTTACGGATGTCTGCCTGCAGGCTAAGAGATGTGATGCTGTCTATGAAGGATGAGGAAAGAATATCGTTTTAGAATAATAGATGTACAACACCCCGAAAGTGGTGTCAGTTTCTGTGCTGGGTTTCAGGAGTGCTATGAATGAGAGCACGTTCTTTTCCAGTGGAAACGGCACCACCAGTTTCCTAGTCACTGGTATATGTTTCTTCCAATGTTCCTTTGACCTTTGAGACTGAGGAAGAAGCCACATGCCTTTCTTTTTCACAGAATAATCTTTACTATGTTTAGATTCTTTGAGTAGGTTTTGGTTTTTTATCTATTTTCTATCTGGATGCCTCTTTTTGAAGGGGGCAGAGGGTGTGCCTAGGATGAGTCTTGTTGTGCCCAGATTTCAAAGTTCCCAAGACCTCCAGGGAGCCAGTCAGTCTGATGCAAAAGCAAAGAGTCATTTATTTCAAACCTAGGTTTGGCTCCCCTGCCACACTCACCGATGCAACGGTAAGCTCCAGTGGCCGAGAGAGAGAGAGGCCTGATGGGACCAGGGGTTTTAAAGGGGGGTGGAGTGAGGGCAGGAGAGGGGACTGTAGGCCCCGCCGATTGGCCAGGCGCGAGTCGGTACAGGATGTGGTCATAGTGATGGCGTGCACTTCCCTTGATTATTATTGGTTAGTCCAGAGAAATCCTGGGTGTGGCTAGAAGCGGCTTCCTCCCGTGAGGAAGCACACGGCACCGTCCCAAAATGGAGGACCCAAGGCAAGATGGAGGGCACACATGGCTCTGTCCCAAGATGGAGGACCCAAGGCAAGATGGAGGGCGCACATGGCTCTGTCCCAAGATGGAGGACCCAAGGCAAGATGGAGGGCGCAGTCCTTGTCTGGCTCCTGCTGCTGCCGCTCGAACTCGCCACAAGGCAGGATGGCCCTCCCGCACAGCACCCGCAGCTGGCCTGCGGGCAGACTGGGACTCCAGCGCGTCTGGGCAGCATAGGCCCAGCAAACGGGGTGCGGCCCGCGGAGCGGCTCAGCTCTGGAGGAGCGGCACCCGCCCAGAGCAGGCCCGGCCCATGGGGCCGGCGCACCGCAGCATGGCGGCCTCTCTGAGCCAGGGCACGCGCCCCACTCCACTGCCGCTGCACCGGGCCTGGTCCGGGGAGCAGCGGGCGGGCGGCAGCCCACGCCCGGCTCCCGCTGTGGGCCGGGGAGCCAACGCCCTCCCCCCATGGGGCCCGGCCCCCCCGACCGGGCCCCAAGGGCCGCATGGACCCCCGGCCCCAGCGCGGGCAAGCGGGGAGCCGACCACGGGGGAAGGGAGGAAAGAGCCAGGCGGTGAGGCCTTCCACTCCCATGACCTCCCCCGTGGTCGGTCGCCGCCCAGCCCCACCCCTCGGCCCGCCGCCGGCCACCACGCAGCCGGTCCGGACACTCGGACCCGCTCCGGGGAGGCCAGGCCCTACGGCGGGTGTGGAGGGATTTCAGAGTCCAGCGGCCAGATTCCTCCTCCCGCACCGCCCGGAGAGGCGGGCGGCGCGCCTTTCAAGTCTGTATTTAGTACTATTGCCTTATGTCATAAGCAGTCATACTTCTGTGGCCCCAAATGTAGGCCAAATGCTTTTAAAGAAATGTTAGTATTTCTACTTAAATTTTAAATATATTAATTTTGCCTGCACATTAGTCCTTATATTTAAGCATGTTTAAAGAAATGTTAAGGGGGCATGGGCAGGTGAGAGAAGGGAATCCTAATGTATGGTGACAGGAGAAGATTTGACTTTGGGTGGTGGGCACATGGTGCAATATACAGAAACCCATACCTGAAACCTATATGATCATGTTGGCCGATGTCACCCCAATAAATTTAATAAATAAAAAATTACTGAAAAAATTTTCCTACCAAAAAAAAAAGAAATGCTAAATAAAAAGGGTTCTTCACAAAACTATGCATTGATAATAAGGTCAAACTGTAGAAGATTTAATAAAAATGTAAAATCAATTAGTTAATACCAAGTATCTCCACATAGCTGCTACTCTGTTAATCTCAAATCTAGCATGTCCAAAACGGGACCAATTCATTTCTCTCCCCTTTGGTGGAGGCATTATGTTCTCCCAACCTCCAAAGGAAGGTAGCACGATGATTAGGGAAGTGCATTGGTTTTTGAACTCAGGCAGAACTAGTTGGGCCGGCTAGCTTTAAGACCTTTGCAAGGTGGTTACCTTCTCTGACCATCTGTTTTCTTATCTGTGGTAATGGAATAATTCCCACCTCACAGTGTTGTAATGAGGATTAAAGGAACTATCAAATGTAAAACAAGTAATACAAAGTCATGAGTATCATGAGAAATTCTGGTATCATCTCTTACTCTCCTTTTCTCTCTATTCCCAATAATCAGTCTTCAACAAAGTCATGTAATTTCTTTTCTTGGAAATACTTCACATATGTTTCCCTTTATATTCTTATGGCTATGAGCTTATTACATTACTAGAGGCTGGATGCACTGGTGGAGTTCCTCAGCCAGGCCTGTGGGGATCGGGCCGAAACTGGCTCTCTGACATCCCCTGAGGGGTCCCAGATTGCGAGAGGGGGCAGACCACACCAAGGGATCCCACCTGTGCACGATCAGGGTGGGGAAAGACCGAGGGAGGGCTCCAGGGCGTGTCTGGCCCGTCCCATCCAGTCCCAATCACCAGACCCCAGCAGCAAGCTAACCTACCAGTTGGAGCATCTGCCTTCTGGTGGTCAGTGCGCATGATAGTGACTGGTTGAATGGTTGAACAAACAGTCGGATACTTAGCACATTAGGCTTTTATTATATAGGACTAGAGGCCCGGTGCATGGCATTTGGGCACAAGAGGGGGGGGTTTCCTCAGCCCGGCCTGCACCCTCTTCAATCCAGAACCCCTTGGACATCCCTCTTGCAATCCAGGACCCTAGCTCCTAACCGGTCACCTGCCTGCCTGCCTGATCCCCCTGACTGCTCTCCCCTGCTGGCCTGTTTGCCCTAACTGCTCTCCCCTGCCAGCTGATTGCCCTTAATTGCCTCTGTCTAGGCCCCACCACCATGGCTTTGTCCGGAAGATGTCCAGTATAATTAGCATATTACCCTTTTATTAGTATAGATACCTGGATTATTGCAAAAATGCTTAACTGGTATCTGTTTATTCTCTTCTCTTCTACAAAATTTTTTCCCCCTTACTATTGGAAAGTAATTCTGAAGTTTTCTTAGAACACTGATTTCCACATGCCACTTTTTAATGTTAGAACTTTATTGACTCCTTTATTTTTTAAAAATACATATTTTTTTATTTCAGAGAGGAAGGGAGAGGGAGAAAGAGACAGAAACATCAATGATTAGAGAGAATTATTGATCGGCTACCTCCTGCAATCCCCCTACTAGGGATTGAGCTTGCAACCTGGGCATGTGCCCTTGATCAGAATCGAACCCAGGACCCTTCAGTCAGCAGGTCAATGCTTTATGCACTGAGCCAAACTGGCCTGGGTAACTCCTTAATTTTTTTAGAATCATGTTTAATCACCTGTTCGACTTTTAGTACCTGGAGAGGAGGCAGTGTGTTCTAGTGGGAAAAGCACAGATTTTGGATTAGAGCAAAAATAGATCCAAACCTTGTGTACAGGGTCTATATCTATTAGGTTTTAAAAAAGAAACCTAAGCTTTCAGAGTATCAGCTTACTCAACTATAAACAATAGCTATTTTTGCAGTAATGAACTCACTAGTATCAGACTGGTGAAGCCCTCTGACTGGGCTTTTATGGAGAGAATGCAGTGAGTGGATTCAGTCAGAAGAATATATATGAACTACAAAAATAAAATGAAGTTGTGGAGTCTGGTTTTCCTTCACAATGCATGTGAAGAGAAAAATATTTCAAGTTTTATCAGACTTAAAAGATATGGACATTTTCTTCTCACATTCTTTGAAAGAAATCACGTCTGATCCAAGTGCATGACACTCTTGGGTAGAGAATAATGGGAAGTGTTAACTCTATCAATCTTTTCTTTCTTTACAAGTCTATTAGAGCCACATATTCTAAATGGCTATGGGTGAGGGGAAATGTCCCATCCAATTTGTTTGAAATAGAGGGTTCATGACAGGGAATGACTGGGTCAGTCTCCACTTTATTGAGTTGCTCATCCAGGGCCTGCTGTGATACGGCTTCCCCAATGCAGTCCACTCTAATCAGCTTCTTTACTCATTGTTTCCCAGACACATTCTACCCCAAGGTATTCTTGCTTGTATTTTCTTCTCCACCTAGCCAATGTCTACACATTAGTCAAAGCACAATGAAAGCCGGTACTACTTCCAGCATAAAGCCATTCTTGATTACCTCAGCTCATATTAGGTTTCTTTTTTATTTTTTTTTTGGTCTGAAATTATGGAATTGACTATTCATATAGGATTAACAAACATTGGAGAGGTCCAGTGTCTGGGGAACCTATCTTCAAATCAGCCAGAATTGTAAGGATACCAACCTCTGTGACCTTCGCATTTGAACTTCTATAGTTTTCTGGAGTGCCTAGCAATACAATGATCATCCTATACTAAAGAGCTAATATGCTAATTAGACCAAACAGCCGAACGACCTAATGGACATCCTTCCGGATGACCTTCTAGACAAAGCCGGAGCTTCAAGGGCCGGCCAAGGCTGCAAGGGGCTGCGAGGGCCAGCTGGGGCTGTGAGGGGATGCAAGGGCTGGCTGGGGCTGCGAGGGCCAAGCCCCTTGCATGAATTTCGTGCATCAGGCTTCTAGTATGATAATAATGTAACATTTTTTGAGTACCTACTCCATGACACACATCATGCTAAGCTCTTTCTACATGTTATTTCATCTTGACAGTAGTCCTATGAGATGAGTATTTGTATTATTATCCCTATTTTACAGGTGAAGACACCAGTGCTTAGAGATGTTCAGTGACCTTGCACTTACCCAAGTCCACATAGCGAATTGACAGGTTCTGGATTTGAAAACAAGTTGGCCTTGTAGGTCACCAGTACCAGGGTTCTTTTCATCACTCTTTGCTTCTCTTGAGATGGTTGGAAGGTAAAAATTTACTCCTTTGTGAACAATAATTGAGGCTTCCCGACTTGAACCAATCATTAATTTAACACCATGACGCCTTACAGTTGTTTCACTTTTCAAGGCATGATTCCCTCAGTTTGTTCAAACTTCTGCAGGGAAGGGCAAACTTTATTACTTTGCATTCTCCACAATGACTAGCAAAGTACCTGGAAAACAAAAACAGAAAAAGTATTTGCTGCTTTTTGCCCTGCATTGATTTATTTGCCCATATCCACTTTAAAGATACTTGTTTACTAGACTGGGGTCATGGGCTGACCCTAGTGCTAGATCCGTGAAGTCCTCTGAATAGGTTCTATGTGGCTTAAGAAATCATCCCAGACTATTGCCATGGAAGTTCTAGATGGTTCAATGACAGTTAATGGATGTTTCTAAGAAGTAACATTTATTTTTTAATGGAAATTCTTTAATAATCCTTTATTCATGATTTGAAAAATAAACATAAAAATTAGGGACCCTTCTGCTGCTTGTTATGAGAAGTGACCTTTTTATCTTAATTACCACCGTAGGATCCAGATCACACAATATTTGATACCATGAGTATTTGCAATTTTTAAAGGGAAAATTAACTATTGTGCAAAATAAAAATACTTTCTATAAAATATCTAATGCAGTATTCAGCCAGTAGGTGGATTCTCTGTTTCTTCTGCTCACTGATTTAGAAAGCCAGTAATAAAGATAAAGCTAGTTATATTGAGAGATGATTTTATTTCATTTTTTAAAAAATATGTTTTTATTGATTTCAGAGAGAGGAGGGGAAAGAGAGACATAAACATCAATGAGAGAGAAACATCTATCAGCTGTCTCCTGCATGCCACCCAGTGGGCATCAAGCACACAATCCAGATATATGCCCTGACTGGGAATTGAACCATTGACTTCCTGGTGCATGGGATGACACTCAACCAACTGAACCACATTGGCCGGGCGAGAGGTGATTTTCTTGACACACCATCAAGATGGAAAGTACAAGGATAACAAAAGTGGTGGTAGTCTGGGTCATTGTGTCGAGAAGAATTCTGAGGCTGTGCCTGGCCTCAGAGAGAAGGAAGCCACAATCAATTAGTGATTCCTAACATATAGGATGGAGAGTGGTAGCAGATGTGCTATATAACTGTTATACCTGGACCAGCGCTTTGATTTATTTCTTAATGAATAGCTAGTAGTTATTTCTAGGGAAATAGCTTGTCCCTTATTCATGGTCTTTCCTACTTTCCAAACTCCTAGTAAATACTCTAGGTCTACAAGATGTTTCAAGTGTAGCCACCAAAGGGAGCAAGCAAAAGGTGAAAGGACACGCCCAGAGAATCAACTCCTGACCTTAGTTTTATTGTGACTGTACTTAACCACCTAAACTCAATTAGCCAGAGACTAGCAAAAGAGATAATTCAAGCAGTGAAGGAGGGAAGTTGGGCCACAAAATTGTGCCTTGAAACTACATTCACCTGCACTCCCTGTGTCAGCTCTGATGTCAATACAAAGATATTTTGATGGTGAAAAACACTGTAGAATCAGTGTATTATAATAAAAATTGGGGCAAAAATAAACTGCAATATTCTTTTTTGTGTTTTGATTCAAAAGCAATTGTCATCCAAGTCCAATTTCAGAATCATTATTTTTGTTGAAAAAATACTAAGTATGAAAAGGAGGGGTCACAGCTTGAGTTTCTGATATTGTGCCAGATTTATCGAATCAAGCAAAGAAATGACATTTGGAAATCCTCTTGTTTACCTGTCCATCTAGAAACTGCTCTCTAGAGATCACTGCCAAAGCGGCCAAACAGTCTTCACTAATTTTCTGGTCACAATAAAGATTCATGCCCAAGATTCCAAAGTAAGAAGGAATAGAAATTATTAATTTGTTTACTTACAATTTCACTCAGAAAATATTTTTCAACCTTATTTTTTAAAAATATGTTTTTATTGATTTCAGAGAAAGGTAGGGAGAGGGAGAGAGATAGAAACAGCAGTGAGAAACATCGGTGAGAAACAGATTGGCTGCCTCCTGCATGCCCTCTACTGGGGATCAAGCCTGTAACCGAGGCAGTTGTCCTGACTGGAAATCGAACTGGTGACCTCCGGGAATATGGGAGGATGCTCAACCTTATTCTTAACATTTCTTTAATCTTTAAATTTCCGTTTGTTTTTCTGTAATTTCAGAAAATGTACTATTAGCAAAACTATATTACAGATAAATTTATGTATTTTTGTACTTCCAAACATTACTTGAAAAGTGTAATGATTATATCTCGTTGACTCTCTAAGGAGGCATTATACTCCTGTTCTGACATTTTCTCTCTCTCTCTCTCTCTCTCTCTCTCTCTCTCTCTCTCTCTATATATATATATATATATATATATATATATATATATATATATATTTGTGCTCATGATATTTCTTGCCCCCCCCCGTGCTCTCTCAATTAACTTTTATACACTATTTACTCACTTTTTTAATACTATACTTTTTAAATCTTGTATTCCATTTTAGTTCTGTAGATAGCCTGGATTGTTTTTGCTTAAAGTTTTACATACAGTTGCAGTCAGATTTCAGCTGGGGCTGAGTCATCAGAAGACTTTTGGGCTCTGATGGCTCCCTCCCATGGTTGAGAAGACTGATGCTAGTTGTTAGCTGGGAGCTCAGCTGAGGTTGTAGAATAGAGTGCCTATCATAGCCTCTTCATGTAGCTTGCAAGGGCTTCTCCCTGCACGGCGTCTGGAGCTTAAGAGGGAAGTGTCTGAAGACCAAGCATTTCATGAAGCCCAGGCAGAAGCTCCAAGGCTTTTTAATGAACTAGCCTTGGGTGTTCAAGAATGTTACGCCCACCATGGTCCATTGGTCAAACAACTCACCAAGTCCAGCCCAGATTCCAAGGTAATTAGACATGATCTTTCGATGGGGGCAGTGACATGGTCGGTCACCTTATAGAAGAATAGTGACATGGGAGGTATTTTGGAAAATATATTCTGCCAAATCCATATTTATTCTTTAAAAAGGCATGAGTCATATATTTTATTCTAAAAATTTTCTGGTCAAAGTGCTTAGGCCCTTGGAGGATAAGGGTCAGATTTCTTAGAGACCTTAAAAAATGTGGGGACATGCAATTCAGTTAGAGGCAGAGACCAGGCTATATGTACACAGAGGACAACGGAGAGATGCATATGGAGAAAGGGCATTGGGTTAGGAATTAGGAGTTGGGAGTTCTAATCCCTATACCGTGGAGGTCTTTCTTATAAATCTAAATAAACCACTTGATCTCTAGACCTCATACTTCTTGTCTATAAAATGACAGTTAAATTTGGCCAGTACTTTTCTATCCTGGCTGCATGTTCGAATCATGTGAGAAGCACTGAAAAAATATAATCCCTTACAACCTCCTTAAGTAAATTAGGTTGATGGCAGGATTCTTTTCTTTTTCTCCCTAATAAATCAGGGCTGAGAAACACCAGATTGAATCTGTAATAGTTTGTCAATCACACTCAGCTTTATTCAGAGCATCAATTATGAACCTTGATAGAATCACTGGCAATATGTTTGTTAAAAAAAAATCTGGGGTAGGGCACAGTAATTGATATTTTCAAAAAGCTCCCCAAATTATTTCAATATAAGCCAGGGTTGATAACTTCTGTTTCAGAGAAGTAATTTTAAAACTTTAGCAGGCACCAGAACATATTGTAAATTATATGTATTTTCAGTTTTCTTTGTATTATGATGTTTTGATGTCTTAAAAGCCTTTCTGGCTGGGGAGAGACTGACATTCCCAGAGCCAGCTAATGTCTAACAATAACTTCACATGCAAACCAACCAAGTCAGAGTTTTTGCCCCCAACTACCTCCTTATCTAACTCTCACACACCAAGCCAGTATTTCCCCTGTCCCAAATCACCCCAGGGCCAGGTACCAGGTGACTAGAGACCACAACTTTAGCTCAGAGCCCACCAGAATCATTCAAACTAGCCCATCCTACACTGTTGGCTCTGCACCATCTTGACTTTCCCTGGAAACCCCAATAAAGGCTCTGTCTTAAACCTTCCACTCACTTCTGTCTTCTGCCTCCTGACCACCTAGTGTTTCCACCTGTGGCCCTGCATGGCATGAGGTGCTCTCTCTAGGGCAGTGGTCCTCAACCTTGGCTGCACATTAGAATCACCTGGGAATCTTTTTAAAATCCTGATTTCTGGGCCTCATCCTCCGGAAATTCTGTTTCTTTGTTACTAATGTTGTGGCCCCACCCCATGAGGATGAGGCCCAGAAATCAGGATTTTAAAAAGATTCCCAGGTGATTCTAATGTGCAGCCAAGGTTGAGAACCACTGCTCTAGGGCCTGTGAGTTTAAGGAACATCTTCTAAACCTCGTTCTCTTCTCCTTTTCGGGCCACAACAACTTTACCATACCATACCATACCATACCATACCATACCATACCATACCATACCATACCATTCCATACCATTCCATACCCTTCCATACCATACCATTCTATACCATACCATACCATACCATTCCATACCCAACAAAGATTACTTGAAGGGCTTTTTTAAAACACAGATTTCTAGGTGCCACCCACAGAGTTTCTGATTCAGTTTGCCTGAAACAGTCTCGGACATATGCATTTCTAACGTGTTCCTAGATGCTGCTGCTGGTCTGTCCAGTTTTTTCAGCACCATTTATTGAAGAGACTGTTTTTACTTCATTTGCCTGTTTTATATAGATTAGTTGACCATATTCATATGGGTTTATTTCTGGGCTCTCTATTCTGTTCCATTGGTTGATGTGTCTTTTTATGCCAGCACCGTGCTGTTTTGATTACTATAGCCTTATAGCATAGATTGATACCAGTAGCACGAAACCTCTAATTTTGTTATCTTTTTCTCAAGATTGTTTTGGCTATTTGGCGTCTTATATGGCTCTATGTAAATTTGTTCTTGTTCTGTGAAAAGTGCCATTAGTATTTTGATAGGTATTGCATTGAGCCTGAAGATTGCTTTGGATTGTATAGATATTTTAACAATGTTAATTCTTCCTACTCGTGAGCATGATATATTCTTCTATTTATTTATATTTTTTAAAAGTTCTTCCTTCAATGTCTTATTGTTTTTGGAATATGTATTTTACCTGCTTGGTTAAATTTATTTCTAGATTTTTATTATTTTTTAATGCATTTGCAAATGGGATTGTTGAGGTATGTTCCCCCTGTTCCCATTTTGCTGAGAATTTTTATTATTAATGTGTGTTGGATTTTGTCAAATGCTTTTTCTGCATTTATTGATATGATCATATAATTTCCATCCTCCATTTTGCTTATGTGGAATATCATGTTAATGGTTTTATGGATATGGAACCAACCTTGCATCCCAGGAATAAATTCCACTTGATCATGGTATATGCTCTTTTGAACATGTTGCTGAATTCAGTTTGCTAATATTTTGTTGAGGATTTTTGCATTTGTGTCCAACAGGGATATTCTCCTATAATTTTCTTTTTCTCGAATGTCTTTGCTTGTTTGGGTATCAGGGTAATGCTGGCCTTATAAAATGAGTTTGGGAGCCTTCCTTCCTCCTCAATGTTTTGGAATAGTTTTGAGAAGGGTAGGTATTAATTTTTCTATGAATGGTATGGGCTATCTCTGTGTATATATATGAAGAAATGTAAAGATAATTGGATTATTTAGCCTGTAGAGAAAGGGTTTCTCGACATCAGTTCTATTGATATTTCAGGCTATATAATTCTTTGTTGTGGGGGAGAGGAGAGGGAAAAGGCGAGGAGGGAGGTGTTCTCCTGTGCATGTAAAATCTGTAGTGGCCTCCCTGGCCTCTACCCACTAGGTGCCAGGAGCACCCTCCCACAGTCCCCAGTTATGATAACCAGATGCCCCATTAAGATTCACTGCCGTAAAAGCAGTCACAGTCTTCCATTAAGTAATTGAAAATAAATGATCAACTTAATGGGCACCTATTTTTCAACTCTACTCTACAAAACAGTAATAAACACTACTCACAACTTTAAGAAGGAACTAATAGCCATATATTTAGTACTTGAAATAGCTTCTCAGGTGCTGCGCTTTGAACAGGATGTTAGCACTGGAAGTCCTAGCTCCTAGGAACCCCTCTCCTCTTCATTTTTGTTTTCCGTAGAACCCGGAGATGGGGGTCATTCTACCTTTGTTGGCAATGAAAGGAACTGACATTTGTTGGGTGTCTGTTTTGTGTAAGTCAGATGTCTTACACGTTTACATTGCAACATCTTCTCAGTTTACCCTGTAAGATGGCTGACCCCACATCACAGATGAAGCAGCTGAAACCAAGGGCATGCGGAAACTTTCCCCTTATCACAGAGCTAGCAAATGCAGAGGCGGGTTCAGCTCCAGGTGTTTGCACTCTTTCCACCACTCCACGCTTACTCCTGGGCTTGATTACTTCTAAACCCTTCATTTGCAATTTGATTTCCTAGTGTCTTTGAAAAGTGTTTCTAAAGGAGGAAGTGGAAACATAATTGTTAGCTGAGTAGTCTATTACAGTTGAGTTCTGGTTAGTAAGTTTTCAAGATTAGAGGTATTTGGAGTAGACTCCCTCCACCTTCTTGCTTGTGTCCAAGTACAGAAAGAGAACCTACAAAACACTAGAGCATCCTGTCCTGGAAGCAGAGCCAAACTCAAGGCTCCCATCAGAATCCACGTTCACTAGAGGCCCAGAGACGACAGTTGGAGTCCATTAGATTCAAACACTCTGCAATTCCATCTAGTTCTCCAGGTGGGTTTTTCAATGTATTGGTTAATTATATTGCACAATGACCCATCTACTGTAAAAGATACATTGATTAACGGCAAAATTAAATTAGAGCTATCTCATTATGTTGTAAATGCTATTATCTGTCTCAGTTCACTGTAAAAGGACAGAGCAAAGTAGCTTAAAATTGTCCTTCAGTCATGGGAGAATGACATAAATGGCTAAGTAAATCACTGAATGTAGCTTATGGGGTCTGGAATGCAACTAAAAATAGGCTGAATGTTTCTTGACTGGAACTGAAATCAAGGCAACCACAGTGTTGCACAACCCTGTTCTAGGAGTGGCACTTGTACAAGAGGCAATGAGAAAATGAAAGGTAACTAAAAATTGCTAGTTGTCACTTATCAATTGAGCATGACTTGTCAATGAAGCAAATTTTCTTAATAAAATTAGTGATTTAAGAATAACTTTATATATTTTCAAAGTTTGGAAAGACCTATAGGTAACTTTTTAGTCAGGATGAAAAGAACAAAACTGAGATGAGTAGAACTCTAATGTGTGGGTGATAAATTCTCATGTAATAAGAATAGCTTTCAGCATTTGGCAAATCATTTCATTTATTGGAAATTTCAGGAAGAATAATGTTCTGTATTGCCACATGTGCTTCAGTGACAAAGTAGCACATCAGCAGATTCTGACAACACTGACCTTTTGTTCCTAATCTCATGATTATTTTTTAAAAACAAAAACAAACAAGCAAGGAATTTGTGGATTTCTAACCTTTATGAGGGGCCACTGGTTTCCTAAGGAACTCAAAAATCACATCGTAGGATGTAGCATTAAAGGTACTCTTTAGATGATTCAGTCAAAAAAGACATTTCAAGGAACATGAGAATCATCTTCAAATATTTGAATAAATTGCAGGTGGAAGACAGATTAAATTGTTTATAGGTAGCAAAGGAGTACATTATTGGGATATTGGGTGGAAGTTACATGGAGACAGATTTGGATGTCACTAGAGGGCAGAACACTAGACTGTTTCAAAAATAGAATAGGCTGCATGGTGTAATAGTGAGTTTGTAGGTACAGCAAGTTTATCTGTATTTGTTCATTCATTCATTTATTCATTCACTCAACAAATGATTACAAGTAACTATTATATGCCAGGCACTGGTCTAAATTGGGACTATAGTTACAGACAAGGAAGACAAGGTTCCTGATCTCAAGAAAATGTATGCTGTGCAGTTGGGTTGACAAACTTTTTCTGCATAGGGCCTGATGGAAAACATTATAGGCTTTGAAGGCCACATGGTCTTTGCTGCAACTACTGAACTCTGCCATTGTTTTGCAAAAGCATCCATTGGCAAACTATGGCCTGTTGGTCAAATCTTGCCCACCACCTACTTTTATAAATCAAGTTTTGTTGGAGCATAGCCACACATTCATTTTATATTGCCTATAGATATCTGCCTTTAACAACAGAGGTGAGGACTTGTGACACAGATGGTAAACTCCATAAAAGCCTAAACTATTTTTCATCTTACCCTTTACAGAAAATGGTTGCTGATTGATCCCTGCCATAAAAAAGATATAAGTAAATGATTGTGGCTGTGTTTTAATAAGGCTTTATTTATGGACACCAAAATCTAATTTTATGTATTTTTTTGCATTAGAAAATATTCTTTAAAATTTTTTTCAATTACTTAAAACTGTAGAAAATAGTCTTAGCTTATAGGTCATTCTAAAACGGAGGTGGGTTGGATTTGGCCTGTGGGTCATAGTTTGCTAATCCTTGTTCTAGAGTATTTTAGTGAATTCACAAATCTTGAATAGTTCTATTTTCACTGGTGAGAGTCTACTTGTAATTTCATTTATACTGATAATGACAAATTTCACCATTATGCTAAATAACAAAATGTCTGTTGTTGATCAGAGAAGGAGGTCACGGAAGTGCTTACAGCAGTTATTTCTGGAATGTGGGGCTTTTTTGAAAAAATTCTAGCTGCTTCCCCCTCTCCCTTCTATCACTTCACTCTGAAATCCTGATTGGAACATCTGAATGCGCCAGGGTTGTATTTTAGCCTAAGTAATACATAATATCACACTGGCTATGCTGAAGTATGTTAAATTACAGGCATAATAGCACTTTAATATGCAGAGACATTGAACACTTTTCTGCCTCAGTGCTCCCTTTATGGGCTTTTGGGCATACTTTGCATAATTAAAAAGGCTATCTATCTGGGAGACTAGTTAGAAGTTGGCTGTAATTTTTCTCCTGCCCCCATTCCAAATAGCAATTTTCCCCTCATGTCATACATCAAAACAAACTACTTGTGGTCAAATGGAAAAACAGTAAAAGTATTTGTCTAGGTGTTTGACGTGACTTGTGAGTTCAATTTTAAGTGGTTGACCTAATAACCACTTTTAGGTACCACCTGAATATGTTATTCTGAAATAATTTCATTTTTTTTTCTAGGAGATATTTTTCTTTTTGACAAATATACTAATTGTATGTTAAAGTTTTTTTGAGGCAAGCTAGAAAACATCCTTTAATCCTGTTGCTATTGCTCTCCTTCCCTTGAGCCATCTCTCTTAACTGAGCCATCTCTGCTAAAAGACAGATCGTAGGTCCCTTCTGTTTTTAGAATCTTTCCCCTGCTTCTTATTACATTAGTACATTTAATCTGAAAACTGACATTGCTTTTGAGTAATAAAATCAACCCCCACCTCCCACCATTTGATAGATTAAGCATGTCTTTTTTCATTGTGGGCTTATTTTGCCAATGGATGGGCTAGTGTTGCTTTGGGGGAGCTGAAGCCAATAGCTGTCTGGCTATAAGAGCAAATGCCATGGCTTATTATTGGAAATTCTCAATGAAGGGCCACTGGGACTCAAAATGAAACCTTGGCGATGATCTAATCATTGGGATGACCTTACACTAAATCATTCAGAGCAGCATTGTCCTCAAACATAAAAAGTGACATTGTCTTGGCCAGTTTATTTGAGTTGTTTATTTGCTTTGAAATTAAAAGATATCTCTGTTTTGTGAAATAAAGGATAGGCTTGGGGTTTCCATTGGCTTCGAGCACTGATTGCTTGCCATTCTCTGCCCAGAAGCTTGCTAGAGAATAGTAAAATCATCTTGACTAAAGGAGGATTGCTTTATTTGTCCACACCCTTATCCAACAGTCCTTCACAGTAAGGTTCTTTTTATTTTTTACTGAAAATGTGAGATTTTATTGGTAAAAATTTATTAGTGTGGGTTCTATCCATAAAGAATACAAACAAATTTAGTGCTCCTCTAAAATACTAACACCACTTTCTCCAAAAAGAGATATTTTATTTTGAAAGTAAAAAAGATGACTTCTGTTTTGGGGGCATAGACACAAATCCTCTGAAATTGATGTTGATTCTGGGGCATGAACAAATACAAGGACAGTGATGTCATAATTTGTAAAACAGTGATTACAGTTATTTCATTCACTATAATCTGCTGTGCACAGCCTCAGTTCCCTTGACCCACTATTGCAAGGTTATATACTTTGACCAAATCCAAACTCTGATTAAATACAACTCCCTGTTGTATTTACAATGACTCTGCCTGGACCTAAGCAGCTGATTATGGGTGGGGAAGAGCACATAATTGTGAGAATGGTGTCATCTTCATTTCATTGCACTAACCTCAATACTGTTAGCAACTCCACTTCACTTGTCTCTTTTGTTCACCTTTCTCCTCTTTCAAACTATTTTCGTACACCCAGGGAGTCACTGAGAAGTGCGTATAATTGTGAGCAGTGTGGATTAAGGTTAAGTGAGTGGACATAAGTCACCACAGCTGGTTTAGAGGGCTCAGGACACACAATCAAATGAGTATCAAAATTTTTAGTTAGTCAGTATCTAGTCTTTAAAAACAACTCAGTCCTGGCCAGTGTGGTTCAGTTGGCTGAGTGTTGTCCCACACACAGGTCACTGGTTTGATTCCTGGTCAGGGCACATGCTGGGTTGCGGGCTTGATCCCCAGTACCAGAGGCAGATGATTGGTATTTCTCTTTGATGTTTTTTTCTCTCTCTCTCTCCCTCTTCCTTCCTCTCTCTCTAAAATCCATAAAAACATTTTAAAAAAATCTCAGAGACCAAATTCTTCAAAAGATAATTGTGCATAAAGATTGTCTTGGAAAAAAAATAGTAATAAAAGAGACTATAGAAAATTTGCAGATTACCCCTTTAGAGTAAGATAAAAAAGACAGCTGCCAGCTCCAAAAGTTAATAAATAATTTCAGTATAGAAGTTTTACAATGTAATATTTTTATTATTGTTTATAAAAATTCCAAAAATATAGCAAAGTTTTAATTTTTAGGAAAAAAACCACTTTTGAGATAATGTAATAATTTTCCTCCTACTTCTTTCAAAATTAAGCTAACTCCTCTGTCATCTACTTGTATTATCTAGTATTGAAATTTTACAGTATGTATTAATTTGGATCATATCTATCCCTAATTTCTCTGTGTATGAAATCTGGCTTATTTGTTCAGACCTTCCTCAAATGATATCTCTTTTACTAAAGATTTTTCTAAACTTCAGTCAGAAACAATCATTCCCTACTTGATAGAATTTTACCCATATTTTCATTTCATCATCGTATAAAGAGAAGTATTTAAAAACAAATTTTATTAATAAAATTATAAGAGATCTCTACATTTTAAATGCTCTTAGCAATATGGCATATTTGTAAATGTTTGAAATAGATACACTAAATATGAAGTATGAAATGCTAAATAAGTATCGGAGCCTCTTTCCCCCTTAAAGGATGTACATAAAGGTTGGATAAGGTGTTCTGAATCCTTTTCAAAGAAATTAATGACTCAATGGAGGTTGAGAGTTCATAGGAATCTTTAAATATAATTATCATTCTTTAAAACTAGTATCCAACTAAGAGTAATATTTCCGAATGAGTATCTTTAGGCCGGGTTTTCCCCAACTGTTGAAGAGTGAAAACTGAAAATAATCAGTTGTCAGTTATTTTTAAATAATAATATATGTTTGTCGCTGGATCTCATGATAATCCTTTTACTTTAATTTCTCTAATTTTCTTGCAGTTTAAGTACCTCTTTTACCATTTCAAATACATCTAAAAAATACCATGTCATTTAGTAGTATTTTTAATTTAATGTTTAATTTTTGATCCTTTGCACTAAGAAGTTCTATGATAATGATACCATTGTAATAACCTGGTTATGATTTAACAGAAAAGGAGTAAAGGGAAGACTAGATAATATAGACATGCCATTTATACAGCTTTGCTAGAAAGCTATAATTAACCCTCTCCAAGTCTGTTCCCTGCTGATTGATGGGGAAAAAGAAGGGATTGGACAAAGGCAATTTGGACGCATGCCCAGTAAGGTCTGAGTGACATGGGAAGGTGCTTATCTGTCAGTCATATCTGGGAACAAGTCAGTGGCCAAAATAGGTGGGGCCACTGCAAGAGTGTGAAACCTAAATATTTAAACTCCTGGACAAAGGGTCTCTCTCTCTCTCTCTCTCTCTCTCTCTCTCTCTCTCTCTCTCTCTCCTTATGGCTTTCCTGTTGCAGGAGGTGTGCTATATCTTCTTTATCCAGTCATCCATTGAAAGGCACATGGGTTGCTTCCATGTCTTGTTTACCATTTATAATGCTGCAATGAACATAGGAGTATGTATATCTTTACAAATAAATGTTTTCAAAATACCCAGAAGGGGTATTGCTAGGTCTTATGTAGCTCTATACTTAAGTTTTTGAGGAACTTCCATACTGTTTTCATAGTGGTTGTACCAGTTTATGTTCCCACCAGCAGTGAATGAGGCTTCTTTTTCCTCCACAACCTCTCCAACACTTATGTCTTGTCTTGTTGATAATAGCCATTCTAACAGGTGTGATGTGGTACCTCACTGTGATTTCAATTTGCATTTTCCTCATGGCTAGTGAAGTCAAGTATCTTTTCTGTTGGCCATTTGTTTTGGGAAAAGTGTCTGTTCAGGTCCTCTGCTCATTTTTTAATTGGATTATTTTTGTTGTTGTTGAGTTGTGTAAGTTCTTTATATATTTTGGATATTAGCTCCTTATCAAGGGCATTGTTTGCAAATATATTCTCCCATTCAGTTGGCTGCATTTTTGTTTTGTTGATGGTTTCTTTTACTGTGCAGAAGCTTTTTAGTTTGATATAGTCCCATTCATTTATTTTCTTTTACTTTCCTTGCCTTTGGGGTCAAATTCATAAAATCCTCCTGAGATCCAGGTCTATAAGTTTAGTACCTATGTTTTCTTGTATGTTTTTAATAGTTTCACATCTTATATTTAGGTCTTTGATCCATTTTTGAGTTAATTTTTGTGTATGGTGTCAAATAGCAGTCTAGTCATTCTTTAGCAAGTGGCTTTTCAATTTACCCAGCACCACATATATTTTTTTAAATTTTTGATAGCATGTTTTCATTTAATCTAAGTAAAATTTTTAAGAATAACAATGAAAACAACTGAACCAACATGAATCAGGACATAAATACTAAGAGTCAAGGCTGTGTGGTCAGAATTCCAGTTGAGTAGAAAAAAAATCACAGAAATGGTTGGGCAGAATAAAATAGGCAAGAGAAGAAAGAGCCTCTATCAGAGACAACCTTAGATTGCCCAGTGAGGAAACTGTCATGAACATCTTTCTAGGACAGAGACCACTCTCAGAACATCCGTTTTCAAAATAGGAACATGGAAGTGATGGAATATAGGCTCCCGTTGTCAGGGAGTATGCTCTATTCACCACACCAGCACAGTTCTTAGGACATAGTTGGTACTAAATAAATGTTTCTTCAAAGTCAGACATAGGACATGCCACCTAACAATGTTGACACTAACCAATGCCTGACCACTTTGCTCAAAAAGAAGATTTTGTTTGCCTTTGTTCTGGGGCAAGGCTAGGCTGGCTGCTGTGGGAGTTTGTAGAAGGATGGCATTCAGTCACATTGCTTATTTATAGGTATTTAACGGATCTTCTGCTTCAAGCCCCCACACTTGGGATCACACTGTGCAGTTGTTGGGGTTCCTGCTGCGACTTCTCAGAGCAGCAGCTCTGCAGAGCTGTGTGTAGTGAATGGCACGGCTTCAGGGTGCAGGGCCTGACTGGCAGAAATACTTCAGTGCCACATCCTATTAAGCATAGTTTCTAAGCAATGTTGTTGAAATTGCTCCAGGAACCAGACAGGATGTCTTTAGCCAACTAAAACCTCCAGCTCCAGGATTCAGCCAACTGGGGCATTGCCCTGGCCATGGCAGCATGGACACTTCTTAGGGAACTAACCATGTGAAGCCGTGCACATACTGACAATCAGCATCTTTGATTTCCAATGGAGAATGAGAAGTGTATCGCCCCTGTACCATATCCTAAGACTATTTTTCATGTATAGAGATTCTCTGACTATCTCTTGAGCCTGATTTCACTTCGTGTAATGCTGGGCCAAGAAATACTGGGTAAGAAGCCTGGCACCCTATCCAACATGGTGCTCTCAGAGGCAGTTGCAGCAGTCTGGGATTGGAGATGCTATAAGAAGTTGGCCACTTTCAAGCTTTCACACACCTTCACTCTGGTGCAGACCCATGGCTTCAGTAACTTTAGCTTGTCCTTTTCTGTTTTAAAACTTGTGAAAGAGCCTGATTTCCTTTCAGACTGCTTTTCAATATTCCCAGCACCATTTATTGAAGAGGCTTTCTTTTCTCCACTATGTTTTTGGATCCCTTGTTGAAAATTATTAGCCTGTATATATGTGGGTTTTTTTCCTGGGCTCTCAATTACTGTCAGTGGGGTATGCAAGTCCCTTATAATTATACTAGAGGCCCAGTGCACAAACTCGTGCACAGGTGGGGTCTGGCCGACCTGGCCCCAATTGGGGTGGATTGGGGCTGGGCCTGTAGGGAGGAAGAGATGGTGGGAGGTTGGCTGGTTGGCCCATGCTGATTGGGGCCCAATCAGGGCCGGGCCAGCTCGGGGGAGGGGCCGTGGGCGGTGGACCAGCTAGCCCTGCCCAATTGGTTGGGAGGGGGGGGGGGGCGATCAGGGGTGGAGCTGGCTGGGGGGAGGGGCTGTGGGCCAATCAGGGGTGGGGCCAGCCATGGGGAGGGGCTGTGGGTGGTGGGCCGGCCGGCCTTGCCCCCAAATGGGGTGGGGAGTCTGATCGGGAGCCAGTGGCCTGGTGGAGAGGCCATGGGTGGTTGGCTGGCAGGCCCTGCCCCTGATTGGAGATGGGGGGACCGATCTTGGGTGCGGCTGGATGGGGGAGGGGCTGCAGGTGGTTGGCTGGTGGCTTTGCCTCTGATCAGGGTGGGGGGCCGATCTGGAGTGGGGCCAGGCTGGGGGAGGGGCTACAGGAGGTTGGCCAGCCGCCCTGCCCTCAGTCAAGGTGGAAGAGGCCCATCAGGTGTGGGGTGGCTGGGGGGAGGGGCCATGGGAGTTTGGCCACTGGACCCACCCCAGATCGGGCTGGTTCGCTGGCAACAGTGGGCATCATTGCAACCGGTCATTCCGATGTTCCAGTCACTGACTTTTTATATATATAGATTTTTCTCAGTTTTCCCTTTTAGTTATTAATAATTAGTTATTAGTAATTGCTTTATATATTTTGGTATTCCCAGGTTGGGTGCATATATATTAATGCGTTATGTCTTTGTGATATATTGTCCCTTTTATCATTATAAAGTGTCCGTCTTTGTCTCTTATTACTTTTATTTATTTATTTATTTTTATTAAATCTTTATTGTTCAGATTATAGATGTTCCTCTTTTTCCCCCCATAGTTCCCCTCCACCCAGTTCCCACCCCACCCCATGCCCTTACCCCTTGCCACTGTCCTCATCCATAGCTGTAAGATTTTTGTCCAATCTCTTCCCGCACCCCTCAGGCCCCCTTCTCCCTGAGAATTGTCAGTCTACTCCCTTTCTATGCCCCTGCTTCTATTATATTCACCAGTTTATTCTGTTCATCAGATTTTTTATTGACTTAATTTTTAGATTCACTTGTTGATAGATAATGTATTTGTTGTCACTTTGTTCATAATTTTTATCTTTATCTTTTTTTCCTTCTTCCTCTTCTTAAAGAATACCCTTCAGCATTTCATATAATCCTGATTTGGTGGTGATGAACTCCTTTAGCTTTTTCTTGTCCGTGAAGCTCTTTATCTGACCTTCAATTCTAAATGCTAGCTTTGTTGGGTAATCTTGGTTGTAGGTACTTGCTATTCATCACTTTGAATATTTCTTGCCACTCTCTTCTGGCTTGCATAGTTTCTGTTCAGAAATCAGCTGACAGTCGTATGGGTACTCCCTTATAGGTAACTAACTGTTTTTCTCTTGCTGCTTTTAAGATTCTTTCTTTGTCTTTTGCCCTTGGCATTTTCATTATGATGTGTCTTGGTGTGGTCCTCTTTGGAGTTCTCTTATTTGGGGTTCTCTTCACTTCCTGGACTTGTAAGTCTATTTCTTTCAACAGGTAGGGGAGGTTTTCTGTCATTATTTCTTCAGATAGGTCTTCAATATCTTGCTCTCTCTCTTCTTCTGGCACCCCCATAATTCGGATGTTGGTACGTTTGAAGTTGTCCCAGAGGCTCCTTACACTATCTTCATATTTTTGAATTCTTTTTTCTTTTTGCTTTTCCGGATGGGTGTTTTTTGCTCCCTCATATTTCAAATCTTTTTTTTTTAATTTTTTTTATTTTATTGATTTTCCACAGAGAGGAAGGGAGAGAGACAGAGAGCCAGAAACATCGATGAGAGAGAAACATCGATCAGCTGCCTCCTGCACATCTCCCACCGGGTATGTGCCCGCAACCCAGGTACACGCCCTTTACTGGAATTGAACCTGGGACCCCTCAGTCCACAGGCCGACGCTCTATCCACCGAGCCAAACCGGTTTCGGCATATTTCAAATCTTTGATTTAATTCTTGGGATCCTCTAGTCCAGTGGTCGGCAAACTGTGGCTCACGAGCCACATGTGGCTCTTTGGCCCCTTGAGTGTGGCTCTTCCACAAAATACCGACTTATGCGCATGGGCCACGATTTTAACCGCACTGTACGTGTGCGCCTGCACATGGTATTTTGTGGAAGAGCCACACTCAAGGGGCCAAAGAGCTGCATGTGGCTCACAAGCCGTAGTTTGCCGACCATGGCTCTAGTCTACTATTGAATTTCTGTGTATTATTCTTTATTTCAGACAGTGTATGCTTAATTTCTGACTGGTCCTTTTCCATTTTTTTGGCATTCTCATGAAGATCCTTGAAGATCTCACTAAGTTCCTCGAAGGTCTCACTAAGTTTCTTGGAGGTTTGTAGAAGATTCTTGAGTAACCTTCTAACTGTGGTTTTGAACTCTATATCCCAGTTTGCTTTCCTCCATTTATTTCATTTGTGACATGATTCTTTGTCTCCACATTTTGGCTGCTTCCCGGTGTTGATAGAGTGGCTTTGTGTGGTAGGTGTCCTATTGGGCCCAGTGGCTCAGCCTCCCCAATCACCTGAGGTGGACACTCTTGGTGCACCACTTTGTGGGCTGGTTGCACAGTCTTGTTGTGGTTAAGCCTTGATTGCTGTTGGTATCACTGGGAAGAATTGACCTCCCAGTGATACCAACACTGTGGGGACCAGCTGCGACTTTAGTGGGAGAGCTGCTGTGCTGGATACACCCTTATGGGGCAGGACTTGCTTCAGTGGGGCTTTGGTGCTCACTGAGTCTGCCTCTTGAATATGTCACTTATGTATGTGAAGAGTTGAAATCTGGTATCTGACCACTGGGTACACTGGTTCCTGGATCTCCAAGGAGGTACAAAATCAGCCACTGCCTGAGTCCACCCAGCAAGAGCTACAGTGTGATCTGCAGATTTCTCCTCTTTGTTTGGGGTTTGGAAGTTTTGGAGCTCTCTGACCCAGCTGCAGTTTGTTAGGTTAGGCTGCAAAAAGACAGGCGATTCATATGCAAAAGCCACTGAGCACAGCTTCTTGTTACTTTTTAAAGAAAATATTTTTATTGATTAAGTTATTACATATGTGTCCTTATCCCCACATTACCCCCCATCCTCCCCACTCATGCCCTCACCCTCCTGATGTCTGTGTCCTTTGGTTAGGCCTATGTGCTAGCATATAAGTCCTTTGGTTGATCTTCCCCTTTACCCCCACCCTCCCCTACCTTCCCTCTGAGGTTTGATGGTCTGATTGATGCTTCTCTGTCTCTGGATCTCTTTTTGTTCATCAGTTTATGTTGTTCATTATATTCCACAAGCGAGTGTGATATTTATCTTTCTCTGACTGGCTTATTTCACTTAGCATAATGCTCTCCAGTTCATCCATGCTGTTGCAAATGGTAAGAACTTCTTTTTTACTGCTGCGTAGTATTCCATTGTGTAGATGTACCATAGTTTTCTAATCCACTCACTTACCGATGGGCACTTAGGCTGTTTACAAATCTTAGCTATGGTGAATTGTGCTGCTATGAACATAGGCGTGCATATATCCTTTCTGATTGGTGTTTCTAGTTTCTTGGGATATATTCCTAAAAGTGGGATCACTAGGTCAAATGGGAGTTCCATTTTTCGTTTTTTGAGGAAACCCCATACTGTTCTCCATAGTAGCTGTACCAGTCTGCATTCCCACCAGCAGTGAAGGAGGGTTCCTTTTTCTCCACATCTTCGCCAGCACTTGTCATTTATTGATTTGTTGATGATAGCCATTCTGGCAGGTGTGAGATGGTACCACATTGTTGTTTTGATTTGCATCTCTCAGATGATTAGTGACTTTGAACATGTTTTCATATGTCTTTTAGCCTTCTGTCTTCTTTCGAAAAGTATCTATTTAGGTCTGTTGCCCATTTTTTGATTGGGTTATTTATCTTCCTTTGGTTAAGTTGTATGAGTTCCCTGTAAATGTTGGAGATTAAACCCTTATTGGTGATAACATTGGCAAATATGTTCTCCCATGTAGTGGGCTTTTTTGTTTTTTTGTTGATTGTTTCCTTTGCTGTGAAAAAGCTTTTTATTTTGATGTAGTCCCATTTGTTTATTTTCTCTTTAGTTTCCATTGCCCTAGGAGCAGTATCAGTGAAGAAATTGCTTCAACATATGTCTGAGATTTTGTTGCCTATGGATTCCTCTAGTATTTTTATGGTTTCCCGTCTTACATTTAAGTCCTTTATCCATTTTGAGTTTATTTTTGTGTATGGTGTAAGTTGGTGGTCTAGTTTCATTTTTTTGCATGTATCTGTCCAATTTTCCCCATGCCATTTATTAAAGAGACTGTCTTGATTCCATTGTATGTTCTTGCCTCCTTTGTCAAATATTAATTGAGCATATTGGTTTGGGTCAATTTTGGGGTTCTCTATTCTATTCCATTGATCTATATGTCTGTTCTTGTGCCAGTACCAGGCAGTTTTGAGAACAGTGGCTTTGTAATACAGCTTGATATCTGGTATTGAGATCCCACCTACTTTGTTCTTCTTTATTAGGATCACTGCAGCTATTCGGGGTCTTTTTTTATTCCAGTTGAATTTTTGGAGAGTTTGTTCTAGGTCTGTGAAATATGCCATTGGTATTTTAATGGGGAGTGCATTGAATCTACAGATTGCTTTGGGTAGTATGGACATCTTGATTATGTTGATTCTACAAATCCATGAACACAGTATGTTCTTCTATCTGTTTATGTCTTCCTCTATCTCCTTTTTCAGTGTCCTGTAGTTTTCTGCGTATAGGTCTTTTACCTCCTTAGTCAAGTTTATTCCTAGGTATCTTAATTTTTTTGGTGCGATGGTAAATGGGATTTCTTGTTACTTTTATTATCTTGAAATCTATGTTGATTGATATAAGTGCGGCTACTCCCGCTTTTCTCTGGATGCCATTGGCTTGGAGTCATTTCCCACCCCTTCACTTTGAGGCTCTGTTTGTCTTTGCAGCTGAGATGGGTCTCTTAAAGGCAGCATATAGCTGGGTTTTGTGTTTTAATTCATCCTGCTACTCTGTGCATTGTAATTGGTCAGTCAGTTCATTTACATTTAGGATGATTATTGATATATAAGGACTTCCTAAAGCCATTTTATCCTTTGTCTTTTGGTAGCTCTGTGTCTTCATTGTTTCTCTTTCCTTGTGTCTCTGTCATTTTAGTTTGGTGGTATTCTATGATATAGTTAATCCATTTCCTCTTTTTTGCTTTATATGTCTTAGTTCCAGATTTTTGCTTTGTCCCCATTAGGTTTATGCAAAAAAGTTTCACATGTACAATGGCCCTTTTTCTTCTGATTACATCTTATTTTCATTCACTTGTGCAAGTTTAGTCCTTTTCCCCTCTTCTTATATGTTGCAGGCCTATCTCAAATCATGTCTTTTTATGCTGTCTGTTCATTCCAATTTGCAGTAGCTATTGTATTATATTTTTTTATGCTTTTACCTCCTTTAACTTTTATGTTATATTTAAATGCTTAATACCCTATTCTAAACAAGAGTTGCAAATTTCTCCTTTTGTCTGTCTGTTAGTCATCTTACAGTTTTATATCCTTTTGTATTCTTGTTTCAGGTAGAAGAGCACCTTTCAGTAATTCTTGTGAGGGTAAATTTCCTTAGCTTCTGTTTGTTTGGAAAGCCTTTATTTCTCCTTCATATTTAAAGAATACCTTTGCTGGACATATTATTCTTGGCTAGTGATTTCTTTCTTTCATTATTTTGAATATTTGATTGCACTTTCTCTTCGCTTGTAGGGGTTCTGCTGAAAAATTCAATGATAATCTAAGAGGTTACCATATCCTTTTCCTTGGCTGCCTTTCAGAATTCTTTCTTTGTCATTAATTTTTGACAGCTTTAATATAGTGTGCCTTGGAAAAGGCCTTTGAGGATTGCAATAATTAGGTGCTCCACTAGCTTCTTGGATTCGAGGGTTCAGTTCTTTCCCTAGGTTTTGGAAATTTTTGTAGATTATTTGTTTGAATAGCTCTCTGTTTCTTCTCTTCTTCTGGTATACCCATTATTCTTACATTTGCTCTTTCTAATTGAGTCAGTAAGTTCTCATGGAGTTCTTTTATTTTGTTTTTTACTCTCGATTCTCTCCTTCACCTGAGTCATTTCTAGATTTTTATCTTCGATATTACTAATTTTTACCTCCACCTGGTCTGCTCTATTTCCTAAGCTTGATAGTCCATTCTTTATCTCTTTTGCTGAATTCTTCAGTTCCAATTTTTAAATTGGTTCTTTATAGTTTCAAGCTCTTTGGTAAAATACTCCTTTGGTTCATTAATTTTATTTCTGAGCTCATTTAACTGCTTCTTTGTACCTTGTTGATTTTTTTCAGAACTGCAATCTTGAATTCTCTGTAATTTAAATCACAGCCTTTCATGTTTTTAAGTTGATTTTCTGGAGGTTTTTAATTTTCCTTCTGAACTCCCTTGTTACCTTGGTGATTCATTGTGCTTGATGGATTATTTCTGTGCCTGGGCATTTGTGAAAATGAAATCTTTTTTTTTTTTTTTAAGTATTTAACTCTTAACTGTTTAACAGGTTGATAAGTAAGAGGTCTTTCTTTTGTTTTCTGGTAAGTATTGCTGAAGCAAAGCAGTTTTTTTCTCTTACCTGCACTGCTGGGGCTACTAGGATCTTTGTGGGGCTGTGTCAGCCTCAGCCATGGAAAACTCCCCCTATTCCCCAAGGAGGTGGGTGTCCTCTTAATGACTTAGTTGCCTCAGTCTCAGGGTATCACCCCCATGGCGAGATGAGGCAGGTTTGGGTCTCCTGGCCTGTGTGTTCCCAGGGTTGATGCCTGTACCCAGAAGCTGCCAATCATGCTGTTCTGTCTGCACTCACCTAGCAGCTTCTACCAGGCTCTGCTGCGAGGGATGGACGGGAGAGTGGGGAGCAGATTTGCACATCTGCAGCTTTGTCTTCTCTAGTGGTGGGTTTAGCCACCATGAGTACAAACCACTTAGACTGGAAGTTGTTTCTGCCTTTTTGCGATATGTTGAGTGAGGATTTTACTGCTTGCAGGCCACAGGGAGATGGAGGTGGTGGTGGTGGGGGGCGGTGGGTGGCAGGTTCCCAGTCTCTGGCTCCTTTTGCCTAATGATGGGGATATGTGGAATCCTTCCGCTCTATGCACTGCTTCTCTGCCCTGACCTTGGGTTCAGCCTCAATGTGTACTGGCCACTCAGGCCCAGTGCTGCCTCTGCCCCTCCAGTTTGCCCAGTGGGGGTTGCACCCTAACCATTCACTGCAATTGCATTTGCTAGGGTCCTGGGGAGCTTGGAGACTGTGCCTGTGGCTCCCTTCTCTCCCCTTCCTCCAGCCTGTCTCCCCTGATTGCTCTAATACATCCGCCTTGAGATCCCTCAGATCCCTCAGATGTATTTGTTCGTTGATCAAGGACCCCTTTGTTGAATTAGAGGGGTCTAACTTGTGGTCACTTCAAGAGATAGATCTGGAGTTCCTCTCACTCCACCAGGCTGTTGCCATCACTCTCCTCAACTCAGATTACTTAACCTTGTTTCATTTCTTCACTAGAAAAACATGTTGGTAGAGTAGACATATTCATAAATGTTTGTTTCTGGATGAAACCATAAAACTCAATTTTAATTTTCAATGAAATATTATTAAATTTTAAAAGTTATATTTTATATTATAAAATACTAGAGGCCCGGTTCACAAAAATTTGTGCACTGGCACAGGATGGGGGGGTGGTGTCCCTCAGCCCCACTTGTGCCCTCTCACAGTCTGGGACCCCTCGGGGGATAACGACCTGCTGGCTTAGACCTGCTTCCGGGTGGCAGATGGCAGGCCCAATACCTAGGTGCCTGCCCCGCAGCCCCTGGTCGGGCTCAGAGCAGGGCCGACTGGGGAGTTGGGGCGCCGCACCCTGTCATGCACAGAGCAGGGCAGATCAGGAGGTTGCAATGCCACCCCCAGTCACACTCAAGGCAGGGCTGATGGGGAGGTTGTGGTGCCACTGCCCGTCACGCACAGAGCAGGGTGGATCAGGGGGTTGGGGCGCCTTCCCCTGCCACACACAGAGCAGGGCTGATGGGGGGGTTGTGGCGCTACCCTCTGTCATGCGCAGAGCAGGGCCGAGGTGAGGGGGTGTTGGGGCGCCACCTCCTGTTGCTCACAGAGCAGGACCAATTGGGGCACCGCCCCCTGTCACACACAGAGCCAGCCAATCTGGGGGTTGGGGCACTGCCCCCTGTCACGCTCAGGGCAGGTCCGATCAGGAGGTTGTGGCACTGCCCCCTGTCACACACAGAGCAGGGCTGATCAGGGGTTTGGGGAGCTCCCCCCTGTCATGTACAGAGTAGGGCCCATCAGGGAGTTGGGGCGCTGCCCCCTGACACGCTCAGGGCAGGGCCGATCAGGGGGTTGGGGTGCTGCCCCCTGTCATGCACAGAGCAGGGCGGATCAGGGGGTTGGGGTGCTGCCCCCTGTCAGGCACAGAGCAGGGCCTATCAGGGGGTTGGGGTGCTGCCCCCTGTCAGGCACAGAGCAGGGCCTATCAGGGGGTTGGGGTGCTGCCCACTGTCACCCACAGAGCAGGGCCAATCAGGGGGTTGGGGTGCTGCCCCCTGTCACCCACAGAGCAGGGCCTATCAGGGGGTTGCGGCGCCGCCCCCGTCACGCTGCTCCAGGGGCGGGAGGCCTCGCGGCTCCGCTTATCCCGGGGCGGTGAGGCCTCGCTGCTCTGCAGTTTCGGGGCTGTTTGGCTTTGCTCCACCACTTGGAACCTGCATATGCAAATTAACCGCCATCTTTGTTGGTGGTTAATTTGCATATCGCCCTGATTAGCCAATGGGAAGCGTAGTGGAGGTATGGTTAATTACCCTTTTTGCCTTTTATTAGATAGGATGGACTAAAATGTATTCATAGCCATATTAGTATGACAGCTACAAATTCAGACTGAAAGTATGTGATATTAGTGTATAAAAAAAGGAGTTGTACTGTTATTGAGGAATTAATATTCTGAAATGTTGAACACATTTCAGTGAAGTTTCTAACAAGAAAAGTAAAATCTTTCTTTGATTTTCATTGTCTTTACTTTTCTGTAAAATTTATTGTATATTAATGCTGCGACACAGTACCTCACCTGGCTGAAGTAGTGTTTGCAGGATTCCCTATTGTAGTTATGCTTGCCCTCCCTCCTTTCTGTGCCACACTCTTTGGAAGGAATCACTCTGTGTGACCACACTGAGGGAGTAGGAGTTATGCTTTACCTCCTTGAAGACGCAGTTTCTACCTTGATTATTTGGAATTCTTCTGCATGGAAGATTTGTCTCTTCTTCCCCATTATTTATTCAGTCATCCTATCTAATAAAAGGGAAACATGGTAATTAGCGTACGACTGCTACCCTTCCCATTGGCTAATCAGGGCGATATGCAAATTAACTGCCAGCCAAGATGGCGGCCGGCAGCCAGGCAGCTTAAACTGAACATGAGGCTTGCTTGCTTCAGTGACGGAGGACTGCAATGTTCCCCGCCTGCCTTGCCGGCCTCTGTGCCTGCAGTTTGAAACAATGTAACAAATATAGAAGCTAAACAAAACCCCAGAAACCTGCTTTCAGCGAGCCGGGATCTCAGAGCTGAAGTTATACATTGTTTCGATTATAGAACCCAAACAAACCAGATACCTGCTTTCAGCAGCAGAGGCCTCAGAGCTGGAGCCAGAGCTAAAGCTGGCCCAGAATAAAAAAAAAAAGAAAAAGCTGGGAGCTTCAGTCCCAGCCTGAAAACAGCCCTCAGCCCCTCACCCAGACTGGCCAGGCACCCCAGTGGGGACCCCCACCCTGAAGGGGGTGTGACCAGCTGCAAACAGCCATCATCCCCTCACCCAGGCTAGCCAGGCACCCCAGTGGGGACCCCACCCTGATCCAGGACACCCTTCAGGGCAAACCAGCCAGTCCCACCCATGCACCAGGCCTCTATTCTATATAGTAAAAGGGTAATATGCTTCCCAGCACCAGGATCAGCGGACCTGCAAGGCCTCCCAGCACCGGGATCAGCGTGACAGGGGGCAGCGCCCAAACCCCCTGATCACCCTGAGGCTCTGTGTGTGACAGGGGGTGGGGCCACAACCTCCCTATCCGCCCTGCTCTGTTCGTGACAGGGGAAGGTGCCCCAACCCCCTGATCGGCCCTGCTCTGTGCCTGATAGGGGGGAGCTCCCCAACCCCCTGATCGCCCTGCGGCTCTGTGTGTGACAGGGTGCGGCGCCCCAACCCCGCCCCCCCCCCCACGGGCCCTGCTCTGTGTGTGACGGGGTAGAGCCATAACCTCCCCATCGGCCCTGCCCTGAGTGTGAGAGTGGCGGCGCCCCAATCCCCTGATGGGCCCAGCTCTGTGTGTGACAGGGGGTGGTGCCGCAACCTCCCCATCAACCCTGCCTTGAGTGTGACAGGGGGCGGTGCACCTACCCCCCAATCGGCCCTACCCTGAGCGTGACTGAGGGTGGCATCGCAACCTCCCAATCCTCTCTGCTCTGTGCATGACAGGGTGCGGCGCCTCAACTCCCCAATCGGCCCTGCTCTGAGCCTGACCAGGGGCTGCACCTAGGGATTAGGCCTGCCCTCTGCCACCCGGGAGCGGGCCTAAGCCAGCAGGTCGTTATCTCCTGAGGGGTCCCAGACTGCGAGAGGGCACAGGCCGGGCTGAGGGACCCCTCCCTCCCCTCCGAGTGCACAAATTTTTGTGCACCGGGCCTCTAGTTAATTTATATTAGTAAAGATTCATGGGTATTATTTTTACTTTGACTTATAATTCAGTAACTTTTGTTGTTCTCTTGTGCTCCTCTGATATATTCACATAAATACAGGTTAGAGTTTTTAGAAGACTTTCTTTAAAATGCGTCTAGTCACTTCTCCCATTACTTCCTGTTTGTTGAGGTTTCAGAAAAGAGGGAACATGGCTGGGCATGATCTCCCCTCCTCACCAACACAAACATGGAAGTGCTCTTTACTCTCTCTCTCTCTCTCTCTCTCTCTCTCTCTCTCTCTCTCTCTCTCTCATATATACACATTTTCTTATCTTTATGGAAAGAATGATATCGTTTGAAGTTTGTGTTTAAAAAGCTGCCAATTGTATCAACTTCTACAGTCTATCAACTTAAAAAAACACAACTATATCAGCTTTTCTACAATTGTACCAACAACTGTAGATTGAGAAAGTATCTCATCCATTCCTATTATTTACCTCATTCAATACACCTTTTAAACTCAACTTATCCAATAGTGTTCTAAAAATAAAGCAGCACTGTAATAAATATCTTAAAAAGGAAACTGACTTCCATATCTTTGGAATTTCGTCTAATTCCTTGCTGAAACTCTGGTAACTCAGGTAACTACTCCATTTACCTGATGAGATAAGGACTGCTGGCTTAGTCAAGAAAGAAAGAAAAGACCTAGCTGGTTTGACTCAGTGGATAGAGATTGTCAGTCTGTGGACTGAAGGGTCCTGGGTTTGATTCTGGTCAAGGGCATTTACCTCGGTTACAGGCTCAAGCGCTGGCCCTGGTCGGGGTGCATGTGGGAGGCAACCAATGTGTCTCTCTCACATTGATGTTTCTCTCTGTCTCTTCCCCTCCTTTCCACAATCTAAAATCATCAATTGAAATATATCCTAAAGTGAGGATTAATAAAAAAAAAAAAGAAAGAGAGAGAGAAAGAAAAGAAAGAAGTGTTAAAAATATGTATTCAAACCGAGGGCACCTAGAGTATTAAGACATATTTCCCAGGGTTTGTGGCTAAGTAACTTAAAATCATCTCAGGTGACATGGGATCGCTGTCATCTCAGTCCACATTGAAATAATTGTACTATATCCTTTTGAAACTTGGGGCCTGAGTTGAAATTTTATTAAACCCAGAGGTGATAAACCACTTTCAACTTAAATTTGAAACAAATTTAATCTCGGGGTTTCATATTAGTCCCAAAGGCAGCAAAAAACATGTCTTACTTGCTTTTCTTTATAAACTGCTAAACATAGTGCCAAACACCTGCTGGCACTCTATAATAAAGTGAATTGTAGACATAGGTTTACTTTTTAAATATGGTTATAGAATCACAGGTTTGAAAAGAATGTAGTTAAAAAAAAATAAAACAAACAAGCAAAACCAACTAAAGAAAGAACTTATTTATTTTCTTGGGTTTACTTGAAGGCAAAACATTTTTTAAATTGTCCAAAAGGTGGAAATTTCAGAATTTTCCTTAGTAACCACTGGGATGGGGCGAATTGAGAACTAGACAGGCTAAGTCAGTGGAGTGCAGAGTGCTTTAAAAAGCACTAATCATGTTTATAGCCTTAGATTTGTCTTTCCCTTGCATTACCACAGTGAATAAAGTCACATAGGTAAGTGGTTTAATTCCCAGAAGGCAAGCCTGTAAATCTTTTTTTGTACTGATTCCATCAACAGAGTTCTGGTGTAGACAGGGGGAATTTCCCTGATAGGTCATCCTCTTTCTTTCTAAGGTAGAGGCTACATTGCATGGCAGGTGAGAGCATGGACTTGTGTAAAGCTGACCTGCATTCTATTCCCTGCTATAGCACTGACTAACCGTGAGATTCCAGAAGAGTTCTTTATCATTCTTACTTCTCACTTTTTTTATTAGCCAAATAGACTAATGCTTGTACCTACTTTTGTGGTTACTGAGAGAATTAAATGAGTAGTGGATCGCCTTTTGCCGGCTGTACTACTCCGCTCTGCCCTCGTTTTGCCCCTAAGAAATCTTGCTCTGACAATGATGTACCTGGGCTTCCACCCCAGACAGCACGTGGGGTACTAGCCAACAACTTTCCTCATAAATTTTGCGGCACATGTCAGATTGGTATACCATAATAATGATAGCAATAGTACTAACCTGTACTTAAATTTACCATGGGTCACACATCTTACACTCATTAACTCATTAAATTCCGTATGAATGTCAATGATGCTAAAAGTTATTTTCTCAAAAAAATATTATTTGACTCTAAGTGACATAATGCACAGATGTACCAGTCAGGACAGCTTCAGGCACAAGTGCATGAGACCTATGCATAGTAAGTAAAAGACCCCAATGTGTAGTTGCTTAAGTAAGAGAGGAAAGGTTTTTTTCTTACATCACATGAGGTAAGGAATGGTTTAAGTGTTAGGTGGTGTTGGTGCTCTAGACCTGTGCCCCTATTAGCTTGTCCGAGCATGATGTTATCAAACAACTGAATTCGGAGTTGGGAAGCAGGAGACAGCACAGGGAGGGAGTTTCTGCTCCTTCCTCTCCCCTATCTTTCCCCAAAGCCACAGACACACCCTCGACATCTCAGTGGCCAAGACTGCCACATGGCCCCATCCCCTGCTGGGGGAGAGACCATTTCCCTGAGATTGAGGGGCTCTGCCTGGTACCTGCACAGATTTTATCCTGCTGCCCTGTGAACATGACAGGTGCAAGCTGTTCTCTTGAATTCAGCCCTGATATAAGCTATTTGCTTAACAAATGGAAATTGGATTTTTTGAGCAGGGTCTTTGTGTAATTTCTTCAATGTACAGCTAGTGCAAGCCCAGAGCTGCTCTGGGTGCAGGGATTAAGAATGGACCCCAACACACTCCCTGCTTTATAGATTGATTTATGTTATTTTATTTATCTTTATTAAGTGGTAGCTCTCTTTAAGCCCAGAATTTGCTAGCTCAGAACTGTAAGACTACATAAGTTAGGAAAGGGACTCCAGACAGGTAAGGCGGGAAGAAGAGACTGCGGGTGCAAATGAGAGCTGTTCTAAATAGTAAAATTATTTATTTTTTATTCATGTCTGTGTTCAGGATTATTTGTGTTATATAGTGAGGAGGTGACGAAGGCTTATCTACGTGTTTATTTTTATTCTAACTGCTTTGTTAGCCAATAATAAAAGTTTCCTTATAAGGCCATCTCTAAAATAAAACTTTTGAAAATGTGCGAACATTTATCTCCTGTGGAATGTAACTTGCAATTCCCAAACATTGCATACTCATTGGTTGTTATGGGTAACAGTTTTCAAAACGGTGTTTATAAATTTCAAAGTTATATGAAGTTTTCACTTTCTTCCTTTTTTTCTTTTGCACAAGAACCTCAAAAATTTTATGTCTGTCTTTTATCTATGTGGTTAAAAGAACATTTAATAAATCAATGACAAACAAAACAATATATAAAAAAGACTTGTTTTAATAATGTAAAACAACCGGAAAGTTAATTTACTACCAAATATAGGCAAGCCTAAGGCCACATGAACATACTCTATCCCTAAGGACTGATGGCACTCAGAATAAAGGAAAGGTCACAATAAGGAAGGTTTAGCCTGGGGAAAATATAGTGAGGAGATTCTTGGGCTTCAATGAGCAAACATGAAATTTAACTAGGAAAGAACATTAATTACAGTGTTCTAGGAACGTAGGATATAATCAGTACATATTTTCTCATTGAGACCTAGAACGAAGTTTGAATGGTCTTCTCACCTGCTTAATCTTCAAAACTCAGTGCAGTCCTTATGGGCTCCATATTTGACTTCATGCCCACTCTTTGGCTTCCTCTATATTCTTCTCTCTTATAATTTACCATATTAAATGTACATCACAGTTGCCTGCTGTATGTCCATGTATTTCACTATTTTTTTTAATCCTCACCCAAAGAGTGAGGATATTTTTTCCATTGATTTTTAGAGAGAGAATGACAGGATGGGAGGAAAGGGAGAGGAAGAAAGAAACATCAATGTGAGAGAGACACATTGCTTGGTTGCCTCCCACATGTACCCCATCCCAGGGGTGGGGATCAAACCTGCAACCCAGGTACATGTCCTTGACTGGGAGTTGAACTGGTGATCCTCCCTCCAGTGTGCAGGCTGGCAGTCTAACCACTGAGCCACGCCCAGCCAGGGCTCCACTATTTTTAAAGCTATAGTCCATGTTTCTTTCATCTCTGCTATTTTCATTTCACTGACTTGAAGGGCTTTGAATACCATAGAGATAATTTGAACTTAATTTGAGAGTCAAAAGGAGTTATTATAAATTCTCGAGCTAAAAAGCAATATGATTACAAGAGTATTTCTGGAATATTAGATTTTTTTTAACCCTCATCCAAGGATATATTTTCATTGATTTTAGAGAGAGGAGGAGAGAGAGAGAAAGAGAGAGAGAGAGAAACATTGATACGAGAGAGCAACACTGATTAGTTACCTATCTGAACCCGAAACCTAGGTATGTGCCCTGTTTGGGAATTGAAGCTGAGACCTTTCAGTGTATAGAAGAATGTGCCAACCAAGCCGCACTGGCCAGGGCAGAAATATTAGATTTTGAGCACTGGGAAGTCTAGATTAGGAAGGAAAGATAGAAGAAATAGGAAGATGAAGAAGCTAACACAATAATACACAAATAATAATGCTTTATATGTACACTAGAGGCCTGGTGCACAAAATTCATGAGTGGGTGGGGGGGGGGGGTCCTCTAGCCCAGCCTGCACCCTCTTGCAAACCAGGACCCCTTAGGGCAGCGGTTCTCAACCTTGGCTGCACATTAGAATCATCTGGGAATCTTTTTTTAAATCCTGATTTCTGGGTCTCATCCTCCGGAATTCTGTTTCTTTGTTATGGGGTGAGGCCACAACATTAGGAACAAAGAATTTCCAGAGGATGAGACCCAGAAATCAGGATTTTAAAAAGATTCCCAGGTGATTCTAATGTGCAGCCAAGGTTGAGAACCACTGCCTTAGGGGATGTCCGACAGCTGGTTTAGACCTGATCCCATAAGGATCCTTGCAGCTGAGGTTCCCGGGTCCCTGATATTTTCTTTTTGGAAGTTACTGAATGTCACATGAGCCTACAATATTGTATCTAGATACAGATTTTTAGGCAAGAAAGTTCCTGTTATTCAAAGAAAAAGTTCAATTGAATTTAAAGCATTGTATAAAAAGGTCTGCAATGTTATATTCAAATACTCTCAAATTAAAAAATTCAACTGTATTTTGAATTCTTGTTTCATACATTGCCTTCATATGCACCCTATTTAGAAAAAACTAAAATCATAAAGTATATTTTCTCAGTGTGCAATCATGTTAAAAACAAGTGGAAAGATAAAGGTTCTTTTGCCAGTAAAACTGTTTTTAATCAAGGAAACATGATTTTAGTTTTAGAGGAGATCTGACTCATATGCCTTATTCCATGAATACAATCAAAATACCTTTTAGTAAAAAGCTGTCATTCAGATTACAGTGTAGTTTCATAGCCCATCAAAGTTGAGAAGATGGTAATAGAGAAATACAAAACAACTAAATGCAATTTTAGAGATGGATTTTAACAGAATGTGTTTGTTTTTTAACTCTTAAAATTTGGAGAAAACTGTTACAGTTAAGCCCCTCTTGTACTGGGGAAATGGAACCAACTGTGGCCGAGGGTAGTATAGGCAACGGGGCAAGTTAATATTAGTAGTCGGGGCAGCGGGGCAAGTTGATATCAGTAGCTAGAGAAACGGGGCAAATTGATATTAGTAGCTAGAGCAACTGGGCAAGTTGATTAATAATACCTTGGTAACGGGGCAGTATTGATTAATGTAGCCCTGGTAACTTTGTGTCTGTATCCCAGGTAACTTTGTGTGTTTAGCCAACCGTTGTATGGTTTTTGGGAATAAAAGGCTGGCCTGGAACCAGGGTCTACGCTGTCGTAGGAGAACACGCCTACGGCAGTCGCTGGCCAGCTTTCAATAAATCCTCACTTGCTGCTTAAGACCTAATTGGAGTTGGTGGTCTTACTCTCGAGAACATTGGTCCATAACAAAAACCTCACAAGAAAAGAGAATTTTATAGGCTGCCCGCTGTTGACTAGATGTTTGTCCCCCTGGAATTCATATGTGGCATCTTAATTCCCAGTGCAATTGTATTTGGAGGGTGGGACCTTTGAGAGGTGATCAAGTCATGAGAAAGGAGCCCTCCTGAATGGGATTATCGCTCTTTTGAAAGAGAGATCAATCACCCCTCCACCATGTGAGGTTATAGCCAGAAGTCAGCAGACTGTGAACCAGGCAGTCTGTAAACCACACACGGAATTTGCTGGTGCCTTGATCTGTTACAGAATTTACCAGGCAACGGAAAAATACACAGGGAGTACTCAGAGGTCCAGGATAAACCCATTTATTTTCAGATGTACTAGTACAGTGACTCAGGGGGTCAGCTCTCCCAATCCTGAGTGAGTGAATATGGAGGAAGCTTTCCCTTTGTACCCTTCGGTTTCTTCGTTTTCTATCTGTTTCCTAACTACCAGGCTTTTGACTCAGCCCCTCCTGAGTCAGTCAGAATGGGGAAGTGAGGTTGTACCTAACTGCCTGGTCTGGGTGGTGTCAGTGGCCTCCCCTATAGCTAAGCTGTTACACTCCTTGTTTATGGCCCCTTTGTAAATTGGGCTAATTAGGAAAACAGGTCTTGCTAGACCAGAAAGGGGCAGTGACTTAATTATAACCTGTCAAGAATGTACATTATGCCCTAACCGGTTTGGCTCAGTGGATAGAGCATCAGTCTGTGGACTGAATGGTCCCAGGTTTGATTTGGGCCAAGGGCATGTACCTTGGTTGCGGGCACATCCCCGGTAGGGGGTGTGCAGGAGGCAGCTGATCGATATTTCTCTCTCATCGATGTTTCTAACTCTCTATCCCGCTCCCTTCCTCTCTGTAAAAAATCAATAATATATATATAAAAGAATGTACATTAGGTTACTGGCGCAGATTCAGATTGCTAGTCCCCCCAAAATGTCTTATATTCCCCATCAGATCTAGAATTATGAAGAAGAAATATCTGTTGTTTATGTCACCCAGTCTATAGTAGTTTGTTTAAGGAACTCAAACAGACTAAAACACTACCAAAAAGTAAAATTTCTTTTCCGTGTTTGAAAAATAGCTCTTTTTCCAAATATCCACATAATTTGTACCTTTTAACTACATGCCCAGATGAGGTCACAGGAAAAAAAAAGTATTGGCTTACCAATCGTATCCAAGGTCAACAGAATCTTGTCAGATGTAATTAATGACTAAAGATAAACCGTGGGAAGGTGTTTTTATCTTTACCTGGACTACCTATTCTTCTTCATCTCCGTTGCAACTTAAGTATAGCCTGATGGAACAATCTGAATGTCTGTAAATCTGTATATTTGTTGACATTATGTTTTCCTGAGTAGATCAATGGGCCATGTATATGATGTTGCCTTTCTGTTTCTTACAAATAATCTTTGGTTTTACTTCTGTCTTCCGAGATAGCATATTTCAGGGCTATATAGGAAAATTTCAGATGTGAAAGTTAGAGATCATAATATGTCTTATGCCTTACTTTTGCTCCCCCCCCCCCCTTCAAAGCAGTAAGAGACAATTTAAAGCTACTGTGGTTAAATCTATTCATCTTTTATCTTGTAGTTTTCTCCATTATATTTTTATTTTTTAAATATATTTTTATTGATTTTAGAGAGGAAGAGAGGGGTAGAAATATTAATGATGAGAGAGAATCATTGATCAGCTGTCTCCTGCATGTCCCACACTCAGGATTGAGCCTGCAACCTGGACTATGTTGCTGGGAGCTGGTCCATGCTTGCTGTTTCAAGGGACCTGGCATATATGGCATACTGTTCTTAATATGTTTGCTCACCTTCTTGGCACTATGTGTTTTAACCAAGGTCTCTGAGAAAGGTTGTTTCCCCAGGTAGGGATTTTCCCCTGAAGTTAGGGAGGGAATAAAACCTCTTAACTAAGTGCCAGGCGGGTAATTAATCACTTTAACTATGAACAATCATGCTTAAGCTACATAATCTTTACTCCCTGGAATGGAGATAAGAAACGCCCTAACCTTTGTAATAGAGATTGATAGGATTGAATCAACTGGTATAAATACAGATGTAACAAGACAGCAAGAGACAGAAAGAAGACAGAAGGAAGAGAGACAGAAATTGGCACAGAACCTACACAGAACGTTCTCTAGAGACAGAAGAACTTCGCTGGAGAGAACATGGCAAAAGATCCTGGACAGAAACTGGCCTCAGAACCTAGAGACAGAACCTAGCGAGAGAACATGGCAAAAGATCCTGGACTGAACCTGACTACAGAAATTGGCAAGAGAACCTGACTAGAACCTGGTGACTGAACCTGGCTGGAGAACCTGCAGAACCTGGCTGGAGAACCTGCAGAACCTGGCTGGAGAACCTAGCGAGGGAACATGGCTACAGAACCTGGCTGGAGAACCTGGAGAACCTGGCTGGAGAACCTAGCAAGAGACCATGGACACAGAACCTGGCTAGAGATCCTAAGCAGAACCTCTCTGGAGATCGAGACCAGAACTTGGCTGGAGATCCTGGCTAGGCTGCTGATCAACTGAACGCTGTCTCCGTGTCATTCCTTCTTCGCCGACTCCGTCCACACCTTTGGGGACCCCTGGACCTGCTGGGGTTGGACCCCGGCACTATGTGCCCTGACCAGGAATTGAAGGTGACCTCCTGGTTCATAAGTCCATGCTTAATCACAGAGCTCTGCCGGGTAGGCCCCCATTATATTTTTAGATTCAGAAAATGCTCCTCACTCCAGAATTTTGGTAAGGGCTCAAATTTGTTTTCTTCTGCTACTTAACTTGTCAGTCTTTCCAAATATAATATAGGAGCATGGAATGAAGTGAGAAAATAAATTGACCTTTTTGTTCTGAATTACTAAGCAATTGTATCAGTACCATTTATTAGAATAATAGTTCTCTCCTTTATTGATTTGTCAGAATTTCTTTATCATATAAAATTCAAATGAAATGTGAAATAAAATCTATTTCTTCATCAATTTTTCTGTTTCTGTCTATGCCATGGCCTTGAAACATGTGTCAGTATATAGAAGGGCTGGTATTTATTTCTTTTAAAATTTTTGCCAAATTACTCTTTAATGAACTTTTAGACATATCCTTTGTTAATTCTTATATTATAATGATGTAAAAAATCAAATTATTGGTGTATAAATAGGAAAAACTGAAATTCTATGTTTTTCCTCACTCTCACTTTTCCACTTCCTCATTCCTTAGGTGTAACCACTGTTAACATTTTGGTGTGCCCAGATCAACTCTCAAACATTTGGTAAGGCTCAAAAATACCAGTAATTTTATGTTGTTGGAATTGTTTTAAAGCTATACATTAAGAGAAAGGGATATCTTATATTGTCTTCCTATTCAAAAATATATTATGTCCACTTATTTAAGCCTCATTTTATATATCTCATTAAAACTTAATTTTATTTATTCGGCTTCACATTTTGCATTGTTTATTTCTAGACAATATTGCGAAGGAATTGCTTTTTTCAGTATAGAGTTGACCCTTGAATAACATGGTTTGAACTACATGAGTCCACTTAATATGTAGATTTTTTTCAATAAATTTACGTTGGGCCCCTTTTTGCATTCACGGTTTGGAATCTGTTGATGGGGATGGCCAACTAGATACATTATTCTGTGCCATATATAAGGGACTTGAGTATCCATGGTGGATTAAAAAACTGTGGAATACTACGCAATGGAATACTACGCTGCTGTAAAAAGGAAGGAACTCCTCCATTTGCAACAGCATGGATGGAGCTGGACAGCATTATGCTAAGTGAAGTAAGTCAGTCAGAGAAAGATAAATATCACATGATCTCACTCATTTGTGGATTATAACGAACAACATAAACCGATGAAGAAAAACAGATCCAGAGACAGCGAAACATCGATCAGATGCTCAAACCTCAGAGGGAAGGTAGGGGAGGGTGGGGGTAAGGGGAAGAGATCAACCAAGAGACTTGTATGCATGCAAGAGACTTGTAAGCATAGCCAATGGACGCAGACAACAGAGGGTAAGGATGAAGGCAGGATGGGGGGGTGGGCGGGCAATGGAGGGATAACCACCCATTTGTAATACCTTAATCAAGAAAAAAAAAATAGGCTTGGCTAAAAAAGAATAAAATAAATCAGTAGGACCTTAAAAAAAGTAAAATAAAAAAGAAAGGCAATCATGTATATGTGTAATGGAGCCCAGAAATAGGGATGCCCAGATGCTGGCTCATGAGCACACCTCTCTCCTTCCCCTGTGGAGTTCTTATAAATAAGTTGAATAAGTGCCAACTTCTTTTTAAGTTTCGAGTTTGTAGTCTTACTTTCCAATTATAATGAGGTAACACTGATTATTAAAATAATTCAAGTTTTGATATGGATATATTTGGAAGGTTGGAGAGAAAAGATGAAGGGGAATGTGCTCCATTTCTTATAGCAGGAAGTCAATAAATGACTTAAATAAGTCAACAAGTTATAGAATAAGTATATTATTTAAAAGTATGGTAGTACTTAACCTGTGGAAAACTTACTTTTCATTATCTTAGTACCATTTTTTAGGTTATATACATGTGTTACATTGTTAAAATAGGAAAAATAAAATGGAAAAGAAATAAACAGTATAAACATAGTGAAGATAAAGATAGGCAGTTATCAGAACATTTTCAGTAGCTTGCTGATGCTGCTATGAAATTACTGTGTCCAGGGCTATGGGAATACAGCTTAGTCATCTTCCCTCTTATGGAAGAGGCACTCAAGTGTCCCCTTAGAAACAAGAGGTTGAAGGGACGGGCATTTATGAGGTAGATTGTGATCATAGGGCAGTTAAGTAGGAAAAAATCTCCTGTACTGGAGGGCAGTGTTCCCCTTGTTTCATCAGAAACTAGGTTCCCTTTTTAAAGTTACTCTTAATTTAGCCTTTGCGTTCCGAGGTCCATTCTGTTTTTCTGAATTCTAGGTCTGGAACCTGGGTACAGCAAAGGGAAATTCTGAAGGCAGCATTCTGGTGCAAGCAGCAGAGTAAGGAACCTTAGAGACCACTTCTCAGGAAGTGACCAGACTGGACAATTTGATGTGACCGTGCCATTTCAGCGACTACATACATATAGCAGGTAGGGGACCCATATGGCATGAAGCCTTGAAAATGGTTAGGCAGTACTTTTCATTACCATATAGCACAAAAGCTCCAAGGCCTGGCTACTCAAAGTGTGGTGTACTGGTCAATAGGCGGCCATCGCTAGGGAGGCTGTTGGAAATCCAGAATCCTATAATCAGCCCTCGTCAATCATAATCTGCAGAATCAGATCATATACATTTGAATAAGATCCCTGGGTTACTTGTGAGTTAAAGCTTGAGAAGCACTGGTCTGAGGAACCAGGAAGGGGAGACCATCACATGGGCTGGAGAGAATTGTGTGAAGGAGTGTTGAAAGGCCAAGTGGGAAGGGGCTGACTCCCCAGATGGAAGTGGGCTGAAGCCAGGCTGGGTAGCAGAAGCTGATGGGACAAGTCAGGGCTGTGTTACAGGGCCAGATGGGCCAGCATAATGTGGTGACGCCAATGTCTGATGCCAATTACCGGGAAGGAGAAAGAGTTTCAGATTAAGAAATGAAATAGTCTAGTTTAGAGACTTGTCTCCAGCTCCAGCACCCTGCCCGCCACTCAACCCAAAGTTGGACAGGTAGATTGGAAAGGCATGCACAAGATGGCTAGAAAGAGGAACCAGTTTCAAGGTCAAAGAAGGTATAGCTGAGGAGAAATCCTTTCTCCCCTCTTTCTGAAATGTGCAGAGACATATTTTCTACATTTGAATAAGAGAGAAAAATAACACCTAATTGAGCCTAAAATATTTGGTAAGAATAGGAACATTCATAAAACCTAATGATAGGTGTTCCTCCATCTCTCATTTACCAATGGAACTACTGAGCAGGTCACACACCGCTAATTTCTATAGAGAAATTAATTAATCCAAAGATTTGATATCGTGAAGACTCATTGTAGTAGCTCTTTATTCTAATGAAGATATAAATCATATTAGTATTTTATTTCCCAAAGATCCTGAACTTTTAATGTCTCCTGGAATGTCAGCGTAGGCCATGAAAATCTGACTTATACTCCATAACACAAACAGAAAAGGCAGTGAATGGTTTTGAAGCAAATTAACTTAGACTTATTTAGCTTGTATTTGACATCAAAACAATACCTTATTCACTTACTTAAAACATTCATTTCCATACCATTTGCATAATAACCCATTGACAGTATATTGAAGATCTCTATATATTTTAAGGATTACATTATTTATTTTAAAGTTTATGTATTTGTTTAAGGAAACTACCAGCTTTGCTTAGGTAAGTAAGCCACTTTTAAAAATCCCTGGAGACTGATCTTTATAGTCATCTAATATAACAATTTCATTGACGTTCCTTCTGGATTTTTACCAGATAAATTGTAACTTAAAATAGAAAAGGGGGGGGGGGTGGCGAGAGAAAGGCATTTATGTGTATTTACTAAAACTCCTAAATGGCTGATTTTCCTCTTCTATCTTTGTCATTAGGATCCCTGTTTCCATCCTAAGCAGCTTAAACCATTTATCTGCACTGTCTTGGGTCAGGGGTTGGGCAGATTACTTGGATGCTGTAGTCAGTAAATGGTCTTTCTATAAAATGAAGCAACTGAAGCATAATTATCAGTTGGATACCTAAAAAATGTTCATATTTTGTGTTTTGTTTTTGAAAAGTTGAAGTTAGATAAGAGTCTTATCCAAGCTCTTTGTTATCTCCAAATATAGTCTTTGGGTTCTTTGGCTTTTCTAAAGGCTCTCACTGTTCTGCTTTCAAAAGCTCCTTAGGAGTGAGCGTTTTTGGCATGTTCTGGGCCCTGGATTTCTCACCGACAAGGATTTGAGGGGCAAGACACATCATTCACAATCAAATTGTGGAAGAGCGCTCTTCCTTTGAAAATGTTGTGCTATTAGCTAAAAATTGAGCCACAGCTGGAAAGTGGAGCTGGGTACATGGAGGATGCTTTTAAATTGGTATGAAGAGGAGGGGAAGGGAAAAAAAGAAGTGGGATAAATGCCTCTAGCAGAGATTTTGACAAATGTCTGGGCCCAGGTGAAAGGCTTTTTCTGCAGGATTTTTTTTTTTTAAACTTATGTTTCCTTTTGTTTGAAAATATCTTAGAATTGTTGTTGGGTCTATTTTATATGATATTGTTTTATAATAAAGTAGCAATTAGGTAAGCTGGAGCAAAGATCTGGGCCAGGGCATTAAAGACACAGTGGACATTAAAATTGAACATACAAAACTAAAGAGAAAATAAAAAAGTCAGTGGTCCCCAGGAGTTGGGGAAAGGGAAGAGGAGCACAGAGGACTGTTAGGCAGTGAAAATACTCTGTCTGATACTACAGTGGTGGATATGTGCCATTATACATTTCCCCAAAGCTATAGAATGTACAATATCCAGAGTGAACCCTAATGTAAAGTATGGACTCTTGCTGGTTATGATGTGTCAATGTAGATTCATCAGTGGTAACAAATGTGCCATTCTGGTAGAGAGAGGGGTATATGGGAAATCTCTGTATTATCCACTTAATTTTTCTATGGACCTAAAACTGCTCTAAAAAATAAAGTCTATGGAAGTATCTGTATCTATATCTCTATATCTATCCCAATAGCTTGGGCATTTGCTTATGCTTGGCTGCTACAGAATTGTGGAAAAGTCTGGAAAGTTACAGAATTCTCCTCTAAGAGTATTATGAGATGAATATCTGTTAGAGAATTTTGAGATGATCTTGTAACTGTGCACCTGTGGGAATACAGGGCAATCCAACCTGGAGAAACATCAATTGTATGAAAGTTACACAAATGATTAGAAGGGCAAAATCGAAACGATTTAGGCACCCTCTATGTTTCAAAACCAGTATAAAAGAAATGAAGAAAAACAGCTGAATTTAAAAGCTCAATGCAGTTTTAGTTCTTTGATCTAGGAAAAAAAACAGCATTCCTTCTGGAATGAGAATGGCTCTTCTACTTGAGGAAAACACCTTTAAAGACAATGAGCTGTTTTGAAAGGCATAGTCTAAATGAGAGTGTTTTAGCCAAATAAAAGTTAAATAGTTCTACAAAACCAAGTGGAGGAAATCTTATTTTCTGACAGTTGGGAAAACAAGGGATTTGAGAGAAGGATTGAATAAGATAGCAGCCAGTAAGATCCTAAAGGGAAGAATAAGTAGAGACTAACCCTCCTTAGAAGAGATGACCATGAACCTCTAGGGAAGTGCATATGAATCACTGTCTCTTCTGAGGCATAATCTAAGCCCTCACCAGACCCCCAACCTTTAGGGGACCCCATCAATCAGAATTGTTGGAAGAAAGGTGGCAGGAGAATGAAGAAGAGTAGTCCTGAGAAGTAAACTAATGGGCTGTGGATTCAGAGTTCAACAGAAGCAGGGATTAGTAATAATCCTCAGGATTCCTCTTAAATCTAGGGAAAAACACAGACTTTGCTTGCTTTTCCAACTGCTAATGATAATATGTGTGTGTTAATATCTTCATTAATTAACCATATATTATAGACTGCTGCTACTATATGAAGATGCAAAGATGAAGAGGAAGTACTTCCTATTTTTAAGATAAACACAATTATGATTATTGTGGAGAAGACAGACCAATAAACCAACATTGCAATCATTTTGGTATGTCATAGTGTAGATATTGAGAGGGCATTTGAAAAGAAGAGAAAAAATGTTTAGCTCTAGAGATTAAGGAGGGTTAAAGGTAGAGAATGAATGAATTAATAAATCCTACACTAGTGCATTTCTTTTATTAAAATACTAGAGGCCCGTTGCAGGAAGATTCCTGCAAGAATATGGCTTGGCTCCCATCTCTGCTGTTCCTACCCCGCCCTTCTCTGCCACTCCTACCCCGCCCTTCTCTGCTGCTTCTCTCCCTCCCATCTCTGCCGCTTCTCTCCCGCCTGTCTCCGCTACCTCGGCTCTGTTGCTTGACTTCCTTCTAAGGTGTCTTCAGTCTTCGCTCCCCGCTAGTATATGCAAATTAGCCACCATCTTTGTTGGTGGTTAATTTGCATATTGCTTTGATTAGTCAATGGTGGATGTAGCGAAGGTATGGTCAATTTGCATCTTTGTCTATTATTAGATAGGATATTTTTATTGATTTCAGAGAGGAAGGGAGAGGGAGAGAGATAGAAACATCAATGATGAGAGAGAATCATTGATGGGCTGCCTCCTGCACACCCCATACTGGGGATTGAGTCTCAAACCCAAGCATGTGTCCTGACTGGTAATCTAACTGCAACCTCCTGGTTCACAGATAGATACTCAACCACTGAGCCACATTGACCAGGCCACTAGTGCATTTCTTTATATGAGTATCTTCTGGTATACAATGGAACTATTAGTTCAATTTTACCTGATTGATAGGACCTTTTAAAAACATGTTTTGGTAGAAATCTTGTTTATTCTTAAGCATTTACAAGTCTTTTAAAATAACAGTGAGTTCTAGAATAACAGTATTTTAAAATAGAGACTTCAAATTCCCTTTCTTCCATTCTGGGCATTCACTGTTTCTAGAATTTAAGCCAAACCCAAAATAAGCCTTTTAGTCCATGCTACTAGGGTTTAACTTGCCAAAGAAAAAAAAATAAATGGAAACTTAATGTGATTTGAATTTATTAGTACACAGGGTAAAGAATTCCAATTTTAAAGACTATGAGACAGGAAAGAGATTTGATATATGAGCCCAGAATTCAGTCTCAAACTTCTAGAGGCAAATAGACAGAGATGACATTTTTAGGCTAGGATGACATACCTGACCTCAGTTAACAGATTATTTTGGTTGTCTTAATACAAACTAAAATAAAATTAATTTGCTTTCATTATTGTAATTTATTGAAAACAGAATTATGAAGTTTTATCTGTTCTAGATACAGTTAAAGAATATAAACAAGAACATCTTTGTGTTCAAATGTAAAGCTATCAATAGCTACCAGCTGTAAAGCATTTAAGTTTTTTAAAATCAGCATAATTAAATTGAAATATATTTCATTATTAAACTAAGTTGTAATAAAATTATTTCAAACAACTTTGAGATTTATTTTTATTTGTAGAATCAAGCCAATACACAGTAAAATCAAGAAATAAATTCACCACTTATTTCAATATAATGCCACAAGACATTTTTTCAGTAAAGGACCAAATATTAGGTACAATACAAAACATTTCAACATCCATCAAAACCAGAATCATACAATTTCCTCAAGAATACACATTGAAATTCATCTATCTATAATAATAAAAGTGTAATATGCAAATTGACTGAACGGCCGAACAGCGGAACAACCGTCTGGACAACCTTCTGGACAAAGCCGGGGCTGTGAAGGCCAAGGCAGCTGGGGCTGCGAAGGCCTACTCTTGCATGAATTTTGTACATTGGGCCTCTAGTATAGCATAATAAGCTAGGGGATATAGAACATTTGAATAATAGTTCCCAAAATAAAATACTAAATATACAACATTAATTCTTAATACATTTGTTATAATAAGGAGCTAATACATCATAGAATATGTCATAAATCCCATGATATAAATATAACTACCTTCATGTGTGGAAATGTTAATTATTTCATATTAATAATAATTAATAATTATTCTGATATTACTATCAGATTTATTCTCAAAGTTTCTTTTCTGTATTTCCTAATTTGACCCTGGGACACAAAAATATTTAACTCGCTCCATGACACTTTGTTTTTATTTGGAATATAATCAATGTAAAAAGATGTGATGTGAGTTTATATTATATAAAATAAAAAAGTAAATAATGGCATTTAATATTGAGCCATAATATATATATTTTTGATATGACATACTATAGATAAAATATATTTTTATTCATGATAAATTACTATATCTAAAAATTGATTTAGAACAATATTTTTCAAATGCTTTGGTATGCAATGAAATCACACAATTTGTGTGACGCAGCCATTTCAGTTGCCTTGAGAACATAACTCTGCTTATGAGTAGGTCTTAAATTTTTGCTCAAATTTGAATAAAGAATTATTCTCTAATATTTATTGTTCTGTGTTACTCATGATTCCCAGTGTTGCTAAGGACACTGAGTGTGCTAAAAGGGCCACAGGGAAGGAGAGAGAGGAAGTGGGGAATGGCTGCTTCTGCACCCCCTGGGCTAGCATCCCAGCTGCCCTGCCTGGGCTTACTTTAAATAGAGCTGTTGCCTCCAGAATGAAAATCCATTAGGGCTCAGTTTATGTGGACTGAAAGGAGACTAATCTTTGATATCCGGGGTGAGGCTAGGCTCAATGTCTCCCTAGATAGCTCCAATTATGCTTTCGTGGTAGAGAAAACTCTGAAGCTATAATAATTTAAAGCTCTGAGTGTCCAATTACATTACAAAAATGTATGTTTTAGAATCTAAAGTTTATAAAATTTTAATATAATTGGATTGCTTTACTTGTGCTATAACAGATTAAAGTTGTGTTTTTTAATCACCAATGGTTTGTCCATTCTAAGAACTGTGATATGTTTAGGAGGGTACTGCATGTTATTAGGACTACTTGATTTTTCTTTTTCTCTTTAAAAACCATACCCTTCCCTCAATCATGGTTGAAGACTGCTTTGAAGAAATTCTATATGTATGGAGTGTATATAATTAACCATCGAATTTCACTAATTTTCTTCACAGTTATGTTCCAAATGATATTTTAGTATAAAAGCTGAGTAGTTTTATACCTTGAAAATACATGTCCAAAAATTAATCCATTAAGTACATTATGTACTTTAAAATGTTATTTTTTCATCATCAACTAATATTTATCAAATGCCCAGTGGACAATATCACCAGTTTCTCCCTGCAGATGATTATCTAACAATCATTTCCCCAAATCCACACAGATACATTAATATGGTGTACTTGCAGGATCTCCCTCCAGATAACTCTGCAAAATAAAAGAAGCTGGCACAACACATTTATTCTTAACTACAAGCCTAACCTGCAGAGAATAAGACAATATACTTGCTGAGTGCAGAACTAGCACTGGATCTTCTGGGGTCTCCCCAGCCTTTGTTCTGTATCTCATCGCATGCAATTTAAAAGGAGAAAACATGGCTGGGTAGGTTGATATGCACCTGATTTGATAGATGTTCCTAGAAGTAAAATTGAAACTGAATTGTTTTACATTTGGCAGTCTATACAAGAAGCATGAAGTTATTCTTTTGCAACTAGATTTAGAAAAAGAAGTGGATTCATCTTTTATCCAACCCAAAGGATTTCATTTTTGAACTATCAAAGGGAAGGTGTCGAAAAGCTGACAGTGTTACAGAGGGCAGGGTTACTGAGATGCTGCCATGCCTCAACTAATAAAGAATTGATTAATTTAATTGATACCTCATATTGGAGGGTACCCTTTAAGAAACATATTTCTTATTTTTGAAAAGCAGACTTCTAAGACCTAAGGGCCTAATATCCGTAGAACATTTGCAAACTTTTTTTTTAAGGCATATCAATCCAGGGAGTAAAAGGCCTGAGAATTTGGAGAGGCAAGAAAATGAAGAGGAGTGAAGTTGCTGGGTTCAGGTTCTCACAGTGCAGTCCAGTCCTCAGTTTCTTATCTACAGAGTTATTTAAAAATAATAATAATAAAACCACCAACAATACTATTAAAATAACTGTTACTTCCTTTAAGAGATGCAAAATATTTATGATATATCCTCAAATCATTGCATGGTCTCTAAGAAGGAAAAGGAGCCAGACAAAATAGCCAGAATAAACCCACTGAGTTCCATTAATTAAAAAAAAAAAAGCAGTAACAACAGCCAAATAGTGTTGTGATTTATCTCTGTTTGGAAATGAAAGAGACTGATGCTCTCGGCTGGCTTTGATTTACCTGCATTCAAAGGAAAGCAAGTTCTGTCTTTAAAGTTGGAAACGAGTTAGGCAGAAGTCAGGCTCAGCGACGCTGGCAGTGCTTTCCAATGAATCAACGAAGCTATATTTAAGTTTTAGGATTTTATATCCCAGACATGAAACCAACAAATTCTGGTTAATGAAAAGTAAACAGAAAAAGGCTGAGAGATTCTCAAGGCCCCAAGACTATAATAAAACAACTACTAGCATTTGTATAGCACTTGGCAGTTTATTTATGAAGATCTTTTACACACTTATTTCATTTAGTCCCCATAATGACTCTGTGAGGAGTGTGTTACCAACTCCATTGTACAGCCAAGGACATAGAGGCTTTATGTATTTTTAAAGAATTTGCCTAAAGTCATGCATTTAACAACGAAGAAAAGCAGAGGAGGTGCAGAGCAGTTTTTTTATTTTTTCTATCTCCCTCTGCATCCTGGTAGAAACCCTGCCTTTCTTCTACCCACATTGTTAAAAGGGTGGGAGATGAGAAGGAAAGACCAAGTTATTTTAATTAAATGCTAGGGGACATTATATATCTCGAGTCACTCTTTAGCAGACTTTCTTATCTGTGAATCTGGACTCCCCAACTGTAAAGCAATGATCATGTTAATATCTAGCAAACCGTTTTGTAAAAGGGTATTGTCCAATAGCAGTGTTATAGTTTGACACTGGTCGAAACATGTTTACACTGTTCTAGAGAAAGTCTGCATAGTACCTTGGGCAATCCACTTCTACTTTTCTAATAAAACTGAGTATTCCTGATACAAATGTGAATTTAGAACAACCTTGAAGGGGAAGAAAAGTATTATTAGTGAGTTGACACATTTTTCTAACCTTCTGCATCTTAGTCCATTGGCATTTCACAACCAACAAAGCATGAGGAAACAAAAGGAGGGAACTGCCAGTTCTAAACTTCCTGTTTTGGAATTTTAGGTGATTTATAGCTTCTAATAAAACTTTCTTCTTTCCACTCTGAACCAGACACGCCCCTGCTCATGCTTCTCCAAGGCACCATCTCATCTCTAGGCCACTGGTTGAGGCTGCATTTTCTGATGTATAAATTGATTTTATTGAATGGAAACAATTTCTTTGATGTCTTTTCTAATTTGTTTCCAACTCTAACGCTGATGGATGGTGAGCTCACTTTGTTCAGAAATAAGGCCCCTACATTATATGACTTCTAAACCAATCAAACCTTAGTTGTATCAGAAGTAAAAAGAGAAGAAACCAACAATAAAATATAACGTCAGGATGGTCAAGATTTTTCCTTTAGAAACATCTGTTATATTTCCTTCAGGAACTTGTTATATTTCTGGGAATTAGGCCTGAACATTTTAGTGTAGCATGTTTTTATTATCATTCTGTATAAACCAATTCATAGCATTTGGTCATAGCAATATGAAAATGCAACCAGAAACAAAGTCTTATACCCAACAAATTGACATATGCTTATTTGATGTAGTTCATTTGTTCTCAAGATTGTGAGCTGGATTCAGCCAATGGGCAAGAAAGTCTGTCCCAAGAGTCAGTTGCATGAATGAGGGGCTCAGGTTGAAACAGGAATAAATTTTATGAACTTGGAAGATTTAGGTGAGTCCTTCCAAGCACCCATACTGTTTGTCGGGCTCCGGTTGATAGTGTAAGAAGTCTGTCTTCTGCTCATACTGTCAGAATCTTCTTTGTTGAATGCTTGCTTCATGTTGTGGCAGCACAGGAAGCTTTGGACACAGTCTTGCAGGAGATGGCCACTAAAAAACATGTATATCCAGGGGTTGCAGCAACTATTCAAGGAAGCCAGCAATGCAGTGATGGTGATGGCTGGGTTTTCCGAATCTAGGGAAATCATAAGCAGAGATTATTCAAATAGTCAAATGCAAGTAAAAAAAATTATTTTTCTATTGACTAATGAAGGTAGGAAAGAGTTATGGATTAATATAGAAAGTGAAGACTTTTGTTTATCAAGCAGGGAAATAGGTGGTATATGGAAATTGCTTGGCTATAAAATATTTTTGTGAGGAAAATGCCTTGAAATGAATTCAGATATTTAAAAACACTGTTAAAATGTTTAAGTAGAATAAGTGGGATTTTTAAGAGGTTAAGAATATTAAGTAACTTATTTTTTAGAAGTTTGTATCCTTTGTTCTAGTGCTAGCATGTGCTAAAGGACACAGCACTTACAGAACTGCTTCAATTGCGATGAAATTTCAAGAGTCTATAACCATATACATCAAATTGTATTCATCCCAATAACTCAGGCAGAAGTATGACTGACATCCTGCACCATGTTTAGTAGTTCTAAATTTTAAATATTAAAAAATATTCTTGTAATAACAAAACTATACAGAAGGGGACAGTTGAAATAGGTCCCTGAAGGATGCAATATTTAGTTTGTTGTGTGGTTTTTTGTGGTTTTTTTTTGTTAATTAGAAAATTCTTTTAATTTAAAAAGAAAACCTTTTTTTGATTGTAGTTTAAAAATTAAATTATATTAAGAACAGTTGAATTAGGAGATTCCAACAGGCTTTTGAAACATTTTATGTTACTTTGCCCTATTAAACTGCATACGTATTATAATCTTTCACTTTCACACTAGAACAATAGATAATACACCTTTTCTGAAGATAACAATAATTATCAAGCACTGACTTTCCCTTGATTATAAAACACAAGCCTGTGTCTTCTCACTCATGCTATGCCAGAATAAATTACATGTTATTTAATCATACTTTATGCTAAGATGCTATACTTTTAAAGGTGGTCATTATCCATGGCTAAGAATATTCAAAAAATAATGGAAATCATACTTCCAGATAAGTGAAGAATATTTTAGTAATCATGTCTAAATTCCTATAAGTAATTATTAGGCTGATTTTGTATTTGATTGGCAATAATTAGGCTGCTAAGACCAAGCAAGACAGGAAATGGTAAACCAAAAATATAGCATTTATGTTGTATTTTTCATCAGTAATATTATAGTCATGCATGAATTTTCATTTCTTTGAATTAAGATCACGCTCAAATATTTTATTTGCACATATAAATTCCAGAGTATTTCACATATACTCCCTAGTGAATCCCAAATAACAAGAAGACAGTTCTTCCCAGATACCCATTTCTCAACTACAGTTGTTGGTAACATTCCTGTAATAGAGTTCTTTTGAAAGTTTTTTTCTTACTAAAAGGAAATATATTTTTCAAGATACAATATTAAATCATTTATTTTGGGGTACATTCTAGTGAAGTTAGTTTTTCTAGTTTGTGAAGGAATTAAAATCAAGCAGGCTAGTAGGTGTAGGGAACATTTTTCATAAACTGTTGCAAAGGTTGCATGAAGAGGTGTATAGCTGTATGGTCAGGTTGCTGCTGAAAGACTAATTAATTAGTTTAACAAATTTAGAGTTTATTAATAATTGTACTTTGAAATCCCCCCCCCCAAAGATTGTTAAAGTAGTTGTTAGAAAAGGATTATAAGAATTGGAGTACTAGCTAAATGCCAAATTAGAATTATTGACTTCCTAAGACTACTTTTTTCAGAAAAAAATATGTACATTTTACTCCTGCCACAAAATGTTTTTATTAATTGTGATACTTTTTACAAGCTAACAAAAAGCAGTTGTGACAGTAAAAATATTTCCTTAAATCCAATAGATTTGAAAGCAGGGTACTTAACATAGAGGTTAGTGATTGGCAAAAAGTCACTCATATATGCATTGCCCATAGACACAAAAAACTGTGCAAATGGGGGCAAATGGAGGGCATCTGTAATAGTGTCCACAATTTAAAAAAAAAACACAATAAAAGTTTAGCATGGTTGCTGGATTCAAAATCAACACATAGCAACAATATATCTATAATCAGCAGCAACCAGTTAGAATGTAATTAAAAAATAAACTTACCGTAGCATTAACAAATATAAAACTCCTAGGAAGAAATCTAACACATGAAGGCCTTTATGGAGGGGAATTATTAAAGTTTATTGAGAAAAAGGAAGTCATCCTGTCTTGGAGTTGTGTAGCTCACTTTAGGGCATGGTTTCTGGATTTGTGGTCCTGGGATCACTGCAAGCTACAAATGCAGATCCCTGGGCCCCATTCCAGAGCTACTGAAACAAAATGTCTGAGGTGGGTACCCCAGGAATATGCCCTGTTGAGAATTTCACCCAAGGTGTAATTCTCATGCACACAGAAATTTAAGAAAAACTGTCCTAGGTCAGTGGTCGGCAAACTCATTAGTCAATAGAACCAAATATTAACAGTACAACAATTGAAATTTCTTTTGAGAGCCAAATTTTTTAAACTTAAACTATATAGGTAGATACATTGTTATTAACTTAATTAGGGTGCTCCTAAGGCATAGGAAGAGCCACACTCAAGGGGCCAAAGAGCTGCATGTGGCTGGCGAGCCCAGTTTGCCTAGGACCTAGGGGATATTATGAAAAGAACCCCCCGCCCCGTCAGGACTCCATCCCAGCACCTTCCTCCATGGGCCGGACACCTACCTGCCCAGGGGAACTTCTCATCCCAGACGGACCACATCTGGACGACGAAGAAGGGCGCCCAGCAAACGATGTAAGCCGTCACGATCACGAAAGTCATCTTCACCGTGCGGATCTTGGCGCGGGAGATGATCTTCACGCTGCTGACACAGGGCTCGAGCAGGAGCCCGTTGTGGAAGGCGCCGCCGGTGCCCTGGGCGCCCTTGCCCTCGCGGGGCACCGTCTTCCCGCGGACGTTGCGCCAGATGTGGTAGCAGATGAAGCCGTAACAGGTGCTCAGGATGATCACAGGCAACACGAAGATGCCGCTCGTCATCCAGGTCACATAGGCGCGGAGACCCCAGGGCTGGATGAAGCTGGCCCAGCAGTCGCAGACCTTGGTGACGTTGTCCACCTCGACCACGGAGAAGACGAAGTACTGTGGCGTGCTCAGCACGAAGCTCAGCGCCCAGGCGGCGGCGATCATGAGGCGCGAGCGGCGCGCGGGCTGCTGCAGCGTCTTCAGCGGGTGGCACACGGCGATGTAGCGGTCCGCGGTCATGACGACCAGCATGTACGCCGACACGAACATGACGAACACCTGCAGGTGCTTCACCACGCGGCACAGCCCGTCGGGTCCCCGGAACCGGTGGGTGATTTCCCAGCACATCTGCGGCAGCACCTGGAAGAAAGCCACAGCCAGGTCCGCCAGGCTCAGGTGGCGGATGAAGAGGTGCATGCGGGACGTCTTGCGGGGCGTGCGGTGCAGCGCCAGCAGCACACTACTGTTCCCCAGCACGGCCACCACGAAAATCACGGCGAGCACAGCGACCTCCGCCTTGGCCAGCTCCTCGTTGCGCCAGTCCCTCGGCGGATCCCCGCCTTCCCGAGTGGCGTTGTCCCCGCTGGAGTTGCCCCTGGCGAAACGCATCCTGTCCGGGCAGCAGCGCCTCGACCTCCGCGGAGGCTCGCTCCCTTCCTGCCGCCGCGGGCGTGCGCTCCTGACCGGCTGCGTTCTCTCCTGCCCGCGCTCGCCGCTCGCGGGGCTCCGCTCTCCCTCCCGCAGGCGTCTCCGGGCGCAGCGTCCCACCGGCCAACTGAGCTGCTCTCCGTTCCGTCAGCCGCCGCTTTTCCTGCTCTTCCCTTACTCAACTCAGGGGAAGCTGGGGAGGTGCGCTCCGAGCCTCTGAAGGCAGTGGGCTCCTAACTCAATTATTTAGGCGGGGTTTGTTTCCACAGAATGCGCGCTCTCTCACCCCAGTGGTTGGAGTCTGCTCGCTGCCCACTCCCCCCACCTCCCTACCCCCTTCCGGGGAGGGGGGATTATTTTCCTGCCTCACATCGGTGACTGGTCCTCTTTGCATCACAGCTGCAGGGGTGGGACCGGGAGACTTGCCTATTCCTCCGCATAATATGCGGGGTCATATGGCTTTCCCGCTCTTCTGTTCCAAAAATCTTGGTGAACAGGACGTGTCATGCCTTTTCTGGGATTACCACCATTTCCTCAAGCCCCCTCAATAGCCACGTTAGCCCCGCATTTGACTCAAACAGACGTGACCAATACCTTTCCTAGAAACCCCGAGTCTTCTCTGCGGGGCGCGCGGCTCTTGCGCCTGACCTTGGCGCAGGACTCCAGCCCCTCCAGCCAGGTTTCACTCTGTCGAGTGCAGGGAGCCTGACTCCTTTTGTTCCCAGGGAAATGTGCTTCGGGAATTCTCTCTCTTCCTGCCTCGCCACTCCCCACCCTCCTCCGCTGGGTAACAAGTGGGTGCCTTAGAGGGTGCGCTCTTCCCAGGAACTTGTTTGCCGGCTCTCTGTTACCCTGCCCACGGAGGGGAGGGACGCACTCACTCGTCCCATCCAGCCCTCGTGGCCGCCGTGCGTTTATCTACAAGCGGGGAAGGGACTGTCTCCCGGTTTTCCAGTTTCCCCCGGGTGGGCTGGGGGATGGGAGGAGACGTAGGAAGTTTTCTCTAAGCTGGATTCCTGGGGTTTTCTCCCGGGAAAAGCCTGATTCCCACAGGGGGGATGCGCGGGAATTGGGCCACAGTAGTCCGTGGGGACATCGCCTGGTTACTGCTAAATCGTGGGGACATCTCTTCTAGTGGACAGAAAGCAGCTGCCGGAGGACGGCCACCCAGGCGGCGCTGTCCAGGGCACCGGAGCGGAAAACTGCCAGGCTCCTGAGTGGGGTAGGGGAGTGGGGGGAAGGGCAAGGCAATCTCCAGGCAGGAAGGAGGCGCTGTGAAGGGAGAAAAGACCTGTTAGTTACTAATTAATTAGTTACTCTGGACAGCTGGAACTCAGCTGCAGGCCCAAGCGACGCAGAAATACTGTTAAAAGAGCCTTGCGTTTTAACTTTAGTGAAGATATGCTTTGAAAGACAGCAAGGGGGAGCTGTTTTCAGGCTATTTCACGAAAGGAAAAAAGAAAAGAACCTGCTCTGCAGATACACGAACATGACTTTTTTATTTTTTTAATCAGAATGTTTGTATATTGTGGCCATGGTATAAATTTGTCTCAGAAAAATATGAGTGAAATGTAGGAGCAGAAACCAAAGCCTTTCTGAGGTGCAGTTCTCAGCGGTAATTCCACTTTGCTTCCCAGTTCATTCATCCCGAGGCCCAAGGCTGTGACATTAAGGATGCTAGACTTGACCTTTCGAGTCCGGCTTCACTGTGGCTGTATAAACCTCAATTGCACATCTTAAAAACGGGAATAAAAGGACCTGCTTTACCTACAATAAGGTTATCATGAGAAGTAAAACAGTGTTCTGTGTGGGGAAATGCTCTCAAAACTACAGGCTCTGTTGCCTTGTTTCATGTTCTCCAAGATATTTTAAGAGGGAAAAGATTTTAAAAGTTCAGAGATGGCAATAAGTAAAAGGTTTCCAGACCACCTGCCTGGAAAAAGCCTTTAAGCAATTGGGTCACTGACTTTGAGAGGTGACCTCCTTTTAAATCACAAATTACATTAGTGTGTATGTATCTGACACATATGGACATGTATCATACACTAATACGTATTTCAGCAGGAAAAAATGTTCAATGCAGATTCCAGACCCCACTCCCTCTTTTAATCTACATAATTTAAAAAATCTATCTGTCTTAATTTTACTGGTTCCATATTCAAAGGAAACCAGGACCAATGAAATATAGACTCAGTATTCATGTACCTCACTGGAACTGCTATGGAAATTACTCAGTTGGGGGTAAAGAAATTGTGGTCATAAAATGTGAAAAGAACATAGTCAATATTTTCTGTGGCCTCTTGTGCTTTTTCTTAGAACCATTCGCATTTGTTCTGTGCTTCTTGTGTTAAGACTTACTACTTTCCCCATCTTACTCTCAGGGGATTTCAGTTAACATACTTTGGGGGGGAGGGGGAGGTGAAATGATGAAAAGAAAAATGTGTAAGTTGTGCATACATATCCTGGAGTCATCTTTCTTTTTCACTTGCTAGTCTTTCTTTCCCTCAGTTTGCAATTCCAGATATTTAAGAAGTGTTTCAATTAACCGAAGCTGCTACCCCTTAACTTACTAGCTGTGTGACATCTTTGAGCTCCAAATTCTTCATCTGTAAAATATTGGCGATAAAACATAATGCAACTGCTGCATTAATTATGTAACTGGTTGTTTAAGTTTCTGGCATTTCATAGGATTCAAAACATTAATTCTCCCTTTTTATATAGTAAACTAGAGGCCTGGTGCATGAGATTTGTGCACTTGTGGGGAGGGGGGGGGGAGAATCCCTCAGCCCGGCTTGAGTCGTCTTGCAGTCCAGGAGCCCTCAGGGATGTCCAACTGCCGGCTTAGGCCCACTCCCATGCCTAAGCCGGCATTTAGACATCCTTAGTGCTGCTGGGAGGCGGGAGAGGCTCCTGCCACCGCCACTGCACTCGCCAACTGTGAGCCCGGCTTCTGGGCTTCTGGCTGTGGCATTCCCCTGTGGTAGCACACTGACCACCAGGGGGTAACTCCTGCGTTGGGCATCTGACCCCTGGTGGTCAGTGTGCATCATAGGAACCAGTTGTTCCACCATTCGGTTGATTTGCATATTACCCCTTTATTATATAGGATATCCCCCATATTCCCTGTTATTTGCTAAGAAGGTTTTTCTTTTTCAATTAGAGCAGCATGTCCCCAACTCCTTTCTGAGCAATTGGAGATACTGATATCATTTTTTTATGAGAAAAGAATTCCATGGTCAAATACATTGGGGGAAGTGCTGTGTATACACTTCTTTCTCTCCTAGAGATTTATACATTAAAAAAAAAAAACACCAAAAAAAACAAAAAAACAAACAACCTCTGAGAAACATACTTAGCTCTGTTTATCCATGTTTCCAAAACCTATTGGACTATGGAAAGCCTCCATCCTTTTACTTCCCCCATGGAAAGGTGATGGATATGTCACAAGACAATGGATACAGTTTGAAAAACACTGAATAAAGTACTTGGATTTCCAGAGCACTTTGGTGTCACCACTGAACTTAGTGAAGTCAAGAAGTTGAAAGTATGAGTTAAGTATAACCTATTCTCCCATGGGCAGGGATGCCCAATATAAATGGGTTACATTTAGTTTGTCATATTACTTTAGATACTACTTTTTAACTGCTATTCAATATCTTACTTCCTTTTATTAAACTACTAGAGGCCCGGTGCACAAAAATTTGTGCAGGGGGGGGGGGGGGGGGTGAGGGGGTCCCTCAGCCCAGCTCATGCCCTCTTGCAGTCTGGGGCCCCTCGGGAGATAACGACCTGCTGGCTTAGGCCTGCTCCTGGGTGGCAGAGGGCAGGCCCAATCCCTAGGTGCAGCCCCTGGTCGGGCTCAGAGCAGGGCTGATTGGGGAGTTGGGGCACCACCCCCTGTCATGCACAGAGCAGGGCGGATTGGGAGGTTGCGATGCCACCCTCAGTCACGCTCAGGGTAGGGCCGATTGGGGGGTTGGGGCGCCACCCCCTGTCACACTCAAGGCAGGGTTGATGGGGAGGTTGCAGCGCTACACCCTGTCATGCACAGAGCAGGGCAGATCAGGGGGTTGGGGAGCTCCCCCTGTTACGCACAGAGTAGGGCCCATAGGGGAGTTGGGGCACCGCCCCCTGTCACACACAGAGCAGGGCAGATCAGGGGGTTGGGGCACTGCACCCTGTCACACTCAGGGCAGGGCCGATGGGGAGGTTATGGCTCTACCCCGTCACACACAGAGCAGGGCCTGTGGAGGGGGGAGGTTGGGACGCTGCACCCTGTCACACACAGAGCTGCAGGGCGATCAGGGGGTTGGGAAGCTCCCCCATATCAGGCACAGAGCAGGGCTGATCAGGGGGTTGGGGCACCTTCCCCTGTCACGAACAGAGCAGGGCGGATAGGGAGGTTGTGGCCCCGCCCCCTGTGACACACAGAGCCTCAGGGTGATCAGGGGGTTTGGACGCTGCCCCCTGTCACACTGATCCCGGTGCCGGGAGGCCTTGCGGCTCCGCTGATCCCGGTGCTGGGAGGCATATTACCCTTTTACTATATAGGATAGAGGCCTGGTGCACGGGTGGGGGCCAGCTGGTTTGCCCTGAAGGGTGTCCTGGATCAGGGTGGGGGTCCCGCTTGGGTGCCTGGCCAGCCTGGGTGAGGGGATGATGGCTGTTTGCAGCTGGTCACACCCCCTTCAGGGTGGGGGTCCCCACTGGGGTGCCTGGCCAGTCTGGGTGAGGGGCTGAGGGCTGTTTTCAGGCTGGCAGGTGACTGAAGATCCCAACCCAGCCATGGGCAAACTACGGCCCGTTCGGCTGTTCTATCCGGCCCGCGGAGCCGAAAGAGCGGAGGGTTCTCTTGCTCTCCCCTCCGCTCCTTCACCAGCAGCAGTGTTAACATGGCAATGTCGGGAAACACGGCCGCAGCTCCTTCTTCTGAGTCCAGTTTAAGAACCCATTATGGCCCTCGAGTCAAAAAGTTTGCCCACCCCTGTCCCAACCGCTCCTTTTTTTCTTTTCTTTTTTATTCTGGGCCAGCTTTAGCTCTGAGGCTTGGCTCCAGCTCTGAGGCCTCGGCTGCTGAAAGCAGGTATATGGTTTGTTTGGGTTCTATAATCGAAACACTGTTTCAACTCCAGCTCTGAGATCCCAGCTGGCTGAAAGCAGGTTTCTGGGGTTTTGCTTAGCTTCTATATTTGTAACAATGTTTCAAACTGCAAGCTCAGAGGCCGGCAGCGGCAGTCAGGGAACGTTGGCTTCCTCCGTCACTGAAGCAAGCAAGCCTCATGTTCGCTTCAAGCTGCCTGGCTGCCGGCCGCCATCTTGGCTGGCAGTTAATTTGCATATCGCCCTGATTAGCCAATGGGAAGGGTAGTGGAGGTACAGCTAATTACCATGTTTCTCTTTTATTAGATTAGATCAGTTTTCTTCCTTTAGTGAGAAAATGGAAGAAACGGAGTACCTACAGGAGACTTCATTTTACTTCTATAGCCAAAATGGCTCCTTCTCCTTCAGTTATAAATTAATGACACTGCAGTTACAGGGCTATGGTCTGGTATTCATACCAATACTTCTAGAAAATTAACAAATATCTGTGGCACATCACTAGGTCATAAGCTGGATACAAAGAGGTATGTAATGATCACTAGCATTTGTCTAACCTTTTGTCTGTGCCAGGCATTGTCATAAGTGATTTACAAGTATTACTTCATATAATCCTCCCAATTACCTTATGGGGGTCATTTCATTTTACATGTGAGGGAACCGAGGCACAGAGAGGATAAGTAACCAGCCTTGGGTAACAGAGCTGGTCAGTAGTAGTAGAAACAGGATTTAAACAGAAGCAAGTGACTCCAGGAGAGTGTACAGTCTTGACCATCACACTGTGCTGCCACCGTTGAGTTCCTGGGTCTTACTGCTCATATGGGGTATTTGGTTGGTCATTTAACATTTCATCTGTGCATGACATGTTCTCCTTCAGGAGTAGGAGATCCTATAGGATCTGACTGGTTATTCTATATCTTTGGTTTCCTCTTTAGGAAATCAAGTCCAGGACAATAATAGCAATAGTAGTAGTTGTTGTAACAGTAATACTAATATTAGATAATATTAACATTTATCAGCATCACATGAGCTCTTAATGCATGAGCTAAGAGTTTTAATTCATTATTTCATTTAATATTTAACATAATATTTAAAATAAACTGCATATAGGAACACACTTACTGTTATCCCACTTTATAGGTGAATAAACAAAGGTCACTGAGGGTAAGCAACTAAGCCAAAGCCACAGGCTCCCAATGGCCAAGCTGAGTCCCACCTGGGTCCATTTGAAGTCAAAGCCTGGGTTCTAACCTCAGTGCCCTACTGCCTCCCTTACATATCACAAGCACTTAACACATATTTGCAGTCAGAATGAACAAATGCTTTAATACAAATGGGCTTTTACTTTTTGCTCCTCCTTTTCTTCTTCTTGAGCTTTGACAGAAGTTAGTTTTGAAGAAATACATTCTATTTCCATCCACTCCTCCTACCACGCGCTCTGCCACCTCATACACACACGTCACACATACACGTCACACACACACCTCACACACACTTGCCCGATACTTCAGTTTTCTATTAGGATTTTCATGGTGACAATATATTTACAATTAACTTATTCTGGATAAAGCAGACATGTTGCCCGAGTAAAGGTTAAATTCATAGAACTGTCACTTCAATTTATATGTGAGAATCTCTGTGGTTTAGTTTCATCAAATGCTTTTAAGATATGGGAGTAACAGAATAAGCTTGAAATATTTGGAACTATACCCCAGTGTTCCCGAAGAGACTTTTATCTGATTACACGGGAAGTCAATAGGACAGTGATGGCGAACCCATGACACGCGTGTCAGAGGTGACACGCGAACTCATGTTTTTGGTTGACTTTTCTTTGTTAAGTGGCATTTAAATATATAAAATAAATATCAAAAAATTTCTATGTGTGACACGGCACCAGAGTTAAGTTAGGGTTTTTCAAAATGCTGACATGCCGAGCTCAAAAGGTTCTCCATCACTGCAATAGGATGAGATAGCTACAAAGGCACCATCATTACAATTTCCTAAGAACCTGCAATCAAACGGACATGTGATGCTCTTTGTTCATTCTTACGTGAAATACACTCAATGTTTTCCTTTGCTTTGGCCCCTCTTCTCTCTTAGCAACACTGCTCATCCTCTTAGACCAGTGATGGCGAACCTTTTGAGCTCGGCATGTCAGCATTTTGAAAAACCTTAACTCTGGTGCCGTGTCACATATAGAAATTTTTTGATCTTTGCAACCATAGTAAAACAAAGATTTATATTTTTGATATTTATTTTATATATTTAAATGCCATTTAACAAAGAAAAATCAACCAAAAAAATGAGTTCGCGTGTCACGTCTGACACGCGTGTCATAGGCTTGCGATCCCTGTCTTAGACTACTCAGATCCACCATCTGTCCCCAGCTTGATTATTTACGTTAGAATTCCTACCCTTCATGAAGACTAACTGCCTGGCCTGCTCTATAAGTCCTCCACTACTCTTCCCCCATTGGGCACATAAATTTTGTTTTATCTCCTCTAGGTCTGTATGGAGTAAATCATGATGGACTATCTCAGATTCTTTCTGCTTAAACAAACTGAAATATCATATATATTCTATTGAATTCACCCTGGGTATGACTAGGGACACTCTATAAAGCCTTCTTCTTTCAGAATTCCAAGCTGGAAATGCGATACAAGCCTTTTCTACTTTTGGGTTTCCAAATTTATCTAGGAGTTTCTTTTTCTTCCTTCTGGAGGTTTCAAAGTTAAAATGTAGTAGGCAAAAAGGAGAGTCCCACCCTAAGATGTAATTTTTTTCTTTAATCTTTTCTCCTCTCTGTAAACTCCTTGCTGCTTTCTAGAAAGGGTTCTTATTAGGTGGGAAAACTCTTCTTCAGTCTTACACACAGAATCCTCCTCCACTCTGTTATCCAAGACATGATAAACTCTGTTCCAGACACCAGCCAGGATTTTCTCTTAAAATGCAAATCCAGGTTTTGAAATAACTAAAAATTCACAAACACACCCAGGATCCTGGCATTTGCAAATCAAACATTCTTTGAATTTTATGCTTTTTATCTGCAATGGGCTTAGCTCTGTTTTAAAGTTCAAAGCTGAACAATGACGGATTTCAGGATAGATTTGCACGTCCTCACTCTTTTCCTCCCCTTATTCCCTTTTACATACACTCACAGAGCAATGAATGATGCTTTTTACACTATGAGAAATGCTGCTGGGCAACTTGGAAAAACTAAAGATTACTGAGAATAAAAAATATATCAGTTTTTATTTTCAGATACTTCTGCAAGCATCATTAATTTTCAAGATATGAGATAGTATTAATGCACTTTCTTCTCATTGTTGTTCTAAATGTGTCTCAAAAATAATCTTTTTGAACTTCACCCAAGGAGTTATGGGTCAGATAAGAAAATGAACCAATAAGCCTTCTATCTGGTTTCCCATCCTTCTTTTCATTTTGATCCAGATGTTTGAGAATATTAATGTTCTTATTGCAACTAATAATTTGAACTCTCTCAGAGGATAGAATTTGGAAATAATCCTAATTTTAAGATATTAAAATGAATGAAAGTATAAACTCTTATAAACACTGTTACACTCTCCAAATGTTTCTTGTTAAGGATACAGGGCTTCTCTTTTAGAAGTGTTTTATATATTTTAATACATTTTATGAGCTAGCATAAGCCAGTAGTTACCAGCTTTTCTCCAATCCCCAAAGCACCAAGAGATCTGGCATTTACCCATAACTAGCAATTGCTTTAGGACAATGATTTCATGGAAAAGAAAAAGGAGAAGGCATAGTAGAATTTCTGGGAAACTGTATGAAGAGAGACAGTATTATAAGATCTTGTGTAGTTAAAAAATGATTCTGAAATATTTTTGAAACTCCTCCCACACACTCCCACTGAAGGAGGAGTCCACCCTCCTAAGATATGTAATTTTAACGGAGTATTTTTAATTTCATCCTGTGCAAATTGTGTTAAACAAAACAATAAACGCTGCAGGCTTTTAGAAAATGTACTTTTAATTAAAAGCAACCCAACATAAAAAACCTATGTTCACCCTTTCCTCTAACATTTAAATTTTTCAGTGGAGTCTTTTCCATTTAAATAAACATCCAACATCATGAGAGTTCTTTATTTTGGGAGGTTTTTAATAAATCCAAAGTACAGAATCTTACTAATCTATTGCTACTCATTTCATTTCCCTTTCTCCTCATCTCATTTTTATACTCTCTCCCACCCTTATAAGTAGTGTCTTATGGAGGTACTTCTGATTTAAGACTCTGTTTTAATAACATGTATTTTTAATTTTTTTGTAAAGCAGGAAATCCCTTCAAAGGCAAGACAGGTAATATTTATTTGAGGTATAGAACAGTAGGAAGTGAGGAAATTGTATTTAGATGACTAAACCCATGTCTCCCTTATGAACAAATTAAAATAAAAAAGCCACAGTGTTCTGATAAAATGAAACAAGTGTACAAAGGCAAAAGTTCCACTCCTCCCCCACATTACAGCATGCACTCAAAAAAGAAAATCCTAATTCTTTAGAATTTTGCCATTGCCAGACAGCTCTTCCTGCTCACTCCTGGTACTGTCAGTGATTTTTCTTAGAATTCAACAGTATGTTTACTTGGTTATAATGGTCTCCTGAGTTTTTGCTGTGAGTATTTTGGCTGGATTTCTTCTCTCTAGATCAGTGATGGCGAACCTATGACACGCGTGTCAGAGGTGACACGCGAACTCATTTTTTTGGTTGATTTTTCTTTGTTAAATGGCATTTAAATATATAAAATAAATATCAAAAATATAAATCTTTGTTTTACTATGGTTGCAAATATCAAGAAATTTCTATATGTGACACGGCACCAGAGTTAAGTTAGGGTTTTTCAAAATGCTGACACGCCGAGTTCAAAAGGTTCACCATCACTCGTCTAGATTGTTGCAACAGTTAATTTGCTCCACCTAACCTTGCTAAAATCATGTCTCTATTCCTTCTGGTTATTAATAAAACATTGGAAAGTCTCATTTCTTACTATATCATTCACATTTTTCTGTCCCTTCTTTGTTTCTTAAATATTTTGCCATATTTGGTTTTTTAAGTCAGTCTCCTTTCATTGTAGCTGGAGAACTTTCAGCTAATCGCTAATGATTACTCAGTAAGTGAACTGATTTGTTGCTGCAGGGTTTCCACAAGGTTGTTATGAATCAATGTCCTCTTTGAGTGCTGCTCATTCCTTCCCTGTGTCTTCAAACCTATTGGTCTTATTAGAGTGCTGCCCTAAATTGGGGAATAATTTGAAGTGGTTGTTATGAAGGAAAGAGAAGATTTTATTTTGAATTAGTTATTGAAACTTTCCTTAACATTTCTTTCTTTCTTTTTTTTTGAATTTTTGCACATAGAATTATTTCTTTTACTGTGTTGCTCCCTGACTGATGGCCTGTCTTTGATTCTAGAGACCTCCTTGAATCAATGGAAATATTTCTTTCTTTTTTTTTTTCTTTTAATTAAATCTTTATTGTTCAGATTATTACATTTGTTCCTCTTTCCCCCCCCCCCATAATTCCCCTCCTCCCAGTTCCCACCCCACCCTCCGCCCTCACTCCCCACCCACTGTCCTCATCCATAGGTGCACGATTTTTGTCCAGTCTCTTCCCGCATCTCCCACACCCCTTCCCCCCGAAGAATAGTCAGTCCATTCCCTTTCTATGTCCCTGATTCTATTATAATCAACAGTTCATTCTGTTCATCAGATTATTTATTCACTTGATTCTTAGATTCACTTGTTGATAGATGCATATTTGTTGTTCATAATTTGTATCTTTACCTTTTTCTTCCTCTTCCTCTTCTTAAAGGATACCTTTCAGCATTTCATATAATCCTGGTTTGGTGGTGATGAACTCCTTTAGCTTTTCCTTATCTGTGAAGCACTTTATCTGACCTTCAATTCTGAATGATAGCTTTGCTGGATAAAGTAATCTTGGTTGTAGGTTCTTGGTATTCATCACTTTGAATATTTCTTGCCACTCCCTTCTGGCCTGCAAAGTTTCTGTTGAGAAATCAGCTGACAGTCGTATGGGTATTCCCTTGTAGGTAACTGAGTTTCTTTCTCTTGCTGTTTTTAAGATTCTCTCTTTGTCTTTTGCTCTTGGCATTTTAATTATGATGTGTCTTGGTGTGGTCCTCTTTGGATTCCTTTTGTTTGGGGTTCTCCGCGCTTCTTGGACCTGTAAGTCCATTTCTTTCACCAGGTGGGGGAAGTTTTCTGTCATTATTTCTTCAAATAGGTTTTCAATATCTTGCTCTCTCTCATCTTCTGGCACCCCTATAATTCTGATGTTGGTACGCTTGAAGCTGTCCCAGAGGCTCCTTACACTATCCTCGCATTTTTGGATTCTTTTTTCATTTTGCTTTTCCGGTTGGGTGTTTTTGCTTCCTCGCATTTCAAATCATTGACTTGATTCTTGCGCTCCTCTGGTCTGCTGTCGGGAGTCTGTATAATATTCATTATTTCAGTCCGTGTATGCTTAATTTCTAGGTGGTTCCCCAATATACGATCGAGGGTCTCATTAGTTTTCTTGTAGATCTCATTAAGTTTATCGGCGGCTTCTAAACAGTTCTTGAGAGACCTTAAAAGTGTGGTTCTGAACTCTATATCTTCCATTGACAATTTTGTCCTGTTTCTTTGTCTCCGCATTTTGTTATGCTTCCTTCGTGCACCCCCTAGTGGTCTTTGTGCGCAGTCTTATAAACCTTGATTGTTGTAGCTAATACCAGGGAGGGTTTGACCTCCAGGCCAAGTGGCTATGAGAATCAGCTGTTTCTGCAGTGAGAGAACTTCTGTCCTCTAGGGAGGTGCTAATCTAGCCTTTGCCTGAGGCTATCCGGCAAATGCCTCTGTGCAGGGCTTGGGCGGGGCAGGTCCCACAGTATCAACAGGGTGGGCCGGAGAGAGCAGTTATGGAGGCTCTCAGTCCTGTCCCCAGGGGCTCTGCCTCTCTGAGTCCCAGCAACCGCTGCAAACCTTGGAGAGAAAGCTGCACTCGCTCTGACCGAAGCCAGACAGTCCCGCTTCTCCCGTTTGAGTCTGGGTCCCTAAAGACTCGCCCGGATCTGGAGCTCAGAGTCTGCGACTCCCTCCCGATTGAAAATGCCAACCGCGCCCTCCGCCGCCAGCCTGCTCCGCGCACTCCGCACCTCAGAACTTGACTTCAGCACTGTGCCTCCTCTGAGTGTCCGTATGCGTTTCTCTTTCCTCCTAGTTGTACGACTTCCACTCAGCCAGCGTTCCTGTGGTTCTGGGTGATGTCCCTTCCGTTTTTTGGTTTCACTTTTGAAGTAGTTGTTCAAGGCAGCAAACTCCGGCGTTAACCTATGCCGCCATCTTGGTTCAACCTTCTTTCTTTTAAGAAATTAAATTTTAGCTCATTCGGAATACTACTGATAGATATCTAAAAAGGTTGAACTTTTCTGTAACTCCTCTCTTGACATCACCAACCAGTTAGCAATTATACCTGGTCTTTTATTCAGAGGGATCTTGTTTGAATCCTGTTTCTGGCTGAATGATTTTTAGAGAAGACTTAAACCTCATCTTAAAATAGGTATGCTAATACCAATTTTATAATAATTTTAGAAAAACCTAGTGTTATACCAGGTACAGGAAATTGTTTTCAATAAAAGTTGTGTCCTTCCAAGTTCCTATTTTAAATTGGGGTCATCACTGTTCCTATTGCCATGGTTTGGTGTATGTATCAGTTAGGATAGCCCAGGTTCTAAAGCGACAAAGAACTCCAGGTCATAGCGGCTTAAAACAAGAGTTACTTCTTCATGCTAGTGTTTATCATGTTTAGTTTGGGCTTTACTCCATATGTTCCTTATTCAGGGACCCAGCTGATGGGGACTCTGTCATCAGCAATGTCACCGGCCACTGCAGCAGAGAGAGGGAAAGATGGAGAATCCTGCACAAGACCTTAAACAGTTTTGCACTGAAGTGACACACATTACTTTCACTGATATTTTATTGACAATAGCTAGCCAAATGGTTAGCCATGTTTAACCTAAAAGGTCATAGAAGTGAAAGATTTCTGTGTGCTCATAGAAGGGAAGAGAGAACCACATATATCGTGGAGTAGCATTAATGTCTACTGTCAAGTATTTCCTTGTTCCCCCTTCTGAGCTCAAAAATAAGATCTCCCCTAACTAGTATTCTTCTACTCTTGATTCTATGGATGTTTTTATTTGTAAATGATATTAAATTGAGCCAGGGTGCATAACTCTGCTTTTTCTTTTCTTCTGTGAAATTGCTTGCTAGGATGCAAGGTGTATAGCTGGCACTTGTGTGTACAAATACCTTTCTAGATATTTGGATTGCCTACTCATAGCAAGTGCTTCTTTCTTTTAAAAAAATATTTTTAAAAGTATGTTTTTATTAATTTTATAGAAAGGAGAAGGGAAAGGGTGAGAGACATAGAAACACTGACTTGAGAGAAACATTGGTTGGCTGCTTCCTGCACATCCTCCTCTGGGGATCAAGTTTTCAAACCGGGTATGTGTCCTGACTGGGAATCAAACTGGTGAACTCTTGGTGCATGGGTTGACACTCAATCACTGAGCCACACTGGCTGGGCATGAGTGCTTCTTTCGTAGGGAAAGGGGCTGGAGAATAAGAAAATCAAAGTAAGGCAGTACTCAACTTAGCTTCTTCTGGGCACCTCCAAACCCAATACAAGTAGCAGCCATCTGAAGATGGCTCTGTAGCTCATGCTGGGTGACTCCAGGCAGGGCTTAGGCAGTGACTGACCTTGTAACTCCTAGGTGGCCCCAAGAGCCAGTGCACTCAGTAGAAAGCTTCAGACAAAGCCAGATTACAACCCCACCTGCACCAGCGACACACTCAAAGGGCAGACTCGGTGAGCAACAAAGCCTCACTGAAACAAGTTCTGCTCTGTAGGGTCAGTTTCTGCACAGCAGCTCCTCTGCTATAGCCACAGCTAGTCCTCACAGCCAATCAGCTTGGGGGTCAATTCCTCCCAGTGATGCCAACAGTACAATGACAACAGCACAGTGCACACAGGGATGCATCTGGTAGTGCCCACCTTGGATGAATGGGGAAGCTGAGCCACTGGGCCCCACAGACACCTACTACATAAGGCCAATCTACCAAGCTTGTGAGATATAGCAGCTCTTCCTAATACATAGAAATAAACATAGGGAAGCTGCCAAAATTCGAAGACAAAGAAACAGGTCCCAAATGAAAGAATAGAACAAAACTTCAGAAAAGGAATGAAATGAAATGGAGGTAAGCAAACAATCAGATACAGAGTTCAAAAGAATGGTTAGAAAGATGCTCAAGAAACTTAATGAGAACTGCAACAACATGAAAAAGGACATATAAACCATAAAAAAAAGAACCAGTCAGAAATGAAGGGTATACTAACTGAAATGAAGAATAATTTACAGGAAATCAATAGTAGAATAGACGAAGCTGAGAATCAAATCAGTGATTTAGAATATAAGGAAGCAAAAAACATCCAATCAGAACAGCAAAAAGAAAAAAAATGAAGATAGTGTAGGAAGCCTCTGGGACAACTTCAAGTATTCCAACATTCGCATCATTGGGGTGCCAGAAGGACAATAGAGAGAGCAAGACATTGAAAACCTATTTGACAAAATAATGACAAACACATGCATGTCATTATGCTTCCCTATGTTTGTTCCTAACTTGGCGAAGGAAACAGACATAGATTCTCTTTATGTTTTGGTCAAAAATTGTCTTAGAAGCCCAAGATTCATATCCTAATATCTTGGCAACCTCATTAAAAAGATAGTATATTTTTTACTAGACCTAATAGAAATTTCCCAGGAAGACTTCTGTTCAAGCTGGATTATATATCCATCCTTAGACCAACCATAGTAGACAATAGAATGGGGTTCTGTGGTTGGCTTGGCCTATTTACATATCCATCCCCATGGGCAGAGAAATGGGTGAAAACAGTTTTATGTGAACCACATGAAATGGATCCCTCATAGAAAATAATAGACCTGTTTCCAGAAAAGAGGGACAGGATATTAAGATGCTAAACACAACGGGTGTTCATGTCACAAATTAAAACCTATCTGTTGGTCTCCAACTTACAATAGATGGCTGAATTTTATCCAGGCTGATCTTTGCATAAGTGAAGAGAGAAATGAGGCACTCATTCACTTTTTTTTCAAAATTATTCATGGTGATGTTTACTATGCTAGTTAATTAAATTGAATGAAAGAAATTCCTACATTGTGAATATTTTGTCTCACTAACAATCAATAAATGTTTCTGGAAATTACCCACATCTGTATTGAATGTTGAATATTCTATCATTGAATGTTTTATTTAAAGTTTCAGCAATTTGAGGGTGAGAATCTTACAACTAGTGATCAGTAAGCCACATCACAATCTATTCACATCCGGCATGCATCACACCTTAGCTATACCATCAGAGAGCTGCTGGCCTTGATAGAGGATTATGAATACATCCTGTTGTCTTCAATTTACAGTGACTTCATTTAAAAAACAAAAAGTTAAAAAGGAAAAAAATGAGCCTAGAACCCTCTGGCAGAATAGTTCTTAATCTTTTCTGGGGAATGAAAAATGTTTAAAGAAGTTGATTAAACTGATAGTTCTTTTCCTTGACAAATGCAGATACACAAAGTTCTGTTACAATTTCAGGGAATTCTGGACCTCTGATGTCCATTCCTGAAGAACCACAGCTTACAAACCTGGTCTATATAACAGAAAGACACAAGAAAAGCTAATGTGTTGAGAGTATTTGGGACAATGCAGAAGAGGCACCTCTTGGTCTTACCTACTTCAAAGCAGTTCTAGAAAAGTTTTACATGTTAGCCCAGGGAATTTATTTAACCTGAATATGAGTATTTATTTGGGCATAAGTGCCAAATGTGTCCAGAAGCGCATGTGTCCAAGATAAATCAAGTTGACAGTTTTCACACAGAAACCTAATTTTATAGGAAGATGGGAAACTCATGTGGCAGGCAGGTTTTCAAAGGGTGTAAGTTTCTATTTTCCTTTCATTGAGCGGAGGGGTTCTATGACCCCTTTCCTTCATTCAAGGCAGGCTCCATGATATTTGGACCAAAGGAAATAACAGAAGTGAAGTTTCAGGCCCCAATCTGAAAAGACTGACAGTTTCCCCCTCCTTTCTCGGGACACGCTGGGAGGCCAGCTGCTCTAGAAGAGATCTGACTATCCAGAGACCTCCGCGCTGGGAGAAGCCTAAGTCATGTGAAGAGACTCCCAGCCGTGGGCAAACTACGGCCTGTGGGCCGGATCCCGCCCGTTTGAAATGAATAAAACTAAAAAAAAAAAAGACCGTATCCTTTTATGTAATGATGTTTACTTTGAATTTATATTAGTTCACACAAATACTCCATCCATGCTTTTGTTCTGGCCCTCCGGTCCAGTTTAAGAACCCATTGTGGCCCTCGAGTCAAAAAGTTTGCCCACCCCTGGCCTAGAGCAGCAGTTCCCAACCTGTGGGTCGCAACCCCTTTGGGGGTCGAATGACCCTTTCACAGGGGTCGCCTAAGACCATCGGAAAACACATATATAATTACATATTGTTTTTGTGATTAATCACTATGCTTTAATGATGTTCAATTTGTAACAATGAAATTGGGGGTCACCACAACATGAGGAACTGTATTAAAGGGTCGCGGCATTAGGAAGGTTGAGAACCACTGCCCTAGAGGATGAGAAACCATGTAGAGAAGACGGGCCAAAGAGCACCAAGGCAGCAAACATGTGAGTGGAAAAACCACCTTGTATGTGGGATCCTCTGGCTCCTGCTGCCCCCGGCAACACCACATGGATTGGAGACAAGCTAAACTGCTGAGCCTTTCTAGTATTCCTTGTTTGAAGCAATTTGTGCTATACAACAGTAGATAATCAAAACAATCCAAATCACAGAATACCCGTGAAGGAATAGATGTATATTCATAGTTTATTCTGGTATAAATGTGAAAAATGAACTTCATATTGATCACTGAACATTTTTGCCTTTTTTGCTCAATAAAAGCATATATGCATCACTTCTTGGAAAATATATTAATCCAAGCGTTTTAACTCTGGTTATGTCCAATGAGTGGCCATTAGTCTCATTAGTGCTTCCTCTCTAAAAATGGTTTCAGCTCTGTCATTCCCACATAAAGAACGTCACACTTCCTGCTATCTTATCATTTGTTTCATTGGATTCATCAATTTGTATTTAGAACCCACTGTGCTTAACATGGTGCTATCCTGTTTTCAAAGGATTTCTCTAACAGTTAAGAGAAACAAAGCTTATAAACCTAATGCAATTAGAGAATAATACTTTACAAGACAAGCGACTGTGAAAATGTCTGGGATGGGTAATAAGCACTTTGCATATAAAAAATAAAGACAATGATTGCCTTTGAGTGAAAATAGAAGTTATACTTTATATGGATTATAAGTAAAGGCTTGAGACGAGGAACAGATGTGACATGAGAGTTGAGAGGTGCAGCATTGTTGTAGGCGAAGAGAGTTTTCTAGTTAGAACACTGACCAAGAAACAGTGACATTGTGGGACATTTCTATATTTATTTCGAGATGAAGTTGATTGTGTTTCTTTTAGTTACATCTCTTCTAAAACACTTTATTTTTGGCATGAAAAATGTAGCTAATTTAGCTTAATGGTTAATAAAAGAGGGGAAAATATTTCTCCAAGTTTCATATTTAGAATGGTTAGTCTGAAATGTTAACAACAGCTTTTCCCTCTTGAAATTTCCAAAAACTTGGCAGTTCTTTAGATTCTATCAATCTTAGCATGTTCCACTTAAGTTTAAGTGATTTGTGGTAACTCTAGGATATTCTACAAATGAATGCTTCCATTTCATCTCCCAATTTTTCACTTCCCTTTATTGTTCATTAATTCAAATGTTCAATGAGCATCTATTCAATACTTGCCTTTTATCTGAACTCTACTGGTTGTGCTTCTATATGTTGACTCTAAGAAATTATTTAAAGAGGAATTTATGGACTATGGATACTCACGAAATATAGCTTCTCTGAAATTTTTTGTAGATTTATTTTCTATTCTTCTTAATTTCTTTTTTAAATTTATATTTATTGTTGAAAGTATTGCAGATGTTCCTCCTTCTTCCCCCATTGACCCCTTCCATGCTGCTACCCTCCACCAGGCACCTCTGAAAAATTTTCCTAAATATATTATTGCTTTTTCTTAGTACAATGTCCGCTGGTCATAACTCAGGGCAATCTTAGGCAGGCCAGGGGATTCTTTGAGAAGATAGAAGAATCCTAGATAGGAAAGTTGAACCTTGAATTAATGAAAATTTACCTAAAGAGGCTGAGTTAATCCAATAAAATTCAATATCAACACATTTATGTTGATATTGGCAGAAACAATAGGAACTTTAAGCTATTTAATCCCTGGCATGTGGTTCCTAGGATTGAGCCTCATATCTAAAAACCTATAATAAATATTTGCTAACTCTTTAATAAAAGAGCTCAAAATGAATTTCTAGATCTAGAAGGCAACCAATTACTTTTATTCAGGCTGATTCTCTCCTAGCTACTGAGACAAATGTTTTGAGAAACTTTACTGTTACTTTTCCACATCACATTTTGGGAGGTACTGTTAGGCAATCCATTCTGCCATTAGGAAAAAGATATTTCTTCATATAGCAACCCTCATATTACAGACCACACTGCCAAATGAATTATCTGTACATTAAAAACAATACACCAGTCATCATTATGTAATAATATTTAATACACCTTACACAATAATTTCGTAAATATGAAAGTTAAGGAGTCAAAGACTTAATATGTTTGTTCTTAACTAAAAATATATGCATTTATTATGACCATGTGTTTTCACTTGCCATAGAGGGTAAATATATTGCCTGCTAATTCAGTTTTCTAATGATGTTCCACATTCCAATAACAGGTTTTAAACACTACTCAGTTGCTTATTAAGGATGTCCTCTCACATCACTGGAATTTCTGCACCTTCTTATAAACTTCCCTACCATGAATTGTTACCATGTGGTGTTATTTTCAAAGTGACTTTGGTAAACAGTTGTTTACTTTTACCCCGTATGTCTCAGTCTTATCTAATTCCTCTTAAACTCCAAAATTCATAACATTGCCAATAGTGGTGCTCTGTTTGTAACAGTTGAATCCAATTTGGAATTTCTAAACCGTCTATCTGTGCAGCATGCCAAAGATTAAGATAGGGTATATCTGGGTTGCCATAAGGCAAGTGATTCTCAACCCTGGTTGCACGTTAGAATTACCTGGGAAGTTTGTGAAACTACAGATGATCATAAAGTGTAGCTGGGGTTGAGAGCCATACTCAAAGTGGATCTACCAAAATAGAAATCCAAACAGGAGTCACTGAGCTGCAGAGGAAGACAAATCTTTTTCTCTTCCTTCCTCCATGTACATCTTCCTCATTCTATTTATCTGCTCTACCCCACCAAGTGTTTTTTTTTGTGTGGGGTTTTTTGGGGGAGGGGGGTTGTGTTTTGTTTTTTTAGATAGAGAGCACTATCCTAATGCATACCCATGTTTTCTGAGGGTTTAGAGGAGAAAGATATGGTAAAGAATGAGGGTAGAAAGGATGTTGGGGTGAGTGGAGACAATATTATGATGAACTAGACTGAAGACTCCATATTTCTACCTGACATCAGAGGATTATTTTAAGATTAGAGATAAGTGTATAAATCTGAAGGACCCAGGAAAAAACAGGGAGACAGAAGGCAGTTTTGACTGAATAGGGAAGGAAAAAGGCAGCCTGGGTTGGAAGAGGTCAACCTTTGAAGTGCTTCTCTTCCAACATTTCCACAAGACCCTGGCCAGATCGTTGCTTGGAGCATTGCAACCAGAAGTAGAAACTCAGTAGCTGCCGTGGGTTGTAGAAGTAGCATTAGGGCAGTTTCAGAGGTCTGACTGGGGAATGCACTGGGTATCCAACTCTTGAGACTCCTGATCTCACCCCTTCCGCTACCTCTTGCCATACTATGGTAAGGGCATTCAAATTTTGGGAAAGGGCAGTGAGTGGGTAAGAGAATAGGCAAGTTCTCTGTGGGGAAAAACTCCTCCATCACTCCCTACCCACAATGTCCCCAGGAGTGGATGAGTAGGGCCTTTGCTTTGCCCTCTTACCTTATTGCCAACCAAGGGAAAGTGAGTTCTCAGGAATTATAACAAGCAAACATGAAAGAACACAAACATTTTATAAAAGAAATGATAAATGAATGGCTTGTGCTATATGAGCCAGGATTAATGAAACAGACTAAACAAAAATTTGAAATAAATATAATAAATTTCTTCCAGGAGACAAAAGAGAAACAGGAATATGCCATTATAAAGAAGAGCCAATTGGAAATGCTGGGCATGACAAATATTATAGTAGAGATCAAGAACTGAAAAGATAGGCTAAATATTCAAAAGAATATAGTTCAAGTATGTAAATGATCTGGTCAAAGAATTTTTCCAAAGGGCATCAGAAGTAAAAAAGGAGAAAATATTTTCTTAAAGAAGAGTTAGCAAACCTGGTGATGAAAAAGGAAGTATGAAGATCTGTATATTGTTATACAGGAAATATGTGAAGAAATTAAGAACCAAATATCCCCAGAATCAAATTGGGTGGAAAAAGAAATACTTCGCCTAAACAGATAATTATAAAATTGGAAACATCAGAAAGAAAAAAGATTCCAGACAGAAAGAACAGAACACATAAAGAAAACACAATTAGATTGCTATAAAACCTTGGAAGAGAGACACACGAAAGAGGAGTAATATTTTGTAGGTGCTGAAAAAGAAAAACTCTGAACTTAGAATTTTATATCTAGTTAAATAATATTTTAAATGTGAATTGCTGTAAAAATAAACTCAGATGTATTATCCCCAGAAAGCTCAAGCAGAGATGAAAGCATTTTTGTAGGAAGTGTAACAGCAGAAAGAGAAATTAATTAAGGAGGAATCTTTGCAAATTATGGGGCGGGGGGAATAAATAGTTGAGTGAAGATTAGCAGAGGCCATAAAGTATTTCCATGACATTTCAAAAGTATCAGTAAGAGAGAGCGGCTTCAGAGCAGGAAGAAACGAGGTTCACTAAAAGCAGTGGTCTTCCTTGGAGAGAAGTTCTTGGCATTAAGTTTAAGAAATTAATATTCAAACAAATAAGAAAATATTTTATCTCTCCAAAGGAAATGAGGAAACATCATTATAAATAGAAAGGCAAAACCATATGATAGGAATAAGTTCTGGCATACTGTTAAAAATGCCAGGTACAAGTAGTAGTTTAAAACAGCGAGGGCTTCAGATCAGAAAATAGTAAGAGACTAGAAGTATAATGTATATTTAAAACAAAGGTTTACAGAACACTGGGATAAATAGATTGAAAAAGACACATCACAAAAAGATGAGTAGCAATTTTGTATCAAAGAGAAATTCAAAGTAAAAAATTTCATGAAAAACAAAGCCATCAAATGATAGTTAAAAGGATAAGAATTCATAAAATTATTACATATCCTTAAAACACATAAGTCATAATTACTAGGAGAAAGAGATAAATAAATAATTATAGTTCATATTTTAACAAATTTCTCTTAGAAATTGATAAGCAATCAGATAAAATATATTAAAGGCAAAACATATTTGAATATATTGAGTTTGGACTAATATATATATATATATGGTGTTTAACAAATTTTTTGTTTGTTTTTGTGCACACATGGAGCAATAATGAAGAACAGACCATGAGCAAAGTCACAAAGGACTTATCAATAATATAAAAGAATTAACATTATTTAGTTTATATTCTATAACTACAATTCAATAAAATTAGATGTTACTAACAAAAGAGTCATTAATAAAAGTCTACAAGGTTGAAAACTAAAAACTAAACAAAACAGAAAAAAAAACATAGTAATGTAGAACTTTGGGTTAAAGAAGAAATCATTAGAGAAATAATGAAATATTTAGAATCAGATAACAAAGTCATGCATGTCAAACTATGTGAAATAGAGCAGTGCTTAGCCTAAGTGGTTCTCAACCTGTGGGTCGCGAACAATGAAAATACATCCTGGGAGGAAGAAAATGGCGGAGGTTTAGACAGACGTGTCGGTGCCTTGTCCCGGAGCAGATAAGGGCGGGCAGCTGAAACGGGTAGCATACAGCCCGAATAAGCAGAGGAGATTCAGCTGAGACAGTCTGCAGCCAGGAAAGACAGAGAAATCCTAGATAAAGGGAACGGTTAGAGGCTGAGGCTGAAACCTCTCCAGGTGCGCCGGCACAGCCGCGGAGACCGTGCCATCTTGGGTGACTGTCGCCGGCATCCAGAGACCAGCTACTAACCCGGCAACAACAGCTCTCAAGCAGCGCGACTACGTGAACTCAGAGGAACCCTGCTTCTCCCCACAGAAAGGTTAGACTTTCCCCAAAGGTGCGGTTTGCAGTTTAGGTTGGAGAGTGGAACGCGCGCAGGGGGGTGGGGGCTCTGTGCCCCACAAAGACCACGGCCGTTGGAGCCAGCGTGACCCACGAGTGTGGAAGGGCACCCCCAGGGCTGCTGGCAGAAGGGAACGCTATAAATAAGCACACAGTTGGATGGGTCACAAACGGGCAGCCTCAGATTACGCCAGTTTGCCGGTTACTCGGTGCCAGGAGCCAGAGCGCGCGCAGAGACTTCGCGCAGATTTGGAAGGTGAAGCGTTGCGAGTTCGCACAACTTCCCAGGCTCTTAAATCTGTGCGTTTGATTGTTGAACCCAGTGCAAGGGACTACCCAGTTGGGGTCAGTCACAGAGCTTGTAAGGAAAGGCTGTTTTGGGGGAGCCTGGGAAACAGAGCAGGGAGTGACTACTGGAAAACCAGCTCTGGGCAGAGGACATTCCCAAACCAGCTTCCGGTACAATAGAGAACACCTGGTCAGAGAGGTCCTATACCCTCGGAGGTCGATCCCGACGCACTGCCACCCAGAGGCAGAGCCACGAACTGACTCTTCTGTAAATACAGATAAGGGCTGTCTGGGAAACCAATGTAGCCTGCCTTAAAATCAGGACTGTGGCTTACAACACAGAGGAACAGTGTATCAGAGGAAAATTCAACATTCTCCTGAATACCTGGTGTGCCAAAAAGAGGAGCAGAAGATCTGAAGCACCTTCATTACAGCCCATTTTTTAAAAATTATTTTTCTAATTATTGTTTCACCTTTTAACTAAGAAACCATTTATTTTCTTTTTTCATCACCTGATTTTACCCTTTTAATTACTACATTTTTATTTTTAACCAGTATTATTACTGCTGCCATTTTACCATTTTTTTTTAAAGTGTCATTTTATTTTCTCTTTATTTTATTTTGGGACTAAGGTTCTCCATTCTATTTTCATCGTTCCTTTAGCATCATTTTCCTCTACCTCAGTTGTGCTGCTGTGCTAAAACTCTCTTCCCCACTTTTCCCCTTTTGCTGTCCTGTTTCTCTTACCCTATTCCTGCTTTAGATTTTCCCTATTCTTCATACGCCCTGTCTAAATTTCACCCTACTTATATATCCCTTTTCCAATCACCTGCTCTAAATCCTTATCCACCTCTCCCTTATCTTTCTTCACTATCCAAATTTTTTATTCTCTCCTTTTCTCTATTGTTCTGTTGTTGCTTGCTCGATTGTTGAGTATATTGTGTTTTTTTTTCTTTTCTTTTCTTTAAGGATTGTATGTGAGGTTGTTCTGCTTTTTCTTTTTCTTTTTCTGTCTCCCATTCCCCCTCCCCACCCCCCCCACCCCCCCGGGCAGTTATTTTTGTGCTTCTGCTTTCCCTTGCCTCACTTGATATTATTGGCTGTTTGTAGTTTGTATTCACTCCAGAGATCCGTTGCTGGAATTTGTTGGGATTAGTGGCGGTTCTATCGGAGTTTTCTCCTCATATGAATAGTCTCCTCCCCTCTTCTACTTCATTCTATTTTTCTTTTTTTTTCTTCTTTTTTTTTTCTTTTCTCTTTTTTCTGTTTTTCTCTCTATCTTTTTCTCTTCTTTCTTCCTTACCCCCCAACTCTCTTAGCTCGGGTGGCCATCTTTATTTGGGGTTATTAATACTGTAATTCATTTGTGTTCAGTGCCTGGTACGTTGTGCCTTGTTGTGTTGTATTTTAATCAACGCAGCAGATCCAAGCAACAGCGGCCTCCTGATCTCCACACGCTCTGTCTGAGGAACAGCTGCTGTGGGTGAAGCCTCCCTCCACCAGCCAGAAGAGCCACAACAGCTGTGAACAGCACCCATCAGAAGACCCGCTAACAACAGAGGAGCAGCTGCTACCACAACCGCCCAAGGAGCAACCACAGCCTGAGGAGCCACTGCTACCTAGGGAGCAGCCACTGAACGACTCAATATCTATATACGTCAGTGAGATCAAACATGGGTAGACAAAGAAATCCCCAAAGGAAAGAAAAGGAGGACTCACCAGAAAAGCAGCTAAGTGATACAGAGGCATACAACATGACAGAAAAAGAATTCAGAATAAGGGTCCTAGAGTGCATACACCGGATGGAGGAAAAAATCGACAACTTATCCAAGAAGCAAGAAGAAACAGATGAAAAAATCGACAACTTAACTAAGACCCAAGAAGAAATGAAGTGCGATATAGCTGCAATAAAGAACACCATTGAAAGTATCAACAGTAGACTAGGAGAAGCGGAAGACCGAATTAGTGAATTAGAAGACAGGGAAGCAAAACACACCCAAACTGTACTTCAGTTGGAGAAAAAAATTAAAAGACAGGAGGAGAGCCTAAGGGAGCTTTGGGACAACATGAAACGATACAACATACGAATAATAGGGGTGCCAGAACAACAGAAAGAGGAACAAGGATTAGAAAACCTATTGGAAGAAATAATATCAGAAAACTTCCCTGAGGTGGGGAAGAAAAAAGTCACACAAGCCCAGAGAGTCCCAAGCAAGGTGAACCCGAAAAGACCCACACCAAGACACATCATAATTACCATGGCAAATGTTCAGGACAAAGAGAGAATCTTACAGGCTGCAAGAGAGAGACGGAAAGTTACATACAAGGGATCTCCCATTAGATTATCAAATGATTTCTCAACAGAAACACATCAGGCCAGAAAAGAATGGACGGAAATTTACAAAGTGATGCAAAGCAAAGGACTGAATCCAAGAATACTCTATCCAGCAAGGCTATCATTCAAAATTGAAGGGGAAATAAGAAGCTTCACAGACAAAAAAAGGCTAAGGGAGTTTATCACCACCAAGCCAGCAATGCAAGAAATGCTAAAGGGACTGGTGTAAAAAGAAGAAATAAAAATCCCAGAAAGAAAACAGCCACACACAAAAAAAGAAATGGCTACAAACAAGTACCTTTCAATAATAACTTTAAATGTAAATGGGCTAAAAGCTCCAACCAAAAGATATCGAGTGGCTGAATGGATAAAAAATCATGACCCATACATTTGCTGTCTACAAGAGACCCACCTCATTAGAAAGGACTCACACAGACTGAAAGTGAAGGGATGGAAAAATATCTTTCAGGCTAATGGAAAAGAAAAGAAAGCTGGGGTAGCAATACTTATATCGGACAAAATAGACCTCAAAGTGAAGGCCATAACAAGAGATACGGAAGGCCACTTCATAATACTAAAAGGATCAATACAACAAGAAGATATAACCCTGATAAACATATATGCACCCAATGCAGGAGCACCCAAATACATAAAAAATCTTCTGGAAGATATCAAAGGAGAGATCGACAACAGTACAATCATAGTAGGGGACTTTAATACACCACTGTCATCACTGGATAAGTCCTCTAGACAAACAATCAGCAAAGATACAGCAATACTAAATGACTCACTAGATCAGATGGACTTAATAGATATCTTCAGAACACTTCACCCCAGTGCCACGGAATATACATTCTACTCAAGTGCTCATGACACATATTCAAAAATAGACCATATATTGGGTCACAAGCAAAGTATCCCCAAATTCAAGAAGATTGAAATCATAAAAAGCGTCTTCGCAGACCACAATGGCATAATATTAGAAATAAACTACAATAAAAACAACCCAAAATACTCAAACACCTGGAAGCTGAATAGCATGCTATTAAATATTGATTGGGTTACCAATGAAATCAAAGAAGAAATTCAAAACATCCTGGAAACTAATGACATGAAAACACAACAATCCAAAACCTATGGGACACAATGAAAGCAGTCCTGAGAGGGAAGTTTATAGCTCTACAGGCCTATCTCAAAAAACAAGAAAAAATGGTAGTAAATCAGCTAACTCTACAACTCAAAGAATTAGAAAGAGAGCAACAAGAAAACCCCAGAGTGAGCAGAAGGAAGGAGATAATAAAGATTAGAGCAGAAATAAATAACATAGAGACCAAAAAAATAATACAGAAAATCAATGAAACCAAGAGCTGGTTCTTCGAAAGGATAAACAAGATTGACAAACCTCTAGCCAGACTCACCAAGAAGCAAAGAGAGAGGACCCAAATAAACAAAATCAGAAACGATAGAGGCGAAATAACAACAGACCCCACAGAAATACAAATGATTGTTAAAAAATACTATGGACAGCTCTACTCCAGCAAACTAGACAACCTGGAGGAAATGGACAAATTCCTAGAAAAATACAACATTCCAAAACTCAATCAGGAAGAATCTAAAAATCTCAACAGGCCAATAACTATGGAAGAAATTGAAGCAGTCATCAAAAATCTTCCAGCAAACAAAAGCCCAGGACCAGACGGCTTCACAGGGGAGTTTTACCAAACATTCAAGGAAGAACTAAAACCTATCCTCCTCAGACTACTACAAAAAATTCAAGAGGAAGGAACACTTCCAAGCTCATTCTATGAAGCCAGCATCACCCTAATACCAAAACCAGGTAAAGACAACACAATGAAAGAGAATTACAGGCCAATATCCCTCATGAACATAGATGCCAAAATCCTCAACAAAATCTTAGCAAATCGGATTCAGCAGTACATCAGAAAGATCATACACCATGACCAAGTAGGATTTATCCCAGGGATGCAAGGATGGTACAATATCCGCAAATCAATAAACGTGATACATCACATAAACAAATTGAAAGAAAAAAACCACATGGTCATATCAATTGATGCAGAAAAAGCATTTGACAAAATTCAACACCCATTTTTGATAAAAGCTCTCAGCAAGGTGGGAGTAGAAGGATCATACCTCAACATAATAAAAGCCATATATGACAGGCCCACAGCCAACATCATACTCAATGGACAAAAACTTACACCATTTCCCCTAAGAACAGGAACAAGACAGGGATGCCCCCTCTCACCACTCCTGTTCAACATAGTACTGGAAGTGTTAGCCATTGCAATTCGGCAAGAAGAAGAAATAAAAGGCATCCAAATTGGAAAAGAGGAAGTAAAACTGTCCTTATTTGCAGACGACATGATATTATACATACAAAACCCTAGAGACTCCATCAAAAAGCTACTAGACTTAATACATGAATTTGGCAATGTAGCAGGATACAAAATTAACCCCAAGAAATCTGAGGCATTTCTATACACCAATAGTGAACTTTCAGAAAGAGAGATTATAAAAACAATCCCGTTTACCATCGCACCAAAAAAACTAAGCTACCTAGGAATAATCTTAACTAAAGAGGTAAAAGACCTCTACTCAGAAAACTACAGGACGTTGAAAAAAGAGATAGAGGAAGACATAAACAGATGGAAGAACATACCGTGTTCATGGATTGGTAGAATCAACATCATTAAAATGTCCATACTACCCAAAGCAATCTATAAATTCAACGCACTTCCCATTAAAATACCAACGGCATACTTCAGAGATCTAGAACGAACTCTCCAAAAATTCATCTGGAATAAAAAAAAGACCCCGAATAGCTGCAGCAATCCTGAAAAAGAACAAAGTAGGTGGGATCTCAATACCAGATATCAAGTTGTATTACAAAGCCACTGTTCTCAAAACTGCCTGGTACTGGCACAAGAATAGGCATATATATCAATGGAATAGAATAGAGAACCCAGAAATCGGCCCGAACCAATATGCTCAATTAATATTTGACAAAGGAGGCAAGAACATACAATGGAGCCAAGATAGTCTCTTCAATAAATGGTGTTGGGAAAATTGGACAGATATATGCAAGAAAATGAAACTAGACCACCAACTTACACCATACACAAAAATAAACTCAAAATGGATAAAGGACTTAAATGTACGACAGGAAACCATAAAAATTCTAGAAGAATCCAAAGGCAACAAAATCTCAGACATATGCCGAAGCAATTTCTTCACTGATACAGCTCCTAGGGCACTTGAAACTAAAGAGAAAATGAACAAATGGGACTACATCAAAATAAAAAGCTTCTGCACAGCAAAAGAAACCATCAACAAAACAACGAGAAAACCCACGGTGTGGGAAAACATATTTGCCAATGTCATATCTGATAAGGGCCTAATCTCCAAAATCTATAGGGAACTCATACAACTTAACAAAAGGAAGATAAAAAATCCAATCAAAAAATGGGCAAAGGACCTAAATAGACACCTTTCAAAAGAGGACATTCAGAAAGCCAAGAGACATATGAAAACATGCTCAAAGTCACTAATCATCCGAGAGATGCAAATCAAAACAACAATGAGGTACCATCTCACACCTGTCAGACTGGCTATCATCAACAAATCAACAAACGACAAGTGCTGGAGAGGATGTGGAGAAAAAGGAACACTTGTGCACTGCTGGTGGGAATGCAGACTGGTGCAGCCACTATGGAAGACAGTATGGAGTTTCCTTAAAAAACTGAAAATGGAACTCCCATTTGACCCTGTGATCCCACTTCTAGGAATATATCCCAAGAAACCAGAAACACCAATCAGAAAAGATATATGCACCCCTATGTTCATAGCAGCACAATTCACCATAGCTAAGATCTGGAAACAGCCTAAGTGTCCATCAGTAGATGAATGGATTAGAAAACTGTGGTACATCTACACGATGGAATACTATGCTGCTCTAAAAAGGAAGGAACTCTTACCATTTGCAACGTCATGGATGGAACTGGAGAGCATTATGCTAAGTGAAATAAGCCAGTCAATGAAGCAAACATACCACATGATCTCACTCATTCATGGATAATAGAGACCATTATAAACTTCTGAACAATAATAGATACAGAGGCAGAGCTGCCTCAAACAGATTGTCAAACTGCAGCGGGAAGGCCGGGGAGGGTTGGTGGGCAGGAGGTAGGGGGGTAAGAGATCAACCAAAGGACTTGTATGCATTCATATAAGCATAACCAATGGACATAAGACACTGGGGGATAGGGGAGGCTGGGGGACTGTCTAGGGCGGGGGGATAAAATGGACACATATGTAATACCCTTTGTAATACTTTAAGCAATAAAAAAAAAAAATTAAAAAAGAAAAAAAAAGAAAATACATCCTGCATATCAGATATTTACATTATGATTCATAACAGTAGCAAAATTACAGTTATGAAGTAGCAACGAAAATAATTTTATGGTTGGGGGTCACCACAACATGAGGAACTGTATTAAAAGGTCGCGGCATTAGGAAGGTTGAGAACCACTGGCTGAGGGAAAATTATAAAGCTTTTAATAAATCATTCTTTGAAAGGATTAATAAGATTAAGAAATCTCTTGCAAGACTGTTCTATTATAAAAAGAATGTATAAGATTAAATAACTAATTGAAACACATATCTAAAACTTTATTCAAAATTATAGACATCTATTTACATACAAATATTATATCCCAGGTGAAATACATAAATTTATAAAAAATAGAAAATTCTAAGTTTTTCAGTAACAGAAAATTATTTTCTATTGACTTAATCAATTTCTACCATATTTCTAGGAAATCAACAAACCCATTCTAAAAAGTATATGGGCCCAGCTGGCGTAGCTTGGTGATTGAGCATTGACCTATGAACCAGGAGGTCATGGTTTGATTCCTGGTCAGGGCACATGCCCAGGTTGCAGCCTTGGTCCCCAGTGAGGGGCATGAAGGAGGCAGCCAATCAATGATTCTCTCTCATCATTGATGTTTCTATCTCTATCTCTCCTCCCTTCCTCTCTAAAAATCAATAAAAATATATATTTTAAAAAGTATATGGAAGAGTAAAAGTTCATGAAAAGTTAATTTTGCAAATAAAGAGCAAAGTGGAGAAGTTTACTCATTGAGGGACTATACAAAGTCGTAGACATAAAAAAACAGTATGATACTAATTCAGGAGTAGACAAGAAAACTAATGGAATGGAATAGGTAGCTCATAAACAGTTCCATGGGTACTTGTTATTTGATGAAGATAGTTCCGCAAAAACAAGGGAGAAGGATGGCTTATTTAGTAAATGAAGTTGAGAAAACCAACTTATTAGATGTACAAAATTAAGCTGGATTCCTCTTCCTGACCACACATCTTAAAGGTAGAATCCAGATGAATTAATGACTTAAATGTAAAAGGTAAAATTACAAACCTAATAGGAGGGAAATGTAATAGAGAATTTATATGACCTAGGGTTTGGAAAAATACTTCTTTTTTAAAAAAATATATTTTATTGATTTTTTACAGAGAGGAAGAGAGAGGGATAGAGAGAAATATCGATGAGAGCTGTATCCGTGAAGAAATTGCTTTGGCATATGTCTGAGATTTTGTTGCCTTTGGATTCCTCTAATATTTTTATGGTTTGCCATCTTACATTTAAGTCCTTTATCCATTTTGAGTTTATTTTTGTGTATGGTGTAAGTTGGTGGTCTAGTTTCATTTTTTTGCATGTATCTGTCCAAGTTTTCCAACACCATTTATTGAAGAGACTGTCTTGACTCCATTGTATGTTCTTGCCTCCTTTGTCAAATATTAATTGAGCATATTGGTTCGGGCCGATTTCTGAGTTCTCTATTCTATCCCATTGATCTGTATGTCTGTTCTTGTGCCAGTACCAGGCAGTTTTGAGAACAGTGGCTTTGTAATACAACTTGATATCTGGTATTGAGATCCCACCTACTTTGTTCTTCTTTCTCAGGATTGCTGCAGCTATTCAGGGTCTTTTTTTTATTCCAGGTGAATTTTTGGAGAGTTCATTCTAGGTCTGTGAAATATGCCGTTGGTATTTTAATGGGAAGTGCATTGAATTTATAGATTGCTTTAGGTAGTATGGACATTTTAATGATGTTGATTCTACCAATCCATGAACATGGTATGTTCTTCCATCTGTTTATGTCTTCCTCTATCTCTTTTTTCAAAGTCCTGTAGTTTTCTAAGTAGAGATCTTTTACCTCTTTAGTTAAGTTATTCCTAGGTATCTTAATTTTTTTGGCGCGATGGTAAATGGGATTGCTTTTTTAGTCTCTCTTTCTGTAAGTTCACTATTGGTGTATAGAAATGCCATAGATTTCTTGGCGTTAATTTTGTATCCTGCTACATTGCCAAATTCGTTTATTAAGCCTAATAGTTTTTTGATGGAGTTTTTAGGGTTTTTTATGTACAATATCATGCCATCTGCGAATAAGGACAGTTTTACTTCTTCTTTTCCAATTTGGATGCCTTTTATTTCTTCTTCTTGTCTAATCACAATGGCTAATACTTCCAGTACTATGTCGAACAGGAGTGGTGAGAGTGGGCATCCCTGTCTTGTTTCTGTTCTTAGGGGAAATGATTTTAGTTTTTGCCCATTAGGTATGATGTTGGCTGTGGGTTTGTCATATATGGTTTTTATTATGTTGAGGTATGATCCTTCTATTCCCACCTTGCTGAGAGTTTTTATCAAAAATGAGTGTTGGATTTTGTCAAATGCCTTTTCTGCATCAATTGGTATGACTATGTGGTTTTTATCTCTCAGTTTGTTTATGTGATGTATCACGTTTATTGATTTGCGGATATTGTACCATCCTTGCATACCCGGAATAAATCCTACGAAGCAATTTCTTCACCGATACAGCTCCTAGGGCATTGGAAACTACAGAGAAAATAAACAAATGGGACTACATCAAAATAAAAAGCTTCTGCACAGCAAAAGAAACCATCAAAAAAACAACAAGAAAGCCCACTGCATGGAAGAACATATTTGCCAATATTATCACCGATAAGGGTTTAATCTCCAAAATTTATAGGGAACTCATACAATTTAACAAAAGGAAGATAAACAATCCAATAAAAAAAATGGGCAAAGGACCTAAATAGACACTTTTCAAAAGAGGATTTTCAGAAACCCAAGAGACATATGAAAACATGCTCAAAATCACTAATCTTCTGAGAGATGCAAATCAAAACAACAATGAAGTACCATCTCACACCTTCAGAATGGCTATCATCAACAAATCAACAAACGACAAGTGCTGGAGAGGCTGCGGAGAAAAAGGAACACTTGTGCACTGCTGGTGGGAATGCAGACTGGTGCAGCCACTATGGAAGACAGTAAGGAGTTTCCTCAAAAAGTTAAAAATGGAACTCCCATTTGACCTCGTTATCCCACTTCCAGGAATATATCCCAAGAAACCAGAAACACCAATCAGAACGGATATATGCACCCATATGTTCATAGCAGCACAATTGACCATAGCTAAGATTTGGAAACAGCCTATGTGCCCATCAACAGATGAATGGATTAGAAAACCATGGTACATCTACACAATGGAATACTATGCTGCTGTAGAAAAGAAGGAACTCTTACCATTTGCAACAGCATGGATGCATCTGGAGAGCATTATGCTAAGTGAAATAAGCCAGTCAATGAAAGAAAAATACCATATGATCTCACTCATTTATGGATAATAAAGACCATTATAAACTGATTAACAAAAATAGATACAGAGGCAGAGCAGCATCGAATAGACTGTCAATCTATAGCAGGAAGGCCAGGGAGGGTTTGTGGGGGGTTGGGGTCGGGGGATAAGAGATTAACCAAAGGACTTGTATGCATGCATATAAGCATAACCAATGGACACAAGACACTGGGGGGTAGGGGAGCCTGGGGGAAGGTCAAGGGGGGGGGGGGAAGGAGGCATATGTAATACTCTTTGTAATATTTTAAGCAATAAAACAAAATTAAAAAAAAAACAACGAAACATCGATCAGCTGCCTCCTGCACACCCCCTACTGGGGATGTCCCGCAACCAAGGTACATGCCCTTGACTGGAATTGAACCCGGGACCCTTGAGTCTGCTGGCTGACGCTCTATCCACTGAGCCAAACAGGTCAGGGCAGAAAAATACTTCTTAAACAAGCCTCCAAAACCACACACTAGGTAGGATGCTTTTGACTACATAAAAATTAATCATTTCTCATTAGTGTACACTACTGTAGACAGATTAAATAGTTGGCAGACTAGAAAAAAATTTTTCCAGTGTGTAAAACAAAAAAGGAACTAATATCTAGAATAAACAGAGGTCTCCACAAAATCAAAGGCAAATGCTAGAAAAACAGATAAAAAATAGATATGAAGACATACTTTACAAAGGGGAAATAGCTGACATGTGTATGAAAAGATATTTCAACTCAATAGTAATTAGAAAAATGCATATTTTAATATTTATAACATACCCATTTATTCGCATTTGAAGGACAACAATTAGAACATGGGTGATAACAAATGTGTGCAAGATATGGATATATAGGAACTCTCATGCCCTGTTGGCAGAAGTATAAATGGTTGTAGCTATTCTGGAAAGAAGTATTAGAGAAATAAAATATGTCTATGCCCTGTGACACAGTCATTGTCTTTCTGAGGTATATGTCAGGGAAACTCTTGCACAGGTTCATATAGAATAGATACAAGGATATTTGTCTTCATGATGTTTGTGGTAGTAGGTATATCATAGCAATATAGATAAATAGAATATGGTAGATGCATACTATGGGATATCATGCAATAGCTAGAAGAGAAGTTCCAGCCCTGCCTGGTTTGGCTCAGTGGATAGAGCATTGGCCTGTGGACTGAAGGGTCCCAGGTTCGATTCTGGCCAAGGGCACATGCCTGGGTTGCGGGCTCGATCCCCAGTGGGGGGCATGCAGAAGGCAGCCAATCAATGATTCTCTCTCCTCATTGGTGTTTCTATCTCTCTCTTTCTCTCTTTTCCTCTCTGAAATCAATAAAAATATATTTTTTTAAAAAAAAGAAAATAAAGAGAAGTTCCATAGGCACAAGCAGCCAAATTGATCTTTAAAACAGTGTTGAACATAGTAAGAAACAAAAGATTTATAGTTCAACAATGTATGTACATTTAAACATACACCCAACAACAACTGCATAATTTGCTAGGATGCATAAATATTTGAGGAGTATATCACATATCTCAGAGTGCATGCCTATGTAAAGAAGGGATCGGAAGTGGTATTTGGGAACAAAAGTGAGGCGGGTCTCATTTAGACTGATAGTGATAATGTGCTATGAACAATGGTGTGTGAGTGACTAGTGCTTAATTCAACTCTCTAGGCCTGAGGTGCAGAAAATGCATTCAGAAAGAGAGAGAAATTTATACACATTTACTAATGGATGTCTTCACTGTGTTCCAAATACCAGTTATAAATAAGTACACATCATTCTCTTTGTCTCTCACCTGACTGAGGGAGGTGGTTATGTCTTTATTTCCTGCAATCAACCAGGATGTGAAAGGTTTCAAAAATAGATTTTGGTCTTCGAAGATGTGACACACTCTTTTAGTACTGAGAGCCAAAGCCACATGTTCTAAAGCAGCTTCACCAAATCTCAGCATTGATTATTGTTCGGTGCAGCTACCAATGAAGTGGTATTTTAAGCCCCAATGTCCAGAATCCATTGAGAACAGAGAACAGACTTGAAACCCAGTTTTGTCCACTACTACTCTATGCCTTTGACAAATAACTTAACCCTTTCATTGAATCTAATGAGAAGATTCGGAGATATGATTGTTAGTGTATTGGGCTCTTCACCAAACACCTTAACAATCCCACCTTGATAATGAAATCCACAGTGTGCTGGATACTTGGCATTATGAATGTTACCTACTTTATCATTATAAATCATCAACAAAATCTTAAAGCAACAAAACCTTACCTGAGACATTAAATGAGTGTCTTATCCAAGGTTTTTGGTATCAAGCAACAGAAATGAAGGCTGGCTAACTTAATCAGAAAAGGAATTTGTTGGAAGTAAGTGAAGAAGGCTGGAGAATTGGGTTCTGAAAATGAGCAGGTGCCAGTGAAGGTTTGGTGTCAGGACCCACAAAAAAACAACCTAGTGGGATGCTATCCTGAGCTCTAGCTTCCAAAAGTGTGGAGGAGAGCAAGTATCATTATCCTTTTAATTTCTGTGGCACAAATTGCCCAACACCAAGATTCAGGCAATGAAAAAATTCTCATAAATAGAAAGAGGAATTTGGAAGTGGGCCAGTCACTGTACCAATAAAATTTCAATGCTTCAGGCATAGAAGGGTTAAGTCATTTGTCAAAGACACAAAGTAGTAGGTGGCAGAACTGGGTTTCAAGCCTGTTCTCTTTCTAGTACATTGTATTTCTAACAAAAAATGAATAAAAAGCATTGAAGTCTCTCAAAATCAAATATCCTATATAATAAAGAGGTAATATGCTAATTAATAAAGAGGTAATATGCCAATATGCTAATTGGTCAATTAGCATATTACCCTCACAAGATGGTGGCGCCCACAGCCACAAGATGGTGGTGCCCAGTTCCCTCAGCTCCGCCAGGGGCGCCTGCCACTGGAGACCCCCAGTCCCCTCAGCCCCGCAGGAAGTGAATTTTCATGTGACCATTACCTTTTTAAAAAATCCTTACCCAAGGATATGTTTATTTCTTTTAGATTATCTGTTCTCGGGGAGCAGGCCTAAACCAGCAGGTGGGTATCCCCCAAGGGTCCCAGACTGTGAGAGGGCGCAGGCTGGGCTGAGGGACCCCCGTGTGCATGAATTTTCATGCACCGGGTCTATAGTGTTAAAATAAAAAGTTAGTTTCTAGTCCTTCCCCCAATTCTACCCAATTACCACTTCTCTCTCATCTTATATCCCATAAGCCTTGTACTTACCTCTATAATATCACTTTGCACATGACATTCTAAGTCCTATTTACACGTGCCTCATTCCTATTAGACTGTCAATTAACTATTATTTATGTGTGTATTATACAACTGGACACATATTAGGGACTTAATGAAATTATGCTGAATGAACAAGTTAATAAATGAATGAAAGGAAGAATAACTATAGCCCTGGCCAGTGTACTCAGTAATTAGAGCATCAACCTGCCCACGGAAGGGTCACAGGTTAGATTCTGGTCAAGGGCACATACCTCTGTTGCAGGTTCATCCCTTGGGCCCCAGTTGGATGTGTGTGGGAGGCATCCAATAGATGTGTCTCTCTCACATAGATGTTTCTCTCTCTCTCCATATCCCTCCCTTCTACTCTCTCTTTAAAAAAAAATCAATGGAAGATATCCTTAGGTGAGAATTTAAAAAAATTAACAAAACACAATAGAAAGAATGACTATAGAAAACCACCTTGACTTAAAGATCAGGGCTTTAGTCCTTAAAGAGAGGGTAAAAAGGAGTGAGGTAGGTGAGATCTAAAACATTTTTAAAAATCTAATGTTTTTGCTTGAGTTCAACTAAGCAAACAACTTGCCCTTTGCTATCTGTCTGGGTAAATATAAAGGTTAACAAGGACAGCTGTAAGGCATTTCAAATGACAGTGGAAAAGATCCTATCACTTGAGTTGTTGTGAAAATATGACTAGATGACCAGTCAAGGCCTAAGCTGAGTGGGCTGAAAGCCAAAATCCACAAAACATGCAAATGAGTTTTCAACAATCAATCCATACAGACTCTGTACAAAGTAATAATTATCAAAGATACCATACAGCCTTCAGTTACTTGAAAAATTGCCAAACCCTAAAATTTAAATATGTATAAACAATCTGCATGCATTAAGTGATTATATCAATAATACTTGTATGAAAACTTAAATGCTTAAGAAAATACCAGCTTTTTTTCCTGTAAGTTTTCTTCCCACTTTGTGAAAAAGAATTTGGTTTCAGAATAAAGAAAGAAAAATTTAACTCATGCCCAGATGGATAAGATTTGTTGGGTTTAGAATAGCTACTTTTAAAAACAATGTGTTCTTAGAGAGGCGCACAAAGGTGGCAGAAGAGGACTCAGAACTGGCCCCTGCCATGAACACATCAAAGGTGCACCTCTATTTACAGCATTTCCTTCTGAGAGACAACTGAGGGCAATTGAACAGCTTCTTCACAACAAACAGGAAAGATCAACGAGAGAAGGTTGGGAACTGTGAGAGCTCCCTGGAATCTGAGGGAACTCTTGGGATTGAAGGCGCACCATTGTTAGTGTTCCTCCTCCATCCAGATGGTGCCAGTGGGAGCTCTGCCCAGGCGCCCTGGGCAGGTCTGCAAGGCTGTGCAGTCTGTTCCCTGTCACTGTGCCCTGGAGCTCACTCCAGCAGGACCAGCAGGTGCTGAGGTGTGTGTACACAACTGGATCCGCATGCAAAAAAAAAAAAGAAAAGAAAAAAATAAATAAAGAAAAGAAACTGGATCAGTCTTTTACACTATATACAAAATAAACAAAAAATGATTGAAGACTTAAATGTGAGACCTGAAACCATAAAATTCTTAGAAGAAAACATACGTAGTAAACTCTTTGACATCAGTCTTAGCAATATAGTTTTGGTATGTCTCCTCAGGCAAAGAAAGCAAAAGAAAAAAATAAACAAATCGGACTACATCAAACTAAAAAGCTCCTGCACAGTGAAGGAAACCTTTAACAAAACAAAAAAGACAATCTACTTAATGGGAGAATATATTTGCAAATGATATACCCAATTGAAAAATTGGCAAAGGGCATCAAAAGACATTTTTCCAAAGAAGACTTACAGATAGATGGTCAACAGACATATAAAAAAATACACCATCACTAATCATGAGGGAAATATAAATCAAAACCACAATAAGGTACAACTTTACACCTGTCACAATGGCTATTACCAAAAAGTCAGCAAATAATAAGTGTTGACAAAGATGTGAAGAAAAGGGAACCCTTGTGCACTGTTGGTGGGATTGCAAATTGGGGCATCCACTATTGAAAATAGTATGGAGATTTCTCAAAAATTTGAAAATAAAATTTCCATATGACTCAGAACTTCTTGGTATATATTGAAAGAAAACAAAAACACTAATTTAAAAAGATATATACACTTCCATGTTCATTACAGCATTATTTACAACTCTAGGTTGATGCATGAAATTCATGCAAGGGCCTTGGCCCCCCGCCACGGCAGCTGCTGCCTCTGCCTCGGCCCCGCCTGCCTCAGCTTTGTCCAGAAGGAAGGATGTCCAGAAGGATGTCTGGTCTAATTAGCATATTATGCTTTTATTATTATAGATAGCCAAGATATGGAAGCAACCTATGTGTTCATCAGTAGATAAATGGATAAAGAAGATGTGGTACACACACACACACACACACACACACACACACGTATGTACAGGGTGGGGCAAAAGTGGGGTTACAGTTCTGAGTACATGAACAGAGTTTATTTTTGCATTATTATTTGTTAGTTATTATATTATTTTCTATATTAACAACCTACTTTTGCCCCATCCTGTATGTATGTATATATATGTATGTATGTATGTATGTATGTATGTATATGTAATAGAATATTACTCAGCAATAAAAATGAATGAGATCTTGCCATTTTCAACATAGAGGGTATTATACTAAGTGGAATAAGTTTGGCAAAGACAAATACTATATGGTTTCACTTACATGTAGAATCTAAACAACAAATGAACAACAACAAAAAAACCCTACACAAAATAAAAACAGACAGAAACAGAGAAACCGATGGTTGCCAGAGGGGCAAGGTGTGGGGGAAATATGTGAAGGGGAATAAGAGGTACAAACTTCCAGTTTTAAAATAAAACAAGCCATGGAGATGTAGTAACTAGCACAGAGAATATAGTCTATAATATTATAATAACTTGGCATGGTGGCAGATGGTTACTAGACATAGTGTGGTGATTACATAGTAAGTGTATCATATGTAAATGTCAAAACACTATGTTGTACATTTGAAATGTATATACTATTGTAAGTCAATTATATTTTAATAATAATAATAAGAAAATGTGTTCTTAGAGCATCACAGTATAAAAGATACCTGGGGAAAATTCTTTATTTGTCGAGAGCACTTCTAATAGAAATCATGCTTAATAAACATATTGGCAAAATACTAAAATAAGACCAGCAGTAATAGTAGCAGGGCTGTCCATTACCAACCATTATAACATGTCAGAAAAAATCACCTACAATCTTGTACTTAATTTACAATATAATAAAGAGAAAATTATACCAGGAGGGAAAATATTGATGACAACGCTCCCTTCCCTCTCATCCACCTTCATTCAAGTCAGGATTTAACAAACACGATGTCCTTTACTAGAAATATGAATAACAAGTATTTAAATAACTACTTTTGACACGTAAAAACAGAGTAATGAAAGACTGCAGACAATATTCTGTGCTTGGCTCAGAACAATTTTGTTCCAATTATTATAATGTTCTCTTTTATTTTCGTATTCTTTAAAAAAGAGCCACACATATTGTTTATGGTACTTAGCCAATTTGGGTTCTATTTTAGTTGTGGAAGTTTACAGAAAACATTTGATAATAAAAGATGGAGATGGGTGGCTTATTAGTGAAGTGATATTTTTCTGCTTTATGAGATTCTATAATAGGAAGATTCTCAGAAATTTTTTTCCCAAATAAAGCTTGCATTCTCTCAGCTGGGATTTCTTCCATATGTCCATTCACAAATGCATCCATCCTCATTGATGTGTCAGTCCAACAGGTATTTATGGGGCTTTGATTATGTGTGTGGCATCATACACAGTGAGGAGAACAGAACGATAGTTGTGCAGAAGAGGCAGCATCTTTTGGTGGTTGCAAGCCTGAGCTCTGGAGGGGCCTGCCTATGCTCAAGTCTTCATTAACAAGTTACTTAACCTTTTCATGCTTCAGGTTCTCCATCTGTAAAATAACTCCTCATAGGTTGTTGTGAGAATTAAATAGGCTAGTATACTTTGTGGCACTTTAAAGAATGTGAAGCATCCATGTGTATTAATCATCATTATTCCCTGGACCTTGTCAAATACTTTAGGGCAGAAGGGCAATTTTCAACTCTGATACAGGCTTTGTGTGAAGCCGCGACCAGCACGGCTAGGGTTCAAGGTCTGGAGAAGGGGCTGTGCACAAATGAATATACTAGACAAGAAATATAAATTTAGAAGGCATGGGGGGAGCCAGGTAGAGACCTTACACCAGTGATGATGAACCTATGACACACGTGTCAGAGGTGACACGCGAACTCATTTTTTTGGTTGATTTTTCTTTGTTAAATGGCATTTAAATATATAAAATAAATATCAGAAATATAAGTCTTTGTTTTACTATGGTTGCAAATATCAAAAAATTTCTATATGTGACACAGCACCAGAGTTAAGTTAGGGTTTTTCAAAATGCTGACACGCCGAGATCAAAAGGTTCACCATCACTGCCTTACTGCTCTAGCAGAGAGGTTTCCTGAATGCCTGGACCCACTAGCTTTTTGTTTACTAGAATACACATTTGCCCTTTAGCAAAGCAAACAGACATATTAGTGGTAAGGTTTGGTAAACAGTAAAGGATTATCAGGTTAGGGGATTGCCTTCAGCCATTCAGCCAGCAGCAGGGTAATACAATGCTGATTTTCAGCCCTTGCTGAATATCAAAGTCCATTAGCCTTCTAACGGACTTCTCACATAATATGTTAACTACTTGCTGGTCTTAGCCTCCAGCACTTTGTATCAATGATAGATTAATTTCATAGGATCAAAGTCATAAACTAGAACTTTTACCACTCTTCTTCCAGGGCTGCAATTTTATATTACATGAGTCCCTGTCTTCCCCAGACACTTTCTTCCCGGAATCTCAGTTCTCTGTTTCTGATTCAGTCCTGATCAATGCATCAGATAGTGAAATCTCAAGGTGGTCCTCCCAATGTCTGCCTGGTAAGTGACAGGGAAGGGCATTTGCACACAGGTAAGTTTTGGCCCCTTCAGTACACATGACTGGGCTTTGGCCTTGGTTTTCTGGTGAGCACCCTTCTTCACTGGAATGGGAGCTCTGTTATAAACCTCAAATAGGTTGATCCTTCATTTAGATTTTTCTAGCTCTCTGCCCTGGGAAGGTTGGATTCTAGTACCTATGCCTTCAGCCTCAGATTCTGCTGTAAATGGATAAAGTCCTTAAACCACTGGCCTCAGCGGTCCCTGCTGAGAATTTTTCCATTTCTGTGGCCCACACATTACTTGGAGCCCCCAGTGTTAGGTATTTTGTTTGAAAGAATGAATAATTAATTATATATAACATCCAAATAAATTTCTAATTATATAACATCAGAAAGAGCAATTTTGTTTTTGTTTTTGTTTTTTTTTTTAATTTTTTTTTTATTATTATTAGTTAAGGAATTACAAATGTGTCCTCATCCCCCCCTTTAACCCCCAACCTCCCCCCCACACACAAACTCGTGCTCCCATCCCCCCGTTGTCCATGTCCATTGGTTTGGCTTATATACATGCATACAAGTCCTTCTGTTGAACTCTTCCCCTTACCCCCGCCCTCCCCTACTTTCCTTCTAGGGATTGATAGCCTGATCGCTGTTTCTCAGTCTTTGGGTCTGTCTTTTTTCATCAATCTATGTTGTTCTCTATAATCCACAAATGAGTGAGATCATGTGGTATTTATCTTTCTCTGACTGGCTTATTTCACTTAGCATAATGCTCTCCAGTTCCATCCATGCTGTTGCAAAAGGCAAGAGTTCCTTTTTTTTTACCGCAGCGTAGTATTCCATTGTGTATATGTACCACAGTTTTCTAATCCACTCATCTGCTGATGGGCACTTAGGCTGTTTCCAAATCTTAGCTATGGTGAATTGTGCTGCTATGAACATAGGGGTGCATATATCCTTTCTAATTGGTGTTTCTGGTTTCTTGGGATATATTCCTAGGAGTGGGATCACAGGGTCAAATGGGAGTTCCATTTTTAGTCTTCTGAGGTAGCTCCATACTGTTCTCCACAGTGGCTGCACCAGTCTGCATTCCCACCAGCAGTGCAGAAGGGTTCCTTTTTCTCCACATCCTCTCCAACACTTGTTGTTTGTTGATTTGTTGATGATAGCCATTCTGACAGGTGTGAGATGATAACGCATTGTCGTTTTGATTTGCATCTCTCGTATAATTAGTGACTTTGAGCAGGTTTTCATATGTCTTTCTGCCTTCTGTATGTCCTCTTTCGAAAAGTGTCTATCTAGGTTCGTTGCCCATTTTTTTATTGGATTGTTTATCTTCCTTTTGTTAAGTTTCATGAGATCCCTGTATATGTTGGAAATTAAACCCTTATCGGTGGTATCATTGGTAAATATGTTCTCCCATGTAGTGGGTCTTCTTGTTGTTTTTTTGATGGTTTCCTTTGCTGTGCAAAAGCTTTTTATTTTGATGTAGTCCCATTTGTTTATTTTCTCTTTAGTTTCCATTGCCCTAGGAGCATTATCAGAGAAGAAGTTTCTTCGGCATATGTTTGCGATTTCGCTGCCTGTGGATTCCTCTAGTATTTTTATGGTTTCCCGTCTTACGTTTAAATCTTTTATCCATTTTGAGTTTATTTTTGTGTATGGTGTGAGTTGGTGATCTAGTTTCATCCTTTTGCATGTATCTGTCCAATTTTCCCAACACCATTTATTGAAAAGACTGTCTTGACTCCATTGTATGCTCTTGCCTCCTTTGTCGAATATTAATTGGGCATAGTGGATTGGGTCAATTTCTGGGGTCTCTATTCTATTCCATTGATCTATATGTCTGTTCTTGTGCCAGTACCAAGCTGTTTTAAGAACAGTGGCTTTGTAATACAGTTTGATATCTGGTATTGAGATCCCACCTACTTTGTGTTTTCTCAGGATTGCTGCAGCTATTCGGGGTCTTTTTTTATTCCAGATGAATTTTTGGAACGTTTGTTCTAGATTTGTGAAATATGCCATTGGTAATTTAATGGGGATTGCATTGAATCTATAAATTGCTTTGGGTAGTATGGACATTTTGATGATGTTGATTCTACCAATCCATGAACACGGTATATTCTTCCATCTGTTTATGTCTTCCTCTATCTCTTTTTTCAGTGTCCTGTAGTTTTCAGCATATAAGTCTTTTACCTCCTTAGTTAAGTTTATTCCTAGGTATTTTAATTTTTTTGGTGCAATGGTAAATGGGATTGCTTCTGTAGTTTCACTTTCTGTAAGTTCACTATTGGTGTAAAGAAATGCCATGGATTTCTTAGCATTAATTTTGTATCCTGCTACATTGCCGAATTCATTTATTAAGTCTAATAATTTTTTGATGGAGTCTTTAGGGTTCTGTATGTACAGTATCATGTCATCTGCAAATAAGGACAGTTTTACTTCTTCTTTTCCAATCTGGATGCCTTTTATTTCTTCTTCGTGTCTGATCGCAATGGCTAGTACTTCCAGTACTATGTTGAACAGGAGTGGTGAGAGGGGGCATCCCTGTCTTGTTCCTGTTTTTAGGGGGAATGGTTTTAGTTTTTGCCCATTGATTATGATGTTGGCTGTGGGTTTGTCATATATGGCTTTTATTATGTTGAGGTATGATCCCTCAATTCCTATCTTGCTGAGAGTTTTTATCAAGAAAGGGTGTTGGATTTTGTCAAATGCTTTTTCCGCATCAATTGATATGACTATGTGGTTTTTTTCTCTCAATTTGTTTATGTGATGTATCACGTTTATTGATTTGCGGATATTGTACCATCCTTGCATCCCTGGGATAAATCCTACTTGGTCATGGTGTATGATCTTTTTGATGTACTGCTGGATCCGATTTGCTAGGATTTTGTTGAGGATTTTGGCATCTATGTTCATGAGGGATATTGGCCTATAATTCTCTTTCATTGTATTGTCTTTATCTGGTTTTGGGATTAGGGTGATGTTGGCTTCATAGAATGAGCTGGGAAGTGTTCCTTCCTCTTGGATCTTTCGACATAGTCTGAGGAGGATAGGTTTTAGGTCTTCCTTGAATGTTTGGTAAAACTCCCCTGTGAAGCCATCTGGCCCCGGGCTTTTGTTTGCTGGAAGCTTTTTGATTACTGCTTCGATTTCCTCCATAGTTATTGGCCTATTGAGATTTTTAGATTCTTCCTGGTTAAGTTTTGGAAGGTTGTATTTATCTAGGAATATGTCCATTTCCTCCAGGTTGTCTAGTGTGTTGGAGTAGAGTTGTTCATAGTATTTTCTAACAATCCTTTGTATTTCTATGGGGTCTGTTGTTATTTCTCCTCTTTCATTTCTGATTTTGTTTATTTGGGTCCTCTCTCTTTGTTTCTTGGTGAGCCTGGCTAGAGGTGTATCAATCTTGTTTATCCTTTCAAAGAACCAGCTCTTGGTTTTGTTGATCTTTTGTATTGTTTTTTTGGTCTCTATGTCGTTTATCTCCGCTCTGATCTTTGTTATTTCCTTCCTTCTGCTTACAGTGGGCTTTTTTTGTTGCTCTCTTTCTAATTCTTCGAGTTGTAGAGTTAGGTAATTTATTCTCATTGTTTCTTGTTTCTTGCAGTAGGCTTGTAGAGCTATGAACTTCCCTCTCAAGACTGCTTTTGCTGTGTCCCATAGGTTTTGGATTGTTGTGTTTTCATTGTCATTCGTTGCCATGATGTTTTTTATTTCTTCTTTGATCTCACTGGTGACCCAGTCGTTGTTTAATAGCATGCTATTTAGTCTCCATGTGTTTGATTTTTTTGGATTATTTTTGTTGTAGTTGATTTCCAGTTTTATGCCTTTGTGGTCTGAGAAGATACTTGATATGATTTCAATTTTCTTGAATTTGAAGAGACTTTGTCTGTGACCCAATATATGGTCTATCTTTGAAGATGACAAATGTGCACCTGAGGAGAATGTATATTCTGTGGCTTTGGGGTGAAATGTTCTGAAGATGTCAATTAATTCCATCTGATCTAGTGAGTCATTTAGGATTGATGTTTTTATTGCCCTAACTGGCTTGGCTCGGTGGTTAGATCATTGGCCCAAGGTCTAAAGAGTCTCAAGTTCGATTTCAGTCAAGGGCACATACCTCGGTTGCAGGCTCGATCCCCGACTCCTTTGGAGTGTGTGTGAGAAGAAATCAATGTATCTCTCACACATCAATGTTTTTCTCTCTGTGTCTCCCCCCCTCCCTTCTACTCTCTCTTAAAAAAATCAATGGAAAAAGTATCCTCAGCTGAGATTTAACAACAACAACAAAAATTAACTATAAAAATATGTTTTTATTGATTTTATAGAGAGAGGAAGGGAGAGGGAAAGAGATACAGAAACATTGATGAGAGAGAATCATTGGTTGGCTGCCTCCAGTATGCCCCCAACTGGGGAATCCAGCCTGTAACCCAGGCATGTACCCTGACTGGGAATTGAACCAGTGACCTCTTGGTACACGGGACAATGCTCAACCAACTAAGTAAGCCACACTGTCTGGGAAGAAAGAGCATTTTTAAATTCATCTAGGCCAGGCATTGTGAGTAATTTTTAATTTAATAATAAAGATAAAAATAACTTCTATCAAATCACTAATAAGACACTTAGTTTTCGATTAGAAAAATTAAGTACAAGCCTATGTAGGAAATGTAATGAAACAAGAATTATATATGTCTAATTTTTATCCATGATTATTTCTTCTTTATGTAGGAACAGCATTTATAATTTCAGTGACTTAAGTAAATGTAGGGAATTATTTACAATTTAGCAATTAAAAAATTAGAAAATGTTGGATTATGAACAATATCTTATAGAGCACAGAAGATGCATAATTCCTGCATATCTTCAGAATGAAATTATAAATAATTTTAATAATTATAATGAAGAAAATATCTGGGCAGGAAATAAGGGCTCCAATACAAGGAACAAGAGAACTTAGTAAACATCACTTGCATTGCCACTGGAGATTGGTTGTCTGAAGAAGTTACAGCATTTGTCTCCTCTAATTAACTTTCATGGAGCCTCTCAAGTTTTATATGGGCAAGTTTGTTCTATGTGATCTAAGAGATTTTATATAGGTCCAAAAAGAAAATGTGTCAGAGAAAATCCTGAAGTACTACAGTATATTTTCATCTCTATATAGAGAAACTAGAATATTGGCTTAATTGAAGTTATTACATTTTTCTCTGCTATTCTAAGCCTCATCTTAGTCTGAAGAGCATTTGAAATGATCTTGAACATTCTAGTACCCTTGGAAACCTCTGCTCAGTTGACAAAACAGTAGGTTATATGGTCATGCGTCTTTTGGGCCACATCCCTTCATTTTACCTGTTTTTAATAGAAACTACTTAGAGCAATAATAAAATAGGAATTTTCTTTCCATGAAGCAATTAAATTGAAGTAACTTCCTTGTGTTTCCTTCTAAAAAATGTAATGTCTCTAGCTAATCTATCTTTGGATACCACTGAAGTTCATCCTGAAGAGATGGTCTTTCTCAACATGGAGATGGTTGAAGTGGCATTCATCTACACCAGACACATCAGCTGCATCGTTTCCTAAAAAAAGTAAAAAATGAGCAGGAACAAAAGAGGTGAAAAAGTCAAGAAAGGAAAGAGGGAGGAAGAATAGACAAGAGATAGAGAATTCTGATTAATCAGAAAAAGTTCTTTAGAATTAAATAATGTCAAGTCCATCTTAGGTGGACTTAACTTAGTCATTTGCTTACTTGACTTTCAAAAGGACCTCACTGAAAAGGCAGCCACATACACAATGTGGGACTTTGCTAAAGACTTCAAGGACCTTGTTGAAATCAAATTGCAAAATCTATTATAATACTCCCAGTTTCTCAGTTCACAATATCTTTTGTTAGGAGTTTTTCCTCCTTTCATATTCCCTGGCTAAGGCCTTATGAAAAATGTCATCACAAAAGATAGGAGAAATTGTGACAGAGTTACAAATAGAAACTTCTTTATCTGACATTTTATAGGCAATTTATAATTATTGTTGAATTTTTTATATTACTGGAGGCCTGGTGCACAAAATTCATGCACTCAAGATGGGGGGATCCCTCAGCCTGGCCCGTGCCCTCTCGGAGTCTGGGAACCCTCAGGTGATGTCCGACTGATGGCTTAGGCCTGACTGACGGGGGGTAAGCCTAAGCTGTCAGTTGGATATCCTTAGTGCTGCTGCGGAGGTGGGAGAGGCTCCTGCCACTGCGGCTGCACTTGTCAGCCATGATCCCAGCTTCTGGCTCAGCGGCGCTCTCCCTGTGGGAGCACATTGACCACCAGGGGGCAGCTCCTGCATTGAGCATCAGCCCCCTAGTGGTCAGGGCATGTCATAGCGAACAGTTATTCTGCCGTTTGGTCAATTTGCATATTAGTCTTTTATTATATAGAATGGTCTTTGGTTGATTACCTCCCACCCACCCACCCATAATCGGGATCAGAGAGGCATGCAAGAGGTTGGCCAGCTGGGGAGGGGCTGCTGGAGGGCTCCAGGGCATGTCTCACCCATCTGGCTCAGTCCCAATCGGTTGGATCCTAGCAGCAAGCTAACCTACCAGTTGAAAGTGTCTGCCTCCTGGTGGTCAGTGCATGTAATAGCGAGTGGTTGAGCAGCTTTAGCATATCGCTAGCGTATTATGCCCTGATTGGTTGAACAGACGACTGGCCGACTGGACACTTAGCATATTAGGCTTTTATTAGATAGGATAGGATTGTTGCTGTGGACTGAATGTGTCACCTCAAAATTCATATGTAGAACGCCTAAATCCCCAGTGTGATGGTCTAGAGATGCGGCCTTTGCCAGTTAGATTAAGATGAAGTCATGAGGGTAGAGCCCCCACGATGGGATTAGAGTCTTTGTAAGAAGAGGGAGAATAGCTTACCCCCAGAACTATTAGAAATAAATATTTGTTATTTAAGCCACTCAGACTACAGTATATGTTTATAGCAGCCTAAACTGGCTAAGATAGTTTTTTTTGGCAGGGCATGTAGAATCATTGAAAAACCCCACTTGTGTCTCCAGATCTCTAGTATAGGCAAGGATCCAACAAGATAAAATAGAAATTGTCTTTTAATAATTTTATAGGTTCTTATTTTATAAGGCTGTCATAAACTTAAAAACAAAACAGTCTAACATAGACCAGGCGCACAATTATTCAGAATGATTATAGCACTAAATTTAAAAATAATCTAGAGGATGCAATAACTGTCATTAGTGGCAATAATGGTTGTCATCATTATCGACTATGAATATTTATAGACTGTTCACTGAATTTTGCTCCTTAGAAATCCTTTTATTTTTAAATCATTTTACGAGATGAGTTGGGCAGTATATGAGATTCCCTTTGATGGGATTTAAAAAACACAGACATCTTCCCTCCAGGGTTTTATACACTTACCAGGCCCCCTCATCTGTCATGAGATCTCTGTCTGTTGGCCCACTGATAATGGTGAGATGTGCCATATCCCTTGGTGTGTTGAAATGAGAAAAAGATTGAGAATAGGTTTCTACAACCAAAGGAACTGCTACTTTTGTTCCATCGGTTCCATTATAGCAGTTTTGTTATAAAGGAGTTATAAAGGAGTACCGCTCCATCCAGTTCAGTCATGTGGGAATATGGTTCAGTGTAGACAGCACAGATATCCTGAGTCCCAATACACAGGCTGATGATAATAACTGCAAGTAAATACCAATCTGATTTTCTCCTGCTGTCTTAAATACAGCTAGACTGCTTTCCCTTTATTATCAGTTTACCTGGCCTAGAAAATAGAACTGAATTTTAGACTGGTCTTAGAAAACTCAAATCAGGAAAGCAAATATGCAAAAAAAAATTATATAATATATTCCAGAACCAACCAAAATGATATAGAATGAGTCACTATTTGGTGTTCAATGTCAACACTATCCTTCCTAAGCACAACTTGAACTTGAAAACTGTATATTCTTCTAGATCATTTCAGAATCTACCTTTATTTTTACCACCAATTGGCAATATGCATGCATACTGTATCCTCAGAATCTATTCTAATCTAATTCTGATTATTCATAATCAAGGTTTCCAAAAAATCATTGCATTTTGATTTTGCCTTATATGTTTTCTGTTTTAACTATAAATTCAGAATTAATTAAAGAAACTTAGACTAAGAAATACCAGAAATTCAAGATCTCTAAGTTGACGTACTTATTTTTACTCAGATGATAAATTGTGAAATATTCTCAAAGCAGGAACTCATAATATTTATGTAATTATACAGTGTTTCAATCATTACTTACATATGGTCCAAAGGAAAGGATTGTGTGTATAATTTATTCATTTGCATATTTAAAATTTGCTGTGGCATAGATTTCCTAGCACAGTACAGCTATTTTCAACTGGTGTGCCACAGCACACTGGTGTGTGGCAAGAATTTTTAAAATATGCAGTACCTGACTATTTAGTCTGCAACACTACCTCTTTTCCCATATATTGTAAAATAAAAAATGACAATAGTCTACACAATAATAGCTTTACAGTGTGAAGTAATCAAAATTATACCTATTTTTGTCAGATCAGCAAAATATATATTTTTTGGTGTGCCACAGAATTGTAGTAATTAGCTTACATGTGCCATGAGATGAAAAAGGCTGAAAATCACTGCTGACATAGTATATTTTTTAAGTTCACATGAATGATAGGGTTGCCATACAGTAAAAACTTTGGGTCAGTTCTCATCATCAACTGTGAGAATCAGTAGAGTGGATATGTGTGTTCAAATCCAGATCTACCACTTACTAGTTGTAGTCAACTTATTTAACCCACTCCATGCCTCATTTCTTGTTCTGTAAAATGAAGCTAGTAACAATATCTACTTTACTGCATTGCATGAAAACAATCCAGTTAACCTCTGAACAACTGGTTTTACTTCATGGTTGTATATTACTCAGAGACCTTATTTTAATGAATAAATATTTGAGAGCATTTTCATATTACTATTGCAAACATGGACCAAACATTAAGACCATTTCCTCCACTGGCATGAAAATATCAAGACCTGAGGGAATTAAGTGAATGATTATCCCTTCTCCCTGAAATAAACCAAACAACCTCCTTGATTTTAGTTATGATAAAAGTGGCCCTCCCTCTACTCCCCACAACTTTGTAGAAATTATCTGAATATTGAGATAGTAAATAAGAAATCATAAAGCTAGTTTTGAAAGAGCACAGACTTTGGAATCAATAGGCCTGAATTTCGAGGTGCTCCCTCTTAACAGTTGTGTGATTTTGGGACAAGTTCATTAAATTCTAGATATGGTATTGAGTTTAGTGTAAGTATATTCTGGCAAGTGGCAGGTACTCAGTATATAGTAGTTTTTATGGAGCCATCAATTTTGTTTTGAGGGCAACAGAAGCTATGATCTATGCTAGCTATGCCAAGAGATGAAATGATTCACAGCAAGGTACATTTTTTAGTTTCTGTGGGTTTTGCTGCAGTGGTTTGGAAAGGGGTTGATCTTAAGTAGTTTGGCTGGTTCTTAATAAAATCAGAGTTTATCTTGAAAACCATGCCATTCATCTAGGGACTTCCCAAATGCATGATAACATGCAACTCTGAGTGTGCCCATCATGGAGATATTCTTAAATAGCTTTTTTCACTGAACCAAATTTGGCATGTGTTACAGCCTGTGGAAAGGTCTGTGAAAAAGTATTACTTGTGAATGAAATGTTTAGAGCCATTTCTTGGACATATATTTTTATCAACAGAACCTTTGAAAGATAGGAAATCATAACCCTAAATAATTACCTCTCAGTTCACACATACCAGCTCCTGATCAATGAGGAGGTGTACCAAAGATGATTTGCAGATTCAAGGAGAAATTCCACTGGGAGGAACTATGGCATTTATGAGCCATTAGAATGAAACCTAAGCAATTGAGTCAGTGTTACACATTTCTTAGATGCACAATTTCCAAAAGTGCTATGTTTGCTATACTATTCGAGTGACAACCCAATATGTACATTTATTTTGGTTATGAAGCTTCCACAATATTTTGTTGCCAAAATCTTTGCCAAAGTTATAAAGCCCAGTAGTTACCATAATCACATATCTGATGTTCCTAGGAGCTTGGTTGTGAGTGTAGAGTAGAAGCTGCCATTCTTTATTGCCTGGAATCTGCATCAAGTCTTTAAAAAAAACAACTGATTTCTGTCACTAGTAACTAATGTCCAGGGCATTCAGTTTCATGGAGCCAGCTCTTGCTAGCTGAGTAAAAGTATAATCAAAAGAACTTGGCATTACTTTTAGGGGTAAATGTTTAAAATATCAACCACATAATAAAGTATAAAAATAAAATTAAAGCTATTTTTCTGGTTGATGAAGCAAGACTCACTCAAGAAAAACTTAGTGATCTTAATGTTCATGTTGTAAAAACAATAGAAATGCTAATCTTATTCCCTTCTAATGCACATTCACTGGCCACATTTTAATCATTGGGCCCCCCATATGTATCTGTAACATAAAAGATAGAATGAACACGGTCTCCTTACCTCTCCAAACACCACACAAAGATGCCTCTGTATTTGTGAAGTCTACAGCTAGCAATTTGTCATGAAACTACTAGATTATTAAAGCATTTTTCCAGTATGAAAAATAATATACAATTATTGTAGAAAAATTGAGAAAGACTGAAAAGTATAAAAAAATAGAAATCATCCATAAACTTATCATCCAGAGATATCCAACTCCACATTTTGATATGTGTTTTTTCCAGTCCTTTTATAAGCATACTAGTGACCCAGTCCATGAAATTCATGCACATTAAAAGGGAATTAATTAAAGGAAATATTTTAATATTACTATTTGTCCTTTCTCTATAATAGAAGTGTCAGAGATGAAAGAAAATTAGTAAAATGTATATGAAAATCTTCCTCCTGTCAGAGTCTGGGGTGCGCCATGGGAACCAGAGTCAAGTCCCTGCCCACCCACATGTGCCTTGAAATCGTGCGAGACCCAGACCTGGCCAGCCCCACTCCCATCGGGCTAGATCCAGACCCAGCTGGCCCACCGCCATCAAGCCCCACCGGGTGTGGGGCACAGCCTCAGGTCGCCTGGGCCGGGTCAGGGGGTGCACCTTGAGGTCCCCTGGCCTGGGTAAGGGGGCGTGACCTAAGGTCCCTTATTAAGCCTTGCCAGGCGGGGCCGCAGCCTCAGGTGTCCTGGCCTGGGCCAGGGCAGGGGGCACACCTTGAAGTTCCCTGTCAAGCCCTGCGGACAGGGGGCGTGGCCTGAGGTCTCCCATCAAGTCCCATGGGCAGGGGGCATGGCCTGAGTTTCCCCGTCAAGCCCCTCATGGCGGAGGGCATGGCCTCAGGTCCCTAGGCCCAGCTCTGGGGCAGGGGGCACAGTCTGAGGTCCCCTATCAAGCTCCGTCAGGAAGAGGATATGGCCTGAGGTCCCCTGTCAAGCCCTGCCAGGCAGGTTTGTGGTCTGAAGTCACCCAGCATGGTGCCGGGGCAGGAGGTGTGGCCTGAGGTCCCCTGTCAAGCCCCACCAGGTGGAGGGCGCAGTCTCAGGTCCCTGCTGATTGCTCGTTAAGGCTCATTACAGAACTTGACCTCCACTGTGGGCATAGCCATCTTGTGTTATGGAATCCCTGCCTCCACTGTGGGCACAGTCATCTTGACCATTATGGCATGGTGGTAAATTTGCATATTCCCTCTTTATTAGATAAAACTAGAGGCTCAGTGCACAAAATTGGTGCACGGTGGGGGTGGGTCCCTCAGCCCAGCCTGCACCCTCTCCAATCTGGGACTCCTTGGGGGATGTCCAACTGATTTAGGCCCGATCCCTGTGGGGCCACTGACTCCTAACCACTCACCAGCCTGCCTGCCTGCCTGCTCACCCCTAACCACCTCTACCTGCCGCCTGATTGCTGCCTAACTGCTCCCCTGCCGGCCTGATCATGCCCCTAACTGCTTGCTCCCTTGCACCAGCCTGATCTCGCCCCTAATTGCTTGCTCCCCCGCACCTGCCTGATCTTGCCCCTAACTACTTGCTCCCTTGCACCAGCCTGATCTCGCCCCTAATTGCTTGCTCCCCCGCACCTGCCTGATCTTGCCCCTAACTACTTGCTCCCCTGCCGGCATGATCGTCCCTAACCGCCTCTGTCTCAGCCCCCGCCACCATGGCTTTGTCCGGAAGGAAGTCGGATGTCCGGAAGATGTCTGGTCGACCCAGTCTAATTAGCATATTACCCTTTTTTATTAGTATAGACTAGACGCCCAGTGCACGAATTCATGCACCAGTGGGGTCCCTTGACCTGGCCTGTGGGATCGGGCAAAAACTGGCTCTCCAACATCCCCTGAGGGGTCCCAGATTGTGAGAGGGTGCAGACGAGGCCGAGGGACCCCACTGGTGCACAGTTGGGGCCAGGGAGGGATGCGGGAGGTTGGCCAGCAGGGGAGGGACCGCAGGAGGGCTCCAGGGCATTTTCCAGACCTTCTTGCTCAGTCCTGATCGGCCAGACCCCAGCAGCAAGCTAACCAACCTACTGGTTAGAGCGTCTGCCCCCTGGTGGTCAGTGCACGTCATAGTGAGCGGTTGAGCGGCCTTAGCATATTATTAGCATATTACGCTTTGATTGGTTGAATGGCTGACCAGATGACTGGACACTTAGCATATTAGGCTTTTATTATATAGGATATATTTTTCTGTTACAAAATTGAGATCATGCTATATGTCTTTTTTTTTTTTTTACTTTGGTGTAATATCAGAAACATTTCTATTGCTATATCATAATTTATAATAGAATATTTTATTGTACAAAAGACTCTATTTTACTAAAATTTTCTACTTTATTAAATTTTCTCTATTTCCATATTACTTCTTCATTTCCATATTATTAAATTTTTTTCTATTACAAATGACACAGGCTGAGCTTCTCCTGATAACTAGAATTTCCACTGAAACTTTCTTGACTCTAACATATGCACACTTCAGCCCCAGAACACCCCTGTGTTACCTTACCCTCATTATAATGGTAAAAAACACCCCGGGATGGAGAATGAACATGCTAATGAGACATAGGGCACACGGACAAGCATGTAGTTGTACTGAGTGCGCAAGGAAGTGCAGAAGAGTTCCTGCCTCAACTTCTTTAAAGCTTCCCCTGGCCTTTGTTCAGAGAGCAGCGTTTTCTTTTTCCCTTTGAATTCTGTCTCCCTAGTACCTGAGCTATAGTAAACCTCTTGCCTGAGCATTATTTTTTGTGTTGAACTCTTGATTTCCATCTCAGGAGTTCCCAAGGCCCCCAGACACTTGTAACACAAATAGAGACTAATACCAATGCAAGTCTTTATAACTCTGATCATTTATTTAAGTGATATTCCTGAAGTGTCCTAAAAGTGGAATTATTAGGTCAAAGTATAAATTAATGATTCTTGATTAATAAATGACAAAGTAACTTAGAACTCATATATAATGTTGATTCTTTGTATTTCTCTCTTTCTGAGGGGTTTCTGTTTTGAATAATTTGCCACATAAAAGAAATATATTGCTAAGGGAACTCAAGAGAAAAAAATCCTTTAGGAACTTGGGTTCTCCTTGAAGTCATCTATGTATATTGAAGCTTTCTCTCCTGATGCCTATAGACCTTAAATATGAATCCGACTTATTCAACTGATTATAATACAGTAGTTTAAATATATTCTCAAATGCTGTACTTAAAATGTCAAGGTTTGGATGACCTTGTACATGTTTACGAAAGGTTGGTAAGTACTTGTGCCTGATCAGCCTAGTCTCTGAATGCCTGACCAATCATACAAAGAATCAGGATTATACTCAATCAATGCTTTTAAAATCAGGCTTGTTTTCTTTCCGGGGCAGCATGATTCCAATTCTATAAAATGAAAACACACGTAACTATTACCAGATTCTCCAACTACTGTTGGCTGGTTTTCTGAACATAGTGACCTGGACTATTTGGCCATCCTGACGTTGGTTACTGGTTTTCTGAACAGATGGGCCAGGATCCAGTTTTCTCAGAGACTCGGGGAATGCTTGGACACACTCCTCCTCTTCTCTACTGGCAGCATGGCCAACTTGGCTGAAGAGAGAGGCTGGGCTAGGGTGTCTTTCCTATCTTTCTCAGTGGGCCTGGGGATGATACGTGTTGGCCTAAGAAAGCTGTCTGTGTAAATCCCACCCATGTCACCTCTGGGAGGCTGGGTGGGTGCTGTTGTTAAACAGTAGTCTCTGGTGTCAGGCCACATGGGTCCATAACCTAGTTTCACTACACATGAGTGTTATGACCACAGGCAACCTGCTTACCCCATCAAGCACATTTTGTCTCTATTTTCTCATTCTTACAAGAGGGATCATGATAATGGGAATACCTGATAAGGTTCTTCTGAGAATGAACCAAGATAAAGCATGTAAAAGGTATAGAAGAGTTCTGCTTAATAAAAGCAAACTTAATTTTCAAAGAAAAAGAACCTACTTAGTTGTGCCTTCAGAAATATAAACAACCTAAAATTTAGTTTATATGTCTTAATCCATGTGCACATGCATGCATTTATTTATTTAACAAGCATTGGACTCTGCTTAGTGCTAAGGTAGGAGAAGGTAAGCAGACACAATAAAAAATGAGATTGTGTGTGTAAAGAATATATGGTGCTTATACTCAATAAGTAACATTGTAGTTATTATAAAATCATAATAATGTTTCAGTGTGTTATAAATAATTATGTTACAGACACTGTGAATTATAAATTCTTCTTCTAAGTCAAAACATTTTAGAATAAACTTGGACCTAGAAGAGGTGTGGATTCAGAGATGCTAAGAAACTTTGGACTTCGGTGGGTACTCTTTGGCTTAAATATTAAAACACAATGTACTTTTAAAATCAAGTTGAATTTTGGGCCTGGGTAAAATCTGTGTGTTTGAGAAAGAAATATGTTTTGTTGAAAAGATATATTTATTTGTTGCAGTGCTTGTTTTGTAAGTAATTTTTGCAGGGAAACCATGGGATAAGGTAGGGTGGGGAGAGCATGGGGAAAGAAATAAGTTCTCTCTCATGTGTGGGATATTCCACACAGGATTGATGCACTTTCTAAAATGAATGTCAATGGAAGGTGGAAAGTCAGAACCGCGTTATAGGACCTACCAGACTGGAAATCGTGAATGATAATTTGCCGTCTGGTATTCTCCGAAGAAATGAAATTTTACATGGTTGAAGAAAAATAGTTTGTCTGGATCTAGCCTCTGATTAAATTCAACTGAAAGCTAAAAATACTTTTCCTTAAGAGAATGAAAGAAAAATGATTATCTATATAAGCGAGGGCTATATGATCGCTTTGGCATTAAAACCTGATGGAAAGGTAAGATTGGTCAAAGCATATCCAATAGAAAGTTTGAAAATGTGGTGTTTAGAAGGCTAAATTTCAAAAAGGTGACTTTAGACAAATTTGACCACAGACAACGTATTCTAATTCCATCACACAATTCATCAAACTTATTCCCAAATTTTACAATTGGTTCTTGTGTTTATGTAGACGGTAACATTAGCCAGGGGCCGATTCCCAGCCAAACTGAAGTAAAGGACAGCAGAGTTTCATCTTTATACTGACGTGGAGCTTGTCTCCAAAGTCTCTCCTGAGTCTTTGAGGAGACCTTGATTATCAGGGTACTCAGGCTAACGGGACTTCTGTGGTCTTCTGTGTCCTAACTTTCAGCACATCCTGTCAATTTTTTTTTGATTGATGTTCTTATTGTTCTTGTTGAAGAGAACAAGATCTTCTGCCAAGTTAAGCAATGCCCTCTTTTCTTCCATGGTCACTGCTCAGGCACTTGGAACGAACTACCTGGTAATTCCCAGAATCCTTTTAACTAAAAGCATTTTGATTGATAGATTATACCCTTACCCATGTTTCCAAGTGTTCATTATATATAGGTCATACTTAAAAAATTTTAAAATACTTTTCTACATATTTAATCTAGTATTTTGTACTGAAATCATCTTTGCCTATGGCCCAAATTATTAAACTACAGTGCCTCCCAGACATAATTATTTATTATATTTTATCCTCAAATTATTTATAATTTAAAATAATAATCATCACAACTTTGTGCTTAATTATTTACATATAATCTCATTGAATCATCATAACAACTCCTGGGAAGGTGCAGAGTTTCAGATAGCAAGAGAGAGAAATGAGACTGAAACAGGTCTTTTGGCTTCCGGTGCCAGTGTATTTCACAACAGTACGGTTATTGCAGTCACCTCCTTTTGGTTCCAACTAAGGGGAAAGGTATTTGACAAATCTAAATCTGTCAGAGTTTATCAACAGTGGATTGCTGGTGATGCTAATTCTGGAGCCAAATAGTTATCAATCATTAAATGATATTCCAAGCCAAGTTATTTCAGTACAGAGTTTTCAATGCATGAGACTTTTTCTTATGTTTCATTGGAATAACTTTTTTGGATCCTGATAATGGAAAAAGCAGAGGATAAAACCCATGGATGACTTCATAAAACATTACCCTGTTTCACTAGACTAGGCATTGGCAAAAAAAAAGAAAACCGGAATTTAACTATTGACATCACCTTCTTTGGCTAACACATATACAGTAAGGTACATGTAATACAAAATTTCATTATTCAATTATTTATTTATCCAATACTGATACCTTGAGCCCCTACTCTATTGTTTGGCACTATGTTAAAGCCATGATGAGCAGGATACCTCCAAGGAGTTCAGAGTTTATGCAAAGGACTTACCAGGACTTGAGTTTAAAATATAGATTTCTAAGCTTTACCTTCACTAATTTAGATTCAGTAGATAGATAGGACAGCAACCCAAGCATCATTATTTTCAATAAGCCCCTGGGGTGACTCTGATGCAGATTGGTCGGGACTGTTCTCTGAACAGCAATGATCTAATGGGAAATACAGACAAATAAACAATTACAATAAAATATAAGTTCTAAGGTGGCAGTAAGCACAGGGTACTGTGGTATACAGGAGTATCTTCTAGTATAGGCTTGGGCTAAGAGAAAAAAATGAAGAGTTTCAAGTCTTTCTATGTTGTCTCAATTTTCACCAAGGTTTTCTATTATAACCACTGCTGAGCCATCTCACAAAAAAATGTGAATATACAAAAGCAATTAAAAAAAAAAAAAAACACGTATTAAGAAAAGCTTGGTGAAGAATCCAGTCTGGTGGAAAACATGTACCAGGAAAAAAACAAAAAAAGTTTCCTACAAGAGCTTCATGTTTTGGAATAAGTAAATGAGAGCCAAATCCAATTAAATAAGCATTCAAATAGTAAACACTAATGTGGTTCAAGACACACTACCCCAAAATATGCCACCTTAGCATACTAAATATTTTGAAAAGGAGTTTGAGAAAACAACAGAAGAAGGTCACTCTCATCTTCCTTCTACCCTTTTCCTTTGAAACAGGCATTAAAACTCTCATGTGAAAGGTGCCCTCCCTATACTTGGAGAAGCATCCTTATCTCTGTAGACAAAGGGACACCTAGAAAAACCCAAACAAACAGACCTTGCTAAATTTCCCCCAGTTTACCATAATTACCTCATACTCTTCGACCTATCATAGTCTGCCACATCTATCTACTCTTCATCAAACCTAGCACAAAAATAGTCTGGTCTGGCCCAGCTGATTTTGCTCAGTGGTTGAGCATCAGACCCATGAATTAGGAGGCCACGGGTCTATTCCCAGCCAGGGCACATGCCTGGGTTGTGGGCTCAATCCCCAATAGGGGGTGTGCATGAGAGGGCTGATCGATGATTCTTTCTTATCATTAATGTTTCTAATTCTCCCTCTGACTCTCTCTCCCCTAAATCAATAAAAACATATTAAAAAATACTCGGTCTGTTTCTTTTAGTCTTCATCTCCTTATGAAGGCACCTGTATCACGCAAAATTTATATTAAGTAAGTTTGTATGTTTTTTATCTTTTAATCTCACAGTTAATTTTCAGACACATCCAGGGTGGACTGAGGAAATTTTTTACTTCCCTACAACACAAAACAACACAATGAGAAAAAAAGAGCAGTGCAGACCTACAGGAACACATTAAGGATCATGAACATTATTATATAACCGACACAAATTAGAAACAATAAAGCAAAATATACAGCTACTAATACAGTGATTGATGTGGAAGAAGAACTCAGTGTATTAAACTACAAAAGACCCTAAGATTAAAGAAACAGAAGAAAAAATAATAAATGTACAAGTCAGATAAAGAAGAACCAAACAATGATATACAAAGCAAAGTAGAGACCATCATAAATGGGAAATAAAATATTCAAATACATAAGGCAAGAAAATGTTTCTGGAATGAGAAAAAATTGTGATTTTTGGACTTGAAATATTATTTTTTGGGGGGGGAAATTAAATTTTTGAGCTTCATAGATAAAGAATATCAGTGCAAACACATATCAGGAAATTGCCACCCCTGAAAAAAGGATACCATACAATGTCAGAAAGTTTGGAGTTCCAGGCAAACAGAAGTGAATAAAAAAGAAAGGAATTTAAAATGATAAAGGGTACAATCTACATGAAGATTAGATCTTAAAAATGTTTATTTATGAAATGATTATCAAAATTACTATGGCAAAATCTTCAGGAAGTACTGGAATAAATATATATAAATCAAAGAGACAAAAATATAAAGAATCCATATAAAAATTAATAAAACAAAAGTTGTATATATGTATATGAACATGGATATATGTATATCTTCTGAGAACTGCTTTAACCTGATCCCATTCATTCTATTTTCATTCTCATTATTTCCTAAACATTCTTCAGTTTTAATTTTGACTTTTATTTTGAATGGAATTAATAAGGGAGGAACTCTTGTATATTTCATTTTTATTATTACTTGTTAATTAAAATCAGAATTTATACTTTGGTCTGTATTTAAATTTAGAAATTACTGATGTAATCTTTGTGGATTAATTTATAACAATGTTATACTAGTATGTATACAAATTCCCTTACAAATTTTTAATACATACATCATCTGCTTTTTCATCTTTTCCCTTATCAATTACATATACACCCATGTCAAAAGCTATAACCTGAAAATACAGAATAATCCTTTTTTTGTTCAGATGTTCTTAATTTATAAAAAAATGGATCATAAATTAGGTCACAATTAATAATAGTTCAATAATTGTTACAATGTCAATGTAGTATTAAAGTTAGTCTCTGGTTAATAAAAAACAAAAATTGTATAATAAATATATAAAAATTAATTCTCTCTTTTTAAAATTTCTATTTATTGATTTGAGAGAGAGGCACATTTACTTGTTGCTTTTTGTACGTATGTGCCCTGACCAGAGATCAAACCCGCAACTTTGGCCACATCTGTACAATGCTCTAACCAATTGAGCTACCTGGCCAGGGCTGAAGATTGTTTCTCTTTTAAATAATCCTGTTCAAAATAGAAATCAGAATTGCAACTGCAGACTATTTAAAAAATAATGAGAATGAAAATAGAATCAATAGGATTAAGCTAAAGCAGTGCTCTTAGGGGATAGACTATACATGTATTATGTGTGAACTATATATATTTTTTTGTTAATATATAGTAATATGCACTGTTATAAAATATATAAATATGTTTTCTTTGTAATAAATAAAATACATATAAATTTTAGACACACATAGAGAAAAATTTTAGACCTAATAAACTCAAGACCTAAGAAATTTACTGAAGTTCTCTGGAGAGAAATTCCTGAAACAATACAACATATAAACCACAATGGATCCTAATTAAGAAGAAAGGGAAGAAAGCACAAACATACAAAATTAAAAATGAAACTGAATTAATAGCCAGGATGGTGGATTAAAAAGGCAACAAATTCTTATCCACTTCTACCATCAAGGGAGTGGTCTAAGTCCTCTCAAACATGGCCTCTGAGCTTGGCTATATGACTTGCTCTGTCCACTGGAGCATGAGTAAATGTGTGGACAGGATTGTGGAGCTCAGAGACTTGATATGTCCTTTTGCTTTGAGGCTTGCCTTCTTGTAAGTCATGACCACCAGGATAATCTACTAGGGCAGTGGTTCTCAACCTGTGGGTCGCGACCCCTTTGGCGGTCGAACGACCCTTTCACAGGGGTCGCCTAAGACCCTCCTGCATATCAGATATTTACATTATGATTCATAACAGTAGCAACATTACAGTTATGAAGTAGCAACGAAAATAATTTTATGGTTGGGTCACAACATGAGGAACTGTATTTAAAGGGCCAGAAGGTTGAGAACCACTGTACTAGGGGATAAAAAACCATGAAGGAGAACCATGGTGTCCCAGTGAGCAGCCAGTACCTTTTGCCAGATCTGGGAGTGAATCCGTCTGGACTCTCCAGTACCTGTCAGGCTGTCAGACGGCCGCAGCCACAAGAGTGATCCCAGAAAAGACCAGCAGAAGGACCTCCAGATTGCCGGTACATAGAATCATGATGAACAATTAACTATTGTTTAAGCCATGATGAACAATAAAGTAATTTTTTAAGTTTTGAAATGATTTATCATATAGCAATAGATGAGTGAGAAACATCGACTGGTTGCCTCCCAAACATGCCCTGACTGGGATGGAACCCCAACCTGGGCATGTATGTGTTCCTGATCAGGAATCGAACCGATGACCTTTCACTACACAAGACAACACTCAACCAACTGAGCCACATTGGACAGGGCTCCTCATCCTTTCTTACCACCAGGTGGGTAGACAGAGAGTAGTTTGTGCTTATGACAACATTTGTGTCCAGAAGTCTGGATGAGCGTTGGCCACTGTCATAGCATACCCCACATTACACTGCCAGCTTGACTAGAAATTTTGATGATAGAAGAATCCTCAATCAACTTCTTCAAGCTGAATGATTTGTATTATTGACTGCATAAAATTCCTTATGCATTAGCATGGGAGGTGAAGGGGAGTGTCACAGATGAGAAAAGCAAAACAAAACAAAAACCTAGGAGACACGTTTGTTCGTGTGTGTGTGTTTGTGTGTGTGTTTGTGTGTGTGTTTGTGTGTGTTTGTGTGTGTGTTTGTGTGTGTGTGTGTTTTGTGTGTGTGTTTGTGTGTGTGTTTGTGTGTGTTTGTGTGTGTGTGTTTGTGTGTGTTTGTGTGTGTGTTTGTGTGTGTGTTTGTGTGTATGTGTGTGTGTGTTGTTGTTGGTGTTGTTGTTTTTTTTCTCTTTTTTTAATAATAGAGAACCTCTTGAGAAGAGAACAATTTTGATGTTTTCTTTTCCACAACTCTCACACGAGAAGGAACAAATCCTGCTTCTAACGACTACCCAATCAGCATTATGGAATTGGGATAAATAAAGCTTTCCAAATTGGAATTTCAAAATCAGAGCCATGCAGGGCACAACAAACAGTCTGTAAGTGCAAACTCAACAAGGGCACAGGGTACACAGAAAACCAGGTCAATAATCTCAGAGATGTCCACACAAACTGAAACACGAGATAGATTGAATTTTGGGGGGGAAAAATCTCTGTGTCCTATTTTGGAATCATGTTTAATGCATAGCACAAAGCTCAAATTAGTACTTAGATATGAGGAAGTGCAAATGGTGATGAACTCATTAAAGCACTCTCAACAAGAAGCATACTTTTGAATGAGTTAGGTCATTGAAGGTTATTGAAGCTTGCATGGGGTAGGGTTGGTGTGGTATTAGGGTAAACATTTATCACACTTGTTGGCCAAACATATTTTGGAGCCCACATCAAACAAAATAGGTATTTCAAAAGACTAGCTAAGACCAGAAATAGGTAAAGTTAATGATTATGCAAATTTGGACCTTTAGTTTCCACGTTTCAGTACTTGTTTCTGTCCAGCCTATTTTAGTCTCTACTGTTTGGCTTAGAGTTCTAAATTATATTTTTATTTTTTTAAAAAAGTACTCACATACCTGAAACTCCCAATTAGTTTTATTTTACTGTTAGGTTTGATTTAAAAAAAATTTTTTAAAAGAAAATGTGCCCAATTTGGTATTTTGTGACAAAAGGAATATTTACAAAGTTATACTGAGATATAACTGAAATGTTTTTTGCCACTTGAATTAACTTCTATCTCCAAATGATTCCTGGGCAAAGATGACTGAATGAAGTTACAGGGCATCTACAATTCAGAAGCACTTACTGATAAGAAACAAAATACACGAATACATTTTGTGCAATCTTGGAAGTGAGGCTGATAACACTGGTCTTAGGACCACACTTTGAGTAACAAGACTTTAGAGAAAGTCCTTTAACTACTGTAATTGACGACAACGTCAGAAAACCTCTTCTCCTTTCTCCATCAGGCAGTTATAATAGTGTGAGCAATGCCACTGGATTTCAGCAGGTTGCTTGGCGAATTCTTGAGATTCTTTTTGGAATAATGGAAGTGGCATGATGAGTGAGGCAGGTGTGTGAGGTGAGGGTGGTTGGAAGGAAATCTAATTCGTTGGTTGGCCAAATCCAAATCATTATTACTAATGGATTGGTGCATCTCTGAAGGTTTCTAGAATTTTGTTGAAGACCTCCATCTTTGATTCTTTCCAGTGCAATAGTTTTAATAATGACTTGGGTGAATATATGGAAAAACTTTCTTATAAAATCTGCAGTTAAAATGATCTGGAAGGGAACCCAAGATAGTTAATGATGATGGATAACAAGTGCATTGTAAACCACAAAATGTGATTCAAATGAGGTAGTGTTTTGTGTATATTTTTAAGATTGAGAAATTTTAATTATTGTTATGACAAAGTATATCCAAATGACTCTGGTAACGTTAAAGTCTGCTTGAAAAAAGTATAATAGGGCCTCCCATGAGCTCAAAATACAGCTGGACAGTGTACGTGGAGAGAACACAGTACCAGGAGCCAGGGGCTCTGTGCCCTCCAAGCCCCGGATCTGTCAGTATCTAGCTGTGTGGCAACTAGCAGGCACTTCCCCTTTCTGGATCTCAGCTTTCTTAAGTGCCCATAAAATTCTATAATTCAATAAGGCATCATCTTGGAACCTATAAAATTTTATTTGTTTATTAATTTTTATACCACCTTAATTTCAATAATATGTACAAATTCTGCTCCTTTAACAGCTCCATTCCTACCCTTTGCAGTTGATGTCACAAAATTACATCTTTATATGTTGTGTGTCGAAAAACAAACTAATCATTTTTTTAATATATTTTATTGATTTTTTTACAGAGAGGAAGGAGAGGAAGAGAGAGTTAGAAACATCGATGAGAGAGAAACATCGAACAGCTTCCTCCTGCACACCCCCTACTGGGGATGTGCCCACAACCAAGGTACATGCCCTCAACCGGAATCGAACCTGGGACCCTTCAGTCCGCAGGCCGACGCTCCATCCACTGAGCCAAACTGGTTAGGGCCAAACTAATCATATTTAGTTTGTTTATCTCTTAAATTATGCAGGGAACAAATGGTGGCTTTACAAACCACTGTTACAAAATTACCAGCTTTTAGACTAATGGTTTTTAAAAATGTGTTAGTCTCTTGAGTCATGTAGAAAATAAAAAGTAGAGTTACAAAAAAGACAAAAGACTGGAGAGTTTCAGTTGACAGGGCTCTGGTTGAGTCTACTAGTATAAGTCTGCTTTATGCTTTTGATGAGAACTGAATAGACCGACATGCTACCTCAGGGACTACGGGTCAGAACCCTAGTATCTGTCAGAACCATGATGTGGGGGCCAGAGGGAGTGATCTCAAACAAGAGCTAGTATAACATAAAGTCCAGTTGAGAGAGAAGGGGAAGGTAATCCTGCCTGAGCCTGCTCTGACTCAACCATGTCCAGAATTGGTTAGCTCTGTGCACTACGAAGACTCACAATAAACCTGCATCCAGAGGACAGTGAAAGAAGTAGAGTCTTTCATTTAAAGAAAGGATGAAAATAATGGGAAAGTCTAACAAGAATATATGATGTGGTAGTGGCATGGGTGTATTGTGAGAGTGTGCTGCTTGTGTGTAAGAAAAAGAGGGTAGATGAAGTGTTTCATACGATATTTTCAAATATTCGAAGGATATTGGGGAGGTGGGATTGGAGTTATAGTTCGTAAAATAGAGAACTACACTCCTAGTAGAGCCCTGTAATTGGAAAGCATAAGGGAAATGATTTCCGGTCCACACAAGAGCTATTCATAGCAGTTAGTGTGCGCAAGTGAGCTGGCTTCTCAGGAGACCGTGCAGTCTCTTCCGGGTGGACATGCAAGCAGAGCCTGGGAATGGCGTGGAGGAGAATGGCGCATTGGGTTAAGTGGGTGCTTGTTTTGTTCCTTTGTTGATTCATTCATTCATTCATTCATTCACTCACTTATCTGTTCATTTGTGTGAAAAAGGACTGTGCCATTATATCATCTGTGTGAAAAATAGGAAAAAAAAAAAGGTTTCATAGAAATGTTTAATAGAAAAAAACGTTTTCACAATTTCAATCTACTCTATTTAGTTGAAAGAGCAAAAGCACCACAAATCTGGTCAGTTATTGCAGCTTATACATTTATCTCTTTAAAATGATTAATGCTGAATAGTTTCACAAAATAAGTAGCTTTTTATTTTATGGAAAGTCTGGATGAGTGATTTTGTTGCTGCTTACAACTGCAACCCGTTAAAATTCAGCTCAGGGCAGTAAATGTAAACAGAGGGGCAGATGCTGAGGAAGGTCCAGGTGATATTTCCTAAGAAGGGGTTTCTCAAGATGGACAACCCAAGGGCAGATCTTTCTTCTCACACAGTAGAAAGGGGTAGTTCATAGGAACTGTACGTAGGTAGATATTGGAGTTCTATAAGGAAAAGAATGAATTAGTAGGAAGTTACAGAACTTTACATAATGTCAAAAAGATACGTAATCTTCACAAATAATTCTTCTTTAAAGCATTGAGTTGAAAATTAAATGGGTGTTCTCAATATCTAAATTTTTATTCTAAATTAATACTTCTTTTTCTCATTATGCCTATCCTACGTTGCAGTCTGATAACTCTGTGTTTGCTGCTTTAAAAACATAAGCAGGGATCATCCTTTTTAGTTTGATTATCAAATAATCCCTTGAAACTTAAGTCAACTTGATCTTCTGCTTATGCAAGGAGATGCATACATTTTTAAAAAATCGCTGAATGACCTCAGACAGGGACACTGACACTAGACTATGTTCTAGGTTTGATTTTTTTCTCCCTGAAAAAAAAATACACATCTCATTTCACATAATATATTTTACAAAGCCATGTTAAATAATGCTACAAAATTGCCATGAGTATTTTTCAGTGGTTGGGTGTGCACGTGTAGAATACATAGACAGGAGAGTGCATTAAACTCTGAGGCAAAATCCCGAGCAGAGCTGTCCAATAGAACTTTCTGCAGTGACGGAAAAGTCCCATATCTGTCCTCTCCAATATGGCAGCCACTAACACATTATTTAGGGGTAAGTGACAAAAGATGGAGAAGTCATGCACTCTGAAAGCCACAAAATATTACTGAAAGAAATGAAAAATATACTACCAACTAAGATAAAATGTTTGCAAAGCATATATCTGATAAAGGACTTACATTCTAAATATAGAATGAACTCTCAAAACTCAAAAAAATATGATTGATAATATGATAATAAAATGGGGAAAATATTTCAACAAACACTTCAAAGAAGATGTTCATGTAGCAAATACACACATGACAAGATATACAACATCTCTATCCAATTAGAAAATGCACCTTACAACCATAATAAAACAACCCTACGCACCATGAATTAAAAAGACTGACCAGCCCATCCAGGTGTGGCTCATCAGTTGAGCGTCGACCCAGGAACCAAGAGGTCACCGGTTCTATTCTCGCTCAGGGCATATGCCTGATGGCGGGCTTGAACCCCAGTGTGGCGTGTGCAGGAGGCAGCCAATCAATGATTCTCTCTCATCATTGATGTTTCTATCTCTCTCCCTCTCCCCTCCTCTCTGAAATCGATAAAAATATTTTTTTTTAAAAAAAAACTGACCATACCAAGTTTTGGTGAAGATGTGGAGAAACTGAAATGCATGCAGCACTGATGGGAATGTGAAATAGCACAACCACTGTGGAAAGCAGTTTGGCAGCTTCTCAACAAGTTAACCGTGCACCTACCCCATGATCCAGCTATCCCACTTCTACATATTTCCCCAAGGGTAATGAAAGTAATGCCCATACAGTGACTTGGACATGAATGTTCAAAGCAGCTTCATTTATAATAGCTGAAAATTGGAAACCACCCAAATGTGCATCAAGTGAATGGATAAGCAAATGGTGGTGTATCCATAAAAGAGAATACTGTTCAACCATTTTAAAATGATACATATACCTGTATAGATGAATCTTGAAATAATTTTGATGAGTGAAAAATCATACAAAAATCATGCTGTTGTATTGGGGACTTAAAAAGCTATTGGGACAGCAGAGAAAGGGGACGGGAGGCAAAAAAAAAAAAAAAAAAAAAAAAAAAAAGAGTAGTGATGCTCCTGATTGTCGTGTTCAGGCTGGGAGAAAATGCTAGGGGAAGCTACCATAGAAGCTTATTGTCCCTTTTTATAATTTTCCAAGTTCACTTCAAATTGCATTCTTTGCCATCCCTCTATGATCTCTTCTCTGATTCTACCATACCTCTCTCCAAATAATCTCTCTACTGAGAACTCACACAGTTTGTCATCAGGGACCTTGTTCTTACTGACCCAATTTTAAAAGTTTGTTGTTGTTTTAATGAGCATGTATGTCATCCACCTTTACTCTAGTAAAAGCCAACTCAGCCTCACTGCATTTAAAGTTAAAGATTAATAACAAATTATCTGGCCACACGCTTATTTTTATCTTGGAAAATCTGAATTAGGATTTCTTTAAATCAGTTTTTTTTTGGTAACATACTTTTGTTACAAACTTTACAATGCTTGCAAGCTACTTGAGGGCAATATCTGAATCTGAGCCATTTTCCTATGCCACAGACCTTAACACATTGCTTCTCCTATCGGGTATTAATAAATACCTATTAAATTCCAGTCTGGGTAGAGTAACTTGGCAGTATTCAGCAAATAGTCAACATTTGCCAAATGATCCCTCTTTCCATTATACTGTGGAGTATTCAGCAGCAGTCTACTATGTCTGTGTGTGTGGAGAAATCTGGAGAGTAGGGACAAGGAAGGTTATGATTAGCACAAACTAGCATTTTCAACCTTGTGCACCCTCCCATGACACATCACAAAATTGTTTCCAAGTTAATGTTGCTAGAGTTAGGACTCTGAAACTTCCTTGTTTGGGAACTTTCCAACCTTGATGTTTAAAAGTCATTGGCATGCAATTTCAATTTAAATAGCATTGCTTTTTTTTCTTTTATTTATGCTTCCATAAACAGTGTTAAAGATAGAATTATAAATATGAGTCTGTTATGTAAGCTTCATGGATTCCCCATTCAGTGACTTTGTTATGTGATTGCCTTGCTAGCAGCCACATATTAACCATGTATTAGTCATCTATGATTGAGAGTGAATGAGTTCTCCTACCCCACATTATTGCTAACTTTAATTAGCTCTAAAGAGATATTGGCCAACTCAGCCTCACTGCATTTAAAGTTAAAGATTAATAACAAATTATCTAGCTACATATTTATTTTTATCTTGGAAAATCTGAATTGGGATGTTTCTTTAAATCAGTTTTTTTTGGTAACAAAATTTTGTAATAAACTTTACTATGCCTAAAAGAAAAATATCCTGTCTTTTACTATGGTTAAAAGTGACACAACAAAATGTAGCCCATTTGGTACACGTTAGAAAGAATTTGCCCTTAGAAACTTATGGGCACGTTGCAAGGCATAACCACAGATATACAAATACTGTACAAGCAGAAAACAATCAGTTTATTCTATTAAAGGTAGAATAAGCTTTTTTTGCTCCATACAAACCCCTCATGCTGGCCTGGTCACCCACAACTGCCCCCCCCCCGCCACCGGCCTGGTCACCCCCAACTGCCCCCCCACCCCCCGCCAGCCTGGTAAACTCATTTGTAAACTCATTTTACAAATGAGTTTAAGGGTAATTTTCCTGATGATTATACCTCTGAAAAACTTACAATTAAATTTGTGCTTTGAAGGTTAATTTTCAATTAAAAGAGAACTGATCATGGTACACATTTGTAAACTCTTCTTAACTATATTGCATAAATACTATGCAAGTAAGATAGTCATCAGTCTGAATGTATTAAGATATTTAAAGAAAAATATCAATCAGAAGAGGGCGAGGCTAGCCATGGAAGCAAGAACAATTGTAGCAAAGCTGGCACACACTGCCAGTGCCCACCCGAGCATTTTCCAGGGAAGTTGCCCTGACCCAAGAGTAAAATCTGCCCATGTCCTTTAATCCACTTATTCACTCAGTCAAAATAATTTATCGAATATCTACTATATGTCAGTCATTATTTAGTTTCTGCAAATATAACAGTGAAAAAAATAATCTGTGGCTTCATAGATTTTATATTCTAATAGGGGACATGAAAACTTTAATTTTTTCAAACAATTCCCCATATTCTGAACCCTAGTGCACCAGACAACCTTCTAGGCTAAAGCTGATTTCTATGTAGTTTATCCACAAGAGAGGAAGAACCAGCTAGGTTATCCAGGTATCCTTGACAGCTTTGTCTCTCATTGTAGTATCAAGCACTTTTCAAGTTACTAATAGTGAACTGGGCTGCAGTTGAACGTTGTCGACCCAGGAACCAAGAGGTTGCTGGTTCGATTACCAGTCAGAGCACATGGCCAGGTTGCAGGCTCAATCCTCGATATGCAGGAGGCAGCCAATTGGTGATGTTCCTCTCTCCTCAATGTTTCTATCTCTCCTCCCTCCTCTCTCTCTAAAAATCAATAAAAACATATTTTTAAAAAATAGTGAGCTGATCCCAACCCCAGTCTAACTGATCTCAAAGCCCATTGACTATACTATTCAATGACCCAGTGAATGTTAATGATTACCTCTTTATAGCAGTGGTTTTTAGGGAATTAAGGTGTTGAGTTTTTGTAAGAATCACTTAGAAAACTTATTTTCTAAAGTATCTTATCTTTTTCTTTTTCTACCTCCACAATCTTCTCTGTCATTGTGGTGGTTCTGTATAAGTTTCGGTTCTTCCTGCAGTCAATAAATAGACTCAATTTTAAAAGAGCACCTCTTGTGTGCTGGACATTGGGACAGAGAAAGGGAGAGGGAAACATCAATGATGAGAGAAAATCATTGATCAGCTGCCTCCAGCATGCCACACACTGGGGATCAAGCCCACAAACCGGTATGTGCCCTGACCTGGAATTGAACTGTGTTTTTCTGGTTTACAGGTTGACGCTCAACCACTGAGCCACACCAACTGAGTGAAATTCCTTATTGTAACAGTATTGTTTGTCAAAACTCAAAAGTGTACTCATAATGAGTGGTTTTTATATGTAAACTAGAGGCCCAGTGCATGAATTCATGCATGGATGGGGTCCCTCGGCCTGGCCGGTGATCTGGGCCAATCAGGGGAGGTTGGCTATGGGAGTGCACTGACCACCAGGGGGCAGGTGCTGCATTGAACGTCTGCCCCCTGATGGTCAGTGCATGTCATAGTAACTGGTTGACTGGTCATTCGGTTGACCAGCCATAATGGTCGTTTAGGCTTTTATATATATAGACTAGAGACCCGGAGCACGAAATTCATGCACGGGGGAGGAGGGTCCCCTCAGCTCAGCCTGCACCCTCTTCAATCCGGGACCCCTTGGGGGATGTTCCTCTCACAATCCGGGATGGCTGGCTCCTAACTGCTCACCTTCCTGCCTGCCTGATCACCCTTAACTGCCCCCCCTACCAGCCTGATCACCCCTAACCGCCTCTGCCTGCTGGCCTGATTGCCCCTAACTGCCCTCCATGCTGGCCTGGTCACCCACAACTGCTGCCCCCCTCTGGCCTGGTCACCCCTAACTGCCCCCCACCACTGGCCTGGTCACCCCTTACTGCCCCCCCCCGCCAGCCTGGTCGCCCCCAACTCATCCCCCCCACCAGCCTGGTCACCCCCAACTGCCCCCCCTGCTGGCCTGGTCACCCCACACAACCTTCTGTTCAGTCATTTGGTCATCCCTCACTAACCCCCCTGCCAGCCTGGTCACCCCATGCAGCCTGCTGTTTGGGCGTCCATCCAGTTGTTTCGATTGTGACGGCCCCTGGCTTTTTATATATTAGGATTATATCTCAATGAAATTGAAAATAACACAAACCAAAAAATTAAGATTTAAAATATTTATGCCCTTTAAACCCCAGCACCCTTGGGTAAACCTTCAGCCTCCTCATTCGAGTGTCCACTGTAGGAGTCCTCTCAGGTCAGCCAACTGGCCTTCTCTGCTATCACAGCCCTGCGAGGGTCTTGCTCCATACAAACCTCTCATTCCCTTTTTCGTCTTTACTTTTATCTGGCCAGTAGCAGAGAATCTGGTATTTTGATTATGTTTTTTAATGTAGAATAACTTTAATGATAGGAAGATGTTATTTAAAAAATTAATTTCAAGCTCTCTGCAATTCCTAGAATATATGCACAACTTACCAAGGATCCATCCATCAGAGACGCCACAGTGGCTTCTATGTCATCACAGTCTGTCTCTCCCATGTCTTTGGTTGCTGCATCCCGGTTCTCTTTGTAAGGTCATGTTTCTCAGCCTGTAGCATTAAGGTCTGTGTCCCTGAGTTGGTCCTCCCACCTCCCTCAATCTTTTTGTTATTCTGTTTACTTTCCTTGGGCAATCTCATCCAGTCTCTGGCCTCTTGCTGTGACTGCCAAATCTACATCTGTAATTCAAATCTCTCTCCTGGGCTCCCTGTCGATGCCAGCTCTGCTAGACTGGGACAAGTTATCAAAGCCAGTGCTGAATTCTAAGGCCTATTTTATGTGACCTTTTAGTAGTTTTAAAATGCAGTTGACCACTAATTTCTTTTGAATGATATTACTCACCTGGGCCATCAGTTGCTCCTGGTTACTGTTCAGTCTCAGTAACTGTTGTTTCCTTTTTCCTGTTTGCCAGACCCCTTTCTTCTTTCTATGTCCGATTGCCCCAGGGACCAGTCCTCAGTCCTCTTCTCTCCGTCTATATTTCTTCTATCCTCTGTAGCCTCAAATGTCATCCATGTGTTCATAACTCTATATGTCCATTTCCAGACCAAATGAACCAGATTCAGGAGGGAGCCACTGACAAGCCTCCCCGCACCCAACCCTGCCACCAATATACTTACAGCCATGAGTCATCCACCAGGACCAATTCCATGCTTGTTATCTCAATTCCATGGGACACCACAAGAAGCCCTAACCTTCCAGATCCTTCCTCATCTTTCGTACGCTAATCCCCACATGGCTCTGCTCATCCCCAGTTCTAGCCTATTCTTCTACCCCGTCTCAACTTTTGAAACCATCTTTCTGTGCTTCCCTTTGTCTGTTTCCTTCACTGGAAACCTGGCTCTCCCCTGAGAACACTGTCCCTTGCAGCCTTCCAAGTAGTGGCTGTATTTTTTCTCATAGCTCTAGAAATACTAGGAACTTAGATTGGAGGTTTAATCTATATATTTGCAGTAATTACTGGTAAAGTAGGATGTATGTCTGCCATTAATTTTAAAAAATCATTTTAGAAATAGGAAGAGAGAGAGAGAGAGATCAATGTGAGAAACATCAATTGGTTGCCTCCTGCACGTGCCTCAACTGGGGATTGAACCCAAAACCCGGGCATGTGCCCTGATCAGGATTTGAACCAACCACATTCTGGTGAATGGGACGACATTTCAACCCAGTGAGCCACACAGGCCAGTGCTGTCTGCCATTAATTTTAATGTCATATCTGTTTGTGTCTTTCTTCCTCTAATACTGTTTCTTTTGTGCTAAATAGATATTTTCTAGTGTTCCATTTTAATTTCCTTATTATTTCTTTTACTTTGTTTATGTATTTATTTTTTAACTATTTTCTTAGTGGTTTCCCTGGAGAATACAATTAATACCTTAATTTGAAATAATCTAGTTTGAATAATGCTAATTTTGTTCAAAATAGCTTCATTTCCTTCCCCCTCTTTTGTACTTACAAATTAATTTTATAAACCTAACAAAACAGATTTGTAATTACTGCTTTATGTAGTTTTCTTTTAAGTCAGAAAAATAATGCAAACAGGAATACATTTTTTAAATATATTTTATTGATTTTTTTACAGAGAGGAAGGGAGAGAGATAGAGAGTTAGAAACATCGATGAGAGAGATACATTAATCAGCTGCCTCCTGCACACCTCCTACTGGGGATGTACCCGCAACCCAGGTACTTGCCCTTGACCGGAATCAAACCTGGGACACTTCAGTCCGCAGGCTGATGCTCTATCCACTGAGCCAAACAGGTTATGGCCAGGAATACATTTTTATTGTCTTATGTATTTATCTATATAGGCAGCTTTGCCAACACTCTTTACTTTTTGTGTGGATTCAACTTCCTATTTAGTATCCTTTCATTTCAGCCAGGTCATTTTTAGTATCCCTTGTACTAGTGTGAGACGAGTCATTTTCTCTTGCTGCTTTTAAGTCTCTGCCTTTTTCTTTTGACCGTTGATATAATGTGTCTAATTGGATATTTCTTTTATAAAGTTCATATTTCTTAGATGTTGTTGAGATTCTTGAATGTACAGGTTAGTGTTTTTCATCAAATTTGAAAAGTTTTTAAAAAATGTTTTAATTGATTGTTTTAGGGAGTAAGGGGGTGAGAGACAGAAACATCAATGGGCTGCCTCCTGCAAGCCCCCTTCTGGGGATGTGCCCTGACTGGGAACCGAACCAGTGCCTTCTTAGTGCACCATACCTCGCTCAACCAACGGAGCCACACCAGAAGGGCAAATTTGCAGTTTTTAGCTGTTAATTTTTCTATCCTTTTGGGATACCCATTATACTTGATGGTATCCCACAGAGCCCTGAGGCTCTGTTCCTTTGTCATTAATTTTATTTTCTGTTCCTCAGACTGAATAAATGTCAGTTGACCTTTCTTGACTCTTTCTTCTGACTGCTCAAAATCTGCTATTGAGTCTCTTTAGCTAATTTATCATTTCAGGTATTGTACTTTTCAACTCCAGAAATTCTGTTTGGTTCTTTTTTTATAATATCTATCTCTACCAATATTCTTTATTTGGTAAGATATTTTTTCATGTTGTCTTTTTAATTTTTTTATAAATTTTGTTTTCTTCAGTCCTTAGGCCATATTTATAATAGCTGCTTTTGTGTCTTTTTCTAGTAGGTCCAATGCTTGTTCTTTCTCAGGGACAGTTCCCATTACCTGCCTTTTTTATTCACCTCTCTGTATGAGCCACACTTAATTTTTTGTTGTTTAAACTGGACATTTTTTTATTTTTTTAAATTTATTCTTTATTGATTAAAGTACTACATATGTCTCCTTTTTCCCCCATTGACCTCTCCCTGGTTACTCCCACCCCCCAGCACATGCCCTCACCCCCCTACTGTCTGTATCCATGGGTTATGCTTATATGCATACAAGTCCTTTGGTTGATCTCTTATCCTCCCTCCTACCCCCCTCACCCCTGCCTTCCCTCTGAGGTTTGATGATTTGTTCAATGCTTCTCTGTCTCTGGATCTATATTTGTTCATCAGTTTATATTGTTCATTATATTCCATAAATGAGTGAGATCATGTGATATTTATCTTTCTCCGACTAGCTTATTTTGTTTAGCATAATGCTTTCCAGGTCCATCCATGCTGTTGCTAATGGTAAGAGGTCCTTCTTTTTTACAGCAGCATAGTATTCCACTGTGTAGAAGTACCAGTTTTTTAATCCATTCATCTGCTAATGGGCATTTAGGCTGTTTCCAAATCTTAGCTATTGTAAATTGTGCTGCTATGAACATAAGGGTGCATATGTACTTTTTGATTGGTGTTTCTGATTTCTTGGGATATATTCCTAGTAGTGGGATCACTGGGTCAAATGGGAGTTCCATTTTTAACTTTTTGAGGAAACTCCATACTGTTTTCCACAGTGGCTGCACCAGTCTGCATTCGCACTAGCAGTGCATGAGTGTTCCCTTTTCTCCACATCCTCTCCAGCACTTGTCATTTGTTGATAGCCTTTCTGACAAGTGTAAGATGATACCTCATTGTCATTTTGATTTGCATCTCTCTGATGATTAGTGACTTTGAGCATGTGTCTAGGCCTTCTGTATGTCCTCTTTTGAAAAGTGTCTATTTAGGTCCTTTGCCAATTTTTTGATTAGATTGTTTATCTTTTGTTAAGTTGTATGAGTTGCCTATAAATTTTGGAAATTAGGCCCTTATTAGACATAACATTGGCAAATATGTTCTCCCATGCAGTGGGCTTTCTTGTTGTGTTTTGATGGTTTCTTTTGCTGTGCAGAAGCTTTTTATTTTGATGTAGTCCCATTTGTTTATTTTCTCCGTAGTTTCCATTGCCCTAGGAGCTGTATTGGTAAAGATATTGCTATGACATATATCTGATATTTTGCTGCTTATGGATTCCTCTAAGGTTTTTATGGTTTCCCATCTTACATTTAAGTCCTTTATCCATTTTGAGTTTATTTTTGTGTATGGTGTAAGTTGGTGGTCTAGTTTCATTTTTTTGCATGTATCTGTCCAATTTTCCCACCATTTATTGAAGAGACTGTCTTGACTCCATTGTATGTTCTTGCCTCCTTTGACAAATATTAATTAAGCATAATGGCTTAGGTTGATTCCTGGGTTCTCTGTTCTGTTCTGTTGGTCTATATGTCTGTTTTGTGCCGTATCAGGCAGTTTTGTGAACAGTGGCTTTGTAATATAGCTTGATATCTGGTAAACTAGACATTTTAGATAAAACAATATGACAACTCTAAAAATAAGATTACTATCAACTCCAGGGTTTGTTTTTGTAGTTTGTCTACTGACTTTCCTGGACTAATTCTGTAATGTTTATTTTCTTTGTCATTAAGGCCATTGAAGTCTGCTCAGTTTACCAAACAGCTAATGAATAAACAGAAATTTCCTTAAATACCGTATACCAATAAATCTACCAGCCTTTAACAGCTCTATTTCCATAGCCTTCTAATATTTTAGTGATAAGCTCGAGTTGCCAGATGGTCTATGAGGACAAAGTTGTGGTTAATTTACTATGTCCTGACTTTGTGTTTTCAACTTTGAGAATAATTCAGAAAGAACAATTGAGGAGAGAGCATAAAGTAGTGTTCAGGCAAGGAGTCAGCTTGCTGAGTTGGGATAGAGACACATGGGACAAGTGTAGAGCTACATGAGAAAAGGGTTTCCTCCTCATAAGTTAGATTTCTGTGTCCCTAGAATTATAGAATTAAAAATGTTAGGAGAACATACAATTAAATGGGAATTTATTCAAAGCCAAGTGAATAATAGACGACTACATCCATACAATGGAATACTTGTCAGCAAGAAAAGGAAATAGACAACTGATCACATGCAGTAACATGGATGAAGGCCCATTGCATTATCCTAAGTGAGATGTCAGTGTCAGAAGGCTGCATAGGCTCTGATTCCATTATGTAACAATCTGGAAAAGGCAAAATTGTAGGGGCAGAAAAAAAATCCTGGTTACCAAGAAATTGACTAAAAAAATAAATTAGGGCATTTTGGAGGGGGAAAACTGTGCTACATCTTGATTATGGTGATGATTATGCAGCTATATGCATTTGACAAAACTTACACAACAGTACACTATAACAGATGAATTTTATTGTATGTACATTATACCTCAGCAAACCTGACTTTTTAAAAATGCCAAATGCAAATTAGTTTTGTTATCTATTACTCATAATTAGAATTGAATCTACAGATTCAATTAGTACTGCTTACACGTGGAGCATTTTACTTATATTTGAAAATATTCAGATTAAGGGGCATTTAATGACCCAAAATTTAGTGAGGCTTATGAAATTTAACAAGAGAGATTATTTTCAAGCCAGGCTAATTTGTGGATAAAGCTCACTTCCTTTTGACAGTTTTTGGTAAAATCCTTGATTGACTTGAAACAGCAAAAAAATGAAGGCCTATGTTATAGGCAACTTGACACAGAACAAAAATGATATTTTCATGAAGTCTGCAAAATTAATATCCTGAAAGGTGAATACATTTTCTGATTTATTTTTGCTTCAATTGTGAGCATCAATTCCAGCAAGTTCTCCTCAAATCAACTGAATCGTCAGGAGCTGAAGTACAAAGATATAAGATACTATGAGAGTCTTTCCCAGTTTTAAACCTACTTTCATTTAGATACACAAACATTTTTCCTCTTATTTTTATTACCTTTGCATAACGATTCATTAATTGTCTCTAATACAATATCAGATTTAGTGTTCTCATTTGTAATTATTCATCATCTTATGTAACACTGTATAATTCAAAAGTCTACCTCTTTTTCTAAGGTTAAAATCCTCCTATTGTTCCCATTTCAATACAAAACCTGGAATTACCATCAAATGCCCAATGGTTTAGTGACAACTCAACACTTAAAAGTTATATTTAGTTGCATGTTCAGAGCATGTTTTAGTACAGATTATATAACCTCTTATTTCATCCAAGTGGACATTTCCAACTTAATTTTGTAGGAACAACAAATGAGACTGCATGGGGTAAGTTAAAAAAAAAAAAAGGTCATCACTCTGGTCAAGCCTATACATATTTTTCCATGAAGATTCTCTTCTTAATGCATTTTGCAGTTTAACTTCGTAGGAAACTACTTGCCTAGGACCCATGATATAAGCCAGTAGAAGAAAATTATATCTAGAACAATTGCTTTTACTAAAAAATTAAAATATATGCTTCATTTTGTATAATCTGTTTCATGGTACAAAGGTTTGGTAGCTATAATTTTATATTCATACAGCTGAACTGGGATACATTTGCATTTTTCCTTTAATAGTTTCTTGACTTTAAACCTGTAAAGCTATTTGCCTGAAAGATTATGCTTTTTCTATGATTGAGGGTGGGTTTTTTTTTATAGAGTAGATGACCTACCTTTGAAGTTTTGCAATAAAAGTTAGGTAATATTAATGATGATGATGCAAGCTATCATTTGCTGAGCACTTATACCCAACACATAGACTGGCCCAGGCCATTTGTATGTATTTACTTATATTCATGTATAGAATACATATGAGGTAGCTACTCATTAACCCCATTTTATTTTATTTACTAGAGGCCTGGTGCACAAAATTCATGCACTCGGTGGAGGGGGTCCCTAAACCCGGCCTACACTGTCTCGCAGTCTGGGACCCCTCGGGGGATGTCCAACTTCCATGGAGGTAGGAGAGGCTCCCACCACTGCCCCTGTACTTGTCAGCCACGAGCCCGTCTTCTGGCTGAGCGGTGCTCCCCCTGGTGAGGGGGCGGCTCCTGCATTGAGAGTCTGCCCCCTGGTGGTTAGTGTGCATCATAGTGACCAGTCGTTCTGCCATCCGGCCAAAACCAGCTCTCTAACATCCCCTGAGGGGTTCTGGATTGTGAGAGGGCATAGGCCAGGCCGAGGGACCCCACTGGTGCACGATTAGGGCCAGGGAGGTATGCAGGAGGTTGGCCAGCTGGGGAGGGGCCGCAGGAGGGCTCCAGGGTGTGTCCAGCCCATCTCACTCAGTCCCGATAAGCTGGACGCCAGCAGCAAACTAACCTACCAGTCAGAGCATCTGCCCCCTGGTGGTCAGTGCATGTCATAGTAACTGGTCCACTGGTTGACTCTCTGCCCCCTGGTGGTCACTGCATGTCATAGCGAGCAGTTGAGCAGCCTTAGCATATTATTAGCATACTAGAGGCCCGGTGCACAAAAATTTGTGCACTCGGGGGGGGGGGGGAGGGGGTGTCCCTCAGCCTGGCCTGTGCCCTCTCGCAGTCTGAGACCCCTTGGGAGATAACGACCTGCTGGCTTAGGCCTGCTCCCGGGTGGCAGAGGGCAGGCCCAATCCCTAGGTGCAGACCCTGGTTGGGCTCAGAGCAGGGCCAATTGGGGAGTTGGGGCGCCGCCCCCTGTCATGCACAGAGCAGGGCGGATTGGGAGGTTGCGATGCCACCCTCAGTCACGCTCAGAGTAGGGCCGATTGGGGGGTTGGGGCACTGCCCCCTGTCACACTCAAGGCAGGGTCGATGGGGAGGTTGTGGCACCACTCCCTCTCATGCACAGAGCAGGGCCAATCAGGGGGTTGGGGAGCTCCCCCCTGTCACGCACAGAGCAGGGCCCATCAGGGGGTTGGGGAGCTCCCCCCTGTCACGCACAGAGCAGGGCCCATCAGGGGGTTGAGGAGCTCCCCCCTGTCACTCACAGAGTAGGGCAGATCAGGGGGTTGGGGCGCCGCCCTCTATCACCCACAGAGCAGGTCCGATCAGGCGGTTGGGGCACTGCCACTGTCACACTCAGGGCAGGGCTGATGGGGAGGTTATGGCTCTACCCCATCACACACAGAGCAGGGCCCGTGGGGGGGGGGGTGGTTTGGGGCACCGCCCTCTATCACCCACAGAGCAGGGCCGATCAGGGGTTGGGGTGCCTTCCCCTGTCATGAACAGAGCAGGGCAGATAGGGAGGTTGTGGCCCCACCCCCTGTCACACACAGAGCCGCAGGGCAATCAGGGGGTTTGGGCGCTGCCCCCTGTCATGCTGACCCCGGTGTTGGGAGGCATATTACCCTTTTGCTATATAGGATAGAGACCTGGTGCACGGGTGGGGGCCGGCTGGTTTGCCCTGAAGGGTGTCCTGGATCAGGGTGGGGGTCCCCACTGGGGTGCCTGGCCAGCCTGGATGAGGGGATGATGGCTGTTTGCAGCTGGTCACACACCCTTCAGGGTGGGGGTCCCCACTGGGGTGCCTGGCCAGTCTGGGTGAGGGGCTGAGGGCTGTTTTCAGGCTGGGACTGAAGCTCCCAACTGCTCCTTTTTTTCTTTTTCTTTTTTATTCTGGGCCAGCTTTAGCTCTGGCTCCAGCTCTTAGGCCTCCGCTCCTGAAAGCAGGTATCTGGTTTGTTTCGGTTCTCGAAACTCTGTATCAACTCCAGCTCTGAGATCCCAGCCGCCTGAAAGCAGGTTTCTGGGGTTTTGTTTAGCTTCTATATTTGTTACATAGTTGCTTAGAGTTGCAGCTCAGAGGCCTGCAGCAGCTGGCAGGGAACGTTGGTTTCCTCCGTCACTGAGGCAACCAAGCCTCATGTTAGTTTCAAGCTGCCTGGCTGCCGGCCGCCATCTTGGCTGACAGTTAATTTGCATATTGCCCTGATTAGCCAATGGGAAGGGTAGCGGTTGTACGCCAATTACCATGTTTCTCTTTTATTAGTGTAGATTACACTTTGATTGGTTGAACAGCCGACTGGACAATTGGACACTTAGCATATTAGGCTTTTATTATATAGGATTTTTTCATTAAAATTTTGAGGTGACAGTGGTTAATAGGATCATACAGTACATTTCAATGACACATGATCTGTATATCACATTGTGTTCCCATCACCAAAAGTCAAATCATCTTCTATCTACTTAGGAAACTGAGATGCAAAAATGCTCTATAACTTGCCTAATATCCCTGAGCTGAGGCTAGAACACATGTAGTTCAGCTCCATTGCCAAGCTTTAACCATGGCTTGGAACATGTCTAGTGACCAGGCCTACACAGTAATCAGTTTAATGCTCTGGTTCTCATTTCTTTGATTCTGTGTTGAGGCTGAGTTAACTCCACTGCTAAGGAATAGTTCTTTCCCACAGAGGTGTTTTGGGTAGTAAGTCCTAGAGCCAGGAAGCTGTCTCTTTGTAATATAGGCAGCATGATATCTCATCAAATACAACTTACTGAATGACCTCTGACTGTGACAGGGTAAGGACACCCAACTCCAGGTCTTCTCTTGGAAGAAACAGAGCCTAAGTCCTTTCAGGGACCTCACCTACACCTAATTCTTTTTCTCTATTCCCCTCATTCTGGTCAATACTGTGTTTCCTCAAAAGTCATATGTTGAAGGCCTAACTCTAATGTGACTGGATTTAGGAATAGTCTTTAAGAAGGTGTTTAAGGTTAAATGAGGTCAAAAGGTTGGGGTCCTAATCTAATAGGACTAGTGTCCTTGTAAGAGAAAAAGATACCAGATCTCTCTCTCTCTCTGCCTCTCTCTCTCTCTCCCCTCTCCCTCCCCCCCCCCCCCCCCCCCCCGCCCCGCCACATGCAAGGAGAAGAGGCCATATGAGCACACGCTGACAAGGTGGCTCTCTGCAAGCCAGGAAGAGATGCCTCACCAGAAACTATCCCCACTGGCACCTTGATCTTATACTTCCAGCCTCCAGAATGGTGAAAAAATAAATGTCTGTTTAACCCATCCAGTCTGTGAGAATTTGTTATGACAGCCTGAGAAGACAAATCTACTCCCTCTCTTTTTCTCTTTAGGAAGATGGTGTAACCCAGCAAGATGGTGCTTTTTCTCCTGACCTTTGTATACGAGAAATTACTCATATGCACTTTTCATTATTCTCTATGTTGTATAATTTTTTATTAGCGCTGTGATTTAGTCCTCCAAGCTTTGTCTCAGATTTTCTAGGTCCTTTTGGATTTCAAAATATATTCACTTCTCTTTTACAGTTGTTCTTATAAATTAAAAGCCTTTCGTTTAAAGCGAATCCTTCTGTAACTTAAAAAGAATTTCAGTTCAGATTAGTTCTTAGTCCAAGGCTATATCTGACCTTCACCTTTCCCCTTCCTCAGAAGCAATCAATGTCATTGATTCACTAGATGGGAAGAGCCCCAGAGCAACTGACATGATTAGTCACCACATTAGCTGCCAGAGTTTGTTCTCCTGTATCTTGCTGATATCAGAAAGTATGCCATTTCCAGTGCACCAACGATGATTAATTTTTTTGAATCTAGTGTGCTTCTTCTAATAGAAGGGAGGAAAGAGGATTTTCCTAGTTTATCTTATCACAAATAGCTATGCAAGTGTTTCCCATTCGCTCTAGGATGTCATGGAATTATTGGAACAAATCTGTGAACTCTATAGAATTCCAAGCTTTGATTACAAGCTGAATAAGCAGTGTCTCGTGCAAATGCAAACATCTATCTTTCAAATGTGGGTAGCTATTCTTGCCATCGACAAAATGTCAATCCTTTAAAGTATTCCTGAATTCACAGAAGCTGTCATCATTACTATCATTTGGAATTTCATTATTTTGTTGTTGCCTTTATTAATAAAGCCATTTTCATAAATGGAAGTTTGAGTGCCCTAACCTATTCTGTTTGCCTTACCTACATGGAGAAACAGTCCTAGATTGTGCTTCATTGGAAGGTCTCCTTTGTTGAATAACCTTTTAAGTTCTGCATGTTATTCTCCTCTAAATCTGAGCCCTGCAGCATGACCTCCTGGTCTCCCTTGGCAATCAGAACCGGCTCTGGAAAGGCCATCTAGAACGATTTATTGCCCAGAAGGAATTCCAGAAGAGGCTTTTTTTCTTTTCAACCAAGTCTGCCCATGCTGGCCACCAGAATATTTTTGTAAAGTACCATTCTTATTATAAAAATAACACATTGGGTACATTTTCATATCATATTAAGGAGAACATAATTAAATGCCTGTATAATGTGTATGGGTTTTTTTGCCATATAATTAGCTGAAATAATTTTTATTGTTCCTTTAAGCTATTTCCAGGTGTTACTTTCTTTTTTTACTATTGTAAATAAATAACAACACATATCCTAATATGTAATTTTTTTCTTTCAGGTAAATCCATGCCAAATTTACTCAGTCAAATATATAAACATGTTTAAGGCTCTTAAAATATGCCCCTAAATTGCTTTCCAGAAAGGTGATGCTTGGTTAAACTCTCACTAGAATATAAACTCCCACAGAATTTTACCTTCTAGAAGAAAACTGATCATTTTCATTCTTTTAATTGTTGACAATTTGATCAAAATATTAGAAAGGTTGGATTTCTCCAGTTTTATTATCCTTTTGCATTTCTTCTCTACAGGATTGTCTGTTCTTGTTCATTTTAGCATGAGAACCTGGTTTTCTTTAGAGCATTTCCTTTGGATAGTATTCCTTGTTCTGCATAATTTGCAGCTAATCTTTTATGTCCTTGCAGTAAAACAATCAATTTTATCTCAATTGTAGAGTCTCTCCCGCCCTTTTAATTCTAACTATTCAGGGTTCACATATTGGAAGACTCTTCTCCTTGTCTGTATCTAACACTTGTTTGTTTCCCAGGATTGGGCGAATGCTGAGCTGCTCTCCACAATCCCCGCTGCCGTTTTTGTTTTCTTCCAGGATGGCTTTCTATCTAGACCAGTGATGGCGAACCTTTTGAGCTCGGCGTGTCAGCATTTTGAAAAACCCTAACTTAACTCTGGTGCCATGTCCCACATATAGAATTTTTTTGATATTTGCAACCATAGTAAAACAAAGACTTATATTTTTGATATTTATTTTATATATTTAAATGCCATTTAACAAAGAAAAATTAACCAAAAAAATGAGTTCGCGTGTCACCTCTGATAGGTTCGCTATCACTGCTCTAGACTGTGTCTGTGCCTCAGGCGCTTTCAAATTCATAGCCAGGAAGGTCGCTGTAGCCGTAGATGAGAAGGCAATCCTCCTTCTGCACAAAGGCCATCCATTCTTTAATACTGTCTCATACTCTTTTAAACATACCTCTGAGACAGCCACTTGGGGTTGTACTATATTTTGTTTAATCATACACTTCCCAGTGCAATCTGTAAAGCCCAGTTTGTAGCCACTGCTGTGGCAACTTTTACATTGCAGAAACAAATAATTTGGCAATGAAAATGACTTAAAAGCCCAGTGTCTTTTTTTTAATATATATACTTTTATTGTTGACAGCATTTCAGATGTCCCCCATATTCCCATCCCCTATTGCCCCCCCCCCCCATCTTTACTTTTGAATCATCTGGCTTCTTTCCAGAGGCAATAACATTTAAAATTCGAAGTCATACTGTATTTAAACTCAGTAAAAGCTATAATGAAAGAATGAGAACTTCAGAAATTAATGGACATAACTGTGCACCCCATTAACTAGCTGTGTAACTTAGGGTAGGTTCCTTTTTAAAAAATTTTATTTATTTATTGGTTTTAGAGAGAGGGGGGAAGAGGAGGAGAGAGAGAGAGAGAAAGAGAAAGAGAGAGAGAGAGAGAGAGAGAGAGAGAGAGAGAGAGAGAGATCAATTTGTCATTCCACTTATTTATACACTCATCGGTTGTTTCTCATATGTGCCACGATCAGGGATCAAACCCACAACCTTGGCATATTGGGACGATGCTCTAACCATCTGAGCTACCCAGCCAGGGCTTGGGTAGGTTTCTTAAGTTCTGTATGTTTCAGTCTCTTCATTTACAAAGTGGAATAAATACAGACATGCACCACTTAACAACGGGGATACATTCTGGAAAATATGTCTGTGAGAGATTTTGTTGTGAAAACATCATAGAATGCACTTACACAAACATCAGTGATATAACCTACTATACACCTAGGCCAGTGGTTGGCAAACTACGGCTCATGAGCCACATGGGGCTCTTTGGCCCCTTGAGTGTGGCTCTTCCACAAAATACCACGTGCGGGCATGCACGTACAGTGTGATTGAAACTTCGTGGCCCATGCGCAGAAGTCGGTTTTCGGCCTGGGCGAGCCTATTTTGAAGTGGTGTTAGGAGAAGTGGGGGGTCGGGATACGCAGCACGGGGGAGGCGGGCGAATCGTGCACAAGTTGAGTGAATCAGTCAGCAGTCTCATTGTGCAGTGGTTAGTGCTAGTCGCGTCCGCAAATCGCGCGCGGGTGACAAAAGTACCTACTCAAAGCATAAAGTTACCTGTATTTTTCCAACCAGCTGCAAATCCTACAGGTATTTTTGTCATCAATTTAAGAATTGTAATTATTTTGTGTTGGTGGCTTTATTATTATAAAATGAAACACTTTTAGCAAAGGCCAGCTTAGGAGTACCCTAATTAAGTTAATAACACTGTATCTACCTATATAGTTTAAGTTTAAAAAATTTGGCTCTCAAAAGAAATTTCAGTCGTTGTACTGTTGGTATTTGGCTCTGTTGACCTATGAGTTTGCCGACCACTGACCTAGGCTATATCGTGTAGCCTATGCTCCTGGGCTAAAAACCTATAACATGTTGCTCTACTGAATACTGTAAGCAGTGGTAATGCATAGCACTGCAATGTTACAGTGGCTCTGCTATCACCGGGTAACGGAAACTTTTCAGCTCCATCATAATCTTGGGACCATTGTTGCATATGCTGACTGAAATGTCGCTATGCAGTGCATGATTAATACCTAATGTGGAGGTTGTGAGAATTAAGCAGATAATGTGTGCTATGATACAGAATCAAATTGTCCAACGCAACTCACATGAATCAGAAATAGTATCTAGTGTCAAGTTTTACTAATGATATTAAGAAAGCAGGCAATAAAGAGGCACAGAAAAAGCAGAGAGATCTGGGAAGACTTTGTGGTTTCCTAGGTTCTTTCTTTCCATGACAAACCTGTTGTCTCTGGCCCAGAATATCAACTGAGGCCTCCAAGTAAGATTTTGTGAGCTTTTAATTTGATGCACTGAGGAATATTTGTTATAAAACATCTTCATTTTATACACTATTGAGTCATTTTGCATATGTGGCATTGTTCATGGAACCATGTCTAATAAATCCATAGGTTTATTTACTTTAAAAGATCAGTTAGCCAAATACATCCATATTATCTTTAAGGACTCTTCCTCCTAGCAAATATCATCAGTCTGAGTCCATCAGTCAACTGTCTTCTCTTTTCCATGGAAGAGTCCCTCAATCCCACCCCATTCCCCATAAAGGAAGTGAATGACTCACAGGCAAGCTGCATTAACAACTTTCCCCCAAACTATATAACACATTCCTTCTAGTGCCTCATACAAAGTACTTGCTCAATAAACTCACGTGAGTCTTTAATGAAATGGTTGATAGTCTTAAGTCAGTAGTGGTCAATTGCATCTCCAAAAAGCAATACCAATGTTTTTACAAACCACTCCTTGATCATTTATATTTGAAATTATTTTCTTTGCTTAAAGTATTTGCTATGACTGAAAATGTTGGCAGAAATATTACCAATTATCTGTAGCTAATCTACCGGTCAGAGCGTCTGCCCCCTGACTGTCAGTGCACGTCATAACAAGCAGTTGAGTGGCCTTAGCATAACATTAGCATATTATGCTTTGATTGGTTGAATGGACAACTGGAGGACCAGACACTTAGTATATTAGGCTTTTATTATATAGGGTTCTATGTACCATTCTATTTATATCTTACAATGTGGAAGTTATTGAGGTTTTATAATGTGTTTTAGTATCTGATACCCTTATTGCTCTTCTAAGAAATTTTCTGGCTATTTATTCTTGTTTCATTTTTTACATATGAACTTTAGATTCCATACATTCTTTCCATCCTCATTCTTTTTCTTTCTCTTTTCCCCTCTTCCTTCTTCCTTTTTTCACCCTTCACTAGGAATAGACTTCTCGGCCTCATTCTCATATTAGTCTATGTCCTGACTCAGTGGAGGGAGAGAGGAAAACTTTGAGAAGTCATTATTCTACTTCTGAAGACAAACTTGATTTGCTTGTAGTAAAGAGAAACTCAAATCAAAGGGAAAAAACTATCAACATTTTACTGAGGATCATATTAAATTTATAAATTACCTTAAGTAGAAATAAAATCTTTACAATTTTGAGTCTTTTTATTCAAAAAGAATAAAAATCTGTGTGTGTTCTTTAGGGATGTTTTAATGTTTTTTCTTATAAAGGTTTTATACATTTCTTGTTATATTTGTTTCTAAGTGTTTTATCATTTTGTTGCTATTGTAGGTGAGATTTTTCTTCATTATATATCTTAGTTACTTGTTGCTTGTATTTCTGAAGGACATTAATTTCTGCATACTATTTTTATTCTACCCAATTTTTATTGAAGTCTGTTATTACTTGCAGTACATTTTTAGTTTAATCTTGCAGAATTGTCACTTTTTTATTTTTTTACTCTTTTTTTATTGATTAAGTTATTACATATGTGTCCTTATCCTCACATTATCCCCATCCCCCCACTCATGCCCTCATCCCCCTGTTGTCTGTGTCCATTGGTTAGGCCTATATGCTTGCATAGAAGTCCTTTGGTTGATCTCTCCCCCTTACCCCCACCCTCCCCTACCTTCCCTCTGAGGTTTGATGGTCTGATTGATGCTTCTCTGTCTCTGTTATATAAAAAATATCTAAAAAAATATAATATGCATGTTTCATGGCTCTTATTTATCTAGTTGTCTAAATTGCATTGGATAATACCACCTATATTAATATATTAACATGTTGAGAAACTGTTGATTTTATTAAGTGTTATCAACAATGGGTGTTGGACCTTGTTAAAAGTCATTTTAAAAATCTATGGAGATCCTATAATATTTCTTAACTATATTAGTTCTGATAAATATATTTCTTAACATTGAACTATACTTATATATTTCTGAAATAAACCCCATTTAAGGTGATGATGAGTTCTCTTTACTAATATTTTACTTATGATTTTGTCTTATATTCATAGACAAATTTTCAGTGCAATTTTCAAAAATTTAGCGAAGTTTTAGGATAATGTATGGTTTCCTGCCACCTTCTCAGAGTCAAATTTCCCATACTTTGAGCTTCCTTCTCTTTCTTTTCAAAACATGAACCTGGCCTGGATCTTGTCTCTTGACCAACCTGAATTCTAGTTTTTATGTGTGTTTTGGAACCTTCATGCCTTTTTTTTTCACAGCCTTCCTGTTTTTTTCCTCGTTTGATGATCATCATGTGTCTGGTTTGTGTTCCAGGTTTTGATCCTATTTTAAATGAATTCCAAATAACTCCTGTTTGTTTCCTTCCCACTTTCTGGATTTAACTAACCCCTGACTCTACCCCTAGACCCCCCTTCCCCACCCCACCCCCCGCCACCCCCCCACACACACACCAGTTGACAAAACTTTTAAGAACCCCAAATTCAATACTTCTGGTGGTGGATATTAAACAACCAGTCCTCTACTGCCCCCTTGAGGGCCTTGACCACCATACACATTGTGGCTCCCCTTGTCCAGAGAGGTGTTTATCCCTTCCTCTGGCCCTCTCCCCTGAACAAGTACTAGGTATAAAGAATGAACTGTGCTAAGAGCCTTGGAGAAGACAAAGATGACATCAATCTTGTCTTCCAAGAACTTAAAGGCTAGTTGGTCAGAGGGGAAGTGATGCTCGTCTGTGTGCGTTTAGGGAGTGGGGGTGGTGAGGGAGGGTGATCTTATCAGGCACAAGCAGTTGTAAAAAGATAGCTGCAAGTCCCAGGAGCCAAAGGGGCAATACAAAAGGTTGCTATAACAGGGGTCACTGTGACAGTGATGGAAAACCTCATGGAGGACATCATAGCTGGGCTTTGAAGGGTAGAAAGACATGCCTGAGCCAAGGAGGAGGGTCTCCTGTGGGAAGAAATGGCTCGAGTGAAACCCTTGGAAGCAGAAATATGTGAAGCACAGGAAGGGGGTATTGTTGCTAGTATGAAGGGTTTGCATGGGGCAGCAGGATGAGAAAGAAGATAGGAAGCTAGTTTGAACCCAAATTGTAGAGGAATTTACATTTATTCTATTGCTGAAAGCAACATGTCTTAGGTGAAGAGAGGGGAGTTGAGAGTTCAGCACAAGAAAGGATCAAGTATAGAAGGTAAAAAAGGGTTCAGAGTAAAAGTTTTGTATGGTAGGATGATGGATAAAAGAAAAAAATGTCAACCCTACAGTTTTTCCTAGAGTCTGCTTAAGTACTATGGAGTATGTAAGAAGATTAGATGTCATATGAAATAAGTGATGCAATCCATATCTTTGATGTATAACACATACTCACACTACACAAACCCTCCTAAAGAACTGGTATGTGTGTGTGCGTGTGTGCGTGTGTGTGTGTGTGTGTGTGTGTGTGTGTGTGTGTGTGTTTAAGCCACTAGCCCAGGGCTAAGAGCTTTTGTATATAAACAATCCACATATTTGCTATTGCTTGAGTCAGCCATCAGTGTGTCACAGACATCGCTCTGAGCTCCAGAGATAAGCTCATCTTTCCAGTGTTTGGTAGTTGCGTGTAGCAGCAAGAGCAGAGTGCAGTCCCTACATGGATCTTGTTATTCTAATAGATGTTCAGATGAGATCACCAGTTGGTTGTTAAAAAAAGTGATGTAAAAGTTTCAATTAAGTGAAAAAAGCAGCATACCCAACTTGTATAGCAATTGTATGATTTGTGTATTGCTACAATAACAAAGTACCCCCACGATTAGCGGCTTACCACAGCAATAAACATTTATTATCTCACATAGTTTCTGTGAGGCAGAACGTCACGAGCAGATGAGCTAGGTGGTTCCAGCTAGGAGTCTCTCATGAGTCAAGATATCCTGAGAGACTGGAAGCTGAAGGCTTGACAAAGCTGGAGGAGCAGCTTCCAGGATGACTCATTTATGTGGCAGGGCCGTTGGTGCTACTTTTCACAGGAGTCTTTTCCATAAGCTATTTGACTGCCCTGTTACATGGGGACTGGCTTATCCCAGAGAAAATAATCCACAGAGAAGCCCCAATGTTTTTTATGACCTAGCCCCCTGCAAGCCCCACATCATAATTTCCTCTATACCTTAGTATTACAAAGGTCAGCCCTATATAGTATGGGTGTGAGGGGGTGGGTGGCGGAGGGAGCCTCTACAAGGACATGAATGCCAAGAGGCAAGGCTCATTGGGAAGCATTTTGGACTCTAGTTAGTACAGTAATTGTATCATATAATGGTGCTCTATGGAAAATATTTAGCTTCTCAGCTAAATTGCTACAGTGGAAAAATTGTCACATAAATATGTGAAAGGTTAGTGTATGTCAATAATTATCTAGTTGGTTATAAAAATTATTTTCTAGTAAGTAAACACAAATCCAAATGATGCAATTCCAGTAATAGTTTGGTATCTCTTTTGAAGTTTTCTATTTATTTTAAACATTTTTCTAAGTGCATTTGTTTGTTGTACATTGACTTGCAATAAGAATCCCTTTACAAATACACATTAAGAAGTTTTAGACTTAATTTTTAGCAATATCATGAGAGAAGGCTTCCCAATACAGCTCATATTAAAATAATGAATAATAGATGTTTTACTGTATGACTGAGTTATGACTAAATTAGAGAATTCTAGAAGCCAGAAGTCACAAGAAAGAAAAGAATCCACAAAGGTGAGCATGTCCTTGAGAGGATCTGGTAATGCTGGTGGTCCAGTGCTAGGGCTACCTCACCTGGGACGGGAGAGAGACCTGGGGAGAGGTGAAAAGAAGTCAGGGGTTTGGGCCAGAGACCTCCACTTAAGGGCAGAAAACCCAAAAGATAGTAATACCAGTGACTAAGCAAAAACCCCATTCTGTTGAGAGACACAGTCCCGAAAAAGAAAACAGTCACCCTGCAGAGGAAGACAGTTTTCCTGTCTTTTCTTCTGCTCTAAAGATAAAGCCGATCATGTCTTCTCGGGAAACCTCTAACCACCTATTCTAAGAGCTTTGGGCCTGAAACCACTCTACCTATGGGGCTCCCCAAACTGCAGATTAGAAGTTGAATTTAAAGCTACTTTAAATTTGAACACTTTGATAGTGTTCCCAGGTTCCTAGCAAAAGCAAACACAAACACTCTCTCTAGAAGAATGTGCTAAACAAAGTTTCAAATAATCCCTAATAATGAAGTTTCAAGGAACAAGGGCTTAAAGTAAGAACTCACTAAATACTTGAGGAAACAGATTTTCCTGAGCAGGCATCAGCTGAAACAACAAACTATAGATTTAGGTCCTCCAAGAATGTAGTTTTTGGAATTATGAGATAAAGACATTTAAACCAGTATGTTTAATATCTTCAAATAAGTAAACGAAGAAATCAAAAGTGTCATTAAGAAAAAGAGACTATCCTAATTGACAAGAAAGATTTGAAAAAGTAAAAAATATAATTTGTGAAAAATACAATAATTCAAATTAGAAATTCAGTATGACAAATTAAATGGCAGATAGAATCCGCTAAAGAGAGTACCAGTGAGCTGGAAGATAGAAGATAGAAGCACAGAGGGACAAGATAAAAAATAGAAAAAATAAGTAAAAGAAGATGTAGAGGATAGAAAAGGTTCAATTTACATCTTGCTAGATTTCCAAAAGGAGAAAACAAAGAAAATAGGAAGGAGGCAATATTGAAATGGATAATGGTTGAAATTTTTCCTTCTTTTTTTTTATCCTCATCTGAAGACATGCAGGGGTGGGGGGGGGCGGGGGGGAGGCATTTATCAGTTGCCTTCTGTCTGTGCACAATTCAGGTATCTTCCCTGACTGGGAACTGGTAACCCTTTGTACACAGGACAATACTCAACCAACTGAACCACTCCAGCCAGGCTGAAATTTTTCCAGACTTAATGAAAGAAATCAATCCTCAGACTGAGGAAATCCAACAAATCTCAAGTTAAGATGAATACAAAAGAAAAAATGATAATAATAATCTTTAGTCCAGAAAACTGAACTCAAAGAAAAAGAAACTTTCTCTCTCTCTCTCTCTCTCTCTCTCTCTCTCTCTCTCTCTCTCTCTCTCTCTCCTACCCTCCACTTCTATAAAAACCAATGGAAAACATATCCTCAGGTGAGGATTTAAAACAAAATAAAAGACACATCTAAAACACAAGGACATAGAAAGGTTGAAAATATAATACAGTAATGGGAAGGTATTTACCAGGCAAAAGAGGAGCAAGATAAGGAATAATAATATTTAAAAGTGAAATAATAAAAGCAATTGTATATTTAAGAAAGCAAAAACCATTTCTAAGCAACATTTTGCTGGATTTCTTAAAGAAAAAAATAACAAAATATAGAAATCTAATTGCCTTTATTCATAGAAATGTAAACATTTCTGGAGAATGATTTTAAATAAATTTATCATTAAAATTAGTAACAGTTTAGTACAATTGCTGAACTTAACTTCACTAAAATCAAATGATTTCTATGTAATTGCTTTACAATAGCCTGTTTGGCTCAGCAGATAGAGCGTCAGCCTGCGGACTGAAGGTCCCAGGTTCGATTCTGGTCAAGGGCACGTGCCTGGGCTGTGGGCTCAATCCCCAGTTGGGGCGTGCAGGAGGGAGCCGATCAATGATTCTCTCTCATCATTGATGCTTCAGTCTCTCTCTCCCTCTCCCTTCCTCTCTGAAATCAATAAAAGTATATTTAAAAAATAAAATAAAATGGGGATAGTAAAATTATCTATCCTTATAGGCTTTTTGTAAGAGTTTATAAAGATGAAAAGAGTTTAGCCCAGCCTAACAAATAGTGACACTTTATTGTTGATTATTACTGAAACTGTTAGTATATCAGTGGTTCTGAGCCTTCCTAATGCTGTGATCCTTTAATACAGTTCCTCATGTTGTGGTGACCCCCAATTTCATTTTTACAAATTGAACATAATTAAATCATAGTGATTAATCACAAAAACAATATGTAATTATATATGTGTTTTCTGATGTTCTTAGGCGACCCCTGTGAAAGGGTCGTTCGACCCCCAGGTTGAGAACCGCTGGTATGTATGGTGCCGGTATGAATGCCACGAACAGCCAAAACTACTTAATAAATACAAGGCTTCGCAGGATAGGAGGAGCAATAAATGTGAAACAGAAGAGCCCAGAAAATGTACTCTATATTCTCTGTCTTGGTACCTGGAGAAATGGTTCTGTACACATACTTAGCTGTATTTGTATTTATCATTTCTGTCTCTAGGGACTCCGCAGAAGAGGTCTCTATGGAAATGTACACTTCATAATTCTTATTTAGTGGAAGTCGTTTCCATGAAGCTTGGATATTTCTTTGTTAGACGTCAGGTGCCTATGGGGTGGAATGCCTTCCAGTTCTGTGCAATCCCGTTTGCAGTGTGGCCAAGGCTTTGAGTGAAGGGAAAGCCCATCAAACTGACCACGCTTCACTTTATGTTAGTCAAGCAACTTTTCCTTCTGAGCCCAGATTGGCAGTAGATAATCTGTCACTGCCAACAGTAAGAATGTGAGCAGAGTACCATGTTTAAGAACTCAGTTCTGGTAGTGTCGGGCCCCCTTTATTTATTTATTTATTTATTTATTTATTTATTTATTTATTAAGTTATTACATATGTGTCCTTATCCCCCCATTACCCCCCCCCCACACACACACACACTCATGCCCTCACCCCCCCCCCTGTTGTCTGTGCCCATTGGTTAGGCTTATATGCGTGCATACAAGTCCTTTGGTTGATCTCTCCCCCTTACCCCCACCCTCCCCTACCTTCCCTCTGAGGTTTGATGGTCTGATCAATGCTTCTCTGTCTCTGGATCAGATCCATGTTTTTGTTCATCAGTTTATGTTGTTCATTATATCCCTTTTTTCCTCTTTTCTGAGGCAACCACAACTACCTTGGAATGACAAAGAGGGGAATTCTTCTAAAGCTTTTGGGATTTGAGTTGCATGTTTATGTCTGCATTGTTTCTGTGAACTGTGGAAGCAATAAAAATGCATGATGTGCCAATATGTGATTGTAAATAAATTTCCATTATTTGGCGCCTGGACAATGTAGTTTCCACTGAGTGTTTACTTTAGGGGTGTGGGTCTAGTGAAACACAACAGAAAATACTCAGAAGATTTTGATGAAAAAGGTGTGGATCGAGGTATATTTTCAAAAATTGTGCGGCCAGGGTCCAAAGACTAGGAATAAACAAAGACCTCCAGAATGAACTAATTTTTCACCTTTATTCTAGCGTTTCTACATTCCTACAATTACATAGTGATTATACAATAAGTCATTGTGTTCTTGTAGGAGTATCTGTTTATTTCTGAGTTGTGTGGTTTGTTTTGAGAAGAGTGAGGAGATAAGTTTATCTCATGGGAAGGATGTTAGAATGTTGAGCCAACAAATGAGAAAGTACACCACCATTTAATGGTAGATTCTCTGCAATTTAGGATAATGAAGCACACTGGGAGAGGGAACAGATTGTTGCTGCTGCTGTGTTTGTTTTGTTTTGGCTTTGCTTGAGCAGAGGGGCCTTCATATATACTAATGTGATAAGCAGTGCTACCTCTTATATTGTTGATGTAAAAACGGATTTATGGATGCCTAGGCTTAACTATTAAAAAAAAAGTGTCAGATAGTGGGATATTCCCCACAAGTCTAGTAAAATAACTACCACCAGAAGTTTTATGGCGTGGCAAACTAAATTATATTAAATTGGTTTAAACCTAACGACTTAGAATACATTGAACTTATAGGGAATCTTGAGTGTTGAAGTGTTGAATTTCAGAATACAAACCTTTGTCACTTTGCACAGAGCTATACTGAGAAGTAATGAATTTCAGATGATAGTGTTTGAGATCAGTTCCATGGGAGGTCACTGAGGAATCGATCAGTCCACATGTGGGAACAACAAGATCACATGTTTCCACAAAGAGCAGAGAACTGAATGCCACATATTGACTGACCATCACAGGTACTGCTGAGTTTGTGTTAAAGGGTTCATGATGTAGAAAAACAAAACAGCAGTTAAGCATGACTCAGCCAACAGGTGTCTGTTCGTTGAGTGTCCACAAGGAGCATGGTGCTAGTCTGAGGAGCACACAGCAAAACCTCCCAATCCTAGAAATAATAGATGGGGCTTTCTTGCTTAGTAAACACACATATAATATAGATATTTGTGGCATATTTGGAGTTAAAACAATCATATTACAAACAGCATATACAAGAGGATCCATTTTGTGGAGATAAAAATTGTATAGGTGATACAATAAAATACAAACTGAGGGTATCTCTGGGTAGTGATTTCTTTCTTGTTTATATCTTCTAATTATTCAATAATAAACTTTTTTCATGTAATTTTAAATTCAAAAAAATTTTTGAAGAAAGGACGACCAAGTCATTCTACAAACCTAAAAATAAGGATCTGTGACCTGGAACTACTGTAGGAAATGCTAGTATAATTGATGGACTAAGACACTGAAAACAGTGAGAATAAGTTTGGAGTCCAACATCTGTGTTTAAATATATGACAATCTTATTGTTTCTCATTCTGTCTGCAAAGAGGCAAAACTGCTCTGTTTCCTGCCTCATTTTACTTAAAACTGAAGATAGTACTCACACATGGACATTTTGATGAAAACATTGTCAGTAGATGAAGCAAAACAGTAGATTGTAAGGAAAGTGTTTTTTGCCAATGACACACAGCTAAGAATTTAAATAAAACAAATCATGATAAATATCCCAAGGTTGCCAAATATGAGGAAGTGGCTTTAGGGATTTTTTAATAAGGAAAACACTGTGATGATTTCATTCATTAATTCGGCAAATATTTATTAGGCAATATTATTGAGGTGCTGGGGATAAAGCAGTGAATAAGGTAGACATGGTTTCAGCCTCATGGAGCATTCATTCTAGTTACAGAGATGAACAGTAAACAAAAAGAATTCAAATACTTATATAATTATAGGTTTAAGTTCTATGGAAGAGGAAGGGCGGGATGCTAAACATTCACCAAACATATCCTGCACAGAACCATCAATGAAGACATCCCTGAGAGACATTTAATCTGGCCCTTACCCATGAGTATGAATTGATGAAGGCAATGATGGTGGTGGGAGAATGGAAAAGGGACTTTGGGGAAGATGGACTACTAAGTTCAAGATATCTTAGGCAGTGAAGAGAGTTAAAAACTGAAAGAGGGAAAATGAAGCTAGAGTGTGGAGAAGGGCGGGTAATACCTCATTAGGCTGTGTAAGTTTCGATATAACCCTAAGAACAATGGAAAGCTCTATAGCAAATGAAGGCACCTCAGTTTTTGTTCATATAGTAATTTACATTAAAATCAACTTATCTCTTGGTCAGCCTTGGAACATAGAATTCCAGAAGTGTTAGAAAATGTGTTTTCTAATAAGCATGTGTGGGGGGGGAGGGGGGTGGCGGGGAACCAACAGAGGATTAAAATCTACTGGTGCTGTCTTAATTAACTGGTATAACTGTTTTACTAAGTTGACATGTACGAAATATATTCTCGTCTCTTTTATTATTCCAGTTTACTTTGGAGCCCCCCTTGTTTCTGGTTGGCCAGAATTTCAGGATATCTTTCTGGAAGCATTTCCCACTCCTCAATTTATCCAAGAAAACTAGGGCCTTAGTCTAGTCCAGTGATGGCAAACCTATGACACGCGTGTCAGAGGTGACACGCGAACTCATTTTTTTGGTTGATTTTCTTTGTTAAATGGCATTTAAACATGTAAAATAAATATCAAAAATATGTCTTTGTTTTACTATGGTTGCAAATATCAAAAAATTTCTATATGTGACACAGCACCAGAGTTAAGTTAGGGTTTTTCAAAATGCTGACACGCTGAGCTCAAAAGGTTCGCCATCACTGGTCTAGTCCAAAGTGTTTAAGTCCAGCTTCTAAAACTCCAAATAAGGAGGCGCTGGAGCCGGTCTGTCCATTTCTGTCACGTGGTAACACTGTTGAGGAGGGTCCTGCACAGGTGAGCGGACTATTTGTGCTCACTCAATGCTGAGACACACTCATAAGGATTCAGGCCTCAGCCCAGGCTCCAGGGTGCCCATGCTGTATGCCAGGGCTATGGTTATTATGATGATGTCTTTACTACCTACCATGAAACATTTCAAACATATACCAAAATATAGTGTATCCATCACCCAGTTCAGCAATTTTCAGCTCATGGACAATCTTTTTCATTTGTACTCTTCCCTACTTGACCTACCTATCCTCCATCTCCCCATGTTTTGAAGGAAATCCCAGATATCATATCATTTCATTTTTAGTAATATTTATAGCACTACAAGCTAAGGGCTATTAAAAAGAAAACTTAAACCCAATTATCACACTTGAAATATAAGTCCTTTATGTCATCAAATATCCAGTGTTCAAACTTCCCCAATTGTCTCAAAATTGTTTCTTAAATGATTTATTTTTTTTATTGTGTGTGTGTTCAAATCAGAATTCAAATAAATCCATGCATTGCAACAGGTCTCTCAAGTCTATTATCATCTATAAATTCCCTCTTTACCTCTCTTTTTTATCCCTTGCAATATATAATTTTAAATAAATGGTGTGGTCTGTCCTGTACTGTTTTTTATTGTCTGGATTTTGCTGATTGCATTCCAATAGTATCATTCAACATGGTCTTTGTTCCTCCTATATTGTTGGGAAATTGGTAGAGGCTTGATTAGATTCAGGTTGGATTATTTTTTCTTTTTTGGTGCTATACTGTATGGGTGGTATTATGTCCTTCCATCAAAAATATTTAATATCTTCATTGTATATTTTTGAGATGTTGGCAATTATGAATGATCAGTGCTTGGATTCATTAGTACTTTAAATATGGTTTGAAAAATAGTAACAGTCTTTAATATCTTCTTTAGTCATTGACTAGAATATATCTACAAGGAAAAAAATCCCCCCTCCTTAAATATTTGGTTAACCTGAGATGCATTTGTAGAATAGGCAGAATAAGTGCTTAATTCTTTCGTTACCAGATTTTAAGATAACACCCTGCAGTGACAATTTAAAAACAAAAAAAAATCTTATTTATAATTATGAACTCATGGATTTAGACATTTATTGTATTTCAGTTTGTTGAAGTTATTGTCTGTATTGATGATCGAGCTGAGCTATCTTATCTTTGTTTCCTGATTCCTGACATGGCCCTACAGATTTTTAATAACTTTCTGGGTCCCTGCTTTGACAAAATGTTCCAGGCTTATCTTATAAATTTCCTGTCTCGCATCTAGAATAAACCATCTCCTCAAGGAGCCCTGATTATGTTTATTAAAAACTGGTATCTTTAGACAACAATCTAGGCACTGGGATTCTCATTGCCACTGGGTTGTTCATTGTTTCTTGCCTGCTTCAGTAGACAGAAATAGAAAATCTTTTTTTTTTTAAATTTTAAGGCAAATTATTCAATGAGTTCATATTATTTTCAACTCAAATTCAGAACTACAGGTTTTTTTTTAAATTTAAACATCATTGAACTTACATCTTTATCTTCCCTCTCCAATGCTGACATTCCCAGTTCTCAGTGACAGCAACATAATTACTCATGCGCTTTATTCCATAATATATGTAAATGGTCCCATAATAGCACCCCAACATCTGAAGATGGAGAGTCCTGGTCATGGAAATAACTGTAAAAGCCTTAAGACAGAATCAAAACCAGTATGACTCGAGTGTCGTTAGCAATGAGCGGAGTGCTGACGGGAGATGCAGTTCTAAAGTGGGTAGGGTCAGCTTGCACTCTTTTGTACTTCATAGCTCTGCTTGGATGCCTGCTGAGCATCTCAAACAGCATAGGGCTGTGCTGTGAGCCTCACGCCTCTATGGATGTTCTAATTCCCCAGAGGTTCCACGCACGCCCACAGTACAATTTAGCACTTAGGAAAGCTGTGTGAGAATTTTGGGACATAACCAGCCAAACTTGGTGATGAATCAGTCTTTGAGGTACGAACTTACCCTTAAGGACTGGAAATTTACCTTAGAAGTGATCTATTCTAAAATGTGCTACAATTACCAAGGTGTCGTGTGTTAAGTAAACTATCAGGGACCTCATCTGGAATTGGCCACTGACAAGACATCTGGAGAAAGCTGTTTTCTGTTCTGTTTTTTCCAAAACTACTGACTTACTGTGTGTGACCAGAGCATTCAGCTAGAATCATGAATAAAGGGTATTATATAAAGGTGACCCAGATATTTCTCTTATGAACACTGATCTGAAAACCATATTCTTCTTGCCCAAAATATTCAACCTAGCTCTCCATACAATTGCTACTGCCACGTGAGATGGACTCAGGGAATTCTATTTTGTGTTTTACTTCACACACTCAAAATATGATCAGAATATTTCTGTGCCTTAAATTGTCTTATTAAATAAATTTTCTTACATAAATTTGATAAAACCCAATGAATAAAACACTTTGTTTATGAAGAAGCATTTGCCTTCCAAAGTTGAGGTTTTAAAAATAACTTAATTAGTTCATTTTATTACTTTTGTTCTACCCTGTGCTTTTGAGAAAAGAGTAGAACATTAAAATTATGCTGAAAGAATTTAACAATAATTACAGTTTATTGCAAAAATATACTCTTAAAATAGCTTTTCAAAATCAAGAAAACTTTGTATATAAATGTTACATTAATGCCACAGTCAAATAAACATGTTATTGCTCAGTCTTCAATATCTAACTGAAATGACAGACATGTGGAGGAAAAGCACTTCATTTTAAGTTAGTACCCAGCAAATATGATTTCCTTCAAAGAGAAAAAACTGTGGCTATATCTGAATTAATTCAAAATAGCACTTAAAAGGTTTATTGACATTTATGAACACAATACATAGTGATCCAGAAAACTGGGTATGTCAGGATCCCATGAGGAAGATTTATATTTATCGCATAGATTAATTACAGTTCGAGGAATATAATTACCACTTTCTGAAGAAAGATTCAGAGTTGTAAATCAAGTTAATTTATACATCTTTGGGTAAATAAGTGCTTCACATGATAGAAAATTTAATCTAGCCCGTTGTTTTTTATTTCCAACTCTGACCCTAACTCGTAATGTCAAATTGAGCAGTCATTTATGTTCTTTCTTCTTTTTTTTCCAATTTTCCCATCTGCAAAATGAGGAACTGCATTGTCTCAAGGGGATACTGTGCACTGAAATCAGTGCTGTTTCCTGCTTGATATGACTTGTGATCCAAGAGGTTTTCAAAAATCTCTCTCCTGTTACCACGAGTATCATTCCCAGAGACTCAAAGGAAGTAAGTTATGTGAAGATCCCACATATTGAATCACCGCAACCTGCTCTTATTGATCAAGAAACAGTTTGATCAAGAGAAATAGTCCTGGTGACAGTGTTGCAGTGGAAATCCATAATCTCAACCAGAGAACAGCAAAAGTACACGGGCACCTGTGAGGCACACAGTGAAAGGGGAGAGAGTTTCTGGAGGCACATTTCCCCCATTTAACAATTTTTCTCAAAGATGTTCATACTTGAAATTTGAGCCTGAACCCTCCATTTGACCAAATTGAGCAAATGAAGGAAAAAAACATATTTATGGAGTGTGTCCTATGTGCCAGTCACCATGCCAAGTTCTGAGGAATTAAAGAAAAAAAAATGCAGTAACAAAGACAAACAAGATCTAGTGTTTGCTCATGAAGAACTCATAACATGATATAATAGTGCAACTTTGGAACATTCAAGAAATAATATTCTGCTTGTTTACCTGAGATCACTCAGGAAAAATAAATTTTATTAAGTTAGTATCCATTAGGAAAAATGAAGGTATATTTTAAAAAGCATTTTCCAACCTAGCTAAGACTTGGGAGTCCTTCTGGGGTGGAGGGGAGGGGAATCCTGGGAATATCCTTTTTTTCCTTAGAAGTGTTATATTGTCAAAGTACAATTTTGCTACAAAATGTGAAAATGTGGTCAATTGGTTTTGTATTTGATAAACAGCACAACATGACAATAAGCAAAATATAGACCTGCCTTACCTGCTTTAGCCAAAGACAAAACTGATTCCAGCTCACATGCGGCCTCAGAGCTGGGAAAGAGGCACTGGGTCTGTGGAGAAGTCACTGAAGGGACCCGACACCCCTGCCAGGTGGATGCAGAAGCAAAGAGCTCAGCAGTCCAATGCCCAGAGCTGTTTTCTTTGCTTCTGTTGCTCCTGTTAGAACGTGTTGCTCTTACATAGGCAGACAGAGTCACCCGTCTTGCCGACACAAACATTCTTTGAAGAGATTATGTGCAATGCGTGGATAAATAGAATATACAAGTCTACTCTGGATCAAGTAGAATCAATATTTAAGTTTTGATTTATATGTGTTTTGCTTTTTGTAATCTTGGTAGATTCTATGCAAAAATAAATACATAAATTGCTTTTTGAGAGAAACTCAAAACATACTCTGACTAGAACTAGGAAGCTGCTATTTCTTAAAAAGTTCAATTAACCTCTTTAATCAAAAATTGAGAAATAAGAGGTTAACTCAAAAACATGGCCCCCTCGTAATATCAACATTGTTGAGAAGATGATTTCTTGAGCAATTCACAGGCAGGTAAACTCACTTTCTAAGGCTGATATGTCTCAAAAATGTCTCTCATATACAGATCCTTGTCAGCCCGGAGACTTTCTTAGGATGAGGTGGGAGAAAAGATGAAAATAATAAATGAGGCAGTCTCCTGGGATTTTTAGTTTTTCTTGGTTCCTGCCTGATCGGAAACCTCAGAGGGGCCCCCTTCCTAATGGTATTTCAGTATAAGTATTTCCATGTCCAGTTCCAGCTGGAAGCAGGCACTCCAGACCATGTGAAAACTCAGCAAGTACACACAAAATTAGCCCTCAGCGTTTGAACCTTTAAAAGGCTGGGGTCAGGGCTGAGTTTATTCAGAATGACTTACGAGTCCCTAAAGATCAACAGTATCACTCTCCGACAGGGTGTCCTTAGCCCCAAACTTCTATTTTTCACATTCAAACACAGCCCCCTGTGTTCGTTCTCTCTCTCTCTCTCTCTCTCTCTCTCTCTCTCTCTCTCTCTCTCTCTCTCTCTCTCTCCTTTGACCCATTGATTCCCCAAAGCAAATGAATGACCTTTAAGGATATAGATATCTTTTAAATGCAAAATAAGAAATACAAAAGCCTAGAGAAACCATTTCATGGTAATATCTGGTACTGGAGCCCCAGGCCCCTTGGATAATTTGGGTAAGGGGAGAGTAGGTAAGAAGTGTAAGAACCCTTTTTAGTTCCCTTTGGACTGAGAGAAATCAAAGCAAGCATTTACTGACAATTTCATAAAACCATCTTTCAGTATTACTCATCATGACAAAATGTATTTGTGAGCCCTCAACTTTCCGACAGGCTGTTTTCCAAAAGTTAGTTTGTATGTTGTTTCTCTGGATCTGAAAAGCCATTTTCCTCTTATAAACAATGTTTTGAATTAGTAGCTCTTTGGCTTTTTGTGTCATGAACTCCTTTGAGAATTTATTAATAGTTGTGAACACACTTCCTAGAAAAATTCTCATATGCATAGATGCCCTAGTTTTTCAGACAGATTTACTAGTCGTGGCTTCACAGGTCTACTGAAGCCATTTCCTATTAAGAACTTTTGTCCTTAGGTCCCAGGCTACCTCAGATGCTAAATTCCATAGCCACAGAGTAAATTCAATAGACGTTTACACTCTGGTCTGGAGGCAGAGCCACCATTTAACAACAATTAAACAGCACACTTGTAATTATGCTTCTGGACAGCAGCACCACAGAACTCCACCCTTACCATCCCTGACAGGCCTCCAGCTCCATCTGAACCAGAATTTACTCTGTACACAAAAAGAAGGCAATAACAGGTGTGGACAAATGACATGTGTCTGCTCCTATGGTGTCGTTTAATAATTTCACTTCTCTACAAAACCCTCTGTAGTTCACCTATTCATCCCTCCCTCCTCACTAACCCCTGGCAACCACTGGTCTTCTTACTGTCTATAAAACTATAGTTTTGCCTTTTCTAGAATGTCTTATAGTTGAAACCATACAATATGCAGTCTTTTCAAATTGGCTTCTTTCACTTAATAACATGTATTTATATTTCCTTGTGAAAAGCACAGCACCAAGAGAAAGCACTAATGTAAATTATGGACTTGGGGTGATTATGTGTCTAGTAGGTTCATTGATTGTAACAGATGTATACCTCTCTGGTGGAGGGTTTTGATGGTGGAGGAGACTACATATGTGCAGGGGCAGGAGGCATATGGGAAATTTCTGTACTTTCTGCTTAATTTTTCTGTGAACCTAAAACTGCCTAATAAATAAAATCTATGAAGAACTTTTTTAATAAGGTTTTTATTGATTTCAGAGAGGAAGGGAGAGGAAGAGAGAGATAGAAACATCAATGATGTGAGAGAATCATTGATCGGCTGCCTCCTGCCTGCCCCGCATTGGGGATTGAACCGGCAACCCGGGCATGTGCCCTTGACCGGAATCGAACCCAGGACCCTTTAGTCCACAGGCCGACACTCTATCCACTGAGCCAAACCGGCTAGGGCTGAAGAACTTTTTAAAAAGGCAATGTTCTAAGAAAAAACAACCAAGGAACCTTATTGTGTCCTTTTTATTTATATTACTTCCTCACATTAGCTGACCATTTGTGCTAAAGAAAATGACCTAGAAGGAAAGAGAAAGACCAGGTAACCCATATTTCCTCTTCCTCTCAGTCTTTCATGCATTTCTTTCAGAATCATAAAAAAAGATATATATCCAGCCCTCCGTAGCAGAGTCTGGTACTTTCTCATAAACACAACTACTCTGTAAGCAAGCACATCCAGTCCTTGGTGTTTATCTGAGAGGAATGAAAACACGGGTCCACCAGAGCACTTGTATAGGAAATGTTCCAATTAGTCTAAAACTAAGGACGTTCCTGATGTTCACTAATGTGAGAATGAATAAACTACATATAATACATTTATACAATAATGTTCAACTCATAAATAAAAAGAAGTGAACTGCTACATACAATAAAAATGTGGATGGGTCTTCAAATAATTATGCTGAGTAAAACAAACTCAGCAAAAACACAGCACGACTTACCTCTTATACCTGTTCGATGAAGTTCCGGAGCAGGCCACACTGAGCTGTGATGAACACGTCGGAACAGCGTTGCCTTTGGGGAGGCAGTGGGAAACGGACTGGGAGGGAGCACGAGAGACCCTTCTGGGAGGACAAACATGCTCTGGGTCTTCTTCGTGGTTTGGCTACACAGTTGTATGCATACGTAAGAAATCATAGAACGGTGAAGGTCTGTGCATTTTCCTCTATGTAAATTTTACTTTAAAATCTATAAACAAAATATTAAACTCCAGCTAGATGCATGCTGAACTGTTTATGGGTCCGGCATACTGATGTCTACAGCTTACTTTAAAAAGGCTTAAAAATTAAGATGAATAGATATGTTTTAAATAAAGAAAATATACACAAAGTTAACATTTGTAGAAACTCTATGGTAGGTATATGGGATTTCTATTGCTCTTAACCACCTAAGAGAAGAAGAAAAAATCTAATCTCTTTAAAAGGAGACCATATATACTAACTCATATTACTCGTACAGTTTTTCATATAATGTCTGCTATTCAAGAAAATTAACTGAGGACTTCTTCTGTTTGGTTATGATGTACTAATAAGAACTGGATTAATCCTATACCATGAAATAACAAAAAGACATTAAGTAATGATTTTCAAGACCCGGAACATCAGGCAATGAGAAACAGTGAACCCTGAGAGAAGAGAAGCAAATGAGGTGAGTTCTACAATGGCCTCAGCCTACTGCCTTGGCAAAGTTTCAGGGTGCAGTGCAGGCTAGAACATAAGCAGAGCCTGACCACTGAACTCTAAATGGAAGTACACTGTTTGTCTTAGTCCTTCTCAGGCTGCTGTAGCAGAGTTCCACAGACTGTTAATAAACAATAGAAATTTATTGCTCGAAGTTCTGGAAGCTGGGAAGTTCAAGATCAAGACACAAGCAAATACAGTGTCTGGTGAAAGCTCACTTCCTTGTCCATAGGCTGACTTTTTACTGTGTCCTCACGTAAAGGGAGCTCTCTGGGGTCTCTTTTATGAAGGCACTAATCCCATTCAGGAGGGCTCTGACCTCATGACCTAGTGATTATCCAAAGACCTCACCCTCCTAAAACCATCACATTGGGGATTAGGTTTTAACATATTAATTTTGGGGGGATATGAACATTTTGTTTATAGTACTATTGTAAGGTCCTTATCACTAAAGTTAGACTGTGATAATTTGTATACTATAAACACTAAACCATCCACTAATATAACATAACAAGTTATAGCTAATATACGAACAAAAGGGATAATGTATAATTAAATCCAAAAGAAGGCAGATAAAAAGGAAGAAGGAAAAGATGGAACAAAATGTATTAAATATAAATACTATAAATACTTCAATTGGAAAACAGTATTGCATTTCCTCAAAAAATTAAAAATGGAACTGCCATTTGACCCAGTAATACCAGTCCTAGGAATATATCCCAAGAAACCAAAAACACCAATCAGAAAGGATATATGTACCCCTATGTTCATAGCAGCACAATTTACAATAGCTAAGATTTGGAAACAGCCTAAATGCCCATCAGCAGATGAGTGGATTAGAAAACTATGGTACATCTACACAATGGAATACTACTCTGCTGTAAAAAAGAAAGACCTCTTACCATTTGCAGCAGCATGGATGGATCTGGAGAGCATTGTGCTAAGTGAAATAAGCCAGTCAGTGAAAGATAAATACCATATGATCTCACTCATTTATGGATAATAAAGAACATTACAAACTGTTGGACAAAAATAGACAGAGGCAAAGAAGCATCGAACAGACTGTAAAACTACAACGGGAAGGGATGGGGGGGGGGGGGTGGTAAAAAATCAACCGAAGGGCTTGTATGCATGCGTATAAGCATAACCAACAGACACAAGACACTGGGGGTGGGGGGATGAGGACAAATGTCTGAGGGTAGTGGAGGCCAGGGGGAGGTCAGTGGGAAAAAAGGGAAAAAAGGGGGAGACATATGTACTACTATTTGTAATACCTTAAACAATAAAATTAAATTAAAATTTTTTTAAAAGGTAAAGATTTTCTAAGGTTGAATTTTTAAAAAAAGAAATTAGTTTTGTAAGAAATACACTTTAAACAAAAAAGACACAGGTAGGTTAAAAGCAAAATGATAGAGAAAGATATACCATGCTAACAAAAATCAAAATAAACTGGAGTGCGTATTAAAGCAGGCAGAGTAGACTTCAGAGCAAAGAATACTGTCAAAGATGAAGGTCACTTTATGATCATAAAGGGGGCAATTAATCAAAAGGGCATAACAATCTTAACATTTATGTACCTAATAAGCAAAGCTTCAAAAATACATGAAGCGAAGGCTGATAGAACCTGAAGAATAAATACGCATAGTCACAAATAAAATTAGATATTTAAAATCCCTCTCTAAATAACTGGTAGAACAAACGGACAAAGATCGGTGAGAATATAGAAGATTAGATAAACACTATCAACCAGTTAGGCCTAATGAATATTTATAGAGAACTTTATCCAACAACAGTAGAATAAATATTCTTTTCAAGTATGTCTGATCACACTGAAATTAAATTAGAAATTGTAACAGAAGAGGCTCTAGAAAATGCCCAAATATTTGTAAAATAATTAAACACTCCTAAAAAAAACTAATGGGTTATTAGAAAGTAAGGGAAATTAGAAAGTATTTCATGAGCATAAACATGAAAATGCACCAAATAAAACTTAGTAGGATGAGAGGGAGTTATGTTTTTTTAATTGTCCCACATCCTGATATGTGTTAAAACTCATAGAACTGCCTATCACTAAGCAAATTAACAAACAAGCAGAGGTAATGCATACTCAAACCCTATTCCCTTTCCAATTATTTTACTGCATATTGTTTGCCGCAGCACTTGCCTGGCTTTATAACCTCTTGCTAAGAATGCCTGCCTTGTTCCAGTAAGATTATGTAAACTCCAGCTTTCTTTTCACATTCTCATGGGGCTAGAGGACTAAGAAATTACACACCAGAGTCTAGAAAGCGGGCCTACTAAGGAAGCCTTGCAGTCCTGATAGAGTTTAATACTCTGTACCCAGAATATGGGATTTATGAATGGTACAACAGTGCGACCAAATAAACTGCTGTCCTGGTTCCGAAGGGTGAAACCTCAGGGAGTCCTAGTTCTGGAGAAGTAGCCGTGGTTAAGATTGGGGGAGCACTGGGAATCTGCCTCTGATCCCCATGAAGGACTCACACACAGCAGGGAAGGGAGCCTTGCTTTATTTAACTTTATTTTATGATAACTGGAGAGACTGATCATGATCATGTTACCCATAGTATCGCGTGGGAAAGGATATGCTAGCAATTGACTTGCTGGCTTCTTTCCTAATGTCATTCATTAACCAATAACTAAGGACCTTTCAAATTCCTTATCTCTGGAATATTAACAAAATTCTTATTCACATATTGCTTTGGCCTCAGTTTTTTTTATCATTGAATTTTAGTTCATATCCCCTAGAGGGGTCAGACTAGCTATAATGGTTTTTATTAATATAGTCTCACTGTAAAGCTTGAAAATGTTTTCTTGGCCTATAGTAATAATAAAGGAGAGCCTACATTTTATTGTAGTTTTCAAAATTGTGAATATCTAGTAGTCTAAAGGGGGATAATTGTGTTTGCTATATGAGAATTGCTTAGGGGAATTCATAGCAGGGCCATTATAACTGTTTCTTAGATGAAAGATTTCATCTGTTTTCTTCCAATTTACCCAAATGACTGATAAAACTCTCCCCTGGGATACATAATGTCATGAAATATAGACAATGCCAACTTTTCAATTACAAAGAAAACTCAATTTACCAAATATCCTTGGAATGACAATTGATCTATTATTGTTACTGTGAAATGATTAATTAAATGAGTTTCACTGTTACCTCATTTACCAAGGAAATTCTGCTGAAATGGTTCCTAACGAGCATTTCTACAACTCAAGGGGAGAACACATTCTTTGCATGCAAGAGAACCTATGTGGCATTAGGCAGTTTGCTTACACTTTTTAAATTCTATTTCTACATCTTCTAAAATAGGAATAATACCTCCTTATCATGGTTTTTCTGTTGGTATGTTGTTTGGATTTTGTTTTGTTTTACATCAGAGATAATATATATAAGGCAATGACACGGGATCTGAAAAAGTTATAATAATTATTGTAAAAATTTAATTGCCTTATGGCTTAATAAAATTTGAGGCGTGTATAGGGTTTCCAAGTCACAAGATAAAAAACAGAAGTAATAGTTTGCTCATCTTAAAGCTAACAGGATACATTTATTGAAGCAGATATATGAAGATTTTCTGTAAATAAGCCATCCTAAGAAAATAAAAATTGCAGAGAGATATCATGTAGAACACAGCTAGCCTTCATTTTACATGTAGATAGGTAGATAGATCAGATAGTGTGGACTATTGCATAGTAAATATTCACTCCCTGTCCATTTTGGTAGAGTATACTTCCAGTCCCATTGATATGAGGGTTAGCCATGAACTTTTGCCAATGGAATGCAGGCAGAAGTAATAGGGTGTAAATTCTAAGCTAATTGCTTAAGAGGCATTGCGTGTTTTCATTCATCCCTCTTGTGTTTCTGCCTTTTGTCTCAGAAAGCTGCTGGGCCATAGACAATGTGAGACATTGGAACAGACGTGGACCCAAGCCATAGACTAAAACCAAGCCAAGCCAATCCCAGCCTCAATCATCTGAATCCCCGGTAAACACCCAACCCACCATGTATGTAAGAGCAAGAAATAATCATGTTGGTTTTGCCTCTGAGTTGTGGAGTAGTTTAAGAGCATTACTGTAGCAATAGCTTACTGAATATATGATTTAGCAATAGGTTACTGAATATATATATTTGACTTCATTTAATTGATAAAATAAGAAAATATTTCTGTTCATGATCTGAAGAACTGAAGTTGTGAAATTTTTTTAGTTTGGAGACACCATACTGGTAATTGGCATTGTTGAAAAGGTGATTGTTTATACTCAGATAGCAGGAAATTTATTCAGTACAATGTTCTGGGGCTATGAGTGTAATTTCAGGAAGAAATGAAATTCCAGCATTAGAAAAAGGCAGTGATGAAGAATTAGAAAGTGAGATGGGGAATATATAAAGATGTATCTGTAGGAGGAGAGTCTTCATTCTTTGTATTGAAGGTTAATAATAAAGTCCAGTGCTGAATAGGTCAAAATTCAATCTTAATCCCTTTTCTCCAAAATTTTCTACCCATTCTATAACCAAAGAATCTTATAGCTATGAAAGTCCTGGGAAATCATTTTAGTTTACTCATTCATTTTAGAAACAAGGAAACTGAAGACAGAGGAAGAACCCAACCACACCATACAAAATGAGAAAAAAAGTTAATCTTGACTATTTCATTAATAATACATCCATAAATAGATCTCCTGATTTAAAAAATAATCTTTTTTCTATTATATCACACCATCTCTTTATCAATTTATATGGGAGTATTTTTTGTTAACAATTTTTTCGAATTCCATTTATATGAAATTATTCTTTTGTGGTTGAAATATTCTGTTATACAATTGAGACAAAGTAACTGGAAGGTTTTGCACGGGTTTACAGTGAAATTATATATAACATTCTGCATACCATAAGAATCAGTGGTCCTTCACTTTTCTACGTGTGAGGATGACCTGGAGAGCTTTTCAAAATAGTGGTGCTTGATCCCATCCCTTGGGGTTCAGGCTTAAATGGTCTGTGGTGTGGCCTAGGAATTAGAATTACTAAAAACTGCTGTAAAGAAGTATAAACTATTTTTTTTCATTCTAGCCTTTATTCTTTTTTAATTGATTTTTAGAGAGAAAGGAAGGGAAAAGAGAGAGAATGAAACATTGATGTGAGAATAAAACATCAGTTCAGCTGCTTCCTACATGCCCCCTACTGGGGATCAAGCCTGAAAGCCAGGCATGTGCCCTGACCAGGAATCAAACTGGCAACTTTTCGGTGCACAGGATGATGCCCAAGCAACTAAGCCACACCAGCCAGGGAAGCCTTTATTCTTATATAAACTTTTATATTATTTTTATTGAACAGAAACATTAAATGCTATCAATTTCCCTCTATACCATTTTTGCTATACCCCCCAATAATGACATGTGGCATGTCCATTTAAAAAAACCCTTCATTTGACTTATCCATTATAATAAAGAGCTAATATGCTAATTAGGCTGGACAGTGGGGTGGAAAGGCCTTCCGGAATGACCAGTGGGAAGGGGGCAGGGCCACGGGGCCCCAAGGCAGGCAGGGCTGTGCGGGCCTACTCTTGCACGACTTCCGTGCATTGGGCCTCTAATAACTATAATAAATACAGTTCTGGGCAAACCAAAATTGCCTTGCATTTTAAATATCTCCTTTTGCTAAATTGTACATATTAAATAAAACACAATGTATATGATGTAAAGATAAAAATATAATAAAAGTAATTCACTGATAAAATTCATATGAAAATAATACAAAACACTATTCTGAGAACTGTTTCATCAAGCTTTATTTTGAGCTTAAATTGGTCTTGTATCATCAGTTCTTAAAATAATGGACGTTAAAATTTCTTTTGAAGACTGACCATTTTAAAGAGTCCCAAGTTTCTTTTTGTATTTCTGTAGTTACAATGGTTGGTTGATTTGAAGTTTGAATTTACCTTAAAGGAATTCACATCTGTTTTCACAGTGTGAAGGTGGCAAACAAGACTTCAGAACTGCTTCCCAGAAGCACGGACAACAAAAGACCTCATGTTGGAGGGGAAGGTAGAGGACAGAACCTGGTAGCACAAGGGATCTGAGTTGAGGGAAGTGAACAGCTTTGCTTTCAGACCCTTAGTGAGGGACAGTGGAGATACAGGCATCCAGCCATTGCAGTGTTTGGAAATTCTTGTGAGGTGATGAGTCAAGTCATTTTCTGGTGACTGGGTCATTCTTATAATTTCAGCTATCATCTCTTTTTCTCTTGATGGTTTGGATCTCTCTTCATTAACTTCTTTTTACTAAGTAAGTCATTTCCTTCTCCAGTATCAAGTTGGTTCTCTTCAACTTTCCATATATGTCCACCAAGGTCTGTATTTTTGATGACTCTTTTTCTAGTCTGGTATCTTCTAAGAGTGACTCAATATCTTAATATTCCTTTTGAACAGAATTAAGGTTGTCAAAAAATGGATGCTTCACCTGAATCAGTGCAGCCAGTCCTTGTGCAACTCCGATTTCCTTTTTAGGTAAAATCAGCTTCTAATCTAATGCCTAAGCCTGAACAAATATAAGAGACTCACCAAAAAGCCAATGACAGATAAACACACCACTGACTCCCACTGAAGGTTATTGTAGACAAACCCTGGTCTCATGTCATCTGGCAGTAGTTCTGCTACCACTTCTTGTGACTTCCCCAGGATCAGCCAAAAGCCAAGCTCCATGAGGGTCCACAACCCCTCCTGTGGAACTGAAGTCCGCCACAGAGTTCCACTGGGTAGTCATGGCTCCAACAACCGACAACAACCACTGAGAGCCCCACAGTGTTCCACCTGGAACCCAGCTCACATTGGGCAAACAGTCTACCAGTAGAGCTGGCCAAGGCGGAGAATGGGTACAATTTCTTTGAAAATGTGCTTTTGACCTTTATTTTCTCTTTATTTTTTTTTAACTTTTTCAATTATAAAACTTTTATTAAGGTCAATATACATATTATACATTTCACATATTTTAAATGTACAATTTGATGACTTTTCACAGGTTAGACTTGTGAAACCAATATGCCAGTCCAGATTAGAATGTTCCTCACTCTAGAAATTCCATTTGTGTCTCAGTCCCCCACCCCAGAGGTAACACCATTCTGATTTCTGTCACCACTCATTAATGTTGACTGTTCTTGAACTTCCTAAAAATGGTATCATTCAGAGGCAATCTGTTGTGTCTGACTTCTTTTTTTTTTTTTTTTACACCTATAAATATTTGCTCATAATTTCTTAATTTCTTTTTTTTTCCTTTTTTTTTTATTATTAGTTAAGGAATTACAAATGTGTCCTCATCCCCCCCTTTAACCCCCAACCTCCCCCCCACACACAAACTCGTGCTCCCATCCCCCCGTTGTCCATGTCCATTGGTTTGGCTTATATACATGTATACAAGTCCTTCTGTTGATCTCTTCCCCTTACCCCCACCCTCCCCTACTTTCCTTCTAGGGATTGATAGCCTGATCGCTGTTTCTCAGTCTTTGGGTCTGTCCTTTTTCATCAATCTATGTTGTTCTCTATAATCCACAAATGAGTGAGATCATGTGGTATTTATCTTTCTCTGACTGGCTTATTTCACTTAGCATAATGCTCTCCAGTTCCATCCATGCTGTTGCAAAAGGCAAGAGTTCCTTTTTTTTTTACCGCAGCATAGTATTCCATTGTGTATATGTACCACAGTTTTCTAATCCACTCATCTGCTGATGGGCACTTAGGCTGTTTCCAAATCTTAGCTATGGTGAATTGTGCTGCTACGAACATAGGGGTGCATATATCCTTTCTAATTGGCGTTTCTGGTTTCTTGGGATATATTCCTAGGAGTGGGATCACAGGGTCAAATGGGAGTTCCATTTTTAGTCTTCTGAGGTAGCTCCATACTGTTCTCCACAGTGGCTGCACCAGTCTGCATTCCCACCAGCAGTGCAGAAGGGTTCCTTTTTCTCCATATCCTCTCCAACACTTGTTGTTTGTTGATTTGTTGATGATAGCCATTCTGACAGGTGTGAGATGATAACGCATTGTCGTTTTGATTTGCATCTCTCGTATAATTAGTGACTTTGAGCAGGTTTTCATATGTCTTTCTGCCTTCTGTATGTCCTCTTTCGAAAAGTGTCTATCTAGGTCCGTTGCCCATTTTTTTATTGGATTGTTTATCTTCCTTTTGTTAAGTTTCATGAGATCCCTGTATATGTTGGAAATTAAACCCTTATCGGTGGTATCATTGGTAAATATGTTCTCCCATGTAGTGGGTCTTCTTGTTGTTTTTTTGATGGTTTCCTTTGCTGTGCAAAAGCTTTTTATTTTGATGTAGTCCCATTTGTTTATTTTCTCTTTAGTTTCCATTGCCCTAGGAGCATTATCAGAGAAGAAATTTCTTCGGCATATGTTTGCGATTTCGCTGCCTGTGGATTCCTCTAGTATTTTTATGGTTTCCCGTCTTACGTTTAAATCTTTTATCCATTTTGAGTTTATTTTTGTGTATGGTGTGAGTTGGTGATCTAGTTTCATCCTTTTGCATGTATCTGTCCAATTTTCCCAACACCATTTATTGAAAAGACTGTCTTGACTCCATTGTATGCTCTTGCCTCCTTTGTCGAATATTAATTGGGCATAGTGGATTGGGTCAATTTCTGGGGTCTCTATTCTATTCCATTGATCTATATGTCTGTTCTTGTGCCAGTACCAAGCTGTTTTAAGAACAGTGGCTTTGTAATACAGTTTGATATCTGGTATTGAGATCCCACCTACTTTGTGTTTTCTCAGGATTGCTGCAGCTATTCGGGGTCTTTTTTTATTCCAGATGAATTTTTGGAACGTTTGTTCTAGATTTGTGAAATATGCCATTGGTAATTTAATGGGAATTGCATTGAATCTATAAATTGCTTTGGGTAGTATGGACATTTTGATGATGTTGATTCTACCAATCCATGAACACGGTATATTCTTCCATCTGTTTATGTCTTCCTCTATCTCTTTTTTCAGTGTCCTGTAGTTTTCAGCATATAAGTCTTTTACCTCCTTAGTTAAGTTTATTCCTAGGTATTTTAATTTTTTTGGTGCAATGGTAAATGGGATTGCTTCTGTAGTTTCACTTTCTGTAAGTTCACTATTGGTGTAAAGAAATGCCATGGATTTCTTAGCATTAATTTTGTATCCTGCTACATTGCCGAATTCATTTATTAAGTCTAATAATTTTTTGATGGAGTCTTTAGGGTTCTGTATGTACAGTATCATGTCATCTGCAAATAAGGACAGTTTTACTTCTTCTTTTCCAATCTGGATGCCTTTTATTTCTTCTTCGTGTCTGATCGCAATGGCTAGTACTTCCAGTACTATGTTGAACAGGAGTGGTGAGAGGGGGCATCCCTGTCTTGTTCCTGTTTTTAGGGGGAATGGTTTTAGTTTTTGCCCATTGATTATGATGTTGGCTGTGGGTTTGTCATATATGGCTTTTATTATGTTGAGGTATGATCCCTCAATTCCTATCTTGCTGAGAGTTTTTATCAAGAAAGGGTGTTGGATTTTGTCAAATGCTTTTTCCGCATCAATTGATATGACTATGTGGTTTTTTTCTCTCAATTTGTTTATGTGATGTATCACGTTTATTGATTTGCGGATATTGTACCATCCTTGCATCCCTGGGATAAATCCTACTTGGTCATGGTGTATGATCTTTTTGATGTACTGCTGGATCCGATTTGCTAGGATTTTGTTGAGGATTTTGGCATCTATGTTCATGAGGGATATTGGCCTATAATTCTCTTTCATTGTATTGTCTTTATCTGGTTTTGGGATTAGGGTGATGTTGGCTTCATAGAATGAGCTGGGAAGTGTTTCTTCCTCTTGGATCTTTCGACATAGTCTGAGGAGGATAGGTTTTAGGTCTTCCTTGAATGTTTGGTAAAACTCCCCTGTGAAGCCATCTGGCCCCGGGCTTTTGTTTGCTGGAAGCTTTTTGATTACTGCTTCGATTTCCTCCATAGTTATTGGCCTATTGAGATTTTTAGATTCTTCCTGGTTAAGTTTTGGAAGGTTGTATTTATCTAGGAATATGTCCATTTCCTCCAGGTTGTCTAGTGTGTTGGAGTAGAGTTGTTCATAGTATTTTCTAACAATCCTTTGTATTTCTATGGGGTCTGTTGTTATTTCTCCTCTTTCATTTCTGATTTTGTTTATTTGGGTCCTCTCTCTTTGTTTCTTGGTGAGCCTGGCTAGAGGTGTATCAATCTTGTTTATCCTTTCAAAGAACCAGCTCTTGGTTTTGTTGATCTTTTGTATTGTTTTTTTGGTCTCTATGTCGTTTATCTCCGCTCTGATCTTTGTTATTTCCTTCCTTCTGCTTACGGTGGGCTTTTTTTGTTGCTCTCTTTCTAATTCTTCGAGTTGTAGAGTTAGGTCATTTATTCTCATTGTTTCTTGTTTCTTGCAGTAGGCTTGTAGAGCTATGAACTTCCCTCTCAAGACTGCTTTTGCTGTGTCCCATAGGTTTTGGATTGTTGTGTTTTCATTGTCATTCGTTGCCATGATGTTTTTTATTTCTTCTTTGATCTCACTGGTGACCCAGTCGTTGTTTAACAGCATGCTATTTAGTCTCCATGTGTTTGATTTTTTTGGATTATTTTTGTTGTAGTTGATTTCCAGTTTTATGCCTTTGTGGTCTGAGAAGATACTTGATATGATTTCAATTTTCTTGAATTTGAAGAGACTTTGTCTGTGACCCAATATATGGTCTATCTTTGAAGATGACAAATGTGCACCTGAGGAGAATGTATATTCTGTGGCTTTGGGGTGAAATGTTCTGAAGATGTCAATTAATTCCATCTGATCTAGTGAGTCATTTAGGATTGATGTTTCTTTGCTGAGTTTCTGTTTAGAGGATTTGTCCAGTGGCGATAATGGGGTGTTAAGGTCCCCTACTATGATTGTATTGCTGTCAATCTCTCCCTTGATCTTCTCCAGAAGCTTTCTTACGTATTTGGGTGCTCCTATATTGGGTGCATATATATTTACCAGAGTTATTTCTTCTTGTTAGACTGCTCCCTTTAGTATTATGAAGTGGCCTTCTTGATCTCTTTTTATGTCCTTCACTTTGAGATCTAATTTGTCAGATATAAGTATTGCTACCCCGGCTTTTTTTTCACTTCCATTGGCCTGAAAAACCTTTTTCCATCCCTTCACCATCAGTCTGTGTGCGTCTTTTTTTCTGAGGTGGGTTTCCTGTAGACAGCAGATATATGGGTCATGTTTTCTTATCCACTCATTTACCCTATGCCTTTTGACTGGGGAATTTAATCCATTTACATTTAAAGTTATTATTGATAGAAACTTGTTAGTCGCCATTTTTGTTCTTTACCGCTGCGTTCCTTCTTTGTTTCCTGTTTTTTCTATTTACAGCAGACCCTTTAGCATTTCTTGCATTGCTGGTTTGGTTGTAATAAACTCCCGTAGACCATTTTTGTCTGTGAAGCTCCTGATTTGACCCTCAATTTTGATTGATAGCCTCGCTGGGTATAGTATTCTTGGATTCAGACCCTTCCTTTGCATGACTTTGTATATTTCATTCCATTCCCTTCTTGCCTGATGTGTTTCTGTTGAGAAATCGGTCGCTAGTCTGATGGGGGATCCTTTGTAGGTAACTTTCTGTCTCTCTCTGGCTGCTTTTAAGATTCTTGCTTTGTCGTTGGTGTTTGCCAATTTAATTATTATGTGCCTTGGTGTCGGTCTTTTCGGGTTCATTTTGTTTGGGACTCTGTGAGCTTCTTGGATTTGTGTGAGTTTTTTCCTCCCTATATCAGGGAAATTTTCTGTTACTATTTTTTCAAACAGGTTTTCTATTCCTTGCTCAGTTTCCTCTCCTTCTGGCACCCCTATTATTCGGATGTTGTTTCGTTTAGCATTGTCCCAGAGTTCTCTTAGGCTCTCTTCCTGCTTTTTAATTTTTTTTTCTAGAAGCTGTTCTGTTTGGGTATTTTTTTCTACCTTGTCTTCTAGCTCGCTGATACGGTCCTCTGCTTCTTCTAGTCTACTGTTGATGCTTTCTATTGAGTTCTTTATGGCAGTGATGTCGTTTTTCATTTCTTCTTGGTTTCTCTTCATTTCCTCTTGGTTCTTCATTTCCTCTTGGTTCCTACACATATTGTTGAATTGGTCTTCCATTCTTTTCATCCACCTTATGACCATTACTCTGAATTCTTTCTCTGACAGGTTGCTTGCCTCCATTGCCTCTATTTCGTTTACTTCCTTTTCTGATGATGCCTGTTTTTCTTTCATATTTGGGTTGGTTCTTTGTTTCACCATGATTTCTCTTCTCAAGGTGTTTGGTTATGTAGATCTCTCTCTGTTGCGCTGATTCAAAGGCACAAAATACAACACAACAAGGCACAATGTACAAGGCACCGAACTAAATGCATTCACAATATTAATAACCCCAAATAAAGGTGACCCCCCCGAGCGAAGAGAATTAGGGGATAAAGAAGAAAAAAGAGAAAAATATTAGAGAGAAAAATAAAAAACAAAAAGGAGTGCTGAAATGAGATTGGGAAAAGGGAGAGAAAAAAAAAAAAACACAAAAAGACCAAAAAAAAAAAAAAACCAAAAAAAACAACAACAACAAAAACAAACAAAAAAAAAATTAAGAGAATGAAATAGAGGTGGGGAAGAGGCTATTTGTATGGGGAGAGCGAGGGATTGGAAATTAGATATATAAGTAGGGTGAAATTTAGACAGTGGGTAGAAAGAAGGAATAGGTAAAATCCAAAGCAGGAATAGGGTAAGAGAAACAGGACAACAAAAGGGGAAAAGTGAGGAAGAGAGTTTTGGCTTAAGGGTAAATGTGAGCTAGAGAGAAATGATGCTAAAGGAACGATGAAAATAGAGTGTAGAACACTAATCCCAAAATAAAATAAAGAAAAATTAAAAAAAATAATAAAAAATAAAATGACACTTGAAAAAATGGTAAAAGGATAGCAGTAATACTGGTTAAAAAATGTAGTAATTAAAAAGGTAAAATCAGGTGATGAAAAAAAATAAAAAATAAAAAAAAAATAAAATAGGTTCTTAATGAAATGGTGAAAAAAGAATTTAAAAAATATATATATAAAAATATTCGGAAGTGAAGGTGCTTCAGATCTTCCACTCTTCTTTTTGGCACGCCTCAGTCCTGCCAGGCATTCAGGGGAGTGTTGAACTTCCCTGCGATACACTGTCCCTCCGTGCAGTAAACCACAGACCTGATTTTAAGGCAGGTTGTATTTTTTTACCAGACTGCCTTTATTTGTGATCGCAAAAGAGACAGTTCGTGGCTCTGCCTCTGGGTGGCAGTGTGTCTGGATTTACCACCGAGGCTCTAAGTCCTCTCTATCAGTAGGGTTTTGTCCTCTATGGTATTTGAAACTGATTCGGGAAAGACCACTGCCCAGAGCTGGTTCCTTGCCACTGTCCGCTGTTTCCCAGGCTCCCCAAAAAGAACTTTCCCCTACAGGCTCTGCGAATGACCCCAACTGGGGAATCCCATGCGCTGGGTTTAATAATCAAATGCACGGATCTAAGGGGAACTGTAACAAGAGCCTGATAGTTGTGCGAATTCGCAAGCCTCCACCTTCCAGGTCTGCGCACAGTCTCCGCGCGCGCAGTCTCCGCTCGCCCACTCGCCCCTGGCACCAAGCAGCCAGCAGATTGGCAAAGTCCAAGGCTGCTCCTTTACATCCAGTCCAGCTATGGGCTCATTTTTCGCGTTCCCTTCTGCCAGCAGCCCTGTGGGGCCCCTTCCCCACTCTCGGGTCACGCTGGTCCCAGCGGCTGCGGACTCTGTGGGGCGCAGATTCCGCCCCGCGCGCGCGAGCTCGGTCCTCCCTCCAACCCGAACTGCAAACCGCACCTTTAGGGGATGTCCAACCTTTCCGTGAGAAGAAGCAGTGCTCGTCTGAGTTCACGCAGTCACGCTGCTTGAGATCCCTTGTTTCCAGGTTAGTAGCTGGTCTCTGGATGCCGGCAACAATCACCCAAGATGGCGCAGTCTCCGCTGCTTAGCTGGCGCACCAGGAGAGGCTTCAGCCGCAGTCTCCAACCGTCCTTTTTTTTCCCTGGGGGGTTCTCAGTCTTTCCTAGCTGCAGACAATCTCTCAGCTGAAAATCCTCTACCTATTCGGGCTGAATGTTACCCGTTTCAGCTGCTCACCCTTATCTGCTCCAGGACAAGGCACAGGACACGTCCGCTTATACCTCCGCCATTTTTTCTTCCTGACTTCTTTTATTCAATACAATCTTGTTCAATTGTATCCATGTTGATGAGTGGAATAGTAAGTACCTCACTCTTTTTAATTTCCCGTCATGCCATTGTATAAATATTCCATGATATATTTATCCATTTGACTATTGATGGAATTTTAATTTCCATTTATCTTAGGTAAATACCTAGGAATGGAAATGGTTATGTAAGAAATTGCCAAACAGTTTTTCAGGGTAGCTATACCATTTCATTCTATTATCTATAATGTATGAGGGTTACATTTGCTCTGCATTCTCATCAGTATTTGTTTTTTCAGTCTCTTTTTAAATGTTTGCTATTTTTTATACATGTGAATTGGCCCTAGTGGTTTTTTTCCATTTATTTATTTGTTTGTTTGTTTTTATTGTTTAAACTAAGTATTACAAATAGTAGACATTGACTGCCAGGGTTCTTGTTCTGGCATTAAAAAGGGTTCAGCAATCTGCAGAAGGGGCTGTGTGTAACTTAATAAAGAGTCCAGTGATGAAGCATAATTTTGAAAGGCATATGGGAGTCAGAGGAGCCTAGTTAAAGAAACTAAGTTCTCCTCGTCTCAGGACCCTATGCTTTTCATTAACACAAATTGTCCTGAGGTGAGGCAGAGATATACACTTCAAAGGGTCAGGTTTCATTTACAGAGTCCATTGTCAGATTGGAAGAATCGCCTACAGCTGTTCAGGTGTTTGGCCAGTAGGAGGCAATAACATGTAGATTAAGATGCCCTGAGCTGTCTGGCAGCAAGCAATCAATTTAAGCATCCTTTTCAGGTTTGGGGAAATGCCCTTGCCAATCCAGATGATTCAGCCCTGCTGTCATGCTGGAATTGGCTTCCGGCAATTGACCTCCCCTGGACTTGTATGCATGCATATAAGGATAACCAATGGACACGGATACGGGGGTGGGGAAGGGAGGAGGGCCCCAGTGTTTTTAATTTGCCTTTTCATGTGCCTATTGGCCATTGTATAAATTCTTGCATACAGAATGTTTTTGCCTTGCTTGAAAAAAATGTAAGTATTTGTCTTATTCTCATTGATCTATAGTTCTACATACATCCTAGTTTTAAGGGTATATATCAGATATACTACTTTTCCTTCTAGATGTTTTATAATTTAAATGTTTACATCTTACATTAATTTAATGTAGTGCGAAGTAGGAGTTGAGGCTTATTGACTCATTTTGCTCTTGCTTTGCATTTCCATAATTTTTCATAATACACTAGGTGTTGTGAATAATACATTGTAGAGAATCTGGGTTGGTTATCTTTATTCAATACTAGAGGCCCAGTGCACAAAATTCATGCACAGTTAGGGTCCCTAGGCCTGGCTGGTGATCAGGGCCAATCAGGGCCTTCCGGCTGCCCGCTGGGGCCTTCCTTCATTCCACACTGCCCCCTGGTGGTCAGCACACGTCATAGTGAGCAATCGAATTCCTGGTCTCCTGGTCGAACTCCTGAGGGGACACTTTGCATATTAGCCTTTTATATATAGATTGTGTGTTATCATGGCAGGCAGTTAATTTAATCCTTTTGTTCAGGCTTGGATTCATTTCTTTATCTTCTTGTTAGTGTGAGTGCATTTGTTTTGTCATTAGTCCTAGGGTGTGAACTTTCTAGGTTCTAAGTAGGTTCAAGGCCTACCTGTTCTCAATAGAGTGGCTGAGCTGACACCTGTACATTCCAGCACTGGGCTGTCTCTGGTATCTCCTTTCAGCTTGCAGCTTTACAGCGGTCACCCTCTGTTAGGTTTCTTGGAGTTTTGCCCTGTGCATATGCAACCCTGCTTGCCCTTGGACAAGCACCGGCAGGGAATATTTCTTGGCAGAATTCTGCCCCACCCCCCAGCCTCCCGCAGTTTCCCTCTCCTGGACACAGGCTGCAGCGGCCCATTTCTGCCTCCTCGGCGCAGGGAGACCCCGGTGCTCTGCTTGGAGCTGCACTCCCACCTTCCTAGTTTGGAGATTGCCCCTACCTGAGCGCTAGGTCTCACTGCATGTGCTTCTGCTCTCACAAGGACCTTGGTCCTAGACCAGGACTGAAAACAGTCACAGCATGTGTTTTGTCTAGTTTTATGTTTGTGTGTTACGGGTTCAATTTTTCCTTCCCTCAGCCCCACCAAAAAAAGAAAAAAATTGTATGTTGAAGTCCTAACCTGTGACCTTATTTGTAAATAGGGTTGTTACAGATGCAATTACTTAAGATGTACCTCAGATGTAGGCTCGATCCCCAGCTCCAGTCAGGGCACCAGTGGGAGGCAACCGATCGATGTGTCTCTCTCACATCCATGTTTCTCTCTGTCTCTCACCCTCCCTTCCACTCTCTCTAAAACTCAGTGGATCTTGGACATCCAGCCTCCAGACTGTGAGACAATCATTTCTGTTGTTGACACCCCTCAGCTCGTGGTACTTTATGATGGCAGCCCTAGCAAACTAATGAATCCATGCTGGAGGAATAGGTCCAGTACCAATAACTCGGCCCTCGTGTTGCTGCCCTTTCCTCTGGGGCCCTCGGGGTGGGCCCTGCAACTGCATTTCTCCAGCTTCAGCTCTGCTTCAGGCTCTGGAACTCTTGCAACAGCTGCTGGTCATCAGGGGAGGGCACTGGGAAGACTTTAAAATATACCAGACCCCCATTTCCAGAGCTTCTGCCTCAATCAGTCTGGTATGGGTCCTGAAAATCAGTTTCTTTTTCATGTTTCCCAGGATGGAGAAGCCCTGCTCTACCGCTCACAGCCCAAGTCAGCTGCCCAATTTTCTTGCAACCTGGCTTTATTTCAGACTTAGACACGTACTTATTTTCATGGGTGAAATGTATTTTTTATAATATCTTCTATTAAAATAACGTTTTGGCGAAACTGAAAGATAAAGTGATACAAGTTTGTTAATTTTATTCATTTGAAGAAAAAAAACAATAAAACAGGTTAGGCAACAAATGCTGATTCTCCCCCGCCCCCACGTTTTAGGTGCTGACACCTTGATACAGGTGGTGCAGTCGGTACTAAGCAAGGCAGCTCTAGCCCCGGCCTCAGGAAGCTCCATCATGGTGGGTGGAAGCACAACAATAAACAGGTAGACAAACAAGTAACAAAGATAATTATAAATAAAAATAATGTAATGGGATAGAGTGATTAAAGGACGGGGAGGCAGCTTTACAAGGAAGACCAGGGATTGCCTTTCAATGGAGGTGCCATTGACTCTTGGGCCTGAATGAGGAGAGAGCATCGGCTTTATGAAGTCTTGAGGGTACAGCATCCCGGGCAAAAGGCACGGCCAGTGCAGAGATCCTGGGGAAAGAACAGATGTGGCACACTGCAGAGTCAGGAAGAAGGCCAGTGTGAAGGCAGCACACTGCAAGGAGAGTGAGGCAGACCCTATCTCAGGCGCAGCTTTATCTGCCAGTGTGACGTGCAAAAATGGCCCTGCAGAGATGCCCACACCCTAACAGCTGAAACCCATGAATACGGTAGAAAGGACTTTGCAGATGCAATTCAATTACAGACCTAATGAGAGAAAGGGTATTCTAGATTATCCAGGTGGGCCCAATCTAATCATTTGAGCCCCAGCTGGTGGAAGGTGAAGAGATGAGGCTGGCAGGAAATGAGAGAGATTGAAGGCCTTCGAAGGAGAGGGCCACATGATGAGAAGCGCAGACAGCCCCAAGGAGCTGAAAAAGGCTCTGGCTGATAACCAGCAAAGAGACAGGGACCTTAGCCCTGCAACCTCAAGGAACTGAATTCTGCCACCAACCTGAATGAGCCTGGAAGTGAGTTTTCCGCCAGAGCCTCCAGGTAAGGGCCCAAGCTGGCCAGCTCCTTGATTTCACCTTGTGCAACCCAAATGTAAGAACCAGTCAGATCCACCGGGATTTCTGACTTACAGAGCTGAGAGATAATGAATGCGTGTTATTTTAAGCAGCTGTGTTTGCAGTAATTTCTTTTAGCAGCAATAGAGAACCAATATAGCCCAGTTATTGGTTTGTTTTGTTTGTGGTTTGTTTTAGTTAGGTGTCAGTGCAAACTGAATCAACACTATAAAGTATTCATCCATTTTAATCACTATGCAATAGACTCCTCTACAGATTGGATTCTAAGCATGTCAATGATTAAGGCAAAATGGTCTGTCTTCAGCAACAACAGCAGAGACACAAATTATTTTGCTCCCTTAGATCAGTTTTTGCCTATTTTGCAATTGGCTATTTTTACAATCTCTGCTTTAATTTTTCACCTATATATTTATGCTTGACTTGGCACCAGGTCAATTTATTTAAGAATTGATGATGATTCACAGGAAAGTGTTAAGTATATACTAAGTGGATATATGATTAAAAGAAAGTAGATGTTGCCTGCCAATACTGGTAGGGATGTCTGTGGGACATGTCTCTTACACTTTGGAAATTAAATGGGCATAAAATACCATTCTTCAGGCAAGAAAACGTAAGGATGTAAAACAGTGATGGCAAACCTTTTGAGCTTGGCGTGTCAGCATTTTGAAAAACCCTAACTTAACTCTGGTGCCGTGTCACATATAGAAATTTTTTGATATTTGCAACCATAGTAAAACAAAGACTTATATTTTTGATATTTATTTTATATATTTAAATGCCATTTAACAAAGAAAAATCAACCAAAAAAATGAGTTCCCGTGTCACCTCTGACACACGTGTCATAGGTTCGCCATCACTGATGTAAAATAAAATAAAGACAGCCTTTGGAAATAGAATTGTATTTCAACATTACTTTCTTCTCTCATCCTTTATTGATTAACAAAATATAATTACAAAATGTATTCTTTTAAAATAATTCTTATTTGTTAAGGCCATCATAGTTATTAAGAAGGGGTATATCACTTAGAAAGTGTTTTCATAAATAAAACAATATTGGAAAGCCAATTTCTCAGCAGTGGACCTAAGGTTTATTGAAGAGCTCTCAATTTCTTAGGGGAAGTTAATTTAGCCTCCCAAGGCAAATTTAGTTCTATGGCAAATTATTTTATTGTTCTTCTCTCAAGTCTCTAGTCATAGCTTTCTCCTTGGAAGCAAAATTCAGAACTCTGACTGGCCTTTGAATACATTTAGGCTGATTCAAACTCTCTGAGAGTGGGATGCTACAGATAATTATGAATGCCAGCAAGGGGTGAGCAGTTTACATTTCAGTGGAGAATGATGTGTTTGGTCTCATATTTGGATGCAGAAAAGGGGAGGAGATACTGACAAGCAAGTGACAGCTAAGCCTCCTTTCCAATTGGTGCTTCTCAAATCATGATCCAAGAGGAGCAATAGCAATTCAGTAGGAATAGTCAGAATCCCCACAATATAGAAACCAGTGTGATGCTACAACCGAATTGTTCTCATATTGAAAGAACCAACAGTGATAATCGTCAAAGTAAATACTTTTTAGCCCTCAAAAAGCCACTGATGAGGGAGTCACCTTTAAGGTGTGGGGACATTCAGAGAATGATAAAAAAAATTAAAATAAATAAGTAAAAGATGATTTTCTTAGTTTAGTATTCCCAGAATCCTGGAGTTCCCAAGATCAGGCTAGTCTGTGGGAGAGTATCTGATTAAAGTGTTTAAAGGTACATAAGTTACATTCGTTTGTTCAACAAATATTTATTAAGGACCTACTATATGCCAGGCACTAGGGATACAAAGGATGAGATGAACAAAACAAAATTCTTGTCCTTGGAGAACTTACAAATAAATCAATAAAAATTTAAGCGCCCTGGCCTGTATGGCTCAGTTGGTTGGAGCATTCTCCTGTACACCAAAAGACTGCGGGCTCAATCCCTGATTGGGGCACACAAGGGAAGGAAACCGAGTGGTTTCTTTTTCACGTCGATGTTTCTCTTTCTTTCTCTCCCTTACCCTGTCTCTAAAAATCTATAAGCATGTCCTCAGGTGAAGATTTCAAAAAAAATTTAAGATAATTTCAGTGGTGATTAGTGCTCTGAAGAAAATTAAGCAAGGTAGTCAGCCAGAGAGTGACTGGAAGGTACGTGTGCCCCTGTCAGCTGACTGTCACGGTGGGCTCTCTCAGAAAGTGACATTTGAAGAAGGCCTGCGTAATGAAGAGGAGGCATTCAAACATAGGTCTTGGGCAGAGCTTTGCAAGTAGAAATAGCCACCCGTGCAAAGGCCCTAAGATTGGAATGAGCTTGGTGTTTTCCAAGGGCAGAAGTTGTTTATCTGTGTTCTCTGGTAGATCTCTTAGCCCATTTTAAACAATTCTTTGAATTCTTTGTCGGGCAATTTCTGGATCTCCATTTCTGGGAGTCAGTGACTGGAAGTTTCCTGTGTTCCTTTGGTGGAGTCAGCTTTCCCTGATTCTCTGTGATCCCTGCAGCCTTGGACAGATGTCTGCACATTTGGAAAAGCAGTCACCTCTTCCAGGCTTTATGGAGTGTGATTAAAAAAAAAAAAAAAAAAAAAAAAGCCTTCACCTAGATTGGGGCACACTGGAGCATGCTATGACCCTGGGTCTAGCAGTACAGAGTGCCAAACACACCTTTTGTCTTCTTCAGTGGAGAAATGTGGCAGCTCCCTGTCTGGTGGCCAGAGGATGGGTGGGGCCTGGTGATTTGTCCGCTCAGACCACTGGAGTCCACAGCATTGGCAGCTGTGTGGTCTTTGGCAAGAACTGAGGAAAGTTCGTGGAAGCTGCAAGGGTTCCTGGGGTTCTCAGTGGTGCCTCCAAGTCCAGTGGTTGGGGACCAGGGAAAATAGTAGTGGTTTCCAGAGCCAGTGGTATGCATCACGCAGCTGCAGGGGCTGGCAGCAGGTGCTGCAGTGACAGGAGGCGATTACAGACATAGCGATGGGGCCCAGGTTGTCCATGGGCACTAGTGTGGCTACTGGGTAATGCCATGGGCACTCTGCATTGGAGGCCAGTGTTGGGAGTCAGGCAGGAGCATATAGGTGTGCAGTTGGAGGGCTAGCTGCAGTTGAGCCCGGTAGTTCAGGCCAGTGACAGGAGACAGGGTTGAATTCCGGCCCACAGCAGCTGGCAGTGTGCCCTCCAGGGCTGCACAGTCTCCCAGTAGGTGTGCACATAGCAGGTGCAGGCCAGAGGTGTGCAGGTGCACACCTGAGTGAACTAGTCGCCGATGAGCCCAGTCATACAGGCTAATGACAGGCGAGAGGGCCAAAGCTGGGCCCACACGCAGTTATGTGAGCCTTGGTTGTCAGCGTGCATTTCCATGGCTACAGTGATCTTCCCACGGGTACACACACATTAGTGGAGGCCAGTGACAGCTGTCCGGCCAGAGGCGTGCAAGAGCACAGCTGGAGGGGCTAGCCCCAAGGGAGTGCATGCACAGCCTCAACTCGGGAAGTCTAGACTGGCATCTTAGACTCACACAGCTGCAGAGGCCTGGGCTGGCTGCCTGAGAAGGTCCTGGGCTCTTTGGGGGGAGAGGGAAGAGAGGAAACAGGGAGGGGACTCAGACTGCAGTCAGTGAACGAGAATATCTGTTGTCATAAAACCTGCAGGTGGTCTGTGGCAGTTGTGCTGGCTCTTGGTTTCCTCCATGAAGAAGCTGCCAGGGCCATCTGCAGAGCAGGTCACTGGGAAACACAGTTGCTTCCGCTGCATGGCTTACATTGGTAGCCCTGCCCTTTTTCTTCCTTGTTCCTACTGTGCCTCTACTTCTCAGCTTTACTGGTCCGGGTGGGGTGAAGTGGCAGAGCCTTTGTGTGGTACCACAAATGGCTGGGGAAGTTCATTGCTCACCTCGCTGTCCCTTTCCCTTTCCAGATGGAAGTTCCTCTTGGGGCTGAGCAATGCCAACCTGGCTAATGGGATGATGCGGGCAAAATGAAGCTGTTCTTCCTTTTTGTGTGTGGTTCTTCTCAGGTGTTTTGTTCCACTGTGTTGCTGAAGTGTCTTATTTGTGGGGAGCTGTTTAATTGTTAACCTTTGGGGAGAAGGAGTCTGGGGTCTCTACACTGCCATCTCGGTGACAGCTGACTCCTAGGTTTTTGTCCTGAAAAACTGGGCACATGGTGAAACCCTTCCCTGAAATGGAACAAGTAAAGACCAAAATAGAAACAAATCTGATGGGAAGAGTTACGAGTTTGTTTTGACTTGTTACCTTTGAGATGTTTAGTGGATTGCAAAGGATATCCGAGGGGAATTATCAAACAGGCTTGTGGACATTTGATTCTGAAGCTCAGGAGCTTTATAGATTTATTAGAAGCCCAGTGCACGAATTTGTGCACGGGTGGGGTCTGGCCGGCCTGGCCCCAGTGGGGGCAGATCGGGGCAGGGCCTGTTGGGAGGAGGAGATGGTGGGAGGTTGGCCATTTGACCTGCCCCAATTGGGGCCTGGCCAGGGCCTGGCAGGAGGAGGGGCTGCAGGAGGTTGGGGTGGGAGAGGCCCATCAGGGGCAGGGCCGGCTGGGGGGAGGGGCCATGGAAGGTTGGCCGGCTGGCCCCACCCTCCAATTGGGTGGGTTCGCTGGCCACAGTGGGTGTCATAGCTACCAGTCGTTCCAGTCGTTCTGGCATTATACTTGATGGCTTTATATATATATAGATTTATAAGATTATATAAGTCACCTGATCAAGATCATAGCTTAGAAATGGGAGATCTCTACTCCCTTTCCAAGAAAAACATGGACCCTGAAACAAAGAAACTATATCATCCCATCTGACCCTTTCCCACTGAGCTGCACGTAGAGGTTTTGGGAGGTTCGTGCAGACTGAAGGCAGTTGCAAGGATGGAGCTGTATATTGGTGGTTAACTTTTCTTCTACAAAGTGATAAGTAGCAAAAAAAAAAAAAAAGAGAGAGAGAGAGAGAGAGAAGGGCTAATTAGTGTTGGCTAATTCACCCTGAATGTAGTGGGTTTTAGCACGCACCAATTTAACCTTCATGGTTTAACCATTTGTAAGTGACTCTGATTCCCATGATAGGCTGTGATTTTGCTAAGGTTCCAAATTTGCACCAAGGTCCTGTGAGGCTGATATGTGGGAGTGAGTCTCTTCACCAGCGGGACAGCCCAGCTGCCTGCCCAGTATCTGGATCTCAAGGTGGCCCCATTGTTTCTACTTGCTTCTTATACATGAGGACTTTTGTAAATGCTAAACAAGTTTGACTCAAGAATGCATAACAATAAAAACCTCCATAAAGAAGTTCAAACGATTCAAGCATAACCTCAGTGTTGTATTTATTAAATTACTGGAGATTTGAAGTAATTGTTTAAGTATTTTAGTGCTGCCTTATTGTATCGTCTGGGGGAAATTGTGTTTGAGAACCACAACTTTCTAAAATGTATTCCTTGCAAACATCAGGGGCTCATGCTATTATTTATTTAAATGCCAGGAGATCTCTTAATTCTAGACCAAAAAGGCATTCATTTATCATGAGAAAATGTTGAGACAGGCATGGCAATGGAAGGAAGTAAAGGCAAACTATGAGCATATTTGGTAGTACAGCTCTCGGTTGGCTACACTCGGTGGTCACATGGCTGCCCAATATTGGCGATGTGAATAGGACAGCTGTTCTGGTTTCAACAGACGCTTCACCAATTTAACAGGACTTATGGATCAATGTAGTTGCTAATCTGCACCAAGAGAACATGTTGCTAAAGAAAATTTTAGGAGAAAACATATACAAATGTTGCTTTTTAGATATAAAAATGTAAAAATTCAACCCAGCAGCAAACTTCTGAATTTGACAAAACACACATATAACGATGGAAAATTAAAAACAGACTCTCAGCAGCTGCATTCTGAATAGCATGTTGAGGTCATAAATGCAAGATGAGTTGGCAGTAGCTTAGTGTGGGCTCTCAGGGGCTGTTACACAAACTGCTACTAGCATCTATCCCAGAATAAGGGAGGTGGGTGCGTTCACCCCTGCCAGTCCACATTTAAAGGATCCTCCTTGTTCAATTTAGACCTGGAACCTACACAAATCATCCAAAGATGAACTTTGATTCTTTAGGCTAGGTAAGGATAATGGGGAGGAGAATAAAACAGAAAGGTACTAAAGAGAGAGATTATAACATTTATCTAGACTTTAGTTCATGTATGTAGTTGTATGTGAATGTATATATAAATTTTCTTCCTAATTAAAAAGTAACACTCACTGTAAAAAGAAAAAAAGATCCAAACAGTCCACAAATGCATAAAGTAGAACATTTAATTGTCCTTTCTCCCAAGTCCTACTTCCAAAAGGAACCGCTATTAACATATGGGGTACATTTTCACAAGCTCTTCTCTGCACTGGTACATATATGTTATGTATACATGTTTACAGATGGGCAGGAGAGGGAGAAAAGGCTTTACATTTCTTTCCAAAAGTAGGATCACACTTCACATATTGTAGTGTAGCTCTCTGATTTCACCTAATACATCATGAACACCATTCCATGTCCACTCATGGAAATCTTCATTTTTTAATGCTTTGAAAACAGAATAAGTATTCCATAGATTGAATGTACCATAATTTATTTAAAGGCCTCTGGATTGATAGGCCTTTAGATTGTTTCTAGTTCTTAGCTATCAGTATGTTTTTTAAACATATTTTATTGATTTTTTTACAGAGAGGAAGGGAGAGGGATAGAGAGTTAAAAACATCGATGAGAGAGAAACATTGATCAGCCGCCTCCTGCACACTCCCTACTGGGGATGTGCCCGCAACCAAGGTACATGCCCTGGACCGGACTCAAACCTGGGACCCTTGAGTCCGCAGGCTGACGCTCTATCGACTGAGCCAAACCGGTTAGGGCTTAGCTATCAGTATTACAAGCAATGTCGCAGGGTAACGTCATATAGCAGTGTCTGCTAGTGCAAGTATTTCTGTAGGACCAATTCTTATACGAGCTGCCGGGCCAGTGTGTTCCCTTCTACTGTGAATGCAAAGGGAGAAGCAGCGGCTGCAGCCTGATTTCTCCTGCTCTCCAGGCTCCAGAACCTCAGCAGAGGAATTCGGGACACACCGGCAGAGAAAGGGGCCACCCATCTCACACGGTGTGGCGTCTCCAAAAGCTTTCCTGACTAGAACGAATCTCTTCTCTGGCCTGTTTGAAAGCCTGGAATTCCCAGAAGAAAACTAAAGTCTTTAGTAGCCTTCTGCATCCCCCTTCAATGGAGCAATATCCTTACACAATGTGAGAGTGCTAACATCGTCTACAGCTGAAATGTTGGCAGGGAAGTATGAATCTAGTTTAATCAGCACATCTTTTTCTTGTAAGGCTTGGTGAAAATCTTTATACATTTTATTTTTCTCTCCTTGTGATTTTAGGGGACTAGATTAATTTGCCTTTTTAAACCTCAGGATGTTATGATACCTAAGGATCATAAAGTAATGCCATATTTTGCCCAACATTTACTAGCTGGGTATTTTAGATATGACAGGCTTCTTTTAGAATAGCAACTCATCTCCCTCCTGACTATCCAGTGAGACAGGCAGGGCAAAGCGTACTTTGGTTTTATAAATGAGAATGCTGAGACTTGGAAATGTTAAGGGACTAACCTGGGACACATGAGGCATACTGTCAGAATTTATCAGTGATGAGTTCATCATATGCTAGATTTCAAGGCTATTGGAAATGGGACTGAACTTGAACTGATCTTAGGAGGTATTGTGAAAGGTTAAGATAGGGCGTTTTCTGCCATTTTGCTTAAACACTGTTGTTTTCTCTTTACTCAGTCCTTAAAATATGATAGTGTTATTTTTATTTACTTTTCCCTTATAAAATCATAGTGTTTTTAAAATTATGTTAATTAAAAGGTCTGATTGGCCTCATGATACTTAAACTGAGGTTTCACTCTACTAAAACCACTATGACTATCATATACCACACTTATCAGACATATGCACATTTATCAGCAGTGGATACGTCAGCCAAATGAACAAGGCAAGCTGGTGCCACCAGCAATAACATTACCAAGTGCTAATCTCTCCTTTATTGGTCATCCATCTAAGATGTACTCATGTTAACTCATGAGGTGAGTTTTGTTATTATCTCCCTTTTGTACGTAAAAAAAAAAAAAAAAAAAAAAGAAGTGCTGAGCCACTGAGTAGCTGTCCAGTGTAGCCAGGAAGTGGCACAGCTGGATTATAAACTCCCTTGGTCTGACTCCACCACCCATGCTCTTAAGTCACTGGGCTGCACTGCAATATCAGAATGGCATTTCTCACTGTCCTGTGTCATGCTCAAGTACTTCAGAAAGCAAGTGGCTTCAGGAAGCAAATACTTTGAACTGTAACTTGTAGATAGTAAGCTCAATATAAATGTAACTCTGGCCCATCCAGAGAAGCCAAAAAGACATTTGTAACAATTCAATTTCCTCAAAACCCCTACTCTTAGCTTTATTGACTTTCCTGTGGGCCAAGAAAAATAATGGAAGGAATTTATTTAATTTTATTAGATTAATATTCCTTAGTGATCTGTACCATAACCCATTTATTCTTACCCACTGGTTCAAATTTCATCTAAATGTGGCCTTTAGGACAACATTCTCCTTTTATCTATTAAAGCAGTACTCAGTTACATAGTTGTAGGAAACTTTGGTTCTTTTTATCTTGAGGCTTAATAGGCTTAACTATGTTTTTATTAGCAGTAGTCCTATTTCAAAGCATTCTTCCTATTAGTATTTAATATTTTTATAAACTGATATCTAATCTCGACAATGCTACTAAAGTTTAATCACGATTTCTCAAATCTACTGGAGTCAGTATATACAGTCTCCAGCCACAGGGCTTGGGCTCAAATCCTAGCTCTTCCACTGACCAGTGGTGTGCTCTTGAGCAAATTACTTAATTGTTTTGTGCCTTTTCTTTTTCATCTATAAAGTATGATTTGATATTAATATTAGTCAAGGTTCTCCAGATTAAGAGAACTGATAGGATATATGTAGGTATGAATGTAGACAGAGATTTATTATGAGAGATTGGCTCATGCAATTATGAGGACTGAGAAGTCTCCTGACCTGCCAACTGCAATCTGTAGGCCCAGGAATGCTAGTGGGTAGTTCCAATAAAACACAGGCCTGAAAACCAGGTAGGGGAGCCAATGATTAAGTCTCAGTCCAAGTCTGAAAACCCAAGAACCAGGAATGACAATATCTGAGGGCAATAGAAGATGAATGTCCTAGCTCAAGCCAGTAAAGCAAATTCACTCTTCCTGTTTCTTTGTTCTACCCAGGCCCTTAGTGATTGCATGATGCTCACCTGGAATGATGAGGGCAATCTCCTTTACTCAGTCTACTGACTCAAATGTCAATCTCTTCCAGAAACACCCTTCAGACACATCCAGAAATAATGTTTCACCAGTACCTGGGCATCCCTTAGCCCAGTCAAGTTGACACATGAAATTAATTGTCACACTTAACCTCAAAGGGTTGAGAATTTATTGAGTATTTACTATGCTAGGCACTAGTCAAAGCTCTTTTTATATGTTATTCTTTCAATTCTTTTACAACTACTAAAGTACTAATATTATCCCCAATTTAACAATAGCAAACAAAAATCACAGAATGGTTAAGCAATTTGTCTAAGAAAAAATCAAAAGCTAGTAAGCAGTAGAGTCTGGCTATGAACCTAACCTATCTGGTTATAAACCTACAGGCGTAGCTGCTACTACACACTGCACTTTTGAAAATTAGTTTAAAACAGGAACGAACTTCCAAACCCACTTTTCAAAAGCAAACATGCTCTCCCACTGTTTCCCACTTTGACCTCCTGTCTATGAGTAGCCGGACCAACCCTTGTTTGCCATTCAGATGACCCTGGTGTTCTATCCACATACACTGAGATTCAAATGACTTAAACATGGGATTGATTTATTTCTATAACTCCAACTCATCCAAATCCCTTAATCTACCACCAGATTAACACCATTTGTCCTAGTAGATATCTGGTAAGGGCTCATGACAGAACAAAACTCTTGCTTAGAAGCCCATGCAGTGATACAATCACTGTAAACATTTTCTCCCTCCTGAGATAAAAGTTTATAACAGAAGCTTGACGGAGAATGGCTGAGAAGTAAAATTTTACAATGGAAATTCTAAGTCTCAAAGATATATATTTTTTAAAAATCCAATTATTTATGGTTAATTTTATAGAAAAAAAAAGAGAAAAGCATAAATGTGCATTGCTTTTTGGATGTGAAAATCATTTTCATTATTCTCAAGACCCAAATAAGAAAGCAGACCAACTTAGAAAACAATACCTCAAAATATATTTTATAAATGAGCATGGTAGCCACATCATGCTATTTGCTACAATAGACCTCCATTTTCTCTTTCCCTTTTGATAATAAATCCAGTCAGTTGCCCAAGTGCAGTCCTCTGCATGCTGTTTGAAGTGAATTAAATCCTTTCAAGAAGAGAGCATTGGGTTTGGACAAATTGTGGGAATCCATTTTGTAAAGGCCTAATATTGTGTACTAAGTTTTGAACAACTTTGTGATTACTTCACAGTTTTCTAAGTGGAGAAACATGCTTCTTGAATGAGGTTTTAAAAAAGAAAATAAAAGAATAACCAACAGCAAACATTGTTTTCTGGGCTAATGAGAAATTAAATGTTTAAAAACACTGGCTAGGACTTCTAAAGAAGCATTTTAACTTCTCCATAGTAGGAATACTCCATTTAACCCTAGAATTGGCAGCTGCAGACACATAATTGAGATTTCTAAAATACCTATCTACCCCTGAAAGAAGCACATAGAAGCTTAAACTCACAGAGTCTCAAGCTTTGAAGAAATGTAATGGTCAAATACTACAACCAATCCGTCAATGTTTTAACTCTCTTTCTTGATATTCCCAGGATGTCACCACTAGCCTATGAATCACACCTCTAATGACAAGAAACTTACTTCTCCCTTAACCTCTAAATGTGACATAGTTTTCCTCATAAGGACCAACATTAAGGCCTTTTCTAGCTTAAAGTGTTTCATTCATATTTGTATCCTCGATGACTAGTAAAACATAGACACACAAGTGCTCAATGAAGTTGGTTGGACTGAATTGAAGTAGATTTCCTTGGGTCTTATACTACCTTCATGCTTTATGCACATGTTTTATTTCCCTAACTAGACTGTAAACTCTATGAGGTGTCTTGTTTCCTGTGTCTTTATATCCTCTGCACCCTCTAGTACTGTACCATGCACATAGAATACCCTAAATAACTACTAGTTGAATTAAAAATGTGAATGACTGACTGAATGAATGAATGAATGAATGAATGAATCTTAGTTCTAGGCCAGCCGTGGGCAAACTACGGCCCGCGGGCCGGATCCGGCCCATTTGAAATATATAAAACTAAAAAAAAAAGACCGTACCCTTTTATGTAATGATGTTTACTTTGAATTTATATTAGTTCACACAAACACTCCATCCATGCTTTTGTTCCGGCCCTCCGGTCCAGTTTAAGAACCCATTGTGGCCCTCGAATCAAAAAGTTTGCCCACCCCTGGTCTAGGCTATTCTCCAGGGATACATTTTTATACTACTTTTCAAAATCAGGGACTAACATTTATATTCTACTAGTAGCCCTGCACATGAATCTATGTGCCAGTACCTCTCTGCGGGGCCTGGCTGCTCCGCGCCTGCTGCCCAGAGGCTCTCCGCAGCCCAGAGGCCCATCCGCGGCCGGGCGCAGAATGCTTGCTGGGGCAATGACACAAGAGTCCTCCCCCCACCCCCAGCCACTCCATGCCCGCTGCCCAGCGGCCCTCCGTGGCCGGGGTAGAACGCTTGCCTTGTCACCGTGGCGATGAAGCAAGCATTCCACCAGACTGCTACACTGCCCGCTGTCAGCAGCCACCCCCCCAGGACTGGGGGACTCCAGCAGGGCTGAGAGGACTGGGAGCCGCCATCTTGTGGTTATGGGCACCGCCATTTTGTGATGGAGTGATGGTTAATTTGCATATTACCCTTTATTAGATAGGATTTCCAAGATTTTAAAGAATAACTTCAATTACAGTTTTCCTATAACTAGAATTCAAAGGCTTCTATATCTTATTTTTATTTATTATTTTGAATCTATAAATATAACATTGAAAACCCATTTAAAGAAAAAAATAGATTTACATCTCTAATGAGTTTTTCACATTCTTTTTGTACTCAAGAGAGACACTGAATATGAAAATGAACTATTGAAACTGAATGGAACCAAAATATATGGTATAGAGTAAATAAGTTCTAAAAAGAACTTTGTCTTTTCAGCATAATAAGTACAAATCTTTGGTTAAATGTTTTTGAAGATATAGAAGTTGGCATGTAATTATGCATATTTCAAACTTTGTCACTTTAGTTTGTCATGATGAAATAATACAGATGCAAAGTATGCCCTTGTTCAAATTCTGAGTCTACCACAACTAGCTGGGTGACCTTAGACAAGTTAGTAAAACTTCCTGTGCCTCATTTTTCTCCATATAAATAGAATTTTTGATAATTAATAATATATGGTATTTATTACAGTGTAAGCGATCCATTAGTAATAATAGCTAATGCACAGGGAATAGGGCATGGCTGTTGAACAAAAGATTTATTTCCAAATACTATTACTAATGTTTATGCAATCTGAAAGGCATGTACTTTTAAATCAGTCACTTTATGAAGTTATTGAATTATTTAGGAACTGTTGTCTTTACTCAGTTAATTTTTGAACTTTTTTTGAAATTCCCTTATAACTACTTTATTAGCCATTTAATGCAAGGATTTCAAATCAGAGTTGTTGTTTTTATAAGAAGTAATAATAGCCTACTGTATTACTCAACTTATTCACATTGGCTATGAATAACCTTGAGATGTTTACAGAAATCTGACCATCTGCCAAAGGAGAAAAATTTCCATCATTGGGCATAATCAAAACAAGATTCCAAAAATGCAGATGATGATTATGGAAGGTATTTTGTGCAATGGTATTATTATTAAATTTAATGTCTGCTACCCTAAGAATTTCTAAAAGTGAATGATATATATTTTGCCATATAAGTTCTATAAATATTGTACTTTGTATATTTGACTTACATATTTTATATATGTAGTGATTTGTTACTATAATGTTGCATTTTATTATTATTATGTAGGAGAAACAAGTGATTAAGGCAGGATTGGTGCCACCAAGATGGATGGTAGGAGCACTGGGTCCTGTGCATACCTGAGCTCCCTGGGCAGGCTTTAGCACACAGTAGAGTGGTCCAGAAAGTGTGTCCAAGTACTAGAGGTTACCTTTTATTTTTCCCAGGAAGACAAAAACGTGGCAGAAAAAGCAAAACCCTTTTTAGACTCTGACATTCTCCTATATACTAAGAAATGAGAGCCCTGAGTGCTTTGGCTCAGTGGATAGAGCGTCGCCTGCGAACTCAAGAAATGAGATTCTCTCCTGGATATCCATATAAGGTTTTCCTTATCTTTAATTTCTTAAGTACAAGTTAGAAGTCAAAGAGTGGTCTTCATTTCCACATCTGTTCTTAGTCACAAGGTCTTGGGAAAAATAACTGTTGTGCAGAAACACAAGAATTGTCTCCCATCTTGAAAGCAAAGCACTGATTGGTCTTTGTTCCAGATTGTCTTTTCATGAATATTTGTATAGCAAAGATAATGTGTCTCTATTCAGAGCAAAAGGCAGGTTTACTAATAGTCTTAGAAGATACAGTATAGTCTTCCTGAGAAAAGGGCAGACATGCTTACTGTCTAGTATAATAAAGATAATGCATTCCGTTAGAGCAAAGGCTATGCATGCTAGTTGATCATTAGAGATTTGCATTTCCTAAACTCAGGATTCCACTGTAATGTCACCCTTTCGGTGTGTAAGTATCGTCATATCACCCATGGGAATTGGGACTCAGGGAACTCAAGCTGTTATTCTGGCTTCTGCTATTGCTATGAATAATAAACTATCCTTTATATTTGATCCATGAGTCTCATGTCTTGTACTAGCATCCTTGAAACTATGGCAAGCTAACTTTTTGGTGTGCAAATAGGATAAAGCCTCAAGACCCTTCACAGTTCTCAAAAAGCACCTAGAAATCAGAGAGAATACTAAGCAAAAAGGATACTCAAGAGCAGAGCTGTCCAACAGAAATATAACTTTAGCCACATGTGTAAATTTAAATTTCTAGTAGTCATATTAAAAATTTTAAAGAAATAGATAAAATTAACTTGAATAACATTTTATTTAACCTGGTATACCCAACGTATCATTTTAACATGGTAATCAATAAAATATTATTGAGATATTTTGCATTTTGTTTCATACTAAGGCTTTGAAAACAAATTATTTTTTTACCCATAGCACATCTCTATTCAGGTTAGCCAGATTTCAAAAGTTCAGTAGTCACATGTGCCTCCTGACACAGCATTAGACAGCATAGGTTTTGGATGAATGGGGTACAATTAGAACAACATGACTCAAGGCTGTTCCATGGATATAAATAAGGTTCTATTTAAAAAAAAAAAAAAAAAGGTTGCATGTTCACATAAATTCAAGAGGTGCTGAATTATACAAAGTTGGAGTCTTTTATTTTTTTTTTTTTTGCAAAACTCCTTCTAAACTTTAATATTTAAAATATTGTTTCCCTCATTTACTTGGCTGAAAAAAATGTTTTTCTTTCAGAGCATTTTATGGGATTAGTGTTCTATGTAATACACTTGGGAACTACTGACACCTTGGGTTTGCTAGGTCAGCCAGGATTGCAAATATCCTATCCTGTTGTCTCTGTAAGCATTATGTGCTCTGACTATAGGTTTGGAAGTTTTAATCACCAAAATGCACTGCTCTGCTAACTCGAAGTACCCTCTCTCTGTTGCACTCCCAGCTAGCACTCATGGCTTCTCACTCTCCAGACCACCCCACACACCACTATCCAGTTCATCTTTTAAGTCACAGTTTGAACTTCTTCCAAATCTCCCCATTTTTTCCCTAAATGTATGTGTATTATTCCCTCGGGCTGCCATAGCAAAGTACCACAAACTGAGTGGCTTAAACAACAGAATGACATCCTATCTCACAGTCTGGCAGCTGGAGGCCTGAGATCAAGGAGTCTGCAGGTTTGGTCCTTCTGGGGGCTGTGGGGAAGACTCTGTCCCATGCCTCTCATCTAGTTCCTAGTGGCTTGCTGGCGATCTTCAGTGTTCCCTAGCTTATAAAATCATTATCCCCATCTCTGCCTTCATCTTTGCCTGGTGTCTCCCTATGGATGGGTCTGTGTCCAAATTCCCCCTTTTTATAAAGATACCAGTCCAGCTCTGGCCAGTGTGCCTCAGTTGGTTGGAGAGGCATCCCATGTACCAAAGGGTCATAGGTTTGATTCCTTGTCAAGACACATGCCTGGATTGTGAGTTCGATCCCCAGTCTAGGTGTGTATGGGAGGCAACCGATTGGTGTTTCTCTCTCACATTGATGTTTCTCTTTCTCTTCCTCTCCCTTATCCTCTCTCTCAAATCAATAAAAACATATCCTTGGGTAAGGATTTAAAAAAAATTGTCCAATTGGATTAGGGGCCCACCCCTAATATAACCTCATTTTCACTAACTACATCCACAACAATCCTATTTTCAAGTAAGATCACATTCTGAGGTCCTAGGAATTTGGGACTTTAACATATGAATTTAAAGGGGACACAATTTAAGCCAAAATAACATGTAGCAAATGCATTTAGCACACAGTTATGAGTGTTCACCAGATGCCAAGAAGCCATGCTCTTTTCCCAACCTGCAGATTCAGCCTGATTTCCCACTGCCTCCCTACAAATACCTTAGACTACAAACTCACTATATTTTTTAAAGCCGTATTTTCTCATTGTGTTAGTTTCCGATTGCTGTTGTAAAAATTACCACGTAGGAGCCTAAAAACACAAATTTATTATCTAACAGTTCCGGAGGTGAGAGTCAGAAATGGGTCTTACAGGATAAATCCAGGTGTTGGCAGAGGTGCCCTTCTTCTAAAAGCTCTGGGAGAGAATCTGTTTTCTTGCCTTTTTCAGCTTTGGGAGACCCAGCAGTCACTGGCTCATGGCCCCTTCCTCCACCTTCAAGGCTAGTTATATAGCAACTTCAAGAATCTCTCTCTCCTCTCTCTCTCTCTGACTCCCTCTCACCCATGCTTCTCTCATCACATCTCTTTCTTCATCCCTGGCCCTTCTGCATCCCTTTTACAAGGACCTTTGTGATGACATTGGCCTACCCAGGGTAATCTCCTTATTCCAAGATCCTTAACTTACAAAAGTGACAAATAGCACAGTCAGAATTTTTTGAAAATGATAAAGTGCAAAGGAGTTAGCAGGATGGGTTTCCTGCAGAGGTGTGCTCTGAGCCAGGTTGGAAAATAAGTGATTGCATTGGCAGGAGCTATACCCAGGCTGAAAAAGAATATCATGAGCAAAGAGCTAGAACTGGAAAATAACAAGCATGAGAAAACTTACTGATTTTTCCAACTACATGCATTTCTTAGCATAGTCTTGAAATGACACTTGACGTCTCACACAAGTTACCACTCTTCCCTGAAAACTTCCCTGTCAGCTCATCCCAATCGAATGCTCTAACTTCACGGAAATGTTTCCTTCTGTGCCTCACCAATTAGCATCCTGCTTTGTTTTCCAGCTGTTTAATGAGTCCAACTATACTACTCCTGGGTGCAGGAATTATGCATATATCCTATTTCCAAAATGTCTAGTATATTTCATGGCATAGAGTAAGAACTCAAGAAGACAAAACATTGATTAATAAAAATCTAAAACTTACTTCCAAAAGAAGTAGTAACATGTTACTCCTCCAGCAAAAACATTTCAGCTTCAAGTACAGAAGTTTGTTTAATCCTTTAGGAGGTGGTCAGCAAACTCATTAGTCAACAGAGCCAAATATCAACAGTACAACGATTGAAATTTCTTTTGAGAGCCAAATTTTTTAAACTTAAACTATATAGGTAGGTACATTGTTATTAACTTAATTAGGGTACTCCTAAGGCTTAGGAAGAGCCACACTCAAGGAGCCACAGTTTGCCGACCACGGATTTAGGAAATCATCAGAATGGCATTGCTGTTGTGCTTTTCCTCCTAAGAAAAGGATTCTGTTCTTTCCCTCTTCCCTCTCCTTTCTCCCCAAGGACTAGAAACCCACTGGAGCCTGTTTGTGGATGGCATTTTCCCAGCACAATCTGGAATATAGGAACAGCAAGGGGGAAAAGCCTATTTGTACATATATGGGGTGGGAAGAAGATTTGGGGTAGATCTATAGATGAAAGGTTTTGGCCTCTGCCCTTAGCCTTCTGCTAATCTTCCTTGAAGGGATGCAATATATCCGTGAATTCGATCCAGAGGAATGGTAAGCCCTGTTGTGGTCCCCACAGGTGGTTGCAAAATAAACACCCTTCTGTCCGTGTGTAATGGTCACTGGTTGCTATCATGCAGGGCTTTACACGCTGAACTTCCTTTAACCTTGAAATCCATGGAGCAAAAGTGTCTCCAAGTGGGTCTAACTGCAGCCAACCTCATTACCTTTGATGTTTCTGTTTCATCTGAGTTTCCTTTTTTAACATTATTTATTCTCATTTATTTGATCCAAGTTTCCAAGGAGTTATTGGTTTAAAGAGACACGTTTGAATGACATTTAATGATGCTGCTTTCTGAAGTCATACTATCAAACTACTGGCTTGTTCCTTTGGATTAGACCAATTTAGTTGCAGTGTAATTGGCTTATTCTACTCCTGCATCTTCTTTCTTCTGTCTTACACGTTGCTGTTGCCACATGGCTTACCAGGGTTTATTTGTCAGTCTTCACAGGAGTGCATGGGGAGCACACAGAGATCTTTTTCTCAGTAAGGGGTTTTCTACTTATCACATTTAGTTCAGAGTACAATTCTATTCTTTGTTTTGTTCAGAGTTTAACAATGCATATTGTAATCTACTCCCACAAACGCAGTTAGTAAATGGTATTCTAAGAATTCCATAAAAATGCAAATCACAGATCCAATCTGCCTTTGAGTCAAAAGCAAGATGTTTTTCTATACTATAGCCCTCTCTTTGGTGACTCTGATACAAGATCATTAGCCATCATTTGGGGATATTCTACTCTATTTAACATTATCTCCCCCACCCAGAATACCTAAAAAAATATACCCAATATCAAATATATACTAGCCTACATATGAAAAATCCCCTTGATAAACATTATTTTCAATCTTTCAGACATGTGGCATTACATAGACCCCGCCTCATTTTTCTTGGAATAATGCGTGCGTTTCTTGGGACCTTATATGGCATTACTAAAATTATGGTTAGATGAGAAAACTCCAGAAACGAGGTTTGGAAGATGATGTTTACTCTACATTTCTGGAAGCAGAGAAAATAGACTGTCCCTAAATGTTCTCACAATGAATGAGGAATGATTTCATTGTTTCTGTAACCATGCAACTAAGGTTAGCATGTCAGGATCAGCACTACTAGTACATACTGACAAAAAGCATATTTTGTTCAGCATGTAGTTGAGAGGATTCTTTTCCAGCTGTTTCATGAAAATAGGAAGAAGTTCTACCCTGATTTTGATGATTAAATGCCACGTCTTAAAATTCCCTATGCTAATGTTTTTTTAATCCTCACCGAGGATATGTTTTTATTGATTTTTAGAGAGAGAGATGAAGGGAAGAGAGGGAGAAGGAGAGAAGAAAAGAAACTTCAATGTGAGAGAGAAACATCCATCCTCTGCCTCCTGTACGCACCCCGAATGAGGATTGAACCCGCCACCTGGGTATGTGTCCTAAGCAGGAATCAAACCCACAGCCTTTTGGTGTATGGACAAGGATCCAACCAACTGAGCCACCAACCAGAGCTCCCTATGCTAGGTTTTGAACGTTAGATGTTAAAAGGAACTTAGAGAGACCCTTTCTCTTCTAATTCACCCTCTTTTTTTACAGATGGAAACTGCCGTCCAGGGAGGTTCAATTGCAAACAGTTATATAAAGGCAAAGCCAAGGTTAGAACTAGATTCTGGCTACTAATTCATTGCTCTTTTCCCTGACCCTACTTTTCATCCAATATTTGCTCCTGCCTGTAGATCATCTGACAACAGTAGAAAATTAAACCAATTTATCTGGGAGCGAGATCTCAAAAGCCCCACTCCATCACCATAAACTCAAAGCCTTTCTTCAAAGAAATGTTTAGCAATGTAGTATACTACTAAGAGAGATACTAAACCCCAAAGTCATAGTTTCAATTCCTGGTCGTCTTACTGTTTGGCTTCAGGCTATAAATCTCAGGTGCTTTACCTGTAAAACATGGTGACATTTTTGGCCTCTTCCTTTCTGCTGGTATTAAATAAATGTTACATTAGTTGAGCAATTCATGTGCCAAGCATTATGATAAGCACTTTACATGTAATATTATTTCATTTTCATAGAAACCCTATTTATGTAGAAGAAAAAGCTTCCTCACATAAGGGTGTGTGAAGATGAATTCATATAATGTAGGTGATAACAAGTATGTGGCACTGAGTACATGAACGTTTCTCTTTTTCTCCCCTCATTCTGAATAATTTACATATGACTTTGTTTGGCTTCACTCAGTCAATAAATATTGAACATTTACTGTGTACCCATTGCTGTAATGGGTGCTATGGTGCTCTATGAAGGAATAGTGTGAAGAAAGGATCAGAAGCAAGAATGCCCAGGTGAGCAGTCTTGGTATTTTTCCATCAACAATGATAATAATAATAATATTTTGACGATGAATTAAATGCCAGGAAGTTTGCTAAGTGCTTTACATGACTTATTTTATTCATTCAGTAACATATAGAAGTATATATATTCTCATTTTCCCAATTGTTATAAGGTAACTGAAGTTCAGAGGGTTGAAGAAACTTCTTTAGGGTCGGAACTGAGACACAAACTCTTAACCATTGTATCATATTCCAAGGAAATGGACCCACTGTGTAGTTTATCAGCTGTTAAACAGAATGTATAGCCCTCAGGAAAAAAAAATAATCACAACCATATCATCTTCATATATTTTAGTCTAGGTTAGCCACTTCTTTCTCATTTGTCAACATGCAAATTCTACCACCCCGTTGGACTTATTGTGGGCATTAAACAATTTTCATAAAAAAGGAGGAGGAGGAGGAGGAGGAGGAGGAGGAGGAGGAGGAGGAGGAGAAGGAGAAAACTTAGCCACAGAACATGCACAGACCTGGACTGTCTCCATATGGAGATAATTCCAAGGAAAAAATGTTAATTTGGATGGCTTTTAAAATGACTGTAATTAAAGCTACTTAAAATGTTATTCCCCCTATTTTCTCATTTGCAAAGTGTATATTAGAATAATAGTGCCTTCTTTGCAGTATTTGTATGAGAATCAAACAAAGTAGAGTTGTTCCAGGGGGCAGGAGGAAGTAGAAGAGGGAAAAGGGGGTATAAATGGTGGAGGAAAGAGACTATACTTTGAGCAATGGGTGCACGATGCAGTATGCATATGATGTTTTGTTGAGTTGTACACTTGAAACCTGTATGGTTTGTTAATCAATGTCACCCTAATAAACTTCAAAATTTAAAACTTCAAAAAAAATTTTCAACTTGGAGAGTACTTAGAAGGTATTAACTGGCCTGAAAGATATATAGTCAATCACCCAAGTCACAACCATACAAAAATTTCAGCACAGTGTTACTTCACTTTGAATCAGATTCAGTTGCCCAATCTTCAGTAAGCATTTACTGCCAGAGAATGAAGCCTTTCAAAAAGGACCATATATTCTCCTTGACACAACTCAGATATCCTCTGGAGTATATGAGTGGCAGAAATGTTTAAAATTTATTTTTGCCAAAGTGCTCAGAGAGCCTTCTAAAATCATCTCACTCAAAGCACTCTTGTTCTCTATTCCTTCAGCTATTTACCGTTCCATTTCATCTAGCTTTCATAAAATATTTAATATTTCCCTAGCCGGTTTGGCTCAGTGGATAGAGTGTCAGCCTGCGGACTCAAGGGTCCCAGGTTCGATTCTGGTCAACGGCATTTACCTTGGTTGCGGGCACATCCCCAGTAGGGGTGTGCAAGAAGCAGCTGATTGGTTTCTCTCTCATCGATGTTTCTAACTCTCTATCCCTCTCCCTTCCTCTCTGTAAAAAATCAATAAAATATATTTTTTAAAAATTTTAATATCAATTTTTCACAAAGTGCTTTCAGTAGGTAGATTTGGCCTTGACAGACTCTAAGCTCCTTCAAGAGACAGGCTATGGGTTCTTGTCATTTCAGCACAAATAGAACCTTTCCTTCAGGGGAGCTCTGTATACAGTTAGTCAATTATGAACCACCTCCATAACACTATCCATATCTTTGGTCAGCTACCAAATTAGTTCTTCACCTGGTAGATATAGCTTTAAAAGGAATATCTTTGGGTCATTTGGGATTTATACCATGTGAAAAAAGTAGAATTTTAATTGGGCTATAAAAGTTCTCATTTGGCTGCTTGCCTTGTTTTGAGTGTGAAAACAGACAAGAATTGTTTTTAAAGTTTGAAACTTATGCAGTGGTGATGTACCAGGTGTACTGGTTAATAATGCAGTTTTTTTCAAGAAATGGAGTTACACATATGTTGATATGTATGTGATTTGATATGTATGCTAGTTTGTTGTATTGACACAAGCTTCAAAACTTCATGTCAAATTTTGTGAAGGTGTTAACATCATAGATACTTTTAGCTTAAAAATGTTGAATTTCATGCCAAAAAAGGGGGGGGGGCGCTTTTGCAGGAAGTTTTAATTCATTACTTTATTTTGAAGAAAAAGTTATTGTATACTTTGGGAAGCTTATGGTGAACATGCTCCATCTCAAGATACGTGTGAGCGCTGCTTTAAACGCTTTAAAAGTGATGGTTTTGATGTGAAAGACAAAGAACGTCCAGGTCAACCAAAAAAGTTTGAAGACCAACAACTACAAGCATTATTGGAAGAGGATGTGTGTCAAACTCAAAACAACTTGCAGAAAGATTAAATGTTGCTCAGCAAACAATTTCCGATCGTTTACAAGCAATGGGAAAGATTTTAAAGGAAGGAAAATGGATGCCACATCAATTGAATGAAAGACCAATGGAAAACCGAAAAGTCATCAGTAAAATGTTGCTTCAACGGCACGAAAGAAAGTCTTTTTGCATCGAATTGTGACTGGCGATGAAAAGTGGATTTACTTTGAGAATCCCAAATGCACAAAATCATGGGTTGATCCAGGTCAACCATCAACATTGACTGCAAGGCCAAATCACTTCGGAAAGAAGACAATCCTCTGCGTTTGGTGGGATCATGAAGGTGTGGTGTATTACGAGCTTCTAAAACCAGGTGAAACCATCAATACTGACCACTACCGACAACAAATAATCAACTTGAACCATACTTTGATCATGAAATGACAAGAATGTGCCAGAAGACACGGCAAAGTAATTTTGCTTCATGATGACACACCATCTCACACTTCAAAACCAGTTAAAGACACGTTAAAAGATCTTGCCTGGGAAGTATTAACCCACCCGTCATATTCCCCAGACCTTGCTCCTTCAGATTACGACTTGTTCTGATCAATGGCACATGCACTTTCTGAGCAGCACTTCAAAATGTACGAAGAAGTGGAAAATTGGGTCTCTGAATGGTTTGCCTCAAAATAAGAAAAGCTCTATTGGGACGGTATCCAGAAATGACCTGAAAGATGGGGGAAATGCCTTTGTCCACCAAAGGCAATGGAGAAGCTAGCGAGGGACATTACTTTGAAAAAATTTTGAACATTTTCAATTTAAAATTTTAAAGCACTTTTGAAATTTTCAATTTTAAAGCACTGTGAAAATTTTCAATTTTCAATTTTAAAGCACTTTTGATGTTTCTCTTGAAATTATTGTGCTTTCTTTGGTTACAAAATCCGCATTATTAACTGGTACACCTGGTGTGTTCCACAAGTACATTGCACAATTGTCATAAACCTCTGTTTTCAAGCAATAAGTATAAATGAAAATAAGAAACTATTTTATAGTTGCCTTTTGTAAATAGTTGTCCATTCAACCATAACAAAAAATTAGGATGGTATACTTTAAAAGAATATGCCTCCCTTTAGACGGGGCAAGTGAGTGGAGGGAGAGGACTTTTTATATGTACTTTATGAGACTATTTTGAACTTGTATGATGGTGCTTTCTTTGTATTGTTTCCCATGACTCCAAATATGTATGTATTGTCCTCAGGATTGAATTAGGAATTCTTGAACTATATTTTCTTTCAAGGAAGAGAGTTGCACACAAAATAAGCTATTAATTTGCACACAAAAATAAGCAACTCTGCAATGGCTTGTTAAGGAAAGGAGGCATTCACATACTTATAAGCACAAGAAACATTTGGCAGTGCCTGTGTATGATTGGACTTTTCTGCCTAGACATACTAAGGCCTTGTGAAATGTTCTGCTAATTGTTCTATTTAGATTAATACACTTCCTGAAAATACAGTGTAACTCAAGTTTAATCAAATACTTGATAGTCCAAGTTAGGCATTTTGAAATTATTTCATTTATGGAATATTTATAAAAATATATTTGTGCTGTGTTACTTTGTTTCTTATTGTCGAGAGGACCAACTGGGAAGCTAAGGGAACTCCAGCAAAGACAGTCTTTGTCCACCAAGGGCAATGGAGAGGCATCACCCAGGCTAAGGAGGGGCCCAACAGTAGGACTAAAAGAGTCCTGGAAGACCCAAGAAGGTCATGTTAAACTTAAGCTGGTCTCTAAGATTCCAAAGTCAGTTCCTGACAGAACACTACCAGATAAGTGAGAACTTTCCTGAACCCGTTTTGCTCCTTTGTGTTCATGCCAATTCTAAAGTTACTAGAAAGCTGGGGAGAAAGGGGAAGGCAAGGGGTAAAAAAACCTGTCCTTTCCTGTGGAACCATGCAGGTGTCATGTCCACAGCCTGTAGCTGATTTCAGCCAGGAGGGGTGTGTGTGTGTGTGTGTGTGTGTGTGTGTGTGTGTGTGTGGTGTTTGTGTGTTGTATATGTTGACTATAGGTCTTACTTTTGACTTAAGATTGAAGTGTTGGTTAATACATTGAACTAGACCATTTTAAATACAAAATGGAGACTGTGTTTGCAACTTAAAATGGCCAGAGAAGTTTTTATTACCTTTGGGTAAATGGTTGGACTATGATATGCTACTGGGCTAGCCCTGGTCTCATGCATCATTTCATAGAAGGGAAAGTTCCTCCTCATCCTATATAATAAAAACCTAATATGCAAATTGACTGAACAGCAGAATGACTGGTCACGATGACACACGTATGGACCACCAGGGGGCAGACCCTCAACACAGGAGCTGCCCCCTGGTGGTCAGTGCACTCCCACAGGGGGAGTGCTGCTCAGCCAGAAGCCAGGCTCACAGCTGGCAAGTGCAGCGGTGGTGGCAGGAGCCTCTCCCACCTCTGAGGCAGCGCTAAGGAGCAGCAAGCCAGCTAAGGACCCCTTGGGGGATGTCCGCCTGCTGGCTTAGACCCAGCAGGCGGACATCCCCCAAGGGGTCCTGGACTGTGAGAGGGCGCAGGCTGGGCTGAGGGACTCCCCTCACACTCCCCCCTCCCCCAGTTCACAAATGTCATGCACCGTGCCTCTAGTCAAATATATTTTAAGAAACAATGGAAGACAAAAATATAACTTATTTGCTTCTTAAGAGTTTCACTTGTTCAGTGTATCAATTTTCAAATATTAATTTAATGTAATAGGCCAGCCAGTGTGGCTCAGACGTTGAGCATCGATTCAGGAACCAAGAGGTCACTGGTTTGATTCCTGGTCAGGGCACATACCTGGGTTGCAGGCTCCATCCCCAGTAGGGGGTGTGCAGGAAGCAACTGATAGATGATATTTCTCTCTCATCTATGTTTCTATCTCTCTCTATCCTTCTCCCTTACTCTCTCTGTCTCTAAAAACCAATAAAAACATATATTTTTTTAAAAATTTAATATAATAAGTGTAGTTTGCTGAAAACAAATCAACCATATTATTTGGTCTGTATTTGTATTTTAACTTTATGATACCAATACAGAAGATGCTTGTTCATAAAAGTAAAATTCTCTTTAAAAACTTCGTCTTTCTTGACTAGTTCAAAATAATCTCACTTCATATGTATTACCCAGACAACCATCACTCCTTAAGTACCAATTTTAATTCATTGTCTCTTAATAATTGCAGAAATCTGTTTGGTTCGTTTGACATTAAATTTTTGGGTAATTAAATTGATTTCTAGTCCAATTGTTATTGAAATCACAATGAGAATATTGTCAATTGTTCATTTACTACCTTACTTGCTGTTAATTATAAGCTGCTCAGTACTTCAGCTCCTAAAATGCACATGGTCCAGAGCCCTATAGCGTAGGCTCTTTTGAATTTGGCATAGTTCCAAGTGCTGACCTTGTGCTGACTCAGTTCTCCCTATGTTTGCCTCTGATTTTACTGTCCCAAGCCATATATATATATATATATATAGCCCCCATGTCCCCCTTTCAGAAACCACTCCTTATTAGAAAGACATTGTATATTAGGGAGAAAACACGATAATAGAATCAGTTCTTACAGATCACCTAACCTCTCTGTACCTTATTTTTTTTTTCTATCTATACAATAGGTAAAATAATACACAACCGCCGGAACCGGTTTGGCTCAGTGGATAGAGCGTCGGCCTGCGGACTGAAAGGTCCTGGGTTCGATTCCGGTCAAGGGCATGTACCTGGGTTGTGGGCACATCCCCAGTAGGAGATGTGCAGGAGGCAGCTGATCGATGTTTCTCTCTCATCGATGTTTCTAACTCTCTATCTCTCTCCCTTCCTCTCTGTAAAAAATCAATAAAATATATTTAAAAAAAAATAATACACAACCTACTTTACCAAAATGAGATTATCAAGAACAGAGATGCCTTGGAGTAAAATTACATTAAAATTCAAAGAAATATGATGTCAACATTAATGTAATAATGCAAGCTTTATTAACTGATGTCTGAGATTTTATTCAAGAATCAGATTCTGGTTTTCTTTCATGTTCTATCACATGAAGTAAGGTCTTCTTCGATTTAATCTAAAAATGAGGCATTTGAAGAGAAGAAAAATTTTACTTGGTTTATCATCTCATTTCGAAGACATCTTGAATAGGCAGCAAATGTAACTTACTCCTGTTAGTCCACTAAAATTTCCATTGATGAGCACTTTTCATTTCCTTCAACTGCTTAAAAATTGCTTAGGTACTTCAGCTCCAATTGGGAATTCAAGAAAATTGCCTCAGAGAAGGATGTATTTTTTTGCATTTAAGTAAAAAAGCCTCAGATCTATTTATAATTCTATGTAAGGGCAAAGAGATCATCTCTGTAGTTGCTTCAAGTCCTATAACTCTATTTGATCATAATTATCCAGACAATCATTTCATGTCTTCTTAGTCTTATAATATTTGGTCCATTCCAGTCTTTTGAGTTGTGAAGATACAGGTTTCGTACATTATCTTATTTTTTTCTGTCTACAGTAAGTCTTATGAAAGTTCACTTCAAAGCTCCCAAAAGGAGAAGGGAAATATAAAATTCATTCTAAAACAAAGAGAAAAATGGTCCTATTTACTATTGATTACTATATTAAAATTTATTTTAAGCAAAGAAGAAATTCGATGTTTTTATTACACTACTAGAGGCCCAGTGCACAGATTCATGAGCATTGATAGGAAGTTAATTAGAAAGTGGCCGGTAGGGCGGGACTGGGCGAGATGGGCCAAACACACCCTGGAGCCAACTTCCTGTGGTCTCTCCCAGGCCTGCCGCACCTGGGGCAGTGCTGCGGCTCAAAGGGCGTCTGTGAAGTGAGCAGGGTCTCTCCAGCAAGTGGGGTCCCTCAGCCTGGCCTGTGGGGATCAGGCCGAAACCAGCAGGACAACATCCCTCAACGGGTCCTGGAGTGCGAGAGGGCACTCTGCAAAGTTGCTGTTGCTGGGCAGCTCCTGCATTGAGTGTCTGCCCCCTGGTTGTCAGTGTGCATCATACCTACTGGCCCGTTGGCCGGTCAGCCAATCGCTTAGCCTTTTATATATATAGATAACGGGAAAGAGCATTTGTCTTTTTGTTTTTGTTAATCCTCACCTGAGGATATTTTCTCCATTGCTTTTTAGAGAGAGTACAAGGGAGGGAGGGACGGAGAGAGAGAAATATCGATGTGAGAGAGACATCATTTGGTTGCCTCTTGCATGCGCCCTGACCAGGGCCAGGGATTGAATCTGCAACCCAGGTACATGCCCTTGACCTGGAATCGAACCTTCGACCTCTTGGTGTGCAGGCCGACATTCTAACCACTGAGCACAGCAGCCAGGGCAAGAATTTGTCATTTTGATCATAACTTTTATTTTAAATATCAGTGATATTTTAAAATCTATGCACATAGAATATGAATTAAATATATTTGTTCTATATAGAAAGAGGGAAACATACTTTCTCTCAATAGCCCAGGGAAACTTTCAGTGGTAATGTGTTTGTAATAGAGAAAAGAGATGCCAAAGTGTTTGATCTGTTAGTGAACTCCACTGCGCTTGTGTGACGGTGTTTGTGGTTAGGGGAAATAATATAGAAGAAAAATTTGAAAGATGAACACATATCATGAAAAGTTGTTTTGTAAAAATATTCCCTTCCTCCTCTTTCACACATTAATTGAAGAAAAGTTTTCTTTATTCAAGGTCTCCTGAGCTAGGTCATATAGCCATAAATTTCTAAGTTATTCTTTTGATAATATTCTTTCCACGAATCTCCCTTCTGAAGCCTCTCATTTAATATATTGGGGTTTTGACTCTGCTTTTCTAAAATAGCATAAAACTTTTTAAATATTTCACTAACTCTAGATAACATGTACCAAATATGGGAACATAGGGTTTAATTCTCCCTTGGCCATTAACTTGCTGGGTTGCCTCAGAACTCAGTCTTCTCATCTGCCAAGTAAAATATTAATATCTTATCTTCATCAAGCCAGGCAGCTGTGCCAAATCACCTCCCAGGTTCTTTATAACTCTAAGTTATTTCTACCTCTAGTTTCTGGATTCTCTATTATTATGTCTAAGTATAAAATATTTCCTGTACATTAAATTGGTTATGCCAACTTTTTTTGTTAATCCTCACCTGAGGATATTTTTTCCATTGATTTTTAGAGTGGAAGGGAGGAAGGGGGTTGGGGAGAGAGAGAGAAAAATAAAAACAAACATCCATGTGAGAGAGACACATCGATTGGTTGCCTCTTGCACATGCCCTGACGAGAACCATGGATCAAAACTGCAACCCAGATATGCCCTTGACTGAGAATCAACCAGCAACACTTGGATATGTGAGATGATGCTCTAACCACTGAGATCGCTGGCCAGGGCTGGTTATGACAACTTTTGATGGGCACATTTACCATGTTTTTCATGGGGTAGGAGGTGAAGTTAATCATTTTCTGGTTATAAACCCTTCCATGGTCTCCTTTTGATTGGATCTTTGCATGGATGTTTAATTCACCTAATTCAGTGCTTTGGCTAAGTCTTGAGCTTTCCTATTACCTAGAAGAGGTAATAGACCACTATTTATTAGGTATGAGGATAAAACACATGCAATATAATAGCTATAATTGGTGTTTATGTCTCCAAAGTAAGACACAAATAGGATAACTTCTTGAACTAGTCTGAAATTTGTATTAGTGCTAAAAGAGTTAGAGAGGGGAACATGATAAAAAAAAATGTGTGCACTAAATAAGAGGAGGTAAAATTAGTTAAATCACCATTAAATACAACAAATTGAAATAGCTTATTTCCCTACATCTTATTCCTTATCTGTATAGATCAGGGAAGTTCACTTAGGAATTATATGAAATTAGAAAAACTTTTGATATGCACATCTCAGCCACAGTGTTTTCCAAGAAGAGGTCTCATATCATAGAACTAGATGAGTCAGAAATAGAGAACATCAAACAGGCCACTATTTATTTTCTTGCTGGGCTGATGCTCCACAATACATCCCACAGTGCTTTTCATTTGTTCAAATGGCCATCATGTCAACTCTGGTCTTCTATTCAGATGAATATATTGTTCCTAAGATTGTTTTATACCTGAAGTTTCAGAGCTGCTTAGATATTATCTGCGAGCTCTTCAGGCCTATGCTGGTAAGCCTCTCCTCTCCCTCCCTCCCTCCCTCCCTCCCTCCCTCCCTCCCTCCCTCCCTCCCTCCTTTCTCCTTCCCTCCCTCTTCCTGTTTCTTTCTCTCTCTCTCTCTCTCTCTCTCTCTCTCTCTCTCTCTCTCTCAGCTATTCAAAATACCCCTAGCCATTAGCATTATTATGTCTGTCCCTTTCCTTTCAATGACTTTATTTTTATTTCTCAATTTCTATTATGCTCTGTCTCAGAAACCTCCAACTGAAACCTTTAAAAAGTGTGCATATTTTCTGTCTTTGCCTACTGTGCCTATAAGAACTCTTCCTGCTGTCCTACTCTACCCCAGACAGCAAAAGGATTTCCAGGGCCAAGCTCTCAGTTCTAAGGCAGTCACTGTGGTTGCTTCCAGGACACTGATGCGTTAAGTTAATGAAGCTTCTGAGCCCAGGCAGAACAGAGAAGAAGATCCTGCTGAGGATATAGCTCCATTTCCGCCAACATTCTTAAACCTCTTGCCTCACAGAAACCCCACTAAGGGCCTGGAGTCCACGCTGCTCTGGCTCCCGGAGGCCTTCCTGTGGAACATCACCACGTCTGTCCTCTCCGGAAGGCTTTAAGTCGTTTTGATCTTTCATTCCAGTCCTTTGGACGCCTGATTGCTTCCAGATTGAATCTGATAAACCTATTTATGTCTAAGGTTTTAGTCATTTATAATGACTTGAGCATTCATCTTTTCCACTTTAAATAGTGACTTACACTATCTTAGCCCTGAAGACGATGGGCCAGAGGCAAAACAGCAGGAAGGACACTGAGATGACACTGATGATGAGATGAGCAACTGCACGTGCGTATGAGATGCTCATATGAGGCTTCCCAGAGCATTCTTCAAGTCCCCCTGGGATGCATGAACTGCACTGTCCTGGCATAGAGAAGGTTTTATATAATACTGATGATGGCACTACGCACTAGCATGGAATGAGAAGTATTGTTAGTAAAATGTATCATTGGAAGCATGTGAATTAGAGACAACTTGTTAATCCCGGAGGCACCCAGGTAAAACAGTGTCCTCATTACTAAGCATTTCTAAACTTTGTTAGCAAAAGGAAAACCGAGCAGTTGTGGCAAATAATACGTTTCTTCCTTCTCTGAATGGTTCTTGGGAGGAAATAATTAGGTGTAATCAAACATCATCCCCAATTCATTGCTCTCCCTCCTTCTGGTTATTATTGGCTTGGAGAATAGACACCAGGAATGTTTTTTGTTTTGTTTTTTGCCACCACTGAAAAGTGATCTCTAATAGTGGAAATTCCAGGCACTGTGATGGACTGTACAGGAAAAACTTGGGGTCAGGAGAGTACAGTAAGTACCCTGAAAGACAAGCCACTTAATCACCAGTGTGGCTGAGGGTGATTGCAGTGAGTCACATTTCCTAGAGACGAATTCTGATGGGAAGAGGAGAGGGTAGTCACAGCCTTGCTGCAGGGAAACTGAGGAACAGGCCGTTGTTGTCTACAGCTGTAAGGTATGGACACCAGAAGGTGGCTTCCTCTACCTGGAGAGATCTAAGCAGGGAGGCAGGCCATTGGCGGTTCATGTCTAGGAAAGCCTGAGGACTTTCTCTTCCTCAGTGACCCAGACATTAACACACCTACGCTCGATGTTCAGAGAAGACGAGTCAAAGGTTTTTGAAGAGACTGTTAGACCTAGGTCAGTGATGGCGAACCTATGACACGCGTGTCACAGGTGACACGCAAACTCATTTTTTGGGTTGATTTTTCTTTGTTAAATGGCATTTAAATATATAAAATAAATATCAAATATATAAATATTTGTTTTACTATGTTTGCAAATATCAAAAAATTTTTATATGTGACACGGCACCAGAGTTAAGTTAGGGTTTTTCAAAATGCTGACATGCCGAGCTCAAAAGGTTCGCCATCACTGACGTAGGTCCTGCTGCACCACAGCCCTGTGCTGAGATGGGCGGTCTCAGCCCTGTGGTGCTAGAGGGGACCTAAAGGGGCAGACTGGAGCTCTCTCCCAAAGTGCAAGCAGCATCTAGATTAAATTTTCTTTGGAATTTTTCCAGGCTCTCCTGGGGTTTGTAATTTCCAGTAGGAAGAAGAATAATTTATATTAATAACATGGGCTTCTCATCATATAGACTTCCTAGTTTCCATGTACTGTCACTCATTCCAAAGATTTAATTGGCCTCCTTGTTAAATTGTTGCCTTTTGCCCTCTGGAACCTCTGCTGCTTTGTAAACAAACTCTCATGAACCCTCAGTCTCTTGAGGATTATGTGAAATACTATACAAGGAAAATCAGAAATATGAATGTATTAGTCAGGGTTCTCCAGAGAAACAGAAGCCATAGGATGTGTGTGCGTGCACATACACACGCACGCACATTATAAGAATTGGCTCATGTAATGATGGAGACTGGCAAGTTCAGAATCTGCAGTACTTCCTGGCAGGCTGGAGACCCCCGAGAACCACTGGTGCAGATAACATGCACTGGAGTCTGCTGGAGAACCCACTTTTACTTGGGGAGGCTGGCCTCCTTGCTCTATTTAGGCCTAACAGGTAGGCTGAGTCCCACTCACATCCTGGAGGGCAATCTGCTTTACTCAAAGTTCACAAATATAAATGCTAATATCATCTAAAGGTGACACATAAAATTAACCATCACATTAAAGAAAAATAATAGTTGGTTTTTAAAAATATTTTCTTTCATTTCTTACCTTAATGAGACCTGGCTTTCCCACAATGAAACTGCTTTCCTTGTTTCTTCTTTCACAGAGGCAACCCATCCTTTCATATACCATGGCCAGGGGGCTCAGAACAATGTTGTCCTTCTCTTAGTAGCCCAGTGTCACTTCCAGACCATTTTCCCCCACTGTGTGCAGAAATCTATCTTCCTTCAAGCTTATGCTAATAGGTTATGACACCTGTTACCTCTTCATGTCACTATCAATTTCCTACTGGTCAATCCCTCACATTCATTTAAGGTTCTCACACCCAACTTGCAGTATTTCCTTCTTAATTTGATTCTACTATTCCCATGGGTGACCTCAGTGCCCATGGTACTGACTCACCTTTAAATAAAGAGTTTTGGACCCCGGGGCAGCCAGTGCAGGCACAGAGACCACGCCATCTTGAAGAAAAGGACTGCTTGCAACTAGGACCCTAGCCTCACCACCACCCAATCTGGTCTCAAATGCAAGCTGGGACCTTATAACCACTCAGGACAAAGACCTGCAGACTCACAAACACCAAGAGTCCAGACATCCCGGCCGCAGATTATCATGAGTCACGGAGCCCGTCCCCCTCCCCCACCGGCCTGCTGCGGCCACATAGGACCTGCCAGATCACTTCTTGTGACAAGGCTTCCTGCCGACACAGGGCGGCTATGCAACTTAACTTTGGCTCTGGGTGCACATGCACTCGGGAGTCTGTTTCCTGGCGCAGGATTGGGCCTCCCGCTGACACAGGGCAGCTGTGTAACCTGGCCCCCCAAGCAGACCAGGGACTCTGATTCTTCATGCAAGAGGCAGCACTGAACACCAGTGACTTGACTCTCAGCACCCATGGGTACTCTGTTTCTTATCGTGTGCGCACAGGATCCCTGATTCTCAGTGCATGCACACTGAGTGCCTGTGACTCCAATTCTCAGTGCATGTGCACACAGGGACCCCAATTCATTGTGCGAGGTCGCACCAAGCAACAGGGACCCTGATACTCGATTCTCGGTGTATGCACTTAAGGGACTCTGACACCTGGCATGCACTAGGCAACTCTGGTTTTTGGTGTATGCCCACGGGGACTTTGTTTCAGCATGGTGCATGCAGGGTCCCTGATTCTAGGTGAGCGCACGAGGCTGCACGGAGCACTGGTGACTCCAATTCTCGGCATACATGGCTCCCACTGACCCACAGCATCCACACATCTTGGTGTTGGAGCTCTTCAGTGACACTCAGAATGGTGCAACACTCCCACTGCACATGGCCCGGACCCCCACAGCATTTGGACCTTCTGGTGATAGTTAGAATAGGGAGACAATGAAACAATCCCCAAAGGGGGGGGGGGGGGGGGGAGGAATCGCCAAGAAAGGAAATAAGTGAAACTGAGGCATGCAATATGACAGAAAAAGAATTCAGAGTAATGGTGATACAGTTCATAAACTGGATGGACGAGAAAATCAACAACCTATGCAAAAATCAGGAAGAAATCAAAAGTGACGTAGCTACAATAAAAAATGCTATGGAAGGTTTCAACAGTAGACTAGAAGAAGTGGAGGACTGAATTAGTGAGTTAGAAGATAAGGTAGAGAAACAAGCCCAATCTGAACACCAACTGGAGAAAAAAATTAAAAAGCAGGAGGAGAGCCTAAGGGAGCTTTGGAATAATGAAAAACGAAATAATATGTATAATAGGGCTGCCAGAAGAACAAGAAGAAAAGGAAGGATTAGAGCTATTTGAAGAAATAATGACAGAAAACTTCCCTGATATAGGGAAGAAAAAAGTTGCACAAGTACAGAGTCCCAAGCAAAATGAATCCCAAAAGACCCACACCAAGAAACATCATAATTACAATGGCAAATGTTAATGACAAAGAGAGAATCTTAAAGGTTGCAAGAGAGAGACAGAGAGTTACCTACAAAGGATCCCCCATCAGATTATCAAAGGATTTCTCAACAGAAACACACCAAGCTAGAAGGGAAAGGAATGAAGTATACAAAGTGATGCAGAGCAAAGGACTGAATCCAAGAATACTCTATTCAGCAGGACTATCAAACACAATTGAAGGGGAAATCAGGAGCTTCACAAATAAAAAAATGCTAAGTGAGTTTATCACTACCAAGCCAGCAATGCAAGAAATGCTAAAGGGAATGCTGTAAAAAGAAGAAATAAAAAGGGAGGAAGGAATACAGGCATAAATCACAGAAATGGCTACAAACAAGTACCTATCAATAATAACATTAAACATAAATGGATTAAATGCTCCAATCAAAAAACATCCAGTGCCTGAATAGATAGGAAAATATGACCCATATATATGCTGTCTACAGGAGACCCACCTCAGAATAAGGAACTCACACAGACAAAGTGCAGGGATGGAAAAATAGCTATCAGGCAAATAGAAATGAAAAAAAAGCTGGGATAGTAATACTTATATCTGACAAAATAGACCTCAAAGTGAAGACCATAACAAGAGACAAGGAAGGGCACTTCATAATTCTAAAGGGATCAATATAACAAGAGGATATAACTCTGGTAAACATAGATGCACCCAATGCAGGAGCATCTATGCATAAAAAATTCTGCAAGATATCAGGGGAGAGATCGACAGCAATACAATCATAGTAGGAGACTTTAATACCCCTTTAACATCACTGGATAAATCCTCTAGACAAAAAATTAGCAAACAAACAGAAATCCTAAACAACTCACTAGATCAGATGGACTTAATTGACATCTTTAGAACATTCCACCCCAAAACTACAGAATATACATTCTTCTCAAGCGCACATGGGACATTTTCAAAGATAGACAACATATTGGGAAACAGGCAAAGTCTCTCAAAATTCAAGAAGATTGAAATCATATCATGCATCTTCTCAGATCACAATGGCATAAAATTAGAAATCAACTGCAATAAATACAATCACAAAAATTCAAACACTTGGAGGATAATAGCATAATATTAAACAATAGGGGGTTACCAAAGAGATCAAAGTAGAAATAAAAAACACCTGGAAACAAACAACAATGAAAACACAACAATCCAAAATCCTATGGGACACAGTGAAAGCAGTCCTGAGAGGGAAGTTCATAGCATTACAGGCCTACCTCAAAGAAACAAACAAAACAAAACAAAAACTGGTAATAAATTATCTACTCTACAACTTAAAAAATTAGAAAGAGAGCAACAAGAAAACCCCAGAGTGAGCAGAAGGAAAGAGATAATAAAGATCAGAGCAGAAATAAATGAAATAGAGACCAAAAAAATACAAAAGATCAGTAAAACCAATAGCTGGTTCTTTGTAAGGATAAGCAAGATTGATGAACCTCTAGCCATACTCACCAAGAAGCAAAGAGAGAGGACCCAAATAAATAAAATCAGAAATGAAAGAGGCAAAATAACAACAGACCCCACAGAAATACAAAAGATTCTAAAAAAAAAAAAAATACTATGAACAACTCTACTCCAACAAACTAAACAACACAGAAGAAATGGACATATTCCTAAAAAAAATACGACCTTCCAAAAATCAAGAAGAATCAAAAAAATCTCAACAGGCCAATAACTAAGGAGGAAATTGAAGCAGTCATCAAGAAGCTTCCAGCAAACAAAAGAACATGGCCAGATGGCTTCACAGGAGAGTTTTACCAAACATTCAAAGAAGAACAAAAACCTATCCTCCACAGACTATTCCAAAAAATGCAAAAGGAAGGCACACTTCCAAGATCTTTTTATGAAGCCAGCTTTACCATAATTCCAAAACCAGGTAAAGACACTAAAAAGAAATAGAATTACAGGCCAATATCCCTGATGAACATAGATGCTAAAATCCTCAACAAAATTCTAGCAAGTTGGATTCAGCAATACATTAGAAAGATCATACACCATGACCAAGTAGGATTTATTCCACGGATGCAAAACTGGTACAATATCCACAAATCAATAAATGTGATACATAACATAAACAAATTGAGAGTCAAAAGCCACATAATCATATCAATTGATGCAGAAAAGGCATTTGACAAAATCCAACACCCTTTCCTGATAAAGACTCTCAGCAAAGTGGGAATAGAGAGATCATACCTCAAGATAATAAAAGCCTTATATGACAAACCTACAACCAACATCATACTCGATGGGCAAAAACTAAAACCATTTCCCCTCAGAACAGGAACAAGACAGGGATGCCTACTTTCACCACTCCTGACATAGTACTAGAAGTGCTAACCATAGCTAACAGACAAGAAGAAGAAATAAAAGGCATCCAAATTAGAAAAGAAGAAGTAAAACTGTCCTTATTTGCAGATGACATGATATTGTACATAGAAAAATGCCAAAGACTCCATCAAAAAACTACTAGACTTAATACATGAATTCAGCAAAGTAGCAGGATACAAAATTAACACCCAGAAGTCTATGGTTTTTCTATACATCAATAATGAACTCGCTGAAAGAGAAACTTAAAAAGCAGTCCCATTTTCCATTGGAACAAAAACATTAAGATACCTAGGAATAAACTTAACCAATGAGATAAAGGACCTGTACTCAGAAAATTTCAGGATGCTGAAAAAAGAGATAGAAGAAGACATGAACAAATGAAAGAATATACCATGTTCATGGATTGGTAGAATCAACATCATTAAAATGTCCATACTACCCAAAACAATCTATAAATTCAATGCAATCCCCATTAAAACACCAACAGCATACTCCAAAGACGTAGAACAAACTCTCCAAAAATTCATCTGGAATATAAAAAAGACCCCTAATAGCTGCAGCAATCTTGAGAAAGAAGAACAAAGTAGGTGGGATCTCAATACCAGATATCAAGCTGTATTACAAAGCCACTGTTCTCAAAACTGCCTGGTACTGGCACAAGAACAGACATATAGACCAGTGGAACAGAATAGAGAACCTAGAGTTCAAAGCCAAGCCATTATGCTCAATTAATATTTGACAAAGGAGGCAAGAGCATACAATGGAGTCAAGACAGTCTCTTCAATAAATGGTGTTGGGAAAATTGGACAGATACTTGCAAAAAAATGAAACTAGACCACCAACTTACACCATACATAAAAGTAAACACAAAAATGGATAAAGGACTTAAATGTAAGATGGGAAACCATAAAAATCTTAGAAGAAGCCATAGGCAACAAAATAGCAGACATTTGTCATAGCAATATCTTTACCGATACAGCTCCTTGGGCAGTGAAAACTAAGGAGAAAATAAACAAATGAGACTACATCAAAATAAAAAGCTTCTGCACAGCAAAAGAAACCATCAACAAAACAACAAGAAAGCGCACTGCATGGGAGAACATATTTGCCAAGATTATATCCAATAAGGGTTTAATCTCCAATATTTACAGGGAATTCGTACAACTTAACAAAAGGAAGATAAATAATCCGATCAAAAAATGGGCAGTGGACCTAAATAGACACTTTTCGAAAGAGGACATACAGAAAGCCAAGAGACATATGAAAACACTAGTGGCCCCATGCATGAAATTTGTGCACATTAAACGGGGATTAATTTGAGGAAATATTTTAATATTGCTATTTGCCCTTTCTCTATAATAGAAGTGTCAGAAATGAAGGAAAAATTAGTAAAATTTATATGAAAATCTTCCTCCTGTCAGAGTCTGGGGCGCACCATAGGACCCAGAGTCAAGTCCCCGCCCACCCACGTGTGCCTCAAAAATCACACGAGACCATTGTAACCTGATGAACAAAAATAGATACAGAAACAAAGAAGCATTGAACAGACTGTCAACTACAGTGGGAAGGGTGGGGAGGGTTGGAGCTGGGGAGGTAAGAGATCAACCGAAGGACTTGTATGCATGCATATAAGCATAACCAATGGATGCAACACGCTGGGGGCAGGGGGAGAGGGGGAGAAGGTGAGGGCATGTGCCAGGGGGTAGGGGAGGCTGGGGGAAGGTCAATGGGGAGGGGGGGGGGGGGAAATGGAGACATATGTACTACTATTTGTAATACTTTAAACAATAAAATAAAATTATAAATAAATAAATAAATAAAAAGTTTTGTCATCTCCTTGATTCTTAAGACTTCATTCTACCCCATTTTCAGCCATCTAATCTACATTCTAGGCTTGACTTTTATATGAAATTCATTATCTTTCCTTCATCTACATTTTCTAAATCATAGAAGCAATTTCTGTTGTCAAGTCCTAAATAAAAGCATCCAGTGGGAAGGACACTTAGCCAAAGAGCAAGAATAAAATAAGCAAGAACATTTCTGTCCAATCTCCTACTCACCAATCAATGTTCCTCAGTCCCTCCAAAACAGTGATCCAAAATTATTTCCTTACACAAAAAACTTTAGTGGTTTACTGGATAAGTCCTAATCCATCCCATGGTATGCAAGGGCTTCATGATCAAAATTCTTCCTAAGTCTTCAGTGTTCAGTCCCTGCACACATACTCTGCTGACTGTTTAGTGAAAAGATCCCATAATTAAACCTGCTTTCTCAGATGTCTTTCCTTTGCCTGTTATTCTCTGTCTGGAAAGTCTTCTGCTTTTATACTTTTGTTTACATAGCAACTAAGGCAATGGGCACTTCCTTGGACAAGTCTTTCCTGAACTTCCCCCCAAACACAGACCCACCCCCACCCAAACCAGAGATACCTCCCTCCCCCCATACTACACTTATCACATAGTTCCTATTACTTTATACTGTAATTTACTTGTCTATGTGTCGGTATTCTTTCCCATATTCTGAGTTTCTTGAGGGTGAGATCTGTGTACTATTCAATCCTCAGCACCCTACATAGTGAATGACTATAAGTCCTACCTATTTAAGTCTACTTAGAGCAAGTTGACCACCAAGATGGCCAGGAGGCTCAGACACTCCCAGACCATTGGCAGAAGTTCTCCTGGACCCTCTTACCCTGTTTCTCCTCACTCTGGTGCTGTGTCCTTCTGGCATCTAGTCTCTTTGGCTCCATCTCTCATTTCTCAGTCTGTGTTTTCCCTCTGGACAAGACACCAGAACTCAGATTTTTAAGCTGCTTAGGGCAACAGTTCTAAACCTCTGTGTCCCAAATGTGTTGAGTCACAGAGCAAAAAGAAAGGAAAGGGTGGAGTTACAGGGAGCTTTCTGGGAATTCAAAATTAATACCACACGCCACAATGTGCATGAATCTCAAAACCATTACACTGAGACAAGCAGCCAGACATACACACATAAAAAATGTACATATATAAATTAATTCATGCTGATAGAAGTCAGGATAGTGGTTCTTTACCTTGGAGTGGATTGAAAGGAGCATGGAGTGGCATATGGGTGCTTGTAATACTGTTTCTGGTTCTAACTGTTCATTTTGTGAAGATTTATTTAACCACACTTATGATCTGTGCACTTTTCTGCATTATATAGTAATACACAATGAGAAATATAAAGTTAAAAAAATTAATGATACAACGGGAAACCATTTTATACTCAAGAGAATAATAAAAGCTTTAAAGCCTGACTAAGCAAAGTTTTCTCAAGATTGGGGAAAATGGGAAGTCATTTTTAGAAATGGAAATTGGCAAAAAAAATCTTTGGCAAACGATTTGCCATTATCTTGTAAGGCTGAACATGTGCATATTTTACAATTTAGTTAATTCCATTCCTAAGCCAGAGAAATTCTGACATATGTGTAGCAGAAAACCTATAAAAGAATGTTCAGCCCTGGCCAGCGTGGCTGTGGTTAGAGTGTTGACTGTGCACCAAAGGCTCTCGGGTTCAAGTCCCTGACAAGGGCATATACCTGAATTGTGGATTCAATCTCCCACCTCAGCTGGGACACATGAGGAAGGCAACCAATTGAGGCGTGTCTCCCACATCAATGTTTCTCTCTCTCTCTCTCTCTCCTGCCCTTCCTCAGATGAGGATTAACAACAACAACAAATGTTCATAGAAGCATTGTTCATGGATTTTTTTTAAAAAAAATGGAACTTTGGGATGACCAACCATCAGGTAAATAGATAAATAAATGGCAGTACATCCACAGTACACAGCAGTAAAAAATAAAAGAATACAATCACTCACATCAACAGAGATGGCTTTAGAAACAAAATGTTCAATGAAAAATTCACAAGAGACTATATATGATTCAGTTTATAAAACCCTCCAAAATAGCAAAATGAATATATATATGTTTATATATATGATAAAGCCACTAAAGAAAGCAAAATACTGTAAAAAACATAAGCTAGAAGATGGTAGCCTCTGGAGTGGAGGGAGGTACAGTTGAGGAGGGACATCTGGAAGCTTCACCCAAATTTCCCACATTCTAATTCTCAGGTTGGGGTGGGTTAAATATGTGCTTTGTAATTTCCATATGTATGATCACTATTCATTTGTATGTACAGATATTAACCAAGAAAAACTTTATCTTATTCCTCTTCAGTATAAGCACACGCTCTGCTTGATCTCCTTTCTAGACTCTCATAAAATGAAAAATACTGATAACAAAAACAATAATATGACACAAGAACAGATATATAAACCAATGGAACAGAATAGAGAACCCAGAAATAGACCCAAACCACTATGTTCAATTAATATTAGACAAAGGAGGCAAGAGCATACAATGAAGTCAATTCAGTCTCTTCAATAAATGGTGTTGGGAAAATTAGATATGTGCAAAAAATGAAACTAGACCACCAACTTACACCATACACAAAAATAAACTCAAAATGGATAAAGGACTTAAATGGAAGACGGGAAACCATAAAAATACTAGAGGAATCTATAGGCAGCAAAATCTCAGACATATGCCGAAGCAATATCTTCACCAATACAGCTCCAGGGGAATGGAAACTAAGGAGAAAATAAACAAATGGGACTACATCAAATTAAAAGCTTTGCACAGCAAAAGAAACCATCAACAAAACAACAAGAAAGCCCACTGTGTGGGAGAACATATTTGCCAATGTTATCTCCGATAAAGGTTTAATCTCCAACATTTACAGGGAACTCATACAACTTAACAAAAGGAAGATAAACAACCCAATCAAAAAATGGGCAATGGACCTAAATAGATACTTTTCGAAAGAGGACATAAGGAAGGCCAAGAAACATATGAAAACATGCTCAGAGTCACTAATCATCCAAGAGATGCAAATCAAAACAACAATGAAGTGCCATCTCATACCTGTTAGAATGAATATCAACAAATCAACAAATGACAAGTGCTGGAGAGGATGCGGAGAAAAAGGAACCCTCTGCTGCTGGTGGGAATGCAGACTGGTGTAGCCACTGTGCAGAACAGTATGGAGTTTCCTCAAAAAACTAAAAATGGAACTCCCATTTGACTCAGTGATCCCACTTCTAGGAATATATCCCAAGAAACTAGAAACACCAATCAGAAAGGATATATGCACCCCTAAGTTCATAGCAGAACAATTTACAATAGGTAAGATTTGGAAACAGCCTAAGTGCTCATCAGCAGATGAGTGGATTAGAAAACTGTGGTACATCTACACATAGGAATACCACACTGCTGTAAAAAGGAAGGAACTCCTACCATTTGCAACAGCATGGATGGAACTGGAGAGCATTATACTAAGCGAAATAAGTCAGTTGGAGAAAGATAAATATCACATGATCTCACTCATTTGTGAAATATAATAAACATAAACTGATGAACAAAAACAGATCCAGAGACAGAGAAGTATTGATCAAACCTCAGAGGGAAGGCAGGGTAGGGTGGGGGTAAAGGGGAGAGACCAACCAAAGGACTCGTATGCATGCATATAAGCCTAACCAATGGACACAGACAACAGGGTGATGAGGGCATGAGCAGGAGGTGGCGGGGAGGGGCGGGGGGGAGGGCGGGGCACGTAATGGGAAGATAAGTACACATGTGTTATACCTTAATCAATAAAGAAAATTAAAATAAATAAATAAAAACAATAATAATAACATTTTTAGAAAAACCCAAAGCAAAAAAAGAAGAGCCACTAGCTAACAAAAGCTTTCTACTCACTCCTGAGACAGAAACTGGATGGAGAGGGCAGCTAAAGAACACTGGGGAGTGCCGGAGTGGGGAGCTTCAGCCAAAATGCGTGTGTGGAGCAGAGCATGAATCTGAGGAAAGACAGCCCTACAGAACCCATAGAGCAGTGATGGAGAACCTTTGGAGCTCGGCGGGTCAGCATTTTGAAAAACCCTAACTTAACTCTGGTGCCGTGTCACATATAGAAATTTTTTGATCTTTGCAACCATAGTAAAACAAAGGTTTATATTTTTGATATTTATTTTATATATTTAAATGCCATTTAACAAAGAAAAATCAACCAAAAAAATGAGTTCGCATGTCACCTCTGACACACGTGTCATAGGTTCGCCATCACTGCCATAGAGACATCTGGCCCAGGGAAATGTCACCTCTGCTGGGCAGGAATGAGAAGTGAAGAAGAAAACAGGGAGATTCTTTGGACATCCAGTTCGTACCCCTCCTCCAACCCAGGTGGAAAATTTCTGGATGGAAAGGTCCTGCTCTCCTGGCCAATGCAGCCTTGGTGAAGGGAGGCAGGTCTGGATTTTATCGCTTCTTTCAGAAACAGCTCAAGACTCCATTTCTGGAGTTTTTCTGAGATTCTGTAGCAGAAAACATTGGGCTCCTGTCCTTTTCCCAGGGAAAAGCTTCTTGCTAAATCTGTTATCACTTGTCCATCTAATGTCCAACTTTTAAATGGTAGTTCCTATTTTCCCCTCGTAGCCCTTGTGTTTTGCCCTTTTATTAAAATTCCTTTATCATAGTGTGGGGTGGGAGCATGGTTGCTAGGGTACTCCCACAAATTTGTATATTCAGTCCTATATTTAACCAAAAGTCTCTATAACTTTACAACAAGGAAAATAAGATTCATTTTTTTAAGCTTTTAAATTGAATTCATTGGGGTTACATTGATTAATAAAATGATATAGGTTTCAATTGCACATTTCTGTAATACATCATCTGTGTATTGCTTTGTGTGTTTACCACCCCAAGTCGAGTCTCTTTCCATCACCATTTATCCCCTTATACCCTCTTCTAACTCCCCCACCATGCTTACCCTCTGATAATCATCATACTGTTGTCTGTATCCATAAGTTTGTTTGTTTTTGCTTAATGCCTTCACCTTTGTCAGCCAGCTCCCCCAAACCCTTCTCCTCTGACAGCTGCCAGTCTCTTCTCTGTGAGTGTGTTTCTATTTTGTTTGTTAGTTTATTTTGTTCATTGTATTCCACTTAAAAGTGAAATCATATGGTGTTTGTCTTTCTCTGAATGGCTTATTTCAGTGAGCATATGCTCTCCAGGTCCATCCATGTTGTCCCAAAGAGTAAGATTTTCTTCTTTTTTATGACCAAGTAGTATTCCATTGTGTAAATGTACCATAGCTTTTTAACCTACTCATCTACTGATAGGCACTTGGGTTGCTTGCACATCTTGGCTATTGTAAATAACGCTGCTATGAACATAGGGATGCACCAATCTACGTTCCCACCAACAGTGCATGAGGGTTCCCTTTACCCACATTCTTGCCAACGCTTGTTTGTTGATTTATTAATGAGACTCACTCTGACATTTATGAGATGATATCTCATTGTGGTTTTAATTTGCATCTCTCTGATGATTAGTAACATTTAGCCTCTTTTCATATGTCTATTGGCCATCTGTATGTCCTCTTTGAAGAAGTGTCTATTCGGGTCCTTTGTTCATTTTTTTTTATTGGATTGTTTGTTTGTTTTTAGTGCTGAGCTGTATAAGTTCTTTATAAATTTTGAATATTAACTGCTTATCAGATGTATAATTGGCAAATATGTTCTCCTGTACAGTGGATATTGTACCAACCTTGCAACCCATGAATATATCTCACTTCATCATGGTGTGTGATCTTTTTAATGTATTGCTGGATCTGGTTTGCTAATATTTTGTTGAGGATTTCAGCATCTATGTTCACCAGGAATATTGGCTTATAATGTTCTTTCTTTGTGGTGTCTTTATCTGGTTTTGGAATTAAAATAATGCTAGCCTAGTAAAATTAGCTTGGAAGCTTGGATTTTTGGAATAGTTTGAGAAGGATGGATGTTAGTGCTTCACTGAATATTTGGTAAAATTTGCCTGTGAAGCCATGTGGTCCAGGACTTCTGTTTGTTTGGGATTTTTTAAATTAGTACTTCAGTTTCACTAGTTGTAGACTGTATGTTCAAATTTTCTGATTCTTATTCATTTTTGGAAGATTTTTTTTTGTCTCTAGGAATTAGCCATTTCGCCCAGATTGGTCACTTTCTTGGCATACAGTTGTTCATAATGTTTTCTTATAATCTTTTGTATTTTATTGGTGACAGTTGTTACTTCTCTTTCATTTCTGATTTTATTTATTTATGCCTTCTCTCTTTTTTTTCTTTTTTTTTAAATTAAATCTTTATTGTTCAGATTATTACATTTGTTCCTCTTTTTTCCCCCCATAACTCCTCTCGTCCCAGTTCCCGCCCCACCCTCCGCCCTCACTCGCCACCCACTGTCCTCATCCATAGGTGCACGATTTTTGTCCAGTCTCTTCCCGCATCTCCCACACCCCTTTCCCCCCCAAGAATAGTCAGTCCATTCCCTTTCTATGTCCCTGATTCTATTATAATCAACAGTTCATTCTGTTCATCAGATTATTTATTCACTTGATTCTTAGATTCACTTGTTGATAGATGCATATTTGTTGTTCATAATTTGTATCTTTACCTTTTTCTTCCTCTTCCTCTTCTTAAAGGATACCTTTCAGCATTTCATATAATCCTGGTTTGGTGGTGATGAACTCCTTTAGCTTTTCCTTATCTGTGAAGCTCTTTATCTGGCCTTCAATTCTGAATGATAGCTTTGCTGGATAAAGTAATCTTGGTTGTAGGTTCTTGGTATTCATCACTTTGAATATTTCTTGCCATTCCCTTCTGGCCTGCAAAGTTTCTGTTGAGAAATCAGCTGACAGTCGTATGGGTATTCCCTTGTAGGTAACTGAGTTTCTTTCTCTTGCTGTTTTAAGATTCTCTCTTTATGTTTTGCTCTTGGCATTTTAATGATGGTGTGTCTTGGTGTGGTCCTCTTTGGATTCCTTTTGTTTGGGGTTCTCTGCGCTTCTTGGACCTGTAAGTCCATTTCTTTCACCAGGTGGGGGAAGTTTTCTGTCATTATTTCTTCAAATAGGTTTTCAAGATCTTGCTCTCTCTCATCTTCTGGCACCCCTATAATTCTGATGTTGGTACGCTTGAAGCTGTCCCAGAGGCTCCTTACACTATCTTCGTATTTTTGGATTCTTTTTTCATTTTGCTTTTCCGGTTGGGTGTTTTTTGCTTCCTCGCATTTCAAATCATTGACTTGATTCTTGCGCTCCTCTGGTCTGCTGTCGGGAGTCTGTATAATATTCGTTATTTCAGTCCGTGTATGCTTAATTTCTAGTTGGTTCCCCAATATAACATCGAGGGTCTCATTAGTTTTCTTGTAGATCTCATTAAGTTTATCGGCGGCTTCTAAACAGTTCTTGAGAGACCTTAAAAGTGTGGTTCTGAACTCTATATCTTCCATTGACAATTTTGTCCTGTTTCTTTGTCTCCGCATTTTGTTATGCTTCCTTGGTGCACCCCCTAGTGGTCTTTGTGCGCAGTCTTATAGTTAAGCCTTGATTGTTGTAGCTAATACGAGGGAGGGTTTGACCTCCAGGCCAAGTGGCTATGAGAATCAGCTGTTTCTGCAGTGAGAGAACTTCTGTCCTCTAGGGAGGTGCTAATCTAGCCTTTGCCTGAGGCTATCCGGCAAATGCCTGTGTGCAGGGCTTGGGCGGGGCGGGTCGCACAGGATCAACAGGGTGGGCCGGAGAGAGCAGTTATGGCAGCTCTCAGTCCTGTCCCCAGGGGCTCTGCCTCCCTGAGTCCCAGCACCCGCTGCAAACCTCGGAGAGAAAGCTGCACTCGCTCTGACCGAAGCCAGACAGTCCCGCTTCTCCCATTTGAGTCTGGGTCCCTAAAGACTCGCCCGGATCTGGAGCTCAGAGTCTGCGACTCCCTCCCGATTGAAAACGCCAACCGCGCCCTCCGCTGCCAGCCCGCTCCGCGCACTCTGCACCTCAGAATTTGACTTCAGCACTGCGCCTCCTCTGAGTGTCCGTATGCGTTTCTCTTTCCTCCTAGTTGTAGGACTTCCACTCAGCCAGCGTTCCTGTGGTTCTGGGTGATGTCCGTTCCGTTTTTTAGTTTCACTTTTGAAGTAGTTGTTCAAGGCAGCAAACTCCGGCATTAACCTATGCCGCCATCTTGGTTCTCCCTCTTTTTTTTCTTGATGAGTTTGGTTAAAGGTTTGCTAATTTTGTTTATCCTTTCAAAGAACCAGCTCTTGGTTTCATTGATTTTTTTGGAGGGTTGGGAACAGGGTCTTTTTTAGGCTCTATTCTTCTGCATCCAGCACAGCTAGAGAGTGAACAAGACCTGAGTACGGGCAACTGGGGATTAAGAAAGAGACAGACACAGAGATATTACACAAGTAAAGCTGGGACCAGGTGGGATACTGTTCTCAGATGGCGACCCAGTGACCCAGAGCTAGTGCAGTGCATTTATTATATACAGCATGATACCTGGAAGTTTTACTAGAGTTTAAGACAAAGGGAAATTATGTTAAGTCATGCTTAAAGATCAGGTTGCATTCTTCATTCTTGTGGCTTCTTGTAACTGTCAGGCCTGGCTGAACCCGGATAATTGCATCCACCCCTGGTGCCTGAGTGAACCTAGATAATGGCACCCACTCCCTGGCACCTGAGCGAACCTAGATAATGGCACCCACTCCCTGGCACCTGAGCTAAAGGTCAGGACTGACAATATTCCTGCCTTTGGTGAGATATGTTTCCACGGCATGGCTTTGCTGACACTGCAGGATTCAGCTGACGACCTTTGCTCAGTTGCTCTCCCAGGCACTCTCCACATCTCCCCCTTTTTTGTTTTTTAAATGTAGCTTATGGACATCTAATTGGAATCTTCAAACTTGGGATTGCAGAAGTTTGCTGGTGACTGAAAGAAAGCAGGGTAATATTAGTGGTGCACAAAGGAATCCTATTAGGTACCAGGTGGTGTGTTTTAACATATTCCATAGATTAAATCCTTTTAAATCATCTAGCAATTATTTTGCTAGCTTTGCAGGAGGTATAATCTCATCATGGCTATTCTGAATGGCTTGCACATGTTTGTGTAACCACACTAGGTCTATACTGATGTTATTATGATGGCATATTCCCTGTAGGTGCATTTGATTTTATTCCAATTCCATAGAGAACTATTATAGTGGGCTGAAGTTACACAAATTATATGTAAAAGCATTATGGCATTGCAGCTGTTGTCTAATCTTGACACTTTCTAATTGATTGCCTAGTCCTATTACTACAGCTTCCAAAGCATTTAGCTTTGTTTCTAGCTTTCTGTCTATATCTTCTTGATTATGAAGTGTAGCCAAGGTGTTCTGAGCCAATTCATTAACAGACTTTGCATTCTGGATGCTCTGGGTCAATGCGAGAGATGCAGTAACAGCAGATGCGATAACAGTAACTAGGGTAACAAGACCAAAAATAGTAAGTCCCAAGGCACACTTTTCCTGGGACAGTTGATTAGGCAGTTCCTGCAATGCCTGGAGGCCTGTATCATGATACCATTTTCCTGTTATGTTGGTAGGAAGCATAATAAAAGAGGGTTGTTTTAAAATTAATATATTTTTATTCAGATTATACCTGGAAACACAGCTGGTAAGGTTACAGTGATGGCATTGGACAGCATAATGGTTGCCTACTCTGGTGATGTTCACATTTCCAGTCACCAATACATATGGGGGCTGGACACAGGCTCATAAGCCGTAGCAAGGGCTCAATGAACATGCTCCTTTAATATCAGCAGAGGAAGAGCTAGTAAAATGAAGAAAGTCAAGGGCAGTGGTTAAACGCCAAAGATTTTTCTGCAAACCTCCTGTTTTTGTGGTCAGGGAATTACCTACACACCCTCCTAGAGACATAGACTCTTGATGGGGATGTTTAGCATCAAGCCTGTGAGACCAATTCAATGCATAAAAGTCAGAGCCAAAAATATTATGTCTTACTGGTACAGGGTTGGCACAATCTTGCAATTGAGGAAATGCCCCTAGTTCAATAGTGGTTCTATTAGGACAGTAGGGAATTGGGGGATGCTTATCAGACAGCCATAGGGTGGTATTAGGAAACCCCAGTTTAGTAACTCTCTGAATATATTTTCTAAAATCCCAAGGGCCTGCAATGTTAGCAATGCTTGTGCACCTATAGGACATCTTATTTTTTTGGCCAAGCTGCAGACATCCTGAAGCCCCGTTTCAAGACAGATAGGCACCTCTGCACTAAAGCTATTCTATCCTATCTAATAAAGAGATAATATGCAAATTGACCATCACTCCAACACACAAGATGGCCACCCCCCATGTGGTCAAAGATGGCCAGCCCCATGTGGACACAAGATGGTCACCACAAGACGGCTGACAGGGGAGGTCAGTTGTGAGCAATCAGACCAGCAGGGGAGGGCAGTAGGGGGCGACAAGGCCTGCAGGGGAGGGCAGTTAGGGGTGATGAGGCCAGCAGGGGAGGGCAGTTGGGGGGCAATCGGGCCGGCAGGGGAGCAGTTAGGCATCGATCATGCTGGCAGGGGAGTGGTTAGGGGGTGATCAGGCTGGCAGGCAGAAGCGCTTAGGGGCAATCAGGCAGGCAGGTAGGTGAGCAGTTGGGAGCCAGCAGTCTCGGATTGTGAGAGGGATGTCCGGCTGCCCATTTAGGCTTGATCCCTCGAGGGGTCCCAGATTGGAGAGGGTACAGGCTGGGCTGAGGGACACACACACCCCCATGCACAAATTTCGTGCACCAGGCCTCTAGTTATAAGTATAATTACCTTGGGAGGAAGGAGTTATATGTTGGTAAGAGTTATTCCCTACCATATTGGTGTTGTTAGTAAACACTGGCACTGGTTCCCCGGTCCAGGTGGCTGGATTAACCACAGGGGGTCTGTAACATATGTCCAGTAAGTTTCTGCTGTAGCCATACCTACCTGGCAGCTGACAAGTGCCAGCATAGTGACAAAAAAGGGTGGAGGGGGGTACCTGACCCCCTGTCCTTCTACCACTTGCTGAGCATCGATGGTCAGCTTCTTTAGTTGACCCCATGGGAACACTAGCTTCTCTGGTGGACTGGTCACCTGCCCTTTGCTCTCCTCCTCCTTCCGGGTCAGTGGCTGAGCCAGCATCATCACCAGAGGCGTGATCTTCAGCTTCTTGAACAGCAGGATGAGCTGTTCTCCTGGATCCATGGTTGTGAGGTACTGCTTGCTCTGGCACCCAGATGGGGTTAGAGGCACCTTCTGGAAAGATCCAAATGTGGCCTCTTCCCCACATCATCACTGGATCCGGCCCTCTCCACTGCCCTGTTTGTAAATCCTTCCGTTGCGCCATACCTGCAGATGCCATGGTACCAGGAGCTTAAAGCCTTTCGGCTGCTGTGTGACCCTCATTGTTACAATTTTAAAAAATTTAAAGTGTAAAGAGCATAATTTAACTAATTCTGTGGAGTAGGATAATACCCATCTACCCCTTTTTGTTTCTGCAACTGAGCCTTCAAGGTCCAATTAGCTCTTTCTACAATTGCCTGTCCCTGGGGATTATAGGGAATTCCTGTTTTATACATTATTTGGTATTGCTTGCAAAACTGCTGAAAGGAGGATCTAGTATAAGTAGGTCCATTGTCTGTTTTTATCTCTAGGGGCTGCCCCATGACTAGAAAAGTAGCTAGGCAGTGATTAATTACATGCTTTGCACTTTCCCTTTTGGGGAGTAGCAAAAATGAAGAATGAGCATGTGTCCACAGAGACATGGATCCACCAAAATCTGACAGATTTGATTAGGTTTAAATCCTCAGGGATTTATCCCTAATGCCGGCACAGGGAGGTGAATAACACACTGGGGGCATTGCTTAATGATTTGGTGAGCCTGCTCTCAGGAAATATGTAATTCCTTGCGCAAGGCAGAGGCATTTCGATGATGCAGGGCCTGTGAGGCCTGTGCCATTGAAAATGGAGTGACCTCCTCTACCAAGGCAATGAGGCAATCTACTACCTTATTACCTACAGCTAGGGAACCCGAGAGGCCATTATTGTCTAATATGGTGAATAAAACATGGAAACTGCCATTTTTGAATAACCCTTTGCAAGTTGTAAACAAATGAAATAGCTCTTCAGAATTTGCATGCCCAATGGTAGCGTTTCAATAATGGTAGCCATTCCTACTACATAAGCACTGTCGCTGTAGATGTTGATGGGCTCAGAGGCAAAATTTTCTAAAGCATAAATGAGGGCTTGGATTTCTACTCATTGTGCAAAGTAGTAATTTGTCTGAAATTCTTTAGAATCCTTTACACTATGAAAGCCAGCTCTCCCTGAGTACATTGACATAAGCTATTTACCCTTGGTTTAGGGAGGCAAAATACAAATCATTTACTTTTAAATGTCCTTGGTTTAGGGAAGATAGGACATACTAGATGGTTCCAAATTGCTGTTTTACTATCTCAATCTCCCTATTCTGCTTGTCCTGGCTTACTGGCCTGTGTCATTTAATCAATTTCCTTTTAACATTTCTTTCTACAAACTTCCCATAACTTCCACAGGCATTCCTACAACTTTCAGAAACATTCTTACAACCTTCAGAAATAACCACCTTTAGAAACCACTTTCTTTTTCCTTCAAAATGCATAGCCATGCCTCAGACCTTCTATTAAGTATTTCTACTCTAATATTCTTTCTTCCTGTCATACCTTCAGCAACTTGTACAGACCTTTTCTTTCTTTTTTCTTTAAACCTTAATTTTTTCAATGATAACCAAAAAGTAAACAGTCAGCATTTCTTAGATTAACATTTATGAACACACTTTAAATGAACTCTTACTTTCAAGAAAATATACCTTCAACAAAGTACAAAAGACCTTCTGGAATCAAAACTAAGAGCAGGAGAATTAAAACTTGTCTAGCAATCTATGTTTCCATTTGTTATGTTATTTTAAAATATTTAGATATTTATCATTTAACCTAGCAATGCTCCAAAGTCTTTAAGTTACCAAAGATTTTGGAAAATTATGTATAGGCATAGGAGGCAGAAGAAAAGGCAGGGGGAGGAGGGAGCAGGTCCGCAGCCTGTTCTCAGCCTCTAGCGCAGCGGTTCTCAATCTATAGGTCGCGACCCCTTTGGGGGTCGAATGACCCTTTCACAGGGGTTACCTAAGACCATCGGAAAACACATATATAATTGCATATTGTTTTTGTGATTAATCACTATGCTTTAATTATGTTCAATTTGTAACAATAAAAATACATCCTGCATATCAGATATTTACATTACGATTCATAACAGTAGCAAAATTACAGTTATGAAATAGCAACAAAAATAATTTTATGCTTGGGGGTCACCACAACATGAGGAACTGTATTAAAGGGTCGCGGCATTAGGAAGGTTGAGAACCAATGCTCTAGCAGGTTTTTTCTTAGAGATAACATTTTTCCTTAGAGATAACATCTAAGGTTCTGCTGTGGCTTCTCTACTTTTACAGGGAGAAGAGCAACCGGCCCCTTCCTCTAATAGAGAGCACAGTCAGTCTCCTCTTGAGTGACTGGACTTTTATTATTAATGTATTTATAATTATTACTGAAAAGCTTTATCACAAATTCTTCATTTCACTTACATCTATTTATTATATCTTAACAACTTTGAGATTTTTAAAGCTAATTATTACCTAAAGCATTTTCTTGACAATTTTATAACTGAGGTAACTCAATGTGAGTATTATTTTATTTTAATTATGCTGTTAACCATAATTGCCCTTTCTGGCTGGGAGTCATATGCCCCCGGGAACCAGGAACCACCCTTCGAATGTGGTCCATCCTCATTCAAGAACCGCCCATTATCGTGGAGGCATTAATTTTGTTGTCCAACCCAGCCTGCATAGCTTACTTCCTTATGTAACTTCAAGTATATTGTACTGGTCTAATTTAGTCCAAAAGTATTTCTTTTAGGGAGAGAGAATAAATCTTTGCATCACCTCAGGGCCCTCAGGGTATCATAAAGCTGTCTCTCAGTTAAATTCTTGAAACATTACATTCAGAAAAACTGTCAATTATACCCAATTTAAAGATTATTAAAACTTAAACTGGTTTTAACATTGAAGATTTGGTCTTGACCACAGAATTAATCATTTTCAATTTGGCCATTAAATTCTTATATTTTAGTAATACCACAGAAGTACAGAATATACTTTGAACTGTAGAGAAAATGCTGGGGGGACACGCCTGCTGCTTGCCTATTCCCTTGTTTCATGTCCCCAGGGCTGGCCGGCACAGGTTTGTGATGTCACAGGCAGGCGCCAGACCACCTGGTCCAGTAGTACTGACACTGCCTACTGGATATTTAATGGACATGATGCTGGGCAGGGCTTTGCAAATTTCCCCGCACTGCCAAATTCAGCAAGTACCGCCTCTCATTCTGCCTGGCCTGGAGATTGAAACCTCAGTTTTGTTTTGTTTTTTTCCCTTCTTGCTTTGCCTCAGGTGAGGAAGATAATGGTTTGTTAATCACAGACAGGCTTGGAATTAGCTGGCCTGTTTAAGTTTCCCTGGGTTGTAATCTTCACAAATTTTATACTTTCAAATTAATCTTAAAATTTTAACACAGCACAGCAAAATCATAAATCAGGGAAGAGCAAATTAAAGTCCCTAAAAGTTAGAAAGCCAAAATTGCATGACAGACATACAGACAGAAATTTTACTAGCTAAGAGTTTCTGGTGGCCTGGGAGGGAGAGAAAGGTCTCTAAGATAAAGAATTCTTGGCAGCTGCTGGGAAATTCCTTCAATCCCTTCTAAGCAGTTCAGCCTACTACAGTAGCTTTCTCCAGGCTGATGCCACAGGGAGGGAAGTGCTCCACCCATGAAAGATGGCATCTTTGGTAAGAGAAAGTGACTCAACACAGGGATCCTGGCAGCTGTCCCTTCAGCTCTCTCCCCAGAGCCACAAACCCCAAACTCTCCTCACACAACTCTAGTTTATTCAGCCTTCCCTTCACTAGAGAGCAGAGTGAATGACTATAAATGAAATTTTGTGCATTGGCCCTTTGAGAGGGTTCCTGTGTCTCTAGCAACCTCCATCTTTCCCTGATAGACAGAAACCCACTGCTTTTCACAGTCAGATATATATGTGTCTATATATATGTGTCCTATATAATAAAAAAGAAACATGTAAATTGACCATCCCTCTGCTACATCCACCAGCCAGTCAGGCGTGAGTATGCAAATTAATGTGACAAAGATGGCGGGTTAATTTGCATATGCAGGTGTCAAGCACCCCAGGAGGCGATGGTGGCTGCTGGCTCCTGGGACCTTCGCTGGCCCCGGGAGGTGAGGCTGACTGCGCCTACCATGCCCGCAGGCTCCCGGGTCCTTCACCAACAGAGAGCAGAGTGAGAGAGTGGGTGGAGAGCAGAGGTTTGGAAGACTTGGCAGAGCAGGAGGCCACTGGACATAGAGCAGAGTGAGAGAGAGGGCGGCTTGAAGGGTGTGGCTCCCTCTGTCACCCCAGCTTCCTCATCACAGCTGTGGAAATTGACAGCAGGGAGGAGGAAGTCCCACCCCCACAGAATCAGACAGAATCAGCCATTGGTCAGACAGCTCTCAGTAGCCTGACAGCCAGGACTCTCATTCACCTGCATCTCAGACCGTGACAGTAGAGAGGTGGGACTATATCAAAAGAACAACTGTTAATACAACGTAGCTCTGCAGCCAAAAGATGCCAGCATTATTGACAGAAAATGTCTGAAGAGCAACATGCATCTGATCTTGAAAGAAGGCGGCTCCTGTGAAAGAATGTATCTGAAGACCAGCTATTGGAAAAACATCACTCTGATGTCAAAAAACACTGGTGTCATTGACAGAAAATGTCTAAAGACCAACATGCCTTTGAAGTTGAAAGAAGGTGGTGGTGACGACAGAATATGTCTAGAGAACAGTCATCAACAAGTACTACCAATTCTAGTAGGAACTGCCTTCTCAGAAAAAATGGAGTACATGAGGATGCAATTCTCGAACATAGTTGTGGCGGAATGATGGTTCAATGTGAATTTTGCCTATCACTAAATTTCTCTGATGAAAAACCATCTGATGGGAAATTTACTCAATGTTGTAGCAAAGGAAAAGTCTGTCCAAATGATATACATTTTCAGATTACCCAGCATATTTAAAAAGATTAATGACAAATGAAGATTCTGACAATAAAAATTTCATGGAAAATATTTGTTCCATAAATAGTTCTTTTGCTTTCGCTTCCATAGGTGCAAATATTGCATCGCCATGAGGATATGGGCCATACTGTTTTAGAATACATGGACAAGTTTATCACCATACTGGAACTTTACAACCTTCAGATGGTGTTTCTCGGAAGTTTGCTCAACTCTATATTTTGGATACAGCCAAAGCTACAAGTAAAAGATTAGCAATGCCAGAAAACCAGGGCTTCTCAGAAAGGCTCATGATCAACATCAACAACCTCATGCATGAAGTAAGTGAATTAACAAAAGCATACAAGATGCTACATGAGGTAGAAAAGGAAGCCCAATCTGAAGCAGCAGCAAAAGGTATTGCTCCCACAGAAGTAACAATGGCGATTAAATACAATCATAACAGTGACCCGGGTAGATATAATTCTCCCCATATAACTGAGGTTGCTGTCATATTCAGAAAATGAAAATGGAGAACCTTCTTTTGAAAGGGACTTTCTCATTCATTGTAAACCAGATCCCAATAATCCAAATGCCACTAAAATGAAACAAATCAATATCCTGTTTCTTGCATTAGATGCAATGACATATCCTATTCTTTTTCCACATGGTGAAAAAGGCTGGGGAACAGATATTGCATTAAGACTCAGAGACAACAGTGTAATCAACAATAATACTAGACAAATGTAAGGACACACGAGTCACACAAATGCAGTATTATGGATTTCATCTCTCTGTGCAGGACACGTTAAATCCTATTTTAAATGCAGAAAAATTAACTTAACAGTTTAACGTGGATTCGTATTCAGAAATGGAGGCCAATTGGATAAATTTCATCAAAGCAAAACAATCTAAGTTGAGAGTTGAAAAATATAGTGGTTTGATGGATTATCTCAAATCTAGATCTGAAAAGGACAATGTGCGGATTGGTAAGATAATAATACTTCCATCATCTTTTGAGGGTAGTCCCAGAAATATGCAGCAGCAATATCAGGATGCTATGGTAATTGTAACAAGGTATGGCAAGCCTGATTTATTCATAACCATGACGTGCAACCCCAAATGGGCAGATATTGCAAATAATTTACAACGCTGGTAAAAGTTGAAAACAGACCTGACTTGGTAGCCAAAGTTTTTAATATGAAGTTGAATGCTCTTTTAAATGATATCTGTAAATTCCATTTATTTGGCAAAGTAATAGCTAAAATTCATGTCATTGAATTTCAGAAATGCAGACTGCCTCACGCTCACATCCTCTAATTAATTCCCTTTCAATGTGCATGAATTTTGTGCACTGGGCCACTTGAGTGTGTGTGTGTGTGTGTGTGTGTGTGTGTATGCCTCTTTTCTACTCTGGTCCTCTGGGCTGGAGAGCCTGAGTTGGGGTTGAGACCTCATCCTCCTCAGGGGGAATGCCCCACACCTGAACTATCCCTCTGAAACCTCAGCCTCTGCCTATGGGAGTGGGGTCAGTCCTTTCCATGTGCCACCCTTCCTGTCAGTCTCAATGTGGCTTCTTCTATAAATCCTTGGATATAAGATTTCTTTTCAGCTAGTCTTCAGTTGGATTTTCAGGGTGATTGTTCTATAATTTGGTTGTAATTCCATTTTGGTCCTGGGAGGAGCTGAGTGTACTCTGCCACCTACTCTGCCACCATCTTGGATTCTCCAAGAAATATCCTTAAATTAAATTGTGTTGGGGAGATAAAAATGTATATGTGCATGTTTAGTAGATGGTTAAAAAATTAAACAGAAAAGAAAACATTACTGTATGCCTTATCCAGCAAGAGTAAGTATCGTTTCCTGAAATGTGTTATGTCATTTGAAATGCATGTGTTTAAATGTAGTTCTTACTGTGGGTTGTGATTGTTTTAAAGTTTAAAAAACACTCAAATAAACATTGATTAGTTCCCAAAGGCCAGAGTGGGACTTTCAAGTGCAGAGACTGACAGTTTCCTGGATGACAGAGCTGGAACACTGCCAGACACATACCAGTTCTAAGTTAGCTGCTAGGTGCCTGCCTAGGAGTTGGCCTGTGGAAAGGGAACTGGGTGGTCTGAGCGCAAGGTTGAGGGTAACTTTTTATAGTATATCCTTTTGTAAAAATAGCACCTATTCATAAATAAATTAATCTAATCTAATAAAAGTGAAACATTCAAATTGACCGCACCTCCACTATGCCCCAAGCCATGCCCACCAGCCAATCAGAGCGACTATATGAAAATTAACCCAACCAAGATGGTGGCCGGCAGACAAGGAGCTGGAGCAAGCAGGAGGCTTGGTTGCCCCAGCGATGGAGGAAGCTAAGCTTGCCGCCTGCCCTGGCTGGTGTGGCCTCTGCTCAAGGCAACAAAGTTTCAATTATAGAAGATAAATAAATCCCAGATAACTGCTTTCAGCCAGCCTCCACTGGGAGCTTGGGTGGCTGGGGACTGTGGCCAGCCTGCAAACAGCCATTAGCCCCTCACCCAGGCTTGCCAGGCACCCCAGCAGAACCCCCCTCCCTGAAAGGGGTGTGGCCAGCCTGAAAATGGCCCTCAGTCCCTCACCCAGGATGGCCACACCCTCATGGGGTGAGGGTCCCCGCTGTGGGGTTTGGCCAGCCTGCAAACAGCCATCAGCCACTCACCCAGACTGGCCAGGTACCTCAGTGGGACCCCCACCGTGATCCGGGACACCCTTCAGGGCAAACCAGCTGGCCCCCACCCATGCACCAGGCCTCTATCCTATATAATAAAAGGGTAATATGCAAATTGACCCTAACAGCAGAATGACTGGGAATGAGTGGTCACTATGACACACACTGACCACTAGGGGGCAGACGGTCAATGCAGGAGCTGCCCCCTGGTGGTCAGTGTGCTCCCACAGGGGGAGCTCTGCTCAGCCACAAGCCAGGCTGATGGCTGCCAGTACAGCGGTGGTGGTGGGAGCCTCTCCCGCCTCCTCAGCAGTGCTAAGGATGTCCAACTGTAGCTTAGGCCTGGTCCCCACTGGCAAGTGGGCATTCCCCAAGGGCTCCTGGGCTGCCAGAGGGATTTCTGACTGCCAGCTTAGGCCCAATCCCCCGGAGGGTGGGCCTAAGCCAGCAGGTGGTCATCCCCCGAGGGGTCCAAGACTTCGAGAGGGCACAGGCCAGGCTGAGGGACCCCCCCCCCCAAGTGCACAAATTGTTGTGCACTGAGCCTCTAGTTAATAAATAAATAAACAAACACAGTTATGAAAAGGCAAACAAATCCTTCTTAAAGTTTACTGTATGCCAGGCATACAGTATGCCAGGCAATGCCTTAGTGTTTTACTGACAGAACCAATAAACTTGAAGGAAGGTAATGCTGCATCATAAAAAGTCTAAGGTATGCCCTAATCGGTTTAGCTCAGTGGATAGAGCATTGGCCTATAGACTGAAGGGTCCCAGGTTCGATTCCGGTCAAGGGCATGTACCTTGGTTGCGGGCACATTCCCAGTAGGGGGTGTGCAAAAGGTAGCTGATTGATGTTTCTCTCGCATCGATGTTTCTAACTCTCTATCCCTCTTTCTTCCTCTCTGTAAAAAATCAATAAAAAAAAAAAAAGTCTAAGGTATGATCTCACTCATTTGTGGATTATAATGAACAACATAAACTGATGAATAAAAACAGATCCAGAGACAGGGAAACATTGATCAGGTGCTCAAACCTCAGAGGGAAGGTGGGGGAGGGTGGGGGTAAGGGGGAGAGACCAACCAAAGGACTTGTATGCATGCGTGTAGGCCTAACCAATGGGCACAGACACCAGGGAGGTGAGGGCATGAATGGGGGGCAGTGGGGGGGTAAGGACACATATGTAATACCTTAATCAATAAAAAAAAATGTCTAAAGTAGTGGGATGGTGAAAAAGCAGTACTATGTGGTGATCATAGTATGTTCTAGTGATACTCCCCAAACAAAGGACATTATTCACTTTTTTTAAAATTTGTTTTTATTTATTTTAACGTTTGAGTCGAATTAGAATGAACATCAAATGAAATCATGCAGGGGAAAGTATTTTGAAAATGAGAATAAGTAATACAATTTTAGTGTTAGGTAAAATCTGAGAGATCTGTAGTTCCTTTAGGGTATGAGAAAAATGAGGACTTCTCAATCACAGAATGGGTTCATGGGGGCATTTACAGGACTATATTTGCTTTTTATATTTTGGGATGGAATTCTAAATAACCTCAAAAGTTGAAATATTTCCCAAATGTCAGAAATACTGAAAGGTCAGCACAGCAAGCCGCAGAGGTTGTTGCTAAGCCTAACAAAGCTCTCTGTTTATCACATCATCTGTACATTATTTTTATCACTGTCCTCCTAGCTGGATGACCTTACATAGACAAATGATGTTTTCTTACCTCGGTCTCCTCATTTATAATCCAGACATAGGGAATTACAGACATTGAACCAGACAAAGAAGATTCCTTCCATTGTTAACCATAAGTGGAATACCTCCACCTCCACCAGCCAAGGCACCTGGCCCATTTTCCCCTTGAAATCATGAATCGAGTCATTTTCTTTTTGTAATTTAAATTCTTGATTGTTTAAAGTCTTACATATGTCTCCTTTTCCCCCTATTGACCTCACCCTGGCTGTTCCCACCCCCCAGCACATGCCCTCATCCCCCCTACTGTCTGTGTCCATTTAATCAAGTCATTTTCATGAACCCATCCTCAGATTAGTTTAACTATGACAACTACCCTGAGACATGATCCTTCCCATGGTTCCCAGATCAAAAGAGAACCATTTCTTCTGGAAAGTATTTCAGACTACTCCCAGAAAGCAATCATTGGCACACTAACACTCAAATAGTTTCAGAGAAACCAATCCACATACCACTATATTTTTCTCACTGATTTTAAAAGAACTAAAATCTGTGCCTGCAACAGAAGAGGGACTCGCCATGTGCACAAGAGATGCTTAATACCACCCCATAATCCCAAATGTTGAGGTCAGGAAGGGGCCTTTATTATAGCTCAATAAAGCTGAAAAGCATTAAAAGGCCAACAACTGATGGGAAAACATATTGGCAATATATTAATAAATATACATTTAATATCTAGAAAAATGTAAAAGCTTCTATTAATAAGACTGAGAAAAATAATAGAAAAATGGACGAAATATGCAAAGAAAAGATGCAAGGATAGAAAAAGGAATAGTCAATAACATAAATGAGATATTCAACTTGATAAAAATCATCTAAAAATGATATGTTAGTGTCCTTTAGATGGGCACATTAAAAAACATATATTAATAAGTGTTGGCATATGGGGAAATAGAAGTATGTATTCCTAGAAGTTTTAAATGGAACCTCACCCCTGGGTGAGGTAGAGGGTAGAGAATGAGGTAGAGGGAGGATTAACTCTTTAGGTACTTCTCTAATAATAAATATTTACAAAGAAGTATTAGTGCGCTATTTGCAGGATTTTCAAACTTGAGAATGAAATTAAACAATACAGGAAAGAAACGAAAAGTGAAGGACAGTAAAACCTCTGCATACATCAGGAATTATAATATCGGGGTAGGATATACCTGGCCTCTTTAATAATGATTTATCCTTGAGAAGCTTCATTGCCTTCATCTAAATGTCTTTTGCTAAGAGTAGAGCAGAGTGATTTATAGCCCAATCTCTAGGACCAGGCTATTGGATTCAAATGCTTCTCTATCTTATCAGATGTCTGATCTTAGTCCAGTTACTAGACCTCTCAAAACTTCAAAGTCCTCATAGGAAAAGGGGAGAGGGAATATTAATACCTACTCCATAGGGATCTTGTGAAGATTAAATGCATAAATTCTTGGAACAATATTGACACATGGCAGACACTCGATAAATGTTAGTTTTTATTATTAATACCAATAAGCATCATCTATATGTTCTGGCTGCGAATAACATAAGAGAGCACTGCCCTTTCCTTGCTTAGTAAACAGGGAGAGAAGGCTGTGTTGGAAGCCAGTCCACATGAGTCAACCCAGGTGGACAGCACAGGCCCTGGCCTCACGCAGCCTACAGACCCGATAGGTCAGGTTCTAAGCCAGAAAGCAAGCAATGCTTGCGCCACTGCAAAAAGGTTTGTCAGTTTCTGTGTTACTTTTCAAATGCTTTCAGCATAGTAGGATCCCAATAAATGGGCATTTGGTCTCTCTCTGAAAATCAATAAACACATATTTTAAATTGGTGTAAGTGGAGTGCTAAAGTCTCCTTCTATTATTGTTTCTCTTTCTATTTCTCCCTTTATGTCTGTTAAAATTACTTTATATATCTTGGTGCTCCTAGATTGGGTGCATATATATTAATAAACAGTATATCTTCTTGATGGATTGTCCCACATTCCCACTCCTCCATTGCTACCACATTAGCCGGAGCCATGGCTGGGGAACTGCATCCATGCACTGTCCCTGATCCCACCCCTATCTTGCCTCCCCAACAAGTCCAACACACCCACCTTCAGATGTACCCAAGTGTGGATCTCCCAGGCATGTTTGTGTGTTGAGCAGAAGAACCTTTGTTGGATTATGGATGTCCAACTAGTTGTAAACGTCAGGGGAAATACAAGTGGTCTTCTCACTCCACCATGATGCTAACCTAGAAATCTAAAAATCATCTTGTATTTCTCTCTTTTTATCACTTCCTGCATATATTATATTAACAAGTCCCTTGATTTTTTTTTCTTTAAAAATCAAGTACATATCAAATACTTCTGCTTCTCTCCATCTTTGTAGCCACAAGCTTAGTCATTATCTGTCTTCTGCCCTACTGTAACAGTCTTTTAACTGGTCTCCCTACTTCAATTCTTAAATATAATTTTAGAACTACTCCAACCTCTCTTTATACCTCTCTCCCCATCACTCACTACACTTCAGCCATATTTATTTTCTGTCAGTTCTTAAAATATGCTAAACTCATTCCTATTTTTGAAAATCAATGGAAAAATATCTCTAAGTGAAGATTTTTTAAAAATTAAGGAAACAAAGTCTTATGAATAATTTCAAAATTAATTGTGGCTCATAGCAAAAGCTTTAGACTGTATTTCTTTAATTAAACCCAGAAAAGAAAACTTCTTGAATGAAAAGGCAATAAAAATTAAACAGTCAAAACATATTGGAAATTTTGTAGTCATTGTTTCCAGTAATAAAACAATAATTTTTTTCTGCTAGTAATTTTGGGAATGGTGTGGGTGGACGAACAAAAGACCAAAAATCAAGCATTTCAAAGCATTTGGGGAATACAAGGAAGTTTGTCTGGTTTTTTATTTTCCATTTATTCAGCAAATATTTGAGTTGACTAATGTATACATAACTCCACATCAGTAACACTACCAGCACTAGGAATGTAAAGATGAGAAAAAGCTAGCCTCTGTTCTTAAGGAGCTCATTATTTAGCAAGATATACATTAAATGTACAGAAAAGCTTTACCTGAGTAAAATTGATGGAAGAAAGGACCTTCCTAGAAAAGGGAATGGCTGGAGCAAACACTTTTTATATATATTTTTATTTATTTATTTATTTATTTTTAAAGAGAGAGGGAGGGAGAAAGATAGAGAGAAACATTGATGAGAGAGAAACATCATTGATTGGCTTCCTCCTGCACGCTTCTTACTGGGGATCGAGCCCACAACCCAGGCATGTGCCCTGACTGGGAATTAAACAGGAGACCTCTTGGTTCCTGGGTTGACATTCAACCACTGAGCACCACTGGCCAGGCTGGAGCAAACACTTTTGAAAGAACAAGATAATCAGTTTGGCTGACCTATGAGAGTCATGAAATAGAAAAAAATAAAACCCAAGAAGCATACTGGAATCTTTAATACCTAGCAAAGTAGTTTGGCCTCCATTCTCAATATTATTTCAGGCAGTAAAATAATGAAAGACTATTGATTAGGAATGTGACATGATTTAAGCTATATTCTTCTATAGAACATAGGACTGATCTGGATATGGAGAAACAAAAAGCAGGCAACCCAGTTAAGAAACACTGAATTCATACAGCTAAGGAATAGATTTAGATAGAGGCTTGGGAAAAGGGAAAATGAAATGATTGGATTCTTTCTTTGTTCCAGGCAATGCACTACATATTATAATGTACCTCTGACTCCTCACAATGAATTAGCCCAACTGGGTAGCAGTGTTATTATCCTCTTTTTACAGTATTACTTTTAACTTACTCTTTATTTACTTAGATTTCTCCAGGTGTCAATGGGTGTGGGACTTAAAACCAGTTCAGCAATGCTTTTGCTAAGAATCTGGGTGACAGCTGCTGTGTATGGGGGTGCAGGGAGGACGGAGGCTGGAGGAACGGCTCCTTCCATGAAGAATCTGTCTCCCCACTCCCTGTCCAGATGGAGCTTACTTTCGCAGCAACCTTCTTCCTAGAAATTTCTATAGAAATACTGAATGTCTAGTAAGAGGATTTTTGCTTTGCTGGAATAGTGGAAAAAAAAAATCAGACCCTAGTTATCCATCAATTTCCTTTCCTTCCCCCTTTTTTGTGTTTTCGTTTTGTTTTGCTTTCTTCCATTTGCTTGTTGTCTGATAAAATACAACTTTGAGGGAATTAACTGGTGAACCAGATAGTTGGTTGTCAATGGTAGCAAAACAGAATTACTTACAACCAGTCACCTCTGAAACTATTCTATGATTCTCAAGAACAAGTCAACCAAGATAGTATTAGGAAATATAGTTCCAGAAATATGCTGTTCAGAAATAGTGCTTCCCCCATAGCAATTGATATCAACTGAGAGAGAAAATATTATTCAACTATTATTGTGGCATCATATATGGTGTACACTCATAGAAAATTGGAAGTCTGAATTCAAAAGGCCTCACAGAGGAAGGCCTGCTTGTAAGAGGCAATGTGATCCCAGAGTGAGGCACGGGACCAAACAGAATGGGGTTGGGGGGGACGCCTCTAGCTCTGGCATTTACTGTGTGGCCCTGCACAAGTTATTTAAATTATCTACAATAATACCCCAAGATTGCTTTGAATATTAAGTATGAAAATATACCTATATGAGTGGCAGATTCTTTCAACAAATAATTATTGAGTATCTATTAATCTCACCATGCTGGATGGAGGAAAAGGGAGATGGAAATAGGAATAAATGAGAAATACATGGCCTCCATCCTCAAAGGCAAACATTGAACAAGTTAGAAAGTAATGCAGCCCTAGCCAGTTTGGCTCAGTGGATAGAGTGTCAGCCCGAGGACTGGGTCCTGGGTTTGATTCTGATCAAGGGCATGTACCTCAGTTGCAGGCTTGATCCGGCCCTGGCTGGGGCCCATGAGGCAGGCAACCAATCAATGTGTCTCTCACATCGATGTTTCTCTCTGTATTTCCCCTTCCCTTCCACTTTCTCTTAAAAAATCAAGGGAAAAATATCCTCAGGTGAGGAATTAAAAAAATAAATTAATAAAAGTAATGCATGTAACAAAACAGGTACAGGATGCTATTTGGTAGGGGCTCAATAAATAGTAGCTATCATTTGAATTATTTTAACTAAAAAAAACTACAAATAGTCACTATCAGAAAATAGGAAAAATAGTATCTATTTTTAAAGAAAAACAAGCAATTATTATGAGATATTTTAGTCTGTATTTATGAATGGATATAAATTGGTTTGAGTAACAAGTCTAGGATACTTGTGTTAGTGTTAAATCTACATTGCCAATTTTAAATTCCACCAACACTCCCTTAACTGTGTGTACCCAGGCTCATCCTTAATTAAGAACATGGTCTTTGGAGGATGATATGCTTGGTTTTCAATGTTAATTCTGACAGTACTAGCTGAATAGCCTTGTGCAAACTTTTAACTCTTCCTAAGCTTCACTTTCCTTATCTGTAAATTGAGAACAATATTGTATCTTCTCTCCAAGTTGTGAAGGACAGAACATTTAGCAGTGAGTGCTTAACAAATTACAGCTTTCACCATTGTTAGCCTGTAGCAGGCAGGATGCAAGAGTGGACAAGTCTATCCTCAGGGTTTGCTGTATAGTATGGGTACTTAAATAGGAAATCATAAAACAGTAAGTTAATTGCTGCAGCAGGAAGAGCACACAGGGCCATGTGAGGACGCACTGTAATCCCGAGGCTAGGACAGGGGGTGAGCAAAGAAGAGTCTCTGCCTCTGTGAGCTTGTGCTAAGGACGAAGGAGGAGAAGCAGGACATGGACCTGATAAGTACACTGGGAGGCATAACGTGTATAAGGTGGTAAGTACCTTCAGGAGGACCAGTATGTTGTAGAGGGTTTCTTGAATGGACGACTCTCTCACATGTGGTTTGTGAGCCAATCCATACTTCTAAGGAACATTGTCCATAAAACCTCAAAACGATTGGAAATTTTATTGATGGACCCCCATTGGGTCTCTAATAAGAGATAGGCAGTCCCTATTATGCATTTGTCATCCTGTTTGTTGTGCCCACAAATACAAAACTCCACTGGAAAGATACTTGAAGCTAGCATATGATTAGATCCTGGTTTTCATTATGCTCTTTTGAGATACTCAAATGGCAGAAAAAATTCAGTCAGATAAAATTAATGTTCATATCATAATGACATTTAATTTTTTTTCAAGTAGAAACAGATCACTCTGTGTGTCAGAATTAACACAGCGATTGTTAAAGCAAAAACATTCAATACTCAGAGGTCCATTATGTAGTAAATAGATGATTCCCCCTAACCCCACACATACAATAGAAACAAGCTCAAAATTTATGTTTGAGGTTTTAATGAAAATACTAGATTAGTTGAGTATGGCTGACACCATGCTATGAAATATACCCACTTTTACTAAATAGTTAATCTGAGTATTAGACAGTGGGGGGTGAGCTGCAGTTAGAAGATTCACCTATGTTCTGATGCCGCCGTATTCCTTCTCCTTGCATAGCCCACATCCTGCTGATTCCCCTCGTGTGTGTTTCACGTGGCTCCTGCTCTATGAAGATCAGGGTCCTTGCTTTCTGTCTCTGATGATGTACCTGCTCAACTTTCACGTTAGGAGCAATTGTCTTCCATCGTGTTTCTAAGGGTGCTTGTTTTCTCCCAAACCTTGGCAAAATTCCTCCCACCAATCTTATTCTTCTGCGTGCACTTTATTGATGAGTGAAGCTACCGTCCAAACCTTTTAGTGGAAGAGCAATATCCACTTTGGTGCCCCACTGGAAAATGGAATTGCAGCATGAACTGAAACACGGACACTTTCTGACAGCACGTTGCCCTCCTCCCTGGCGGCCAGGCCGCAGGCTTCTCTATTTCACCCTTTCCTGCCTCATTCTTTTGTATTTAACTAAGAATTACACACACACACACACACACACACACACACACACACACACGGATATAGAGTTCCAATGCTGGGGAAGCTCCTAAATAAAAAAGACAGAATGTCCACTGAATACGAATAAGCTGGGTTTCATCTGAAAAAAAAAAAAAAAAGCTGTGGTTATAAAGTTGCATAATGCTGCCAACAAATGTCTTTAAAAGTCCCAGCTGTGAACTGACACACGCTGGACACAAAAAGTACAACTCGGACACAAAACTGTGATGTGATTAACTCATTGCAATTAATATGGGGGCGGGGGGTGGACGATCACTGAAAGCAAAATGGGCTCTGAAGTCTTTTTAACATCCACAAAATCTCATGATTGCTGTTTGGACAATTGCACTTATTTCAGAATACGTGCTCACTGTTCCAGGAGCTGTTTGCAGACATTCCGCTATTTCATTTTACAAGTTCTTTATTCTGAAAGGATGCGCTCTGTGTTCTCCGGCACGGAGCTGACAGTTTTCATGCCATTTTATAGCGCTATGTGCAGAGGCAGCTGGCTCAGCGGTGGTACCTCCCAGGTGCCTGAGGCGCCTCCTGGCGTCCTCTCCCCACAGAGCCGTGTGTGGACACACTCCGGGGACTCAGGATATGTTTCCTGTCCTACCTCTTCCCTTCCATCATGAACCCTCTGGCTTAATTTCTGTCCCATTTTTCAGACCTGGATTGTCTCCCTGCCTAGCATCTTCATGCTAACAAAATATTCAGACTATCCTCTTGGCTTTCTGCTCCAAATTCTGTCCCTTGGAGCACCCTGCAGTGTGATATATCATTGGGGCTCCCTGTGATCTAAGGCAGGTCAACCACCCCAAGTTCGCTCTTGTCTGAAAAGGAGTTTCGAAATCATATTTTTCAAAGGTCTGCAGGGGAACCTTCTCTTCCCTTCAACTACTTTCCCTACCTGTTTGCCAGTACCTATAACTAAATGATAAGCATAGCATCATGACATTTCCTCATCATTCTAGAATATTTGATACTTGCTAAAGGTTGACTTATCTTAGGCCTGGCTTTTTTTTTTTTTTTTTTTTTTTTAATCCTCACCCAAGGATATTTTCCCACTGAATTTTAGAAAGAGTAGAAAAGAGAGAGGGAAAGACAGAGAAATATCAATGTGAGAGAAACACATGGATTGGTTGCCTCCTGACCATGGCCCGAGACGGGGAGGAGCCTGCAACTGAGGTGCGTGCCCTTGACCAGAACGGAGCCTGGGACCCTTTCGTCCACAGGCTGACACTCTATCCACTGAGCCAAACCGGCTAGGGCAGGCCTGGCATTTTTAATAATCTAGGAACATGCTTTGATAAAGAGACAGAACCTTGGGGCTGTGTTGGGGGGACTATGTCTAGGACACCAGATGTGTGTGCACATGCACATGCATGTGCTTATGTGTGCTCAGATTTAGGCTGCTGTTTCCATCTCCAAGTCACAAAATCACCCTTTATTTTGCTGAAAGTTTTTATTCTTAAAAGGGTACAAAGTTAAGTGAGTGCAATTTTTCTGTAGAAGTACTTTGTACAGAGAAGTGGAGGATGGTTCAATCTAATTGCTAATCATACAGACTATGATTTCTCAGGAAAGGAGCTAGGAACGAACATTATTTTGGCACCTGGACATGCCAAGAGCATCACAAACATTATCTCAATTCTTCCAACAACTAAGGCAAGGTAGTTATTATTTTTCCCAATTTAGTGGGAAAGAAACTAGGCAAGGTCACAGATCTAATAGTGGTGCAGACAGAATTCAAATCTAAATCTTTCTGATGCCTCATCTCATGTATTTTTCACATTCTGTACATAAGAGGGGATCTAGTATAGTAAAGAGCTCAGATTTTTAAGTCAGACAGACGTGGGTTTGAACCTTTCCTCTGCCATTATTATGTCTGAGACCTAGAATGATGCAACTTACCTATGAGCCATGGCTGCTTCCAGTTTTATATTCTTTTAGCCTTTGTTCTGTCATTTCTGTTGATAGGTGTCTATTATTGTTTCCATTTCTCATTGCCCATAAGTCGTCATAAGCCTATATTTCCCCTCTCCATCTGCAATTTCCATCACTTTGTCAAATTCAGACTGAAGTGCTGGCATCTCTTAGTGCTTCTGAAATTGAAGGCTGGATATTTTGACATTACCTCAACTGTCATTTTCATTCATGCTAAATAATATTAAGTCAATCATTTTTTCAAAGACATCATCACATGCTTACCATGTTCCTGTACACAAAAAAATGTTTATGCAGTTTATGTATATTACTCATGTCAAATGTGATTTTGTTATTTCCAGTGAGCAGAACAAGTCTACAATGGCTGCCTTTGACAGGGCCAGCTTTAGTAAGGTTAGTAGATCGTGAAAATATGTACTTCCCATTAAAATTGTGTACTCTTCATTTACACATTTTTGATACATACTTATTTCCAAAGAATATTATTGATGTAACATGATACAATAATGACTAATAAATATATAGCTAACCATATGCCAGTTATTATTCAAAGTGATTATATATATATATATATATATATATATATATATATATATATTACTAATATGCAAAGTGTCCCCACGGGAGTTCAACCGGGAGACCAGGAGTTCTATCGCTCCCTATGACATGCACTGACCACCAGGGGGTGGTGCAGAATGAAGGGAGGCCCAGGCCAGCAGCCAGAAGGCCCCAATCAGCCCTGATTGCCGGCCAGGCCTAGGGACCCTATCTGTGCACAAATTTTGTGCACCGGGTCTCTAGTATATAATGGCTTATTACTCACAATAACCCTATAAGGAAGTTGTTATTATGATTATTCCTACTTTACAGAGACATTAAGTAACTTGCCTAAATTACACAACTAGAAAGTGGTAGGAATAACATTATAAATAGATGAAAAGAAGATTCCTCAATATATGACATTGGGGCCATTGGCTTATTACATGGAAAAAATAAAATTAGAACTCTATCTTAATAAGTCCCATCTAGACTGAGACATAGGATGAAATAATTTAAACATTAGAATAAAAGATAAAAACAAATTTGTAATATTTGTGGTAAGAAAGATTGTCATATTAAAAAAGAGAAATTATAAAAACACATTTGATAAATTTTACATCAGAATTTAAAATCTATGTTCAACAAAGACATATAATCAAAGTTGAAATTGAGGGGCAAAAAAAGAGAAAACATAACCAAATTCAAATACAAAATTTTTTTTGAAAAACTTTAAAATCTATTAGAAAAGGAAAACCCCATAGAAAATGGACAAAGGATATGAACAGGTAATAATTGTAAAAGAACTGGCCTGACAAAATGCTCACGTATTTGAAAACTTAAAATTCGAACAAGAAGAAGATACCATATCTCATCATCAGTTTTTCTTTTTTTCTTTTTTTTTTTCTTCTTTTTTTTTTTCATCAGTTTTTCAAGAACATTAAAGTGTTGACAATGATGCAGGAAAATGGGAACACTATACATGGCTGTAGAAATTGGAACAACCATTTTGGAGAGCAATTGGGCATTATCTATAATTTTATTTTATTTTTATTTATTTTTAATTTTAAACGTAGGCTTATATTCTAGAATAGTTCTTACATTTATACTCAAGGAAACTGTAGGAAGCTATTTATTGTAGCAGTATTTATAATAGCAAAATAGAAGGAAAAAAAGAGAAAGCAACTTAAATGTTTATCAGAAGTGAATAAATAATGTGACTTATGTTAATAAAACAGAATTTACATAGCAGTTAATAGAAATGTTCTATTTTTATACAGATGTATTTCCTTATATCAACATAGAAAGATTTCTACTCTTCTGCAAAAAAAAATTCATAGCTCAATATTCACATTATATGTTTTATGTATTGTTTCTTTTAAAAGATACAAATACAAGTTATTTTACTTATAAATATCTACACAAAATAAAAATTGATTATTTAGAAAAATATTTGGGTTAATTAAAATATGGGTAACATCTCTACATAAAAGACTAAATATTAAATTAGAGTAATTAATTAGGAAATGTATGTATAAAATGGGATTAATTAGAAAGGTTAAGTAAAGCAATATGTCTATAAAAATAAAAGGAAATTAGAGTCACTAATTAAGCAATTGACAAGAATGATTAATCAGGGTAATATAATAAAACTAGAGGCCCGGTGCACAAAAATTTGTGCACTCAGGGGGAGAGGGGGTCCCTCAGCCGGGCCTGTGCCCTCTCACAGTCTGGGACACCTCAGGAGATAACGACCTGCTGGCTTAGGCCTGCTCCCGGGTGGCAGAGGGCAGGCCCAATCCCTAGGTGCAGCCCCTGGTCAGGCTCAGAGCAGGGCCGATTGGGGAGTTGGGGCGCCGCCCCCTGTCATGCACAGAGCAGGGCGGATCGGGAAGCTGCGATGCCACCCTTAGTCACACTCAGGGTAGGGCCGATGGGGCATTGGGGTACCGCCCCCTGTCACACTCAAGGCAGGGTCAATGGGGAGGTTGCGGCGCCGCCCCCTGTCACGCACAGAGCAGGGCCCATCAGGGGGTTGAGGAGCTCCCTCTGTCACTCACAGAGTAGGGCTGATAGGGGAGTTGGGGCACTGCCCCCTGTCACACACAGAGCAGGGCGGATCAGGGGGTTGGGGTGCCGCACTATCTCGCCCACAGAGCAGGGCCAATCAGGGGGTTGGGGCGCCGCCACTGTCACACTCAGAGCAGGGCCGATGGGGAGGTTATGGCTCTACCCAGTCACACACAGAGCAGGGCCCATTGGGGGGTGGGGGGGGTTGGGGCACCGCACCCTGTCACACACAGAGCAGGGCCGATCAGGGGGTTGGGGAGCTCCCCCCTATCAGGCACAGAGCAGGGCTGATCAGGGGGTTGGGGCACCTTCCCCTGTCACGAACAGAGCAGGGCGGATAGGGAGGTTGTGGCCCTGCCCCCTGTCACACACAGAGCCACAGGGCGATCAGGGGGTTTGGTCGCTGCCCCCTGTCACGCTGCTCCAGGGGCCAGGAGGCCTCCCAGCTCCACTGATCCCAGTCCTGGGAGGCCTCGCTTCTCTGCTGATTCTGGTGCTGGGAGGCATATTACCCTTTTACTATATAGGATAGAGGCCTGGTGCATGGGTGGGGGCCGGCTGGTTTGCCCTGAAGGGTGTCCTGGATCAGGGTGGGGGTCCCCACTGTGGTGCCTGGCCAGCCTGGATGAGGGGATGATGGCTGTTTGCAGCTGGTCACACACCCTTCAGGGTGGGGGTCCCCACTGGGGTGCCTGGCCAGTCTGGGTGAAGGGCTGAGGGCCATTTTCAGGCTGGCGGGTGACTGAAGCTCCCAACCGCTCCTTTTTTTCTTTTTCTTTTTTATTCTGGGCCAGCTTTAGCTCTGAGGCTTGGCTCCAGCTCTGAGGCCTCAGCTGCTGAAAGCAGGTATCTGGTTTGTTTGGGTTCTATAATTGTAACACTGTTGCGGTCCTGCTCACTCCAGCTCTGAGATCCCAGCTGGCTGAAAGCAGGGATCTGCGTTTGTTCTATAATTGAAACAATGTTGCGGTCCTGCTGGCTGAAGCCCAGCTGACTGAAAGCAGGTTTCTGGGGTTTTGTTTAGCTTCTATATTTGTAACAATGTTTCTTAAACTGCAATCTCAGAGGCTGGCAAGGCAGGCCGGGAACGTTGGCTTCCTCCGTCACTGAAGCAAGCAAGCCTCCTGTTCGCTTCAAGCTGCCTGGCTGCCGGCCGCCATCTTGGTTGGCAGTTAATTTGCATTTCGCCCTGATTAGCCAATGGGAAGGGTAGCGGAGGTATGGCTAATTACCATGTTTCTCTATTATTAGATAGGATAATTCTAAAAATCCAGTGGTTAACCCAATAATTTATTGCTTGCTCATAAAACAGTGCAAATTTTTCTCGTTATTTAGGGATTCAGACTTCTTCAATCTTTAAAATCTAACATATTCTTAGACCTTGCCCTCTGCATCCAGCCAACAGAAGGGAAAAGAGATATAGAGGGAACACACTTGCTTTTTTTTTTTTTAACCGGTAAAATAGTTTCGTTTTGTAGTTATTTCCAAAGTTGACAGAGACATGGATCAGATATCCCATATAGTTGCACTGCAGAAAATGTTCATAACCACTTCATCAAAATTGTACTGTTTTTGTAAATATTTGGGATGAACACATTATTGTCCAAATATTTTAATCCATAAGCATAAAAGTTTAACAGCCAGAGGCAAACAGAATGAGCTGAGTTAGCTATGTGGCTTAAATAGGAAGGACCCTCTTCTGGCTGTCCCCACCTGGCCCCTCTCACGTGAGACCAGCAGGTGGCACCCCCTCTCACCTGCTCAGATGCCTCTGTGTCCGGAGAGGCCTAAACACAGGTGCATTCACACCCAACAGCATCAGGGGCACAGGACTTTGGAGTGAGGCATTGGTTTTCAATACAAGAACCAGATGGAAAATCTTTATTGGACAAATATTTAAATAACAAGGGGTTTTAAGAATGTAAAGAATGTACGAAGCGAAATAAGTTATGGATGGACATGCTGGGTTCTCCAAGTCCCTTGTGTCCCGCGGGCTTTGCTGAGTGCCTCAAGGGGTCGAGTGGCAACTGCAGGTGCTGTGGTCCCCAGGGTGACACCTGTGAGGTCTCCTTCACCCCTCAGGCTCCTGAGACTAGGGCAGGACACTTCAGGAGCAGGACGTTCCCCCTTTACACCCTGGGCCAGAAGGACAACCGCGGGGATTGAGACACTTCACTCCACCTCTGCCTGGTCCTAGAGAAATGAAGTGACCCAGCGCAGCCTGTGGAGCGGACAGAGGCCAGGGCTCGTGTTCTCGGCGGCTCCCACGCCAGGGCCTCGGGAGTGGGAGATCTTGTCGGAGGCGTGAACCCCGTGTCCCTGGGCCCTGAGCTCAGCGCAGCCATCAGGCCGGACCACCAGGTGGGCGATGCTGCCATTGTGGAGGGAGAGGCGGAGCCAGCCTTCGGGAGGGAACTCTGGCGGATGCCGTGCGCATGGCATGCGAAGGTCTCGTAACTGTCCTCCTGCTGCTTGACATCTGCCCGGTGGATATCGGTGGTTTCTACTGCGCGGGTCACGGAGGAATGGACCATTTCATTAAACTTCAACCCCGAGCTTGCAAGTCGGAGACCAGTGAGCTCAGCCTGTTCACGACCCAGGGGTGTCAGGTGCGGTCCTTTCCCCGGGAGGCATCGTGTGGCACTGGGAGTGCCTGATGAGGGAGATGTGCCGGTGGCCTTGGCTTTGTAGTTGTCTGTCCTGGACGCCACGCCCTGTCTCCGGAGCCCAGGCTCCTCTTCCAAAGGCTGACCAGGGAGAACGGTTCTCGCCTGTCCCAGTTGGAGTCGAGCTGCTCGCCAGGCCACAGGCCGCCGGCTGCAGCGCCTGCCGGAACGCCATGCCTGCCCGTCCCGCACTCACGCACCCACACTTGCTTCTTAAAAGCTTTGGCAAGAAGTGACTTCTGATCATTTCATTGGTAAGAAATAGTCCTAAGGCCACACCTAAACAGAAGAGCAATATGGACATGGAACCACTGGCTGGACAGCCATTTCCAAGTGACAACTCTAAACTATGAGAAAGAAAGGAGGCATTTTAGCCAACAGCTGGCCATCTGTAACTCACCCAATTTAGTGTGTTTCTACCCATGGAAGTGGGTCAGGGGGGAGAATGGAAGAGGAAAAACAACAAGATTTAAACTTAATCTGTATAATTTTACAGGGGAAAAAATGATGTAAATAAAATATGGTAGTTCAGAAGATGGCGGCGATATAGGCAGACGCGTCCCAGGTCATGTCCCGGAGCAAATGGAGTCAGCAGCTGAAACTAGTAACACCCACACCGAATTGGCGAAATTGCTCAGCTGGTGAGACGGTTTGCAGCCGAGAAGAGCAGAACTCCCCAGGAAAGGTAAAAAAAAAAAACCAGGGATTTGGGCAGGAAAGTTTGCCAGACCTCTGAACCCAGAGAGTCGGAGGGAGACCGCGCGGCAGCCGCGTCCCTTGGGACAGGCACAGCCCCTGACAGGGGAAAGGAGAACCGCGGGATTCCTGGCGCCGCCGGGGGAATTGAGAGCTCAGTGCTGTGATCACAGAGGACTGAGCCTAAAGGGGGCAGCCTGAAGAGCTGACCAGACCATGCAGTGCCGGTAAGAGAAGAAGCTTACAGAAACCAAGCCTTCCCCGTTTCCGCGGCCGGCGTTTGTTTGATTGTTTTCACTGAATCCTGTTCATGGGACATTTCGGATACAGACACTCACCTGTGCTGAAGAGAGGGAGAGTGTGCGGAGGAGTGGAATCTGGGGAGAGACTGAGGAGAGTGGGTGAGCCGGGAGAGATGGCAGCGAATTGAGTGCTGAGACACCCCTGAGCGCAGGACTGGGGCAGCCATTCTCTCCGGAGAGTGAGACTCCTCCCCCCAGCCCCCAGGCAAGGAGCACAGCCACACCCAGATTCCATCCAGTACAAGATCAAGGATTAAAATAACCTGATCAGTCCCTGGGAGTGAACAGGGTCTGGCCTATAGAGGGATTTTCAATCCCAGCAACAACACAGCGCTGGTAACTAACTATTACGCAGCCAGCTCCGGGCAGTGAACTTCCACTGGACAGAAAGGCCCTATAGCCTCAGAGGCCAACCCCAGAACACTGCCACCCAGAGGCTGACCCACAAACTGACTCTTTGCTAAACACAAAATAAGGCAGTCTGGGAAACAAAAGCGGTCTGCTTTACAATAAGGACTGTGGTTTACAACACAGAGGAACAGTGTATCGCAGGGAAACTCAACACTCTCCTGAATACCTGGCAGGTCTAAGGCGAGCCACACTGAAGAATAGAAGAACCAAGGGACCTTCACTACTGCAATTTTTTTTTTTTTCCACCTTTTAACTAAGAAACCAATTTTTTTTCCTTTTTTTTTTTTCTTCTTTTTTTCTTCTTTTTTTTTCTTTTTTTTTTTTTTCTTCTTTTTCCATCACCTGATTTTACCCTTTTAATTACTACCTTCTTATTTTTAACCAGTATTACTACTGCTACCATTTTACCATTTTTTAAAGTGCCATTTTATTTTCTCTTTATTTTATTTTGGGATTAGTGTTCTCCATTCTATTTTCATCGTTATATTATTGGTTGTTTCTAGTTTGCATTCATCTCCAGGGAGCTGTTGCTGGAATTTGTTGGGATTAATGGCTGTTCTATAGGAGTATTCTCCTCATATAAAAAGTCTCTTCCCCTCTTCCACTTCATTCTCTCTTTTCGCTCTTTTTTTTTTTTCTTTTCTTTTCTCGCTTTTATTTTCCCCCCTTCTTTTTCCAAATTTCATTTTTGCACTCCTTTTTTTTTTTTGGTCCCTACTTTTCTTTTCTTTTTCTCTTTTATCTTTTTCTCTTTCTTCTTCCTTGTTCCCTAATTCTCTTAATTTGGGTGATCACCTTTATTTGGGGTTATTAATATCGTGAATATATTTGTGTATAGTGCCTGGTACGTGGTGCCTTGTTGTGTTGTATTTTGTGCCTTTAAATCAACGCAGCAGGTCCAAGCAACAGCAACCTCCTGAGCAACACACCCTCTGCCGAGGAACAGCAGCTGTACGTGAAACCTCGCCCCACCAGCCAGAAGAGCCACCACAGCTGTGAACAGAACCCACCAGAGGAGCTGCTGCCAACTGAAGAGCAGCTGCTACCGCAACCGCCCGAAGAGCAACCACAGATCAAGGAGTCACTGCCACCAAGGGAGCAACCACTGAACGACTCAACGTCTAGATATGTCAGTGAGATCAAACATGGGTAGACAAAGAAACCCCCAAAGGAAAGAGAAGGAGGACTCTCCAGAAAAGCAGCTAAGTAATACAGAGGCATGCAACATGACAGAAAAAGAATTCAGAATAAGGGTCCTAGAGTGCATAAACCGGATGGAGGAAAAAATCGACAACCTCTGCAAGAAGCAAGACGAAACAGATGAAAAAATCGATAACATATGGAAGAAGCTAGAAGAAACAGATGAAAAAATCAACAACTTAAGTAAGACCCAAGAAGAAATGAAGAGTGATATAGCTGCAATGAAAAACTCCATTGAAAGTATCAACAGTAGACTAGGAGAAGCGGAGGACCGAATTAGTGAATTAGAAGACAAGGAAGCAAAACACACCCAAAATGTACTGCAATTGGAGAAAAAAATTAAAAGACAGGAGGAGAGCCTAAGGGAGCTTTGGGACAACATGAAACGAAACAACATACGAATAATAGGAGTACCAGAACAACAAAAGGATGAACAAGGATTAGAAAACCTATTAGAAGAAATAATATCAGAAAACTTCCCTGAGGTGGGGAAGAAAAAAGTCACACATGCCCAGAGAGTGCCAAACAAGGTGAACCCGAAAAGACCCACACCAAGACACATCATAATTACCATGGCAAATGTTCAGGACAAAGAGAGAATCTTACAGGCTGCAAGAGAGAGACGGAAAGTTACATACAAGGGCTCTCCCATTAGATTGTCAAATGATTTCTCAACAGAAACACATCAGGCCAGAAAAGAATGGACTGAAATTTACAAAGTGATGCAAAGCAAAGGACTGAATCCAAGAATACTCTACCCAGCAAGGCTATCATTCAAACTTGAAGGGGAAATAAGAAGCTTCACAGACAAAAAAAGGCTAAGGGAGTTTATCACCACCAAGCCAGCAATGCAAGGAATGCTAAAGGGACTGGTATAAAAATAAGAAATAAAAAGCTCAGAAAGAAAACAGCCACACAAAAACAGAAATGGCTACAAACAAGTACCTTTCAATAATAACTTTAAACGTAAACGGACTAAATGCTCCAAACAAAAGACATCGAGTGGCTGAATGGATAAAAAAACATGACCCATACATCTGCTGTCTACAAGAAACCCACCTCATTAGAAGGGACTCACACAGACTGAAAGTGAAAGAATGGAAAAATATCTTTCAGGCAAATGGAAAGGAAAAGAAAGCTGGGGTAGCAATACTTATATCGGACAAAATAGACCTCAAAGTGAAGGCCATAACAAGAGATAAGGAAGGCCACTTCCTAATACTAAAGGGATCAATACAACAAGAAGATATAACTCTGGTAAACATATATGCACCCAATGCAGGAGCACCCAAATTCATAAAAAAACTCCTGGAAGATATCAAAGGAGAGATCGACAACAATACAATCATAGTAGGGGACTTTAATACACCACTGACAGCACTGGATAAGCCCTCTAGACAAACAATCAGCAAAGATACAGCAATCCTAAATGACTCACTAGATCAGATGGACTTAATAGACATCTTCAGAACACTCCACCCCAAAGCCAGGGAATATACATTCTACTCAAATCCTCATAAGACATATTCAAAAATAGACCATATATTGGGGCACAAGCAAAGTATCCCCAAATTCAAGAAGATTGAAATCATAAAAAGCATCTTCACAGACCACGATGGCATAATATTAGAAATAAACTACAATAAAAACAACCAAAAATACTCAAACACCTGGAAGCTGAATAGCATGCTATTAAATATTGATTGGGTTACCAATGAGATCAAAGAAGAAATTAAAAACATCCTGGAAACTAATGACAATGAAAACACAACAATCCAAAACCTATGGGACACAATGAAAGCAGTCTTGAGAGGGAAGTTTATAGCTCTACAGGCCTATCTCAAAAAACAAGAAAACATGGCAGTAAATCATCTAACTCTACAACTCAAAGAATTAGAAAGAGAGCAACAAGAAAACCCCAGAGTGAGCAGAAGGAAGGAAATAATAAAGATTAGAGCAGAAATAAATGACATAGAGACCAAAAAAACAATACAGAAAATCAATGAAACCAAGAGCTGGTTCTTTGAAAGGATAAACAAGATTGACAAACCTCTAGCCAGACTCACCAAGAAGCAAAGAGAGAGGGCCCAAATAAACAAAATCAGAAACGATAGAGGCGAAATAACAACAGACCCCACAGAAATACAAATGATCATTAAAAAATACTATGGACAGCTCTACTCCAACAAACTAGACAACCTGGAGGAAATGGACAAATTCCTAGAAAAATACAACATTCCAAAACTCAATCAGGAAGAATCTAAAAATCTCAACAGGCCAATAACTATGGAAGAAATTGAAGCAGTCATCAAAAAGCTTCCATCAAACAAAAGCCCAGGACCAGACGGCTTCACAGGGGAGTTTTACCAAACATTCAAGGAAGAACTAAAACCTATCCTCCTCAGACTACTACAAAAAATTCAAGAGGAAGGAACACTTCCAAGCTCATTCTATGAAGCCAACATCACCCTAATACCAAAACCAGGTAAAGACAACACAATGAAAGAGAACTACAGGCCAATATCCCTCATGAACATAGATGCCAAAATCCTCAACAAAATCTTAGCAAATCGGATCCAGCAGTACATCAGAAAGATCATACACCATGACCAAGTAGGATTTATCCCAGGGATGCAAGGATGGTACAATATCCGCAAATCAATAAACGTGATACATCACATAAACAAACTGAAAGTAAAAAACCACATGGTCATATCAATTGATGCAGAAAAAGCATTTGACAAAATTCAACACCCATTTTTGATAAAAACTCTCAGCAAGGTGGGAGTAGAAGGATCATACCTCAACATAATAAAAGCCATATATGACAGGCCCACAGCCAACATCATACTCAATGGGCAAAAACTAACACCATTTCCCCTAAGAACAGGAACAAGACAGGGATGCCCCCTCTCACCACTCCTGTTCAACATAGTACTGGAAGTGTTAGCCATTGCAATTAGACAAGAAGAAGAAATAAAAGGCATCCAAATTGGAAAAGAGGAAGTAAAACTGTCCTTATTTGCAGACGACATGATATTATACATACAAAACCCCAGAGACTCCATCCAAAAGCTACTAGACTTAATACATGAATTTGGCAATGTAGCAGGATACAAAATTAACCCCAAGAAATCTGAGGCATTTCTATACACCAGTAGTGAACTTTCAGAAAGAGAGATTATAAAAGCAATCCCGTTTACCATTGCACCAAAAAAATTAAGCTACCTAGGAATCAACTTAACTAAAGAGGTAAAAGACCTCTACTCAGAAAACTACAGGACGTTGAAAAAAGATATAGAGGAAGACATAAACAGATGGAAGAACATACCGTGTTCCTGGATTGGTAGAAACAACATCATTAAAATGTCCATACTACCCAAAGCAATCTATAAATTCAACGCACTTCCCATTAAAATACCAACGGCATACTTCAGAGATCTAGAACGAACTCTCCAAAAATTCATCTGGAATAAAAAAAGACCCCGAATAGCTGCAGCAATCCTGAAAAAGAACAAAGTAGGTGGGATCTCAATACCAGATATCAAGTTGTATTACAAAGCCACTGTTCTCAAAACTGCCTGGTATTGGCACAAGAATAGGCATATAGATCAATGGAATAGAATAGAGAGCCCAGAAATCGGCCCGAACCAATATGCTCAATTAATATTTGACAAAGGAGGCAAGAACATACAATGGAGCCAAGATAGTCTCTTCAATAAATGGTGTTGGGAAAATTGGACAGATATATGCAAGAAAATGAAACTAGACCACCAACTTACACCATACACAAAAATAAACTCAAAATGGATAAAGGACTTAAATGTACGACAGGAAACCATAAAAATTCTAGAAGAATCCAAAGGCAACAAAATCTCAGACATATGCCGAAGCAATTTCTTCACTGACACAGCTCCTAGGGCACTTGAAACTAAAGAGAAAATAAACAAATGGGACTTCATCAAAATAAAAAGCTTCTGCACAGCAAAAGAAACCATCAACAAAACAACAAGAAAACCCACTGTGTGGGAAAACATATTTGCCAATGTCATATCTGATAAGGGCCTAATCTCCAAAATTTATAGGGAACTCATACAACTCAACAAAAGGAAGATAAACAATCCAATCAAAAAGTGGGCAAAGGACCTAAATAGACACCTTTCAAAAGAGGACATTCAGAAAGCCAAGAGACATATGAAAACATGCTCAAAGTCACTAATCATCCGAGAGATGCAAATCAAAACAACAATGAGGTATCATCTCTCACCTGTCAGACTGGCTATCATCAACAAATCAACAAACGACAAGTGCTGGAGAGGATGTGGAGAAAAAGGATCACTTGTGCACTGCTGGTGGGAATGCAGACTGGTGCAGCCACTATGGAAGACAGTATGGAGTTTCCTTAAAAAACTGAAAATGGAACTCCCATTTGACCCTGTGATCCCACTTCTAGGAATATATCCCAAGAAACCAGAAACACCAATCAGAAAGGATATATGCACCCCCATGTTCATAGCAGCACAATTCACCATAGCTAAGATCTGGAAACAGCCTAAGTGCCCATCAGTAGATGAATGGATTAGAAAACTGTGGTACATCTACACGATGGAATACTATGCTGCTGTAAAAAGGAAGGAACTCTTACCATTTGCAACGTCATGGATGGAACTGGAGAGCATTATGCTAAGTGAAATAAGCCAGTCAATGAAGGAAAAATACCACATGATCTCACTCATTCATGGATAATAGAGACCATTATAAACTTTTGAACAATAATAGATACAGAGGCAGAGCAGCCTCAAACAGATTGTCAAACTGCAGCAGGAAGGCCGGGGAGGGTTGGGGGGCAGGAGGTAGGGGGGTAAGAGATCAACTAAAGGACTTGTATGCATGCATATAAGCATAACCAATGGACATAAGACACTGGGGGATAGGGGAGGCTAGGGGACTGTCTAGGGCGGGGTGATAAAATGGACACATATGTAATACCCTTTGTAATACTTTAAGCAATAAAAAAAAAAAATATGGTAGTTCATAATTATTCGTTCTGTAGGTACATGAGTGTGGTTACAATATTCATGATAACTTTTCTCAATTTTAAAATTTTCTTTTAAGGGAAAATACATGCTCTATAACTGCTAATGTAACCATATCATTACTTAGGAACATCACTGTCATTCCATCTTTGGATTCAGTGCAATGGCACCAAATCATAGCAGACATTTCCTATAATGAGGTTATTCTGGAATATTCTGACAGGTAGCACAGTGAGATAAATGGTAAAATTTGAGTCCAGATTTGGGTTTGAATCCTGGATCTGCTACTGCGCCATGTGACCTTACACACATCCTTTGACCACCAAGGCCAACAGCAATAATACTTGCCTTGTAAACTGTTGGGAGGACTCAATGAGATATTTTATATGAACTGCCCGCCACAGTGGAGAGGTTTTAAAGTATCAATCCCTTCTTTTTTAGTTTGTCTAGTAATTACTGTTCCCAAAGAGAGTAGCAGTAAAGGGGGAGAATAACAATTCTTAATTTCTTTTTATATACCACAGTGCTAGGGGGACGCTCATTTGCACAAACTGTTCCTTTAGATTGCTCATGTCTTGCCACTTCTGGAAATCCAATTTTCTTAGTATTTGTGTTGTCTAGTTTAATGCCTCTTGAATATCCTTCATGTGGATTGTCTTCATACTTTATATTTTGATTTCACATTATTGAGTTGTCCTCAGTTGTGTGGTCTGATGTCTCCTTTGCTGGTCATGATTATGGCTTTATAACGTTTCCCTAGACACATTTTTTAAATTGCTTAAAATTGTCCTGTGTCCCATGGCCCGATGTTCCTCTTTTGCACATCGCTGTTCACCAGGCTGGAAAACACTTCAGTGCCTGCCAAGGCAAAGAAAATATATATCCTGGAAGTTTTTAGACTCTAATTACTTACAGGTCATGTGCACCACTCAGCCCAGGTAAGCCCTGCCTTTTACAATTGACTTCCCAGCAACCGATGCAGTCACCTGGGAAAACACAAGAAAATGCACAGTAAGATCTACCCAGGAAAGCTATCCCAACTTCCTTTGCATTATTTAAGTGATCATCTAGAAACAAAGGCGGAAATAGCCTTCTGTAACCACAGCGTGAGGGGCTATGCTGATAATCACCGGGCAAGGTGGCCCAGTGGAAGATTCTGCACAGAAAACACAGGGAAGAGATGAAACACTTACCTTCCCAACTCTCATCTCACACCTTCAAAGGCCTTTAAATACATTTATTTCACTCATTCTTTCATTCATTTATTCTTCTTTTTAAGAAACGCAGAATAAGTTTCAATCAGATGCCAGACTTCAGGGGGTTGAAAATTAGTAAATTCTAATCTGTGTCCTAGAGAAACTCCGGGAACTGGAAAGATAAACAAATAATGTTCTTACAGTCACGTATGTTTAAGGAGGTGTGGTGACAGGAGGTGGAGAAGCAGCAGAGAGCGGGGCAAAGGAGATGACAATGGCATTGAGGTTTAAGAAATGGGCAAACCTGGAGGCCAGGGAGATTATCAAAAATAAAGGAATGAGAAGCAAATTCATCACACATGCAGGGATAATAAGGGGTATGCTGTGAACAGAGACAAGAATTGGTTCATGAGGTTGAAGAAAGAGGGTTGAGGAAAAGGTAAGAAGGTGATCCTGGGAAATTTAGGTTTGACCAGTTCTTTAAAATATCATTTGCCCACTGAGGGATATGGCATGCAGAGATGGTGAGAGATTGTGGTTTTGTATTCTCATGGGTCTCCTTAGCTGTATGAACTTGGACTTGCTATCTCTGAACTTGATATCTTAATCTTAATTTCCTTACTTATTCAAGGAGGATGAGACTCAGGATGGAGCTAGAAATGAAAGACAATATGATTATATTAACTATAGCTACTATTTATTGAGTATGTACTATGTACAATTATTGTGGAGTATCATTCAATTATCAGATAGAAATGCTATACCTTAGATATTATGATTATTCATATTTTATCTCTGAGAAAACTGAGATGAAATAATTTTTTAGTAAGTAGCATGCTTGTGTGAGGGATCTAAAACACAACTCTAGAAAAAAAATGTTTTCAAAAAATACATTTTTGGAGAAAGTTCCAAGAGCTTAAAAGGCCATTATTAAATGGCCTCCTAATAAAGAGATGCTTGCACAGAGGATAATTTTGTCTTAATGGATTCCTCAGACAATTACACGCTAAGCCACAAAACCCAGCACTAATTTTACTGACCGCTTTTAAAATATATTAAATACATTAACTTAATTAGTCTAGTCATCCTTACTCCATTTTTTTTAATGTTGGTTCTATTTTTCATGAGGAAATATTACACTGAAGCATCCTAAAACTGTAAATCCCTCTATCACATCAGTGGTAGCTTTAATTTGATTTTATATTTGAAGTTAAAAGGACTAAAATGAAATTTTAAAGGATAAATATAGTCAGGTGCTTTTTCATTTAAAATATAACTATATTTTTATTCTAAACTTTGATATTTCAAAGTCTTTGATGTTGGCAGAGTGTCTGAAAGCTCAGTCCACGCCACAAAGTATCAGATGTATAAAATAAAAACTATCTCAGAAGACACATAAGGTGTCTGTGAAATGAAACAAATTTCCCAGCCTCAATTTCATATGAATACTATGAAGAAAAATGAATTTTAGTGGTAATTGAATTTAAATGACTATTACTACAAATAAGTAAGCCTACATCAAAGAAAAATATGAGTCCATTCTTCAAATCAGGAGAAATTTCTCCAAAAAAAATGTAAGATTAAAACAAAACTACCTCAGAAAAAAATTATTGATGTCTGTGAAATAAGGCAAATTTTTCAACATCAAGTTCATATTGATGGTATGAATGAAAAACACATTTTGTTTATTTTTTATTTTTTGTAGTTGTTAATCCTCACCCGGGAATATGATTTTTAGGAAGAATGGAAGAGAGAGGGAAAGACAGAGAAACACCAATGTGAGAGAAACACATCAATTGGTTGCCTCCTGCATGAGCCTGACCAGGGCCCTGGTGGAGAGGAGCCTGCAACCAAGGTACATGCCCTTGACCGGAATCAAACCTGGGACACTTCGGTCCACAGGCCGACATTCTACCCACTGAGTCAAACTGGCTAGGGCTGAAAAATACATTTTAGTTATAATTTAATTTAAATGACTGTTACCGCAAGCAATCCAAAGAAAAAATATAGAAGTCGGTTCTCAAAAAGCAGGAGAACATGGGCAAAGGGAGAGCTCTAATCTTTAGCAAGCAGCCGCTTTGTTCCAGGCACTATTTATCAGCATTTTTTGTGTGTGTTTTTATCTTCATCTGAGGCTGTGTTTATTGATTTTAGAGAGAGAGGAAGGGAAAGAGAGAAACATTGATTAGTTTCCTCCCATACATGCCCAACCAGGGATTAACCTGCAACTTGGCTATGTGCCCTGCCTGGGAATTAAACCCGCAACCTTTTGATGTATGGGAAGATCCTCCAATATCAGCATTTAAAAAAATATATTTTTTTATTGACTTCGGAAACGAAGGGTGAGAGAGAGAGAGAGAGAGAGAGAGAGAGAGAGAGAGAACCATCAATGATGAGAGAGAATTATTGACTGTCTGCCTCCTTCACGCCCCCCACTGGGGATCAAGCCCACAACCTAATTGAACCCAGGACCCTTCAGCCTGCAGGCCAATACTCTATTCACTGAGACAAGCCAGGTAGGGCCCAATATCCGCATTTTTAACTGGATTCTCCAAAGTTGCATCACATGGCACATCTCACCGAAGTACAAAAATCTGGGTTTGCTCCTGAAAATTGCTAACATGTATACCAAAGCATCATCTAATGTACAATTTTCTTATTATGGAGCTGAATACATCCACTCATTCAATTAACTACAGTAAAAAAAAAAAAAAAAAAAAAAAAAAAAAAAAAAAAAAAAGGCAACACATACTTTTACCCAGAGAAGCAAATGGGAAGCTCAAAAATGTCTAAGTTATTTGAACCATTATTTCCCACATAAAGAATTCAGCTTAATCTGCTTTTTTCTATAAGAAATTTGAGTAGTTTGGGATAATTCACGCATGAGTTCCTCCACATTGCATGCCACTCTACAGGTTTCCCTTTAATATTCATGAAGTGGTTACAATTTTAAATGGCAACAAAACGTTGAAATCGAGGTATTATATGACTTGATTGCTCTGGATAAAACATTTTTCTCCATTTACAAGAATTATAGTGGTAAATATGCCCTTCATAAGGCAGCAGTGTGTGTGAGAAATACTTTGCTTCTAACTCTTTTAAATGAGACCAAGAAGAGTTTACATATAAACTTCTTGCTGGTGTCAAAGACTTACAAAATGAATCAGGAATTTTAGACATAATGTTTTTCTCAGCTGAAGTTTGGCTTTGTGAGTATGGATTAGCAACCTGAATCAATGGATTTGTGCTGTAAAAAAAAACTCTGTATTTGATCCATTCTATCAAATTCACTAAGAAAAATTAGATTCAATATGTAAACCCACATGTTCTTCATAAAACTTCTAATTTTGAAAATGATTAGCGCAGTCAGTTTGACAATGTACTAGTGACAAAATAACATGATTCATGGATTTAGCAACATTAAATAAGGTTAAATAGTCTAATAATGAAGTGCTCGGCATGTATTTCAGGTGCTGTATTAGACCAGCAATCTTCAGCCTCTATATTTTCTATACAAAAATCATCCCCACTCTAGTCAGTGGGAATTTCTTCAGTAAGTATAGACACAGTTGCAGAGATTTCGAAATAAAGAAAATATCACATGGCCATTGTAGTTATTAATTGTAGGAATTAAATTTAAAAACACTCAAATAAGCCAGAATGCATGGCAGTGGGCATTTTTAGCAGTGATTATGAAAAATTTTAAAGTATGATTTAATGTATTCTACATGCATTTTATAAAATATATAGATATTAGAATTATTAATATTTATATAATAATCTACAGTTCACTGATGTTTTCATAATTAATTCATTCACCCTCACAGCCACTCCACAGAATAGATGTTATCATCCCAGTTTTTTCCAGCTAACAGCATAATGAGAAAGTTGTGGAATTGGGACTCACACACACATCCTCAACAAATGACAAATGCTGGCTAGGATGCAGAGAAAAAGGAACCCTCATTCACTGCTGGTGGGAATGCAAACTGGTGCAGCCACTCTGGAGAAGAGTATGGAGTTTCCTCAAAAAACTAAATTAAAATGGAACTTCCATTTGACCCAGTGATCCCACTTCTAGGAATATATCCCAAGAAACCAGAAACACCAATCAGAAAGGATATATGCATCCCTATGTTCATAGCAGCACAATTTACAATAGCTAAGATTTGGAATCAGCAAAAGTGCCCATCAGCAGATGAATGAATTAAAAAACTTTGGCACACCTACACAATGGAATACTATGCTGCTGTAAAAAGGAAGGAACTCCTACCATTTGCAACAGCATGGATGGAACTGGAGAGCATTATGCTAAGTGAAGTAAGTCAGTCAGAGAAAGATAAATATCACATGCTCTCACTCATTTGTGGATTATAATGAACAATGTAAACGGATGAACAAAAACAGATGTAGAGACACAGAAGCATCGATCAGATGCTCAAAACTCAGAGGGAAAGCAGGGGAGGGTGGGAGTGAGGGGAAAGATCAACCAAAGGACTTGGATGCATGCATATAAGCATAAGTGATGGATGTGGACAACAGGGGGTGAGGGTGAGGGCAGGATTGGGGGGGATGAGGGGACATTGGGGGGATAAGGTCACATTTGTAATATCTTATTCAATAAAGGGGAAAAAATAAAAATAAAAATAAATATGTGAAAAGATAAAAAAAAAAAGTTCCCACACAAAATTCTTTTTATTCTTCCTGATGATTTAGAAATGATTTTTTCAAACCTCAAAAGAAAAGTCTATTGAGATTTATATTAGAATTATTTTACATAGAATTAGATTTTTAAAATATGTAGTTGCTCTTCTGGACATCCTTGCCAGCATTAAACCCTTAATCATCTTACTCTAATTCAGAACTACTTTTATTCATCTATAAGCCTATATTGAAACTTACCAGGAAACATTTCACAGTCTTGTCTTTAGCCCTAATAAACATGGCTATTGTTATGTACTGGCCTTTAAAGCTAATAAAAATAATAAATAATAATAATAACTTGGTTTTATCTTTATTTTTGCTTCATATCCAGTATCCAACATGAACATTGAGAAACTCCATCCTTCTTTGGTGACTAACGATCTAATATGTAAATAATATATATCAACTAGCTAAAAATCTAAGGCAAACATAATCATTTCTCAGTTTGGGGAATTTTGAGAGGAACTAGTAGTCTTTTATTTTTTTTGTATATATACTAGTGGCCCCATGCATGGATTTGTGCACATTGAAAGGAAAATAATTACAAGAAATTTTATCTAATAAAAGAAAAACATGGTAATTGGCGTACGACCACTACCCTTCCCATTGGCTAATCAGGGCAATATGCAAATTAACTGCCAGCCAAGATGGCAGCCGGCAGCCAGGCAGCTTGAAACTAACATGAGGCTGCTTGCTTCAGTGACGGAGGACTCCAACGTTTCCCGCCTGCCGCTGTAGGCCTCTGAGCTGCAACTCTAAGCAACTATGTAACAAATATAGAAGCTAAACAAAACCCCAGAAACCTGCTTTAGTCCTCCGGGCTTCAGCCAGCAGAATTGCAACATTGTAAGCAAAGGCCAGAAACCTACTTTCAGCAGCGGAGGCCTAAGAGCTGGAGCCAAGCCTCAAAGCTAAAGCTGGCCCAGAATAAAAAAAAAAAAAAAAAAGAAAGAAAGAAAGAAAGAAAAAAAGGAGTGGTTGGGAGTTTCAGTCACCCCCAGCATGAAAACAGCCTTCAGCCCCTCACCCAGACTGGCCAGGCACCCCAGTGGGGACCCCCACCATGAAGAGTGCGTGACCAGCTGCAAACAGCCATCATCCCCTCACCCAGGCTGGTCAGGCACCCCAGTGGGGACCCCCACCCTGATCCAGGACACCCTTCAGGGCAAACCAGCCGGCCCCCACCTGTGCACCAGGCCTCTACCCTATATAGTAAAAGGGTAATATGCCTCCCAGCACCGGGATCAGCGTGACAGGGGGCAGCGCCCAAACCCCCTGATCGCCCTGCAGCTCTGTGTGTGACAGGGGGCGGGGCCACAACCTCCCTATCCACCCTGCTCTGTTCGTGACAGGGGAAGGCACCCCAACCCCCTGATCAGCCCTGCTCTGTGCCTGATAGGGGGGAGCTCCCCAACCCCCTGATCGCCCTGTGGCTCTGTGTGTGACAAGGTGCAGTGCCCCAACCCCCTCCCCCCCACGGGCCCTGCTCTGTGTGTGACTGGGTAGAGCCATAACCTCCCCATCGGCCCTACCCTGAGTGTGACAGTGGTGGTGCCCCAACCCCCTGATCGGCCCTGCTCTGTGGGTGATAGAGTGCGGCACCCCAACCCCCTGATCCGCCCTGCTCTGTGCGTGACAGGGTACAGAGCCCCAATCCCCCTGATGGGCCCTGCTCTGTGCATGACAGGGGGTGGCGCCGCAACCTCCCCATCAACCCTGCCTTGAGTGTGACAGGGGACGGTGCCCCAACCCCCCAATCGGCCCTACCCTGAGCGTGACTGAGGGTGGCATCACAACCTTCCGATCGCCCTGCTCTGTGCATGACAGGTGGCGGCACCCCAACTCCCCAATCGATCCTGCTCTGAGCCCGACCAGGGGCTGCACCTAGGGATTGGGCCTGCCCTCTGCCACCCGGGAGCAGGTCTAAGCCAGCAGGGTGTTATCTCCCAAAGGGTCCCAGACTGTGAGAGGGCATAGGCCGGGCTGAAGGACCTCCCTCCCCCCCAAGTGCACAAATTTTTTTGCACCAGGCCTCTAGTATTTTAATATTGCTATTTGCCCTTTCTCTGGAAGTATCTGAGATGAAAGAAAGTTAGTAAAATGTATATGAAAATAATATATAAATTTATTAATAAATAAACAATAACATGATAGAACAACAAAGACATGATATAAAAACAACAAAAACATGATATAAAAACAACAAAAACATGATATAAAAACAACATTGAAAAAAACAATGACTGATAAATTGAGAAAACTTATTCTAATATCTGCCTGTATACTACATTAAGAGTAAAAACACTTTAAGAGTGCTTGACTAATTTCCCTTGTGATGAAGTATTTACAACTTTATTGTCTGTGGGGTGATCAGCGGTGCGATCGGGCCCTGCCCGGCTCCCTCAGTGCCTGGGAGCTGGGCAGCAGTGCCCCCACCACCACCACTGGTCACCATCTGCCAGGCGATCGGTGGGGCAATCAGGCCCCGCTGGCACCCGCCTTGGCCTGGCACTGCCCACTCACCTGCTCCACCATCCCGCCATGGCCCCGCTCTTATCGGGGCCCATCAGTGCTGGCAGCACCTCCACTGCTGCCTGCTGCCAGCACTGTGTTGCCGACACCTGTCATGTTCTCCACTGCTCCCTGGTGGTCAGCACACATCATAGCGAGCAGTCGAACTCCCGGTCCCAGTCAAGGGGACAATTTGCATATTAGGCTTTTATTATATAGGATATATGTGAAACTGATAGATTTTATTTTTGCAATCTTAAAAATTTCTTCTAACCACTGTAGTGTCCTGCCTCATGTAGCGAGCATATCATTATAAGACTTTTCCAGCAAGTAACCTTAAATGTATTTGCCTTGCCTAGAGTCAGAGAAGTCCAAAAAGATTAGTAACCCAGAATGGGATGTGGAGCAGACACGACCTCCCTGAGGAGTAACTTGTATTGCCAAATCCATAAAAAGAACTTCCCAAGAATCGGGGTCCATAAAAGTCTAAGAATGAATGAGTTGTCTACTTCCCACATACCTCAAATCCCCAAGCATCTTTGTGGGCATATGATTTTGTGGTTTAAGAAACTCATTAAATCATTGTTTCTAAAATGCCTTCAAGTTTTAGACCACTATTATACGTCTCTAGCAGACACTGAACTTTCTAGTAATAAGGCACAACTTCCTAAAGAATGCTCTGCCTTCAAATGTTCATTAAAAGGGAGTTCTGTCGTGAATGCATTTGATCAAGTCAAGGTTTAAGTTTGAAAGACCTCTTTACAGTGGGATTGCTCAGGGCCTTTAATAGACACATGTGAATTGTGAATCTTCTGGAGAGAAATAGAGCTTGCAGCTTTCTCTAAACAACTGACAAAAGAATCCCTTTTACGATAGTCACTAGCTCACCACGGAACCTTTTCAGGAACACTAGCTATTGGGACAGAGGCCATCATCTCCACATTAGAAATTGCCCTATTTTAACACCAATTCAATAACACTTTCATTTAAAGTCATACATTTTTATATAAATAACACAAATGGAATTACATATTAATTGTATTCACAGTGGGTTTCACCTCTGAGCCTGGCACTTAGCCCACCACTTATGGGCTATATGTACTTTGTAAGTCACTCAAACTCTCTGAGTCTCTGTTTCCTCGTCTATAAAATTAAGGAAATAGTTATATTTTATCAAACTCGTACAAAAACTAAAATAACAGATGTAAGTGTGACTTTTCAAATTATAAAAGTTACATCTGTAAATATTATCATAAATAGAATCCATTAACCCTGATGAGAGAGGAAATAGACCTTTGCACAGGAAACTGCACATGATGAAATGCGTGTTTTTTCATAAACCGGTTTAAAAATCCACATGGAACAATGAGGGTAGATGCACTTTTTAATGTGAACATTTTTCCATTCTATCCCCCTTATATCCCAGTACTATATAGATCATTGTATTAGTTCTATTGTATTAACTGTTAAAACAAAACTCAAAATAATAGTGACTTAAAAAGATAGAGGTTGATTTATCCTTTATGGAAGTATCTGAACATAAGCAATTGAGGAATAATACTGTGTCAAAGCCTCAGGTTCCTTCTTTCTGATTGCTCTGCCAGTACTTGAATCATCTTCACCCACATGGTTGACCAGCAGGAAAAGAGAAGAAAAAGGTAGTTGCACACATCACTCCTGCTCATTCATATCTTACTGGCAAAATTTAGATGGCCACCACTACCTGCAAGGGAGGCTAGTAATTTTGATCTTTATTTTGGGTTACCATGTGTCCAGCTGAAATTCGAAGGGTCTTATTATAAAAGAAAAAGGGAAGAGCAGATAATGAAGGACCAGGACTGTTCTCTACCACAGTCATGTCTTTCCATTCCAATTAGTTTAGGATCCTAAAGATCCTGTGATTATTTGCACTGAATTTCAATATCAGTAAGCATTTTCAAACAATTCTTAAATGCACTTTCTATCAGTGGGCATAGAAAGATCATGTAACATGATGCTTACCCTCTTTGTTAATTTCTTCAACCTAAGTTATTTCCTATCAAAAATCTGAGGTCTCTGATTCATTAATTTTCTTGTCATTTGTGTTGTTGATAACCATCTCTATTGATTCTAATTTTGATGGAAAGTTATTAGTAATTTTGGCTCAAATTAGTTAACATGACCTTCTCAACACATGGTAAAAACTGAATAGCTAGTGATCATATAGATGGAGTTACACAACTTACATTATTATAAATGCATTAGTAAATTTTAATAATGTATTTTTAAAAAATATGTTTTGTATATCTGTCCCCCAGGGATTGAGGGAATAAGAAAAGTAGTTAATAGCACCTTGATTTCTTAAAATGTTTTATTAAATTTATTGGGGGTGACAACTGGTTAATAAAATTATATATGTTTCAAGTATACAATTCTATAACACACCGTCTGTATATTGCATTGTATGTTCACCACCCAAAGTCAAATCTCCATCCATCACCAAAATTTGGTTCTCTTTACCCTGTACTACTCCCCCACTATCCTTTTGAAAAAACAAATCATATTGTTCTCTAATCATCACTGTTGAATAGAACTTTGTAGAAATGTTCTATATCGCCCTAGCTGGTTTGGCTCAGTGGATAGAGCATCAGCCTGCGGACTGAAGGGTCCCAGGTTCGATTCCAGTCAAGGGGGCACATGCCTGGCTTGTGGGCTCAATCCCCAGTAGGGGGTGTGCAGGAGGCAGCCAATCAATGATTCCCTCTCATCATTGATGTTTCTCTCTCTCTCTCCCTCTCCCTTCCTCTCTGAAATCAATAAAAGTATATTTTTTTAAAAAAAGAAATGTTCTATATCTGTGCTATTTAGTACAGCAGCCACTAGACACATGTGGCTATTGAGCACTTTCCATGAAGCTAGTGTGGCTGAAAAAATGAATTTCTGATTTTATTTCACTTTAACTAACTTAAATAGCTACATGTGGTTACTGGCTACTATATGGACAGCACAGCTTAATGCCATAAAACAAATGGGACATTTCTAGATTGGGGAAATACTGACAGACATTGGGGAACTTAAATTAAGTCCTATTATGATGTAAAAATGACAAGTCTATCAATAACTCTGAGAGACTTCTGTGTGAATGTGTGTATTGTTTAAATTGAAGGCTTAATACTGACTGCCCAAATGAGGAGGAACAACATTATCTTTCAAACTTCTCAGAATCAAAAAGCCTCTATTTAGTTTTATTTGTTCAGAGAGAATGGTCCACCATTCTAGAAAATAAAAATGATTATGTAATAAATGAAAATTAATACAGTAAATGGGAAAGTTACATTTTATTAATTTTTAACAGAGGGAGGAAAAATGGAGATTACTTTGGGCTCCACTGAGACCTAAAGCAACTGAAGGGTATATGTCACTGAGTTCTTTGAACATCTAGAGAAAAAACTCATTATGAACTTTAAGAAACTCAGTAGTTCTCTGAAAAGAAATACTCCACTGGGATACTGAAATTGGCTATTTTAAAAAGGGTGAATGGGAAAGAAATACTTTTTATATACTTGTTATTTTTATATATCATACTTATTATGCACTTCAAAGAAGCCTTTATTAGTATTAGTCAAAAGTTATTGGGAAGAAAGGAACATCACTCACCTTTCAATTCTAAACAAGTCTTCCAGCTCCTATTTTTTAAGTGAGAAAGGCTGATTTTTTCAACCATCATATCACCAGCTTGACACAGGTTTTACTTTTCTCTTAGCTGTCAGCACAATTTACTTTAACACTTAAAAACTGATTTACTCATCTTAGTAACCCTTCCTCATGTTTATTAGGTTGTACCAGTAGAATTTAAAAGTAGTTCTAAAATATCACATCTACATAAAACAGAGGATACAGAGAACACCTTTTATTTAATAGTCAATGAAATGAGCAAGTCTTTTCCAAGATCAAGCAGAAAAGATCTACAGACAGAGACAGTTGGATAAGATTAAAGTACTTCATACTAACTTTGGGAGAAGAACTAAGGTATAAAACCTCAGCAATCTGTTATCCAATCTAAATATCCAAACCAGCAATCTAAGTATACAGCCAGAGTTACTGTACAACAAGCATGTCAAACTCATGGCCTACAGGCCACATGTGGCCCACAATGAATATTTTTGCAGCCCAGCCAATATAACGGTATGTAGAAATATTTCATAACTTAATTTTTACAATATCCTGTTATACATAATTATTAATAATGAACTACAACATTTGCTAATAACTGATCACTATAATCGTGTTGCATTCCTTTCCCTTACGCGCAGGCGCACCACTTCTCTCCACTAATACTAGCAGCGAATATTTTAGCAGCCAATTGCCACATCATTAGTCTTGGACTGACTTGTTTGGTGTGCGCAACAGGAAATATTTCGCTTTCAGAGAACAAGAAAAATAGGTTTATTTGCATTACACTTATTAATTTGTGCAGTTATTCAGTGTCTGGTAAGTTAATGTTCAAAAAAATAATTTTTATTTAAATGTTCTATTATTTTACGTTAATGATTACTCATTTATTTCAGCCCTTTGTATTCAGCATGTCTCTATTGAAATAAACCTACATTTCTATGAAAATTGAAGCTTTTGTTTTTTTGTGGCCCATATAAACTTAAACCTTATTTATTTGGCCCAGTTTAGCCTTTGCGTTTGACATGCTTGCTGTACAACCATTTTTTTTATTTTTTAATTGTTTTATTGCTTAAAGTTTTACAAAGGGTATTACATATGTGTCCTTTTTTTCCCCCCGCCCTTGACAATCCCCTGGCCTCCCCTACCCCCCAGTGTCTTATGTCCATTGGTTATGCTTATATGCATGCATACAAGTCCTTCAATTGATCTCTTACCCCCCTCCCTCCTGCCCCCCAACCCTCCCTGGCCTTCCCGTTGCAGTTTGACAATCAGTTTGAGGCAGCTCTGCCTCTGTATTTATTATTGTCCATAAGTTTATAATGGTCTTTATTATCCCAACTATTTTTAACCTCCAAATGGACAAATGATATCCCAAATCTAAAGTTACTATGTTCCTAGAAGCCAGCGATTGAACCAAGTTACCTTTCAAGATCACCTCCACAATGCTCACATTTGCCTCCGTGAGATGGAAGATCTGTGAGAGCAGGATTTTGAGCACTATGTTCACTGCTGCGTGCCCAGTTCATGATGGATGTTCAGTAAATACTTGTTCTTGCAAGTATACGTTGTTTTCTCTGTCACAACTCCCCTCTGTGAAGGCAATCAACTTTTTCCAGAGTTTCTGTTTATACCTAAGAGGCCTTTTCAGGGTCAGTGGTTAAGGTGTATGAGTTCACTATAAATTTTGGAGATTAGGTCCTTATTGAATATAACATTGGCAAATATGTGCTCCCATGCAATGGGCTTTCTTGATGTTTTGTTGATGGTTTCTTTTGCTGTGCAGAAGCTTTTTATTTTGATGTAGTCCCATTTGTTTATTTTCTCCCTAGTTTCCATTGCCCTAGGAGCTATATCAGTAAAGATACTGCTACAACATATAGCTGATATTTTGTTGCCTATGGATTCTTCTAAGATTTTTATGGTTTCCCATCTTACATTTAAGTCCTTTAATCATTTTGAGTTTATTTTTGTGTATGGTGTAAGTTGGTGGTCTAGTTTCATTTTTTTTTTTTTTTTGCATATATCTGTCCAATTTTCCCAACACTATTTATTGAAGAGACTATCTTAACTCCATTGTATGATCTTACCTCCATTGTCAAATATTAATTGAGCATAATGGCTTAGGTTGATTTCTGGGTTCTCTATTCTGTTCCATTGGTCTAGATGTCTGTTCTTGTGCCAGTACCAGGCACTTTTGAGAACAGTGGCTTTGTTATATAACTTGATATCTGGTATTGTGATCCCTCCAACTTTTTTCTTCTTTCTCAATGTTCTGAAGATGTCAATTACTTCCATCTGATCTAGTGAGTCATTTAGGATTGCTGTTTCTTTGCTGATTTTTTGTCTAGAGGATTTATCCAGTGATGTCAATGGGGTATTAAAGTCCCCTACTATGACTGTATTGCTGTCTATCTCTCCCTTGATATCTTCCAGAAGTTTTTTATGTATTTGGGTGCTCCTGCATTGGGTGAATATATGTTTACCAGAGTTACATCCTCTTGTTGTATCAATCCCTTAAGTATTATAAAGTGGCCTTCCTTATCTCTTGTATTGCCTTCACTTTGAGGTCTATTTTGTCAGATATAAGTATTGCTACCCCAGCTTTTTTTCATTTCCATTTGCCTGAAAGATATTTTTTCCATCCCTTCACTTTCAGTCTGTGTGAGTCCCTTGTTCTGAGGTGGGTCTCTTGTAGATATCATATATATGGGTCATATTTTCTTATCCATTCGGCCACTCTATGTCTTTTTTACTCTATGTCTTTTGATTGGAGCATTTAGTACATTTACATTTAAGGTTATTATTGATAGGTACTTGTTTGTAGCCATTTTTATTCTCTATATTTGTGCTCCTTATTCCCTTTCTATTTATTCTTTTTACAACAGTCCCTTTAGTATTTCTTGCATTGCTGGCTTGGTAGAGATAAACTCCCTTAGCCTTTTTTTTTTTTTGTCTGTGAAGCTCCTGATTTCCCCTTCAATTTTGAATGATAGCCTTGCTGGATAGAGTATTCTTGGATTCAGTCCCTTGCTTTGCATCACTTTGTATACTTCATTCCATTCTCTTCTGGCCTGATGTGTTTCTGTTGAGAAATCATTTGATAATCTAATGGGAGGTCCTTTGTAAACAACTCTGTCTCTCTCTTGCAGACTTTAAGATTCTCTCTTTGTTGTTAACATTTGCCATTGTAATTATGACATGTCTTGGTGTGGATCATTTTGGGTTCATCTTGTTTGGGACTCTCTGTGACATTTTCTTCCCCCAATCAGGGAATTTTTCTGTCATTATTTCTTCAAATAGGTTTCCTAAACTTTGCTCCTCTTCTTGTCCTTCTAGCACCCCTATTTTACATATGTTACTTCGTTTCATGTTATCCCATAGCTCCCTTAGGCTCTCCTCCTGCTTTCTAATTTTTTTTTTTTCTCTAATAGCTGTTCAGATTGGGTGTGTCTCTTTGCCCTATCTCCTAACTCAGTAATTCAGTCTTCCCCCTCTTCTAGTCTACTATTTAAACCTTCCTTTGTGTGTTTTTTTTTGTTGTTGTAGTTATATCATTTTTTTATTTCCTCTTTATTCTTACATAAGTTGTTGATTTTCTCATCCATCCTGTTTATGAACTGTATGACCCTTACTCTGAATTCTTTTTTGTCATATTGCATGCCTCCATTTCATTTAGTTCCTTTTCTGGTGAATCCTCCTTTTCATTCCTTGGGGGTGGGGGGAGGTTGTTTCTTTGTCTCCCCATTTTTGCTGTCTCTTTCTTGCCATGGGCACTCTGCTTGGTGGAGAGAGGTTGAAGACTCTATCAGGGCAATGGTCTGGAAATCATTAATCCAGAGGCTGGGTCTATCTTGAGTCTCACGCCTTTATTTTATCTGCTCTGAGTTGTATCTCCTTCTCCCACTGATTTGGTCCCTCAGTTGTCTGATTCAGATGATCAGGGTGGTGGGTGTGTGTGCACAGTTCCTCTGATGCGACTCCCTGTGAGGACCCAGAGTCCTCTGGCATGCAGTTGGCTGTGCGACCTGGCACCTGTTGCAGGGTAGCATCCTAGGTCCCTCTGGCAGCACACTTGTGGCACAGTCCTGTGGCCCCTGGCTGGGCACACTGGCTTGCTCTGGGTCAGCCCAGCAGTACTTTTCTATGGCCCGGAGTGATGCGTGTGCTAGGTTGCTCTGGATTGCCCCTGCAGGACTGTTCCAGTGGCTGGGGAAAAGTGGGTGAGGGTTGCTCTGGGTTGCAAAGTCCCCACTTTCTTATAGCCTGGAGTGAGACGTGCACTGGGTTGCTCCAATTCACCTCTTCTCAGTGTGGAACAGGAGCAGGTTGCCCTGGGTTGCTTAGTCCAAGTTCCTGTGTGGCCTGAGTTCGGCTCACATGCTGGGTTACTCCAGGTTGCCCTGGCAGCAAGACCCTGGGCTAAGGGTGGAGTGGGCGTGGGTTGCTCTGGGTTTCACAGTTAGCGCTCCCCTGTGGCATGCTCTGTGTTGCTCCGGGTTGCCCTGGCAGCAGGTCCCAGTGCTGGGGGTGGAGCAGGTGCCAGGTGGCTTTTGGCCAGGCTAGCAGCACAGTTCTGGGGCCTGAGGAAGGGGTAGGGCATAGGGTTACTCCTGGCTTGCACTCACTGCAGGGTCTTGGAGCCGGATTCTAGGACATTGGGTCCCAGTGGGTGGAAGAGGAGGCCTGATGTGGGAGTTCACTCTCACAGCACATGCTCCCTGCAGATGTCTGGGATCCTGCTGGGAGGTACTGAGCCACTCACTGCCGAGGCATGGTGGTGGCTCCATGTGGGTTATGGCTGACAAGTGGCATTGTCTAGGCATCCTCTGCCCTTTCTTATTGAAAATTGTCTCCTCAGCTGTGTCTAATTTGTTAATTCAGGGTAGATGTTCTCCGATTTAGTTGTTTTTCTGGCCTAGCCCTAAGAGGAGGTACACAACACTGCTGCCAATTTGGCTGCCATTTTTTTCGCTATAAATAATCCTTTTGAGACAACAAATAAATAAATTGTAAAATATGAATTGGAAAAAAAAATAATCCTTTTGTAGCAGGAGGCATTGTGAAGAAACTGGCATTTCCATATGTATAACTGTAAGTAATTACTTTAGCTTATTAAATGATCTTTTACAGATTAAAGCATTTGTTCCTTCTAAAAAGTCCTTAGGGTGCTACGACTCACATGGGCAAGCACATGTTTACTGAACTAGACACTGTTCAGAGGGCCCAAGAAGACTGATTTGGAAAACTATCCTCCAAACAAACAATTTTTTAAAGATTTAACTAAAGCCCTGGCCCATGTGGCTCAGTTGGTTGGGTGTCATCCTTTGCACCAAAAGGTGGCCTACTGGTTCAATTCCTGATCAGGGCACATGCCAGGGTTTCAGACTTGATCCCTGGTGAGGGGTGTGCAGGAGGCAGTTGATCGATATTTCACTCACATCGATGTTTCTCTCTCCCTCTCCCTTCCTTTCTTTCTAAAAGTCAATTTTAAATATCTTAAAAAAAAGATTTAACTAAAAATATAAACGTTTTATTGATAAAATAAATTAATGTGTTTGAATAGAGAGTGTTTTCTGTGTGAATTACTTAAGAGGCTTTTTGTGAAGCATATTTCCTGAAATGAAAAGATATTTGAGCCTGGCCAGCATGGCTCAGTGGTTGAGCATCACAGTTCGATTCCTGGTCAGGGCACATGCCTGAGTTGTGGTCTCTATCCCCAGTGTGGGGCATGCAGGAAGCAGCCAATCAATGATTCTTTCTCAGCATTGATCTCTCTCTCTCTCTCTCTCTCTCTCTCTCTCTCTCTCTCTCTCTCCCTCTCTCTCTCTCTTCCTCTCTGAAATCAATAAAAATATAGTTTTTTTAAAGATATGTGAAACATATGTTGACTGAAACTACAAAATAGAACGCACACTCTGATGCTATTTTTTATAAATATATAGAACTCAACATGTCTGAAAAGGTATATGCTAAAATGAATTTGACTTCCACTTCCAGCCCTTAAAAGTTGTGTGACCTTGAGACAGCCACTTTGACCTAAATTTATTTTGTTTTTTTCTCTGAAATAGAAGCAAACAAAGAATACAATCAGAAAAGATCATTAGCTTTGGAGCAATTTGCACAGGAATCATGTTTGTAACCTTCTATTTTCTTTTTGTTGACTGGCACATGACTGCTAGGAAATGTTCAGTAAATGTTGCATTAAAATGAATTTGATTGTTTGGAATGGATGCAATTTGTGTTGGCCCTTTTACATTAAACAAGCTAATGCAGTCAAAGCCCGTGGCATAGTGCCTGACACATAGAAAGTGATCAATAAACTTTAGTTATGATTATCATCACCATTATTAATCTTATAATTACATGACCCATAAAAATTTGTAAGACTAAAATCACTGCAAAATTTCCAAAAATGTTTGGAAAATACTAGAAGCAAAATGGCTTAGATTAATCCCTAATATAAAAGGTAGCTTAATTAGAACCTAGCAGCCTGAGGATCTGGAAAAAAAAAGAAAGAAAGAAAAAAAAATTAAAACTCACCCATTATCTAAAGTCATTCTTCCTGAATTTAAGACTTAAATTACTTAGAGCCAAAGTATTATAATAAAGATTATCATTGTAGGGGGTTTTTATAAAGTCACAAACCAGCAAAAGCTTTGGAATGATGTGTTTCCAGGTGCAGAAGGCAAGCACAATCTGCAAATAAGATTCAACAGGTGGGTGTTTATTTACTCTGCTCACATTCTTGACTATCAGTCACTGGGAGAGGGGGAAAAAAGTGTGGTGGATAAATCCTGACAGCTCAGGTTTGCTTGCTAGACAAAGTAAAATACACGTAGAGTTCAAAAACCCAAGTGAGATTTCAGGAATGTTCACATAATAGAACAATGGAAAAGTTAAATCTCTAGGCAGAAAAAGAAACAAGGCACAAGGCCAGTGTAACCCAAATATTCTTGTCAAATGTTATGAAAAGTGGCTTTCCTCTGTAGCTGTTCTCAAGCTTTAATACCACTTGGTTATGTTTCCATGGAAAATTAACTCATCCTTTTGTGACCCTTAATTCCAAACCAGAACTCACTTAGAAATTATATAAAGAAGGAAATATCTATTTTGCAGAATGGGGGGTCAGGAGAGGGAGTGATTATTTGAAGAATCAAACTACTGTCGTCATCATTGAAACCTCCTTCATGGGCTCTGTCAAAGAGAAGTCCCTTAAAATCCTTAAAAACCATAGGAATGCTGTTAACAGTTCTAATGAACAAGGAGGTATTCCAGTTCTACCAAAAACTACTCTCACTATGAAAGTAAGAGATAACAAAAGAGAAAGAGAAATGCATTTTCCAGGCAGCAGGAAAGAGTTAAAATAAAATGATAAAAATGACGATGATAATATCTGTTGAATAATTACCATATGCAAAGCATTGTGCTCACATTATTTTCATTTCCAGAAAAGCCCTGTTAACACAAAAACATTCAAGCCTGTAAAGAATTTTTGTGAGTTTATTTGACAATTGCCGGGAAGCAGAATCTCAACGGATTGGGATAATGCTCTGGAGAATGGCGGGTTTTTAAGTTATTTTTATACATTATAATCAAAGGAGGAGACGTAGGTGGGTTACATGAAATCCATTGGTGATAGATTAGGGAGGCAGGAGAAAGCAAAACAGGGAATCCTCTGGGATTGGATAAAGACTAAAAAAATCGATAGAGACATACTTCTTTTACTTAGGTGGGTACAGGATAGTTAACAGCCAACAATTAACATGATGACAATAACAATGGAGGAATTGTGGTATCTGTCCTGGCACCCAGGGCATTTGGTTGTGCCCTGAGGGGTCTGGAAAAAAGGGAAGTTACAAGTTGCCCTGACATTTCAAGGATATGTTATCTTAGACAAAATGGCAGTAGACTCCTTTAAGGTAAAGATTGACTTTGTCAGGGAAGATACCTGCCTAGGACATGACTACCCACCGTAACTGTTTTTAGTTAAAGTTTTAATTTCAGACCATCCTTATGGTTACTTTAGGTCTTAGAGTTTGCAAGACTTCCATGCAGGCCTTCCCTGAGCTTGTATGGTTAGCATGTGGCCCCTTTTGTCCATAGCCCTATACAAGTGGTCGGCAAACTGTGGCTCGGCAAACCGCGGCTCGCGAGCCACATGCGGCTCTTTGGCCCCTTGAGCGTAGCTCTTCCACAAAATACCAACTTCTTAGCATGGGCCACAAAGTTTCAATCGCACTGTATGTGTGCGCCCGCACGTGGTATTTTGTGAAAGAGCCACACTCAAGGGGCCAAAGAGCCACATGTGGTTCATGAGCCGCGGTTTGCCCACCACGGCCCTATACAATAAACATTAATTGTACCTATTTTTCTGAAAGAAATGTCAACAAATATATACTAGTATCATCTGCTCTGATAAACAAACCGCAAATCCGCATAGTTTAACATGATGAAAGTTTGTGTTTATCTCACATCACAGTCCAATTCAAGCATATTAGTTGAGCAATCTTCCATGTGGTCATACTGGGATTCAGACACTATCTGTCTTATAAGATTAATGGATCACATCACTTTCACTCATGATCCACTCCCAAAACTCAGTCACAACTAATTACAAGGAAGGCTATAAAATAAGACCTTCTGCTCACAAGGAAAATGAAGCTGAAAGAACCTTTCTCTGGCATCAAGTAACTTGTCCATAGTCACAAAACTAGTGGGCTTTGCCCTCATGGAACTTGCAGTCTGTAAAGACAGGAATTAATTGCAAACGAAAGTAAGGTTACAACCATAAGGAGCGCAATAAACCAGAAGGATATGTGTGATGCAAGTTTCTGAAGGAGGCTGGGGTGGGGGAGGGGGGTAACATTTGAATGAAATCTGAAAGATGAATGGAAGAGGGTTCTATACAAAGGAATCAGCATGTGCCAAGGCCCAGTAATAGGAGGGAGCATGGTGAGTATGAGGAAACTTAAACAAGACCCGTGGCCAAAGAGGAGAGAGAACAACAAAAAGTGTAGAGATGTTGGGCCTGATAAGTCATGTCGATCGATTCCGCCTATATCTTCAGAGTAAGGTGAATGATTTAAGAATTTTGAGCAAGAAGTTGAATTGATTGGATTTGTTAGTTAAAAGCACCAGTCTGTATGCATCGCAAAGAATGAATTCATGATGGTATCCAGTGAGTGCACAGAAACCACTTAGAGTTATGGTAGCTGATCAAATAAGATAATGGTAGCCTGGACTAGTGGAAATGGAAAAAATGGAAAGAGGGAAGAGGATTTGAGAAATATTTAGGGATGAACTGAAAAATGACAAAGATTTGTAAATACTTTCTTAAGCGTGACAACACTATAAGTAGCTTTACTCAGATAATTTATTAAGGCATTATTCCTATGAAATACAAATAATTATATGCCATTTTAGGATCAGAACCTATCATGATTTTTAAAGTAAAAATCAAGATAATTAAAATAGTTATACTCCTTACAAGTCCTTCTCCTATTTATGTTTCTTTTAAAAATCAAGTTAGGTTCTCCCTCTCTCAGTCCTTCCTCCACTCTTTTCATAAGATTGTAACTAATTTTTTTGTTTTCTTTAAATGTAGAACCCAACCAGAATTTTTGAGCATCGACCTATGAACCAGGAGGTCACAGTTTGATTCCTGGTCAGGGAATATGCCCGAGTTGTGGGGTTGATCCCCGGTGTGGGGCATGCAGAAGGCAACCAATCAATGATTCCCTCTTATCATTGATGTTTCTGTCTCTCCCTTTCCCTTCCTTTCTGAAATCAACAAAAAATTTTTTTTTAATGTAGAAAGTTCATGTGAGATTCAAAAACATTTTCTAAATCTATTAGAAAAGAAACAACATTTTTTGGTTGCATCTGAATGTTCTAGACAGTTAATATGGGGCAATTTTGTGGATGGAAAATTGGGTGGGTAAAAAATTTCTCCAATGTTGTTGTGATTACTAAAATTAAATGTATTATATGACATGTCCTTCTAAACAAATACTGCAATGTCCTGAAGAACAGTGTTTTCATCTTGTATTGGCAGTGGACATACATTAGTCATTCAGGTCACGGCCATGTGATTCAGAAGTGATCATACTTAATTGCATTTTTATATTAACACCTGAACTGCTTGATGACTTTTTTAATTTTTTAATTATTATTTTTCTCTATAAAATAAATATGCTTATTAGAATAAGTTCTGAAACTATGAGGAAATGTAAAAGGAAAATATCATATTTATTATTATGTCTTTTTTATTTAACAACTTTTTAATTTCACTAATACCAAAGACATCAAACAATGGAAACCATTATAGTCTACTCACAGGAGTAGAGAGTGGTATCACTTCTTTTTTCTTTCTAATCTTTATTGTTGAAAGTATTACATAAATCCCCTTTTTTCCCCCCATTGACCCCTTCTAGCCTGCCCCCTGCCCCAGGCCTTCACCACCCTATTGTCTGTGTCCATGGGTTATGCATATCTATATATATAAAAGCCTAAGTGACTGAACAACTGAACAAATGAATGACTGGTCGACCTGTCACTATGACACCACTGATCACCAGGGGGCAGACGCTCAATGCAGGAGCTGCCCCCTGGTGGTCAGTGAGCTCCCATAGCCAACCTCCCGTGATCCCTCCCTCTGGCCCGCCAACCTCCTGCAGTCCCTCACCTGCCCCCTGGCCGACCAGCCCCAATAGCTCTGATCAGGGATGGCCAACCTCCCACAGTCGTCCCCCCCCCCTCCAGCCACCAGCTCCCATGGCCCCAATCACTGGCCAGGCCAAGGGACCCCACCCATGCATGAATTCATGCACCGGGCCTCTAGTATGCATATAAAGTCTTTGGTCGATCTCTTCCAACAGAACCACACTCCCCTGCCTTCCCTCTGAGATTCCACAGTCTGTTCCATGCTTCTATGTCTCTGGATCTATTTTGTTCATCAGTTTATTTTGTTCATTAGATTCCACATATGAGTGAGATCATGTGATACTTGTATTTCTCTGACTGGCTTATTTCACTTAGCATAATATTCTCCAGGTCCCTCCATGCTGTCTCAAAAAGTAAGAAACCCTTCTTTTTTACTGCTGCATAGTATTCCATGGTGTAAATGTACCACAGCTTTTTTATCCACTCATCTACTGATGGGCACTTGGGCTGTTTCCAGACCTTGGCTATTGTAAATCGTGCTTCTGTGAACACAGGGCTACATACATTCTTTCTGATTGGTGTTCTTAGGATATATTCCTAGAAGTGGGATCACTGGGTCGAATGTCAGTTCCATATTTAATTTTTTGAGGAAACTCCATATTGTTGTCAATAATGGCTGCACCAGTCTACATGCCCACCAGCAGTGTACTAGGGCTCCCTTTTCTCCACATCCTCGCCAGAACTTGTCATTTATTAATTGTTGATGGAGCCATTCTGACAGGTGTGAGGTGATACCTCATTGTCACTTTAATTTGCATCTCTTTGATGATCAGTGACTTTGAGCATTTTTCCATATGTTTCTTGGCCATCTGTATGTCCTCTTTGGAGAAGTGTCTATTTAGGTCCTGTGCCCGTTTTTTAACTGGATTGTTTGTCTTTCTTTTATTATAGTTGTCATTGTTGTTTAAATATGGAATGCTTCACAAATGTGCATGCCATCCTTGTGCAGGGGCCATGCTGATATTCTCTGTATTGTTCCAGTTTTTAGTATATGTGCTGCTGAAGTGAGCACTGTCTTCCTTTTGTTAAGTTGTATGAGTTCCTTATATATTTTGGATATTATCAGATGTGTCATTGCCAAATATGTTCTCCCACACAGTGGGCTCCTTTTCATTTTGTTGATGGTTTCTTTTGCTGTGCAGAAGCTTTTTGTTTTAATGTAGTCCTATTTGTTTATTTTCTCCTTAGTTTCCTTTGCACGATGAAATATATCTGTAAACATGTAGCTATGAGAGAGGTCTGAGATTTTGCTGCCTATGGTTTCTTCTAAGATTTCTATGGTTTCTTGTCTTACATTTAAGTCTTTTATCCATTTTGAATTTATTCTTGTGTATGGTGTAGGTTGGTGGTCGAGTTTCATTTTTTTGCACATATCTGTCCAATTTTCCCAACACTGTTTATTGGAGAGGATGTCCTGACTCCATTGTATGCTCTTGCCTCCTTTGTCAAATATTAATTGAGCATAATGTCTTGGGTCGATTTAAAAATACCATATTATTATGGTCCTTTTAGGTTATTTCTAATTTTTGCTCTGAAAAATAATGTAATTAATCTCTCTGGGGAGATAAGTCTTTGTGTTTCTTCATTATTAATTTCTTGAATTCCAAGCAATAGCATTATTACATGAGACTCTTTTTATATATTCTCAAATCACCATCAAGAAAAGTTATATCAATGTAGATATGTAGCAGCAGTTTAAAATAATAGCTGGCTCTTAAAAGCATTGAATATGATCTTTGCTCAGTGTCTGCCTATTTGAACCAGGAAGCGTGGTATATTTCATTGTTTAGATTTTAATTTCTTTGAATGCTAGTGAAGTTCAATAATTTTCTATTTTTTCTTTCTATATGCCCACTAGTCCAGAGGCTTTAAATGAGGCAATATTACTAGTTCATGTGTCCACTTGCTACTGTGTGACCACAGTCCTTTAAACACCTGCCAAAGCTGCCTCCGGAGAAGGGACACAGCCTGCCCCAGGCCATCATTTGGCCTCTGTTGTTTTCTCCTTGCTGATTTCCTTCAGAAATACAGCGAGCCCTCCAATAATGTTGTTTCATTCAACATTGTTTTGTTATAACGTTAATGAGATGCTGTAGGAACTTAACTGTTGTTTATATCAATTAGCCTGTGATAAAATCAGTTATACATCATTCTGTGGCAGTTCCAAGAACCCACTGATGACATTGAGGACTTCCTGTATCTGCAGCCAAGGTCTCAACTGCTTGGGAAACTGATTGGGGGGCCTTTGTCACTAACTTGGTGTCCGTAAGAGCCTCACCCCACTAAGCAGTAGCAATCCAGGGAGGAGTCTTCCTCCCCTAAGTCACTGCTGCCCTCCACCGGGTACCACTGGGCTGTTTATGTGAGAGATGAGAGCCTTCCCATTACTGCCACTTGTGTGTGGTTCCCACACCTCTGCTGGCAATGCTGATGCACTGTCCTCAAATCACCAAACATCTGAGGGTTTTATCACCTCACAAGGGTTTTTGACCTAAAGGGAAGGAGCCAGAATTCAAGGCCAGTTTCTCAAAGATCCACAGTCAAACCGAATAATCTTACTTCCTTTCTGATCCTTTTTGTTTAAATCTCAGGTCAGGAAAAGTAACTCTCTCTCTTCCTATGTCAAAGGAAAAATAAATGGACAAGTACTTTTCAAACCTGTAATTTCTGTTATAAATGTGTGTATGTTTAGAAGAAATGAGGGAGTGGGTAAACTAAGGAATTGAAGGGGCCAAAAAAAATGCTGATATTTCATAATATCACCTCTTCACAATAAAGACGTTGGTATATTTCTATATGCATGAATTAAAAACTGGAAGTCTACATCCCAAAATATTTATTGTAATTATTTCTGAAGCATAGGATTCAGAGGTCAAAGGGAGAGACTCTTATTGTTTCAAAAAATAGGGGGAAAGGTGTTGATATTATAGATAATTTTTACTGTCTTTTTGTCATTTTATGCAGTTACCAAATTTGGCTGCATAAAAAATGTAACCAAAATACAATAACCAAAAGTTGAACAAAATAAAATCAGTTAAATACAAAGCTACTTTCTATAATATATAAAGAACTTTTATCATTTAGTCACATGTGGCAAATACACACATACACACGCACACACACACAATTGAATGGGGGGATGGGTAAAATATAAAACAACAATTGACAGAAAATAATCTCAATGGACAATAGCTACTTAATAAAAGGTGCAAATCTACTAGTACTCAGGAAATACACATTAAAGTGACAGTGAGATACCATATTTCACCTATGAGCTCAGGGGGAAAAATTGAATAGAGCTACAGAACTTATTACTGGAAGATGTGGGGAAAGGTGGACTCCCATGCATTACTAGAAATTCGATGTAATTCGGCCTTTAGAGAAAGCAATATGGAGCGCTATTAAAATTAAAACTACAAATATCCTTTAACACAGTGATTACACTCTTCTGAATCTATCCCACAGACACAAATGCTAGTTTGTGAGAGCATGCTTACAGAAATGGTTATTACAACATTTATCAGAAGAGTTTAAACATGGAAACAGAATAAATGTTCATCAATAGACAAATAGCTGAGAAATACATCATATAATGGAACATTATGTGGCTATGGTAAATAACCAAATGATATGTCAGATGATTTAGAGAAATTTGCAAGAGATATTATTGAGTGATAAATCAAGAAAATCATATTTTTGGAGAAAGAGGAATCCTGGTATCTGGAAATCCTGTATATGTATCTTTGAAAGTGCAGTATTATGTGAGTGCAAAGAAAATTGCTTATCGGTGCAATGGATTCATTGGAGTGATTCATACTAAGTTGTTAATATGGGTTAACCTGGAGGTGGGTGGAGGAGGTGATATAAGGAGTGCAGAGAGAATTATAAAGAAATCTAAGCCCAAAGAAAAAAATACATATTGGCTTTAAAAAAAATCTATGACATGAAAAAAAATCAATGAAATTATTATATTTGTGTATTTCAGTAAAATTATGAGTGTGGATAGTGTTTTTAAAGTATAAAAAGTTTTTAATGGATATCTTATTAATAAATACATTCCTAAAAGTTGATATAAATCTAGTATAATAATAGTTGACTATAAAAAGTCATGTAAAAATATACACCAGAGTCAAGGGGAAATTTATTATACTTTGCTTTATATCAAGGTTGTTAAGTGGGTGAAGGCTCAAAAGTACTTGACCATAATACTCTGTGCCAGCTAATACTCTGTGTATGTCAAAGATCAGTACAAACTATCCAAAAATTTTCTGATAGAAGTTTTGAAGAAAGGTACCTTGAAAAAAAGGTATTACTGTATATGAAAGTATCTAGTCAAACATCTGAAATTTAAAATATCTAGTAAATGAGATTTTGCAATAGAAATAGAATGGCATTTACAGAGCTAATTTAAATTAAATGATTTATAGATTGTCCATAATGATAAAATTGAAAGGGTAATTGGGAATTTCAGTAATAAGCTTTAGGCTAAGTCAGGCCTGAGGTTAATTCCAGATTTCCAGGACAATAAAAAAAAGATGCAGCCTGGCCAGTGTGGCTTAGTGGTTGAGCATTGACCCATGAAGCAGGAGGTCACAGTTCAATTCCTGGTCAGGGCACATGACTAGGTTACAGTTGGAACCTCAATGTGGGGCATGCAGGAAGCAGCCAATCAATGATTCTTTCTCATCATTGATGTTTCTATCTCTCTCTCTTTCTCCCTTCCTCTCTGAAATCAATAAAAACATTTTTTTAAAGGTATGTTTAGACTTTCTATCTGAGTTAATTGGTCTTTTCAATAAAGATACTATTTGTCAAATAAGATATGGGAGGAATAAAATTGTGGACAAAACTTCACCTTCAGAATTATTTACCTTCGTATTATATTCCCAGGTTAGTGAAAACAATTTTAAAAGAGAATGGTATTGAGAACATCCCCAGAGCCTTTTAAAGGTACAATAGCATGCACTCTTCTTATTTTTTTTTAATAACATGCACTTTTGAACCTGTGGAACAGGAAGGCAAGAGTACTGAGAGACAAAACTAAACTATGGATCAGATGAATGAGGTTTAAAACAAATTCAGACGGAGGAAAATGGTTTGACTTTGGGTGGTGAGCACATAATGCAATATGCAGATCATGTATCATCAAAATGTACATTTGAAACCTATATGATCTTATTAACCAATGTCACCCCAATAAATTTAATATTAAAATGTAATTAATTAATTAATTAATTTAAAGGATCCAGAATGTACTCAGAAATGTCTCATCTCTTAAATTAAAATAATAATAAGGTTCCGTTTTCAAAATTCGGGTTCACCTCTCCTATGTTGAATAGTCCCTCTTTTTTGCCCTCCCTACCTCCAGGACTGTGTTTATTTAGCAGGGTGGGAAGTATGATGGCCCAAAGACATCATCCCCACTGCTCTGTCACGGGTCAACTGTTCACCTACCTGACTCAAAAGTCTCAACATTGGAGTCATCTGTTTCCCTTAGAGACTAGGCCCATATTTATTAGATGGTCAAAATCATTTCCTCATGTCTGATTGTTTCCTAAATTTGTTCACTGTCGCCTTAAGAGAAGATTCTTTTAAACGGACATTCTGACTTGTATATTAAGAAAAAGGGAAAAGAATGCCACCTGTTCTAGGATAGCTGGTATTACCTAAAGCCAGCTTTCTAATGCCATGTTAAGCTTGTCCGAGTCAACTGGCCCTCAGAGGTTACCGAACCCACCATGGAGATAAATGGGTCATGGGTATCTGCTTTACTTTTCTCTGGAGCCAGTGGAAAATGGGTAGGGAGGAGTGTTCAAATACTGCTATGATTCCTTCAAGTGAGTCACCCGTGGGTAATTTCCTTTTGTGGGATTCATCTTTTGGTAGCAGCAATTCTCCTGCAGTGTAACAGGCCAGTAAAGCCCTAGAATTGAGGAAGCAGAACTCATGACATCTAACCAAAATCAATTTCATCTTTCCTACTGACTAGGTATTTCCCTGACTTTGGAAAAATTTAGGGCAAGTTCCCAATTTTGCTCGTCACATATAGGTAACAAAGAGTTTTTAGTCACTTCTAGGCAAAGTCGTAGTCCTGGTTTAGTAACTAATATGTCCAATCTAGTAAAATAGCTAAAAACTTGTCATCTTAAAGGTTAAGCTTCCTCTCCCTAAGTTTGGACCTCCTAGGAAAGGAAGAGGGGACATGACCAGTTCCCTCTCTTCAGGCAGACTGCTAGAGAGGTTCATTACCAGCAGAGGCGTGTGATTTGAAGGAGAAATAAGGAAACAGAAAAGATCTGTCTTGGCTGATACCATTTATTCTCTCATTGAGCACCTTCATTGGTTCTTCTTGGTAACCAGTCACAGGTGATCTCTCACCAGTATTCTTTTTCTGAGAACGAAAGCAATTTTTCTGGCTGGTCACTTATGTTTCCTTTCCTCCTGGGATCTGGGCTCTATCTCCACTTTTCATTTTCTTAGTTCTCACCATGCTCCAGGCAGCACTGTGGTCAAGATGAATGCAATTCCACAGCTGGAGGAGAATCTACAGGCAGGCGCACCTGTGCCTTTCCAGAGGCCGGTTCAGGACCCACCCTTGGAAAAAGCAGGTCTCCCAATAGTCTCCTATAATGTCTAACCTCCTAATCTACACTAATAAAAGACAAACATGCAAATTGACCGTACCTTTGCTATGCCTTAAGCCACGCCCACCAGCCACTCAGAGCGACTATATGCAAATTAACCCAACCAAGATGGCGGCCGGCAGCCATGAAGCTGGAGCAAGCAGGAGGTTTGGTTGCTCCAGTGATGGAGGAAGCCAAGCTTCCTGCCTGCCACGGCCGGCTGTGGCCTCCGCAAAAGGCAACAAAGTTTCAATTATAGAAGCTAAATAAATCCCAGATACCTGCTTTCAGCCAGCCGTGGCCACGGAGCTGGAGCGAGCAGGAGGCTTGGGTTGCCCCTGGTGATGGAGGAAGCCAAGCTTCCCGCCTGTCCTGGCAACTAGGAACAAGAGCTGGTCTTCTGGCTATCACTCTACTCACCAGACACACATAAAAAAGAGTATATAAAACCATGAGGAAACCGGCCCCAATATAGAACAGCTCCTTGAACATGAATTCTCAAGTTCTAAGGCCTGCCTGCAGAAATTGGCATTACTAAATTATTCAAGAGCCAGTAGCGAGTTCCTTAAACCTCCTCGTCCTTCCCTCTCCTCTCCCCATTTGTTCTCCTCTAAATGTGTAGATAAAGCACCTTTTAGGGGAGCTCAGAGTCTGTCTTTGTTCTCAACACCCTCAATGGTCTTTGAACAGAACTGTCTTTCAAGGTGGAAACAAAAGGAAACCTTAACTAGAGTTTAGTTGTAAAATTCAAAATTAATGTAGCTGTGATGAGTATTGAAAGTGACAATTTATTTGAAGTGCTTAGCAGGGTGGGCAATGTGGTCCCCTGGAGAAATGAAGTCCCCATCAAGCAGAAATCACTTGCTCTCTTTGCATTAGAAATATGACACAAATGGTCTTCTTTACCCATTCATAACCCCAGGAAAATTAATTGTCTCATAGGTGGGTTATGGAAGTCTAGAGTATCAGATGCAAAGATTTCTAGCAGTGAGGTGCTCTCGGGAGGACTGGGCTGCCTTGTTTCAGAGGTGGAGCCAACAAGCACAAATCTCAAGAATGATACATTTCAGGGCCTGTTAAGACTACAATTCCACCTGGTGGTGGTCCAAAACGTGTTCTGGTGACTCAGCAATTTCCTTCTCGACATCCATTATCTGCAAATAGTGGCCAGGCTGAGCGAGTTTTGTGTCCGTTAAATTCCTCCCAGCGAGCTCCTTTACAAGCACAAAAGCTTGTCTGCAGCCATAAACAGGTTCAGAATCTAAATCAGAAGCAGTTGCAGACAACCAGTCCCTTGTCCTGTCTCCAGGCCACTGAATAATACATAAACGAGTGAGCAGCCCCAGCAATCAGCCCCTGGAAATAATTCTGAAGAGAAACAAGCATCAGAACAGAGAAACAAAGAATTTTTTAAAAAGGCAATGTGCTTTGGAAGGTATTGAAAATGGTTGCCCTCTGGGTAAAGGAAAGTTTGGGAATGTTTACTTGATGAGAGAAAAACACAGCGAAGTTATCCTGAAAGCCTTATTTAAAGCTCAACTGGAGAAAGCAGGAGTTGGACATCAGCTGAGAAGAGAAGTAGACATACAATCCCACCTTAGGCATCCAGATATTCTCAGACTGTGTGGTTATTTCCATGATGCCACCAGAGTTCACCTAATTCTAGAATGTGTGCCTCTTAGAGCTTCCTATAAGGAACTTAAAACTATCCAGGTTAGATGAGCAGAAAACTGTTGCTTATATCACAGAATTGGCAAATGCCCTATGTTACTATCATTCAAAGAGAGTTATTCATAGAGACATTAAACCAGAGAATTTTCTCCTTGGATCAGATGGACAGTTTATGATTGCAGGTTTGGGGTGGTCCATACACGCCCATCCTCCAAGAGAACCACCCTCTGTGGCCCTGAGATAATTGAAGGCCAAAGGCATGATGAGAAGGCGGTTCTCTGGAGCCTTGGAGTCCTTTGCTATAGATTTTTAGTGGGAAAGCCTCCTTTTGAGGCAAGCACATATCGATTTTGAGGCTGAATTCACATTTCCTGAGTTTGTACCAGGGGGAACCAGGGACCTCATTTCAGACTTCAAGACTGTTGATGCACAACCCCAGGCAAAGGGTGGCCCAAAAGAAGTACTCAAACACTCCTGCATCAGAGCAAATTTCTTAAAACCATCAACTAGCAAGAATCTTAAAAGACTCTTGCAGGGAGAGAACCCTGTGAGCCAGGGCTGCTGTGTAATCAGCAGAAACAAACTCCTGACATGATCTTATTACCAACTTCCTGCCTGCAATCTGCAACGTTACAGAGAAAGGAAGAAAAAAATATGAGAAAAAAAATATATCCTATATAATAAAAGCCTAATATGCTAAGTGTCAGGTCGCTCAGTCAGCCGTTCAACCAATCAAAGCATAATATGCTAATGATATGCTAAGGCCGCTCAACTGCTCGCTTAGATGTGCACTGACCAGCAGGGAGCAGATGCTCTGACTGGTAGGTTAGCTTGCTGCTGGGGTCCACCTGATCGGGACTGAGCAAGATGGGCCAGACATGACCTAGAGCCCTCCCGCAGTCCCTCCGCAGCTGGCCAACCTCCCATGTCCCTCCCCAGCCTCGATTATGCACTGGTGGGGTACCTCGGCCTGGTCTGCAACCTCTTGCAGTCTGGGACCCCTCAGGGGATGTCGGAGAGCCGGTTTGGCCCAACAGCAGAATAACCAGTCACTATGATGCGCACTGACCACCAGGGGGCAAATACTCAACGCAGGAACTGCCCCCTGGTGGTCAGTACACTCCCACAGGGGGAGCACCGCTCAGCCAGAAGTTGGGCTCACAGCTGGCTAGCGCAGCAGTGGTGGCAGGCGTAAGCCATCAATCAGACATCCCCTGAGGGCTCCCAGACTGCGAGAGGTCACAGGCCTGGCTGAGGGACCCCTCCTGAGTGCATGAATTTCATGCACTGGACCTCTAGTGTATATATATATAATATATGTGTGTGTGTGTGTGTGTGTGTGTGTGTGTGTGTGTGTGTTACCAAACAGGCAATACCTCATCCTCCCCATTGAGAAAATTCCACTTCAATAAATGTGACACTCTGAAATGAAAGTAGCCATGTGAATGGGGCTAAGCTCACTGGTTTCATCCTCTGCAGGCAAGGGGTTCAAGTGCAGCCACCCCACAGCCTTTTTAGAGTAAGGTGTCCTTATGTAATAACCTTCCAAGTACCTGAGTGTGTGTGTAATTTATTGGGTGACCACACCTGGTAAAGTTGTCAGAATGAGTATGTGATTCTCTTAAGTGTTAAAATAAAGATATGTGTATAGATGAAGTCTATGCAGAATGTTGTGTCTGTCCATCTCTGTTATGCATGTTTTCTAGTCCTCCTAACCATTTATCTCCTGAGATTGTAAAATAGGCACACGTGCTCTACAGCCATTGCAGGACTTGCTTGGGACACAGATGAATGTGTGTCTCAACTGGTCCTAAATGGTAAGGGCTTTTAAAAAATGTTTTTGATGGTTTATATATTGTTTTTATAAATACATTAAGACGTATACAAAAAAAAGACTTCTAGCAGTGGAGATTAAAATTGTTAATTATCTGTTTTGAAAGCTTTGTTGATAACATAAAGTCTATTTCTGCAAATATAATTATCAGATAGAAAATGTCATATTATTATGAATTATAAATACGCAAATCCATATACCAGATTTATGCTTTCTTTGAAGCAATTTTAAATACTGAGAAAATTTATTTTTCCCACCTTTAGAGTGAAAAACAATATAGCATTTTTAATTGCAATACATATATTTTAAATTGCACTTAAGTTACTCATATGGCACATTATTTATGATTAAATCTGTGATAGGATTATCCTTTCATTTCTTCCATGTAAACAAATTACTGTATACTATTGTTAAAATTGCTTCCCATTCAGCTAGGAAATGTAATATGTAAATGGAACAACATGATGAAATGTGCTTTAAACACACCATACCATATTTTTTCAATTCGTAATTATGTTATATTATAAAAATTCCTGATATTGAGCTGCAAAATAATTTAGTAAGTGAAGCCTGAGATTCCCAGCCTAGATTTCAATCTGAACTTAATTTCTAAGTGGCATAAGGCAAATTCCTTAATCTAATTTGCCTCTGTTTTCTCATTTATAAAATAAAACAAACAACACCTACTTACAGTTTAGGGCTTATATAAACTAACAAATATAAAAGACCTAGTTCAGTGCCTGGTACATATATTATTTGCTTAACAAATTGTAGTTCTTTTGATTATTGATAGAGAAAGCCAATATGATAAATTATGGGATTAAGACACAACATGATCTCGATTATCTGAAATGACAGTCTAGGTTTGATCAAATTAAATGTAATGGTGCTTTTAGCATTCCCCAAATACATTTGTGTGGTTTCAGTTCTGGGAAAATGAAGACTAAAGATCTAGGACTGCACATCCTTGAGTACTTTAAGTTAAACGTTATATAGTATAAACTGGTAGTTACAGAATAGTCACAGAGATGTAGATTACAGCATAGGGAATATAGTCAATGATATTGGGATAACTAGGTGTGGGACCAGGTGGGTACTTGAAGCAGCAGGGAGAGCACTCTGTAAAGTACATGATTTTCTAACCACTTTGCTGTACATCTGAAACTAATCTATACTAATAAAAGGGTAATATGCTAATTAGACCAGGTTGACTGGACATCTTCTGGACTTCTGACTTCATTCCAGACAAAGCCACAGTGACAGGGGCTGAGGCAGAGGCAGTTAGGGGTAATCAGGCCAGCAGGGGAGGGCAGTTGGGGGTGATCAGGTCAACAGGGGAGCAGTGAGGCAGCAATCAGGCCGGCAGGAGAGTGGTTAGGGGGCAATCAGGTCGGCAGGGAAAGGCAGTTAGGGGCAATCACACAGGCAGGCAGAGGCAGTTAGGGGTGATCAGGCAGGCAGACAGGTGAGCGGTTAGGAGCCAGTGGTCCTGGATGTCCCAGATTGGAGAGGGTGCAGGCCGGGCTGAGGGACACTCCCCCTGCCCCAGTGCATGAATTTCGTGCAGCGGGCCTCTAGTATAGAATAATGTTGACTGTAAACTTTAATTGAAAAAAAGTTTTGTTTTGTTTTGTTTTAAAGTACTTTTTAAATATATTTTATTGATTTTTTTACAGAGAGAAAGGAAGAGGGATAGAGCTAGAAACATTGATGAGAGAGAAAAATCGATCAGCTACTTCCTGCATACCTCCCACTGGGGATGTGCCCGCAACCAAGGTACATGCCCTTGACTGGAATCAAACCTGGGACCTTTCAGTCCACAGGCCGACACTCTGCCCACTGAGCCAAACCGGTTAGGGCGAAAAAAAGTTTTAATAAATAAATTAAGCTTTCTAAATCTAGGTCATTTACTATCCACATCCTATTTTCTTGGATCCATTAAAATTGAGAACAATTAGCAAGGTTTTTAAAAATAATTCAACTAATTGTGGTGGAATGTTTCTATGTTTTTGAGGCCTGAAGGATTGGTTTCCCAGCATCTGCTTCTCCTTCCTAACAGCACCCAAACTTCATTTTCAGGAATTAATTCTACCCTCTTGGGTATGGTCTAGAGGTTCTGTAATGAGATGCCCTAGCTTCCCCTAGATGAGGGGCAGACCCACACCCCAAAATAGGCCATTCAAATACTCTCTCCTGAAATATGATTCTTGAGTAGGGTGACATAGACATTGTAAATGGCTAGCATTTGATTGTTTTTCCCCAAGTAGCAGGGTCCTGGTCATACTTTTCCTATATTAACCTCAATGTGATGCCTCCATCTCCAGAGCAACCTTGGATGAACCTGTTTCTCAGCTTCCCATAAATAATGAGAGCCTGTGCGAACCTTTCAATAGGTTCCTTCTGGCTCAAATGAGCTGTAATCACCTATTTCTGTTGTTTGCAGTGAAAAAGCCCCCACTGATATATCAATCCAATTTTATTTTTTCTCAGAGAAAGCACTAAGCTAGGGCATTGAGGGGGCTATAGAGATTCATAAAGCCTGGTGCCTATTTTTAACTCACTAAGAAAACAGAACATAGATCCACAAAAAAGAAATTACTGCATAAAGCAATGGGTAATAATACTGAGTTGTAAAAACAATATTTCATAGGATTGCAGAGGAGGACTATATTTCTGAGAGGCAGTTCTTTATTGTGGTAAAAATATGGAATCTGGAGACAGATGGTGGGCTTCTGACAGCTGAATCCAGCCACTAGAATTCTGCCACTATTAGTTGTCTTGAACTAACCTTTCCTGCATGGTGCTTCTGAAACAGCCAAAGGAACAGAGACAGCAGTATTTTGGTTCCCAGAGGAAAGGGGGTGAAGTTGCCGGGGGAGGAGGAAGGTAGTAAAGGGTAAAGGGAATCAAATAAATGATGACACAGCCGGTATAGGCTCACTGGAGTCATAAGTATTAATTCAAAATCTTTACAATCTAGACACAGTCACAAGAGAGTTGTCACTTTCTATTTAATAGATATTCATTCTTATGAAGATTTTTCACCTTTTGTTCCTAAAATTGTATTTGATTTATGCAGATAAAGTGGATGGATGAAATGAATTTATTTTCTCTCAAGCCAGGGTCAATAGTTCAGAATTACTTTTCTCCTCTTGCAGTTCTATCATATTCTCTTTAATGTCCCCATAGAAAAGCTCATGAAAAAAAATATGTGGTTACACTGTTCATTCCAATTCTCCCTTGTGATTCTGCATACCATGAGAGGCAGAAAGGATGAAATTTCCCAATATAGCTCCCTTCCTTTCCTCACATCTGCAGGGGGGTTAAGATTAGGTTTAAATTTCAAAACTCTAAATCAAGGTTCTCAATAGTTTCCTTTAAAACAAGTAGTTTGCTTCAAGGCTAATTAGGGATTGAAACAAAGCATAAAAATACTGCTTTTCTAAAAGATTGCTTTATTCCTTTATCTGCCTCCATGTACCAAAAAAGAAAATAACAATTTAAATAGGGAAAGATGAATAAAATGAAATGGATCTTTACTTCATGGTCGTGGTATGAAAGATGAACCCCCACCATCAACAACCCTCCTTACAGACATCCTTAGAGGGTCCCCTGGTTCTCACGGCAGCAGAGCAGGTAAGTGGGGTGTCCTCTCAAAATTCAAAATAGAGGGATGGATGAAGCTGCTCCACCCTGGGCAGCTCCCTTGCTGCTTTTACCCCTCCAGGTGGTTGCAGTTGAACTCCATTCCCGCCAGGTGAGAATGCTTTGCCTGGGAAACTTGGCATCTGCTCCCCCCTGGCCTGGAGTCCTCTCCCCTCAGATTCCCTCATAGCTCACTCCCTCCACTCCTCGAAGTCCTTGCTTAAATGTCATAACCTTGTTGAGGCCTTTTCTGATCACCCTATTTAAAATTTCAGTCCCTGCCCTGTTTCCTCCTTGCCCCCTTCCTGCTTTATATTTCTCTGAAGCACATACCACCATCTGCTCTGGAATATCCCACGCCATGCTCCTCACACTGAGCCCCGCTCTGTCACAGGAGCCTAACAGAATGGATTCTATCAACAAGCTCCCTTGATCTCTGGCTTCCTGTTGGGTTGACCAAGAGGAGACAGCAGAAGGAGATCCAGGGAAGGAAGAAAAGGAGTTTGGGGATTTAGTCTTCCAGCTCATGTTCGCCTCCTTTAATGAAGACCACAGCTCCTGTCCTCTTCATTGGGCTTCCCTCTCTGGCTTCTATTTGCTTCTCCATCTCCTTACCTTTCAGCCTCTGGGAGTCAGGAGCTTCCTACTGTTGCTAGCTCCAGGCACAGTGTACCCGTTGTTTTTTAACGCTGCTTTATTAAGTTATTAACATTTATATACTCGATAAGTTATATACTCGTAAGTTAGATAAGTTACATATCTATTCACTATATTACATATTGGCCTCTATTAAACTCTTCCTACATTGCCCATTTTGACTATAACATTTTTTTTCTTTATTGGTTAAGGTATTATATATGTGTCCTTATCCCCCCACCCCACCCCACTCATGCCCTCACCCCCTGGTGTCTGTGTCCATTAGTTAGGCTTACATGCATGCATACAAGTCCTTTGGTTGATCTCTCCTCCACCCTCCCCTACCTTCCCTCTGAGGTTTCACGGTCTGATCCACGCTAAGCCAGACTATAACAATTTTTACTTTCCTAACGGCTACATCATCTGTCATCCTATACATTTTATTTATTTGTTTGTCTCTCCCACTGAAATGTAGGCCATGAAGTCTCTTTTGTACATTGCATATTCCCAGCACCTACAACAGAATATGGCACATAGTAAGAGCTGAATAAAAAATTTTTGAATAAATGAATAATGAATGAATTATAACTTAGGAAGGGACATGTAAAGTCAAGTCTATAGATTTCTGTTCTCTATATACTGGTTTCCTGCTTTTATAAATTATTTCTTTTCTTGTTTTTTTTCTTTCTTTCTTCTCTTTCTTTCATTTGTGTGTGTGTGCATGTGTGTGTGTGTTTGTGTGTGCACATCAAAAATACCTGTTTTCTCTCAGTGGATATTATTTCAGCTTCTAATTTATACTTGACATTTTTACATAACATCATCTGCTAACATGTTAGAGAATTCATACAAGTAAGCCCATATAGTTTATAATTTGGCATAGCTTTCTACTTCATACTATTCTATATAATAAAAGCCTAATATGCTAAGTGTCTGGTTGTCCATTCAACCAATCAAAGCGTAATATGCTAATGATATGCTAAGGATGCTCAACCGCTCACTATGATATGCACTGACTACCATGGGACAGACGCTCTGACTGGTAGGTTAGCTTGTTGCTGGGGTACGGCCAATCAAGACTAAGCGAGATGGGGTGGACGTGCCTTGGAGCCCTCTGGTGGTCCCTCCCCAGCTGGCCAACCTCCTGCGTTTCTCCCCAGCCCCGATTGGGCATTGGTGGGATCCCTCGGCCTGGCCTGCACCCTCTCACAATCTGGGACCCCTCAGAGGATGTCAGAGAGCCAGTTTTGGCCCGATCCCGCAGGCATAAAGGACTAATATGAAAATTGACCGAATGGCTAAACAACTGGTTGCTATGACACTCACTGACCACCAGGGGGAAGACGCTCAACATAGATGCTGCCCCCTGGTGGTCAGTGCACTCCCACTGGGGGAGCACCACTCAGCCAGAGGCAGGGCTCATGGCTGGCAAGCACAGCAGCGGTGGTGGGAGCCTCTCCCGCCTCTGGGGCAGTGCTAAGGATGTCAGTTAGACATCCCCAGAGGGCTCCCGGATTGCAAGAGGGCACAGGCCAGGCTGAGGGACCCTCCCTGAGTGCATAAATTTCATGCACCAGGACTCTAGTCCTATATAATAAAAGCCTAATATGCTAAGTGTCCAGTCACCCAGTTGGTCATTCAACCAATCAAAGTGTAATATGCTAATGATATGCTAAGGCTGCTCAACTGCTCACAATGACGTGCACTGACCACCAGGGGGAAAACAGTCAACCGGTCGACCAGTTGCTATGATGTGCACTGACCACCAGGGGTCAGTCGCTTCAACCAGTAAGTCTGGCCAATAGGAACTGAGCAAGATGGGCCAGACACTCTCTGGAGCCCTCCCACAGTCCTTCCCTGGCTGGCCAACCTCCCATGTCCCTCCCCGGCCCCAATCATGCACCAGTGGGGTCCCTTGGCATGGCCTGCACGCTCTCACAATCCGGGACCCTTTGGGGGATGTCAGAGAGCTGGTTTCAGCCCAATGGCAGAATGACCAGTCACTATGATGCGCACTGACCACCTGGGGATAGACACTCAATGAAGGAGCTTCCCCCTGGTGGTCAGTGCACTTCCACAGGGGGAGCGCCGCTCAGCCCAAAGCTGGGCTCACAGCTGGCAAGCGTAGCGGCGGTGGCAGGAGCCTCTCCTGCCTCCTGGCAGCACTAAGGATGTCTGGCTGCTGGCTTAGGTGGGCTCCCCGTGCTAACCTAGCAGTTGGACATCCCCCAACGGCTCTCAGACTGCGAGAGGACACAGGCCAGGCTGAGGGACTCCCCCCTCACCTGCACGAATTTCGTGCACTGGGCCTCTAGTTCATAAATAATAGTGCTGAGCCAGAAGTAGAGTCATTAAAAAATGAAGAAAAGAGCAGTTCAACAATGAGGAGAAAATTGCCACTAAACTTAATTTCTAGATGGGCAATAACAAATAACCCTAAGGTATAAATTCCAATATTCTATTTTTAAAATATTAACTATAATGTAAGCTTCAGAAAAGGCTATAACCCAAGTACTTATAACAATATCCAGCATACACTTGGTGTTCAATAAGTAGTTGTTGAATTTATGAATGAATGAATGAAAATCAGTCTGCACTAAGGAAATATTTTGAAATTACAAAGACATTTGAGGTTAGATAATTGTTTCCAACTCCTCATTACCTCCTACTAGAATACTACATCCCTGCCCATAGTTGTGTGAGACGTATCCTATGGAAGGAGACCTCTCAACCTCATCAATTTGGAGGGATGGCTGTGTGATATTATGACACAATTTGGCCTATGGGATGTGAACAGAAGTAGCAGTGTGCTAGTTCTGAGTAGAGGAATTAATTGTGATTGCTTGATTCAACATGGTTTGCTGTTCCTGTCTTCAGCCATGAAAGAATAGCATGTGAAGTTAGAAGAGGCTCTTTCAGACCTCAGGCTACAGGCAACTGGCTATTATAGATGAAAATGATGTTAAACAAGGTCTCTCATAGTTATAGAAGTCTTGGTTTATGGACTAAGAAATTCACCTTCGAGTAATTTCATGCTACAATAAGCAAATCTAGATGTTTTGCTTTCAAAGGAGCAGGAAGCGAGCCCCATTTTTTCATAACTAAAGTGACAAGTTAATTTAATAAGTTACAAGTGGGATGGGAAAACAAATATAAATATGACTCATTAAGGAAAATATTATCATTCAATCAATTCTAATGGGCTTTTTCATACTCCAAGGAGCTTAAGGGACTGGATTATTCCTATAAAAATTTGTAGAAACATAAATCAAGCAGATTTCAATTTTAATTTTTGAAACAACATTGAGTAAAGATAAAATATCTGTATAAATCAACTAGATTGAGTTGTATTTGGCTCAGTGGTCAGGCAATAAATTGCTTTGTTTACAACACTGATTTATATGTGAGAAGATGGCATTAAGCTTAGAGTAATTAATGAAAGCAAACTGCAACAACAAAAAAAGGAACTGAAGAAAAATGAGGAGAGTCCCAACAGAATCTTCCCTGAAAGATGCTATTGTGGTGTTCTCTTCTGGGGTTTTCCTTGCCCCAGCTTCACATAGCCCCCAGCTTCACATAGCCAGTCCCACTCATTCTTCAGATCTCAGCTTTATTTTTTTTAAAATATATTTTATTGATTTTTTACAGAGAGGAAGGGAGAGAGATAGAGAGTCAGAAACATCGATGAGAGAGAAACATCGATCAGCTGCCTCCTGCACATCTCCCACTGGGGATATGCCCACAACCCAGGTACATGCCCTTGACCGGAATCGAACCTGGGACCTTTCAGTCCGCAGGCCGACTCTCTATCCATTGAGCCAAACCGGTTTCGGCAGATCTCAGCTTTAAACCCATGATTGTTATCATCATTTCTTGATGTCTTCCTTCTTCTTTGTGCTCCTTCAGTACATTGTTGTTTTTCATTCTCTTAAATTTTGTTTGTATTTATCAGCCCCACCTAAAGCACAATGTTATGTGCCTTCAGTATATAATCACACAATGTAGAGCTGGAAGGAAACAAATTTTTTTGGTCTGATGCTTCAGTAGCAGGGTCGATCTCAGACTGAGCTTGAGGAATAGGGTAGGTTTAGGATAGGGTTATTTGGCAGGTAATACTGGATGAAAAAATGGGTACTCCACAAAGTGAATTTAAAAAATATTGAACATTTTCAAAATTTTAATTTCTCAGTGACTAGATACAAGTTTACATTTATATTCACATGGGACTATGTAAAGAATCTCCTATTTGTACCACCTCTTTCTGGCAATCTTGGGGAAATAAAGTGGCATCATGAGCAGCCATGTTAGTCATTAATGGTGAATCTTACAAAGGTCTCGATGAATTAGATTATAGAATTGATGTGTGCTATGTGACATGACACACATGTGACAAGAGAGGCCCATATTACAGCAATCTTTGTTCTCTCACATATCATGGAAACAACTAATGGAAAGCATGCCTTTATAACTGGGTGTTGCCTACATATATATACTCACTACTAAATAGAGATTTTTTTTGAAATGTTCAATTCTTTTTAAATCATCCTATGTTTCCATGAGTTGCTAGATAATAGTCTGGTTTTGTTTCATATTTGGGAGGATATGGAAGGAGGATAAAAGTTCTGGGGAGAAGTGAGAGACAGCCAGTTGAGGGAAATGGGATGGCAGCCAACTGCCAATAGCCTGAGAGCTGGCTTTAGCCTTTGGAGGGAATAGACTCTTAAAAAGAATTTTCATGAATGACTTTATGAGTTTCTTAAAGTGAGGATCAAGTTTGGTGTTGTGTTAACAAAACGTTGAGTAGAACTGGTGGGAAGCCATGCCTGACCCTCACTCTATCATGGACTGAACTTGGTACTGTTTGGAGTACCCTGAGGACTCGAACGTTACCAATAGATGGCCTGGAAACCATCATTCTCAAGAAGGGCACTAGGTAAAGAAGTTGTCTTGAGGTACCTTAGCAAGAAGATATCATGAAAACTAGAACAGCTTTGTTGAAGAGACCATTTGAGATGTCTATCCACTCTATCACCATGGAGTGATAGGCCATGGAGACTTGGCAGGGCTGCAGCCTAGAATCCTGGCTGAGCAAGGGATGATGAAAGCCATCATAATAGAGGCATTTATGTGGATTTGTTCCTTCTCATAGGCTTGTGAGAGCATTTGGGCTATGTTCCCATTTAAGAGGTAATGAAACTTGGGTCAAGAGACCCCAAATGACCTGCCCAGGATTTCACAGCAAGCTCATGGTAGAGCTAGAACTGACTCCTCTCCTGACATCCTGGGAGACTCTAGCATTAAAATGGGGTTGCTGGATCTAGTAGAATGACTGTTTCCTTTAATATTTGTATATCCTTGTAAATCACTAAAGGCTAATAAATGCTTTGATTTTTCTACTATGGAGAACTAGAATGTGTTGCGTAAAATGGGTTTTTTGTCCAATTAACATAACATGCTTGGTGAGGATGTAGAGAAAAGGGAAACCTTGTGCACAGGTGGTAGGAGTGCAGATTGGTGCAACTACTATGGAAAACAGTGTGTAGGTTTCTCAAAAAATTAAAAATAGAATCGCCTTATGACCCAGTGATTTCACGTCTGGGTACATATTCAAAGAAACCCCAAACACCAATTCAGAAGAATATATGCACCGCTATGTTCATTGCATGATTATTTACAATAGTCAAGACATGGAAGAAACCCAAGTGCCTATCAATAGATAGAAACCCAAGTGTCTATCAATAGATGACTGGAAAAAGAAGATGTGGTACATATATACAATGGCATATTACTTGGCCATAAAAAAGAATGAAATTTTTCCATTTGTAACAACATGGATGGACCAAGAGGGTATTATATTAAGTGAAATAAGACAGAGAAAGACAAATACCATATGATTTCACTTATATGTGGAATCTAAAGAACAAAATGAACACACAAACAAAATTGAAACAGATATAGAGAGCAGACTGATAGTTGCTAGAGGGGAGGAGGGTTGGGGAGCGAGGCAAAAAAGGTGAAGGAATTAAGAAGTACAAATTGGTATTTACAGAATAGTCACAGGGATATTAAGTACAGCATAGGGAATATAGTCAATAATATTGTGATAACTATATTATTAAGTAGATAATGGAAATATCAGGGTGACCACTTTGTAAAGTATATGATTATCTGACCTATATGCTATAAACCTAAAACTAATTCAAAATAATATTGAATGTAAACAGTAATTGAAAAATAATAAAATAAAGTAACACATTATCCTTCAGATTCCAAAAAAGTTTAAATAGAATTTCTGACCTTACTTTTGACAGAGATATTTAAAGGAATTAACACATATTTATTGATTCTAACAATGCCTCACTACTACAACATCATCAAGGAAAAATGATTTCTTTACATAAATTTACATTCATCTTATTCTGTGGCCTCAGAGTCATGCTCTTGCATCTGCATTTACAATCTTTTCTTCTCCTTTGGCACGTAGTTCTTCCTTTCAGTTTCCAGTGCACCTCTTATAGTAGCTTTCCTCAAATTGCCTTTTAATTTCCTACTTTTTATTTGCTAAGGGCTAGGAAATCAGTTGAAAAACTGTTTAATGGCATATAAATGGAGAATGAATAGGCTATGAAAAAGCATCTGTGCACTCTCTCAGAAGTTGAATGTAGTAACTTTACTGCTTGGATTAAATGGTCCTCCTGGATGCTCAGAAAATTTTATTCAGGAATTCCTACCATTACATTGCATCCCAGAAGATTGAGCTACTAAAATAAGTGATTTTCACCTAAGAAAAGTATTGCCATATGGACATAATGCCTGTATCAACTTGGTTGCTCAATGCTACAGAGACTCTAGGTTAGAAAGCTGGATTGTACAAATATGTTATTATGATGTTATTTACAACAAAATAAATTTTGGAGATTGTTTAAACATCTATAAATAAAGAATGGTTAAATAAATTATGTCACATTCACACACTGAATATTCATAGCTTTAAAATACATTTATTAGGTATAACGTGAGAAAGCATTTTTGTTATCAAATAAAGCTAAGAGTGATGATTTAAAATAGCATATGATTCTTAGCTATTCTTTACTGAACACCTGCTACATATCAAGCAACCTTCCAAGTGCTTTATATGCAGGAGCATCTCAACTATCGGGGAAAGTGTACTTGAAAAATGGGACTAAAAATTTACCAAAAATATTAACTAGTGTCTCCAATTGATACAGTCATGAGTAATCTTATTTTATATAATGAGCAAGGTATCATTATACTAATGAGGAAAATATTTGTATTTTTAGGTTGACTGTCTTTCCAAGAAAATCCAGGTCAAACAAAACAATAGCAGAGCAGATTTTTATCTCATTTCCCCTTGACATATGACACAAAGATCCAAAGCAGACAAGCTTCAGGTTTCTTACATGTATTTGGTAATCCCAGAGCAGCTAATCAACAAAAGTATGTCCTTATACTATTCTATCTCCTCTATAACCAAATGCAGTATTAATTCAAACACCCATTTCAAACGACTGGCACTGACATACACATACTCAAACATTTATTCATTACAGCTATGAGTATCCACTCTTTGGTTTCCTGGTCATGAACTTTGGTTTCCTATGTTATGAACTTTTTTTTCCCTAGCTACTTTCAAGTATATAATACAGTGTTGTTACCTGTAAACTTCTGAGATGGCCTGTTCACTCTGACATTTGAAGGAGGAGTCATTTATAACAAAGGAAGGGCCACTAGTCTTGAGGCCAAAGAGATGGAAGAAATCATCTCAGGGGAAAACAATATATAATGAACAGGTATATGTTGGGTCTATAGGGTGCCCCAAAATTCATGCAAGATTTTTAATTCAATTCAATTGCAAATCTTGCGTGAATTTTGGGACACCCTATATAAACTTACCATCCTAGATAACCTTCATTCCCTACTCATCCCATGCCAATCTCTAATGCCAACACTTCTGCTAGGAAACAGGCTGATTGAAGCCCTCTGTTAATGGACCAGGTTGATAACACATAATCCCACTCAATCAATCTTAACTCAGAGAACCACTTAACTATTGTATGGTTTCTGATTTGTTGCAATCAGAAGTACCATTGTTGCAATGAAGTATTCTTGCCAAAAATCAAACTGAATCTGTTCTCCTTTTTTGTATATTTGAAATTTGCTATAACAACAAGTTTTTAAGGAATATTGGTGGGTTGGCTGAACCCTTAGGAGGGCTCATAGCAAAGTTGCCAGCAACAGAACTGTCTGAGCAGGAAAGAGTCACACTCCATTATTTCTCCACAGTTTTCCCTATAAACCCTTCCTCTCTTTCTCACCTGGAAAACTACTATTCAATTTCAATACTTAGAGGGATTACTACCTCCAGGTAGCCTACCGTGATTCCACCCCCAAAAAGCAGTATGACATGGTATTTAAGAACATGAGTTCAAACTACTGGCTCTGTAACCTTTGTCAAGAAATTTAATCAACCTGTGCCTCATTTCCTCATGTATAAATTGGGGATAATTTCTCATGGGACTACTAAGAAAACTGAACAAGATACTATACACACAGTGGTTTGAAGCGTTCCTGGAACATCGTAAGCACTCTCTATATGTGAGCTATTTTCTTTATAAGATTAAGGTACATGTCTTTGTTTTGTGGTCCTGGTCTTTCATGATCTACCCAAACGTGTGGAAGCCGTACATTGCCTTACACAGTCTTATCCATTCACCTTGTAGTTGGAAAAACTAGAAAGCTTAAAAGATTACTCTGACTCCCTTGGACCTAGGGCTTTACGTGCAAGCTCTGCCCGTGGACACACTTTAAGGAACAGAATTCAGTGGCAGGTCATCATCCAGTCAGTTCCAGGCAGTCTCTGCAGCAAACATCACCTTGGAAATGACTGCAGTTCAGATTCCTCGGAATTGAAAGGCAATATGGTGGAGGCAGCAACACCTTGAGCCACATTCATAAAGGTAGAAGCTCTGGGTGGCTATGAGTATCCACTCTTCGGTTTCCTGGTGTCAAGAGGCCAAAGCACTGTGGCACTAGAGGTGACAGCCTTGACTTTGGCACAGCCTTTATGTGGCCTCAAGGGTGGTAGCTTTCTTATAGGTCAGTTCCCTGTTGTTTTGAAGTCGTTCCTGGAGGCCGAGCCCAGAATCTGCCCTTCCTTCCTACTCTCACTTTTGTAGGCACCTAATTCCCTAATTTAAATTCCTTACTGCTCCAATTATCTTGGGTGGTTCCTATTTCCTACCCTGAAACCCTAACTAACAATTTAACTGAGCCCTGTATTAGCTGTCATTTCTCTCGACATAAACTCTGCAATCCAGTCAGGGAGCTTCAGTCATCTTAGACGAGCAGGTTAGCTGAGAAGATTATACAATTTTAAGTAAATAGCAACATAAAATACTGTAATTCTAAAGCTACTGAGGTTGTCATGATTCAATGGGAAGTCTAAAAAAACTTATTCCTCCACTGTGTCTTCTCTGAGGTGGCCTTTTCATTGCACCAGCCACTCCGAACACTGTGGGCACCAACATGCTCCGGTAGAAACCTTCCTGTGAGGAAAGTGACCTTAACTCAATCTCTCCACACTCTGTGCTATTTTAAAAAAAAAAAAAGTAGCATCTGATAGCTTCAGGGTCTTATGGAAATTTTTGTGAAACCCTCAAGGTTTTTTAACTCCCTCTTCAATGAACACTAAAGATTAAGCATGAATCCAAGAGGCTGACCTGATAAGCAATGTGAGTAGATACTTAAAGCAGTGACCTCAAAATTGTCTCTATCTCTGACACTGACCCCTGACATGGGAAAACCCTAGTACCCCAACTCTCCTTTCTCTGAAGCCCAGTGCATTCCCAAGAAGCATCTTAGTCGTGACCCCCTGGTGGGTCACCCTTCTGACCTCCATACATGGCCAGTGTATTTGTTTTCTATTGCTGCTGTAACAAATTGCCACAAATGTGGTGTCTTAACACCCATTTATTAGCTCACAGCAATGGAGGTCAGAATTCCAGAGTGACTCTTGTAGAGACTTTGAGAGAGAATCCACCTCCAGGCTCATTCAGTTGCTGACATATAGAAATTGTTCCCATTTCCTTGCTGGCTGTCAGCCTGGGGTCACTCTCAGCTCCTAGATGGTGCCTGCTGCCCTTGGCTCATGCCCCTCCTTCAATGCCATCAACAGCATTCCCAATCCTAATGACTTCTGTGGAATCTCTCTAACTTCCTCTTTTGCCTTCTTTTTCTGGCTTAAGAGCTCACGTGACTCAGTTGTTCTAGGTAGCAAGAACATCCAGGAATCTCCCTATTTTAATGTCAGATGATTAGCAATCATAATTATATCTGCAAAGTTCCCTTTTACCACGTGAGGTGATATATTCATAGACTCAAGGATTAGAGATTATGGAATCTTCATAGGGGCCTAATTCTGTCCACCAGAATCAGCATTGTCCGAGACTGAAGCTTTCCAGCTGGAGTACCTGCTCATAGAGCATTCAGTGGAACTGGGAATGAGGGGGGAGAGCTCTTTATCCACAGGTCCACTTGTTTGTTAAATCTGAGGATAAAACTTGTTTGTTAAATCTTAAAATCACTGCCTAGAAATAAATGTACTTATACTCTCCTTTCCAGTGTCTTATCAAAAAATGTGGAAGCTAGTTTGGTCATATGCAAATTATAATTACAAGGTCAATATTCTAGATAATGCATTTGTGTGTTTGACAGTGTGTGACTATGGGTGACAATCAGACTAATGTGAATTTTTGTGGCTCAATGTGTATATGTGTAGAGTCAATGTAATCTTGAGCTTAGGGAACTCAAATCTTTTATAGTAGGCAGTAAGTCTGTCTGAACTCTTTGCCCCAATTAAATCATTATCTTTATGATCCTGAATAGTAAACAACTCTGTTTTTTGCTCCAGAGAAATACACTATCTCCATCTTCCAAGGCTGTTTGCTATATAAACATCCCTGGGCGGGGGGGAATAGTCCAGAACAAATATGGTCAATGCCTTTGCTTACAAGACAGGTAGAAACATGAGAGAACCCTGGAGAAGTGTCTTATAGAAGAGAAAGAAAGAATGAGAGAGAGGGAAGGGGAAAGGATAGAGTTCAGCATTTGAAGGATTATTAAAATATATTCCAAAGAGAACAAATTACCTCTACAGGCAAATGTTGTTCAAATTAAACTTGTTTTATTTTTTAATTTAAATTCTTTATTGTTTAAAGTATTACATAAGTCTCCTTTTTCCCCCATTGACCTTCCCTGGCTACCCCCACCCCCCAGCACATGCCGTCATCCTCCCCACACACACCCGCCACCCTGTCCCCATCTGTGTCCATTGGTTTTGCTCATATGCATGCATACAAATCCTTTGGTTGATATCTTACCCCTCACCCTCTGCCTTCGCTCATAGGTTGGACAGTCTGTTTGATGCTTCTGTGACTCTGGTTCTATTTTGGTTCCTCAGTTTATGTTGTTCATTATATTCCACAAATGAGTGAGAACATGTGATATATATCTTTTTCTGACTGGCTTATTTCGCTTAGCAATAAGTCCCAACCATGCTGTTGCAAATGGTAAGAATTCCTTCTTTTTTACAGCAGTATAGTGTTCCATTGTGTAGATGTACCACCGTTTTCTAATCCATTCATCTGCTGATGGGCACTTAGGCTGTTTCCAAATCTTAGCTATGGTGAATTGTGCTGCTATGAACGTAGAGGTGCATATATCCTTTCTGATTGGTGTTTCTGTTTTTGGGAGGATATATTCCTAGAAGTGGGATTACTGGGTCAAATGAAAGTCCCATTTTTAACTTTTTGAGGAAACACCATACAACAGTCTGCATTCCCACCAGCAGTGCAAGAGGGTTACTTTTTCTCCACATCCTCGCCAGCACTTGTCGTTTGTTGATGATAGCCATTCTGACAGGTGTGAGATGGTACCTCATTGTTGTTTTGATTTGCATCTCTCAGATGATTAGTGACTTTGAGCATGTTTTCATATGTCTCTCAGCCTTCTGTATGTCCTCTTTTGAAAATGTCTATTTAGGTCCTTTGCCCATTTTTTGATTGGATTGTTTATCTTCCTTTTGTTAAGTTGTATGAGTTCCATATAAATTTTGGAAATTAGGCCCTTATTGGAGATAACATTGGCAAATATGTTCTCCCATGCAGTGGGCTTTCTTGCTGTTTTGTTGATGGTTTCTTTTGCTGTGCAGAAGCTTTTTATTTTTATGTAGTCCCATTTGTTTATTTTCTCTTTCGTTTCCATTGCCCTAGGAGCTGTATTGGCAAAGATATTGCTGCAACAAATGTCTGCTATTTGGCTGCCTATGGCTTCTTCTAGGATTTTTATGGCTTCCTGTCTTACGTTTAAGTCTTTTATTTTATCCATTTGAGTTTATTTTTGTGTATGGTGTAAGTTGGTGGTCTAGTTTCACTTTTTTTTTGCATGTATCTGTCCAATTTTCCCAAAACCATTTATTGAAGAGACTGTCTTGACTCCATTGTATGCTCTTGCCTCCTTTGTCAAATATTAATTGAGCATAATGGCTTGGCTTGAACTCTGGGTTCTCTGTTCTGTTCCATTGGTCTATATTTCTGTTCTTGTGCCAGTACCAGGCAGTTTTGAGAGCAGTGGCTTTGTAGTATAGCTTTATATCTGGTATTGTGATCCCTCCAACTTTGTTCTTCTTTCTCAAGATTGCTGCAGCTATTCAGGGTCTTTATTTGTTCCATATGAATTTTTGGAGAGTTTGTTGTAGGTTTAAAGTATGCCTATGTTTTTGTTTTTAATATACTTTTTATTGATTTCAGAGAGGAAGGGGGAGGGAGAGAGAGAGAGAAACATCAATGATGACAGAGAATCATTGATCGGCTGCCTCTTGCATGCCCCCTATTGGGGATGTGCCCTGACAGGGAATCAAACTGTGACCTCCTGCTTCAACCACAGATGCTCAACCACAGAACCACACTGGTTGGGCTGTAAGACACTTTTAGTAGTTATATCAAGGAGATAAGGTCCATGCAGAGTGCTTGGTTGGCAGAGCCAGAGAAATCTTTCTTCTTTTTAATTGTCATTATTATTCTGTCTTGCTGCCCAGATTGGAGTAACTTGGGAAACATGGTTTACTTATAGAAGAGTGACCTCATTTCTGAATGCAGATATCTCTAATGACCAATTTAGAATTAACCTGTGACATTCTTCCCCCTTCCACAAGCAAACACTGCCGATTAATCAGTACAGAAACATGCAGATTTTATGTGTAATAGAATTTTAATGTAATCATTATATTAAATATATGTGAAAATTCTAATATTTGTTGTAGTCATGTAGTTAAAATTTTACCTGCAGCTCCCTCCTCAGTTCACTATCTTTAAATACAGTTTCCCTTCTGCCTGTTAAAATAATTCATCTTGACAGCATTGTTTTATTCCAAATTTTTCAGGGGGCTTTCTTTGGATAACTCCATTTCTATTCACTAACAATTTTCTTTTTTGCTAAGTTAAAAAGCTACAATGTCAGAGCAAAGAGTACAAACTCGATTACAAAGATTATATACATTTCTTTCATCAAAATCCTCAACGTTTATTTTAATCACAAGATAGCTTTCAAGCCTATAGTATTTTTAGTTTAAACTGGAAAATTGGCCCATAGTTTTCAGATATTGTTTTTCTTGGCTAACTGTTTTATATGTCTTTCACATAGTTCCATATATACTTGTGGGATGAATTACACCACAAACGGTTGATCAAAATGTTCTCATAGTAACTACATATTTTTTTTATTTGAGAGAGAGAGAGAAAGGGGGAGAATGGGAGACAATGCGTGTGAAAGAGAGAGAGAGAAGAAATATCAATTTGTTGTTCCACTTATTTATGCATTAATTGATTGATTCCTGCATGTGCCCTTTCCGAGGATGGAACCTATAACCTTGGCACATAAGGACATTGTTCCAACCAACTGAGCTACCCAGCCAGGGCTCTCATAGTAACTTTTAAGGCATAAGCAAGGTTAGTCCTATCAGAGACGGTTGAGTTGGCCTTGCTGGTATTACCACAGTGTCAGGGACATTGCCACAAGGAAGGTCCATTTGAGCAGAAACTCTATTTGCTCATAGCTGGTACCGTCACTAAAAATAGTGATACGCACATAGTCGTTGTTCAATTCTTATTTGTTGAATGTCTAAATGAGTGTTTAAGAGAATCCACCAGATTCCTGCTACCTTCAGGATACAGACAAAATTCTTCCTTGTTGAATCCTTAGCTCTCAGTGGCCTCTCTAACTATATCTCCTGAGGCGAGCAATATTTCCTATCCTGTGAAGCACAATAGCTTTGCCCAGGACAATTCTTCGACATTCCAGAACACATTTACAAAGAATCTCTTTTTTCTTTTTTTTAATATATTTTATTGTTTTACAGAGAGGAAGGGAGAGAGATAGAGAGTTAGAAACATCGATGAGAGAGAAACATCGATCAGCCGCCTCCTGCACACTCCCCCACTGGGGATGTGCCTGCAACCAAGGTACATGCCCTTGACCAGAATCGAACCTGGGACCCTTCAGTCCGCAGGCCGACGCTCTATCCACTGAGCCAAACCGGTTTCGGCTACAAAGAATCTCTTGCTTGACTACAAAAATAGGCAAAGGGCCATATTGCAGATAGATTTTATTGGATTAATTTTCTGAAGGCAAACTCATCCCCAACCTCTTGTCAGACACTTCTCCAAACATCTGTATCAGTCCGGAGAAGCTGAGGTAACGAATAATGCTAAAACCTTTAGTGGCCAGTAGAATCTGAGGTCAGTTTTACTCACTCACAGCATATGACCACAAATGATCAACAGTGGGGCCCTGTGCATAGTAGCCACCCTCAGTCCAGCAACACCCACACCAAGGGAACAGAAAAGCTGCCAGAACATGCCAGTCACGGTGACAAATGAAAAAGAGAGAATGGCAGAGAACATCCTGGTCCTAAACGTCTGCCTGGAAGTGCCACACAATGGGTCTGCTCGACATTTTATTAGCCAATGCAAGTCATATGGTTGCACCTGAAATCAATCAGCAGGCCAAGGATGTATAATTCTCCTCTAAGGAGGGGATGCAAATATTGGTAAACAGTAGTGCATTCTACCACCACATGGACTGAAAACCAGAATGTAGAACATCAAATCAGTCATTTAATGGCATCTGGGTCTAAAACCCAAATCATCCTCACCAAGACTAGGAAAAAAAATATTAAAGTATACCAAAACATGTATTTTATTGTTTACTTTAATAATTGGAGAAATATAGGCTGAAAGTTCTTTTCACTAAAAAAAACCTTACAACCCTAGCTGGTTTGGCTCAGCGGATAGAACCTCGGCCTGTGGACTGAAGGGTCCCAGGTTCAATTCCAGTCAAGGGCACATGCCCAGGTTGCAGGCTCAATCCCCAGGAGGGGGCCTGCAGGAGGCAGCCGATTCCTTCTCATCATTGATTCTCTCTCTCTCTCTCTCTCTCTCTCTCTCTCTCTCTCTCTCTCAAATCAATAACAATAAAAAAATTAAAAAATGCTACTTTAAAAAACACTTACAAAAACTATTATAAAATTAATTAAAATAGTTACAGAATTCCTCCCAAATTACTGGAGAAGACAAAAGCAGATTAAAGAAAATTCATATAGCCCTGGCCAATGTGGCTCCATTGGTTGAATGTTGTCCTGTTCACCAAAAGGTCACCTGTTCGATTCCTGGTCAAGGTCAAGGCATATACCCAGGTTGTGGTTTCAATCCCCAGTTGGGTGCATACAGGAGGTAACCAATTGATGTTTCTCTCCTTCTCTCTCTCCCACATCCCTTCATTGATATTTCTATCTCTCCCTCTCTCTGAAATCAATACAACATGATTTTTAAAACAGAAAATTCATATAGCAAAATATTTTTATATACTTTTATTGATTTCAGAGAGAGGAAGAGAGAGGGAGAGATGGAAACACCAACGATGAGAGAGAATCATTGATCAGCAGCCTCCTGCACATCCCACACTGAGGATCAAGCCTGCAACCTGGACATGTGCCCTGACTGGAAATAAAACCTGAGATCTCCTGGTTCATAGGTTGACACTCAACCCCTGAGCCACACCACCAGGCAGCAAAATATTTTTTAAAAATAGTAAAGATGCACAGAAGATACTAATATAGCAATGATCGCCACAGACAGAAGAGGTTTAAGATCCCATAATGAGAGGTAAATACTAGTTAAAAAGTAAAAACCAACTATATGGTACCTGAGAAACAAACCTACCAGTAAAGTAAAATAAGACCAAAAAAGGTAAAAGCAAAGGAATAGACTATTTAAATTGTAAACAAAAAGAAAGCTGAGAGTGAAATACCAATTCAGAGAAAATAGAGTTTAAATAAAAAATAATATGATAAAGAGGATAATTTAATACTCTCTTTCACAATGAAAAAAGAATAGTTTTAACTAATATATATCAGACATGTTTCTACAGAACAGGAGATACAACTTCAGTCCTGTGTGAAGCAAAGGAGTAGAGCAAAATCTAGAATTTCAGTCTGTTTTAGCTATAGAAAAAATTGTGAAATTCTGCCCATTAGTCCTAGAAAGCTGTGAATTAGCTTATTGGCTGCTCAGAAACTTGGAAGAAAAGCAAAGTTACCCAGAAAAGTAAAAATCTAAAGCCTGCTATAGTCACATATGTGAGATCCAAATGTAAAAGCCCTGCTTAGAACAAGAACCAAAGATTAAAATAATATTAAATTAGTCCAGATAAAAATATTGTGTTATCTTCTCACGTTGAAATACAGCAATGAGAATGATCAATAGCACCACACACAAATATGGGTGAACCTCACAAATGCAATGTTGAAAGAAAGACGCGATTCAGAAAACGATATAAAGTTTATATAAAAACAGACCTAACCAACAGTGTTAAAAGACATGGTGGTATAAAACTATAGTAACCCAAACCTTGAACCTATTCCTACACCTAACCCTCCCTACACATAACCCTAATCTAACCTAACCTTAAACCTAATCTCTGAATTTAACTCTAATCCTAAAAGGAAAAAAAAGACAGGATGGTGATTACTCTTGTGCAAGATGGGGTTGGTATTGACTGGAATAGGGCTCAAAGCTACCAAGATTGCCTTCAAGTTGAAAGGTACGGGACACAATTGGCAAAAAAATTTGTAGCCCAACTTCACAAGGCTTGACATAGAAAGTTTACTGGCAACATTCAGTTTGACCACCTCTAATTTGACAAAAGACTGCACACCTATGTGCTTTCAAGTCACATCATAGAAATAAAAGTTGACTTTTAAAAATACCTTCATTTATGGTAAGATATATATCATAAAGTTCGCCATTCTAACCATTTCTTATTGGCATTAATCACATTCACAATGTTTGCCTCTATCGCCATTTAATTTTTTTAATGAACATTTATATTCATTCATCTGTCACTGCTGCAGGCCCTATGCTGAACTCTGGGGATTACATGTTCAAAATTGACATGATCTTCAAGGACCACGGGGCGCTGTCTTTATGTACAGGGGAAGGTGAGCAGGTGTAAGGCACAGTGGATGCACTGCAGAGGTCAAGGGGAGGAATGGGCGATCTTCCAAAGCACAATTCCGGAATCAGAGTTGGCCGGTCTCAGCGCCCCGAAGGGGCGGGGCCTGTAAGAGGGCGGGGCGGAAAGCTATAGGCGGGGCTTGGGAGGCTCGGGGGCGGGGCTGGGGGCGGGGCCTGAGCCGGGATCGGACGCTGGCGGGAGGGAGGGGCTGGGGTGGGGCGGGGCGGGAGTGGGCGGGGCGTCAGGGCCTCGGGCCGCAGGTGCTGGTGGTTCTGGGTTTGGGCCTGGGCCTGCACCGGACGCCGCTGGGGCCGCGTCCCTGCGTGGCGGCGTCGCCTGGGCCCCGGACCCGGGCGGCGGTGGCCTGGCAGGAAGCCCAAGTGGGATGCGGCTGACGCGGAAGCGGCTGTGCTCGTTTCTCATCGCCCTGTACTGCCTCTTCTCTCTCTACGCCGCCTACCACGTCTTTTTCGGGCGCCGCCGCCGGGCACCGGCCGCCTCTTCTCGGGGCCTCCGGAAGGGGGCGGCCCCAGCGCGGGAGGGGCGCGGCCGAGGTAGGACCCGGCGCAGTGGCCTCTGTCCCGGCTGCGCGCCCCGACGCGGGGTGGCGGGGCGGTGGGGGCCGGGCGGATCCTCGCCGCGAGGCCGGGATCCCGCTCCGGGGTCCAGCATTGCCCGGCGCCCCTCCTGCGCGCTCCCTCCAGTTCTCCTTCGCCGTCCCTGGGCGCGCGGATGGAGGGTGCGCCGAGACCTCGGTCCGCCGGGATCCCACACGCCGTCCCCAATTGCCACCCCCAAAGCCGACAGACCCGCACCCCTTTAAAACCTCTTCAATGTCCAAGACGCCGGCACAGTGTGCCCGGCTCCTGGGGGATGCCGCGGGGCTCAGTGCGTCCATTTCCATATTGGAACCGAGAGCCTTCTCTCACCACGCGGTGATTTCCGAAGGCCAGGGCGCTTGACCCCCAAATCCTGGTCCCCTGGCCTGTGCCAGGAGCAGACAGACATTCATCTCTCCCCTTTTTTCAGAATTTTGCACAAGAGTATGTAAAAGTGTTGGGCACTTTGTTCGAAGTCAAGTGTTTGTAGGCTACGTATATGCAGTCAAGAGTTGCACAAGTTAAACTTGTAACTTGATACATATTATCCACTTATTTTAGAAGGTTTTTGTTTGGGAGTGATAATTTTGTGTTTGGGGTTAAGTTTTATCTCTAAGATCTTTCATAATAAAGGGTTGACAGAAATTCCATTCTAATTTCCTTTTTGTAATGTGTACGTTTATCCAGTTCAAATTTAGTTCACCTCTTTGAAGAGCTGAAGTTAGGGTGAAATTAGAACTCTCTAACATCTCATTTGAATGGCTTGAATTTAGCTACAGCTCTACCATACTAATGAACACTGTTACTGTTTTTAAAACGCAGAACAATCTACTTTGGGAAGTGAAGAATGGAATCCTTGGGAAGGAGATGAGAAAAATGAGCAACAACACAGATTTAAAACTAGTCTCCAAATATTAAATAAATCCATGAAAGGGAAAACAGACTTCCGAGTACAAATCTGGGGCAAAGCTGCCATTGGTAAGTTAATGTGTAGAGCCAAGGCATGTAAAAAGCATCAGAAAATGTACTTTATTAATATTCCATTCATTTTAATGCATTTATAGTTTATTCATTTGTTAAAGGTATCATGATGCATTTTTTTTCAGGGTTTTTTTCAGTATTTTATTTCTCCTTTCTGTTAGGCAATATCTGTGTAAATACATGCACTCATTCTATTGTTGGTCTTTAGTTGAGCGCAGGTTGATTTGTAGATACAAAGAATGGGTCATGTAAGCATTATTATAGTTACCTGCCTGTGTCAACTGAATTTTTATGAATATGTGTTTATCCATACTTGATACACAAGTACAAGTTGTGGGCAACATTGAACTGAGCAAAGTTAAACCAGGTTCTTTTTTTTATTTCTCAGAGCCTTTCATAGGCCAATATTCATTGTCAATGTCCAAGAAAGGGATATAGTATGCAGCTGATTAACCTTGATTGCCCACAAAAGCACTTTCCTCTGAGTACCATGAGAGCCTAGCATTCCAAGTTATATATTATGCTCAATTTGAGATGGAACCCTCAATTCTTAGAAGAGTCAGAAAGAATTTAGTGATTTAGAAGGGGCTTTATTTGGCCTTTAAACATGAGTTGGATTTATACGTACAGTAAGGGATATGGATAGAAAGTGCCAGATGAGAGGAAACTAAAAGAGGACAAAGCCTGCCCCATGTTGTTTCATAAATTCATTCACACTTGCATGCAAATATGCATGCAAGATTACTAACTGATCTTTAAATTTCAGGTACCCAGAACCAGGCCTCCAATCATCAAGTTCTAACAATTGTTTTCTTTATAAAATCTCTAATATTAATTTCTTCTTTTAAATTACCATTTTCTCATTCTAGTTTTTAATTCAGTCTACATCTTAACAAGTTTTCATTATTTCCAGACTTTTCATTTTTAATCTAATAAGCACAAAGTGGCAGATGAGTTTTATCAAATTGTACTTTCATCAATCTATTCCCCAGGCACAGTAATAGCATACCAGTTATAGATATTCCCACTTAAAAAGGGAGAAAATGGTAGTAATATTGAGTCACTGGTCCAAACAATTTTGAAATTCAACCAGGAAAACTCCATTAGTTTCAAGGCCTGGGAATAATCTGTGGCTCAAGCTTTGCTTCTGGCCTTTCAGCTCTGGCTTTGAAGGCATTCTTCCTTTTTTCATGAAGGTTAGCAAGTGTTTTCGGATCAGTAGTTTTCCAGCCTGTTTCTTGAAGATAGGATTTTGGAAGTCCAGCAGCCTCCTCTCATTTCAGCTTCTCTGGGTCTCCTTTAGTCTAAGCTGCCAGTGTTTCTGCTGGTAGAACATTCTCAAGAACCTTGTGGGTCTCCTGTGTATGTCATGCGGACTTGCTGCATTAGGAAAGAGCTCCTCCACAGGTTTTTCCTGGACAACCCCATCTCTATTTCCGGCTTCTGCTAAGATTACTGAAGGAGATACATAAATTATGCATCTAATATCTTCAAAGAGCCCTCTATATGACTAAATAGTATGATCTTTTTATATTCTGAGGCTCTAGCCTAAAGATATCAAGTCATATCCTTGGCCTCCTCTCAAGAGCATTCTTTTCCGACAGTGAATCTCCTGAATTTTCACCTCTTTTGCAATCTGAGTAGGCTGAGAATTTCCTAATCAGCAAGTCCTGGTTCATTTTTACTTAACAGTTTTTCCCTCAATCTCTCTGTCCTCTCATGTTTTACTATAATCAATAAGAAGAAACCGGGCCACAGCATCAACATTTTGCTTAGCAATCTCTTCAGCTAAATATCCAAATTTATTGTTTACAAGTTCTGCTTTCCACACAACTGCAGGACACGATTCAGCTAAGCTTTCTGCTGCTATACGTAATATGCCACTTAACAAAGCGATACAGTCTGAGAAATGCCATTAAGTGATTTCATCCTTGTGCAAACCTCAGAGTATACTTACACAAACCTAGATGGTATATCCTACTACTGTAAATATATGTGCTATACTTTTCTATGACTAGCAGCACAGCAAGTTTGTTTACACCAGCATCACCACAAATTCGTGAGTAATGCATTGTACTATGACTTGATGACATTGCTAGGCACAGGAATTTTTTAGCTCCATTATAATCTTACTAGAGGCCTGGTGCACGAATTCGCGCATGGGTAGGGTCCCTCGGCCTGGCCAACTATTAGGGCCGATTGGGGCCATCTCACCCAGTCCCGACTGGGGCCAGTTGGCCAGGGAGAGAGACCGCGAGAGGTTGGCCGGCTACGGGAGGTTGGCCTGCTACAGAAGGTTGGCTGTGGGAGCGCACTGACCATCAGGGGTCAGCTCCTGTGTTGAGCTTCTGCCCCCTGGTGGTCAGTGCACATCATAGCAACCGGTTGACTGGTTGTTCGGTCTTTTGGTTGCTTAGGCTTTTATATATATAGACTAGAGGCCCGTTGCAGGAAGATTCCTGCAAGAATAGGACTTCCTCGGGCTGATCGCACCACCAAGCCCCGCCGCCCAGGGCCGCACACGGGGGTCCTGGCCTCCCAGGCCACACATGGGGGTCCCGGCTGGGGGCGGGGCTTAGGTGGCACACGGAGGTCCCGGCTGGCGGCTCGCGCTGGCCAGCCCTGCCTACAGTATGCAAATTAGCTGCCATCTTTGTTTGTGGCTAATTTGCATATTGCTTTGATTGGCTTATGGGTGTAGCAAAGGTATGGTCAATTAGCATCTTTGTCTTTTATTAGACAGGATGAGAACTCCATCTAATATGCAGTCCATCATTGACTGAAATGTCATTATGTGGTGTATGACTGTATAACAAATGGTCCACTTTTCTCTAGTTTTTAATAGCATGTTACTCATTTCCTAAACCCTCACCAACAGTGCTTTTAATGTACATATTTCTACCAACAGTTTGCTTATGATTTAAGTATCCCCTAAGATGATAGGTTTTTTCCCTACTGTGCTCCCAGCTTTTTCTTAGTTCTCACTAGCAGAGTCAGTAACATCCATATTTCTACCTACAATTTGTTCAAGGCAATTTAATCTAGGCTTTTTTTAAAATCATACTCCTCAAAATTCTTTCAGCTTCTTTCCATTACCTAATTCCAAAGCCACTTCCAGAATTTTAAATATTTCTTATATTATACCCCATTTATAGGTACTCATAATATATGAGTACATAATCTCTAGTTTTCTATAGCTGCTGTACCCTATTACCAAAAATCTATTTTCCTAATCAAATGATATAAAAGAGCAGAACTTATGCTCATTCTACATACCAGAGTAGATCAGACAGTAAATGGTTTTGTTTATGTAATTACTAGGTTTGTATCTCTGGGAGCATATTTTTGAAGGCATACTTGATCCTACTGATGTGACTGCTCAATGGAGAGAAGGAAATTCAATTGTAGGAAGAACACATTACAGGTATTAACTTTACAACATTAACCTTTGCTGGTTTACCATACAATGTTTTTTGTAAATACTAGAAGGAAAATAAGAGGAAACTATATCATAGAAAGTATTTCCACTTCAACTTGTTAAGAATAGAGAAATCTCACCCAGTCAGCATGGCTCAGTGGTTGAGCATCGACCTATGAACTTTACTGCAATACTAAAAATCTGTTTTTTACATTCAATAAAATCAATGTATTGTTAAGACATTTTTGAGCTTTTATTTTTATAAAACTTTTAATTATAACTGCATATTTTCTACAGATTTTTAATAGACCAGATTTAATTTAGAAAAATTATGATAATTTTATCATATGAAAGAATGCTATTTTCTATTAGATTTTGGTTTTTATTGAAATAAAAAATAAAAATAATTATTTTAAAATGCCTTTCTGTAAAAATGATGTTAGGGCAAAAATTTTAACCAAAGATTCTGTTTTCTGTTAGGATTCCATTTCTTAGAGAAATCAAGAGGAAAAATTGTAATTAATCTCATTTTAATTGAATTTTCACTGCATTCTTTTTTCTTTTTTTTATTTTATTCTAGAGGCCCAGTGCACAAAATCTGTGCATGGGGGAAGGGGGGGTCCCTCAGCCCGGCCTCACCCTCTTCAATCCGGGACCCCTTGGGGGATGTCCAACTGCCAGTTTAAACAGTCGGACATCCCTCTTGCAATCCGGGACTACTGGCTCCTAACCTCTCACCTGCCTGCCTTCCTGATCGCCCCTAACCACTCTGCCTGCTGGCCTGATCACCCCTAAAGACCCTCCCCTGCCGGCCTGATCTCCCCTAACCGCCTCTCCCTCGGCCCCTGCCACCGTGGCTTTGTCTGGGAGGACGTCCAGAAGGATGTCTGGAAGATGTCCGGTCTAATTAGCATATTACCCTTTTATTAGTATAGATACACTTGGAAAGAAATTTCATTGCATGAATCTTTTCAAAGTAATCATTCTTGAAAAGTAAATAGGGTTTTTTTAAAAAATACATTTTTATTGATTGCAGAGAGGAAGGGAGAGGGAGAAAGAGATAGAAACATCAATGATGAAAGAGAATCATTTTTTGGCTGCCTCCTTCATGCCTCCTCTACTGGGGATCAAGCCCACAACCCGGACTCGTGCCTTTGACTGGAATCGAACCTGAGACCCTTCAGTCCACAGGCCAACACTCTCTCCACTGAGCCAAACTGGCTAGGGCTGTAAACAGGTTTTTCATATCATCATTGATAATGATTATTTTTCTTTTTATCTCCTGGGTTCTATTGATGTAATCCCATTCAAGAGTTTATTATATATATAGTCCTAAATTTACAACAGCTGAATTTGGGTGTTTGAAAGTCAAGTAGAATTATGCATGTAAATCTAATATTTGATATTTTAAAAAGTAAATGTGTTATCAGTATTAGTGTAATAGTTCTACCCATAATATACAGAATTTTCAGGAAAAAGTCTTAAATATTCTCAGAGAAGTTATTATATACTGTTACTATAATGATAGCAAAGGATTTGAGCAAAGAGCACTAATTCCCAAAAGAAAATCTTCCCTTCTGAAATTTTTACCTGACATTTTATATTATGATCAAACAGCTATTCTCGTAGTATTTAAGAGAACCATCTATTCAAAGAAGTTCAAAAACAAGTTATTCAAATTTTAGGCTCATGAAAAGTAGTATACATAATTTATTTATCCAGAATTAATAAACTTTTGTCTTTTTTTATTAAATTTATTGATGTGACATTGGCTAATAAGATTATGTAGGTTTCAAGTACACATTTCTATAATACACGATCTGTATATTGCATTGTATGCCCACCATCCAGAGTCAGATCATCTTTTATCACCATACATTTGACCCCCATTATTCTTTACTACCCTCTGGTAACCACCCTCTGGTAACCACCATACGTTGTCTGTGAGTTTTTGTTTTTCTTGTTTGTTCATTTGTTGCTTTCAGTTTATATCCCACATATGAGTGAAATCATATGGTTTTTAAGTTTTTTGGTCTCGCTTATTTTGCTAAATTCATAAATTTTTATGGAATTGCAAGTTTTGAGTTGAATTGAGCTACAGGGGTTATATCTTAAATGTTTCAACACATTCATCCTTGTTTGACCAAAAGTGAATCTGAAGTGATGGGTCACCTTGAAGAAATAAACGGAAAGCGTTTCTGAGCACTATTAGGTTACTTGTAAATATGTGTAATATAGTTTGTTTAAATAAATCTTTTCCTTTACAAAGAGCTTATGTCATTTACTTTTAGCCTCACAACAATTCTGAGGCAGAAGTAGAAAGGATATCATTAGTGTTCCAGGGTTAATCAGGCTCATGAATGCTGAGTCTTATCAGCTCATAGGCCCAGTCTTATCAGCTCATAGGCCCAAAAAATGTAATCCAGGATACCAAGTAACTCAGACAGGAACTAGAACTGCCAGTCCACATGCTTGTATTGATTTGATTAGCACATTCTTTCCATATAGGCAAGCTACAGTTGATACCCAATTAAATATGGAATCAAAATATGGGATTTAACAATGTGCAGTACTTCTATTATTAGGGTATCCCATTCCCCACTGGATGTTGGAGGTGGAGTCCTTACAATATCTCAAGAAAGAGTTTTCTGAGACTCGCACAGGAGGATGAGTGATTTTTATTTGCGTCGAATTGCATTCCTGGGTTCCCAAAGTCCCATTTCCCTTAGTCCAGTTATAGAAGAGGTGCCGCTGGGGTTTCAGTAGAGCTAAAAGCAAAGCCAGTATCCAGAGTTTCCATTCCATGTTGTAGCCGGGTCCACTTCAGCATCAGGCTAGTTCCAGTTCATTAGTCCATTGTATGTGAGGGTTCACAAGGCCATGGGCCATGCGGGCGAATGGAGGAAGCAGGAGTGAAAGCCCCACAAGCCAGGATCAACCAAGAGCACAAGAGGAACCAAGAGAGAACTTCCTCCTTCAGGGAATTAAGCATCCCAGCTCTTCCTGTGCTTGCAGTGGCCACGCCCACTCTGGCCAATGACCTCTGTTCCCAGTGTGACAGTCAGCATCTTTGCTAGTCCCCCAGCTTTACTGGGCATGTGTCTATTCTTCCCTTTGCTGGACCCCTGAGAAGTGTAAAGTTGTAGCTTGATGGCGAAGCTGCCAAAATGACATGCCTAGAACATTTGGCCTTCCCTTTGCTCCTTTCCCATTATTAATAACTAGACTAATTACAGTGATATCACTTCCAAACTGTATGTGTTTCAGAAGGGATAAATGACTCATTATTCACCAGTGAATCATCAGTAACATAGTCTGTCTCAGCATATGAATACATGAATACGTGTAGGGCACTCTGAACTTCTGAGTCAGCCTCATGAAGCTCTGTCACCTCTGGGCAGAGGAGCCGTGTGATTGAGTTGTAAGTGTATAGACTTTGCAGCCAAAATATCTCAGTTCAAATTCCAGCTTTACCTATTATTAGCTATCTGACATTGAGCAGGTTTCTTCTCCTCTCTGTGCCTGGATTTCTTTATGTTTAAAATAAGGCAAATAGTAGTTTCTACTTCACCAGATTGCTATGAAGATTAAATGCATTAAAAGATGTATAGTCACCCCAGCCAATTTGGCTCAGTGGATAGAGTGTCAGCCTGTGGACTAAAGGGTCCCAGGTTCGATTCCAGTCAAGGGCACATGCCCGCGTTGTGGGCTCCATCCCCAGTAGGGGCCGTGCAGGAGGCAGCCAATCAATGGTTCACTCTCATCATTTCTGTCTCTCTCCTCCCATCCTCTCTGAGATCAATAAAAAATATATTTTTTAAAAAAGATGTATAGTCTCTGGCACATAATAATCACTATAGAAGTCTTGAATACTTAAATAGGTACTGCAGCATCTCCCTCCCTTTCAGTTCTACCTTTTCTGTGCCTCCATTACTGTCTACTATTTCTCCATCATGTATCTCCCCACAAATACCTTATTGATATATTCTTTATATTAATATATTCAAGTAAGTTACAAGTCAGCCTGAGATCCATTCTGTCTCTTGAAGGAACTTTGCCTGTCTCTACTCATATCCATCATATGTTGATTTATGGTTTGAAATCTTCAGGCAACTTTAGTTTTCATTTCTAAGGAGGAATCTTACTTCTGCTCATCATGGACTTTGCTTATCCCCAGAAGACTCCCTTCTAAATCCTGTAATTTCCATGTGCAGGCATTATCATAATATATATAGAAAGTTCTATTCATTTGATAAGACAAAAACCAGATGCTAACTTGATATCAATATTCAATTCTAATATTTTAAATAAGCATCTGTCACTTACAGAAAAGTTGAACTTATTTCCAAAGATCATGATAGAATAAAATATGTCTGATTCTATTTTTCTAGAATTTCCAGATATTGCTACTATAAGAAGGTAGTGAGCTCATTACTCATCACAGTGAGTGCAAGCTTTTATAGGAACATTCAACTTGTAGATTTTATATAAAATGATTTAAAATTTCTGGTTCTCTTTTTTCTTTGTGTCTTGTTTTGTTGTTACAGCTTCATCACTGGTCCAGCCGTAGTCCCAGGGTACTTCTCAGTTGATGTGAATAATGTGGTACTCATTTTAAATGGAAGAGAAAAGGCAAAGGTCTTTTATGCCACCCAGTGGTTACTTTATGTACAAAATTTGGTACAAACTCAAAAACTCCAGCATGTTGCTGTTGTTTTGCTTGGAAATGAACATTGTAACAATGAATGGATCAACCAGTTCCTCAAAAGAAACGGAGGCTTTGTGGAGCTGCTTTTCATCATATATGACAGCCCCTGGATTAATGGCATGGATGTTTTTCAGTGGCCTTTAGGAGTAGCAACGTAAGTACAAAATATTAGGCATGTTTCTAAGACCTGAATTTCAGAACCAGGGCGATTGTGTTTTAGATTTGCAATAAATATAGTTCTTTTGAGATCATTGAGGCGAGGTACAATCTTTTCCATGGGAAAAAATATGGTTTGGTCTCCTGCTTCAGCAACGATAATAATGTTTTTAGAGTATTTTCACCTTTTATGAGGAAGGCAGATGAATTACATTTTTGTGTTTCAAAATCACAAGGCATGGGATGAATTAAGTTTATCAACAGTTCCTTAAAGAGAGGTTTAGCAGAGGATGGCAGACAAACAGATCCCATTAAAGCCATTATTGTAGAATCTCTATAATTAACAGTTTTTTTTAAAAAAACCTACTTTTCTTTAAAGGTAATATTAAATCAGGAGCACACTGTACGCTTGGGCTTGGAAGCATTATACCATAATATGCTCAGATCTGCCACTAAGACTGGTTGCACACATTTCTATTAAAAAGAAGAATTAATTAATAGCGAAGGTTTCTCAGTATGTCATATATAAACTCTTTAAAATGGAAAACTTGCCCAGCCCCTGTGGCTCAGGATTGAGAGTTGTCCCATGAGCCAGGAGGTCACAGTTCGATTCCTGGTCAGGGCACATGAGCAGGTTGTTGGGTTGATCCCCAGTAGGAGGCATGCAGGAGGCAGCCAATCAGTGATTCTCATTAATGTTTCTATCCCTCTCGCCCTCTCCCTTTCTCTCTCTCTGAAATCAATTGAAAAACAACAACACGAAAACGACTTATTTTTTATCTTTCTGTTAATAGAGGGGTTTTTTATTAAAAGTAAGTTGGCTTTAAGATGAGTTGCTACTTTACATAAACTTCCCAGTGACGGGGATTTTTGTCTTTTTTTTTTCCACTATTTTATCTGCAGAGCCTAAAACAGTGCCTGCACAAAGTAGGCACTTAGTAAATCATTGTTGAATGGATGAATTATGAAAAAGTTCACTAACATGACATCTGAATCAAATATTTATTATACAAGATGTGGCCTTAGTCTGCTGCCTAGTTGGTACATGAATATCACCAGAGAAGCACATTAATAAGGCAGAATCTCTGGCTTACCACTACAGCATTCTGATTCAATAGATTTGGGGTAGGATCAGACAAAAAGGTTAAATTATGTATAGCCAAGCGATGGATCCAAAAAATCTATCCCTTAAGTAGAGCCTATATTTATAAAATGTTTTGAAGCCAAAAAATATTACTTTTTCACAGTAATACTACCTAACTTATTAATACAGTATGGGATGGAATCTCTGTAGTTCTGGTAATGTTGAACTAGGCCAGTATCTCTGTTTTAAATCAGTGGTTCTCAACCAGGGGCAGTTTTACCCCCTACCCACCACCCCAGGAGACATTTGACAATGTCTGGAAATTTTTTGGGTTGTTACAGGGGAGGGAAGAGAGGTGATACTGATATCTGGTGAACAGAGAGAGGCAAGGGATGTATCCTACAATGTAGAAGACAGCTTCCGCGACAAATACCGTAATTGTCTGGCCCCAAATGGCAGAAATGAGAAACCTGTTGAGAAACCTGTTGTAGACTGTTATATAAAGCTTTGCTCTAACGTGAAGGTTATATTTCAGGTACACAATTTGATTTCTGTTACTTCCAAAAGCCCATAAAAATGGGCCAATTGGCCCTAACCGGTTTGGCTCAATGGATAGAGCGTCGTTGGCCTGTGGACTGGAGGGTCCCAGGTTCTATTCCGGTCAAGGGCATGTACCTTGGTTGTGGGCACAGCCCCAGTAGGGTGTGTGCAGGAGGCAGCTGTTCAATGTTTCTCACTCATTGATGTTTCTAACTCTCTATCCCTCTCCCTTCCTCTCTGTATAAAGTCAATAAAATATATTTTTTTTAAAAAATGGGCCAATTGCAATAGGTCTCTCCTGTATGGCGCACAAGTCTTTTTTGTATGTTTTTTGTTTTGTTTTGTTTCGTTTTGTTTTTAATCTACCTACAGCTTTCAAACTGGGAGCTCTTTGCTTTAGCAATATGTATGCTATCACTTGGCTAAAGCACTCATTAAATCATGATCATTATGAATATATAAAAGATTATTTATACTTATAAGATCTTGAATTCAACCTGCCTTACAGCTACAGATGTGTAATAGAAGTTGAAGAATATAAAAAACAAAGCCCTTTGGCCTACAGTCTCTATTGCAATTTTGTAAAAGTTGTCATTGTAAGAATCTTTTTTTTTAAGTCAGTAGATTTAAGGACTTTTCAAAAGTAAGCATGGAAAATTACATTGTGGGTTTAGAAAGGCATTCTAAATCTCTTCTTTCTATATCATGCTAAGATGTGGGTTATGGGAATTGTGCCATTTCTGTTGTCATCTATTGTTAACTCACGTGTACTTGTTTTTATAGGTACAGGAATTTCCCTGTGGTGGAGGCAAGTTGGTCAATGCTGTATAATGAAAGGCCCTACTTATGTAATTTCCTAGGAACTGTTTATGAAAATTCATCCAGACAAGCACTCATGAACATTTTGAAACAAGGTGGAATTGATAAGCTCTGTTGGGTCTCAGTAAGAGAACAGTAAGTTCTGTGTTTACTTGATTCATGCATGTTGTTCTCCTGTCTGAGATTTGCTTTATGTGGCAGCACAGGTTTTCCAATGAGACAGTGTTAACTCCACTTATATTTGTCTTTTCCTAGGAGATAGATCGGTAATTGAAGAACTTGGGTTGTATACGTTTAAAACAGGGAGAATCTCTTATAGCTATAGTTCATCTTGAAGAACACTAGTAACTGTCATATGCAATGTCAATTGTTTGGGTTTCCTCAATCATATTTGTTAGTCAGACTTGACACACAGGGAATAGGGAATGTGCCAATAAGGTCTTACGTCATCCCTGAGGTGTTCTGTAGGCCAGCTCAGTGTTCCAGTACTGGCCTGGAGCACTCCTCCCTCCTCAGGAACCTGACAGCACCTAAGGACTGTTCTTCAGATCCCCAGATCTAACACAGGACCTTGTGTAGAGTAGGCCAGGATAAAGGGGCAGTGGATGGATGGAAGTACACATTGATTTAATAGGATTGACTTTCTTCCATTGTTTTACCTGGTAATTGTGAAACAGGTGTTCTGGAGTGAAAGAAGACATTTTGGAATTACTCATTTTGTTTTTAAAAGATCAAATAGAGTTTGCGTGTATGAAGCAGAGTCACCAGAGAATGAATGTCCTTCTAGATCTAGAAATGCCTTCATTGTAGCAGATACTCTCTTCTAGAAAGCATAACTCCTAACTCCATTATTTGTGTAACCATAATATATATATTCAGTCAACAAGCATTTATCAGGCAACTGTTTTAGCCATGAGGGATACAGCAGTGAACAAAATAGTCATAAGTGCCCTCTTAGATGCTTATTGGAGGACACAAACCAATAAAATATATTATGTGTCAAAAGATGAGAAATGCCATGTTAAAAAAAAGTTGAGCAGAGACGCAATGTAGAGAGGATGAGGGATCAGGAGTGGAGAATTTGCTGGTTTAGAGTGGCCAAAGAAAGCACTAGCTAGAAGGTTACATTTAAGCTCAGCCATGAAGAAGGTGCAGGATGAGCCTTGTGTCTGTTTGGGAGAAGAGTAGTTCAGGCCAAGGGAGGGCAAATGTGAAGGGCCTAAGGCGGAACCATGCTTACCATGGTTGAGGAACAAGGGACTGTGTGCCTGGAATGGAATGAGTGAGGGTAATGTATAATGGCAAAATGATGGGAATAAAATTATTCTTGTAATTCTTCTCATACCATTGGGCCAGGAGGTCAAGTAGCTGTCCTCCTTGCTTCCCATTGCTGCTTCCAGACCGTTCTCCCCTTTCCCTCCTTAAAACCTCCAATTTTGAATCTCATGCCAGCAGAAAAAACCATCCATTACTTTTATTCTTTGATGTCATATTCTGACTTTTGGGTTTATCTCCTTAATTCTTTGAAGAGTTTAGTTCCTGGCACACTCTCTCTGACATTACACCAGTCTCACTTTTGGTGACTCCCAAATCTACATAGATGGTCCTTCCATCACCTTGGTCAGGCAGTTCCTTTACCTCCTCTCCTCCATGATCTGGTCTCCACGTGACCTCAGCTATTCACTATCAAGGTCCTTTCCTAGACCTTATCCTACACATACCGCTTCTTCTCCATGGTCTTAAGTTCCAGCATCTCTCTCGGTAACCACCCTGTCAGGCCAACTCATTCTCTGTAATAATCTCCTACAGTTTAGCTGGGACTTACAACCCATTGTTCCTAGTCCCTTTTCATTGTCCTTTGCTCACCTCATACCTTTACTTTCTTCTTTACCCCACTTAAATGTCATAGTCAATCATGGTTAGATGTTGACTGTGATTGTTTCTTAATTTAGCAAACCCTAACTCTGGTTAAATCTAGCTTTCTTGCCTGCACCAAACCTATACCCATGCAACCAAACACTTGGAGGAAGCTGCCACTCAATCTCACTTTTTTTTTTTTCTTTCCCTCTTTTTTTTTTTTTAATTAAATCTTTATTGTTCAGATTATTACATTTGTTCCTCTTTTTTTCCCCCCCATAACTCCCCTCCTCCCAGTTCCCACCCCACCCTCCGCCCTCACTCCCCACCCACTGTCCTCATCCATAGGTGCACGATTTTTGTCCAGTCTCTTCCCGCATCTCCCACACCCCTTTCCCCCCCAAGAATAGTCAGTCCATTCCCTTTCTATGTCCCTGATTCTATTATAATCACCAGTTCATTCTGTTCATCAGATTATTTATTCACTTGATTCTTAGATTCACTTGTTGATAGATGCATATTTGTTGTTCATAATTTGTATCTTTACCTTTTTCTTCCTCTTCCTCTTCTTAAAGGATACCTTTCAGCATTTTATATAATCCTGGTTTGGTGGTGATGAACTCCTTTAGCTTTTCCTTATCTGTGAAGCTTTATCTGACCTTCAGTTCTGAATGATAGCTTTGCTGGATAAAGTAATCTTGGTTGTAGGTTCTTGGTATTCATCACTTTGAATATTTCTTGCCACTCCCTTCTGGCCTGCAAAGTTTCTGTTGAGAAATCAGCTGACAGTCGTATGGGTATTCCCTTGTAGGTAACTGAGTTTCTTTCTCTTGCTGTTTTTAAGATTCTCTCTTTATCTTTTGCTCTTGGCATTTTAATTATGATGTGTCTTGGTGTGGTCCTCTTTGGATTCCTTTTGTTTGGGGTTCTCCGCGCTTCTTGGACCTGTAAGTCCTTTTCTTTCACCAGGTGGGAGAAGTTTTCTGTCATTATTTCTTCAAATAGGTTTTCAAGATCTTGCTCTCTCTCATCTTCTGGCACCCCTATAATTCTGATGTTGGTACGCTTGAAGCTGTCCCAGAGGCTCCTTACACTATCCTCGCATTTTTGGATTCTTTTTTCATTTTGCTTTTCCGGTTGGGTGTTTTTTGCTTCCTCGCATTTCAAAATCATTGACTTGATTCTTGTGCTCCTCTGGTCTGCTGTCGGGAGTCTGTATAATATTTGTTATTTCAGTCCGTGTATGCTTAATTTCTAGTTGGTTCCCCAATATAACATCGAGGGTCTCATTAGTTTTCTTGTAGATCTCATTAAGTTTATCAGCGGCTTCTAAACAGTTCTTGAGAGACCTTAAAAGTGTGGTTCTGAACTCTATATCTTCCATTGACAATTTTGTCCTGTTTCTTTGTCTCCGCATTTTGTTATGCTTCCTTGGTGCACCCCCTAGTGGTCTTTGTGTGCAGTCTTGTAGTTAATACCAGGGAGGGTTTGACCTCCAGGCCAAGTGGCTGTGAGAATCAGCTGTGTCAGCAGTGAGAGAACTTCTGTCCTCTAGGGAGGTGCTAATCTAGCCTTTGCCTGAGGCTATCCGGCAAATGCCTCGGTGCAGGGCTTGGGTGGAGCGGGTCGCACAGGATCAACAGGGTGGGCCGGAGAGAGCAGTTATGGCGGCTCTCAGTCCTGTCCCCAGGGGCTCTGCCTCTGAGTCCCAGCAAGGGCTGCAGTCCTCGGAGAGAAAGCTGCACTCGCTCTGACCGAAGCCAGGCAGTCCCGCTTCTCCCGTTTGAGTCTGGGTCCCTAAAGACTCGCCTGTATCTGGAGCTCAGAGTCTGCGACTCCCTCCCGATTGAAAACGCCAACCGCGCCCTCCGCCGCCAGCCCGCTCCGCGCACTCCGCACCTCAGAATTTGACTTCAGCACTGCGCCTCCTCTGAGTGTCCGTATGCGTTTCTCTTTCCTCCTAGTTGTAGGACTTCCTCTCAGCCAGTGTTCCTGTGGTTCTGGGTGATGTCCGTTCCGTTTTTTGGTTTCACTTTTGAAGTAGTTGTTCAAAGCAGCAAACTCCGGCGTTAACCTATGCCGCCATCTTGGTTCTCCTCATCAATCTCACTTTTAATACATGCCCTTGACCCTCAAGTGTCCAACAATCATCCAGTTCCCTTGTCTCTGTATCGTCCACTCTCCAAGAGAATGTTTCATAACTTGTTCTCTCTTCCAAACTACACATACCTTCTGACCCCATTGCTCATTTTACTGAGAGCATAGGAACAGTCAGGAGCGAACATCTAGCTTTTGAACTGGCCTCTCAGCTTCTGCCCTTGCCCCTGGGTAGTCCATTCTTAATGCAACAGCCAGATTGATTCTGATACCACACAGGTCAGGTCAGTCACCCCTCTGATCCATACCTGCAGGCAGGATTCTCTGACCTCATCCTTCCCCCAGAGCCACCCTGGCTTCCTTGTGTTCATTGAACATGCCACACACGCGCTGTCTCGTGGCCTTTATTCTTTCTTTGCTCTCTGTTCTCCCCCAGATATTTGCACGTTTTGCTCCTTCACCTCCAGCTCTGTGCTCAGGGGCCCCTGTAATGAGACATGCTCCTGATCACCTATTTCTAATCACCACACTGCCCCCTCAGAACCCCTCCCTCACTCTGCTTCACTTTTCCTCACAGCACTTACTAGTAACACCTTCTAAGTAGTTCACTGGCTTGACTTGGCTGCTACCTGTCTCCATCACTAGATCTAGATTATAAGCTCCAAGGGGCAGGAATTAGGAGGGTGAGGTAGAGAGAAGAACTTGGCAGTCAGAAAATATTGGCTGAATTAACATTCATTCAGAAATTTTATGGTGACCACTGGATTTTAAAAATGTGTAGCTGTAAACTTTTCAAATTTTTAAATATTTTCGAGAAATCTATTTAGGCAAGATTTTATTTATCTTTTCTGCCTGTCATCTCTATAATAGTTTACCATTGCCTGTAACTGACATTAAAAGGTAAAATCACCAGTTGGTGTGCCTGAGTGAACCTAGAGGTCACTGGTTCTATTTCAGATCAGGGCACATGCCCAGGCTGTGGGCTCGATCCCCAGTAGGGGTATGCAGGAGGCAGCCTATCAATGATGTTTCTCTCTCGTCGTTGTTTTTATCTCTGTATCCCTCTCCCTTTCTCTCTATAAAAATCAATAAAAAAATTTTTTTTAAGTAAAACCGTGTTTTTTTTTTTCCACAAAAGATATGCTTAGTAAAGTGAAAACTACAGCTGTTTTTCTGATTTTCCAGGTGGCAACCTCAGGAAACAAATGAAAGCCTTAAGAATTATCAAGAAGCTTTGCTTCAGAGCGACCTCACATTGTGCCCAGTTGGAGTAAACACGGAATGTTATAGAATATATGAGGCTTGTTCCTGTGGCTCCGTTCCTGTGGTGGAAGATGTCATGACAGCTGGCAGCTGTGGAAATACATCTGTTTCCCAGAATGCTCCTCTGCAGTTACTCAAGTCCATGGGCGCTCCCTTTATCTTTATTAAGAACTGGACGGAACTTCCTGCTGTTCTAGAAAAAGAGAAAACTATGACTTCACAAGAAAAAATTCAAAGAAGAAAAATGTTACTTCACTGGTATCAACACTTCAAAACAGAGCTTAAAACAAAATTTACTAATATTTTAGAAAGTTCATTTTTAATAAACAATAAAGGTTAACTATTAATTATCTCTTTGAGCCAAGATCTGATTTTTTAAATGATTCCTAACATTGTGTGTGTTTGTGTGACTGTGTGTTTATAAATGTTCTTCACGGTGCCCTGTACACCCTAGGTTATGTCTGTCATGCTTGACCAAGTGCTCCCTTGCTGGGCCACTCCGAAAATGAAGCTAAAATGTTATTCAGCTCGCTTTTATAAAGATGAACGACTCAGTATTTCTTAACTCTTCTCACCCATTGAACCCACTCTAGGGGAGCAGCATTGTAAAGTGGAAAGACTGGGCTTTGGAGTCAGACAGCCTGAGTTAAAACCTAGCCCCTGCACCTCTCTGGGACCTCGAGGAAGCCACCTAATTGCTCTGTGTCTTGATTCCTTTCAATGTAAAATGGAGATAATGGTACCTCGTAGGGTAAGTAGTAAATATGAAATGAAATAATATATGAAGTACCCAGTATAAACAGTAAACTCTAAATAAATAGTTATTTCTGATTCATTTTTTTTATTCCTTACTAGTTGGGGTTAAATTTAAATATCACATGGTCTTTTACATATTTGGGAGTAATCATATGCCGTGTTGGAAATGTATGTGGACAAATCTTATAGAGTTAGACTTTTAGATGACTCAAGTTTTGTTGGATCATGTTGAGGTGGGTGCCTGGATGCAGAAATGGGCCATAAGCCATACAAAACATGAACTGGGGCAGTCAGAACCAAAAAATTAGTGCCTGAACTCTACAGAAGTTGTCACTGAAGGCCGGAGAAAGGCTGGTCAGCTCAGAAGAGCACTTGATGCAGAGGCTGCCGGACGCCCTTGGAGAGCAGTGGCTTTGAGGCAGACAAGTGGTCTTTATCTTCAGGTCCTTGGGCTCACGAGAGGTTGCAGGGGAACATGGGTTCAATCTGTTGATTTGCCTGCTTTTTATTTTTTCAGAAATGCTATGGCTTAATTTCTGTGAAACCAGGGGATTAACATCATTGCTAATGAGGCTGTTTTTGTTTCCTCATTATATTAATGGCCATAGATATTCAATAGGTATACATTCCCCCAGACTTTCATGGACCCAGAGCTTACACAGGGGACTCTACATCATCAGAAGGTCTGGCAGTCTGGATATGAAGAGCCTTACCTTAACATCATATTGAAGAATCGTGGTGCCTGCCACAACCCTATTCAATTCTGAGGGAACTGTCCCTGCTAAAAACAGCACAGGAGGGAACCGTTTTATTTCTATGTGTCTCTCCTTTTTTGTGACCAACTTCAGGTCACAGCTGTGGACACTTTATTCAGGGTACCCTGTCAGTAGGCTTCCTGATGACCCTGAACATTAGTATCAAAAAATAATAACTGAGGCAGATAGCTAGTTCAAGGCCTTTGTAAACTAGAAAATACTGAGAACCTGTGAGTCAGCTGCAGGAACAGAAACTGAAAGGATGCAATAATAGGAGCTATAAGGTGGAGTTGGGTTATGAGAGGAGCAAAGATGCTAAGAACAAGCTCAAGAAGAGAATCTGCCCAGAGCTGTTGGGATGGTTCCTATGGGTTTTCAGATCCAACACCTGTGAACTTTGAGATGCTTTTTTTGTTCCCCTATCGTGTATCTTCAGAATTATCTCCTTTCTTGAGCCTTCACCCTCTTTGCTCCTAGTTACTTGAGCTGACTTCTGAACCAGAAGAGCCTACCCAACACTACAGCCAAACGCTTCATCCCGGTCCCCAGTTTGTCTTCCATGAACAGGAGCTGCCAGGCCCAAGGTTATAACACACTTCTCCAGTGAGTAGGTCAAAGAAGCCTCTGTGCTGTATTTCACCAACAAGACGGGATCATCTTTCTCTTTATGTGGTACTTGCTGTTGCCCATAATTCTTTCAAAGACTGCTTTCTGCATTGATGTATTTGTTGCCAGCAAAGCCTTCGGAATGTCAAGAGTATGCATGTTAATCTATTTAACTAAAACTGCATTCATTACCTTCTTCCTCCAACACACACACAAACCTATTTGCTCTCAAACCTCCTCCATCTCAGTAAATGGTGTCACTAACCATGCTGTTTCTCAAGCTGGAATCTGTGAATTCCTGTTTCTTCCATCCCACCCCTCCAAGTAATCACCAAGTTCTATACTTTACTGCTCTCCAAATCCATATTTGGTTTAGGCAAGTTTTCTAAATAAAATAATCTTTCAGGTAGCAAATTACTACAGAAATAATGTCATTGAAATTAATTCCACATTTAGGAAAATATGAAATATTGTTTAGAAAACCTACCTGTGAAATATATTACTAATCTATAAAGTAATTTGAGATTAAAAGCTATATGTGGCATACAAAACTTCTGAATTATCAAATTTAATATGGTATCAGTAATTTCTAACATAGTCCTTATCACAAAAAGCAAGAACAGATGTTAACTAGACTTATTGTGGTGGTAATTTCCCAGTATATACAAATACCAAATTATTATGTTGAACACCTAAAACTAATGTAATGTTATGTCAGGTATGCCTCAATAAAAAGAATTATTTCTACTCTAAGTCCTCCATAAATATGGGACTACTTAAATGTCTGAGAATTAGTTTTCACAAACATCACAAATTATTGTTTAGTCATTAATTACATTTGTTACCAAGAAAACAGTACTTAAAATACCATATTAAGGGCTATAGTTATTTTATTTTTGTCAATTAGGCAAAAATGTATCTTTGAGTTAGATACACTCTAGTGGCAGAATTTTCTGTACCAAAAATACAGGTGTTTTTAAAGTTACCAGTTGAAAGAAAACTGTTCTTTCTTGTGACTGGCCATCTCTGCCCCTCGGAGCCCTGCGTCTATGCTAGAAGTGAAGCTGCTGCCACGGCGCCAGCACAGGGAAATTATGGTCTGGGCTCTTCAACTGTCAGGATGTATTATTGTTGAAGTCATTTTATTACAGTGATTGTTATGTGTCTTCTTTTACTGTTAAAAGAACTTTTTCGAAAAAAGTAGCAAACGTTGTCTGTAGCTGAAGGTGCTTTAAGGTGGTGGCTCCTGCCATTCTGGTGAGCTACTCCGTGTTCCTGGGTCTCTCCCGTTCACGTCATTACACTTTCTTCTCTTGCTAATTTCTTTTCTCTTGCTAATCTGTCTCATGATAATTTAGTTATCAGTCCATCCAGAAAACCTTCGGGGTAGAGGATAATTGTCCTTCCTGGCACATTATCCTTGTGGGGGTCCAGAACAAGTTGTCTTATATACCTCAATCCCTCTTTATCTCTGACCCTCACCTGCATGTGGGGTCTCTGACTCTCATGTGTGTGGGGTTCCCATACATATGTATGTATCAAATTTGGTTGTTTTTTATTGCCAATCTGTCTCAGATCTATTTGATAATTAGATCAGCCAGAAGAACCTTGAGGGTAAAGGAAACTTTGGTCCTCCCGCTATATGGTAAAATTTATCCAAGTACAGTGGAACCTTGGTTCTTAAACTTAATTTGGTCGGGAAGGCTGCCCGAAAACGGAAGCATTTTTCCCCATTAGAAATAATGTAAATTAAGTTAATCCATTCCAGAGCCCCCAAACGATTCCCTGTTTTAACCTTCCTTATATACAGTACATGTCTAATGTATTGTTTAATCCATAAGCACTTTAAAAACAAAAAGGACATGAAATGTAAATGAAAATTAACAAAAAGGAAATGAAATGTACAGTGAAAAATGAAAATTTAAGCGGCAAAAAAAACACGAAAATATTCATAGCACAAGTTCCTGAGATGTTCTTGTTATGCCCAGATTTCAAGATTCCCAAGAGCCCACCAGGGAGCCAGCGAGTCCTATGCAAAAGCAAAGAGTCTTTTATTCAAACCCGGGTCTGGCTCCCCTGCCCTCCTTACTGACACAGCAGCAGGTGGCAGAGAGAGACCTAGCCCGGTGTGAAGAGGAGTTTTATAGGGGGGTGGAGTAAGGGGAAGAGAGGGGACTGTGGGCCCTGCCGATTGGCCAGGCGCAAGTCGGTGTTTCGTTACACAGGATGTGGTTATCTCCATGGCACACACGTCCCTTGATTGTCATTGGTTAGTTTAAAAAGATTCTGGGCGTGGCTAGCAGAGGCCTGGGCTTCAGGGAAGAAGGTACTTTCCTGAGCACATGGCTGCTGCCCCAACATGGAGGATACGGGGCAAGATGGAGGGCATAGCCCTCGCCCTTTCAGTTCTAAGCAGTAAATTGACTCATACTCGAGCCCTCTCTCCTTTGTTGCCTGAGAGATGCGTGACTGATCATACAGGTAATAGCATGAAAGGGTTGTCAGGTTGAGAAGCTAATTGTTTGAGATAGGAGACCTTAAAAAACCGAGGTTTGACTGTAGTTACAAAAGATTTAAAAAGGGGGGCGGGGAGAGAGAAAAGAAAGGAAGAAGGGGAAGGAGGAATGGAAAGTAAGGAATATGGGCTGGTATAATAAAGTTTGTGATTTTTGCTGAGTCAACTTCATTCTGGAGGAAAAATGCATCAGGGAACTAGATAAGTATAGGATTGTGGACAAAAAAGAGGGTCTAGTAAAGTAACCTCACTGGGTGATCTAATCCTAAGTTCCTAACTACTAGTAGGTAGAGCATGGTGGGCAGTCACGCCCCAAGCACATAACTGTTGTGGGCAAGGGGAATGGCACCAGGTGTCTGACCAGCGGGGTCAGACCGAAACCTGGGGTCAGCAACCTCGGTACTTGGGTTCTGGCTAGGAAAGAGTTCAGAGCCAAGACCCAAACTGTAAGAGAATATTTATTTAGTAAATCCCAGAGGTAGAAGAAGTAATTCCTAGAAGAAATGGGTTTAGATACAGTTATGGAGGAAAAGGAAGGGCCCTTAGAGCTTGTGAATGAGGAAGCTAAAGGTAACAGCCTGGGGCAGGAAGAGGGAAGGGAAAGGCATGGGTGTGCTTCCAGGAGGGAGAGCACACAACGGGGGGAGGGGTCCTCTGTCCTGAGGGTTTTAAGGGTGGACATTTCAGGGGAGGTCCCAGGGAAAGATCTTAATAGAATATTCAGCAGCTTTCCAGGTGTGTCCTTTCAGGCTTATGGTCTCCATTGATTGATTGGCCGGCACCAGGGCAGGGTCATTCAGTGCAGCTGGACCTGAGGTCAGCCGGAGCTGGTTTTGTTGCTTATCTGGGCCTGGAGCTGGAATACAACTGTGATTGTCTGTTGCTAGGCCCCTGGGGCTTTCCACCCTGGTGACCTGTACAGGCCCATCGTCCTTGCTTTGCTCTTGTCTAACTGCCTATTGGTAGTCTGTGAGATCTGAAAGGTTGGCGACCCCTGGCCTACAGCATAACTTTAGTAAAAAGTTTCGTTTTGCTGTAAGCAAGCCCTGTGCCTTGTTTCTATGCAGGTAGGTTAACACACCTTTGAAATGCCTCTTTCAGACCCCTCAGAAGGGAATCTCGCTCATGCTCTCTCCCTGCCTCTCTCTCTAAAATCAATAAATTTAAAAAACAGAGAGCACTTAATCTTAACTATCCTATAATCTCATCCCCACCTTGCTTTCTCCCACCTTCAGGTAATTGTCCTCAGATTCCCTCCTTAATTCCAAATGCATAAAAGAAGCTGCAAACTGTCACTCCAGGTAGCATTTTTCTCAGTCTGTTGAAATATTGCTTCCAGGTGTATCCGGTGGCTCAAATAAATTCTTTTATTTTAAATATGTTTTTATTGGCTTAGAGAGAAAGAAAGAGGGTGAGAAACATCAATGTGAGAGAGAAAAACACCTATTGGTTGCCTCCAGCAACCTGGGTTTGTGCCCTAACCAGAAACTGAACTGGCGACCTTTTGGTGCATGGGACCACCCTTCCTCACGGCACCAGAAGGTTGTGGCTTCGATTTCCTGTGTCAATGTAAGAAACAGTTAAACCTATAAAGAATTTTTGTGAGATTATTTGAGCCAAACTATTGACAGTTGCCAGGAAGCAAAATCTCAAGGGATCGAGATAATACTTAAGAGAATGGCCATTTTGTACCTTATTTTATGCATTACAATCAAAAGAGCAGATGTAAGTCAGTTACATGAAATCCATTGGTGATAGACCAGTGAGGGGAAGAAAGCAAAGTGGGGAAACCTCTGGGATTGGATGATATTGGGGTCCAACCCCAGCAGGTCCAGGGGTTCCCAAAGGTGTGGACGGAGTCAGCGAAGAATGAAGGACATGGAGACAGGGTTCAGTTGATCAGCAGCTAGCCAGGTTCTAGCCAGGTTCTAGCCAGGTTCTCTAGCCAGGTTCGGTCTTTATTGTTCTGTTACATCTGTATTTATACCAGTTGATTTTAATCCTATCCATTCTATTCCAAAGGTTAGGGCATTTCTTATCTCCAATCCAAGATTACTCTATTGTTCTATTAAGCTACAAGGAAGTAACTGAAGGAGATTATCCTAAGTAAAGATATGTAGCTTAAGTGTGATTGTTCATAGTTAAAGTGATTAACTACCCACCTGGCACTTAGTTAAGGGGTTTTATGGATTTATTCCTTTCCTTAGTCCTGTTAATCCCTAACTCCAGGGAAAAATCCCCACCTGGGGAAACAACCTTTCTCGAAGAGGTGACCTTGGTTAAAACACATAGCGCTAAGAAGGGGAGCAAACATATTAAGAACAGTATGCCATATATGCCAGGTCCCTTGAAACATAAGCTGTGCAGATGTTGCTTCCCTGCAGCGACTGTCAAGCAGCAAGGGTGGACTGGCTTCCAGCAAATTCCCCCATTTTTATTTTTTAAATGACAGCGCGTGTAAATCAGCGGCCACCTCTCGGATTGGGTTGTTTACGACTCAGAAGAAGACTTGTTTGTGACTTTGCCCACAGGTCAGTCCGAGGCTTCAACCTATTTCGGATCCCCACAGGATGAAAAGTAAAATGATAGACACATATTTTTTATATAGGTCAGGACAGGATAGTTAACAGTCAACAATTAACTCAATAGCAATGAGGGGATTGATGGTCTCTGCAGAGCGGTGCCTGTGCTATGAGGGGGTCTGGAAGAAGGAAAATTTCACATTCCAATGATATATGTTACCTTAGATGCAAAAAGACAATAGGCTCAGTTAAGGTACAGATTGACTTTCGTCAAGGAAGATGCCAGCCTAGGACATGATCACCCACCATAAACTGCTTTTAGCTTAAGAGTTTTAATATTATACCATTCTTTACAGTTATTTTAGGCCTCTGAGATTGCAAGGCTGCCACGCAGGCCTCCCCTGAGCTTGTCAGATTAGCATGTGGCCCCTTTTTGTCCACACTGATCAGGGCGCATACTAGTAACTAGGTTGTGGAGAGTTCCGAAGGCAACCGTTGATGTGCCACTATCTCTCTCACATCAATGTTTCTCTCCCTCCCTCCCTCCCTGAAAAAAAAAAAAAATTCTTTACAGATTTGGACATGTCAACATAAGAAACTCATACCTAGAGAATTTTGAGAGTTTATTTGAACCGAACTGTTGACAGTTGCCGGGATATAAAATCTCAACAAATTGAGAAAATGCTCCAGAGAATGGCCATTTGCACCTTATTTTTGTACATTACAATCAAAAGAGAAAACGTAAGTGGGTTACATGAAATCCATTCGTGATAGATTAAGCGCAGTGATGGCGAACCTTTTGAGCTCAGCGTGTCAGCATTTTGAAAAACCCTAACTTAACTCTGGTGCCATGTCACGTAGAAATTTTTTGATCTTTGCAACCATAGTAAAACAAAGACTTATATTTTTGATATTTATTTTATATATTTAAATGCCATTTAACAAAGAAAAATCAACCAAAAAAAATGAGTTCGCGTGTCAGAGGTGACATAGGTTCGCCATCACTGGTAGGGAGACAGTTGAAAGCCAAGCAGGGGGAACCTTGCTTGGATAAAAAATAAAATGATACATCTTTTACGTGGGTGGGTACAGGATGGTTAATAGTCAACAGTTAACACCATAAAAATAACAATGAGGGGATTTGTAGTCTCTGCTCTGGTGTGTTGATTGTGCCCTGAAGGGTCTGGAAAAGGGAAAGTAACCCTGACATTCCTACCGGATGTTATCATAGATGCAAAAGACAATAGGTAAAGATTGACTTTCATCAGGGATGATTCTGGCCTAGGACATGACTACCTGCTACAAACTGCTTTTAGTTAAAAAGTTTTCATTTCATACCATTCTTTGTGGTTACTTTAGGTCTCTGAGTTTGCAAGGCCTCACCATAGGCCTCCCCTGAACTTGTCACAGCATGTAGCCCCTTTTCATCTGCAGATGTTTCTTACATTGACAGGATTAAAAAAATAGAAAATAGTTAATATATAAGGAAAAGACATCGTCAAGGATAATTATTAAATTATAACAACATTTTAAAAGACTTTATCGAGGGGATTTCTGTCACACAGACTTAGGAGAAGAGAAGGAAAACAAGCCAAGTTGTCTATCAAGTACTTACCTATACTCATTTATCGGTAACAGATGAGAGATGGGAGGTAGATAGATAAAATACAAGGTGGGGCAAAAGTAGGTTTACAATTGTTGAGTACCTAAGAGTTTATTCTTGTATTTTCCATACAAACAACTGTATATTTTTATTTTTATATTTTATATATAAATGTGTGTATATATATAATCAGCTTCAGGCTGTAAAGTAGAAATACAGAAACAAAATTTTAATTGTAATATGCAGTGGAAGATGGGCATTTGCTGTGCAATTTCAGCTTTGTCCAGGAGAGGGAGCTGCGAAACCACAAATAGAGTCATGGTTTCCTGAGTTTTTGCTGGTTATTTCTCAACTGAGGAAAGGAGGATAATAGGGAACTGGGGGGGGAAATGCTATTGAATTTTGGATAGAGAAGTCTTCTGAGTGAGCAATTGTCTCCCACACTGCAGCAAGAATCAGGATGAAACCTTTCATTCTTTTTTTTTTTTTTAAATATATTTTATTGATTTTTTACAGAGAGGAAGGGAGAGGGATAGAGAGTTAGAAACATCGATGAGAGAGAAATATCGCTCAGCTGCCTCCTGCACACTCCCCACTGGGGATGTGCCCGCAACCAAGGTACATGCCCTTGACCGGAATCGAACCCGGGACCCTTGAGTCCGCAGGCAGATGCTCTATCCACTGAGCCAAACCGGTTAGGGTGAAACCTTTCATTCTTAAATGAACCAGTTAGAATCCAGAATGTGTTCATTGTTTAATGAAAGATGGGTTTGTGTTTTTAAAGTTTGCACAATCAGAAACCTAAAAAGTAGGTAATTTTTGGCAAAAGAGCAGTGTTCAAGTTTCTCAGTACTTCAATAGCTTTTAAATTCTTAATGACAAAAGACAAATGTGAGTACTTATATTTTATTAAATATAATACATTCATTAGTTTCCTCCCATAAATTTCACGTACCGTTTCTGAAGTTGGATAAGTCCTGCTTAAATACCCAGCAAGGCCTGTGGGGACCCAATTACATGCTCACATGCGCACATCCTGTGCAAGTGGGGTCTGCCTGCTATATTGTTTCACATTACCCAGACAATTCAAGGAAAGGGAATGACAAACAGCCAGTAAACACATGTAAACACGTTCATCCTTGCTAGTAACCAGGGAAATGCAAATTGAAATAAAAAGGAGATACCAGTTTAGATTTATCATATTGGCAAAAATTTTAGAGTATTTAGGCACCTTCATGTACAATGGAAGAGTTGAAATTGTTACCACACATAGCAGAGCAATTTAGCACATAAAATGAACTTAATGATGCCTATTCCCTGCAGTCCAGCAATTCCATTCCCATTACGTTGAAAACCTGGCTGCACATTACACTCATTATCCCAATGCATTATCAGCCCACCACCCTGTAAGAAACTCTCACCCATGTGCATAAGGAAACAAATTTTAAAATATTCACAGCTTCCTACCTGGTTTGGTTTAGTGGATAGAGCATCAGTCTGTGGACTGAAGGGTCCAAGATTCCATTCCGCCAAGGGCGCACATACCCAGGCTGCAGGCTCAATCTCTGGTCCCGGTCGGGGCACGTGCAGGAGGTGACCAATTGATGTCTCTCTCACTTCGATGTTTCTCTCTGTCTCTCCCCCCCCTTCCACTCTCTCTAAAAATCAATGGAAAAATATCCTTGTGTGAGGGTTAACAAAATATATATTCAGAGCAACATTGTTTATAGCAGTAAAAAATTGGAAACGACATAAATGTCCATCAACAGGCGAATAGAAACATGAAATGCATATAATCACTCAATAGAAAACTAATGAAACTGTACAAACTACAGTTACCTGCAGCAACATGACTGAATCTCCCAAATAAAATTTTGAGAGCAGGCAAAAAACGCATCCAATGGAATTCTACACCACAGTTAAAATGAATGAATTAAGCCTATATATAAATCTTGCATTCATTTTCTATGGCTGCTATAAAAAAAAATTACCAAGAACGTAATGGCTTAAAACACCTATTTATTACCTTTACCTGACGTTTCTGGAAATCAGAAATTCAGAATGGAGTGCACCAGGCTAACCTCCACGTGTCCGCAGGGCGGTGGGCTTTCTGGAGGCTGTATGGGTGGAACTGTTTACTTGTCTTTTCCAGCTTTGAGAGGCCACTGTCCTTCCTTGGTCTTGGCATCCTTCCTGCACCATCAACGCCACCAACATCATGCCAAGCCTTTCTCACGCTGCTCTGCCTCCCCTTCTCCCCTTCTATCTCTCTCTCTTTAATTTAGAAGAACCCTTGTGATTGGTTACATTGGGCCTACCCACCCAGAAATGCAATGTAGCTCCCTCCTTGAAAGTAACCTCCATTCCATCTGCAACCTGAATTCCTCTCTGCCCTGAAAGGTAACATAGTCACAGGTTCCAGGGATTAGGATGAGGACATCTTGGGGTGAGTGCAGGAAGCCGGTCCATCCTTGCTGCTTGACACAGTTGCTGCAGGGCAGAAACATCTGCACAGCATATGTTTCAAGAGACCTGGCGTATATGGCATATGTTCTTAATAGGTTTGCTCCCCTTCTTAGCGCTATGTGTTTTAACCAAGGTCACCTCTCCGAGAAAGGTTGTTTCCCCAGGTGGGGATTTTTCCCTGGAGTTAGGGATTAACAGGACTAAGGAAGGGAATAAATCAGTAAAACCCCTTAACTAAGTGCCAGGTGGGTAGTTAAGCACTTTAACCACGAACAATCACGCTTAAGCTACATAATCTTTACTTAGGATAATCTCCTTCAGTTACTTCCTTGTAGCTTAACAGAACAATAGAGTAGTGACCTTGGAATGGAGATATCAAACGCCCTAACCTTTGGAATAGAATGGATAGGATTCAGATCAACTGGTATAAATACAGATGTAGCAGGAGAGTAAAGACAGAACCTAGCAACAGAACCTGGCTGGAGAACTTGACTAGAGAACCTGGCTAGGCTGCTGATCAACTGAACGCTGTCTCCCTGTCATCTCTTCTTCACTGACTCCGTCCACACCTTTGGGAACCCCTGGACCTACTGGGGCTGGACCCCAACAACTGGCGCTTAGATCCTGAGCAGCACCGACAGGGTTACAGGGAGGCAAGATGGCAGACATGCTGGATCTTCACGAGGCCGGAGGCGAGGATTTCGCCAGGGATGAGGATGGGGACGAGAGCATCCACATACTGAAAGAAAAGGCGAAGAAGCGGAAGGGCCGCGGCTTTGGCTCCAAGGGCTCTCGAGCGCGGATGCGGGAGGATTACGACAGCGTGGAGCCGGATGGGGAAGAGCCCAGGCCGAAGCGCTCTGTTGAAGGCTGGATTCTCTTTGTCACCGGGGTCCATGAGGAAGCCACGGAGGAAGACATCCATGGCAAATTTGCAGAGTATGGGGAAATAAAAAACGTCCACCTCAGCCTGGACGGGCGCACGGGGTGCCTGAAGGGGTATACTCTAGTTGAGTATGAAACATACAAGGAGGCCCAGGCTGCGATGGAGGGACTCAATGGCCAGGATCTGATGGGACAGCCGATCCGCGTGGACTGGTGTTTTGTTCGGGGTCCACCCAAGGGCAAGAAGAGAGGTGGCCGGCGGTGCAGCAGGAGTCCAGACAGGAGGCGACGCTGACAGGTCCTCTGCTGGCCAGGTGTTCGCTGCAGCGATTCCATGTGACCAGCCTTGGAGAAGTAGGGCCAGGGAGGAACTCACTGTTTATATTTAATCATTTACCCTCTTGCTTAGTGTTTTGGGACTTGGGGGGGTAGGGGAGGGGGGTTGAATTATAAATAAATGTCCCGTTTTTGTGTTCTACATTTAAAATTATTTTCTTGCTCTAACCTTGCAAGCTCTGAAGTGCTCTTCACCGTAGGCAGTGTGGGGCACTGGGAAGGTACTTCTCCCAGTAACTGAATTCAGTGAGTTTCTACATGAGACATAGTCTGAGTCCCAAAGAGTCAAAGTAGAAACACTGCTCAAGGGATTTCTTTTTTCTTGGAAGCTAAGAGAGCAGGGGTAGAAGTGAGATGTTTTCAGGATATTAACGAATAATTATTCTGTTCCTGTATACTCTGTCCTGAGCAAATGGATGTTACAGGAATGTTTTCTTTTTGTTTCTCCTGCCTGTGCTGCCACATCTGTTTGTACCTCCAGCTGTTGAAGGGCTTAAATCTCCTGTGGGGCATTCTCCCAGATTCTCTTTCCCTAAAGGAGTCTATACAAAGGTCTTGGTGCCCACTTTGGCAGCCAAGGGTGAAGGCCCCTTGGAGATGATCCAGAGGAGCACTGATGAGGCCAAAGAGAAGAAGAGGAGGCTGGGAGGAGCTCCAGTTAGCATTATGGGAGAGAACCAGCGAGTAGTGAGGTGTTCGGCAGAGGACAGAGGTCAGCAGAGTCAGCAGGGCTGGCCGCAGGTGCACAGACGCGGGGTGACTGTCTAAGGAGCGGCGGAGGGCCAGTTCGCTGGTAGGTTTGGGATTTAGAAAATGCACTGCCATTCAGAACCACTCAGCTCCGACCTGAGTACAGGGTGACTTGATGGGTGGGCGGTGAGATGGTGCTCTCCCCTACAAGGAAGAGAATGCTCCAGACCCTCTTCTCCTTAGAAACTTGGGACTGTGTGCTCCTTTCCCCCATGCGGGAGAAAAGTTTTGATGCTTGTTTTTTTTCTTTTTCTTTCCTATTTTTATTAATTTCAGAGAGAAAGGGAGTGGGAGATCGAGAGAAACGTCATTGATCGGCTGCCTCCGACACACCCCCTACTTGGGATAGAGGCTGCAACCCAGGCATGTGCCCTGACAGGGAATCGAACTGTGACTGGTTCATAGGTCGACATGCAACCACTGAACCACGCCAGTGGCAAGGTTTGCTTGAGGTGCTGTGCTGTATGAAGCTACTAAGTCTACTTTAAGACATCATGGTGTCCCAAGAGTAAAGGAGAATACTGATCACATTTCTCCTAAATCCTTGTCCACCTAACTCAAGTTCAGATGATGGCTAGAGGTTGGTTAGAATTGGAGGCATTCAAGAAAATTATTAAATAAATAAATAAATAATAAAAAAAGAAAATTATATGCAGCATTAGTGTGGGGAGCTGATATAGGGTTAAGCCTCGGACTGACCTCTTGGCAAAGTCACAAACAGGTCTTCTGAGTCTTAAACAACCCTCTGAGAGGTGGCCGCTGATTTACACACGCTATCATTTAAAAAATAAAAAAGGGGGAATTTGCCGGAAGCCGGTCCATCCTTGCTGCTCGACACAGTCGCTGCAGGGAAGAAACATCTGCACAGCATATGTTTCAAGGGACCTGGCATATATGGCATACTGTTCTTAATATGTTTGCTCCCCTTTGCACTATGTGTTTTAACCAAGGTCACCTCTCCGAGAGAAATGTTGTTTCCCCAGGTGGGGATTTTTATCAGTAAAACCCCTTAATCTAAGTGCCAGGTGGGTAGTTAATCACTTTACCTATGAACAATGACGCTTAAGCTACATAATCTTTACTCCCTAGAATGGAGATAAGAAACGCCCTAACCTTAGGAATAGAAATTGATAGGATTAAAATCAACTGGTATAAATACAGATGTAACAAGACAATTATTTCAGAACCTGGCTGGAGAACCCAGACAGAACTTGGCTGGAGATCCTGGATAGAGATCCTGGCCAGCCTGCTGATCAACTGAACGTTGTCTCCGTGTCATTCCTTCTTCGCCGACTCCATCCACACCTTTGGGAACCCCTGGAACTGCTGGGGCTGGGCCCCAACAATTTGCCACAATGTATGACGCAGACAAGGATATGCAATATGATGAGCATGATGATGAAATTACCCCAGAGTTGTGGCAAGAAGCATGCTGGATTGTAATCAGTTCCTATTTTGATGAGAAAGGCTTGGTCAGACAACAGCTGGATTCTTTTGATGAGTTTGTTAAGATGTGTGTTCGAAGAATTGTGGAAGATACTCCACCTATAGACCTACAAGCTGAAGCTCAGCATGCTAGTGGAGAAGTTGAAGAACCGCCAAGATATTCGCTGAAGTTTGAACAAATTTATCTCTCCAAGCCTACTTACTGGGAAAGAGATGGTACTCCTTCACCACTGATGCCAAATGAGGCCAGGTTATGAAATCTCACGTATTCTGCTCCACTTTATGTTGATATAACAAAAACATTCACTAAAAAAGGTCAAGAACAACTTCAGAAAACTTGTATAGGAAAAATTCCAATTATGTTGCGTCCAGCTTATTGCCTATTGAATGGCTTAACAGATCGTGATCTTTGTGAGTTAAACGAGTGCCCCTTGGATCCTGGTGGCTATTTCATTATTAATGGATCAGAAAAGGTTCTAATTGCACAAGAAAAAATGGCAACAAACACAGTCTATGTGTTTGCCAAAAAAGATTCTAAATATGCCTACACAGGAGAGTGTAGATCATGTCTGGAGAATTCTTCCCGACCCACCAGTACTATTTGGGTTAGCATGCTGGCAAGAGGAGGACAGGGTGCAAAAAAGAGTGCTATAGGCCAGCGCATTGTGGCAACTCTACCATTTATCAAGCAAGAAGTTCCCATTATTATTGTGTTCAGAGCATTAGGTTTTGTGTCTGACAAGGATATTTTAGAGCATATTATTTATGATTTTGAAGACCCAGAGATGTTGGATATGGTCAAACCTTCTCTCGATGAAGCTTTTGTCATCCAAGAACAGAATGTTGCACTAAATTTCATTGGTTCGAGAGGGGCAAAGCCTGGTGTCACCAAAGAGAAAAGAATTAAGTATGCAAAAGAAGTCTTACAGAAAGAAATGCTTCCTCATGTTGGTGTCAGCGATTTTTGTGAGACCAAAAAATCTTATTTCTTGGGGTATATGGTGCATAGGTTACTTCTAGCAGCTCTGGGTAGAAGAGAATTAGAAGGCAGAGACCACTATGGAAACAAAAGATTGGATCTTGCTGGACAACTACTTGCATTCTTATTTAGAGGCATGTTTAAGAATTTGCTTAAAGAAGTACAGATCTATGCACAGAAGTTTATTGATCAGGAAAAGGATTTTAACTTGGAGTTGGCAATTAAAACAAGGATTATCTCTGATGGCCTAAAATACTCTTTAGCTACTGGAAACTGGGGTGACCAAAGGAAAGCTCATCAAGCCAGAGCTGGAGTATCCCAGGTGTTAAACCGCCTGACGTTTGCATCTACTCTCTCTCACCTGCGTCGTTTAAATTCTCCAATCGGTAGAGAGGGCAAGCTGGCAAAACCGAGACAGTTGCATAATACGTCATGGGGAATGGTGTGCCCTGCTGAGACTCCAGAGGGCCATGCTTTAGGACTTGTGAAGAACTTAGCCCTGATGGCTTATATTTCAGTTGGATCTCAACCTTCTCCAATTCTGGAATTTTTAGAAGAATGGAGTATGGAAAATTTAGAAGAAATTTCTCCTGCAGCTATTGCTGACGCAACCAAGATTTTTGTTAACGGCTGCTGGATAGGAATGCATAAAGATCCTGAACAACTTATGAACACTCTAAGGAAATTGCGGCGTCAGATGGACATCATTGTGTCTGAAGTTTCTATGATCAGAGATATTCGAGAGCGGGAGATTCGGATCTATACAGATGCCGGTCGTCTTTGTAGACCAATTCTGATCGTGGAAGAACAAAAGCTTCTGCTGAAGAAGAGACATATTGATCAATTAAAAGAGAGAGAATATAACAACTACGGTTGGCAGGATCTCGTGGCCAGTGGGGTAGTGGAATATGTTGATACTCTAGAAGAAGAAACAGTGATGCTGGCAATGACTCCAAATGATTTGCAAGACAAAGGAGTAGCTTACTCTTCCACATATACACACTGTGAGATTCACCCATCGATGGTTCTTGGTGTCTGTGCATCTATTATTCCATTTCCTGATCATAACCAGTCCCCTAGAAACACATACCAGTCTGCTATGGGCAAGCAGGCCATGGGAGTTTATATCACCACATCCGTATGGATACACTGGCTCATGTTCTCTACTATCCTCAAAAACCACTTGTGACTACACGGTCTATGGAATATTTGCGATTTAGAGAGTTGCCGGCAGGTATCAATTCAATTGTGGCCATTGCATCATACACTGGATATAATCAGGAAGACTCTGTTATCATGAATCGTTCAGCGGTAGACCGAGGCTTTTTCAGGTCTGTTTTCTATCCATCATACAAAGAACAGGAGTCTCAAAAAGGATCTGACCAAGAAGTTTTTGAGAAGCCTACACGTGAAACATGCCAGGGTATGAGGCATGCCATATATGACAAGCTGGATGGTGATGGTCTGATAGCTCCCGGGGTCCGTGTATCGGGAGACGATGTTATTATAGGCAAAACAGTCACCCTGCCTGAAAATGAAGAAGAGCTGGAGAGCACTAATAGACGCTATACCAAGAGAGACTGTAGCACTTTTCTCAGGACTAGTGAGACAGGCATTGTGGACCAGGTTATGGTAACTCTCAGCCAGGAAGGATATAAATTTTGTAAAATAAGGGTACGCTCTGTTAGAATTCCACAGATTGGAGATAAATTTGCCAGTTGACATGGTCAAAAGGGTACTTGTGGTATTCAGTATAGACAAGAGGATATGCCTTTCACCTGCGAAGGAATCACCCCTGATATCATCATAAATTCCCATGCCATCCCCTCTCGTATGACAATTGGTCACTTGATTGAATGTCTTCAAGGGAAGGTTTCAGCTAACAAAGGCGAAATTGGTGATGCCACTCCATTTAATGATGCCATTAATGTGCAGAAGATTTCTCACCTTTTGTCCGATTATGGCTACCATCTAAGAGGAAATGAGGTCTTGTACAATGGATTCACTGGTAGAAAAATCACATCACAAATTTTCATCGGCCCCACTTACTACCAGCGTTTGAAGCATATGGTGGATGACAAGATCCATTCCCGTGCCAGGGGGCCTATTCAGATCCTTAACAGACAGCCCATGGAGGGTAGATCCCGGGATGGTGGCCTGCGTTTTGGTGAAATGGAACAAGACTGTGAGATTGCCCACGGGGCAGCCCAGTTCTTAAGGGAGAGACTGTTTGAGGCATCAGATCCATATCAGGTTCATGTTTGCAATCTTTGTGGAATAATGGCGATTGCTAACACCAGGACCCATACGTATGAATGCAGGGGCTGTCGGAATAAGACCCAGATTTCTCTGGTGCGGATGCCTTATGTGTGCAAACTGTTGTTTCAAGAGCTTATGTCTATGAGTATTGCACCTCGAATGATGAGTGATTAGCTCTTTTAAAAGATTCCCAACAAGACACTTATCAATGCTTTTTGTGTCTTATTTTTATGATATGCTTTCTAAAATAACAAATAAATGTGTTACATTGTGAGAAAAAGCATTTTATTTGTTTTGTTTGATGAAATGCATGCTTTTCTGTAAATAGGTAATACATTTTTGTAGCTAGTCTTGAAAAAAAAAATAATTTGGGGGAGCATCAGAAAGGAATAAAGAGAAATGGCAGGAGCAGAAATATGTGTAAATTGTTCTTCTCGTGAGTTTTATTTCACATGCAATGATTAAAACAAAAATTATAACATTATCTGATATTAAAGATAATATTTAAAAGTGAGAAGAGTAAAGGGAACGAAATGCAACCAAGGTTTCTACTTTACTAAAAGTGGACTATGAGTCACATGTATATATTTTTTTTATTTTTTATTGCTTAAAGTATTACAAAGGGTATTACATATGTGTCCTTCCCCCCCCCCCCCCCCGCCCTTGACAATCCCCTGGCCTCCCCTTACCCCCCCCCCCCAACATGTATATATTTTAATAGAGCAACTTCAAAGAAAACTACACAAAACCATACACTCAAAAGCTCTACAATTAAATCAAGAAGGCCCCCTAAACATGTTCAAATAACCCACAGAAAGGCAAGAAATCATAAACTGATGAATGAGACACAGAAGAAGCAAACAGAAAACAAATAATAAAATAGAAGACTTCAGCCTTAATATAGCAATTACTTTAACTGTAAATGGTCTAAATACACCAATTTAAAAAAAAAAAAAGAGATTACTCTTCAGTTGCCTAAGAAGAAGGAATGAATGATTTTGGAAATTTCCATCATACCAACTATCACGTTGTTAATTTATTGGTCTCTGGTCTCTGTCATGTAACTTAAGTTTTAATTTCATTATGTGTTTATGATATTATTCCATTTAATTAATACCCAAAATTCACATCGCACAATCATGTTGACTTGGCTCTGTGACTTTTACATGGTTCTCCAACTGGGACTTATTTAAACAAGCAACAAGTCCCAACATTTCAAAGTAAAAATGAAAAAATCTAACCTGAAATTTCTTAAAAGTGAAGAAGTGAGTTTCCAAGGGTAAATCAACTGGTAATTTTTGTAGCACTGAGCAATTTCTATGTTCCTTCTTTCCCCTAACATATCAGTGCAGGATAGCATATAAAAATTGTCAAATGCAGCCCCTGATATGGGATTCTAACTTAGCAACACTACTTATAAAAATTATATTTATTTGATTTCAAGGGCTCATCAATCCACTATCCTCGGTACTGGGGACTCCCAATGCCCCCAGAGAACTATGGAACATTAAGGACATTTTCATGAAAGAAAGATTGAATTAAAAAAAATAAATAAAAATAAAAAAGGGGAAATTTGCCGCAAGCCGGTCCATCCTTGCTGCTCGACACAGTCGCTGCAGGGAAGAAACATCTGCACAGCATATGTTTCAAGGGACCTGGCGTATATGGCATACTGTTCTTAATATGTTTGCTCCCCTTCGCACTATGTGTTTTAACCAAGGTCACCTCTCCGAGAGAAATGTTGTTTCCCGAGGTGGGGATTTTTATCAGTAAAACCCCTTAACCTAAGTGCCAGGTGGGGAGTTAATCACTTTTACTACGAACCATCACGCTTAAGCTAGATAGTCTTTACTTAGGATAATCTCCTTCAGTTACTTCCTTGTAGCTTAACAGAATAGAGTAATGACCTTGGAATGGAGATATCAAATGCCCTAACCTTTGGAATAGAATGGATAGGATTCAAATCAACTGGTATAAATACAGATGTAACAGGAGAGTAAAGACAGAACCTAGCAACAGAACCTGGCTGGAGAACTTGACTAGAGAACCTGGCTAGGCTACTGATGAACTGAACGCTGTCTCCGTGTCATTTCTTCTTCGCTGACTCCATCCACACCTTTGGACCCCAACAGGTGAGGGCAGGGCAGGAGGGGTATTTTCCTGCCTATCACAAATCTAAAAAATAATATACAAATAAGCTGGGCCAGCATGGCTCAGTAGCTGAGCATCGACCTATGAACCAAGAGGTCACAGTTAGCTTCCTGGTCAGATCATATGCCTGAATTGCAGGCTCAATCTCCAGTGTGGGGTTTGCAGGAGGCAGCCAATCACTGATTCTTATCATTGATGTTTGTATCTCTCCCTCTCCTTTCCTCTCTGAAATCAATAAAAATATATATTTTTTAAAAAGACAGCAAATTAAAGTGTGGCATGTACTATATGATACTATTTATATAAAGTTTTAAAACAATAACAACCCCTGCAGGCCAGGGGATCAGGCCTCTAGTATGCATATAAGATCTTTAGTTAATGTCTTCCCTCCCTCCCCCCTCCCCACTTTCCCCTTCCCTTTGAGATTCATCAGTTTGTTCCATGTTTCCATGCCTGTGGTTTCCGCTCCTGGGTTGAGCATCTGCCCCTTGGTGGTCAGTGTGCATCATAGCTACCAGACAGTCAGACAGTGGGCTGGTGAGCCGGTCGGCTAATCACTTGGGCTTTTATAGATAGATAGATAGATAGATAGATAGATAGATAGATATCTGTGTATACCACAGCTTGCTCACCACCACAAAAGTCTAGTTACTATCCATCACTATATATTTGACCACTTTATCCATATGTCATCTGAAAGCCCTGAGAAAATGTTAAACTAGCCACCACATCCTATATAATAAAAGGCTAATATGCAAATCGATCAAACAGCTGAAGGACTGGTTGTTATGATGTACACTGACCACCAGGGGGCAGGCGCTCAAAGCAAGAGCTTCAGTGCTAAAGACCCCTGTGGGGAGTGGGCCTAAGCCGGCAGGCAGACATTCCCTGAGGGATCCCGGACTGTGAGATGGCGCAGGCCGGGCTGAGGGGACCCCCCCCCCCCCATCCAGTGCATGAATGTCGTGCACTGGCCTCTAGTTAGAAATAAAGTAACAAAATATTTCTTAAAAAGAAAGGAAAACTTTGGTAGCTGCCGGGAGCAGGTCCATCCTTGCTGTTTCAAAGGACCTGGCATATATGGCATACTGTTCTTAATATGTTTGCTCACCTTCTTGGCACTATGTGTTTTAACCATGGTCACCTCTCTGAGAAAGGTTGTTTCCCCAGGTAGGGATTTTCCCCTGAAGTTAGGGAGGGAATAAAACCTCTTAACTAAGTGCCAGGTGGGTAATTAATCACTTTAACTATGAACAATCATGCTTAAGCTACATAATCTTTACTCCCTGGAATGGAGAAAAGAAACGCCCTAACCTTTGGAATAGAGATTGATAGGATTGAATCAACTGGTATAAATACAGATGTAGCAAGACAGCAAGACACAGAACTTAGAACACAGAACTAAGAAGACAGAACTTAGGACAGAGGGGGAGAGACAGAACCTAGGCACAGAACCTACACAGAACGTTCTCTAGAGACAGAAGAACTTCGCTGCAGAGAACATGGCAAAAGATCCTGGACAGAAACTGGCCTCAGAACCTAGAGACAGAACCTAGCGAGAGAACATGGCAAAAGATCCTGGACTGAACCTGACTACAGAAATTGGCAAGAGGACCTGACTAGAACCTGGTGACTGAACCTGGCTGCAGAACCTGGCTGGGGAACCTAGCAAGGGAGCATGGCTGCAGAACCTGGCTGGAGAGCCTGGAGAACCTAGCAAGAGAACATGGACACGGAACCTGGCTGGAGATCCTAGGCAGAACCTCTCTGAAGATCCAGACCAGAACTTGGCTGGAGATCCTGGCTAGGCTGCTGATCAACTGAACGCTGTCTCCGTGTCATTCCTTCTTCACCGACTCCGTCCACAACTTTGGGGACCCCTGGACCTGCTGGGGCTGGACCCCGGCAGGTAGCAACTTACATGGTGATGAGGTTACGGGTGATAATTATAGTATTATGCATCATAAGTATACATGGTACACATATATGTGTATTTAACTTTTTTTTTTAATTAGATGTATTTAAAAATATACTTTATTGACTTTAAGAGAGAGGAGCTCTAGCCTGCAACCTGGTCATGTGCCCTGACTAGCAATGTAACCGGCCATGAAGTAATTTGATAAACATATTTCCTGAGTTGCTAATGCCACCCCTGGCAATGGGGCTTATTATTCTATTCCCTGGGGCTGTGTCCATTAGCACTTGCTCTGTTGCAAATGCCAGAAAACCCATCTCAAACCAGCTTAAAGAAAGACATCAACAACACAGAGGAACCTGCTTGCTCATAGGGAAAAAAGTCCAGCAATGTGGGTGAAATCCAATAGAGATTGGCCCAAAGCCTCAAACCCTGGCACCAGCTATAGCTGCATTTCTCAATTGTACACTGTCTCTGAATTTCCACCCCAGGGTGGTACTCCTGGTAGAAGCAGCCTCAGAAACTCAAACCACTGAGTCCACCGGAGAAAGTGTCTCTTCCTCTGTCTTTTCACTGAAATAGAAGCTTCCAAGAGCCTTATTTGTCTCCTCTTATCACTGGATCGCTGGCATCTACCACGTTGCCTATGCATGGAATTTGCTCAATAGACCTTCAGTCAGTTATAAATAAATAAACCTCAGTAATGCTAGTGAATTCACTTTCATTTGTTTCATTTTTAATTTGTATTTAAAAATAAAGATGTCATTGCCCTGGCCAGTGTGGCTCAGCTGGCTGGGCGTTGGACTGTGCGCCTAAAGGTGGCTGGTTCCATTCCCAGTCGGGGCACATGCCCAGGTTGCAGGCTAGAACTCCTCTCCGTAAAAATCAATAAAAATATATTTAAGTGCATCTAACTTTTAAAAATGTATGTTACATACACATATGTATATGTGCATCATATTTACTTATGATGCACAATGCTATAATTATCCCCCATAACCTCATCACCCTGTAAGTTGCATCTACTAATGTTTTCCTTCCTTTTTAAAAAATATTTATTTTTATTTATTTATTTTTAACATATTTTGATTTCAGCGAGGAAGGGAGGAGAGAGAGATAGAAACAGTAATGATGAGAGAATCATTATTCAGCTGCCTCTTGCATGCCCCCTACTGGGGACCAAGCCCACAACCCGGGCATGTGCCCTAACAGGGAATGAAAACGTGACCTCCTGGTTCATAGGGCGACACTCAACCACTAAACCACACCGGCCCAGCTGTTTCCGTTTCTGATGCCTGGTTCTTCCTTTCAGAAATAACCACTACCCTGAACTTTATTTATCATTTTGTTGTCTTTTATTTTAGTTTAAAAGTATATTTGTATTGATTTCAGAGCGGGAGAGGGAGATAGAAACATCAGTGATGAGAGAGAATCATTGACCGACTGCCTCCTGCATGCCTTCTAATGGGGATCAAGCCTGCAACCTGGGTATGTGCCCCAATCAGGAACCAAACCGTGACCTCCTGGTTCATAGGTTGGTGCTCAACCACTGAGCTACCGTGGCCAGGCTCATTTTGTTGTCTTTTAAAAAATTATATATATAATAGAGGCCCTGTGCATGAATTTGTGCATGGGTGGGTCCCTTGGCCTGGCCAGCAATCAGGGCCATCTCGTCCATTCCCAATCAGGCTGATGGGGAACGGCTGGCCAATGAGGGACCGCGGGAGGGCTCCAGGGCATGTCTGGCCCTCTCACCCAGCCATGATCGGCCAGACCCCAGCAGCAAGCTAACCTACCAGTTGGAATGTCTGCCCCCTGGTGGTCAATGCACATCATAGCGACTGGTCGAGTGGCCAGCCTAACAGTTGACCGATCGGTTGGACACTTAACATATTATGCTTTTATTATATAGGATATATATGTGAATATATACAAATATGTTAATACATACATATATGTGAACACATACATATATATGTATGTATAAACACATACTATTGATTATACATGTTTTTGAGCTTGTAAAAGTGGCTTCATTTTTAATGTATTCCTCTAGGACTTGCTTCTGTTATTTTTACTCAACATTAGAATCCATTGTATTATTAAGTATGAACTATACCAGTAGTTGTAAGTTTCTCACTGCTGTATTAAATTCCATTACGTTAATAGATCAAAATTTATTTATGCTCTCTTATGCTTTCTGCCCTCGGTAAACTTTAAACTGCTCAAAAAATAAACAAATGAAATTTAAAAAATATTTTAAAGGCAGCATTGGTTCTGATTGGTTTAAGAACTACTGCTTTAAAGGAAGATCTGCCCTGGTCGGTTGCTCAGTGGTTAGAGCATCAGCCCTCGGACCGGAGGGTCTCGGGTTTGATTCCTGCATGTATCTCGGGTCACGTGTGGGAGGCAACCAATTGCTATGTCTCTCTCATGCCCATGTTTCTCTATCTTTCTTTCTCTCTCCTCCTCCTCCCTCCTTCCTCCCTTCCACTGTCTCTCTAAAAATAATTGAAAAAATTATCCTCGAGTGAGGATTAAAAATAAATAGCCCTAGCCGGTTTTGCTCAGTGGCTTGAGTGTCAGCCTGTGGACTCAAGGGTCCTAGGTTTGATTCCAGTCAAGGGCACGTACCTCAGTTGCAGGCTCCTCCCCAGCCCGGGTCCTGGTCGGGGAGCGTGCAGGAGGCAACCAATCAATGTGTTTCTCTCACATAGATATTTCTGTCTTTCTCTCTTCCACTCATTCTAAAAAATCAATGGAAAAATATCCTCAGGTGAGTATTTAAATAAATAAATAACCTAATACATAAAAGTTCAAATTTATACCAAAACATTAGAACAAATGATAATCGTTTTCCAGAGATGTTCTTTGTTTTACAAAAGGCTGTACCTTGAGATTCTTTTAAATAGCAAATGTCTCCATTCTATTTAAATAGAGTTCTATTTACCAACCTTGGCTCCTCTGGTTCACTCACTAGGAGCACATCTATATGTAAACTGAGAAATAACTGTAATCAGACAGGTGACAAAATCAGGCAGCCTTCGAATGTCTGCTGCCAAAGTATAATGTCAAGAAGGGGAGGAGTCTGTCATTTATTTCCTAAAATATAAGAATTCGAGATACATCTTTTTCTTGGTGATACATCTCTTTTTTTTGTTGGAGTTGGCTCGGCTTACTAATCCATCTCTGATTCTGACAGCCGAGTTGCAGCTGCCATTTCTTGCCTAACTTTGGCTGTTTTCCTCTGACTAATAACACCATCTCTCTTCTTCTTCTGTTGTTTTGTTGTTGTTGTTTTGTATAAGTGATGGGATTTAATACTTTCCTCAGGATGAGTTCATTGAATATTCAGATTCTGCTTATATTGTGAGGCAGCCACATGGGAAGTTGTAGTAGGATTTCCAAGCAAAAAAATAGCAACTTCGATGAGAAGAGAATTATGTGTGGGGGTTTGGAAGTTGTGAATATGAGATTGAGCACAGCACATTCTATTTTAATACTGATTTGTACAAAATGGAACAGGTGTGTTAACGTAAAAAAAAAACATTGAAACCTGTAAAGAATTTTTGTGAGTTTATTTGAGCCAAACTGTCGACATATGCCAGGAAGCAGAACCTCAACGAATTGAGATAGTGCTCCGGAGAATGGCGGGGTTATATCCGTATTTATACATTGCAATCAAAGGAGGGACATAGGTGGGTAACATGAAATTCATTGGTGACAGATTAAGGAGGGATAAGCAAAGCAGGGAAACCCCTGGGATTGGATAAAAAGTAAAATGATGGAGGTGGGTGCAGGAACAATTAACATGATGATGAAGGAATTTGTGGTACCTGTCCTGGGACCCAGCACATTCGGTTGTGCCCCAGGGGCTCCAGATAAAAGGAAGTTACAAGTTACCCAGACATTTCAAGGGTATGTTATCATAGATGCAAAAAGACAGATAGGTTCAGTTAAGGTAAAGTTGACCTTGTCAGTGAAGATACTGGCCTGGGACGTAACTGCCCACCATCACTGCTTTTAGTTAAAGTTTAATTTTAGACCATCCTTTGTGGTTACTTTAGGTCTCCGAGTTTACAAGACGGCCACGCAGGCCTCCCCTGAGCCTGTCAGGTCAGCATGTGGCCCCTTTCGTCCACAGGTGATTTTAAGCAGTTGGTTAAAAATATTATAAAGCAGTTTTATTCAAAGAAAATTAAAGCTATTTAAAAGCTCTGATTTATTTTCACTTTGAAGAGTTTTCTTGAAAATCAGAGACAAGGTTTTTTGGGGGGAGAGTGCTAAATGATACAGTTTAATATATTTTAAATGTGTTTTTTTAATTGATTTCATAGAGAGGAAGGGAGAGGGAGAGAAACATCAATGATGAGAGAGAATTATCCATCAGCTGCCCCCTGTACGCCCCCTACTGGAGATAGAGCCTGCAATCTGGGCATGTGCCCTGACCAGGAATTGAAACTCTTATCTCTGGTTCATTGGTCCATGCTTAACCATTTAGCCACACCAGCCAGGCTACAATTGGACATTTTATTTTTTTATTTTTTTATATTGCTTAAACAATTGGACATTTTATTTATTTATTTATTTTTTTAAAATATATTTTATTGATTTTTTACAGAGAGGAAGGGAGAGAGAGATAGAGAGTTAGAAACATCGATGAGAGAGAAACATCGATCAGCTGCCTCCTGCACATCTCCCACTAGGGATATGCCCGCAACCCAGGTACATGCCCTTGACGGGAATGGAACCTGGGACCCTTCAGTCCGCAGGCCGACGCTCTGTCCACTGAGCCAAACCGGTTTCGGCAACAATTGGACATTTTAAAAGAATCATTCATTTCCTTGTTTCCTTTGCTTGTTCTCTCCCTGTGACCTTGTGGTTCTTTACCTCTGTCTTTTCTATCTGTTCTCTCCTGCTCCTCTCCTTAGTATCTCTTGCTCCAGGGCCTCATTTAAATGCACCCTATTGTTATATCCCACCTTCTTCCCTGCCAGGAAAAGTGCCTCAGAATGAAATTGGCAAGATCTTTGGACAGCTTTTCTTTACTACTCTGATGCCAGGAAAGGGGAAATGGATATTTATACGGTCCATTTCCACAAGCTGCTGTTATATTATGGGCCAGGTTTTTTTTTGTTTTCTTTTTTAAACAATGATTAACATTTCTTGATGTACCTATTGATTACCTGGCAAATCACACTGGACTAATCCAACTTAGGAGTGAGTAGGATTTGCTTAGATTTGGGCAGGGTTCAATTGAGCCTTCACTGGGATGTTCAGAAGAAGGTTTTTAATTGTTGAATATTGTTTATAGCAATCGTAGAGTGTGATGTTCTACCATTTTGTTAAATCCTCTGACATTGCCATCTCTTATGTTGAAAATGGTCATCAATGTCCGATAGTTTGACTTAATATAACCAAGTCTAAGCTCATACCACTCACCTCACAACAGCCAGTAAGTCGAGCGACAAGGTGTTGGGACAAGGAAAGTGACTTTATTTGGAAAGCCAAGAAGATGGGAGCCCTAGTAGTGTCTCAAGCCCATCTTAAGGAAGTACAAATGCAGGCTTCTTTTATGCCGAGGGAAGGGGAAAACAGAAGGGGCAATAGGTGATTAATGACCCAAGACATGTGGGCCCCAGCAGGGGTCCGAGGCAGACTGTGAAACTTCTTTGTTCTTAGCCTATTGTCTCTAGTCCATGTGAACCTGGTCATGAGGTTCCTGCAAATCTTTGATAAACAAAGATTTTTGTACTTACTTCCTTTATCTCCTTGGGAGAGGCACTTTCTGGTAAGGGGCTATTTTTGTAAAACTCAAGCTGCAAGCAGAATTCCTCTAATGATTAGCATGTCTATATCCAAGACTAAGCAGAAGCCATTAACCCAAAGGCCATGGGAATAGAGCAGGCTTGAACAAGATGGAGTCAGAGAGGCTGAAAATCACTCTGTTACATTAATAGATAATAAATATTTGTTGATTAGAACTGAATAGACCATAGAAATTATTCTATAAAAGATTTGAGGCAGTGTATAGGAAACGCAGACACAGTAAACTAATAAATTAACAAACTCATTAAGACCAAAGAAATTCTCAATTAACATAGGAGGTTTACACAAGGAGATAAATAAGACAGATAAACACACTATAAGGTCCTTCAAGATTGCAAGGGTTTTGCTATAAACTTGGAAGTTAACTTGCTGCACAATGGCAATGACACGAACATTTATTTAGCACTTATTATGTATGCAGCTTGGTGACTAAGTGCTTGATACGCACTTTGCATTGAATTTATACCACAAACCTCAAACCCATCTGGGTAATTATTATCTCCATTTTACAGATTAAAAGGTTAATGAAAGGGCAAGGACTATGCCCTCCATCTTACCCTGGGTCCTCCATTTTTGGGCAGAGCCATGTGCTCGGCGGGGCTTCTTCCCCAGAAGAAGCCTCTGCTAGCCACACCCAGGATTTCTCTGGACTAACCAATGATAATCAAGGGACGTGCACGCCATCACTATGACCACATTCTGTGTAATGAGACACCGACTCGCGCCTGGCCAATCAGCGGGGCCCACAGTCCCCTCTCCTGCCCTCACTCCACCCCCCTATAAAACCCACAGTCCCATCAGGCTTTGCTCTCTCTCTGCCACTGGGCTTACCGTTGCATCGGTGAGTGTGGTCGGGGAGCTGAACTAGTTCGAAATGAAGGACTCTTTGCTTTTGCATCGGACTCGCTGGCTCCCTGGTGGGCTCTTGGGAATCTTGAAATCTGGGCATAACAGTTAAAACAAAATTTTTATTATCTTGGAAGAGAAAACAGTTCAGTTTCTTAGAGCTACATTAAATTGGAAAAAAAAAATGTTGACAGTGTCAACATTGTTTGGGTAAACACAGCAAATCTTTTGTAAGGATATGCTTTTGGTACCCTTGGCCTCGGGCAAAGATTCTGACCAAGAAGAATCACATAGGGACTCCCCCTCACCCCAAATTCAGACCCTATGGGTCCTTGCTCCTCAAAGTGAGGTCTTTAGGACAGTATTATCAGCAGGGCTTAGGTTATAGAAATGCAGTCTCTCAAGGCCTCACTGCAGAAGGCACCAGAACCTTATTTACCAAGACTCCCAGGTGACTTGTGTGTACATTAAAGTTGAGAAGTGTGGCTTTAAGTGTAGAGGAGGTCCCACGTGTCTGAATTCCAAACAGACTCCCCAGGTGCCCTAGGACATAATAACAAAATGCAATCCAACTGCTCACAGTTGGAGAAGCCAAGCAAGGGGTTGCAGTGATTCTCAACCTTGGCTGCACATTAGAATCACCTGGGAATCTTTTTAAAATCCTGATTTCTGGGCCTCATCCTCCGGAAATTGTGTTTCTTTGTTATGGGGTGGGGCCACAACATTAGTAACAAAGAAACAGAATTTCCGGAAGATGAGGCCCAGAAATCAGGATTTTAAAAAAGATTCCCAGGTGATTCTAATGTGCAGCCAAGGTTGAGAACCACTGGGTTAAGGAGTCAAGGCAATAGAAGACGTGTATGCACAACGGTTGCTCTATCCACTGAGCCAAACCAGCTAGGGCTGTATTGAACTTTTCTAAAAAATGATTTAAATTATTTAGCACTGGGCCAAAGTGAAACTGCAGTAAGACGCATAGTTTATTTTGTGGCTGCAAGCACTCCTACCTACTCCAGGGTATCTGGTCAGATGGTATAGTAATTTCTATTTCTGGAAATTTGGGGTGGTCCAGAAAGAAAAATACTAGTTGACAGGTGGATTAATATGTAGCAGGGATCCCACTGTCAGGCCCTGCAAATTTCTCACAACATGCCCCTTAAAAAGTAAGAGTGTGGCCAGGTGGTAAGCTTTAGGGGGTAAAGTGCAAATAGCCATCCCACCTTTATAACTAAGAAAACAGCAACCACAAGGGGGAGCAAAGTCACAGAGTTAAAATCACAGTTGTCTGTCTCCCAAAGTTGGGTCACCTGGGATCTCTGGATTTTAAGTCAAAGGCATTCTCCATATCCAGCTTTGTGAGGCAAAGTGAACTCTTAAATACGGGACAGATAAGGAGAACCTCACAAAGAGAAAACTGTGAAGAATAATTGACTTGTCCCACTAGCTGGTTTGGCTCAGTGGATAGAGCATTGGCCTGCGGACTGAAGGGTCCTGGGTTCGATTCTGGTCAAGGGCCCATGCCCAGGTTGCCGGCTCGATGCCCGGTAGGGGGTATGCAGGAGGCAGCCGATCAATGAGCAGGAGGCAGCCGATCAATGATTCTCTCTCATCATTGACGCTTCTATCTCTCTCTCCCTCTCCCTTCCTCTCTGAAATCAATAAAAATATATTTTAAAAAAAGAATAATTGACTTGTCAATCAGATTGAATGGCTGGATCAGAAGAGCTTCACCAAGGGAAAACCACGAATCAGTCACACACATCTCACTGCAGATGAATTGGTTTCACATGCATCATAGGAAGCAGAGTGGAAAATTAGGAAAACCGACTTTGGAGGCAATCTGCTATGGGCTGGAATTCTGGCCTCGGCAGGCCTTCCCACATTTACTGAAATTTCCAGATTCTCATCTGCAAAATCAGAACAATGCTGTCTATCTTGAAGGTTTGCAAAATGCTCTGTTTGGTGGATGGGACTCAATCCTCAGCAACAATACAATGGTGGCTTACTAATACTGACATTAACATTCAAGAAAATTTATTGACTGTTTATTGGATACCATGATGAAATCAAAGATAATTAAGATACTGTACCTAAATTATTATTATTAATTTTTCATCCTCACCCAAGGGTATGCTTTTATTTATTTTATTTTTATTTACAGTATTTATTTTTATTGATTTTAGAGAAAGAGGAAGGGACAGAGTGAGAGAGAGGGAGGGAGAGAGAAACACTGATGTGAGAGAAATACATCAAGGCAACTATATGTGCCCTATCTGGGGTTCGGACTTGCAACTTAAGTATTTGACTGGTAATTGAGCCTACAACCTTCCAGTTCATGGGACGACGCTCCAACCAACTGAGCCACACTGGCCAGGGCTTGTCCTTGGGTTTTAAATAGCTTTCTTTCAAAGACTAAAACTGAGATAATAATAAATTGCACTTCTCAGGTGTAAATATAAAGTAAATTGCATCCCAGCTGGTGTAGCTAAGTGGTTGAGCATCAACCTATGAACCAAGAGGGTCATGGTTTGATTCTGGGTCAGGGCACTTGCCCAGGTTTCAGGCTCGATCCCCAGTGTGGGGCGCGCAGGAGGCAGATGATCAATGATTGTCTCTCATCATTGATATTTCTATCCCTCTCTTCCTCTCTGAAATCAATAAAAATATATTTAAATAAATAAATTCCAGTAACACCATGGATGGCTGATATGAATCACTTTTAGACTTGACTACATAATCGCAAAGCAAGATGCTTGCCTCTGGTCTCTTTCTCCCCATGGCCAACCTATCTTTCTGCACTGCCAACAGTTATCTTTATAAAACATGTATGTGATCATGACACTTCTCTACTTAAAAGGCTCCCTGCTGTCTGCAGCACTGTGTCCAAGAGCTAAGCACAGGAGGCCTCTCCCAGCTGGCCGGGGCCTTCCTCCCAGCCTCTGCTTTGGATATTCTGGCTCTTCACCCTCAGCTCTTACACAAGACAGTTCCACATGAAATTAGGGCAGTCAGGGTTCCATAGTTAATCTCCTATGTGCAAAGTGGGGGGAAAAAACAACTTAAGTTTTTAATATTTTCCCTTACATTATAGCCTGTTATAAAGTAAAAAGATTTGCTTAAAAACACCTTTTTAGCCCTAGCCGGTTTGACTTAGTGGATAGAGCATCGGCCTGTGGACTGAAGGGTCCCCGTTCCATTCTGGTCAAGGGCATGTACCCGGCTTGTGGGCTGGATCCCCAGTAGGGGGCGTGTGGGAGGCAGCTGATCAATAATTCCAATCATTGATGTTTCTCTTTCACCCTCTCCTTTCCTCTCTGAAATCAATAAAAATAATTTTAAAAAACATTTTTTAAAGCTGTATAATTAAGAATAACGTGATGATCGATTGAAACATGCATGTATATGAATATTTTTCAGCTCTCAGGGATCTGGTATTTTAGTGGAGGACATCTTGTAACTCCATTTGCAATTGTCTGGGTATGATCACCCCCCTTTCCCCCCCAATGCAACCCATAAACTCTCTGGGTTGACCAAACTACTCACTATTCATCCATTAAATCCAGTTCAAATACCATTTCTCCTGAAAGCCTTTCTTCCCAAATTTCCTTTCTCCTTCCTCAGGGCTCCCAAAGCCAGGAGGAGTATTTCTCTCTTACAGCGTATTGTGCCGCCTGTAATTATTTATTTATACCACAATAGATGGGAGATCCTTTAGGGCAGGGTCTGAACCACTGAGTCCCTCGCTCTTAGCTCGGCGTTTGGCCTGCAGGAAGAACTTGAAAGTGTATCTCTGGATACATGAATGAATGATTGAAGCCTAAAATTCCCTACTCTTCAGATTTTGCAGGAAAAACATTTTATATATACTTCTGTCAAAAAGGTAGTGACCTCCTAAGTGCGACCTACTCCCACTCCCGCCTTTACCACCGTCCTAGCTCCCCGAGCTACTGCGAGGATGGGAGAATATTGTGTTGAGATGGGGTATTTTCTCCGCTTCGCTTGAGGAGCTTCGCCTTCGTCTGATTTTTTAAAGCCACGTCGTTCACAATTCAGTCTCATTTTCCTACTGGGGTCCAACATCTGGGAATCACATCCTTTCTGTCATGGGGACATCCAACTCTGGATTTCCGCCATGGGGTCTGAAAAGAGCCCCCTCCAGGTCTCCCACCCTCGGCCAAAGAAGAGTCCCAGGTTGGGGAGAGGTTTCCCAGCGTCTGGGACAGCGATCCCGGCCGCGCCAACCAAGCGCAGGGAGGCGCGAGGCCGGGGCGGGGCTGCGCTTGGCCACGGGAGGCATCCATCTTCCCAGACCGACCCGGCCTTCCCCCGACCCGGCGGGGCGGGGACGGAGGTTGGCAGGGGCCACCGCGCCGTCCCCTCCCACGAGCCGGCCCCATCTCTCCGGTCGCCGCCCGCAGCTCACTCGCCGGGAGCCGAGAGCCGAGAGCCGGGAGCCGCGGGCCGCGGGCGCGCCGGCAACTTCGCGGCCACTGGGGGCGCGGCTCCGCCCGGGCGAGTGCGAGTGTGGCCGGCGGCCTCCGGGGGGCAGCAGCGGAACGCGAGACGGGGAGACAGCGGCAGCGCCGGCGCCCGGTGGCTAAGAAGGCAGGAGGCCCCTCGTGGAGCCGGCTCTGGAGACCTGAACTCCGGCGGGACTGCGCCCAGGACGCGTTGGAGCGGCGCCCAGCCGCCCTCCCGTCTTCCGCGGACCGGCTGTAGGATTGCGATCCTCTGCCCCGGTGGCGGCGGCAGCCTTCGCCGACGGAAGCGCGGCGGGCGCGGCAGCAGCATCCCCACCCGGCGGGACCCTGAGCGCGGAGCCGGCGGCTGGAGCAGGAAGGGAGGTTGGCTGCGCCCGCGGTGCGCACGTTCTCCGGCGCCCGCCCTCCCCCGCGGGCCCTGCCCCGAGCGCCCGGTGCGGTTTCTAACAATGGTGCGGAGCGCCGCCGCGCACCCCGCGTCCGCCCAGCGGTCGTAGAGGAAGTGGCCGGGCTCCGGGTGGGGTGGGCAGGGAGACGCCCCCCGCCACTCGCTCGCTGGAGTTCGTCTGCGCGCCTGGGCTCTCCGGCCCCCAGCCCCGGGCACCCTGCGGATCACCGACGGCTGCTCGACCCGGGAGCATGGTGCCGGCGCCCGGGCTAATCTAGTGCTCGGCTCGCTCCCTTTTTCCGCCTCTCCCGCCTCTCCTTTACCGCCTGCCGGGCTGTGCTGCCTCTGGGTTCCCGGCGTGTGGGAGCTCAACTCCCCGCCTCTCCAAGGGGACTGGTTTGTGACCACCTAACCTAACCGAACTTGCCCATCGAAAGCAAACCCACAACAGCTGGATAATGTCCACTCCGAGCAGATTCAAAAAGGACAAAGAGATCATAGCCGAGTATGAAAGTCAAGTCAAAGGTAAGGATGGGAGCGGCCGCCTCGCTCCTTTTGTGTGCTTTCTTGTCATTGTGCTCTCGGGGAGTTGCATTTCTAACTTGGGGTCTGCGTCGGAGGGAGGTTGCGAGGGACACTTCGAGCGCCTGGCCGAGCCACCCGGGGCTTCGTCGTACAAGACAATCCCAGTCCCAATCCGAGTCCCGTCAAACCCCCGGGAGCTGGGAGCCCGGTGGTTTTCCCTGGCTGCCAGCGCGCACCTCCTAAAGGGCTTTAACTTAACCACCGCCTTCCACTGGGCAACTTCCATGGGCGGCAGGCAGCACCAGCAGTCCCTGCCCAGTTCTCCCCGGCATCATGATCCCCATTATTCTTTTAAAATGAAGCCATTGTCACACCACAATTTTTTTTTTTTATAGGAGTCATTTTCTTGAAGTCAGGACACCAAGCGGTCTAGAGCTTCATTGGGTGCAGGCAATTTTGACACTGACCCTGTTCACTCTTCATGTATTAGGGCGAGGCCCCCTTTATAAAACAACTCCCCGAAGCCTGGCAGTTCAGCCAAGCAAGGACCCACTAGTAGATCCGACTCCTCCTTTCCAGAGGGCCAGAATCCTCACTGCCATCTTTCACCCGCACACGGGAGTAGGAATATTGCTTTATCATTTGCTGGAAGCCACTTGCATGTGAAATGAAGATTTGAATATTTCAGCAGTTGACACTTACATTGTCAACTAATGAAGGAACCTACTTAAGGTTGACTGAACATTTTTACGTGCTTTTGTGGTTTGAGAGAGAGATATTTTCTCTCTAGAACAAGTATTTTGTGTTGCCGTTGAAGTGTTTCATAAACATAGATGTTTATCCCCCCGCACCCCCCCCCCCCACGCCTCTTTTGTGGTCTCTCAGAGTAGCTTTCTCTATTGAGACAATGGATGGAGTGTGGAGGTACCTACTGCTCTTTGGAATATTCAATGCAAAGTTCATTAAAATTGCTCTGAAGACACCTGTGTTTGTACAGCTACGGTCTTAGGAAAGGCGTTCCTGTACTTGCCTTGGGTGTTCTTTTGTGTGGTCAAGTTGTGAAAATGCCTGGCATCCTGGGAAAGGACCTATCACCTGAGTGTGGGTCTGGACCAGCTCAGCCTGACGCCAGGCGCACGGTGTACCAGCCCAGGGGCTCGGGTTTCCTTTCTGCTGACCCCTGCAATGGAGTTAAACTAAACATGGCTCGGGAAGATTTTTATCCGCTTGTAATTCAGATAATTTATACTTATAGGACCTGGTTCCATTGACCTGGATGTTTTATTAGCAGAGAAGTAATTATTTCTTTAAAGACAGGAAAACTTGGTAGTGAGCACATCCTTTCTTTTCTTTTCTTTTTAAAAAAATATATTTTTTATTGATTTCAGAGAGGAAGGAAGAGGGAGAGAGAGATAGAAACATCAATGATGAGAGAGAATCATTGATTGGCTGCCTCCTGCACGAGCCCGCAACCCTGGCATGTGCCCCTGACCAGAATTGAACCTGGGCCCTTCCGTCCGCAGGCCCACGCTCTACCCACTGAGCCATTTCTTTTCTTAATGAGTCCAGCACAGCGTAAACCCTTTCATTCTAGGGTAGAATGCCTGTTCATAATCACTATTCCTCTGTGCAGTGTTCCACATGGCTCTTTGTGGCAGGTCCTCCATGGGTGGCAGTCTGGCTTTCCCGCTGCATGTATTTCCTAGTATTGGCTTAGTTATTTCTGCTCTAAGGCCATTTGTCCATGATCAAGTTCTTATCTGAAAAATATTCTCATGATTTTCTTTCAGAGTATGAATTCTATAGTTATATGGTTACTTCTGTGCTTGAGAGTATAGACCCTCTACATTAATTAAAAACCAATCAAATGGGAGGTGTTGCAATGTTTAAAATGTGTGTATGAACATGGTGGAGATTATTTTTGGAACAAATTCTATCCCACAAAAAGTAATCTGTCCTCTATTCCCTTCAACCCTAACTGATACACACCCTGGAGTCCTCAGGCCGCTTTATGACTCTTTACTGCACTTGACCTGCCCTCTCATGAGGACCTGTGAGCAGACTTGAATTACCTCTCCTGCAACACTTGCATGTCTTCTAACCCAGATCATTATATCCATATGCAAATATGGGAGTAGGGGGAATACTGTGACGTCAGACCATGCACACATTTAATGGCACAAATTCAACTGTACTTGTATGCAAAATCAAGAAGAGAGTGGGAGAGAAATGATGGTTAAATAGTGCATGAGGTCCCCTGTTCTACAGTGAGAGTAGGTTCTTTAGTAAGGATAGCATGAGAGTCAGGACTCCGATTTCCTGTTTAATTTCCTGAGTCCTTTCAGGCTCAGTGTCTTACCCTACCAGAGTGCTAATCCGGTGTTTAAAGATACAGTATGTGTTTTTCGAACAGCCAGCTCTTTTAATTCTAGCCAGTTATTTCATCTGATGAAAAACAAAAGAAATGTGACCTATGTATTGCTGAAGGAAAACTTGGCTGTGTTGGAGACGATGTAGGTCTGTTCCCAATGAATAAAGCCACAGATATTGGTCTCCCTGGGTGAATTCGGTATATGAGTGATTTCAAAAGTCTTTTTTTATTATGTGTGTTTTTTCTTATACGCTCTCATTTCCCTAAAACAGTTGCATTTATTTCAGAATTTCTGATATAATGTTTTGATCTAAAGGAATGACTCCAGATGTGGGATTTTGCCACTGTGGCTGTCTGCACATGTTTTGGGAACAGATTTTATGGAGCTCTTGTCAACTGTGAAAAGAACTATCCTAGGTGATAATGTATAATTTTATGTGTAAGATTATAAGTGTATCTAGTTAGACGTATCATATTGGGCAAGTCATTTAGCTTCCGTCTTCTCTATAAGATAAGGAGTTTGGACACTCTCATCCTAAGGGTCCTTGAGTCCAATCAAAGATGTCATGCCAATTCATATTAATCACCTAGTAAAATTTTCATGCCATTTTGCATTTTCTCTCAGCTGCCATGTGTTGGGAAGAATTATCTTAGCTTTCACTTTTTTTCATAATGAATTCACAAACACTGTGTATTGAGTACTCAGGGAATTAAAATGTAATGCAATAGAGAATACATAAACATAATAAAACCATGTTCAGAAAAGTATAGCAGAATTTTAAGAGGAGAAGTGGGAATCATAAAAGTAGTTAAAGAATAGAATAGCCATGGCTGGTGTGTTCAGTAGTTAGAGTGTCAGCCTGGGCACTGGAGAGTTGTGGGTTCGATTCCCAGTCAAGGGCAGGTACTCGGGTTAAAGATCCTATCCCTGCTCCTGGTCAGGGCATGTGTGGGAGGCAACCAGTCAATTGTCTCTCTCACATCGATGTTTCTCTCTCTTCTCTCTCTCTTTCTCCCCCTCCCTTCTCTCTCTAAAAGAAAATTCAATGGAAAAAAAATCCTCATTCCTCCATTGAGGATTAAAAAATTAAATATATATATACATATACATATACATCCTATATAATAAAAGGCTAGTATGCAAATTGACCGAATGGCCGAAGGACTGGTCGCCATGACACACACTGATAATCAGGGGGCAGATGCTCAATGCAGGACCTGCCCCCTTGTGGTCAATATGCTCCCACAGAGGGAGTGCCGCTCAGCCGGAAGCCCTGAGCTGGGCTCATGGCTGGTGAGCGCAGCAGCAGTGGCAGGATCCTCTCCTGCCTCTGCGGCAGCAGTCGGACATTCCCCAAGGGCTCCTGGACTGCAAGAGGGTGCAGACCAGGCTGAGGGACCCCCCCGCCCCAGTACACAAATTTCATGCACCGGCCTCTAGTGTATATATACACTGAGTGGCCAGGTTAGTATGACTGGCCAGATTATTATGACCACCCCATCAGTACATCATTGACACTTCCAAAAATACTGAATATTGAAAACGTCCTAAGCAAATACTCTCAAGGTTTTATTATTATTATTATTTGCATAACTAATTCACTCAGTTATGTGTATATACATATGTGTCTATGTAGAGGAAGAAAAAGACTGACCATTTTATGCATGTTGGTCAGCTTCCCAAAGATTTAGAATCCAGAGAAATTAATGTCTTGTTTGTATAGGCCCTTAAAAAGCATGACTGGAAAAGTGTATGAAACGCAAACCATTTGTCTATGCTACTTGTTAGCATCTCTGGCAAAAAGCTTAGCAGTGGAAAAGAGTGTTAACAATTGGCTCACCGGAGATTTGGGGACCATCTGTGGGTGTTAGTGATCTATGTAATTTTTGAATTCTGCAACCAAAATAGTGTGGAGCACATATAAAAAAATACCGGTTCATAGATGGGAACCCAAAGAATCAAAAACTATTTCGAGAGGTGGGATGCATGGATGGGCAGTTGTGTTTGCTTTTAATAATGCTAGTTGTTAGTTGCTAAGACTTGACAGCTATTATTTGCAGTGTTTTCCTAGGAATAACCTCATACTCATCTACGTGCCACATGTACAGGAAATGCCAAGACAATCTGTTGTTCTTCGACTACTCTGCTGCCTGGATTACAAACAGTCCGTTTTGGTAGCAGATGGAACATGAGCAAATGCCAGTTCAATTTAAAATGACCCCATGTCATGCAATAGATTTTAACAGGGAAAGTAAAAGTGCCATTAGCATTTATACGGAATCTATGTGTACATCTAATGTTCTTGCATCTATGTGGAATAGAAAACAGCAACAATTTAAATGACGAATTAAAACTTTATAGCTAGGAGGGACTTTGAACATTTCCTGTCCTACTCTCATTTAAATTGTTGCTGTTTTCTGTTCCACATTATTAATGTGTAATTCTGAGGCATAATTACCAAGTTACACAGTTAACTACTAGGGACAAACCCAGCTCACCTGTTTTCCAGTAGCAGGGGTTTTCTTTCAGATTCCTCACAAAGTAGAGCAGAGGTAGATAGAACACTTACCTATTCATACTTTATATTTGTTGAAGGAATCATAGCTGGACCAAAGAGAGAATAGCAACTCTGGTCTGTGAGCAGCAGTTAATGAAATTGATGAACTGTAACTACATTGTTTTTTCAACCAAGATCCTTTTAAGAAACCACAGTGCCCAAGCAGCAGTTTCACATGCTGGCCTTCAGATCAAGACAGACAGTGGTGAATATGTACAGATCAGGGGTGGGCAAACTTTTTGACTCGAGGGCCACAATGGGTTCTTAAACTGGACCGGAGGGCCGGAACAAAAGCATGGATGGAGTGTTTGTGTGAACTAATACATGTTAACACTGCTGTTGGTGAAGGAGCCGAGGGGAGAGCAAGAGAACCCTTCGCTCTTTTGGCTCCGCGGGCCGGATAGAACAGCCTAACAGGCCGGATCCGGCCCGCGGGCCGTAGTTTGCCCACGGCTGGTACAGATCCAACTTGCTTGGTATTTTGATCAAGCTGATTGCAGCCATTGCAATAAGCCCTCTTATGTTGCCCAGAAAACCTGATTAGTTAGATAGAGTTCAGAAAATATTAAGGAACTGGTGCATGAAAATTCGTGCACTGGAGGGGGCGTCCCTCAGCCCGGCCTGCCCCCTCTCACAGTCCAGGAGCCCTCAGGGGCCGGGGGCGACCCAGCGATCAGGGGAAGGTGATGTCCCATCACACCTCTCCTGCTGCCACTGCTGGCAGCGCAAGCCTTGGCTGGCCCTAGTTACCTGCACCTCGGGCGGCCCTGGGTGGCTGGGGGGCTAAGAGGACTGGGGGACTCTGGAGGCAGGCGTGCGGCAAGGCCAGGCCTGCCGCCCAGGTGGGGCTGTGGGGACTGAGTGCCATCATCTTGTGGCTGTGGGTGTTGTCATCTTTGAGGATGGGGCAGTCCATTAGCATATTCCCTCCTTATTGGCTGTGGGCGCCACCATCTTTGCAATGGTGTGAGGGTCAATTAGCATATTCCCTCTGTATTAGATAGGATAGTTTTGGAGAAATTTTTGAGCAAAAGTGTGTCCTGAAGCACAGCGAGGGTTGGGAGTAAACCTCAGCTCTGACCGTGGAGATGGTTGTGCTCACTCCTGTGCTATGTGCTGTGTGGTCCAGCTTAGGAGCCACACACTCTCAACTCTGGTTCCGATTTGAGAGTTTACTTTTGGATTGACCAGACAGACCCTTGTTTCATTCATGCTACCCATTTTCACTTTAATTCAGACAGCTAAGAATTAGAATAAAGATGTGGGAGTATGTCTGATCACTCCATCTATTTTTGTTTTAGTAGTTTGAAGGCAGACATTGAGATTAGAGACAGTTACTTGAAGAGATTTTTTTGGTTTTTTGAAGGTGTTTTTATTTGTTGGTCCTAGTTTCTTGTTTATTGAATATCCAGTTGATATCTCGAGATGAGAAAGAGTGGAACATAGTGTTTAAGAGCAGAAACGTTGGTGTGAGCCATGCAGCCCTGCCACTAATTAGATGTGTGACCTCTAAGAGTCAATTTCTTCATTTGTAAAATGGGGTTAGTAATAATACTTGCCTTTTTGTCTTTATGAGGCTTCAGGGAGGTGATTTGTGGAAAGCATTTACAACAGGCTTTGCACATAATAAACAGTCAATAAAAATTAGTAGTTCTCTGTTTAATTTTGGTTTTCTTTACATCTCTGCTTTTGTTACATTCCGACTCCCAGCTCCTTATAAGGTGGATTTTATATTGTGTCTTTATTTTATTTTTTTTATCTTAGTATAAGTAACAGAGCCTAAAAGCACATTCCTAAGCCGCCATGTGTTTGCTTATAACTTTTGTTTTAAACGTTATCTTTGTTCAGCAATGCTATATGGAAAAAGCCCAGTCAATGGATTTTACTTACCCATGGTAAAAAGAATTCTCATGACATCAGATAAAGTCACTGACTTCATTTCATGGTCTTGAGAAAAAGATTTTCTTTGAAAATCAATATAGAAATGAAATTTTCACTTATAACTGCTTATTTGCTTCTGCTTCATTTGAAAGCACTTTGGCCAGGCTGGTGTGGCTCAGTGGTTGAGTGTCAGCACATGAACCAGGAGGTCATGGCTCGATTCCCAGTCAGGGCACATGCCCAGGTTGCAGGCTTGATCCTCAGTAGGGGGGCTGCAGGAGGCAGCCGGTCAATGATTCTCTGTTATCATTATTTCTGTCTCTCTCTCTTTCTTCCTCTCTGAAATCAATGAAAACATATTTTTTAAAAAGGATTTTTTCAGCTTTATGGAGATATAATTGACATATAACCGATAGCACTTTGATATTAAAAGTTATCTATATACCCTGGCTGGGTAGCTCAATTGGTGATTGCAGGTTTAATCCCCAGGCAGGGCACATGCAAGAATCAATCAATGAATGCATAAATAAGTGGAACAACAAATCAATATTTCTCTCTCTTTCTCTCTTTCTCCCTCCCCACCCCCTGGTCCTTCCCACCCTTCCTCCCTCTCTCAAAAAATCAATCAACCAAGAACAATTTGAAAAATTACCTATGTATCTCCTGGTACAGGGCTTTATTAAACACTAGTGACCCAGTGCACAGATTTGTGCACATTGAAATGAAATTAATTAGAAGGTGGCCAGTGGGTGGGACTGGGTGAGATGGACTGGACACACCCTGGAGCCAACCTCCCGCCAGTCCTTACCTGGCCAGCGTACCTGGGGTGGCACTGTGGCTCGAAGGGCATCTGTGGAGTGAGCGGGGTCCCTCCGGCAGGTGGAATCGTGTGGCCCCGCGAGGAATCAGGCTCCCTCCTCTCTGGCTCTGGGCTGCATCACCCGAGAACCACTGCTGCCAAGTCACTGCAGCTCAGCAGCTCCTGTGTTGAGCGTCTGCCCCCTGGTGGTCAGTGTGCATCATACCTACCGGTTGGATGGTTGGATGGTCACTTAGTCTTTTATATACATAGACTAGAGGCCCAGTGCACAAAAATTTGTGCACTCAGCGGGGAAGGGGGTGGTCCCTCAGCCCGGCCTGTGCCCTCTCGCAGTCTGGGACCCCTCGGGAGATAACGACCTGCTTGCTTAGGCCTGCTCCCGGGTGGCAGAGGGCAGGCCCAATCCCTAGGTGCAGCCCCTGGTTGGGCTCAGAGCAGGGCCGATTGGGGAGTTGGGGCGCCGCCCCCTGTCATGCACAGAGCAGGGCGGATCGGGAGGTTGCGATGCCACTCTCAGTCACGCTCAGGGTAGGGCCGATTGGGGGGTTGGGGCACCACCCCCGTCACACTCAAGGCAGGGTCGATGGGGAGGTTGCGGCGCCACCCCCTGTCATGCACAAAGCAGGGCCGATCAGGCGGTTGGGGCGCTGCCCCCTGTCACACACAGAGCAGGGCCGATCAGGGAGTTGGGGCACCGCCCCCTGTCACACACAGAGCAGGGCGGATCAGGGGGTTGGGGCGCCACCACTGTCATACTCAGGGCAGGGCCAATGGGGAGGTTATGGCTCTACCCCGTCACACACAGAGCAGGGCCCGTGGGGAGGTGGGGGTTGGGGGGCCGCACCCTGTCACACACAGAGCAGGGCCGAGCAGGGGGTTGGGGCGCTGCACGCTTTCACACACAGAGCTGCAGGGCGATCAGGGGGTTGGGGAGCTCCCCCCTATCAGGCACAGAGCAGGGCTGATCAGGGGGTTGGGGCGCCTTCCCCTGTCACGAACAGAGCAGGGCAGATAGGGAGGTTGTGGCCCCGCCCCCTGTCACACACACAGCCGCAGGGCGATCAGGGGGTTGGGGAGCTCCCCCCTATCAGGCACAGAGCAGGGCCGATCAGGGGGCTGGGGTGCCGTCCCCTGTCACACACACAGCAGGGCCCGTGGGGGGGGGGCGGTTGGGGCGCCGCACCCTGTCACACACAGAGCAGGGCCGATCAGGGGGTTGGGGAGCTCCCCCCTATCAGGCACAGAGCAGGGCTGATCAGGAGGTTGGGGCCCTGCCCCCTGTCACACACAGAGCCGCAGGGCGATCAGGGGGTTTGGGCGCTGCCCCCTGTCACGCTGATCCCGGTGCCAGGAGGCCTCACGGCTCTGCTGATCCTGGTGCTGGGAGGCATATTACCCTTTTACTATATAGGATAGAGGCCTGGTGCATGGGTGGGGGCCGGCTGGTTTGCCCTGAAGGGTGTCCTGGATCAGGGTGGGGGTCCCAACTGGGGTGCATGGCCAGTCTGGGTGAGGGGCTGAGGGCTGTTTTCAGGCTGGCGGGTGACTGAAGCTCCCAACTGCTCCTTTTTTTCTTTTCTTTTTTAAAATTCTGGGCCAGCTTTAGCTCTGACTCCAGCTCTGAGGCCTCTGCTGCTGAAAGCAGGTATCTGGTTTGTTTGGGTTCTATAATCGAAACACTGTATCAACTCCAGCTCTGAGATCCCGGCTGGCTGAAAGCTGGTTTCTGGGGTTTTGTTTAGCTTCTATATTTGTAACTATGTTTCAAACTGCAAGCTGAGAGGCCGGCAAGGCAGGCGGGGAACGTTGGTTTCCTCCGTCACTGAAGCAAGGAAGCCTCATGTTAGTTTCAAGCTGCCTGGCTGCCGGCAGCCATCTTGGCTGGCAGTTAATTTGCATATCGCCCTGATTAGCCAATGGGAAGGGTAGCGGATGTATGCTAATTACCATGTTTCTTTTTTATTAGATAGGATTATTGAATGAATAGAATAATAGTTTTGGATTAGTATTTCTTTATAGGGTTAACCAATAAAAATTTGGAGCTGTAAAACAAATTAAATCCAAGAGACACATTCAGGTAGCAACTCAAAATGCTCTCTGGAGAGAACAAGGAAAGGCAGGGTTTATAAAGGCAAAACCCACGAAATGAAATTCTTTAATGCAAATGAAGGATTGCTGACTAGGTTAACAAGGATTGGTTAGTTCCAGTATGCAAACTAGGGAGGCGAAAACTACAAAAAGCAAGTAAAGCCATAGCTGGTTTGGCTCAATAGATAGTGTTGGTTCATGGACTGAAGGGTCCTGGGTTCAATTCTGGTCAAGGGCACGTACCCCGGTTGCAGGCTCTGATCCCTGGCTCGGGTCAGGGTGTGTGTGGGAGGCAACCAAGTGACTCTCTCACATTGATGTTTCTCTCTCTCCACCTCCCCCCTCCCTTCCACTCTCTCTAAAAATCAATGGAAAAATATCCTTGGGCAAGGATTAAGAAGAAAAAAAAAAAGGAAGTAAAATCCATATATGTTAGGTAGCAGTTGTTCCAAGATGTTTATGGTTGGGCCCTGAGCTGAGTTTAGCAACAGTTTTAACAACTTAATAGCAGCTCTGAGAACTGAGGCACAAGATGTGCACAGGCCCCGCTTCCCGAGTAGGCTCCTGACTCTATATTACGTGACTCCCTTAGCAGTGCTTCTTCCATTTTTTTTTTTTTTACTATCAATAGTATAAATTAACATGGTGGACATTCAGAATTATCTAGTGTGTTCAATGAAGTATCGCCACAAAATTAAACTGAATTCAAATTGTGTATAACTTCTTTAGAAAGTCACAAAGCTGGAAGCAATCTAAATGTCAGAGAGTGGGGAATGGTTAACGAAATTCCACCGGGGAATGGTTGACTAACTTGTGTACAGGGATCATTACGCAGTCATTAACAATGATTTTTGAAGAATGGGGAAGTATCTCACAATAATTATTTTTTTTAAAAAGAGACTATGGGGGGTAGGGGAGGCCAGGGGATTGTCAAGGGCGGGGAAAAAAAGGGACACATATGTAATACCCCTTGTAATACTGTAAGCAATAAAAAAAAAATAAAAAAGAGACTATGGTTATGACAAGCTAAATGGACACAGAGTGATGCCATGTGCATGCCTGCCATATCCGGTGGTGGGATTTCAGCATGAGGAGGAAACCTAGTCAGCCCTCCGTCTAATTTGCCATTTGACAAGTAAAAGAAAAATGTCATTTTCCCCAACTCAGATGTTCCATGAAGCCAAAAGTTTACAATAATCGTAACAGCATCCGGCAGTCACTGATTGCTAATAGTGTGCAGGTCACTGTTGTGGCTGCATTGCGTGGCTGGACTGGGCTTTATATGTACACACCAAGCTGTAATGCATAGCAGAAGGCAGGAGGAATTTCCTGTGAGTTCTCCTGCTTAGCATAGGTTGTACTTCCTGTATTTTCGGACCATGGTGTACCCGCCCCTTGAGGTTTCCTGGTTTAATGCAGGAATCTCACTTTGAGCTTCACCCTCCCTCAGGATGGGGTGGGGCAAGGTAAATCCAAGGAAAATTTAGTCTTGGATTGAACCTCTTGATAACTGATTTCTCCACAGGACCATGTCAAGCTTCTTGTTTACTTACAACTCAGTGATACACTTTGGTTTTTCTCTGCTTTGAGTTCAGCCAACAGTATGTGTGTGTGTGTGTGTGTGTGTGTGTGTGTGTGTGTGTGTGTGTTAATATTTTGCTTTTGTCATTTAAGTTTTTAATTCATCTGAAGTTTGTTTCTCATATTGTGAACCAGGGGGATTTATTTTTCATATGGACGACCACATTTTTTTAGTTCCATTTGTTAACTAGTCCCTTCTTTTAAGAAGTGATCTTCTAGCTACTTGTGTCCTGACCAAATTTCATATATGCATGAGTTTATCTCTGGACACTCTGTTGTGTTTCATTGGTTAAGTTATAGATTCTTACACCAATATTACATTATCTTAATTACTATAGCTTTATATTAAGTCTTTATATCTGGTAGGCCAAATCTTTCTTTATTCTCTTTCCGAAGTTACTTTGTGATCTTGGTTTTTTCTTTTCCAAGTATATTTTAGAATCAGGTTTTCCTTCCATGGAAAACTTATTGGCATTTTGATTGAGACTGCATGAAATTATAAGTCAGTTAGAAGAGAATTGGCATCTATATGATAATCTTCCTACCCATGAATACGAATATTTCTGTTCATTAATTTTTAAAATATTTTACTGTAAAGTTTTATATTCCTTATGTTTTTTTAGATATGTTATAATTAATTTTTATTGCTAATGATCATGAGATCTTTTTTTAAGTTGTTTTTTAATTGTTTCTGGTGTACAGAAATGCCATTTATTCTGCATATTGGTCTTATGTCCAACCACTTTGCTTGTCTATTATTATTTCTAATAGTAAACAAACTTTTTTCTAAAACTTCTTTGCAAATAAAGACAATCATTTCCTCCTTCCAAACATTTTGGCTTTATTTATTTTGACTTTTTGACTTTTTAAAAAATTTTTGCCATAGGTAGAATTTTGAGTACAAAGTTAAAAAAAGTGGTGACATTGGCTTTTTTTTCTTCTTCTTTTACTTCTGGATATAAAGGGAATGCTTTTAGACTCTTCCCTTAAAGGCTAATGCTTGTTTTTGGTTTATTATAGATACTTTTTATCAGGTTAAGTAAAATCTCTTGCACTTCACGGTATTTTTTCTTTTTTAGCCTGTTAATATGATGAGTAATAGATATAGCTTTCCTAATATTAAACTATCTTTGCACTCCAGAATTAAACCTTTCATCATTGTATTATCTATCTATATAATAGAGGAATATGCAAATAAGCCAGGATGCTATAACATCATGACCAGACAGCAGGGACCTGAGGCCAGCATGATGCCTGGCTGGGGCGAGGGATCTCAGGCTGCGCCCCCTGCCCCGGCACCAGGCCAGGAGACCTCAGGCCGCACCCCCCCTCACCCCCCGCCCCACAGGGCTTGACAGGGGACCTCAGGCCAAGCCCCTTGCCCAGCAGGGCTTGACAGGGGACCTCAGGCCATGCCCCCTGCCCCAGCACCAGGCCAGGAGACCTCAGGCCGCACCCCCCCTCACCCCCCGCCCCACAGGGCTTGACAGGGGACCTCAGGCCAAGCCCCTCGCCCAGCAGGGCTTGACAGGGGACCTCAGGCCATGCCCCCTGCCCCGGCACCAGGCCAGGAGACCTCAGGCCGCACCCCCCCTCACCCCCCGCCCCACAGGGCTTGACAGGGGACCTCAGGCCAAGCCCCTCGCCCAGCGGGGCTTGATGGGGAACCTCAGGCCGTGCCCCTCCCCGGTGGGGCTTGACAGGGGACCTCAGGCCATGCCCCCTGCCCCAGTGCCAGGCCAGAGGACCTCAGGCTGTGCCCCCCGCCCGGCGGGGCTTGACAAGGGACCTGAGGTGTGCCCCCTGCCTGGAGGGTCTTGATGGGGGTGGGGCTGGTCAGAGCTGGGTCTCCTGTGTTTTCGAAGTGCCGGGAGCTGGTCCATCCTTGCTGTTTCAAGGGACCTGGCATATATGGCATACTGTTCTTAATATGTTTGCTCACCTTCTTGGCACTATGTGTTTTAACCAAGGTCACCTCTCTGAGAAAGGTTGTTTCCCCAGGTAGGGATTTTCCCCTGAAGTTAGGGAGGGAATAAAACCCCTTAACTAAGTGCCAGGCGGATAATTAATCACTTTAACTATGAACAATCATGCTTAAGCTACATAATCTTTACTCCCTGGAATGGAGATAAGAAACGCCCTAACCTTTGGAATAGAGATTGATAGGATTGGAATCAACTGGTATAAATACAGATGTAACAAGACAACAGGAGACAGAACCTAGACACAGAACCTACACAGAACCTAGAGACAGAAGAACTTTGCTGGAGAGAACATGGCAAAAGATCCTGGACAGAAACTGGCCACACAACCTAGAGACAGAACCTAGTGAGAGAACATGGCAAAAGATCCTGGACAGAACCTGGCTACAGAACCTGGCTGGAAAACCTACAGAACCTGGCAATAGAACCAGGCAAGAGAACCCAACCATGCTGATCAACTGAACGCTGCCTCTGTGTCATTCCTTCTTCGCCGACTCCGTCCACACCTTTGGGGACCCCTGGACCTGCTGGGGTTGGATCCCAGCATCGAAGCGCGTTCAGGTGGTGGGCAGGGTCTTGACTCTAGGTCCTGCGGCATGCCCCAGACTCTGACGGGAGGAAAATTTTCATATACATTTTCCTAATTTTCTTTTATCTCTGACACTTCTATTATAGAGAAAGGGCAAATAACAGTCCTATATAATAAAGAGGTAATATGCAAATTAATCCTCACGCCCTCACAAGATGGGTGTCTATGACCTGGCCAGCAGAGGGGTTAGTGAGGGACAACCAAACAACTGAACAAGCAGGCTGCGTGGGGCAACCAGGCTGGCGGGGGGCGGGGGGTTTGCAGTTGGGGGCAACCAGGCCAGCAGAGGGAGGCAGTTGGGGCGACCAGGCTGGCAGGGATGGGTGCAGTTGGGGGTGACTAGGCCTGCAGGGGGGGCAGTTAGGGGCGACCAGGCCAGCAGAGAGAGGCAGTTGGGGGCAACCAGGCTGGCAGGGGGGCAGTTAGGGCAGCCAGGCCAGTAGGGGTGGCAGTTAGGGGCGATCATGCTGGCATGTAGAGGAAGTGAGGGGCGATCAGGCTGGCAGGGGGGACCGGGAGGGGCAACCAGGCAGGCAGATGAGTGATTAGGAGCCAGCGGTCCAGGATTGTGAGAGGGATGTCCAACTGCCGGCTTAGGCCCGATCCTAAAGGGGTCCCAAGGGGTCCCCCTGGGGTCCTGGATTGGAGAGGGGCAGGCTGGGCTGAGGGGACCACCCTCCGGGAACAAATTTTGTGCCCTGGGCCTCTACTATTAAAATATTTCCTCTAATTAATTTCCTTTTAATGTGCATGAATTTCAGGCACCAGGCCACTAGTATATTTATAAACAATGGATTCAGTTTGGCAATATTTAGTTTAGTGTTCTTTTGTTTTTTGTTTTGTCTGTAAATTCTAGAATGAAATAGGTCTAAGGTTTTTCTTACTGATAATGTGTTCAGGTACATATCTAAGTTATATATGAATGTGTTGGAGAGTATTGTTTCTCTTTCTATTTTGTAGAAGAGTTTGAAATTTTGAAATATTCTTTTTCTATTTGAGTCTAGTTATTTTCTTTCTGTAAAGAACTTTTTAACTGCTAATCAGAAGTTAGTTATTTTCTTTATTAGTTATAGGATTACTGTTTCTACTTCTTCTTCTTTGAAAAGTTATATTTTCCAGAAATTTATTTGTATGTATTCAAGTATAGACATAATATTGATAGTATTCTCTTATTTTTTTTTTAAAGTGGCTGATCTGTATTGAATTTAGAATACTTATTTCTGCCTTCTCTTGATGAATCTTAAAGGTGTTTGTTTTTCTTGGTTTTTCGTTTTCTTTTGTTTTCTGCTCTTATCTTTACTACCACCTTCCTAATTTTCTTTGGTTTATTGTTGTTTATTTTCTTAATTTGGATACATAGTACATTTATTTTTATGCTTTTTTACTACTATAGGCATGGCTTCTTTTTTGATCCATGAGGTATATATGAGTATGCCTTTACATTTTTAGTTTATCTTTAAAAATATATAATTACAATATGATTTTAGAGTAATACCTTTTGAAATTAGTTGGAGATTGTTTGCTCTTTTACTATTTTCTGGAGAAGTTCATGTAAGATTGGAATCATCTGACTTGACTCAAGTGTTTAGCAGAACTCATCTGTAAAGTCATGTAGGTCTAGAACTTTCATCAAGAAAAGAATTATTGCTTGCAAATTTACAGGTTTTCCGATAAACTGATATAAAACTGTTTATAGTATTCTTATATCTTTTTAATCTTTGCAGCATCTGCAGTTATGCCTCTTCTCTGTTAATAACAATTATTTGTGTGTGTGTGACTTCTCCCTTCTCCTTGATTGACCTTGCCAGATGTATGTTTATTAGTCTTTTCAATGAACTAGTTTTTGCTTCGTTGGTTTACTGTAATTTATATTTGTTTTCTGTTTCATTAGTTTATCCTCCCTATTGTTCCCTTCCTTAAACATTTTTTTAGCATTATTTTTTTAAAATATATTTTTATTGATTTCAGAGAGGAAGAGAAAGAGAGAGATAGAAACATTAATGATGAAAGAGATGCCCTGGCTGGTTTGGCTCAGTGGATAGAGCACTGGCCTTCGGATTGAAGGGTCCCGGATTCGATTCTGGTCAAGGGCATGTACCTTGGTTGCGGGCACATCCCCAGTAGGGGGTGTGCAGGAAGCAGCTGATCGATGTTTCTAACTCTCCCTCCCCCTTTCTCTCTGTAAAAAATCAATAAAATATATTTTTTAAAAAATGATGAGAGAGAATCACTGATCACCTGCCTCCTACATGCCCCCCAAGGGTATCGAGCTGGCAACCTGGGGAATGTGCCCTGACCTGGAATCAAACTGTGACCTCCTGATTCGTAGGTCAACACTCAACCATTGAGCCATACTGGCCCGCTACATTCTACAAGTTTTTATGTGTAGTGTTTTTATCTTTCAGTTCTGTGTACGTTCTAGTTTACATTATGATTTTTTCTGTAACTCATGAGTTTTTGAAAAGTGTGCTTTTCAAAAGTGTGCTCTAGGTCTACAGAGCTATTTCATTTATCCTTTGTTACTGACTTAGTAACATTGTCATCATAAAATACGGTCTGAGTTTTTGAAAGTTTTCTCTTGACAGCGTTTTCTTGGGCCATGCATGCTGTTGAAATGGTCAGCCTCCACCTTTCCCAACTATCCCCATCTCCCTTTCTTCTTTACGTCTCTCCATAGCACTTTTTCCCATTTGATCTCTTTTATACTGACTTTAGGGGCTTTTTAAATTCCTTATGTGAAAGCTGGTGATATGATTAAAATCATATTTTAAAAAAATTTTATCCAATCTTTTAGTTTTAACCAGAAGGGTCATGCAGGCATACCTACCTAAATTTACTGTACTGTAGGAAGTAGAAGTCTGATATTCAGTGGTGTGGTATGTGTGTTTTTAACCCATCAATATATCACATTTAAAAAAATTGAGATATAATTGACATATAACATTGTTAGTTTCAGGCATATAACATAATGATTCAATATTTGTAAGTATTGTGAAGTGATCCCCACAATAAGCCTAGTTAACATCTGTCACCACACATAGCTATAACTTTGTTTTCTTGTGGTGAGGACTTTTAAGATCTACTCTCTTTAGCAACTTTCATATAGTTATTTTTAATTTATCCAATATCGAGTTCTGTATTAGCAAGAGAACCCTGTAAGTTGAAGTTACTAGGGGAAGAATATATATAGTTCAAGTTACTTTGGGAAGAATAAGTGTTTTTTTATAAAGATAGTGACAGGGATCTGGTCCTTGCCATCCAGAAATGATGCTTATAATCCAAGCTGTGTACACTGAGGAGGATACACAGACAAGAGAGCAAGTAATGCTACACTAACACTTTTTACGTTCTATATATATAGGTGTGTGTGTGTCTGCACATGGGAAAATACAGGATATGGACTTTAGGGATGGAAATGTTCAATGAGGACCAGTGAAAACCTTTCATCGATGTGAGAACATCCAAACGTGTAGAGAATTTTTATGAGTTTATTTGAGCCAGGGAGCAAGATCTCAAGTGGCCCAGAGAACAGCAGTTTTGCAGCTTCTTTTATGCATTTTAAATTAAGGAGAGACTGTAAGGAAGAAAGCAAGGCAGGGAGCAGGTTCCAGGATAGTTACTAGGTGTACCGGTTGATAATGCGGATTTTTTTCAATGGATAGAGTTACACATAGGTTGATATATATATGATTTGATATGTATGCTATTTTGTTGTATTGCTTCTTCAGATTACCACTTGTTCCGATCGATGGCACACGCACTTTCTGAGCAGCACTTCAAAACATATGAAGAAGTGGAAAATTGGGTCTCTGATTGGTCTGCCTCAAAACAAGAAAAGTTCTATTGGGACGGTATCCACAAATTACCTGAAAGATGGGGGAAATGTGTAACCAGCGATGGACATTACTTTGAATAAAGCACTTTTGATGTTTCTCTTGAAATTATCATGTTTTCTTTGATTACAAAATCCACATTATTACGGTTAATAATGCGGATCAACTATTAACCGGTTAATAATGCAGATTAATTATTACCGGTTAATGCAGATTAACTATTAACTGTTAATAATGTGGATTAATTATATTATCATTAATAATGCGGATTGACTGTTAACCAGTTAATAATGCAGATTATTTCCGGTTAATAATGTGGATTAACTATTACCGGTTAGTAATGCGGATTATTACCAGTTAATGCAGATTAACTATTAACCAGTTAATAGTGCGGATTAACTATTAACCGGTTAATAATACAGATTGACTATTAACTGGTTAATAACACAGATTTTGTGATCCAAAGAAAACACGATAATTTCAAGAGAAACATCAAAAGTACTTTATTCAAAGTAATGTCCATCGCTGGTTACACATTTCCCCCATCTTTCAGGTAATTTGTGGATACCGTCCCAATAGAACTTTTCTTGTTTTGAGGCAAACTATTCAGAGACCCAATTTTCCACTTCTTCGTACGTTTTGAAGTGCTGCTCAGAAAGTGCATGTGCCATTGATTGGAACAAGTAGTCATCTGAAGGAGCAAGGTCTGGTGAATATAGTGGGTGGGTTAATACTTCCCAGGCAAGATCTTTTAACGTGTCTTTAACTGGTTTAGAACTGTGTGTGATGGTGCGTCATCATGAAGCAAAATTACTTTGCCGTGTTTCCTGGCCCACACCTTCCTGATCCCACCAAACGCAGAGCATTGTCTTCTTTCCAAAGCGATTTGGCCTTGCAGTCGATGTTGATGGTTGACCTGGATCAACCCATGATTTGTGCATTTGGGATTCTCAAAATAAATCCACTTTTCATTGCCAGTCACAATTTGATGCAAAAAAGACTTTCATGTCGTTGAAGCAACATTTTACTGATGGCTTTTCGGTTTTCCGTTTGTTTTCATTCAGCTGATTTGGCACCCATTTTCCTTCCTTTAAAATCTTTCCCATTGCTTGTAAACGATCAGAAATTGTTTGCTGAGCAACGTTTAGTCTTTCTGCAAGTTGTTTTTGAGTTTGACACACATCTTCATCCAATAATGCTTGTAATTGTTGGTCTTCAAAAATTTTCAGTTGACCTGGACGTTCTTAGTCCTTCACATCAAAATCATCACTTTTAAAGCGTTTAAACCAGCGTTCACAAGTATCTTGAGATGGAGCATGTTCACCATAAGCTTCCCGAAGTATACGATAACTTTTAGCAGCACTTTTCTTCAAAATAAAGTAAAGAATTAAAACTTCCCGCAAATGCTCTTGTTTTGGCACGAAATTCGACATTTTTAAGTGTAAAAATATCTATGATGTTAACACCTTCAGCAAATTTGACATATGAAGTTTTGAAGCTTGTTGTCAATACAACAAAATAGCATACATATCAAATTGCATATATATCAACATATGTGTAACTCCATCGATTGAAAAAAATCTGCATTATTAACCGGTAACAAGATTATGTGCTTTTTGAGGGTTAATATCAAGGGTATTACTTCTTGTATTTCAAAGGTTAAACTAGATGCCCAAGAACAATGTCCAGGGCTGGCTTAAAGCCTTTCACTAAAGAAGTTATAGGCCTGGGGCATGACAACCCTCCATGACCTGCCTGGTTAGGAATTTATGATTAGAGGTTACGTTCCCTTTTTTTTCCATCCACACTGATACGGGCAGAGCATGAAAATCTGCACACCTCTCTGATTAACCTGAGATTCTGTTGGGACATCTGGGGCCTTGCTAAACATCCAGAGTCTGATCTTTCATTGTTGCAGGTTGTAGGTGACAACTCTCTTTTTCTTGTGGTGTTGCTTCTACCCTTTACCCCTTGGGGTTCTGCCCCAGAGCTGCCTGCAGAGACTTATAGTCAGGGCTCCGCTCCCTGGAAGACACGGCCGCCTCCAGCCGCCCTGGCATCGCAGCAGAGTAGCCGACCTGGCACCACAAAGCACTTATAAAGGTGCTAGCAGTTCTCCAAGTGTGTGATGTCCCAGTTTCTGGGCTGTCCTTTCTAACTCCCTCCTCCTCTGGTCTGTGGGAGACCTCTGGACTTTTGCCCTTTGCTTTTATTATTCCGAAGGTGTGGCTTACAAAAACAGCTGCCTCCCTCCCTCCGACCTCCAGCAGGGAAGAGAGAACAATAGGTGTCTGCTTATCTTAAGTCAGACAATTTTCACCTCTGAGGAAGTTTAAATTTTAGACGGGCTGTGAAGTGAGCATGTGCAAAAAATGGAATTAAGCCGCCAGACACTATTTCCCTGGGAGAGGGAGCAGGTGTTGTAATGTACCCCGCGAATCACAGAAGGACGCCTCAAGAAGTCAAATTAAAGAGTCTTATTTATTGCAATCCGGGACTATGAGGGGACATTTCCCAAATCTCATAGTGATAAGATGGTGGCAAAACCAGACTTATATAGGCAAAGATCACAAAGGTATTGATTACATCTCAAGGTTTGGAATGAGGAACCTGGTTTGCAAATAGGCAGTTTACAGAAGCAGAATTAAGCATGTTAATTATAGTTTTGGGTCTCACTTGACAGAAACACCTTATCTAGAGCCCTTGGGTAACCTGGGTTAAACTTAGGCATGTTATCTAAATTACAATTTTGGGTCTAGAGCCCTTGGGTCTGGAGACCACTGAGTTGCCAGGAACTCATTATCTAGAGCCATCAAGGTAATTTAGAGTAAACTGGAACGCATTATCTGTGGCCACTAAAACAATTTAGGATAATTATGCTGTCCTGTTTCCCAAGTACAGAAGAATGTGCTTTCTAAAACCAGTAAGATAACAATCAATGGGATAGTTTCAATCAAATGGGATGATTTATACAATTCAGAAAATCAAAGTAACTTTTCTGTTGTTAAACAAAGCAAATAAGTACCATACTTCACAGGAAGAAGTCAGTCTGCCCTCTTGCTTTGCGTTTGTAATGGCTGTGTAGCATCTTCTGACATACAAGTTCTCCTGTGAGGATCAGTGAGGATTTTTTTCTTGGGTTCATATTGATTGTCCACATGGAGTACAGTTCAGTCAAATTATAATCCATAAGCACCATGAAAGAGTCAGAACTCTGAGCCAGAGGTGCGGTCATTGGTGGGGAGAGGAGTGCGGTGGTCCCCGGGCTTGGGGTGGGGGGGAGGAGTGGCAAAGGGCCCCACAGAGGGTCTGGCTGACCCCTTCGTTCAATTGATTTCCCCTTATTTCTTCACTGTGCCCAGTCTTTTGTTTCTTTGTTTCTTAATATATTTTTATTGATTTCAGAGAGGAAGGGAGAGGAGAGAGAGAAACATCAGTGATGAGAGAGAATCATTGATTGGCTGCCTCCTGCACGCCTTCCACTGGGGATTGAGGCCACAACCTGGGCACGTTCCCTTGACTGGAATCAAACCTGGGACCCTTCAGTCTGCAGGCCGATGCTCTATCACTAATCCAAACCGGCTAGGGCACTGTGCCCAATTTTCATCTTTCTTTTCATCATTATAGTGAGCCCATTCCTTGCTACTAACAAGGCAAAGAAAACTGGTACATTTTGAGAATTTAGCAAAGAGAATTGTTAGCTTTTGCATTCCTTAAAAAATAATTTTCTGAGTACGCTATCTCCCTCATCCGTGGTCTGGCTTTCTGTGGTTTCCTTGTGGCCAATCGTGGTGTGAAAATAGAACACAGAAAATAACAGAAGTAAAATAATTCATAAAATTTAAGTCATGTGCCTTTCTGAGTAGGTGATGAAATTTTGCAATATCCCGCTCCTCAAATCCAGAATGTGAATCACTCCTTTGTCCAGCACATCCACACTGTATATGCTCCCCACCCCATAATTACTTAGTGGCCATCAACTCTCATAGTGCTTGTGTATAAGGAACTCTTATTTTACTTAATTATGACCCCAAGAGCATGAGTATTGTTGCTGGCAATTCAGATATGCCAAAGGGAAGCCGTAAAGTGCTTCCTTTAAGTGAAAAGGTAGGTATGGACAGGACATACGATAGTAACTATAGGGTTTGGAACTATTGGAGGTTTCAGGCATCCACTGTGGGCCTTGGAACATGTCCCCTGAGGATGAAAGGGGTGCTGCTGTTCTTACAAAAAAAGGAAAGAGTTAATGAATGCTTTTTCAAAGGGCTGCTCCATTTTAATTGAACTTCCATTACAATTGTATTGAAAATGTTTATGGGAATTCTCACATGTTTCACCAAAAGTCCATGTTTGAAAGATTTCCAGATACCTAATCTACAAATAAATAACTCCTGTTTGAAGCTGGGAACTCTACTGCCTACAGTTTGGTTAGCATTGTTGTCTTTTCTGTCACGCATCTCATTTCCTCCAGCGGTCCTGGAATTGCATTGTGAAATAATTTAATGAAATAACTTAATTAGACTGTTGGGGTCTGAATCCCGGTCCAGCCAGTCTGGAGCTATTTAACTGTGGATGAATGGCTAACTCTCATCTTGCCTTACTCTCCTTGCCTGTGAAATGGAGATAATAATAGTACTGACCTTCAGACCATTGTTGAAACAACTGGTGTATTGAACCAAAAAAACTGCCTGGCACACAGTAATTGCTCAAAAAAAAAAAAAAAAAGTTAGTATGTGAACTCCGGCTCTGGAAGCAATAATAATAAGCTTTCGGTTACAAAAGACTTAGTAGCCAAAAGGAGCCTGTGGGGACATGGGAGCTAAATGTAATATGGGGTCCTGGCCGGAACCCAGGAACAGGAAAAGGATAGGTAAAAATGAAGGAAATCCAGACAAAGTTTGGGCTTTAGTTCATTTTAAAATATACCAAGTAAGAGTAGGAAAATAAAACATTTTCTGTTTTAAAAAATCTCACTCATATAACTTTTATGGTTATAAAAAACTTGCTGCTAAAGTACAGAATTGGTAAGGCAAAAATAGAAATTCTTGCCTCGGCTGGGTGTCTCTGTTGGTTGGAGCATTGTCCTGTACACCAAGAAGATTTCGGGTTTGATCCCTGGTCAGGGTGAATACGGGAGGCAACTGAATGATATTTCTCTCTCTCTCTCTCTCTCTCTCTCTCTCTCTCTCTCTCTCTCTCCCTTTCCCTCTTTCTCTGTCCCTTCCTCGTTCTCTAAAATCAATAAACATATTCTCGGGTGAGGATTAAATAAAAGGGGAAGTTCTCAAATGGATTGGAGTATATTCTTCCAATGGCATCATTTCTATTTGCATTTGTAATCCTATATAATAAAAGGCTAATATGTAAATCGACCGAATGGCGGAACAACCGGTCGCTATGATGCACACTGACCACCAGGGGGCAGACGCTCAATGCAGGAGCTGCCCCCTGGTGGTCAGTGCGCTTCCATAGGGGGAGCGTCACTCAGCCAGAAGCCAGGCTCACAGCTGGCAAGTGCAGCGGTGGTGGTGGGAGCCTCTCCTGCCTTTGCGGCAGTGCTAAGGATGTCCGACTGCTGGCTGTCAGTTGGACATCCCCTCGAGGGCTCCCGGACTGCGAGCGAGCACAGGTCGGGCTGAGGGATGCCCACCCCCCCTTGAGTGCACAGATTTCATGCACCGGCCTCTAGTATTTGTATATTTACATACTGAACAAATGTGACCATTTGCAGAATAGTTACTATAGACTTTCTCTTTTAAAATATGTTTTTTTTTACTTTAGAGAGAGAGGAAGGGAGAGGGAGAGAGATAGAAACATAGATGAGAGAGGAACTTAGAAGAGAAACCTAGATCAACTGCCTCCTGCATGCCCCTTACTGGGGATCGAGCCTGCAACCCAGGCATGTGCCCTGACTGGGAATTGAACCATCAACCTCTTGGTACACAGAATAATGTCAACTAATTGAGCCACCCAGGCTGGGCTACACTTTTTTTTTGCTCAACTATATATCACCTATACCAGGCTACATAGAACTGGTTCATAGACGAGTGTTGTTCAGTAAGCTATTTATTACCAGGAGATAAGGTGAATCATGGTACTGCTTCCTTTATCCAGAAAGGTTTGCTACGAAAGAATGTCAGCTAAGCTAAACAGTGCTTCCTGATGTGATGATTTAGGTTCTGGCACAAGCTCTTTATCTGATTGGGGATCTGCCACAAACAGTTCACTGATCTTCGTCTGAGTAGTATATAGAGATCAGCCTTATCCCTTTCCTAGCTATTACCATTCCTTGTTCTTTGTTGCTTTAGGGACAAAATTGTCCTTGAAATTTACCATGGGCCACCTGTGTACTTTAGTCTTCTTCAGTTTCTATGATGGGGCCTCATGTAGGAAGGCAACATGTGTAGAGGCTAATATTTTATTTTATTTCTCTCTTTCTTCCTTCCTTTCTTTCTTTCTTTCTTTCTTTCTTTCTTTCTTTCTTTCTTTATTCATTCATTTTTTGAGGCTAATATTTTAGATAAATCCAATTCAAAGTGTGCTTTCTCTTGGAGCCTCAATTTTCTAATTTGAAAATGAGTATGATGATTGCACCTATTTTATAAGATTGTTGTGAGCATATAATGAGATTAGACCTGTAAAGAGCCTAGCACTGCTCTTGGCAAATAGAACTCAATGAAAAGTGAGCTGCCATTATTATTGTTATTATTACTATTATTACTTACTACTGCTTGAAGCTATTGTCTTAACTAGTGACAAGTTTTGTTCTTAAAAAATTTAAAACTCATCTTCAGAGAGGTTGAAATTGCTTAACACACTTTAAATCTTACAAAGCAAACACTAAAAACATGAATTTTAATGGTTCTTTATAAAAGCACTGGGAGACATCTAGCCAACCAACAGAAACTATACTGAGTCCAATCTTAAAAGAATTGTGTTGCTTGGCTTCCTATGACAGTTAGCCTCAAAGAGACACTTGGATACAATTCCTTGCATCATTATTGTTAGAGAGCCTTGAGGGCTAATGAATTCTAGTTTTTATGTGTATGATTGCAGCTATAGATGTAGATTGCTCACCATTAACCTGCACTAGTTGCTAGTTAAGAATTGCCAAAAAGAAATCATCTGCCAAACAACTGAAGATATTTTAGTTATTTCAGCCACTGTCAAAGGCATCATCCTGTCACGTGCTTCCAGAGAGGATATATCTGCAGGGTTTATATACACTGAGTGGCCAGATTATTATGACCACTTGATGTTTGTAGGCAAATTAGCTATAATTTCCCACTGAAGTTGCTAGAGGGCCAGATCATTATAAATGTCTGAGTAGCACAAAATACCTAAGTATAGTTACTGATCAAGTTCATCCTATCATGTTGATGGCATATCCCAATGGAGATGGCTTCTTCCAACAAGACAGTGCGCCATGCCATGGTGCTCGTATTGTGCAGGAGTGCTTTCAAGAACATGAGGGAGACTTTACCTTGCTTAGGTGGCCCCCACAGTCACCAGATCTCAATCCAATTGAGCATTTGTGGGACGAAGTTAAAAGAGCCATCAGGCAGCTGGTTCCACAACCATCAAATCTCACAGAACTGGACAGTGCTATTCATCAGGAATGGTCTCAGATTCCTCACATCACCTTTCAACATCTCATGGAGTCAGTGCCAAGAAGAATCGCCACAGTATTGAAGGCAAAAGGTGGCCCAACGAAGTACTGATGGGGTGGTCATAATAATCTGGCCACTCAGTGTATATGTGCATGTGTGTTTCTACTCTCCCTTGGGGCATGGCAGCACTCTTCCTAAAGAACACCCAAGGTAGACAGACGTTCACTGCATGTGCTTGGTCAGCAGCTTACCAGTCTGCCAGTAATGTCCCACTGATGTTTCCTCTGTTCATCTACAGGTATTACTGTGCTGTTAGAGTCTTCATAATTTGGTTGTTTTGGAGTTAAGATCTAATCTCTTCTAATAATGGGTCCAGACTGATACTTGTGACCTGATGCTGAATGCCTGGCTATAATGTAAATGTTGCTTGCAGTTATCGCTGTTACTGCCTGTCGTACCAGCAGCTAACATTTACAGTGGGTAGCTTTTGAGGGAGGTCATATTGGTATCATTTTCATATTTATAGGGAAAATGAAACTCAAAACTTAGAAATCTGAAGTCATTTCTCCAACATAGATACTAAAAGGTACAGCCTCCAGGGTTCAAACCTGTGTTCCAACCATCCTGCAGAGGCAGGTAAGGATGCTGCCTTATGAAAAGTTAAATGGTTAGATTTCATGTCAGTTCCTCTCATTAAACTTCCCAAAAGCTAGGAAGAATAATTGCCATCTTTGTCTTAATAAAGAGTTTATATCAATTCAGATAAAAGTGCTTTTTGTTCAACGATTGTGTGTGTACTGACATTAAATTGTTGCCTTATTATAATCTCAAAGGATTACTTGATGAGGAAACTCATGGTGGAGTTGCCTCTTTGTATGCAGTGGAAAAGGCTTTTTTGGGGAAGAAATATTTTAAAAGTCCTTCACTGGAACACTCGCTAAATTTAGTGCCCTGTTCCTGGGGGCAGTAAAAACCACTGCCTCCTCCTTTGTTCCTCTCACTGAGAGGCCTCGCTGGTTCCCAAGGGAAGAAGCCCCTCCCGGTCTTGATTTCTTCTGGGAAAGAAGTTGTATCTCTTTAGCTCGTTCTCTAAATTTACTTAAGACTTTGCTTTTGGTTGTGGTTGTTTCTCTGTGAGTGGCATTAGCACTTCTGGTAGCAACACTTACCAGTGTAGGAACCACGTGGAGGGATGATTGAAGCTGCGTGCCCAGCCCCACCCCAAGCCCTAGAAATTTCTTGCATCTTTCCAGGTGATGCTGATGCTGCCAGGCAGAGCCCACTCTTTGGGATCCACTGCCATAAAAATCAAAGCGGTTTTGTAACTTCCTTAAGTTAGCCAACTTAGATGCAGAGTTTCCTCCCAGTTTCCCCAAAATCTTTACCTTTCCTACAATTGCTCTCAATGGACATCAAACGATGGCAATTTAAACTAAGATTGTAGAAAATGCATGCCCCCTGCAATGGGTTAGTTTCTCACATTATAAAGAGCCTTTTCATAACATACCTGGTGAAATTGAAAACCAAAAGTAGGAACATGATGAGCCCTCGGGGGATAAAGGCTCAAGTTCCCTGCACATCTGCACATGCTTTTGACCTCAGGGAAAAGAAGATAAGGCAAGCACCTTTTCAGGACCTCCTGCAGCACACGTCCATTTTCTTCTGTCACTGCCAACTCTTAGGGCAGGCCAGAGACTTGACACCTGCCTGTGGAGCACCCGTGTGTGTTCCCTTCTGTGGGTTATGGTTCATCTGAGTTAGTGTAAACATGGGAGTTTTTCTATAAATAGGTAATTCTATGTTGTTTCATGAGAGCTTCTTTTTGATTTTTTTAAAAAAAATCTTAGGTCCATTGACAGTTCATGAAATCCCTGTAGCAATAGTTACAAGGGAATTGCAACTTATGTGAGGGTTAGGATCTCAAGTCAAACAATAGAGAGGAAAATTAAACTTACAAGTCACCAAGCTACGAAGAACTACATCCATGAAAGCTCAGAAGCCAAAGGTTAACTTACATTTCTCCTTGCTTATAGCACATGGCCTCACACGTCCATATGGCCAAGGTCTAGTTGAAAGAGCAAAAGGATGTTGAGGACAAGAAGATGTTTCCCTCGTCCGTCAGTCAGTCCCTTCCAAGTAAATATGGATATGTAGTTAAATTCCAATAAATTAAATGTGCTTACAATGCGACTGCATTATATTGTTAAGATAATTGAAACATTTGATTCTGAGTTACTGGTTTAAATTCTTTTATAGCCATGCAGGAATTAAATATTATCCTTTCATTCATTCAACAAACGTCTATTGAATATCTCCTTTATCAAACTATAGACGCCTCCAGGGGCATATTTTTTTTAAGGCACCTAGTTTGGCTTACAGTAGTTGCTCAGACAGAGTTCATTGAATTAATAACTAATGAAGCACAGCCTGTGTCTTTTTATGTATTGTGTCCTAGCTTTATTTTATTTTATTTTTTATTTTATTAATCCTCAAGGATATGTTATTCATTGATTCTAGAGAGAGAGGAAGGGAGAGGGAGAAAAATCAATGTGATAGAGAAACATCAATTGGTTGCCTTCCGGATACACCCTGATGGATTTGAACCTGCAGCCTGGGAATGTACCCTGGCCGGGAATTGAACCTGCCACCCTTTGGTGCATGAGAGGACAACCAACTGAGCCACACTGGCCAGGGCTTGTTTCCTGCCTTTAGAGATGGAGAAGTAAACAAAGATTTGCTATATATTATGTTAGAGGTGTTTTCCATGTATGGAAATGTTGTGCAGGAATAAAATTAGTTCTGCCTGGGAGAGTATGGACTCATGGGAGAGACATTTGAAGATTGAGTAGGTGAGGTGAGAAGGTGACTGCCTGTAATTTTCTTTCTGCAGGTGACCCTCTCCCTTTTTCTTTTCAGAGTAATCAAAACATCTTTAAAGTTGGGATAAAGGGACCCACAGGGAAAGGTATTCCTTTCCTGTGGGAAAGATTCTGATGGATGAGTAAGAGTTCTCCAGGGAGGGAAAGTCTTTCCAGGTAAAGGAAAGTCTCCTTGAATGATTGTTTTTCCATTTTAGAAATTATTAGCTAAGTGTTTTAAATGCTTTGAGCGCGTAGCGAGACAAGAATAGAAAGGTAATGCTGATAATAGCCAATATCTACTCTGGGCCTGGCAGAGTAACTGTACTTTGCAGGCATGCTTTTGTTTGCATCTCACAAGAAACACTGAGGTAGACACTGCCGATTCCATTTTCCAGATCAGAAAATTGAGAAAAGTTTATTTTGCCAGAGATGACATAGTTAGTGAGATGGCCACCATGATGTTTTATGTTCTTAGATCGCATTCAAGTAGTTTAGACTGTCTGTGGGCAGTGGGGAGCCATGGCGGTTGATATGGTCAGATGCGGAAGTAGGAAATCTGGAGTGAAGGGAGGCCAGTTTAAAAGACTCCTTGTACTCTGTGGTGACGTACTGAAGGCCGTAGCTCTTGACCTTGGGGGTGGAAACATTGAGAGATATGAAGGAGATAGGAGAGGTGCCATCAAAAGCACTCGATGACTCACAGGAGAAAGAAGTGAATGATAAGTTTACAAAAGGGAGAATAAGATATACACAGGGATGTGCTGGAAGAAAATATCATGTGGTCTGTTTGTTTTGGTCTCCTTGAAAACCTTGTGGTTTTTTTGTGTATATAATAACCAAAATATATTAGCACAGTAGTACATGCACATAACTTATACATATGGAAATGAAAACACATTGAGATTCTGCTCATTGTTTCTTTATGGGATATAGCATCAGAAAAGTTTGGAGCCGCCCCAGCCAGTTTGTCTCAGTGGATAGGGCATCAGCTTGCAGACCAAAGGGTCCCCCGTTTGATTCTGGTCAAGGAGGGCCTGTACTTGGGTTGCAGACTCCTCCCCAGCCGGGTCCTGGTTGGGGCGCATGCAGAAGGCAACCAATTGATGTGTTTCTCTCACATCGATATTTCTCTCTGTCTTTCCCTCTCTCTTCCACTCTCCCTAAAAATCAATGGAAAATACCCATGGGTGAGGATTAATTAAAAAAAAAAAAGTTTGGAGCCTACTGATTCAGATGTATCCAAGAGCTGCATCACCTTCCAGAGGTAAGTAAGCCACCGGGGCAAGAAAGATTGAGTAGGTGAGGTGAGAAGGTGACTGCCTGTGATTTTCCTTCTGCAGCTGACCCTTTCCCTTTTTCTTTTCAGAGTAATCAAAACATCTTTAAAGCTGGGGTAAAGGGGCCCACAGGGAAAGGTATTCCTTTCCTGTGGGAAAGATTCTGTTCTAAGCTGTTCTTGGCATTGAAGAATGTAGAAGTGGAATGGACAGTCAGGCCATCTAATCCACCTTCTTCCCCATCCAGAATCTCAGACAAGTAGTCACCTTGCTTGAACCCTTTGAGAGGTAGGCAGCCCGATCTTTCACAAGGAAGTTTGGACACATGTAATTGGTATGGAGTTCCTCCTGTACAAGGGGCAATTTGCTCCCCTAGATGCTCCCCTTCTACACATTTGTCCTTTTCCTTCCCTTCAAATAGTTACAGAGCCAGTAACATCATGCATGGTGTTTTGGAGTTTACCAAGCACACATATGTGCACAGTCACACTTGATGCTCATACTTCTCTGGCGTGGGCAGGTATGTGTTTGTTCTGATTAAAGAAATGAGGCAGTGAAGATTAGAGCCCCATGGAAGAGTATCTTGGTTGTTTTCCCCATAAACATAGGCCACACCTGATTTGCATATTTTGTATAGGAGGCATTGCAACACCAGGAGCCATCTGACCTGAGTTTCAGTTCTGGTTCTACCATTTTCCAGTAATTAGAACTTGGGCCAGTTATGTTGCCTTTGTGTACCTCCGTTTCCCTATCTATAAAACAGGGACACTGTTCTCCCTCTCAGAGCACTGTTGGGAAGATTAATTAGATAACTCTTGTAAAGCCATTGTGAAAGCGTGGCTTAGAATTAGATGTGCAACAAATGTGAATTTACTTTTCCGATCTTATTTCAAATATGTTTTAAAAAATCTATATACACCATGATGTTTATCTTTAAACATTTAATTTTATATATGGAAGTTATCCTGGTTCCTCCCCTCCCCCCAGCTATATTGAGATATAACTGCCATAAAACATAGTGTATGTTTAAGGTGTACAGTGACTTGATATATATTATGAAATGATTACCACAGTAATGTTAATAACACATCCATTATTTCACATGTTAAAAGCATTTTTTGTGTGTGGTGAGAACATTTAAGATTTTTTTCTTAACAACTTTCAAGTATATAATATATTATCTATAATAATAAAAGCATAATATGCTAATTAGACCAGACAGCTGAACAACCTTCAGGACGTCCTTCCGGATGAAGCCACAGGGGTAGGGGCCGAGGCAGAGGCAGTTAGGGGCAATCAGGCAGGCAGGCGAGCAGTTAGGGGTGATCAGGCAGGCAGGCAGAATGGTTAGGGGCGATCAGGCAGGCAGGCAGAGTGGTTAGGAGCGATCAGGCAGGTAGTCGGACATCCCCTGTGCACCGGGCTTCTAGTCCAGCGGTCGGCAAACTGCGGCTCGCAAGCCACATGCGGCTCTTTGGCCCCTTGAGTGTGGTTCTTCCACAAAATACCACATGCGGGTGCGCATGTACAGTGTGATTGAAACTTCATGGCCCATGCGCAGAAGTCGGTATTTTGTGGAAGAGCCACACTCAAGGGGCCAAAGAGCCACATGTGGCTCACGAGCCGCAGTTTGCTGACCACTGTTCTAGTCTATACTAATAAAAGGGTAATACAGGCAGTCCTTGGGTTACATCAGAGATCTGTTCCTATGGTGCGACGTAACTCGATTTTCGCCATAAGTCAGAATCCCTCTACATAAGCACCTACATCACTCACATGGAGCACATACACAGCAGTAATGAAGTGAAACAGTAAAAAAAATTTAAAAGAAAGATAATTCCTGACCTTTACTTGTGGTAAATAAATAATAAAAAACATAAAGCACATATGTACATTTTGAAATGATGGAAATTTTTTTTTTTTTTTATAAATACTGTGAATGGGAGATGGCGATGTAACCACGAAACAACATAAGTCAAATCCGACGTAACCCGAGGTCTGCCTGTGTGCTAATTAGACTGGACATCTTCCGGACATCCTTCTGGACAAAGCCACAGTGGCAGGAGCCAAGGCAGAGGCAGTTAGGGGCGATTAGACCAGCAGGGGAGAGCAGTTAGGGGACAATCAGGCCTGCAGTGGGGAGCAGTTAGGGGGCGATCAGGCCTGTAGGGGGTAGAAGTTAGGGGGGTGATCAGGCTGGCAGGGGAGAGCAGTTAGGAGGTGATCAGGCTGGCAGGGGGGAGCAGTTAGGGTGCGATCAGGCTGGCAGGGGAACAGTAAGGGGCGATCAGGTCAGCAGGCAGAGGTGGTTAGGGGTGATCAGGCAGGCAGGCAGGTGAGCGGTTAAAAGCAAATGGTCCCAGATTGCAAGAGGGATGTCCGACTGCCAGAATGGGATCGGGCCTAAACCGGCAGTTGGACATCCCCTGAGGGGTCCTGGATTGGAGAGGGTTCAGGCCAGGCTGAGGGACCCCCTGCTCATGCACGAATTTTGTGCACTGGGACTCTAGTTAACTATAATACAGTATCATCATGCTATACATTAGTTCCCCAGAACTTACTCATTTTATAAATGGAAGTGTGTACCCTTTCACCAATATTTCCCCATTCCTCTCCCACCTAGACCCAGGCAACCACCATTCTAATACAGTGGGGCCTTGACTTACGAGTTTAATTCATTCCGTGACAGAGCTCGTAACTCAAATTACTCGTATGTCAAATCAAAAAGTGAACGAGTGAGACACGTGATGCTGGACTGATGTTGTGGCGTTCACTGTGACTTTCGCTGGGCCAGCTAGCGGTGGGGTATCTGAAGCTGGCTCATAACCCGAATTTTAGCTCGCAACTCAAAGCAAAAAATCGGCCGAGAGACGGCTCGTATCTTGAAAAACTCATTAGTCGGGACACTCGTAAGTCAAGGCCTCACTGTATCTTGTTTCTAAGAGTTTGATTTTTTAGGTCTCATCTATAAGTGAGATCACACAGTACCTGTCCTTCGTTTGACTTATTTCACTTAGCATCATGCCCTCACATCTATTCATGTTGTTGTAAATGGCAGAATTTCCTCCCTTTTTTTATGGCTGAATAATGTCCTATTTTGTGTGTGTGTGTGTGTGTGTGTGTGTGTGTGTGTGTGTGTGTGTGACATTTTCTTTATCCATTCATTGATGGACATTTAGGTTGTTTTCATGTCTTGGCTATCATGAATAATGCTGCACTGAACATTGCATATGTGCGTCTTTGAAATGAAATATTTGAAGAGAAAGGATCAGTTACATTGGACTCTCTTTATTCCTTCATTCTTCTCATATTCTGTCTGGAGGAAAAAAATAACATTTTTATTTTCATCCTGAGAAATCTGTCACTTCCTGGGGTTTTTAAATCTTGATAATGTGAAAGCACTTTGACAACTGCTAGCTCATGTTTAAGTGTGTACTTAGTCTGCCAAACGGTAAGCTTTCTGAGGACTGGCGGCCAGGGAGGACTTTTTCCTATGTTACTGGCACGTAGCACTGTGCTTGCTAGTATAATGACTCACTAGGTATGACTGACTGTACTAAATGTTACATATTGCTGTATCTGTTGAAATTTAGTGAATGTAGGTTTATTAATATATCTTAGGAGTTCACTGCTATATCTTTTAGTTCAGAAACATACACTTTAGATAAAATATACAAATTCAGAAAAAGTGTTTAATATACAGAATTATATTGAGTGCCTTTCTCTACATAGAGACAGTGGGAGTGATTAAAATACTTTGTTATCAAAGTTGACAGTGTTTTGGACCTCGCTAGAATTTCTCCTCTTGAGGGATGCACGTTTTCATTGCTCCCCTAACACTTTGGTTATGGGGGTGGTGCCATGAGCCCTAAGTGAACTTATGTGTTCAGTCCAGGGGACATATGAGATGTCTCGTTTCCAGAATTCCATATCTCCTCTTCAGAATTAGCTCAGTAGCATATTTTTGCAAAGATGAAATCTTTCCCCATCTCTTTTAAAAAAAATTTCCCCCAGTAAGTTTAGCTATGTAGGGAGACTGTTATCTGTTGTATCTTTTTTTTTTTTTTTTTTTATCAACTTCCTGGGCTCTTGAGGGATATTAAGCAGACAAGAATTCAAGGCCAGACACAGTGTGGGTGAGGGTATCTCCGGATATGACTTTGACTTTTTTCCAAAAGTTGTAGTGAATCATTTGGGAATGATGCATTATGCATTCTGTGTATTTTTTCTCTCAGTGGTAGAGTTGCTTGTGTGTCTAATTTTTGTTCTGGCTAGTTCTTCTCTGTAGTAAATACTTCTTTCTTTCTTCATTTTATTTCATTTTAGTCACTATTTCCAAATTCGTTTTTCTGGATGCTGAATCACAGGTTTTTCAATTTTCTTTTGCCATTTTGGCAGTTAGGGGCCTCAACATTAATTTAATTGAGAAAAAAATCCTGATGTCCTGAGTTTGGCACAAAGTGTTCGCATTAGGGGGCTCCACATTTACTGACTTTTCCTTAAGTTCCAAAAAACGATGTCTAATATTTGCCACTTTAGCTTCTCTAAATATTAATGCTATTTAATGTAATTAAATTGTTTTTTAAAAACATGGCACATAGACCACAGCCAAGAGGGGTTTGCTGCGCAGGAGGACCACACCCATTGGGATGTGATAGGACTTTCCAGTTGGAAACTTTTTGTTGTTGTTGTTGTTAATCCTCAACATATTTTTCAATTGATTTTTAGAGAGAGTGGAAGGGAGGGGGAGAGAGAGAAACATCCATGTGAGAGAGACAAATCGATTTGTTGCCTTCCACATGTGCCCCAACCAGGGGCCAGGGATCAAGCCTGCAACGAAGGTACATGCTTTTTATTTTATTTTATTTTATTTTATTTTATTTTATTTTATTTATTTTATTTTTTACTTCAGAGAGGAAGGGAGAGGGAGAGATATAGAAACATCAATGTGAGAGAGAATCATTGATTGGCTGCCTCCTGCACGCCCCCTACTGGAGATTGAGCCTGCAACCTGAGCATGTGCCGTTGACTGGAATGGAACCCGGACCCTTCAGTCCACAGCTGACACTCTATCCACTGAGCCAAACCAGCTAGGGTCGAGGTACGTGCTCTTGACTGGAAATGAACCCGGTATGTGCTCTTGACTGGAAATGAACCCGGTATCATTCATTCCGTAGGCAGATGCTCTGTCCACTGAGCAAAACCAGCTAGGGCAGTTGGAAAATTTTTGTTCAGGATAATATTTACTGCAGTTAAAGGTGTGATATGATAAATATAATTTTCACTGGGAGTATAAATTGATACTCTTCTTGTGGATTGTAGTTGGACCCTGTAACCTCAATTTTAGAAGTCTATCCAAAGGAAATAACAGTTTTCTTTTTATATTGATTTTTATTATTTTTGAAAATTCCTTCCTTCCTTCCTTCCTTCCTTCCTTCCTTCCTTCCTTCCTTCCTTCCTTCCTTTAATTCTTACCCAAGGATATTTTCGATTATTATTATTATTTTTTTTTAAAGCGAGAGAGTTGAGGGGGAAAGAGAGAGAAACCGATGTGATGAGAGATACATCTATTGGTTGCCTCTCTTATTTATTTATTTATTTATATATATATATATATATATATATATATATATATATATATATATATATATTGATTTTAGAGAGGAAGGCAGAGGGAGAGATAGAAACATCAAGATGAGAGAGAATCATTGATTGGCTGCCTCCTGCACGCCCCCTACTGGGGATTGAGCCCACAACCTGGTCATGTGCCCTGACAGGAATCTAACCGTGACCTCTTGGTTCATGGGTCAACACTCAACCACTGACCTCCACCAGCTGAGCCATAATAGTTTTCTTTAAAAAAAAATTATAAGTCATATAAATATCTAGGAACTAAATCAGTTATGGCAAGCACAAGTGTTGGAATATTATGGGACCATTAAAATTATAACTGAAAAGTTTTCAAAGATGAGAAACTCTTCAAGTCATACCATTAAGTGTGTGTGTGGCGGGGAGGGGAATATATGGTAAATAAAATACCTTATACATCAGAATATTACAATTGTTATTTCTGAGTAAATGAGACAGGTGACTTAAAAATCTTCTTTGCATATTCCTGTATTTTTCAAGCTTCCTGTAACAAGTATGCATTACATTGATGATAAATGAATGATCCTGGCCCAGTAGCAAGCTCTCAACTCTAAGCTTTTGCTGTTGCTGTGAGGTTTACTTTTATAATAAGAAAATTATTTTTAAGCCACCTCTAGTTGAAATTGTTTGTGTAGCCACCTGTTTAAAATCTGCCCTCCATTGGCTGTGGTCCATTATCTGTTATATAGTTATATTCAATAAATACTTGTTTAGACCCTCAAAGATCAGATTTTTAAATGTTTTCTGTTCTTTTGGTTTCTTAGCAGCAAGGTCACCAATGAGAAAGCTGTTAAAAATTCTCAGGAACAGCTAACATTTAATGTTTCTGTGAGTGTTGAAATGTATGTGAATGAAGAAATTGCATGTGCTAAATTAATAGTATGTTGTTAACCAGAAATATGTTTATTGGCATATTTAATGAACAAATTGGTACTAAGATGTCTTTATAAGTTTTCCAAAAGGACCCTGGCTGGGTGGCTCAGTTGGTAAGAGCAACCAAATGGTTGTGGGTTTGATTCCCGGTCAGGACACTTACTTAGGTTGTGGGTTCAATCCCCAGTCAGGACGCTACGGGAGGCAACGTAATGATGTTTCTCACATCAGTGTCTCTCTCTCTCTCTTTCTCAAATCAATTAAAAATTTCCCTCCAAAAGTTACAGTTTTCTAATTTAGAACATGAAAAAATTATGACAAAGCTACCTCAGATATCTTTTTAGACTGGCTCTAACTAAGGTCACATGTTTAAGCAAGAATAGTTACTTGAAATAGCCTGGAAGGTATTTGGTGGGACAATAGGAGTGTGTTTGGTTATACAAAGATCCATCTGTCTACATAAAACCCTAATATGCAAATTGACCAAACAGCGGAACAACCAGACACAGTGATGCGCACTGACCACCAGGGGGCAGATGCTCAACACAGGAGCTGCCCCCAGCCTGCAGGACCCATCCAGCAACAGGCCAGCCAAGGCGGGTGCGAGCTGGGGCCCCCAATTGCCCTGCTGTTCGCCCTGCACAGGGAGGCGACCAGCGGCGGTGGCAGGGGCAGGGCCGGCAAGTGGGTGGCGGGGCCAGGCCAGCCAAGGTGGGTGCCCTGATCACCCCACTGGTCACCCCGCAGAGGGAGGTGACTGGTGGGGAGTGGGGCCAGCGAGCGGGCGGTGCCAGGCCAATGTGGGTGCGAGCGGGGGCCCTGATCACCCTGCCAGTCACCCCACAGATCAGCCCTGATCACCAGCCAGGCCTAGAGACCCTACCTGTGCACAAATTTCATGCACTGGGCCTCTAGTGATTCTATAAAAGGACATAATTTATGTCTGTAGTTGGTTGCAAGTTGTAACATACAAAGTTCCTCTGTAATGTACAACGTTTTTTAATTGCAGATAGTCACTTCCCAAGGCTTGCTGATCACTGTGAGGGAGTAATGAATTTAGCAAGAATTACCAGCTGCTGTTTATAAAAGCAGCTGATGAAACGCACTTAATGAAAGTAATGTGCTGACAGCAGTGTTTATTCTTTAAAGCATAATAATCATTTTAAAAATCTTATTTATTGATTTTAGAGAGTGAGAGGAACGGGGAGAGAGGAAGAGAAAGCACTGACTTGTGGTTGCTTCTTGTATGTGCCCTGACCAGGGATTGAACCTGCAACCTTGGCAAATGGGGACAATGCTCTAACCAACTGAACTCCCCAGCCAGGACATAATAATGTTTATTGTATTCTGAGAATGTATCTTAAGTGTACCAGAGGAAATAGTAATATGCTTTAAAAAAAAGTGCCTTTATTTATTTTTTAAAGATATATTTTTATTGATTTCAGAGAGGAAGGGAGAAGGAGAGAGAGATAGAAACATCAATGATGAGAGAGTATCATTGATCTGCTGCATCTTGCATGCCCCCTACTGGCGATTGAGCTCGCAACCCAGGCATGTACCCTGACTGGGAATCGAACCCAGGACCTCCTGGTTCATAGGTCCATGCTGGGCAAAATGTGCCATTATTTATATGAAAGGAACATAAAAGTTTGAAGAACCCTTTTCTTTATCAGAGGTCTCAGTTTTATAGAGTTAAACTGGAGAAATTGCATAATGGAAAGTAACTATCATTTTGGAAATAGAAATAATTCAGAAATATGAACTCAGAAAACAGGCACCTGAAGAAATTTTTAATATCATGAACTATAGACCTTATGAACTTCAAAAGACCTTAAAATCTTAATGATTTTTGGAATCTCAGAAATAGTGTTGAAATACCATAAGATAGGAAAGAATAATCGGAGGGGGCGGGGGTAGAAGGAGATAATTTGGGGATAAATGGTGCCGGAAGGAGACTTGACTTGGAGTGGAGAACACACATAAGTTAAAAGGAATAAAAAAAGAAAAGAATAATTAGAAAGTTTAATGCAATCAGAACCTCATAGCCTGTTATGGGAAGTAGCATTTGGCAAAGCCTACGAAGCTACTGTAAATGAATGTTAATCTCATTTTTTCAGCCGCTTGTATTATACTTATTACATAATTTGAGTATTTATGATCCTATAAATATATTTAATAGTGAAATTACAGTGTTTATGGAACTCAGACTCCAAAAAGCATACAACTCTTTGATGTAGGAGAATTATGTTTAAATACTACAAAATTCAAGATGTTTCTACCATTTAGCAGTGGTCTGTATTCTATGGGACAAGAATTTCTGGTTAAAACGCTGTGACAAACAGAATGAATGACGTATGTTAAAACTGACTGAAGACAAACATGATTCAGTTAATTTATTGTTTATGTAAAAAATAGGTAACCAGTTTCACTTTTTAGGAGCAAATACAGTTTACTATATTTTCTCACTCGAGTTTACATCATTTTGGTTGTCTGTGTCCCTATCTGCTTAGAAATTAGTAATGATCCTTTTTTTATATGAACCAAGCTTTGTAATTCCTGCTCATTCTAAATGAGCAGAAATATTGAAAATGAAAATAGTGGATGGGACTGCCTCTTTAATTTCGTAATTTCTACTCATTTAGTGTGCGTGTGTTTTGGGAAAGCTTGACTCTGTGCCAATGCTTGCTTTCTTCTTTGCAAACATGAACCCACAATAAAAGTATTCTTCCCTTCAGTAGGATTTAAGCGCCCGTTGTTCTTCTGGAAAGTATAATCTAATAGGAAAATACAGTTCATATTAGAACAACAGCAGCAACAAAAAAAGCCTGCAATTAAGATGTGTCTCAGTCATATTTTTTCCTGTCTTGTGTTGAAACAGAAACATGGATTCATTTAAGTAAATAAAATTTTCAAGGGGTGAAACATTGTTTTAGAGATTATAGTAATGTTACAAATATCTGGTTACTTCATTTTGATTCTCTAAAATATTAACAAATTCTCCTTTTTTTAAATGTAGGTATATCTGGTTACTTTACATTTTGAGGTTAATTTGGATTAATTTCTGGTAATTTGCATGTTGCTGTCCTTTGTGGACACTAGAGAGAAGTGATTAGGAGGGTGAGAGTGATGAAAGTAAATTCTAGATCCAGCACTCCCTTAGCTTAGTCACCATCATTCTAATCAGTGGCCTCACTTTCATGGGGTTGTTGGGAGGATTACCTGAAATCCCCACACATATGTGGAAAGTGCTAAGACTATGCCTGGAGTCCTTGATGGTTCTCATACACCGCTATCACACAGTTGATGATCGAGCCCCTTTATGTTGTGAGTTGCTTTCTTTAAAACCCTTTGCCTTTCCACCATCCCCACTTGGGAGAACTATCTAGTTGGTACCCTCTCCTTTAAAAAGTTGACAAAGAAATATAAATTCAGAAGGCAAATCAGCTCTCTTTGTCTAAAAACAATGTTAGAGGAGTTTTGATAAATAAGATGTTGAGCCTAATGCCTAAATTGAGATTGGGGCTCAGATAACTGATTCATTGTCTGTGCTGTCGTCCGCCTTATTGGTATAGAACAGAGGTCGACAAACTTTTTTTGCTAAGGGCCAGGAAGTAAAGACTTTAGCCTTTGTAGGTCTCTTTCACAACTACTCTGCTCTGTCATAGCCACCAAGCCCAGCCACAGACAAGATGTAAATTAATGGGCATGGCTACATTTAGTGAAGCTGTATTTATGAAAACTGGCTGTAAGCTGGATTTGGCCCATGGACTGTAGCTTGCCAACCCTGATGCAGATAATTGAGACTTTGGTATTTTCTTTTTATAATCAGAGATCAAGCCTTGCCTTCAAAGTTGTAGTAATTCATTACATAGTTTATCTAAATCAACATTATAATTTTCTATTCTTTTTGGTTTTATAAATATACTAGAGGGCTGGTGCACAAAATTCGTGCACGGGTGAGGTTCCTAGGCCTGGCCGGTGATCGAAGTGTGAGCGTCTGGTGTGGAAGGGCAGGTCCCAGCTGACCTCTGGGCCCTGGGCAGCACCTGGGCCCCTGGGCCCCCATGCAGCCCTTTCCGCCAGAGTCATCAGGCCCCTGCCTGGCTCCCTCAGTGCCTGGGAGCCAGGCAGCAGCCCCACCCCCTGCCACGGCCTCTGGTCGCTGCCTGCAGGGTGATTGGGCCCCGCTCACACCCGCCTTAGCCTAGCACCGCCCGCTCACCTGCTTCACCATCCCACCGTGGTCACACTCTTGTCGGGGCCCATTGGGGCTGGCAGGGCCTACACTGCCGCCTGCTGTCAGTGCCGCGTCGCCAGCACCCGCCATGTTACGTGCCGCCCCCTGGTGGTCAGCACATGACGTAGCAAGCGGTTGAACTCTAGGCCGAACACCTGGTCGAGGGGAAAATTTGCATATTAGGCTTTTATTATATAGGATATTTTTTCTCCTAGAAGAATAAACTGTCAACTTTTGACGGCTAAAACTGTTAATTCATCTCTAGGAGCAGGGTGGGTGATGAGAATGCCTTGATTGCTTGAGAAATTGTACATTATAAGTTGGTATTCATAATGTTGTATATGTTGCATTATATTAGTATCAAGTTCTGGCTTTGCAATCATATAGCTTCACTTTATAGTTCTGCCCCTCCTAGCTGCAGGTCACTTGCTTATGGTGTACTTTCTTAGGACTCAGTTTTCTCATTGGTAAAATAGCGGTAATTCTTACCTTGTTGGGTTTCTGTGAGGATCAAATGAGCATGCACCTAAAATTTGGGACTCTGTGCCTGAAATAGATAAACCCAATCAATAACACTTCTCAAAAACTTGGGTAAAAATCTAACCACGAAGGGTGTTTGTGTGTGTGTGTGTGTGTGTGTGTGTACACACACACACACACACTGAGTGGTCAGATTATTATGACCACCTGACGTTTGTAGACAAATTAGCTATAATTTTGTGCTGAAGTTGCTAGAGGGCCAGACCATTATAAATAAGGAAGCAGGTTGTTTACCACGACAGTAGAAGTGATTTTTTTCTGAAGATATGGGTAAACAACGCGATTTAACAGCCTTTGAACGTGGGATATATATATATATATACTATATATATATTTGAATTTAAAGAGAGGAGAGGAAGTGAGAGGGATAGAGAGAGAAACATCGATTGGCTGCCTCCTGCACACCCCCTACCAGGGATGAGCCCACAACCTGGGCATGTGCCCTGACCTGGAATGACCTCTTGGTTCATGGGTGGACGCTGAACCACTGACCCACACCAGCCAGACAAGGCTACATGCTTTTAAAAAACTGTTTTGGTATTTTGTACTTTTTTGTTCATACCCAAAATTATTTGGAGGTACGCCTCTCAAACAGTTTGTGTTGGAAGACTACTTTTTTTTTCTTTCTAATCTGTCATGGACTAATGCAGTGGTCGGCAAACTCATTAGTCAACAGAGCCAAATACCAACAGTACAACGATTGAAATTTCTTTTGAGAGCCAAATATTTTAAACTTAAACTATATAGGTAGGTACATTGTTATTAACTTAATTAGGGTACTCCTAAGCTGGCCTTTGCTAAAAATGTTTCATTTTATAATAATAAAGCCACCAACACAAAATAATTACAATTCTTAAATTGATGACAAAAATACCTCTAGGATTTGCAGCTGGTTGGAAAAATACAGGTAACTTTATGCTTTGGGTACTTTTGTCACCCGCACGCAATTTGCGGAAGCAACTAGCACTAACCACTGCACAATGAGACTGCTGACTGACTGGCTCACTCAACTCGTGCATAAATCGCGCGCGCCTCCCCTGCGCCGTGTATCCCATGGCCCAACTGACCGACCGACACCCCCCACTTCTTCTAAGGCCACTTCTTCAAAATAGACTTGCCCAGGCCGAAAACCGACTTCTGCGCATGGGCCCCGAAGTTTCAGTCGCACTGTACGTGTGCGCCCGTATGTGGTATTTTGTAGAAGAGCCACACTCAAGGGGCCAAAGAGCCGCATGTGGCTCGCGAGCCGCAGTTTGCCGACCACTGGACTAATGCTTTTTTAATATATAATACAATAGTCTCCACTTATCCATGGGGGATACGTCCCAAGACCCCCCCATGTGAAGGTCTGAAACCATGGATAGCACTGAACCCTATATATCCTGTTTACTCCTGTTTACTCCTTTACATACAGACCTATGACCAAGTTTAATTTATAAATTAGGCACAGTAAGAGATTAATAATAACTAAGAATAATTATAACAATATGCTGTAATACAAGTTATGTGCATGGGGCCTCTTTCCCTACTAACTGATCTGATAACTAAGACGGCTACTAAGGGACCAAGGGGCAGGGAGCCTAGTCAGTGTGGATACGCTGAACAAAGAGATGCATCCCTTCCCGGGCTGCACGGAGCAGGACAATGTGAGATCTGATCACACTGCTCAGAATGGCACCGGATTTTGAAGTTGTTAATTTCTGGAATTTTTCATTTAATATTTTTGGATCACATTGCAGGTAACTGCAGAAAGTGAAACCTTGGATAAGGGGGGAACTACTGTAAATGAATTTATTACCAACATGAAATAAAGACAAACAGAACACACCAAGCCCCACTTTCTTTTTATGAGACCCAGCAAACACATCAAGCTTCTAAATGCTTACTCTAATGTCCCTGCTTATTTCTTTGGGGACCAGTGGTAAACAGTTGGCTGACGGCTGCTGGTCCACCAGCCACACTTTCAGGAGCATTGGTTTCTGGGGAAGCCAGTTAATGGGAGTTCTTTTAAAGTACCCACATCGGTCACCTCTTGAATAGACTTAGTCATTAAATAGAAGGCTGTCCCTTCTTAAAAGTTAGCCACCAACTGCAAGTGAATTATTTACTTAACCAAATTCATGTTCAACCCAATCACCCTCCCCTGCTAATACCAGATGGTTTGGCTTAAGGTAACTCATAAGGAAGTAGGTCCTGATAGTCTGCTGTAGACCAGGATGATTTTGGGCCTGGAGTCCCAGTGGCTGGAGTGCTGACCCTGAGAGTGCAGCCCTCATAGAGTGTGGGTGTAGGAATCTCAGGTCCTCAGCTTCCCTTCCATTCTCTGTGACCTAACCGCACCTCCCATTGCCTCTATTAAACCATATATTATAATGCCATTTTTTTCCTGCTCTCCCCTCTCCCCCCCAAATTGTGGGCTTTACAAGGATAGGGATTATTTTATTCTTTTGGTGCCCTGGCTCTTGGCACACCCTAGATGCATCTTGAAAAAGTATTGATGTGTGAATGAACGAGTGGGTGAAGCTGTCCAGGCCTCTCACCAGCCTGACATCCTTTATCTACATGCTCTTCACTTTGCTAGGGTCCCTCTCAAAAACATAACCAGGCTGGGAGGGGCGAGGGAGGAGAGGGGTTCACTCCGGAACAACACATTGCTGTCAACACTTCGACAGTGCCCGTAATCCAAAAGAGCAGGTACCGTGTGTTTTGGGAAGTTGATTTTTTCTCATCCCTCATTTTTTTGGTGCTGATTGTGTAATAGTATCTTGGCAAGACAGCTAACAGCAGGGCTTCCACTTCAAAGCTGTCACATGGACTCTCTGGAAACTGTCAGGGCCACACTTTACCTTAGCTGAAATTCAATGGCATTGAGCTCTTGAGATTATAGATAGTAATTTTTTGGAGTAGACACAATGGTGTGTGAACATATGACTGGGCTGGAATGTATCACAAGTGATTGTTGGGATATTAAGGATCATTGACACATAACAATAAGCCATTTAAGGATATTTTCTTTTACGTATACGGAATACCGTTATGATGGGGCTGGAAAAGGATATTAGGATTTCATTTGCATGGTTATAATCATTTTTGAGGAAAAAGAACGTAACCAAAAATAAGTTGCTAGCCTAGAGTATTAGATTAAGGTTTTGGCAGTTAGTTATGTTTTTATTTGGTGGACCAGTGAAGTTCATAGCATATTGACTAGAGGCTGGCTTGGGATCAAGATGTTTGGGTTTTCATGCCAGCTGTCTGACCGCGTTCAAGTTCTGTGACCTCTTTGCGCCTCACTTCCCTTATTTGTGAAATGGGGGTAATAATAGTACGGAGGCATAGGTTATTGTGAAGATTAACTGTGTTAATCGTGTAAAGCACTTAGGGGTGCCAATATTTCTTTAGCACTCATTGTTCCACTTAATGTGTGTAGATTATTTGTTGGTGTGGAAACACTTTTGAAAAGAAATAGCCCTCAGAGTACCCATAGCAGTTGTCTTTGAAAACTACTTTTATGTGCAGAGTGCTCATTTAACATTCAACCATCGTATTTACAGAAATTTATTCTTCTGGAATCCTTTTTGAAATAAAAGTTTCTTTTAACTTTTATACATTTAACATCAAGGTGATTTAAGCTTATTAAAATAGATTGCTAAAACCCTAGCAAAAACAATAAGCAAACCATATTAAACAAAGTTGTAATTCAGTGGAATATAATATGAGAAAATATTATGAAAACTAGCAGTATAGGAAAGAAATGACAAATTGAACACTGAGTTGTATATACAGCACGAACATAAGTAAACTTTGTATTTTAAGATGAATAGATAAATAATAGCTATAGTATAGTATTGAGATGAAGGATGACTCTTTTTTTCTTCCCCTTTCCATAGTTTATATTGCTGTAAGGTTTTTATAATTTTAAAGACCAAACATCGGTTATTCACTCTAATTGCTCAAAATGATGGACATTAAAAAAATTATGTTGGATCTAAGTAAGTCTTTTATTATAGCTAGCTAATTTATTGATCTAACTTACAAAATGTTTGTTAAAATCAAGGAATGCTTTGTAAATTAAGTAACTTCCTAAGTGACTCAGAACAAGCAAGATCTCTTGAGTTTCTGTGTAGGCCCCCCCCCCCCCCCCCCCCCCGTTAACTAGATAGCTCTTCAGGACCCAGACAGTTCCTTCAAAACCCTCAGTCCATGACATTTCATAAAGGAACTTTTCAAGGCCATGGGAAGTCAGCAGCAGAAACTTCCTCTGTGATGCGTTCGGGGATCTCCAGAGATCATCGCCGGTTCCTGAATTGGGTGAGGAGATATCCAGTTTCCACCCGGGAAAGTGCAGATCTGGTTCATCATGTGATCACGTTATCCTTCGCAGGCAGCCTGCCAGCCCACCAGGCGACATCTGCCTCGCTGGCCCACCTCTCATCGCCATTATTCCCATGTGGTTAGGGGCAGGCCAACAGGGACCGCTCTCATTTAACCCTGAATGTCTTCATTTTCGTGAAGTTTTCAAAGCGGAATGAAAGACACAGCAGGGAAATAAATGGTGGTGTGACTGAGCCCAGGTCGGTGTCTTCAGCTGCAGGACTGTTTCTTGGTTACAGATGGGGCTGCCCGCTGTCCACCTGAGGCTTATTCCCAGAGCTTCTCTTGAAGCAGATCACATTGTCTTAGTAGCAGACCTGATCCTGGTTAGGGCACATACAAGAACCAACCAATGAGCGCGTGAATAAGGGGGACAACAAATCGATGTCTCTCTCAAATTAATCAATAAAAAATGTGTTTTAAAGTAAACAGAACTAAAAAGGGCCAATACAGGTGGTACATACTTAGAGAACTATATCTATGCTATGAGCAATACCTCATTTGCTAAAAACTGAGTATGCATTAGTTTCCAAATATTGTAGAATATATGTGCACACATAATAGATTAAAAGCTACCTGTCTGTCAAATATTTTCTCAGGAAATTGTCTTGGAAACAAACCTTCTCATTTAAAATAGTTTATTTTTTCCCAAAGTTCATTGCAGTATCTTCAATATCTGTTGTACTTATGTGGAATTGACTGCCTAAGAGGTCCTTAGGTAGCCAGCTAAGCTTCTTTCCCGCTTGATAAATTCAAACACTCTCTAGGACAGGTAAGGCAAATAATAAAAATCAATAAACATATTGAAAAAGCTTAGGATCTGCCTTATCTGAAGGGCCTAGGTGAATTTCGGCTATACATTTATTTTTTAAATTTTACTTTATTTTATTTTTTTAAGAATATATTTTTATTGATTTCAGAGAGGAAGGGAGAGGGAGAGAGAGAGAGAGAAATAACAATGATGAGAGAGGATCATTGATTGGCTGCCTCCTGCATGCACCACACTGGGGATTGAGCCCGCAACCCAGGCATGTGCCCTGACCAGGAATTGAACTGTGACCTCCTGGTTCATAGGTCGACGGTCAACCACTGAGCCACGCCCGCTGGGTTATTTTTCTTATTTTTTTTGATGAAGTGTTCTATGTGGTAGATTCTGACAGATATCTCACTGCAAATACTTTTATTCTTATGATGTCTCCCTAAATGAAAAGGTTTGACACACACACACACACACACACACACGCACGCACGCACACACTGACTAAAAGTAGATGACATTTTGCATATACAAAGTTGTTGAACTTGGTAAAAATGCCTCTAATACCAGAATATGCCTGGAGGCTGACAGCCCTACTGAGGGCTTGCTCATCATCTAACAAGACATGCCTCTACTTTGACATTTCCTGTAGAGGGAAATATTTTTGAATATATACAGTAAGAATTATGGAGAGCATTAGTCACTGAGATTTTTACATGTAATAGTTAAATATCCTTGCTCGCTTTGATTCCCAAATTATTTGAGTAGATTTTTTTAAATCAACTACTGTTTATGGAGGTCAACAGGGACCTTTCACCTTTGTCCTGCTGCTGTGCTGTGCAGAGCCATTGGCAGGAAGGGACGCATTTTGCTCTTTCAGATGCTCCTGGTTCCTGGACTGCTCGTAGATAATGCATTGTTGAGGGAATAGTGTCTGGCTCATCAGATTCAAATTTGCTGCTTACATTTTCTAGAATGTATAATGTAATGAGAATAATTTTAAATATCTTTCATTAAAAACTGTCTAAAATTTATAGCAAGTTGCAATTTGAACAGAAGTAAAAAGACATATATAAGAGGGTTGTTTTTCCTTTTTTTGACTAATATAAATAATACAAAAATACGTCAGAAGAGAAAGATGCCAAATGGCATCGAGGGCCTTTCCATATGTTAGGATTTTAACCAGTGGGGTCACATGAAGGCCCATGGACTCTCCAGAAAGTAGCTCACTTTTTCTGCATGGGGGTGTCCAGGGGGGAAAAAATAGCCTATGAAGGGGGACTAGGAACCCCTTGATGGGAAGCCAGCATGTGGTGGAGGTGGCAGGCAGGGGATATCATGCTTTTTGGAGGAGAGAGAGCAAGAGGAAACCCTTTTTGCCATAAACGAGCCATTTGGATCCCTTGGAAACGTCGAAGTTGACAATGGAGGGGGAAGGAAAAAGAGTGGCAGCGCAGGAGAACTCTGGGGGGAAAGGTGTGAGACCCTCCTGCCTGACAAGGAGTAGCAGGCAGTGCCCAGGGATGTGAGCGGGGTGCCACCTGCATCCTCAGGTGCAGAAGGATCCATTTTTGGAGCCCGAGTTGTCTCAGGTCCGCAGCCTCCTGCACTGCGATGAGAAGGCTTGTTCAGCCTCCCACTGCCCTCGCCCAGTCATCGTGAGCTTTTAGTTCACAGAACAGAGGCTGCTTTCAGAGGAAGACATGCTTCTCTCCAGCCTTTCTTCAAGGTCTTCGAGTGGCTTATTATGTTTCCAGCTCTTTCCCTCTTGGCTCATCTTGTCACCTGCATTAGAACTTTTCCCCTCTTGTTCCAAGTCGTGATCTGTGGGTCTCTAAGGTAGTAGTAGCCTGAGAAGCTCTACTTCTTGACAAAGTTCAAGTCATTTCATTTTCCTTTTCTTGAAGATCTTTTTGACTGAGAAGATAACTATTTTGTTTTGGGGGAGTGGGCAGGTATCTAGTCTCAGAACTTCTGGAATTGCTTCTTGGTGCTGGCAATTGAAGTGTCGTGTGTGTGTGTGTGTGTGTATGTGTGTGTGTGTGTGTGTGGTGTGTGTGGTTTTTTGTGTTTCTTTTGGTGACATTGAAGTGCCGTGTGTGTGTGTGTGTGTGTGTGTGTGTGTGTGTGTTTCATTCCTGGGGATACAGTATGGAAAGTGTGTAGCTCCTGATTTTCAAAAGCGTGGTAAGTGCTTTGTTTAACTCTTTAAAGCTACAGCTGACTCTGTCTTTGAATCCTATCTGGAAGGTGGGCTTGGAAAGAGGCCTGTGTCTGCTCTAAGCTGGTATTACGGGAAGTGTTACGGAGGAGGGGCAGACTCTTTGAAAACAGACACACTCAGGTGCCTCATTTCACTGCAGAATGGCTGCTGTGGTTGAAACTAAGTTGGTAGGTAGAGACTTTAGCGCATTTAATTAAAAGTACTGTGCTAAAGAAATTGTAGCAATTATATATTATTAACCTAAGTGGTGCCAAGGCTTTGAAGTTGTCTGCGATGGCCCATTATTTTCCTTGACTGCATGCCACCGAGCTTGAGCTGGGCTGTTTGGTTATGTAGGCACGGAGAAGGTGAGCAGCACAGTACACCCGAGTACAAAACGAGGACCTTCGGAACTCTGCGCTGTCTATCCGAGCTGTTGCTGAGTGAATCCGGTCTGCCGCTGCTACGGTGATTTATATTGCTTTCCCTGCCCACCCCCCAATCAGGCATTGCTTCGTTTATTGGAAAATACATCTTGTGTATGTCAACTAAAAACAGGATGTCATTTCTGGGCTTAAAGGGAGAGTGTTTAAGATGAAATGAATGAATAAGGAGATTGAAGATTTGAGAACAGTGCTGAGTCCATTATCATAAGAAAACCAGGCTTGGCGAACACAGGGCTTATAAATTACTGTACGTATGGTGAGCAGCAAGGGGGGTTGCTGGCTAAGCTGAGATCAAAATGTACTTTTCTGTATCAATAGCTCTGCAAGATGTCAAAGGTTTCAGTGAAAAGAATACAATAATGTTCTAGATCTGATTTTGTCATTTTAAGCTGTACTCAGCTACACTTATTAAATTGAGTGCCCAGGACCTATTTGACAGCTAAAAATGACTAGGAATCAATGGGCCAACCCCTTCATTCTACAGAGAGAAAACTGAAACAGAGGCCAATTAACTCACCGAAGTGACTCGCCTCTGGTTCAGGGCTTAGTCCTTCAAGCCTGACCGCACTTCAGATGCCAACTGTGCGTCTTAGGGGGTCATCTGGGCTTCTAATCAACCAGCTACAAATTCGAAGTGCCCACATCCCTCACCTCAGGTTCAATCATTTGCTGGATGGCTCTCAGGAAAACAGTTTACTAACTAGATTACCAGTTTATTATAAAAGGATACCACTCCAGAGTACCCGATGGAAGAGATGCTTAGGGCAAGGTGTGAGGAAAAGGGAGAGGAGCTCTCACGCCTTCTCCGGGTGCGCCGCCCTCTCAGTACCTCCAAGTCTTCTCCAACTTGGAATCTCTTCATACCCTTTCCTCTTGGGTTTTCATAGGCACAATTGATTACATCACTGGCCATTGGTGATTAATGAAACCTCCAGCCCCTCTCTGGTCCCCAGAGGTGTGGGGTGCGGTTGAAAGTTCCAACCCTGGAATCAAATGGTTGGTTCCCCGATAACCAGTCCCTAAAGTCACCTCCTGAACATAATCCCAGGTGTGGTTGAAAGGGACTTGTTTTAAATAACAAAAGACACTCCTTTCACCTTTTCCCCCCCTTCTTCCTCTTATTACTTCTGAATCTCCAAGAGTTTTAGAAGCTCTGTTCCAGGAACTATGGACAAAGACCAAAATAGATTCTTATCATAAATCACAACACCACAAGCAGCAACGAGTCACTACTATTTAAATGTTGTAAAGGGTCCAGGGAACCTCCCATTGACATCCAGTTGGCCAGAAGCCCTGGTGACAACCTGGATTTGCAGTTGGATTCTTGTAGGACTGAACCCTTAACTTGTGGGATCTGATGCTGTCTCTAGGTAGGTAGTTGACTATTTAAATATAAATAAAAATTATTTGAAAATAAGTATACTTAAAAATTCAGTTCCTCAATCATACAGCCACATTTAGATGGGATTGGCCACCACTGTCTTGTCCCTTTCCGTGCCAGAGTTATTTACTGTGAATCTGCATGTGGACTTCAAAGACCTGAATCTGAACTCCACATTCACTGTTCACCCTGTTTCATAAGCTGTCAGGTAAAAGGAGGTTACCTATCCTACAATGTCTGTGAAATGCTTCATGCTACACCCAAAGTGCCTACGTAAAAGCAGGATTTGGGGTTGTTAACTTGGTTACTATTGAAAAATATTAGCACTGGAAGGTCTTTGCCTCTTTGCTTGCTTCATGGGGAATTCAGGGTCTGGGTAGCATCCCAGTATAATGGGTAAGACCGTGGGCTCTGTTTGCTCTGCATGCTCTGCCAAACATACTGAGTGACCTTGGCAATTATAACCTGTTTTCTCGTCAATAAGTGGGATAATAAAAGGACATCTGCCATAGAGTTACTGAGGGGGTTAAATGATATTGTACCCATGTACTTAATTTAGTGCTCAGAACTTAGTAAATGCTCAATAAATTGTTATAAATAATAGGATGACGACATTGAGGACTTAGTAGAGAGAACACATTGCAGAACATTCTACTTGAATTATCTGGTAAGAGTACAAAGTCTGTCTAGACACAGATATTTAGCACTCAAGGAGAGGAGATGTGCCATTAGAAGTTTTGTGATTTACAAGAGATGGGATTTCTCACTATCCCTGTAATTGATCAACAGAGGGCAACAGGCTTTGCTTCCTTTTCCATGTTCCTTTCCTCTGCACAGGCTCAAAGGCAAATAAATGCCTAAGAGAAATAAGCAGGCAATGCCCATGCATAAAGCCTACTGTGTGAGAGACGGTAGAGAAAGGAAAGGCCTGCACCAAACTGGGGAATGTATATGTACCTGTCCGAGCGGCCTAAATCCACGGCTAAGCTTCAGCTCGCCACTACAGTGAAGGAATGGAGTGTTAGGAAATCTAGATGTGGATATGAAATCTCCATATTTCCCGTATGGGCTCGAGTTTTATTTCAAACTCTATGCACACTAGATAGATTATTTCTATAGTCCAGGTAAGAAACATCCAAAACCTATAAAGAATTTTTATAGGAGTTTATTTGAGCCAAAAGTCATGACAGTTGCTGGGAAGGAAGCAAGATCTCAAATGCTTCAGTTTCTTTTGTGCATTTGAAATTAGGAAGGGATTTTTATGCATCGGATAGCTAATAAGATGAGCTGCTCTCTTGAGGGCGGTCACCCTCTAGAAGGAGGGGTCTGAAAAGAGGCATCGCAAGGGTGTGCTCACATAGATGCACATGAACAATGGGCAGGCCTTGCTTAAGGTGAAGATAAACCTTTTACGATCCATAACCTACCAGTTAGGAGTTTATGATCAGATCACCATCTACCTTGGGTTAGATTTATTACAGAAACAACCCCCCCCCCTTTTTTTTTTGTCCATAGGAATTAGGCTAATATGCTCCATAAAAGATGTACAGCCAGATTTAGGGGGGGATAATAGTATGAGGACCCAGGCTACAAGAGCAGTGTTTAGGAGAATAACGTTTGGACATGCAAACTGTGGTCTCAACGTTACTATTGCTGTATGATTTATGGCACAAAGGGATAGTTTCATTCTTATCAATGAAAGCTGTGTACTGTCTATGGTAGGAGGTGAAAACAATGAAAAGGAATTCAGTGAGCCTTCTATTTAGGCAGTAACTCTTGAGCATGCTCTCAAGAATTCCTTTGCTAATAACCCCAATTTACCTTGCCTGCTCTTTCAGATGCCTTAAAATAGCACGAGTTCCCAGCCTTATTGAAATGATGGTGCTTCTTCACTTAGTAAAAACGTTTCTGCATTAAATTTCATTTAATTGCATTTTCATGGGTTTTTTAAATTCTGAGCCTCAAATTCACCCTGGGAATACAGTTAACTCAGACAAATCTTCCTGGGGATTTCATTTGGGTTAGCATTTGGATTTTAGGGTTTTTTCCCCTTGATATTTTTCAAAGGTATTTCTAGATTAATTAATATAGAAATCAGAGAACAATAGGGCACAGAAGGCCCACTCACCGAAGCTGAGTGTATTTCCAACACTGAGAAAAAGGAAGGTTTGGGTATGTGGGTGGTGGTGTCTCATCCTCAGCACAGCTGCTCCACTGTGATAAGGGAGCAGAGCTCAGTATGTGCTGAGCCAACCGAAGTTTATCCTGCAGACGATTGAGGGACCAAAGGAAGAACTTCCTGCAAAATACAGCTGGTGTTGGCCTTTAGAGGGTTGCAACCTGAAAAGCTGCGATGCATCCTTGCAGGGGGGAATCCAGCAGGATTTCCTGTGCTGGAAACGAAGCTTATCGGAAGTCTTTTAATTTATTCACACATGTGGAGACCAATATGGCTGTTAAGAGCTTCGTTTTGCAGTTATGAAATCGAATCCAATATAGTCAGCTTGGTACATGCTATTTCTAATGTACAAGAAAATGATGCATTCTGTATGCATTCTAAACATAGTATGATCTTGAATGGGAACATGTTCCTCGAACATTTCATGTATTTTTTTCTCGTAATTTTAAAATGTAAGTACTGCCACCTAAAACGGACTTTTCATTGGGCACTTTAGTCTCTGCACCACTATGGGACATTTCCTCAAATTAAAATCTAAATCATGTTGAGTTTTAAACTGGATCTGTTGCTAAGACTTTGAAAATATTTACATTACATAAATATTATAGAACTGAAGTAGACACCAATAATTGTAACTCAATCAGAATAATTTGAAATAAAACTCAAAGCAGCAGTTAGGAGCCGATAAATGTATATTGATATATTAGTTAAGCTTTTCGGAATCTTCATATTAACCATTGTTAGATATTGTTTAAAAAAATTTTTTAAAAGAGAAAAGCGTGTAAGTTTGAATTCAGGTATACTTTTTGGCAAAAGGAATGCTAAGTAAGCCTCACCATTTGATTCTTTTGCTTCAAATTGGTTGGAAGACTCTTGATATATGTAATAAAAACATGCATTGCAATTGTACTAGGATATGCAAATGGTGAACTGGAGATCCAAACCTAGGCGGGCTAATTGCAGATACTTTAGTCATGCTTTACAGCCTCTTCAGAGGGACTGAATGCACCTGCTCAAAAGTCTTCCCTAAAATGATGGACCAGATTTGGTTCTAAAGAGGGGTGGGGAATGCCTGGCTCTTGGGCCATATAAGGCCCAAGAGACCATTTGGTCTGGCCCTGCCAAGGCATTAGGGGTGAGTTAATTAAATGTTTGACCAAATATAGCAGGCTAATTTTTAAGTTGACAATTTTGTATGGCCCTCGAATGATGTTATAAATATCTAATGGCCCTTGGCAGAAAAAAGGTTCCCCACCCCTGTTATACAGTAGCAGTTAATTTTAACGTGTGAAAGTGGAACAGTAGTTTATTTTCTATTCCCTTAAATTGCATTTTACGTGTTTCTAAACTTTGAAACACATGATAGCCACATGACGAGGCCTGCACAAATCTTGTTGCTTAAAATTAGTTTGCATGTTTATTATTATTTTTGCTAATTGCTTTTGCTATTTTTGTCACATTTATTTCCAGGGATCATGGCTACCTCATTCTACACCAAGCTGATCTCTCCTTTTTCTAAATTCTGTCTGTTTCTCATTTGGTCCCTCCATTGTATACAGTATTATTTTAGTCTTGCGCTCACAATTAGATTATGAACATTTTTAGGATAACATAGTCCTGTATTTCTCTTATACATAGTGCATTTATGTCTGTAACACAACATTTAGGACAGTACTTTTTACAGAGTAGATTTTTAGTAAGTATTGTGTCATAGAATACTGTTGAGCCATAAAGAAGATGACATATTGTCATTTGCAACAACATGGTTGGACCTTGAGGGTATTATGCTAAGTGAAATAAGTCAGACAGAAAAGGACAAACACCATATGATTTCACTCATGTGGAATGTAAAAGAAAGAACAAACAAAACAAACTCATAGATATGCTCAGAGATTGTTGTTTACCAGAGGGGAAGACGGGTGTGGGAGGGCAATATGGGTAAGGGGTCAATTATATGGGGATGGATGGAAACTAGATTTTTGGAGGTAGGCATGCTATAGTGTATACAGATATTGCATTATAATGTAATATCTTATATAATATTATAAACTAATATAAACTTATATAATATTATTAACCAGTGTTATTTCAATTTTTTAAAAAAAGTATTGTGAGTCTTCAAAGGCATTCAGCTGAAAGGATGTAACTGTATATAAAGTGTGTGTATGTAAACATTTTATTATAGAATTTATCACATGTACTCAGAAGTAGAGAGGATAGTATAATAAATCCCATGCACCAATACCAAGCTTCAATAGATAGGTAGACATACATTTAAAGGAAGAACAGTGAAAAATTAAACCCCATGTTGTAATTATCTGGCTTAAGAAATAAATATTATTGCCTGGCTGGTGTGGTTCAGTGGTTGAGCATCCACCCCTGAACCAAGAGGTCATGGGTTTGATTCCCAATCAGGAAACATGCCTGGGTTTCAAGCTGGATCCCCAGTAGGGAGCGTGCAGAAGGCAGCCAATCAATGTTTCTCTCTCATCAATGTTTCTATCTCTCTATCCCTCTCATTTCCTCTCTCTCTAAAAAAATAAATAAAAACATATTTTTTAAAAAAAGAAAAAAATGTTATTAAAATTCCTAAAGCTCCTGGAATGAGTTCTCTTCCCTCCCAGCAGAGATAACTCCTACCCTGAATTTTGTGTTAATCATTTGCCGCAGTTTTTTTGTTTACCAGCACCTATGCTCCTTTCTTCTATAATAATACAACTTCCCAAGTTTCAGCTGGACGCATGCCTTCTGAGGACTGTCTCACAGGTCCCCTTGCAGTTACACATGTCGTGTGACTAAGTTCTGACAATTGTGATGTGAACAGAAATGATGTGTGCAGCTTCTGTGCTGGGCCCTTAGAAGGTCTGTGCTCTCCTCTTTCCCCTTTCTATTAGTTGGAATGCAGATGTGATGGCATGCACTGGGCAGTGTCTTAGGGACCATGAGCCAGAGCCAGGTACAGAGAATAGAAAGGAGAAAGCTTGAAGAAGTAGGTTTTGTTTGCCCCAGCCCAAGTTAGCAGGCAGTGCATGGCACTTCCCTGATCATTTGGCTAATAGATCCTGGTAAGTTTTCTAAAATATCTATTTTTGACAAAGTCATACAGTTACATGCACAGTCATGCACCGCTTGAGGATTTGAAAGTCCCTGCTTTTGCCCCTGGTTCTGGTTCTGGGTCTTAAGTGACAATTCTGATATTGTTAGTGTCTTACCATAGGGGTTGTCCAAAGAATCCTGATACTGTATCGTATATTTGAAAGTTGCTAAGAGACTAGATATAAAAGTTCTCATCACAAGAAAAAAATTGTAACTGTATAGTGATGGATTTAACTAGACTTATTGTGTTGATCATTTTGCAAATACTGTACATACAAATATCAAATTATTGTTTTACATCTGAAACTAATATATGCCTGTTTTATCTCAATTTAAAAAAGAATTCTGAAGCATGCTGCATTCAATTACAAAACAAAGTGATATGATCCTCTATCAGAGTCCAGCTTATCTGATAACTGAGCTGTCATTCTCATCGAGTTGATGAGAGCTGAGCAAAGAGGAGTCCCAGCTCAGGAATACTAGTAGGTGGTCTAACCATCTCAGTAAAGGACCAGCATCTTTGGAAAAAGCTAAATAGATGTACCGAAGCTCATGCAGTTTTCATATGGGGAAGTCCAAAAGCTCTACTCAAATGCCAGCTTTGATTTATGCACGGCTCTAAACTAGTAAGTCTAGTAAGTCTGCTTCCTAATTCATAGGACAGTGGAGTGAGTATATGGGAAAGGGAAAGGGTGCTTTGCTGTATAAGCAGGCCCAGAGACAGAAGTGAGAAGTAACAGCAGACAGGATGACAACACAGGAAGGACTTAAGCCACAGCAGCCTGCGACAGACACTCCCACATACCTCCGTAAGCCCCTGTGCTGGATTGGAACTATAGCACAGCAAAATGCAATGCTTACTGTTTATGGAGAGGAGCCTGAGCCATCAACCTAGTGTGCTCAGTGCACTGTGTTTTAAAAGATGAGAATCACTCCGGATGCATGGAGGAATGATGACTGGCAGCCCTGAAACTGCAGGGAAACAACTGGAAGACCGACAGGTTCAGCTGTGTCCAAATGAATAACTCCTACACGCAGAAGCAAGCAAGCGAAAGAAAACTAGGCGAGCAACAAGCTGGGAAAACTAGTTTCACTGTTTGTGACAGGCCAAGGGTTAAAATATTATAACCTAGAGAGGGGTCCAGAGTTTGTACTAGAGGAGGGGAAAGTCCATGCAGCTGATAAGTTTAAAAATTTAAAAAATAAAAAGTTTGTACAAAGGTAGTAGAACTATGTTACTTTTAAAAGCATGTATTTTTACATTTAAATATGATAATAAGCCCTGGCCAGAAGGCTCAGTTGGTTGGAGTGTCGTCCCATATATTGAAGGGTTGCAGGTTCGATTCCTGGTCAGGGTGCATGCAGGAGACAGCCAGTTGAGGTTTCTCCCTCACATCGCTCTCTCTCTCCCCTCTCTCCCTCCCCTTCTTCTCTCTCTAAAACTCAATGAAAACATGTCATCTGGTGAGGATAATAAAAATTAAAATTATAATAAGCACATATGAGGATAAATTAAAAATGACAGAAGGGTAGAGGACTTTGTATAAGACATTCAAGAAAGATTGTCAGCTAAATGAGTATGTGACATTTCTGATTTTTTGTTTGTTTTGTCTTTTTGTGTACATGCAAAAGGGATAAAAATATTTAGGCCCCCAGGAAACATTGCAAAGACCATCTTATACCATTGGGGCAGTTTTTCTCAATAACCCTGTAGGATTTGTGAGAGCATTCTTTAAGGCCCCAAATTCTGTGGCAATTTTAATTTAAATACTTTAGACATTTTCTCTCTGATATCAGAATGCTGTATTTTGGATTATACAATGAAGACCCCCTGACAGATTGTTACTTCATATTAACTTTTTTTAAAAAACACCTTTATTTCGATATGTCACCATAAAATTCACCCATTATAAGTGTATGTTTCTGTGACTTTTGTAAATTAATATAGTTGTACAGCCATCATTCCAGTCTCGGTTTAGAACATGCCCATTACCCCCAAAGTTGTTCCCTTATATTTTTGTGTAGTTAATCCTTGGTCCCACCCCCAGTCTTATGCAACCCACTGACCTGCTGTCTGTCTGTATAAATTTGCCTTTTCTAGACATTTTCTATACATGGAATCAAGCAGCATGCGTTATTTTACATCTGGCTTCTTTCACATAATGTTTTTCGAGGTTCATCAAACATTGTAGTATGGGTCAGTGGCTCATTTCTTTTCTTTGCCGAGTAGTGTTCCATTGTATGGGTTTTACATTCTGTTACCCAGTCACCCTTTCATGGGCATTGGACTGTTTCCATCACATTTACTTTTTGTGTTTACAATCAAATTGGGACCAATAACCATCAAAAGGCTGAAGTTATGGCACACAGTTTCGTAATTTGAGGTTTTTAGAACTATTTTCCAGGATTTTTTCGTATTTAAAGGGTCCGTCCATTGTTCAAATTTAAGAAACACAGTTTAGCTAGATAAGATTTATAAGCAGCATCTTAGTATCTTAGTGACTAGAACCCCCCACCCCAAAGTGTTAGATAAAACCATATTTATATCACTTTGTATGGTTTGCTTAAATTCATGGTAAACACTATGTCTTGGTTTCGGCCTAGTCAGGTTAGAACAAGTTGTTGCAGTAACCTATCAGTATCATTAAGGGGGTCCTTAAAGGAATATTTATTCTATATCTGTTCTCCAAATGAAATTAGTTTATATATTGCACTTTACCTCGGTAAATCTCAGGGTCCTTGCATCTGTCCTCAATATTCCCTGAATATCTAAAAAAAGCAGTCTCCTCCCACCAAGCTGACTTGGGGTGACACAATAAGCTCTGGGGGAGTTTAGTGGGATTCTAATAATGGGAGGCAGAACTGAAGAGAGTTGAGCAACCAGGATCCAGGCTAGCTCTGTGGAACAAAGTTGTAAGAATTCAAGGACACTGTCTCTGGGACGCTGACATTCAAACAATTCAACTCCAAATGCTTCAGTCCTGGTGTGACTCTGCTCAAATCCAGTTCCTGGGAGACGGGGGCTCTCTCCCTGTTTATCCCTGAGGGCTGAGCGTGGAGAGGAGCAGAAGAGACCCGCGCTGAGGAGACGCGAAGCTCCCACACTTTCCCTTTTTTTCCTCTTCTTTTCGAGGACCTTACCTCTGACACATCTTCACTATTTTTTAAAAGGTTCTCTGTTATATTTATCTTTCTTTGCCTTAGCTGGCTTGGCTCAGTAGATAGAGGGTCTGCCTGCAGACTGAAGGGACCTGGATTTGATTCCGGTCAAGGGCATGTGCCTGGGTTACGGGCTCCATCCCCAGTGTGGGGTGTGCAGAAGGCAGCCAATCAGTGATTCTCTCTCATCATTGATGTTTCTATCTCTCTCTCTCCCTCTCCCTTCCTCTCTGAAATCAATAAAAAATATTAATGGAAACGAATGACAGTCATTAATTGAGGCCTAAGTAAAAGAAAAAAAAAGGAAAAGAAAAGAAAAGCTTACTAATATTATCTAAGATACTAAATGCCTATCGAATGCCTATGTCATCCTTAAGGCAGCCCCTAGAACACTGCGGCCTCTAGCATCTTTTTCTTGTTCCTACTGATGTGCCAGCAACATCTAAGGTGGCCTTGGCTCTATCTGGAATTTGTGCTGATATTGGGAGCCTCTGTGCTTGAGTGTGCAGAGGTGGTGTTTTGTCTAGACGCCGGTGCCTTAGGCTGATCTCTCTGAAAAGACTGCTAGATTTGGCTGCTGCAGGCTCCACAGCTGCTAAATTAAGTTAAACTCTTACATTCCTGACCCCAAATTACTACATCCCCTTGTATAAGCCTCTGTGTGGAGTGGCACCACGATGCTTATTCTCGGATCCCCAGTTGTTGTCCAGCTCTCCGAGAACTCCGGACAACCATCCCACCCTTTACAATATCGGAGCATCACCCCGATTACTTTACATTTCTCAGAGGTGCTACATGTTTTAAATAAAGCCTGCCTAAACAGTCTTGTCTCATTCCGGTTTCCTCTCAATAACCCCAAACTACTGGCTTCTAATTTTAGGAAGAACTAAGGTAGGATCCGGACAGAAAATAAGCTCTTCTCTATTGATTTTCCTCAGTCATTTTACTCCAGAGACCTATCATTAGCTCTATTTTCTCCACCTGTAATACATGTTTAGGTGTACAGTGATGCTGGAGAAATAGTGGGTGATGCACATGGTTAGAATTAGGGAGCCTACTTCGTCCTACTTTTAGAAACTTATGTGAATGACTCAGGGGGTTGGGGGAGAAGAGGAATATTATCCATCCATCCAATTTCATTTCCTTGTACTTTTAATGATATTAATAACTCAATGACACTTATCAATCACTGACAGTTTGTCAGGTACTGTTATGAGTGCTTTGCTTGTATTGACTCACTGAAGCTCACATTATGGTAACCGTGTGAGGCAGAACTGCCGCTGTCTGTCTTTCAGAGCGGAGGAAGCTGGTGGGGTAAGTAAATTATCCATGGTCATGAGCAAGTAAAAGCAGCACTAGAGAGAGCCCACACTCTTTACCGCTGTGCCCATATGCAAGGAGAGAGATAAAAGTAAAAACAAAGAAATAAAAGGAGGACTATCATCCCTTCCCCTTCACGTTTGAAAACTCTCTCTAGGCCTGGCACAGTGGAAATTTTTCTCCAGTATTTTAGAGTTAGCTCAGCCTTACAACACCAGCTCTAAAGAAAAAGGAACTCATCTATATATATAAAAGCCTAAGCGACTGTCCGACCAGTAGCTGTGACTACCAGGGGGCAAATGCTCAATGCAGGAGCTGCAGAGCTGCAGTGACTTGGCAGCTGTGGTTCTCAGGTGATGCACCCGGAACCAGAGAGGAGGGAGCCCGATTCTGGGGTGCATCACCCGAGAACTGCCCTCTCACAATCTGGAACCCCTCGGATGGCGGAGAGTTGGTTTCAGCCTGATCCCCGCAGGCAAGCTGAGGGACCCCACGGGTGCATGAATTTGTGCACCGGGTCTCTAGTATAAATATAAAGGGGTATTTAATGAGCTTTACCCAGAGGGATTAAGTTCACTGTGGTTGTCACTGGAATTGTTTTTGTAAAACTATTTTAAATACTCAGCAAGGGCATCAGCTGCTTTCTTTTTTTATTCCTCGGTATGAAATTTCACCAAATGGGGTGCATATTCTACTTCTAAGACCCTCCCTAACTGGCCTCTTCCCTTCCCTCATTACTTAATTATATAGAAGTTCTTGCTTTTCTTACCTCTATTCTTTCTACCCCTCACTATATTTTTGTTTTTGGCAAACCCTACTTTTTTAAGACACAGTTCAAGGGTCACATCATCTAGAAAGCATTTCCTTAGATTGACTACCCCTCTCTCCATAAACGGATCACTTCTTCCAATGTGATAGCGGCTTATATACGTTCATGTTAGCACTTGTAATTCATTATGGCAGTGCTTGTCCATGGACAGAAATGTATATTGCTGGTTCTCTGTGAAATAAATACAAAAATCGAAGGTAAGCATTTAGAATTTTTATTTCCTTTTTAAAAAAATTTTCTCGTGTTCAAAAACATATGTTACAAAAGTATGAGTCTGTGAAGGATTTAAATATTTCTAAAAACTGGCCCTTCACCAGGAGTAGTTGAGAAGTACTTGTCATTTTTCTTCCCTGTCCCTGTGCTAGGCTATCAGCACCTTCAGGGCAAGGTTCATCTTTCTATGAACAATATTTTCCTGTCAACACTAATGAATTTGGCAGGAGAAACAATGAAACTGCAGTTCTCATGGAACTGTCCTTCATAACGGCACTTGTCCCTTTGTGAAGACTTAATTATGCTGTTCCATGCCTCTGTCGTTGTACTTCTGTCAGACTGCAGTTGTCTGTTTATGGTTCTGTCTTTTCCACTAAATCCTTAAGGTGGTTAAGACAGGTCTTAATCACTTATGTATCCCAAATGCCAACCATAGTTCCTGATACAGAATAAGTGTTCATTAAGTGTTGTTGATTGAATGAACACATGAATGAGTGTGTTCTAGCTGTTTATTTTTATGGTTTTGGTGTTAGTGACCTAACTTGATTCATCAGCTTGCAGGCTCCACAGAAGTTAAAGCAACATTTAAAACAGGTCCAGAAGAATTCATTTCTAATGTATAACTGCTTATAAAGTCACCGACAATTCAACATTGCTATAAATAAACACTACTAGCCTAAATTTAGGTAGCGCTATTTTTTTTCCACATGAACAAACTGAGATTTGCATTCTTTTATGTGTAACTTGCACTAATAAAAGGTCTTTGTATCCTGCTGCCACTGATTCACATGATTATAATCCTGCCGCTTGGGCATTCCCTCCTTGAAGATTTAAATTTTAGTTTTTGTCCTTGAGTTGCTCCTCTTTTCAAAAATATGGTAGCTAAATAAACCCTACAAATTTCTGTCTAAAAAACGATTTCCTATGATCCATTCACTATTTTTTTCTTCTAGATGTGTTTCCTATTCTGCAGATTTACTTAATTAGGGCTGTGGAAATGCCCTGAAGGATCTATCTTTTAATTTGCATTTGAATTCTAGCTCTCAGGAACGCAGTTAACCTTGCTGGGGTTGCTTTTGGATGTTGCACTTTACCTTTCCTTGGTCATCAGGCAGCCCCTACTTAGATTTTGTTTTAGTTTACAGCATTTCTTGTTCTTTTTCCTCTGATACATTTATAAGAAATAGCCATGATGAAATAAAAATTGGAGGTATTTGAAATATGAGTAATTCATGTAGAATAAAATAAAAGTATATTTGCCAGGTGGTGAGGACCTGGGGGAGGGGGGAGGACAGGAGAGGACTGGGAGAGGTTAATTGGGGGGGGGGGGAGGAGGGAGGACCTATGTAATACTTTCAGCAATAAAGATTTTTTTAAAAAGTATATTTACATTAACTAGTCAAAAGGAGAAAAAGAAAAGTTGCAGCCATTTAAAAATTAATCTCGAGATACTCCAAGCCAATAGCTTATTAAGAAGCAACATGAGAAGAGTCAACCAGGTTGGATATTTTACGCTCAGGGTTCAGTTTCTCCCCCTGCAGATTAGTATTTTTGAAGAAGAGGAGGTGGGCAGGGTGGGCTGCCATATGAATGATTTTCTTCCAGGGAACCAGGAAATGAAAATATAAATGCACTGTCTAATGCTGTAATCCAAATCAACGCATTTCCAGAGGAACCGAAAGAGTCGGGATAGTCTCTGTTAGCATGGAGTATTATGCGATACCAAACATTATGAGCAGATTGTATTCATGAAGAGAGAAACTATGTGTGAGGGGAAACCAGTTAATAAAGAGGAGGACGGCGAATAAAGGCAGCGATCCACATTTTGAAGATTTCAGCCGGGGACACTGAGTGGGCATAGCAACCGTCTCCAAGGAGACCTGTGGAAATGTGGAAAATGCTGAGGTCACACGGCGCCCAGGGAAATTCCATATTGATGAACAACTTCTGGATGGATCTTTCTCTCTTCGCCTTCAGTGCCTCCAGCTTTTTAAACAGCATTTATTAGAAGAAGAAAGGAAAACCAAATGTGATTTACCCTGAAGAGAAAAAGTAACTCTCAGCACAGAAACTCTGCTCAAAACATTGTGAGCAGCCTTTCACGAAACGTAAAAGAGGCTGTTCAGAAACTTGGGTATTAATGAAGCCAGAAATCCCAAGGGTTAAATGCAAGCTTTGGTCATAGGTGGTAGTGATGGTTATTGTTTGATGGAAAAAGATGCAGTGTAAATCCTAGGGCTGGAAGCAAAGCTCCCTAAGTGGTTCTCTGTGAGTCCTTCATTACTAACCAGGCAGGGACCCCTCCCTCTCCCACCCTCCCATCCCGCTGGTTCTGCCAGGGCGGGTGGTGAGAGAGGATGTGCCACCCACCAGGAGCAATGGTTTCCTTACATGGTTCCTTCAGTCAGAAAACATTTATCGCTTGTCTGCTGCAGCCCAGCCAGCTTTATGTCAGACGCTGGGAAAGCAAATGTCACCGTGGTGTCAAGATGCTAAAAGTTTCAAGGGGAGATGGACAAAGTAAAATATACAATAAAAAGGAGACCAGTGATTACAGGGTATAGGGAACGTGCTCAGGGTGTACTGAGCATAGAGGGGTTAGAAGGAGATGACAGGAGATGCGTTACTTGGGAAGAAATTCCAAGAGGAAGTAGTGGCTTTGTTGAAAGCAGAGAAGAGGATGAGGTGCCCTGAATGGCCCTGTTGGTGTGGCTCAGGGCTTGAGCATGGTTACTGGTTCGATTCCCTGTCAGGGTACATGCTGGGGTTGCAGGCTTGATCCCCAGTAGGATGTGCAGAAGGCCGCTGATCAATGATTCTCTCTCATTGTTATGTTTCTGTCTCTTCCTCTCCCTTCCTCTCTCTGAAATCAGTAATATATAGTGATACATTCACATATTTACATACACACACATATATGTGTGTGTATGTGTGTGTGTGTATGTGTGTATGCAGTTTGGCTGATGTAAAAGTCTTGGGACATGAGACAAGTCTGGGAATTGCAAGCAGGCCAGTAGACTTGATGAGAAGTAGACAGGATGTGGGATGTGGGATGTGACAATAATTAAGTACTCTTACCTCTGCTCCCTCCCCACCGTCCTCCTCCTTTAGTCCCACTTGGTAAATTCTGGAGATGTAGCAGTTTAAACTGGAGAGGGAGGTGCTTGATCAAAACTGGAGGCCAGGCCATTGGGAGCCACTGACTCTCTCAAGAGGCACCCTTGGGATTTCTGCTCAGGTCTCACTTGCTCGGCAAGGTCAGTGTACATAAAGAAGTCACGTGTTCATTGTCAGGGCTCTCACGGGATTTAGTCAAATTGTAAGCTTCATATCTAGCCCATGAATAGTTATGCAGATTCAATGAGCAAATACTAGTAGGTGTAAAACACTTAGAATAAATACTGCCTGATACATAGTATGCACTGCATAAAGGTTTGTTACTGTTGTTAGTCATTATTATGATTAATCTCAGGTTCTTCCAAGTCACTGGAACCTCTGGAATGCCCTATAGGTCTCTAGCCTGAACAGAGCTGGCGCTGAAGGGGACCCAGAGCTCTCCAGAGGGTATGGTGTGCCTGGAGGGAGGGCTGACCTGGATCCTTGGCTATAGTCCAGATAGGAAACGCGGGGGAGTTGACGGAAAGGCTCATCTTTATTGGGACTGTGCTGGGAACACTGGAAGCCCACAGCACTGCAGAGTTTGGTCCCTTTAGGTAGAGGTGTTGCTACAGTAATTTTCAGAAGGGACCACATGGGTTTCACAGCAATAAAGGCCCCTGGGTTTTGATACCATAAAATAACAGCATCATTTACGATGTGAAGGACGGATTTTGCTTTTTATGTTTTGGTTTGGTTTGGTTTTGAAAGGATGTATTACGGCTGGTAGTGCAAATCTCTTCTCAAGAATTGCCAGTTACTGTTTGAATATCACCTCTACTGCAGAGCCTGCTCAGTTGCAAGTTGAAGACAGTTTACAGTAAGCCTGCTTTTTAGGATTCTCGGACACACAGACTTCCGAGGTTGTTGTGAAGAATTAGCAGGATGACGTGTCTACATTTTTTTTGTCATAGAGAAAACCTTCAATAAATGGCAGGTGCTATTTTTACTCTTCTTGTCTGGCTGGTCTCCTAACCTAGAGGCGAGGGCAGATGCAAATTATATTATGCCATCCTCTCTGGAAGCTTGGTGGTGACAAGAGTTCCCTAGCAGACCTCCTTGGTTTGACCAAACTGCAGAAATAAGTATAGGATTCCAAATTGGTCCATGTTTTAAAATTGGGTGTGGAGGAGAGCGGTCCTAGAAAAACTGCCTAAGCCCCGATCAGGTGGCTCAGTTGGTTGGAGCGTTGTCCCATACACCAAAAGGTCACCGTTTCACTTTCCAGTCAGGGCACATACCTAGGCTGCGGGTTCAGTCTCCGGTTGGAGTATGTACCAGAGGCAGCCGATTGATCTTTTCTTTCTCTCTCTCCCTTCTTCTCTCTCTAAAATCAATAAAAACATATCCTCAGGGGAGAATAAGAAAAGAAAAACTGCCTAAAGAATTCAAATTGTTCACTGCCATCAAAAAAAAAAAAATCCTTTATGGGGGAAATTATGTTGTTCTTGCATCATCATCATAATGTGCTGAAGGAAGTGCTAACTTTTTTCTTTAGTTATCATAAGCACCTCATTACCCTGTTGGCTAGAGGAGGAAGTGGATACCCAATGGAGATAACTAACTCACTCAAGGTCCCCACCTAAGAAGCCTGACTGGAGCCTGGATTTGAACCCAGAGGTGTTGACTCCAGAGTCCGTGCACTAAACCCTTTCTGTTCTGTTGCTTTGGTTGTGCTGTCTAGGCCAGTGATGGCGAACCTATGACACAGGTTCACCTCTGACACGCAAACTCATTTTTTTGGTTGATTTTTCTTTGTTAAATGGCATTTAAATATATAAAATAAATATCAAAAATATAAATCTTTGTTTTACTATGGTTGCAAATATCAAAAAATTTCTATATGTGACACGGCAACCAGAGTTAAGTTAGGGTTTTTCAAAATGCTGACACGCCGAGCTCAAAAGGTTCGCCATCACCGGTCTAGGCCATCTGTTCATCCATTGATTCATTTATTCCGTAAATATTTCACTGTGTGTGCCAGGTATTCTTCTAGGTCCTGGGGATACTGTGGTGGACAAGAATGTCAAGGACTCCACAGTTATGGAGTTTACATTCTGGTGGGAGAGACTTCAACAATGAATGTGTATGTTGTGTGTATATGTACATGTATGCCTTTGGGAATGATGTATGCTATGAACAGAGAGTCCTGAGAAGAGGTACAGTTGTTATTTTATATCGTCAGGGGAAAAGTGAAATGTGACCAAAAATATCCCTCATCTTGGTTCAATGTTGCCTTTAATTTATATTACCTAATATTTACTATATGCACGCTAACATGTTTGTAAATGATGGAGCATAATGACCTGTGAGTCCACCATCTTAGCACTGAGCATTACTAATTTTGTTTCATCTTCTAGTGCCTTGTCCTATCTCACCCACCTGCCTATCTTGTGAAGGGACCGCTTAAATTTTTTGTTAATTCTCTTGTCTTTTATTAGGGAAAAAAAGTGTTTATCACCTATGAGTATATCCATGAGTACTAAATACATTGTTTAGTTTTGCTTTTGTTTTGCCCTATAAAAACAGTATCATCATTCCACATTTTGTATGTATGTGTAGTTCATTCATGTTAACAGCTGATTTATGGTCTGTTGGATAAATGTGCAAAACCAATCAATTCATTGCCCCGTTGAAGGATATTGGGTTTTTCCCAGCCTTTTGATCTTTGAACAGTGCTGGTACACATTCTCGTGTGTGTCTCTTCATGCCCATGTACGTAAGTTTCTCCAGGACATTCCCGGGAGTGGAACTGCTAGATCAATGTTCAACCTCACATGATAATACCAATTTGTTTCCCAAAGGGGTGCTACCAGTTTACATTGCCACCCAGAAGTGAGTAAGCGTTCCGGGTGAGCCACTGGTTACTATGAGACATCTTAATTCTTAGTTCCTTATCAACGGAGACTATGCCTCCAGGATCCTACCCCAGACTGCTTTTCCAGCATCCACTCCCACCGTGCCTGCAGTTATCCTCCCATTCCAGCATTGGCCAGCTGTTTGCAGTTGCCACAAGTTAAATCAAGTGGCCCTGAAGTGACTCTGCTCTGTGCTTCTGTAACATTCTGGGCATACAGTGCATGGTAGGCATCTATCTTTCCCAATGAACTGTGAGCTCTTTGAGGGAAGAAACATGTCATTTCTTTTCTTTTTATTATTATTTTTTTAAATGTTTTTATTGATTTCAGAGAGGAAGAGAGAGGGATAGAGAAATAGAAACATCAATGATGAGAATCATTAATTGGGTGCCTCCTGCACGCCCCCTACTGGGGATCAAGCCCACAACCCTGGCATGTGCCTTTGACCAAATCGAACCGGGATCCTTTAGTCCTGTAGGCCGATGGTCTATCCATGGAGCCAAACCAGCTAGGGCTGTCATTTCTTTTTTTATACTCACCCCCAGTAGTACAGACCCTGGTACAGAATAGGGACTCAGTCCACTGCTGATGAATGAATGAATGAATGAATGAATGAATGAATGAGTGAATGAATGAATGAACTTGTAGTCAACCATAGGAGTAGGCCTGTTTGGTTACTAAAAGGGGGCATATACCCTAGACTGGCTGTTTGTTCCATACTTCCCTGAAGACGTACGTGATAATCAAGAACTTCCTCTGTATTCTGTTCTGTCTGTGTCTGCTCCCCCTGTACGTCCTGGAGATTTCCTTTGCTCTGGGCTGTGGGACTAAACTTCAGTGAGTTCCTATTTAGAAAGCAGATGGAGGCTAACCCACAGGATAACTGGAGAGCCGCAGAGCATTTGATGGCATACGCTCAGAGACATCTGCTCTGTGTTTGCTGCTACCTTCCTGAGGACTCACTAGTGGCCCACAGGAAAAGAACTTTGTCACCTTTCCTTTGTAAGCTCACCCACCTAAGTCTGAAATTATATATTGGCCAATCCAGAAATCAAAATGCTAATCCTGTCATTTACAGGTAAACTCTTAATATTTTGTAATACTCTCCCAGTTTTTTATCTGTGCCTACATGTATTTTTTTTCCTTATCCATGTTACTATATATATCCTTCCATACCTACAACATCGTTTTACAAAGGCTTCTAAATATTTTTTCATACTTTTGTAGCTAAGTATGGTATTTTTTAATTTAAGGAGTGAAGATGATAAGGAAATAGTTCTCTCAGTTTTTTTTAAATTTTTTTATTTTTGTTAATCTTCACACTAGGATATTTTTTTCATTTTACTAAAAATACTAGGGGCCCAGTGCACAAATTCGTGCACCTTGAAAGGAACTGTGGGGCATGAGGCTGAGGTGGGCACGGGAGTGGGTCTCGGCCCATCCTCCACGCCCTTGCCTGGCCTCTCCCGCCGTGGCCCCTGGTCCCCTGTCTGCCGGTAGCCCTGCTCCTGCCACCGCCGCTCCCACATGCTGATGGTGCCGGTTCGCTCGCACCCGCTGCAGGCGCGGAGTGATTGGGGCTTGTGCCAGCAGCAGGTACGAGCAGCGGCTGCTGCTCTGATTGCTCCTCAGGAGCAGGGGGAGGTGGAGAAGCCCTCAGGGATGATCGGGGACAGCAGCCGCCATTCACACCCACTGACGGCCCTAAGTGATTGGGACCAGCAGCTCCGGCACTGGCAGGAGGTGTGAGCGCCGGGTGGGACCTTGGTGCACGGGAGCAAATAATTTTTAGTAACCACCAGAGGCTCGCCCCATGACAGCGACTGGCACCCCGGGCGCCTTGGTCTGGTGCCTCTGCTCACCTGCTCCACCATCCTGCCGTGACCGACACGCACCATGTTCGGCGCTCTGCCGCCTGCTGACGATGCCCACCATGTTCCGCATGCTCCCCCTAGTGGTCAGCGCATGCCATAGCGACTGGTTGTTTGGTTGCTCAGTTGTTCCACTGTTTGGTCTATTTGCATATTAGGGTTTTATATATATACTAGGGGCCCGGTGCACGAAATTCGTGCACTGGGTGTGTGTGTGTGGGGGGGGGGTGAGTGTCCCTCAGCCCAGCCTGCCCCCTCTCACATACTGGGAGCCCTCAGGCGTTGACTCCCATCACCCTCTAATCGCAGGATTGGCCCCTTGCCCAGGCCTGCCGCCTCTGACAGAGGTGTAGACCCCCATGACCCTCCGATCACCTGATTGGCCCCTTGCCCAGGCCTGACGCCTCCACCAGAGGTGTCAGGCTTGGACAGGGGACCCCCATCTCCCCCCGATCACTGGCTCTGACCCCCGCCCAGGCCTGAGGCCTCTGGCCCAGGAATCATGCCTGGGCAGGGGACCCCCATCTCCCTCTGATCGCTTGCTCCACCCCCCGCCCAAGCCTGACGCCTCTGACCCAGGCTTTAGGCCTGGGCAAGGGGACCATCATATCCCCCCAATCCCCAGCTCCGCCCCCCACCCAGGCCTGATGCCTCGGCCAGAGGAGTTGACCCTCATCACCCTCCGATCACCAATCACCGGATCGGCCCCTTGACCAGGCCTGAGGCCTCCGGCAGAGGTGTCAGGCCTGGGCAGGGGACCCCCAGCTCCCCGCGGTTGCAGGCTCCGCCCCTGCCCAGGCCTAACGCCTCTGGCCTAGGCGTCCGGCCCGGGCAGTGGGGACCTGCAGTGGCAGCGGGGGGCACCGTGATCGTGGGCTTCGCTTTAGGCCCAGGGAAGGGACCCCTAGCTCCTGGGACTGCCAGCTTCGACCGTGCCCAGCTCCCATCGCTGGCTCCACCCCTACTTCCTGCTATCACTGGCCAGGGCGGAAAAGGCACCTGATTCTCCGATCATGGCTGGGGGGCCGCCTTTGCCCTGCCCCCCAACTCTTAGCTCCCCCCTGGGTTTCTGATCACTGTCAGTGGCAGGGGCTTCTTCCTGCTTTCCCTTTCGCCTCGCTGCATTGTGCCTACATATGCAAATTAACAGCCATCTTGTTGGCAGTTAACTGCCAATCTTAGTTGGCAGTTAATTTTCATATAGCCCTGATTAGCCAATGAAAAGGGTATCGTCGTATGCCAATTACCATTTTTCTCTTTTATTAGTGTAGATATAGATATTTTTATTGATTTTAGAGAGGAAGGGAGAGATAAAAATATAAATGATGCCGAAACCGGTTTGGCTCAGTGGATAGAGCGTCGGCCTGCGGACTGAAGGGTCCCGGGTTCGATTCCGGTCATGTACCTGGGTTGCAGGCATATCCCCAGTGGGAGATGTGCAGGAGGCAGCTGATCGATGTTTCTCTCTCATCGATGTTTCTAACTCTCTATCTCTCTCCCTTCCTCTCTGTAAAAAAAAATCAATAAAATATATTTAAAAAAATATATATATAAATGATGAGAGAGAATCATTGATTGGCTGTTTTCCCACACACCCCACACTGGGGATTGAGCCCGTGCCCCAACTGGGAATCGAACTGTGACCTCCTGGTTTATAGGTGGACAACAATCAACCACCAAGCCATAGCTGGGTATCATTGATTTTTTAGAGAGCAAACGGACGGGGAGTGACAGGGAGAGAGAAATAGCAATTGGTTGCCTCCCGCATGCGCTCAGGACGAGGGCCCGGGATGGAGCCTGCAACCGAGGTACATGCCCTTGACCAGAATCAAACCAGCCACCCTTCAGTGTGAGGGCCAGTGCTCTAATCACTGAGCCAAACCAGCTCAGGCTCTCTCAGTATTTTTAACCCGTCTTATTAAAGAAATTTCACATGATTTTATACTAAGGAAATAAAATTTTGAGGTTATAGCTACTTAAGTACATAATAAAGGTGATATTTAATGGTCTCATTCTGTCTCTCTAATCAAAATTATCTACCTCCAAATGCCCATTTAAAATTTCTTCATTGCATAATATAATCAAGATAATTTTCTCCCTCATTAGACTAAGTAAGACACTATAATAACAGTCTCCTTTGAGTTTCTTAGTTTTATATAAGTATACAAGATTGTCAAAATTTGTTAACTTCAGGAGGAAGTCACTTGAGAAAAAGCTACATGGCTCTTTAAGGAACTTAATTGGTAACTTGAATACTCGAACTACATAAGACATTTATAAAATCTGATATGTGAAAAAAAAGGTATGAGCTCTACCAAACCTTTTTATTCATGTAATTTTACTTCTGAGGTTCTTCGATTTATACATTATTCTGATTACACCTGAGAGAAAGTGGGTGTCTTTTGGTCTGAGTTACAAATGAATTGGGTTTCTAAAAGGCACTCCCCCACTCCAACCTTTGACCAAGAGTTAAGCAGATCCCAAATTCTCTATTAACTGTTCATGGTTATGCTGTGTTCTCTGATTCCATATTTTAATAAATCCTCTAATTTAGGCAGTACACAAGCAAAATTCTTTTTTCTAAGAAGTACCAGGATTTTAAAAATGCCAATAGTAGCTGGTTTATTGTATGACTTTAAAACTGAATATGTGCAGTCATTCTGATAACAAGAGTAGAGGACTGAGTAAACTTATACCTTTAATGAAGAGTGGGGACTTCTTGACTTTATCCTTTTGGCCTGTGTGACCTCTTACTGAGGATCCAGGAGGGAGCCCTTCAGGGAACTCCCAGAGAGAACATCTTCTTTGACGTTATTTGGTTGCTCTGTGTCTTGGTCCTTGAGAACCAACATGTTTGAGGATGTGAACCTTATAAAAAGTGTGAATGTCTCTAAGAGACTTCTCACCTTTAGGCACTGCCTTCCCAGTGCTTGGCTTACAGTGATGAGATGATAAATATTTGCCAAGTGAATGACTGGAGTAAGAATGAACTATTTTAAAACTTTAGTTTAAAAAATGAGTTTACAACTTGAGCCAAGTCATGCCATCTGTTCGAAGGCTATTTATAGTTCCCAAGTGGTGTCATTTTAGCATGGTACAGGAGGGTGACTGTCACTGCACTTGATGTTATCCATAATTATGTGTCCATAATGCTTAGAAGAACAGATGCTTTCAAGTAGGTGTGATGTGTTGCCTGGGTCTTGATTTAGCAGCAGACGCTCTTTTTTAGAATGAGTGGCCTGCCTTCTCTAGCCTAGGATCAAAGATAGTCTGCCTTAGATACGTAGCACACCAGCATTCATATCCAAGGTGAATCCGGTGCTGACATCACTCCGTCATGAACTATTTGCTTCTAACATCACGACTTAGGCTTTCATCTAGGCAGTTGAATGCTAGGCCTTTACATTTTTATACCATGGTCATTTGGAAAAATAAATGAGATGTATAGCATCTTAATTTTGATGAGTTTTAAGTTACATTAGAAGAAGAAAAATGGCTAATATTTCACCCATTAATAATCTTCATTGTTAAAATTGTACCAATTAGGAAGATATATCTGCAGTGTGCATTTTATTGTAGATGAATTATCTCTGGGAGAATCAGGCCAACTCAACTGTTAACAGAGCCTGGGGTTTTGAGCTGGATTGCCTAGAAGCCAATCCTGGTTCTCCCCATTCATCGTCTCTGGGACCTTTGGGGAATTGACTACATGCTTCAGTTTCCTCGTCTGTCAAGTGTGACTGAAACTAGAATTTACCTTATAAGGTTGTTTGAGAATTAAAGGAATTAGATTATTTGTTAGTGTTCTTGAGTTTTTGTTAAATAAAATTTAAAAATAAAACACTCTAATCTTTATGATAATACTTCCAAGCTTTTCATCCCTACTGCACCTGAGAACCACCTGGGGAGATTTCTAAAAATAACAATATCTGGGCTCTGTTCCAGGGTTCTGATATGTAGCTAAAGTTAAAAACTGCAGCAATATGTTAGTTTAAAGAAACACAGTAGATTTTGATGAGTAATGCTATGCGTTATAACAGTATTCTGAATTTCCAATAATTATGGCACCATGTGACAAGGGAGACTCTATTTTCTTCATTTCCTATAGCATTGAAAAGCCTTCTCAGAGAAAACAAAAGAGATCAGTTTAATAATGAACTTCCATAAGAATGATTGAATTTTTACTTTGTTGTATTTCCAGAAATAACAGAAAATTCTAATCTTCAAAGGGAGCCCTGAGACCACCTCTTTTTTGTTCAAATCGTTTTTTTCTTTCTGAGAGTGAAAATTTTATATATCTAAAGTGCATGAGGAAGGAAAGCTCTGTTCAAAGTTAAGATGATAAAGCATAGAAACTTTAAAACACCCAAAATGCAAATTGTGAGGCAATTGGCCCCTCTATTCAGCAGAGCTCTATAAATGTTAGGTGTCACCCTTCTCTCGTTTTAGTTGTGAATGCACGAAGTGCTGGAGGAACCAGATTAATTTGAGGAAATAAGTTATATCAACTTTCTAGTGTCTCTGAAGAAAGAAATCAAGGTACCTCACTTTTGTTGGGAGTGACTGACTGTATTGTTTGCGATTATATTAATGGAGAAGATAATCATAGTCATTGGGATAAGAAGGGAAAATTCAAGTGTCAAAAGTGTCACTGAAAGCCACATATGGCACTAGACAAGCAATTTTGGGTGGTATTACAAAGCTATTTTTATATCTGAAGATGAATATAGCCAGAGTTTAGCACAAATGTCTAATTTGTTTCTCCTTATATGACTTTTTGTTTATGGTCACATGCATCAAACAACTTAATCCAATGCATTTGTATAGCCAGTGTGTCTCCACCTTCCCCCATCATTTTTATTTTATCGTCACCCCTGGATTTGTTTACTGACTGGGGATTGAACCCACCCTAACTGGGAATTGAACCTGTGATCCTTCAGTGCATGGGACGATGCTTCAACCAACTGAGCCACCCAGCCAGGCCCCCCATCATTTTTTTTTTTAAGTGAAAAAGAACCCAGTCTTGAAGAGGAAATCTCATAATTTTTGCATTGTGTTTCTTCATCAATAATGAGGTAATGTTGGTAGTTTTTGTTTTTGTAAAAGTTTTTGGTAGATGATTCACATTTGCACTGTGTCTGGGTTGACTCAAAAATTCATCATGAATGAGTAACCACTCTAGGCCTTGTTTTCTACATCTTTAAAATGGACTAAAATGGCTTTAATTTTGAGCAAAAATTTTTTTCTTATATTTTTGTTTATTCCCATGCATTATTATTTCAAGCTTAAGTTGCCCTTTTGTGCTCTATAATCTGTGATTCTTCCAAGATCCAAGCACAGACCCCCTCCATGCGCTCAATAAATATCTGTAGGCTGACAGACTCCTGGACATCTTGAAGATAGTAATTACAATAAGTTAATTAATGAAGGTAAAAGGGAATTTGAGGGCTCGCCGATGACATTGCATGTCCCTTTCTTCCTAAACTTTCAGATTGTGCTACTTATTTTCATGCATTTCCTGAAGAGGCCCTACAACGTCCTCTGGCATTTTGAACTTACCACCTCATCCACAAGTTTTCCCAGTAACTATTTTAACCTAAGTTCCTTGTGTTTCAGTTCAGACTTGTTTGCTTTTGTTTAATTTAGTGAAGATGGAGAATAGACAGGCAGAAAGAGGATGGTGAGACCAGAGGCTTTGCCATTGGGGGTTGTTATTGGGACAAAAATTTAATTTCCTATGAGCCCTCTCAGCAGTGTCCTTGGCGCTGCACCAGCCTGTGAGCACCATGAGAGCCTAGTGTGCCTTTGCTTTGCACACCAGTCAGTCACCGGTGGCTGGCATACAGTCTGGCACATAGTAGGCGTTCAGTAACCCACGAACTCCTATGGAAGTTTTGAGCAATGGAAGATTTATCATATGGATCTTATGCCGCATAGAATTGTGCCTTAAATCAAGAAAACCCTGTCAGCAAAATCAGAGGCCGAAAAGCAGATACATGAGATTATTTATTTTTATAAGATTTATGCTATATTTCCTTAAAAAAAGCCACTTATTCCAATGTTTTGAAAACGTGATTTAAGTGTATGCAAACACTGCTTTACACAGAAGTGTCAGTGCACTTATCTCTTTTGAAGTGAATTATCTGAGAATCATGCTTCCTAGAATTATATTTATTCTACCTAATTCATGTCATATCTTTAAATGGAAAAATAGCTTAATTATTAATATAAAAGAAATTGCTAAACATCAGGGAAATTACACAGTACTTTCTGGTCTAAACACAACATTAACTCACAGAAAACAGTATATCTTACTGCCAGGAAATTTAATAAGCTTTCTTATAAGTCTTGGTTAAAAAAAAAAAGCATCTGAAAAGTTAGTATACATGTTTTGGAATACTGTTTTATTAAATCTTCCTTCTTAATCCCCGAAAGAAAATGAACAGCTTATCTGAACATTTTGTGTGTGATCGAACTAGCAAGTGTCTTTTGAGATCCCCTAACTGTATAGGAGTTTAAATTTTAATTTGAAAAGCCAGGAAAATGTATACCAGAAAGGAGACATTTCTCTCATGTGTAAACACACACAAATAGAGAAAAGGGTGGAAGATATTCTGAATTATTAATAATGGTTACCTCTCATGCTGAAACTAGGAGTGATTTTTATTTGTATATTTCTGAAGTTTTTCCCATGAACATGTGTAACTGGCATAGTTTTATTAAAAGATATTTTTAAAAGAGAAACTGTGTCACAGTGTGCAGTCAGTGCCAAACGAGGTGCGGATGGAAAGGGCTCTCTGCGTGGGGAAATGAACTCACATGGGCTTGGGCAGCCAGTATACACTGAAGAATGGGCCCTGGGCCAGGTCTTGAAGAGAAGGTAGAACAATAACAATGATGGTTTCTTCAACTTATTTGTTCCTTTTGCAGCAGACTGTCTCCTCAGTCTGCATTTTCCTTTCTCTGTTGGAAGAGGCCCTGTTTTGTTCAGTTATGATGGTTCCTTTCCAGTTGTCAGAGACTGGTTCAGGGTTGGACCTGTGGCCCAGTGTTGGCCAGGGAGATGGGGAGAGGAACGTTTTTTTAGACACTGGAAGAAAAGACCCTTTATGGCCTGTGTGCTTTGTCTGGTCTCATATGGCACCTGCTGAAGAAGAGGAACCCCCTTAACCACAAGGGGAACCACACTCAGGATAGTAGAATGTAGAGGCAGGAGGAGCCAGGGTCATCGGCACCATTATTCAGCTGCTGCGCTTCGGGTGTATATACTAGTATATACCTTGATTCATTTCCTGTTGTTTACAGCCAGTTTGAATTGGGCTGAAAGCATCCTCACTGATACAACAATTCTACAATTTGCAACCCTGTTCATATCCAATATTGATTTTAACCTGAACTCTGTGAAGTAGATAAGACAGTATTAGTCAGGGTTCTCCAGATAAACAGAACCAATAGGGTGTGTGTGTGTGTGTGTGTGTGTGTGTGTGTGTGTGTGTGTAGAGAGAGAGAGAGAGAGAGATATCAATTGATTTAAGGAATTGGCTCACATGATTGTGGAGGCTTGGTGAGTCCAAAAATGACACAATTCTTTCTTGCTCGGAGGAGATTGGTCTTTGTTTTTTTTAAGGCCTTCAGCTGATTGGATGGGGCCCACCCACACTGTGGAGGATAGTTTGATTTATGCAGAGTTCACTAATTTAAATGTTAATCTCATCCAAGGAATACCTCATAAAAACACCCAGAATAATGTTTGACCAGGTATTTGGGTACCGTGGCCTAGCTAAGCTGAAACAGACAATTAACCATAATTATTTCTATATACAGATGATGTAACTAAAGTTAAGTGGCTATAACTTGCCTAAGATTTCAAATCCAAGTTAACTAATCTTAAATCTTTCTACCTTCTCTGGGCTCTTTCAAGTGGAAAAGGATCTTCATGCAAATGAAGGGATGTGGTGCTTATAACCAGTCCGTCAGTTCTGAATTAAGTGCCTGCTCTTGCCAAGCAACGTTCCAGGAGCCAGGGAGCCAAAGTGGAGGCGGAGAAGGAGAAGACAACCAGGAGAGAGTGCGAATGTGCTTGGATCTGGCTCATGAAGTCTTGTATTGGCTTTAGTGGATGATACTCATTGATGGTTAGTAATTACTTGGTCAGAAAGTTAATCACTCACCATCAGGCTAAAGAGTTAATTCTTATACAAGTGGGAAAAGCTGTGACGTTGATGATAACGTCCCAAAGTCCAGAATCATATAGAACAAAGAAAGGAGGAGGATCTTTAATAGTCCTTTCATCTTGGTGACAGTTTCTCAGTTGTTACATATAAATTGTATATAATCTATCACAGAACTTAAAGGAATCCAGAAACCATCAAGAACTTCTCTGTAGCGTGGAAAATTTAGTATTATCACACTTCAAAATAAATTTATCATTATTTTATGAATTACACAGTGTAAATCAAACTTGTCCATGACATCAGGGCCCCATATGGTCGATTAATTAAAGCGGGAGTGCTGAATTTGGACAGTTTGATATGCTCTTCAAATACTGATCTCCCTTGGGATTAAGCCAGGAAAGTCCTGACATTTTGATTACTCTGTGTATAGGGACCTTTAGCATGAGAACAATAAACAGCTTTTTGAAGCTTCTTAATGAGATGTGTAGTGTGTTCCATTAACACCCGGGAGCTCGCCTAAAACCGTTCTCCCTCCCTAATAACTAATAAAATGACTGCACTCTAAATGGAAAGCCACAGCGCTTTCTTTTTCTGTATTCTCTTCACCCACGTCAGCAGCCTTTGCTTTGCCCGGTGTTAAGCCCCATTTGCAGTGTGTGGGGACAGCACACTGGTTCTGGAAGCGCCCCTCGGCACCGTGAGCCTGGGACATGCAATGGCCTTCCCACACAGCAGCAGGCAGCCCGGGCTTACCAGGTCAGCCAGAAAGTAAGTTGAGTGTTCTGCACACGAGCACACATGTGGACTAAATGCTTCCTATTGAGACGAGTGCACCAGGAGGACCGAAAGCTGGCCGAGTGGCCTGAGGAGACGACTTCTTAAAGGAACCAGAGCGGTGGTGATGCACAGGAGATGAGAGGTGAAGCTGCAGGGCCTCGGGGAAAGCCTGTCTTTTAACAAGTGTTTGGATGCCTAAGCCTGGCTCGGTGCCTTCTCTGCTTCTAAATTTAAATGCTTACATTTTAGTCAGTTCACATTTCACTTCTCTTCGAGCCCCATAAATTATGTAGGAACCTTTAAGAGCCCTTGCAGATGGGGACTAGCAGGTGCCACCTGGTTTGCGGTGGAATCTGCCAGGCTTTAAAAGGGGTCTGGTTGTACTCACCTGTCACCCTTATGGCTGAGCCAGAGTGTGTTCTTACTTCCTGGTTTCTTGTGTCCTGAAGCTTGAAAACACTTACACCCTCCATCCCATCCTCATGAGAAATGGAGTAGAAAAGAGTACTTGATTGCTTTCTCTATTCCTCTTTTTCTTTCCTTTCTAGGTTATATTGTCAAAATAAAACTGATGACTTGGGCAGTAGAACAGCTAGAGCAGCGGTTCTCAACCTGTGGGTCGCAACCCCTTTGGGGGTCGAACGACCCTTTCACAGGGGTTGCCTAAGACCATCGGAAAACACATATATAATTGCATATTGTTTTTGTGATTGATCACTAGGCTTTAATTATGTTCAATTTGTAACAATGAAAATACATCCTGCATATCAGATATTTACATTATAATTCATAACAGTAGCAAAATTACAGTTATGAAGTAGCAACGAAAATAATTTTATGGTTGGGGGTCACCATAACATGAGGAACTGTATGAAAGGGTCGCGGCATTAGGAAGGTTGAGAACCACTGAGCTAGAGGATGGTGGTAATTATTATGCTATTTGTGAACGTATGGAAATAGAGCGAAACAATAATTTTTACCACATTGGTACTTTCTGCTTCTGTTTGTGAAAATTCCTTCAGAAACGCATTGTGTTTTTCTCAGCTTGTCCGTCTTTAATATGAATGAAAATGCTCCTAAAAGGCATAGATTTGTGAATGTACTTCTCAATTTAATCTGAGCAAAATACAACTTTTTTAAAAAAATGTAAAAGAAAAGAAAACACACACACAAAAAAAATGTAAAAGATCTTCTGAACTGAGCTTTCAATTAATTTTCACTTAGGAGGAAGTATATTCTCAGGGAATCAGTATGAGAAGGCCAGTCCCAAGACTGATCTCCGACTCTCGGGGTGACCATGTAAAGTAGAGCAATAATACCTGCCCTCCCTCCTCCAGGAGTTCCCCTGAGAATACCTGAATGCACACGTGTGCAGCAGCATGCCCCTCGGGAGGGCAGCTGTGAGTATGAGTATTTGTCATCTCTTTTTGTTCCAGAAAAGGTTTAAGGGAGTTTGCAAGAATCCATAAGGACAACAGAACAAAGATTAAATGGAAGACCTACAAGAAAGGAGGAAAAAAGAAGTCATAAAAGGGAGCTAGAAATGAGTAAAGAAAAATGCACCCCATACTGCCTGGAATGCTGAGCCCTCATTCACAGCACCGAGAAGTGAAAAACATGTTGTTTCTCGGCAGAGGAATTGTTCTTAGTGTTGAGATAGCATTTTCTCCCAAGAGTGCTCACAGAGAAACTCTAATTATGTTAACTGCCTGACATTATGACCTGGGAAGGTAGCTTAATGGCTCCACACTTTTATTTCCTTTCCGTGAAGTGGAGAGAATGAACTAAAAGATCTGTTGAGACCTTGGAACTCTCAAGCCCAATGAGTGTGTTCTTTTCCCTCCTCATCACGTTTTCGTCTAGAAAGAGAAACTTTCTCTTTTCTCTTTTCCCCTATGTCTTCCTATGAATGTACACTCTCCTTTACAACCTTCCTTTTTGCTGTTGCCCAACCTGATACTGTAAAACTTGTCTTTCTCAGACAGTTTGTTATCTATTTTTTCTACTAAAAAAAAAAAAAAAAAAAAAAGCTGAGCCCAAGAGCTAGAGCCAAAGAGTGTTGTGTTCCCAGAGGAAGGGAGGACGGGGGAAGGAGAGGGGGTGGGCCGTGTGTCATGGGGTGGGGAGCGCAGTCTGGAATTGAGGTCTGTCAGGAAACAGAAGGCAGTTTTTACACTTCCTTCACTTCCAGGATGGTTGAGGAGTCTGCTTGGAAGCTGGACTTTTTGTTTAAAAATGTAGGCCACAAGGAAAACTGCCTTTGGGAGTGCAACTGAATGGCTAATTGTTCTTAATTGTATTCTTCTATGCTCAGCCGACCACTAACTACAGTATCAGCTTTAAAAACAGTGTTTAGGGAAATTGTTTGTGCCTCCGCTTGTTTCTTACATTCCAGTGTTTTCATCGTTGGAGGCAACATTCCTCCAAGTGTCACCATGAAGGCCCAGGTGGACATCTGCTTTAGCTGGCATGTGGCTGTGAATTGTGCACGGTCGACATATGGAGAGTGGAGGCTGCGGAACCCCTGATTGTTGCAATAGTTGTCCCCCACCTTCAGTGACCTGAGAAGAGGCAGTTTTCCCCTAGACGTGGGCTGGGATGGTTTTTTCCAGATGTTCTCCAGAGACTGTCAGAAGCTTAATGGATTCTGAATGGGAGTGATACTTTGAAATCATTTAGTGTTGCTGGTCTATCAAAGTTAAGTTCATTGTGGCAAGTAAGGTATTTGAGGCAGAGTTAATGCCTGATAAATACACATGGAATCACTCAGCTTTCTTTCCTTCGAACACCTTTTCGCCTTCTGATTGCAGTTTTGTTGTTTGGTTCATCTGCTGAGATTAACTATAATCTCTTGTCCTTCTGGTTGGATTAAAAAAAAAAAAGGAATGGCTGTTAGCTCTTGTCACCATGCCAAAACATGAAGTAATTCTTCTTCTTTTGTTTTTTAATATGGAACATTTCACAAATTTGCATGTCATCCTTGCGCAGGGGTTATGCTAATCTTCTCTGTATCATTCCAATTTTAGTATATGTGCTGCTGAAGTGGCACAGTAATTATTCTTTTTAAACTGAAGACCCAGATGATAGGGTGTTTGTGCTTAAAATAAATTAGTCAAGCCCATTGGATTTGACTGTCAGCTGGACTAGTAACTTATCTTGAGAATGTCTGTGCTGATCTATAGCTAACACAACAAGCTATATACTTAAGGGGTGAAACTCGTGGTTTTCTTTATAATTATAACTGGGATTTTACTTCAGAATTTTACCTCATCAACTCTGGCCCTTGACAGTCAAATGTGTGAACATCCTTTGCAAAATCCTCCATGTGGCCCAGTTTTTTCATAGAAAAGGACTTACAGCCCTTCCTCCCAACATACCAGTTCAACAAAAAAGCAAAAGAGTTGATTCCTCTGAGCGGAAAGCTCTTTTGTGGCATATTAGTCATTTTTTCCCTAATATCTTGCATTTTGCTGAAAATAATTGAGTGCTATTCCCTGGAGTATTGATGCCAATGAGCCTGGATTCCATTGACTGAATGGACCCCACCTGGTTGTGATTTCTGAGCTTTTCTGTCTGCTTTTCGTAGGAACGTTATGTAATATTTTCTTATTATGTTCTCTCTCCTGGTTGGCACTTCTTGACTCTTACTACTTCCATTACAGTGTATTAGAATTTTGTGTAAAATAAGAGTACATGTATGTTAATAATGACCTTAGAAGAACTTCTTCGAATAAAGAACATGACATCTGTACATTTATAACCACTCCATCAATTCTGCAGGCCTTTTCCCTCTGTCAGCTCTCTATATTTGCACTCCAGTAAGAAAAAGCTGAAGGGAGCCTTGTTGAAAAGATTCTCCATGGCCCTTCGCCATGGTATAATGACATGCAGTCATTAGCAGTCCTCAAGACTGTCCTTTACACTGTAAGGAAAACACCTATTATAGCTCTTCATTTAAATAGAAAGGATGAGCTTGAGAATAACTATACATACTATAACTTATAGGTAGACTTTCTAAGCAATTAAATGAATGACATAGATGTCTAAATAAAGTATATAATTGTGAGTTACATTTTTATTACCTTTTATTCCAAGCCATCTCAAATTATTTGGAAGATGTGGTGATAGTTTGATGAGTAAGATGGCATTCTTCTTTCTTGCTCATTGCTCCACAATTCTAGACAGGTGTTATTTTAGTCCTAATGGGACCGTGGTGATTTTGCCGGTTGGCTCAACTGGGCTGGATCTTCAGAAGAGGTTTGCTCACAAAGAGTGCCATAGCTACTCACTAGCTGCCTCAGCAAACATCTTAATGAGGCATTATTAGCACCATTGAAACTTGCCATTGAGCATTATCAGTCCATGTTGTTCTTGCTCTTTTCTTTTCCTCTGAGCCTGTCTTCTTTCCTGTCCTCTGAACCTCCTCATATTGCCTTCCATCTGTTTCTTCATCTCATTTCTTTCATCTCCCAGCATGCACTCTTTCCATTGTCCATCCATTTGTTATTGTTTTTAGCACAATGCCCGACATATAAAAAAGAACTCATTAGATAGATAGTTTTTATGAATACAACTAAAAATTATTTTAGCCAGCTTCCAATAAAAGCATTACAATAAGAAAGGAGAAAAAAAAAAAAAAGAGCCCTTCAAAATAACTGGGGGAATTGTAGGTACCAGAAAATCTAGGCTAACTCTAGTCACTACAATGAGTCTCAAATTTAATTCTGTGGTTTCTCAAAGTTTTCAGAAAGGGGAGCACAATGAGTTATGCATCACTCATTGTCTGGTGGAAGGAAGCATGCCAAGGCATCAGGAGGAACAGTTTTTTTCTAAGCACTTATTTCTGTCTATACGGTTGCTCATTCAACAAAATAATTGACAGTCTCAGTAATTTTACAATAAGCTGCCAAAGTTTTTCTCAGTTTAAAAAAAAGTATTGAGCATCCAGTATGTGCAAGGCACTGTACCAGAACTGATCATACAAGATGAGTAGGAAATACATGGGCTCTGCCATCTTTTATTATATCCTATGAAGTGAGTTAATAGTAATAATAATTAACATTTCATTGGCCTGCTGGTATGTGTCTGGCTCCTAAGTGTATACACGTATTAACATATTCATTCTGACAAAACCGGTTTGGCTCAGTGGATAGAGCGTCGGCCTGCGGACTGAAGGGTCCCAGGTTCGATTCCGGTCAGGGGCATGTACCTGGGTTGCGGGCACATCTCCAGTGGGAGATGTGCAGGAGGCAGCTGATCGATGTCTCTCTCTCATCGATGTTTCTGACTCTCTATCTCTCTCCCTTCCTCTCTGTAAAAAATCAATAAAATATATTTTAAAAAAAACAAAACATATTCATTCTTAGAACATCCTATTGTACTGTTATTTCTCTATTTTACAGTTAAAGAAACTGGGGCAAAGGGAGGTTAAATAATTTGTCCCAGATTCAGTAGCCTGTGCGTGACAGTAGGTGGGGTTTGAACCGAAGTCAGGCTGACTGGCTCCCGAGCCCACATTTTTAACCATTATTCTGCCTGACTTCTCTAGAGGTATAAGGGAAGGAAGAAAAACAGATCTGGGGAGGCTGGAAGAAGATAGAGGTGATTGGCTTGGAATATGTTGAATCTGAGTTGCCTGAAAGTATCAGAAATGTGGATGTCCATGGGCTATGGAGTATCCAGATCTGCAGCTGGGCAGAGAGATCTGGGCCAACATTTAAGTGCTTTTTAGGTGCCAACAGCACATGGTTGGTAAAGATATGGAACCCTCTGGCAATTGGATGGGCATATACGTGTTAGGTACAAGGTTCATAAGCAGGAATGAGTGGTAAGCACTTCTCTCATTTGGTAATAGCCGGCCATGTTTGAGACACATATACCTCAGGTCTTGCAACTCTTTCCAAGAAGGTGCTCTTATTCCCATTTTACAGCTGAGGAAACTGAGGCCAGAAAATTAAGTAGCGTGCCAAGGTTGCACAGTTGTAAGTGGCAAAGCTCGGGTTTAAAGCCAGAGTTTTGTGACTGCCCCTGATGCATGGAGTTGGGCCACAGGAACAGGCAGGGGTGTGAAGCTTTGCTAGGAAGACAGTTGAACTCGTCTCACAGCACCGTCGAGGGCCTCAAGTGGCTTCTGATAGTGCATGGATGAAATAACCCAATCCAAAAAGAATTTGAGGACCAGTGTTCCGTCACTCGTCATGTAAGAGAACCCTAGAACAGCTGTAGCAATGGAAAATTTGCTGTGGAGCAGGTGCATGCTGGGTGAGTGAGCCACCCAGTCCCCCCAGCTCCTTCTCCTGCCCTCCAGCTGCGGTCTCCCAGGTAGGCTGCATCATCCTCGCTGACTGTGCAGTGACGTGGCCGGGCCACCGATCCACATCTCAGTTACTCAGGCACAAACGATGACTTCCTGGCAGAGCCCTCAGGAAGGCCCCCCACCCCCACCCCAGGAAACAAAACAAACAGAGCCCTTCCTATTCCCCTATTTTGACATCCTCTTTCTGCCCCCGCCCCCCAACCCCAAGAAGGACAGCAGAAATTTGGATTCAGCACTTTTACGTTTAACTCTTTATTGCCATTAATATTCATGGCTGATTCTTGAGGGACAAATGCCTCTCTTCTCCTTTCCCCTTTGTCATTTCTGTGTCCAGCTAAGTTCCTAATAGCCGGCTTCTCCCCACTGCTTTGCCTGCTCCACATCTCAGCTGACTCAGCTATGGACCCAACGGCTTCAGAGTGTCCTGTCCTCATTGTTACTCCAGGGGTGTCTGAATGTTGTCACTATGCAGTATGCACACCCTTAGCTTTGTGGGCTTTGCTGTTACCGTCTGTCAATATAATCATGATCGCTTCTTTTTTCCGTTGAAAATGGTGCTTTCTGGGATGCTTTTCCTTTTCTCTGACCAACTTAAAAATCTTTCCTTTCAATCTTGAAGTCCTTTTTCAGCTTTCTCTATTGCGCTGCTTTGGGGAGCTGTCTCAGGTCTCGCTCCCTGGGCAACAGGTGGAGTCTATTGGGCAGTGCTTTGGGAACAGCCCCTCTTAGGAAGCTTGCAGGGATCCCACAGGGTGCTCTGGAGCTGGGATGGCCCGAGGGAGGGGGCGGAATCTTGGGTGAGGTGGCTTCCTTCAGCCAACCACAAGGACTGGGGAGGAAATCAGCTGTGAGCCATCCACAGCCAACACTCCTGGCAAGTGGGGGAGTGAGCACTTCAGTTCCAAGCAGGAACCTGAGCAGACACACAGCATCCCCTGGAACAGCCTTTCCGCCTGGTCACCACAGCGTGGTCTCTTCCAGGCTCTGACGTCTCTTCTGCAGAAGTCATCTTGGCAATAAAAGCCTTTTCAACTAAAAATGCCTGCTATCTTCTTTTGCCCTAAACTGCATTATGAACTAGAGGTTTTGTAATGAACAATGAAAACAAGCCAGCATAATAATGGGGACTGTATCATTTTCATTTTCTCCTTGATACTATTATTGTCACCATCCTCACGTTGGCCTGAATTCCTCCTATTTGGATTCATGAATGGCTTCTTTAAAAAAAAAATTGTTTTACAGTTTTATTGACATATAATTGACATACAATAAACTGCACATATTTAAAATATATAATTTGATGAGTTCTTGCATGCCTATGACATTATTAAGATAGTGAACCACCCCTAAATTTTGTCATGCTCCTTTGTAATTCTTCCTTTGGTATCCCCACTAGCTCCACCTGCTCCAGGCAACCACTGATCTGCTTTCTGTCGCTAGATTAGTTTGAATTTTCTAGAGTTTTATATAAATGAAATCACACAGCCTTTTTAAAATTTTTTTTGAGGGGGTCTGACTTTTTTCTCTTTGCATAATCATTTTGGAATTCATCTATGCTGTTGCGTATGTCAGTAGTTACTTTCTTCTTATTGTTGAGAAGTATTCCATTGTTCTTCCACTGACCTAGTTGATGGACATTTAATTGTTTCCACTTCTGACTACTACAAATAACGATGCCATGAACATTTGTGTACACGTTGTTATGTGGACAACCACTTTCACTTGTCTTGGGTACTTAGGAATGGCATGGCTGGGTCACATGGTAGGTCTGTGTTTGACTTTATAAGAAACCACCAAACTATTTTCCAGAATCATAGCACCACTGTGCAGTCTTGCCAAGCAGTTTACAAGAGTTGCATTTGCTCTACATCATCACGGACACTTGGTATTGTGGGTCTTTTCAGTTTTAGCCAGCCAAGTGTGTAGTGGTATTTAATAGTGGTTTTAATTGGCATTTCCTTAACCCCGGGTCACTAAAGTTTTTCTCTTGTTTTCTTTTAAAAGTTGTATGTTTTTAGCTCTCACATTGAAGCCTCGGGCCTGTTGTGACTTAATTTGGTTTATAATGTTAAGGGCTTAAGTTTTTTTATAAGTAGATACTTGTTGTTCCAGCAGTATTTGTTGTAAAGATTTTTCTTTACCCATTCAAGATTTTTTTCAAAAAACGAATTGCTAAGAGTTTTATAATGAATGGGTTTGAATTTTGTCAAATGATTTTTTTTCTGCATCTATAAAGATGATAATGGTTTTTCTACTTGATTCTGTAGATGTTGCCTTAGCAATATAAGGAGTCATTTCAACTGAAAGTACTACTTGGTTCATTTTGCTCTAAATTGCATAATGAGATGAAGGTCTTCCTAACGTAAAACCAAGAACTACTAGCACAATGAAGACCTGGCTACCACTTTCTCCTTTAGTTACCATTATCACCACCCATCTGCTTGCCTCCTGCACACACCCTGACCAGCGATCAAACCCACAACCTAGGTATGTGCCCTGACCAGGAACCAAACCTGCAATCTTTTGGTGCACGGGACAATGTTCCAACCAACTGAGTCACCCAGCCAGGACACCATCCTAATTTTGGCCGTAATCACCTCTAATTCAGATGAGTGGATTAGCTTCTTTTTCTTTTCTTTTTTATTGACTTTATTAGAGTGACATTGGTTAATAAAATTATATAGGTTTAAGGTATACAATTCTATAACACATTATCCATATATTGTATTGTGTGTTCACTACCCAGGTCTCTTTCCACCACCCCTTATCCCCTCTTTATCCTCTCCTGCCTCCCCCACCCCCATTTCCCTCTGGTAATAACCATACTGTTTTCTGTCATGAGGTTTTCTTTGTGGTTTTAAAAATATATATATTTTTATTGATTTCGGAGAGGAAGGGAGAGGGAGAGAGAGATAGAAACAACAATGATGAGAGAGAATCATTGATCGCCTGTCTCCTGCATGCCCCACACTGGGGATCAAGGCTGCAACCCGGGCATGTGTCTTGACCAGGAATCGAACCATGACCTCCTGGTTCATAGGTCAATGCTCTATCACTGGGCAACGCTGGCTGAGCTTTTTTTGTTTTGTTTTCTTTTGTTTTGTTTTTATGGTTTATTCCCTTCACCTTTTTCACTCAGTCCCCTCCCACCTCCCCTCTGAGTAGACTAGTTTCTTAACTGTTCTTTTCTCCCTGTCTCTTCCTCTTGCTGTCACGAACTGGGAAAAATTTTCCTAAAGGACATCTCTAGTCATGGTGTTAGTTGTTCTCATGACTAAACTATCCCTGGCTCCTCGTTATCCTCAGAATAAGGTTTATCTAACCAACAGGTAGGTTAGTGTCTCCCACAGATCATCTCTCTCTAGGGGTAGCCCATTCCTACCCTTGATCCAATCTACATGCCTTCACTTCTCATATCTGTGATCTTATACCTTAGGACACTCATTACATGTGTTTTTATTTTTTACTTATCTGTTTCTGTTTTATATTTTTCACAAGATTGTAGCCACTGAATATACAAGCTGTTGTATTTATTTTTGTATACCCATAGTACCTCCCTAATATGGCAGGCATTTTGCATGTGTTTATTGAATGAATAAATGAACATAATTTATGCAATTTCCACAAATACATATTTAATACCAACTAAGAGAATATATCTTTGGCACAAATGGAGAATGTTTTTTCATTTCCACTTTTGTAAATAATAATTCTATGATAGTTGCTGGGTCGGCGGTTTTTGCCATTGGTTTTTAGGAAACCTAGAGTCTTGGATCAGATATTTTCATTTGAAAAGATACATCATATTTTAGAAATATGATAGATCACATACACGGAATTTTATGACTTTGAAACAGTTTACAGTGTGTAAAGTACTCATAGTTACTGACAGTTTATTTTTCTGACCATTACCAGAGTAACCCAATTATTCTTTGGGGAGGGGGTGGGAAGAAGAAGGAATCCAAACTAACACACACCAAAAAAATCCCCTTCACTCTGATACTGATTGCACCTAATAGCTCTTGTTTTGAATTTCATAATTCTAGAAGAGTTAAACTTGAAAATGTATCTTTAAACAATGGAGCCTCTGTTTCCCACCAAAAGGCAGTGATTGTGTTGAGCATTTTAACTGGTTATCAGACCTCAGGCTGCCGGTTTGAAGAGTGAACTTTGGCAATAGGAACTTGGCTCTCAACCCTGTTTTGCAGCTGGCTAGAATGTGAATAAACTTCCTATGAGAGAGAGACATATCTTCTCAAAGGAGGAAAGGAATAAAGCCCTCCACCTACCTTCCTCCCTTCTGGTTTGCCCTGAGCCCCTACTTACCTTTTCTGAAAGCATCTTCAGGTATCAGAGAGAGATGTTTTTAGGTCCTCAAAAACTCAGAAAAGAACTAGACGGTTCTACTTTGTAATCCTCATCCTGAAAGATTTATTCTTTTTTTTAAAATGTTTTTTCCCCTCAAATATATTTTTATTGATTTCAGAGAGGAAGGGAGAGGGAAAAGGAGATGGAAACATCAGTGATCAGAGAGAATCATTGATTGGTTGCCACCTGCACGCCCCCCACTGGGGATCAAGCCCATAACCCGGGCATGTGCCCCTGACTGGGATCGAACCTGGTACTCAGAACGCAGGCCAACACTTTATCCACTGAGCAAAACCAGCTAGGGCTGAAAGATTTATTCTTTGTGAAACCCTGTATCAAAAATGTAGCTTTCTTTCTGACTTCTCCCTCTTCAAGGAATTGTGCAAATACTGCAGCCTTTGTGCTTTGTGGAACTCAACTATTTCTTCTTCTTCTTTTTTAAAAAATATTTTTATTGATTTCAGAAAGGAAGGGAGAGGGAGAGAGATAGAAACATCAATGATGAGAGAGAAACATTGATCAGCTGCCTCCTGCACATCCCACACTGGGGATGTGCCTGCAACCAAGGTACATGCCCTTGACCCGAATCGAACCCGCGACCCTTCAGTCCCCAGGCCGATGCTCTATCCACTTCTTCTTGACTTTCGTTGGGTCCCATCTTTGTTTCCTTGCATGATAATGGCTTTAATGTACAGCTCATGCTTCCTCGGGTGCCCCTGTCACCAGCTCACAGCAGGCAGTACTTTAGAGGAGCCTCCTGTTAGTCTCAAAAAAGGTTTCTCCTTTTGAAGCCCTTCATGTCCTTCCTTCAGCCCAAGGCTCACCATCTTTGCTAAAGTCTGAGTTTTCTAGTGAGGTGGTGATAAAAGCAACACAAACCTTCATGTTCCCTAGAATTACTTGACATTCTTTGAATGTAGTAGAAACATTTGAAAAAATGTTGGAAGCCTTACTCGGGATTTATCATTTCAAACAGTGAACCATTTCTGAATATTTTTTGGCTCTTTATATATTTTTTTGTCTTAAAAATTTTCATCATGACCTACTAATAGGTTACACACGTAATGTGCAAAACATTGATATAGAGGCATGTTCCACTATTGTGTTGGTAGCATGAGTACGTCTGCTCGATGACCAGATAAACTAGCTGATGTGTTAGACTGTTGGCTGGTACAGGCACTTTCTTGAAGTGGTGGATATGTATCTTAGAAGATCATCATTCCTGATTTTTTTTTCATGGGGGAGGGTTTATTTAAAAAAACAAAACAAAACAAAACAAAGCAAGGACCTGCTTAATGATAAGAGAGAGAGAGAAAGAGAGAGAGAGAGAGAGAGAGAGAGAGAGAGAGAGAGAGAGAGAGAGACACATCAATCGGTTGCCTGCTGTAGGCACCTCAATGGGGGATCAAACCCGCATCCTTTCGGTGCATGGGATGATGCTTCAACCAATTGAGCCACCTGGCCAGGGCTTATGGGGAGAGTTTTTAAGAGCGCCAATTATGTTCTGACTTAGTGAGGCTCCAGTGAGGTTTCCACGGCGAGGTCAGTTATCAGGTTGGGGCTGGTGACTATTTTCAGTACTTTCTTCTAATACATCCTTGACCTCCAGCCCAGCGCTATGAGCCACATGTCTCGCCCATTGAGATTCTGCTCAAAACCCTTTCCCACCCCCATTCCCTACCCAACAGCACTCCTGAATATTCTTTACACCGAATCATCTCCCTAAAATGACCTACCTGCCTATCGTGCATCCCCATCTTCTGAGTCTGCAGTAGGTGCCTCACATCTGTGCTTTCTTACCCTTCCTGTGTGTTGCTGTCTCCTACTTAACCCTACTGTATGACAATGATCTGCTGTGTTTTGTTGTTGTTGTTGTTTTATGTAGGTGAGCCCCTAGAGATCAGGGAGGAGCCTGGAATAACCCCATTCTTATTTTTATCTCAGGTGTGTTGTCTAGTACCTGACACACAGTATTTAATTCATGTTTGTGAATGGACCAGCCCATACCATTTAGAGCTAGTTTAACCACTGCCCTCACCTTATGTGCTGGCTTAATAATACGCCCCAGTAGCCACAGCAGTGAACCTGACCTGAAAATCTGTTTATCAGAATCCATAGAGTCATCTTGCTCCAATTTGGGCAGATATTTTTCAGAGCATGTGTACATTTTGTTTACAAAACCAGATTAAACTTAAAAAGAAAGCTTCTCCACCATGCCTCTTCATTTTATTGGGATTTAATTTTTTTTTTTTTTAGCCTGACTTTCAGAATGTTTATACTGATGGTATGAAGATGAACTTCCTTAACATTACAGACACTTTAGCTCCTGATTTTCTCATTTAAAGGCTTTTGGAGGGGTTCTTTGTTGGACTCAGTAACTGATAAGTTGTGTAACTATTTATAGAAATTATGAAAACATTTTATGTTTTAGAAATAGAATATACCTTTATTTAGTGGATCCAGATTTTTATTTTTATTTTTTTGTAGGTTATGTGTGATGTAACCAACTACATCACATGCAACTGGGAATGGTGAGGGGACAACTGCTAACCCATGTGTCTCATGCAGAAAATGATCTGGGTACTGATCCTCTTGGTGCCTTGATTCTTTTTATCTCTAAAGTGAGTATAGTAACTACCTTCAGGGTTGTTTTAATATGTGAGATGCTATATGTCAAGTGTCTACAAATGTTAGTACTTTTTCTTCCTTCCTTTTTCCCTTCTTTCTAAACACCTTAGCTAGACTTTAATGCCCATATTCAGCTCTAAGGACTTAATGAATGCCTACTGAATTGAATAAGTTAAAATGTAACTTTAAGAGAAACTTAATTGAGAAGTAAAATCAGATCAGTTGGTAGAAAGGATGTCAATTCTGCATGTTGGTTTTGTTGTTGTTGAAGAGATACCTGAAACTGAGTATTGGTGTTAAAATAATGAGCTACTCATGGTCATTTGAGTTGGGGCAAGAGAAAAAAAACCCCGAGAATAGAATACTAGCAAATTAATTTCTTTTGGTGACTGTTAGTTTACCTGGATCCATTTATTTAAAATTCTTTGAAGATGTGCAGTGCTAATTATAAATCCCTGCCCTGAAAGAACTTTTTATTCTCCACCCAAAGAAGGCAGAGGACAAGCTAAGATAGTGGGCTTCTTTAAAAACTCTCCTCAAAAGGGAACGTGTGCTTTGGGGTTTGTTATGACTGAGCCCTTGATGGTGTGGCATGACTCTGACAAGTTACTGATGTCTGTTAGCCCCATTTGCATGACATAGGAATGATTCATATTCTTAGGCAACCTAGGTTTGTAAGAAATGGGAACCACTAAAAATAGTATATTTTGCAAACATGCAATATGCTTTGAAGTGTTTGATAATAAATGTTTAACTATAGACAAGAAAATTAACCAGAAATCACTCCTGAATACCAGAAAATTCAGTTGTTAAAATTCTTTATAAGATGTAGGGGAATGGCTAAAGAAACTATGGTACATCCAGACAATGGAATATTTACTACTCAGCACTAAAAAGAAATGAGCTATCGAGCTATGTAAAGACATGGGGGAACCTTAAATGCATATTGCTAAGTGAAGAAGCCAATCTACAAAGGCTATGTACTGTATGAATCCAACTATAACATTCTAGAAAAGGCAAAACTATGGAGGTAAGAAAAGTCAGTGGGGACCAGGGGTTGAGTCAGGAGAAGGATGAATAGGCAGAGCACAGAGATTTTTAGGGCAGTGAAAATACTCTGTATGACAGTATAATGGTGGATACATGCCACTCCATATTTGTCAAACCATAGAATGTACACAGTAAGCGTGAACCCTATTGTAAACTATGGGCTTTGCATCATTATGTCAGTGTAGGTTCATCGACTCTAATCACTGTACCACTCTGATGAGTGAAGTTGATAATGGGGGACACTGGGCATGCATGAGGGTAAGGGGATATAGGAACTGTCTCTTCCTTCTGTTCAGTTTTGCTGTGAACCTAAAACTGCTCTAAAAAGTAAAGTTAAAAAACTTGTCCCAAAAGAACAAAAATGTAAGAGACCTCCCACCATCTACCCCAGGTTATGGGCAGTCTCCCTTAATTGATAGAATATAAATTTGCCTTTTGAGGATCCATTAACAAGGCATACTTTTTTTTTTTTAATAACAGCTGTATTGAGATATAATTTCTGTACCATACACTTCACCATTTACACTGTATAATTCATTGATTTTTAGTATATTTGGAGTTATGTAACCGTCACTACACATTTTCATCATCCTTAAAAGAAATCCTGTACCCATTTGTCACCATTTCTGATTCTTACTACCGCCGCCGTAGCCCCAAGTAACCATTAATCTACTTTGTCTTATAGATTTGCCTATATTGGACAATTCATGTGAATGGAATCATATAATCCAAGGGTGGGAAAAAGCAGGTTTTTCACTTTCTTTGGTCGTTGTTTAAATTATCAGCCATTATTACCTAAAGGATAAATCGTAAGTAAGGTTATAAAATAATAATACTATGAAGAAGTCAAATAATAGAAATAAATAATATAATAATAAATAAATAATAATACCAGAATAAACTCTGTGTTTGCATACTCACAAATGTAAATCTACTTTTGCCCAGAAAAGTCACTGAGGCCTGCTCCTTCCCTAGACCAGTTAGGTAATGGTGGGAGCCCGTGGCCTAACTATTGCTTCAGCAGGTAGCCAGCTGCCTGGAGTTCAAAGCCTCAGTGATAATGGGATCTGGCAAAATGTTGTGCCTTCAGCTGTTCATAGCAGCATTATTCAGAATAACCCAAAAGTAAAAGCAATGCATATATCCACCAACTAATGAATGGACAAATAAAATGTGTATTCATACTATGAAATATTATTGGAATGAAGTATTGGTACCTGCAATCACATGGATGAACTTGGAAAACATGCTAAGCAAAAGCAGCCAGATGAAACAGGAGCGATAGGCCAGGGTCCCCACTGTTCCCCCAACTGGTCTAGGTCGGGAGCAGGCCCTGGTGGCTCCTCTGGGCTTCCTCCTGGTTGGCAAACTCAAGCGTGTGAGTCTGCTGCTCAGGCTTAGACCTCAGACAGGAGAGCACGTGCACAGGAGAAAATGCCCATGGAGAGCCCGTGACTGTGGCTGTGATAGAATGTCCAGAAGTACCTGACCTCAGGTGAAGGAGGAGGCAGACCTAGGCCATACCACAGCCGGGCAGGGGCCCACACCTCTCCTGGCTTCTCTCTCTCCTGTGTTCTAGGATACTGAGAGTCTGTGGTAACTTGTGTAGAAACAAAGTAGAGTTGTTCTCATTCCTGCCTCCACCCCACCCCCAGTCTCATGTTGAGAAAGAAAAGCCATATGGGAACTGAGAGTGAGCATATGGGTGTGAGGTAAAACAAACAGGCGGGGCGGGACGGGGCTGCAGTACCGTCTGCTTGTCTTTGTTGCTTGTCTGCTGGCTTCTTCGTGTGTTCTTTTTCCTCACGTCACTTTTCTTCTGGAAGGTTTACTGGGGGAGCTATGCAGGATTTAATCTTGAATGAGACATGTGATGTAACAAAATCTCCAGAAATGGTTTCTTAGTTGGAATTGCATCTCCATTCTACATGACTCAGCAGACACCGATTCTTGGAAAATAATAAACACCGGGGCCAGTGTGAACCCCCAAGGGGATAAAGGGGACGGCACCAACAGACGCTGCCCCAACACCAGTGAGGGTGCAGTCTCGGGGAGGGAGGATATCGAGCCGCAGTCTCTGCGTACCTGCTTGAAGTCTTTGAGCAGTGCTTCTCAACCTTCCTAATGCCGCGACCCTTTAATACAGTTCCTCATGTTTTGGTGACCCCCAACCATAAAGTTATTTTTGTTGCTACTTCATAACTGTAATGTTGCTACTGTTATGAATCATAATGTAAATATCTGATATGCAGGATGTATTTTCATTGTTACAAATTGAACATCATTAAAGCATAGTGATTAATCACAAAAACAATATGTAATTATGTATGTGTTTTCCGATGGTCTTAGGCGACCCCTGTGAAAGGGTCGTTCGACCCCCAAAGGTGTCGTGACCCACAGGTTGAGAACCGCTGCTTTAGAGCCTGCCTTCCCTTAATAGCTCCAAATTTATGCCAGGACAGTATGGGGACTAAGTTTTCCCAAAATGTCACTACAGTGGTTCAGAACATGCTCAGTAGAGGTAAGGCGAGTGGCAGCTAAAGCTATGGACAGCCCTTTGATTCCTTCTCAGAAGCTTTGAAAAGCCCCAGAAAGTTATGCTTGCCCCATCATCAGTGCTCGGTGCCACCTTCCCTCGGTGCAGACACGCTCCGCTGTCTCGATTGGTGCCTCGGTTCACTCCCCATCACTTCCTTCTCACTCCCCTCTCACTCCCCTGCAGACCAGGGAATCTGAGCCCTCCTCACGAGAAGGCTGCATCCCACGCTTGTTCTTGGTGATGAGATGGTCTGTTAAGCATTGCAGGCTGGGTTTGCAGTGCCCATTAACTATGATGGATCGTCCTTGTTGAATGACCTGACTTTATGAGCAACTTCACTGAGTGCTTAATAAGGTGAAGTAGAGTCCAGAGGATATCATTTTTTAAAATACTGTTGATGGACAGTGAAGATTAGCATGTAATTGCTTTCCTTGGTAAGTGGGGTTTGCACATAGGAGGCTGCTTGGCCCAGTTGTGTTACCTCGGTAACCTGTATTACAAGTTGCTTACCTGATTTCTGCATGTGTTACCTTTTTGAAAAGAACAACTAGGAATTTGAATCTACTCCTAAACGCCACACACCACACCTTACTATAGATAGGCCTTATCCAGAGAATGTTGATTTTTAATAATTTTGTAGATCTAAGCTCTGACTTCCCGTCCCTCGTCTCCTCTTTCTTTCCCTGTGTATCAGGTTAATGGTGTATCTATTCATGAAGTTGTCCATTTATCTACAACCTTTTGTGAAGGTGGGTAATTGCTGTCTTGGTGTAAGTGAAATGTCTTGCCCCAGGAAGGTAATGTAAATAAGTGTATTATATTTTAGGTGGACCATCTTCAATTACAAGACATCTGTCAATTATAAGACTGAACATTTTTCATTACCGAAGAATGGGGATTACTTTGCAAAACATGACCCTAGCAAACCCAAAATGCAATGTGAAGCAACCCGTTCAATTTCATCTGTGCCAGAATACCAGATACCATCTATCCTAATCCCGTGGCTGGTTCCAGAAAATGTTTACTGCATATTTCCAGAGAAACAAGTTTCTGAAATTATGATTGGGCAAATAAATTCTGATTACCAAAATCTAATTAGCTACATATGTATTTCTTTGGTACTGATGCCAGGATCATTGATAAAGCTCGGTGTGAGTTTTGCTATGTTCCTTAACCAGTAGTGGAGCCTGATGGATCATTTAAAGCTGGGATGGAAACTAAGGAAATTCAGTTTAGTTGGCATTTATCCTGAAGATTTAAATCCATGTCATTAGATTATCCATAGTTATTTTAGGAGGATTTGCTGAAGATGTATTTCTTTCCAGATTTGAAATTCCTACTTGTGTGTGTGTGTGTGTGTGGGGGGGGGGGTATATGTTTAAATGTTGAGGGGAGCCTTATTAGATTTATTAATAATAAACAGTATGTTTTTCTGATTATGATTCTTCCAAACAAGGCTTTCAGTTAATAATAATTACCTTTATTGACTAGCTCTATTATACTGGACATAAAAATGGGGCATTATTTAAATTAGTATTTCGTGGCAAAGGAAGTATTTGAACCCAGGTCTGTGAGATATCAAAGCCCACACAGGCTTAATCACTATATGTATTCAGATGAATCCATCAAATTTACCTTCTGGCTTTGAGACTTGTAAGCTACATCTTTTCAAAACTCCAGAACCCTATGAACATACCATGGCATTAGGCTAAAATGACAAAAACTAAAAACAAAACCAAACCTCTGGAGCCAGACTGACAATCTTGCCTTCTTGAACAATGTTTACATCTACACCTTAGATCAACTGATGAAAGTTCTCCACAGTGCGATTGTGTCTGCTGGGTCAGCTTTTGTATAACATCTCAGATTGTCAAAAATGCCCTCATGATGTGGTCCATTAGTGGAATCAGTTTAGGGCAGTGGTTGGCAAAGTGCGGCCCCTGGAGTGTGGCTCTTCCACAAAATACCACGTCCGGGTGCACACGTACAGTGCGATTGAAACTTCGTGGCCACACTCAAGGGGCCAAAGAGCCGCATGTGGCTTGCAAGCCGTAGTTTGCTGACCACTGGTTTAGGGTAACTGACAGACAGGGATATGACACTGATACTCTAAATCAGCGCTTCTCAACCTGTGGGTTGCGACCCCTTTGGGAGTCGAACGACCCTTTCACGGGGGTCACCTAAGATAATCGGTAAACACATATATAATTACATATTGTTTTTGTGATTAATCACTATGCTTTAATTATGTTCAATTTGTAACAATGAAATTGGGGGTCACTACAACATGAGGAACTGTATTAAAGGGTCGCGGCATTAGGAAGGTTGAGAACCACTGCTCTAAATCACCAACTGGACATCCGCGAGGTGAGCTCTCAAATTCTCACTCACCTTGTCCTTCCCACCAGCATCTCCTGAGGCAAGGTTCCCTCTGCAGGTTCTGTGTGTTCTACCTCCTTAATACTTACCCTCATCCTTTCTCCTTGCCCACCACCACCAACTGGTTTTAGGCTTCTATCTTTTCACTCTACTCTTTCCTTCCTGTGAGCAGCTTCCTTTGCCCTCCTGTATAATGCCCACCAGATTTGAAGACTTCATACAAGCAATTGCAAAATATCTCATTATTAACTTTTAAATATTGATTACATGTTGAAATTACAATATGTTGATATGTTGGGTTAAATAAATATATTTTAAAGTTAATTTTACCTGTTTCTGTTTCTTTAACTACTAGTAGCCCGGTGCACGAAATTTGTGCACATTAAAAGGGAATTAATTGCCCTAACCGGTTTGGCTCAGTGGATAGAGCATCGGCCTGTGGACTCAAGGGTCCCGGGTTTGATTTCGGTCAAGGGCATGTACCTTGGTTGCGGGCACATCCCTAGTGGGGAGTGTGCAGGAGGCAGCTGATCAATGTTTCTCTCTCATTGATGTTTCTAATTCTCTATCCCTCTCCCTTCCTCTCTGTAAAAAATCCATAAAATATATTTTTTTAAAAAGGGAATTAATTAGCAGAGATATTTTAATATTGCTATTTGCCCTTTCTCTATAATAGAAGTGTGAGAGATGAAACGAAATTAGTAAAATGTATATGAAAACAATATATAAATTTATTAATAAATAAACAGTAACGAAAGGATATAACAACAACAGAGGCATGATATAAAAACGACAAAAACATGATATGAAAACAACAAAAACATGAAATAAAAACAACAGTGATGCAAACAATGACTGATAAAGTGATTAAACTTATTTTAATATCGCCCTGTACATTTCCCTTGTGATGAAGTAGTTAGAACTTTAACGGTAACATCACATGCTCTTCAAACTCGAGAGAAAGCAGCATATAACTGACCATGTGAAAAAAGGGGTTCAGGTAGGAATATGCCTACTTTGTCTAGAGTTTGTCCTTGTGATTTATTAATAGTCATCACAAATGCTGGCATCACGGGAAACCGTCGTCAAATCTATTTAAATGGGAGGCCAGTGTCAGATGGGGACAAATTAATTCTTGGAATCAGAACAGCCTCTCCCTCTGCAGATCCTGTTAATACTTCAGCTTCGATAATGTTAGGTCGTAATCTTTTGATAATAAATCTGGTACCATTACAAAGACCCCATTTACTATTGAGATTTCTCAATAGCATGACGATTGCACCCACTTTCAATTTTAATTTATGACACGGCATTCCTGAAGAAGTAATACTATTAAGAAATTTGATGGGAAAATTTTCCTTTTCAGCATCATCTGTGGAATCAATGGAATCATCACTCAAATATGTGTGAAAATCTCCATTGAGTATATCCAAATTTTCTTCATTTAATTTTTGAACATGCTCATTTTTTGGACAAAGAATTGCACATTTAGATATATTTTTAATATTATCTATAGCAGTGGTTCTCAGCCTTGGCTGTACATTAGAATCACCTGGGAATCTTTTTAAAATCCTGATTCTTGGGTCTCATCCTCCAAAAATTGTTTCTTTGTTATGGGTTGGGGCCACAACATCAGGAACAAAGAAACAGAATTAAAACTTTATTGTGGGGAGCCGCTAGAGTGTTTTGGACAGGTTCAAGCCTTGGACTGATGAGAGGGCACAGTCCTCTCATTGCCACGTGCAAGAGCCAGCTTGGAGGGCAGAGCCCTCCCAGCACAATTATATAGCCAACAGCTGTAGTTGTAAGCTTAAACCTATGGTCCGAACACGTGGCTCCACGTGCCTGAGTGATGTATAGTTTAGGTGCATGTAGTTGAGTAGGATTGAAACCCAGGAGAATGTTGTAAACATCTTGGTCACGCCCTTACTTTGCCTCTAGCATCTGCTATAAAATAAAGGCATGGCTGTGGGCGTGGTCGCTGTCTCTCAGAGAAGCAGCGTCCCACCGAGACCCAGATTTCATTCTCTTGTCTGTCTTTTCTAAGCCTTTCAGCCGCCCCACTCAGGTTCACCCCTGACCGTGCTAGTGCGGCACACTTTAGAAAGATAATGCCTCCACGCTCCCAGGGTGGGTTCCTGCCTTAAACTCCACCCTTACAGGAAACAGCTCTGGGAAACAGCTCGGGGGAAGGCGCAGCCATTGCCAAAACAACCCCTGCAGGACTGACTTCCTTCCGCTTGGTTGTGGTGGTTGTGGTGTGATGAACACCACCTATGGTTTTTATATAAGTAGATGAGAAAATTTAAAAATACGTATGTGGCCTACACTTGTGGCTCAAATTCTGTTTCTACCTGCTTGCTTTCTACAGTACTTATCCACAGTTTGGGCATACCATTTGTGTGAGATATCTTAAAGAGAAAATAAAATGTGTGGGAGGACTACGTTCACCAACAGCCACAGACCAATGTCTGTCTCATATGATATTTAACTTCATAGGAACCACTAGTGTAGAGGGTTAACCAGACATTGTACTGTTTAGTAGATTAATGAAATTCTTTGAAAGATGACTGTTATCTACTGTAGAATTTTATCTCCATTATATACTTTCTTCTTTTTAGGTTTTCCCCAAAACTGAACATTTAAGGTAGCAAGTGTCTTCCCTTTTAGAGCAAAGTATAATAATATTTCAGGACTACTGGGGAAAGTTTTAATGAGAACTATCTCATTAAAATAGTATTGGGTATTTGAAACAATTGTAAACCTTTCCAAATTCTTTTTACAGCCTGGTCACTGTGGCTCAGTGGTTGAGCATTGACCCATGAACCAGGAGTTCACGGTTTTATTCCTGGTCAGGGCACATACCTGAGTTTTGGGCTCCATCCCCAGTGGTGGGTGTGCAGGAGGCAGCCGATTAATGATTCTCTTTCATCATTGATGTTTCTATCTCTCTCCCTCTCCCTCTCCCTCTCTGAAATCAATTTAAAAACCATATAAATTTTTTTTTCCATATGAAATTACCTGGTATGCCTAAAATAACGTTGCAGAAAAAGACCAAATTGTGCATTTTTAAAAAATCAACAGGTTTGTCAGAATAGCTTCAAGATTATTTTTTTGTTTTATAAAGAAAATTATATAATTGGAAACAGCAAAAGTTTCTGACACAGTAGAATATATATTTTGGTATGTTTTTTCCCTGGGAGGGACAGGCAAAGGGGCAATTGGAACTGACAGAAGAGGAACTAAAGAATTCCAGGGACCTTCTTTCATGGACTGGAGTCAGACTGCCTGGGTTCAGAACCCAGCTTCACTTACTGGCCAAGTGGCCATGGGCTAGTTCTTAACCTGTTTTGTTGCCTCAGTTTACTCATCTCTAAAATTGAGGTAATAATAATAATAATAATAATAATATGTAACAGAATTGGTATGAGAAGTAAATGAGTTAATTCATATAAAACAGAATGGTACCTGACATAATACACAATCAGATTTAGCTATAGGACAACATTATTATTATAGATGTCATTACTTTTATTAGCTCTCTTACCTATGAATGGAAATTTTAATTTTCTAAGCCCTTTGTCACTCATCCCTTCACCCTTCTGACAGTAGTGTGAGTCAAGTCCCTGAGGGCAGGTATTTATTACACCTGTTTTAATGATGAAGTCACTTGAGCCCAGAAGAGGGTCAGTAACTTGCCCAGGGTCACGCAGGTATTTAGTGACTGAGCTTCCCAGTTTATCCTTCCCACTAGCCCCATAAACAGGATTGTTAAGCCCCAGGGCAAGCTACGCTGTGGTTTTTCCTCTTTGGATTACACCCCAGCACAGCTTACTGGTGATTACTTGTGGATGGCTTGATCACTTGTGTTTATTTTACCTAAAATCCAGCAAATTCTAAATTTAAACATTTCCTAGCAGAAGAGTTGGTTATCTCTGCGTTTTTTAAAATGCTGGCGTCCTCTCATCTAACATAACTGTGTTTAAGGCCCACCTCTATCCTTCGTCACTGTTTCACTTTGAGTACTTTGTCCTTTCGTAAAATGAAAACTATACTATTTTGGATCGACTGAGCTCCTTTAATTGTTTTCATATGTAGAAGCTGTAATCTTTTTAAAATATATATATATATATATATTTTTTATTTATTTATTTTTTTACAGAGAGGAAGGGAGAGGGATAGTTAGAAACATCGATGAGAGAAAAACATCGACCAGTTGCCTCCTGCACTCCTCCTATTGGGGATGTGCCCGCAACCAAGGTACATGCCCTTGACCGGAATTGAACCTGGGACCTTTCAGTCCGCAGGCCGACGCTCTATCCACTGAGCCAAACTGTTTTGGCTAGAAGCTGTAATCTTGCTTCAGACTGGTACAAAGGGAGACAATACAGGTTTTGGCAAAGTCAACACGGCAAACAGCAAAGGTGGATGGAGACCTCGTGCTGTCAGTGCGTTGTGGCCTTGGACTAGTCACCCAGTCCTTTTTAATCTTAGTTTCCTCATTTGCAAAATAGGGATGTTGGAATGTAAATGTTGGACTGTCGTAAAGATTGCAGATAATCTAATAAAGAGTTTGGCCCTTAGGACCAATGATGGTGGTTATTGATGCTCTCGAATGTCTACCTGTGCCCACGTGGAGTTGCATGCTCTCCACCCAAAACAGCATGTGAATAAGGCAGTAGGGGTTGGAAAATCGAAATGGAGATAACCTAGAGAGCTTTACCTATTAATGAAATACTTGGAAGGATATACAACAAATGTTATTAATATTACTCATTTGGTGATAGAAAATCAAGTGTTGTTTTTTTTAAAATTACATTTTCTAACATTTTATCATTTACATGTCTGTTTCTGTAGCAATAAATTGTTATTTTTAAATTTAAAAAATCATTCATGTTTTTTAGAAAAAGGAATTGCACCGTATTAACAGATGTGTTCCCTAGATGGTTGAATTTTCCCCCCTTCTTTCTACTTTTCTAATCTTCTGAAATGAGTGTTTGCCTGAATGATGGAGAAAATAAAAGTTCATTTTTAATAGGCATAATCAGCACCCCACGTGGAATCTACAGTGCATTAGAACTCGCAAAGTATGGGTTCTTGAGAAATGTGTGAAGATGTTTTAGGACCAATAGATGTAATAATAATAATGCGAATAACAATAGGTTCCATTTTCTATGTGAGGCTCTATTTAAATTTCTTAAGTGCATTATCTAATTTAATCCTCATAACAACTGAATGAAGATTAGTTTTTTCAATGGAAAACAAAATCTTGATCATAGCAACAGAGAAAATTGTCACCTATGCTCAGTTGAAGAAACAAAGCTATCCACAAAATTTATGCCCACGTTGGCATTGGGCCAAGTCCTATAACCTGTGAGCTGCCATGCAAACCTTAACTACCATACACTGCCCTTTTTTTTTCTTCCTCAAATCACTCTTAATTGGGCAAACTTGGGGGTGGGGGACAATGGGAATGGTTTTGGAATGGTTTGGGTTGAATATCTTTTTCTTGCTTTATGCTTAGGATACAGTTATCAGTACAGTTATTGAATGAAAACAGGTGGTGACACTGAAACCTGGTTTTGTACCACTGCAAGTGTGGAGGTTATGGGTGGGTAAGTCTGTTCCTTTTGTAGTGGGTAATGAACTTGGCAACTGCTTTCCTTCTGGCCTTTGGTTCCCATAGTGATTAGGAAACGTTCCTAGGTTAGTTTTGAAGGAAGTTTCACATTTGAGTATTCATAACTGCTTTCCCATAACTATGAAGTAATTCTGTATTTACTTCTCATGAGTTGCCGTGTTTAGTGGGCTTTTTGATTGGTTGGCTTTGTCCAGTCTCTTGAGTGCACTTACTCATACAAAGTGCTCTTTTGGAAGTTTGCTATTTAATTTAAAAAGTATTTGTGACTTCTTTGCAGAAGGGGAGGGATGTTCCTGTTTATTCACCTTTATAGAAAAGCAATTAGCATGAGTCACAGTGCTGGCATTTGATACATTTTTGTTGAACCAATGGTTAAGTTCTTGTTTCAGTTCAAGGAGACGTTTTTAAGGGTTGGAGTTGCCTGATGGGAACAGAGGCTGCTCTTGGGAGAGAGAGAGTGAACTCTGGGCAGGCATGGGCTTGGGCAGTGTGGCCACCAGACAGCAGATAGGACTAAATGATGCCTAAGGCTTATGGTAGATTCGAGATTCTGTGATTCGTCTGTGCCTCTAACATGTGTCCCAAGAGGAGAGCATCGGAACCACAGACTATGCTGTGGGGCTGTCGGTCGCGGCGCTGGCTGACGGGACTGGCACAGCACTGGGAGCACATGCTCTTCTGATTCCTCGAGTCAGCACGAACAGTTCTCATTTTGAGTAACAGGTCCAGTGAAATTGGGCTTCAGATCATCTTCCAGATTTAGTGTGAGTCCAGGAGAGAATGGTGAGGAAGTGAAACTGTTCTAGGATTTTCAATTCCGAGAAAGTTGGTATGAGATGTTTAGAATAAGTCAAGCCATTGGCATCCAGGTTACAAATAAGTTCACTTAAAAGCCAGGAATTAGCCCTGGCTGGGTGCCTCAGTTGGTTGGAATGTCATACCAGACACCAAAAGGTTGCTCTCTTGATTCCCGGTCAGGCACATATCCAGGTTGTGGGTTTGATTTACAATCAGGGTGTATATAGGAAGCAGCTGATCAAAGTTTCTGTATCTCCCCACCCTCCTCTTTCTCTCTCTCTCTGAAAATCAGTAAAAACATATCCTCTGGTGAGGATACTTTTTTTAAAGCCAGGAAATAATATTACTCATTAAATATGTCACCTTAAGTAACTTTTTAAAAAATATATTTTATTGATTTTTTTACAGAGAGGAAGGGAGAGGGAGAGAGTCAGAAACATCGATGAGAGAGAAACATCGATCAGCTGCCTCCTGCACACCCCACACTGGGGATGTGCCCGCCGCCAAGGTACATGCCCTTGACCGGAATCGAACCTGGGACCCTTCAGTCCGCAGGCCGATGCCCCATCCACTGAGCCAAACTGATCAGGGCTCACCTTAAGTAACTTTGATTGGTTTCCCACACACTATTTATATTGCTGCCTCATTCATGAGCCCCCCCAAATTATCATTGATCTCAATTTTGTTTCAGTGTTTTATCTTACTTAGTTGCTGATATTAAACAAATTTGGAGATTACCCAAATTATCCAGATTTCTGGCTTGTCTATTTAAAAAAAAAAAAAAAATCAGTTTTGGCGTAATTACACCAGGCTCCTACATAGTAACTGTGAACTGGAGCTTGGGGGCTAGAAGTCACCGACTTCAGTAGAGACATTATTGTCCCTTGTTCTTTTATTCCCTGCTTCATTCATTCATGGGGCCCGTCTGGCCTCGCGGGGCATTTGAGTTTACTCTTAATATAATGCTCCTATGCAGCTCTGAAGATAAGACTATAAGTAACTACTATGGCAACCTCAGGAGGGGACTGTTGAATAATATCAAGTGCTTCGTTGGATGCGGGCAGAGTGTTCTGCCTCTGGGATGATCCCAGCCAGCCAACCCTGTAACCAGAGTGATGAAGAAAACAATGTTCTCCTCCTGTGCTTCCCAGCGGCGTCCGGAGAGCTCTGGTCCGGGAGCCGGGGCCGGCGGGCCCTGCCCACTGTTGCCTGCCTAGGCTCAGGGTCACTTGGCACCTGTGCTGGAGAAGGAGCCAGGGGCGTGGCAGAGGCTCAATGGCATCCATTCAGCAGCGTTCTGAATGCCGGCAGCCAAGAGACCGTCAGCTGTGCCTGCGAGGAGTGTGGGTGCCCGCCAGGAACATCTAAACTTCAAAGGGGAAAAACTGTACTGTGGGCTGATGTGGAAAGCTTTTGGTCCTGTTGAATTGGGCTCATTTTTACAGAGAAGGAAGATGGTGCAAAGAATTTTGGGGGACTCTTCCTGTTTTTAGTAACCTTTCCACTCTACCCCTGAGGTGCCAAAATAATTAAAATGCTTGAGCTGCAACACCTAACCATAAAAGTAGACTGAAAACAAAAGATTTCCACTGTTTTGGTCTCAGAGCTACATAGAATTAGGGTGCTGTGAAAGAAGCAAATTCCATTAAAATGGAAGTTATACATTTATGACCAATTTAGATTTCTAAAGGGTGGGGAGTAGGGGGATTTTATAATTTTGAGCAACCTATACTTTGGTTCTAATAAGAAAAAGAAATTGTGCTTTCTGTTGTTCTTGAAATTTTTTTTTTTCATGCTGGCCCAGGCCTGAAGGCTGATGTCTGGACTTTGTTAAAAACAAAATGTGCCCTTCAACAATCTAAGAGCCTGAAGACAAGCGCGAGTAGACCAAAGCATTCCCACAGCCCCCCAGCGCCCAAGTCTGATTCAGTGACTTCCTGAATACCTTCGTCACTTACTGTACATGGGTTTTATTTCCTTCACCTGCCCCCTTTTCTCACATATCCCTGCTTTTCCCTTTCTTATTGCTCTTGCTTTTCTCATCAAGCTGTATTTCCCTTTACCCAATTCTTGCTCCCACCTTCCCTCTTTCCTACAGTCTATCGGCCCATTGCCTTCTTTTTTTTTTTTTTTTAAATATATTTTATTGATTTTTTACAGAGAGGAAGGGAGAGGGACAGAGAGTTAGAAACATCGATGAGAGAGAAACATCAATCAGCTGCCTCCTGCACACTCCCCACTGGGGATGTGCCCGCAACCAAGGTACATGCCCCTTATCGGAATCAAACCTGGGACCCTTGAGTCCGCAGGCCGACACTCTATCCACTGAGCCAAACTGGCTAGGGCGGCCCATTGCCTTCTTAACAGAGTGGGTACACAGTGTGGGCAGAAAGGTGGGGGCGAAAGATTCAATTAAAAGCCAGTGTTCAGCCCTGGCCTGCGTGGCTCAGTGATTAAAGTGTCTGCCTGTGAACTAGAGGGTCTCGGGTTGGATTCTTGATCAAGGGCACGTACCTGGGTTGCAGGTTCGAATCTACCCCCCACCACTCCTATTGGTGTTCCTGTGGGGGGCAACCAGTTGATGTATATGTCTCTCTCTCTCCCTCTCCCTGTCTCTCTCGCTCTCTCCCCCCCTCTTTCCCTCCTTCCCTTCCTCCACCCCCCCCCCCCCCCCGCCCCTGCCTTCCACTCTCCTTAAAATCATCAATGGAAAAAAAATCTTCACTCCTTAGGTTAGAATTAATAAAATAAAAAATAAAAAGTCCGTGTTCCGGTTGTGGAAGCATAATTAGGGGAGGGGGAAAGCTAAGATGTAGTTCTCAACCATGTACTAGAGCTGTTTGTGCGTCTGATCATGTGTAAAAAAGAGTCTCTTCCAGAAAAGAGCAGCTAGGTATAGGAGTAGGCATGGCAGAGGCAATAAAGCAGATAGTGTTTTTTAAATATGTTTTTATTGATTTCAGAGAGGAAGGAAGAGGGAAAGAGAGAGAAATATTGAAGAGAGAGAATCATTGCATGTCTCCTGCATGCCCCCTACTGGGGATGGAGCCCCAAACCCCGGCATGTGCCCTGAAGGGGAATGGAACCATGACTTCCTGGTTCATTGGTTGACATTCAACCACTGAGCCACACTGGCCAGGCAGTAAAGCTGATTTTGTATTTAGGTCCCATAAAGAGTTCATAATGTCCTGGCTGGCGTTGCTCAGTGGTTGAGCATCAACTTATGAACTAGGAGGTCATGGTTCTATTCCCAGTCAGGGCACATGCCCAGGTTGCAGGTTTGATCCCTAGTGTGGGGCATGCAGGAGGCAGCCAATCAATGAGTCTTTGTCATCATTGATGTTTCTATCTTTCTCTCCCTCTCCTTTCCTCTCTGAAAATATATATTTTTTAAAAAAGAGTTTATAATGAAGTATAAGATTAGAAAATGCTAGCATTTTCCCTTGATTCTTTTTTAACCGCTTTGTTGTAAAGATTAAAAGATATACTATCTTTTAAGAAGTGTAGCTTTTCAAAGTAAATTGCAAGGTGAATGGACCAAAATAAATAAGAATGGTACAAGGCAGGTGTTTTAAATGATTTGTAATTTTAAGCCACTTTAAAAGTTACTTCTAATTATAGTAAAATAAAAGGTGGTCTGATGACATTGTGGTACTTCCATCTCATATTCCCAGTATTCTATTAAATATAGCTGACTCTGCCTTCTCTTATCTAAATTAGCATAAAACAGTTTTTTTAAAAATCTATTGTCAAAATTTGGCAGGAAATGTCATTTCCTGATAATGTCATCAGTTAAAACATAGGTCTACAGCTATCTTTTCTATGGATAATATGCGTTTGTTTTTAACTTATTAAATAAACTAGAGGTCCAGTGCACAAATTCGTGCACCAGTGAGGTCCCTTGGCCTGGCCTGTGGGATCTGGCCAAAACTGGCTCTCTGGCATCTCCTGAGGGGTCCCGGATTGTGAGAAGGCACAGGCCAGGCTGAGGGACCCCACCGGTGCACAATCAGGGCCAGGGAGGGTTGTGGGAGGTTGGCCAGCCAGGGAGGGACTGCGAGAGGGCTCCAGGGCTTGTCCGGCCCATCTCGCTTGTCCCAATTGGCTGGACCCCAGCAGCAAGCTCACCTACCAATTGGAGCGTCTGCCCCCTGGTGGTCAGTGCGCATCATAGCGAGCAGCTGAGCCGCCTTAGCATATCATTAGTATATTATGCTTTGATTGGTTGAATGGACGACTGGACTCTTTGCATATTAGGCTTTTATTATATAGGATTGAAACATTCCTTATAATCAAATAGAGAGCTGAATATAGATAGTATCCTTATCTTATAGAATGTTTAATTTTAAATTTTCTAAAAATTGGCCCAGCCCCTGCTTAATTTATCACCCTGCAGAAAGTAAAAAACTGACATCCATGTAATGCCCTGAACTCTCCAGATAATCATACCCCTGGGCCTGTGCACAAACTACCCTTTTTGCCCAACTTGGCATATTCCTACTTAGCTGCTCCCTCCAGTGTCCCCTCAGAGTCTTCCCTGATTTACCTGGGCAGAATTTGTTGTTCCTTCTTATGTGTTATTCTCACAGCACTTGCTTCATGCTTCAGTTATAGGACTTACACATTCCGTTGTAAGTGATGATCATTTAAAAAAATAACAGTTACTTGTCTTCACGCCTGTAGACCAGGAGGCTCTGAGGGCAAAAAGACAATGTGATTATATTTGTCTGTCCAGAGCCCAGCACCTGGAAGATGCTCAGTAAACGTTTGTCAGGTGAGTAGCGTAAGCATTTTGGTCCTCATTGTTCACTTGCTGAGTGCACATTATTGAATGAACATTGTGAAATTCAGTTTTTTTCAGATTATGTGGGTAAAAGTTGGATGCAGGACTAGAAATACACTTTTATTATAGAGTTTGGCCCAGACCCGAGGATAAAATAGAATACATAGGATATTATTATTAATACATGGATTGTGTATCAAATGAAACATTTTTCTTTTGTACTTTGAAAAGATAAAATAACAAAGAAGAGAATTAATATTTCTGACGTTTAAACAAAGCTGGTTGATGTTCAGTATTGGCTTAGGCCTGAAAAAAATCTTAAAATATATATATATATATATATATATATATATATATATATATATATACATATATATAAATTGATTACATATAAATTGATTAAATACATAACTTGATTATATGTATATATTGTATACATGGTTGATTTTTTAAATTGCCATCTGGTCAAGGATTTTGTGGGCTAACGCCTAGAAGGTATGTGTTCTCGGACCTAGACTGTGTTGTGATTCTCCGTTGTGCGGTGAAGGCTGAGGAAACGTGGCTGACTAGGCTGCTTTCTGGGATCCTACTGTCCGCTCCCGAGCCAGGGTTTTAGTTCAGTTGGAGCCAGAGGTTATTGGAGCTCTCGTTTATTGAACTGTATGAAGTTAAATCAAATAAGATATGAAGTTGCCAAAGTCTATAATAGAAGTCTAAAGAAAGTGAAGTGAAATAATTGGTGTTTCCTGTATTGTTTTCCTAGATGAGGGTCTTCTCTTATGGTAGAAGTAGACATATAAAATATGCCTTTGATTGAGAGATGTTTAAAACATTATGATATTCAATGCACGTAACTGGAGTTCTTTTTCCACTGTTGACCAAATAGGACATTGTGTATGGGAGAAGCCTTGTAGGGCTCGATGCCCAAGGACCACATGGAACAAAGGATGAAGAGGTAGTGATGGGAGAGGGGAAAGGAAAAGCATTTTATGGAATAGCAAATTTGGGTCCTAAGTCCATATATGCATAACTAAGCATTTTGATAACTAAGTATCTTTACTGAAGCAAACATTTATCAGAGATAGCTATTGAATATCATGTGCTATGTGAAAATTTAGAGACATGATCTTTGCTTTTGAGGCACTAATTTGTAACCTGTATAGTTCCAAGTGTTACAGTAGTTATAACATAACAGCAATAGTACAATAATGATTTTAAAACAAAAGCAGTTGACCTAATTATAGTTTGTCTTAAAGCCATAACATCATGACATTCAGGAAATACTAAGGAATTGACATTAGCACTTAGACAGTTAAAAAAAAAATATTTTTTTGAATCTTTTTTGGGGGGTGGTGGTGATTCTTTTGGCTTTTTTTTTTTTTTTTTTTTTTTTACTTTAAATGTTAGAAATACCATCATTGCTTTTTTAGATGATGCTAGACACTTAAACTTTTATTTGATACATTAGTAGTTATACAATATATAGCATTCTAACAAATTACTAGAAGGCTGGGCCTGGATCACTTGGCTTGCTTTCTGTTGTCACTCTCTTTGTAATTGTTGAGCATAATAATTTTGTATCATGGACTTTAGAGTCAGGTACACCTAAATAGGAATTCAAGCTTTAGTACTTATTAATTGTATAACTTTGGACAAAATAATCTCTCTGTGCTTGGTGCAACTGTTTTCTCATCTATGTTATGGAGACACTGCAAAATAGGATTGCATTGCTGTAAGAATGAAATGAGCTAAGATATAACAAGTGCTTGTCCCAGGATCTGGAACCCAGTAGGAACTCTGTAAATATTCTCCTGTTATTTGCCAATGGTAAATTGCTTGTGAGGTTAAACTGTATTCCAGTACACACTTTCAAATTGTAATTACTGCAATAAAGGAAACAGCCTTTATTTGAAAAAGCTTCAATTTGCAATTACTTCAGTACAAAAGATTTAAACTAGTTTAAAAGCTTTTCATTCTTAAAACTTATTCAGAGAAAAACGTGCTAGACTTTATATTTACTCCATGAGACTTCGTGTCGAATTAGATCAGGACAGAAGGTCAATGTTTAGAGAATGCCTGGAACCGTTGTCAGTACCACAGCCATTCTAAAATGTAAATCTTTGTACTCTGTACAGATCGATGATTTCCACACACTGTCCTTTTCCTTTAGTAAAAATCAATCTACTAATATGGTCTTAAATGTCCTTGCTTAATTACGGGGAAGTTAATGACATCCTGCCTCTTGTGCATTCCAAATAAAAGCAGTCTAGTGAATCTTTCAGATCTGTACTTTCTTAAACTGGCCTTTCCTGCAGCGTAGATAAACTGCAATCATTGATCACCTTAATTTATTGTCTTTTATCCTGGCTAGCTTTCATCTGAAAAAAAAAAAAAAAAGTGCATATTTGTTTTCCATACTTTACCCGAAATTGTTATCTAGGCCAAAATATAATATTTGGCTTTTAAAAGCTATGAAAACTGATGCTTTTGTAGTAAGCTTTTATTCTAAAATAATACTAAGGTTAACGTCATTTCAAATGAAGATGTTATAATGAAAACTTAGATAGAAAAATGGATACAACCTCTTTAAATGTCAGAAATGTGGAAGTGACTTTACTTTCATTTCTGAAACAATGAGGATTAACGGTGCTGAGAGCACAGTTTCTTAATTTATTTAATTTTTTTTAAAAGACTTTCTTTTCTTTTTAATATATTTTATTGATTTTTTTACAGAGAAGGGAGAGGGATAGAGAGTCAGAAACATTGATGAGAGAGAAACATCTATCAGCTGCATCCTGCACACCCCCTACTGGGGATGTGCCCGAAACAAAGGTGCATGCCCTTGACCGGAATCAAACCTGGGACCCTTCAGTCCGAAGGCTGATGCTCTACCCACTGAGCCAAACCGGTTAGGGCTCTTAATTTATTTTTATGATGCTCCCCACTAATAGGTTAATCGTCCCTGGAGTTCTAGGATGAGGCCATGATTTTGAGCTTAGAATGGAAACAACCTGGTTTCATACATGTCTGTGCTATTTAGTTTGCTTAAGTTATTGGTGATTTCATAGTTCAATAGCAGAGAAAGACTTTCAGGGTTTATATTTTCCACGAAGCACTACCTGAAAGGTTACACCATGTCTAGCCATCCTAAACTCCCTTCCTCAGGACCTAACTCTTGGGAGCCAGGGTATCAAAAATATCAATTTTGGTTTATTTAAGGAACTACATTTTCATTCCCCAAATTGGCACAGCCTTCCAAATCCTACGTATCTTTTAGAGGCAGTGCAGGGCCAACCCCTCTAAAGCTATTACTGATGACGACCCCAGTTGGCCTGTGATCTTTCCTTTTCTGAAAGTCCTTTCGCTTGTGTTGTTAGTACCGTGAAATCTAGAACTGTTTTGCTTTTCTCATTGCACATTTTATGGTAATTGACCAACATGGCGCTTTGCCTGGTGGGGAAGTCTTTTCGCATCTCATCTCATTGCCTCTGGAAGGCAAGGTGGCCGCTGTGACTAGTGCCCATTTTGCAGTTTAGAAGCATGAGTTCCGCAGAGCTATTTGCTCCTCCAGGTCACACTTCTACTGAAACTGGTGTCCTGATTCTCTGTGTTCTGTCCCGTGCTAGCTGTGTGCATAAGTCTTGTCTTCTGATCAAGCCTGCTAACTCTTCAAAGACCTTTTCTGATGGGGACTCCACATTTCAGATTCCACTTAGGAGGAACTGAGATGCCAGTTCACCCATATCCTGGAAGGGCTTTATTCTATAGACTAGAGGCCCGGTGCACAAAAATTTGTGCACTGGCGGGGGGTGGGTGTCCCTCAGCCCACTTGTGCCCTCTCACAGTCTGGGACCCCTCGGAAGATAATGACCTACTGGCTTAGGCCCATTCCCAGGTGGCAGAGGGCAGGCCCAATCCCTAAGTACAGCCCCTGGTCGGGCTCATAGCAGGGCTGATTGGGGAGTTGGGGCACCGCCCCCTGTCATGCACAGAGCAGGGCGGACGGGAAGTTGTGATGCCACCCCCAGTCATGCTCAGGGTAGGGCCGATTGGGGGGTTGGTGCGCCACCCCCATCACACTCAAGGCAGGGTCGATGGGGAGGTTGTGGCACCACCCCCTATCACGCACAGAGCAGGGCTGATCAGGGGGTTGGGGCGCTGCCCCCTGTCATGCTGCTCCAGGGGCCAGGAGGCCTCGCAGCTCCACTGATCCCGGTGCTGGGAGGCCTCGCAGCTCCACTGATCCCAGTGCTGGGAGGCCTCGCTGCTTAGCTGATCCCGGTGCCAGGAGGCCTTGCGGCTCCGCTGATCCCAGTGCTGGGAGGCCTCGCGGCTCCGCTTGACACAGGGGCAGTGAGGCCTCGCTGCTCCGCTGATCCCGGTACCAGGAGGCCTTGCAGCTCCGCTGATCCCGATGCATGAGGCCTCATGGCTCCACTGATCCTGGTGCTGGGAGGCATGTTACCCTTTTACTATATAGGATAGAGGCCTCGTGCAAGGGTGGGGGCCAGCTGGTTTGCCCTGAAGGGTGTTCTGGATCAGGGTGGGGGTCCCCGCTTGGGTGCCTGGCCAGCCTGGATGAGGGGATGATGGCTGTTTGTGTTGTGCCCAGATTTCAAAGTTCCCAAGACCCCCAGGGAGCCAGTCAGTCCGATGCAAAAGCAAAGAGTCCTTTTTTAATGCAAGCCGGCTTGCGCTCCCCGTTCACCAGACCCACCGCCACAGCGGAAAGTCCAGTGGCCGAGAGCGAGAGGCCTGATGGGACAGGGGGTTTTAAAGGGGGGTGGAGTGAGGGCAGGAGAGGGGACTGTGTGCCCCACCGATTGGCCAGGCGCGAGTCGGTACAGGATGTGGTCATAGTGATGGCATGCACTTCCCTTGATTATTATTGGTTAGTCCAGAGAAATCCTGGGTGTGGCTAGCAGCGGCTTCCCCCGGCGAAGAAGCACATGGCTCTGTCCCAAAATGGAGGACCCAAGGCAAGATGGAGGGCGCAGTCCTCGCCTGGCTCCCGCTGCTGCCACTTGAACACGCCGCAAGGCAGGATGGCCCTCCCGCACAGCACCCGCAGCCGGCCTGTGGGCAGACCGGGACTCCTGCAGTGGCGCGTCTGGGCGGCACAGGCCCAGCAAACGGGGTGCGGCCGGCGGAGTGGCCCAGCTCTGGAAGAGCAGCATCCGCTCAGAGCAGGCCCGGCCCATGGGGCCGGTGCACCGCAGCACGGCGGCCTCCCCGGGCTAGGGCACGCGCCCCACTCCGCTGCTGCTGCTGCTGCTGCTGCACCGGGGCCGGGGGTCCACGCGGCCCGCGCGGACGCCCGGTCCGGGGGGCAGCGGGCGGGTGGCAGCCTGCGCTGGGCTCCTGCTGTGGGCCGGGGAGCCGATGCCCCATGGGGCCCGGCAGCCGGCCCACGCAGGCCCCCCTGACTGGGCCCCGAGGGCCGCATGGACCCCCGGCCCCAGTGCGGGCAAGTGGGGAGCCGACCACAGGGGAAGGGAGGAAAGAGCCAGGCGGTGAGGCCTTCTGCTCCCACGACCTCCCCCGTGGTCGGTCGCCACCCGGCCCCACCCCTCGGCCCGCCGCCGGCCATGCAGCCGGTCCGGACACTCGGACCCGCTCTGGGGAGGCCAGGCCCTACGGCGGGCGCGGAGGGATTTCAGAGCCCAGCGGCCAGACTCCTCCTCCCACACCGCCCGGAGAGGCGGGCGTCGCGCCTTTCATTTGCAGCTGGTCACACCCCCTTCAGGGTGGGGGTCCCCACTGGGGTGCCTGGCCAGTCTGGGTGAGGGGCTGAGGGCCGTTTTCAGGCTGGCAGGTGACTGAAGCTCCCAACCTCTCCTTTTTTTCTTTTTTTCTTTTTATTCTGGGATTTATTTACCTTCTATGGCTGTCACTGGAACTGAGAGCTGGCTTTAGCTCTGAGGCTCAGCTCCAGCTCTGAGACCTCCGCTGCTGAAAGTAGGTATCTGGGTTTGTTTGGGTTCTACAATTGAAACACTGTTGCAACTCCAGCTGGCCGGCTGGCTGAAAGCATGGGGTTTGTTTAGCTTCTATAATTGCAACATAGTTACTTAGAGTGCAAGCTCAGAGCCCAGCAGCGGCAGGTGGGGAACCTTGGCTTCCTCCTTCACTGGAGCAAGCAAGCCTCCTGTTCGCTTCAGCTGCCTGGCTTCTGGCCGCCATCTTGGTTGGCAGTTAATTTGCATATCACCCTGATTAGCCAATGGGAAGCGTGTCGGAGGTATGGTTAATTACCATGTTTGTCTATTATTAGATAGGAAGGATTAGTCTTCCTTCCTTTTCCCTCCCTCCCTCCCTCCCTTCTTCCCTCCCTCCTTTCCTTCCATCCCTTTATTGTATTTATTGGGGTGTCATTAGTTAATAGAATTATATATGTTTCAGGGGTACAATTCTATAATTCATCATCTGTATATTGTGTGTTCATCACCCAAAGTCAAGTCTCCTTCAATCACCATTTACCCCCCCTTTATCCTTACCTCTCCCACCCTCCTTTCCATCTGGAATCACCACACTGTTGTCCATGAGGTGTGTGTGTGTGTGTGTGTGTGTGTGTGCGTGTGTGTGTGCCTGTGTGTGTTGGGGTTTTTTGCTTAATCCCTTAACCTTTTCCACCCGGTCCCCCTACCCCATCCTCTTTGACAGCTGTCAGCCTGTTCTCTGTATCTGTGAATCTACTAGTGGCCCGGTGCACGAAATTCATGCGGGGGCAGGAGGGGGGGATCCCCTCAGTCCAGCATGCACCCTCTCCAATTGGGGACTCCTTGGAGGATGTCTGACTGTCAGTTGGCAGTCAGACATCCCTCCCGCAATCTGGGACCACTGGCTCCTAACCGCTCACCTGCCTGCCTGCTTGCCTGATCACCCCTAACTGCCTCTGCATGCCTGCCTGATTGCCCCTAACTGCCCTCCCCTGCCGACCTGGTTGCCCCCAACTACCCTCCCCTGCCGACCTGGTTGCCCCCAACTGCCCTCCCCTGCTGGCCTGATCTCACCCCCAACAGCCCTCCCCTGATGGCCTGATCTTGCCCCCAACTGCCCTCCCCTGCTGGCCTAATCTCATCCCTAACTGCTCTCCCCTGTCAGCCTGATTACCCCTAACTGCCTATGCCTCAGCCCTCACCACCATAGCTTTGTCCAGAAGGAAGTCAGACGTCCGGAAGATGGCTGCTGGACCCGGTGTAATTAGCATATTACCCTTTTATTAGTATAGGTAGATTATATAGGATAGGATTGCTTAAATGGGGCGGGGGGAGCCTTTTTCAGTAGGAGGAGATACTCTTGGCAGACAAAAATACATAATCCCTATATTTGGACTGATAGCCAGCCATATGCACTATAACTGCCAAACTGGTCATTAAAAAATTGAACCGTGCCGTAACCGGTTTGGCTCAGTGGGTAGAGCATTGGCCTGTGGTCTCAAGGGCCTCAGGTTCATTTCCAGTCAAGGGCATGTACCTTGGTTGTGGGCACATCCCCAGTAGGGAGTGTGCAGGAGGTAGCTGATCGATGTTTCTCTCTCATCAATGTTTCTAACTCTCTATCCCTTTCCCTTCCTCTCTGTAAAAAATCAATAAAATATATTTTTTAAAAATTGAACTGCTTTCTTACACCTTACAGCAAACAGCTGTTGCCCTTAAAACCCCTCCTCAGCCCCCACCTTAGGTTCTGCCTTCACAGTTCACCCAGATTTGGTTCTGATTGGTCGGTTTCTATGCCAGTCAGCGTCAAAAGCTCCGCCTCCTAGGCAGCCATTGGCTCCTTGCAGTTCACCCAGATTTGGTTCTGATTGGTCAGTTTCTATGCCAGTCAGTGTCTCCGGGCCTATCTCCGGGCCTGATCAGAGAGGTGGGGCTGATCAGTAGCTGCCCCAGTCTGCTGGTGAGCAAGCTGAACTGCTGATTTCTCAGAGAGAGAGAGGTGGGGCTGATCAGCAGCCGCCCCAGGCTGCTGGCGAGGCCCGGGGAGAGAAGCAGGGAGCTGATCAGATCCTGCTTCTCTCTCTGGGCCTCGCCAGAAGCCGGAGCTGATCAGACCCTGCTTCTCTCTCCGGGCCTCGCCAGCTGCCCAGGGTGGCTGCTGATCAGCCCCGCCCCTCTCTCTCTCTCTCAGGTCAGCAGTTCAGCCTGCTCGCCAGTTTCCGCCCACCGGAGTCTGCTGCGCGTGTAGCCTGGCTTTCGGTCAAGCCTTCCGTCATTTTGGCTGTTATGGACCCTGATTCTTTATATATATTCTTTATATATGTTATATATATATATATGATTCTGTTTCTGTTTTGTTTGTTAGTTTATGTTGTTCATTCACATTTTCAATTTTAGATTTTTAAATGGTCACTGAAAAAAGTAAAAAGAAACTGTTGAACAGGTGAAATGAATTTCAATAATATCTTATGTAATCCAATACGTCTAAAATTTTTAATTCCAGTATTAATTGACCATAATATTCCCCCCACACCCACCCCTACCCCATACCTCTCATTGCTCCTTGACTTTCATACCTTAACTAGAGGCCCGATACATGAAATTCGTACAAGTGTAGGCCTTCCTTCCCCCGGCTGCTGGCACCGGCTTCCCCTGGCACCCAGGACCTCGGCTTCCCTCACAGCCCTGACTTCGTCCGGAAGGTCGTCTGGAAGGACATCCTCTCTCATTAGCATATGACGCTTTTATTATTATAGATACCCTGCACGTCACTAGCTCTCACTGTTTCCATTGCCTGTCCCTTCACTGGAGATGGGGCTCCTGACGTTTAGTCTGTTATTTACAGCTACTAGTAAGCAGTCTGGCACAAGGAAATACCCAATAAATATTTTTCATATGAAGCCTACTGATGCTAGCAGTAATACCATCTCCATCTGTTTCCCAGTGGTTTGCAGATTACAGCATGCTTTTCACGTGTATCTCTCAGCAGTCCTTGTGCATTTACAAGATGCAACGTGGAGAGGTTAAGTGACTTTCCACTTCCCATGACTTGTAATAGGTGCCATTGTAACTCCAACCCTGGGTCTATTGCGTTCAGACTCCTAGAGAAATGAAGACTTGGCTTTTGCTTATTCAGTCCATTCACTAAAAAAAGTCAGAGCTCACTTTTATGGAGAATATTTCATAAAAGTCTGCACCTGGTGTTTAGCTAATCGGTGGCTGTAAGGTTGTATATGTTTTCTCAGGAGCAAAAAGCATGTGAACAATTGATGGAACCAGTTAGAGTCTCACTGGGTTCTTCTTCTCCTCTTAAAGACATTCCAGTGGTTCTCATCTGTCTGTTGGGAAAAATTCCTTATACCCTGTGGATAAAGGTACTGATGCATCCAAACAGAATGTAGACTTTTTTTAATATCATAAAGAACATCTGACCAAACAAGACTATGAGATCATTGAGATGGTTTGTGATGCTTTAAAAATGTTGTTTTTATTTGATAGATGATCATGAGTATCACACCCAGTCTTTCAATTTTATGTCCCAGTCCTGGGCATTCAGTAATGTTTAGAGAAACAGTCTAGTCTGAACTCAGTCTTTCTCTCTCTCTCTCTCTCTCTCTCTCTCTCTCTCTCTCTCTCGATTGCAGAGAGGGAGAGAGAGATAGAAACATCAATGATGAGAGAGAATCATTGATTGGCTGCCTATGCCCCCTTCTGGGAATCTGGCCCGCAACCTGAGCATGTGCCCTTGACTGGAATCCAACCTGGGACCCTTCAGTCGGTGGGCCAAGGCTCTTTCCAAACTGGCTAGGGCTGGACTCAGTCTTTCCATAAAATATGCATCACTCTGTGGTCTCACAGACGTTTATTTTAAGAGTTAGGACTACTCTTCACCAGAGCAATAGCGAGAAATGCCTTCATTTCTTCCTTTCCTAGGCACTTCCATTTTGTTTGGTAAGTATTAGTCAGTGGGTTTTATAGCTTAGAGGAACTACTTCAAAAAATTTTTTTTTACAAAGTAATTGAGTAGTTTGAAAGCATACTTTTTGTGTATTATTCTTGTTGGATTATTGATGTTGATTCATTCTGTGGTGGTTTTCTGGTAGAACAGAAATGAAATACTGCTCATTAAAAAAACAGTAAATTTCAGCCTTGTTAAAAAGAATGTTATTATTATTATTTAGTAGATCCTGCCCTAGATTTAAATAATGACTGATTAGAGCCTCCTCAGAGATGCCATTTTCCTGAATAAAAGAGATTGTCCTGTTTTTTTTGCAGTTGGGAGTCATGGTCATAAGCCCCTCCTAATGTTTTATTCGGTAAATCTTTTCTATGCAGCATTAGAAATTGTAATGAGTAATATACAAACGATGCTGGCCAATAAATAAGTTTACTATTCTAGCTTATAGATAAATGCAGGATGAAATAAAAATAATCAAGTATCCTGGCCAGGTTGGAGTGTCATCCCCATATAACAAAAGGTTGTGGGTTCGATTCCCAGTCAGGGCACATACCTAGGTTGCGGGTTCAATCCCTGCTCAGATGTGTACGGGAGGCAACCGATTGATATTTTTCTCTCACTTCTTTCTTTCTTTCTTTCTTTCTTTCTTTCTTTCTTTCTTTCTTTCTACCTTCCTCTCTCTCTAAAAGTCAATAAAAATGTGTCCTCTGGTGAGGATTAAATAATAATGATCAGGCAAGAGCCATTTTATGAAGACATCATTTTAAAGTGCTTGCCTCATGCATTGTCTAATTTGATAAAAGACTAAAAAGTACTAGGCATGGAAATATGAGGAGTTATTTTGTGGTTACTATTATCATTCTAGAAGTATCTCACCAGCTGAAATTTCATGGAATTGTGATACTACAGTATTTCTTTATATTATTTCTGTATTGAGATATAATACATATCTTCCAACTCACCCATGTAATGTGTGCAGTTCCCTGGACTCTAGTATATTCAGTTTAGTAGCCACCACCACAGTCAATTTGAGAACATTTTCATCACCCCAAAAAGAAACCCTGCACCTTTAGCAATCACCTCCCATCTCCCCCAATTCCTTCAGCTCTAGTCAGCGGCTAATCTGCTTTCTGTTTCTATGGATTAGTCTATTCTGGACATTTCACATTAAGGGAATCACTGTGGTCTTCTGTGACTAACTTCATTCTCTGTGCTTATATTTTCAAAGTTAATTCGTGCTGTACCATGAATCAGTACTTCATTCCTTTTTATAGCCACATTTTTTTTATCTCTTCATTAGTTGATGGACAGTCTGTTTCCGCTTCTCAGCTAGTATGAATAATGCTGCTGTAAATGTTTGTATACAAGTTTTTGTGTGAAAATATGGTTTCATGTTCCTTAGATATATACCTGTGAGTGGATTGGCTGAGTCTGTATTAACCCGGCATTTCACCTTTTAAGGAACTGCTGATTGTTTTCCAAAGTGGCTGCACCGTTTTACATCCCCACCAGTAGTAAATAAATGCGGGTTCCAATGTCTTGGTGTCCTCGCCAACCCTTGTCACCTTCTGTCCTGCTGGTGATGGCCATCCTAGGGGAGGAGATACGCTACCTCGTTGTGCTTGTGACTTGCATCTTCCTGAGGGCAGTGTTGTTTAGCCACTTTTCAGGTGCTCTTGGCCATCTGTACATCTTCTTTGGAGCAATGGCTATCGAGATCCTTTGCCCACTTTTTTTTTTCTTTTTAATATATTTTATTGATTTTTCACAGAGAGGAAGAGAGAGGAATAGAGAGTTAGAAACATCGATCAGCTGCCTCCTGCACACCCCCCACTGGGGATGTGCCCGCAACCAAGGTACATGCCCCTGACCGGAATCGAACCTGGGACCCTTGAGTCCGCAGGCCGACGCTCTATCCACTGAGCCAAACCAGTCAGGGCCTTTGCCCACTTTTTAAGTTGGGTCACTTGTGTTATGTGAGAGCTCTTTACTATCCTGTGTGTTACATGCCGTTGAGTCGGCTCTGACTCTGGTGACACTGCGGTGAATGAAGCCCGTAACGTCCAGTCCTCAACGGCCCTGCTCAGCTCCGGTGGACTCACGCCTGTGGCTTCCCTTGTTGGAGTCACTCCATCTCATAATTGATCTTCCTCTTCTCCTGCTGCCGTGTTTTTCCCAGCATTGTCTTTCCCAAAGAATCCTGCCTTCCCATGATGTGCCTCGAGCAGAACAGCTTCAGTTTTGTTGTGTTCACCTCCAGCAACGTTTCAGGCTTCACTTGCTCCAGGGCCCACTTGTTTGTCTTTCTGGCGGCCCACGGGATCCGCAGAGCTCTCCTCCAACACCTTATTTCAAATGAATCAAATCTTTCCTTATTCTGGGCTCATGTTGCTTATTAGATACATGATTTGCAAATATCTTCTCCACTCTGTGGGTTGTATTTCACTTTCTTGGTGGTTACAGCTGTATAAGTTGTAACTTATCTCCCAGGCCATCATGTCTTCCAAGCTCGTCCACTGTCTGGGGCAGCTCCTCTTTCTGTAACTTCCCGGTGCATCCCTTTACCATGGCACTGAGCTCAGTGCGTTGATACTATCAGCTTGGGACTTGCCTTCCCCACTAAAGGAAGCTGCCGTCTTGCACATTTTTGTAACTCCAGTGCCTAGGGCTCTGCCTAACAGAAAATAGGAGTGCAACAAGGGCTTGGTCAACTAAATTAATTCGAAGCTTGAGTCTGAAAAACTGATGTAGGTCAGTACGAATCCACGAAAGCTAATAGGATAGGCCCTGAAAGAGTGTCCTTGAATCTATTGGAGGGAGGGAAACTGCAGTTCCTTCTACAGAAATAGGCTCACAGTGTTTCCAGAAATCACCCCTTACTGTGATGCTTTCTTGCGTTCTAGCCCTAACGATTCGGTGGTCCCTGGGCCGACAGGGGTGCTATGCTCTGTGGCCACCTGTGGTCACAAGGATCAATCGATAGTGCACCACGGCTGCTTTGGTATGTGCTGAGCAGTGGACCAACATTTACATGACTGTTGATTGATTTTACTCATTTACTTTTAAATCTTTTAAATTCTTTAGTGCTGTAATTAGGTTAGCTCAAATCTAGTGAGGCCATATGAATAAAGCCGCACCATCTGTGCAGGGAGGTGACCTTACTGTATTGTGCTGCCTTGTGGCTCTGATGTGGTGTAAGGAATCCACAGTTTTTCTCTTCCTAACAAGACATTTTTATGGCAGTACTTTTATATTGGTTATTTTTCCTTATGATCTTTTCTTCGCTTGCCCTGAACTTTCCTCAATTAAAGATGTGCTCAAATCAATTCTCTTTCCAGTTTTGGGAGCGTATTTTATTTTCTCTCACCATGACTCTGGGTCCTGCCCCCCCCCCCCCCCACACACACACACATTTTCGCTATTGCAGATGCTCCCATTGTCCTATTCTCATTGGAAAAGTACCGATGCCATGAAGTAAAAAGTTACTCCTGCGAAATGAGGATGAGGTTTTACCTGCTTGCAGACATTCTTCCTTCTCAGAGCTCCCTAGTTCTTGATTTTGAACCCCGAAGGCAGCACGGAAGAGACTATCTAAGAATTTAAGGAAGCCAGGTAGTTTTTGTGTGCTTCTGCTGAAATCTGTACTCTCGGCCCCTGTTATTTCTTATTTGGCACTAAGGCAGCTTAAACACACACGCACACACACACGCACATACACACACACACACGCACACACACGCACGCACGCACACACACGCACACACACGCGCACACGCACGCACACGCACACACACACACGCACACACGCACACACACGCACACACACACACACACACACACACACACACACACCCAGTTGACAGCCTAAGCCAAAGGATTTATTTTCTCTTAGCACAGCAAGATGTGCTAAAATTACTAAATCTTGAAAGGCTTGCTGGGATTCCTGAATGAGAAATTCTCCTACCTTGTTTTTCTTTTTTCTTTATGAAACAAAAATAGTTCTGTATCCGTGGGTGAAAGAGCTTGGCAGACATGATTATAATAATGTTGTATTGAAAAGCACTTACTTTGATTGACTAAAACCCAGATGCTGTTCGCGGTAGTTAAAAGCCTATAATAATGTCTTCACTCCTGTGTTCACCACACTTCCATGAGATGAATAATAGGATCCCCCAAGCTAGACGTGGAGAAGCTGAGAGAGGACACTTGAGAAATACTCCCCTATCTTCTGCCAAGGTTCCCACGAAACAGTTTTGCCTGGAACATAACCTGATTGGGGGTAGAGACCTTGTTTCATAGTTATGGTGTCTTCTTTGCCAGGATTTAGGCCTGGCGCACTACAGCTGCTCCAAGCAGGTTGCATGGATGGGAGGCGGGCAGAAATGTTCTATTAATCTGACCGACAGACTGGGTTAGAGGTCGTGGGGGTGCCACTTACTGGCTGAAGTCCCTAGATGGTATAGTTAGCCTCCCTAAATGTCAGTTTCTTATTTGTAAAATGGGGGTAGACGAGTACTGAACTTCAAGAAGGTGTAGAGTAGTATTTCATTAATATTAGTTATTAATAAATTGGGCAAATTTTCTAACTCCCTATTCAGAACTTGACTGCCCTGCTGTTCATGAGCTTGATTAAACATGGGCAAGTGTGTACATAAATACCACCAGCTCAGTCATTCTCTATTGAAAAAATAATAGAAATCGAGGAGGTGTTATTTGGACACTGATTTTTATTAACTCCACTGAATTAGATTCAGCTCTCACTTTTAGGATTATGCGCTGGGAAAGATGAAATAGAGTTTTCCCAATATGAATATTCTTGTCTTTGGAGGCCAGCCCTGGATCTTAGAACAAAAACAAATCAGTCGTTATTAGTTACTGTATCTCATTTTCCAAAACACATGGTTCATTGTTGCAGTCATTTACAGATAGTTGTACAGGACACATTTCTGCTTTTGTCTTCTTGCTAAATCACTAAAAGACCAACCCTGGTGTTCCTGATCTATTAAAATTGTCAAAAGACTCACTTTAGGATTATGTGTCGAGAAGGCTGTTAGTGTGAATACTGTGTAACAGTGAAGAGCCCTTGACGAATGCAGTAATAAAGTGGAATCCGAGGATTGCCCCGTTATGAATGATTTGGATGTAGAAAGAAATTATTTTTAGGCACAGCATCCCTACAAACCCTGAGGCTATGTGTTTTACAAACTAGAAATTTATGCACTAAATAAAAATTACCAGATGTCAGTGTCGGTATGTGCCAACTGGCAAATGTGTGGTGGCTCAGCGTCTGGGAGAAATGATGCTCACTTCTTTGCCATTCAGACTCAGAAGGGGTAGTTGAGGTAAAATGTTGCTGAAAAAATTACAATGTGCTCAGCTACCCGAAGATGTCACATGTCACGAATTGTTATCTGAAAGGCTTTAATTTTTCCACCTCATGACTCCATGCGTGTTTGTGGCATTGCAAATGTAACCCATGTTTCTGTTCTAACTTTATTACATTCTTTCCAGAGGCTTGCCTCATTCTCTTAAAGGGTCAGCAGATACTTTATTTAAAGAACCGACCTGGACACAGCAAGTCTCATAGAGGTCCAGTTCAGAGCTAAATGCATAATGGGATTACTTTTATCTTGCACATACCAGCATACCTCAGTAATATTCGTGACATCATCAGATGGATTCTCTTCTCTCTTTAGAAATTCGAGCTCAACTGGTAGAACAACAAAAATGCCTGGAGCAGCAAACGGAGATGCGAGTTCAGCTTCTCCAGGACCTGCAAGATTTCTTCCGGAAAAAAGCCGAAATCGAGACGGAATATTCTCGGAACCTAGAGAAGTTAGCAGAAAGGTTCATGGCAAAAACAAGAAGCACTAAGGATCATCAGCAGTACAAGTAAGAGAGACTTGACTCAGATTCACCTTTCCAAGGTCACACATAGCCTGCCTTTTTACTATCTTGGTTGGTTTTAGGATTTTCCCTTTTGTCTCATAAGCTATTGATTGGCATGACCCCATAGATTAAAGCAACCATCTGCATTTATGAGCATTAGTTTATCACATTTTAAATTAATAGTATTCTCTTCACAGTTTTCTCTTTCCAATAAATATATATTTTGGGGTAACTATATATTCAAGAAGAACATAAAGTTCATATTTTTTATAAAAGTCTTGATTACAGGAAACTAGGAGCTGATATCTACCACAGGTGAATATTTGGATGGGCAAATTTTAAATAGCTGATTGTTCAAGCAGAGACTCCAGCCTTTCTGCAGTGATTTTATATAAAAATAAGCAATAATGCCCAGCCAGTGTGGCTCAGTGGTGGAACATCGACCTATGAACCAGAAGGTCAGGCTTTGATTTCCGATCAGGGCACATGCCCAGGTTGCGGGCTTGGTCCCCAGTGGGGAGCATGCAGGAGGCAGTCATTTGGTGATTCTCTCTCATCATTGATGTTTCTATCTCTCTCTCCCTTTTCCTTCCTCTCTGAATCAATAAAAATGTATTTTTTATTTTATTTTAAAATAGCAATAAGGGCTGCTTAAATTTAGTCCTCCCCTCTCCCCCATCATGTTTATGGTCATTGCAATTGAGACCGACTTCAAACAAGGGTCTTGTAAATATGCTATGATTGAGTGTAATGAAACTTCATCTTAATTGTGCTTCATCTGTTTAAAGAATACCTACCGGTTTTTCTGGTCATGGAATTTACTTCCTAATAAATCCTAGAGACAAAACGAGATCAGTATGCAGATAGAGTATACAGTGCTATGACAGGGCAATCACAGGACGGCCTGGGCCACCTGGTGGAAGTCCATCCTGTAGTGAAGGTGGAAGGAAGGTCAAGGAAACGTCCCCGAAGAAGTAATACATAGTGAGGACCTGAGGGACTAGCTGGCATGTCAGAGGCTGGAGCAGGCTGTTCCAGGCAAGAGGAACATCGTGTATAAGGGACGGGGTGGGGGTGGGGGTGGGGGTGAGGGGGGCGGGACAGCTTTGAGAACAGAAAGTAGCCTGGTGGCTACAAGTGTACATTGTGCCAGATCTGGAGTAGATCATACTCAACAGTTTGGCTTTCATCCTGAGGGCATGAGAAGCCTTCGGGGAGTTTTAAGTAGCAGGATGACCAGCTCAGACCTGCTTTCTAAAATAACAAGAACCGGAGATTGGATTGTGCACTGGAGGACGCTATAGTTAAGACAGGGAGACCATGTGTGTGTGGGGGTGGGGGTTGGGGGGGAGGGCGGGGTGTGTGTGTGGGGGAGCGCAGCAGGGGCAAGAATGAGCAGCACTGCAGGGAGAAACAGACTTGTTCAGGAGGCGCGAAGCAGGCAGCACAGCCTTTCATTTCTGGAAATGCAGGGAGTAGGTAATCTGACAACTACTCTGCCACAAAACTCCCAGAAATTCTGCTTAAAATATAATAGACATTCTTTTAAATGTATAACCGAAACATAGGAAAGTAAGGGAAAATTTCCAGGGGCCAGCAAAAGAAAAGGGAACTAAAATCCAAATTGGCAGTTGTATCCACTCTTTTTATCTTTTTAATATATTTTTATTGACTTCAGAGAGGAAGGGAGAGGGAGAGAGATACAAACAATGATGAGAGAGAATCCTCAAGCCGCTGACTCCTGCACACCCCACACCAGGAATCGAGTCCACAACCTGGGCATGTGCCCTGACCGGAAATTGAATCATGACCTCCTGGTTCATGGGTCAGTGCTTAACCACTGAGCCACACAGGTCGGGCTGTACCCACTCTTTAGTCACACTAAAGATGAGGATAGAAGATGAGGCCCAACAAGGTAAAGAGTTGGAACTGAGGGCTTCCCTACCACCAAGCTTATCACATTGTATCCCAGCCTAAAATCAGGACCAGTAAAACTATCTCAGTGAAATGATAAAACAGAAAACCATAAATCTGCCCCCCCCCCCCACACACACACACACACACATACACACACACCAGGCAACAACAAGGCCTGTCTGCTCAGCTGGCTCGGGATTGGAGAGTGATTCAGAGATGCCTGTCTTTGCCTTCACCGTGGGCTTGCAGTTCCATTTTACACCCCTCTGTGGCTTTAGATCCTACATAAAAAGTTGGGCAGAAACTGTCCCTGGGCTACTTTTGCAGAAGCAAATGAAAAACTACTCCACATAGGGAATACCTCCCCCCCCCCCACCCCCCTTTGGATGTGTTGAGCCAGAATAGAAATAAATTTTAGTGATGGTTTCCAGGGCAAACAAATGTCAAATGTACCTGACAGAGACTTGAGCTAGAAAGAGACTGGAGCCAGTACTGCATTCACATTTATAGTAACTGTCCTTTTTTGAAGTGAATGCAAAGAAGACAGCTCATTCATCCATTCAGTAAAATTTTTAAAATTGATTTTTAGAGAGAGAGGAAGGGAGATGGAGAGAGAGAGAAGTATCGATGTGAGAGGGAAACATCCATCAGCTGCCCTCTGCACATTCCCTACCAGGGATCAAGCCCTAAACCCCAGCATGTGCCCTGACCAGGAATCGAACCAACGACCTCCAACCAGCTGAGCCTCACCAGCAAGGGCTCAGTAAATATTTTTGAATGACACCTTCTGTGTGCTGTCCTGGGTAATGAGTTATCAACTGAAAATAGGCACCTTAGTCTGACACCTCAATAGAGAGCTGTCACTTTTGTTTCTCCTGGTTTGTTCACTAGTTTTCTTCAAAAAGTAAGCAACTTGGAATTTTCTTTGAGTGGAGTACAATTATTTTTGAATAAATATGGGACTGAAGATAGATGGATAATGTCTACTGAAAGGATGAACTAGGATTAGGAAAAACTCAGACAGTCTTTATTAAAGAGTCAGACAGGTTCATTTTACAGTATATGTAAGTCGAGCCACTGTGCTATAAACCTTAAACTTATACAGTGGTGTATGGTAATTATATGTCAATAAAACTTGGGGGCAGGTAGTCATATAGGCCTCATATGATATGCTAACTCTACTCTGTGCCTTTGGTAAAGTTGCTTAACTCTCTGAGCCTTTTTTTTCTAACTTATACATTGAGACTTTATGACCATTAAATGAGACATAAAGTTCTTGATATGATTGATAGCTGGCATGGGGTCTGCACACAATGTTTTCCTCTCTTCACCAAGCAAACATTAAATATTTAGCACTGTAACTTGACCCATCATTTAAGCTGGACTTTGGAGTCTAGCTCCTATTCTGTTTGGGGATGTTTATAGTGTAGACAGAGATTTTCAACTGGCATGCCACAAGAATTTAAAAACATGCAAAACCTGACTGTTTAGTCAGGGGCATTGATCTTAGGTTGTCACATTTTTAAAAATGATAACAACCAACCAGCTGTCCTGTATGAATGAATCAGAATGATACCTATTGTGTTGGTGTGCCGCAGAGTTTTAGTAATTAGTTCACGTGTGCCATGAGATGAAAAAGGTGGAAAACCGCTGGTGTAGATCAATCCTGGGCCTAACATTGCCCCTGTATAGTGCAACGACCATGAGTTGGATCAGTCTTCCCGGTTCAAAGTCTCTCTGACACCAGCGTTGGTCTTCAGCACATCCCTGCACCTTGCTAAGCTCCAGTTCTGTCATTGATAGAGGGGGCAGAAAGAATCTCTGCCTTAAATGGTAGTGTAAGGATTCAGTAGAGTTAGTCTGTGTAAAGTCTTCAGATCAGTCCCTGGATAAAAAGAGCTAGCTTCATATAGCACTTACTATTGAACTAAGGCATTTTAGTAAGCAAATAATCCCCAAAATAAGTCCTGTTATTTTATCCATTCTGCAAATGAAGTACTGGTGACACAGAGATGTTACGTATTTTGGCCAAGATCATATAGCTAGTAAGTGGTAGTTCTGGGACCTAAACCTGGACCAGCGGTCGCTAACCTTTCAGACCTCACGGACCACCAGTGGTCTGTGGACCACCAGTTGGCGACCACTGACCTGGGTAGTGTAGATCCATATTCCATGCTTTCTTTTTTTGTTTTGTTGTTAATCCTCACCAGAGGGTATTTTTCCCATTGATTTTTAGAGAGAGAGGAAGGGAGGGAGAAAAAAGAGAGAAACATTAATGAGAGAGAGACACATTGATTGGTTTCCTCTGGCACGCACCCTGACTGGGACCAAGGTTCAAACCTGCAACTCAGATACATGCTCTTGACTGGGAATCAAACTGGTGACCCTTCTGTGTGTGGGTAGACGCTCAAACTGCTGAGCCAAACCAGCCAGAGCCATATTCCATGCTCTTGACATGTGAGCTTCTTCTTACAGTAGGTGCTTAGTAAATGACTAGAGGCTCAGTACACGAAATCACATGAGACACAGACCCGCCGTGCTGGTGGGACCCCAGACCTGCTGGCCATGAGTGGGGGCCGCTGGTGTGCGAGTAGCTTACTGCTGCGAGCTGCCGCACAAGCTGTGAACCCTGCCCCGCCTCGCCACACGAGCTGCGAGCCCCTCCGAGTTCCCTGCCATGAGCGCCTCTGCACTCCCCGCTGTGAGAGCCCCGAGCCATGCTGCACCGCATGAGCTGCAAGCCCCACCCCGCTGCCACGAGCAGCTCACAGGCCGGGGGGAGGGACCAAGAGGTGCTCCACGCACCTCCTGGTGACCAGTCATTTGGCTGTTACAGTGTTACGGCCACTGGCCTTTTATAATATAAACTAGAGGCCCGGTGCACAAAAATTTGTGCACTCAGGGAGAGGTGTCCCTCAGCCTGGCCTATGCCCTCTTGCAGTATGGGACCCCTCGGAGGATGTCCACCTGCTGGCTTAGGCCCGCTCCCTGGGGGATTGGGCCCAAGCTGGCAGTCAGACATCCCTCTGGCAGCCTGGCAGCCCTTGGGGGATGTCCACTTGCCAGCGGGGAGCAGGCCTAAGCTGGTGAGGAGGCGGGAGAGGCTCCCACCACCACCGCTGTACTGGCAGCCTTCAGCCTGGCTTGTGGCTGAGTAGAGCTCCCCCTGTGGGAGCACACTGACCACCAGGGGGCAGCTCCTACATTGAGCGTTTGCCCCCGGTGGTCAGTGTGTGTCATAGTGACCAGTCATTCTCAGTCATTCTGCTGTTAGGGTCAATTTGCATATTATCCTTTTGTTTTATAGGTTAGAGGCCTGGTGCATGGGTGGGGGCCAGCTGGTTTGCCCTGAAGTGTGTCCCAGATCAGGGTGGGGGTCCCTACTGGGGTGCCTGGCCAGTCTGGGTGAGGGGCTGAGGGCCGTTTTCAGGCTGGCTAAGCCCCCCGGCGACGGAAGCTCCCAGCCTCTCCTTTTTTTCTTTTTCTTTTTTATTCTGGGATTGATTTACCTTCTATAATTGAAACTTTGTAGCCTTGAGAGGAGCTCAGAGCCAGCCAGGGCAGGCGGGAGGGAAGCCTCCTGCTCGCTCCAGCTCTGTGGCCATGGCCAGCTGAAAGCAGGTATCTGGGGTTTATTTACCTTCTATAATTGAAAATTTGTTGCTTTGAGTGGAGCTCAGAGCCAGGCCGCAGCAAGCGGGAAGCTTGGCTTCCTCCATCATTGGGGCAACCAAGCCTCCTGCTTGCTCCAGCTCCATGGCTGCCGGCCGCCATCTTGGTTGAGTTAATTTGCACATAGTTGCTCTGATTGGCTGGTGGGCATGGCTTTAGGTGTAGCGAAGGTACGGTCAATTTGCATGTTTGTCTTTTATTAGTGTAGATAGCTGCTATTGTTGTTATTACTACTATTATTGTTAAGGCAATGCCAAGTATTTATTCAATGAATAAAATAATATTTAAAGCTTACTATAGGCAGGGCATTGAGGAAACAGAAGGAAAGTATGAAATGTCCTCAAATGTTCTTCAACATAAAGAGTATACATAGAAGTTAATATGATGAGGTAACATTTCCCTCTTGGCTCGGTCGATAGAGATTGTCAGTAGAAAGGCTCTCCTTGTCTGCCATTGGCCCACTGCCCTTTGCCTGAGCATTTTGAGGGAAAATCGGGGTTCTCCAGGTGGGGAGCGACTCTCAGTGTGCCAGCGGAAAATGGGCGGCCCCTCTCAGAGGTGCAAGTACTAAGACCCTGGATCAGGGGTTTCTTTCCCTACACCCATTCTTACCTCTATGTGCTACTTCGTCTTTTTTCTAGAGATGGTTCTGGCTTAATGCAGTGTTCAATCCTGAGTCTGAGCGGCTTATTAACAGAAAGAGCTGACTTAATGATTTATTTCCTAACTGAATTAATATTCAGAGTTATCAATGATCATGAATAATAGGAGGATAAACATGTCTGATAAAATAACACTTATGTCCCTGAGTTATGGTAAACATTCTATGCCATTTTGCCATTTTACAGTTAGATTGTATTGTCAAAGCAAAACAAAGCAAAAAAACAAACACATAAACGTGGTGGTACTTTGATTTTATTTTTTTAAGCAGCAACATCCTAGTGGGTCAAGCTTTTTTTTTTTTTTTTAATTTCTTTATTGATTTAAGGTATTACATGTGGGTCACTCTTTTTGTTCAGAGTTTTTCTTTAAGATTTTTTACAAGTCTTCTTTCGTGGTTTAAATTTTACTTTTAGCTTTATTATCTAGAATAAACAAGGAGGAGTTAGAAATCTGAAGCTGTTTAAACAGGACGTGTGACAAGTTATAAGCCAGCAAACTTTGTGGTTCTGTTCACGAGCCTTGAGACAATACTATAAAGTTCTGGCTCTTTTTGGGAGGCTGGAGGTTATGTATCGGGGGGTTAATAAATCACCCTCACATTTATGTTCCCTGGAAAGCATACCTAGCCAAATCTCTTTTCCAACAACAGCCTGAACAGTCAAAGCAGACTTTGTGTTCAGGGGCAAACCACAGTCTGTCTGGGAGACAGTAGTCTATAGATTTTTATGTAAACATGAACTGCTTTCTTCAATTGAGGCTTTAAAGCCGAAGGCCTGCCTGAGCGCCCTGTATGGTAGGGTCCTATGGCACTTGTTGGGAGAGTATGTTTTGACCCATGTTCTTGGTCCAAGTTTTTTCTTCAAGCCCAGGAAAGCGCTGGCTCTGTGCCATCACGGCCCGGGAGGCTGCTCTGCTGGCTGTGGAGTGCCCTGGTATGAGCAATACCCAGTGTAAACGAACAGTGACCAAACCTGTCTCGCGTGGCTCCTAGTTTGCCTTGGTGTCTTCCTCAGCTGACTGGGGCAGCTTTGAAATGGATGGTAATCCTGTCTTTCTTCACTTCGTAGGAAAGACCAGAACTTGTTGTCTCCAGTGAACTGCTGGTATTTGCTCCTGAACCAAGTGAGGAGAGAAAGCAAAGACCACGCAACCTTGAGTGACATCTACCTGAACAACGTGATTATGCGCTTCATGCAGATCAGCGAGGATTCCACCAGGATGTTTAAAAAGGTACCCTCCGTCCGTCCGTCCTGCTGTACTGTGCTCTCCCATAACCGCTCTGCCTGTAGCCACAACTGAGAAGGGGCTGGTGCCTTGATTCCTTAACGGGGCTCAAGAAATATTAGGTAAAAAAAAATAAATGTGTTCATATCCTAATGAAAAGTGAAGCCTGAGCAAGCCTACTTGTAGAGTTAAATCACTGAATCTGTGACTGAACAATGTGAGCAAATTTTTGAAATGAGGAGTGTCTGCCAGTTGCACCTCTGTCCTTAGAGACGGGCTGCCTGCAGTTAGGAAAAACCAAACCCGAGAGGAGGAGCTTCTGATTCAGTGTTTGGGGCTCACGCCTGGTCAGAGACTTGTGAAGAACGAGATAACCAGATGTGCTGCTCTCTCGGGAAAACGTTATCACCGTTTCTTCTGACTCCCACCAGGCCAGCAGTGGAGGCAGTGATGGAGTGACATGAAAAAAATTCCACAGGGCACAGAAAATTCTGTCCCTTGCATGCCAGCAAGCTTCCTCCTTCCCAAATCCATTAAAAAGGAAGAAGAAACTGGACTTTTAAGTCTTCTTATCATTACTACTAGTCCCAGCCAGCTCTCAGCAGTTTGTTGTTGTTTTTTTAATTTGGACATTTTTGTTGAGAACAAGGACAAAATTGGACGATTTCCTTTGGAGAGAACGCAGCCACTTGCCCAGTTAGACTAGCTTTCAGTTTGTATGTTTGTAAGACAAGGGTTCACCCCCGCCCCCACCCCCACCTCAGCTTTGTACTAGGGGTGCGGTTGCCTATACCAATATCTGTACCTCTATTCAGTAAGTAATTATTAGTTTCAGAAAGTGGGGAAAGAACCAACTTGTGGATTAATGGCATATTTATGTTTCAAAGGGGCCCGTAGAACAAAGATGCAGTGTTAGGCAGGCCAGCTGGAAAACTTCTTAGTCATGTTTGATGTATCCACAGTAGATTTCAGTTCTGACCTAGAAATGTAACTTAGCCAACTCCAAGTCCTCTTTGCTCTAGTAATTTGGGGGGCGGGGGGCGATGTTTCAAACAAAGGAGAAATGTGAAAAATGTAACAAGACAATATTAATTAACAAGACAATAAATACAAGAATATCCCGTGCATCTTTAAAAGTAGAGATTTAAAACAAATAGTTTAGACTGAGCCATGAGAGTGAAGGAAATTTCTCCTGCATCAGCCCTTTCAGCCAAGACCTCATTTGGTCAATGTTTGGTTTTGGTTTTTGTTTTTGAGCATCTTCTAGGAGCAGGAGATGGCATTAGGTCTTGGAGAGGCTCTATAGATGAAGAAAAAACTAGTCCTCATTTATTTATCCATTTAACTAAACATCTTTAAAATGTCTGGCTGAGAAAGCAGAGTTAAAAGACATGTCTCTGCCTGCAGGGAACCCATTACCATAATGAACAGCTCCCCTGCTAAAGGGATGCTCGACTGCGGGGCTGGAAGGAAGTTCTTCGCAGGGAAGGACACACTGGCCGTGAGGTCTGTGGGAGGAGGTGGTGGTCAAGCAGACAAGGACAGTGACCTGTTCCTGGGAAAGCAAGAGCGTGGCATGTCCTGGGAAAGGAAAGAGTGTGATGTGACTGGACCAGGGATTGTATGGACATGACTGATGGGATGTGAGGCTAGAAAGGACGGTCATATAAAAAGGGACTTTGTGTGTCTTGCTAAGGTGTTAGGATTTGTGTTTTGAAAATCAAAGTCAAGGCCTTGATAAAGTCGATAGAAACCTAGAGCTGAGAGACGCATGGATTTGGATGTGAATGCCAGCTCTGCTGCGTACTTGCTGTGTGAGCTCTGGAGGTGATTCCAGAGGCCCACTCTCTGAGGAAGGGGAGGGAGCACTGGGAAGAGGCTGAGCCTATGGAAGTGCTGCATCTGGGGTGGTCCTTGGGGGATTGTCTCATTTTTTGTCCCATATCCAGGCAAAGGGCCTCGTCTTTGTTTTGCATCATTGGATTTGAGCTGCCTAGGGGAAAGCTAAGTAATCCTGGGGTGAGGCAACTCCCTTTTGTGGAGGGTAGGTCCTAGAGAGGGATCAGCTGTGAGTCTCAACAGCCAGCAGCCAGTATTCCCAGTAGTTGTGAGAATCAGTCTCTGGCTCTTGAAGAAAAGGTCTGAAGGACGTATAGTCAACACACACACACACTCTTGCTTGTTTGCTACCTAGAAGTCTCTTCTTATCCTCTTGGAGTCAAAAGAATTACGGTCCTGGGGACTGTGGATTGATAGACTCCTGGTTCCTTTGGCACTTAGTGGGTGAATGGCTTTCTCCTGACCATTGCTAACCGCTGGGAAGTTAATAGTCATTACAATTACAGATATCAAATCCTACCTTCCTCAAGTAAACCCAGCAGACCACACACCCACCTTCCCATGTCTATTACTGATGGAAAAGGTAGAAAGGGAGGCGGAGGGCAAAAGAGAAGGACTGGAGGTCACTGAAGAGCCAGGTCAGCCCCTGCGGACACATCTGTCTTCTGGAAGAGCAGGAAGGCAGAACCCTACCTATCAAGTCCCCAGATCTTCAGGTCTCTTTAGGTTAAAAAGCAAACTCATCACCAGCCTTCCCCTTTTCCAGTTCTTCTTCCAGCATGTGGTTCTGTCAGACCTAGAGAACTTGTCAGATCCCGTCGGAAGTGACCTTTAGAACTGCTATGGAGTCCTCAGTGAGCACAATGCTGTTCTTCTTGGGAAAGGATTTAAGACTTCCTCATTTCCCAAAAATCTTCATGGATCTCCGGCTAGATGCTGGGTTCAGCCTCTTATATCTTATTCAGTTCAGTCAGAGAGAATCCTTTACCAAACTGTAGAGTCAAATAAGAGTTCAGAGCACATCATTCTGGGGGTGTTTTGGGGACCAAATGAGTATAATAATCAAGAAGGCACAAATAGGAATACCTAATTCTATGCATAGGTATAGGGAACAGCTTCAAGACTTAAAGTTTAATCACATCAAAACAGTTGTAGAAATAGTTGCCTCTACTTGCCAGAAGGTTTTCAAAAGAAAAAGTGAAGCTTTTTAAAAAGAATTTATTTATTTAATATATATATATATATATATGTACACTAGAGGCCCAGTGCATGAAATTCGTGCACAGGTAGTGTCCCTAGGCCTGGCCGGCGATCAGGGCTGATCTGTGGGGTGACTGGCGGGGTGATCCGAGGGACCCGACTGGCACCCACCTTGTCTGGCCTGGGGCCTGCGGGCTGGGGGCAGCTCCTGTGTTGAGCGTCTACCCCAGGGGTCCTCAAACTTTTTAAATAGGGGGCCAGTTCACTGTCCCTCAGACTGTTGGAGGGCCAGACTATAGTTTAAAAAAAAAACTATGAACAAATTCCTATGCACACTACACATATCTTATTTTGAAGTAAAAAAAACAAAACGGGAACAAATACAATATTTGTATTTGCATGTGGCCCGCGGGCCATAGTTTGAGGACCCCTGGTCTACCCCTTGATGGTTAGTGCACGTCATAGCGATGGATCGTTCCCCTGGTTGTCCGCCTTTTGGTCGATTTGCATATTAGGCTTTTATTATATAGGATTTCTTTATTGATTTCAGAGAGGAAGAGAGAGGGAGAGAGAGAGAGAAACATCAATGATGAGAGAGAATCATTGATTGGCTGCCTCCTGCACGCTCCACACTGGGGATCGAGCCCACAACCCGGGCATGTGCCCTCGGCTGGAATTGAACCTGAGACCCTTCAATCCATTGAGCCAAACCAGCTAGGGCAAAAATGAAGCTTTTTAAAAACAAAAGCATTACTCAGTTATTTAAATATCGATTATTTCAGATTTAGACCTGTAGAGTTGTACATAAAGCTTGTTGATCAGAATAACATAGCGATTCATCTTGTAGACTTTGAAGTCAGATATTGTGGGTGTGAGTCTTAGCTTTGCTGATGAATAGCTATGTGGACTTGGAAGTATTCATAAACCTCTTAAGCCTCAGTTTCCACAAGTATAAAGTAGATATAATAACTTATTTCAGATAATTGTATGGAAGACTGATGGATCATACATGAGAAGCCACTTAGCCCAGTGTCTGGACTTAATACATCCTAACTAACTTCTAGCTATTATCTTTATTATTATGTCTATTGTGCACACGTCCACAAACCAGCAATAATTATGTAATGTGAGGTTACACTAGACATTATACTAAGTGTGTCCTCATTCTAAGGAGAGACAACCCCCTGTGATAATCACATCCACGTCATCACAGGGTATTGGTATATCACTTATATTGTGATATCCCAAACCATATTTGTAATTGGACTCTGAGAACTGCCCTCACAACTTCCTTGCTTGTAGATGAATTAAAATTTTGGGCCTCACATTTCAGCAATTAGTGGGAAATCAGAGACTAGCCTAATGAAAACCTGTTGGCCAACAACCCCCCCTGCCTCTCAGTTTCCCCCAAAGCTGTTTCACAGGGGGAGCCTGAACTTTGAGGCTTCATTGATTTCTTGATTCGTTCAACGAAAATAGTTATTCGGTTCCAGACTCTTCATTATGTACGGACAGGGCGGGATTCTGCTTTTACACTCTCAGGTTCTGCTTTGCCATTTTAGGAGAAGATCAGAAATTGGAGACTCCTTGTACACAGGGGTTTGTTTCATTATCAGCTCTCCCTTCTCTCCCAAGAACCAGGATTAATGGGGTGCCTCCTGCCCAGTTTTCCAGCCCTGCCTCCTGGCGTGATGAGACTTTGCTGCCTTCTTTCCATGACTCATGCTGAAGAAAAGAGAGTGTTCTGCATCTGGTTTGGTGCCACGGCCAGAAAATGTGCAGTTCATGTGCTACACACACACGAAGTAATTCATGTCAGCAGTCACAGTTACAAGAAAGACTGCAGCCAGCTTGCAGTAATCACTTTATTTAAGCACCTTATCACATGATCTCATTTACCAATTTTGCGAATGTTAATAGATGTAGTTTAGAGGGAGCAACATAAAGTGGTAGTATTTGAATGTTACATTATCTGTGTGTGTTTTCAATTATCTTGAAGCCTGTCATTTCCCCGTGGATTGTTTTCAGATTATTAATGTTTTTATCTTTCCTTGGTTTGCATAAATATGTGTACAAGTATAATTTATTTTGCTTTTCACCAATAACAATGCTATCTGCATGCTACCACTTACTGAATTTTAACCGTACACCGACCACTGTGCTCTGCACTTTTTAAAATACATATATAAATTTTTATTGTTGACAGTATTACAGATGTCCCCCATTCCCCCCCCCCTTTATCTCCCTCTGCCAAGCCCTACCTCCCTGCCCCAAGGCCTTCACCACCCTACTGTCTGTGCCCATGGGCTGTGCATATAAGTATATAAGTTCTTTGATTTATCTCTTCTCGTCCCCTCCCCCCCCACCACCACACACACACACACACACACACACACACACACACACACACACGGAGTTAATCAGTCTGTTTCATCCCTCCATGCCTTGGGTCTTATTTTGTGAGTCAATTCATTTTGTTCATTAGATTCCACAAATAAGTGAGATCATGTGATATTTGTCTTTCTCTGATTGGCTGGGCTCTGCATTTTTTATACATTGTGTCATGCATTCTCATAGCTGCCTAATGAACAGATATTATAATCCATCTATCAGGGACGAGGAAGCAAAAGGCTCAGAGAGATAAATTGTAGAGCCAGGCTAACTGGTATATATTCTTGTCTTTGTACATATGTCTTAGACATAACTTAGATATAGTTACTGTGATTCTTGGTGTTTTTGATGGTAACGAGAGATGTTACTCACTGTATAAGTCGGGATTTCGGGGAATTGGGTCTTGGCACTATGGTCTTGGCCCTATTTATTTCTTACGAAAATCCTGAGGAATGATAGTTCTGGATAAGGCAACCTCTGTCAGTCATCTGAGTTCTAAGTGCGGATTCGAAGCAACAGAGACTGGCCCAAGCCACTGAGAATTACTCCACTGAGGCATAACTGCCATAGGTTATCAGATTCAGGCTCACAGGAATCAAATTAACCTACTTTTGTCTTGATGATTATGTGGCCTAATTTGAAAGGAAGGATGACAGATTACTAGTGAGATTTGAAACTTGTATTCACCTTTTATTTTGCTCAAAGCCAATCATATTTTACTTAAATACCCCAATAAGAAAGAAAACAAAGACATTTCCTGGGGGCAAATGCTGTGTTTCCAATTAGATTATTTAAAATAAATTAATATTTAGAAAGATGTTTTAATATAAATTAGTAAGTGATACCAGTCTATTTGAGATCTCTAAGTCTGACCTTATTTTGAAGGAAAGATCCATATGTTTTGAAAACTACTAATCTATATATGAAAGAAAAAGAGCCTATTTCTTTTTTAATATATAAACATATAGTCATTATACAAACTTAGAAAATACTAAAAAATGTAAAAATGGAAATAAGAATTACCCACATTAGCACTTCCTACTATAAATATTTTGGGCTATCTATTTTCAATATTTATATAATAAACATATGTGTAGTATACAAACATTACATTTATAGGTATCTTACAAAATTGAGATTTCATTGCATATTACTTGGGAACCAGTTCTTTTCATGTAAAATATTATTAGTGTTCCCATGTCTGGAAACAGCCTTTTAAAATGGGATATTTCATCCCTATATAATGTTTTAATATCTGCACAGCCAAGTTATTTTCCTGTTGTTTGGACATCTAAATCTTTCACACATCTGTGATTTTCTTATTTTTATGCTACATCGCTTGAAGTAGAATTATTAGGTCAGAGGGTAGCATTAGAATTTCATGCTTTTGATGAAATTCTTACCTTTTGCCTTGCTGGAATAAATTTGGTCATGGCTGTGATTTACCAATGAGTATCTCTCCCCTGAACAAATAAAGTGACTATTTTATTATTTCAGCAGAGAGCTAGGCAGTGTGAGTTAGTATGCTGATGCAACCGTAGTAAATAATATAACAGGAGAACTTTTCCAAAGCATTTTAGTGCAGGGGAGCAGAAGAATTAAATGGTATGCTGGTGGCCTCCAGGGACAGCTTAATTATTGATGGGGCCTGGAAAAATAAGTGAGAATAGTTCGAGCTAACACTGCTAGCCGGTTCTCGAGTTTTATTGATCCTATGACTAGCTCATTTCTCTAGAAATAAATCAAAACCACACTCATGTCTTACAATGTTGTAGGCTCCTGAAATATTTTAGAAACTATTTTTACTTTGTGTTTATGAATTGCTTACCAGGATGGCTGGCACATAGTAAGTGCTTAATAAATAGCAGTTGTTGGTGCTGCTGCTCTTATATTTGCATTGTTACCTCTATGGCTTAGTGACAGCAGGACATGCGTGGCTCACCGGGGTATAAATGAGCTGGTGGGCGACTAGGTAAGAGCATGCACTGTTGGTTCTGAAGCGTTATTAAAGACTTACAGGGGACACTAAGCAGATGATATATGTGTGTCGCCTTGGAAAGTGCTATCATTTTTTAAAACCTGATGTCAGGTAAGTCGACATTTTGTCATGCAACATAATGTGCCAGTACTGACACTCATGTTAGTAGTTGAATACATAATTACATTGAGAATAGTTGTCTAAAAGCACTTGAAACTTATTTGTGGTAAAAAAAAAAAAAAAAAAAAAAAAATCTAGAAGTATATGGGCCAAAACTATTTTAAAGGGATATCTCTGTTATTTTAATTTTCTTCTGTTTGTTTATCTGGTATTTTATATTGAACATATTGTATAAGACATACAAGAGAACAATTAATTTATTGTAAACTAAAAACTTGGCGAGTACACCAGTCAGTCTTTACTGTAAAGAAGTGGGGAAACTATACCCATTAACTAACTCAGCCCCAAATGCTTTTTATTAATGGAGCATTCGCCTGTTCTCCAGGCACGCTTGAAAACTGTGCATGGTGTATGCAGTGTTAGGATGATTAAGATGAAGGGGAAAACATCGTCTCAGGGCACTTCTGAGCGAGGCGGCAGTTCGCACATGGGCTCCCGCTGCCTTTCCTCCCAAGTTGTCTTTGAAATGACTGATCAAATATATGAACGGGAAAAGCTGGAACAGTCCCTTTAACTTCACGCAGATGCTAGTGCTCCTTTGCTCACTCCATTGGGTCCCACCTCACTCTGAGTTGAGGCCTATAACCCTGTCTCCTTTTTCTAGCTTTAGTTTCCTCTACAGCACTTATTCCTTTCTGACATAGTGTATATTTATTTAATGGTTGTTCACTTGCTCTTTCCCCTCCAATTAGATGTAAGTTCCTGAGGGAAGGGACCTCGTCTTGTGCACTGAAACAGTGACTGGCTCATAGTGATGCTCAGTAAACACTTATCGAATGAATAAATAGTGAATACTTACGGCTATATTAGAAATCAGAGATGAGTGTGATCCACATAACAGAAAGTTCAAGGCATTTTAGCAAGACCCGGTGTTGACAGGGCTGGATTTAAGCAACACTGTTATGTGCTGTCTACTTCCTAAAAAAGAGAGAAGTCAGAAAAGGGTTGTCCCAGGAAACCCAAAAGTACTAGGGAGATTACAGAGAAGGTGAAGGTTTAAAAAGCAAGTCCATAAAGTTCTTTCTAACTCCTGGGCTCACCCCTGAGCTGTACAGGTTGGGTCCGATCTTTAGCAGTATACCTACCCATGATCTGGAGAACTGAGCTAAGGGATAGACCATTGCGTGGGTTTTAGACTGGCCACAGGTTGGTACATATGCAAGACAGATCCAAGTAGTGTTAGAAACAGAACTGACATAAAAACCACAACCCATTAAAGGCTGGTCAGAATTTGCATCCTGAATCCAACTAGGTTGATTTCCTGATAAAACAAAAATATCAACATTCTACATAAGGTTTAAAGAAGACCTAGATTCTCAAAACATAATCTTCAAAATATCTGAATACAGTCCAAGAGTACTCAGTAGACAAAGAACCAGGAAAACCTCAACTCACGTGGGAGAGACGAGCAACAGACACCATTCTGAATGGCATAAACGTTGGAATTATCTAACAAGGACCTTTATAGAAACCATGATAAAAAATGTTCCAAGAAGTAAGGGCAAGCACTCTTGAAATGAATGGGAAGATAGAAAGTCTCATCAAAGAAATAGAAGATATAAACAAATGGAAATTTTAGAACTGAAAAATACAGTGATCAAAATGAAAAGAAAAAACAAACACAACTCAACAAATGGGTTCCATAGCAGAATGGAGATAACAGAAGGAAGAGTCTGATGGAATTCTGTTGATCTTAAAGATAGAAATTCTCCAAACTGAACAACAGAGGAAAAAAAGATTGAAAATAATAATAATTAGTGCCTCAGTAACCTTTGGGACAGTCCCAAAAGTCTGACATTTATGTCAGCAGAGTTCCTGAAGGAGAGGGAGAGGAGAAAGAGTGTGTGCAGAAAAAAAATATTGAAAAAGTGACTGCAAGAAAACTTCCCAAATTTGGCAAATAAAATAAACCTACATATTCAAGGTGTCAGCAAAACCCAAACTAGATGAATCCAAAGAAGTCCATACCCAGACACATTATAATCACATTGAAAATTAAAGATAAAAATATATTGAAAGCAGCCAGAGGAAAATTGATCCATTAATTGTGGGAGAACAATAATTAGATGAATGTGGATTTCTCTATGCACTAAATGCCAGTAACACCTTACTGATTGTGCCAACCAAAAGCACCTTCAGATACTAACAAATATCCCTGGGAGTTGCAGAGGGAATTGGCCCTCGTTGAGAACTGTTGATTCAAATTGATCCTCTTTTCCCCTAAACAGATTTTTAAAAAGATTTGCTCTTCCAATTTGATTTTTTTAAGTCACCTGGTTTACAATTCTAGAGTAAACTAACAAACATTAGTTTACTAATGGAGCAGGTCAAAAGGCCAGTTCCTCATTTGCCATAAAGAGGAATAAAAACATTGTTCAGCACCAGGTTTATTTAGGTTTGGTTATTTATAAAAGATCAGGACTTCATGAAGTTCCTTTTCAAAGAGCCATAGACACTGAATCCTTACCCACTATCCTCACCCAGGAAGGAAATTGCAGTCTTAAGGAAAGAACTGATGAGGAGAGAACATTCCAACCATGTGTCTAGGTGTCTGCACTTGAGAACGAAGTTTACAGCAACCCGAGAACAGTATTAGGGTTGCTAGCCAAGGTTTCTTACCAGTTGAAGACTCTGCTTGCTTCCACATGGTAGGATTCTAAAAGATTTTCAGCAGCTGCAATAAATGCCATATTAAGGGATACTGCACATATAGCAAATATTTGAATTAAGGGACACGTGCGATACCTTGAATTATAGCAACCCAAAAATATGCAATTGTAAGGAGAGACCGAATATGGCTGTCAGATTGACTTTTACATCTCAAAGGAAAAAATATTTTCTCATTATTAGGTAAGTAAGTAGAAACAAACAGATATTTTACCAACTAAATACTTTGTGAGCTTAACATAGGACTTCTAAAAATAAAAATTTTTGACACAGTATGTATGAACTATTTAGACTGAGAAAAACCAGTGATGTTCAATAATTGATAGTAAATAAGTACATGTACCACTTTTACTTTTTAAAATTTGATCGTTTCATTGGAACAGAGAACCATAATTGGCTAATGCATGAGCTTGAATAAACATGCCCATGAAAATTTCATCTCTTTAGGTCTAAAGATGGAGATTGCAAGGATTGACTAAAATAATTCTCTTTTATTATTTGGCAATCCTATATAATAAAAGCCTAATATGCTAAGTCTCTGGCTGTCCAATCGTCTGTTCAACCAATCAAAATGTAATATGCTAATGATATGTTAAGGCTGCTCAACCACTCACTATGACATGCACTGACCACCAGGGGGCAGATGCTTCAACCGATAGGTTAGCTTGCTGCTGGGGTCTGGCCAATTGGGACTGAGCAAGATGGGCTGGACAAGCCCTGGAACCCTCCCATGGCCCCTCCCTGGCTGACCAACTTCATGCATCCCTCCCCGGCCCCAATCATGCACCAGTTGGGTCCCTCAGCTTGGCCTGCACCCTCTCGCAATCCGGGACCCCTTGGGGGATATCAGAGAGCCAGTTTCACCCTGATCCTACAAGCCAGGTCAAGGGACCCCACTGGTGCACGAATTCGTGCACTGGGCCTCTAGTCCTATATAATAAAAGGCTAATACGCAAATTGACCAAATGGCAGAACAACCAGTCACTATGACATGCATTGACCACCAGAGGGTGGACACTCAATGCAGGAGCTGTCCCCTGGTGGTCAGTGCGCTCCCACAGGGGGAGCGCCACTCAGCCAGAAGCTGGGCTCACAGCTGATGAGCACAGCAGCAGTGGCGGGAGCCTCTCCCACCTCCACGGCAGTGCTAAGGATGTCTGACTGACGGCTTAGGCCCACTCCCTCCTAAGCCATCAGTCAGACATCCCCTGAGGGCTCCCAGACTGTGAGAGGGTGCAGGACGGGCTGAGGGACCTCCCCCCCCCGCCCCCCCCGCAAATGCACGAAGGGCCTCTAGTCCTATATAATAAAAGGCTAATATGCAAATCAACCGAACGGCCGGTTGCTATGATACGCACTGACCACCAGGGGGCAGATGCTCAATGCAGGAGCTTCCCCCAGTCCACAGGCCCCAGGCCAGCCAAAGCGGCCCTGATTGCCAGCCAGGCCTAGGGATCCTACCCATGCACAAATTTCATGCATCGGGCATCTAGTATCTTATATTTCCATTGAAAAGTAATGACAAATCCACTGTAACTTCTTTTCTTTCCCTTTTCATTTTTGCCCCTGCACCTTACTAAGAACAGCTTTCCTTTCCAAAACAGAGTAATCATTCCATTTCATTATTCATTCAACAAACCTTTATTATCATTATGTGGCAGGCACATACAATGATGAGTGCTAAGGTCACACAAGTAAATACAAATCCTTAATTGGTACCCAAAGGAGATTATAATTAAGTTTGTGGTTAAAAGAAAAGAACTGCAGAGGTAAAAACTGCATTTTAAATTGCTAACTGCTCTTACAGAGTTAGGGCCCAAGACCACATGAGCTCAGAGGAGCGAGTAAGGTACTCCTAGGAAAATGGGGAAAGGCTTCACACATTTAGAGGAGCATTTGATTAAAGTCTTAAAACATGGGGGATTTGCAGAGGAATTAAGGGAAGTGCATTTTTCTAGACAGAGAGAACAGCAAAGAAACAATCTTGGAGTTCTGAGAAGATGGGTACAGGTGGGGCTCTTGGTGGCGCCGTGTATTGAACTGGTAACAGTATTGAGTGGTAGAGATATGTTGCCTGGACTGAAAGCTCACTCAGTGACACAGCTGGCTGGGGTTAGGAGTGTTGCCTGTACCATGGGAAATAGATGTACATGTGGGATAACTGCTCTCTGAGATCCAGAAAGGGTGGATCCAGGTTGGGGAGGTGCAGCAAGAATTATGATGATCAGTTTGAGGATCTAATCAACGAAGGAAGCCAAGGGAGATTTTTAAGCCGGGATATGGCATAACCAGCCTTGTTTTTCTAAAGCATTCTGAAGAGTAAATGGGTTCAGAGGGAAGGGAGTGGGAGGTGGGAAGAGATTAACCAAAGAATTTATATGCGTATATGCACAGCCTATGGACAAACAATAGTTCAGGGAAGGCCTGAGGAGGGGACCGGAGCGGGGAGGAGGGGGTCCATGGGGAAAAAAGGGGGGCATCTATAATACTTTCAACAACAAAGATAAATTTTTAAAAAGAGTAAATTGGAATTGGAAGAAATTGGTCTTGAGGACCTGGTGAGGAAGCTATTGCATAATAATCTGTTTATTTTTGCTCTATTGTGAATTATGGCCAGAGAGCAGATCCATACTTGCAGTGATACCGCCTTCAAAAATTTTCATCCATGTAAATTAAGGATGAATCGAATGCTGTTGCTCTTTTATAAAAGGTCTTTGGCAGTTTAATACCAGAACATTGCTAGTCAGTCCATCCTAATCAGATTTTCTTAAGGCTTCTGCTCCTTTAGCTGATGGCTCTTTAGCTTAATGGAAAAGGAAGAAGGATGTAATAATTCCAAGATTCCCGGGTTTGCAGTGACTGTACAGACAGGTTTGGCTGCCTCCACAAACAGGGCAACTGGACGTGACCGCAAGTCGCTGGGAGGTGTGTTGTGCCTCCTGATCCTCCCAAGATATTAGCCCCCACCCCCTGAAGTAGAAAGTGCCCTTTTAATATCCCTAGCTACAAGACAATGAACAATTATCTGGGGAGCAAGGAGAATTCGCTCTCATTTCTTTAAACTGTCATATAAGGAATAGTTGAAGTTTGTGGGAATATTTAGGACAGAGAAAGAAAGCCTTAGCTAGGACACAGTAGCTGCCTCAAGTATTTGAAGACCTGTCATAGAGAAGATGGCTTAGATTAACTAGCTCTGTGCGTCTACAGGAGGTAAGCCCAATCAGGAAGACCCCAGGAAGACCTAACATTTACTGTAGTCTGAAGTCAGCCAGGGCCAACTCAGAATTAGAGTTCTGCTTGGTTGTATCTTTGCAGTATTCTCTGGAATGGACATCAGGTGACCCTCCTTGTATAGTACCTCAAACACAATGAAGTATTCCATAAATTGTCTTGAATTATGATGAAGTGACTATCTCAGACATGCTGACTTGAAAGTTGATACGAATAGACTATTGCATCAGTTTTAGAAAAACGAAGGGTGACTTCATGTGATGAAACAAAGTATGACTTTTGGGAAATATTTTTTCTATTCCTTAGGCTACCTTTACTTAAATCCATTGTTAATTCTATAGACCAATTAACCAGTTCTGAAATGGTATTATTAATATTAGGCTAAATATAGATCTTTAAAGGAAGTTTTTGCTTTAGGTTAAATTCTTGACCAATTGATTAGCTAATTAATTTTCAGATTTGACTCAAAAGTTATATATAGAAATCTTTAAGTTGAATAAGCTTAAATCAGACTGTATTGAAATTGTTTTGTTTATCTCTCACTAGAGCAGCGGTTCTCAACCTGTGGGTCGCGACCCCTTTGCGGGTCAAACGACCCTTTCACAGGGGTCGCCTAACACCATCGGAAAACACATGTATAATTACATATTGTCTACAGTAGCAAAATTACAGTTATGAAGTAGCAACGAAAATAATGTTATGGTTGGGGGTCACCACCACATGAGGAACTGTATTAAAGGGTCGCGGCATTAGGAAGGTTGAGAACCACTGCTCTAGACTATAAGGCCACTTTTCTATCTTTGGCACCTAGAAGGTACTCATGAAAACCAGTGGAATGAATGAGGAAATGCATGAATGAGTGCATGAATGAATGAACTTTTACCAGTATCTGAGACTCCTTGCCTTTTGCTGACTAATTCAATGGATGACTTATAAATGAGCAATCCTCCGACTTATTGATTTGTTTTTGTAAATAGTTCCTGGATTTTTGTTACCGCTGTGCTATAAAGACTGAAGTTATGGGTTCCTAGACAATGTGTTCTAGTTTGCTTCACCACAGACTATACTCATGGCCCCAGCTAACCATGCCATAGATGTAACCTTGTGGTCACCCTGGGGAGCAGTGTAGCTAAGGACCTCAGAAGAGACAAGCTTTAGTGATAAGATACTAAACTCAGGTTCATCTACGAAAGCAGCGATTCTCAACCTTTTTCATCTCGTGGCACACATAAACTACTTACTAAAATTCTGTGGCACACCAAAAATATATATTTTTTTACCCATCTGCCAAAAACAAATAAGAAAGGTATAATAATTTCATTCATTCACACTGGACAGCTGTTGTTGTGTTTCCTGTTGTCATTTTTTTTTATTTCACAATCTAAGGGAAAAAGAGGTCAGTGCCCCTGACTAAATAGTCAGGGATTACATGTTTTAAAAATCATTGTGGCACAACAGTTGAAAATCGCTGTACTAAAGAAAACATGTTATTATGGTAATATTAAGAAATTGTCAGTAAAGGTGAGTTATCAAAGTTTTGTAAAGTTTAGCATATTGAAAAATGATCTGGAAATATATTTCTGATATTTTTAATTACAGTCGGAACCAGAGTTTCATAACACATTCTGAGTTTAATTGGGTAGGTGTTTTACATCAGCCACTGCGTAAGCCTAAGTGATTATTCATTTAGCGATACTGAAAAGGTATTTCCCAACTTAACACCATTTTGAGGAGAGACATAACCGTAGCATGAATTGTGTTTCTTAAAGAGTTAAGGAAATGTAAGCTGAAGGTGAAAATAGTGGTGCCACCTGCTTTATTCCCTGTAGGATTTTAAATTTCAGTCTTGGGTTTCCTAACCTGTCTGTTCCAGTGCCGTTTGTCCCTGGGAGGTTCTGAGTGACTTTGGTGTCTGTGACTTTGCACCTTTCAAATTGTCTGCTCGCCGGCTGCACACAGCAGCGACAGGCCTTTTCACCGGGACGCCACCCACCCCATCTGCCTCGCTGTTCCTCTAGTGAATATTCTAGGAGAGGCCTCAGATATGTCCTTTAAGATTAAGTTTTGTCTCATTTCAAAAATGAAGTTCTGGTTCCTTTGTGTGTGTGGTTCTTTATAATTTTCCCACGTTTTCTCGTGGCGTGGTGTTTTGCCTGAAAGGATATTGATTATTTTTCTTCTTGGGAATGAAATAGATCATGAGGCTAATTCCACGTGCTGATATTTAGTTTTCTCTTTTAATAAGTACTAAATCTTGTCCCTGGACAGATAGAAGGGAAGTGTGCAGGACACTATCCATATTACCCAGCGGCTGGGTTCAGGCCAGGGAAGCCCAGCCTTCTCCGTTAGGCGTTCTGGGGGACACAGATGACCCTGTCTTCAGAGTCTACATGAATTAAGGGGAGCTGTCATTATAAAGACACACGGACGTGAGCTTTGGACTTAAAAAGCACTTCACTGGGGAAGTATGGTCTGACCCCTTTATCCAGAATTGACATCCAAAACAGACCAAGGGTGAGACACTAAAATCATTCGAAACCCTCTCATTAAATATTTAATCTGGTTTTCCTTTTTCTCCCTACTCCCACTCTGACTCAGAAGAAGGTTAGGATTCCTTGACTGGTCCTCACAATAGATTTACTTTAAAAAAATACTCTGCCAGAGGCCAGGCACCCTCTGAATTGGTCATTTAATTCAGCCTCGTAGATGGCTTGATGGATTGCTCAGGGCGCTCACATGTGGTTGTGTTACTCTGCTCTGGGTTCTGCCTTCCTTTCTCTCCTCGCTGGGAGGTTCCAGGGAGCAAGCCCGCAGGCCTCCAGGAATAGAGATCCTGGCCAAGGCTCTGCAGAGTGAGCTGTTTGGGCACGTCCGGCTCCTCGGTGAGAGTGGGAACCCTGGAAGGCAAAAGCCACGCCTTCCTCAGCTCCGGGTCCCATTCACTCAGCAGACATATGTGGAACACCTGGTGTGCGGGCACCAGAGCAGGCCCTGGGAATAGAAAGGTGATGGGGATGTACTCCTGGCTCTCAAAGAAACGCTGTTTATGACGAAAGAAACGTAGGGAGCATCATCATAATGGCTACATAGCATCAGTTGAACACTCACCGTGTGCCAGGTTTTGTGTTAGATGTCTAATAAGGACCACCCCAATGAAGCTGTGACATGGGGCTGTTGGCACCTCCATTTTGCCGTTGAGGTAACTGAGGTCTCACAAAGTCATTTAACTGATACACAGACTGTAACAAGATCCTTTGAAAACAGGCAGTTCGATTTTAACGTTTACACTCTTAACCACTAAATTATATAGCCTAGGAGTGGTGATAGATGACTAAAGATATTATGAAATCATAGAGAAGGGAAGACATAATGTTTTTTTATTTGACGTTCAAGGCCAAGTTACAAGAAAGTTTTCACAGAGTAACATGTAGGATCGTCAAAACCAGGCAAGAGAAGGAGAGTCCAGGCGGAGGGGACGGCTTCGGGAAAGCACAGGGACCTGCGAGGTTCTGAGCAGGCTGAGGATGTGGTTTGAGATTTGTGCAATGTAAAGCACAGTAGTTAGACAGAGGAAATGATGGGTAACTAGAAAAATTTGAATTCCAGCCCCAGTCGGTGTGCTCAGTGGTTAGAGACACGACCCATGCATTTCAGGGTCAGGGGTTCAATTCCCGTTCAAGGTCACACATACCTCTGTTGCAGGCTTGATCCCCAGCCCCTGCCTGGATGCCTGCAGGAGTCAACCAATTGATGTCGCTCCCTCCCTCCCTCCCTTACCCTCCCTTCCTTCCACTCTCTAAGAATCAGTGGAAAATATATCCTCAGGTGAGAATTAGCCAAATAAATAAATAAATAAATAAATAAATAAATAAAGTGAACTTCAGGCTGAAAAAAATATAGCAAGTGTTTGATAGGTTTTAATCAGAGGAAGGGCATAATTAGATTTTTATGTGTTTATTAAATTCAAATGACATACAGAATAGAGCCTTGGATGAATCCCCAATAAATGACTACAGTGACACTGTTGTCCTGGAAGCAATATCAACTTACTATAACTCCTTTTTAAATCTTGTAATATGTATTAAGCATCTTTAAAAAGGTCAGTATTTTGAGCCTAGTAATTTCATGTCTGGGAATTTATGTTAAGAAAACAACACAGAATGCATGATAAGCCTTTAGACCAGCATTGGTGGTCATCATTCAGAGTGTTAGAACATACTAATGAAATGGAATGAATAAGTAAATAATTGAATGATTGGTGGGAAAGAGTGGGAATATTGGAAACCATAATAGAAGAGTGGTTAATATACATTCACTGGGTAGTTATTGTGAATCTATTATAATGATGGTCTTGAAAATTTTTATGGTAACTGAAAAAAAAAGTAGAAAAGATACTTTATTATCTTAGACTGGAGGCCTGGTGCACGAAATTCATGCACTGGGGGGAGGGTGTCCCTCAGCCCAGCCTGCACACTCTCCAATCTGGGACCCCTCGGGGCAGCAGTCGGACATCCCTCTCACAACTCGGGACTACTGGCTCCCAACTTCTCGCCTGCCTGCCAGTCTGATCATCCCCTAACCACTCCCCTGCTGGCCTGATTGCCCCCAACTGCCCTCCCCTGCCAGCCCAGTCACCCCCAACTGCCCTCCCCTGCCGGCTTGGTCCTGCCCAACTGCCTTCCCCTGCAGGCCTGGTTGCCCCCAACTGCCCTCCCCTGCTGGCCTGGTCGCCCCTACCTGCCCTCCCCTGCTGGCCTGATTGCCCACAACTACCCTCCCCTGCCAGCCATCTTGTGGCTGTGGGCTCCGCCATCTTTGAGGGCAGAATAGTCAATTAGCATATTCCCTCCTAATTGGCAGTGGGCGCCACCATCTTTGAGGGTGGAACAGTCAATTAGCATTTTCCCTCCTTATTGGCTGTGGGCGCTGCATCTTTGCGACTGTGTGAGGGTCAATTAGCATATTCCCTCTTTATTAGATAGGATTGATTCCAACTCATACCTATGTTTACATAACAAACTTGAAGAAATAGAGCAAATTATAATGGTGGGGTTTTGTCCTCTGTTCTCTATTTTCTCAATATTCTTCAATATACTTAATTCATTTGTATAATAGGAAAAGGTAAAACTTTTGGACTATTAATTTTGCACTTTTGTTTGAGGTATCTGGTAGATCAAAGTGACAATAAATAGTAAACAATTAGAAATAGGCTTGGTATTCAACTCTAGGTTTACACATCGGAGACATTCAATAAGTGTCAACTGAATGGAAGTTCTAGCCATTTTTTTTTCTTTTGGGTCAAAATCCTATTAAAATGTATTAGAAGTTTTACCATCATTTGAACAAGGCTTATATTAATGGGGGGGGAGGGGGGAGCGGGGGGACTCTTTCCTTTTTCAACTCCAAACCTAAAGCCATTGAAGGGAATCTCCTTTCATGCAAAAGTAAATTTAACCGGACAATCTCAAGTAACATAGAAATACTTTACTTCAAACATGTATCATTTCATAAAGTTACTTTTTCATGTTGTACAAAGAGAACATTGATCGCTTGCCTTAATGCCAGTATCGTTTTTCTTCCGTAGCCGTTCTTACTCAAGGGTCCAGGGTCTGCTCTCACTGTTTTCAAATTCAATGAAATAGAAGCCAGAGGCATATTTAACCTATTGAATGTTGAGGAATTTTGAACTCTTGAGCCATTTGATTATCCAGGTATTTTCTAATGAGAGGATTTCAGTCCAGTAGTCTATGTGCCAGCTCACTCACTGTGTGCCTCGGCAGGTTGCTTTGGTTTAAGATCGCTTCTTCGGGGGTGCAGAGTGGCATTTAGAAGAAAGGGTTGTTTTTCACTGTGACTGTAATAAATTGGAAACATGCTTACAGTCGGGGTGGGGGCAGCGTGTGATGGTCCTTTCGTTGTTTCTGTGCCGTGAGGACAGGGACCGTGGCCCAGCACTCAGCTCCTCAGGGGTCTCTTTCACTAGTCGTATCTATCATATTATGCTGGCTCGAGGGATCTGAAACACGAACGTGACAATAAAAAGTCAGCAACTTGAAACAGGCTTGCTGTTCAGCTCTGGGTTTGTTCATTTCCTAGTGGGCTTGGATTAGGTCATCCAGTACCACGAGTAGTGGGACCCCACCGAAGTGGAACTTCGGTAACTTAGTGTATGATGCGATATGGCCAGGAAGTAGGGACGTAAGAAATGCCCACGGCCTGCAGCACGATGTTCGGCGCCCCTCCAAGTCAGGAGTCACTCGGAGGGGGATCTCAAGGCCAGAGCGAGGGCCTTCAAAGTCACATCAACCTGCATCTGCCAAGCACTTCCTACGGGGAGGCGATGGAATTAGGGCCCATAGAGACAAGAAATGAAAAGAAAGGGAGGAAGGGAGGGAGGAGAGAGAGAGAGGGAGAGAGAGAGAGAGAGAGAGAGAGAGAGAGAGAGAGAGAGAGAGAGAAAGAGAAAGGAAGGGAGGGAGGGAGGGAGGAAGAAAAGCACAATGTGGCCTTTTCACGCAAGGGAGTTGCCATTATAAACTGTCTGGGGGAGGAATAATCATGACAACATTATGGGACACTTACTGTGTGTTAGGTACCGTTCTGTGTGCTGGGTGTCATCTGGTTAATGCTGTCATCCACCCTCCCAGACAGGTACAAGGACCGTGTTTATTTTCTAGATCTGGAAACTGAGGCCCAAGGGAATCCAGAGTCTTTGCGACTTCAGACCCAGGCATTCTGACTCCAGAGTCCTTTTAAGCATTACACTACTAGTCTATTGCCTCCCACACAAGTTTTATATTTCCGGACCTCTGGGGGAGGGGGGAAGAAAAATGTAAGAGTATGCTGGGCAGAGCACAGCTTGTCTGTGATGGATTCCTTCTACCTGATCACTTGCATTCTTGTGAAATTTGAAATACACAGAGAATCTTCTTGTTTGTTCTCAACTATTTGGCCTAGGATGGCGTGGAGTGCTCTTGTCATGCAAACCTGTCTTTAATCTGATCCTAAGTATTCTTGACTTGGGGCTAAGTGGACCGAAGGGATGATTTTTGTTTGGGTTCTAAAGACTTAGCCCAGAAATATTTTCTTTCTGGACTTGCTACCTGAAATATGGCCAGCTGAGCAGTTACCGGCTGGCCTTTGATCCCGTTAGAGAGTTCTGAATTGGTGGCCCGGATCCTTGAATGAAATCTGATAGTAAAATAACACCAAGCTCAAGTCACAGAAGAGTGTCGTGTAATATGTATGGTCAGAAAAAACAAGATTTAGGAAAAAGAAAATGAGTTTCAATTGGCTTCTTTGCTCACTGGGGACTTTCTTTCCACTCTTGAGTGATTCTTCACCCGCCTCTTCGCATAGCAGAGGCACAGCCCGCACAAAACCTCTGACTCCAACCGCGAGATCTTAGGAGCTATGGGAGCTTGAGAAACAGCAGCGCTCCTCATCACGAACAGAATTGAGTTTCTCAGAGTCAGGTGCTGCTCTGATGTCATCTCCCCACACCATGTTATCTTCCAAGAGTTCTCGCTTCATCACATGTGGCCTCTTTTGAGGGAGGCCGGACCCCGTGGCCTTGGGCGCACAGCTGGACTATCTTATCGCAGTCCTCGTGTTTCCTTAAGCGGGGTCTGTGGGCCTTCTCTCTCTGCCCTCTCCCCAGGGGCCAGCTTTCAGCAATTACAGGAACTACGTCAGCTGTTACAGAAACACAGTAGTTCAGCTCGTTTACGGATTCACTGAGCCAGTGTTTATTGGCAGCTTCCTACTTGCCCGAGCCTGCCCTGCACTGGGGTGAGAGTGAATGCCTCCTTAAATTCCATGCCTACGTGTCTCACTTGCCTCATCCTACTCCTGGCCTTGTGCCCGAGCGCGGTGTAGGACACCAGGCTCACGGAACTGATCAAGACATGGCCTTTACCCCCCATACCGACAGTCCAGTGGCAGACACACAGTGAACCAGTGGATGTTGTTGTCACTGTCTCAAACTGTAAATTAAGCCATTCTACACATTTTTTTTTTCCACTTTGAGTAGCTGACTTACATAATGAACCCAAAACAGAAAAAACAAACAAACAAAAAACCACACACACAATTTGGATATATGATTTCCTTTAAAATTGCTTACAGATTTGGCTGCAAAAAAATATTCAGATATTACCAAACTCTCAGGATTAACCTAGGGAAGACTGTTTTAAATGCTGTTATTCACCAACTGAGTAGAAGAGTAACACTCTTCTTTTTTTGTTTTAATGAGAATAATTATAATAAACACAGAGGTGAAAGTAAGTCAACTGTAAGTGGTCATACCATCTCATTGCTTTGAAAGTGCTTTCTTAAAATTAAAGTCAGTCCAATAGTTATTTTGAGAAGGGAGAATGAATTTCCCTTTTGGTTTCTAACTTCGCTTTTTTTGGAATCGCACCGCAAGACTCCTTTGTGACAATATCGAGATGGGAGACAGGATGTAGGCATGCATTTTTATTGCCCAGTTTTGTAACTCAACTTCTGAGCAAGCATGATGTTTCTTCACCCTGCTTACCTTTCCTCTCTCTTCTTAATAAAGTCTGATTTGGATGTTGGGAGAGCCATTCAGACTGTCCAATCACGTGTTCCCTTCTGTCCAGCCTGTGTTGACCTTTGGTGCATATCTCTAGTATTTGGAAAGGTCCTTCTGGTCAAAGATGTTTCTTTTATTAGGTGTGCTGGCCTTCTGTTGTGTTACACACTACATTCTCCTATTTCTAGTCAGTGGACTTTTTAAGATGTAAATAACTTAGGAACAAGTTTCTATTACATTTTAAAATATTCTTTCTTAATTTCTTCTTAATTACAGAGCAAAGAGATTGCATTTCAACTTCATGAGGATTTAATGAAGGTTCTTAATGAGCTGTATACGGTAAGCACATAATCTTTCTTCTTTTGCAAGACTCTTTGGTTTAGAATTATGGTTTGCAGAAATACTGCTTTTATTAGAACTCATTCCAAGCTAGGGTGTTGACAGATGCTTGTCCAGTTGAAATAATGAACCAAGTGGATAGATGCACACTGCTGTATTCTTTCGCCATTGCCTCCCAATTTGGGGAGACTGCATTCAGGTAAGTATGTATATGCAGTTATCGCACTTTAAGAAACTAGATTATAGGTATTCTAATATGACATGTTTTTAATTGGTTGGATCATATGTGATCTGTACATTTTTTTCAATTCCAGATATTTGTTTTAAATTGTTACCATTCTTAAATTAGTCATTCTGGTATTTGAGAAATTTAGAGTTGCTTTATTCTGGTACTTAAAATTTTTTTTTTCCATTTCAGTGAAATTGTTTAGGACTTACTATATTAAAATTAGTTTTGGGGGAGGCATCTTTTTTTTTTTTTAATTGACCTCAGAGAGAGGAAGAAGGGGAGAGAGAGAGAGAGAGAGAGAGAGAGAGAGAGAGAGAGAGAGAAACATTGATGTGAGAGAAACATTGATCGGTTGGTTCCAGCATGTGTCCTTACTGGGGATCGAACTGGAAACCTGGGTATGTGCCCTGACTGGAAATTGAACCTGCCACCTTTTGGTATATGGAGCTCCTCTCCAACGAACTGAGCCACTCCAGCCAGGGCAGGAGGTTTCTATTTTTGCCAATAATTTGCTTTTCTGAATTTACATTTTATTCAGGCTACTGTATATAAATTACATAACTCAAAATTATTTTAAGAAAACCAAAATCAATGAGGTTACAAGTTGGGAATTAGTCATAGGCCTATGTAAATTTATTTTACATTTAATGATCATACTATTAAATGCAAATTCCCTTTGGAGGAATTTGATGAGTTTTTATTTTATAACACATAATAACTTAATGAGAAATGAAAAATAATAATCTGTTCTAACTATAGATATTTGTATTTGCACTGCACAAGATTATTTGAATTTTTCTTAACAGGCAAATTAAACCTGAAACTTAGTATTAAAATGTTTCTTGATTTACAGTTTCTTTTGTTCCCAAAAATCCATGTGTATAATATGCAGTTTGGGGAATTAAATTGTTTGTAATGCTCCATTGATACTTGCTAATTAAAAGAACCCATAGTTTTAAACTTTTATGAAATTAGTGCTATTCTTATAAAACTCACTCTCCAATTTTTTGTGTGATACGTTTATATTTTTTGTAGCATGTTTTCTACACCCGTGGTTATGAATTTAATGGACAGTTTTATGTCCAGTTTTATGTCCAACAGTTAGTTCCTCCTTCAGAAACTTTCAGCTTTACATACAAAAGACTCCTGGTATAAGGTCATATCCATATTTTAAAATACCTAATGAAGTAGAGTTGACTGTAAAGGCCATTTATTAGCCTGTCGTTTTTTAATTTCTGACAACCCCAGGCATCAACCATTTCCAGAAACTCTGGATATAGAATTCAACAGTTAAATGAGCATTGTGCCCCTGAGACCTCCAGAAAAGAAACCGTATCTCATCTTCCATTGAACTATTTTACGATGAGGGCTTCGTGGCACTTCTTCGGGACTCTCTTTGTTTGGGCATTGTTTAAAAAAAAAAATCTGGTGGTTGTCATGGCAGTCAGAGACAAGAGCCTGTTGATTATGGTCTGAAATTAGTAGTACTAGTCAAAACAGTGGTGGCAAAGATAAACTTGATCGTTGAATACGAGAAGTCAGTAAACTGTTATGAAAACTTTATCTCAGTGAGAGATGTGTATAGTGAAATTTTTCCTGGATTCAGCCTATCAAGTGGACTCAGACATTTAGCAAACTGCGTGGTTGAATCAAGTCAGCTGACACCTCCTCAGAACTCTCATCAGGATTAGTCTGAAAGCCTGAGGGAGCCAGGTCTTAGAAATGGCCGCCAGAGTTCAAATGACCCTGTCAGAGTCATTGACCTCTCAGAATCAGCTGAGGAATTAAAGCAGGGGTCCTCAAACTACGTCCTGCGGGCCACATGCCAATACAAATATTGTATTTGTTCCCGTTTTGTTTTTTTACTTCAAAATAAGATATTTGCAGTGTGCATAGGAATTTATTCATAGTTTTTTTAAAAACTGTAATCCGGCCCTCCAACAGTCTGAGGGACAGTGAACTGGCCCCCTGTTTAAAAAGTTTGAGGACCCCTGAATTAAAGGGTAAAGGAGACAAGCAATGAGTTGTTATTGTTGTTTTCTTTTTTTAATCCTCACCTGAGGATATTTTTTTCCCATTGATTTTTAGAGAGAGTGGAAGGAAGGGAAGGGAAGGGAAGCGGGGGAGAGAGAGAGAAACATTGATGCCAGAGAGACACATCAACTGGTTGCCTCCTGCACACGCCCAGACTGGGCTGTGAATTGAAACCTGTAACCCAGGTAGATGCCCTTGATCGGGAATCGAACCCATGACCAAGATCCTTTGGTCCAAGGGCTGACACTGTTAACCATTAGCCACACTGGCCAAGACAGCAGTGACTTTTTGTGTGTGTGTGTGTGTGTGTGTGTGTGTGTGGTTTATTTATTTATTTATTTTTAAATTAAATCTTTATTGTTCAGATTATTACATTTGTTCCTCTTTTTCCCCCCATAACTCCCCTCCTCCCAGTTCCCACCCCACCCTCCGCCCTCACTCCCCACCCACTGTCCTCATCCATAGGTGCACGATTTCTGTCCAGTCTCTTCCCGCATCTCCCACACCCCTTTCCCCCCCAAGAATAGTCAGTCCATTCCCTTTCTATGTCCCTGATTCTATTATAATCAACAGTTCATTCTGTTCATCAGATTATTTATTCACTTGATTCTTAGATTCACTTGTTGATAGATGCATATTTGTTGTTCATAATTTGTATCTTTACCTTTTTCTTCTTCTTCCTCTTCTTAAAGGATACCTTTCAGCATTTCATATAATCCTGGTTTGGTGGTGATGAACTCCTTTAGTTTTTCCTTATCTGTGAAGCTCTTTATCTGACCTTCAATTCTGAATGATAGCTTTGCTGGATAAAGTAATCTTGGTTGTAGGTTCTTGGCATTCGTCACTTTGAATATTTCTTGCCACTCCCTTCTGGCTTGCAAAGTTTCTGTTGAGAAATCAGCTGACAATCGTATGGGTATTCCCTTGTAGGTAACTGAGTTTCTTTCTCTTTGTCTTTTGCTCTTGGCATTTTAATTATGATGTGTCTTGGTGTGGTCCTCTTTGGATTCCTTTTGTTTGGGGTTCTCTGCGCTTCCTGGACTTGTAAATCTATTTCTTTCACCAGGTAGGGGAAGTTTTCTGTCATTATTTCTTCAAATAGGTTTTCAAGATCTTGCTCTCTCTCATCTTCTGGCACCCCTATAATTCTGATGTTGGTATGCTTGAAGCTGTCCCAGAGGCTCCTTACACTATCTTCGTATTTTCGGATTCTTTTTTCATTTTGTTTTTCCTGTTGGGTGTTTTTTGCTTCTTCGCATTTCAAATCTTTGACTTGATTCTTGCGCTCCTCTTGTCTGCTGTTGGGAGTCTGTATAATATTCTTTATTTCAGTCAGTGTATGCTTAATTTCTAGTTGGTTCTTTATCACAACATCGAGGGTCTCATTAGATTTGTTGAGGATCTCATTAAGTTTATCAGCGGCTTCTAGACAGTCCTTGAGAGACCTTAAAAGTGTGGTTTTGAGCTGTATATCCTCCATTTCTGTCATTTCTGTCCTGTTTCTTTGTCTCGGCATTTGTTATGCTTTCTTGGTGCACCCCCTAGTGGTCTTTGTGCGCAGTCTTGTTATAGTTAAGCCTTGATTGTTGTAGGTATTACTGGGGGGATTTGCCCTCCAGGCCAACTGGCTGTGAGAATCAGCTGTGTCTGCAGTGAGAGAACTTCTGTCCTCTGGGGAGGTGCAAATCTAGCCTTTGCCTGAGGCTATCCGGCAAATGCCTCTGTGCAGGGCTTGGGCGGGGAGGGTCGCACGGGATCAACAGGGCGGGTGGAGCGAGCAGTTATGGCTGCTCTCAGTCTCGTCCCCAGAGGCTCTGCTTCTCAGAGTCCCGGCAACCGCTGCAAACCTCGGAGAGAAAGCTGTCCTCGAGTTACAACCGATGCCAGACAGTCCCGCTTCTCCCGTTTGAGTCTGGGTCCCCAGAGACTCACCCGGAACTGGAGCTCAGAGCCTGAGACTCCCTCCTGATTGAAACAGACAACCGCGCCCTCAGCCGCCAGCCCACTCTGCACGCACCTCCGCACCTTTGTATTTTCCGCACTGCGCCTCCTCTAAGTCTCGGTATGCTTTTCTCTTTCCTTCTAGTTGTAGAATTTCCCCTCAGCAAGCCTTCCTGTGGTTCTGGGTGATGTCCGTTCCGTCTTTTAGTTGTATTTTTGAAGTGGTTGTTTGAGGCAGCAATCTCCAGTGTTTACCTATGCCGCCATCTTGGTTTTCCTCCTCCAGCAGTGACTTTTTAATTAGGTACACTGTAGAGCACTTTGAGTTCTTAAAAAAATTTTTTTTTTACTTTATCCAGAGTGCATGCTCAGCTGGGGTCAGAGTTCATGTTTTGCAGGCAAAAGACCTTCATGTTACACACACGCACACACACACACACACACTCGTCTTTTACTCAAAAAGATGATGCTTGGTTTCTCTGACACTTTATGTTCAGATATACAAATTCTGTCTTGTTCAAATCTATCCATTATATGTACTGTTTACATTCAGAAAGTGAGAAAAGGTGAGGAGTATTTGATCTGTGGGCCAGGAGTTTGGAAAACGTAGTTTAGGTTTCTTATTCAACTACTGACTGGCCATGAACAAATAACCTTCTGATTTGCACCATGCCTAGAATTTTGTACAACCAGTCTATACTAATAAAAGGGTAATATGCTAATTAGACCGGATAGACCGGATAGATCAGACATCTTCAGGTTGTCCAGTCCTCCTTCTGGACAAAGCCACAGTGGCAATGGGGGCCAAGGTAGAGGCGGTTAGGGGCAATCAGGCTGGCAGGGGAGCAGTTAGGGGTGATCAGGCCAGCAGGGGAGGGCAGTTAGGGGCAATCAGGCCACAGGCAGAGGCAGTTAGGGGCGATCAGGCAGGTAGGCAGAGGGTTAGGGGCAATCAGGCAGGCAGGCAGAGTAGTTAGGGGCAATCATGCAGGCAGGTAAGTGGTTAGGAGCCAGCAGTCCTGAATTATGAGAAGGATGTCTGACTGCCAGTTTAGGCCCTGTGGGATCAGGCCTAATCCGGCAGTCAGACATCCCCCCAAAGGGTCCCAGATTGGAGAGGGTGCAGTCTGGGCTGAGGGACCCCTCCCCCGCCCCCCGTACAAATTTTGTGCACCAGGTCTCTAGTCTAGATATATAAAAGCCTAATATGCAAATTATCCCCAGGGGATTTCAACGGGGAGACCGATCACTCGCTATGGTGGCTGCGCTGACCACCAGTGAAGGAAGGCCCTGGCGAGCAGCCAGCAGCTGGAGAAGGGAGGCCCCAGCTGGCAGCTGGAAGACTCCAAGTGGCCCTGATCTCCAGCCAGGCCTAGGACCCTACCCGTGCACGAATTTCATGCACTGGGCCTCTAGTCTATAATAATAAAAGCATAATATGCAAATCGACTGAACAGCCAAACAGGGACCAACTGTCCGGACGACCTCCCAGACGAAGCCCGGGCTGTGAGGGCCTACCCTTGCACAAATTTTGTGCATCAGGCCTCTAGTGGTAAATAATGATTTCTGAATGACAGGTGTAAAATAAGTAGCCTCAGGGCATTGAGGATGCTGTTTAATTGCCTTTTCAGACGGATATTCACTCCTTCCCTTCTCTTTGTCCTGGATACTCCCTGGGAGTTGGCAGTGAACATTCTGAGTATATGGCTTTCCTTCTACCAGGGGAGAGCTTGGTGCTGCATTAGAGCCGACCCTCGTGGTGGGCGGGCAGCCGTCTCTTGCGTGGACTTCTTTACCTTAAAATATTTCTCCTAGAGGTCTGCTTATTATACCGAACGTTAGGCCAGAAAGCTGTGTCTTAAATAAATTGTAAACGGCCAGGAAGAACAGGAAGAGATCCTTTAGGATCATTATACTAGTACCTTAGTGTGGACCAGATTTTTCAGATTCTCTGAGCACAGGTTGTGCGCATCAGGCATAAAGGTGTGGCCTTCTGAGCAGGGAAGATGGGGGGGAGGCTGCAGAGCGCCATCTGGAAGAGGAGGGAAGGTTTCCACTATTTTTGCCTCAGTCTTGCCTTTATTTGCAGAAACAGGGCCTCCGAATGGTTTCAAGCGTCCGTTTCAATTCGTAGTAGACCACAAGGGTCAGCCACAGCAGTTAGCATTCATTTGGCTTTGAGTGACAGGAACTCAAAATAACAGCATAAACAAAATAGAGGTTTATAGTGTCTCTCCCATAAAAGAAGTTCAGAGACTGGTATCCCCGGGCTGGTCAGGAGGTTACATGAAGCCATCCGAGATCAGGCTCCTCTGAATCCACTGTTCAGAGAAACCTAATCGTACCCTCTGTCCTCATAACTCAGGTTCGTTCTTAGAGCTCCAGCCGGTACATCTGCATGCCTGGAATGGAGAGAGGGAAGAAGGGCGGGGCCCCTGTCTCTTAAGGGGACTTACTGAAAGTCTCATGTCACACTTTCACCTGCGTCTCATTGGCCAGAACTTAGAACATGGTTCCACCAGGCTTTTAGCTAGCTGTCCAGATCATTCCTCACCAGTTACAAATTGGGGATTCTGTTAATTTGAGAGAGAAAGGGAGGTATTTGTAAGTGACGAGCCATGCCTGTCAGTATAGCTAACATTTATGCATGCTTATTAGGTATGTGCTACTTATTGTGCGAAGCAGATTGGTGCTTGCCTTACCTCATGCAGTCCTCACAGTATGTCTATGAGGCACTTACTGTCATTATTCCCACTGCACAGAAAAAGGAAACGAAGGCTCAGAGAGGCTGGCCCCAGGGTGCACAGTAAGCGGTAGAGTGGGAGCACAAGTCCAGGTCCAGAGCCCACGCATTAGTTGTTTTAACAAAAGCATAGGCAAAAAATTGAATATGTGATTCACTGGCAACCTGGCTGCTTAGAAATGTTGCTTTAAATGATCTCACAGATGGAACTCATTGGGCTAAAAAGTGAACCAAGATCCTCAGACGCTCTTTCTGGGTCTAATTCACTAGTCTTTTGGGTTTAACTTTTGAAAGAGAATCAAAGTAGGGTTAAGAAAACAGGGAGAGCACTGTGCTATAAGAAACAAAAATGACTGGACTGGCAGTCAGCAAACTCGTATCTGAATTTCAGATCACTTAGCCAACCTGGGGAGCCGTATCACTCTGTGGTTTCCATAACCAAGGGGATGGAAATATATTTATATATTATATAAGTACTTATATTTACATGCATATATGGAGAGAGAGAGAGAGAGAGGCAGTCAACAGCTGGAGGGCCAGATTATAGTCCCACTTCAAGTCTAAAGGCCTAAGAAAGAACCAGGAGAGCCGATGGTGTAAGTTCAAGCATAAGTGCAAGTCCAAAGCAGGAGATGCCCAGGTCTCCCCCTCCCTCAGAGTGAGGCAGCGAGAGCACATTTTCTCCTTCTCAGCCCTTTTGTTCTCTTCAGCCCCTCAACAGATTGGCTCACCCACATTGTTACAAAGACTGTTTATTCAACAAACATTTTTTTTTGAATGCCTGCTACTATGCCAGGAACTTTGAGATGTTCTGGGGATATGGCTGTGAATAAAAACAGACCGTATATTTCCTCTCAAGGTATTCATATTCTAGAGAGGAGAAACAGACAGTGAACAAATTAATGTATAGTGTGACAGGTATGAGTGCTAAGAGGAAAAAGAAAGCTGAGTTACTATAGATGATAAAGCAGTCAGAGCCGTGCCAGGCACATAGAAGCTTAATGAATGTTAGAGTCAGTGTCATCTCTGTCATCAGGGGAGTGGAATGATAGCAGCTGCTCCTCTGCCTCTCAGATCAGGGATGACACTGGCAGTGATCACAGATGTGTGTGGCTTTTCCTTATAGTAGGTGTATATGACTTTTGTACAGAAAGAAAAAGGAAAGTAACTTCCCCTAAGCAAACCCAATCAATAGTAAATGTGAACAGTGCTGTGATTGGTTAGTAGGGACGTAAATACAGAAAAACAGTGACACAAAAGGTTAGAGGAAAGAGGCAAAACAAAATTTGCTTTCCTCAATCTTAAAGGGCTCATCATAAAACAGTGGTGTAGAGTGCTAAGCCTGTCCCCTAATACCAAAATCTCAAAAGGTTATGGTGGACTTTTGTAGTTATTTGACCTGTATTAATGTTTCTTTCCTTTGGGCTTTGCAGCATTAATTTGGGCATTTAAAAAAAAAACACACAGCAAACTCTAATAGAGATGAACATAGACGTCATGATAAATCCACATGAAATTGATTGCTAATTATGTGTAATTGATTATCATACTTGGTATATATCAGTGACACACATGGCTAAACCATAGTCAAGAGCTAATCCATTCTCAAGTTCCATTAAACTAAGAGGAGAATGCTGAGAGAATGAAGATTTATCCAACCCTTATAGGGAGTCAAGACAGTATCCCCATTCCTTTCTCGCAGCAGCCCTATGAGGCAGGTATTCCTAATCCAGTTTTAACAAGTGGGACCAGGGACTCAGAGTAATTAGCTCAGGGTCACACAGACAGTAAATAAATGCTCCAAAATCTAAACCCAGTTCCTGTCTGGAGGCCCATCACCTCCCCACTGGGCAGCTGCCTTCGGGAAGGATGTGCAAGGCCAGTGGGAGGAGGAAGGGTAGAACCTGATCTAACAGATAAGACTCAAACTGCATGTTCTGATTGACACTTGTCAAAACTTGATTGACCTTTCCAGACTATTGATATGGGTCACAAAAAGGGCAAACCCAAATGGCGGTTTTATATTAGCGTATGTTCATTTGGGCTGCCTCTTTCAAACAACATCTCTCATTCAGCTCTAGTGTTATATGTGTCAACACCACCTGCTTAGCTGCGTGTTCATGCACAGCGATTACTGCTAAGCTTCCATCACCGGATACTCCATTCACGCTTGTTTTTTTCCTTCTGAGCTCTAGCTTCGATTTGTCTAACCAAGTTTGATGCCTGGAGAATGGAAGCTGTCCTAGCACAAAGCCAGAGGCTGCCGAGCGTCTTGTACAGGAGTTATTTGGAAAACGGGTTGCCAAGTGCCCTCATTGCCTCTGGCCTTTGTGTACCGTTGAAACACATTTCTTTTTAAAAATGGTAAAATAAAAAGCTAATTATTTTTTAGAGGAGATGGGAGGGAAGGCACTGTTTATTATTTCAAGCCCTTCCCTGCAAACTCCGCCTCGGAGGACTGCTGAAGAAAGCTTTTCTGGCTGGCTTTGTGAGCCTCCCAAGACCCGGAGTTAATGCATTCTTCGCTAAGGCAGAAACATGCCCAAGGCAAGGTGGAGAAGTCATTCCGAGAGAGCCCAAGGTACTTGCCACCCACCCCCTATCAGAAGATTTGTCTCTGAGCCTCAAAGAGGTTTTTTATTTTTATATTTTGGTTAAGTCGTTATTTTAGCTCAAGGGCATTTTAAGTATTTGAAGTATATATTTCTGTAGTGAAAATGAAAATTCATTCCTTTGAGATGGACTACAAAGAAGTCTGGGTCTTAGAACAAAACACCGAACAAAGAGAAAGAAGGCATAAAGGATATGTAAAAAGCGCCCAAATTAAAAGCCTCTTTGGAATACCTCGTTTTCTGCAATGCCACCTGGAAAGCTTTGTTAAAAAGCACTCTATTTAGAGATCTCAGGCTGATGAAGTGTTTCCATATAGCCTTTCCCTGGCTTTATTACTAGACACTTAGATGGAAAGAAAGAGAGGTGCTGGGATCATAGCACTCGGCCAACTTCTGGGTTCTGATCCTGGTGTTGACAATAGGTTAGCTAATTTATCCTGGCTTCATTTTCCTGCCAAAATGATTGAGATTAATAAAATTCCCATTGCAAGGATCTGTGAGGACAACTGTTTGATTAAAAGCTGTATGTGTAGATGTCTCGTAGGACACCCTGCTCATTAATGAGGCCCAGTGCCCCCCAGCTCCTGCTTGGAATTTTCATTTTCTCTCAGAGATTTGAGAATTAGCTCTGATTGGTGCTTATGAACTACAAATAAGACTGTCTTTGAAAAGAAGTGAACAGTATGTACTAGTACTGAAAAAAATTTATTTGGTTTAGATATGAAAAAGAAAGTGTTAGAAAGTATAGTTTAGTAAAAACAAAAAATTTCTATAGAATGTTTCATATCAAGAGTCCTTCTCAAAGGATATATTATCCGAACTATTAGATTCTGAACTACAGAGTCTGAACTTTTAAATTATTAGAATGCTTTAATAACAGACATCTTAATCAGGATTTTTTTAATTGGATAATTAAAGGACTTAGCTTTGTTTAGTATATATATGGTAATATTTAGGTACTAAAATAGTCAGGTACTATTCTAATATTCAGGTACTTTGCACATAATTCTTTAAGTTCTTCTAACAGCCCTTATGGGGTAGTTGAGGCACAGAGAGGTTGAGTACCTTGCCTAAGGTCACACAGCTAGGAAGTCTCAGACCAGGCAGAACTCTTTTTATGGGTGATTATAACATAAGACAGACCATTCTGTACCAACAGAGAGGTCCAGGCAGAGGGCTTTGGAGATCCAAAGAGACAAATTAATTCCACATGAGGATTGAGAAAAATTTAGAGGAAAGGGTCTGAAAATGGACAGGATTTCAGTAATAGGAGAGATGGGGGCGGGGGGGGGGGGCAGGGGGGGGTAGGCTTTGGAGGCTAAAGGAGCAAAGTGAGCCAAGTCATACAATTAGGAAGAACACAAGGCATATTCATAGAATTTCCCTCTGCAGCCATATCTAGAGAGAAAGGAAAAATCAGGAGTTGAAAGATTTCAGAAGAATACCAAAATGAGATGATTAAGAACACAGGCATCAAAAGATGGTTGTACATCTACTCCGAAGCAGTTTGAAAACTCAGAAAGTTTTCTTACACAGCTTAACAGCTCCTCCTCCTCCTCCTCCTCCTCCTCCTCCTCCTCTTCCTCCTCCTCCTTCTCCATAAATGCAGTGAGAAGTATTGGATTTGGGGCTTAGGGTATATGTGTCAAATTCCAAATAATTTTTCATTGAAAGAAAAGGATTCCACATCACACTTTGCCTTTTAGTTGATGCTGCAATTCTAAGGGTTGTGGGGCTTTTAAGATTTCAAACATCTTGTATCCTCTCCTTAAATACTTCAAATACTGAACCATATAACTCATTTATCTAATACATACATGTAATATTGAAGACATGTGACACGTTTCCTTGAAAAGAAGTAAATATTTAAAACTGCAGGTGACTGAAATTCTAGTAAATTCATTGGCCTTTCATTATACATGTGCTTTCCCCTCAACATTGCCAACTCCTTGATACTCTGCCACTTCTGCAGCCGCCGTGTTCCGTGTGGCCTGGTTAATATGTATTCATGTGCCAACTCTTGGGTATTTTTTTCAGTAGATTAAACTTGTGTTTCAGTGCCCCTGAAGACTTTTCTGAAAAGCCTTTTGGAAATAAGGACTTTCTGCATGACCTTCTCTCTCACTGACTTTCTCTGTTGACTTGTTGGGCAAGGATTAAGTCTCTTTGCAGCTCCGTTTCTTTGATCCATAAAACAAAAGCCATCCCTCGGCTCTCAGCTTTCAGGTGTATGAGAATAAACAAGTGAGCACAACAGGGCTAAGGCTCACTGTGGCTTAAAGACACGATAGCAGAGACGGGTGTTTTTTTCATTGTACTGGCGTTCGTTGTGTGCCAGTTAGCACTGCAGGTGCCTGACATGTGTTCTGGTAGGTACTGTTCGGATTTCTAATTAGAGGTGAGACAACAATGGAACATGCTAACAGGCAAAACAAGGATTTGAACACAGGTAGTAAGATTCCTGAGCTTTTTAGAAATGGAACAGGTTATGATTTTAAGGAACCCCACCCCCCCCCCCCCCTTCTTCAGAGGGTGGCTGTGCATCAGGTACGTGGAGAGGGGCTGTGATTTGTGAGGTGCTAGCATTTATGGAATTCAGTTATTCGGCATTTGTCCCAAATCTCCGAATCTGTTCCCTGTTCAGTGACTGGAAAGCACTACAGGCATTGTTGCCTCCTCTCTAAAATTGTATGGGGTCATCTCTGTTCCATCCAAGTAATGCACCGAATGGCTGGGAGGTGCCTTTCAACAGATATATAGGTCCTATTAGTGTGACTGGTGAGCTATTCCTGCATATGTGTGAGGTGTCGGGCCAGATAGAGATCTCCACAGCTCTGTGCAAGCACAGAGCCACCCTGGGGCCGGGGGTGGGTGTGGAGGTGGGTGGGTGGGTAGGGGCTCCCTGGTGAAGCTGACACGTAAAATTAGTGATAGAGGAAGGGTGAAGGACGTTCCAAAAAGAGGAGAGCACAGCTACACGAAACCACATGCCTGTGCAGGGCACTCCATGCACTTTGATATTGTCAGAGTATCAGCAAATGGTTGATAGGAAAATAGGGAGAGTATCAAGCTGGACTTTCTGCAAAGCCTCTGCCCACTTTCTCTTTTCCCTGACTGCAAGTGAAGGACTCGAGAGAGAGAGAAAAGGAAAATATCTTTTGCCAAATCAGAATTTCCTAGGTAAAATGACATTTATTTCATGTTAGAAATATCTGACAGTTGTGAAGTGGGCAGAGATTACACTAAATTGTTAGTTGCTCTCATTAGAAATTACCCTTAGGAACTAATGAACTAGTGTAAACCAATAAGGAATGAAATATAATTGGATTTCTAGTAATAGAATGTAATAGAATCAAGTAGGACAAGGTCTATTTGTATTATAGTAGGGGGCTTCAGAAATTCTGCTGATTATATATGTTTGTCGAGAGTTCATTAGAGATAAACAAAGCCAGTAACCCCTGTCTATGACTCAAAGACTTCAATTAGAAATTACCTCTAGTCACGGCTGGAAATAGAGCTAGCACCGATTAAGATTAATAAATATAAATGACTTATGTTACAAATAGAAACATTTTATTTTGAATAAGGCATAAAACAATTTGTCCTCTAAATTAGTAATTTCTCGTTAAATAGTTTTATTATAGTAACAAAATCTTCTGAAACTAATTGCAATTTATATTGCCATTTCAAAATTGTTCTACTCAGCATTTTGAAAACGATGACTAATGCCCTGCTTTAACTTAAATATAACAGTCAAAAATAAAAGGTGTAGCGAATCCATAGGTGTGTCAACCATGCACCTACCAAGTCGTTCCTGGGTTCTCCTCCTTAATGAGCACTTGATGATTGATCAGCGATCAGTTTGGGAGCTAATTAATGACTGATCAATCTCCCCGTTTCAGGTTCATCAATATAACAGTGTGTTCATTTCTAGATATTTTCTGTGCAGCAAGGCAGATGAGCTCTGGCCTAGGAGCCCATAGTGAATTCTAGGAGGAACTTTATACCCTCACCATGGATGGCTTGTGTACTCCTTGCTGCCTCTGGCCCACAGAAGCAGGAGTGAATTAGTATGATTTGTTACACTGGCTTTTCCTTTTGGTTAAAATTTATTGTCCACTTGTCCTAGCTGGTTTGGCTCAGTGGATAGAGCACTGGCCTGCGGACTGAAGGGTCCTGGGTTCGGTTCCAGTTGGGGGCTCAATCCCCAGTAGTGGGGCATGCAGGAGGCAGCTAGTCAATGATTCTCTCTCATCATTGATGTTTCTATCTCCCTCTCCCTATCCCTTCCTCTCTGAAATCAATAAAAATACATATTTAAAAAAATGTATCATCCACTTACCCTAACACTGAAAAATATCAACCCTTTTAGTCACTGAGAAGTACATTGCATATTTTCCCCCAGAAAATAAATTCTTATGGTATTTAGTTGTTGCCAGATTATTACCTGAAATCATGGACTCACAGATTTTCAGAGGTGGGAAGGGCCTGAGAGGTCTCTACAGGTGAGAGAGCTGTGGGCCAACAGAGTTCAAGGAAGCCTTGCTGCAAGGTCTGGGCGGGGCACTGGCCGGTTGAGGCTCTCACACTGGGGTATCTAGGACATGACACTCCTTCTACTAACACTGGCTCTTGCAGAGGAAGAAGGAAACAGTAAATCTCCAACAGAAAACAAAAACAGGAATGATTCTATGGATTATTTTGTCAGATAGACTGCTAAATGCCATCCTACCTATTTCCTCTGAGCTTCATCAAATATTCTTTTTTTAAAATATATTTTTATTGATCTCAGAGAGAAAGGGAGGGGGAAAAACCAATGATGAAAAAGAATCATTGATCAGCTGCCTCCCACAACCCTGCCCACCCTCCCCACTGGGGATCGAGCCCGCAACCTGGGCACGTGCCCTGACGGAACCAGGGCCTCCTGATTCATAAGTCAATGCTCAACTATTGAGCCACACCGGCCAAGCAAATATTCTTTTTATAGAGAGACCTATTCAAATTCTCCAGGAAAGAAGCCTTCTAGTTACACAATCAGTTTTTCCCTCTATGCTCAGGCCTCTAGTTTGTACTTTCTCTTTCGTTCCACACTTTTCTTTTTCTTTTTAAAATATATTTTATTGATTTTTTACAGAGAGGAAGGGATAGGGATAGAGAGTTAGAAACATTGATGAGAGAGAAACATCGTTCAGCTGCCTCCTGCACACTCCCCACTGGGGATGTGCCTGCAACCAAGGTACCGGAATCGAACCTGGGACCCTTGAGTCTGCAGGCCGACACTCTATCCACTGAGCCAAACCGGTTAGGGCTCGTTCCACACTTTTCAAGGTGTTTGAGATGTACAGTTAGATTTGATTGTATCCCTAATTTTGGTCCTGTCGGGAGACCTTATGTTGTCATGGTACCTCTCATAGATGAGGCTGAATAGATGAGGCTCAATGCTGAGGGTCAGAAAGACTGAGGTTATAAAGCTATTTGGCAGCAAAGCTAGGACCAAAATTCAGGTTTATTGAATTTCATAGACCTGAACTCTTTCCATTAAAATGTTGTTCTGTACTATTAATTCTGAAACAAAATCTTTAGCCCTACGCCAAACAGATTTTCATTAACCATATTTCCTCCCTTTGCAAATGTGTTCTCTATTTTCCCTTTGTTTTCTTTATTCTCTGCATCTCTGTTGCCCTGTCATTTGGTTGGTTGGCAGTCCCTAGTCAGCAGGGTCCAGAATCCCAGACAATGCCTTTTGTTCAAAGCATTTGTTTGGATTATAAATGATGATAAATTCAGACTGTCATACTGATTTCATTTCAGTGGAGTCACAACGTACCTCAAGTTTCCTTTGATCAACTAGCTATAAAGACAGTATCTCATGCTATTTATTTGTTCATCTCGACCTATTTGCTCAATCTCAAGAGCTTTGCTAAAATTCTTAACATCCCCTTAAGTGGAAATATTGCTAATTTTTTTCCCTTCACCTCTGTTAGAAATGACCATCTTTCCAGTCATGGACAAATCATTACCCATATTAAAATGAATTATTTTATGGTACTTTTTTCAAATATCAGTAGCAGACATTTACTGTGCACTTATTATATGTCAAGCTCTTTTTTTCTGTGTCTATATATATATATATATATATATATATATATATATATATACATTTAATCTTCTCAACTACCCTATGCAGTGGGTAATATTGTTATGCTGACTTTACAGTGAGGAAATTGAAGCACAGAAAAGCTCAAGTTACTTGCCTAAGATCACACAGCGAGTAACCACACAGATTGGACTTGAACCCAAACAGTCTGTTCTGTGAGTCTGAGCTCTTAGCCACCAGTATACTACCTCTCAAAGTGAATTCTCCTGTAAATGTTACTTTGCAAATATAATTAAGTTTTGTAAGTTCTGCTTTCATTGACTTATAGAGAGCCATGTGAATCTAATGAGAGGAGGTGGGTTACGAAAACTCATCATCATGACCATCCTACTGACACTCATTAATTACCTCAGGGATCAGTAGCTTTTCCAGCTTTGATGCTGCGAATGAGCATAAAAGTGGGAGGTAGCGGTGGGGGTGGGGACTGAGAGATCCATTGTAGGTTTTGACAGAGTGACATTAATGTTGAGGGTTGGCCTCTCCTGTCTTTATATAAAGAAAACATAGGCTCCCTGCAAATTTTCTCCCCAAGTGAGCCCCCAGACTTAAATATAAGCTGATTTTAAAAAAAGCCTAGGAATTCTTCTCCACCTACCTCCCGTTCAGCCTTCCCTGAAGTAAGCGACTGCCCCTTCCTACCTCCTGTTTGTCTCACAGGAAGAGTAGGGTAGGGATTTCAGCTCCAGTGCAGTGCCTGGCTTATGGGTACTCACTACCTGTTGGGCTGATGAATAAATGAGATCAGTATAAACTGCTCCCTGAAATCTGGGCTAATGTCCACTTAGTTTTACAGTAACTGTCAGCAGGCATCAAAAGGGCGCTAATTATGAGGTGTACATTGCAGATAGGTCAGCTAGGCCTTTTCAAAGTGTGAACTCAGGTAGTGTTTTATGAACATGTAGGTATCTGTGCATCAGCTCCTCGGCACTCCTCCCTGGCCTATGAGTGTCCCGCTAGCCTGTGCTGCAACATGAAATAGCAGAAAGGGCCTCCATCGCCTCCCCTTCCGCTGCCCCTTGGTTCGTTCTCCCAGCTGCTTTGCCTGTGGGAGACAATGGCCTGTGCCTCCTTGCGTAGAGCCTGGATATGAAGCCAGCGAGCCTGGCCCCAGAGCCTGAATGCTCACGTCTACATTGCACCTTAGAAACTGTCAGGAACAACAGTTACCCAGCCTGTGATGTGCTTCCAGGCATTCTATCATTTGCTCCCGATTTTAGCTCAGAGGAATTGGGGCTCAAGAAAATTAAGAAACCTGTCCAACAGGTCAGCAGTTGCATCAGAACTCAAATCCAGGTCTGCCTGTCTCAGAGGCCAGATTCAACCCCAAGCTTGGCTCAGTACAGTGAAGAGCAAGAGGGCCCGAGGTTGCAGGTGTAAGGCCCCAGCAGACCGTGCTCTGAGTGCTCTCCTAAGGTAGCTCCGGCGCACCACCTCTGTCTCAGCCTCCAGAGACACTGCGTGGCAGAGCAGAGGCCCTAACCTGGAGGGAGGGACTGGGGCTGTGTGGGCCCCTGGAGGAGCCAGGCTCCTTGCAGCACGGCCCCCTGGGGCTCAGCGGGGGGACCATGCTCCCACCATGAACCTGAGAGTTTCCTGGGAAAGGACAGGGATGGGTTTCCAAGGCTGTTGGCCCCAACCCGATGGTTTTATGAGTCTGGCACTTGGAGAAACTCAGTAACAACTAGAGCCCTTTATGTATTGATTGTAGAGAAGAGATCTTTATCCCAGGTTGTTGATATTTAAGGAAACCCATAGAATGCAGTTTCTCAGAAGAGCTTTTAGTGATTGATGGGTTTAGTAAAACAGCAGGCTATGTATGGAATTAGGAAATATTGTCACTGACATACTGCTTTTCACCACTCCCACCACACTTTTTTTTGAAGGGCCATAAATTCCAGTACTAACTATATTTCACAAATGATTTAGAACTATTTATCATCCCATCAATCCAGTCTCAGGCATTCATTGGTGGTGGAGAAAAACAATGCCAGGTACATGCTAGTAATATTAGTAAATATTGTTAGATGAAAGGACAAGCTGACTGTAAAATGGATTTCTGTGCTTCATTTGTTGCTCACCAAATGCCTATTATATTCCTACTGTATATAAGGGAATATTAAGGATCTGAAGGCACCTAAGATGTTATTGGTGCCCTAGCTGGATTTACAATCTATAATACGGAGTGGTACACAAATATCTATAACACGGGCACAGAGTCTCAGTGCAATCCGTAAGTAGGTCTTGGCAGTCAGAAGAACAAGGTCACACTGGCTGCAAACCAGGGCACAACACCTAGCAGTGGGTGAGATCTGAGCGTGTCTTGGAGGGTGAGTCACAATGTTCCCAGGAGGAGGTCCTAGGGGAGGGCACCCCAGGCAGTGGGATTGGCTTGGGAGAGAACACAGAAGCAGGAAAGTGCAAATGTTGAGGAGGCAGCGTCAAGGGCTTGACTCAGGCAGGACACAGAGTGCTGCTTGAGCTGGTGTGGGGACCAGACTGAAAGGGCACCTAAGCCGCAAGGCAGAGGGCATAGCGTCAAGTTTAAGGTCAGAGAGCGAGAGAGCAGAGAACAGGCCCTGGAACTGTCATTCCGGATCCTCTTTCTTACTTCCCATCCCCTCTTCTTCCACTCTGAGGCCACTGTACACCCATCCTGCCTCTCTTCACCAGACTGTCGCTAAGATACTGCTTTGACCATTCTGTTTACACCTCTGTGTATTCACAAACCCCTGTAGGATAAATGCAACACTTCTTCATTGGGGCCTCATGCCTCCTGATCTTCTCCAAACCAGTTACCCCAGTTTTATCCTTCAGCTCAATTACCCAACCATCCACTTTTTAGCACGTCCTTGGACCCCTTCTCTGCCATCTTGGTCTCCTCGTGCCTACCTCACCTGCATGGGCTCCACTGTACCTTTGCCAATACTGTCTTTCCAGCCTGAATGCCCTTCATCTGTGTCCATGAGAATCTCCAAGGCCCATTTTTTTCATCTCCAAAAATTTAAACTTACCGCAGATGGAAACCAAGTCTTTATTTTTATGCCCAAGCAAATGTTGAATGAATAAATACTTACCTTTCATTCCTTCTCTTTCTCAATTCCTGAATATAAGCAAAAGTAACTCTATCCCCCAGGCAAAGAGCACTTCCATTTGTAGATGACTTTCCAAAGGGCGTGGCCTAACAGTCCAGACCAACCTGGAGCCTGGCTGCCGGAGTCCCAGCCACGGCTCTGGTTCTGCCGTTACCAGCCATGTGACCTCGGGAAAGTTACTGACCTCATCTGTGAAATGGGAAGATAAAGGCATCTACCTGATAAAGAACTTTTAGAAGGATTAAATAAAATGGTTTTTTTTTTTGTAAAATGCTTAGAACAATCTCTGGCACTATAGTGAGCATTATATAAATTTGTTTAGCTAAATATATACATATTCCATATATGTACATATATTAATGGTATAAATAGTATATATATGTACACACATATATGGTAAGTACTCAGTAAAGTTTAAATTACACACACACAGAGATGCACAATTGGGCGTCCACAAAAACCTTGTAAGATGAGCAAAGTGTTAAATAACTTCCCCACACCTGGTGACTGGTAGATCCATTCCAGGAGCCACGCCTTCTAACTTCTGAGCCAGAAGTCAAAAAGTAGAATTTATAGCCTTAATCCACTGATCTCTGCCAACACATGGATGGTTTTCAAATACATAATGATCTCTTGGTGCTGAATATTGAAATTCACTATGGATATTTTGACTATACTGATTTAAAGTACAAGAGTAGTGTCAGATATATTAGTCTGTCAGGATTTTGCAACCTCACAAATAAGTCCGTGATATGGTCACCTTCTTCTTGACTATATTCTTCCTGCACTTAAGGAAAGATGGAGCAGAAGGATAAATTGAATGTGTTCAAGAGAGAATTATGCATGAAGTTCTAGTGGAGAAGGTTTTAAAGAGGGAACTATGCTATTGGAGGCACATTTAAATGGAACTACGCCTATCGTGCCATTTGGTATGCAAAGGCTTGTGTTTGCATTAAGCTGCTGGAGAAGCTGTGGTTTTCTTTGCCATATGCATTGAAAATGCATCTTTAAAAAAATAAACGCTTTCTTTTACTTCTCTGAAAAAGGGAACTGTTGGTTATTTTATTTTAAATACAAAACACATTTAACTTCTGTCAACAGTTCACCTTTTAAATAATGCAGTTTGTGCTTGCACTCATTATCTACAATTAGAGTTCTCAAAGAAGCTTTTAGTGTTTTTCTCCCCAACTTTTAAATTCATTCATTGTAACTGTTAACATTTTAGAGAATAGCGGAAACCCTAAGATTAGGAAACTGAACAAAGAAACTTCCTTTCTGTACATTGCCATTGAACTGCGTACAGAATCCTCAGCTATTATGCTGAACCACATAATGATGAGCTGGTTACACCCTTTTCTTGCTCCGTTAGGTCAGACTCCAGTGTTTCCCTTTTAACTCAGGCTAGTTAATAAGAAATGCCATGCTGGCAGCCAGTTTCATTTGTGCAAATTACCTGCTTACACTAGTCCTCAGCATCTAAATAAAGCAGGAGTCAGGAGATCAGTTCTTTTCTTTGTGATGTATTTTTAAAAAAAGACTTTTCAGGTACCCACAGCTGTCTGGGATGCCTTTTCATCCAGCTATGATGGGAGTCACGTGTCCTCATTTCTTCTTTCCTGTCTATGAGCAAGAAGAATACAGACAGCTGAGCAACGTGTGGTGTGGTATGTGTGTGTGTGTGTGTGTGTGTGTGTGTGTGTGTGTGTGTCAGAGAGAAGAGAGAGAGAGAGAGAGAGAGAGAGAGAGAGAGATTGTTTTTTTCACCCTCTTAGTTAAAGAGGTAACTGGAATCAGCACCCAAATGGTGTGTGGGTTTGCTTGGGGCAGGGAGTATAAACAGAGCCCAGCCTAGAAATGCGAGGTGTGGAGCCCATTCAGTGACCTCGCTGTTTGCCCAGCTGCAGGGTGACTCCCTTTTCATTCCTCAGCTGCCCAGCTGCTTCCTAACACTATTTTATTTTTCTTTTAAACCGACGTGGCCAATCAAACTTCCCCCAACAGGCTTGATAATTACTAAAAACAGACCACTTTGCAGATGCACGCAGCTCACAACAAGCTGCCGGGGTTTATAGTTGAGCACTTACTTTGTTCTTGTTCAGCAGTGCCTGTCACAGAATTTGCTCACACCAGATTTTATGAAAAGAAGTAAAGGTTCTTCATTAACCCCATGTTTTACTCTTAAAAATAGTCATCTTGAGAATGTATCTTAAGCCATAAAAAATGCTGATTTTTCTCCCTTTTTTATATAACCTACAAAAGCAGCAGTTTCATATGGTTCGACCTAAGTAAATGCATATATTCCAGCGGTGCTTCTGGTAACCAAACTAATTTATAACTCATCTTTAAATGAGAAAACTCAAATTCCTTACTTCAAAGCATTACATTAATCTCAACTTCTTAACAACTGTACCTTAACTATAAAATTGTCTCTGGTTATTTATAAATGAAATAAAACCTATCTTTTCTGGATGAGAATTTGACATAATTTAAGAGAAAGTTGCCACCACGCTCATTGGGTACTAAATTCTGGTATGTTCCTTGATACAGTTGTATTGGTGTCACCTTACCCACGTTGCTTCTTTTTAAAGAGTATAATTGTGCTCAAAATAAACAGGTTTCAGAACTGGTCCAGATATCTGACTCTGCAAATAAAAGCAGATTGAAATTATATTGGAAAACTCTGACTTTAAGTAAAATATTTGAACATCTGTGACTATTATTCATCTGTATCTAATAATACAGAGATTATATAGAAATATAATAGGCTTTATTTTAGGAATAAAAATGAATACATTTATTACTTGAGAAAATATTAAGCATATATGTGATCTAAGGTGCTTTGAGAGATTATAGATTTCTTTTCAAGTTCTGCTGAGTGTTAAATTGGCAGTATGTTTCAAAAGCCTCAAAAATGTGCATGTTCTCTAACCCTGCCATTCTCCTTTGGAAATGTATTCTAGGAAATATGACACAATTTTGTGAACAAATATTTCTGGAATAATAATAACCAAATGTTTTATTAACTAAGAATGTATAATAGGTTTACAGTATACATTGAAAGAATACCGTGCAAAAAATTTATGTTCTATATATTTCTAAATTTATTAAAAATGGAAATTATGTATATTATTTCAAAGAGAAGATCAAGGAGTTGAATAAAGCAAAGCATTGAAATATCCTAAACAATAGGGAATTAGTTAAGTAAATTATGGCACAGTCATATAAAGAGATACTGTACAGCCCTTAAAATTATATTTTAGAAGAATATTTAGTGATATAAGAAAATGTTCTGGCCCTAACCAGTTTGGCTCAGTGGATAGAGCGTCAGCCTGCGGACTCAAGAGTCCCAGGTTCGATTCCAGTCAAGGGCATGTACCTTGGTTGCGAGCACATCCCCAGTAGAGGGTGTGCAGGAGGCAGCTGATCGATGTTTCTCTCTCATCGATGTTTCTAATTCTCTATTCCTTTCCCTTCCTCTCTGTAAAAATCAATAAAATATATTTTTAAGAAAGGAAAAGAGAAGAAAATGTTCTGATACGTTAAGTGAAAAAAGGACATAGGACATTAAAAATGGTAAATTTAGTATGAGCCCAGTTTTTTAAAAGGAGAAATGATATTTGTCATTTTAAAATGAAGTGTGTGTGTGTGTGTGTGTGTGTAGTAGTAGTAGTAGTAGTAGTAGTAGTAGTAGTAATAGTAGTAGTAGACTGGAAGGCTATATACCAAAATTTTAACAGTGGTTATTTCTGCTTGTTTTTTCTCTTTTATTATATGTTTTCTACACTGAACATAAAGTTTATTTTGTGGTACGAAAAATAATATTTTTAAATTAAAACTATGTTTGAGCCTTATTATTTACTAGGGGCCCGGTGCATGAAATTCGTGCACTGGGTGGGGGGGGGGGGTGTGGGGGGAGAGTGTCCCTCAGCCCAGCCTGCCCCCTCTCACATACTGGGAGCCCTCAGGTGTTGACCCCCATCACCCTCCGATCGCCTGATCGACCCCTTGCCCAGGCCTGACACCTCCACCAGAGGTGTCAGGCTTGGACAGGGGACCCCCATCTCCCCCCGATCACTGGCTCTGGCCCCCGCCCAGGCCTGAGGCCTCTGGCCCAGGAATCATGCCTCGGCAGGGGACCCCCATCTCCCTCTGATCGCTTGCTCCACCCCCCGCCCAAGCCTGACGCCTCTGACCCAGGCTTCAGGCCTGGGCAAGGGGACCATCATCTCCCCCCAATCCCCGGCTCCGCCCCTCACCCAGGCCTGATGCCTCAGCCAGAGGAGTTGACCCTCATCACCCTCTGATCACCAATCACCGGATCGGCCCCTTGACCAGGCCTGAGGCCTCCGGCAGAGGCGTCAGGCCTGGGCAGAGGACCCCCAGCTCCCCGCGGTTGCAGGCTCCGCCCCTGCCCAGGCCTAACGCCTCTGGCCTAGGCGTCCGGCCCAGGCAGTGGGGACCTGCAGTGGCAACGGGGGGCGCCGCAATTGTGGGCTTCGCTTTAGGCCCAGGCAAGGGACCCCTAGCTCTTGGGACTGCCAGCTTCAACCGTGCCCAGCTCCCATCGCTGGCTCCACCCCTACTTCCTGTTATCACTGGCCAGGGCAGCAAAGGCGCCTGATTCTCTGATCATGGCTGGGGGGCAGGGCAAAGGCGGCCCCAGGGCCGCCTTTGCCCTGCCCCTCAGCTCTTAGCTCCCCGCTGGGTTTCTGATCACTGTCAGTGGCAGGGGGCTTCTTCCTGCTTTCCCTTTCGCCTCCCTGCATTGTGCCATCTTGTTGGCAGTTAATTTGGATATAGCCCTGATTAGCCAATGAAAATGGTATCGCCGTACGCCAATTACCATTTTTCTCTTTTATTAGTGTAGATGTTTTGTATGTTGACAAGTAGATTTTAAGCAATAAAATTTAGTAAGGACTGTACTAATATGGAGTTTTTTTATAAATCCAAGGTTAGGCTAAAATTTATTCATGAATAATGGTTTATTGTGCAAATTAATAATGCTGAGGAGATTTTAGAGCAACACTTGTAAGCTTAAGGGAACTTCTCAAGTGCACTGAAAGCCTGCATAAGACTCTAAATCATTTTTTCATCAAGGCCTGTCTCCTCAGTGCCTCTTCCTGGCAGGTGAATTTAATTTTTATGTTTCTCTTTTCTTTAGGTAGAAACAATATTCCATAATTCATCTATTTTACTAACAATCTGAAAGTTGCAAGGTGATATTTTTAACATATGTGTCATATAATTGTTTCCATTTACTCTCTAAGTTACAAACAGACATCTTCTAACAATTTGGGTCACGTTTTCGCAGGTGATGAAAACATACCATATGTATCACGCGGAGAGCATCAGTGCAGAGAGCAAGCTGAAAGAGGCCGAGAAACAAGAAGAAAAGCAAATTGGGCGATCCGGCGATCCAGTCTTTCATATTAGACTAGAAGAGAGACATCAGCGGCGAAGCTCTGTAAAGAAAATTGAAAAAATGAAAGAAAAGGTAAGTGAAAACAGATCACCGAATCTTTCTGTCCTCACTTGAGATGACTTATCGTCCTCATTTGAGGTGACAAACTGAAGAACATTGATGCAATAGCTGATAGATACAGATTGTAAATTATCGTGAAATACATGAATTTCCTCCCATGGGAATGCAGAATGTTTAAGGAACATAAAAATCATGTAATAACAGCTGGACATCATTTAGTGGTGAATGCCAAGTATTCAATACACAATGTAGAGAACTTGAATAGTAACAAAGAGATTTCATTGCAAATGGGCCTAATGCCCAAATACATTGTTGTTATTCCCCATAGCTGGGTAATTTTAGTTTGTTATTTAAATCAGATTTGAAATGTACTTTACTCAAAGGACTTCGAAGGTTATTTGTAGATGTAGAATAAATTGTTTAGATTAATAAAAATTCATGTGTGTTTCTCTGTCTTGTTTAAAAACGACTTTCTTGTTTTCCCCAATGCCTGGATCTTCATTGCCAGAGACAAGCAAAGTATTCAGAAAATAAGCTAAAATCGATTAAGGCACGGAATGAATACCTCCTGACCCTCGAAGCAACCAATGCCTCCGTTTTCAAGTATTATATTCATGATCTTTCAGATTTAATTGATGTAAGTACTTGAGGTTTTTATGTTTTCCACATTAAGATGAACTTAGCAATAACTGTAATTCATTGATTCTAAAACACCATCATATATTAAAACTGTTATTTTATGTAATAGAAAGAAAAAAATATTGCTAATTAAACCATACATGATTCTAAGACACTCTCAACTGTCAGATGAACGTGAAAAGAGGTGCATTCTAAAACCATGAAAAACAAATTAGGCCCTACTGGTTTGGCTTAGTGGATAGAGCGTCGGCCTGTGGACTGACGGGTCCCGGGTTCGATTCCAGTCAAGGGCACATGCCCAGTGGTGGGCATGCAGGAGGCAGCTGATCAATGATTCACTCTCATCATTGATGTTTCTCTCTCTCTCTCGCTCTTCCTTCCTCTCTGCAATCAATAAAAATATATTTAAAACAACAACAACAAACACATTAGTAGGTCCTGTGAAGCTGAGTGCTTGGTCGACTCAGCTAGGAAGGGGATCCAGTCATTTTAAAATGATGTAGTGGCCCAGCCCTAACTGCATCCATTGATTCAAAACACACTTATTAGGCCCCTACTATTGTGAGATGCTGAGGCTATGAGAAGCCCTGAACGGTTCTTACCCGCTGGAATTTAAAGTGGAGAAGGCAGATATTAAGCAAATGGTGGCACAAATGATTGCTTTATTATAGTGGTGATAAATACTGTGTAACAAAATAGTGTGCGTAAACCACTTTTATAGATTTAGCGAACTCTCTATACTTTTCACTCATGGGATCTGATACAGGAAAGCAGTAATGGGCTCATTCAGAACTCTGTGAGCCCATACCCACTGTTAGTGACTATTGCCATTATTCTCCAACTTTAACCTTCTGCATTACTTATTCTTTCATTCAGAAAATGAGGACGCCAGTCATTGTGCTAACACTGTAGAGGAGACTGCAAAGACGAAACAAACGAAAATCCTGTGTCCAAAAATGCCAATATTTGCAAATAAAAAAGTGATGTGTCGTAAGAAAAGCACAGATAAAGCAATAGAGGTTCAGAGAGTTATCTGCAGGAACTTTATTCATATATTGCTTTGTAGTGACTGGATTGAACATCAAATGATATTAGGAAATTATTTTCTATGGCTTACAGAGGGGGTGGGGAACGTCCGGCCTGAGGGCTGTATAAGGCCCGAGAAATCATTTGGCCTGGCCCTGCCAAGGCATTAGGGGTGAGTTAATTAAACGTTTGACCAAATATAACAGGCTAATTTTTAAGTTGATAATTTTGTATGGCCCACGAATGATGTTATAAATATCCAAATGGCCCTTGGCTGAAAAAAGGTTCCCCACCCCTGGCTTATAGTGTCATAGTTTAGACATGCAGTACGTTAAAGCAACTTTATTTTATGGTGAATTTAAATCTCATGTATTTGAGCGTGGTTGAGTGTGATTCATAGGTCAACGCTCAACCACTGAGTCACGCTGGCCGAGCAAAATAGAAACTTTTAAAAAATATTTATTTTCTTCTAACACTGATGAAATAAAATAATTTTTTTTCTGTTAGACTGCAGCTAGATTTCCTAATAAAAGTGAAGAATTTTTTATTTTCAGACTTAGATCTGTACAGATTGTGCTACGTATATGGAATAGAGAGGAACTGATTCTATGTAACGACTTTGCTTGCTTTGTTTTTAGGGCTTATCTAAGTAGTGGTCAGAGTACGTGGCTAAACCCAATTCAACTTAACACAAGTAGAAGTCTCCATGTATTGAAAAAGAACCTAGTACTATTCTTGACAGTGGGTATCCAATAATGTGCAAAACAAAATCCCTATTTCATGGAGTTATTATGCTAGTTCATAAATGCATCAAACTAATTACACGCACACACACACACACACACACACACGTAGTAGTGACAGTGTTATGAATAAAAATAAAACAGAGCTATGGGGGTGCTGCTTTTGATGTCATGGTCAAGAAAAGCCTGATATTTGAGCCGAGAATTGAGCTGGAGAGCCGCGTGGCTCTCCGGGGAAGGACTCTGATACAGAAGGACTGCCAGGGCTGCAGGTGGAGAGGCAGAGGTGTTTGGGCCAGCTCAAGATGTCGAGGGATAGCAAAGGAGCTGGCACAGCAGGAGCCGAGTGAGTGAGGAGAAAAGGTAAGGGGAGAAGGTAAGCCGAAGCCCTGTCACTGAGGGTCTCTTCAACAGGGAAAGGGGTTTAGATTTTGGTCTAAGTGTGATGGGATGCCATTGAGGGGTTCTCAGCAGAAAGTGGCATCACCTGGTATATATTTTAAAGTCTCACTCTGTCATCTGGGTGGGAAATAGACTGAGGTGAGTAAGGAGGACAAGAGTGAAAATTGAGCGATATGTAGAGTCTTTGCAGTTGTCTAGGCTAGAGATGCGGCTGCCTTAGACCGGAGGGGCAGTGGTGCACCTGTGAGAGGTGGTGGGATTCCAATGTACTGAAGATAGAGCTCATAGGAATTTGATATAATGAATGAAAAGGAGGGTACACATGACTCCTTGGTTCAGGTCCTGAATAAGCAGTTAATTAATGGTGGTAACTCTTACTGAGATGGGGACCCTGGGAGAAGCAGGTTGAAGGGAGGGAGCAGTAGATTTGTCTAGTAAGACTGGGCATCTGTGTGGAGATGTCAAGCAGCATTCTCAATATTATTGTGACATAAATAACACATCAGGATTATGAGAATCACCGTCATGGTCATGGATATGCTATTGAGCTCTTCCTACGTAACAGGCAGGTTTCTAAGCATAATCTCATCTAATCATTGCAACCTTGTGAGGTAAATGCTATTTTCCCCATTTTATAGATTTAAAAAACTGAGGCTTAACTGGGCTAGATAGCTTGCCTAAGATTGCACAGCTAAATAAATGGTAGGTTTCAAATTCAGACATTTTAACTGCAGATCTGATTAACTCTGATATAGATAAGTAACAGTTAAAAATACCAAGTAATTGTCAGTTTAAAAAAATGGAACTTTTAAAAGGTCAGCCTTAAATTTAAAATATGAGCAGTTCTCAGATAATACAACTTAAATATGAATTTTAAAAGAAATGACACGAAATTGGTTCATCGTTATATCTAACTGAAATTGCATACTCTCTTAGCGAAAATTATACATATGTTGACTTTTAAGGCAATCAGATGTGAAATGTACGTTCTAAAATGGCTGCTTATTTAGTCGGAATTCAGTTTGCGTATATGGTGGTGATCCCAAAACCATTAAGCTTGCCCTTTGCTGGTGAAAAAGAAGCAGACTGGTTATTATCCAAAGGCATCTAGAATCCTTTTTGCTTTAGCAAATACCTTTTATCCCAATGCATCTAATAATTACTAGAAGAGTTGTTATACCTCTAGTGAGAAAAAGTCAAGACAGACTTTTAATGCATAGCATTTCATATGTGAATTGACATGAAAGATACTACATATCTTCATTAAACCAAAGCATTATAAGTAATCAGAGTTCAGGTTGAGACCCTTTTTATATACACCTCCAGTTTCCCTTGGTTTCTATTCATGTCAATAGCTGTCTCGTATAAATCTTGTGATAGACCATGATTTATGGATTTATTAATAGAAAAATAAAGTCATAATTTTCCATGGACTTGGTATTTTAAAACTAGCATTTTATTATTACAGAAGCAGTTTATGTACATTGTAGCAAACTGGAAAATACTGCAAGCAAAAATAAAGTGATCACATTCTTACCCCCTGGGTCCCCAAGATCATCACTGTTAAAATACAGATTTTTTTTTCTATGTGTCCACACATACATTTAAAACTGTATGTGTGGACACATAGGAGAGCATGAAATTGTATTTTACAAACAGCTTCTTCACCTACTTTTTTCAATCATTGATCTCCATCTTTACATTTCCGAAAAATCTTAACTGGTAACTAGACCATATCCCCATTTATGATCCCAAAATTGTTTCACAGCTGGTGTGTCTAGACTAGACCCAATTATTTAGGACCACACATTGCATCTGAGTGATGTGTTCCGTCAGTCTTTTTTTATCTAGCCAAGTCCCTTGTTGAAGAGACATGGACAGTTATTTCTTAGAACACCCTAGCTTCTGGATTTATTGCCTGTGGTGTCATTTAGCTTGTTTCTTAGTCTCCCATATTTCCAGAGTTATATAAAAGGCTGGATGAATTCAGGTTAAGCACTTTGCACCAGAATACATCCTAGGTGATGTTGCTACATCTTCCGTAGAAATGTAGCAACAGCTGTTTAACCTACCAATGTGATGCTAAAACTGATCACTGGTGTAGGGTGATAAAACTCATTACTCCATTATAAAGTTAAATTTCCCCCCCCCTTGCAACAAATTATGGGTATTCCAAAACCTCTTTAATTTTGGATCTTATTAAATGGGAAGTCTGCAAATTAACTTCTGAGCTATAAAGAAAGCAAAATGCTTTCTTAGAGTACAAATTAATCACATAAACTAAGAGGAATAGTAATTTTTAAATATTTTCAGGTACTTCAGACTATCAGTTTATATATATACTTTGACATCCTATTTAATGGAAGCCTCTTATTAATTACTACAGGTTTAAAAACTTTAATAATTCAACACTTTGATACACTAGTCTAAGTTTTTTCTTTATTTTTGGAGGTGAACTGATGGTTGTTGTTTCTTAATATTTAATAATTCCAATTTTTATATATTCTGGATAAACTTCATCTTTACCTATCAATATTAGTTTGAATTAGTAAGGTTCTCTTTCTCTCTCTCTTGCGCTTCTGAGAAATAGCTATCAATGTAGAAGCACTCTCTTTCTAAACAGTGGTTATTGTATCTCTATTAGAATTTATTTTTAATAAATTTTCATTTTTCATTGTGCCTTATTGTGACCAATAAATGAGTGTTATGATGAACTCTATCACTGACAGCACTTATATAAACTAAGCATATGCACTATCTGATAAGTTCCAAATTAAAAGTATTAGTTATCAGACCTGTAAAGTTCATTGATATTGAGGGTAATGCACTGAAGAAAATGAAGCCTCAGTTGTTAAACAAGTATTTACTCTTTCATTTGTGTGGAAATATTTGAGTACTAGTGGCCCAGTGTACGAATTTTTGCACGGGAGGGGGGGGGGGTTCCCTCAGCCCAGCCTTCACCCCCTCCAATTGGGGACCCCTTGGGAAATGTCCGACTGCCGGTTTCCCTGACAGTCGGACATTCCTCTTGCAATCTGGGACCACTGGCTCCTAATCACTCACCTGCCTGCCTGCCTGATCGCCCCTAACTGCCTCTGTCTGCCTGCCTTATCACCCCTAACTGCCTTTGTCTGCCTGCCTGATTGCCCCTAACTTTTCTGCCTGCCTGCCTGATCGCCCCTAACTGTCTCTTCCTGCCTGCCTGATTGCCTCTAACTGCCCTCCCCTGCTGGCCTGATCTCTCCCCCAACTGCTCTCTTCTGCCGGCCTGATCTCATCCTCAACTGCCTCTGCCTGCTTGATCACCCTTAACTGCCCTCCCATGCCGGCCTGATCTCGCCCCCAACTGCCCTCCCCTGCTGGCCTGATCACCCCTAACTGCCTCTGCCTCGGCCCCCACCACTATGGCTTTGTCCGGAAGGAAGTCGGACGTCCAGAAGATGGCCGGTTGACCCGGTCTAATTAGCATATTATCCTTTTAATAGTAATATATAGATAGATTATATAGGATAGGATTGCTTAAATGGGCGGGGGGAGCCTTTTTCAGCAGGAGGAGATGCTCTTGGCAGACAAAAATACATAGTCCCTATATCTGGACTGATAACCAGCCATATGCACTATACTGCCAAACCGGTCATTAAAAAATTGAACCGCTTTCTTTCACCTTACACCAAACAGCTGTTGCCCTTAAAACCCCTCCTCAACCCCCACGTTAGGTTCTGCCTTCTCAGTTCACCCAGATTAGGTTCTGATTGGTCAGTTTCTATGCCAGTCAGTGTCATAAGCTCTGCCTCCGAGGCAGCCATTGGCTCCTCGCACTTCACCCAGATTTGGTTCTGATTGGTCGGTTTCTATGCCAGTCATTGTCTCCGGGCCTATCTCTGGGACTGATCAGAGAGGAGACTGATCAGCACCCCCCACAGAGGCCTGGAGAGAAACAGGCGCAGCTGTTGGCGAAGCCTGGAGAGAGAGAGGCAATAGCTGATCAGCAGCTGCCATGGAGGCTGCGGATCAGACCTGCCTCTCTCTTCGGGCCTCTCTCTGGGCCTGATCCGCAGACCCCTCGGCAGTCAGTGCTGGGTTGCCATGGTAGCCTAGCACTGACTGCAGGACTGACTTCCAGTCAGTCAAGCCTTTGGTTGTTACAAACCCTGGGTTTTTATATATTAGGATAGTATACCAAGCAAAGTTTAGATAGTTCAGGATACTCCAGACAGAGTTATATCTAGGGAAAAGAAGGGGTTGTTATTGGGAACATATATGTTTTGTACTTGTCTGTAAGTATGGTTTATTTTACCACTATATAGAATGGGGCAAAAGTAAGTTTACAGTTGTTTGTATGGAAAATAATACAATAATTAATAAATAATACAAGAATAAACTGTGTTTCACTTACTGACAACTGTAAATCTACTTTTATCTCACCATGTATTTAAAAAAGAAAAGGCTGAGATATTTTTTAAAAATGATAAAAGCATGCCGTAAATATTTTAATCTAAAGTACACCAATGTACTTGAACCTACCAGTCTTCTAATATTATGTGAGTTCTGAGTGTTCTTCATTTGCACAAACTACATTCATTGTGTATTATCTATGAGTTCAAATTTTGAGTTCTTTAATGTACAAGAAAAAAATACTCCAGGTATTTACAATGTTTTTCATAATCTTGCATAATTGGCATACCTTTGCCTAATCTAAGCAATTTTGTTTACTCTTGTCTTTCCAACAACTTTTTTCTCACTTTTTATCAGTTTATTTAACATATTAACTACATTATAGTTAAATTTTGAGTGGCACAAATGTTGTACAGTTGACTTTTGGAAGCATACAGAGCAGAAATGTTGGGGCAGAAATGTATCGGAGTATTAGAGAGGGCCTATTAGCTGTGTGTGTTCACAGCATGTGGGCATTGGTCAGTGTACTTCAGAGCAGGGGCTCACAAAGTTCCTCTATAAAGGGCCAGATACTAAATCTTTTAGGCTTTGTAAGCCATATGGTCTCTGTCCCTACTTAACTCTAGTGCAGAAACAGCCATAGATAATAAGAAAGCAAATGGCTGTGGTTGTGTTGCCATCAGACTTTATTTACCATGTCAGGCCATGGGCTGGATTTGACTCACAGGCTTGCTGACCTCTGCTTTACAGAATGAACTGAATATTAGTTAGTCCAGAGTGTCACTTAAGCAGAAAACTATTAAGATGCCTTCTCCTCTGTCTCAGAAGAAGGTCCTAAGTAAATTTAGTTTGTAGAGTAACTATCTCTTAGTTTGGAATCAGGTGTGAAGTGGAACCGAGTTAATTTCCCCTTGAGGATTTTTGTTTTGTCATTCTAAAAAAATAAGTATGAGTTTCAAGAGATATATTGAATATATTCACCAAAGGAAATTTAATTCGTTTGAGGAAAATATATTGTAGTTTTGTAATTAATAAATTTCACATCTGTGATCATTAATAGCCCCAATATTAAGTGCAAAAGAGACTAGCTACTTATTCTGTAAGAATTAAGATTTATTACAACCAGAAGAGAAATCATACAGGCATCAAATATTTATAATTGATTGCTGAGATTTTCAAGTAATTATGATTTGCAAAGAGAAAAGAGGAAAGAATACAAGTCTTAATGTTTGGAATCTATGATCTGTAATCAAATTCACCACACTGTATATGTGGAATTCTTAAAACAACTGTTTTTAGGATTGCAGAACTGGTAATATATAACTTCTTTCAGTCTAGTTCCACACCTACCCACCCTCAAAAGGCATTCAGAGAAACAAAGTCCTCAGCAGTAAAATTCTATCTCTGCTCTGTCCCAGAGCACCTGTCCAGAAATAATGAAGTATTTGTCATTCTTATAAGACAGTATCATCGTCTCCAATCACTCCCTCTACAAGTGGGATATTGCCATAGAATAATCCCTTACTGCAGTTAATTTTCTTGGTAGAGATATCTGTCATGTGTTTTGTTAGCCATTTACTCAAAATGAAATTGAAATTAGATTACATCATATACCACATGCCATGTTTGTCTTATCATTTCTAAATAATCAGCTGTCCTAAAGCTTTTATAAAGCCTTATCCTTTTGTCTCTAGAGACATGTGTTTAATCAAAAAACAAACTTATTCAGAATTTAGATTTTCTTAATCAGTTTGACTTTCCCCCATATGTAATGGTATGAGGATTTATCCATGAACGCCTGCCAAATTGTAATACTGTAGTCCCCATTAGGCCTGAACTCTTTTAGGAAGATTATAATGATGTTAAATGGGTTAGGATAGTATAGCTGTCATATAAGCTGATTATGCATGATTTTATCCCTTTGTGATAGAAAGGGTGTTTAAAAACTGACCTGATTGGGTGATGGAAGGAGATGGCTTTTAGAGTTTCTTCCAATGAAAACTGTACCCACTGGTTTCCGCCAGCAGCACAGCTGCTCCTCCTCAGCCTATGCTGCTTGCTTTCCCTTTGTGGCTGGACCTCTGAATGCGGAAAGTCGCCTAAGGCGTCCTCTTTGCCTTTCTTTCTCTTAAGTACCATCTGACAGTTCCTAGATTTTCATCACCAGCCTTGATCATCTATCTTCCTGGGCTTCAGATTCGTGTATCCATCTGCCTTCTGGACATCTCTAACCAGATGTCGAATGGCATCTTGAACATGTCAAACTCTCAAGACAACTTTTTATATTTATTTGCCCCTATCATTGTCATCATCATTCTCCACACACACACAACTTTTTCTTATTTATTTTTTGACACCTCAGAAAATGGCACCACTTTCTACCCATTGAACAAGCCAAAAATCCAATTCTCTCATTCCCCACAAATAAGTGCACTAGCAAATCCTGTCCTAGCTACCTCCTAAATATCCCAAACCTTGCTGTTTCTCACCACCTTATTCAGGATTTAGATTTTCTTAATTAGTTTGACTTTCCTCCATACATAATGGTATGGAGATTTATCCATGAACGCCTGCCAGATTGTAGTACTGTAGTCCCCAGTATTACCATTCGGTTTTGTCTGATTCTCCTAGACAAAACCTCTTCATTTCTCACCTGCACTTAGGACGCAGTTTCCACTAAGACCTTCCAATCAATAATCCATTCTCTTCCCAAGCAGCCAGTGTTGAAATAGATCAATCAGGCCTGTCAATCCCTATTTAAAACTTTCCAGAGGCCTGCCATTGCCCTTAGAATAAAATCCAAACTATTCACCAAGACCCTGTGTGAATTGGCACTCACCTGCCACTCAGTGTCCTGTCCTGCAACTCACCCCAAATACCAGGCTGCAGGTACATTGGTCTTTCTGTTCCCCAGACTCACTAAGCTTTTTTCTTGATAAGGACTTTGTACCTTTGTCTAGGACAGTCTTTTTTAAAAAAAAAAAATATATAGATAGATAGATAGATAGATAGATAGATAGATAGATGATAGATAGATAGATATAGATATATATATATTGATTGATTTATTTCAGAGAGGGAGGGAGAGGGAGAGAGATAGAAACAGCAATGATGAGAGAGAATCATTGATCGGCTGCCTCCTGCACGCCCCCAACTGGGGATCAAGCCAGCAACCTGGGCATGTGCCCTGACCAGGAATTGAACCTGGGACCCTTCAGTCTGCAGGTTGACGCTCTATCCACTGAGCCAAACCTGCTAAGGCTAGGACAGTCTTTTTTCCAGAGCTTTGCAAGAGCTATTTCCTTTTCATTCATGTTGCACCTGCCAGCTGCCCTATATACAAGAGTAGCACCCTCCCCCAGCACTCCCTGTTCCCTGACTTTTCTCCATAGCATTTACCACCTGACCTGTATTTACTTGGGCTTGCTTTATTTGTTATCTCTCCTCTTGTGATTTGATTCAGGGTGGTTACAGAGATTTGGCCTGGGGGAAAAAGAGTCCATGGGAGCCCACGGGAGCCCATGTGGGTGGGTGGGAGCTGTATTCAGTAACAAATGTTATTCAGCCTCACTTCTTCTCCTGTTTCCTACTTGGTATTCATTCCTATCACATAGATATATGTACTGTTTTGACATTTATGTTGTTCAGGAGAAACTCAAGACATGTTTTGCTAACAGCAACAGGAATTCAGTTGTCAGCTCTTTATGGGCCATCAGGAACTCAGCCATGAAAGCAGGTGTATAAAAGTTGCCTGTAGCCCAGCTGGCGTGGCTCAGTGGTTGAGTGTCAACCTATGAACCAGGAGGTCATGGTTCAATTCCTGGTCAGGACACTTACCTGGGTTGCGGGCTCGATCCCCAATATGGGGCAAGCAGGAGGCAGCCAGTCAATGATTCTCGTCATTAAAGTTTCTCTCTCCCTCTCCCTTCCTTTCTGAAATCAATAAAAAATATATATATTTTTAAAAGTTGCCTGCATCCAGTTCAGTCCTCCCAGATGCCTGTCTCTGATAAAGATGTGTTTGTGGTTCCTAGGGTGAGGTACTGAATAGCTAGAAAGGTGGTCCTTTCTAAGCTACCCATGGTCATGTAAAAGCTATTTTTGCAATTCAGTGTGCTTGGGTTGCACTGTTTTTCAGAAAGATTCAAAATCAGGGGTAGACCGATTCTTTATCCAATACCCATGGCTGTGGAATGGTCGCAGTCAAGCTTACTGAAAGCCAGAGATGAGGGCCCAGGACAAAAGGTCATGGAAGCCTCTCAGACGGAGGCAGGAGTGATAAACTTAAGGAAGAATACGGCACAAGAGTTCCTTCCCTGTCCATTCTCATGGCCACTGCTAAGTCCTGGAGTTACGCAGGAGTTTGCAGCTGTCCTCTGGGCACTTCCAGGGCTGCCCTGCAAAGGATCTTGACTCTTACTGTCCTGGGAACATGTGTGCAGGACTTGATTTCCATGGAGTTCCATTCAGGTAACTTCCCCCTAGGACCAAGCCTTTACTCCACTGAGGCTTCGCATGTCATGTGGGGGAAAAGAAAAAAAGTTAGCTCCCGGAACAGCTGTGGTCCAGTTTCACCTGACAGCATACCCACAAAGTGGACTTCAGCTGACCTCTCAGCCTTTGGAACAACACGAAGTATTGATCACAGTCTTCAACACCTGGATTTCGTCTTCCTTTTTGATACTAATTGCAACATTTTCGCCTAAGGCAGTGGTTCTCAACCTTGGCTGCACATTAGAATCACCTGGGAATCTTTTTAAAATCCTGATTTCTGGGCCTCATCCTCCAGAAATTCTGTTTCTTTGTAACTAATGATGAGGCCCAGAAATCAGGATTTTAAAAAGATTCCCAGGTGATTCTAATGTGCAGCCAAGGTTGAGAACCACTGGCCTAAGGAAATTAGCCTATTTTAGTGATTTAGACTAATATCTAGGGCAGGGGTGGGCAAACTTTTTGACTCGAGGGCCACAATGGGTTCTTAAACTGGACCGGAGGGCCGGAACACAAGCATGGATGGAGTGTTTGTGCGAACTAATGTAAATTCAAACTAAACATCATTACATAAAAGGGTACGGTCTTTTTTTTTTTTTTTTTTTCAGTTTTATTTATTTCAAACGGGCCAGATCCGGCCCGTGGGCCGTAGTTTGCCCACGGCTGCTCTAGTGGAATCTTTCTTGATAGCTCTCAGGATATTTAAATAAAAAATACAGCCATCTGCATCCAACAATCTTTCCCCAGTTTTAATCTATAATTTTATGTATCCACTCATAGTTGTTGTGTGTTTTTTTTTGAAAAAACACAACCAAACACACACAATGCTTTTGTTTTCATGAACTATTTTATTGGTTTCTTTTGTATTTTCATCATTGAATGTACTTGGGTTATAACTCAACTCTGTGCAGAAGCCGGCTTTTCATATCATCATTAATAATTCATAAGCTCCATAGAATTACTTGAGGTCTTTTTAACCAAGTATCTTCAATCTTAACATATCCAGTGTCGCTTTAGCTTCCAGTTTAGAAAAAAGATGACTCTGTATACAGACTCTGCTATCTCAGGCGACCCTGAATAAGAGTTTTATTCCTGTTTCTTATTTCTTTTGCTGTTCAGGATGCTTGCAAAATCTAGATCAGTGAAAACTCCGTATATGGGGCATAACAAAATCATGCCAATTAAGTGACCTGACAGGCTGATAGCACTGTAGAGATCAGGGAAGAAAACTTTCCATCAACGCTCATCACAGAAACCTCCTGAGGGTCGCCGTCAAAGTCCGGAGGACACCTGGCGAGGCCCCTGGACCAGTTACTAAGCCACATGCATGCTTCTCCCCGACCTGTTAGGAGACACAGTGAAGTCGGGGGCCGTGACTGGGTCCAGACCTAGCAGATCTGCCCGCTGACCTGGATGTGGAAACACTGGGGCTTTTGTCATCTTGACGTTTACTCCCAAAAAAGCCACGCTTGGAAATTTGAGGGATGAACTGTTCCTTCTGGGAATAATGAAAGCTTACCATGTATTTTTCAGAGCTTTGGGTAGTTGGGGTTGGATTTTTTCTTTTTTTTTTCCTCTCGTTTGTTCTTTCTCTCTTCCTCTCTTTTCAATGGAAAGGAGACTTGGCTTTAGTAGGGAGAGGTGGAGGGGCTTTTCTCTGGCTTGTTTCTTCTCAATACCAGTTTTCTCTTAAGGCCTATTGGGATCAGTACTCATAAAATAAAGCCACTTGTGTGCTATGCTTCATTATAATCAAGTGGAATTTTTTTCTTGCAGAACAGTGGGGTGTTTGGAAGCACGGTACATCTCAAAGAAATGAGGCCATTTCCTTACAGATTCGTGCTTTCAGAAGATGAGGTTTTATTGAAATACAGAATTTTCAGTCTCTCTGATGTGTGTAAAACTGCTACAAAGAACCTTTATGGATTTTGAGGAGCAAGAGGAATAAAAGCAGTCTTTGCTCATCTCAGGCTAGAATTTAGAATTTTTTAATTAACTGAAAATATCCTCTGTATTTGAGTGCAGCTGATGCCACTGGAAATGTATTAATGATGAGACTGATTGCTGCGTTGCGCAACTGCATTTTGCTTGTACTTATTGTGATGTGGCAGCTACGTTCTGCTCTTTTAAATCAAGTAATCTTTAATCAAGTCGGTTCTCTTGCCTGCTCGGAGAAACAGCACCCCGAAACACAGTGCTGCAGAACCCTCTCGCTTGTTTCAGGGCAGTGCTCCTCAGACTTCCCTGTGCATATGAGTCACCTGCGGGTTGTTTTTTTAACTTCAGATTCCAATTCAGTAGGTCAGGGGTGAGGCTCAAGAGTCTGCATTTTCTAACAAGAGATGCTGATGCTGCTGGTCCACAGACCAACTTTGAGTAACAAGATTTTAGAATATATTTATGTAAAAATTCCAAATTTAATCATTCTGAAGTTGGATGGGGAGGGTGGAATGAAATACACTGGTATTCCTAAGGACAGGTCACTGATCAGATGTGTACCTTCATGAAGGCAGATCAGAGGTTGTTTCCTTTGTGTCTCTCTACTACCCTTAGTAGCAAATTAATGAGCAGCTTATATTTGAATTCCTTGAGAAGGGAGATTTTATTTTACTGTTTTCCAGTCTTCATATTTCTGGAGCCTATTGAATTCCCAGGCACCCAGTAAATGGCCAATTAGTGAGTTGAATTCAATCAAATTGAATTTATTGAACTTTATTAGAACAATATAAGGATGATCTGGTATTTTATCCCTAAAACCACTTGTTTTCTCTTTTAAATATTTATATTACTTTTATGTAAAAACTAGAGGCCTGGTGCATGAAATTCATGCACTGGGTGGGGGGAGGGGTTGTCCCTCAGCCCAGCCGGCACCCTTTCCAGTCTGGACCCCTCGAGGGTTTTCTGACTGCCAGTTTAGGCCTGAGCCCACAGGGATCAAGCCTAAACCGGCAGTCAGACATCCCTCTCACAACCCGGGGCTGCTGTCTCCCAACCACTCGCCTGCCTACCCGCCTGATTGCCCCTAACCGCTTCTGCCTGCCAGCCTGATCACCCCCTAACCACTGCCCTGCCAGCCTGATTGACACCTAAGTGCTACCCTGCCGGCCCAATTGCTCCCACCTGCCCTCCTCTGCAGGCCTGATTGCCCCTAACTCTCCTCCCCTGCAGGCCTGGTCACCCCCAACTACCCTCCCCTGCATGCCTGGTCCCCCCCACAACTGCCCTCCCCTGCTGGCCATCTTGTGCCCACATGGGGGCGGCCATCTTGTGTGAGGGCATGATGGTCAATTTGCATATTATCTCTTTATTATATAGGCTGTAAATTCTGTCAGTAATTTATAACTGATCTTGTACAGCGCTATATATATTTTTAAAATTACATTCTCTTGAAATGCAACATGAAAAATAAATGTAAATACAATTTAATGGTAGTGAAGATTCAAGAATTGTAAAGCCCTTTTATCCCTAGGAATACAAAACAAAATTCTAACTCCAATAAAAGGACTTTGGCAACCATTTGTTATAATTAAGAATTTTATTCTAGGGCCCTAGCTGGTTTGGCTCAGTGGATAGAGCATTGGCCTGTGGACTGAAGGGTCCCAGGTTTGATTCCAGTCAAGGGCATGTACCTTGGTTGCAGGCTTCTCCTTGGCCTCGGCCCTGGTCAGGGTGCATGCAGGAGGCCACCAAAAATCTCACATCGGTATTTCTGTCTTTCCCTCTCTCTTCCACTCTCTAAAATCAATGGAACAATATCCTCGAGTGAGAGTTTTTTTTAAAAAAAGAATTTTATTCTAGGGATAAGAAATAAGGCATTCCCAGACTCTGTGCAGATTAAAACCTGTTCTCCTTTCTGAAAGAGTACAGATTATTACTGATTCTTCAATAAATTATACAAATTCAAAATATTACAGTTAGCAGGTTTGCATCCTAGAAGGATTTCCATAACTCACTGTATTAATCTCAGTATGTATGGACAAACCTGAGTGCTATTTTTTTCATTATTTCCTTGCAATGTTAGTTTTGCTTTAATTTTTTCAACACCTTTATTGAGATATTATCCACATGACATGCAGTTTACTCATTAAAAATGTACAGTTGACTTTTAGTATATTCACAAAGTTGTGTGTCGATCACCACAGCCAATTTTAGAATATTTTCATCGCTCCAAAAAGCAGTTTTACACTCCTTAGCCATTACTCCCCAATTCCTCCATCTCCTAGCCTCAGGCAACTATTAATCTACCTCTGTCTCTATAGATTGACTATTGTGGACATTTCATATAAATGGAGTCATAATGTGTGGTCTTTTGTTTCTGGCTTCTTTCACTTTGCATATGGTGGCATATGTCAGTACTTCATTTCTTCCTGTGGCTGAACAATACTTCATTTTGTTCATTAATTGATGGACTCTTAGGTTGTTTCTACTCTTCAGCTGTGATTAATAATGCTGTCATAAACATTAAAATACAGTTTTTGTGTGAAAATTTGTTTTTGTATACATACCCAGAAATGGAATTGCCAAGTCGTATGTTAACTCTTTAATCTTTTGATGAACTACGAGACTCTTGCAAAGTGGCTGCAGCATTTTACATTTCCATCACAGTGTATAAGGATTCCAGCTTCTCCACATCCTGCCCGATACTTGTTGTTATTTGTCTTTTTCATTGTAGCCATCCTGAGTGTGAGGTGGTATCTCTCTATTGTTTTGTTTTGCATTTCCCGAATGACTAATGATGTTGAGCATTTTTTCATATGCTTGTGACCATATGTAGATCTTTTTTTGAAAGGTATCTATTCAGCTCTATTGCCCACTTTTTAAATTGGGCTATTTGTCTTTTTATTATTGAGCTGTAAGAGTTCTTTATATATTCTAGATACAAATCCCTTGTCAGATATATGATTTGCAAGAAAAATTATTTCCCCACCCTGTGGATTATCTTTTTACTTGATCATGCCCTGTGAAGTACAAAGTCTTCAAATTTGATTAAAGCCAATGTATTTGTTCTTTCCTTTTGTTGCTTGTGCTTTTGATGCCAGAGCCAAGAATCCAATGCCTAACGCAAGGAAGGTCATGCAGGTTTACTCCTATGTTTTTTTCTGGGAATTTGATAGTTGTAGCTGTAACATTTAGGTCTTTGATCCTTTTTGAATTAATTATTGTATACGGTGTTTTTAAAAATTTTTTTCTAATTATAGTTTAAATTCGGTATTATTTTGTATTCGTTTCAGGTGTACAGCATAGTGGTTAGCCAGTCATATACTTTACAAAGCGTTCCCCCTGGTGTTTCCAGTACCCACCTGGCACCAGACATAGTTATTACAGTGTTATTGTCTGTATTTCCTATGCTGTACTGTACATCACTGTGACTCTTTCGTAACTACCGAGGCACTTCTCCGTCCCTTCACACGGTGCTCTTTTCATTTTTAAGTGCTGCGATCTTGGCTACCACGCAAGTCTGAACAGAGCCCTCAGAACATATCTCTCCGCGGAGTACAACCTTGAAACCTCCAGACACGAAGGCTTAGACATTATTGAGAACGCCGTTGACAGTTTGGAGCCCAGGAATGACAAGCAGAGATTCATGGAGATGTACCCTGCTGCCTTCTGTCCACCAATGAAGTTTGAGTTTCAGTCTCACATGGGTGATGAGGTCAGTCATTATTTTAAAACCGACGAATTGTCTCTTCACTCACATTGCTCCACCTGCTGTAGCCCAACAGTTGTAAGAATTCCCAGTTGTTTTCGCCCTCCTGCCTTTGCATGGGATCTTAACATAGTATTATCTCAGATCAGCCATTACTACCATCTTTTAAAGCAAGAATTAAACAAGGCCTAAAGGGGCCAAACAAATGTAGGTGCAAGCTCAGTTGGGTGTAAGCACTAAACTGTCCCAGGATAGTTAGAGAGTGCTTCCTCCACTTCGAGACATTCAAATTTAAATTCAAATCCAAACATTTTGCTGGCCCAATAGAATCTATCTGAAGACTTCTTATAATCCTGATTTAAAGACCCTCCCATAAAGAAAAAATAATTATAAAGGGTGAAAATGAGACAGAGTGAAAAAAATGCAAAACAATCCTATTTTCCCAAGGGGAAAAATCCATTTAAACCTTTTACGAGTTACAGTGGTATATTTTACTGTCTGTGGACGGGAAAACAAGAAGAACCAATTAATGGAGCGTGCTATGTAGCCCTTGATGTCCCAGCTGTGCAAAACAATACTTACAGATTAAAAACTCAACTTTAGTTTATTGTGATGACAGTATGTTTTAAAAAGTCGGTGTAATTATAATACCCATGGCAGATTTCTTTAATGCCATAATTTTTTCTGAAGCACCTAATGTTAAGACTCATAAGATATATGTTTGTGTGTGTGCCTGCTATATTTCTCTCTAATTTTATTTTTGCCTGATTTGATATAGTGAATTACTTTATTAGAAATGGTAAGTATTTTTAAAACCAATAGCACGTGAATTTGACAGGCGAGTGGCTTATGCTATCCAGAGTTTTTTCTCCAAGTGGATGCTGTTTTAATTTTTCATTATGGATGTGATAAACATACAGGGTGGGGCAAAAGTAAGTTTACAGTTGTGAGTATACGAAATAGTTTACTCTTGTATTATTACTCATTAATTAATTATTGTATTATTTTTCATATGAACAACTGTAAGCCCACTTTTACCCCACCCCATAGAATGATTAAATATCATGGACAAGTGACTTCAATTGGGTTAATAGTTTTTACCTTTTTAAAACTATTATTACTTTAATAGTGAGTCTGTTGCCTTTTTTTTAATGGCCAGTGCTGCCAGCAACCAGTGATTTCTATGATGTTTTAGAGACTCCATGAAAGGAAGTCCTCATCTGCCAAGAGTCTTTCTTTCTTTTTCTTCTTTTTTCTTTTTATTTTTTTGCCGAGAGTATTTCTAAAACAAGAAAGAGGAGGAGAAATTGTTTCTGGCAGTTTTAATATAATTAAAATATCCTAATTTTGACCTTATTCATGATTGAGATCATGGCCAAAATATCTTTCTGACAAAGCCCAAGATAAGTGGCCTCTTCAGATTCGTGGTGAATCACATGGTTTGGCTGGTGCTGGCAAGACAAGCCATGATTGAAAGATACTAATAATAGCTATTCACATATTTTGAGGTTTTGCTGTTCCAGGCAGTGTTCTAAGTGACTTATGTACATTATCTCATTTCATCCCTACAACAACCCTGTGGCATAGGCACTCTTATTATCCCCATTTTACAGAGAAGAAAACTGAGATTGAGTAACTTACCACAGTCACCCAGCTGACTAGACCCAGTAGGCTCTGCTCCCGCCCCGGTGTTGCCCGTATGGCCCATTTGGATCATCCTTCCCACTCTGCCTTCTGCCCTCCTCCCGAGTCATTAAGAATCCCGCGAGTGAGACATCAGCCGCAGAGCTCTGTCTCCAGCAACTGCCCCGTTCTTAGAGCGATGCTTCCTCCAGCTGCTCTCTTTCCAGTCATATCCAGGCCAAGCAGCTGCATTCTGCTCTTTCCACTTACGTAACTGGTTCATATTTAAAACTGAGGTTTTGAGGAGGCTGTTAAAAGTAAATATGTAACTGGAATCTGGGGATCAGCGTGATTCATGCAGCATTTAAGTAGGAGAACCATGCCTCTGCAGGCTGGCTGGCTGGTGCTCTGTTGTAACTGTGGCTTCTGATTCCCCACCAGGTGTGTCAGGTCAGCGCTCAGCAGCCGGTCCAGGCGGAGCTCATGCTCAGGTACCAGCAGCTGCAATCCCGACTGGCCACTCTCAAAATCGAGAATGAGGAGGTGAGCATGCTTTCTGCCCCACGGGTAATCTGAATTCTAATGTCAGCTGAAAGCCATTTCACGTGGCCTCGGCATATTGAACATTCTAAATGCAATCTCTTCATCATGTATTGTCAGCTAAGTTGGGGTTCCTAAAATGCTCTTTGTAGAGGATAAATGCAGATTCTGTATTCTACCAGAGATCAATACTTTACTAGGGATTCACTGCATACACATGGAGTCTGTAATTCACACTCAAACTCATTTGATAGGTTATCAAATTCAACATGTGTTCAAGAATATACAGTGTGGCATGAAACTTTTGACTGATGTGTTCATTTCATCATAACTTTTGAAATTAAATATTTTTATGATTTTTTGTGTGCTGTAGATTTTTGGGACTGAACATGGCATTATTGCTATAATTCGTTCAAAAATCGTATTTTTTAAAATATATTTTATTGATTTTTCTACAGAAAGGAAGGGAGGGATAGAGAGTTAGAAACATCGATGAGAGAGAAACATCGACCAGCTGCCTCCTGCACACTCCCCACTGGGGATGTGCCCGCAACCAAGGCACATGCCTCTGACTGGAATCGAACCTGGGACCCTTGAGTCCGCAGGCCGACGCTCTATCCACTGAGCCAAACCGGTTAGGTCCAAAAATCATATTTTAAAGTAATATTTGAATGAGAGTAGAAAACTGTTTATTTGCTGACATCAGTGGATTCAAATGGTTGGAACATAAATGTGAATTACAAATACATCTTGAGCCAGAAAGCAGTTGTACAATTCAGCTGTCTCATTCTGAAATTAATTTAATTGGATCCACGTTCTCCTTAAATAAAAATATGAACCCCAAATGTTTCTTGTATAAGTCTTGGCTCTCAGCTGTAATTTATAGGGACTAAACCAAACTTACTCATTGGAAGTTTACTTGATCAAGTTTTCAGTAACTGCAGTCAAAATCTATGCTCAGATGATATTATCAGGAATCTCTTTCCGTCGTTTTGAAGTGATATCTTCATGTGTGTTGGTAGGAGTTTCCTCCCCACCCACCACCCCTCCTTACCCCGTATTGGGAGAGCCAGGACTACATGATCCCTACTGCTTGCCATCTCACCCATTCCAGCATTTTAATCTCTGAAATAGATCCTTCATTGGCCTGACTTACCGTGAATACTTCCATCCAGCAAATGGGATTCTCTCATTGGTCGGCCTACTCATAAGTCCTTTTGATTAACAGCCCCATCAGAAATATCTATTCCTAGAGACAATTCCCATTAGTAGAGAATATGGAACAGACAAAAAAAACGCCCCACAATAATTCACCTTGATAAAATGAATTATCAAAATTCACTTTAGTACTCTGTTCTATTTCAATCCCACTGGGACGTTTTGAGCTATGTGAATGTGTTCGTTTCAGTTAAAAAAAGGATGACGTGTTTGAAGACCAGTATAGTTTGGTAAAAACCCATTGCAGCTTCCTGGATTCCATTCTTTCTAGAAGAACCCAGCCACCCCTTATTCAAACATGTGTATTTAAGTTGCAGCCAGTGTGGTTAAGACTTCAGTTTCTGTGTCATGCACGCACCACAAACAAGCCTTTCCAAAGGGAAGCTGTTGGTCTCCTTGAGGTGTCTGAGAGCTTAGGCCTGAGGGTTTGCGTGAGGCATCACGAAAGACTCAACTAATACAGTCTACTGACCCTGTTGAATTTACAGTGTGTATGTAACTTCCACTTTTTTTTTTTTTCATGCGTGTCCTCCTGCTGTTTTATTTGGAAACATTCTCTAAGTTCTAGGAAAATAGTGTGTTTTGCACAAGGTCAAAACTGGCAGCCCACAGACCTGTTTCATTTGGCCGCCGCAGTTTTGGCCTGTTGCACACAGGGAAGACTGGTGGCTCTGGCCCTGCATGGCCTCATGACAGGAAGAGCTGGGTTATTTGAATTTCCCTTTGCCAGCTCCTGATTTTCGTACACTGGACTAGACCATTTATGTTACCTGTCTGGCCTCCGCAGGCCTGTGAGTTCCTAACGTTTAATGATGTCCCTTTGGGCATAATTTGGAGAAGCCAGTGTCCTTATGAACTGATAAGGCAGGCAGCGCTTTCTGAGGCTTAATTGTTATAAATTTACTGTAGAAACAAATGTATTGGATTATCCTGAATTTCATTTTTGTTTGTTAATCCTCACCCGAGGATATTTTTTTTCCATTGATTTTTAGAAAGAGAGGGGGGGAGGAAGAGAGAGAGAGAGAGAGAGAGAGAGAGAGAGAGAGAGAGAGAGGTGAGATGAGATAGACATATTGATTGGTTGTCTCCTGCACACACTGCTACAGGGGCCAGGGATCAAAACCCTAACCACTGAGCATCACCCGCCAGGGCTATCCTGATATTTCTTGTGAGCATGGCTAGTGGTTTACAATTTGTTAAGTATGGAGCAATTCACTGTAGTGGATTCCCAATGTGTAAAAACTAAATTGGATTCTTGAGAAATAAATTGGATTTTAGACAATCAGTAGATTTCCATAGGTATAGAAGGAGGAACATGTTCCAACATATTTCAAGTTTCCCTAAGAGAACCTTGCTCACTCAGAGAAGTTTGGTGAAGCTGAAGTCATGTGATTAGAATTGTGATACTGTGGGTCAGTTCATTTCAGTACAATAAATATTTATTGAGCAATTTCTGCATTCCACATATTTTGCCAGGTGTGCAGAGTACAGAGATGAATAAGTCACAGTTAGCATATGTCTAGCATGAGAGCCAGACTGTAAGAAGTCATTCATATAATGTGAAAAATAAGAGACATAATAGGGAACAACATAGCAATTATTGCTAATTTGGAGTCCTGTACAGCACTTGTCTCTACCATAAATAAAGAACTTGCCCCTGATCTTCCACTGATAGGACAGAAAACAGACACATTGGTATCAAATCAAAATAGTCAAGTAAAGAAGCATGTATACTTCTATATAATTCTCTTCCTCTATAAAAAATATACACACTCATAAAGTCCAAATTTTACTACAAATAGTTCAGTTAACTAAAAATAATTACGATGGCCTGTAAAAAGATCAAAATTGAGAGAGAATTTCATCCAACTTTATAAAAGAAGGACAGTGAAGCTAAGTGAACACATGAACCTTTTCATCAGATCTTAAACAACTACAAATAATGGGCATCACTTGAAACTCTAGGGAGCCTTCTTAGAAGGGTTTCTCTGCTAAAAGCCCTCTGGCCATATTAATTTTGTTTGCTCCGCAGTGCTTGATTTTTTTTTTTTTTTTACTTAGTTGCTGTCATTTAAAAATTGCAATTTTTGAATTAAAATATTGATTTTTAGCATCTAAAAAATTAGAAAGTCTTGTTATACTAGATCTACATTTCTGCAGGATGGTAATCTGCTTGAACTGAGCAATAGATGCTTCCTTAGACACAGAGCATGTATATGCTTCTTGTTTGCCATACTCCCCACTCAGCCCAGTTGCCTCATTTTCATTACTTGCTTGGCCCTTGAAGATATTTGAGTTTACAACACCTGCCTTAAAGAAAAGAGAGCAGTCAGCATTTGTGAAATGACCTCAGTATACTTGTAAAGAGTAAAAGTTGAAAGAAAAGGTTTGAGAAGGACTTGGTTCAGTTTGTGGTTGTTGCAGATTCATAAGTTTGTGCCATTAATTGTCACTTCACAACTTTACGTTTGCCGGTTGAACCTTTAAAATGAGCGTTCTGTTTCATTCTGCTGCACACTTGCGGCACCGGTACCTCACTCTTGTGATCCCCACGTCCAGTCAGCCAGTCAACAAATATTAGTGCCCACTATGTGTTGTGCACAGAGAAACAGAGCAGAAACAACTTTATTCCCAATTTTTTTGTTTTCTCTTTCTTACTTCAAAGTATAACTTTATATCTGAAACATTAATAAATATTACTTTAAAAGATAAACTTTATTTTTTATTATTTTAATTTTTGAAATCTTTATTGTTGACAGTATTACCCGTGTCCCTTTTTTTCCCCCACTGACTCTTTCTAGCCTGCACCTACCCTACAGCCGCCCACCCCGGCCCCAGGCCTTCACCACCCTATTGTCTGTGTCCATGGGTTATGCATATATGCATATAAGTTCTTTGGTTTAAAAAGATAACACTAAAAGCAACCTAAATGTAAATGATCATTTTACCTTTCTCCCTATAAACATTTTCCAAAATCTTAAAGTTTACTTTTAACCTTGGTCATGAGGATTTCAGGTTAGGGGTCATTCCTGTCTTTTCTTTCACAGCTAGCCTCTGGAGTAGTTCCCATAGATTGCATTTCCCTTTTCTTAGACTTCTTCTTTCCTACCTTATCTACAGACAGCCGAAGAAAAGGAAGATGAATTGCATAGCTAAAGAAATTATGCCTTTCATATTTTTAGCACAGTCTTAGTTTTAAGTAGCGCGTCCCATTTTCAGATCGTCTGTCCCAAAATTTGGTCAAGAAAATCAAGTTTTATAAGCATGTCACTTCTGTGCTATGACGTATAAACAAGTCTCTCTTACGTTATAGATTTATCCCCTGAAAGGAATGGAAAAGACAAAAGCCTTAATTAATTCACAACAAGGTTTAATGAATGAAGTGAGAGCCCATGTAAATGTTCTTAGCATCACTTAAACTCTTTCACCAACAGTTTACTAGGGAGCTTTTCACAGACTATTCCCAAAAATATATTCCTTTCACAGGATATTTTCAACCATAATGAAAACAATTTTAGGCAAACATTTGAGACAAATTTTATGGCCTGGGTAATTGATGAGAAGTAAGCGTTATTTTGGTTATGATGTAGAAAAGTCACATTTCCCTCCAAATTTTCCCATGGTGCCAATGACTGCAGCAGAATCTCAAGCCATGTAAATCAGTGACCAAACCCTTAAAGGCAATTGTCAAATCCTTTGAAGACTTGGTATAAGATGTGGAGCTTGATAACCACTGGGTCATAATTGCTGTTTCTGATGGTTTCTGTGGCTTTAACTTCATTTTTACTTATTTAAGTAGCTCTTGCCTGTAACCTTCTACTGATGAGGTTAACAGTAAAAGCCTCAGTAAAAGACAACTGCCACTTATTCCTTAAATGACAGCATCATCTTGGCCAAAGTGGAAAACAGGATCAACTGTCTTTCACTGAAAACACATATTTTTAGAAGAAGTATATAAAAAGTATAGGGGTGCGTAGTGTCAACTGAGCTTTAACTCACTGAAGGGAGGGCCTTGATCCAGAAGAATACCAAGCAGAGTGAGGAGAGTTTCTAGAAAGACTCTGAATGTGAGTCACGTGGTAGGGTACCCCAAAGAAGTGGCAGGGCTCAGGATGGCTGTCAGCAAAGAAACCACACCTTATGGGGTGTGCTGACCGTTGCTCTGGCATCCACGGATTTGAAAGGAGGAGGATTTCAACTCGTTCAATGAACTTTTTGGCTCGTCTGCTGTGTTCCAGGCAGCATGCTCGTGAGTGGAGATAGAAAGGTTTGCAGGCTGTGTCTGACCTTACGCTGCTCCCCTGACAGATGGAAAACATAGTCCTCTAAGCAGCATGGTCGGTGCTTATGAGAACCGTGTCTCGTAATTGTTGGCCTCTTGCTCTTCAGACCACGCCGAGTATCACGTCCTCCCAGATGGGTCAGTAAATCCGAGTCCGGGTGGACCGCAGGAGAACGAGCTTTCTGAGACACAGCTGAAGGCAGGATGTCGTTCAGAGAGCCCTGGCAACGATGATGGTTTCTTCTTTGAATTGAGTTGTATCATTGCTGATAATGAATTTTGTTCAAAAATCAGGAGTTTTTGTAAACATTCCCCTAAATGCAAATATATGAATTATTAGTGTGAATTCCTCTGGAATGGCGGTAGACCCCTCTCCAAAAGCTTGGGGGGAGCAAAAATTGGACTGTTTTACCAGCATAGACAGTGTCACTAGCATCTGTACCCCCTGTTAGGGTAACCAGGAGTGAGGGAAAGCCATGGCAAGATGCTTAGACTCTGTCCCTGCCTTCTGTGGCCTGTGCTGACAGGAAGTTTTGCACCCTAATTAACTCTGACATTTATCCAATTGCTCTGTGTGTACATGTGTATACGGTCTCTTTCTGCTGATTTTTAATACATCTGAAATGATACAGTACTGTAATTGACATACATCCAAGATCAATGATGGTAAGGAGTAAGTAGAGAGGTGGGGAAGGGAAGGCAGTTCTGGGGTCACCTTCACAGATGGAATGATGAGTGGTAAAGGACCAGTAGGCCTGCACCAGGTGCAAGGTGCAAGCACAGTGCTATATAACACAGCAATTTTCAACCAGTGTGCCGTAAGGATTTTTAAAATATGCAGTACCTATTTAGTCAGGGTCACTGACCTCTTTTCCCTTAGATTGTCAAAGTAAAAAATGACAATAGCCAACACAACAATAGCCATCTGGTGTGAATGAATAAAAATTATACCTTTTTTTGTCAGATCGGCAAAAAATGTATTTTTTGGTGTGCCACAGAATTTTAGTAATTAGCTTATGTGTGCCATGAGATGAAAAAGATTGAAAATTGCTGCTATAAGATAGTGTGGTATGTGTTCAATTGTGTTCCCCCCAAATTCATGTGTTGACACATGATTAATAATATGGCCTTATTTGAAGACAGGGTCGTTAGGGTGATGTCTAACCCAATAAAACTGTGTCCTTATAAAAAGGGGAAATGTGGACACAGAAGCATAGAAGACAATGTGAAGGGGCAGAGAAGATGGCCATCCTCCAGCCAAGGGGGCCGCCTTGGGACAGGTCTCTCGCTCACAGCCCTCAGAAGGAGCCAAGCCTGCTGTCTCCTTGATCTCAGACTTCTGGCCTCCAGAATTGTGAGGCGATGAACTTCTGTTGTGTTAACCGCCCAGCCGGTGGTACTTTATGGCAGCCCTAGAAATCTAATACAGTGTGTTCGGAGAATAAAACCAGCAAGTCAACTTTCTGTTTTCTCCCATGATTGTAATGTTTTGGGCACTTGGCGGGGGGGGGGGGGGGGGGGGGGGCAAAAGAGCAAATCCACAGAAGTCACCTCTCCCCCATCTTTGGTTTTGACTATTATCTCAGAGTCCTTGCCACCTGGGCACGCCTCCAGGCAGTACATTCTTTGGCTCTTTTGTCATTCCTTTCCACGTTTTTTTGGCCTCTCCTTCCACTAGACCCAACTGTGTTTTTCCTGCTGCTAATGGGGAGTCATTACAAGCCTCATATTATCTGTTTCATATTTGCCTCATTATCTTCCCCCTTGTGACTTATTAACATGGCTTGTGTGTCAGAAGCTAGTGTTATTCTTCGTCAAGAGTATCCTGTGGGATAATATGTAGTCCCAGCCACCGTGTCTGCTGCTTTCTGTCTCATCTTTTATTTTTCCTGACAATTCCAAATTTAATCGGAACGCTCTTGCTTCTGAGGAAGAATTGAGATGAGAAGAAAAACAGTGTTGTTGACAATAACAAGGAATTATATGGCAGCTGCTGGGTCCACAGTAGGGTCTATAGTAAGTGGGCCTGTTACCAAGTGCTCGGGTGGGCATGGAGCCTGTCTGGTCCCTGGGCAGATGATACTCCAAGACTTTCATTAGTCTGGTGCTGGGACAAGAGTCTGCATCAGGGTCCACAGTTGGTCCGCAGACAGCAGGTCTATTACCAGATTCTCGAATAGGTATGGCACCTGCCAGGCCACTGGACATGTCCCTGGTGGGCAGAACTAGCCTCAGACCACAGCTGAGCACAGCTGGAACTGTCATGGGTCCACTTGGGTCCACAGCCAGGACCAAGGTCTGCAGGCCTGTCTCCAGGGGTATAGATGGGTCTGCCTCCCTCCAGGGCCCTGGGTGGGCAAGACTGCTCCTGGACCACTGCTGAGAAGGTTTGGATCCAGGTTACAGGGCTGCTTCAAGATCCAAAGTTGGACTAAGGGTGGTGGGCCTGCATCTTGGTGTACGAATGGGCTTATCTTTTGTTGGGTCCCCAGGCAGGCCTCATAGATCATTGCTAAGAGGTATTGAAACCAAGTTACAGAGCCACTTCATTATCCACAATTGGACTTAAGTTGGCGGGCCTGCCTGCAGATTATAGCCAGAAGTGCCGCCCACCTGGTACCTTGTCAAGCTGAATTGCTTCTGGACTGTAGCTGAGCTTGTCTGGAGGCAAGCTACAGAGCTACTTCAAGATCTCCAGTCAGGCCCCAACCGGTTTGGCTCAGTGGATAGAGCGTCAGCCTGCAGACTCAAGGGTCCCAGGTTCGATTCTGGTCAAGGGCATGTACCTTGGTTGCGGGCACATCCCGAGTAGGGAGTGTGCAGGAGGCAGCTGATCGATGTTTCTCTCTCATCGATGTTTCTAACTCTCTATCCCTCTCCCTTCCTCTCTGTAAAAAATCAATAAAATATATATTTTAAAAAAAGATCTCCAGTCAGAATGAGGTTGGCGGACCTTCTTCTGGAACCATGGATGGCCATGTCCCCCATTGGGCCCCTCGGTGGGCAGGACTACTCCTGGTCTGAGGCTGTGGGGGCATAGAGCTGAGTTACAGAGCCACTTCAAGATCTGCTGTTGGACCAGAGTCAACAGGTCTGCTTCCAGGAGCATGGACAACTATGCCTTCTGGCAAGTCCCTGCGCAGAGTAGGACAGCTCCCTGACCAGAGCTAAAAAGGACTAGATCTGTGTCAAGGTCAGCAGGCCTCTTACCTAAGGCACAGGTGGTGTGACTCCTCCTGGGTTCCTTGGTGGATGATGCTGGTGGACCAAGGCCAAATAAAATGTTAGCTGTGTTCACAGGGGTACAGGTCTGTTTCTGGGTCTGTAGCCGGGATTACTGTTGGCAAGCCTACCCTCTGGGCACAGGCCTACTTTCTCACGTCAGCCCTTCTCAGTCTTGGGCTCTGCCAAGGTTTTGCAAGAGCTCCCACAAATGCACTTTTGTCCATGGATGGCTGCCAAATTGTTGTTGTGGAAAGATATGAACAGGGGACCTCCGATTTTGCCATCTTGCTGATGTCAACTCCAGGAACTTTTTAAAAAAAATCTTTGTTGTTGAAAGTATTATATATGTATACTTTTCCCCCCATTGACCCCTTTAAAGTAACTACTTATAATATTGTTTTGTTTAAGTGGTGTTTATATGTCTAGTTCCTATAACGATGGATTGAGTCACTCAGCTGATTTCTTCACATCTCACTTGCCTCACATGATACATGGCCAAACCTGAAGCCCCTGACACAGGGAACTAACTATATGTTCATAAAAGAAGAACATCAAGTATTTTTATCAAAAATAAAATCCAGTGTTTCTTAAATATTAGTGCCCCTAATGGTTTGAAAAAATAAAACAAACATTCTTTCTGGAGGTTGATAATCTCACCCTAGATTTCAAATAACCCTACAAAAAATGTCCAGCAAAAATAACTAGGCACATGAGGAGATAAGAAAACATGATTGCCAGACATTAGACAATAGAGACATAACTGTAGACAAACTGTAGAAACTCCAAATATTGGGATTTTTAGAAACAAACTATAAAAGAGCTGCTTACTCTGTTCAAGTAGATGAAAACTAAGCTTAGATTTCAGCAGGGAACTATAACCTATAAACAGTGAAGTAACACATTTGGAAATAAAACACTTAGAAACTCTAAAACTGAGAAAACAGTAACCCAAATTAATAAATCAGAGGATGGTTTTAACAGCAGATTAGACACAGCTGAAGAATAAATTATCAAAGTGGAAGACAAATCAGTAGAAAATAAAATACAGCATGGAAAAACAAAAGGTAGAAAATATGAAGAGAAAGATAAGCAGTATGGAGAATACAGTGATGTTTAGCATACTAAATAAACACTCAGAATGAAAAATGATAAAAAAGAAATCAGAGAAAATATTTGCAAAGATAAAGGCTGAAATTTTATCAGAGATCATGAAAAACATCACACAATTCAGGAAGCCCCCCAAAATTCCAGGTACAATATATTTTTTAAAATCCTTACATAAAGACATCATGATGGAACTAGTAAAAGCAGATGGAGAAAGAAAAACAAAGCTTATTCAAAATAATGATAGACTGACAGCAAGCTTCTCATTCATCAGGAACACAGAAGCCACAAGAAAGTACAGTGATATGTTTGATGTATTGAAAATAAATAACTGCCAACTAGGAAAAATACCTTTCATAAATGAAGGTGAAATAAAAGATATTTTCACATCAACAACAACAGTTCACCACCAGAATGCTGGAATGAATTTCTAAAGGAATGCATTTCTTAAAAATATAGGGAGTAGGGTTCAAAGAATATAAAATATATGGATGAAGCCAAATGAGCACTGACCATACATGACAACTAATATTTTCCATTTAAATACATACAAATTTTGCATATATCCTCTTATACTACATTACAAAAAATAGCATATAATTCAGGAGATAGGTATTCTAAACTCTGTACATTGGGAAAAAGGATAAAGCTATTAATTTGTGTTAAACATTGATAAGCAAAAGTAGAGTACAACCTAAATGTGGAAGGTAAGTTTAAAAGCTCCTGGAAGCTAACATAGAACAGTATCTTTATGGCCATGAGATAGGAAAAATATTCCTTAAATAAGGACACAAAACACATGAATCATAAAGGGAAGGATTGGTGAATTGATTATCTATAATAAAGCATAATATGTTGATTAGACCGGACGTCCTTCCGGACGACCTTCCAGATAAAAGCTGGGGCTGCGAGGGAAGCCCAGGTCCCGGGTGCCAGAGGGAAGCCAGTGCCGGCAGCCGGGGGAAGGAAGGCCTACTCTTGCACAAATTTCATGCATCAGGCCTGTAGTATTGAAATAAGAAACCACTCATTGGGGCACTATAAAAAGAGTGAAAAGCCAAGGCACAGTGTAGTAAAAGATATTTACAACACATATAACTAATAAGACTCATATCTATTTACAAATAAGTAAGAAAAATACTCATAACCTGCAGAAAATTGAACAAGAGATTTGAACAAAGTGTTTCCGAGAGAGGAAATCCAAATTGCCTTAAACATATAATATGCTCAATGTCAGGCACCAGAGAAATGCATGTTAAAACCACAATAAGATACCATTATGCAACCAACACAGTGATTTAAATTTTAGAAGCAGGCAATACCAACTCTTGAGGATGTGGAGAATAGGAAGTCTCCTACTTTGCTGGTGGGAATACAAGTTAGAACGATAATTTTGGAAAACAGTCTGGCATACCCTATAAGCAATTTTACTCATGTACGTATGATCCAACAAAAACGTATTTATAGCAGTATTATTCGTAATGGCCCAAAACTAGAAGTAAGTCATCTGTCAACAGTAAAAGGGATGAATTATGGTGTATTCTTATAGTGAGTATTTAGCAATGAAATACTATACTCACAAGAAATGAATAAATCTTACTACATAAAGTTGAACAAAAGAAGCAAGATAAAAATCATAAATTCTGTAGGATTCCATTTATTTGAAGTGCAAAAAGAGAAAAACTGATATCTGATGTTAGAAATCAGGGTAGTGGATACCTTTGGAGAGGACAAAAGGGTGTGTGATGGTTGGGAGAAGCACAAAAATATTTGTAATGTACTCTATTTCTTGATCTGAGTGGTGGTCATATAAGTGTTTATTTTGTGATATTCATCAAACCATACACTTATAGTCTGTGCATTTTTTAAAATATATTTTTATTATTGACTAGAGGTCCAGCACACAAAATCGTGCACAGGTAGGGTCCCTAAGCCTAGCCTGCAGTCAGGGCCATCTTCCACCCTCTCGCCAGTCCACAGTACCGCTCTGCCGCCACCCACCCTGGTTCCCTGTTCACCATCTGGTGATCAGAGCCTGCAGGGCGGGGGTGGGGGAGGGACCAAGAGGTGGTCCATGCACCTCATAGCAACTGGTCGAGCAGTCATTCTGGTCGTTATGCCACTATGGTCGCTGGGCTTTTATTATATAGGATTTTGGAGAAGGGAGAGAGAGAAACATCAATGATGAAAAGGAATCACTGATCAGCTACCTCCTGCACACTCCCTACTGGGGATTGAGCCTGCAACCCTGTCATGTGCCCTGATCAGGAATTGAATCGTGACCTCCTGGTTTATAAGTCGACTCTCAACCACTGAGCCATGCTGGCCGGGCTGTGCATTTTTCTATATGTAGTTTTACTTCAATTAAAAAGATTATTTTTAATAAATGTAATTGACAAAAAACTAAAAATGGAACTCACATTTGACCCAGTGATCATACTTCTAGGAATATATCCCAAGAAAACAGAAACCACAATCAGAAAGGATATATTTACCCCTATGTTCATAGCAGCACAATTTACCATAGCTAAGATTTGGAAACAGCCTAAGTGCCTATCAGCAGATGAGTGGATTAAAAAACTGTGGTACATTGACACAATGGAATACTATGCTGCAGTAAAAAAGAAGGAATTCTTACCATTTGCAATAGCATGGATGGACCTGGAGAGCATTATGCTAAGCGAAATAAGCCAGTCAGAGAAAGATAAATATCACATGATCTCATTCATTTGTGGAATATAATGAACAACATAAACTGATGAACAAAAACAGATCCAGAGACAGAGAAGCATCGAGCAGGATGTCAAACCTCAGAGGGAAGGTAGGGGAGGGTGGGGGTAAGGGGGTGAGATCAACCAAAGGACTTGTATGCATGAATATGAGCATAACCAATGGACACAGACACCAGGGGGGTGAAGGCATGAGTGGGGGGGGGGGGGATGTTGGGATAAGGACACATATGTAATACCTTAATCAATAAAGAGAGAAAAAAAATAAATGTAATTGAGTGAACACCCAGTGATACGTGAGATTTATAAGGACTCACACATAAAGTGATGTTCTCAGGATAATTTTGAAGAAAGCCTTTCCTTTATATTGGTGATATGAGGTATTGTTTACCTGACTCCCTAATAGACTCTGAACCTCTTGGGGCAGGTCCTGCGTCCTCATCTCTGCTGACAGAATGGATTCTCACTGCGTGTTTGTGGGATTCACGAAATTATGTCCTAATGTGAGAAATACGTTCTTGTTCCCAGGTCAAGAAGACGACCGAAGCCACCTTGCAGACCATACAAGATATGGTCACCATCGAAGACTATGACGTTTCTGAATGCTTCCAGCACAGCCGCTCCACGGAGTCTGTGAAGTCCACCGTCTCCGAGACGTACCTGAGCAAGCCCAGCATCGCCAAGAGAAGAGCGAACCAGCAGGAGACTGAGCAGTTCTACTTCATGGTGCGTCTATTACAGGGGTGGGGAACCTTTTTCTGCCAAGGGCCATTTGGATATTTATAACATCATTCATGGGCCATACAAAATTATCAACTTAAAAATTAGCCTGACATTTGGTCAAACATTTAATTAACTCATCCCTAATGCCTTCGCAGGACCAGACCCAATAATTTCACAGGCCTTATACAGTCCTTGGGCCGGACATTTCCCACCCATCTATTGCTTCCCTAGCCACACTTGGAGCTCAGATCTGGCATCCCCAAACACTGCTTCTGGAATTCCATTAGAATCACCTAGGTCCTTTATTAAAATACTAGAGGCCCGGTGCACAAAAATTTGTGCACTCGGGGGGTGGGGGTGGGGGGGCCCCTCAGCCTGGCCTGTGCCCTCTCGCAGTCTGGGACCCCTCGGGAGATAACGACCTGCTGGCTTAGGCCTGCTCCCGGGTGGCAGAGGGCAGGCCCAATCCCTAGGTGCAGCCCCTGGTCAGGCTCAGAGCAGGGCCGATTGGGGAGTTGGGGCGCCACCCCCTGTCGTGCACAGAGCAGGGCGGATTGGGAGGTTGCGATGCCACCCTCAGTCACGCTCAGGGTAGGGCCGATTGGGGGGTTGGGGCACCGCCCCCTGTCACACTCAAGGCAGGGTCGATGGGGAGGTTGCGGCACCACCCCTGTCACGCACAGAGCAGGGCCAATCGGGGGTTGGGGCGCTGCACCCTGTCACGCACAGAGCAGGGCCCATCAGGGGGTTGGGGAGCTCCCCCTGTCATTCACAGAGTAGGGCAGATAGGCGAGTTGGGGCACCGCCCCCTGTCACACACAGAGCAGGGCTGATCAGGGGGTTGGGGCGCCGCCCTCTATCACCCACAGAGCAGGGCCAATCAGGGGGTTGGGGCGCCGCCACTGTCACACTCAGGGCAGGGTCCATGGGGAGGTTATGGCTCTACCCTGTCACACACAGAGCAGGACCCGTGGGGGGTGGTTGGGGTGCCGCACCCCGTCACACACAGAGCAGGGCCCGTGGGGTAGGGGCGTTGGGGCGCTGCACCCTGTCACACACAGAGCCGCAGGGCGATCAGGGGGTTGGGGAGCTCCCCCCTATCAGGCACAGAGCAGGGCCGATCAGGGGGTTGGGGCGCCTTCCCCTGTCAGGCACAGAGCAGGGCCGATAGGGAGGTTGTGGCCCCGCCCCCTGTCACACACAGAGCCGCAGGGCGATCAGGGGGTTTGGGCGTTGCCCCCTGTCACGCTGATCCCGGTGATGGGAGGCATATTACCCTTTTACTATATAGAATAGAGGCCTGGTGCATGGGTGGGGGCTGGCTGGTTTGCCCTGAAGGGTGTCCTGGATCAGGGTGGGGGTCCCCACTGGGGTTCCTGGCCAGCCTGGGTGAAGGGATGATGGCTGTTTGCAGCTGGTCACACACCCTTCAGGGTGGGGGTCCCCACTGGGGTGCCTGGCCAGCCTGGATGAGGGGATGATGGCTGTTTGCAGCTGGTCACACACCCTTCAGGGTGGGGTTCCCCACTGGGGTGCCTGGCCAGTCTGGGTGAGGGGCTGAGGGCTGTTTTCAGGCTGGGACTGAAGCTCCCAACTGCTCCTTTTTTTCTTTTTCTTTTTATTCTGGGCCAGCTTTAGCTCTGAGGCTCCAGCTCTGAGGCCTCTGCTGCTGAAAGAAGGTATCTGGTTTGTTTAGGTTCTATAATCGAAACTCTGAATCAACTTCAGCTCTGAGATCCCGGCTTGCTGAAAGCTGGTTTCTGGGGTTTTGTTTAGCTTCTATATTTGTTACAATGTTTCTTAAACTGCAGGCTCAGAGGCCAACAAGGCAGGCGGGGAACGTTGGAGTCCTCCGTCACTGAAGCAAGCAAGCCTCATGTTAGTTTCAAGCTGCCTGGCTGCCGGCCGCCATCTTGTCTAACAGTTAATTTGCATATCTCGCTGATTAGCCAATGGGAAGGGTAGCGGTCATACGCCAATTACCATGTTTCTCTTTTATTAGATAGGACTAGAGGTCTTGTGCATGAAATTTGTGCATGGGTAGGGTCCCTAGACCTGGCCAGCAATCAGGGCCAATCAGGTACCCTGGTTCCCCTCCTCCCCACCTCCCGGCCTCCCCACCTCCTCCTTCCCTTGTTCCCTCAGCGCCCCACCGCCACTGCAGCTGGTTGCCTGTCATGTTCCGTGGTGCCCCCTGATGGTCAGCACATGTCATAGCAAGCGATCAAACTCCTGAGGGGACAATTTGCACATTAGCCTTTTATTATATAGGAAGGGCCCCTGTCTACCCTCAGGGTTTCTGATTCAGTCCATCTGGAATAGGGTTTAGGAGTTAGTACTTTTTCAAAGCTCCTCAAGTAATTCTGATATACAGACACATTTAAAGAGGACGGCACTAAAATAGAACTTTTAAACTTTGATGGAAACACATGTCCCCAGGAGAACTTATTAAAATTTAGGTTCTGGGTTCGATAGGTCTGGGGAGAGAGGGACCTGAGGGTCTGCACCTCAAACAGGCTCCCATCAGACCACACTTTGAGTAGCAGGGGTCTAGGATCTACACGATAAAAGCAGCTGGATTCTAGGTAGCCTATGGGATGTCCCTTGACATGGAATATATTTTTAATATATTTTTATGGATTTCAGAGAGGGAGAAAGAGATAGAAACATCAATGATGAGAACCATTAATGGGCTGCCTCCTGCACACCTCACACTTGGGATCAAGCCTGCAACATAGGCATGTGTCCTTGACTGAGAATCAAACCATGACCTCCTGGTTCAACCACTGAGCCACATCAGCTGGGCTTGAATTTTTTTGTTGTTGTTGTTAATCCTCACCCGAGGATATTTTTCCATTGATTTTTAGGGAGAGTGGAAGACGGAAAGAGAGGGAAACATCGATGTGAGAGCAACACATCGATTGGTTGCCTCCTGCACTCGCCCCAACCGGGGAGAAGTCTGCAACCAAGGTACATGCCCTTGACTGGAATCAAACCCGGGACCCTTTAGTCTGCAGGTCGATGCTCTATCCACTGAGCCAAACTGGCAAGGGCTTGAAAATCTTTTTAAAGTTAAAAATGATTCTTTCCTTTTGCAGAAACTCAGAGAATATTTGGAAGGTAGTAATCTCATCACCAAACTTCAAGCCAAGCATGACTTGCTGCAGAGGACCCTCGGAGAAGGTCAGTTGTGTGAAGTAGATGAGAAGGTGACGTGGATTATATGTATTGTATCCTGTATGTAGCCCGTGAAGTGTGTGGATGGGGGATTTGTGCTTTAAGAAGCAGAGGACACCGTTTGTTTAGATTTGGCTTTGTCTGTTTCTGGAATCACCAAATTCTCCCTGGAACTGTTTTCTTTATGAGCTTGGCGCTAACCTTGAGGAAGAACAGGGAAATCTAGGGAGGGCTGAATAGCCACCACTGAGCTCCCGAGGGAGGATCTGCAGAGCACGCTGCTCCTAACCGTAGAGAAGTCAGAAGGAGCTGCATCGGCCCCCACCTGTGACCCCCCCTCACCCCTCCCTCCACCCACGGCACTTCCTCCCTTCTTGGACTTTCCCACCCCTCCAGCCCCACCCATTTGTTTTATTGGGCCAATATTTTTGTCCCATTGAATGCCTTTTTCGACTCTAGAAACCAGTAAAACCAGTTCAGGTGACTTTTTCTTTCTGTAGGCATTGATTTTAGTGAAGAAATAACCTAACTAAATGTATTGTTCTATCTGATAATAGCAAAAAACACAATAGTTACCACTCATAAGGCTTTCTCTGTGTCAGTCATTGTTCTGAGCTGCATATTTTACTGGACACTATAAATTTTAAATGAGAAAAGTGAGCAGGGATAAGGATTATAGGCAAAAGGGGCTATATAAATGTTGGCTATTTTTCTATCTTCAGGAAATTTAAAAGGGAAAATTAATATAAGCAAAGTCTCTGTCTTAAGTGCCTCATAGTCTGTAACTTTAATTATCTTTTATTCATATTCGATCCTGCTAGAAGTTATAAAAAGTGAAAGAGAATATGTATGGAAGTGGGAAATGAGGGGACTGGGTTGTGGGAGAAACTCAGGACAAAAACCGATTACTCCTGTTTGATGTAAATTCTTGCCTCCTACCATTCTAGAAACTTCCTTACCCATAAAGAAGTTTTTCTATCACTTTATTTCCTTGTTTTCCCCAGAGGACCTATTATCCTCAGGGAATTGGTACACAGAAAAAGGTCATCATGACCTATGGCTCCTTGTATTACAGTGAGGATGCCAGACTCTAAGCTAAAAGGCCAATTTCACTTGGAAAAAATTAACATTTAAACTACTAAAAAGTGTCTTAAAAAAATAAAATAACCAAACACAATGTATGAACTTTCATTTGACTCTGAATCCAAAAGCGAAAGTTATAAAAGGCATTTTCAAGACAACTTGGGAAATTTAAATATAGACTGTTAGATGATATTATTGAATTAATATTAATTTTCTTATATATGGTGGTATGGTGATGAAGGACAAGAACCTTATTCTTAAGAAATGCTTGCTCAGTGTCATAATGTTTGCAACTTACTTTCCAAATGGCTCAGGAAAAGAGAGAGAGAGAGAGAAAGCTCAGTAAGGCTAGTGTGACGAAACGTTAACAATTGGGAAATCTAAGTGAAGGACACATGAATGTTCCCTGCACTAGTCTTTTAGCTCTTCTGTAACTGAGGTTTCAGCTTTTAAAAAACAAGACCTTTTTATCCTTTGAATTGTTCTACCGTAGCAGTTGTGTCCCAGTTTTTCCTCTTTTCCCCTTCACAGTATCAGCCTTCTTTTCCCCTCCATCTTCTACAACTGCCTGATATTTCACTGGTGCCCCAAGATCAGCTGCCAGACCCAAAGCATAGGTTATCATACGTGTAGATGAATATTTAGGCACAGAGTCCTTCCCTGGCGGACTGGATACCACCTTAGAAATTGCGAGCTGGACGGAATTAAGCAGAGGGTGAATTCATTCTTGGCACCGCATGCAGACATGTGTGTTAATACGCTTGGGATCTCATTCTGAAACTTTTATGGAACTCATTCTACACAGATTCCCTTATGTTCCGGGAGAGAGAGCCCCACCGGTTAATATTCTTTTACATGCCATTATTAGCTAGGGCTGTATTTTAGCCAATTTGCTGAATCCACGCTCCGGATTCTCTTTCGCTGCTGAGCTGTGTACCTTGTGAACTCTAAGCCAGGATTTCTTTCCTTTGGAATTCCTTTCAGTCATTTCCAGTGTCCTAGTGACACAAGCTGTGACAGGTGTCCCAGGCCTTCCCGGACGAGATTTATTCTGCATGTGACACTGGACACTTCCCACCCAGTGGCAGCAGGCACACTGGCCTCTGCCCGCCGGTGGCAGACAGACCTCTCTGCTTCCGGGCCTGCCCCACGTGGAGGCTTGGCAGCACCCCAGTTGTTGGTCACTGCCTGGGGCTGACACTGGCAGCTTTGCCCGGAGAAAAACTAAGCATGAAGAGCACGCCCCACCTTTTAGCTGACCATTGTGAGCCTGCTGGCTTTCCATGCAGCCCTGTTCGTGTTAATAGGCTTACACCGAAGGACAGTAGGAGAGTTTCTGGCGCCTGTCCCACGGTGAGATAATTCAGCCGCAAGCCCTTATGGAGGAACCCAAGGCTAGGTTTGGCTAAGTTAAGTTAGTAGCACAGGATCAGACGGTGTGCTTGGGACAGCCCTGACTTTTTATATAGAAATCATATCTCTGAATTATACCGGCCCCACTGCTCCAGAAACTGCCTTCATCGTAAAAACAAATAGAGCCTAACCCAGGATTTCGCAGTTGATCGTACACGGCCGAAACTATAACTGCAGACATGTGTTTGGCCTGTCTTGCTGCTCACTTTTGGCAGGCTACCAGTGGCCGAAGACATCCTTTGATTTACAACATTTCTGAGCAACTACATTAAGGCTCTTAAAGTGGCAGCATCAAAATTCAGAATTCCAAATCTTTGAAAACTATCGAGATAGAAACATCATGAGCGGTTAAGACCAAAGTCGTCATCATCGTCTTCATCCTTCAGCAACCCGTAACATCCTTTTGTAATATCATTTGTTTTCAAATTGGAGAAGTTCAGTTGAGCCCAGTCAGTGAACACAGAAACCTTTTTCCTTTTTAGTAATGAGCCTTCGTGTTCACATTGGCTTCTTAGTCTGCAACGCTTGGAATTAAGGGGATGTAAGTATCAGTGCAGTGCTTGCAAAGCACCGAAAGTCTGACTGGAAGCTGAGTTCCATGTTATATTATTTCAAGCGTCGGGTGTGAGATTTCTGACAAAGGAATCACATAGGTTATCTTCACACTGTCTTAAGACTCCTGTCTTTAAGTAGGAGTACAAATATACTTTCAAAAGAGAAGATTATTGTAAGCAATTGATTTTTAGAAAAGCCCTGCAGTAATTGATATTAAAGAAGAAAAGGGACTGGGAAATAATGGCAGGAGTCCTGATCAGTCATTCATTAGGGACCTTCATTTTGTTTGAGTTGTGCACATGTTAAATATTTTATTTAATTGGTTTTTTTAAATATCAAATGGCCATCAAACTGTATTTTAGTTTTCCCTGATATTCTATGGAGAAAAAATACATTTAAAAATAATTTACTTCCTAATTCTCAAGTGAAAATGTAAGAGTGGGCAAATTGGGTGTTCATATCAAGAACAAGATAATCCTGAGTCATTTTTTTCCCCTCCAAATGGCATGTATTAGGGGGAAGGGGGAATGAGTTGTCTGTTCTTTTTAATAATTAAGTAACCTTCCAAAGGAAATGATTGAAATCGAATCTTCTGACCACTGGAAGCTTTCACACTTCTCTGGGAAGCAGGTTCTTCTAAGCTTGTGTGTTATTGATCTATTAATGATGATACTGATTAAAAAATAAAACCTCATTCATCAGTTGAGACACACTCTGTACTATTTGCCGAAGAAAATGGATGTGGTGGTGGCGGTTTTTCTGTGGAGGCTAGTCCTTGCAAAGCTTGCTCATGGCTCATTAATCAAAATGCATCTTTCACAGGTTTTTAATTTTTTATCTCATACTATTAACCATGGATGGATGGAGCAAAATGATCTTAAGCCATTTTATATATGATATTTTTCCAACTCAAGAGAACGTTTGGTTGGGATATTTTAACAAAAATAGCAAAGTATTTATTAAACTTACTTCATCATTTTGTTAAATTTATCAAACCTTCAGTAGTTCATATTTAGCCATATGGAGCAGATGAAGGTGTAAGGCATAATCCGTACCTTTCTTCTGGGGTCTTACTAAGTATTTGAATGGGGCGGGGGGGAAGACTTACAATTTGTTACAATATGTTACTTGGGAGCTCGGGTCTAGAATGAAAACAAACCTGGACCCTAGTGCCAGACCCATCACATACTCACAGCATGACCTTAGGCAAGTCTCTTGCCTTCTCTATGTCCAGTCTCTTATGTAAAATAACAATAATAATACTAGTACCTACTCAATAACATTGTTTTGAAAGTTGTGAATTAATACATAGAAAGCGCTTCCAACAGCACCAAAATAAATGTGTAGATATCATTGCTGTCTTTATTGTTGTTACTAGGTAGTTTATATCATCCTTTTATGTTATAATAAAATATGCAACATGACAGAATACAATACAACACAAGCCAGATAGTTCCTCAACCCTTTCCTCATCCTAATGACTCACCCTAGGTGATCTCAGGTAGGTCCCATAGCCCAGCACAACAGAAATGGCAGTGACTCTCAAATGTTAATCACCAGCCCTGCCTGTTCTCTGAACTCTAACTCTGTACAGCCAGCTTCGTGCTGAAGGGTATCCCATAGGTACCACATGCCACACTCGGCTCACTGTCTGCCATGCCCACTTCCTGATAGACCTTCTCCCACTCACAAAGAGCTTTAAATTATTCTAGAGTTCTTTTTTTTCTTCTCCCCGAAAAGTAGCAGAAGGCCAGGAAAGGAAGGGACTTAGGTTAAATGGTAGCAGGGGAAAATCTAATTCTTTTCCTTACCCTTCACCCGCCCCTCCAAATCATGGCTAAACCCTGGATCTGCCAACAGTGGCCTGGATCTGTATTGAAAAGGTATTTTCTGATATTAAATGTTGCTTCCTGTTTAGTAAATAAATATTCATGGAAAACTTTGTATTACTTAGTTATTGAAAAGCAGATAATAGAGTAAAAGTCTCTTTCGCAGCCTGAGAGTATTCACTTACCATTGCCAATAAGCCAGCTTTGTCTACTGTTGTTATATTGGCCCTGCCCTACAAGTCTGAGTCACCTGTTTGTGCTACAACAACATGACCATTCTCTGCCAAGCTATATCTTCAAGCTGTTTGAGGACCATATCATCATTTTGCAAACAAAACCAGTTGAATGGCTCACTTTCCCACACCCCTTTCCACGGCTCCACCCTAAATGTAAGAAAGAGCAGACAGCAACCACAGACACATTCAGACTTGAAATTAGCACAGTTTGTAGGAACACCACAAATAGAGAGAGCTGTTATTTAAAACAAGTCAAGAAGTCTGAATGTATGAGAAGAACCTCACGTTTTAAATAACAGAGGACTTTTAGCTTACAAGTTGGTGGAATGTAGCGTAATTTAATGTCCTTCTACTTTAATATCTGCAAATGTCATTTCTGATTAGAAAATGCAATGCCTCTCCCCGATTTCATATTATAGAAAGAACACCAATGTAATCTAAAGGAAATTGAGTTCTCCCAATCCTGTGTAACCCCTACTTCTCCCCCATGAGGTGACAATCAAGCCAGAGGGAATAACCAACATTCTGGGATATGTTTTATTTGTATTTCATCCTTGAACTTATAGTTAAGATCAAGCAGTCACTTCTTATTTAAGTAAATTAATAGCCCTGCCTCAAATTGCCAAGAAAAACATGTTTCTCCAACCTATAGAATTTATTAAATTTTATGTATAGATTTTATGAAATATTTACTTTGTATTATTTGCCTATCACTATTTGCAACCCTCATGTTTTCCGCCATAAATTGTGTAAGTTATTATAAACTCAGAATTTTAAAATAGTGGACAGATGATACAAAACATTACCAAATGCGTTCCACGGATTCCATTCCATTTACTTTCTTTGGTTTTGTTTTTTTCCCTGCAGGTCATAGAGCTGAGTATATGACTACAAGGTAGGAAAACATTTTATCATAACCCATGTTGTGTCTCACTCACTTTTTCCTTTAACAAGAAGCAGCCGTTTAAATGCAAGAATGAACATACTCTGTTAATGACCGTGGAAGATAGTTTGGGCTTGACAAAACACAGTAATGTGAAATGTTTGAGGTTCTCACAAAACAGGATTTGCTCTGGCGGACCCGAGGATTTCCCAAAGGAACCGTAAAGCTCTTTAATGAGCAGACTCAGAAAAACGACCTCAATTGAATGGGTTTGTTTTATCTAATCAGAACACTTACAAGTTTCTAGAAAAAGTCCGAGAAGACTGTTGATAATTTAATTAACAAGCAACACTAGGTGCATATCTACTGTGTTAGCAAATAGGAAGTCTGATTAGTTGCATCCTGTGCCTGCTTTCCCTCATGTTGGACAAAAATCAGAGCTATGTTCAATACTCTGAGGACTTTAGCTCTCTACCCCTTTTAGGTTCACGTGAAAGATTTAACTTTTAATGCCTATAACCATATTTCCTTTCCGTTCTTTTTTTTTTTCAATTCATGAAAGGATTTTGAAACTAGTGCTGAGAAAGAAAAGCCTTTTCGGAAGCTGATTCTGATTTGAGTTGGGGAACGTTTACGGCAACTTTTATTTGTCTGTGTTCACATTTGCGCAACAGCCAGAGATCATTCTGATTGACACAGCAAGATGACACTTTCGAAGTTGAGGTCTCTTGGAGGTGCAAGGCAGTCAGGACACCGGTGTCCCTGTTGCAGTCATTGGCAAGTCAATGTTCAAGGCTCTATAACGTTCCCGCTGGGTCATTTATTCAAAAGGAAACCCTCTTACTTTTTGGCGAACCAATTCCGAAGATACAGCTACTGACTTGTCAAAACTTGACAAAAATACTGAGGTGTTTCTTTCGCATATCAGTGACAAAGAGGAATAGTACCTCTAAAAAGTAATATGCGGCTTATGGAGCTTTTTTTACATATAGTATCTCTTTGCACTATCAACTCTTTTACCCGTTGTTTCTAAATTATAATTAATGTAAGGCACTTCAAGAATTTTTTTTTTCAAAAAGGAAGGAATGCAAACATAGTAATTTTCAGTGAGAACTGTGCTTGCTGAATGGACTCGATACTCACATCCCTCTGACGGGCACCTTCTCTCCTCCACGTGGGCAGCCTACAGAGGCAGCCAGGTTACTGGGAAGGTGTGTGGCAAGCACACACCCAGAACGCGTCAGACCATGTTGAATGGCCCTGGCTTTGAGCAGTCTGCCTGATAAGCTCCCTAGGCCCTGGGAAGTGGCCTTGATAAGCGCTCAGGCAGCTTGTTTTCATTTCAAGTTGCTTTCACAGCGTTAGTATCTCCACATTTGCCTCACTTTAGGACTGTTGGGAGAGGCGGTTTTCAGGCGTTTGGTAGAAAACTCAAGAGACATCCCTGTAGTAGCCCCAGCAACGGGTTACTCTGCATCTCCAGGTCGTGCAGGAACAGTTGTCCAGTGCCACTGGGGGCTTTGGCTCCAGCTACAAGTTTGCTTGTCCCATGAATCAGTGACCAAACAAAACGAACCTGTGTTCGTATCGTCCTAGCTTGGTCAGCTGCTCCAGATATCATCGGATGTGAAGTTCTGTTGGGCTTTGTAATAACCACGCCTTCTAGTTTTTATTTGATGCTTTGATGTCTTGGAGTCATGCTGACTCTGAAGGGACTGCCCCTCTGAGGGTCAGCCAATTCCTGGAGATAGTAAAGGGCTTGCTTGCAAGCGTGCCGTTTGCATACAAACCAACCAATCCAGAGCCTGTGCCTGCAGCTACTTCCTTCATGGAGCTTTGACATCAGGGCCACTATTCTCCCTCCCACTCACCCAAAGGCCAGGAACCAGACAACCAGGGACAGTTCCCAGGCCCATGGCCCACCCAGGTTATTCAGACTAGCCCATCCGAAACCTGTTTACCTGCCTTGGCTGTTCCCTCCCACGGGAACCACAACAAAGGCTCCTGCCCACATTCTCCCTGGCTCCCTCGTCTCCTGACCAGCCCAGGTGCCCCCAGGTGGGCTGCCCCTCCTCTGAGAACTGGGAGCAGTAGAAACCATCTTTTCAATGGCAGTTGTCTTCTGATCTGTTGGGCTCATCAAACCTCAATAGAAATAAAGTCTGCATTTTAAAACACTCCCAAAATAATAAAAGGGGTGGATAAAATGAAGCTCATGTGGTTAAACTCTTTAGTGGGCACCTTCTTTTTAAATCTACCAGATCCTTTCCTCTGTGGACGACACAGGATTCAGTGTATAAAAGAGATTTCAGACGTTTCAGCTGCGGCAGATTATTACCTGCTGCCTGCTATGAGTTTCCCTGTTTGCTTCTGGACATTTGCCCCTTTCAGCTCTCAAGCACCGTGGGGCTCAGGTTACTGCTGTTGATTGCAGTGGTGATATCCTATGAAGCTGGGTGGGCCTCCTTGTAAATTCCCCCGGATTTTCTTTCCAAACTGGCCTTCCTAAACTTTAATGAGCTCAAATTCTCCCTAGAGAGTTTGCCGCTTAACGAAGGGCTTTACCTGACTTCCAGGTGATGGAGATCCTTCCACCTAAAAAATTTACATTGGAATGTCCACAGAGAGAGGTCTAGGGACTCTTGAGTCGTGTATTTCATTCAGCACAGTTGTAGACGTTGAGTCGTATAATCCTGGGCCTCTTTGCTCTAAAGGGAGAGGGCAGAAAAGGTTCCCTCGCCCATGACAGAGCAAGATGCTACAAGGTTTCTAAAGAGGGTACAGGTTGCACGGTGTGCACACGCCAGAGACGGGCTTATCCACCAGAGCACACAGACTGGAGATGGAGGGAGTCCAGAACAGAAAGGACTGGTACATCCCAATACTCTACACATATTTAGGTGGTGAGGCAGTGTAGCCTTAAAGAAATAACGATTCACATGAGTGTGTACACCCCTTCCCAAGAAATAGCATTAAAACCCAACTCCATCTTTTCACTTGTGATCCATTAACAGCTACTTTTGCACAAAATCAAATCCCATTAATAGCTGAGGGATATTGAACAGATATGATGTTATTTGCATCGAAGCATTATGTTGTAACTAAAAATAGGATCTTTCATTTCTCATATTGGGATCTATCAGAGCCCTAATTTTTATGACCTGTTGTATGCTCTGTGTGACTTGTAAGCTAAATAACACAAATCACAAACCTTGGTTTGTAACACTCGGCCAAATAGTTCTCAGTTCCATTTAGTGATGCTTATCCTTTTTTAATTTATTATTGATTTTAGAGAGAAAGGCAGGGAGAAGGGGAGAGAAAGGGGGGGGGAAATACATTGTGAGAGAGAAACATCCCTCAGTTGCCTCCCGCACGCACCCTGATCAGGGATCGAACCCAAAACCTGTGTATGTGCCTTGGCTGGGAATGGAGCCCTCACCCTTTCAGTGTACGGGAGGACACGCCAACCAACCGAGCCACACCAGCCAGGGCGGTGCTTATCATTTTTAAACAAACCAGTAAACAAATGTGGACTGCCACACGCGAGAAAAGAGTGGTCTGGACGAATAGCTTGTAAGGCTTGTGATGCAAAAATAAAAGTAAATACATAGGAAAGGGGGAGGACTCTTTTCCCCGAGGGTGAGGGTGGCGAAGGAACACGGAATTCCTGTGTTTTGTAATTTTGATGTGACCTATGGGTGTTTCGTCTGTTGTTTGATTTCTGCCATGCTCAGTAATTATATTCCCTTCCCTTAGGCCTCCAAATGTTCCCCCTAAGCCCCAGAAACACAGGAAGTCCAGACCCCGCTCACAGTATAATGCTAAGTTGTTTAATGGGGATTTGGAAACATTCGTCAAGGTACTGGCACCAGCCATCTGGGTGGCTGATCTCCATGCTTCTTACTATAATGGTCTCAGCCTCTCATAAAAGGAGGCAGGTCATTATGTCCAAGTCTGTCCTGGGGCTCTTTGCTTTCCCAGAAAATCAATATAATATTTCCTGAAGTCAGAGAGAAAAGAATATTTGGTTTGAGTGCCTTCAGAAGAGGAAATAAATGTGGGTGTTATTATGCTGGCAAAAAGAGAAAGCCCTCTTTATTTTTTTTTTTTTTTAAAAAAGACCATAATTTGTACAAAAAGGAAAAGAGCTACCTGATAAAATGTTTTGTTTTTACTCGTGCAAATAAGGTGGCACAAAATATGCAAGTCCCTTGTCAGGGTAGCTGTGCAGCTCAGCAAGAGTTCTTATTTCCCGTGACTTGAGGAATTCATTATATTGGATAAATTGTAAGACCCTGTGGTCTGTATCTTGTATCTCTGCTGTGTTTACTGTCTTCTTTTTCATCCTGTATTTCTGGTAATGCTTCTAGCCGAGGACGAAGAAACTCGCACGCGAGACACCAGGTATAGTGCTAGAGGGAAGTGAGGGCGCAGCCTCTTTCGCTCTTGGTGTCATTTCCCAATCATCGTCATGCTTGGCTCTAATTGGGTTTTTTAAGGTCTTTAAAAGAAAAATGTTTGCAGCTGGAAATTAGACAGGCTTCTAAATAGGCTTTGCTTAGAAAGGCATTGCAGAAGTCAGACACTAATTTAAGAAGAATAGTCTTCTCTGGTAAAACTGGATAAACTCGTTGTTTTTATGTTGTGTATTTTGGCAAATGGACCAAATTTGAGTCCATGGGCTTTTATGAAAAGGAGAGTCAATATTAAATACCATATGCACACTTAACCCCGGATTATGGACCCCCATGTGAAACAGACAAAAGAGAAAATAAGTTTGTCTTTCATGGCTAACATTTTACAACACCAACTGCAATGTTTCTGAAGACTAAACTTACATAGGAAACTACATCATTGATAATCTCCCTTAATAATATGTTACAGATACCTTACCTTCTTCAAAGGCAGATCTTTTATTGAATATGCACACCAGTGACTTTTAAACATTTGCGCACACATGAGACTCATGTACGGACAGACAGATACATGCATGCATGGCCTTAAGCATGAGCCCTAACCATGCAATTAAGTGAAAGGCCACAGGACACCTAAACAGCAATCACAAATACACTGCCGTAGCCTTAAACCCAGAAGAGCCTTATTGGCTCTAATTTAATATAAAATTATTGTCAGATTTGATTATCCGGTTTCCCAGCCCAAGGCTTCTTATAAGCAGGGGTAAATTAGCTGGAGAGAAGGACCAATCCAATGGGAGCACTGAGATGGCAGCCGAATGGCCTGGCGGAGAGAGAGGATGCAGGGAAGCTCAGGAAAGCAAGTGGGTGATTCTGTTACTTCTGATAGCACAGTGTGAGAACGACTACTTAAGATGAAAGAAAAGCACATACTATATTTTTTATAAGATTACATTCTTTTTTAAAATATATCTTTATTGATGATTTCAGAGAGGAAGGGAGAGGGAGAGGGAGAGATAGAAACATGATGAGAGAGAATCATTGGTTGGCTGTACCCTGCATGCCCCCCTACTGGGGATTGAGCCCACAATCCGGGCATGTGCCCTTGGCCAGAATCCAACCTGGGACCCTTCAGTCTGCAGGCCGACGCTCTATCCACTAAGCCAGTGATGGCGAACCTTTTGAGCTCGGCATGTCAGCATTTTGAAAAACCCTAACTTAACTCTGGTGCCGTGTCACATATAGAAATTTTTTGATATTTGCAACCATAGTAAAACAAAGACTTATATTTTTGATGTTTATTTTATATATTTAAATGCCATTTAGCAAAGAAAAATCAACCAAAAAAATGTCATAGGTTCGCCATCACTGCACTAAGCCAAACCAGCTAGGGCATTTTAAAGATTTTTTCATTAATAACAGTTAAAGGAAACGGAAGATAGGTACTAAAGAAGGAGTAAACTGGTTATCATGGGATATTCCCTATGCGAGACCTTCCCTGTCCCAGATGGCACACTAAAGAATCTTTGGGAACAGCAGTGACACAGCACATCCAGGGATCTCTGCACTTCTGAAAAAGTGCTCTGTCAGTGGAGGTCCCCACAGTATCGCTGTGAGACAACAAGAGCAAAACCATTTCTCCTCTTTGTCCCCTGGGAAAACTGAGAAACAAAGGGATTCCTTTGATGGTAGGTGGAACACAGCTCACTTCTTGTACAGTATTCCGCCAAAGCAGCTGGCATCCATGAAGTTAAAACACACGTTATATTTTTACTCCAAAATTCATTATACCTGAAGGAAGTACTGATAATAGCTAAAAGAATAGCAAGTACTTGAGTAAATGTAACCACAAAAAAAATATGTTTTAAGTAATAAGACATTTTTGCTTGGAACAATTTTAGTGCAAACATTTTCCTTTTAATAACCTTTTATTCTTTGTTTTTCTTTTTGTTTTAACACTCAGTTCAGCAGAGATGCAAACTAATATTCTCCTATTATCGCTTACATTTAGATATTTGTTGCTCTTTTACAGTGTTAATTGTGTTGTTCATATGAAGGTTTCTTCCTCTAAAACACACTTGTATCTTAAAGAAAAATCCCCTCACATACTCCGTAGGTTTTGATATAATTATGTTGTCATTCTCGCGTCAACTAGTCCACACCAAAAAGAGTTTGCATTCTTAAGGACCTTCTTTAAGAAATTAATGAAGTTTACATTCCTAAAACAAATGAACTCTTAGAGAAACTTAATATAAGCTCCAGAAGTCATTGAACCATAGCTGGTTTATACAGATTGTCTTAAAACCTAAAATAAAACTATTCCTCAAGCTGGGCATTACCCATTCTAGGAATAGTAACCAGTTTAAATTGCTGAACCACATTATTCCTAATCCTTCCCCTGTGACTTAATTGGAAAGGTTAGTGGATTCTGAATTGTTCTAATATATTAAGACAGCCAAATTCTTCTTGTGTTTCATAATAAAATTCCTCATGAATTAGTACCTAATGTCAGCTAATCATTTCGAACCTCCATGTTTCCTTTAAGATCTAATTTCTGAAAGAGCAGAGTCTAAAGTACATGAAAAACAACTCCCTAGCCAGTAACCTTCTGTAACGACATGGAGTGTGTGGCGTGGGTACACATTTAACTGTGACCTTGCAGCTCCTTCATCTCACTTGTCATCCTCGCCATGTTTTAAAACATTTCTAATACTCACATTTGTTCAGTAGAGATGTGGGGGGAAATGGCCACAAAATATTCCTTCCTACGAAAATGAGATCTACTGGGATGTGCCTTTGTGTCATTTTTTAAAAATCCTTAAATCATGAAAAAGTATCAGTGAAAAATCAATCAGGATGAGTAAGTTCTGGTGCAAACTAAATAAATACATTGCCCATGATAAGCACCTGTAAAGCAATTGTCATATCGTGCCTCTGGGAATATGTGAGCCTCTCAGGATGTCCCAGTGACGATCCCGGAAGGCTGAAAGGTTGTGCTTAGTGACTAGTTTACACCATTCTTTTTAAGTCCATTAGATTAACTTTATAAATAGCCTTTTAAACAGCAAGTGATTCATATATTCCTTTTGCTATGTGAGCCTAAGTGCAAGTAAAAGAGATGCACAGCAGTCAAGTTGAAGCAGGGTTGCTTTAAAGGTATTTTATTTGGTTTGCTCCAGAACTGAAACATACCTCTGGTTAAATTTAATTTTAATTTTGGCCCTTGTGTACTGTTTGCGGGAGGGTAGGGCGTATTTGGAAATGGTCACCTTTCAGATGATCAATGCTGTGCACTCCTTGTAGTTAAACCGTGAGCGTTATTATGATGGGTGACTTATGCCTCTCCTGGGCTGTTAACTGGTTTCTACCTCTACGCAGGACTCGGGACAGATTATCCCCCTCATTGTGGAAAGTTGTATTCGGTTCATCAATCTCTATGGTAAGCCAGGAACTACAGAATTCTTATTTTTAAAAATAATCACTGGGAATATTTCAGTAAATGTGTCTTTCCATTGAATATTTAATTCGTGCGAAAGGGGGGACCTAGAGGATATAGGGGATCTTTCACTCTGTTCCCTTTCTGTTCTCTTTAGGTCTTCAGCATCAGGGGATTTTCAGAGTGTCCGGTTCCCAGGTGGAAGTCAATGACATTAAAAATTCGTTTGAGAGAGGTAAGTGCATGTCTATCCCTCTGATCAAGTCATGGGACAAGCCATCATTTTCTGTAGAGTGAGGTGGCATCTTCACTCTGTATATGTCAGAACCTTTCTCTTTGCATTTATTTCATTTTGGAAATTGAGGTAAGAATCTACTTAGGATAGTTAAGAAATGAAGTACCATATAATCTTGCATAAGGCTTTGTCATCAAGTATAGGAAAGCATATGAGGGTGTGTCCTGGGTTAGGACTGGCAGTGATCATGCTCGGCATGTGTGTCCAGGGGGCCAGGAGGGGCCCTGGGTGGGTGGCGAGGACAGCCCTGGGCCTAGCGAGCCGGTGTTTAAGGTTCATGTCTGTTTCCTTGTTGGGACCTCTTTCCTTCCACCCCCAGGCTCCTTCCCCGTGGCCAGCGGTACCTTACTGCTGTTCACAATTGGCTGTCACAGAAGCCCTACTACACTGTTCATTAGCCCCGTATGATTAGCAAAACCATACTCTTTTGTGTCAGGCAGACCCAGAATCCAGTCAGACTTTTCCATTTCCTAATTTGGGTCAAGTTACTCATCTCTTACTTGGCCTCGGTTTCCGCATCTGCAGAATTCCAGGGTTGGTGTGGAAGATTAGGCGTAATCCAGGAAAATGCCTAGCTCTTTAGCGATGGCTCTTGGTTATTAACGCTCTCCAGTTATAATGATCTAGATACACCTGCCCCTTCCTTCCTCTGCACGGAAGCCAGGCGGAGAATGCAGAGGGAGGGGCGTCGTGGCGAGGAGACAGGGCTGCTTTCTCTCCCGCTCCCATTTCCCCCGGCCCCGGCTTGGCAGAGAGCCCTTGAAATTCTGAAACCTTGGTTGCAGAGTAAACTTGGAGCCAGATTGTTTTCCTGTTCCAAATTCTCAGACTGATATGATGTGTAGAGCGGAGCAGCCTCCCTTGTCAGCAGCTCAGGGTTCCAAGTCTCGAACATTGACCACATTCAGGAGAAGCTGAAATGTAGTAAAGCCTCAGGTTCCCATGCCAGCCACCACATTAGCTTTCCTTGGAAATTCCCCTGATATTTGTTATTTATTTGCGACCTCTTTGGGTGAGGCTTTGTCACATTGGATAAAAAAATATACATTTTGGTAAATTTCTGTTCAGTGATTTCCCACCAAGGAGCAGAGAAAAGGGAACAAACATGTCCCTGAAACTGCCACAAGAGGAAAAAAAAAAAAAACCCAAACAAGTTAAAATGCAGTGTGCAATTTTTGTGAACTTTAGAAGAGAAGAGCAGTCTTGTGAACAAAAGGTAGTGTTCGATTTAAGACTGCATAATATTATGTTGAATTTAAGGATTTTATCTCAATTTCTCAGGGAGGTGGACTAGCCAGGCCACTTACTAATATTTTTAAACTGCTTCCCATACATAAATAATATCATTTCATATTTGTGATATATATTTTTTAAAATTTTCACCTTCTGTACAAATTCCTTGGTACATAAGGGTACATTTTCAAATCCCGCTGTCTGATTTCAAAATCTTCCACTGCTGAAGGCAGCTCCCACATATGCTGGGAACACCACCCTGCCACTTTGGGAAACACTTATTAATTTAATTATAGGTGTCCTCAGTCTGGGGGGGGAGGGGACTGTAATATTTTTGATATGTTTTGCTGATCCATATAGCCAGACAGCCCTGTATTATGTCTTTTTCCCAGTGGGTTAAGAATGTAGTATTTGAATTCATGTCAAACTAAGATTACAGATTTTAGCCTCAAAAAAAAAAAAAAAAACATTGGGTAAAATTTTAAATCCCACAATATTTTATTTTAGGATTTTGGTAGCTTGTAAGGGATTATTTGGTAGCGTAAGATTTTTTAAAAAGCTTTATTTTTAGTCAACTATTTTTAAGTTAATCATGGGGTGGTATCTCTAAACCATTTCTTTTAATTTTAGTACCATATAATCTTTCATAAAGTATAATTAAAAGATACATGTATATATAGAAGTCTCTCTCTCTCTCTCTCTCTCTCTCTCTCTCTCTCTCTGTGTGTGTGTGTGTGTGTGTGTGTGTGTGTGTGTGTGTAGGAGAAAAAAAAAAAAAGACTGCCTATAACTAATTTTTTTTTTTTTTTTTAGGTGAAAACCCCTTGGCCGATGACCAGAGTAACCACGATATTAACTCCGTTGCTGGCGTTCTGAAGCTCTATTTCCGTGGGCTGGAAAACCCCCTCTTTCCTAAGGAAAGATTTAATGATCTGATTTCTTGTATCAGTAAGTGGACTTTACTTTTTAGTCTTTTCCCACCAGAACTGTTTCACTACCCAGTTTCCTGGAAAAGGCAATGGCCCCTCTCCACGTGTCCTCCCACGCCCACCACTACCCCATTACCACCAGATTTCTGAGACCATTTGTTTTCTTTCTGGATTCAGCGTGAGTCATCCTCCCAGCTGTGGCCTCACCCTGAGCTGAGTGGGCTTTGCTCCTGAACTTGCTCAGGCTCCATAGAGCCCATGGGCTTCCCACTTAGTGGCTGGAATAAGTGGAAAGGGAGGTGCCAACCAGCTAAGGGAGAGGAGGAAGTTATAAGCATGGAAATACAATTTCTTTTTGGCTTTTGGTTCTTTGTTTTTCCCACCAATCTTAAGAGTGGGATAATTTATCCATCTTGAATGTTACTTCAAGAAATAAGGTAAACTGAGCCCTGGCCGGTCGCTCAGTGATTAGAGCATCAGCCCGAGCACAGAAGGGCACATACCTGGGTTGTGGGGGTTCATTCCCAGCCCCTGTTGGGCCAATCAATGTCTCCCTCCCCCTCTCCCTTCTTCCCTTCTTCCCTTCCAGTCTATCTAAAAGCAATGGAAAGATACCCTCTGGTGAGGACTAAAATTTTTATGTTTTATTTTTAAAAGAAGATAAACTGAGATAAATGATCATTATTACAGTGCCGGAACACCAGGTGGCAATTATCTGCCAGTGGGCCCCAGCTGGTAGGCCGAGTTGCATTGGGACGGTGGATGATACATTATGAAACCAATAATCATCAGCAGAGTGAAGTATTGCTGTTTTCTTCAGTGGGAGCTTTAGACACTACAGGAGGGAAGGTGAAAATAATGTCAGGAATCAGGTATTAACTACATTAGAGTTCCATACATCTAAAAATGCAGTGCCCCATAGGTCTGTTTTCCCGGGCAAGGGTCTAGGGCTGACTTAAATCACATAGTGAGGGCTTTGGTACATATCAAGCTTTACTCTAAGAAGGAACCCTCCTACCTCAGCTTTCTAGCTTCACACCTGAATCAACTCAAAAATATTTCTACTCAGCCCCTGCCCCATTCTTACCGCCATATTCTCCCTGAAGCTGCTGTGACTGCCTCTCACTTCTGGGTTTTGCCCTCTCCCCACATCATTCCGTGTTTCATATTGCAGCTAGATTTAAAGACAAATTGGGTGATATCGCTGCCCCCACCTCCTGTTTAAAAACCTGTTTTAATATTTCCCACCTAAAAATAAACTCCTTAGTATGGGCAGTTCATAGAATAAAATTCTTTCTCTATCTGATCTCCTTCTACTTTTGGGCTTTCATCTCCTGCCGCCCTGCCCTGTTTGCTTTGTTTTTCCACAGTAGCAAACTGCAAGCACACGGGGCCATTCCCCACCTCGGCGCCTTTGCCCGTGCTGCTTCGTCTGCGGTCCCTGAAAGCCGTCCACATCTGCTATAAAGGCTTGGCTGACTTGGCTCTCCTGTCAGACACCATTCTCCCCAAAGCAGAATTGGCCACTTTCTCCTCTGTCAGTGTTCCCCTGTGTACCTATATCTAACCCCACTGTCTCCCTCTACTAGAGAGAGAGTTCAGAGGAAGGTTAAGCATGTAGGCTCTGGACTCAAAGAGGCTAGGACCAAATGTTAGGTCAGTGATGGCGAACCTATGACACGCGTGTCAGAGGTGACAGGCGAACTTTTTTTTTTTGGTTGATTTTTCTTTGTTAAATGGCATTTAAATATATAAAATAAATATCAAAAATATAAATCTTTCTTTTAGTATGGTTGCAAATATCAAAAAAATTTCTATATGTGACACGGCACCAGAGTTAAGTTAGGGTTTTTCAAAATGCTGACACGCCGAGCTCAAAAGGTTCGCCATCACTGTGTTAGGTCCTCATTGCTCACCCAAAGCTATGTGACTTTAGACAGGTTTCTTAATCTCTCTGCACTTCAGTTTCTTAGCTATAAAATAGGGAGAATATTAGGTCATATAACATTGGGTTGTGAGAATTAAGTGAGTTAATCTGTGTAAAGTGCCAAGAACAGCGCCTGGCAGTTTGTCCAATGAAACGCCTATAGTTAAGCGCCAGAGGCCTGTGAGGTTTTGATGGATTATTCCGTTTTGTAGTTTTCAACACTTGGCATAGTTATGTTCCAGGCACATAGTAAGTGCATAATTCATAATTGTTAAGTTGAATTTAAATGAAGAGTCAAAATTCCACCAACATTCTTTTGTTGGCATCCATACCTGCAGTCCTGGCTCTCGCTGGGTATGAATTCCCCAGTCATAATTACCTTCACCCCCACCCCCTGCGGTCTGATGTCTTCTGTGGTGTTCAGAAGTGTGTCTGTGCGTCCATTCCAAGGCCCTTGCATAGTCTGAGTCATCTCCGTGGGCCTCTGACCCAGCTGGAAAGAACTGAGAAGGAGGTGTCATACTTCTGGAATTCTCCTTTGGCCATGTCCAGAGATTTCCCTCACATCCCAGCCAGAAAGCTTAAATCTGGAAAAATAATAAGCACTCTACGAATGCTTAGAGGTTTTCTAGGCACATACATCATGTCAACGTCTATACACGTACCAGTTGGTAGAGCAATAGCGACATTGTCGGTTACTATTATACAATTATTTCTTGCTTCCATTGGATGAGAAGAAATATTATTTAATTGTGGTTATTAAAAGCTGAAGCCGCTGAGTCAGAATTATCTAGGTTCAAATCCTAGCTTTACCACTTAACAGCTTTGTAACCTTGGACAGAGATTAAGACTTAATCTCGTTAAATATCCGTTTCTTTATTTACTTCATAGAGTCTTATGAAGAATACATGAAACAATTCATAGAAAGTTAGGAAGTGTTTAGCATCCTGTCTGGTACATAGTCAGCCTCAATAAGCATTGCTAGCTGTTATTCTTACAGCTGTTACAATGGCTGCTACTATAAACTGGGTTAGCCACTTACTAGTTTGTCTTTTAAAACATTGGTTGGTTTTGGGGGTTTTTTTAACATAATTACTAAATGCATTTGGAAATGATGTTAGTATAACAAAAGTTGTGTTGGTTCCAGCATGATTTTGCCCAGCACATTAAATGTTTTGTAACAAAGACAAGTTTTCCATAATTAAAGAGTTAAGCTTAGCAAACTATGAAGACTAAGGAAAAAAATGGGGAATCTCCTGCAATATCTTCCTTTCCTGCAAGCGGTGCCTTATATGAAAATGCTACAAGTGCACACGAAGACGCTGCAAAGACATTTACCCCTGTGTGCATTAAAACAATGGAGGGAATTAATGAAAATCAATGGATTAATAATCCTTGGGTTAAATTTCATGAAAATAGTCTCCATTGGAAACCAAAACCCTCCAGGACCTTCATCTCAAAGAAGCAGAAGCCCTGGAGTTCAAGGTCGATAAGGATGCGAGATACACACACCAGCAGAGATTTCACTGTGCTAGCAATTTAAGTAGTATTGTTAATGTTTTGGACAGTGCTCTAGTTACAAACTTTCTCGCATGCGTTAACAGTCTTTTACTCGTAAGTTCTGATATTTTTAGTATACACTTTTGCAGAATAGGATGTTTTCAAGAATATGGGAGGGCACTACATATAATAACCCATTTTCTTCCAACGTAGTCTCTTGAAAAGAAGGGATTTCTAACTATTATTGATTTATCTCTAGTTAAGCATTTTTTCTTACCAGTGTGACCATGATGCATCTGTAGTTTTCCTAGATTTTCAATAAAACCTTCGAGAATGCCATAATATGTCTATCGTTATAGCCTCTCATTGATGTTACGTACTTTTGACAATCTGAACCATTGATTAATTGCCTACAATGTGCAAAACTTTCTAAGGAGTCAAAGACTTGATTTTTGCACTCACAAGTCTGAAAATCTAGTAGGGGAGATAAGATATTTACAAATAGATGCAACTAAGTTGGTATGTGATAGAAGCACAAAGATTTAGGAATTGTAGGGGAGAGCGGGCACTCATGGAGGTCAGTGGTTGTTCATGCCATGTTCTCCTGGCATTGCTGTAATTGGGTTTGACTTTCCCTAATAAGGTAATTGCATGTGACAGTTATTTTGTATAAAAAAATCTATCCTTTGCATCTTTTCTAAGAGTTACATAAACACCTCCTACTTTTTTTTTAATTGCTTACCTGAAGACCTGGTGAACTCAGATGCAATGTAAATTGAAGTGACAAACTTGGTAGTATCTCAGTTTCTCACCCAAAAGTTGATTTTTTTTTTAAACCATCTACTTTGTGAATGGTTTTGGGAATGCTCCAGATTATGCCCACACAGTCTGGGCAGCTTCTAGAATGTGTGTTGTGGCTCTGAGATGTTCCAGGGAAGAAGTCCAAGTGCCTGGCTTTAGAAGAGCCATTCATGGCCTCTGCTGGCTGCCTCAGGCTGCGAGCCCAGAGGGAACATTTGCATTCCATTTGACATTATGTGTTATTATTTAGGTGCCTGCTCTGGACATGGGGAAACATTTTTAGGGAGTAATTGTTTAACTTTCACAAAACTAACATGTCGTCATTGTAGAATATTTGAAAAACACACAAAAGCACAAAGAAGAAAGTACTGCCGACCCTAATGCCACCACCCAAAGAGAATCATCGGTGTGTGTGCTCTCTGTTGCATTTCCTTCAGCTCTCTTTCTGTTCCTGTGCACACCCAACTTTTTTAAGAGCCAAAGTAGAACTATACTGTCCATTGTGTTCAGGATCTATCTTTTCTTTGACTTTCTTATTATACAGAATTTCAAACGTCAAAAAAGGATACAGAACAACCTAATGAGCCCAGTATCAATGGTCACCTAGATTTAACAACTTACATTTAGGTAAAACTATCCCACCTATACCCCTTCCATCATCCCATTGACATTATATCACTTCACCTGTATGTATCTCTGGAATATGAAGATTCTTTTCTCATTTTTATATGTACAACATAGCCACAATGCCATTATTATACCTAAAAAATAACAACAATTCATTGAAATTATCAAATAGCCAGTCAGTACTTTAAAAAAACAATTGTTTATTGTGCTATTAATATGTGATCACTGTAGATATATTAGAAAATAAACTAGAAAAACAAATCACCTGAATCCCTCTACACAAAGATAACTACATTTATTTTTTAGTGGCTTTCCAGATTTTTTTCTGTACATATATCTATATACTTTTAAAAGCAGCTTCTCAAGATATAATTCTCATATCATACAATTCATCCATTAAGGTGTATAATACAATAGTTTTTAGCATATTCACAGATTATGCACCCATCACTACAATCCATTTTAGAACATTTTCATGACTCCAAAAAGAAACCCCAATTAGAAAACACTTTCCATTTACTCCTAACCACCACAACTCTCAGAAGTAGGCAACTACTTTCTATCTATAAATTGACCTATTTTGGCCATTTCCTAGAAATGGAGTTATACAATATGTGGTCTTTTGTGACTGGCTTCATTCACTTACCATAATGTCTTAAGGTTCCTCCATGTTGTAGCATATATAATACTCAATTTTATTACCAAAAAATATTCCATTATATGGGTATATCACAACCACATACCTTTAATAAAATTGTGTCATATCCAGTGGCCGCTAATGGATGTGAGATTTCTTTTTGAAGGTTCTAAAATTGATTGAGGTAATGATTAATCAACTGTGAATATACTAAAAACCATTGAATTGTATACTTTAAATGTATGAACTATACAATATATAAATTATATCTCAAGAAATCTGTCATTAAAATTTTTATCATACTGCCTAGCTGGCATGGCTCAGTGGTTGAGCGTCGACCCATGAACCAGGAGGTCACGGTTCAATTCCTAGTCAGGGTACATGCCCGGATTACAGGCTCGATCCCCAGTAGGGGGTGTGCAGGAGGTAGCTGGTCAACGATTCTCTCTCATCATTGATGTTTCTATTTCCTTTCCCTTCCTCTCTCTCTAAAATCAATAAAAACATTTTTTAAAAATTTATCATACTATATTTGCTCTTTGTAAACCACTTTTTAAATTTAATGACATCATTAACATAGTCTCATACCTGTAAATATGTTTTAAAATAGAAATTTTAGTGGCCATGGCATGGTTTTTATTTAATTTAACAAATCCCTTAGTTTTAGAAATTTAGATTGTTTCCAGTGATTTTTGCAATTATACAAAATACTATGATGAGCCCTTTAGTGCACAAATCAGTTTGCTCATTTCTAACTGTTCCGTGAAAACTTTAGAATTTTTTTCCTGGTCCTCTAGTGTATGTCTGTGTTTCTAAAAATTCTTCCAGCTTTATTGCGAACATGGTTGTTTTCTCTCTGAACTCTGAATGTGTTTGATGCCTTATAATAATTTTCTTTTATCCCCCAAAATATTTTCTAGGCTTAGTATCTGAACTGAATAAGTAAAGCTTCCTAGGCTAAGACTCAGTTTCTTCATACGAACCTTCATATGATAATTCAGCAGAAGGAGAAACATTCTGTATCTATTTCTACAGTGTTTCTATTTAACTAAGAAAGAACACAGTGGCTTAATTCACAGAAGTTCATCTGTTAACACTTAATTAGAGAGAAGTCGCTAGCATTTCCTTTCCTACCTGGAAGAGCGGCTGGTAACGCATCTCTAGACCAAGATCCATCCAGATGTACTAGACTATCTCTCTGGGTTTTTTTTCTTTCCCTGTTATTCACACACATCGCTGTTATGCACACACAATTGATGAATTCCTAGACATCATTAGAACCTAACAGCAAGCCTAAGTGCCCTTGGACTGTTCAGTTCACCTTGAACACTGCTTTATGGGCTAGGGAGCTCAGAAAAATTTGTGTGCTGGCTCTTAAATAAACCATTCTAAATGTGGCCATCCGTTTCCTTTTTTGTCTTTATACTTAAAGATTAATTTGCATCTTGTGATTTAGTCTTTGTTTTCTGACAAACCAATACTTTTGCAAATAGTGCCACAGAAGACCTGGTGTTTCAAATAACACTAGTGTGACCTTTTTGCCATTTTCTGAAGTAACCTGTGCTTTGTGGGGAATGTTTCACACAAATTTACATGGAGCTGTCAAAGCCCCAGGCTGGGAAGTTGGAATTTCGACATAGGAGCCTTGCCATGCTAGAAAAAAGAGTATAAATTAGCCTACGGAGCTTGGAGCCTGTGACCAAGATTGGAAGAATGCCACTTTTACCTAATTACATAAGATCTGAATTGTGGAAACAAAGCCCAGCATAAAAGAAATCCAAGTGAAATACTGGTTTTCCTCACTGACACCTTTTGTAGGGAAAGAAAGATCCATCTCTTCACACAGCTTAAAATTATGGAAGACTGAATTGCCACACTCACAGCCAGCAACGAATGCACATTAATCAGAGTGTCCTTACAACCATAAATGTTGACCCAGTAACTAGACTCAGGAGAGTAAATGAGTCGTTTGTACGGAGTGAGGCTGCTGTGGGATGCACGCTGCAAGCCTGTTCAGCAAGCAGTCAGGTGATGTCTGAGTCCCGCTCGCAGCCAGCGGGTCCGAGGCCTCTGGGACAGACAGATTTGCTATACTCCAGGAATGCCAGCAATTTCTGCTGTGCCTTGCTTTATGTTTACTGTAGTTGCAGAGAAGGTATGCCTGACTCCGTTTCATCTAGTCTTTTTGGTGTCACTTTTTTTTTCATTCCTGTGGCTTTTCTCTCCTGAAACCTCTCATTTGAATCTCACAGCACCCCCTCCTGATCTCTCTGTGTGTATGTGCGCGCGCGCGTGTGTGTGTGTGTGTGTGTGTATGTGTGTGTGTGAAAATATACATAACAAAAATTTGCTGTTTTAACCATTTTTAAGTGTACAGTTTAGGGGCATTAAACCATTCATCTCCAGAACTTTTTCATTTTCCTAGACTGAAATATTGTACCCAGTAAGCAATAACTACCCATTCCTCCCTTCCCCTAATCTCTGCCAAGCACCATTCTGCTTTCTGTCTCTATGAATGTAACTATTCTAGATACCTCATATAAGTCAAATCATACAATATTTATCTTTATTTCTGGATTATTGCACTTAGCATAATGTCTTCAATGTTTTATCCAATTTATAGTGTGTATCAGAATTCCATTTCTTTTTTAAGGCTGAATAATATTTTATTGAGTGTCTATACCATTTGTCCATGAATGAACATATAGGTTATTTCCACCTCTTGGCTATTATGACTAACTAGAGGCCCGGTGCACAACATCCCCCTTGGAGGATGTCCGACTGACAGCCACAGTGGGACATCCTTAGCGCTGCCACGGAGGTGGGCCACTGTACTCACCAGCTGTCAGCCCTGTGGCTGAATGGCACTCTTCCTGTGGGAGCACACTGACCACCAGGGGGCAACTCCTGCGTTGAGTGTCTGCCCCCTGGTGGTCAGTGTGCATCATAGCGACCACTTGTTCCACCATTTGGTCAATTTGCATATTACCCTTTTATTATATAGGATGCTGCTATGGAATTGGTATGTAAATATATTTTGCCTTAATTCTTTTTTAAAATATTTTTTATTTATTTCAGAGAGGAAGGGTGAGGGAGAGAAAGATAGAAACACCAATGATGAGAGAGAATCATTGATCGGCTGCCTCCTGCATGCTCCCCACTGGGGATGGAGCCCACAACGAAGGCATGTGCCCTTGACCAGAATCAAACCTGAGACCCCTCAGTCCACAGGCCAATGCACTATCTACTGAGCCAAACCCGCTATGGCACCCTAAGTATTTTTAAATAAAATTTGTAACTGTCTTTATGGGGTACGGGAACTAAGTTTAGAACTGAGAGATAGAAACCAAAGGATCTTGAATTATCATTCAGCCCCTTGGAAGTAGTACCTGTGTCTTCTTCTATCCTGGCAATTACTTGCACCCTGTGGGATTTGACAAAGATTAAAGATCAATAACATATTAAGAGTGGTTCCTTTTGCATTTTTTTTTTCCTTTACCTGAAAGACCACAAAGCTAGCTTTCAGCTGCTAAAACCATCTCTCTCACTGACACTGACTATAACCATACACTAAGGATTAGCTTGGAGAAGCAGTAGACTTAACTCTTTTTTAAAAAGTATATATATTTTTATTGATTTCAGAGAGGAAGGGAGGGAGAGATAGAAGCATCAATGATGAGAGAGAATCATTGATTGGCTGCCTCCAGCACCACCTCCCTCCCCCGCACTGGGGATCGAGCCCACAACCCAGGCCTGTGCCTGACCAGGAATGGAACCATGACCTCCTAGTTCATAGGTCGATGCCCAACCACTGAGCCATGCTGGCCAGGCTAGACTTAACTCTTGAAACACCCCCAGGTCCTCAGTAAACAACAGCAGAAGTTTTTTGTTGTTATTTTGTTTTTATTATGACCCTTATATGGCTCTCTATGTGGCTAGAAACGAGCAGAGGGTATTGCCAGTCGGGACCATTAATGGGACAATTCATCTTTATATTATTTACATAAATATGTTACACTTTGTGAGTGTTTGGTTTTGAATCATGAATGTAAATTCATTTCTGCACGCACCATTTTTAATAACCAAGGGAATAAATGCTAGTAAATTTCAATGTTTGCTTTCAAGAATGGGTCATCGTATTTATATATAATTTCACCTTTGAGTGGTTTTGCTTGTTTGTTGAGATAGACTTTCTAGATACAGGGGTGCTAAATTGTCTTTGTATCTTTAACTGAGAAGAGCAACAGCAGTAATTTTTTTAATCAGTTATTTCAGGTAATAACCTTTTAACCATTTAATTTTGGATATGAAACAACAATCTAGCTATACCTAAATATATAGCATTTATAGATGCAAAATTATCCCCCATTAAACTCTCAGTGAGTTGCAAATTACTTCATCTGTAGGTATTTTATCTCCTCTCTGTACAATATGGGTTTACCAAGTGGCCCATGAAGTTGTCATGGAAGACAAACAGATTACTCTGGGACATGTTATGATCCTGCTGGGACACTGGAATTGTTGCCAACTTAATTACTGAGTTCTTGTGGCCTCAGTAAATTTATGTACCTGTTTAATAACTTTTTAAAAGCCTCTTATTCCCTCTTTTCTGGAAAATAAAGTTAAGATCATTGTCTGGGAAGTATATTAAACAAAATACTTAAATTTAATAGATGTGCCCCTAACCTAACCTGTTCATAAGTGTTATTTTTTTTCCTCCATTTTGAAATACTTTGCAAATGAAAAGGTAGGATATAAGGCATTTATTTCAATATTACTGAAATCACACTATTATTAATTATAGATTTATGTTGAAAATTTTCAAGTGTTATAGGAATGTTAGTTGGATGAGTGTGTTTTACTTAGCTTCTGGTTAGAGTTTCTGAAATCCCATTTTCTAAAAGTAGACAGCGACAGTTCCAGCTATGGCATACTCAAAGATGGGAATGAGAGTGCTTTGTCCCAAGGATCCAGATAAATTATTTATTGTTTTGCGAACTCCTCCGTGGTTAAATTAGAATATCCCTAATACATTTCTCACCTTTTCAGCCGTGCAGAGAGGAAAATAGAATGCCTGGGTAACCTGGTGGTTTGATAAATGGAAAGTAGCTGGCTCAGCACTCGAGGTTCCAGGGACCTGCGCTTGGCATGAGTGATTAGGCAGTGCTTCTCAGCCCTGGCTGCAGAAAGACTCTTGGGCATCAGCATTTTAAAAACTCTCCCCAGGTGATTCCACATTAAGGTTCAGAACCACTGGTTTTAGAGAAATTAGAATAGGAAATTGCATTAGGAGAGTATTAAATGGTCTAAGTTAGAAATAATAAAGTTTTCAACTAAGAAATTTTTAGTGAGATAATCAGGGGGTAGAAACAACAAGACTTATTAAGTCCCACATAAGTAAGAAGAATGAAGCAAAGATACCATCTTCATAAGAGTGATGGTCCTAACCTTGAGGCTGGGTGAGGTTGCCATTGAAGAGAACCAAGTAGAGATCCTTGAGGGATAACCACATCTGTGGATGGAAAAGGTTAAAAACCTGACAAGGGGAGGGGGAGAATCAATTCTCTGTCCTGTCAGGAGCTAAAGCCTGGATTTTCAAGTGGACTGCATGAATATCTCAAGATTAATTAAGAATAAGTGCAGTAATATGAAATTATACTAAGCTTTAAAAATATTTTTGAAATAATCTTCGAAATAGTTTTCTCAAATATACACTTATTGGGTACCTTCAAAGCATCTTTATAAAGATACTTTGAAATCCAAGAAAGACAACCAGACTTATGAAACATAAAACAAGTTCTATCCCAGCTCCATGCCTCTAGCCAGCTGATGTTGGGTAAGCCATGTACCCAGTTCTCATTTTCCTAATCCATTAAGTGGGATGGCAATACATGCCATGCCCACTCCACAGCATTGTTTTCCACATTAAATTAGATAACGAATGTGAAAATATGGCTTAAAATGTGAACCATTATGCTGATAATGGAATATAACAATAACCTTTTTTGCTGCTGATCATAAGCACTTTAGTATTGAGAAGCTTTGGACAATTTGTATTCCTAGAAAGAGATAAAATGATACTAGGAAATCCGAGGTACCCATCTCTTCAGATATTTCACCATCTTACAGGGAAGGCAGGATAAGGAAATGAAAAGCTATACACACCAGGGTGTAAATTCTATGAGTGCAGCAATCCTGTCACTAGTGTACTCCTAATGTCTCACTCGGTGCTTGAAACCTAGCAGGCTCTCCTAAAATATTTTGTTTAAAAAATGTATGAAATAATATAATACAAGGTAAAAGTCATATAAATAAAATACTGTGGTAGTTTTAGGGGAAGGAATTGCCTGAATCATAGTAATTTACAGACAAATAAATATATGAGGGATTCATGAATTAATGGGGTGAAGGAGACTGTCCCCCAAAGCTACTTTAGTTAACATGGAACAAAAAGGAATTGAAACCATATCAGATGCAAAATCTAGAAATAGGAGCAAGTGAAAAACAATTTCTTAAATCTAGAAGTCTCCAAGTTGCTCAAGGCCAAGACCGTGAAACACAGGGGAAACAGTTATGGGTCGGAGTAGAAGCCTTCAGAAATGGGGTTACCCTCAGGGTGGTCGCTTATTCACTGTATTGGTTATGACTACACCTCACCCAGGGGCAAGGGACTGCTTCTGTTCAGAGGTGAAGTGTGTTCTGCTTTCAGTGTGGCGGGTGAACGGATCCTGACCGTGTCCTCTTCTTTCTGCAGGAGTAGATAATCTCTATGAGAGGGCGCTTCACATCCGCAAACTCCTCCTGACCTTGCCCCGGTCGGTCCTCATAGTGATGCGGTACCTCTTTGCCTTCCTCAATCAGTAAGTACCCTCGTGCCCTGCCAGAATGCCCATCTTAATTCTATTGGCATAGCTCCGAATGCTGCCTTTGTTTCTGGATTCTGTAAAACGTACATTGGGTTTCATTTATCAGCAGTCAAAAGTGATTGAGGATAGACTGGAAGTCCATTTTTCCTCAGCAGATCAAGGTCGTTGTATGATAGATGAAAGATGCAGAAACTATGGTCATAAATGCAAAAATATACAAATAGCACTAAAAAGAACACTTTTCAGTGATGTCATGAATGTTTTTGTCAAAATGATATAAACCACCTGCTCACTGCAGAAAATTTCAGTGATTTTTTTTAATGTGGTAGTCAGAGAAGAAGGGGAATTATAGATGAGTCTTACACATGGATCCAAAAAGGAATTTCTGCAAATTCAATATAATGAGACCTTGTCAAGCAAAAGATATATCTAAAACCTCTTTTTAAAAATGTAATAGAAGTCTTAAAAATCACTGCATTATTTTCAAAGAGGATTTTACTCTTTTAATTTAAGCAACTTGATTTTTAGTGTGCTACTTCCTGCTACCTGGGCTCCATTATAAGAACATCTTCCCCAAGTAGTATGGAAGAGTCCTCTTGTTATTCAATGTTTCAGTTGAGCAAATAGAAACAAAGAAATCCAGGGGGCCGGTGGGGGGGGGGGTGACTTGGGGAATTGCCTCCTCATTCTGGCACAGGTTCTACCTTCTTAAAATTGGGAAATTTCCTCTTCTCTGTTTCACTGGAGGTTTTAAGTTCTCACAAGCCATGGGGGTTTTTTACAACCCTGTTGACTATTTCTGAAATCATACCCATTCAGGTTGAGCCTAGAAACCAAGTATCACGCAATAGGGAAATACTGACAGGGAACCGTACAGAATGGAACTAAAACAGCCACCAGTGACAATAGGAACCCATTCGTACAGGAGTCACCTCTAGAAATAAGCAGTATCTAGAGGGATGGGTATAGACTATGTTTAGGTTAAATAGATGCCATAAATTTTTACCTTTAAATAGGCCTACTCAGTCTATCACACCTGAAACTAATATAATATTGTGTGTAAACTGTAACTGAAAATTTTTAAAAACGTTTTTAATATTAGGCCTAGTTGCCAGTCAGTTGTAAATCTGGAGGCTTGCGTTTTCGCCTTTAATTGCATGTGCTCCGATGAATATGGAGTGTTCTGCGTTCTGGCTGATCCTTTCCGTGAGGTCCTGACCAAATTCTTCTGATGCACCTGAACCAATAAACCACAACAGACTAGGAAAGTAGGCTGTGAATCAAGGAAGTTCTCAAAACCTGAATCTGACTCACGTATCTCAACAGAATGGCGCATGTGCCCTGAGTCAGGCAGCTGGCGTTGCTTGCAGCATTTCTGTCCCTGCACCCGCCTTCCTGCAGAGACAAGGCCGAGCCTCTTGGGTGGGATTCTTGAAAAGAGAATCTTGAAAAGAGAAGCTACCTATTCTTTTTAAATTGTAAAATCAAAACATGGAAAAATAACATTTTTATGTCAAGTTTTTGCTTTTCAAGCCAGCACTGAATTAAAGACCCAGGATGGTTCACTGTGGCCCTCCCCACTGAGCTTCAGTGTGTCTTTGGAAAATTAGATAATTCTTACTCTGACTCTCACTTCTCCTTCCGGCATCCATTTTCAAGACGATCTGTAATATGACTGTGGCTGTTATTGTGAAAAAAAACTTTCTTTTTTTAAGATTGTATGTTGGAGAAATGGCAGAAGGGAAAGACATATGTTAGCTGTGGAAATTATGCTTTTGTGTTTCCTACTTGCTAGGCTATCTTATTTCCAAAAGAGGGTAAAGTATCATGTCATGTGGTTGCTCCGTTTCTTTGTGTCTGTCACCATCTAACAAAGGTAGTTGAGTATCTTCTTTCTCCTTCCATTTGTCATCTGTTCACCTGGATTTTACATTTCCTTTCAATATCGACATTTTATACACTGAGAGATAGCATCTCTAGGCTCTCCCTGGAACAGTCAGTACCTTGCTCATGTGGTAGAGGCGCAGCAATAAAGAGCTGGCTTATTTGGGGTCATCTGTGGAAAAATAGCTTACAGATATCCGTTGGATGAAATTTAGAAATTAATGCTAGACAACCAGAAGCCTCCCCAAAGTTTGTAGTTTCCCCAGCTTTAAGTGGAATGAGAGAATTGAGGATTCTTTTCCCCTTTTCTTCATCCGGTGTTGGTAGTCCTACCCAAAAGCAAATGATAGGGGTGGAGTCGTTTGCTTTCTTCCAGTGGTTTGGTTACAGAGAAGTAGGTGCTTTGTTTTCCTCAGGGCTTTCCTCAAGATTTATAGGAGAAAACTGAAAGCTGAGATGTTTTTGAGTAGTGGGAGGACAATTTAAGAAATATCCATGAAGCTTTATGGAGATTGCTACTGACCTTCCCAGATTTACGTGAGCAGCATTTACAGCCTGACCACAGTGTTTGCAAATGGAACTCACTTACTGGATTCCAGTTTCCGTTGGAGAAGACTCCCTTGTGGCTTTGAAAAATGCCGCTTAACTAAGGGGACTTCTATTGCCCTTTCAGTTTCTATCTAGTTGAAGGGTTATAAGTCACTCTACTTTCTTTAGCGTTTGCTGAGCCAACTTAAATTAGGATGGAATATCATTTTCATCTAATAATAAAAACCAAAGAAAATATTTTAGATTCCTATTTTCAGAATATGGAATATCTTATTAAACACTCATCTTCTCCCCCCGCCCTCCCCCTGTTCTTTTATAACTCCTTCCTTGCTTCCTTTCCAAGTCTTTCACAATACAGTGATGAGAACATGATGGACCCTTATAACCTGGCCATTTGCTTTGGCCCAACATTGATGCCCGTCCCAGAAATACAGGATCAAGTGTCCTGCCAGGCTCATGTGAATGAAATTGTCAAAACCATCATCATCCACCATGAGACTATTTTCCCGGATGCTAAAGAGCTGGACGGCCCTGTGTATGAGAAATGTATGGCTGGAGACGACTACTGGTAAGTTAAAAAAATGTTGAGTCCTTCTTCCCCTGGAAAAATTATAGAAGAATAGGAATCAACTTTTTAAGAAAAAGAATTGGCCACAAGTTGCCAGTGCTTCCAACTAACAGAAAAGAAGCAGCAGTAGGAATACTTGAGATAAATTAGAATGCTAAGACCCATGGCAACCCTGGCTTCTTATTATAGAACGTCTTCCCTTTTCCCCAAGGATGACATCTTTTTAGATATATCCACCCTATCATGGCTTTTGTGGAGAATAATGGTTTTGATATTATATAGAACTATATTAATTTTTACTAGTACATCAAGATTGAATCTGATTGAATTGACAGATTTTATTTTCATTCTGAAATAGTTTTAATTTTATATAAAGTGGTTTCAAAATTCTCATTTTTAAAAGGAGCTTTATCAACCAAATGTTTTTTCATTCTTACTTATTTTTTTAATATATTTTTATTGACTTTAGAGAGAGAGGAAGGAAGAGGGAGAGAGAGAAACATTGATGTGAGAGCGAAACATCAATCAGTTGCTTCCCGTACACACCCGACCAGGGGCCAGACCCGCAACCTGGTCATGTGCCCTGACCAAGAATCAAACCAGCAACCTTTTGGTGCACAGGATGACATCCAACCAACTGAGCCACACTGGTCACGGCCATTCTTACTTATTTTTATTTTTATTCTTATTAATATTATCCTAACTAGTTGTGGTAGTGGTTATTTTGAGCAAATTATTTACATTAATATATTGTTGGGATAACAATTTTTTCATTTTACTTATTTTTACTTGAGTTTATTGGGGTGACATTGGTTATTAAAAATCTATAGGTTTCACCCTAACCGGTTTGGCTCAGTGGATAGAGCGTTGGCCTGCGGATTCAAGGGTCCCAGGTTCGATTCTGGTCAAGGGCATGTACCTTGGTTGCGGGCACATCCCCAGTAGGGGGTGTGCAGGAGGCAGCTGACCGATGTTTCTCTCTCACCAATGTTTCTAACTCTCTATCCCTCTCCCTTCCTCTCTGTAAAAAATCAATAAAATATATTTTTAAAAAATCTATAGGTTTCAAGCTTACAATTCGATCATGCATTATCTGTATATTGTATTGTATATTTACCACCCGAAATCAAATCTCCTTTCATCACCATTTAATCCTCCCTATACACTCTTCTACCTTCCCCGACCCCTCTTTCCCTCTGGTAATACCCATGCTGTTGGGATAACAGTGTTTTAATATGGCAGTATAGACACCTTTCAGTGAAGCAGTAAAAATGAGGGAGATATAGCCAATTGAATAATACCAGTGGTAGAACACCCTAAATGGTTTATGTTCACAATTTGATATATGAGCCCCAGCTTCTAGGAGATTGTATATGATCAATAAAAGTAGCTTGATTCCTTGAGCAGCCCGCACAGCTCCTCAGGGCATATGATCTCTCTTACTCCTCACAGTCACTCTACCAAGTAAGTTAAGAGAGACCAAGGAGCCTGTCCAATGACTGGTAGTAACTGAAGACAGCCCATTGGAGACAGGTCTGTCTGATTACAAACCCGCATGAGTCCTCCCCCTTAACAGCTGCCTCCCAGCCTCACTCGGAAACTGCCCTGCACAGCTCACATGCAGGAATGGCCAGAAATAGACGTGTTTGAGCCTTCATTCTCGACCCTCCTCAAGACTCTTTGTTTCCCTTTGCCTTCCTAGGGATTAAGTAGAAATAGAATAAGTAGCTGAAAGATCTTAAGTAACTAAAGGTACACTTATTTTTTACTTAAACCACAATGTGATCTCAAACCACAGTGTGGTCATATGCCTTAAGAAAACTGAGAGTTGATTCTTTCCAGAAGTACTGCTTTCTAAATTAACCGCAAAGGATGACCCATGCCAGTTCTATAGTATATCCAGCAATTTGACACATGACAGTCAACTCAAAAATATTTACTTTACCCTGCACTTAACTATGTGCAAGGTACTGACTGAGCTTGGCGCTGAGAAGATGAATGGGTAAGCATGTGGATGTCTGATCAGGATTATCTGATACTCTGTACTTTTTGTGGTTGCTACCTTTTTACAGAGTAAATCCCCATAGTGAAGAGTCTTGCGGCAATAACCTGCGCGTATGTTCTTCTCCGTACGTAGTGTTCTCTGTGGGCATTGCTCATTCTAAACAGAAAGTCAATAATACAGCAGTTCCCCTTGTTACCCAGCACCAGCAGTATAAATGGGCTTTTGCAGCAAAGTCAGGTTTGTATCTGAGTCCAGTGCTTATTTCATTTTCATTTATCAGCATGCATTTGAGAAGAGGTGGTGGTACTGTTAAAGGGTGAGTTTTTTGTTGGTTTGTTTGTTTGTTTGTTTAATTGATTTCAGAGAGGAAGGGAGAGGGAGAGACAAAAATAGAAACATCAATGATGAGAGAGAATCATTGATCGGCTGCCTCCCACACACCCCACACTGGGGATCGAGCCAGCAACCTGGGCGTGTGCCCTGACCAGGAATTGAACCGCGACCTCCTGGTTCATAGGTTGACTCTCAACCATTGAGCCACGCCAGCCGAGCAAGGGTGAGTTTTTGAAAGGATAAAATCATAACTCTCACACAAACATACAATGAACATCTGTGAAGAAAAGATGGAAAAAATACTACAATTAATTCAAAGCAGAAATCAAAGAGCCATTTATTAATATGTGGTAAGGAATGTTGAAATGAATTTGCAAAAACTGGTGCATTCACAGGGCACATATTCCACGAGAACTCGACAAATTTTCACTTCTGTGGATAAGAGTTAGTTGTAGGGCTGCAAGTTCCCTACAAGTTAGCTTTGTCTTTGCAGCAAAGGGACGCGCGCACTGCCCAGGGGCCAGATCGTCCCTGGAGGCTCCAGCATTCCACTGAGCGGCTGTCCAGGAACTCTGGCCATTCCAAGCCTTATATGCTTCCTTACAGTAGCAATTGCTCATTTTTGAAATTCTTTCCACTTTGGCTTCACATGAATTTCTATTTCCGCTCCACAGCGACAGCCCCTACAGCGAGCACGGTACGTTGGAGGAAGTGGATCAGGATGCTGGTACTGAGACCCACACCAGTGAGGACGGTATGCTATAAAACTAGTCTTATATCCTTTTTAAGAACTGCTCATATTAAGAATTCAGGAGAAACAAAACAATATTTATAAAATAGGTGTAGAGTATGAAAAATAACATTACAGTGAACATGCATGGAACCACCAAGTTTAAGAAAAAAGGCGTCATTACCTTTGTGGTCCCCTAATCCCATTGCCGTCCTCACCCCCAAGGGTAACCTCTATATGTCTGTGTGTTTAAATGGTTTCTTGTTTCATTTTCTATTTTATGGAACTTCCTATGAATGGAATCATACTGTACATTTTTCCCATTATCTTTTTCTACTCAGTAATATGTTCCAGAGATTCATCCACATTGTTGCATATAGTTATAACCATTTAATTGACTACTGTATAATATTTCATTGTACTTATATATGTTGTTATTGATGAGTATATGGGGTGTTATCTTTTTTGCCATTAAAAATAGTGCTGCGATGAATATTTTGAGTATGCATCCCACTGCAAATGTACAGGAGTTTCTCTAGGATGTACACATCTAGGAATATTAGTAAGCTTGTGAAAATGGTTGTAATGGTGTACACTTCCCCCAGCAGTGTATCAGCCTTTCAGTTGTGTGTATATTCATCAACTCTTGATTTTATCAACTATTGTCATCTTTGCCCATATTGTCTGTGGGGCGCGATTACGGTGTTTTGGCCAGGTTCAAGCCTCGGACTAATGAAAGGACAGGGTCCTCTCATTGCCACGTGCAAGTCCCAGCTGGAGGGCAGGGCCCTTCCAGCACAATCATAGCCAACGACTGTGGTTGTAAGCTTGAACCTGTGGTCCAAACACGTAGCCCCACGTGCCTTGTGATAGAGTTCAGGTGCATGTCATTGAGTGAGGCTGAAACTCACGAGAATGCTGTAAACAACGTGATCACGCCCCTACTTTGCCTCGTGCATCTGCTATAAAGTAAAGACACGGCTTGTGGGCGCTGTCGTTGTCTCCTCATCAGGGAGGCAGCGTCTCACCGAGACCCAGCTTTCATTGTCAGTCTTTCCTTAATCCTTTCACCACCCCCACTCGGGATCACCCTTGGTCATGCTGACAGTGGCACAATTGTCAGTGTGAAATTGTATCTCATTGTGATGTAATTTGCATTTCTCTGGTTTGCTAATGATGTTTTAAACTACAGTCTGTTAATAGAAAATTGGGGGTATAGGGAGGCCAGCAGATGAGGAGATGATTGCCATTGAAGATACGTTGTTTCTCACAGCTCCCGTGAGGAAAGAGCACAGCACCCTTGGGTGGCCACAGCATCAAGTGCCAGGGTCTGTCATGAGGCAGGAGAGGGAGCAACTGGGCAGGAGCCTTTGCTTCGGTTTCCACTGGAACAGGAGAGGCTAGATAAGCAGGTTGGAACAATTTCCGCAGGCTGGGGGCGTAGACTGCTATCTCTCCTTGTACCTGGCCCTGAGGTGATTAGGGCAGGGGGGTTGGGGCGGGGTGGTGGCCCAGAGTGTGAGAATCCTGGAGAGGAGCTGGTTGAGGTAGGCTGTGGATGGGGTGGATTGTATTGGGAAGGCACACTCCAGGTGTAAGAATCGGCTGACCTGGGAAGGACAGTCCCTCCAGGGCCAACAAGGCCCAGATGTCTGAATACAGAAAGTAAAAAACATGGTTAATACAGATATACTCATTTTCATATGTTTAGATTTCTTTTTGTGTGAAATTCCTATCAAATCTTTTGCGCATTAAGACCCTTTTGTCCACTATTAGTTTCTCTGGGCTTTTAAAATTTATTGAGTTTGGTTTAGCTTTGGTATTTTCCTTATTTGTGAGAGTTCCTTATTTGTAAGAGTTCGTTATGGTTCTGGATCAGGTCTTTTCCTGGGTGTATATTTTACAAATATCTTCTGCTCTGTAGCTTGTCTTTCATGTGCTTATTATATCTTTTGCTAAAGAGAGGGTCTTAATTTTAAAGGAGTTAGAGGTTCTTTTCACGTTGTGTCTCCTTTAGGAATATCCTTCTGCACCTGAGGTAATGAAGAGAACTCTCCTATATTCTCTTTTAAATCTTTTCAGGTTTTGTTTTTCACAAAAGCTTAAATTAACCAGGCAAGGAAAATGCCCTCAGGACAGACTCTGACTCACATTTTCTAGTGTTCTGTTTACTTCACTGGATTCCCACTTTCATTGAGTTTTTGGTCTCTAGTATTCCTTAGTATTATGATGGCTCCAATGCCATCTCAAAGTTTTTTGTGTGTGTGTGTGTGTTTTTTTTAATCCAACATTCGTTTTTAAATATATTTTTGTTGATTTCAGAGAGGAAGGAAAAGGGAGAGAGATAGAAACATCAGTGATGAGAGAGAATCATAGATCAGTTGCCTCCTGCGCACCCCCTTTCTGGCGATCGAGCCCGCAACCCAGGCATGTACCCTGACCTGGAATCGAACCAGTGGCCTCCTAGTTCATAGGTGGATGCTCAACCATTGAGCCACTCGGGCCAGGCTCAATACAACATTTTTTAGCTGACTTCAACAAGCGGGTAATCAGGATGACTAGTGTGTCTACCCTCTGCTATAAAAGGAAAGTTTCTTTGTGTTTTTAAAAGTAGGGTGAGTTGACCTTTTCAGAGCTTAAGTTAGAAGATATCCTTTCAAGTGAGAGCTGTGATGTTGCTTTTGAAAGCCTCTGAGCCCTACCTCTGCTACCATTTGTTCTTTTGTCTTGAGTTTCCTTGCTGCTCTGTATGGTTCATCCCTTTTTCATTGATATTGATGACTTCTCTGAGTGTTTCCTTGCTCCCCTGTGGCAGGCAGGAGAAGACAAAGCCTCGGCCATCCTCTCTCAAACGTCACCCTCTCCACCGCGCCATCTGCCTGTTGTTCTTACCTCTTGACTGTAAAAGAAAAGCTCTGCTGAGGGCTCTGCGTCTTCGATAACATTTTGATCATGTTCTTCCAATTTTGTTAAAGAAAAGCATTGCTTACAAAGGTCAGACATCCTTACCCACAGCCAGCCCCTAAAGTCCTGTAGCTAAATTAATTAGAGTATTGATTATCTTTTTGATTGCTCAGATATTTATTTTCTTTTCTTTGTCATGGTATCACTAGAGGGCATAGCTTTTGTTTCCGAAAAGAGAGGCTGTCACAGAACAAAACTGCCATCTGCAAGGGCAGTGGGTAACAGGTCAAGGAAGAAAAGTGGCAGAGACAGCAAGGCCCCAATGAGAAAGTGTGATGCACTAGCATTTCTTGTAAAATTAGAAGAAATGTAAATACTTTACTGAATTTTCTTTCTCTTTGCACAAAATTATAACAATCATGCATAAAAATGAAGCTATCATATTATTATTGTTGTTATTAATAGTAGCAGCATTCTGCAACCCCTGCCCAACCTTAAAGGGCCATGTTACTCTCTCTGTGAAAGGCATGTGGTATGTTGCCATGCCCTGAGACTGATTTGCTCTGCGATGACTAGACTAAGATGTGTATAAATAGCTTATGATTGACACTTGACTGTGAAATGACTCTCCTGGGAGCAGAAAGAGCCAAAATAATGAAATTCCTCAGAATTACTAGTTGATTAGCAGGGTTGCCAATAAATTGTACTTCTGATTCATCTGGTTATTCTTTCATAACCTGTCCACATTTGAACTAAATAAGCAAAAACTGATGATCCTGTTGCTAGTTGTTTCAAAAAATAAAAAGAGATTGTGAGCACAGAGGTTATGATTATGAAATTATAAAAAAAATATGTATATATCTATTAAATAGTCTTAAATTGCCTTTGGCCAGTGTTGACAGTGTATGATTGAGTGGCATTCAAGAACATTAATGGTTCTCTCTTCATTTCCCATTGACAAGTACATGGATTGTACACCATGATATGGGCTAGTATATTTCCTTCTTTTTCTAATAAGACAAAATTTTAACACATGGGGTGTTCACATAGAAATTTATAAATTACATGTCATGAAGTTCTTTTTAATAAGTTGGCATGTCTTCATTCTTCCATGGATATGTTTATTTGTATCCCTACACCATGGGCATGTTTATTTCTGTACCTCAGGGAGAACTGAGGTAAAAAAATTTGATATCTGTCATCTCAGATCAACCAGCATTTTTTCTGTATCTGCAAATTTAGAACAAACTAGAAAGCACAGTCTTTGAATATAAAGTTATATTCCTCCTCTATGAAGCAGACTGGTAGATATTTAATAAAGCTGCTATTGACATTGTTTTAATAAAGAAAATATAATTTTAGGATGGAATACCAGAGAGTTAACATATGATCTAAAGTTATCGTCAGTTGTTAAAGGGTTAAACTGTTGTTTTTCAATTATTTTTACACCTACTTTGCTGAGAAGTATACTACATGCAGACTATAGTGCGGAATGAAGTATTATTCTCCTTAAACATTATCTACTAGCAAAAAGATGGAGCACTTATTGTCTTTATTTTAAACTAGAGGTCCGATGCATGAAATTCATGCAGGGGTAGGGTCCCTAGCCTGGCCGGCAATCAGGGCCGGTGGGGCCTTCCTTCCCTGGCTGCCAGCTGCTGGCCCGGGCCTTTTGTCATTCCGCGCCACCCCCTGGTGGTCAGCACACATCATAGCGAGCGACCGAACTCCCAGTCTCTCAGTGGAACTCCCAAGGGGACGTTTTGCATATTAGCCTTTTATATATATAGACTAGAGACCCAGGGCACGATTAAATCGTGCATGTGTAGGGTCCCCTAGGCCTTGCCTGCCATCATGGCCACGTCCACCACCCCACAACGCCTCGCACGCTCTGCGAACGCTGCTGGCACCCCATGACGCTCCGCAGACGCTGCCAGTGCCCCATGGTGCTCCGCCAATGCTGGGGGAGGAGGGGAGAAGCAGAGCCTGAGAGGTGCTTCATGCACCCCATGGTGACCAGTCATTTGGTTGTTTCGGTCGTGACCCCTCTGGCCTTTTATTATGATGATGTACAGCCCAGCCAGTGTGGCTCAGTGGTTGAGTGTCAACCTATGAACCAGGAGGTCACAGTTTGATTTCCATTCAGGGCACATGCCAGGGTTGCTGGGATGATCCCCAGTAGCGGGGTACAGGAGGCAGCCAATCAATGATTCTCTCTCATTGATGTTTCTATTTCTCTCTCCCTCTCCCTTTCTCTCTGAAATCAATAAAAATCTATTTTAAATAAATTAAATGTATAGCTGAAATTCACACAGGCCCTTCAGATAAAGCAGACCCTAAGCTTTTTCAATATGTTTATTGATTTTTATTATTTTGCTTTACCTGTCCTAGAGAGTGTTTGAGTTTATCAAGTGAGAAAGAAGCTTAGCTGGCTATCCAAGGACCTCTTAGGCAGTCATTCCATATAAGTACAACAGATATTGAAGATACTGCAATGAACTTTGGGGAAAAATACACTATTTTAAATGAGAAGGGTTTTTTTTCCAAGGGAAACAGAAAACAATTTCCTGAGAAAATATCTGACAGATAGGTAGGTTTTAATCTATTATCTGTGCACATATATTCTAGAGTATTTGGAAACTAATGCATCCTCGGTTTTTAGTAAATGAGGTATTGCTCATAGCATGTAGTTCTCTAAGGATGTACCACCTGTATTGGCCCTTTTTAGTTCTGTTTACTTTAAAAACATTTTTTAATGATTGATTTGAGAGAGACATCAATTTGTTGTCCCCCTTATTTATGCAGTCATTGGTTGGTTCTTATATGTGCCCTGACCAGGATCAAACCTGCAACCTTGGTGTATCAGGACAATTCTCTAACCAACTGAGCTACCAGCCAGGGCTAGTGCTGCTTATTACTGAGGATGAGGTGATGTTGGGAGAGGGGAAGAAAGATCACAATAAGCCAAATGACAAAAAGCACCTGTTATAGTTGTTTACTTTAATTTGTCTGCTTATTGGCCTTCAATATTTGTGGTCAGAAGTAGATCAGAGCTGAAACTCCTAGGCCCAGAATTCAATAAGTTTTTCAAACTTTTTATTTTGAGATTATTGTAGATTTACATGCCATTGTAAGAAATAATACAGAGAGATCCCATATACCCTTCACCTAGTGTCCTGCCACAGTAATAGCTTACATAAGTATAGTATAATACCACAAACAGGAAATTGGCATTGATACAATCCATTCACCATGTTCACATTTTACCAGTTTTACATGCACTCATTTGCATATGTATTTACTTGGTTCTGTACACTTTTATCACATGTATGGATTTGTGTGGCCACAATGGTAGTCAAGAAGAACAGTTCCATCCCAAGGATGCCCTGTGCTGCCCTTTACAGCCATGTCCTCCTGTCACCTCCCCCACCCCAACCTCTGGCAACCAGTAATCTAGTCTCCATCTTGATAGTATATCATTTCACGTAGGCTAAATAAATGGAATTATACAGTGTCTAACCTTTTGAGATTGGCTTTTTCACTCACTATTATTCCCTTGAATACCCTTTTATCTCTAGCAAATATAGTTTTCGAATCTGGTCTTTTACTGTCAGTACAGGACAGTCTTAAGTTACGCTTATTTCATAGGTAATAGTCAGAATTTGTTACTGATACTAGAGAAAACAAAGTTGTCTTTACACTTGATGGTAGTTTGAAGATCTAATAGTGCTAAAAAAGTAGATGAGGAAATTCAATGTATTCAAGTAGTATTTAATGTGGCAATTTTTGTAAACTTGATTTTTAGAAAAATAAGCACATAAAACAAATTTCCTGGTGTTGTGGGTTAGGGATGTTTACACGTTATAAGAGGGATTAATGTGTTGCAAGGGAACTCCATCAATGTCAAAATTATATTGGAGTTGTTGTGGAAGATATTACAACCCCGGGAGAGATCTTATATATCATACTGCAAAGTTTAAACTATTTTTTATTAAACTGTCATTATAGCTGTAGTAAGAGGCTGTGGGAATTAAGATCTAATGTTCAATTTTTCTTTGCCTGAAAAACTGTTGACAGCCAAGGAATGTTTTTCTGTATCTCTTTTAGCATCTCCTTTTCTCCTTCTTGATGATTTGTTTATTCCCTTGTTCTGTCTGGATATGAAAGCGGCCTTCCTTATTTCTAAGGCCTAACCTAGACCTTTCAGATAGAGTGTGATGCCTTCCCAACAGCCCTGTCCCTCACCGCTTCCTGGTGTGTTCTCTGTAGAATGTGAGCCAATAGAAGCCATAGCCAAGTTTGACTACGTTGGGCGGTCTGCCAGAGAGCTGTCCTTCAAGAAGGGAGCCTCCCTGCTGCTGTATCACCGAGCGTCCGAGGACTGGTGGGAAGGCAGGCACAACGGGATCGACGGGCTGGTGCCTCACCAGTACATCGTGGTGCAGGACATGTGAGTAGTCCCAGCCTCGGTGGCCAGGCTGTTCCCAAGAGGAGACTCCAGCTTCTGCTCTTCCAGTGACCTTGGCCTTGTGGGAAAAGTGCAGGAGGGCTTGCAGAGCTAGCACTTCTGCGCTGGCAGTTCTTCCCCTGCTGGTGGGTCTCTGATAACAGAACTGCCGGGCCAGCAGGTTTTCATTTCTCAGAATCCACCGGAGGCTGGGAGCAAGGACTAGTGAGAGACGCCTTTTGAAGCCTCCAGATTCTTAGAACCTGAGCAGAGAAGGACTTTACGAGCTGAGTGACACTGCTGAATCCAGAAGCAGCAGTGCTCTTCCTTTGGTGTCTGCCTACCATTTCAATTCCAGGTTCCCAAGGGAGAAGATACTGGCCTCAAGTTTAAAAAGTATCATCTCCTGGCTTTTTAATTTTTTTTTCATTTTGCCGATGAGAAAGCTCTAATTTCAAAATTATTTTAAAAGATGGAAAGATAGTCATATTAAGTGAAAGAAACAGGTTACAAAGTGTGATGTACAGAATAATCCCTATTTTGTGAACACGTTATTTCACAATGCAGCACCAATTTAAAAGTAGCTTTTCAAGGAAAAGAGAAATATAACACATAAAATGTATAAGGTGAATACATGAGTCGGTCTAATTTTAGAAGTGTTAAAATGTGTACCTCAGAACCCAAGAAATATTATGTGTATACTAGAGGACCAGTGCACAAAATTCATGCACTTATAGGGTCCCTAGTAGCTGCTAGCTGCCAGCCAGGGCCTCCCTCCCTTCCCCCAGCCACCACCTGCCAAGGCCTCCCTCCCTTCCCCCGGGCCAGCCCTACCCCCTGGTTGAACTCCCGGACAACCTCCCAGTCGAGGGGACAATTTGCATACTACTCTTTTATTATATAGGATACAGATATAGTCATGTTTATCTAAAGTATATAAGCATAAGCATCCATGTGTACAGTAAATACTATATACATACACAGGGTGGGGCAAAAGTAGGTTTACACTTGTGAGTATGCAAAATACAGTTTATTCTATTATTATTTATTAATTATATTATCTTCCATACGAACAACTATAACCTACTTTTGCCTCACCCTGTATATGCACACACTTGTAGGCATGTATCCCAGGCATTACAAAAAGTATAGAAGGATAGTTTTTAAAATTCTGACAATAGTTGTCTCTGGATGTTATTTTATATTATGGGTAATTGTTATTTGTGTATCTGAATTTTCCACTTTTTCTGCAATGAAATTGTATTATTTTTATAATGAAAAGAAAAACATTACATTAATAAGAGACTTACATACATACCTGCCATCACTTATTTGTGTGTGTGTGTGTGTGTGTGTGTGTGTGTGTGTGTGTCCTATTCATCTAGCAAAACACCCTCACTGTTGATTCTCGTTACTTCAGGGATGATACGTTTTCAGACACACTGAGCCAAAAAGCTGACAGCGAGGCCAGCAGTGGGCCAGTGACTGAAGACAAGTCTTCATCCAAGGACATGAACTCCCCGACAGACCGGCATTCTGATGGGTATTTAGCCAGGTGGGTGGAGCCTGGCAGTCAGGCTCCTGAACCTCCACTTCCCCTGGGGCCATGCGGAGCCACAGTGCCCTTTGCAGAATTACCCAGTGTGGTGAGCGCTCCTTTTCTCTCTTCCTCTCTCTGTATGTCTAGACAAAGAAAAAGAGGAGAGCCACCCCCTCCAGGAAGGCGTCCTGGCAGAACCAGTGATGGCCATTGTCCTCTCCACCCCCCACATGCTCTTTCCAACTCCTCAGTTGACCTGGGGTCCCCAAACCTGGCCAGCCACCCCCGGGGCCTGCTGCAGAACCGTGGCCTCAACAATGACAGTCCGGAGAGGAGGCGCCGGCCCGGCCATGGCAGCCTGACCAACATCAGCCGGCACGACTCCCTCAAGAAGATTGACAGCCCTCCTATTAGAAGGTCCACGTCATCGGGGCAATACTCGGGCTTCAATGATCACAAGCCACTGGACCCAGAGATGATCGCTCAGGTGGGATGCTTTTAGGGGAATAGTGCACGTTCAGCGCCTGGGGTGTGATGAAGGAGGTTTGCAGGGTTTACTTTTTTGTAGCCCTGTATTTTGTATAGAACCAATGAATGAAAACAGAAAAGAAATTAGTCCATTCTTTAATTTAAGGCCTCGCTGTGGGCCTCTTGACGAACCATGTGTTACTGGAAGGGCCCAAATAGATTAGGTTTATATTGATTTAAATAGTCATGGCAGAAATGTAGGACCCAGGGCATTCAAATGCATCATTGCTCCGTAGCCAGGAAAATTCTGCAAAGAAGAATAATGAGGAAGGACTAGCCCTCCCAGATCTGAATGCATGCTAAAGACAGTAAAACAGGCAAGCTGATGGAACAGAACAGAGAGCCCAGAAACAGAAACGTTTTAGTATGGAATAAAGATAACACTTTCATCTCAAGAAGTGATGAATTAGTGAATGATGAGAAGTGACGGTTAGCTGTTTGAAGAACAGCGGGTTTGGGTACTGGGTCCCTCCTGAATACATGCATGTCTTCACTTTTTCCTAATGATTAGAATTGACAAAGTCAAAGGACCTGTAAAAAAAATTAATTTTCCCTAGCTGGTCTGGCTCAGTGATAGAGTGTCAGCCTGTGGACTAAAGGGTCCTGGGTTCAATTTTGGTCAAGGGCATATGCCTGGGTTGCGGGCTTGATCCACAATAAGGGGCATGCAGGAGGCAGCCAATCAATGATTCTCTCTCATCACTGATGTTTCTCTCTCTCTCTCTCTCTCCCTCTCCCTTCCTCTCTGAAATCAATAAAAATATTTTTTTAAATTAATTTATTTTCCCATAGTTCCACCATAATTCCCCTCTAGTTCTTTTTGCAGCACAGCCATTAAAAAATGTGTGTGTGGCCAGTGACAAAGGAGGTGAATAGATTCAGGCTTTGCCATTTGTGTAATCTGAAGTGACTCCCAGCTATCACTGAAGCCTAAAACTAAATAGATCAAAAAAGAAAGTGAATGAGAAGTGAAGAGACAAATATGGGGACTTATGAAAGATGGGTTATTTTTCATAACAAGAGCCCAAGGAAACCTGCACTGATGTAACAAATTTCCAAGATATTTTTAGTGTCCTACCTAAAAAGAATTTTGGATAGCAAATTAGATTGTATAAGGAGTTTAATGTGTTTTTAAAACATTGAACCAATGTTAAGTGCACAACAATTTTTCAGCAAAAATCAAAAAGACTTTTGCCCTTCTTGGTTTTCTCTATTGGAAGTATTCTCTGTGCAGGGTCCTTTGAGGCCTGTTTAGAGCCAGTGGGTGACATTTGACTACAGTTCAGTACTGATTGGAAAAGCCATAACATCAGTGCTTACAATAAGCAGGTGAAAAAGGATTTGGAGAGACAGGGAATTGGGAGCTTGGGGGTGGGAAGACCAACTAAGGCCTATTTAACCCTTCTGCTTCTAGAGGCAGGAAATCCTTTCATTGCAAATCATAACAACAGAAACTCAACAGATAAACAAGGCTCTCTTCATTCTCTCTGGGGCAAATACTTGTTATAAAAACAAATCCATATGCTTAGCATCAAATGGAAGTCACATATGAAAATAATTACTTGCAAAGTGATGTCATCCTCACAAAATGGCTTCCAGCTGTGTCCTTTATTTATCTTTCCATCTCTCACCTCCAGATTTTCCCATGAGGACAATGAAGCCTGCCATCATTATGTTCATACCAAAGGGGGGGGGGAAATATATATATATATATATATATATACACACATATATATATATATATATATATATATATATATATATGCAAATTCTTTTATTAAACAAGTCAGTGGAATCCCTGATGAAGTTTTTGGGGGTTTTTTAGCTACAGTATCCATATGTGATCGTCATGTTTTGGTTTATTCATTCAGCAGAGCACTTACAGTGTGCTAGGTCCTGTGCTAGGCTTTATGGACACAATGTTAAATCAATAGATTGAAGGTGCTTACCATCCAATGAGGGAGTGGAGTGTGGAAATCAATTAGCACTGTGCGTGCCCAGAGGGTTATGCTCCAAGTGAGTGGAAGAAGAGGTCTCTCAGTCAAACCAGAGCAGTGGTCCTCCGCTCACCCTGCCTCACACAGCACTCCACCTTTTGAGAGTGTGCATATTCACAACACAGTTCAGTGAAATATATGCTCATTGTTGTGAAACAGATCTCCAGAACTTTTTCATCTTGTGAAACTGAAACTGTACACCCATTGAACAGCAACTCCCCTTTGGCCCATCCCACCCAGCCTCTGGCTGCCACCAATAATAACTCAATTATTGCCAAGTATTGAGTTAGTCTTAAATTCCATGAAAAGTGTTTGCATTAGTAAAGTGATTTTTCTGAAATGATGGACAACGCTTGGTCAGTCCCAATCAAAATAGAGTATAATATACATGATCACTTATTCCTAGAAATCTTAACACCATTAAAAAATATTTTGTGGCCCTAGCTCAGTGGTCGGCAAACTCATTAGTCAACAGAGCCAAATATCAACACTACAACGATTGAAATTTCTTTTGAGAGCCAAATTTTTAAAACTTAAACTATATAGGTAGGTACATTGTTATTAACTTAATTAGGGTACTCCTAAGGCTTAGGAAGAGCCACACTCAAGGGGCCAAAGAACCACATGTGGCTCTTGAGCCGCAGTTTGCCAACCACTGCCCTAGCTGGTTTAGCTGAGTGGATAGAGCATCAGTCTGCTGACTGAAGGGTCCTGGGTTTGATTCCGATCAAGGGCACATGCCTGGGTTGCAGGCTCAATCCTCAGTAGGAGGCATGCAGGAGGCAGCTGATCAATGATTTTCTCTCATCATTGATGTTTCTATCTCTCTTTCCCTTTCTCTCTGAAATAAGTAAAAATATATATATATTGTGTTTATATATAAGAAAGAATTGGGTTGTAGGCTCAGGTTATTATAAATGCTGGCCTGTTTGCTTGGAAGTGAAATTATGTGTTTCTATACATGAGTATTTATTATCAGTTCGTTCTCTCTCTCTTTCTAATGATGTTACCACAGGATATTGAAGAGACGATGAACACTGCTTTGAATGAACTCCGAGAACTGGAGAGACAGAGCACAGCAAAGCACGCTCCCGATGTGGTTCTGGATACCTTAGAACAAGTGAAAAACTCCCCTACCCCTGCCACTTCCACGGAATCTCTCAGCCCTTTGCACAGCGTTGCCCTCAGGAGCTCAGAGCCTCAGATTCGACGAAGCACTAGCTCCTCCAGTGACACGATGAGTACTTTCAAACCTATGGTGGCCCCCAGAATGGGCGTGCAGCTAAAGCCTCCAGCCCTAAGGCCAAAACCTGCTGTTCTTCCAAAAACAAACCCTACCATAGGACCTGCGCCTCCCTCCCAGGGTCCTACAGACAAGTCTTGCACAATGTGAAGACCCCTGGGCAAGGTCATCCGGGGAGGTGATTAAAAAAAAAGAAAATGGATTAGTGACAAGTCACGGTCCATAACTTCCCATAGTTTTGTGCTTAGAACTGGAGATCTTCTGGCTTTCCTCTGTTCTCGAACGTAACATCTGAGACTAGCTAAATTAACACGGGCATTTGTATTTTGTAGTTTCTTTTTTTTAATAACTGGACATATGTCATTTTAAAGACAATAGACTTACTTAGACTTACTTGAAAATTCAATGCTGCACCATTTGTAACGAAGGCAACACCACTCTGCTCTCCGCATTGTATAGCGCTTCAGGTTTAGAGCAGCCTGGGTGACTCAGAACTGCCTGGGTCCCAAAGCACGAGAATCTGAGTTCCAGGCTTTGGAGTATAACCAGTGTGGTCTGTGGCACTTGGGGTCATGGCCAAAGGGTGGTAATGGCATTGTTTGGTAGCTGACAGTGAGCGCCTCTGGTTCCATGTAGGGGGACAGGGTTTGGCTCATGCTAAAGACTTTCAGGTGTCACAATGGGATGGACATTCCCAGTGGGACCTTCAACCCACGGCCTGAATGATTGGGTGAGTGTCTCTTTCATAGTAAGTCATTTCCCTGGGTCCAGGTTAAAGACTCAGCGGAAGAGGGTAGAGCCTCTGTAGTTACTGCTTGACCTGAAACCTGGGAGAGGAGAGAGGCCGTTCTCCAGAGTTACCAGTGTGACTCCTTCCACGCGCCTGACCAGGCCCCAGAAGATTTCCAGCTCCATCCTTCACATTCACAAAGGACTAGAGCTGTCTAGTCTTCAAGACTTTCTGGTCACACTGCTCCACAAACAACTTCCAAGAGCTGTTGTTCAGTGACTGCCTGGAAAATAGTCCCAGCTCCCCTGAATCCCGGGGTTCTCCCTTCTGGAAATGGAGAAAGCAAGCAGCACAACAGTGCTCGGTTCACTCGGCCTTCTCTTCTCCAGACCAAATGACCTTGCTTCCTTTAAACATGCTGCAGAGAACAGACGATCCTGAATCGAATCCCCACCTTTCCTCTCCTCCTGTCTCTCTGAGCCAACCTAGAACTGGCCACGGTACTGGAGTAAGCGCCGTGCTGGCCACGGTGGGAGAATTTCCTCATGGTTCCAGGATCCCTTCCTCCCGATTTTATACCCTGGAACCAGGACTTTTTTTTTTTTTTCCTTTTCCTTTCTCATACGGTCTCTACATAATTCACATAGTCACCTAGCTCCATGAGGGGCCCTCTTTCTCTGACAATTTTTCTTTAGCCCATTTCTATGCTATAGTTCCCTCTCTCATCTTAAGAAAGTTGCTTTGAATTAATTTGCTTTTGCAAAGGTACAAATCACCACTCCCCGACCAGCAGCAGCTTATATCATCCGTCAGCCTATGAGCATTTTATCTGTTCTATCATTGAACTTACTGATGAGGAGACCTGTTGTTTTTTATGATAAGTGGATGGCCAGAACTCACCCCTCCAGACCACCATTGATTTCCTTCTAAGTGTGGTTTCAAACTGGTAGCCAGTCACATGCCCACCTAAGAATTTCGCAGCATGGACTTCATCAGCCCACTGGTGACTGCATCATGCAGGAAAGAATGAGGATTTGAACTAAAATCAAGATCATGACTGATCTCTACCTCAGTTTGCCAGTCTAATCATTCTAATGCAAACAGAGATTAAATTAATGAGATACTTTCCTTTCAAAGTCACACTCTGGTTGCTTGCCTACAGACTAATTTCACAATTGTTTTGAATAGTGATTTTTTTTCCGAGTATTTCCAAGAATGGTAAGCTTTTAAACCTCTTCATTTTCAGAACCACCCATGGGTTTTTTTTGCTGGGGGGAGGGAGGCATTTTGAAAAAGAGGCCCAGCTCAGCATCTTGCCCAACCCCTCCACATTTCTCTTGAGTTTTTGTGGTCCTTCAGCACCCTGGACACGTGGAGACAGCCAGGACCATCCTTTGAATAGCACTAACGCTTTTAAACAATCTTCCCGAACCCCCTAGGAAATTTAAACTTCCCTAAATAGTCTCCCAGTTCTTTCTGGATTCCACTTTGGTTGCTGGTTCTCTGTCGCTATCTGGGGAAACAGAAGCAAAGAATGAAGGTGGAAGCAATAGAGGAAGGAGGGGAAATGTTAATTTCTTTTAGAAATTAAAATAAAAAGGATTCTTAAAAAACATTTTCCATCTTTGGTGGAAGTGCAAGATGTTAACAAAGGGCATCAAAAGGTGTTTGGATGTATTATTTGGTGGGGGAGGGGAGGGGCCTCTTTTATAAGCTTTAACTACAGCTTTTCAGATCTTACTCCAAGCTTCATTCTCCAGGCTTTCCCCTGGTGATCCTCCCATGTCTCCTCTCATTGTCTGCACCTGTGAGGGGTGAGGATTGCCCTTCTGCCATTGGCCGTCTGGGATGGCAGAGGACGTGCTGCTCTGGACCCTCGGAGCTTCCGAGGCTGTGCCTTCCAGGAGACGGCTCCTAATACTCTCCCATCCCTTCCTTACTCTTCCCTTCCTTACTCTACCTGTCTCAGTCTTTTCCCCCTAAATCTCTGCTGTCACCCTGAGGCACTTTTTTCCCCAATTCCCAGGGAAGGATGTGACTCAGAGTGAGTAAGAACTCAATAGGGACTCACCTGTCCTTACTTTGTTTAGTAAAAGCCTTCAGATTCCAGGGGTACGACACGGTGGCCACCACAACATATCCAAACTAACACCCGGGAAGCGCATTAAAAGCTTCAGCAGCGAGAGACTTTACCTGGTACACGGCCTGCCTTACAGCCTCAGGGGTAGCACACAGCGGGGAGGTGGAAGGCACCGGAATGAGGAAAGAAGAAAGGAAGTGAGTCCTGAGATGTTATGCCTGCAGTTTGAAGGATCTTAGTCCTGGTGTGCAGTTTGGGGAGGGTGTTGTTTTGATGATGGGGAAATGATGGTTCCACGAAGATTACCTGACTCCACTTACACAAGAATGTGTATTCTCAGCTGATATCACTGTATGTTCATGTCCCCTCCATGGAACTCACCCAACAAGATTTACCAAGTTGGCCTTTGGTTTGGGTCAGGGTGTGGATTAACATAGAGAGAAAGGTACTTAGTACATATTTCTAATGAGTGCTCTAAATTATTTCAACATGTTGAATGGCCCTTTGTAGAGCTCCATGTTCATGTTCAGTGTCACTGCTATTGTTCAACTGCATGTTTTCTCACATATGATCTGACTTTGGTGCCCCTTGAGCCTCCATAGAATCATTTACAACAGTGCCCCACTGCACCTACTGCAGTGAGCGTGAGAGTTATCAATGGGTATAGAGCCCTAAGGGTCAGATTGTATCGGTTCAGTTTTCTGTCTTTGTACTTTTGCCATTTCCAAAAATGGGCTTATAATTTAATCAATAAGAAGAAAGTGGGGAGAGTACTGGTCTCCTGAGTTTTGGGGAATGACATAGCCCCTGGGGTCTACAAACTGAAGAAACTTGAATCTGATCACTACAGCCTCAAATAAAAATTAAGAACCTATGGGTCCGTTGAGGGTGTAGAAGACTTCATATTTGGGGTGACACAGTAGCAAGAGGCCATGAGTGCAGGGAATGCACTTAGGACTGAGTCTTGCTCTGAGGAACCCACCGCAGAGGCCCCGAGCCATGAGCGGCTTTAAAGTGAAGGCTTTATCCATGTGTAAATAGAGCTCCTATGGAATCACCCCCTGAACTGAAAACCTGACCACCAGCTGGGCTGGGGTGTGAGGCTGGGTGCAGGGTGGTTGGCACAGCTTTGATCAGTAAAGCAAACTGGAAATGGAGCTGTCACTCACCCTAGTATACTTTTTAAAAAATAGTCTACGCGGCATAATCGAGATGGGTACCTGTATCTTTAAATTACGTAGGGAATTTTGTATGTTTAAATAATTGTACTGGGTTCCATAATGCTTATAGAAGCTGTTTAGTAAAAGAAAATATATAAACCGTGCATTTGTGAATGCCCCCTTAGAGCATTCATCCAAGTTCAGTGTGTCGTGTGACGGTTATTATAGCTGTTTATAGTGAGTGGCTGTGTAACAGGAGAGACTGCTATTTACCTAGGGGCTCAAGGCTAGCTCCTGCCCACTTAATTAAATCAGTGTTGTCCTTTCCTGTCCATTTGATCAATTGCAGTACTGGTAGCTTCCTGCTTGTGACTGTTACCTAATTGTGTCAATGTACATCTGTAGTATGTACATGTGAAAGTGCCTTTCTATTTTAGGAGTTTTAGCCTGGCTCTTTACTGTTGCCCCGGCCTCCTCCCCGTCTTCTCCCCCTCCACCTCAATTTTTACTGCCTACTTGAGTGTTGAAACTTCCTCCACCCTCTCCCAGCTCCTCCATCCCCCGCTTCCTGGGCCTCGAGAGCTCAGTATTGTCCCCTCTTGCATCCTTGTCATCAGACTCTCATTTTCCTTGTGACTGTGCCTTCCCCACAGTAACTCTCCCTGCGCCCTCCCTTCCCACCTTCCTTCTCCACACCCTGCCACTTGCCACCGACACCCTCCTGTTTGCCTTTGCTCTCTGTGCTGCCTCTTATCATTACATTCCCTTGGCTCTGAGGTGAAAATGAAGGGGGATGCTTTTACAGGTCTGGGAGAAAAAAATATGTTTTGTTGTTCTGTTGTGACAATGCACTTTTATGTATAGTACTGTACATTTTGGCATGTACCATTCCAGGCTTCTGTATACAGTCAGGTCTGTTCTTCACGGTGTATCTTTATAATAAATAAGATAGTTCTGGCTGCCTTTGTCTGCTTCTGATTGGGTGTGATTCTCCGTGGTGTTTTCCTATTTTTTTTTTTCCCCTAATCACTGTTCACTCCCCAGAGAGCTGAGTTGCATTAAATAATGTGAAACTACTTTTTTTTTAAGTTATCTCTTTTCATTTTTGTTTGTGAATTTGAAATGAGGCTTTATGCACAGACCCATGACCATGAGGCCAGGTTTTCAGAGTAACAGTTGGAGAGACTCCTGTGTAGATAGGGAAAAGGGGTTGGGGGAGTCTTCATGCAGAGGCTGAGAGAGCGCAGTCCTAAGCAGTCACCAGCTTGAAGTCTTTTCTTTCAAGCTTTTTTTTTATGTGCTGATTTTATTTTTTTATTCCTTATTTTCTTTCCTAGCATTTATACCCTCCTCCATCTCCACACTGTTGTCCTTGAGTTCTCTGTCTTTATTTTTTCTTTTTTGCTCAGTCCCTCCAGCCCCCTTGAAATCTTTTTTTTAAGGACCTTGGCATAGTAAACCTTGTCAAACTAATCTTTAGTTTCATTTGAATAAATTGAAATGCAATCCTTGGGTATAGAATATGTTTAGAATTCCCCCATGTGTTGATACTAGTACTTTTTTTCTCAAACTAAAAAAAAAAAAAAAAAAAAAAATCAAAAAAGCTAATTCTTGGAGGACTTAGCAATACATCATAAATGGTTTTATAAAACTGTATCAGCAATGTGCTGGATTGAATATTGATAAGAGATATGGAGTAAAAAATAACATGTAATTAAGGGGCAGGGGGAAACTTCATTGAAATACATAATACATACAGAAAATACATACAGAAAAGTACACAAATCATTGGTACAACAGTTTTCACAAAGTAAAACAGTAATATATCTACCACCTAGATCAAGAAATAACATATTATCAGCATCCCAGAAGCTAGGCTTGTGCCTCTCCCAAGTTCATCAATATCCTGATGAATAACAGGTTGGGTTTCCCCTGTCACAGTGGTTCTCAACCTTCCTAATGCCGCGACTCCTCATGTTGTGGTGACCCCCAATTTCATTATTACAAATTGAGCATAATTAAAGCATAGTGATTAATCACAGAACAATATGTAATTATATATGTGTTTTCCAATGGTCTTAGGCGACCCCTGTGAAAGGGTCGTTCGACCCCCAAAGGGGTCGTGACCCACAGGTTGAGAACCGCTGCCCTATCATTATAACTTTCTTTTTTTTATTGGTTGATTTGAAAAAGAGAGAAAGAGAGAGAAATTGATTTGTTGTTCCACTTATTGATGCATTCAGTGATTGATTCTTGTATGTGTCCTGACTGGGGATGGAACCAGCAACCTTGGTGTTATTGGAAGGATGCTCTACCCAACTGAGCTAGCTGGCAAGGGCCTCATTATAACCTGTTATAAATAGACTCACAGTATGTTGATATGTGTCAGCTTCTTTTGTTGAAATTTACGTCTGAGAATAGTCCATATGATATATAACAATAGGGGTTTTTTTTTTCCACTTTCACTGCTATGTAGAATTCTATTACAGTAGCACACTTATTTTAGTACTAGAGGCCCAGTACACAAAATTTGTGCATGGTGGGGATCGGGCCTAAACCGGCAGTGGGACATCCCTCTCACAATCCTGGACTGCTGGCTCCTAATCACTCACCTGCCTGCCTGCCTGGTTGCCCCTAACTACCCACCCCTGCCGGCCTGATCACCCCTAACTGCCCTTCCTCCCGGCCTGGTCACCCCCAACTGCCCCCCCTGCCAACCTGGTTGCCCCCAACTGCCCCCTGCTAGCCTGGTTGCCCCTCATGCCCCCCCTCACTGGCCTGGTCACCCCACGCAGCCTGCTGTTCAGTCATTTGGTCGTCCTCACTAACCCCACTGTGGGGCTGAGGGGACTGGGCGCCACCATCTTGTGGCTGTGGATGCCGCCATCTTTTGAGGGCATGACAGTCAATTAGCATATTCCCTCCTTATTGGCTGTGGGTGCTGCCATCTTTGAGGGCATGGCAGTCAATTAGCATGTTCCCTCCTTAGTGGCTGTGGGTGCCATCATCTTTGAGGGCGGGGCAGTCGATTAGCATATTCCCTCCTTATTGGCTATGGGTGCCGCCATCTTTTGTGATGGTGTGAGGGTCAATTAGCATATTCCCTCTTTATTAGATAGGATTCCTGATTAAACTGTGGTTATGGTGTGCAAAAATCTTTAAATGTGAACAAGTGAATTAACAAAAAGTAAAGTAAAACCTACCTCTTAAAGGACCTGTTTCCCCAAAACATGATGGAATGACTTTGAACTAAGCCATTGACTAGAAGGCCTACCTGAAAGCAGGCAGGATCAGAAAGATGGATTTCGAGGCTGCCACACAGGAGCAAATGCCCAAATCATATAGGATTGTTCCCAGAAAGATTCCACTGCCCTGCGCCTCCATCACTACCATCCTCAAGTCTGAGAGCCTCCACCCTCCAAGTGCACCTACATCCCTCCCTCCTGAATCAGAGTCCATGGGCGTGTGTCTGCCTGTCAACTCCCACTGTTCTTACACCAGCCAACCCTGGAAGAATATGAGGAAGGCAGGGAAAAGGAATTTTCTGCCTTCTACCTTGGGTACTTGGGACTCCTGCAGTGGAAAATTCCCCACGCTTGATCTAAAGTCCCAAAAAGGTCCTGGGAGCCAAAACCCAGCACATTCCATCCCACAGGCCATATATCCCCATTTGGGTTTTGAAAAATATGGTCAGTGTATCTTTGGGAAATAATCATGGTGAGGTTTATCATTCTCCAGTAGCCTTTTTATCTCTTTCTACAAAGTAGATAGAAATGTGCCTTCTGCAATAATAAAAATAAACAGCCAGACCCGGCCAGTGTGGCTCAGTGATTGAGCATCAACCTATGAACCAGGAGGTCATGGTTCAGTTCCCGGTCAGGGCACATGTCCAGGTTTCAGGCTCGATCCCCAGTGGGGGAGTGTGCAGGAGGCAGCAGATCAATGATTCTCTCTCATCATTGATGTTCCTATCTCTCTCTTCCTCTCCCTCTCTGAAATCAATAAAAATTTATTTAAAAAAAGAAACAGCCAGTTTATCAAGTTTAGTTTTTCACATGAGTTGCTGGAGAGCTGGGACTTGGCTGAATATCAAGGGATGTGTGTGTGTGTGTGTGTGTGTGTGTGCCTGATATTACCTCCCTTATTCCCTTTAACATGTGGGTTTATGTCTTTTTTTATGCCCTTTATTGTCATTTAGAGAGCTATTGGGAGGCAGCAGAGAGGTAAATGTCTGTCTTCAAATCACCACCTTTAAACTTTAAAGTTCCTCCTTTAGCCTCCTAACAAAAACCTTTCTGGATTAATCAGCCAGAGTTGGTTTCTGTTGCTTGCAACTGAAAGACCTAACTGGTGCACATACTGAGAGAATTTTCTTCCCAATACAGGTGTCCCCCACTTTCCAAAAGCTTATGTTACACCACTTCAGTTTTATGAAAGACCTACATTAGTACCTATTTTTGCTAACTGAGAGTAACCTGAAGAGTATTTTCACTTTTAACAGAAAAGGTGGAAAGCAAAAATAGCATTTGTTTTGCAGTGAGCTGTTATAGAGGTACCATGTACCTGGAGGGGCAGTGACAGGGGCCCCGCCAACCTTCCTCCTGGCAGTCCACTCAGCATCTCAGCATTAAACTTTGTATCTGTGCTTTATCTCAATTTACTTTGTGTGGCCTAAAGCAAGATGTGTCCCAAAATATCAGAAAGGCCTTCTAGAGCTAAAAAGGGAGTAATCTTGGTGTAAAACTGGATGTAATCAGCCTTTTGACTGTGGTACACAAAATAAAAATGTATGCGTTGGGTTTTGTGTCTGGGAATCCTCAAAAAAACTTCCATATGAATTAATGGCAATTGCTTCTTTATGCCATTTTGGCTTATAAAAGGTTTTATGGAAACTCTACTTTCAGATAGTAAGGGAAGCCTATAAAGCTAAAACAGTTGTTCTTGAGGGTAGAGTGCATAGAACCCTAAATGTTAAAAAGGTAAGTTCTAGTCCAGGCCAAGCTATTTCACCAGGGAGAATTCCCCAAATTCTGCAGCCCACAACAGCTGGGCAATGGCACCTTTCTCCTCAGAGGGCTGTGAGCATGCCATTAGCTACCTCCAGAGAAGGTGGCTTAGGAAAGACACAGCCAAAACTTATTCTTGCTTTATTTGGTTTAATCACTTTAGCATTTGGGAGTAAAACAGTGGGAGAAAGTTATTTCATTTTATCTTGGAGGTATTTGTGTATTTTTATTTTAAAAAAATAAATTAATTAAGGCCCTAGCCAGTTTGACTCAGTGGCTAGACACGTCGGCCTGCGAACCAAAGGGTCCCGGGTTTGAATCTGGTCAAGGGCACATACCTCGGTTGCAAGCTCCTCCAGGCCCATTCTCTGGTCGGGGGGCTCATGCAGGAGGCAACCAGTTGATGTGTTTCTCTCACATCGATATTTCTCTCTATCTATCCCTCTCACTTCTACCCTCTCTAAAAGTCAATGGAAAAATATCCTTGGGTGATAAGGTAAAGTAGTAAGAAAAAAAATAAAGATGACAAAAAATGAGGAAAACTTGTTTAGCATGGTGTGAAGCAAAATACATGACAACAAATGCTTATTGAATAAATAGAACACCTGGCCAAAATGAATAAGTAAAATGACCATAATAGTTCATAAATTTCTACTTGGAAAAATAAAAGGTTATAATATAGCTTGTTGGGAATGAGAGCATGTTAATAAAGTCCCCAGTGATCTATGTGGGAAAAAAGAGGTTCAAATATATCTGATTATGTGCCCAAAGAAAATCACCAGTGTGCTCTGGGAATAATTTACATTAAATAAATGATATTTCGAAATAGGAATTCATATGTAGGTCAAATGCAGGCCACGAGTTTTAAAAGTCTGCTGGAATTGAAAAATATATTTAGAATGAAGATATTATAATTGAGTTTTGACAATTCAGTATGATGGGAAAAGTTTCTATAAAATAATTACCAGGAAGTTCTAGACGTGAAAATATTGGTCACAATGAAGAGAGAAGGCAATTGTTAAGCCACTCAATTTGATGGTGCAATTCATCCCTATTGCACTCTTAGAATTAAATTGCCTGAGTTCAAACCCCCAACTGCCCATCACAGTAGAATTTCCAAAGGCCCATCGATGCCCTTCCAGGTTCTCATTCCTCCCCTAGAGGTTCCTTCTTGTTTCTAAGTATCTTGGGGGCTATAGAGGTTGTCTGGCTCCATCCAGTATCAATACGCAGCGTGGCAAAGAGGCCACTACAGACGAGTAGCTGCTGGCCTTTGAGAGTTATGCCCAAAGCACAGCACTGAACAAAGTCCCTGCTCTCAGAGCAGACCCAGGGCAGAGACAGCAGTGCCCTCCCAAGTAGCAAGTCTAAAATGGGCAGCCCCGACACAAACAGAGGCACTTGGCACTTGACTGAGACGCCAAACAACTGAGGAGTAAGTCAGCATTTCCATAAAAACGCATATCCCATAACTGGGCCTGGCACCTCTCCCCTTGCCATTGACTTGGTGGTGATTAATTGCTGTTTTGTTCAACTGTCAGGACAGAAGAAGTTATTTTCTTATTTCCACATATTCCCAGGGAAAATCCTAGAGAGTTGAGAGTTGACTTAAAATGTAATGTTATGTGAAACTATGCAAAATACATATTAAGTTAACATTAACTTTTCTATTTGTCTCTGTCGTTATATCATGGCTATGGAAACCAAAGGGAAGAACTATGTTTGATCAAGTCAAAATCAGCTCCCCACAACCGGATAATTTGTGTCATATTCCCAAGCTAGGGAACCTAGGACCCAGGGAGTGAATGATAAAAACATCTGCATGCAGCTGGAGGAGAGATCGAATTCAGAATGGTTCTAGGCCTTTCCTATAGGCATCCTTTTCCTTTCTTTTTCCTTTATTTTTAACGTGAATGATATGGATCTGTGGTGTGACTTAGCTCTTAGCACCTCACAAGTCTACTTGCCTTCTATCCCCTGGGCATCTACAGTTTTCTTAGATCTTTGCTGAGAAGAGGCTTTAAGGATGGATGTTTACGTTGCACTTAGGATCCAGTCTGCTCTGTGGACCAAGACAAAGACTTTTTTTTAAAGCCATCCATAATCTTCTAAAATGGACAGCACATCACCTCATTCCCCACCTAAACCCCCTATGATGATTTCCCATGCCACTTGGAATAAAATCCGAACTCCCAAGTTGGGTCAACATGATCCGTCCTCTGCTAAACCCTCTACCCCCTCTTGTTCTGTCCCCCTCATGACACACCCACCATACTGGCAGTTTTGCCTCCCTCCAACATGCTGAGCTGGTTTCTGCCTCAGACCTTTACCCTATCTCCCTCTACCTAGAGCAGTCGTTCTCAACCTTCTGGCCCTTTAAATACAGTTCCTCATGTTGTGACCCAACCATAACATTATTTTCGTTGCTACTTCATAACTGTAATGTTGCTACTGTTATGAATCGTAATGTAAATATCTGATATGCAGGATGGTCTTAGGCAACCCCTGTGAAAGGGTCGTTCAACCGCCAAAGGGGTCTCGACCCACAGGTTGAGAACCGCTGACCTATAGTGATCTTCCCTCAGATTTTCACCTGGATGGCCCCTTTCCGAGATTCAGCTTGCTGCTCACATGTCAGCTCTGCAGAGTTAACACCCTGGATACAGGCTGAGCGGGTGCAGGGCAATTTGGCGACAGTGATCCAAATCACAAACACGCATTCCCTTTGGCCCAGTAATCCCACCTCTACAAAGTTATCCTCCAGATGCATTCACACGCAGGGAAATGATATATGCATCGAGTTATTCATTACAATATCTGGAATAACAAAAGATTGCAGACGAACTCAATGTTTATCAACAGGGGGCAGGTTAAACAAATTATAGAACATTCATACACTGGACTATTGCTTTGCAGCTATACAAAAGAATGAGGAAGATCTCCAAATCCCCACATGGGAAGCTCTCCAAGATACACAATTATGTAAAAAGCAAAGTGCAAAGCAGTGTATGTGGTATACTACCATCTGTGAAAGGAGGGCTTAAAATAAGAATGTATACTTCTGTTTGCTTGTTTATATCAAGAAACTATATAAGGATACCAAAAAAAAAAAAAAAAAAAACCAACACAAAAAACCTATTTACAGAGGTTTCCTAGGCAGATAGTGGTGAACAGGGAACTGAGATAGAAAGGAGACTTCAGGGGAGTACTTTTTAATACATTTCCGTGTCTGATTCATGTGACTATATCACCTTTTTAAAATTAAATACATGTAAAATTGTTTTTATTCTGCAGGAAAATAAAACAGCACTTTCCCAATGCCCCTTTATTCCATTACGCGGCTTTATTTTCTTCATATAGCATTTACCACTATGTAACAGGATATAAAAATGGAAGCTCTGCTGAAGGACCAAAACATCATATTCTAATGTACAAAACCAAATCAACATGCAAATTTTCAAAGGATTTCACTAAAAGCTGGCGAATACCTCACTCACTCCAGTGATGTAGAGACTATGGCTATCAGGAGAATGGTTTATGAAGAGGATTTCTGGAGAGAAGTGTGTGTGCTATGAACTCCCCTCCAAGGAGAAGATAGGAAGTGCCTGGTCCTCACCTCAACTCTAATGAGTAGGGCATCAATGGAAACCCCCATAAAGTTTGACATATGTCCCCTGCAGTTGAGGGATACAATGAAGTGGGTTGACTTCCTTGTGAGATCTTCAGGGTGAGGCATAGCCAGGTTGGGTAGATGCTGATGGAGGAGGTGACAAGTGGTGGCAGCATGGCCAGCTGTACTCCCAGAGTCTGGCAGGACCAGGGATGCATGATGTGGGCCAAGCTATATGCAAAAGAGAAGGCTGAGCTTGTGTCATCTGATGTCTTGGTCCCAGGATTGCCTGGAGGCAAGAGCAGAACCTTGAAAACATAGAGCTGGATTCCTAAGTGCTGAGCAAGTAGTAAACAAACAGCCAGAAGAGAGATCCCAGCTGGAGCTGGGAAGGAGAATGCTAAGTCGCATTAAATTTTAAGTTTATATTATTTATATCATGGGACTTGAAATGATAAATGACTGGATCAAGGACGTGTTTATAACTGTAAGTGGTCATAGGATTTTTATTGCCTAATTGTGGCCAGTGTAAGGGCCATGATAGAGGGAAGCAGGGCAGAGCGTGGCAAGGGGTACTGCTCTGAGTTGGGGATCGTGGAAAGCCTCTTTGAACAAAGACTTAGTGAAGTGAGAAGACAAACCACACTGACATCTAAGCTATTTCTAAGAATTTCCTAAGCAGAGAGAGTAGGTACAGAGGCCCTAAGTGGGGAACATGCTTGAAATGTTTGAGAAACAGCAAGAAACCCAGCGTGGACTGGAGCAGAGTGAAAAGGCGAAGAATAGAGGACGTGAAGCAGGAAAGTGAGCCAAGGGCCAGCTCATGCAGGGCTTGTGTTCCATAGTGCGGAGGGCGCATTTTCTCCTAAGGGGTACAGAAGATTTGTAGATGGGGTGGGGAGTTGGCATACATGAGTTGAATGTGTAAGTGGTAGAGGGACCTAATCCTGCCCACTCACTTTTTTATTACTCTCACAAGATTAAATGATTTGAGGGCAGGCACATGGCCCAAAACGGGCCAAATTAGGATCAATCTTGGAGCATGTGTTTTACTTATGGAAAATAGTTCCTCTCTTTTCCCTGAGGCGACTAAGCCAATCAGATGTAAGCCCAGAGCTGTGGGGGCCATCATCAGAGAGCCTGCCTGAGAACAGTGCCAAAAGAGAGGAAAAGAGACACCGGAAAAAAAAAGAAAAAGTGACAGGAACCAAAATTTGATGGCATTGTATGAGCCTTTGAATGCAGACAAGCTTAAAACTAAATACTGTATAACCCTGGATTTACCAGGTTCATAAGCCAATGCCTTTCCTTTTTTTATTTTGATGCAAGGTAGTTTCAGCTGGGGTTCTGTATCTAGCAAGAGTTCAGAATACTATAGACACCAAATTATTAACAGTAACTATCTTCGGATGGTGAGATTACACGTGATTGCTTGTTTTCCCTTTCTGCTTACATGTGTTTTATTTTGTTTTTTAGTATTGATGGCAATTTACTCATTTTTCATTAAAAGAAAAATTAAAGTATTATTTTAATATCTGGAGGGGAGAGATAGAATGCCATTGTGGTTGGAAAACCAGCAGATGCCCAGTCAATCTAAGAAAGTGCTTTGGACCCTCCTTGGCACTCTCCAATCCCCACTCCACTTTGAGCGTTTGTGCTTCCCCATGTTACTTGCATAGTTTACTTTTAAAATCCAGGGACAGAGGAATTGATGATTCCCGAAAGTCTCTGCCAGATCTGTGATTTTCAGAATGATCTGTATTCTTGCATGGTTATTATTGTACTCTAATTCAAGCTAATGTTGGTGCTATACTTTTTTTTGCAAGAGAAAAGCATGGAACATGAGAGATTCTCTTTTTTTCATTCCAGTAAACACTTTCCTCCCACTTCAGTTACTTAATGTCATTTGGACCACAGACTGCCTCAAGATCACCTGGGATATCTGTATTTAATACTGTTATGAACCAACATTCACGAGAGTAAGACCACCAACTCCAATTAGATCTTAAGCAGCAAGCGAGGATTTATTGAAAGCTGGCCAACGACTGCCGTAGGCGTTCTCTCCTACGACAGCGCCGACCCTGGTTCCAGGCCAGCCTTTTATTCACAAAATGGTTGGCTAAACACACACAAAGTTACCTGGGACACATTAATCAACACTGCCCCGTTACCAAGGTACTTATTAATCAACTTGCCCCGATTCCCTAGTTAATAATATCAACTTGCCCCATTTCTCTAGCTACTAATATCAACTTGCCCTGTTTCTCTAGCTACTAATATCAACTTGCCCCGTTTCTCTAGCTACTAATATCAACTTGCCCCCTTGCCCTAGCTATTATAAACTTGCCCCGTTTCCCAGACCACCCTCGACCATAGTTGGTTCCATTTCCCCAGTACAAGAGGGGCTTAACTGTAACAATACAAACTCAGTCTCCACCCAAAACACCAATAGGTCTGGAATGGGGTCCCAGAACCTGCGTAGACTCTCTAGGGAATTTTTGACTCTCTAGGGAATTTTCCTGCACAATAGAGCTTAAAATCGTTTTCATAAATAACATGTAAAAATTCTATAGTAACAAATTTTCAATATAAAAAAACACCAAAAAAAATACCTTTTCCCTCCGAGTTCATGTTCATATACCAAAAGTAATCACAAAAATCGACAGGTCCACAAAGTCAGATTTGTTCCAATATATTATCTCTAAATTCCCTAATCAACCCCAAATCGAGCCAAATGGTTAATATAACCACTCCCTCTTTTTGAGAGCCTCAAAAAATGAGCAGCTAACTTAGTTTATTGGGAACAGGCAAGAAAAAGCTTCATCACATCTATGAAACATGTGAACAGGCAAGAAAAAGCTTCATCACATCTATGAAACATGTGAACAACAAACGTTTCCCATTGATGACCCATATGATAGATTATAAGCCAGCGGTTCTCAACCTGTGGGTCGCGACCCCTTTGGAGGTCGAAGGACCCTTTCACAGGGGTCGCCTAAGACCATCGGAAAACACATATATAATTACATATTGTTTTTGTGATTAATCACTATGCTTAAATTATGTTCAATTTGTAACAATGAAAATATATCCTGCATATCAGATATTTACATTACAATTCATAACAGTAGCAAAATGACAGTTATGAAGTAGCAACGAAAATAATTTTATGGTTGGGGGTCACCACCACATGAGGAACTGTATTAAAGGGTCGCGGCATTAGGAAGGTTGAGAACCACTGCTCTAAGCAAAGAGGAATGAAAGCTCCATCTGCACCAAGACGGAGGAAGAGCCAGGCTTGCTCTTTTCCATGGCACCTCAGAACGAATCGACTCCCTCGAGATGAAGCTGAGCATCTCTTCCCCAGCCACTGTCTGTCAGAAACTCATTGAGGTGGACGATGAATGAAACTCGGTTCCTTTTGTGAGACGCGTATGGCCACAGAAGTTGCTGCTGATGCTCTGGGTGAAGAACAGAGGGGTTACGTGGTTCGACTCAGTAGTGAGAAGGACAAACAAGGTTCCCCAAGAAGCAGGTGCCTTGACCCATGCCCGTGCCCGCCTGCTACTGAGTCAGGAGCGTTTATTTCTGTTGTAGACCAAGGAGGACTGTGGACAGAGAGTGCAAATCTGTTTGGAGCTGCACTGTAGATGCCAATCTCCGTGTTCTCAACTGGGTCATTGTAAAAAAAGGGAAGAAAGATACTCCTGGTCCCACTGAAACTACTGTGTTTTGTCACCAGGGCCCAAAAGAGCTAGCAGAATCCACAAACTTTTCACTCTCTCTCTCTCTAAAGGAGATGATGTCTGCCAATATGCTGTAAGAATACCCCAAACAAAGAAGGTAAGAAAGCTAGGACCAAAGCACTGAGATTCAACGTCTTATTTCTCCACATGTCCTGAAACACAAATGGTGTATTGCTCTGAAGAAACAATGTTACTAAGAAAAATGTGGAAGAGGCCACAGAATATGCTAAACTTTGGGCTGAGAGAATGAAGGCGGCCAAAGAAAAACACCAGGAACAGATTGCCAAGAGACGGAGGCTGTCCTCTCTGAGAGCTTCTACCTCTGAGTCTGAGTCCAAAGTGAGATTTTCCAAGACAAACAAATAAATAAGAACAGACATTAAAAAACAAAACAAAACAAAAACCAGCTAGGCGTTGCTGCCTCTCAAAAGGATTTGGTCAAACTAGGACATCAGCGAGGAACAGGTGATAGGATTGAATCGATAAGAGTCTTCTTTATATTATGTGGAATCTAAAGAGTGGAACTCACAGAAGCGGAGTAGAATGGTGTTCGCCAGGGGCTAAAGGAAATGGGGAGACATTGGTCAAAGGGTACAAATTTTCAATTATAAGATGAATAAGTTCTGGGGATCTAATGTACAGCACAGTGACTATAGTTTAATGTATTACACACTTGAAATTTGCTAAGTGAGTAGATATTAAGTGTTCTCACCACAAAAAAACGGGGGGACTATGTGAGGTGATAGATATGTTAATTAGCTCGACTTTGGTAATCATTTCACAATGGATCCATGTATCAAATCATCACATGGTACATCTTAAATATATGTGATTTTTATTTACCAATTTTACCTTAGTGAAGCTGGGGAGAAGGGTCTCCTTTATCACCTACAGCCCATTGTATTTATTTTATTTTAAATATATTTTTATTGATTTCAGAAAGGAAGGGAGAGGGAGAGAGAGACAGAAACATCAATGATGAGAGAGAATCATTGATTGGCTGCCTCCTGCATGCCCCATACTGGGGACTGAGCCCGCAACCCAGGTATGTGCCCTGACTGGGAATCGATCCCTGACCTCCTGGGTTCATAGGTCAATGCTCAACGACACTGGCCAGGCCCATTATATTTATTTTGACCCTATTTGACTTCATAGTTGTACTTCCACAGGCCATTGCTAAATTTGAGACCACTTTGGAGGAACCCCACGGCATCTGGCAGGAACCCTTTTGGGGTGGTAAAAAGAAACCTAGCTTCTGCAGTGTCATCCTTTCATAAGAGCCATGAAAGACTGTGTAGGGGTGTCTATTCTCATCACAGAGCTGAAAAGACTTAAGCATTGTGATCTAAGGATAAGAGAAGATAATATAAATCCTGAACTGAAGCATAGAGTTTGAAAATGGACCCCTTTTAAAAGTACTACACAATACAGTCAAGTTTTAAGAAAAGAAGGAAGTATAGGGCTTAATAAATGCACCTCCTTTAAAGAAACTGGTCCCCAAAAATTTCCATTTCATCGCCATGACAACTAGTACTCCATCATTGCCATAGTAACCAGCTGAATAGCATTCATCTGAAGAGAAGCTCCCTGATTGGGGGACCAACGGAAGCCATTAGGAGCCAGACAACACTGCTGAAAAGGCTGTTCTGCAATCATGTTGACCTATTTCTAGCCTTCCAATGTGTTTCAGTTCGCCAATGTGATGCCCCAAAACCAAATGTGGATTTTTGGAATAAGACAGTTTTAAGAAGTGTGTAATAATTGTTCTTCCACATGTCATTGCTAAATTTGAGACCATTTGTTTTCTACTTTTCCAGCAGTATGGGAATATATGACAGCCACACCCTTCACCACGTCTTGCAGTTTAATTATGCCATCCCTTGTGTTACAGCAACAAGGCACACCAGCCACATCAAAAACCAGATGTTGATTGCTGGTGACAAGTTGTCTTACTTACTTTTTTTTCCCCCCCAGCAATCCAGAACCCACACATCCCACCACCTCCCAACTGGGTTTTCATACTCAGAATATCCTCCTGCACTAGTCAACGCAAGGCCAGACTCCAGACAACTAACGACAGCCACTGCACTCCAAAGCCCACCGGGATTCTTCAAAGCAGCCAACCCTAAGCCTGCGTACCCTGCCTTGTCCGTTCCTCCCCGTGGGAGCCAAAATAGAGGCTCTTGCCCACATTTCCCCCCTCACTTCCTCTGCCTCCTGACCAACCCTGGTGCTTCCCCAAGTGGACCTGTGTGGCATACGGTGCCTCCTCTTTCTTTTTTTCTTTATTTTCCTTTTGTTATTTTAGTACGTAGTTATGATTGAAGTCCTCCAACACAGTGGGAAGAGACAATACAGCACTGCACAGGTTTGAGTCCCAGCTCTGCTCTGCAGAGATGCGCCGTTCCTCATTTTACTTATCTGTGACATGGCGATTATGATTGTATAACCTCAGAGGATTGTTATGAGAATTCAATGACTGAATATTTGAGGGGAGGGATTGTTTTTGTTTTTCCTATATTGTGCACTGTTTCTTTTCCTCTTGCCCCTAAATTCTCTTTTCTCCATTCTCCCACCACACTTCCCTTTGGCAACCATCAACTTGTTCTCTACATCTACATCTACAACTTGTTCTCTACTGTTTCCGTTTTGCTTTGTTTATTCATTTGTTTTGTTTTTTAAGATTCTACTTATAAGTGAAATCATATGGTGTTTATCTTTGTCTGACTTATTTCATTTAGCACAATACCCTCTAGATCCACCCATTTGTTGTCACAAATGGCAATATTTTGTTATTTTTTATTGCTGAATAATATTCATTATATATATTATTATCCATTCATCTATTGATGGACATCTAGACTGCTTCCTCATCTTGGCTATTACTAGCAATACTGCAGTAAACATGGGGGTGCATATATCTTTTTGAATTAGTGGTTTTGCTTTCTTCAGATTAAAAACCCAGAAATGGAATTGCTGGGTCTTATTGCAGCTCTATTTTAATTTTTTGAGGAAACTCCACACTGTTTTCCACAGTGGCTGCACCAGTCTAAATTCCCACCAACAATGAATGAGGGTTCCCTTTCTCCACATCCTTGCCAGCACTTGCTGTCTGTTGATTTATGGATAATAAACATTCTGACAGGTGTATGTTGATATTTCATTGTGGTTGTAACTTGCCTTTCCTTGATGATTAGCAATGTTGAACATCTTTTCTTGTGTCCATTGGCCATTTGTACGTCCTCTTTAGAGAAATATCTATTCAAGTCCTTTGCCCATTTTTAAATTGGATTGATTTTTTAGTTTTTTGGTGTTAAATTGTATGAGTTCCTCATATATTTTGAATGTTAATTCCTTATTGGATGTATTATTTGTGAATATCTTCTCTCATTCAGTAGGTTGTCTTTTTGTCTTGTTGATGGTTTCCTTCACTGTGAAAACTTTTTTAGTTTCATGTAGTTCCTTTTGTTTATTTATCTTTTGTTGTCCTTGCCAAAGGAGACATATTCAAAAAGATATAGCTAAGAACAATGTCAGAGTTTAAGACCTACATTACTTCTAGGAGTTTTGTGGCTTTGAGTCTTTCAGTTAAGTCTTTAATCCATTTTGAGATTATTTTTGTATGTAATGTAAGAAACTAGTCTAATTTTATTTTTTGCATGTTTCTGTCCAGTTTTCCCAATGCCACTTATTAAAGACCCTGTCTTTACCTCATTGTATATCTTAGCCTCCTTTGTCTTAGACTAATTGATCATATAAGTGAGGATTTATTTCTGGGCTCTCTGTTCTATGCCATTGATCTATATATGTGTTTTTATGGCAGTACCATACTGTTTTCATTATTGTAGCTTTGTAGTATAGTTTGATATCAGGGAGCATGATACCATCCCCCCCACACACACCCACACACACTTTGTTCTTTCTCAATATTTCTTTGGCTATTCAGGATCTTTTGTGGTTCCATATAAATTTTAGAATTCGTTCCATTTTCATATGTTTCAAAATAATTTTTGATTTCCTCTTTGATCTATTGATTGTTTAGTAAAATGTTGTTTATTCTTCACATCTTTGTGTTTTTTCCAGTTTTATTTTTGTAATTGAGTTCCAGTTTCATGCCATTGTGGTCAGAAAAGATGCTTGATATGATTTCACTCTTCTTGAATTTATTGAAGCTGGTTTTGTGGCCTAATATGTGATCTATCCTGGAGAATATTTCATTTGCACATAAAAAAAAGTGTATTTAGCAGTTTGGGGATGAAATGTTCTTAAAATGGTTATTAAATCAATCTGGTGTAATGTGACATTTAAGACCATTATTTCCTTGTTAATTTTCTGTCTGGATAATCTAGCCATTGATTTAAGTGGGGTATTAAAATCCCCTACTATTATTGTAATTACTGTGGATTTCTCTCTTTATGTCCATTAATAATTGCTTTATATATTTAGGTGCTCCTATGTTGAGTGTGTAGATATTTATGATTGTTATATTCTCTTCTTGAATTGACCCCTTTATAATTATGTAAAGCCATTTTTTTGTCTTTTTTATATATTTTTTTTGTTGTAAAGTCTATTTTCTCTGATAAGAGTATTGCTTCCCCAGATTTCTTTTTACTTATTTTTACATGGACTATCTTTTCCCATGTCTTTACTTTCAGATGGCATGTGTCTTTTTATTTGAAGTGAGTCTCTTATAAACAGCATATAGTTGTCATATTTTTTAATACATTCAGCCACCCTCTGTCTTTTTATTGGAGCATTTAGTTCATTTACATTTAAAGTAATTACTGATGGATATGTACTTATTGCCATTTTGTTAATTGTTTTTTGGTTGTTTTTATAGTTCGCTTCAGTTCCTTTCATCTTCTATTGATCTCATCCCTTGTAGCTTACTGGTTTTCTTTAGCATTTTGTTTGGGTTCCTTTCTCTTTATTCTTTGTATATCTTTGTAGATTTATGGTTTGTGGTTACTATGAGGTTTATGTGTATTATTCTGTAGCTATAGGTGTTTAAGTTTGAATATATTCTATAAGGACTAAATATACCACCACCCCAACACTTTGTTATTATTGTCATGTTTTAGCTCTTTGGTGTTGTGTATTTCCTCACTGCTCATTATAGTTTAAATTCAGTTTGATACTTTTTTCTTTTGACATTTGTAGTAGCCTTTTAAATATCTTATTCTTTATGGTTATTAAATATTTGGCTTTAGCTGCATTTTTTTTTCCCTGTCTCATGTTTCTTACTTTTGGTTATGACCTTTCCTTTTCTACTTTGAGAAGACCCTTCAACATTTCTTATAAAGCTGGTTTAATGGTGAACCCTTTGAGTTTTTGCCTGTACAGAAAACTCTTTATCTCTCCTTCAAATCTGAATGATAACCTTGCCAGATAAATTATTCTGGGTTGTAGGTTCCTTTCTTTCAGCACTTTAAAGATGTGCTTTCACTCCCTTCTGGCCTGTAATCTTGCTGAGAAATCAGCTGATAGCCTTTTGGGGTTTCCACTTGCTTTCTTCAGGATTGTCTCTTTAACTTTGTCATTTTAATTCCTACATATCTTGGTGTGAGTCTCTTTGTGTTCATCTTGTTTGGAACTCTGTGCTTCCTGGACCTGGATGTCTGTTTCCTTCCCCAGGTTAGGAGAGTTTTCAGCCATTATTCCTTTGTACGAAGCTTCTGTTCCTGTCTCTCCTTCTGGGAGCCCTAAAGTGTGAATGTTTGAGTGTTGGATGTTATCCCAGAGGTCTCCTAAACTATCCTCATTTTTTTTTTTAAATTCTTTTTGCTGTTCTGATTGCTTAATTTCAACTAGTCTCTCTTCCAGGCCACTGACCCATTCTTTTGTATTAGCTAATCTGGTGTTGATTTCTTCACGTGTATATTTCATTTCAGTTCTTGTATTCAGGTCTGCTTGGGTCTCTACTATACTTTCCCTTTGTTGAAGTTTTCCCTAAATTCCTCTATTCCACTCTCATTTCCTTAGGGCTTTTTTATGGGGATTTTCCTTGTTCATTCATTTGAGAAAGATATTCTCCTGTCTCTTTACCTTGTTTGATTTTTTGTGTTTGTTTATATGAATTAGACAAAATAGTTATCTTTTCCCGTCTTTAAAATGTGGTCTTATGTAAAGGCAGCCTCTGTGTGTGCCAGGTGGGTTTTTCAGGCCTGCAGGAGCTGAGCAGGTGCTTAAGGCAGCGGTTCTCAACCTGTGGGTCGCGACCCCTTTGATGGTCGAACGACCCTTTCACAGGGGTCGCCTAAGACCATCCTGCATATCAGATATTTACATTACGATTCATAGCAGTAGCAACATTACAGTTATGAAGTAGCAATGAAAATAATGTTATGGTTGGGTCACAACATGAGGAACTGTATTTAAAGGGCCAGAAGGTTGAGAACCACTGGCTTAAGGCATCCAGGGCACTGGCCTACCGAACCAGAGTGGCCCCAGGTGGGAAGGTCAGGTGTGTGTAATAACGCCTTACTGATCCTGCCTGTTTCCTTAGTTCCGCAGGGTGAGATGGGTTCAGGCTGCAGCGAACTTACAGGTAGGTCAGAGCACCTGAGTAGAGCCCCCACCCACCCTATGGGGGTTGAGGGTGAGGGAAATAATGGTGCTTCCCAGCACCTCTGACCTCAGAGAATGTCCACAGTCCCTGGAGAGCTCCCACAGCTCCCCAGTCTTCTCTATACGGCCTCTTTTGTTTGCTGTAGTGAAAGTGGTCCTGAGAGGCTTTATGTGCCTGGTCATTTTGAAAAGCCTGTTGGAGCAGAGCAGGCACTTCTGGTGCCTGGGGCACTGGCCTAGGGGGTGGGAGTGGCTCCTGGAAGGGAGGCCAAAAGGGTGTGGTGACTGTCCTCTTCCTGCTTGCTCCCTTTGTGAGGGGGCAAAAGGCTCCAGGCAATGTAGCTGGGACTGCCCGAGATTTTGCAGATAGGCAAAGCACCTGAGTAGTGCTCTGAGGGCCCAGGGCAGGGGGGTAGGGGGGGTGGGGGCCTTAATGATGCTCACTGGCTTCCCAGTCAGGCTGAAGGGCTTCTGCAAGCTTCCCAGCCTTCTATATTTGGTCTCTTTCTCCCCTTTGTTGTGCAGAAGCCGTTCATTCAGCCCTCAGCTGTCTTATCGGAGTAACCGCCCTCTATGTAGAGGTATATTTGAGTTTGCTCAGGGGAGGGGATGAGTTCAGTGTTCTTCTAGCCACCACATATTGGACCTCCTGCCTCCTTTATTTAATGAGGCCACTGAGAAGTTCAACTGCAAGAAACCTTTAAGGGTTGGGAGGTTGGGGTTGACACTCCTGTAAAATAACAGAGGGGGGAAGGATTCAGGCATGTGGCAGCACTTTTATTTATATATGCGCATAAACTACTACTTACAATGCAAAAATGCTTTCTTAACATGCTGTCCTTTCAAAAAAGTTGTTGAGTTTTTAAAAGAAAACATTTCACCTGATATGCTTGCTTGGAGCTTGCTCAACACACGCTGCTGATGTATTTCTGAACCATTTCTAGATTGCTCTTGGGAGCAGAGACACCTTGGGAAATCTATTCTTGGATCATCCATTTGCTAGGTGTATACTGTTGAGACACTTCCTTGATATTTCCCAGCTCTGGGCTCTCATAAAAAATGTATTGAGGCCCTACCTGTGGGCAGTGTTAATGTTTCTACAGCGAGCGGCTTGAAAGTGCAATCTAGTTAGAAGGTAGGTCGTTAGGGAAGAAAGGCAGGGAACTTGTCCTGAAACTGGGTTTGCACATACAACTGAATATCACAGCTCAATGAAAATCGTTTTCTCAAGACACCTTTCTTAATTCAGCAAATATTTCAGAACACCTGCTACCTGGCACACACTTCCAGGTGCTTGAGATACATTAAGTGAACAGACAATTAGCCCTGCCCTTGTGGAGCTTACGTTTGTGTTTTACATAAGGTGGAGACAATGGCAAAGGTCTATATTTAAGACCAGAAGTATTTTGTGTGGGAGGATGGACATTGTGGGAGAGCTCCAAGCCAAGCATTTCTTGGCACTGGCACTCACGCATGTGATGTCCTAGCCACTGGGCTAAAGGCTGGATACACAAAGCTTAGCAAAACAGGTTCGTCCCCTGCCCTCAGGAAGTTTACAGAACAGAGAAGGGGGAGCCACTCAGGGATGCATGGCCATCTACTTGTAGCAGAGATCAGGGCTCTGAAGAAAAGAAGCCCAAGAGTCCTCACTGAAGGAGAGTGAGCCAGGCTGGGCTGACAAAGATCCAGCTTCCGGAGGAAGTGATGATTGAGATGAGGCCTAGAGGACAAAGGAATGAGGGAGGTGACAGGGTGGAGGATAAGGAAGACATGTGAGACAGCATGAGGTGTTCAGAGGCCCAAAGAAAGCTAGGGAAGAATGCATGAGATGAGGTTGGGGAGGAGGGCAGGACTGCACATCCCTGACCACACTCAAACTGCAGTATGTACTAAAAAGCAAAACCTTAGGTCAGCAATTTTCAACCCTTTTCACCTCATGGCACACATAAACTAATTAGAGGCCTGGTGCATGAAATTCGTGCATGGGTAGGGTCCCTAGGCCTGGCTGGTGATCAGAGCCTATCAGGGCCTTCCGGCTGCCAGCCAGGGCCTTCCTTCCTGGCTGCCGGCTGGGGCCTTCATTCCGCACCGCCCCCTGGTGGTCAGTGCACATCCTAGTGCAGTGATGGCAAACCTATGACATGCGTGTCAGAGGTGACACGTGAACTCATTTTTTTGGTTGATTTTTCTTTGTTAAATGGCAAATATATAAAATAAATATATAAAATAAATATCAAAAATATAAATCTTTATTTTACTATGGTTGCAAATATCAAAAAATTTCTATATGTGACACGGCACCAGAGTTAAGTTAGGGTTTTTCAAAATGCTGACATGCCAAGCTCAAAAGGTTCGCCATCACTGTCCTAGTGAGAGATTGAACTACTGGTCCCCTGGTCAAACTCCTGAGGGGATGCTTTGCATATTAGCCTTTTATATAGAGAGATTACTAAAATTCTGCAGCACACCAACAAAATATATATTTTTTTTGCCAATCTGACCAAAAAAAAAGAAACAAAGTTATAATTTTGATTCATTCACACAGGGTGGCTACTGTTGTGTTGGCTGTTATCATTTTTTTATTTGACAATGTAAGGGAAAAGAGGTCAGTGCCCCTGATTAAATAATCAAGTATTGCATATTTCAAAAATTCTGTGGCACATGGGTTGAAAAATCACTGCTTTAGATCATTAATTATGTAGTAATTCAGACTATACTGTTCAATTTCATATGATTACACTTTAAATATCCACATGGAAATAATTATTTTCTTTCTGGTTGGGGATTATAGTAAAGGAAATTTGGTTTGGTTTGGGATTAGAAAGCAGAGGATTTTCGATCAATAAACAGTTCTCAAGCAACATCCATACCTCCAACACTAGGTGAAAAGAGATATTAACACCCAGCCACTCGATCCTCACAGTCTAATCATACACACAGAAGTATACAAATTCATCTAGAGCAGTGGTCGGCAAACCTCGGCTCACGAGCCACATGCGGCTCTTTGGCCCCTTGAGTGTGGCTCTTCCACAAAATACCACGTGCGGGCACGCACATACAGTGCAATTGAAACTTCGTGGCCCATGCGCAGAAGTCGGTTTTCGGCCTGGGCGAGTCTGTTTTGAAGAAATGGCGTTAGAAGAAGAAGTGGGGGTACGTTCGCTGAGGTAGACCCCTCAGATTGAGGACGTTTTTAGCAAAGGCCAGTTTAGGAGTACCCTAATTAAGTTAATAACAATGTACCTACCTATATAAGTTTAATAAATTTGGCTCTCAAAAGAAATTTCAATCATTGTACTGTTGATATTTGGCTCTGTTGACTAATGAGTTTGCCGACCACTGATCTAGACTATTCAGAAAGTGACCAAAGAGAGAGGTGCATGTGTGGGCCAACCTTCACCTGGACACTTGCATCTAGCTGAGCTGAGGACTTTAAATTGCAAACATCCCTGAGTACTGAACAGTGTAAAGAAGTTTTAGAAATTTTAGGTTCTGGAGTCAGATAAACACAGATTCAGTCCTTGCTTTGCTCCCTTACTAGTTGTATAACTTTGGGCAAATTACTTAACTACCCCATGGCTCAGTTTCCCCACCACCCCCACCCCCCCAAAAAAACAACAACACACACACCAGGATTTATTCGTTTCTTACCATCTATGATGGTTGGAGGATGAAGCTAAAGCATATAAAGTGCTTCTCATAGTGCCTAACACATAGGAAGCACTCAATAAACATTAGTTACCATTGTTAGCCCACCATCTTAGGGAATGAGGGGTTCAGAACTCTGCCAAATTACCTGGCAGGATGCCACTACGAACACCAGGGTTTATGCTCACATCTGTTCAGAAAATTTCAGTTTTTCTCTCCTAGGAAAGAATTTAGTGATAGTAGTTTCCTATGTTGCCACAATAGGAGGATAAATTCATTTGAAATGCACGTATGAGAACAGAAACTGATGCACAGCTAGCACCAAAAGAACAGATGCAATGCACAAAGAATAAGGAAAAAGATTAGGACTGTGCCTCATAGGGGGAAAAATTTAATAACTACTAAAATGAGCCCTTCCACACAGCTGGGACAGAGTTTACCGTCCAAGAGAAACCCTCCGACCCAAGATGAGGAATAACACACAGAATGACTAATATTAAAAGACTGCATCCAGTCTCCTCAAAGCCATTTAGAACCAGAAAGCACTACCTAGAAATGTTTATCACCGTCGTTGTTAGTAATTACTATTTTGCTTTTGTATTCATCACGTGAATGTGACAGAATAACTCAGATTCCACAATTCATACAAGCAGAGCAGGTAGAGACAGACCTCAGCTGAGGTCTCAGAACATGGTTCTTCTGCCAAATAGATAGGATTCGAAGCTTAGGAATGATTGCTTCAGAATTTTCAATTTGGAAGGAACCCTGTAGATCAACCTCTAACCTACATGAGTGCTATCCTTGTCACTGGATTAAAATGGGGAAAAGAGCCCTGACCGGTTTGACTCAGTGGATGGAGCGTGGGCCTGCGGACTGAAAGGTCCCAGGTTCGATTCTGGTTAAGGGCATGTACCTTGGTTGCGGGCACATCCCCAGTCGGGGGTGTGCAGGAGGCAGCTGGTCGATGTTTCTCTCTCATCAATGTTTCTAACTCTCTATCCCTCTCCCTTCCTCTCTGTAAAAAAATCAATAAAATATATATTTTTTTAAAAATGGGGAAAGGATGCCCTGGCCAGGGTGGCTCAGTTGGTTGGGCACCATCCTATGCACCAAAAGATTGCTGGTTTGATTCCCAGTCAGGGCACGTGCCCAGATTGTGGGCTCAATCCCCAGAAGGGGGTGTGCAGGAGGCAGGTGATCAATGTTCCTTCTCATATCTATGTTTCTGTCTCTCCCTCTCCTTTCCTCTCTCTCTAAAATATAATTTTAAAAAGGCTTTAAAATGGGGAAAGGAAGGAGAGAGGGAGAGAGCAAGAAGGAAGAAAATTAGAAAAAGAAAGAGTGTGAAAAATTAAATAATACAGGGATGTAATCAGAATTCCATAATTCAACACTTATCTAATTCTGTATCTCCTCCCAGTCTGACTTCAAACTATTGATCCTCAATGGGTAGGAGGCTTGGTCAGGCATAGATAAGCCATTCTGTACTAAAGGCCACAGTGGGTTCACTCTGTCTTCAACAGCAACTACAGAGTACTACATGGAAGCCTTTGTAGAAAATTCGACCTTCCGCAGGGATCTGACCTATACAACATCCTCACCAGTGGCCTGGATGAGGCCATATACTGTGCAGTTACCATGGGCCAGTGGACATCTTTGTGAAATTTTGCTGGAAGGCCCAGTATGTAACCTACTTTGTTAAAACTTTTATAATCAGGATAAAGGGTATTTCAACACAAGTTTGAACTGTGCAGGTCAATTGAAAAAAGTCTCATTTAAGTGGATTCACGTAATGCAAACCTGTGTCATTCAAGGTCAACTCTATAAGACATGTCTAGTACCCTAGAAGGGCTCACAGTCTAATGAGTGAAAGGAGACACTTGTACCTTCATGGAGATTGAAACTATCATAGCATTTCCAGCAGGACAAATAGTTCAGGAGACAGGAGGCCCAGGTGGGGACCAGCCACATTGTGCCCAAGTCACCATAAAACAGGGCAGGAAGCTAAATGCCACAAGAGTGGGTTGAACAATTAGGACAAGAGTCCTTGAAGGGGAAAACACTCCTGGTAGAGGTGACAGGGAAAATATAGAGGGTGGATTTTCCTGGGTTTAGGGAGGCATGGGATTTTGGTAGATAAAGATGGAGTGATGTAATGATCTATTCTAGATCAGAGGTTTTCGACCAGTAGATGCTGGACCTGCAACATTCACAACACCTGAGAACTTGTTAGAAATGCAAATTCCAGGGTCTGCCCTTGACCTGCTGAATCAGAAATGAATCTTAACAATCTGTGTTTAGCATCCACATGACTCTGACACATACTCTAGTTTGAGAATCCGTGATCCAGATTTAAGACTCTCAACATGGGGTCAGGAATTTGGATGGGGGGAAAATATATCTTTATTTTTACTAACCTATAATAAAATTTAGCATTTTCTTCCATTGGGAGTGCAGGCAAACTACTATGATAGTTATTAGGATCAATGCTAAATCTTACTGTTTATAAATGCATTAATAAAGAAGAAAACATATAACATCACAGATTTTTTATAACAATATTTCAGCATAATAGGTTTCCTTGGTAATTTTATGTCATAATTATATGCATTAAAAAACATTCTGAGAAAGTGCCCATTGGCTTCACAGGTTACCAAAGAGATTCCATCATTAAAAAGCTGTTAAGGGGGCGGTGGGGGGGAAGGACACATATGTAATACCCTTTGTAATACTTTAAGCAATAAAAAATAAAAAATAAAAAAAAAGCTGTTAAGAACCCCTAAACTAGAAGAATTCTAGACAAAGAAAATTGAGCAAAGGCTAAGAGGTGAAAAAATACAGGGTAGGGCAAGTGTTCTATTTTGACTGACCCGTGAGGAAACAATGGAAGAGGAAAAAAGAAAATAAGTCTGAACTTGATTATCAGAACTGCACTTTTATCAGCAGAGTCTGGGGAGCTACTTCATCAGGACTTTTTAAAAGGGGAAAAGGGTCCGAGCAGGAGAAACCCAATCAAATCAGGATTTTAAAATAATTGCCGGGTAAGGGTAAGAAGAATGGACTAGAATACAAAGAAACAGAAGGCGAGAGACTAGTTTCTAACCCAGGCTTGACTAATGAACAAAATGACGATAAAAACAAAAGAAGGAATTGAATACAAAAGTGCTCAGAAGATTGAACACCGAGTATGACAGAGAGAGGAATCGAAGATGACTCAGAAGGTTTAAGTGAGGGTCTCGGGAGCAGGAGTTACACCAAGAAAACATCAGGGCAGCCACGGAGAGTAAGGAAAGTGCTGAGTTGCCTACAGGTCATCTAGGGGGAAACACTCAGTACTGACTTAGGGCACGGTACTAACCTTCAAGGGTGTTCACTTCCAATTCATCCTTCTAAACACTCCAAGCAAAGTACGCCCCCTTTGATAATGTTGGAAGGGGACATGAATCTCAAAACAAACCAAACAATTCTCAGTAAGAGCAGCGGGATTACAGTCATTTGTGAATGGTTCTGAGTCAGTAGGAGCTTACCACACACTCACCAGATGAGGAAAGAGTTTGGAATTTCTTGGTCAAAATTCAATGCAGATGACAGTAGTTTCTGACTCATCTCTTGAGCCAAATCTTGCCTGAATACCTGGAGTCAGTAGCAGCTCACCACACACTCACCAGATGAGGAAAGAGTCTGGAATTTCTTGGTCAAAATTCAATGCAGATGACAGTAGTTTCTGACTCATCTCTTGAGCCAAATCTTGCCTGAATACCTGTTTCTACAGGAGCAGTAATTAAAACCCCAAATTTTAACACTAAAAAGGTCATTTTTATACCACATGATCTCACTCATTCATGGATAATAGAGACCATTATAAACTTTTGAACAATAATAGATACAGAGGCAGAGCTGCCTCAAACAGATTGTCAAACTGCAGCGGGAAGGCCGGGGAGGGTTGGGGGGCAGGAGGTAGGGGGGTAAGAGATCAACTAAAGGACTTGTATGCATGCATATAAGCATAACCAGTGGACATAAGACACTGGGGGATAGGGGAGGCTAGGGGACTGTCTAGGGCGGGGGGATAAAATGGACACATATGTAATACCCTTTGTAATACTTTAAGCAATAAATTAAAAAAAAATAAAAAATAAAGAGATCAAAAATAAATAAATAAATAAATAAATAAGTCATTTTTAGCCGAAACCGGTTTGGCTCAGTGGATAGAGCATCGGCCTGAGGACTGAGGGGTCCCGGGTTCGATTCCGGTCAAGGGCATGTGCCTGGATTGCGGGCATGTCTCCAGTGGGAGAGGTGCAGGAGGCAGCTGATCGATGTTTCTCTCTCATCGATGTTTCTAACTCTCTATCTCTCTCCCTTCCTCTCTGTAAAAAATCAATAAAGTATATTTATTAAAAAAAAAAAAAGTCATTTTTATAATAACTCCCACACTGCTCAGCTTTCCACTGTCCCAAGAAGTCGGCCAGGACAGAAAGGAAGGCCCGGCTGTGTGCTGTGTTTGAGCATTGCCCTCTACTGGCCAGTTCCGAGTTACTCTCACTCCCAATCTTTTGGCTGCCAAATGAAAGATTTTGCAATTATGCTGCTTTTGATGGAGGCTCTCTAGAAAGTTCAGACTCCATGAAGGTCCAAAAAATTCATCGGAAATCTACTAGATCTAAAACCAAAATAATACAGAAATGGTAACAATGTCATTAGGAAACTATAGCATTGTCTACCAGTGTATTTTTGACACTCCTTAAATATGTGTTATCTCCAGATAATAAAGATAAAGGATGCTTCCAATGTGATGTATATGACGTGTTAACAAACAGAAGAGGCAAAGATATTAAGAAATTTAAAAGTTGTGCCCACAGAATTGAACAGGGAAATAAAAGCCTTGAAAATATATCTTTTTAAAATGAAAACTAATTACCTTTGTTAGGCAGTGTATAGAAAGTGATTTTCACAGTAAGTTAATCAACATATTTATTTGTCGAATCTACCTCAAAACTAAGAAAAGAAGACCGGTGACATTTTGACTTTCTTACCATTTGTGCCTTCCTATGTAACCAATATATATGGATGATAAACGGAAGTCACCATCACCATCTGATAAGTCAGAAAGCCCCGATTAGACGTACAATTGAAGAGGTCTTTGTTGAAAATGAAAGGGCACGGTGCTGTTCCGCTCTTCCGATAACTTAAGGAACAGAAATAGGAAGAAAGAAACTGTTGTTTACACTGACATGTAACTCAGATGTCAGCTGTCCTTTTCCCCTCCTTTGAAATCCCTTTCCTCCCTAACCCCTCCAAAAAAAAAAAAATCTACTTAAGAAGTTACTAAAGGGTTCATAGGGGGGAGAGGAGAGGTTGACATTGCAACCCCTCAGCTAACATTCTGAAAGACCTCCCCTTAGGCATTTTTCTCCTGCTGCCAAGGGAATTAAGGGTCTATATAATTCTATCAGGCAGGGCACAGCCTCTATTACATCCAGTAAATCCCTTCTCTCCCCTTCCCAGCCCACCCCAATTCTCCCCCAGGGAAGCAAAAGGACAGCCCTGCTGGTAACCAGACCAATTCCACTCCAAGTAACTTCTCAAACTATTTCTTCCAAACATTTACTACTTTCCCCAAGAAGAATTTTATTACTGGAAGCTTAGTGATTGACAATTTTTCAATATTGTTGCAATTCTCACTTGTAGGTAGTTGAAGTTTGACAATTTTATACAATTTTTTAGATACATATATTTTTTATTGATTTCAGAGACGAAGGGAAAGGAAGAGAGAGAGAAACATCAATGATGAGAGCGAATCACGGATCAGCCACCTCCTGCATGCCCCCCACTGGGGATCAAGCGTGCAACCTGGGCATATGTCATGACCTGGAATCGAACCGTGACCTCCTGGTTCATAGGTCAATGCTCAACCACTGAGCCACACCGGCTGGGCAATTCTATACATTTTTTTGAAGCTCAGTATCTGTTTAGTGGCTGTGGGCCCCACTTCATTGGAAGTTACTTCCTTGAGGCCAGAGGCAAGAAACTTCTCTTCCTTTCCTCAGTATCACCCATCCCTTTAAAAAGCAAGACTAGTGGCTCAGCTGTTATACAGAAAGCATTATTGCTGCTGGAGATGTGTGCTGGGTTTAAAACTAAAAATAACATTTAAAAGATACATGAGGAATCACCTTCTCAAGCTTTCCAAGGACAACTGTACTTGCTAAGCCAGATGGTTACAAACACAGGTCTCATAAACTGGCCTTGTTACTGAAAAGCACAGTTGAAAAAGTTATGCAAATAAGTCATTGTGTCTGCATTAATGATTACTGTGGAACTGTATGACTCCACATCAAGTAGGCCATATACAATTTGGTCAAAAAGATTAGCTGGCATGTCCAGACCTTTCCAAGTGGAGTGTAACATGAGCTCACATGTATTTATTAATACCCATTTTAAGAAAACTTCAACTCCCCCATTCTGCTTAACTCCAGGAATTCCAGCGTCTTGACAAATTCTTCTTCTCGCTATTGGAAATCAGAGTGTCACCCCAGTTGTCTGCTGCATCAGCCGCAGGTCTGTCTCCTCACAATCCATGCTCTCTATGCACAGGCTGCCCACTGTTCTGCTGCAAACACCCCCTGCAATTCCTGGATTCCATCTCCCTCCAGCTACTACTGCCCATTCCTGTTCTGCTTCTCCCCCAGCAAAGGCAGAGCCTTCTTTTAATCGTCTGATGTCAGTGCTCAGCCTAAATGCAATCTTTTTGCAAAGACTTCTCTTCAGAGAAGTTCAGGAAAAATGGAAGGGGGAATTGCGCTACCAAGGATACCCCAAAGCTGTGATGGATGTGGCTACTTGCAACCCAGATGCACATCCAAGCCTCTCATAATAAGTGCTCTTCAGACTGGGTTTCGTGTACCTGGGGAAGATGACCATTTCCCAGAGGTCCAAGGATAAGGACCATTATAATGACATCCATTTCAGATCCTCAACTTCCATGTGCATTCTTTCCCAAAACCAGTCTCTTAGCAACTTAGGCTACTTCTTTCTACCTTCTCCTTTAATAACTGCCCTTCTACTAGATAAAAACAAACTCACTTCTCACCCATACATTTACATGGTACATAAAGAAACCATTTTCCATGTGTTTCTCATGTGTCTGCAGGTCTTGAGAGCAAGGCACTAAAAGCTCTTAGTTCTAGACGATCTTTCAAGGATGTTTATATCATTGCAAGCATCCTTGGAACAAAGTGGCTCCCTCTATCTGGAGCAAAGAGCTGTTTATTGCTGACTGTTATGGTTTGAATTATGTCCCCCACCCTCCACCCCAAAGATGTTGAAGTCCTAGTCCCCAGGACCTTAGGATGTGACTTTATTTGGAAATAGGATCATTGCAGATGTACTAAGTTAATATGAGGTCATATTGGAGTAGGGGAGGCCTGGTGTCTTTATAAGAAGACAGCCATGCGAAGTCAAGAGACACTCAGAGAGGATGCCATGTGCTGGCATAGGCAGAGACTAGAGTTATGCAACTGTAAGTCAAGGAACACCAACACTTGCCATTAAAGCACCATAAGCTGGGAAGGGAAGGAAAAATTCCCCTACAGGTGTCAGAAGAAAGATGGCCCTGCCAACACCCTGATTCATACTTGTGGCCTACAGACCTGAAAGACAGTAACATTTCTGTTGTTTTGAGCTACCCAAATTGTGGTAGTTTATTATGGTAGCCCTAAGAAACTTGCTGTCCAGAATAATAATGTCTCCCACAAGCAAATGGAAGGCATGCTTACCCACCATTATAAAACATTTGGGTGCCCTAAGATCATAATTCCTTTCCTGAAATGCAACCTATTGTATGAGCAGGCATCCACCTGGGCCCACCCACATCGGCCCTGAGGGACTTGAGGCTCAGGGAACCAGTGCAAAAATAGTGATATTCTGGTGTTATTGCTGTTATTACTATCTTGTGTCCTCTAACAACATACATGAAACTTTGGCAGGCTAATTTGTAAAATCTCAAACCCATCACAGTTCTTAACATGAGGTATTGCTGCAGGATATAAAAATCTCTGCCCACCAAACATTTAGACAATTTCTTTGATCAAGTCACCATAAACACTGTACCTATTCATTTCATTGAAATATGTATTTCAAATAAAATTTATAATATATATGCCATTTGATTATTAAGCTCTTAAAGAGTTTTATGGAACACAAAGAACAAGTAGCATATATAGTATAAATATTAATTTATGTATTATGTTATGTTATATTTAATGCTGAGAAGTATTTAAAAGGGTGATCAATAAGACTTAAGCAAGAAAAAAAAATTCATATTAGGATAAAGTTCCATGGAGAAGCAGAATAGAGTTCAAGGAACAAGAGGAATGATAAAATATTTCCAATTGTTACAAATCTTAAGATAATTTTAAATACTGAAAATGGTGGCTATCAAGTCTCTATTGTACCAAAATTTCACTGGATACACTTAAAAGAACAACTAACATTTGAATTTAAAATGTCAATATTTATAATACATTTATATATTTATGTATAAAATGTATCTTTTGAAATTACTTAAATATAATGATAATGATCTCATATTTTAAAAAGAAAATCCATTAAGGTATCATGATTTTTCCAAAATTGGTAGAGAAGTATGCAAGTAAAACAAATTTGAAGAGTATTCATTGCCTTTCTATTTACAGTTCTCTGAGCTCCTGGCCTGTCCAGAGCTCACCTCATGTCCAGCACCAACCAAGCAGGCCCGTTTGTCCTGGTTGACCGTTGTATCACCACCCTTAGCATAGTTGATGTCAAATGAATGTTGAATACCAGAAAGTGTCATTCGTATACTCTACCTGCTTCTAATTTGGGGACTTCTCTAACACGGGGCTGGGTGACTAAGACCAAGAACAAGAGGTCAAGGGGTGTCCCACACGGCCATATCTTGTCAGATGAAAAATAAAATAAGTCTAGGCCTAATCTAGAAGCTTGATCAGCTAAGTCACTATAAACCTCAGATTAAATGATTTTCAAATTTAACTGGATTCTGAATTTCTCTAGTTTTTGATATCAGCAAAAGCAGAATTCAGCCCCCCCCCCACCCCCCCAGGGACAAAGTTAGCCAAGGTCCCAATGACCATCTTGCTCTACTAGATCAGTGTCAAGGGCGACCCTACATTTTCCTGTCACTGCCACTGCACGTCTAATTGCATGTCTAAGCGATCCTCTTTTATTTTTTTTTTATTTTTTTTATTTTTTTTTTTAATTAAATCTTTATTGTTCAGATTATTACATTTGTTCCTCTTTTTCCCCCCCCATAACTCCCCTCCTCCCAGTTCCCGCCCCACCCTCCGCCCTCACTCCCCACCCACTGTCCTCATCCATAGGTGCACGATTTTTGATCAGTCTCTTCCCGCATCTCCCACACCCCTTTCCCCCCCAAGAATAGTCAGTCCATTCCCTTTCTATGTCCCTGATTCTATTATAATCAACAGTTCATTCTGTTCATCGGATTATTTATTCACTTGATTCTTAGATTCACTTGTTGATAGATGCATATTTGTTGTTCATAATTTGTATCTTTACCTTTTTCTTCCTCTTCCTCTTCTTAAAGGATACCTTTCAGCATTTCATATAATACTGGTTTGGTGGTGATGAACTCCTTTAGCTTTTCCTTATCTGTGAAGCTCTTTATCTGACCTTCAATTCTGAATGATAGCTTTGCTGGATAAAGTAATCTTGGTTGTAGGTTCTTGGTGTTCATCACTTTGAATATTTCTTGCCACTCCCTTCTGGCCTGCAAAGTTTCTGTTGAGAAATCAGCTGACAGTCGTATGGGTATTCCCTTGTAGGTAACTGAGTTTCTTTCTCTTGCTGTTTTTAAGATTCTCTCTTTATCTTTTGCTCTTGGCATTTTAATTATGATGTGTCTTGGTGTGGTCCTCTTTGGATTCCTTTTGTTTGGGGTTCTCCACGCTTCTTGGACCTGTAAGTCCATTTCTTTCACCAGGTGAGGGAAGTTTTCTGTCATTATTTCTTCAAATAGGTTTTCAATATCTTGCTCTCTCTCATCTTCTGGCACCCCTATAATTCTGATGTTGGTACGCTTGAAGCTGTCCCAGAGGCTCCTTACACGATCCTCGCATTTTTGGATTCTTTTTTCATTTTGCTTTTCCGGTTGGGTGTTTTTTGCTTCCTCGCATTTCAAATCATTGACTTGATTCTTGCGCTCCTCTGTTCTGCTGTCGGGAGTCTGTATAATATTCTTTATTTCAGTCAGTGTATGCTTAATTTCTAGTTGGTTCCCCAATATAACATCGAGGGTCTCATTAGTTTTCTTGTAGATCTCATTAAGTTTATCGGCGGCTTTTAAACAGTTCTTGAGAGACCTTAAAAGTGTGGTTCTGAACTCTATATCTTCCATTGACAATTTTGTCCTGTTTCTTTGTCTCCGCATTTTGTTATGCTTCCTTGATGCACCCCCTAGTGGTCTTTGTTCGTGGTCTTATAGTTAAATTTTGATTGTTGTAGCTAATTCCAGGGAGGGTTTGACCTCCAGGCCAAGTGGCTATGAGAATCAGCTGTGTCAGCAGTGAGAGAACTTCTGTCCTCTGGGGAGGTGCTAATCTAGCCTTTGCCTGAGGCTATCCAGCAAATGCCTCTGTGCAGGGCTTGGGCGGGGTGGGTCGCACAGGATCAACAGGGTGGGCTGGAGAGAGCAGTTATGGCCGCTCTCAGTCCTGTCCCCAGGGGCTCTGCCTCTCTGAGTCCCAGCACCCGCTGCAAAGCTCGGAGAGAAAGCTGCACTCGCTCTGACCGAAGCCAGGCAGACCCGCTTCTCCCGTTTGAGTCTGGGTCCCTAAAGACTCGCCTGTATCTGGAGCTCAGAGTCTGCGACTCCCTCCCGATTGAAAACGCCAACCGCGCCCTCCGCCGCCAGCCCGCTCCGCGCACTCCGCACCTCAGAATTTGACTTCGGCACTGCGCCTCCTCTGAGTGTCCGTATGCGTTTCTCTTTCCTCCTAGTTGTAGGACTTCCACTCAGCCAGCGTTCCTGTGGTTCTGGGTGATGTCCCTCCGTCTTTTAGTTTCACTTTTGAAGTAGTTGTTCAAAGCAGCAAACTCTGGCGTTAACCTATGCCGCCATCTTGGTTCTCCGAGGTCGCGATCCTCTTTTAGAGTGCACCCCAAAGCAGTTGTCTCTCATGACCCTCCCTGAAGTAAGCCATTACTCGTATTCCTATTCCCAGGTTCTGACATTAGGTAGGGGGCTATCAACATGGACACCTGTTTGTGTCTCTCTGTTTTCTAGCATTGCTATCGGACGCATACCACATGGTTTTAAATTTTAAGTATCTCAGAAACAGACTTTATTATCAAAACCAGGTTGGCCCTAGCTGGTTTGGCTCAGTAAATAGAGTGTTGGCCTGCGGGCTGAAGGGTCCCAGGTTCGATTTCAGCCAAGGGCACATGCCCGGGTTATGGGCTCAATCCCCCCCAGTAGGGGGCATGCAGGAGGCAGCCAGTCAATGATTCTCTCCTCATTTATGTTTCTATCTCCCTCTCCCTTCCTCTCTGAAATCAAATAAAAAACGTATTAAAAAAACAAAACATCAGGTTGATAAATATGCAGACAATTCAAAGTACTTGCATTAATGAAACCTTAGAGATTTACACAATATCAAGAGACTTCTCCAAAGGCAGAAGTGCACATCAAGCCTAGTTCTTCTGATTCATTTCCTCTGGAAAAGCAGCTTAGAATTATTCAGGCAAAGGGCCATGAAATAACTGCATTGCTAACAGAAACCTGGTAGTAAAAGTAGAGGGTGAATTGCTAAACTCTACCTACAGGGCTTCCTCTGGAGTCACGTGGCATGTTTTTCCTTTCTCAGATAAGAAAAAAATTTATTTTGTTAAACGTTTACTTAAAGGGAAAACAAAATCAGAAGGTAATGTGATGTTTTTATACAGATGAATTACAGCAAATAGACTAAGAATGCTCTTCTGCTTAATACATATAGCCCTGCTTGGCTGTAGTTGGCTAAGTCTTGGGTGCTCATGAAGTGAATGAGCTTACTTGTGGCAATATAGAACTTTCCCCTCCATGTATTCCTGTTGCTGACTGAAAAAGATTAACTAGTTGTAAAACCATCAAAATAAATGCTTTCAGATGCTGCTTTCCAAAACTGGGTCAGAGACCATGGGAGTATGTCCTAGCTCCCTGGGGCATGGGAAAGAGGTGACCAACGTGAAATTGGTGAGGAAGATATTAGAAACTAGGTGAGGGAGGAAGGAAAGGGAGGGAAGGGAGAAGAGGAGGGGGAAAGTGGAGGAAAATAGTCAATAGTAAGAGAGGAAATTCACCACAAAGAAGAAATAAGGGAAGGTCATAATATTTACATCGTATTTTTTCCCCATTTACAAGGGGGTGAGGGGAAATGGCTGGTTTATTGCAAATTTAAGGTGAAATCTAAGAGGCGGAAATGCTCATAAATTCATATACATTAAAAAAACTCCCTGATGTCTCTGGAAGGTGCTAAGGTAACTAACTCATTATTTCTTAAACCGACATAAGAATCAAGCATTTATCCAGCCACTCCCATATGAAATGTTCTTCAAGGTAACCAAATAGAGGTAAGTTTCTCCATTTCACCATTTTGATCTTGGTAATGCCAGATATTAGCTGCCTCCTAAGGAACTGCACAACACTAATACTATAAAACTAAACCAAACCTGATCAGACCTCTTGCTCTAACTCCAAATATAAAGGGGGAGGGGAGTAGAAATATATGTTAAATGATGGTTTGAGGATACCATCAGCAAAATCCTGACTGTAAAAAAAAAACACAAAAAACTACAGGAACAGTGAATTAAACACTTCAATCAAAAGGCAAAGACTGTCATACTGGAGAGCACAGAGTTGGTTACTGCTCTTTTGAATCAGTCTTCTTTCTTTAGCTCTTACTACAGACACTTTAAAAATAAAGATACAAATAGGTAAGTGAGAGGATGGAAAAAACATACCATGCAAACATACCATGCAAACACACCATGCAAACAGCAAGCACAAGCAAGCTGGAATGATCATAAAAAATGGACTTCAAAGCAAAGAGTAGTAATGGAGATAAAGCAGCAAATTTTATAATAAGTGGTTTATACATGAGAAAGACAGAAAAATTAAAAATGTGTACCAACCTAATAAAAAGGCTTCAAAATACAAAAACTGACAGACAGAAAGGAAAAATTCACAATCACAGTTGGAGACTTTAACACACCTCTCCGAGGAATTGACAAAAACAAAACAGTTTGGATACAGAAGGACTGAGTGATGCTATCCACCAACCAAAAAAACTTGGGAACAAAGAAGCACGAAGATTCTAAATTAAGAAGAGTGGGTGGGTGGCTTAGGCACTTATCTGCTGCCTCTTCTACACTAGTTAAGTGCTGTTCAGACTTACGACGAGCACAGGTTTGTCACAGACCTGAAGAGAAAAATGAGGACAGGAGAGGCCTTGAGTTTAAGGAAAGAGCGGTCCATCTTTTATTGATACAACTTTCAAACCCAAGTGTGTTTTCTGAGCCTTTTTCACACTCTATGATCTCATCCCATTCTTACATAGTCTTTGAAAAAAAGCCCACATTTCCTTATCCCCATTTTACAGATAAGGAAGTCAAGCTGACTTGCCAAAGAAACAAAACTGCATTTTTGCTGCTAGATCTCAGGGTGGACACAGTATTTTAAACTTCATCTGAGTGACTCTCCTGGGAGTGCAGTGAATTACCAACTCTTTTCTTTCTTGAAAGTAAATTGTCTCCAATATGTCCAAATGTGCGAAAGTGTTAGGTAAAGGATTTTGGTTCCTCTGTTAAGAAGTAGGCTCTATTTTCACACACTCCCTAAAAGACACAGTCAGATACCAGGCTGGACCTGAGAGAAGACAGTGGTAAACATTCACCCCGTGTTCAAACAGCATCCTAACACGCAGCACTCCTTGATGGACTCACAAACTGTGTTGACCACACCCTGGGTTACCCATAAGAATCGATCAAGTTGTGGTTTAGAAACAAATGTCAAAATAAGCAAGTCTGTGGGAAATACGCAGGTTTACTCTTCCAATTAGCAAAACATACCCTTTACAGATCACTTCATTACTGAATTTACAGGACAAATTTCAGGGTAAAGGGACTTTGTTTCTTGGCCTGAACCAAAATATGTTCAAAAATAAATATACAATTCAAATATGTTCTAGCCGAGTATTTTAAGTACTGTATATATGTTTATTTACACTCTTCTCCATGTTATAATGAAGCATATTTTCTTTAAGGCTAATGGTGGTTTTATCTAGGAAAGAAAAAAATACATGCATGCCAAAGAATGTTTTTCAGCTTCTTAGCAAAGCACAAAAGGGAGGAAAAATGATTTAACTTTTTAGTTCCAATTGTTTTCAATGTTTTATGTAAGGTCAAGTTGTACAGTCTGTTCAGATTTTAATAGAACCTGAGTGAATAAAATGCAGAGGTAAATCACTACTTTCTATTTAAAGCAAATTGGCTTTTTACAAATCATATGACTTTTATTTTTTTTAAAGGGAAAAAGAAAAGAAAGCACATGTTCTCCCCAGAAAATAGGTCAGTGGGTTCTTCCTCCAAGTAGTCCAGACTCAGTGGGCCTCCTTTGGACTTGGAGGGGCTCCTCTGATCTCGGCCAATGCTGCCGGCTTGTCCGCTGTGGTCGCTCTGAGCAATCATGAGAAACAGGACTGACTGGACTATTACATGACACACAAGCTTCGAAGGAAATATCAAATAATAACAATTATTCTTTGTGGCTTATTTTTATTCTGAATCAATAAGCTAGAGGTGAAGGTCTCCACAGTCCCATTATGCATTTTTCCTCCTGAACACATACTGAAGAAAAGGGTTAAGGCAGCATGTGTTAAGATGTAGCACTACTTCTAAAAATATTTGGAGATAGACACGAATCCCAAGTTCAGATGTGCTTAAGTACTGAATTGATTACACAAGGACCCTTTGAACGCACAATTGATTTTTAACAAGTGCAGCGATTCCATTTTGATTTTATGAAAGTAGGCTGAGTCACATGAATGTTTAAGAGTGGCTGAAAAACCAAGACTGCATGCTTTTTCAGCCTAAAAATAACCAAGGGTAGAGCCAAATATGAACATACATTTCAGCAGAAAGGTGATAAACAGAAAGCCAAGCAGATACTATGTGAAAGTATCCCACATAACGGCTTATGCTGACTTTAAAATAGAGTGAAACATTCAAACGTTATAAGGGTAAAAACAAATACAGTTAGGTGTGTAGATCACCCCAAAAGAACCCATGGCTATTAAAGTTGCCAGAGGATCTTCTGAACTGGTAAGATCTGATGTTATCCTACTATTCTGATTTACCTTCAACTTTAATAACTGGCGGGCATTTCTCACCAAGACTCTAATTTTGGCATCAAAAATATTCATTTGTAGATCAGAATCATAAAACTAGTAACTTCATGTTAACTGGCTAGTTTATGAGATAGGAAACATATAATCCTTAATTCTAAAATAGCCATTTAATTTCTTATCCCAATTACTCATCTGAGTGGGAGGGGAAAGGAGAGGGCGTTTGGAATGGCATTAGAACACAATGTTTGGAAAATAAAATGTCTGGAAAGAAACATCTGGAAAGAAACATCAAAGGCTAATAAATATTCAGTCTACATAAAATACAGGAAAACAGGAGAAAATACTGAGAGTACTTTGCTGTACCATGGAGATATACTGTAGCCTAAGATTACTCTTTGGATACTTTACTTAATTGGCCTTAATTGCATATAAAGTGTGCGACACAATTAGGGAGGCTTTGTCCTTAATTTAGCTCTGAAAGAAGCATGGATGGATCGAAACCCTAATCACAGACCATTGTAGATCATTGGAGCAATTAAGAACACAATTTCTTCTCTTGAAAACCTTTTGCACAGATAACCTGCTAACCTTTGGATCCAGGTTTCAGACTTGCAAAAACCTTGGGGTTCTTAAGGGCAAGTGAGAGCTCATTGAGGAAGGAAATAAAGTGGGAGTCTCTCTCAGATTTCTTTGACTCAAAAATGACAACAATGGTAAAGTGGGGTTCTGGGCGGGTTAGGAAGTAGGTGCTCTGAACTTTGTCATCGTAGAAGTGAACCACTTTCTCCAAGCTGTTCAGGTCGGAGGTGCGGTCCGTCATGATCATGATGACGTTGGGCCAGTGCATGACAGGCCTGTCGCTGGGCAGAGACACCACGGCTGGATACTGGTCCACACCCTTGGGGGCCTCCCTGTAGGAATGGGGGTGGTGATAGCCGTGACCCTGAAAGCTCTCAGACCCTCGGTTATCAAAGATTAAAGACACGTTGGCAGCATCGTACTTCCTGATGAAGCTGGAAATCTTTCCAAACAGGTCTGGGTTGGCTTTTGCAGTCAACGTTTTCATTTCTGAGGCAGTCGTTTGTCGGCTCAGTGCCTCATGAAAGTAGAAACTGAATTTGGCAAGAAGCATGTTTTTGAGTTTCATCAGCCAAAGGAAAAGGTGTGGGGGCTGAACGGCCTTCTGAGACTGCCCTCCAAACAGATGTTTCTTGGTCTCCCGCTGCTTTTCAAAGATCTGGCCCCAGGTCTGCAGCTTGGTGTGAGCGCTGTGCAAGTTAACCAGAGACGGCAGGAACTTCCACTCCGAGACCTGAGCCTGGGCTTTCAGGAGATGACTCAGGACATCGACTTCCAGCTGGAAACTGCTTTCCAGAGGGCTGAGGATTGGGTGGTGAAATCTGAAGGGGGAAGAGAAATTAAAAGAAATAAGTGGAAATATTACTCCATGTTGACATTTTCTGCCCTAAAAAAGAAATGTGGTCAGATAAATAATATTACATTTGGGGACAGGGGACGGAAAAATGGAAGGATCCCATGTTCAATTATTTAAAAAATTCATTCTGGCCCTTGCTGGTGTGGCTCAGTGGGTTGAGCATCAGCCCATGCACTGAGAGGTCACCAGTTTGATTCCCTGTGGGGCACATGCCTGGGTTGCAGGTTCAGTGCCCAGTAGGAGGTGTGCAGGAGCCAGCTGACTGCTGTTTCTCCCTCCTTCTCCCTTCCTCTCTCTCTAAAAAGTCAATAAAAACATATTTTTAAAAAACTCATTCTGACATAACTTCACCATTTCAGAATTATGTCATCATCATATTCTCTTATGGCAATAGCCTGATGTTTTTTAAAAAAAAAATGATAGTAGTAGCTACCTTCTTTTCAAATAAATGAGAATAGTAGCTACCTTCTTTCAAATACAGGGAAATTAAATTCGCTATCATTCTCAACTTATTTTATTTATTCTGGTAATTGTATAACTAACATTATCATCAAAACAAGGCATCTTCCTTTCAGGATGTGGTCCTAAAGAGGTGCAAGTAATGAAAAGGTCACTAAAACATCTCTTGACTGTGTACATAATATGCTAAACTTACTTAATGTTCACAGCAACTCCATAAGTATTATTAAACCTGTTTTTCAGATAAGAGTATAGACTATAAACCTATTCCTGAAACACAGTATATAATAAAAAAAAGTTTATTAAAGGAATAGAACATTTATCAGAAAGCCCTCATTCAATCCTAGTTCCCAATTCCCTTTATATTTAATCACAGTTAAAGATAAATAAAATGTAGCTAAACAAAAATATCTAACAGTTCAGTCATTTTCCATTTATCTTAGGGTAGAATCTAAAATCCTTAAAAAGGCTTACATAATCTGGTCCCTTATTAGCTTGAGCGACATTCCCAGTCTACTCACTAGAGGAATAGTGACATTAACTAAATAATTAGAAATGCAATATCATAAAGAAGTTCAAGGTAGTAGGTGATTTCATTTCTACTTGTTCTAGACAAAATGTTTAAAAAAATTTTTTTGACCATGATCTACAGTTAGAAGTACATTTTATATTGTGACTAAGTACACACCACACACATATACAAATAAAAGGTTTTTTGAAACCAGCTCTCCGACATCCCCCGAGGGGTCCTGCAAGAGGGCAGTTCTCGGGTAACACACCCCACAGTTGGGCTCCCTCCTCTCTGGTTCCGGGTGCATCACCTGAGAACCGCAGCTGCCAAGTCACTGCAGTTGGACATCTCAACTCCTGCGTTGAGCATCTTCCCCTGGTGGTCATTGTGTATCATAGCTACCATTCAGATGGTCGAATGGTTGGGCAGTCACTTAGGTTTTTATATATATAGATATGTATATTTTTAATTGAATCACTATTCACTAAATTAATTTTATGACTCAAGAATTGCTACCTGTTGTTTGTAAAACATAGTCTACTTTACCTGTAGTAACAATGTTGAGGGGGAAGAGGATAGGATGTGAGAGTATCCTCCCTCCCAGCAGAGGGGGAAAAGGGCAAGTGCAAAGACCCTAAGGTCAATGAGAGCGTGACCCTTTTTCATCAATACTTTTTTCTGTACTTCAGGTCTCCTCTTCAGAGTCACTTCCTTAGAAATGCCTTCTCTGTCTACGCCCCCCCCCCCCCCCCCCGCCTCCTATTATATCCTCTAGTTTCTGAATATCTGTCTTCCTCTTTAGTAACTCAATCATATAATTTATCAGACAAACTGGGACATATGGTTACCTTTGCTTTGAGCTCCTCTCTGAGGGGAAGTAAAACCTGCCTACTTTTTCATGCTTTTATCTACAACACGTGGTACATAGTAAAATCCAGTGTATGTGCTAATTGTGTTAAGAACTGAACCCTAGTTTCTGTCCCATTGATTCTGCCTGTTGCTTATGATCTAAGTGAAGTTCGGTAACAATGAAATAGAATGGCTAAGGAGATCATCTCTGTATGGCATCTCCACTTAGAGCTTTCTTGTTCAGTTTGTTGTTGTTGTTTTTTTGTTTTTCTGAGAAGCGCCAAGGGAGGTTTAGTGTCTGCCGAGTCTGGTGCACCCCCCTTCTCAAGGTGCCTATATCAATCAAGCCCTTATATTCTTCCTGAAGATCCAAAGCATCTGAGAAAGTTGCAGGAATCTGCTTAGCAAGTGACCCATTTGAAAGATATGAACAGAATCGAGCATTTACTGAGCATATCCAGGCAACCCAGAAGATGATTTACAGGCCTGAGCCCATGGGATTTCCCTGCTTCACTGTCAATGAGACAGAAGCCTCTTGCACAGCTCAGTTTTGGCCCCAGCTGAAAGGGAAAATGCTAGTTATCTTTTAAAGAATTAGGAAAAAAATTATCACAAGTATACCTAGGGTTTTAAAAAATGTATTTAAACACTAATTAAAGGGATTATGGTTAAGAGAGCCATACTAGGTTGGACATTATAAGACAGGAACTGATTGTCATGTGATCAACAGAATGTAGTTATTCACACCACGACGACAACAACAACGTTTTGGTTTTTTTCTATTACTTGCATTTTACCCTCAAGATAGGGAAGCTAAAAACATGGATGGAGGAGCTATCTAATAATATACTCAAAGAATCAGAAAGATGAAACAGACCTCAAATCCTCTAGCTCAGGTGCTTAAGTAATTAACTAATTTGGACTATTCAGACATGACATGCTTCTGAATAAACATTAAGAAAGTCTAACACAGACACACAAAAATCTTTGAATTGTAAGAAAGGTTCCTATGCCCTTGGCTTAAAGGCTAAGGCCCCTTAACACTTAATGAGCATTAAGCATCACAAGATTCTATAATCGTGGATATCAAGAAAATTTACCAAGGAACTAGAAACACAGCAAAACTGCTAATAACAGAAAATGGCATGAGATTGGAGAAAATGCTACCACAAATAATACTCTGTTATTTTTCTACTTCCAGTTGGAAATCAACATTTATATCCCTAATGTTCTCCTTGAAAGAACATGAATTATCTTACAAATCTTCAGGAAAAATTCTGAACAAGTATAAATATATACTAAAAGTGCTTAAATCTCAACATTTATTAGGATGCATGTGAATGTTGAAGCTATTTTTCAGTTTTAAGAAGACCTAAAAATACATGTTAAAATTTATTCTGCCAAGACTTTGAGATTAGCATTATGATGTCTCATTTCCCCATTTCCATTCTGCTGTGTGCTTCATACCTATTCACAACCCATACTATAGGGCAGCAATTTGCAACTTTTTCATTTCATAGCACATATTATTAAAATTCTGTGGCACACCAAAAAAATACATATTTTTCCGATCTGACAAACAACAACAGGTATAATTTGACTTATTCACACCAGATGGCTGTTGTGATTTTTTAAAATTTGACAAGCTAAGAGAAAAGAGATCAGTGCCCCTGACTAAACAGCCAAGTATTGCATGTTTTAAAAGTTCTTGCAGCATACTGGTAGAAAATTGCTGCTATAGGGGAATCTGTTAAATTGTTATAATCCAAAAATATACATCTCAGCTATGGCAACAAGTTTAAATGAGCCTGAATACAGAATAAATTGACAACTATTTGCACAGAACATCTGCTTTTTAAAAAGCCCTGGTCAGGTACTCAGTTGGTTAGAGCATAGTCCCAATAAGCCAGGATTGTAGGTTCGATCCCCAGTCAGGACTCATACCAGAATCAACCAATGAATACATAAATAAGTGGAACAACAATCTCTCTTTCAATCTCTCTCTCTCTCTCTCTCTCTCTCTCTCCCCTCCTCCTCCTGCCCCCTCAAATCAATTTTTTAAAAGGCCAGAAAAAGAGAGTGTACATGCACAAATGCATTCCTTCCTCTGTAAATCCCTATCAAGGAGTTCCTTCCAAAACAAGCCATGCATGTGAGGAGTCAGAAGACTGATTAAAAATAAATCTGTAGCACAACAATGTGAATGTACTAAGTGCCACAAAACTGCACATTTAAAAATGGTTAAGATGCTAAATTTTGTTACGTATATTTTACCACAATAAAAATATTTTACCCTTGACTAGAATCGAACCTAGGACCCTTCAATCCGCAAGCCAATGCTCTATCCACTGAGCCAAACCAGCTAGGGCAATCTTTCTTTTGTTAAAGGGACCCCACCTGAGAACTTAGAAGGATAGAAAAAAAAGATATTTTGCCTCCTCTACAAATTCAAGGACATTCTAAGCAAAATAAATAATATGAACCAAAGTAGGAAATGGGGAAAGATTTCTCCAAAGCTTCTTCCTCTTTACTAAGAGTTTGGTTGCAATTTGAGGCATTTGATGGGCCTTAGATGAATTTGAAAAGGTAGGCTGGGCAAGATCACAAAAGGCCTTCAGTCTGCACTGTTAACATTAGGCATGTCAAGTGTCTAGAGTAGAAGGCATCTCACAGAAACTGCACTCTTATTGGTTTTGCTTAGGAAATTTTCAGTGAGGGATAATTAACCCTGTTAAACTATACACACAACTGTTTCATTAAGTCTTATCGTCCATCACAAATCTCTTTCTGAAGAAAATAAGGGCATAAAGACTAAATAAATCACAGTTCTGCCTTTGGTGAGAATTCTGCCATTTGAAGCATTCAGATAAAAAATGCAAACAAAAGTTTTATGAAACTAAAAAAAAGTTCTTTAAATTCTAGCTATAAAATTCTAGCTACTGAATGGTGTGTTATTCCCATACCAGAGGGATTTTTTTTTTTAATTTCTTTATTGGTTAAGGTATTACAAATGTGTCCTCATCCCCCCATTAACCCCCAACCCCCTCTCCCCCACCAACTCATGTTCTCATCCCCCTGTTGTCCATGTCCATTGGTCTGGCTTATATGCATGCATACAAGTCCTTTGGTTGATCTCTTCCCCTTACCCCCACCCTCCCCTACTTTCCCTCTGGGGATTGATAGTCTGATCACTGTTTCTCTGTCTTTGGATCTGGCCAGAGGGATTTTTAAAAGTTCTCTAATGTATGAATAATTGCTGACTTCTTTAAAAGCATTATTTCTTAAAAGCTATATTCTTGATTTAGGACAGTAAATATTAACTTGCGTTAATTCTACCAGTTTAGTTTTGACCACAAAACAAAACAAAATTAGCCAGAATTTTCTTTTATGCTCACCATATGAAACAGGTAAATAAAGTCAAAACAAATTCTACAGACTCAAAAAACATTTCATTGATGCTTCCTTGGAGAGAAATCCAGTTCTATTTCTCCTCAAGAGTATTCAAGGAATAGTAGACACTCTCATCCTAAATGAGCCAAGTTCATGTTTTTCCTTCTAGAAGGCACACAAAAACTCTTATATGAGTAATGTTAATTATTCAATTTGAAAGGCAGCATCATAAATGACTGTGATTCTTAAACGGGATTTGTATTTGTATAATAATGTAATGTTTACCAAAAGAGGAAACCTTTAACACCTTTCTACTCAAACATACTGGCTTGCAGAGAAAAAAACCCAAACATGCTTTCCATTCATCTTTGAAAGCAGGCTGAACATTGTAATAACTCACACAAGATCTGCATCTCAAATCAGGACCAGAGGTTTAGACGCCGTGCTATATATCATGCTTGTTAATTTTTTAATACAAAAACATTCCACGGTTTAAAAGATGAAAAATTCACACAATTTTTTATAAGTGTTCTGACATAGATCAGATATATTGGGGCAAGAAAGCATTTCCTGAAAGATAAATTGGGTCCTTTGGGAAAAAAGATTAACTCATTCAATACAACAGAATAGCAAAATATAAATTATTTCTCTAGAACACTGGGAACATAAAAGAAATGTGCTTGGTGTAGCACAGATGCCAAATCAAAAAAAACTGTAGAAAAAAGGATGTTATTCCCAGCAAAGGGCAAATCATGTTTATTTATACCTAAAATAATCCCACTTGCAAAAGAAAATCAATATATTATACAGGATTTCAATTTTTTAGAATTTCTTAACTAAGGAATTTTATGTTGTTCAAATTAACCCACAGCTTCTAATGTAGATAGTTTTCAGGCTAGGAAGTCAAATGCAAACATCATGGAAGTCAAATGCAAACATCATGCCATTTGACTTCCATATAACTGTGATTAGTAATTCCCTAATGATTAGAGAAAGGTAGCATGGGTGGAAGATGGAGACTGCTGATGCAAACACCCATTGACCATGCATGGTATTGCCACCCAGTTCCATCGGATTCCATCAGCATCCCATCAGAAGGCTGCTGGGCACAGCCAAGTGCTGCCCTTGGAGTTTCAAGAATGCAATTCAGGCTTTTGCAGAAAATGGGAGAAATCTGCAAGCCTTTGAGAAGAGGAATATTTCAAAGAACATTCAAAGATGATAGATAGGTCACAAATTTAATATAATAAAAACGAAAACAGCTAAATCATTCCTAGGAGACACACACATGCACCCATGCACATACATCTGTAAGGTTCAATACTCCGTGTATACTAGTGTTGGCATCTTTCTCCTATTTTTCTAAACAATTATTTTAATGCAGACTATATGTCAGTATCACAGGGAACTTTTAAAACATATACATTTCGGGGTACCCAATCCAGAATCACTAAATTTTACCCTCTTAGAGAAAGAGAGGAGGGGCCCAGGAATTAGTATTTTCTTAAGCTCTGAGATAGGTCAGCAAACCACTCTCACATTAGCTTTAGGAATCACCACATGAGATCTCTTCCCCTTGAGAATCATTATCGCCAACTGTACTTTAGTTTTTGGTTTTCAAACAATTACTTTATTTAAATAAATATATACATATATAAATGAGATTTGAGAAAGAATTATTTACAAACAGAAAATTTGTACACATGTAAAATTTATATATATAAAAGCCTAAGCGACCGTTAAGACCAAACGACTGGTCGACCGGTTGCTATGATGTGCACTGACCACCAGGGGGCAGAGGCTCAATGCAGGAACTGCCCCCTGGAGGTCAGTGCGCTCCCACAGGGGGAGTGTCGCTCAGCCAGAAGCCGGGCTCATGGCTGGCGAGCGCAGCTGCGGTGGTGGGAGCCTCTCCTGCCTCTTTGGCAGTGCTACCGGGCGGTGACAGCTGGGGCTCTTCCCTGGCCACCTGCCACTTCAGCACTGCCACATCCCTGGGGGGGATGTCGGACTGCCAGGTGTCGGACTGCCAGGTTTCGGCCTGATCCCCGTAGGGCCTAGCCTGCGGGGATCAGGCCGAAACCCAGCAGTCTGACATCCTCCCAAGAGGTCCCAGATTGCAAAAGGGCGCAGGCCAGACTGAGGGACCCCACCCATGCACGAATCCATGCACCGAGCCTCTAGTTTGTTTATAAAAAGAAAATGTGTATATTTATATGCATGGACTATTGGCATGACAGGAAGAGCTTGCTAACATTTATTGCTTCTTAGGAAGGGAATTAAGTAGCTAAAGGACAGGGGCAGCAGGTAGACTTTTCACTATGAATTCTTTTGTGCTTCACAAATTTTGACCCATGTTCATGTATTACCTATTAAAATTAATAAAAAGAAAATTTAGAATATATCACAAGTTCAAAAATACAAGACAATAAAAGTAACAACTATGGAGAATATTTTGAGGACAATTGAGGAAATCTGAATATGGACTCTATATTAGATGATGGCAGAAATCAGTGTTAAATTTTTTGTGTGGAAACTATGTTATAGTTTTGTATGGTTCTTAGAAGATCCAACTGAGTATTTAGGAGTGAAATGGCATGATGTTCGCATTTGGCTCCCAAACAACTCAGGAAAATAAAATTATATACTGAGAAAAATAAAGCAAGTGTGGCAAAATTTTAATAACAGTGAATCTAGAGAAAGAATGTGTTCACTGTACAATTTTTTTTAGCAACAGTTTTACTGGTATTTAATTCATATATGTAACATACACACTTTAAAGTATAAAATTCAATGGTTTTAATATAGTCAGAATTGTATAACCATCACCACTATATAATTTTAGAACAGTATCATGGCCCCAAAAAGAAACCATATATACATTAGCAGTCACTCCCCATTCTTCCACCAGCCCTCAAACTCCTGGCAACCATTTTCTGTGTCTACAAATTTGTAATCTACTTCCTGTGTCTATGATTTTGTCTATTCTGGACATCTACTTTTAATAATAAAAGCATAATATGATAATTAGACTGGACAGCCAAACGATCTTCCAGACGTCCTTCCAAATGACCTTCCGGATGAAGCCAGAGCTGCAAGGGCCAAGGCAAGCTGTTGTGGCTGCAAGGGCCAAGGCAAGCCACTGCGGCTGTGAGGGTCAAGCCCCTTGCACAAATTTCATATAAATGGAATGACACAATATATAATCTTTTATGACTGCCTTCCTTCATGTAGCATAATTTTACTAGGTTCACCCATGTTCTAGCATGTAGTACTTCATTCCTTTTATTTGCTGAATAATACCCCACTGTATGGATATGCCACATTTATTTATTCATTGATGGGTATTTGGGTTGTTTCCACCTTTTGGCTATTACCAATAATACTGCTATGAACTTCCTGTAAAAGTTTTTATGTGTGGGCATATGTTCTCATTTTGTATTTTTCATTGGGCATAAATATACTCAGGAATGGAATTTACTGGTCATATTACAATTCTATATACATTATCCTATTCTTGCAACTTTTCTGGATGAGTAAAAATTTTAAAATTTAAAAAAAACTAGGAAAAAACTTTATAAAGGAAGGATAAAAACATAATATATTAACCAAACTGTCTGTGCTCAGAGAAAAGATGCACATTACATGATTTTGCCCAGTACACAACCCTTACATTCTTCGCAGGGGAAGTAGTAAGTGCTTATAATGTTTTCCATCTTACTATCACAGAAGACTATTACTTCATAATCTTACTTTGTCTTATTGTTTATTCAAAAAATAAAAACGAATCTTGTTTATTGACTTGCAAAATGATCAACAGAGATGAATTATTTACCTGGACTGGATAAAGAGCATCTCACTATTGATACAAGCAATAATGCATACAGACAGAATAGGGGCTCTGGGGTCACAGAGAAGGGGTTCAAGATAAGCTGCATGGCCCTGGGCATACTTAACTTCTCTGAGACTCCATAAAAGAACTATCTACACCTATACCTCAAAGCAGATATCATATAAGAGAGTATTACACAGTACCTGGCATACAGTAGTTGTTCAATATGTACTAGTTTCCTTCAAAATAGTTACATAAAAATATTTCCCCCATTGTTCCTGCAAGCTTAAAACTCAATTGCTGCTGTATAACAGAAACATTGATATGTTAGTTTTAAAACCAAAAAACAAGTCTACTTCTCCACACAGATGATCTCATTGTTTTGTTTCTGCTTTTCACCTGAGCTCTAGATCCCCATTTCCAACTACCTAATGAACCTCTTCTTGAAAATATGCTAGCAACTCAAGCTCAAATTGCTCTAAATTTTGCTCACTACCTTCCTTCTAAGCCAGCCCCTCTTGACTTCTCAATTCTGTAAATAATATTATCATTTAAGGGGCAAAACCTCCAAATCACCTTTGACAAGAAACGTCTCATTACTCCCACTATCCTGCTGCCAAGACTTGTAGACTTTTCTTGTCCTCATCTCCTTTTCCACTGTTTTGCAATCATGAGGCCCTATCACTGATCAGATTACCATACTAGCCTGCTGAACTAACCTTCCCTCCTGTGACCACTCCCTTTACCATCCCATCCCATCCCATCCCACCCACCAGTGCCATAGTAGTCACTGATAAGGATGAGAACACAACACTCCCATCTTCAAAAACCTTTCATGGTTCCCCACTATCAACTATTCACTTATTCATTCCACAAACACCTTTTGAGTACCTATACCTGCTAGGCTCTGTTCAAAGCACTAAAGACACATTAGTTGCCATGGAGCTCACATCCTACTTGTGAGCAAAGAAAACACACCCTGAGCAAATAACAGTAATTTCAGATGGCAAGAAGGAATGTGAAGAAAACAAATCAGAGGGACAGAAGAGTGACTAAGGGTAGGATAGAAGAGAAGGCTTCCCTGACATTTGAACTGAGACTTAACTGATGAGTAGACAGGTAGGACAACAGTTCAGGAAGAGAGACCAGCAGGTACCTCACTCTGAGGCCTTTCAGTATTCTGAAATCACCTTCTCATCTCAAAGCATCTGCTCCCTTCTTTCCTACCTTTGCTTTCAAAACCCTATCTGCCCTTAAAAGTCATCTCTGATTCTATGTCCTCCATGAAATATCTTTTAATCCCCCCACTTTGCCTCCCTTCCCCAGACCATTAATCAGATAAGTATTATCCTTCATTTGGGAATATAAGTTAACATATCTACCTTTCTCTTTTAGGCAAACATATAGGAAGTCATATATCTGAAAGAGGGGTATCCTTCAAAGCAATCACTAGGACAAAAGCCATTATACAGGAGTTTCTAACACATGTAAGTAACAGGTACATGAGAGGAATAAGTGGATAACTCACCAAGGTGATTACTTTGAAAGGGCATTTATTCAAACAGTGGTTTGTTAAAAAATCACATTAGCCCTAGTTGGTTTGGCTCAGTGGATAGAGTGTCGGCCTGCGAACTGAAGGGTCCCAGCTTCAATACCGGTCAAGGGCACATGCCTAGGTTGCAGGCTCGATCCCCAGTGGGGGGCATGCAGGAGGCAGCCAATCAATGATGCTCTCTCATCATTGATGTCTCTATCTCTCTCTCCCTCTTCCTTCCTCTCTGAAATCAATAAAAAGATATTTTAAAAAAATGTTTTAAATCACATTATTTTATAGATAACTAGAGGCCCAGTGCATGAATTCGTGCACAGGTGGGGTCTGGCCGGCAGGGGAGAGGGGACAGCCAGCCCCACCCTCTGGTCGAACTCCTGGTCGAACTCCTGGTAGAGGGGACAATTTGCATATTAGCCTTTTATTATATAGGATTCTCTTTTGGCTGTATAAACTCTTTTTATAATACATCTTTTAAAACTTATTTCATTATTGGTCTTTCACTATTGCTTAGAAAAGTATCCATCCAGGATGGTATTAACTAAGTCAAAGAAGGTGCCAAATGCATACTTGTCAATTAATTAATCTATACAAAAGCAATACAGCTATTCTCCTTTGTTTTTTCATCATAGATCTTTATAAGAGTTTGGGGGGAAACTGAGAGTCTGCGTGGGATCCAGAGGCTGCCACATTCTATCCCTCCCTCCTTCTTCACCTGCACTGACCTGGAGCTGTACTTCTTGAGGATGGTGTCCAAAAGGCCAACGAGCTCTTCTGCATTGATGAACTTCTGTGTGCTGAGGGTATACATCTTCTCATAGAAGTCTGCAATCTCCATCCGCGCCTGAACGAAGAAGCAGAGCTGCTCTGACAGGTGGGAAAGGAGTTCTTCCACATGAGGAGCGGTCCCTCCCAGGGTGCCACGGCCAGTCACCACCTTCTTCAGCTCATTATGCAGGGAAGTATAGATAGTTCGGATGGAGTCCTTCCTGCTGAAGAAAGACTGGCCCCCTGGTAGGCAAATAACATAAGCACATGACAGGTAAGGAAGAGAAAGCAGAAGTACAAAATACCTCTCAGCATTTAAAAGGAAAGGATCTGAACCTGCTGAGCTCAGTGAGTTTGCATCTACCATATTCTCTAATTTCCACGCTTGGGATTTAAATATTTTGAGGTTGATAATTTCACTGAAGAGTAAGTTAAATGAATGCCTGGTACCACTCATTAGTGTAGCAATGGACCTGTGATTGGTTTCCTTACCCACACACCGATTCCCACCCACCCCACTTTAATGAGGACTCAGATTCATTTCAGAGAATAATTATCCTAGATCTAAAAAGCCCTCCTTCCACATAAATATATTTGAAACAAACAAGAACATACAATTATGAAAAACTGTTGTTATTCCTAGTAAATCAGCAAATTTTATTTCTGCTTTAGAGTTACATTTCCCTTTGAATCTCATCTTTTAATCTTATCTTTCAAACCAGAAAATGGAAAATACACAAAGATCTCCCTCATACAAGAACACAGACTACTGGCTCTCAGGGGGAAAAAGGACAGCTTAGTACTCTTGCCAAAGTTGACAATATAGGTTTTAATAAGCAGCACACTGTGAATCATTAAGAGCAACAAGCAATTATAAATAACTGCTACTGTAACTCAGGGGTTCCAAAGGAAATCAGCAAAATATAAGACCAAGTCTATCCTTTTCAATAATCAAAAAGGATCAAATGGCATAGATATAATTTGCTTACTTCTATATTAATACATGATCAACTATATTTCTGACAGCTATAAAGCCAGCTTCACAAATGTTGCCTTAAGCAATTCTGCTAACCATCAAAGGGTCAGAGGCAAGACATTAGGAAAATGAAGAGAAACAGGACAAGTTTAAAACTGTAATTCTTGGGAAATATAAAAAAACCTCAGAGATGGGTGACAGTTTAAATTTTCTATTGATATACACAGAAGGCTTTAATGAGTGAATTTATTACTGTTCTAAAATATCAGGAGTGAAAACTATTTACCAAGGCATTTGTAAAAATAACCTCTTAACGAATGAAATATTTCACAAAGTTTTTAATTCATTGTCCAGCTTATGATTCAAGAAATGAATCTGGGCTTCTAGTCAAGAAGGTGGTGTAGGTAAATGTGTTATTGCATCCTCCCACAACCACATCAAAATTACAACTAAACTACAGAACAACCATCATTTAGAACCACCTGAAATTTAGCTGAATGAAAGTCCTACAACTAAGAATACAAAGGAGATTGGGAAACCAAGATGGCAGCATAGGTAAACACCTGAAATTGCTGCCTCGCACAACCACTGCAAAACTACAACTAAAAGACAAAACGAACATCATCCAGAACCACAGGAAGGCTGGCTGAGTGGAAATTCTACAACTAGAAGGAAAGAGAAAAGCACACTGAGACTCAGAGGAGGTGCAGAAGTAAAGTGCAGAGGTATGGAGGCGTGCACCGAAAGGGCTGTCAACTGAGGACGCGGCTGTCTCTTTCAATCCGGAAGGAGACACAAGCTCCCGACTGCTCTGAACTCCAGTTCCGGGTGAGTCTCTGGGGACCCAGACTCATACGGGGAGAAACTGGACTGTCTGGCATCAGTTGGAACTCGAGGGCGGCTTTCTCTCAGAGGTGCTTGCAGTGATTACCGGGACACTGAGACCCGGGGCCTCTTAGGGCAGGACTGAGGATCAGCCATAGCTGTTTGCTCCACCCTGTTGATTCCCTAAGACCCCAGCCCACCCAAGCTGTACCCAGAGGCTTTTGCATATGAATGGCCTGGCCCTTTGCAATCTAAAATTAGCTAACAAACTGTGGCTGAGTCAGAGAGACCCAGAACATGCAAAAGAAGGCCCAAGGTCCCACAGCAGCTTACATTGCTTCACAGCTGGGCCTCATCTGGGCACTCTCTCTGAGTTCTAGCACTGGGGCAGCATCTGGAAAGGCACCAGGGATATACTGGGGAGAAACTGAATTGTCTGGCATCAGGACGAGACCTGGAGGGGGCAGCTTTCTTCCAGACAGAAGTGCTCGCAGAGGGCATTGTTTCTTTTCTGAGCCTTCCCCCATCAGAGCCAGCAGGAGGGTGCCATATCTGAGTCTCCATCAACCTTGCTCACACTGTTCACCCTGTCCTAGTGATTCCCTGAAATCCTACCCCACCCAAGCTGTTTCCAGTGACTTTTCCATATGGCCTGTCTTGGCTCGGGCTTCAGGCTTTCCTATAACCTCTTAAAAGAGCATCTGGCCTCAGTGTGCCCCATACCTCTCACTAAGTGGCTCTGGACCCAGCACTAGCAGCAGACCTTGTTCATACCTTGGCCTTGCCTGGGCACCTCCAAGCCCAACACAATTAGCAGCCATCTGCAGATGGCTTTGTAGCTTATGCTGGGTGGCCCAGGGCAGAACTCAGGCAGCAGTTGACCTTGGCTTGCAACTCCCGGGAGGCTCCAGAGCCAGCACAACCAGTGGTCAGCTTCAGACCACATCGAAACACCATCCAACCACCTCCACAAGCATCACACTGAAGGGGCAGACTCAGCAGACACCAGATCCCTGCTGAAGTAAGCTCAGATCTATGAAGTGGGCCCTTGCACAGCTGATCCTCCACAGGGGTGGGTCGTCAAAGCCAATCCTTGCAGTGACTGACCTGGGGGTAAATCGCTCTCATTGATTTGGGGGTGTGGGGAGGACACACACTGGGAATGCCCAGCTTGGTTGAACAGGGAGGCTGTGCCACTGGACCTTACAAGACACCTACTACATTAGGCCACTCTACCAAGTCCGGGAGATGTAGTAGCTCTACCTAACACATAGAAACAAACACAGGGAGGCTGCCAAAATGAGGAGACAAAGAAACATATCCCAAATGAAAGAACAGAACTCCAGAAAAAGAACTAAACAAGATGGAGTCAAGCAATCTATTAGACGTAGAGTTCAAAACACTGGTTATAAGGTTGTTAGTGAGAATGCCAACAGCATATTAAAGGACATGGAAACCATAAAATGAACCAGTCAGAAATTAAGGATACACTAACTAAAATGAAGAATAATTTACAGGGAATCAACAGTATAACAGATGAAACCAAAAATCAAATCAGCAATTTGGAATATAAGGAAGCAAAAAACATCCAATCAGAACAGCAAAAAAAAAAAAAAAAAAAAAAAAGAATCCAATAAAACAACAACAAAACAAAACACGAGGATAATGTAAGGAGTCTCTGGGACAATTTCAAACATACCAACATTAGTATCATGGGGGTGCTGGAAGGAGAAGAGAAAGCAAGGAATTGAAAACCTATGTTTAAAAAAAAAAATGATGGAAAAACTCCCCTAACATGATGAAGGAAACATACATAAAAATCCAGGAAGTGCAGAGTCCCAAACAAGATGAACCCAAAGAGGCCAACATCAAGACACATCATAATTAAAATGCAAAAGGTTTAAGACAAACAGAGAATCTTAAAAGCAACAAGAGAAAAGTAGTTCATTACTTACAAGGGATCTTCCATAAGATTGTAAGCTGATTTCTCAACAAAAACTCTGCAGGCCAGATGGATTGGCAAGAAATATTTAAAGTGATGAAAAGCCAAGATTACTCTACCCAGCAAAGCTATCATTCAGAATCAAAGGACATATAAGAGCTTTCCAGACAAGAAAGAGCCAAAGGAATTCATCACCACCAAACCAGCATTACATGAAATGTTAGTCTTCTTTAAGAAGAAAAAGAAAAAAATACATAAAACATATGAACAATAAAATGGCAATAAATACATACATATTAGCAATTGAATCTAAAAAACAAAATAAACAAACAATCATAACAGAAACAAGCTCATCAATACAGAGAACAGTTTGATGGTTACCAGCTGGGAGGGAGACTGGGAAGTACAAATTGATTGTTACAGAATAGTCATGGAGATGAAAAGTACAGCATAGGGAATACAGTCAATAATATTCTAATAATTATGTATGATGTCAGATGAGATTTATTGGGATGATCACTTAGTAAGTTATATAACGTCTAATCACTGGATGTACACCTGAAACTAATATAATATGTCAACTGTAACTGAAAAATAAAAAATGTAAAAGAAATAAACAACTACATACACAGATCTTTCCTATAATCTGGGAAAGTGAAATGTCAGAAGTCAATCAAATGCAATAGAAGCACTTCACAAATTCTGTTCACTAAAACAGTCAACATATCCTAGTTTATATCCTTCATTTTATAAGTGGCCGTGACTGTCTGTTTGGATTGGAGGACAGAAAAATGGACAATTTCATGGCAGTGAAAATGTAAAAAAACAAGTGATGAGCCCTTGGCCAGTTCTTGTTTTTGATGACCTTTAATCTACTTTAACTCTCCTTTTATCAGAAGACAAAACAGAAGGATTCTGAATTGGAAGAATAGTTTAAGTCCCAGAATGCTATTACTTGAAAGTGAGGATGTGCGTGGATATTATCCTAATAGCAGCAAAATCCATAGGTACAGGTGGGGTGACCCTGACACCAACATCCCATTCAGGACTGTCCCTTGGAGTACAGTGCCCACACTTAGTCTAGCTTTGCAGGTTTTGTAAAGTAACGGTATAGAATAAACAGACCTCCGTGCCAAGGTCTAAAACAAAATTTCTTAGGTTAGGAAGGTAATAAAGAGTACCACATTAAGACCTAAAAGCTCCGACAGTCTGACCAACTTGGTTCTAAATCCCAGCTTCCATACTCGAAAGCTGTGTGATGTGGGAATGACTTAGCTACTCTGAACTTTAGTTATTGTTTTAAATGCAAAATTAGTAATAAAGCTGCTAAGAAGGCAAATTAAGTAACATTTGGTATGTAATGTACCTAGAGCAAAGCACATATTCAATCATGCTAACCTCTTTCCCTTCCATTTATAACTGATAGGAGAAAACGCTCAATACTGCATAACTGGGCCTCTGAAACTCTATGGTAAATTGGGAGTTTCAAGTCCTGTAAAAAGAATAGCTATCTATTTGACAGAGGTAGTTGACCTCAAACTCCGTACTCACTTCCAGTGTTAAACAGTGTGGCCTTCATGATACCTTCTTTCATCAGACTGCCCTTACCTAGGGGAGTTAAGCATGACATGAAAACAAAGAACATCGTTAAAAGCTTTCAATAAACATCAATCACTAGTATGTGGTAACAAGTAAAGTAACACTTAAAAGGAAGGGACAGACCACCAATGCGATTTCTTTATCCAGGCCTCTCTTCTCAAAGCTCTCAGGAGCACAATCCTATTTATTGACTAGGCTGGTTAGGAATATCCAATGAGGATTAGCGTTCCAGAGATACCAGAATTCTTTCTCTTTTCAATTTTTTGAATTTATAAAATATGAATATTTTGATTTATGAGTGCTCATTATTTCTCAAAATTTCAACAGTCTATCTCACACATGAAATTTCAAGGTATAAGTATATTCAAGGAGCATGTAAAACATCTAATTGGGAATTTTATTCTACAACTTCTTGATAATTTTTAAATGTCAGTTCTCAAGTTAAGTCATTTTCTACAACACTAAATTCCAGCAGCCAGAGGCTGAGGAAACTCTCCAGTAATGAAACAAAGGGGACAAAAGTATGACTTTCTAAAACCCTCCACAGGCACTGAGTCACTGACCCTTCCCCAGAGATATTCTCCCTTCAAAGGCAAGAGAAGGCTCCAAGACAAGGGCTCCACCCAGACTTTCTCACAAGTGAGCCAAGGCCAGAACAGAAAGCTCCCTGTCAGGTCTGTCCTTTGTCCAAAAGACATCTATAACCAGAACTCACTGCTAAGGTCGCCAATATACACCAGTTACAGAATGAGGTAAAAAAGACTCACTTTTTTTAAACCATGTTTTAAATGTTTAAAAAATACATATAAACTTTTTTTTTTGCTTTTTAAAGAAAACCATAGAGCCGAAACTGGTTTGGCTCAGTGGATAGAGCGTCGGCCTGCGGACTGAAGGGTCCTAGGTTCGATTCTGGTCAAGGGCATGGCATGTACCTGGGTTGCGGGCACATCCCCAGTAGGAGATGTGCAGGAGGCGGCTGATCAATGTTTCTCTCTCATCGATGTTTCTAACTCTCTATCTCTCTCCCTTCCTCTCTGTAAAAAATCAATAAAATATATTAAAAAGAAAAAAAAAGAAAACCATAGAGCCCTAGCTGGTTTGGCTTAGTGGATAGAGCACCGGCCGAAGAACTGAAGGGTCCCAGGTTCAATTATGGCAAATGCCCGGGTTGCGGGTCCAGTCCCCAGTGTGGGACATGCAGGAGGCAGCTGATCAATGAGTCTCTCATCATTGATGTTTCCATCTCTCTCGCCCTTCCTCTATGAAATCAATAAAAATATATTTTAAAAGAAGAAAAGAGAAACCATAGAGCCTGGATGGTGTGGCTCAGTGGTTTAGCATCGAGCCTATGAACCAGGAGGTCACTGTTAGATTCCCAGTCTGGGCACATGCCCAGGTTGCAGGCTCCATCCCCATTAGGAGGTGTGCAGGAGGCAGCCGATCAACAATCTTCTCATCATTGATGTTTCTATCTTTCTCCCTCTCTGAAATCAATATATATATATATATATATATATATATATATATATATGTATTAAAAAGAAACATTTTGATTAGCAAAGTAGTTGAAGAACATGAGAATGTTTCAAATGGCAACACAAACCATTTTTTAAGAAAATGGAGAGTTGGGGATATACAGATGGCGAAGAGACATATGAAAAAATGCTCAACTTCAATGATCATCAGAGAGATGCAAATTAAAACGACAACAAGGTATCACCTCACACCCATCAGAATGGCTACCATCAACAAATGACAAGCGCTGATGAGGATGTGGAGAAAAGGGAATCTGCTGGTGGGAATGCAGACTGGTGCAGCCACTATGGAAAACAGTATGGAGTTTCCTCAAAAAATTAAATATGGAACTGCCATTTGACCCAGTGATCCCACTTCTAGGAATATATCCTATGAAACCTGAAACACCAATCAGAAAGAATATATGTACCCCAATGTTCATAGCAGCGCAATTTACAATAGTTAAGATCTGGAAACAGCCCAAGTGTCCATCAGTAGATGAGTGCGTAAAAAAGCTGTGGTACATTTACACCATGGAGTACTATGCAGCAGCAAAAAGAAGGATCTCTTACTCTTTGAGACAGCATGGAGGAACCTGGAGAGTATTATGCTAAGTGAAATAAGCCAGTCAGAGAAAGATAAGTATCTCATGACCTCATTCATATGTGGAATCTAATAAACAAAATAAACTGATGAACAAAATAGATCCAGAGGCATAGAAGCATGGAACAGACTGACGAATCTCAGAGGAAAGGTGGGTGGGTGGGAAGATACCAACCAAAGAACTTGTATGCATATATGCATAACTCATGGACACAGACAATAGGGTGGTGAAAGCAGGGCCTAGGAGAGGTCAATGGGGGAAGAAGGGGGACAAGGGAGACATATGTAATACTTTCAACAATAAAGACTAAAAGAAAATGGAGAGTCAACCCAATAATCATGAAGTCGTACTGTATAAGCATGCTGATATCACAAACATTCCAATACCAAAAAACTGTAAGGTATTTACAAAGTTAAAATTAACATCTGGAACCTACACATTTACTATACATGTGAATAGAAGTGACAGGTCACCTGGGAGCCTGAACAGTGCCTGGCCATGCTTCCCAGTGTAAAGTGCTCTGTGGGTCAATTTCAAGGCATAGTGCTCAAGCTCATCCATGCAAGGTGGGGTCCACGCAGAACCAATCACAGCGATAATATGGCCCACTTCACAGAACCCAAGTTGGAGACAATGATGGTCTTACACATGATCTTATACACAGGACAGCCAGTTTTGTTTACCTAAAACCAGGCACATACAACTTAACTAGAGTAGCAAACTTTTTAAATAGGGGTGCCTAACTAGGCTTTAGGAAATCTAACTGAATGCTCTCAGATTATATGCAAAACTGTATTACATGTATATTTTTCTGGGGAATAAGCCCACAGGTTTAATGAAATTCTGATAGATAAGCTTAAAAAATTAAGAATCATGGCATTGGGGTCAATCTCCACAGTTCAGGAGGAGGGGAAATCTATAAACAACAAAACTGCCAGAAAATTTACCTACCTTCAATTTTACAGTCAAAATCCTCCCCATATATATATGTAAATCATAATAGATGTACAAAATTTTAAATAAATCATGGATACAAATACAATCTGACAGTTTAAAAGCAGGTATTCTGGTTGGGGGTCTGTCACACAACTGCATGTACACAATTTGCCAATCTGTAAAAAGGGGACTAATTACACTGCAACAGCGATTGAAATCTGTGACAAGTGCCACTGTAAAAAGGGGAAGAAAAAATGTACAAGGTGAAACTATCTGACCAGTTTTTGCCAATGAGTCAACATACTAAAGAACAAGTTATCAGCTGAACAGCTAAGACAGAAATTAAGATCTCAGGAAGACTTGCTCCTTTAGTGTTTACTGAAAACAAGATGTACACACGTGGGCACCTTCAGGCAATATGAGGAAATTGGGGGTGGAGGGGGATCAAAATGGAATCTGCATGCAATTTTTACATTTCTAGTCTATATTTATGTGTCCTTTGTTCATACCAGAACCTGTGCCTCTGACAATTAAAGAGTCTAAAATAGGCCAAAGGACTAAAACAACTCTGAAAGCCCTGTGGTTCATATTTATTACTGATAATTATAAGTAGTAATACCTTGTATGCATAGGCCTTGGCTTTTACATATATTATTTCCTTCTGATCTACTTACGTTGTTTCTGCTAGTTTAAATTAATTGAATCTGCTCTTGCATCTTATTTTCAGGGGCAAGATTTATCATGGGATGATAAGAGTGTTTACCATTTTCCCGGTAAATCCCTTCTCGCCAATGTTAGGCATATTTCTTGCCTTTCCTGTCCAGTATTCATTTACTTCTTCGTTCATTAAATATTTACGGAGGGACTACGAGAAGAGAGGACTCCATCTGTAACTCTCAGGGGCCTTAACCTTCGTAAGCCAGACAACTGTGTTCATTAACTCCAACTAGGGTTGGTATTAACAACTTTTGCTCCTCTGGCGGCAGTGTCACTAGTTAGAAGAGCGGGGACAGAGTTTGCTTAACTTCTCACTTATGGCACCAATCCATGCACTGGGCAAAACAGATACATCCAGCGGTTTGGGACACGGCCCTGCAAAGAGCATCCACCCCATCCGCCAATCTATCCGCAGCGGCGGCCGGTGGGCGGGGTTTGTGGAAGCCGAGGGAAGGAAGGGAACGGTGGGAGGAGATCTGGGAGCGCCGAGTAGGACCTGCTCCTAGAAGTGACAGAAACGGAACCCAAGGCACTGCCGACAGGGGACTATACCCCCTTTCCTTCCTCCTCAAGGGTCACGGGGGGGCGGGGCGGAGGTACCTAGTTTCTGCCCCAGGTAGGTGAGGCTGTGATAGACCTTCTCGGCTGCGGCCAGGTGGGCCAAGGCCGCCAGCAGCGACAGCCAGCTGCCCCCCGCGCTCTTGTTGGCCTCTCGTTCCTTCTCCACATTGTCCTTGGCCTTGTCGTAAGAGAAGACACCCAGGTGAGAGAAGAACGTCTCCAACACAGCCTGTTCCACCGGCACCGGGGCGGCCAGCGGGATAGACTCCCCCATGCGAGCCGCGCTCCAGCTCCACCCACGTGGCTCAGCTCTCCCTCGCACTTCCGGGTTCTCAAGCAACGTGCGCGCCGCGTGCGTGCGCGTCACCGCCGCCAGCGGCGGGCTGGGGAGCGCGCTGCCGCCGGGACCGCGCCTGGACCGCGGAGGGCGCGGGTGAGGGCCCAGGAAGCGGGCGGCGGCCCCTCTGCTGCTAAGCAGCTTCCGCGCTTCAGGTCCCGCGGCTCTGCGTGTTCGGACCCTCAGGGCCGAGCGCCAAGTGCCCAACTCGCTGCTCCGTGGAGCTGACCGCGTTCTGAGGTGAGCTGAGAGGCCCCTCCCGCGACACCGCGTCAGTGTTGATGACGTCACGTTTACATGACGTCAGTGGTTCCTGCCCTAGCCTCTGGCCTGGGCTCTCTGTGGGCCCCAGGGGCGGGGCGAGGTTGTGAGACTGGTGGCTGGGACAGCGCTCACTCTCAAACGACAAGGAGTCAGTCCTCAGAGCGTTTAAACCAACTCATGTAAGTGGTTTACAGATCAGAAGGCTTATGTCGCCACGTCTACTTTTCACCCAGTCACAAACTATGGGCTAATTGCCCCCTGTATCCCGTTCTAGTCATCTGAGGTTCGTGCCAGCAGCTTCCAAGCTGAGCTACTCTTCAGCTTGCCCGTACTACCCAGACCACATGAGGCTTCCTTATAAAGGTCTCAGAATGAAGAGTAAATTAATGTAACTTCTGTTAAAAGATCTGAATGGGTGCACTTTGTCATTCGGATTAATTGCAGATTCCTTTGACATTTAACAAGCACCATACACCCAGCTCATAGGTATGTCCGCTACTCACTTCCTTCGTTTTTTCCTTTCTCCTTCTTTGTACATGCTTTTTTAATGCTACTTAATCACATTGTATTAATCACACTGTATTTTTACATGTCTCTTCTCCCTACTAAGTGGTAAACTCCCTAAGGCAGGATATAGGGTTCACTCACCTTTATTATCTTTTTATAAGGGATAGTCCAGTGATGTTTATTGGACAAATGAGGGAATTTTCTATTTTAATTTTTTTTCAAACTAGAGCTATTTTGCCATTACTACAAACCATTTTTACAATACAGTATTTGATGCCAGTCCCATAGCTTAATTTTAATGAATATATATAGCACAACTATTCCCTGCTCTCAAGAATATAATTGGATATGAGCAACCCTGTTAACTGTGATACAAGGCAGAATTTTATATGTTATAAAGGTGAAAAAGGAGGCAGCAATCATGGAGGGGGTGGGGGGGAATGGAGGCTTCCTAGAAGGGAATATGATGGTTCTTGATGAATAGAAGCCAGTAATAAAAATTTTAAAAAGGTGTACTACTACTCGCACCAAAACCAACAGGCAATGAAAGAGTTATAAAGCTAATAAACATACCCAAGTAATATAAGAATTCTTCAGATAGTAAAGATGAGATCATAAATCAGTGGGGAAAGGAAAATTGATTCAATTAATAGTGACGGAGACATGATTATGCAAAAGAAAACTTTACCCTGCATTCAGCAATGAAAAATAATTATATGTATAAGAAAACAAAACCACAAATTACAAAAAATAAAATTGAAAATTTAATTGATCTAGGGATACAAAAGAACCTTTTATTTATAAAAATTGGAAGAAATTACAAAGGAAGAGATTGGCCTGACTATATAAAAATACCAAGAAAATGCTATATACCAGCCCTGCCAGTGTGGCTCAGTTGGTTGAGTGTTGTCCTGTGCACTATAAGGTTACAGGTTTGATTCCCAGTCAGGGCACATGCCCAGGTTTGAGGTTCAGTCCCCAGTAAATGGGAGGCAGCTGATTGATCAGTGTTTCTCTCTCACATTGATGTTCCTCTCTCTCTCTCCCTCTCCCTTCCTCTCTCTCTAAAAAAAAAAATCAATACAAACCTATTTTTTTAATGCTGTACCAACTTGGGAGAAAATATTTGTAACATGTCAGACAAATGTTTAATGTGCTGAACATATCAAGATCTAGTGATCATAGAAATGCAGATTAAACTATTCTATTTTTCACCTATTAGATTTTTTAAAACTTTCTTTTAAGTGCTGGTAAACATGCCGTGAGTCTGTTCTTATCTATTGCAGATGGTGTGTAACTTGATCTCTAGCCAAGTTCTGGTCAGGATCTCCAGCCAAGTTCTGGTTAGGATCTCCAGCCAGGTTCTGTGTCCATGTTCTCTTGCTAGGTTCTCCAGCCAGGTTCTCCAGGTTCTCCAGCCAGGTTCTGTAGCCATGTTCCCTCGCTAGGTTCTCCAGCCAGGTTCTGTCCAGGTTCTCCAGCCAGGTTCTGTCACCAGGTTCTAGTCAGGTTCTCTTGCCATGTTCTGTCCAGGTTCTGTAGCCAGGTTCTGTCTCTAGGTTCTTCAGCCAGGTTCTCTTGCTAGGTTCTGTCTCTAGGTTCTGTGGCCAGTTTCTGTCCAGGATCTTTTGCCATGTTCTCTCGCTAGGTTCTGTCTCTACGTTCTGTCTCTACGTTCTGAGGCCAGTTTCTGTCCAGGATCTTTTGCCATGTTCTCTCGCTAGGTTCTGTCTCTACGTTCTGTCTCTACGTTCTGAGGCCAGTTTCTGTCCAGGATCTTTGCCATGTTCTATCCAGCGAAGTTCTTCTGTCTCTAGGTTCTATGTAGGTTCTGTGTCTAGGTTCTGTCACTAATCCAAACTTTAAGAAAGATTATATTAGATCTATTCCCTGACCATTGCCTAGTATTGATATAGAGCTGCATTGTCCAGTATGGTAGCCACTAGCAATATGTGACTATTTACATTTAAATATATTGAAACTAAATAAAATTTAAAATTTGGTTCTTCATTTGCACTAGGCACATTTCAAATATCAGTAGCCACCTGTGGCTAGAGGCTACTGTATTGGATGGCACAGCCACTACCATTTTCATTATCTTAGAAAATTCTTTTGGGCAATGCTGGAGGGGAAAATGTCCTAAGACAAAATTTCACAGATAAAGCAAAATAAGTCAAAATGAACTGAAAAGGTCTGTTATTATTTTAATTCTATTTCATAATTTCTTGACAATCTCTATATTTATGTTTTTCTCTTTAAAATGTTTTATATATAGATACATATTTCAAAATAAAAATAATTATAGCTAAATTTATTGAATATTTAATAAACTTCAGGAATTGTGCTTTAGTACTTTACATGAATTAACTCACTGAATCCTTAGGACAATGCTATGCTCATTATGGAAAATTTGGAAAATATTTCACAGAGAGAGAACCAACCTTAATCCCCAAACCAGACATAATCACTGTTGACATTTCTGGTGGACGCTGTAGTGTGCTGCCCAGATCCCAAGATACAGCTGCCAGGAATGTTGGCTGCTGATGGCTCACAGTTGAATTTCTCTCCAAAATTGCCTTCTGTGAAAGAAAATACCTCACCCTAGGTTATATCCCCTCCCTGGGGGCAAGCCAAATCCAATGACTGGTCAATTGTGGAGGTACAAAGGCACAGTCTGTCAATTGGGACCATCTGGGACATCCAGCTTTAGAACTTCCGTGGGACTGGTTTAAGTCACTGTGGCAACTGCTCTGCCCGTTACCTTCTCCCTCTGCCAGTCCTGCCTCCGCACAGGTACTGTTCCTGAGAGCACTCTCCAGTAAAGCACCTGCATGCAAATCTGTCTCTCAGAGTCTGTTTTCTGGAACATCCAACCTAAGTCAAAATGTTCAGAATGTAAGTTCCAGTTGTTATTGTTTTTAGCACATATCTGTTTAAATTTTTTAAATCGATCTAAATTTATTCCACTCCAACAAATTTGATGGGTTTTTTTTTATCGATTGTTTTGTATGTTTTCAGTTGACAGCATTTTATGAATAATTTTGCATGCAACTACATGTTCTTCTATACCACAATTTATTTTTATTTTTATTTTTTTTAAATTAAATCTTTATTGTTCAGATTATTACATTTGTTCCTCTTTTTCCCCCCCCATAACTCCCCTCCTCCCAGTTCCCGCCCCACCCTCCGCCCTCACTCCCCACCCACTGTCCTCATCCATAGGTGCACGATTTTTGTCCAGTCTCTTCCCGCATCTCCCACACCCCTTTCCCCCCCAAGAATAGTCAGTCCATTCCCTTTCTATGTCCCTCATTCTATTATAATCACCAGTTCATTCTGTTCCTCGGATTATTTATTCACTTGATTCTTAGATTCACTTGTTGATAGATGCATATTTGTTGTTCATAATTTGTATCTTTACCTTTTTCTTCCTCTTCCTCTTCTTAAAGGATACCTTTCAGCATTTCATATAATCCTGATTTGGTGGTGATGAACTCCTTTAGCTTTTCCTTATCTGTGAAGCTCTTTATCTGACCTTCAGTTCTGAATGATAGCTTTGCTGGATAAAGTAATCTTGGTTGTAGGTTCTTGGTATTCATCACTTTGAATATTTCTTGCCACTCCCTTCTGGCCTGCAAAGTTTCTGTTGAGAAATCAGCTGACAGTCGTATGGGTATTCCCTTGTAGGTAACTGAGTTTCTTTCTCTTGCTGTTTTTAAGATTCTCTCTTTATCTTTTGCTCTTGGCATTTTAATTATGATGTGTCTTGGTGTGGTCCTCTTTGGATTCCTTTTGTTTGGGGTTCTCCGCGCTTCTTGGACCTGTAAGTCCATTTCTTTCACCAGGTGAGGGAAGTTTTCTGTCATTATTTCTTCAAATAGGTTTTTAATATCTTGCTCTCTCTCATCTTCTGGCACCCCTATAATTCTGATGTTGGTACGCCTGAAGCTGTCCCAGAGGCTCCTTACACTATCCTCGCATTTTTGGATTCTTTTTTTCATTTTGCTTTTCCGGTTGGGTGTTTTTTGCTTCCTCGCATTTCAAATCATTGACTTGATTCTTGCGCTCCTCTGTTCTGCTGTCGGGAGTCTGTATAATATTCTTTATTTCAGTCAGTGTATGCTTAATTTCTAGTTGATTCCCCAATATAACATCGAGGGTCTCATTAGTTTTCTTGTAGATCTCATTAAGTTTATCGGCGGCTTCTAAACAGTTCTTGAGAGACCTTAAAAGTGTGGTTCTGAACTCTAGATCTTCCATTGACAATTTTGTCATGCTTCCTTGGTGCACCCCCTAGTGGTCTTTGTGCGCAGTCTTATAGTTAAATCTTGTAGCTAATTCCAGGGAGGGTTTTGACCTCCAGGCCAAGTGGCTATGAGAATCAGCTGTGTCAGCAGTGAGAGAACTTCTGTCCTCTAGGGAGGTGCTAATCTAGCCTTTGCCTGAGGCTATCCGGCAAATGCCTCTGTGCAGGGCTTGGGCGGGGCGGGTCGCACAGTATCAATAGGGTGGGCCGGAGAGAGAGCAGTTATGGCAGCTCTCAGTCCTGTCCCCAGGGGCTCTGCCTCTCTGAGTCCCAGCACCCGCTGCAAAGCTCAGAGAGAAAGCTGCACTCGCTCTGACCGAAGCCAGGCAGTCCCGCTTCTCCCGTTTGAGTCTGGGTCCCTAAAGACTCGCCAGGATCTGGAGCTCAGAGTCTGCGACTCCCTCCCGATTGAAAACGCCAACCGCGCCCTCCGCCGCCAGCCCGCTCCGTGCGCGCCCTCCGCACCTCAGAATTTGACTTCAGCACTGCGCCTCCTCTGAGTGTCCGTATGCGTTTCTCTTTCCTCCTAGTTGTAGGACTTCCATTCAGCCAGCGTTCCAGTGGTTTTGGGTGATGTCCGTTCTGTCTTTTAGTTTCACTTTTGAAGTAGTTGTTCAAAGCAGCAAACTCCGGCGTTAACCTATGCCGCCATCTTGGTTCTCCCCTATTTTTATTTTTTTTAATATATTTTATTGATTTTTTACAGAGAGGAAGGGAGAGAGATAGAGAGTTAGAAACATCGATGAGAGAGAAACATCGATTAGCTGCCTTCTGCACATCTCCCACTGGGGATGTGCCCGCAACCCAGGCACATGCCCTTGACCGGAATCGAACCTGGGACCCTTCAGTCCGCAAGCCGACGCTCTATCCACTGAGCCAAACCGGTTTCGGCTATACCACAATTTAATAGGAATCATAGGGCAGTGAATCTTGTATTCTTAGATATTTTTCTGTTTCCTGGATTTCACTGTGGCAGACCCTAAAACTCATTAGACCAACACAGTTCCCAACTGCTCTCTCACTTGCCTGCCTTTAGGATGGGAAAAAACAAATATTCCCATTTATTTCATTTTCCTAGCCTCATTAACAACATGGGGCGGTGTAAATCCCAGCCACTGGGAAGTAAGCTGAAGATCTCTGAGATTGAGGAGGAAGTTCCAGGAAATCTTGCCCTCCTGAATTAAATGGGACAGCCCAAACTGGTATCATCTCTTACCTGTTTTTTTCTGCTTTCTATGGAATGAGATAACTAGGGCTGTATTAGTCATCTTTCATTTATGAGGGAAAAGTTAAGAAAATTAAAGGCTTTTGGCTTGGAGATTGTTGAGCATTTAAATCAATGCCAGCAACTACCAATCTCTGAATTTCTTTTTTTTTTTTAAATATATTTTATTGATTTTTTACAGAGAGAGAGGGAGAGGGATAGAGAGTTAGAAACATCGATGAGAGAGAAACATCGACCAGCTGCCTCCTGCACACCTCCTACTGGGGATGTGCCCGCAACCAAGGTACATGCCCTTCACCGGAATCGAACCTGGGACCCTTCAGTCTGCAGGCCGATGCTCTATCCACTGAGCCAAACCAGTTTGGCTGAATTTCTTATTATAATTAGAAAAATAACTATTGTTGTAACCTACTTGTGCTTGGGTTTTCTGTTTTTTTTACAGCTAAAGTCATTTGTAAATGTCGCTGTTGCTGAAATTCATGATTAGAGATGAACATCATTGTACGTAAATACTTAAATAGCAACAACTTAACATTAAAGTCAGGGAAGAAGAGAAGTAGGATCCTGCATTCCCGGCATTTCTTCTTCTTGACCATATGCAGCTCTGTCCTTAACCTTCCCATTATCTTTTCCTTGTGGGGATCAGAAAAATAGTGCATATGAGGCTTCCTATATTCTTCTAAAAGACAAGTAGTTAGAAGAGAAAATAGATCTTTTATAAATCAGAATCTTATCTCCAAATAGGATTTTTTGGCAAATGTATCATGTCATGGTATTCATTATCCAATAATACAGAAATCAGCAAATTGGAGTTTGTGTGTATTTTGGGGGTTTTTTTTAGAGCTGGTATTATGCAAACTGGGTTACATTTTAGACTGTGTCATGAATTAACTCTCTATTTGACTGGGCATCATTAAGGTCTCTAGGGTTGGAATATTTTATCACTCAAAATAAATATGGAGAATCAAAGAAGCTGCACTGAACTAACATTTGAAGTAAAAAGGAGCAGGGTGAAATTGAAAAATAGATATTGAAATTGTGTTTGATTTCAGCTTTCTAGTGGTAGGCACTTGACAATGCAAAACCTGAATCTGGTAAGCCTACCTCCATGACTCCTACTTAACTCACCAGTCCTGAGCTTGGGCTTGGTTCCTGGTTCTGAGTAAAAGCAAGCAGATGCTTTTCAGTATTCTAGGGAATCAGAGTGCATAAGACCCGAAGCGTTTAAGATAAAGATGCTCTGGCTCATTTCCACTAGCGTCTTTAGGGTAGAAGATGACTCCAGATATGGTCAGACTGTCTGCAAGTTGCTCCAGAATAGATTTCCATTTGTGAGCACAGACTAAAACTGGACTGGCATCAGCAACGGAGTGAAAAAGCAATCTAAGGAAATCATCTAGTTGAAAAGGGGCTCAGATCCAGAATATATAAAGAACTCCTAACTCAACAACAAAAAATAAAACCAGAGTTAAAAGTGGGCAAAGAAAATACTGTGCAAATGGTTGACAGCTGTATATAAAAAGCTGTTCAACATCACTAATCATAGGAAAATGCAATCCAAAACCACAATGAGATATCACTTCAAGCTCATTGGAATGACTATAATAAAAAAAACAAACACAGAATAACAAATGTTGACCAGGATGTGGAGACATTAGAAACCTTGAGCACTGTTGGTAAGTATGTAAAATGGCATAGCCCCTGTGGAAAACTGTGTGATGGTCTCTCAAAAAAATTAAAAATAGAAATATCATATGCTCTAGTAATCCCACTTCTGGGTATGTATGCAAAAAATATTGAAAACAGGATTTTGGAGAGAGATTTACACATTCATGTTCATAAAAGCACTATTTATGATAGCCAAGAGGTGGAAGCAACCCAAATGTCCGTAAAAAGCTGAGTGGATAAAGAAAATGGTGTCTGTACAAAAATGGAATGTTATTCAACCTTACAAAGGAAAGAAGGAAGGAAGGAAATACTGTCCATGCTTATAACATAGATTTTGAGAACATTGTCCTAAGTGAAAGAATCCAGTTACAAAAGAGACAAATACTGTATGGTTCTACTTACGTGAGGTATCTAGAGTAGTTATATTTATAAGACAGAAAGTAAAATGGTGGTTTGCCAGGGGGCAGGAGGTGGGGGAGAGGGAAATGGGGAATTGTTATTTAAGGAACATAGACTTTCAGTTTTGCAAGATGAAAATGTTCTGTAGATGTTTGCACAACACTGTACATAAATACACTCCATGCTGAGCAGGAGGAAAAGGAGATTGAGATCATAAGTGGCCCACAAAGCTTAGAACATTAACTATCTTGGCCCATTACAGAAAAAGTTTGCTGACCCCTGCAAATTATATTATTCATGGCACATTTTGCATTTTTGTAACCTGTTGGTGTATTAGGTGCAAGATATAGGAACCACTCACACCATTTTAAGGGAAAGGGAATTTAATACAAGGAATCAGGAGCTTACAACATCCCTGGAAAGGTTAAAGGAAGGGTCTCTTAGCGGGGCCTCCAGAAATGATTCCTAGGACGAGACTGCTGGACTGGTCTACTGGGGCAGCTGCTACCTCTGCAGTAATCAGAAAGGTGGGGAGTCGGGGGGCTCCACTGGTAGTGTTGAGATCAGCAACATACCACTGTGGCTGTGGCCCAAGGATCAGGAAGCCACTGCTGCACCTGCGACTACCTAGACTGAGATAATGCTACAAAAAAGCCCAGTGTGTCCACTCTGAGTTTGCCAACAGAAACAAAGCAGATGACTCCAGCCTGAGATCCACCTTCCAAGTGCTTCTAGTTGGCACAAGCAGAAACCTACTGCAGGGAGATGGGGGAAATGTGGGTTTTCTTTGTTTAGCACCTGCAGTATCAGAAAGAACACTATGGGTTTTGGAATGGATGCTGAGAGCCAGTTCAGAGCATCCACTGTAGCTGGTTTATGGCTTTAGGCTCTTTCCACCTCTTCTCGTCATTGGCCAACTTATTCTTTTATTTGAGAAATTTTCTCTGCCACTCCCTTTCCTACCTCCATCCGACCTTACTGGATGGATTGACCTTTTGTGAGCTTCCATAGCCCCTAACCACTCTACCTGCCTGCCTGATCGGCCCTAATCCCTCTGCCTGACCCTAACCCCTCTTCTCACTCTCCCCCATCCCCCCTTAACTCTGGATTCTCCCTCTGCTAGACTGCAAGATCCTTGAAAGCAGAAACTCAGTCTTACTTGTCATTGTGTACGTAATCAGTATATATTTGTTGAGAATAATGAATAGTTCCTATATTATAACATCCTAAATAGAAGTTCTCCTATTTCCTTTGCTCCATACTCTTTTACGCTGATATCTGTATTTAGTGAACGCTCAGTAAATATTAACTTTCTGGCTTTCTTTGTGATATGGCAAAGAAAAGTTCCTCCAATACTCTATAATTGTGTCCTTATTTGACTCTCTGTATACCTAAACAGTTTGATTAATACTATGGAACAGCTAATATATAAACAGTGTCTCTGTATATACACATATACACTCAAATGTGTGTATATAAAATCCTCACAACTATCCTATTAGGTAGACACTATTTTTATGCCCATATTATAGATTAAGAAACTGGAGTTTAAGGAAGGTAAGTAGCTTACCCATTGTTACACAGTAAGAGATAGAACTAGGACTCACATCAAGGTCTGGCTAATACCAAAATTTATACTCTTAACCATTATGATGATGATGATGATTGTGATAATGGTTACAGCTCATGGTTCCAGACACTGTGCTAGGCATTCTACATGTGTATTTCCAGCTATATACTTCCTTGCATAGAATTGGTGCTTGATAGTTATTACATACTAGAGGCCTGGTCCACGGATTCATGCACTGGTGGGGTCCCTCAGCCTGGCCTGTGCCCTCTCTCAATCTGGGACTCCTTGGGAGATGTCGCTGCCAGTTTTGGCCCGATCCCTACAGGCCAGGCTGAGGGACCCCACCGGTGCACGAATCCGTGCATTGGGCTGGTTTTGGCCTGATCCCTGCAGGACAGGCCAAGGGACCCCACTATAATCCATGCACCAGGCCTCTAGTATGCATATAAGATCTTTGGTTAATCTCTTCCCACCCTCCCCCCTCCACCTTCCCTCTGAGATTCATCAGTCTGTCCCATATTTCCATGCCTGTGCATTGAGCGTCTGCCCCCTGGTGGTCAGTTTATGTCATAGCTACCAGTTGAATGGTCAAACAGTCGCTTAGACTTTTATATATATAGACTAGAGGTCCCTGTGCACGAAATTCGTGCTGTAGGGGGGTAGCCCTCAGCCCAGCCTGCCCCCTTTCACAGTCTGGGAGTCCTCAGGGGATGTCCTACTGACAGCTTAGGCCCGCTCCCTGGGGGGAGCGGGCCTAAGCCACAGTCTGGCCTCCCTCTGCAGGAGGCAACTGGGCAAGGCGCCACCACCATCACCCCACTGCTGCTGTCACTACTGGCTATTGCAGCTGCCAAGGTGTTTTCATCAACACGGACTCCAGTCCCTTCACCACGAAAAAATGACAACTTTCTTTAGGCATTTTCAAGATGTCTCTTTCATAGGATATGACATTTCTTTCTTTCTTTTTTTTTTTATTCTTACCAGAGGATATTTTTCCATTGATTTTTAAGAGCATGGAAGAGAGAGGGATAGACAGAGAGAAACATCAAAGTGAGAGGAACACTTCAATTGGTTGCCTCCTGCATGAGCCCTGACCTGGGCCCTGGCCAGGGAGGAGCCTGCAACCTAGGTACATGCCCTTGATCAGAATCAAACCCAGACCCTGTGGTCCACAGGCCAAGGCTCTATCCACTGAGCCAAAATGGCTAGGGCAGGATATGACATTTCTTAGCTCCTTTAGCAGCAGACCTTCATTTTTTCCTCCAGGAGTGAGGTGGAAAAACCCTAGATCACCTTCTTGGATTCTTATTACCCAAGTTACCAAGAACACTGTGAGTGGTGTATCAGGAGCTTAGGCAATGAGTGGTCAGAAAAGGTGTTTCCTCTGCAGTTCACGTGCAGAGGTGGGACTGCTGGTGCGTGGCACTTGGCAGGCCCCCTATCTCTGCTCCCGACCTGCTCAAGTCTCTGCGGCATCGTGGCTTGCCTCACCTCATGCAGTCCCCTCTCACCCACCTGTGCATACAGTCTCCTTCTGAGCGGTCGTGACATTATGGCATCCTGGACAATTTGCATATTACCTCTTTTTAAATATATATATATATATATATATATATATATATATATATATATATACTTTTTATTTATTTATTTATTTATTTATTTATTTATTTATATATTAGAGGTTCCCTTGCACAGGAGTGGGGGGAGGGTCCCTCAGCCTGGCCTGCACCCTCTTGCAATCCAGGACCCCTTGGGGGATGTCCGACTGCTGGTTTAGGCCCGATCCCGATCCCTGCAGATCAGGCCTAAACTGGCAGTTGGGCATCCCTCTCACAATCGGGGACCACTGGCTCCTAACCACTTGCCTGCCTGCCTGATCGCCCCTAACTCCTCTGCCTGCCTGCCTGATCACCCCTAACCTCTCTGTCTGCCTGTCCGATTGCCCCTAATTGCTTGCCTGCCTGCCTGATCGCCCCTAATTGCTCTGCCTGCCTGATTGCTCCTAACTGCCTCTGTCTCGGTCCCCGCCACCATGGCTTCACCCAGAAGGACATCCAGAATGACGCCTGGAAGGTCATTCAGCTGTTCAATCTAATTAGCATATTACACTTTTATTATTATAGACTAGGGGCCCAGTGCATGAATTTGTGCACCTTGAAAGGAACTGTGGGCCATGAGGCTGCGGTAGGCACAGGGGCGGGTCTTGGCCCATCCTCCAAGTCCCCATCCAGCCCCTCCTGCCATGGCCCCGGTCCCCTGTCTGCCGGCAGCCCCACTCCCACCGCTGCCGCTCCCACATGCTGACAGTGCCAGCCCTGCTCACACCCACGGACACATGGAGCAATTGGGGCCGGCGCCACCAGTGGGTGCAGGCAGTGGCTGCTGCCCCTATAGCCCCTCAGGAGCAGGGAGAGGTGGAGAAGCCTTGAGGGACGCTTGCAACCACTGATGGCACCTAGTGATTGGGGCCAGCGCCAGGCATCAGCAGCAGATGTGAGTGGCAGCCCTGGCACCGGCAGCGGGTGCGAGCAGGGCCAGTGCTGGCAGCAGGTGCGAGCATCCAGCAGGACCACAGTGCACGGGAGTAAAGAATTTTCAGTAACCAGCAGAGGCTCACCCCGATGACAGCGACTGGCACCCCACCTTGGTCTGGTGCCCCTGCTCACCTGCTCCATGATCCTACCTCAGCCAATGCCCACCATGTTCCAGGCTCTGCCGCCTACTGCCGACGCCCACCATGTTCCGCACGCGCCTCCCCTGGTGGTCAGCGCACGTCGTAGCAACCAGTTGTTCAGTTGTTCGGTTGTTTCGCTGTTCGGTATATTTGCATATTAGGGTTTTATATTACATAGATGATAAGGAATACAAAGCTCTTGATACCAGTGGTCTCTTCCTGTCTCTGCCACTAATTCACTGTGTAACCTCAGGTAACTACTAACCCTTTGGAGTTCCAGTTTTCTCTTAAAATCAGTGAATGATCTTAAGAATAATTCTAGTTCTAAAATGTTAGAAGTCTGTGAATGAATTCTACTTTGTTTTTTATTCTATAATTATTATTTCCATATACCAAGAGTTTCCTCACCATTTAAATTCTAAGTTCCTATAGAATCTTGATTTTGTTTAATTTTGTTTTCTCACATTTCCCATAGTACCTAGACCATTGCTCTGCATAGTATATAACAGGCTTATGAAAGGTATCCTATCTAATAAAAGAGAAACATGGTAATTAGCCGTAACTTTGCTACCCTTCACATTGGCTAATCAGGGCGATATGCAAATTAACTGCCTACCAAGATGGCGGCCGGCAGCCAGGCACCTGATGTGAACAGGAGGCTTGCTTGCTCCAGTGACGGAGGAAGCCAAGGTTCCCCTCCTGCTGCTGCCGGCCTCTGAGCTGCAACTCTAAGAAACATTGTTGCAAATATAGAAGCTAAACAAAGAAATCTGCTTTCAGCTGGCCAGGCTTCAGCCAGCGGGATCGCAACAGTGTTACAATTAGAGAACCCAAACAAACCCAGATCCCTGCTTTCAGCAGCTGAGGTCTCAGAGCTGGAGCCGAGCCTCAGAGCTAAAACCGGCTCTCAGCTCCAGTGACAGCCATAGAAGGTAAATAAATTCCAGAATAAAAAGAAAAAGAAAAAAAGGAGTGGTTGGGAGCCTCAGTTGCCCGCCAGCCTGAAAACAGCTCTCATCCCCTCACCCAGACTGGCCAGGCACCCCAGTGGGGACCCCCACCCTGAAGCAACAAGATGGCAGCTAATTTGCATACTGAAGCGGCAGTGGGAAAGGCTGTCCATGGTCCAGGACCCAGATCTGTGACCCTGCTGGGCGGGGGGAAGTGCTTGAGGCTGTCCATGGTCCCGGGACCCGGATCCGTGACCCTGCCGGGCGGGGGGCAATACTTGAGGCTGTCCACGGGACCAAGACACAGATCTGTGACCCTGCCGGGCGGGGCGGCAGCTCGCACAGGGGCGGATTGGCCGGGGTTGGACAGGGCAGGACGCCTGGCTTCCGCCCAGCCCCAGTCACTCTGGGCAGGTGAGCAGTGCAGAGAGCCTCTGGACAGGGGAGGCAGGCCGGCGGAGGGCGGCCTGTACTCCCCACATGGTGGTGGTGACAGCTGTGAGCGCGCCAAGTGGAGCCTGCAGGCTGAGCTGAAGTAGCGCCTGCAGGCCATCAGCGCCCAGGACTGGCTGCGCAAGATCCGCCTCCTGTCCCAAAAGGTGCAGGATCGCAGGGACCGCCACCGTGGAGGGCCAGACTGATGTCCTCCTGGCCGCCCCATGGGGGTTTGAGGATCTGCAAAGCCAGAGGCCTCCGGTGTGCACATCCCCCTGGCATGCGAACATCCCCCAGCACACTGTCACCCTCCCGCGCCTGTAACAGTTGCAAACCAAGGCATGCACAAGTTCCCCCCGCCTCTCCACCTCACTTCCATCAACCCAGCATGCCTAACACCCCCACAGGATGTGCACACATCCCCTCTGATGCGTTCACGTCCTTTGGAGAGTGTCTGGGTGTTCTGGGTGCTGAGGGTGGGTGCCTGTGAGATGACAGTGAGAGGGCGGAGTGGTGATGCCCTGTTCCCACAGAGGCCAGTGCAGCTACGAGATCACCTCTGGGGGGGTTAATGCAGGTGCTGAGGCAGGAGCAGGTGCAGACAGACACACCTGGTGGGCGCAGGCGGCCCTAGCTGAGGTGCCTTCGGTCAGAATTCAAGATCAAGAACCCAGAGGTGGAGAGGAATTCCGTCCTCTCAGTGAAACAGTGGGATAGTCGGGGCAACTGTAGAGGAGGAATGTGCACTTTGGGTGCCAGCACCCATGAGCAAAGGCTGCCCTGACTGAGCCTCGCTTGCTTGGGGCCTAGCGCACTCCTGCTGGGCAGCGGGTGACAGGACATGCTTTTCTGAATTAATGAGAGAAAACGTTGATTCTCCTGTTGCCCACAAAGGTGGAAAGTGATGTGGGGAGACATGTGGGGAGTGAGCGAGGTTCCCTGTCTGGGGGTTCCAAATCTGCTGTTGGTTTCTTTCACCGCTGACTAGAGATATACAGGGTGTCCCCCCAAAATGTATACACACTTTGAATACCTACTAATTCCAATGGTTTTAAGCATAAGAAAGAAACAACAATGGAGCTGTTATCTGTTAAAAGTGTGGGCAAAAACAGGTAGTTGGACATTCCCTGAGGGGTCTCAGATTGGAGAAGGTGAAGGCCAGACTGAGGGTCCCCTTTTCTCTTCCCTACCCCAGTGCACGAATTTCGTGCACTGGGCTACTAGTATATAGATATATAGATTGAGGTGAGTCCAAGGGAAAATATCCATCTTCACAGGAAGCTGTGCTTATTGCCATGTTGCCTGCCTTTGGAGATGACATTCAACTGTAATTTAGGGCTGCCTCGCAGAAATCAGCAATCAGCATCTTTGGAAACTTTCCTGTAGTCAGAGATAAGATTCTTATCCTTAAAGCAGAGCTGTGGTCACTGTTCAAGCATCTACTCCTGTGACTGAATGCAGAAAGGTTTCTTTTAGGAAAATTATGCTGTGTGCATGTAAAAGGGTCTTGACCTATGGATAATGCCATATACTGTAGGGTGTTTTCTACAGGGAAACAGTTTTTATTCTGTTCCCTATCTCTTATACAGAAGTCTGAAAATCATAAATCATTTTGTAGCTTTTCTGAATCTTTGAGGAATCACTTTTTAGACAATGAAGTTTAAAAAGGGGAAGTAGAATTATTCCCAAACATATGAATTCCTTATGCACAATGCAAAATATTTCTGAAACTTTGACTTTATATCTTGTAGTTTAAACAGTCTCAAGAAAAAAAAGCTGCCATAAATACAGATCAAGAAGGAAAATTAAGTAAAAAAGCATGTGAACAGGGAAATAAAATAACTTTTTAAAATAGCTATTTTTAGCTGCTAGTTTATATTCTGGGGGAATGGCAAAATTTACCTCTGCGGTAAATGAAACTTTTATTTGAAGAGAGGAAAAGAAAATGATGGGCCTTTTGGCATTGTGAGTTAGTCCATATGGGGAAGGATGTGACAATATGAATTTCCTTGCTTGGGATAATAAAATTATAGAGCTTTGGACCTGAAGAACTTTGAAAGGAGATGGAGGAGAGGAGGTCTAAGCAAAATGACAGCAGGCAGGGCCTGAGTAGAAAATGCAGTGAGAAATTTTCAATGTTGAAAAAGGCCAAAGAACTTTGGGTACTTATATTCCTGCTCTGCACTATATTATTATTCCCAGACTTTCAATAATAGTCTGTTATAAACAATCACTTGTAAATAATGGTGCTTCAGGAGTAAATGAGGAGAGGACAGGGGGGCAAAGAAAACCACACGAGAGACAAAAATAGGAATTTAGTCTAAGAGATGGTGAAGAATTCCTTCTTGGCCTTGGGGTAACCTTGAAGAATCATATCTGTGTATTAAAAGACTGGATAAACTTAGATGCCTGGGACACTTGAGGTCATTCCTGAAGGGTTAAAGGCAATCCCCAAGCAATGGGAAAACCTCAAACTCTGTGTGGTCAGCATGGATGGGTCCACATGCTCTTGGTTCAGTTTTCTTGGTTCTTGAATACAGAGTATCCACATAGAAAATTGAAGACCAATATTAAGAATTATTGCCGAAACCGGTTTGGCTCAGTGGATAGAGTGTCGGCCTGCGGACTGAAAGGTCCCAGGTTCGATTCCGGTCAAGGGCATGTACCTGGGTTGCGGGCATATCCCCAGTAGGAGATGTGCAGGAGGCAGCTGATCGATGTTTCTCTCTCATCGATGTTTCTAACTATCTCTCTCCCTTCCTCTCTGTAAAAAATCAATAAAATATATATATAAAAAAAATTATTCACCTGACTGGAGAAACTGCACATTTAAAAACAGCGACAACGAAACAGAACACCATAACCTGTTCATATGTGGATCTATGCATTTCTTAGTAACTGTCACCATGGTAGCAAGGCAGTTTGACAAGAGTGACTTCTTAGCACAGTACATACCATGGAGAGAGAGAACAGCTAATCACGTACTGTCATACCTTTCTTTATTTAATTGTGTTGATCCTACATCACTGACTGTTAGCCTGGGACACGTCTTTCCTTCATAGCATCAAGAAGGGTTAGGAATATACTAGGCACTCAGATATATATATATAGATATATATATATATTGGTGGACTAAATGAAATAAATGGTATTTCTGCTATGTCTGCTTTCCAACCTATAGAGAGAGTCACCTGGCAGAAATTTGATTTTAAAAAATGGCTCCTAGCCGAAACCGGTTTGGCTCAGTGGATTGAGCGTCGGCCTGCGGACTGAAGGGTCCTGGGTTCGATTCCGGTCGAGGGCATGTACCTGGGTTGCGTGCACATCCCCAGTAGGAGATGTGCAGGAGGCAGCTGATCGATGTTTCTCTCTCATCGATGTTTCTAACTCTCTATCTCTCTCCCTTCCTCTCTGTAAAAAAAAACAATAAAATATATTAAAAAAAAAAAAAATGGCTCCTAGGGAATCAGAACTAGGCCATGTTCCTGATTGGGCTGGCCTAACATGGATTTCAGATTGAGGGGGTGGAAGGACAGTGATTAGTACTCTAAGACACTATATTATTAGAAGAATTACATGTGAGTGATAGTGGAAGAATAGGTAAATTCCTTTTCATCAGTGAGGCCATTCCAAGGTTCAGAAGCTTTGTGTAAGGACTTGCAGTGCTGTTTCCTGGGTGCTAAGACAAGTCAGTAGTTCCTGAAGTGTTTAATATCACACCTGCGTTAAAACCCTAAGGACAGGGAGTTCACAGATTCAGCCTTCAAAATGAGGAAGCTTTCTAAGCTCCAGCCCTCACCTTTTACACAGCTAACACTCAGCCTGGGAAGCCTCCTTAGGATAACTGCTTGAGTTAATGATAATCTTTTATTATAGCCTTTTCCCTAATACATTCTTACATTTCATTTAAATTGTCCTCTATATAATTGCTCTACATTTCAATTACTTCCATTTTTATTTGTAATTTCACATTTGTTCTTACAGTCTTTAAACAAAGACACACCCTCTTTATTTCAATAACCGTGGTGCCCGTATTTGCTACTTAAAATCTGGGTTCCTGTAGTTTCAACGGATCGACAAAGTGTGCCACCTCCAGCTGATAGATTAATACTCTAATCATGTTCAAGGCAAGGCTGAAAACAGCTCAAGAATTTGTCTTCAAAATTCTTTAGCAGTAGCTTCCAGTTGATAAAGACCAAATTTGTCCAGTCTGGTGGGTCAGCCACTAAATTATGATTATCATGATATCACCCTCACTGGGACAAACCAAGCAGGACTGGCCTCTTGTGGAACAAGCTGCCAAAGTCACTGTTCCCAGAGAGGAACAGGTTAACTCCTTCCAGACCTGCTAAGGAATTTGACCTAGTTCCTTGAAGCTGAAGTGTAACTTGAAAGTATAATTGGCCTCAAATGTTTCTTTCTTCCTCAAAATTACTTTTGAACCCCTGTGAGACAGAGAGAAGGCATCTCTTTTCTCATGGGACTCAGGCCACCACTATTGATCAGAGTGACACCGTCACTATGAAATTTGGGGCATGGACGATTAATGTGATTTCATTTTATCAAAAGGGTGTTTAGGTCTCTAGTTGTGAAAGTCTAAGAATACACAGATGATGTGGTTATAACACTCAAGTCTCCTATCTGTATTTTTGCCACAGTGTTTAGCACAGTGCCAGGCACAGATGCTCAGTGAATGTTTGTCGAATGAGTGAATGAATGGAAAGTTCTGCACAATTAATTCCTACCTACTTTTCCAGTTTATTTTCCATGCCCCGCCCCCCATATAGTTTAGTTTACACTCTGGCAAAATAGCTACTTAGTTTCCTAAACACCTCTCCTGCTTTCCCACTTCTGTACCTTTGTTGTTGCCATACCCACTGTCCAGAATGCTCTTTTCTCATATCCCAGACTATGAAAATGCTACTGTTTTCTCATCTCAAATGCTACTTCCTTTATGAAATTTTTACTGATTATCTCAAGAAAAGATAAGCCTTTTCTCCTAACTCTCATAAAAATTTCAACCTCTTGCTTATTTATTATCAACTACCTTATATGATAATTATTTTTGTAGTTAACTTATTCCCATTGATTGATGTATCTTCTTAAAGTTAGGCACTGGTTCTTATTAATCTTTACAGAGATTAGCACACAGTAGACACTCAATAATTACCAGTAGTCAGTTTTGCTAATGTTATACTATGAACCCCAGCAAATTTTTCTTTTTTTAAAAAATATATTGATTTTTTTACAGAGAGGAAGAGAGAGGGATAGAGAGTTAGAAACATCAATGAGAGAGAAACATTGATCAGCTGCCTCCTGCACACCCCCTACTGGGGATGTGCCCACAACCAAGGTACATGCCCTTGACAGGAATCGAACCCGGGACCCTTGAGTTCGCAGGCCAACGCTCTATCCACTGAGCCAAACTGGTTAGGGCGCAAATTTTTCTTAATAAAATCTAAATGTTGTCCTCATATATAGACATTATTCAAACTCTAGAAATAGACTGAAATTGACCCTTTTGTCAACATTTTCTTTTCAGTTAATTATGCAGGGGATTGAAGACTCAGTAAAACTCTCCTTTGTATTTTAAATGATCGTGGACTTGTTTTGTTCTTTTAGTGACATCATTAGCATGATTACAAGTCTTATCTTGTGCTCCTCATATCTTTTGAGTATTCTTTTCCTTAAATATGTATGTGTCCTTAAATTCTTAATTCTTGTGATCATTCATTGCTGTCATCTTGCCTGCCTTACTAAAAGGTAGCATTTCCATCCATTCATCATGTGCATATGAGGCAAAGGTCTTCATGGAGACTCTTGGGGCTGTGCTTTCCTCAAATGACCTCTTCTTGACACTTAATGATAAAATCAAATATTGTCTTCCATTTTTTTAAAAAAATTAGCCATCATCACCTGCAAGGCATTCTCTTTGAGAGGAGAGGGAGCACAAATTGCCTCAGAATTGAGCCTGAAAATGAATTGAGAAACGTCCCTCTTGAAAGCAGAAACACTGCTATGTGCTTTAATTCCTAAAACTTCTAGCCCTCCTGAGGGAGGTTTGTAATATCTCATTTGGGAGATTCTAAGACAAACAATATAAAGAGGTAGACAAAGTTGTCCTTTACAAAATTGGGGATAATCTTTATTCTGGCCAGTGTATGGGTAGCAGTCCTGGATTACAACATTCAAGTCTCTTAAAAGCATTATTCCGGAAATAAATGCACCTCCCAGCCAAGCCCTCACCAGTTTTTATCTTAACTGAAATTCTCTCTTTTCACCACGCTCCTCTTACAATACAGCTGTGATTCTGCCTATTTTCTTTCTGTATCACTCTCTCTCACCTTTCCTCCTTTTCTAATCATATCTTGGTCCATCTTTTTTTATTCTCTTTATTCTAATTTACATCATACTGTTTAGTCATAAAATACTTTCCATTTTAAAAGTAATTTCATAGTTGTCTTGACTTCATCTTTTTCAAAACATCAATTTTAAAAAATTGATTTTAGAGAGAGAGGGAAAGGGAGAGGGAGAAAGAGATAGGAACATTGTTTGGCTGCCTCTTGCAACCCCCCTACTGGGAATTGAGCCCGCAAACCCAGCACGTGCCCTGCCTGGGAATAAACTGGTGCATTGGGCAACACTCAACCAACTGAACCACATCGACTGGGGAAAAACATCAGTTTCTTAGTGATACATGAAAATTATCTGAGTTTAAATTTCAGTGTCTATAAATAAAGTGTTATTATAATACAGCCACACCCATTCATTATGTTTTGTGTATGGCTGCCTTTCTCCCTAACAGAGTTGAATAGTTGTAACAGAGACCATATGGCCTGCAGAGCCTAAAATATTTTTCCTATCTGGTCATTTACAAGAAAAGTATACCAACCCCTGGACTACAACATAGTTGGATAAGACTACAAAGGGTCTAGGGTAAGAAGGAGGAAATATCACTGCCTAATGGAAATGGATTTAAAAGAAATAAAAACAGAAAACAAGCAGGCAGAACAAAGGAGCAAAATCAGGATGTTAGGGAGCTTAGTCAGACCACCATATTTTCACCTGAATCGTTATTATAAGATCCTTCCAAATCTGGACTCTCCCCTTCTTGTACGTTTCTCCCAGAGTCCTATTGGTGATCTGCTGCTCTGATCATACCGTGTTCATCAGGAACCTCCATGGGGTTTCCCCTACCTGCAGAGCTGAGTCAGGACCACTGAGCCAGGGTCCTGCATGCTCTGACTGCATCTTCGTTTTCCAGGACTCACCTTCGACAGAACCAGACACCCAGCCTGAACTTCAGGATTCTGTGCTTCCACTCATGCTTTCTACACTACCGGGAATGCTTTTTTTCTCTTCGCCAAGTGCTAGACACACTTTATTATTGTTATTCTGAAATACTTCACGCGTACAGAAAAGTAAAGAGAATAATATAGGACTATCTTTGCACTAACCACCAAGCTGTGTCAGATCTTATCATTTTGCCACATTCGTTAGTTTTAACAAAGTATTACAGACTTAGATATTGAAAAGATTTCTAAGTAGGCCTCTTGATGCACCCAATCAGAATTAAACTCTTCTTCCTGTGATTTCCTGTAACACTTTCTTTGTACCTCTATCATCTGACCTATTCTGCCCTTATAAAATATTGTCTTTGAGTATTCCTTATGATTATCATTCCCAGAATGGACTCTTTTAGATAGTCCAAGGAAAAGACATTTAAAATGTTTTCAATTGTGTTTATTTTAAAATGTACATTAGAAATATGTATACACAAGTATTTAAGAACATTTAGTTACAATATCAACTCCATGATTTTCCAGATATTCTTTAGAATATGGCTATTATAAAGATACTAGAGGCCCAGTGCATGAAATTCATGCAAGAGTAGGCCTTCCTTCCCCCGGATGCTGGCACCAGCTTCCCTCTGGCCACTGGCACCTGGTACCTAGGCTTCCCTCGCAGTGGGAGTCCCTGCCCACCCACCACAGCCTGCTGGTCGGTGGCCTGGGCCTCCCTCTTTGGGGCAATCATGGAGCCCCCCAGTTGACCGCCCCGCCGGCCAGTGGCCTGGGCCTCCCTCTGTGGGGCGATCATGAGGTGAGTGCCAGGCCCCCAACCAATCACATTGCACCCGCCTTGGCTGGCCTGGTGCCAGTGGGTGTCATAGCATGTTCCTGGATGGTCGTCCAGATGGCCCTCCCACTGCTCGGCCATTAGATTGATTTGCATATTACACTTTTATTATATAGGATTAGAAAATTATTGAGTAAATAATTATATTAGAAAAAATATTAATAAAAACATAGATGGCATGGCAAAAATTTGAAGGTTGTACTCAAAATAATTTAGCTTATAAAACTTAGCTCATTAGAACAGGTGTCCAACTTTAATTATGTTTGTATACCCTAAGTATCCAACTAACTCAGAAGAAATGCTTATTGAATTGAATTGATTTTTCTCTGGGACAGTGAGATCCTTAAAAATTATATGGAACCTGCTAAGCCTTCTGACAGACCACTTTTAAGACATTGAATATCCCTGACACATATGCCAGGGACAGATGGTGGGATTTTTCCCCCTTCTCCCTTTCTTGTCTCTGATGACAAGGTGTCCCAGGGGGGCGTAATAAATATGAAATAATGCTAATCAAAGTCATCTTCTGAAGGAATGAGGAACCAAGGTTGCCATAATCCTCTTATCATTTCGACAGACCAGTATCAGCAATTTCAGTTTGTTAGTTTGGTCCAGCACACACACACACACACACACACACACACACACACACTTTTCCTCCTCCTACTTTATATATTTCTTAGAGAAATATTTCTCAGTCTCCTTAAAATCAATGTTTTATGGCATCTCTTCATTATTAACCCTGAACCATCTCATCATGTTGGCAACTGAATTTGGTCTTTAGACTTGGTAGTGAGGAATCGTGTTGTTATGTAGCAACCAATGCGCAGTGTTAGCCAAATTATGTCATACAGTTACAAAACTGCTGTCCTGTCTTCCAGCTCATTGGCGTAAATGTAACCCTTTCAGAAGTTTTGCTCCTCCTACCTTAAAAGGACCTTATATATTCTCAGATATCAGAGGGTCCTAATTGTGGTGGGTGAAATCTTTCATTTTATTTCCTTCCCTTTGGTCTGTGTTTTTAGGTAGTATTTTGAGAGTGTGGGAGTGGGGAGGGGAATGAAATGCCTGTGTTTTTTGCATTGTTTATGTTGATCCATTATTTGTCTCCAAGTGGAAGAACTTTCATTGTCCCTAGCCTCTGAGTCACAAAGGAAGATCAGAACGTGGCTGAAGGTTGGTTTAACCCCCAAAGCTTCACTCATATTGGACCAGAGAAGCTTCGGTCAAAGGCTTTAACTTCTTTGTTTCCTAACTCCTACTGCCAAGGCACAGGTCTTTCCTGATCTTAAAACTCCACACCAATCCTGGCTTGTAACCAGAGTATATAACCTTACATTTTATCATCCAAATGAGGACACTTTTGAAAATGAAATGCAGTCCTGGGGGGAAAGGCATAAACCACCCAGGGAAACCGTCATGTTAAGACACCATACTTAAAACATTTTGAACTGCATTTTGAACTGTAGCAGAACCTATCAAATGAGGGTCTCGATTTCAACTTGAAAGTCTGTGGAGCTTCTTAGCGAATTTAAGGTTTTGTTTTCATTTCAATGAAATGCCTGTGTTTTTTGCATTGTTTATGTTGATCTATTATTTGTCTCCAAGTGGAAAAACTTTCATTGTCCCTGGCCAAAAAGAGAACAGAAGCAGGATTCACATGGCGAAAGTCAGAGATCAGCATGGCCTGTTAATAAATAAAGACATGTAGTAGTTCTGAAAGAGAAAAGTGAAATGTGATAGCAGAGGGTACTGAACTCAGGAGCCTATGGTGTACATTCTGCCATAATCGTTTTGCAAGAGGAGATGCATTTTCGGCAAAATGTCATGCATGACATTAATGATAATAATTTGCAGTTAATTTTATCAACTTTTAAATTATAAATGTGTGTTGATTTTATAAGAGCATAAGGATCTTTCTTACGCCAAGATTTATGTTGGTACATATTAAAGAAGCATGATAAAATATTCTGCAGGAATTTTAAAAGTTTAAGTTTAATCAGTGCAGGTTAGAGCAAAGTTAGCTTTTATTCCTTTGTCTTCCAAATATAGCTATGCCCTCTGGTGGTTGTAGTTGCTAACAGAAGTGAAATACTCTATTCCCTTTATAAATGTGCCCTTTCAAAATTCATTTGTAGGTCAGGGTGCGGAAGCAAGAATAATTTCCTTGTAGAAACCATGTTACAAATAATGGCAGGTATTGCAAGATAGCTCACAGAAACCCATAGTAGTCCTGTGTCCCTTGATCTAAACCCTCCTCCTTCCTCCACTGCCCTTCTTGCTGCCAAACCAAACAAATCACCATACCCACAGTCAGTGCCACCACCACTACTACTCTGTTGCCATCACCACCAGAAGTAGAAAGAAGACGGAAGGGGGTTAGTGCTTTGAAATGCAACACCTTTATTTACAGGCACAGCTTGTGCCCTGAAACCCCATACCTCTTCTGCTGCCTTCAAAAGGAGTAAACCACCTAGAAGGAAACTGAAAGGTCCTCTTTGCCTCTCTCAGAATCTTGGGACAAATATTAAGCAAATCTTACTTCCTTTTCTCTTGCCCCAGTCAAAGGCCCTCTTAGTTCTCCAGAGTCAAAGTCACCTTCCAAGTAGAGGAAGACAATAAAAAGGGGAAAGAGACCAGAAAAAAAGAAAAGAAAAAGAAAACCCTTTGACCCAACGTTTCCCCAAACCTACAAGCCACTTTTATCAAATGCCTTATAGCACATCTATTACTGTACTCTCAAGTATTCCTACACACAATTGAAAGATACTACCAATGAGTGAGAGTCAAATGGAAATATGTAAAATATGTTTATCAATTATAGGAATGTTAAACTTTTCCCTCTTTACATAGTATCTAGATTATCTAGATTTCAGTAAAATGAAGAAATTCATTTCCTCTCACACTATCTGTGAATCAATTAGGAACTCTGTAAGTATAGATTGACTACATCAGTTTAATCAGTTTGTTATTAGCTCTTCGAGTCAAAGGCTGAAAAAAAGTTTACATGACTAAAAAATTTTCTGTCTACCCTTGGGAAGCATATTTTCCACAAAATATTCATTTGCATTGATACTGTCAATTAGATCCAACAGCTCTTTGTGGTGGTGAGCAGCAGAAATAGTTACTTGTCAATTAAATCACCTCATGCTAATGGGAAATAGGATTTTCAATTTAATAACTAAATGAATCTGTTCTTCAGTGCTATAGAGATCAAGGGTCTCTGAGTCACCCAGATTGGTTAAAAAAATAAATAAATAAATAAATAAATAAATAAATAAATAAATAAATAAGGGCAGTACTTATTAACCTCTAGTTTCTCAGCCAGCTTTGGTATTATCTTAATAATCATAATAATGAATACCATTACTGACTCCTTACTACACACCAGATACCATACATGCTATGTGCATGACCAACCTTTTCATTCAAATCTCCTAACAATAGGTTATATTATCTTTCAATTGACTGAAACTTAGAGATGTTAAGTAACTTCCCAAGGTCCAAAACTAATGCAGAGCTGAGATTTAAACTCAGCCATTTTGGCCTCAAAACACCCATGCTTTTACCCCCTAATATATACATTTGTTTATTTTTAATGGTAGAGCTAACTACTGTGAGTGAATTTATTCTTAGAGGGGGTGTGGAAAATGGCAATGCTTGCATTGTAAAGGTAGTCAGAGTCCAGAATCTTGAACCCAGCCTGAACACTAGCTATATGTGTTTATCTTTTTGGTGATCCTTTGTTATTGATGTGATTTTCATATTCAGAATTTTTCGACAATTACATCTCCTTAAAAATAATTATTTTATGGTTGAGGTCAATCAAATGTAGCTGATCAGTAATAGAGATGAATTATTTGGTGTTTTTTTGGTTTTGGCAACAATGCAAAAAATACACAGCAGAAAAGAACTATGATAGGATAACCCTTCAAAGTATTACATTTTGGGCTTTCCCCCATCTCCCAGACTGTACCAATGAATAGACATGTGTGATAAGAAAATCAAGATGACAAATATTCAACCAAAAGAGCTACTGACTTAGAAAGATTCGGGTACATTCTGACAAGAGTTTTTGTTCCCAGAGATAAGTTAAGTACGTTCTCAGAGCAAATAGAGCTGTGAAAGAGAAGAGGTGACATGGACAAAAAGGCAATGCTTGTGGTGAGAAACCACAGTCCCCTTCTTGAGCCTGCATGTCACTAGCCCAGGGCACTGCTTAGAAGGTGAGGCAGAGCTGAGTTGATTCTCTCATTGTTATTCTGTAGGTTCTAACATTCCCCAGTAGTCAACCCACTGTCCATCATTTGTCCAGTTTGAAGTATTGCTTGCCTGTGTCCCAGAATTTTCCTATTTTCTGATTCACTATCTGTTGGGAATAATCTCCTACCCAACAACCCAGGACACTCATAAACACTATTTTGTTGTCCTTTCTGTCCCCAGATTGAAGAGTAGAAGACTTGTAGTCCTGGATGGGTGATGGTGGAGAAGGCTTGGACACTTTGTAGGGCGATGTTGGTGATACCAGTTTGGTCTAAAGAAAGCAGGATTATTTGGGATCATTGTGATTGATTGAGCCAGGACAGCCGAGGAATGCATGACTGTTACAGAGTGTTAAGAAGTGTTCAGAGTGTTGAGCAGTGTTCAGAGTGTTAAGCAGAGAATTCTAGAGCTAGGAGAGAACTTGGAGAGCTTCTATTCCCAGCCTTCCATTTAGCAGAGGAGGCCCAGAAAGGGTACCTGACTTGCTCGAGGTCAGATAGCTGGTTAATGGCTCAGGCTGAACAATAAATAAAATGTTCTGAGTGAGTTTAATTGTCTCTACTGCACAGCACAGGCAAATCTGGTTTGGGAGCTCTTTCTTTGGAGGCATTTCTCTCTGATACTCCTTCAGGTCACGCTAAGTTGAATGGAGGGTCCATCTCCTAAGTTCTTCAAAGCGCCAATTCAATAATAGCTCACAATGTTTCCAAAGTTTTGTTTTGGATTTAAGTTAGTTTATTGCCATAGATATAATGAAGATTTTTTTTCACAGTTGGTAGAGCATAACTGCTTATAGACCAGCGGTTCTCAACCTGTGGGTCACAACCCCTTTTAGTATTTTATGTCTTTAGGAACTTTTTAAAGGGAAACACTAGTTTTTAGCACCACTTTATGTATGTCAGTGTACCAAAGTTTCTCTTATGTGGCAGATAAAAAATGTTAAAGACTTCTCTTAGGGATTGATGGAACATTCAAATAAAACCTTTGTTTATGGGACCCAGGGATAGCCAGGTACTAAGTAAATAAAGAAGTGTTTCTCATAAATATTGATTTCCAATGAACATTTTATACTCAATTTTTAACATTTCACACATTGTTTCTGCTCAACCAATTTCAGGACTTCATGAAAAAGTTGAGTGGTCGGCTGGGTAATAGGATAACACAAGGGAAGCCTTTTTTCCAAGGCTGGTATGTGAATAAAGTACCTGCAATCATAAAAAGAAATAAAATAGCTTTAAAAACAATAATTTTCACACTGTTCACATCAGTATGTACACTGGTCCAGGGTTATTGGGTGTGGGAGTATTGATCATGAGAGTCAGCCAGCATCCTTAACTCTCCAACCTCCCCTCTTAGTGACCCAGAAGCTCTCTGGTATGTGTGCCTTTCAGCGCATTGAGCACTTTACTTCTGCCAAGGAAGTGAACTTCATTAATAATGTACCAGGTATTGAAGCATTCATAAGGAAGCCAGGACTGCCCTCCCCACAGTGTGAGCTGAGGCCCTGCTTCTTGTTTTCTCAGGCAATATTCAGTGGGGAGTTGAAATGGAAGCCAAAGCTGTGGTGACCAATAGGGCTGAGTTAAAGAGAGGAGATTAGAGTTCTTCCCCATGGCCTCAGGAAAAGTATAGGGCCAGGGGGATAGACAACAGGGACAAAACCTTTAGCTATTTCCTGGCTTAAGGGATGGCTTAAAGAATTGGTTCTTAATCCTGGGTGCACATTAGAATTACCTGGAGGTTTTTTTTGTTTATTTGTTTTATTTGTTTTGTAATGTCCATGCCCAGACCCCACCTCGAGAAAAACTGAATTTCTATATATAAGACTTGGGTATTAATATTAGTTTTTAATATATATATATATATAATATATATATAATATATATTAATTGATTTTAGAGAGGAAGGGAGAGGGAGAGAGAAATAGAAACATCAATGATGCAAGAGACTCATTGATTGGCTGCCTCCTGCACCCCCTCCCCCTACTGGGGATCAAGTCCACAACCCAGGCATGTGCCCTTGACTGAAATCGAACCTGGGATCCTTCACTCTGCAGGCCAATGTTCTGTCCACCGAGCCAAACCAGCCATGGCTATTAGTATTTTTTAATAGTTGCTGTGGTGATTCTAACGCACAGCCAGCTGAAAATCACTAGTTTAAAAAAAGGGTCACAAACCTAAATTAAATGCCCGCAAGTAACATATTAGGAGTAAGGGTAAAAGTAAGGATAGGGGAAACAGTGGCATATTATACAGTATGTTATCACCTAGGAGGGCAGCTGCTATTGAGCTCCGGCCAACTATATTGTCATGGAAAACTATGGCACTATTTTTTGCCAGTACTTCTGATTTTTAAATGTGCATAAGTAATTTTTAAAAATTGGGTTATGTAATACATGCCACAACACGGATGAACCTTGAAAACATTATGCTAAGTGAAAGAAGTCAGGCACAAAATTCTCTATATTGGAAGAGACCATTGATATGCAATGTCCAGAATAGGCAAATCCTATTTTGAGACAGGAAATAGATTTGTGGTTGTCAGGTTCTGTGGGAGGGGATAATACGGTATGACTGCTTCATGGGTATTAGGTTTCTTTGGGGGTGATGAAAATGTTCTGCAATTAGATAGTGATTATGGTTGCACAGCATTGCAAAATGTATTGAAAGCCACTAAACTGCATACTTTAAAATGGTGAATTTTATGATATATGAATTTTACCTAAAAAAAAAAAAAAGTGAGGAAAAACTTGGGTTGTGTGAACCAACTCAGAGCAGGCCAAACAAAACCCTGTTATAGGAGCCAGAGTGAAACCTATATTGTAAAACCACGTTGAGAAAAAAATACAGGGGAACCACAAATTGGGCTAAATTTTCTTGAAAGCCAACCTAAGGCTGCAGTGTATACCTCCACATCCTTTTATGTCTCCGTGAAAACTGGTGGCAAAGCTGTGCCTGCTGCACCCTTTTCCTCTTAAGTCAGACACAAGCTGGTATTTTTCCTTGATCGGTGCTGATGCAGGGCTGTACAGCTAAGTGCGCTGGGCTTGGCCAGCCTATAAATAGAAGTAGGAACCCCTGAGGTGCAGAACAAGCTGGCTGATGAAACCAGTGCTTGCTACTCCTGCTCTTTCCTGCTGCTTTGTGACTGAGAGTAAGAGGGGTAAGTGAAACAAAAAAACACTAATAATTGTTTCTTCTTTATCAATTTCCCCCCAGTGATTCAGTTGAATTCACAATCCATCATTTTTCATCCCTTTCAGCAGTGTTTGTTACTCTTAATTCTCACAGCCTGTTATAATCATTACAACTTTCATGAGATACTGGCTGCAATAAATACAATGAATAAGAAACAGTTCTTCAAAGGGAGTTTGATGTTTCACTAGTCTTTTCTAGCCTGGGAATATATTTCAGATGGCAGGGGTTCTTAGAAGTCCCCAAATCCTGCCTTACAACCAATCAAAGTGAAATATATATATATAAAAAATAGAATTAGTTGGCTGGGCAGTTTTGCGTGAAGATTAGAAACGGTTGGATTTTAACTGCAGATTAGATTCAGACTTCTTACCTGAATTCTTCTCTGTAGTTATTCCTAATGTACTCAGCTAAAGTCTTGCTGTACTGCAGGCAGCTCTTGAGGATGTAAAACTGCTGGTACAGCAGAACTGCTTGGCTGGGACTTAACAGCTGAAGTGAAGCTGAGAGTCCCTTCACCAGCTGTTTCACAATACTGGCCACAAAAGTAACCTAGACAAGGAAAACACAGTTACACGTAGGCGCATGCCACCCATGGAGCACCTGCTAGTATTTCAGCTGGAGCCTCTACTAGAAATCTAGGCTGAAGCCCACACCACCCTTATGCCAATGCCCTTGCACTATTTCTCACTGAAATGGTACTCAGAGCATAAGACGATAGACCAGCTGGGTTTACCAGTTGCCCCCCTACAAGCAGAATCAGAACTAGTACTGACTGTCAAGGACATTGGGCTCCAAAGCGGAGAGAAAGCCCTGGACGCAGAAGTGGAAACAGAAGGGGAGCTTGGAGAGGTAGGTCTGTGGCCTCCTGCAGGAGGAATGTGGTTTCTCTTTTACTGTTAAAAGTAAATGGCTGACTTTCAGAGAAGGTTCTGCAAGGCAATGGTCCTTAAAATTTAGTATGCATAAAAATCACCCAGGCAACTCACTAAACATGCAGAACCCTGGGCTTCGCCTCCAGATATTTACCGTAAACAATCCTGATGGATTTGTTCCCTGCACCACACACTGAGAAACACTAAGTGAGAACGCAAAGAAGACGGGGCTTGACACAAGCAAGTGATGTTGATGTCACTGGTAGCTGGGGTTTTCATCAAACCCCACTTATGTTATCATTTCTTAGGGGGAAAATACAGTGGGAAAAGTAGCAATAGTGTGATTTTATTGGGCTCCTGCTTCTCACACACACACAAAAAAGCAAAGCTGTCATTCACAACAGAACCAAATGTTAAAAAAAATAAATAAATAACAGTGGATTCTACAAGTGTTCTTTTAATTTTGGGAGGGGGGTTGTTGGGGGGTCGTGGTTGGGTTGCATTTTCAAACTACTATCCATAAATGTAGGCTTACTATAAAAACAGAAAGGAATGATGGTGCCCTTTCAAGCTCCAACAAGCAAGCCACTCTGCACGCCCATTTGGTAGTATCAATAAATGTGTCACCTTTTCTCCTGATGTTGCTGCTGGCCCTTTCTAAGTGAGTTTTCCAGATCCATTTGCACATATTTACTAAATATTGTGTCAGGCAAATGAAGATTGGGGTGAGAGAGTCTGGAGCAGTGGGACAAAGCAATGCCCGTTTGGAGATTAAATTTTTAACTTCTTCAGCAGCTTGCTTTAGCCAAGTAGGAGAATCAGCCAGAACTGACTGACTGTGCAGGTGTATTCAATGATCCCTACAGTTTCCTTGCTTGTAAATTTTTCTCAAATGATCTATTTCTGCCTGCACTCTTTAGAACTGGGTTAATATGGAGGCTTTCAACAGTGTTTGTGGGGTTTTTTGTTTGTTTGTTTGTTTGCTACTCTTCATCCTGACATGTTTTACAGTCACAGACTGGCCTCATACTCTACTCAGTTAGAGGTTGATAAACTTTCCTAATGCTTGGAGTCCTTAGGACCCAAATTTCACACTTCAATTAGATGATAGGGTTTTCAGCCACAGCACAGAAAAAGTGTCTTGCATTTTGCACATATGAGCTTCTGTTGCTGTGAATGACTATAACTTTGACATTCCTCAATGTGGGCCTGAGACTGGTTAGGGTCTGTGTGCTGCTGAAGGAGCCAAGGTGATGGGCTCAATCCCTGTATAATGCAATTAGCTGTACTACTGACAAATGCAGCCTCCCCTGGCTCCAGCCAGATTTTTGCCACAGGGATCTGGCATGAGAATCTAGATTCCCTAGGACAGACTTAACACTCTAGAACAGTGATGGCGAACCTTTTGAGCTTGGCGTGTCAGCATTTTGAAAAACCCTAACTTAACTCTGGTGCCGTGTCACATGGAGAAATTTTTTTATATTTGCAACCATAGTAAAACAAAGACTTATATGTTTGATATTTATTTTATATATTTAAATGCCATTTAACAAAGAAAAATCAACCAAAAAAATGAGTTCGTGTGTCACCTCTGACACGCGTGCCATAGGTTCGCCATCACTGCTCTAGAACAACAGCTCCAAGAAGGAGCCTACTGATGGTCAATGGAGGCATGTTTGTATACAGAAAGAGAACTTGTTACCTTATGTTAAATCCTCCATTAGCAATGAAAATTTAGTTTGGACTATTACCTTTTGAAGAGATTTCCAATTAAATGTCTGGTGATTGAATGTATACATGCATGACTAAAGGAAACTAAGTTTGGGGAGATGAGAAGAGATTAAGGAATAAAGCCTTTATTCAAATTAATTAAATTATATATATATATATATATATATATATATATATATATATATATATATATATATTTTGTTTTAATCCTCACCCGAGGATATGGCTTTATTGATATTTTTTTCCAGAGAGAGAAAGAGAATCATCAATGTGAGAGAGAAACATCGATTGGTTGCCTCCCATACACGCCCGGACCAGGGATTGAACCCACAACCTAGGTATGTGCCCTGATGGGGAATCAAACCCATCACCTTCTGGTGTATGGGAAGACACTCCATCCAAGTGAGCCACCTGGCCAGAGCCAGCAGACATTTTATTGAACGTCTATTACATGCCTAGCTCAACTCCTACCCTCATGGCACTTGGAGTCTGCTGAGGGAGAATGACGTATCCGCCATGATAGACTAGGTTATTCTGTGGTAACAAATCTCACAAAATATCAATGCTTTGCTTGAAACAACGAAGGCTTATTACTTGCTTATACTTTGTGTCCCTACTGGGTGGTAGGGGGTTCTGCTCATTGTAGTTACTCAGGACCATCTGGAATGTTGCCAGTCACCATGCCAGAAGGAAAGAGAATGCAGGGAAGCATGCACTGGCTCCTGAACCTTCTGGCAAGAAGTGACAAGGCTACTTCTGTTCACATTCCATTGGCAAAAGCAGGAGCAGAGACCCACCTAACTTCAGGTGGGGTGGGAAGTACAATCCCGGAATCTTGTGTCTAGAAGCAGAGAGAGCTAGAATATGTGTAGGCACTAATGGCTACCATAGGAAAGAAACAAATAACACAAACAAATGTGAAATTCAACAGTGACAAGTCCTGTGGAGGAAGGGAAGAAGGGGACATGCTGTGTCTACATGTGCCTATAATGGGGGAATCTGACTTAAAGGTCAGAGGACCATCTACCCACTCCACTCAGGAAGGGGTACTGAGGCCTAAAAGATGAGTAGAAGTTAACTAGGTGGGAAAGAGAGGAAAAGCATTTCAGACAGAGGGGTAGTAAAGGTCCTATAATGGAGGTGGCAGTCTTAGGGCTGGGCAATGAGTAAGAGACGCAAATAGCTGGGAAAGTGAGGGATTAGATGAGACTGTAGGGCCATAACATGTACACCTTGTAAGACATAATAAGGAGTTTAGTCTTTATTCATTATGTCATTTGGAGAGATTTAAAGCAAGGGATGACATAATCAGATTTTTATTGTGAATAGATCCCTCTGGCTGTAATCTGGTGGAAAGGGGGGCGGGGGGGAGACTACGTAGATGTGATTATAGTGTCAAGGAGAGAGTGACATTATGGACTGGAATGGTGGCTGCTGGGACAGAATGCCCAGATGTTATAGTCATACTCGCCAACTCCTACTTACTATTTAAAATAAATGTTCATTTTTTTCCACTTAATTACACAGCCAGTATTTTAATATTCTGTTTTATACATATATCTTAGGATTTTTCATCAAATAAAGATCCCATTTAACATGTTGTTTCAGTACCTTAAACATTCAGGCCCCAAGTATAAAAACATTCTATTTTAATTAGATAATAAAATCATCAGACATATAGTTTGCTCCTGTTTTACAAACTTGACCACTTATAGAGAAAATGTGTTTTATTAATTAAGCACAAGAGCATCTGTTTAATAGCCTTGGGTTTTGTTTTTACTTCTAGATACTTACTATGGGGGGATGACTCTGTAGCAAGGACATCATCCAGCTAAGAGCAAACTTGATTGACCCCAATCCAAGATTTCCCTAAAAGATGCACGGAAATAAACCAGTTATATTCATGGGATCCAAGTTGTGCCCAAAGGGACACTCATTCTCAAGTACATTTTATCCTTATTTAATCAAATCTTTTAAGTCAGTATTTAAGAAAATAAGCTAGGTGAGTGCTTAAGAGCAAAAACAATACAATTAAGTCAGCCAATCTTGGAGACCATCTCTAATACAAGCATTTTAAAGGTATATTATTAATCATGTGATATATAGTCATATAATATACATACATAATAGTTGTGTGATATATACTAATCATATAATCACAAATATAATATGTATAATATATATATATATATATATATATATATATATCGTACCTGCTGAAAGACCAGAAGTATCTCATATAAAAGTGCTGTAGCTGTATCTGTATATTCCAGGATAAGCTTCTGTAACTAGAATTTTAAATAATAATTAATGCAATATCATTGGCAGAACCAGAAAATGGTCATTTCTCCTAGTTCCTTTTATGTACTCATAAAAAAAAATTATTAACTTAAAATATAATTAGTGTGACCAATTTTTCTGTTTCATTTGGTTTAGTCATTCTCAAAAGAGTGGCTCTCGAAAAGACAACACATTTTATAGTGGCTAAGAAGGTGGGTTAGGGAAAGAAGATACAATGGCCCACAGAACTAACGCCAAAAAAAAACCAAAAAAAAAAATCAAAAAAACACACTTCATTTGCAAAATCATTCAGATCAACAATCCTACTTCTTTTCAAAACAGTAGAAATATGCTCGCCAGAATTCAGATAAGAGACTCAGAAATTTAAGCTTATGTGCAACTTGAACTATAACTCCTGTAGTATGGGTAGATATAGGGCTTAGAGACATTTTTTTTTTCTCTCAAGAGCTCCAGTGTGGAGGCTGTCTTCTAGCCCATAGGCCACTTGGTGCATGAGAACTGTGTCTGTGAGCATGCTCTAGGCCAACACATTTTTTCCTCACAGTAGTCTTTGCCAGGAAGAGCTATAGTTTGAAATCGCTCCCTCTAATAGACATTGGAACAAAAATGTGTATATGACCTGCTCTTGGCCACAGTAATAGCCTAGGTGCAAAAGATCAGCAAGTCCAAAAACAGGAAACTCAGACCTATCTATTCTGCTCACTAGATATTTTCATATTTTGGAAATACCATAGCCAAAGCAGATCAGTTAACCCCAAACCAAACTGCTTATTTTCCCTTTCAACCTATTCTTCTTATTGTAATTCTTATCTGACAACCAGGCCTGAATCTAAAAGTCATCTAATCTTCATACTTTATTTCCACATCAACCTATCAATTCAATTTCCCCAAAATGTCAGGAATCTAGCCCCTATAACTGTGATCCCTTTTATTTTCTTCATTTACTTATTCAATAGATATGCATCAGACTCTGTAGTGGGTGTTGGGGATACAATGGAGAGCAACAAAGACATGGTCCCTATCATGCGGAATATACAATCTAGTGGGGAACATACATCATTCTAATAAATAAATGCATAGTGGCAAACCAAGGTAAGGGCTATCAAAGAAAGATACAGGAAGTGAGGGGAGCTCTAAAAAGAAAGCCTAGTACCATTTGGGGGTCAAGGAAAGCTTCCTTGCGGCCCATACCATCCCTCACCTGGGCTACTAAACTAATTTCTAACAGCTCACCCAGTCTTTACTCTTTAATGTCTAATCCACTCACTCACTCCACTGTTGAAAATGGTATTCTAGATGCTCCATATATAATCTATTATAATATATTCATGTTATATTTGACTAACCTCTGTTTCTCCAACCAGACTATAAACCAGTGGTTCTTAACCTTCTGGTCCTTTAAATACAGTTCCTCATGTTGTGACCCAACCATAAAATTATTTTTGTTGCTACTTCATAACTGTAATGTTGCTACTGTTATGAATCGTAATGTAACTATCTGATATGCAGGATGGTCTTAGGCGACCCCTGTGAAAGGGTCGTTCGACCGCCAAAGGGGTCGCGACCCACAGGTTGAGAACCGCTGCTATAAACTAATGAGGACAGAGACTGTGTCCATTTTGCTTCTTATTTGGACCCTATTGTCTAGTACACTGTTTAGCTAATTGATTCTCAAATATTTATTGAGTGGATGAGTGAATTTAAGAGTTTTCTAAAACATAATTCTGTTTATATGTATAAGAACTATCAAATCATGTCCCATCTTTTCAAAAAATTCTGTGTTGACCTGCACAAAATAAACTAATAAGCTGATTTATTCTATCAGAATAAGTACTTTCTAGCAATTTTGTTTCTAATGTTTTAGTAAAACCTTAGAAGAATAAGTAACTCTTGTTGAGTTTACTTAGGTAAGGAAATGGCAAACTAAGACAAGAGAGGTAACCTAAAATCTCTAAGACGGTGCTTTTATGCCCAATAGACCCCTTATTACAGAATTATATATACATACATATTTTGTATAGAGACAAACAGATTTATCTAATGTCTATAGAATGCTAATTACTTTTTTAGTATACATACCAGATATGTATACTAAAGAAATTATTCATATAAAATTGATATATTAATGTTGACAAAATAGCTATCAAAGTTTTAAGGTTAATGACAAAATAGTTATTCTTTGATTTAATTATATGTCTATGTTCTGCAATGTCACAGTCCACATTAGAAGACAAGAAGCCAGAGACCTTATATATCACTAAAGGCCTGATGCATGAAATTCATGCAAGAGTAGGCCTTCCTTTCCCAGCTACCCGCAATGGCTTCCCTCTGGCACCCGGGACCCGGGCTTCCCTCATAGCCCCGGAAGGACATCTGGTCTCATTAGTATGTTTTGCTTTTATTATTATTTTATTATTTTTTATTTTATTATTTATTATTTTTTATTGTTTATTTATTATTTATTATTATTTATTTTATTATTATTATTTAATCTATCCCAAAATACTCATCTCACCTCAGCATCCAAAGTCGTCTCTACTAAAATTGAATCAGCCACCAAATGGATATCAAACACAGGACAAGATTCTGGAATCTGAGGCTTGCTAATTAAAATTACCAAGAGATTAAATAGTGTTCCCCTGAAAAATAAATAAAAGGCAATTAATGAGTAAAGTCTGAAAAGAGAAGCAGTGAAGCCAAGTTTGCAGACACTGAATAGAATTATGCTTAAAAGTACAAAGCATTGTAGACTGTTCTTCACTGAGCTTTTGGATCCTTGGACATGTAGACAAATGTCTAGAGATAAGACATTTAAATGAAAATATAATTTCTTGATCTTTTAGCTCAGTGTAAATACAGTTTTAGAAGTTCACATAACTTGGAAAGCTCAGAAAATCTGGATTTAAGGGAAAGTTGGGTGATCTCAATTCTAGCAGTATTTTCCAAAGGGGTTTTTTTATGGATTAACAATTTCAGGCAACATTATAGTAAATAGATTGTGTTCAAAAGAGAAATGAGAAATATTTGACTTAACCAAGTTCACTGGATATCTTTACTACAGAACTTCTCAGAGGCTTTAATATGCTAATGTTCATGCCCTGTATATCTCCAGGACAAAGAAACAGTGTAAAGCATTTTTTAAAATATGTTTTTATTTATTTCAGAGAGAGGAAGGGAGAGGGAGAGATAGACACATCTATCGGCTACCTCTTGCATGCTCCCTATGGGGATTGAGCCCACAACCAAGGTATGTGCCATGACTGATAATCAAGCCAGAGACCTCTTGGTGCATGGGATAATGTTCAGTCAACTGAGCCATGCCGGCAGGGCTGAAGCATTTCTTAAAATGCTTATTTGATCACAAGTTTTTAAATTCTAGAATCCTTTTTTAGACAAAGCATTTCAGAGGGTTTCCTGTTCTACTAAAGACCACTGGCTATTAATAAAACTAATATTAAGCCCTGGCCAGGTTACTCAGTTGGGTGGAGCGTCATCAAAAGGTTGCAGGTTCGATTTCTGGTCGGGGCACATTCAGGAGGCAACCAATCAATGTTTCTCACACCGATGTTTCCTTCTCTATCCCTCTCCCGCTCTCCCTTCCCCTCTCTCTCTAAAGTAAATAAATATATCCTTGGGTGAGGATAAAAAATAATAATAAATAATTAAACGTTAGGTCTTTTGCTTTCAAATTCAGTGTACTGTCCACTAATGTACAGTAATAAATATCTTAAATGTTATTACATGTTTGAATAGTATACCATGTGATTCGAAAATAAAAAGAAAAAAATCATAATTCAAACGGAGGAGCCTGAGGTGCTGGGTTAATAACCCATCTTCATATGTGTAGTGCAATCCATGTGTGCTTGAATAGGAGCTGAAAGCAGATGACTAGAAATACAGTTGACTAACTGATGACAAGATCAGAGTAGCTTTGACAGGTAGGAGTAATAAAAACATTTCAAATAGGATTGTATAAAAATTCTCTATAACCGTAAGCTTTCCTTTCATAATGGATTAAAGAAGACTATAAACAATCCCTGCTTAGTAATAGTTGAGGCTTCTTGCTCTTTTTACAATCATTGAAATCATTACTATGATTAGAAGTTCATGATTAACAACAATTCTAATAAAAATGTAATTCCCCCCCTTTCCTCAACTCAAAAAAACAGATCTAGTTCTCATATCTGTAAAAGAAGAATCATGTTAGTTGGCACACTTCTCAAAAAAAAAGCAGAATATGTCCTATGGATATTTGCTCATGTTTTATTCAGCTATTTAAAAATGGACAATCTTCATGCAGTGCAGCCTCCTCATCAGGCCCATCAACTCCAGGGCCACGGGGGCCACTGGCAGATTCAAATTAGTTCCCAAGTAATAAAAATCCAGCCCAGGACCAGGATGACAGCCATCCTGTCTTCCCGCCCTCCCCCCAGCCCCCCCCCGTGCCTGGTGTCCTGGTGAGACCAACGAGGAGGCCCCCAGAAAGATGATCAGCCCAAGGGGGAAGAAGCAAGAGTGGGCAAGGCCAGGAAGGCCCCGAACAGCCAGACAAGGCCACAAAGGCCCCTCCTGGTGCCAGTGGGCCCCATAGAAAGCCAAAGGTTAAAGGCAAAAAAAGGACAGCCCAGCAGATGCCAAGGCCCACAGGAAAGCCAAAGCTAGGACTCAAGTTTAAAACCCATGGTCACCAAGGGTGAAAATGGTGTGACTTCCCCAGCAAAAAAAGAAGATAGGAAACAAGGTCCTTAAGGTCTCTTTAAAGAGGCCACTGCCCAAGGTGGCAGGAAAGGGTTGAGGACCAAGGCTGCTGCTACTCCTAAGGACAATGAGTCCAAGATGGTACCTGTACCACTGATCAGGAAGACAGAGGTTCCCAAGGGCCCAAGAAGGCCTGCCATGTCCACCAAGGCCTCATCATCAGAAGAAACCAGTATGAAGGCAGAAGCCAAGAGCTAGAGGTGGGGTGGAGAGACACTAAGACTCAGAGTTTTTATTCTCCCCAAAAACATCACTTTATTAATTTTACTATAACCTATTTATCAAAAAAGAATTTCCACCCTCACAAAAAATTAAATAAATAAATAAATAAAAATGGCCAATCTTACTTTTAGAAGACCCTTCCAAAACTAGCAAAATACTCCATTTAGGAGCTTTTCCTGATATTAAGTTTGAACTGACAGTCCATTCACTATTATAATTATAGTCCTTTATTTTCAACCACAGCTTCTTTTCAAAGTATCACATATCTAAGGCTAACGCTCAGATTCTGGTTCACTTGCTGTGATAATATATGACTTCAATCAAACAATACTGAAACATGAAAGGATTGTGGTGCGTTTCAAGAAGAATACAAGGAAGTGGGGTTGAACTAATAAAATCTCCACTTATGAGAAAATAGAGGAAAATACTGAAATGATTCAATGCTTTTTTTATTTGCTCAAATGGAACTTAATTTGTAATCTACCCTTTCTGCCAACTCAATTTAAAATCCACTAGGCCAATAATAGATACAAGAAATTTTCATCTAAGTGGTAGTTTCATCCTGAAAATAAAGACTTACAGGAATGACATCACAGCCTTAAAAAATGGTGCCAGCAGTTTGATACTTTTCACTGTTTAAATTGTTATTCTTTCCAATGTAAGAATTTTGAATGTATAATATTTTAAAATACAGACTTTGAAAGGCAAATAAATTCAGCCTGGCCAGTGTGGCTCAGCAGTTGAGTGTCAACCCCCAGAATCAAGAGGTCTCCGGTTTGATTCCTGGTTGGGGCACATGACCAGGTTGGGGCCTCAGAGCCCAAGGAGTGGCATGCAGGAGGCAGCTGATTAATGATGTTTCTCTCTCATAGATGTTTCTATCTCTCTATCCCTCTCTCTCTAAAAAAATCAATAAAAAAATATTTTAAAAAGAAGAAAGGCAAATTCATAGCCTCAGATTTCAGTGTATAAAAGGCAGAATTCTTATATGGCTTCCAAGATTTCTGCCCTCTTGTATGTACACTCTCTGTAACCCCACCCCCTTAAATTTGGGCAGGACTTGTAAATATGTTACAGTATCACCATGATGATTATACTTTGTTAGATGAAAAATGTGAAGAGATTTTGCATATTTCATTAAGGTTCCTAATTAGTTGACTTGAGTTAATCAAAGGAAGGTTATCCTGCAGAGACCTGATCTAATCAGGTGAACCCTTTCAAAAAGAGCTTTGCCCTTTCCTGGGCTCAGAGGTGTTCTCCTGCCAAGAAGCAAGCCATCACGAGGATAGAGGAAAAGGAACCCTCCTGCACTGCTGGTGGGAATGCAGACTGGTGCAGCCACTGTGGAGAACAGAATGGAGTTTCCTCAAAAAATTAAATATGGAACTCCCATTTGACCCTGTGATCCCACTTCTAGGAATATATCCTAAGAAACCAGAAACACCATTCAGAAAGGATATATGCACCCCTATGTTCATAGCAGCACAATTTACAATAGTAAGATTTGGAAACAGTCTGTAAGTGCCCATCAGCAGATGAGTGGGTTAAAAAACTGTGGTACATCTACACAATGGAATACTATGCTGCAGTAAAAAGGAAGGAACTCTTACCATTTCCAACAGCATGGATGGAGCTGGAGAGCATTATGCTAAGTGAAATAAACCAGTCAGAGGAAGATAAATATCACATGATCTCATTCATTTGTGGAATATAATGAACAACATAAACTGATAAACAAAAACAGATAAGAGATCAACCAAAGGACTTCTATGCATGCATATGCACATAACCAATGGACACAGACAATAGGGGGGTGAGGGCGTGTGCTGAGGGGTGGGAGCAGCCAAGGAGAGGTCAATGGGGAAAAAAGAGACTTATGTAATACTTTAAACAATAAAGAATTTTTTTAAAAAAGAAAAAGGTTAAAAAAAAGAAAGAAGCAAGCCATCATGAGTTTATAGCTATAAGGAAATGTATTCTGCCAACAACCACCCACATGGTCTTGGAAGAGGACCCCAAGCTTCAGATGAGATTGCAGCCCCTGCTGACACCTTGATTTCAGCCTTCTGAGACTCTGAGCAGAGGATCCAACTAAAATATGCCAAGATTTCCTGATCCACAAAAACTGTGGGATAAAAAATTTACATTGTTTTAAGCCACTGAGTTTGTTACAGAGCAATTTAAGATTATTGATTTATACAGTTATATAAGACTAGAGGCCCGGTGCACAAAAATTTGTGCACTCGGGGTGGGGGGTCCCTCAGCCCAGACTGTGCCCTCTCGCAATCTGGGACCCCTCAGGGGATGACCACCTGCTGGCTTAGACCCGCTCCCCGGGGGATTGGGCCTAAGATGGCAATCAGACATCCCTCTGGTATCCCGGCAGCCCTCGGGGGATGTCCACTTGCCAGTGGGGAGCAGGCCTAAACTGCAGTCGAACATCCTTAGCGCTGCTGAGGAGGCAGGAGAGGCTCCCACCACCACCGCTGTACTGGCAGCCATCAGCCTGGCTTGGGGCTGAGCAGAGCTCCTCCCATGTGAGCGTGCCCTGACCACCAGAGGGCAGCTCCTGCATTGAGGGTCTGCCCCCTGGTGGTCAGTGTGTGTCATAATGACCAGTCATTCCCAGTCCTTCTGCTGTTAGGGTCAGTTTGCATATTACCCTTTTACTATATAGGATAGAGGCCTGGTGCACGGGTGGGGCCAGCTGGTTTGCCCTGAACGGTGTCCCAGATCAGGGTGGGGGTCCCGCTGGGGTGCCTGGCCAGCCTGGATGAGGCGATGATGGCTGTTTGCAGCTGGTCACACACCCTTCAGGGTGGGGGTCCCCACTGGGGTGCCTGGCCAGTCTGGGTGAGGGGCTGAGGGCCGTTTTCAGGCTGGTGGGTGACTAAAGCACCCAACCTCTCCTTTTTCCTTTTTTTTTTTATTCTGGGATTTATTTACCTTCTATGGCTGTCACTGGAACTGAGAGCCAGCTTTAGCTCTAAGGCTCAGCTCCAGCTCTGAGACCTTGGCTGCTGAAAGCAGGTATCTGGGTTTGTTTGGGTTCTATAATTGAAACACTGTTTCAGCTCCAGCTCTGAGGCCCGGCTGACTGAAAGCAGGTTTCTGGGGTTTGTTTAGCTTCTATAATTGCAACATTGTTTCTTAGCGTGCAGCTCAGAGGCCAGCAGCGGCAGGCGGGGAACCTTGGCTTCCTCCGTCACTGGAGCAAGCAAGCCTCCTGTTTGCTTCAGCTGCCTGGCTGCCGGCCGCCATCTTGGTTGGCAGTTAATTTGCATATCACCCTGATTAGCCAATGGGAAGTGTGTCAGAGGTATGGTTAATTATCATGTTTGTCTATTATTAGTCTATTATTAGGTAGGATATTTACTTTGCTAGCAATGCTATGGGTAACATGACTTAACCCTATGCAGATCAATATTGGCTGAAAAGTTAGTATTACAGCCACACTCTATTATAGCAATATGTATTGAAGGACATGAAAAGCATTACACATATAAGGAAAGAAACGATATAGCAGGGCTAATGTGCTCAAACCAAATTAAGACTGAACAATTAAAATACAACACTTTATAGTATAAATTAGTAAGAGTGATTTTTTTTCCAACTTGAATAGAGAAAGATAGGGACCAAAAGGTGCACAAAAAGAGTAACATGAGTTAGCAATAATTTCAGTGTGGGAGAAAACAGGAATATTAGAAATGATCTTGAATTTCCATCTTGGAGATAGGGGAAATGGTGGTACTACCAGCTGCATAAAGAAGTATGCAGAGAAAAGAACAAGAGTATATTTTCCTAGAAAAGCAGGGGTCAACAAACTAGCCTGTAGGCCAATGGTCCAGATGCTGTTTTTGTAAATAAAGTGTTATTGGAAATTATGGCCATTCATTTATGTATTGTCTATGGCTACTTTTGTACTGCACTGGCAGAGTTGAGTAATTGCAACAGAGATTATATGGCCTGAAAAGCCAAAAATACTTCCTATAAAAAGTTCAAGCAGATAATATGCAAAACATGTAAACACATACCTTATTGGCAAAAAATATTGTCCCACTATTATACAGTCTTTCATTCTTCCTTTTTTTTTTTTATTGAGCTCCTCTTCTGTTTCTATATATATATATATATATATATATATATATATTATTGAGTTTTTACAGAGAGGAAAAGAGAGAGATAGAGAGTTAGAAACATCGATGAGAGAGAAACATCGACCAGCTGCCTCCCGCACACTCCCCACCGGGGACGTGCCAGCAACCAAGGCACATGCCCCTGACCGGAATCGAACCTGGGACCAGTCCGTAGGCCGACGCTCTGCCCACTGAGCCAAACCGGTTTCGGCCATTCTTCCTTTTAATTACATATGTCCCCAGTACCATCCAGGGTTTACTTAGGCACATAACCACACAACTATAGACACATTTTCCAGCCTCTCTTGAAGCTAATTATGACCACATGCCTGAAGTTCTCACCAGTAGAACATGAGCAGAAGTCTTATATGCCTTGCTTTAAAAAGAAATTTGCGGAGAGAGAAAATGGCGGAGGTTTAGACAGACGTGTCGGTGCCTTGTCCCGGAGCAGATAAGGGCGGGCAGCTGAAACGGGTAGCATACAGCCCGAATAAGCAGAGGAGATTCAGCTGAGACAGTCTGCAGCCAGGAAAGACAGAGAAATCCTAGATAAAGGGAACGGTTAGAGGCTGAGGCTGAAACCTCTCCAGGTGCGCCGGCACAGCCGCGGAGACCGTGCCATCTTGGGTGACTGTCGCCGGCATCCAGAGACCAGCTACTAACCCGGCAACAACGGCTCTCAAGCAGCGCGACTACGTGAACTCAGAGGAACTCGGCTTCTCCCCACAGAAAGGTTAGACTTTCCCCAAAGGTGTGGTTTGCAGTTTAGGTTGGAGAGTGGAACGCGCGCAGGGGGGTGGGGGCTCTGCGCCCCACAAAGACCGCGGCCGTTGGAGCCAGCGTGACCCACGAGTGTGGAAGGGCACCCCCAGGGCTACTGGCAGAAGGGAACGCTATAAATAAGCCCACAGTTGGACGGGACACAAACGGGCAGCCTCAGATTACGCCAGTTTGCCGGCTACTCGGTGCCAGGAGCCAGAGTGCGCGCAGAGACTTCGCGCAGATTTGGAAGGTGAAGCGGTGCGAGTTCGCACAACTTCCCAGGCTCTTAAATCTGTGCGTTTGATTGTTGAACCCAGTGCAAGGGACTACCCAGTTGGGGTCAGTCACAGAGCTTGTAAGGGAAGGCTGTTTTGGGGGAGCCTGGGAAACAGAGCGGGGAGTGACTACTGGAAAACCAGCTCTGGGCGGAGGACATTCCCAAACCAGCTTCCGGTACAATAGAGAACACCTGGTCAGAGAGGTCCTATACCCTCGGAGGTCAATCCCGACGCACTGCCACCCAGAGGCAGAGCCATGAACTGACTCTTCTGTAAATACAGATAAGGGCTGTCTGGGAAACCAATGTAGCCTGCCTTAAAATCAGGACTGTGGCTTACAACACAGAGGAACAGTGTATCAGAGGAAAATTCAACATTCTCCTGAATACCTGGTGTGCCAAAAAGAGGAGCAGAAGATCTGAAGCACCTTCATTACAGCCCATTTTTTTTTTTTTAATTATTTTTTTTTTAATTATTGTTTCACCTTTTAACTAAGAAACCATTTATTTTCTTTTTTCATCACCTGATATTACCCTTTTAATTACTACATTTTTATTTTTAACCAGTATTATTACTGCTGCCATTTTACCATTTTTTTTTTTAAAGTGTCATTTTATTTTCTCTTTATTTTATTTTGGGACTAAGGTTCTCCATTCTATTTTCATCGTTCCTTTAGCATCATTTTCCTCTACCTCAATTGTGCTGCTGTGCTAAAACTCTCTTCCCCACTTTTCCCCTTTTGCTGTCCTGTTTCTCTTACCCTATTCCTGCTTTAGATTTTTCCTATTCTTCATACGCCCTGTCTAAATTTCACCCTACTTATATATCCCTTTTCCAATCACCTGCTCTAAATCCTTATCCACCTCTCCCTTATCTTTCTTCACTATCCAAATTTTTTATTCTCTCCTTTTCTCTATTGTTCTGTTGTTGCTTGCTCGATTGTTGAGTATATTGTGTTGTTTTTTTTTTCTTTTCTTTTCTTTAAGGATTGTATGTGAGGTTGTTCTGCTTTTTCTTTTTCTTTTTCTGTCTCCCATTCCCCCTCCCCACCCCACCCCCGGCCAGTTATTTTTGTGCTTCTGCTTTCCCTTGCCTCACTTGATATTATTGGCTGTTTGTAGTTTGTATTCACTCCAGAGATCCGTTGCTGGAATTTGTTGGGATTAGTGGCGGTTCTATCGGAGTTTTCTCCTCATATGAATAGTCTCCTCCCCTCTTCTACTTCATTCTATTTTTCTTTTTTTTTCTTTTTCTTCTTCTTTTTTCTCTTTTTTCTGTTTTTCTCTCTATCTTTTTCTCTTCTTTCTTCCTTACCCCCCAACTCTCTTAGCTTGGGTGGCCATCTTTATTTGGGGTTATTAATACCGTAATTCATTTGTGTTCAGTGCCTGGTACGTTGTGCCTTGTTGTGTTGTATTTTGTGCCTTTAAATCAACGCAGCAGATCCAAGCAACAGCGGCCTCCTGATCTCCACACGCTCTGTCTGAGGAACAGCTGCTGTGGGTGAAGCCTCCCTCCACCAGCCAGAAGAGCCACAACAGCTGTGAACAGCACCCATCAGAAGACCCGCTAACAACAGAGGAGCAGCTGCTACCACAACCGCCCAAGGAGCAACCACAGCCCGAGGAGCCACTGCCACCTAGGGAGCAGCCACTGAACGACTCAATATCTATATACGTCAGTGAGATCAAACATGGGTAGACAAAGAAATCCCCAAAGGAAAGAAAAGGAGGACTCACCAGAAAAGCAGCTAAGTGATACAGAGGCATACAACATGACAGAAAAAGAATTCAGAATAAGGGTCCTAGAGTGCATACACCGGATGGAGGAAAAAATCGACAACTTATCCAAGAAGCAAGAAGAAACAGATGAAAAAATCGACAACTTAACTAAGACCCAAGAAGAAATGAAGTGCGATATAGCTGCAATAAAGAACACCATTGAAAGTATCAACAGTAGACTAGGAGAAGCGGAAGACCGAATTAGTGAATTAGAAGACAGGGAAGCAAAACACACCCAAACTGTACTTCAGTTGGAGAAAAAAATTAAAAGACAGGAGGAGAGCCTAAGGGAGCTTTGGGACAACATGAAACGAAACAACATACGAATAATAGGGGTGCCAGAACAACAGAAAGAGGAACAAGGATTAGAAAACCTATTGGAAGAAATAATATCAGAAAACTTCCCTGAGGTGGGGAAGAAAAAAGTCACACAAGCCCAGAGAGTCCCAAGCAAGGTGAACCCGAAAAGACCCACACCAAGACACATCATAATTACCATGGCAAATGTTCAGGACAAAGAGAGAATCTTACAGGCTGCAAGAGAGAGACGGAAAGTTACATACAAGGGATCTCCCATTAGATTATCAAATGATTTCTCAACAGAAACACATCAGGCCAGAAAAGAATGGACGGAAATTTACAAAGTGATGCAAAGCAAAGGACTGAATCCAAGAATACTCTATCCAGCAAGGCTATCATTCAAAATTGAAGGGGAAATAAGAAGCTTCACTGACAAAAAAAGGCTAAGGGAGTTTATCACCACCAAGCCAGCAATGCAAGAAATGCTAAAGGGACTGGTGTAAAAAGAAGAAATAAAAATCCCAGAAAGAAAACAGCCACACACACAAAAAAAGAAATGGCTACAAACAAGTACCTTTCAATAATAACTTTAAATGTAAATGGGCTAAATGCTCCAACCAAAAGATATCGAGTGGCTGAATGGATAAAAAATCATGACCCATACATTTGCTGTCTACAAGAGACCCACCTCATTAGAAAGGACTCACACAGACTGAAAGTGAAGGGATGGAAAACTATCTTTCAGGCTAATGGAAAAGAAAAGAAAGCTGGGGTAGCAATACTTATATCGGACAAAATAGACCTCAAAGTGAAGGCCATAACAAGAGATACGGAAGGCCACTTCATAATACTAAAAGGATCAATACAACAAGAAGATATAACCCTGATAAACATATATGCACCCAATGCAGGAGCACCCAAATACATAAAAAATCTTCTGGAAGATATCAAAGGAGAGATCGACAACAATACAATCATAGTAGGGGACTTTAATACACCACTGTCATCACTGGATAAGTCCTCTAGACAAACAATCAGCAAAGATACAGCAATACTAAATGACTCACTAGATCAGATGGACTTAATAGACATCTTCAGAACACTTCACCCCAGTGCCACGGAATATACATTCTACTCAAGTGCTCATGACACATATTCAAAAATAGACCATATATTGGGTCACAAGCAAAGTATCCCCAAATTCAAGAAGATTGAAATCATAAAAAGCGTCTGCGCAGACCACGATGGCATAATATTAGAAATAAACTGCAATAAAAACAACCCAAAATACTCAAACACCTGGAAACTGAATAGCATGCTATTAAATATTGATTGGGTTACCAATGAAATCAAAGAAGAAATTCAAAACATCCTGGAAACTAATGACAATGAAAACACAACAATCCAAAACCTATGGGACACAATGAAAGCAGTCCTGAGAGGGAAGTTTATAGCTCTACAGGCCTATCTCAAAAAACAAGAAAAAATGGTAGTAAATCAGCTAACTCTACAACTCAAAGAATTAGAAAGAGAGCAACAAGAAAACCCCAGAGTGAGCAGAAGGAAGGAGATAATAAAGATTAGAGCAGAAATAAATAACATAGAGACCAAAAAAATAATACAGAAAATCAATGAAACCAAGAGCTGGTTCTTCGAAAGGATAAACAAGATTGACAAACCTCTAGCCAGACTCACCAAGAAGCAAAGAGAGAGGACCCAAATAAACAAAATCAGAAATGAAAGAGGTGAAATAACAACAGACCCCACAGAAATACAAATGATTGTTAAAAAATACTATGGACAGCTCTACTCCAACAAACTAGACAACCTGGAGAAAATGGACAAATTCCTAGAAAAATACAACATTCCAAAACTCAATCAGGAAGAATCTAAAAATCTCAACAGGCCAATAACTATGGAAGAAATTGAAGCAGTCATCAAAAAGCTTCCAGCAAACAAAAGCCCAGGACCAGACGGCTTCACAGGGGAGTTTTACCAAACATTCAAGGAAGAACTAAAACCTATCCTCCTCAGACTACTACAAAAAATTCAAGAGGAAGGAACACTTCCAAGCTCATTCTATGAAGCCAGCATCACCCTAATACCAAAACCAGGTAAAGACAACACAATGAAAGAGAATTACAGGCCAATATCCCTCATGAACATAGATGCCAAAATCCTCAACAAAATCTTAGCAAATCGGATCCAGCAGTACATCAGAAAGATCATACACCATGACCAAGTAGGATTTATCCCAGGGATGCAAGGATGGTACAATATCCGCAAATCAATAAACGTGATACATCACATAAACAAATTGAAAGAAAAAAACCACATGGTCATATCAATTGATGCAGAAAAAGCATTTGACAAAATTCAACACCCATTTTTGATAAAAACTCTCAGCAAGGTGGGAGTAGGAGGATCATACCTCAACATAATAAAAGCCATATATGACAGGCCCACAGCCAACATCATTCTCAATGGACAAAAACTTACACCATTTCCCCTAAGAACAGGAACAAGACAGGGATGCCCCCTCTCACCACTCCTGTTCAACATAGTACTGGAAGTGTTAGCCATTGCAATTCGGCAAGAAGAAGAAATAAAAGGCATCCAAATTGGAAAAGAGGAAGTAAAACTGTCCTTATTTGCAGACGACATGATATTATACATACAAAACCCTAGAGACTCCATCAAAAAGCTACTAGACTTAATACATGAATTTGGCAATGTAGCAGGATACAAAATTAACCCCAAGAAATCTGAGGCATTTCTATACACCAATAGTGAACTTTCAGAAAGAGAGATTATAAAAACAATCCCGTTTACCATCGCACCAAAAAAACTAAGCTACCTAGGAATAAACTTAACTAAAGAGGTAAAAGACCTCTACTCAGAAAACTACAGGACGTTGAAAAAAGATATAGAGGAAGACATAAACAGATGGAAGAACATACCGTGTTCATGGATTGGTAGAATCAACATCATTAAAATGTCCATACTACCCAAAGCAATCTATAAATTCAATGCACTTCCCATTAAAATACCAACGGCATACTTCAGAGATCTAGAACGAACTCTCCAAAAATTCATCTGGAATAAAAAAAGACCCCGAATAGCTGCAGCAATCCTGAAAAAGAACAAAGTAGGTGGGATCTCAATACCAGATATCAAGTTGTATTACAAAGCCACTGTTCTCAAAACTGCCTGGTACTGGCACAAGAATAGGCATATAGATCAATGGAATAGAATAGAGAGCCCAGAAATCGGCCCGAACCAATATGCTCAATTAATATTTGACAAAGGAGGCAAGAACATACAATGGAGCCAAGATAGTCTCTTCAATAAATGGTGTTGGGAAAATTGGACAGATATATGCAAGAAAATGAAACTAGACCACCAACTTACACCATACACAAAAATAAACTCAAAATGGATAAAGGACTTAAATGTACGACAGGAAACCATAAAAATTCTAGAAGAATCCAAAGGCAACAAAATCTCAGACATATGCCGAAGCAATTTCTTCACTGATACAGCTCCTAGGGCGCTTGAAACTAAAGAGAAAATGAACAAATGGGACTACATCAAAATAAAAAGCTTCTGCACAGCAAAAGAAACCATCAACAAAACAACGAGAAAACCCACTGTGTGGGAAAACATATTTGCCAATGTCATATCTGATAAGGGCCTAATCTCCAAAATCTATAGGGAACTCATACAACTTAACAAAAGGAAGATAAACAATCCAATCAAAAAATGGGCAAAGGACCTAAATAGACACCTTTCAAAAGAGGACATTCAGAAAGCCAAGAGACATATGAAAACATGCTCAAAGTCACTAATCATCCGAGAGATGCAAATCAAAACAACAATGAGGTACCATCTCACACCTGTCAGACTGGCTATCATCAACAAATCAGCAAACGACAAGTGCTGGAGAGGATGTGGAGAAAAAGGAACACTTGTGCACTGCTGGTGGGAATGCAGACTGGTGCAGCCACTATGGAAGACAGTATGGAGTTTCCTTAAAAAACTGAAAATGGAACTCCCATTTGACCCTGTGATCCCACTTCTAGGAATATATCCCAGGAAACCAGAAACACCAATCAGAAAAGATATATGCACCCCTATGTTCATAGCAGCACAATTCACCATAGCTAAGATTTGGAAACAGCCTAAGTGCCCATCAGTAGATGAATGGATTAGAAAACTGTGGTACATCTACACGATGGAATACTATGCTGCTCTAAAAAGGAAGGAACTCTTACCATTTGCAACGTCATGGATGGAACTGGAGAGCATTATGCTAAGTGAAATAAGCCAGTCAATGAAGGAAAAATACCACATGATCTCACTCATTCATGGATAATAGAGACCATTATAAACTTTTGAACAATAATAGATTCAGAGGCAGAGCTGCCTCAAACAGATTGTCAAACTGCAGTGGGAAGGCCGGGGAGGGTTGGGGGGCAGGAGGTAGGGGGGTAAGAGATCAACTAAAGGACTTGTATGCATGCGTATAAGCATAACCAATGGACATAAGACACTGGGGGATAGGGGAGGCTGGGGGACTGTCTAGGGCGGGGGGATAAAATGGACACATATGTAATACCCTTTGTAATACTTTAAGCAATAAAAAAATTTAAAAAAAAAAAAAAAAAAAAAAAAAGAAATTTGCTTGCCCTCTACTCCTCTCACTGCTTCCCATAGGGTGTAATGAAATCAAGAAGAAAAGCCAGTTTTAACCATAAATACAAAAGATAGCCTGATAAAAGATGGCAGAGTAACGAAAGGGAAGGGAACCAAGATCTCTGGCTGATGCTGTGTCGCGGAAAAGTTGACTATCTTGTCTGGACTGTTATGTGAGAAAGGTGTAAATTTCTTTCTTTGGGCCACATATTTTAGAGTATATTATAGCAGCTTATGCTATATGGTAATAAACGCTCCAACGTCATTCACTCCAAGGTCACATAATTATATATTAAATGAAGCTACCATAACTTCTACCTTTGCAATGTAATTTTTCTGCTGTGTGGATATAAGGGTACTCGGGAAAATTCTAGTAGAAAACCCCCTGGCTTTTAATGTACTATGGGTCATTGGTCTTTTTCAAGCTCATCAGACAATGACAAAAGATAAAATTATGCTAAGAAAATTTTTGTGCCCTTAATAATACAGAGAGACAGAGAGAACTCAGCATGTGCCAATTAATCTGTTCATAGAACAAAGTGGAGGGACAAATATACTTAATATACTTAATATACTTACAAGGGGATGAAAAGAGAAGTTAGAGAGCTATGAGTTTTGGAAGACATTCAACAGAGTAGTTAATGGGTTGCAACTACAAGGTCCTAATATTTTCAAACCTTACTTCTTAGCTGCCAATGTGTTCAGACGTGATGGCTCAGTTTCTGTTTCTCTGAACATCAGTCCCAGAGTCTGTATAATTCCAATGCATGCCCTAGAAAACAGAGAGGAAAAAACAACAACATGGAAATGGCATGATTTCAATACAAATTCAAAATTCCACAAAGTCAGTAATCCTTAATAGAATTGCACTCAGGTACCTATGTGGAAAAAAGTACAGTACAGGAAGGAAATTCCGTATATCAAATTGCCAACACTAATTGAGTGCCTACTCTATGATTGCTACATAGTAAGCACCCAGAAATACTTGCTGAATGCATGAATAGCTGGATGTCAGGATTAAAAGTCATTTTCATATTTCTGTGTATTTTCTAAAGTGTTAATAATAATTATGCACTACTTTTTTAAAAAAATAATTTAACTTTTTCAAGTAGGTAATATTAGGCTCAAAATTTCAAAGGTAAAAAAAAAAAATACATACAATAAAAAGTGTCTTTCCTCCAGAACACCCAATTTTCCCACTTTAGGACAGCCAATATTTCTAGTGTCTTGTGTAGTCCTTCTTTACAAATTAGCACAAAATGAATGCTATTTTATAAATTCTATGTAAAGCAAAACTTGCAGCACCACTAATCATTAAAACAGTATATATTTTGTCTAGTGCCTTCCATTTATCTTTAACACCCTAGGGAAAAATAATATGTGTGATTATCCAGTTAGTACTTACACCAGCTCATCAGCTCTTTGGCTTTTATTTTGAAGTGCGTTCTTATCCCTAGACTCGGGTAAGTACTCTTGAAGTTTGTTCACTAAGAAATAGAAAAGGTCACTGGTCTGTGAAAGCAAGCAGGAAAGATGATGAAGTTAAAACTTGGTAAAACTCTCGATGCTTACATAATAATAAAAAGAGGAAATGATTTCTTCTTTGGCCAGGAAGTGATTTAAAATCTCTCTCATTAATACTAGCATAACTTGCATTGAAAACATACTTTTACTTATAACCAGGAGACCATTGTCCTGGTGAACAGAGCAAGAGCTCAAGTCTAGAGAATGATGCTGGGAGATGCCTTCTAGACTTGGCTTGACCATTAATATTGAAGAGTATCCAGAAGTAAGTGATAATCTCAGGCAAGTCATTCAGTTACCTTGGAATACTATATTAACTGGGGGCTACTATAATTCCTGCCTTTCCAAAGTAATTTGGCCTTTGTGAATATATAATGAAATCAAGGCTAGATAAGCTCTCATTTAAAAATGTTTACTGCTACAAAAACAAATGTAGAGCACTCTTATAGCTTATGAAGATGGAGCAGAATGATATTAATACTTCTGTTAATGCAGTGGAAATGTACATTGTCATTCCTGCCAAAATAAACACTGAAGTATGGTGGGGGAACCAATTTTTCTGTGTTCCTATCCAGTCTCATGAGATAAATCAAGCATGAAAATAAGCACTGGCCCATGAAATCAGGCAAGTTGGTACTAATGAGAAATATGACGTAATTGTTTCTCTTTTCTCTTCCTCTATTGTTCAGTTTTTCCCCAGAACTTTTTTTTTTTAACTAGTGACAACTTAGATTCTTTGCTTAGACAGGGATATGTGTGCCCTTGTTTAGGTGATATGGCATGAGAAGAGGCTGAGGATGACAGGTGAAGAGAGGGAATAAAGAGGGAGGAGCAAGCTGGTCACCAGGCCCATCAGAAATGCTTGGGCTTACCCAGAGCCCTGATAGATTAGCCTAGTGTGGTAGTTTTACACACTGACTCTGGGGCCAGGTTCTTGAGTTTAAATCCCAGCTCTGCCACTGATGAGTTGGATGACATTTGGCAACTTTCGGATATACTCTGTGACTCAGTTTCTTCATCTCTACCATAGGCTTAATAATGTCCCCTCATTGAGTTGATGTTAGGATTAAGTAAGATAGTATTTATAAAGCCTGAATAGTAGCTAGCACATCATAAGTGCTTAATAAATATCTGTTGTTATTATCTCCCACTTGCTTACTGGTTCAGAAATTTTCACTCATAAAATATTTCCCACCTACCTGTAACAACATGAAAGAATCTAAAAAATACTATGCCAAAGAAGCCAGGCACAAAATAGTACCTAGTGTACAATTCCATATAAGTGGCATCCTAGGACAGGCAAAACTAACCTATAGTGACAGAAAACACAATAGTTGCCTGAGGCCAGGGTTGGGAAGAAGTGACTGCCGAAGGGCAAAAGGTAACCTATTGGGGTGATAAAAATGTTTTAAATCCTGAGTGGGATGGTCAACTGGGACAGTTGGTCACCCTACAGTGGGCAAACCAGAATAACGATCATCCTACATGTGAAGCATTTAAGATCTAAGGCAGTGGTTCTCACCTTCCTAATGCCGCGACCCTTTAATACAGTTCCTCATGTTGTGGTGACCCCCATCCATAAAATTATTTTCGCTGCTACTTCATAACTGTAATTTTGCTACTGTTATGAATCATAATGTAAATATCTGATATGCAGGATGTATTTTCATTGTTACAAAATGAACATAATTAAAGCATAGTGATTAATCACAAAAACAATATGTAATTACATATGTGTTTTCTGATGGTCTTAGGCGACCCCTGTGAAAGGGTCGTTCGACCCCCAAAGGGGTTGCGACCCACAGGTTGGCGACCCACAGGTTGAGAACCGCTGATCTAAGGAATGGCCAGGCCTGTCCTGTATGGTTGGGGAGGTTGTGCACATCACAACTGCTCAGTGAAATGGTGGCAACTATGGATGAGGCCACTGGCAAGAACGAGCCTCATTCGCACCAGCACAAACCAGCACTAATCAGGGCTTCTCAATACCTTCTGAGTACCTTTCACCTGAAGTTTCAGGTGAAAATGAAACTAAGGAAGTCTTACAGGGTAAGTCTGTAAACTTGCTGAATGAGAGCTAGGTTGTTTTGACTCAAAACACTCAAAAGTCATTTTTAAGTGTATTTTTATTGTAGGGAAACCTTCATGTAAAACTTCTTCAAATTTACTTTCTCATCTCACTGTCTCTACTCATACATCTCATAAGCCAGAAGCTTCCCCTCTTAGTTACTCTTTTCTTTGATTCTGTAAACTCAACCTATGCAAGCTACTATCTTTTTGCTACCACTCTCCTCTCTTCCGATCTACCCCACCCCAACACACACATACATTAATTACATCACATTTCCAGTGTTAAGGCACAATTACATTCAATTTAGTCAAGATTGTAAAATACAGCATCAAAACACAAGGTGGCATTTTTTATACAGCATTTTACTTGATCCTTGAATATATTGCGTTTGATAAACGGCTGAAACACATTTTAAAGGTTAAAATTAAAACACCTACTTTCCAGAAAAGCCTTTTCAGAATGTAGTTTTTCTGGGCTGCTACTTTAAGTTCTGTAATTAAACAAAGTATCTTCCTCAAAGTATTGTCTTTAAGAAAAAGTTCAGATTTAAGTTGACTGAAGTGCTTGATTTTCTCCTCAGATCTACAGAAACACAAGAAAACTTCACATGTAAAAAATGATAGGAGACAGCAGTTGAGGAATACCAATTAATTGACAGGTATGTAAAACTTTGTTACTAATGGAATTTCAATAGTTATTTTTTCCTGTTTGGGATATTTTATTTTAATTTTTCAATTATAGTTGACATTCAATATTATTTTATATTACTTTCAAGTATACAGCACAGTGGTTGGACATTTATATAACTTACGAAGTGATCCCTCTGATAAGTCTAGTACCCACCTGGCACGACACATAGTTGTTGCAACATTATTGACTATTATTTTCCCTGTGCTGTACATTATATCCCTGTGGCTATTTTTTGTAACTACCAAGTTGAACTTCTTAATCCCTTCACCTTTTTCACACAGCCTCCTGACCACCCTCCCATCTGGCACCATCAGTTTGTTCTCTGTATCTATGAGTCTACTTCTGTTCTATTTATTTTGTTCTTTCGATTTTATATGTAAGTGATATCATAGAATATTTGTCTTTCTCTGCCTGACTTATTTCATTTAGCATAATACCCTCTCAGTCCTTCACATTTTCCCACATGCAGTACTTTTCATGCACTAGTTCGTTCAGTCCCAGTAAGGGGCTAAGCTGGGAATTACTGTTGCATTTATAGCATCTCAGAAAGGCTAAGTAACCTGTTCAAGCTCACACAACTAGTGATTCAGAAAAGCAGAGTGCAAAGTAATGATAGGATAGAGGTTTCTTGTTCTATATAAGTTGGTAGAAACTTCTTAGAATTTCTGACTTGAATTAAAAATATTTTTACCACTTATGCCACAAACCTTGATATCAGCTATTTACATGGAATCTTGATTCTTGCCCACTACCTCTCACTCTATTTTTTTTTTTAATCTAAGATGTTCTCCCCTATCCAATCACACACCTCTCTTATTAAGAGAAAATTTCAGCCCTAGCCGGTTTGGCTCAGTGGATAGAGCGTTGGTCTACGAACTGAAGTGTCTGGGATTCGATTCCAGTCAAGGGCACATGCCTGGACTGTGGGCTTGATCCCCAGTAGGAGGCAGCTGATAATGATTCTCTCTCATCATTGATGTTCCTGTCTCTCTCTTCCCCTCTCTTCCTCTCTGAAATCAATAAAAATAGATTTTTTAAAAAAGAAAGAAAAATTCAGACTTCCAGCCCTACCTGATTTGGCTCAGTGGATAGAGCGTCGTCCTGCCGACCAAAGGGTCCCAGGTTCGATTCCGGTCAAGGAAACGTACCTTGGTTGCAGGCTTCTCCCCGGACCAGTTGTTGGGGCTTGTGCAGGAGGCAACCAACCAATGTTTCTACTCTCTTTCCCTCTCTCTTCCATTCTCCCTAAAAAAAAAAAAAAAAAAAAAAAAAAAAAAAAAAAAAAAAAAATCAATAGAAACATATCCTTGGGTGAAGATTTACAAAACAAAAAAAAGTTTTTTTCACACTTCCTGAAAAAAAAGTTTATTTTCTAGTGGAGACATAAGAAGATAAATAATCATTAAAAATTTAGTGATAACCATGATGGAGGCAGAAGAATATGATTATAAGCATTGGGGGCAACTCAGACAGGTTAATTGGAATCCTACATCTGCCCCTACTCAGCTAGGTAATAACCATAGACAAGTTACCTGGTCTGTCTGTGCCTCAATTTTCTCATCTATAAAATGAGGGTAATGATAGAACCTATCCCATTGTGCTGTTTTGATACTTTACCAATTGTGCTTAGCATACAGTGTTTAATAAATAGTATCTAAATAAAGCAGGAATGAGCTTTGAGATTTTACTTTCCTATATATCCACTTCTAGTTATTGCTACATTGCATTTAAAGAATAACGGTAAAATCCCTCTGTCCTCTGAGATACTCCAAAAATAGCAGAAATGTAGTTTTCACAAATAAGTAAGCTTAGAAAAGCAAAATCTCAGAAAAAATACAGTATCAGCAGAATTATTTTGAAGTTGGTGTTTTAGTCTTTCCCAATAAGAGTCAGCAATTTGTGAAGATCCTTGGAAAAAAACATTTTTATCCTTTGGCACCTATGATAATAGATTGTTATACTAAACTATTTTTTTTCCCAAAAGACCAGAACAGATTTCATAAGAAAAAGCACAATAATCTCTTTATACTAAAAATCAATGTATATATAAATTAAGATATCATATACTTTATAATTTCAAATTAGATTCAGTAATCTATATTTCTACAGAGAAGTTACATATAGTCACAGTTTCTTTGAACATTCAGAGAACTTTTGCTTTTATATGGATGACGAACCTCCTTTGACTAATTTAAATAAGAAAAAGTTAGTACCAGAAGACACCATTATTCAGTTGATGACTAAAGGGAAATTATATTCATGTTAACAAATATTCTATATTTTCATCAGCTAGAAAACATAAATTTTCATCCAAATAATGTGGCAAAAAGAATTCTTGATCTAATGATAAACTCTGTTTTATCTATATTTTTCATTTTTCCAGACATTTAATAAAAATAAAACCTTATAGCCCTAATGAGTTGCTCAGTGGTTAGACCTGCAGCCTGAAGGGTTGAGGGTTCAATTCTGGTCAAGGGCAGGCACCTCGGTTGCAGGCTGGATTCCCAGCCCTGGCTGGGGCACGTGCTGGAGGCAACCAGTCGATGTGTCTCTCTCACATTGATGTTTCTCTCTCTGGCTCTCTCCCCCTCCCTTCCACCCTTTCTAAAAATCAATGGGAAAAATATCCTTGGGTGAGGATTAATAAAACTAAGTAAGTAAGTAAATAAATAAATAAATAAATAAATAAATAAAATCACTTATATTTGTATAATGTTTGACAGCTGGAAAAGGCTTTTCATACATTATCCCAGAAACACTGTGTACATGTTTACAATGGCCAGGTTACAGAACTCACATTTGTGACAGAGTTCTAATTTAAAAACCTAAAGAATATTTATTTTCTTTAAACTGAAGGTGGCTTGCAGGCAAAAACCATTTCTTGTGTGTCTTGTGCATACACTATATCCCTGAGAGTGCATTTTAAATCACTGCATTTTAAATATGTTGCCATCAAAAATTAACTTTGTAAGAAATATACTTTTCTTGAGTCAAGATGGTGGCAGAACTCTCCCTCTTGCCTTCAGGGATACAAGCCACACATATACAAAGCTAGAGCCTATTTTAATATGTAATTAGCTTAAAATCACTTTAAATAAACACCAAAATTAAAACTAATACTCTTTTAGGCTAGCATATGAAAACATGTAGATATTCTCTAAGCTATCTCTATTACCATCTTTTTACAAAAGAAATCACAAACGTTGTTATTTAACTCCTATGTATAAAAATAAAACAAGCATTTTCTTACAATATCATGATTATCACACCCAACAAAATTATCAGTAATTCTTTGGTACTGTCAAATACCCAGTCTTGTATTAAAATGTCCTCTATTGCCTTAAAAATATTTTTTACGTTCTGTTTGTTAAACCTAAGATGTAAATAAGATACTTGTTGTATGTGCTTCTAATGGAGTTCAGTGCTTTTTTATTTCTGTGTGGAGGTGCTAAAATTTGTATATATTTATTGTGTTTCAACCACCTCCTTCATTGTTTCTTCTGATACTGAAATTGTCCCATTTTGGCTATTAGGAGTACCTTCATGTGGGCTCGTGTGTTCTTTGGGGTCCTGTTACCCTTTGCATTCCGGCACAAGCTGTTTCAGACTCATGTTGTGTATTTCCTCCTCCAGACCTAGAATTAGTTATTCCTGTAAGGAACTTTGGTTCCTTCAGTGGGAAATGAATACGTACCTTTTAAAATTAACTTTTAACTCATTTATATGACCTGCTAGTAAACATCATTATTGTAAACCTTTCATAACTTGCCCTTGACTTAAACTTAATATCAAAATCGACTTCTTAGCCTTGAATATAAAGCCCTTTATGATCTGGTCCCTGCCTCTATCTTATCTCATTCATTCATTCATTCATTCATTCATTCATTCTCTGAAGGTTTATTGGCAGCCTCTATGTGCCAGTGATCAGGTCCCTGCCCTTAAAGAGCACACTGCATAGTAGGGCAGCACGTAATCAAACAGGCAGCCATAATACCAACTGGTAAGTGCTACATGAAATATCAGCACAGGATGTTATGGAGGGGCCCCTCTTTTTTTTTTAATCCTCACCCGAAGATATTTTTTCCATTGATTTTTAGAGAGAGTTGAAGGGAGGGGAGCAGGGAGGGAGGGAGGGAGAAACATTGTTGTGAGAGAGAAAAATTGATTGGTTGCCTCCCAAATGCACCACTGCAGACTGATGTTCTAACCGTTGAGAAAATGGAGAGGGCTGGAAGGGCCCCTCTTAACTTAGTTTTGAGAAATTAATCTTAGAGAAAGGGATAGTAAGCTAAGACTTGATGAACTGAAGTTGTTCATGAAGGGGAAGAGGAGTAGAGAGTAGGCCATCATGTTAGCGCCCAGAGGAAAAATAAACGGAGCTTTCTGAGAACTGTGAGTTTATTTGGTGAGGTGCTTCAGGCAGGAGTGGGGAGGACACAATAGTGGAGGATGAAAAAAATGAAGGGAGACATGAGGAAGATCTGTGTAAGCTGTTAAAGATTTTAGAGCCTTCTCCTAAGGGCAATGGGGAGTCATTCAAGGGCTTTAAGGGAGGAGTCACATGATCAGATTTGTGCTTCTGAAAGAGTCCTCTGTTGCACAGGCGAAGGTATAGAAAGGGCTAAGAGTGAAGGCAGAGGGCAGCTAGGAAAATATTAGGAGCCCAGGCTGGGCCCGAGGGTGTGACAGTGGAAAAAAGTGAATGTTACCCAGATATATCAAAGCACAATAAATCATATGGTGATTGGCACAATAAATCATGTGGGTGATAGTGAAGGGAGGAGAGAAGGTAAAGGTGACATCCAGGACTCTGATTTAAGTGATCTGGGGGTAATAACATCATACCCCGTATTAAGAAACAAAAGAGGAAGGTTAGGTTCCAGAAGGAAGATGCTGAGCTCTGTTTTGAATATGCTGACTTTAAGGAACCTACAAGAGGTGAAGTCCAGTGGGTCATAGTGTTTGCAGGCCTAAAATTCAGGACGAAGTTGAGGTAGAGGCTCATTGTGATGTCAGCAACATAGAGTTAGGAGAGGCATAGAGGAGAGAGCGCTCCTCCATGGGACTCTATCATATCACCACTCCTTACCTGTATGGCTTTTGACCTCCATTAGCAAGACTGAGCTCACTAACATATAGGGGATCTTGTAAAAGAGTAGCTTTCTGAAAGAGGAAAAAAGTGAAAATAGTTAGAACTTTTGTTTACTGAAAATCAATTCCCCCTACTTTTAGTCAGTATCATAGATCTTTAATACCTTCTACAGTACATGATTTATTTATATAATTTATTCTAGTGTTTGATAATACCGCAGGGAATTTTTTCCTTATATAAAATTTTAAAGTTTTAAATATAATTTTAGTTTATTATAAAATAAAATCACCTATCAAAATTAAACAGTACAGAAATGTATAAAGTAAAAGACAAAAGTTTTTAGTCTCTCCCTACTTCTTCTATCCTGCTACCCAAAGTACCTTGCTATTATCAGTTTGGTTTATATCCTTTTGGCATATAAAAGCATACTAGCCCTAGCTGGTTTTGCTCGCATCAGCCTGTGTACTAAAGGGTCCCGGGTTTGATTCTGGTCAAGGGCACATGCCGGGGTTGTGGGCTCGACCCCCAGTAGGTTGTGCAGGAGGCAGCCAATCAATGATTGTCTCTCACCATTGATGTTTCTATCTCTCTCTCCCTCTCCCTTCCTCTCTGAAATCAATAAAAATAATAATAGTAATTTTAAAAAAGCATACTAATTATAATGTATACATTTAAATATTAGGTGATATATTTTTATAACATATATTTAATATTAGCTAAATTATAGCACATATATTGATCTGGGGCTGTTTTTTCTACTTAATACATGGTAGAGTTTTTCGTGTCTGTGTCTATAGGTTTACTTCAATCTTTTAAATGATTTCCTAGTATTCCATAGTACAGTTATACAATAATTTAACTGTTCTATTAATGAGGTTATTTTTCCCTCAAATCTTTAGTGTTATCATTTTCCGTTCATTCTGGGTCCTCAAAAACCAAACATCAGGTAGTGTTCAGCAAGTTTTATTTATGTTGAGGCTTAACAGACAGATTATTTCAGAAGAAATTTCTGAAATTTTGCTGATTTACTACTCCAAACAAGCGGAGTATGTGCTTGGTCAGCTCCCCAGGGATGTGGCTCAACTGCTGGCTGTGGCAGTGGCCAGAGTTCTCAGTCATCTTATGGGCAGCAGTCCTACCCTGGCTATGGTCAGCAGCCGGCTCCTAGCAGCACCTTGGGAAGTTACAGCAGTTCTCAGAGCAGCAATTACAGGCAGCCCCAGAGTGGGACGATGGTCAGCAGTCAGGCTATGGTGGTCAACAGCCTAGCTGTGGTGCACACCAAAACTCCTATAATCCTCCTCAGGGCTATGGGCAGCAGAACAAGTACAAGAGAAGCAGTGGAGGTAGAGGGGGTAGTAGAGGTAACTGTCGCCAAGATCCCCCATGAGCGGTTGCAGCAGTGATGGTGGTTATCAAAATCAGGACCAGAGTGGTGGTGGCGGCAGTGCTACAGGAAAGGCCAGCAGGACCATGGGGGACAAGGTCACAGCAGTAGCAGCAGTTACAACTGCAGCAAGGTGGCTATGAACCCAGAGGTCATGGGGGTGGCCAGGGAGGCAGGGGTGGCATGGGTGGAAATAACCGTGGTGGCTTCAGTAAATTTGGTGGGCCTCGGGACCAAGGATCACATCATGATTCTGAACAGGATAATTCAGACAACAGCAGCATCTCTGTGCGAGGCATGGGCAAGATTATAAATAAGAAAACAGGACAGCCATGACTAATCTGTACACAGACAGTGAAACAGGCAAGCTGAAGGGAGAGGCAATGGTATGACCCACTTTCTGCTAAGGCAGCAATAGACTGGTTTGATGGTAAAGAATTCTCTGGGAATCCTGTCAAGGTTTCATTTGCTACTTGGCGAGTAGATTTCAGTTGGGGTAGTGGCAGTGGGCATGGAGGGTGAGGAGGACCCATGGGCCATGGAGACTATGGAGGTAGTGGCGGTGGTGGGGGTGGACTCCCCAGTGGAGATGGCGGTGGTAAAGGATAGCAGCGAGCTGGAGATGGAAGTGTCCTAATCCTACATGTGAGAGTCTGAACTCTTGGAGGAATGAATGCAACTGTGTAAGGCCCCTAAACTAGACGGCCCAGGACAGAAACCAGGATGCTCTCTGGTGGAGGTTGCTATGGAGATGGTCGCCATGGTGGCAGAGGAGGCTATGATTAGGGCAGCTATCTAGGCCAAGAAAGGGATCATGGGGGCTCACAGAGGTGGCCAGGGTGGTGGGGACCAAGATTACTTCAAGCAGGTTGGCCCTGGCAAGATGGACTCCAGGGGTGACCACAGACAGGATTGCAGAGATGCCATATTCGCCTGTCTCCTGAGGTTCTGAAACAGGTTTTCTCCTGTACCCAGTGCGACTCTCATTATTATATAACCTTCCAGCTCCTGACCACACATGGGTTTTTTTGTGACAGACTATGTAATTATAGCCATATCTCTGGTTCCCATTAAACACCATTGTTTTAGAGAAAGAAAGAAAGAGAGAGAGAGAGAGCAGAAGTGGTTGAAAAATCACCCCAGCTAAGTGCGAAAGACCACCCTGCTCACACACATCCCGGGATAAGACCTGTCTCCTTCACCATGATTCTCATGAGACTCTCTGATGACTCACTTATTTACCTGCCTCTATAAAACCCAGGTCTCTCTCCTTTTCTTTAGGACAGACGCTTCTCATTAATGAGCATTTCCCCTATTGCAATCGCTGAATAAATTCACTTCCTTAATTGTCCAGGGCATTTTGTCTTTCACAAGATGATTAAATTCCAAGGTTAAATTTCCAAAATGGGGAGCTAGAGCAGTGTGTAAGAAACAATACTCAAGTCAAGGTTAACCTATGAGGACACTTACTATAATATAATTGTTCCATGAACTTTTTAAGTGCAGAAATATTGATGACGTTGTGGAAATAATGTACAAATGGAGTTCTGACTCTTTTTTCTCTAGGTTTGGGTTGCTTTGTAAAAGGGAGGCGGGGGAGGAATTTCCTAAGTAAAGCTCATTTCCGTTCCCATTGCATTTGAAAGGGATTTCACTTAGAGAGTCTTTGTGATCTGGAAGTCCCTCGGGTCCTTTTGTGTTTGTGGTGCAAGATGGCACGCTGACAGCCTGGCCAGTGGCTGCTGTAGACTGACAGCTCCTCCTGGAGGGCGTAGGTAGGGGTCGACCGGCACTTTGACCTTGAAGGGACAGCTTCTTGAGGTCTAAAGGACAGAGAATTGAGTCCTTGGACAGTGTGCTGCTCTCTTGGTGGTACCTGTCAGGGAGAATTTAGTATTAAACATGATATTCAGAACTGGATAGTAAGGAACAAGGAGACACCAATGACCCAACTACAGTAGTTTAAGACTCTGAACGTGAATGTTTTCACATAAAAGGAATGCTTGCTAAGAGAAGGGGGTAACTTAATCTCACTTGCTTACACACTGACCCAGGGGAGATATAGCACAACTCTGCAGTATACTTTTCTGCTTTCAGAAATAAAATTCTACCCAATGTCATTTAAAGAAACACTTTCTATATCTAAAGAATTGTGCCTGTCCTTCACAAAGTCCAATATTTCCATTGAAAGGACTTTTCATTCTACTTCTGAAACCTGATTTTTCTTTCACTCTGCATTTCTAATTGATCTGATAAAGAAAAAACCATTCATATGGAGTTATAGAGAGATTTTTAATGGTGTTTTGATTCATCTCTTGCTGATACTCTTCTGATATTAACAATAGCATCCCCAACACCTCAGTACTTTTTTCACAATCAATCCTTTACCTTCCCTGTTCTCTTCAGCTCACCGCGACCCATTTCTACTCTGCTGCCCAAGGAAGCAAGTAGTAGAGGCTTAGAAGTTGCAGAGTATGCTGAGATCTAAGTTCCCATCCTGGCTGTGCCACTCAGTGGGGCTGTGACTTTGGCTGACCCAAGCCTCAAGTCCCTAATTTTAAAATAGGAACCATAACAGTACCAATCTCACAGAGTTTCTATGAGAATGAAATAAGAAAATATACATGCTATGTGTCTGCACTGGAAACAGTAAGTGCTAGCAATTAATTTTATCCTATATTGTCTTAAATTGCTGGTTTGTCATTTTCTATTTAAGTGTCTTTGTCTCCCTTATAAAATTGTAACTGCTATATAAGTGGAAAGTCATTTAGCTTTGATTCGTTCCTAAATTAATTTTAAACAGGTATAAAATTCATTCATTATCTGTATAGTGCTACAAACTGTGCTGAGTTCCAACCATCTGCTCCCTCCCCCACTGACTTTGCATGTGTGCAGGTGCATACACACAGGCACACACACACACACACACACACACACAGGTCACTCAAGTTCCATCCCCTTTAACAGCCATAATTATCTTACATTGTCCTGTTTCTTCATAGGACTCTATTATGTAACCGTGTTATCAAACTGTCTAAGTACATAAGGTGCTCACACTAAGATTTTCAGTTAAAGGAATATGTGTCTAGCCCTGAAATGGATGACGCATACTCCAGTCCTCTTTAAAGTGACAGCTTTTCTTTTTATTCGTACAGATAATATTTTCTAAAATTTTCTCCATGGAAATTGAAAGATCAGACAGAGGCCAAAAACCAGGACTACAGGCTTTATTAGAGGAGAAGCACCTGCCAGGCTGTCTCGCAAGGGGAGGACAGCAGCATGTGCAGGGGTGGGCACACCTTTTGAGGGGCGGAATGGGAAGGGGTGGGGGGCTTAGTGTACTCGGCGCACACTGACTGGTGGCTTACTGCATTGTCCATATAGGACAAGGGCTTAGGGTATTTGGCAGGTGTGGATTGGTGGTCCAATGTATAGTCCATATAAGGTACCTGGTTAGTCACTCAGGTATTTCCTGGCTGCAGGTTACGTCATACTCCGCCCAGTTGGGGGAAGGGAGGATCTATCAGAAATTGAAGAGAGTTAATTAACCAGTGCCTAGATTATGTTAGATAATGTTATGAAAATATGTTACAATGTTCATGTCAGGCACAACATATGTTTCATGTGAAAATTCAGCAACATGATTGCATGTAGTTACAGAAAGTCTCACTTAAATCAACTGTTACTTACTCAGGTGTATGAAAAAAAACTACTGTTTTGGGGGATTTAAGAAGGGTTTCTAAAAAGGATTATGGTTTTGGCAGCATAAATGAAAATGCCATGGCCATTACTGCTTCACTAGTTAAACAAGCCAACTCATAAAACTAAACTGTATCCTTCATTTTAAATTCAATAACGCCCTTCATTACTAGTCTGATTAAAGAGCAGTTCAATACTAAGTAAGAGTTCTGGAACCTTGAATTTGCACTTTGCAACCTTCTATTTGTAAAACTAAGTTGCTAAAAGTCAAGTGTTTTTCTAATGAGCTGATTATGTATCTCCAGGGAGAAAACAGCCACAAAGGAAAAAAAGATGAGAGAAATGGGAAAGAGAACTCCAAATCAAAAATATGCACAAATCATTTCTCTCCTTTTCCCCTCTGCATCAAAGACAGATAAACTCTTTGAGACTGAAAATGTCAGGTTAAAAGTCACAGTCCAAAAAGCAACAGGCAGAATTGAACAGCTTCAGAAAAACCTGTTAGGTGCGAGTTCAGTTCAGAATAAATTGTACATATAGGCTGCCGTATTGATTCTATCAAGAAAAATGGCAAATTATAAAAAAATGATTATTTGATTTAAGAAACTCTTTAAAAGGATAAGAAAGTAGTTCAGTTAATATGAAAATGGAGAGTTTAGTTTTGTTGAGAGCTAAAAACCTATCAAGTTGAAATAGATAATTAGATTAAAATGTTAAAATATAAGAAAAAAATGTTGATGGATTAGAGATATATTATGGGTGTAGAACTCAGGAGTCTCAATAATCCAGGATAAACTACATGGCCCAGGAATTCCCAAACCTTGGTAGCTAGCTAACAGGAGCATCTAGAGAGCTTCCAAAACCGGATTACTGAGTCCCATCCCTCAGTATTAGTGCCTAGGCTGGAGTTCAGGAGTCTGAACTCTCCATGAGCCCTAGAGAGATTCTGACCCAAGGCCATGCTTGAAAAAACCATGAATTTTTGCCGTTATTCCAGGTCAGCTTTATTCCCACACTCCAAAGGGTGTGGGTTGTCTCCTCACATGGCCTAACCAGCAGGCTGCTGAGAGCACAAACTAATTTCAAAGTAACAACACGTTGGGAAGCAGCAACAGTGTCCCAGATTCCAGCTTATTTAAGCAAGTTCAAGCTGCATAGCCAATCTAACCTCAAACAGCAGGAGTGCTTGGAGAAATGAGCTCTCCTATTGAATTGACTCCCTAATCCTGTTTTGGATACTCAACTTTGTTAAGAAAGTTTTCTAAAAGTGTTTTGGTTCTGTCTTTTTGTAAAAGGCAGACTAGTAGGCATACATGACTCTTCGATAATTGGGGTCCTTCTGTGCTTCAGGGTTATCTTCATTATCACAGTCTGGAACTGGAGCTGGTGAGTTGAATTGGAACAGCAGGCTTCCAGAGACAGAGGCCAAGAGGAGGGGGCATTCATGCCCCTCACTCCCTAAGATCTCCAATAGCCACCACCCCCTCTCAGAACAAACCACCACAATAAATGCATGTGTACACTACGTAAAAACAATGCATCCGTGCCTACCAACAGAAAAAGAGCTTCAAGCCACTCCAAATAAACATACATTCCAAGTACATGAGACACCTGATTCCCCCTTTTGCTACCCTCTTTTATGGAATCTCTTCTATTGAGATTCTGGAACCATCACTGGCTCTAGGAAGGATCTGAGATAGGTCCAAATCCTTTTCCATATGTATTGGTATATGCTTAAAATTCTACTAGTTTTCTTCTACTTCAGGCCAAGATGGCATAACAGGGACTAAATATACCTCCCACCGGAAACGACCAAAAACTAGGAAAATACATGAAGAAAGAAAAAAACAGCTTTTAAGACACTGGACATCAGACAACATAAGAGGGTGAGCTCTGAGTAGTGGGAAACAAGGTGAGAACTAACATCTGCCCCATCATACTAACTTGAAAAAGTTTCCAGGCCATGGTGCAGCAAGGAGCAATAGTTACGGATTGTGGTCATGGTTTCACTGGTATATGTATAAGAAAAAAATGTATCAAATTGTGTACTTTAAATATTACAGCTTATTGTGTGTCAAAAAGCTTTTAAGCCCTGGCCGGAGAGCTCGTTTGGTTAGAGCATCCTCCTGATATGCCAAGGTTGTGGGTTCGATCCCCAGTCAGGGCACATACAAGAAGTAACCAATGAATTCATGAATGAGTGCAACAACAAATTGATCTTTCTTTCTTTCTCTCTCTCTCTCTCTCCCTCTCTCTCTCTCTCTCAAAAATCAATCAATAAAAAAATTAATCTGTTAAAACAAAATTCTACTAATAGAGCTTCCCTGGAGCTTCTGGCTTTGATGCCAATTAAAATAGAAATCCCAGGGAAAGGGGAACCAGTTTACATGTGTAGTATTAAGTTATCACATTGTGGTGTCAATAAAAACCCAAGTACAGAATTGTATAGGGAGAACAAGGATGTGTACTAGGGAAGGCTAGAAAGAGGAATTCACAGAGAAGGGAGATAGAGCACAGGATAGGAAATGCAAACAAACTTTGCAAGTGTGTTGTCAGCTAGAAACAACAGGGGTGGTTTTGCTGGAAAGTGTGGTGCTGTGTGTTAGTTGCCACAATGATGGGGAGTATTACTAGCATTTAGTGGGCAAGAGCCAGAGAAGCCAAGTCCTACACTGTGTGGGACTGTTCTGCACAACAAGGAAGAGTCCCACACAAAATACCAATAGCACTCTACTGAGAAACCCTACTGAAAGGAGTTTGGTTACACAGACTGTTGGTCCCTTCAGCAATACCAGCATTACAAAGAGGTCTTGGGGTGCACTCTGCTCTGTATGGCTTGTAGTGCGAAACAGAACACTTACTCATCAACCTTTCTTAGCCAGTAAGTTTTTCTGATGTTTCAGCTTCAAATGTAATTAAAACCTCCAAAGACTTGAGAACCCTGACATGAATACAGAGACTGTTTTTAAAGCTAACTCCTTAAATCCTAAAAACCTGTAAGAAAATTACAGTTACTATAACCAACTTTCTCATCCAGAATAGTTGGTTGTACTAGTAAAGTTAAAATTGTGTAAAGCGAATTGGTGATGTATTCCCAGTAGAAAAAAAGAATCTTCCTAAACCAATAGTCAATTTTTGGTGAGAAAGGAAGTTATAATAATGAAATTTAGATTTAGAGGAGACCTTGCAGGTCATCTTGATAAAACAGCAAGAGAAGGTGAGGGTGAGAGACAGTGCAGTGGGCCAGGGCCCTTCTCGGCAGCCTAGGTTACTGCACAGTGTGGTGTACCACAGCTTTGTGAATACTCCCCCGCCCCACCCCCCTGGAAGCTCACTTTTTCTTTGCAGCATTTTGCATTGTTTTCCTATCCTGTCTTTCAAGGCCTCCACCCCCATTAATTTTCCACATGCCTCTGTATCTCTTGACTCACAGCTGTTAGAATGCTATGCTCCCCTCCTCCTCCTAATGTCTAGATACTGACTGTGTCACAGCATCACACTTTGAGTTATGAAGCTTAGGAAGCTCCTTTCTGCATTTATACCCGGACTTCTTTCCCACTGTGCAGACTGAAATTTCAGTGCCAGATGAACTTCTCCGCCAGAGGCCCTCACGCTTAACCTGTGCAAACCAGTACAGGGCTTGATCCCTCCTGACATCCTTATTTCTCTGGAAGGCATCACTTTGCACTCACCCCAGCTTGAAACCACAGTGGCTTATCTCTCCATCTCTCTTATGTTCCATAAATCAACTGACAGTTGTAGTTTTTACTTACACAATTTCTCTCATCCATCCCTTTTTCTTTATTCCCACTACCACTAGCCCAATTCAGATTCTAATTGCTTCCCACCAACCTTTGGTCTCTCCCTTCTTCAGTCCATTTTCAGCACAACTGTCAGGTTATTTTCTGTAAGAGTGATTTTTATCACATTCTCTGGCTCAAAACTTTCAATAGTTTTCTCATGTCCTATGAAACAACATGTAAAATTTTCCCCTGGATTTGTAAGACCCTCCAAAATATGGGCCCAATTTTACCTTTTAACTTTATATTGAATAATCTTGGTGTATTTTTAAATTGCACTAGGCTGCATACCTTTCCTAATACATATTCAATTTTTCCCTGCCTCAATCTTAGCTTCTGCTATTCTCTTCAACTGCAATAACTTCACCGCCATTTTCAATATCCTTCACCAACTGTCGTCTGGCATCTTGATTCTCCCCAGAACTGAACATAGTCCTTCCCATCTTTAAATCTCTTTGGAAATTTGCTCAAACTCATTGATGACATGTAGCAGGTACCCATTGTATTATCTTTATTTATGCAAATATCATGTATCCCGGTTGGAATCAGCTTCTCAAAGACAGGAACTATGCTTTGCTCTGTATTCACCACACAGAACCAGCACTCAATAAATGTTTTTTTAATTTAATTGTAATCAGTTATTTATTTTTTGGCATTTATATAATCTGTTGAAATGAGAAAAATTATACTTTACTAGTTAACTAACCGGATTTGAATTTAAAGCAAGTTCTCTCAAAATACCTTCTTCATTATCACATATGTGAGATAAACAGAACTCCAAAGTCATGAGTAGAGGAAAAAGCATTAAAAAAAACAAAAAACAAATTGTAATGGAAAATAAGTTTTGGTTAGCAAGTTAAAAACGTACTCCAAACAACAATCTCACCCGACAGAGGATTCATCCAGACTTTCAGGCTCTTTGCCTCTCCATAAGACAGGGCCATTATTCTCTTCCTTGACTAAAAGTAAAGAAAAGTTATTTGGTAATTAATTACATTATTTGATTTAGTTTATGAAGAAGATGTAGTCACTGATTCTATGAGTGCTCATAAATTCTCACACAAACTTACAAGTACAAAATTGTAAGCCCTGATTTCCCCTCAGGAGTAGGGGGAGTTAGAGAAGCCCTGAGGGGCGATTGGGGCTGGCAATCGCCGCTCACACCCACTGACAGCATGGAGCAATCCGATCCGGGCGGCACCGGCAGCGGCTGCGAGCGCTGGGCGGGACAAGGGCACGCGGGAGCAAAGAATTTTCAGTAACCACCGGAAGCTCACCTCGATGACAGCTACCAGTGCCCCACCTTGGTCTGGTGCCCCCGCTCACCTGCTCCACCATCACGCCATGGCCGACACCCGCCATGCTCTGTGCTCTGCTGCCAACACCCACCATATTCCGCGCATGCCCCCTGGTGGTCAGCGCACATCATAGTGATTGGTTGTTTGTTCGGTTGTTCTGCCGTTCAGTCTATTTGCATATTAGGGTTTTATATATTTAGATTATTGACTACTAGAGTCCCGGGTCATGCACTAGTGGGGTCCCTCGGCCTGGCCTGCAGGAATCGGGCCAAAACTGGCTCTCCAACATCTCCCGAGGGGTCCTGGGTTGCGAGAGAGCGGTTCTTGAGTGACATACCCCAGAATCGGGCTCCCTCCTCTTGGGTTCCAAGTGCATCACCCGAGAACCACAGCTGCCAAGTCACTGCAGCTCAGCAGCTCCTGCATTGATCGTCTGTCCCATGGTGGTCAGTGCATGTGATAGCTACCGATCAGATGGTGGAATGGTCGAATGGTCACTTAGGCTTTTATATATATACTAGAGGCCCGGTGCACAAAAATTTGTGCACTCGGGGGCGAGGAGGGGGTCCCTCAGCACGGCTTGTGCCCTCTCACAGTCTGGGATCCCTCGGGAGATAACGACCTGCTGGCTTAGGCCTGCTCCCAGGTGGCAGAGGGCAGGCCTAATCCCTAGGTGCAGCCCCTGGTCGGGCTCAGAGCAGGGCCGATTGGGGAGTTGGGGCGCCACCCCCTGTCATGCACAGAGCAGGGCGGATTGGGAGGTTGCGATGCCACCCCGTCACGCACAGAGCAGGGCCAATCAGGGGGTTGGGCACTGCCCCCTGTCACGCACAGAGCAGGGTCGATTAGGGGGTTGGGGAGCTCCCTGCTGTCATGCACAGAGCAGGGTCGATCAGAGGGTTGGGGAGCTCCCCCATCACGCACAGAGCAGGGCCGATAGGGAAGTTGAGGCGCCGCCACTGTCACACCCAGGGCAGGGCCGATGGGGAGGTTATGGCTCTACCCCGTCACAGAGCAGGGCCCGTGGGGTGGGGGTTAGGGGTTGGGGCGCCACACCCTGTCACACACAGAGCCGCAGGGTGATCAGGGGGTTGGGGAGCTCCTCCTATCAGGCACAGAGCAGGGCCGATTGGGGATTGGGGCGCCTTCCCCTGTCATGAACAGAGCAGGGTGGATAGGGAGGTTGTGGCCCCGCCCGCTGTCACACACAGAGCCTCAGGGTGATCAGGGGGTTTGGGCGCTGCCCCCTGTCACACTGATCCCGGTGCTGGGAGGCATATTACCCTTTTACTATATAGAATAGAGGCCTGGTGCATGGGTGAGGGCTGGCTGGTTTGCCCTGAAGGGTGTCCTGGATCAGTGTAGGGGTCCCCACTGGGGTGCCTGGCCAGTCTGGGTGAGGGGCTGAGGGCTGTTTTCAGGCTGGCGGGTGACTGAAGCTTCCAACCGCTCCTTTTTTTCTTTTTCTTTTTATTCTGGGCCAGCTTTAGCTCTGAGGCTCCAGCTCTTAGGCCTCCGCTGCTGAAAGCAGGTATCTGGCCTTTGTTTACCTTCTGTATTTGAAACAGTGTTGCGACTAAAGCAGGTTTCTGGGGTTTTGTTTAGCTTCTGTATTTGTAACATAGTTGCTTAGAGTTGCAGCTCAGAGGCCGGCAGCGGCAGGCGGGGAACGTTGGAGTCCTCCGTCACTGAAGCAAGCAAGCCTCATGTTCGCTTCCAGCTGCCTGGCTGCCGGCCGCCATCTTGGCTGGCAGTTAATTTGTATATTGCCCTGATTAGCCAATGGGAAGGGTAGCGGTCGTGCGCTAATTACCATGTTTCTCTTTCATTAGATAGGATAAGTTCTGGAGACCAAAATGTCCAGCATGGTAACTATAGTTAATAATAATGTACTGTGTACTTGAAATTTGCAAAGTAAGTAGATCTCAAGAGTTCTCACTACACGCACGCACGCACATGCGCGCAACTATGTGAGGTGATGGCTATTTTAAATAGCCTGATTGTGGTAATCATTTCACAATGTATATGTATATCAAAACATCACACTGTATACCTTAAATATATAAAACTTTTATTTGCCAATCATACTTCAGTAAAGTTGGGGAGGGAAAAAAAGAACATTATCTTTTTTTGCCTCATAAGGAAATGTATCTTGTGTTACGTTAAGAAGTACATTACAAAAAAAAAGTATATTACATACCTTTTTTGTTGTTTGCATGGGCATGGTGAAATGGTAATAAAAATTTCCTGACATCTTTTGACTTTTCACATTCTTTTTTCAAAACAGTTGAATAGATGATCCGAATGTGTTGGTTGATTTCTCTATCTTGTGGACTCAAAAATTCTGGGTAATCATCAATCTGAAAAAAAAAAAATGATTTGACTGAAGTCAAATACAACTGCTTATGTTTTCTGGGATAAGAAATCCCCAAAGCTTAGGGCAAGTTTAAACTGCATTCTTTATTTTTATTTTTTCCCTGGCAAATCTTTCTTCTTTTTGTTGTTAGGTTTCCCAATTCTCCTCTATTTGTTTTAGTCCTTACTAAAAGTGTGCTCAGCAACAGAACCCAGAAACTTTTTACACTATAGGATTGCTAAGTAAATAGTAACAGTGTTTTTGTTTGTTAAAACATATTGCCCTACTTCCATTTTGAAAAAAAAGATTTTTTTAAAAAAAGATCTCAAATTTTTTAATTAATTGGGCTTACACTAGAATTTTTCTGGGTAGGAGATAATATCCATTTGTAGGAACAGACTACAAAGATTCCGTGAACACAGGCATCCAGGTTTCAATTATTGGAAGTTTCCTGCTCGTAAAGAGCTTTCTCTTTCCCCCAAAGTGCTCTATTTTCTATTCTTGATTAAAAAGGGGAAAAGTCTCAGTAAATACTTTCCCCAGGGAGCCCCTGAGAGAAAATCACAAAGATTTGTTTCTTACCCTATAGGAAGAGAAGTGTTTAAAGCAGTTAGTTTTATTTGGTCTATTTACTATTCTAAATTGCATAGGAAGAACTGCCCAATCAGAAGAGATGCTCAGCTTTCCTTAGGTTAGATGTGTATAGAGAAAATAGTATAAACATTCTAGAGATTACGTGTTTTATGGGAAGTCTCTGGAGATTTGTTTTCATTTATCAGCCTTGGTGGTGCTTGGCCTGATCATATTAGACACAGCAAATTGTTGTCAGTCATAATTTCAGATATTACGCAAAATGTTGACTTGGTGACAACCTTGTTTTGAATTTGAATTTACCACCTTCTAGGCCAGTAAATTTTTAGTAGGGGATTATGTCAGTCTTATCTATGCAGTTCGTAAAAAATACAAATACCTAGGCCTATTTCAGATTACTGAATCTCTTTACTCGTTATTCTTGGCTTATAGTTGGCATATTCCTGGCACATTATATATATGTATATACATCAAGGTGGGGCAAAAGTTGGTATATAGTTGTGAGTATGCAAACAAGTTTATTCTTGTATTACTATTATTTACTAATGATTGTGCTATTTTCCATATGAACAACTATAAACCTACTTTTGCCCATACATATACACCAACACACACAATATCTCAGTATTATTATGTTATATTCAAGACTCTCCCTCTATCTCCTCCCCCTCTCCTCCCCTTCTCCTCCCCTTCTCCTCAAAAAAAAAAAGACTTTCCCTCTATATAAATTATGTTCATTCACTTTTACAAATCAGATGTAACTTTAACTGATTTCTTTGAGAATAGGCTTCAAGAAAAAAATAAGTTTTAAAAAAGAGAGAGAATAAGCTTCATCACTATCCTTAGAGTCCTTAGAGACATTTTGTATAATTTTTTTTTGCAATAGCTTTATGATTTTTGTTCTACAAGCCATAGGAATCACCAAATTTTCTTCCAGTTGCCTATTCTTGATATGAACTTTCATCAGACCTTTCACATTTGAAAGTTCTAAAAACTCACTACAGCCATTTGAAGTCTCTATCTCCTACAGATAGTGTATTTTATTTTATTTTATTATTTTATTTTCTTGTAATGCTTGCTTGAATGTTCTACTATATGTTAAAGACCAGAGTTTGTGTCTTCAACATAGGAAGGTCTCAGAGCCTCCTGGAAAAAAGATTAACTAGATTCTTCAAACTACTAACAGTTCACACCTAAGCCAACATTATTTAGACAATGCTCTGAGCACGCCGGTAGACTGAGTCAGGATTTCCAGAAGAAATCTCAGGACCTCAAAATTCACTGAAATATATGGGTACTGCAAGAAATTCTGGTGGTAGGAGTTTCTTGGATTTGATTTCTTAGCCTTGGGAAAGCAAATAATAGAGGCTTTTGAAAGTCTTAACCTGATATTCTTATAAAAACTTCCAGACAAAAGTTAAATTTATGGTTACAATAGTTGTTCAGTACTCTAGATTTGCAAATATATGATAAACTAACACTTTTGTGGCACCTACCTAAATAATCAGGACAAACTAAAGAGAGTGTTGTTTTGTGATTAAGAATAATCTTTTTTTGAGATTATGATGGTGGGTGTGGGACAGACTATCAGGAAAAATTGTGAAAGACTTTTACATGCAGGGGAAAAGATTAGAAGTGTTCTGTTAGCCCTGGCCGGGTAACTCAGTTGGTTAGAACATTGTCCCAATATGCCAAGATTTCGGGTTCGATCCCCGCTCAGGGCACATACAAGAATCAACCAATGAATGCATGGATAAGTGGAACAACAAGTCAATTCACTCTCCCTCTCCCTCCCCCTCCCCCTCCCCCTGCCTTTCTCCCCCTCTCCCTCTCCCACCAGTAAATATTTTAAAACACTGTTCTGTTTAGCTCACCCATCCAGGTTATCTACGCCTTTCATTGTCTTTGAGTTATTTTACAGTGCTTGATTTGTAGAAAAGACTTTTGTGTCTTTTTAAAAACATACAGAAACTTAAAATTTCTAAGTGGTAAATCTATCAACTTCTGTCCTTTTCATTTCTTTCCCTGATTTATGTTTAAAAAGGCCTTTTACACCCTAAAATCAGATAAATATTCACCTATGTTTCCTATTTCCTTTCCAGTTTCCTCTTTTACAGTTAGTCTCTAATCCTTCTGGAGTTTCGGGGGTTGAGGGGTGGTTTCTCTTAAGACTAGTCCAACTGGCTGTGATTCCAAGTCTATTTAGTATTGGTTTGATGAAAACTATGCTTTAAGTAGACTGAATACAAATGAATATGTAAATATTTCTGGGTCAAATTTCTTATTAGCAGTTTTTTGGGGGGAGACAAAGTATAATAATTTGAATAATAATTACACATTTTACTCTAAGGGGAGGCAGGGGAGGTTAGGAGAGGGGCAGTAAGAGATCAACCAAAGGACTTGTATGCATGCATATAAGCATAACCAATGGACACAGACAGTAAGGGGGTGAGGGCATGTGCTGGAGAGCGGGAGTGGGCAGAGAGGAGTCAATGGGGAAAAAGGAGACATATGTAACACTTTCAACAATAAAGAATTTAAATTTAAAAAACAGAAAAAACATAATTACACAGTTTATAGAACATAGCACATACCATCCTATAATAATAGACAAACATGCAAATTAGCCGTCCCTCCACTATGCTGAAGCCATGCCCACCAGCCAATCCGAGTGACTATGCAAAGTATCTGACAAAGATGGCAGTTAATTTGCATACGCAAGTGTCAAGCGTCCCAGGAGGTAATGGCGGCTGTGGCCACAGGCTCCCAGAACTTTCACCGGCCCCGGGAGGCAAGGCCGTAGCCACGCCCACGGGCTCCCAGGACTTTCATTAACCGTCACCCGTGACAAAGATGGCAACGCCCATAGTGGCCAGAGCAGGATGCTGGCGGCATTGCCCTGGCAACATGAGCCCAGAGTCTGGCCCGACTGCATGGAGGGAGGGGAGGGAAGGGGCCTCCAGCCAGAGTCCGCTTCAAGGAATGCCCAGCATCTGCACCCTTGCTGGGCGGAGGGAGGGCAGAGCAGGGGCCTCGGGCTGGAGTCTGAGCCGAAGGAGGGGAGGGGAGGGGCCTCAGACCAGAGTCTGAGGCAAGAAACACTGGGCTCATGGAGTCTGCCTCCAGGGATGCCCAGCATCTGCGCCCTGGCCAGGAAGAGGGAGAGGAGGGCAGGGGCCTCGGGCTGCAGTCCGCACTGAAGGAGGGCAGGGGCCTCGGGCCAGAGTCTGCACCCCGGACGCGTGGAAGGAGGGGAGGACAGGGGCCTTGGGCCAGAGTCCATGGTGAGGGATGCTGGGCTCGCTGCGATGCCAGCCCAGAGTCCGAGCCGAAGAAGGGGAGGGGCCTGGGGCTGGAGTCCCTGGGGAGGAATGCTGGGCTCATGGCGATCCGTTCAGCTTTAGAAGTTATTTACTAACCATCAGTAAGTAAATAACTTCTAAAGCTGAACATGTATGCTTGGCCGGGTGAAGAGGGGAAGGCAGGGGCCTCAGCCAGAGTCTGCACCCTGGCTAGGCAGAGGGAGGGGAGGGGAGGGGCCTTGGGCCAGAGTCCACGGAGGGATGCTGGCCGGCTAGGGGAGGGACCATGGCAGGAGGTTGGCTGGTGGAGGTGGGGTGGGGAGGGACTGCAGGAGGTTGGCCACCGGCCCCAAGGAGAGAGCTGACCCTTGCTCCCCCTGGGAAAGGGGCCACGTCCGCTGCCACCCACCCCAGTTCCCCGTCCCAGCCTGAGCCCAAGGGCCTCAGTGGGGTCAGGAGAGGAGGCGACGGTCGCTGGGCTGGGCACAGAAGGAACGGATGCCGGACACCAACACCACCGTTGATGTCCTGCCACCACACAATTCCCCACCTCCCCACCTCCTCCTCCCCTTGCCATCACTGCGGTGGGTGGGCGGCCCCTGGGGAAGGGAGAGGATAGGAGCAAGACAAACTCTTGTGTGGAGGGCTCACTTTCAATAGATCACAGCCAAGGAGTTGCTCTGCTATGTATGAAACCCCAACCCAGAAGCAGGCCTCTACAAATGGTTTAGCACCAGGGGCCAATGGGGGCTGGCCAGCCATGGAAGGTTGGCTGTGGGAGCGCACTGACCACCAGAGGGCAGCTCCTGCATTGAGCATCTGCCCCTGGTCATCAGAGTGCGTCATAGCGACTATTCAACTAGTTGTTCGGTTATAACAGTCACTTAGGCTTTGATAGATAGATAGATAGATAGATAGATAGATAGATAGATAGATAGATAGATGATAGATAGATAGATGATAGATAGATAGATAGATAGATAGATAGATAGATAGATAGATAGATGATAGATAGATAGATACAATAAATCTATGAGGTCGTTAGCTATTATTTACCCTATTTTGTCACAAGGAAACTGAGGTTCAGAAGTTAACTTCACAAAACCAGTAAATGGTGGAACTAGAATGAGTAGGCAAGGCAGTTTTTCAAAAGCCAATTTTACAAAAAAGCAGCTAAGGTTTAAGAATGTAACCCTACCAGTGGTTAGAGGTGGGGATTTTGTCTAGGAGCAATAGGGAAGTCTTTCTTCTGAAAACACAAGGCTGGAATCCAAACAGTAATCAAGCAGCTGGATATATTAGGTCAGAGTTTCAGTCAAATTATGCTAATTCCTTTATGTGGGCGGAAGTAGAGCCAGACCTCTTTTTAGCTGCTGTAATCATTGAATTTGGTTAGCTTTGCCATTCAAGACATCTCTTCCTTAACTACACTAGGGTGGCATTCAGAAAAAGCACTCATGTAAATTTTTCTGTACTCATTGGCATGGAAATGCCCATACTATGCTGTAGAATAAAAATAAGAGATTACAAAATAGTGCATGGAGTATAGAACACAGTTTGGAATGTTGCATAGAACACAGTTTGGAATCTTATACAACAAATTTTTGCATAGAACACAGTTTGGAATGTTGTACAACAAATGTGTGTGTGTGTGTGTGTGTGTGTGTTGTTAATTGTGGTAATCTGTAGATGATGGGATTTGCTAGAAGGTAAACTGAGACATATTAAAAATTTTGAGTTAGTTTGAGCAAAAATCTATTTGAACTGAGGAGCATCCAACGTAGCAGAGAGAGAAAAGAGCTCTGAGGATCTCTACAAACTGAAAGACTTTTATAAGAATGTTACACTAGGCAAAAAAGTAGGTTGGTTATTGCAAGTTTTCTTTCCTTTAGGGGAGGGAAGGGGCCCATTAGGCAGATTATCTAAATGCTGATCAGTTTGTAATAGAGTGAAATGCTTGGTCTCTCTTTCACTACATCTTGGTCAGCTTCTAACCATTAGAGGAATTCTGCTTGCGGCTTGAGTTTTACAATAACATTCCCTCCCATTCCCCCTCTTTTGACATAAAAGAAGCCTGAACCCTGTACTTTGGTGAGATGGATTTGAGACACCACTAAGGCTCCCATCTTCTCAGTTGATGCCTTCTCAATCAATAAGCCTTTCCTTTCTTCAACTCTGACGTTTAAAGTTTGGCCTTTTGAAGCGTCAGGCACACGAACTTTGGACCGGTAACAAGGTGATTCTTGACTGACTGGCTTAAGATTCCATTTCTGGGAGAGCTGAAACTGTAATTAAATCTCAATTTGGCAATGCGGAGTTTTGGGGGCCTGCTGTCTTGTTTGTAACATAATCTAAGTATATAATTTTTATTTTTAATTCTGAGAATCATCTTCATTCTATGATAAAGACAGGCGCTTAGCTGATTTTCATAAGCTGGGTTTTTTAAAATTACAAAATACATTATTGGGATACTGGGCAATTCTGGAGTGGGGTTTGAGGATTACATAGTAGAGATATGTCAGGGTTATTTTCCTGATTTTTTCCCCTAATCTTCATCAGAGGATATGCTTATTAATTTTTAGAGAAAGAGGAAGGAAGAGAGAGAGAAAGAGAAATATGGATATAAGAGAGAAACACTGACTGGTTACCTCCCATCTAGGAATTCAACCTGCAACCTAGGTATGTGCCCTGACCAGAAATAAAATCCGAGACCTTCTGATTTATAGGACAGTCCTCCAACCAATTGAGCCACACTGGCCAGAGCATTTCCTGATTTTTAAAAATAATTTGTTACTTTTCAATTACAGTTGACATACAATACTATATTAGTTGCAGGTGTACAACCCAGTGATTAGATGTTTAGATCACTTACTAAGTGATTCCCCCAATAAATCCAGTACCCATCTGGCACCATACATTGCTTTTACAATATTATGACTATACTAGAAGCCTGGTGCACGAGATTGGTGCACTCAGGGGGGATGAGGGGGTCCCTCAGCTTGGCCTGCACCCTTTGGCAGTCCAGGAGCCCTCAGGGGGTGTCCAACTGGCCAGCAGTCCATCCTTAGCACTGCCGTGGAGGCAGGAAAGGCTCCCTCCACAGTCACTGCACTCGCTACACCCGCCAGCTGAGTAGCACTCCCCCTGTGGGAGCGCACTGACCACCAGGAGGCAGCTCCTGCATTGAGAGTCTGCCCCCTGGTGGTCAGTGCACATCATAGCAACTGGTCATTCTGCTGTTCAGTCAGTTTGCATATTAGCCTTTTATTATATAGGATTCACTGTGCTGTACTTAACATCCCCATGACTATGTTGTAACCACCAATTTGCTCTTCTTAATACCTTCACCTTTTTCACCCAGTCCCCCAAACCCCTTTCCCTCTGGCAACCCTCAATTTGTTCTCTGTTTCTATGAATCTATTTCTGTTTGTTTTCTCATTTAAATTGTCCTTAGATTCTACATATAAGTGAAATCATATGGCACTTGTCTTTCTCTGACTTATTTCACTCTGCACAATACCCTCTAGGGCAGTGATGGCGAACCTCTGACACGCGAACTCATTTTTTTGGTTGATTTTTCTTTGTTAAATGGCATTATCAAAAATATAAGTCTTTGTTTTACTATGGTTGCAAATATCAAAAAATTTCTATATGTGACACGGCACCAGAGTTAAGTTAGGGTTTTTCAAAATGCTGACACGCCGAGCTCAAAAGGTTCACCATCACTGCTCTAGGGCCATCCATGTTATTGCAAATGGTAAGATTTTGTTCTTTTTTATGGCCAAGTAATATTCCATTGCATGTATTTTACCACATCTTCTTTATTTGACTTTTGATAGGCACCTAGGCTGCTTCCATATCTTGGCTATTTTAAGTAATGCTGCAGTGAATGTATGGATGCATATGTTTTTTCGAATTAGTGTTTGGGGTTTCTTCAGGTAAAGTACCCAGAAGTGGAATTACTGAGTCCTTCTTTGTCTCTTGTTATATAGCCTTTGTTTTAAAGTCTATTTTGTCTGGTATAAGTATTGCTTCCCCAGCTTTTTGTTTGTTTCCATTTTCATGAAATACCTTTTTCCATCCCTTTACTTTCAGTCTGTTGTGTGTCTTTTCATCTGAAGTGGGTCACTTGTAGACAGCATATGTATGGCTCTTGTTTTATTTATTTATTTATTTATTTATTTATTTATTTATTTATGGCTTGTAAACAATAAAACGGTATTTCTCACAGTTCTGGAAGGATAGGTCCAAGAGGGCGGAGGCCAGGCCTAGGGACCCCACCGATAGATACATAAATCTGTGCACTGGGCCTCTTGTCAATAATAACATATTGCAAATTTGAAAGTTACTAAGAAAGTAAATCTTGAAAGTTCTCAACAAAAAAAACATTTATAACTTTGTATTGGGACAGATGATAACTAGATGTATTGTGGTGATCATTTTGCAATATACACATAATTTGAATAATTATGTTGTATACCTGAAACTAATATAGTGTTGTATGTCAATGGTACTTTAATTTTTAAAAATGTATTCTCAAGTGAAACAGCACAGAAAGAAGCAATCAGCAAATGCAGAAGAAATACAGCTTATAAAAATTGGGGGCCATCTCTTTAATAAATCATATAAAAAGAAGGCAGGGGAGAGGGGTGATAGTTTTAGTGTAAAAAGGGATTTCAGAGACACAGCAATAGACAGATCTGTCTGACCATCACAAAAAGAGAGGCAAAGGGTGGTATGTGACCATTGATGGGTTATAATAGGAAGTACATAGCATCAACTGAGTATTCTTGCCAAAAAAACTGAACCTACCATCCCAGTTTATAGGAAATAGAGACGCAATTGGTTAGGTCCAGAATGTGGGAAATTCTCCAGACCAAGTGACAATGACTTCTCCAGCAAATAAATGAAAGAAAAAATGAAGAAGAAGGAAGAATTGTCATGGATTAAAAGGGGTTTAAGAGACAAATAAACACAATGTGTGGACATTATTTGGATCCTAATTCAAACACAAACACTATAAAAAGACATTTTTGAGCAAGTCGGGAAATCTGAACATTTACTGAATATTTAATGTTACTGAAGAACTACTGTTAATTTTTTTAGGTGCTATAATAGCATTATGGTTACTTTTTAAAAACTGTTCCTATTTCTTAGAGATATACACTGAACTGTCTATGGATAAAATGGGAAGTTTGAGAATTGCTTTAAAATAATCCTTCAGGGCCCTAACCGATTTGGCTCAGTGGATAGAGCGTTGGCCTGTGGACTGAAGGGTCCCAGGTTCGATTCCGGTCAAGGGCTTGTACCTTGGTTGTGGGCACATCCCCAGTGGGGGGGCAGGGGGGTGCTGGAGGCAGCTGATCGATGTTTCTAACTCTCTCTTCCCTCTCCCTTCCTCTCTATAAAAAAAGAACAATAAAATATATATTTTTTAAAAAAAGAAAGTATATAAAAAAATAATAATAATTCTTCAGGGGAAAACTTGGATGAAGTATAGGTAAACCATGATCAGCAAGATGTTTATAATTGCCAAAGCTGGCGATGGGCATTGACAAGTTATTATATTTGTTATTCTAGTTTGCTGATGCTTGAAGTGACAACCAAATGCAATCTATGGTTCTTGGTAGGATCCTAGTTTGAACAAACTGTCTGAAAAGACAGCTAAAAATAGAACAGCTATGTGCCTTCATAGCATATGCTTAATCAGGAATCACTGTTCATCAGCACATGGCTATTCCCTCCTTTTGGAATATACTTGCCCTTTTTTCTGCCTGGAACCTACTATTCTTCCTTCAAGGTCAAGATAAAAAATTACTGCCTGGGTGAACCTTTCCCCATTCATTCCCCCTGACAGAATATGATAGTTCCTCTTCTGGTTTCTCACTGGATTCTAGTTACTATATCTATTTTCAGATTTCATTATAATTATCTGCTTATAACTGTTTTTTCTTCTTTCCCATTTGCTTGCCTTCCTCTCTAAATTATGAGATACTCACCGGCTGGTGTGGCTCAGCTGTTGAGCACTGACCTAGGAACCAAGAGGTTCCTGGTTCAATTCCCGGTCAGGGCACATACCCCGATTATGGGCTCAATCCCCGGTAGAGGCCGTGCAGAAGGCAGCCGATCAATGATGTTCCTCTCTCATTGATGCTTCTATCTCCCTCTCCCTTCCTCTCTATCTAAAAATCAATAAAAAATAAATTATGAGATACTCAAAAGCAGGTACCATTTTTAAAATTCATGTGTGTATTTATAGTCCCTGGTAATTCGAAACATTGGTAGAATGCTCCATATAAAATCTAATATCTGTTCAGTAGAACTGTACAATATAGAAAGAAGAAAAACATAATTCAGAGGAAAAGTAAAAAGGGAAAAACTGAAGGCATACCTCATGTACTGGCTTCAGGTTGGAGATAATTTTACTTAATGGGACATTAGGTAGCAGATGTAAGGCCCAAAAAGAGCTAAACTGTGGGGTATTTTCAACTTCCATGGTTCTTTCAAGTCCTAACTTCCTCTCTTGCCAGCAAGCTCTAATTCTACAGTCTCCAACAAAGAGAGGAAAGCAAGTAATAATTCACTCAAGTTGCAATTTAATAAATTACCTGTTCCAAGTGTATTCCAGAGAAAATCTGAACAAGGACCAATGGCAAACCCAAAGGATTCGATCAACTGATAAAGTGGCCAATGAATATATGCAGATATTTTTTTTTTAATATTTTTTATTGATTAAGATATTACATATGTGTACCCTCTACCCCCCCTCTCCCCGCTCACCCCCTCACCCCCCCGTTGTCCGTGTCCATTGGTTAGGCCTATATGCTTGCATATAAGTCCTTTGGTTGATCTTTCCCCCTTGCCCCCACCCTCCCCTACCTTCCCTCCAAGGCCCGACAGTCCAATCAATGCCTCTCCGTCTCTGGATCAGTCCTTGTTCATCAGTTTATGTTGTTCATTATATTCCACAAATAAGTGAGATCTTGTGGTATTTATCCGCTCTCCAGTTCCATCCATGCTGTGGCAAATGGTAAGAGTTCCTTTTTCTTCTTCCTCTTCTTAAAGAATACCTTTCAGCATTTCATATAATGCTGGTTTGGTGGTGAGGAACTCCTTTAGCTTTTTCTTATCCGTGAAGCTCTTTATCTGACCTTCCATTCTGAATGATAGCTTTGCTGGATAAAGTAATCTTGGTTGCAGGTTCTTGCTATTCATCTCTTTGAATATTTCTTGCCACTCTCTTCTGGCCTGCATGGTTTCTGTTGAGAAATCAGCTGACAGTCGGATGGGTACTCCCTTGTAGGTAACTGACTGTCTTTCTCTTGCTGCTTTTAAGATTCTCTCTTTATCTTTTGCTCTTGGCATTTTAATTATGATGTGTCTTGGTGTGGTCCTCTTTGGATTCCTTTTGTTTGGGGTTCTCTGCGCTTCCTGGACTTGTAAGTCCATTTCTTTCACCAGGTGGGGGAAGTTTTCTGTCATTATTTCTTCAAAAAGGTTTTCAATATCTTGCCCTCTCTCTCCTTCTGGTACCCCTATAATTCTGATGTTGGTACGCTTGAAGTTGTCCCAGAGGTTCCTTACACTATCTTCATATTTTTTGAATCTCTTTTCTTTTTTCTTTTTCGGTTGGGTATTTTTTGTTTCTTTGCATTTCAAATCTTTGACTTGATTCTTGGGATCCTCTTGTCTGCTGTTGGAGCTCTGTAAAGTATTCTTTATTTCAGTCAGTGTATGCATAATTTCTAATTGGTCCTTTTTCATGACCTCCATGGTCTCACCATACTCCTTGAGGGATTCATTAAATTTATCGGCGGTTTCCATAAAATTCTTGACAAACCTTATAAACGTGGCCTTGAACTCTATATCCAGTCGTCTGGCCTCCTCCGTTTCTGCCAATTGTGACCTGTTTCTTTGTCTCCGCATTTTGGCTGCTTCCCTGTGTTGATAGAGTGGTCTGCGCGCCAGGTGTCCTGTAGGGCCCAGTGGCTCAGCCTCCCCAGTTACCTGGGGTGGACACTCTTGGTGCACTCTTGGTGCCTCGCTTGTTGTAGGATCACTGGGAGGAATTGACCTCCAGGCCAATTGGCTGTGGGAAGCAGCTGTGTCTGAAGTGGGAGAATGGTCCCCCTCTGACCACTGGGTACAGTGGCTCCTGGATCTAAGGAGGTGCTAATTCAGCCCCTGCCTGAGGCCTCACAGCAGGAACTACGAAGAGGCTCAGCTGTGAAGCAATGCAAGCCGCTGCGGGGCCTTGGGCCTTCTCTTGGAAGTTCCAGGTCTGGCTGGCCCGGCTGCAGTTAGGCAATTATCAGGTTGCAAAGTTCTGGGGCATTCACATGCAAAAGCCTCTGCCGCAGCCCGGGTGGGGCGGGGTCTCAGGGAGTCAAAGGGCCTAGAAAGAAGCAATGGCTGATTCTCCGCGCCCGGAGTAGCGCGTCTCAGTGTCCCGGCAATGGCTGCAAGCACCTCCGAGGGAAATCTGCCCCCAAGTTCGCCCGCTGCCGCCTGAGAGAGCAGCCTCTCCCTGTATGAGACCTGGGTCCCCAGAGACTTCCCAGAACCGGAGATCAGAGCAGTTGGGAGCTTGTGATTCAAAAAGACAGCTGCGTCCTCAGGTGCCACCCCCTTTCCGCGCGCGCGAGCCGCCGCCGCCGCCGTACCTCTGCACTCAGCCTCCGCAGCTCCTCTGGCTCTCAGCGTGCTTTTCTTTTCTTCTAGTTGTAGAAATTACACTCAGCCAGCCTTCCTGTTGTTCTGGACGATGTTTGCTCCGTCCTTTGGGCTAATTTTCAATTGTTGTGTGGAGCGACTATTTCCCGGTGTTTATCTATGCCGCCATCTTAGTTTCTCCTATATGCAGATATTTTGAATGGATTTCCCTCAAATGAAACCATAAGTTTATACTGAAGTAGAAGCTATTTTTACATTTAGCATTTGGCAAATCCTTCCACTGTCATAATTTAAAAAAACTCATTGCAGTCTTAACCAGGTGTGTGTGTTTTTTCCCATTATGCTCTACCTGAGCGATAGCATGCCAATCCCTATGGAAATCTGAGTAGATGATCTATTTTTATAATCTATAAATACTGCTGGCATGAATGATCCACCCACAATTTCCAAAAGGAACTAGCAGTTTAAAAATTGGGCACTGTTTCATCATAATATTGGAGACTCACTAGACAATTTCAATGTTAGGCTTGAAAAACCATTGCCTCAGGGCCAAGAGCCACAGCTAAGAAAGACTACAAGAGGAAAGCTTTCAAGGCGTGGTCCTGTGAAAAGGATGCTACTCCTGCTTGGGTCTTTTCAGCCAAACCCGTCCCTTGAACCTCATCAGCAACAGCAATGTTAGCAGTCTCAGCTTTGAAGGACAATGGCCTTGAATACAGAGAGATGGTGTTTGAGAATGAAAAAGGTGTTTATAGCCCTGGCTGATGTGGCTTCGTTGGTTGGAGCTTCTTCCCGTGCACTGAAAGGTCCCGGGTTTGCTTCCTGGTCAGGTGTATACAGGAGGCAACCGATTGTTGTTTCCCTCTTACATCGATGTTTCTCTCTCCCCATCTCTCTTCTCTCTCTAAAAAATCAATTTAAAGAAAGTTAAGTTGTTAAAACTTTTTAAAAACTTTTTAAGTTAAAAAAAATAAAAATTTAAAATAAAAAGGTGTTAATAGCTTCATCCCCTCCTTCCTGACAGGAAGGCCAGCGGTTGCTATGTGCTTGGTGGTTTTAGAACGCTGGCCCTGAGGTGAAAAAACCTAAGTTTACATTCCAGCTCAGGTGTTTGCTGAATACAGGGCCTTGTGCAAGGATTTACCCTTTTTCTGCCACCGTCTTCTTATCTTAAAAAAAAAAAAAAAAGATAATATCACCTTCCTTTTAGAATAAGATTAAATGAAATAATCCATTTAAAGTGTTTAGCACTGGGGGGTGGGGAGGACAGGAGCAGGCTGGAAGAGTTACAGGGTGGGGGAAAGGGGGGATTTATGTAACACTTTCAACAATAAAGATTTTTTTAAAAAAGAATTCTCTAATAACTTTAAAAAAAATGAAGTGTTTGGCACAAGGCTGGACCATGGCACATACCCAAGAGATATCTGTTATAATTATTGATCTTTGGTTGTTCATAAGAACCTCCGTAATGCAATACTGAGCCAGATCATGTCCACTCAGTCCAGTATTTGTCTCTGATGGTGGCAGCAAGGGACATTTGGGGAGAGAAGAGAATGCTCTTTTTTGTTATTACCTCAAATGATTAAAGGTTTATCTGAAAATATTCCTAAGGTCTTTGACTAACTAAAAATAATATGTCATCATGCATGTATCTATATCATTTTTGTTGTTGTTAATCCTTATCCAAGAATATTTTGCCATTGATATTTAGAGAGAGTGGAAGGAAGGAGGAGAGACAGAGAAAGAAACATCAATGTGAGAGAGACACATAGCTTGGTTACTTCCCTGACCAGGGCCAGAGCCTGCAACCAAGATACATGCCCCTGACCAGAATCAAACTCGGGACCTTTCAGTCCAAGGTCCGATGCACTGTCCATTGAGATAAACCAGCTAGGGCTCTCTATCATTTTTATCTATATTTATATTTGCAACTGGAACTGACTTCTTATATTAAAATACTACGTTCAAAAAGCAAGAGGATAACCCTTATATCTTGTTTTTCAATATTTTGTTAACAAGTCCATATTTACCTTATCCTTTAGACTTTTGAAAAAAAAAATTGATTTCAAAGAGGAAAGAATAGGGAGAAAGAGACATCAATGATGAGAGAGAATCATTGATCAGCTGCCTCCTGCACGCCCCCTACTGGGGATCAAGCCTGCAACCTGGGCACATGCCCTGACTGGGAAGGGAACCCAGGACCCTTCAGTCCGCAGGCCAATGCTCTATCCACTGAGCAAAACCAGCTAGGACTTTAGTCTTGGTTTCAGAGTTTTGATTCAGATTTCCCCTATCAGCTTTAATTTCAGAGAATAAAAAAGCTCTAGCTTTCAGCAGTTGATTATCTAGGTTCTAATTTATTTAGTTCAATTCATCATGGATATTTTTTAGTTCCTACTGCAAAGTGCAAAATTGAACATAAAAAATATAAAATGGAGTTTCTGTTTTCAAAGAGCTTAGAGTTTTCTGGATAATAAAGCGAGGCAGCTGTAGCCTTGAGATTAAGAGCACTGACTCTGGAGCCAGACTACTTGGGTTCAAATTCTGATTCTGCCATTATTTTTATGACCTTGGGCAAACTGCTTAAATTCTCTGTACATGGGTTCCTTATCTGTTAAACAGATAACAGTATTATCTGGGATTATTAAAAGGATAAAGAAGTTCCAAATTAAGCAGTTAGGATAGCAGCTGGGTGGCACATAGTAAGTACTCAATAAATGACAACAATTTGAAGTAGGCATTAGAGCTGTTCACAAATATTCCTGTTCTCTCTTCCAGACAGTGGAATGCACTCGTAATAGGATCATATTTGCCTGCCCCCTTTTAAGTGACTGGATAATGAAATGTGAGAAGTGACATGTGTTACCTTGGGGTTGAAGCTTAAACCCAGGACATAATTTGCCGAGTTAATCTTCCCCTGCCATGGTGATTAAGCAAGCTTGTGCTGAGATACACCCTCTGATACTAAGACGTGTGACTAAGTATCACATATCTTGTGACTAAGATGAATACAGCCCCTTGCTAATCCACCATAGACAAGTAGCTTGAATAAGACAGACTATGTTGTATAAAAGCACCGAGACTTTGGGGTTGTTTGTTGTGTATCTTAACCTAGACCAGTGGTCAGCAAACTGTGGCTCGAGAGCCACATGCGGCTCTTTGGCCCCTTGAGTGTGGCTCTTCCACAAAATACCACATGTGGGCACGCATGTACAGTGCGATTGAAACTTCGTGGCCCATGCGCAGAAGTTGGTATTTTGTAGAAGAGCCACACTCCAGGGACCAAAGAGCCGCATGTGGCTTGCGAGCCGAGTTTGACGACCACTGACCTAGACTATTGACCAATACACTATCATTCCATCCACTGGGGACATAGAAGTGAATCAAACTGACAAAAGGCCTGCCCTCTTGGGGTTTCTCAATACAATATCCAAACTACTCTATTCAAACAAACTATTAAGAAAAAGCCAAAATGACTACTACTTTCTGCCCCCTACAGTGAGAGCTTAGAAATGTTACAGTCCGATGGTCGGGGAGCCGAACTAGTTCGAATAAAGACTCTTTGCTTTGGGAAGAAAAAAAAAAAAAGAAATGTTACAAATGAGTCAGAATTGAGAGGGAAAGCTAAAGAAGCATCCATAAAATGGTCTCATCGTATGTAACTCTTATTACCTCTCAAAATGCACGACACAGACAAGCAACACAGGGACCACATCATACAAACACAACAGGAGCGTGATGGAGCTGAACCTGAGCGTCAGGAGACCTGTGAGCATTTATGGCTCTGCCACTCACTGTGTCACTCTGCCCAGTGTGATGAGTTGTCATTCTTTGTGCGTCCCTCAATAATTAGAAATAATGAAATATAATCTCCCTTTCCAGGAGGCAACTGTATGGTAGACATGAGCATCTACTCATTCATGTATTAATTCTCGCAACTGACAAGTAATTATTGACCATCTGCTGTGGCAGAGAACACAGTCCACAGTGACAGGGATGAACAAGACAGACAAGGTCCTGCTCTCCTGCAGCCTACAGGTACTATGGGAGATAGATAATAGATCATCGCAAAGGTTAATCTCACAATGCTGATAGTGATAAGTGCTTTCAAACAAACAGATATGGTCAGTGTGATGGGAGGATGGTCCTTCAGATTGGGTGGTCCTGGCACGCACCCGTCGAGGTGACGCTGACTTTGGAAACACAATAGACACAAAGGAAATCAACCCTCCGAGGACCTGGGAAGAGTGTGCCAGGTAGGATGGCAAGCCCAAAGGCACGGCGGCATGGTAGAAGAGCATCAAGAGCCTATAGAAGTGGTGAGAGGTCAGAAAGAGATGGAGGGGTCACTTCACGGAGGCTTCTGTAGGCAGTAAGAAGCCTGCAAGCTCATGGAGTCTTGGAAGCAGAAGAGTGACATAATTCAATTCATAATGTATGTTTAAGGACGCTGTTTGGAGAGGAATCAATTTGGAGGCAATTTCAATAGTCTACATAAGGGATTGGACAAGTGGCACCAGAAAAAAGGTTTCAGAAAGGTCATAGTTGGATATATTTTGGAAGACAGGTGACAAGGTTCAGAACATGCGACCCCAAAGTATGGCACCTTGGCATACTGAATATTTTAAGCTGAAGGAATCTGAGAAAAAGGCAGATGCAGGAAAGTCTCTCTGGCCTTTCCCCTAACATGGGAGAGGTGCCCTCCCTATACCCCAAGGAAAGAAACAGCCTATCTATGAGGCGGGGATGCCTGGAGGAATCCAAACAATAGGCCTTGCTAAGCTTCCCCAGTTTATCACCCTTAGCTCATACCCCTCTTTGTCCTATCACATTTTTCCATGACTCTCCATTCCTCATCAAACCTAGTATTTAAAATGTATAGGTTTACACTCAGCCGGTGTGGCTCAGTGGTTGAGCATCGGCCTATGAACCAGGAGGTCATGGTTCGATTCCCAGTCAGGGAACATGCCTGGATGGCAGACTTGGTCCCCAGTGTGGGGTGTGCAGGAGGCAGCTGATCAAGGATTCTCTCTCATCATTGATGCTTCTATCTCTTCCTCCCCCTTCCTCTCTGAAATCAATAAAAAACATATTTTTAAATGTACAGGTTTAACTGTTTCTTCAGGTCTTCATTTCCTTATAAAGGCTCCCATGTCATATGATATTTATATTAAATAAATTTATACGCTTTTCTCCTGTTAATCTGTCTTTGCCAGTTTAGGGAACCAGCCAGGAACCCTAAGAGGGTTGAGGAAAACTTTTTCCTCCTTTACACAAGACAAAAGGATATACTGGTGTGGAAGTTCCTTTCACAATTAAGACTAGAACTAAGATATGATCCAGCAATTCCTCTTCTGGGTATTTACCCAAAAAATATGAAAACACTTATTTGTAAAGATATATGTACCTCCATGTTCATTCCATCTTTATTTGCAATAGCCAAGACATGGAAACAGCCTAAGAGTCCATCAGTATATGAATGGATAAATAAAATGTATTATATGTACAATGGAATACTACTCAGCCATAAAAAAGATGGAATACTGCCATTTGTAACAATAGGGATGGATCTTGAGGGTAATATGCTAAATGAAATGCTAGACAGCAAAGGACAAAAACCAATGATTTCACTCATGTAGAATATGAAATAAAAAAGTAACAAATGGCCCTGACCGGTTTGGCTCAGCGAATAGAGCGTCGGCCTGCGGACTCAAGGGTCCCAGGTTCGATTCCGGTCAAGGGCATGTACCTTGGTTGCGGGCACATCCCCAGTGGGGGTTCTGCAGGAGGCAGCTGATCGATGTTTCTCTCTCATCGATGTTTCTAACTCTCTATCCCTCTCCATTCCTCTCTGTGGAAAATCAATAAAATATATATTTAAAGTGAGTGCAGTGCACATTTAAAAAAAAAGGTAACAAATGAACTAACAAAATAAATAAAAACAAACTCCAATACAGACATCAGAATGGTGGTTACTAAAAGGAAAGGAAGGTGGGAGGAGGGTGAATTGGGTAAAGGGAGTCAAATATATGGTAAAAAAAAAGGAAACCAGACTTAGGGTTGTGAGCACACAATGGTGTATACAGATAGCAAATTATAATATTGAATGCCTAAAATTTAAATAATGTTATTAGCCAATGTTACCTCAATACGTTTTTTAAAAAAGAGGATGTACGGATATGTTAGATGTGGGAGTAAGAGAAAGACAGAGTGAAAGATGATGGAAGATATTATTTCCTAAAATAGGGAAAGCTGAGGGATGAACATGGTTTGGGGTAAAGATGGGGAATTCTATTTTTGAATGTATTAAATTTGTCAAACCTACTGGGTAGATTTTTAAGAATAATAAATGAGATCATGTATTTTAAAACACCTTATAATAAATGCTCAAAAACAGTTATTTTCTTTCCAAATTTATTAAATCTCCTAAAGCTTAGTGTCCTAATTTGGAAAGGGGATAATAATATGGATCTTACAGGTTCCTGGGGAACCTAATTGACTTACTATATGGGAATAGAGATTATTATAACTAACCTGTATGTAGTTCTTATCATGTGCCAAGTACTTTTGTAAGTACTACATTTGTTAATTTACTCTTTCCAACAAATCTGTAAGTAAAGTGCTGTTATCTCCATTTTACCGATGAGGAAGTGAGGCACGGAGTAGAGGTTAAAAAACTTGACCAAGTAAGTCTACACTGGTAGAATGCAAAAGCTGAATAAAATGTATTATAAAGTGCCCAAATGTATACTGCAGACAATAAATTCAGAAAGAGAAGAGACAGATTACGTTGAATATTGAACAAATATTTATTAAGCATCTCAGCTGTGCCAGATGGTGGTCTAGGAACCAGAGACACAGCAATGAACAAAACAGACCAAAAACCTGCCATCCTGGGCCCAGCCAAGGAAACTCGATTTGAAGACAGATCCACTTGGGCTTAGCCTAGAAAATGTGCAGGATCTTGCCCTAGTCAGTTTTGCTCAGTGGATAGAGCGTTGGCCCCCGGGTATGAAGGGTCCCGGGTTCGATTCCATTCCAGGGCGAGTATCTCAGTTGCAGGCTCAATCCCCAGCCCAGTCAGGGGACGTGTGGGAGGCAACCAATCGATGTGCCTCCCTCACATCAATGTTTCTCCCAGTGTGGCTCTCCCCCTCCCTTCCACTCTCTCTAAAAATCAATGGGAAAATATCCTCTGGTGAGGATTAACCAAAAAGAGAAAATGTGTAGGATCTGAATACAGAAAGGGGGAAAGCAGGGATCAATTGGCAAATTACAGTGGTCCCTTCAGCATAGCCTGTAACCTGTCCAAGCTAAGAATGTGTTTTACATTTTTAAAAGGAGGAGGAGGAGGAAGAGAAGAAAAAGGAAGTGCAGGAGGAGGGTTGTGAATATGGTGATCTGAACTATCTTGAAGGAGGAGGACATGAAATAAACACTGCAGGCAAACAAGACAGACTGTAAAAGGTGCATTTGTTGCTTCTCCGAGAGGCCACGCTGGAGCCTGGGATGGCTGAGAGCAGATACTCCGTGAGGGGGCAGTGGTGAAAGGACAAGAAGAAAGAGAGGCGACACATGGAGGCAAGGGCTGCTGGAGTTCTTTTTTCCTCTGTAGCTGTTAGGAGGGAGCCCTTAGGAAATTCACAGACTGTTCTAGATATTTGGTGCTCACACTTTAACGATATGTGTCTAATCTTAGAAGCACTTAAAGAATAGTGTTTTGATGCATACAACAAGAGCAGAACTCTAGGGAATAATTTTAAAAGTAACTTTTAAGGAAAATGTCGGCCTTTTATAAAAGCTTTGCCCAAGCAACCTTAGAAACCCTTTTCTTTTTCTTTCTTTTTTTTCTATTTTTTAGGAGATGAGCCATAGCATAGCTACTAAGATCTCCAGGTACAACTTAAGCTGATCTTTGATGCAAATGAAATATCACTTGTACGCAATCCAAGTTCTGGTCTTTTGTTAGCATAGATAGGAGGACAACTACATGAGATATAATACAGAAATCAGGAAAATTCTATACATTGTGATATTAAGTAAGGACCTAGTGTTCATGGGAGAATGATAGTCAACTACATCTGTGGTTATTAATTGATACCAGGTAAAACAATCCTGCAACACCTGTTTGTACATATCCTATGGAGGTTAGCACAGCCACTGAACTATAATAATAACCCTAGAACTATTTTATTAAAACTCAGAAAAATAGATTTTTAAGGAATTTGTGCTTAGCATGATTACATTTATTTCTCACTGGTGCAATATTTTTTAAAAATAATTACCCATTTTAAAACACTGTAATAGGGAAAACTACTGTATTAATTTCCTATGGCTACTGTCATACATTACCACAATCTTGGTGGTATTAAACCACACATATTTATTCTCTTACAGTTCTGGAGTACAGAAGTCTGAAATGGGTCTCACTGGGCTAAAATCAAGGTGTCAGCAGGCCCGCATTTCTTCTGGAGGCGCAAACCCAATTCCTAGCCTTTTCCTTGGCCTGTGGCCTCTTTCCACCTTCAAAACGAGCAAGTCTTTCTCATGCTATATCACTCTTCCACTGACTCCTTTTCTGCCTCACTTTTCCACTTTTAAGGACTTTGTGATTACCTTGGACCCACCCAGGTAATCCAAAATAATCTCCCTATTTTAAAGTTAGCTAATTAGCAAACAACCTCAACTCCATCTGCAGCCTTAGTTCCCTTTGCCATGTAATGATGTGACGTAACATATCCACAGGTTCCAGGGATTTCTCTCGGGAGCCATTAACCTGCCTACCCCAACTTTAACCAAAGTTAAACTCTATTGTGCAAGACGGACATTCAAGCAGTTGTGCTCAAATCCTATATTTGTTCAGCATCTTTATATGCTTGAAATTTTGTACCTACAATATGACCAAATAAATTGGTAAGCCTTTTTGTAGAATTCTTCCCAACTTTTACTTTAAAAAACAAACAAAAGAATTAATTTGCACTGTGATATTATCCCACAGAGGTCTTTTAAGTAGGGAAAAAAAAAAAAAGAATGTTTTCATTAATTTTATTCTCTTCTTACAGACTATTCCAAACAAGCTATGATTCTCTTGGCAAAACAGCCCCACCAAGAGTCTCACCAGCCTCTCCCTTGGGAACATAAAGACTCAGACAAGGGGGAGAAGGACAAGGCTAGACACCTGTCCCCAATGGGAAAAGGGAGAACACACCTGGAAAGCAGCTCTGACCACGGGAGCCAAGGGGAGGAGAACAGTAATTGGAGAAGAGAGACTGCTTCCAATCTGTTGCTGGTTTATAAGGTAAATCTATTCCTGGAGTAAAAGGGATACAGTAGCAGCACAATAAAAACTGGGACAAGGCGTGGCTCTGCTAGATTGTATCTCCTGCAAGGCTCCACTCTGATGACAGTGCCACCAAGGGCGTTTTTCCAGTCTGACCTGAGCCCAGTGTGGATCAAGCGATCCGCCTGAGATTGCCAAGCATCCTGTGCACATCTATCTCATTCATTCATTCATTCAGACTGAACACCTAACATGTTCTAAAGTCTCAACGCTGGAGATTAAAAAAAAAAAAGTAAGGCATAATAGCACTTATCACATGGCATGTATCTGCATTGGGGTTGGCTTTCTGTCTCCAGGAAGGAACCCTCCTTCATTTTTGCATCCTCATTGAGCAGCACAGTGCCTGGCGCAAGCTGGGTGCACCATGAACGAAGGAATCCCTTTAAACTGTACGTTTGATACCAGGCTAGATTCTCAAATCTGTAGCCCTATTGGGGGCGGGAGTGGGGTGTGACGGGCAAGACATCTTTACACGGAATGCACGCAGCAATCCCGTTTCCCTCTGTGGCTGCTAGCACTGTAGTAAGTTAAAGAGTTCGGGAGTCCAGGGAGGGAAGGGGACGGTCTTCCTTCTCCTCTTCCTTCCCGCGTGAAGGGGGCTGAGGGTGGGGGGAGGGGGCCAAGAAAGGGAGGCTCAGAACCCGACTGCCCTCCCGTGCTCCTCACCAGGTCGATGGCCACCACGTCCCGCAGCGCCACGACTTGTCGGATGGATTTGGGCGGGTTCTCGGTCAGGTAGATGAGCCGGTCGCTGAGGACCAAGTACTTCAAGGTGTGCTTCTCTGAGTCGGACACCACAATGCACGGCTCGTAGGCGCGGATGGCATCGTAGACCTCGGGCGCCAGGTGCCTGCGCAGGAACGCGTCCAGGCGGCTGTTGGTCCGCGCCGGGAAGCCGGACCCCGCGGGGCTGGCCATGCGGGGCGCCCGCGGCCGGGCCGAGCGCCGGGGACAGCGGACGCCTCTGCCCAGCCCCGCCTCGGCGCCGCCCTCGGTGGAACCCGCGCGCGGCACAAAGCGGCCGGCCTCACGGTTGCCACGTGCCCCGGGCCCCTCGCCCTCGGGCGCAGGGAGCCGCGGGGGGGGGGGGGGGCGGGGGCAGCGGGGGGGGGGGACAACTTTGGAGCTGGATTCCTGAGGCTGGTTCCCTGGAGCCCTCCGCCCGACCCCGCACTCCCCTCCAATCCTGGTCCGAACCTCGGACTCGGACTGGGACAACAATGGGCGGGGTGAGACGCCAAGGACTTGGAGGCTGCGTGGGCCCTCCGCCCAGCCTCCCACACCCCGGGCTACCCAGCTACTGTGGACCAAGCCAGTCCTTACAAATTATATTGAAGCAGCAGTTTTAACCTGGTTTTCTGTTAGAAACTTGAACGAGATGGAACTTAATTTATTTTTTATATGAGCAAAAGCAATCCTAGATCCCTATTGAGACCCATCATTGATTATAGCATTAATGCATTTGATTATAGCATTGCTAGCAATAGCTGTCTAATCTTAATGAGTATAAGCGTAGGTCTTCCCTCTTCTGGGAGAGAAGAGAATCCTATCGTAAGTTGATTGGGCACAGTCAAAACTACCTAATGGATATACTTGTGGTTTCAATGCCCAGGACCAGGCCTTGGGGACAGCCAGAACTCAGTCTGTATAGGATGAATGAATGGGTGAGGCCCGCATCTTGAAAAAATTGAAGCTTATAGGTTTAGGAATGCTGATTGCGCAGCCTTGAGGCTGCAGGGTAGTAAAAGTACTGCTTAGATTGAACAGAACAGGAATACATTATAAATTAGGTTAGAGAGATGAGTACAGCAGAAACTTGCTCCCAATAATCTTACAATTCCTCAAGCTACCCGCAACCCAGAATCAAATTATATCTTCTTTATTGCAAACTATATTCTCCTTTTCCTCCTATACTGTATGTTGTAAGCAATTTGAAATTCTTTATGGAAAGAGAGCATATATACATTACAGGGTATACTCGGGTTATTGTACACTAAATCGCTACTAAAGGGAACTGAGGAGAAGTACTTGGGGCTGGCTGAGCAAGTCTGAGGAGCTCAATTGCAGCAAAGAAATAGGAACAGTATTTCTTTTCTTGGAGAGGCTGTTTGGTGCGTAAAGAGAGCAGTGCCACCTGCTGACAAAATCGTGAATGACCTAGCAGTTAAAGTTTTCTCAGAATCTGATCATCCATCTGACTCTTCAGAACTTCATAGCTGCATGAAAAGTGAGCTCCCAGGGCACGGCTCCTCCCTCTGAAATCAGGACTATTCCCTATCTGAACCACTCTAGACAGAGTTTGTAACCTCACACCCACAGAAGGCGAAGGCCCTTCACCTTTGCCAAACAGCCGTACCTCACAAGAGCTGTTGACAGGGAAATGGCTATGTCAGAGGAGGAATGTGAGGCCCAAGTTTGGGAAACGGCCTCCCTCCAAGCTGTTACTGGGTGTCTCTCTCGCTTTCTACTCCAAACCCAGGACCGAGAGAAACAGAATGTCTGGACATTCCAGAAAAGCCAGCATGCCTGATCTATCTGCCAACAAGCCCATCAAAAGTGAGCTTTTGGTGACAAGGGTACTAGGTTTAACAAGAGTTAAGATGAAGCACACGAAGGAGGGATCTAACAAAGGGCTTGATGGCTAATGACCTACCAGTAAGTTATACTTTTAACTTTGTGGCACAGAGAAGGCAGCGTCATGGTTTCTAGGCACTCAATGTTCTGCACTGTTGCCAAAGTAACAGCAAAGTTCAGATTCTAGGAAGGGGATTTAATATAGGAGAAAGATCACTGGATTTGGAGTCAGGAGAACTGGATTAGAGGCCTAACCCTGCTGCTCACCATCTGAGATTTTTGGAAAGTCATTTAAAACGTTGAGTCTCAGTTTTATCATCCTTAAAATGAAACTACTGATATTTGCCCTGCGAACCACAGAGTTGGTGTGAGGAGCAAAGGCAACGAATGTGAATTCTAAAAGCACTATAGACGGGTAAAGTATCCATAGTCCCTTATCTTTTGGTAAGCTTTATGTGAACAGTGAACATAAATACACCTGAGATGGACACTTACTTCTTATCTTCTAAGTCTATCCAGACTCGAGAAGCATTTGGTACATATCCCATATAATCAAGCACCTAAGAGATGTTCTTGATAAAACTATCAAAAGAAATGGAACACTACTTACCTAGAACTAATCCCCAAAGGCACTCTCCCTAACCAGAACTCTCACCAGAAGAACAGAGTAGCCTTAGGTCAATGCAATTCCTTTGAAAGGACAGTGGTTATGAGGAGAGCCAGGTGACCTGGGTTCAAATTCCAGTCCTTACATTCAATAGCTAAATGACCTTGAACAAATGATTTTTTAACTCTCAGTGCCTCAGTTTCCCCATCTGTAAAATGAAGTAATAGTACCAATCCCATACGATTATTATGAGGACAATGTTTCTAAAGTACTTAGAAAAGGTACCTGAGTACAGAGTATAACTGAGTATAAACACTATGTGAGTGTTTTAAAAATAAATTGAACAAGTATATGATTTCCTGGTACATATATAGTCATTTGGTTCCCCATATACAAAGTAATATCAAATTTTTTGTTGCATGCTAGCTTAACTTTTTAAGCTTTACTGGTAAATTAACGCTCAGGACAAAAATCTAATCTACATGCACACACATACAAACAAAAGAATGGTATTTGTACTTTTTTAAAATTTGCGTTTTTGGTAGAGAAGTGACCAGTGGACCATAGGTCATAAGAACTCTATACAGATTTCAAACTAGAAATACCCCTCAATGGATCTATGGATTCCAAGTATCCCACCTCTCAACTTGAAACTAAAGACAGACAATATGCATAGAACCATACTTAAAGCTGGAGTAGGTAAATAGAACCTGAATTTTTAAAGGTGTCTGAATCCTTGGTGTTTCTACTTAAGAATTAATGTATACTGGCTATTTAAGTATCTACAATTAGCAGTCAACTAATACATGAAGGAGAGATGTCGTCATAATGAAGTTGAAGGAACCATGCAAATGCTTTGGATTTTTTTAAAAAAATATATATTTTATTGATTTTTTACAGAGAGGAAGGGAGAGAGATAGAGAGCTAGAAACATCGATGAGAGAGAAACATCGATCAGCTGCCTCCTGCACATCTCCTACTGGGGATGTGCCCGCAACCAAGGCACATGCCCTTGACCAGAATCGAACCCGGGACCCTTCAGTCCGCAGGCCAACGCTCTATCCACTGAGCCAAACCGGTTTCGGCCAAATGCTTTGGATTTTAAAAAGCTGTTTCTTTTATTAAATAACTAGGCCATCCCTCGCAGCCTTGACCAGCCCTCGCAGCCCCAGCTTCATCTGGAAGGTTGTCCAGATGGTCATTTGCTGTTCAGTCTAATTAGCATATTAGCTCTTTATTATATAGGACTCATGGCCCAGTGCATGGATTCGTATACATTGAAAGGAAATTAATTAGAAGAAATATTTTAATATTGCTATTTGCCGTTTCTCTATAATAAGAGTGTCAGAGATGAAAGAAAATTCAGACATATTCTGTTGACAATGTCACTTTCTTTGATCTTCAGAATGTCAACAAAAACAACCAAATTCATGATCGACAATGATAGATGGAAACACACGTGTGCAATTGGCACCAGCAAGAGCTTTACTAGTATCTGTATCGCGCACGCGTGAGTCAACGTTTATTTTTAAATTGCCAGTGTGCATCAGACGTACCAGCTGGTCGGTCGGTTGGACAGTCGGATGGACGGGTGGTTGGTCACTTAGCCTTTTATATATATAGATGCTATAATGCTCTGTCCTGCCTCCGGTTTCCTGCTTCACACCTACTTCCTCTAAGAGAAACTAATGAATGGACTAGAACCAATAAAGATAGCTTACCTGACCTACTTTTCAACTTCTTTCTCTGCCAAGAAACCCATAATGAGTGAGCTTTTGATGGAACTAGGCTTAACAAACATTGATGTGAAGCCTAAGAGGAAAATTTCACACAGGATTTAGTAGTTGTCAGCTGAAAATTATATTATTTTTGGTTCAATTTAATACATTTCACAAATATTTACCCAGACATTATTATCCATAAACAGAATCAGGGAAAGACTTATTTTCAGTCTTCAAGACTTGACTAATGGTGAGTAAGATAACCACACAAATTTAATACAAAACAAGAACATAGTAAAATATACTAATAACATAAAAATGGTTTAAAAAACAAGCAGGAACTCTCCCTCCAGGGATCATGCCTGAGCCATTCCCGTCCCCGGAGCCCACACATGTATCCCTTGACCTCTAAGGGATTCCATGATATTTTTGCTATGGTAAAGAAATTCTTGCTTGCTTTTCTAAACAAAAAACAGCCCGGTTGGCATGGCTTAGTGGTTGAGCGTCAACCTATGAACCAGGAGGTCACAGTTCAATTCCCAGTCAGGGCACAAGCCCGGGTTGTGGGCTCCATTCCCAGTGGGGGGTGTGCAGGAGGCAGCTGATCAATGATTCTCTCTCATCATTGATGTTCCTATCTCTTTCTCTCTCTCTCCCTTGCTCTCTAAAATCAATAAAAAATACTTTTTTTTTTTTTAAAGCATCCAGGCAGAGCCAGCCCCCAGGCCAGTGCAGAGGACCTTTCTTTCCTCTGTGCTGCCTCCCCTGTGCATGAACATAAGCTTAATAAAATCTGTCTGGACATTTCTCTGGGATTTCCCCTCAATTTTTATTTTGGGGAGCCCAGGAACCCTAATGCTGGTTTAACGATTGTCTGGTAATATAAGTTGGTAATAAAGAATATTAGAACCAGTGGTAGAAAAATGGGAGGTCATCTTCATAGATCTGAATGTTGAAGCTGTAAAATTAGATAATGACTGAGTAAGTGCAGAAAACAGAAAACCTCTTCATTTCTGTAGGTGGGCTAAGAATTCCATTGACATGAGGCATGAACAGAAGAAAAACAAACGTTTAATGGCATGTATACCTCCTGTATACACGGGAGAGACCCAGAAAAACTGAGTAACTCACCAAAATGTTGGACATTATCACCTTAAATATCCTCAGCTAAAGACAACCAATGTTGGAGGTCAGGAGAATCAGCTATGGGAGGTTCCCAGGGAAAAGTACAATAAAAAGAATAAATATTGCCTTTTCCATTAGTAGGAGTCACTAGAGACTGAGTCATCCCCCTTCCTGGTACACCATTAGAAATGGAGATTTCCCTTATATATGTATGCATCCTTTATAAAGGGTAACTTCTGCTTGGTTTTTAGAGCTTCCCCAGCGTCTGCTGTTTCTTAAAAAGAACCAGCTTAAAATAATCCTTATGAAAAAGAGACACACCTTTGGGTAACAAATTTGGCTCCCCTACACAGTTATGAGGAAGACATGTTAAGAGAGCAAAAGTAGGAATGCAGTAAAAAAACAAAAAAAAAAAATAGTAGTCAAAAAGCAAAAGGAGTTTGAGGATAATATAGGATCCGAAGTCAAGAGAGGAAAGAATTTCAAGGAGGAACGTGGGCCCCCAAGAAGAAATATTTATTTGATGTGAACCCTGAGAAAGAATTTATCTGCTGAGATGGACTCCCCCTGGCCAACCGAGAACCCAAATGTTACAAATGATAAGAACCTAGTGGCCATTTGCTGACAGGGGCTTCTCACGTACTCCGTATTCTGGGAAAATGTCAGATTGAACTCTAGGCTTCTTGCTCATTTACACAAATTGAATCAACGGTTATGAGGAAGTTCCTGGCCTGTCTTTTGACCAATGGACTAAGACCTGCTCCCTCAATAAGAACTGCTCTATAATGACTGGGCAGGAAACATGTTACTGACTAATCAGGACTTCCAAACTTGGACCAATCAGAAGTGTACAAATTCGGGTATCTCATTTACATAATATGGACCTAATTGGGAACCTGGTTGGGAACTTTCTCTATGAAAGGCAACTCCCCCCCTTGTTGATACATTTCCTGTCAAGGGCATATGTGGGGTTGTGACCTGATCCCTGGTAGGGGGGGGGGGTCTATGGGTGTTGCATTCTCACATCAGTATGTCTCTCTTCCTCTCACTTCCTCTCTCTAAAAATCAATAAATTACTCTCTCTCTTTTTTTTTGAAGACAAAAATCCCCTTTTTCTCAGCAGAACACAATTTAGGTTACTCTTTGAATCCTTGTCTCCAGGGCTGCAGCTCCTTTTGTTCAAATGCTTTGTATTCTTTATTACAGTCTAAAATTAATTTTGGTTTACATCTAGAATCAAGAGTCCAGAGTTCTAGCCTACCTTGTAGTAGCTATGTGACTTAGGATAAGCTACTTAACATAGATCCACCTTGGTGTCCTTATCTATAAATTAAAATGATGATGATGATACCAGTTCCATTCCTACAAGATTAAGAGGAACAAATCAAAAAAGATATCTGAAGGCATATTGTAAACCATAATGAAATATGTAAATGTTATCTATATATATAAAAGGCTAATAATGCAAAGTGTCCCCTCAGTTCAACTGGAAGACCGGGAGTAAGATCATTTGCTATGACATGCGCTGACCACCAGGGGGCGGCACAGAATGAAGGAAGGCCCCGACCAGCAGCTAGCAGGCCTTGATCACCAACCAGGCCTAGGGACCCTACCTGTGCATGAATTTCATGCATTGGGCTTCTAGTCTATCATAATAATTTCAAGTACTCTGGCAACTGAAAGAAGACACAGAACAAGAACAAAGTTTTATTGTTGTTTTCTTTTTTAAAAAAATACGTTTTTATTGATTTCAGAGAGAGTAAGGGACAGGGAGAGATAGAAATATCGATAGGCTGCCTCCTGTACACACCCTACTGAGGACTGAGCCTGCAACCCAGGCATGTGCTCTGACCGGGAATCAAACTGTGACCTCCTGGTTTGTGGGTTGATATTCAACCACTGAGCCACACCTGCTAGGTGAACAGTTTTATTGTTATAGGAAGAACTGATTTAGTACTATAATTCTATGATGTCATCTTCCTCAATGGACCTTCATATGAGAGACAGAGGTTAGGAGCACAGATTCTAAAGTCAGACTGCCAGAAGCCGGTCCATCCTTGCTGCTTGACACAGTCGCTGCAGGGAAGAAACATCTGCATAGCATATGTTTCAAGGGACCTGGCATATATGGCATACTGTTCTTAATATATTTGCTCCCCTACTTAGTGCTATGTGTTTTAACACATTGTTTGCGGGTAGTTTTTGTCGCACACTAACAGGTGGCGCGGGCCATTTTTGCTAATTTTTTGCGCAAATGGCAACGTTCAGTAAAATTATGATAACTTTAGTTTACGTATTTATACGTTACCCGCATTCTACCACTAGTCTATAAAAGTATTAATACGTGTCCCGTGCTCTACTACACTGGTAGAACGTATAAATACATAAAACGTGTAAACATGTTTCCCGCATACAATGTGTTTCCCACATACAAAATCAGTGGAAAGGATTTATGGAAGGAAGTGGGGCTTGTGGAAGTTCTCCAAGTTCTCCAAGGTCACCTTTCTGAGAAAGGTTGTTTCCCCAGGTGGGGATTTTTCCCTGGAGTTAGGGATTAACAGGACTAAGGAAGGGAATAAATCAGTAAAACCCCTTAACTAAGTGCCAGGTGGGTAGTTAATCACTTTAACTAAGAACAATCACACTTAAACTACATAATCTTTACTTAGGATAATCTCCTTCAGTCACTTCCTTGTAGCTTAAAAGAACAATAGAGTAGTGACCTTGGAATGGAGATAACAAATGCCCTAACCTTTGGAATAGAATGGGTAGGATTAAAATCAACTGGTATAAATACAGATGTAACAGAATAAAGACAGAACCTGGCTGGAGAACCTGGCTAGACTGCTGATCAACTGAACGCTGTCTCCGTGTCATTCCTTCTTCGCCGACTCCGTCCACACCTTTGGGAACCCCTGGACCTGCTGGAGCTGGACCCCAACAACTGGAGCCCAAACAGGGACCCCTAGGTAAGCCCCCCCACACTCGGGACTGATAGGACTCCACCGTAGGGTGTTGCAGACCCCCCTATAGAGGATAAGTAGGCTAAGAGGGTGGATAGTACGGAACTTAGATTGAGAAGATGGGCCATACTGAGTCTAAAGAAAGAAGACAGTCCCTCAGCCCTACCTAGAGAGGACACATCATTATTGTCTCCAGCTCAATCTAGGAGCAATTTAGCTATGGCTGCTGATCGGAAGGAGAATAATTACGATGAGCCTGATCTCCTTTCACCCCAAGATCAGGAAGATTTAGAGGAGACACCAGTGCAGTATCATAAACATGACCCTTGGGTTTGAATCTGTTGACTGAAAAATAATATCGACTAGGTGTTTTGTCACCAAAAATGATTTATTGGGGTGGGCGGGAAGAAAGGGTTGCACCCCAGTGCATGCAGACACAGCAAGCCACATGTTATGACCTGTTTGCCAAGGGGAAGTTAGAACCACAGAGCTTTACTGTAAACACAGAGTTCTTCCTGTAGGGTTCTAACCATTCCACATAGTGTGAGAACTTCCACAAGCCCCACTTCCTTCCATAAATCCTTTCCACTGATTTTGTTTGCCTAAAGTTGCAGTTAGACTTTATCAAATCCCAGCTCTGCTACCTAACTTTTATGCACTTCAATTTCTTCATCTATAAAACGGAGATAGTGATAGGACCTACCTTATAGAGTTGTTATGAGGACTAATGTCTGAACACTTAGAACTGCTTCTGGCACATAATAAATGTTCAAAAATTTTATTTTAACAATCCATACGAAAATATGCTTTAAGTTAAAATAATTAGTGTTATTTGTCAACATTTTAATACCTGGCATTTTATATTAGTCTGAGATTAGAAACTGCCCTTCATGGTCCAGGTAACCAGAATATGGAATGGTCAAATTTAATATCCCTTTCAGGTACTCTTCAGTTGGATTTCAAGTGCTTCCTTATTTGTTCTGTAATAATGTGAGTTTATGAAATTGAATGACATTTTTATAACCCGAGGTTCAATGTTACTAGATAAATTGTAGATAAGCTGTTGGTGTGTCAGGACATTTAATATATGAAGTATGTTACATATGAATTTACAAGTGAAAAGAGCAAATAAAATACTTACTTGACAGGATAAGGCAGTGCAATATATTGACCGTATTAAAGACTTCAGAGCCACCCAGTGTTGGGCCTCCATAGTCCATAGTTGACCTACATAGCTAATGTAAGAATCTATGCAAGTATTCACTTATTGAGTTATAACTACAGGCTGGCACTGTACTAGACTCTGAGGATATACTGAAATAGGGACAGGAATCCTAGCCTGACATGCTGAGAAAGAAAATTATAAACTGATGCAAAAGCTACTCGAGATACTTTATATATCAAATGCCTGGTGCAGTGTCACTGAAATGTAGCTGTTAAATTGCTACATTAATTTTATTCTACTTCTTTTTCCATTCCCCCTTCCCAAGTTTTGTTTGTTCTTTACTGTATTCCCAATGACTGCAACCTAGTCTGTATCCAGCACGTATTGAATAGTCAACAATGAAACCTAAATATCAAGTATTTATTGTGCCAAACACCTCATCTTATTGTGTGAGGTTGTATTAACTCAATCCTCACAACAACCCTGAGGTCAGTACTTGAATCACCCTCATTTTACAGATTACTAAACTGAGGTACAGGATATGTAACGTGCCCGAAACTAAGGTCAACACCTAGTAAAGAGGGCGCTAGGATTCATATCTGTGCAGCTTGAGCCTACACTGCCTCGTTGCATTATTAATAAATCGGTGAATGAATAAGCTAAGTAACAGTACCATAGACGGAACCTACGAGTAGGGCTTCCTAAGAATGCTCTTTTTCATGAATGACAAATATTATGCTTAAAGTGAAATTTAAATTTTTCACTGCTCATCGGAATAACGTGGGGCGACAAGAAGAGCAATTACACAACTGACTCACACGTGGTTTGCACCACGTCACCCGAATCTCGATACTCTGATCATCCACCTACCAACTATCTAACGAAATCGCTTGTATCAAGCGCTGAGCGAACTCCACTCGCGGTTTGGACTGGAGCAGAAGGAACGGGAATCCGCACCCCGGGAAGGTTTCAGGCCGGACGCCTCATGCCGGCGTGCACCACAGGCCCAGGCGACCACGCTTCCAGGCCAGCGCCCAGGAGCGCGTGTGCCACTCGCCGCCCGGAAGCGCCGCGAGCACGTTGCATGCTGGGAGTTGTAGGCTCCCGGCCCCGGCCCGCGGGCTGCGGTCCGCCTTTCATGAGGCTGATGTCTCTGGCCCGCGCGGCACGAACGCGGGGAACGCGCTTCGCGCTGACTCAGCGGGGGCGGCGGCGTTAGCGAGGCCCTCGCACTCTTTCCCTTCCTGGGCCACCGGCCCCGCCCGCCTGATTTTGCTAGCGAGCCGGCCCGGCGCCACGCTAGAGAAGGCAACAGCGGGCGCGGAGCGGCGAGAGGCGCTCGGCCCCGGCCATCCCCGCTCCGGCGTTAGCGCTGCGGCCGTGGCGGAGAACGACGGCGAAGACGCGGGCCGCTCCCTCCGCTCCCTGCGTGCGGCACCGCGCCGTTTCGCTCACCGGCCCTCGGCAGTCCCGGCGGGGAAGCGGGATGGAGTGATAGGGAAGGTGACTTGGGCTCGGGGGCGGAGGGGCTGGGACCCCGCTCGGTCCGCGCCAGGCTGCGTGGAAGTTGGCTGGGAGCACCGGCCCGGGGACCCCCGGCTGGGGCGGGGTGCGGGCCGGGCCCCTCCGCCGCGGGGCGCCCGGAGGCTGGCGGGCGGGGTGGGGGTGGTACCGGCTGTGGCCGCCGCGAAGTGCGCCCCGAGTGCGCGGCTGCGGGTTGCCGGGTGTTTCATCACCCGAACTGCCACGAGGCTTCCTTAGGGGGGGACCGGGGGGAGGGATGGGGACAAGGAGGGTGGGAATCGCTAGGGGCCCCCAGTTTAATCAAAGGGACCCAGCCCGTTTGTAATAGTTGCAGCGTGTCTCACCTGCAGAGGACTGAAACCTGATTGCCCCCCACCCCGGGACAAAAAAAAAAAAGAGGAAAGTGTTATTTCAGTATAATAATTTGCCAGCAGGGACACGCCATTTCTTCTCGTCCCTTCCTCACAATTCTGCAGGAGCGACGTTTCCTGTAACCAGAAGAAAAAAAGAAAAAAAAAGGAGTACTTTTTGAAGTGCTAATTAGTTTTTACTGGGGGTGGAAGTTACGTTTTATTAGAGCGACAGGTCAGCGTGGTGTAGGAGCTGGAGAGATGCGGTGTGTTGGTATCTGAGCAGTCTTCAGGAGCGTGGAGGCATTCTTTACCGTTGTTTGATTCTTGATTTAATGGCTGCCCAGGAAAAGTTGGGGCTTGGTATGTTCACTAGGTTGCTTACCTTTCTCCAGAACGTTTGGTAGATGCGTAATCGAAGTGCTTATCGGATTGTAACAAGCGTTTCGACGGGCAGGGCTGTGCCATGTTAGAGCGTGTGTTCGTGCACGGCGTTTGGGGTGGGGAGTTGTCACCTTTTCGCACAGGTGGTAACTTTTCGGGTGTTTGCACACAATCGGTAGTTTACCATGTTTCATTGCACATTGGTTATTATCCAAGTGCCATCTCTATGAAGTGTTCTTTCTGTACTGACAACTGTAGCACGTTTATGTTTCCTTTGGTAGTTTTACTTGCCATGTTTTATCTTAGAACCCCTTGCGTCTTCCCTTGGTAAACTCAGAGTGACTTGATCTAGCTTGAGCAGTTTTTCCTAAAGCTATGCCAAATTCAGGGAATCTACCCGGCCCCGCCCCCCCCAGGAATCTTTTCTAGGATTTATGGAGTTGTGCTTTCTAGAAACTCAGTTTGTCTTTGATAATCTGTGTATGCATTTTTCAGGGGAATTATCGAATCTTGTCATTTTTGGCGCGAGGGGTGGCGGTGAAAGGTGGATGGAGGGGGAACCACGGCCTTTGTGTTTTCCCATCTGTTCAAAATGCCAGCTTACTAGTATGATATGGCAAATCTAGGATTTTCCAAGCAGTTCCCATACTCCACGTGCCTAGCTCTGAATTGTAAATAACCTATTGAAGGCCCAGGCATGCTTTCCCTCATTGAAGTCTTTACAACTCTATGAGGAGATGCACTTTTTCCTGTTTTGTAGAAAGGTCTCTCTCAGGTTTGCTAGCTGTTCACTTGGCCCCAGCTTGAAAATGACAAGATTAGAATACAAATCCAGTTTATTTTTCAAATACAAAAGACAGTCAGTCCTTGCCCTTTAAGGCTAATGAGAAAGCTAGTAAGCAAGCAGTGACTATCAGCACTTAGGAGGGGCAGTTAATCCAGTTTGGGAGAGTTAGACAATAGGGATCAAAGAAGCCTTGAAAGACGTGACTTCTAAGCTGAATTCTGAAGGACAGGTAGGGGTTAACCAAGTAACAAGAAAAGAGCAGTGTGTGCAAAGATGAAAGGCAGAACATCACTGGCCTTCGGGGTTAGGGTGCCAATTGGTGAGGAGTCATTCACAAGTGTTTGGATCTTGGTCCTGAGGGCAGTGGGAAGCTACACTGCCTTGCCGTGGTTTGTAAGTGGGACAGTAACCTTAAGGGAGGGGCCCGGCTTGCTTCTTCAAGGCTCTCAGCACATCTCTGTCATTTGATTCAGGCAGGCCCAGGGGAAAACAGAATAGTAGGGGTCCTCAAACCTGGATCTGATCCCAGCCTCACCATTCCTTAGAGCAGTGGTTCTCAACCTTCCTAATGCCGCGGCCCTTTAATACAGTTCCTCATGTGGTGGTGACCCCCAACCATAAAATTATTTTCGTTGCTACTTCATAACTGTAATTTTGCTACTGTTAGGAATCGTAATGTAAATATCTGATATGCAGGATGTATTTTCATTGTTACAAATTGAACATAATTAAAGCATTGTGATTAATCAATCACAGAAACAATATGTAATTATATATGTGTTTTCCGATGGTCTTAGGCGACCCCTGTGAAAGGGTCGTTTGACCCCCAAAGGGGTCATAACCCACAGGTTGAGAACCACTGCCTTAGAGGCTGTGCTTCCACTGCCCACCCCTTACTCTCTTGCCCTCTTTAGGCTCCGATCTTCGTTTTTTATGATAATTACACCAAACCAAACAGAAAAAACCTTTTATTGGGAGTAGCAAGGCCTGGTCCACCTATCTGATAGGTCTTAAGAGAATAAATGTGATTTTCACATTATTTAGAGTTGGTTTCTTGTTTCTTCAAATATGCATTCTATCAAAAACCAAGTTGTCTTTTGGGGTTTATCATTTTCTTATTTGAGAATGTTAAGACACTATTTTGTGAAAAAGTCATTACTTTCTGGTGACTTAAAAATACTCTTAAGGATAGTATTAAGTTATTTGTCAATTTTTATAGCTATTAAAAAACACTTTTTGAAATACATTTCTAAAATTGACTGGGAAGAGCAGTGATCTGTAAAAGGCAGCTCGGCCATTGTTCAAAAGCTAAATTGCCAGGTTTTCGCTCTTATCCCTTCTCTTTACATTTGACTTCTCTTGAAGTACTTGTAGACACTCCAATAAAGGTATTGAACTCTGAGGTCACTAGTTAGCCAGGCATTCTAATTTTTTATTTTGTTTTATTTTTATTGTTTTCAGAAAGGGAGGGAGAGGAAAAGAGAGGTAGAAACATCAATGATGAGAAAGAGTCATTGATCTGTTGCCTCCTGCACAGCCCCCATGGGGGATCAAGCCGAAACCCAGGCATGTGCCCTTGACTGGAACCTGGGACCCTTCAGTTTGCAGGCCAATGCTCTATCCACTGAGCCAAACCAGCTAGGACTCTAATTTTTTTTAAGCTTGTGATATTGATAAATGGAAGTAGGCAAATTATTAAAATTAGCATAATCTGGATTTGGATTTGTCATTTTTTCATACAATTGTACAATTGCATTTTTAAGTATGTACTGAAGATAGTACATAGCATATCGTAAATTAGATGCTTCTATTTCAAGTAGAAAAGAATTATTTTCTATACTTGACTGATGATCTTGAAAGAGAAGAAAATTTGAGAACCTTAATGGCATACTTTGGATTTTTAGAAGTTATACATTTGTGGAATATTTAGCAGGCTCATTTTTCTGAGACTCTAGGCTCTTTTAGTTGTAATTTGAATAATTTCAAAAGAAGCTTTTAAAAAATCCTTGTGTCTTTGCATAATGTTACTTATTATAGTATTCTGGATACGCATCTATTTTAATCAAGTATTATTTTCTTTCTACTTTTGTGTGTGTCCAGATGTTTGTGGATTCTTCTGTGGGATTAGAGGGCACGTCTGTTGTAATCAGAAAACTCCAAGTATAGCAGCAGGGATGGATGAACAGGCTCTTTTAGGGCTAAATCCAAATGCTGATTCAGACTTCAGACAAAGGGTAAGTTAAGTTGGCTTAATTTTTTAAACCATGTTACCACAGTTTTGCATTAGAGGACTTGAATACAAAGTACATCTGATGATAAAGGTTTAATTTGTGTAGAAATGAATAGAGATAATATAATTTGAGGTACCTGAATATATTCTGAATATAGAAACACTAAGGGGTGTGATTTATTTTCTATTAAGTTGGCTCAACAAGTGTTAAAATCTCATGGGATTCAAGGTAGGATTTTATGTCACATTGCTAATCATTGATAATTATTTTAAAATTGTAATACAAAGGATTGGTTAAGGGACTTTCTGTAGTAGCAGACATGCATATTTTATTTTCCCAGTGCATGGCTTGGTCTACACAAGTGGTTTAACCCTTGCATTAGTGATATTTAACATCCTTGTTTAGTCCAGGCAGACAGGTAAATGAGCAGTTATGATATGCCATGTCCTAGCTTAAAGTGATCACATGTCAGGAATCCAATATGAAATAATGCTCGGATATTTGGGTTAACATTAACAATTAAACATAATGTAGTCTACACCTATAATTATGACTATAGTTGGATGATAAAAGAAACATCTAAAGAACAAGCCTATAATTAAATATTTAAAGATGTGGGCAGTTTGAGTCTAGGATAAGTGGAAGGAGAGGCATTTTCTTTCTTCATTCTACTTCTCATAGGAAAGGATATCTTTTATAATTTTAAATGAGGTTAACAATCTCATTAAGTGTTAGCACTTTTACTTGGGCTTTTAAGCAGAAATTTTTTAAAATACGAATTTTTATTGAAATTAGAGAGAGAGGAAGGGAGAAGAAGAGAGAGAGACATCAATGAAAGAAACATCAATGGGCTGCCTCCTGCACACACCCCTAGTGGGGATTGAGCCTGCAACCAGATCATGTGCCCTGACCAGCAATCAAACAAACCTCTCTGTACAGGAAACAATGCTCAACCAACTAAGTCACACTGGCCAGGGCTAAGCAGAAATTTTCTTAAGTAGTAAAAAAATTTCCAGTACTTTGTAACGTAGCGCCTATGCATGCCCCTGCTGTTATGTTAGCCCTACAGCTAGAGGGAAATAACAGGAATTGGGATTTATTTATTTATTTATTTATTTATTGCTTAAAGTATTACAAAGGGTATTACATATGTGTCTATTTTATCCCCCTGCGCTAGACAGTCCCCTAGCAGGAATTGGGATTTATTTATTTATTGCTTAAAGTATTACAAAGGGTATTACATATGTGTCTATTTTATCCCCCCGCGCTAGACAGTCCCCTAGCAGGAATTGGGATTTAAATAGCTGGCTAATTACAAGATATCCAACTGGTTAGGACATCAAAAGACATTAAAAGTCTATGTCTTGTCTGCCCATCTTTAAACCCTTAGTCACATAGTTGAAGCATCCTGGATCTTTACCTAATTCTGGCTTGGTATTGCATGGTTATTGTAATAAAAACCTTAAGTGTTTAGTTATTAGCTTTCTGTGTTATTTGTTTAGGTTCCTTTTTGAATATTTTTTGTGTGTTTTTTATTAAATTCCACCATCTGACAGATTTTTTTTTAAGTGCCATGATTACCCAGTTGGTATGGCTCAGTGGTTGAGCATCCACCCATGATCCAAAAGGTCATGGTTTGATTCCCTGTCAGGGCACATACCTGGGTTGTGGGCTCCATCCCAGTGGGAGGTATGCAGGAGGCAACAAGTCAGTGATTCATTGTTGATACTTCTATCTCTCTATCCTTCTCCCTTCCTCTCTCTGATGTTTTTTAAAAAACATTTTTTTAAAAATGCCATGATTTTCTTTTCATAAAAGTAAAACCAAGAAATTGTTAGTGTTTTTAATATACAGAAGTTAATGCTTTTCATCAATAAAAATGGGTTCTGTCAATCACAGGCATATGTGGTCCAGGCTTCATTTGATATCAGGATGGAAAAGGACAAGTCTTAGAGAAAAATGAGTTCTCATAGTCCTGATGCTAGAGTTTAGTAGTGGGGACCTAATTCAGCTTGGTGGTAAGAGAAATGACTGCCAACCCACATCCTCAGTTCTAGTTCTTCTGTTTTTCCATGGGCAATAAAAGCTGAATTATCTCTGTTGGCACTTAGAGACAATAGGACCTCAGAAAGAAGGTATGAGATGGAAGAACAACATGATAAAAGCTTTGACTAGTTCGTTATTGCCAGAAAAAAATATTTTTCATGCTATTAACATGGATTTAGAGGGCCAAGACTAGTTAAAAACTGAGAACTTTCTAGTTATTAACTCATTTTTTAATGTGTGAATAGAATATCTTCCTTTAGCTTAAAACTTGCTGTTATTTCAGCAAAGTGGTATGTTAGTAACAATTCTAGCAGCTAAATTCCCCACCCTTCTTTTTTTGGTAAGTGGTAATGCAACTTACATGATTAACTTCCACCTTATCACCTGCCCTGGCCTTTGAGATATTTGTAAAGGAAACCCTAGACTTTATGAAATATTGTTAGATGACAACTGAGCTAGAGTCTTTTGCAGCTGCTTGGATTCCTATATTCTTAGTTCTTAAAGATGTCATTTATACTTTAGAAAGTACTTGGTGATGTTCATCTACTCACCTTCATTTACTTTGGTTCTCTGTCAGAGGGAGCAGCCACTGAGAGCACGAAGGAAAACTCATTCCCTCATTCATGCAGTTACATAACACAGGAAACCATCACCTAAAAAAGCGGGGGTGTTTTCTTTGCTTTTTAAAAAAACACACCCTCTAATTCAAAGGAAAAAATAATTTTACATCTTGACCCAGTATATATGTATATGCATAAATGTATGTAACTAAATACATATAAACATTTATAACTAAAACAAGTTACACAAAATAGTAGTTATTGCTAAGTGTGGTTGCACTCTGATATTTTTATTCTGTTTCAATTTTTAAATTGCTATTAAAGACTGATAAAAATTATTTTTAACACAAACTTTTTTAAAAATATTGACTAGTCAAGATGATGTATTATATAATTATATACTTGAAACTGATACAGTTTTATTAACTGGTGTCACCCCCATAAATTGAACAAAAATAAATAAAAATATTGCCTAATCAAAATTAGGTTTCGCTAAAGCTTAATGTTCCTTCTAATTTATTTCAAGGATTGTATCAGTATGTAATTACTTTACAATCATCTAGCACTGGCCCTGGACAATGTGGCCCAGTTAGTTTGGCATCATCCTATGCACCAAAAGGTTGCCAGCTATATTCCCAGTCAGGGCACATGACTGGTTTGTGGGCTTTATCACCCGGGGGTCATGCAGGAGGCAGCAGATCTATGTTGCACTCTCATGTCCATATTTCTCTCTCTCCCTCTCCCTCTCTTTCTAATAATAAACTATTCTTTAAAAATATCTAGCAGTGTTTCTAGTATATGTGTAAATTTTTGGCTGTTTGAGATACTTTTCATAAGTTGTTGAGATTACTCTTTGTTCATTGTCATATGTGAAACCTGAATCTGTCATTGATGCCATTTACAGCATGGAAGAGTGGCAGAAGACGCTCCCCATTTTCCCAACAGTGTGATAGTGACCAGATGGACTTTGTGCTATATTCATTCTAGGGTACACAAGGCTCTGAATGCATGAATAGAGGGATGAGAAATGACTTAGCTATTTCCTAAAGCTTTGACCTTTTCAATTATTTGAGTACTTTCTCAAAATTCATATCATGCAGTTGTACTCTGATTTTAATCTCACATTTTAGGGAACTTACATGATATAGTTGAATTGAAATAGTCTCTGTTTAATTAAACCAAATGGCATACATTATGTTCTATCTTTTATAATCACCTCTTTAATAGCATATTTGCTATGAAATAGGAAAACACCCTTTATATATCATTTTTACTTGCTTTTGATGAGTACTTGTATGTTTTCTCTCTTGAGCCTCCTAATAATCCAGTGAGGTTTGAAGGACATTTTTGTGTTTCCTTTGCTGTGAGGAAACAGGTTCAACTTTCTAACTAATGGGTTTGTTTTCTAGTTAATCTTTTCTCTAAAATCATTAAGTGGCACATATCAGAAGCCCCAATGCAAAGTTTCAGCTACTTTTCTTTAGATTCACTGATTTATTACTGGTTTGTGATTCACAGAATATTTGTTTAGTGTTGAGGGCATTGAGATTGACATTACAAATGCATTTTTGCTTTTCTATCTTACAGGCCCTGGCCTATTTTGAGCAGTTAAAGATCTCCCCAGATGCCTGGCAGGTGTGTGCAGAAGCTCTAGCACAGAGGACATACAGGTAATTAAAACAAAAATTTGCATGACTCTTAGAATTTAAATTTCTGAGAACTTGACAGGACTTAAATTTACCTGTGTTTGGAAAATGTTTTTATAAGAACATCTTATGACCTGTGTTTTGGGAAATCATTTAGTGTAGAAATGAGAAAAATAGTAAACTAATAATTTGGCTCTTCCAGGATTGACTTTTCAGTAGAACTATCCTTTGCCTCATGCTGTGCACCTGACAGCATATCCCGACTAGAATGTAGTACATTAAAACTTCCTTATTTTCTTTTTCTTCAAATATATTTTTATAGATTTTAGAGAGGAAGGGAGAGGGAGAGAGATACAGGAATATCAATGATCAGAGAGAATCATCAATCAGCTGCCTCCTGCACACCTCCTACTGGGGATCAAGTCTGCAACCTGGGCATGTGCCCTTGGCCAGAATCAAACCTGGGACCCTTCAGTTTGTAGACCGATGCTCTATCCACTGAGCCAAACCGGCTAGGGCAAAACTTCCTTATTTTCTTATGATGTGAGTGATGGTTGGTTTTCTAAAGAGTTGGTAAAGGAGGTAATCAAATTATAATATTAATTTTTTATTTTAATTTAAAGTATATTAGCATTCAATTACCAATCTTTATTTAAAATATGGAACTCTTCACGAATTTGCATGTCATCATTATGCAGGGACCATGCTAACCTCTCTATTGTTACAATTTTATTTTTATTTATTTATTTTTTAATATATTTTATTGATTTTTTACAGAGAGGAAGGGAGAGGGATAGAGAGTTAGAAACATCGATGAGAGCGAAATATCGATTAGCTGCCTCTTGCACACTCCCCGCCGGGGATGTGCCTGCAACTAAGGTACATGCCCTTGGCTGTAATCGAACCTGGGACCCTTGAGTCCACAGGCTGACGCTCTATCCACTGAGCCAAACCGGTTAGGGCTATTTTTATTTTTTTAAATATATTTTTATTGATGTTTAGGGAGAGGAAGGGAGAGAGATAGAGAGATAGAAACATTAATAAGAGGAAGTTATCAATTGGCTGCCTCCTATACGGCCCCCACTGGGCATCAAACCCGCATCCTGGGCATATGCCCTCACTGGGAATCAAACCAGCAACCTCTTGGTTCTTGGGTCATTACGCAACCGCTGAGCCACACCAGCCGGGCTATATTGTTCCAATTTTAGTATAAGTGCTGCTGAATCGAGCACTCACTTACCAATCTTGATGTTGGACTGAGGTGTATATGCTACTAGCATTCACTTTATCACTCTTATGTTGATCAGACCCATAATCCATCCTCTACATTGAGGAATAATGAATGCAGGTTCCTAAACTTTTTAGTTATTTGTCCCCCTCTCTCCAAGTCTTATGGTTATCTAACCCACATTACTTATATACAAGGATTTCCCCCTGCAATGTGATTTCCTATGAAGTCTTTCGAAAGCTTCAACTTGATTTTTACAAAAATAAAAACTCTCATCATGCTCATTTATTAGTTTATATTACAAACGAGGTGCAGCTGGCATAGTGAGACTTGGAGAAACACAACCGACCAGCTACAAGCAAACAACTTGCTTCTGTGAGTAGAAGTTCCTGGAGGCTAGTGATGACTCCTCGCGGAGGTCTCCGCATGCTGTGGGTATTAGTTACTACATTTTTACAGATAAAACCAAGTGTTCCAGTTTATTGAAAAAGTTGGTTTTGAGAACATACATATGTCTTAGAGTAAATAAGAACCAGCTCTTAATTAAAAGCTTCTTATAGTTTACTTTTAGAGTGGAAACTTTAAGTCTTGTATACTTAGTTTAAGGCTTCAGTGTCATCCATGATAAGGATAAAAATCCTAAGGTCTTAGAAGAGGTGCTAAATAAACCTAACTTTAAAAAACTCTTAAAGGATTGTTTCAGCCCTGCCCAGGTGACTAAATTGGTTGGAGCATCGCCCCATAGACAAAAGGATGCAGGTTTGATCCCTGGTCGGGGCAATTACGGGAAGCAACCAATTAATGTTTCTCACATTGATGTTTCTCTCCCTCCCTCCCTTCCTCCTTCATCTCTCTCAAAGGCAATGAAAACATATTCTCGGGTAAGGATTAAAAAAAAAAAGATTGTTTCATTTATTTGGTTAATTCATGTTGTCTAAATGAACATCTCCATTCTTGTAGTGACCAGTTAGCTTTATATATGAAAAATGTTCTATGACTAATCCTGGCTCAAACTAACTATCTTGGATGAATAGATTGTTCTTCACTAAAGGGACTTTGTCAGAGTTTGTAGCTAGCTCACTGCAACTCTGTGGCCCACCCCTAGAGAGACAAGTGAAAGTCAATAATTGGTGTATACTTATTTTTGTTCTCCTTTTGTAAGGGCAGTATATTTGTACCTTGGTTTTCTGCATGATGTTTGAGGCTAGCCTGCCAGTCAGGTGATACCAGGTGTTTTGGATTTGGCTGCAATAGAACTGTCTAGGGTTGAATTTTAAGTATGACTTTGATAAACAACTCTGATTTAACTCAGTCTCTATTTGTCATTTTAACACCTAGCCTTTAGCAGTTGTTCCAGGAATCCTAACATCTAGAATTTAGGGGGGGTGTCTTTTATTTGCAAAGTACTATACTTAAGGTGTATCTTAATTTGTTAGGTTGTTCTGTTTGCCAGATTTGGTGGAAATACCGAGTATTGTATAATATTTGAAGTTCTCTTAGCTTTTTAAACAAATAGATAAGAATGTAATAAATGAGATGAATAAGTAGAAAACAAGCCAAAGGTCTATTTTGAGAAACTTTTTAACTACTTTGATTTGTTTTCCCCAATTCATATTCTGCTTATTTTCTTTTTCCTAGTGATGATCACATCAAGTTTTTCTGCTTTCAAGTTTTAGAACATCAAGTTAAATACAAGTAAGTCTTTTTCTCACTGCTTGACACTGAAGTTTGTGGGAAGAGGCCATTTTTTAAAATTAGTTTTTCCCTTTTTAGGAAACCATAATACAGGTTGTAATTTAACAGTGTATGTGACATCCAGTTTATAGCTGTATTTTGATTTGTCCCAAGTGTTTTAACAATGCTGAATTTGTTGGTTACATGTAAATATCCAACATTTTACAGGGAAAACAAAATAGATTTCCAGTTTCTCTGAAAATATCAGAAGATGTAGCAATACCGCGCCTGTTTTCTACATGACAGCTCTCTGTAAGAGTTGAGCGGCAGCATGGGCACTTGTATTCAGAACCCCTGCTTTAATTAGGTGAAAACAATGAATCATAGCTCAGAGGACCCTTCGTCTGTCTATTGATTTATTCTGTAAACCACAGATCTCAGAAGATGGACTTACTTCCATTTGAAAAAATTGTGTAGCTGCCATTTTTTCTATGTGAACCTAACCACAAATTAAACTAATACCAATATTGATACTCCACCTGCCACTGTGACACTTATCATTTTTCCTTAAAGCAAGTGATGAGAGAGAGGCATTATCAGTTTATTTTAGAGAACTTCAGATAATTGAGTGTTATACAAATTTTCCTTTTCAAATATATGAGGTTCTTATTTTTTAAAACCGCAGACACCAAATATAGCCATTATTATTTTTTCTTCTCTATTTTGAACAGATATTCAGAACTAACTACTGTTCAACAGCAACTAATTAGGGAGACGCTCATATCTTGGCTTCAAGCTCAGGTAAAATTGTAATTTCATTTAGTACCTCAAATTGCCAGATATTTAAATTTTTATTTTTGCAAGCGTTTGCAACTTTATGTCAATGTGGATCATTTACCCTCTATTTCATCCTGTAGCTTTCTTAGAAAGTACTGGTTTTGAAGATCATGGGTAGACGAAAGCTTAGCAGTAATTTTAAATTGTATCAATAACTGAAACTATCCATCAATAACTGAAGCTTTCCATGACACGTTGTGGAGACTTGGTTTTAAAATGTAATTTTTTTTTTTACTACTTGACAAAAGCGGCTTTCTGTTCACTCTTAAAGGTGACCCCCTCGTATGGGGAAGTAAAGTACAGCATAGGGAATATTGTCAATAATATTGTAATAACTATGTATGGTGCCAGTTGGGTACTAGACTAATCAGGGGGGATCACTTTGTAAATTACATAAGTGTCTAACCACTATGCCGTGCACCTGAAATTAAATGAAATTGAATGTCAACTGTAATTGAAGCTTTCTTTTTAATGTTAAAAATCTTTTAAAAAACATAAAAATGAATCCTCCTGGACAACCTCTTCACAAAGACCCCATTTCAAAATGGCCAATCAAGTTCTTAATTCATAATATGTTCTTATTTGTTAATTTTGGTTAATGTACATATAAAGCAGTTGTATAGTTAGAAATTTTATTTTCCTATAAAGAACAAGCAGCTAGAAGAAAAACAATTGAATTTTTTCCTTCAGAAAATTAATAGGAACTGGTAAAACTCTACGCCTGAAACTTTTCTCTAAAAGTGTGAGAATGGAAAAAAATAAAGTGTGAGAATAAGAAATAACCATCAACATGTTTGTTCATTTGATTATTCCCCATCTGCTCAGTTGCTTAAATACTTTGGTCATTTTTAAGCATATTGGTTGCATAGCTAATCTAGACCATGTTGAAGTTTGATATGTTTTTTGCCTGTTAATGATAAATAGGAAAACCAAGTGTTTGAAACTTTTTAATTTACATTTAATTTCACGGACTGTTCTCTGATTGTCAGATGCTGAATCCTCAAGCAGAGAAGACCTTTATACGAAATAAAGCGGCCCAAGTCTTCGCCTTGCTTTTTGTTACAGAATATCTCACTAAATGGCCCAAGTTTTTTTTTGACATTCTCTCAGTAGTGGACCTAAATCCAAGGGGAGTAGATCTGTACCTCCGAATCCTCATGGCTATTGATTCTGAGTTGGTGGATCGTGATGTAGTGCATACATCAGAGGCAAGTAACTTCCCTTTAATTTTTAGTTTTTTTTGTTTTGTTTCTTTAATTTTATTTATTGATTTGAGAGAGAGAGAGAGAGAGCAACATCAATTTATTATTCCACTTATTTATGCATTCATTGGTTGCTTCTTATATGTGTCCTGACCAGTGATTGAACCCACAACCTTGGCATATTGGGACAGGCTTTAACCAACTGAGCTACCCAGTTAGGGCCTAATTTTTAGTTTTTAATATATATTTTATAGGAGATAATGGGCACATAATAAAAGGAGCATAAGTCTTATTTTTGAGACAAACTTTCTTAAGAATAATTATAGATTTATTCAACATTTTGAATTTTGTTTTACAAAGGAACTTAAATTTGTCTTCTCTCCCCCATGTAGGTTGAAATTAGAGTAGTTAGATTTTTCTTTTTTTACTAGGTGAGCACTTATTCCTGTGAAATACACACATTTTTTTTCTCCTGTGAATTTGTAGGGATGTGATCTATATTGACTGCTGCTGTGTATTCGCTGGCTGAGGAAGAAGCATTGCTTATGAATCGGTGCTGGGTTCTTCTTTATTCTCAGTCACATAGCCCATTGCCTTATATAGTTCATGGCCTGATGTAATTTTTTCTAATTGATTGATTTTAGAGGGAGGAGAAAGGGGGGAGGGAGAAAGAGAGAAAAAAACCACATTGATTTGTTCCACTTACTTGTGCATTCATTGGTTCATTCTTGTCTGTGTCCTCACTGGGGATCAAACCCACAACCTTGGGGTATTGGGACGAGACTCTAACCAACTGAGCTACCGTCCAGGGCTTTGTCTCCTTATTAAAGAACACAACAGAAATAGTTTAATTCAAGTGTTTATAATAACTTTAAATTCATTGTATGTCAAACATTTATAAAGGTTATTTTCATGCGTTTAATTTATTGCCATTTAACTTAAACATCATGTTTGTATTATATTGAGCAATACTCAATTACTTAAGATTTCTAAATAATGCTTATTTATAGTTTATGTTTAATAAGAGATCAAGTCTAGCACTGAGGAAGAGAATGGAAAGAGGAAATAGAAAGAATCACCGGGTATGATTTTAGAGCTGATAAATAGGAAATGTGTTGAAAGTCTGGAAGTTTAGTGGTGAGGTAATTACTGTGGGCAACTATTCAGATGTCAAACATTATTTTGTGAGGTACTCTGCTTTGATCGCATATAAGGTGTTTTGTTTGGTTTTTAGGAGGCTCGTAGAAATACTCTAATAAAGGATACCATGAGGGAACAGTGCATTCCAAACTTGGTGGAATCATGGTACCAAATCCTGCAAAATTATCAGTATACTAATTCGGAAGTGACATGTCAGTGCCTTGAAGTAGTTGGGGCTTATGTATCTTGGATAGACTTATCCCTTATAGCCAATGATAGGTAAGTATAAGTCTATTTTTAATATATTAGCCTGCAAAATACATCAATTTGAAAACATAACAATTTTATTCCATTGCCAGGTTTATAAATATGCTGCTAGGTCATATGTCAATAGAAGTTCTACGGGAAGAAGCATGTGACTGTTTATTTGAAATTATAAATAAAGGAATGGATCCGGTTGATAAAATGAAACTAGTAGAATCTTTGTGTCAAGTATTACAGTCTGCTGGGTTTTTCATCATTGACCAGGTCAGTAAATTTATATATAAAGTTTTTTAAATTGTTAGAACAAACTAGGATAGATAGTAATTTAAATATGCTTTCTTTCTTTTTTTTTAATATATATTTTATTGATTTATTACAGAGAGGAAGGGAGAGAGATAGAGAGTTAGAAACATCTATGAGAGAGAAACATCGATCAGCCGCCTCCTGCACACCTCCCACTTGGGATGTGCCCGCAACCCAGGTACATGCCCTTGACAGGAATCGAACCTGGGACCTTTCAGTCCGAAGGCCAGCGCTCTATCCACTGAGCCAAACTGGCTACGGCTTTCTTTCTTTTTTTGTTGTTGGAAACTCCCCTTGAAATTATAATAATGAAACACTGCATCTCGAAAGCCATAATATTTCTGTAGCATTTGTTTTAGGCAATGGATTATACCAATTCTTAAACTTGAAAATCTGGGATGGTACCTTTGAATGTTCATTTCTAACAAAGTCCTGGGTGATGCTGATACTACTGGTCCACAAACCATACTTGTAGCAAGAGACTATACTATTTACATGACAGTGCATTTTGACCAAAATTAGACTTGGCTATAATTGTTACATTTTCATCATACTTTTGAATGGTTACTTATTTGAGTTGTTAGAATTTAATTCCAACAGCTTTGGGTGTGGTAAAGTAGTAATTTAGATACACAATTGGAAAGTTTTAATTTTACCTATGACAGTGATAAAGAATTACAGAGAAATCTTTGTACTGCTGATATGTTATTAGCATAACTCTAGTGTTTTCCTTGCTGACAAACAATATTGTTTTCTTATACTGCTAATAATTGTTTTATTTAGTCCCTGGTAAAAGACCTAAAATAATGAAGTTAAAAATATATTTCTATAGCAGAACATTATAAGGATAATTAATGGAAAAAATCTAAGTTTGAGTTCTGGCTCTAACTGATATGACCTTAGGTAGGTAATTATAATAGCAGTATCTCTTTGCAGCAATAGTTAAGGCTCAAATTAAATAGCATCAGAAAGCACTGTTGTAAGTTGTTACACATACTTTGATTTTATTAAAGCATATTTACTGAATTCAGTAGTTTAAAGAGAAGGTTCTAAAACCATATGTCCCTATTTTTAAGCTTTTATAAAGTCAGCAGTGTTTATAGTACTGTAATCGTTAAAAACAGTTGCTTTAGCCCTGGCCAGTGTGGCTCAGTTGGTTGAGTGTCGTCCCATGCGCTAAAAGGTTGCCAGTTTGATTCCTGGTCAGGGCACATGCCCAGGTTGTAGGTATTTTTTATTTTTATTTTTTAAATATATTTTTATTGATTTTAGAGAGGAAGGGAAAGGGGGAGAGAGATAGAAACATCAATGATGAGAGAGAATCATTGATTGGCTGCCTCCTGCATGATCGGGGCTCGAGCCCACAAGCTGGGCATGTGCCCTGACCAGGAATCAAACCGTTACCTCTCAGTTCACAGGTCAAGGCTCAGTCACTGAGCACACAGTCCAGGCTGTGGGTATTTTTTTAAGTTGCTTTAAAGAGTACTAGTGTATAATAATGGTAGAAGAATTCAAATCTAAAAATTTCCCAGTCAAAATGTTAGAATTGTTAAATGTTAGTTTAAAATTGAATCCTTTAATTGGCATTTGATTCATTCTAAAGTTTAGGGTTTTTCCTCTTTACTCTTAGGTGTGTGATTTTAAATTGAGGACTGCCTTGATTCCTTTCAGGAAGAAGATGTTGACTTCCTTGCCAGATTTTCTAAACTGGTAAATGGAATGGGACAGTCATTGATTGTTAGCTGGACTAAATTAATTAAGAATGGGGATATCAAGAATGCTCAAGAGGCACTACAAGCTATTGAAACAAAAGTGGCGCTGATGTTGCAGCTACTAATTCATGAGGATGATGATATCTCGTCTAACATTATTGGATTTTGTTATGATTATCTTCATATTTTGAAACAAGTGAGTCTTTATTTTAACTTTTTGTCCAGTGGATAATATAGAAGGGTCACAAAGAATTGGAAAATAACAGGAAAAATGAAAATAGCCCTAATTCTAACACCTAATGACATTTGCTGTTATATATTAATGTATTTCCTTTTTCTTTTCTTTTTTAAACTTTTTAGCCAGAAAACAAATTTCCAGGTTCTATAATTCAAAAGACTAATAATAAGCTTCAGAATTAATGATAGGTTTAGGTTATTTTTATTTTTGAATTGTGTTTATTTCTAAATACAGTAGATTTGTTGTTAAACATATTTTATTTTATTAATTACATATAAATAATTTTTATACAATTAAAATTTCCCCCCAGAGAATTACTTTCAATAAGAACTTAAAATGTAGAGGGTATTAGTCTCTATATTATAGCATGTAGCCTTTTTAAGAATAAGTAACTTCCCATTACAACATTAGGTGAGAGAACCATTCCTATTTTATTTATATTGATTAGTTTAATCAAGTCAAGCGTAAAATAATTTTTTTTCCACACTGAGTTTAGTTTCTGTTTGTTATAACGCCTCTATGCATACTTTAAGACATTTCCAGCAATGGGGAAAGGTATGAAGAAAATTCAGATCACTATTGGTAATTCCACTGTGTATCCCATAGTGGATTCTTAGGCCTTTTTTTGCCTTGTTCAAAACAAGGCAAGATTATACTTACTGTCCAATAACCTGCTTCTTTGCTGAAAGAATTATAAGTATCTTTAAAAATCAAATTCATTTATATGTCTTTGCCTGCATTTCAAGTTATTTACCAGAAATGGAATTGCTAGATCTTAGGTACATTTTAAATACAGGATGGGACAAAAGTAGGTTTACAGTTGTGAGTATGCAGAACACAGAATTTATTCTTGTGTTATTATTTATTAATTATTGTATTATTTTCCATACGAACAACTGTAAATGTACTTTTGCCCCCACCCTGTATAGAAAGGAGCTGCCAGACTACCCTCCAGAAAAGTGTGCATGTTTTTAAAAATGTTAATCTATTAGAAAAATATTCTGATGAGTAAGTATAACTTTAGGAAACCTAACAAATTATTGCTTACTTTTTAACAGCTTTCAGTGCTCTCGGATCAGCAGAAAGCTAATATAGAGGTAATTGACTTCTTTTTGCTTCTTTTAAACTGGTAATAGTATCTGTGTCTACAATCTGCCTTTAAATATAGCTTAACTTCTGATTTTATGAAATTAAAGGAGACTGACAAAAGGTATTTTATTCCTAATTATAGGCAATCATGTTGGCCGTTATGAAAAAATTGACTTATGATGAGGAATATAACTTTGAAAATGAGGTGAGAATTTTTCATTGAGGAGAAATCAGTTTTAATTTCATTGTTTACTTATATCACATTAATATTTCAAGTTTTGATTATTTTAGAGTTCTTTAAAACAAGATATATTTTTAAAATTATCCTGGTTATATTAACCTCAACTGTACGTAGAATTAATGGAAGCCTCATAATACTTCACACATTTGGTACTTTTTAAAAAAACATTTCATAGCATTGATCTTTATATAATATTGACAGTATTTTTGGTGATCTTATCTTACTTTATATTTAACGAGAGTGATAAATTGAGGCCCAGTTGGTGGAACTCAGATCATAAATGTGTATGGGAGAGTGGGAATGAGGTATTTAACGGCCTGGACTTGTTCTGGTTAGAAGTCTTGTCTAGGATTGCTAGAGAATCAGCTTCCCATCAAACACAAGGTCATCAGGTGCTTCCTAGTAATTCAGTCATGACATAATACTGTTTAGTAGTGTGCTGGTGACCTATTCCTTTCTTTGGGCATTCAGAAACTTTGGACTATAAAAGGATAATGGTGATGCTAACCAACACACTGTGTACTTAAAGTGCCAGGCTCATTACATGTAATAGCTTCTATCATACAATATTATAGTTTTTACAGTGAACAGAAAGATACAAGGAATATAAATAAGGTGCTGAAGTTCTCACAAAACCCAATGTGAACCTCTTCTGACTCTAGATTCTTATCCTTAATTTCCTTCCTGTACTATTTCTGGTTCTGGCTTTCAAGATCTAGGACTATGTTCAGAAATACTTATTTGTGAGCAGGGGGGGGAAGGTCTACTAAGCCTAGTAAGTTTTCCTGTATAAATGAATATTGGTGAAATAAATGAAAGTATTAAATTTTTAAGTGCAGAAAACTAATGACAGTTCACCATTTACATGAGTTTTATAGTCTTTTATGTTTTTAAAATGAGAATTTTAAAATCCATCATAGGGTGAAGATGAAGCCATGTTTGTAGAATATAGGAAACAACTGAAGTTGCTGTTGGACAGGCTTGCTCAAGTTTCACCAGAGTTACTGCTGGCTTCCGTTCGTAGAGTTTTTAGTTCTACACTGCAGTAAGTTATTGTTTTGGTAACAGGTCATCTCTTTCCTTTTCTCCCTGGTGATGGTTTACAATAAGTGATTCACTACTTTATTAACCTGTGGGACTTACTAAGATTTTATGTGTATCTCTGAAACAATGCACTTAATCACCTTGATTTTTCTTGATCCTTGAGGGGAAACACTACTTTTTAGAACATAAATAATAAAATGGATAGCATCAGTTATTTCTACCTTTTGGTATAAATTATATTGCCTGGCAAAGTTAACAATATCTGCCCTAGCTGGTTTGGCTCAGTGGATAGGGCATCAGCCTGTGGACTGAAGGGTCCCAGGTTCAATTCCGGTCAAGGGCACATGCCCGGGTAGTGGGCCTGATCCCCAGTGGGGGGTTGGGGGGGTGGGGCTTGCAGGAGACAGCCGATCAATGATTCTCTCCCATCGATGTTTCTCTCTCTCTCCCTCTCCTTCCTCTCTGAAATCAATAAAAACATATTTTTAAAACATTAACAATATCTATGACTTCTTAATATTAAAGAGGCTTTTGTTGGTGTCTTTTTATCCTTTGCATTACTAATTTTGTATAAAAAGTGTATGTTCAGGTCTCAGTAACATATTATGCCTTGGTAGGAATTGGCAGACTACACGATTTATGGAAGTTGAAGTAGCAATAAGATTGCTGTATATGTTGGCAGAAGCTCTTCCAGTATCTCATGGTGCTCACTTCTCAGGTGATGTTTCAAAAGCCAGTGCGTTGCAGGATATGATGCGAACTGTAAGTATACTGAAAATAATTTATTTGAACATAATTTTCTGTTTTCACTATAAGCTAATCGGAGTTTCTTATTAGAGTTTAGTGTCTGTTAAAAGGGGGCATTTTGGTATTACAATACATAAAGATAGATTTCTTAACTTTTTCTTGCTCCAGTTGGTAACATCAGGAGTTAGTTCCTATCAGCATACATCTGTGACATTGGAGTTCTTCGAAACTGTTGTTAGATATGAAAAGTTTTTCACAGTTGAACCTCAACACATTCCATGTGTACTAGTAAGTAAACATTTTACTTATTTTCAATGTTTGTTATTTTCCCATGTATTTCAGCTCATGAGCAGATATTATTCTATTTTTCTTTTATAACTTTTTCCACAGCCAGAGGTTCTCAAAAACTTTTTTTCAGAAACTCTTGAATGCACTGGCACTAACCCCCCTTCCATTAAAAAAATTTTCTGTCTAACCAGTCACCTAAAGTCCTCAAGGGTCTATTTGTGTGTTGAGTAAGGTTTCTTGTTATATATAGTATCTGGTTCTTGCCTTCGAGAAGCTAAGAAAAAATTTTTGATATAAATAAAAATGTTTCATAAAAGTAGCAACAGGAGTTTTAAACAAGTGCAGCAAAAGTAAAAGTGTCTCTGTTTCTCTAGATGGCTTTCTTAGATCACAGGGGTTTGCGGCATTCCAGTGCAAAAGTGCGGAGCAGAGCTGCCTACCTGTTTTCTAGGTTTGTCAAGTCTCTCAAGTAAGTACAAAATTTCAGCTGTTACATTTTATTCTTATATTTAGGACTAGGGGCCTGGTGCACGAAATTCGTGCACTGGGTGTGTGTGTGTGGAGGGGAGTGTCCCTCAGCCCAGCCTGCCCCCTCTCACATACTGGGAGCCCTCAGGCGTTGACCCCCATCACCCTCCAATCGCAGGATCGGCCCCTTTCCCAGGCCTGACGCCTCTGACAGAGGCGTCAGGCCCGGGCAGGGGACCCTCATTTCCCCCCATCACTGGTTCTGCCCCCAGCCCAGGCCTGATGCCTCTGGCCCAGGCGTCAGGCCTGGGCAGGGGACCCCCAAACCCCTCCGATTGCTGGCTCTGCCCCTTTCCCAGGCCTGATGCCTTGGCCAGAGGCGTAGACCCCCATCACCCTCCGATCGCCTGATCAGACCCTTTCCCAGGGTTGGCGGCGTGAGTGGGGCGGACACCGCAGCCGCCCCGCTGGCCCGCATCCGGATCTGCAGGCCGGATCGGGTCCGGGCAACCGCTGGCACTCACGCCCCCTACCCGCTCTCTGATGGCGCTGTACCATCCTGCCTGCAATATGCAAATTAGCCGCCATCTTTTTTGGCGGTTAACTGCCAATCTTAGTTGGCAGTTAATTTGCATATCTCACTGATTAGCCAATGAAAAAGGTATCGTTCGTACACAAATTACCATTTTTCTCTTTTATTAGTATAGGATTATTAAATAGAACATATAAATTATCTTCTAAGAACCTGTGGTAGATTTGGTTCTTTCTGTTCTAAGGCATTTTTTAAGTATTCCTTTTTTGTATCATGATGTTAGGACTTTTTTTCATTCTCATTAATTTACTTTATTCATTAAAAAGTGATTTGTTTGCATACTTGTATATGTAACACTAGTCACTAATAATATTATGTAATTACATAACCAATAGTTTTATTGCTATGGATCAATAGTATATGGCTTCTTTGAAATTCTAAAGAATATATTCCTTGGAAATAAATTTTTAACCTAACCTGTTTTATATCCTTTACTAGTACCAGTTTTTGGCATGAAAACTATTCATTCTTAGGCTTATAAGGTTGTAATTTTTAAAAATCATCATTAGTCTTAATCACATGTGACTAGCTTAGAACTGATTTTTTAGTTCTGCCTTAAAGGGAGATTTAGTGTTTTTAGCAACTTTTCAAGCACTATTACTTATGTTATTGTGATTTTCCTTTTTGCCTTTATTCAGTAAACAAATGAATCCATTCATTGAGGATATTCTGAATAGAATACAAGATTTATTAGAGCTTTCTCCACCTGTAAGTACCTATTCTTCCAAATTACAGATTTTCCTTAGATTTTGAGGCCACATACACCTTTAGCACTAATACTTTCGTGGGCTTTTTTTTTTAATGAGGGTGGTGTGTGCAAGGGTTAATTCTGTTTACCAACACTGTTGAGATAGCTATAATAATAAAAGCCTAATGTGCTAATTAGACCAGACCTCCTTCCGGACGAAGCCGCTGCTGCTGTGAGGGGAGGGCTCCAGCCGTCCGTGGCTGCGAAGGCCTACTCTTGCACGTATTTTGTGCATTGGGCCTCTAGTAGTAAATAAAACAGTAATAGAAGTAGAAAAAAAGCAAGAGTTGACCGACAAATTTGGCAATATGAGAAATAGTCTGCTTTCTCTATACTGTTAAATGTTGATGAAGTGTTTTATGGAGAAGGAAAAATTCAGTTTCCAAATTATTTAGTACTATGATCATATTGGGCCTTCTCAGTGACTGCTGATGTTAGACTGAAGCTTTTCTGTGTTTAATTTTTCAGGCTTAGGATAAAATTTTGATGCTGGTTTTTCTGAATATTTTGGTGTCCATTTCACTAGAAAGATTTAAGTTGGGGTGCTTTGTAAGCACATCTTGATGGATATTAGTACATGTTTTTGTTTAAAGCAAATACTGACATTGACTCAATTCTTTTTCACTTTGATACAAAATATTACTAGAGCTGCCATTTAAAAAGTGTTGAACAAAAATAGTACTTTTGTTCTTTTAAGTAAATACCAGCACTTAGGGTTCACAGCTTATGTAATTTCACTGCATGAAAGGTTAGTAGTGAATTTTATGGTTAAAAATTATCTTTGTCTACATACTAGAAAAGCTGATATATAAAGTAGTTCATGCGGTTATTGCCAGTTTTCCTTGGCAGTTTCGGTAACCCAATTTTTGGGTACCTTATATTTCTGTAGCACTTTATCTTTGTATCCTCAACTCCTAGAGCATTGATTAGTCTTAGTGCTACTTAAAAATGCTTTAGTTACTTCTAAATTGGGAATTTTTTTTTTTAAGAAATGAGAACATGACATAATTTATCTGTTTTTAGACAAGGTTTTATGTATTTCTTAATAGGGAGCTTGAGTGTTGGACCTAGAAGGGCCTCTGATATTTCCCCACACTTCTCTTGGCCTCCCCTACTGCATTAAAAAATAACAAAATTCAGTAAAAGTGACCCATATATGGGATGCCTGCTTATGCCTGAATGAGATCTGGTTTTGTATTTGCAGTCTTATTTTCAAACGTTTTAAAGTAATAACCATTGTGAATCTGCATATGTATTTATTGTGTGGTTTTTGTTGTTATTCAACTCTTAAACACTCTTTAAAATATTAACTTGTGTGAAGCCTTTGTACTAACGTTCAAAGTACCTTTGTACACCTCATTTTTAGCCACCGGCTATCTTACAAATAAGAGTTTTACAAGAGAAAACAAGGTAGAAGGCTAACTAATAATTATGACTATTTGAAAAGTCTTGAAAAGGGTAGAATTAGACCCACGATCTCTTTACCTCTACTTCAGTTTTCTTTCTGTTATATGGTCTTAGGAGAATATTTGTTTTTATAAGCACTCAACCTACTTTTTAATAGTGAGTTGATGTCATAGATTACATCTCTCGCTTTTGCACTTTGCTTAAATGAGAGGACTTAAATGTGGAAAAACTTGAGTGAGACTAAATTTTATTTTAGGAGAATGGTTACCAGTCTTTGTTGAGCAGCGATGATCAACTATTTATTTATGAGACAGCTGGAGTGCTGATTGTTAATAGTGAGTACCCAGCAGAACGGAAGCAAGCGTTAATGAGGAATCTGTTGACTCCACTAATGGAAAAGTTTAAAATTCTGTTAGAAAAATTGATGCTGGCGCAAGATGAAGAAAGGCAGGCATCTCTAGCAGACTGTCTCAATCATGCTGTTGGATTTGCCAGGTGAGTTAAGATTATTGAGTGAGTATTACACAGACAAGACCATTTATTTGTCTGCATCTTTTAGAATTGGGTACATATCCAAGATTCCAAAACAGGATTGTCTAGAGAATTACCTAAGCTTTCTTTTCTAAATCTAGTGAATTAGAAGACTTAGCTGAAGAAGGGAATAGATTACGTAACATTCTGCATTTCTGTCTTGACAACTGAGTCCTTAACTTTGACTTCTTTGGTGTAAATTGATTGTGTATTTAAGGGGATTAACTAAAGTGTTTATATATCAGTTACTAATTGGGAAATCTTGGTGTTCGGTTTTGGTATCTTAAAGAGTAGGTCCTGAGACTTCTTTTTACCTGTTGCATTGTGTCCTGAAGACCACCCAAGCTGCTATTTCTTTCTCTCTACCCATAACTTTTATTGGCAAACAGTAACAGCATATAAGTTGTAGTGGTTGCTGATTATAAGCTATATAAAGCAATTGCTCTATGGAATATTTCAGTGCAAAAGCTAATATTAGAGAGTTGTAGAAATAACTTGATTCTAAAGATTGTTTTCTAAATTTAAATGGGTAATTTGCAGATTATGTAGTAGGACAGCCTGGTGATAGTAAGTGGATTTCCCCCCTCTTTTCTGCATACTTCATCAGTAGGATTTTAATAAAACATTTAGATGGATTCAGATTAGAGGATTATAGTAACTACATCGCATTCATTTAGAATTGTCTACCAGTTTTGTTAGTTTTGTAATTTATCGTGCATTGTTTTTTATTACTCCATAAAATTTTTAAAGAATAAAGTTAAAAATAGTTGCCTTATTTTACTTATCTAGTCGGACCAGCAAAGCTTTCAGCAACAAGCAGACTGTGAAACAATGTGGCTGTTCCGAAGTTTATCTGGACTGTTTACAGACATTCTTGCCAGCTCTGAGTTGTCCCTTACAAAAGGATATTCTCAGAAGTGGAGTTCGCACTTTCCTTCATCGCATGATAATTTGCCTAGAGGAAGAAGTTCTTCCGTTCATCCCATCTGCCTCAGAACACATGCTGAAAGATTGTGAAGCAAAAGACCTTCAGGAGTTCATTCCTCTTATCAACCAGATTACAGCCAAATTTAAGGTACCACAAACCTCAGAGCATCCCCTGGCTTAAAGATCTTCCCCTGACTTAAAAGATTAGGTGTATTTATCTTTAGATATACACATTGTCCCCCAAAAGTGCATATACACACTTTGAATAATTATAAAGGCAGTGCTTATTAACATATATTTTATTTTCAAAATTGAGCTATCAGCTGTTAAAGTGTGTATACATTTTGGGGGGGATACCCTGCATTTTGACATTTGCCCCCTTGGTTTGTTTTTGTAAATATGAGTTACTTGTGGGCATGGATTGTGTATTTTTATCATCCCTAATATCTGGCACACTCCCTGACACATAAGACATGCTTAATAGATGCTTTAATAAAAACATACATACATTATCTGTTTTATGTAGCAGAAGAAAACAATTACTCTTCTGTTTTAGAAAATCAAATAAAAACAGCATTGAGTACTACCTGTCTAAAGAGGTAAATAAAAAGCATTGTAATTTGGGTGTCCACACAGGAGTTTAAAAGTAATGTAATGTACTAAAGTTGGTTTTGTGTACAAGGAGATTTAAGTCAAGTATAAGCTGACTAATAAGAATGGCTAACACACAGTGCTTTCTGTGTTCAAAATGTGTTCTAAGCATTTTCCTGCACATTAATTCATTTGATTCTAGGAGGTAAGTATTGTATTTTATAGATGAAGAAACAGACACAGAGAAGTTAAGGATTACCCAATGGCATATAAAGGCTGAGCACCCAAGCATGTAACTCCATTTATAATTTAGCAAGAGAATTAATATTGTGAAATTTAAATTGAAAATAATCCATGGCAGTATTTGATTGTGAAATATTTCTGGGTCCCTACCATTTTTCTTATTATTATTTCTTAATTGTTTATCAAGAGAAACTATTTCTTAGCTCAGATATTCATGTTTCCTAGATCAAGAATACAGGTAAGTGACAAACTCCTATGGAATTCAACCCAAAGAAATTCTTTACATAGCACGATCACTTTGCACTCTAAATGATGCCAGCCTTCCTCATCTCCTCAAAATCTTGCATGGAATCATAACTTCTGTAGAAATCTGCATATGCCTTCTTTCTTGGTTCAGCCACACCAGCCTTACAGGAAGCTGCCACCCCCAGGAATACAGTGATGGCTGCAACAATATGAAATGTTGGCCATGCAGCTGAGGCTTTGACAAAGCACTGGGAGACATGGTAGTTACAGTCTCCCCCTCCGACGCCCTTCCTGAGGGAGACCTGGACCCGGCTCCCTACTGTTTTAACGTGGATCTTGAACTGTAGGAAATTGGTTGAATTTAATAATGTATATGTTATGTAGATTTTGTTTTAACTTTAATATTTGCTAAGTGAATTGTGTAAATATTCCAAATAGAAATTCTTAAGAAAGACTTTAAAACACGTTTTTCCTAAGTTACATTTATTTTTTTAATTGAGGTATAATTGACATACAACATTAGATTAGTTTTAGGTAGTATACAACATCAAGAACCAGTCTTTGTATATAGCAAAAGCCTAGTTAACAGCCGTCAATAACATTATTTCAGAATATTTTTTCTTGTGATGAGAACTTTTAAGATTTTCTCTTAGAAAACTTTTCAGATATGCAATACAGGATTATTATTAAGCTTCATAATAATTTTCTTACTCATTTCTGAAGTAGTAGTAATATTTCTTATGTTCAGATACAGGTATCTCCATTTTTACAACAAATGTTCATGCCTCTACTTCATGCAATTTTTGAAGTGTTGCTTCGACCAGCAGAAGAAAATGACCAGTCTGCTGCTTTAGAGAAGCAGATGTTGCGGAGGAGTTACTTTGCTTTCCTGCAAACAGTCACAGGCAGTGGAATGAGCGAAGTCATAGCAAATCAAGGTGGGGATGTGTGTGATGCCTAAATTGTCTGCTGATGTCTTTGTCACAGTTATGCATCTGTGTGAGCAAGAGTTAGTTAACGTAGACACTAAACTTTCGGAGTGTTGTTGTATATGGACCCCCTAGGATGACTGCTCATTATTTCAAGGAGGGAATTACTTTCAAGTTGAGGGCCTTAAAACTAATTGGTATTCAGTTCCCTTTTTCCTAAAGTAGTATTCTTTAATTGGTTCTTTAGTATTAAAAACAGCATGGTGGTTACTGCTAGAATTGACTTGACAGTTGAGTCTTACTGATTAATTTGCCATTTTCAAATTAAAGATAAATGGGACTGGATAGATCAATGTAGATAATTTTGCAATATAGGAAATCCAGTGGGTAAGATGACAAGGGAATAGTGATTTTTCAATACTTTATGCTTAAAATTAAGGAGTACAGTTAATAAAAATTGAGGGATCTTATCAACTCTGTAAATGCTTTTGTCTGGTTACTATATATGGAATGAGAGTTTCAGGTTGCCTTTCCAGTTCTTAAAGTCAAGGTTTTTTTCCCTTCTCAGGTGCAGAGAATGTAGAACGAGTTCTAGTTACTGTGATTCAAGGAGCAGTCGAATATCCAGATCCAATTGCACAGAAAACATGCTTTATTATCCTCTCCAAGTTGGTAGAACTCTGGGGTAAGATGATTTTTTTTTTTAAGCTTTATTCCCTAGCCTGTTTCCTAAGAGTCTCAGAGATGAAATAGATCCCTAGCCCTCACAATAGACAGGAGCGGGAGTTGATTTCCCCCAATGATAAATTATAATTGACTTTTTTTATATACAAGATGAAAATTTGAATTCTCTTGACAGGTGGTAAAGATGGACCAGTGGGATTTGCTGATTTTGTTTATAAGCACATTGTCCCTGCGTGTTTCCTAGCACCTTTAAAACAAACCTTTGACCTGGCAGATGCACAAACAGTATTGGTAAGCACCCAGGAATCTTTGTTTACCTTGTGTGGATCTTATGTGTTTTAACTAAAAATTTCTTTAATGCCAGGTTGATTTTATTAGGTTTCATTGCTTTTTTTCTTCTTCTAATTTAGTAATTTCAAATTAGGATTCATTTTTAAGAGATTGATGATACCTCTGGACCTTTTGTGGATTCTGACTAAATCACAATGCTAAAATTGATTATATAAAATCCAGCTCCTACAACTTTAATGACCAAGACTCTTTCTAGGACCGTGAAAGAGCGCATACTACCAGTAGTCTAAAGTTTTATTAGTTTCCTATTACTGCTTTCACTCTAAACTGGTGCTTAATGTTTTTTTCTCACTAGTAAGAGTAACTTTCTCTTCTTTGTATGATGGTTCCCCCAAATCTCCAGGGTGCTTAATGTCAAGCAGTTGCCTTTTACTCCCTTCCCATAGCCAAGTAAAAGCTAGATTTCATAACTATAATTCACTACATTGAGACAGCATTTTTGTGTTTTTATATTTTCTGTTCATCCTTTCTTTGAAGAGAAATGAATAGTGGTCAGGGACGTAAAAAGAGAAGTGGATCAGTAACCAAGAATTGACTATATTAAATTCTTAAACTTGTTTACACAGGCTTTATCTGAGTGTGCAGTGACACTGAAAACAATTCATCTCAAGCGGGTAAGCTTTGGACCCCATGCTCGTTCATTTTCATCTCACTTGTATATTTGTTATGGTTTTAAATCTGTTTGACTTGTTTTTGAAAGCTGTATCCTTTTTTTCCCTAATGTTTGTATTGATTTTCAGAGAGGGGACGGGAGAGGGAAAGAGATACAAACATTAATAATGAGAGAATCATTGATTGGCTGCTTTCTGCACACCCCCTCAGTTCAGGCAGAACTGAAGTTAATTACCTTTTATAAAAGAAACAGCTTTCTCCCAACCAGTGTGGTTCAGTGGTTGAGTGTTGATCCATGAACCAGGAAATCACGGTTCACTTCTGGTCAGAGTACATGCTGGGGTTGCGGACTTAATTGCCCCCCATGTGGGCTGTTCAGGAGTCAGCCAATTGATGTTATGCTCTCAAATCGATGTTTCTCCCTTTCCCTTTCTCAATAAAATAAAATAAGATAAATAAAATAATAAAATTAAAAAAACATTTATTTAAAAAAAATTCTCCCTTATTTGTAGATCTTAGAATCAGGAGAGACCCGTGCATAATAGCTTAATGGGATGGGATGGATTAAGTAAGTTCTTTAAATAGATATAATGTATTCATATGTATTAAATGTAATATTGTGGAACTAAAGAAGAAGGAGCAACTTGGCCTCAGAGCAATCTAAGAAAGCCATTAGGAAGACAATTTTTTTTTTTGTTTTAAATATATTTTATTGATTTTTGACAGAGAGGAAGGGAGAGGGACAGAGAGCCAGAAACATCAATGAGAGAGAAACATCGACCAGCTGCCTCCCGCACACCCCCCACTGGGGATGTGCCCGCAACCAAGGCACATGCCCCTGACCGGAATCTAACCCGGGAACCCTCAGTCCGCAGGCCGACGCTCTATCCACTGAGCCAAACCGGTGCTGGCGGGGAAGGCAATTTTTAAATTTTTTTTCTGACCTTAAATATAGATTCATTGGACTGACAGGAGGAACTGGCATTCTGGGCAAAGTTAAGCAGTGTGTGGAGACAAATAAGACATCGCATGGTAGATTTGGTAGAAAATAGTGTTAACATGTTTAACTAAAGTATGAAGGCAGAAGTAACAGCTGAAAGCTGAAATGGGACTAGGTGCGCTCTGTGTGTGAAAGGTTGGGTTATAATTTAGGATAGCTAAGTCAGAAAAGAATGTTCAGAGAACAGTTTGGAATATGGTCTGAACCAGTTTAGGACTAAATACTGATTTTGGAGTTCCAAGTGTGTAGTAGTCAAGATGAAGTGAGACTTTCTAAGACCAGGACAGAAAGAACCTTGGCTAAAGTAAGAGTTAAGGGGACACTAGAAGTAGAACCAAAGTTGTGAAAGCTAAGGGAGGAGAGTCACAAAAGAGCACATGGGTTGAACATTATTGGATGCTAGAGAATCAGGATGAGGAATGATAAAAAAAAAAAAGAAAAGTATGGTATTTACAGTTTAGAAGTATTTATCTTGTCCTTAGAAGCTCTCGTTTAGACACACAGAATTGAATCAAGTGGAATATTTGAAAATGTTTTGCTTCATTTTATTTTTTTCATTTATTCACTTGACTGACTTCCTCTTAAGGTAGAAGTTTACTTTACCTGATTTAAAAAGTAAAACAAGTATACTCTATTTTTAAGTGATAACAGTGGGGTTGTATGAGATGATGAGCAGTGCATGAACAGTTAAGTTTAGGGAGAATAGACTAAAGAAAAAGGTGAGAAGGAAAGTTGAAGGGATAAGAAATTTTCACAGTGAAACGCTACCTCCTCTCAATTAGGAACGGCCTTCCTTTGAAGAGTAAATTGTGACCTAGGTCCATTGGGTTAGAGGCCCAGGAATCAAGGTAGAAGAAGAAACATAAGGAAATTGTTTGATTCAGGAGCAGTAGTACTAAACAAGAAATGAGGTGTTAATGCAGGGAGAAGTGTATTGAGGAGAGATGGATTGATTTAATTTTGATAATGGTTAACTTTCAGTTGGACCAGGTTGAAGTCATCTGCATATTAAAGCCTTTTAGTCAGGTTCCTGTTTAAAAGTGAAATTAGCTTTTTTAACTGTTGGATTTATTACCTTTGCTTGAGGCCTCTCTCTCAGAAGCACACTGCTATAGGATAACTACTTTCAAACTGTATCCTCAGTTTCTTTATAGTTGGTAAGAAGCGGTGGGGGAGTCAGGGCTAGTTTGTGGAAATTTTCACTCTTCCCTTCACCACACTTAACCCCAAAATGCCCCAGAAAACTACTGTTACAGTTTTTAGCACCTAGAAGTACTAGAAGATAGCAATGTAGAGCAATGGTTTTAGAAATCAGGTGACCTGCTTTTTAGTACAGATTTAATCAGCAGACTGGACAAATAATCCTATATTTCTGGGTCTTGGTTGCCTCATCTGGCTACTAAATTCCTTTTCCCTACTTTGTGAGCAGAAAAAGGAAGTTGTGTTTTTATTTGTATTACCTTCTAGCCTATCATTTTGATCTTTCTTGCTTGTATTTTAGTTTCTAAAGATAGGCATTACTATGGTACTGCCTTATAGTCCACCCAGTGGTGGATTGAACAGGAGCACTTCTGTTTGCTGTCTCCTTTCAGTGCATAGAAGACATTATGACCCGAGTTTAAAAGAATATTTGTTTAACCTTTAGCACTACATCACACTGAGTAGTGTTTTGTAGCTAGTAAATACTAAGTGCTCTTCAAAAGCTTTACATTTCTAAATTCATCCAATCCTCCCAATAACTCCGTTTTTTTAGATGGGGAAACTGAGGCTCAGAGAAGTTAAGTAACTTGCTCAGGTTACCAGAAATTTGCCAGAGCCAGTCTTCAAAACAAAGCAGACTTTGGTTTCAGAGCCTGTTCTTAATCACAGTACCGTATTGTGTTTAAAGTATACATATGTTGCTCCAATTTCTTTTAACGCATTACTGATGTCAAGGAAGAAAATAACTTAGTTATAACCATCTTTTCATTTTCAGGGCCCAGAATGTGTTCAGTATCTTCAACAAGAATACCTACCTTCCTTGCAAGTAGCTCCAGAGATAATTCAAGTAAGAGCTGCCCTAGCAGATTTTCCTCTTAATTTAATTAAAGAAATATGACTATAATTCAAACTAAATTTTGATCCAAGAAAGCCAAACTGCATTCAAGTTGATGTTTTACTGTGTGTAGGATAGCAAGAGCCCAAACTTGGGAGAGGGAGGGGCTCTGAAATTGAATAGGAAAAATTGTATTTTTATCTTCACTAACCCCATGTGTTTAAAAACCATTCTAAAAGGGGACCATGGCCCACGAATCTGTTCTGAAGGTTTATGCCAGGTAGTTCATTTTATATGTGCTTGCTTTGTAAACCTGAAAGTATATTTAGAGGTAAGGGGCTGGAAAGCTATCTCATTTTTGCACTATTACAGAATAATCTTTAATGGCAGTTAGTTATTTTCTTGGCATATAGTTATCCAGACTGCTTGTCCTATAGCACATAGATCTGATACAGTGTCAAAGTTTTGATTAAAACTAGTTAGAATCTCTTGTGTAGACTCTAAGAATTATCAACAGTGATTTATAATGCTATTTTATAAGAGGCATTGAAAAAATTGAGTGAAAAATCGGATAGACCTCACATTAGAGTAATCGTCAAACTCATTTTTAATGAATTTATGGTCTCTATAACACATCATCTTTAACTTTATAGATATTAATGAATTTTCTCAGTTATTACTTATAAGCTAATATTTTATTAAAACAATAAATTACTAGTTACTCATGTGATCTTAATGCTCATGAAAATAGAAATATGTCATTTGATTTTGAGTAGCTAATATTCTCCAGATTGCTGACTGAAACAAAATTATATTTCTATCTAATAATTTGATTAAGAAGGATAAGGATTTGGTCTGGCTTTGCTCAGTTACTAAGAATGGCCATAGCAGTGTAGTTTTTATCCTTTAGGTAGGAGAGCCTTATTCTCAAAAGTGAAAGCAGCCTGTCTGAAAAATATTAAACTTGAGAATACTATGTAACCTTTTTTGGTGAGGAACTGTTCAGGTTAATTTTGATGTTACAAATATTATAGGTTTGAAGCAGGGTGCAAATGCATCATAGATAAATGGATAATAGAGTGTGCTATGTATACACAATGGATTATTATTCAGCCTTAAAAAAGAGAAATGCTGTCATATACTACAACTTGGACAAACCTTGGAGGTTATGCTAAGTGAAATAAGCCAGTCACAGAAAGACAAGTTACAAAATTCTAATTATATTGAAGTACCTAAAGTAGTCATACTCTTAAAAACAGAAAGTAGAATGGTGGTGGCCAGGGACTGGACTGTGTGGAGAGTTGCATTGTGCGTATAGTTAACACTGCTATACTGTACACATAAAAAATGCTTAAGATCACAATTTTAAAATGGTGCGGTGGATTTGAATTATTATGAATTTAATACAAATAGATTGATTCTCTTCTTTTCCCCCTTCGTGGCTCCCCAAGGAGTTTTGTCAAGCTCTTCAGCAGCCTGATGCTAAAGTTTTTAAAAACTACTTAAAGGTAGGTATTTGGAAAACTTATATATCTTCATATAATTAGGAAATGTTTCAGAGCCAAGAGAGAATATATATTACTAGTGGCCTGGTGCACAAATTCACACACATTGAAAGGAAATTAATTAGAAGAAATGTTTTAATATTGCTATTACCCCTTTCTCTATGATAGAAGTATCAGAGATGAAAGAAAATTAGTAAAATGTGTATGAAAATAATATATAAATTGATTAATAAATAATAACATAGCAACAGCAAAGACATAAAAAGAACAAAAACATGATATAAAAACAATGATTGATAAATTGATTAAACTTATTCTAACACTGAGGCCAGTGTCAGATGGGGACAAATCAATTTTTGGAATCAGAACAACCTCTCCTCCGCAAATCCTGTTAATACTTCAGCTTCAATTATGTTAGGTCACAATATTTTGATAATAAATCTAATACCATTACAAAGACCCCCATTTACCATTAAGATTTGTCAGCATGATGATTGCACCTACTTTCAATTCTAATTTACGACATGGCATTCCCGAAGGAGTAACACTTTTAAGAAATTCGATGGGAAAATTTTCCTTTTCAGCATCATCGTTGAATCTAGTATTATTGCATTAAGACACACTGTCATCTCTGAGTCTTTTTTTTTTTTTTTTTTTTTTTTTTTTTTTTTTTAATATGTTTTATTGATTTTCTACAGAGAGGAGAGGAGAGGGATAGAAAGCTAGAAACATCGATGAGAGAGAAACACCGATCAGCCGCCTCCTGCACACTCCCCACTGGGGATGTGTCCACAACCAAGGTACATGCCCTTTACCGGAATCGAACCCGGGACCCTTGAGTCCGCAGGCCAACACTCTATCCACTGAGCCAAACCGGTTCTGGCCATCTCTGAGTCTTAAAGCGGTATCTGTTCCCCAGCCTTTTCCACTATGTGAGAAAAGAATAGGATACTGATTTTTTTCATTTTAGTGGCATTCGGATTATTGGGATCTGGTTTACAATGAATGAGCAAGTCCCTTTCAAAAGGAGGTCCTCTATCTTAGTTTCTGATTATGACGGCAACCTTGGTTACCCAGGGATAATTATCTCTACCCGAATCACTATTACGATCATATTTAATCGCCATTGTTACTTCCCTGCGACACTGCCGCTTTCTTGCAGCTTCAGAATGTCAACAGAAACAACCAAATTCACGATCATTGATGATAGATTGAAACACACACGTGCAATTGGCGCCAGGAGAGCTTTATATGTATCACACGTGCACAAGTCAACTTAGCCTTTTATAGATATAGAACAAACTTACTTAGTCCTGCTTTCGGATGTAGCTAAACTTTTTTCAGTCCAGTAAAGCACTCCAACTTCTCTTTCAGGTAATTGTCAGCAACACAGCAGTAAATATCAACACAAAGCGGATTATTATTGTAGATCATGCAGGGAGAACAAAGGGTAAAATATTTAACTGCAGCAGTGTTTGACTATATTCTGTGCAGTGAGAAAACGTGAAGTCATTTTCAAGGTTCACCATTTCTTTTCAGTCGGGTGAAGTTTCTAAGCTTTCTAAATCTCCATTTTCCAGCTAATGAAAAGAAATTAGGATTCCACCCAGTCTCCCATCTACCTACTCCAGGACTCTAGTGAGGATCAAATGAGATGCGCACGGGAAAACGCTTCACAGACATTTAATTATAGTGTAAAGTGTTTCCACCTGCATATAAAGCAAGTCCGTGTTCCTGGGCTGAAGAAACTGCAAGGAGGCTAGTCGATAGGGAGAGGAAGCCAGGTGTTGCTATTTGATGTCATTACCCGGATGGTCTGGACACTTAGCATATTAGCCTTTTATATAGATAGGATACTGTAGTTTGTTTTGCTTTGTTTTTTTAGTCCTCACCCGAGGATATGTTTTCATTGATTACAGAGAGAAGGGACAGAGACAGAGACAGAAACATCCATCGGTTGCCTCCCGTACTGTCTGCTCCCCCACTGGGAATTGAATGCACCACCCTTTGGTGCACAGGATGACTCCAACCAACTGAGCCACACCAGCCAGGACTCGGGCTGTTTAATCAACTATTACTTATTTTGGGATCTCTTTGCTCTAAAACATGCTCCTAAGAATCTATAGTTATGGATGTTATACTTTAGAGTCTTCTGTGAAACCCCTTTCAACTGAACGTAAGATCATAGAGAGTTGGGTAAGAATACTGAATGTGTATGTGCCTGAGCATTTGGTATGAAAATGCCAGTTTTCTTTTACAGTTTCATGATGTAATGAAATAGGAACAAGTAAATAGGAACAGCTTCCCATATTGAGTTGAAAGGAAGAATCTAAAAATATAAAAACGGAAGTATGAATTACTTGGGTGTATCCTATCTTGAAACTTGAATTGTAAAACATACAAAAAGTAGAGTCCTCAGATTTGGCCAGCAAGGCTCTTTATACATTTGTATAATCACTGAATTTTAAAAAACGCTCCAAATTGGGAAGAAGTACCAAATATTTATTTGGTATTATATTTATAATTCTTGAGACAGCACTATTTTGCTTTCACCTAAGTAGTCATTCAGTACATCCTGACTGCTTTTTATGTAACAGGTACTATGCCAACTGCTGCAAATACCAATGAGTAACTTTTCCTGCCCACAAGGAGCTCCTGGGCTGGATTAGGAACTATTCTTTATTTTTTATTTATTACCTTCAACAAATCTGAGGACAAAGCACCATGCTAAATGTTTTGGTAGCAGGTAATTTAATGAATAGCTACCTGGTAATTTTGCCCAAAGCTTTCAAAAGAATTTATAAGTCAAGGGGCTTTGCCGAGTTTAAGTATCCTATCCTTTGACTTTGGTTCTAAACTCTTTCCTTGTCAGTTTTTCCCCCAGTAGTAGTAGTAGTTTGTCAGCTTAAACTGACAAAAGGATTTGTGAGAAGAATGTTGAGAATTACTATTTATCATCATGAATCCTCCCACTCCCATTTCCCCATAAAAGCAAAGTGCCTGTGAAGATAACCTATTAAATAACTAATCAATCAAACTGCATTAAAGGATTCAAAAAATTATAACTATTAGAGGGGTCTGTAACAGCAGATATATGTACATTGTAGCAGGTTTATGCTCCAAACATATAATTTATTCAAGCAGCATTCATAAAATGTCTTTCTCCCAAGTCCAACTTCTCTATATTGATAGCATTAAGTCATTGGAAGCATCATTCTTCTAGTTTGAAAAACTGAAGTTCCTTCTTTCATGCCTACTCCCTTCATGCCTGATGGATCCTCGGATTCTTTGCAGATTCTTCCTCCTCATTCACTTGCTGTCCCTTCCTTTCTATCTGGGATAGGCTTGTTATCTCACTGATCTCCCTTCCCTTGTTCTCGCCAAGCAGGTCTATTTGAAAACACTGAACAGACCCCTGAAATTCATTCCCCTAATTCATAACTTTCAAAGCCTTCTATTGACTAAAAATACATTCATGTTTCTTAGTTTGGCATTCAGTGTTTTTTCATATATATTTTTAAAATATATTTTTATTGATTTCAGAGAAGAAGCAAGAGATAGAAACATCAATGGTGAGAGAGAATCATTGATCAGCTGCCTCCTGCACACCCCTACTGGGGATCAAGCCCACAACCCAGGCATGTGCCCTGACCAGGAATCGAACCATGACCTCCTGGTTCATAGGTTGACACTCAACCAACCACTGAGCCACACCACCTGGGCTAAAAGTATTTTTTTAAGTTTTTTTTTTTTTTATTTTATTGATTTTAAAGGGGCAGGGGAGAGAGAAACATCAATTTGTTGTTCCATTTTATCTATGCATTCATTGGTTCACTCTTGTATGTGCCCTGACTGGGGTTTGAACCTGGGCCTATCAGGACAACACTAACCATCTGAGTTTCCTGTACTTTTTAATAATCAAATAAATAATAAAATCCTTAAAGGATAACAACTACTATCTGTAGCTTTGACTTGTTTCTTCCTCAAAATTTAATTTCTCAGCATTAATTTTGATAGTAGTGCCAGTCAGCAAAATGTGTCTAAAGCATGTTTTCCTCTGATCACTTGACTCTCATAGCATTAGTGTAAAACTTTATTTCAACTTAATATTGTCACCATAAGTTATCTATAGACTTTATCAAATTGTCCAAAAGACAAAGTTCTTGTATTATGTGTGAATTTATGTGAAATGTTTTAAATACATACGCATTTTTTAATATGTTTTTATTGATTTGAGTGAGAGGGAAACATTGATGTGAGAGAGAAATATCGATTGGTTGCCTCCTGTAGACCCGTTACCAGGGATCAAGCCTGCATGCTGGGTGTGTGCCTTGACCAAGAATTGAGCCAGCGACCGTTTAGTGCATGGATCACACTCAATCAAGTGAGCCACACTGGCCAGGGCAATATCTGCTGAATTTTACAAAAGAGTAACTAGCACTCAGCAACTTAAAGCCATTCTTAAGTGAAAGGTGGTATTTTCGGACATTAATACTGACTGTACCGTTACTTTATTTGCAGGTGTTCTTCCAGAGAGCAAGGCCCTAAGAACTGGATCTCCCTGTGCCTACTTCATGATCAGGATTTATGATCAGAAATTCCAGTTAATAATTTATAAAGAAGTAGTTTTGTGTGCCATTCACACTGGTCTTTTTAACTTGGCTCTGAGCTTATTGTAGTATATGTATTGGGATTTTTCTGTAAAATGTGTGTAATTTTCCCTAAATACGGGTATGTGACAACAAGAGAAGTTGCTTGCATGCCGATTCAAATTGTTCTGTATAAAAAAGCTGTTAAAAGATACAGCAGAGTTATCCTAGTACCATTTTATTTTTACTTGAAACTTTTAAGTCCTTTAAAAACCATAGCAGGAAAAACTGTACTTTTTTAAATTGCAGAATATAAAATGTTTGAAATTTTAAATTTTCTTTTATGTGTGCAAAGTATGGGGGTGGGATACAACAGATCAAAACTAATTTTTTGTAGATAGCCATTACATTTCTTTAAAATGTTTCAATGCCAATAAGTATTCTACAAAAAAAAGAATGGTTTCATAAATTAACTGATTTAAGAGTAGGTACCAGTATTACACATTTTTTTATAAAAAAAAATAAAATAAATTTTACATAGTGAATCTACCAAGTCTTTTTTTGGAATTATTATAAATACTTTAGCCTTATTTTCTCATTTTATCTTTCCGTGATTTCCCATTTAAAGGATTGCACATACGAGCTTACAGATCGTTTATTTTATTATGTTCCTAAAAGGCTATATGCAACTTAGTTCTGTTAAATAGAATCTTTTTTAAATGCCCTAGAAAAAGCCTGTGTGATTCTGTTGATAGAATTAAAAATCCAATTTCTTCTACCTCTTTTATTGGATCTACGTAGGGCACAATATACCTGTGTGTTTGATGCTTATAACTAGTTGCTGCCCATTTAGTTAATAGAAGAAGTACATTTCCCTGTCTTCTCCCATTTTTATTCATGACTGCAAGAAGGCAAGAGGAAAAACAATAGTAGTATTGGAAAATTAAGAAAAGAGGGACAACACTGAGTAGCAGAATTACTATAGTTATTTAAGTTTAAATTCTAAAAGTCTAAGATTTTAAGGGAGGGTTGGGTATTTCTGTGGGTTTTTTTTTTTTTTTTTTAACCTTTAGCCAATATGGTCCCTAGGGATTTCATGGATGAGCTTCAGTGGTCTATAAATTCCCTAAAATTGTATTCTAAATTGTGCACATAGACCTTTTTCTGGGGTTAATTCTAGAAGTGATTTTAAACATTTTCCTTACGTTATAGAATAAACATACTGAACTAAGTTGACTGAATTATAAAACTAGATCAATAGAATGTACATTATACTTCAATAAGGATTTTTTAAAAATAGATGATTAAAAGCTGAGTGCTTTGTGTATGAGTTCCCTTGTACTGTGGGAGAGATAATTGTTTAAAGTGTGCTAATGAGTATCATAGCATAGTGGTCAAGAGCACAGGCCTAGGATCCAGATAACGGTTCATATAAGTGGGTTCAAATAACAGTTCTGCCAGTAACTGGTTTTTGAACCTTAAGGAAGTTCTCTCTCCAGTTTCCCCAGGTGCAAAATGGGAGAAATAATGGTAGCTACCTCATAACTAAACTGATTAAGTTAAACATGAAAAGAGCTTATTACAATACCTGCACATGAAGGCTTGACGCAAGCTATGGTTACTGTACTATTAATTACACATGTGTAAAAATGACACCCGCTCCTTTCTCCCTGACTTTTTAAAGCCCTTCAAAAGATTCACATGAGTTCAGAGCTAAGAGAAATCAAGACATGGAAATTAAGAGTGTAATAGAAATGAAACTTCATGTAATACAACCATGTATAATTCCTATCTTCATTCCTTGAAGTTTCCCAGAGCACTTTACATAGAGTGCCATAGTAATCAGGAAACTGTTCGATTATGAATTTCCTTATTTGTATTGCATTGCACCTCATTTCCAAAAGCAAGCACTCAAATAATTGTCACAAGGGTGAATCTCACCTGTTTACTGATGAGATAACATCGAGGCAAAAAATTTAGGGATTTGTGTGACTTGACTATGGAACCACAAGGATTTTATGATGCCTGGTTTAGTTTTGTGCCTAACAGTTGTATTTAAATCGTAAACGCTTACACTGGTTCACAAGTGTCTTGACCTTTAAGAAAACACTGGTATTTCAATGTGTATCAATTACTATGTGGTAAATATGTGAATAAAAGGCTTGGGCTCAGCTCATCACTTCTCCCATAAACTTTGAGCTATGGGCTTCACTGTTGCAAGGAGCTTTGACAGGTCCTTGGCATTAGATATGGGAAAACTGGTTGGAATTGTATGCAGTGAATAGATTTGTCTGTTGTTAGAATGACTCCACCACTGAAACATTGTTTAAAAGTCTAATAAAGCAACTTCCTTTGTAACAATGCATCACAGCGGGCTTTTGTTACTGCACTTGTGTATATAACAGACTTAGAGAGGTAAACAAAACAAACAAGACACAAACTTGTTTAAAGTTCAGTATTTGGCAGGGAGAGCTGGAACAGCAGCCCCAGGTCTGTTCCATTCAAAAGCCTCTGCTCTAAACCGGTCTCGCGGTTTCCCATTTCTTGCTGGTTCTCTTTTGGGAAGCTCTGCGCCAGCCAGTAGTCTGAGCTCTCATGTTGAGAAGGCTGCAGTGCTGTCAGTCAGAAGGGTTGGCTAGCTGCCTGAGATCTTGGCGGCACGAATATTGCTGGGCCTGATTTTAGCCCATAAAAAGCTCTCCAGTATTGTCATTTTCCAAAATACCGCTTAAAAGAGGGACTTAAAAGAGCTTATGTACATTAAGACTTTCACGAGTGATTAATAAGAAGCGATCATCTAGCTCCACGGCAGCCAACGTGGTCTTGAAAACAGATACAAATCTATCCCTTCGGACTCGGATGTTCCCCCGTGAGAGCCCCTCAGGTGTCCAGCATTCTGCACACCTGTGATTCGATTGTTACAATGAGGACTTCCGTTCTGTCTGCCCCACTGTCGCCCCACGCCGCACTCTGCTCTCCGGGACGGGCCGGGACTCGCGGTTATGGGAATCGGAATCATTGTGCAGGGCTCCCCGGTTTCACCCTCAGAGGGAGGGGTGTCGCGCAGCAGACACCACCAGCTTCCCCGCCCCTCGCTAGAGACGATCGGCGAACCCACCGCCGCTGCAGCTTCCGAGGCTGAGGCTGGACCCTAGGGCGTGCGCACGCGCACACGCGCGCGCCGGCCCTTGGTCACGTGGCCCCCGGACAGGGTTGGCGAAGCCGGAAGTGTCCCGAGGCGCTGGGAGGCCGCCGGAGCCCGCTGACGGTGGCGCGGAGGCTACCGGGCGCGGTGGCTACCGGGCGCGGTGAGTGGGTGGCTGCGTGCCGAGGGGCCGCAGCGCGTGGGGAAAGGGCCGCGGAGCCCGGCTCGGGCCTCGCGGAGTGTTCGCGCACTCCGTGGGGAACTGGGGTGCTGAGTCAGAGCGGGGGCGGGGCGGGCGACCGACCCCAGGAGCCCTGCGCGGCCGGAGACTGACCCTCCGCGCATCCGGGCCGAGCGGACACGGCCCCGGGGGTCTGAGACATCCGAAGCCGGGCGGAATGGTCGACTTCCTCCATCGGGACTCCCGGCCCTCTGGCCCGGGCCCTCGGGGTTCTGGCGACGTCGGGCACCGACAAAGGGGATGTGTTGGTGGCCGAGTGTGGGCCCTGGCGCCCCGGGGAGACGACGCCCCCTTCCCTTGCCCTGAGACTGGCCGCTCTGTGCCCTGTTTCCGGGCATTGGCGAGGTCGGCCGTTTTTCAGTGGATTGACTTATTTTTGTCGGATGATGAAAAAGATGTTGCATTAAGGTTTTAGTGCTGATAACGAGGAGGTTGACTCACGGGGAGCTAGAAGCTGACGACGTTTTTAATGTACATACACGTAATTCGTGGGTAATGCAGGTTCCCACACGTTCCCTGTGGGGAATGGCCGCAGGTTTGTTTTGCAGCCTCTTCCCAGGTATTTATTTGTTCATAAGTGGCCCCAAACCCACTTCTCCCCAAGGAACGACCGCTTTCACTTGAGAGCGCTGAATGGATACCTGTTTAACATGATTCACGTGGTCGGAGAGTTTGGAAATCCTGGAACGGCCCGTTTTCCTGGTTTTTGCTGATGGGCAAATGCTAACTTTCATTTTGGATAGTAGATAAGGAAGTAGACTGAAGGCAGGGTCAGCAGTAACAGACTTGAGTGCCTGCCGGTACTGTGTCAAAATTTTGGAAACATTTATGCAGCCAGCACCTTGTGGGTGTGCTGGGTCACGTGTTAGCATGCTGTTTGGGTGGGGTCTTTGGAAGATAGTTTCAGAAGACATTTCCCCAGATCACTGTAAAACCACAGCCTTATATCTGTGTACGGAGAGCAGCTATCTTTAGCTGATAAATGTGTTTTCTATTGTCCGCTAGGTACAGAGAGGTCCCTAATGATACCGATGGCCATTTAGTTATCTCAAACAGCAAAGTTAACTAGGGAAGGTTTTTCATTATTTAAAGATATTATTGAAAAGACATTTGAGAAGTTTATAAATTATTACCCCAGTAGATCGCAAATATTTCTTACTTGTGAAAAGGAAATCTTACTGCCCTGACCGGTTTGGCTCAGTGGATAGAGCATCGGCCTGCGGACTGAAGGGTCCCAGGTTCGATTCCAGTCGAGGGCATGTACCTTGGTTGTGGGCACATCCCCGGTGTGGAGTGTGCAGGAGGCAGCTGATCGATGTTTCTCTCTTATCGATGTTTCTAGCTCTTTATCCCTCTCCCTTCCTCTCTGTAAAAAAATCAATAAAATATATTTTTAAAAAAAGAAAAAGAAAAGGAAATCTTATTTTTATTGCTTATTTCCAATAAACTGCTGAATGTAACATTCCGTATCTGGATTAGATGGCTGGTAAAATTGCATAAATATATCTTAGTATATCAAAGATTGCTGAAATTTAGACCCCTGGCCATTCTTTAAGTTCCTAATTCTACTTGGAATATTGGCAGTTATGAATTCATCACTGACTACCTAGTCTGTTGTAACTTACTACAATGGATATATATTATATTTTAATTTGACGGCTGGGGTGGGGGTTGGGGGGAAGGGCAGGAAGGAGAGAGGGAGAGAAACATTGATTTGTTGTTTCACTTATTTATGCATTCATTGGTTGATTCTTGTATGTGCTCTGATGAGGAACATGCAACCTTGGCATATTGGGACGATGCTCTAACCAACTGAGCTACCCACCCAGAGTTCTACAAAGGAATATTAAGATGTGTTTTAATCTGACATTACAGCAGGTTTAAGTTTAAGGTGGTTTGGTGAGACTAGTGTTTATGCTTTCTAGCATACCTTTTTATTCTAACATGGAGGTCAAATATTTTTAGTATTCTTACATGCTTTTCAGTATTAAAGGACAGTGTTAAAAAGGGATGATGCTTTTTTCCACTATTGGATAGGGATGATGCTTTTTAAAAAATAGACTTTACTTTTTAGAGCAATTGTAGGCTCACAGCAAAATTGAGCAGAAAGAACAGAGATTTTCCATTTACTTCCTGCCCCCACACATGCATAGTTTCCTCTTGCTTATTTTTTAAGATTTAGTAATATGCACTTGGCATATCTATATTAATATACTTGCAGGTTGGGGAAACTGTCCTTTAATTTCAGAAGAGTTAGTAATCTTTCAGCAACAATCATTTTTGCACCTTTCCATTGTGATTGTCAGGCTCTGTTCTGTGTAGATGAAATTTTAAGTTATGTAAATGTTATGCAGTGTCAGCAGTTAGTGTTGCCCTGCCCTTGAAGGAAACAAAGTAATTTTTACTATATTGTTATATTTCCACTATTGCATTGTTTTGAAACACTTTAAATATAATTCTTCATTGATTAATCTTTCAAAACATTTGAAGAAGTGGCCAATATCACTCTCATTGACAAAAACAAAATTGGAAGGGAAATAGATGTTTTTTTCAGCCTTTTGATAAGTAAATGAAATTGAATATAAGATGTCATTGGCTAGTGTTATTCAGAGCCCACACAACACTTTAGCCTTTACTATTGCTGGAAACTTAGGTTTTTACTTTGGACTGCTTTTCACCTCAATTTAGCTATAAATAAGGGGTGATCTTACTTGAGACTATAAGTAACTCACATTTGTTTCTTAAATGTATTAATCCCTTAAAACAAACATGCACGTTTTTTTCTTTTCTCTTAGTATAACAAAGAGGATTGCCTGACCAAGCCGAGATGCAGAGCACTTCTAATCACCTGTGGCTTTTATCGGATATTTTAGGCCAAGGAGCTACTGCAAATGTCTTTCGTGGAAGACATAAGGTTGGTACAGAGAAAACTGAAGGTTTTTACCATTTTATATGTACTCTTCTAAGAAGCACGCTTGCACTAAAATGTGAGACGTGGTGTTTTTGTTATACTGTCTAAAGAGTTCCTGTTTTTGTGGTTTTATAGGGTAGAGCTTATGTCAGAGGCAGTGCTTTCTACTGAGTGGTGACAGAAGTTATATGTTGGGTAGCAGAGAAAAACAGGAGGGTGGCTGAAAAAAGTGACTAGGGAAGGTATGTTGTGCCTTTTGGGTCTTTCCCCAACCTCGCCCTCTGTGGTAGTGCATGATCTCACTAACAGAAGTCCAATGCGGCAGTGATATGGGCTGGGGCTAGTAGGGAAGGCAGATCTGTAGTTTGGAGGGCAACCATGGATGGTTCCTATATGCTGTACTAAGGCTTCATGCCCCCAGTAAAACAGCACCCTACAAGGCAGATTAGAATAAAATGCGATTATCAAAAAGGAGCCCAGGTTTAAAAGGCTCTATCTTTGTATGAGGTAATTAGAACTTGTTAGTGGAAGTGAGAATGAAATAACCCCAGAGGCACTTCAATAACTAAAAAAAAAATTTGTGTCAGATTCTATATTGGAGGGTAAAATTAAAGATAATTAAAATAATTTAAAAAGAAGACATAATCATTAAAGTTTCTATTCTGGGAAAAGAGCTAAATAATGGAGTTTAAAATCCTTTTATGATTGAAATAATCATCAACTAATTTTTCAGTACTATGCATTTTTTTGAGTAAATGATATTTAGAGGCTCCTTGAGTCTTATTTTTAGATACAGGAGCCTTAAATATTTTAGTAAGGAAGAGTTTTTTTATATTTTCCTGTAGCCTTGAGATTACCAACCATTTAGTTCTATCAGTGACAGTGAGATAAATAATCATATCAGAGGGCTGTTTCCTGTCCTGGAGAGAGAATATGACTAAAAAGAGATTTTATGGCTCATAGAGAATGAATCAGAAGTGCCATTTGGACACTTTTAGCTTTTTTCCTTCTGATTCCAGACTTGTCCACAGGTTCTGGGTTCTCAGTCAAGTTCATTGTGGTCTCTGGTTCCTTGATCAAATCCACTGTGCTCAACTGTGGATATTTCTGTCCTAGAAATCGGTTTTGTTTTGTGTCCTGTGCCAGAAAGTGAAAACAAGTGGCGGCACAGGATTTAGTGTTGAGAGCACATCTGACTGTCTGTCTTCCTCTAACCCCAATTAACCAGACTTTAATAATCACTTGATATGTGTCAGGCATTGCAGTGGACCTAGTGAATATAACTACAAATAATGTACATTTCCTGCCCCCAAAGAGTTTTGGGGTCAGCAGCAAGGTGGCATTGGAAGGGATGCAAATTTGAAACTGATGAAGTGATAGAAAATGATAGAGATTGGGTGATGTATATGAAAGTGCTTGGCACGAGCCTGGCCGGTGTGGTTCAGTGGTTGAGCATTGACTCATGAACCAGGAGGTCACCTTTCAATTCCCAGGGCACATGCCCAAGTACAGGCAATCCCCAGGAGAAGGTTTGCAGGAGGCAGCTGACAGATGATTCTCTCTCCTCATTGATGTTTCTCTCTCCCTGTCCCTTCCTCTCTGAAATCAATAAAAACATGTTAAAAATAATAAAAATAAAGTGCTTGGCACTAATAGTATTTCTTATATTCCAGTCCTCTTTCTTTACTTACATTACATATTCAATGTCCTTTATGTTAGTGCCTATACATAGAAGGCACTCTGTAAATGTTGAATGAAAGAATGAATGAATGAATGAATGAATGAATGAGGACAAATTAGACTTAAGACAACCTGAAGCTCTTCTTCAAAGGAAACAAAAATATACTTTATCCAATATAGTTTGAAAGCCTAAAGTAAGAATTTGAGAGACATAAGAATTGACTTAAGCCCTAACTAGTTTGGTTCAGTGGATAGAGCGTTGACCTGCAGACTGAAGGGTCCCAGGTTCAATTCCAGTCAAGGGCATGTACCTTGGTTGTGGGCACATCCTCAGTAAGGGGGTGTGTAAGAGGCAGCTGATTGATGTTTCTAACTCTCTATCTCTCTCCCTTCCTCTCTGTAAAAAATCAATAAAATATATATATATATATATATATATATATATATATATATATATATATCTCATAGAGAATGAATCAGAAGTGCCATTTGGACACTTTTAGCTTTTGGTGACTTAAAAGATTGCTAAGACCCAGTTTAGTATTCAGTCTGTAATAGTCTTCCAAGGGATGTGTTTTAAGAAACCATGTTTGTTCTAAGTGACATTAATTTCAAGGGTTTAGGACTAGAACCAAAAAAAGTCCTGTCTGCCCTTAATAAACGTTTAAGGTTTTTAACCACATTATCTAAACTCTCTTATGTTATTGCTTAGATTTAACAGGGGTGGGCAAACTTTTTGACTTGAGGGCCACAATGGGTTCTTAAACTGGACCGGAGGGCTGGAACAAAAGCATGGATGGAGTGTTTGTGTGAACTAATATAAATTCAAAGTAAACATCATTACATAAAAGGGTACGGTCTTTTTTTTTTTTTTTTTTTTCAGTTTTATTCAGTAGTTTTCCCACGGCTGGCTTAGAATGATCAGGTCCCTAAATTTATTATTCCATTATATTACCTTCTTAACTGTCTCTTTTTCATCAAGTTACCTTTAGCTACAGTGTGTGGATTGGTGTGTGTAGTACATATATATCATAATAACCATGATCAAGTTAAAGGGGAGAGAGCTGTAGGAAGGATGTGTTGATTTCAACATGTGTGTACAGCAAGTCCTTGATTAATGCGGTTTTTGTTATAATATTGATGAGATGCTGTAGGAACTTAACTGTTGTTTATATCAGTTACCCTGAGGTAAAATTGGTTTAATTATACATCATTTCCCTTTAAGTCACAGAAGCTATCGATGATGTTAAATGAGAACTTACTGTATGTGTGTATGTGTGTGTGTGTGTGTGTGTGTGTGTGTGTGTATAGACATATAGATCTCTAAATATTTACGTATGCTTTGGCTTACAGACAGTGAATGATAAATGTGCAGTTGAATAAATGGAAAATTGTACATTCGCATGCGTAACACAGCAATCTCACAGGTATAATGTAGACTTGATCACAGTGGGTACATTGCAATATTGTATTGTTTCCCCTGCTCATGCCTTTGTTAGGATTCACCTAATCTTAGACTAAGTTTGAGACAAGTGTCCTCAAGAGAAATCTCTCTGTTGAATGGTATAGATTTGGCAGTGTCCTTACCCTGGCTGAACAAATGGAAAAACACTGTAATCAACCAACATGTAGTTCAGTTTTTCAGTTTTCATATTGTCTGAAAAATGGCCATTGGCCCTTTTTCCTCTGAATATATGTGTATTTAGTGGGGAGTGAGGGAGGCTTCATCATATCACATCACATCACATAGATGGTCTCCAAATAGTGATCTTGGAGAGTGAGATTGTGAAGGAGTTAAATAGTTTTAAGAAAAAAATCATGAGATTCTGAGGTGAGGGGAGGAGTGTGGAAACTAGAGAGGGCATCAAAGCAGGAACAGCACCGAGGTCCTGACCGACAGAGAGCCATGAATTCCTTCAGGCAAGGGTGCGTGAACCCCAAGGTCAAAGAGGGAAGTTCAGCCTTGGATTATGGGGAGAGTAATATTAAACTCAAAGAATCTGGACTGATCACCAAGGAGAGGCTTTCAGGTTAGGGTGAGTGGAAGGAAGTGGGAGGGTTTGGAAGAGAGCCTTTAAGGAAGGTTAATATGAAGAACTTGCGAATGTAATGTTTACCTGAAATTCAGCATTTGTTTTGTACTTCTAAGATTCCCTCTCAACTATAGCTGTGCATTGTAACTCTGTGTGTGTTCTATATAGTAAGCCATAAGAGTGAGAGCAGGGTGCTACATAGGCAGGAAAGGAAATGTGTTTGATCCTTTAGAGATGATCTGTGAAGCAACGATCTTCCCTACGCATAGGTAAAGTTGCAGAAAGTTATCTGAGGCAGCAGTGGTGCAATCCAGCGAGGATAGTCTACTTTAACCTTACTCTCTAACTCCTACTTCTGCACACTCATACACACACACATTATTGTAGCTAGGGAATATTTCTTAAAAGTTAATTACATTACTTTGAGATTCTTACTAAAAGTTTCATATGTGGACTATAGTTTTCAGTCTTTTCTTTCCTGGTTTGACTAGTTTAAAATTATCAGGCCCTGATCAAACTCTTGTTTCACTTTCTGTTTCTTATCTAAAATGTACTTTCACATTTGGTACTATTAGAGCTCCTATTTTCTGATATGTAGATGCCTATCTTTGCCACGTGTATCATAATGGAAGCTCTTAATGTAAAAGCAAATAGTCTTTTCTACTTTCCAAAGCATACAATTTGAAAGAAATATTGAACAGTTGTTGACTTAGTGTAGCTTTAAAAAAAGTCAGGAGCCCTAGTATAAATTACCTATGTTTAAAAATATTTAGGTTTGCTATAGCTAGTTCTAATGGTACCTTTTTATCTTCTTTATAATATTATTAATAAGTAAGACCTTTCTCTCTCTCTCTTTTTTTTTTTAGAAAACTGGTGACCTATATGCTATCAAAGTATTTAATAACATAAGCTTCCTTCGTCCAGTAGATGTTCAAATGAGAGAATTTGAAGTGTTAAAAAAACTCAATCACAAAAATATTGTCAAATTATTTGCTATTGAAGAGGAGGTAAGTACTCAAGTTTTAGTTAATCTTCTCATGTTTATTATATAATTTAGAAGAAATAACCTAGCAATGTTTTATAAACATGTTTGTTTGTTTTTTAAATGGTGCAAATTAGAGTTTATACAATTCAATATTCTATTCTCAAAGATTCTTGAATAGCCCGGCTGAACTGGCTGAGTTGGTTGAGCATCGTCCCATGTACCAAAAGGTTGCTGGTTCAATTCCCGGTCAGGGTACATACCTGGGTTGCGGGTTCGAAGGCAATTGATTGATGTTTCTCTCTCACACCCATGTTTCTCTCTCCCTTCCTCAGGTGAGGTATCAAAAGATTAATTTAAAAAATAAATATAAGAATAAAAAAAAGATTCTTGATTAGCTATAACAATGGAAATGAAGTATCATGGAATCAGAAAAAGTAGTATAAAAAGTAAAAGTGTATAGAATATGGTTACTATATTTACTAAAAGAAAAAAAAGAAAGAAACTAAGTTAAATTGACATAATTTTAAAAGGAGCAAAGAAAAAGTCAAACAGTAGAAAGGTGGCTTTGTAAAGGAATAAAAATATTAAGAATCGCCCTAACTGGTTTGGCTCAGTGGATAGAGCGTCGGCCTGCGGACTGAAGGGTCCCAGGTTCGATCCGGTCAAGGGCATGTACCTTGGTTGCGGGTATATCCCCAGTGGGGGGGGTGCAGGAGGCAGCTGATAGATGTTTCTCTCTCATCGATGTTTCTGACTCTCAATCCTTCTCCCTTCCTCTCTGTAAAATATCAATAAAATATATTTTAAAAAAAAAATCTTAAGAATCCAGGGATTAATATGTAAAGTCCATTTATAAAAGATAGAATTGACTTTAGAGGGAAACAGTGAAAATAAGGATGTTATTAGGATAATTATCTAGAAATAATGGAAATAGAAATATGCCGAAACCGGTTTGGCTCAGTGGATAGAGCGTCGGCCTGCAGACTGAAAGGTCCCAGGTTCGATTCCGGTCAAGGCCATGTACCTGGGTTGCGGGCATATCCCCAGTAGGAGATGTGCAGGAGGCAGCTGATCGATGTTTCTCTCTCATCGATGTTTCTAACTCTCTCTCTCCCTTCCTCTCTGTAAAAAACTCAATAAAATATATTAAAAAAAAAAAAAGAAAGAAATCTACTTTAATCCCTGTAAACAAGGGTAATCAATAAATTACACCTTTTAAAAAACAATTTAGAGGTTTACACTCCTTATAGTCATTTTATTTTTAGTCATTACTTTTTAAAAAGTAATTAAAAATGTAAATTATAGTTTTATGCACAGAGATGTTCATTGCTGCCCTGTTTATAATAAAAAATGGTTCAATAGGTTAGAATGTGTGATGGATAGTTACTTGGAGTTAGCTATACTCAAGGTTAAGAACATAGCCTTCCAGATTACCAAACCTGTTCAAGACTTCTGACACCAGCTCCCGAGAGTTTGGCAAATTGCACGGTCAGTGAGAACAGTGCCCACAGGACTATGCTCATTCTGACACAAGTTTCATGTTCAGGAGCCCCCAGGACTACCTTCACTTCAGACCAGCTGGCTCCAAATTCGGGGCTTCCCATGGCTGTCCTCAGATTTGATAATTAGCTAGTGTTGAATGAAACAGAACTCAGAAAAGCTCTATACTTACAATTAAAGTTTTATTGTAGCAAAAGAATACAAATTATAACTAGCCAAAGCAAGGGATCCATAGGGTGGTATATGGGAGGGCTTCAGTGTGACTCTTCCTTGTCCTCAGGAACACTTTAAATTGACAGGATGCACAGAATATTGCCAGTATTCAAAATTTTAGTTGGAGCTCAATCACATTCTCTCTGCATGGTGACCTTTACTCTCCAGGCCTTCCCAAAGCTTCAGATACTTTAGTCTCTGTTTCCTCTGGAAGTTGGAAAGGATATACATGACCTAAAACCCCCACCATAAATCACATTGTTAGGCTGTCATATGGCCAAAGGCCCCAGAGAAACAAAGACAACTTAGAGCAGATAGGACATTCCAGAGGCCTAGTGAGTAGCCAAGGACAAAGGCCAGACCTCTTTTGGTTAATTCTTTACTACACAGCAATTAAGCAATAATGAAGAAAAAAGATATCTACCAAAGCTTTAATCACCTGGGAACTTGCTTATGTGTATTGTTATGTTAGAAAATCAGGACTAAAATACATATACAGTATGATCTTGATATATACAGTACGATATATAAATAGTGCTAGGTATCTATAATATGATTTGATGCATAGATTAAAGACAAAGAAAATGCATAAAATATTAACATAATTATCTCTGGACTATAGAATTACAGATATTTTTCAATAATCAACATTTTATTATTTAAAAACAAAATTTTTTAAAAATTTATTTCTCTCTGATACAGTCAACATTTTGACTGTTGCCAGATAAGAAGTGGGGTTGGAGGAATGGCTGAAAAGTTGAAGAGATTAAGAAGTATAAAACGGTAGTTACATACTAGTCATGGGGCTGTAAAGTACAGGATAGGGAATATAATTAGTAATCCTATCTAATAAAAGAGAAACATGGTAATTGGCGTACGACCACTACCCTTCCCATTGGCTAATCAGTGAGATATGCAAATTAACTGCCAGCCAAGATGGCGGCCGGCAGCCAGGCAGCTTGAAACTGACATGAGGCTTGCTTGCTTCAGTGACGGAGGAAACCAACATTCCCCACCTGCCTTGCCGGCCTCTGAGCCTGCAGTTTGAAACATTGTTACAAATATAGAAGCTAAACAAAACCCCAGAAACCTGCTTTCAGTGACCTGGGATCTCAGAGCTGGAGTTATACATTGTTTCGATTATAGAACACAAACAAACCAGATACATGCTTTCAGTAGCAGAAGCCTCAGAGCTGGAGCCAGAGCTAAAGCTGGCCCAGAATAAAAAATAAAAAAAAGAAAAAAAGGACAGGTTGGGAGCTTCAGTCACCTGCCAGCCTGAAAACAGCCCTCAGCCCCTCACCCAGACTGGCCAGGCACCCCAGTGGGGACCCCCACCCTGAAGGGTGTGTGACCAGCTGCAAACAGCCATCATCCCCTTATCCAGGCTGGCCAGGTACCCTAGTGGGGACCCCCACCCTGAAGGATGTGTGACCAGCTGCAAACAGCCATCATCCCCTCATCCAGGCTGGCCAGCCACCCCCGTGGGGACCCCCACCCTGATCCAGGACACCCTTCAGGGCAAACCAGCCAGCCCCACCCATGCACCAGGCCTCTATTCTATATAGTAAAAGGGTAATATGCCTCCTAGCATGGGGATCAGCGGAGCCGTGAGGCCTCCCAGCACCGGGATCAGCGTGACAGGGGGCAGGACCTAAACCCCCTGATCACCCTGCGGCTCTGTGTGTGACAGGGGGCGGGGCCACAACCTCCCTATCCGCCCTGCTCTGTTCATGACAGGGGAAGGCGCCCCAACCCCCTGATCGGCCCTGCTCTGTGCCTGATAGGGGGGAGCTCCCCAACCCCCTGATCGCCCTGCAGCTCTGTGTGTGACAGGGTGCGGCGCCCCAACCCCCTGATCACCCTGCGGCTCTGTGTGTGACACGGTGCGGTGCCCAACCCTCCCCCCAACCCCCCCACGGGCCCTGCTCTGTGTGTGACAGGGTAGAGCCATAACCTCCCCATCGGCCCTGCCCTGAGTGTGAGAGTGGCGGCGCCCCAACCCCCTGATCCTGCTCTGTGTGTGACAGGGGGCGGTGCCCCAACTCCCCTATCGGCCCTACTCAGTGAGTGACAGGGGGGAGCTCCCCAACCCCCTGATGGTCCCTGCTCTGTGCGTGACAGGTGGGAGCTCCCCAACCCCCTGATGGGCCCTGCTCTGTGCGTGACAGGGAGGAGCTCCCCAATCCCCCTGATGGGCCCTGCTCTGTGCGTGACACGGGGGAGCTCCCCAACCCCCTGATCAACCCTGCTCTGTGCGTGACAGGGTAAGGAGCCCCAACCCCCCTGATGGGCCCTGCTCTGTGTGTGACAGGGGGGAGCTCCCCAACCCCCCTGATTGGCCCTGCTCTGAGCCTGACTAGGGGCTGCACCTAGGGATTGGGCCTGCCCTCTGCCACCCGGGAGCAGTCCTAAGCCAGCAGGGCATTATCTCCCAAGGAGTCCCAGACTGGGAGAGGGCACAGGCCAGGCTGAGGGACCCCCCCTTCCCCCCCCCCCCCGAGTGCACAAATTTTTGTGCACCGGGCCTCTAGTATTATAATAATTATGCCAGGTACTAGATTTATCAAGGTGATCACTTTGTAAGTTATATAAATGTCTAATCATTGAATTGTACACCTGAAATTAATATGATATTGTATGCAAACGGTAATTGAAAAATAAAAAATTATTCAAAAGTAAATAAAAAATTTTCTCTCATAAACTACTCAAAGTAGAGAAATGTAAAATGTTTTATAAAAGTATTTTGGAGATATGTAGAAAATATTATAAAAGAAAGAAAGGACTTAAACTGAATTTGAAGACTTATTTTTACATTTTAAAGTTTCTGAAATAGCTTATATCTTATAATCAATGTGTATATGTAATTAGGTAATATTTATTTTTCTCTACACAGCTGTTATTAAATTGATGTATCTTATAATCAATGGTACATTAGAATCATGGTTGAAAACAAATAAGCAGCTCAGATAAAAATGAGCAGACTAGAACTTTGCTGCAAGAAGCACTGATCAGCTATTCTGCCACTTGTTTGTTTTTAAGGCTAGAACTTCATTATTTGAAGTAAAAGTTTTCTTCAGGTGTTTTAAGAGATTTGTTAGAAGAGCTAATGTCCTATATGTACTATTATGTATAAGAAATTAAAGATAACTTTAAAAGAACCATTCTAACATCAGAGCAATGATTCTCTAATGGAAAATGAATTCTCTAATGAATTCTCTAATTCAGATTTAGCCAGCTTTCACTGTGGCTTGATTGTCTTCAAAAACAAATTCAATTTTAATAGGAATTTATAAGATGTTAATTCTTATATGTGTACAGTCAACAAATATTTAACAAATCCTAGGTAAAGCAATTTAAAGTGCCTTCATCATTGTAGCAAATCCCACATTTAAATGAAATCAGATTAAGTACTGTCATATAATAAAAACATTTTTTATATTGAGTTTCAATCAGTGATTTATTTTTTGCAGACAACAACAAGACATAAAGTACTTATTATGGAATTTTGTCCATGCGGGAGTTTATACACTGTTTTAGAAGAGCCATCTAATGCCTATGGACTACCAGAGTCTGAATTTTTAATTGTTTTGCGAGATGTGGGTATGTTTGTTTATTTATATGGCTTTGTGTATATTTATATATATAATTTGATGACATAAGTTTTTTTGCATTCAAAACCATGGACTTTTTTGCCATGATTTCTTAGATATGACACCAAAGTACCATACAAAAAGAAAAAAATAGATAAATAGAACTTTATCAATATAAAAAACTTTAGTGTTTCAAATGACAACATCAAGTAAGTGAAAAGACAATCCATAGAATGAGAGAAAATATTTGCAAATCTTTTATCTGATAAGGAATTTTTATCCTGACAACTCAACAAAAAAAGTCAAATAATCAAATTTAAAAATGGGCAAAGGATTTGATAGACATTTTTCCAAAGATGATATACAAAAGGGAAACAAGCACATAAAAAGGTGCTTGAGAGCATTAGTCATTAGGGAAATGAAAATTTAAAAACCCCCAAATTACCACTTCATATCCACTAAGATGGCTGAAATCAAAAAGACCACAAAGCAAGTGCTGGTGAAGATGTGCAGAAATTGGGACCTTTATATACTGCTGGTGGGATTGTAAATGGCACAGCCACTTGGGAAAACAGTCCAGCAGTTTCTCAAAAGGTTTAACATAGAATTACTATATGACTTAACAATTCCATGCTAGGTATTTACCTAAAAGAATTAAAAACATACCCACACAAAAACTTATTCACCAATATTCATAATAGCCAAAAAATGGAAACAGCCCAAGTATCCACTAATTGATGAATAGGTCAACAGAATGTGGTATATCCATACAATGGAATATTATCCTATCTAATAATAGACAAACATAGTAATTAACCGTAACTTCGCTACCCTTCCCATTGGCTAATCAGGGCGATATGCAAATTAACTGCCAACCAAGATGGTGGCCAGCAGCCAGGCAGCTGAAGCGAACAGGAGGCTTGCTTGCTCCAGTGAAGGAGGAAGCCAAGGTTCCCCGCCTGCCGCTGCTCTGAGCTTGCACTCTAAGCAACTATGTTGCAATTATAGAAGCTAAACAATCCCCATGCTTTCAGCCAGCCGACCAAGCTGGATTTGCAACAGTGTTTCAATTATAGAAGCCAAACAAACCAGATACCTGCTTTCAGCAGCCGAGGTCTCAGAGCTGGAGCCGAGCCTCAGAGCTAAAGCTGGGTCTCAGTTCCAGTGACAGCCATAGAAGGTAAGTAAATCCCAGAATTAAAAAAAGAAAAAGAGAAAAAGGAGAGGTTGGGAGCTTCAGTCACCCGCCAGCCTGAAAATGGCCCTCAGCCCCTCATCCAGGCTGGCCAGGCACCCAAGCGGGACCCCCACTTGTGCACCAGGCCTCTATCCTATATAGTAAAAGGGTAATATGCAAACTGACCCTAACAGCAGAAGGACTGGGAATGACTGGTCACAATGCACACACTGACCACCAGGGGGCAGACGCCCAGTGCAGGAGCTGCCCCCTGGTGGTCAGGGCGCTCTCACAAGGGGGAGCTCTGCTCAGCCATAAGCCACGCTGCCGGCTGCCAGTAAAGCGGTGGTGGTGGGAGCCTCTCCTGCCTCAGCAGCGCTAAGGATGTCCGACTGCAGTTTAGGCCTGCTCCCCGCTGACAAGTGGACATCCCCCAAGGGCTGCCAGGCTGCCAGAGGGATGTCTGATTGCCATCTTAGGCCCAATCCCCCGGGGAGCGGGCCTAAGCCAGCAGGTGGTCACCCCCGAGGGGTCCCAGACTGCGAGAGGGCACAAGCTGGGCTGAGGCACCCCCTACCCCGAGTGCACAAATTTTTGTGCACCAGGCCTCTAGTTTATAAAAAGAAATGCAGCCCTGCCCAGTGTGGTTCATTTGTTTGAAGCGTCGTCCAATATACCAAAAGGTTGTGTGTTTGATTCCCAGTTAGGGCATGTGTAGGAGGCAGCCATTTGTCTGTCTGTCTGTCTGTCACTCTTCCTCCCTCCTCTCTCACTTCCTTCTTCCCCCTTCCTCTCTCTGAAATCAATTTTAAAAAAGAAAGCAATGCAGTAGTGATAGATGCTTTAATGAGATGCACCTTGAAAAGTTATGCTAAAGTGAAAGAAGCCAGACACAGAAGGCCACAATATTTATATGATTTTATTTATATGAAACATCCAGAATAGGCAAATCCATAGAAACAGAAAGCAGATTAGTGGTTGCCATCGGTTTGAAGGGAGGGCATAGTTGAGGAGTGACTAATGGTTTTAGGATCTCTTTTTAGCATAATGAAATGTCCTGAAATTAATGGTGATGGTTGCACACTGTGACTGGCTATATTAAAAGCCACTGAATTGTATACTTTAAAAGGATGAATTTTATGATATGTGAATTTAATCTCAATAAAGCTGTTGTTTTAAAAATATAACAACCAAAAGGAGTAATATCTTGGAAAGAAATGAATCAATATTTAAGTGGGAAAAGCCCAGTGATTAAAAAAAAAAAGTATAAAGTTAGTGGGAATTTTTTTTCTTTTAATTGACCTTGGAGGTCGAGGGGGAGAGAGAGAAACAGCAATTGGTTGCCTCCCTCATGAGCCCTGGCCAGGGATTGAACCCGGAGCCTCGATATGTTCCTTGAGCAGGAATCAAACCCCCCACCTTTTGGTGTACAAGACGATGCTCCAACCAGCTGAGCCACATCAGCCAGGGCTAGTGGGAATTCTTGAACTTGACACTGAAAGCAGTGTGGAAACAGCCATTTAGATGAGGATAAAATAAGAGAGAAACAATTAATATATACTACAACCTGTTGAATCATATCGAAGTTATAGATGATTGATGCCTTCCTAAGTATACTGGTGGCCCTGAGTTTTCGTAATGAAATGATACCCCAAACTTTTGCTCATGTTATATTTGGACATTATCCGCTGTCAAATATTTCAAACTATCACTCAGTGACACTGCTTGTCAGCCAAAACAGCTTAATTTCAGCAATGTAGTCACCTTTACCCTCCCCCCCAAAAAAACAAAAGGAATATGGCCTTCTTAGAAAAGTGTATGAGAAATATATTTTTATGGCTACAAGTGTGACACCTTGAGCCTCTTTCTATCACTTTTTTTTTACTATTTTATGTAGTGAATCCAATGTACTTTTTTGTGGAATTATTTCTCCAAGATAAATATATGTGAAACTGTAGTGAAAGATTGATCTTTTTGGGGAATCTTTATTCTTTTTGTTTTGTTTTAATTTATTGGGATAGTTGGCTAATAACATCAAATAAGTTTCAGGTAGAAATAAAATATAAGAAAAAAATTAAAAATAAGTAAGTTTCAGGTATACAATTCTGTAGTACATCATTGTATATTGCTGTGTGCTCACCACCCAATCTAGTCTCCTTTCATCACCATATATTTGACCCACTTTGCCCTCTTCATCCTCCCTTTCCCTCCCTTTCCCTTTGGAAACCGCCCTTCTATTAGCTGTGTATATGAGTTTGTTTAATTGTTCATTGCTTTCTGTTTTATATCCCTCATATACATGAAATCATATGGTTCTTGTCCTTTCCACCTGACTTATTTCACTTACGGTACTCTCAGGATCCATCCATGTTGTCACAAATGGCAGTATTTCATCATTTTTTTTATGGCTGAGTAATAATCCACTTTATATATATTTAACTGCTTTATTTAATCATCCATCAAGGGACACTTAGGTTGTTTCCATGTCTTAGCTATGGGGAATAATGCTATAAGGAACATTAGAGGTACATATATATTTATGAAATAAGTGTTTTCAAAATTTGGGGGTAGATACTTAGAAGATGGATTGCTGAGTCATATGGTAGCTCTATTCTTAATTTTTTAGGTTACTTTACGTTTTCATAGTAGCTATACTATTTTATATTCCCATGAGCAGTGTGGGAGGATTCTCTTTTCTCCACATCCTTTCCAATACTTGTTATTTCTTGTCTTATTGATGATAGCCATTCTAACAGGTGTGAGGTGGCATCTCATCGTGGTTTTGATTTGCATTTCCCTTATAGGTAGTGAAGTTGAGCATCTTTTCATATATCTGTTGGCCAGCTATGTGTCTTTTTGCGAAAATTATCTGTTTAGGCCTCTGTCCTTTTTTCAATTCCTCACCTGAGGATATGTTTTTATTGATTTCAAAGAGAGAGGAAGGGAGGGAGAGAGAGAAACATTCATCAGTTGCCTCCTATATATTCCCAGATGGGATCAAACCCGAAACTTAGGTATGTGCCCTGATCAGGAATCAAACCTGAAACCCTTTTGACGTATGGGCTGATGCTCCAACCAATTGAGCCACTAGTCAGGGCCTTCTGCCCATTTTTTTAATCAGATTATTTTTTTGGTTGTTGAGTTGTGTGAGTTCATTATATATGTTGGATTTTAGCCTCTTATTGGAGGTATTGTTTGCAAATATCTTCTCCCATTCTGTTGGCTGCCTTTTTGTTTTGTTGATGGTTTCTTCTGTGGTGCAGGGAATCTTTATTCTAAAGTTTAGGCAGATTGCCCAGATATATAACCAAAAGTAATTCGGGAAGTCATATGCTTAAGATCATTTTTTTCCATTTTTCTGATGGTACTAAAGGGAGACTGGACTCTTTCTTAAACTGATCCTTATCATTCTAAAGCCTTTTATGACTCAAACAGGAGACACAAAATACCATTACCACCTATTCTTTGACTAAAATGACATGGGACTAACTTACAGAAAAAACTTATATTGAGTGAATATGAATGAATTATAACGATGAATTTGACATACACAGATATACACATAGACACATACATTATTATTATTACCTTTGTTTTATATTTATTGTTGAAGTGGGTGGAATGAATCATCTTCGAGAAAATGGCATAGTGCACCGTGATATCAAGCCAGGAAATATCATGCGTGTTATAGGGGAAGACGGACAGTCTGTGTACAAACTCACCGATTTTGGTGCAGCTAGAGAATTAGAAGATGATGAGCAGTTTGTTTCTTTGTATGGCACAGAAGAATATTTGGTAAGTCATGCATTACTAATGTTATTTAAAGAAGCTGAATATATTGTAAATATGGGTAATTAGTCAACCAATTAACTATACAGTGTGTTTTGTAACTTTCAGGACAAAGATTAAATTTTCTAATCTAATGAATATGGTGTGTAATGAGGGAATTAGAGATTTGTTTCTAAGGGTGCTGTCATTTTTCTGTTAAAAATTCTTACAAGTTTTATAACACTCTTAAATTCTTTAATTTTACTAATGTTATGGATTTTTAGTAAAAGAAAAGCTAGCTATCTGTTCACTCCAGCAGCATCTAGGTGGTAAAATTTTGGGGAAAATTTTTTGGATCAGAATAGCTAATATAGTACAAGTTTGTTACAATGATATTCCCTGTAGAGCAAAATTCATTATAATTCTGAAGCAGAATAATCTATTCAGAGAAAATAGTTATTGAAAGACAGAGAGGACCATTTTTAGAAACATGTACAAAAAATGAAATGCCTTTGAAAATACCTAATTTGAAAGTGTAGAAAGCTAGAAAAGCTCTGTTTATTTGGGTGTGTTTGTGTGGAGTTAGTAACCATTTGAACACTTAAGAAAATAGTCTTTTTTGTTCTTTTAAGAAAATATTAAAAGTAAGTACATTTAACACATAATCAGGAAATTTATAGTATGTAGCTATCACTAATTTTTCATGGCTCTGAGTTTTCTCTCAAAAGTCTTAGAATCTGTGACTTTCTTACAGTTGGATTCTGCTGTTGTAATTTTGTAACAAGAAAAAAGTCCTAATAAAAATACATGTTTTTTAATCTTTAAAAAAAAAAAAAAAAGAAAGAAAAAAGTCTGCGGCCCTAGCCAGTTTGGCTCAGTGGATAGAGTCCCCGGTTCGATTCCAGTCAAGGGTACATGCCCGGGTTGCAGGCTCGAGCCCCAGTGTGGGGTGTGCAAGAAGCAGCTGATCAATGATTCTCTTTCATCATTGATGTTTTTATCTCTTCCTTTCCCTTCCTCTCTGAAATCAATCAAAATATATTTTAAAAAATAAAAAGCTAATAATGTCTGCACTTAAAATATTAAATTCCTTTTTAAAAAATATGTTTTTATTGATTTCAGAGAGGAAAGGAGAGAGAGATTGATCGCCTGCCTCCTGCACGCCCCCTACTGACCAGAATCAAACCCAGGACCTTCAGTCTGCAGGCCAATGCTCTATCCACCAAGCCAAACTGGCTAGGGCTTAAATTCCTTAAAAAAAAAAAAAAAAAAAAAGAATAAAGTCTAACCATGATGGCTCCACAGTGCAGATGGAAAAGTTAGCCTTTGATAAGAGTAGTTCCATTGTAACTGGAAAGTAGATGTAGAGTATAGGCACAGATTCAGGTAGGTTGGTATTTGGTAAAAGGTATAAAGGAGAATTGGTCCTCTGATTACTTCCATTTCCTCGTTGACGTATGCAATGAGATCATGAAAATTGAGAGTCATATGAGGTGGTGTTGGAAGTTTGAGCAGAGGAAGACTTGAAACAGACTTTCAGAGAGAAATTATTAGGAAAATATAGTAAAATTTCTAAGCATTATTGAATACCTATTTTTTGTGTACTGTATTACCATAGAACACAAGTTAGTTTTGTTTTTCTTTGTTTGTTTTTTTAAGCATCCTGATATGTATGAGAGAGCAGTGCTACGAAAAGATCACCAGAAGAAATATGGAGCAACAGTTGATCTTTGGAGCATTGGGGTAACTTTTTACCATGCAGCTACTGGGTCACTGCCATTTAGGCCATTTGAAGGGCCACGTAGGAATAAGGAAGTGATGTAAGTGATTTCTCCATCTAAATTTTTAAAACAATTTTTAAGATGTATCTTTATATTATTTTGTGTCATCAAATGTTAAAGGTGGATGCTAATGAAAATTGATTTAGCCGTCATTTCTGGACTTTACTAGTAAGCTATTTGCAGCCTTACAAAAATCTATAGGCATAATTTTTCATATTGTCTTTAAATATCTTATATACAATAGACTATAAATGACATCCAATCATTAAAATATAATGCTTTTTGGATTTTCTTTCAGTACATTGTTTATTTACTTCTTTTTATGCACTTATTAGTGTTTTTCCTTCATATAACTGAGAAAATAGTAATCTGTGGAGTACTAGAATCATTACCAGATCTAAAAGAAATACAGTTCCTACCCTGAACTGATTTGATTTCTTTTTCCATTTCAAAAATATTAATGTAACATTAATTTTGTTTCTAGTGTTGCGGTTTCAGTCCAAAGATTGCATACATTTTATTAGTACATTATACATTTATGTACTGCCATAATTATTAGGAAAACGTTACTGTGTATAAAATTACTCTTGTAAACCAAATAGTGGAAGAAAGAAAGATAGATTTCTAGATGTGAAATCTACCGTATTATAAAATTTTTTCATACATTGGCTACACATCTTTTTATATTATTTTTTTTAAATTAAATCTTTATTGTTCAGATTATTACAGTTGTTCCTCTTTTTCCCCCCATAGCCCTCCTCCACCCAGTTCCCACCCCACCCTCTGCCCTTACCCCTCCCACTGTCCTCATCCATAGGTGTACGATTTTTGTCCAGTCTCTTCCTGCACCCCCACACCCCTTTCCCCCCAAGAATTGTCAGTCCACTCCCTTTCTATGCCCCTCGTTCTATTATATTCACCAGTTTACTCTGTTCATCAGATTTTTTTATTCACTTGATTTTTAGATTCACTTGTTGATAGATATGTATTTGCTGTTCATAATTTTTATCTTTACCTTTTTCTTCTTCCTCTTCTTAAAGAATACCTTTCAGCATTTCATATAATACTGGTTTGGTGGTGATGAACTCCTTTAGCTTTTCCTTATCTGTGAAGCTCTTTATCTGACCTTCAATTCTGAATGATAGCTTTGCTGGATAAAGTAATCTTGGTTGTAGGTTCTTGGTATTCATCACTTTGAATATTTCTTGCCACTCCCTTCTGGCCTGCATAGTTTCTGTTGAGAAATCAGCTGACAGTTGTACGGTTACTCCCTTGTAGGTAACTGACTGTTTTTCTCTTGCTGCTTTTAAGATTCTCTCTTTATCTTTTGCTCTTGGCATTTTATTTTATTTTATTTTATTTTTTTTAAATATATTTTATTGATTTTTTACAGAGAGGAAGGGAGAGAGATAGAGAGTCAGAAACATCGATGAGAGAGAAACATCGATCAGCTGCCTCCTGCACATCTCCTACTGGGGATATGCCCGCAACCCAGGTACATGCCCTTGACCGGAATCGAACCTGGGACCCTTCAGTCCGCAGGCCGATGCTCTATCCACTGAGCCAAACCGGTTTCGGCTGCTCTTGGCATTTTAATTATGATGTGTCTTTGTGTGGTCCTCTTTGGATTCCTTTTGTTTGGGGTTCTCTGTGCATCCTGGACTTGTAAGTCTATTTCTTTCACCAGGTAGGGGAAGTTTTCTGTCATTATTTCTTCAAATAGGTTTTCAATATCTTGCTCTCTCTCTTCTTCGGGCACCCCCGTAATTCGGATGTTAGTACACTTGAAGTTGTCCCAGAGGCTCCTTACACTATCTTCATATTTTTGGATTCTTTTTTCATTCTGCTTTTCTGGTTGGGTGATTTTTGCTTCTTTGTATTTCAATCTTTGACTTGATTCTTGGGATCCTCTTGTCTGCTGTTGGATCTCTGTATATTATTCTTTATTTCAGTCAGTGTATGCTTAATTTCTAGTTGGTCTTTTTTCATATCCTCCAGGGTCTCACTAAGCTTATCGGCAGTTTCCATAAAATTCTTGAAAAACCTTATAACCGTGGTTTTAAACTCTATGTCTAGTAGTTTGCTTTCCTCCATTTCTGTCATTTATGACCTGTTTCTTTGTCTCCTCATTTTTCATGCTACCCTGTGTTGGTAGAGTGGCTTTGTGTGCTAGGTGTCCTATAGGGCCCAGTGGCTCAGCTTCCCCAATTACCTGAGGTGGACACTCTTGGTGCACCCCTTTGTGGGCTTTGTGCACAGTCTTGTTGTAGTTAAGCCTTGATTGTTGTTGGTATCACTGGGAGGAATTGACCTCCAGGCCAATTGGCTGTGAGAATCAGCTGTGTCTACAGTGGGAGAACTTCTGTGCTGAAGACACCCTTCTGGGACAAGACTTGCTTCAGTGGGGCTTTGGTGCTCACTGAGTCTGCCCCCTGAGTGTGTCCCTTATGGATCTGAGGAGTTGTAATTGGATGGTCCCACTCTGACCACTGGGTACACTGGCTCTTGGATCTAAGGAGGTTCTAATTTAGCCTCTGCCTGAGGCTACCCAGCAGGAGCTTCGAAGAGATCTGCAGATTCCCCTTCCGGTTTTGGGGTTTGGAGGTGCCCAGATGAGGCCCAGCTGTGAAGCAATGCAAGCTGCTGTGGGGCCTTGGGCCTTCTCTTGGAAGTTCTGGGTCTGTCTGGCCCAGCTGCAGTATTTTAGGTAATTTTCAGGTTGCAAAGGGCCAGGGCATTCATATGCAAAAGTCTCTGCCGCAGCCTGGGTGGGGCGGGGTCTCAGGGAATTAACAGGGTGGAGCAAACAGCTATGGCTGATCCTCAGCCCTGCCCTAAGTGGCCCCGTGTCTCAGTGTCCCTGTAATCACTGCAAGCACCTCTGAGAGAAAGCCGCCCTCGAGTTCTGAGTTCTGCCTGCTGCCAGACAGTCCAGTTTCTCCCCGTATGAGTCTGGGATCCCAAAGACTTCCTGGAACTGGAGTTCAGAGCAGTCAGAGGCTTGTGACTCCCTCCCAATTCAAAAAGACAGCGCATCCTCAGTTGCTAGCCCTTTCCACGTGCGCCTCTGTACCTCTGCACTTTACTTCCGCACTTCTCTGAGTCTCAGTGTGCATTTCTCTTTCCTTCTAGTTGTAGAATTTCCACTCAGCCAGCCTTCCTGTGGTTCTGGATGATGTCCGTTTTGTCTTTTAGTTGTAATTTTGAAGCGGTTGTGGGAGGCAGCAATTTCCAGTGTTTACCTATGCCGCCATCTTGGTTTCTCTCACATCTTTTTATTTTAAAATGAATTAGTAAATGACCTTGCTTCATGAAAAACAGCCAAACCATTCACACATATAAAACTGAGGTTATGAACACTGTTTAATTTAGCAAATGATTTGGGACAGTAACTCACTGACAGTCTAATGTGCCAAACCATTCTTTAGCTCTTAACATTTTTTTCAGACCATTTTATTTATACACACACACACACACACACACACACACACACACACACATATATATATATATATTAGAAGCCCATTGCACAAAGTTTCGTGCAATAGGCCTTCTTTCCCCTGGCTGATGGCACCGGTTTTCCTCCGGCACCCGGGACCCAGGCCTTTGGTCCGGCCACAGCAGAGAAGCCAAGCCTCTTCAGTCTTCAGTCTTCACTCCAGCCAGAGCCTTCAGTCTTCGCTCTGTGCCTGCATATGCAAATTAATCGCCAACTTTGTTGGGTTAATTTGCATAGTCGCTCTGATTGGCTGGTGAGCATAGCAGAGTGGCACCAATTTGCATGTTTCTCTTTTATTAGTGTAGATATATATATATATATATATATTAATGTATATATTTTTTATTGATTTCAGAGAGGGAGAGAGAGATAGAAACCTCAGTGATGATAGTGAATCATTGATCGGCTGACTCCTGCATGCCCTCCATGGGGGATTAAGCCACAACCCCGGGCAGGCATGCGCCCCAACCAGAAATTGAACTGTAACCTCCTGGTTCATAAGTTGATGCTCAACCACTGTGCCACACCGCTAGGCAGACCACTAAATATTTAGTGCTGTTTTTTTTTCTTTTTAAAGATATGTTTTTATCGATTTCAGAGAGGAAGGAAGAGGGAGAGAGTGATAGAAACATCAATGATGAGAATTATAGATCGGCTGCCACTGCCTCCTGCATGCCCCCTACTGGGGATCAAGCCTGCAACCAGAACATGTGCCCTTGTCTGGAATTGAACCTGGGACCCTTCAGTCTGCAGGCCGATGCTCTATCCACTGAGCCAAACCAGCTAGGACTGATGCTCTCTTTAATAAGCAAACATGACTTCATAATTACAGCTGTAAAAGTATAATCTTTTACTTAATCTCATCTGAAAAATTTGAAAGAAAGGCATTTTTCCTTTGATTGATTAAGGAAGTAAAACCAATTCAGCTGATACAATGACTTTTGCTAAAACCTGCGTATCTAAATGTTTTCCAGCAAAGACAACATGCATATTCGTAGGAAGAAGACATCTATTGCTATCCTGATGACTTTGGTATAGCGTCATCTTGAGCCTGTGTTACAGCAGTGCCTTTTTAAAATAAAATCTCTTCATTAATGAAGGCTGAGAGTCCGTTTGTGTTTTATTATTAAACATGAATTGTGCCTAACAGTTAATCATGCTTTTATTGTCAGAGATAGGTTTTAAAGAAATATCAACATTTCTTGCTGCCCCAAAAATGGATTAAATAAAACTGTGGCACTCCCTAATAAAGAAAAAGTAAAACTCATAAGTAATTGGGAATACCTGATGATTTTGTCTGACTACCATGTGGACAGATATACTGTTAGAAGAATTTATTTCTTTATTTGTAAAGTATTTCAACTTTTTAGCAACACTCAGCTAATAAATGTTCAGAGGTACTTGAAGTAGTAATAATGACTCTACTAGTGAATGATGCATCTATGTCACATTATAGTATATTGGTCCCTTTGTATCTCATTTACATGTTATAAATGTGTCTATTTATGGAGCTTACCATAATTCATTAAGCTTTTTCAAGAATTTGTAAGCATTCCCTTAAGAATTCTACCATTCATTGTATTTCTTTCTCTTTTCTTGCATTAATCTCACATATCTCTACTTAAATGTCCACAATCAGATCCTTCTTATGTGAATGCAACTTATTTTTCACATTCATTTCCTTCTTTCCTGAAAAATCTCTTAAGACAGAAATCCTGACTGCATCTGCTGAGGAAGCAGCAAGCAGTCCAAATTAGTTGTGTTAGCTCTACTTAAAAAAGAAAAAAAAAAGAAAAAAATGTTTTTTATTGATTTGAGAGAGAGAGAGAAAGAGAGAGAAACATGGATCTGTTGCCTCCTGTATGCACCCTGACCAGAGAGCAAACCTGCAACATGGGACATCCAGCTCTTTCTTCAGTTCATCCTTATTTTTATCACCTTCATCAAGAATCAAATTAAATTTTGACTTTTAGCCTGGCCAGTGGGGCTTGATCTCTTGTGGGGGATGTGCAGGAGGCAACCAATCAATATTTCTCATCAGTATTTCTATCTTTATCCCTCCCCCTTCCTCTCTCTCAAATCAATAAATATATTTTTTAAAAAGACATAAAAATTTAAATTTGACTTTTAATTTTGGTATACACACATATTCCTATCTGTGTATGCAAAGAATCTATCGGATACTGTGCTATGTATAGTTCTATCTTTTCTTTTTAATATATATTTTATTGATTTTTCACAGAGAGGAAGGGAGAGAGATAGTTAGAAACATCAATGAGAGAGAAACATCGATCAGCTGCCTCCTGCACACCTCCTACTGGGGATGTGCCTGCAACCAAGGTACATGCTCTTGACCGGGATCGAACCTGGAACCTTTCAGTCTGCAGGCCCACGCTCTATCCACTGAGCCAAACTGATTACGGCCTTTTTTTTTTTGAAGAATGCTGTTGTTCGTTCTGCAGGAATTTCATAGTCCAGTTGACTGTGTTTTGGGCTAATATGGTGACCTAGAAACATTCTTTAACATAACTTTTTTGTGTTTGCTCAATTTTTTCAGATGGAAAAATTAATATTTTTGTTGTGAACATCAAGATACTGTTACATGGCATTCTGAGATCTCAAATGAAAATTAGTTATGGCATATATAAAATAATCGTACAACCACTATTCTACTTCAGTCAGTCAGATTTAAAGTATTTTGATTGCTTTATGGATCCTGTGAACTCAATCACAAAATTTCGTCTAGTAGCTCATTACAGGTGCAACCGAGGGAAATACTATTGCAAAGCGCATTGATAGGCTGTGCAATAATGAACTGCTTATTTTATTCTGCTTTTATTCCTCCCTAGGTATAAAATAATTACTGGAAAGCCTTCTGGTGCAATATCTGGAGTACAGAAAGCAGAAAATGGACCAATCGACTGGAGTGGAGACATGCCTGTTTCTTGTAGTCTTTCTCTGTGAGTATATCTCCTCTTTTGCAGTTTGGTGTTTAGAATATTAATTAACTAAAATCACAAATCCTTGAGTGTAGTTTATTGTTGTTTGTTTTATTAGATGTTATTAAAGTATATGCTTTGATTTGTGATTTTTGTCTTTGTGGTGATATAAAAATTAATTACTAGTATAATGTATAAATAATTTTGCCAGACCTCTGTGAGGACATAGGACATACATTTTGTAGGTTGCTTGGAATTCTGTACAATGTGGGGAACCAGGTTAAGACCTTGGTGTCTTTTATACTGACTTCCATATTGGCAGACCACAAATAGTGGTATATGGATAAGAATAACTAGAATTCTAAAAAACATGCACTCAAGAAGTTTAATATATCCTCATTTTTAAAGAGTATTCATATTACTGAAAAGGTGAGAAGAGTTTTCAACTTCCATCATTTCAAAAGTTCAAATGGGTTTAATTTGGCAGCAGAATTAAACTAAATATATATATATATATATATATATATATATATATATATATATATATATATATTCTCAGATATGAATCCTGTTACCACAAAGAAAGATTTAAAGTAAAATAAGTTAAAAGTAGATGCCCTGGCCAGTGTGAGTCAGTGGTAAGAGCATGGCCTGTGGACTGAAGGATCCCGGGTTTGATTCTGTTCAAGGTCACATACCTCATTTGTGGGCTGCATTCCAGCCCCAGTAGGGGCACATGCAGGAGGCAGCCAATCGATGTGTGTCTCTCACATCAGTGTTTCTCTCTCTGTGTCTCTCCTCTTCCCTTCCATTCTCTCTAAAAATGAATGGAAAAGGTATCCTCAGGTAAGGATTAACAAAACAAAACAAAAAAGTAGAGAGTAAATTATTTTAGGTTTTACTCTGGAAATAAAGCCGAGACACTTACCAATATGTAGAATTTGCGATTAATGAATTAACTGCCATTTTTTCTGAGTGTGATAATTGTATACTACACAAGTAAACACACACATACAGGTCATGATTTACTGACCTATTATAATTTCTTTTTGTATGACTTTTAACATATAAATATGTATATTTATATAGCACAAACAAAAAATATTACCTCTCATTTTATGTATTGATTTCTGTGAAAACTCATTTAAACCAACAGTTTCATTGCCAAAATCCTTTCTGAAAACCACTGTTTTGACAGTTTTATTGCATTGTTTTTAAGTTTCCAAAATAAAATTATGTCATGCAGCTAGAATTACCAAGAGAAATTCATTTTATTGGAGAGAAGAAATTTAATATTATAATAATGACTTGTGTTAAATTTTGATTTATAAAATACTCATTTTGGTAATCTCAGGCAAAACACAAAATTTAAAGTGGTCAGGAAATGAAGATTTTCTATGTAATAATTGTATTGCTGAAACCCAGAATCAATAATTTGACAATCTACACTGTGGATTGCATATTTTAGGAGGATAACAGGACTTATCTATCAAATCAGTCTTTAGCACCAAGTTATACATTCTTTAATAAAAATTGCTTAGGTACCAGAAAGCATATGATCTTTTTTTTGGTTAATCCTCACCTGAGGATATTTTCCATTGATTTTTTAGAGAAAGTGAAAGGGAGGGCAAGAAGTAGAGGAAGACACATCGATTGGTTGCCTCCCACATGTACCCAGACTGGGCCAAGGTACATGTATCCAGGCTACAACCGAGGTACATGCCTTTGACTGGAATTGAACCCACAACCCTTCAGTCCACAAGCCAATGCTCTATTCACTGAATCAAACTGGCTAGGGCTTTTTTTTTCTTTAAATATATTTTTATTGATTTTTTTAGAAAGATAGGAATAGATAGAAACATTGATCGGCTGCCTCCTGCATGCCCCCTACTGAAGCCTGCCACCTGGATATATACCCTGTCAGAATTGCAACAGTGACCTCTTGGTTCATGGGTCAAGGCTCAACTACTGAACCACACCAGTCAAACAATCTCTTTTCTTTTAATAGTAAGGATATTAAGTATTACTAATTAGCAATGAAAACAACTACCAAAAATGTATTGACTGCAAAAATAGATAACCATCCTGCCCTAGCCAATTTGCTCAGTGTTTAGAGCATCAGCCCGGGAACTGAAGTATTAGGGTTCGATTCTAATCAAGGGCATGTCCCTCAGTTGCAGGCTCGATCCCACACAGACAGCCTCCCTCCCCGCCCCCCAGGGGGCACATGCAGGAAACAACCAATGGATATGTCTCATATCAATGTTTCTTTTCTCCCTTCCTCCCTGCTACCCTTCCACTCTCTACAAAAATCAATGGAAAAAAATATTCTCAGGTGAGGATGAACTAAGGATAAAATAAGCATTCCTTTAAAAGAAAAGATAACCATCTCTTTCTTATCCTATGTAATAAAGAGCTAATATGCAAATAGTCATAACGGCTCAGACACTCAACACTGGGAGGAAAGGAATGGGGACCAGCCAGGCACAAATGAGCTCACAAGAGAGGAATGGGGACCAGCCAAGCTGCGGCCGGGAGAGGGGCAAGCCACACGCCCCATGGTCCCGAGTGCCAGTGCCTGCAACTGCGGCCTGGGAGAGGAACAAGCCACCCTCTCTGCGGTCCCGGGTGCCTGCGGCTGCATCCCGGGCAAAGCCACCCGCCCATGGTCCCCTGTGGCTATGGCCGGCCCAGGCGAAGCCGGCCTGGATCCTGGGTGCCTGCAGCCAGCCAGAGGGAGGGAAGCCTGGGTCCCGGGTGCCTGCAACCGGCTGGAGGAGGGAAGCCTGGGTCCTGGGCAAGGCAGAAGTGGTTGGGAGTGATCAGGCCAGCCGGGGAGCAGTTAGGGGTGATCAGGCCGGTAGGGGAGTAGTTAGGGGCCATCAGGCAGGCAGGCAGGCAAGCAGTTAGGAGCCAGTGGTCCCAGATTGTGATAGGCAATCGGACATCCCCTGAGGAGTCCCAGATTGGAGAGGGTGCAGGCCGGGCTGAGGGACACCAGCACCCCCACCCCCATCCCCACAGTGCACAAATTTCGTGCACCGGGCCTCTAGTATTTATTAGTCGATTGAATAGCAAGTGGGAAAAACCTAATTCAACTGGTTTAAGTGGAAAGAAAATAGATTGACTTTGTAATTAAAAGTTCACATGTGTATGTGATTCAAAGCTCAGCTAAATCCTCAGACTCAACCTATATCAAGACTTGGTCCCTTCAAATCACTCAGATCTGCTTTTACCTGCTTTCTCCTTCCCTTCAGTAGGCTCTTTCCTGAGAGCCACAGGAAGGCTGCTCACATTCCCAGACTCACATTCTCACAGGTTTGAAAACTCAGTGGGGGAAAAAGATTTTCTTTCCCGGTAGTTTTAGCAAAGATTTTTGGCATTGATTCACATTTAACTAACTTACATGCTACCACCTAACCACCTCCAACTAATCATAACCAAATCTGGCTTTTATACCCATCTATGCACAGGGATTAGAATTAGAGAATAGAGAGGTGTAGATTCTCTTACAAAAGGAGGGAATATACATATCTCTTAGGCAAAAATTTAAAATGTCCACTACATATTTTGAAAATTGTTCAGATAAGGAATTCTTTCAAGGCCTGTTACATAGTCAAGAATATATTTTTAAGACTACTTGAAATTCCATAATTGAGCATCTGTTTGAGCATATTTTATAATTTAGAAAAATAATAAAGTCCTTTATTAGTCAAAAGTTATTCGTAATTGAATTGGCACTAATTGATTACTAAATGGTTATAGTAATTTTACTGCCTAAATAAGTGTCAATGTAAAAAACTAATTTGAGCAAACTGATCACATATGCTGAGGAGCAGGATCTCAGATGCTCTGGAGAATGGCAGCTTTCCAGCTTATTTTATATACTAGAATCAAAGTAGAAGACCTCAGGAAGGTGCATGAAATCCATTGGTGATAGAATAAGGAAGCGGGAGAAAGCATAGCAGAGCAATCTCTAGGATTGGATAAAAGACAAAATGGAGAAAAACATACTTCCTTTAAACAGGATATTTAATAGTTAACATTTACAGCATGTAGAGATGGTATGCAGGGAACAAAATAACAATGAGGGGGTCTGGTGCTCTGGTGCCCGCGGTAGTGGCTTCAAGAGTAGGAAAATAAAATTACTCTGACATTTCAAAGGTATGTCATCCTAGATCAGGGGTGGGCAAACTTTTTGACTCAAGGGCCACAATGGGTTCTTAAACTGGACCGGAGGGCCGGAACAAAAGCATGGATGGAGTGTTTGTGTGAACTAATATAAATTCAAAGTAAACATTATTACATAAAAGGGTACGGTCTTTTTTTTTTTTTTTTTTTTTTTTTTTTTTTTAGTTTTATTCATTTCAAACAGGCCAGCCGCAGGCCGTAGTTTGCCCACGGCTGTAGATGCATAAGAACAATACACAGAACTCACTTAAGGTAAAGTTAACCTTTGCTAGGGAAGCTATAGGCCTGGATGTGACTACCCGCTATGATTTTCCCAGTTAGAGATTAGTGGTCAGGCCATCCTGCGTGGTTATTTCTCTTGATCCCTGAGCCTGCCAGGCCTGCCATGTGCCCCCACTGAGCTTGTCAGCTTTATTGTATAACCCCTTTTTCATTCACAGAAGTATACTATAAAAGGCATATAAATTCAGCCTAAACAATTATATATTGCAGTGCCATATTAAAAGGACATTAAAAAATAAAGGAGGCCAGGCCATTGTGACTCAACGGTTGACCAAGAGGGCACTGGTTCGATTCCCCATCAGGGCACATGCCCGGGTTTCAGGCTTGATCTCTACCAGGGGGAGTGCAGGAGACACCCAATCCATGTTGATGTATCTCATGGATGTTTCTATCTCCCTTTCCCTTTCTCTCTCTCTCTCTCTCTCTCTCTCTCTCTCTCTCTCTCTCTCTCAATAAATAAATAAATAAATAAATAGTAAAGGACATTAAAAACCCTGAAATTAAACAATTATCTTATCCTCATGATCACCTGATTGATTTCACCTAGATGGTTTTGTATATACAGTGTTAGAATGTGTTTGGAAAAGTGAGGAAACTTGGGAATGAGAGAATCAAAGAAAATAACCAGTAAAAGATAAATTAACATAAAAATACCATAATCCCTGATTTATTGACAAGTAATATTAAACTAAGGTTACCTGGCTTTTTGAAAAGTTGGAAGATTTTTTAAAACTTTGATCTAATCTAATAACAATTCCTTTGATTTGGTAGTAAATATTATGACTTTGTACCTAGATAAAATACGCATTCATTCTTCAAATTTTTTTTAATACTATTTTAGGGGTCTTCAAGTTCTACTTACCCCTGTTCTTGCAAACATCCTTGAGGCTGATCAGGAAAAATGTTGGGGTTTTGACCAGTTTTTTGCAGAAACTAGTGATATACTTCACCGGATGATAATTCATGTTTTCTCCCTACAACAAATGACAGCTCATAAGATTTATATTCATAGCTATAATACGTAAGTACCTCTTTATGTTTTCTTCCTAGATGATAATGTTATATAATAATTATCTTCATATATTAGGAGAGAAAATAGAAAAGATACCTCAGCTTCACCAGAGGCACCCACTTCCCACTTAGAGAATAATGTTTAAGTGCTTAGTATACATATGCTCATCCAAGCCTGAGCCAAATCTTAGCAAAGGCTTGTGAGGCAGACAAATCATAACATTGCTGCTGAAACGTTTCTTTGATTTCATGAATCTGTTTAGGGAGAATCTAGCTTTTTCCCAAAAACATTTTGAAAATACCTTTATTAATTGAGTTAATAAATACTATGTAGTGATGTTATAAGTACTGTTCTCAGTTCTTTATATATTTAAGTCACTTAGTCCTCACAACAAATCTGTGAGGTGGGTCCTATTATTCCCATTTTACACATGAGGAAACCTAGCACAGAGGAGTAACTGAAAGTAATTCAGCAAATAAATGGAATAACTGGAATTCTAACTCAGTCTGATTTCAGAGCCATTGCTCTTAACTCTGCTATGTTGGCTCCCCATTATTTAATATTAAGAACCCTGTGTATTGTGCCTACCCAGTATATGTATGCAAACAGAAATATTTTAGAATTGCTGTTTAGACAGTTTAGATGAAATTTTTAGTTTAATAGACTTTGTAGTATTCACATCAACAAAGTGGGGTTTCTGTGGACTGGCCCTGACCTGAAGTACCACTAGAAATGGATGTTGTACTCAGTCATTTTAAAAAAGACTTCCCCTCTCTTTTTATCTCAGTTATGTTGTCTTTTTGGATTTTTCTCACACAGTGCTACTGTATTTCATGAACTGGTGTATAAACAAACCAAAATTATTTCTGCAAATCAAGAACTTATATATGAAGGACGCCGTTTAGTTCTAGAACCTGGAAGACTAGGACAGCATTTCCCTAAAACTACTGAGGAAAATCCTATCTTTGTAGTAAGCCGGGAACCTCTGGATACCGTAGGATTGAAATATGAAAAAAGTAAGTTGGGATTTTTCTTGTTCTTACTAGCCATTAAAAAAAAACCAACACTGGCCCTGACTGGTGTGCTCAGTGGTTAGAGCATCGGCCTTCACACCAGAAGGTCACAGGTTCGATTCCTGGTCAAGGGCACCTACCTGGGTAACAGGTTTATCCCCCACCCGGGTCAGAGCTTAAGGCAACCAGTTGATGTGTCTCTCACATCGATGTTTCTCCCTCTCTCTCTCTTCCCCTCCCCCCTTCCACTCTCTCTGAAAAAAAGAAAAAGAAAAATCAATGGAAAAATATCCTCAGGTTAGGATTAACAAAACAAACAAACAAAACCTAAAAATGATTATCTTCATAAAGTTGATTGATGATGACATTATTGTAGACCTTTCATAAACATTAAAATTTTGTAAATTAGTTGTACAAAATTAGTAAAATTTAAAAGCCTTTGTAGGTAATACAATTTGATATTAAATATTTTATTTCATAAAGTGGTAAAATAGTTTGTCATGTATGTTTCACTGTAGCTTTCTGCTTTTAGTATTTTACTCATACTCAAAATAACCTTTTGTGCCATAAATTTCAGCAAATATTTCTTGTGCCCAGTGTGAATGGGACACTTTGCCAGGCTTTGGAGTCTAAGAAAAATTAGATCTGCATTTTGGAGTCTTTTAAATTATTAACTGTTGAAAAAAATAAACTATCCAGATTTTTACATTTCTATTTGGATTTTGGGATTTGATTTCAACTTAAATAGAGGTATTGAGCTGGTTGTGTTGGAATATATTTAAGAAAAAAATGAAATTCCTTCGAAATATTGTAGGTAATTTGTAATAAGATGAGCATTATTGTTTCAAGTATTGTTGTTGTTCTTTTAAATATGTTGTATGATTTTTATTTTTTTTAGAGAGAGAGAGAAAGGGAGAGTGAGAGACATTGATCTGCTGCCTCTTGCATGCTCCCTCCTAGGGATCGAACCCAAAACCTGGACTTGTGCCCTGACCTGGAATTGAACCTTCCACCACTTGGTGCATGGGAGGATGCTCAACCACTGAGCCACACCAGCCAGGCTGTTGTTTTTTTTGTTGTTGTTGTTGTTTTTAATATATTTTTTTAAAATATATTTTATTGATTTTTTACAGAGAGGAAGGGAGAGAGATAGAGAGTCAGAAACATCGATGAGAGAGAAACATCGATCAGCTGCCTCCTGCACATCTCCTACTGGGGATATGCCCGCAACCCAGGTACATGCCCCTGACCGGAATCGAACCTGGGACCCTTCAGTCCGCAGGCCAACGCTCTATCCACCAAGCCAAACCGGTTTCGGCCAGGCTGTTGTTTTTAATCAGGGAAAGAACATTATAGTTTGTCACTATGTTTAATTTAATTTAACGGTTGATGTTGAAGTTAGAGGTTAGTATATAAAGGATACAATAATTTACTCAAAATTCTCTATTTCTGATTTTAACTATTTTATTTAATGTTTCAGTTTCCCTCCCTAAAGTACATCCACGTTATGATTTAGATGGAGATGCTAGCATGGCTAAGGTTAGTATTTAATTAAATTACTATATAAGAACATCTGAGTTCAAATTATCTTATCAGTAGTGGAAGCAATAAAATGTATTGTGTCTTTATAGATGCCTATTTGATTTAGGAAGTCATTCACTTAAATTGTTATCCATTGCAAATTATTTTGTGTTCTTTCTTTTTAACGTTATAGCCTTTTTTTTGATTCACAGAAAACTTTCTCCATGGAGGCAGTGCATGTTTAACATTATCATGTTAAGGTTGAAATGTTCATTACAGTTCTATCTATCCTTAGCTTTTAGAGATTGGTAGTTAATTGTGTTTTTAATTAAACTGATAAAAATATATGTTTGAAAATTTTTATGTAAAAGGTTTCCTTGCCCTGTACCATAGTTAGCACCAAATAATAACATTTTGCATTTCTTCTTTAGGCAATGACAGGAGTTGTGTGTTATGCCTGTAGAATTGCCAGTACCTTGCTGCTTTATCAGGAGTTAATGCGAAAGGGGATACGATGGTTGATGTAAGTAACAAGTGGAAATTTAAAAAATGGATCTTTACATAGACCTCACTAAATAACTGGTAACCGCCCCATCTCTTCAGACTAGGTTGGGTCAACTGCTTGATTTTGTTACAATATTTTGTTTTCACATTTAGTTTATAAAACATTTAGCAGCTATTTTATTCATTGATTTTATAATGACCTTGTGAGACAGGATATTAATATCTGAGTTTGAAAACTTACACCACACTTACGATGTGATGGCAAATGAATTCCTTTTCTGAGGACCTTAACTTGGCTGTCATTTCATTGTCTTGGGAGGCTTAGTCATTGTTGTAATCCAGTACAACCTGTACTTCTTTCCAGGGTTTTTGTCCTCAGAATCTCTTCCTAAATAAAGTATGCACTCAGTTTTTATTTTTGTTTTTTTTTTAATATATTTTATTGATTTTTTACAGAGAGGAAGGGAGAGGGATAGAGAGTTAGAAACATCGATGAGAGAGAAACATTGACCAGCTGCCTCCTGCACACCTCCTACTAGGGATGTACCCGCAACCAAGGTACATGCCCTTGACCAGAATCGAACCTGGGACCTTTCAGTCCGCAGGCCGACGCTCTATCCACTGAGCCAAACCGGTTTCACGGCACTCAGTTTTTTTTAAAAAATAAAAACAGCATTTTTTAAATTCACATGCTATAAAATTTACCCATTTTTAAAATGTGCAATTCAGTGATTTTTTTGTACATTCAGAGTTATGCAATCATCACCCCTAATTTTTATCAACCCCAAAAGAAACCTGCACCCATTCACTCCCCACTTTTGTTATAACCTCCTAGCCCACCACTAGTATACTTTCTGTTGTTGTAGATTTGCCTCTTCTAGACATTTTATATAAATGAAAGCATATGCTATGAGCACACACTCACCCTGACAAGCAATTTAAAAGCTAATTTTTTTTTTTTTACTAAGTCACTTAATATAGTTATTCTTGGTCAGAGTATTGATCATCTAGTTTAGTATGTTCCCCTTAAAAGTGATGCTCGGAAATGTTTTGAAAATGACCTTTTTTTAACTTTTCATGATTTATAGATATCACCTTTGCTTCTGATAGAAATGGAGAATAAATGGTATCTTTTAAGAATCATAACTAGTTCTATACAACATCATTTGAAGTTTTTGAATTTTATACGCCCACAGTAATGGCATCATGTTCTCTGGACTCCTAGTGTTCTTCAACTTAAATTCTTGTAACAGTTTCTGTGTGCCCACCTCATTCCTAGCCTTCCCTTCTTGCAAAAACATGTATGAAGCATGTCATCATTCTTGTTCTGCTGCTGCTTCTAAGGAGAAAAAGGGCTCTTTTTTCCCCTTTGATCTTTATGTTTAATCCATAAATGTATGCTTATAATACTTTTTATGTGTCCATAAGCCTATGTTTTTCTCTTTCCATTAAGAAGCCTCTTTGCTTTTACTAAATAGTTTCTGGAGAAATCTAAATGTTGACTCCATTTGTTTCCACAGTATTGTTACTAACAGCTCTCGTTTCTCTTGCTATTGTTACCTACCCTAATCACTGCTCCCTGAAGCTTTTATTCCTTTTACTTTTGAGCTTTTAGTTTATTAAGTCATGAGAAAATAATTTTTAATGTACACCACTGTTGGTAAACTTTTTTATCAGTTAGTAAGGTCTCTTTGTTTTCATAACTTTTAAATATGTAAATACCATTCTTAGCAAAAACAGACATCAGGTCTTAGTTTGTTGACCCTTGATGTAAACCAAAAGCCCTTCAATTATATTATTTACTACTAGTGGCCTGGTGCACAAAATTCATGCACTCCAGCAGGGGGAAGAGGGTCCCCCAGCCTGGCCTGTGCCCTGTCACAGTGCAAGAGCCCTGCAATCCATCGCCCCAAAGAGTTAGGTCCTGCCCACCCATCTGGGGCTCCTCGATGAGTTGCCCCAAAGAGGTAGGCCGGAACTGGGGGAGGCCTGCGGACCCCTGGAGCAGGCGCACGGAGACGCCTCCATCATCCCCAATCCCCGTCCTCAATGCTGCAAGTTCCCGCCCACCCGCGCCTGCTGTGCGTGCAACCTGCTGATTGGTCGTTATGCATGAGGGCATCCCGACCAATTTGCATATTACCCTATTATTAGTATAGATGTCATGCTGCTTCTTGAGAGGTTGTCTTAATTTAAAGTAGCAATCGAACAGCAGTCTACTATGAGTAGTAAAAATTTTGGTGGTATAAAATGTAATGCTATTCAGCTTATTTCTTTTATTGTAGATTAGTTTTTATTTTTAATCTATTAATGCTTTAGATTTCTAAATTGTTAACCTAATATGTAGTAATGGTTTATGCCCTAGATATGTATAAGACTCACAAAAATGCTTTTAATAATAAAAAGTGAATTGGCTCTCATAATATATCAAGACTTAAGAAATTTGAACAGAAGGATAGCAGAGTAATTAGTGGTAGGCAAGAGAAAACAAATAATTCCTTAGATATACTAATGAGAATATTTTTTTTAGAGAATTAGTTAAAGATGATTATAATGAAACTGTTCACAAAAAGACGGAAGTTGTGATCACATTGGAATTCTGCCTCAGAAGCATTCAAAGTATGAAAGTGTGAGTAGGTTACTTCCTTAACTAATAGTTGTTAAAATGTTAAATATTGTTACATTTCTGTTTAATTTGTTTAATTATCCTTGACACATATTGCATGCTATGCAAATGTTTGTATTAAGGCACAACCTTAGTTTAAGTTTCTTCCTCACAAAGGCAGAAAAATATCCAGTTGTCTCAGTAAGAAATGAACACCATCTCTGTTAGTATTTCTCCTTCCCTTTGTTAGGGAAAAGGTAACCTGAGCCAGAAACATCTCATGTTATACCTTACAAAGCAGATGCTCTGAATAGGAAAATAAAAAGCCTGTAATCAACAGAGGAAATAGGAAGAGGTATTCTAGAACTGTAGTTTTGTAGTATTTTTAGAATTTGGGGTTTACTTCTAGTTTACTTTGCTTATTAAGCTTATCCCTGAGAATGTCTTTTGAAACGGAATATTTTTAAATTGCCCTCTTCCTAGACTATACTATTGGTACAGCATAGGAAATATGATTAGTGAAATCAGAATTTACTGTTGACCACTATTAATTCTGAAATGTAGTATTATGACTATTATCCTGGCATGAGACTATATGAAATTAAGTTGTCTTATATTTTATCTCTTAACCTGCAAATGTTTAAGTATATAAAATTCTTTCTTTACAAAGACATCAAGTTTTCTTGAAATCTATTGCTTTGTAGACTTTGTATTCAGAATTTTATCCTTAAATTATGATGATAATAAGAACTCAAATGTAATTTATAAAAAATCTTTTTAGATTAAATCTGTGTATTCATTATACTCATTTAATTTTTCCATACTTGGTTTTCACACAGATATGAAAAATTGTTGAAAACCAATCTAGAAGCAACAGACTTAGATGAAATTTCAGACATACACACCAAATTGTTGAGAGTAAGTATTTACAAAATTGTGAGAATCATAGGCTCATAATCAGTTTCTTTGCTGGTGAGAATAGATCTAAACTTTCCGAGAGATGATGTACTAAAGGATACCTAAAGTATCCTTTTCCTATTTTTAGGTACTGTCTATAATATTTAAATACCGTCGCTGCATGCAGTTCTTTACAATGTTTCCAAATGCCTGCTTTGCTTTAAGCCCATTTCTCTCTCCCTCTCTTCCTGTCTCTTTAAAATTGATAATGTTCTTGTGTTGCTTCTATGGCAGTTAAAGCAAGCTCATAAATGTAATTTAACAACAGGGTACTCAAACTTGCTTAGAATTAGATGCAAGTTAGGAAAATATCAGATCTTTTCTAAAATAAAAAGTAAGGAAAGAAAGATTTAGGTTCCTAAAGGCTGGGAATCATTTCTATACCTAAAGAAATTAGGACAAAAGTCTCTCTTCTACTGAAAAAAATACAGTAGCATTTCAGGTAGTTTCTGATCTCTTAATACAATGTATTGTAAAAGAACTGATTACTAATCCCAGGATTGCCCCTATCTACCTATCTATTCCTGCCTGGTGACTTAAGCAAGGCCTTTAATTCTTTGCTTCCTTATTTTCTTTTTCTTTAAAATATGCAGTTTTTTATCCTGTTGTACCAATTAAATGAGATAAATAAAAATGCTATACTCCTGCAAGTTTTTAGCATTTGAAGTATTCTTTCATGAAATGGATGTTAAATTAAAAAGGAAAAAGAACTTGATACAGTATCCCTTTTCTCTTTTTCCAGCTTAGGCTGATTTTTAGGTTTTTTTTCCTTCAGTTTTATATCTAGAACAGTGATTTTCAAAATATGAGTCATGAACAACTAGTAGGTTGTAAAGTTTAGTGTGTTGCAGTCAGCAGTGTTTTTAAATGGAATGGAATAGAAAATGTTAGCATACATCACATATAATAATGAAATTACTGTTCCAGGAAACTTTCAGTTCAGTTATATATATACACATTTAAGTGATACAGAGTTAAATTAAAGTGAATGTCATGGTCAAAAAAGTTTTTTTAAATGTTGATATAGAATAAAGCAAATAAAAGTTAAGAAACAAATTGTCTTCCCCAATATTTGTTTGTTTTTAAATACAGGCAGTTATATTGTGTTTTCTGTTCTTTTTCTGCTTTTGTCTTAGAACTTTATTTACTGGCTCATAGTCTGAATAGATACTTATTTCTAGTGCAAGCGTCATTTGAGCACTTGGAATTGAAGTTGTATGTTTTCTTTAGGGAGCCCAAGTGTTTCTCACTTGTGTGACATTTTTGGGAAGATTTGGATTTCCTATGAGAATTGGAGCATGGATGATTAAATAACTTAAGGTCGCTGAGTCTTATGAAATTAGGGCTTTAACTTCAGGCCAATTACTTTTCACTATGTTGCATTGTTTTTTTCTCATAACTTGCTTATTTGCTTAAATTCTCCTAATGGAGATCTTAAAATTTTTTCCTACTTTAAAACAAAATGTTTAAATAAAATGTATATGTAGTAATGATACCATATATGCTCCCCACCCAAAAATGATTCTCAGAGTAGGTCATGGACCAACAGCCCCAGCCTCACATAAGAACTTGTTAGAAATGTACATTTTGGGGCCCCAGCTATTGAATCAGGAACTGTGATGGTAGGGCCCAGAAATCCATTATTTGAGTTGTTGGGGTTTTTTCTTTAAATACTTTTTTATTTTTTAATTACAGTTGGCATACAATATTATTAGTTTAAATGTACAACCCAGTGATTAGACATTATATAACTTACTAAGTAATCTTTCCAATGCATTTTGTGCCCATCTGATACCATATATAGTTACTATGATATTATTGACTACTAGTGGCCTGGTGCATGAAATTCATGCACGGGTCCCTCAGCCCAGCCTGCCCCTTCGCACAGTACAGGAGCCCTGAGGGGATGTCCTACTGATGGCTTACGCCTGCTCCTAAGCTGCAATTAGGCCTCCCTCTGCGGGAGGCGACCAGGATGATCAGGGGAAGGCACCTGAGGATATTTTTCCGTTGATTTTTAGAAAGCGTGGAAGAGAGAGGGAAAGACAGAGAGAAACATCAATGTGAGAGGGACACTTCGATTGGTTGCCTCCTGCATGAGCCGAGGCTCTATCCACTGAGCCAAACTGGCTAGGGTAGGATATGACATTTCTTTTTTTTTTTTTAATATATATTTTATTGATTTTTTTACAGAGAGGACAGTAGAGGGATAGAGAGCTTGAAACATTATAAGAGAGAAACATCAGTCAGCTGCCTCCTGTACACCCCCTACTGGGGATGTGCCCACAACCCAGGTACATGCCCTTGACCAGAATCGAACCTGGGACCCCTCAGTCCTCAGGCCGATGCTCTATCCACTGAGCCAAACCGGTTAGGGTGGATATGACATTTCTTGGAAGGCAGCTATGCTCACCACTATACCACCAACACCGCACCAATATGGCATTTCTTATTCCCTCCAGCAGCGGACCTTCGTTTTTTCCCCCAGGAGTGAGGTGGAAAAACCCTAGATCACCTTCTTGGATTCTTATTAGCCAAGTTACCAAGAACACTGCGAGTGGCGTACTGTGAGCTTAGCCAATGAGTGGTCAGAAAAGGTGTTTCCTGTGCAGCTCACATGTGTAGAGGCAGCACTTAAGGCCCCGCCCACCCACGTGCACCTCACCGGGCACGCAGCCCTGCCCAACCGTGCACACCTGTTGTACACGCAGGTGATGGATTGTGATGGCATGAGGAATCACGGCATGAGGGTGTGACGTCCACATAAGCTTTTATTAGTATAGATCAGGGTTCCTCAAACTTATTAAACAGGGGGCCAGTTCACTGTCCCTCAGACCGTTCGAGGGCTGGACTATAGTTTAAAAAAAAACTATGAACAAATTCCTATGCACACTGCACATATTTTATTTTGAAGTAAAAAAACAAAACAGGAACAAATACAATATTTGTATTTGCATGTGGCCTGCGGGCCGTAGTTTGAGGACCCCTGGTATAGATATTCCCTATGCTGTACTTTACATCCATGTAACTGTTCTGTAACTACCAATTTGTACTTCTAAATCCATTCATCTTTCTCACCCATCTCCCTAACCCCCCTTTGATCTGGCAACCCCCTTCGATGTTCACCATATCTCTAAGTTTGTTTCTGTTCTGATTCTTTGTTTATTTTGGTCTTTTAGAGTCATTTGTTGAAAGATATGTATTTATTGCTATTTTATTGTTCATATTTATATCTTTTCCCCCCATCTGCTTCTTAAAGAAGATCCTTTAACATTTCATGTAATACTGGTTTGGTGGCAATGAGCTCCTTTGCCTTTTTCTTGCCTTGGAAGTTCTTTATATGCTCTTCAATTTTAAATGAAAGCTTGCTGGGTAGAATAATCTTGGTTGTAGGTCCTTGCTTTTCATCACTTTGAAAATCTTTGCCAGTTCCTTCTGACCTGCAAAGTTTCTGTTGAGAAATCAGCTGACAGTCTTATGGAAGCTCCCTTGTAAGTAACTAACTTCTTTTCTCTTACTGCTTTTAAAATTCTCTCCTTGTTTTCATCTTTTTGCATTTTAATTATGATGTGCCTTGGTGTGGGCCTCTGGGTTCATCTTGTTTGGGACTCTCTGTACTTCCTGGACTTATATGTCTATTTCCTTCACCAGGTTAGGGAAGTTTTCTTTTTTTAATATATTTTTTATTATTGATTTCAGAGAGGAAGGGAGAGGGAGAGAGATGGAGACATCAATGATCAGAGAGAATAATTGATCGGCTGCCTCCTGCAAGCTCCCCACTGGGGATCAAACCTGCAACCTGAGCATGTGCCCTGACCAGGAATCAAACCTGACCTCCTGGTTTATAGATCAAAGCTCAACCATTGAGCCACACCAACTGGGCAGGGAAGTTTTCCATTACTATCTTTTTTACACGGGTTTTCTTTTTTTTCTTGTTTTAATATATTTTATTGATTTCAGAGAGGAAGGGAGAGGGGAAGTGAGATAGAAACATCAATGATGAGAGAGAACCATTGATTGGCTGCCTCCTGCACACCCTGCACTGGGGATCAAGGCTGCAACCCAGGCATGTGTCCCTGACCAGAATTGAACCCAGGACCTTTCAGTCTACAGGTCAACGCTCTATCCACTGAGCCAAACCGGCTTGGGCTACATGGGTTTTCAATTCCTTGTTCTCTTTCTTCTCCTTTTGGTGCTCCCATGATGTGAATGCTGGTACACTTGAAGTTGTCCTGGAGGCTCTTTATACTATCCTCATTTATTTTTTAATTCTTTTTTCTTTTTACTGTGCTGATTGTGCTTTCTTATCTTCCAAATCTCTGATTGGATCCTCTCCATCTACTCCACTGTTGATTCCCTATAATGTATTCTTCATTTCTGACTAGTTATTTTTTTATGTTTTCCAGTTACATTTTTATGTTTCCTGCGTCTCTTTGTTGAAATTCTTCCTAAGTTCATTGAGCATCCTTACAACCAGTGTTTGGAGTTCTGCATCTAGTAGATTGCTTATCTCCATTTAATTTAGTTCTTTTTCCAGGGTTTTGTTGTATTTCTTTTTTTTCTTTTTTTTTAATTAAATCTTTATTGTTCAGATTATTACATTTGTTCCTCTTTTTCCCCCCCCATAACTCCCCTCCTCCCAGTTCCCGCCCCACCCTTCGCCCTCACTCCCCACCCACTGTCCTCATCCATAGGTGCATGATTTTTGTCCAGTCTCTTCCCGCATCTCCCACAGCCCTTTCCCCCCCAAGAATAATCAGTCCATTTCCTTTCTATGTCCCTGATTCTTTTATGATCACCAGATTATTTATTCACTTGATTCTTAGATTCACTTGTTGATAGATGCATGTTTGTTGTTCATAATTTGTATCTTTACCTTTTTCTTCTTCTTCCTCTTCTTAAAGGATACCTTTCAGCATTTCATATAATACTGGTTTGGTGGTGATGAACTCCTTTAGCTTTTCCTTATCTGTGAAGCTCTTTATCTGACCTTCAGTTCTGAATGATAGCTTTGCTGGATAAAGTAATCTTGGTTGTAGGTTCTTGGTATTCATCACTTTGAATATTTCTTGCCACTCCCTTCTGGCCTGCAACGTTTCTGATGAGAAATCAGCTGACAGTCGTATGGGTATTCCCTTGTAGGTAACTGAGTTTCTTTCTCTTGCTGCTTTTAAGATTCTCTCTTTGTCTTTTGCTCTTGGCATTTTAATTATGATGTGTCTTGGTGTGGTCCTCTTTGGATTCCTTTTGTTTGGGGTTCTGTGCGCTTCCTGGACCTGTGAGTCTATTTCTTTCACCAGGTGGGGGAAGTTTTCTGTCATTATTTCTTCAAATAGGTTTTCAATATCTTGTTCTCTCTCATCTTCTGGCACCCCTATAATTCTGATGTTGGTACACTTGAAGCTGTCCCAGAGGCTCCTTACACTATCTTCGTATTTTCGGATTCTTTTTTCATTTTGCTTTTCTGGTTCGGTGTGTTTTGCTTCTTCGCATTTCAAATCTTTGCCTTGATTCTTGCGCTCCTCTGGTCTGCTGTTGGGAGTCTGTATAGTATTCGTTATTTCAGTCCGTGTATGCTTAATTTCTAGTTGGTTCTTTATCATAACATCAAGGGTCTCATTAGATTTCTTGAGGATCTCACTACACTTATTGGCGGCTTCTAGACAGTTCTTAAGAGACCTTAAAAGTGTGGTTCTGAACTCAATATCCTCCATTGACAGTTTTGTCCTGTTTCTTTGTCTCCGCATTTTTTATGCTTTCTTGGTGCACCCCCTAGTGGTCTTTGTGCGCAGTCTTGTTGTAGTTAAGCCTTGATTGTTGTCGGCAATACCGGGGGGTGATTTGACCTCCGGGCTAACTGGCTATGAGAGTCCGCTGTGTCTGCAGTGGGAGAGCTTCTGTGCTGGATCTCTAGGGTGGTGCTAATCTAGCATTTGCCTGAGGCTATCCGGCAAATGGCTCTGTGCAGGGCTTGGGCGGGGCGGGTCCCTGGGGATCTACAGGGCGGGCCGGAGCGAGCAGTTATGGCTGCTCTCAGTTCCGTCCCTAGGGGCTCTGCCTCACAGAGTCCCAGCAACTGCTGCAATCCTCGGAGAGAAAGCTGCCTTCGAGTTCCGACCGAAGCCAGACAGTCCTGCTTCTCCCGTTTGAGTCTGGGTCCCTAGAGACTTGCCCGGATCTGGAGCTCAGAGTCTGAAACTCCCTCCCGATTGAAAACAACAACCGCGCCCTCCACCTCCAGCCCGCTCCTCGTGCACTCCGCACCTTAATATTTCACTTCAGCACTGCGCTTCCTCTGAGTCTGGGTATGATATTCTCTTTCCTCCTAGTTGTAGAATTTCCACTCAGCCAGCCTTCCTGTGGTTCTGGATGATGTCCATTCCGTCTTTTAGTTGTTTTTTGAAGTGGTTGTTCAAGGCAGCAATCTCCGGTGTTAACCTATGCCGCCATCTTGGTTTTTTCTCCGTCCCTCTCACCTCTTTAGTCAGCCAAGAGGAGAGCAAATGGCTGGAGCTCAGCCAATTGAACTATATGAAGATACACTCTGAATTCTCAGTACATAATTCAGAGATAACAGGTTAGAGTTTCCTCCTTACACTGGCAGTGGCCTCATCAGACTGTCCTGGTGACCAGCCAGGTTGTTGCAGTCACCCAGTCTGGTTCTGTGGCCTCCCATCTCCTCTGTGCATCCTCGTATTTCTTCATTTGAGACATATTTCTTTATCTCCTCATTTTGGCAGCCTCTCTGTGTTTGTTTCTACGTATTAGGTAGAGCTGTTACGTCTCGTGGACTTGGTAGAGTGGTCTATGTAGTAGGTGTTCTGTAGGATCCAGAGGCACAGCCTCCCCGTTCACCCAAGTTGGGAACTCTAAGTGCGCACCCCTTCCCCACTGTTTGCTGTGTACACCCTCCTGTTGTAGTTGAACCTTGATTGCTGTTGGCACCTCAATGGGAGGGCTTTACTCCTAGGCCTATCAACTACAAGGACTGGCTGCAACCACTATGAAGGATCAGCTTTCCACTCCATGAAGGAGGGTTTATTTCATCAGGGCTCTTGTGCCCACTGAGTATGTTGATTTTGGAGGTGGTTGGGTGATGCTTCAACGTGGTCTGCTGGCTCTGGGGCCTCTCAGGACGTTCAGGCCCAAATCCGCTGTGGCTTGTGTTCTGCCCAGAGCCACCTAACCATGAGTTACAAAGCAATCTAAAAATGGCTTCTACTTGTGCTGGGCTTGGAAGTGCCCAGGAGAGGCCAAGCTGTGGACCAAGGCTGGCTACTGCTAGTGGCAGGCCTGAGGCCACATAGCACGAGGTACAGGGAAGACCAAGGCCAGATGCTGCTTGTAGAGAGATTTTAGGAAAATCTGAAGCATGAGCCAAAACAGGCCGTTGCCTGCAAGTTAGGTAGGGAATCTCCAGGGTGGGGTGAATAGTGTTAGCCAGGTTAATGGAGGCTCAGATGTGTCTGCCTGCTGGCTGTGTTGGGGGAAGGCTTAGAAAAGGAACAATGGCCTCTGCCAACACTTCTGTCTGGGAGAAAACTACTTCTCCAGCTCTTGTCCTGATGCCAGACAATTCAGTTCCTCCTCCTATGTCCCTGGTGCCTTTGGAGCTACTGCCCCAGCGCTGGAGCTCAGAGGGTGTGAGTCCAGGTAAGTCCATGCATGGGCCCTTTAAAAGGGACATCTGCGACTCCAGTAGCCCTCCATCTCACTCAGCCACAACCCCCCCCCCTGGATTTTACAGCCAGAAGTTATGGGACTTCTCTGCCTGGCACTGGAATCCTGGACTGGGGGGCCTGGTGTGGGGCTGGGACCCCTCGCTCATCAAGGTGGACCTCTGCATCTGAGTTTTCCCTCCCAATTTTTATCTGTCCCCACGTGGGTGTGGAACCAGCGTGTTCCATGTCTCCGCCCCTTCTACCAGTCTCCATTTGACTTCTTTAATTCCGTAGTTGTAGGACTTCCATTCAGCCATATTTCAGGCATTCTGTAGTTTAGTTGTATTTTTTATGTGGTTGTAAGAGAAATTGTACCACGTTTACCTATGCCACCATCTTGACTGAAAGCCCCAGCAGTCCATGTTTTAACAAGCCCTCCAGAAGATTTGGATGCTGCTAAAGTTTGACAAGCACTATTTTAGCTCTCTCTTTTTATATATATTATTAAATTATTGTTACCCTGTGAGCAGACAATTGTTATTTTTATTTTTTGTATAATACTATTAAAGAGCATTTTCCAGTTTTCGGTTTTTGGTGGGTTTTTTTGTAAATCTTTCTTTTCATAGAAATAATATTGTAGCCAATGGATTTATTAGTATTTTTACTTATTATCTTCCTGTTGTTGGTTTTTTAGGTTGCTTGTCATTTTCACACTTCTATGTAATGCTGTAAAAATAAATAACTTTATCCATAAACTATTTTCCATAGTTTGGAAGTATAAGGTACTTAAAGCATATACTTAACATATTCTTTTTTTTTTTTTTTAAATATATTTTATTGATTTTTCACAGAGAGGAAGGGAGAGAGATAGAAAGTTAGAAACATCGATGAGAGAGAAACATCGATCAGCTGCCTCCTGCACATCTCCCACTGGGGATGTGCCCGCAACCCAGGTACATGCCCTTGACCGGAATCGAACCTGGGACCTTTCAGTCCGCAGGCCGACGCTCTATCCACTGAGCCAAACCGGTTTCGGCTACTTAACATATTCTTAACATTGATGTTAGAGAAGACATAAAGCATAGAAAGCAAGACATATTTGACCATAAAACTTAAGATTTCTATATGTTCAAAAAATGTTAAAAAGCAAACTGAGAAAATATGATAAAGGTTTTTTAAATAAAAATACCTCATTCAAATTGATAAGGAAAACATTAAATCTGCAGTTAAAAGACAACATTTAGAAATTATTTTAAAGATCAGTAGACCTAATAAAACTCTTGGGGAAAAAATGTTTACAATATTAATAGCAAAATGTATTATAACAGTAAGGTACTATTTTTTGTCTTTCAAATTAGCCAGGCTTCATCAGAGTTTTTGGTTCAACAGGTGGGACCCCAAAGTGTGCATTTGTAGCATGTTCCTATGTGAGCTGAGGCTGCTGGTCCAGTGCTGACAAGAGTGTAGTAAAAAGGGCATGATTGTTTGTTGCTAATGGCAGTGTAAACCGCCACTGAAAACTTTATTTGAAATCAGTAGTATGTATAAGAATCCTTAATATTTAGGTATTTTTATTCTTTAAGTCTGACCTTTATCCTTTCTTTAAAAGTTTTACAAATGCTTAGTTCTGTGGTAGGTAAATGATAAATACTAAGCTTAAAATGAACAGGATCTTAAATGATATTTCTTTTCATTTTCTGTTTTTAATAGGAATTATCTTTTTGTTTGGCATCTGAACATATAGAGCACAGTCTTGGCTACCTACATTTTATCCTTGGGGCTTTATTATGGGATAGACTATTAACCATATTTTACAGAGAAAGAAACACGCTTAATTGAATGATTAAATGTATTTGTATGTTCAGACTTTGAGTTTAAATAATCCATAAAGAAATATGATTAAAACTTTAGACTCCATTGGCACTGTGATTATCATTTCTGATTTTTTGGTAATCTGGGCCTGAACCCATTGATTTTATTTAGCTTTCCAGTTCTCGGGGAACAATAGAAAACAGTCTTCAGGATATCGAAAGCAAATTATCTCCAGGTGGATTGCTGTCAGATACATGGGCCCATCAAGAAGGCACTCATCCAAAAGATAGACAGTAGGTTATAACTTTATTGGTAGTTTCTGCTCTTATTAATAATGTACTTTTTCCACATCAAATCAGTTAATTTATTTGGGTTTTTCTTCCTTAAATAGTGTAGAAAAGCTACAAGTCCTGTTAAATTGGATCACAGAGATTTACTATCAATTCAAAAAAGACAAAGCAGAACGTAGTAAGTAAAATTTACCATTTGTTAATCTAATAAAATTAGCCCTACTAGTTGTAATACAGCTTATAGTGAAGAACAAATTTAGTATATTTATAAGGATGTCTGCTTAAGTTATTTTTCAGAGATTTGATTCTGTCAGAAATTAAATGTACTAAGTGATTTTTAAAACCAACCTTTTGGATATTTCAAACCAGGGCTCATGAACTCCACAACTTCTGGAGGCCAGCACATAGCAGGGATAAAATTGGCCAGTGGAGACTGAGGAGAACCGGAGAGGAGATACCCCCATCCAAAGGGGAGAGTCACTATTTAAATTCACCTGATTTATTGCCCAATCTCTCTGTATCTCAAAAAGAGCTAGAAAAACAGGTTTTATTTGAAATATCCTATTTTTAAATGTTGGCAGCATTTTCCTTTTTAATGTTAACACCTTACAGACCAAATGAAAGCATTTGTGGCCTGTATTTAACTCATGGGTCACAAGCTAGTGACCCTGCTTTAAACTCTTAGGTTTTTTAAAGTAATCTCAAAGAAGAAAACTACTGTGTGTGATTTTATCATTGTACATTTACAAAAGTAATATATTTTTTTACTTTTAGAATTACCTTATAATGAAGAACAAATCCACAAATTTGATAAGTAAGTGTCCAGATTATGTTTAATAATTATTTTGGGTTATGTTATTAATGTAATTCTTAAAGTTTAAATTAATTGCAATTTAAAATATGTTTTAATCTTGGCTCTACACAATTATTACTGTGTGCACATATTTGAGGCTCACTTACCTAGCTCCAAATTGAGAGCTTCCTGAGGTGGGAGAAAGGGGCAGGCTTCTCCTGCCTCAGGTGCTTCTGTTGCATAAGGGCAGATAATGGAGAGAACAGACTTAACTACCTTCTTAACCTTAACTCAAATATTTTTTTACCATTCTCCCTTCTCATTCTCCTCCTATTGCTGCTATTACGTCTGTTAGAAACATTTGGCCTTCGTAAATATTCTAAAGTCACAACTTTCAGGGAACAAATTTTACATATTGGAAAGTTTTTAAATATTGGAAATAGAAACAGTGATATTGGTTTAAGCCTCTGATTATTTCTAAATTCTAGGCAAAAACTGTATTACCATGCAACAAAAGCAATGACCCACTTCACAGATGAATGTGTTAAAAAGTACGAGACATTTTTGGATAAGTCAAAAGAATGGATGAGGTAGGTAAACTATTTGGGGGCAATGAGTGGTTGATTGTATAATACACATTTTAATGTATATTATATATTTTAAGTAGGAATAACATTTCATTAGATTGCTTATTAATTGATTCTTTTTGGTTTTCAGAAAGATGCTTCATCTTAAGAAACAGTTGTTATCCCTAACTAATCAGTGTTTAGATATTGAAGAAGAAATATCAAAGTATCAAGACTATACAAATGAGGTACAGCTACCAAAGTATTTAGGGGGAAAAGTACCTTTTTTTCTATTAGGAAAAATGGAAATAAATTCTTTTCCGTTTACATTTTATTATGAATGAGAAGGGAGAAATAGTACATAATATGCATGTATCAGCCCTACTTGCCTGTTTGTGGGATATAGAGATACATATTTTTTAATCCTCGCATGAGGATATGTTTTTATTGATCTTTAGAGAGAGAGAAGCTTCAATGTGAGAGAGAAACATTGATTGGTTGCCTCCCATAGGCACTCCGATAGGGATTGAGCCTGCCATCTTTTGGTTTACGGGATGACACTCGAACCACCTGACCCACCCAGCCAGGTCTGTGGTATATATTTTGAGCCAAGTTTTAAGAAATTAGTTGTTTTACAGTTGAAAACATCTGGTAGACTGTTATTTTATCATCCATAACAAAAGATTTTTAAAAAGAGTATTGATTTAAGTGTTATATCACTGATGGTTTTGAAATTAAAATGTAAAGCTATAAATGGCTTATTAAAGTCTGTAACATTTGATCTAAGATCTGTAGTATTTTGTTCTGTGATTGATGTGGGATTTTTTTTATGTTTTAGTTACAAGAAACGTTGCCTCAGAAAATGTTTGCAGCCTCCAGTGGAATCAAACATACCATGGCTCCAATTTATCCATGTTCTAACACATTAGTAGAAATGACTCTTGGGTAAGAAATTTATTATTTGATAACTATGATGTTTCCATTTGTTTTTGTTTCCGTTTGTGATCTTGATCTTTTATTTTGAAATGTTTTGTATTTGTTGTGAATATGTTTGTAAATATTATCTAGTGACTTAGTTTAAGCTATAGAACTAAAACATAATATAAATACAATTCTAAAACATTTGCATACTTTTTTGAACAGAGATGCTTATTTATCTTTATTTTGTATGTATAGTATGAAGAAATTAAAAGAAGAAATGGAAGGGGTGGTTAAAGAACTTGCTGAAAATAATCATATTTTAGAAAGGTGAGTTAATGCAGATATCATTCTGCCCTGTGATTTTATATGCAGTCAAGTACATACGTATCTATACCTGTATCTCTCTGTCTTCCTATATCGATAGATTAGGCCAGTGGGAAAGCGATATAAAATCAGGACCCTTATTTTGGTGACTTCTATGATGCCTTTTAATTTGTTTGGGATTGTTTGGATAAAACCATGTGAACTATGATTGATTCCATTTTATAGAAGCACTGGTTAATAGAATTATTTATTTGCTTATTTGAATCAGTTTGTGTTAATTATTTTTTATAACATTTTCTCATTAAAATTATAATTTTCAATTTTGGAATCAGAGTTGCTTATAAGATGCCAGCACCCTGATTGGTACTGGGTAACTTTCAGAGCTCTCTGCAAATCTCCCTGTAAATGCAGATTTTTGAGGAGTTGGGTGAAAATGTTTAAACTCCTGTTATCTAAAAGGTCAAATCTAAATTCATATTTGAATTCAAAGAATATAATAGTCTACCCTCAGCCTACTCATCCAACTATATTTTTCACTGCTCCCCAAAATGACAGTCTGTGCTTGCTTTGGCAGCACATATACCAAAAATAGCAGTCTGATGCTTATTTCGCAGAGATGCTTATTTATCTCTATTTTGTTCCATACTACACTGTCCCTGTAGTATGTCATACTTACTCTCAACTCCACATCTTTGCTTCTGCATCCCACCACAACAAAAAGAAGTTACACAGTTCTTCCTAATGCTTTCTGGGTTATGTCACTCTCTGTTTTCTCTTAAGAAGTTCTCCCCAAGCCACTGAATTGTATTTTTCACATATTTATAATAATACCACTGTGTTTCATTAAGAAATAGAGTAGTTCACAGTTGCTTAAACTCTTTATTCCCCTGAAAAGTATTCTATATATTCTGCTATAAAATGTTAGGGGCCAGCCTAACCGGTTTGGCTCAGTGGATAGAGCGTCGGCCTGCGGACTGAAGGGTCCCAGGTTCGATTCCGGTCAAGGGCGTGTACCTTGGTTGCGGACACCTCCCCAGTAGGGAGTGTGCAGGAAGCAGCTGAATCGATGTGTCTCTCTCATCAGTGTTTCTAACTCTCCTTCTCCCTTCCTCTCTGTAAAAAATCAATAAAATATATTAAAAATAAATAAATAAAATAAAATGTTAGGGGCCAAATAAAAGAATCTTTTGATGATGTCTTTTTTCTTCTGTTTTTAGGTTTGGCTCTTTAACCATGGATGGTGGCCTTCGCAATGTTGACTGTCTTTAGCTTTCTAAAAAGTTTGAGAAAAGTTTCAGTTTGCACAAGAAAATAATGCTGAGGCATTAAACGAATGCTTCTATAAGTGGTCTCTTGTTTCTACAATTCAGCATTTGATGTGGTCGTGTAAATATGTATAATATTGTAAATACATAAAAAAATATATAAATTTTTGGCTGCTGTTAAGATGTAATTTTATCTTTTAACATTTATAATTATATGAGGGCATTTAACCTCAATGAGCACTAGAAGAAAGCCATTACTGCTGTGTTGAGATATTGATCATCTACTCTTCTGTGTAAGGCTGGATCAGATATCTCTGACTGCCTACTGGAACATTTTTAAATGGACCCAAAATTGGCATCCTTACAAATCAGGAGACTGATGATACTTTTGTAAGTGGTAGAATGGAGAGGTTGCTTCTGTGGTGGGGAGCAGAACCGAACCACTGTTTTCACAAGGATCACAATTTTTTTGAGAAGGATAAAGTGGCATTATTTTATTTTACAAGGTGCCCAGATACTGGTTATCCTCGTATCTTTTTACTTTCAGATAAATTACTGAGCAAAATTTTTAAGCAATTTAATTATTAAAAGCTATTCATTTTTATTTAGGTCATGAATTTAAAATTGTCGTAAAAATTTTAGGATCATTTCAACTCTTTTAAGCTGTATATGTCTTCTTTAATTCTGCTTACTACTTCATGAAAAAAATCAATAAATTTCTCAGTTTTAATGTAAATAATTTGTATTTTTCTGTGTACAACAGTTTGAGAAACAAAAAATAGTCTTTTTAAAGAAATATTATGGATAGTGGTGCTAAATTAGTCTCAGACTATTGGATGTAGGGACAGTTTTGTTTCTCTTCTAACCCACTGACTCCAGTGTAGTTCTTTCATAAATTTATGCTGCACAAATCCTAAGGTGGCATTCTCTAAAAAATCTACCCAGAGTTTTAAACTAAAGCATGCCCAGCAAGAAATTATTTTGTCCAACAAAGATTTATGTAGGTTTTCGTTCCCAATATGTCAGATTATTGAAGTGTGATTGTATACAATCTGTATGTCCGTGATAAAGATATCATGTCCTAAGCCTAGAGAGTAAATTTGACATTGGGCAACTAAAAGTGGATTAGGATTTTATTTGAAATCTCAAATTGATTATTATTGTGGTAAGGAATTTTAAATGTCATATAAGAACATTATAGAAATAAATGCATGGGTTGAGTGACTTTACTTATATGAACACAATTATCCCCTGTCAAATATTATACCTGTTGCTGAGAGTGGAGTGAAGGGGTGTTTACTCCCTCTAGATTTTAATTTTCAGTTTGACCATCTAACATGTATGCCTCTAATTGTATAATTTAAATGATCATATTATTGAAAATTAGATGAAATTTTGCTTAAGTTATGTGATCAGTTAATATATTGACAGATACAGTTTTTATTTCAGTGCCTCTAGAAAAAAACACCACTAAACCCTAGTGGCAGGGATTATTCTATCTAATAAAAGAGAAACATGGTAATTAGCCACACATCCGCTACCCTTCCCATTGGCTAATCAGGGCGATATGCAAATTAACTGCCAGCCAAGATGGCGGCTGGCAGCCAGGCAGCTTGAAGCTAACATGAGGCTTGCTTGCTTCAGTGACAGAGGAAACCAACATTCCCCGCCTGCCTTGCCAGCCTCTGAGCTTGCAGTTTGAAACATTGTTACAAATACAGAAGCTAAACAAAACCCCAGAAACCTGCTTTCAGCCAGCCAGGCCTCAGAGCTGGAGTTGATCCAGTGTTTCGATTATAGAACCCAAACAAACCAGATACCTGCTTTCAGCAGCAGAGGCCTCAGAACTGGAGCCAGAGCTAAAGCTGGCCCAGAATTTAAAAAGGAAAAAAAGGAACAGTTGGGAGCTTCAGTCACCCGCCAGCCTGAAAACAGCCCTCAGCCCCTCACCCAGACTGGGCAGGCACCCCAGTGGGGACCCCCACCCTGAAGGGTGTGTGACCAGCTGCAAACAGCCATCATCCCCTCACCCAGGCTGGCCAGGTACCCAAGCGGGACCCCCACCCTGATCCAGGACACCCTTCAGGGCAAATCAGCCGGCCCCCACCCGTGCACCAGGCCTCTATCCTATATAGTAAAAGGGTAATATGCCTCTCAGCACCGGGATCAGCGGAGCCGCGAGGCCTCCTGGCACCGGGATCAAGTGACAGGGGGCAGCACCCAAACCCCCTGATCGCCCTGCGGCTCTGTGTGTGATGGGGCGGGGCCACAACCTCCCTATCCGCCCTGCTCTGTTCGTGACAGGGGAAGGTGCCCCAACCCCCTGATCCGCCCTGCTGTGTGTGACAGGGCGGTGCCCCAACTCCTCTATCGGCCCTACTCTGTGAGTGACAGGGGAACTCCCCAACCCCCCTGATGGGCCCTGCTCTGTGCATGACAGGGGGCAGCGCCCCAATTCCCTGATTGGCCCTGCTCTGTGCATGACGGGGTGGCGCTGCAACCTCCCCATTGACCCTGCCTTGAGTGTGACGGGGCGGTGCCCCAACCCCCCAATCGGCCCTACCCTGAGTGTGACTGAGGGTGGCATCCCAACCTCCCGCCCTGCTCTGTGCATGACGGGGCGGCACCCCAACTCCCCAATCGACCCTGCTCTGAGCCCGACCAGGGGCTGTACCTAGGGATTGGGCCTGCCCTCTGCCACCCGGGAGCGGGCCTAGGCCAGCAGGTCGTTATCTCCCGAGGGGTCCCAGACTGTGCGAGAGGGCACAGGCCGGGCTGAGGGACCACCACCCCCCCCCCCCCCGAGTGCACAAATTTTTGTGCACCGGGCCTCTAGTATTTTTATAAGTTGATAAGAGCAGTTCTATTCCACATTAGTATTGATTAATACTTACTGTTTTATTCCCCAGGTTAAAAATCAAAATTCAACTAATATCTAATTCAGGAATTGGGCAGCGTCTCATTTAGCAAGGATACTCTGAGGAGTTATGCAAAATGAAAAGTTATTATAGAAAGGAGGTGGGGCAAGGGAATCATCAGCAAAAGAAAAATGAAGGTATGTGAGGATAGTAATGAATTCAGGGTGATGACAGCTTCTCATTGGCTAAACCGTGGTGTTTCTATTGGCTGGTCTTATTACTGGCAAGAAGAAAATCTTCCTTCCCGCTGAGGTAGAACAGTAGGTACTCTTCCTGTTTGAGGTAATTGATGAATAGTTGTCTGAGGGAAAATTGAGAGAAAATAAAGTAATTTGAAGGTGAGGTTATATTAAAAGCCAAGGCTATTTCTATAATCCAGTTTTCTGCCTATTCCTGGGGACTTTGGCTTCAGAGAAGTTTGCTACAGAGAGATGGAAATGTTTAGCTTGAAAAAAAAAGTAAAAAACAGCCCTTATTTTCAATGAACCTTAATTTGCTTGTGGAATTAAAATACCTCAGAATAAACAAAAAAGAATAAGTTAATCACATTGAGTTCCCCTTCCTTCTCCTAGAAAACTAGAAAGGTCAATGAACCTTTATTCAGGTCAATTCATGTAGCATATTTTATTTTTTAAATATTTTTAATTGATTTCAGAGAAAAGGAGAGGGAGAGAGAGATAGAAACATCAATGATGAGAGAGAATCATTGATCGACTGCCTCCTGCAGGCCTCCTACTGGAGATCAGGCACACAACCTGGGCATGTGCCCTGATCAGAAATCTAACCATGACCTCCTGGTTCATAGGTCGATGCTCAACCACTGAGCTACACTGGACAGACTATAGCATATTTTAGTCAGGGATTGATGTGAGATTTTAAAGTACCTTAAATATGCTATTACATAAAGCTCTGCATTTTCTATCCAGTCTTGCCTGGAAGGGTAAGAGGAGAAGGAATGTGAAAGGGTAAGAGGAGAAGGAATTATGGGAGTAACGAACTTTCCAACTCTGTGTAAAGCACCTTCTACAGAGCCCAGCTTTCACCTTTGTTCTCTGCAGGTGGGAGAAGTGTTGGACAAATGGCCTAGACTAAGGTAAGTGAGTTCTTTTACTTCACAATGTTTCATCTTGCAACTGAATTATAATTATGTTTTTTTGACCCATGTAGCTCTACATCTTATGTAAGTGCTTAGCATTTACCTCTTGTCAGAGATTATCAAACATAATCTGATGATGTGATAGGTGATCCAGCAGCAGATTCTCCTTTAATTAACACTGAAATGACTGATCTCTAATCACCAAGGGAGGTTATCTAATTAACAAATGTATTAAATGTAAGACCTAGTACATTTAAGTTATCTAGTTTTCCTGGAATTAATATTTTCTTTCATTCTTTTTTACTATCAAAATAAGGGGAATCTAACAATAGTTTGAAAGTCCCTCTTTGTATATATCATCCCTCAGATACAGAATAACATAATTTGGGATGCTAGAGCTCCAAGAGAACTTAGAAAAATCATTTTCAATCCTTTCACTTTAAAGATGAGTAAACTGTCTGCAAAAGATTAAACATTTTAACCTTCCAACACAATTACATGGGGAAAAAACGGAACTTTAGATCATCTAATTACTGGTCCAGTGTTTTTTTTGGTTTTGTTTTGTTTTTACCACACCACAGTGCTATGGTATGTAGATATCAGAGACTGTGAACATATAAACACTCCCTGTATAATACACTTTACAGATAGCCCTCGTCAGTGGATAATCTGTACCTATAAAGTTTGGTCATTTGTTTTTCTAAAACAAAGCTTGCTAGTATTCTCATTAGTTTGGAGATTAATAGCCTATTTCCAACAAACTTTTTACTTATAATCTGATAAAATAGTCTTTTGTTGAGATATTACCCCAGTCTAATGAGATTATTGAAATATATGCCTTATAGAATCATATCCCCTCTTTTATTCTCTCTTCAATGTTTGACAGTGTTTTGTATTTTGGGCAGTTAATAACTATCTGTCTTAGGAATTAATTTATGAAGACCACCATATGAGTTAGATGAGTTAGGAAAGTGAATTGGTTCTTAGAAGTGTGCCTATTCCTGGAGATGCTTGCTCCAATCTTCTGCATTGACTGGTGGATTGTGGCCACTTACAAAAGACAGCTCACACAGGTCACTCATCAATAACCTACAGTTATCTAAAGGTCGCTACAGAAATATACCAAGGTTTCCCTAAAAACCTCTATCCCAGTCAACCCACTCGAAAACAAATGATCTCAAGGCAAGACCAATGATCGATGACTTACTAAAGTGAAGGCTCCCAAAGAGCTTTATCACCATGTGACTTAACACCCTCTAGCTCACCTTCATTTCTCCTGTTTCCTCATCTCTAGACTCTTCTAATTGAGTCAGGGTTTTAGCCTCAGCGATCCACGAAAAATCCAGACCTTGAGAGCCTTGGAGTCCAGTGGAAAGAGCACAGGACTTCAGCAAGGGACCTTGTTTCTGCTATCAGGAGTTGTGTGACTGAACAAGTCACTTAACTCCCTGACGAGTGTTCTTATCTGTATGACATGGGGATTGGACTTGGTCTTAAAGATCCCCTCCAGCTTGGTCAATGCCATGACTCAAAGATACACTAGCATAGTAGCTGTATGGTTATCAAAGAAAACAAAAAGGAGGAAGGTTTCTTGAAGTCAAATAGCTTGTCACCATGTTATTCATCTACTGAAATAGGACTGGCATTGTTCATTGTCATATCAGATAATTTATATTAAGTCCTGGTGAAGGAGCATATATACCAAATGCATATATATATATATATACTAGAGGCCCGGTGCACAAAAATTTGTGCACTCGGGGGGGGGGGGGGGAAGGAGGGGGTCCCTCAGCCCAGCCTATGCCCTCTCGCAGTCTGGGACCCCTTGGGAGATAACGACCTGCTGGCTTAGGCCTGCTCCTGGGTGGCAGAGGGCAGGCCCAATGCCTAGGTGCAGCCCCTGGTCGGGCTCAGAGCAGGGCCGATTGGGGAGTTGGGGCGCCACCCCCTGTCATGCACAGAGCAGGGCGGATCGGGAGGTTGCAATGCCACCCTCAGTCACGCTCAGGGTAGGGACGATTCAGGGGTTGGGGCACCGCCCCCTGTCATACTCAAGGCAGGGTCAATGGGGAGGTTGTGGCGCCACCCCCTGTCACGCACAGAGCAGGGCCGATCAGGGGGTTGGGGAGCTCCCCCCTGTCACGCACAGAGCAGGGTCAATCAGGGGGTAGGGGCGCTGGCCCCTGTCACACACAGAGCAGGGCCGATCAGGGTGTTGGGGAGCTCCCCCCTGTCACGCACAGAGCAGGGCCCATCAGCAGGTTGAGGAGCTCCCCCCGTCACAGAGTAGGGCCGATAGGGGAGTTGGCGCACCACCCCCTGTCACACACACAGCAGGGCCGATCAGGGGGCTGGGGCGCCGCCCTCTATCACCCACAGAGCAGGGCCGATCGGGGTTGGGGCGCCGCCACTGTCACACTCAGGGCAGGGCCGATGGGGAGGTTATGGCTCTACCCCATCACACACAGATCAGGGCCCGTGGGGGGGTGGGGGGGGGGTGCCGCCCTCTATCACCCACAGAGCAGGGCCGATCAGGGGGTTGGGGCACTGCCACTCTCACACTCAGGGCAGGGCCGATGGGGAGGTTATGGCTCTACCCCGTCACACACAAAGCAGAGCCCGTGGGGTGGGGGGGTTGGGGCGCCGCACCCTGTCACACACAGAGCTGCAGGGTGATGAGGGGGTTGGGGAGCTCCCCCCTATCAGGCACAGAGCAGGGCCGATCATGGGGTTGGGGCGCCTTCCCCTGTCAGGAACAGAGCAGGGCGGATAGGGAGGTTGTGGCCCCACCCCCTGTCACACACAGAGCCGCAGGGCGATCAGGGGATTTGGGTGCTGCCCCCTGTCACGCTGATTCCGGTGCTGGGAGGCATATTACCCTTTTACTATATAGAATAGAGGCCTGGTGCATGGGTGGGGGCCAGCTGGTTTGCCCTTAAGGGTGTCCTGGATCAGGGTGGGGGTCCCCACTGGGGTGCCTGGCCAGTCTGGCTGAGGGGATGATGGCTGTTTGCAGCTGGTCACACACCCTTCAGGGTGGGAGTCCCCACTGGGGTGCCTGCCCAGTCTGGGTGAGGGGCTGAGGGCTGTTTTCAGGCTGGCGGGTGACTGAAGCTCCCAACTGCTCCTTTTTTCCTTTTTTTTTAATTCTGGGCCAGCTTTAGCTCTGAGGCTTGGCTCCATCTCTGAGGCCTCAGCTGCTGAAAACAGATATCTGGTTTGTTTAGGTTCTATAATCAAAACTCTGTATCAACTCCAGCTCTGAGATCCCAGCTCTCTGAAAGCTGGTTTCTGGGGTTTTGTTTAGCTTCTATATTTGTTACAATGTTTTTTAAACTGCAAGCTCAGAGGCCGGCAAGGCCGGTGGGAACGTTGCAGTCCTCGGTCACTGAAGCAAGCAAGCCTCATGTTCAGTTTAAGCTGCCTGGCTGCTGGCCGCCATCTTGGCTGGCAGTTAATTTGCATATCGCCCTGATTAGCCAATGGGAAGGGTAGCGGTCGTACGCCAATTACTATGTTTCTCTTTTATTAGATAAGAGAGAGAGAGAGAGAGAGAGAGAGAGAGAGAGAGAGAGAGAGAGACTTTGTATTTAGCTATAAGCCCTGAAATTTAGGCTTCTACATGTCAGGATGAGCATTGTTATATGTGTAACTTACTCCAAAGCACTTACAAGTTCCCAATAATCATCCTGGTCATGTAATTTCAGTAGCAAGGCCATTGCTTTCACAGCCCAGCTTTTCATTCCTTTTTCCAAGTCATTACTAATCACCAATTACACATGGCTTCCAGGATACCTCCTTGGGGGCAAAAGCCTATCCTGTTAATTTTTAAAAATACTTTCTCTTACTCCTTCTCATCATGGCTTATAAGACAACCAAGCTCTCTCTCAGAATGGTCAGAAAACATGAGCTAGAATATCAGTGGTTACCTGGCAAGAGGTGAGGAGGATCGGCTGAAGGTCCATGAGAGTTAATGGAAATGTGTTATGTTTTCATTGAAGTGGTGGTTACGTGTGTGTGTGTGTGTGTGTGTGTGTGTGTGTTTATGTCAAAACTCATTCGACTGAAAATATGTGCATTTTATTGTATGTAAACTGCACTGAAGGGAAGTTAATCTAAATATGTATATATGTATATAGATAAATGCTCTGAAGAGATTTAAGATGAGAGCAGCATTGTGGCGCAAAGCACAGGCTGGATCCAATAGCCTAGTCCCCAATCCCAGCCCCTCTGCCTTCTGCGTGGGACTTGGTCAGGTTCCTCGGTCTCCTTCTGAAATGGGGGTAATGGTACCTCCCCTGTGGGATTATTCATGAGGATTACGTGAGCTGATAGAAATAATGCACTTAGATCAGAATCTGACACAATAAGTACTGATTATATTTTAGTGTCTATTTCTAGTCATAATGGTGTGTTCAAGAAAGATGCTTTTTAAAAAGGAAAAAAGAAAAAGGAGCTGCTAATTTTTTATCCTTTTAAGCAAAAAAAAGGCTATAGGTTCCCAGACTGGGAGCCTGAATATTATATGTTAAATGTGATTGAGGTGTCTGTTTCTCTAGATTTCTGTTACTGTTCCTGCAAGATAAAAATATTGAGGTCGGAGAAACTAAGATGGCGGCATAGATAAACACCGGGAAATAGTCGCCTCCCACAGCAATTGAAAATTATCCCAAAGGACGGAGCAAACATCATCCAGAAAAACAGGAAGGCTGGCTGAGTGTAATTTCTACAACTAGAAGACAAGAAAAGCACGCTGAGAGCCAGAGGAGCTGCGGAGGCTGAGTGCAGAGGTACGGCGGCGGCTGGCGCGCGCGGAAAGGGGGTGGCACCTGAGGACGCAGCTGTCTTTTTGAATCACAAGCTCCCGACTGCTCTGATCTCTGGTTCTGGGAAGTCTCTGGGGACCCAAGACACATACGGGGAGAGGCTGCTCTCTCAGGCGGCAGCGGGCGAACTTGAGGGCGGATTTCCCTCAGAGGTGCTTGCAGCCATTACCGGGACACTGAGACGCGCGACTCTGGGCGTGGAGAATCAGCCATTGCTTCTTTCTCCGGCCTTTTGACTCCCTGAGACCCCGCCCCACCCAGGCTGCGGCAGAGGCTTTTGCATGTGAATGCCCCGGCCCTTTGCAACCTGATAATTACCTAACTGCAGCCGGGCCAGCCAGACCCGGAACTTCCAAGAGAAGGCCCAAGGCCCCTCAGCGGCTTGCATTGCTTCACAGCTGAGCCTCTTTGTGGCAGCTCCGGCTGTGAGGCCTCAGGCAGGGGCTGAATTAGCACCTCCTTAGATCCAGGAGCCACTGTACCCAGTGGTCAGAGGGGGACCATTCTCCCACTTCAGACACAGCTGATTCCCACAGCCAATTGGCCTGGAGGTCAATTCCTCCCAGTGATCCTACATCAACCAAGGCACCAAGAGTGCACCAAGAGTGTCCACCCCAGGTAACTGGGGAGGCTGAGCCACTGGGCCCTACAGGACACCTGGCGCGCAGGGCCACTCTATCAACACAGGGAAGCAGCCAAAATGCGGAGACAGAGAAACAGGTCACAATTGTCAGAAACGGAGGAGGACAGACGACTGGATATAGAGTTCAAGGCCACGTTTATAAGGTTTGTCAAGAATTTTATGGAAACCGCCGATAAATTTAATGAATCCCTCAAGGAGTATGGTGAGACCATGGAGGACATGAAAAAGGACCAACTAGAAATTAAGCATACACTGACTGAAATAAAGAATATTTTACAGGGATCCAACAGCAGACAAGAGGATCCCAAGAATCAAGTCAAAGATTTGAAATACAAAGAAACAAAAAATACCCAACCAAAAAAGAAAAAAGAAAAGAGATTCAAAAAGTATGAAGATAGTGTAAGGAACCTCTGGGACAACTTCAAGCGTACCAACATCAGAATTATAGGGGTACCAGAAGGAGAGAGAGGGCAAGATATTGAAAACCTTTTTGAAGAAATAATGACAGAAAACTTCCCCCACCTGGTGAAAGAAATGGACCTACAAGTCCAAGAAGTGCAGAGAACCCCAAACAAAAGGAATCCAAAGAGGACCACACCAAGACACATCATAATTAAAATGCCAAGAGCAAAAGATAAAGAGAGAATCTTAAAAGCAGCAAGAGAAAGACAGTCAGTTACCTACAAGGGAGTACCCATCCGACTGTCAGCTGATTTCTCAACAGAAACCATGCAGGCCAGAAGAGAGTGGCAAGAAATATTCAAAGAGATGAATAGCAAGAGCCTGCAACCAAGATTACTTTATCCAGCAAAGCTATCATTCAGAATGGAAGGTCAGATAAAGAGCTTCACGGATAAGAAAAAGCTAAAGGAGTTCATCACCACCAAACCAGCATTATATGAAATGCTGAAAGGTATTCTTTAAGAAGAGGAAGAAGAAAAAGGAACTCTTACCATTTGCCACAGCATCGATGGAACTGGAGAGCGGATAAATACCACAAGATCTCACTTATTTGTGGAATATAATGAACAACATAAACTGATGAACAAGGACTGATCCAGAGACGGAGAGGCTTTGATTGGACTGTCGGGCCTTGGAGGGAAGGTAGGGGAGGGCGGGGGCAAGGGGGAAGGATCAACCAAAGGACTTATATGCAAGCATATAGGACTAACCAATGGACACGGACAACGGGGGGGTGAGGGGATGAGCGGGGGGGGGGGGGTAGAGGGTACACATATGTAATATCTTAATCAATAAAAAAATATTAAAAAAAAATATTGAGGTCATTACTGAAAAGAGAACACTGAAAAAAAAGGAAACCAACATGATTGAAATTGGAGGTGTCGGTATGGCCTCAGGAGAGTCCACATTAAATCTCAGGAAGATGGACTTTAAATGGCTGTGAGTCCAGCCTCAAAAGCAAAAATAGACAAGTGAGGCTACATCAAACTAAAAAGCTTCAGCACAGCAAAGAAAATCATCAGTAGAGTAAAAAGGCTACCTACAGAGTGGGAGAAAATGCTCACAAACCGTATATCTGATAAGGGGGACTAATTTTCAAAATAGATAAAGGAACTCCTGTAACTCAATAGCAAGACAAAACACGAATAGCTTGTTTTTAAAATGAGTAAAGGACCTGAACAGATGTTTCTCCAAAGAAGACATACAAATGGCTAGCAGGTACATGAAAAAAATACTCAACATCACTGTTTATCAGGGAAATGCAAATCAAAACCAAAATGAGATCCCCTCACACCTGTCAGGATGGCTGTTATAAAAAGAGACAAAAGACAAGTGCTGGTGAGGAAGGGGAGAAACTGGAGCCCATGTACTCTTTTGGTGAGAATTCAAAATGGTGCCGTCACTATGGAAAACAGCATGAAGGTTCCTCAAGAAAAATTGACCCAGTAATCCTACTTCTGGGTTCAATCTAAAAGAATTGAAATCAGGGTCTCAAAGATGTATCAGCACTTTCATATGCACAATAATCAAGATGTGGAAACAACCTAAGTGTCAACAGATGAGTGGATTTTTTTTAAAATATGGAATATTATTTAGCCTTTAAAAGGAAGGAAATCCTGCAATATGATGAGCCTTGAGGATATCATGCTAAGTGAAATAATAGTCACAGAAGGACACACACTGTATGATTCCACTTATGCGGACTATCTAAAATAGCCAAACTCATAGAAGCAAAGAAGAGAGTGGTGGTTGCCAGGATCGATGGGTATGAAACTTCATTTATGCAAGGTGAATAAATTCTAGATATCTACTATACAACATTGTCCCTATAGGTAACTGTACTGTATGTACACTTAGAACCTGTTAAGATGATCTCATGTTAAATGTTCTTACCACAATAGAATCAATACTTTTTTAAAAGTTCATGAGCTCAGAAAGAACTCTTACCATTTGCAACAGCCTGGATGGACCTGGAGAGCATTATGTTAAGCGAAATAAGCCAGTCGGAGAAAGATAAATATCACATGATCTCACTCATTTGTGGAATATAATAAACAACATAAATTGATGAACAAAAGTGGATCCAGAGAAATAAAAGCATCCAACAGACCGTCAAACCTCAGAGGGAAGGCAGGGCAGGGTGGGAGCAAAGGGCTGGAGGGGGGGTGGGGGGTGGGAAGTGATCAACCAAAGGACTTGTATGCATGCATATAAGCATAACCAATAGACACAGACAGTAGGGGGGCGAGGGCATGTGCTGGGGGTGGGAGTGAGCAGGAAGAGGTCAATGGGGGGAAAAGGAAGAGGCCTGACATTCCTCTTGAGAGGCTGAGACTAGATCCCAACAGATTGTGGCATTTCTGTTCTTTCCTCCCCTCCCCTCCCCTCCAGCCCACATCCCCCCTTGAGAATGTCCTCCATGTCAGGGAGGTGTACTAATCAGACAAAAATACTGAAAATAGATAAATCTGCCTAGGCCAAAATTAAAGAAAGCGTTAATTTTGAAAGCCCTAACCTGATCATCTGATACGGAAAAGCTGCATGCGGATCATATAACACGCACAAAGGAAGAGAGAGAGCATCGCAGGTAATATTTTTCTCCCTCCATGTGTCCATGCTATTGTTTTCCAAAGTTTCATCATGCTCATTACCATTTACTGTCTGAAGCCTATACTGCAACACTGCAAGTGTTGTTATTCCTATCCCACTTTCTTTTAACCAAAGAAGGAATCCAAGAGAGTCGGAGGCTCAGAGGATCAAAAAGGCTTAATAACTTGCCCAGGCCCTGCAGCTGAAGGTGGCTCAGTCAGGGGATGTGAATTTGAGTTTCTGTTCTGCCTGAGTGTGAGCTGCCCCCACCTTCAGAACTCTCTTGGGTCTCTTCCCCCAAGTAGTGGGAGTTTAGCCCTTCTACTTGCTGGTTGATACATCCCTAGAAGAGAGGGGAGTCTGTGCAAGTCCACAAAGTTCAACTTGTGAAGCTTCCAATTTTTACTTCCACACTTAGAAATTCTTTTTTTACCTGATAAAGTTTTATTTTTCAAAATGTACAGCTGTTGGAACGTGTTCTCCAGCAGCTGGGGCATCCCCAGTCTCGGTGTTTCTGGTATAAATTACTCGAGCTCTGTGCTTTGAAACTAGTTGGGTAAGCCCTTTTCTGAGGAGGTCCTGAGGGCTGCGCTGGCCAAGGATCCCCCAAGGCTTCAGTCTCAGAGACAACAAACAGCTGGGCTATAAGCTTATAGTTGGGAACTTCCTGACAGAGTTTGTCTATGTTGCTTTGTCAAACAGGACTAGGTTATTGAGTTTGTCCCAAAATTTGCCTTTGGACTACATCTTCTTTTTGGCCTTGCCCCAGTTTTGTTCATGAGGTCTTTGTCTTTCTTGGCCGACTTTCCAGCATCTTTCTTCTTCTTGTTCTGGGGAGCGCGTCGACACTCCAAGAGCAGCTGCTACCACTGCAGCCTCAGTAGGATGTCAGACAGAAAGCTACTTATAGCCCTGGCCAATGTAGCTCAGTGGGAGTCTCAAGTTCAATGCCCAATCAAGGGCATGAGCCTGGGTTGCAAGTTCAATCCCAACCCAGGTTGGGGCCCATGCGGGAGGCAACCCAGGGATGTCTCTCTCACATCAATGTTTCTCTCTCTCCCCCATCTCCCTCTCTCCCTTCCTCTCTCTAAAAATCAATGGGAAAAATATCCTTGGGTGAAGATTAACAACAACAAATAGCCACTTATAAATTCTTTAGAAGCAGCAAACTTTTTTGGAACACCAGGAGGCATGAAAGCAAATGCCTTTGGAAATGCTTTATGTTTCCCATTACATGGTTTTCCAGACAGATCTGGAAAGTTCTGTCAGAGTAGAACACCTTTGAAAATACCAAAGAGTCTGTGTTACAGGATGGATCTTGTCCAGGCTCAGAATGATTCTTTTCTCTTTTTTTCAGAGCATACAAAATAAAAACAGAAGTTCTGTTCTCCAGATGTTGTTCTCATCTCAGCTCCTCCTGCTGAGACATGGGAAGAAATTGCCAGGGGACGAGGCCCAGCACAATGGTAGGCCTGTGATAGATGTGCCAAGTCCTATTGTTGAAATAGGGGTTAGAATTTTTTAATCTTCCATCCTACCCTTCCTCCTACTCCCACCCAGCCCAGTATGCACATCAAAGAGTAAAAACATTCATGCACACAGCACTTAATCAAGTCTCTTTTCACTGGTCCCTGTGAGATGGTTTGGATGATCTGCTTTCTTAGGGTGTTTTGTTTTTTAATGTTTTTATTGATTTCAGAGAGAGGAAGGGAGAGGGAGATAGAGACATCAATAATGAGAGAGAATCATTGATCGGCTGCCTCCTGCATGCCCCACACTGGGGAGCAAGCCTGCAACCTGAGCATGTGCCCTGACCAGGAATCAAACCCCGATCTCCTGGTTCATAGGTTGACCCTCAATCACTGAGCCACACCAGCTGGGCTGCTTTCTTAGATTTTTTGCCAAGAGAAAGTGATTGTTGAAAGTTGTATACTAAGAATGCGGACCCAAGAAATTAAGAGACTATGAGTCACCCCAACTTCCATTTCCACAATTATTCTCTTGGCTGTGATTTCCACAGCCATCCACCTGTTTGGTCTCAGCTAAAGAGGTTGGCGACACACAAGGGGTTTAAGGTGCAGCTAAACTCAGGAAGCTAATCCTGGCACCCCGCTTCCCGAGGGAAGGGAGATGGGAAAGGACAGCCTCACTTCCATTCCCCTCCCGCTGCTTTGGGCTGCTGAGCCCCTCTCGGAATCCAGAAACAGAGTATTGCTTCTAGACCAGCTACATTCCCGAATCCGGGGGGTCAGGCAAGGGGTGGGGCATGGAGGGTGGACAGGTGTTGGGGGAGTACTGATTCATTCCAGGGCAAAGGAAGATGCCCACATTTTTCAAACCTCTGACCTGTTCTTTCTCTGAAATTTTTTCTGTTCATTTGTTTGAAATAATGAGCTTCCTTGTACAGGCATTGCCTTGCGGATAAAGAAGGCTGTCCCCCGAGGTTACAAAAATCTCGCTCTGAAGCCCTAATTGGTTTGGCTCAGTGGATAGAGCGTTGGCCTGTGGACTGAAGGGTCCCAGGTTTGATTCCGGTCAAGGGCTTGTACCTTGGTTGCGGGCACATCCCCAGTAGGGGGTGTGCAGAAGGCAGCTGATCGATGTTTCTCTCTCATCGATGTTTCTGACTCTCTATCCCTATCCCTTCCTCTCTGTAAAAAGTCAATAAAATACATAAGAAAAAAAAATCTCGCTCTGACTCACAGGTCCGCCAGCCTTCAGCAAGAGCTCTCTGCTGAGACCAGCTCCCAAGTTTGCATATGAGCCAGGGCCACCTATTGGCTAAGACCAAAGGCAGGACTCAGGTGGCTGAAAACGAAAAAAAACAAAGGGCAACAAGAACAAATGTTTGTAACAAAGTGGTCTTCACCACCTCGGTGGATGTGCCCCACACCCCAGCACCTGCGCTGATCAGGTGACCAATTCAGGGAGAACTGGGGAAGCTGGAGGTGGGAGGCAGGTCCCAAGTCCCACCCAGACTACACTTGTCACTTGCTGGCTGTTCTTACATTCAATCATCCTTCCTTCCTTCATGCTCCCAGCTTCCCTCAGAGTGATGTTTCCAAATACAAGCGTGCTCATGCCCTTCCCAAGCCACCAGTTTTGTGGCTCCCTGTTGTTTACAGCTTTGGTTCTCAGCTGCTGTTCCACCTCCACGCCATTCCCAGACACAACACACTCCCAGAACAGCCCTCATCACACTCAGTGATGTCAAGGTATAGGCTGTCAAGAGGGCGCCCACACTCCAGTGAGAACCACTGACTTTTAAGGTGCAAACTCCTTTGTATGGCATTCCAGGCCCACGCCGATCCAGCCCGCAGGGCCACTCTCATCTCCACCCACTTCCCGCACCACAACCTCTGCGTAGCTACATCAGCACCCACATCGTGCTGCTAGGCACCCTCAGATGTCAGTAAGAATCCAGGCAGGACTTAAATGAACAAAAGGGGTCAAGCGCAAGGAAAACGGGAAATGGTGGGGACTGTGGCAAGCGGAAGAGCTCTTGTTCCAGCTCATCCTCTTCCACCAACTGGTGGGCAGCAGGGCCTAGAGTTCTGAACTATTTTCATTCATCTGCTCATCCAATTTGCTCCATGCCTATTGGAAAAGATTTGTACTTTTCTTGTGGTGCTTGTTGCCATCTGTACTTTAAATTGAAGTTATTTGTGTACGTTTCTTACCTACTTTCACTGTGGGTCTGAGGGAAATAAAACCAGAAGGAAGCATCCTCTGAGAGTGAGGATCCTCTGAAAGCATCCTCACCCTTTTTTTCCTCTTTCCCCATCTCACTTGTCAGCAGGTCTGGCTAGCAAAACCATGCCTAGGGAGAAAGCGTCTCCTGTCCTCGCTGCCTCTTTGAAGAAGCATACCTGTTCTTTCACTGCTTCTCCAGCCTTTTCAGGCCCCACATGCTCAGCCCCCTTGTGTCACATGAGCTCTGCCTGCGAAAGGGGGAAGGAGCTGGCAGGTGGCAGTGCTGAGCGTGGTTGAGATTGTGCATATGAGTTGGTTTGGCTCTACACTGCATTTCTTCTACTTCCCTGTCGTTCCCTGCTTTGGAGTTTGTTTGTTTTTTTATTACTGTGGGGAGATCAGGAACATAGAGATCTGCTGTCAGAACAGACGTGAGAGGAAAGGTCCTTCGATGCCTCGCTGCCACTCTGATGCCTGGAAGAGGAACTGTTGAAGGAGACGTGAAGTCAGCTCCTTACTCCTACCCCACAGGCTGCAAAGGCCTCAGAGGGGAGTGACAAGCCAGGCGAACAAGGGAGGAAGTCTGCAGTGAGTTCATCTCCCAGCAGCCCTCATGATTCTACTCACTCCTGGGATTACAGCCACTTCTTACGTGAGACCATAGGCCCACCTGCTTCGGAGCTACCTGGGGATTGTGAAAACTGCACTCCTGCACCCTCCAGTCTAGGGACCAGGACTTTGGGAGGAGGGCTGTGTGTCTGCAGTTTTAACAAGCTCTCAGGTGATGCTCACGCTGTCCTTTGTCTGAGCTCTCAGGTGATGCTCACGCTGAATTACAGAATCCTGGCTCTGGGTCTCGGTGACTCAGGAGTCCTTTTCACTCCGCCAAGGCTGCAGTGAGCACAAGGCCTAGGAATGTGGCGTGAGATCAGATCCTGGCTCCATCCACCACATGTCGGTCGGTAACCGTGAGAAAGGAACTTAACCTCTCTGTGCCCCAGTGGTCTCTTCTATAAAATGAAGAAGATAATAACAACTGGCCTGGTAGCTCAGTTGGTTAGCCCGAGCATCATCCTGATATCCCAAGGCTGTGCATTCGATCCCCAGTCAGGGCACATACATAGTGGGACCACAAAATCTCTCTCTCTCTCTCTCTCTCCCTCTCCCTCTCTAAAAAGTGAATAAGTAATTCTTTTAAAAAGATGATAATGACAGTACCTATTGCTTAGGATTCAGCATTAAATAAGTTAACGCACATGAAGCACAAGGCTCCTGGCACATATGAGGGTCCTGTGAATGGGGGCTTTCATTTCCCAAGTGCCAGCCATTCGCAGCCCTCCCCACAGTTGTTGCCATACTTGCATAATCTTCTACCAGTGCTTACTTAGCATTTTTTCCTAAATAACTTGCCCTTTTAACTCAGTGTCATCCTAAGAATTGATACCTTGGAAATAATTGCTTGGATGTTATTTTTTTTTTTACACGTTATATTTTTTTACACATTAACATTAGTGTATAAATCCTGAAAAATTAAAACATTCATTTTAAGGACCACCATAGTATGTTTACCACCATTTGGTAAACACTGATTTAATCCAACGTCAGTTCAGGGAACAGACTCAGAGAGGTTAAGTGGATTTTCCAAGATCACCCAGGGCATTGTGGGAAAAGCCAGAAATAGCGGAATTCAGGTTTGCCTCTAGGCAAGTTCTCTTTACTCCCTATCAACCTCTGGTTACAGTGTTCTTAAAAGGCACATTGAAATGTACTGAAAAGGAAACATTTCTTTGTTAGCCTGATGTTAGGAAACTGAAATAACCCTTATATATTAAATTGGCTACAAAGGAAACCCGCCTTTAGCATTAACAGGAGAGCAAATTGAAAGTGTAGGTTCACCTCATTTCACCCCTAACAGCCCTTGGGTGGGGGCTGGATAACGGTGCGCAGGGCAGGTGAGGCTGAGGGGCGGAGCCAGGAGCTCCCTTGGCTGCTGTGACTCCTGGTGACTGGGTAATGCTGCAGACAGGTCTACCGGTGGGGACGCAGCTAAGGGCACAGCTTCAGCATCACATGGGCCACGTTCTGATCCCCTTCACCACTCGCGAGCTCGGCCTTTGGACAAGTTACTCAGCTTTTCTGAACCTCAGGCCCCTCATCTGTAACATTCTTACAGGGTTGCCGAGAAAGGTAAGTATGATCTAGAGCAAGCATGTCAAACTCATGGCCCGCGGGCCGCATGTGGCCCACAACGAATATTTTTGCGGCCCAGCCAATATAACGGTATGTAAGAAACGTTTTGATAAAAATTTCATAATTTAATTTTTACAACATCCTGTTATACATAATTATTAATAACGAACTACAATGTTCACTAATGACTGATTACTATAATCGTGTTGTATTCATTTCTCTTACGCGCCTTACACGCAGACGCACCACTTCTTTCCATTAATACTAGCAGCGAATATTTTAGCAGCTGATTGCCACGTCATTAATCTTGGACTGACCTGTTTGGTGTGTGCAACAGGAAATATTTTGCTTTCAGAGAACAAGAAAAATAGGTTTGTTTGCATTACACTTATTAATTTGTGCAGTTATTCAGTGTCTGGTAAGTTAATGTTCAAGAAAAAATATTTATTTTTATTAAATGTTCTATTATTTTATGTTAATGATCACTCATTTATTTCAGCCCTTTGTATTCAGCATGTCTCTATCAAAATAAACCTATGTTTCTATGAAAATTGAAGCTTTTGTTTTTTGTGGCCCACATAAACTTAAACCTGGTTTATTTGGCCCGTGTTAGCCTTTGGGTTTGACGTGCTTACTCTAGAGAAAATGCTTAGTACAGCAGCAGGTAGCTTTTATTTTTAACTTCCTGGTAAGGGCACATACTTCAGTTGCAGGTTCATTGCCCTCCTCGGGGGGCACGTGAGAGGCAATAATTGATGTGTCTCTCTAACAACGATGTTTCTCTCTCTCCCCCTCCCCCTCCCTCTTTTCCACTCTCTAAAAATCAATGAGCCCTAACTGGTTTGGCTCAGTGGATAGAGCATTGACCTGCAGACTGAAGGGTCCCAGGTTCGATTCCTGTCAAGGGCACGTACCTTGGTTGCAGGCACATCCCCAGTAGGAGGTGTGCAGGAGGCAGCTGATCGATGTTTCTTTCCCATCGATGTTTCTAACTCTCTATCCCTTTCCCTTCCTCTCTGTAAAAAATCAATAAAATATATTTTAAAAATCAATGAAAAAAATATCATTAGGTGAGGATTAACAGTAAATAAATAAATTATAAAAAATTAAAAGATACTTGGGCCCTGGCTGGGTAGCTCAATTGGTTAGCGTGTCATCCTGATACACCACGGTTGTGGGTTTGATCTCTGGTCAGGGCACATACATGAAGCAACCAACGAATGCATAAGTAAGTGGAACAACAGATCAATGTTTCTCACTGTGTGTCTCTAAAAAAATCAATTTAAAAAAACTTGGTAATACTGAATTCCATCACACTTCCAGTTTCAATGTAATATTCTATAATAATAAAAGCGTAATATGCTAATTAAACCAGATGACCTTCCGGATGACCTTCCTGATGAAGCCCAGGCTGCGAGGGAAGCCCAGGTCCAGGGGCCAGAGGGATGCTGGTGCTGGCAGCCAGGGGAAGGAAGGCTTACTCTTGCACGAATTTCATGCATCGAGCCTCTAGTACAATGTAATGTTAATGCTCCAGAAAGATGAACCATAGTTAGCCTGAAGCTTTGTGTGGGTTCCATCGTATTTCTTCCTCCCCAGGTTGTGCAAACTCCAGTTAAGAACCTCAGAGGAAGGCAGCATTTACAGAGACCTCGGAGGTCACCTCCAAGCGCCCTTGGTTTTACAGATGTGAAAATGAGAACCCGAGCGCAGGCTGGTAAGTGGCAGAGCCAGCTGAGAAGTGGGAAATGCTATTTCTGTGCTGCTGAGGGGTTAGCACCAAATCCCAGCCGCCTCGCTCAGAGATCCGGCTTCGGCTTTGGGGAATAACCTCTTCCTTGGCTCAGGCGCCAGGAACGTGACGCAGCCACCTTCCCCGGAGGGCCGACTTGAGATTAACCGAGGGACAGGAATGCCTCAAAGTCAGCAAAAGAGGGCGATCGGGGACAGGAAGGCGCAGCTACCAGGAAGGCTTTCTAACCACTAGCACCACTGGGGAGAGGATGCTTAGAGTTTTAGCAAGGACGCCAGACCCGTGTGACCGTCATCACAAATAAAAGCCATCGGGTTTCTAGTCCTGCTGAAGAGTGAGCAGCATCGCTTCTTTTAACTCTGGACAATCACAGCGTCCCTTTCCCCAGCGCTGGGGATCTGGTCCGAGGCGGGTTCCCAGCACTCTTGGAAGTACAGGAGTCCCCCATCTGCGTTTCACTTTCCGTGGTTTTTGTTACCCCTGGTCCACCATAATCCAAACATATTACATGGACAATTCCAGAAATAAACGAGTCATAAGTGGTCATTTGCACGCCGTTCTGGGCAGCGCGATGACATTTCCCGGGCGCTCTGATGCCCTGGGAGGTGAAGTATCCGCACTGTGTTCGCCCGGCCCATTAGCCCCTTCGTAGAAACCCCAGTCATCAGGCTGCCATGGTTTCACACTGATGCCTGGAGGCCCCAGTGCTGGTGGGCTCCCCTGTGAGTGTTTTCATCTCTCCAGTCCAAGTGACCTTTTGGTTAATAATGACCCCAACGCGCCAGAGCAGTGAGGCTGGCAACTCCGGGAGGCCAGCGAGGCCCTAAAGTGCTTCAGTTTAGGTGAGAAGGTGAGCACAGCACAGTAAGGCATTTGGAGAGAGAGCACATTCACAGAGCTTTCGTTATAGGATATTGTAATGATTGCTCTGTTAGTTATTGTCGTTAATCTCTTACTGTGCCTAGTTTATAAACTGAACTTTATCACAGGTGTATATGTATAGGAAAACGCATCGTATTTCTAGGGTTCAGCACATCTGCGGTTTCAGGCATCCAGGGAGGGTCTTGGAACGGATCCCCTGCAGATAAGGGGGCGCTCCTGTATTTTACAGGAGAAAGGGGGGCACAATAAGGTTAAATAACTTTGCAGAGGTCACCAGCTTGCCTGGGCTGCTGTGTCCAGTGGCCTTAACAAAAACGTCACAGGCATCTCCAATCCACCCTGTCAATAGCCCCTCCACCTCTTCCACCTGATTTACGGGCGCGGCTGTGACCGTTTGACAGCCCTGATGGAGCCGCTGAGCAGGCGGGCGGCCCGATGGAAAAACCTGCGATGAGGCTGGGAGTGGAGGGAGCTGGGCTCCTGGTGGGCTCTGACACACAGGTCAGCCGGCTGGCCGCTCAGCCTGTCGCCCTCAGCTGTCTCGCTGCATTGCCGCCGAGCCGGGCCTCCGAGATGGGAACTGCGATTTACAAGCTCTCGGGCAAAATCAACTTTCAGGTGAAGAAAACTCACGCTCCCGGTAGGTCACCCTTGCTTCTGACAGCCTGATGGCAGTGGGGCCACAGGGAGGTGAGGAGCGCCCGCCGGTTCCACCGTGTGTGCCTTTGATGTTAACGAAGGACCCGGCCGGCCGGCCTTCAGGCTGGGGAGGAAGGTGCAGTTGGGCCTGCTGTGTTGGTTTCTTGTCAGCTGAGTTCCATTAGAAGCCAGTTCACAAGGAAGCCTTACTCCTTGTAGGCAAACGTGCTTTCAAATTTTGCCCGAGTTAAACAAAGGATGGAGACCCCGAGCCCCGCAGCTCCTTTCTCGCACAGGACAGCTCCAAGGCTGAATTTTCCATAACAGATGGAACACTAACTCCAGCGTTATTCGGACCAGTTATAAATATCAAAGACATGTGTTCTGCAGTTCAGATTCTTCCTAAAAGGGCTCAAGGACTTCCCGGCTTTAGTCCACGGCTCCTGAGTCTTTCTTGAGAAGCAACAGAAAATGCATTGGGGGTTGCAGGGCTGGGAGAACTGGGGGAGGTGGCCAGGCACAGCGACACACCTGCAAAAGCTTGGTAATTACGTAATTAAAGATTACGTAAAAAAGAGGTGTCTTCACTTTTCTCTTGCCAGTGGCTGATAGATTGCCCATCCCAAGGCTAATGACCGCTGCAAGGTTGGGAGTGAGAAGGAGGTGTGTGTGTGCGCGTGTGTGCATGCGCATAAATGTGTGTGTGGGTGTGCGTGTGTTTAGAGTAGGACGGGCCAGCATGAATTTAAAGAGGAATCCTGCCTGGTTTTGCCACAACCGGTCTTGTTGCCTGGCGTGAGCAGCAAGATGCCTGCCTTCACGCTAAACTATGAGAAATGTTGCCAGGGCAGCGTGTCTGCCACATCACCGAATATCATGTTACTATTAGAGGCTTTCAACAACAACAACAACACATAGTTGAATTTCTAGAATAGCTTGCCTGGTGGTGGGGCAAGGCATTACCACGCTTCATCACATCTAAGACACCTTCGGTAGAGACACCATTCTATGGACCGTGCTGCCGGTTACACTTCGACATGCCACTCGCTGTAAGGTGTTTGCCCCCTTTAGAGATGTTTATCTGTGAAAAAAGAAGTGTTTTTAATATAGATGACATTTAGCAGAGAGCTGCCCTAAGTTAGTTCCTTTTAGTTGTATAATTCGATGCCTCCTCACAGGAGTGTCCTGTCCTATTAAAGCTGCATTTACCTTAAGAAGAAAACGTCCCGCTGCGTGGACTTGCCTCCCTTCTGTCAGGGGAGCTTTGGACAGGAGAGAGTGGCCTGCTGTAGGCTCGGCATTGCAGAGCTAGAGATGAACATTAATTAAGAATGAGAAACAAAAATGCATCAAAAGAGAAACTGTTTTCTACATCAGTAATGAATTAATCCCCTCTTACCACTGCACCGGGGAGCACACAGCTCTCTAATGCAATCTGTCTGTGAGGTTTATTACCACAGAGGCTCATGCACATGGTAACAGTGTCAATCTAGTTCCCAGATAAGTTAAAAAAAAAAAAAGATAAAAAGATGAATCTTGAAAGAGGAAAAGTACGGAATAAGGGATTGGAATATATTGTATATCCCGTTCTGTTTTGCATTAAATACAGACAGTCCTCGGGTTACGTCGGAGTCGACATACGTCATTTCGTGGTTACTTCGCCATCTCTCATTTATTTATAAAATCCGTCATTTCGACGTATGTACATATGTGCTTTATGTATTTTATTATTTATTTACCACAAGTAAAAGTCAGGAATTATCTTTCTTTTAAATTTTTTTACTGTGTCACTTCATTACTGCTGTGTATGTGCTCCATGTGAGTGACGTAGGTGCTTATGTAGGTGGGTTCCGACTTACGGCTGAAATCGCGTCACGTCCAGCTGTAGGAACGGATCTCCGATGTAACCCAAGGACCTACGGTAAGGAGTTCTGTAGGATTTTAGCTCCAGTTCCATTTGGGGGTTGACTTGAACCGAAGGTAAGCAGACAGGTGGAGAACTGGGTGCCCCCTTTCCTCTCAATATCATCCCTGTATTTTACGGAATAACCCAATACATGGCTGGTGTGTCTGCAGGCAGACCTAGTCCCATCCGCCCTTGATCCTGCTCCCCCCTGCCCTCCACTGCCTGTCAGACTATAGTCCAACTTCTGGGAGGAATGGTCGGCACTCCGTGTCCCCACTCCCTAGCTCTCATTACTTCAGGACAATCTCTCTTTGCTCTGACTTCCTAACGGCCAAATCTCTGAGCTCTGTTCTGTGCTCGTCGACTCGACCTCAGTGATGCCTGACAGAGCTGACCTGATTGTTTTCTTGAAACATCCTCCCCTCTTGTCCTCCTCCCCTGCTCTAGCTTACTTCTCCCCTTACCTCTGCTCTCACTCCTCACACTCCTCCTGATGCCCACCTCCCTCTGAGCACCCTTTCTGTATCAGTGATTGTTCCTTGTCCTATTTCTTCTTGTAGTAGGAGTAGCTGCCACTTTGTACGAGTTCCTATCCCAGAGCATTCGAGGACACAACATGTTGCATCATTTATGGCTCACAGGAGCTCTGAGAGGCCCCATTCCCCCTCTGCTCACAGGTGGTAACGAGGGTCAGAGTGGATTAGTAACTTGTGCAAAGCCTCAAGTAAGAGGTGGAGGCAGAATTGAAATTCAGAACATGTGACCAACCAACCATGCTCTTTCCAGTGTGCCACTTTCTCAGGCTCTTCTCAGTCACACGCGTCTCCCCGTCCACCCAATGGGCTCAACGATGCTCACTCCACAGCCCACCTCGGCTCCCCCCGCTCCAGGCTCACACACCCAATGACTTACTGGACATCCTCTCACAGTCCGCGGGCACCCGAGTCTCACTCCGCCCAGAGCTCAGTCACCTTTCCTCCCAGTGCTCTCACCTCGTGAAAGGCCTCACCTGGAGTCATCTTGGCGTCCTCTCGCCCCAGATCCGAAGCCTGACAATGCTATTATATTAGCCTGTTCGGGCTGCCATAGCAAAACACCCAGATCAGGGGCTCAAACAACAGAAATGTACTTTCTCCCTGTTCTCGAGGCTAAAGTCCAAGATCAAGGTGCCAGTCGGATTGGTTTCTTCTGAGGCCTTTCTGATTGGCTTGTAGATGTCCACCTTCTCACTGTGTCCTCACGTGGTTGCCCCTTGGTCTGTGTCCCAGTAGCCTCTCCGTATAAGGCTGGGAGTCAGATTAGACTAGAGCCCAGCCATGTCACTTGTTTTAGCTTAGTTACCTCTTCAAGGCACTACCTCAAACTGTAGCCACATTCTGAGGTACTGGGGGTTAGGACTTCAAGATATGAAGGTGAGGAGCACAAAATTCATCCCATAATACTAGCTTTTAGGTATCCCTAACATTTTACTTTCCGTCTTCAGCTGCATATGTTGGAGGTACGTGCTCAATATATATATTTTTCATTGACAGTAGTGTGGGTTCCAGAATGTTTAGAGATTTTTCTGTAGAGATTATATTCATTGTTTTTAAAAAAATATTTTTATTGATTTTCAGAGAGGAAGAGAGAGATAGAAACATCAATGATGAGAGCGAATCATTGATCGACTGCCTCCTGCACACCCCTACTAGGGGTCGAGCCCACAACCCGGCATATACCCTGTTGGGGAATTGACCGTGACCTCCTGGTTCATAGGTTGATGCTCAACCACTGAGCCACTCATCTCCCTCAAATCTTGCTTATTCCCCCACCATCTCAAGATGATGTTGACAACATAGACTGCTTTATCCTGGGCCCGAATAAGAACCTCGTGTGGAGCCCCCTCTAAATTTCCCTCCAGGGTTCTTCTTGCCCAGACACCACTGTAATAGGTAAAGTTATTTCATAATAAAGCCCCTTAAATATTTCATAATCTAAGATCCCTCTTGACTACTGTTTAGAGAATTATGTTTGCTGGTAAATAGAGTTGCAGACGTTTTTATCTCTGTGTTGTAATGTGGCTGTTGTAAGAGCTCTTTAAAAAATATTTACGTAGTTTGTCAGTCCATCAAGAAATTAAACAGAGTCGCCATGTGACCCAGAAATTCCACTCACGGGAATCCAAACAATCCAATGTCCATCCACTGATGAGTAGATAAACAAAATGGGGCACTTCCAGGCAACGGAATATTATTCAACAATGAAAAGGAATGACATTCTGATTCACATTAAAACAAGGACCAGCCTTGAAAACATTTTGCTGAGTGAAAGAAGCCAGACACAAAAGCCCACCTATTGTATGATTCCATTTGTTGGAAATGTCCAAAATAGGCAACTCCACAGAGAGAGTAGTAGGGGATAGAGGAAGAAGAAAGGGGTGGGTGATTTGTGCTTGGAGTCACGGAAATGTTCTGGAATTCGCTGGTGGTGATGGTTGCACAACAGTATGCATACACTAAAAAGCACTGCATTTTATGACTTAAAATGGTGAATGTTATCTCAATTAGAAAGTTGCAAAACATTTTTACAGTCCTACTTTCCTGCCTTTGTGAAGCGCACTCACTGATACTATGTTTAATTTCAGGGAAGGCCGAGACAGTCTGGCGTGAATGGTTCAGAGCATCATTGTTCTCCTTAGTCCAGGTCGGATGCTGGCTTTTGGTGTGGGGGCTTCGATCTCCCTCTGCCTATTGGATGGAGAGAGACCCATGAAACCTCTAACCAGGAGCCCCGCGCTTTCTCTTCCAGAGGGCAAGTCGATGTGCCATTCTTACTGCCGGGACCTGGTGCACCTGGACTGCCCACAACACGGGAAATCGCCGAGCTGCGTGCGCACGGGTGAAGCGATCCGTCCCCGCGGCCAGCACCCCCAGGTAGGCACCATGGGCGCCCCAGGCTCTGGCTGCAGGCGCGTCACCCACCTGCCCGCGGAGGGCCCTTCCCCTCAGCTTCCCCGTGTGCCTGCGCAGATCCCGGTTCTCTCTGTGCCACGTGGAAGCTCAGCTGTGCTCCGGGGTGTGGTTTTAGAAATAAACGATGGCATGTGTCAGTAGTTAATCCAACAGATTAGGGATAAAATGAGAGGTTTGGATCTTCGCGATTCAGGATGTGGCCGTGTTCACAGACGTACTCACCGCTGTGTGCGTGTGTGTGTGTGTGTGCGCGTGCGTGTGTGCATGTGTGCGTGTGTGCGTGTGTATGTGTGTGTGCGTGTGTGTGTATGTGTGTGTGCGTGCGCGTGCGTGTGTGTATGTGTGCGTGCGCGCGTGTGTGTGTGCGTGTGTGTGCGCGTGTGTGTGTGTCCCTGATGCGGAACCTCAGCGTGAGCGCCTGCAGGGGCTCCATCCTCCCCCTGGTCCCATGAAAGGCAGGATTTCCAGCTAGCAGGCTGTTCTCTCCGTCCAGCAGCCTCAGCCTGTCTCTGCTGCACCCCTACCCACTCTGCTCTCCCTGGTTTGCTGACGTTCTCAGCGGGAAGGGGGCACCATGGGCAGCGATGCCCGTGTCTCTGCCAACGTGGTGATTTCTAGCGTCTCCTCTCCTGGCACAGCAGGAGTTTTCTTGAGAAGTCGGTGGATTATTTCCAGGAGGCTGGGGACACGCGCATTACATGATCTTCAGCGTCTTGTCCGTGTCTGGGCGCTCCCTGGTATGTGGGACCAGGATTACCAAAACCAGGCAGCAACAGCCACCTTCCCTTCATACGCCAGTGAAATGCTATTCCTTCTGGGCCAGGAGGCTGGCTGCCCGCTGCTCCCCGACAGCGCGAGTGCTAAGGCCCAGATGCCTGCTGGTGCCGCCTGTTTTCCTCTAACAAAGGGAGCTGTGACCAGGACAGGAAGGGCTGTTGCAGAGTGTCTCTGGCCTGTGGGTCCCATTCAATGTGGAGACGCTGGGCAGGGGCTCAGGAGGAGAGTGGGGGCTCTGTGAGGGCAGAGAGACCGCTTTTATGGCCGACTGAGGAGTTCGTGTCAAGTGGCAACTGATGTGAATTTCTCAACTGGAGCCTATCAGAGCTGCTGCAAAGTTGTGCCGCCTCACAGCTAACCCAGGGAGAAAAGCCTGGGCGAGGGATGCAGTTTGTAATTTAACAGGATGACTCTGGAGCGAGCAGAGACCATAATGGAAGTATCATGAGAGGCTCTCGGGAGAACAGACCTGTGCTTGTTTGGCTTGAACAAATACAGAGTTCAAGTGTAAGGTTTACACAAGTGGAAGTTTCTCAAAAGGCACCTTCACTACCGATGCTTGAATACTTTACATTTTTTATAGAGAATTTTAAAAAGTAATACTGAGCTCTCCCATGTGACTCTTAAAAGTTTTAAAGAATAATAAAGCAGTTCGATATTTAAATATTTTAGTTCAATTCTTTTTAAATTGTAGAATTTCAGATTTAGAAGTAGATGTTTGGGGGAGCCCCAGGTTTGGTTTCCCAGACAGAGCCATGCAGGACACGTGAAGAAAGCATTCCCAACATGCAATTCTTCCGGGTGAAGTTAGGAATGTTCTCAATTGGGAATGCCACTCCAGCGGGTAATTTCCTGTATGTGCATCTAGGAGATTATGAGAGGTACCTCACAGGAGCGACGATAATTAAATTAGATTTTGAATACTTTCTTTTCATGAGGCATACCCAAAATGCAGTGCTATACTACAGTGTTTTAATATTTTACTGATGATCTATTCTTGTGAATTTGGCTTTGATACCGTGCTTTTCTGTTATTGGCCTTAAATTTACTAAATGTATCCTGGCTGGTGTGCTCAGTGGGTGGAGCATCATCCCATGCATCGAAAGGTCACCAGTTCAATGCCTGGTCAGGGTACATGCCCAGGTTGTGGGTTCTGGCCTTGATTGGGGTGCATACAGGAGGCAGTCGATCGATGTTTCTCTTTCACATCCATATTTCTCTCTCTCCCTCCCTCTTCTTTCCTCTCTCTGAAATCAATAAAGACATATTTTTTTAAAAAAATAAATAAAGATAAATGCAATGGCTCTAGCATCATTAATAGAATTCTGAGACTTGGCAATATCCCGGGCCTGGGATATGAACTTTTTGGAGGTGTGCACCAGTTGATTACGTCACAAGAACTCTCTGTGTAATTATAATCCCCAATGCTACTGGCTTCACCACTGATAGAGAATTAACTTCAGAATGGTTTCAACTCAGTGGAGAACCTTGAAAAAACCCAGTTCAAACAGAATTTCCTAGAAGCTGCAGAATTTGACTAAGAAAATAATCCTCACACACCCGTCTTGCTGCTGCATTGTGATATGATGAGGACTTTGAAAGATTGCTGGAGAGCACTTTTCAACTATAACATGTATTTTAAAACATATTTAGTTATTTATCAACTTTAGATTTTAAGGAAACCTGGTATTCAGTTTCTAAATTCAATACCATGCAGAATATAAAACTCAAATTCGACTGACTTTTCAAGTCAAATTGCTTGTGTATTGTATATAGTTTTGTGATTATGAAAGTAAATCATAACTATTATAGAAATTTTGGAGAATGTAAAACATTTTTAGGAAAGCATTAAAATTGCCTACAATCCACTACTCAGATAATCACTCTTAACATTTTAGTGTCTTGCATTCTTTTTCTCAGTGTCTACTGTCTATATGAATTTCTTTGTGATATTGGAATAATTAGATACATAGATATACAGATGGAGAGAGAGATCTATCTTCATTCTTCATTACAATGGGACCATTTTCCCTGTCACTCCATATTCGTTGAAAACAACCTCTAAGCTATGACAGTTCATCTTACGGATATTTCATACTTGATTTAACCATCCTGTTTCGGTTGGTGCTCTTTCTGACTATTATAAATAAAACTGCAATAACAGCTGTGTATGAAAATCTTTTCCCACATTCCTGCTTATTTCCTTCATACAGATTCCTGAAGGAGAATTACTTGGTCAAGAGCTTTAATGGCTCTTAATACATATTGTGAAATTCTTTAACAGTAAGTTTGCACGAGTTTACACCCTCCCCAGCAGTCCCTGAGCAGTATAAATTCTCCTGTAGGCACCTACATAATGTATTCCATTTAAAAATTCTTTTTCTTTTTTAAAACGCTTAGTTCCTTAAGACTTGGTGGTGAGGTGGGGAAATAATTGAGTAATTTGGTCTACTCCAATGTTTGAAAATTCTGATTAGTTGTTGATTTTGTGACCTCTCCACCTCCCCCCCACCCCAAATCTGGTGTTTCTCGGAGGGCTATGCAGAGGGTGTGGGCTTCACAATCCACTGTCCTCGCGAGACTCAGAGAGGGGGTCTTCTCCAAAGTGGGGAAAGAAATGGCTAGGAGTGAACTAGCAGTGCAGGGAGCACAAGAGCCCACAGCCACCTTCTTCTGGTTGAGGGAAGGGCGGGCTATAAGGGTGAAAGCTGTTAGAAGAGATTTAGGAAAACAGCCCCAATTATAAAATCTGAGGGGTTTGACTAACTGTGAGGAGGGATTGTCCTTTCCCAGCGGATCCCACAAGCCACAACGTCATGCTTACAGTCACTGTGCGTTTTGTTTGCTTTGGTTTAGAGCTTTAAGCTACACACTCAGACTCTTAATTGCTCCCCATCCAGCAGCAATCATTAGGTCCGAACACAGGAAATTTCCATTTTTGTATGCCCTTTCCCCACTTGCCCCCTCCTGCTCCACCCCCCCCCCCCCGCCTGCTCCCACGAATTTCTCAGTCTACTGCCACTCCTCTCCCCCCTCAAGCGCCCTAGATGACTAGATGATCTTGGTTTCATCTGTATTCACATTTAAAGGGGTGAGGGCAGACAAGAGGAGAAGGTCAGGAATCTCCACAACCCCTTGAAGATGACAGCTACACTTCTATAGCACTTTACAGTATAGACCCAAACTACCCACACCCAGCAAGTAAGAGCAAAGAGCTGCAGGCACATAGCCACATAGCTGGGTGGCCTGAGTTCAATCATTTAACTTCATCCATTCATTCATTCATTCAGAAATGGTTCAACATCAGCTAATTTTATAAGGATCAAACTCAAACATACTTAGGGAATTATTCTTAATCGTTATGAGTTCATGTTAACGTTTTCTGATGAGAGCAGCTGTAGCACGGGCTCCGCTTCTTTGTGTGGGCCCACTGGGCTTTCAACAGCAGGGAGACCGGTTGGGATATTGGGCCATTCAGGATCATTGGTTTTGTTTGTAACCGGAAAGCCACCAGAGGGCGCTCTAGCATTGACTATTGCATACCAGTATTGGCGCCACAGATTCCATTAGAAACCAGTAAATAGAAAAAGAAAACAACAAAAAAAGAATAAGAATAAAATAAAAAAGATAAAGAAAAAATAAATAAAAACCAGTAAATAAATATATAAAGATTGTTACTATGTATTGAGTACCTTCTTGACAGAACTAAAGTTTTGACACATAACCATTAACACACATTTGGCACATAACCATTAACATTTTTATTGTTAATATTAATTAAATTTTCTGTGTATTTACCACATATTTCATTTTATGTTTTCCACAGTTCGATCAGCAAGATATTATTTTTTATTTTTACAGATGAGGAGATTTGAGACTTACAGAGGTTAAGTGATTCTACAAATGAGAAGAATAAAAGTTTTTATCTATAGACTCATCCCTCCATTAAAGTTCTCTTTCCTTCCCTCCCCTTTTTTTTTTCTACTAGGAATCAAAAGGAGATATGCCCTTGCTTAAAAAGAAAAAGAGCTGAAGCTAATGTCCATTAAGTCAGCACACTTTTCAGTCCTGCCTCCTGGTCCTAAGGCAATGCCACGTCCTGCCCTTTCCCCACTTGCCCCCTCCTGCTCCCCGCCCCCCCCCCCCCCGCCTGCTCCCACGAATTTCTCAGTCTACTGCCACTCCTCTCCCCCCTCAAGCACCCTAGATGACTAGATGATCTTGGTTTCATCTGTATTCACATTTAAAGGGGTGAGGGCAGACAAGAGGAGAAGGTCAGGAATCTCCACAACCCCTTGAAGATGACAGCTACACTTCTATAGCACTTTACAGTATAGACCCAAACTACCCACACCCAGCAAGTAAGAGCAAAGAGCTGCAGGCACATAGCCACATAGCTGGGTGGCCTGAGTTCAATCATTTAACTTCATCCATAGAGTGTATGTAGCAAATGTAATACCTTTTTAAAAAAAAATTAACTATTTTTTTATTGATTTGAGAGAGAGAGAAAGAGAGAGATAGAAACATCAATGAGAGAGAGAGACATCAATCTGCTGCCTCCTGCACGCCCCCTACTGGGGATCAAGCCTGCAACTCGGCCATATGCCTTGACTGGGAATTGACCCGGGGCCCTCCTGGTTCATGGTTTTGACATTCAGTCACTGAGCCACACTGCCCGGGCACAAATGTAATATCTTATTCTTAGGGTTATTGTGGATTTAATTAGATGACGCATAGAAAAGTGCTTAGCCCAGTGCTTCTCAGGAAACTATTCACTTAGGGTTAGCTATATGACTATATTCTTTAATTCTCCCAACAACCATATAAGGTAGGCATTTAGCATAGACTCTGGCCTCGACCCTGATTTGTTGAGTGCTCCAGAGGGGCAGACTTGGGTTCCAGAGAGGCCAAGAGACTTGCCAAAGGCCCACGTCTAGTATTACAATACAAAATATTTTCAGGAGTGTTTCAGCTTTTTGCTAGGCGAACTAACGTATTATTTTCAAATCAATTACAAGATGCAGGCAGCACTGTCAGCCCACCTCACACAAGTGCAAGGGGCCTTCCATCCACCAGCAGAACCACCGGGTGTTGGTCACTCAGGGAATCAACAATCAGGGTGTCACACCCCCACCACACATTTAGGGGAGCCTTAAAGTTGATTTTGTTTAAATACTGTAATGTGACTCTACAAGCAATTAACATGTTCTTTATGCTTTGATTATGTTTAACAGTATATGGGCCCACGCCCGGCCAGCATATTTCAGTGGTTGAACACTGACTATGAACTAGGAAGTGATGGTTCAATTCCCAGTCAGAGCATATGCCTGGGTTGCAGGCCTGATCGTGTGCAGGAGGCAGGCAATCAATGATTCTCTCTCATCATTGATGTTTCTCTCTCTCTCTCCCTCTCCTTTCCTCTCTGAAATCAATAAAAAAATATATATTTTTTAAAAAAGGAGAATAAAAGTATAAAAGTCCTGGTCAGTGTTTCTCAGTGGTTAGAGCATTTGCCTGTGCACTAGAGGGTCATGGGTTCGATTCTCTATCAAGGGTAGATACCTGGGTTGCAAGTTTGATGCCTGCCTCCAGTTAGGGCACATGTGGTGTGGGAGGCAACCAATCTCCCTCCCTCTCTCTCTCTCTCTCTCTCTCTCTCTCTCTCTCCCCCTCTCCCCCCTTCCTCCTACTTCCCCCTCCCCTCCACTCTTTCGCTGATTATTGGACATTCAGAGGCATCCGTAGCTGGGTCAGCCTTGACAGACGGGAGTTAGTGCTGCTGGGCCCACACAGACTCATGTCTGCCACCATGCCATGCTGTCCATGGGCCCAATGCACCATTTGGGGGCTGGCTGATCGTGAAGGCTGACTAATGTCACCTGACTAATGTCACTTTATCTAATCTGTTGATCAGTACCTCTTCCATGAGAGATGCTTTCTGGTGGTTGTTAACACATGGCAGAGATGTACTCCATGCCCACTCCCATGCACATACCTTCACAAGCCCTTGACTCGTCAGGCACTTGTGTACGTTCAGGCCACTTCTTCCACAGAGTGAGTGAGCAGGTGCCCTGCCCGCAGTACTGCCCAGAGGAAAACTCTCCCCTCGCCGTCTCCCTAATGTGGCTGTAATGCAGCCATCATCCATTTTCACTTACACCCACACACAGAGCCAACCCATCTCTGAATCAAGCTCAGCCTTTTCTCTCCTCCTTCTTCAGCTGCTTGTACGAGAGGCCACCCCATCCTCCATAGCCACGTGTCCAAGTGAAACTGCTGGGTGGCAGCGGCTCTGGTACATGCCCCTGACTAGAATCGAACCCGGGACCGTTAGGTCTGCAGGCCGACGGGCTACTTGCTCATGCAGCACACTGATACCCTCTGGGCCTGCTGGGACTCAGTCCTGGATGTGCCATTTCCATCCTACAACTAACTGTGGCCGGGCCGTCCCACTGTATGACTCAGTGGCTGTGTCAGAACCCAGTTGATAATGGGCCATCCGGGAGGAGGGGCTCCTGGGTGCACCGTGGTCAGCATTCTCTCTGCCAGAGCCCAGTCAGATGCCCAAGGAGGGCTGGATGACTCTGAGAACCAAGTCAATTTAGACGCTCTGTCGAAGAGTCCTGGCAATGACTAGATATCCCCTGCCCCTTGTTTATAGTCAATGACCAAGTGTGTCGTTGGGGAGTGGCTGCAAAAAGTTTTGATATATATATTTTAATCCTCACCCAAGGATATTTTCCCATTGATTTTTAGAGAGAGGGAAACACAGAGAAATATCGATGTGAGAGAAACACATCGATTAGTTGCCTCCTTCACTGCCCCAACCAGGGCTCCAGCCCGGGAGAAGCCTGCAACCAAGGTACATGCCCTTGACTGGAATCGAACCCGGGACCCTTCGGTCCACAGGCTGACGCACTATCCACTGAGCCAAACCAGCTAGGGCTACAATATATATTTCTGCAGCGCTGTCGGGTCCTTCCCCCTAGGAACCTGACACCTCTTCAGTCAGTGGGTTTCAGATCTGAAAACTAGCTCAGGTATGGGCACTGTGTGAGAGGTTGTGACATTTTATTGGAGTGACCTCCCTCTGTGTCCCGCTCCTCCAGGCTGGCCTTGCCCGGTGTAGATGCTATGCAGCACCTCTTGGTGCTGGGGACACTGTGCTCCGTTAACCATCTCATAGGTCCCTGCAGGGCAAGCCTCCTTGGCTGCCCCTCTGACCTTGCTGGTTATCCCAGTAACTGGCCTCCTGGTTCTTGTCCTGTAAGTGTGACCACCTGGCCTCTGTCACTCTGGAGCCTCAGAATCCCACGGAGAGTAACAAGCCCCACTCTTATTAGTGCCTGGCTGCCACTTCTACCACTGGCCCTGACCTGCGGGGGAGCCGCCACCAACCTCCTCAGCCATGCTGGTGCCCCTCTCAAGGCCTTGGTGAACGGCGGGTCCTCAAGGTCCTTGTGGGTCCATTTTCCTCAGCACTTTAGTCTTTCCTCTCCCATTCGTCAGGGTAACCAAGCATTTCCACTTCGCTCAGGTTGGCTATCATGTCTCTAGGTTTCCGAGAGCCAGGCTGGCAGTTTGCCTCATCCTCTGGGGTCATTATCAGAGTCACATCCTGTGTCCCAAGAAAGTGCCCCCAAGTCAGTGAATTCTTGCTTTTCTAGTCTTATCTTCTGGCTTCCTTGATCAAATACCCTCCAATTACAATCCCAAGGTTACTCCCAGTTTCCGGTTGATACATCCTGGCTTCTTCTCACAGCTCCTTTGGTGTGCAATCTCTTTCCGCCCGTACTAAGCCCGGGGCATTCTAGGTCCTGCTGGGGTTTCACCCTACAGCTTGGTAGCTAGTAGAGGCAGCTGATGGGCAGCTCCTGAGACTGCACTGGCTACTTTGCAGGAGAGGGTGGCAGCGCTAGCGCTCCTGTGAAATGTGGGCCAGCTCTGCAGCTTTGCAGGGTTCAGGGCCTCTGCCCAGCCCACAGCCCAAGGGGCAGCCATCCAGATCCCCACCCCACGTTTCAGAGTCCCAGCTTTCTCCAGTCAGGCTCCTGATCGCAGTTACGTAACAGACTCGCCTTAGCTGAGCATTCAGACGTCTCTGTAGCCATGTGACTCTGTCAGGTCCACCCCCCCACCCCCCACCCCCGCTCCCCCCCACCCCCCCACCCCCCCACTCCCCCCCCAAACCCCCCGTCAGCTGCTCAACTCTGTCAGTTTCTGAGGAGGTTCTCTGGCGCTCACACGCCTCTGTCTTGTTCCTTAGCCCTTTGCAGGGCATCAGGGCAACTTAGCAGTAACCAGCCACCGCTGCTGTTCTAGAAGGTCCTGTCCCCCTCCTGTCTTTCAAATGCCTGGGTGCCTGCACCTGCCACAGCCTTCCCCTCCACAGGGATATTCTCCCCAGTCGCCCCTGGAGAAACCTTTAGGAATTGTGCCACCGCCTTTTCCAGGGACCGTCTTTGTGGCACAGCTGGCACCACAGGAGTCAGTGTGGGTTCTCTGAGAAGCAGAAGCCAAGATGGAATTAGATGTGTAAGAAATTTATTAGGGGGACACTTGCTAAGGATAAAGGGGAGGGAACCAGAATCGCCAGGGGGAGCCGTGAGGGAGAGGGGGAAGGCAGCGGATCAGGTGGGAGAGTCCTGGGCTGCAGTGGCAAGAATCGTTCAGCCAAGCTGACAGGGAGTCCGTGTCATTCGAGTCGCTCCCTAACTGAGTCCTGCGTGTTGCAGGACGAGGCCTGTATTAGTGCCCCCCCCCCCCTCCTTGCTCAGCCATTGGCTGGGCGCTGCCTGGGAAACTGTGCTCCAAGTAAGTGTGGGAGTGGGTCCAGAATATCAGCAGCTGGAGCCATCAGTCATCCGCACTCCCCACAGCAGGAGATCTGAGTGGTGTGTTTTCCTGGCCGCCACAACCTCCCCCAGCTCCCCTGCTTACACCACTGTTGTTTGTATATCTTGTGAGTCATACAATAAGGTGGTTGGAGCTAACATCAGAGATGATTTCATCTTAATGTCATCATTTTAAAGATGAGGAAAGATTCCTAAATTTTTATTTGTTTGTTTTTTAAATATGTTTTTACTGATTTCAGAGAGAAGAAGGGAGAAGGAGAGAGAGATCGAAACATCAATGATGAGAGAGAATCATTGATCGGCTGCCTCCTGCACGCCCCACACTGGGGATTGAGCCCACAACCTGGGCATGTGCCCTGATCGGGAATTGAAATGTGACCTCCTGGTTCATGGGTCAGCGCTCAAACACTGACTGAGCCTCGCCGGCTGGGCGAGACTCCTAAGTTTTAAATAAGCTTTCCCGAGGCACAGGAATTTTGCACTGGACCTGTTCCCCACGTTGCAGCACACTTAGCATTCCTGGCCCCAGGACTAGATGCAGTGGCCTTCCCCCACCTGGTGACAGAAAAACTGCCCTCTCCCTCTGTGAGCACTCCTGGAGGCAGGAGTCCCAAGTACCACTGAACAAAGCTCCCTGCAGATGTGACCTCTGTACAATGCACCTGCTTAACATCTGGAGTACAAGCCCCAGGGAGCCCCACCCATGCTGCTTCAGGGAGGGTCTGCATCGCCCAGCATGCATCTTGCATGCAGATGCTCCTTAGCCAGCCTGGTGAGGAGGAACCAGCAGGCAATTCTGTGCTAGTTCAGCTTGCCTCGGGGCACCTCCACCTGAGCGGGTGAAAGGTACCTCAAAACCAAGCTGTCGCTTCTCCATCCTTTCCCCTACCTCTCCTCTCGCCTCTACCCAGCTTTCCCTTCTGAATATATGACACCTTTCTGAAGCTTAAAACCCAGGAACCTTCCTCCATTCTTCCTTTCTCTTTCTCCCTACATACAATGAACAAATGCATTGGGCTCCGTCTTCAAAATACTGTAACCAATGTCTTTCCTCCATGTCCACGCTGCCACCCTTGTCCAAGCCCCCATCTTCTCTCCCCAGCACCCACTAACACAACCTCCTGTCATGTTTCCTGCTTCTTTTACACACAACAGGTAGAGAATATTTTAAACACACAAATCCGGTTACATCGCACACCTATTTAAGCCCCTAAATAAAATCTGCACTCTTTGCCGTGCCTTACAAGGCCCTTCGTGATCTGGCCCTTGCCGCCTCGCTGAGCTTGGTCCTACCACTGCCCATGCAGTCACTGTGCACCGGCTCGGATCCGCTGACTCTTGCTCTGTCCCTCACAGATGCCAAGCTCAGTCTTGGGTTCCTTTGCTCTTCACCAGCCTAGAATAGCCCCTCCGAGCCTCTCAGCTGGCTCTTTAATTCAGGTCTCAGTTCAAGTGTCACCTTCTCCGTGAGGTGTTCTCTGACCACCCACATGAAGGGAACCCCCAAACCACTGTTGTCCTCTCACCTATTACCCTGTTCTGTCCTGTGCACACCATTTACAATCATCTGACTTGATTTTGTTTATTTCTTATCTTGTCCATCTAGAGCAGCGGTTCTCAACCTGTGGGTCGCGACCCCTTTGGGGGTCAAACGACCCTTTCACAGGGGTCGCCTATGACCATCGGACAACACATATATAATTACATATTGTTTTTGTGATTGATTAATCACTATGCTTTAATTATGTTCAATTTGTAACAATGAAAATACATCCTGCATATCAGATATTTACATTATGATTCATAACAGTAGCAAAATTACAGTTATGAAGTAGCAACGAAAATAATTTTATGGTTGGGGGTCACCACAACATGAGGAACTGTATTAAAGGGTCACGGCATTAGGGAGGTTGAGAACCACTGCTCTAGAGTGTAATTTTCATCGGAGAAGGGGCGGGGCATGTCTGTTTGGTTCACAGCTGCACCCCAGCCTGTCAGATTGGGTTCTCAGAAATACGTGTTGAAATCTGATGCACATGGTTTCTGCATAGCTAATGTCATTGCGTGTTTTGATCACCAACTTAGATCCTTTGGCTTTCAATACACATGATCCTAAATCCTGGGGTTCGTTATCTTAAATACTATCCATTGTCAGTATTGACTTTAGCTCTCTGCTGATAGACAGTATTTGCTGTTTGACAATGGAACATGTGTAATTTCAAAACAGGACTTTTTTTTATAAACAAATAAGTGAGAGGCCGCATGTCCTCCGGTAACTACCATTGTAATGTTATTGGACTGGGGCTGATAATTCTTTGTTAGTCCCTAAATTTAATAAATGCCATTTGTCACATTTCTGCGAGCGGCCATCTTCAACAGAGCCAATCGTGTTCTTTGAGAAGACAATTCAGTTATGTCTCAAACATTTTGCATGTATTTTTAGCACCCTCAAAACTAACTTCTGCATCCATAAGTAGTAGAGGAAGGTAAACTACAAATATCCCATGAGCAAGAAATGAAAGGTTGAAGGGATCAACCAAAGAACTTGAATGCATGTATGCATAACCCATGGACACAGACAATAGGGTGGTGAAGGCCCGGGGTGGGGGGCAGGGCAGGCTAGAAGGGGTCAATGGGGATAAAGGGGGACATATGTAATACTTTCAACAATAAAGATTTAAAAAATAAAAACAAACAAACAAATGAAAGGCTGGCATTTTGAATGTGAAAGGCCGGTGCACCTGAAAGGCCGGGGTCGGGGGTCGGAGGTCGGGGGCAAGACGGAGTACCTGCGGGTCTGGAAGCGCTACCTACGAATTCTCGTCAGGGCAAATGATGAGAGGTCGGTACATTAGTGGGGTAGACAAATATGGAAGTAAATACTATGAAGACAATAGGCACTTTTTTGTCCATCACTGATGGGTTATATCTACTACGGAAATGAACGGTGTTGTTGGCTTCACTGTATGACTGATGATCCGCCAGCCCCAAAACCATGTACTGCTCATGAATGCATTTGGACAAAACATAAATTCAAGACGAGTGGCACTCCAGAACAGTGTGCACCTTACTCCACCACTAGGAAGAGGGTTCAGGATGGCTCCCACCTTCAACACCTTACAAGTAAAGACAATGAAAAACAATTTAGCCCTGGCCAGTGTGGCTCAGTTGGTAGGGTGTCGTCCAGTGCACCAAAAGTTGCTGGTTTGATTCCCAGTCAGAGAACGTGCCCAGGTTGCAGGTTCGGTCCCTAGTTGGGGTGAGTACAGGAGGCAACCCATCGATGTTTCTCTCTCTCTCTCTCTCTTTCTCAAAAAAAATATATTTCATAAAAAAATATTTAAACATGTAACATGGGGCTTTTCATGTCATTGCACTTTTATTGCTTACTGTTAACTTGATTTAAATTATGTGATGTTTGTAAAAAGACACGACAGGCTGGTCCAGGAGCAGAGAAACATCTCTTGCTTCCGTTTGGGGGGTGTTAGGAGGGCACGGAGTGCGTCCTTTTGCACCGATCCCCGAAGACCGAAGAGTCTTGCTGATGGAACCCTATCCCGAATAGGAGAGGAGGGAAACATCTCTAAGAATGCTCACCATCCTAGGCACATCTGCTTTTTTCCCCTCCAAGGAATGTGAACCATCATGTTTTACATTTTTTATTTTATCATCTAATCCATTTGCAGGGCACTGTTGCAAAGCATCCGAAAAACATTCCAAAGCAGAACTCACTGGAAGTAAGGCCCTTGGCCTCCAACCTCAGTGCCCAGCCTCACTCCCTCGCTCCTCATGAGCCCCGCTGCTGCCGGTGTGTTAACCAGCCCCGGGCCCTGACAGGGTCCTGAAGGGAGACAGAGCCCCAGTTCCCAATGGCTGTGGCAGGAGGCTCATTGCCCGTATCACCCAGGTGCCAGTAAAGGTGAGGGGCTGAGGTGGCAACAAATAAATCCTAAAATGGCGACGCTGAGGGCTCTGGAACAAACACAAACTGAGGAACCCACATGCAGCCATGCACGAATTCTCTACGGCAGCGGCCGGCGGGCCACAGGCTGTTCCTACCAGAAGCTCATGCTGAGGCTTATTAAGGATGGCGAACAAGTTCACGGCAGATAGACAAGACATTTTACTTCTCTAACCACTCCGTGTCCCGGGCATCTGTGAAATGGAGATGACGGGGCATGCCTGTCCCTGTCTCCCCGAGGGCTAGGGTTTCTAGACTCTTGGGAGTCTGAGGTGCTGTCGCCAGGTGGGGACCCAGGGCAGATAGCAGTTGTTGAGGTGATTAGGTCCAGATTAAGCAGAGCCTCAGGGCTGGAGCTGAGGCCCTGAATCCTATCCCGGGCAGATCAGCACCCAGCCCGGTGCACAGGGCAGGGATAATTGATTCTCTCTCTGCTGGCGGAGGAGTGGAGGAGCAGCTGGGGTTTGCAACTGTTGTGGCAGATCGATTTCAAGCGGCCTGGTGAGAAGAAGCCTGCTGCCGAGCTGGGCTGAGACAAAGGCGTGGTGCACAGCCACTCCCCGGGGGAGGAACCCGTGTGGGTGCACCTGAACCGAGAGGGTGGCAGCCACACCCTGGCTCTCGGTGCTGCCTTATCAGTCCCAGCACCACAGCAGCTCTGCCTGAGCAAGCACAGGTACAGAGGGAAGGAAGGAAACCCCTCCCAGTGGCCACACCGGCACTTCCTCTCTGGAGAGCAGCAGCTGGCAGCTCTCACGTCTCCATGCTCGCCTCTTGCCAGGCTCACAGCTACGTTTCCCAGGCTCCCTTGCGTTAAGTGTGGTCATGTGACTGAGTTTCCCCTGAAGAAACGAGTGCACAACCATCCCTCTCTCTGCTCACCCACTGGCTGAATGGAGACAACTTAGGGAATATATTCATTTCTTAAATATATTTTTATTTTTTTAAATATATTTTTATGATTTCAGAGAGGAAGGGAGAGGGAGAGAGAGATAGAAACATCCATGATGAGAGAGAACCATTGATCAGCTGCCTCCTGCACACCCCACTCCGGGGATTGAGCCTGAAACCCGGGCATGTGCCCCGACCATGAATCCAACATGACCTCCTGGTTCATAGGTAGACACTCAGCCACCGGACACTGTGTTTCTTCTGTTACAGCAGAGGGCTCTGGGCCTGGGTGAGAGTCACCAGTCGACCTTCAGTTTGGGATGGGCCTTCCCCATAGCTACTTTGTCACACACCCACACAGCACATGGCGGCCATGCCTCTCTCCCTCAGGTTCCAGAACAGCCTCTGGGCTCCGCCAGAGCAGGTCGGCACTTCCTCGCCTGTTTGGGGGGCCCACTTGACAGAAACATCTCAAAAGCTATCTCATTTTCGTTCACCCGCTTGTACCAGCCCTAAGGTGTCACAGACCCGCAGTGAGCTGACCGTGGTCCCCTCCCCGAAGTAGCCAGGTCAACCAAGGGTCCCCAGTGGACCAGGAGAACAGTGGGTGAGGAGGACCCAGGTTTGTTCCAGAAGTTTCGGTCGGGACAGCTTTGTTTATAACTACTTGAGTGTTCAGTGACCCAGAAACTGAATGTGTATGTGGATGGCTGCTTCTCTCGCCTCTCCCCCAATAATATCCTCTTCTGCCAAAATTACGTCCCCCTCTTTTAGAGAAGCCCTTTCCAGAAAAGCCATACCCCCTTCTAGAAAAGTCATCTTTCACTGTTGCTATTGCAGAGTTCCTTTGGAGACATAGTTTTCTAGACAAATTAGAAAAAGTCTCCTTCTCTGGCAGCCACAGCGCCGCCCGGAGCCCCGGCCTGGCTGGTGGGGGGCAGGCTGGCCTCCAGCGTGTGCTTGTGCAGGGCAGCCGCTTACCTGGCTGCTGCAGTCTCCTCCCCTCCCCCCCGCCACCCCCCCCTCACCCCCCCAAATGTTCCCGTTAGTCATAGCCAGCCTTCCCCCTTCAGCTCATCATTGTCACTCCAGGGACTCAAAGGCCAAACTTGAGGATCTTAAGGTGACTGGAGGTGACTTTAGTTACACTGAGCCAGATACAATTCTGTGGGCAGATATGAGAACACAACTATCTTCAGATCAGTGTTCCTGTGGGGAAATGTGTTCCTTGGTTTTTCTAAACAACCAATTTAACAATAAGTCTTCAGCCCTGGCGGGTGGCTCGGTTGGTTGGGGCATGGTCCTGTGCACCAAAAAGGTTGCACGTCGATTTCTGGGCAAGGCACGTGATGAGCTTGCGGGTTTGGTCCCCAGTTGGGGCGCATATGGGAGGCAACCAATTGATGTTTCTCTCTCACATCGATGCTCCCCCCACCCCTTTCCTCTCTCTCTAAATCAATAGGGGAAAAACCACACGTATCTTGGGTGAGGATTTTTAAAAAACTATTTGGGGGGCAATCTGCCCATTAAAAGCACAGGGCCTGCCTATCACTGACTGCCTTCCTCTCACCTGCAGGCCTGTGGATGTCTGCCACTTGCTCTAACTTTGGTCTTAGCTGGCTCAGATTCAACCTTGGCTCTCAGACTTTGCCCTACAAGTTGCACAAGCTTTGGAGAATAGGTTTCTGCATGTAGTCATTTCTTTGAAACTTGAACCCCAAGCATAGGCTGTTTCTTTGCAAATGATTGATGTAATTAAAAAGTGGACAGACGCTGCGTATATGCATTACTCCCCTCCAGATGTTTATTTTGGTGCCGTCCTAAAACTGACGTTTAGTGGCTGATGGGTTAGGAGCACAGATGTTTTAGGTCAGACTTTTCCCCCTGATAGTTCTCATCTGGGCATCATCATAATATCAAGGGACAAACAAAGCTGAACTCAACACCATCACTTGACCTCATTTCTGATTTATAATTCTCCCTGCGACCATGCAATTTGAGCAGAAGGCCATCTCCGAAGCGTGTTTTTAATTTCAATATCTTTTTGTACTAGCCTCTTTGTCATCCTCCATGTGTGCATCTGGCTTAACTTGCTGACGAGAAAATTGAAACATACTTCTAGCCGGCAGCCAGAAACAAAGGGAAAAATTGTCTGAAGAGCCATTTAGCTGCCTGCATTCACCCCCCCCCAACCCCCCCACCCCCAACACTGCCTTGCTTATATGAACAACCCCCACAAAAATCTGAGCTGCTTTTGTATTAACGTCAGCCATGACGTTTCTCTCAGGGTGTGTTTAGCGTTGAAGAAACGAGGGCTCTGCAGGTTCAGCGTGGTTCCTCACAGCCCAGCCAAGGGCTCTGTGCAGCCACTGGAGGGACTTGAGGGCCTCAAGCCAGCTGGCGAGGAAGATTCTGGGTTAAGAGGTGTCTAAAAACCTTGCTCAAGGTATGTCCTTTAAGATATATATATATATATATATATATATATATATATATATATATATACATATTATTGATTTCAGAGAGGAAGGGAGAGGGGAAGAGAGAGAGAAGCATCAATGATGAGAGAGAATCATTGATCAGCTGTTTCCTGCCCGATCAGAGCCCGCAACCCAGGCATGTGCCCTGACTGGAATTGAACCGTGACCTCCTGGTTCATAGGTCGATGCTCAACCACTGAGCCACACCGGCTGGGCGTTGGATGTCCTTATAATTCTGCCTGCTTCCCAGCTTCTTAGGAGCCAATCAGGATGGTTTCAGGAAATTGGCAGCAACTTCATCTGGAAGCATTTTCCTGAAACATGTAAATATTTGTACTTCAGGGGACTGTCCGACTCCAGGAAGGTTTATACCAGTGTGCGCTCTGTGGAGGTTAAGCAACCCCCACAGGACACTCTGAGGAGAGACCAAGGTCTATGTCACCCATGAGAGAACTGTGAATTCCGGGGACAGGAATGGAGTAACCCTTCCGTAGCAGGAAAGGTCTGTGGGAACAGGCAGTGCCTGAAAGTCAGGCTTCCAGATGGGAACTCACCGTGGAAGTGGCACCAGGAAATGCCCTTGAGAATCACCAGTTGTCTCCCAGCTTGTCCTGCGCTGGGCTTTGTGCAGACGCACTGCAGATGCTGGGCCCAGACATGGCAGCACGGAGAAGGGAGGCGGTGGGATTTTCAAGACAAGGGCTTCAGAGGACTGTGGGGCCACTGGGCAACAGGAAATGAGAGCCCCTCCGCCCAGCCTGGTGCAGCCGTGGAGCCTCGTTATTACCTGGCAACAGTGGGAAGAGCTGGCGAGCTGACTGTCTGGAGATCTGCCGGGAGGCGCTGAGGTTCCGGCATTAGTACGCTTCCTGGCCATCCAGCACCCTCCTGAGTGCTTCCTTTCCTTTAAGACACCTGTGGTTTTGGCTGCCATGCGGGGACAAGAGCCAAGCGTTGGCAGCCTCCTCTGATCTGGCATTGACAACGTCACACTAGTCATTCCCAGCAATTAGCTCCCCATCGCAGATGTGCCGGGCAGAGATCTGGGGCCTTGCTTTGCGTGGTTCCAATGCATACGTTAAAATCAGGAGATGAAATCTGTTTAGATGGTCTGTCCTCTCTTCTCCTCGGACTCCTTATGCTGGCCCTGCCCAGTCATAAATGGATGAACACACAACCCAAGGAGCTGGCAGGGACGGTGGGGCAAGCCGAGTGATTTCTGAGAGTCTGCTGCTGCAGGCAGCCCTCACTTCAGTCTGACAGCTAGAGGGCAAAGGTCCTCCCACCAGGCTCCGAGTTCATAGGTTATGACATCTATAAACTTCCTCTTACCTTGGATCAGGCCGAGTTTCCCCTCCCCTTTCTCTCATGGCTCCCCGAGTCTTTCTTTCATGACTCACATCCGAGTTTGTCATTGTAGATTTGTCTGTGTGATTATTTACTTTATGTCTTCCTCCCATTGACCACATCACTTCTGCTCATGTCTGCATCCCAGAGACTGACATGTAGTTGGAGTCCAGGAAATAGCTGTTGAATGAATGGATAAGTGAATGAATGAATGGAGCTTGAAGATACCAGAGACTGAGTCTAGTGCCTTCACTTAATAGATGAAGATATAGAAGTTAAATGACTTGTCCGAGACAATGAAGTTTTTTTTACATGTATGAAGATAGATTGAATTTGTCAATTCCAAAGTAGTAATTTGTTGTAAGTAAAACACAGAAATTAAACCGGAACACGTGGTTTTTCCTCTGGGCAGGATGCAAAGGTGATTTTCCAAGTTCTTGTCCAGGTAGATTCGAAGAATGAAGCCACAGACAAAAGGTGGTACAGGAAAAGGTGGGAATTTATTGGGAAACAAGCACAGACTCTCACATGGGGAGGGAAAGAGAGAGACCCGCCAAGTCCCTCTTTCCTAAGGTGTATAAAGGCTGCAGTTCTTTGTGTCCTGATATCCCCTCTGATTGGTCACTAGAGCAGCTTCGGAGCTCAAACCCCGGGTGGGGCTCCCTCTTCTTCTATTCCCTGTGGCCTTCCTCTTTATCCCTCTCCCTTTATGCTGTGAATGTGTACCTTTGGCAGCTCCCAGCTTTGCAGCCCCGCCGTTCTCCCCCATGAACCCCTTGAGTCCTAAAACTCCCTAAACCTGCCTTTCGTTACCCCTAAAAACTCCTTTCATAAGTATTAGAGAATTCAAAGATGAATAAAACTCAATTCCTACTTTAAAAAAACAGCGTTAAACTGTTAAGATAACAATAGTGATTCATGAAGTGCTTACTAGTGATTATTTCACTTAATGCTCACAACAGTCCTATGAAATAGGCCTTATTATTACCATTTAACAGATATGGAAAAGTAAGCTCAGAGATAATATTGCTAAACGGTATTGAGCTTTCCCCAGAGCAAGGGCTGAGAGAGAGACAAATAGATTGAAGTTAAAGTCTTTATAACTTAATCTCAGAAGTGACCTCCCATCACATCATTGTTGTCATTTTGTATTCATTATAAAGTGAATAGAAATTGGGGTGGTGAACACACAATGTGGTGCACTGGTGATGTGTTGTGGAATTGTGCATCACCCCAATTAAGTCAATGAAAAGGGAAAAAAAAACAAAAAAACAAAGAAGTGAACAGCACGACCCAGCCCATACTCATCGGAGAGTGTTACATAAGGTTGTGAACACTTGAGGCAGGGATCCTAGGTCATCCCAAAGGCTGCCTACAACAAGGTCAGTTAAATCCAAAATCATTCAGTGTAATTCAGCATATTAATAATAGAAAGAAGAAAAATACATGCACCTCAATAGATGCAAAAAGAAGTATTTGATAAAATGTGACATCCGTTGATGATAAAAACCCTTAAACTAGAACTCAAAGGGATTGATCTTGTTCAGATAAAGACATGTGATGGAGTGTATTGATGGCCTCACTTCCTAAACTAAGCTAAAAGATTCTAGAGCAGTGGTTCTCAACCTTCCTAATGCCGCGACCCTTTAATACAGTTCCTCATGCTGTGGTGACCCAACCATAAAATTATTTTCGTTGCTACTTCATAACTGTAATTTTGCTACTGTTATGAATCATAATGTAAATATCTGATATGCAGGATGTATTTTCATTGTTACAAATTGAACATAATTAAAGCATAGTGATTAATCACAAAAACAATATGTAATTATATATGTGTTTTCCAATGGTCTTAGGTGACCCCTGTGAAAGGGTCCTTTGACCACCAAAAGGGTCGTGACCCACAGGTTGAGAACCGCTGTTCTAGAGGATATTGTAAGATGTCCCCATGATTTATGGGCAGAAAAAAATTTATTAAATAGGATGCAAAAAGCACTAACCATGAAGGATTGACAGACTAAGGGCCGGCAAACCACAGCCCAGAAGCCAAATCTGGCCACTTGGTTCTTGTAAATAAAGTTTTACTAGAAGGCAGCCAAGCCCAGTGGTTTACATATTACCTATGGTTGCTTTCACACTACAATGGCAGAGTTGAGTAGTTGTGTCAGAGATCTTATGGCTAGCAAAACCTAAAATAGTTACTATCTGGCCATTTTCAGAATGGTGCCAACCCCTGAATTAGACTAACTTAAAATTGGGAATTTCAGGTCATCAAATGGCACCATTAAGAGAGTGAAAAGGCATCTCAGAGTGGGAAAAACATATAATTGACAAAGGTCTTTTATCTCAAATATGTAATGAACTCATAAATTAATAAGAAAAAAAAACTCAGTAGAAAAATAGGGAAAAGACATGAATAGGTACTCATGTCACAAAAGAGTGACCAAGAAAACATTAAGATGTGCTTGACATCACTAGCCAGGAAATGCAGCTCAAAAAATTGCTAATTAAAACCATAATGAGATATCACTATGCACTCACCTGAATAACAAAATTAAAAAGACCAAAAATAACAAGCGATGACAAGAATATGGAGCGATAGGAACTCCCATTTGCTGCTGGTGGTGGTGAAGATTAGCACAACTACTTTGAAAACCCATTTAGCAGTATCTACTAAAGGAGAACATTATCTCTACTACTAGGTATGTACTGAATAATAAGCATATGTTCACCAAAATTCACGTACAAGATGTTGCTAACATCTATATTGTAAAAGGTCAGTGCCCCCCCAACCAATCACATTGCACCCACCTTGGCTGGCCTGGCGCCAGTGCGTGTCATAGCACGATGATCTGGAAGGTCATCCATCCTGCTGTTCAGTTGTTTGGTCAATTTGCATATTACACTTTTATTATTATAGACTAGAGGCCCAGTGCACAAAAATTTGTGCACTCGGGAGGGAGGTGGGGGGGTCCCTCAGCCCGGCCTGTGCCCTCTCGCAGTCTGGGACCCCTCGGGAGATAACGACCTGCTGGCTTAGGCCTGCTCCCGGGTGGCAGAGGGCAGGCCCAATCCCTAGGTGCAGCCCCTGGTCAGGCTCAGAGCAGGGCCGATTGGGGAATTGGGGCGCCGTCCCCTGTCATGCACAGAGCAGGGCGGATTGGGAGGTTGTGATGCCACCCTTAGTCACGCTCAGGGTAGGGCCGATTGGGGGGTTGGGGCACCGCCCCCTGTCACACTCAAGGCAGGGTCGATGGGGAGGTTGCGGCGCCACCCCCTGTCATCCACAGAGCAGGGCCAATCAGGGGGTTGGGGCGCTGCCCCCTGTCACGCACAGAGCAGGGTCAATCAGGGGGTTGGGGAGCTCCCCCTGTCATGCACAGAGTAGGGCCCATCAGGGGGTTGGGGAGCTCCCCCCTGTCACACTCAGGGCAGGGTGGATCAGGGGGTTGGGGTGCTGCCCTCTATCACCCACAGAGCAGGGCCGATCAGGGGGTTGGGGCGCTGCCACTCTCACACTCAGGGCAGGGCCGATGGGGAGGTTATGGCTCTACCCCGTCACACACAGAGCAGGGCCCTTGGGGGGGGGGGCGCGTTTGGGGCGCCGCACCCGTTCACACACAGAGCCGCAGGGCGATCAGGGGGTTTGGGCGTTGCCCCCTGTCACGCTGATCCCGGTGCCAGGAGGCCACGCGGCTCCGCTGATCCCGGTGCTGGGAGGCATATTACCCTTTTACTATATAGAATAGAGGCCTGGTGCATGGGTGGGGGCCAGCTGGTTTGCCTTGAAGGGTGTCCTGGATCAGGGTGGGGGTCCCCACTGGGGTGCCTGGCCAGCCTGGATGAGGGGATGATGGCTGTTTGCAGCTGGGCACACACCCTTCAGGGTGGGGGTCCCCACTGGGGTGCCTGGCCAGTCTGGGTGAGGGGCTGAGGGTTGTTTTCAGGCTGGGACTGAAGCTCCCAACTGCTCCTTTTTTCTTTTTTTTCTTTTTTATTCTGAGCCAGCTTTAGCTCTGAGGCTCCAGCTCTTAGGACTCCGCTCCTGAAAGCAGGTATCTGGTTTGTTAAGGTTCTACAATCGAAACTCTGTATCAACTCCAGGTCTGAGATCCCGGCTAGCTGAAAGCTGGTTTCTGGGGTTTTGTTTAGCTTCTATTTTTGTAACTATGTTTCAAACTGCCAGCTCAGAGGCCTGCAGCAGCAGGCGGGGAACATTGGAGTCCTCCGTCACTGAAGCAAGCAAGCCTCATGTTAGTTTCAAGCTGCCTGGCTGCCGGCCACCATCTTGGCTGACAGTTAATTTTCATATTGCCCTGATTAGCCAATGGGAAGGGTAGCGGTCATATGCCAATTACCATGTTTCTCTTTTATTAGATAGGATTACACTTCAATTAGAAGTTGTCAGTTTTGAGTTGCCAGGTCTGAGTATAGAGGAATGGCAAGGTCTGATTGGCTGAAGACTGGGTACCTGAACCAATCACTGTGGAAGGGATGATGAGACTGTCTGGATGGATTGTAGACTGTATTTTCCTACAGGGGTGCTGCTGGCATTTAGAGCAGATAGTTCTGCATGGTTCCCATATGCATCCCTGGCCCCCTAAACAGTAAATGCCAGTAGACATATCACCCCTCCCCCCATTTCCCAATTTGGTGGAGGAGGGACACATTCTGCTTTGTTTGAAAGCAATCCCTTTAGACCAGTGGTTCTCAACCTTCCTAATGCCATGACCCTTTAATACAGTTCCTCATGTTGTGGTGACCCCCAACCATAAAATTATTTTCGTTGCTACTTTATAACTGTAATTTTGCTACTGTTATGAATCATAATGTAAATATCTGATATGCAGGATGTATTTTCATTGTTACAAATTGAACATAATTAAAGCATAGTGGTTAATCACAAAAACAATATGTAATTATATATGTGTTTTCTGATGGTCTCAGGCGACCCCTGTGAAAGGGTCATTCGACCCCCAAAGGGGTCGCGACCCACAGGTTGAGAACCGCTGCTTTAGACTAATCAGGACCAACTTTTGGAGCTGCAGCCAATCCCACCAAAGCCACCAGCTGATATACAATAAGGGAGGGTGGAATGGCTTTGGGGAGAAAAGGACAAAGGCCATTGCACACCCATGAAAAACTGGGAAGGAAACATCACTCACCCCCTCAGTCTGCACCCTCGTTTCTCATTGCTTAGGGCAGATTCGGTTTTCTGAGGGAGGTAGTGTGTGTGCAGTTAGGAAAATACTGATGTGATTGTTTTCAGTGTGAGAAGTAGGTAAATGAAAAGTAATTGGTGAGCTGGTAACCCTTTCCTTATTTGCAAGTTAGTCTAATATCTTAAATGTCTGTAAACGTGCTTCTGCTCACACAAAGAAACAAGTCTGTTTGACACACATGCTGTTGAGAATGTGCACTTACTTCCTGAGAACTGACTTAAATGACCAGACAGTAGAGGACTGGTTTGGTAGAGGGTAGCTCACCCACACAGCGGTCTTAGATGCAGCCATTAAAAATTATCTTGCTCGGCTGGTGTGGCTCAGTTGGTTGAGCATCATCCCATGAACCAGGAGGTCACGGTTCAATTCCCGAACAGGGCACAGGACCAGGTTGCCGGACCAATTCCAGTACAGGGTGTATAGGAGGCAGATGATGGATGTTTCTCCCTCTCCCTTTCTCTCTCTGGAATCAATAAAAACATATTTTGTAAAAAATTACTCATAATTTTAAAAAATGGTCCTTAGGTTGAAGTGTAGGAATGTGGGAAAGGATCAATGATATTGTGCAAAGTACAGGATGCAGGGTGCACAGAGGCACACACACTCTGATGGCAAATATAAGGTATCCCCCCAAAATGTATACACACATGTTGAATAATTATAAAGGCAGTGTTTATTAAAATGCATTTCATTTTCAAAATTGAGCTATCAGCTGTTAAAAGTATGTATGCACTTTTTGGGATACCCTGTATGTAAAATGTAAGTGCCTCTGACCAAGGACTAAAGGGTGTTTTGCAAAAACAAAGAGTTGGGCCTGGCTGACGTGGTTCAATGGTTGAGCATCGACCTATGAACCAGGAGGTCATGATTCGATTCTGGGTCAGGACACATGCCTGGGTTTCAGGCTCAATTCCTAGTAGGGGGCATGCAGGAGGCAGCTGATCAATGATTCTCTCTCATCATTGATGTTTCTCTCTCTCTCTCCCCCTCCCCCCCTCTCTCTGAAATCAATTTAAAAGAATTTCCTATACCTCTAAGACTATTCCTGGGAACACCAGTGTTTCAATATCCCAGTTTGATGCTTTAAGAAATGAAAATTTACTCTGTGAAAATGTCTTTCATTTAAAAATTATCTCTAGAATATTTTATTTATTTATTTTCAAATATCTTTTTATTGATTTCAAAGGGAAAGGGAGATGGAGAGAGAGATATAGAAACATCAATTCATTGATCAGCTGCCTCCTGCACTCCCCACACTGGGGATGAACTGGGGTATGTGCCCTGACCAGGAATTGAATTGTGACCTCCTGGTTCATAGGTCAATGCTCAACTGCTGAGCCATGTCAGCTGGGCTCTAGAATAATCTATAATAATAAAAGGGTAATATGCTAATTAGACCAAACATCCTTCTGGGTGTCATTCCGGATGTTCTTTCGGACGAAGCTGGGGTCGGAGGGAAGCAGCCCATGTTCGGGGCACCTACTGGTGGCAGCCAGAGGGAAGCAGCCCAAGTCCCAGGTGCTGGAGGGAAGCCAGTGCTGGCAGCTGGGGGAAGGAAGGCCTACTCTTGCATGAATTTTCATGCATCGGGCCTCTAGTCCTATATAATAAAAGGCTAATATGCAAATAGACCAAACAGCAGAACAACAAGTCGCTATGACACACACTGACCAGTAGGGGATGCCCCCTGGTGGTCAGTGTGCTCCCACAGGGGGAGTGCCACTCAGCCAGAAGCCAGGCTCACGGCTGGTGAGCGCAGCAGCGGTGGCGGGAGTGGGTGACAAGGAGTGGGCCTAAGCTGGCAGTCAGACATCCCCCACGGGGTCCCAGACTGCAAGAGGGCATAGGCTGGGCTGAGCGATCCCCCCTCCAGTGCACAAATGTCATGCACCGGGCCTCTAGTATAAAAATAAAAACCAAAGAGTTTTTTCTTTCCTCCCATGATCCCTATAATTTTGTTGCATGGTTTTCCCATGAATGAGAAAATTAAAAAGCCTTTCTGCCTTTTGAGAAATCCCATTTGCCCCAGAATTGTACCATAGTTTGTTAAGCTCCTCTTGGATGAGATTCTTTTCAAAGGACTAGTCCCCCCACAGCGCTGTGCTGTGGGGATTCTGGCTTCTGTTTGCAGCCTGGATGACAGACTGAAGATGGAACTCACACAAGTCCTTTAACTTTTCCCATCTTTGAAGCAGAGAACAGTTCCACTTGCTGCTACCATTTAGATTAATGAGCTGCATTTAATGCCATGAAGTTTATTGTGCAATTTGAGATTATAGCCTTCCTTTGAGAAATAGGTGGTGTTTACAAAGAAGAAACAGTGGGAGTGCTATTGTGTTGTTAGAAGTGCATTCTCTCAACCAATATAATTGTGCAACTCCAGTGTGTAAGGCGCTATGCTCAGAATTAGGAGGTATATATATACACAGAGATGACTAAACTGCCATCCTGCTTTCCAGGAGCTTACAGTCTTATGGTGATAAAAATATCTAAGAATTACTCAGGGTTTATAATGTGATAGGCACGACCCTTTATGGATTCTGTACTATTTAATTATTACTTGTAATTAATATTATGTATTAATTACTATGTAATGAATTTAATCCCAACAACAACCCGGGGAGATGGGGGTTATTATCATCATGTTAAGAGATCAGTAAACTGGCCGAAACCGGTTTGGCTCAGTGGATGGAGCGTCGGCCTGCGGACTGAAAGGTCCCGGGTTCGATTCCGGTCAAGGGCATGTGCCTGGGTTGCGGGCACTTCCCCAGTGGGGGATGTGCAGGAGGCAGCTGATCGATGTTTCTCTCTCATCGATGTTTCTAACTCTCTGTCTCTCTCCCTTCCTCTCTGTAAAAAATCAATAAAATATATTAAAAAAAAGAGAGAGAGATCAGTAAACTGAAGCTGAGAAACTAAGTAAGAACACAAAGCTGTGACCCTAAATCAATGCCTGTCGGTCACTCTCCTGTACTGTCTCCCAAGCACGAGCCACGGTGGGAGCAGCTGTCTGTCTCAGCCGGCTTGCAATCCATTACCCTGAGGTAGGTTCCGATCCACAAAATAAAGCCTTTTGGATGGAGGATGAGTCAAATCTACTGGCCAAATAACCAGGTTGGAAAGTCTGTACCCTTCTCACTTCAGAGGCATTTGTATTGGGCTGGAATTGTCAGTTTAAAAAAAAATTGAGATATAATTGACATAACATTGTGTACGTTTCAGATGTACAGCGTGTTGATTTGATACAGGTATATACTGAAATGTGATTCCCACTGTAGCGTTAACTAATACCTCCATCAGATCACATAATTATCATTAATTTTTTGTGGTAAGAACATTTAGGATCTAGTCTCTCGGCAACTTTCAAGGCTGCCGTACAGTATTGTTAACGATAATCCCCTGCTGTGCCCTAGGTCCTCTTCCAACGGCAAGTTGTACCCTTTGACCAGCGTTTCTGTAATTGTCAGGTAATCCAGGATGTTTTTAGGTTACAATTAGGTGTTGTTTGGGGAAAGGGAACTGTTGTTAAAAAACAATCTTAATGTTATAACTTTGTGTTGTCTAATGTCAAAATATTCGTCTTTTTCCAGAATCTATAGGGAGTTCAGGGTAAAGACTGGCTATGCTGAGAATAGGATATGAAGCCAGGTCTTTTTTGTGTCTGGCTCTTCTGCTCTATGTCCCACTTATGCCCCAAAGGGTCACAGACTCTCAGGTTTGGAAAGAACCTTGAAGTGCATTTCTAGTCCAGTATTTTTCACACCGTAGATCACAACCTGTTAGTGGGTTGTGAAATCAATGAACTGATTATGGTAAGCATTTTCAAAAGATAAAGTTGCACCTGGTAAAGGTAAATATCATTCAAGAAACTTTTACTTATTGTGTTAGTTGCAAAGGGCTGCCATAACAAAGTGCCCCAAACTGGTGCCTTAAAAGCAACCGAAATGTATTCTCTCACAGTTTCAGATCAAGAAGTCCAAACTCGCCCTGACCGGTTTGGCTCAGTGGATAGATAGTCGGCCTGCGGACTGAAGGGTCCCAGGTTCGATTCTGGTAAAGGGCATGTACCTGGGTTGTGGGCACATCCCCAGTGTGAGGTGTGCAGGAGGCAGCTGATCGATGTTTCTCTCTCATCGATGTTTCTAGCTCTCTATCCCTCTCCCTTCCTCTCTGTAAAAAATCAATAAAACATATTTTAGAAAAAGAAGTCCAAACTCAAGACGTCACCGAGGCCACGCTCCCTCTGGAACTCTGGGTGGAATTCTTCCTTTCCTCCTCCAGCTCTGGTGGTGGCCAGGAATCCTTGGCTTTCCTCAGCCTGTAGCTGCATCCCTCCAACCTCTGCCTCTGTTTCCACATGGCATTCCCTTTTTCTGTGTGTCTGTGCCCACACTTCCTTCTTCTTCTAAGGACACCTGTCATACTGGATTAGGGCCCACGCTACTGCCCTCAGTTGTGATTTTTTTTTAGCTTGGTAAATAATACGACTCATCCACTTCTTGATCTTTCTGTAATGACCTGACAATGGTACTTGGGGCTACACTGAGCCCACCGACACGGGGCTGATCATCTCAGGAGACACCCCTTGGCTCTGTGGACAACGCTGGTTGTTGGCAGGGCTCTCATCAGGGAAGAATTTGTGGGACTGTAGACGTAGCCCACAAGAGACCTAACAGAGCCCTCTTTTAGTTGCAGTGGGTGTAGGTAAAGTGCTCTTTGGAGCAAAGTATCATATGACTTGAAAGTACTCATAGTGACGGAGAGGATAAGGATTTGGAAGACCTCATTGCCAAAGCCTCATGAAGGATTTTGGCTCAGTGGATGGAGCGTCGGCCTGCGGACTCAGGGGTCCCGGGTTCGATTCTGGTTGGGGGCATGTGCCTGGGTTGCGGGCACATCCCCAGTGGGAGATGTGCAGGAGGCAGCTGATCGATGTTTCTCTCTCATCGATGTTTCTGGCTCTCTGTCTCTCTCCCTTCCTCTCTGTGGGAAATCGATAAAATATATTTTAAAAAAAAAAATCTGAAAGCCTTTCTTTTCTCTCTCCTTTTTATTTTATTTTATTTTTTTTTCAGGGCAAGGGGCATGGGGGTGTTGATCAGAAGGACTTGGGCCCCTGAAAGCCTTTCAAAAGAAATTAGGGCTTTTGGGGGGTTTTTTTGCTTTTTTTAGAAGACAGAAGAATGAACTAGGTCAAAGTTCCCCCAAACCAATAATCGATCAGGATCTGCTGTAAAATGGGGAAGCCTTATGGTTCCACGTGTCCCAGCATGTGGCCTGCCATCTGCCCACCTCTCTGAAATTTGCCACGTTCATTCAGACACATTGCTGCAAGCACCAGCCTGCCCCCCCAGTAGAAACGCCTTTCCCCCGAAAAGATTACTAGACTGACCTTTCCTTAGGTAATTCCTAAATAAATGAGTATGCCTGCTTTTACATTGAAACACTTTACTATTTTATTCACAGAAGATAATTTTTTGAGTTTGAAGGTAGACTTTTTTTTTTTAACTTTAGCTCAATTTGATTCTTTTTTTAAAACGTATTTCTTTATTGATTTCAGAGAGGAAGGGAGAGGGAGAGAGAGAAAAACATCAGTGAGGAGAGAGGATCACTGATTGGCTGCCTCCTGCATGACCCACACTGGGGATCGAGCCGGCAACCCAGGCAGCTGCCCTGACTGGGAGGCGAACGGAGACCTCCAGGTTCATAGGACACTCCACCCCTGCGCCGCACCGACTGCGCCAGGCGGCCCCCTTTTTCCTTGTCTTCATGACTTTCAGGTCGGAACCGGTGCTACCAATGACAACTCGTTATGGTGCAGGGATTCTCGGGGGGTGGGGCCTTGGGGGTGTCCTAGAATGAGAGGGAAGAAGGCATGGAGTTTGAAAAGTTCTCATTCTGAAACAACCCCCCTCCCCCCCCCCTCTAGCACCCACCCTCAATCAGCACGCCCTCACCGGCTCCTGCGAGGGAGACACCAGGCCGGGCGCTCTGGGGCTCCCCGCCGGGCCTGGGGCTTCGCACCACCCGGGTTCTGCTCCCAGTGTCCCTAAGATGTTGAGCAGCTTGTACGGCCCTCTCCCCACCTCTCCCACGGGGAGGCCGAGAGTGGAAGGAGCCGCTGCTCCCTGTGAAGTGCAGGATCACAGCGAGCCCACAGTGGCTCCCACCCTGGGCCTCTGCGCCCACATTTCTCAAGGAGCCCCGTTGTTCCTTTTGTCCATTTGCAAAACAAGCGGCCTCACCCTCCGACATCTCCTCTTCCCACGCCACCCCGTTCTCTCTACCCAAGGCCACGGGGGTCCTGGGGCACGAAACGGGCTCCACCCTCTGGCACAGGGAATGCCCATGTTTTGTTTGGGCTCTTTCTGAAATTTTAAAAAAAGAAAAGGAATCCCCCGTTTAAGTTTCCGTTAAGAGGGTGAAAAGCTCAAGCGTTGTGTGTCAAGTAGGGGAATCAGATTTGCGTTTCCTACAAAACCAGCGGCTCGGCCGCCCACGGGTCTCCGCGGGCCCTGGCACAGCCCCGCGCTCACCGGCCCAGAGGAGCCCCAGCGCCTGGGCGGAGCGTGCGGCCGGCTCGTCCCGTCACAACCGCTTCCTGCTTCCCTTGGAGGCGCGCCTGCGAGGTCCTATTCTGCATGGAAAACGCGGCGGGTTTATCTGCTCTCACTTTCCGATACATCGACGCCTTGGCTTCTGTGGCCAGTGTCCAGCCAGGCTCGACCCCGGCTGCACTGGGGCCGCACAGCGCCTGCCAGAAGCGGTGCCGTCCACGCCAAGCGTCCACCCAGGCGGCTGTTTGCACGGGGCCCTGACCGTGAGCTCCGCTGCTGTGCGCTAATCCAAGCCATCTGCACTTGACGACAATTAAAGCCTTCAGATCTCTCAGGCGTTTCCTTCCTCTGATTATAAGGTAGGGGTTGCAGCCACACTCGAAGGGAGACAGAGCAGGCTTTGTGGCAGCTTGATTTCTGCAGGGCAGTTCCAACAGAGAAACCCCGCTTTACCAACGGCCTTTTTTCTCAGCTGAAATCCAGGTACTTAACATCTAACAAACGCTCAACTTTTAATTACTCCGCTTGCCCAGAGGGCAGGGGGACCTCTTGTTTATGGAGCCACAGTGAGGAAAATTATGAGGTGAAGTTTGTTCCGGAGATCTCCTGTCTCCCCTGTTTTCCACATCGTCCTTTCCGCCTCTCGGTCTGCTTTCCATACCTCACAGGTCTTGCTGCCTTCTACTAAACAGGCACAAACAAACAAAGGGAAAGAAAGTCAGTGTTGCATTCCTTACCTCCTTTCTCTCCCCTCAAAATTCCTACATCGCTGCCTGGGTGGCGTGGTTCAGTGGTGAGTGTCGACCTATGAACCAGAAGGTCAAGCAAGGTTTGATTCCCAGTCAGGGCAAATGCCTGGGTTGTGGGCTGGATCCCCAGTAGGGGGCGTGCAGGAGGCAGCCATCAGTGATTCTCTGTCATCATTGATGTTTCTATCTCCCTCTTCCTCTCCCTTTCTGAAATCAATAAAAAATATATATATATTTAAAAATTTCGCCCTAATCTGTTTGGCTCAGTGGATAGAGCATCGGCCTGCGGACTGAAGGGTCCCAGGTTCGATTCCGGTCAAGGGCATGTACCTTGGTTGCTGGCACATTCCCAGTGCGGGGTGTGCAGGAGGCAGCTGATCGATGTTTCTCTCTCATCGATGTTTCTAACTCTCTATTCCTCTCCCTTCCTCTCTGTAAAAAATCAATAAAATATATTTTTAAAAATTCCCACATCATTATGATTGTGACCTTGCCTATGAATCACAGAGGAAATGCACACAGTAAATACATTCCACCAAAGTGGCCAAGGGCACACTGTTGCCCTCAGGAGACAGAGGTGAGGAGTGGTGAGTTCAAGTCCTTGTAGGAAATCGATTCCCAATGGAAAGCACCCAATCCATGGCATCCTTGGGGCAAGGGGGTGTGGCTGGCTGGAGCCAGGTAGCCACACTCTACCTCCTGCAATGTTATTCTCACCAGCTCTCTGGACAAATGGGTTCTCCTGCAGAATGGAGGCCGCCAGCCTCATTCTAGGACACCAGTGAGGATTGCGTGGGTGACCACTGAAAAATTCAAGATCATAAAGATGTCTTTTTCTGACTGGGCACCAGGCTGGGGAGAGAACTCTGGGGATGTAGAGCTTTTTCTCAAGCACTAAGATGTGACAGAACAGCTCCTAACAGATACCAATAAGAGAGGAAGGGGGGGAAATGAAACATTTCTTTCCCTTATATTTAGTCAACACTCTTACTGAGTTTTGCTAGATGTGCCTTTAACAGTAATCATGGCAGAGCATTGGTGTCTACAAAAACTTTTACAGTCATTGTCTCACTTAATCCTCTTTAAAACATTATGAAATTCCATTCTCAAAGAAAAAGCATTAGAAAGTGCCTGGGCAGTGTGGTTCAGCTGGTTGGGTGTCGCCCAGTACACTGAAATGTTGCTGGTTCAATTCCCCATCAGGCACATGCTCAGATTTCAGGCTCCATCCCTGGTGGGGGGCATGCAGGAGGCAGCAGCCCATGGATATCTCCCTCCTGCGTCAATGTTTCTCTCTTTCTCCCTCTCCCTTCCTCTCTCTCTCTAAAAATCAATAAAAATATTTTTAAAAAATCTATAATTTAATTTGAAAGGCCTGGGTTTTGATAAGTGGATCACCATCCATAGGATGAATATGTCTGAAGCCTGCTAGTATCACAGTCCCCCTCCCCCTTCACTTGTGGGGTAATGACAGATGCTTCTAGTGAAGGGGGTGGCATTCTGTTGGTATTTGTCAGGTGGCTGGCTACAGTTGTAGCTTCTATACTAAGATACCAAGTCCTGGTTGGTTTTTATCATTCCAACCACTTACAACATGCAACTGAAAAAAATGGAAACTGTAACAGTTCTATTTTTATTCCAGTTAAAAATACTTCACCATCCCCTAGCTGATTTAGCTCAGTGGATTCGGCCTGCAGACTGAAGGATCCCAGGTTTGATTCCAGTCAAGGGCACAAACTTGGGTTGCGGACTTGATCCCCAGTAGGGGGCATGCAGGAGGCAGCTGATCAATGATTCTGTTTCATCATCGATGTTTCTCTCTCTCTCTCCCTCTCCCTTCCTCTGTGAAACCAATAAAAATATATTTTAAAAAAATATTTCACCATGGGTCAACATAGACAATCCAGTATTGTTTCAAGATCATAATGTTTGGTTGTTTCATTGTATTAAATGAACACACCCCTGGGGAGGGAGGGAAAAAGAGGAAGGGGCGGGGAGAGAGAGAGAGAGAGGAACTTTGAATGAACATCAATGTGAGAGAGACACATGGATTGGTTGCCTCCGCACGGGACCCAACCAGGGCCAGGGTGAAACCTGCAATCTAGGTACATGCCCTTGACCAGGAATCGAACTCGAGACCCTTTGTTGTGTGGGCCAATGTTCTAACCGCTGAGCACACCAGCCAGGGCAAGCATAATTTTAAAATATTTAAAGGTGCTATTTTAAGTCAACAATTTTTTTTCCAGTGAAGAAACGGTGTTCAAGACTGAGGCTTGCCCTGGAGCAATGCATTCTGTGACTATTTGATGAACTTATTAGCTTAATTCTTCTCTGTAGGAAGCAATGGGGCCAAGACAGCATAAACACGTTCAATAACCATGTGTTCTACCATGATGACGGACTTTCAAATAGAGGAAGGGACACCCTTGGCTTCATAGTAGTGTTGACAAGAGAGACAGGTGGATAAACACACACACATGCGCACACACATGCAGTAAGAGCCCAAATGCATAGTAAAAAATTTTCACTCGTTCTAAACTATCCATTCCATAATGAAATTTGAGGTATTAAGGTGATCTTTCTAATATTTATACTATTTAACCAGAGGTCTGAAGTAAAAGATAAAGTATTGTGAATCTAATTTATCTCTTGTTGTCAATTCCCTCTGTATTCTGAATTAACTAGTGGAACAGACTGATAGGAAACCTAAGTCCCAATGTCAGTTCAACTGTGATTGCAGACACATTGCTTAACTTCTTCAAGACTCAGTTTCCCATCTGTGAAGTGGCAGTAATTACAAAGCCCTTAGGTGAAGCTGAGATAACTACGTGAGAAAGTGTCATGAGTATTTAAAAAGCATTCCCAAGACACATCAGGCTATTATTACTATATTCCTGTTATTAATTTCCCCAGGTAGAAATGCAGCTATTAACTGAAATACCACTCAATGACACAGTGAAGACCTATCTTTAAGATTTTTAAAGAGCTTTGGAGATGAAAGTATGCTAAGAGGTTTCTTCCCAGGAGTTCAGATCTGGTCCCAGCTGACTGTGTTTTAGTGTAAAGGGTGGTGATTGTGTTCCAGTGGAGTCACTAAAAATAGAGATCTTATGCTTTTTAAAACATTTAAGAAACATTTTTAATTATAAAATGTAACATGAGAATACATCCCCATAAATCCATCACTAACATCCAACAGTTGTCAACATTTCATTCCTTTTTATTTTCTTTTGATCAGACAACTCCCAGACAGTATGTCCTCCCATCCATCCATACTTTAAAATTTATTTATAAAAAAATATGAACATAAAAAAAATGCCATTAGTATCACTGAATTACTTTATCCTACAATACACCTATAATAATTTCAAACTAGCAATACCAATAAACACGATTGCAGTCAAGAGTACTTGGTTATTATTTTATACTGAGAATATATACATTAATGGACATACCATCAAAATACTATCTTAAAGACATTCAGAACAATTATTTTCTTGTGTGTCTCTAATACTAAAAATTTAGTTTCATTTTTTAAAAATGTGTTTTCAGCCAAAACCGGTTTGGCTCAGTGGATAGAGCGTCAGTCTGCGGACTGAAAGGTCCCAGGTTCGATTCCGGTCAAGGGCATGTACCTGGGTTGCGGGCATATCCCCAGTAGGAGATGTGCAGGAGGCAGCTGATTGATGTTTCTCTCTCATCGATGTTTCTAACTCTCTATCTCTCTCCCTTCCTCTCTGTAAAAAATCAATAAAATATATTTTAAAAAATAAAATAAAAAATAAAAATAAAAATGTGTTTTCAATTTGTAGTGGTTGCTTTCCCCCCCTTTTGATTTAACTTAGATTTTAACTATGTAAAATATTCACATAGTTTCAAAGTCAAAACTATAGAACAAGGTATTTTCACATAAGTTGTGCTTCTATTCCCTGTGCCCTCACCTGGTTTCCTCCATCTCCCCTAGAAGTAACTAATTGCTATTATTCCTTGGTTTATTGTTCTGTGGCTTCTCTTAAAAATATTTTCCAAATTGCTTACTACAAACACTGTTCTGCACTATCTACATATATAAAAGCCTAAGCAACCATTACAACCAAATGACCAGAACGACCCGGTCAACCAGTTGCTATGACACTCACTGATCACCAGGGGGCAGACACTTAACGCAGGAGCTGATGGTTAGTGCGCTCCCACAGCCAACCCCCGTGGCCCCTTCCCCCGGCCGGCCCTCCCCCCCACATCAGCTCTGATCCCCAGACAACCTCCCGCAGCCCCTCCCCCTGGCCAGCCAACCTCCCTCGGCCCCTCACCTTGGTCGGCCATCCCTCCTCCCCCCGAGTTGGCCCCATTGCCAGCCAATCTCCTGTGGCCCCTTCCCCCAGCCGGCCGGCCAACCTCCTAGGTCCCTCCCCATGGCCAGCCCCCAATAGGCCTCAATCACCGGCCAGGCCGAGGGACCCCCCACCCGTGCATGAATTCGTGCACCAGGCCTCTAGTTCTTTTATAATGATTGACCCTAGAGATCATTGTAGATCAGTGTGTTGAGACTGTTCTCATTTTTTTTGTTGTTGTTGTTAATCTTCACCAGAGGATATTTTTCCATTGATTTTCAGGGAGAGTGGAAGAGAGAGGGAAAGACAGAGAGAAACATCGATGTGAGAGAAACACATCTATTGGTTGCCTCCTGCACCAGGGCCTGGGCTAGGAAGGAGCCTGCAACCTAGGTTCATGCCCTTGACTGGATTAAAACCCCGGACCCTTTGGTCCGCAGGCTGATGCTCTATCCACTGAGCCAAACTGACTAAGGCTGTTCTCGTTTTTTTTATGGCTACATAGTATTACATATAACCAATTGCCCAGTTGATAGATATTTGGTTTGTTTTCATTTTTTAAAAAAATTATTATAAATAATGTACAGTCATAACCTTTGCCATAAGATGTTTTATAATTTTGCCAGTGTGTCTTTGAAATTGTTTCCCACAAGAAGAAATGCATGTGTAATTTTACTAGATATTGCTAGATTATCCTCTGGATTTGGACCATTTTGCATTCAAACAACCATAAGCAAGAATGCCTGTTTCCCTGCTACCTCAGTAACAAAGGATCTAACTTTTCAATATTTGCCAATTTGATGGAAAAAAGTGGTATCTTGCAGTAATTTTAATTTGCATGAGATTGAGCATCTTTTTTCTATGTTTAAGGGCTATTTTCATTGACTTTTCTGTGATCTTATCTTTTGTCCATTTCCTTGGGGGTTATTGCTCTTCTTGAAGTTTAGGAGTGCTTTATGGATTATAGATATTTGCTATTTGTGACAAAATTTGCAAACACCCTTTCTTGGTTTGTTAAATGCCTTTCCCCTTATTTTAGAAATCAGGGAATATTTATGTACAGTAGAAGTCACCCTTTTTAGAGCACAGTGCAAGGAGTTTTGAGAAATGTATACAATTGTGTAACTCACCATGACCAATATCAAGATTTAGACCAACAGGTCCTGTCATTTGCCTTTGACCTTGCCTATTGTTTTCTATTTTGCCATGATTTTGTACTTTTTAAAGCTACTACAGCCATGATTTTTTTAAAAATATATTTTTATTGATTTCAGAGAGAAAGGGAGAGGGAGAGAGAGTGGTAGAAACATCATTGATGAGAGAGAATCATTGATCGGCTGCCTCCTACATGCCTCCTACATGAGCCCACAAACCAGGCATATGTCCTTGACCAGAATTAAACCCTCGACCCTTCAGTCTGCAGGCCGACACTCTATCCACTGAACTACAGCCATGATTTAATGTAAACAGATTCTTTCAACAAATAGCTCAAAATTCTCTGCTGTGTTTTAAACAAACAGATTATATAGCCTGAATGTACATTCTACCTGGGGAGATGAAAACACATGTAACTAATAAAATACTTTTTCTGTTCTGTTAAAGGAATTGCTAAATTTAGAAGTTCGGAGTTTAGGAGTTCCTTTAGCAATGCTAAATAGAATTGCTCTTTTTAATTTGAGGGGCTGTGGGTAAGCAGTGGTTGAAGAAGCAAAAAGGAGTGTGACAGCCTCTAAAATGACTTTTGGTCGTTTTGCTATTTCAACATGTAACTGCAGGGGCCAGGATATACCCACCCCTCTCCTGGGCCCCCAAACATGCGCTTTGACATAAGGATTATCTTGAGCTGAAGGTAACTGAGGAACAGCTGACTTAGAAAAAGCTCTAAAACCAGAGGATAGGCCCTGGCTGGGTAGCTCAGTTGGTTAGAGCATCGCATTAAAACACCAAGGCTGTGGTTCAATCCCCGCTCAGGGCACATACAAGAAGCCACCAATGAATGCATAAATAAGTGGAACAACACATCAGTGTTTCTTTCTCCTTTCCTCTGTCTGTAAACATCCCATATAATAAAGAGGTAATATGCAAATTGACCATCACACCCTCACACAAGATGGCTACCCCCATGTAGTCACAAGATGGCCGCCACAAGGTGGCCGGCAGGGGAGGGCAGTTGGGGGCGATCAGGCTGGCAGGGGAGGGCAGTTGGGGGTGATCAGGCTGGCAGGGGAGGGCTGTTGGGGGCGACCAGGCCTGCAGGGGAAGGCTGTTGGGGGCAATCGGGCCAGCAGGGGAGGGCTGTTGGGGGCGATCAGGCCGGCAGGCAGGCAAGCGGTTGGGAGCCAGCAGTCCCAGATTATGAGAGGTATGTCCGACTGCCGGTTTAGGCCTGATCCCACAGGGATCCCAGATTGGAGAGGGTGTAGGCTGGGCTGAGGGCCTCCCCCTCCACTCCAGTGCACAAATTTTCTGCACCAGGCCTCTAGTCAATAAACAAAAACGTTTAAAAAACCCAGAGGATATAAGTTTGCCTTTTGTACGGGAACTTTTCATTTGTAGAGGGGTCTTTTTCTCCAGTACCAGAAAGAGGAGCCTGACACTGGAGACAACTCATCTCCTGAGATGGCTGGAGCCTGCTTGGCAAGCCCTTACTCCCCACTCATTTCCCAGGTACCTCCCCACAGCCAAGTCCAAAGCCCCCTTCTCCACCTCGTTGAGTTTTTACTCCTTGTCTATGAAACTCCCATATTCCTATGTAACAACCCCCTTTCTCCTTTATTCTGTCTTTCATCAGATTAATTTGCAGGGTCCCAGATATAGGACCCAAGGAAATAGAAGAAGAAGTTTCTTCCTCCCCTCTACTACCCACGTCATTTAACATTTTTTAAAGTAGAAAAATATTTAATTAACAATAGGCAAATGCATTTTCAAAGGAAAATGTTTAATATAAAAGATTCAAGATTCACATTATGATAAGTGATAAAATTAAATATTCTTCTCTTAATAAGTGTTCATCCTTCGCATTTTTTTCTATTTAATTTATCTTGCCATTTAATTTTCTAGGCTTTCTATTACTCTTGCCCCCCTTTTCCTATTTGAATTTTTTCAATTTAGTGGGAGATTGAATTTTGCTTGACTGGTTTTTTTTTTAACATTTTTTTTTATTATTATTATTAATTTCAGTGAGGAAGGGTGAGAGAGAGACAGAAACATCACTGGGGATCGAGCCCACAACCCGGGAATTGAACCATGACCTCCAGGTTCATGGGTGGACGCTCGACCACTGAGCCCTCTGCCGGGCTGCTTGACTGTTTTTGACAACAGCAATCAGTGACTGAGTTCAAGGATGTGGAGTCATGTTTCCCAATGTCCAACCAGCAGTCACCCTCTGCACTTTGAGTCCCTCACAAAACCACAGGAAGTGTCACAAGAGACGGTCAAGCTTGTTTGTCTGCTTCTCTCAGTGGTGTTACAACACGGCCCCCACCCCCAACACTCTCTCTTCATGTCATGCCTGGCAGTTCCCACATTTCCGACAGACGCAGTCTTCACTCCTTAGCTTATGTTTTAACAGCAGCGCTGCCCTCACCTGTTCGATCAGCCTTTCTTCACAACTTCAGGTGTTCGCTGTGCTTATGTTTTTGCTGATCACCTTTCCCCTCTTCCCTGAACTGCCTGTTGTCTTCCTCTCTGCCTGTGTCTCTCCTTGAGGACACACCAAATCCCTTCACATGTTCTGGCCTTGGGTTTGCATTTTTGATGCGTTCTACCTAGGCTTGTTAAATGCCTCATCACAGTCCGTAACTGTTGTGTGATTGCTCCATGGGGCGTTTTCTCGCTGACTGTATGAGAGCCTTTGGGGAGAGGGTCCCTATCTCATGCTTCCTTTATGCCCTCCCCAGCATCCAGGGCAGAGAGGCCTTAATGAGCACTCACTGTTCGCTACAGCCTGGAGGTCGCAGAGCACCAGACCGCACCAGGGATCTCCCCTTCAGCAATCCCTCAGATATGGTCAATGTATGCAGCCTGGTTTAAAGCTACCCTTAAGCGCTCCTCCATAGAAATTCTGAACCCACCATTAGGTTTCTATTTGTATTTATTAAGAAAAATCCCCGTCCTAGCCGGTTTGGCTCAGTGGATAGAGCATCAGCCTGCACTGAAGGGTCCCAGATTCGATTCTAGTCAAGGGCACATGCTTGGTCCAGGAGGCAGCCAATCAATGATTCCCTCTCATCATTGATGTTTCTATCTCTCTCTCTTCCTTGCCCCTCCTCTCTGAAATCAATAAAAATATACAGTAGGCCCTCGGGTTATGTCAGAGATCTGTTCCTACAGCTTGACGTAACGCGATTTTCACCGTAAGTCGGAACCCACCTACATAAGCACCTACGTCACTCACCTGGAGCACATACACAGCAGTAATGAAGTGTAACAATAAAAAAATTTAAAAGAAAGATAACAATTCCTGACCTTTACTTGTGGTAAATAAATAATAAAAAACATAAAGCACATATGTTCATACGTCGAAATGACGGAACTTGTTTTTTTTAATAAATAAATGGGAGATGGCGACGTAACCACGAAGCAACGTACTTCGACTTCGGTGTAACCTGAGGACTGCCTTTTTAGAAAAATCCCAGTCTCCATGGAATACCTACCTTTCCTGAACAAGAAAGCATTTCTGTTTACCCTAAGCTGTGTCTTAAGACACAGATTTCAAAGTCAGATACCGTGAGCTCTTGGCACAGGCACTATCTATTGATAAACAGTCGTCAGATCTCTGCCTTGTGTTTGTGGCAAATGTGTCATATTTAACCACAGGATGCTCTCCATTTCTCCATTCCTCCCTCCACCCCTCAGCTCCCTGAGATTGTTTAAATCTCAAGAAAAATTTGCAGAAAAATGCTCTTTTATTCTTCATAGGTTACACAATAAATATGTCCTCAGTGGCTCAGTGGGGACCCACTTGATAAGGGGGCCCAGTCGTGGGTAGTGACTCCTGACTTTGAGCAGGTATCTCCCTGTCACAGCTTTGCATTTAGACCCCCGTGACAGACAATGGCGATGTGAATGAATGGGCCGTAATAATGGTGACTACCCCGTGGCAAAATGAATTCAGGTTTTCCCCATCCCTATTCAAAATAGGAATCAGAGAGCCAAAAGCCCCTCAGCAGAGGCGTGGGGGTGGGGTGGGGACTTAAATTAGTTGGCAGGACTGGTCAAACTAAATAGTAGGAAGTTCAACGTCATGGTCAATTGAATAAAAACAATCTTCTCTCGTTTAAAAACTTCAAATAACAAATAACTCTCACAGGAATACACTCGATTATAACACATTTCAAATCAATTCACGGATGCCATTTCTCTGGCAGACTGACACCTGGTTTTTCTCTGCGGAGTCTGACTCTACTCTCACCCTTGGCTGGTGGAACGCAAAAGGCAGTGTATTCGGTGGATAGGAGGGTGGACTTAGGAACCACTTCACCACCAGGCATTGTAATGGCTACCCCACGCTTCTCTTTCAACGGGGGAAAATTAGGGCTGCTGTGAGGACTACATGAGCCAATACAGACCAAACCTTCAGAACAGTGCCTCGCACATAGTAAGGACTCAATAAATGTTCAATAATTTTTTTTCCCCTTATTTGAGGGAGCCTCTTTAGGAATAATATCTTAGAAATTAAAAAACACAATACCAGTTGTTTTAGCTTTTTTTCCCAAAGGATTTCTTTCACTGGACATGAATAAACTAGTACTTTAATGAAGGCAAACAAAGTGTGTTTACTCAGTAAAATTTCCAGCTATTTGAGGAACAACCCATCTAATTAAGTTTTAGTTTCAAATGCCTTTTGGAAGTTCTGTATCTTTGCCAAAATGACTCAGTGTTGTTGTTGTGTGTGTGTTTAAACTCATTTGAGGGAAGCTAGAGTTCTCTAGTTTCTCTTCACCATGTGTATATCCATCTTTTTAGCTTTTCTTGTAATATGAATTTTTAAGTGACTATATGTAGTTAACAGTAAGTGGAAATTACCAATGAACATCTTAGACCCCAGTGGGTTCGTGTGGTGTTTGTTGGATTTTTAAAATTGATGAAGCTGTAACTTAAAAGTTTTATTGTTATTATCTTTAGCTTTTCATTCTTAAATTGATTTTTGCTCTGGAATATTTTTTATTGTTTTCTGTTTAGATTTCCATGAGAAAGAAATTTTTAGACATGAAGTGCTATCTTTTATTTCTTCTGTCTTAACAATCTTCTGTTAATACCATTGCAACCCCCCGAAGTGCCTAAAGAATCACATTAGATTTTTATCCATTTGGACTTTATTGAAGCTATGCCACCCTAGCCAGTTGGGTTCTGTGGATAGAGCGTCGGCCTGCAGACTGAAGGGTCCCAGGTTCGATTCCGGTCAAGGGCATGTACCTGGGTTGCGGGCACATCCCTAGCAGGGGGTGTGCAGGAGGCAGCTGATCGACGTTTCTCTCTCATCAAAGTTTCTAAGTTTCTATCCTTCTCCCTTCCTCTCTGTAAAAAATCAATAAAATATATTTTAAAAAAAAGAAAAAAAATTTACAGGATTTAAAAAATATTTAAAAAAAAAAAAAGAAACTATGCTAGTAGTTAATGCCATTTTAAAATATTTTTTCACATAATTGTAGAGTCTGTTTTACTATCATGACTTAAGTTTCAGATATTTTTGGGCTGAGGCCTCCTACTCTCATTCTATAATCTATGGATGAAGTCCCTTGTAATGTTAAAATGTAATTGTTTAAAATACTGCAGTTATCATCTGTACTTTAGTTTCCTTTTAATTTTACAAAATTAAGAAATATTCCAGGCATACAAAAATACAGACAATAAAAATATCTGTGTTCCAATACCCAGCTAAAATGCACATTAACATTTTGCCGTATTTGCCTGAGCCTTTTAAAAGAAACAGAATGCCACAGCTATGGTTAGAGATTGCTCCCTATTCTTCTTGCCTTCACTCTCCTAAATTTGGGGGGTAGCCTTCCCATCTCTCCTTTTTAGTTCTTTATCTTTAAAAGGAGACGAGTAATTATCACTTGATGAGAGTTAGTGTTAATGTCAAGGGCTTTGAGGATCTGAAATAGAAGGTAACACGATTAAGTATCATAATGATGGACTTTTTCATCAGATATGTGCTTTCCCGTGGCCAGTTCTTATGAGAGCAATGAGGAAATGCAGAAGCCGAAGATGAAATCTACCAGATACAGACATCAAACTATGTGGCTCATGGAGTTCTCACACTAGGTAGCATCCCTTGCATAAAACATTTTGGCTCATTCTAGTAGGTCCCAGATATTTGGGGTTGACAAATCTACTTATGGGACAGACCATTTATTTTCCTCCCCCACCTTGTCTTGTATTCCTGGGTAACCTCCAGGCTCACAGAGAGCATATCATTTTCTTGGGTACGGAGGATGTGCCCAAATATGGAAACCTTATCCTTATATGTAATCATATAACTTCATTTGATTTCATCCCTGTAAGAACTCTTCAAGGTAAGTACTATTCGCCCCCAGTTTTCAGATGCGGAACTGAGGCTTAACCAGGGGAGACAATTTACTGTGGGTCACACCATCTTGGCCTGCATTTCAACACTGGCAGTCTGATTTCCAAGCCCACAACGTAACCACCAAACATAATGCCTTCCAGTTATTATTTATTTCCATTCCTGTCATGAACAAAATGGAAGTAACCAGAGTGACAGTCCATGCCCAGGAACTGTTGCTGTCGGAACAGAGAGGCAGACTGTGCTCGTGTAACTACCCCACTGCACATCCTCTAAGCACAGCCCTGAAACAACCAACTTCCGTCATTGAGCTTGAGTTCATAGAATTTCTCAGAGAAATTTCAGTGCATCTCTTTTTCAATATATTTTTATTGATTTCGGAGAGGAAGAGAGAGGAAGAGAGAGATAGAAACATCAATGATGAGAGAGAATCATTGATTGACTGCCTTCTGCACATCCCCTACTGGGGTTTGAGCTGCAACCTGGGTATGTGCCCTTGACCGGAATCAAACCAGGAACGCTTTGGTCCACAGGCTGACACTCTATCCACTGAGCCAAATCGGCTAGCGCTCTCTTTTTCTTTTTTAAAGCCATTTTAATTACCACCTTTTGGAACAGGTGCTGTTTGCTTAAATGTGAGAGAATGCCCTTTCTAAATTATTGTAAGGGGACCCATTCAATTATCATTTTGAAAATCTTATTTCTGATTCTCTTCTGTTGACAGAGGAGAACAGAAGTTGGCAGAAATATGATGAGAGGAACTTTTCCATCAGAAAATAAATAAATACCTATATACCTAACCTACCTACCTAAATAAATAAATAATGAAGATATACCAGTTAGGATGATATGGGCTGACTCATCTGGCTTCAACAATAAAGCACATATATTAACTCACATAAAAAGGCATCCTAATTAAGACGGCTTCAGAGTTGTTTATTTCAAGGACCCATGCCAGTGCCTCACATTATTAAGCGTTGCCGTCTTTAGCCTGTCAGTTTTGTCCATAAAATGGCCACAGAATTCCCAGGTACCACATTCAGGCAAGAAAAGATCCAGTAGGAGAAGAGATAGTCTTTTTTTGTGAGTCTTTTTTAAGGTGAAGAAATTTGTCCGAAAGCCACCCAGCAGACTTTCTTTCCCTTAGGTCTCAACGTCTCCGTGGCCAGGGCTGTGAGACCTGTTCATGTCTAAAGCGATGGAGAGGGAACCCCCGAACCTAAAAATCAGGCCTTCCTGGTGGGACTGGAACTCCCTACCTGAAAGAGAGGATTCCTGAACAAAGTCCTTGTTTGGTTAACAAGATAGTGGGTAATGGATGCTGAGTATGCAAAAGGTCTAACATTTGGGGCAAAAAAAGACTAACATTGTGTTTGTACAATGGATTCTCTTGGTTAACCCTTATAGTAAAGTAATGAGAATAAAATGGGACATTGTTATTCCCATCTTACTCATGATGAACCTGAGGAACAGAGAAGCTAATTAAATTGTTACAGGTCACACAAGAGTAAGTGACAGCGTTATTATTCTAACTCACGTCTGCCTGACCTCCAAGGCCATTTCTTTTTCCATATGACATAGGTATCAAAGTTGTAGTTATCTGTCAACATGACCTTTTTTATAATCTTCCTGATAAATTATCTTAGTTCCTAGTACATCGTAAGACTATTACCTACGATCATGTTACACAAATGTAATCACAGTATGCATGGTGTTTTATGACCTGCTTTAAAGAATACTTGCTACTAGCCTTGGCCAGGTTGCTCAGTTGGTTAGAGCATCATCCCTATACGCCAAGGGTGGGTTTGATCTTCGGTTAGGGCATATAAGATACAACCAATGAATGCACAAGTACATAGAACAACAAATCAATGTCTCTCTCTCTCAAATAAATAAATAAATAAATAAATAAATAAATAAATAAATAAATAGTTAAAAAATAGTCCTGGGCCTGGCTGGTTTGGCCCAGTAATTGAATGTTGACCTATGAACCAGGAGGTCATGGTTCAATTCCTGGTTAGGGCATGTCTCATGACTGGGGTTGTGGGCTTGATCTCCAGTGTGGGGTGTGCAGGAGGCAGCCTATCAATGATTCTCTCTCATCATTAATGTTTCTATCTCTTTCTCCCTCTTCCTTCCTCTCTGAAATCAATACAAATATGTATTTTTTTAAATTAAAAAAAGAATACTTGCCAATCTGAGGAGTGAAAAATGAACCTTGTTTTTTATTTGCTAGAGTTTCAGAAGCCCTAATAATCTATTCTCTACCCCGTAACCAAAGGGGTCCTTTAGAAATGTAAGTCAAATCATGTCTTTCCTTTTGCTCAAAATTTCCAGTGGTTTCTCTCTCATCTCAGAGTAAAAATAAAAATCAAAGTCCCTATAATTGCTTTTGAAGTATTATAGGGACAGTCACCTCTCTGATAGCAATTCCTACTACTCTCCTTTACACTCACCCACTTCAGACACACTGCCTTCTTCTTTAACCCTCACCCTAGGATATGTTCTCTGATTTCAGAGAGAGGAAGGGGAGAGAGTTGCCGGGGCAGGTGAGAAACACTGATGGTAGAGAGAAACATCGATGGGTTGCCTCCCATACATGCCCTGATGGGGGATCAAACCCACAACCTAGGTATGTGCCTTGACCGGGAATTGAACCCACAACCCTTTGGTGCATGGGATGATGCTCCAACCAACTTAGCCACACGACCCGGACCACACTGGCTTCTTTGCTTTTATTTGAACAGAATAGCACACTCTGCCTCAGGGCCTTTGCACTTGCTGTTTTCTCTGCCTGACATGCTTTCCCCATGGACAACTGCATGGCCAGCTCTCTTACCTCCTATACATCTTTGAAAAGTTACCTTCTTAATGAGAGCTTCAATAACCAATCTATATAAAACTTTCTTTATCTTTTTTCCATGATTTTTGTGAGAGTATTTAGTGCCTTCCAACAACCTATATAATTCCCTTATTCATTTTGCCTGTTCCCCTCCAACCCACACTACAATATATGCCAAGCATTTCTATGTATTTTGACTAGTGATGTATCCCTTGTGCTGAGAGCAGTGTCTGGTAGATAATGTGTGCTTAATAACTATTTGTTGACTGAGTGACTGTTTTAATGTACAAATGACTGGTAAGTTATGGTTCTCCTTTTATGAATGGTCATATCCTTTGGTTACTTTTTTATTAGGTGTTCTAAGTTTTTACTGATTTGTATAAACTCTTTATATTTTGAGGATATCAATTTTATCACATATTCCCCTCAGTTTTTTTCTCCTGTCTTTTACCAATGTGTGTAGGCATTGTGTTAAAAGTACTTAAACTTTTACAGTCAAATCTAGAAATATTTTTCTTTTTGATACTGTGTTTTATAAGGACAAGTTGACAAAAGAAAAAGTTTACTTCTCAATATTTTTAGTCAAAAGGTGAGCAGTGCCTAATTTTTTCCTACATTTATTATATTTGAATTTCTTCTATTTGCAGATGATTTAAACTTGTTAATATGTAATCACATTTATACAATTATTTTTCTCCTGGGTGGTTTATCTAGTAAGCAAGAAGGGTAAACTGTTACTAAGGCCTTCCCTTTTATTTTAAGGAAAATAATTTGGTGTACAGGATGATTAAAATTATAAAGCATTTATGCTTATAATATTTGCATATATTTATTGTTTTAAATATATTCTCCATTCAAAGAAAAGGTTACTAGCCTATGAATCTAAACCATTAGCCTTTTGTGTCATTGGAACATTTATGATAATTGAGCCCACATATAAATTCTATTCTGTGTTTGACAGTAAGTCCTTTCAAAACTGAACTTGGTTGCATACATTTATTTATCCCACTCCTTCCCTGAATTTTAAATATTAAACATGTCTACTGGTTTAATGTGACATTTTGAATTTTTACAAGTATTAATTTCATGAACCAAATTTTAAATTTGTAATATTTAAAATTAAGAATACTATCAGAAAAATATAGAAATATGATTATTATGCTGCTTTTAGAATGCCAGTTCTTCCTTTATGTTGTTTAAAAGCAGTGCTTCGACTTCATTATCATTTATGCCTTTTTAAAAACAAGTATTTTTTTATTGACTTCTGAGAGGAAAGGAAAGGGAGAGAGAGAGAGAAACATCAATGATGAGAGGGAATTATGGATTGGCTGCCTCCTGCACATCCCCCCCACTGGGGATGGAGCCTGCAACCTGGGCATGTGCTCTTGACTGGAATCGAACCCTGGACCCGTCAGTCCATAGGCCGACGTTCTATCCACTGAGCCAGACCAGTCATGGCACCTATGCATTACTCTTAAATTCAGGTATTTAATAAGAATTACTTAATAAAATAATGAAAACCAAATCTACATAAGTAAATCATCCTATCCCCTTTTACTAGGTTATGTGCATGGCATACACAGGGATCAGCTTAGGCTGTGCAAACCAATGTGGAATTAGAATTCCTGGTTTCTAATTATTCAGAAGCTGTGTGGCTAGTGTGGGGGAGAAAAAGTACTTTTCCTTCTATCCTTCTAAGTTCTTCTAGACTGGGCTAATTGTTGTAATGTACCTCGCGAATCACAGAAGGACGCCTCAAGAAGTCGAATTAAAGAGTCACATTTATTGCAATCCGGGACTATGAGGGGCCGTTCCCCAAATCTCATAGTGATAAGATGGTGGCAAAACCAGACTTATATAGGCAAAGATCACAAAGGTATTGATTACATCTCAAGGTTTGGAATGAGGAACCTGGTTTGCAAAAAAGCAGTTTACAGAAGCAGAATTACGCTTCTATAGTTTTGGGTCTCAGGGTCACTGAATTGACAGAAACACCTTATCTAGAGCCCTCGGGTCTTGAGACCACTGAGTTGCCAGGAACTCATTATCTAGAGCAGCCGTGGGCAAACTACGGCCCGCGGGCCGAATCCGTTCGGCTGTTCGATCCGGCCCGCGGAGCCGAAAGAGCGAAGGGTTCTCTTGCTCTCCCCTCTGCTCCTTCACCAGCAGCAGTGTTAACATGTATTAGTTCACACAAACACTCTATCCATGCTTTTGTTCCGGCCCTCCGGTCCAGTTTAAGAACCCATTGTGGCCCTCGAGTCAAAAAGTTTGCCCACCCCTGATCTAGAGCCATCGAGTAATTTAGAGTAATTGCGCTGTCCTGGTCTTGGGACCACTGAGTCAACTGGAACGCATTATCTGTGGCCACTAAGACAATTTAGGATAATTGTGCTGTCCTGTTTCCCAGGTACAGAAGAATGTGCTTTCTAAAACCAGTAAGATAACAATCAATGGGGTAGTCATTCAATCGAATGGGATGATGCATACAATTCAGAAAATCAAAATAACTTTTCTATTGTTAAGCCAAACAGCAGGGTTAGAGTTAAACTAGTTTCTACCTGAGATGGTTGCTACCATACTTCACAATGATGACATTAACATGAGACAAATTAACAGGAGAAAATGAGCAAATTTATTACGTATGTACATATGAACGTTCCGATAGACTATGGGTGCAAGACAGGTTGAAGGTTTTTCAGATTAAAATAATACCTAAAAAAGGTCACATTTTGGATTGGTTAACTCCGCTTCCTCTCCCTGGGAAGAGCCTTTAATGTTTCAGAATCTGTAAAATGGGCTGCCAGTGCAAGGCCTGCCCGCTGGAGTTGCTGTGAATCTGCTGGGGCCATACTCCAGTTTACAAGCCGGATGTGTGGGGAACTGAGGGCGGGAGAGCAGGTTGCGGGCCTCCTTTCCGCCGGGGCTAGGATGACTCTCCAGCCGCGGCCCCCCTTCCCATTCTCCCCAGACCAGTTCTCCCTCCCACTAGCCCACAAAGGACCTCGCGGACCAGGGACAGGGCAGAGGACCTAGAAGGGCATCTGAAGAACTTCAGGCCAGAAGAGGCCCAGCCCTGCCAGCTGCAGCTACTTTTCTCTCTTAGGCCTCAGCTGCTCGAGGGGCAAACTGAGCATGAAATAGTTAATTTCTAGCTTATAAAGTTGTTCTTAGGATTAGAGCTATGCAAGAAAGGTTGGCTACAACAGGTGAAAATTTTGTTTCCTCACCCCTCTTTCCCTCCTAAGGAAACCCCTCCTAAGGCCTGTTTTACCATATCAGTGCCGAGGCTTCCAGAAACCTCCTTTCAATCAGAATCCTGCAAGGAAACTAGTGTTATTTAAATCAACCCAGTAAGAGAAAGGTGAGACCTGACAGGCACCGTACCACTGGTGTCTTGGAGGAAAAATTTGCATTTTAAAAAGAGGATTACCTGACTGGAAGGATTTCAGAAAATATGGGACTTTTTTGTAGGACAGTGAATAGAACTCCCTCAACTCTTCATCCCCTCCCCACGCCCCCACTGAAACCATGCCTTGTCGGTTTTAAGCGGATTGTGGGAGCGGGCTTTTTAAAAAGCACGTTTAATTAATAAACTCGAATTACAGACCTAGTTCATCCCCCTGCTCCCCCCGCGCCTTTTGCACCGAGCGGCTTCTGCGATCATAATGACCTTGGCTGTCCCCATCTGGGAATGAACCCTCGCTAGAAAGACCCGACGCTCAACGGAACTAACAGGATGTTTTCATTTGAATAAACTCAACCCAGTCGTTACCTCACCGCTCCGCACATTGGTAACTTTCAACCCTGCAGGAGGGGCGAGCAGCGGGAGGTCAGCCCGGGGCGAGACCGCCGCTGGACGCCCGAGGGTCTGGGGCCCCGTGGCCGAGCAACCCCCACCGCCACCCGGGACCCCGGGACCCCGGGACCCCGGGAGGCGGCGGCGGGCTGATCGCAGAGGAAGAGGCAGTTTCCGGGAGGCTGGGCAAACGACCCCGAACCCAGCCCCACCGCCCGCAGCCATCGAACAGAGCTTTCCGGCTTCTGCTCGGCGGGAAGGGGCGGCCGCCCGTCCCCACCTGCGGCCGCGCGGGGGAGCGTCCGGAGCCTCACCGGGAGGGGGCGGGGCGGGGCGGGGCCCCGGGGGGCGGGGTCGCCGGGCGCCGGGAGGCCGGGCCGGGCCAGCAGCCGGGCGGGGAGGCGGCGCGAGGGGCCCGGGCGGTTGGGTTGAGCGGCGGTCGCAGCTGCAGCAGGACGGCCCGTCGGCGGCTCGGGGCCGCGCGCCGAGAACCTCGCGGGGCGGGCGGGCGCCGCACCCCCGGCCTGGCCGCCTGCGCCCCGGGGAGGCGGTCGGCGCGCGCCTGGACCAGCAGCATGAGCAGCGGCTACAGCAGCCTGGAGGAGGACGCCGAGGACTTCTTCTTCACCGCCAGGACCTCCTTCTTCAAGAGAGCGCCCCAGGGCAAGCCCCGCGCCGGCCAGCAAGTGAGTGCGCGCCGCGGCGCTGCAGCCCCGGCCCGTCGCGCCCGGGCTGGCGGGTCCCCGGGCGGCGGGACCCCTGACGCCACGTGTGTGCGCGGGGCGGGGATGCTCGCCGGCTGCGAGGAGGGGGCCGCGGGCAAGTGGCTGCTGCCTTTTCGGATCCCGGGCTTCTGCCTGGAGTTTGTGCTCGTGGGCGTGCCGGCGTGCGCCGGGGGCGCCCGGGGCCAGGGAAGGAGGAAGGGCGGGGAGGCCGAGCCGGCTCCAGCCTTCCGCGCCAGATGGCCTCTGCGGCCCCGCCTCGGGCGGCCGGCTGCGGGGGAGCCGTTCTCGGCGGGGAGGCGTCCCCGGGCCGCTCCCGGAGTTTTCCCTGCGACCCGGGACGCCCTCCGCGCCCCCGCGGAGTCAACGGTCAGGTCCTCGCGCGGGGCCTCTGTGCTGGTCCGCTCCGTGGCCTGCGGCCCCCTGGGCGGCTCGGAGGGCCGCGTGGTCGCTCGGGGTTGGCAGGGGGAGCTGGCCGCCGGGCCCCCGCGCCCCGGGTGGGGAGGGAGCGCTCAGAGACACGCGGGGCCCGACGGTAGTAGGCGCTCACGCAGACCTTGGTGGCGGGTGTCAGAGTTGGGCGTTTCCTGTAAAGTCAAGCGGTGGGTGCCTCCGATCTGTTTTGCAAACAAGCTCCTGTGGTAGGTAAATACTAGCGGGCGGGCGCCGAGCCCTAGGCCGGTTTCTTCCTTTTTTGGAGGAAGCATGCCGTGGGAAGCAGGACTTGGGAGAAGATGGTCGGGGAGCTTGGGCCCGTTTCGCCGACCGAGGCCGTGTTTTGCAGAGAGGCTTTCCCCCAAACGGGGCATTTGGGCTGGACTTCCAAGTCTGGCGCTTGAGCCTCCGGGTCCTGGAGCCACACCAGGAAGCCCTGCCAACCCAGCCAGGCTCACATCAGATTAGAGAAGGCTGTAATGGAACAAATGGGTTGCTCTTAAAACGACAGGCGTGCACCAAGCATTGCTATCACACTTAGTCCTGGAGACTAGAAACGAGGGAAATCGTTCACGGGTGAGGACCTAGTCATGTGCAGCTAGGGGTTCCTTGCCAGAGCTTTTAAGGTTCTTTAACCACCTTCCGAGGACAGATTTCTTATGTTAGGAAGTGTTAGTCTTTTCGACCTCTTAACTTCCAAACCAGAAGGAGGGGAGAGTGGCCGTCATGTGCCCTTACTCAGTAGCAGGTGATCCTGAGTGACGCCTGGTGCATGAAGTCCTTCCCTCTTGACGACCATTTCTAAGGTTCAAGGCTGCACTGTTTACTAGTCACTTTGAGTGATGTCTTCTCGGGCTGCTGTAACAAATACCCCGGCCTAGGTACTTAAATATTTGCTTCTCACAGTTGTGGAGGCCGCTAGTCAGAGACCTGGGTGCCTCCATGGTTGGGTTCCAGGGAAGACCCCTTCCTGGACTTCCTGGCTTGTAGACAGCTGACTTCTCACGGTGTCCTCACATGGGGAAAGGGCTCTCTCTCTTCCTCTGATGAGGACACTAATCCCGTCGTGGGGGCCACCCTCATGACCTAATTACCTCCCAAAGCGCCCCCTCTCCAAATACTATCACATTAGGGCTCCACCATATGACATTGGAGGGGTCACAAACATTCAGTCCACAGCAGAGGATCTCTTGTTTTCAGTAGAGTGTATTCTAATGGTGAGAGTTGGCTGTGAAGTTTGGAAATCAGAAATCCCCTTCTTCCCCCTATTGGTTATGGAAGAATTGCATTTCCTTGTGCCTTTTTTCACTTTTCTTTCTTGCTTGCCCTCCCCTTTCTTTTCATTCTCCACTTTGTATTTTCTCCTTCCACTTTTGTTGCTCGCACCATTTGACACTTAGACTAGAGCTTGTCAGAGATGGTGCTGGTTTCAAGTCCATTCCCGAGGTAGCTAGTAATCTCCAGAAAACTTGCTGGTTCTCGGGTTCTGCAGGTGTGAGGTGCTCCTTCACAAGGGCCGAAGTATCTAGGTTGGAATGGTGTGAAGATGCGTTGGTGCCTTAAAAGTAAAAACATCTTGCCCTGGCCGGCATGTCTGAGTTGGCTGAGCATTGTCCCATGCGCTGAGAAGTCCCTGGTTTGATGCCTGGTCAGGGCACATGCTTGGGTTCTGAGCTTGAGTCCCAGGAGGGGGTGTGCACCAGGCAGCCAATCTGTGTTTCTATCTCTCCCTCTTCCTTCCTCTTTCCCTAAAAGCAATAAAAACATATTTTTTTTAAAATCTATTTTTTTCTGGACTTATAAGTCCAATATAATATTTGTGTTATACTCATTAATTTATGTATTATTCCCCTAGCATATATGTTATACTCATGTAGTGTTACTTATTTAGCATTTAGAATTAGTCCAACATTACATTTATTTTGCTGAAAATCAGAACAATAAGACCTAATTCTTTGCTTGAAGAGTTTAATATGCATATTCTGAAGCTATATTGCCTGTGTATGTCCCCTTCTAACACAACACATGCAAAGTGTGCAGTGTTATAGGACTTATTTGCCAGGTGGAGAAATGTTCTAAACTCTGAATTTTAGTAGGTATTTTAGTTTATTTAAAGAATTGATTGTTAAATTCCTGATAAAATTTGTAAGGTAGGGAAGTAAACTTTAGAAAGCAAGGCACTCAATATAAAGGTTAGATAAGCCTTTTTCATTTTAGCTAACTTGGGATTATAAGAATAAGGTAAGCATTCTGACATAAAGTGTAGTAGTGAAATTTTTCTTTAGAGAGTTGGAAAGACGTGTTGCTATAGGGATCTATTATTGATAATAATGATTTTTTTTTTGGTGTTAAATCACCTGGTGTAAAAGCCAGAACATGTAGTTTTAGAACTCCTGAAAATATCCAGAGAAAGCAAGATGTTTATGGTAAATGCAGGATGGGGAGAAAGGGGGAGAGGGTGAAAAATGTCTTTCTTCTCTTGCCAGGCAAAGGAACATAGCCCAACTTTTTTCTGTCTCCAACAATAACAGAAATTTTACAGATATAAAGCAACTGCTTACCATTTTATTTCTTATTTTTTGTTGGTACCCTCTTTTTTTTTTTTTTTTAAAGGAAAAGGGTTAAAAACCAGTAGGAAGGATGTAAAGGGAATGAACATATAGCCTGTTTGTGGCAGTTTGAATGTCACATTTATTACTGTATTCACAGGGTCCCAGTCAGTACCTGACACACAGTGGTTGGTCACTGAATGCAGTATTAGTTGAATGAATGAGTGCCTTCCCGGTTTGATAATAATGGGCTCTTCGAGGGTTTAAAGATCCTATCTTAAGATTTTCCCAAAGATCCTCTGGAGCATTAACATAATGAAAGGTAAGGCCGCGTTAATTGATTTGACTAAGGGGCCACATTTAGGGGAAAGACTGGAACTCATGTTTTCTGACACAAATTCCACTTTGCTTTTTGTTACTTCTTGGCTATAAAAATAATTTGAAATTTTTGATTTTCGCTTTGCAGAAATGGGCATCTGTAATTTAGGTGTTTCTTAAGATGGTGACCCCCTCCTTTTCTGCATGCATCTTCATTACAGTGTTGGTAATTCAGATTTGTGGGTACACTCTATGGTTGTTTCAAGCAGAACCAAGAATGTGGGCAGTTCTGTAATTCCTCATTCTCTGAGTTTCCAACAAAATCAAACTACCTTTATATACAGGACACATTTAGACTTCCAAGAGTAGAAATTGATCAAAATTGTTAATCTGTTGGAGCACATCTTACTCCATATCTAAGGTGATCACTTCTCTTCCTAGCCTTTGGTAGTTAATGGGAATAAGGAAATGAGACACTTGTTTTTGCTTTAGAGTAGAATAGTAAAGAGATCTTTTTTTTTTTTTTTACAGTGTAATTGAATTAAAAATTTGTCTCCAAATTATATTTTATTTAAAAATATATTGAATAAAATTATTTAGGTTTCAGGTATGCAGTTCTGTAGTACATCAGCAGTATTTTGTATTGACTATCCAAAGTCAGATTTCCTTTCATCACCATTTATCCCCTTTAACCTCTTCCACCTCCCCCTACCCAAGAGGTTTTGAAAAACTTGAAATAGTCTTCTGAACTGCTCACACTTTTTAAAAAATTGATTAGAGAGAGAAAAACATCGATTTTTATTCCACTTATTTATGCATTCATTGGTTAGCCCTTGTATGTGCCCTGACTGGGGTTCAAACCCACAACCTTGGTGTATCAGAACGCTCTAGCCAACTGAGCTATCTGGCCAGGGCCCCACTCACACTTTTTATTTATCTATTTTTTCCACTCACACTTAAAAAAAAAAAGTTTTTTATTGATTTTAGAGAGAAAAAGAGAGGGAGGGCGGAAGGGAGGGAGGGAAGGAGAGAGAGAAAGAGAGAGAGAGAGAGAGAGAGAGAGAGAGAGAGAGAGAGAGAGAGAGAGAGAACATTGATTTGAGAAATATTTTTTTAATAATATATTTTATTGATTTTTTACAGAGAGAAAGGGAGAAGGATAGAGAGTGAGAAACATTGACCAGCTGCCTCCTGCACACCTTCTTCTGGGGATGTGCCCGAAACCAAGGTACATGCCCTTGACCGGAATTGAAACTGGGACCTTTCAGTCCACAGGCTGACGCTCTGTCCACTGAGCCAAACCAGTTAGGGTGGGGGAGAAATATTAACGGTTGCTTCCCGTATGTGCGCCAACCGGGACTGAACCTGCAACGTGGGCATGTGCCCTGACCAGGAATCGAATTGGTGACCTGTTGGTGCACAGGAGGACACTCAGCCCACTGAGCACACCACCCAGGGCTCCATCAGAAGTTTTGATGTTTTACACCATCAGAAGTGTTTTGGCTGTACTAACTTTTTCATCAACCTAGATTATAGTTATTTTTTTTTTTTTCATTTTTCATTTGGTTTATTTGGGTCCTCTCGTTTTCTTTTTCTTTTTTTTTTTTATTAATATATTTTATTGATTTTTTACAGAGAGGAAGGGAGAGAGATAGAGAGTTAGAAACATCGATGAGAGAGAAACATTAATCAGCTGCCTCCTGCACACTCCCTACTGGGGATATGCCTGCTACCAAGGCACATGCCCTTGACCGGAATCGAACCTGGGACCCTTCAGTCCGCAGGCCGATGCTCTATCCACTGAGCCAAACCGGTTTTGGCATGGGTCCTCTCGTTTTCTTAATGAGTCTAGTTAAAGGTTTATCAGTTTTGTTTGTCTTTTCAAAGAACCAGCTTTTGGTTTCATCGCTTATTTGTATATTCTTTTTAGGCTCTGTTGTTTTATTTTCACTCTAGTCTTTATTTCCTTCCTTATACACACTTTAGGCTTTATTTGTTCTTTTTCTAGTCCCTTTCGGTTTTAGGATAGATTGTTTATTTGAGATTTTTTTTGTTTCTTGAGGTAGGCAATGAATTTTTCTCTTAGAACTGCTTTGGCTGTGTCTCAGATTTTTGGGCTGTTGTGTTTTCATTTTCATTTTGTCTCAGGGTATGTTTTGATTTCTTTCTTGGTCTCGTTGTTAATCGTTGATTGTATAGTAGCATATTATTTAGCCTCCACGTGTATGTGCTTTTCAGGTTTTTTTCTTGTAATTGATTTCTAGTTTTATACCATTGTGATTGGAGAAGATGCCTGATACGATTTCAGTCCTCTTAAATTAGTTGAGACTTGTCTTGTGGCCTAACATGTGGTCTGTTCTGGGAAATGTTCCATGTGCGGTTAAAAAGAATGTATATTCTGCTTTGGAGTGAAATGTTCTAAAAATAGAAATTAAATCTGATCTAATATGTCATCTAAGGCCACTGTTTCCTTGTTGATTTTCTGTCTGGATCATCTGCCTATCGATGTCAATGGGGTGTTAAAAGTTCCCTACCATGACTATTACTACCGATCTCTCCCTTTTTGTCTGTCAATATTTGGTTTATATATTGAGATAATCCTACGTTGGGTGTTGGGTGCATGAATGTTATAGCCTCTTGTTGGGTTGATCCCTTTATCATTATACAGTGTCATTCTTTGCCTCTTGTTAAATATAGCCTTTGTTGTTGTTTGTTTTTTAAGTATATTTTTATTGATTTCAGAAAGGAAGGGAGAAGGAGAGAGAGAGAAACATCAATGATGAGAAGGAATCATTGACCAGCTACCTCTTGCACGCCCCATACTGGGTACCCAGCCCACAACCCAGGCATGTGCCTTTGACTGCAGCCAAACCCGGGACCTCCTGGTTCATAGGTCGAAGCTCAACCACCAAGCCATGCTGGCTGAGCTAGCCTTTGTTTTAAAGTCTGTTTAGTCTGATAGAAGTATTGCTACCCCAGCCTTTTTTTTTCCTGTTTCCATTTGCATGAAATATCTTCTTCTATCTTTTTACTTTTAGTCTCTGTGTTGTATCTTTCGATCTGAAGTGGGTTAATCTCTATATTATTGAATGTAAACATTCCCAACAGTCCTTTGCCTGGTACATGGTGATTTACACATCTGGTCTTCATGTCTGATATATCCTGTTCTTACATAGTATTGATCCATTGGAGTTTTGTGTTTGTGTGAGCAGGACCCACAAAGACTCATCCTTTAACTGAATTTCAAAGGAAAATTAGTCACCGATGCATATATCCTCATATATGAACAACAAACTCTTTACTCCATTTTTTTTTTTTCTTCTGGCTCACTCGAAAGACTTGGAATTATTTGGAAAGCAGTGACACAAAATATTTATGAAAAGAAAAGCTAAAAATATCTAATAATGTGGTTATTCTTTTTAGACTTCCTTTGGCAGTCAGTGCATGTCATAACTGTAAACATTCATTTTCTCGGAGAAAAAATGAGGCTGACCAAATGCTTTGTACTGTGGCTTGATCACCAGCTCTTCTTAGCCCTGAGCAAGCAGCTCTTGCTTGCCCCCAGCTTCCCACATGAAGTGGCTGTCTTTTGATAAAGGCCCCAGTTTGAGGCTTGCCTTTCTTTTTCTTTTCTTTTTTAAAATATATATTTCTTTATTGATTTAAGAGAGGAAGGGAGAGGAAGGAAGAGATAGAAACATCAGTGATGAGAGAGAATCATTGATTGCCTGCCTTCTGCACGGCCCCTACTGGGGATTAAGCCCGCAACCCAGGCATGTGCCCTTGGCCAGAATCGAACCCGGGACCTTTCAGTCCGCAGGCCGACGCTCTGTCCACTGAGCCAAACTGGCTAGGGCTGAGGCTTGCCTTTCTAATTTGGCCCAAGGCCATTAGCCAGCCGGCCCCTCTGCAGAGAAGACCCAAATGGGATATATGATAGATGCATGCAGAGGAGCTGCTCATTTACTGTAAATGTCTTATCTCAGCTAACTTAGCCTGTTTGCGTCCTTGTGTCATTGAAGAGCTAATGTATAGGGGTGGGCAGAAGAAGCTTTACAGTTGTGAGTACTCGAAACAGTTTATTGTTATGTTATTATTTAAGTATTGTATTATTTTCCATATGAACAACTTTCTTGGCCATCCCTGTACATTGTCTAGTAGGAGGATTTATTCTTGCTAAGTAAACACTGCCTATATTACAAGGCCTCGCTCTCTGATGCAACAACTTTTAAGTAATAGCATGTAATGAGGACTCTACTCAAAATTAGCTTTCTCTCAGTTCCTTTCTGAATCCATGTTATTCCTGTATCACAGAACCTGGACCTGAAATTGCTTCTCTGACTTTACCTTCGCATATCAACTTACACAGTGCCTTCTCAGAGAATTCTTCCTGAACCACCGGCCCAAAGCACCTCTTGCTTCGTAACACCCTCTGCTCTTCTCCTTCAAAGCAAAAATTACAATTTGTTGTTATATTTTCTTTAACGAGGATTGAGACTAGCATGTTTAACAACACATAAAATAAATGTCTGGTCCTTAGTAGGCAAATGAAAGCCTACTCATTATTAAAAGTACATACTTGGTACTCTTAATTTTCCTTTATACCCAATTGTGCACAATTTTCTGTCATCTCCCAAGCAGACCCTAAGTCTCCACAGTACCATACATGTAGTAGTCTTTTAAAAATGGATGAGCCCTAGTCACTTTGGCTCAGTGGATAGAATGTCGGCGTGGACTGATGGGTCCCAGGTTTGATTCCCATCAAGGACATGTACCTTGGTTGCAGGCTTGATCCCCAGCCCTGGCGGGGTCATGTTTGGGAGGCAACCAATAGATGTGTCTCTCTCACACTGATGTTTGTCTCTCCTTCTCCCTTCCACTCTCTCTAAAAATCAATGGAAAAATATTCTCAGGTGAGAATTAACAAAATAAAAATGGACGATATTGGTGATGTTATTACTAGTTAGATATAAATCACTGTATACTTCCCCCTTATTTTAAGAAAAACCATCACTCATTCGTGCATTCAACAATTTTTTGAGCGCTTTCTCTGTGCCCCACACACATAAGCTTGACTCTGGGAATAGAGCAGTGAACAAAACGAGGTTCTGGTCTCGCTTAGTAATATTTTTTAAAAGCTTGTTAAATAGACAATACATCTCTCTAATTTTCTTTAAGAGCTTCTTTCTTTAGTGGAAAGGAAACTTTTCACTGTTCACAAATTTTCAGGAGCACACTCATTGGTACAGTGTGGTGTGGAAATGTTGACTGAGAAGTGTACCCCTGAAAAACTAGTCACATTTCCCTAACACCTGCCTAAAATTGTAGATGACTGCTCCAACAGAAACAATCATGCTCAAGGTCATAAAATGCATTAAACAGTTAATAAGTCTAAGCAGAGTTTACCAAACTCTTGAACGAGGTTAACTGTCCAGGTTTCTCTTAATAGTTCAGTTAGTTCTGGTTTGGCTATGCGTGGCTAGTCAAATAGTGTTGTTGTTTTTTTCTTGTTAAAAAATTTCTTTTTTCTTTTTTTTCTTTTTTTTTAGTGGAGAGGGATAGACATGCACTAAGAAGGATGTCAGCGTTCATTAAAAAAATGATTAATGCCCGGCTGGCGTGGCTTGGTGGTTGAGCGTCAACCTCTGAACCAGGAGGTCACAGTTGGATTCCCTGTTGGGGCACATGCCCAGGTTGCAGCCTCAGTCCCCAGCAGGGGGAGTGCAGGAGGCAACTGGTCAATGATTCTCTCTCATCATTGATGTTTCTAGCTCTCTCTCCCTCTCCCTTCCTCTCTGAAATCAATCAAAAAAATTAAAAAAAAAATGATTAAAGTGTGAAATACATGTAAAAATGTTACAAGTGATTCTGAAATAGAAGTGACCATCATGTGAAAGCTATGCTGTCCAGTATGGTAGATAATAGACATAAGTGGCGGTTGCACGCTTGAAGTGTGGCTGACCCTAATGGAGTAGCGTGCTGTAAGTTTGAAATGCACACTGGATTACCAGGACAAAGGAAAGAGAATATGCAACATATCACAGTATTTTCAAGTATTGGTTACATGTTGAAATTATAATATTTTGGATATATTGAGTTAAATAAAATTAACGTTTACCTGTTTATTTTTTAACGTGGCTATTAGAAAATTGGAACTTGTATAGGTGGCTAACATATTTCTGTTGGACATCAGTGTGCTAAGGCAGAGCTGCTAGCTCTTGGTATTAGGGTTTGAATCTCCATCATCTAGATCAGTGATGGCGAACCTATGACACGCGTGTCAGAGTTGACATGCAAACTCATTTTTTGGTTGATTGTTAAATGGCATTTAAATATATAAAATAAATATCAAAAATATAAATCTTTGTTTTACTATGGTTGCAAAGATAAAAAAATTTCTATATGTGACACGGCACCAGAGTTAAGTTAGGGTTTTTCAAAATTCTGACACGCCGAGCTCAAAAGGTTCGCCATCACTGATCTAGATGGTAGGTGGCTGGCTGGCTGGAGAGGGTTGGTTTTTCTCTGTGAAAGGGAACTTGCCCTTTGCTGTTGGGAAGGGTGTCTTCTCAGCCTATCTTGGATAACACATAGCAGCATTTTGGGCTTGTGAAACGTGTGTGGGGAACCTCCCTGTTTTTTCACGTTGAGATGGACAAAACTGTCCTACATTCAAACCACAACTTTGCCCTCAGTTTATAGAGAATAGGGCTCATTATGTCGTAGAGTATTAAAACAGCAAGAGGAATATGCATTTTATGGCCTGTAATTGCTTACTGCTGGTACATGATTCCGTCAGCTAAGAATAATTTACTAATTATATATTGCAGCAGTCAGTTCTTTTTCCAGATGCTAAACAAAGTGAGATAATTAGAGGACGAAAAAGGATGAATTTGGGAATTGGAGATCAGAAGAATAGATTCAGAAGATCTCGGATTTAGAGATTGAGAATGTAATCAGCAAAGTGTTTTCATGAAGTTAATGCTGGTTGGTGTGTGTGTTAAGATTGTGAAGGTAGTTTTCTAAATTCATTTCCCAAGTCTATTGAATATCACAGTGTTCAGACTGGTGCTAGAGATTTGGTGAACCAAACAGATTGAAATGTGCTCTCTTGGAGCTTAGTGAATAGTCTATATAGATCATCTCTCATCTGTCTTTTTTGCTAAAAATTTGAGTAATTTTTAGTAATATGCTAAAAAGTTGAGTAATTTCTCATAAACATGCCTTTTTTTTTTCCTGGAGGGACTTTAAGCTTTGGGTTTTGGGTAGTTAGAGAAATATGTTCTTAAAAGTTTTTAAAATAACAAGAGTGCTATAAAAATCACATCACAGAGTTTTGCTGGGGGGGGGGCGGGGGGGGGGGAGCGGCGGGCATTGTCCAATATCTTACTATCCTAATTCTAATATATGAAAAGCCAGGGGCTGTCACAACTGAAACAACTGGAAGGATGACCGAACAGCAGGCTGCGTGGGGTGACCAGGCCAGCAGGGGGGGAGGTTGGGGGCGACCAGACTGGTTGGGGGGGGCAGTTGGGGGTGACCAGGCCAGCAGGGGGGGGCAGTTAAGGGCGATCAGGCAGGCAGACAGGTAGTTAGGAGCCAGCGGTCCTGGATTGTGAGAGGGATGTCCGACTGCCGGTTTAGGCCCGATCAGGATTGGGCCTAAACCGGCAGTTGTACATCCCCTGAGGGGTCCCGGATTGGAGAGGGTGCAGGCAGGGCTGAGGGGACCTCCCCACCTCTCCCACTCCCCTGTGCATGAATTTCGTGCACTGGGCCTCTAGTCAAAATATAATTTTCCTAGGTTTTTTCCTTTGTCTGTTTTACATGAATATAATCGTACTGTACTGGTACATATACACTGGTATATATGCATAACATAATATATATAAAACAAAATTTGCCACTTAACCATTTTTAAGTGTACAGTTTAGTAGGGTTAAGTAAACTTATATGGTTGTGCATCCAATCTTCAGAATCTTTTCATCTTGAAAAACTTGAAACTACCCATTAAACAATTCTCCATTTCTCCCCCACCCTACTGTTGGCAACTACCATTCTACTTTCTGTTGCTATGAGTTTAACTGTTCTAGTCATGTAATACAAGTGAAATCATACAGTATTGGTATTTTTGTAACTGGCTTATTTCACTCAAGGCTCGTCCATGTCGTAGTAGATGTCATAATTTCCTTCCTGTAATTAAGGCTGATTAATATTCCATTGTATGCATGTAACACATTTTGTTTATCCATTTGTCCATCAGTGAACATTTGAATTTGGCTATTGTGAATAATGTGGACATGAAGTGTTGCTGCATGATGTCGCCTGTCATTTTCAGGTCCACATTGTATTTTCCCAATAGGCATTATTCCCCAAATATTGGAAAACTTGGATGTTTCTAATTTTTGCTATTGTAATAAACATATTGAGTAAGAAACCTTTTCCATTATTGATTAATTTTTTAGGACAATGTGTACAAAATGGAATTTTACTGAGCATGAGGGTGTGACCATTTTTATGGTTCTAGGGCAACATTTTGAATTAGTTTCATGCAGTTCCACTATAGTCAGTGAAATGTAGTCATTAAAATAGAGGGGAAAACTTTATAAAGGCACTTCTAGGTTATTTAATTTGCATTCCTTTAATTAATAGTGAATGTAATATGTTTTCTAATTCTGAGTGGGTCTTCTTGGTGTGAGCATTGTTCTGCATGGCCTTGACCATGTGTCCGTGAGGTAGGCGGAAGTTCTGAGAGAGCATTGCTCTTAAGTCCTATGCATACATATTTAGCTCGGTAGATGCTTCTCCTTTTTTGTGGTCAGCTGAACTTCAGGTTATTTTTTTGTTGTTGCTCACTCTGTTTGTACCAAAGACACATATTCTGGCATTTTGAAATACCTTAGAGTGTGTTTCAGGCTGACATCACTGAAACAAGGAGCAAAGTACTTGTTGCTCCTGTAATTACAGCACAGGAAAGGCATTGCTAAGAAGGCATCAGCGTCCAGTGAGACACACCATGGGATACAGAGGGTGGGGAGCTGGCTGATGTGTCTCTTACTAAGCGTGTAGGAAAGGGTGACTGGAAGTGCCTGTTTATCTTTGAATTTCAATCCATTTAGTGCAAGTTTCCCAACCCCATAGCAGGATTAGGAGGGACCTGAATTTTCTTCTAAGTAGACTAGGATGGCAGGACAAATGACTAAAATCCCCATCTACCAAAGAGGATATTTATACTATTTACTTATAAACTTACTGTCTTTTGTTGAAAATTTGCAAGTAGATGGACTCTGGCATCGCTGTCTACTTAAAGGCGTGCCTCTGATGAAAATTGTTGCTTAATCTCTCATCCTCTGATTAACTCCTAGTTTGCCCTCCTTGATACGGAGTTGTTTCATTAAGCGAATCTTTTAAAAAAGATATGAAGTTATTTCTGACTTTAGGTAGATTATGAATCTTCCTTTAATCATTCTAGTCTTAGATAACTCAAACTTACTCTGAAAATTTCCCACAGATGCTTGTTTTGAGGATTATTTTTTGCTATTTTGCCAGGTAAGGCATAGAAATTTATGTGTATATGATATAGTTCTCAAACAACATAACAAACCAAAACCAAAAAAATTTTAAGAAAACAGAAAACCCCCTAGCTACACGTATTAGGGAGGAGGGGAAATACCAGCACTAAAATGAAATTAATTTTCCCTAGTGTCTTACAGTTAATAGAACATTCCAAAGGAATTAGAATTCAGTTGATTTCTCGGACTCTAATTTCAGTGGAAGGTTTGAGATGAGAAATGAAACTAACAGAAGTTTTATCGGTTTAGGCCTTAAGAGCAGATCCAGGTTCAGTGGTACGGCAGACGTGAATTCAGGGGTCCTCGACTGTAGTTAGTGATTTCCCAGCTATGAAAATGTAAATATTATGTAGGTAGTTTAAAGAAACAATATTACTTTTGACCACGTAAGGTCTGTTTCTGTTTGTTGTGGATTGTTTTGTTTTTGCAAGTTTTCCTTGCGGGGAAAGATACTGCCCTGTTAGATCCCGGTGAAGTTTGAGGTTGCTCTCCTGCTCTCCCTGATGACCTGCGGTGGCGACATGTGACCTGTGCAGTGGGAGGGAGGGTAGGGCTGCTGTGCGAGGTGGGCTTTGATCCTTGACTGTCCTGATGGTCTCGGCGGTATAAGTAGCTGTATAAGACGGCTTGAGCTACCTCAGTGTTGTGTTATCTTGGGCACCCCTTTAAGCCTCAATTTCCTCATCTGTAAAGTAGCAGCATGCCTGTCAAATAATCAGCAGTAATAAGTATTAGTAATTGTTATTTAAAAAGTTGTACTCTATACGATCATGTACTTTTCATTTCAGGGTGCTAGGTTTAATGGAGAACTGACGATGGTTGAGAGGTTTGAGGTGAACTAATAATTCATCCAAAGAATAAAAGGAAATTAGGTTGTATCGCATTAAGTGACCACAATGAATTGGGAATCTCAATGTAATTGATCAAGAAGGAGCTTCAGTCATTCCTGAATACTTAATATTTCCCCTCTCTCTGTCTCTGGTCTCTGTGTGTCTCTCTCTCATCTCTGTGTCTGTGGTGCCTTTGTTTTCTGGTAAAAGGTCTGTTTCCTTCTGACCAAGCCTGAGGCCACCCATCAAAGTCTTCACCAACTTTCCAAATGAGCAGGCATATGAAAGTGTGGTTCTTTTGCCCAATAGTTGATGTATAAATTAACACATTGTATGAAAGTTTTTCTTTTTTCCTTTTCAACTTCCTCTGCATTCTCTCTCTTATCTGCCTCTGGCTGTAGGATTCTGGCTGCAGTTTCTCCCAAGGCTGCTTGCTTGACCCGTGACAAATTCTGCTTCCTCCTGGGGGCTTTCCTTTTTCCTCCAGGAGGCTTAGATCACCTTCTGCTCATTGTTTAGGGACTTAGTCACTGTCTTGTTTCTGGTTTGTGTAAGTTCAGATCAAATGATGTAATTTGTGTGAACTGCGTAACGCACTGCAAAGGGAGAAGCTGTGGCTGGCAGGGCCCAGCTCCACACGCTGTGGCTGGCTTCCCAGTCCTCTGGCCTCCCACCCACAGCGTGTCTATCTCCTCTCTAAGGGGGTCCAGCCTTGTTGGACACATCCACAGCCCAGAAACAAGCTTGCTTATGCAAAATTTGAATGCAGGTGTTAAAGAAGCTCAGTGAGTCATGTGATCTGTTTGGCTAGGTCTTCAGAGTTCATTTATGCTCTGTAAAACTGGTCTGAGGGTTGGAATCTGGTGGGAAACCTCTTCCTTTGGGCCACATGAGTCCCCTGGGGTTTGCTATTCCCTCTTTACTGCCAGCCTCTCTTTCCTTTGCTTGTGTGTCTTACAGTAAATTGGTTGTCTAAAACTGGCTTTATATTCTGAATGCCATTGTGAATATCTTTAACCACTTAAAATTTTTTAGAATTTGACTGAACTCTGTAGTATTACTGATACACTCTTATGTAAATGATTCTCATTAATTCATATAAAGGATTTGGAACATTATCCACAAGTACATATTCAGTATAGGTTAACTTTTATTTCTAGCGGTGTTAGCATTATTAATTAAAATCAGTTTGGAAGGAGCTTTTATTTTTTCCATTTTTATTTTATTATTTTTAAAAAATATATATTTTATTGATTTTTTACAGAGAGGAATGGAGTGGGATAGAGAGTCAGAAAATCAATGAGAGAGAAACATCGATCATCTGCTTCCTGCACACCCCCTACTGGGGATGTGCCCGCAGCCAAGGTACATGCCCTTGACCAGAATTGAACCTGGGACCCTTCAGTCCGCAGTCCGACGCTCTATCCACTGAGCCAAACCGGTTAGGGCATATTTTTTCCATTTTTAAAAAATATATATATTTTATTTTTTTTTTTACAGAGAGGAAGGGAGAGGGATAGAGAGTTAGAAACATCGATGAGAGAGAAGCATCTGTTAGCTGCCTCCTGCACACCCCCTACTGGGGATGTGCCCACAATCAGGGTACATGCCCTTGACCAGAATTGAACCTGGGACCCTTCAGTCCACAGGCCGATGCTTTATCCACTGAGCCAAACCGGCTAGGGCGAATATTGGTTTTTTTTGTTTTGTTTTTTAAAAATATATTTTTATTGATTTCAGAGAGGAAGGGAGAGGGAAGGAGAGATAGAAACATCAATGATGAGAGAGAATCATTGATCAGCTGCCTCCACACTCCACACTGGGGATCGAGTCTGCAACTTGGGCATGTGCCCTGACCATGAATCAAACCATTACTTCCTGGTTCATAGGTCGACACTCCACCACTGAGCCACATCAGCTGGACGAGTATCAGTTTTTTAATCTTTAGAACAGATATAGGGGGATTAAATGAGGTGATGTGTGTGGAAAGATTCCTAGATTATAAGTAGTTGCATAACGCAGTGAGACAGCATCACAGGTGTGTTCAGAGACTATACAATACCATTTTCTCCTACTTTTCATATACACCGAGTGGCCAGATTATTATGACCACCCCATCACTACTTCGTTGGGCCACCTTTTGCCTTCAATACTGCGGCGATTCTTCCTGGCATTGACTCCACGAGATGTTGAAAGGTGATGTAAGGAATCTGACATCATGCCTGATGAATAGCACTGTCCAGTTCTGTGAGATTTGATGGTTGTGGAACCAGCTGCCTGATGGCTCTTTTAAAACACATTGTATGCGGGAAACGTACTTATACATTTTACGTACTTATACATTCTACCAGTGTAGTAGAGCACGGGACACGTATTAATACGTTTTTTATAGACTAGCGGTAGAATGTGGGTAACGTATAAATACGTAAACTAAAGTTACCGTAATTTTACTGAACGTTGCCATTTGTGCAAAAAATTAGCAAAAATGGCCCGCGCCACCTGTTATCGCACGATAAAAACTACCCGCAAACAATGTGTTAACTTCGTCCCACAAATGCTCAATTGCATTGAGATCTGGTGATTGTGGGGGCCACCTAAGCAAGGTAAAGTCTCCCTCATGTTCTTGAAACCACTCCTGCACAATACGAGCACCGTGGCATGGCACACTGTCTTGTTGGAAGAAGCCATCTCCATTGGGATACGCCATCAACATGATAGGATGAACTTGATCAGCAACGATACGTAGGTATGTTGTGCTATTCAGACGTTTATAATGATCTGCAACTTCAGGGCGAAATTATAGCTAATTTGCCTACAAACGTCAGGTGGTCATAATAATCTGGCCACTCAGTGTATATCTCATGTCTTGTAAATTGATTATACATTCTCAGCCTACAGTAATATTGGAGCTGACACTTATTTGATAAAATTGTTGAAAAACGAGTTTAATCCCCCATCTCATTCATGTGTGTTTATTTTTATCTGCATAGTTGGGATTTATGTTTGGGACCTGAACAGTTATATCTAAGCAGCACATTTAAGTTACTTTATGAATCCATTGTGATGTTCACGAAGCCCTAAGATGCTTTGGAGGAAGATGGCATCATTGTTAGATGCATCAGGGGACTTGAGCAAATTTGGTTTTAAGCCTTCCAGATTATCCTGTCTGTGAGCTTCCTGAGGGCAGAGCACTTCTGTCCCATTCACCTGGTCTCTTCATTGCTAGTGTGCCTGGTGCAGGGCACAGGAGGAGCCGTCAGTATTTGTTAATTGACCACCTGATTTCCATTTGATCCAACGTGTGGCAGAATTATAATCAGAAAGAAGGTGGCTCACGGCAATGAAGCAGATTTCTTTTGGTTTCAGGGGAGTAATAATAAAACAAACAATGGTAATAGATTCTGTATCCTGTGAAAGTGAGACATTTAGGTGAAATGGAAAGCGTTTTGGGCTGGGGGTGTGGAGACTTGGGTCCTAGGCCTGGTCTATGTGAACTAGCAGAGGTAACTTTGGAGAATTAACTCTAATCACCGAACCCTTTGTACGCCGTAAGCATCTATAGACACAAGGATGGCTTCCATTTTGGATGCGTGGCAGTTAACTGGTTAATCACGTTGGACTTGTGTCTTTCTCAGAGGCCCTGTCCAGTACTGTGACAGGTTTATTCTAGACCTGGATTCCTGATTGGGGGGAAAGAAACAGAGCTAAGACTGGAAAGGGATTTCGTGAAATGTATTAAGATGCCGAATGAATTAGTTTGGGAACAGCTAGCTTAGGCCACATCTGGTTGGGTGGGGTTGAACTTAAGTGAATTGATTAGTCATTGGTGCTTGAGAAATAAGTGTAACATGTAAAATGATTTCTTTTCCTAAAAAGGTAATGTCTTAGGAAAGAAATCAAGGGGGCATGAGTGGTGTAGTGAATTCATCCCTGTATAGTACCAACAAGAATGGGCTTCATGCAAGCTAAAGGGAACACTGAATTGTCCTGAACATTTATATTGCAATAGTTATTGATAAAATGTTAAGAAGCATTTAAGAAGGAGTCCAGCAGCAAGGCCACCTTCCTCAGACAGGGCAGGATGAATGTAGGGGAGTCCTCTGCTTGCTGAGAATGCTAGGGCATTTAGTCACTGTGCTTCCTGGAAGGCTGGGTGCTTGTGGGTTGGAGCAGCATTTGGGAGTGAAGGATTATTCATTTCCTTTGGAAGATTGAATTTTTGTTTTTAGTGTCTCCTTTATTCCAAGAGATCTGCACAAACCCTTGCCAGGTAAATGTTCTTAGAAAACTTCTTTAGCAAGTTAAATTCTGTTATAAAACACCAGCATCTGTTGTCTAATAGAACATATCCAAATGGGAGGCTTCCGGAGGCTGCTGCCCCCTTGCCCACACTCTGTGTAAAGTGACTTCGTCTCTCTATTCCTTGATCCCAGAATACCCACCCAGTTCAAGGCTCATTTCTTATCGTGTCTTGTCCTCTGATTGCTACATTTTAGAATTGCCCTCCTGACACGAATGAAAGCTCTTAAGATCTAGGGACCTTAGCTTTTATAGAGGCCATGTCGAATGATTCTTGAGTGTGATGATTAATTTGATTCATTATTAAGACATTTTCTTTCCCGAGAAGAATTATTTTTAATCTGAGCCATTTGTTTAGAACTTTCATCTGTTTTAAATTTCTTGTATATTTCAGAGGCTATTTCAGCAGGACCCTAAGGGGAAAGATATTTCCTCATAATTGGACTTTTAAACATTGGAAGGATTATTGATAATTTAGGATGACATAACTTCAACTACAAAGAAATGGATTAGCAGAAATGGCTCCTTTTAACCTGAAGAGTCTGAGGTTTTCTGCCGTTCTTTTAGGTAGATGGAACACACTGAAGTGCATAGTTATACGACATGTTTTCAGCCATGGAAATAATAAATAATTATTTTTCTAGTGACTCGGTTTCTTTACATTAAATACATCGTAGTATTCCTAAAAAATGTGGTACATTTTAGATTTGGAAAATGTGTGATGTGATAATATGAAGAGATGGCTGATATATGTAGCTTCTTACATTGTGTTCATTTGATTTGAACTTGAATTGTTGGCCATATGAAAATGAGTATTGTGTCAAAATGGTTTAGGTGAAATAAAGTATAATGTTAGTATTTTGTGTGAAACAAAGCACTCAGTGTCCAGATTCTAAAGTAATAATTATTAACATTATTTGAATTCTCTCTGTAGTCATACATAGGTATTCTATTCATTTAGGCACTTAAGGGTTTTAACAACTTTAGTGAACAGAATGGTGAATGTGGGCTTAACTATAAAGTAATAGATTTCCCCACATGTAGTTTGTCACCAAATGAGATAGAAATATAAAGTTAAAAACCTGTTTGGAAGTTTTGAGCCTTTCTTTGTGGCTATCAACATATTTCCAACTGCGTCCACCTCAGGAGTAAATTCTAGCCAGTCCTCAGTGGCTGTTTAGTCGCTGGGGTGGGGAATGAAGGCAGTGAGAGTGGAGATCAAGTGGAGGAGGGGCCAGGCTGGAGATACTGGGGAATTAGGAGGATTTGGTAACATTGAATGTGGGTGTTGGGATGAGAGAGAGGAGTCAGGGATGAATTGTGGGTTTCTGGCTTGGGTGGCAGGAGGGATGATGCTGTCATTCACCAGGAAAGGGAAGACGGAAGAAATGTCAGGTTTGGGAGGGAGGATAAGTTCAGACAATGCATTGGTTCCAGGCAGTCAGTAAATAATGAATGAATGCATCTGGGTGTGTGAATTGAGGCGTCTGTAGGGTATAAACGTTTTCTGTGTTTGTCCGTAAGATAGAGAAGGTAGACCTGGTCTGGGGAGAGAGCCTGGGGATTTGTTGAAGCCATGAGGTTGTCAGAAGCATGGAGGATACGAGCATGCAAAGAAGGGTGTGACCCTGGAGATAACCAGGGTGAGTGGGTAGGGGTATGGGAAGAAAACCAGGAGAGAGTGGGTGTCCTGAGAGCCGAGGTAGAGGCCCACCTCAAGAACAAGGGCTTGGTCATCAGAAAACTGCTGCAGAAAAGCCAAGAAGTTGAGCCATTGGGGGGATGGTATTTGGAGAATGGGGGGCGGTGGGGGCGTTAAATCTGACACATGTACATGATAGGTGATAGGTGACTAGGAGTTTGATGAGTGGCAGGCAGACATTGATAGGCGAGGTGGGTATGCATACGTGTGTGTGGAGAGAAACCTGCAGAGGTGCAGAGGCAGAAGAGGGAGGGCTGCTTTTTCTAGAGAACCAGCTGGTGTTGTGGGTGGAGCAAATGATGTCACCCTGTGGGTGTGGTCTGGGTAAGGGAGAAGTAATGTGGTTAGATCTATGATTTTGAAACCGATAGCAGTTTATGGCAGAGTGAGAGTGAGTCAGGGATATTGTTTGGGAGGCTATTGCAGTAACCTGGGTGAAGGTCATTAGAGCTACAAATGGGGCAGCTGCAGTGGGAGAGATGATTCCAGAAGTTGGGCGGGCAGATTAGCACCAGATAGACCAATGGGTGGACAGAGAGGAAGGAGAGGAGGGAAAGGAGGAGACGGAGGTGTGGAAGGTGCCTGAGAGGATGGCATTGCCATTGAGGAAATAGAGGACACCGGAGGAGAAGGAGAAGCAGGTGTAGTGAGGTGGGGGGACAGTTCAGTATTGGGCACCTTTACAGAACGTTTGTGTAGCAATCAGCTGGCAACCAGAGCCCAGGGGTCTGAAGCTCGGGAGAGTGGTCATGGCAAGAGACAAAGATTTGGAGCATGAGCTCATCATCCTTGAATTGGAAGTAGTTGAGATTTATTTGAAGGAACGAGAGAAAAATAAAGCTTGATGTGGCTGTGGACTGTAAAAGTAAACTTCTCAAACCATTTCAGTATATTTTTAACTTTCTTAGAACAAAGTCTTTGATGACCAGAATGTGGACATGCCTCCCAAATAGCTGAAAATTAACACAGCAAGAAGATGTTAGGAAGTAAAGTCAATACGTTTCAATAGAAATGCTGTTATCTTAATGGTTTTTTCCTCGGGTTAAAATCTGTTTCTTCAATTCTTCTCTTTATTATTGTTGATAAGAGACTTCAAAAGACTGGTGGGGAGTAGTTGGTTATATTTTTGAAAAGTCTTTGAAGATGAAGTATAATGTGTTGAATGTGGTATCATTGCATGTTATTCCCTGGCTTTGGCACCAGGATACCTAATAATTAGGTATTTTAATGTAATGTCCAAAGAGGAATGAAAAAGAAAACCCAAAGTGGATTTTATCTTTTCTCAGAAAATAGGCTGATTACAATATATATTTAGCTAAATACTGATTTGTAGAACCTAGCTTTGGGATTTCCCATAAAAATCTTCATTTTTCTGCTTTCCTTCCTAAAATGGATAAGCAGGTAATATTGCTATTCTGTGGAAATGTTAATTAAAACAGAAATGAGTATTTTAAATCTGTGGCATTTCCAGCGGTTTGTTGGGTGTTCTAGAATTTGTGGAGGGATGTGAGTGATGGCAAGTGTCCTAACTGCCTGCTACTCTCTGTTGAACTATCTATACTACTTCCATTTAAAAAAATTTTTTTTTAAAATATATTTTATTGATTTTTTACAGAGAGGAAGGGAGAGGGATAGAGAGTTAGGAACATCGATGAGAGAGAAACATCGATCAGCTGCCTCCTGCACACCCCCCACTGGGGACATGCCCACAACCAAGGTGCATGCCCTCGACTGGAATCGAACCTGGGACCCTTCAGTCCGCAGGCCTACGCTCTATCCACTGAGCCAAACCGGTCAGGGCTAAAAAAATTTTTTTTTAAATTGATTTCACAGAGGAAGGGAGAGGGAGAGAGAGGTAAAAACATCAATGATGAGAGAGAATCATTGATCAGCTGCCTCTTGCATGCCCCACACTGGGGATCGAACCCACAACCCGGGCTTGTGCCCTGACCAGGAATGGAACTGTGATCTACTGGTCCATAGGTCAGTGCTCAACCTCTGAGCTACACCGGCTGGGCATTCTTCCATTTTGATTTAATGCTGTAGAAGACAGATTACTCTTCCTGCTTTATTCCCAGTGCTTGGCTCTGGGGATTCAAAGAGGAATAAGCCAGTACCCTCAAGAGCATGCTGTCTGGTGGCAAGTCATACAGAACCATTGTGATATTGTGATTTATAACAAGAAATATGTATTTGTTCCTGGAACAAAACTTCAAAAACCCTTGAAATTTCCTAAGTGGTCATTTCTATAAAAGTGAGAAAAGTGTCTTTTGGTATTCATAACAAGCTCCTTTCAAGCACACTTTAGTTTGTTAAATGAGGTGACTTTAAAAAATATACTTTTATTGATTTGAGAGAGGACGGGAGAGGAGAGATAGAAACATCAATAATGGGAGAATCAGCTGCCCCCTGCACACCCCATACTGGGGATGGAGCCCGCAACCTGGGCATGTGCCCTGACTGGGAATGGAACTGTGACCTCCTGGTTCATAGGTCGCCACTCAACCACTGAACCACGTTGGCTGGGCAAAGAAGGTGACTTTTGAAAACCTCTAAGTCAAGCATGTCAAACTTGTGGCCCACAATGAATATTGTTGCAGCCCAGCCAATAAATATAACGGTATCTAAGAAACATTTTAATAAAAATTTCATAACTTAATTCTTACAATATCCTGTTATACATAATTATTAATAATGAACTACAACGTTCGCTAATGACTGATTACTATAATCGTGTTGCATTCATTTCCCTTACGCGCCTTACGTGCAGGCACACCATTCTTTGCACTAATACCAGCAGCGAATATTTTAGCAGCCGATGGCCACGTCATTAGTCTTGTACTGACTTGTTTGGTGTGCACACAGGAAATATTTCGCTTTCAGAGAACAAGAAAAATAGGTTTATTTGCGTTACACTTATTAAATTGTGCAGTTATTCAGTGTCTGGTAAGTTAATGTTCAGGAAAAAATATTAATTTTTATTAAAATGTTCTGTGTTTTATGTTAACGATGACTCATTTATTTCAGCCCTTTGTATTCAGCATGTCTCTTATCGAAATAAACCTACATTTCTATGAAAATTGAAGCTTTTGTTTTTTTGCGGCCCACATAAACTTAAACTTTGTTTATTTGGCCCGTGTTAGCCTTTGCGTTTGATGTGCTTGCTCAAAGTATTTGGAGGCTGGTTGCTGGGAACCAGAGATTGAGCTCAGTCACTAATACCCGTGATTTAATCAGTCGTGCCCATGTCATGAAACCGCCGTAAAAATGCTGACTGATGGGGTTTGGAGAGCTTCCTGGTTGGTGAACACCTGGAGGAGCTGGGAGGGGGCACCCATGGAAAGAACATACGACTCAGCCCCTTCCCATATGCCTCATACAATGCATCTCTTCCTTTGGCTGTTCCTGAGTTGTGTTTTTTGTAATAACGGGGTAATAGTAAGTAAAAAAGCACTTTCTTAAGTTCTTGAGCCATTCTGGCAAATCACTGAGCCTGAACTGAGGGACTTGGGACAGTCAGAAGCACAGGTGACAGTCTGGACTTTCCATTGGCGTCTGAAGTGGGAAGGAAGTCTTGTGAGACCGAGCCCTTAATGAACCTCTGGGGTCTGTGCTAACCCCAGGTATTTAAGGTTAGAATTGAATTAAATTGTAGGACACCCAGGTGATAGCTGCAGAGAGTTGCTTGGTGTGGGGCAAAACTCCATATATCTGATGTCAGAAGTGAAGTTTTGTGAGTAGTAGATCAGAGAGTACAGAAAAGGAGTTTTTTTTTTGTTTGTTTGTTTGTTTTTTTCAGCTAAAAAGAGACCATTGTCAACACAAGTGGACGAGGCACACTGACTGTTGATAGCCATGATGGCTCATGTGTATGGTGCACTTACAAGGCATTTTACCTTTATAGGTTCAGTTCATACTCACACCAACTCAGAGAACTAGGCAAGGTTATTCTCTTTGCACAGAAGAGGCACAGAGAGGTTAAATAGTAGCTGCTAAATAGAGGAACCAGGATGAGAAACTGGGCAGTCTGGTATGAGAACCCATACTTTTAGAGCAGGGGAAGTGGCAGTCTATATTTAGGGTGACTCTGCCACATTAGCAAACATCAGGATAAGGACTCTGCTGAGTGCATGCAGCTTGGGCTTTGGGTTGGGGGACAGTGGGAAGGGAAATCGTAAGGTTAAATTAAGTCGGGATGGTCTAGTCCAGCGGTTCTCAACCTGTGGGTCGCGACCCCTTTTAGGGTCGAATGACCCTTTCACAGGGCTCGCCTAAGACCATCAGAAAACACATATATAATTACATATTGTTTTGTGATTAATCACTATGCTTTAATTATGTTCAATTTGTAACAATGAAAATACATCCTGCATATCAGATATTTACATTATGATTCATAACAGTAGCAAAATTACAGTTATGAAGTAGCAACGAAAATAATTTTATGGTTGGGGGTCACCACAACATGAGGAACTGTATTAAAGGGTCACAGCATTAGGAAGGTTGAGAACCACTGGTCTAGTCTGAAGTCAAGAGGTGGATGGTGCAAAGGGGATGGGGACCAGATTATGAAAATAGGCAGTCTCCTTTTACATCATGAAATCCCTAGAAATATACAGTTCTGCATATATTGAATATGTATGTACTGTGTACATTCAGAAGAGGCCTAAGACCTTTCAGTTTATAGCATTCTTATTTTCATACTGATTACACTCATTGTAATGGTAAAAATGTGCATGTATAACATGGGTGGAAATTATGATAATTATAATGGGAGTGGCTCACAATTCCAAAAAAGTTAGGGATTTCTGCGTGGTTTATTGTAATTTTAAAGAGTAGTCTGTAATTGTAGGCTTTGGAAATTTGTTTTAAGGAGTGGTAAATGAAGGAATTCCAGAAGAGGGTTGTATGTTGTTGCATTTTTGTTTACCTCTCAGATCAGAAAGAGAATTTAAAGGACGTGGGTGTGTTCCAAAATTAAAATAAGTGACTCACACCCTTATTGGCACACTGACATTGCTGGAATGTTTGCAGTAAGTATTACTGAGCAGGGGCCATGCATAGAGCCTGGTCGGGCATACAGTTGGGTTTATTACGAAAGAAACCTCCTCCTTTCGTATAAGGAACTCTGGGATTACATGGGGAGACCAACGTAATATGATGCCACTTGTGAACTGAGACAGCTCTGTAATAAGCATAGAGCAACCCAGAGAGATTAAGATAAATACATTTAGGAGATCCATAAAAATACCCTTGATTTATCTATATGTGTAGGTGTTGAGCAGTGGGTACCTGGAGACTGAATAGAAAGAGGCAGACCTAGTTAGGAATACCTCCTGAAGGTGGTAAAGCTTGGCTTTGGGTTTTGGAAGGCTAGAAGCTCAAACAATGACAAGTGTCTTTTATTTTTCTATAGAAAAAAGCACTGGTTTGTATATTAAAAGGGTTTAGATCGCCTCAAAAATGTAATGAGTTTTATAGACTTAGTTTCAGAAATGCCACATATGTCTCTAATAAGGATCATCTCAGGGATAGGTTAGTGTGAGTAGTTACTTTATAGAATCCCTGCACAGTAGGTCCTTGAGATTGGGATATCTCTTAATTTAGGATGTTCCATTCCACTATTTTTCTATAGTTATCAAATCAAACATTTTTTGCTAGAGTCCAAAATTATATTAAAAAGGAAATTAAAGAGAATTGTTTTTGAGCTACTGTATTGTCAAAGTAAATAGGAATTTCTTGAAGCAGGTCAAAATGTTAAAGAATTTTTTTTTCAGTTTACTATTATAAAGTAATTCAGAATATAGTAATTATTAAATAATATTTGGTAAATAGAGGTATTATAAATACCCTTTTTGTTATGTCTGGTTTAAAAGACACAACATTACAGATACTGTTGAAGCCCCTGGAATCACTTCCTGGCCCCATTTTCCCCCTCCCTTTCTTCCCAGTTCTTTAAAAAAAAAAAAATTTTTTTATTGATTTCAGAGAGAGAGAGAGAGAGAGAGAGAGAGAGAGAGAGATCAATGATGAGAATCATTGATTGGCTGCCTCCTGCACCTCCCCCCCCCCTCGCCCCCTTTCTGGTGAACGAGCCTGCAACCCGAGCATTTGCTCTTGACCGGAATAGAACCCGGGACCCTTCAGTCCATAGGCTGATGCTCTATCCATTGAGCTAAACCAGCTAGGGCCTTCCCAGTTCTTTTTTGATCATTGCCACCCATGTATTTTATACTTCTCTGTGTGTCTGTGTCAATAGTTGTCATTAGTTAATGTTATTTTACTGCTATTAAAACATATTTTCTTCTGTAGGTCACTTCTGTTGCTCAACCTTGTTTTTGAGCTTGATCTTTGTTGTTCTAGTTTATTCTTTTAAACTGCTCGACACACCATAGTGTGTCCATTTTGCTATTGATGGACATTTGATTGTTATTTCCTTCCATTTTTCTCTATAACAAATGACATTGCAATAAACATCTTGATGTGTTTCCTTTGGTGCATGTGTAAGACTTTCTGTAGGTTATGACCCCAGGAGTTGCTGGTTATAGGGAAGGGAATTAGCTTCATGTTCATTGGCCTTAGGTAGCACCTTCCTTGGGTGCCTCAGAGCCATCTTTAAAATGGGAAGCTTGAGGATTAAGAAGTTATTTCTTTCTAACTTGTAAGCTAATATTTTATTGGAACTATAATGGAACTAACTGAAAACTTGTGGTTTGGGGGAAAATGAAATATAGAATAAGCAATATATCTGTTATTGGTTTGTAATATCAACTGATGGTCATTGGTGCCAATTAAGTATCAACAGGTATCCCCAATTCAGAGTGTGGTGAGGAAGGAAACTACTCAGTGCAAACAGCTCAATTATGACACAGCAGGGCTGTGGGATAGCGCAGCAGTGGTACAGCTCCATTGTGAAACGGCACAGCTATGGAACAGCATGCCTATGAGGCTTCCCAGGGAAAAGGCCCCTCTAGCTAGACAGCTCTGCTCTGCCCCAATCTGGTCTGCCCCCCTCTGCTCCTGCAGAACATCTCCAGCCAGGGAAATGCAGTCTTTAGTCTTCAGTGGAAAAGGAAAGTGTGCTCTCCGAGGCGGGAAGAGGGGAGCTGACTTATGTAGAGAGAAATCCCGTTTGCTCCTGGTTTGCCCTCATGTAAATGAGGACTCCAAATCCCTACAATTTGATTGGTCCCAAAAGAACTATCCTGATTGGTGGAACTGCTCTGATTGGTTGGTGAAAATGCTAATGGCCTATAGCTGCACAGCTCTGATTGGATGGGGGGAAAGTCTCAGTCTTGACTGAAATACAATTCCAGGAACTCGTTTATAAAGGAGCTGACTCAGTCACCAGGAACACAGTGCAGGACGCAAGCAGTTCAGTGCAGTCTTCTCCCTGAAGCATGGCTTATGGGAGAGGTTCCTGTTTAGAAATGGCTATGAGGCTCTGTTTTGTTTTGTTTTTAATTTGAGCCCAGTTAACCACCAGGAGAGGAGACCTTCTTGGTGTAGGTATCTTCTTTCTTAGGGTTCACAGTAACTTTTGTGACTTACATACATTTCTATTTAATTGAAAAACATATGGTTGCATATCTTCTAGAACCACAATGAAAGATTCTATAAAAAAGGAATTCCTAAACTGTATTTCTTTGATTCTCAGTGCTCACTTGAAGTTACAGTGAGGGTGGCTTGGAGGGGTGGGGGAGATTTTTGAATAGATTATATTTTTGTGGCATTTAAATTTTCTGTACGCAATTTATTTGAAAATCTCTTTTAAACTCTCATTATGACTCTAGGTGACCAAGTAGAAGGGAACAGGTGCCTGAATTAAGAAGAATGGCATAAATCACAACAGGATTGGTGTGTGCCCTTTGGGTGAAAGAGGGTTCTGTTTCTGATTGTAGTCTTCCTGCTCAGGCTGCCCAGGTTTAGTGTGCGGTTTCCGAGGTGCCTGTTGGACTGGCTTTAGGCTGACAATAGCTGTGCCTTCATATTTCCTCCACCTCTTTTTTCAGAACTTTTATGTAACTCTTCATTAAGATCCTAAACCATTTGCTAGTAGAGTTTAGTTGCTTCACCAAACATTTATTTCCTACTGGCAGGCGTTAATAAGAGAGCTACTTCTCATGGAGCTTAACTACAAGTTCTGCAACATGTCATTATTGACAGACCTGTTGAGGGACTGCAACATGGATGATCTCCCTGTCATCTGTCATGAAGAAATAAGGGGTAAACTTTGCATTTATGTGGATTTAATAGACATCACTGACTGAGCCACCTCAGGGCCTTTCATATTCTCCATTCACTCTTCCACTAATTTGGTGGAAGTGAAAGCATGCAGTATGTAGGGTTTGTTTTGTTTTGTTTTGTTGTTTTACAGCCGACAGCCCTGAGAGGTTAATTTGGACTTAGAATTTTAAAGCAGGTGATGGTTAAAGTTGAAAACAAATGGGAAATCCTATAGATATGGGTTCCTGTGCGGCTGTACAGTTGTTGAGACTGGGTTTGAGAAATAAATGACTCCAAGGCATGTTTAAGCAGTTAATCTGTTGGTAAATACCAGCATTTCTTTAATCATGTGTAGCCAGCGTCCTGCGTGACTCTGCAGTACCTAGTAATTCTTGTCCCTGTGTTTGAAGCCATATGATTATAATTATTTGTTGCAAATAATCTTTTCTACTGCATTAGGCTTGCTTGTAAGCTGATCAAAATGAGCTCTGGTTGACAGCTCACCTGGTTAAATTGTTTGCTTTATCCTCTGACCTAGCAATTCTGTTTCTAAATATTTATCCTGAAAAAAACAGCCAAGATACATGAAAAGATCTCTTATAAGAAGGCTCATCAAAGCATTGTTTTGGAAACAGTTTACAGGCCCAACATTAAACCTCTCAGATATATAGACATAGAATTGTTTACAATTATTTGGAGAGTACAGTGGTTAAAAGTACGGGTTCTGGATGCAGACTGTTTGAATTCTATTGCTGGTGCTGCCACTTAGAGCTATCTGATCTTGGGCAAGTTTCTTTTGCTTTTTTTTAATGTAAAATATACATAACATAAAATTTATCATTTTAACCCCTTTAAAATGTATAATTAAAGTGGCATTAAATGCATTAATATTGTGTGAGCAAGTGTCTTGATAAAATTGGTAATTGTAACCTCCAACTATCTTTGGGTTATTTTGAATATCAAAGAAGTGAATACATGCTAAAAGCTTAGACTGTGCCTGGTCGATAGTAAATAATAAACATTAGTGATTTTATATATATAGATATATATATATGTATGTGTATATATATATAGATAGATATATATGTATGTATATATATATAGATATGTACATATGTATATATTTAAATAAAAGTTATGTATATTTAAAATACATGATGTTTGATAATATGTATGCGTAGTGAAATGATTACTACAGTCAAGTAATTAACATATCTCTTTAAATAGTTATTTATTTGTGATGAATGTACCTGAAATCTACTCTTAGCATATTTCCAGTATTCAGTTTTTTTAATTAGAATCAAAATGCTGTACAGTAGATCTCTAGACTTAATTCATCCTGCATATCTGCACCTTTCTACCCTTTGACCACAAACATTAGCTATTGTTAAAGTATTCAATACATGAGTATTCATGAAATTTTTAAATGGAAAAGATTAAAAATAGCATGCTTAGTTTATCATTAAACATAAAAATAGGAAAAAAAACTAGAAGGATCTACCTCTGGTTGATAGGGTAATCTCTTTTTGTTCCTGTGTTTCTTTTCTTTCCTATAATTGCCCTGTTTTGCTTTTGTAATTGAAAAAAATTTTTTTTGCATACAAAAAAGCACCCAGCCATTATTGGCAGGTTATCCTAAAAATAACAATTTGATTTTTTGCTTTATCTCAGAGTTTTATTTGTTCTCCTTGACTAATTATTTAAATAATTAGTTAAAATTCATTGTGGCATGCATGCAGTTGGTCAAAAATACACTTTCATACAAATGCAAATTCCTAAGGGTATCCTTAAAATATTATATAGTTCATTTTATTGTGGTATTTTTGTTTTTCTTAACTATGGTTTCCTGTTCATTCAATTTTGCATTTAACATTGCTGAAAATAAATATTTTGCTCAGCAGGGTAGTAAGCCAGATGGAGTGGTGTTTATAATTCAAGGAAATAGCCTAAACTGTTATCAGTTAAAATTGCATGAAAGCCAGCAGTACTTTGGTTGGAGTTTTATAAGGTAGAGAGCCAGGAATTTTACATTTCCTGTGTCCTTGCTGTTAAAACTATTCCTGAAATCAGGGTGGAGAGAGGAAGGAGGACATGGGTGGGTATGGGGGGAGGTTCCAGAGAGCAAAGCTTGAAGTGACCGGCAGCTGAAAGCTCAAGACTTCTCTGCAGTATCATGTATTATCTTAGCAGATGTAGTGTTCTTAATATCTGTTTAAATATAAACATGTTTTCTTCTAAATTTTAAGATTGGCCTCAGGTATATGTGCGGTATTTATTCTTACCTCCAGTATTCTGTGGGGTGCCCAGAGGTCTGTGTATACGCTGGTGTCAGAAGCAGGCCTGGACAGCTGGGGTATTATGGATTCAGGTGGGTGGTGTGCTTGAGAGAGCTTCTCTGTATTTATTCAACAAATATTGAATGCCTTGCTGGGTTGAGAGTTTTTGTGGGTTTGAGTCGAAAAGGAATGAGGAAATAGATAAATAATTATGTCAAAGATATTAACTATCCAGCTTAATGTGTTTCTCTTTCTCCTCTCCTTCTCTCCCCTACCCACTAACTACCACCGATGAACACACAGTACATTTCTGTCACCCCAGAAGGTTCTTTTGTGTCCATTCCTAATCAGTACTCTTACCCCTTGGCTAGAACCAATGTTCTAACTTAGATCACCGTAAATCAACCAGCCTCTTCTTGAACTTCATAGAAATGAAAGCATGCAGTATGTAGGGTTTTTTTTTGTTTTGTTTTGTTGTTTTACAGCCAACAGCCCTGAGAGGTTAAGTAATTTGTCCAAATTTATCCAGTAGTAAGTGTAGAAGCTGGAATTTTTAATCTAAGTAAAATCACAAAGGACAGAATTCGACTCCCTCCCTCTGATTACTAGGTTGTCAATAATTAACTAAATGATAGATCTCCACATAGTTTTGATTTACTAACACAATTTCTCTTTTACTGAGCTTTCCCCTCCTTCCTCCCTATCCTGCCAAAGATAAATGAAGCTTATAGTTTTGTTTTGCTCCCAGGTTTGTTTGTAGTACCTTTGGGGAGTATAAAAACAACGAATGGGAAGGAGATCCAGTCTTCCAGAGTGCGATCTGTAATACCAAGGTTAGAAATGCAGGCAGCCGACCGTGACAAAAAGGCCCCGAGGAAGTGGTACCAGGCTTTGTGTTGGAGGTATCTGACCTTTGCCTTGAAAAGTGGGCACTGGAGGTTGGGCCATGGGGCAGGGGATGACATCTTTGCCTCAAATTGCAGATCCCTGAGTTTGATGAGGCTGGTAGGTGTCCCCCAGATAGATCCCCACCAAGTCAAACAGGCTCACTCTTGAATGTCCGGCCCTGTAGTCTTTGAGGTGTTTCTCGCTTTGGGGAGATTAGTTGGACAGTGGTATGGCATTTGGTAGGATATCTGCCAGGTGGGACCACAGGTTAGGGAGATCTGGGATGGAGGAAATAGACACAAAACTGGTTGTAGGAGCAGTGGGAGTGAATGGAGGCTCCTGGATAGAGATCTTGAGTTATGGGGTTAACCAAGGGTGGGTGTCAGAATTGCTAGTAAAACTCTTGAAAAATACACCAAATTGAGCCAACCTCAGAGCTTCTGATTGGTGGTTCAGAGCAGCCATCTGGATTTTAAAAAGTGCCTTGGTTTATTCTAATACTTTCCTCTCCACCTGCAGGTATGAGTCAGAGATGAAAATGAGTCCGGGGTACCCCTCCAGGACATGTCTCAGCCTGGAGAATCAGAGGCAGAAACTCTGCTGTCTTAATAGCCGGGGGAGCAGTGTAAAATGGCTCCAGAAGGTCTTGTTTCAAAGTGGTCTTGCTGTCCCTGCGTAAGCCCTTCCAGAACAAAGAGCTTGCCAACTTCCTAGGCAGCCATTTTTGGACAGTTTTGAGGATCAGAAAGCTTTTTGGTGAAATAATCCAACCATCTGCTTGTTTGGCTTCCAGAGACTGGGCCTTACTGGGTACACAAGGCTAGTCCTCCCTACATGCTGTTCTTTATGTCTCTAAGGACGGTTTTCACATCTCCCACACTAACCATCCTCAGCATGCTCTGTGTAGCTTTCAGAGCCTTCATTCTTGAAACTGCTCCTTGAAACTGTTCCTCTTTGCCACCATTGCCCTTCAAAGAAAAATTTCCAAATTTAGACATTTGACCAGCACATGCCGTCCTCTCTGATGTAGAGAGTACACTTCTGCATATGTTTTGGAGGGAGAGTGGAGGCACCCCAGGTATAGACCCTAATTGTACCTTTAATTCTTCTTGGATGCAACCTGTTCTTTCAGCCTGTGGGTCTTAGCTGGCCCACCCTCTCAGATGGCATTTTGCCAGTTTGATAAGCAAAGCTGATCCTGTCCAACCAAAGAGGAAATAGTGTCTGAAAGCCAGGCTGAGGTAGCCCTGCCCGGATGTCTCCATCATACGACTCTCATGTGTTCAATTATGATCTAACAGATAAGACCAGGTCCTAATGTGTAATCCGTGCCCGGCTGATGAGTTGTCCTCGGCATGCTACAGTAAAAATTTGCCTTTTCACCCCAGGAGATGTTTACTGGGAAAGGAATTTTAGGGGTCTTGCCTTTTCCTGCACTTGAAGCAGCAGTTGCCCTAAAGAGACTTGTTGGTTTGGACGTTTCATATTGATTCTTACACAGTTTTTACTTAAAATATATCATACTCATTGGAAAGTCCCTGCACGGAGTATTCACTTTTAGTCACACTGTTCTGCAAACTTCAGGACTGGGCTGTTTGCATGGCTGACCTGTGCCTTCTGCCTCTAAGGCCACTGACACTGCTTTCCTATATGCTTATCGAATCGCTTCCAAGCAGCATTTGCTACGTTTTGCTGCATTTGATATAAATAGACTTGAAGTTGGTGTTTGAAAGTGCCGTATATCCAGATACAGAGCTAACTTAGTAAGGATATGTTACTGCATTCAGACAGGTCAGTCTAATAATAGAAAAGGCAGTCTCTTACTGGGCTGTGCCTCTCTGGTGCACCCCTCCCTCCCTTTTTTAAATTTTAAGTGCTGACAATGTCAGGAACTTTGACAGCTTACCCAGTTTAAGGGTAGAAGAGGGTAAAGAGGGGTGAATGGTGATGGAAGGAGAATTGACTTGGAATGGTGAACACACAATACAATAAAAGTTTTAAAATAAATGTAAACACACACACACACACACACACACACACACAACAAAACCCCCCCACTATATTCCACCTGGAACAAAGTCACCAAGATAGCCTTCTCTCATTTCCAAGTAACAACATCAGCAGTGCTCTCCTTTGCTATTGCATTAACTTCTGTGAGCGCTATGAAAACAATACTTATGCTACGATTTACTGAATATTATGAACTAATGATAACAGTACCTGTTCCCGGAAACATCAGTTCCAAAGAGATCAGTAATTCAAAATTGGATGTGCAATACCCATATGATGTATGATAGAATTATACACCTAAAGCCTGTATAATTTTATTAAATAATGTTACTCCAATAAATTCAATAAAAAAACCAAAACTGAACAAAGCACCTGCCTTTCTAAGCAACACTGGTATAGATCCATAGAGGTTTTCAAGTAGACATAATGTTCACAAGGTTTTTATTTACTATTTAGCTCTCTCTAATCATAAATAATTTACCCCTCCCTTTTTTTTTAAAAAAAAGGTTGTATTATTCTATTTATGTTCTATTGTTTCATATAAGAGGACACAGCATCTGAGTTTAAAAAACACACACAGCTAGTTCATGTTTGTGGTTTTTTTAAATTTATTGATTATAGAAAGAGGGGGAGAGAGGGAGAGGGAGAAAGAGAAAGAGATTTGTTGTTCCATTTATTTATGCATTCATTGGTTGATTCTTATATGTACCCTGCCTGGGGATCAAACCGCAACCCTGGCATATTGGGGTGCCTCTCTAACCAACCTAGCCACCCGGCCGGAGCAGTACGTGTTGTTTTTGATGGGGGAGAGGCAGGAATCTCTGTAGAACAGGTGGGCAGATCTAGTCTTCTGTAGTGGTGATGAAGCAGGGAACAGAGAAGGGAGGCCCGTTCTGGAGAATGTTACTGGTTTAGGAACACATATCTAGTTTTTGTGTGTGTGTGTTTTTTAAGAATCATAAATTCTTTTAATCGGAACTGGAATCTGAAGTATGGGAGGAGGACGAGATCTTGGGATATGTCTAAGAACAAAATTTCTGAACACAGTGTTTACTGGAAAGAATTATTTTCAAGATTATTTATGGCACATGTATATCTGCATTTTATGGTATTGGACAAGTTATTGGGCTTTTAATAAGTACTTTCTACGTATTTTGGGGACATGTAGGAGGAATGTAAGACGTTATCAATTAGATGTAAACTTTAAAATGGTATTAATGGGAAGGAGAGAGGCGTAACTACCAATGGGTGTACAGGGGTTCTTTTTAAATTCATGAGAATGTAAACTTGGTGGTGGTAATAGTTGGACAACTTTGTGAGTAGACTAAAACCATTGAATTGTACACTTCCAAGTGGGTGAATTTTATGGTATGTGAGTTACAGCACAGTAACGATGTGTAAAAAAGAGATCTTATTAATGAATCTGCACTGTAGAGAAGATTCCAAAATTGATTCTGATTCTGTGTTCCTTTTCTGTTCTCCAGATCTCCCAAGTAGTTGAAATGAAAGATATGCCAGCACTGTTAGCTCCTGGTGGTGGGGAAGTGCTGAGTGGCCGGAGGTGAAAGCTGTTTACACAGGCCTGAGTCTGTGAGCCCAGAGATTAGAAAAATCAGGCCCAAGGTCCATCAGGCAGAAACTGACCAGAGACGTGGGAAATCTGGGATTTCCTGTGGTCCCTAATTTATGGACCGTTCTAGGCTGTTGACAAAGCAGTAGTTAGTCTAAGGATAAAATCCTGACACATTCTATAAATGGATGAACCTTGAAGACAGTTCGTTAAGTGAAATAAGCCAGTCACACAAGGATGGACATTGTAGATTCCACTTACATGAGCTACTTAGAGTAGTCAGATCTATCGACAGAGAGTAGTAGGTTGGTGGTGGCCAGAGGCTGTGAGGTGGGGGCCCGGAAGGGGAGGAACGGAGTGGAAGAGTCATTGTTTCAGTAGTTTCATAAGGGAAGATCAAGTTCTGGAGATGGATGGTGGTGCTGGTCGCACTAACTGCCACTGAACTGTACACTTAAAAAATGGTTAGAATTGCCCTAGCTGGTTTGGTTCAGTGGTTAGAGCGGCCAGCCTGTGGACTGAAGGGCCTCAGATTTGATTCCGGTCAAGGTCATGTACCTCGGTTGCAGGCTCGATCCCTGGCCCCCCTCTCTCACATCCATGTTTCTCTCTCTGAATCTCCCTCTCTTCCTCTCTCTCTAAAAGTCAGTGGGAAAAATATCGAGTGACGATTAACAAACAAAATGGTTAGAATGGTAAGTCCTATGTTATGTATATTTAACTACAATTCAAAAAAATAAAGTAAGAGTAAAATCATTGAGAGGTTGTTTGGATTCTCGGCCAGACTGGGCTCCTTTTTAGATGGCCTCGCGTCCTGAGTGTGTGTGAGGGACAACCAGGATGCTTATCGAGGTCCCTGCCCGCTCCCGCTCGTGCTAGTCCTTCCAGCAGTCACTCACGGAGCATGTCCTGTGTTCCAGAAACTGAGCTTGGCACTAGCGAGGGAGAAAATGTGACCCCCCAAAGGCATTTATAACCAGAGGAAGGTTGGGAGAGATGCACTTGCTTAAAACATTTTGTCACATTGTGTTATGCTCATCTGTGGTAGGAAGTGTGGGTGTCACTATTTAGGTAGGAGTACTTGGTGGGGGACAGTGTCATGTCTGGAAGCCTAATTTAAAGTGGTAAAAGCAACATGTGGCTGAAATCGGATGCCAGCAGATGTACTCTTTAGAAAGACAGAGCGTCTCTGGAGAAATAAGATTTGTCTATACCCTAAAAATTCTTCATGGAAAAACCCCTCATGGGGCCAGAGGAACTGTGCTGTCTTTGTGAGGGGCTGCCAGGATGAGGATGGGGTTAATCCAGCTGTGGGCAAACTACAGCCCGTGGGCCGGATTTGAAATGAATAAAACTAAAAAAAAAACAAAAAAAAAAACCCGTACCCTTTTATGTAATGATGTTTACTTTGAATTTATATTCACACAAACACTCCATCCATGCTTTTGTTCCGGCCCTCGGGTCCAGTTTAAGAACCCATTGTGGCCCTCGAGTCAAAAAGTTTGCCCACCCCTGGGTTAATCAGTGGCTCCTGTTTCCTGAGGAAAAAGAAGAAAGACACATCTAGTTCCTAAGAAACTGTTGGGCCAGTCAGCGGAGGAGAGACTGAAATACAGACATGTGTGCCCTGGCTGGGTGCCTCAGTTGGCAACAGGTTTGATTCCCAGTCGGCACGTGCCTGGGTTTTGGGGTTCGATCCCCTGTTGGGGCATGTACAGGAGGCAACTGATTGATGTTTCTCTCTCCCCCACCTTTCAATCTTTCTCTAAAAGTCAATAAAAACATCCTCAGGTGAGGATTTGAAAAAACAAAATACATACGTGTATTTGGTTTGTACATGAAATGTCATGTTTACAGTGTCTCAGTCCTTTGGGCTGCTATAACCAAGTACCATATACTGAGTGGCATATAAGCCACAGAAATGTATTCCTCACTGTTCTGGAGGTTTTGAAGTCACAGATGGAGGGGCCAGCAGATCCGGTGTCTGGTGGGGTCCCGTCCCTTGGTCACAGCAGCCTTTTTGCTGTGTCCTCACGTGGTGGAAGGTCTCCGGGGCTCTCTCAGGAGGCCACTAAGCCCTCATAACCTAATCACCTCCCGTAGCCTTACCCCTCATCCCACCCCACTGGGGGTTAGGAATCAGTGTGTGAATTTTGGGAGGACACAGACATTTACTCTGTAACACAGAGCAGTCTATAAATAAGGAAGGATTAATTTATTAAATAAATTAAGGACAAGAAGCGTGATGTCAGGTGAGTTAGTGACAGCGAGCTCAGAGACCCTATTTTCAAAACACATGTCACAGTGCTGTTAATGTTTTCAACAGCAGGCTCATTCTCAGAGGCAGTCTTCTGTTAAATAAATTCTTTACTGGGAGGAGGAGGAGGAGGAGGAGGGTGAGGTGGAGTAGAGGTGAAGTGGGGGCAAGGATGTGATATTTTTGGAACAGTTTGAGATCCAAAGTAAATTTCCTGATAAGATTTATTTTCTCCTGAGTTAAACCTGAGCTGTGGACATTCTCTAACTAATGAAAAAGTAAAAAAGCAAAGTGGACGAGCTTGGAAAGACGGGGCGGGGTTCTAGCTGCTGTGCTGAATTCGGGCTGGGCTCGAAGCACAGTAGGAGAGGGGGCTTTAGGATAGGGAGGGCGGGTTTTCGTGGGGCACCTTTTTTGATTTGAGGTTTGTGAATTTCATAATAAAACCAAGTCAGGGCCTTTACTTTTTTGTCGCTTTTCCCCTGCGGGGTGGGTGGGGATTGCACCAGTTCAGAATATAGCAGATTTTGAAAGGAAGCTTAGAAAAATCAAATGCTAAGAATTTATTAACAGTGTTTCTGGAAATAAATCCTCTGTTGTTTTTTTTGTTTGTTTTTTGTTGATGAAGAGAAAAACTAGAAAATATTTGCACTAGCCTGGCCAGTGTGGCTCAGTGTTTGGGCATTGACCCATGAACCGGGAGGTCAGGGTTCGATTTCTTGTCAGGGCACATGCTGAGTGCCCTGGTAGGGGGCATGTAGGAGGCAGCCTATAGATCAGTGACCAACAACCTTTTGGACCTCATGGACCACTAGTAGTCTACCAACCACCAGTTGGCAACGGCTGCTATAGATGACTAGAGGCCCGGTACACGAAATTCATGTACTGGTGGGGGGCCCCTCAGCCTGGTCTGTGCCCTCTTGCAGTCCGGGACCCCGCGCTCCTTACTGCCCACCTGCTCACTGCTTCTTAGCGCTGCCAAGGAGGCGGGAGAGGCTCCCACCACCACCGCTGCACTTGCCAGCTGTGAATCTGGCTTCTGGCTGAGCAGTGCTCCCACTGTGGGAGCACACTGATCACCAGGGGGCAGCTCCTGTGTTGGGCATCTGCCCCTTGGTGGTCAGTGTGCATCATAACAACTGGTCATTCTGCTCATTCTGCCATAATAGTTGCTTAGGCTTTTATTATATAGACTAGAGTCCCAGTGCACAAAAATTTGTGCACTCAGTGGGGGAGGGGGGTCCCTCAGCCCGGCCTGTGCCCTCTCGCAGTCTGGGACCCCTCAGGAGATAACGACCTGCTGGCCTAGGCCCGCTCCCGGGTGGCAGAGGGCAGGCCCAATCCCTAGGTGCAGCCCCTGGTCGGGCTCAGAGCAGGGCCGATTGGGGAGTTGGGGCGCCACCCCCTGTCATGCACAGAGCAGGGCGATCCGGAGGTTGCGATGCCACCCTCAGGGTAGGGCCGATTGGGGGGTTGGGGCACCATCCCCTGTCACACTCAAGGCAGGGTCAATGGGGAGGTTGCAGCGCCACCCCCTGTAATGCACAGAGCAGGGCCAATCAGGGGGTTGGGGCACTGCCCCCTGTCACTCACAAAGCAGGGCCCATCAGGGGGGTTGGGGCTCTGTACCCTGTCACATACAGAGCAGGGCCCATCAGGGGGTTGGGGCGCCGCCCTCTATCACCCACAGAGCAGGGCTGATCAGGGGGTTGGGGCGCCGCCACTCTCACACTCAGGGCAGGGCCAATGGGGAGGTTATGGCTCTACCCCGTCATAGAGCAGGGCCCGTGTGTGTGTGTGTGTGGGGGGGGGGGGGGGCCCACACCCTGTCACACACAGAGCCGCAGGGCGATCAGGGGGTTGAGGAGCTCCCCCCTATCAGGCACAGAGCAGGGCTGATCAGGGGGTTGGGGCGCCTTCCCCTGTCAGGAACAGAGCAGGGCCGATAGGTTGTGGCCCCGCCCCCTGTCACACACACAGCCGCAGGGCGATCAGGGGGTTTGGGCGCTGCCCCGTCACGCTGATCCCGGTGCTGGGAGGCATATTACCCTTTTACTATATAGGGTAGAGGCCTGGTGCATGGGTGGGTGCCCGCTGGTTTGCCCTGAAGGGTGTCCTGGATCAGGGTGGGGGTCCCCACTGGGGTGCCTGGCCAGCCTGGGTGAGGGGATGATGGCTGTTTGCAGCTGGTCACACACCCTTCAGGGTGGGGGGCCCCACTGGGGTGCCTGGCCAGTCTGGGTGAGGGGCTGAGGGCTGTTTTCAGGCTGGGGGTGACTGAAGCTCCCAACCGCTCCTTTTTTTCTTTTTTAATTCTGGGCCAGCTTTAGCTTTGAGGCTTGGCTCCAGCTCTTAGGCCTCCGCTGCTGAAAGTAGGTTTCTGGCCTTTGCTTACAATGTTGCGATCCTGCTGGCTGAAGCCCGGCGGACTAAGGCAGGTTTCTGGGGTTTTGTTTAGCTTCTATATTTGTTACATAGTTGCTTAGAGTTGCAGCTCAGAGGCCTGCAGTGGCAGGCGGGGAACGTTGGAGTCCTCCGTCACTGAAGCAAGCAAGCCTCATGATAGTTTCAAGCTGCCTGGCTGCCGGCCGCCATCTTGGCTGGCAGTTAATTTGCATATCGCCCTGATTAGCCAATGGAAAGGGTAGCGGTCGTACGCCAATTACCATGTTTCTCTTTTATTAGATAGGACTAGAGGCCTGGAGGCCTGGCCAGTGATCAGGGCCATCTGTGGGGTGATCGGGGTCCCCCGCTCACATCCACCTTGGCCAGGCTGGCGTTGCCCAATCTCCGGCTCTGCCCCCTGCCGCCGCCACCAGTCGCCTGCCTCTGTGGGGCAACCGGCGGGGCGATTGCCCCCCCACCCCACCCCAGCCCGCCGGCACCTGCCTTGGCTGGCCTGGCACCACCCACTCGCCAGCCCCACCCTCTGCCACTGCCCACTTCTGTGGGGCCCCCTGCTTGCACCCTCCTTGGCTGGCTTGGGGCCTGCGGGCTGGGGGCAGCTCCTGTGTTGAGTGTCTGTCCCCTGGTAGTCAGTGCGCGTCATAGTGACCGGATATTCCCCTGTTCAGTCTATTTGCATATTAGGCTTTTATTATATAGGATTCTCATCATTTATGTTTCTACTATCTCTCCTCCCTCTCCCTCTCTGAAATGAATAAAAATATTAAAAATAAATAAAGGAATTAATTGCACTAAAAGTGATACTTATTTTTTCCACTTATTCATAATTCTATTGTCATTAACCAGTGACAATTAGAAGCCACTATGATAGGCATTTTAAAGGAAACTATTGAAGAGTTATCTCATTGCATTTAAAGGTCTGAATACTGGGGGTTTGTGTTGGCCAGTATTTGTGAGAAAACTACTGCTTGAACCTGCCTTGGTAATATTAGGAACAAGTAACAACTTCACATTTCATAAATAAGCTTACTATTTTGCCCATAAACTAATTTCTTGACCATTAAAGAGTAGGTCACGACTTTCTCTTTTCTTTTTCTTAATATATTTTTTATTGATTTCAGAGGAAAGGAGAGGGAGAGAGAGAAACATCATTGATGAGAGAGAATCATTGATTGGCTGCCTCCTGCACTTCCCCTACTGTGGATTGAACCTGCAACCTGGGCATGTGCCCTGACCTGACCGGGAATCCAACAGTGACCTTCTGGTTCATAGTCGACACTCAACCACTGAGCCACGCCGGTCGGGCAAATTTTTCTTTTTTAATAAAAGTCAGTGGCCCTGGCTGGGTAGCTTAGTTGATTAGATACCCCAAGGTTGCGGGTTGGATCCCCTGGTCAGGGCACATATAAGAATCAACCAATGAATGCATAAATAAGTGGAACAACAAATCAATGTCTGTGTCTCTCCTCCCCTCCCCCGCCCCATCTCAAGATCCATGAAAAAAAGTTGCTGACACTGTCATTTGTTTTTCCTTATAAAAGCAGGGAAATTTCTTTCGAAATTGTATTTTTCCCAATGACTAAAATAACATAAACTCAGTGTGGAAATCTTGGAAATTTGAAAAAATGGAGACGTTTCTGGAAAACCTCTTCCTTTGTGGAAATCTCTGTCGAGATGAATGTTGGTTCTGTTTCGAGCAGCTCTGTCCCTGTGACTTGCCTTCAGCCATCGTACCAGTCCGCTCTGGTTTGGAGGACGCTTGAGGAGAGCTGGTCAGGCAGGGTGGAGGCCGACCTCCCCCTGCCTCCTCTCAGGCTTTGTATTTGGAGGATTCGGGAGTCAGTCGCCTGGCCTTCTCACCCCATGAACTTTCTGTCTTCACGGGGCACTTGAGTTTTGTTTTGAATGTGTTAAACATTGAATTCCGTAGTTCTGCTTAACAGGACGGCCTGCGGCAGCCCCTTTCTTGAGAACGTGTGTGCTCAGGGTTGTGTCTAAGTCAGGGTCTTGACAGACGCTTTTGTGTGGCGCATGGGGTGCAGATTCTGACCCATGGCTCAAGGAAATTGTAGCCGTGACAAGTTCCCCTGGTTTACTTGTGTACTTGGTAATAACGTGTCTTCGTTAAAATGATCTGAGTTACCCGATGCAGAACAGGCTCTGAGGAAGAGCTCTCTCCATAGATGCTGAGCACACAAACGCCTGCTTGTTTCCTTGATTCAGGAGTGTTCTTGAGCCCCAGCTGTGTGCCAGGCCTGGTGCTGGACGCCGAAACAACAAAAAAATCCCTGCCCCCAGGGAGCTCAGAGTTTTGTGGGGAAGGCAGAAATAAACAAAATAAATGCCTCAAATATATGATATAATAAGTAGGGTAAGTATGAAGGAGGGAAAAGGAAAGCATGGAGGAGCGTCTGTGGGGTACGCCCACCTGTGTGTCTGTCTGTGTCGGGGGGATGGAACATTGAATCATTTAACCTGCAATGTGACCACGTATAGTTTCCACACGTGATGGGGCTTTCCTGCTCCAGCTGGAGGCCAGAATCCCCCTGTGTTGGTGAGTGCTGTCCCTGGCGTGGTGTTTTGGGAGGAGGTGGGCTCCAGGTTTGAGCGTGTGTGTGTGTGTGTGTGTGTGTGTGTGTGTGTGTGTGTGTGTGGTCTTTGACTATACAAGGAGAGTGTTTAGAATAGTGTCAAGCATTCAATAAATTTTAGTGACTATATGTTAGTACTGTTTAGCTATTATATGTCTTATGTTATAAAACTGAAAGCTTTAAATAGAAACCGGAGGGGCCACTTTCTTGGAAAAAGTGCCCAGGGCTAGAAGCATTAATTGCGTAAGCACCAAATTTGGAGCATAGACTAAATGTTGACCACCCTCCCCCAAATCTTCCCAGACTGGTATTTCTTTCTTCAGATCTCTCATCTCCTTCCCTCTGCCCCCTTTCATCTTCTGGAGCCCTTTGGAGGACTAGTGTTTACAGCAGGAACCAGGGAAATGTATGTAACAAAAACCATCTTGTGTTATTATCTAGTGACTCCAGCAAAAAGAAGAAACACATTCTCACAGCATAGTCAGGATTCTAAAAATGTGCATGGATAAAGGGGAGAGGGTAAGAAATCTAGTAAAAGTGTGGTATATACTGATTAGTGGGGGAAACATACAGTGCTTTCCTAAATTCTAGCCATATCTTGTTTAGTGACTAAGTTTGGGTTTTGGGAAATACAGAAATTCATTGAGGGATTCAAGCTTATTCTGTGTGGCTGACACCTGAAATTTCTCATTACTTCCCAGTGATGCTTTTTAGTTTAAGGAATATGGATTTATTACTGGCATTAAAAATTATACTTTGACAACTTTACTGAAGCGACTGTTAGTTATTTCACTTCCCTGTACAGTATATGTACCTCTGCTTAACAGAGGTCACTGTCACTTTAATAGCAGGCCTCCATTGAAAATATTAGAATTATCTCCCTTCCCTAAAAAGTACCAGAGGTCCAGAATTAAAAGATACAGAGTTTTCTGTTGGTTATGGTATTTTGTGAGCTAAACGAGCTAAATCAGAAAAGCAGTGAAGTACACTGGAAAGTTAGCATGGGTCTGGGTTAGAATGTCAGCCTTTTTCAACCAGTTACATAAAACTTGGATAGATGTCTCTCCATGTCAGTTTTTGTCACATGTAAAATAATTACTATTGTCTCACAGGGTTGTGATGATTAAATGGATTAATATATGTGTCTGGCACAAGATCAAATCTGATTTCGCTTCTGTCAGAAATAGCTTGTACACTCCTAATAATTGATTTTGAGGGCCCTCAGTCAGATTGCCCAATTGATAAACATTAATTTTTAGTATTAGAATTTAAGTTTGTTGTTATTAAACACCAACTTTAATAATAATAATACTGATAGTAGTGAGATAGGCTAGTAAGCCAGGACAAGTAGAATAGGGAAACTGAGACAGATAGTTAAAAGGCCAAGCAGTAAATTGCAAAATCCTATCTTCCCTAACTAAGGACACTTAGGAGTAAATGGTTTACACATCTCCCCAACCAGAGGGTAAGTAGCTTAAATCACCCTCCTCAAGGAGATTGATAAAAATACAGTTAGTGCCACTTGTGCCAACCACATCCAAGGACAGATGAAGTCAGGGGAATAAATCTCATTTTGGCTCATCAGCATAAAGCTGATGACTGTTCTATTGCGATCCTTCCCTAAGACCTTCCCTTCACTCCCAGCCTTTAAAACTCTCCCTGTCTCTCTCGGGGGCAGGCCTGCACCTTTCCCTTCCCCCTCTTCCCGCTAGGAGTGTTACCTTTGCCTCTCTCCCAAGCTCCAAGGGCCTTTCTTTTGCTTCTATAACTTGTTTTTTGAGCCTACACAGCCAGCTGGCTCACCTCTACTGTGTCTAACTTTCTAAATAAACTTTCTCTTGTAATTTGAGTTCTTGGTTGTGAATTCTTTCTTTGTCAAACTCAAGAACCAAGGTCCAACTTTGCCAGTAACACCTGGTAACAGTAGTAGTATTAATGATGATGATAGCCAGCCAGATATTGTAAAGTTCTTTATGTGCGTTATCTTGGTTACTGTGTGTGTGCGCGTGCGCGCGCACGCACGCGTATATGTGCTTGTGTGAGAACTCCCCTCTTACTCCTCTGAGTTCTTTTGGCTGGATTAATAATAAAATTGATGTAAGACAGATTGACGGGGGAAAAACCAATTTAATACATGGGAGAACATAAAATGATGCTTAGTGAGTGCCCAAAGCAGGCAACTTTTATTTTTTAAAATAAGTTTTGATTTTTACAGAGAGGAAGGGAGAGGGATAGAGAGTTAGAAACATTGATGAGAAACATCGATCAGCTGCCTCCTTCACGCCCCCCCACCCCCTTACTGGGGATTGAGCCCGCAACCAAGGTACATGCCCTTGACCAGATTCAAACCCAGGATCCTTCAGTCCGAAGGCCGACGCTCTATCCACTGAGCCAAACCAGTTAGGGCAAGCAGGCAGCTTTGATATCTTTTACATGAGAAATAATAAATTTGTGAATAATTGACAGGTTTGGGTGCTCATCAGTGAGGAATCTAAGCAGAGTTTGGGCTTGGGTATTAAATTACGAAAGGAGTCACGAATTTTGTTTATATATGCTCTATGGCCCTGAATTCCCTAACTCTGGTGATAAGGATATCTCTTGTTAGCTTCTAGGTACAGGGAGGGCACCTTTCACTTGGGAGATTTATCTCTTGCTTTCAGAGGGTCAGAAAGAGGTCAGAGTGTACTTCTTGCATTGGCAGATTCTTAAGTAACTTTAATTAAAAATAATCAATAAGCCATTATGAGATATTTTGGGGTGGCCTGCCTATGGCCCCGACTGTTCTGAACAAGGACTGTCTGAGGGCAGGTATTTTTATTATGTTCATTTTGTTGACTAGAAACTGAAACTTGAGTGAGATTAAGAGATTTAGAAAGTAATGAAAGAAAAATGTTATGTTAAAAAGATCACTTTTTTGTTGGTCAAGATAACATGATTTGAAAATCATGGGAGGTTGCTTATAAACGAGAGCAGTAAAAGCTTTTCCTTTTGAATCAATTCAATGTTTTTCAGGACAGAAAGCAAGTCTATTATTTATTATCGACTTTAAAGAAATGGACAGTCAGGTATTTCTCCAGCAAAACGGGTTTATTTGGGAACAACACAGAATTGCAATGGGGCACAGATAGTCTCATGGCAAACCATGCCAAGCCCAGAGAGCAAAGGAGAGGAGCCTTTGTTTATAGAGGAAAGGGGGAGTTCAGAGGAGCTGTTGTAAACAAAGAGTCCATTGGAGGCAACTGGGAGTTTGAAGTGTAGTGGCTTTTCATTGGTCAGGTTTTAAGTCTTTCATTGGCTGAGTGATTGACAGGTGAGGAAGAGATCCTCCTCCCTCTGTCCGAGTAATAGAGCAGAAGAACGTATTCCTGACATTTGTAATACTTTCAACAATAAAGATTAAGGAAAAATAAAGAAAAACTTAACCCTGAAAAGAAGGAAAACAGCTTTCTGTCGGAGGTGGAAGTACATCTCTTCCTGTTTGGGGTAATTGGTAGGTCATGAGAGCTCCCCCAACTGGCCCTTGCAGCTCTAATTTAAGTGAGGTTTCTGTTTATCAATCTTCACACTCTCATCCTTCAGTGACTACCTCCAACCATGTTTCATGAATACAGTAATGCACCCTTTGAAGGCTGATTGAATAGGATCCTGAAACTCTGGTGTCCTGTCATGCACTGTATAATGACATTTTGTCAACGAAGGGCCACATCTATGAAGGTGGTCCTATCTATATATATAAGAGGCTAATATGCTAAGTGTCCCTCTGACCGTCTGACCGCTATGATCCCTATGATGCTCACAGACCACCAGGGGGCAGACGCTCAACACAGGAGCTGCTGTGACACGCACTAGCTATTTACAAAGAAATGGCACCTCAGACCTGGTGCTGACAAAGCAACACTTGACTTCCCCCAAATGGGACACAGGCCCTGCAACCACCCCAGAGCGACACCCCACCAAATTGCAGCCAATGCCGCCAAGACCCCATGGTGCAAAATGTGGCCCACAGCCCAGCCCGGAAACGGTTGCTGTGGGCACTGGGTAATGACATCATGTAGCAACGCCCAGCTTCCTCTCCCTAGCAACTAACCTCCTTGCAGTTTCTTCAGCCCATGAACCTGACTTGCTTTATAGCCAGGTGCAAACATTTCACACTTTAACCAATTGTCTGTGAAGTGTTCCACTACATCATCTCATTTGATCCTCACAGAAGTCCTGGAGTAGGTAGGTAGGAGACTTGGTTGAATCCTATTTTCTTTTCATTAGCCGAAAACGGAGATTTAGAAAGTTTAGAAACTTGACCCACCTGAAAAGAAGTAAGAAATAGTGGAACTTGAAAATGATTTCAGGTTTTCTCACTGCGCAGAATATAGTCAAACACTGCTGCAGTTAAATATTTCACCCTTTGTTCTCCCTGCATGATCTACAATAATAACCTGCTTTGTGTTGATATTTACTGCTGTGTTGCTGACAATTACCTGAAAGAGAAGTTGGGGTGCTTCACTGGGCTGGGAAAAGTTCAGCTAAATCAGATAGCAGGACTAATTAAGCAAGTTTATCTATATACTAGAGGCCCGATGCATGAAATTCATGCAAGGGCTTGGCCCTCGCAGCCCCAGCTTCATCCGGAAGGTCATCTGGATGTTTGCTCTGCTCTTTGGTCTAATTAGCTCTTTATTGTATAGGATATAAAACTCTCGCTGGTGCCAGTCACCCGCATGTGTTTCCATCTGTCAATGTCGATTGTGAATTTGGTTGACACTTTTATTATAGAGAAAGGGCGAATAGTGATATTAAAATATTTCTTCTAATTAATTTCCTTTCCATGTGCATGTATGTGTGCAACAGGCCTCTAAAAATATTATAATGGAGCTGAAGCATTCCTAGTCATTTTTTAGAGTAATGCATTCATTACGCACGTGTTTGTGGTGATGCTGACGTAAACAACCTGCACTGCCGGTCAACTTAAAGTATAGCTGATGTAATCATGTACTGTACAGAGTAGTTGGTAATTAAAATACGCGACTGTGTTCCTGGTTTATGTATTTACTGTGTTATACTTCTTGTCATTATTTTAGAGGGTTGTGTAATCTTTCTACCTAGTGAAAAAAGTTTGCTATAAAACAGCATGCTGTGTTATGCAGGCAGCAGCCTCTTGCATCTCATGTTTACTGTGTGTGTGTGTCTCTCTCTCTTTTTAAATACATTTTTATTGATTTTAGAGAGAAAGAGGAAGGGAGAGGGAGAGAGAAACATCGATGAGAAAGAAACATCAGTCGGCTGCCTTTTGCACAGCCCTGCTGGGGATCGAGCCTGCAACCAGGGCTTTCCTGTGTCTCTTGATTGCATCACTTTGCCTCATGATTGACTTAATCATGTGTTTTGTACAGACTTGTAGCCTAGGAGCAATAGGCTAGACCAGGGGTCAGCAAACTGCGGCTCGCGAGCCACATGCGGCTCTTTGGCCCCTTGAGTGTGGCTCTTCCACAAAATACCAACTTGTGCATATGGGCCACGAAGTTTCGATCGCACTGTACATGTGCGCCTGCACGTGATATTTTGCGGAAGAGCCACACTCAAGGGGCCAAAGAGCCGCATGTGGCTCGCGAGCCGCAGTTTGCCGACCACTGGGCTATACCATCTAGGTTAGGTGTGTAAGTTGGCTATACCATCTCGGTTTCTTTTTTTTTTTTTAAAATATATTTTATTGATTTTTTACAGAGAGGAAGGGAGAGAGATAGAGAGTTAGAAACATCGATGAGAGAGAAACATCGATCAGCTGCCTCCTGCACATCCCCCACTGGGAATATGCCCGCAACCCAGGTACATGCCCTTGACCGGAATCGAACCCGGGACCCTTCAGTCCGCAGGCCGACGCTCTATCCACTGAGCCAAACCGGTTTCGGCCCATCTCGGTTTCTTAAGTGTGCTATTGGATGTTCACACAACAAGATTACATAATGATGCACTTCTCAGAACATAGCCCTCATTAAGAGGCACTTGACTGTATTTGCATAGCCTTCTTGAAAATTCCCAGGAACTTTCTAACTTTGCTTTCTTCAAAGTTGATCTGTTCACCTGGGAAATAACTGGTTTACTGCTGATTGATTATTCTTAGTTCCTGCAGGAATGAGAGTCCAGCCAGTAATCTCTGTTTTGCAGGGAAGGAAACAGGCCAGAAAACCACAACGGATAATGTGGTCATCAACACCCTGGGTGGGCTGCGAGATTTGTATTGTGTTCACCTCTCCTTTGGGATTCCTGATGGGAGGCTCTATAGGCAGCGGGAACTTGTGGTGGGTGAATCAGCAGTTGGCCATCCTTACACTTAGCAATTTAGAATTTTTGATATACCCAATACTCTAGTCAGCTGGAAATGAAAAATTAAGTTCCAGAATGCAACATTACTTCCCCCCCGCCCCCCTTATATTTGTGCTTATTTCCTCTGAATGTTGACATTTTAGTGAATTCAGTGTGGGTTATATTGATTTTAGTGTTTTGTTTATTTAACTATTTATTTATTTTTTTAATCCTCACCTGAGGATATTTTTCCATTGATTTTTAGAGACAGTGGAAGAGAGAGGGAAAGACATAGAAACATCTGTGTGAAAGAAACACATTGATTGGTTGCCTCCTGCATGCGCCCTGATCAGGGCCGGGGCTGGGGATGAGCCTGCAGCTGAGGTACATGCCTTTGAATGGAATTGAACCCAGGACCTTTCAGGCTGCAGGCTGACACTCTATCCACTGAGCCAAATCAGCTAGGGCTGACTTCAGTGTTTTTAAATAAGACCAGAAAGACTTAACAAAACAATATAAGAACCTTGATTGGGTCAAAAATCCATGAAATATATTTTCGGGATGGATAGGGAATGCTGAATATGGGAAGGATATTGGATGATATTAAGAAATTAAATTTGCTTAAGGATCTAGGGATAGAGTTAGTTTTATGTCTACAATTTAGAAATGGTTCTGCAAAAGTAAGTAAAGCTCACTCCTCATACAGGGATGGGTTAAACCCCCTGAAGGCAAGAACCACATGTGCCCTAGTGCCTGGCACACAGTAGCAATAAGGGTTTGCTGAGTGGAACGCTATTAGACAGAAACCAGCCAGCCTGTTACCCCTGCCCTTTCCTCGGTGCTTGCTACCCGTCCAAAGTCCCTGTGCCGATACTTTGAAAGGCCAGAACTCAAAAGGTCAGTTTGAGGTAAGTAAAGGTTTACTGATTAAGAAGCCAAGAATAAAGAGCCCTAGTTCTCAAATCCATCTTTAGACAGTACAGGGTTCAGGCTTTTATATCAAGAGAAGGGAAAATGGGAGGAGCTGTTTTTATGAAACCTCAAGCCCCTAGCCGAATTCCTTTAATGATCTGCATGTCTAAAGCAGGAGCTTATAGCCTGAAGGCTGAGGGAACTTGTTCCATCCTTGAACCAGATGGAATCCGAGTCTGAGAGACCCAGCACTTCAGTCTGTTACACATTGAGCTCTCTAAGGGCAGGTCTGTCCCAGAGCACCTTGCACAGCGCCCGGCACTCACTCATCTCTGATGAGTGAACAGGGGAGATGTGAACAGCACAGCTAGTGTAGCAGCATGAGCATTTGAGAGCGGGATGTTCGCTTTCCTTGCAGACGAGCTGACTGGCAGGAATCCAAGGATGAGGAAGAGTCTGGCTTCTTGGGGGGTGTTTTCAGGAATATGAGGCTGAGTTAATAACAGATCTGCAAAAGGAGTGTCGGGGTACTAGATGGCGTAGCCAAGATTTCCAAGACTGATGGCTTTTTGCAGAAAAATAAGTAAGTGCCATTGTGTATAGTGAAAGCTGAACTTCTCGATCCTCCCACCCCAAACTGTGGCATGGTAGTCATGGGGCAGGCTTGAGGTTGGTTCCCCTTAAGCTAGGGAATGTTGGAGCAATTCTTGGGTGGTATTGGGAAGGGAAGGAAACTCAGGTTTTGTGTTAACTTATTGCCTATTGCTCGTATGTGTTTCACATTGTTCAATATTTTCTCAAGATATGCAGCGAGGAATAGCAGCTGTAGGCCACTTTCTTCCCTAAGTACAAAGCAAATACTTATGGTGTTTAGGCATAGAGTGGAATTTGTTATAGAATGTCAATTGTTTATTTTTTGTTTTAGGATGAAAAAAACGAGGCAAAGAAGGAAAACCATTTTTCCTTGTAATAAATTTGAAATAGTTTTTTCTTTTTTTCTTCCTTTCTACTGAGAAGTTAAGAGTGGTTAACTGAAACAGACTAAAAATACCCTTTGTAGCATGCTACGGTATTTTCTCTTTGTCTAAAATTAGCTGATTTGAGCTGTGTACTCTGGTTTTCTAAAGCCTTCCATTAGTTGCTCTACTTCTCTCTAGCTTTGAGACAGGCTAGTAAGCCAGGACAAGCTGAATAGGGAAACAGACAGATAGTAAAAGACCAAGCAGTTTACAGCCCTCTAGTAAATTCTAAAACCCTCTATTCTGTAACCAAGAACACTTAAGAGTAAATAGTTTACATTTCTTCTTATCCGGAGGGTAAATAGCTTAAATCTCCCTATTCAGGGAGCTAGATGACAGAATCCAATTAGTGCCATTTGCCAACCTAACCCAAGGACAAATGAACTTAAGGGAATGAATCTCATTTTGGCACATCAGCATAAAACTGATGAATATGCTATTGAAGTCCTTCTTTAATACCTCCCCTAAATTCCCAGCCTTTAAAACCCCTCAACATGAAAGTCCTTTCCATCTCCCCGTACTCTTCCCCCACAGGCATGCATCTCAAGCTCGAAGGGACACAGCGAGACTTGCAACCAGGGAGCAGTGGGCAGCGGCTGCTTGTCCATGGCAAACCCCCTGAAGCTCTCCCCAAGGTCCCCTTTTCTCTGACTTCTAAGTGAGCCAAAGCAGCCCAGTCTAAGCTCATTACCCACCTAGTTTCTCTCCTGTTGCTGCTTCTCTCCTAGGCTCTTCTTTGTTTCACTGTCCCCACCTGTAATAATCATCCTCAAAAAATCACCTGGACTCGTTGTGGAATCTTTCCTGCATGAAGTCAAGAACCCACACACTACCAGCCGGCCCTAGGCAGACCCGCTGAGGGCCTGGTCCCCTTTCCAGTAACATTGTCATGAGCTCTGGATAACATGTTTGATGGGGAAGCAAACTGGGAATGACTATATATATATTTTTTCCATTGATTTTTTTTTTTAGAGAGAGTGGAAAGGAGGGAGAGAGGTGGAGATAGAGAGAGAGAAACGATGTGAGAAAGACACATCAATTGGTTGCCTCCCGCATGTGCCCTGAACAGGGCTGGGGATTGAACCTGCAACCGAGGTATGTGCCCTTGACTGGGAATTGAACCTACAACCCTTTGTTACACCAGCCGACACTCTAACCACTGAACACACTGGCCAGGGGGGAAATGACTTTAACTTTCATAGAAGAATTTACAGATATCTGAGGCAGGTTCCAGCCTAGCTCTCACCTCGTCCAGGGTGCCTTTCTCTCTGCTGTGCTCCCTCTGTACCACCTGTCACTTTATCCTCCATTTAACACCTTTTCCTGTCCCACTGTTGCCCTGAAGGGCAGAACCTGTGCTCTTAGCCCAGTGCCAAATATTTAGGTGCAAATACTTGCTGAATGCCAAAATTGACCCATTTCTAGGCAGAATGAAGGAAATATAATTTGTTAGTGGTATACACAAAGAGACTTAATATTTTCTCGAGAAAATTAAGGAATTGGGAACAAAAGGAGTGGGAGAGACATTGGTTGAGATGGGAGTGGCTGGGAAGTGTTGACAGGTGTGGATGCAGAAGCCCTTGGCCTAGAAGCCAGATGAGAATGTCTCCACGGGGGGGCGAGGGGGGGTTGGGGGGAGGCAGCCACTGCCAGTCTTTCCTCTGCCTGAGCCCTAGACGGCCTTGGACATTTCTGAGGCACCTTTTTGTTTTTAAAACAGGATCTGTGCTTTCAAGAATGTGTACCTGCCTCAGTTGGGGAGCATTTATTTTTGTGAAAGTAGGTGTACTCGCTAACAGTTTCCATTTGTTAATGTCGGAAAATGGTTTTCAGTTTTGTGGGTGCGTGTGTTCTTTCTATTACAAGTTCCTTGAGAGAGAGAAGGGAGTCATCATGCTGCGGGTGGAAATGAGGCCCTTTGACGGAGTCGCAAGGAAAGCATTCGAGGGACCCACAAATAGGAGGACGAGCCTTAGCGGCCAGGTTATGTTGGTTGAATGGAAGGCCGTGCCCCGGTTCCTCATGGCTCACGGCTCAGTCCTGCTGTGAAAGTCCAGTCTTGTCTTCATCAAGCCCAGAAGGAGGACCACCATCCAGAGACTCTGTGCCCTTGCGTCAGAGCTCAGTCCTGTCCAGCCTCTGTTCCCATCTGCTCCCCCTGTGCTCGGGCAGGCGGCTGCGAGGGGTCGCCTGGCTGCTATAGAGGAGAACAGCCAGCGGGGCAAGCGCTACCTTATCCTGGGCTTGGGAAGGACCAGGCGCGTTTTCAAACTGACCAATCCACTTCCCCCAGTCAGTGCATTTCCTACATCTTCTGGGTCCTGTGTCCCTTACCCACTCCTTCACTCAGGCTCTACCCTTTATGGCCACTGTGTTAGTTCCTACAGCCCATGCCCCATAGTAGAAGGACCTCCCGGCACCATCTTGGCTCCTACTGGGCATACGCCCAGCAGAGGAATTCCTCCTGCTGTTTTTATTTCTCCCCTGGTAATAACTGGTGACATTCTTCCTGCCCTTTGGGGATTAGTCCCGATACAGCGGCCTCCTGGGGAGCCTGTGGGTGATGCAGCTTCCTAGTGAACAGGCCCGTGTCTGTTCAGCTCCCTAGTTCCTCAGGCTCAGAGTACACGACTGCCTCTGCTCCCTTCCTTTATTAATACCAGCTACCGACGCTAACGATGACTTCTATTTTGGATAATAGAGTTTCTGTCTGAGAAATGTTTTCATTTTGCAGGTGCTGGGATACTCCAGGAGGACCAGATTTACTGTTTCCCTGTCTGGGTTTGAGTCAGTTGAGAAGTCAGGAGTAAGGAACATGGGCAGCAAAATTTACATTTATTGCTGATAACAGACAAAGCTGGTAGAGAGAATATGGCCTTCCTGAGATTAACCTCCAGTGCTGCCCTGGGCTGGCCCGCTTACAGGGTCAGGCCCGAATGTTGTGAGGACGGAGGGAGGGGCTGGCTGTGCTTTCTTTCTCCTCCCAGACTTACTGATCAGATCCTTGTAGGGAAGGGAGACTGATGGGTGGAGAGAGGAAGCCTTCCTTCCATATTAAGAGGAAAAATAAATGACACCTGTTCTCTACTTCCCCGAGGTCACACAGCTGGTTGGCAACGACAGATTTTTCTCCTGGGCTCTAGAGGCTGTTAGGTATGAGTAGAAAGGGCATGGCATTGGAGCGGGCCAGGCCTCATGTTCACATTCTACTTCTGTGATGCTAGCCTTGGTTTGTGCACCTGTACAGTGGGGTTAAGCTTTCTATCTCGAGGGCTCTTGGGGCGGTCGCATTAGATCTAACCATTGTTGAGTGACCTGGACCAGTATCTGGCCTCCATTTCCTCATCAGTAGTGCAGGTACCACCCAGCCAACCTGGCATTTACCAATCCCTTTGTTCTTCTTAATTCAGACTGGTGCCTCAGAAAATTTGGTGATTGGGGTGGTTCTCAGCATAGTGGGACTTAGTAGTTGATTAATTTTGATCTTTTGGGAGGAAAAAAAAATGTTCCCGAGCAAGTAACTTCCTAAGTTGAAAGAATTTTATATGCCACACATACTCTAGAAAAACTTGCAAAAACTTGCGTTACACCTGGAATTGATTTTATAATCGGGAGTTAAACAGTGTGGCCCACGTAACCTTGGGGAACAAATATCTTTCAATTTGAAATATCTTCAGTTCTTTTCTAGGACATTCTTTAAGTGGTTATTTTTAGAGTTTTGTTTTGTTATACAGGTTAGAGGACTTCATGATAAAGGTCCTGGGCAGCGGAATTGGTGGTCTAAACATTCACGGTTTTGAGTGAGGGATGTCGCCCAGAATTTGTAAAATGTGATGGAGACCTTGCCTTCAGGCTTCCTTAGATCAGTGGTTCTCAACCTTCCAAATGCTGTGACCCTTTAATACAGTTCCTCATGTTGTGGTGACCCCCAACCATAAAATTATTTTCGTTGCTACTTCATAACTGTAATTTTGCTACTGTTATGAATCGTAATGTAAATATCTGATATGCAGGATGTATTTTCATTGTTACAAATTGAACATAATTAAAGCATAGTGATTAATCACAAAAACAACATGTAATTATATATGTGTTTTCCGATGGTCTTAGGCGACCCCTGTGAAAGGGTCGTTCGACCCCCCCAAGGGGTCGCGACCCACAGGTTGAGAACCGCTGCCTTAGATGAACTGGATAGATGGTACCCTGAGCCCTCAGGACACTGTTGTTTCAGGCAACGCCCTCGTGGGGTTGCGGATGCAGCTCCAAGCAGGCGCACATCCTGTGTGGAGTACTGTGTGTTGACCCTCCTCTTTGAGTGTCTGCTACTTGCTTCCCGTCCAGATCTTCAGTTTAGTGGAGTACAACGGTGAACAATGTTGATCCACATGTTGGTGGCAGACTCCTTAGTGCTAACATGTTTGAGACATTAAGCAAACCAGATTTTAGTTTTATACTTCCCAGCTGAGCTGCCCTCTCCTTGTCCATGCCCCGCCACCTCCTGGCCTGGCCCCGGTTGTGGGGGTGGTGACCCACAGCACTGAGGAAAGGTGGGGCGCGAGGGCACTTCCTCCGGCCCTTGGACTTCCTATGCACGCCAGGAGGAAAACGAGCTGGAGGGTGTGTGAACCCTCAGGTTAAACCAGCAACACAAACACTCCTGCACAACAAAGAAAATGTGAATTGTGTAGGTCACCCCCCATCTCCCCCCCCCCCCAAATGACTGGCAGATCAATTTCCAGGACAGCTATAGGGTAGCTGTTACCTATAAATTGGTGAACTGAGACGACGATATTTTAAAAACCTACCTTTCCTTCGGGCAGTTGTTGGCAATAGCAGTATGATTTTAGCAAAAGAAAAACAGACTTTTTTATTTCCCAGATGACAAGGGCCTGTTTTTACCTTGGAGATCTCTCTCTGGTTTGCTCTCCTGCCCTTCCATCCGTTGGTCTCTGTAGGTGCCATTGGCTGTCAGCGTGGAGGAGAGGTGTAGCTTTGCCACCTCGATGCTTCTGTTCTCAGTGTTGGCGTTGTTTATCAGTGGGGGTGGCTTCCCCTGGGAGGTACAGGCGGCACATCAAAGGGTGTTCAGTTATCCTGGCAAAGTGCTGAATTGCTTTGTGTTTACTTTTGTTTCTAAGGCTGTTTTAATTTTATTTTTTTATACATGAAAGTCTTTTTTTTCCTTCCCTCCCTAGATTTTACTTTTTCCCTGATTCACAGTCATATAGACATAGGGGAAGTTTGGTACAGAAAAAAAGAAAAACACCATCTCAGATCTCTCCAATCAGGCATAAACACCATTAGCATTTGGGAATAGTTCCCGTCTTTTGGCACATAGTTTGTCATATTGGATATACAGTTTCTCCTCGAATTTTTCTTTCCAGTTAAAAACCTCTTCTGGCCTGGCCAGCATGGCTCAGTGGTTGAGCGTTGACCTATGAACCAGGAGGTCGTAGTTCGATTCCTGGTCAGGGCACATGCTTGAATTGCGGGTTCAGTCCGCAGTGTGGGGCATTGCAGGAGGCAGTCGATCAATTATTCTCTCCCATCATTGATGTTTCTATCTCTCACTCCCTCTCCCTACCTCTCTGAAATCAATAAAAATATATTTTTTTTAAAAAAACAACACCTCTTCTGTAGGCTTCATATAAACAGCCTCCTGTACAGGCCCCACCTTTTTTTAAAAAAAAAAAAAAAAAATATATATATATATATATATTTGTTTTCTTTATTGATTGCAGAGAGCTAGGGAGAGGGAGATAGAAACATCAATGATGAGAGAGAATTATTGATTGGCAGCCTTCTGCAAGCCCCCTACTGGGGATCGAGCCCACAACCCAGGCCCTTGACCAGAATTGAACCCAGGATCCTTAAGTCCACAGGCCCGACGCTCTATCCACTGAGCCCAACCAGCTAGGGCTACAGGCCCTTTTAAGATCTGAATATTTATTTCCTTAATGCTGGGCATACAGTTTCTAATTGTTACATGAATTCCTTGTGGTCCTGGTGTGATTAGTACTTCACCCTCAAATTCAGGTTGAATACTGTATATCAAAACAACTTAGCCTCCAAAAGCCAGCCATGCCCGCACCTGAGGGTCTGGGCAGCTTTCACTTCTTATCCAAGGTTCTTCCTCCTCCTGCTTTCTTGGCTTAATTGGCTTTGAATCAGACCGACCCACCTCACTCAGCCTCTGACCCACCTGCAGGCTCTTGGGCACATCCGTCCTCTTAAGCCTCCATGGTCCGTCCTATTTGCAAAATGGAGATAATGGTACCACCCAACCACAGGTTATTGTAAGGACTGTGAGTCAGTTGTGAAGGGTGTGGCAGTGTCTGGAACCTGGCCACGAGGAGATTCACTCAGAGCAGCGGCGGTCACCTTCCTCCCAGGGACCGGGGCTGGCTAGTTCTGCCAGTCCTGGTTGTGGGAGAGACCAGAAAGGAAAGGGAAGCCAAATGGGGGAGGTGTACTGGAAAGATATTTTTTCCCTCTTCTGAGTATAAAGTTCAAGTGTTTGTTTTGGGCACTGCCTGAACCCTCCAAGGTCTGGGCCGGGGAGCGAGCCCCTGCCTGGGTTCAGAGAGGTGGGAGAGGTGGGCCGGGGTGCCAGGCCCTTGCAGTTCTGCCAGCAGCAGGTCTGCCTCCTGGGTCTCTCTCCTGCTGGTCTTTCTTTGCTTGTCGCCTGACTCACCCCAGCCTCTGAGTGAGCAACCACGTGCCCCTGATGTTCTCCCTCCCGGTGACTTTTGTGTTTCTCACTCCATCCACAGCTAAGCTGGAGGGCAGGAGAGGCTTTCTGTAGAAAAGAGGATCTTTAGAAATTGCTTATGTGTAGCTCTTCAGGTCCTGCTCCACCCGATTTTTATTTGAGTTGCCCTAACATCTTTTAATTACTCCCGAGTGCTTTCACCTTGGTAGGAAGGAGGACGGGATTCCTCAGATAAACCCCACACCCCGGGCTGCGCCTGGGAAAGAAATGGCCACTAGGGCGGAGCTGGCGGTGCAGGGAGCCCTGTACCGTTCTCTGCATCTGTCTTGGAGGGCAGCTGGCGGTGCCTCCCTTTGTTCTTCGGCACGTATTGCCTGTGGCAGAAGAATGAGTCCTTGTACACTTGGTACTTCAGCTCTGCCTTTTAAAGGCCAGGAATAGACTTAATCTAAAGAGCCATCTCGAGTGGCGTGTGGGGCCTGAGAGGAGGAGAATTCAGGAAGAGGGGGCGGATTGGATTAATGGGAACAGGAGTGATATAAAACAGTTTAACTTCTTGTGCCCCCCTTCAGACTTTCAAATTTGTCTATTTAAAAGAAAAAAACAAAAGGTTCATGGTCTGGACATTTGGTTTAGAAGGGCTGCCTCTTCTCTGTCTACGCCTGTGGGGCGTCCCTGGACCTCAGATGGTAGGAGAGAGCGGCACACACGTGTTTGGACTAGTGCATTGGAAAGGCTGCGATGAGTGAGGATTGAGGATTTACAAATCCAAGCCTCAATTTAAATGCCACTGTCTCCCTGGACATTGTCATCCTGAACAAGTAAGTTGTTGTCATCTACACGTTTAAACCCTGTGTTGCCTGAAAACATAGAGCCTAAGGCGCTCTTAGCTCTTTTATTATGTGGTGGCATCTTAGACTCCATATTATAACAGGCAAGGAAGAAGACATCAAATAATCAGAGGAGCTTGCTTTTGATCATTTTTCTTGGAGTGCTGGTCTACAGCCATTTCTAAGTTTCCTGAGACTGTCCTTTGATCAAATTAGGTTTCAGCTGGCAAGGTGGTGCGTCAGTTTGTTGCAAGCCTCTGCCCTGACTTTCAGATTCCTGCCGTCGGTGGAGCTGCTGAGTTTGCCCAGATGGGCCCCACCTGCCTCCTCCTGGCTGCTGCAGCATTCCTTGGCGCTTCCTGTCTGGCTCACCTCCAAATGAGCCTGCTCATTTCCTTTTTCCGGAAAGTCCCTTATTGCCCGGGTTCAAAGGTTCCAAGGTTCCATAAAGGATACGGTGGGCCTGACCTTCAAACTCTGACCTTGGTCAGAGCCTCTCATATCCCGGAGCTAATCTGAATTAGTGGGCTGTGGCTCCAAAGTCACTGTTGTAGTTGCTGTTAGCCAGAAGACATGGGCGGCTGCCGGATGGCCTGCAGAACCTGGGGCTGTGAGATGCTTTTATCTAGAGTTCAGGGTGGGCATGTGTACGTGCCCAGCATTGGAATGCCGGTCTCACTTCCCTTCTGGCTTCTCCACAACCTCTATACTTACTTTTCCAGTTAATTTTCATAACACCCAGTGGACTGACTTTGTAGGTACTTGATTAGGGTAGTGTTGTAGATGGTATAGAGCATTAGAAAACTTACTGCTGAATGTCCAGATGCTGTCATTTAAAAACGTTTATTGATTTGAGAGAGAGAATATTGTTTTTCCATTACTTATGCATTTATTGGTCTAGACTTGTCTGTGTGTGCCCGGGAATAGATCCTGCAACCTTGGCACATTGGTTGGACAATGCTCCAACCAACCGAGCTGCGTGGCCAGGGCCTCAGTGCTCTCCTAACAACCAGGGAAACTGAGTCCTGGGGAGCGTGCCTGACTTTGGAAACCTAAGAATTCATCGCTCCTGAGACCTGAGAGAGGTGTGCTGAGGCCAGAGTGCTGACTCGCCTTCGGCCACATTCTTTCTCTAATGATCAGAGCTGATTGGCTGGACTGGGATGTGCTTGGCCCTGAGGCCTGTAATAAGCTTTCTTTGTTACCTAGCTCACCTAGAATTGGAAGAAAGTTAAACCAGTTGTGAAATGTATTACCTTTCAGAGATGAATAGCATCTTAATTGGCTCCCTTTGAAAACATGTCAAACTGGGATTTCTAAGTCTGGTGCAATCTGGTAAGCCTTGAGGTTGGGACCTCAGGCAGGGGCACTCTGGGGAGACTGGTCCGCCTCCAAGTTTGTTTTCTGGCTCCAAACAAATGAGTGGCTGTTTGACTATTGGCACGCGACCCAGTTTTTAAAGTACAACCATATAGGGTATGGCCGGCTGGCAACCAGGGGGTTTGAAAAGTGAGGTCATGGAAGGCCCAGATGAAACTCCTTTAATGTGTATCACAACTGCAATTAATCTTATTAACATGCTGGGCCCGCGCCTGCTCTCACTGCCCCGGGTGTGCGAGGGTATTGAAGGGGCATGCTTTGAAGGGCTCTCTTCTTTGATGGTGCAGATGGATAACAGAAGCGTATAAAACTCTGTATCTGCTGTTATAAAGGCCTTTTGTGTGCCCTTGCAGATTCATTCAGTTTGGAGAAGCCAGCAAAAAGCTTCAGGCAGATTGATAAGACGTTCAAAAGGGGATTGATCGTAAATGCTGTCTTGTAACTGTGGGCTCTGTGAGCAGACAGAATCGTGGAGAAGGCGTGCAGCGCCTGCTCTGTGCCCAGCATCAAGCGAGTTCCAGCCCAGTGTTTGGAAGTGAGAGATTTAAAAACACTGTTGGTTTGTTGGGAGGCAAGAGTAAACATAGAAACAGCAACACTGAAGGTGCTGTGGATGCTAAATCTGCATTGATGGGGCAGCATGGGGGTTCCTAAGATAGAGAGGTGAGTGAGCGCTGCTGTGGTTAGGCCTGCTTCCTGGGTGGGGTTGCCCTTCACTAGGAGGGTCACATGGTGAAGAGCAGGGTGAGGGGTGCACAGGGTGCTCTTAGGAGAGAGTCCGGTGTGACCGAGTGGAAGGCTATGAGGTAGGGGCAAGGCTGGGAGAATTTAAAGGCAGTAGATGGCACCCTGATCTGCCTCTCACCAGTGCGTGAGAGAAGGCTAGTGCCGTGATGCATCCTTATAAGGCTGCTGCCTAGTTCTATTTTTGAAGTCCATTTTTTTTAGAAGTTATCTAAAATACCCACCTAGACTCCCTTCTGCTGCTCTCTTTGTTGTTTAACAAGTAGCCTTGGGGACAAAGAGGTTGTTTAAAATTGTCAAGTTCAACAGATGTGGTTTGGGTATGCTAATATCCCCTAATGAATACAGAAACTGCTCATGAAGTGAATAATTAATAAGAAGAGAAATATCTGTTCCTGTATAATGAACCCATTTGCTCATAATTAATAAATACCACACTTGTAACATTATTAAGTCTGTTCTCTTAACGTTTCCTTGCTGTGTGTTTACACAGGTTTCTTACCTGCAGGGCTTGTCAGAGCCGTTAGCATATTTTGGGCCTGGCCAGTGTGGCTAAGTGGTTGAGCATTGACCTGTGAATCAGGAGGTCACAGTTCAATTCCCGGTCAGGGCATGTGCCCAGGTTGTGAGTTCGATCCCCAGTGTGGGGCGTGCAGAAGGCAGCCGATCAATGATTCTCTCTCATCATTGATGTATGTTTCTCTCTCTCTCTCTTTTCTTCCATCCCTCTCTCTCTTCCTTCCTCTCTCCCTCTCCCTTCCTCTCTGAAATCAATAAAAAAATATATTTTTTAAAAAAGTACTTTGGGCCCTAGCCCATTTGGCTCAGTGGATAGAGCATCGGCCTGTGGACTAGAGGTCCCGGGTTCGATTCTGATCAAGGGCACATGCCCAGGTTGCAGGCTCAATCCCCAGTAGGGGGCATGCAGGAGGCAACCAATCAATGATTCTCGCTCATCACTGATGTTTCTATCTCTCCTCCCTTCCTCTCTGGAATCAATAAAAATATGTCTTCTTTAAAAAAAAAAGAACTTTGGGAAGGGAGGTGGGGCGTGTCCTTTCTGTCTGAAGAACACTCTGGGAACGCGGTGCTTTCTGTTTGGCAGTGTTGTGTGCACTGCCCTCCATTTTCCCATTCACCTTTTCTACCTGACATGACAGTGATGCTCTCTTAGTTGAAGGAGGATGAGAGGACTGTTACATTCCTCCCTTCCTTTTTCTTTGCTGTTGGAAATATGAACAGCAAACATCTTATATGGCTGCATAGAAGAATTGCTGACAAGCTGAATTTGGGCAAGATGAATCTCTGACTCCTCACATTAATAGAAATAGAACCCCAGCTTTCTACATCCTGCCTTTAAAAAAACCCTTCCCCTCTGGCAGGGCAAAACACCCTAGAGTGGACAGGATGAATCAGCTGCCATGGCTGGACACCAAGATAAGCGTCTCTAGACATGGCACCGGCCGGCGGTCAGTGCTGGTACCGTGAGAACCCAGCAGCCAGCAGCACATGTGCTTTTAAGGTCAAGAACAGCAGCACCCTGCTCCCCAGGAACAACGGTTCTGATTTCTTCCCTTGAGGAATAGAATCTTGTAGCTCTAGCACAGTTGTGTTTTTTTGTTGTTGTTTTTAATCCTCACCCAAGGGTATGTTTATTGATGAGAGAGAGAAACATTGATCGGCTGCCTCCTGTACATGCCCTCTCCAGGGATCGAACCTGGAACCTTTTGGTGTGTGGGACAACACCCCAACCCACCGAGCCGCCCGGCTGGGGCTAGAACAGTGTCTTTCCACTTAACATAGTGCTTGATGTTGCTTTCTTCTGGGTTTCTCCTTCCTCGTTCTGCATTACACCTGTGCACACTACATTCTCGTTCACACTGTCCAGTCGAGCACCTCGCGCCACATGTGGGACAGCGCAGGTTTCCATCACTGCAGACACACAAGTGCTGGGTAGCGCCGTGCGTACCGCGATGCAGAGCCTTACCCGGGGAACTTTCTGGGCCCCTCATTGCCCCTACCCATTTAACGTCTCATGGTACCAGAATTGTGGAAATAAAACAATTTTAAATGCAACAAAATAAAATAAAAATCTTATGGCACCGAAAGCAAAGAACGTCTGGCAGACATCATGACTGTACATACACACCTGTCCGCCAGGGCCCTGCCCACACACATACATGAAACGCTGAACAAAGCGAGCTCCCAGCCTAAAATACCCTCTTAGGGCTTTGCCGGTTTAGCTCTGTGTGACAGCCCTTCCTGTATTCAGCACAGGGTTTCCACATCTGAAATACATGTCAGGACAGCTTTTTTCCTGCTAATCATATTTTAAAATCTAATTCAGGAGTGTTGAACTTGACTGGTTGAAGGTTTCTTTTTGAGTCCCCAAACAGCTTGCTCTCAAGCTCCTGGAAATCACTGGCTTAGTACCGCGCTCAGTGCGGACCTGCCCTGTGTGCTCGGAGGTCCCTCCCTGACTTCAGTGGAGGGAGAGGCCTCTCCTCGGGGAAGATTTTTCTGTTTTGGTTCAGTCCTTGCTACTTTAGGGTGTCTGTTGGAACAGAGCCTGGAAGGAAGCCCTCTAATGGCATCATTACTGAGACTCCGTTCCGCTCAAGCTGTCCCTGAATTCCATTTGCAGTGAGGGCCCACTGCTCCCAGGAAATGCAGTCTTAGGATGCAGGGTGCACAAAAAGACTGGCACGTGTCCTGTCTGTATTGCACCGGGTACCAGTTTGAGACATCAGTAGGTGATTGCCTATTTCCCCAACTGGAAATGAGATGGAAAGTAGGAATCCATGAGTGTGGAATCTAGCCTCCCTTAGAGAAAGCGCAAGCACCTGTTGGCCTAGTACATTTGTCCTTCTCCACTGACCTGGGCTGGACCCCATAGCTGGCCAGGGTTAGAGCAGCACCTGTGAGAGCTGTGGGACCACCATGGAGAGATGAAGACACCACTGATTGAGTGTCTGCCTCGCCCTTGTCACCAAGCACTCAATTGGAGAACTGAGGCTATTTGCATTTTTTTATAAAAGGGTTAGTAATGCTCTCCTTGGCAGCGCATATACTAAAATTGGGATGCTACGGAGATTAGCATGGCCCTTGCGCGAGGATGACACACAAACTCATGAAGCATTCAATATCTATAATAATAAAAGCATAATATGCAAATCGACCAGCAGAACGACCGTCTGGATGACCTTCCAGATGACCATGCTATGACACGCACTGGTGTCAGGCCAGCCAAGGTGGGTGCGATGCGATTGGTCAAGGGCCCTGTCATCGCCCCACAATCGCCCTGCAGAGGGAGGCCCAGGCCACTGGCCAGTGAAGCCGTGGCGGGTGCGCAGGGCCTGCCAGCGATCACCCCACAGAGGGAGGCCCAGGCCAGCCAAGTGATTGCACCCCGCGCCTGTCGCCCGCAGAGGGAGGCGACCGGTGACGGGGGCGGGGTGGAGCAGCCCTGTACAAAAGGCAAGCAGTGGCGGGGGCGGGGCCAGCTGCCGGCAGGGGAGGGTGGGGGAAGGAAAGCCCCCATAGGCCCTGATCACTGGCCAGGCCTAGGGACCCTACCCGAGGGGTGCTGGATTGCGAGAGGGCGCAGGCCAGGCTGAGGGACACCCCCACCCCCTCGTGCACAAATTTCATGCACCAGGCCTCGAGTTTTAAAAGAAAGGTCAGTAGCTTTATTTCATAAAGAGGTCTGTGATGCAAACAAAACCCCCATAAAAACCAAAAGACCAAAGGGGAGGAAAACCCAAAAGGGGGTGGGGTGGGGGAAGTAGGACAAACTTTAGGAGGCTGTCAGCCAAGAAAGGCAGGGACCACAACTGTCTTCCCAGCCTTACGTGCCTGGCACAGAGCCAGGCTCCAGCAGGCACTCAGTAGAGATTTGTTGAGTAACAGATGGTATTGTATTTTCATGACAGCCCTATAAAGAGTGCATTGGTTTGTGCATTTTAATGAGATGAGAAGGCTAAGGCTCCGAGAGGTTGAATAACTTGCCTTTAGTCCCACAGCTGGAACATGGCAGGCCTGTGACTCAGACCTCGTTATGTGTAAGCCGCGGTCCACGCGCCTTCGGGAGTCGAAAACAGAGGGAGTGGCAGGGACACGTTCATCTTCTCGCTCGCTCGCTTGCTTGCGCTCTTCAACACAGTCACTCCCAGTTGCTTTGTATTTTTGTTTTCTTTTGCGGTTATATTGTTAACTTTAAATTTTTTTAAGTTTTGACATAATTTCAGAATTACAGAGAAGTTTGCTATGAGTACAAATAATTCTCAGGCCCTTTGCGCCTGTCCTTAGAGGTATATTCTTGGAAAATCTTGTGAGCCGTTTTAACATGAGATCGGGCCACACTGCATAGGGACTTCCAGGTATCTGTGAGGCGGGGTGTGTCCTTTTGAGAATGTTTGGGGGGCGGGGGAGGGGAGGAGTGTGTGTGTGGAAAAAACAGCCATGTGACCCCACCCAGGAACTAAAGCTAACCCAAGAGCAGCCCTCAAGGGCTTGCTGGATGAAAACATGAGAGAAGCGTCTACTCTAGGGTTTATAATTGCATGGAAGAACTCCCCCTCTGAGAAGCTGGAGGGTTTGGGCAATATAAAAGTGGCTTATGAAGAAGACGACTTCAGCTTCCCAATCGGACACCCTCAGGCGTGGCATCATACCTCCCGGCTGCCAAGAACAACAAGCGATGGGTTCCCAGACGGCTGCGCCCCATGCCATTTCCTCTCCTCACTGCCGCAATTACAGATTAATGTTTATGCTGTTTTATCTGGTGCACGCCCTCCACACAGGTGGTTCTTAACCCTCTCCTTGCTTTCACTCTTGGTACCCCTGCACCTACCTTCTCGCGCTGGTTTCCGGGGTTCCTACTCCTTCCTGCTAAGACAGGTGCGTTCCCAAACGCATTGCACTTGGAGGAGGGCATGTGTGGGGTCTTCCTTGTCTGAGAGGAAGGGGGTTTTCTTTAAGGGGGAAACAGTTTGAAGGTTTCCCAAATCAGGAGTCTCTCCAGTTCTGACATTAAAGAAACCAGTGTCCGCTGCTGGCTTTAAGTTTCCTTGGAAATACTCATTGAAGCTTCTGGAAAGTTATTTTAATATACACCCTTTCTTTTTTTCCCTAACCAGTGACACCAAAAAATAAGATTGCTTTGGGGTTTTACATTGGCAGATAGAATGCTCCCAGGGGAATTCGAGGCCAGCCCCTGAAACGCGGGGAGGACCATTCTGCCTTGGTATTTGTTAGCCAACGCGGGCCGCCAGGACAGTGCTGACACTGAGAAGTTCCTGAGATAATTTATAGTCAGCACACCCCTCTCAGGGTCTAGAACAGCCGTGGGCAAACTACGGCCCGCGGGCTGGATCCAGCCCGTTTGAAATGAATAAAACTAAAAAAAAAAAGACAGTACCCTTTTATGTAATGATGTTTACTTTGAATTTATATTAGTTCAGACAAACACTCCATCCATGCTTTTGTTCCGGCCCTCCGGTCCAGTTTAAGAACCCATTGTGGCCCTTGAGGCAAAAAGTTTGCCCACCCCTGGTCTAGAATCAAAGCACCTGAACGGATCAGGAGCCACTTTATGTCTTAACAGCGTCTGTGCAAGTTCGGCCCTAGCCCGTCCGTGTGTGATCCCTGTGCGTGATCCGTGTGTGTGGAACTCTAGCTCCCAGGGAGCGGTGGGACAAGTGCCTGCTAGGGTCGTCTCCAGCGTGAGGACGGTATGGTGGATTCGGCTGGGACAGCGGCCCCTCTTCAAAGGTTTAATTGGGGGGATAAATCATTCGATTTTAAGTGCTCTTCCTCTTTTTGTCTGGGAGATTGCTAGGTCCCTTCATCTTGTCTGAGTTGCTACTCTGGTTCGGATGTGATTATGCAGCCTTTAAGTTTTCAAGCACCCACGTGGGAACTGTGGGCACCTGTTCGGGCCGTGGAAACAGCACAGAGGACCTGGATTAAAATTGAGCATGGTCTCTTAACTAGTTGGGTTACCCCAGACAAGCCACCTGACTTCTGTGAGTCTCAGTGTCCCGTCTGTAACGCGGGGGTGCTAATTAGTTCTTTGTCCGGAGGATCAAATGAGGACGCCCTGTGGAAGTACCTAGTGTTTCAGTAAACGTTTGGAGTTACTCTGGGATCTGGGATCCGGCTTCAGATAAGTCCCATCACTTCCACAGAACAGTTAAGTTCCCATTGGCAGGCTAATTTGCTTCTTAGAACTTGATCTCCTCCGGAAACTGCAGTAATAACACCTACCTGGCTAACTTGTTGGGAAAGTAGAATAATGACACCTACGTGGTTAAATAATAACACCTACGTGGTTAATTAAACAAGTCAGAGGCCCGATATACCTGCTTCAAGGCGTCACAGGAGCTTGGCCAACTGCGACCACATGGAAGCCTTTGCGTGGTCGTACTAGTACCTGGCTGAGCTCTTGGAGACAATAAACGACGAGTGAATTCTTCAGCAGGGATAAGAGTATTTAACTGGTATTGTCCCTGCAGAGAGTGAGTGGGGAGGTAAGGGTAGGGGATGAGAGTGGGTGGGTAGGGGAAGTCTGGCTACTTGTATCTTGACATAAGGATTTGTTTGGAAAATAAATTTCCTTCTGGTAATTGTATATAATGTGACAGGTTGGTGATTAATGCCAACTTTTATTAACTATTGTACAATATTGTAAAGCTGTAAGATCATAAAGGTCATAAAACTTGCTAAAGAGAAGATTTTGATATGTCCTTAAATAGTGTTTAAAATTGAAATAGGCAATCTAGCAGGTACTTTTAGGGAATGGTGTTTTTGCAGAAGGGAAAATTAGCAAAGACAGTTTTGCAAAAACAATATTTAATGAAGTGTTGCTTTTAGCTGCTGACAAATTAGTTTTTGATATATCCCTCAGGAAGACTGAAGGAATGAGAACCATGGTTGGTGGGTGAGAGTTTGAAAGTGAGAGGGGGAGAAAGTGTGTGTGTGTGTGTGTGTGTGTGTGTGTGTGAGAGAGAGAGAGAGAGAGAGTTTCAAGGTAAAGTGCCCCACAGTTGGTCATAATGGTCTCATGTGTCAAGAATTCTGACTTATCTGCATTTTTTTCTCTGATTGCTCATGTGTGGCATGGCTTGTTTTTCTTCTAGGATGTGGAGAAAGAGAAGGAAACCCACAATTACCTCAGCAAAGAGGAAATCCAAGAGAAAATTCATAAATACAATTTAGCAGTCACAGACAAGTTGAAGATGACTTTGGTAAGCACCCCTGATATACTTTAGGTTGACAGAGGTAAAAAACAAGTATGAGTTGTTGCTGTTACAATCCATCTGTATGTTTTAAAGCAGTGGTTCTCAACCTTCCTAATGCCGCAACCCTTTAATACAGTTCCTCATGTTGTGGTGACTCCCAATTTCATTGTTACAAATTGAACATAATTAAAGCATAGTGATTAATCACATAAACAATATGTAATTATATATGTGTTTTCTGATGGTCTTAGGCGACCCCTGTGAAAGGGTCGTTCGACCCCCAAAGGGGTCGAGACCCACAGGTTGAGAACCGCTGTTTTAAAGTCTCGGAGTCACAGTTGCAGAAGGTTAATGGCCCAGGTATGTAGAACAGGAAAATGTTTCCGCGTCTTTCAAATTATTTTGAAGTAGCTTTATCTCAAAATCAGTTAAATGAAGTTAAATTTTATTTTAAAAGATTTTGTGCCCTCCAAAGGACTTATAGCAGTGAGTGTAATCTTTGCCTGTTTAACATACAGGCGGTAACTCAGGTTCTAATGAGGCCCTACATACGTTTATCTTGTGTAAATAAATTTGGAAGTTTCAGGGAAAGGGTTTGTGCCAATGGACTGGAATCTCATTGAGCTCAGACTTTTCACAGCTGGTTGTCAAGGATAAGATGAGGTATGTAGTATCCGCTCCCTGTGTGTTGTCGATTCAAGCTTCTGCAACAGTGTGCCCTCACTCGGTGGAGCTCGGAGGGCAGCACAGGGCCTGGAGAGGAAAGGAGCGCTGACTACCAAGCTGGAGTATTCCTGCTCCTTTAACTTGGACTGGCATCTATTCCCCTCCCCCCCCCCCCCCCCCACACACACACACACTTGGGGACTTTCCTCGTGGCACCTGCCACCCCTTGGTGCCAGTTTCCAGGGCCCTTGGACCCCTGCCTCTCAGTCTATTGGCTGAGCTGACAAGAGTTCAGCAAAGGACAGGGTGACCTGTTTAGAACAGGCCCTGCTGAGTTCTGTGACCCCAGGGGAGGAGCTTTTAAATATAAACCCTTGTGATAAAAGATCCCTCCCTAGTGGGACTCTGCCAAAAAGGAGAGAGGGGCAGATGGACTCAAGGCTACTCTTCCTCACTCCCACAGTGATGTTCTCCTTTTTCAAACAGTTTTCATCCAAGCAGAGAAATTCCACCCCCACCTTCTGTGGAGTTTAATTAAAACATGCAAATTCCCATGTTTCAAGATGAAAATTTTGAGTGTTGTATACTACTTTCCATAAGACTGAACAAGTGAATTAGTATTGTAAAGTGATCCTGTGGAAAGGAAGGAAAATAATCCTATATAATAAAACCCTAATATGCAAATTGACCAAATGGTGGAACGACTCGTCGCTATGATGCACACTGACCACCAGGGGACAGACGCTCAACACAGGAGCTGCCCCCTGGTGGTCAGTGCGCTCCCACAAGGGGGAGCATCACTCAGCCAGAAGCTGGGCTCATGGCTGGTGAGTGCAGTGGCTATGGCGGGAGCCTCTCCCACCTCCACTGCAGGCCAGGCTGAGGGAACCTCTCCTCCTCCCCCCCCCCCCCCCAAGTGCATGAATGTCGTGCACCAGACCTCCAGTGGGCCAAAAAGGAGTTTTTTAATGTCCTACTTTAACTGTGTCATTTATACGTAACACCTGATAATTTATTTAAATAAAACATTACAATAAGTTTTCTTTTTTTTAAATATGCTGAATGTAAAATAGAAAGTGAAAACAAGACCGTTATTACCATTTTTGGCAATTAAAAAATAGTAGTTCTACCATAAGTTAAGATAGGTGCTAAAACTCCTATCAAATTATGTATATTAAACATATGCAGGTTTTTTTTGTATAAAAGTTATAACCTCACTAAAGCTAGTAAAAATATATGTATATATAGAAGGAGACATAAATACCATGTTAAATAAAAAAAAAAAAAAGACAAGTGCTTACATTATATCTGTAGTTCACACTATAGCTTGGATTTATTTTAAAAATACTGTTGCTTGAGGTGCCTGAAGCCCATCGCATACCCTGTGCTCCACGGGATGTACTTGTGTAAGAGTTTCAGTGAAATTGCTAACCTAGTACATGTCTGACAGCCAGGAGGATGGAGAAGAGCTTGTTTCCTTACTGCCTGCTCCTTGTCGACTTAGGTGTTTCAAAGCCCTGCTTGTGACCTTCCTTTTCTGTGTAATAGCTGGTCATCGGTTACAGACGTCGCTCCTTCGTGCGTTAGCCCCTAGACCTGTGCCCCGGGCCTTACGGAGCCCTGTGGTTTGGCCAGCATCCGCTCCAGGGGCTGCACCCTCGCCGGGGGCCCCGTGCAGCTTCAGAGGCGCGGGTCTGGGCTTCAGTCGGCACTGTCAGGAGGCGTCTCCTGTCGCCACATCTGCCCTGCAGACCTTGCCTCTGGAAGCACTTAGCTGGGGTTGTGCCCTCCCCCAGGGGTCATGCACACAGGAGTGATCTGTAGCGAAGTCTGGCCACAGAGCTGCACGCAGCAAGAACAAGGGCAGGAGTGTTGCGCCTTCCTTGTTTTGTTTGGATCCGACCCTTCCCTCAAGTGCCGCCATCCACGCAGCTAAGAGTGCGCTTTTCTTCCCGCTTCAGAATCCGAATGGGACTTACACTGGCTTCATCAAGGTGCAGATGGAGCTCTGCAAGCCCCCGCAGGCGTCTCCGAGCGCCGGAAGGCCCGCTCCCGGCAACGGCGGCTGCATGAACACTCTTCACATCAGCAGCACCAACACCGTGGGGGAAGTGATCGAGGCCCTGCTCAAAAAGTTCCTCGTGACCGAGAGCCCTGCCAAGTTTGCACTTTATAAGCGTTGTTACCGGGAAGATCAAGGTACATGGCCACGCGTAGGATGAACATGGTCTCTGCTTTTATTTATGTCTCCTGTGCTGATTGGCAGAAGGAGGGCTGGTGGGTGTGGCTGTCAGTTGCGTCAGAGCCGGGCAGGTTCTGGAGGACGGTGGTCACGGCCTGGGCTTATGCTTGCTGGCTGTCCGTAGTTTTGAGCTGGACAGTGTGCACCTCAAGAGCTCAGGCATCACGTGTGATGAGCATTCATGTGCAGGGAGATGGCTTTGATTTTCTTTGGTAACTTTGATTTTAATGCTCTTTAGGACAAAAAGCATGCCCCGTGCTTGAAGTCTGCAGTAGCACATCCCACGTGAGATGCGCAGCTGAACGGGGAGTGGCCTGGTGGACTTGTGTTCTGAGACCCTGAGGCTGGGGTGGCCCGTGTGTCTGACGGCACATCCAGACTCGTGTATGGCCAGCCGAGCTCTTCTTTCCCTGGCTTGCCTCTCTAGACATTACACTGGGGCATTTTGGCACCCAGTCCCCCAGAGGCACTTACAATCTGAACTTAATACCCACATTCAGTGGATAGAAGGAGAATATTAAATTTCTGTGTGAAATGGAATAAGATATTCCAGGTCAGGTTCTCGGGCAGAAATTGATACCAGTCGTGGACAACAGTGATTGAGTGATTGACTTAAGTAATTAATTTGAAAATGGTGTCTGAGAACTCAGCTACTTATTCATTTTTATTTAAAAGACTTTTAATATATATTTTTATTGATTTCAGAGAGGAAGGGAGAGGAAGAGAGAGAGATAGAAACATCATTGATGAGAGAGAATTACCGATCACCTGCCTCCTACACACCCCACACTGGGGATTGGGCCCACAACCCGGGCATGTGCCCTGACTGGGAATCAAACCGTGACCTCCTGGTTCAGAGGTCACTGCTCAACTACTGAGCCATGCCAGTTAGGCAGAACTCAACTATTTATGTTCTCTAGTTTTTCTGGGGAAAAGCCTAAAGCAGCTCTAGAAAAAGATGATACTAACACGATAGGAATGCCCTCAGTTGGATGAGGATGGAACCCGGCTAGTTGCTGAGTGTGTGCACATTTTTGGAATACATGCCATGTATGGGCTGGGCCTGCAGAATACAGGTATGAATGGACTGAGGTTCCCATCCTCGAGGCCACAGGCTCAGTGAGGTATGTGGGGGGGGGGGGGGGAGGGGGGGGCAAGTTCACTTCTGTAGGGAAATGAGCACCTACAGTGCAGTTGTACCCGAAGAGCCAAAGGAATGTAGATAAGCTCAGATGGCATTTTTACCTTGCCAGCTTATTTGCTGGCTCACCTGGACTTCAGCTGTGCAGTCCTGTTGAGATATTACCTTCATGGCTGCAAATCTTTTAACATTACAGGCAATGCCAGTACTGTGTGTGTTGTGTGTGTGTGTGTGTGTGTGTGTGTGTGTGTGTGTGTGTGAGAGAGAGAGAGAGAGAGAGAGAGAGAGAGAGAGAGAGAGAGAAAAGGCATTTAGCTGTGCTTAAAGTCACCCGAGCTCATACTCCGACTGTTTGTGGTTGCAGATTAAATTAATCTGCAGAGAGATTTTCTGGAACTCTGACTTCATGTTCTTTGGATGGTATATGTTTATTGTTTTTAAAGGGGTTGCAGATCCTTTTTAAAGAAGTTTCTTATCTTGCTTTCTAAAGGGAGGAGCAGAATTAATTATTGGCCCATTTGGGGGAGGATTACCCATTTAAATTCATTCTTAAAAATTATTTCCTTTTTGATCAAGGCACAGTTTATATTGTGCAGCTACAAAGAAAATAGTGTAGCTTTCATCCCACTGTGGGCTATTGGTAATAGGATGAGGAGGATGTGACTTGGGGCTGTTGCCTGACCTGGGGGAGGGCTGGGGAGGGTGTGTGTGGCCCAGGGGATGATGCAGTGCTCAGTTGTGACTTGCTCCTGTTTCCTCACCCAGTCTACGCCTGCAAACTCTCAGACCGGGAGCATCCACTGTACCTGCGCTTGGCAGCAGGGCCCAGAACAGACACACTTAGTTTTGTTCTCCGTGAACATGAAATTGGAGAGGTAAGTACATTACTGCTTTAAACGGTACACACCAGCTGGTCCTGTTTTATTGCTCTAGTCTAGTGGGTTTCCCATTGGAAGAGGGAGGGGTGTCCTGCGGAGGGCAGCTTCCTGTGTGTTTTTGAATCGTTAGAAATGAACCCAAAGTTAGTCTACACTATACTCTTTACAACACTCGTTATATTGGCCTGTAGTTTTCAGAGGTGGAGGAAATAAAGTTTTAACTTGATCCCCACCCGAAGAGTCATTCTCACCCCCTCCACCTCTGAATTCCTCTAATCCAGCTCAACTTTGAAAGTTGACACTCTCCATATGTTCGCTACTAACAAAGTCTCCAGGCTAATTCACTCCAAAGGGAATTCAATCTCTTTACCAGGAAAGACATTTAACTTTGTAGAATCTTTTTTTCCCCTTGGCCCAGATGATGAAGAAATTATGTTTATGTATGTACCATCATTTGCCATTTTCTCTCCAGGGAGGATTGTATTTAGGCCAGTCAGTTGAAGGAGAAAGCACTTTGAACTGTCCTTCTAGATCAGGTGTCACCTTTAAAAGGACACTTGAGCAAGTCTCTCAGGCTCTGGGTCCCAGTCTTTTGTCGGCAACAGGAAATGGTATGACCTGTCCAATTAGTGATGCAGCGAGAATGGGGTTTCTGGGTTAAAAAGTTAGGGAACCAGGACTCTACCTCTGCTAGATTAGGAGCACGACCTTGGATAAGTCTGATCTTTTCAGTTCTCAGTTTTAACATCTGAGAAGTGGGACTAAGGACTTTAAAAGGTGGTTTTAAGTTGCAAATTAGAAACGTATGTAAATATGCTTTGTAAATAGTATGTTTATGTCCATGTGAATTGGAACTTATTTTGCACTTTTGAAGTCTCTTTTGATTCTGATGTTCTGAAGTTTTAAACTTCGCTGTCATTCTGGGGAGAAAACGGTGCGGCTTTGGTTTGACACGTGGCAGCGTGTCCTCGGTGAGCGGACATGTCAGCCTCGTCTTGCTGGTGTCTTATTTTCCTGGCTATTGGCCTTGACATACTGCACATAGTGGTGCAATTAGAGCCACATTTATTGGCGGGGAGGGAGTTATGGTTTTGAAATTTACATTGTTTTAACGCTCTCAATTGCTTTATTAGACTTCTGAATGGTGTTCTTATTTCAGTGTTTTAAGGTTAGCTGAACTGAGGGAAGAAATCGATAGCTGTCAGGAAGAGGGAGGAGCTTATTTTATTTTGGAGAACATGCGGGAAAAGTAAAATGTTAATTTTTAAAACTTAACAGAATATTCTAGTGTAGAAAGTTTTACTCTCCTGTTCCATGTTTCTCATTTTCTTTAATAATGATCTCCATCTCCGGGACCTTCTGTCATGGAGCCACTGGGTGGTTTCACTTTGTCCCCCTCTGTTCACTGTATTGGATTCTCTCCAGGCTTTTCCCTGCCCCACACCCCTGGGAATTCTCATCGGAGTTGTTCCTGGCCGTGGCAGAGATCACAGTCAGGACCCAGGGCCCCCTTTTGGGAGGGGAGGATGTCCGGTTTGAAAAGTCCTCTCAGGTGATGCCAGATACCCTTCTTGATATTTACTGTTCTACTGAAAAAATAAAAAACAGCCCCACAAACACTTATTTTGTGCCTTCTAAGTACCCAGTGCTTTTAGGGAAACAGAACGCAGAGCCTCGAGGGCAAGAGACAAAGCCCAAATAGTGAGAAGTATGACAACTTAGTGTAGGTGAGAGGAATACTCAGCAAATGATTATAATAATTTTTATATCTTTTTTGATCAGGGTTACCAGTGCTCAGTAAGAGCTTTCTAATAGACTTAGTCCTGGGTGGAAAGGGAGGGAGGAAATCATGGAAGGCTTCTTAGAGAAAGTGGCATTTAAGCCGAGACTCTATGGTTGAGTAGGAGTTCGCCAGGCAAAGTGGAGGAAGGGAAAACATGTGCCAAGCCACTTGGGGTAGTAAGTGAGGGGGACAGTATGAGAGAGGTTAGGGTCTTTCACACTGAGCGGAAGCAACCGAGGGGAGCCATTGAGTGATTCCCAGGAGGGAATGATTTCCATTGAATGTTTGTGGGCCATGGTTGACTGGGGTAACTGAAGCCATGGACAGGCATCGCGGATAGGGGCGGGACCTCTGCGCTCAGGCTGGCTATTTGGGGAGCAGGTTGGCGAGCCAGGAGTGGAGTGAGGAGGCCAGGGAAGGAGATGACGGTGGCCGGCACAAGGGGCGGTTGAGATGGAGAAAGCACGCAGATGGGAGGACTGTTTGGGAAATGATCACATTGACTGGGGCGGGAGAGAAAGAAGACAGTGGCAGCGATGGCTCCAAGGAGAGGGCAGGATGGAGGGCGTGTGGAGTTGTTGCTATGCTCCGGGGATCAGGCCAGGAGGGAACGTGTCTAATGGATGTGGGGCCGTGCAGGTCCCGGCCTTAGGGGAGACCATGTGGGCCATCGGAGCAGCCAGGGTGGGGTGGGCTGGCAAGGCTGGTCACGAGTGAGGCTCTTGGGAACCGAGGCACTGGAGGCACGGGCTGTGACTGCGCAGGCGGGAGGCCCGCCACACCTTGGGGCGCTCACGGACAGCATCCTTGGTTCTGACAGATGAAACACCTGGCATTTTTCGTTTTTGCTTCTCTCCCAGTGGGAAGCCTTCAGCCTCCCAGAACTGCAGAACTTCTTGCGTATCTTGGACAAGGAAGAGGATGAGCAGCTGTATAACCTGAAGAGGCGCTACACGGCCTACAGACAGAAGCTGGAGGCGGCCCTCAGCGAGGTGTGGAAACCCGGTTAAAGGCCGGCTCCCGGAGGCTCAGGGCGCGCAGGGACTGCGGACAAACCAGCAGCGAGTCTCTTCTCGGAGGGCTGTTTCCTGGCCCTGTGATGCGAGGGTCTTCCCCCTTTTATCTCTAGAGCTAGCTCTCCAAACCCGGGCCGCAGCCCCTGCGCCTGGCGACCTCTGTCCGGGATCCCACGAGCTTGCCTGTTACAGCTGCGTGTCCCTCCCGCGAGCTGGGCCACGCGATGCTCGGAAGCATGGACTCTGGGTTTTGTTTTCTCGTCTTTGTTATTTTAATTATTTGATGATGATGTTAAGCTTAAGGATGTGCAAATGATTTTTAAAAGCTTAACAAGGAATCTTATCTGAATACTTGTCCTATGTTGAAACTACCTGTTTTTTTGTTTTGTTTTGTTTTCAGTATCAGAGGGAACATCCATGTGAATGAAAGGCACAGGAAGCTGGGAACTCTGAGGAATTTGGGAGGGACTTTGGAGGAGCTTGACATTTCAGGAAAGTAAAGAGCAAGTTGGGAAGAAGGCTTGAGTGGAGTTGGAGGAGCTCTGAGTGAGGGTGGTTTGGGTGATGAGTTGATGGAGGAGAGAGAAAGGGTGTATTTGTTTGTCAAGGAGTTAAAAGCATTCAGTTTTGAGGTGTTAGGCCCACTGTAGCACTGCTTGGTTTCTTAGTGAATAAAATATGGAAACAGCACCAAAGAAAGTAGGAGCTAGACTAGACCAAAGAGGGGGTGGTGACTGAGGCCGACCGGAACGCTGTGGCAAGCCGGCAGGTCCAGAGCCGGGAGGGGAGCCTGCCTTCCGGGTCCTGCCTTCCCAGGTTCTGCCTTTTCAGGTGGAAGGTGCAGCTTCCCCGGGCAGGTGGAGCAGGGACTGTGTGTAACTCCTGCTCAGTTATTGCTTTTCCCTGAGGTTGTTTTCAAAGCTGAAAAGGAGTCTGGGTAGGGCCCGTTTCTCCCGATGGTTGGCTGGGAGATTTGTTCAGGAAAGAGCTCACTGCACACTGTGTGACAGTCACTCCTCCGTTTCCCTTTCCCTTCCCCTCCCCATCTTCTCCCTCCTTCCCTTTCCCTTCTCCCTTCCTCTTACCAATGGAAGTCCGCTCTGTGTAGTGGAGAACAGGGCTATGGATGACAGACCCAATACTACCAGAACCTCGGTTCCGAGGAGGCCTTCACTGAGGAGGACGACAGCAAGAAGGGGAAGGGCCCTCCCCTGGCACCACAGAGGGGCAATTTATGGAAACATTTTAACAAAAGTGCATGTTCCTTCCGACCAAAGAAATGCATGTGCAATAGAAGCCTTCCTTAAAGCAAGTTAAATAACCTCATTTTATGCAGCAATTAATCTGAAAACAATGGGAAAGGTGTACTGTGGTTCTAGAGAGGGATTTACAGTCTATTTTTTTTGTCTAGATATTTTTTGTTTTTATAAATTCCCAAGGAATTGTTAACGCTTTGGTGACACCTACTGGATTCTTTGTGAAATTCCAGGGTGCTTCAGCTTTTTGCCTTCTCCGTGAACTGTGCCTTTTAATGCATTTGTTTCCCTCCCGGGGGCTCTTCTGCCTGTCAGAGAGCTCCCTCTCGGAGGCAGATGAAGTGCTGGCGATGCTGTGCCACATGTTACTGAGACAATCGTATCTTCGTAAGCTTTTCGAGGAAAGATGGGAAAAAAAAGTAGAGCTAGCTATAAAATATGTATGGCACATCTTGTTTAATTTTGCATGTGACTTCTTTTTAGTGCATTGATGAGGTTTTAGTGTCATTGTCACCCAACACTTTATTGTTCAGGGAATGCCTTCACGGTTTTTATACTGGTTTTACTATTCAGACTGTGGCTTGGGTTTGAGTATAGTGTTATCAACCACCTGCTCTTTTCTCTACCCATCCCAGTAAGCTTATATTTTGTGAAGCATTTGTTTCTCAGATTAAGACACTGTTAGAACCTAATGTAGTAGCTGATGGGTATCTGTGAATTTTTTTTTTTTTTTTACTTGAAGTAGATTGTCTAAAATAGGCACCCTCACCTGTATCATCCAGACCCTGTTTATTGTCGTGTGCACTACAAGTTGCAATTAGGAAAATTCTTACTGTCCTTGAAGATCGATGCTCTCTCCAAGACACTGGTTACTGCAGCGAGGTTAATGTGTAAAAGAAGGGCCAGTAAGGCCACTGATTTTTAAAAATCATTGTGCAAATTCTTATGTTAAATTATCTAAGCTTTGCTGTAATACTGTTTTCTCTTCACTATGTGATGGTACAGGAATGATGTCAAATGAAGGGGGGAAATATTGCAGGGGAGCATTTTAAATTGCAGACGTAAAAAGTTATAATATTTATAATTTTGAGGAGTGTAAGTTTATTTTTATAGGGAACATTTTTCTTCCCTAAATTGTTTTTGGAATGGCAATTTGTTTCCATTATTAAAAGTTGATGTTGTCAGTTGACGTTTGTGTGTTTTTACTTATGGTACTGCACCAGGAGCAAGAAGGTCACAGGAGTGGGAGAAACGTCTTTCGCATATACATGGGGACACATGCTAGAGGGTGACAGTTTTTACTAGGTTTGAGTGGGGCATATCTGTTCTCTCAAATGCCATTTTTCTTTTGTCTTATTGGGGAAAATAACCCTAGCTGAGTGTCTGCCCTTATAATACACTAGTGGCCCGGTGCACAAAATTCATGCACGGGGGAGGGGGTGTTCCTCAGCCCAGCCTGCACCCTCTCCAATCTGGGACCCCTCGAAGGATGTCCTACTGCCAGTTTACAGAGATCGGGCCTAAACTGGCAGTCAGACATCCCTCTCACAATCCGGGACTGCTGGCTCCTAACTGCTCACTTGCCTGATTGCCCCTAACCACTCTGCCTGCCGGCCTGCTTGCCCCCAACTGCCCTCTGCTGCCGGCCTGCTTGCCCCCAAATGCCCCCCCCCGCCCCCCCCGCCAGCCTGATCACCCCAAACTGCCCCCCCTGCTGGCCTGCTCGCCCCCAACTGTCCCCCTGCTGGCCTGCTCACTCCAAACTGCCCTCCTCCGCTGTCCTGATCACCTCCAACTGACCCCCACTGACGGCCTGCTTACCCCCAACGGCCCTGCCCCCCACCAGCCTGATCACCCACAACTGCCCTCCCCTCTTGGCCTCTAACCGCCTCTACCTCGGCCCCGCCACCATGGCTTTGTCCAGAAGAACATCTGGAAGGTCTCCCAGTGTAATTAGCATATTACCCTTTTATTAGTATAGATAGAGGCCTGGTGCACGGGTGGGGGCTGGTTAGTTTGCCCTGAAGGGTGTCCTGGATCAGGGTGGAGGTTCCCTTGGGGCATGGGGTGGCCTGGGCGAGGGGCCTGTGGTGGTTTGCAGGCTGGCCACGCCCCCATGGGGTGAGGGTCCCTGGTGGGGGGGCGTGGCCAGCCTGGGTGAGGGGCTGAGGGCTGTTTTCAAGCTGTCCACACCCCCTTCAGAGTGGGGGGTCCCTGCTGGGGTGCCTGGCCAGCCTGGGTGAAGGGCTGATGGCTGTTTGCAGGCTGGTCAAGCCCCCTAGCAGGGACCTTCACCCCATGAGGGTGTGGCCAGCCTAGGTGAGGGGCTGAGGGCTGTTTTCAAACTGGCCACACCCCCTTCAGGATGGGGGGTCCCGCTGGGGTGCCTGGCCAGCCTTGGTGAGGGGCTGATGGCTGTCTGCAGGCTGGCCACACCCCCTTCAGGGTGGGAGTCCCCGCTGGGGTGCCTAGCCAGCCTGGGTGAGGGGCTGATGGCTGTTTGCAGGCTGGCCATGGCACTGGGCAACCCAGGCTCCCAGCCCCTCCTTGAGCGGAGGCCACAGCAGCTGAAAGCAGGTATCTGGGATTTATTTGTCTTCTATAATTGAAACTTTGTAACTTTGAGCGGAGCCCACAGCAGGCCAGGGCAGGAGGGAAGCTTGGCTTCCCCTATCACCAGGGGCAACCCGAGCCTTCTGCTTGCTCCAGCTCCGTGGCCACCGCCATCTTGGTCGGGTTTATTTGCATACTTGATCCTGATCGGCTGGTGGGCATAGCTTGTGAGTGTAGTGGAGGTATGGTCAATTTGCATGTTTCTCTTTTATTAGATAAGATTACTAAAGCAGTTATTTTAATTGTGAGATAGGCATGCATGCAAAGTGTATAAAGCATGGGAACAGTTTAGAGAATTATTATAAAGTGGGACACCCTGTGGCTACTACCAACATAGAACATTGTAGGTTCTTTAGATATCTTCTCCCTCTACGTACCCCCCACGCCCCCCCCATTCTTACCCCGGAGGCCTCCCATCCTTGAAACAGACCACTTTCAACATAAAAACATTTGAATTTTGGTCAACATGACTTTCTCACATGGGTGGGGAGTGATTGGTGGTCAGCAGTGGTGACTGGCTGGTTTTAACCCCCCACCCACTCCCCACCCTGTGCACCACTGTCTCCTGATCTTAGACCTCCAAGCTGGCTGCAGATCAGTATTCTTCCTACTGCACTGCCCCCTAGTGGCACTGATGACATAGCAAGGCTACACTGGTTGAGGGGGTAACATTTCAAGAGCTAGAGCTGCTTCACAAGTGAGAATATAATAGAAAATGATGGCTCCACACAGGGTTCCTTTTTCACTGAACTATCCTTAGGAATCTAATTTGGGATTTCAGCCTTGGTTATTATCCAAGGTGCAGGGAGATGTTTTGAAATTTTTATTCCTTAAAGGGAATTAGTCTCCTGCCCGAGGCTTCTCTTCCGAATGTGTCACTGGTTACAAAATCAGTTCTCAAGAATTACATGCTGCGTTTGGGACTCTGTCAGATGATCCCAATTAGGGGTTCTGTGTTTTTGAAAGAGGAGGGAAATTCTCTGTAGGATAAACAAAGTGCTGAACGTGTGCCAGGCACTATTCCAAAAAGCTTAATGCATATTAACCCATTCCCATTTTGCAGGTGAGGAAACAGGTGCGTCGAGGTCCAGCAGCTTGCCTGTGGCCCCCAGTGAGAGGCAGGGCCGCGTCCTGGCAGCCGAGCTGCTCGGCCTCTCCATCCTCTTCCTGTGAGCACATTCCAGTTGTTCCATTACGCCGCTTGCTCGAAGCCTTCTTGGTGGCCGCTCATGGGCAGAGTATCTGACCGCACTTCCGGGGAGTCTGAGAGGTGAAAGCACAGCCTTGGTATCGGTGCTTTCTTGTCCCTCTGTGCTCCTTTAGCATCCGTGTGAGTGATTGTACTAAGTGACAGAGGGTGAAACACCTGCTGTGTTTTCCTCTGCAGGTGCTGTTGTAGAGGAGAACCTGGCAGGGCAGGTAACAGAGCCGTGTTCTTACTGCAACCAGCCAGACAGCCTCCTGGACCCACCAGGAGAACGCTTCAGAGTCGAGTTCCGGAGGATCCCCCAAACACTTGCAAAGCTGGAGTTTTACTCCCCATCAGGGATGCTCCTCTTCAAAGGAGCGTGGGAAACTAGGCACCGAAAGAGTATCCTTGTCTCGTGTGAATCACTACTTGCTTAATTAACACGTTGTGGAGCAGTAGTTTTATTGCTAGCTTTACCCACTGGCCAGATAAGGTCCTATTGAACAAGTACAAAAAATGTTTTACATAAATGTTAAAGGCCCGCTTTAAAATTAAATACCCATGACATTTTGAAGTTATTTATTACATGTTCTTACAAGCTACTATCTTTTTAAAGTATGATACTTTGTAAAACACTGTGTAACATGAAGCGAGAATTCTCGTGATCCGTCTGCAACGTGTTAAGTGTGCACGAAAGCTTCGTGTAAGGAAGGATTGGGGGGATGGGACAGGAAGAGGGAAGTGGGCAGTGATTAAAACTGCAGAATTTTTGGTTTGGTTTTGTTTCTTAGTAGTATTGGTTTCATTTTGTTTTGTTTTTTTGGGGGAAATTTTCTACAAAGTGAGAAGAGCAGGGTCGAGGATACATCCTTTTGATCTTCAGTAATGGTACCAGGGCAGCTGTGGAAATCGAGCCTTCTGCAATGTCCAAGTTCAGTGCCTTTTTTCCAAATAAACTTTCTAGGGGAGTTGGCGTGTGCCGGGGAAGATAGCTGGCTGGCATTTCGGGGTGTGGATGAGGCCATGGACGGCTTCTGTCCCTCGTGCTCCCCTCTTCCAGTTTGCTTTTTAGAGTTTTGTCCTTTTGCAAGTAAAGTGGTTGATCCAATAGCTCTTGGGGAAAGTTGTTTGTTATGAAGCTGGTAGTCGCGAAAGAGCAGTGTTTAGGATCTGTTGAAAGAGATTGCAAGACCAAATGAGGTCCTTGCGTTGAATAATTTCCTTTAAAAAAGTTGTTAATTTGTGCAAGAGAGGTGAGTCCTGTATAGTCCTCATTTGGCCTGGCTTCTGAAAAGCTTGCCAGATGACACATGCTGCTGCCAACTCCTTGGTTCCCCCGAGCGCACAGGTTAGCTACCTGCAGTATAAAGCTTTAATGCATAGGATCCATAATATTCTAACATTGTTCAGTTGCTTTCATATTATTAGAGATGTAGTAGGGTTTATGCTTATTAAAATGAGATTTATTATTATGGTTCCTTCCTCACTCTTCCCCTCCCTCCCTCTCCTTACTCTTTTTATTTTCCTTTTCCCAGCCATCAAGCTTGGAACTAATTATAATCATATTTGAGAAATGAGTGTATCTGGTTTACTGTTAAATCTGTATTCTTATAACTATTTTTTTTAACCTTTCACTTTATATTAGTTTGTTCTGTTCATTGCACAAGAAGAAACTTGAGTAGAACACCAAGTGTTTTCATTTCTTTCATTTGACGAATCTTTATAAATCACCCTGAGGATGTTAGGTGCTGGGTAGATCTCTGAGAAAGGACATCATGACCCGTGTCCTCATGGGAACCAGGGTGCATGAATAATACAGACTGGAAAGTGTCATGAAGATCAAGTCAAGAGGCTTAGGAGCGTGTAGGAGGCTGGAGAAGGCTTCCTAGAAGTGATGTAGAGCTGAGATCTTAAGGATGAGGCGGACTACCAAGCAGAATTCATGAAATTTCCTACACGATGAAGCTGGATTCTGAGGTCTTTGGGCAGCACATTATGTGAGCGTCACCTGCTGCTTTGCTCCATTATGAGAAAAGAACTTTAACTGGGGCTAAATAATTCTCCCTAGGTCATGAGTTTGTTTTTGGCAAGAGCAGAGTTAAAACTTACAGTAGCAGTTGCTGTGGGTGAAATCCAACTTTTTTTCCTGTAAAGTGTTTGCTTACCTCCCAGGACTGATGTGAGGACCAATAAGATGGTGAATGTGAAGGTACTGTGTACCCCGGAAGCCCGATCAGTGCAAGGCGGTCTTATCTCCAAGCTTTTGTTCCTGCTGTGGTGTTAACGGCTGCTCTCCCCTTGGACCAAGGTGCTGACACTGACATTCATCAGGAAGCATCACTTAGGGTGCAGTTTCGAAGAGGGACATTTTCTAAGCAGAACACTCAAGATTCTAGGATGACTGAATATTCAGCACCTTCCCTTGTGCTCCCATAAATACAGCGGCAGAATGTGGTCTTTCTTCTCTGACAAGTGAGAGCCAGGTGCTCAGAGCAGCTGGGACTGAGGGATGCCCGTGCTGTCATTTCGCCGTGAGGAGAGCGATGCTGGAACATCCAGGACCGAGGGCTGTGCGCAGGTGCAGTCTGGGGGCCTTCTCCCTTGTGCCTGCTCAGTGCTGTTAGGCATGCATGTGCCTTCTCCCCCAGATCTCTGGACCATATTTCCAGCTCACTTTGTCTCTCTCCCAGCTGCAGGGCACATCTGTGTGGCCCCTGGAGACAGGAAGGGGCTCCTGAAGTCAGTGTTCACGCCTGGCTGAACTCTTAATGGGGCCCTCCATGGCATTGCAGGGAGAAGCAAGGGGCAGGAGGATCGAGGCCCCAGTTCTTGTCTGCCCTGCTGGGGGGGGGGCGGGGCACCCGTTGGCCCTGGGCTTCATTGTCTGGGGACATGTCCGTACAAGCAGAGCCCAAGGCTGAAGGCTACCCGTTAGACTCCGTCAGTAGTCACTCCTTCCAGGCCACTAAAGGAATGCAGGTCGCCAGGTTGATCTCAGACCTAATAAAGTTGCTGCCCTCCTACTCTGGGTGATCGGAGGCCAGGGGAAGAGAAGTGCATAAAGCAGGCTCTTTCTTAGGGATGTGAGCAGGAACAGAAGCTGTTGTGCTTCTGAGCTACTTTCCCAGCATTGGGACAAGGCCAGGGATTAGTGACGGATGACCTTGATTTGGACAACAGGTGCCTCAGAAACCCAGCCCGAACCCTGACGTGCTGCAGCTGCTAAGGGCTGCTCTGGCCTGTGCTCTGCTCCCCCGCACTGGCGTCTGTGAGTTATGGGGACCCCTGGAGCCTGGAAGAGAGTCCATTAAAATATCTTCTGGCCCTAACCGGTTTGGCTCAGCGGATAGAGCGACGGTCTGCGGACTGAAGGGTGCCAGGTTCGATTCCGGTCAAGGGCATGTACCTTGGTTGCAGGCACATCCCCAGTAGGAGGTGTGCAGGAGGCAGCTGATCGATGTTTCTCTCTCATTGATGTTTCTAACTCTCTATCCCTCTCCCTTCCTCTCTGTAAAAAAATCAATAAAATATATTTTAAAAAATCTATCTTCCGACATGTGCCGAGAACATTTTAACAACAGTTTCAACCAGGAAGCCTCTACTTGGTGTGAGCAACAATAGCTGGGAACCAGTGTTTGTTTACATTCCTCAAGCATGTAATGTACATGACTCTTCCTCCCCTTTGGGGATAAGTTGAGCCTTTACCACTAGACAGCTTTCCCTAGCCCAGGTACCTACAATTGGATAGGTTTTGACAAAAGGCTTGCTCCAGCTTTTCTTGGTAAAATAGCTTTGGTCATTATATTAGTCATGTAGTGCTGCGTAACAAATTACTCTAAAACCAGCAGCCTAAAATACTTTATCATTTACTTTTTGTGGGTCAGTAGTTTGGAGCAGGTTATCTCGTGGGGTCGGTCTCTCACGAGTTAAGATGATGGCTGGGGCTGCACGCTGTCCTATGAACTCTTCACTCTTCATCTGCTTCTGAGATGGCGCACACGGTGTCATGGTGGGGCTGGTCATTGGCAGTTCTCACATCTGCACCACACAGACTTCACCTGAGGGCTGAAGTGTGGGTGTCTTCATGTGGTGGCAGGTTCCCTCCAGAGTATCCAAGAGAGAACAAGGCGCGAGTGGCCATGTATTTTATGATCTAACCCAGGGGTGGGCAAACTTTTTGACTCGAGGGCCACAATGGGTTCTTAAACTGGACCGGAGGGCCGGAACAAAAGCATGGATGGAGTGTTTGTGTGAACTAATATAAATTCAAAGTAAACATCATTACATAAAAGGGTACGGTCTTTTCTTTTTTTAGTTTTATTCATTTCAAACGGGCCGGATCCAGCCCGCGGGCCGTAGTTTGCCCACGGCTGGTCTAACCTCAGAAGTCACACCACCATATACCGTCCTATTGGTGGCGCGGACCAACGCTGATGCATCGGATCCCCAGGAGCCACCTTGGACACTGGGTTCCCACAGCCATGCTGGAAGCACTTAAATGAGGTGTGAAGAGAATTCTGTTTCGATTTGTCTTGCAACAACCAGGCCATGAAGTGGAACAAGAAGCCATTTGAATGGTAATGGCACCTGCCTCCCCTTCTTAGTCTGAAACTGTAGTTGCCCTGTAAATAGTGATATCTGGGACAAATTCTCTCTTTTTTTTTTTCAATCTGTTAATGCTTGCTTTATAAATTGAGGCATTCCTCTGTTGGGTGCATAAGTATTTATGCATGTTATGTCCTCGTTAGATTGATCTCTTTGTCATTATGTAATGCCCTTTTTCTCTGATTAGTCTTTTTTTGTTGTTGTTAATCCACACCTGAGGATTTTTTCCCCCACTGATTTTTTGAGAGAGTGGAAGGGAGGAGCAGAGATTGAGAAACGTTGATGTGTGAGAGACACATCAATTGGTTGCCTCCACACAGGTCCCAATCGGGGCCTGAGATAAGCCCGCAGCCAACATATGTGCTCTTGATTGGAACAGAACCCGAGACCCTTCAGTCCATGGGCCGCAGTGTCTTTATTTTAAAGTCTGTCTAAGTATAGCTTTCTTTGTCTTGTTTGCATGGAATATCTTTTTCTATCCTTTCACTTTCAGTCTGTAAGTGTCCTTACATCTGAAGTGAGTCTCTTACAGGAAGCAATCATATAGATGGGTCTTTTTTTTTTTTTTTAACCCATTCAGCCACTCTTTCAATTGGAGAATTCAGTCCATTGAAGTAATTATTGATAGGTACATACTTATTGCCATTTTGTTCATTGTTTTCTGGCTGTCTTCTAGTACCGCTCTATTCCTTTCTTCTCTTGCGCTCTTCCCCTGTGGTCTGATGACTTTTTGTAGTGGGGTATGTTTAGAGTCCTTTATCTTTTGTGGGTATCTTGTAGGTTTTTGCTTTGTGATTACCTTGAGGCTTACATATAACAACTTATAACTTTAACAGTCTAGGTTGGTGACAAGTTTGAACATGTGCCAGACCTCTACATTTTTACTCCCCCTTTGATGTGTTTGGTATGCCCTAAGTAATTATTGGTTATGGTTATTTTTACTCTTTATCTTCTATCCTTCATACTAACTTTATACATGATTAGCCCATTACTTTTTATTGTATATTTACCTTTACTAGTGAGATTCATACTTTCATATGTCTTCTTATTACTTAATAGCACCCATTCTTTCCAACTTAAAGAAGTCCCTTAAGGCTGGTTTAGTGGTTATTAGTTTTCTTGCCTGGAGTTTTTTTTCTTAAGTTCTTTTTAATTTACATAATGTCCTCGAGGTCAGGAATAGGATAATTTCCTTTCATAACTAATTCATTAGTGGGCAGAGTAGGCACTCAGGTACATGATGGAAGGAAAATCCTTCGTAGACCACAGAGACAGCAGAGTTTGACAGAAAGATGGCTTTGAAGCCGGATCTTCTTTGGAACCATGACTATCATTACCTTTGTGAGCTTGCATGAATTAAGCTGAGGGAAAAACCTATCCTGCGGAGCCATTTTTATCATAATAAGTACTAATTACAAGCGTCCTTTGTGTCCGTCTGCCCTTCTAGGACTTCTGATCATACGTCAGCTACAAGTTGAGGATGTTTACAGGTCTGCTGAATGGGTGGTCTTGCAAGCTTCCTCTCAAAGACCAGTATTTAGAACTGTCACCTCCTCTCCAATACTCAGAGTTAGCTCGTGTCCCACGTTCAATCCCATCTTATATATAATTCCTAGGCCATCAGTAGCGGTCTCAGCGCAGTGTTTTCTGCCTGGGGTCTTTGGGTTCTCTGCTCTCAATGTATGCGTATGACCAGCCCTTTAAGCCCATTGCTAGTACAGAAAGATGAAACAAAGATTAATTCTGTGGGGCATGTGGTTCTGCAGGTAGACTCAATGGGAACAGGTGGGATAAATCAGAAAAAAAGGAGTTGGGAGTCTGTACTTGGCCTCTTTGAGAGTCTATGCAGGTAAACGTTCTCCTTTCACTTGATGGCTTCACACTGTGATATACCCAAATTACCCGTTTTGGGGTGTTGTAATCTGGCACCTTTACGGATGTGTTCTAACATCCTGTTTTTCTACTTGACCTTCATAATTTATAGGATACGGGGCAACTTACTAGGTCTGGGGTTGGCAATCAGGTCCTACCTGTTTTTGTAGTTTTGTTGGAATATAGACACGCATTGATTTTACTGACTGGTATAGCAGCACAAAAGTAGCCCTAGTTAGAGTTTAGCTGCAACAGAGCCCACATGGCCTACAAGCCTAAAATATAAACTTCCCTTTCAGAAAAGTTTTCCATCTCCCATATGAAGTTACTTGGGGCACTGGATCACATGACTGGGCATCGAGGTAAAGCACCTTGGAAGGTGAGCTTAGTTTATTTAACTGAAAGCCGGCCGAGGTAAGATGATTGTTCTCCAAAGCTGTAAATGCATAAAGATTGATCAGGAAGGATTTTCTACATGGGGCTCACTCAGGGCTTGGCCCGAGGGACTACGTGTAGGAGAGCTTTCCAGGAACAGACTATACCCCGGCGTGAAGATGACCAGTTCAGTCCTAGGTAAGTGACTGGAACATGAAACAGCATCAGGAAAAGAAAGCGTCTTGTCAGACTTACTACTTGGGGACTAAGACAAAGGACACGTTTCCACTAGAACAGAAATAAAGTTTAATTCATTGAAAAGTGCAGCAGTGAACAGGGTCCTTTGAAGGGCACTTTCTAAGTCAAATGACTGAAATGACAGAACCAGGGCAGAGTAACTCCCAGAACAGATGATGCACACAGGAATTCACAAAATTCAGGGGGACATAGTGGTGGTAAAACTAAAGAACCCAAATATTCCCATCCAATTGCACTGGTGGATCAGGTGACATACTCTTTGCTTTCTCATATTAAGGATCCTGGGACAATTCTTTCATTAAAAAAAGCACTAGTCCTTCATTTAGACACTTAAAAATAAGTTTAAGAACATTTTTCATAGATTAACGTATAACTTCCATGGCTGTCATTACTATTTTGTACAAAAACCCTAGTGTTGTCAATTGTATTGACCAAAAAAATGCATTTTGCAACAGCACCATTGATTCAAAGATGTTCAAAAGGTGTTTCCTACTTGGTGATTGTATTTGAGGAAGAGCTTTGTAATAGGAACTTTTATAAGGCAAAATCTGTTCATTCCTATGTCCTCTGTTCATTACCAATGGGTAGTTCTCTACTCTGAAGGGCACCAACAGATAGGGAACTGGCCTTCTTAAAAGGGAAAATAGTAAAATTTAATAAATCAGTACAATTAAGAGACAAAGCAAGCCTCCTGCAGTGGGTCCCTCGTACAGAGACATTGTGAAAAGTTCTGTGCATTTTGTAGCCTGCTAGCCTACACAAGCTAAAGCCTCGTAAGGAAAGGTGATTTCAGCCCAGATCCAGAATGACCAGGAGAGTCAAATCAGAGGGCACTCAACAGTCAGTCAGCTTGGAAATGCAACAACAGAGAGGCCTCACTGTCCCCATCACCCAAACAGAAGCTGCTGGTGGTGATGGGTATGTCGGCAGCTGACTTGTGTCACTCTATGCATCATAAAGTGAATTAATTGAATAATATGACATCACAGTACAAGACCTGGTAAGAGTTGGTTTCTTTTTATTCGGGAATAGTTATGGCCAACTTTCATTAATGTGGAAGTTGACTGAGAAATGTTAAGAATCAAACTGTAGAATGAAGCCGAAACCCATATTCCACATTGTAGTTTGCTTTTAGTTACAAATTTTTATAATTTCACAGCAGCGGTGTCCATTTCATTTGCCTATTTCACCTCTAAATACCACCAGTTAATGGACTGCGTGAGGTAAAGGAATAAACCCAATGGCTATCTGGGATTCTGATAGAAAAGCTGCTTACGACCACGGCTTACAAAGTGCTTAAAGCTCAGCCTACGACCCTACATAAAGCTAAATCACTACTGCCTGAGGAACAGGTTACAAACCACAGCTTTCCCCCCTTCCTTGCTGTCCCACCACTGATTAACCTTCTTGTGAAGAAAATGGTGGAAATGGGCTTGAGTCAAGAAACAAAAATATGTAAGTTCTAAATAGTGAGGAAATCTCAACAAGATCTGGTTTTAATGAGAATAGTGAATGGGGCCCAAATTACACAAGACTCCACAAACTCAGGAAAAACTAAGCTGTGAATCAACTATAAAAAATTTTATATCTTAATAAATGAACAGATAGAGTGTCAGCAAAATGCAGAGTCAAAACAACTTCAGCCTGGGACTGACACCCAGACTCCCTGCTGGTCAGGCACTTACTGCATCCCAACTCGAGCCCTTCCGCCTGTCAACCCGAGTGCCCCTCTACAGAAGGCCCTCAAAACACACCCTTCCCCACCCCTGGTGTTACCTGAGACTCCATGTGGTGAGCAGCCCCTGGAAAACAGACGGCTCTCACCTTCAAAAACTACCTGCAATTAGCCTTTACCAAAAGCTTCTGTTCTAGCTCAGTGTGTGCCAGTCCAGACCCAAGAAAATGAACAGAGCTTGGTTGACATGTTTTGAATTTGCGACCTAACACATCGTGATGGGTAGATACTATAAACAACATATTTCTGCTACTCTAAAAGCAATGGTACTTGTTCTTAATTAGATGATTTAGTTCGGATAGTTATTCTTCAAGCCATGTGATGTTAGTACTTTTTGAGAGTCAAGTGCTCAATCTGAAATGCTATGCAGGTCCTTTCGTTTTTAGGTCATGCTGTATACCAAACACATTTTTCTGAACGGATTTACAAATTCAGACTTTGACCACCTGGGGAGCGACCCCAGAACAGAAAGGGTATGACGAGAACACAGACCTCAGGAGCAGTCGTGTCAGCTGAGTGGAGGGACTGGGATGGCTGCTCCTGACAGACGGGCAGCATTCACAGTTTAACACATTGCACAGGAAGGTAGGCTGATTGGGGTGCTTTTCAAAACAGGACTTACAAGCCAGTCCCGAAACTCTTCCAGGCGTGGTCTTGGAGACTAGCTACAGACACCTACTACACTCACTTCATCAGACAGGTGTGCAGAGGCCGCTACAGAAGGTGTTTTGAAAACCTTCGAGTCCTGCCGCCACTGTAATTGTTGAACATGAGACGAGGGTCAAACCTGTATCTGGGGAGAAGAAGTAAAAGGATGTCACATTACCTATAGTTGCCAGGACCTCACTCCAAATGCTACGTGGAAAGGAGGGCAGGAAGGGATAGCAACCGACCAATTAAGTCACCAGACGGGAATCTAGTGGCACAAGATGGGAGGACTTTTAATAAGGGCATTTCCATCGCAAGTCAACCACACAAAACGGGAGAGGAGAGAAGAAACAGAGGAAGGTTAATCTGAGAAGGCATTAGGAAGGAGGCAAGACTTGTTTTTCTTGTTTGTTTGTTTTTTAGGGGGGAAGGGGAGATCCCTAAGGTATAAAGCAGCCTGATGGATGAGTCTAGTCTAGCCCTTGCTGAAGGCCCCGCCAGCAGTTGCAAAGCCCTGAACCTTTCTTTTACAATTAAGATGCAGACTGTGGTGGGTAAGACCACAGGTGTGTACTTCAGACATGAGTTTGAATCTGGTTCATTATGAGGCAAGTCATTAACCCCTCTGGCCACCAATAAAACAGTAAGGCAATTTGTATATACAATGTCTGGCACATAAAAGAACTTATTTTACTACCCATGGGGAAGTTAGAGTGAATGCCGAATGGTAACTTGAGCTGAGACTTGGTAAACATAAAGAATATAGGTGAAGGCTAGAAACAACATTGTCTTTTACTTTTATCTGCTGTCTTTTATGATAAACTAATTCTTACTATTATTTTAGAGCAGGGGCTGGCCAATTTTTTTTCCCCTATAAAGGGGCAGATAAATATTTTAGTGTTTGTGGGCTATACAATCTCTGTCCCAACTATTCAATGTTACTGAAGTGTAAAAGCAGCCACACACAATACATAAATGAATGTGTGTGCCTGTGTTCTAACAGGGTGGCTAGACTGGGCCTGTGGGGTTCTATAGGCCTAAATGTTTGTTAGGAGAGACTAGCCCATGGCTAAGGAATTGAAAAGAAAATGGGTTCAAAAACTGGAATCCCGTTTCCCTACTCATTCACACACATTCCTCCTCTCTAATTTGGACTGAAGAACCACTTCATGTGACGATGGCTAAATAATAACATCACCGCTTTTCATTGGCTTAAGACAGCATTCTTCCCTCTCTCCTACAATTAGGCTACAAGAACTGAAATAATCCTTTCCCAGTGAAAGTTTAATTCTGTAATTTTCAAGCAAAAGATAACAGGATCTGCCATAGGCGGCTCAGAGGTGTGTATGCTGAGCCCAGGGTTCGTGGTGAAAAGTTACTGCTCAAGAGGAATGAGGAAGGAATGGACCTGAGTGGGTGGTAAGCATCTTTCCTACCTTTGTATACTGCAGTGGCGTACACATTTCAACATGAGAGTTTATGCCTTCTGTTTCACTGTCTGTGTTTAATACATTACATTTACTGGTAAGTATTCACGTTTCTGTAATTGGGGTTTCTGAGAAATGAAATGAAGGCATATGCTCTCAGAAGTGCTAGGGAACAGGGCAGGACTTGGTCAGTTACTCTACAGACGCCCCAGGGGTTGCCAGTGGTGCCTTGACAAGAATCCCAGCCAGGAGGGGAGGCCGAGGAGCCCCAGCGGCGAGGAGCAGGGTTACACACTCTCAAGCATCGACTGGCACAAAGAGAAAGTTTCAAACAGCGTGTTCTCCTGGCACACGGGCTGATGCCCTGAGCCACGATGTTCCCACTCTAAAGCAGGAGCATGGGAACAGCACAGCTCACAGCGAAAGAGACCCCTGGGGCTCCCGCTGCCTCAGGAACAGCAGACTGCTAGAGCCAACCTGGCAAAGTCACTGAAGAAAATGGAAACTTACCCGGGGTCAAAAACCCCTGGAGTGCGACAGGCTGGCCCAGAACAGGACTGCAGCATCATCAGCCGATAGTTCATCTTTCCTAGAAGCTCCGGGTCGATACTTTTAGCAATGTTAGTGAGTTGGTGCGGGTCTGCAGTCAGGTTATAGACTTCTACAAACACCTACAGGCAATGAAAGGATGGAGGAAAGAAATACTCATGTGAATTATTCCTAAATGGGGAAGGTGGAGACAGCACCCAAGGCCCAGGAAAGTATCATCTGGTCTCAAGATCCTCAAAGAAAACAAAGACCCTTAAAGCCCAAGGGTATCCTTGAGACAGTGGAGCATCTGGCGGGGGTTAAACTGCCTCGGTCTATGGCCCACGTGCTGGAAAGGGGCCCTTTACGGGCAGAGTCAGGAGGGGGTGGTTATTACTTTCTGTAACAACAGCAGACAGCAGAAGGCATGACCTTCAAATGCAGGGTCTCAGAAACTAGACTTAGGAATGAAGTTACTGAGAGGGAGCTGACATTTGAAGGTTTATTTTTGCCTTAGAGTTGTGAAGAGTACTCTAACCTGTGTTACACAAATGTTAGAAAAGCAGTGTTGCTGAAAGATACAATACTATTATTTCTATTGTTAGACATGTCTAATATCACTATTTCCCTCCAATCTGTACTTTGTTCTCCAAATTGGAGTCAAGTGATAGACTAGGAAGATGGCAGGCAGAATTTGCCTATAATGGTTTCAAGTGGCTGCCCTTAGACTATAACAGTAAAAGCATAACATGCTAATTAGACCTGACGTCCAGAAAGCTGGCCTGCGAGGGAAGCCTGGGTGTCAGAGGGAACTGGTGCCAGCAGCCGGGGGAAGGAAGGCCTACTCTCGCATGAATTTCTGCATCGGGTCTCTAGTCACTTATAAAGTAGTTACGTGGGTAGATTATGGGGGAAGAGGAACAGGAATTGAGTTGGAAAGGAGCTCTCTTGCCTGTTTAAAATGCTAAAGAGCTACATGGAAATGGCGAGTGAGTCAGCTTCTGAGAAACGTGATGAGTGTTGGCTCCACATGGCCCAATGTGGGGAGCCAGCTGGCGTAGGTTAGCACCTTCTGATAAGTGTATGAAACCACAGGGACGTGTCCACGTGGTCCTTCAGACCGTCCATGCTCATCTGTTTGAGCAGCACAGTACTGTGCTGTGGTCGGGACAGTTTCTGACCAAGTTGAGGTGTCTGACTCTCAGCCCCCCCAGGTAGGGAAGCCGCATCTGAAAAAGTGACCTGCGCATTTAAAGTGCGTTTGGGTGGTGGCGGGAGTGGAGAGAGCCTCATCAGAAAGGGCACAGAGCAGTGAAGAACGGCCTGGGAATTTCGATTCCTTTGCTGAAGGAAACCTAAGTGGAAATACAGAGAAGAAACACATCTTCCCTAGACGGCACCCTTGGAACCGCTCTTCGCCCACCAAGTCCAGCCAACAAAGCGCCGGCAAGACATGGGGGAGGCAACAGGGCACCTTACCTCCTGGTCGTCAAACTCGCAGTACTGTAAGTTCCACCGTGCTGACATGGTCCGCACACAGGCATACGTGTTGTTATAAGCATCTTCACACACACAGTCTGGGAAACATTGCTGTTGGGATATTTTAAAAGTAAAATGAAGAGAGTCATTTTATAGTAACTACCTGCCTACTGGGGCAACCAAGTTGGCTTAAACCAGACATACAAGTGGACAGAAATTAGGAAACTTTCCACGGAGATATAAATAAAAAATAGATGTGCAGCTTTTTCCTTACTGATGTGATGGCTAACTTGACTAAGGGACATGGTCATGGTGGTTCTGTCTGTAGACTGTTGCCATCCCTGCCTGCATATCTCCTGACAAGAATTAGCTGTAATGGGCCCTTGTAAAATGTATGGTTGGTAAGGAGACGAGACCAATACTCGAATGAGTCACTTCTAAGGTATATTAGGAACTGCCATGCTAAAAGTTGGGGAAAAAAGCTAAAATGAGCTTTGTGGAATCATCAGCAGGTAAATTATTTGAGTGTTCTTATCACCAAATGGGACTTAATTCAAGTCTTCCATACCAACTTTTGGTATGGAACACCTGTATCGAACACCTTGGTGTTAGAGGAGTCAACTCAAATGGAAGCCTATTTCCCATTCTCCAACGCGAGGCCAACATCACCGTGACCACCTTCATGACCAGCCTGGCTGCCACCAGTGCAAGACACCCATGATGGCACGGGTAAAGGTGGGAGCCAATTTCTTTGTTGGATGCCATTATATCCCTAACAAAAAACAGTACCATTATTGGGAAGGGCAGGAAAACCGGAAGGGGTATTGATTAATAAGGTTAAGAATATTGGCTGGTACATGTACTTGTTACAATAATTGGAAGAATTTGAAGTGCACATTCTGACAACAGGTCAGCCGCATCATTTTCATGATTTTTTTCCTTTATTTTTCAGGATTATTGATTTATCTTTGTGCATCTACTGATCTTCCAGTCAAGTGACAGAGAAGTGACAGAGAAGCAGGACTCAGATTATGGGTTTCAGCACTTGGTACGTCTACACCAGTGTCCTGCCGAGCTTCAGTGAGGAAGTTGTCCAAGCCAACTCAAACTATTACTCACAGATACTCCAGGACTCAGGGAAGGACATGTTGGGTCAGTGACATTACGACCTTCTCCTTGATATTCCACCAGGACGTCCGATCGCCAAGTCACATTACTGACACCTGTCTAGAAGAGCAAAAGTGGTTCCGTGAGGCATAGAGACTGAGAGCAGGAACACAAAGTTATTTATTCTACTGCTAAAGGGACCTCGGCAGTCAAAACTAATTGGAGTGATTAAAACTGATACATATGACGGCTACTGATGATCTTCTACAGCAGCGGTTGTTGTGGGCCACTGGTTGCCGACCAATGCTCCAAAGGTTTCCTTAAACCAGCGGTCGCCAACCTTTTGGACTTCACAGACCACTGGTTGCCAACCACTGTTCTAGAGCCTTTGCAAGTGATGGTCAAGTGCTTTGAGCATTCTATAGTTCCCACGACTACTGTGAGGCAGGCAGGAATGGAAACCAGCAAAGTTGCTAAGCAAGAATTAGTCACAGCTCAAGGTGCTGAAGTCCAGGTTAGAATAAACAGTCCTGTCCATAAACTCTGTGTGAGAACTATTCTCAGCTCATACTAAGAAATGCATAGCTTCATACACACAAGGACAAGAACTCACAAATACTCAACAGTGCTGCGCTAAGGAAGGTAATAGGTTCAATGGACTTGCTGGTCAGAATGAAGATACCATACATACATGAACTTGTGGGGAGGGGAGAATTCCCCATGCCAGTTCTTACAGCTGGACTAGTAAAACAAGAGGGCAAAACAAGACCCAAACTAGGTATGTTGTTTAGGGATATATACATAATAACCCTAAAAAATAAAAGCCAGAGAATGATAACCATGAAAACCAGAAAGTGATCACTCTCATGGGGCAGCTGAGGGATAGAATGGGGAGGAGCATATAGGTAGAGGTACCAGTATTAGGAATATGAGTTCTTAAATGGCATGATGGGTTCATGGTATTTCTTGTGTTTCATAACTAATATGAGTTATACGTATTCTTTTCTATGAATCATATTCTACCTAATACACTGTAATAGATTCAGAAAAATCAATGAATAAGATTTATGAGTCACTATAAATGCCTAAATCATTTTAAGACCAATCTTTCCAAACTTGTCTATGTTTAAACATATTAAAACACATTTTTAATGAACAACAGATGCTGTTGTGAAACCTCCTTTTCTCTCTATAGCAAGGAATAGGCATCTTTCCACGTCAATGTATACAGATCTATATCATGTAGTATTACTTTAATATTCTATTGTTTAGTGGTGCAACAATTTAACCAATACCCTATTGGATATTTAGGTTTTCTGTTTTCTTCTATTAACACTACATATACATTTCTTATAGTTCGCTCTGTACAGTGCCAGGTACACAGTAGGTACTTGAAAGAGTTTTGTTTTCTTAGAACAAATTCCCAGATAGAACTGCTTATGCAGTGGTTTCTCAACCTGTGGGTTGTGACCCCTTTGGCGGTCGAACGACCCTTTCACAGGGGTCGCCTAAGACCATCCTGCATATCAGATATTTACATTACAATTCATAACAGTAGCAACATTACAGTTATGTAGTAGCAATGAAAATAATTTTATGGTTGGATCACAACATGAGGAACTGTATTTAAAGGGCCAGAAGGTTGAGGACCACTGGCTTAATGTGTGTATTCTGAAGTGATGTGTCTTGTTACATTAGCCTTCCGGTAGCTTATACTGATTGCACTTTTATGAACAGAGTCTGGGTAGTTTCCATTTTCTCAGACTTCTGCAAATAGTGGGTATCCAGGCTAGTTCTGCAGACAATGAAAGTCTCATTCAGTTAAGCATTGCTTTGATCAGCACTGATGCAATCTTTTCGCACTTTGACTATTTCTAATTCCTCTGTGAGTTAATCAGTTACTTCTTTTGTCCATTTTTCTACTGGGATATTAATCTTTGCTTTCTAAAAACTCTTCTATTAGGACTACCATTTTTCACTTTTGTTGCAAATATCTTCCCAATTGTCACCTGTCTTAATTTTGTTTATAATGGTTTTTGGGGGGAGGAGATGGGAAGTAGGGAGAATATAGAACTCTGTTTATCTGTGTTCCGATCATTCTTTTTTTAAAAAAAACTCTTTTCCCCAAATTTAATAGTTTTTAAGTTTAAATTTATACAACCTGGAATTTATTTCAGAGTCTTGGCTCAGGCCTGATTGAGGGCTTTATACTCACCAAAATAGGCAATAAAGACATCCCATCCATCTGGGTCTTATTCAGGTTGTAGCCAGCGATGTCCAAAATAGTAGGACCCAAGTCAATGTTGGCAACGAGCATCTATGGGAATGAGACAAAGAAACAAGTGTTCCTTTTCTATCTGTACTGTCTTCCCCTACCTCACCATGACACAAACAGCAGTTACTATTATCTTTTGTATAGCCCATATTTACTTAAGTCTTACTGATTTATATATTCAAATGTAATTATAGTGATTTAAAAAACAAAGGCTTATAAGGTTTGTAATATATGCCCCTGGGAAGTTATACACTTATTCCACACATAGTGTTGTTGAGCAAAATATTTTTAAAAACTCATTTGGGATTGCCTAGAGTCTGTTATGAATCATGAGAAAAATGTGGGTCTATTTTATACAAAGTGTTTTCCAACTTGATTCTTATTAGTTCACTAATTTAACTTCAAATTGACTCCTGACAATTTTGAAAGCCTGAAAGGTTGAATGCTTACCACCAGGGAGGATATTAGCTCTTTTTATAGTTTTTTAAAGTGACAATGCTGCTAAAAAAATGTTTCAATAGGCTTTGAAGACAGCAGAAAACTTATTCCAACAGTATATCAAAAAGTTTCCTTAAAGAACGCAAAACATAGATATTTTAAACATTCTTGGTATTAAAGATACTGTCCTACATTTATACCTCTCCTTATTTCCTTGATTTATTAGACTATTTTCCTTCAGTGTACAAGGCCTCTTCAGGACCTAACCCAGCACAGTCCAAATAGAAATATAATAGGACCACAAATGTAATTTAAAAATATTTAGTGAGCACATTTAAGTAAAAAGGAAAAAGGTGAAATTCAGTGTATATATTTCATTTAACCCGATACATAAAAATATTGCTATTTCAACATGTAAGCAATACAAAAAAATTAATGATTTTACTTTTTTTTTTAACCAAGTCTGTGAAATCTGGTATTTAAAATATTATAACACATCTCAAATAGTCTATCTTTCGCTCAACAGCCAATGTGGCTGGTAGCTATTACACGTGGACAGTGCAGGCCTGGATAGAACTAAGCACACAACTAGAAGTCACTTTGCTCACAGGTCAGGCAAGCTTTCGAGTGGTGATGACAACCCACCAGGGAAACAAGGAGAACTGATGCCTACTGAGCACCTACCTGTTCTGTGCCAGTACTTAGCGTTTGTCCTCGTTTAATCCTCACCACAATCCTGTGATGCAGTACTTCCCCCCCATTTTACAGATGAGGAAATCAAAGAGAAGAAACTGAAACAAAGTCAACAGCTTGTAACTAGAAAAGCTATGATTTACTCAGAGGAAATTACAGTGCTCAAAATTATTGAGAAAACTTAGATCATTTTAGGGGAGGCCAAAGGGGGATTAAAAAAACAACCTATTAGCCCTGGTACTTTTAATTTAAAAACAAAACCGAAAGTACAGACACGAAAGGCAAGAAAACACCTTCTGATCATTGTTCATCGGCGGCTGTCAGAAATGACCGTGCAGCGGCAGGCAACTCAAGGAAAAGGCAATCCATGTGCTACTGAGAAAAACCCACAGCAACGTCTCTAGGGATTATATCAGACCTGGGTTAGCGAGGTTGTACCTAGGTCCAAGTCCCTAGGCAGACTGGAAGCCTGGAATATGGTCTACAAGAGTGGGCATGAACAGAAAGAAAACATGTCAGGAAAGAAGAGACCAGCAGACACATGACCTCCAGAATCAGATCAAGGTAATAGGACCCTTGTGACTAACAGATCTTCAGTGATGTCCAGAATATGAATGAAGCGAAGTCAAGTCCATAATTATTACTAATATGTCCAAGGCAGTTTTATAAGAAAAGAAAAAGGGTACACACCAAAATAGCAAAACCCACAGAGATATAAAACGGTGACTGCCAGTCTCACCAGGAATGAAGGGCCATCAGCTGTATGACGGGAGGCTCCCAGAGTGGTTTGCTCCATGGGAGAAAGGTCTGTAAGTTCCAGTACTAGTCAAATGGCACAAATACCATATACACTACCCCAGGACCCTTCCAGATAGCTACAATGATCTCTTCTAGGGTTTTGTTTGACTTAGAAAGTAAGCAGAGTCTCAAAATTAGCATATTATGTCAGGAGACAGGAGACTTTTAGTGGATACTGAGTATGAGTGAAGAATTCACCTGAGAATTATTATCTATCTCTGTTTTTATACAACCTAGAATTAAATAGATACTATGGGTCCATCACTGTAATGACTTCTAAAAACATTAGCATTTTAAGTTCCTAAAATGGTACGGATATTCCTCAATTTACGACAGGGTGACGTCCTAAAAAACACATCATAAATTGAAAATATCATAAGTCACAATGCATTTAATATGCCTAACCTACCAAACATCATAGCTTAGCCTAGATGGCTGCAACTGAATGTGTATTTTGTATCACCGTCATAAAGTAGGAAAATTGTAAGAACACTGTAATTCAGGGACTGCCAGTACTGCTTTTATCCCTATGTATAAACTCAAAGATTCACTTATGGATTGAAATGGAAAAAACCTGGACAAGATCAAAAGTAGATTATTTCATAAATCATAGCCTCTCAGTTTGGGAATGTTCTTGGGATTTAATTATACAGACATTCTGATCAAATAAAGGCCCCTGAAAAGCTCTAGGGCATGGCCTCAAGGGCATCATGCCTTGAAAGGGCGTCTTTCTTTGTTCTGGAAGATCGACAGTGCTGCAGAATCAATGAGAAGAGTAACAGGGCTCTCAGGAGGAAACCTCGGGTCGGGTTTCCAAACAGACATTTAAGCCCCATGTTAAAGAATTCACATACGGCCATCAAAGAAGAGACAAACACATCAGAGAGCACTCAAATCCACTTAGTGGAAAGCACTGGAATAGCGCAGGCAGAGAACTCCCCACATGCTGGGCTGCTCCATCTGGATGTGCCCCTCAACTTTTCCAACAAGGAAGAAGCCAGGGCATCCCCTAGTTGCACTGAACATCCTCGCACCTTCACACAGGGAAACCAATGCTTATGTTGCCCAAAGTCTGAAAGCCCGTATGTGGTTTTCCTGGTGCCCGGTTCAGTTCTATTTCCCTTGGACCATGCTGGCCATGTTAGTTTTCCTACAAACCATTTCCTGTCTTAAAACCCTTTTAAAGAAATTCTACCACCCAGTAAAAGCTAGGTTAATTTCTAGCAAGAGAGGAAAACCTCAACAGCCGGTCTTGAAAAATCACACATACTACCTGCCCCTGCTCCCCTGAACAGCCATTACAAAGCTAAATCCACGGGTCACATGTGCCCTTTTTTCACCATCAGGCTGTTGACAGCTCAGCTCATTATGCAGAACAACTGGCACTGAGACAACCGTGCTGCCAACACATGATGAATCACCCACCGTCTCTGACATTCTCTGCGCAGGATGAAAGCCGGGCACTTCATGCTTCTCAAACTACAACTGTCAGCACAGTAGGTGAAAAACGGATTTTGAGAACAGGCACAGTTCATTTTCAGTCCTGGTCTGCCACTTACTGACCTTGGTAATATCCATTCAACTAACTCAGGTGTCCCCCAATGTTAAGAGCTGGGTATTCTAAGTTTAGATAGTGCCTATTTTCTAGGAAATCCTAGAGTGAAAAAGACAGGGGGCCAGTTCACTGTCCCTCAGACCGTTGGAGGGCCGGACTATAGTTTAAAAAAAAACTATGAACAAATTCCTATGCACACTGCACATATCTTATTTTGAAGTAAAAAAACAAAACGGGAACAAATACAGTATTTGTATTTGCATGTGGCCCGCGGGGCCGTAGTTTGAGGACCCCTGCAGTAGGGTGTGGTAGGTGTGAGGCCAGGAACAAGGGAAGGTCACCTACCTTATGTGGGGGCAGGGGTACTGACCTCCCAGAGGGAACCCCTAAAGGACAATTAACGTAGCCTGGTCAAAGGGCATGAGATGGGCATTCCAGACGGAAGGAACAGTCAGTCAAAGATAGGCAAGGAGGTGAGAGAAGTGGTTCACTTAGGAAGTGAAAGCAGTTCAGTCCCTGAACAAGCCAAGCTCATTCTCACGTCTCTACCTTCACATTTACTGTCCTGCCAGAACACCCTCCCACAGATCTCTGTATGACTAAATCCTCTCAACACCCAGGCCCCTGCTCTGACAACTGCTTTCACTGACAGTTGCAGCCCCCGTATCTGGCTCTCCCTGACAGGAAGTTAAGGATGATCTTCCCGGATTGCTCACTGCTGTGTACCCAAGGCTCCTGGCACAGTGTGCTGGCACAATGTACTTCATAAACACTTGTTGTCTGAGCTACAGTGTAACTGTTCAGTGCGTGGACTATGGAATCAGGCTGACCAAATTCAAATACAGGGCTCTGAGATATTTTAGCTCCTTGATCTTGGGCAAAGCACTTAACCTCTGTACCTCAGTTTCCTCCTTTGTAAAATGGGGCTATTAGTATCTATACCCCATAAGACTGTGAAGGTTAAATGAGTTGATACAGGTAATACACTTAGAATAGCACTTGTCACATACTAAGCATACAGTAGAGGCTAGCTGTTATTGTTAAAATGGCTTCCTAGGAAGCAGGCTTCATTTACACTGCTTAGAGAGGGTGAAGTTTCTAATTTTAACACTTAGATGGCACTGCTGACTTGAAGAAAAAAGGACCAGTTTGTTCCATGGGCAGCTGGCTGACACACTGCACTCTGCTCTCGCTCAGCCTCCTTCCCCGCACTGGTCAGAAAGGGCCCTGCAGCCCTGCTCCTTGGAAAGGCACACAGCTGCTAACGTTTTCCTCAATCAGCGCCCAGCACCAAGATCAATAAAATGCTTTTAAGATTGAATGGTCTTCCAAACTTGCCTATCTCCTTTTTAAGAAGAGGCCTCTTTAGAGGGTATTGAATTTGCAGTGGGAAGTGACTGGCTTAAGGAATATGGATCTTAAGAGAAAAAGAAAACTCAAAGGCAATTATGAAGGCCATTTTACCTTTCAGAGAGAAGCTTAACAGAATTCCATCAAGAGCATTGTAAAAGGAAATAAGTGAATGGCAGACATTTAAACAAAATAAACATTAAACTCCCAAACTAAAGTATGCCCAGAAAGTCTGGCCCGTTTTCCAACTTTAGCTTACATAATGTATTTGCTCATTTTCTTCTGTCTCACAGAAGACTAAAATCGTGAATCAGGAAAGAGAGAAGACATAGTAATAGAGTTCGTCAATTTTTACCTTCCAGCATTAGATCAGAGTTTTGAATCAAGGTGCCTTAGTATTAACTACCAAGTTTGGAAAGACACTGAAACCACATGGAAATAACAACAAAAGAATCTGTAGAGCAGAAAAGCATTGGTGAGGTAGAATCCCATGGAGAGGAACAAAGTTCTCAGAAAACATGCTTTCCATAGCCTCATACTCAAAATGGGGTCGGACCAGCAGACATCACCTGTGAGCAGGTCAGAAACGCAGCCTGAGAACCACATTTGAGCAAGGCCCCGGGGATCTGCACCCTATAAGGCCTGAGGAGATCTGCTGTACAGGGCAGTGGGCCCCAAACCAGCTGCCTCTCAGCACCATCTGTAAACTTCAGGGAAAAAAAGCAGAGGATGGATCCATATTCCAGCTCAAGTGAGTCAGCCAGAACCTTTCTACATGTTGAACCTTTTGCAGCTTCAGAGGGTAAGTTTGATGAGCTCCTGGGTAGAGAGTCGCTGCTCCAAGACAAAGTAAAGATCTAGTCTCAAGAGAGAAACAAAAAGAGGCAGGGTCAAGATGGAGAAGAAGGTAAATCCTGAACTTACCTCCTCCAACTAACACATCCAAATTACAACTAAATTATAGAACAAGCATCATGGAGAACCAGCTGAAGAGCTGAACAGAGTCCTATCATTAAGGACATAGGTAAGAAGCCACATGGGGACAGGTAGGAGTGGCAGAGACACAGACCAGACAGGTCCATACCCATGGTGTGTTGTTTAATAAATGGGAGGAATATATTAGCTACAAAGTTCTCCCCAGAGCAGTGAGGGGTTCAAGCCCCATACTGGGCTCCCCAGCCTAAGGCACCTGTGCCAGGAGGAAGAGTCCCATTAGTATCTGGCTCTGAAAACCAAAGGGGAGTATGTACGAGATAAAGGGCTGTGGGAGACAAAGATGCTGATCTTAAAGAGCTCACACACAAGCTCACTTGCTCCAAGCTCCAGTGCAGAGGCAGAAGCTCAAGAAACACCTGAGTCACATGAGGAGGAATGGATTTGACTAACTTTAGGGTGAGGACTGGAGGGGCAGGGGTTTGGATAACTCTCTCAGGAAACAGAAGCGTTGGTGGGAGCCCTTGTTCCTTTGTTGAGCTCTCCTCCCACCTGGTTGGCCCTAATGCCCTCCATTAACTTGGCTAACACCACTGGCCTTGCTCTAGCATCTCCCTGAGACTGTCCCACCCAACCCACTTGCCCAGCCAGAGCCTCTACCAGCAGCTCCATCCCCTCCACTCAAGCTGCTGGTCTTGGCGCACACGAGGACTCTCCCAAAGCCCCACAAGCCCCACACAAGCAGTGGCCAGCCTCACCTCGAACTGTAGCTCCCACTAAGTGGCCCTAAGTCTGACAACCAGCCTTGGTTGGTGACACAGCTCCAAACAAGTGGCCCTAAACCTGGCACAAATGGCGGCTGGCCTCCTGCAGTATAGCTCCCACCAAACAGTCCCAAGCCTGGCACAGTGGCAGCCGGCTTTGGCTAGCATACCAGCCTCTCCCAAGTGCATGCAAATGACCACAAGTGCCAGCTGGCCTCAGCCCACACTGGTGCCCCTCCCAAGAGGCTCCAGACCCAAAGAACCATTGGCTGGCTTCAGACTGCTCTAGAGCCCCACCCAAGTGGCTCTACAAGTGACAGACCAGACAGGCAGCCTTGGACTCTGCTAGAGTGACTCCCACTCCATGGCGTTAGCCTCTGCACAACAGCTTGTCTACTGATACAGTCAATCAGCCTGAAGGTCAATCCCACCCACTGACCTCCCAGCAGACACCCCTGCCCAGGGTTCCAGTGCCAGGAAGAGAAGTCTCCACAACTTCTAGCTGTAAACTAGTGGGGATTGTCACTGAGTGACATGGAGGCTGCTGGCCCCAGGCAGTTCCTCTTAAAGGGCTGGTGTACAGACTTAGTCGGAATCACTTCCTCTGAACTCCAGTGCTGGGACAGCAGCTTGAAAGGAACTTGGGACATTTGGGGAGGAACTAACTTGTCTGTAATCAGGGCGAGAGCTGGAGGGGCAGCTTTCTCCCAGAAAGAGGTCTGGCAGAGGCCATTGTTCCTTTGCCGACCCTCCCTGCCACAGAGACAAGAGGCAGGCGCTATATCTGAATCTCCATCAATCTGGCTCACATTTTTTACCCTGCCCTGGTGATTCCAAGACCCCACCCCTCTCCACTTGCAGGCTCATCCAATCCATTTCCAGTGGCTTTTCCATACAGTTGGCCTCTCTTGACTCATGCTGAAGACTTTCCTTTTAAAATCTCTCAAACAAGCAGCAGCTGACTTCTGTGTGCCCCATACCTTTCAATAAGTGGCCCCAGTCCCAGAGCTAGGGCAGCCCACCTTGGTTCATAGTTTGGCTTCTCCTGGGCAAAGCCCAACACAAGTAGTAGCCACCTGCAGATTACTTTGTAGCTCATACTGGGTGGCCCAGGCAGGGCACAGGCAGTGGCTGACTTTGCACCCCCCAGGAGACTCCAGAGTCAGTGCACCTGGTGGTTGGCTTTGACTACACCAGACTACAACCCTACCACTTTCATGAGTGACACACTCAAGGGACAGACTCGGCAAGCACTATAGCCCCATTGATACAAGACCTACTCTACAGGGCTGGCTCCTGCACAGCAGCTCTTCCACTGTTAGTGCTAGTCAACTGGCCTGAGGAGTAATCCCTTCCAGTGACACCAAGATCAACCAAGACTCAACTACAATAGGACAATGCACACAACTCACACTGGGGTGCACCTAGAGTGCCTAGCTCAGGTGATTGGGGAGGCTGAGCCACTGGGCCATATAGGACAATTACATAAGGCCACTCTACTAAGTCCAGGAGACATAGCAGATCTACGTAATACACAGAAACAAACACAAAGAAGCAGCCAAAATGTGGATATAAAGGAACATGTCACAAATGAAAGAATAGGAGAACTATCCAGAAAAAAAACCCTAAATGAAATGGAAGCAAGAAACTACCAGATACACAGTTCAAAACAATGGTTATAAGGTTCCTCAAGGATCTCACTGAGAACTTCAAGGAACTTAGTGATAACATCAACAACATAAGAAAGGACCAGTCAGAAATGAAGGATACACTAACTGAAATAAAGAATAATTTACAGGGAATCAACAGTAGAGTACAGGACACCGAGAATCAAATCAAGAATATGGAATATAAGGAAGCAAAAAACACCCAATCAGAACAGCAAAGCACCCATATAACTCTCAGCTGATTTCTCAACAGAAACTTTGCAGGTCAGAAGGGAGTGGCAAGAAATATTCAAAGTGATGAAAAGCAAGGACCTATAACCATGATTACTCTACCCAACAAAACTCTCATTTAGAACTAAGCGTCAGATAAAGAGCTTCACAAGAAGAAAAAGCTAAAGGAGTTCATCACTACCATTACATGAAATGCTAAAGGGTCTTCTTCAAAAAGAAGAAAGAAAAAAAATTCAAGAATCCTATATAATAAAAGAGAAACATGTAAATTGACCATCCCTTTGCTATGCTGACCAGCCAACCAGGGTGAATATGCAATTAACCCAACAAAGATGGTGGATTAATTTGCATACACAGGGGCCAGGCAGAGAGCAGAAGTGGGAGAGCCAGCAGCTTGGGGGGATGTGACTCCCTCGGTTGCCAGGCGGAGAGCAGAGCAGGAGAGCCGGAGGATTGGGGGGCCGTGGCTCCCTCAGTCGCTCCCAGCGTGGGGAGCACTAGGAATTCTGGGAATAGTAGTTCTGATGGCAGCCCCAGGACCAGAAGCAGAAGCCCAGAGCACGGGGAGCACCAGGAATGCTGGGAATCATAGTTCTGGTGGCAGGCGGATCTCCTAGACCAGTGGTTGGCAAACCGTGGCTTGCGAGCCACATGCGGCTCTTTGGCCCCTTGAGTGTGGCTCTTCCACAAAATACCATGTGCGGGTGTGCACGTACAGTGCGATTGAAACTTTGTGGCCCATGCGCAGAGGTTGATTTTCGGCCTGGGCGGGTCTATTTTGAAGAAGTGGCGTTAGAAGAAGTGGGGTGTCGGTTGGTCGGGCGACGGGAGACATGGCGCAAGCAGGCCACGGGATACGCAGCGCAGAGGAGGCGTGCACGATTCACACACGAGTTGAGTGAGCCAGTCAGTCAGCAGTCTCATTGTGCAGTGATTAGTGCCAGTTGCGTCCACAAATCGCGCAGGTGACAAAAGTACCTACTCGAAGCATAAAGTTACCTGTATTTTTCCAACCAGCTGCAAATCCTACAGGTATTTTTGCCATCAATTTATTTTTTTTAAAATATATTTTATTGATTTTTTACAGAGAGGAAGGGAGCGGGAGAGTTAGAAACATTGATGAGAGAGAAGCATCGATCAACTGCTTCCTGCACTCCCCCACTGGGGATGTGCCTGCAACCAAGGTACATGCCCTTGACCGGAATTGAACCCAGGACTCTTCAGTCCCCAGGCCAACGCTCTAGCCAGTGAGCCAAACCAGCGAGGGCTCAATTTAAGAATTGTAATTATTTTGAGTTGGTGGCTTTATTATTATAAAATGAAACTTATCTGCTTAGAGGGGTTTAAATGCCTAACCTTGCTAAATAACTTCTCTCACTTACTGTTTATTTCCTTCCTTAGCACTCATGACAACTGCAATTATTTGATGTGACTATTTATTTATTTAAAGTTGATCTTCCTCACTAGAATGTAAGTTCCAGAAGGATGTCATGTTATCTCCAGTCTTAGACACATAATAGGCATTCCATAAATATATTAGTGTATTGAACTCATGTTGTTAATACTAAGTACTCAATCCAAAATTATTAATTAAGTTAATAACAATGTACCTACCTATATAGTTTAAGTTTAAAAAATTGGGCTCTCAAAAGAAATTTCAATCGTTGTGCTGTTGATATTTGGCTCTGTTGACTAATGAGTTTGCCGACCACTGTCCTAGACACTAGAGCAAAGTGAGCCTGGAGCAAGTGACTGTTGCGGTGGGGGATGGAGGGAAAGCAAAGGTAAGAGACATAAGTAAAGTCAGAGTGTCTAGGAAAAATTAAAGGGAAGATATCCTAAAACTTCCAGGAAATCTCCACCAATGAAGCAAAGAAAAAAAAAAGCCTCTATTATTCTGTGAGCAACAAACCAAACTGGGTTGGGGGTCTCAGACAATGTGCTCATATGATTGCAAAGACAGACAGAAACTCCCGGATTGGAGAGGGCTCCCCTGAGGTCTCCCAGACTGGAGAGGGTGCAGGTCAGGCTGAGGGACCCCCCACCCCCACTCTCCCATCCCCCGGGCACGAATCTTCATGCACCAGGTCCCTAGTATAAACAATAAGATGGCAATAAATATATTTCTATCACCAATTTAATCTAAAAATCAAAATAAATGAACAAGCAAAACAGAAACAGACTCATAGATACAGAGAATATTTTGACGGTTGCCAGATGGAAGGGGGTTTGGGGCAATGGGTGAAAAAGGCAGAGGGATTTAAAAGTACAAACTAGTCATAGCCCATGAACACAGACAATAAGACAGGTGAAGGCATGCGGTGGGGTGGGAGACGGGTGGAGGGGGGCAAAGGGAGAAAATGGGGGACATCTGTAATACTCTCAACAATAAAATAAAATTTTAAAAAGGCACATTTTAAAAAGGCACACTTTAGATCATATGAATTTAATAAATGGAATATACATTTTTCTCAAGTGCACATGGAACATTTCATAGGACAGGCCACATGATGAGGCACAAAAGATGACTCAAATTTAAGAAGACTAAAATTCTATCAAGCATCTCCTCTGATCATAACAGTATGAAACTGTAAATCAATTATAAGAAAAAAAAATGGAACAAACACATGAAGGGTAAACAACATGCTACTAAACACTCAATATGTTAATAAAGAAATCAAGGAGGAAATTAAAAGATACCCTGAGATAAATGAAAATGGAAACACAATGGTCCAAAAATCTATGGGACACAGCAAAAGCAGTTCTAAGAGAGAAATTCATAGCAATACAGACCTACCTCAAGAAACAAAAAACATTTCACATAAACAATATAATTTTATACCTAAAGGAACAAGAAAAATAAAAGCAAAGCCCAAAGTAGGTAGAAGGTAGGATGTAACAAGGATCAGAAATAAATTAGAGACTAAAAAAATAATAAAGATCAATAAACTAAGAGCTAATTCTTTGAAAAGATAAACATTATTGATAAATCTTTAATCAGATTCATTAAGAAAAAAAAGAGGGCCCAAATAAATAACATCCAAAATGAATGAGAAATGACACAAGTGGTATCACATAAATACAAAGGGTAAGAAAACACTACAAACAATTATATGCCAACAAATTGGACAACTTCAAAGAAATGGATAAATGCTTGAAATATAACCTTCCAAGTCTGAATCAGGAATAAATAGAAAATCTGAATGGACCAATTACTAACAATGAAATTGAATCTATAATCAAAAATTTCCCAACAAACAGAAGTCCTGGACCAGACAGCTTCAGAGGTGAATTTTACTGAACATTCAAAGAATTAACACCTACCATTATCAAACTATTCCAAAATAGTAAAGAGAGGAAAGCTCCCAAACTCATTCAAGGCCAGCAGTACCCTTATACTAAAACCAGACAAAGACACAACAAAAAAAAGAGAAAATTATAGGCCATTATCCCTGATGAACATAGACGTAAAAATCCTTAACAAAATATTAGCAAATCAAATTCAGCAATACATTAAAAAGATCATACACCATGATTAAGTGGGATTTCTTTCCAAGGATGCAAGGTTGGATCAATATCCACAAATCAATTAACATGACATACCACATGCACAAAATAAACAATAAAAATCATATAATCAAAGACAAAATGAAAGAGAAAAATCATATAATCGTATCAATAGATACAGAAAAAGCATTTGACAAAATCCAACACCAATCTATCTATCTATCTATCTATCTATCTATCTATCATCTATCTATCTATCTATCTATCTATCTATCTATCTATCTATATATATATATATATGGCTAAAACGCAAAGTGTCCCATCGGGAGTTCAACTGGGAGACCGCGAGTTCCATTGCTCACTATGACGTGCACTGACCACCAAGGCGGAACTAAGGAAGGACCCGGCCAGCAGCTGGAAGGCCCCAATTGGCCCTGATCTCCAGCGAGGCCCAGGAACCCTACCCATGCACAATTTCGTGCACTGGGCCTCTAGTTTATGATAAAAACTTTCAGCATAGTGGAGATAAAGGGAATATACCTGATTATAAAGACCGTATATGAGAAACCCACAACTGACATCACACTCAACAATGAAAAGATTAAAGCTTTTTCTCCAAGATCAGGAATAAGACAAGGATACACAGCAATCTGACATGATAAAGAAATAAAAGGCATCCAAACTGGAAAATAAGTAAAACTATCACTATTTGCTCATGATATGATATATATAGAAAACCCTGAAGATTCCACCAAAAACTATTAGAATTAATAAATGAATTCAGTAAAGCTGCAGAAAAAATTGTCAGAAATCCATTGCAATTTTATGTACTAATAGTGAACTATCAGAAAGAGAAGAAAATAATCTCATTTACAATTGGATCAAAAAGAAATGAAAAACTTAACCAAGAAGATAAAAGACCTATACTATGAAAACTATAATACACTGGTAAATGGAAGGATATACTGTGCTTGTGGACTGAAAGAATATTGTTTCAATGTCCATGTTACCCAAAGCAAGATTACATGCAATCTTTATCAAAATACCAGTAGCACCTGGCCAGTGTGGCGTAACTGAGCATCCACCTATGAACCCTAAGGTCAATTGGATTCCTGGTCAGGGCACATGCCTTGGTTGCGGGCTCAATCCCCATTAGGGGACGTGCAGGAGGCAGCCGATCAATGATTCTCTCTCATCGTTATGTTTCTATCTCTCTCTCCCTCTCCCTTTCTCTCTGAAATCAATAAAAACATATTTTTAAAAAATACCAATGTCATTTTTCACAAAAGTAGAACAAATAATACTAAAAATTTTTTGGAATCACAAAACACCCTGAATAGGCAAAATAATATTGAGAAAGAAGAAAAAAGTTGGAGGTATCACACTACTTTATTTCAGACTATACTACAAGGATATAGTAATCAAAACAATACAGTATTGGTACAAAAACAGACATGTAGATCAAAGGAGAATAGAGACCCCAAGAATAAACCCATGCTTATATGCCCAGTTAGTGTATGACAACGGAGGCAAGAATATACAAGGAGGTAAAATAGTCTCTTCTTCAATAAATGATGCTAGGAAAACAGAATAGATACATGCAAAAAATGAAATTAGACCATTTTCTTACACCATATACAAAAATAAACTCAAGATGGATTAGTCTTGTATGTAAGACCTGGAATTATACAACTCCTAGAAGAGAAAATGAGTAATGGACTCTTTGACATTGATTTTAGTGTATGTCATCTAGGGCAATGATAAAACAAAATATAAGTAAATGAACTACATCAAACTAAAAAGCCTTTGCACAGTAAGGGAAACCATCAATGAAACAAAAAGGCAACCTACTGAATGTGAAAATACATTTGCAAATGATATATGTGATAAAGGGTTAATATGCAAAATATATAAAGAACTCATACAACTCAACGTCAAAAGCCAAACAATCCAATTTAAAAATGGGCAGAGGACCTGAACAGGCATTTCTCCAAAGAGAACATACAGATAGCAAACAGACACAAGCAAAGATGCTCAATATCACTAATCATCAGGGAAATGCAAACCAAAACCACAGTGAGATATTACCTCACACCTCTCCGAATGGCTAATATCAGTAAATCAACAAACAAGTGTGGGTGAGGATGTGGAGAAAAGGGACTCTTCCGGCACTGTTGGTGAGAATGTAAACTGGTGCAGCCACTATGGAAAACATATGGAGAGTTTTCAAAAAATGAAACATAGAGCTACCATATGACCCAGCAATCCCATTTCTGGGTATTTACCGAATAAATTGAAAACAGTAATTTGAAAAGATAAATGCACCCTTATGTTCATTTCAGCATTATTTATAATAGCCAAGATATGGAAGTAGACTAGGCGTCTACCGATAGATGAATAAATAAAGAAGAGGTGGTGAAACAACATGGATGGACCCAGAGGGTATTATGTCAAGTGAAATAAGTCAGACAGGGAAAGATAAGTAATGCCTGACTTTACTTATGTGGAATCTAAAATACAAAATACACAAACCAAAAAAAGAGAAAAGAAACAAATTCATAGATACTGAGAACAAACTGATGGTTGCCAGGTGGGAAGGTGGTGAAGGGAAGGGCGAAAAATGTGAAGGGGATTACGAAATACAAGCTGCCAGTTATAAAATTAGTCACAGGTATGTAAAGTACAGAATAGGCAATATAGTCAATAATACTGTTATAACTATGTACGGTGCTGGGTAGGTACTAGTCCAGTGATGGCGAACCTTTTGAGCTCGATGTGTCAGCATTTTGAAAAACCCTAACTTAACTCTGGTGCCGTGTCACACATAGAAATTTTTTGATATTTGCAACCATAGTAAAACAAAGACTTATATTTTTGATATTTATTTTATATATTTAAATGCCATTTAACAAAGAAAAATCAACCAAAAAAATGAGTTCGCGTGTCACCTCTGACACGCATATCATAGGTTCGCCATCACTGTATTAGTCTTATCTCGTGGTGATCGCTTCAAGGTATACAAATGTCTCATCACGATCTTGTATGCCTGAAATTAATATACACTGTATGTTAACTATAATTTTTAAAATTTAAGACAAAAGTTATTCATGCTCATGTTATATATAATGTATATGTATGTGTATATATATGTACATATATATTTGGGGGGGGATACAATTAATAGGGAGTGGTCAGGTGTTTAAAAAAAGTCACTGTTTCCATGGGACACTTATACAATCTTAAATCAATCAGCTTTCATCTCATAGGAGGAGAAATCTAATCAGCCTTATTTTCTCATGCAAGTGCTACCTATAAACAGCATCATCTTGTCAGACACCTACCTTGCTTGTCTGGTTCGGTTTGATCCCAGGCCCTCGAACCAACAGTGGAACTTTGATATCAAACTCATACAGCTGCCTTTTGTCTATTGGCAAAGAAAACTGTCCTGAAAACAAAATGCAAAGGGTAAAGATGGAGTCCAGATGGAAGTGTCATGCATATTCATTCATTTAGTCAACAAAAACAAAACAACTTTGTTCCTCTAATTATGGTGCTTTAATAGGAGGTTTAAATTTGCCTGGGTCACATTACTACAAGGCAGGAAACAATGAGTTCATCTTCCTTAAATAAATGCCTAGGGGGACTCCCTGATCTAAGATAGGACAAATTCAGAAAAAAGAGTGACTGGGAAGTACTGAAACACAAATGCATAATTTATGTCTGATACTCAACCTGATCACAACTGAATGAGATTATTCTGAAAACTGCTAAAGGAACAAAAACATTTATCTGGCCTTTCCTGAATAAGCTGCATTTCAAAATAACTCAACAGTTGAGGGAAAGTTCTTCTCTGAGGAATTCCAGCTAATAAATGCAAAAGGAAGAAGAGAGTTATAAAGTCAACATTTTACAATTTCTGAAGGAAAAATGAATTTAACCATCAATGGAAGTTTAACCACAAAAGGTTCATAGGACAGGCTGACACCACATGGGCCATCAATCAATACTAACATCCCTAAAGTGGGGCAACCAGACTCCGAGGCATCATGATGTGATGCAACAGGAAATACACAGCATCACCAAGAAAGCATGCTTGCTGAAAATGTGAATTTCTATTAGGACTCTAGATCTGACTACCAATCTATAGGAAATGCTAAGTACAGTGGGGCCTTGACTTCCAAGTGTCCCGACTAAGGAGTTTTTTGAGATACCAGCTGTCTCTCAGCCGCTTTTTTGCATTGAGTTGACAGAGTAATTTGAGTTAACGAGCTCCTTAACGAGCTCGGTCTCCTCCGAATGAATTAATTCGTAAGTCAAGGCCCCACTGTATAAATAAACAAGATAAAAGCCAGGATGTCAGATATTCTAAATGGACAAAAGACCAGTTTTTCCAATCAATCAGTGGCAACGACAGCTTTTAGGACACACAAAAGCTAAAGGTAACACGCAGACTTTGTCTAGATCCTGATACATAATAAACTAGTCAGATGCACAATTAAGTGTTGATGTGTGGAATCACAACTTCCAGAGATTCTACAAAACCTTCCAGCTAAAAAAAAACATACCAGGGTAGGGTAGGAAGAATTCAAAAGACTGGCCACATGCAACTGAAAACTGAAGCTGGATAATGGGGGTTATTTTATTAGTCTCTACTTCAAGTGCTTAAAAATATTCACAATAGCCCTGACCGGTTTGGCTCAGTGGACAGAGCGTCGGCCTGCAGACTGAAGGGTCCCAGGTTCGATTCCAGTCAAGGGCATGTACCTTGGTTGCGGGCACATCCCCATTAGGGGGTGTGCAGGAGGCAGCTGATCAGTATTTCTCTCTTATCGATGTTTCTAACTCTCTATCCCTCTCCCTTCCTCTCTGTAAAAAATCAATAAAATATATTTCAAAAATATTCACAATAATAGATTAAACGCCCAATCTGTTCTATGCAAGCAAGCCTCAGGTTAATTCCACTCAAGTTTATAAAATTTATAGGTGGGGAAAGAAGAAAATATTGGTTTTTAACCTGCAAAAGGTTCAAGTAGAAAGGATGAAAGTCAAAAACAGGGGGCTTATTCATCCTGCAGTTTTAAAAAGACAAAACACACACACACACACACACACACAAAACCTCACACTCACACACACAAAACTAATTTCACATGAAAGACTCCCCCCACCCAATACAATCTTCTTGATCTTCTATGTAAAATGTCTTACCCTTATTTTCTAAAGTCTACTTTTCTAAAGTCCCGTTCAACTTCTTACCTCCTTCATAAATCCTGCCTCCAACCCATCAAGCTCACTCTCCCGACTCCTGGAATATCACGTAATATAACATATGACACAGCAAATAATGAAACCGGTCTCTCCGTGTGGCAATGAGTGGGCCCTCTGACCAGAGGGGACCTGAGGGCAAGACCTTCCCTCTGGCCTCTAAACTGCTCTACAGGGACCAGAGCTCCCTGCCAGTGATCCTGGGTGGGTAAAAACGGAAAGGCACCTCCCAAAGGTCTCCGGAACACCTAACCATGCCCCTTACCTGTGTGGTAGCCATTGTCAGAAGTATAAAAGATGTAAGTGTTGTCGAGCTCCCCGATGAACTCCAATCTCTTGACCAGTTTCTCCACAAGGTCATCAACTGAGAGTAGAGTTTGCCACCTGGATGTAAACAGAGGATGTCAGTAGAACCTCAAAGAAAACAGCTCAGGGACACCTGCAAAACCTCAAAACCATTCTCCCCAAAATGGAAGAAATTTCCAAATTTCCTTTCCTCAAATGCCTCATTGCAAAAAAAAAAAAAAAAGATTAGAAAATTTTAGAATAGTTACCTCAGTCTAAATTGAACTGTTTCCAAAGAAATGAATGAGGCTTTTTATAACTAGTTTTATTACTTATTATCACTGCTGATGAGAGTAGAGATGAGGGCAAGTTGTCAACTCAGCACTGATTAATACAGATTAATTCACATGAACCTGTGCCCCAACAGTGTTTGTGATCTAAACTAGGGGCTGGCAAACTGCAGCCATGCGCCAAAGTTTGCCCACTGTCTGTCGTTTGCTTTTAAATTGTGGTAAAAAACACATAATATAAAATTTACCATCTTAGTATTTAAGTGTACAGGTCAGTAGTATTAAATATATTCACATAGTGAGACAGATTTCCAGAACTTTTTCAGTTTATAAATCTGAAAGGACCCATTAAACAACTTACTGTCTCTTTTTTATATACATATAAAGTTTTATTAGAACACAACCATGCTCATTCATTCACGTACTGTCTTGAGCTGCTTTTGCACTCCCAACAGCAGAGCTGAGCAGCTGCGACAAAGATCATATGGCCTGCAAGCCTATAGTATTTACTATCTGGCCCTTTACAGAAAAAGTTTGCCAACCCTTGGTAATAAGTAATAGATTACAACTTAAGTAATGAATTTTTTGAAAAATTAAAGAATTTCTTGAAAATCACAAACAGCAAAGGTAAATAATTTGCTCTAGTCTAAGCCTTTGGGTTTTATGCAAATATTGGGAGACTTGTCACTAACAAACTGACCTTTTCCTTAGATACAGGAAACTTTTTAAAAAATATTTTTTTTTATTGATTTTAGAGAAGGGAGGAGAGATAGAAACATCAATGATGAGACAGAATCACTGATCGGCTGCCTCCTGCACAGCCTCTACTGGGGATTGAGCCCCAAACCAGGGCATGTGCCCTGATTGGGAATTGAACCCTGACCTCCTGGTTCATAGGTCAACGCTCAACCACTGAGCCACATCGGCTGGGTGGAAACTTAAAAAAAAAAAAGTCAAATGGTTCCAGTTTGTAATGTTTTAACAAGTCATAAAAATAGATTGTTTAATTAGTCTGAGGGTCCAAAGGCCACCTCACACACCCAAATGTAAAGGAATCTGTGCTTCCGAGGCAACAGATGCCCTCCCCACCAAGCAAAGTCTCTCCCATCAACTTGTTACCCTCCAATTCTGTCTCAAATATAACCACATGGTACAGTCCCCTGTTCATAGGCTGATTTGGAGGGTCCTCTAAGACCTCCCAGGTTGAGAAAGTAGCAGCTCTTACCTTTTCCTAAACGCATTATCTAAAAACTGTATCGAAGAATTAGTCATTGGAGTCTTGGCTTGCCTAATTAACCAGTGCTTGTTCTAAAATTTAAAAGAAAAAAAATGTTAACACCAAGTCACCCAGTCAAATAAACTACTATAGTAGATAATTAAATTTATAACTCTGAGTATATGCTTTGGGTCTCCTACCCAAACTACAAAAGGGTAAATATTAACTTTACCTTCCTCTTAGTTTTGCTTATATGTCAACATTTTATTGTCTTCTATTTTCTTACCCAAGATATCCATCATCCTAAACTGTTGGGAAAATCCCAAAATAGCAATTTCCTAAAACTTCAAGTCCAAATTTGGAGGGTTCTTCTCATTTTAATAAAAAAGTCAGTTAAAAAACACACACACACACACAAAACATTCACACACACCATTAATTTTCTCCTTCCTCCTTAGTCTTGAAACCCTAAGCTATCTCCCAAAATATGATCCTCAGAGTGTTCTTTAGTTAATATGTTTGAGAGATGCTATATAGCATGTCCTCTGACTGGAAATTCATGTTAGAACATGAATAACTCTGAGGAATCCTATAGCAGAGTGACTTACTTAACCTAAAGTTTCTGCACTTACTTGGTCATGGGAACTGCTATCAATTTTTTTGGAACACAATTTGAGAATGGCTCTCTAGTTTAAAACTTAGCTCAGTTAGCTTTCAAATCATACTAAACAAGCACATGCTTGCAATATTGCAGGTGATACCACAGATGTTTCTATGTACTTTACTCCAGCAGTCACCAACCAGTGGTCTGTAGACCACTGTTGGTCCGTGAGGTGCGAAAGATTGGCGACCACTGCTTTAGTCCATATAGCAGTTGCATGAGCAATGGAAGTTAGCATCTTGCTCACTGTTGGGTCACTAAGCTATAAGGTGGTAGTGCTGAGTCTAACTGTAAGATTCATTCTTTCCACCACCTCACAAGCAATGAAGATTTCTGGGAAATAGGCATGGGCAGTAGAGGCATTCTGCATTTGAACTAGTCAATCCCCTGTGCCAAGGGAAGGATAAGAAACTGACACATGAAGCAAATATTTAGGTTGTGGCCCTTAATTATATTCCCTGCCCTGGCTCATTTCTCCATTTTATTTCCCTACCCATCATATCACATTGTGTCACCCCTCTTCTTCCTATGTGTGAGGGCCACCAAAGGAGGCTGCTGCAGGCCCAACTAAGCCTCAAGGAACACGTGTCAGCCACTGCCAGGCAAAAGAGAGCCAGCAAAGAGGTTATCAGGAAAGCCTGTAGTCAAGGAAGATGGCATCCTTTAATATTCCCTGTGGACTCTCTGGCTGCTCACAGGATGTGTGGCAGGAATGTGTATTTCTGAAGCAAGTTTATACCACCTATCTTATTAGGGACAGCTATAATTACCTTGAAATGTCTGGAAAGAAAACCAACTACATGGCTGAAAGGCTTCCTAACAAGTATATTAAATAGTTGACTATATTGAGTATGGCTTAATTCTAGGATTAGGGACACTACCGTTCCATGGATGTTGAAGTTCTTGTTCCTTGGTGCAAAGACATTCTGGAAGGTCTTCTGGTACTGGGGTGCGGCTATCCAAGGCGAGTGAGGCGCTGGAGTGGAGATCATCATGAAGAATGGTTCAAAGTTGGACTTGTAGTCCAGGAAGTCCAAGGAGACATTAGCCTGACGTACACAAAGATTTGTCATTTCCTATCCCTACCCAACAGCTGCAGACTTGATAGATATAGATACATGTTCTCTGGTAAACACAAGGGTATTATTAGTTTTTAACAAATCTCAGCACACAACCTGTGTCATAGTCAAATGACCAGCGTGCTGTTGGAACCAATATTTGGCTTTTAGGCAATACTTAAAATAAAAAATCGAAGAGGACACTATCCTAAGGGGCAGTTAGGTTTTGATGATTTTACATGACCAAAAAAGTATTATGGCCCGGCCAGCATGGCTCAGTGTTTGAATGTCAACTTATGAACCAGGAGGTCACAGTTAAGATTCCTGGTCAGGGTATATGCCCAGGTTGTGGGCTCGATCCCCAGTGTGGGGCATGTAGGAGGCAGCCGATCAATGATTCTCTCTCATCATCGTTGATGTTTCTATCTCTCCCTCTCCCTTGCTCTCTGAAATAAAAATATATATATATTTTAAATGTTATGCTTCTCATTGGAAAGAAATAGTAATGTGGCCCTTTTAGTATTAACTTACATTAATGCAGCTTACAGTATATACATTTGATGCCTTAGGGAATCTATATATATAAAAAGCCAGCGACCAGAAAGCCATAACGAACAGAAAGACTGGTTGCTATGACACTCACTGTGGCCAGCGAACCAGCCTGATCAAGAGGTGGGGCCGGCTGGCCAACCTCCCGTGGCCCCTCCCCACAGCCAGCCCTGCCCCTGATCAGCCTCTTCCACCCTGATAGAGGGCAGAGCGGCCAGACAACCCCGCCATGGCCCTTCCTACTCCGCCTCCGATGGGCCCCACCACCCTGATCAGCCCACAGCCCTTCCCCCTGCTGGCCCCACCTGATTGCCCCCCTACCCCAATAGGGAGTGGGGCCAGCTGGCCAACCTCCTGCAGCCCCTTCCCCCGGCTGGCTCTACCCCAGATTGGCCCCCCCAACCCAATCAGGGGTGGGGCCAGCTGGCCAACTGCCTGCAGCCCCTCCCCGTGGCAGGCCCTGCCCCCAATGCCCACCAGACCCTGATCAGCCCACAGCCCCTCCCCCCACTCCAATCAGGGGCAGGGCCAGCAGCCAACCACCCATGTCCCCTCCCCCAGGCCGCTGGCCCTTGATCGACCCCCCCCATTTGGGGGAAGGGCCGGCCAGTCCACCACCCACAGCCTCTCCCCATGGCTGACCCCACCTCCAATCGGCCCTCACCCTAATTGGGGGCAGGGCCCACTGGCCAATCGCCTACGGCCCCTCCCCCCAGCCAGCCCGACCCTGATCAGGCCCTGATTGGGGCCGGGACAGCCAGACCCCCCACCCGTGCATGAATTCATGCACTGGGCCTCTAGTATAAAAATAAGAGTCAATCTAATTCACAACAGTGGGCAAGGTGGATTAAATTACCTTAATCTTACAAAAATATGTAGGTATTACAAGTTTTGTCAGCTAAACTAGCTAAGCTAAATGAGTAATATTAAACCCAAATAAATCACACCAGGGCTTTAATGTATATGGACTGACATTTTCCATTTGCTTATTTGGAGATACTTTATGAAAATGAAAGCATCCCACATCCATGTAATGTTTTTAATTGTTCTAGTTGATTTATATCTTCATTTAGTCCCAACACTAATCTCAAAAGGCACTGACTGCATCAATTTCCCATTACCACCCTGCCCACCAATTTACCCTTGCTTTGTAAGAAAGCTGTGGTTTCTCCAACATGCCAGGCACACTCCCGCTTGAGTGCCTGAACACTACTCATTCCTTCTGCCTGTGGCATTCTTTCTCGTGATCTTTATAGCTCACACTCACCTACATCAAGATTGTGCTTAAATGTTATCTAAGTAATCCCATAATCTGCCTCCTCTCTCTAACTCATCATCATCTAACAAGACAATAAATGAATGTGTGTGCACATACACACATATGTATAAATAAAATATGCTACTAAAAAGTTACCTCCACAGAATCAAGGACTGTGCTTCATTACTTCTGAAAACCCACTACAAGTAATGCTGAAATATTTGGTGACTGAATACTCTAAAAAGGGTTGTCATTAGAAATATTTTAGACAGGAAAGAGAAGTCCCAAATTCACCCACTTTCGGTATTTTTTATATAGAACTACACAATGCCCGAACAACTCCCATATCCCTATCATCCCACCCTCACGACGAAGCTGTCATCTTGTAGGTTGTGAGTAAAACTGGGGTCAAGAGTAGGAACTCTTACAAAGTAAAACATCAAGTTAATAAATAAAAATGGGAGGTGGGGGGGAATCTGTTGCTGGAATTTCAAGCACATTAGACCTGAGCTTGGCTATACAAAGAATATACCCTCAGGAGTTTTTAATCAGCTGGAACTATTCTTTGGCAGTTAGATCGAGTTATTATTCATTCACATTACCCAACATGAACAAATATAACTAAAGGTTTTCTAGGCAAAGTCTTTAATCAAATGTTAGCCAAATCTGCCCGGACAGCGCTTCAGTGACTCACCAAAACATCTGTCAGGTAGTCCACACTGTAGTTCTCACCATGCTTCCGTGCCTTGCCATTGATAGAGAGGGTGTAATTATAGTACTTAGAATTCTTCTCCTATTATAAAGAGAGGAAAGTAAAATTTATTATGACGTCGCACACACAATGAAAGCTGGAAACCATACTAGGCTAACCTATCCCATTTAAATGGTGATAAGAAATTTTAAAAGGGTAATTATACAAGTTGTACTGAATTAGATTTTTTGACTAGGGTTTTAATTAACTACTAGCATAGTTTCAATAATATGTCCTACTTTTTATTTATTTTTTGTTAAACCTCACCCAAGGATATGTTTTCCATTGAGTTTTTTAGAGTGGGAGGAAGGGAAAGAAGGGGTGGGGGGGGGGGAAGAGAGAGAAAAAAAGAAACATCAATGTGAGAGAGACACAATGATTGGTTGCCTCCCACACACATTCCAACTGGAGCCAGGGAGGCAACCCAGGTATATGCCCTTTACTGGGAACGGAACCTGCAATCCTTCAGTGTATGGGCCGATGCTCTAATCACTGAGCAACACTAGCCAGGCCTGTCCTACTTTAAAAAAACAAACAAAAACAAGAGGGGATCAGGTAGAATAGCAAAATATGTTGCTAAACCCCCACAAAGAAATTACTTGCAAATCAAAAGACTTTCCTGCAGGGAGATGAAACAGCCAATCATAAAAGCAAACCAAGTTATGTCAATATCAGAGCTAAATCAGAGTACACACATTTGACATCTGTGGGCTGTGTGTAATTGGCACTGACTTTGGTAGTCACTCACCAAGGCATACCAGTAGCTCCATCCCGGAGGAACATACTCTAACCCACCAGCAGCTGGGGCTCCATACTGAAAAGCAGACAAGCAGGGCATTAGAAGTCCTCAGACATGATGAGACACAAAGAAACAGGACACGTGTAGAATCTTTTTAGATCAGTCCCTTAAACACGGTAGGTGCTCACTTTTCCCAAACACACAAACCAGCAAAAAATAAAGGACACCATATTCCTAGAAACTTTGGAAGCACGAGCTGGCAAACTACAGGCCAAATCTAGCCTGCTAACTGTTTTGTATGGCCAGCAAGCTAAGAATTTTTTTCCAAACATTAAAAAAATATAAAGACCAATCAAAAGAAGACTATGTTGTAACATGTGACAGCTACATGAAATTGAAATTTCAGTGGTGATAAAGTTCATTGGAACACAGCCACACTCGTCAGTTTACCTAACGTCTGTCTATAGCTGCTTTCATGCTATGATGACAGAGTTGAATACTTACAACAGAGACATACGGCTTGCAAAGCCTAAATTATTTACTTCTGGCCCTTTACAGAAGACGACCACATGGCTTAGGCCACAGGGCTCATTTGCTGAATAGTCCAACTGACCTTGTGACTAGCGACAGTGAAAATGACCCAACTATGAGCTACTAGCTAATAATTTCCATTGTCTTGATGAGTTCAGCAAGAGACCTAATGAGATGAGCAAGTGAAGAGACCACAGAATCATCCCATTCTACCTCAGCAAGGTTTAATATTGCCCATTTAAGGCAGAATTTAGCACCTGAGAACGAAATCTTTGTATTTTATTTATATATATATATATATATATATATATATATATATATATATAACTTTTTAAAAATACTAGTATATATTTTTATTGATTTCAGAGAGGAGGGGAGAGGGAGAGAGAGATAGAAACATCAATGATGAGAGAGAATCATTGATCGGCTGGCTCCTACATGCCCCCTACTGGGGATTAAGCCTGCAACCCGGGCATGTGCTCTTGACTGGAAATGAACCTGGAACCCTTCAGTCTGTAGGCTGATGCTGTATCCACTGAGCCAAACCAGCTAGGGCTAAATCTTTGTATTTTAAAGAATTTCTCCTAATTTTGTATATATTAGATGCTCTTTAACATGCAAAGTAGTATAAGTTCTCTTTATGACCCATAGTCTTAACACAATGACCTAGTATCTGTACTTATTTCTCATTATTCTTTTCAAATTGAGTCATCTTCTTTCAAACCCACAAGATTGCAAATTCCCCTAATTGTTGTGGGGAGTGTGAAAAGTGAAAAAAATTTCAGATCAGATATTAAGATCTCTAGCAACCACAGATAAAATATTTAAGAAAATGTACATCTTCTCTCTGTCCTGCACTCCCAGTTTTACTATAGGAGATAACCCCAAATACCCTCAAACACACTATTTCCTTTAAACCTGAATTCTGACTAAAAGCTAAGGCCAGTGAGGCCATGAAATCTGGCCTTGGCAGGTCACAATGCGATCTCTCTCCATCGAGGCCCAAATGGCTGCACACTGACCACTCAGTCACCTGCTTTAATGGCCTGACTGTCCCAGGCTCTGGGTGCCTTCTCTTATCACTGATCTACCCACATTCTGTTCCCACTTTTCAGGTTACAAAATGGGTTAAGCATAAGTTGTAATTCAGGAAAGATACTAAAGACATATTCTTCATTCTGATCCTAATACAGAGGAAATGGAAACAAAGATCACATGCCAGCCACATGACAAGCAGAGTTCTTGAGTAAAAAGGGGAAGATGTACACAGCAGCAGTCCTAGGATAATTATTATTATTTTAATCCTCACCCTAGGATTTTTTTTTAATTTTTTTTTTTTTTAATCTCCACCCACAGACATGCTTAGCATGAGGGAGAGGGAAAAGGAGAGGAAAGAGAAAATCATCGATTGGTTACCTTCCCTATGTGGCTGGACCAGAGATTGAACATGCAACCCAGGTATGTGTTCTGACCGGAATGGAACTGGCAACCTTTCACTGAACAGGAAAAGGCTCAACCAACTGAGCCACTCCAGTTGGCTAGGTTATGCTTTTATTAATTTTTTTTTTAATGGAACGCTTCACGAATTTGGGCGTCATCGTTGTGCAGAGGCCATGCTAACCTTTTCTGTATTGTTCCAATTTTAGTACATGTGTTGCTGAAGTGAGCACTGACTTTTTTTTAGAGAGAGAAAAGGAGGGAATGGGAGGAGAGAGGGGGAGGGATGGAGAGAAAGAAACAAATAAACATCAATCAACTGCCTCCTGTACAGGCCTGACCGGGATCAAACCTGCAACCTAAGTATGTGCCCTGACCAAGAACCAAACTCGCAATCTTTTTGGTGTACAGGATGATGCTCCAACCAACTGAGCCACCCGGCCGGGGCAGTCCTAGGATACTTTTTCAATAAATGCTCCTGAGACTATTTAGAAGAATAAATACAGTATCCAAATGATGTAAATATGTTTATATAAGTTCTTATTTATGGGCAGATTAGGAGAAAACATTTGCCAAAAATCCTTTAGCATGACTTGAATGGATACTTATTAAAAAACAAGTACCATGAATTCTATTAATTCACATTTAAAAAGCTGTTATAAAAAAAGGGGGAGGAATAATTAGACCAACATACCTCATTTAAGTATTTTCCTGCAAAAAAGGTCTGATAGCCACACATTGATCTGAGAATTGCTGGGAAAGTATTTGGTTCTTGGATCTTCTGCCAAGACTTACTACTGCAGTTTCCCTCTAAAGTGTTGTTAACAACATGATGATTATGTGGGTACTTCCCTGTCAGGATACTGGCACGGCTTGGGCAGCAAAGAGCACTTGGCACATACTACAAAGGAAACAGAAGCAACAAGGACAGTTACACAAGAAAGATGAATTTCCCATAATTTCTAAAAAGAATAAAAGAAAGTTGCTCAATATTTTAACTTCAAATTTCTAGTTTCCACTGATACAAAAATATTCTTTGCATATAACACATTTCCAAGCTGCCATATGTAACGTAGAGACAGTAAAGCAGATAGAACAAACCAAGGAACAGATTTCTTTTTTGGCTGGTTTCCTTCTGCAGGATAAAATAATGCTATTCTAACCTCACTTCAAATAAATATTTACATACAAGGAGCACAGCGTGGTGGGAGCTAGGTCTTAACCAAAGATAAAAACTACTACTTGAATTTAATGTGGCTGAGCAGTAGAGGGTCATGTTCAGGCTGATCTGTAGCTTTACGTATTTCCTGTATCATTTTATATATGACAGACAGATTTTTTTTTCTACTTATGTTTCTATTAGCTACTGTCATCAATAGACTTATCCCATTCTACCCAATAATATCTGTATAATTCTTAATGCACATTTAACAGAAGGGTAATACTAGCTTATACTTCCACCAGCAGAGAAGTAAGGCTTATTTGAGCACACCTTTGCCAAAATTACATTGTATCCTTTTTAAATACTTAGTATTTATTTGGCCTTTTATTGGATTTTGACATTTTTAAATACTGATGAACATTCTCCACATGCACACTAACCAACTGTGTTTATGGGAATGGTCTGTTCATGTGATTTGCACATTTTTTCCTCCTGAGCTACTGGCCTCTTATTACATAAAATTGGAATTAAGGAAGGATTCAGTCATACTATAAATACTTCCCGTTTTTTACTTTTGCCTTTTAATTTTGTTAGATGTTTGACTTTTGTAATTTTTACATTGGCAACTCTTTTAATTCTTTCCCTTTTTTGTTTCCTAAGCTAATTTTTGGGAATACCACACTGTTTATTGTATCTTCATATTACATTTTAGTACCCAGTAAAGCAATTTCTTCCTTTAAAAAAATTACCCTAATTGTTCTAACCTACTTATTATTCCAGATAACTTTGGATTCACTGAATTCAGCATAAAAAAAATCTTACTGGAATTCTGATTAGAATACTTTATAATCTTGTATTTTCCCATGGAAAGTAATGTGCATGTCTTCATATTAAGTAGTTTTTATTACATCACTTACAAAGTTCTGTAACTTTATTTATATAGGTCTTAAAGAACCATTACTAGCCACCACCAGTTTATTTCCAGAGTCTGAATTTTCCTACTTATGTGAACGTGATCTTTTCTCCTTCCCATATTTCTCTAACTGGTTATCTGGAAGTTTTGTTTTGTTTTGTTTTTTCATTTCTACCTTACTAAGTTCTATTAAAAGTTTTCTAACAACTCTCTTGTTTTCTAGGTAGACAATCCAAACAAATGGAAATATTAATTTTCTCTTTTCCCAATAGTTTTACCTCTTAATTCTGTAAGACTTATGCCAACGACTAGACAGCTCAGAACAGTATTAAGCAAGAGGCATTAGCCCTTTGTCTTTCTAACAATAGTGACGAGAGTAGTTCACCTTAACTATAGGTGTGCCATTTGTCTGAAGTATTCTTCATAAGGATGTATTCTTCCAACAGTTGAATAAATTACCAGGAAAAGATGCTAAAATTTCAGAGAATTTTCAAGCATCTATTGGAATGCACATATAACTATCCTTCTTTTACTACCAATTCCATGTTGGTGGACAATATAACAACCACCATTGTGTAGTACAGCCAGCCCTCTGTATGTGTGGGTTCCAAATCCACAGATTCAACCAACCTCAGATTGAAAATGTTCCGGGGGGGAAAAAAGTCACGTTGTTGCCGACGTGAACAGTATAACTAGGTCTATGATGTGGTTGCACTGTGCTGAACTTGTACAGACTTTTTATTGTCACTATTCCCGAAACAATACGGTATAACAACTGTTTACATAGTATTTTCATTGCATTAGGTATTATCAGTAACCTAGAGATAATTTAAAGTCTACAGGAGTATGTGCCTAGGTTACATGCAAATACTGTGCTATTGTAAGGAAACACATGTAAGGAACTTGAGCACACGCAGATTTGGTATCTGCTGGGGTGGGGGCGGTCCTGGAACCAATCCCTCACAGATACCAAGAGATGACTGAAATCATTATAAGTCAGGCAGGGATACAGGTGGTTGGTTGCTTTACATGTATCAATTCACTTAACCTCACATAAACCCTGAGGTAAGTTTCAGTACTCCCATTTATAAATATGGAAAACAAGGGCCAGAAAGCTTAATAACTTGCCTAAGGTCACAGAGCTGGAAAAGAGGCAGAGAGCGTGTGAAACCAGGCGGACTGGCTCCCGAGTCGGCGCTCTAAAGCACAACACAAGGCTGCTGTTCAATGGATTTCCCGATGTTAATAGGTTACCACTTACTTGTGTATGTGCATGGTCCTCAAGTTTGCTAGCATTTGAGTCTTTGTATCTATGTTTATATATACATATATTTGTTTTCTATATTCACAGATACACACAACTGTTGTTGGCTTTGTTGCTACTGTCTTTGTCAGGTTTGGCTTCCATGGTTAACTGGGTTTTGTAAAGTGGTCTGCAAGTTTTTAGCATGGAACAGTTTACATAGCATTAATGTTATTTGATGCTTACAATCCACATTCAAACCTCAAACAGTCAGGTTTGAAGTAAAATTCTCTAGTTCTGAGTTGTAGAAAAGACTGGCTTAGAAATTGCCTGCAGTTAATCTCCAATTGGTAAGAAGTAAGATTTCAATTAACATAATTTATCACATTAAATAAGATCCCTCCTTCAGATCAGGCTTTTTAACTAGGGAAGAAAAAACAAAACAGACTACCCAAAAGTGAGTGTTCCTTCTTAGAACATAAACACAATTAAAGTTTAACAAAATTAAACTGGCTTTAAAACTTACAGCGCTGGAGAAAGTCATCCCCATCTCTCCGATGAGAGCCTTGGTTTTCTTCAGTGGTGTCTGTAAAGCAAATAATTATCTGTTAAACTATTTCTCTCAATCAACTACAATACACAGACCAACATTCATGGGTTTTGTATCTTATTCCCAACCTATCAGCTCCGTCTGACACTAAGAAAGAGCCAAGAGAGTGATTCTGGAGATAAAGCAAACAGGTTTGGTTAGTCAGTTCTTTCCTATGCAAAAGTTCAGGGGTTCATAATGCTTGAAGGAGGGGAAAGTTCACAGCTGATGGTATTTTTCTAGCGGTGTTGATTTCACTGTAATGAAATTTTGTGCCCTTATCTCATTTGTCACCAGCCTCCTTAAGAGATAGGGCAGAACTATCTCTATTAATTCATCTTTAGAAGCAGGATGTGGGAAATCATATAAAAGGAGCCTTCCACCTTTTAAAACAGTTATAACACTTAGGTTCTGAAAGCCAGCAAGACAGGCTCAGAGATTAAGTAAAATATTATTCAGTGGTGGAGCCCAGATGCACACTTTTTGACTACAAACTCACAGCCCTCTGCTCTGCACTAGACATATCACCACCTCAGGTAAGAACTTGAACCAGGTGGCCAACAGGTATACACAGAACCCTCTCAGGCAAAAGACTAATCAGAAATTTCTTTGTTTATATCCTTGCTTTTTTTTTTTTTTAAATATACTTTATTGATTTTTTACAGAGAGAAAGGAAGAGAGATAGAGAGTCAGAAACATCGATGAGGGAGAAACATCAATCAGCTGCCTCCTGCACATCTCCCACTGAGGATGTGCCCGCAACCCAGGTACATGCCCTTGACCGGAATCGAACCTGGGACCTTTCAGTCCGCAGGCCGACGCTCTATCCACTGAGCCAAACCGGTTTTGGCTATATATCCTTGCTTTTTATCATTTGTTCAAAATCCAAGATCCTGACAAGTATAGAAAATAATTAATATCAAATCCTATAGTGAGGATAAAAGTCTAAAGATGGTCAACTAATACAAATAAAAAGGACCATAAATATGAATAATCTTTATTCAGTTGCCACATGGCAAGAAAGAACCATTGAAGAGACTCATTTTAGTTGTATTATGAGAGACAATTCATGATGATTCTCAAGTACCTTTGAAATCTAGGACCATATTAAATGCAGCTCTAAGTGTATTTTGTTGTATAATAGTTTCTTAAAGACAATCCAAATACAGTACGGCCTTGACTTACGAGTGTCCCGACTAATGAGTTTTTCGAGATACGAGCTGTCTCTCGGCCGATTTTTTGCTTTGAGTTGCGAGCTAAAATTCAGGTTATGAGCCAGCTTCAGATACCCCACCGCTAGTTGGCGCAGCAAATATCACAGTGAACGCCACAACATCAGCCCAGCATCACGTGTCTAACTCGTTCACTTTTTGATTTGACATACGAGTAATTTGAGTTACGAGCTCCATCACGGAAAGAATTAAACTCGTAAGTCAAGGCCCCACTGTATATAACTGTGTTAACAAAAGCCTCATTTTCAATACTGTATAAATTACTTTCCCCCATTGTTTTACATAGATAATAGAAAAAATTAAGGAACCCAAAAGCTCAAAAGGATGAGAATTCTAACATATTCAAGAACTAACTTTGAGCCTGGTCAGTGTGGCTCAGCAGTTGAGCACTGACCCAGGAACCAAGAGATCACTGGTTTGATTCCCAGTCAGGGCACATCCCCAGGTTGCGGGCTCAATCCCCAGTGTGGGGCATGTAGGAGTTAGCTGATTGATGATGTTCCTGTCTCATCAATGTTTCTAGCCCTCTATCCTTCCTTCTTCCTTCCTCTCTATTTAAACAAACAAACAAATAAAAAAACAACAACAAAAAAACAACTTTGATCACTTCGTAAGTAACTGCATAGCAGTGGTTCTCAACCTTCTGGCCCTTTAAATACAGTTCCGCTTATTGTGACCCAACCATAAAATATTTTCGTTGCTACTTCATAACTGTAATGTTGCTACTGTTATGAATCGTAATGTAAATATCTGATATGCAGGATGGTCTTAGGCGACCCCTGTGAAAGGGTTGTTCGACCGCAAAAGGGTCGCGACCCACAGGTTGAGAACTGCTGGCATAATGGGTGCCCAGGAAATGCTAGAGACATAGATAAGATCTTTGGTAACCTTCAGAAACAATGTCACCAGTCATAATCTCCCATAAAGCATCCCTGGGTGCTATACTCAGGTACAGAACATTGGGCTGCATAAAACGTTAGTCAGTGGTCGGCAAACTGCAGCTCGTGAGCCACATACGGCTCTTCGGCCCCTTGAGCGTGGCTCTTCCTAAGCCTTAAGACTACCCTAATTAAGTTAATAACAATGTACCTACCTATATAGTTTAAGTTTAAAAAATTTGGCTCTCAAAAGAAATTTCAATCGTTGTACTGTTGATATTTGGCTCTGTTGACTAATGAGTTTGCTGACCACTGCGTTAGATGGATGAAGAATCTGAGTTACTGTGAGGATATAGGGAGGGGAAATGAGTGAAGGGTAAGTGAAGAAAAGGTCCATGTGAGTTGATTATATCTGACTTAGTTATCAGACTGTCTGATAAATATGCAAAGTTACTGAGGAATATCTGATTTACAGTAAGACGATACTGTGTGATTATATAACATTTATTAAACACTTAACTTGTGCCAGGCACTGGTCTTGGCAGTAGAAGTGGATGAAGACAGAAGGTCCCCACCCTGATGATCCTTGCACTCTTGGGGACTTAAACAACTAACAGGTAAACAAGCAATCATTCTGGGCAGTTAAAAATGCTATGAACAGAATAAACCAGGATAATGTGCTTACAGCCGGTGGCAGGAAAAGTGGAAAACACTTTAGGTGGTAGGTCAGGGACGGCCTCTTTGAGGAGGTAACCAGTGCTGAGAGTCACATGATGATGAGTCAGCCGCACAAACGTCCAGGATAAGACGCTTCCAGGCTGAGTGAATAGCAAGTACAAAGGCTGCCAGAGAAGGAAAGAGGCACGTGTGAGGGACAAAAAGCAGTGCATGTGTGGCAGAAGCAGTGCAGTCAGTAAAGGGGGAGTGGGATAAGACAGGGTCAGAGAGTTAGGCAGAAGCCAAAGAACTGATGGAAGGCTGCACAAGGATCTAGAGTTTAATGTAAGAGATTTATATTAATAACCATAGTCTTTAGACTATTCATAGTACAAATGATAAGCATAAAATCTGTGTTTAATCAAACAAGTCCCAGGCAAGAAACCACACTGTACTGAAAATGTGTATGTGTGTCTGAATGTTAACATGGATCCTTAAGATCTAAGCAAAGATAGTGACGGTGAGGCTAAGGCCATACCACATTCTTTATGAAGCAGCCAATCTTATACTCGCATATGGGTAAATGTGTCACTTTCCTACATTCGGAGCAAAACCCCTTCCAGAAAAATCCCAAGGAGTCATATACTTTCCTAGCTCCCATGTACACCTGTTCCGAAATAAAGTTTGGTAATTCTATAGCTAACTTTCCCTTTTTCGATAGAAAACCACCCTGCTTTAAGCAAAGCAAAGACATCATGTATGCATTTATTCTTCCCCTACATTTCATTACAGCTCCTTCCCTCACTTCCTTGAAATTTTAACCGAATGTCACTTTTTCTAGAGTGAATGATTTTTTTAAAAAAGCATCCTGTGCTTCTGTGAAAAACAGTATGTCCATCGCACCATAATTACATTTAAATAAAATCAAGAAATTAAACCCTGGCCAGTGTAGCTCAGTTAGTTGGGAGTGTCAACCTGTACAGTGACAGGTGGTGGGTTCAATTCCCAGTCAGGGCACATACCCAGGTTGGGTATTGAATCCCCAGTCAAGGTGTGTACTGGAAGGCAACTAATTGATGTTCCTCTCTCCCATTGATGTTTCTCTCTCTCTTTCTTCCCCTCGCTCTAAAATCAGTAAGTATGTCCTCAGGTGAGGATTGAAAACAAAACATTCAAGAAATCTACAGGAATAGTTGCGTGGGTAAAAAAATCTAAAAAACGGAATCCCAGATACCTGCAACAAATACAATGAAATGTTAAAGAGGACACTACCACATAAAAGACTATTTCAAAGATGACAGGTTTCACATTAAACTACAATCACACAAGTGTTACAATCCTTTCATCTGAATTAGTCTGGGAGATTGACCACTGTTTATTTTGCCAACTATGGTGGCAATTCATAATCCTTTTTTTGGGGAGGGGGACAAAAAATGAAGATAATATACACAAAGTATTACTTGTAAATTAAGGAGTTCCATGACCCCACTGGTGCTCCTGAATGTCACCTGAAGAATCTCTGACCTGTGGTATAAGTAACCATGGTGATGTGGGTATGTGGAATGACATCTGTAAGACAGTATTATCAAAGTATTTTCGAACAGGAGAAAAAGCATGGGGCTTTGAGATCTTAAGACACCAGGCTTTGTCCCTCACTAGCTATATGAACCTTGGCCAAGTTATAGCCCCCTCTAAGTTCCAGTTTCCTCTTAGTTAAGATAAGGACAACACCTACAGCAGAGGACTCCTGTAATGACTGAAGCACAAAGATAAAACACCTCACTCTCTGGCTCCAAGTAGAATCTCAAACGCTATATTGTCTTAGCTCTTCCCCTTCAAGTGCTGTTTGACAACTAGTCATAAAATATTCTGTAAAAGCCTACAAGAGAAGCAAGAATTTTTCAGAGTTAGAGCACTGAATTCAACTTGTTCCCTCCACACAATTTTGGCTCTTCTCTCCAGTACAAACACCTATAAAAAAGAAACTGCTGTGGTTTAAAGAAGCAAATGTGATTAACATGCTAAGGCAGCGGTTCTCAACCTGTGGGTCGAGACCCCTTTGGGGGTTGAATGACCCTTTCACAAGGGTCGCCTAAGACCATCGGAAAACACATATATAATTACATATTGTTTTTGTGATTAATCACTATGCTTTAATTATGTTCAATTTGTAACAATGAAATTGGGGGTCACCACAACATGAGGAACTGTATTAAAGGGCTGCGGCATTAGGAAGGTTGAGAACCACTGTGCTAAGGAGAAGAGACCACATCTGTGGCCTACAAAAATGGAAGAAAATGGATTCTGAACACCACACCTTGTATTTAAGTGATGAAGTTTGTTTTCAACAGAGATGTGAAAGCTGTACCTTTTAAACACACATTTTTCTTTCTTTTAAAAAAAATATATTTATTGTTTCAGAGAGGAAGGTAGAGGGAGAGAGAGAGAGTGAGAAACATCAATGATGAGAGAGAATCATCGACTGGCTGTCTCCTGCACAACCTCCCACTGGCGATCGCACCCACAACCTGGCATGTGCCCTGCTGCGGAATCGAACCTGGGACCCTTCAGTCCGCAGGCCGATGCTCTATCCACTGAGCCAAACCTGCTAGGGCGAAAGCTTTACCTTTCAATTAAGCTTCAGTCACTAAACTATTATTAATTTCTGATAGAGGTGGCTTGCTTTTCCTGGATAAAATACTTTTAAAGGACATGAGATATTTAAAAGAAAATAAGTGTAGCTGTTAGAATGGTGGGAAAAAACCAACAAAATAAAACCCAGAAGGGCAATTAAGTCAAGACTCTTCAATGTCAATGTGACTGAATAGAAATTAAAAGGCATTGAGGCGTATGTGGCAGGAGTGTGGAGTCAAAATGCAAGCATCTTAAACGTCAGCTAGAAAAGAATCCCATACTCTTGCACACAGCCCCGAGTGAAGAAACATTTTAATTCACAGCCCAGAGATATATACACATATGGATATATGCTTAACCTTTACCGCGTGTACCACACAGACATTTTCTATTCCCAGAGTCTGTTCCGCAGGGAAGTGAAAATGCTGGAAGTTACTAAACTGATTTCACAACTCACTCATGGACAGGATGAAAGACACTGAACTAGGCTGTTACTACACAGTCACAGTTTGGAACCTCTTGCCTGAAGTGTTTTCATAATCTCAGCATTTCGCTCAAAGCAAAAAGAGAACTGAAAGAAAGGAAGCAAAAAAAGCACTTGCTCTTAAAAAGAGGAATACCACACCCAGAATCAGAGCACTCGTCAGTGCCTCCACTATTTATGTGCCTGGGGCAAGCCACTTTCTGTGATGTCCTGAGTTACGTGAGTACGGGGTTGGGTGGCTATTCCTGAGGGTCATAAAGGTCAAGACTCTTAAGACACAGAAGCAACGTCAACTCTGGGAAAGAATGAAGTCTCATGACAACACCCAGATGGTACAAAATGGCACACTGGCAGGACCTAAGGCATCGGCCAGGTGTTCCATTAGGCTAATTGGATTTTCTTGATTCTTGTGTGGCAAAGCACACCCTGAATAGATAGTTCGAAAGCTACCTACCAGATTAGTTCATTTCAGCACTTATTTTATAAATATCAGGCACAGACATTGTGCCCGGGAACAAAGGCGGAGGTGGCCTAGGTCCTCACACTGGGGGGCTGTCCTTGTCTCCCAACCCAGAAGATGCTCAAGGCTGGCATCTCCTTAGCCAACACCTGCTCCTCGTTGGCTCTGCCCATCCCTGACCGGCGTCCACCTGTGTGTCCCGAGATCGCGAAGGAACGCCATCTCCGCAGCCGTCAGGTCCGGACTAGAAGCTCCTTGGAGCGCGCGTGTGTGTGCGTGTGCGTGTGCGTGTGTCACCCTCCAAGAGACGCTGGAGCTAGAAGAGGAAATAGAGTCCTGCGGCCCCTCAGACCTGCGTCCAGGGCCCGGCGTGGCCAAAGCAAACCTACCCGGGGACCAGTCGGCCGGTTCCGGGAGCCGGGGTGGGGACGGGAAAGAGGGCAAGAAACCGGGGAGTCCGCCGAGAGAGGGAGAGGGGCGGGGCAGAAACAGGAGTTACCATGCCGCCGAGCACTTCGTCCTGGTCGTCGGTGAGCAGCAGCACCACGTTGGGCCTCCGAGAGCCCGCCGCCGCCCGGGAGCCCCCCAGGCAGCAGCCCGGCAGCAGGAGCAGGAACAGCAGCGCTGAGCTGCAGGAGCGCAGGTGGCGGGGGCTGTGCCGCCCGGGCCCACCTGCGCCCAGAGGCAGGAGCCGCATGGCGGACAGGGCGCCGGGGGGACCCCGGGACGGGGTGTGGGGACGCGCAGACGGCTGAAGGGCGAGAGGCCGAGGAGCCGCGGGGAGAGTCGGCGAACGATGAAAGCCGGGGGCTGGGGTCAGGCGTTCTCTCCCCGGGCGCGGTCACGTGAACGGGGACGGGGGTGGAGCGCGCCGCGCGGTCACGTGGGGCGGCGGGGCGGGGCCGCGGACGGACGGGAGGGCGGGGCGGGGCCGCGGAGGGAACCCGGAAGTGGGCTGAGACTGGGGAGAACCTCGGAGGGCGGGACCGTGCTGGCTTCGGCTTGGGCTCCATTCGGGTTTCGGTAGGACCTGTTTCTGAGCACTTGGTGCAAAAACTATAAAACGGAGCGAGGATAAGATGAAAAGGAGGAGAGAAAGGAGGACTGTCCCTGGTAAGATCAGCTGGTGGGCAGAGTCTGGGTTTTACCATGTTTAATCCCCCAGACAGAAAACACTAATTGAGGACGCTTATATTTAATCGGTTTTGATTTTCTTTGCAACTCAGCTCTTCGATTTGGAGCTGGATTCCAAGTCAGCTCTCCCTCTCTCTTATTTTAATTCTCAACCCGAGGATATTTTTCCAGTGATTTTAGAGAGTGTGGAAGAGATTGGGAAAGACAGAACGAAAAATCGATGTGAGAGAAACACATAGATTGGTTGCCACCTGCACGTGGGGGAGAGCCTGCAGCGGAGGTGCATGCCCTTGACCAGAATGGACTCTGAGACCCTTCCCTCCCTAGGCCAAGGCTCTATCCCCTGAGCCAAAGCGGCTAGGGATCCAAGTCAGCTCTCTTAATTCCAAGCCTGGTCATATGTTACTCCTCCGCTGTTAATGTGGTTTCAAACCACCCAACAATTTAGTGTATCCTGGCAGTCTAATGTTCCTTGATGAGTTTTCAAATATTTACCCTAATATTTCTTGGTGAATTTTCTGTTTAATTTTCACCCGTGGATATGTTGATTGATTGTAGAGAGAGAGTGGGAGAGAGAGAGAGAAGCATCCATGTGAGAGAGAAACATAAATCCATTGCCTCTTGTTAGTGCCCAGGCCCTACAACCTAGGCATGTGCCCTGACCAGGAATGAAGCCAGGACCACTCCCTGACCCATCAACGGAGCCACACTGGCCAGGGCATCTTGGTGAATGTTTGAAAGCCCTCTTAGAAGATGTTGGAGGATGTGTACATTGAATAAAAACAAAACCTGTGAAACATGACCATCCAACCACATTAAGTAATCTGTAGAAAGTTCCATAAAACCAGAGCTCCAAAAATGTCTGTGGTGGCTCTAGACCCGCTCTACCATGCCCCTCTCCTGAAATATAGGAAAAAACAGAACCTTTCCTGGCAAGCTGAGTGGCCAAGCCTTATTCCCAACTCAGAACAACAGGCTGTACCTCCTGGCTCCTAACAAAGTGCATACAAGTGTTCTCTAAGCTGGATCATCCAACACAAAGTCTTTTAAACCTTGTGAAAGCACTGTACCATAAGGTAAAAATAATTGTGAAAGTACTTCAAAATGTCATATGGACAACTACAGGTGTTAGGCAAAAGAAGTATTGTGCCAGTTTTCTGTTAGGTAGGAGGGAAGTCCAGGAGCCATGCATGCACAAGGCAGATGGTGACGCAGATACTGGCCCCTTCCTGGAACCTGTGACAGACCTGCCCGCGGCCGGAACTCCCACAGCTCATGCCCCCCCCCCCCACCCCCAACTGAACAGCTGTATTAAAAAAGTGCCTCCACTCCCTGTTGTCTCGACTTCACTGGCCCCGCCTTTGGGACCCGTGGATCTCGCCCAGGGACGCAGATTAAAGCTTCTCCTTTCCTCCTTCTGACTTGCTTGGGTCTCTGACTTTGTCTCTTGCGCCGCGAACCTTACATTTTCTACTGGTGGCACCTTCTGAATCTGCACCAAGAAGAGGATCCCATGTAGAACAAAGTTGAGATTAGGACACGGAGATTAAGTTCAGGGTGGCTGAGGCAGCTGGAAGTGGGGCGGCAAAGTTAGAAAGAGGAGGAAGCTTTGTAGATGAAAAGCTCCATAAATCTGCATGGATATCCTTTTGAGACTTCGTTGAACACTAAGATGTATTTTATTGGATAAAGGCACCAGAAGGTAAGACCATGAATAACTCAGGAGATGTAATAATTCTTCAAGGAGCTGGAGATGATTGAGAACCAGCCAGAAGGGAAAGGCTTCCTTAATCACAAGAGACATTCAGTTGAGAACCCAGAAAGGTTATACCTTAGTAGTCGAGCTAAACTATCACAAATGAAAAGTGCTGTACACCTATGATAACAAAAGTTAAATACAAGTCTCAGAAATATCAAGCTGACCTGCAAGAAACATAACTTACCTGTCAAAACAAGGTCTCCACTCTTTAAGGGAAGACGAGAAAATCTAAATACTCAACAACATAAAATTGACAATAGAAGTTCCTGCATCCAGTAGAAAAATACGCAGGCCACCACACAGGAAAATACGACCAGTAACCAGGAGAAAAATCAGTAATAGATGACAGAGATGAGGGAATTAAATCAAGGGGATAAAACGCCTACTATAACTATGTGTCATAATATAGTTTAAGCCAGCGGTCACCAACCCGTGGTCCGTGAGGTCCAAAAGGTTGGAGACCGTTGGCTTAAGCAGATCTAGACTGCCTGGGCATCCTGCAGAACATCCTATCCATCCATCACATTGATGACATCATGCTGATTGGGAAGGATGAACATGCTGGAATCTTTCTTATGACACATGTGCTCCGGAGCGTGGGAGATAGACCTTATGAAAATTCAGGAACTTGGCACTTCAGTACAGGATTTTAGGGGCCCAGGGATGTGCCAGGACATTGCCTCCAGAGTAAAAACAAACTGGTACATGTTGCATCCCTTATCACAGAGAAGAAGCAGTGTTTGGTAGACTTCTTTTGTCTTTTGTATGCAACCCATCCTACCTAGGAATTCTGCCCCGGCCCATAATAGACTAGTTCCCCCTTTTCTGCAGTTTTACTTTCTGCCGTGTCAGTTACCCACTGTCAACCATGGGCAGGAAATATTAAATGGAGAATTCCAGAAATAGACAATTCGTCAGTTTTAAATTGTGCACCATTCTGAGTAGCTTGATGAAATCTTGCACCAGTTCCTCTCTCCCCGACACGGGTGGGCATCCCTTTGTCCAGCATAACCACCAGTTAGTCACTTAGCAGCCGTCTAGGTCAGCCGTGGGCAAATTACGGCCCGTTTGAAATGAATAAAACTAAAAAAAAAAAAGACCGTACCCTTTTATGTAATGATGTTTACTTTGAATTTATATTAGTTCACACAAACACTCCATCCATCTTAAACACTCCCTCCAGTCCAGTTTAAGAACCCATTGTGGCCCTCGAGTCAAAAAGATTGCCCACCCCTGGTCTAGGTCCATGGTTGGCAAACTGTGACTCACGAGCCACATGCAGCTCTTTGGCCCCTTGAGTGTGGCTCTTCCTAAGCCTTAGGAGTACTCCAATTAAGTTAATAACAATGTACCTACCTATATAGTTTTAAAAATTTGGCTCTCAAAAGAAATTTCAATCGTTGTACTGTTGATATTTGGCTCTGTTGACTAATGAGTTTGCTGACCACTGGTCTAGGTGATCAGATCTACTGTTTAGTTTCGCAGTGCTTGTGTTCAAGTAACCCTTATTTTACTTAATAATGACTCTAAAGCACAAGAGTAGTGATGCTGGCAATTTGGACATACCAAAGAGAAGCCGTAAAGTGCTTCCTTTAAGTGAAAAGATATGTATCTATAAGAAAAAAACATAGTATACATAGGGCTCAGTATTATCCTCAGTGTCAGACATCCACTGGGGGTCTTGGAACATGTCCCCCACCCCCTCATAAGGGGGGACTATTGTACAGAGTGTCAGCTTTGAGTGGTGCCTGGAGGTGAAAAGTGCTCAGTAGCAGGCAGGGCTGCCTACATAATCTGCAGGGCCCTTTGTGAAGATCTTTGTATGACATATTTATACTCAGCAGAAATCACTCACCCTGGAAGTGGCACTAAACAACAAATTAGACAAAATAGCTTAGTCAGTTGTTAGCCAGCCTTTGTCAGTGGCTACCTAAGTGCTGGCATAAAGGCACCTCACTTACTCTCAAAAAATGTCACTGAGTACAGGTGAGAGATCAGAATTTTGGTTCCCAGCTGGTATACATTGAGTAATCACAACTTAATTTTTTTTCCATTTATTGATTTTATAGAGAGAGAGAGAGAAAGGGAAAAAGAAACATTGATTTGTTTTTCCACTTATTTATGCACTCATTGGTTGCTTGTATGTTCCCTGACCAGAGTTCAAACCTGCAACCTTGGTGTATCAGGACGATGCTCTAACCAGTTCAGCCACCAGGCCAGGGTCAAGCAATCACAATATTTTATTATTGCAAAGGAAAGGTTGTTCTGTTATTTTGAAATCTAGTGTGATATTTAAATATTAATTAAGCATCAGTCAGATTAGGTCTCCAAAGTTCCTCTAAGCACTCAAATGTTATGACTTAAATATCATTCAACATTAATAGTTCTTACTTATTGACCATCTATTATGTATTACTATGCATTTCCTAAGGTCTGTCTAAAGCTTGATAGCTTTTACAAATACTAAAATCCTGTTTTTACTTCCTGTTCCAACTTTTTGAATGGAAAAAATAGGAGTCTTGTTCATGTATAGTTATTAAACTGAAAATAGGTTTCATTGTATTCCAAGCATGTAAAAAATTGTAATCAGCAGACTTAAAGAGCAAAAGTGAGCTTCCATGTGGAGAAGCTGAAACACAGCAATGACCTTTTGCATTTCTCATGTGACTCCGGAATGAGTAATCCCTAAAGGATGAAAGTAAAAGGTTAACTGCCAGATTTTACAAATCAGCCATTCCAAGAATAATCAAAGCTTTCATTATAGCAATTTAGTCTTTGTGTGTGTCTGCACATGCTGAAAAAAAATTATCAAATTATCAAAAATGTTGAATCTTGTTAAGGTAGTTTCAAATAATAGGTATTAGAAGGTTATTGACAAGACCCTGATACAGGCTTGGAAATCATTTAAATGTTCACCCTCATTTAGCTTGTACACTAGATTTATATAGATTGTACTTGATAGACTATATTAAATTGTACTTGACTTTGAGATAGATTCTTCTTAGCTCCTTGTAAATATAATGCAATGTCGGACCTTATATTTAGTATTAAGTAAGTAGTATAATTATTTAAATATTAAAACTAAAGTTTCAAACAAATTGAAACACTAATTATTGTCAGTAGCATAACTAACCATAGTAAATTTAATTTTAGCTATTTTCTTTAGTCATGATCAGTTCAAAATCATAATTGTTAGACCAACAGTTCTCTCTCTCTTTGTTTAAAATATAATTTTATTTATTTCAGAGAGGAAGGGAGAAGAGAGAGATAGAAACATCAATGATGAGAGAATCATTGACTGGCTGCATCCTGCACGCCCTCTACTGGGGATTGAGCTCACAACCCAGGCATGTGCCCTGACCAGGAATCAAACCATGACTTCCTGGTTCATAGGTTGATGCTCAACCATCGAGCAACACTAGCTGGGCCGATGGTTCTCTCTTAGATCCTTCCAGGCACCACGCAGTAGTAATGTAGTGTACAAAAATGGGCTTCTCTTTGCTACCTCCAGGATTCTATTTAATGGAACTCACTTTTCTTAAGAAGGTGGGTAATTGGTTGGTCTTATCTCTAGTTTTAATTTAATTAATTCAGTTAGTTAATTCAACAAATATTTATTGAGTACCTATAATGTGATAGGGACTGTTCTAGGTGGTGAGCAAACATCAATGAACAAAACAGACAAAAATTCCTGCCTTCAGGAGTATACTAGTGTGAAAGTCCATCTAGTTGTGGTAAGTCCTCCTAGACTTGAACGACCTGCCTGGTTGAGGTTCAGTTTCTGTTTGGGTGTCCTCTGTTGCTGGCTTTTTACCTATGGCACTTAAAACACCTGTCTGGTGAATAATTACTCTTGAAAAATGAGAAGTTCACTTTCTAAGGGAATAGCTGTTGAAAAGCCACCTGCTAGAACTCCAGCTATATGTATATACCAAAATTATGAGTCCCTATCTTGCAAATTTCTGTTTTGCTGGACCATAATTATCCAGGACTATCTACAGTTAAACTGGCCAACTTGGGGCTCTTTTTAAATCTGCACAGTCAATTAGAAAAAAAAAAACTACAAAACTAAGCAATGACCCAAACTCAGCCCCCAATGAAAGCACCTAAGCTACTAGCTGAAGCAATTGGAGATGTAAAAGATAACATTATGGAAGCATAGCATTTAGCTGTTTGACAAAATAGAAAGAAATGGTTAGAACAAGGCTGTAAATTTGACTCTCAAAGAAACTTATGGGTAGGTCGAAATGAACGACCACTCCTCCCTAATTGCATACAACATCACAGATTACAATATGTACATGACTTAACTCACTGGAATGCTGAGAAAATGATTTTATGGGGAAAACAATACTACTGGAAGCCATTTCCATAGATAGCTTTCTAGGCAGACCAAAAATACCAAATCTTCCCAAAGGGCAGCCTTGGAAAGCCCATTCATACCTCTAGGGGGCATTTTCCCTTGCCTTTAGGACCCTTTGAGGCCTGGCAAATGCACTGTATTCAGTTGCCCTCTTCTCAAGGATACAAATACATGTTAGTAATGATTTATATGTTTTCTCTTTGCATGGAAACAGTCTCATGCTGCAAAGCCACAGCCTCAGCAGTAAATAAGTTACTCCTAGAAATGATCTTCCCCACTTAGGGAATCCCCTCAAGCTCCACAGTGACCAGGGAACTCATTTCACAGGACAGATTATTCAATCTGTCTGTACGATCTGGCCGACTTCACATATCTGTTGTGCTTATCACCCCAAGTTCTCTGATCTTGTCGAACAGACTAAAAAGCAATCAAAACTTAATTGGCAAAACTCATAGGGTCCTTTAATCTGCCTCGGTCTAAGACTCTCCCCTTGGTATTGCTCAACCTAGGATCTGCTCCCTTTGGCAAGCATAGTTTGTCTCCTTTTGAAATTATTACTTGGAGACCTAAGAGATTAGATCAAGGAATGTATGAATCTGCACTGCTGAAGAAGACCTGTTGTTTATTGTAAAGAATGTATAAGGGCCCTTACGACTCACACTGCTAGAGCAATCTTTCTATGGCTTGCTCCCGGGAGGCAAAGATCTACAATCCACAATCTCCAACCTGGAAATTGTATCTATTGGAAATGCCATCTCTATAAAGATGACTTTCAGCCCCAATGGAAAGGGCCATATGAGATATTATTAACTAACCCATGTGCTGCTTAACTTAGAGGTATTGACTCATAGATTCATGTTTCTCATTTAAAAAATACCCACACCTGAGTGGTCAGCTCAGCCTACTGAAGATCTTAAGCTGAAAATCTCTGAACAACCCAAGACCACCACTAGAATTTTCATTCTGGATGGGAGCAGATGGTACCTAATGCAAAGGCTCTTCCAAGACCTCGGACCAGGCCAGTCAGTCAGACATGATTCCACACAGCAACCCTTGCACTTGTTCTTCCCTTTGAGCACCTTGGTTTCATTTACTGATCCTATTGCTATCACAACTGTGTTTTTTTTCCTGAACAAAACTCTTTTTGTTTGGTAATCCTCACCTGAGGATATTTTTTCCATTGATTTTTAGAGAGTGAAAGAGAGGGAGGGAATAGGGAGAGAAACATCAATGTAAGAGAGACACATCAATTGGTTGCCTCCCATACTCACTCCCACCAGTGCTGCGGATGGAACCTGCAACCCAGGTATGTGCCCTTGACCAGGAATCCAAACTGAGACCTTTCAGTCCAAGGGTCGACGCTCTAACTATTGAGATACCCTAGCCAGGGTTTGCCAGAACAAAACTCTTTTTTAAAAAAAATATATTTTATTGATTTTTTACAGAGAGAAAGGGAGAGAGATAGAGAGTTAGAAACATCGATGAGAGAGAAACATCGACCAGCTGCCTCCTGCACACCTCCTACTGGGGATGTGCCCGCAACCCAGGTACATGCCCTTGACCGGAATCGAACCTGGGACCCTTCAGTCCGCAGGCCGACGCTCTATCCACTGAGCCAAACCGGTTTCGGCCAGAACAAAACTCTTAAGAAAACATTCTTCCTTTTCCTAGCTCGTTAGTCTGATTTCATTGTGAACACACTCAGATTCTTATGTCTGCTTACTACAATGACTACCCTATTTGCCCTTCAACACCCTTTTGCTCCCACTATCCAGTGATTACCCAACAGTGCTAATTTAACTGACTGTTGGATATGCAACTGAGCTAACCATACTCATGATGAACCAGAATTAGTGGCTTGGCCCTTGAACCTTGAAAGCTTACAAAACCTAACTGGACATAACTCCAGATTTAAAGTCCTTCTTTATTCTCAAACCTCAAAAAATATTGATGGAATAAATGACCTTCCTGTGTCCAGATCCATTCATAAGCTCCCCTAACCCACAAAGAAATACCCATAAATACAGTCTGGACTCTTACCAATAACTTGCCTATCTGTTTTGAAAATATAAACAGTTCAGGCATACTTTCAGGTTTTGTCCCTTTAAAAATGTATGACTACACTCTTGTATGATGCAAACGACCATGAGTTCACAATTCAATGGGCCTTAAGTGACTACAATATTACTTCTTATGTTACCTCTCTAATGTTGGGAAATTCAAGGAATAATCCCACTCAGTCCTGCAAATGTCCTGCTCCCATATACTACTAGGGGCCTAGATAAAAAATCTGGTATTTGATGTAAAATGGATAAAAATCTATCTCTTAGAGAATTCCAGCCTGCAAAATTGTAACACTTTTAATCTTAACCCAAATATATAGAAACCTCAGGTGCTCTTTTAATCATTCTCACGATAACTTGAATGTCTTCTGTGTTGACAACTATTGTGGTCATCCAGCATATGAAGGCTATGAAGTCCCTCCTTCATAAGTAGGACTTCCCTCAGAGTCTGTGTTGAAGGACTAATTACATGATTTCACTTGAAGGTACTGGCTGTTTCTTCTTGTGTGGGATGCAAATGTATCACCTTGTCAACCCCATGGTGAGGCAGATATGGTATTGTGATATCAGCACCTGATACTGTCACCAGGAAGATTCTCCCTTCCTCTGCCATTATCCACAATCTATAAACTTTGACCAAAACAGACCAAATGGAATTGGTGTTTTGGGCATGGTCTTTTCGGTCCTCTTTCCACCTGATACCCCATAATAAATGAAGCTTTGGGTAGGCCTTCACTAGAGCTTCCTTTCAGGCATGGAGTATCTGAATTAGAAGACCATCAGAAATCTTACTATTTTTGTAGCACAAATATTGAATGCTACCACAACTTGAAGGACAACAAGTAATAATTGACAGTCTGGCTGGAAGTGTACTTCACAACTGTAGGGCTCTAGATGTGATAGGTGTCCAGCAAGGTGATATTTATGCCCTTTAGGAAGAATGTTTTCAATGTTAACAAATTAGATAAAGTGGTACAATAGTTTGAGGTTCTAAAACAAAATGTGCCGAAACCGATTTGGCTCAGTGGATAGAGCGTCGGCCTGCGGACTGAAAGGTCCTAGGTTTGATTCCGGTCAAGGGCATGTACCTGGGTTGTGGGCATGTACCTGGGTTGCGGGCATATCCCCAGTGGGGGAAGTGCGGGAGGCAGCTGGTTGATGTTTCTCTCTCATCGATGTTTCTAACTCTCTCCCTTCCTCTCTGTAAAAAATCAATAAAATATATTTAAAAAAAAATGTTAAGGTCCTTGAACAGACAGAACAGTACCCTATAAGTTAAGAATGGATAGACTTATTTAGCTGGCTGCCTAGAGGAACAGGGTTTCATTCTACATTACAGGACTTAATCATAGTGGGTTTTGTGATTATACTGTTCACTGCCTTAATTAGGTGTCTGACCAGGTGCATCAAACAACAACTAACAGCCACTACCACAATAATGGTAGCCCAATGCCTAGAGGTGTTAAAATGAATAAATTCGACTGAGACCACCTCTACAAAGGAACTTTTGATCTGAGGAATGTGACTTAGCCCTACTTCTGACAACCCCCTTGTTGCTCAGAGGTGGCCATAAACGCTCTTACTGGACACTCAGGAGACTACTCTCTCTTCTACGTGGAAAATGACATATCAGGAATGAGCATTCCTGGAGACGAGGGATCAATGTTGTTCTTCCAATGACATACCAATGATACTTCCCAATGGTTGATCAGCAATGCTTTCTCAGGAAAGATCTCAATCCGAAGAGGTAAATATGAAAGAAAAACAGCAAAATGGAGTTGATGTTGTCAAGAGAGCACTGTAAAATAGAGCTGGGCGGTCTCTGGGAAGCTGAGCTAACTCACTTCCTTCCATGTGCAACTGAACTTTTGAACTGGGCTAAACCAAAGGGCTACATCCTGATACAGTTTCTGGAACTGGTTCTGCATCACTAAACTCTCTATTAAATAAAATTTTCTCCTAGAAATGGACATAAACAATCAGTAATGGATAGCATGGTGTAAATTGGCTTGCCAGCCCCAATCACAGCTCCTTCAAAGCAATTTATGTAATCCTTTTGAAAGCCTCCCCTTTTCAGTCTTTATAAACTCTACCTCTTTCTTTCCTCCTCAGAACACATTGGGTTCCTACTTAAGTCTGTGACTTCTAGATTTGCAATTCCTAAGGCCTCCAAATAAATCTTTTGTTTGCCTTCCAGTTCTTGGCAAAATTGATTGACACTGGCAGGAGAAAGATAACAAAATAAATCAGCAGGTGATATGGTATGTTGGGAAGTATAATGGGGGAAAAAGAGAACAAAGACGGGGAAGAAGGGAATACTGAGAGAGAGGAGAGGGAGCTGTGATTTCACAGAGTGGTTAGGAAAATGCAGTGAGAAGACATCTAAGCAGAGATCTAACGCAAGTGAGAGAAGAGTCATATGGCTATTTGGGGGGAAATCATTCCAACAAGTGCAAAGACCTTGACTTTGCTTCCTTATTAGTTTTGTTGTTGTTGTTGTTGTTTTTTGTTTTTTTGTTTTGTTTTTTTCAAGTAAAAAGAAATCATTTTAATATGCCCAGTTTCACTTCTACTAATTCAACACTGATGCCTACTATGCATGCATTCCCATTGAGTCTGACTTGATTCCTATGCATTTATTTCCCAACACGCAGCCACCTTTGGCGAGTTTAGTTCATCTGAACTGTTTATTCTTAAAGAGGACAACGAAGGTTGTCCTTAAAGAGTTTTATCAGCTTTAACGCTCTCAGCGAGACCTCTGAGGCTCCTCGGCATGGTGGGTTTTCACTGAAATCTTCTACGTGGAAAATGGCAAAACAGACTCGGATCCTCCCAGGCCTCCTGGTTGCTTGTATTCATATCACAGCACACGGCTGGGTAAGAAGTAGAGACTGAATAATAAGTAGCTCTCCAAACACAGCTGGGCGAGGCAGCTTCATTTGTAGAAAGTAAAGCGAATCACGAAAACCTTCCTAATGGTGTGATTTGTTCCAGGGTTCTCTGGATATTAAGAAGGGAAGTATTAGTCCTTGTGCACGGTAATGTTTACGGCATTACAGTTTTCTTCTCCAGCCGTCGTCCTATATGAAGTGATTTATCGCACTTGCTGCAGAATGGAGAGCATGAAGATGTCTAATTTCATAATCAGAGCTGGTGACAGCCTTCTCATTTCCTGCCAAATGGATCAGACCACACTTTTAACCCTGGTGGCTGCACGTCTTCTTGAACAATGCCAGCCCGGTTTATAGCTTGTTCCTTCTTGTATTCCTCCGGCCGCATTAGGGGCCGGAAGTAGATGGGGTAGAAGGCGGCGCCGATCAAGGAGATGAAGCCGCCGAAAATGAGCGCGGTCCGAAGGTTCTGGGACATGGCGCCCGCGGGAACTGGCCCGGCCGGCTCTGAACCCCGCAACGCGGAATCCCGCTCGCGCTGCCGGGTCCTGACCCGGCTTGGAAGAGGCTGTTTTTTTTTTATATATATAGCAAAGGTGGAGATTTATTGAAGAACAAGTACAGACTCCCACGTGGGGAGAGAGAAAGAGTCCCACAGAACTGACTCCCATGTAGGGAAGGGGAAGAGTCCCCTCCTTATTAGTTCTTATTTTGCCCATTTTCTCTCCTCAGGTAATTTGGTAATGATGGGGAATGGGAAATAACTTTGAAGTTCTGATTAATTGAAAAATGTTGACCTGCTGTTTTTTTCCTGGCCTTTGTCACCATCCCCTTTAGCTCACGATGAGTTTCTTTATCCATAGGTCCTGAGAGAGAAACCCTGGATGAGAACAGTGTTGAAGACTAGCAATTATCACATCTCTAACTGGGTTGAGATAGAGAGAAAGGGCTGGGAAATCAACTAAGAAAAGAAATCCCATTTCAGTGTTTCCCTTTATAAAAGTGCTGCTTCTTACAAAGTTCGGCATATGAAGGAAGGCTCTCAGGACTCTATTCAATGCCAGAGACAGTAGAAAAAAAAAACAGCCTCAAAAAACAAAACAAAATCTCTCTATATAAAAGACTAATATGCTGTGTCTGACCCTCCAGGCAATGATGTCACATAGCAACGCCTGGCTTCTTCTCTCTAGCAACAACTAGCCTCCTTGCAGTTTCTTTAGCCCAGGAACACTACTTGCTTTATAGCCAGGTGGAAACACTTTACACTGTAATCAATTGTCTGTGAAGTGTTTTCCCGTGCCTCATCTCATTTGATCTTCACAGGAGTCATGGAGTAGGTAGATAGGCGACTCGGTAGAATCCTATTTTCTTTTCATTAGCCAGAAAAACAAAGATTTAGAAAGCTTAGAAACTTGATCTGACTGAAAAGAAGAAATGGTGAACCTTGAAAATGACTTCAGGTTTTCTCACCTCATAGAACAGCGGTTCTCAACCTGTGGGTCGTGACCCCTTTGGGGGTCAAACGACCCTTTCACAGGGGTCGCCAAAGACCATCGGAAAACACATATATAATTACATATTGTTTTTGTGATTCATCACTATGCTTTAATTATGTTCAATTTGTAACAATGAAAATACATTCTGCATATCAGATATTTACGTTATGATTCATAACAGTAGCAAAATTACAGTTCTGAAGTAGCAACGAAAATAATTTTATGGTTGGGGGTCACCACAACATGAGGAACTGTATTAAAGGGTCGCGGCATTAGGAAGGTTGAGAACCACTGGCGTAGAATATAGTCAAACACTGCTGCAGTTAAATATTTTACCCTTTGTTCTCCCTGCATGATCTACAATAATAATCTGAGTTGTATTGATATTTACTGCTGTGTTGCTGACAATTACCTGAGAGAGAAGTTGGGGTGCTTCACTGGGCTGGAAAAAGTTTAGCTAAATCAGAAAGCAGGTGTAATTAAGCACGTTTATTCTATGTCTATAAAAGGCTAAGTTGACTCCTGCATGCTCAATACATAAAAACTCTCCCTGGCGCCAATTGCACACATGTGTTTCCTTCTGTCATTGTCAATCGTGAATTTGGTTGACACTTCGATTATAGAGAAAGGGCGAATAGTGATATTAAAATATTTCTTCTAATTAATTTCCTTTCAATGTGCATGAATTCGTGTACTGGGCCACTAGTTATAAATAAATAATCCCATTCTATTTCATACATTTTAAAATTAAATAGATAACATAGTAGTTGATACAATTTAACATAAAATAATATTTCTAGTATAATTTTTAAAAATATATTTTAAAAGATTTCAGAGAGGAAGGGAGATGGAGAGAGGTAGAAACATCAATGATGAGAGAGAACCATTGATTGGCTGCCTCCTGCATGCCCTGCACTGGGGATTGAGCCTGCAACTTAGGCATATGCCCTATGACCTTGATCCCTCATAGATGGTTTATAGGTGGATGCTCAACCACTGAGCCATGATGGCCAGGTTCTAGTATAATTTTAAATTATGGATACCTAAGAGAAAAGTTATAAAACTTCTACTTTCCTTCTATTAACTCCAATTTCAAAATGGGTCCTATTGTTCTCACTCTATGTTTACATGTATTATGGTGGTAGTGTCAAGGGACCTGTAGGGCAAGGCTCTACTATGAAAGTGCCTTGAAATGTAAAAAGTGTGTTGATCAAACGTCAAGCATCACCACTGTTCACTAGGTGCACTGTTGCTTCTTTTAGAAATCTGGTAACAATTTAATAGCATTAGGAGATGGACATATATTCATCCATAAAGAAAAATGTGTTCATCCATAATGAAAGCCAGACTTTGGCTTTAAGAAAAGTTCACTTTATTCTTTGTGAATGGGCAGTTATTTAGACACTCCATGCCTCAGTTCCCTCATCTGAAAAGTGAGGATAAAATAGTATTTACCTTTGTAGCTATGCATGTTTATTTTGATGATGATTATTTCACAATATATACAAATATTGAATTACTAGAGACTCCGTGCACAAAATTTGTGCACTGGTAAGGTCCTTAGCGGCTGCTGGCCGGGTATTCCCTCCCTTCCCCCAACTGCCTGCTGCTGCCACCAGCCGGGGCCTCCCTCCCTTCCCCCAGCCAGCCCTGCCCCCTGGTCGAACTCCCAGACAAACTCCTGGTGGAGGGGACAATTGCATACTACGCTTTTATTCTACAGGAGGAGGAGGATTGTTATACACTTGAAACTAATATAATGTTATGTGGTCAGTTCTACTCAAACAAATAGTACTTACCTGCTTTATAGTATTAAAGTGAGATAGTGCCTGGGACTCCATTTAAAAACAAAACAAAACAGTGCCTGGCCCAAATAAAGCTCTCAAAGAAGCTGACAATTATTAAACTAGAGGCCCAGTGCACGGATTCATGCACTGGTGGGGTCCCTCAGCCTGGCCTGCGGGGATCGGGCAGAAACTGGCTCTCCAACATCCCCCGAGGGGGCCCAGATTGCAAGAGGGCACAGGCCAGGTTGAGGGACTCTACTGGTGCATCCGTGCACCAGGCCTCTAGTATGCATATAAGATCATTGGCTAATCCAGTGGTGGTGAACCTATGACACATGTGTCAGAGGTGACACTCGAACTCATTTTTTTGGTTGATTTTTCTTTGTTAAATGGCATTTAAATATATAAAATAAATATCAAAAATATAAGTCTTTGTTTTACTATGGTTGCAAATATCAAAAAATTTCTATATGTGACACGGCACCAGAGTTAAGTTAGGGTTTTTCAAAATTCTGACACACTGAGCTCAAAAGGTTCATCATCACTGGGTTAATCTCTTCCCGACCGCCCCCTTCCCTCTGAGATTCATCATTCTGTTCCATGTTTCCATGCCTGTGGTTTCCGCTCCTGCATTGAGCATCTGCCCCCAGGTGGTCAGTGCGCGTCATAGCTACTGGGTGGTCGGCTTTTATATATAGATTTGTGAAAATATCTGCAGTGGAAGGGTACCTCAGCGTTCAATTGAGGCCTACCATAAACATACATCTCTCAGGATATCATGTAAGCGTTTGTTTACTGTCAAAATCAGTGACATCAATTTATTATTAGTGTGGTTATCTCCTGGGCATTAAATCCTCATTCTGTTAGGTCTGGTGCCAGGGAATTAGTTGCCCTTAACCCAGTACTTTATCGCTGGAGGAAAAAGTTCACAGCGCTATTAAATCTGAAGTATATGTCAGCGCTTCAGGAAGGTTATCAGAATCTAGCTAAGAACACCTTGAAAGGCACCCAAGTCTGGCGGGAAGGTGAGAAGGGCTGGGCACTGTGCCCTGGGGATGTGGAGAAGGGAGCTCCCCGCCTCTGTCTACCGGTTGGCGTTGAGAACGCTCCCGGCATTATTTCCAACCGGCGGCTGAATAGGATGTAGGAGTTGCTCCCCGTTGGAGTTAAGTCACGTGCTTGAAGGGGAAGGTGGCAGCGCCAGAGCGCCCTGCCCCCTCGGGCCGGAGCCGGGCCTCACCTGCTGCAGGTGTCCCCAGGTAGCCCAACGGCGTGGCCGCCGGCTCTCCTCCCGCTGGAGCCCAGGACCAATGCCGGCCCGGAGAGGGGAGGGGGCGGTGGGGGGAGGCTAGCCGCCTTGGGGATCCGGAGCTCGCTGGCTGGGCGCCCGGCCGAGGGCACCCCGCGGGGGAAAGGCCGCGCCTCCTCCCGGAACTGGCAGGCGGCCGGCGGGGAGCGGCGGGAGCTGGGCGCCGGGCGCCGCGCACCACGCCGCGGGCTATGGAGGTCCTTCCCACGGGCCGGGGCCCGACCCTGCGCCCGGAGCCTGAGGTCAGGACGGAGGACGGCGTGGAGGAAGCGGTTCCTGCCGTGCCCCCGGCTCCACCCCTGCGGGGCGCGCCCGCGGCGGGGCTGCCGCCGGACCCCCAGGATCCCTGGGAGGGCGAAGAGGACGCGGAGCCCGGCGAGCGGCGGGGCGGGCGGACCAGCCGCACGGCGTCCCTGGTGAGCGGGCTGCTCACCGAGCTGTACAGCTGCACCGAGGAGGAGGAGGCGGCCGGCGGGGGCCGCGGGCCCGGGGGCCTCCAGCGGCGCCGCGACAGCCTCGACAGCTCCACCGAGGCCTCGGGCTCCGACGTGGTCCTGGGCGGGCGCGGCGACTCCCGGGAGCTGCAGGAGCTGCGGGAGCGGCCGAGCGAGCAGCACCAGCGCCTGTACCTGCGGCAGAAAGGTGAGGGTGGGAGGGGAGGGGGCTGCCAGAGGGGGTTCCTGCCGGGGGGGGGCGGGGGAGGGGGGAAGGGGCTGCCGGTGGGGGGACCTGCCCGAGGGCGGGCCTGCCGGAGAGGGAGCGCCGCAGCCCCCCAGCCCTGCGCGCCCGGGCCCCCGCGCCCGCCTGTGCGCACCCGGACTGAGCCGTCTAGCGCACAGATTGTTAAGTTCGGGGTGTCTCCATGGATGGGTCGCTGGCGTCCACAGTGTCACGGAAACACGACTAGACGTATTTCTTATCGTCTCCCCGACCCGCATCCCCTTCGAGCCGTGGAGTGGAGCCTCCGTTGTTGGCGTGGCAGCTGCGGTCTCCACCCCGCCCCGTGTGTTTGTGGAGGCTCCATGGGGAGAGGCTGTCCAGGCTCTAATGTCGCCAGAACAGCTGTTAGGACAGGTTTGGAGTTTCTGATAAGTTCACGTGAAGTGACTTCGGGCGCTGGGAGCAGTGAGGCATCTGGGGGCTTTTTTTTTTTTTTTTTTAGTTTAAATTAGCGGTTCTCAACCTGTAGGTCGCGACCCCTTTGGGGGTCGAATGACCCTTTCACAGGGGTCGCCTAAGACCATCGGAAAACACATATATAACTACATATTGTTTTTGTGATTCATCACTATGCTTTAATTATGTTCATTTTGTAACAATGAAAATACATCCTGCATATCAGACATTTACATTACGATTCATAACAGTAGCAAAATTACAGTTATGAAGTAGCAACGAAAATAATTTTATGGTTGTGGGTCACCACCACATGAGGAACTGTATTAAAGGGTCTCGGCATTAGGAAGGTTGAGAACCACTGGTTTAAATAATGCCCCTCCCTGGCCACACTACTGGGATAGTGTTTAACTAGCGAGGCAGAATAATTCCATAATTCGGTTTCTAAACAGAACGTGTGCGTTCCATTTCTGCCAGAACGTCTGGTTTCAAGAAGCTCACTAGGTGGACTTTTCATTAGTGGAGGGCCCTAGAGTATTAGCATTAGCACTTGGAGAATGTTGACATTATCAGTTGGAGAGGCCATCTGAAAATGGCCTTGGTTTCCAGGGGGAGAGGAGAATTTGTTGTTTCTTTTGTTACCAGACTCTGATGCTGTGTCCTAATTGAGATCCCCCTCCCCCTCAACTGCTAATAAGTAGTTTGCCCTTCAGGCACTAACACAATTATTACAGTCCTCTTTTTTTAAATAGATATGCCATGACTTCAATTTACAAAATGAAGTGAGGTGTGGAAAACATGCTAAACCACAACAGTTCTTGAATTCATGTCCTGGTGCTAAACTACCAGGGGAGAGGGGAAAGAGAGGATGCCTACGATAATAATATCCTGTCTCCTCTAATTGAAAAATCAGACTAGCTGTTGCTAGAAAACAAAAGAAAAGAAAAAAAAAAAAACTAACCAGAAAAGGAATAAATCTGTCTGCTTTCTCAAATCTATGTAAACAGCTTTCAGCTTCCTCTTTTGGCTTCCCAGTGAAGATTTTTTCCCCCCAGCTGATTGTTACAAACGACTTCCACCTTCCTCCCCCTGCCTGGGACTTTGCTGGAGTTGTGCCATTTCATTTGATACAATTATTTGGCTGTTCACCGGGCGTCTGTTTATGCCTGGAGTTCCGCAGGGCAATAGTTCTTTTAGAATCCAACAAAATCAATTTTGAAGAATTATGATTTAGCTTTTCATTACCGAGCAAATTTGGAGGATTAGTAATTTCCTTTTGGAAGAGGAAATATGGCAAGCTAATTTTTAAAGAAGTAACAGTACAGCTTTGCAAGTGGATTTCAAAGAAGTGACCACTATAGTAATCATTCTTTTTTTAAAAAAATTTAAATTCTTTATTGTTTAAAGTATTATGTAAGTCTCCTTTTTCCCCCATTGACCTCTCCCCGGCCGCCCCCACCCCCTAGCACATGCCCTCACCCCCCTACTATCTGTGTCCATTGGTCATGCTCATATGCACGCATGCAAGTCCTTTGGTTGATTTCTTAACCGCTCACCCCCTGCCTTCCCTCATAGGCTGGACAGTCTGTTCAATGCTTCTATGACTCTGGTTCTATTTTTGTTCATCAGTTTAGGTTGTTCATTATATTCCACAAATGAGTGAGATCTGTGATATTTATCTTTCTCTGACTGGCTTATTTCACTTAGCACAGTGGTTCTCAACCTGTGGGTCTCGACCCCTTTGAGGGTTGAATGACCCTTTCACAGGGGTCGCCTAAGACCATCGGAAAACACATATTGAATATATAATTACATATTGTTTTTGTGATTAATCACTATGCTTTAATTATGTTCAATTTGTAACAATGAAAATACATACTGCGTATCAGATATTTACATTACGATTCATAACAGTAGCAAAATTACAGTTCTGAAGTAGCAACGAAAATAATTTTATGGTTGGGGGTTACCACAACATGAGGAACTGTATTAAAGGGTTGAGGCATTATGAAGGTTGAGAACCACTGACTTAGCATAACGCTCTCCAGTTCCATCCATGCTGTTGCAAATGTTAAGAGTTCTCTTTTACAGCAGCGTAGTATTCCATTGTGTAGATGTACCACAGTTTTCTATAGTAATCATTCTTAAGATATATAAGAGTCTGCTTTGCCCAGGTCTCAGTCTTATTGCATGGTTAGTTGCTTGTTAATCTTTTCTTTCAGTCAACCCTGTTAGGATGAATAAGATACCATATTCTAGCCCTGACTGGTTTGGCTTAGTGGGTAGAACGTTGGCCTGCGGACTCAAGGGTCTCAGGTTCGATTCCGGTCAAGGGCATGTACCTTGGTTGCAGGCACATACCCAGTAGGGAGTGTGCAGGAGGCAGCTGATTGATGTTTCTCTCTCATCGATGTTTCTAACTCTCTATCCCTCTCCCTTCCTCTCTGTAAAAAATCAATAAAAAAATATATATTTTAAAAAAGATACCATATTCTAATAGCCATGCCCCCTCCACCTTTATCAATAAACATCATTAGAGTACTAAGAAAAAAAATCAGGTGATGGAAACAGCTGTCTGCTTAATTTTACAGCTTATTAGGTTACCTGTTTTTGTTCTTTTCCAGGGTAAAAAAAAAAAAATCAACATAGTACCTAGTAGGAGTCTCATATAATGCAGATAACCTGTGTATTCTCTCTTTTTTTCTGTCAGAGATTTTGCTGTAGCATCGATGTAGCACCTATTTCTACATATTTCGCATGTGTGGGTCCTTTATTTATTTGAGGCACCAAAATGGTTTCTCAGGAAATCTACACTCTTCTCAGAGTTTTCATTATGGGATGAACTTTGGAGTCAAATGCTTGAGCTGATATCCTGCTGCTGTTCCTTACTAACAGTGGGACCTCACGCAAGCTACTTAACCTCTCTGTCTCATTTCTCTCACTTATAAGTAGAAATAATAATACCTACTTCACAGGACTGTACTGAGAATTATATAAGTTAATGTGTATAACATGCTCAATAAGTGTTAGATATAATAATAATATTTATTATATACACTGGGATTCCTTAGAAAGATAATTGTCCATTGTTTGTCACTTGATGATCTCATTTTTCCTATTTATTTAAAACTGTGTGAGGAGCTGTAGCTGGTGCCATGGGGCATGCAAAGGTAAAGAAGACTTTATTCCTGTCTTTGGGATGCTTGTATACCAGCAAATCATGCTGTAGGTTTCCAAACTGAACTCTGAAGATTTTCCCATATTGGACAACACATATAATTCAGAGACCCACAGAGCTGTAGGTACCATTAAGAGTTGCTGAAAAATGACTCTTTTGTGGAAGAAAGTATAATTTAAATGCAAGATGATAGTCCTACCCCTAGAACAGTGGTTCTCAACCTTCTGGCCCTTTAAATACAGTTCCTCATGTTGTGCCCCCAACCATAAAATTATTTTCGTTTCTACTTCATAACTGTAATTTTGCTACTGTTATGAATCGTAATGTAAATATCTGATATGCAGAATGGTCTTAGGCAACCCCTGTGAAAGGAAAAATTTTAAACATTCAAAGAAAGGCTACCTGCTCTCTCTGAAGGAATCTAAGAATGTAGAGCCTCTGATCTCTTCTGGTAGCTGTTTCTCATAGTTGACCGTTCTTAGAACCCAGGTAGTTTCATTTAACCTAAGTGAGCTCTGATTTCCCATGACATGCCACCGTGTTTGAACTCAGGGTGAGAGAGATAACTGGTCTGTGTTCTCTTCTTCATAGACATTCCTTCTTCTTTCTTATTTTAGTGCTGTTTATGTTAGTGTTCATAAAGAGTATTCACATTTGTTTCTCAGAATAATCTAGTATTCTAAGCATAATTTGAGTCTTTGAGCACGACCTTGCCTAAGATCACACAGATAGTTGGTTGGTCCAAAGGAAGTTCTTGTTCACTCAAGGTCAATTAGCATTTTCCAAATGATGGGGTCAGCTATGACAGAGGTTAAAGCAACGCCCTGCACTTCTCTTATACTGACTCAAAAAGTTCACTTCCTCTGACCTCTGAAGTACTTTTCTTACTTTTGAACATTTCTTTTGTTCTCTTCTGATCCTGCCTAGTTTCTCCTAATCATTTTCAACAGGAGTAGATCCAACCCCCACACAGGACCTCTACTGAGGGCCTAGCCAATGCCAAGCTGAGCAGGAGGCTTTCCTGCCTGGCTGTTCACACTGTAATGACTGACGGTAATGTCAGGAGTGACAAACAACACTCCCAAATTGTTATGGTCATTCACATAAAGATTGTTGACATTTCTGATTCCCAAGTCTTTTTTTCACTTGTAGAAACTGCTGTTGAGAATATTAGCTTTATGAATATAGAATTATTTTTAATTTATTCATTTAAAGGAAATGTACTTTCTGCACATTTGAAAAATTACTGAGTTTCGAAGATGAGATATTGTACCTAATATTCAAGCTATTGGAAGACTGTATATTTAAAACAAAAACAGTATTTTCACATTTATCTGCATTAGAAAATGGTAGTATTATTTACTTTTGGCTGATTATTTACAAACAAAGGTGAATACTTTAAAAAATATTTATCAGGCCCTAGCTGGTTTTGCTCAGTGGATAGAGCGGACTGAAGGGTCTCTGGTTCGATTCCGGTCAAGGGCAGGAGCCTTGGTGGCAGGCTTGATCCCAGGTCGTGGTTGGGGCCGGTGCGGGAGGCAAACAATCGATGTGTCTCTCTCACATTGATGTTTCTCTCTCTCTGTCTCTCCCCATCCTCCCTCCCTTCCACTCTCTTTAAAATTCAATGGAAAAATATCCTTCAGTTAGGACTAACAACAACAACAAAATATTTATCAGGTTTATCATTGATGCAACAGACTCGAAAAGATTATTTTCTTGCAGCTTAGTCTGTAAGTACATTGATGATACCAAATATACATGCTAGTTTTCAAGCTATAAAAGGCAAATATGCAACCAGAGCTAAATATGGTAAAAGTTAAGAGTCTTGCTTACATATTACAGGTGGATAAAGTTTATTTTATAGTACAGTGGGGCCTTGATTACGAGTTTAATTCGTTCCGAGACCGAGCTCTTTAAGGAGCTCGTTAACTCAAATTACTCTGTCAACTCAATGCAAAAAATCCGTGGAGAGACAGCTGGTATCTCAAAAAACTCGTTAGTCGGGACACTCGTAAGTCAAGGCCTCACTGTATTTGTCTCATTGACAGGGCAAGAAATGGATGAGTGACTTATTTGATCAGAATATCTTAACTGAATACTGAGTGAGAACCCAGAATTACCTGCATGGATGTTCTAGAATCTAGATAATTATCTTACAATTAGCATCATGTTGGCATTTGTATTCCTCTCAGGGTTTTTACTGTTCTATTTTAAATCTTCTTTTCTAATAGACGCTAATGAACTGAAGACGATCCTCCGAGAGCTTAAGTACAGAATTGGCATTCAGTCGGCGAAGTTACTCCGGCAGCTGAAGCAGAAAGATCGGCTTCTGCATAAAGTCCAGAAGAACTGCGACATTGTGACTGCGTGCTTGCAGGCCGTGTCACAGAAGAGAAGTAAGTGCTGGAGTGGGGTTAGCCCTTTTGCCACATGCGACCGGAAGGGTAGTGAGCTGAGTCAATAGTCGTTGTGTTTTTGAATCTGTTGAAAAGTTTTAAATGGAAATTTATCCCCTCAGAACTAAGAACTACGAACAACTTGTACAGCTTCCAGTTTTTTTTCAGTTAAAATGAATGTTGCATGTCTGAGGTTACAAACTTAGTTTTCTTATTCTCTATTTGCAGCAGCACTTCACTGTGACATTGGTTATTTTTACATGATGCTACGCAATGACGAAAATCTTTATTCTAAAAACAGCACCCAATAGATACAACCTAAAAGGCATATCTTTGTTTTCGTGTTCTCTTTGTGTTTAATAAGTGAATTAAAAACTGATTTAAAAGGAGACTCCTGTAACAGGATCTTACAACTTGCTCTGAGTCCTGAAAAGGACAAAATATTTTAACAAACCCATCTAGTAGGTAATCCGGTCATAACTAAGAGATTCATGGTTTCTTAATTGAGTTAAAAATTGTTAAATTGCTAATGCATGTCAAATACCAGATAAAAGCTTGTGAATTAATTTTGTAATTCTCCATGCAATCGTTTTATGTTTTATTCTGCTAACATTTCCCTATTTTTGTTTTGTATTCTTTATTAACATGCAGCATGGCAGAACAGTATGTTCAGGTATGGTAAATATAGGCACCAACGAAGTGTTTTGCTAAAACACCTGTGGCAACTTTTTAGGTGCATGTGAAAGTTGCCTTTTCCTGTTCCTTTACTCTGTCACATTTTATATGTAAAGTGACACTTCCTAGATTTTTTTTTTTATTCCAAATTAAGATGTGTTTCTTTCCATAAAACAATTTTCAGGGTGTGGTTAGTTTCAGATTACATTAATGGCTACATTCTATTCTTATGTTTTTTATTAAAAGACAGTTCTATGTTTTCTTCCTCCTCTTTTATTATATCACTGTTTGTTATCCCTAAATTCTTCTTCTTGCTGTTTACTAAAGAAGGTTTCAACCTAATGTGTATTAAATACAATGCTGCTCAGCTATCATAATGATATAATGGTCCATCTGAGAACCAGGAATATAGTTGAGTAGACTTTTTTTTTAGGTTATATAGATTGTAATTGATTTCAGAGGGAGGAAGGGCGAGGGAGAGAGAGAGATAGAAACATCAATGATGAGAGAGAATCATTGGCTTGGCTGCCTCCTGCACAACCACCACTGGGGATGGAGCCCACAACCCAGGCATGTGCCCTGACTGGGAATTGAAGCGTGACCTCCTGGTTTGTGGGTCAGTGCTCAACCACTGAGCCACATGGGCTGGGTGTTGAGTAGACTGTTTTTGAATAGAGTTTTCTCCAGAGCCAGGCACTTATCTGAAGTAGCTGGTGAAGGAGGAGGGTATAGATATATACACCGAGTAGCCAGATTATTATGACCACCCCATCAGTACTTCATTGACACTTCCAAAAATACTGAATATTGAAAACTTCCTAACCAAATACTTTCACGGTTTTATTATTATTATTATTATTATTATTATTTGCATAACTAATTCACTTCATTGTACTGATGGGGTGGTCATAATAATCTGGCCAGTCATAATAATCTGGCCAGTCATAATCTGGCCACTCAGTGTAGATGTGTTTATATGTATGTTTATCTATAAAACATTGGCAAGCATTATAGGTATCTGCTGTTTTTCCATGGATTCTGATTGATTCACAAGTGCCCAGTAAGTATGTTATTATTTTCCTCTTTTATTTTAAGATGAAAGTTTTGATTCTGATATTTCTCTTTTCACAATTGTGTTTTCACCTACCCATTGTTGTTGCTTGTATCAGAAGTTAAAAGCACTAAGTGGTAAGTGCACTTTGTGGTAAGCGGGGTGTGGATGTGTGGGAAAGCATCCGGGAGATGGAGCCGGTGTCAGGAGACCGAGAGGCATGTCAGGCTGGCACAGGACCGTGGGCTGATGAATACCAGGGACTGAGTCATTTAGGATTTGAACCTACTTGCCTGATGAAAGGACCAGCATTTATGTCTTGTAGAAAAATGTCTCCATAAGCATCAGTGGGACTCGTAAATTGGTGAATGCGCACTTCCCATGTACTTTAGGGTTTGTCTCTTTAATTCTTGACAGGGTTTTGCGTTTCAGACAATATAGGGTTAATGGCTCTTTTCCTTGGGAGTTCAAGTCTCACCTTGGTAATAAGACTCTGTTAAATGGAACAGAATATTTTTTGTTGACTTAAGGAATAACGGTGCATCAAAATGATCATTTTCATCATATGATACTGTTTTATGATGTAGATAGATGGTGTTAGAAATTTGATTAGGTGGTTCTTTTAAATCCCTTTTAGATCTACAGAGGTTAGATGTTTTGTGAGTAAATGCCTTCTTCCAGTAGTTGCACTTTTTGCCTCTTTCCTCAAGGTCCAATAATAACAATTAGAGTTCTGAAGAATTGAGATTTAACTATCACACTGAGCTTTCATTTTAGTAGTGATTGGCACTGATGCATTCAAATACCGCATACATGTTGACTCATTTACATTTAATATGCAAAAATCCGGATAACCTTTTTACCCCACATGGATTCAGTGCTTATAGTTCTTTCCATGAGTGACTTTTCTCCTTCCATAACTTCCTGTGGAATAAAACTATTTTAATGTTTATTAAAATGGGTTATTTCCTGTTGATAAATTAAAGGGGTATAGTAATTTTGAAATAAGAATCATAAGTAAGTGTGGATTATGAACCAAAATGACTAGGTCATTTTTATTTCTAACACAGATGATGCAACTATGTAGACTTTATAGTTTCCTACACTAAGCCTTATGGTAGAAAACATTTATTTTAAAACTGGTGGGAATAAGAAAAGCAGGATCAAAACTTGCCTCACAGAAGAGCAGATTTCCCCCTTATGTTTATCCATTCATCTAAGGATAATCATGGTATAACCAGTTTAATATTAATAATAAAATCAATGCCCTAGCTGGTTTGGCTCAGTAGATAGAGCGTCGGCCTGTGGACTGAAAGGTCCCGGTTCTATTCCGGTCAGGGGCACATGCCGGAGTTGCGGGCTCAACCCCCAGTAGGGAGCATGAAGGAAGCAGCCGATCAATGATTCTCTCTCACCATTGATGTTTCTATCTCTCTGTCCCTCTCTCTTCCTCTCTGAAATCATTAAAAAAATAAGATTAATAATAATAAGAATGGCAGCAGCTGTAACCATTCATTATATACCTGCTTTCAGCCAAAATGTTGGTTTTGTCTCATAGTGATTCAAATAAAGTATGTATCTTTAGGCACATTGTGTTAGGAAGCTGATATTCAGAAAGTTTAATTTGCTAAAGTCTCATAAGTAAGTGGTTGAGATGGAATTTGAAGATAGATATCTCAAAAGTCCACTCTACCATAAATTGTGACAAGAGGGTTCTATTTCTTAGCAATTAATTGATACTTCTGTAATAGTATTAGAATACTAGAGGCCTGGTGCATGGATTCATGCACCAGTGGGGTCCCTTGGCCTGGCCTGTGGGATTGGGCTGAAACCGGCTCTCTGACATCCCCGGAGGGTTCCTGGATTGCGAGAGGGCACAGGCCAGGCTGAGGGACCCCAACAGTGCATGATAAAGGCTGGGGTGGGATGTGGGAGGTTGGCCAACCAGGGAGGGATCTTGGGAGGGCTCCAGGGCATGTCCAGCCTCGTCTCACTCAGTCCTGATCGGCCGGACCCCAGCAGCAAGCTAACCTAACAGTTAGTGTCTGCCTCCTGGTGGTCAGTGCATGCCATAGCAAGCGGTTGAGCGGCATTAGCATATCATTAGCATATTACACTTTGATTGGTTGAATGGATGACCAGAGAACTGGATGCTTAGCATATTAGGCTTGTATTGTATAGGACTAGAGGCCCAAAGCACGAAATTCATGCAAGAGTAGGCCTTCCTTCCCCAGCTGCCAGCACTGGCTTCCCTCCGGCTGCTGGCACATGGGACCCGGGCTTCCCTCTGGCTGCCGACAGTCACCCGGGACCTGGGCTTCCTTCGTAGCTCAGGCTTTGTCTGGAAGGACGTCCGGTCTAATTAGCATATTACACTTTTATTATTATAGATGGGTGGAACAATAAGAAATTTGTAACATGCATAGGACATAATACAATTTTCAGGTTTATGTATTCTGAATATGAGTCTTTTTCAGATATATGTGCTGCAAATACCTTTTCCATTGATTTTTTTTTTTTTTTAGAGTGGAAGAGAGAGGTAAAGACAGAGAGAAATATCGATGTGAGAGAAACACATCTATTGGTAGCCTCCTGCATCCCCTGACCAGGGCCCATGCTGGGGACGAGCCTGCAACCACGTACGTGACCTTGACCAGAATTGAACCCGGGACCTTTGGTCTGCAGGCCGATGCTCTATCCATTGGCCAAACTGGCTAGGGCTCTGCTGTTGCTTTCTCAAATTTCTTAATAATTTTTGAACAAGGGGTCCACAAATTAGGTAACCAGTTTTGCCTTTATGGCTGGTTCTTTTTCTATCCTGTTTAAGAAATCTTTCAATAGCAAACTCATGAAGAATTTCTCCCACATTATTTCCTAGAAGCTTTATTATTTTGTTTTCATTTCTAGATCTAGGTCCACCTGGAATTGATTCATTATGCTGTGTAACATGAAATAGGAGTCATTTTGTCCACATGGATATCTAATTGACTCAGCCCTGTTTATTGAAGAGATCATCCTTTTATCATTGCTCTGGGGAGCCATCTATATATATAAGAGCCTAAGCGACTGTTACGACCTGTTGACTGAACGTCTGGTCAACCGGTTGCTATCACGCACACTGACCACCAGGGGGCAGATGCTCAATGCAGGAGCTGCCCCCTGGTGGTCAGTGTGCTCCCACAGCCAAACTCCCGCATCCGCCCCCCCCCCCCCCCCCCGCCCGCCAGCCCCAATCGGCCCAATCACCAGCCAGGCTGAGGGACCCCACCTGTGCATGAATTCATGCACCGGGCCTCTACTTGTATAAAATCAGGTGTCCAGTGTGTCTGAGTCTCTTTTTACACTCTTATTCTATTTTGCCTTATTTGTTTATCCTGGGCCAATACAACACTGTCTTACTTACTGCACTTTCTGATAACTCCTAATATCTGATAGTGTAGATTCTTACCTCTTGTTCTTCTTCAAGATTCTTTTGGTTATGATTGGCTCATTGGAGGGTGAATTGACATCTTTACAATGTGGAGTCTTCCAATTTATAAATATGGTGCTTTAAAATTTATTTGAATGTTTTACAGTTTTCTATGTAGAGGCCTTTCGTATAGGTTTTACTAGATTTATTCTTAAGTAGCTCAGATTTCTTGATGCTCTTTTAAATTGGTATCTTTTTAAAAATTAATGTTCTGTTTGTTTCTAGTACATTTAAATATGGTTGTTTTTACACATTGACCTTATATCTAGTAATCTTACTTTTTCTCTTTTTTTAATTCTAATTATCTGTAAATTATTTTGTATGTTTCTAAGTATATAATCTTTAGCATCTGTGAGTACTATTAGTTTTATGGATTTACAGATTAATTTTAATTGACTTCAGAGAGGAAGGAAAGGAGAAAGAACAAGCGAGATATATATATATATATATATATATATATATATATATAGAGAGAGAGAGAGAGAGAGAGAGAGAGAGAGAGAGAGAGAAACATATACGCCTGACCAGGGATCAAATTCCAAACCTAGGTATGTGCTCTGACCAGGAGCCAACCCTTGACTTTCTGGTGCATGGGATGGCGCTCTAACCAATTGAGCCACACAGGCCAGGGCTGATTTCTTTACCATTCTTTAATGTCTTTTTCTCAGTCTGTGCACTGGCTAGGATCTCTAGAATAATGTTGAATAGGAGTAGAGACAATGGGATGAAAATTTTTGTTTATGTTCAACCTAAGAGGGAAAGTTTTCTTTTCATGTTTCACCGTTAAATTCAATGCTTCCTAAAAGTTTTCTGTAGAAATCCTGTAATAAATTAAGGAATTTCGCCCTGGCCATTGTGGTTCAGGGGTTGAGCATGGACCTAGGAACCAGGAGGTTCGATTCCTGGTCAGGGCACATGCAGGCTCAATCCCCAGTGTAGAGTATGCAGGGGGCAGCCAATCAATGATTCTTTCTTATCATTGATGTTTCTTTCTCTCTTTCCTCTCCCTTCCTCTCTGAAATCAGTAAAACTATATTTTTTTAGAAATTAAGGAATCTCCTTGTCCAATTTGCTAAGATGATGAATTTTTATCATATACTTTATTACTGTATTGAGATAATATGATGAATTTTATGTATTTTATTGAATGTTAAAACCTCTTTGCATTCTTGGAAAATTCTAAGCAACATATATATTTATATAATCTGGATTTGGTCTGCTAATATTTTTTTTTTTTTTTTAATATATTTTATTGGTTTTTTACAGAGAGGAATGGAGAGAGACAGAGAGTTAGAAACATCGATGAGAGAGAAACATCGATCAGCTGCCTCCTGCACATCTCCCACCGGGGATGTGCCCGCAACCCAGGTACATGCCCTTGACCGGAATCGAACCCGGGACCCTTCAGTCCGCAGGCTGACGCTCTATCCACTGAGCCAAACCGGTTTCGGCTGGTCTGCTAATATTTTGTTTATGATTTATGGCTATGTTATGCGTGAGATTAACCTATAATTTTCCTTTCTTGTAACGCTCTTTTCAGGGCTTGGGAGCCTCATAATGAAGTTACAAAGTGTGCCCTCCTTTTCCATTCTTTGGAAGACATTGTGCTAGACTGGATTATTATTTCCTTCATGTTTGGTAGAATTCACTAGCAAAACATTGGTCTGATGTTTTCTTTGTAGGAAGGGCTGAAATGATGGATTCAACTTTAAACAAAATAATTATAGGATCATTTGTATTTTCTATTTCTTCTTGTATTAGCTTTGGGAAATTATATAGAATTTGCCCATTTCACATAATTTTTCACATTTACGGGCATAATATTCTTGGGATCCTTTAGTGTTTTAAGATACTAAAACAATTTCACTGATTTAAATAGGAATTCACTTACTACTTAAAACATTTTTATCATTGAGTGTATCCTCATAAAGAATATTCTAATACATGTGTATCTATTTTAAAAGTAATTAAACAAAGATCTATGTATGTGGATATCTACTTATCAAGATTGAATAGTAGATATTACTGTCACGTTAGAAGTCTCTGTGTGTGCTTTCCTGGTTGAAATCTCTCTCCCCATTTATGTTAATTACTAGAGGCCCAGTGCATGAAATTCATGCACAGGTACGTTCTCTAGGCCTGGCCAGCGATCGAAGTGTGAGTGTCTGGTGTGGAAGGGCAGGTCCCAGCTGACCTCTGGGACCTGAGCAGTACCTGGGCCCCCAGGCATCCCCCTCTGCCTGAGTCATGGCACCTGAGTCCCCACACGGAGATGGGGTGAGCGCAGCCAGATGCCATGGGCCAGGGAGCAGTGTGGGCCACTGGACCACCCAGTGGCGCTGCACGGAAGCCAAGCGGGCAGCATGCTCTCTCCCGGCTGGCCTCGCAGACTGGCTCCTGTGCAAACCCACAGGGAGCCTGACCGGCCCTGTGGTCCCGGTGGCTGCGGCCTGGCTCACCTGGAAGAGGCCGCACGGGTGTGGGACAGGCTCCTCACCCGGCACCTGAGCATGGGGGGCCGGGAGGGGAGGGGAGAGGGGAGGGGAGGGGGGGCTTCCCCAGCTTTCGAACCCTGGCATCCTGAAGTGGGGTAGCAGGGGGAGTGAGAGCGAGCTTGGTGGACACCCGCATTCTCACTGCACCTCTGTCCCCATCAGTCCCGCCCCCAGGTAGCCGGTGAGAGGTCGCAGCATGTCGCTGATGCCTGCCTTGTTCCGCGCCACCCCCTGATGGTCAGCACACATCATAGCGAGTGGTCGAACTCCCAGTCTCCTGGTCGAACTCCCGGTTGAGGGGACAATTTGCATATTAGGCTTTTATTATATAGGATTCCCTTGCTCTTCTCTATCGTTCTTCTATCTCCGGTGTGTATTCCTAAGCAACATGTAGTTTTGAAAAACTGAGTAGCAAGCCCCAGCCTAGTTTGTAGGGGAAGGATAACGTTACCTCTGTTTAATAAAAGCTCTCAAAAGATAAACAGTCTCGGGTCACACAGTCTGAGGTTGGGTTCCCCTGAGAATGCACAGGGACCCCCTTCTGGGAGAGCCAGGGGCAAGGTTATAAATTAATCCTGTGGCATCTGCCAGGGCTAGTTGCTGAATGAGCGGCTAGGCTGGGGGAGTGGCCTGCTTTTTATTTTTGATTCAAAGCTCACCATGACCTTGCTGCTGCTCTCAAAAGTAGGTCAGAGCCGAACACTTCTGTAGACATGGAGGGGAAGGGCGAGCAAGCACTTACGTCATCAGCATGCCATGAGATGAGCACAGATGAGAGTCCTGGGCATTGTGTCCTCATGTGAGGAAGATGGTGCAATAGCAGGAAGCACCGCAGGGTGACTGTTCTCAGTACAAGTGTCGCTTGAGCCGCTCCGCTCCGTCTGGGCTGGCTGTGCTGTGTCTGCGATCTCCCTTCCCTCTCATCCTGGAGGCTTTGTCTCTCTCCTCTGTTGGATCTCTTGCTTCCTGTCTTCTCGCGTTTTCTTCTTTCTTGATTATTGTTTTATATTGTTGCTCATCACAAGTTTTTAGGGCTTGTGTAGGAATGAAAATGTCTTTATTAGATCCTCACTTTGATTGACAATAACTGTGCTATTGACTTCTTGCTTCCACTCTTACTGGGGAGAAGTCAGAATCAGAGTTCTGATTCTTCATCCTTTGTCCTGAACTGTTTGTTTTTCCTCTTTGAAAGCTTATGGAATCTCTTTTCTTGGTGTCCTAAAATTCACGATCACCTTGCTTGGTATGGGTGTGTTTTCACCCATTGTGCTGGGCCTAAACAGGCGCTTTTAATCAGACAATTTATATCATTCAGTTCTGCAGAATGTACGTGAATTATTTCTTTGATACTCTTCTTCCTCTCCCTGCCCCCGTTGCTGTGATTCTTTTGTTTGGCTGTCAGAACGTGTGGACTAGTTCTGTAATATTGTTTCTTATTTTCTACCCCCTCTTTTATTTTTCTCTTTACTTTTTCAGAGATTATCTCAACTTTATTTTTCAATCCTGTTATTAAGACCATTTTGGGGATTGTTATTTGGATTTTTGTTAATCCTCATCCAAGGATATTTTTTTCCATTGATTTTTAGAGAGAATGGAAGGGAGGGGAAGAGAATGGGAGAGAGAAACATCGATGTGAGAGAGACACATGTCCCCCCAGGGCCAGGGATCAAACCTGCAAGAATGAAGTACGTGCCCTTGACTGGAATCAAACCCTGGCTAACGCTATAACCACTGGGAAAAACTGGCCAGGGCTGCTGGATGTTTTTCTCTATACAGTTGTATCCTCTTCTTGTTTCAAAGATGCTATATATATATATATGTTTGCGCTAAGGATATTAATGATAGAGACTAAGACAAACAGAAAAGAACAACTTAGAGGAAATAGATTATACAGGGAGGGAAGAAACTTTCAAAACTGCTCTTATATTTAAGCTCTTTCCTCAGATTTCTAGTAATCCTTGGCTGTCTGCTCATAATTTAGTGTTGGAGTCTAGAATAACGACGACTTGAACTCTGAGCTGCCCGGTAGGGCGTATTGACTTAAAGCTTCACAGAAGGGTCACCTTGGACGGGCCCTTTGTTATAAAGTCTCCAGGTCCATGTTGTCTGGTATTTCTTCTGGGACTGGTCTGATTCCTCGGGGAAGGGTCTTCTCATCTGCTTGGATGGTGAAGGTCTGCGGTAAGACCTGGGGTCTCAGAATACGGTATGCGTATGGCCACTGAATCCTTCTGTTTTAGGTAAGCTGTTTTTTCAGCAACTCTCTGTTTCAACCCTCTTCAAAAATGAAACCTTCAGCCCTGGCTGGGTAGCTCATTTGGTTGGAGCATCGTCCCGATATACCAAGGTTGTGGGTTCGATCTATAGTCAGGACACATACAAGAAGCAACCAATGAATGCATAAATAAGTGGAACAACAAATTGATGCTTCTCTCTCTCTCTCTCTCTCTCTCATAAATATATTAAAAATTAAAAAAAAAGATGAAACCTTCAAACTTTTTCAGGGATGGGAGAGGAGTATGTGATGGTTCAGCCTCATGAAGTTGAGGGGATCTAGGGAGCCAACTGCTTTCAACAGTTATCTCTGAGTCTCCTTATTAAGCCTCTTCAAGCCTCGCTGCCTGTCTCTGAGTCTTTTGTGGACTGTGTGGTGTAATAGAGGTTGGGTTTTAGCTTTCCCATGCCAATTGGGATTTAGCTTTCTAGGGTCTGGTAAGTCAATTTCTACTTGTCTGTAGGTTTTTCAGCTTCAAAATTCTATTGCTGGTGTCTCTGCTTCTCACCACCCCTCCTCCCCCCACCCCGGTCTTTGTGGGTGATGATAAACAAAAACCTTGGGGAACCAATATTAGGTGCAATTTTTTTTCAATTTCCTTTCTTATCTCAGATGTTTATGTTTCTTTTACATAAGTTCATTTGTTTTGATAGATGTTTGCGTTTTTTTACAGCTTTATTGAGATACTTAATATATATAAAGTAGTTAGCATTTAGGTTAAGGTAGATTTGCTTTAAAATTGGACGTTGGTGAATTTGTGAATTTTGTGCACAAATTTGTTATTGTCGATTAACAGATTTAGGTATGTTTTTGACATACAGAATTTTGGTGTGCCCTGAAGTAACTTAGTAAGAATATGATTAGATGAAAGAAACTGAATTATAAATTGCTTACAATACATTTTAGCAACAGTTTCCTCTCATTCTCTCAGAACTCTTAAGTGTCTTGTCACTGGGCCATTTTTCTATTTTGTCATAATTTGCTTATTCTTATATGTACTGTAAATTTGTGTAATATTTGAAAGTACAATAGTTTTTGAACCTCCAACTTCTGAGAAATTAGTGTGGCTTTGAAATAAACAGATGTTTCTTTGTTATTGCAAAGAAAACTGTTTTTTTAGGGGGAAAATCTGAATCTCAAAGTCATAGTAGTTTAGAGCTAGAAGAGAACTTACACCTGATTTCTGTTTTCTCCGAACCTATGCCTGAGCAGAGTGACACGTGGAAGAGTAACTAGTGTGGCTGAAACTCACTCGGGGGGTCGGTGACTCAGGCAAGGCTCCCCTGGTTGGTAGGTGCCCTTGTTATCAGTGATGACAAAAGAAAATTCAATCTATGACCAGTAGGGGGAGCTCTTTTTCTCTGTTATGCTTTCCCAAGAACTGTACATTTATGTTCTCTCTGTGTTATCAGAGCTTGAATCCTGGTTCATCCACTTTCTAGATGTGCCATTTCGTGCAAGTTCCTTAACACCTCTGAACTCCAGTTTTCTCATCAGTAGAAAGGGGATGATGATGATGATGATGATAGTAACCGCTTCATAGGGTCATTATGAGAACTGAGTGAGTTGAAATATATAAAATGCTTAGAACTGTGTCTGGCTCTATTATTTACTGTTACTGCCATTATTCCTGCAGTGGGGAGGTTAGGGGCTGCCTTTCCCACCAGCATGTGCATCCTTGCCTGTTTAAGGCAACTGTGAAGGTTGCTGGGGCTCCTCACAGTAAAAGAAATCAGTGGGTTGGGATTATTTGAGGAGGAGATAGTGAATAATCATAAGTAGGGATTTCATAATTAGCTCTTTGGGAAAGGATGGCTCACTTTTCTTCAATAACATACAAGGAGATTGCTGCTCCTTTCCGTGTTTCTTTTGAGATGATAATATGTAAACATGTTTTTCAGACACTTGTTATATATTATAGTAGGCAACTGCCTATATGTGTACAGGGCAATAGGAGCAAAGGTAAGAGCCAGCCAAATCCTCCTTGAAGCACCTGGAGGCATTTCAAAGAAGAACTAGGGTTAGAAGAATGATTGAAATGTGCCGTGGGGATGAGGGTAGGAGGGCTGGAGAGACCTTCCAGGCCGAGATAATGGTGCAGAGGCTATGAGAGGGTCGGGTGTGTCAGGTACTTATCTAGCATTGTTGGATATAACTTTGGAGGCCTGAGGGAAGTGGAAGAAGTTGAGGCTGGAGTTTATATTGTGTCTTGTAGCACCATTACTGAGCACCAAGAGTGGCACAATTGGATTTGCATGTTTCACTGGTCATTTTGGCAGCAGGCTGGAGGGTGAGTGGATGTGAGGAGTATCGGGAAGAGGCTGATGCAGTAAGCCAGTAGAATCGATGGGCCCTGGGCCAAGGAGCTCTGGGAATGGAGAGAAGGCAAAGAGGTATTTAGGAGGGAGATGGGATTGGACTGGGAGGGAGGTGTGGGAAGAGGAGGAATCTGAGAGCTGAGGGCTTGGAGAAGGTGTGGGAGGGACCAGTAAGTGCTTGCAGCTGAACTCCCTGCTCAGGGGACCTACACAGGCCTGCTAGGGAAGAAAGAGTCATTGGAGTAGGAGAGCCACGCAGGAGAGCAGCGCCCAGGAAGCTGCTGGGGGACAGGAGAGTTTCAGAGGTGCAGATTTTTCGTCTATAGAGCAATTATCCAGAACTATATAATTATAGATGCACATGTGCGTGCATCTATAATTACCATAGAGAAGTCAAATAGGAAAAGAATTGTAAAGGGCATTGGATTTTTGCCATTTTAAAACGACGTGAGAGGAATTTCTGTTTAGTCAAGTGATGGAGACAGAAGCCACATAACACTCGGTTTCCATAGCAAGGGCGTGCTATTCTTTCCCAAGGTGTTTGGTGGTGAGATGGGATGAGGACTAGGCTTCTTCTGCCTTCCTTGTATAGAGACTTTTCGACCCCCACCCCACCTTTGGTTAGAACCGATGCACCTTTCCTCCCTCTGAACCCCACCATTTCCTATCCTGACTCTATAAGAGCACACATAATATTTTATTATATTTGTTTCCTTTTTTATTATGGTAATTTTTCTCTTTATACCATTAGACATAGATTTCCTGGGGGGGGGGAGGGGGAAGGACTAAGTCATCCATCTTTTATTTTTAGTATCTATTACAGTAGACACTGGCATCATAATCAGGCTCATTGAATGTTGGATGGATGGATGGATAGCTGGCTGGCTGGATAAACTGAGGTTGACTCAAAGTTACCATGAGTGCGCACATGCGAAGCAGGTGACTTGGCGATGAGAGCAAGAGACCGGCTAGAACAGGCTCGGCGCCTGGGAACAACAGTGCGTGTTTGGAATTAGCACCTCGGTAAACGGGAAAGGGACTGATGAGGAAGGAGCAGCCTCAGGATTGCTGAGATTGGAACTTTGTGGACAGTGAATGTGCATTGATTTTGTGAAGTTACAATATCTTCGGCTTTTGGAGCTAGAGGGAACCTCAGAATGAATCCAGTGTAAGCCCCCTATTGAACACAGGACTCTGGGGTATGTGCACTGCCTTCCTAGCTAGATTGAGAGCTGTGTGAGAGTCTGGCCATTGGCAAGTACACATCTATTCATTGATAATGTTAATACACTCTTACCTCTACACAAGGGTAGAGTGAGTAGAGAAAATTAGGTTGCATCATTCTAGTTTGAAAGTCTGAAAAATTATTCGAAAATGTATGTGTCAGGCAGCAGGAGCATAGCTAAGGCAGATGATTCAGCTGTGTTGTCTTTATAGAGAATCTCTTTAACAGCATTGTAAAATTTTACCTATCCAATTCCAAATATGTCTCCCTCCCCACATTGCAGGAGGTTTTTTCCTACTTGCTCCTCAGCATTTTTGTCATCGTTTTTACTTTCAATGGATTATATACCTTTGAGCAATAATGTAATGTCACTTTTTTTTCTGGTGAGTGCATGAACAAGTAGGTGTTTGTAATGAACTCTGTATAGAAATATATTTTGATATCTTATGTTGGAAAGTAATAGTTTCTAATGGATGCACATCATAGCCCATTGCCTAGCGTTTTAGACAGATCTCTTTTAGTTCCATCCAATATTGCCTTTTAAACACCATTTGCAAAAAGGTGTGTACCAGGACATGGTCACTTAGGCAACATCAAAGTTTGTCGTTTGGCCTGCAATCTCTCCTGGAAGGTTTCACATGCACTAAAAGTGCTGCAGCTGCACACGTTGGTGGTTTGCATGTCTGGGTCCTCCAGCCGAAGGTGGAAGACAGAAAGGGTCTCCTTTTCACATTTAGTGCCACTACCCAGGGGCCAGCAGAGGACAGGCTTGCTGCTTCCTCTGATCTGGGATTGGACTCTACTTCCTGGCTCTGATATTCAGCAGTTTTCTGATTTGTTAGATGACACAGTTTCTAGAATCAGTTATGTAATACTAGAGGCCCAGTGCACAAAATTTGTGCACTGGGGAGGGTGTGTCCCTCAGCCCAGCCTACACCCTCTCCAATCTGGGACCCCTCGGGGGATGTCCGACTGCCAGTTTAGGCCCGATCCCGTCCCTCTCACAATCCGGGGCTGCTGGCTTCTAACCACTTGCCTGCCTGCCAGCCTGATCACCCCCTAACCGCTCCCCTGCCAGCCTGGTTGCCCCCAACTGCCCTCCCCTGCTGGCCATCTTGTGACAATGTGGGGGCGGCCATCTTGTGATGACGTGGGGTGGCCATCTTGTGACATTGTGGGGCGGCTATCTTGTGATGATGCGAGGGTGTGAGGGTCAATTTGCCTATTGCCTCTTTATTATATAGGATATTTAAAAACGGGTGGAAAAGGGCCACAAAGTAATTTCTTGTTTTCTCCACACATACTGCCTCTTTGGGGGCAGGTCTCTTTTAGCCCACAATGCTGGCCGTCTTGGAGCTTTTTTTGCCCTAATTCTCCTAAAATCACCCACGAAGGTAAAGTGACCCAGCCCTCAACCCTTGTAATGTGGGGAGGTTTGTAGTCCTCAGGTGTTAGATGATGGGTTGTTGTTGTTTTTGAGGTAATTAACATATAATATTAGTTTCAGGTGATGTTTGTATATATTGCAAAATGATTACCACAATAAGTTTAATTAATATCCATCAGCACACAATTCCAGATGATTCTTCGTAGAACATGAAAGAGGCTTTCGTGCTTCGTGTTTGATTCCCCCATGAAGGCCCACAGTGCTGCAGCACTCCTACAAAAGACACGGGCTTTTATGGAGCTAAACTGTCTGTACACATCCATAGTAATAGGTTTCTGTTGTTGTTCTTGGAAAGCTGTGATAATAACAATCCTCCCTTTTAGAGGAGGAGCTATGTTTGGGAGCAGTGTTGGGCTGTGAGTTCAGGGGTCCTGGATCCTGTTTTAATACTCCTGGTTTTCCTGCAGGTCATCCTTTGCCTTTGTTTGCCTGTTTGTGAGCACAGCATTCTTCCCAAGGACATACTGGTGACACTTCTTCAGGGCATCTCATTAAGAAAATGCGTTTCCTTTTTCAAAGTTTTGGTCACATCAGAAAACATAACAATCTCTGGGGAACCGACCACTTCTCTCTGCCATCCCAGCCTGCCCATATTTTTATTTAGTTGCAGTTTTACCCTTTTCTGTGAGTGAAAGTTGAACAATGAGTAGGTGTCTCTACTATAGTAACAATCAGCCTCACCTGTGGGGGGTGGTTTGCAGTGTAAAGTCTGTGCCACCTGGGTGTACCTCTTCAGTATCCAGTGGTATCCGCGTCTTCCCCATGGATGGCTGGGACCAGGCTCTCTGAAACTTCCACATTAAGTTCATGCTCCTTGCACTTGAATTTCAGTCTGTGTTTTCCTTGAAACTATATCCAGAGTATGTGTCAGTGCTGTGAATACAGTTAGGGAATGTGAGCCTCACAGTGATTAATGACCTGAGTTTTTCCAGTAAATCAACCCAATTCTCCACTCAATTTATAGCATGATGAAATTTGAGATCCTTGGGGATCCTCTAGTCCAGTGCACTCATTTTACATATGAGGAAATTGAAGGCCCAGAAGGGTTAAGTAGATGTTTACAACTGCCACACACATTAGGGTGGCTGCTATAACACAACAAAACAAGACAAATTAACAAGTGTTGGCCAGAATGTGAAAAGAAAAAAAACACACCTGAAACCCTCGCCCACTGTTGGTGGGGGAGTAAAATGGTGCTGCTGCTACGGATATGTTATAACAGTTCCTCGAAAATAAAAAATAGGATTCCCATCTGATCTAGCAATTCTTTTTCTGGGCCTATACCCCAAAGGATTGAAAGCAAGGTCTTGAAGAGATATTGATACCCCCACATTCATGGCAGCATTATTCACAATAGCCATGGATGGAAGCAACCCAACTGTCCCTCACCGATGAATGGATCAGCAAGATGTAGTCTTACACATACAGTAGAATATTATTCAGTCTTAAAAAGGAAGGACCTTCTGACACATGCTACAACGTGGATGAACCTAGAAGACATTATGCTAAGTGTAACAATCCAGTCACAAAAAGACAAGTGTGGTACAATTTCACATATGTGATGTACGTAGAATAGTCACATTCAGAGACAAGGATCGGGGGGGAGGGAGAGAAATAGGGATATTCTTTGTTGGGTGGTGAGTTTTTGTTTGGGAAGATGAAAAGTGCCCTGGAGATGGTTGCACAACAGCTTGAATACTTCACACTACGGAACTGTACACTTGAACATTTTTAATATGGTACATTTTAAGTGTACTTTACCACACACACACAGGCACACACACACAACACGCTTATGGCCTCATGGGCAGTTGGCATTGCATTCCCTCTCAACTCCCTATTCTGTTTTTGTCCTAATATGCCATTCATAGCATCCTTTCAGAAAAAAGTGATCACGGATCAAAAGCTAAAAAGCTTCCTTCCTCAACTGGTTTATCACCATCCAGAGAAATGATGTTCATTGTTGCTGCTCAGATGCTGCTGAACTCACCTTCCTCTCTTCTTCACATTGCTCCTCCCCCGCTGTGCTCTGGGCAGGAGCAGCTACACGCGGTGCTGAACATGTGCCACATTCTCTCTTGCCATGTGCTGGGCCCTCTTGCCCGGGCTTCTTTTCTCCTCTACCTCTAAATCAATGGTTCTCAACCTGTGGGTCGCGACCCCTTTGGCGGTCGAACGACCCTTTCACAGGGGTCGCCTAAGACCATTCTGCATATCAGATATTTACATTTCCATTCATAACAGTAGCAACATTACAGTTATGAAGTAGCAACGAAAATAATTTTATGTTTGGGTCACAACATGAGGAACTGTATTTAAAGGGCCAGAAGGTTGAGAACCACTGCAAGTGGTAGCTTCTGTGTTAGGACGCGGCTGGGGCATGATATGTTCTGGAAAGCACTTTTGACCACATAGTCTGAATTAGGTACTTACTCTTTTCAGGGTGATCCTGGCAACATGGAACTGTCATAACTCTTTTTCCTGGTCTGCATCTCATGCTGGACTCTTCTCGGACAGTCTTGATATTCGCAGTGTCTAGCACATTACTCTCAAAAGTAAATGGCCGAAAATGTCTGTTGACAGATGAACTGTATCTTGGAAGATACTGCTATAAGAGACATTCAAAACTGACACCAGCCAGGCTGGCATGGCTCAGTGGTTGAGCATCAGCCATTGAACCAGGAGGTCATGGTTCAATTCCCAGTCAAGGCACATGCCCTGGTTGCGGGCTCGATCCCCAGTGTCGAGCATGCAGGAGGCAACCAATCAATGATTCTCTCTCATCATTGATGTTTCTATCTCTCACTCCATCTCCCTTTCTCTCTGAAATCAATAAAAACATTGAAACACTATTCCTCTTTAAAAACAAACAACTGACACCAATTGCTGATCTGCAAAACCTGCCTATTTTTTTTTAAAGGTATCTCTTATTTTTTATTGGAGTAAAATACACATAACATAAACTTTGCCATTGTAACCATTTTTAAGTACAATTCAGTGGTATTAAGTACCTTCATGGTGTGCAGTCATCACTCCCATGCATCTTTAGAGTTCTTTCCAGTTTGTAAAACTGAAACCCATTAAACAATAGCTCCCCCTTCTTCTCTCCCCCCAGCTCCTGGCAACCACCACTTAGTATTGTCCTTGTGTGACTGGCTTATTTTGCTTGACAGAATGTCTTCAGGGTTCATCCATGTTGTCAGAATGGTCAGAATGTTCTTCCTTTTTAAGGCTGAATAGTATTCCACTGTGTGTATAGGCCACATTTTGTTTATCCACTTATTCCTCAGTTGATACTTGGCTATTGGGAACAGTGCTGCTGTGAACATGCGGTGGCCCTGACTTTTCAGACAAGGCACGCCTGCCCCTATGCCTTCCATACAGCACCACATAAGAATACGCCTTTAGTACCGGATTCTTTACAGCCTCTATCCTGAACCATTTCTCTCCATCTAGCTGCATTCCGCCCTGTTCCAGTCTCCCCAGCTTTGGTCTTGCGACTTGTTTTCCTCACCCAAACCTGCTCCAAAGGCTTCCCTCTGCACGGGGATGCATGCCTACCCCGTGTTTGGTGTTCGTGGTTTCGGATCAGTGATGCTACAGGTCCAATTTGAAGATGTGCTTCTGTACCTCATGGTGTTTGGGAGTTCTTGATAGATCGTCTTCCCTTCCCTTCCCTTTTCCCTTTCCATCTGCACCCACCCCCCCTCCCCGTCTTTATCTCCAGCTATTCCCATCAGAGAAAGGAGGATTCACTGGCCGCAGCCCTCCTAGGCTCTGTCCATCATGAAGCCTTTCCTTATCCTTGCCCTGCCCCCCATAATGGCAAGGCCTTGGAGAAATGAAAAGGGACCTCCTGTACTACAGATGACCAACAGCACACTGTAACGCCCACTCCCAACAGCCCTTGTTAGCGCTCTGGGCGGGGAGAGGGGGTGAGAGCAGTTTCTTTCACTTCTGTTCCGACTGGGGCCGTCCTGGTTCTCAGTATCCACATGCTCTTTTTCTCCTCATTCCTTCACTTCACTCTAAACATGTTCCTTCTCTGTCATTCCCCAATGTGCCACTGGCAGGAGGCCGACTGTGAGTGACACACTTCACTGCAGGTTTCGGGTCGCCTGGAGGGAAGTTGCGGCCTGGAGGGAAACAAGAGATGGCCGACTGGTGAACTGAGTCTCAGACAGTATTGGTCTTTGGACTTTCAAAGTGTTCTTTGGAAATTCTTCCCCTTGGAATTTCTCTGGACAGTCTTTTCCTTTAGGCTGCAGTGATCTGGTTTAGAGCTCAGCTGTCCTTACTGTGAGGAAGCCAGGAGGCTTAGGAGCGAGGAGGGTAACCTGCATCATTGCCCTGTCCCCGCTTTTCCCTCATGGGAGAGTCGGGTGTAGGTATAGTTGCTGCCTGTAGCATCCCTTCCCTGTAGTTCCAACTCACGCGGACAAGGTCAGGCAGGAGGGTGGATGCATTCGAAACATCTCTTTGACTAAAATTCATTGCCAATCAGATCGCTCACCACATTTTGTGATGCAAGTGTCTGACTCCCTGCATCAGAGCTTCAGCGTCTCTAAGCGGTTAATGAAATTTTTCTACTGTGTGTGATTTTGTGCAAAATTTCAAACACGTTTTTAAAAGTCTGGGCAATTTGGTTTGAATCATCTCAGATGCTCTCCTCACTCTGAGACAGTGATTACGACAGCTGCTCCCTGCCCAAGAGAGTACACGACAATGGCACAAAAATTACTCAAAACTGATTATCCCTCGAGTTTGTGTCATTTAACATTTTCTGTCTACGGAGAGAGTTTTGGTTTGTTGCTTTCTCAGCTAATTAACAAGCTTCCTGTTTCCCGTTTCACATTTGGCAAATTATGTTTAGAGACAAATCATATCTGTAGTTTCTTGGGGAGCTTCAAGGTGGCTCAGATATTTCCTGGGCGCGTTATAGGGAGGGCTGAGGGAGAAAGACAGGCGCTGCGAGGTCTCCCCGTGGGCCCCCGTGAGCTCCTGCGTGCCCGCCACGGATCTTAGAAGGTGACAGCTGGTCTTCCGTAGTCCTCACCTAAGAACTTCACTCGTTTGCTGTGGCCCCGTCGGATGTTTTTGTTAATTGGCTGTGTTAAGCTGACCTTGTTGAAGATAGTTCTTTGTTATCTCTCCCCGTATCTTATTTGTGTTAATAGGTAAATAATATGAGGGAAGAAATATACGTAATTTGAGGAAATTGTGGACATTTCATTTACTTGGTAACATAAATGGGGCTGTGAACAAGTCAACATTCAGAGCTTCCAAAATGTTTTTTTGTTTTGTTTTGTTTGTCCTCATCCAAGGATATTTTTTCCATTGATTTTGAGAGAGAGAAAAAGTGAGAAACACTGATGTGAGAGAGACACATTGGTTGCCTCCTGAACTAGCCCCAACCGGGACCAGGGATCCAACCTGCAACTCAGGTATGTGCCCTTGAGTGGGAATCGAACCTTGATCCTTTAGAGCGTGGGCTGGCGCTCTAACCACTGACCCACACTGGCCAGGGCCCACAATGTTTTTGAACCTGTTCAGATAAAAAATATCTGGTTATATTTTTTCGACTTAATGGATAGTGTGGCTTTAGAGTGAGACAGTCCTGGGTTCAAATCCCAACTCCACTGCTAATTTGTTGTAAGAAATTGGGAAAGTTGCTTAACCTCTTGGTTTGTTTGTTTGAGCATTCATTCATTCATTTGCTGGTTCCTTGTTTCCTTCCTTCGTGAATAAAAGCATCAGAGAAGAACAAGGAAAAATACAATAAATTCCCATAGTCCCACCACTGAGAATTAACTATATTTGATTATATTTTCTCTTAGTCATTTTTCCCTATCCCTAGTTAAAAATTACCCCAATAATATATGTGTACACTTTCCTTTTACTCCCCATTGCTTGGAAAACAATATTTACCTTGTTCAATTAAAATGAGATAAAAAAATTAAAGCACCTGGCCAGTGCCTCGCCCACAGTAGGCGATTGGTGTGTGGTCATTGTGTTATTAGTTATTGCTCCCCTTCTCCTATGCTTGCTTCTTTCGTTGCACATCTCCATTAGAAAATATAGTCCTGGCAAATTGACGAACATATGCAAACGTTTTCTTTTGATGCATTATTTCTCCTAGGAAGTATTTGCAACCCCCAACTTGAGGAATTGTTGTCACTACATGGAGGAATGTAGAATGCACCATAAAACTTATTTATAGAGCAAATAATGAAAATGTATTGAAAAAGAACTTACTAATACAAATGATAGGCTACATTTGGGAAACTCTTTAAAATAAAGTGATTGAACCCAATTATAAAATATTTCACACGTTACTTAAAAAGCTATAATAGTGGGGGGACAGAAAGCTGGAGAAAAAAATTGCTTACTTAAACTCTGCCGTGGAAGATTGATTTATATCATGCTTGTGGTGACCTCAGAGAGCAAGCTTCTGTCAGGTAATTAATGCTGGGGTTTTATTAATTTATGAAGAGCAGGGAAGGACTAGTTTGTCTTTATTGAAGCAAATTCTCTCCGAGTGACATGTTAAAAAAATCTAAGTGATGAAAAATGTGAGCAACTTGTCAATTTAAATGAATCTTCCTCTTTATGGGCTTCTTAGATTGTCTTTGCACTAAATCTCGATGCCAAAATGAGTGGTAGCATAATTAAAGAGCATGGAAGTTAGAGTGAACAGGTAGCATAGTTTGTAATCTATGACAGTGTTAATAATGTCTTCCCTTTTAAAAATACTCTAAGTGCCTTTAATACTATAAAGGATACAATAGGTAATACTTACATAGGCATACCTCAGAGATATTACAGGTTGGCTTCCAGACCACCACAATAAGTGAGTTGTAACCTTTTTGCTGGTAGAGGGTCTTGCCTTCAATATGCAAAAAACATCTGTGAAGCTCAGTAAAGTGAGGTATGTCTGCATAGAGGGTATGTCCAGGCAGTGTGATGAGTTTGTTACCTGGTATAATTTGATCCTTATCATAATCCTCTGCAGTAGGCTATTTGATGGTCCCATTATGAACGAGGAAACTGAGACAATGAACTTACCCGAATTTACGTAGCTAACCTGGAGGAGCCAGGTTTCAAATCTTGCAGCTGGTTCTAGGGTCTGTGTTTTCAACTACTATACTTTGCTGACTGCCATTATATCTAGAATTTCAAGAGCACCTCTTAACCTGATAAGTAGAGCAAATATGTGATCTTGGAGCCTTGTATATTTTGGAAACTTATATATGGACGGGGAAACTAAAAATAGTGTTTGTGGATTTTTTTTTGGTACACAGCACAAATGCCAGTCAAAATAACTGTTCATAAACACATCTACTCCCTTCTCTTGTGGTTGGATAAAAAGCCCTTCTTTAGTGAGTGGGAAGGCATGCCTCTCTTCTTGACAGGCTGAGGTTATGATGTTCTTTATTTTATTAACTACAGGCCTGGTGCATGAATTCATGCACCAGTGGGGTCCCTCAGCCTGGCCTGCAGGATTGGGCCGAAACCGGCTCTCCAACATCCCCCGAGGGGTCCCGGATTGTGAAAGGGCGCAGGCCAGGCCGAGGGACCCTACCAGTGCACGATTGGGGCCAGGGAGGGACATGGGAGGTTGACCAGCCGGGGAGGGACTGTGGGAGGGCTCCAGGGCATGTCCAGCCTGTCTGGCTCAGTCTCGATCCACTGGACCCCAGCACAAGCTAACCTACTGGTCAGAGCATCTGCCCCCTGGTGGTCAGTGAACATCATAGCAAGTGGTTGAGTGGCCTTAACATATTATTAGCATATTATGCTTTGATTGGTTGAATGGATGACCAGACACTTAGCATATTAGGCTTTTATTATATAGGACTAGAGGCCCAGTGCACGAAATTCGTGCACTGGGGGGTGGGCCCCTCAGCCTAGCCCAGCCGTGGGCAAACTACGGCCTGCGGGCCAGATCCGGCCCGTTTGAAATGAATAAAACAAACAAACAAAAAAAAGACCATACCCTTTTATGTAATGATGTTTACTTTGAATTTATATTAGTTCACACAAACACTCCATCCATGCTTTTGTTCCGGCCCTCCGGTCCAGTTTAAGAACCCATTGTGGCCCTCGAGTCAAAAAGTTTGCCCACCCCTGGCCTAGCCTGTGCCCTCTCACAGTCCGGTAGCCCTGCGATCGATCACCCCAAAGAGGGAGGCCCCGCCCACCTGCCACGGTGCCACTGCTGGATAGCCTGGGCCTCCCTCTTTGGAGCCATCACCACAATTGATTGCCCCAAAGAGGTAGGCCTTGCCCACCCAGCCGGGGCTCTGTGATGGATTGCGCCTGGCAGAGAGAGGCCCTGCTCACCCGCCGCAGCCCATCAGTAGGTGGCCTGGGCCTCCCTGTGCAGGGCGATCATGGGGTGATGGCTGGGCCTCGACCTGCCTTGGCACTTGGCTGGCTTGGTGCCAGCGGGTGTCATAGGCATGGTCTTCCGGCTGGTTGTTCTGCTGTTTGCCCGTTCGGTCAATTTGCATATTATGCTTTTATTATTATAGATTTTTAAAAATATATATTTTATTGATTTTTTACAGAGAGGAAGGGAGAGGGATAGAGAGTCAGAAACATCGATGAGAGAGAAACATCGATCAGCTGTCTCCTGCACACCCCCCACTGCGGATGTGCCCGCATCCAAGGTACATGCCCTTGATCGGAATCGAACCTGGGACCTTTCAGTCTGCAGGCCGACGCTCTATCCACTGAGCCAAACCGGTTATGGCATTATAGATATTTTTATTTCAGAGAAAAAGGGAGAGGGAGAAAGATAGAAACATCAGTGATGAGAGAATTGTTGATTGGATGCCTCCTGCATGCCCCTACTGGGGATTGAGCCCGCAACCTGGGCATGTGCCCTTGACCAGAATCAAACCTGGAACCCTTTAGTCCACAGGCTGACGTGCTATTCACTGAGCCAGACCAGCTAGGGCTGATGTTCTTTATTTTTATGTGTGGAGCTCCATGTTAGCCGCAGGCAGGGGAGGAGAGAGATACAACAATGAATAAGCCTCAGTCCCTGTGTCAATGATCCATTGAGAGGAAAAGCTCAGTCTGTAAATAATTCAAAGGCGTGGATGAATCAGGTGGGGGAGTGGGCGAAGTCTGGCATGTGGAGGACAGGTGTGAAGGCAGATGCCATTTTGAAATGTCAAGTCAGCAGGATCCCAATCTGCTATTCCTTGTGTGTCAGACGTGCCATTGAAAACCACATTTACTAGTGCCTACTGTATATCAGGCCCTGTGCTAGAAAATTGTTTTGAATTTTCCTAAAATATGCTGTGGGACTTATTTTGTTTGTTTGTTTATCCTCACCTGATACTTTTTCATTGATATTTAGAGAGAGTGGGAGGGAGGGGGAGAGAGAGAGAAAGAAGCAGCGATGTGAGAGAGACACATCGATTGGGTGCTTCCCACTTGTGTTGCGACCCCAGGGCTGGGGAGCGAGCCTGCCCTTGAGCTGAATTGAACATGGGACCTTCAGTCAGTGGGCGGGCACTCTACCCACTGAGCCAAACTGCTGAGGGCGGGTACTTAGTTTTTAAGTATTAGGAAGGTTTAAAATTTAGAGAAACCAGAGGTAATCATCTATTTCCTCCCTAGGAGCTGCCATAGCTGATTGATACTGGCATTAGGCCAGACCGATGTACTGCCAGTGACATTCTGGTGAACTGGGACTAAACACAGTGGTAATTAAAGGTGCCAGCGTTGCTATATATGGACATGGGGATACTAGGCCACATTCATATTGCTTCTAGAAGAGAAGGAACACATAGAAAGTGTATTTATTAAGAACTGTCTTCTTCCTTAGGCGTTTTTCTCTATTACCAAAACTTTAGGTTGACTTTCAAAAACTAGGACACATACACGATTATTCCCGAGAATACACTGGTGGACTCCTGTATGTCTGTGTAGATAAAGATAAAAATGAATGTAAGTCACCAGCTATGCTACCCTTTAGAATGTCGAGGCCTGTACTGACTAACATTCCATACAATTTCTCTTATCCCAAGTCTGTCACCAGTATAATTCAGAAGACATGCATTTTCCTTTTTATATAGTTCCTACCATGATTTGAAATTCCTTTTATTACCTGTCTTGGAGTCTTATACAGTGAGAATGATGATGGAAAAATAATGTCAGGTTCTTACTAAATACATAAGAATTCAATTTTTTTTCATAATATTCTTTAAAAAAAGTTTTAAAATGTATTTATTGATTTTAGAGAGAGAGGACGGGAGGGAGGGAGAGAGAAACATCAATTTATTGTTCCACTTATTTATGCATTTGTTGGTTGACTCCTGTATGTACCCTAATCAGGGATTGAACCCACAACCTTGGTGTATCGGGACAACACTCCAACCAACTGAGTTTCCTGGTAGGGCTATTCTTTTGAAGTCAACGAAGTATAACGATACATTAAAAAATTCTTAAGAAAATTAAGGATCTCTTTTTTGGCTTAAACTTCATTTTATCTGAAAGTATAACAATCCAAACTATTTTCTCCAAGCATTGAAGTTGGCCAACATTTATATTGGATTGAGGAATTCTTATAGAGTAATAGACTCTGAGTATCAGTTAAGTTGATCTCAGAGAATCAGTGTTGGAAGCTATTGTACTGGTATTGGTAGTTAACCCTTACCTCATCTCAAATGTCCTTTCTCAGCGCTCCCGACTGCGGGGCTTGCAGGTTTCACCTGAGAAGTCCAAGGGACAGGACCTTTAAGGTCTCCTAAGGCTGCATATTTCACTGCATTCTTAAATGTTGCTGTATCCGCCTCTCTCTAACTCCAGTTCACCAGTTCGGATTTAGCCCTTTGGAGTAAACATGAAGCTAGTTTCAATATTCCTTCCAGTGACTGAGGGCACCAGGGTAAGAGAATAGAAGAGGAGTGTGTGGTGAGGACCTCAGGGGGCTGTTCTGGCCAGTGGGTCAGGCCTGGGTCCTCTGGAGGGCAGACTTCTGGGTAAACTGCTAACAGGGCCACCTTAACCTTCATCTTGGACAGTAACAGCAAACACTAGGACAAGGCGGACGCCCAATATGAATGCGTTGAGTGCCTGTTCTGTAGCAGCACGGTGCTAGATGTTAGTTCTCAAGGTGAGGCATCTGAAACCCAGAAATTAAGTAGCTTGCCCAAGCACATACAGTGATAAATATGGGCATTAGAATTCCAGCCCTGGTGTGCCTGCCTCTGTGGCCGGCACTTTTCTAACCCACCAGATTGTCTGCTGGAGGGCTCATTAGGTGCAGTGACTGTGCTGTCACACACTCCCTCAGCAGCCCACACGTTCTGTCTTCTCTTTTGAATGAACCCGGCTGGGAGATGTCAGGCTCCCAGGCCAGTATTAATGTTGATTCTAATCGCTTTCCTCTTCCTGATGCTTTTCTCTTCTCCCTATCAAAATTAAGCATATTCCCTTATCAAAGGCATTACCCTTCTTCTCGAGGAACATATATTTCCAAGCTAAATTAATCTGCATCAATTTATAAGAAACATCTTCTTTCATATTCCTTGACGGGGTCAAAGGAATCTTAGAATGGCTGGGTGCCAAAGGTGGGGAAATCTAAGCTAACTAGTTAATCATGACCAGGTTAAACAATGCTTTCATCTCCCAAAGTGATGGGTCTTCCAGTTACATTCATCCTGATGTGGACGTAATTGTGAATATCATAATTCAAAGCACACAGATGAGCTTTGTCCTTGGCCTCCTTTCAGGTGAAATTTAATAGTTCAGTGAAATAAAGCTCTGGGAAAGCATTGGAATATATGATACTTGGGAGGAGGCAGAGAGAATGGTATCCCTACAAGTACTCGCATAGGATGAAAGTGAACTTTTCACACTGCCTTCCACCACCCATTTGTCTCTCCCTCGGTAAAAGGTAAGCTTCTTGAGGGTAGAGAATGTATTGAATTCATACTCTCTTTGGCCATACATAGCATAATGCCTTTTCTGCAGCAGTTGATGAATACATGTTTATGAATGAAATCAATCAATAAAAGAAATACAAAGCTGTCTTTATATGGTCAACATGAACCTACCTCAAGTGACATTGAATCAATTTCAGTTATTTTGAGGCAAGAAAATACTTTACAGTATTTTACAAGCCAAGAAGACTACTAGGATGATTTCTACAATCTTGGGTTATCTATGAGTTTCTGGTTACGAGGAACTTTGATTGGATATTTCCAACTAAAGTACAGTTAAGTACATTTCTGGTATGTACTTTAAAATGGGACTTCCACTTCAGCTGTGAATTAAATAACTATATAAGTTTTTAACTTAAACATATTTCTGGTCTGTAAATAAAACTAGTTAACCTTAACATACGTTACCCCAAATATTTGAGCGTGTTTGGGGGGAGTGTTAGGGGTGACTTTGTGTTTGGAAATATCCGATGAAAGGGGATGGTCTGAGAAAGCATACGCAGGACCCTCAGGAGGTAGAGATGGTGCTGAGTAGGATTTGGTGTGGGAATTTCAAAGCCTCTCTGTGCCATGCTTGACAGAATCCTTTCTCCGAAATAAACAAAATACAAAAGGCACACCTGATTGTCTTCAAGGATGCCCGTGTTTAAAAAGAGAAATCGGTTTTTATGACTAAGAAGAGAAAATCATGCAGTAAGAAAATAAAATGTCTCGTATAAAATGCGACGTGTCAGATCACTGTAAGGTTTTTTCCTTCCCCCTCCATTTCTTTCCGCGGCCCTGACTCTGAGTCTCTCTCAGGAGAGACTTTTCTGATGCTTGTCACCATGAGCTCATAGTGTGTGGGCTCCATCATGGAGGAGGAGCAGAAAGAACCGCTTATTAAGGCCCCGTGTTTAGGTCTGAGGAGCGTGTTAACGTCGTACAGAGCCGGCCAGTTACTGTCGTGCTCAGTAGTGGCTCACAGACCTCCAGGAGCAGAGAGGAGAACAGTGGCTTTTCTGTCACCAGACCCCCACTCTTTCTGTTAGCAGGAGTGCAAGGGTGTACCCCCCATTCTGCCAGTGGGTGACAGCACCAGACCTGATACCTGGTTAGGTGCTCTGACCCTCGGAGGCTCTGTGCAGGTGAGCCGCTCCCTAGAAGCTGGAGCTGTGGCTGCAGGGATGGGTTCCAGGCCCCTTCCCCCGGCATCTGGCTCCCTGTGCCTTTTCTCTCTCCTCACAGCAGGCTTCCTGGGCGCCTTTTCTCTTGGTAATTGTCTCCACTAGCTCTGCTCAGTCCCTGAAGATAGGCACGTAGGCCCTTTTTATTTTAAGACTTTACTGTTATACAAAAATAGCAGCACTAGGAAATCACGGAAGTCCCAGACCCGATTCCCTTCCGAAAGCCCTTGGGACACAGCTTTCATTTCTTATGTGGGGCTTCCTTTTTCTTCTGGCTTCTTCCCCCTTTTCCCATTAAAGGGATGGTTTGCTTTTAAGAAAGCCTCACTCCCAGCACGTAGGCCTGGAGAGCCCTGCTCCCTTGTTCCTGGGAGCTCCTGTCTCCGGGGATGTTCCCTGGGAAGTGGAATCTCTGAGATATTCAGGGCATTTTCTCAAAACATTCATTTTCTTTAGCAATCCAAGTCATTCACACCCCATGTGAAGTTTTCACTGAGCCTTCTTTTCCCCAAATTCAGCTTAAAATGTAATTGTTTGGGGCCAGACCAAGGTACCGTTTTGCCCAAATGCGAACTCACTGATACTATTTGATGAGTAACAATCACTTGATCAGTAAAGAGTGATGGTAAGGTGGATTGGGGGGCAATCTCACCCGCTGTGGCCCTCAAGCAGCGTCCACACTGGCCTTGTTTCCTCTGCAGGCTGACGGCCGGTGACATCTTTTGCTATTTGAAAAACAATATTCCAGACATGATTAAGAAACCATGACTCATACAGTAACTATAATAGCAGGCTTGTGCCGCGGCTGCTTTTAGAGTATTGTATTTTAGTGCCCATTTAATTATGTTTGCTATAAATGTTGGCAGTCTTGGTTTTCCTCTCTAATGTAAACAAAATAATATTATGTAATTCCCCGGCTAGTTATTGCTATAATAATAGAAACTCTTTAAGACTTTATTTCCTAGTTTCAACTTCTGTGTAAGTTTAGAATGGGACATTTTTAAGGAAGCTTTATTTATTTTTTTAAAAGAAAAACGAGTCAGTTTTTGCTTATAATAAATCTAAGAGAGGTGAAATAGAATTTTCATCTTGAAAGTAAACAAGCTTGTGACTACTAGTAAAAAGTGGAGCTGAAGAAGGATTTGGGGGAGAGGCCCTGCTGTCAGTCATGACATGTCTGCGTGGGCTAGCAGGCTAGGTCCAGGACTTTGGCTTTGGCCGTCCCGGAATTCGATTTCCTCAGCTCACTGCGAGTGCGTGAACTCAGGGGTATTGACTAGTGTTAACTGGTGAGTATGTTTCCCTCCTCTGTGGCAACGTTTCTATGGGAAGTGAAGTGACAATCCAAAGTCTGCACGATGAGCATGGAGTCAGAGCCAAAGGGACCAGATGGTCTGAGTGGCATGTCAGCCAGCCTTGGGAGCCGGATGTCCGCGCCTGCTCCCCAGAGGCAGTGTTGGAGAGCAGAGGGCCTGGCTCCTCCTCCTGGCGGGCAAGGCTGTCTTTCCTGCTGGCCCAGTGCAGGCAGCTGGGCGTGAATAGCCTCTCTTGTTAAAATAGAACACAAACCCTCTGAGGTTTGAGCAGATGAGAACTCAGGAAGACGAGACTGTATGCAGTTACCAGCTTGTTTCCCAGAATTCCACCTCTACTTCCAGTTTTCTGTCTGATTCTGGGTGTTCATCACTCTCTTCACCCCAGGGGCCTGTTGTGCCTTGTAAAATATTGGCCAAAGCCAAGCACCAGACCTCTTTCTATTATTGAGATGGACCAGAAGAATGAATGGACATCTTATTAAAATGAGGAGAAAGCTAATGGGAAACAAACATGTACCAAACCTGGCCGGCCAGTATGGCTCAGTGGTTGAGAGCATCGACCTATGAACTAGGAGGTCACGGTTTGATTCCAGGTCAGGGCACATGCCTGGGTGGTGGGCTGAATCCTCAGTAGGGGGCATGCAGGAGGTAGCTGATCAATGATTCTCTCTCATCATTGATGTTTCTATCTCTCTCCCTCTCTCTTTCTCTCTGAAATCAATAAAAATATATTTAAAAAAATAATCATGCTGATGAAGGATAGATTTCTCCGTGTGAGTGTGGTGTGGAACCTATACCAGTTAGTCACGACCAAGTTAAACGATGACTTCATCTTCTGAAATGATGAGGCAGAGCGCTGCCTTTTTCAAAGCATCTTTACCTCGGGCAGGCAGAACTAAGTAGTTTACACATCCCTTATCCACCTGATTTATTTCTGCAGATGACTAATCTCATTTTAACAGATTCTTATATATGAAATGTATATTCCATGCTTAGGGTTGTACCATTTCTGATGTTGTCCTTAAATTCTGGGGTCACTTCACAAAACCCAGAATGTACTGATTATAAAATAAGTGTGCCAATGTTATTAGAATGACTTCTTTATTTATTAATTTTTTTTTTTAGCTCTTTCAGAGTATCATTAGGAATACATTTAAAAAATATTCAACACTTTTCAATCAATAACAACCATTGGTTTTGATGCTTAAATTGTTCCATCCTTGGCCAACAGAAGCCTATGCATGTGGCTCCTGTGTCCTTTGGAGATGACCCCATTAGTTTTGGAGCACTTGCTTCCTTTCTGAGCTCATCAAGATGTTTCAGGCTCATCTTGCACTTTCTCTGGCCCAGATCTGGGATCAGTCACACTTCCAAAGAGCCCTTGGTTCTTTTTAGTGGGGAATTGTTTTTGAGACCACAACCTGGGTACTGTGGGTGTTCATAGCTTTTTGGTTGTCCTTACTTTTAAACCTATCCGTGGATACATATGTATTTTTGAAAAGATTTAAGAAAAACTTTTTTTTGGTATGCTTATATTTTCTGTTACACTGAAAACATCTTGGTTCCTAATGTCATTTTGACATTACCATAATTATTTATTTGCTTTGTCTATGGTATATATAAGAATTAAAAAAAATAGCCCTAACCTGTTTGGCTCAGTGGATAGAGCGTCGGCCTGTGGACTGAAAGGTCCCAGGTTCAATTCCAGTCAAGGGCATGTACCTTGGTTGCGGGCACATCACCAGTAGGAGGTGTGCAGGAGGCAGCTGGTCGATGTTTCTCTCATCTATGTTTCTAACTCTCTCCTCTCCCTTCCTCTCTGTAAAAAATAAATAAAATTTAAAAAAAGAATTAAAAAATAACTCCAATATTAACAATGACAAGAATACTACTGAATGAAATGTAATACTTTGTTGCAGTTCTATTTGTTTTGGAATCACCATTCATGTTCAGTCGTAACATTGTCTTCTAAAGCAACTTATTTTTTCTGTGCTCTTATGTCATGAAAGAAATATCCCTTTGAGTTCATTCATTTCCAATTTTTAGGGGTTTCTTTTATTTATCTTATTAATATAACTTGAGTCAAAGCTATGTTGTATAAGGCACATCCGGAGAAGGCTCAGTTTTCCATTCTTGTCTCTTCAGACCACACTGTTCTCTCCCACATAAATGGTTTTCTTAAAAAAATTTTATTTTTCAAATAAGTTTACATTCAAAATTATTTTGTATTAGTTTCAGGTATACAGCATAGTGGTTAATCATATTCTATACAAAGTGGTCCCCTGATATTTCAAGTATCCACCTTGCACCAAATATAATTATTACAATATTATTGACTACATTCCCTTATGCTGTATTTTATATCCCCATAAATATTTTGTAACTACCAATTTGTAGTTTTTAATCCATTCATGCTCTGGCAACCATCAGACTGTTCTCTGTATTTATGAGTCTGTTTCTATTTTGTTCATTTATTTTGCTCTTTAGATTATAAACACAAGTAAAATCATATGGTATTTGTCTTGCTCTCACTTGATTCACTTAGCATGATACCATCTAGGTCCATTTCATGCTCTCACAAATAGTAAGATTTCATTTCTTTTTCTGGCTGAGTGATATTCCATTGCATGTATGTAGCACAGCTTTTTCATCCACTCGTCTATGGATGGGCACTCGGGTTGCTTCCATATCTTGGCTATTGTAAATAACGTTGCAGTGAATACAGAGGTGTACATAGTCTTTCAAATTAGTGTTTGGGTTTCTCTGGATATATACCAAGAAGTGGAATTGCTGGGTCATAAGGCAGTTCCATTTTTTATTTTTTAAGGAACCTTCATTCTGTTTTCCATAGTGGCTGCATTCCCAATCTGCATTCCCACCAACAGTGCACCAGGGTTCCCTTTTCTCCACATCCTCTCCACACTTGTTTGTTGATTTATTGATGATTGCCATTCTGACAGGCGGGAGGAGATCTCATTGTGGCTTTAATTTTCATTTCTCTGATGATTAGTGACTTGGAGCATCTTTTCATATGTCTATTGGCCATCTGTATGTCCTCTTTGGAGAGTGTCTATTCAAGTCCTGCAGCCATTTTTAACTTGCATTATTTGTGGGGTTTTTTTTGTGTGTGTTGAGTTGTATGAGTGCTTTATAAATTTTGGATATTAACCCTTTATCAGATATATCCCACATAAATATTCTTTAAATTAGTTTTTGGTTTATCCACCTAGTGTTCCTTTTTTTAATGTTAGCAAATACAAATGTATTTGTATTTCCCCCCACATCCTTTCCTTCCTCATTCTTCATTCTTTTTTTTTAAAAAAATATATTTTTTTATTGATTTCAGAGAGGAAGGGAGAGGGAGAGAGAGATAGAAACATCAATGATGAGAGGGAATCATTGATTGGCTGCCTCCTGCACGTCCCCTACTGGGGATCATGCCCGCAACCAGGGCATGTGCCCCTGACCAGAATCGAACAGGACCCTTCAGTCTGCAGGCTGACGCTCTATCCACTGAGCCAAACCTGCCAGGGCTTCATTCATTTTTTATGATTAACATTTCACTGGTGAGTGCCGTAATTTAAGAATGCTTTTAAAAACACACACGGTAATGATACTTAGTTCTGAACTACAAAATCGGATTTCTAGCTGGAGATGAGGAAGCACTTTAAAAAACAAAACTGCTTTTAATTGAGAACACTTTTTATCTTGAAACCCATGCTTCCAAGATAAAGAACCAGCGCTGTGGTTGAGCATTACTGATGTTTCAGCTCTCCCTTCCTCTCAGAAATCAATACAAATATATATATTTTTAAAAGATAAAGACATTTATTATTACCATTTTTTAAAAATATATTTTGATTTTTTTTTTTTTTTTTTTTTAGAGAGGAAGGGAGAGGGGTAGAGAGTTAGAAACATTGATGAGAGAGAAACATTAATCAGCTGCCTCCTGCACACCCCGCACTGGGGATGTGCCTGCAACCAAGGTACATGCCCTTGACCGGAATCGAACCTGGGACCTTTAAGTCCGCAGGCCAACACTCTATCCACTGAGCCAAACCAGTTAGAGCTACTATTACCATTTTTTAAAGTGTGCTCGCTGTGCCTCTCTAAGCTGCCAGGAAAGAGTTCAAAACAATTTGGGATGAAGCTCGGGCTTCGCCATGTGCCAGCCTCTGGATGACCTCCGTTCCGACGCTGCTCGGGTGAAGGGGGCACTTGCATCTCACTGGTGTTCTGCACCGGAGACTCGCTCCCTTTGGTGCCCACTCCACCCCCTCCCAGACTTTGCGAGAAGCTCAGAAATCTCTGTTGCCGCTTCTGGTTCCTGAGCGCGGTTGCTCACCCGCCCGCTCGGGGTTTCGGGCTCCGCAGCTCGGCTGCTCCCGGGCCCTAGAGCCTCCCCTTCCGCGCACAGTGATGCCAGCACTGGGGGCGGGAGCGCCGCCTTCTCTCCTGCGCGCTCCCGCCCTCCTCCCCGCCCCAAGCCCGCTCCAGCCTCAGCCGTGCGGCTCCGGCTCCGCACTGCAGATGCCTGCTGGCCGCCTGGCGCTCGTCGGCTCCGGCGGTGCCCCGCAGGTCCCCTCCAGCCCCGAGCACTGGCGGCACTCACGCTATTCCCGAGGGACCCTCGACTGAGCGGACTCGGAGCCTCCCGAGAAGCCTCTGCGCTGGTGGCGGGGCCGGCGGGTACCTCGGTGGACTGTGGCTGCACCGGAGCCCGGGCCGCTCCTGGATGCGGCAGGACAAACTGCCCGGCTCCCTGAGGCGCGGAGGGAGATGCCTGAAGCGGCAGGGCGGCGGCGGCGGCGGCGGCGGCGTGGGCACCATCCTGAGCAATGTGCTCAAGAAGCGCAGCTGCATCTCCCGGACCGCGCCCCGGCTGCTCTGCACGCTGGAGCCGGGTGAGGACCCCGGGCTGCAGACGGGGCACCGGACACCAGCGCGGCGCCCCGGGAGCTGGTGCTGCTCACGCCTCTGCCTCAGCTGGCCTCTCCCTAGGCCGGGGAGCGCCCGCGGGCCGCCGAGTGGGGGGTACCGAGTGCGGGGTACCGCGGCTTGGCGCAGGCGGGGTTGGGTCAACCTGGGAGGGCACATCGAAGAGCAAGCAGGGCCTGGGCGGAGGCAGCGGCCTCCCAAGGCGCGGAGGACCCGCAGCTGCGCTCGCAGCCCGAGGGCCCCCACTCCCGCGGCCTGTGCGTGGTCTGGTCCTGCCTGTGCCCCGAGCTGGGCAAGTGCTGGCGCCTGCCCGGGCTGCCTGAGGCCGCGCTACCAATTGTGCGCCAGGCTCATTTGAAAGAGGTGGAGAAAAGCACCGGTTTGATACTTCGGGTCTGAGGGGAAGGCAGTGGATTCGAAGGGAAAATCGGCGGGGTTGGGGATGGGCGGTGAGGGGAGGAATTTGCTGAGGGTCCCGCGGCGTGAGTGTGGGGTCAGCTCGCCTGGAGCCTCGTGTGTGTGTGTGTGTGTGTGTGTGTCCGGGTTCGGAGCGGGCAGGAAACACTTCTGCAGCCTGGAGATCCCTTCTTACAGATCAAGTCTGGGAGCGCACCTGACTGTGCCAGGCTGGGCCCTTTTTGCTGTCAGCCTGTGCTTACACATACATCCCTGCTTCTCCAGGCTGCATAACTCGGCGCCTGCTCCACCCTCCGGCTTCCCTCCCTGGGGCTCATGAGCCCGGCCCTGGCGCGGGAGCCTGGGCTCAGAGCTTTCTGGCAAGGGTGGCCGCAGAGGGAGCCAGTTGCGCTAGCCCGGCACTTGGCGCTCTCCTGCCCCTTGAGGGGCACCAGCTGGGTTCCAGGCGGGTTCGACCTCCCCCAGCCCCTGCCTCCCAGCGCCTTCGGAGACCTGCTAGCCTGAGGCTGCAGAGGCGAATCTGCCGAGGCACTGAGCCCCCAAAGGGTGGAAAGCGTGGCTGCCTTTCCGAACCTCGTGGTTCCTTTGTTTTTCTCCCCAAGGAAGTGTCTAGTTACAGAGACTGTACTGTTTATTCACCGTCTTACTTTACGCTTTAAAAAAAAAAAATCTCCTTCCCACATTGGAAGTGTTTTGTGTTTCTGAACCCAGAACAGCTGTGATGATCAGATGAAACATAAACCTCTCTCCCCCCCCCCCCCCCCCCCCGCTTCATTCAATTAGACGAGTCGGTGAAAATGACCTGATTTCAGCTTTTGCAGACAGGCAGCAAATGATCAATTCTAGTTCAAGCCTGTGACTCATTTCTGACCAGGAGAAAATAGTTGTGGTTTTGACTGACTGACGCAGCTGGGTTTCAGCGCCGCCGGGCACTCGGCAGGACTCTCGGCAGGTGCTCCGAACAAGTCCTGGGAACATATTGGGGACTACATCCAGGGAATCCGGGCTTTTAGGTCGATAGGAATCATTCCATGCGGACCGAACTTCCTGGTCTTTGTTACACTACAGCAAACGTCACGATTAGACCTCCTCCATTCAGCACCCAGGGTCTGGACAGCAGCCTCAGCGCCGGGTGTGTTTCTTCTAGCCTTCAATCCTGCGCCGGAGCCGCAGGCGCTCTTGTGGCCATTGCATCATTGCTTGGCACTGAGGCCTGAGCTTCATTTAAACCAGCTCACAGAGATGAGAATCTGTGGGGGTGCTGGATATATAGTGGGGGAAGAAAATGCTATCTACCTAGACAGAGTATGGTTTTGAACCCGAAGCTTTGAAAAGAAATATATTGGGCTTCTCTACCACAGCTTGACTTTAGAAATTGAGATCCCTCTCATGTATTCACAGCCTTCTTCCAGGACTCCACGAAGTGCATCTGCATGCTCTCCTGGGCTTGGGCAAGTCAGACACATTTCTTTCCAGCTTCTTGACTCCATATATACTAGCATGTTTTTAAAAAGACTGGTCTACTTTATTATTATAATTTTGCAAATTCTGAAGATTGTTCCTACCCGCGTACAAGCCCTACGTAGTTGTGGAGAGGTTTTCAGTAAAAACCTAATCTGCTATCAACATCTTAGAAGCAAACATTTCATCATAAATGACAATCATTTAAAACTGAATGCTGTGGCTAATGTTTGGTATATCTTCATCCTTGAACTTTCAAGTCATGTCTTTTAAAAAGTGACTTAAAATGTAATTTCATTGATTTTGAAGTTGTAGGAAAAGAAAATACAGCATTTTTAGATTTGATTATACTATTTTTTTTAAAACACAACTTAAGTAGGAATAAAAATTGTCATTTAATTTTACCTCAGTAACGACAGCACATATGCTTCTAACATGGAATTCTGAATTAAAGGAAGCCCAATATACATATCAAACATATAGTCTTTATGTATTCTCCTATTTATGTACTTCAATTCCATAGATTTGGGATTTGGAACAGAGAAGTTCCAAAATAAAGTTAAAACGTTGGAACTTTATCTAAAGTTGTAGGTAACTTATCATTAGAGTTCAGTTATATTTTTAGCTTGTAGTCTATAACTAAACATACAAACTTTTTTTCTCCAATAGCTAAGTTTATTAAGACAGAATTTAAAAACAGGAAATCTCCAATAGGACTACTAAGGATTCCATAAGTGGGAGGGCAGTGACATTATTTTTATAACTTTTGATATTCCACTGACATTTCCCTAATAGACATAATCCACTCAAATGCGCTAGAAAACAAATTCTGTAAGTAGAGAATTCTCTTCCTAAGTTTTATAAATATTAATGATATAGTTCTAGGTGATTTACAGTTAATCATCACAACTATCTATTGAGATAGGTATTATTTATCCTAATTTTTAAAGATAAAGAATTGAGACTGCCCTACCGGTTTGGCTCAGTGGATAGAGCATTGGCCTGTGGACCAAAGGGTCCCAGGTTTGATTCTGGTCAAGGGCACATATCTTGGTTGCAGGCTCCTCCCCACCCTGGGCCCTTATTGGAGCGTGTGCAGGAAGCAACCAGTTGATGTGTTTCTCTCACATCGATGTTTCTCTCTGTCTTTCCCTCTCTCTTCCACTCTCTAAAAATCAATGGAAAAATATCCTTGGGTGAGGATTAAAAAAAGGAAAAAAGAAATGAGACTGAGGCAGGTTAAATTATTTATTTGACTCTAGAAACCAAAGTTGAATGGAGGTCTAACTCCAAGCCTCTGATTTTTTTTTTTATATGTATTTGTTTTTTGGTTTGGCACTACTCTAGACAGCTGTGGAAACCACCATCTTATGGGAAAAGCTCCATTCTATTGCCATAGGTTATTTTTTTCTATAGTAACAACCAGTATTCTTTTTCTTTAACAAAATTGACTAAAAATTAGTAAAAGTTTAAAAAACTTCATGATGGTTCAGTTAATGTAACTTATTTTCTCCCAAAATAACAGTTATGTGTTTTTCTTTTAGGAGTTGACACAAAGTTGAAGTTCACTCTTGAGCCGTCTTTAGGTCAAAATGGTTTTCAGCAGGTAACTTTATTTTTGGTTTTGATAATACTCTTCTTTTGGGATATCTACAGGGTATAATATACTGAGATACATTCTCAAAATGGGAAAACTTTGACAAGCATAAGAAGGCAAATCATTTTTAAAAATACAGATGACGCTTGGGTTTATACTTACCGTGAAAATTTTTGTACTTTCTGTTAATGGTGCAAGTGTGAAAAAAATTTACAAAACCAAACATCTATTATTCTGAATCCATAATACATGTTTTGGTTTCTGAACCAGTGCTTCCCAATTATTTTTTGTGGCTTGCAAATGGATCACAGGTGTGTTAGGGTGCCCAGGTGGGGCTTGGGGCAGGCATAGTCCTCACACCGGTCATATCTGGCTGGAAGAAGTTGACTGTTACCCAGTGTACTGTGCAGAGTTTATGCTCTACAGATGTCAGGATGAAAAAAAGATTGAAAAGTGCTTACCCAGGTCAGTAGTAGCATTTTGCCAATATTTCTCCTTTGTTCCTAGTGGTATGATGCTCTCAAGGCAGTTGCCAGACTATCCACAGGAATACCGAAAGAATGGAGGAAAAAGGTAAGGAGGATTTGTAGGGCTGAAATACAAAAGGGCCATCACTCTGTCCCTCTTTAAATCTCTGGAATGTAAAAAAGGATATTCTAAGTTTAGTAATTTGAAACATGTCCCCTTTCATTATTCATTCATTCAATATTTATTGATTATCTATTCTGCACCAGGTACTGTCCTAGGTACTGGGGATACAGCAGTGGAAAGAAAAACCAGACCAAAACGTTTGTACTTATGGAGCTTACAGTGAATAAAATATATAAAGTATATCAGATGGTGATAAGTGCCATGGATAAAAATAAAGCAGAAAAATAAGCGAAACTGTGGGAAATGGCGATAAGGAGGTGGAATTCTAAACAGCAAAGTGACAGTTAAATGGGGCCGTGCAGGAGGTGAGCAGTGGGCCATGCAGCTACCCTGGGGGAAGAGTATGCCAGAAAACACTCAGGTGGGAGCATTTCAGGAATATACAAGCAAAAGCAAGAGGACGGAGTGGCTGAAGCACGGCGAAAAGGGGGAAAGCAATAGGAGAGAGGGTCATAGAGGTAGTGTGATGGGGTTAGGAGGATGGCAGATCATGTAAGACCTTATAGGCCATAGTAGGACTTTGCTCGGTGTGAGATGGGAAGCATTGGGTAGTTTTGAGCAGGGGAATTACATGATACAACTTATATTTTAAATGGAGCACTTAGGCTACTAACTCGAGAATATGAGGGACAAGGACAGAAGTGGGAGACTAGTAGAGGCTTGTAATAATTTAGGCAAGAGATGGAGAAGGGGTCTGATTCTAGATATATTTTCAAGGCTGAGTTGACATGAATTCCTATTAGATTGAATATGAGGTAATAGGATGTCAACGATGACTTCACGATTTTGACCTGAGCTACTGGAAGGGGAGAGTTACTATTTACTTAGATGGGAGGAGCAGATGTGTGTGTTCATATGTGTGCATGTGTAGTTGAGGTGGTGATGGGTTAGATGATCGGCTTTGTATCTATTAAGGTTAAGATGCCTATTAGATATCTATGTTGAAGGTATCAAGTGGGCATTTGGACATATGATTCTGATGCTTAGGAGAGAAGTCTGAGTGGAGATATTAATCAGTGATATTCCTGCTAACTATGTTCAGATACCAAAACTTGAAATGCTCTCTTACTATATCAGTTTATAGACCTAGTCTAATTCTGCTCGAATTTGAATATCAGGGGTTCCTCAAAATATACATTAAAAATGACCTTAAGAAATACATCTTTCAGCCCTAGCGGGTTTGGCTCAGTGGATAGAGCGTCGGCCTGCGGACCCAAGGGTCCAGGTTCGATTCCGGTCAGGGGCATGTACCTTGGTTGCGGGCACATACCCAGTGGGGAGTGTGCAGGAGGCAGCTGATTGATGTTTCTCTCTCGTTGATGTTTCTAACTCTCTGTCCCTCTCCCTTCCTCTCTGTAAAAAATCAATAAAATATATTTTTTTAAAAAAGAAATACATCTTTCAGAAACAGCTTTTCAGGATAATGTGTAAAAATATCCATTGACTCTAAAAACAGAAGTTATTCATTATGGGAGCTCATCTGTCGTATGTGTGTGTGTGAGTGTGTGTGTGTGTGTATGTGTGTGGGAAGAAAGAGAGAGAGAGAGAGAGAGAGAGAGAGAGAGAGAGAGAGAGAGAGGATTTAAAAGGATTTAAAAGCAGAGACCACCTCATGGTGAGAAAAGGCCCATTCTCCATGAAGGACCAGGTGGCTATTGCTCAAGCATAGACAGCAGTTCAGAGCCAAATATAACAAGCTTGTAACATAATATAGCTAATTCAATGAACTGAAGTAAAACTTGAAAAAAAATGTTTTAACAGTATTCCTAATGTTAGGACCATTGCTTGATACGTAGTGGAACTCAACAAATATTAATTGAAATTTCGAACACATGAAAGGTCCTAATGGATGCAGTTCAGTACAATACACATCTCAGGGAGGCTCTTTTGGATTTCTGCATGTGGGCTGTTTCTGGTCTAGGAAGTTCCCATTTTCTTGTTGGATGCAATCACTAGTCCTAGTAAAGGTGAAATTATGCATTTGACTTTAGCATCCTTCTTTGTTCATATTTTAGGTTTGGTTGACCTTGGCAGATCATTATTTGCACAGCATAGCCATTGACTGGGACAAAACCTTGCGCTTCACTTTCAATGAAAGGAGTAATCCGGATGATGACTCAATGGGAATTCAGATAGTCAAGGTAATGCCCCTGAGTGTGGCCTGTTGTCCTAACTTAGAAGGAAGATTCCAAGAGCCAGACCTTTCCTGGATAGAGATCAAGCCTTATGGTCTGAAAGTCTGTATATTTTCTGTTTCTTTTTTAGTTAATAGCTTTTTAATGAAGAACTTTGACTGTATACATTGTCTTCAAAAGTTTGTGTGTTGCCAGTAAGAATAAAATGTTTACATTCATATTCAGCTTATTTGTTCACATAACAGATGAATTCTTTCTCTTTTTTCTTTTCTTTTCTTTTTTTTTTTTTTTAGCATTGGTCAGTGCTGTTAACTGGATTTTCACATAAAAGTAACTAAGAAATTTAAAGTTAAGGATAATCCTGTTATAATAATTGGGCTCTTATTAGGGTCTTTGATAATTTCTTAACTGACAATTCATGAATATAATTAGATTGATTGGTGGGTCAATCTAATGACTGGTGGGTCAGTCTAATTAAACTAGCTGGTCAAGGGCCCAGGCCTGCCCTGGAGGCAGCGCTGGTTTGCCTACCTGGATCATTACAGTTGGTTAGAACCTGGTGCCAAAAGCCAACGCTGCTGATTCGATTTGATCTCACTATTATTCTCTTACATAAGCCTGTAGCATGTCGCTTTTAATTTTATATGAGTACATCACAGTGTGACACTAAAAGGAAACTTGTTTCATCTAAATTTTGGTCACCACAAGATGGCTAATGTTTTGGCAGATTTGAAGATTTTTTTTTTTTTCCTGAGGAAGTACTAACTAAAAGGAGCCCCTTTCTGATCTAATTTGGTCTGTTTCAGACAAATCCTAAAAATATATATGGAATTTTATATGGTATGTTTGAAAAGCTTTTACATTTTAGCATTTAAGCTGTTTATTTGGAATTTCAGAATGTGTTTCTCACAGATGAAGTATTGTATATTTTAAATATTTTCTTTCTGTTTAAATTGCAAATTAAGGCAATGCACATTTTATAATGATCACGTTATTAAGAAGGTCTTTTATTTTATTTTTGAAGTGAATACTATGTCAGTAAAATGACTTCAGCTCCTGAAAATCATAGTCTCTGCCTGGTAATACAATTATGGATATTGCCCTGATCAAATGTTAAATTTTTGTCTGTTTTACAAAAATTTATAAAACAGTGTGGACAGAATAATTTTTCTGTTTTAGACAGAATGATTTTTCTGTCCCTCTACAATCCAGGTCGCATTTTTTGCTATTTTGGTTTTGCTCCTTAATACTATTTGGAGTTTTGATAGCTAAATAAACTTTATATCCTTTTCTGTAAGAAGTAATGTTGGCATGTATCATACATATGTTGAAATGACTTGTTTTATCTGAGATGTATTATTAAATAAACTGTCAACTTATATGAAATTTTGTTAATTCTAAGTCCCTCTTTGTGTTAATTCTGGAAACACTTTAAGTAGAAAATTTGCCTGACTGCAATTCCTCTTGAAAATGTCTAGGCATATTAGAAAACATTAGGAAAAAAAGGAAAGGAATTTCTTTTGACCCATGTTGCATATACAATTTTAAAAAACTACAGTCCATGTTGATAATCTACTTAATGCTGAGGCAAAGAAATAACTACCGTTTTTGTTTTTGTTTTTTGTTTTTGAGAGAGAGTATAGTAAGTCACTTTAAAAAATTACTGTTTTCCTCTTATTTTAGGATCTTCACCGCACAGGCTGCAGTTCTTACTGTGGCCAGGAGGCTGAGCAAGACAGGGTTGTGTTGAAGCGGGTCCTGTTGGCCTATGCCCGATGGAACAAGAATGTTGGGTACTGCCAAGGCTTTAACATCCTGGCTGCACTAATTCTGGAAGTGGTGGAAGGCAATGAAGGGGATGCTCTGAAAGTGAGTATCAGGCTCTGAAGAAGGCAACTGAAATTCTTCAGAGAGTTAATATTGGAACTATAATTTCTCTTCCATGATGCCCACTTCCTTCCAAGGTGTTTGCCATGCCTTCGTAATTACCCATGATACCGTTTCCCCCAGGTTAAAGCCAGGTCAAGTGACAGACTCATGTAGCTACCAGATGTGAAGAGGATGATTAGGTGTTTAGATTCACTTAGAAGACATCTATTTTTAAAGCAAGTTAGTTATTAATTATATTAGTACTTACTGTTGCATAACAAAGGAGCTGCTTAAAACAGCAAACTTGGTATTACCTCACTGTTTCTTTGAGTTAGGAATCTGGGTGTGGCTTAGCTGGCTCAGAGTCACATGATTGTGGCATTCAAACTGTTGGCTGGGGTGTGATCTCATCTGAAGGCCTGACTAGGCGGGAGCATGCACTTCCAAGTTCATTTAGGTGGTTGTTGGAAAGCTATAATTCCTCACAGGTCTTGGACTGAGGGCCTCAGTTCCTTGCTAGCTATTGGTCAGAGCCCTTTTTTAGTTCCGCTTTGTGGGGCTCACCATTGTGCAACATTCTGGTTGGTATCCCTCAGTGAGCCAGAGAGTGAAAGAGAGTGAGCAACACAGAAGAGATTAGGTTACAGATTTGAAGCCAATATATCAGAAGTCACATTTCATCATTTTCCCCACATTCTGTTCATTAGGAGCCAGGCACTAGGTCCAGCCCATACTCCAGGGAAAGGGCTTATATAAGAGTGTGACTCTCAGGAGATGGGGAATCCTTAGGGTCATGGTAGAAACCGCCTACTCCACCAGTTATCCTAAATTCTGGTTGGATCTTATTAGATTGCTTTATTCTTGCATATCTGGGATGAGGTATGGAGGAGGTAGGCTGAGAGTGAATGCCTATGATGGAAGCAGATTGCTTGGAGAAAGGTTTTGGAAGCGAATTATCTTTTAATCTTAGATGCCCAGGGCCTTTATTAGTAAAAATAAATAAATTCTGAAAACACTTTGAGATGGGACACTAGCAGTTTAAGCATGTCGGTCTGAATGTGATTCAGTGAATCACCAGAAATAAGTCTTCAGGAGGAAGAAAGCATTTTACACTTGGAAGATGACCACTGCCTTACTTGCTTGGGGCTTTATGGGGTTGCTTCTTCTTATCTGAATCCTCAGGCTGCTGTTGATTGCAATGCTTTGTGATGGTTACTTCGTCTTTGTATTCAAGAGCACCTCCCCCCACTCCCATTCTTTGTTTGACGGTGGCAAACACATTGTGATATTCTCAACCAGGGACTAATTCTGATACGGAAAGATAAGCAAATTTCCTCCTGGTTTTATACACATCATGGAATTAATTATAAAGCCAGCCTGACACAATCTCATTCTGTGTTCACCCTCTCACTTTTTCCATTCATGTATTTAAGGAAACAGCTTTGAAGCTACTTGTTCATCAGATAGGCAGGGGTGGATGGGGGAGGCAGTGACAAATCGAATACATGACTTTAAAGCATTTTTTATTAAGAAGCAATTTTGTTTAAGTAGTCCATCAGCTTTAGTTATTTTTCCCCCCAGCTTTTACTTGTATGGGAACTGCTCTATTAAAAAGCTGAAATAAACAATTCAGGTTGGGGGTGGGGTGGGAAGGTTTGGGAAAGGGTTATAATGCCAGTCAAATCATGAAAGGACTCAGTGATGGTACTTGAGAAAGTAAAAAGTCACATAAGAAAATGGATTAAATAAAGCTCAGAAACTGAATATTTAAGAAAATGAACTTTGTGGGATGAAATGACATTATCATCATTTAGGAATCTGGTTAGGCATTTAATGTGCAGAGGAATGTTGGGTTTATGAAGAAATACTTCTGATGCAAAGGAAAATATTGGGTGTTGGTGTTTTTCCAACAGCTATTTTGGCCTCTGCGAGTTGTAATTAGTAGGGAAATATATAATTTATTAAATGGAGGCAAACCATTTTCCTTGCTTTTTTGCACTTAGTAACTGTTTTATTTTTGGTGAGGTGTCTGTTAAGGTTTTTGGGCCATTTTTTAATCGAGTTTTTTTTTGTTTGTTTGTTTTTAAAGCTTGTTTTCTTATTATTGAGTTTTAAGAGTTCGTTGTGTATTTTGGACCACAGTCCTTTATCAGATGGATCTCTTGAAAGTGTTTTCTCCCAGACTGTGGCTTGTCTTCTAATTCACTTTCACAGAGCAGAAGTTTTAAATTTTAATGTAGTCTAGCTTATTAGTATTTCTGCATAGATTATGCCTTTGGTGTTGTGTTATATCTAAAAAGTCATTCCCATACCCAAGGTCATCTAGGCTATGCTATCTTCCAGGGATTTTATAGGATTGCATTTTACATTTAGCTCTATGAGACAGTTTTTGTGAAGGGTGTAAGGTTTGTGTCTAGATTCAGTTTGTTTTGCATTTGGATGTCCTGTTGTCCCAGCACCATTTGTTGAAGAGACTATCTTTCCTTCCTTCCTTCCTTCCTTCCTTCCTTCCTTCCTTCCTTCCTTCCTTCCTTCCTTGTCTCTCCCTCTCCCCCTCCCCCTTCTTCTTGATGCAATGTTTGGTCCTTGAAATACAGTAGTGGATGGAGTGACATTGTTGACAAAAGACATCAGACTTTGAGATGCTATGGCAGGGGTGGGCAAACTTTTTGATTCGAGGGCCACAATGGGTTCTTAAACTGGACCGGAGGGCCGGAACAAAAGCATGGATGGAATGTTTGTGTGAACTAATATAAATTCGAAGTAAACATCATTACATAAAAGGGTACGGTCTTTTTTTTTTTTTTTTTTTTGGTTTTCTTCATTTCAAACTGGCCGAATCCGGCCTGCGGGCCGTAGTTTGCCCACGGCTGTGCTATGGGATAGAGAATTTCATTGTGTCACAGAATTATTATGAGAATTTGGTAATTTTTTTTGTTGTTTTCTTGTTTTTGTGTAATCTTGAGGCTCATAATTTCTTCATAAAAACTTAAATATTTTTCTCAGTCTTACATAACTTATCCTAGAGGAAAAGTGATCCTGTGCGCCCCCCTCCCTTACCATGGTATGCGAAGTCTGACTGGCCACTGTGCTCTGCTGGAAACTCACGCCCTCCTCACCTGGCCTGGGCATTCTGGGACCACCTCCTTCCACACGGATTGAATATACTCTTTTTATTGCTAAGTTCCTATTTTCAGAGTGATGGTACATTTACCTGGTAAATTCTGTCCCTGTACGTATAGGACGGCTATAGCAGCTCCCTGGGCCTTCCCAATCCTGGAATAAAGATCTGGGGGGAGGGGCAGGTATTCTTGAGAATGTCTCCACCCTTATTGACTTAGTTAAAACTCTGACCTTAAAAGTAGAAATTATAAGCCAGAGATGAGGGAAAAATGGGCCATTGGCAGGTCTGGGAGATAATTTTGGGAGGAAATTAGGTTTTGCAAAATGATGAAAATCAAAATGTGAGACAGCTACTTTCCACCAACATATAGGGCCAGCTATGATTTTGTTCTCAATTTTGATTTTCTTGTGGTCTGGGGAATGAGCAGGTCTTCTAGTGGGGAGGGCATATGAAGAGCATGTGTGCTGACAGGGAAGGGATCAGAGATTAGAACCTGTGTGTTTTGCTGGGCCGTGCTAGTGGTTCTTGACTTCTTAGAAAAGGTAACGCAAATAAAAAAAAAAAATCAGGATGAAAGTAGTAATTTGAAGAACTTATGTATGAGACACCCTTATGGAAGGGATCCAGATTTTAAAAGTCTCATTTGTTCAAACAAAACCTAGTTGCATTCTCCCAGGAAAGGAAAGTGGACAAAGAGCCCACATCAGTTATTCTGATAACCCAGGTTGATGGTAGGTGAATCCTGAGATGGGCTTCAGGGGGTGTTTTGTGATGGGCCAGTCTTGGTTTTCGTAGGAAGGTTGGAAAGCTGCTGACTTCAAGGAGCCAGTGTTGGGATTCCTGCTGGCTGCTGCGGAAGCATGTGCTCCACCTCGTACTTCTCAGAGCCACCCATGGGTAGCCTCAGGTCTAGCAGCCCATGTAGAAACTGTAGACCATAGCAGTCTGCGGGTCTGAGCTGCTTTGAGAACTTACTTAGATAATGATGAATGGCTTAGATAATGATGAATTATCCAGATAATTATGGCACATGCTCTTCACCCAGGGTGGAGTTGAGCCTCGAAGATCCAGAACATTTAGTACTGACACATTTAAATGACAGTGTGCTTTGGCTAACTACATTTGATCCATTTGAATATGGTTTTTTTTAAATCTTTTTTTCTTCAGATTATGATTTACCTTATTGACAAGGTACTTCCCGAGAGCTATTTTGTCAATAATCTCCAGGCGTTGTCTGTGGATATGGCTGTCTTCAGAGACCTCCTGAGACTGAAGCTCCCTGAATTATCTGAGCACCTGGACACTCTTCAGAGAACTGCAAACAAGGAGAGTGGAGGTAGTGATGATTCAATGCTATTATACCTTCAAAATTTTTTACTTTTCTGACCCCACCATACGTAGGAGCCTACACCTTGAGTGGAAATACATCTTTTCAGGTATTTCTGTTGGTGAGAGTTTGAGGCAATGAAATAGATTTTTAGAGAATAGGAACAAAACAAAACAAACAAAAAACCAACAGAGGGCCACATACTGAACCTTTGAATGGTCATAGTTAAGAAGTTGGTCAGGAACCTCATCTGTCACCAGTACCAGACATTCTTGTCTTTTAGATGAAGAATGGGGTACATGTCTCGCCATCTAGTTAAACTTCTCTAAGCTGGCACCAAATCTATAGGCATCTTTAAAGATGAGCTGCAGGTACCATTTAGCACATGCTGTGATTTTTTCCTGAAGCACTGAGGTTATGGAAGAGTGGACTACGTATTTTCATAAAGTTGTAGGAGAGAATTTGAGTTGAAATGTTTAATGTTACTTTTCTTGATTCATGCTAAGGGCATGCAGATTCACTTGAGATGAATGGGTCAGTTCTTGCTGGAGAAGGAGCTGCAGGTAGAACTTGAACCCTGAAGGAAGGCGCTGGCTGAGTAAGGTGGCGATGGAGACCGCTCTGTTACAGCTCTGAGAGTCACCACCGTCTAGCAGGCATCAGCCAGCTTCCCAGATGACCTAAGCTAGCGCTGTGGTTACGCCCCTGCATGCACTTCCCTGGCTGTGCTCAGGAGACCAGAAAGAAGAGTCAGAGTGTATTGTGTTTCCTGTAAATGGTTGCCAGTTACTGGACACACATTTAAACCTAGGAAAATATTAAATGATTTTGAAGACCTAATCTGTCCTTAGTTAAAATACACTGGAAATTTTAGTGACACCTGGGTGTCTCTAAGCATTTCCTTCTAAATCATTTGAATAATCTTCACATTTAATTTGGCCGTGCAGTATAATTATGCACCTGTGTGGATTTCATAAGACTCCTGGGTCAAACAACCTTAACCTGTCCCATAGTCAGACACGCTGTACTGGGGTCCATGTTTTCCCCCTAGAGCTCTGCATTGGCCTGCAGGGGGTGAGTGACCTCAGATTCTAGTCTCTGGGAAGAGATGCTCCCTTTGTTCCTAGGTAAGAAGGAAGAAAATGAGGGCAGGAGAGCAGATCTCTTTTTGCTCATACTTGGGTAAATGCATATTCTGACTGTAATTAGGACGGAGAAGCAGTCCACATATCTAAATTTTACTTCATTAAAATGCATACTTATGCCATCACAGGAAATGAGAGGGAGCTCTGTGTTTTTTAGTGAATTTAGAAACTTCAAAGTGAGCCGGATCTCAGATATTTAAAACTGTGTAGTTTAGTTCAACATATTTTAAAATTTCATGTTGTTTAATCTCTAGATATTTGGGGGGGGGGGAGGTTTCCAGCTATCTTTCTCTAATTGATTTGTAGTTTAATACCATTGTGGTCTGAGAACTATGTATGCTTTAAGAAGTAGACAAGCAATTCCTAAGGAGCAATTTTACTTTTCTGAGCAGCATTTGAATAAAAGTGGGCTTTAGGATATTTTGGAAATCGGCATTTGCTTTTGAGGGACTAAAATCCTTTTTTTTTTTTTAATTTCATTTTTGGTGAGGAAAACATTTTCAGCATCCCATAATAGGCAGAACCAAATTAAATGTTAGGTTAAGATTTCTAAAGTACCATAAAGAATTTGTGAAGTTCATATTATTGAGATTTTTATTAAACACACCTGTGTCCGTCTAGAAACAGGAAGGAAAAAAGAGGAAAGAACCATAATTTAGCCCCGTAAACAAATCAGTCAGGAAAAGTAACATAGGTGGGTGGACTTGGGGGACTGGAAGAGGGTGCCTTTATATCTTGCAAACTGTCAATTCTGAAGAAATGGAGTGTTTGCTTTATTTCAGGTGGATACGAGCCCCCGCTCACGAATGTCTTCACGATGCAGTGGTTCCTGACTCTCTTCGCCACGTGCCTCCCTAACCACACCGTTTTAAAGATTTGGGATTCTGTCTTTTTCGAAGGTTCGGAAATCATCCTAAGGGTGTCGCTGGCTATCTGGGCAAAGTTGGGAGAGTAAGTGACTTCCCCCTTCTCTTCTGTTCTGTGGCGTTGGGGGCCTTGAGCAGCTTTTGTGCTCTAACATGTCAAGCGTCGATAATTAAGTGTGAGGAAAAGAGGAAGTTGTGAACTTTGTGCAGTGGCTTTAGCCTTCTGGGATCTCAGCTGACACATTCTTTTTTTCTTTTAATCTTTACTGTTGAAAGTATTACATAGACCCCCTTTCCCCCCATTAACCTCTTCCCGCTCGTTCCCGTCCTTCCCCACCCCAGGCCCTCACCACCCCATTGCCTGTGTCCCTGGGTTATGCATATATGCACACAAATTCTTTGGTTGATGGCTTCCCACGCACCCTCCCCTGCTGACACATTCTTGGTCGCTGGGGACAGATGGCATCTACTTTAGAGAAGGGGGCAGGCTTGTTCAAGCCTGGAATTCTCCCCCTCTTCCTAGTGTGTGTGTCCAGCTGGTTTGCTCTTTGTCAGCATCTCTCTGGACACTAGTTTTGAGAGGGAGACTTAGGTGCATGAGGAACTATGAGGTCTGGAAAGAAGTAGGTGGATTTGTTGGTTAATACCACAATTTAGATTATGTTGAATCTTTATTACTTATTGTGTCCAGCCTTTTAGGGCTGTGATGAAATTAAATGAGATAATAAATATAAGGTGTCCAGCAAGGTGCTTGGTACATAGTCAGTAGAACATAGGGAACTTCTTTCCTTTCATCAAGAATTAACACTGTGTGTGGGAATCTATTACTACCAAACACATCACTAAAGAGATTTTGCTTACATTCTTTACTAGCAGCTGGGCTGAAAAAACTAGGGTGTTTTCACCCATCTTGACTATATTATGACTATTACATTAAAATTCTCCCTTTTTGGTAATGGAAGAAATACAGGTGTGGGCAAACGTAGGTTTACAGTTGTAAGTACATGAAACAGTTTATTTTTGTATTATCATTAATTAATTATTATATTATTTTCCATATGAACAACAGTAAACCTACTTTTGCCAATCCCTGTATTAGAATGAAATTGTTATAGTTAAGATACAGAGGTAGTTTTTTTCTGTCAGAAGTTTGGTGTGTTTTTTTAAATCATCACCTGAGGATATTTTTCCATTGATGTTTAGAAAGAGTAGAAGAGAGAGGGAAAGGCAGAAACATCGATGTGAGAGAAACACACCTATTGGTTGTCTCCTGCATGCGCCGAGCCTGCAACTGTGGTACATGCCCTTGACCGGAATGGAACCCTTCAGTCCCCAGGCCATCTATTCATTATCTGTAGGATTAGAATTTAGTCATATTGTCGCTCCAAGGATGTCACATTGTTGAAAAGGTAATGGCTACACTTTTAAATCCAATATTCATTGAGTGCTTGCAATGGACAGGCATTGCTCTGAGCACTCTCCATGTAAAACTAACTCCTTTGGTACTCACCATCATCCTATGAGTTAGGTCCTCTTATTATCCCCATTTTACAGATGTGGGAACTGAGGCACAGAGAAGTTAATTGCCCAAGGTCACCCAGTTAGAAGTGGAAGGGCCTGTTTTTGAACCCAGCTCCCTTGGCTCTGGAGTCTGTGATTTTTAACAATGTGAATATACTGATAATATATGGCTCCTATTTTTAAAAAAAATGTATTTTATTGATTTTTTTACAGAGAGGAAGGGAGAGGGATAGAGAGTTAGAAACATCGATGAGAGAGAAACATCGATCAGCTGCCTCCTGCACACCCTCTACTGGTCATGTGCCTGCAACCAAGGTACATGCCCTTGACCAGAATCGAACCCAGAACCCTTCAGTCTGCAGGCCAGTGCTCTATCTACTGAGCCAAACCAGTTAGGGCTATGGCTCCTTTTTATGCAGTTCAGAGGATATATGAGTCAGACTGGTAGAATATTAAATTTTTCAGAGCCTTTGTTCATTATAATTCTACATGTTTTGAGTGTGCAGCTTGTTAAGCAGAAGGAAAGGCAGCCAGCATACATCAAGTGCCTATGGTGCCATCATTCTGTGAGACCGTGTAAGCACATGATCTCATTCTCCTGCCCGCAGCCCTGTGAAGTCGGTGGGACTTACACCTGGATCTTTCTGACTCCAGTGCCTGTGCTCTTCCCTACAAACTGTCCTTTGGAAAAATCCTAACTAGCAGATAGGCAGCCTCCAGCTATGTGCGCCTGAGGAACATATGTGCCTCGTGTATGGTTCTCCATGGGACCTCTCCCCTTGCTTCTGCAACTTGAATGCCTCCCTCTCACTCACACCGAGGGTACTTTTAGAATATGCAAGCTGTAGAGCATCCGCTCACCTTCCCTGGCATCTCTGTCCCGCGTCCTTCTCCTCTCACCCTGCTGCTCTGGCTCGCTCCCTCGTTCCCTCATGCCTGGCCTGTCTTGGTGTGTCTTCCCTGGTTTCCCCATCACACCCACACTTGCCATGCCACCTCCAGGCTGACCTTGCCAAGGGCATGTCTGTTCCCACACTCCCTGTTCAGAGCCTTCCAGTGATCGCTGCCTGAAGGGGCTCAGCTGGCGGGTGAGGCCTTCGTGTCCTTTGCCTGCAGCTCTCCCGCTGTAGCTCCCTGGCTCCGCTCTGGCCCTGGGGAGCCACTTGCAGATTCTTGGGTAGGGCCTGCAGCTGTCTCCTGCCTCCGTGCCAAAAATATACTTACTCTTCCTTGTCAACTGGGAGAATATTTTTCAAAATTCATCCTCAGCATTATTTCTCTTCCTCACCCCCCAGGGTAAACGTAACCACCTTTTTATTGATGCCCACATGCTACTTTGTATTTTTGTAATAACACCTCAATGGTTCATCTCATTTATTTATTTACCTGATTGTGGCAGTGAGATTTGAACAGCACTCCAGAGCCTGAAGTTTCCCCAGCATCTTATTTTTTGGGGGATGGCTGTATGAAAATGCCCCAACATCAGCGTACATCATACTGTGTCTTGTGGTTGGTGGCCAATAGAGTCATCCTCCTACACAGAGGATGTCATGGTGGATAAAACAGATGCACCGTGCTCTTTGTTTCGGACCACTCCTTTTTTTTCCCTCGAGAAGAAGAATTAACATGTACCCTGCCTCACAGGTTGCCAGGTAACAGCTTCTTTATATGTAGAAACAAATGTAAGAAGCAGGGTGCGATCTCCAGCTAGCAGCAGTGCTCTGAGAAGAACTGAAAAAATTCTGCCAGTGAAAGCATCCTGTGGACTGATGACATATACAGATAAAGTTCTAGTATTTCTCATCTTTTATTTCTACTGTGGTTTGGTTTTCAGTCTATCAGTGATACCACGGTTTGTAGATTAACAGCAACAGATTTCCTCCTGGGGATAATTGTTCTTCAGATCTAATTTCATGGTTATGATTTCTCATCAGTGGTGGGTATTCTGATGTGTAAAATGTGTCACATGGAAGCAGTAAAAGTGCCACCGGTAGGGCTGGGAGGCTGGGGAGCCGTGTAGGAAAGATGGGAACTCATCCCGTAATAAGTACCTCTGAGTTGCCGTGGGTATTTTTTATCTTTTCTCTGTGAATGGCAGGCTGTATAGGGAGTGTGTCCCAGTATTTTGAGTTTTGTTGATTGCTGATGTGATTGATTTGATGGTCAGAGGCCACATACCCTGTGGGACCTGATAGACAGCATGGGTGTCCGACACAATTCCTTGTCCTGTCCTTCTGCTTCTAGGCAGATAGAAAACTGTGAGACAGCAGATGAATTCTACAGCACCATGGGGCGCCTCACCCAGGAGATGCTAGAGCGTGATCTTCTAGAAAGCCACGAACTCATGCAGGTGAGTGGGCAGCTCGGCCCTGCCGTGGCTCGGGGACTCGGGCACCGTGGGAACAAGCGGTCCAGAGCAGTGGTCTTGGGAAAAGTATTTGGCCAGCCTTCAGATTTAATTTTTCAATTGACCAAGAGACTATATATATAATTTGATAAGAATCTTAGCCATGCCACAAGAGGAAAAAAGAAATGAATAATATTTATTGTGGCTTTCATTCAAACTTGTTGCTTAAAAATCACAAGGTGCAATACAAAAATAAATTTAAAAAACTGAAGAGTAAAACCCCAAATCATCAGATGCTTATTCTCAATCTGATTCTTAGCCTTTTAAGGGGAGACTTGTGGGGGTGAAGTAATTATTTGGGGGGAGGCATTACTGAGGATAGGAGGGAGATTGTTGTAATCAGCACTTTGGTTTGTCTTGCCCACATTTTCAGCTGATGTTATATGTGGATCATAAATTTCAGCATGAAAGACCTGAAGGGTTTTGTTATTTTGCGGCATGCTGCTCTATCCCAGTATCATATTTACCGAGTCACTCGGACAGAAAAGCGTGAGTGTAGGAAAGAGCAGATTTGTTGACACTCTCTCTTCCATTAGGTTCTGTAACACAACGTGATCTCCATTCTCCGATGCTTCTGACCACTTTCCTCCTGGTTCTTCCTCTTGCCCACTGACCAAGTGTAGGTCTTTCCAAGGTTGTCCTCGGGCCTTGGCTACTTCCCCCCTCTCCTCTTTTTCTTGTTTTCAGCGTTTACTTTTATGTTGGGTTCCATGCCTGAGGTCAGTTTTGGGGCCCAGTCAACAGGTTAGAAAACAAACACTCAAGCCCTGATTTAGGACATAAGACGCATGGAGCTTCCATTCCTTTGTTCCTATCCCGGCACTGCAGCTCCTTTTTGGAATTCCTAATGTTTAGCAGACAGTTACTGATTTGTTGAGAATATTGACCACTTAATATAACTTCCCTGAACATTGATATTTTTTAGGTCAGTTTTTCTTTCCATTCTCATCTCTTTTCTTCTTTCCTGTTGGTCTCAGAGGAGGAAGTGTTCTGATATTGACATCTTTGCTTGATGTCAGCTCTTCTCACATTGCCATTGCTTCCTCACTCACTCTCTCTCTCTCGGAGGGAAGTACCTTTTATTGCGCTTCCCTCTGTGTGCCAGGTCCACGCCTGACATTTTCTTTTACATAATTTTTTAAAAAATATTTTTTAATTGATTTCAGAGAGGTAGGAAGAGAGAGAGCAAGAGAGAGAGAGAAAGAAACATCAATGAGGGGAGAGAATCATTGATCGGTTGCCTTCTGCATGCCCCACACTGGGGTCGAGTCCACAACCCGGGGATGTGCCCTGACTGGGAATTGAACCGTACCTCCTGGTTCATAGGTCAACGCTCAGTCACTTAGCCATGCCAGCTGGGCGACATCATTTTCTTTTAAGACATTCTTAGATGATGTCCCTCCCCCCAGATTCCCTCTGCTCTAATACAATCAGCATTTTGCTGCCAGAGTAATAGTCTAAACTTACTGCTTTGGCCATTTCACTGTTATTCACAAAACCTTCAGTGCTTCCGTGTTATTAACTATAGGAAATAAAATGCTTCAGCCTTGTTTCCAAGGTTCTAAGTTAACCTCTGCAAAGATTTATTGAACATCTCTACATGTCAGAAGTCTTCCTTGGCCCTGACCAGTGTGGCTCAGTTGGTTGGAGCATTGTCCCATACACCAAAAGGTCTCGGGTTGGATTCCCAGGGAGGGGACATACTCAGGTTATGGGTTCAAACCCGCATTGGGGCGTGTGCAGGAGGCAACTGATGTATCTTATATGGATGTTTCTGTTTCCCTCTCTCTAAAATCAGTAAAAAAATCTATCCTTAGGTGAAGATTAAAAAAAAAATCTTCCTTGCCCTAACCAGTTTGGCTCAGTGGATAGAGCGTCGGCCTGCAGACTCAAGGGTCCCAGGTTCGATTCTGGTCAAGGGCATGTACTTTGGTTGTGGGCACATCCCCAGTGGGGAGTGTGCAGGAGGCAACTGATCGATGTTTCTCTCTCATCGATGTTTCTAACTCTCTGTCCCTCTCCCTTCCTCTCTGTGAAAAATCAATAAAATATATTTTTAAAAAAATATCTTCCTTAAAGACTAATAGCAGTTGGTCAGGCTCTGTGTGTGTATGTGTATGTGTGTGTGCATGGCTGTGCCTGTGCACATGGGTGCACACACATGCAAGTGTGTATATGTGTGTATGTGTTGGAGCAGTGGTGCAGAGCAGAGAGGCTGTTCCTGGTGGAGGCGGCCAGGGTGAGAGGAAACCTCTATTGTGTGAGAACGAAACTACCAGGGGTGTGGTATTCAGGGAAGGGTTATAGAAGACCTCAATCCGTGTTGAGGAGCTTGGCCTTGATCTTTTAGGTCGGTGGTTGCAAAATGGAGTTCTTGAGCTTGCTGGAGTTCTAGGACTTCTATGGAGCCTTCAGAAAGGCAAGAACAACTGTGGAGCTGAAAGGTTTTTAAGGAGAGGAGGGGAAGGGTCTGAGTTATTTCTTAGGTCGACTACATGGGTGGCTCTGTGAAGGGTGGACTTGACGGGTCATGTTTGATAACATGAAGCCTGTGAGGAGCAGTAAAGGGTAGAAACAAAAATGGAATAGAGACAATACTTAGAAGGTGAAGTTGATAGGACTTGGCCACAGAAACGATATGGTCTGGTGAAGAAAGAAATGCAGGGGAGAAGGGCAATCATACATTTCTGGCTTAGAAAGAGGGGGGCAGGAAGATGAGTTAGCTCTCCGAGAGGCTGCATGGAGGTGCACTTTGGCTGTCCCGTTACTCACCTGTCCAAAGGTATTCCCCACCCCTTCACAACCAGAACCTATCACACTGGTCATAGCTCTGTTAGTCCATGCTCGTGCCATTTGAGGGCTTGTGCTGCCCTCTCACATTATCAGTGAAAATACTAAACACCCATCTAGATCCTATCCAGTCTCCTTCCTCCCCACCCCCACACAGCCTCTGTACCTCAGTCCTAATTAATTATGCCTCCTCCGTACTCCTTCAGTATTTAACATGTCCAACAATTGATTAATTGATATTACAGATTATTTGCTACTGTTTGGTATGTATTCATCTTATTTCTCTAATGAGGTAGCAAGCTCCCTAATGCTAGGGGCCTCAGATTGCTCTGTATCTCCATGACATCTATCGAGTTCTGAAAATACACCTGGTTGCTCAATGAATACACAGAATCACAGAACATTAGAACTCGAGGCAGTGGTTTTCAAAGTTGACTGTGTATAAGAAACATCTCAACAGTGCATTAAAACTCAGGTGTTTGCTCCATGGGTGGTTCTGAGGCAGATGGCTTAAAAAAAAATACTTAGAGAAACTCTGGCTTTAGAGAAGCTTAAAGATTAACCTAATTCTGCCACTTCACAGAGAAGAAGCTAAGACTTGGAGAGCGAGCATCTGCCAGTTTCTGAGTTGTCTAGTGGCAGACCCAGGACTGGAACCCAAGGCCCTGACCCCTGGGCATCCTCCATGCTTATACCTTATTTTAAAAATGTCTTTCTAAAACTGAAATCCTCCTTAGAAGAATAAGACGGCATTTTATTTTACTTAAAGCCCAAACATTGCCAGAATGAATGAGATATGTTGAGATCTACACCTGTCATCTTTGTCCTCTAGGAATTCCCAACCTGAGGGATTAGGAAAGAGGACCCTTCATTACCTCTTAAAGGGAATCCTAGAGGGGAAAATGCGGGCTGGGGCTTGATAGATTAGTTCCCCTTTTAGTAGCATTATTTTTTTTCCTGCCAAAGAAAACATCTGGGTGATGATAAACTGAGCTTAATTTTATACAACTTATGTTTTCATGTTTCTTGTAAAAACATGTCAATAATGAAAAAGAAATAAGAATTTCTTTTCAGCAGTGCCTAAATATAAATGTCTATGGGAGTGTGTGTTGGTAGTTGGTTTTCCTTGGCATCGTAGAGTATTAAGGAGAGAAATGCTGACTATCATTTCAAGCCACTCTTTTTCTGTGTTCACTCGTTAAAAACAGTTAGTTCAATGGCTGGGACCCAATTATGGTGCACCTTCCGTCTGTCCGCAAACCTGAGGTGGCTCCGGGTGAAACGCGGACCGTGTGTGAGGTCAGAGAAGAGACGAAAGGGTTCTCCCTGCTTGGTCTTCTCCATTCTTCCAGCTCTAAGTGCCTGACACAAAGTACTGTTTTTCTCCCCTGTAAATCACATCACGTTTTCTTTTATTAGCAATGGCTATTTAAAAAAATTGAGAGTGTTAGAAAAAGAGATTGGGAGCCCTAGCTGGTTTGGCTCAGTGGATAGAGCATCGGCCTGAGGACCAAAGGGTCCCAGGTTCAATTCTAGTCAAGGGCGCATACCTTGGTTGCCGGGTCCTCCCCTGCCCGGGCCCTGGTTAGGGCTAAAGCAGGAGGCAACCAATCAATGTGTTTCTATCACATTGATGTTTCTCTCTGTCTTTCCCCCTCTCTTCCACTCTCCCTAAAAATCAATGGAAAAATATCCTGGGGTGAAGATTAATGAGAGAGAGAGAGAGAGAGAGAGAGAGAGAGAGAGAGAGAGAGAGAGAGAGAGAGAGAAGAGAGAGATTGGGGGAATGCCAATGACAAAGCATAGATAGATTTCAGAATGACTTTTGACAGAGTCTCTCATGAATTCTTTGAGGGCAATGTAAAGGAAAGTGAGTCAAATGTCACTATTAGAAGGGTTCGTAGGTGCTTGGAAAAACAGAAGCCGAAGTTCTTGTGGATAATTTACTGTTTCCTGCGGCAGCTCTCATGTGCCACAGGCGGGATCTGCCGTGGGATTGTTGGCTGTTTTCCCTCAGTGAAGGGGTGGAAATGACAAGAATGCGGATGCTTGTTCAATAGAAAGATGATGTTGGTGAATTAGTGCTGTCAGAAATGGAAACCGTCTGCCGTGCAAAACAGTGCGTGCTGGTCGGTTGGGCAGCGCCTTTGTGGCCACCTGTGGAGCTCCTGGGAGGGAGGCAGCTCCTGCCTGGGAGGGAGGTGGAACTAAATTATGTTTGTTTCTCCTGACCCTCGGATTCTATGCGTCTCCCTTACTTGGGCTCTGAGACGATGAGTAAAATTTCTTTCTTGGAGTCGGTTGTAAATCCGTGGCTTACAACGTTAGAAACCTGGAGCTACCCAGGTACCCTGAGCACTGGGGGGCTGTGCCCAGGAAGCTTATGTTTGTGGGATCAACATGCCCCCACACACATGAGACCTTCAAAGGACTGAGTGCATGTGTGCGAAGAAGGACGATACACTGTTTTTCAGGCACGCTGGTTTCGTCTTTGAAGGATTAACTAAAAGCAGATGATAGAGAAAGGAAGAGCAAAAATAGAAAATGAAAGCTCAGTGGAGCCAGTTTTCTTTTGGTCGAATGTCTTTGGTTGTGCGGTCTTGGAAGGAGCTGGCTCAGAACCCAGGCCATCTACCCCGAGACAGGACAGGACGAAGTAGGGGCAAAATGTATTGTCGATTTCTTTTTTTTTTTTTTTAATATATTTTTATTGATTTCAGAGAGGAAGGGAGAGGGAGAAAGAGATAGAAACATCAATGATGAGAGAGAGTCATTGATCAGCTGCCTCCTACATGCCCACACTAGGAATCGAGCCCACAACCTGGGCATGTGCCCTGACCGGGAATCAAACCATGACCTCCTGGTTCATAGGCCGATCCTCAACCACTGAGCCACACCAGCCGGGCTCCATTCCTTTCTTATAAATTTCCTTCATGAGGCTGGATAAAGAATTCTGATAAGTTTTTCTAAAACTGGCAACAATAAAACACAGTGAACCTTCAGCTAATTTACCCCACTAATTGTCTTCAGTGAGACATTTTACCTCATTTGGAAGAAAATTTGAAATTTATAGCATTAATGAGTTCATCTTTTAAGCTTGAATCGAAACATCATGGGTTTCTTAAATACCTGAACCAAGTTTCTAAATTGTTAAGGAAGAAAGGCCCCATGAGTGAGGGGCAGGCTGACTCTTGGTGCAGCGGTAGGACCACACTTGGTATGTGGTGGTCAGAGGCTGGTGCTGCTTGACTGAGGCCCCCATGGAGGTGCCCTGCCCTGGACCTAAAGTTGGGGTGCTGAGGAGAGGATGTCCCTTCTCTCCATTTCCCTCAAAGGGTTTATGGAGCTAAGACAGGACCTAGAGCAAGGAAGAAAGGATTCTGTGTTGGCAATAAGGCAGCTTCTTGAGGGGAACCTTGGCAACCTTGGTGGGAGCACAGAATGTGAGAGTTCACTGTGACCATGTTATGAATGAAATGATATGAAGTATTTCTGGCATACAGAAACGTATTACAAATAGTATTACAAAACTCACACCCATCACCCAACTTAAGAAATAAGCATTAGCAACACATTTGGATACCCTCATATGCTTCTCTCTGATTTCCCCTCGCCTCCTCACCCCACTTCTCCCCTTTCCTTTTAAAGGTAATCACAGTCCCAGCTTTCACACCCTTCCTTTTTCAGAGGAGGAAAACGAGGCCCAGAGAGGTTGGGAACTGGCCAAACTGAGACTAATGGGAACCACAAGGTACCTCCTGCTTCTCTCCATGGGGAGCAGCTCACTGTTAGTAAATTTGTACGGTGTCTCAGCCTTGTGGGTGTAATCAAATGTGTAGTATATAGAATGGCTCAGAGATGACTTTTTGGTCCCTATGATCTGTGTAGCTTTGGACAATAGGCAACGGAGAATAGAGGGGAAGGGATTTTAGCCAACATTTACTTGTGTAGAATCTTCGGGTGGTACAGTAAGATGTAAGTGGATACCTTATGTCTGTTTGGGGATGGTCTGATGGACAGACTGTTTAGAATCAAATGGCTGTCCCAGTGGCTCTGAGCTACAAAGTAAGACAGCAGCACAGTCAGGCCCCTTTCAGAGCCCTCCTTTCCTGCCCATGCAGATAGTGCACGTCTCTGCTCAGCCTTCAGAACAACTCTCCTGCTGAAATGAAAAATACCACTTTAAAATTTCCCCAGAAAATATCAGGATATTTAAAAAGCTTCCTGGGAGAAAGCTAGTGTGATTAAGACACATTTTCTGCCCTAGCCAGTTTGGTTCAGTGGATAGAGCGTCGGCTCGAGGACGGAAGGGTCCCAGGTTCTATTCCGGTCAACGGCACGTACCTTGGTTGCAGGCTTCTGGCCCTGGTTGGGGGCATGTGGGAAGCAACCAATCAATGTGTCTTTCTCACATCGGTGTTCCCACGCTCTCTAAAAACCAATGGAAAAATATCCTTGGGTGAGGATTAAAAAAGAAAAAGATACATTTTCTGGTGAATAAGAACCTTAAGGATTGAATAAATAATATAATTAAAATTTTGGAGCAATTAAATTTTGATAAAATTAGGAAAGCAAATAAGATTATTTCCCTCCTGCTAATAGAATGGTATATAATTTTGAAATTCTGGAGGAAGCACAGGTGTTTTTCTCATTTTTATTTTTAGATTTTTTAACAGTCTGGGCTTTTACACTGTCAGTTAAAAAAAATCCCGAAACCAGCAATTTTCACTTGGACTTTATTCACAGATATTTGAAAAGGTGTGTTTGGAGAAAGCACTCAGTCCATCACAAGATTGTCCACTTATTTTTATCCAGGCTGGCGTAATGTCTATAAAAATCACCAAACAGAGCTTAAAAAACAAGTACTAGATATGAAACACATCGATGGGTTCTTTATTAAAGAAGTAAGGGAGCTGCCCTGGTTGGGTAGCTCAGTTGGTTGGAGCATCATCCTGTGCACCGAAAGGTTGCAGGTTCGATTCCCCATCAGGGCACATACCTAGGTTGTAGATTCAGTCCTCGGTCAGGGTGTGTACGGGAGGTAACGGATCATGTCTTTCTTTCTCTCTCTCTCTCCCTCTCCCTCTCCCTCTCTTTCTCCCTCCCCCCCCTCCACCCCCTTTCTCTCCCTCTCTAAAACCATAAACATATTCTCAAGAGAGGATAAAAAGGTAAGGGAGCTGTGGCTTGCTGAATTCACCCACCCCCGAACCGAGCAGAAGGAAGTCAGACGCCCCCATGGGCTCACCCTTGCTCTCCAGTTGGAATGCCTGGTTGCAGTCAGGTTGATTTGAAAACTCACCGTTGTGTTTATCAGTGTTCTTTTGTCTTTCTCCAAAGCGGATATTGAAGTAGGATCTTTCCACTCTCTCTGTAAGAGGCAGTTTTTACCTTTTCACACTCAAATCATAATGTCTTTCCAGGATTGATAGAGTTACTTAAGGGCTCCGTTTCAGGCATGGCATTTTTGCTTCTGGTTTTCAGACTGTTTACTCCATGGCTCCATTCCCTTTCCCACAACTGGCAGAGCTGAGGGAAAAGTACACCTACAACATTACACCATTCCCGGCTACAGTGAAACCCACCTCCGTGTCTGGGTAAGGTCTCTTTTTTCCCTTCTTGTTTTTGTGTTAGAAGACTAGACACTTTAACTGGTTATTGTAACTTAATGATTGTTAAGCCCTAGAAAGATATTCAAAGTAGTTTGGTTCTTAAAATCTGGATGTTTTTTAAGGTTTTGATGTAAATTCAAGAGAGTGATTTTTAAAACTGTTCTTTCCAAGGAAGACTAGAATATAAACTGAAGGGACCTGTAGTAACCCCACAACTTATTTAAAAATATCAAATATTAAAAAAAAATCTCAATAATTAAAATAGTGTAGAACTGAAGCATGAAAAAACAGATGAGCTTATTTAAAATGCTATAAAGACCAGACATTGACAAATACACAGGAATATAGTATATGAAAACTTGGCATATCAAACAGTAGTGAAAAGAGGTATTATTTAGTAAATGGTGCTGGGCCAATGAGACCTACTCTGGAAGGAAATAAAGTTAAAGTTTTTCTTTACATCATACAGTAGGATACATTTCATATAGACGAGAGACGTAAATGGGAAAAAATGAAGTAATAACATTAGCAGAAGAAAATGTGGAAAAACGTCTTTAGTTCTTTGGAATTGGGAAGGCCTTAATAACAGCCTCAAAATAAAAAATAAAAAACAATAAAGGAAAAAAAAACACTAAGTATTTACAAATAATATTCTGTATGACTAAAACCAAAACAGAACAAAATAGAACTCTCATAAGCAGACACAAAAATATTCATGGAAAAGTATTTGTAATTGATAGCTCTCATAAAGTTCCTAGAAATTAATATGGAATGACCACCCAACTGAAAAATGATGGAAGGATGGGACTAGGTAGTTTACATAGAAGGCAGCATCAAGAGAAATGTAGCCTATAACTAGATTGAGAGTCTGTTACTTTGCCTATCAGATTAACAAGAATTCAAAAGGCTGAAGTGCACGCTCTTGATAAGGCCATGGGGACACAGGCACATTGCAGATGAGAGGTTGCTTACTACAGGATTCGAGGCAGGCCGTTGGGAAGTACTGTCCAAAATTTGTAATGGATTTTGACCCAGCAATTCTACCTCTATGAATTATCCCACAAATATATTTATACACATGCAAAACACAGGATGTATAAAGGTTACTTATTGCAGCATTGTTCATAATGGCATAATATTGAAACCACTCAAGTGTGCTTCATTAGCGCAGGGTTCCCTAACGTGCACCACATGCATACAGTACAGTGCAGCTGTAAAAAGCGATGAGGAAGCTCTTTGTAAGAATATGGAGAGGTTTCTTAAGTGAATAAAAGCAAGGTGCAGAAGAGTGTATATAGTATGCTAATATTTATGTAAAAAGAGGAGAAAAATAAGTCTATCCTATATAATAAAAGCCCAGCAACAGAAATGGTGGAACGACCAGAGACCAGAAGGACAAGGCCCCTTGCCCTGGCTGGCCCCACACCCCAGGGAGTGGTTAGGGGCAATCAGGAAAGCAGGGAAATTGTTAGGGCCGATGAGGCAGGCAGGCAGAAGTGCTTAGGGGCAATGAGGCAGGCAGGCGAATGGTTAGGGGTGATTAGGCAGGCAGGTGAGCAGTTAGGGGTGATCAGGCAGGCAGGGAGAGTGGTTAGGGGCAATCAGGCAAGCAGGCGAGCAGTTAGGAGCCAGTGGTCCCAGATTGCCAGTGGGATGTCCGACTGCCAGTTTAGGCATGACCTGCAGGGATCCCTGTGGGATCAGGCCTAAACCCGCAGTCAGACATCCCCCGAAAGGTCTGGATTGCAAGAGGGTGCAGGCCGGGCTAAGGGACACCTCTCCCCTCCCCCACCCCATGCATGAATTTTGTGCATCGAGCCTCTAGTATAGTCATATCTGCTTATCCATGCATAAAGAAACTAAAGGCTATATAAGAAGCTAGTCACTGCATCACTTGTAGGAATTAGGTGGAACAGCTGGGCAGAAGTTGGGTAGGGATGGGAGACTTTTTATATATATATACATTATATATCATTTAAACCATGTGACTGAATTATTTTTATTAAAAATGACACTATTTTCTTTGAATATTTTTTTTCTGTTATGTTTTCCAAGACGACATGGTAAGATCAGAGACAGTGATGAAGAGAATGACCCAGATGATGAAGATGCTATTGCTAATGCCGTGGGGTGTCTTGGACCTTTCAGTGGGCTCCTGGCACCTGAACTACAGAAGTACCAAAAACAAATTAAAGGTAAAAAAGGTGGCTCTCTATTTAGATTATCACAATGTGTTGGTTCACTATAGCAGGGGTACTGTTATTGTAACCTATAAATGCCTATTTATTTTCTGAACTGGTTACCCTTATTGAAGGTCTTTATTAAAAGTATCTTCTCTGGACCAGCTGTCGTGGCTCAGTGGTTGAGTGTTGACCTATGAACCAGGAGGTCTAGGTTCAATTCCTGGTCAGGGCATATGCCCAGTTTTGCTGGTTCAATCCCCAGTGTGGGGCGTGCAGGTAGAAGCCTATCAATGTTCTCTCTCTCTCCCTCCCTGAAGGGACCTCCCTGAAATTAAAAAATAATTAAAATATATATATATATATATATATATATATATATATATATATATTTGAAAAAGTATCTTCTGTGTTACTTTCTTATTTAGTAGGATTTCTCTGTATTATGGGTTGCATGCATAATATATATTTCTTCTTTTTTTATGGTGACTTTGCGCCATACTCGTCCGATTCAATTTTGTATGCTCAGTTCCTTAGCATAGAGCCTGGAATGTAATAGATGCTTGCTACCTTGTGTTTTAATTTAATTGAATTCATTCTAGACTGGCTTCTCTTTTATAGAGAAGTACCCTCTGAATCTAAAACATTATGGTGGCCTCTCCTTGAATTTGAGAGATAAGAAACTCATTATTTCATAAGGCATTCTTTTGAGTTCCTCCACTTAGCCCATGGTTTCTAGTTGCAGAGAGATAATCTCTGCCTACAAGTTCTATTAATAGTTCATTTCTTTGGAACAAAACAGAATGAGTCCACTCCCTCTTTGACTGGACGGCTCTTCGGTTTTTTGAGGACAGCCATCATGTCCCCAACAGTTTTCTCCATGGCTCAAGTTCAGAATTTCTTTAAGCATTTCTCATAAGATATGATTTTCAGAACTTTAATAGTATTTATCTTTTTTTTATTTTCCTCCTCTTCTTCATCATCATCTCATCATTGCTGTCTTTTCTTCGCCGTCTTCATCTTCTTCGTCTTTTTCATAGTTCTAGTTTTGAGTATTTTCCCTAAGCCTTGGCTTGTTTTGAGTTTTGACCTGTTTCATGGTTTGGGTTCATACTTTTGTGTGTGTAATGTCTTTGGTATGCATTTTCCTCTCATCTTTTTAAAAGGCTTTTAATAATGTGAACCCAACAAGATCCCCATTGATTTTGTAATGCCTTCCACCCTCCCTCTTGTTGCCTGGATATCAGCTTTTGGCTTCTAGCCATGGGATCAATGTGGATTTTAATTCTAACATTTTTGAATCTGCATTTCTGAAGTCTGGGTCTGTGTTCCCTCCCCCTGCCCTCCCGTACTCCCCCCCCCCTCCCATTTTTCTTTCTGTGCAGGTCTGTGCCCAGGATGACCTGATCATGTTCTCCTGTTTTATTATTCCTGTTTGTTGGGCTTATTTAAGTTCAGGTGTGCAGGTCCCCCTTTTAATTTCCTTTTCCTCGCACAAGTGTCTTCAGGGAAAAAAGGAAGTAAACTTGCCAGACGTGTAGCCCTCTAACACTTTCAGTGGCTGTTGGGTTAGTCGGGATCCCTACTGAGGGTTCTCCTTCAGCTGGTCCCCCGGCCAGCCTTGCATATGGTGCTGAGGAGCCCGGGTCTGCCTGCCTCGGCCGTGCAGTCTGGGAGCGTGCTTCCGCACAGGGCTTGTTCCTCTCTCTTGGATGTAATCTCAGTTTTATTTAAGGGACGACCCTGCTGGGTGTAGGTGTCCTGGGAACTATAACACACATAGTGTATGGTCAGGAAATGGTTGTTAAACAAATAAAAACATGCATTTCTAGTGGTAGAGTGATTCGAAGTCTTGATAATTTCATAGAATCTATTTTTAATTTAAAAACTCACTTAAAAAAAATCCTTACCCACGGATATGTCTAATTGATTTGAGAGAGAGGGGAAAAGGGAGAGAAACATCGATGTGAGAGAGAAGCATCGATTAGCGGCCTCTCACAATCGCCCCCAAACAAGGATCAAACTGACAGTCTGGGTATGTGTCCTATTCAGGAGTCGAACCCACAACCTTTCAGTAGGTGGGATGATGTTCCAACCAACTGAGCCACACCAGCCAGGGCTAAAATCTCACTTTTAGTGGCTGATTAAACACTACAAACTATCAATCCCTTTTAAATTCTCACTCATTTATGTGGACTTCTGTACAATGACTTGACATCTGGAATTATATTTTTCTAAGGGCATTTTCAAAAATAACAGTGATTTTTATCTCAAAAAATTGATCTTATGTCTGTATAATAAACAAAGTGGTAATAAAATTAAACTATGAATCCACACAGCTCATTTCAGACCCACAATTAGGCTAATAAGAAAATGCAGAAGTATTTTCAGGACTGATTAAAACAAGCACTAGATAAATCCTTGTGTACATTTTTTTTGTGGTTTAGAATTTTCTGGAGGTTGTGATATCACTCTGGGTTACAGTGGAATCAATTGCCCGTTTGTCCTGTTCTCCTCCACTGACACCTCTCCTTTTCTCTGCCGCCGCGAGTACAGAGCCCCACGAAGAGCAGAGCCTGAGATCTAATAACATTGCGGAGCTGAGTCCAGGAGCCATCAATTCCTGCCGAAGTGAATACCACGCCGCTTTCAACAGCATGATGATGGAGCGCATGACCACGGACATCAACGCGCTAAAGCGGCAGTATTCTCGGATTAAAAGGAAGCAGCAGCAGCAGGTTCACCAGGTGTACATCAGAGCAGGTAATGGGATTCTTCGAATCGATTTCGACTCTGTGTCAGCCTGTGAGAGGAAGAGCACGCATTCCTGCACTCTCACTGTATGTAGCTCAGCACCCAGAAACTCAGCTGGCACGAGTGATAGCACGCTTAGCATCTCACTTTTTAAAATTTTATTTTATCAGGCTCTCCAGAAGACAAAGACCATGGGTTCTCCTTAGGTCCCAAGGACCGGGCAGTTGATGGTACTGAACACATCTTCACTGTGTGTGCTTCTGGAGAGGGGTTTACAAACGATCACAATGTTGCAAAGCCGCGCAATCCTTGGACTTGAGACATTTTGGAGCTGTTGCCTCTGAAATTCCAGGCACTGGAACAGAGAACTTAGCGATCTGTGCACGAATAAATCTAGCTATCCATTGGTCACTTAGGAGGTGACATAAAGGGCCCTGTAATCTGAGAAAAAGGAAAAGGCTGTCCCTACGCCTTGCCCATGGGTGACTGTGTCCTGCCTCTGCAGAGAACACAGGTGTAACGCAGTTGGAAATGCTCTTTCCCAAGGATTGTCAGGCTTCTGTTTTTTTTCTGTTTAGTTTCCCAAATCCCAGGGAGCAATAATCTGCTTGGTTGTTTAACATATGCTGATTTTGGAATTGGTTTGCTTTGTTCTCGGTGAAATTTGAATGAAAATGATTCCTGTCCATGATTTGACATGTTTTTAAGAGGCTGGTGAGCATGTGACTGATCTTGCCCAAAAACTGAATTTACCTTCTACTTCTCAGGAAGGGTAGGCGATTTCTTGAAGATTCGTACTTTATCCTGAATCATAAATCAATCACAGAAGAAATGAACAGCTGCAGCTCTGCAGTTTTCAAAGCATTGGTACATATGCATCCTCATGTTGTCTTTAAGGATAGTCTATGACAGTGGTTCTCAACCTTGGCTGCACATTAGAATCACCTGGGAATCTTTTTAAAATTCTGATTTCTGGGCTTCATCCTCCAGAAATTCTGTTTCTTTGTTACTAATGTTGTGGCCTCTCCCCATAACAAAGAAACAGAATTTCTGGAGGATGAGGCCCAGAAATCAGGATTTTAAAAAGATTCCCAGGTGATTCTAATGTGCAGCCAAGGTTGAGAACCACTGGTCTATGAGGAAGGCAAGGAACAGATATTCTCATATACTTTTAGAAGATGAGGAAGTGGTGATTCATGAGGATTTAGCAATCGTATGAGATTATATAGTGACCGTGAGTGGTCCGGACAGGGCTGGAATCCATTTATTCTAATTCTTTGTATAGTCCTACAACTACTGTATACTAGTAAATCATTGGGTGATATAGTGAACCATCACCATTGTGTGCTGACTCAGCCCAGCGCCTCGTTCTCTAGTCAGGGGTCAGCAAACTATGGTCTGCCGGCCAAACCCTGCTTGCCGCCTGTTTGTGTAAATAAAGTTTTACTGGAATACAGGCATGACCATTGTTTGCATACTGTCTATGACTGCTTTTACACTGCCATGACTAAAATATTTATAATCTGGCCCTTTACAGTAAAAGTTTGCCAACCCTTACTATGGATCATGGTTTATTTGGCTTATTTTAGGGAGAGATTGTTCTAGAGCAGCGGTTCTCAACCTGTGGGTCGCGATCCCTTTGGGGGTTGAATGACCCTTTCACAGGGGTCGCCTAAGACCATCGGAAAACGCATATTGAATATATAAATTACATATTGTTTTGTGATTAATCACTATGCTTTATGTTCAATTTGTAACAATGAAAATACATCATGCATATCAGATATTTACATTACGATTCATAACAGTAGCAAAATTACAGTTATGAAGTAGCAACGAAAATAATTTTATGGTTGGGGGTCACCACAACATGAGGAACTGTATTAAAGAGTCGCGGCATTAGGAAGGTTGAGAACCACTGTTCTAGAGCATTGCTCCTCAAACTCTCCTGTGCCATAGGGATCACCTGGGGATCTGTTAAAAGGAAGAGGGTGTTTCAGTAGGTTTGGGTGGGGCTCAGGTTATGCATTTCCAACAAGCTTTTGGTGCCAGTGCTGCTGGGTGGGGCTCACACATGGAGTGGAAGGTTTTAGAGGAGGTGGTGGAGGACAGGATTAGCAGCACCGGTGGAGACTGAACTTGAGCTAGAAACCAAAGACCATAGCTTCTGAGACTTAAAGGAAGGAGGGAAGGAAGTTGGTCGGGGTACCAGCCTCCTAGGTTACAGAGGGCAAGAAGTTGAGGTCTTTCAGACCTGAGAGCTTCTGTTTTCATGGAGAATTGGGGGAAAAGTTTTTCTGGGAGTAAGTTGGGGCCTGGGTGGGAGCTTAGGGAATAAGGAAGACTTGGATAGGTAATTGAAAGGAGTGGGAGAGTAAAAGAAAAAGATTGGTCAGTGGCGCTGAGGACCTAACAAGAGAGAGTGTGGATTGTGGATCTGAGGTCGGGGTTTTGCAGGCATGTGGCAAAGGGAGAGGGATGCCTGGGATGTGTGGTTACTGGGGAGGCAGCAGTCCAGGTAACAAGCCGTGCAGCTCTCAGAGTAGGGCTGTCCGTGGGCCAAAGATAGACAAGAAGTTATGAGAGGATTGAGGAGTCAAGGAACCGAAGTGTCTGTCACCAGGTAGAGTTACAGTGGCAGCCTGAGAGCTGGCAGAGAACCCAAGAGAAGAATATTAGAGTTGAGTGTGTTCCGTGTCAGGTCGATGTAGGTGACAAGGTTTAGGATGGAACATTTTCTGGATAGAAGACCTCTGAGGTTGAGTCTCAGACAAAAGCTCCCCCCACCCCCAAATCATTAGGCCTCTACTTAGTCACGAGGGATCAGTCTCTGTTCCTTTCTGCGACCTCGGCCCCTTCTCTCCCCCTTTTTAAAGAGGAGGAATATCCTACCCCCCCCCCCCCCCCCGTTGGAATTCAGTTTCTACGCCTGCAGTCACATGACTCCCAGCGCCTGGGAAGGGCGTGGGAAGGGCTGGAGACTTCTCTGCAGACCCGGTGCCTTGAGGGCACGTCTCACGCCCCCTTCCGATGTTTCTTTCAGACAAAGGGCCAGTGACCAGCCTCCTCCCCTCTCAGGTGAACAACTCTCCAGTTATAAACCACCTGCTCTTAGGAAAGAAGATGAAAATGTCCAACCGAGCCGCCAGGAACGCTGTCATTCACATCCCCGGCCACTCCGGAGGCAAAGCATCCCCCGTCCCCTACGAAGACCTCAGGTCGAAGCTCAACTCTCCGTGGCGAACTCACATCCGAGTCCACAAAAAGACCATGCCGAGGGCCAGGGGCCAGCCGGGCTGCGGGGACACCGTGGGGCTCATCGAAGAGCCGGGCGAGGGCTGCAGGGCCGCGCGCCCGGGGCCCGCGGAGGCGGAGGCGTGCCCTTCGCCTGGAGGCGGCAGCGCGCAAGGCAGCGCAGGGCGCACCATCGAGGGCCAGTCTCCGGAGCCGGCCTTCGGAGATGCCGACGTGTCGATGGTCCAGGTGAAGTTAGAAGCCTTGGAACTGAACCAAAGGGATGCCGCTGCCGACCCTGAGCCCAGCTGGCACCCGCCCCGCCAGCGGCACCTCCCGGAGCTGCCCGAGGCGCCTGGGGAGGACAGAGCCACCGGCAGACCTCCCCACGGGAGCCGCCCCAAGACTCCCATCTTCAGCCCCTTTCCCAGCGTCAAGCCGCTGCGCAAGTCAGCGGCCGCCAGGAACCTGGGGCTGTACGGCCCCACGGAGCGGACCCCGACCGTGCACTTTCCTCACATGAGCCGGGGCTTCAGCAAAGCCGCCGGTGGAAACAGTAGCACGAAGAAGCGGTGACTCCCAGAAACTGCGCCCCGAGAGTCACCTTTTCGTGGTGGAGCAGGGGTTCCAGCCACGTGGCGCCAGAGGAATGGCAGCTGCCCCGGGAAAGCGTATGGATGGGTCCAGAGGTGGGCCGCATCTGTAAACACAAGGATTGGAGGTTTCACGGTGGGAGCTAGATTAGGGGTGTTTGTCCACCCACTGATAACCGGTACCATGGATTCTTGGTGGCGAAATAAATATTGTGGTTTTAAAATGTGAAGTCTTCCCAATTTTTAATTGTCAGCTGTTTTGGAAAGACTATGTACCTAGACTCTTAGTCCCTCTTCCTTCTTCCTGTTCTGCGGGCCTTCAGGGTCCTTTGGGTGTTATTAATGCGCACGCATGCTCCACTAGCTTGCGAGAACAGGAACTGTAAATAGAAACGAAGTTTCTTAGTTGCAAAAAACTTCCCGATTCCCCTCTTCATGCCCTATTGGGGGGCATGTTTGTACGTGTGAGTTTTCCTTCAGTCGTTTCTTTCAGCCAGTCTCAAATTGCTTTTGATTCTTACGTTAAATTGCAGGAGAAAACTCCACATAGCCTTTCCCTCCCTTTCTATTTCTAGCTGCAAAATGAAGGAAACTTTTACCTGTTGAAATTTAGGTCGATCACTAACTTGAAGATCTTATGCAGAGAACACAAATGGATAGGCACTCAGCAACTGCTCAGAACAGCTTGCTAATTCCCCTGAGCTTTCCCCAAGGCTCATTTGCTCCTCTTAAGGAGCGCTGCGGTCCTCGGTGGTGGGATGACATGATGGGCTGTCTGGGCAGCTTGCCCCGCGTCCTCCGCGCTGCAGCTCACTTACCTACCGGCTCTCCACGGCAGATGCAGTGAGGCTCTGCTCAAAAGCCAGAACATAGCACCTGCAACTCTGTTACTTGAATTTTGTGCTTCTTTTGATTGGAACTTTGAATATTTTGTTCCTCGAACACTGCCTTTCTCTGGAGAAGGCCCAGTGCTTTCCAGCTCTCGCTCACCCACTCCTCCCTGGTCCCAGCAGGTCAGACACAGACCTGCTAATGCCACTATGCAGATGGGAACTCAGCCACAGAGAGGGGAAGCCCCTCAGCTACTGCAGGTAAATACGGCCCCTCTTCAGCGTGACTTAGCCACATTTCCTCCAGTGCAGGAGGCGGGTTTCATGCTCTTTGTACGCAGATGCACCGGCCACAAAGGCTCTACAGACCACGACTGGGAAGCCATACACTGCACTCCCTCCTGACTCCAAGGGCCTTCCTCCAGGTCTTTACAGTCCTGCATGGTTTCACAAAACCAGCTCGACCCTTTTCACCCAAACAGATAGTACGTTTAGTTTTTAAAAAAATATATATTTTATTGATTTTTTACAGAGAGGAAAGGAGAGGGATAGAGAGTTAGAAACATCGATGAGAGAGAAACATCGATCAGCTGCCTCCTGCACACCCCCTACTGGGAATGTGCCTGCAACCATGGTACCTGCCCTTGTCCGGAATCGAACCTGGGACTCCTCAGTCCACAGCCCGACGCTCTATCCACTGAGCCAAACCAGTCAGGGCAGATAGTACATTTTAAAACATGCTACATGCAGCTGTCATTTGGCTAAACCGAAGGCTCACTCCTCAGTGTCCTTCTCTCAGCATCACGAGAAGAATAGACTCAGCCTCTTACCCTCATTGCTGGAAGACCATGGCCGTGCTTGCAGGCATAGTGCTGAAGCAGCCACTAGTAATCTGGGCTAGTTGGGTCGCTAATTCTGAAACCAAAGCTATAGTTTTAGACAAGGCTTTTACTAGGAGAGGTATACATTTTTATAATAAAATAGAAAATGTAGTTGTGTGAGCTTCTTTGAACAGGAAACACAAGAATGACATATATAGCGAGAAAAAGCCATTTTATCCCCTTTGCGGTATTTTGACTCCCAGATGAATGCAAGATGGAAAACATGACTGATAAGATACTGCAGTTTTGCTTGAATCCTGTGCCGCCTGAATTTAGCAGGTAGCTTCTTAAAAAGCAGCCAAGCCCACAGCCTGTGTCTTGGGGAGGGGGTAGGTGGAGAGTGGGGCTGCCTTTGCAACCCATCCGGGAATGGAGGCCCACTGTGTTTCCCAAAGTGAAGCAAATTACACGATTTTCTTCCACCTGCTAAACTTTACAGAAAAGAATGATTCCACCTCAGATTCTTTTCTCCTCCCCCGCCCCCAATGAGTCAGAGCCACCTTGTTCCCCTTGAGGGATGTCTGACAGCACAGAATTGTTCTTCCCTCTGTGAGTCAACTCCCAGCAACCTACGGTGGGGGCCCAGGAAGGCAGTGATGGTGTGGAGGCCCCTGGCTGCGGCCCTGAGCATCCTGCCTTGCTGTGGCCCACCTGTCTCTGTTCCCAGCACACGCCTGTTTCCCAGGGCTAGTCTGAGAAGGGGATGGATGAGACAGCACATGGTGTGGGATGAGTATTTGTTGAATGAATGAATAACTGAAAGCATAATAGTCTTTTGAGGTAAAAAAAAAAAAAATGACCTTGTCAGGATTTAAAACCAACAGATTTCCATGGAAGCTTTCTCTGTTCCGATACTGTGCATGCATTGTACCGTGTACTCACTTTCAATTATGAATTGGTGAACTTCTAAGCCTCGCCTACTTTAGAATATGAAGAATCTGCAGTAGCCTCAACCGCACAGCATGGACAAAGAACTCCATGGACTTGTTCTCTTCCCGAGGTATTGGACACTCTGCCAGCACCACAAGCACTCACCAGGCAGTGGCTCCTTGGTCCTCAGAGATGCCTGCACCCGTCCGCACATGCACCGGGAGCCGCTCCTCCTGGCCCTCCACACCTGTCCTCCCAGAGGATCCAAACAAACCTGGTTTGTAATGTCGACCTATGGGCGATAACGGTTTGGAATATTCTGTTCCTTTTTGGTCTCTCTCGCTGTTCTAAAGATTGTCGATTACGAAGATTTGTGCATAAAGATGTTCCTTGTTGTGGCTGGGGTGCTGTTTTCTGTCTGCGAGTGCACAGAGCACTGCTGTGAGGTCCCCCACATTGGTCACGTGAACCAGGGGAACAGCCCAATAAGCTCCATCCCCCCAGTCTAATCTGTGGGCTGCATGGTGGCCGCGGCCTGCTGAGACCCTGGCAGAATGGAGAGTGTAGGGGTTCGCGGCGCAGGAGACAAAGTCAGAGTTAAAAAGTCAGGCAAATCAAAGGTGGTACTTTAATCTGCACTCCCGGGTGAGCTACACGGGCCCCAAAGAGCGGGGCCAGTGAAATCTCGCCGAGAGGGAGTAGAGGCATTTTTTTATACAGCTGTTCAGTGAGGGCAGGGGGCATGAGCTGTGGGAGTTCCCACCATGGGCAGGCCCATCATGGGTTCCAGGAAGGAGTCTCTGTTGCCATCTGTCTGGCACGCTGACCTGTTAGGAATTCCAGGAAGGGCCCAGTATCTGCGCCACCATCTGCCTTGTGCATGCATGGGCTCCTCTGATTGTGGAGACAACCTACAGCATCCTAACGCTACATCCCCCAGTATTGGGCTTGCTCATAGACGTGGGATTGCAGGGTCAGAGAGTATGCGTCTTTTAAGACTTACATACATTGCCACATTGCCATCCTTAAAGATAGGACTTACACAAGCAATGAGCGAGCATGCCTGCTTCTCTATGCCTCTGGGAGGAGAGCACGTTTCTTTCTTTTGTTCTAGACCTGCAGTGTTGATAGAAGCAGTGATAATAGGCATTCCTATCTCACTCCGGACTCTTAAAGGAACCATTCACTAAGATGTTCGTTGAGATTTCTAGTAGGTATCTTATCAGGTTAAGGAGATGAACTTTTTATTCTTTGCTCACTAAGATTTTTATTTTTTATAATTCAACAAGTTTGTTTTGTTTTTACTTTAAGCTTTTTTAAAAATTTATTTTAGGGAAGAAGGGAGACGGAGAGAGAAATAGAAACATCAGTGATGAGAGAGAAACACTGATCGGCTGCCTCCTGCACGCCCCCCACTGAGGATTGAGCCTGGAACCTGGGCATGTGCCCCAACTGGAAATCAAACCTCAACTTCCTGGTTCATAAGTTGACGCTCAACCACTGAGCCATGCCAGTTGGGTTGGCTTCCTTCCCTCCCCACGTGCATAGCGTGCATAGCATGTACCACCGACATAGGACCTGAGAGGAAGTCACAGGGAGCCGGGTAGAGAGCAGAGAGCCCGAGTCAGGGACCACTATGGTGCCTCGGCTCCGCATGCAGGTCTTTGGGGGAAAGATATTCCAAGCAGAGGAACAGTCAGTACGAAGTTACTGGGACCCACATGTACAGATAGAGACATTGGTGTAGGTACGGAAATGGGACTAGGATAGTCTAGGTCAGTGGTTGGCAAACTGTGGCCCCTTGAGTGTGGCTCTTCCACAAAATACCACGTACAGTGTGATTGAAACTTCGTGGCCACACTGAAGGGGCCAAAGAGCTAGACCACGGGTCTAGGTCAGTGGTTGGCAAGCTGTGGCTCGTGAGCCACATGCGGCTCTTTGGCCCCTTGAGTGTGGCTCTTCCACAAAATACCGACTTCTGCGCATGGGCCATGAAGTTTCAATCGCACTGTATATGCACGCCCGCACGTGGTATTTTGTGGAAGAGCCACACTCAAGGGCCAAAGAGCCGCATGTGGCTCGCGGGCCGCAGTTTGCCAACCACGGGTCTAGGTAAAATAAAGACACAGAGAGGGCTAGAGATTAGCATGAGCTTCACTTAAGAGGGGAAATTTTCACTCAGCATCCTGTTTTTATTAATAAAAATAAGTTCCTATGTTATGATTGTCACAGTCAGCAACCTACACGTCATACTGCGTGCGTTTTCACAGCACTCCTGTGCTAAGCGAATCATCGTTAGGTGCTCATTTCCAATAAGTGAGCATTTCCTCCCAAGTCCCTCCCACTGCAGCCTCTTGATCTAGGTTTCGGTGCCAGCCACTTCGGGTTTGGACAGACACAGAAACTTCTCAGGTTTCTAGAACTTGTGGGGTGGAGGGAGATAGCCTGTGTGGTCGATGTCCATGGCAAGAACATAGCTCTGCACCCAATGCAGTCTGTCCCAGGCAGCCAATTCTGGCCTCGTTTTGAAAACTCTTAGAGACCATCTGTGGAACCTCTCATACAGGAATCGGACCATCGCTTGAGTTTGCCTTGTGCATGGGTGTGAGTGTCCTGGAGGGACTATGATGTCACTGACAGATTACACTTAAGTAGCTTAAATGGTCACTAAAGTAAAGAATAAATGAAACAAGTTTGAGAGAGTCTCAATCTGCAACAACATTTGTATAAAAGCTTGCCAGGAAACAACTACCATCCGACCTTTAACAATCTATATACGTATATATTAAAAGCCCAGCAACCATTATGGTGGAATGACCAGAACAACCAGTTGCTATGACGCCCACTGACCATTAGGGGGCAGACGCTCAATGCAGGAGCTGCCCCCTGGTGGTCAGTGCTCTCCCACAGCGGGAGTGCTGCTCAGCCAGAAGCCGGGCTCACAGCTGGCGAGCGCAGTGGCGGTGACAGGAGTCTCTCCTGCCTCCGCGGCAGTGCTAAGGAGTGGCAAGCCAAGCAGTAAGGAGCGAGCAGGCGGGCGGTTAGGAGCGAGGGGTCCCAGATAGCGAGAGGGCACAGGCCAGGCTGAGGGACCCCCCAACACCCCAATGCATGATTTTGTGCATCGAGCCTCTAGTATAAAAATAACAAATACTGATTACATCACACACAACCATTGGATTTTCAGATTTTAAAAAGAATTTCAGAAAAGGAATCCTATCAAGTGAACCTTTTATCTCCCTTGAATTGGCTCTCTTCCAAAACAAATAAAAAGGGAAAACAAGAAAAACAATCAGAAAAAACAATTGTCTACTACCGGCCCAGAGAAATGGGTGGACTCCAGGAACGATGGGGTTCACAACTGAGCGTCAGCCCGTGCGGCAGAGAAGGAGGGTCTGGCCTGTGCGGCCCAGGCCTGAGTTTCTGCCTCAGAGGGTCTGTGTAGACTTGGGTGCAGGGTTCTCCTGCCTCCTTTCACCAGCAGCTGTATTTTATGTCCAGTTCCATTGGCCTGTGGTCTGTGGGCATCCTCCCAGATGCTGACAGTGAACTGACTGCCACACTGATTTTGATACAGAAGATCTGGCCAGTGCTGTGGGCCGAGCTGCCACCTTGAAATGGGGACCCCTGTGGATGCCTGGGGGTCCTTTCATGAGACCATGAGGTCAAAACTATTTTGATAAAAGCGCTAATTTGCCATTTCCACTCTCCTGATGCACAAGGCGTTTCTCAGAAGCTACCTGATGTGCGGTAGCAGAACAGGTGAGTGCAGAGCAGACGAGAGAAACCAGCCGTCTTCATCACCGCCAGGCCTGAAAGAGGTTTGCAAAGGTGGAAGACAGTGCCACTCTCTTACCAGATATCTTTGTTTTGGAAAGTGGAGTTATTTTTCATAAAATGTTATTCCTTTTAATGGACTCATTGTCATTTAGAAAAAAAATTCAAATATTTTTTATTTATAAAACAGTAACTTTCAAAAGATATAACATATCAGCTAAGGCTCATTAGAGTCCTTATGATTTTTTTTTTATTTTATTAAATCTTTATTGTTCAGATTATTACATTTGTTCCTCTTTTTCCTCCCCATAGCTCCCCTCCACCCAGTTCCCACCCCACCCTCTGCCCTTACCCCCCCCCCCCCACTCTCCTCATCCCTAGGTGCATAATTTTTGTCCAGTCTCTTCCCGCATCTCCCACAACCCTTACCTCCCCCAAGAATAGTGAGTCCATTCCCTTTCTATGTCCCTGATTCTATTATAATCACCAGTTCATTCTGTTCATCAGATTATTTATTCACTTGATTCTTAGATTCACTTGTTAATAGATGCATATTTGTTGTTCATAATTAGTATCTTTACCTTTTTCTTCTTCTTCCTCTTCTTAAAGGATACCTTTCAGCATTTCATATAATACTGGTTTGGTGGTGATGAACTCCTTTAGCTTTTCCTTATCTGTGAAGCTCTTTATCTGACCTTCAATTCTGAATGATAGCTTTGCTGGATAAAGTAATCTTGGTTGTAGGTACTTGGCATTCATCACTTTGAATATTTCTTGCCACTCCCTTCTGGCCTGCAAAGTTTCTGTTGAGAAATCAGCTGACAGTCGTATGGGTATTCCCTTGTAGGTAACTGAGTTTCTTTCTCTTGCTGCTTTTAAGATTCTCTCTTTGTCTTTTGCTCTTGGCATTTTAATTCTGATGTGTCTTGGTGTGGTCCTCTTTGGATTTCTTTTGTTTGGGGTTCTCTGCGCTTCCTGGACTTGTAAGTCTATTTCTTTCACCAGGTAGGGGAAGTTTTCTGTCATTATTTCTTCAAATAGGTTTTCAATATCTTGCTCTCTCTCATCTTCTGGCACCCCTATAATTCTGATGTTGGTACGCTTGAAGTTGTCCCAGAGGCTCCTTACACTATCTTCGTATTTTCGGATTCTTTTTTCATTTTGCTTTTCTGGTTGGGTGTTTTTTGCTTCTTCGCATTTCAAATCTTTGCCTTGATTCTTGCGCTCCTCTGGTCTGCTGTTGGGAGTCTGTATAATATTCGTTATTTCAGTCCGTGTATGCTTAATTTCTAGTTGGTTCTTTATCATAACATCGAGGGTCTCATTAGATTTCTTATAGATCTCAATAACTTTATTGGCGACTTCTAGACAGTTCTTGAGAGACCTTAAAAGTGTGGTTTTGAACTCAATATCCTCCATTAACAGTTTTGTCCTGTTTCTTTGTCTCAGCATTTTTTTATGCTTTCTTGGTGCACCCCCTAGCGGTCTTTGTGCGCAGTCTTGTTGTAGTTAAGCCTTGATTATTGTAGTTAATACTAGGGGGATTTGACCTCCAGGCCAACTGGCTGTGAGAATCAGCTGTGCCTGCAGTGGGAAAACTTCTGTCCTCTAGGGAGGTGCTAATCTAGCCTTTGCCTGAGGCTATCTGGCAAATGCCTCTGTGCAGGGCTTGGGCGGTGCGGGTCGCACAGGATCAACAGAGCGAGTGGAGGGAGCAGTTATGGCTGCTCTCAGTCCCGTCCCCAGAGGCTCTGCCTCTCAGAGTCCCAGCAACTGCTGCAAACCTCAGAGAGAAAGCGTTCCGACCGATGCCAGACAGTCCCGCTCCTCCCGTTTGAGTCTGGGTCCCTAGAGACTCGCCCAGAACTGGAGCTCAGAATCTGAGACTCCCTCCCGATTGAAACGGACAACCGCGCCCTCAGCCACCAGCCCGCTCCGCGCACCTCCACACCTTTGTATTTTCCGCACTGCACCTCCTCTGAGTCTCGTATGCTGTTCTCTTTCCTTCTAGTTGAAGAATTTCCCCTCAGCCAGTCTTCCTGTGGTTCTGGGCGATGTCCGTTCCGTCTTTTAGTTGTATTTTTGAAGTGGTTGTTCGAGGCAGCTAACTCCGGTGTTTACCTATGCCGCCATCTTGGTTTCTCTCTTGGTCCTTATGATTTTAAAAAATTTATGTAAAGGGGTCCTAAGACCCAAAGGTTTGAGAATGGCAGGTCTATGGGATAATGAAAGAAGATAAACACAAGGTAATAATAGTTATTTACTGAGTGCTTCCTGTTTGCCAGGCACTGTGCTAAGGGCCTTACACGGACCTCGTTTAGTTCTCATAACCACCCTAGTTGTGGTACTAGTGTTCCTTCTTATGTTACAGGTGAGGAACCAGGCTGCGAGGGATGCGTAACTTTCTCAAGGTCATAGACTTTGAAAGTGGCAGAGTGTGGAATTGAACTCAGGGAGTGTGGCTCCAGCCCTTACACCCTAACCTGCTTGGTGGTGGCCCTTCTAGAAGCCTGTGCCTCCACCTGCTTTTGTGTGGCCCGCGGCCCCCAGGTAAAAATCTGAGGACGAATGGGAGGCAGAACTGGGAGGCAACTGGAAACTTACTATGGACACTTAGAAGACACTCAACTCTCCTTGCCAAGTCAGGGTTGGCCTGAACCAGCTGCTGGACTCCCATGGTGTGGTGGACACCGTCTGGCCACTAGATCCCCCAATACTGAAACCCTCGCTGGGTCTTTCCCCTTTTAAGTTAGTCTTGGAACACAAGGGCCATGATTATTAAAAAGTGGGACAACTATGAAAAAAAAACCACCATAAATATTAGTGGAGGAAAGCTTGTTTCACAGATGTCTTAAGGTTCTCACCCATTTCAATAAACAAAAACGGGGCATTGTGAATGGTGTAAATGGTTTGACTTATGCAACATGCCCTAGCAGTAGCTCAGCAGATCCGCATTCGGGAAAGAAACCCTGACTGTGCATCAACGGTTATATAAAGGCATAGTTCAGATATACGTGCATGATTCATTTAATGATTCACTGTTTTACTGATTTTTCTATTTCTCATCAACTTCCCATCAGGTATGGGTAGGTAAGAGGTACAAAGGGATGGGGAAAGGGTTGGGTTTAAATTGTTTTTTCTCACTGAACCTGAGCATGGGTGTGATCAACTTGTGTAACCACTAGGTGTCACTGTTGCTTCATGCAAACCTCACCAGCTGCCTGGGTTCTAGCGATATGCTAGGACTTTTACTCTAAGTGTTCAGGGTGTTTGTTGTGGGGACAGGAGCAGGAAGGCTCCCATTGTTGCCCCCCCCCCCCCTCCCCAGCCCGCCCCCAATACTCCCATCTTATACATTTTTCAAAGTATACAGATTTCCCAAGGGAACGGATTTCCCAGTCAAATATCATTAGTTCTTTTCTCTCTCTCTCTCTTTTTTTAATATATCTTACTGATTTTTTACAGAGAGGAAGGGAGAGGGGTAGAGAGTCAGAAACATCGATGAGAGAGAAACATCAATCAGCTGCCTCCTGCAAACCCCCCACTGGGGATGTGCCCTCAACCAAGGTACATGCCCCTGTCCGGAATCGAACCTGGGACCTTTCAGTCCGCAGGCTGATGCTCTATTCATTCACCGAGCCAAACCGGTTACGGCAAAGATCATTATTTCTTGAAGGGCTTCAACAACAGTTTCTTTGAGAAGCAGTAGAGTGTAAAGCATAGTAATGGAAAGCAAATGCTAGGCTACTTTAGGGCAGAGGCATTGCTCTTGGCTGTGCACAGGGTAAAGTTGCAGCCTGTAGCCCAGCAGCATCCTCCTTTGAAGACTAGGACGCACAGTAGGGCTCACGCTGGGGAGGAGGAGGAGTAGGCAGACTGAGTTCTAGGCGATCCACAGAGACGCCTCGGTGAGAAGAGCCCTTAGGGTCACTCATTTCTTGGTGCTGGTTCCTTTGTCGGGCACCCCTTTTGTTGTGGGGCAGCTCTGTTAGAAAGCACATGTTAAGCTAAAACCCAGCTCCCCTCGATCTCCCTTAATCATCCTATATAATAAAAGGGTAATATGCAAATTGACCCTAATGGCAGAACGACCAGAAGGACCGCTTGACCAGTCACTATGAGGTGCACTGACCCCCTCTTAGTACCTTCCCCTGGCCATCAGGCTCTGATCGCCTGATGGCAAAAGGGGAACTGGGGATGGGTGGCGGGGGACGAGGGTGATGCCAGGCCAAGGCTCCCCTTGACCCCCGTCACCCCACTCACAGAGGGCGGCTCGCAGTGGAGGTGGGGCCGGCGAGTGGGCGGGAACGGCCCACCTCTCAGCCCCTCTCCCCTGGCCTGCAGGCTCCAATCCTCCATGGTGTACCAGTTTCCATTAGTGGGAAGAAGGTACAATAGAACAGCCTGGAAACGGCAAATCTTTTTCCTTATTGATTCTTTATTGCTGGGCTCTAGAGAAATAATGGCCAGGAGCTCCACAAGCTGGCCAGTAAGGCCAGGCTGCGGGGGCTCAGCGGTCCACTGATCCCCACAGGCCAGGCCGAGGGACCCTAGTATTTAATAACCAATCTAGTGTTTATTCCAACAATAGGTCAATTAATTCACTTCAGGAGCTTAGCCCAGCACTTGCAGGACTTTTACTTTGACGTGGCTATTGTTGCAGTGCTGCAGGTGAGTATTGGCCTGACTGTGTGGCATTCACGGGTTACATACAGATGTGTGATTACGTTCAAGGAGCTCGCAGAATAATGCGTATGAGGGAAATCAGGAGCAGACGTGATGGAAGCATATGCTGCCATACACATATGAAGCTCTGCAGATGGTGTCTGAGCTCGGTTACTGTTTGGATGAAATACGACCTTGAAGGCCTTTTTCAGTCCAATCCCTATGAGCTTTTTTTTTTTTTTTAAATATATTTTATTGATTTTTTTACAGAGAGAATGGGAGATCAGCTGCTTCCTGCACACTCCCTACTGGGGATGTGCCTGCAACAAAGGCACATGCCCTTGACCAGAATCGAACCCGGGACCCTTGAGTCCACAGTCCAATGCTCTATCCACTGAGCCAAACCGGTTAGGGCCCTACGAGCTTTTATTGAGAAGGGTGACCAGAAGCAAAGACCCAGCAGCCTTAGCTTCATGGGGAGCAACTGCTTCTAAGAAACCATCTGTGTGGACTAGAAATACAGCAAGCAAAGACATTGCCCTGAGTTTCGGTTCTGATAAGACACTGGCCGGCTGGTCGGGCTCCGGCCCACTGTCCGCGTGGATCCAGTGCAGCACAAAGTAGTGAGCAAAGCGGCAGGCTGCCGGGGAGGAGCCCGAGCCTGGGCTGTGCGCCGTGTTCCCGCTCATCCCGGCCCCACTGCGCCTGCGGCCTTGCTCTGGCATGCAGGGGGAGTGTCCGTGGGAGAGGCTTGCACGGCAGTTGCGCTGCCAGCTGTAAGCCCAGTGTCTGGCGCCCCTGTCTGTCAGCTGATCAGCACTCCTGCTGTGGGAGTGCGCTGACCACCAGGGGGCAGCTCCTGTGTTGAGTGTCTTCCCCCCAGAGGTCAGTGCGCGTCATAGCTACTGGCCAGTCATCAGGTCGCTTAGGCTTTTATATATATAGATTGTGTCCTGGGTTTTGCTATGATGAAGTTTAGAGTCAGGAGCAGCTCTTTTTCTCCACCTTGGTCCTTCACTACTCATTTAGGTAAGTGACAAAATTAATAATTAGGTAATTAATTCTTGCATTAGTCACATGTGTTGATTTGGTATTTCTACATACATACGCCCTATTCATAAAATGCCTAAGCTTTTACGTTATTTAAACGGTGATGCCATCATAAATAGGAAGGCAGATGGAAATGAAATGGAGACAAGACTCTGAAAACCAAGAACTGTATGTGACAAATGAATGGGCGATTAAGCACAGCGGTGAAAGAACTACGTATACTGTGTGCTGCATTTTGTTATGCAATAGAACGTACATTTCCCAGAGCAGTCCCTACGGTGAATCTCGGTTTAGAGAGAAACCTCTGATGCACAGATTCCGGTTTACTGGAAGATTACTTCACTTAGCTTGCAGGTTCCTTCCCCTCCCCCCGCTGGTTTCCCTCCCGCCTTGCTGATGGCTACTTTTCAGTCTCCCTTTCTGGTTCTTCCTTTTCTTTCCACTCATTGAATTTTGGGGTTCCATGGGCCTCCACTCTTGGTCGTCTTTAGCTATATCTACTCCCTTGGGGACCTATTTCAGGCTTGTGTCTTTAAATACTGTGTGCCAACAACTCCCAAATGCATACCTCCAGTCCAGAATCCCTCTGAGTTCCAGACGTACACACCCAACCCCCACACAACATCTTGCTGTAAGAACCTCCGGTCATGACCTTGGTTATCCCTTCCAGACCCGCTCCCCTCGGCTTTCTCCTCTCAGTTGATGAGAACTGAGAGTAGCAGTTTGTAAGCTCAGAGAGGTAACAGGGGCCGATCACAGAAGGACTTGTAGGGACCTTGTGTTTCCTCTGAATAAGATGAGAAGTCATTGGAGGATTTTGAACAAGGAATGCAATGATCAGACGTATATTTTGAAGGGCTCATTCTGGCTGTTTTTTCTGAGAACAGACAGTAGGGGCACAAGGCTATCATGGGGGAGACCATTGCCATGATCCAGGTGTGAGATCATGGTGAGTAGTGGAGGTGAGATATAAGTCCTTAGATGCTGGATGTATTTTGAAGGTAGAGTTAATAGGATTTCTTAGCAAAATGCAATGCTTTAAAAAAAATAGAGAAGTCAAGGGTGACTCCAAGACTTATTTTGAGTAACTGGAAGGATGGAGTTACCTTCAATGAGATGTGGAAGACTACATGTTGAGTTTGGGATATTCGATATAGAAGTGAAATGTTTGAATGGGAAATTGAATAGTCTAATCTGGAATTCATGAGGTCTGAACTGGACATATCAATTTGGGAATCATTGGCATATACATAGCATTTAAATCCAACAGAGTGGAAGTGATTGTAAAAGAAATACATACTCATACAAAATTTTGATAATACAGGGAATTAGAAAAAAAATTACCAGAAACTTCAACATCAAGTAATAAGACCTGTTCCTAGTGTGGAATATTTTTCCAGTATATTTTCAATGTGTATTCAGATGAATTACATATGGTATCTATTTTATATCACTGGGATACAGCTTTATGTACAATTTTTTCCTAGTACTTCTTTTTTATTATTGTGGTAAAATACACATTACATACAATTTATCATTTTAACGATTTTAAAGGGAACAGTTCTGTGACATTAGTACATTCACATTGTGACTCTTGGTTCTTGGGCACATTCTTCCTGGAAACACTGGTCCTTCCTTCATTCAAGAAAATTCTTTTCTAGCATTTCTTTTGTTGTTGTTAATCCTCCCCCTGAGGATATTTTCCCCATTGATTTTTTTAGACAGAGTGGAAAGGAGAGGGAGAGACAGAGAGAGAAACATTGATGTGAGAGAGACACATCGATTAGTTGCCTCCCGCACATGCCCAGAGTGGGGCTAGGATGGAGCCTGAACCAAGGTACGTGCCCTTGACCGGAATCAACCTGGGACCCTTCAGTCCACAGGCCGACACTCTATCCACTGAGCCAAACCAGCTAAGGCCTAGCATTTCTTGATGATTTCTTTGGTTCCATTTGGTGTGTGTGTGTGTGTGCGCACGCTTTAACCAACACATCAGACTTTGAGTCTGCATTTGGAGGAGAGCACAAGAAGGGTTTGAGTGGCTTCTCTAGTCTTACCCTCTTGGGCTGCTTCAGGACTTAGGTGTTAGCTTTGATGGGGATGAAGACCTTTGTCTTGGAGACAGGCCATCGACGTGCTGTGCAGATAAACCAAGGATGCAGAACCGGAGCTGCACGCGGCGTGAGTGCCTGCCTGTGAGCAGGAATGTCCCTGCCTCCCCAGGTCACCTGCGGAGGGGGACATGTGGGCTCTCAAGGGAGAATTGTTTCTGTTTGATGATTCGTGCATCTTGGCATCTGGAATGCAATGGACTGTTCTCTGTCTGGGAGCCAGGAATCTGGGAAGTGGGTGGGGACAACAGATGTGGTTCACTCTTTCACAACGGCACTGGAGAGAGCTTATCAACACTCAGTGAGCAGGCAGCCGCTTAATGGGGACGATGATGAAGGCGGGACATGTGTGAGGGTGTGAGTGAGGACAAGGGCTGAGCTTGGGGAATTTTGGAGACTATTTCAGTGCCTCACTCAGTGCTGGGCACGTGGTGCTAACTTTAAGCTGGACATTTTCTTATGGGCGAGGGGAGTCTGATTGAACCTGATTTAAAATGAACTGTTTTGTTTTCCTAATTTTCTTGGTTTTAATAAGTTATTAGCAAAATCAATGAAATGCTAGTCATATACCTTGACTAACTGCTTCAGTGATAATAAAACACAAACATTAAATACTTGTGTGCTCCAGAGATAATCAGTTATTGTAACAACATTCACACTAAAGAGATAGTTCAAGACCAATAAAATGTTGGGAAGGAAATATTTTTTTTAAATCAAAAAGTAAATTTGATACTCAGGAGGCATCGTGTTGTAAGAGATGGCTGAAGCCCCAGATCTCGACATCTTAAAAATGGTAAATGTGGGTTGAATTAGATAACTTGGAGAAGCCCTGCTTTCTCTAAAATTCCGAAAGCCTCCTTTTCTTTTCCTTGTTTGGGTGGCGGAATCACCATCCCTCCAGTTCCCCAACTAGAAAGTGTGGGAATCCTTTTTGAGTCATCTCCCTTCCTCACCTCCCGTGAATCAAAAGCAGGTGTAGAGGAAAAAACCAGGTTCGGACCCCTGTCTGGCCTTCCCACACACATGGGGAGCTCCATGGTCTTGGTCACAACACATACGCTTCTAAGTCTGTTTCCTTATCTGTAGAAGAGAACAGGGTTAAAACCACTTGCCACCGAGGTGGAGATAGTGTATGTAAAGCGCAGAGCTCAACACCAGCCACAGACAGGTCCTTGATAGATGTTAGCTATTATCAAATAGGAGCTAAAGCTTCATAATAGCTACACACTAGCTCTTCCTGGCTGCTGGCCTCCATTCTATGAGCACTTTATACATATTTAATTTTTATAACAACATTACTGCCCCCATATCTATTTCAGACGAGGAAACTGAGGCAGAGAGAAGTTTAGTAAGTTACCCAAGGTCACACAGCCAGTACGTGAGAGGACCAGGATTTAATCCTTGGTCAGTCAGACTTCAAAGTCTGTGATCAACTACCAAAGTATTTTGATGTTTGCTCTGGTAAAAATGTCCATTCAATTCTCGAACTTAGGTTATCGTCATATTCTTCAGACTGACCTCGCTTGCAGCCTTTACCTTACTCCACCAGTTCTCCTCTCTGCCCCAGAGGTGTCTTTCTAAAATACACATCTGTTTACATTTCACCCCAACTTAGAAACTGAAGGCTTCCATTTGCTCACAGGATAAAGAGGACAGTCCTGAGTGTGGCACCCAAGGTCCTGCAGATGTGGCCTCTGCCTGCATGTGTAGCCTTATTTTCCTCTGGCCTCTTTCCTGTGCCGGCCACTCCAGCCATCGAGAGCATTTGCTGCCCTCTGTGTGTCCCTGGGTGTTTTGGCTCATTCTGTCGCCTGGACTTGGACTTCTTCTCCTTTCTTTGTCTGAGCATCTTTCATGGTCTGAGTAGAATATCAGCTCCTCCCTCGAGCCGCTCCCAGTCCTCCAGGTCCCATGGTGGTTCCTTCCGCATGTGGCCAGGCTTTCCTGGCCCTGATGGCCCTGCATGAGCTGCACCGTGACCGGAGGCAGGGAAAGACCCCTCCTTCGTTTTGGTGCCTGGCACACAGCAGACACTCCGTAAACCCTGACTAGGTTTCTAAATCTAGAGAGGTAAAGGAAGAAACTTTATTGTTTTACTAAGTTGAGAGCTAACCAGGCTCCTTGGGATGGAATCAGACAATAAAGTCAAGAGTCAAGTCACCTCTCAGCCCTCCACATGGAGACGACCACTATGAATATTTTAGGATATTTATCTCCCGACCTTTTGCTAGGTATATATGCACATGGAGGCAGAGATTTTTCTAAATAAAAATGGGCTCACACTGTGACTCCTTCTTGGTCTTTTAGCAACGTGTGCCATAGGCCCCTCTCTGTGTGAATAAACGTGGGGCTGGGGTTACCTGTTTAAACAGTCACCCCACATTTGGGTCTTAGGCTATTCCCAATGTTCCCTGCGACAGTAAATAGTACTGGGCTAAATATCCTGGCAAATACACCTGTGTGCCCTTTTTCAGTTATATTTATCCAATCACTTTAAAAAACTGTTCAGGTCATTTCCAATATTTTCTTACTTCCTTAAATAATATTTGGATAAATATCTTTGTACACACATCTTTGTTTTTCAATTCTTTTCTTAGGATAACTTCCTGGAAGTGGCCTCACTGGTTACCCACTGGTCAAAGGGCATGTGCTGTGTAAAGATTTTGGATACATCCTGCCCAGTTACCCTCCAGGAATGTCGTCAGTTTGCATAAACATTACCAGTGAGGGAGGGTTCCCCTTGCTCCCCCATCTTGCCCACAAAGGGGTTTATGGATATTTTAAAACTTGGTGGGGTGGACTCTGAGGACCAGGGTCAGGCCTGAACCACAGACAGCAGTTTCTCAGGGAAGTGCATCCTATCTAAATGGCCAACTTAGAGACAGCCTTCCTCCACAAGGGGGGTGACCTGTGAAAACACCCCCGATCTGCCTTTGACACCATTCATTACAAAAGGTATCGCTGCAGCAGATGGGTCCCTCCAAGTTGGCTTAAAGCTTGTGCAGCAAAGGGCCTCCAAGAAGAGTAACTTCTCCTTGAAAGCAGGCGTGCGGCGTGCGGCCTCCTAACCACAGTGGCACGCTGTGCGGGGGGCATCTATCTTACCTAATAATAGACAAACATGTAAATTGACCGTCCCTCCACTATGCCAACCAGCCAATCAGGACAGTATGCAAATTAACCTAACAAAGATGGTGGTTAATTTGCATACGTAGGCGTGAAGTGGCGGAGCAGCGAAGACCGAAGGCTTCAGCCAGAGGGAAGGCCTGGGTCCCAGGTGCTGGCAGCTAGGGGAAGGGAAGGCCTATTGCACTATTCTCTTCGTGCACCGGGCCTCTAGTTATGCAATAATGGGGTAAACAGGTCAGTGAGCTTGGAGCTATACTGAGACCCTCTGAAAGGATTCACGACAGGAGATTCATTGGTGGGGTCCCTCCAAAGATGGCTTTTAGTCCCACAAATTATATTTAGACACTCGGCAGTAGAAATATGTAGACAAATTGGAGAGAGTTCAGAGAAAAGCAATAAAAATGATGAAGGGAACAGAGGGACTGATTTATGAGGAGAGATTAAAGAAACCAAAAAAACACAGAGCCAGGGCCCAGAAATGACTTCAGGGAACATGATAACAGACAGCAAGAATTTGAAAGGTGGAACCGACCAACATGAGGGTGTATTTAGCTTGGGACCAAAAACATGAGCGATGGCAGTGAGGTGAAATGAAAGAGAAGAATCGTACCCAATCACTTTTTCAGGAGTGTCTCTAGCGAGAGGTTCAATGTTCTCTGGAAGCATTTAGCACCAGGCAGCACCCAGCCCTCTCCCCCCACCCCCCTTCCCCCAAGCAGAAGATTCTAGACCAGAAAACAAGAAAATACACCCGCAGATTAGACCATGCCCAACTCTTCCTGTTGTTGCTCCGGGTGGCTGGATACATATACTCTCTGGGATCCCGAAGGTAAAGAAACCCAGCTCATCTCTTTCTCATTCCTGCCTTTCGTGCAGCCATACGTTAGCAAGTTAATTGTGACTGAACCGTGCTGCTTCAATCCCGGCTGCCCCGTGTCTTAAGCTATTGTTAGGGAAGACAATGGGGATATCCTGGGTGTCCTCCGTGCCTGTCTGAAGTCGTGAAGGAGGAAGGGGCGGGGTGGAGAAGAGCCAGAGCAGACAGGCTCAGAGCCCACCCAATTTTGTTCCAGCATTTACCCCAATCACAGAAACGTGAGGCTTTGTCTCTCCAAGAATCACACAGACGAGCAGGTCCCAGGAGAGGTGGGAAAGCATGTGAGTGCCTTTGGGGGGCATATGGTCCTGATTTGGGTCTCCTTGTTCCGCTGTCAGTAATAGAGAGTTAATTTGTTTGGATTTTTTCCAGCCAGTACTCAATTATCATAAAATGGGGAACAGAACACTAAAATCATTGAAACTAACACACACACACACACACACACACACACCCCCCACACACCCATTGTTTAAAGTGGGTTTTGCCCTCCACGACATGGCAACAAGTATCTAATAAGCAGTTATCATGTGCTCGACGCTGGCACTGGCACTTGAGTAATGCTGAAGACAGCTTCTGTGTGATGCCCAGAGTCAGTGAGAGGCAGGGGAGGTGGCGACAGAAGGTGGGAGGACAAAGGCAGACAGTACTGCCATCTCTTATTAGAGGTGTGATGGGGGAGGAGAGGGGAGGGGAGGGGAGGGGAGGGGAAGCAGCCCAGGAGCCAGTCTTTGTAGCTTTGGCCATAGACAACTATGTGATCCTGGGCCAATGATTTCCCCTCTCTAAATCTCATTGGCTTCATTAGTAAAAGCAGAGATAACAACAATATCTAGCTCATAGGATTTGGAGAGGTTAAATAAATGAAACAGACAGCATGCTTAACCAGCCTTGTACAAAGTAAGCACTCAATAAACGTGAGCTATAATGGCCCCTCGCTCTTTCTGTGCACACACACAGCAACTCCTATCTCAAAGCCCCCCTGTGAGACAGGCAAAGGGAGCTCCACCTCTGAAGATGTTTCTTAAGCTGCCGGCCACGAATTCCCAGGAATTCCACGAGTTCAGTGAGAAGTTTTAAATTTTTATTTTATGTTAATATTTAATTAATTTATTTATTTCTGGAATGTACAGCTCTTCTTAAAGTATAGTTGGCACACACTATTATATTAGTTTCAAGTGTTCGACATAATAATTTGGCATTTGTATACCTTTCAGAGTGATCATCACAAGAGTCTAGTAACTCACCATCTGTCACTGTACAAAATCATTGAGATGTTATTGGCTGTTAGCATTCTAATATTTAATGTATTTAACGTTTCAGTATTTAAAAGAACCATCTAATCTGACTTTGGGTCATATCTATGATCCAAAATTTAGTGCTCATATTTGCATTTCATTTCCTAACTGCAGTTACGTGGGAGGTGAGAGTCAGGCTGTGACCTGGAGCCTAGAGGTCATCCCAGATACGAGAGAATTAGAGAATCATTTATGGGAAATTTCTTGTCCTGCCCACCTGTAGACCTGGACTCGTCTCCTATAGCATAGCACATGCACAGAAGGAGTGGTCTGCAGCCCTGTGTGGGAGATCCTGGGCATGCTCCAATTGGGCAGCCTGGGTGGCATGGCCATGCAGACTCACCCCACTCAGCCACCACGAAGCAAGAGATTGGGAGGAGGGCAACCTCTGTGTCATGAGCACAGAATCAGCAGGGGCCAGTTACCCCCCTGGAAGGGCAGTGGCAGAGAGGTTCTGCAGTGAAGGAAATAGGAAGGTAGCTCATCTGAGACTGTCACCGGGAGCGGGGAAGCCAACTGTACACAGTCTCTAGTATTGGGGCTTGGAGCTGGACCTTGTGGTTTGGGGGTACCTACCCGTCATGTTCTTGCTGGGGCTGGCTGTCCTCATGCACCATAACGCGAGTCTCGATTCCACGAGCTTAGTTACATCTTCTGCAGCCCCTGGCGCAGAAGACACGCCAGATGCACTTGGCCCAGACTCTGGACCTGCTGGCCCACAGGGTCCCGACAGCCCCTCCTCCTCTCTGGAGAGAACACACAGAAGGGCACGCTCCTCGCTCCTCGTCGGCCAAAGTGTGGCCAGGGGCGCAGCAGCAGGTGTTGGAGGGAGACCCTGTGGGTTAACCTACCTACCTGAGTCTCAGTTTTCTCATCAGGAAAAGAGGTATAATTGTGTGGACACAAGAAAGGCCCTTAGTCCAGACCTGGCATCTAACACATTGTAGCGATCATTGTAGTTTAAATTCAGGAGTGGACGCAGCAGGGTGGGGAAGCTTGGCTTTTGTCCCAGAGAACACGGACTGAAGAAAACTTGAGCTGCTCTGCCCGGGAGGCCCTCCCGCCTCAGCAGGACGCCCTGAGGACCTCTGGACGATGCACAGCTGTCCCGTGCACCAGGCACAGCGTGCGGCTGAGGACTGTGCTTGCGGGGCCATGCTCAGTTCCCCGGGACTGGCTACACCAACCTCTCTCCAGCTTAGTTTGGGGTCTCTGACACAAACTTACCTGGCTGACTAAAGGATCCCGTTTCATTTGCAGTCCATAGCTTATCAAGGTGAACTTGAATCCTGTAAAGGATAGATTTTAAATATTTGCATAGGGACCAGTATCCTATATAATAAAAGGCTAATATACAAATTGTCCCCTCCACAAGGAGTTGGACCAGGGGGGTAGGGCCGGCCGGCCAACCACCTGTGCCTGCCCTCTCCGCCCCCCAACAAGCCAGTAGGCCCAATCAGCCTGATTGGGGTGGGCCAGCTGGCCCCCACCCATGCATGAATTCGTGCATTAGGCCTCTAGTGCAGGGATGGGCAAACTTTTTGACTCGAGGGCCACAATGGGTTCTTAAACTGGACCGGAAGGCCGGAACAAAAGCATGGATGGAGTGTTTGTGTGAACTAATATAAATTCAAAGTAAACATCATTACATAAAAGGGTACGGTCTTTTTTTTTTTAGTTTTATTCATTTCAAACGGGCCGTAGTTTGCCCACGGCTGCTCTAGTGTATGCATAATGAACGTAGCTCATAACCTTGAAGACCTTGGACATTCAGGGTCTAGCTCATCTTGTGTAATGCAGGTCTGGCCCCTTCCCTGTGTTGGGCCTCAATTTCTTCATCAACAAATTCCTCGGGAGACTGGACTAAATGCCATCGAAGGAAGGCGCCTTCAGAATTTTCAGCTGACCTGTGGGTGCATTGCAGGGCACCTACCGGGTGGCTTCCGATCTTCTCAAAGGTCTTGGGGCCGACCTCCACATTCTTACAAAGGCAGGTTCGGAGGACCTGTTCTTCAAACCCTGGCGGACAGGGAGCGAATATTTAATTAGAGGATCACCTCAGCCGCTACATCCATCTTTTCCTTCTGCTGTCTTCTTCTGGGCAAACTCCAAGTTGGTGTTTCCATGACACAACGGAGATAACAGGAGGTGGGCACCCCGTAGACAGTGGTGAGGGGACTCTTGGGCTAAATGAGAGTTGTGGTGCATGATGAGTGGGATGGAATTTAAGCCCGAGGAGGTCTGTCTAGAGAAGGGCCCACAGCGACCTGGAGAAGCAATAAGAAGATGTAGAGCCAAAACCGGTTTGGCTCGGTGGATAGAGCGTCGGCCTGCGGACTGAAGGGTCCCAGGTTCGATTCCGGTCAAGGGCATGTACCTGGGTTGCGGGCACATCCCCGGTGGGGAATGTGCAGGAGGCAGCTGATGGATGTTTCTCTCTCATTGATGTTTCTGACTCTCTCTCTCCCTTCCTCTCTGTAAAAAATCAATAAAAAATATATATATAAAAAAAAAGAAGAAGATGCAGGACACGTGAGGGAAGAGTCCTCGTTGCAGAGCTGCCCCCAGATGAAGGCTCAGGGCGCCGGTGCCTTAGGAAAGTGAGGACAGGTCCCAGTGCATGCGCCAGCGCTGCAGACGGGCAGGGGTTGCAGGGGTGAGCGTCAGGAGGGCCAACCTGGGGGCCAGTCTTTCCGCTTCTTCAACTTCACTTATTCAAACTCAGCTCAGGGGAGAAGAGGCTTGTGACGAGATGGGAGCCCCAGAAAGGGTGCTGAGTGGATTTTACTGGGACGCAGCCGGCTCTAACGTCTGCGGCAGGAAAGCAGGAGAGATTTCCTGTAACCGAACTGTTGTTCCTCTGCAAACTGAGGGACCAGAAGAGCCTGGGGTTGATGCACTCACTGCCTCACTAGCTCCTTTAGGGAAGCAGCCAGGGCCAGGCCGTCTCCAGGGGTAACCATGAGCCCAGTGTTGGGCGAAGGGCGCCAGGATGTGGAAACGATGCTTTCTGATCAATTTTTCTGTACACCTAAAACTGCTCTAAAATGGAAGTTTATTAGTTGAAGCAAATGGATACGTGACAACGAGAGCTGTGTACCACAGTCCCCGCTTCACCCGCGTTTTGCTTCCCATGGTTTCAGTTACCTGTGGTCAACCACGGCTGAACATACTACATGGAAAATTCCAGAAACAAACAATTCTTAGGTTCTAAGCCAGCAGTTCTCAACCTGTGGGTCGCGACCCCTTTGGCGGTCGAACGACCCTTTCACAGGGGTCGCCTAAGACCATCCTGCATATCAGATATTTACATTACGATTCATAACAGTAGCAACATTACAGCTATGAAGTAGCAACGGAAATAATTTTATGGTTGGGTCACAACATGAGGAACTGTATTTAAAGGGCCAGAAGGTTGAGAACCACTGCATGTGCACCGCTCTGAGTCGCGTGGTGAAATCTCGCGAGGCCGCTCCTCCTGCCCCGGATGTGAATCAGTCCTTTGTCTGGCACCTCCTCGCTCAGCCGCCCGCTGGGTGGACACTTGGCAGCTGTGGCTCTGCTCTCACGCCGCCTGCCCTGTGGCGCAGACACCTGGAGGGCGCAGGGCTGGTGGGCGCCCCTGGGAAAGGGCTTTCTTTTTTCTCAAGCTCAGGTAACCCTTATTTTACTTAAAAATGGCTCCAGAGTGCAGGAGCAGGCACGCTGGCAATTCGGATACACCCAAGAGCAGCCGTAAAGTGCTTCCCTTACATGGAAAGGTGTGAGTTCTCCACTTATTACGGCGTTTTACCATCTCACATCATCACAGCGAGGTGAGTACCGCACAAGGAGTTCTTTTGAGTGAGAAACCGCATTCGCATAGCTTTTATTACAGTCGTGTCATAACTTCTGTTTTATTGTTGTTAATCTCCTACCGCGCCTGATGTATACATTAAACTTTACTATAGGTATGTAAGTATATTTAAGAAAAAACACGGTCTCTACAGGCTTCAGTACTGTCTGAGGTTTCTGGCATCCACAGTGGGGGAGGAGGGGGGCAGGTGTGTGTGTCCTGGAATGTATTCAGGTAAGGGGATGACTGCAGATCACTTCCAAAGCTACCAACCATTTATGTGTATTTGCCCCCTTTTTCATTGTTACTGAATCAAAGGTCATTTCATAATAATAAAAAATAGGTTGTATGGCAAACAAAGAGTAGAGGGCAGGGGTATTGCTGGCCTGGCTCCTGCCGGGGTCGCCAAGGGCAGAGAGGAGCCTGGCCCATGACACATACTAGAGTAGACAGTGGATAAGTATAAAGTGGATGAATGGGGAAGTGCCTCAGTGAGGTGAGTAGCTTTTGTTGGGACACATGGGTCTTTTTAATGTTATGCTGTGGGCACCACTCAAGTGCAGGCTGCTTCTGGGGACCAGCGTTGTCCCCTGCCCCGGACACACAAGCTGCCACCCCCCAGTCTATTCCTAGACTTCTTAAAAAACAATACTATCAGCTTGCCTCTTTCCCATGGTCCCTGAAGGCAAAGGATCTGGCTTCTTTTTGACTTAAGGGTTTTGCTGTCAATTATAGAAGAATAGAAACAAATCAGAATTTTTCTCTAAGTTGCTAGAATATTACAGAATTCTTAGTGTCCTGGGCACTTGCACCTGGGTTCTTGTCTTGCACCTGCAGTGGCAACTGGGTGACCCTTTGTGCTCCAGGAGTTGGGCTTTTATTTACTAGCACATCACCTTCTTACCATCTAGCATTATTTGTCTTCTTTTTAAAAAAAAAATTTTTTTTTTTATTGATTTCAAGAGGAAGGGAGAGAGGGAGAGATAGGAACATCAATGATGACAGAGAATCATTGATTGGCTGCCTCCTGCATGACCCCTACTGGGGATCAAGCCCGAAACCCAGGCATGTGCCCTTGACTAGAATCGAACTGGGACCCTTTATTCCACAGGCCAACGCTCTATCCACTGAGCAAAACCAGCCAAGGCCATTTGTCTTCTTGACTATTATTATCTGCCTCATTTTCTCTGGATGTAAATTCCTTGCAAAAAGCATGGGGCTTGAAAAGGACCTGGCTATAGTGGGTGCTCTGGTAGGAGAATGAATGACTAGAAATCCAAGAGTCGAAGCCAGCTTGGAGCAGAAATTTGAACCTGAGTTGGAGATATTAGCAGACTCAGACACGCTTGACAGACAATTGGAAATATGTTTATCCAACTTCTTCCTTTATTCAGAAATTGTTACCTACCCACCTGTAATGTGCCAGCTACCGTGTGGGTCTTTAATTACAGGTTTGGTTTTCAGCCTCAGACATCCAAGCCCAGGAATAGAAAGCCCAGATCAAGTTCTCAACCGCTGTTAGTTTGCTGTGTGGGTTGGACCAAGTTACTTAACCTCTCTGTGTACCAATTAGGTTAGTTGATGTTTCATTGCCTCACAGGGCAGTTGTAAGGATTAATTGGCATTTATAGGGTGCTTTCAGATCCAGAGATGAAAGGTGTATTGCTTCTGCCAAATCGCATGATTACAGTAGTGTGGTGAGGATGAAGGATTTAGAGCTTGTGAATGACTTTGAAGATGAAAGGAGACTAAGTCCTATTATGGTTTTGTTAGCTCCTGGACAGTACTGACCTGGAGGCTCATGTGCCCCTGGGCGTTCCACACCACTGGGATTCTGTCTTTTTCTGGTCCTTCTCAATAAATTATATTGGCCCCTCAAAATTTTTATTTTGCATAGTTTCCAAAAGAAAAATCCAAGGCAGCATCCTGTGCTATAGAAACACAACTTCAGTGAGCCTAGAGCTAAGGGAGAAGGAGGAAAGCAAAGAGTAGTATTTTCTCTGACTTTCTCATCCCCGGATTCCTACCCAGTTGTTCACTGAGTATTGGCACCAAAGAATTCTACTGAAGAATGGAGTGATTCTGTCGACAAAATAAAGCTAAGCAGTAACGAACCCAAAGGGTGGTTTGAGTCATCAGTTTGTTTGATGTTAGATTGAGAAATATTGTTCAGAGATAAAGTCTCTGAGGACACATTAACACTGCTTCACATGAAAGACAACATATTTAGCAATATCCTGAGTCTTTTTGGAATTTCCCCCACTTTGGGGGACCCACAAGCCTCACTCCTTCAGGTGTGAAGATTCTGCCTGATACTGCATAGCCTCCCAGAGTCTCCTGGTTCCCAGGATTCTGGAGTGCCGCCTCTGGAATGTAGACTTAAGTAGGGCCATACCTTGGAGGAGGGGCCTGGGCATGGCGTAGTAACACCTGTGTGGCGTCCACCTAGATAATTACACTTGAAAGGAGTCCACTTTGTCAGGATTTTTCAAGGCCCTCTTGGGACTAAAGATCTGAAATAGATGTTCATGATATTCAGAAAAGAGGATGTGGATATGGTATAGTACCGAAGGCCTCCTTCCCACCCATCCTTTAAGTGTGGGGTCCAAAGTCACTACCCAACTTATCCTACCCAAAGGATAGGCCCATACGGGAGGATGCTTGGGTTCAGGTGGTGCCTTCTGATTCCCACCTGCCTGGGAGGCTTTGCTGAAGTTTACATGGTGGGCCTGATACAGAAGAACTTGATCCTGGAGGCAACACACCTGGCTCTTGGTTAAATTCATAACTCTGTTCAAAAGAAACCTATAAGACCAGTGGAATATTCAATTCCTTAATTCCAGAAGGGAGTTAAAGCTTATCTTTATCAGCTCTTTGCAAAACCTGATTGGAGGACAGAGATAGTTGGCTGGTCTTGAACCTTTCCTGCTTCTTCAGATCTCTTTAGCACTTAACTTGCTCAAGTCTGAGGGTCTTACTAGAGGCCGGGTGCATGAAATTCATGCACAGGTAGGGTCCCTCGGCCTGGTCGACGATGAGGGCCAATCTCAGGGGCAGCTGGCAGGGCAATCAGGGACATCCACCTCGGCTGGCCTGGGGCCTGCGGGCTGGGGGTAGCTCCTGCATTGAGCATCTGCCCCCTGATCAGTGTGTGTCATAGCAACTGGTTGTTCTCTGGTGGTTCTGCTGTTTGGTCAATTTGCATATTAGGCTTTTATTATATAGGATTCTTTTATTTAGAGTGTACACAAGGTGGGGTGTGATTTCATTAATACATCGCCCTACTCTCTAGCAAATAACGAGGCTTTTGAAAACTACAAAGCATGTACAATTTGCCCTGGCTGGTGTGGCTCAGTTGGTTGAGGGTTGTCCGGTGCACTGACGGGTTATAGGTTTGATTCCTCACCAGGGCACTTGCCTGGGTGGTGGGCTCAATCCCCATTAGGGGGTGTGCAGGAAGCAGCCAATCAGTGGTTCTCTCTCATCGATGTTTCTTTCTCCCTTCCTCTCAAGTCAATAAAAGCATACTTAAAAAAAAACAAAACAAAGCATGTACAATTTAAGTCTACTACAACAAAAATATGAATTCTCTTTGAGACCTGTTTCTGGGAATTCTCATACTACAAAAAATCACTACTGTGCAAAGCTTAAAGGACACATGTAATTCTGTGCCCTGCCCAAATGCATAGGCATTTTTGGACAGAACATTTGTGTCTGAAGGATATGCAGCTGAGTGCCAAGGAGAGAAAGCACCATCTCTAAGTGAAAGTGGATCTCAGAGTTTTCATCTATTCTTTCAAAGCCTTGTAGTAATTCACAGTCAGGCCATTCAGTGGTATAATTGAGTTTTCCATTTCTAAATAGTGATATAATAACAAAGTAGTTTGATCCAAAATTCTGTCCCAGAATGTCCCATTTCTTGGCAGTTATTTTCAATGGCACAACTGAACTTTATTGGATTTGGGGAATATTTCCTATTTTCTAGCCAGTGCTTTCTCAAGTCATAAGGTTGCTTGATGAAAGGTGCTTTGTGAAAACACTGCCTTGTTTTAAGAAAATGTTATTTCAATTTTGTGCTATAACTTTCCCAAGTATTTGTGTTAGTATAATGCCTTAGGTATAGCTAGAGTTGCATGGTTTTTAAGCACAGTTTCTATATGCACTTATTATTATGTTATTTTTTTAATATCTCTGAAGATTGTCCCCAGTAGCCTCCTATATATCTTGTTTTTGTTGTGTCTGATTCCAAATTTATCCAGAGCCGGCTGTGGTTTGATGAGTTTAAATCACAGGAAGGACGTGTGCCAAATTAAAGGCTTGTTGATAATTTTTTTTTTTTGGATGCTGGGTATTTTTAACCCTCCCCTCTTGTCAAGGAGAAATAGTTTTTTTTGTTTTTTTTAAATAAGAACGTATATTTTAAAATATTTTTTGATGCAAGACTTCTGAAGAAGGTTGGGAATGCTGTGATCCAGGAAAGGGCTGGGGGATCATTTGCAAGAGAGACATAAAAATGATATATTAATACATCAGGCGCTAGTTTCAAGGAGTTTGTTCTCTGGAAAATAAATGCTGCCACATTTCATTTCTCTAAGCCTGCTGTCTCACACATTTGATATCTCTGTCTCTGTTATTCCATTACAGGCCCCAGGAGTCACTGGGAGGCACATTCGGTCTTACAGTTGGTCTTATTTCTTGGTTGTGGTCAGGTTGGACCTCTGCTCAGGAAGCAGTTTCTGAGAAGAGCAGGTTTTAGATGTTAACTTAGTTGTTCTTGTCAAAGAGCTGTTGTTTAACCAGAGCTCAGTAGCTGCCTGACCAGCCCAGGTGTAGCGCATTGACTATCATTATCTCTATTGGCGAGTTCATAACAAGTTCATCTGAGCGCTCCTGGTAACAATCTCCAAAGTTAGCCCTGGCTGGTGTGGCAAGGTTGGTTGGAGTGCTGTCCTGTGCACCGAAAGGTCTTGGTTTCGATTCCCGGTCAGGGCACATACCCAGGTTGTGGGTTCAATTCCCGGTCTGGGTGCATGCAGGAGGCAACCCATCCATGCTGATCTCTTTCCCTCTCTCTCCCTCTTTCTCTAGAATCAATGAAAAACATATCAATGGGTGAGGATTAAAAAAACATCTCCCTAGTTAGACTTGAGGTGGGAAGTGTAGCTTGATGAGCCAGCTGGACTCAACATTATTAGAGTTAGAATCTTAATTTTGAGTTGAATTTGATTTGAATAAGATACCAGGGTCCTATACCTCTTTAAACAATTAAGCACCGTTTTGTGTGGCTGTGAATTTTTTCTTGGGAGAGAGTGAAGAGGTTTTATGAGACCCCCCCAATGAGCCACAATCCTGAAAAGCTGAGAACTTGGAACTAGGCACAGGGCTCACCCAGCCTTCCCCGCACTGTGCCCAGCACCTGCAGTCTCCAGCACCTGGTCCCAGCCAGGGAGGAATATCCGCTCTCCATGATCGAGAGCTGGAATGGGACGGCAGGAACCACGTGCTGGAAGTGAGTGTATTGGGACTGGGGGTGTAGTGGTGACCCAGTGTAGTGGGGAGGGGGTTGTTTTACCCTCTTTAGGGTGAGTTTTTATGCTGTTGTTTATGTATCTCCCAGTGTTCAAATGTCAGCAACTAATTAAACATTTTGAAGAATGCTGAAGAGACCTCACAAAAATGCCTGCAAGGCAAATGTGGCTGCATTTTTTAACTTGCCACCTTTTTTTTTGCCAGAGTAGTGGCTCACACTGAGAGCAAACTCCATGCCCCATTTCCATAACATATATTTAGTGACCACTTCTTTTTATTCTAAATCAGTGATGGCGAACCTATGACACGCGTGTGACACGCGAACTCATTTTTTTGGTTGATTTTTCTTTGTTAAATGGCATTTAAATATATAAAATAAATATCAAAAATATAAGTCTTTGTTTTACTATGGTTGCAAATATCAAAAAATTTCTATATGTGACACAGCACCAGAGTTAAGTTAGGGTTTTTCAAAATGCTGACATGCCGAGCTCAAAAGGTTCGCCATCACTGTTCTAAATGAAACTCACAGGTAATATAACTAAACACACATGATTTTAAAAAATGAGTATGTTGCCTGTAACTAATATATAGGAGAAGTAACAGGAAAGAAACTTAAAATAAATATGTGCATCTTAACCTGTGAACACTCAGGTGTGGCTATATTAGAAGTCTAAGCAAAATAAATCAGACAGAAAAAGTTAGCAAGTATATGATTTCACTCATATATGGGATATAGAACTGAAAGCAACAAATGAACAAACAAGAAAAGCAAACGAAAACTCATAGACACAGACAAAATTATGGTGGTTACAGAGGGAAGGTGGGGGATAGAAAAGGTAAAGGGGGTCAATTACATGGTGACAGGGATTTCACTTTTGGTGGTGAGCACAAAGCAATACACAGATGAAGCATCATAGAAATGTGCTTTAAACCCATATACTTTTATTAACCAGTGTCACCCTCATAAATCTAATTTTTTTAAATGTAAAAATAAATAAATAAAAATTTAAACCCTGTTCATTTTCAAAACGTTCCCTAAGGGGCAGGATTGTCACCGTTGAAAGCTACAGTGCTAGAGGCTTCCACTCATATGAATCCTATTTTGCTTGCTTAAACTTTTTGCTCATGAGTCTTAGTTCTGCCCTCGAGTGCCAAATGGGTTACATTCAATTTTGCCTTTAAGGGACATCTTTAAAAAATATATAAAACGAGTGTCTATCTCTTCCCTCACACTGTACACCCTTCTCACGCTCAGATCTTTTATTCTCTGGCCAAGCATTTCCAGTTCCTTCAACTATTCCTGACATAATTTTCCTCCCCATCACTGCCTTCTTGAGCCCTGCCTCTGTCATTCTCATTTCCAGAGGTGTGGGATCCCACCTCATTTCCTGAATTTATCCTGTGTCATAGGATGTGTTTGAGCTACCCTGCTCTTCCTCTCCTCACTCCCAACTGGTGGGCATTTGTGGTCACCATGCAGAGTGACGTGGACTGTTGTGTCCCATGTGGCAGCCAAGGCTGTTCTTGATATCACAGTGACTTAGGAAATGAAGTCCTGGTTCTGGTGGTTACAGAGGGAGGGGGTAAAGGTGATCAATTATATGGTGACAGAGGTTTCACATTTGGTGGTGAGCACACAATGCAATATGCAGATGGTGTACTTGAAGTACCTTGAAGCACCTGAGTGGCCAGGTTTGATTGTATTTGACCTATAAAATAAGCTGTAGCCTAATGTTTTTACTCGTGCAGTTAACCGCAGCCACATCTCATTTGTTGGTTCAATTCAGCGAGCTCCTTCATTGCTTCTATCATCTGACTGTTGACTTGTCAGTGCCACGAGTGAGCCGTTTATTCAGTGCTCTGTTTTGCAGATGAGACCTTGAGAGGAGTTGTGGGAAGTGGATGAAAGCACCATTTGTTGCCCTTTTGTCCTAATGGGCTATCTCCATCTCATTCTCCATCCACTTTAACTTGAAACTCAGCCTTGTCTTTAAATCACAAAACAGTGAACCACTTTCATAGGTACTCATGATCTTATTTTTAAAACTTCAGAGTGTCGATATGAGTTCCAAATTGTATAGCATGTAGACTTTCAGCATCTCCCTGACTTCTCTATCTCCTTCTCACTCCTTCCTCCTGTATTGCTTGTGAAACGTCCAAATTGCATTTCTCCTTATTTAGAATAATTTAATTCATATAGCTGAAACTTTGGTTCTAGACAATATGTAGAACCTAATTAGGTGTCTCAGTCCATTTGGGTTGCTATAACAACATACCATAGACTAGCTGGGCTCTGGCTGACTCGATGTCTGGTAAGGACTGGCTTCCTGGTTCAGAGACAGTCTTCTTGCTCATTCACATGAAGCAAGCTCTCTGGAGTCTCTTGCAAAGCTCCATCCTCATGCCCTAATCACCTTCCAACTATGAATTTTGAAGGGGGGATATAAACATTGAATCCATATTGCACCAGAGGAGAGGGGTGAAATGGCGGGGGAGGGGAAGGAGAGTGTCTCACTGTGTAATCAAGTTTTCATTAACATTATTTTTCAGATCAACGCATTCCCTTTTCTAAAATAGATTTTCATCCTAGCTGGGAAAACTATAACATGTTATCTCCATTCTAATAGATAATTATGCTGTTCCACTCGCCTACGTGGAAGGAGCACACATTTATCACCTATTTGTATATTCCTTCCACACCTGTTGTTGAGTGTGTGCCCTGTTGTAGGGAATAGGCTAAGCACTGGATACATGGGCCTCAACGCAGGGAACTGGCATTTTGGCGACAGGCAGAAAGGTACGCAGACAAGTCACCCTAGTGTGTGTTCTGTGACAGCAGTGTCCGTCGATGTTAGGGATGTACTAGCGAGAGTTATGTGATCCGGTCTTCAGAGATCAGAGAGGCCCAGGTGGAATGACCAAGGAATGGGTCTTGGAAGATGAGTGGGAGTCCCACATGGATTGCAGAGGATGTGCAAATTGGTAGAGTGAGACTTGAAGCACATTTCAAAGAAAGCCGGTTGTAGCCATGCTCCGGTGGCCTGGTGGAGGTCACTCCCGTGGATGCTGAGTGCCCCTGACTGTACTCTCTTACAGGTAAAAGTCCATGGACTCTACTTGTGGCATTCATTCAGCAAAGCCTTTACCTCTGGCAGCAAGAGTGTTATTTTTCTCATTTCCCCATTGACTTGCTATTCTTTCCCCTCCTGCTGTCTTCACAGCACAGAAAGAAAGAGAGATATTTGAATAGGCTCTTCTGACATCTCATCTCTAAGTTAATAAAAATCAGGATCTGGATTGTGGGTTTATTCACAGTAGACCTCTTCTATCATTCTCTTTCCTGATGACTTGGAGTTGAGGAGATCTAGGTTCACATCCCAGTTCCAGTATTTCCAGCTGCCTGAGCTCAGGCAAATTACTTAACCCAGTGGTCGGCAAACTCACTAGTCAACAGAGCCAAATATCAACAGTACAACGATTGAAATTTCTTTCGAGAGCCAAATTTTTTAAACTTAAACTATACAGGTAGGTACGTTGTTATTAACTTGATTAGGGTACTCCTAAGGCTTAGGAAGAGCCACACTCAAGGGGCCAAAGAGCCGCATGTGGCTCGCGAGCCACAGTTTGCCGACCACGGACTTAACCTCTTTGAGTCTCAGTTTTCTTACTTATAAAATGGAGATGGAATAATATCTACATTATAGAGTTGTGGTAATGTGAGGTAATGCCTGGGGAAACAAAAGCATTTAACAAATGGTTGCCTTTGTCTTAATCCTCATTAAAAACGTATAGTCCCACTCTCTGGATAGGGGGGTGGTGGCTGTAGAATGTTGTGTCTATGTAGAAAAAAATGGTTGAGAGCTATATAGAGGATGAAAGAAACATTCTAAGAAAGGCTGGTTCCACTGTCTGTCTTTGTCACCAAAATAAGAAAATAATGAAGCGGACACAAGGAGATTGCCGGGCCTCCGTGTCCCCCTCTGAAAAATTAGATGCTGTGTTAAGGCCCTTCCAAAGCTATAACACTTCATTTCCATTTCCAGAATGATTGCCAAGTGAGGAATACCAATGATAAGGTTTCGGTCTCTAAATGATGGCTGCACATGAGTCTCTAGGAAGCTTTTAAAACATCCTGGTGTCCAGGTCCCACCCAGACATAGTAAAGCAGAGTCACTAGTGGGATCGTGATTCTGTGGGGCAACCAGGATTGGGGGTTACATTAGTGGCTACAGTAAAAAGTCTTGTCTTTGGCCCTGACCGGTTTGGCTCAGTGGATAGAGCGTCGGCCTGCAGACAGAGGGTCCCGGGTTCGATTCCGGTCAAGGGCATGTACCTTGGTTGTGGGCACATCCCCAGTGGGGGGGTGCAGAAGGTAGCTGATTGATGTTTCTCTCTCATTGATGTTTCTAACTCTCTGTCCCTCTCCCTTCCTCTCTGTAAAAAGTCAATAAAATATATTAACCAAAAAAAGAGTCTTGTCTTTGGTTTCTAGCTTATAGCATCATTCACACGAAGTCACCTGAGTTGGAGAATTAGATATCAAAAGTTAACATCACGCATTGCTTCTGTTGTTTGTTTCAAACTTTTTGCTTTTCTCCTCAAAGTGAATAAATACTAAGGCGTCTTAGAGATGTATTGCTGGTCTCTGAGTTTCCTTTACCAAAATAGTCATAGCATCAAGACGTATGTTACCAATTATGTTTTTAATTAGAATGGAAATGTGTGTAAAGCTCTTTCATAGGAATGCGTACTAAATCTGTTTCAGAGAAACTTACTTGTAAGTCTTTTTTTCCTCCTTTTTACTCAATTCCAGTTCAGGCTTTGGCCTCCAATCAAGAGAAGCCACTGCAATGCAATATTTTCTGACACTGTGTGGAAATAGCTGCCCTTGATGTGTGTCTTTATTTATGTCAGGGCCCTTAACAAATCCCACAAATAAAACCCATTTTTTCAATGAAAAACATATCAAAATAGAAGACGGATGTATGTCATGCTGACCAAAAATAGCATGAGCATAATGAGCCCAGCATGCAGGAGTTTGTAAAGGCCCAAATCTGCATGGGAAATACTTGTTGATTTTATTTCACTATAATTGGAGGAGAAAACATAATGGCATTTTAACATGACAGTTTCTTAATGTGTACTGATTGAACTTCAGTACGTGTGGTCTGCTGAAAAGAATTTCATAGGAGAAACCTCATAAGTCATATATAAGCATAAACACATAATTTTAGAGGACTAACTAAATACATTGTTTTGTAACATGCTTTCTTCATGGAATATAAGTAGACATTCTTCCTTGTCAAAACCTTTCGTCTCCATTACCATGTTAATGACTATAATTTATTTAACTTCTTTGAGTCTCAGTTTCCTTATTTATAAAATGGGGATGGGATAATACCTACATTGTAGAGTTGTGGTGATGTGAGGTAATGCCTACGGTAGCAAAAGCTTTTAGCAAATGGTTGCCTTTGTTTTAATCCTCATTAAAAACTTACAACCCCACTTTCTGGATAGGGAGTTGGTGGCTGTAGAACGTTGTGTCTGTGTAGAAAAAAATGGTTGAGAGCTGAGTAGGGGATGAAAGAAACTCCCTAAGAAAGGATAGTTCCACTGTCTGTCCACCAAAATAAAAAAACAAGCTGATACAAGGAGTTTGCCAGGCCCCAGTGGTCCCCTCTGCAAACTATAATTTTAGAGGAGTAACTATACATATTATTTTGTAACATGCTTTCTTCATTGAATATAAGTAGACATTCTTCTTTGTCAAAATATTTGCTCTCCATCATAATTTAATGACTATATAATATTCCTAATTATCAATATATCAAAATTTATTTAACCAATTTCATTGTTGGATATTTAGGTTGTGTCCAACTTTTCTTTGCTACAGGGAACATCCTTGTGCATATATCTTCTTGACTTTGTACAACGATTTCTTTATGATGAATTCATAGATGTGGAATTCCTGGATCAAATAGTATTCATAATTTTAAGGGTTTTGATACATATTGCCAATTTATGTTGAAGGCTGTACCAATTTATATTCCTACTGGAACTATTGCTTCTTGTTCAGCAAGTTATTTTCAGCAGTAGAGTGTTGTCATCTGCAGAGTAATTTGAAATCCAAAGTAAAACTCTCTCCTACTAACTCAGCAAATACCTTCCAAACTCCCCAAACTCCCCAAACTCATGCTGCAAGGTAAAGTACTAGAGAAAGCTATACACATTTTGAAGCAACAAGAGGCCTGGGGAATGAAGAGGAGAAAGAGGTTGTCAACAACGGGTTTAGAAGAAATTAATATTTTTTTTCACTTGCAAGTGTCTGGCCCTACCTCTGGGACAGCGAGCTTCCTCCCAGAGAAAAGTTGAGGTTGGGAAGAAGGGAAAACTAGAAATTCCACTTAACATTCCACCGGGCCTCGTATTTGAGATTGGCAGCACTGATGCATTCCAGATGGCTTTGTCTATTCTTTTGAACCTGCCTTTTGATCTTACTTAAATTTCTTCTTCATTTCACCTGTTCTGGGTTTATTGCCTGGAAAACAAGCAGGTGAACATATTAGCTCCTTCTTAAGGCACCACTAGACCACAGGAAATTTATGTTCAGGTCAGGGATCGTATAATATGACTACATGCTCCACATTTACGGGCAAGTTAAGCAACAGGGAATTTTATGCTGGGATTTATGACACAAACTTGTAGCAGGCACATTGTGAGGTGGGAGAGAAATTTAAACAAGGGAAAACTCTCCCTAAAATATTGATTTCAAGTTCTCCCATTGATGGAAAAAACATGTAAAGATTTTATTCTGGAAATTGCTTGTGAGTTGTTAGACAAGGGGTGGGAAAGCATAAATATTATAGACACATCACTCCTTCTTTCCCTATATATTGGTTCTCCTCTTTCAGATGAAGTCATTTCAGTTTTCTAGTCAGTCTGTTGCACAGACCAGAATGATCCAAAAGCATTTAATTAGACACTTTAGCAACCTGTATCCCCATAATTCCAAGCAGGAGGTGGGAAGAAAAGAGAAGCATGTGTTGAGTTGAGAGGGCAAGACTCCTACATTCCCTAAAAAAACTGACCTACACCTTATGTATCCGTCCTTACAGCCTATAAAAGCCAGCACAAAGGAGAGCACCAGCTGGAATCGTTCAGTGAAGGCAATGGCTTTCAAAGACCTGGCTAGCAGCAGGTGGAATATACATTAGGGGTCCTTTTATTCTTTGGTACGTACTCTCAGCGGGAAGCAATATGGTTCTTATATAGTCAATAAAGAGCAAATTCAGGGTGTTTGCCCTTTAGCCAGTGGGGCTGATGATTTGTGATGTCTCCAGCATCACATTGTCACCCAGAGAGCTCAGAAAATATTGGGCTAAAATGCTGAAAGGCGTGGGTCCTGGCTTGGCAGACCTGTTCTTCTTACCCGCACGGAGGTCCACGGGCATCCAGCCTGATGGCCAGAATGATTCTGAGGTCTTGGGCGGCTGGTGCAGTGGTTTCTCCACACTTGACTGGCTTCTGCATTGCTCATTTGGTCAGCTACGCTCCCTTGGGTGGGTAGGCTGTGTATGGTCCAGGTGGCTTTTGAGAAGATTGCCTTGTTTCTCCTAATAACACCTTTGCTTAGGAGTTATTGTTATTCTTACTCTAAGTGTAGGTGGGTGGTGGTGGTGGGCAGTGGAGGAGGAGTAGGGAACCCCTAATTTGTCCACTTGTCTTAGGCGTTCAGGGGTTCTAGGAAAGGTCAGTAGTGTCCACTGCTGGCAAAAATTGGATTGTATGCTCTTTGAGGAATGCTTTGTTGGTTCTCTTCTCCATTGTTCTTTCCATGTCTGGCACATAGTAGGAGCTTGATAAATATATCTTGTTGGCCAAGACCAAGTGGCATGGTGGGGAGTAACACCACCATTTGTGACAATAGCAAGAAGGAAAGCTTGTGTTCTCTGAGGAGAGATACTCAAGAGGCTTAAGAATATGAGAAATTTCCACACTTCTTCCCCATGTGCAGTGTGGGCTAGAATGGGACAAAAGGTAGCTTGTTTAGCATTATCCGATCCATCATTGCTGAGGAGTTGGTATAAACTCAAGTTCATAGCCAGGCTTTCTTTCATGCTCTTTGTTAAATACAGATAACGAGCTGGATCCCAATTGAAGAGGGAACTCATAGTGCACAGTGCAGTGGTTCTTAAACTGAGCATGCATCAGGATCACCTGAAACACAGCTGGCTGTGCCCACGTCCATCATTCCTGACTCCATGGGTTTGGGGTGGGCAGGGAAAGTGCATTCCTAACAGGTTCCCTGGTGATGCTGGTGCTGGCCCTTTGAGACCAGATTTGAGAGCCAGTAGCCTAAGGAAAAAGCACTCACATTGGGTTACATAAAGCTGGACTCCTGCCTTACTTGCTGTGTGACCTCCGTCAGGTCAATGTTGTTTAGCCTCAGTTTCCTCATTTGCAAAATGGTGACAACATCCACTTTCCAGGACTGTTGTGAGGACTAACTAAAATAAAATGAATAAGATGTCTGGTCCATGGTAGTCACTCCAATGACATGAGACCTTCTGTAACTCCTTTTGTGGAATCCTCATGCAGGGCAGGGCCTATTTGAGGGTTTATATCTATGTGAACCGAGCTTCTATGATATTAATTTCTTATTTTCTCTTTTTAAAATATGCTTTTATTGATTTTAGAGAGGAAGGGAGAGGGAGAGGGAGAGAGAGAGCGCGATATAGAAACATCAATGATGAGAGAGAATCATTGATGGGCTGCCTCCTGCATGCCCCATACTAGGGATCGAGCCTGCAACCTGGGCATGTGCCCTGACCAGGAATCGAACTGTGACCTCCTGGTTCATAGGTCATTGCTCAACCACTGAGATATGCTGGCTGGGCCCGATATTAATTTCTTATCACTTATTTATATGTCTTAAGGTTTTCACTATGACTGAACATTTCTGATGGAATGGCCCAGTATGAGATAATGTTTACATTACACAGTATATAACGTGAGATATTAGCTGTCTTTAACAGATGAGGGTAAGTAACTTGCTCACTAACCCACAGCTGGCAAGTGGCAGAACCGAGTGTCCAAACCACAGCCTCCTTCCCAGCAGCCCATTGACCTCGTTGACACAGTGGTTTCTATGCCCCTCTCTGAGCAGGAGGTGCCAAGGTTCTTAGGTCCCTTTCTCTAATCACTCCCTCCCTCCCAGGCTGCTTCTAGCTACATAGATAACACATCTGAGAAAATAAGTGATTATCCTGAGAATGTAAGTGAAAGGGTAGGATTCTTGAGTATCTTCTAAGCCAGGCACTCTACTCTGTCTTGTGCATCCCACCTGCCTGGCGCATGGAGGCTCAGCAAATGCTTGTGGGATTAACAAATGAATGAAAGGTTCAGATCAAATGATAACCTCACCACCTTCATAATTACTGGGCTTCCTCCTTAAATGATCAATATGACTTCCTCATCATCATTAATACATACCAACTGGTACTGGCTTCTGAACAGTTGAATAGTCCCTCAAGTCTCAGATCTAGAGCCTTTGATGAAATGATAAGCGGTTGTTATTAACTTCCCTTGCTTGGATAATTCCCACTCATGGTTTGATTTACCAGAATAATTTGGAAAAGTGAATCAGGGGCCTCTGCCATGACAGGACCCATTTTGAATACTCGCAGGTAACGTTTCAGTTCCACTCTGCTAAGGTAACCTTGAACCCTTCCATACTTGAACTACCTCTCTTGTGTCCCGAGAGAGAGAGTTCTCAATCATCCTAAGAAATCAGTCACTTACTCCATCATCCTTGCTTCTTCTATGAAAACCTCCAGCAAATCAGAATAGAAAATTGCTCTGATCAAGGAAGGCCACAGGGACAGAGTCTCAGGGTGGTAAGACAGCCAGCAGGAGGTGCAGGGCGAGGCTGTGGATTGGGAATCATCCAAAGATACATAGCAAGTTGCTCGCTCTGGTTCATTGGCGTTCCTGAGGGCAGTGGTGATGTCCCTTGGGGATGGTTGCAAATAGCAGACAGGCATGTAGAGGGAGCGGGGAGTGGGGGGTGTCTTGAAAGATGGTGGCCCTTCTGCTATTTTTTGCCACATGCACTTGAGGTCACACACACTCAAGGTCACCGCTCCCTCCCTTGCAGCAGACTCAATCTCATTATTTTGTCAACACAAGGATAATTTTTAGTTGTACCACAAATATTTGGGGAAATAATGAAAAAAAATTCTAAAAAATAACAATTTCCAATAAGCAACACTTAGTCAGTATGTACCAGTTAATCACTGCAGGTGTCTGTTCTGAGGATCAGCACCTGTAAGGTACCAGTTGTTAAAGATTTTGAATATCACCCCAGATAACTGTAGTAGAAACCATGAAAGCAATTTTATTTCTACAATTTGCAAGATCAGAGGGCTGATAACATGGCATGATTTCCTAAAATTATGCCAACACTGTGTTGTTTGATGCTGGGTGGGGGAGAATAGATGGTGATTATACTTCAGCTACTGGACTTGGAAAATATCTAATGGTGTGGCACAGGCTGTGAGGAAAAACAGGTTTTAGCCCAGACTGGGAGTCAGAAAATGGCTCTCCTGCCCTGCACACTTCTCCTGTTCTTCTCTCCCACCTTCCAGGGGACAGAAGCAGCGTAGAAGGCAGACCAGACACCCTGGTTATGGAGACAACCAACTCCCTGGCAGGCAGGCAGGCAGCATTTCATGGGGGATATTGGAGGAAGTCCTTTTTTATAGAAATCTGTCGACAAAGGTGATTTTTACCTTGAACTTCAATCAATTGCATTGCATTTGAAGGGTTTAAGAATATTTGAAAACAATTGAAAGAGCCTGATTCAGGGTCACACTCATCTCAGCACAGACTGGCTCAGGATAAATGCGTTGTGTGGCACATATCGGGTGGGCAGAGCCGGGGAGAGGAGAGCTCCAGTCCAGGCTACCCCTGCATCATCATTGGCTCCATACACTGCTTTTTCTGACCGTGGCAACAAAGCTAGTTCCATGCCCAGCACACTGGGTTGGCCTGGCGGCAATTACAACAGAAACAATTTATTGGACAAGGTATTTACAATAGCTGGAGCAAGCAAAGGTCAATAGTTTTTAAGTTTTCAATAAAAATGAATGAAAAGTGGAAGTTAGAACCACTGACATATAAATATAAAAGAAATACATCCACATCTTTAAAAATACAAGAAAAGAAAATTCATTTCAAAATGTATACCTCCATTCCTAATGTTTGGAGTCGCATATACATAAAGCAAAAAATTGCTTATGAATTATTTACCTGGAGGTTCTGTTGAACTGCACCATAGTTTCAATTCTTAATAGATATTTGGAAGTAAAACACAACATTACAGTATGTGAAAAAATTTTATTAAGAGAATTAAACAGGTTAAAATTTCTCTTTGCTCTGTCACTCTTTTTGGTAGCATACACAGATGGAATTTTTAAAAGTTATTCAACAGGCATTTATTGGGCTGTTGCTATATACTTTGAATCATGTTAACTACTAGAGTATGAAGATGATTGACTAAGAGCCACGTATCAGAACCCTTTGCATCACCACAGCATCTTATTAAGATGTGTATGTATGTGTATACCTTAATTCTGGCATTAGGTTTGTATGTGTGGATGGCACAGGGTTAGAGAGAAAGGTTTTTGGTTTGTTTTTTAAAGAAAGTATCAATGAAGTTCTTTGATTTTAAAAAGGTTAAGAAACAAACTTCTGCGTGACACTAGTGGGATTTTCTAAGTGGAAGTGGAAAGCACGAAGGACTTCCCCAAAGGATCCCGCTCCTGCACTGTGCCTTCTCGTGTGCTCCAGCACACAGCAGTCTCCTGGTGACTACATCCCTCCCTCTGGCCTGACACAGGTGCTTTTGGGACTGGAGTCGATCCTGAATCCCACACCTGCCTCAGCCAGTCCCCACAGGAGCCACTCAGCCTCAAGTGAGACTGGCCCAGTGTTCTCAGAGGCTGTGTTTTCCCTCATCCGTTCTCTTACCCACCAACCAAATGAACCCCAAAGTTCTTTTAAAGGAAAAGAGAATGAAGTTTATCAAATGTTAGAAAAGAAACAATTTTATTTATTTATTTCTTTAAAAATATATTTTTATTGGTTTCAGAGCGGAAGGTGGGGAAGGGGGGGCAGGGGAGAGGTAGAAACATCAATGATGAGAATCATTGATCGGCTCCTCCTGCACACCCCCTACTGGGGATTGAGCCCGCAAACCTAGGATCCTGTAGTCCACAGGCCGACACTCTTTCCACTGAGCCAAACCAGCTAGGGCAAGAAACAATTTTAAAGGGGAGAGAAAAGAACGTTGGAAACCACCCCTCTCTGACAAGTGAGACTGAACAGTAAGTAGATGGGACCACTGAGGCATTCCCGGATTTGGTGAGGAACAGCCACGACCGGCAAGGCCAAGCCTACAATGTGACGGTTGTTTTCTCTGTCAATTCAACACTGTAGTTTAATTGAGTTATTTGGGGACGAACAGAGTCAGTCCAAGACCCTGTCGACCACCTGGGGCCAGCTCAGGAATCTGAGGCTTTACATTCAAGTATCAGCTGGTTTTCTTGTCTCCACAAGGTTTGAGAGACGAACCAGTCCGGGGGTTTGGGGAGTGGGGGGGAAGCGGTAGAGGGAGAGAGAGGGAGAGGGAGAGAGAGAGAGAGAGAGAGAGAGAGAGAGAGAGAGAGAGAGAGAGAGAAAAAGATAGATCTTGCTTTTCTCCACCACAATGACTACAAGTTCTTTAGGGTTTCTCTGTGAGCATTTGGGTGTTACTCTCATGCACATTTACCAGTAACTCTGGTCTCATCGCTCCTGTTGAATATTGGGCATCATGACATGATCTCGTTTACAGCCTGTGGCAGTCATATTATAAATCATAACTCCTCAAAGAACATTTTTGAGGGTAGAGTACTGAGCCCATTGAGAATTACTAAGAACTATGAGGAGCTCTGAGTTCTGTTCCTATTTTTTCCAAAGCCCCACCCTATGACTAGACCAAGAGATTTAAGTGTTCCTAGTCAAACAATTTGTTGGCTTGGAGATTAAAAAAGAAATTTTCTATGGAGTGAAAAGGAGTGGCGACATACACATTGTTACCATCACCACCACCGCCAAAGAACTCTAAGGCCCCAGGCTCCATGGTGTTGTCATCCTCATCTAAACCTCATCGAGGACCCCTGGAAACCCAGGTATCCTAAAGGTTCTTAAAGTTTCAAGTATGAACAAATGAATTGATCAACAAAATAAGAACCGAAGCATGGAGGCATGGAACAGACTGACATACCTTAATGTGGGGGTGGGGGTATGAGAAGAGATAAACCAAAGAACTTATATAGTTACTAGAGGCCTGGTGCACGACATTCATGCACTGGGGGGGGGGGTGTCTCTTGGGGGGAGGGGTCCCTCAGCCAGGCCTGTGCCCTTTTGCAGTCTGGGGCCCCTTGGGGGATGTCTGCCTGTGGGCTTATGGGGAGTGGACATCCAGCAGGTGGACATCCCCTAAGGGGGATCCTTAGCGCTGCCGTGGAGGTGGGAGCCTCTCCAGTGCTCGCCAGTGGCTGAGCAGTGCTCCCCCTGTGGGGCATCATATTTGCAACTGGTCATTCCACCGTTCGGTCAATTTGCATATTAGCTTTTATTATATAGGATAATCATAGCCCATAGACATGGGCAATAGGGTAGTGAAGACCTAGGGGGTGGGGTGGGTATGGGCTGGAAGGAGGGGTGTCAAGGGGGGAGGAAATAACATCTGTAATACTATCAACAATAAAACATATATATAAATAAATAAATAAAATATATGAACAAAAACAGATCCAGAGACTGAGAAGCACTGATCAGATGCTCAAACCTCAGAGGGAAGGAAGGGGAGGGTGGGGGTAAAGGGAAGAGATAACCAAAGGACTTGTACGCATGCGTATAAGCATAACCAATGGACACAGACACCAGGGAGTGAGGGCATGAGCAGGGGTTGGAGGCGGGAATGGGAGGATAAGTCCACATATGTAATAATTAAAAAATACAAACAAAAAAAATAATATAAAAATTTTTCAACAAGTATTACTGAATGCCTACTGGGTGCTGGTTCCCTTGTGGGTTCCAAAGGTGGGTAGGAGTAGGGATTAAAAGGTGAAAATGTACTACCTGCTCTCATAGGAAGAAAAGACATAAATCCTGAAAAGCTTTCAATCTACAAATGTTCTCAGCACATAGAGCAAGCTTGATCCACAGTCAGTGATCAATGAATGTTAAATTGAATGAGGATGTGACTAAGTTTGACAGCTTTCTTTAAACATCACTGGTAATCCCTAGTGTGCATAGGTTTTTGTTTGTTTGTTTTAATCTTGGAATTCTTAGAATTCCTGAAATTCTAGGGAACAAAAGGAATATTGTCAGGCTGGGGAGATTGTGCTCCATGGCTCTCTGTAGATAGTTTACAATGTGGTTGGCTCTGTGGTTAACCAAACCACAGATGCGTTCCTTAGGGATCAACGTGGAATGCATATCTAAGGCTTGCTGATGAGTAGGCCTGTTCCAAAGTAATTCACAGTGATACTATGCCAAATGCATAGTATTCCAGAAGTCTATCTTGGAGCCTAGAGTTACTCCAGAAAAAAAGCCTCTCTTTATATAATAGACTCTAAATTGCTTTGCAGTGAAGAAGGGAACATTTAAAAAATATTTTTATTGTTTTCAGAGAGGAAGGGAGAAGGAGAAAGATAGAAACACCAGTGATGAGAGAGAATCATTGATCATCTACCTCCTGCACACCCTCTACTGGGGATTGAGCCTGAAACCTGAGTATGTGCCCTGACTGGGAATCGAACTGTGACCTCCTGGCTCATAGGTCGACGTTCAACCACTGAGCCACACTGGGCGGGCAAGAAGGGAATATTCTTAATAATGAGTCCATGTGAGAAGGTGCCCCTGGAACAACCCTCAAGGCTGCTCGGTGCCTTGTTGCCTCCTCTTAAAGTCCATGTTCCTGTCCTCTAGAGCTGCAGTCGCCAGCTGGTAGCCCGCGGACCACTGGTGGTCCGTGAGGTCTGAAAGGTTGGCAACCACTGCTTTAGAGCACAGGCCTTCCCTGTAACTGTCACCCATGTGGCTGTTGGATTCCTGTCTACCATCTTCCCGTAGCTCTATGAGTGCAGAGTTTAGGTGCGCTCTTAGTCACCCCTGAGCCCTAGCAGCTAGTGTAGCATCTGGCACAAAGTTGCCACCAGACAGATAAATCAGAACTTCTGTGAATGAACTTATATTCTCTTTAAGAGTCGTAACATCGCTGGATCAGTAAGCTGTAACATCACCTGCTGCTGTGAGCTCTGTCCACTTGCAATTCTGCTCACATCTGGACACTAGTAAGAAAAAATGTATAGGATACGGACACATGCATACACATATACATATATTATACACACATGTACACACACATATATACATATGTGGTATGTATGTATGCATATATACCTATGTACATGTGTTTTGTGTGTGTATGTATGTATCTGGCAAAATCATAAAGATAACAAATTGTGACAAATATTTGCAGACATATGATAATATGTTAATAGTCTTACTGTGTAGTTGCAAACACCAGTTAAATAAAATTAAAGGAGAGAGAGAATCTGGCTGTTTCAAAGCTGCCAGTAGCTTCTTCATGTACAGTATGGCTGCACATTGGGATCCTTTTGGGTGGGAGAACAAACCCTGATGCCTGGATCTCTCCCCAAGAGATTCTGATGAATTGGTGGGGTGTGGCCTGGACACTAGGAGGTGCCAAGAGTGACCTGAGTGATGCCAGTGTGGAGCAAAGGTTGGAAAATCCTGGTCGAGGAACGGAGAGCTAGTCATTTGGAGCAAATTTTGCTATTTGTGGAATCACTCTAAATCTAAAGCAGGTTGTTATGCCTCGTTCCAGAGGAAGTGCTTCAAGGAAGGGGACCTTTCCTTGTGGTTTGAACCTTCTAGTGGATCAAGATGATTTGAATGAAGGTCTCCCAGCAGGAAAAGAGCCCAAAGGATCCCAAGAAGAGTCCTTCATGAGAGAAGGGGGAGTCTGAAAATCTGGGCCCAACATGAGGCAACATCCACAACAGTAACAATAAAAACAGTGGCAGTGCCCTGTATGTATGTGGCTCAGTGGATAGAGCGTCAGCCTATGGACTGAGGGGTCCCGGGTTCGATTCCAGTCAAGGGCACATGCCTGGGTTATGGGCTCAATTCCCAGTGGGGAACGTGCAGGAGGCAGATGATCAATGATACTCTCTCATCATTGATGTTTCTATCTCTCTCTCCCTCTCCCTTCCTCTTTGAAATGAATAAAAGTATATTAAAAACAAAACACAAAACAGCGGCAGATTGTCCTAGGACTCTTTCACCCAAAGTGATTTGATTGGCCTGTTTCAGTGTGTTTGGACTAAAGTTGGTGGCATACAGTGATTGACAGTTCTATCTGGGTAGCATGGGCTGAGAGAGTGTCTGTTCTGCACTGAAAAATTGGACAGCAAATATGAATCTTTTTTGCAGCTAGTTTGAAAACTCCTTGAGGGCAATGACTCTGCTGGGCTCCACAGCTTCAACCTTCTTTGAAGATATTAAGAATGTGATTCATTATAAGCTTGCTCCACAATATTTTTTGTTTGTTTGTTGTTGTTTTTTTTTCTTCCCAGCTGAGGCTTAGCTTTGAATGCTGTTTCTGGGCCTCCAAATAATTTTATTGGACTTGTGAGAGATACCTCATTGGAATGAGGGGAAAGTCTTTATACATGAGTACCTTCTATGTGCTGAGTGTGAAAGTTTAAGAGGTGCCTCAGCTATGGTGTTCAGCCTCTGGAACGTTTTGAGCAATGGGGACACCACTGGAAGATGGAACTCAATCCAAGTCTCAGCAATCCTTGAAGTCCTTTGCATGTTCTTAGTCTGAATGAGCGTCACTTCAGATGTGGTGAGAAGTTGAAATGGAAACTATTACATCAAAACATTTCATTTGGTGGTGGTGGGCGGGGGGGTGTTTGGAAAAATCCTATTTTTTTTTTTAAAGAACAAAGAGAAGTTGATGAAAGCATTTGAGGTTATAATGACCAAAGTCTCCACTGCCTCCCTTTCCTCCCCAACCCGTTTTCCAAAATGGAGAAAATAAATGAAGCCAGAGAAATGTCTTAACTATTGACTCTGGCAGGCCAAGCTTCTTAGCTAGGATAACGTGTAGTAGTCCAGTAATACCTTTTAATTACAGTTGTATAATTATAAATAGGAAAGAAATTAAAAGATGAAGTTGAGGTTTGTAATGAAATTACCATAAATACCATCGCAGGCTTTAAAGTCGTCATGAAAATTCATAACACAAAAACATGAATGTAGAGATTAACTTCTACCAAGACTAGAAATTAAAGTTTTGTGGATTTGTGGTCTTCCTTGTTAGTGTGGTATTTCCTCCTCAGTACACATAAGCACTATTAGTCATGCAGGCACAAACAGACTTTTAAAGAGTCCAAGCCCTGGTTGGCAACTCTTATGCTCTCCCAGTCACTTGGGTGAGCTGAGATGGAAATGACTTGGGTTCCAAAAACAAATGGTGCAAACATCCAAAGCAATCTAGTCCAACTGCCTGGACGTTTTGCTTATTTCTCCTTTTGGAGGGAGGCATGTATTTTGTTTGTGATGCATGAGTTTGTTGCAGTTTTATTTTTACACCCATCTTCTTATTGAACTGACACATTTTCATGATTGAGGATAGGGGATGATATTTGCAAACTGCCTCATTGGTCCTGCGACCAGTAACCTAAGCTCTTAGATTGGATCATTTAGACAGGTTACATCATCACAGGTTAGTTCCTGTTAGTTAAAATACTGCTAATGAGAGCAACATCACGAGGTCACTTTCGTAAGCCTGTGCCGTAGCTGCACACTACTAAGACATCTTGAAAACATGATACCTTGATCTGAAGAGAGATCCAATAAGTGAGTTTGGCTCACTTTATTGCAAACTGCCATCCGACATTGTGAAAATGCTTACCATACCTCCCAGTGATGGTAGATTGTGTCCTCTCTTTGCATATGACAAGATACTTGTTTTATTTTTCTAAACCAAGAACAATTATTTTGCCACTTCTTTACTACATTAGCTTATGGGCTAGTACAACCAATTCAGTGGTGTATTTTTGTGCCTCTGCTATGAAGAAATCATGCTGTGATGGCTATCTAGGACTAGAGATAGGACAGAGAAGTAAATTTGAGGATGCCAAATAGAGGAAAGTATTGAGGAAAAAAGGGCAAATTAGAGAAGACATTGTATTCTGGCCTTTTCCCCTTTAACCCAGTGGATAAGGGAGAACCATTGAAGGTGTTTGATCATGAGAGTGACATAATGAAACTGGTATTTGGGGATAAATTAAAAGGGGGATGAATTGGAAGCTGGTCACACTGTGGAACAGGAACACAGTGATGACCACCCTTCCTTAGCTCAAGGCTGTGGGAAAACTAATGCCCAGCTTCTAATACCAGAAGTGGTGAGAGGTCTGGCTCCCAAGAATTGCCTCTCCCTTCCTCCCACTCCCCACCCCACCGCACAATGGCCTAGTTGATTTCAAATGAGGGATGCAGCTCTCCAAGTATTGCATACCCCAGGTAGAATAGAAGGAGGTTTCTGGAGGGCAGGGCCAACTGGTTGAGGATGTGTGTATGTAGTTGTGTGTAGTGGTGCTGGAGTTTGAAATGGCCAAGAGGAAGTGGTCTCATTCTTTTATTCCCCTTTCTAAACTCTCAGGAAAGTATTGATTAAGACCTGAGTGACTTCAATTAGCCTTTCCATCTGTTGCCATATTGTTAACCAAGATAGCTGATATGCTGAATTCATGGGGTTGGGGAGAGAGGGTAGGGAAGAGAAGGGATTAGAGGAGTTCACCTGCTATAAAAGAAAGATAACAAGCTGAAAACCTATAATAAAGGAAGATAGAATTAATGGATCAGAGAGACAGTGATATAAAATAAACATAATATCCTCCAAAAAAAAAAAAAGAAAAATATCAGAAATGGAAAAACATAATAAGCAGCCCTAGAGCAGATCCAGCCCAGTATATCTGGTAAGAAGAAGGCAGAAGGTGAAATAAGAACTCAGTAGTGTTGGCCAGGGCTGGATTCATCTCCAGGTTCAGCTGGGATAGGACCTGTTTTTAAGTTCACTTATTTGGCTGTTGGCAGGCCCCAGGTCCTCACTGGTCAGAGACATTTCCTTGACCTATGGGCTCAGTAGGGATGTTAATGGCATAGTAGCTTGTTTCCCCTAGCGTGAGAGATGAGAGATACATAGAGACGCAGACAGAGGCCATGATCTTCTTTAACTTAACCTTGGAAGTGACTTCCATCACTGTCTCTTTTCTAGAAGCAATTCACTAAACCCAGCTCATACTCAAGGAGGCAGTGGGGCATTATACAAGGAGTGGGCAGGGATACCTGGAGGCCATCATAGAAACTGCCTGAAACACCCCAGAGTAAGTTAGAGACACACACTACAACCTCCTAGTAGGGAGTAGGGTGCATACGAGTTGAGAGGGGCCACAGAAGTTCTTAAGAGAAAATGTGTGGTAAGCAAAGCACACATGTACTCATACCACAAATCGGATGACTCCCCTTCTCTCTGGCCTCCTCTGGCTTCTACTTTATTAACCAATCCAATCCAGCAGAACCCAAGAAACTCACCCCCAGGCTGAACACTTCTCCAAATTTCAAATCCCATCTTCCTCCACAACCCATCTGCTGTTGTTTACTTTCTAAAATCTGCAGTAGTTATGTTTTATATTTTGCCCAGAATTTATAGGAGTTAACAGTGGGACAGTTGCTCTATAAGCAGCTTACATTGCCATACTACATGTGGAACTCTGCATTGTTTAAAATGCATTGAGTTAATATTTGAAAATATGTTACCCTGGTTACAGTGGAACGGAAAAGGATTAAAAAGTCTAGGCCAGTGATGGCGAACCTTTTGAGCTCGGCGTGTCAGCATTTTGAAAAACCCTAACTTAACTCTGGTGCCGTGTCACATATAGAAATTTTTTGATATTTGCAACCATAGTAAAACAAAGATTTATATTTTTGATATTTATTTTATATATTTAAATGCCATTTAACAAAGAAAAATTAACCAAAAAAATGAGTTCGCGTGTCAGAGGTGTCATAGGTTGGCCATCACTGGTCTAAGCATCGCCAGGTCAAAACAACTTGTTTGGGCTTCCGTAAAGGACTGTAAGGATTCAAAAATTAATACTTTTTTTTTTACTGAAATAGAAAGAACATAGACTTCAGAGCTTGACATTCTAGTTCTACATTTACTAGCAGAGGGACCTAATGAAAATGAATTAACCTGTCCTTCAGTTTCCTCATCTGTGAAAATCGAGCAATGGATTGTACAGGGTAACTAAAACAATATATGTGAAATATATACAGTGCATTGTGTGGTACACAAGTGGCCTTCCACAGAGCTCTGTACCCTTCCCTTCCCTTTATTGTCCAGTTATCTGGTAAGTGAATAGTGCCGGCATATTTTGGCATTTGCTAGACCATTATCCAGAACATCCCAGTGTGAACAGAAAGCAAACAGCTCAGCAAGAATGGCCATCTTTGTAGGGAGAGTGCTGGTGTGTGCATAGGGCTGGCTCTTCGCCTGGGATGCAGGGGTCAGTGGGGCTGCCGCCAGCCGTCTGCAGTGTTAGCCAGGGAAATCAACTCACAGCCCTGCTGGCACCTACTGCTCCACTTGGGTAAACATAATTATAGCCTTTCAAGAGAGAGGAGGGAAAGCAACCAAGATCCCCACTCACCATGTAAACAGGATGTCCACTGAATGGCAGCCATGGAGATGTTTATGTTTGGTTCAGGGGACAATTGACAGAGGCCTCTGGGAGCCGTTAGTGCTGCCTGGGGCAATAGTCTGCCAGCAGTGCTGGTGGCTGGGTTCTTCCCAGCAGCCTTGTCTGCAGTGTTAATGTTGAGCTTCGGAGAGCTCTGGGGCAGTGCTGTCTGGAGCCTGGATGCAGTCCTTTGTGGTGCTGGGTCTGCTTATCTGCTCCAGGCCCTTTATACGATAGACTAGAGTCCTGGTGCACAAAATTCGTGCATGGGGGGGGGGGGTGGCGGTCCCTCAGCCCGGCCTCCACCCTCTTGCAATCTGGGACCCCTCGGGGGATGTTCGACTGCCCAATCCTGTGGGATCAGGCCTAAATCGGCAGTCGGACATCCCTCTCACGATCTGGGACCCCTGGCTCCTAACCGCTCACCTGCCTGCCTGATCTCCCCTAACTGCCTCTGCTTACCTGCCTGATTGCCCCTAACCACTCGCCTGCCTGCCTGACTGCCCCTAACCGCCTCTGCCTTGCACCTCGCTGTGGCGGCTTCATCCGGAATGATGTCTGGAATGATGTCCAAAGGTCGTTCGGCTGTCTAGTCTAATTAGCATATTACACTTTTATTATTATAGATGAAGGCCTTCTGGTGTCCATGCTCCATTTTCAGCAGCCTCCGGTGACCTGGGGGTGGCTGGTTGAGGCCTCTATGAAATAATAATCTTTTTTTTTAAAACATATATTTTTATTGATTTCAGAGAAGAAGGGCGAGGGAGAGAGAGATAGAAACATCAATGATGAGAAAGAATCATTGATCAGCTGCATCCTGCTCGTCCCCGACTGGGAATTGAGCCCACAACCTGGGCTCAATAGCCCTGACCAGGGATCATAGCCCTGACCAGGAATCAAACTATGACCTTCTGGTTCACGGGTCGATGCTCAACCCCTGAGCCACACCGGCTGGGCTATGAAATAATAATCTTAATGATAACTACTGTTTACTCAGTGAAGGCAGAGGGCCAAATACTTCACATGGGTTATTTCATTTGACCTTCACCATAAGCCTTTGTGGGTGGTTTTTATTCTCCTCATTTTACACTTGAAGAGGTTCTGCAAAGAACTAGATTTAAAGTCAGATTCTCAAACCTGCACTTAAATAGTAAGCTAGGTGAAGGTAGAGACCGTCTAAGTGTAGCGGTCTATCCCTATGGCCCAGCATAGTGTCTGAGAGACCATTTGTTAAATGAATGACTTAAAAAATTCTACCAAAATGCTACTCTCCACTGATCTTTCTGAGGAGCACATTTTCCCCCAATGAGAAAAACTGTGTGAGCATGTTACATGGTTTATTCCAGACAGATTGTCCTGCTTCTGCCCCCGTGACTCAGGTCAGTGCTCGTAGCAGTTGGGTCTTGAGTATAGGCTGAGGCACCAAGGAAGTGACTGATTAACCAAGTGTCTAACCAAGATGGCAAGTCCTGCTTTAGTCCAGGCTTCTCTGGCATTCTGAGCAAGGAAAGCATCTCTTAAGGCCATCCAATCCAGCCAGCTCCTGAAGCAGTAGACATGCCCAGTCTCAGAATAGAGAATCTTTCTCCAAAGTCTGAATCTTTAGATTAGAGGGAGATAGAACCTTCTGCCTCTCTATTTTGGTCTCCTCCTGGGGAGGCACGTGGCTGGTGGCGGGGACTCTCTATGAAACCAATCATTTCCCAGCCTGGGGTTGAGTCCAGAACTACTTCAGTACTGTTAGCACGTTATTGTTAGCAAAAATGGATTATTTTCTTTGGGACAAAGCTTGTTAGTTTAATCAACACAGGACATGAAGATAATGGTCCAAGTTTGGAACACTCCTCTTTCTCACTCTGCACTTTTCTCCTTCCAGTTGCTGTTGGATACGTGTATGCCATCACATTTCAGAGCTGGCTCCCACTTTCCAGGTGCGAGTTTGATTGGGTGTCACGCTGGTAAGGCAGCAGGGATCACAGAAGCTCCAGATGAAGGAATAGGATTTAAACCATGGGCTTGGACCTAGGGATGTGGGAATATCAGTACTTCTTCCTGGTGCAGGTGGCCTGCATGCTCTGAAATAAAGTTTTATTAGCAGCAAAATGATTTAGAATAGTCTTCTCTCAAGTTAATCTTTTTTTTGCCCAGATCATATCAGTCGCTGTCACACATGGAACCCAACCTCCCCCGACTGCATTTTATTATTGTCACTGAGAACTGCGATCCCATCCACTCCACCAGCCAAATTGGCCTATTGCAACCTGCTCAGGTGTGTGGCCCCTTCCCTCTGGCTTCCATTTCCCATAGTTTCCATATGGCCGATGCTGCTGCCACTCCCACCGAGCTCTGCGGGCTCTACCACCTTGCTTTGCCCGGGGCCTGGATCCTACCCTGCTGGATGGCTCCTGGAAGCCCCATGCTCCTCCCACCAATCTTGGCTAACAGTTACAGTTCTTCTAAAATCAAATTGAAAGGACATTCTTTTTTTGTCTACCAAGGTGACAGGTCTTTCAGCCAACTTTAGAGCCGAAACATTAGCTTCATAATTCAGTTTTATAACGAGAGGGAGTATAACTAGTGTAGGAACACTTCAAACACAGAGTAAGTTCAGGTTCAGGAAATGAAGCAAGATCTGGGGGCTGGGGTTCTAATTGTCAGCCTCAAAGTTTCCTTTCCCTCCCTCTCAGGGACTCTGGAGCCCTTGTGCAACCAAAACTTTCTTTGGTGGTCTCCCTGGACACTCCAAGTGTCCACACATATGCGCAAAAACTCTCATTTTCATTCATGTGGGTATCTCTTGGGGCCCATACAAATTTTTTCTAGGCTAGACTCAGAAATACTGTTACATTTGAGACGCAGGAAACATTTAAAAATGTTTTTCTGTGCTTTCTGCACTTAAAATAAAAGGTAAAAGTAGGATTCAAAGAACCCAGAAGATGTTTACTGTTAAACCTGAAAACATCTCTCAATTCCATTTATTGTTAGTCCTCTCATTTAAGAATCTGTATAGTGAGAGTCACATTTTCCAAGGCTCTGAAGTGTCTTAAAATTTTTCCTGTTGGTTATTGCTTAAATAAACACTCAGAGGTGCTATTTTACAGATCATAAGGCACATCAAATGAGCCCTTTCATTCTCTGTATCCCACATGGCTCATTGGCCCTGGCTTTTGGATCTGAGCTCAAGTTCTTTGTTAACCTGAGCTATGGTAGACAGCTCCAGTCCCTCTCAGCTCGAGAGAGTAAGTGACAGTGGCGGGTCACCTATGGGAGATTTTGCCAGCAGAGCTGGACCTGGGTCTGCTAGGCAATGAGGTAGGAGGGGAATTAAGCGCACCCATGCAGCTGGGAAGACTATAGGTTCTTCAGCTGACTCATCAATAGACCAAACATGATAATCAAATGGATGCTCTCAATTGATATGTATTGATAAAGAACCTTGGTGGAAGCTGTGGGAATCAAAGGAAAATGGGTTAAGATCTGAATAGAGCTTGAAAATAAATTCAAATTCATGGGGTTGCTGCTGGAGACTTAATGAGTCAACGTATTTCTTTGGATCAGAGAGTCACGGGCTCTTTTAAATTGAGTGTTTCTTTATAAAAAATGAGCTAGCAGATTCTTAAAATATATATAAATTGGGTTTTGGCAGGAAACCTGCTTCTTCTTGCCATCAGAGAGTCATGCAAGTCTCAAGAATGGTAAACATCTGTTTGAAGGACATCCTGAATTTGGCTTGGCAGAAAACTTAGAAGAAACAGCCTCGGGATTTGATGTGTAGTTTTCATTCAAGATAGCAAGTGTGGTGGCTAGCAGTGTGGCCAAGAATTAAGAACAGAGCAACTATTCAATAGGTATTTACCGAGTGCTCACTATATGCCAGTTTCTATCGTATGTGCTTGGGATACAACAGTTACTAGGACACACCTAGGACTTAAATAGTTTATCACTTCACACAGATGCTAAGATAAAAATTTAGAGAGTGTTGTCATAAACATGTCATAAATGTGGTTCTTTCTTGTGCAGCTTAGAATTCAGTGGGCAAAGCCTAGTTTGCTACCAGGTATGTGAACTGGATAGCTAGTTGTTTTACCTTTCTCTTGTCCCATTTACTCATTAAAATATTGGAAGGTTGGGTTAAGATTAAAATTATGAAAATAGCTTGAGATTCATAGTGCAACTTTGCAAGCTTAGTACCAGATATTTTTCAGAATTCATCATTTTTCTTACTGTAGGTAAATGGTAGATATATCATGTAATACTGCCAATGGATGCTAAGGCAATGTCGTTTTAAAAATTTTTTCTTTATTGATTAAGGTATTACATATGTGTCCTTATCCCCCCATTGCTCCTCCTACCCCCCCCCCACTCATGCCCTCACCCCCCTGATGTCTGTCCATTGGTTAGGCCTATATGCATGCATACAAGTCCTTTGATTGATATCTCCTCCTTACCCCCACCCTCCCCTACCTTCCCTCTGAGGTTTGATGGTCTGATCGATGCTTCTCTGTCTCTGGATCTGTTTTTGTTCATCAGTTTATGTTGTTCATTATATTCCATAAATGAGTGAGATCATGTGATATTTATCTTTCTTGGACTGGCTTATTTCCCTTAGCATAATGCTCTCCAGTTCCATCCATGCTGTTGCAAATGGTAAGGATTCTTTCTTTTTTTTTTACCGCAGCGTAGTAATCCATTGTGTAGATGTACCACAGTTTTCTAATCCACTCACCTGCTGATGGGCACTTAGGCTGTTTCCAAATCTTAGCTGTGGTGAATTGTGCTGCTATGAACATAGGGGTGCATATATCCTTTCTGATTGGTGTTTCTAGTTTCTTAGGATATATTCCTAGTAGTGGGATCACTGGGTCAAATGGGAATTCCATTTTTAGTTTTTTTGAGGAAACTCCATACTGTTCTCCACAGTGGCTGCACCAGTCTGCATTCCCACCAGCAGTGCACGGGGGTTCCTTTTTCTCTGCATCCTCGCCAGCACATGCCATTTGTTGATTTGTTGATGATAGCCATTCTGACAGGTGTGAGATGGTACCTCATTGTTGTTTTGATTTGCATCTCTCGGATGATTAGTGACTTTGAGCATGTTTTCATATGTCTCTTGGCCTTCCTTATGTCCTCTTTCGAAAAGTATCTATTTAGGTCCATTACCCATTTTTTGATTGGGTTGTTTATCTTCCTTTTGTTAAGTTGTATGAGTTCCCTATAAATGTTGGAGATTAAACCCTTATCAGTGATAACATTTGCAAATATGTTCTCCTATGAAGTGGGCTTTCTTGTTGTTTTGTTGATGGTTTCTTTTGCTGTGCAGAAGCTTTTTATTTTGATGTAGTCCCATTTGTTTATTTTCTCTTTAGTTTCAATTGCCTTAGGAGCTGTATCAGTGAAGATACTGCTTTGGCAGATGTCTGAGATTTTGCTGCCTGTGGATTCCTCTAATATTTTTATGGTTTCCTGTCTTATGTTTAAGTCCTTTATCCATTTTGAGTTTATTTTTGTGTATGGTGTAAGTTGGTGGTCTAGTTTCATTTTTTTGCATGTATCTGTCCAAATTTCCCAACACCATTTATTGAAGAGACTGTCTTGACTCCCTTGTATGTTCTTGCCTCCTTTGTCAAATATTAATTGAGGATAGTGGTTTGGGTCAATTTCTGGGTTCTCTATTCTATTCCATTGGTCTACATGTCTATTCTTGTGCCAGTATCAGGCAGTTTTGAGAACAGTAGCTTTGTAATACAGCTTGATATCTGGTATTGAGATCCCTCATACTTTGTTCTTCTTTCTCAGGATTGCTGTGACTCCCTCCCGATTCAAAAAGACAGCGCTCAAGCCTCCGTACCTCTGCACTTTACTTCCGCAGCTCCTCTGAGTCTCAGTGTGCTTTTCTATTTCCTTCTAGTTGTAGAATTTCCACTCAGCCAGCCTTCCTGTAGTTCTGGATGATGTCCGTTTTGTCTTTTCATTGTATTTTTGAAGTTGTTGTGGGAGGCAGCAATTTCTGGTGTTTACCTATGCCGTCATCTTGGTTTCTCCAGGATTGTTTTTTTAATCTCTCTTTCTTTAAGTTCGCTATTGGTGTATAAAAATGCCATAGATTTCTTGGCATTCATTTTGTATCCTGCTACATTGCCAAATTCATTTATTAAGTCTAGTAATTTTTTGATGGGGTCTTTAGGGTTTTCTATGTACAGTATCATGTCATCTGCGAGTAATGACAGTTTTACGTCTTCTTTTCCAATTTGGATACCTTTTATTTCTTCTTCTTGTCTAATTGCTATGGCTAGCACTTCCAGTACTATGTCAAACAGAAGTGGTGAAAGTGGGCATCCCTGTCTCGTTAATGTTCTTAGATGAAATGGTTTTAGTTTTTGACCATTGAGTATGATGTTGGCTGTAGGTTTGTCATATAAGGCTTTTATTATGTTGAGGTATGATCCCTCTATTCCCAATTTGTCAAGGGTTTTTATTAAGAAAGGGTGTTGGATTTTGTCAAATATTTTTTCTTCATCAATTGATATGTCTATGTGATTTTTATCTCTCAATTTGTTTATGTGATGTATCATGTTTATTGATTTGTGGATATTGTACCATCCTTGCATCCCCAGGATAAATCCTACTTGGTCATGGTGTATGATCTTTCAGATGTAATGCTGGATCTGATTTGCTAGAATTCTGTTGAGGATTTTGGCATCTATGTTCATGAGGGATATTGGCCTGTAATTCTCTTTCATTGTGTTGTATTTATCTGGTTTTGGTATTAGGGTAGTGCTGGCTTCATAGAATGAGCTTGGAAGTGTTCCTTCCTCTTGAATTTTTTGGAATAGTCTGAGAAGGATAGGTTTTAGTTTTTCTTTGAATGTTTGGTAAAACTACCCTGTGAAGCCATCTGGTCCTGGGCTTTTGTTTGCTGGAAGCTTTTTGATGACTGCTTCAATTTCCTCCATAGTTAAGTCTTTTAATGAAGCATTTTAATATCCCTGCCATTAGATGGGTATGTATGAATATTGATACTGATGTGGTAAAGACCATAAGTCATCTCCTATCACTTCAGGTCAGGCATTGTTGCCAAATGACTCATGAAAAAGATATAGTTTTAAAAGATTTTAAAAACAATTTCACAATTGTAGGTAAGGAATGATGGGCTTATAGTATTGATGATGGTCATTCAGTATGACCCAAGTAGTGCATTGCTTCATGCAGACCCTGGAATAGAAGTTCATCAAATGTGATGCCATGAATATACTGAATCTCGGCTGTGATTATTTCATCAGATTTACCCAAAAAACAATTTTGACTTCTTCCTAAAAACAAGTTCAATCAGAGGAAAAACAACTCTACCACCCACTGAAGATTTGTGTTTGGGTTCCTTCCCCAGGCTTCAGGCGGGCATCCTATTAGAATCAGTCTGCTAGCTGGCTTTCCATGAACCATAATGTGAAGTGGGAAATGGAATTCCACCAGAGCCACACTAGAGCCTCTGAATTGGAGCCAGGAAGTATTTTATTTGATGCACTAAACAACATAAAGCCAGTATCCTGGCTCATGGCCTCAGTGGCATCAGCTTTCACGGCTGGATGGGAAGCAGGGCTGAGCAGGATAGAAGGGTGGGTTGGTGAGTGTAACCACATTGGCCTCCAAACTTCTTCCAAACCTAAGACTTTTATGCTTTTTGTTCCCTCTTCTTGGAACACACTTTCTCATGATGTTTGAAGAATTAGATCCTTCTCATCCCTTAGGCATCCTCTTCAGTGGCACTCCTGAGGGGGGCATTCTTTGACCACCCTATTTAATGTTGTCTACCTCCAGTCACTCTTTATGACATTACCCTATTTTATTTCCTTCAAAGCACATTTTATGAATGACCTTGCTATTTGTTTACATATTTACTTGTTCATTATTTTTCCCCTTCATGGAGCAAAGACCTTTCTGACTTGTTGACAGACCCTTGATCCCGAGGGCAGTGCTTGGCATGTCAGGGGGCTCAATGAATGCCCCTGGGTGCATGAATGCCCCTGCCTTACCACTAGTTCCCTTACTTTATAATGCCTCCCACCTCTCACATCCCCCAACCTCTCTGTTCATTTTTTGACAAATGACCCAGAGGAAAAAATATTGCAAATGTGGGAAACGTGATAGAGCATAAAGTATGGTAGAATATTAAATTAGCCTCATAAACTGTGAATCATAAATCATGGTTTCATCTGTTTTATGAGTGAAAACAGCAAAATTTTCCACAAGATAGAAATTAAAAACAAAGAGAAGCCATGAGTTGCAGCTCATGGACAGCCTGTTACTAGTATTTTGGATCATCTTCTTTCTCCCTCTGCTCCTCAGCAACCATATTAGTCAGGCAGTGCTTTTCCAGAACGGATCTAGAAACTATTCATAATAAACATTGGTTTTCTCCAGTCTAAAAGTTTATAGCTGGCACACAGAAGCCACTCAACCAATATTTGTTGACTATGAAAGGTAAATTCCACCATTGCAGATTCATTCTCAAGTCAACTATGTTGTTGTTCTTTTCCTAAAATGAAAATATCCTTTAGGAGAGGGAACCTATGAAAGGAAGCTCTTTCATTCACAATCTAGGGGTAATTCATGTGTCTCATTGAAAGACTGGATGAGGTACAGAGTTTTTGAGGATGGGTCGTTACTTGGGCAGGAGAGGTATGGTAACAGGTAGCACAAGGGCACTGCTTGTCCAGAGGGGGGTGCCACAGGAGCAAGGAGGAGTTTCCAGGCCAGTGGTTCCCACTGAGATTTTGTGTAAGGCCGACATGGTGGAGAATGCTGTTAGGAGATAAGTGGTGCCTTCAGATTGTGCCTGTTGGCAAAGGTAGGAGATCACCAGGACATCCCAGGACCAAGCCAGTTTTATTTAGGGAAATTAAGTTAAACATCAATACATAGGTGACATTCCTAGACAGGCTTCCCAAGAAACCCATAGCAGAACAACGGGGCCTCTGGGGAAGGGAAATGAGAGGTTTTCATTTTCTAGAGGTTTAATTTTTTTCCATGACAATGTATTGTCACAGTTAAAAAATTTAAAAAATCTAAATCTTTTAAAGATTTTTACCATATTAAAATGCTAGCTGAATAAAAATGAACATAACAGCAATTACAATAAAATAATAGGAGACTGTGACAAGTATCAAATTAATATCCTATCTAATAAAAGAGAAACACGGTAATTAGCCATACATCCGCTACCCTTCTCATTGGCTAATCAGGGCAATATGCAAATTAACTGCCAGCCAAGATGGTGGCCAGCAGCCAGGCAGCTTGAAGCGAACATGAGGCTTGCTTGCTTCAGTGACGGAGGAAGCTAACGTTCCCCGCCTGCCGCTGCCGGCCTCTGAGCTTGCAGTTTGAAACATTGTTACAAATATAGAAGCTAAACAAAACCCCAGAAACCTGCTTTCAGCCAGCTGGGATCTCAGAGCTGGAGTTGAAACAGTGTTTCGATTATAGAACCCAAACAAACCAGATACCTGCTTTCAGCAGCGGAGGCCTAAGAGCTGGAGCCAACCTCAGAGCTAAAGCTGGCCCAGAATAAAAAAAAAAAGAAAAAAAGGAGCGGTTGGGAGCTTCAGTCACCCGCCACCCTGAAAACAGCCCTCAGCCCCTCACCCAGACTGGCCAGGCACCCCAGTGGGGACCCCCACCCTGAAGGGGGTGTGACCAGCTGCAAACAGCCATCATCCCCTCATCCAGGCTGGCCAGGTACCCCAGTAGGGACCCCCACCCTGATCCAGGACACCCTTCAGGGCAAACCAGCCGGCCCCAACCCGTGCACCAGGCCTCTATCCTATATAGTAAAAAGGTAATATGCCGCCCAGCACCGGGATCAGCAGAGCCACGAGGCCTCCCAGCACTGGGATCAGCGGAGCTGAGAGGCCTCCCGGCACTGGGATCAGTGTGACAGGGGGCAGCGCCCAAACCCCCTGATCGCCCTGCGGCTCTGTGTGTGACAGGGTGTGGCACCCCAACCCCATGATTGGCCCTGCTCTTTGAGTGTCAGGGTGCGGCGCCCCAACCCCCCCCCCCCCCATGGGCCCTGCTCTGTGTGTGACAGGGTAGAGTCATAACCTCTCCATTGGCCCTGTCCTGAGTGTGACACTGGCGGCGCCCCAACCCCCTGATCGGCCCTGCTCTGTGGGTGATAGAGGGTGGCTCCCCAACTACCCCCCATGGGCCCTGCTCTGTGTGTGATGGGGTAGAGCCATAACCTCCCCATCGGCCCTGCCCTGAGTGTGACAGGGTGTGGCGCCCCACCCCCCTGATGGGCCCTGCTCTGTGAGTGACAGGGGGCAGCACCCCAACCCCCTGATTGACCCTGCTCTGTGCATGATAGGGGTGACGCCGCAACCTCCCCATCGACCCTGCCTTAAGTGTGTCGGGGCGGTGCCCCAACCCCCCAATCGGCCCTACCCTGATCGTGACTGAGGGTGGCATCACAACCTCCCAATCCGCCCTGCTCTGTTCATGACAGGGGGCGGTGCCCCAACTCCCCAATCGGCCCTGCTCTGAGCCCGACCAGGGGCTGCACCTAGGGATTGGGCCTGCCCTCTGCCACCCGGGAGCAGGCCTAAGCCAGCAGGTCGTTATCTCCCGAGGGGTCCCAGACTGTGAGAGGGCACAAGTGGGGCTTGGGGACAACCTCCCCCCCCCCCCCGCCAGTGCACAAATTTTTATGCACCGGGCCTCTAGTTTATATAATAAAAGCCCAGCGACCGTTATGGTGGAACAATCAGGAACAATCAGAACAACCGGTTTCTATGATGTGCACTGACCACCAGGGGGCAGACGCTCAACGCAGGAGCTGTCCCCTGGTGGTCAGTGCGCTCCCACAGGGGGAGCGCCGCTCTGCCAGAAGCCAGCTCACTGCTGGTGAGCACAGCAGCGGTGGTGGGAGCCTCTCCCACCTCCGCAGCAGCACTAAGGAGCCGCGAGCCAAGTGGTAAGGAGCGAGCAGGTGGGCGGTTAGGAGTGAGGGGTCCCGGAATGTGAGAGGGCTGTCCGACTGCTGGTTTAAGTCCTATCCAGACATCCCCTGGTTGGGGGGGGTGTGTCCTGGATTGTGAGAGGGAGCAGGCTGGGCTGAGGGACCCACCTCCCCCTGTACGAATTTCATGCATCAGGCCTATAGTATTTACATAAGAAAAAAAACCTTGGATTTATAAAATACTGTTATTCATGTGTATTTTTTGTTCTCCTTTATAAAATGTCGTTCATCCCTCTCATGACATAAAACCAGCTCCAGAAGCAAACCCAGCAACAGTTGCAGAACACAGACCCTTAGACTTACTTCTCTGACATCCTGCCCCCTATGCTACTCGCACTATTCTCCAGAACCCAGTCTGCACACCCACCCCTCTCATTACCAAGGTAGATGGCTGCCTCTGAGTGTTTTGAATTCAAACCCTGCCAGAGAAGTATTGACTGTCACCATAAGTACTCAGGGTGGCAATAGTTTCCTAGGCTTCTTTTCTTCTCTTGCATCTTTACCATAAACTGCAGCCACCTGAGGGCGTGTGCAAATGCACCTGATCTCTTCAACCTGAAAGTTTATAACACATATCTTCTGCACTTAAAATCTCAGTGCTGCCCTGACTGGTGTGGCTCAATTTGTTGGAGTTTCGTCCCATGTACCAAAAGGTTGAAGGTTTGATTCAGTCAGGGCACATACTCAGGTTGTGGGCTTGATCCCCAGTTAGGATGTGTAAGGGAGGCAACCCATTGGTGTTTCTCTCTCACACTGATGTTTCTCTCTTCCTTTCCCTTCCTCCCTCTCTAAAATAAATGAAAACGTGTTCTCAGATGAGGATTAACAGAAACGATCCTTAAAAAAATCCCAATGTTGCTTTCTTACATTGATAACACACCCAGTAGATTTTAAGCTCTCATCTGCAGTCCTACTTCATTTCTAGTTGAGAGAGGGACTCTTTTTTTGTGATCCCCTCCTAGAACGAAGGGGCTGTTTAAGTCATGATTACACCTAGGGAGAGAGGGCTGGCACCATGGGTATAAAGGTACTATGATCTATGGCTTGGGGAGTAAAAGGTTTTCCTACTATCATCTGCTTCTGGAACAGCATACCTTGTTTAGTCTAAAAGGCACTGAGTGAGCAGGGCACTGTGCTTTACCCAAGCACTAGTCAAGCACTTGTGATAACTGTGGTGTATAGGAGAATTGTGCAGAGCTGCAGTGATGTCGGGGTTGCATCAAACAGTTTTGGAGGTTCTCCTTTTCATTGTCAGAGTGCTCTGCTCTTTCACACACACACACAGCCGCCCCCCGCCCCCGCCAGGGGTGGGCAAACTTTTTGACTCGAGGGCCACAATGGGTTCTTAAACTGGACCGGAGGGCCGGCACAAAAGCATGGATGGAGTGTTTGTGTGAACTAATATAAATTCAAAGTAAACATCATTACATAAAAGGGTACGGTCTTTTTTTTTCAATAGTTTTATTCATTTCAAACGGGCCAGATCCGGCCCGCGGACCGTAGTTTGCCCACGGCTGGCACTGCCTCGAATCTTTCTCCAGCGACCACTGAGGGGCAAGGCTGTGACTATCCCCACCCGGGTCCTCCTTCTGTTTGTGCACATGCATGCACATACACAGGTGCTCCCTACAACATCTGTTGGCATTCTGGTAGGCATGTGGTTGGGCATAGCATTCATTCATTCATTCATTCATTCAGCCAGTTAGCAAATTGCCCTGTACTCTGTGTGGGGCATGACTGTAGGTGCCTGGGTACATGAGAAACCAGATAGAAAAGGTTCCTTCCCTCTTGGAGAAGACATTGTAGATGCAGGCATAAGCAAATGCATATATACTGGAATGTAGAGTAGCTGTAAGAAAAATAAGGCTGAAGAAGGGGCTAGTGACATGGGGCAGAAGGTGCCTTTAGATTGGTCGGAGAAGGCTTCTCTGTGGAAGCTCCATTTTAGCAGAGATTTTGGTGAAATGAGGGAAAGAGCTCTGTGAAGTGTGGGGACAAGTGTTCTGGCTGAGAGAACAGTAAGTGCAAAGGTCCTGAGTCAGGAACTAGCTTGACTCCTACCCGCAAGTTGCTCCCATTCTAGTGAAAGGGACAGATAAGTAAAAGGCAATTGCAGTGTTGTCATTTATCACTTAACATTTATAACCATCCAACCTTTATGGCATTTAAAAATGTACGGTATTCTCTGTGTCCCCCAATAGAAAATAAGCTTCATAAGGGCAGAGGTTTGGGCATTTAATTTTTTTTTGGTTTGCTACAGTATCTTCCAGACCTTAAACAGCTGTGGGCACATAGTAGGTGCTCCATATTATTGAAATGGATGAAAAAAATCCCACATCTGTCCCTCTGCTCCCAGTTGCTCTCCCCAGAGGCAACCACTGTTAATAGGCCCTAGGAAAAGTGTGTTATTCAAACAGGCCACCATGCTCCCCACCCAGCTTTCACTTGGGGGCAACTCTGCCAGGAGGTGGACCATCCTATTCCCCAGCTGTCAAGTGGGCTGCCATGGACACTGGTCCTCAGAGGCTCATAAGGACCTGGTGCCCTCCTGATTGGGGAGCAAAGGAGGAATTGGGAAACTTTGGCTAAACCTTGGATTCCAGTCAGACTTTCATGGGGACTTGGCACTTAGGAAAGTGCATGCCCGCTGCCCCACACAATGAGGCCCACTCCTGCTCATAACACAGGGAAGCTGGCTGCAAATACCATTTCTGTATGTGAATGTACAAAGCCAGAGCTATGTACAGTTCTCAGTGCAGCCACAAATGTTGGAAGCCTTTACTTTTGTAGTGACATATAACCCTTAAGCAGGACCCTGTCCTGGGACCAAGTTGAGGGGCTCGGACTTAGTTCTCATCTCAGAAGTGACTTCTCAGAAATGCTCACAGATGAAATCATCCACATAGATCATCTGGGAATTAAAAATGAGTTTCTCACCATTTCCTTCCTACACAAATAAGGCCAAATGATCTCTGAAATTTATATTTGGGCTAATTTACAATTTACAAGTATTAGGGAGGGAAGAAATGAATAATTACTAAATATCATTTTTTCTTGATAGATTAATTAGAAAACTATGGTCCAGGAAATTTAAATGTGCCCAAGACCACACAACTAGTGAGAGGGTGGTTACTTTTTATTAGTTTTAGAAAATTAGAGCAAGATTCCTTGCCTCAAAGCCAACCTCCGGAAAGGCAGCTTCATTCTGCTGCAATGAGTCCCCATTCAGGTTTCACTCTCTTTCTTTGAATCTCTTGGGTGAAGTCACCACATCTTTGGATTTTGAAATACTGACCACAAAGCCTAGCACATCATAGATGCAATAAATGTTTGTTACGAAACAGAAGAAAAAACGTAGTCACTAACACTTTGTGTGAATTAGAGTCAATCTATTAATTATTTCTCCCTCATATGGGAATAGCATATTCACTAATTCTGTTACAGTGGCCTCCCCAATTTCAGTTATAGGTCACTGAGTTCTTCCATTTGCTCAAGTCCAGAATCCTTAGTGTCATCTTTGACTCTTCTCTCACACCTTACCTCCAATGTGCCATCAATCCTGTTGTTTCTCCCTTCAAGAGGTGTCTCGCTCTTACTATTCTCACTATCTCCCCTGCCACGATCCTTGTGCCAACCACCATCAGCCCCTCTGGATCACTGCTTTCACTTCCCAACTAGGCTCTGAGCTTCTGCCCTTGCCCCCTCCAGTGTATGCCCAAAACAGTGGACAGAGTGAATCCTGTACAGACATGTCAGATCACATGACTCCTACATGATCTCACATGACTCCACTCCTCACCAAGTTTTAATGAGGTGTAATTGACATGCAACATTGTATGTTTAAGGTATACAACATAATGATTTGATATGTGTATATATTATTGTGAAATGGTTACCACTGTTACTAGTAAGTTTAGTTAATATCCATTCCTCGCGTAGTTACAATTTTTCTTGTGAGGAGATCTTTTTTTAAAAAATTAAATCTTTATTGTTCAGATTATTACAGTTGTTCCTCTTTCCCCCCCCCCCCCCATAGCTCCCCTCCACCCGGTTCCCACCCCACCCTCTGCCCTTACCCCCCCCCTCCCACTGTCCTCATCCATAGGTGTACGATTTTTTTCCAGTCTCTTCCCGCAGCCCCACACCCCTTTCCCCCTGAGAATTGTCAGTCCACTCCCTTTCTATGACCCTGATTCTATTATATTCACCAGTTTATTCTGTTCATCAGATTACTTATTCACTTGATTTTTAGATTCACTAGTTGATAGATATGAATTTGTTGTTCAAAATTTTTACCTTTACCTTTTTCTTCTTCTTCCTCTTCTTAAAGGATACCTTTCAGCATTTCATATAATACTGGTTTGGTGGTGATGAACTCCTTTAGCTTTTTCTTATCTGTGAAGCTCTTTATCTGACCTTCAATTCTGAATGATAGCTTTCCTGGGTAAAGTAATCTTGGTTGTAGGTACTTGGTATTCATCACTTTGAATATTTCTTGCCATTCCCGTCTGGCCTGCATGGTTTCTGTTGAGAAATCAGCTGACAGTCGTATGGGTACTCCCTTGTAGGTAACTAACTGTTTTTCTCTTGCTGCTTTTAAGATTCTCTCTTTATCTTTTGCTCTTGGCATTTTAATTATGATGTGTCTTGGTGTGGTCCTCTTTGGGTTCCTTTTGTTTGGGGTTCTCTGTGCTTCCTGGACTTGTAAGTCTATTTCTTTCAGCAGGCAGGAGAAGTTTTCTGTTATTATTTCTTCAAATAGGTTTTCAATATCTTGGTCTCTCTCTTCTTCTGGCACCCCCATAATTCGGATGTTGGTACGCTTGAAGTTGTCCCAGAGGCTCCTTACACTATCTTCATATTTTTGGATTCTTTTTTCATTTTGCTTTTCCGGTTAGGTGTTTTTTGCTTCTTCATATTTCAAATCTTTGACTTGATTCTTGTGATCCTCTAGTCTGCTATTGGATCTCTGTATATTATTCTTTATTTCAGTCAGTGTATGATTAATTTCTAGTTGGTCCTTTTTCATATCCTCGAGGGTCTCACTAGATTTCTTGAGGGTCTCACTAAATTTATCGGCAGTTTCCATAAAATTCTTGGAAAACCTTATAAACGTGGTTTTGAACTCTATATCCAGTCGTTTGCTTTCCTCCATTTCTGTCATTTGTGATCTGTTTCTTTGTCTCCGCATTTTTTATCCTTCCCTGTGTTGATAGAGTGGCTTTCTGTGGTAGGTGTCCTATACGGCCCAGTGACTCAGCCTCCCCAATTACCTGAGGTGGACACTCTTGGTGAACCCCTTTGTGGGCTGTGTGCACAGTCTTGTTGTAGTTAAGCCTTGATTGTTGTAGGTATCAATGGGAGGAATAGACCTCCAGGCCCATTGGCTGTGAGAATCAGCTGTGTCTATGGTGGGAGAACTTCTGTGCTGGAGACACCCTTCTGGGGCAAGACTTGCTTCAGTGGGGCTTTGGTGCTCACTGAGTCTGCCTCCTGAGTGTGTCCCTTATGGATCTGAGGAGTTGTAATCTGGATGGTCCCACTCTGACCACTGGGTACACTGGCTCTTGGATCTCTAAGGAGGTGCTAATTTAGCCTCTGCCTGAGGCTACCCAGCAGGAGCTATGGAGAGATCTGCAGATTCCTCTTCTTTGTTTGGGATTTGGAGGTGCCCTGCTGAGGCCCAGCTGTGAAGCAATGCAAGCTGCTGTGGGGCCTTGGGCCTTCTTTTGGAAGTTCTGGGTCTCTCAGATCCAGCTGCAATTTGTTAGGTAATTTTAGATTGCAAAGGGCCAGGGCATTCATATGCAAAAGCCTCTGCACACAGCTTGGGTGGGATGGGGGTCTTAGGGAATCAAAAGGGCAGAGAAAACACCTATGGCTGATCCTCAGCCCTGCCCTAAGAGGCCCTGGGTCTCAGTGTCCCGGTAATCACTGCAAGCACCTCTGAGAGAAAGCTGCCCTTGAGTTCTGCCCGATGCCAGACAGTCCAGTTTCTTCCCATATGAGTCTGGGTCCCCAGAGACTCACCTGGATCTGGAGTTCAGAGAGTCGGGAGCTTGTACCTCCCTCCCGATTCAAAAAGACAACCTTGTCCTCAGTTGCCAGCCCTTTCCGAGTGCACCTCCGTACCTCTGCACTTTACTTCCACACCTCCTCTGAGTCTCAGTGTGCTTTTCTCCTTCCTTCTAGTTGTAGAATTTCCACTCAGCCAGCCTTCCTGTGGTTCTGGATGATGTCCATTTTGTCTTTTAGTTGTATTTTTGAAGTGGTTGTGCGAGGCAGCAATTTCTGGTGTTTACCTATGCCTCCATCTTGGTTTCTCCATGATGAGAACTTTTAAGATCTACTTTCTTAGCAACTTTCAAATATACAATCCAGCATCTTAACTACAATCATCATACTGTACATCACATCCCCGAACTTATTTATCTTTTAACTGAAGTTTGTACATTATAAATATCTTTACTCATTTCCCCCATCCCAGTCCCTTCATTTCTGGAAACCACCAATCTATTCTCTGATTCTATGAGTTCATTCATTTGTTTTTAGATTCCACAGTATTTGTCTTTCTCTGTCTGGCTTATTTCACTTAGCATAATGCCCTCAAGGTCCATTCACATTCTTCCAAATGGCAGGATTCTCTTTTTTAAAAATGGCTGAATACTATTTCATTATTTATAAGCCAAATTTTTAATCCATTCATCCATTGATGGGCACTTAGGTTGTTTCCTTGTATTGGCTGTTGTAAATAATATTGCAATGACCATGGGGGCATAGATATCTCTTTGTGAAAACAGTAGATACTAGAGATAGTATTCTAGGGATATTTGGGGAGACCATATTTTTTTCAGGAGCAGAAGGAATTACATTGAAGGAGAGGGGCCAATAATTTTTTCCCCTTGATTAAGTTGACCCATAATATTTTTCCCCTGGAATAAATTGACCATAGGATATTTTAGAGAATAAAGCAAAACTTTTCTGCCAAAATCCTGTTTTATAGTAATTGAATCATAAGTGATTTCTAAAACAGCATAAATCTGCTTCCTGAGATGAAAGCATATACCACAAACCAGAACTTGACAATTCATATATTATAATGTGGTTAGCCTCTGCTTTTAAACTTTAGTCATCTTAATGATATTTTCCATAAAATACTATGGGTATGTCAGTGTGGATGTTAGTATGAAAGAAAGATTACAGAAAAAAATGGGAAAGGAATTATATAAATAATCTAATAGCCAAATAGTTTTTGTTATGGGCTCAATGTTCATGTTCCCTAAAAATTTGTATGTTGAATCTCTAGCCCTCTGTGCGGCTGAATTTGGAGATCGGCCTTTAAGGAAGTAATTAAGGTCAAATGAGGTCATAAGGGTGGGATCTTGATCCTACAGATTACATCCTTAAAAGAAGAGATACCAGAGAACTTGCTCTGTCTCCCCATGAATACTGATGGAGGGAGGGCCCTGTGAGGGCAGAGTGAGAAAGTGGTCATCTGCAAGTCAGGAAGAGAGTTCTCACCAGAAACTGTGTTGGCTGGAACTTTTGTCTTGAACTGTGAATTTCTAGAACTGAGAGAAAATAAATTTCTGTTGCTTAAACCACCACCTTTGGTATTTAATTATGGCAGCCCTAGCAGGCTAAAATATACCTTCGGAAGAGTGGATGTGGCTGTAAAGACATGAAAATGTTACTTCTGTGTTAAAATTACCCATCCCTAATACTATGCCTAAACCTTTTATTGAAGTTCATTACCAGAATATTAACTGGAGAAAAAGTTTAGAAAACAGGGTGGAATTTATATGAAACAATGTTTTCTGGATAAAAAAAAAGCAAACTAGCCCTAGCTGGTTTGGCTCAGTGGATAGAGCATTGGCCTGTGAACTGAAGAGTCCCAGGTTCGATTTCACTCAAGGGTACATGCCTCATTGCGGGCTCGATCCCCAGTAAGAGGCATGCAGGAGGCAGCCAAGGAATGATTCTCTCTCATCATTGATGTTTCTATCTCTCCTTCTCCCTTCCCTCCTGAAATAGATAAAAATATATTTTTTTAAAAAAAGCAAACTAGTGCCATCCACTTGTTAACCTATTAAGCTGGGTATAATATTGCAGGAAGAAAATAGGCTACACAGACATATGGAAAGCTGCAGGTGGAATTCCTTCCCATGGCTGAAGAGATGCGTGTTTGGTAGGCCAAGAGGACTTTTTGAATAGTAATAAAATTAAAATAATGAATATAGTACTCTTTGTTTATACTTAAAGTAATAGTATCTATCAAACTTCTTTATTTATTTTAAATTTGCTGGTCCTTCAACCTTTTTTTGAGAGTATATTGTATTCCTTTTGCTATCCTTTGCAAATCTGATTTTTCAATCTTTATTTTATTCATGTTTGGTAAGCAGTTTAAAATAATGGTTAAGAACTCAGGCTCTGTGGGGGGTTTCCGCATCTGATTTTGGGGAGAATAGAGGACATGAAAGACATCTCCCACTGAAACAACAAGAAAAACCTAGAAAATAATTGTTTTTCATGAGGCTGTGGAGTGGTATTCACCCAAGGAAGCCTTGATTAACTGAATTCCAGAAAGAAAGAATGTGTTATAAGTGAGCAGAGAGCCAAGCCAACTTCTATATCTTGGGTAGCTGCCTCATCTGGCTATGGGTAGGTCTGATAAAGAGATAGAGAAACTTTACAAGGTCAAAGGGAAATAAGCTGGGCTTTGGATCAAGTGGGGCTGTCAGGATAAATTAGAGTCTGAAAAGCCCCAAATCCTGGGACAGACTACTAAAATCAGCAATTCTTCCCTTTTTGCTGACCCTCCCCCACCATGAGTTCACTAAGAAAAAAAACAGTGGAGGAAGAGCTGGTAAGAGGAAATTGCTTAGTCCTATGAATACCTGTGTTGTTGGATTCCAAATCTATGACTGGCGATGAATCCAAAGATTCAAAATATTCCCAAAATATTCAAAATTGCAGCCCACCTTCTCACAGATCAGCTACTGAAAAACACACAAAAAAGGCTGTGATTCAAGAGGTTAGGGGTTGGGCTAATCACAAGTGATTTCAATCTAATTAAAGCTATAACTCAGATCCAGTTCAACTTGATACTAAAAGAAATATGAATGATAGCCTCCTAATGCTACCTGACATATAGAGAAAAGGGCTTGTATTCACTAGAAAACAAAACAAAGTAAAACAAACTAAATATTATACTTTAGTCATCACTATTTTTATACACAATGTCTGAAATATAAGAATTATGAAGCTGGCAAAGAAATAGGAAAATAGGATCTATAATCAAAAGAAAAGATCAGTAGAAACAGACCCATAGATTACTCAGTTATTAGAAGTAATGGAACTTTAAAACATCTACTACATATATGTTTTTAAAATTTGCAGGAAAAAGTAGATGTAATGGGTGAAAATAATGGCTACTTTAGAACAGACATGGAAAACTGAAAAAGAGCCAAATAGAAACTCTAGAACTGAAAAATACAATTTCTGAATCACCCATTATATGGGCTTAACATCAGATTGAACACTGCAGAAGTGAGGAACAGTGCACTTGAAGACAGACATCTAATGTTAATACCAGATAAAATAAACTTTAAGGCAAGAAGCATTAGGAAATGAAAGACCGACATTTCATAATGATAAAAGGAAAAGTCATCAAGAATATAACAATGCTAAATGTGTGTGAACCTCAAAATATGTGAAGCAAAAATGGAAAGGAGAAATAGTCAAAGCCATAATTATAGTTGGAGATTTTAATACACTCCTCTCTCAGTAATTGATAGAATAAGTACACAAAAAAATGAGAAAGGACAGAGAAAGTCTGAACCACCCTATCAACCATATTAACTTAATTTACATTTATATAATACTACATCAAACAACTGCATAGTACTTAATCTTTTCAACTGCACTTAGAATATTTACCAAGCTAGAACTCATGCTGAACCATAACGAGAAGTCTCAATAGAATCCAAAAGACAGAACTTGTGCAGAATATATTATTGGAACACATTAGAAAATAACAAAAAGATATCAAGAAAAATTCCCAAATATTTAGAAATTAAACAACATGCTTCAAAGAAGAAGTTACAAAGGGAAGGAGAAAAATCTTTTAAACAGAATTGTAGCAAAAACATATCAGAATTTTTGGAATGCAGTGAAGTAGTGCATAAAGAGAAATTTATAGCTTTTAAAAACTACATTATAAAACAAAAAAGGTTTACATATTAATACTCTTATCTTCTACCCTAAGGAGCTACTAAAAGAAAAGTCAAGTTAAACACAAAGCAAGTAGAAAGAGTGCAATAATAAAGAGCAGAAATAAATGAACTAGAAAAATGAAGAGAGTCAACAAAGCCAAAAGTTGGTTCATTGAAACAATTGATAAAACTTACAAACCTTTAACAATATTGATCAAAACAAAAGAGAGAAATACAAATCACCAATGTTAGGAGTAAAAGAGGGGCATTGTTAGATATCCTGCAGACATTAAAATGATAACAAGGGAATATTATGGTCAATGTATGACAATAAATTCAATGACTTAGAGGAGGTGTACAAACTTCTTGAAAAAGATGAATTAACAAATCTGACAGAAAATAAATAGAAAATTTTCAAGGCCTATATTTGCTAAAGAAATTATATTCAAAATGAAAGACCTTCCTATAAAGAAAATCCTGGGCCCGGATGGCTTCACTGTGACTTCCCCCAAAAATTTAAGAAAGAAATAATGCCAACTTTACACAAACGTGATTAACATTAGAGGTTGGTATTATTATCATCAGTATGGTTTTTATAAGTCTCCTCCCTCAATTTTCATAGTCTACTTTGAAACAAAGAGTACAGAACTTTTTATGGTCTTTTAGAAAAAGTCTGAATTCAGTGCAGGGTTACTTTGTAAAGTAAATCCTACCTTTTCTATGTTCCCTTGACTTAGAATGGCTTGTGGTATTTGCAAAACACTCTACATTGCTGTTGCCTCTGACTTTAATCTTTTCTAACCTTTTGACACAAAACCAGTTGTTCCTCTGAAACTTCAGAAGAAGGGCCTGCCAAACAGTGCAATCAAAAATGTTTCGGGATCCTATCATGCTTGGGTTTCTGGTGATCTTTTAATAACAACTAAAATTTGGTTTCCTTGTTTCTTCAGTTCTTTTGTGTAAGACCTTTCTGGAGAACAACAAAGAATTGTTCAGATTAAGTGTTTCCTGCCTTCATTTGGTTTCATATAATGGGCTGAGATTAAAATTTGTATAGTAGATGGAAAATTTGTGAGCAATCACAATAATGGCTGGGAGAAACTTTCCCTTTTCCCCCTATCCTTCCTCAGAAATACTGAGAGCCAGCTAGACTAAATCCTTCAGAGGCATTCTTTATCACTGTTGTTTGATGTAGTTCCAGCCACTTAAAACACAGGCGGCATCCAACATTTTCTGAGTTGAAATGGCCGAGGCTGCATTTTTCACGGATCCCAGGAAACTGGTAGTATTGACTAAGGAGTAGTCACAGTAAGAATGTCTGAGTGACTAAGCGTTTATGACGGACTCAGTGAGGAGGAGCTGCTCCTCTGAAGACCTCTTCTCCCACCCCTACTGGTTTCTTCATCATTTTCCCCAGCAGCAGAAAATGCAATTATGTTAGACTTTCGGATATCTGGACTCAGCAAAGGACAGTTTTCTGATGGACTATGATATTCCATTATATTACAGCTAAGCTGCTGTAATAGACAGATTCTAAAATACAGTAGTTTTAGTAAGATAGAAGTTAGTTTTTTCTCTTATGTAACAGTCAAGAGGTAAGTTGGAAATCCATGGCAAGTGCTTTGCTCTACAAGGTCATCCTTTATATTATTTTCCCATCATTCCAAGAGTATGGTCTTAACCTTACATCCCTGGTCCATGGGAGGCTGTGGACAGAATTTAGGGATTCTGTTTATGGAAAATGCCAAATCTTTACTTTCATTCTGCTCTAAATAAGATTTAATATTTCTTTCACTTTTGAAAAGGGGTAGCAAACAACAGTGATTTTAGTGGTACCTATGACTTTGCCATCAATAGAAATTATAGAGAAGTTTATATATTTGTTACAGTATCTTAAAATATTATACTACATCAGTACTAACAGGAGACTTGCCTCTAGAGCTTGTTATTCAATAGGTTAATAAACACATACTTATCATATTAAAACTTTTAAAGATAATTTTGAGAAGTATATTTTAATATATTTTCATATATGTTGATTTCAGAGAGAGGAAGGCAGAGGGAGAAATAGATAGAAACATCAATGATGAGAGTGAATCATTGATTGACTGTCTCTTTGCATGCCCCACACTGGGGACTGAGCCTGCAACCAGGGCATGTGCCCTGACTGGGAAGAGAACCTTGACCTCCTGGTTCATAGGCTGCTGCTTAACCACTGAGCCACACCAGCTGGGCAATATATTTTCCTTTTTAACCTATGCTTTTTATTTTATGCATTTATAAACATTATTCTAACAAGGACTCCATAGATTTTACCACAGCACAAAATAGGATAAAATCTCTGCTCTGAGATGTTTCCCTTGTCCTCACAGTATAATTTCGCTTCTCTGCCCCTTATCATTCCATTCTAGTCAGAAGAAAAGGAGAAAGAGGAAGTGGGGCAAGCATTTTTCTTATAAGAAAATGACCCAGAAGATGCACACATTCCTTCTGCTCATATTATGCTAGTGATAATATAGTCAAATGGCCACATCTAGCTGCAAGGAATACAGGGACTGTAGTCTCTAACTAGAGGCCATGTACCTGCTAAGTAGGGTGGTGGCACTGGTGTGCTCGAGCACTAAAATGAAGAGAATATGTATGGGTGAAAGCTAACAGTCTTTACTACTCCCACATAATTCTATTTGGATTCTGAAATCTGTTTCATTGATGCTTTAGCAAAACATATGATTTCTCCTGATCTGGAGAGTAAAAAAAAAAAAATTTGTAGTTATATTTGGGGTGTCTCTATACTGTCTCTCTCCAAAAAGTTCAGTTCACGTTATAGACACTTTTATAAGGAATTGGTCTGCAAGATTTTCAGACTGACTGTTGCGTCTGTAGGCTGGAAAAGCATTGTGAACATAGAAGGTGCTTTTCTTGCCCCAGAATGATTAAATGGGAAGATCATATAAATGCAGATAATTACATGCAATATCAGTAACAAAAGCATATTCTCAAGCATTCATCTGGTTGTGAAAGTCCCTTGTATAGAGTTAAAAGCTTTATTCAGATTCTGGGTTTTTTATATTGTTTTTGTATTTTTGAGTAAACATACTTTGAATGTTTATTCTGTGCCAGACAGGACACTGGGGATTCAGCACACCAAAATTAATAAGACAGTTTTCTTATCCTTGAGACGCTCAGAATTATGTTTGAGTGTGGGAGGAGGATGGCACACGTAAATAAATAAGTTGTCTGTAAGTGTGATTGTTGCTAAAAGAAAGAGAGAAAAAAGATGTAGGGGAGATAGAAGATAGAAAGAAATGAATGTCAAAAAAGGAATGGAAGATTAATCTTCAAAGAGATGGAAGTTACTACTTTTATTATTACACTAGAGGCCCGGTGTACGAAATTCATGCATTGTGGGGGTGGGGTGGGGGTGGTCCCTCAGCCTGGCCTGCACCCTTTCCAATCTGGGACCCCTTGGGGGATGTCTGACTGCTGGTTTAGGCCCAGCAGTCAGACATCCCTCTCACAATCCGGGACTGCTGGCTCCTAACTGGTCGCCTGCCTGATTGCCCCCTAACCGATCCCCTGCCAGCCCAATCGTCCCCAACTGCCCTGCCCCACTGGCCTGGTCGCCCCCAATTGCCCTCCCCTGCTGACCTGATCTCACCCCCAACTGCCCTCCCCTGCCGGCCCAATTGCCCCCAACTGCCCTCCTCTGCAGGCCTGGTTGGCTCCAACTTCTCTCCCCTGCTGGCCTGATCGTCCACAATTGCCCTCCCCTGCCAGCCATCTTGTGGTGGCCATCTTGTGATGATGTGGTGGTCATCTTGTGGCAGCCATCTTGTGATGATGTGGGGGCAGCCATCCTGTGACAACATCACGGCAGCCATCTTGTGATAACATCGCGGCGGCCATCTTGTGAGGACATTGCGCGATGCCACCTAGGCTTTTATTATATAGGACATGTAACCAATAATTTGTCTGTCCCTGAGATATATCTGTTTCCACCCTCTCTGACCTGCAGTATTTCTTTATAATCATCTTTAAGAATTTTCTACTATCAAAATACAAGCTGGCAATATTACTTTTACTAAATATTTTATAAAGGATGAGGGTAATTGACATTGCACAGTTCAGTGTTATTTCACTCCAAATTAGTATTTCAGTTCAATATTACTTCACTTCAAAAAGTCCCTTTAGACCTTCCTCATTTTCAGTCCCTCCAACTCTGAAGTCAAACAGGGGTTTGTCTCTGCTCGATCTCCAGGCATCATGTACTTTTTCTGTTCCAGTTTCCCTTATACCCTCCCCCTGCTCCACACCAGCCTTTCTTCTTCAGAGCAGCTCACTTCTACCCAGCAACTATGGACCTGTTCACCTATATCCATACTTCAGTAGTGTCTTTTAAGTATAGAAAAGGCCAGTTGAGATTATTAATTTTTTAAAATGTATTGCTACACCCAGAACTGTTTAGAGCATTGCTTGCTTTAGTTAAGGGAGTGAAGCAAGATGCAGTAGCATAGTGTTGAGGGAGTAAGACTGGGTATTAAGGTGGCTCATTGTAATGCTTTTGTTCCTTGTGGTTGCCTGTAATTGAATACGTCAGTGACTCAGATTGGTATAAGCCTCCAAAGGGGCTCCTGATGTTCTGTTTCTTCCCTACTCCTTAATGCAGTACACTATTTAGGTTCATCTTTCAAATTTCCTGGAGAAATTAAATACTGTGGACAGTTTGGAAGTAAAGGAAAGGAATGAATAGGGAGGAGATGGGAAAACATTCTAGGTTGGAAAATGGCAGAAATAATACCAGGACCCAGGGGTGGTGGTGGAGATGGGAAAAATCCAGAATCTCTCGTCCAATACCATGTTCCTAGCTCCCTAAAGTTAATATAGCCAAATATTAACTCTGCTCATTTCTAGTTCAGCAGGGTAGGATAAGTGCGCTTTTCTAGGCATCGCTTATAAAGTGAGCTCCTGAGGTGACCCAACAGTTGCCTTGAGGCTTCATCCCCTCCAGGTTGTGTGCTAAGAGAGGACGGTGAGACCAAAGGGTTCACTAGAAGTGAAGTAAACTTGGAGCAGGAGCTGTTGGGTCAAAGTGGACAGTGCCTGGGGGAGATGGTTGTTTGTGCTGTAAAAATGGGGAATTGAACTGAAGTCAAAGAAAGAGAAGGAAGGATAGGATAGCATGTTATGAGAGGGGTGATAGATACTAAATATTTTTCACGTGTGGAGAGAGGTTGGGTGTACCTTAATTAGATCTCCATCAGTTCACTTTATGTTGCAAGTATTAACTAATCTAACGCAAACTTTCTTAAACAATAGAGGTTTTTTTAATCCTCATCTGAGGAAATGTTTTTTAAATTGATTTTATAAAACATTTTAAAATATATTTTTATTGATTTCAGAGAGGAAGGGAGAGGGAGAGAGGGAGAGATAGAAACATCAATGACGAGAGTCATTGATTGGCTGCCTCCTACATGCCCCCTGCAGGGGATTGAGCCCACAGCCCAAGCATGTGCCCCTACCAGGAATGGAACCATGACCTCCTGGTTCATAGGTCAACACTCAACCACTGAGCCACATTGGCTGGATGTAAAATTGATTTTGAGAGAGAGAGAGGAAGGTAGAGACAGAGAGAGACCTCACTAGGTTGCCTCTGCTACATGCCCTGACAGGGAATCGAACACACAACCTTTGGTGTATAGGAGGATGCTCAACCGACTGAGTCACCACCGCCCCCCCTCTCCCAGGGCTTAAAAAATAGAGTTTTTATTAGACTACTAGGGATCCAGTGCATGAATTTGTGCACCTCGAAAGGAACTGTGGGCTGTGAGGCTACAGTGGGCACAGGGGTGGGTCTTGGCCCCTCCCACCACGGCCCCCGGTCCCCTGTCTGCCAGTAGCCTGGCTCCTGCCGCCACTGCTCCCATATGCTGACACACTGGCCCTGCCCCCGCTGGTATCCGCTGACTGTGCGGAGCAATTGGGGCTGGCCTGTCAGTGGGTGTGAGCGGTGGCTGCTGCCCTGATCACCTCTCAGGAGCAGGGGGAGGTGGAGAAGCCCTGAGGGGCAATTGGGGCCGGCACCAGGCACTGGCAGCAGCTGGAGTGGCCGTTCCGGTGCCAGCAGCGGGTGTGAGCGCCAGGCAGGACCATGGCACTCAGGAGCAAAGAATTTTCAGTAACCACCAGAGGCCCACTCTAATGACAGCAACCAGTGCCCCGCCTTGGTCTGGCACCCCCGCTCACGGCCAGCGCCCAACATGTTCCACACACGCGCCCCCTGGTCGTCAGCGCATGTCATAGCAACCGGTTCGGTTATTCTGCTGTTTGGTCTACTTGCATATTCGCCTTTTATTTTGTAGGACTAGAGGCCCAGCACACGAAATTGTGCACAGGTAGGGTCCCTAGGCCTAACCTGCTATCAGGGCCATCTTCTGCCTGCTCGCCAGTCCCCAGTCCTGCCCCACCGCCTCCACCTACCCTGGCTCCCCGTTGGTCGGGCGATTGATCTGAGCCTGCGGGCCAGGGGGAGGGACCAAGAGGTCAGCATTCCGCCCGCTCGCCAGTCCCCAGTCCCACCCCGCCACCACCCACCCTGGTTCCCCATGGTTCACTGTTGGCCATCCAGCAATCAGAGGCTGCAGGCTTGGGGGAGGGACCGAGAAGTGGTCAATGCACCTCACAGTGACTGGTCAATCAGTCATGCTGGTCGTTATGCCATTACGGTCGCTGGCCTTTTATTACATAGGATGGTTAAGATAGCAGGCTTTCTTTGGACTAAGACTGCTTGGCTTTGAATTCTGGCTTTAACACTTGTGATCTTGAGTAAGTTACTTAATCCTGGTATCTCATTTTCTTCATTTTAATTAAATAAATTCATTTAAACTAAATTTAATTAATTTATAAATGTAAAGTATATAGAAGAGTGCTTGCCTCTGGCAAGATTTCAATAAAGATAGCTATTGTTTGTTATGATTATGTTAGTAAAACCAATCTCCCAAACCTATGAAATTGGTTTACAGAAGTCCACCAGGCTAAAAAAAATAATAAGATTGCTTACTCTGGTATACTTAGTATTTTATTTTATTACTTTTTAAAAATATGTTTTTATGGATTTTAAATAGAGGGATAGAGAGATAGAAACATCGATGAGAGAGAAACATTGATTGGCTGCTTCCTGTACACCTCCTACGGGGATCAAGCCCGCAACCCAGGCCTGTGTCCTAACCAGGAATTACTCTTGGTTCCTGGGTCAATGCTCAACCACTGAGCCACCCTGGTTAGGTAGTATTTTAAATCATTATATTCACAGTGTCAACTATGCCATTTTTTATATGAATTAGGGTCCTAATATGAAACTGAACTAACTGTATGTGTAGTCACTTTAGTTGTACAACAAACCTACCAAATATGTAAGCGTAAATTATGATGATGACTAAATGAAGAAAAGCTGCAGTTACCAAAACCTCCACCCAGTTGACTGTGCAGGATGAATAATTGGGTGGCGGTGTAAAGAATGCTCATGAGGACCAGGCTGCTGCCAATTAGATCTTCTATGCTAATTAAATGTTCTCCCAACTGGAATGCACAGAAGACAGTTGGACATTAGCCTAATGGCTTTTGAGGATAATCTACAGTTTGTCAGTAAGAGGTGTGGTGAGCACCATGGGACTTTTCTCAGACTGCTGGTTAACATAGTGTCATTTTAATTCCTTAAATCAATAAATGGGGAGAGAAAAAGAAATTCAAACTGTAATTGGAGGAAAAGAGAGAAATAAAGAGAAAATGGAAGGAAAAATAATATTTATAAAATGCCTTCTTTGGGCCAGACACTTTCTAGGGACTTTTGAATATTATTCTCATATCAGCCCTATGGGAAAGATATTACTATCCCCATTTGTAATAGACATCGTTGGTTGCCTATATAACAACTATAGGGGCCTCCCAAAAATGCATACACACACTTTGAATAATTATAAAGGCAGTGTTTATTAAAATACATTTCATTTTAAAAATTGAACTATCAGCTGTTAAAGTGTGTATACATTTTTTTGGGACACCCTATATTTCTTTCTTGCTGATAGAGCTTCATGTTTTGTTAGTGGTTGCCTCCCTCATATAACTTAGGTGTTTCACATTTCCCCATCCCTCAGCAACAGGGATAATCATGATAGGTCATTGTTTTCCCATTATCCCGGACAGGGATTATCTAACCATGAATAAGAGATACAATTCTAGTCAATAAAAGGTGATGAGAAGGCTTCTGGGGAAATTCTGAGAAAGATTTCTATATTCTTTAAAAGAGATCCCAGAAGGACAGAGGCTTCTTTTGCAGCTGTACATACATGGCTGTGTCTACATAGGCTGCATGAAAGTGTGGGGAGTTATCTTGTGATCATAAGAGCAGCTACCCTGAGGGCAAAGCAGACATACTGAAGTTCCTCCTAGCTTTGGACTTCTGTGCGTTATTTAATCCTCTTTGGGGATGGGATTCTATTACTTGTGAAGAAAGGCATCCTAACTAATGACCATTTTCTATACTATGAGAAAACTGAGGTAGGGAAAGATGAAGAGAATTGCCTACATTACATGCATGATAAGGAGTAGAGAGCAGATTATGCTTTCTACTATGGAGATTTGTTTCTTGTAAATGCATGTGTGTGCACACCCACATACACACATTCCACTCTGACAATTTCTATATTTGAACTGTCAGATTAGTCCATTTACACTTATTGTGATTACTGATATATGGATCTGTTTCTACTGCGTTGGTTATTTTTAAAAATTTGCTCCATTTTTGTTGTTGTTGTTAATCCTTACCCTAGGATATTTTTCCATTGATTTTTAGAGAGAGTGGGAGGAAGAGGGAGAGATGCAGAGAAAGAAACATCCATGTGAGAGACACAGGAAGAGCGAGACACAGAGAGAGACATATCAATTGGTTGCCTCCACATATACTCCCCAGCCAGGGCCGGGGATGGAGCCTGCCACGAAGGTAAGTGCTCTTGACAGGAATCGAACCCGGGACCCTTCAATCCATGGGTCGATGTTGTATTCACTGAACCAAATTGGCTGGGCTTGCTCCACTTTTTCTATATTTCTTTTAAATCTTTTTTTTTTAACTTAAGAAAATCTTCTCCCAACAAGATGAGAAGTCTCTGTATACTTATGCTCTTAAAATTTCCTACCTTGATCTCACTATTTCTACATTATCTAGCAATTTAATATGGGGGCTATTATGTATAGATTTTTTTCTTTCTTCAAATTTAACTCTTTTAAATTTAAAAAAAAACAAACCTCTATCAAGATATTTATTCACCTGACTATCTTGCTATAAATTTCTTATATCAAATCCTATCTAATAAAAGAGTATATGCAAATTGACCATCACTCCAACACACAAGATGGCCACCCCCATGTGGACACAAGATGGCTGCCATAAGATGGCCAGCAGGGGAGGGCAGTTGTGGGTGATCAGGCGTGAAAGGGAGGGCAGTTGGGGGCAACCAGGCCTGCAGGGGAGGGAAGTTGGGGGTGACCAGGCCAGCAGGGGAGGGCAGTTGGGAGGGACCAGGCCTGAAAGGGAGGGCATTTGGGGGCGACCAGGCCTGCAAGGGAGGGTAGTTGGAGTCGACCGGGCCAGCAGGGAAGGGCAGTTAGGGGTGACTGGACCAGCAGGGGAGGGCAGTTGGGGTCAACCAGGCCTGCAGGGGAGGGCAGTTGGAGGTGACCAGGCTGGAAGGAGAGGGCAGTTAGGGGTGACCAGGCTGGCAGGGAGGGCAGTGAGGGGCAATTGAGCAGCAGGGGAGCAGTTAGGTGTTGATCAGGCTGATGGGCAGAAGTGGTTAGGGGCAATCAGGCAGGCAGTCAGGCGAGCAGTTGGGAGCCGGCAGTCCTGGATTATGAGAGGGATGTCTGACTGCCCCGTGGGATTGGGCCTAAATGGGCTATCGGACATCCCTAGAGTGGTCCCAGATTGGAGAGGGTACAGGCTGGGCTGAGGGACACCCCCCCCCCCCGTGCACAAATTTCATGCACTGGGCCTCTAGTTTCATAATATTTACTTATTCTAAACTCAATCAATGGCCTGATGAGTGGCCTAATGTTGATCTCCAGTATGTTAAAATTTGGAATATCATACTTTGAAGTGTGTATGATGGGTTTCATTGCAAATTTTAAATACCTTTTAAAATTTGTGAAATTTTTTTTTAAATATATTTTATTGATTTTTCACAGAGAGGAAGGGAGAGAGACAGAAAGTTAGAAACATCGATGAGAGAGAAACATCAATCAGCTGCCTCCTGCACATCTCCCACTGGGGATGTGCCCGCAACCCAGGTACATGCCTCCGACTGGAATCGAACCTGGGACCTTTCAGTCCGCAGGCTGACGCTCTATCCACTGAGCCAAACCGGTTTCGGCTAAAATTTGTGAAATTTGAATCAAGCATTTGTGTAACCTTTGAAGTCCTCAGTAGAATATCTTGTTTTTTCTTAACTAAGATTTAAGAATACCTTTATTTCATATATGTCATACTGCATTTCTTAGATTTTTTCTCTTTTTTAAGTATTTCATCCAAAACACTTCTTCAGTGTGTTGGGGTTTTTTTTTTACGACTTTTAGAAACTGTTTATTTTCCATCAACCTTATTTCCATTCTGTTAAGAATTTGTGGAAGAACAGCTTAAGAGCACTCCGTGGTTGTTCCTACCCATTCAGTGGCCTGAACAGTGGGGGCTGCAGACCAGTCTTCAGTGGCAGGCTGAGTGCTCGTCTTCAGTAGGAAACTGCTGAATGGGCACAGAGGACACCTGCATGCCTTCAGACTAGTCTGCCTACCCACAATGGGGAGGACAAACAATCTACTTTGCTGAGCCCACAGCTCAGGGCAAGATTCCAACTAAGAGGAATTGTTCCTGTTCATTTCTCCTAGAACAGAAAGAAGGTGAGTGTTTGACTTGGAAAGGGGAGATCTCCCCACCCCACCCCACCCCATCAATGTTCAGAAGGAGAACTGGGAAGAATAGGGCTTACAATTAGAGAAAAGAAATAGTGAAAGATTCTTAACATTCAATGTTTTTGATATTGTCTTCAAATGAACCAACCTGTTCCAGCTGTGCTACAGGCTGTTGAGGGAGGGTCGCTTGTCTACACATGAGCCAGGAACACGGCTTGCCTCCTCACTGGCCACCATTGTGTGAGACATCCCCAAGGGGAAAGTGAGTTTGGGAGAAGAGTGAGGCTTTCTGGTCTTCCGCCACAGCTGTACAGAGAGTCTCTTGTAGAAATGAACTTAAAGGATTCGGGTATTTATTACAAGACAGTTTTCCCTTTATTTTTCTACTTCTCTCTCAGTAGCTCAGCAGGCCCAGTTTTCCCAGCAGGGCTCCAGAGCTGCTCCTCCTTTACTATCTCCCCTCCACCAAAGCAGATATCACCAAGCCGTTGCAGCTCTCTTTGCCACAGAGTTTAGACTCTTTGCCTCTATCTCCTTCTCAAAACAGAGCTCCGGGCAGCAGCCAACACTAATTGTGGAGGGCTGACACACTTGATTAAAGCTTATGTGACACCCCTGCTCCGGACTTTTCCTAACTTCCCTCCAAAAGGAAACATACTGGTGCCCTGCTCGTTTTCTGAGATGCTACCTTACCTAAGGTGTGATGCTTGGTAATGGGTTGGTGTGTTTTCCTTCCAGGAAATATATTTCTATTAAAGTGTAGAGAATGCTTGATGGTAAAGGAATGGCCCGAATGCTAGAAGTGTCAGTAAGTCAAGTGAACAGAAAGATGGCATACTATGACAGAAAGGGTTTTGGTATCATAGGCATTCAGTAACTGTTAGTTCCAGTTTTCCTCTGTGCTGAGTGCTTCCTGATTACCTAGTACTGTGTCAGATACCCACTAGAGTTTAAGATACGGACCTTTTCTTTAAGATGGTTTTATTTATTTGATAGGATGGTATGGGGCAACCTCTTATTTCTTTTCAGCTACTATTATGTTATAGGCAGCAGTCTGGCCAATAGAATCGGTTTTAAAGTTAGAAAAGGGGCAGACTGTCAGTCATCTGCTTTGCGTCTACACAATCTCAAACCAGCAGCTGAGTTTTTTCCCTTAACTCTTTTGGGTATTGGAAGGCAGAGGAAATACTTGCTGCCCAGCAACTTGAAGATGGAAAACACATCTTTTGATTAATTAAAAGCAAACTGTTGGAACTACTTACCTTTCCATTCTTTAATTAACAAAGCCCACAGGCCACATGAGGAAGTAATAACACTCATTATGTTGTGATGAAGGACTGTGATGATGAGTTAAGTCAGACGGGACTCCAGGCACATTCCCTTCAAGACTTCCCCAAGATGTTGCCCCAGTGTAGACAGATCCTTACTTGCAGAAGAATTCTATCTCACCAGCCCCAGCACATGCTTCTCGGGGAGTGCGTTTCCTTTTTAAGGGGACGAAGAGCCCTTGAAACAAAGGGTTATATTTTAATTAAGCCTAGGCATCCTTTCTGGAATTTCCTTTATTGAAAGAACACCTCCTTTGATTTGTATCTGTTTGTGTTAGGGTTTGGAACAACAAAAAAAGATTGATCCCTTCCAGGCAGAACTGTCCCATCTGAATGATCAAAAGCCACGTCAGCTGACATACAAACCAACAAATTATTTTCTTATTGTCCTTTAAGTCTCCCAGGAAGCCCTTTTTGAAGATTGTCTCTATTCCTCAAGCTTTGCTCATCATCTTTCATGCCTGTGGGTGGTCTCAAGGAATTTGAGGAAATGACAAACACCCATTCTACTGGTAGGTGGAAACCCCTGCCCCACCCTTCAACTTCCTGCGGAGTCCTTGGCGCCAGTGCTCAGAGTCTGAGAGGTTTCCCTTGCTGTTGTCACCACAGCGCCACTGAAATTTTTAGTCAAATGGCTCCTCTTTCATGGGGAGATTGATCTTTAAAATATACTTGCAGCTCATTCAACTGCAGCAGTGTCAGTTAAGATGCTGCCTCCACATGATTATGAAGGAGATGAAAGGGACTCACTTTCTTAAGTATACTTTTTTTAGTGACTCTCTGATGGGATATCTCTGGAAAATCCTTGCTTCTTCCAGGGAGATTTTTCATTCACCAGTTTGATTATAAAATAGAAGTCACCCTCTTAAGTTAAATGAATTCTAAACTACCTTTTAATTATATTTCCATTTTTGCTTTTCAAGAACTGAGTGATGGAGTCTATGGGGGAAATTTAGAAACGTTTTTGTGGCCAACTTTGCATGCCCTATTTCAACAAGTTGTAATGCTGTACAAAGAGCAATGTTGTAATCTTTCTGTCATTGAACAATCTCATAACGCTAAAACCTTGAACGTGATCTGAATTGTAGAATATTTTAAAACTAGCTGAAGGAAACCATCCCAGATTCCATGGTGTCAGTACTTGCTTTCACCAAGTTGGTTTGGCTACAGGTACAGAAGTCCTCCAAATATACTTTCTCCTTCTTTTAGACCTTGAGGTACTCACAGGATATGAGGAGCTGATCTCCACAAATAGGCAGGGAGGATCTGAAACTTGAAATCCTCATTAAATATGGTGTCTGTCATGCTTACTGTGAAGGTGGGTTAACACCATCCTGCTATAAGATACCACTAACTCTTGCCTGGCTTATTGATATTATTTCTTATCTGGTCTACCCAAGTCTGCTCTGACTCTCCTCCAATCCATTCTCACACAGCATCCAGAGTGAGCTTTCCAAAATGGCAATCTGATTTTGTCTTTGAGTTTTGTTAGTTTGGGTCCTCTGAAAAGCATATGCCAAGACATGATTAGATGTGCAAGGATTTACTGGGGAAAAGGAGAAGTTGAAGGAGATGGGCCGGTCTCAGCCTATTGATAGTGATGCTGTTGGCTTAAAATGCTTGGGGTCCCTCAGCTGGGCCTGTGCTACTTGTGGCGAGGCCCATAGACATTTCCCTGACAGCAGCCAGTGTTGTGGCTGGACTGGCCCTTGTGGTTCTTATTATGACAAGGCACCTCAGCAACAACCATCAGGAATTTTGAAAACACAAGATTTATAACTCACAGATCCTGGAGGGTACATGGCAAAATCAAGCATTCAGTCAAATGGTCAGTTATCTAAACCAACTAGAGCTTTCTAAAAAGGGGAACTTCATGGGTGGGGAGGCCTGGTTCTTTAACTATTTGTGTATCTGGCGATGTATTTATTTGAGATGGTGTCTTTGAAGTATATGCCTGGGCAATCAAACACTTAATGTTAGGTACTTACCTCACTGTCAGGAAAGCTAACTGTCAGCAGCCTACACTGAGAGAAGCTGGCTTGATCCTTCTAAAATAGAGAGAGAAGGAAGAAAGGTTGGGTAGGAAGAGTTTCAGACTACAGTGCAGTTCTAAAAAAGTTTCTCCCTGGCTCATGAGGAATCTGTGTCAAAATTGCCATCTTGTCCCATGTCTCACAGGAATGGGCCTGCATTAGTATCCCTGCCATACTCTGTCGTTGGCTGGGAGCACCTGTGGGAAGTGTGGCCTCGGTGTGGACACAGTAACAGGTTCAGAGCACAGCACTTGGGGCCACTGGTTACTTACTCTCCCCAATGCAGACAATCTGAGATTGCATTTTTAATGACAGCCAACACAGGGGTATCCTGGAAACCTCTAGCTCCTTCCTCATACCACCCACAGATATGTATTAAAGAAGCAGTCTTAATAAACAGAGTGCTTGCTCTGCAAATTGAACTCAAACCTGGGCCTTTAATCAGATTGTCACCACCAAGTATTTCCAAAGAGAAATTCTGAAACCATCTCTGGCGTCTCTCTCATTGTGATGGTTAGTTTTATGTGTCCGCTTGACAGGACTGTGGGGTGTGCAGATATTAGGTTAAACATAATTTCTGATTGTGTCTGTGTGGGTGATTTCAGGTGAGATTAGCATTTGAATTGATAGACTAAGGCAGATTGCCCTCCTTAAAGTGGCTGAGCCTCACCCAACCCATTGAGGGCCTGAATAGAATAAAAAACCTGATTGATGAGTTGCAACATCAGTCTTCTCCTGCCCTTGAACTAGGGTATACACCATCGGTGCTTCAATTCTTGGGCCTTTGGACTCAAACTGGGACTACACACTGGCTTTCCTGGGTCTTCAGATTGAAGTTGGTAGATCAGCAGATTGTGGGACTTTTCAGTGTCCTTAATTGCATGAACCAAATCCTTATAATTAATCTCTTTATATACATAAAATGTAATAATATTATGTATGTAATTATATATAATTATTTATATAAATTATATACATATATGTGATTATCATCTATCCATCCACCTACCTATATCCTATTGGTTCTGTTTCTCTGGAGATTCCTATTCAGTACACTCACACTCATATTTACAACAGTGGTTTTCTTCTTAAAATAAAGCTTAGCATTCTTTTAAAAACCTTATAATCATCTGTAAGGACTTCATATTCTTATATCTAGTTTCATCTTAGGTTTCCCCCTCACCCTCTGTGCTCCAGCGATAGTGGGGATCTTTCAGTCCTTGGAACTCTCTAAATTTCCCCTCACCTCAGGGTCTTTGCACATCTTGTTTTCTTTGACTCAAATACTTCTCTCTTAATTCTCCAAAGACAAATAACAACTAGTCCCTGCTTTCAGTGACCTTTCGGTCTCTACTGTTGGTCTCAACAGTGGCTGCATGTTAGAATCATATGGAGAGCTTTAAAAAATTCTGATGTCTAGACAACACCCCACATAAATTGAATCAGATACACTGGGGGTGTCAGGATTTAGTAGTTTTTAAAGCTCAACAGGGACATTGCAAGGAAAAAGTCTGATTAGGAGTTAAATGAATTACACACCCATTAGTTGAGAATAGAAAGATTACTTGATGCAAATTATGACTGGAATGTTTTCCTGAGGCCCTGACTTTTAAAGTAAGGTAGAAGGATTGATAAGTTTGGAATAAGTGAATGAATGACTAGCTCATATCCTGGATGGAAACACTTCCTCTCTTGATTCTGTGACAAATCATTTAACTAAATGTGATGAATAGCAATAATAGCCAAAATAGATTCATTGTTTACCAGGCACTGTTCTGTGCTCTTAATTGGTATTATCTCATTTAACCCACACATCCAAGGTGAGAAAACTGAGGCACAAAGTGGTTAGTTAACTTGCCCAGCTCATCACAGCTGGTGAGAGTAGAGCCAGGTTTGAATCAGGAAGCCTAACTTGTGAGCCCAGCATTATCTTCTGATGATGAAGGTCAATGCATTGTATTGTCAAGTACATAGTAAGTACTAAAAAATGCTCCTTCTTCCTCCTCCTCCTCTTCCACCTGCTCCTCTTTCTTATTCTACTTCTTCTTTTTTACTTTGTTCCTCTCCTCCTTTTTCTTCATTTTATCAGTCTTGTTCTAACAAGGGCTATACTCTGCACCTCATTTCAGGATTGAGTGTTCCCGTGGTGTAACCTTACTTCTTGTACTTCTGTCAGGAAAGGTGTGTGAGATCTGATATTCTTTCCCCCATTCTCTTTGTGTCATAAGCATATGTCAAGTGACTGTTGAAGAGTCCATAAAAGGAGGTATATTTCAGAGTCCACATTTTAGATCAGACTAAACTAAATGTTTATTACCCTTATCCTAAATTGAAGTGAAGCATAATGGTCTGTCCATTATTCTTTGGTCTCCTCCTATTTTCAAGCATTCCCTGTGAATGTTAGAGGGACTCTCACCATTGGAGAGCCACCAACTTTAGCTTGCCAGATTCAAATTCAGGAAGAAGAAAGAGTGTAAGTTGAGGGGTGGAGACAGTATAGAAAAGAAAAACTTAAAATGGTTTTCAAAAATTTGATCCAGGAAATTTACAAATCCTAAACAAGTTATGGAAATCAAAAGAAAGGAAACATTGTTTCAGTACATAATGGACTGATTGAGAGGAAAAGCCTAACCAATTGAGTGTCAAGACATTTTATAAAACTTGTCTTCACTGAGGCCACTCTAAAGAGAAGGTGTGTGGCTCCCTCATTCCCCAGGTAGCAAAAGCTCTGCCAACAGTCACTCTGTCCAAAGCCCTGAGCCCAGTTCAGCTTCTTGCCATCTAACAACCATTTGATTTTGCACTCTGTTGAAAGGAATCTAGAAAGGAGAAACCATAAGATTCTGTATTCTCCAGGGAAATGGTAGTGTTTGAGTCCATAGCAATGAAATCATTGCCTTGGGTTATCTGTTAATTCCACTGGCTAAACATTAAGCCTGGAAAGTCATCAATTACAAAAGAGAAGGGGCTTGAGTAAGACATAAAAATAAACAGAAAAGCTGGACAGGCATGAGGCAAAGCTCTCCAGAGCTTAGGACACTTGCTTCTATGTAGTAGCCAACTCTGGTCTGTAAAACCCAGTAATCAATTGTATGAGACTTGGAGGAAACGACAGGCCAAGGATTCATCAATGCCATGTGTATATTGCCACGCCACACTCAGTGGTTTGGGAACTGTGTTAGGCTGCTTTCTAGCTGAACTGGTTTATGGATTTGAAAACTCTTTTTTTCCCCTTTGGAATATCCAAGGAAGAAGAGACTACCTTTTAGCCTTCCTCTTGGGATGATGGACTGAGAAAGCCTGTGAAGTTGGTGGATTTGATCCATGCGACTCTCACCCTTCATACCTCTCCAGCATCTATCTACCCTCAAGATAAAGCACTCCATAGTCTGAGCAATAGAACCAGGGAGACGCAAGCACTTCCTGGCAGGAACAACTTCTAGGCTTTTTCAAAGTTGTCAAGGATCATAGGAAGAAGGGAACATGAGAGAGTAGTAGAGCCACACAAGAATGTATTAAAGATGTAACAAAGTCCAGCATGAAAGAAAATAAATGTTAGAGATGACAATTAACCAAGGGGAAGTGAGTTATAGAATCCCTGCACTACTCATTGAATGGAAACTAGCTTGCTGTCTTGGAGCTGACAAATAGAGAGTGATCTAGGAAGGCAGGCTACATTATGATTTTAGATCTACTGCTGATAGAGATTATTATATAGAAGTTGAGTTTGAATTCTCTTCCATCCCATTGCTTTCTATGTCGTGACTGATGCAGCTGTGATAGGGACCAATGAGGTAACTGCAACTGTCTTCTCTAGAAGATGCTTTGTTTATTGGAGCCATGGAACATGTGTGCTGGAAGGGACGTTAGAGATTTTCTGGCATACTGTTCATCTGAGTGAGATCCAGAGAGAATAAATGGCTTGCCTGAAGTCATAGAGGTAAAGATTAATGAAACGGGACTTATGGAGTCTGTGTATAATGTAGGAAGCTGGAAAGAGCACCATTCTCACGGTAACAACCATAAAAAGTTCCAATATGCAAATTCAGAAGTTTCGTGAACCCATCAGAGCACTGAAGTTACAGGGAAATCAATTAACCTGAAATCTAAAGAGAGACAGGTACCTCCAAGGAGCAATGAGACTCAAGCACTTGTTTACAGGGGCAGACCCACTGGTGAATAGAACTTGGCTGAGATTTTTAGCAAATTGCTAGAGCCTGAATGTAGGCTAGTTAACCGCAGGGGGCCACAGACACAAGCAGAATTTACAGCTACTTTGGGGATCTTCTGCATGGACTCACACACAAAAATTGGGGTCAGGATGAAAACCCTGAGAAAGCTTCCATCATGGTGCAGACCTGGGGGTGAGGAATAGCTACCACTGTGGGGATGGCCCTAGTCCTCCCCTGTCTCTCATGTGGAACATGTGCTTAAACCATTACACACAGAAATAATAACTAGTAGCCTGAGCATCTACTGACATACACAAGATATCTGGCTTTCAACAAAAAATTACAAGGCAGACAAAGAAGCAAGAACACACACACACACACACACACACACACACACACACACACACAGTCAGGAGGCAAAACATTTAATAGCACCAGACTCATATATTATACAGATATTGGGACTGTCAGGGAATTTAAAATAATGGTGACTAATATGCTAAGAGCTCTAATGAAAAAGGTGGACAACATGCATGAAAAGATGGCTAAATTCAGCATAGAGATGGAAACGATAGGAAAGGAACCGGTGGAAATACATAAATGGAAAATAGTAACAGAGGTGAGGAATTCCTTCTACAGGCTCATCTATAAACTCTAAACAGCTGAGGAAAAAAATGATCTTGCTTATGATCTGAACATTGACTTTTAGTAGCATTTGACACAAACGTTCTTTTACTTGACGAACGTTCTTCACTTGGTTTCAAGGAGCCCAAACTCCCTTCATTTCCTTTGTACTTCACTCGCTGCTGCTTCTCAGTTTCCTTTGCAGGTCCCTCTTTTCTTCTAACCCTTAATATTGGAGTGACATACGCTCAACCCTTGGTCTCTCTTCCCTTCTCCAGTTGCTCCATTGTTGATCATCTAATCTCATGGCTTTATTTTAATTTGTTAAATATATTTTTTTTCTTCATTTCAGAGAGGAAGAGAGAGATAGAAACATCAATGGTGAGAGAGAATCATTGGTCAACTGCCTCCTCTAGGCCCCACACTGGGGAACAAGCCTGCAACCTGGGCATGTGCCCTGACGAGGAATTAAACCATAACCTCCTGGTTCATAGCTCCACGCACAACCACTGAACCACGCCAGCTGGACTTAGTCTCATGGCTTTAAATACCACTTATGTTCTGATGACTCTCATGTTTATACTTCTAATCCAGGCCTCCTTCCTGATCTCCACATCTATTGGCATATCCTCTGAATATCTAGTAGGCATCTCAAATGCCTCACCTTGAGCTCTTATCTCTTTTCTCACAAGGTTATTTCCCTGTAGCCTTCCCAAAGTCAGCTGTAGCAGTTTCATTCTTTAAATTGCTCAAGGCAAAAGCTGTCTCTTACATTATACATCCTAATTATCAGGAAATCCCATGGACTACCTTAGAGATATATCCTGAATATGACTCTTTTGATCACCTCTACTGCTACCACTCTGGATCTAGTCACCATCACTTTCCACTTGAATTATTGATATTTCATCTTAAAATATCTTCCTAATCAGTCTCTTTGCTTCCAGTCTTATCCTCACTTCACTTTAACCTAAGCTCTGAACAGCACCCAGATTGGACATTTATAACATAAATCAAATTATGCCAGTCATCTCTTCAAAACCATCCAGTGGCTCCCTATACTCAGAGTAAAAGTCTGTCATGGGCTGAATGACACCCCCCCCCAAATTAATATGTTCAAGTCTGAACCCCCAGTACCTCAGAGTATGTCTGTGTTCAGAGATAGGGCCTTTACAGAGGTATTTAAAGTAAAATGAGATCATATGGATAGGCCCTCATCCAATATGACTGATGTCCTTAAAAGAATTCAGACAGCACACAGATCAAGGGATGACCATGTGAACATTCACTGAGAAGGCAGCCATCTGCAAGTCAAAAAGAGAGGCCTAAGAAGAAAACAATCCTGATGACACCTTCATTTTGGACTTCCAGCCTCTAGAACTGTGAGAAAATAACTTTCTTTGGTTTAAGCCAACCAGTGTGTGTTACTTTGTTATGGAAGCCCTAGCAAACTAATACAAAACCCAAATCCTTTCAATGACCTATGAGGACCTACCCGTCTCCCCCTCGCCCATGCTACTCCAGCCACACTGTTTTGGAACATGCCAGGCAATATCTTGCTTGGCCTTTGCCCAACTTGTTCCTGCTGCCTGGACTATTCTCCCCTCAAATATAAATAGCTAATTCCTTCTCCTCTCTCAAGTCTTTGCTCAAATGTTTCTTTCGTAATGAAACCTACCCTGAAAACCACAGATAATACTTCAATCTTTTCCCCTCTCTTTCCTAATACTCACAACCCTACTTTCTCTGTTTTTTAACCTAATTTATTACATTATTTATTTATTTGGTATGTTTGTTATTGTTCTAGATATTTCCTTTGCTCCTTCAGATCCATTCTTCACCCTTACCCATCCTGTTCTGTGCCCTGGGAAGCTGACATCTGTGGGTGGGATCAACATATCTCCTTTGTTCTCTGGCTTCTAGTTGAGTTCAGCCACAGAAGGCACTGTCAAAAGGTTGTATGTGGGGAAGAGAGACAGTTCAGGGTATGTGTTTCCCCAAATTCCTCTGTCTGAGGAGACTATGCTAGTCAGCATAGTGTTCCCAGACAGAGCAAACTACTGGTCTCACATAGGGTTTTGGAGAAGCAAGGAGGTGAGGGATTGGCAGGCTTTCAGAGGCTCTAGTGGGTTGGCTTCATCTGCAGAATATTGTTACTCAGCAAGACACTTCTTTTTTTTTAATATTTTATTGATTTTTTACAGAGAGGAAGGGAGAGGGATAGAGAGTTAGAAACATCGGTGAGAGAGAAACATCAATCAGCTGCCTCCTGCACACTCCCTACTGGGTATGTGCCCGCAACCAAGGTACATTCCCTTGCCCGGAATCAAACCTGGGACCCTTAGAGTCCGCAGGCTGATGCTCTATCCACTGAGTCAAACCGGTTAGGGCATAGGGTCATCTTTTGAGTGTGCCATCTATTTCCTGAGAGGATCCTGATATACTGTTTGTCTTTCTCCCCCATCTAGAATGCCAACTCTATGAGGGCAGGGATTTTCCTCTCCTTTTGTTCACTGATATATCCCAGTGACTGAAAAAGTGTCTGGAATATCATAGGTGCTCAATAAATATTTTTTTGTTTGCTTGATGGACTGATACTAGAATCTTATTGGACATAAGTTGATAACTCTCAATCCATACTCTGTATCTCTTCATTGCTCTTTAATATTTACTAGTGGCCCGGTGCACAAAATTCGTGCATGGGGGGGGGGGGGCGCGGGTGTCCCTCAGCCTGGCCTGCACCCTCTCTAATCTGGGATCCCTTGGAGGATGTCCAACTACTGGTTTAGGTGGGACATTCCTCTCGCAATTTGGGACCTCTGGCTCCTAACCACTCACCTGCCTGCTGGCCTGCTCACCCCCAACCACCCCCCTTTGCAAGCCTGATTGCCCGCAACTGCCCCTCCACCAGCCTGCTCACCCCCAACTGCCACCCCTGCCAGCCTGCTTGCCCCCAACTGCCCCCCCAAGCCTGCTTGCCGCCAACTGCCCCCTCCACCAGCCTAATCACCCCCAAGTGCCCTCCCCTCCTGGCCTGATCACCCCTAACTGCCTCTGCCTTGGCCTCGCCACCATGGCTTTGTCCAGAAGGACATCTGGAAAGTCTCCCAGAAGGTCTCCCAGTTTAATTAGCATATTATCTTTTTATTAGTATAGATTTTTCTTTTTGTTGTTCTCTTGTGAATTTCTTAGTGTGTGTATGATATGCCATTGAGTTGGCTCCAACTCTTGGTGACCCCAAGAATGAATGATGCCACCATGTCCTGTCATCAGCAGACCTGCTCAGCTCCTGTAGACTCATGCTATGCCTTCTTTTATGGAGTCAATCCATCTTATATTTGATCTTCCTCTTTTCCTGCTGCCTTCTTTTTGTCTCAGCATTGTTGTCTTTTTCAAAGAACTCTACCGTTCATGATGTTCCCGAAGTAGGACAGCTTTAGTTTTGTCACTTTTGTCTCCAGCAATGTTTCAGGCTTAGTTTGCTCTGGGACCTACTTGTTTTTCTTTCTGGCGGTCCATGGTATCCATGGAGCTTTCCTCCAACACCATATTTCAAGTGAATCATTTTTTTCCTTTCAGCCTTCTTCACTGTCCAACTTTTAGATTTGTACATAGTATTTGGGAATGTGAGGGTGTGGATGATCATAACGTTGGTCTCTAATGACACATCTTTGCTCTTGATGATCTTTCCTAATTCTTTCATTGCTGCCCTTTGGAGTCTCCGCCTTATCTTGATTTTTGGCTACAATCTCCATTTAAATTGATGTCTGAACCAAGCTAAGCAAAATCTTTCACAATTTCAATGCCTTTATTGTCTGTATTAAAGATGTACCTTTCTTCTGTAATCTTGATTTTTGTCTTCTTGATGTTCAAATGCAGTCCTGCTTTGGCACTTCTTCAACTTTCATCAGAAGTAGATTCAAATCATTGCTACTTACTGCCAGTAAGATGGTGTCATCTGCATATCTTAATTTCTCAGTACTATCTCCCAATTTATATTTCGCTCTTTATCTCTGTCCAGCCCAGAATTTATGTCATCTATTGGATTATCTTGTTTCAATGACTATATATTTCATTTATTTCTAATTGTTCTTTTTCTGATCCATCTGTTCTGATTTCATTTCTGGCTATTTTTTGCTACATGATTTTTTGTTCTTTTTATAGTTATTATAAGTTCTTTTATCTCTTTGAGGACCATAAACATACTTATGTTAAAGTTGTTTTTATATACTTCAATTTTATTTTACTTGGATAGATTTTATCTCTTGATTGTAGATTTTATTGACTATTTTTCTTAGTTTTGCTCATATGTTTAAAAATGTTAGGGTATAGGCTCATCTTGAAATGGAGTTGTTGTTTTTTTCCTTTTCTTCCTTGGTTTGCTTTTTCTCTCTCTGGGCTCATCCCACCCTTGGTAGGCCTCTTCTCCAGGGATCCTTATTGTAGAACCAATTCTCTAGGGATCCTTATTGTAGAACCTATTGGCCAACTATATGTCTTCTTTGGAAAAATGTCTATTCAGATCTTCTGCCCATTTTTTACATTAAATTCTTTGGGATAACATTGGTTGACAGGATTATATAGGTTTCAAGTATGTGCATTTCTATAATATATGATCTGCATATTATATTGTGTACCCCACTCAAAGTCATATTTTCCATCACCATATACTTGGCCCCTTTAGCCTTTACCATTCCTCCACCCCATTCCCTCTGATAACCACGATACTGTTGTTCCTGTCTATGAATTTCAGTTTTATATTCCACATATCAGTGAAGTCATATGGTTCTTAGTTTTTTCTGACTGACTTATTTCGTTTAGTACAATATTCTCAAGGTCCATTCATGTTGTCACAAATGGCAGTATTTCAACTGTTCTAATAGCTGAGTAGTATTCCATCGTATATATGTACTACATCTTTATCCAACCCTCTTTTGAGGGCACTTTGTCTCCGTGTCTTATCCACTGTGGATACAATGAACATAGGAGTTCATATATCTTTGCAAATAAATATTTTCAAATTTTTCCAGTAGATACCCAGAAGAGGCATTTCTGGGTCTTATGATAATTCTATTCTTAATTTTTTGAGGAAATCACCATACTGTTTTCCTTAGGGGTTGCACCAGTTTACATGCCCACCACCAGTGAATGAGGGTTCCTTTTTCTCCACAGCCTCTCCAACACCTATTGTTATTCCGTCTTGTAGATGATAGCCATTCTAAGATGAATGAGGTGGTATCTCATTGTAGTTTTGATTTGCTTTCCCCTAAAAGCTAATGAAGTTGAACATTTTTTCAAATGTTGGTTGGTCATTTGTATGTTTCCTCAGGAGAGGTGTCAGTACAGGGCCTCTGTCCATTTTATAATTGGATTGTTTGGTGTTGAGTTGTGTAAGTTTTTTTTATATTTTGGATATTAAGCCAAATTCTGGAGAATTAAGTCCAATTCTCCAGGGATCCTTATTTTAGAACCAGGTTAGTGATTGGGGCTGCAGCCCTGTGGTGATACTAAAGAGAGAGTAAATCTTTCAACAAGCACATGAGCAACTCAGTCCTGGACTTGGGGCTATACATATGTGCATTCTCCTACTGTCATAGATAAGTGGGCATATGTATGGTGTAGCCTTAGGAAGTGGTTACTTAAAGCATTTTCAGACTTTTTAAGGGCAGGAAACCATACTTCAGTCCCTGCATTTGAGCAGTGAACCTGGCTCAGGTCTCAGACTATCTACAGCTTCATCTTACTTTCTGGTTTGTGTTTATGTTCTGTCTGTGGTTCACAGAATTATGATCTTCTAATTTAATCTGGCTAGGCTGTCTCTATTTTCTCTTTTTGTATTTTATTTATCATTTCTGTGTGATTAGCATAAATGCTAATAAAGCATACATTTCTAAAAGTCAAATAGTCTTCCATGACTTAATTTTTAATGAATGCATGATATTTCAGTGGGGCAATTGCAGATTAAACATAGCAGACTGAATATATACATTGACTTTTACTTCCTCCTCAAGTCTCACAGGATCACAAATATCCTACTTAAGAATGCACATGCTCAGCATTCCCTATTCCACCTCTCTGCTTTATTTTCTCCATAGGATTTATAACTTTTGAGAAAACCATAAAATTTATTTATGTATTTTGTTTATTGTTTGTGTCCTTCCACTACAATATACACCCCACAAGGGGAGGGCGGGAATTTTGACTATGTTTTCCATGTCTGTAGTCCCAGTACATAGGACAGTGCCTGATATGGTAGTAGGTCTGTAAATGTTTGTTGTATGAATGGATGGCTGAATAAAGAAATAAGGAGGATGAACCACCAAAATGAAAATGGGAACAGAAACAACTTGGTTGCTAAAAAGCTGGTCCATCAGAGGTCACTATGATAGACAGATTGTAGTACAGTCCCTCTTTATTTCCTTTATTTATGCCCATTGCAATGTGACTTTTCAGATCCTTCCATCAAAAACTACATACAGCCTATTCCTCTGTTTCTTGAATGTGAACTGGCTTTGTTATTGGCTTTGACTAATAGAAAGGGACAGAGAGAAAGCTTACCAGTTCCAGCCTAAACCTCAAAAGGCCTGTGTGTTTTCTGCTCTGAGTCTAGGAACTGCTGCCTCTGCCATGAACAATTCTGGACTAATCTGATCAAAGATGAGGGAATATGTGGGGCAGGCGGAGTCAGCCCAGTGGTCCCAGTCAAAGCTGCAAGTATGTGAGTGAACTCAGCCAAGATCAGCAGAACTGCCTTCCAGGTGTGCATGGCTGCAGAGGCCTGAGGAAGCTCAGCTGAAAGCAAAAGCATCATGCAGCCGATTAATAGACTCAGGTGTAATCATAAATGATTGTGTGTGAAGTCACTAAATTTGGGGTGTAGTTTGTTAGCTAACAAGAGCTAACTGATACAATAACTCACTTGGCAGACAAGAAAAGGGTGAAAACTAAGCCCACAGTGGGGAAGCCAACTAAAAGCGAGCTGGTCCTCCTTCCAAATTCCCCTGTGATATCAGAGCTGTCACTCTCCCTGGGAGGTAGAGGTCCTTGGTTTAAAGTCTTCAAAAAGAGTGTTTAGAACCCCCAGATCTTCTCCACCTATGTATCCAAACAACTAACTATTCCTCCCTCATTTTGGCATAAGATGAGAAGTTTACTTTGGGGAGAGGTCTTTAGACTCAGGCACACCAGGCTCACTGGGGGCCAGAGGTGGTGAAGAATCATACTAAACATAGGGAACAGTTAAAAGCCATCAAGGTTAACAGTAAAATTCTGAGCTTGCAACTTGGTTCCCAGGACAATAGCAACCAGGCTTGGAAGCCTGGCTGCTGTTGACCTGGGAACCAAGTTGGGGGCTAAGGCCACAGTGGGGAAGCCAACTAAAAGCAAGCTCATTCCTCCTGCCCAATTCTCCTGTAGAATCAGAACTATCACGTCCCATTGAGGGCAGAGGTGCATGATTCAAAATCTTTAAAAAGAGTGTTAAAACCCTGAAGCGTCCTGACCCCCGTCCCAGGACTTTTCAGCCCTGCCCTGTGCAGAGCCAGGGCCCTCTGGTTTGACCTCTTTGCTTGCTCCCTTTCTTTTCCTCAAAAGTTTTCCCCAACAAGGGAAGAGTTCATACTTTTTATTGGATGTGAGAGATATTCTTCTCTCCTCTATGATCATCTTTGATATGCCTCTGCTCCTTTGGCTATTGCTTATATATTTAAGGGACACTAAAATGTACTGGACAGCCCTAACCGGTTTGGCTCAGTGGATAGAGAGTCAGGGTCCTGGACTGAAGGGTCCCGGGTTCTATTCCGGTCAAGGGCATGTACCTTGGTTGCGGGCACATCCCCAGTAGGGGGTGTGCAGGAGGCAGCTGATCGATGTTTCTAACTCTCTATCCCTCTCCCTTCCTCTCTGTAAAAAATCAATAAAATGTATTTTTTTTAAATGTACTGGACAATAGCCTATGCTCACAGGATATACCAGTGGTCAATACAAAGACTCCTGTCTTTGTGAAGTTTACATTCTAGTGGGAGGGGTGGGGAATAAGAACCAGTAGACACAGAAAATAAGTAAATTATATAGGATAATTGAAGATCATAAATGTTACTGAAAAGGAAAAAAAAAAAAAAAGGAGAGGGGTCGGGGGGTAAAATGAGGAGTGTGGGCCTGGAGGGCTGGTTGCAATTTTAAATAGAGTGGTCAGGGTAGGCTCAATTCAGAAGGTGATATTGAGCAAAGGATTAGAGGAGGTGCCCGAGCTGGCCAATTGGACATCTGGGGGTGAGCGTTCTGGGCAGAGGGAGTAGCATTGTCCTAAGGAGGGGGTGTGACTGGCACACAGGAAGGAAACCAACACTCCTGCAACAAGTGAGACGATACGGGGAGAAGGAACACTAGTGACTGCAGTGAGAGGACTTACGAAAATGGAGCGGGGCCGAGTAATCCTTTATACTCATTTTATGTTCTATAACTCTTTTTACCATCAAAATGTTAGCTCATTTAGCCAAGATGTGTATAATATTTTTTCCAGCACTGGAAGCACTCAATAATTACTGAATCTCATTCTTTTTAAATTTTAAAACTTTTTGGGGAATTATGTGGACAGGGTCCTATCTAGTGACAAGGTGATGGGCTAAATTCCCATTTGTAGTTCTCTATATTTCTAAATTTTGGACAATGGTGGCACTTCATTTTGAATTATGGTGAAACATTTCCAGTTTAAATTCAGATCTATGCTTGTTTTGTTGGCAGAGAGTCAATGAGTCAGAGCCTAACAAGAAGATACTCATTCCATGCTATGCCTTGATTCAGTAACACATTCAGAGATCACATTCCAGGCGAGGAAAAAGTCTGCAGATTAACAATGGCATTTAACAAAAGCACAGAGGTTCATAGGTAACAGATGTTTTTGCCTAAAAAAAAAAAAAAGTGGCATTCTTATTTAATATTTAGGTAAAGGAGACAGTTGTAAATGGTCATCCCGGAAAATTCATTGCTGGAATTTTCGTGGTCTGCCCTGCAAAGATGCTTCACCTTGGTGATACATATTTTTATATCTTTGAAATGAAATTTGTAGCAAATCTAACAAAGAGAAATTAACAGGTGCCACTCTCGTCCAGTTAGCTAATAGAATGTCTGGCCCTGAATCCCATCTTATGTCAGCTTTATTCAAGCGGAAATTAGTTGTTTTCTGTAGAGGATCTGGACACAAAGCCAGGGGCTGAGCATCCAATAAGTTACTTTTCTGTGTTTGAATACCTAGAGAAATGTGAGGAGCATGTTGCAAAAGGAGGGCTTGCTCCTCCGTGTCTGTTAAGAATTAGCTGTCTGTCTTTGTAGTGTGTACAAGTACAATCTGTAAGATATCACATTCCTAGAAGGTGGATTAATGAAATTCTGAAGCCTTCTAAATATGATACACCTCTTGGGTAACCTCACATATGTTAAAATTGTTACAGACATTTTCCCATCACCACAATTACCTTTTTGTGTGTTGGGGGTGGGGGGGGAGGAGGAAAGAATTCATGAAATTAAAGTAAGTCTTCAACATGTGGCAGGTCCATCACGTATGTGATAAATCTTTTTCAGAGCTGCACTCTGTAGGGCGAGGGTGCCTATTCTCTTCCACCCCCGCCTGGCCTGCCTTCACTAGGTACTTCTTGTATAATTGAACTCCGCATCAGAACGAAGTTCCAAAGGCCCCCGGTGGGCAGTTTGTTTCTTGCTGAGTGCATTTTAAGGTTGTATTTTGAGTTGTTTGTCTTTCCCCCTTTGAATGCCATGAAGCAGTTTACCAGAGCAGAATTGCTTTTATGTGTCCTTTCCCTTTCATTCCATTTCTGGCTGTCTCTTCAATAGCATGGCCTTTGGCATGAGATGCGATGCTGGGGTAACTGGGCAAGCAGTTAGTGAAGCCAGACAGCTCTTCCTTCTTCGGCCAGGCTTTTCTGGCTTCTCCAAACACAGCCGGCCAAACAAAGACCATGGGAAGAAACCAAACAGTAAGTCACTTCTTTCTTTAAAAGAAACAAATTCAAGACAGTATAAATAGTTGCCATTTTGTCCTTGAGAACAAGATGCTTCGGGAACCGATGCCACAGGAATCATGTCAGAGCTGGTGGCTGGGTGCCACCCTCTCCCGGCCTTCCCTGGGCTTGCGCTTTGCTGCCTCCCTGCCTCCATGGTAGGACATCACCTTGGGAAAAACCACCAGGTTCCAGATCAATGCATGGCCAATGGAAGAAGCTTCTGGAAATCTCCACTGACATTCTGAGACACCGGCTCGAAGTGGAAGAACTCAGACAATTCTTCCAACATCTTGGAAACAAATGACAGATTAGCGCTGGAGTTGTAATTAAAGTCTGAGATGAGATTTCTTCCATCCTGGAAACTAAACAAACTAGAGGAAAGAAAAAAAATCTAAACACAATTTATAGACACAAAAGAAACAATTGAATTAGTAAAAATAGGCAAGAGCTCAAAGGTAAATTGGACCATGAATTCTGTAGGCACGGGATCAGATGAAATATATTTTTGTACGCCTTTCAAAACTCTGAATTCTGTTGCTCTTGAAACGGAGTTGAAAAAATGAAAAAGCATGGCTGGAAACTCTATGGAAGCCGGGGGAGTAGAAATTCTTGGTTCTAGCAGTCTGAGCTCATCTCGGGGATGGGGGATGAAGAGCAGAAAGAGTTGTGTTCCCACATTGTCCCCGAGGAGCCCATGAGAGCTGTAGCCTCACTCTTCATCTGACATCATATGGGATCAATCTTGGTGATGATAAGTCCTAGTGACTGTGATATTTCTCTTTAAGATCCTTCAGATTTGACACGGGACTTGGGTGGGGTGGAAGGGTGGAGAAGGGAGAGAGCGAGAAAGGGATCAGAGGGGATGAAAGGGGGTAATGAATTTCAAACAAACCACAGGAAGACAAAAAGATTGGACTCCTCAGCAAAGTTTCAACACTTTCAAAACAAGTAAGTTAGGGAAACCTCACTAAATGTGCTGCCCATAATTTAAGGTAGTAGGGGAGAGGGTTCCTTTGTATTGTGCTTCTGAAGGCTGGAATAAGTTCTGATGGATGCTTTTGCAAATAATACCGTAGTTCTTAATTTCTCAACTTGCTGGAGCTTGCCAGAGAGGGACACCTAGGATGAAGCTGGTTTGTGTCTTTCCAAGTTACAAGAACAATCATGAGGGAAGGAGCACTGTTTTGGGAACTGCAGATGTGGGCTCCCGCCACTGACTACTTGTGTACCTGTAAGCAAATCAGATAGCATCTCTGGGTCTGCTTTCTAATCCATAAAATAAAAGTGTTAGGTTGGATGACCTTTCAAAACCTTCTAAATTCTGTAAGTGCCTTCAAATTAAACATTCTATAACTTTAAACGTATCTTCTTCCTTCCCAAGGACATAACTCTTAGTCATTCTATCTTAAGATTCTCTTTAAAGGGTAAACCTCATGTAGAATATTTCCTATATAGTAAAATACTTCAGAATACACACCTCAAAACATGCTGCATATTAATTAGAGAAGCATCGATCAGACCGTCAAACCTCAGAGGAAAGGCAGGGGAGGCTTGGGGGGAGGGAGGAGATCAACCAAAGGACTTGCATGCATGCATATAAGCATAATCAATGGACACAGACTAGGGGAGTGAGGGCACAAGTGGAGCGGTGAGGGGCAATGGGAGGATAAGGACACATGTAATACCTTAATCAATAAGGAAAAAAATAAAAGCATTTGAAAAACAGCAGATGCAAGAAGGGCCCTCTGACCTTTTTCTTTCTAAAAGCCAGAGAGGAAACTCCCGTATGGGAGATGTCCTCCATATACCAGGAGGAAATAAACATTCTTATCACCAGGAATGAGGAGTTGAGGCCAAGAGAAATCTGTGCAAACAAACCTTGTTATACTAATTCTTATCTTCCTATTCACCTTCCCATAACTAACCACCCTAGCCCAAGCCCCTTGGCCTTGACACATTTTCACAATTCACTACTCTTTGTCCAACTTAGTGTATAAGCATTCAACTCTAGTTGCTTCTTTGGGTCTTCATTTTTCTTGTGAGGGCTCCAATGTACATATAAACAATAATTAAAACTTTGGGGCTTTCCCCCTGTTAATCTATCTTTTGTCAGTTTAATTCTTAGACCCAGCTGGAGACCCTAAGAGGGAAGAGGAGAAATTATTCTTTCCTTAGCAATGGCAATATGTGTCTCCAGTGTCTATTTGCTAACTGCATTTGGCATACACGGTTGCCATTTGACGAGTCTTCTCCTTCCTGCCTTTCTTTGGGGGAAAGTCTTCTTCCTTTCTTTCTGTTTTTTTATACGATTGCAAGTGGTGAGGCCCAAGTAGAATCCTTAAAAACTATATATAGTGAGAGGAAGAAGGAAGGAAAGGAAGAGAAAAGTGAAAAGGAAAGTCTGGTGAGGCAAGGAACTACAGCCACTGTGAGGAATGGACTTTGTCCTGGGCAACCCTCAGAATGAGAGGGCTCAGCTTCTGGGTTCAACAGTCCTCCTATTCCTCAAAATTTTCTAAAAAGAAATAACACCAAAAAACTCGAGATGCTTCAACTGGCTTCATTGGAAATATTTCCTCTTGAGCTCTTTGGGGCTTCATGTTACACAAATAAAAGAGCCCTTGAGCTCAGCAGTCTTGGGCACAGAAGAGGAACCCATTGACACAGAGGAACAGCACCACCAGGAAAATTTGGGGAGCATCCTTTACAGCCTGTGAAAGAATCAGGGGCTGGGCTCCTTTGGATCACACAAGCCCATTAATCACCCAAGAATCACACGAGCCCGTTAATTGCCCATTGGACCCATGGATAAAGCTCACTACACCTCTCCGCTCGCTTGCCCAACCCAAACAGCTCGCACACTCAGGGTTGCCCCAAGGCCTTCGTGGGAGAGGGACAAAGGCAATATCCCACCATGTTGCACCTGCTCTGACAAAAGGGACCAGGCTGGATTTCAGGAGAGGCCCCCTCCTGGCAACCAAACTCGGCAGCTCTGCTCAAACTCTTTCATGTGGGAGTTATTGTCCAGGTCCATGCCAGGCAAGGCTCAGGTTGTCACCCACTAATCAGCAACTCCAGCACTGTGGGGAAGCAGACCAACTCCCTGCACGGAAACGCTGTTAGCACTGTGTGACCCTGGTCCCCGGATGAGAAGCTCTGTTCTGGAAGAACCAATAGTACTTAGTTTTCCTCCTATATTTAAACATTTTTACATTTTTATTTTTAAATAATTTTTATTATAGTTGATGCATGATATTATATTAGTTTCAGGTGTACAACCTAGTGATTAGACATTTACATAACTTACGAAATGATCACCCTGATATTTTTCCTCCTTGAAATCTCCTTTGAAAGTGAACTGCTTTTGGCAAAACCAATCCCGGGAGTCGGGAGGAGTGGTAGTGATTGGAAATAGCAACATAGTTCCTGAGTGCTGGTTACACAGGCATGTTTGGTTTGTGAAAATTCACTGAGCAGCACAGTTAGGATCTGTGTGTTTTGTGCGTGTATATGTTACTGTTCAGTTTTAAAAAGTTGTCTTTAAAAAGTTCCCTAGCCTGGCTGGTGTGGCTCGGTGGTTGAGCATCAGCCTATGAACCAGGAGGTCATGGTTCGATTCCCAGTGAGGGCACATGCCCAGGTTGTGAGCTCGATTCCCAGTGTGGGGCATGCAGGAAGCAGCCGATCAATGATTCTCTCTCATTGTTGATGTTTCTATCTCTCTTCCTCTCCCTTTCTCTCTGAAATCGATAAAAAAAAGATATAGTTTTAAAAAGTGTCCTTGTACCCTGGCTTGTGTGGCTCAATTGGTTGGATGTTGTCTAGGGCACCAAAAGGTCTCTGGTTCAATTCCCTGTCAGGTCACACACGTGGGTTGAGGGATACCTGGTTGGGGCGCCTGTGGGAGGCAACCAATCAATGTTTCTCTCTGTCTCTCGCCCTCTCCCTTCCTCTCTCTCTCTCAAAAAAATTAAAATTAAAAAAGCACCATGTGCTTTCCTTGAGGAGAGAGATTGTGTTTTTATTCACAGCTCTATCCCCTACTCTGGGTACAACATCTGCCTCATAATAAGTACTTAATATTTGCTCAATCGAAAAGGAAAGAATGGCTTTCCTCTGATTTCCTGGCATCAACCGTTTGTCATCCTTTAGAAGTGAGAAACAGCATCCACCCAGTTCACAGATGTCAGCTGGTGGCAGCATCTCAGTGCTGCTCTGGCAGGGAAGCTCAGTGGACAGGGGCCTGGCCTCTTTTTGATTTAAGTTCTCTTAAGCATAGGATGAATTTTTAAGCCTGGGGAAACCATGCTAATAAATGTGGCTCATCTGGGACAAAAGCTCCATGGCAGAGAGAAAATCAAACAGGTATACTACTAGAAGCCCAGCTGGCCTTGGAAGAAACAAAAGAACTCCCCTGCTCGCCCGCCCGCCGCCCCTCCCCCGGGATTCTGTCTTGACCCAGTTGATAAAACAACAGACACCCTGAGTTTTCCAGGGCAACCTTGTTGTCAGATATTCTGCTGTCACCAGAGGACATATTTGTCCTGGTATTTTAAAAAATACTTAAAATTTCTCTATACAATCATAAACTTACAGAAAGAAGGCAGCTGTGCTGTAAAAACATTTCTTCTGAACTGTGTACGAGTAAGTTGCCCACCTGATGCCTCTCATCACTGAATGTTTCCTTGTGGATTGAACACATGAGGACTTTTTCCTACATAGCCACAGTGCAACCATCAGGTTCAGGAAGTTGACCGTGAAGCATCACGGCCATCTATACTGCAGTCTCCATTAGAGTGTCACCAGCGGTCTCACTAATGCTCTTTACGGGACACAGACCCAGTTCACAGCCATGCTTTGCCTTTAGTTGTCATGTCTCTTCATTTTCCTTCAGTGGGCAGCAGTTCTTCTGTCTTTCCTTGACTTCCATGACCTTCACACTTTAAAAGATTGCAGGCCATTTATTTAGTACAGTGGTTCTCAACCTTCTGGCCCTTTTAAATACAGTTCCTCATGTTGTGACCCAACCATAAAATTATTTTCGTTGCTACTTCATAACTGTAATGTTGCTACTGTTATGAATCGTAATGTAAATATCTGATATGCAGGATGGTCTTAGGCGACCACTGTGAAAGGGTCGTTTGACTGCCAAAGGGGTTGCAACCCACAGGTTGAGTGCCGCTGATTTCGTAGACTCGCCCTCAATTTGGGTTTCTCTGTTGCTTTCTCATTTTGTTACTTGTTTTTGGCAGTGAAACCACAGAAGTGAGGCTGTGTTCCTCTCGTTGCCTCCTGTCAGTTGTGCAGGACTTTAATTTGTCCGATGACTGGAAATGTTCCCTTTGATTACTTGATTAAGGTGGACTGTGCCTGGTTTCCCCACTGCGTAGTTACTTATAATTATAGTTATTTGGGGGGGAAGGCAGTTTGAAACTATGTAAATATTCCATTCATCATCAAACTTTTAGTTTATTCATTTATTAAGTCTGTATGGACTCATGGTTTTTTCCTATTTATTTAGTGGGCTATGTGTGATGGATTACTATCATTATTTCTTTAGATGCTCTAATTATCCCTCAACTTGGTCAGTCAGCCCCCTTCAAGTTGGCTTCTGTGTCATATGACAAATCTTCATCATTCTTTGAGTACTTCTTTGTTTCCTGGCATAAGATATTCCAGACTCATCTTGTACTTTCTCTACTCCAGCTGAGAATGAGCCATTCTCCAAGGAACTACACACACACACACACACACACACACACACACACACACACACACGCACACACACACCTTTATTTCTATGACTAGTTTCGTATATAGAAAACTACGAGTTTATATCCATACCTTTTATTCTTGTCCAACACCAACATCACAGGGCTTATCATATGTGTATCTTCCTTTTCTGATAATGAGAGACATTTTTATCCCTAATATGTTTGCTTATTTGATCTATCTCCTTGAACATAACTGATCTCCCTTCTCCTCTGCCATCATCCCCTCTTCTGTATGGCTACCCCCCACACCCTCACACCCTGCTGTGGCTCACCCTCTATTGGGGGGCCCCTCCTGTGGCCTTTCCTCACCCTGGTTGGACTCTGACATCCATGCTGGACCACTGCCCGTTGGGCACCCTGCTCTTGTCTCTGGCCACCTGTGCTGCCCACCCTTCACAAGCTCTGACACTTTGTGCTGGACTGTCCCTGCACATGGCTCTTTCCTTCCCTTATCTGGACTCTGACACCCGGGCATTGCCGTCTCCGTGTATGGACCCCTTCTTATCCCACCTGGACTCCGGCACTCTGCTCTGGGCCCTGCAGCTCCCTTCCCTCTCCTACTGCCATGTGGAAGCCCATCTCGGTGTATCCCCAATAGGTTTAGGACTGAATTTTTTGGGAAAGAAGGAAAAGAGAAAGGAAGAGGAAGTGAAACAGGGGGAAGAAGAGTTTTCTTTTAACTTGTGGTCCAGAAAAATGTGTTCAGCATAATTTGTTAAGGGTTTATAATATACAATTTAGATAGTTCACCCATATCTTTTGACTTACAATTGAGAAAGAGGTATACTTCAGACTAATAAGGAGAAATATCTGATTTTTTGTATCATGGTTTTTAGAAAAGTGTTCACAGTGTAAATTAAACCTGGGCTAATCCATAAAATTGAAGACATGGGTAACAAGTTTAGTGAGAACAGAAGACTGCCTTTCATTTGTAGCTGTCAATAAAGAGAATCACTGGAAGTGGAGTTGCTACCCTTCTTTCTACCAAAGGGGTCTTGGTCACACCCAAGACCTGTCTACATTGTTGTTGTGGAAAGGGGTGGGATGAGGAAGGGGTTGGATTCTATTTCATTAACCCCAAGCTGGCCTAGAGGGCATTCGACTTCCCATCACACCCACATTATTACCCCTGTTTTTCCCAGGATCCTTGATCTTTTTCCACCTCAAAAAGACCCTACCCACCTGAAGGCACTCCCAGGGGTCTGAGGCCAGTTTTGAGCCTCTTTTCCTGGTTGAGGTGCTTAATCCAGGGTCCTAAGACACAAGCATCAGTTGCAATGTCATTATCTACATTCTTCCAGAGGCCCAAAGTTCTCTTGGAGCTTGTGCTGGTAAGCCAGAGGATCCCACTGTTTACTGTAATTTTCCCTAAATTTAAAATAATTGCTTGTTAACCAATGTCATTCCAATAAATTTAATAAAAAATAAAATAATCTATTTTAAAAGATCCAGAAATGAGATAATAAGATTCTAGTAATCTATACTAATAAAAGGATAATATGTTAATTAGACTGGATAGACCAGATGTCTTCCGGACATCCTTCTGGACAAAGCCATGGTTGCGGGGGCCAAGGCAGAGGCAGTTAGGGGTGGTCAGGGAGGCAGGCAGAGTGATTAGGAGCAATCAGGCAGGCAGGCAGGCAGGCAGGTGAGCAGTTAGGAGCCAGTGGTCCCAGATTGCAAAAGGGATGTCCCGGATTGGAGAGGGTGCAGACCAGGCTGAGGAACCCCCCCCCCCCCCGCACAAATTTCATGCACCGGGTCTCTAGTCAATAATAACAGTCATGAAAAAACACAGGTAGAATAATAACAGTAGTGACCTCATTAGTGCTTATCTATTTCTTTTCCTTTAAGCCTAGACATAAAATAAAATGGGATTCCTAACCATTTTTCTGGACTTTACTTACACATTGCTATGGATCATCCCATCTCTGAACAAGGTTGAGTCCGTCACCCTAGACTTGTTATAACTAGAGCTTACCCAGTTATAGTTAATTACTCATACAATTGTTTATTTAATGGCTGCTTTCCACTAGACTTTAGGCTCCTTGGGGACATGCATTGTATCAGGTTTGAATAACCCAGAGTTTAGCACAGTGCTTAGCACATAGAGCTTAAAAATATTTAAATGAATGAATTCATATTTCCTGAGCACCCATTATGATGTCATTGACCTCACATTATTTGATCTTAATAATAACCACTTTCATTGATTGGGAGACAGGCTCTGAGAAATTAAGGAACTTGTGCAAGTATGCATAGATTTTTAAAGGGTAGACCCTGATTTCAAACCTATTTAGAGAAAGAAGAACCTGTAATGGTTAAGAGTGTAGGTTTTGAAGCCAAGTGCCTATATTCAGGAGTTTTATAGGCTGTTATGAGGACTGAGCAAGTTCATGAAGGCAAAGCACTCAGAGCAGAACTTGTCACAGAGTCAGCACTTGGGCAACATTAGGGATTAATATCGTTTATGCCTCTCAACCTGTGTCCTTTCTACACTATCATGTTGTCTCCTCTGTTATTAAGTAAACATCTTCCCTCATTATCTAAAAAATGAGTTAAAATAAATGTAAATTAATATACCACTGTGGATTATGGTTTAAAAAAGATATCGAAGTCCAGAAGCAGAGCTAGAAGATGGAAGGAGTGTGGGTCTCTGAGTCACTCTGTAGAGGAAAGCTGCTCAGCTACAGGAAGGCACCACCAGAAATTAACTTATTTGGATAAGTCTCTAAATTTGGGGGGGTTTAGTTATAGCAGCTAGTGATACCCTAAATATCACATCTTTTTTAAACTGTGACAACAGTTGCTTTTTATTTATAATTTATATCTCTCTGTTTCTCTCTCTCCTTCTATCTTTGCTTCAGCTTTTTTCTTCTGGAAAACACACTTGAATTTTATTTAGATTTTGTAGAAAATGGGCAAAGAAAACAAGAAGTCCTCTTTAAACTTCCACATCTAAATAAGCACTGCTGGAAGCCAATTCCAGCATGTCATAATTTCAAGAGTTTCATTGAAAGGTTGATGGAACTTGGGGACTCAACAAGGTCTGAGTCACATATGTTGTCACCTGTTGGGAATGGCTGAGGGCATTTTCCCAAACCTGAAAAGGGATGATTGCTGGGCTGCCAGACAGCGCAGGGCATCTTAATCTACATGTTATTGCCTCCTACTGGCCAAACACCTGAACAGCCATAGGCTAATTTCCCCTAATCTTACAATGGACTCCGTGTATATATATGAAACCCTGACCCTTTGAAGTGTATATCTCTGCCTCTCCTCAGGACAATTTGTGTTAATAAAAAGCATGGGGTCCTGAGATGAGGAGATCTTAGTTTCCTTTAAACTAGACTCCTCTAACGCCCAAATGCCTTTCAAAATTATATTTCGTCTCTGGACTATTTAATCTACACACAGCCCCTTCTCCAGATTTCCTGAACCCTTCTTAATGATGGAACAAGAACCCTGGCAAAGCACTTTGCTGGGGTTTTAAGACTTGCATAGATGCTAATAAAGTGGGATTTTGTTGCAGTTTGTCTATTATTTCCTATGAGTACAGAAATTCAGTGATGAGAAAGGTGGTGTTCAGGGAAGGATTTGGAATTCCTCGATCTGTATTAGTTATCGCTCTCTATAAAAGAGAAACATGCAAATTAACCGTTCCTCCATGATGCCCACAAGCCACACCTACCAGCCAATGAGGCGTGCATATGCAAATTAACCTGACAAAGATGATGTGTTAATTTGCATACACAGGCACCAGGCAGCCATGGCCATGGCGATGCAGGGAAGTTCCAGCCCTGCAGCTGCTTGCAAGCACACAGGAACCAGGGAGCCGGGGACGGGGCGGCGCGTGCGGATGCTGGGGAGCTGGGGGCGGGGTGATGTGTGCAGGTGCTGGGGAGCTGGGGTTGGGACAGCACACGCGGAAGCTTGGGGTGGGGCCTGGAGCTTTCCCCGCATTGCCATGGTGACACGGGGGAAGCTCCCGCCTCACTTTAGTGCGTGCATGGGCACCGGCAGAGGTTCTCGCTCTGCGGCCGCTTGTGTGCGTGTTGACGCCAAAAGGCCTGTGTCCCTGGGACAGGTGTCCTCAGGAGCCAGGCCACCCTGAGCCTGTAGGCCCGCGCCTAGGCCTGGAGCGGCTGGGGTCCCAGAATGTGACAGAGGGTGCACATTGGGCTGAGAGGACTCCTCCCCCACTCCCCTGCATGAATTTTGTGTACCAGGCCCCTAGTATGATTATAGTAGCTCCAAAAGCTCATCTCTAAGCTCTGAAGGGAGAGAATGTATTGCCTCTTAATTCAAAAGAGGGAATTTAATAGAAAAGCTTGCTGCTTTCTGTTTCAATTAACCTTTCCTATAAGAATCTTGGCTGTTTGAAAAAATATGTGAGATGATCCTGCTTGCAGGCTAAACACCCAGATTAAGACCTTTGGAGTGTAAGATTTATTATCTCGTACTGGTGAAATACAAGAACTTCATGCTTAGCATACGTTACATTTATAATTAGAGGGAAAAGCTGTTTTCATAAAAATAAAACAACACCAATAACAATAAAACCAGCAGTTTCGGGCTTATTTGTGGAATGTTTTATGTCAGACACTATAAAAACGATCCCATCACCCCCCTTTCCACCTGTCTAACTTGTTTAGGAATTAACTTGAGGCATTTCCTGTGGAAGGAAACTCAGCCACCCTAGCTCACGTCTTCATTGTGTTCCCACAGCACCTTCCGCTTTACAGAAGGCTAATACATTACCTGTGTCCCCTCCTAAACGATTCACGTCTTAATTCAGGGACCCATTCATCTTTACACTTGGCACATGGTAGAAACTCAGTGAATATCTGTTGCATGATTAAATAAATGAGCAACAATTTAATTCCACAGCCACCTTTGCTGGTAAGACACGTCCGATTTGAAGATCAGGTTGTACAAGGAAGGGAGTGGTACCAGCTCCTCGGGACATGGAACCTTCCCTTTAGGGAGGGAAAGCAAATTTCTGGGAGCTTTTCAAATGTGTCGTGGGAATCCCACGTTTGGTTTTCTTTAGGATCTTTCTTTGTTCATCACTCTATATACCTCACAAACCAAATTAGCACATTGTTTCCTGGTGGTTCAGTGTATTCCTGGTGACAGAAGGCTGGAATCCTGCTAAAATCTGAGCCTTGTAGGAACTTAAAAGGAGATAGATCTCATGGGAAACCTTTCCTTGGCGTGCCGTACCTGAGACTCAGGCACCTGAAGACATCAGACCCAGACACCAAAATGAAATCATGGGTGAGGAGCTCCCAGGAGGTGGTGGGACTCCTCAGATCCAAATGAGCAGTCAATTGAGTCCAATGAGGGTGCTAATGAGCTGTTTTACGCGGTTCTGGCAAACTCACCCCGCACCCCTAATTTTCTCTCAAGGTATCATTAAAATCAAATGATTCCCTTATTTTGGGTATCCATTTACACTGTAATTATTTTGTTCTTTTGCAGTGACTTTCATGATTAAATTAGGCAATTCTCTTGCCTGTGTAGATAATGTAATGACTTTTTAATCATTTGTTTTTTACTGGCCAAATTGTTTCCATGATCCCATTAGGAATTCTTCTGTAGTGATTCCAATGGATTTATTGAACTACTGGTGACAGCCACACTGATGAACTGCAGGCTGCTAAATTCAGCCAATGAATATCAAATACCTTCTATTTTCCCAGAAACCCAGGAATTACCTAATAATTTTGATCAATGGACATATTTTCTGACATTTACTGTAAAGTTCGTAAAGAATATTTTGTGGTTATGGTAGGTATTTTAAAATTGCATTTGTTGTTCTGATTATAAAAGTAATACATTATTATTATAGAAAATTCAAAAGTATAACAAATACTATTAAGACACCTATAATTTTACCACTTACTTAAAACCATTTCATATTTGATGGTATTTCATTATGGTATTTCTTTTTCTATTATCTGTCTATCCATTTCTCTATTCAAAATTGGAGCTATAACTTTTATGCAATTTTTAAATTAGATTATTTTCATTTACTATGTGTGCTAAACGTTTTCCTTATCACTAAATATCCTTTGAAGTTATAACTTTAATAGTTGTATAATATCCATTATATTCATTTGTTCTTTAAATATTTTTTTTTAGCTTCTATGGTGAATAAGCACAGGATTTACTGTAATTTAGTTAGATATTTCCCTATTGTTTGAACATTTGGATCCTTTAAAAATATGTCACATCATGGTCCTCTGCTCCAAAGCCTGCAGGGGCTTCCTGTTTTGCTAAGAGTGAAAGCTTAAGTCCTTTGAGGCCCTTCACAACTACCTCTCTGGTCTCTGGATTCATCTCCTATTCCTTTCAATTCTCAGGCCATTTCAGGTACACTAGACTCCCTATTATCACTCTAATTGCCAGGCAGATTTGTACCCCTGCACCTTTGCACCAACTGTTCCCTCTTACTGGAACGCCCAAGGACCTACTACCCAGATATCTCACCTCCTTCAAATATTTGCTCAAGTGTTATCTGCTTAATGAAGCAGCATGCTTCTCTCCATCTTGCCTTCAGCCACTTGTGATCTCCCATATCTTGCTTTGCTTTTTATATTTTCCAACAGCACCTATTATTTTCTCATGCATTACTTTACCTTAGTTATTTACTAAGTTTTCTATTTATTTTTTATTCTTCTATAATGTAAATTCCAGGAGGGTAGATATTTTTGTTAATTTTGTTCACCAATGTATTGCAGGTCACAAAACACTATAGTAGGTGCTCAACTAATATTTGTCAAATGAATGGATAAATGTTTGCATTTTTGGCTGTTGTGAACAATGCTGTATTGAGTCTAAATCTTTGACTAAATATTTTGTGATTTTTTAAAATATATTTTATTGATTTTTTACAGAGAGGAAGGGAGAGGGATAGAGAGTTAGAAACATCGATAAGAGAGAAGCATCGACCAGCTGCCTCCTGCACATCTCCTACTGGGGATGTGCCTGCAACCAAGGTACATGCCCTTGACCGGAATCGAACCTGGGACCTTTCAGTCTGCAGGCCGACGCTCTATCCACTGAGCCAAACCAGTTTGGTGTGATTTTTTTGATATTGATTTAAAAGAACAAATTTTAAGGCTTCCTAATAAATATAATTTTGTCTCTGGCAACACTTTTAGCTGCAGAGTATAACTGTGTCCACCTGATCACATTAACACATGTATTTAGTATTATTAAAAAATATCTTTGCCAATCTGATTGATGAAAATTGCTGCTCATTAAAAAAATTACAATAAAAAATTTACAACTATTTGATTACTAGTAAATTTGAAGATTTAAAAATCAATTCATTAGTCATTGACATCTCTTCTTTTGGGGATTACCTGATCAAATTCTTTATTGATTTTTCTGTTGTGAATTATGATTTATTTTCATTTTCATTAGATATAATTTGTACATGCCAGAAAAGATATTTAAAGAAATAAACACTCTTGAACCTACCACCCAGCTTCAGAAATAGGATGCCACCAATTTTTTTGAAACCCCATGGGTGCCTCCGAATCTCATTCCTCAGCATCTTCACAAAGGAACCATTGTCTTTTTGTGTCCCCAAATGGCATGGAAACAGAATCATACTGTGTGTAGTCTTCTGCACTTCAACTTCGTATTTCTAAAATTCACCAATGTTTGATTTCTACAGCTGTAGTTCATTAGTTTTTACCACTGTACAGTATTCTCTTGTGTGTATATACCACCATTTATTCATCCAGTGTCTGTCGGAGAGTTGGGCTGTTTCTAACTCTTTGGTATTATAAACAACACTGTGACAAACATTCTTGCTCATGATTCCTGAGGCATTATATGCAAAATCTTTCTAGATTATGTACCTGGGGGTGGAATTGCTGGGTCATAGAGGATGGGTATGCTCAACTTTTCAAGATAATGTGAAACTCTTTTCCAACTTGGTTGTATCAGCTTATATTCCCACTAGCAATGATTGGGCATCCCTGTTGCTTCACATTTTTTCTAACTCTTGGTACTGTGCTGGAGTAACTAAAAAAATGGGATCCTGTTTTTTGGTTTAAATTTGCATTTACCTGGTTGCTCTCTAAGGAGATTGAATGCCGTTTCAAATGATTATTAGTTATTTACCTTTCCTTCTTGTTTTCTTTATATTTAAAGAGTGATAACCACCATTACCACAATCATTTATTGGGTGCTACTTGGTGTGTGCCAATCCCTGCACATAACATGTTATCCCTTCATCAATCTTGTGAAGTAGTTACCATCATATTTTGGGGCCCCAGAGAGGTTGTTATCAGAGTATATGTTACAAACTGTGTTTCTCCAAATGATGGCCTTTACATCTTTATAACATGTGACTTGAGACCCAAGACTAACCTGTAATCCTGGTAGACTGCAATTTTTACAGTAGGTATCTAATTTCTGAAGTCTATCCTAAGGTCTTTCTGAGATTTTAAAAAGTCACTGATGCAGCAGTTCTCAACCTGTGGGTTGCGACCCCTGAAAATACATCCTGCATATCAGATATTTACATTACGATTCATAACAGTAGCAAAATTACAGTTATGAAGTAGCAATGAAAATAATTTTATGGTTGAGGGTCACCACAACACGAGGAACTGTATTAAAGGGTCGTGGCATTAGGAAGGTTGAGAACCACTGTAAGAGCTTATCTCCATGGCCATTTCCTTGTTGCCTTAGCAGAAAGGCCAAGGCCAATGACATTCTGGCTCATGAAGCAACCATTCACATGTGAGTGTCGGCTGGAGCAAGCACACACCTTCTTGCAGAGAGGTTGTCTCCTGAAGAAACCCAATAGCATTTGTTCAATAAATGATTTTTCCTTGTTGGATTTCAGAATCCAAGAAGAGTTGGCTGGTGATTATATGAGTCTGGAATTTTAGGAAAAGGGAATGTAGTTATTAGTTTTTTGAATGAACCAATCCAATATGCATTAATTTTGAGTCTGCTTTGTACGAGACCCCAAGACACAGGTTTATGGGAGAGCAAGAGGATATCATTTCCATCTCCACTCTGTTTCCTATTAAGTTCGAAGGTTTCAAACTCACCCCTTTTTACTTATTACAAGTAAATGTTCTTCATTTATGTGTACCCTGGTATATGGTCATTAAGCTGATGTTAGGTTAGAGTGCCTGATCGATCTCTAAAAACATAGAAACATCATTTTAAGAAATGTTTTCAACAATGTTAATACATGGGGGGCGCTGGGGAGCCAATTACCAAAAGCCAACTGTTTTACTATTTAAAACGGAAGTTCTTTGTGTTGCAAATTACAAGCTCCCATTTTCCTTGAATTAGATTGCATTAAATTTTTTTTTATTGTCTAAAGTTTTACATATGTTTCCTTTTTCCTCAATTGCCCCCCCCCCGCACCCCCACCCCCATTCCCACCCCGGGGAAGCCCCCACCGCCCCAGTGTCTGTGTCCATTGGTTATGCTAATATGCATGCACACAAGTCCTTTGGTTGCTCTCCACCCCCACCCCACCCCCGCCCCCTGCCATTTGTCTTTGGATCTATTCTTGTTCATCAAATTATGTGTTGTTTTTTTTTTTTAAGAAAAAAAGAGAATGTAATAAAGTTCCAGCTTCAGAGACCTGGTTATTCTAGGGCTATGTTCCCCAAGGTGTGCTATGTGGAATTTTATTCCTGGGAAATGCTTTAGGGAAAAATTTCTCTTTGATCAAGTAAGTTTGGGGAATGCTGAATGTCAGTGCCCTCTTTGAGATATACAAGGTGCAGTCGCGTGGTAAAGGCTCTGGGTGGTGCTCCTGTGAAGACGTCTTCCTCATTTAGTGTAACTCCCCTTCTCTTAGACTTCCCCTGTTTTCATATAACACCTATTAATATCTCCAGCAATTGGCATTCTCCAGGACAGGAGTTTGGAGTCCCCACACCAGGGTGATTACTGCTTCTAAACCGTTTTGTGATCTCCACATCCTGCGCTGTTTCTCCTTTGAATGAACAACCCCTCTCAGAGATGCTGTGACCCAGAATTTCCACAGAAGGGTTCTCTAAAAGCTTTGGGAGGCTACTTCTGTGTTGGGCTAATGCTCACCCGGAAAGCCACCTTCCTGGTTCTGATACTCCACTCTGCTAGGACTCTCACTAAGGTACCTCCCTAAGGTCTCAGTTTCGGGTTGGCACACATGGAAAAGCTCGGACACTTGGCAAAGCCAGGGAGGCTACAACTTGCTTCAATTTCAACGTGATGGTCTGTTTCAAAGGTCATATTTTTCTTCTAAAGGCGCAACCGCTGTAGTAATTTCCTTTCGTACGTTTTTAGCCGTTTAGCTGGAGACAAGTTGTCATGGAATAACCTGTGTTCACATCCTTTCAAGGGTGGCTTGCATGTGGAGCCAGGACGGCTGCAGCCTGAAGGCTCACCTCGGCTCGTTACTCTGAAGCTGCCTTCTCAAGTCTGGTTTTGGTTTAGAAACAAAGTAGTACGTAATCCAAATAAACAAGCCAGGGCACACTATCCAAATGACTGAGAAGCAAAGCAACTTTCAAACTACAGTAGGGTTTACCTCTCATGACACAAGCCAAGGACTCATTATTCACCAAGGTGCCCGGGGGACGGGGAGCCGCTGGCTGGCTGGCTGGCTGGCTGGCTGGCTGGCTTCCTCAGAGGCAGCACTTGCTCCTTCCCAAAGCGTGTTGTGTTGTAGGCACAGATGCAGACTCTGTGCGGATACTCATCTTTGCAGAATAGAAAAAAGATCACAGATTTGCTGTTTCGTTTAGTGTTTCCTCGAAGTGAGGCAAAACTCATTTAGATTTGGGGACATTTGTGTTTGGGGTTTCTGGAGAACATCGCGAGGCTCTTTATTAAATCAAGCTTCCATGGGTGGGGATGCACTTCGCTTCTGTCCCAAGGCTTAAGCTCCCCGCTCCAGCCAGGCTTCTGCCTTTCTGCCTCCTAATAAGAAACAGCAGTTGTAAGTTGGAATGACCCAAGATTATCTTTTTGGTTAAAATGGATTGTTCACAGAATTCTGAAAACTGTCTTTCCCTTGTGAGCTATAAACTTAAAGCTACAAATTCTTTCTTTCTTTCTTTGAGGTTCAAAGGACCTGACTGGATCGAAGCAGGAGACAATAAATTGGGTCCCCTTAATTTGCCCTCTACTTTCTTATTTTTGTGTTTACCATGCTAAGAACAGGAGAAATTCAGTAAATGGTCACTGACTTAGCTGGTTTGCTGGTTAATGATTCTTCCATTCTCAAAGCTTGGGTTGTGACAGTCTGCCGTGAGGCTGGAGTTGAGAGAGGGAAAGGCAAGGGAAGAGCTCATTTGGCCCGTGCCTGAAGAGAGGCAGATGTTTTTACCGGAACTTCCTTGTGCATGGACCTGAGAACGTGCTCCTCGACAAGGCCAACTTCATAGGTATGTGACATGTGCAGCTGCACAGGGCCTGGCACTAGGGTGACCTCCAGGTTTGGTTTGATGCTTTGCTTCAAACCATCTTAAAATTCTTAATACATTTAGAACAAGGGTCCCACATTTAAACTTTTCTCTGGGCCCCTCAAATTATATCACTGGTTGTTCTCCTGGGTTATAGCCCCAGGCTCCCTGCTCTTCTCTTGCTCTTCCCTCCCACCCATGGCCCCGATTCAGCCTCAAGATCATGCTCAAGGCTGGACTGTCAGTGTCATGTCCCCAGGAGCAGGGTGCTGGGTATTCAGCCCACAGTGAGTCAAGTTTGATTGATCCTCCTGTGGATTTGATGGATGATTTGTCATTTCAAAGTAGCTTTTTTTTGCTTTGGACTTTCAAGAAATGTCAGATAATTTCAATAGTTGTGCAAATTGAACACGATTAGGAAGGCAAATGTGTTTCCAAGGAAAAACCGTGCAATGTAAATGCTTCATAAAAATTATTTTTCATTTGTAATTTGTATACTCTTATTGACAATAAACCAGTAAACAGGTGCAAAATCCATTTGCATTTGGAGTTTTCATTAGAATTTTAAGAAATCTTACCGAACACCTGAATACTTGGTTTTATGATGTCAGTTTCCTGAATGTGGTTTCCATTTTGTATAGAAATCCATATGGAGGACATTTATTCAGTGTGCTTATTAAGCTTTTATATTTGTACCACTTGCATGAGCCATCTAAAAATTATGACGACGACACTCCTGTTGTTGGACAGTCATGTTTTTTCTTTTTATTGCCCCACGAAATTCTCCTAAAATGGCCATATTTCTCATTTATCAAAATTAAAAATTGCTCACCTCATGACATCCCCCTCCCTCCCCTACTTTGGTAGAAATGTTTTTATTAAACTGCACGTCATTGTGATGATGTGTGTCTTGCTCTCAATTAGAACAGAATAAGGGCTTCATCTTCGGCTGTGCCTCAGCCTATCAGGTTAAAATTGTGTTATAAGGCTCACTGGACTTGGAATGAGATAGGGAAAAAATTAGTTCCACAGTTTGTTGTTTTTTTTTAGAAGGAGCACTGCATATGGTTGGAGGGAATACTTTGAGAAGCCACTTGGAGGGGATGTTAAGAATTTCAAGGAGCATGCTCAAGTAACAATATGCTTAATGAACTTCCCTCTGAGTAGCTTGGCGGGATTTAACTGGAGAGTTTTTGTTGGCTGGGTGGGGCACAGGATTTTTGGGTCAGAGAAAAATTGCCTGAGATGGTGGATAAGAAGCTGAACTCTGTCAGTCACCCTTTTTCTTATTTTTAACCTCTTATTCATGTAGCTCCTCTATAAATAAATGTGGAAGAGTTTATTTTAAAGACCCTCAAATGGAAAGGATGCCAAGAAGTAGCTTTCCCACTGACCTATATGTCTTGATCTAGTCCAAATGTAAGTTCTTTGTATAGTTTAACTTCTCCTGAGCAACTGGTTCGTTTTTGTGTTTACGGTCTTTGGGACCTGAAATGAGGCATGGCTTCCCTTTCGAGGTGCCTGGAGCAGGGCTTAGAGCTAAAATGCGGTGCACATCTCACAAGCGTGCAGGGGTCTCCCCTGGACACATTCTATGGTCTAACCTTGATTTCCTTTAGCCTCATTTTCCCACTCATTTTATCTTAGCAAATAGTATACATCTTTTCAGACAGCCTTCACTCCTTACTACTTTAACTTTTAAATTATTATTTAGAGGTGTTTTAAATATTCTCCTCCTCCTCCTCTTTCTCATCCCTCTTCCTCCCCCTCTTCCTCTTCTGTGGTATAACTCCATATGAGTAATAACAATTATTTCATATCCCAGATTAGTGGCATTTGTTTCAAGAGCTGATCTCCACTGTTGTGATTCTACATAAAGTGACAAAGTAACGAAAGGGTATATCTTGGATAAAAACTCCTAATACATATGGTTAAGGGGAGAGGGGAGAGATGAAGTGCACAATGAGTTTGCCAAAGAGTGAAGTTCGTACTGTTATACAAATAAAGATATACATAGGTAAGCAGCAAGGGATGTTTACTGTATGTGGAGTCTAAAAACACAAGTGAAGCCTACTGCATTTCACCAAATCCATTATATATATATATAATTTTTAAAATAATTCAACATATAATTAGTATTACTCATTTATAACGTTAAATAATACTTAATAAAGTATTGGCCTAACCTTCTAACTGTATTTTCAAGGCATTTCACACCAAGATGTCCTAAAGGCACTTTAAACTCAACATCTTCATAACTGAACTCACATCTCTGGAAGCTCACACCATTCCTCACTAGTGAATAGCGTGGCTGTCCAGGTTCCTCTCTCTTCTTAACCCCTGGACCCCCAGTCATCTAGTCCCTGCTTAGACGTGAACTCTCTGCTGAGTCCAAACTCTCCTCTCTGACACTAACGTCATTTCAGATTCTATTATCTCTCCTCTTTACCTGAGGTCTCCTATGGGGTGTGTGTATGCTCCAGGGTGTATACCAAACCATCTTTTGGGTAAGTGAAGAAAATATTAGAGCTTCTACTTATATTTTTCTCTTCATTTTAATATTTCTGGCTTTTAAAATGTATACATTATAATAGTCATATATACATAAGACTATGTGCTCAACTATTTATAATGGGTTATGCAATCAGAATGGTCTGGGGGTGACCAACCTAGTCTATAGCAGTTTGCCACCCTACCTCCAGTCTAACTTCCCACCAACCTATTTTTCATCTATGAGCTTACTAGTAAAGTGCTTAGAATAAACTAAGCACTATATAAATGTTAGCTCTGTTATTATTATAATTATTATCATCCTATCCCCAAATTTAATTTTCTTCCACTTAGATCCTTATTACCATGCAATTGGATTTTTACTTAAAAGTCTTAAATAAATAAATTGATTCTCATGTTAGGATCCCAAGGTTAGCTTCCTGGCTGCTGGTCTGCTTTGCAAGCTCTATGCGACCCCAGGCTGACACTCTGGGCTCTGGCTAGTTAGAGGAGAAAGACTGCCGAGGTCCAGCACAATAACAAGCTATGTCCCCTCTGCTGCCACCTCTGCCTGGACCACCTCCTGCAACAGACACTTCCCTAAATCCCACAGCTGATCATTGCCACGCCCTAGCATAGGAAACTTGTACACTTCAGAATATCTGTAAAATAAAGTTCACATTTCCTTGGGAGAATAAAATATGTTGGAAAGTTGCTACCTAGTATTTGTGGAGTTTTGCCTTCTACCATATTTGCTGAGAGAAAGGAAGGAGAAAGGACAGCAGAGCCTAAGGCGCCAGAGTCAGATGCGAGGATTGAAACCTGTCCCTATTATTTGAAACCATTCCCTATCGGGTGTGATCTTGGTAAATTGCTTCTTGTCACCATGACCCAGTTTTCTTGTCTGTAAAAGTGCACAATGATACCCACCTCCTAGGATTGTAAGGTAACACACAATGTTTGTGGGAAATGACAGGTTTTTAATAATGATAGCAGTTTTCATTGATGCCATTCCGACACCTTCAGAAAGTCTTCCACATTGGATATTTGACACATTCTAGTTAGGGAAGACCTCTGGAAAGACACAACTGAGCTGAGAACGGGCAAATTGGAGTGTTGCAGGCAGTGACAACAGGGTGCTGTGCAGAGAGAGGGAGTTGGGAGGGAGAGACGAGGATAGAGAGCTAAGACAGGGTCTGAGGATGGAATAGCTTCTCTTCGTAAGGGTGTTGGAGTTTCAACTACCGCTCAACTGCAACGAACTTTATTTCCGTAAGATAGCACATGCAAAGATCACTCCATAAAACACTTTGAAAACTAAAAGCAGCACCTTTATTTTATACATACAAACAGTATAAAATGTTTATTATGTAAGAGCTGTGTTTTGTTTACAATATATTATATTGCTTCAAGCCAATGCCAAAAGTTCATACATTATATTCCCTATTTTATTGTGTTTACAATATATTATATTGTTTAAATGCCACTCCCACAGTGTTACTTCTTTTCTTTTTTTAATAGTGAATTCTCTGGAATCATCGTAAGGTCAAAATATATTGTATTGAGAGTTTAAAAAGAAGGGCAATTAAAAATGTGACAAATGTCTAAATACATGACAGTAAAATTTGAAATGCTGTAACTTCACGATTAATTGCTTCATCCAAACCCTTGTGATTTATGCTTGTTTGTTCCATTTACCTTCTCTAATGTACCCCTGCCCTTCCACACCATGGATGCATTGTGATTTTGGAAATTACCTGTCAACTACACACTGAAAAGACAAAATGTTAACCTGATCAACTGCCATAATATAAAATCTGTCCCAAAGCACTGAAACTAGAAAATCTATACCATCATGCTACAGATGTACTTAGAAAACTTAAAAGGAAGAGTAAATATCAGCTCAGTGATTTATAATGAAGCTAATAAAATTCAGGCCAGTATTCTTAACTGTAATGAACATTATTTGAACATTCAACACATGAAAGGTTAACAAAGGCTATGAACTTGGTGTAACTTAAAACGTTTCAGATGTCGGAGTTCACCAGATGTAATTGGATTCAGGTGGATCCTGCCGCTCCTCAGCCTTTTTAGGTGAAGGCGTGTGCTGCCTGAGCCCTGCGCCTGCTGGCCTCAGGGCATGCATGAGGCTGGCTCCGTACCCTGCAAAATTATTCATAGCTTAAAAGAAAAGAAACTACAAAAACAGGCTCTTCAGATTCATTATTAACCATTCAAATGAAATCCATTTTCCCTTTTCAACCCAGAGTGAAAGACCACAGCAACCACAAAAAGCTACCTGAAGGAAGAGATGCTACGCGTTCAAAATCCCTGTTAAAAGAAATCCATTTTTACTAACTCCATCAACTCCGGCTTCCATGGAATGTCTGACTCACTGTGTATTTTGGCCATGCAGAAACTCCTCATGCAAAGTTTGGATGGATATGATTGAATGGAAGGATCTTCTCCACCCAACGGCTGGGAACAAGGTATCGCCGAGATCTCGAATGCAGGGAGACTTTTGCAGAAGGTTTGACTATTGATTCTTTTCATGGCATTGCAAAACTAGCCTCGATTATATTGTTCAATATAATAACCTCCACTCTTCATATAGACCACACGATCAGGCTATTGCACTAACACAAAATAGGGATTTTGTAAAAATTAAGGACTTTAATTGCACATTTAGAGAAAGGGTTGTAATTTGAACTGACTCATCAGTGGGGATTTGTGAGTTTAGCCGAGGTGGGCATGTATCTATTTCCAGCTCAGTTGTTGGTAAGTAGAGTGTAGCACTGAGTTACACAACTTGAGACCTCCCTTGCTCCTACTTGTGAACTTTTGGAGTTGCTCGGAGCACCGGCTCATTTCTACTGATTTCTTAAAACTGATCCAAGACAGCAATCACATTGTAAAAATCTGCCTCCATTTTCCTGTGCATTAGAATCAAGTTCGGCATTTCATTTGTTCCTCGTGGTTTTTAAATGCAAGCATGCCATTAAATACGCACTGAGAACAGAATACTTTGTGCCTGAATGTGTTTCTTTGAATTGTCAGTATGTAGGCTAGTAGCTCATGGGACAGCCAAAACATGAGCCAACAATGTGCTGGAGGAAATCCCTACCCTGCCTCTCGCCCTGCCACCCATGAAGCCCAAACCTCCCTGCTGGTGAGGGTGAACCTAAGCAGAGAAGTCTGTCTCCAGTATCCTCCTCCCCACTCAGATGCCTGGGTGCCGGGGACCTCCCAACGTGTCACCCCACTGGGAATCTGTTCACAGAAGAACTCTGTGTCTTAGAGCTTCCTTGTTACCACCCTCAAGTCGAAATAAACCTCATTCTTTCTGCCTTGATTCTCTTAGGTAATGTATAAAATGGCTGGGTGGCCTCTCCCAGACACACATTTGCATTTTAATCAAGCACCAACGCATCTTCTGGGTGCACAGTGCCTTGCTCGGAAGGAGGTAGACTGATGAGGGAGCTTTCAGCAGCACGGTCTACAAGTGGGGTGCTATCTGAAGTTGGCAGACCTGTCAGAATTGTTCATCTATGCTCCACGACGCCCCTGGCTTGCCTTCTTTTTGGAAGAGTGCCTGGAGTGTCAGCAGGGACAGTGCCCCTCATACTGTCCTCCCATCACTCTCAGGGGCCACCAGGCTCCAGACATGAGACCCCAAGGACCTTTGTAGTTGAATCCTGGGATGGGTAGTCTGACCTCATCCCTAGGACTTCTGAAAAGGTCATCTGATTTTGGGACAAGCCTTACAGTTTGTATCCAGTTTAGGGTAGAACAAAGGGTTTGGTTTACTCTTTCCCAAAATAGCTCTAGAAAAGTTTAGCTTTCTATAGGTCTTTTGGTCCAAAGAAGGTTTCCTGGTACGTATGTCCTAACAGGGATACCATTCAACCATCACCACTTGGGTAAAGGGCTATTTTCCAGAGGAATCACATTTCTTTTTAAACTGTGCCCACCTGAAGCCAATTCAATCTATCCAATCAATTCAGTAGGTGAAAAAGAAGGAAGTCAATGTATTAGTGTAGCCTAGATCAGACCCAACTACCTTAAAATAAATAAGCATGTGTACCTACATATAAGTGTATTACGTATACATAAGAATAATATAATGTGAGCATCTTCAAATCAGCACAAAAATAAATTTGAGGTTGAAAAATATAAATGTAAATACTTGTTATCTATTTATATTAATATGAATAAAATAATATCATATATATTTTAAAACGAATATATTTTTCTCAGCAACTCTGTTGATCATTTCCACATTTACTGGGCTACATGCTTCACCCTTTGGAGACCCTTGATCTAGAAAAACATCTGATCTGTAAATGATGTGTTCAATTGTATCCATTATTTTGGATACACGATATGCTAGACCAGCGATTTTCAACCAGCATGCCACAAGAATTTTTAAAACATGCAATATCTGACTATTTAGTCAGGGACACTGACCTCTTTTCCCTTAGACTGTGCAATAAAAAATGACAACAGCCAACACAAGGATAGCATCTGGTGTGAATGCATCAAAATTCTACCTACTTTTTTTTTGTTAGATGGGCAAAATATGTATTTTTGATGTGCTGCAGAATTTTAGTAATTAGTCTGTGTGCACCATGAGATGAAAAGGGTTGAACATCGCTGTGCTAGACACATGTGGACTTCTGTTAGTGCAGGGTGTTATAGGCTAGTCTTCCTCTCCTGGAAGCAGAGTAAACAGTGGGTCCAGCTTAGGAGGCTGAGCTCTAGCTGCCTACTACACTGAATCTGCATTGTTTCTTTGGTTCACTTGCAAATTGCCTGTCCCTCCCACCAGAACCTGGGCTCCACTCAACAGAGCCTCCTCTCCCTGTTCACTGGTGTGTCCCCAATGTCCAGATTCATAGTTAGCACAGAGAAGGTATCAACCACGGTGAAACAGTTGTGTTTAGCATGTCTCAATTTGGGTATAAAACAGGCCAGTGGTTTATTATCTCAATAGTAATTTGCTTTTTATCATCAGTAAATTGGGGGAAAAACCCAACTCCATCATAGCATCTCTCCCATACTTCTTAACCCTTTCTCTCCCTCAAAAGAACTCATTTAAAACATACCATACCAGTACAATTTTTAAAGATTTTAAACAGCAGAACTCTTTATGTTAGATATGCTAGTTGATAAATCTTGAATGACAAAATCAGAGCCATGAAGATACAATTCTGCATTTGATTTAAAATCTTACTTTTTTTTCTTTTAAAAAATATTTTATTGATTTTTACAGAGAGGAAGGGAGAGAGATAGAGAGTTAGAAACATCGATGAGAGAGAAACATCAATCAGCTGCCTTCAGCACACCCCCTACTGGGGATGTGCCCACAACCAAGGTACATGCCCTTGACCGGAATCGAACCTGGGACCCTTCAGTCTGCAGGCCGACACTCTATCCACTGAGCCAAACCGGTTACTTTTACTTGCCATTGCTTCCATACTTAATAGACCCATACTTCCAAATCAACCTGTTTTACTAATTTAATCTAGGAAATCTTTGTGGTGATATTTTACAATGAGGCATTCTCTTTACACTCTCAAGCTTAGGCTAAAGTGCAGAGAGCTGCAGGCAGCAGGAGGAAGCATGGGAGAGAAGAGGCAGAGAAGTTGCTTTAATGAAATGGAAAGCAGGCTGAGTTATGAGCTGTCTTTCAGTCTTTGGAGCCAAGAAACAGACGTGAAAGAGGCCATCTCACTCACTTTTATTGCAGTGTCTTCCATGCCAGCCTTCCTGACACTGGCATTTGTTGGGCTCATGGCAGGTTCCGTGTGTCCCACAGCCAGGCTCGCAGACAGCTACAATCAAAGGAGATAAAAAGGATGTTTCCTGAGCTTTCAATTCTCAACAGAAACACACAGCTGTTTTTCTTGCTGTTCTTTAGAATGTGTTAGAGTTGGCTTCATCCCCTCATTTCTTTTTTTCCTGTCAATCTTCAGCTCCAAGTTGGTTTGGGACTTACTGAGAAGGTCCTGAAAGCGATCTTAAACTAAGTTTGATGCTTCTCATTCACAAGAGACACTCAGCAGAAGTGTCTAACTTTTTATACATGTGTGGATTTCATACGACGTTTTTAGTCTACATAAAGGCAACCTATGTGTCCGGGAAGAAAGGTTCAGGTCTAGGTAACATGCAGCAGGCACAGAAGTTATGTAGAACAAGACTACGGCTACTTTCATAATCCCTTTCCCAGACCCATGTGTATGGGGTACTTACGCTTTGAACAGAGGTCTCCTTGGTAACCTTTGGAGCACTTACATTTGCTTTTACCAATGCATTTACCTCCATTTCGACAGGGTTGTGGGCATTTGCCTGAAACAGAAAAGAATGCAAGTAAGCAAGGAACTCTGTGTTTCATTCAGAGGTAATTACATTTTTCAAAGAAACTGCCAGGCTTTGGGAGGATAAAGCTACTAAATGACAGTTATTTCCATTTATTTCAGATTTAATCTGGCTTTGATTCTGCTTGAATTTCTTTTTGGAAAAAAACAGGCTAGTATTTTTACTTATAATTTTGAATATATATCTTTCACAATTAATGTGCTGCCCAAATGCTATCTTTACATTACTTTTTCATAAACAATATTTTAATTGATTCATAAGCCCTTAGAATTTAAGATATACTAACAGCTGAGATAGGATGACCCTGTAAATGATCTTTCCTTTGCGTTCTGAAAGCAGGCTGACACCTGTACCTGATATCATCTGTTGTAGCCTAAGATTCTCTAGAAAGGAGGGCTTACATGCACATAGTTTATTTGGGGAAATGATCCTAGGAAACAAGAATGGGGAATGGGAAGAGTGGAACAGAAGGGAAAGCCAACACAAAAGTATGTTTGTGAGTGGGGCATCACTGTGGCAATCGGGTTCTACCCTACTGCGTCCTGCTGAGGATGGCACCTTCAAGTCTCCTCAAAGAAGGGAGAGGGGAGCATCTATTTATCAGCACCTCCGTCCCACTGGTCAAGGGTCACCCCGTAGGATAACTTCCTTGTGCTTCCATTCTGCAACTGTGTGAATACAGGTGGTATTTTTTTAGGACTCAGGGGAGTATGAATGGAAAGCAGGAGAACTGGAACAGCTAAGATGAGGTGCAATCAGGTTATTCGTGTGAAAATCTGGGTGTCGCAGTAGTGGCTGGAGTGAAAGGCTGGCTGAGAAAGATGTCAGAGGAGCACAGAAGGTGCCTTGATACCACATCTGTGCATTTTTCTGGAATGTCTCAGATCTTAATAATACATCATTCTTCTTTTTTTAAAAAATCTATATGCCAAATGAGTATGGCTAATGTTTTCACAGATCTTTGAATCACATGATTTTAGAGCTGAATAGGGCCTTAGATGTAAAAACTATATAATAATTTTCTTTTTACTCCAGAAGCTACTCATTATCCCTCTGCAACCTAGAATTTGCCATCCTAAGGCTGAATTTTTTGAAGAAGTACAAGAGAAAGGTTTGTCCACACAGAACTGAAACCACATCCTGTAACTGGCACAACGATGTTGCAAAGAGCAAACAGCCAGTAGATTTTGGTAGTGGAGGAGTTTGGATATACGTATTTTTGTTATTGTTGTTCTTCTTTTCCACTTTAGCAGAATACTCACTGCAAAGGCCTCAATACATAAGGAGAAGAAATTAAATCTTTATCCTAAAATAACAACCCACCTTTCCTTCTCTAAGTTCTTTTATGGTCAAATGAAGCTTTGAAACAAATGAACTGCTATAATAGTTTACTGACAAGCACTATGCTTAACAAACATGAAGTGAATTCCATTATGAAAATCATTTTGCTAAAAACACACTTTTCTTTTCCTTTTACTTATCCAAAAGGACTTTCTTCACATATAAACCAAATGAAGCAGCATTTGGTCATGGTGAGACAATATAGACTTACCGTTGAGATGTTAAAATTTCTCAAAAACCTAGGATGCCATTAGATCTTTAGGTTTTTCTGGTGCATGGATGTTCCAGAAACAGGAACAACCTTAATTATTAAAAACAACCTTAATAATAGAATACTATCTTATTGTTGACCATTAAAAACCCAAAAGGGTCCTTTTTTCTGGGTTTGGATACAAAGAATAGCGCTTACTATTTGGTTAAGATCCTAACCTTTCCCTAAAGAAAAGGAATACCTAACTCTGAATTTCTGTTTGCATTTTTAAAAATCTGACTCTATCATATACACAAAATTGGATCATATCACAGTATTCTGCAATGCACTGAGGTCTTTCAAGAAAGCAAGATGTGGGACAATACTTATATGCCAGAAAAGATCGAGTACTTACTGTGAAATACTTGGTAAGCTCAACTGAAACCATGTTCTATGAGAAGTGAACGTGGTCACATAGAGAATGATTGGTGGAGAGGACTTTTTCATGGACTCCCTGAGCCTTATGTCTCCTTGGCAAGAGGTTCACGGAAGCCAGGAAGGAGAACATTCTCTCCTGGTTGTCACATGACAGAAATATGACTGCAGGCAACTATGGGAAGGCCACTCCTAGATCAAACCTCATGAAGCCCAAATCTCATGAAGATTGATTGTTTTAAAATTCAGAGGCTCATAAGTATCTTTAATATTGACTTCTTTTTCCTGAAAATATTTTATAACTAAATTCTATCCATTAGACAGTGGAAAACTGAGTCAACTTGAAAGATTACCAAAAAGAATTGCTGGAGACAAACAGATTTGATTAAGTTTGAACAGTTAGCATTTTTTGGTGGATGAGTCCAGTGAGGACAATGAAATATTGACAAAATAAAAAATTAAACTTCCTCCACCCACTGGATTGTGGGACACCTTCAATTTGCTACTCCACTTCACATAGAAAAAGATTAGAAAGGTTTACAATAATTACCAACAGTCATCATCTCTGGGTTTTAGGATTATGGGTGATTGTGATTATTTCATTCAATACTCTAAAATTTTTACAGAGAACTTTTATAATCATAAGAACCCATGAAGTTATTTTAAAAAACCCATTTACCATACAGTGTAATTCATTTGTGTCATTAATTTATTTGAAGGGTCATTAAAAATTTTAGGGAAATCTATACACCTTAAATAATAATAAATATATATTACATCCAGATATCTCTACTCATGGTCTTATTTGTTAACCTACAAATGTTTCTTATAATCAAGTCAGAATGAAATTTGAGAAGATATCAATCCTAATAGAGGCCATAAAAAAAGAAAATATAGATAATATCAACATATATATTTTCACTTAAAAAGACCATAAATAACAAGTGTCGGCAAGGATGTTGGCAGAGAAATTGAAACCTTGTACCTTACTGGGGGGAATGTAAAATGGCACAGCCTCTTTAGAAAATAGTTTGGAAGCTCCTCCAAAAATTAAATATAGATTTAACATACGGTCTGGCAATTCTACTCCTAGAGACTCAAGAGACCCATATGTTCACACAAAACGTATACATGAATGTTCATATAAGCATTATTCATCATAGCCCAAAGAAGAAACAAACAAATGTCCATCAATTGATGAATGGGTAAACAAAATGAGGTTGGTATAGCCATACAATGGAATATTATCCAGAAATTAAAAGGAAGCATGATATATGCTACAATATGGAGGAACCTTGAAAATATCATGCTAAGTGAATGAAGTCAGACACAAATGGCCGTATGTTATATGATTATATGAGTAGGAATAGGAAAATCTAGAGACAGAATAGGGAAATCTAAAGACAGAGAATGTAGATTAGTGGTTTCCAGGGTCTTAAGAAGAGGGAAATAAGGAGTGAATGCTAATGGGTACAGAGTTTTCTTTCGGGGTGATGGCATGTTTTGGTATTAGCTAGAAGTGCTGCATGATTTTGTGAATATACCGAATTGCATACTTTACAATGGTAAATTTTATGGCATGTGAACTATATCAATTAAAAAATAAGAATACATAAAATAATAGCATTATTTAACTCAAGGAACTGTTTCATCAATGGCCCAGCTATGAGAGAATACTCCAGAATTCAAAGAATTACAAAAGATTGTAAAGCAGTTATTATAGTTGGAAGTTATTTCTTTTATTTGCTTTTAAATTTTCTCTTAATTTCTTCTTTATTTTCTGAGGTATCCCATAAAAACACAGGTTGGTTTTTTTTAAAAAAAAAAATACATAATTAAACTTTTTGTCTCTATTACACCAGAGGTACTTCTATTCGAGACCTATTTCCACCTTTTTCTGGTAATGTGGCTCCTGTAATTGAAACAGAAAATTTCCTAAAATGATTTGAATATGATTTATGATAGGGATAATCAGGAGCTTTCAAAGGCCCACATTTTTGGTGCAGATAGGGAAAAAAAATAAAATAAGAATAGAAAACATTGTCACTGCCAATGGAAAGGTCATAAACCTGAGAGCATGAAAGGGCACACTTATATGAAGAGAAATGAGCCCATAAAACAAAGATTCATAAACATGAACCAACTATGCAAAGTCTGAGCATAAGTAAAGGGCAAAATTGAGGGGAGTGAGCTCACAGATACCTTTATCAGAGCTGGGTCACTAATAAGAACAGAACCACATCCTGACAGTTAATTACATGTTCTATGGAAACTTCAGAGGTATTTCATGTGAACTCTATAAAAAATGGTTACTTCATCTAGTACTCATTAAAGTACAAATGCCCACAAATAAATTAGAAGTTGAAAGTTAAAATAGGAAGTCGGTTTTATTCAATTTTGAACCCACAACTTCAGAAACTATGACTGCACCAAATGCAGTGGTGTTCTACAGATATAATGTGGCTGGAAATGAAAATGCCATATTCCAGAACCGCCAGAAAGGCAGGGACACAGCACCCTCCGCAGACATGCTTACATTGCTTTTGCGTCTTCCTGAGCAGAGCTTCCATGTTACCTGCCTCCTGGATCATAAAGCCACCGAGAATGGAGTCGGCTCATTTCTGAGTTTAATAGAGAATGTCAGTGACTTGCTGAGGATTACATGGATGGTAGGTAGCAAAGCCAGGACAGGCAGTTTGATGTCCTGATTGCCAAAACAATGATTATCTACCACATTCTACTTGTCAATTTTTATTTTTTTTGTATTGGAGCATGGCTAATATATAGTGAAGGCTTAACATGCCCCAATCTTAAGTTTACAGCTCAACTATTTTTTTTTACATAAATAAAACACTCATGTGACACTTCATCAATCAAGATACAGAGCATTTTTGGCAGCCCATCAAGTTCCTTTGTGCCCCAACCACTACTCTGGTTTCTACCATCATCCATTAGTTTTGACTGTTCTTGAACTTCATAAAAATGGACTCATGCAGTATGAATGTTTTTGTGTCTAGCTCCTTTTACTTAACTTCTGTGCGAGTCATTCATGTTGTGGTATGTGCTATTAGTTTGTTCTTCTTTATTGGTGGGCACCCTTTTTTCTCCTTTTTCTTGAGTCTGCCCTTTTCTCTTAGATGAGCTACTCAGCTCGGGAACCCATCTAAGAGAAAAGTTTGGGAAATGTGGCTGTGAGTAGAAGAGAAAAGACTCTATTGTGTACAGGTAGTTGAGCAAATGCCAGCTGTCTCAAAGCTCTGGTCTACATCTCTAGGCTGAACTACAGGCTCTGCACATGAGAGGGGGGCCAAAATCACCAAGAATAACGCAGCATGCTGAGTAGCCCACACCCAGACGTAACTGAGTCAGAGAGCCTTTGCTCTGAGTCATCTGAGCTGAGCTATGTCACTCTGCCCCACCTTTAGCCAAGTGAATGGGGGCTGAGTGTAGTGAAAATAAACCACTGGCCTGAGACCTTGGACAAGTGATTCATTGTCTCTGGGCTTCAGATTGCTAACATAAAGGGTTAGATGGAATTGCTAAGGTCCCTGAAAATAAAAGAGAATGCAGAGGGCCAATACTCACTTATTTCACACTGTTCTCCCTCTAGTCCTGGAGGGCAAATACACTTTCCAGGGTAGAAACAGGTCCCTCCATTAAAGCAGGTAGTTGAGCAGTTCGCTGTGAGAATGATAACAGGGTATTGCATTAGATGGTAGGTTAAATCTAAAGAAGAAAAAACTTCACTTACAGTTAGGTGATACTTTGGAGGCATCTGCTTCTCACACATTTACTTATGTAGTAAAGTACACCACTGTTCAAACACAGGAATTGGAACCAACGGGCTGACCATATGCAGACTCCAACAACCTGATAGGATACCATGCATGCTCTATAGTACCCACCCCGAGGGGTTACCTCTTAGTGGAAAGAGATACAGTGTGTAAAAAATTATTTTTTATTTTCTTATAAATATCTATACCCTTAAAAGAAGACCACTATAAATCCCCTGCATTTTTTTAGAAATTCAAACATTGCTTTTATGTAAAACAAACATAAAGCTATATGGATGTGATAGAAATTTTGCATGATTTTTAAAGGTAAAATATAACCCTTCAAAGAAATTTGTTTGGACTACATCTTCAGCTTTCACCCTGCCCAAACCCAATTCATGTCACCTCCTCTCCAGTTAAGGTGACACTCAGTGGACCCTTTGCAAAGCTCCTCACTTATATTAGTACTAGAGGCATGGTACACGAAATTTGTGCATGAAGGGGGGGGGTTCCCTCAGCCCAGCCTGCCCCCACTCCAATGGGGACCCCTCGGGGGATGTCCGACCACCAGTTTAGGCACAATCCCACAGGTTGGACACCCCTCTCACAATCTGGGAGCACTGGCTCCTAACAATTCACCTGCCTGCCTGCCTGATTGCCCCTAACCCCTCTGCCTGCCTGTCTGATCGCCCCTAACTGTTTCTGCCTGATCACCCCTAACTGCTCTTCCCTGCTGGCCTGATTGCCCCTAACTGCCTCTGCCTGCCTGATCACTCCTAACTGCCCCCCCCCCCCCCCCCCCCCCGCTGATCTGATCTTGCCGCCAACTGCCCTCCTCTGCCAGCCAATTTGGTTCTGATTAGTCAGTTTCTATGCCAGTCAGCATCAAAAGCTCTGCCTCCTAGGCAGCCATTGGCTCCTTACATTCACCCAGATTTGGTTCTGATTGGTCAGTTTCTATGCCAGTCAGTGTCTCTGGGCCTATCAAAACAGGGCCTGATCAGAAAGGCAGGGCTGATCAGCAGCCCCTGTGGAGGCCTGGAGAGAAATGGAGGTGTGGCTGTTGGTCAGGCTGGCAGAGAAAGAGAGGCAAGTTCTGATCAACGGCTGCCACAGAGGCTATGGATCAGACCCTGCCTCTCTCTCTGCAGGCCTCTCTCTGGGCCTGACCCGCAGCCCCCTAGGCAGTCAGTGCTGGGTCGGGGTACCCACAGCGGCCCCAATCAGTGCTGGGTCACCACAGCAACCCAGCACTGACTTCCAGTCTGGTCGAGCCTTCAGTCGTTATGACCCTGGCTCTTTATTATATAGATTCTTGAGCCAGATTTGCCTTAAAAGCTGTTTGCAATAGTGAAAGGAAGAAATATAATGTCTAAAGGGAAGTAATGTCCTACTTCCACATAATGCTCCGTGGAAAACACCCCCCTTCCTTTTTTAAGCTAAAGGAAAAGGAAAATGAAGAAAACTTTCAAAGTTGAAATAGGTAAAAGAAAGAGAAGTCCTAAGTATTCAGATCCAACAAAGGAGAAAGCAACTTTTTTTTCAGAATAAGAACAGAGATTCATCTTATGTAAAAGGGATTTTTAAAAATTTGACTTTTTATGGTGTTTGGAAGAAAGGATCACTGTACTCAGGAAGAGACGGCCTGCCGACCCTCGTGAGGCGCCATAGGCAGGGAAGTGGCAGCAGCATGAGCCAGGGAAGAAGAACTTGGGTATATTATTGTGGGCGTCCAATTCACTGGGCCTTCCAGGTAAAAATCGACTGTGGGATTCGCACTAAACCCTCTCTCAGTGTCAATGTCTGAAATTTGACTGTTCACTGGCACCTAAAATAGAGGGAGGATAGAAATGGGGACGGGGGAGGGGAGAAAGGAGCAAATATCTAAAAATAGACAAGTTGGCTCATTCTATAAAAGAGATTAAAATAAAAGCTTGGATTCTCAGATTCTCAGCAATTCCAGTTATATAGCCTATTTGTTCTTGTCCTATATAAAACAGGCCAAAGTTGGCTATAGATGAACAAAAGCTGAAGTAACCTTCCAGTAGGAAAATCAGAAAGGCAATCCAAAAGTCATAAGTGTGTGCTTTCTTTGTGGAAAAGAAGTCCAACTAGAATGTTCTGTGAATATCATAAATGAGAAATGTTTTTGTTTAAAATCCTAAGTATCTCTCAGCTTAAGACAATGATGTACTCATTTAGGCAAAATCAAGCCTCCTAGCGTAGAGGCAGGTAGAGGCGGGGTGGCGAGGGAGGGGAGCAGCAGCATTTGGGTATAGGATTCAGAATTTGGATTTAGGAGAACCGGCTGTTAGAGTTTCCTCTTTGCTTCTTGGTGCTAGGATTGTTAGGGCTGGAAGTTGAGCCTGTGAGTGCGTCCTGTCTCCCCACTGGTCCCAGCTTCTCCTGGCGATAATATGATGTGAAAACAACAGGATCAGCACCCACTTGGCTGCAGCCCTCTGGACACTGTCCCTTATTAACATGTAGAATGCAGTGAACCTGGGAGCTTATTTGAAAGTTACAGAATATCACAAAGCTGGTCATAGAGTCTGGCCACACTCTTAGTATTTGCATAATATGTTACTGTCCTGACCAAGCTCATCAACATTTCTGCTGTGCGATCATTCTTGACCAGAAAATTGAACCGCAGACAGTAAGTGACTTTCACAGGCACAGAGCGTACGCAGGCCAATACTTAACTCAGTTCCTGAAATTTGTGCCTGATGTTCCAAGAGCCAATGAAAATTACTCTTTAATGTTTCTTTAAATATATAGAGCTAAGGTCTAGCTCCATGCCAGTATTTAAACAGTTTTTCAAAAGCTCTATATTCCCTCTAAACAATAAAAGCATGTTTTGTTGAGGGAGTAAAACGATGTTTTTTAATGTTTCCTGGTCTCTAGTGAGACCAAATGAAATTTCAACAGATTTTCTAAAAGAATTTTAAAAATTACTTGGAATCTAACAAGGAAGAAAACTTTTCATTTAAAGGTAAAATATTTCCAAGTGTAAAATGTACTGGAATGTAGATATTTTCCTTCAACAGTGATCATGTAGTGTTTGTGAACCCATACCGATAGAAAAAACAATGCCACTGACATTACACTGTGCAACCTACATCAATAACAGCCATATCTGGGTAAGCAGGGCTCACAAATGTTGTTAAACCTGTTAATGCCTGAGTTCCTCATTCAAATCTTTGAAGGATTTGCTTTATTTCCTAATAGTTTCGATATAACATGAATTTAATTCAGCTTCAAGAAATGCCCAATTTTGAAATAGCAGACATGCTGAATGCTAAATTTAGACAAGTAAAAAAAACAACAAAGATTCACAATAAAGAATTTTACTCACTGGCTGTTAATTATTATCAGTGTCATCAGTGCTTAATTTTTATGAATACAAATTTTTTAAATTGTTTCTAACTCAATGCTCTACTTTTAAAAGATTATCTACACTAATAAAAGAGGAAGATGTAAATTGACCATACCTTCACGATGCCCACCAGCCAATCAAGAGTGAGTATGCAAATTAACACAACAAAGATGGCAGGTTAATTTGCACACACAGGCGCCTAGTGGCCAGGGGCATTCCTCACCTCCCCAGCTGCTCCAGGCCTCTGGGCAGTGTGGGAAGGCGGAAAGGCGGCTCCAGTCCAGAGCGAAGGCATAAAGGCGGCTGCCGGGAGCCGGTCCATGCTTGCTGTTTCAAGGGACCTGGCATATATGGCATACTGTTCTTAATATGTTTGCTCACCTTCTAGGCACTATGTGTTTTAACCAAGGTCTCTGAGAAAGGTTGTTTCCCCAGGTAGGGATTTTCCCCTGAAGTTAGGGAGGGAATAAAACCCCTCAACTAAGTGCCAGGCGGGTAATTAATCACTTTAACTACGAACAATCATGCTTAAGCTACATAATCTTTACTCCCTGAAATGGAGATAAGAAACGCCCTAACCTTTGTAATAGAGATTGATAGGATTGAATCAACTGGTATAAATACAGATGTTACAAGACAGCGAGACACAGAACTTAGAACACAGAACTTAGAACACAGAACTTAGAACACAGAACTTAGAACACAGAACCTACACACAGAACTTAGAAGACAGAACCTACACAGAACCTACAGACAGAAGAACTTCGCTGGAGAGAACATGGCAAAAGATCCTGGACTGAACCTGACTACAGAAATTGGCAAGAGAACCTGACTAGAACCTGGTGACTGAACCTGGCTGGAGAACCTGGACAGAACCTGGCTGAAGAACCTAGCGAGGGAACATGGCTACAGAACCTGGCTGGAGAACCTGGGGAACCTAGCAAGAGAACATGGACACAACCTGGCTGGAGATCCTAACCAGAACTTCGCTGGAGATCCTGAGCAGAACCTCTCTGGAGATCGAGACCAGAACTTGGCTGGAGATCCTGGCTAGGCTGCTGATCAACTGAACGCTGTCTCCGTGTCATTCCTTCTTTGCCGACTCCGTCTACGCCTTTGGGGACCCCTGGACCTGCTGGGGTTGGACCCCGGCAGGTGGCTCTGGCCTGAGTGAAGGCGGTGCCGGCAGCCAGGGAAAGGAAGGCCCATTCTTGCACGAATCTTCGTGCATCGGGCCTCTAGTTTAAAAATAAAAGGTAGAGATGGTCTCACATATTATCTCAATTAGCTGTGGGGTGGAGGATCAGGGGTCAATGGTTAATTTCCAGTTAAGGAATGGGAAAAGCAGGACCTACAGGGATATAGAGATATTTGCCCAGATCCAGAGTGACTCCTGGAGGAACCAGGACCTGAAACAGGTGGCCTAAGTGTCAACATGGTACAGTGGAAGACATGAACCAAGCCGCTCAAGCTCTGTAAACCTCATTTAACTGGAAAAGTGATGGGTAACATTTTACATATCTCAAAAGGTTGTTGGGAATAAAGTCAGATAATTGTATGAAAGTACTCTGTATCAGAAAATAGCAGGCAATTTTTATTCTGACTCACGCTCTTTTCTTTAGCTTTTCTTCCTTTTATTATTTATTTTTTAAAGCTGCTCATTTCAGTCTTAATTGGTGCTAACTGCATTATCACTGAAGAGACATTTCTAAAAAATAACACTCATTTTATTTCAAGCATATATTTATTTTTAAAATAGTGCTCTACTCATGCAACCATTACTTTTAACACAAGGACAATTTCATTAAATGCATACACTTTGCAGTATATTATTTAATCTTTTTCCATAAAAGATGTGAACTGGGCAAAATAGGTATCTTGTAAAGAGTATAAATCATTCAATAATAGTTAGGACTGAGTTTGAGTTCACTTTTTAAGAGTAACTCTGGCTGTGATGCTGCATTATAGGAAGGTGGAACCTGATCTCTCAGGGATGTGATCTGTAAACAGAGCATTGAACTGGGGGTCAGTGGACTTCTAGGTCAGGCAATTTGGAGCAGGTTGTTTCATCTCTGTCTTAAAAAACTTATTAGGACCTACCAAAAACCCATGTGGCAGGGACAGCTAGTTCACAAAAATCCAGCTCCCCTTCCATACAGTTGTCAGTGGAAGACAGCTGTTCTGCCAGGGATGACATTTCTCCTGCCTGCATCTAGGGAGAACCATGGGGTTAATTCCTACCTATGGAATAGGTATGGAACTTCTGTGGGTCACTACTGAGGCAGGTGTGTGTGTGTGTGTTTTGTTTTTAAGCAGTGCCTGCTCCAATCTCTATTTCTCTGCTTATTGGCTGGATCCAAAGAGCTCCAAAACTCTAGATAGGATCACAGACGGAAGGCCCCAGAGTCCCTGAGTCACCGCATGGAGCAAAGCTGCCCTGCCCACTGACCAGGTAGGTAATTCCTGCACAGGAGCATTCTGTAAGTGAAAATAAACTGTTACCGTGTTAAGCTACACTATAAGTTGAGGTTAAAGTTATTACAGCAGCCAGTTAAGTGACACACACTGTTATTAAGAGTGATGCTATATTAAATATGTCTTTTATCAAACATTTAAAAAGTAAATAGAGCCCTGGCCAGTGTGCTAAGTGGTTAGAGCATCAGCCTGGGCACCAAGGGGTCAAGAGTTTGATACCCAGGGGCAAGTACCTGGGTTGCAGGCTCGAGCCCCAGACCTGTCGGGGCATGTGTGGGAGGGAACCAATTTGTGTGTCTCACATTCATGTTTCTCTCTGTGTCTCTCCCGCTCCCTTCCTCCCTTCCATTCTCTCTAAAAATCAATGGAAAAAATATCCTTGGGTGAGGATTAATAAGAAAAAGCAGAAAGGTCCTTGTTCTTAAAAAACAACAACACGTGTTACCTTTATCACAATTGACTCCATAGAATCCCGGTGGGCAGATGCAGAAGCCAGGAGTGACACAAAGCCCGCCATTCATACACCGTGGTGTGCAGAGGGCTAGTAGGGAGAGAGAGCTCTGATTAAGGCCAAGTAGGGTTTCGGGGCAGCAGCATTATAAAAATGTCAATGCGATAACAGGTCTACATTTTCAAGCTTGCTGGTTGACTAAAAAACTGTCACTCTTAAGAGATGTAAGTTCTCTAAATTAAAATTTATTTTTGTGCTATAAATAAGACGATGTTTTTTCATATCAGACTATTTTTTTAACCATTTTTATGGAAGAGAATTTTGAAATTGTTCTCTTTGAATGACTGATGAAAATTTGCCCAGAATTATTATTTCAACGAAAAGATGTGGTCTTAAGACTGTAAATATTTTTTTTCCTGCCCTATTTCCTTGATTTTCTAAAATAAAATGCAAACAAGACAAATTCTTACTTCTTGAAAATGAAAAATATATTCATTATTTCAGTCAAATAAACTCTTAGTATTTAAGTATATTGTGGTTAATACACATTTTCTCTTTATCTCTTTTTTTCATATAACTTCCTTAATAGTGATTTCATTTAAATGGATGTACTCACTACACAAATGATATTTATCTTTTTTTTTATTTTTTGCCTTAAAGAAACTTCATAACTCAGGGATAGACTTAATTGTGAATTAAGTTACTTTTAATTGGAGAAGCAACTTTCAAATCAATCAGAATACTAGCTTTTAAAATGCAACTTAGGTAGAGTGAAAAAAACTCAAAACTTTTATAAGATAATGTCAAAGTATAGTGTATACAATCGTTAATATTTTTCGGGGTCAGGGCAAGGGAGGAGTGGCCACAAAAAAATGTAGACATTGCACCAAAGTTCTCTGACCCTGTCACCACATATTTGGATTTAACAAAAAACCATTCCTAGACGAAATAATTTTCAATAGCTCTTCTGTGTCTTTTTGGAGATTTCGTCAACCCTTATAATGAGACCAGAAAAATAATTTCAGGGGATGTGTTAAAAGTTCATATGGGGCTCCTGTGTGACCTCCATGTCCTTAGGGAGCAAGCCAGGGAAGCGCCTTTACCTTTCTCACAGTGAGGGCCATAGAATCCATCAGGGCACTCACAGACACGCCTCTCATTACAAAACCCTCCATTTCGGCACCCTCCTGGGCATTCAGCTTCACCAAAGAGAAAGAAACAAGATTAAGTGGACACCTTTGAAATGTTGGGTGAACTACAGCGAGCATGAAGAGGGAGTGGTCATTTTCCTACAGTGCACCAATGATCATAGTTCGTTGAATACCGATACTTCTACCCCTTTCTCTCTAAACCACTTGGACTTCAAGTCTTCTTCAAAATAAGATTGTGTATCTCCCAATCTGACTTCGAACAGTAGGGGACTCATGGAAGAAGGCAAAGGAAGCCTTATTCTGCTGTCATCCCCAGCTATCAATCTACTATACCTGCTTAACTTCATGCTGAAATGGAATGAATGACCATGCTCTCAATATTCACTCTCAGAGGGTGGAATGATCTCTTGGTGCATCTTTACAGCACAGAAAGTTTCCAGAGCTTAAATTCTACGCTGGAAAAGTTTGTACCAGGATGGGAAAGGAGCCAGGCCTGCCTGCTTAAGTGGGCATCCAGAGTGTGGGGATGAGGTGCCTTTGCCTGGTGGAGATCGAAAGCATAATGGTGGCACCCTGTCCTCCATGGAAGTCAGCAGCACCAAGCTTTGGGCAGGGGAGTGGGGAGTGTTGCCTTGACGGGTGGCAGTTGATGCTATCACTGCCAACCTTGCTATGAGAATCCAGAACAAGAAAAGGGGGGAAGTCATGACCATACGTGAGATACCCCTGAGGACTCCCAAAGGATGCACTGGATGAGGGGAAGGAGGGAGGTAGAAGGCAGGGCATTCTGAAGGAGGTATTACAGTTCCTAAAACAGGAGTGGGGCCAAAGCAGAGAAAGTCTTTCTAGGTACAGTTACTGGCCCCTGTGTGTATCACCCTCTCCTCCCATTGGTATGATTATAATTACACTAACATTTACCTACCTACCTACCTACCTAAAATTTTTGACCCAAATCACACCTGGAAGCCTTATGAGCTTTCTCTTGAGTCACCATCACTGATTACCTTGTTGACACGTTTTAAAGAAGATAGCATTCTGAGGCGTTTGTAGGATGGTGTTGCCTTCAGAATTCATTACAATCACATTCACTTCAAATGCTGCTACTCCATCTTGTTTTCCAAGGCATGGGAAACCAACTTGAACAACTAAAGAAAAAGAAAGTATTAAGAAATTGTTTATCCATTCCCTTCCAGTTTTACAGAAATCCTGGTAAGAGAGACAAAGAACAAAGCAATAATGTTCACATTTCATTATTTGACATCCTTGTACCTCCACTGAAGTAGGGAGTGCATTTTGATCATCTGGACATTCTCCACAGAACTTGTACATGATGCTGGGTGGAGAAAGAATGAATTACCCTACTAATATGGAATTGGGGATATTTTGTTTGTAGTCTGGCTTGTACTATCCAAAAAAGATTTTCTCTGAAAAGTAAAGGTACAAATAGGCAGCATAGATTAATTAGTCAGGGGGAGAAATTTAGTGGGTGTCTTCACCAGCTTCCATATAATCCAAAAAACAACTAAAACTCAGCATTTGAGAATCCATTAAATAAAGCCCTAAAAGCAATACCCCACTAGTTCACTCTGTGTGCTTGAAAGTGACAAAGTACCTTCTTTGGAAATATTCTGTAAATCAAACTAGACTCCAACCACTGAACTGAGTTAATGAAGTTAATATTTTCTCAGGCTATTGGTTAATATTAAGAAGTGTCCATATCTTGGGGAATCTAGAAGAGAGGTTGGTTTGATTAAATAATCTCATGATAGCCTTATTTCTAACGGTTTAGGTTCCTAAAGAGGAGGCCACTTCTATTTTGTGAGTCTAGTCATCATTTAGGGTGTGTATGTGCTGACTTAGGAACAGAGAGGGCGAGAAGGGCACCAATGGTGGGAATTGGCTCAAGTCACTGACTGAGAGACTGATCATGTAAATTTCTAAAAGCCACTTGGTTATCATAACATATCTACTGGGACTGATCTAGCTGATCCATTAGACTTTAGTTCTTCCTTAGAAATAGGAAAAAATATGGCTAAGAGATATACACATGAAATTTTGCTTCACTTTGTTTTTGTGTGGCAGGTAATAGCTACTGCCAAGTTTGGGAAAGGTATACCAAGCCAAGAAAAATCCTTTCCCTTTAGAGTTTTCATAAGCCTTTCCCTTAGGTTTATAAGAAAAAATGAGCTGGAAATTGGTCTGCTCTTTTCCATATGTCACTACACACAAGCTTGGTCATACAATCTTAACGTGCTTTGGCAACCAATACTCCTCGCAAGATTTTGGCATTGTCACTGTTCATTACTGTTCCAATCTCAAAGTAACACGGATTTCCAGTCCTCCTTAACCTTAAGATATTAGCATTGCAAATAATCAATTATGTGATGAAAAGGATATACAGATATTTTAACAGAATAAAAAGAGAAAGCTGAAGGTGTGTCTGTCCCCATTGAAAGCCTTGGTTTCATAGAAACATGAACAGACTGTTAACCTCAGAGGGAAGGTGGGTGGGAAGAGGTCAACCAATGAACTTATATGCATATATGCATAACCTGTGGATACAGACAATATGGTGGTGAGGGCCTGCGGGGGGCGGGAGGAAGCGTGCTGGAAGAGGTTAATGGGGGGAAAGGGAAGACTATGAAATACTTTCAACAATAAAGATGGGCGGAAGGAAGGAAGGAAGGAAGGAAGGAAGGAAGGAAGGAAGGAAGGAAGGAAGGAAGGAAGGAAGGGAGAAAGGAAGGAAGGAAAGAAGGAAGGAAGGAAGGAAGGAAGGAAGGAAGGAAGGAAGGAAGGGAGCCTTGGTTTAATGAAATCTTATATATGAAAATTCCAGTTTACAAAACACAAAAAGCGCATAACCAATGGACATAAGACACTGGGGGGATAAGGGAGGCTAGGGGACTGTCAAGGGCGGGGGGAAATAAAGGACACATATGTAATACCCTTTGTAATACTTTAAGCAATAAAAAAAAACAAAAAACACAAAAAGCTATTGTGGGGATTTCCACTTCAGCTGGAAGCAAAGGAGCTGATGAAGGATTTCTTTCACCTGTTAACTCTGTTATAATTTTCACTTTGTTCAATTATACATTTTTATTTTTCTCATAAATATTTTTGGCTTATTATTAATTAAATTTGTTTGGATAACATTGGTTAATAAAATTAAAAGTATTTCATAGTCCTCCTTTTCTCCCCATTAACCTCTTCCAGCCCGCTTCTGTCTCCTCCCTACTCCCCCACCCCACAGGCCCTCACTACCATATTGTCTATATCCATAGGTTATGCATATATGCATATAAGTTCATTGGTTGACCTTATTGGTTTCAAGTGTACACTTCTATGATACATCATCTGTATAGTACATTGTGTGCCCACCACCCACAGTCAAATCTTCTTCCATCACCATCAACTACCTTTAGCTCAGCGGTTCCTTCGAATCAAGCCTGTTCTCATGAATCCTCAGCATGGATAGGTAGGCCAATAATTTCCCCAAGGTAAAAAAAAAAAAAAAAAAAAAAAAAAAAAGGTGGGGGGGGCGGGTAATGGAAGAACCTGAATGGATACTTAAAGATAGATCTTTAAGAATCTTCCTCATCACATGTCATTATCCACACTATTATGTTCCAGGTGTATCTTTTTCCTGGACCTTATTCAGCCTCCACTTTGCAACCCTCCCAATTATTTCAAAGAGGCTTTCAAGTTTTATTTTAGCTTTCAGAATATTGGTATGCAAGAGATGTTTGTAAGTAAATGCTTTGTTACTGTTTATCAGCATTGTTAAGAAGAACTGCTAGTTTGTCCATATTTTCAGATGTGCTAAAAGCAAACCATTTTCAAATCTGGCTAAGGTACAATTGCATGTTCACATGCTCCAATCATCTGGGGGTGCTTCTAGAGAGTTTGGAGTGCTCGCATGAAAGTGTGTGATTTGCTAACCTGACCTCTAAGTCCGTCAGAGTGAAGAGATGCTCAGAGAGCTCCGGCCTGGGGTTCTAAAACAGATGGCTCTGAATCATCCCAGGGGAGAAAAACCAGGATGTAAAATCCAATAGAAACTTCAAGGAGGAAAACACCATAAATAACTTTCTTTAGGGTTTTCAAGATGATTTTTCCCTCTAAATGGTTAAATACAAGTTTGAGTCAAAATACAGACCAATTCATTGAACAGGTGAAGCTTTATTGAGTAATTACTATGTGCCAGTCACTGTTCTAAACAGTGAGGATACTGTAGTGGGAAAGACAAATGAAAACCCCTGCTCTTTTTGGTGATTATGTTTCAGTGATTTATTTTGAAGACATTTTGTGATAGTAAAATATTTTAATCATTTAAAAAATCTAGAAAAAATCTCCATTCATTGATAGACTCTTAGGTTTCTCTGGCTTGGCTATTATAAATAATGCTGCTATAAACACGTGGGTGTAGATATCTTTTTGAGTTAATGTTTTGATTTCCTTTGGATATTTCCTAGAAGTCAAATTGATGGATCCTATAGTAGTTTACTTTTTTATTTTTGAGGAACCTCCAAACTGTTTTGCATAGTAGCTGTACCAAATTACATTCCCACCAACAGGGCAGAAATGAGCCCTTTCTTCAAATCCATGCCATCATTTGTTATCTCTTGTCTTTCGATAATAGCCATTCTAGCAAGATGGCTATGAGGGGATGTCTCATTGTGGCTTTTCTTTTTTTTTTAATTTATCTTTATTGTTGAAAGTATTACAGATGTCCCCCTCTTTTTCCCTATTGACTCTCTCTACCCGGCACCCATCCCTCCCAGGCTTTCACCACACTATTGCATATATGGTTAATCTCTCCCCACCCACGCACTCCCCACCCCTGCCTTCCATCTGAGATTTGTGAGTCTGTACGATGCTTCTATGTCTCTGAATCTATTTTGTTCATCAATTTATTTGGTTCATAAAATTCCACATATGAGTGAGATCATGTGATACTTAAGCTTTCTCTGACTGGTTATTTTGCTTTCATTGTGGTTTTAATTTGCATTCACCTAATGACTCATAATGTTAAGCATCTTTTCATGTACCTGTTGACCTTTCCTATATCTTCTTTGGAGATATGTCTTACTCAGGTTCTTGGCCCATTTTTGAATTATTTTCTTTCTGCTATTGAATTGTATGAGTTCTTTATATATTTTCGATATTAAACCTTATCAGGTATATGGTTTGCAAATACTTATTCCCATTCCATAGGTTTTCTTTTCACTTTGTTGATGGTTTCCTTTGCTATGCAGAAGCTTTTTAGTTTGATGTAGTCCCACTTGTTTATGGTTTATTTTTTTGCTTGTGTTTTAGGTGTCATATCCAAAGAGTTACTACCAAGACCTATGTCAAGGAGCTTTATGCCTGTGCTTTCTTGTAGGAGTTTCATGGTTTCAGGTTGTACATGTAAGTCTTTAATCCATTTTGAGTTCCTTTTTGTGAGTGGTGGATATGTTAGCCTCATCTCAGCAACTGACTCTACCCAGACTAGATCACTTTCCGTTCCCAAAGATGTGGCCCACCCCCACAGGGCCTGACTGCACACCCACCTGCTGTGCGGAGTGCTCTTTCTCCTCTTTCTGTCCAGTGTCCTTCCACTTACTTTTCAAGATGCAAATTAAACTGCACCTGCTCTCTGGAGCCTTTCCGAACACCCCCTGCCTATGTCACTTCACGTACCTATTTCACAAACACCTCTCTCCATGATTGCATCATAATGTCATGATTTAGTTATGATTCTGCAATCTTTGCTAGACCTGAGATTTTCAAAGGCAAGGACCATATCTATTTGTTTTTGTAATCTACGCATCAAGTATTTGTCTGTCACAACCTAGGCACTGACAGACACAAAGATATACCTCATGGGAGACACACCCATATCCTTTATACACACAGGCATACACTTGCGCATATACACATGCACACTCACACTACACAGAAAGAGACAAGAATTCACCATAGACAGTGGGAGATATAGGTGATAGGATATTAACAACATGCACCCAGAAAAACACATGTATAAAGAGAAAGAGACATTGAAAGCAGAAAAAGCATAGTCTCCACTTCCAAAGAATAATAAAAATGTGAAAATTATGTTGTGCTTTTACAACAATAATGACTAGAGAGCCACTTTTACCAAAAGATAAATGAAATTAGGCCAGATGCTGTAAAATCCAATGTGGTCTAGGTTGTATAATTGAAACTGAGGTACATTAAAACAACTCAGAAAAACTAAAGCAGATTGCACATAACTCACATGGCGTTCAAGTACACAATGATGTGTGATGGATTGCATATAAACAACCTCTTCTACAGAAGTAAACAACAAACATATTCTGATGAAATACCTCTTCCACGCTGAGATGAGCATGGTGCTCATGCAGTCTCAGCCTTAGCCTCCGGTCACCAGAGCCACTGCCCTCACAAGGGAGAAGGTGAGAACGGGTGTGGGGGGGGGGGAGAGCTCATTCTCAGCATCACGTGATTATACGCTGCTCCGGGATTATAAACCATCCACACAAAGGGTCCTCAGTGCTCGGAGCTGTGCTGACAGCCATTCGTTCTCTCAGCAAATACTGAGCCTTCTCCTCTGGGCTTCACTTTCTGCTAAGGACTGGGGCTCCAAGACGATGGTCCTCCCAGCCTTAGCACCTATTTAAACGTTTCTAGACATTGGGTTCCTGAAAGTCTTGATTGAGAAATACCGCTGGTCTCTTGGCTTCCTGGCATGACAGGGACGGAGTGTTCAAAGAGGCAAAGCCTGGGCTTTATGGAAACTTTATGTTTTTTGTTATCCAACTCCGTTATTTTACGGAACCACCCTGCAGTTTGTATTTCCTGTTTTTGATCCCTGCAGATGCCAGAGGCAGGCACTTCATAACTGTTAAAGATCAAGAGTTTTCTTTTTCAATGGGTAGGCATATAAGGAGTCAGTGGGATAAAGGAATGGCTTAGCAGCTTGGGGGTATAAAATAGGCCAGTAGAATAATGAACACTACCTGAATGCTTAGGAGCAAAGACACACTGTTTTGGTTACTTTGTAATAATTCAAGGTACCCTCATTGTTCCTACTGTGGAGACTGAGCTAATGAGGCTAATGAATAACTGCTCTGCAATGGACTGAAATTCCCATAAACTTCTTGCACCTGCATTTTTTGCAAACAAATCCTACATCTGCCACCAAAACCTATTGTGTGGGGGAGTTGTACATACAAAGTGTGTGTATGCTTGTGCACAAGTCACCTGGTCCTGGAAGGCTTGTTCTTTTTCAAGTCTTCTTGCCCAAAGCATCATCCGTTTTTCCCCTCTAAATTTTATTACTTACTAGAGGCCCTGTGCATGAAAATTCATGCACTGGAGGGGCGTCCCTCAGCCTGGCCTGCCCCCTCTCACAGTCTGGGAGCCCTCAGACGCAGGAGGCAACCTGGTGATCAGGGGAAGGCGACGCCCCATCACACCTCTGCTGCTGCCACTGCCGGCAGCACAAGCCTCGGCTGGCCCTGGTTACCTGAGCCTCAGGCGGCCCTGGGCAGCTGGGGGCTGAGGGGACTGGGCACCGCCATCTTGTGGCTGTGGGCACTGCCATCTTTGAGGGTGTGGCAGTCAATTAGCATATTCCCTTCTTATTGGCTGTGGGTGCTGCCATCTTTGCAATGGTGTGAGAGTCAATTAGCATATTCTCTCTTTATTAGATAGGATGATGGTCCCTAAACATGGTCCATTAAAATAGTCTCACATCATATGTTCAAACTCTTATTGTTTCAATATCTTAAGAAGTAGAATTTCAGTAAGCTTTTTTTTTTACTACTCACAAAAAGTGAATAAAGCTGAGAAGATTTAAGCTTCAAGCATTAAATTATAAATTCAAAAATTTAAGACTTATTGAGCAGGTGTAACTGTGTCATTAATGTAATTATGCATTTTAGCCTGGCTGGTGTAGCTCAGTGGTTGAGCATTGACATATTAACCAGGAGGTCACGGTTTGATTCCCAGTCAGGCAACATGCCTGGGTTGCAGGCTCCATTACCAATGGGGGGCATGCAAGAGGCAGCTGATCAATGAGTATCATCATTGATGTTTCTATCTCTCTCTCCCTCTCTTTTCCTCTCTGAAATCAATAAAAATATATTTTAAAAAATTAAAAAGTAACATGATATGAGACACATGACATGGCCATATTCCAGAACTTGGTGGCCAGAGTGTCTTTTGTGTCTCCATGATGTAGTAAAGCCCTAGCAATGCCATCTGAGTGAAATTAGGATATCCCTGTCTCTGGGATGGGATATCCCTGCCCCTGCAGCTACATATCACAGGCTAATGAATCTCCAGAACCCAAGGCCTCATTCATTCATATGGACTTTTGAGAACCTCAAGCCCATCTAGATTGGAAGCAGATCCTCTGGGTGGGCTGCTAGTCACACCTGCAGCACTGGGATGACCCAAGAGAAACTCAAATTCACTTTTCCTGTCTACACTCACACTGGCACTATGCCAGGAAATTAGGAAGACTCTGTACTCATACAGTCCCCAGCTCTTACACTGGGGTATGGCAATCCTGAGCCATTGGAAGTAGTAGATTACTGTAAACTGATTTCCCGATTTTTTAATAGATTTAAATTAGCTCCTAATGAGATCTTCATTTGACATCTGACAAAATTAATCTAACATCTCTATAGAAGAAGACTAATTTAAAAAAGAGATTATGTTATCAATTATTTTAAAAATATTATAAAACTATAAACAATACAGTATTAGAATAAACAGTATGCTCTAAAACAACCCCTATGTATAAAAGAAGTTAATATGAAATAAAGAGCATATCATGAATTGATTCAACATCTCAAATTGGTAAAGTTGATGACTCAGAAAAATAATTCAGGTGACAGCCTTACCTCATACAATTGCCAAAATAAATTTATATAAAACATTAGAAGTATGTGTAAGTTATCACTTACCTGCTCTTTAGAAGAGAAATTCATTTCCAAGCATAAAAGTAATTTTAAAAATCACAAAGAAAAGATAGGTTTGACCACATAGAGTTTTAAAGACCCTGCAAACTCCACCTCCCTCAAAAAATATAAAAATAATACATTTAAAAAGAACCGCATTAATTTGTAAGGATATACACACCCCTATGTCATTGTAGTGTTATTTACAATAACCAAGCTATGGGAGGAACCCAAGTGTCCATCAGTAGATGAATGTATAAAAAAGCTGTGGTACATATTTACACAATGGGATACTATTCAGCCATAAAAAAAAAGGAAGGATCTCTTTATGACAGCATAAAGGAACCTGGAGATGATTATGCTAAGTGAAATAAGCCAGTCAGAGAAAGATAAGTGCCATATGATCTCACTCATATGTGGAGTCAAATGAACAAAATAAACTAACAGCCTGGCCGGTGTTGCTCAGTGGTTGAGCATTGATCTGTGAACCAAGAAATCACGGTTCGATTCCAGGCCAGGGCACATGCCCGGGTTGCAGGCTCAATCCCCAGTGTGGGGTGTGCAGGAGGCAGCCAATCAATGATTTTCTCTCATTATTGATGTTTCTATCTCTCTCTTCCTTTCCCTTCCTCTCTGAAATCAATAAAAAATATATTTAAGCAAACTAACAAACAAAATAGAAACAGACTTACAGACAGAAAGACTGACAGATGTCAGAGAGGAGGGGCATGGTGAAAAAAGGTGAAGGGATTAAGAAAAAAACAACTCATAGACACAGACAACAGTATGGTGATTACCAGAGGGAAAAGGGGAGATAAATGGTGATCGAAGGAGACATGATTTGAGTTGGTGAACACACAATACAATATACAGATGATGTATTGTAGAATTGTACACCTGAAACCTATATAATTTTATTAACCAATGTCACCCCAATACATTCAGTAAAAAAGAAAAGAGTTGCATTAAAGGGTAAATATACTTAGCATATAGGGATCTTTGCAAATCAGTAAGAACACTATTATTTCAATGTGAAAATGAGGATGGTACACAGACATTTTACATTGTCTAACAGATAAAAGTGAATGCTCCACCTCAATAGGAATTTTGAAAAGTCAAATTAAAAGAACACCGAGAAACCACTTCTCACTTTATAAGTCAGCCAAGCAGTTAAGATGATTAATAACCCATGTTGAGCGGTTACACACAGAAAGCCAGGCACTCTCCCACGCTGTTAGCCAGGGTACAAATGGGGGCAAGCTTGGTGGAAAGTAATTGCATTTTGACAATTTGTTCTAAGAGCCTTTTAAAAAATGCATAGTTCATATCCTTTGACATAATAATTCGACTTCTAAGAATCTATTTTACCAAAATAACGAGATGAGCACCAAGATTTTGACACACACATTAATCAACAAGTATTTTCTGAATGCCTGCTCTGTGCTGGGCCCTGTGTTGGCAGTTACGGTGAATAAAACACAGAACTCCTGCCCAGTGAATGTCTGCTACTTTAAAAGGATGTGTATTGTGATATTTCTAGATTCAGACCCTGAAAACAATCTAAGTAGCACACAATGAAGGAAAGAGTAAATAAATCATGTCAGGTTCATAAAATGGAATATTATAAGGGCATTAAAAACAACTTCTGGAAAAATCTATGAAACAGGAAAATGCTTATGTTAAAATGTTAAAAGCAAAAAAAAAGTATTGATGCAAAACCAAAGACATATAATTTTACCACAATTATGAAAAATATGCTCATAGAAAAAAGACTGGAGAAAATATTTGGCCCTAACCGGTTTGGCTCAGTGGATAGAGTGTCAGCCTGCGGACTCAAGGGTCCCAGGTTCGATTCCAGTCAAGGGCATGTACCTTGGTTGCAGGCACATCCCCAGTAGGGAGTGTGCAGGAGGCAGCTGATCGATGTTTCTCTCTCATCGATGTTTCTAACTCTCTATCCCTCTCCCTTCCTCTGTGTAAAAAATCAATAAAATATATTTTTTTAAAAAGAAAATATTTGAACATGTTAACGTAAATGATCTGTATTTTTCTAAAAGTCATAAAACCTGGGCTCTAGTCTCAGCTCCATTGCTTATTACCAATATATGACTTTGAGAAAGTCAATTAAACTTCATAAACCTTCATTTTCTAATTTGGAAAATGGAGCTGTAATTCTGGCCTTGACTGCCTCCCAGAACTCAAATTAGATAATGCATGAATGGGTACTTTTCAAACTAAAAGCTCTAACTAAATATTACATACTTTTATTTTCTTAGCAAAGAAGAATAATTAGATATGAAAGACTAAACCCCTTTCTTCCACTTTTTTCATATAGAAAATTCCTATTTAATACAGTAATCCCCCCTTACCTGTGAGGGAGATGTTCCAAGACCCAGTGGATGCCTGAAACCATGGACAGTACCAAACCCTATACTGTTTTTCACTACACATACAAACCTATGATAAAGTTTAATTTATAAATTAGGCACAGTAAGAGGTTAACAATAAGAAATGTAATACAATGGAACAATTCTAATAATACTAGTGGCCCGGTGTGCCAATTTGTGCACCAGTGGGGTCTGGCCTGCGGATGGGGCCCAAACCAGCTCTCTGACATCCCCCGAAGGGTCCCAGATTGTGAGAGGGTGTAGGCCAGGCCAGGGGACCCCACCAGTGCATGATTAGGGCCAGGGAGGGACGCAGGGGGTTGGCCAGCTGGGGAGGGACCGCGGGAGGACTCTGGGGCATGTCCAGCCCATCTCGCTCAGTCCAGATCTGCCAGACCCCAGCAGCAAGCTAACCTACCAGTCAGAGCATCTGCCCCCTGGTGGTCAGTGCACATCATAGTGACTGGTCGACTGTCCCCATGGTGGTCAGTGCAAGTGCACGTCATAGCAACTGGTCAACGGGTCGACTGCCCCTTGGTGGTCAGTGCACATTAGAGCAAGCAGTTGAGCAGCCTTAGCATATCATTAGCATATTACGCTTTGATTGGTTGAACGGCCAACCAGATGGCCAAAAATTTAGCATATTAGGCTTTTATTATATAGGATACTGCAATAAGCGTTATGTAAATGTGGTCTTTCTGAAAAATAACTTACTGTACTATATTCACCTTTTCACTTAAAGGAAGCACTTTGTGTCTCTTTGGCATATTCAAATTGCCAGCATCACTCCTATTTTGCTTTGGGGCACTTATTGAGTAACATGAGGGTTAAACACAAGCCCTGTGATAGTCTGATACCTGAGATGGGAGGATTGCATATACAGCATGGATGTGCTGGACAAAAGGAAAATTCACGTAGTGGGCTGGACAGAGGGGCAGCGTGAGTTTCATCACACTACTCAGAACAGTACACAATTTAAAATTTATAAATTGTTTATTTCTGGAATTTTCCATTTAGTATTTTTGGACCACAATTGTCCAAGGGTAACTGAAACCACAGAGAGTGAAACTGCAGAAAAGGGGGACCACTGTACAATGCTCACTTTGCAGTTTTTCTTCATTTAGCCCATTGGCCCCCAGGCACTTTGCATCTTTGCCACATTTCTGTGCACTACAATAATCCACACTCACTGGCCAGGTGTATCTCACCTGGCAACTTTCTTATTTTTAATCTGGAAATATATGAGCTGGGACTACCTAGAGCAGGGGTGGGCAACCTTTTTGTGAGGGCGTGCCAAAACCAGCAAAATCTCTGACTCAAAATTCTTCTGCGTGCCAACCCTAATTTTTGAGAACATGTTACGCCTACTTGATATCTTTTAAGGTGTACGTATGTGAAGAACCTTGAAGAAATAATAAAATTCATTCGAGCAACAAAAACACAGTATATGATGATGAAAAATACATTTATTTTTTAATGTATGCATATTATGTAAAATTATTTATTTATCTAGGATGCACCTACATTGAATTTATCTGAAAAATAAAAAAGTCAATATTAAGAAAAAAATTGTAAATGGAAGATTATAAGAGAGGGTTTCACGTACCAGCAAAAGTTACTGGCATGCCATGTTTGGCACGCGTGCCAGGGGTTGCCCACCCCTGACCTAGAGTTTTTTAGGAATTTATAAAACTGCCATTTCTTCACCCCCATCCTTATTTTTTGCCCAAAGGATATAAAGACAACAACTGAGCTGCCCTAAAATCAAGTAATCTCTTCAAGAAAATATTCCATAAGCCCTCTAATGGGTGGTATCTGGATCTTAAATATTATTCCCATCATCATTACATTTTAAGGGTAAACCTTTCTCTGAGGCAAGGACCACGCACCTGAGGCCTTGTGAGGCACTGTTCCCAGCAGAGGGACATTGACGGTTGGATCTGCCATGATGCCTTTATCCAGAGAGCGCAAGGACAGGAACTCATAGAAGTATTCTGCCTACAACAAAAGGCATGACAGTCAGCACCACGGAAACCGCAGAGAGTGAGGAGGCATTTCTCAACTCATCACCCCTTTGAGGGAGAGTGACATTTTCACTAGGACCTCTGGAGCACACGACCACTTAAAATTGTGTATCATAAATTACTTCTCCCAGCTACACTTCCCTTACACTTTACTGATAATGTTTATCACTTAACATTTTGTTCCAAAACACATTTTAGCTGGTATTATGAACAGATTGCGTGCTGGATGTACTAATATTTAATAACTTTGGAATATTTATATTGCCAGGTACAATAACAACAACTAGCGACAATGACACAACAAACGTCCATGTATGCATACCATGTGCCAAGACTTATTCTAAACATTTGTATTAACAGTACATATAACAATGGAAAAGAATTGCATGGATGGAGTGCAAACACTCTGGGGGGAAAAAATGCATTTCAGTGGCTATATTGTTTCCAGTACCCTCTAATAAGTTATCATTCGCTGCCCCATCATTACATACTCTAGCTTTATCACATTCTAAATTAAGTCTATGTTTATATGGCTGGTATGTTAAAATTACATTTATAAAAACATAATTTCAATAAGTTTTAAAAACTAAATTTAATGGGGTGACATCTACACTAATAAAAGAGAAAAATGGTAATTGGCGTACGGCGATACCTTTTTCATTGGCTAATCAGGGCTATATGCAAATTAACTGCCAACTAAGATTGGCAGTTAACTGCCAACAAGATGGCGGCTAATTTGCATATGTAGGCACAATGCAGGGAGGCGAAAGGGAAAGCAGGAAGAAGCCCCCTGCCACTGACAGTGATCTGAAACCCAGGGGGGAGCTAAGAGCTGGGGGGCAGGGCAAAGGCGGCCCTGGGGCCGCCTTTGCCCTGCCCCCCAGCCATGATCGGAGAATCAGGCGCCTTTGCCGCCCTGGCCAGTGATAGCAGGAAGTAGGGGTGGAGCCAGCGATGGGAGCTGGGCACGGTCGAAGCTGGCAGTCCCAGGAGCTAGGGGTCCCTTGCCTGGGCCTAAAGCGAAGCCCACGATCGCGGTGCCCCCCGCTGCCACTGCAGGTCCCCACTGCCTGGGCCGGACGCCTAGGCCAGAGGCGTTAGGCCTGGGCAGGGGCGGAGCCTGCAACCGCGGGGAGCTGGGGGTCCCCTGCCCAGGCCTGACACCTCTGCTGGAGGCCTCAGGCCTGGTCAAGGGGCCGATCCGGTGATTGGTGATCGGAGGGTGATGAGGGTCAACTCCTCTGGCTGAGGCATCAGGCCTGGGTGGGGGGCGGAGCCGGGGATTGGGGGGATATGAAGGTCCCCTTGCCCAGGCCTGAAGCCTGGGTCAGAGGCATCAGGCTTGGGCGGGGGGTGGAGCAAGCGATCAGAGGGAGATGGGGGTCCCCTGCCCAGGCATGATTCCTGGGCCAGAGGCCTCAGGCCTGGGCGGGGGCCAGAGCCAGTGATCGGGAGGAGATGGAGGTCCCCTGTCCAATCCTGACACCTCTGGCGGAGGCGTCAGGCCTGGGCAAGGGGCCGATCAGGCGATCGGAGGGTGATGGGGGTCAATGCCTGAGGGCTCCCAGTATGTGAGAGGGGGCAGGCTGGGCTGAGGGACACTCTCCCCCCTCACACACACACCCAGTGCACGAATTTCATGCACCGGGCCCCTAGTTTATTAATAAGATTATATAAGTTAGAGTGTATGATTCTATAAATACATCATCTGTATATTGGTTGTGTGCTCACCACCCAAAGTGACCATATATCTGACCCCCTTAACCCTCTTCACCCTCCCCTCAGCCCCCTTCCCCGCTGGTAACCTTCGTATTGTTGTCTGTGTCCATGAGCTTTTTGTTTTGTCTGTTCATTTTTTGCTTCCTGTTTTATATCCCACATGAGTGAAATCATATGGTTCTTGTCCTTTTCCATCTGACTTATTTCACTTAGCATGATATTCTCAAGAGGAATCCATATTGTTGCAAATGGCAGTATTTCATTTTTTCTTATGGCTGCGTAGTATTCCAGTGTATATTTGTACCCAGCAAGTTACAAAAATCATGTGTTAAGAAAAAGGATGAAAAATTAGATAAAGATTAGGTAAAGATTAAAACAATGATTGTGTAGTATTGATAACTATTTTTTTCCTTCTCTCTCCTTTTCAAATTTTTTACATGTGGTTCCATACCTTTTATAGTAAAATAAATACATTTATTTAAGAGCAAACATTAATCATGTACCCATCTGATCATCGATGAAATATTCTTCTTGGTCTTCTATTTAGTGTGGCTGTGCTCACATAACAATCTCATTTAAAATTCTTGCATGTCTCCTTGAAAGTGTGTTTCAAGAAAAAAAATACTCAATTAAAAAAAATTTATTGTTGAAAGTATTTACATATGTCCCCTTTTCCCCCCATTGACCCCTTCTAGTTCATCCCCACCACTCACTCACTATTAAAGTAGCTTCTGAATGTCTATTCCAGAAACTGTTGATGATGTTCAAAGAATGTGGAACTGAAAGAATTTCCCTCAGAGTCCAGAAACAACTCTGTAGAGCAGCGATTTTCAACCTTTCTCATGTCATGGCACGCAAACTACTAACATTCTGCGGCACAACAAAAAATACATTTTTTGCCAACCTGGCAAAAAAAGGGTATAATTTTAATTTATTCACACCAGACAGCTACTAGTATTATTGTGCTGGCTGTTGTCATCTTTTTATATAACATACATAAAATGGTATCATAAATTACTTCTCCCCGCTACACTTCCCTTTGCACTTTACTGATAATGTTTGGGGTCAAAGAAAACCTAACTTCTATGCCAAAGAGAACAGCCAGCCAGCCTTAAAGTTTGAGAACGAGTTTCACAAATTCTAAGGAAAGGAGGTCAGTGCCCCTGACTAAATAGATATTGCATGTTTTAAAAATTCTTTCGGCACACCAGTGAGCTGTGGCACATGGGTTGAACATCACTGCATAGAGCATTTGGGTCTCCTGTTGTAGCTTTTGAGTATGGCCACATTAAGTAGGTTGAGAAGCATGGAATCCACTGTATTCAATATCAGGGAGTTGGCATGACCACTCTACATGATGCATTTAAGCTTGATGGACTTCTCTGGACAGCCAATACTCTGATCTTATCAATAATAAATTTCACACTGCAGAGGCTTTAGGGTGATTTCTTTGAGAATCAGTATACATTATGGTTTTTCTCTTGCAGTTCTAAGGCTGTATCACAGGTCAAGAACTGGTTCAAGCAATTTCCTATTTGGAACTTATCAGCAAAGGCAGTTGCCAGAGTCAACATTTTTGTTTGTTTGTCTCTCTTGTAGAAGATGATAGTGTTTCATAATCTCTGAAATATATAATTTTCTTTATACTTAGCATCGTTTTTAAAAAGTGGTTTGCTCATGTATTGTTTTCATTGCCTTATTAAGAATTCCAACTTGAAAACCACTTAGAGATTGACTAACCCTTTGTCTCTGATTTTGACACTGATTTCTTTTAACATTCCACTTCATCATTATAAAGAGATCTACCAAAACCACCAATACCATATAAATATTTCCACAGATAATCATCACCATGAGGCAGAGATGAAATATATTACTCATTTAACTTAAAATTTTAAATATTTCCCTCAGAGTTATAGAAAATGGTTGATGAAATAAGCATTAGATTTGTAATGTCATATTCTAACTTCTAGTCAGGACTTTGTTTTTACTTTGTTTATAACATAATAAATATCCTTAGTCCCAAACCTCTCCACTGGAAAAACTATTTGGGGTCAAAGAAACCTAACTTCTATGCCAAAGAGAACAGAGAGCCAGCCTTAAAGTTTGGGAACAAGTTTCACAAATTGTAGATTTATTATTTAGATAAAAGGAAGTCAGAGCAGGAACTGTAATAGGGAGGTGGCATATTGGAGAGCATGCAACTTCTATTAGGAAAAAGTACATTTTGTTTCATTAAATGACACTAGTGGAAACTCAGGTAGAGGTAAGGAGAGTGCTTATTTGGGAAACATATGAAAGATTGCCTTGTATTCAAACAAAGAATGGGCCTATTCAGGAGAATAATTCACTTCTAAATTAAATTGCTGAAAAATCTTGCTGGCTGGGTTTGCATGCAGTAAATTTTCTTTTCATGGAGAAGTATAAAAGACACACAAACTTTATCAAGAGAGGAGTGCTGGAGGCCTTTTAACTTGCTCCTAAGAGACTTGGCTGAATATTGGGGTTGTTCCTTTCAGAAGTGATGAAGGTATCATTTAAACAGCAAAATGGGACAACTCATAAGGCCTTCACTCTGGCGTGCTTTCTTTGGGTAGACAAAGAGAGCAGAGAATTGCATTAACCATTGGTAGGAATGGAGAAAACCCAGTATTTCTTTTCCACCTTTGAAGTTCTGGGTTTATGGTGTATATTTAATCTAATAAGCACAATAATTGCAGGATCCTCTGAGTTAAGAATCAAAGGTTCTTCATAAAACCATGAAGGCTGTCAAAGAGGCGCTCAAACCTCATTTAATTTCATATATCCTGATGCTGAGCTAAGTGCTCATGGGAAAACACCAAAACAATTTGTCCCAAAGAAAATGTTTGTCCCCCTTGCCCTAACCCGTTTGGCTCAGTGGATAGAGTGTTGGCCTGCGGACTGAAAGGTCCCAGGTTCGATTCCGGTCAAGGGTATGTGCCTCGGTTGCAGGCACATCCCCAGTGTGAGGTGTGAAGGAGGCAGCTGGTCGATGTTTCTCTCTCATCGATGTTTCTAGCTCTCTATTCCTCTCCCTTCCTCTCTGTAAAAAATCAATAAAATATATTTTAAAAAAAATGTTTGTCCCCCCCAAAAAATATTTGTCCCAAAGAAAATTTCAGATGGTTTAGAGATACAAAACATAGAGATGCCTTAAGGTTTAAAACTTTAGAACTAATTTCTGTTGAGTCTTTACTTGAGTCACCGTTCATTTCATTCTCACAGCAGCCTACTATTTTTATAGCATAGACATATGTCCAGATTAGCAGCACAGGGAGTTTGAGAATTATTAAAGGGTTATAGACTAGCTCCTACCATGTGTGTGAAAGGCAAGAAGAAATCTACTGAAATGACGAAGAGAGGAAAATAGTTCAATGTGAAAGTCTCAAACGTATAAGCATGCCCAATGCTTAAAATAACCTGACGCCTGAATGTCTAGACCAGAAACTGTCAGATCTCACATTCTTCCTCGGCATTCTTCTTGTCACCTCTCTGTAAAATTTTGTCCTTCAAATTCAAAACTCATTCTCCTTGGATTCTGTGACACTCTGCTGACTCTCCTCCCAGGTCCTGAGTTTCTGACATTTCCTCATTAACTCTCCACCTCTCAGCTCTTGATCACAGAAAATCGCTAAGACTCAGGCCTCAGCTCTTCTCTCTTTATATTCTGTCATAAAATTCACGCACTCTCACAGACGGAACTATTTCCTTTCGGGCAATGACGCTCGATGTGAACCACTGGCACTGCCTCATGGCCATGCTTGCCTCATGGAGTCTAATTATTGTCATCCCAAACTAGCTTCCCCTCCTGATTTCTTTACGTCTGTCAAGAGTTGTATTTTTCCTATCACAAAGGTACTGAACCTCAGACTTGTCATTGTTTCTTGCCTCTACCTCATCTCCCGATAGCCAGACATCAAAATCTTATCCTTTCTCATTATCTATCTTTTGATTCTGTCCCTTCCTTTCATTCCCACTGCTTCCATCTTAACCCAGCCTTTATTTCTTCATTGGCATTATCATAACATTTTCTGAACTATCCATCTTGCCTTCCTCTTTAACATATCTGCCATAATATAAACCAACATATCTAATTAAAACATAACTTTTGCCATGTCATAATCCTCTCCTGTCTCCCTTATCTCCAAGACAAGGCCTTTAGCCTAAGTGTCCTCCAAATTTTATTTCTTTATTTTTTTACTTTAATTTATCAATTACAGTTTACTTTCAATATTATTTTGTATTGGTTTCAGGTGTACAGCATAGTGGTTAGAGACAATCATACTTTACAAATTGTTTTTTCCGATATTTCCAGTACCCACCTGGCACCATACATGGTTATTACAATCTTACTGACTATATTCCGTATGCTATATTTTACATCCCTGTGACCATTTGTAACTACCAATCTGTACTTCTCAATTTCTTCACCTCTGTCACCCAGTTCCCCATCACCCCTCCCCTCTGGCAACCACAAGTCCACTCTCTGTGTCTATGAGTCGGTTTCAATTGCGTTTGTTTGCTTATTTTGTTCTTTAGATTACTACTCTCCAACAGGGGTCTTCTGCAACTCACCTGGCCTGCTCTGAATATAACATAGCCATGTCTGTATCCTAGTGTTTTCATCTGTACTGACCGGTGATAGGACTTAAATCAGCTCAGCCTTTAAACATATACCACCATGCATTATTATTAAACATTTCACAGGTATAGGTCATGTATCATATACATTTTGAATTCTTTGTAGTTAAAGATGAGGTTGCATTTTCCCCCAAACATTCTATTGGCAGTCATGCAGCATTGTGCACAAGCAAGGTATTTAATAAGTATCTGCTGGATGAAAGAATGGTCTACTGAGAGAAGCATCCAGATGCATAAGCCAGGGCATCTCTGAACACATTGTTGTGATGAAATGGCATTAGCCCTGGTTCTACTGACAAGCAGCAGCTTTTCTGTTCTGGCAATTGCTAAATTACTTTTATGGGTCAAAAGATTATCTTTTTACATATATATATTGAACTTATTGGGGTGATATTGGTTAATAGAACCATACAGGTTTCAAGTGTACAAATCTGTAACACATTATCTGAATGCTTCATCATGCATTCACCACCCAAAGTCAAGTCTCTTTCTGTCACCATTTATCCCCCCTTTACTCTCTTCCACCTCCTCCACCCCCCTTTCCCTCTGGTAATCACCATACTGTTGTCTCTATGTATGTGGTTGTTTTTTTTATTAATCCCTTCATCTTTTTCACCCAGCCCCCCAAACTGCCTCCTTTCTGAGAGCTGTTAGTCTATTCTGTGTATCTGTGATTCTATTTTGTTTGCTAGCTTATTTTGTTCATTAGATTCCACATGTAAGTGAAGTCATATGGTATTTGTCTTTCCCTGACTGGCTTATTTCACTTAGCATAATACCCTCCAGGTGCCTACATGTTGTAACTAAAGGTAAGATTTCCTTCTTTTTTATAGCCTGGTAATATTCCATTGTGTAGATGTGCCACAGCTTTTTTATCCACTCATCTACTGATGGGTCCAGATCTTGGCTATTGTAAATAATGCTGCAATGAAGAACATAGGGGTTCATATATTCTTTGGGATTCTTAGGATATATTCCCAGGAGTGGAATTGCTGGGGCATAAAGTAGTTCCATCTCTTTTACTTTATGGCTAGTCACCACAGCATACATAGAGAACAGTGAACATTTTTGAAAAAAATAGCAATCAAAGGAACATTGACATTTGATATCCAGCCAATCGGTGTGTAGTCTGTAATTGTTTTATACTTGTTCTGGGACAAAGCCTAGGCAATGGGGCCCCCAGAACGAATGTGAGTAGATAGTGCAAACAAGGCCCAGTTCTGAACCATGACTTTGTTCAATGCTCTTCATACCTATGAGTCTCCTTCCAAAAGTTACATATATTGTAATTTTATTGACTTAATTTTAAAAGTTTGTTTTGTAAAACTGTATATATTTTGCCTTCTGTAAATTACAATATATAATTGCAACATCATGCGGAAACTGAAATATCAACGATAACTTTTTTCCTGACTCCTTTGAAACTGGCTCTAAGAAGAACTTGTTTCAGAAGCAAAAAAGGAACAGTCCCTTCTCTTGCAGAGTAGTTAATTTTTTCACTGGTCTTGGCTTAAATTGACATGTAAATGAACAATGCTTAAAGAGAGAATCTCAATCTGTTCTAGTAATCATCTTTATATATATTAGACCACAGTCAGAGGGCTAGGTGGAGGGAGTAAAGTTATTGGAATATAATGGTAATATTAAAACTTAAAGTCCAAGTAAACACATCCAGGACGAGAGTTTTGTAAACTAAAACTGGCAGGAGATCACACGGTTTGGCTTCACATAAATCTGAAGTATCTAAAACATTTCCATTTTTTTCCTCCTACGGTTTGGAATCACCATTGCTCATGCAAACCAGAAACAGACCAGGATATCTGACAAATCACTGGCGAGTCACTCTCTTTTAAGATATGAAAGCAATGTATTCATATTAGATATGAATTCAAAATTAGATAAAACCCAAAGCTACAGTGTTTTATTTGTTAATGTTGAGGGAGGGGTCAAAAAGAAAATAGAAAAACAGAGCATTGGGGAATGGAAAAGTTTTATTTTTACGTTCTTGAAGACTAAGTTAGGGGGGGAAGGTATATCAGCATAAACACAAAGTAAGCTCTTAACAAAATCTTGTCCCCATTCAGCACAATGCCTTCCACGGAAAGGATAATGTAGGTAGCAGTAGGGCTTCTGAAAACTTCATTCCTCATTATTTCTCAAGGCTTCTGGGACAGTGGCTCCTTCTAATTCAAGCATTACACAGTTATGGGTCAATGCCCACCTAACAACTGGGCACCGAGAAGAATGACAGTCAGTATTGGACAATCTTGAGTGGGGTAACGTAAGGGACCAAGGAAAACAGGGTTCATTACAAGTGGCACAGCTGGGGACATCCAACTAGAAGGTGTGGGAAAAGAAACAGTGTGGAGGCTCTTGGGAGCACAGCTCTAAGTTTCTTCTGGATACAAGGCGGAATAATTATTGAAAAATCTGAGTGAGCTAATGAATGCAGGTGTTCTGGAAGAGATGAGAGAGGAAGGCTTCATTCCTGAAAAAAAAAAAAACAGGAATACCTTTTCTATTTTTTCTTGTCATATCAAGATTTATCTTTGTTTTGGTTTTTAACATGTTTTTATTGATTTTAGATATAGAGGAAGGGAGTGGGAGAGAGAGAAACATTGATGAGAAACATTGATTGGCTGCCCCCTACTGGGGATCGCAACCCAGGCATGTGCCCTGACTGAGAATCAAACCAATGACCTCTTGGAAGGAACACTTCCAAGCTCATTGTATGAAGCCAGCATCACCCTAATACCAAAACCAGGTAAAGACAACACAATGAAAGAGAATTACAGGCCAATATCCCTCATGAACATAGATGCCAAAATCCTCAACAAAATCTTAGCAAATCGGATCCAGCAGTACATCAGAAAAATCATACACCATGACCAAGTAGGATTTATCCCAGGGATGCAAGGATGGTACAATATCCGCAAATCAATAAACGTGATACATCACATAAACAAATTGAAAGAAAAAAACCACATGGTCATATCAATTGATGCAGAAAAAGCATTTGACAAAATTCAACACCCATTTTTGATAAAAGCTCTCAGCAAGGTGGGAGTAGAAGGATCATACCTCAACATAATAAAAGCCATATATGACAGGCCCACAGCCAACATCACACTCAATGGACAAAAACTAGCACCATTTCCCCTAAGAACAGGAACAAGACAGGGATGCCCCCTCTCACCACTCCTGTTCAACATAGTACTGGAAGTGTTAGCCATTGCAATTCGGCAAGAAGAAGAAATAAAAGGCATCCAAATTGGAAAAGAGGAAGTAAAACTGTCCTTATTTGCAGACGACATGATATTATACATACAAAACCCTAGAGACTCCATCAAAAAGCTACTAGACTTAATACATGAATTTGGCAATGTAGCAGGATACAAAATTAACCCCAAGAAATCTGAGGCATTTCTATACACCAATAGTGAACTTTCAGAAAGAGAGATTATAAAAACAATCCCGTTTACCATCGCACCAAAACAATTAAGCTACCTAGGAATAAACTTAACTAAAGAGGTAAAAGACCTCTACTCAGAAAACTACAGGACGTTGAAAAAAGAGATAGAGGAAGACATAAACAGATGGAAGAACATACCGTGTTCATGGATTGGTAGAATCAACATCATTAAAATGTCCATACTACCCAAAGCAATCTATAAATTCAACGCACTTCCCATTAAAATACCAACGGCATACTTCAGAGATCTAGAACGAACTCTCCAAAAATTCATCTGGAATAAAAAAAGACCCCGAATAGCTACAGCAATCCTGAAAAAGACCAAAGTAGGTGGGATCTCAATACCAGATATCAAGTTGTATTACAAAGCCACTGTTCTCAAAACTGCCTGGTACTGGCACAAGAATAGGCATATAGATCAATGGAATAGAATAGACAGCCCAGAAATCGGCCCGAACCAATATGCTCAATTAATATTTGACAAAGGAGGCAAGAACATACAATGGAGCCAAGATAGTCTCTTCAATAAATGGTGTTGGGAAAATTGGACAGATATATGCAAGAAAATGAAACTAGACCACCAACTTACACCATACACAAAAATAAACTCAAAATGGATAAAGGACTTAAATGTACGACAGGAAACCATAAAAATTCTAGAAGAATCCAAAGGCAACAAAATCTCAGACATATGCCGAAGCAATTTCTTCACTGATACAGCTCCTAGGGTACTTGAAACTAAAGAGAAAATGAACAAATGGGACTACATCAAAATAAAAAGCTTTTGCACAGCAAAAGAAACCATCAACAAAACAACGAGAAAACCCACTGTGTGGGAAAACATATTTGCCAATGTCATATCTGATAAGGGCCTAATCTCCAAAATTTATAGGGAACTCATACAACTCAACAAAAGGAAGATAAACAATCCAATCAAAAAATGGGCAAAGGACCTAAATAGACACCTTTCAAAAGAGGACATTCAGAAAGCCAAGAGACATATGAAAACATGCTCAAAGTCACTACTCATCCGAGAGATGCAAATCAAAACAACAATGAGGTACCATCTCACACCTGTCAGACTGGCTATCATCAACAAATCAACAAACGACAAGTGCTGGAGAGGATGTGGAGAAAAAGGAACACTTGTGCACTGCTGGTGGGAATGCAGACTGGTGCAGCCACTATGGAAGACAGTGTGGAGTTTCCTTAAAAAACTGAAAATGGAACTCCCGTTTGACCCTGTGATCCCATTCCTAGGAATATATCCCAAGAAACCAGAAACACCAATCAGAAAGGATATATGCACCCCTATGTTCATAGCAGCACAATTCACCATAGCTAAGATCTGGAAACAGCCTAAGTGCCCATCAGTAGATGAATGGATTAGAAAACTGTGGTACATCTACACGATGGAATACTATGCTGCTGTAAAAAGGAAGGAACTCTTACCATTTGCAACGTCATGGATGGAACTGGAGAGCATTATGCTAAGTGAAATAAGCCAGTCAATGAAGGAGAAATACCACATGATCTCACTCATTCATGGATAATAGAGACCATTATAAACTTTTGAACAATAATAGCTACAGAGGCAGAGCTGCCTCAAACAGATTGTCAAACTGCAGCGGGAAGGCCGGGGAGGGTTGGGGGGCAGGAGGTAGAGGGATAAGAGATCAACTAAAGGACTTGTATGCATGCATATAAGCATAACCAGTGGACATAAGACATTGGGGGATAGGGGAGACTAGGGGACTGTCTAGGGCGGGGGGATAAAATGGACACATATGTAATACCCTTTGTAATACTTTAAGCAATAAATTTAAAAAAAAAAGAAATAACACTCAAAAAAAAAAAAAAAGAAAAGAAAAACAAACCAATGACCTCTTGGTGCATGGTGAGGCACTCAACCCATTGAGCCACACTAGCTGGTCAAGATTTATATTTGAATTTTTCTTATATCTTCAAAAGCAGTAGTCACTGGATATTCATTTATAAGGGGGAGAGAGAACTGCCAAGAGCTATTTCTTTAACAATAATTTTAAAACTGAACAATTATTCTTACAGCTCATGTAGTACATTTATTCTTCATCAGTATCTCATCCCCTTGTTATCTTTTCTTCATGCAAGTAACATGGCAGTGTATTTCAACACACCACGTTTTAAAACACAGAATAACATTTATAAAATATACAAACAAATTTGGGTAGCACAGACACATAGCTCAAAAGAGGCAAAATTAATGTCCCATTTCTTTAAGAGTTCTGTATAATGTATCATTATCTCTAGGGGTATAATTTTACTCTACTGATAAAAGGTGAGTGAAAATTTTTAGCTGTCATAGAAATGTCAGGAGATATTCCCAATGATGGCTTTCAAATGATTTAACATTAGGTCATATTTTTCTTAGTTTTATTTAGCCTTAGGTAGTTTTCTGAAATTCCTTGATGTATTTTTTCATTGAATCCACATGGACATTATTAACTTACTTTTTTATGAAAACCAGGGGAAAAAAACAGACTTTTCTCTTTAACTTTATGTTTTGGAAAAAGGCATTAAACTACTTTGGTAAGGGTTATGAAATATGCCTTAATGTGACTTCTTTGTTCATATAGTTGCAATTTCATGTATCAGAGTACTACATTACAAGATAGGTCCAGTTGTTCCATTCCAATCCAAGAGCCAAACAGAAAAAAAATAAGTCTGTAACTTCACAGTTACAGATTTTCAAAGTCTAAAATTTAAGGAACAAGTCTTGCTAACAGAAGATTCAACTCATAGTTATCACTATAAATTTTTCCATAGGCCCTAGAACATGCAGCACAATTAGCCTTTTTAATTTTCTAAGCTCCTCTGGATATTTGCACCGTTCATCCTCCTTATGAAAAAGAGAAACTGAGGCAGAACAGAAGCAATTCCCTGGATAACACTGATGATGAAAATCCATAATCTGAGGACTGGTTAAATCTATGTGGCCAATTTCAATTGCCCCCTAATGCCCCTGAGCAATTCTTTTTAACATCACTACTCTCTCCCTTCTCCTACACACAAGAATTCCATGAATTCACCAAAGTCCTCCACCCCATTCCTGCTATCTTCACTCAACTGATTACCTCAAAGAAAAGATTTTGCTAGTGGTGAATTTTCTCTAGTTTTCCTCCACCCACCTACAAAAAGGCTACAGCCACATTCAATCCTGCTTCCTTCCCATATCCTCTGAGACTGGTTCCCTAAATAATGTCATCTTCCTTCATCTATATTAATGTGATGAAAAGATTAAGAACCAAACACTGTCTCTACCAGGCTATCTTCCTTCCTTCCTGACATTAAAATGCATCTATAATCAAGGCCTCAGCTTTTGTGCCCATAAGTCTTCAGCTTACTACAGTATGGCTTTTGCCCCCATTACTATTAAAATGTTTTGATGAAAGGTCACTGATGATATCCAAGTTGTTTTATCCATTCAACACTTTTCCACCTTCATCTCTCCTGGTTTTTTTTTTATTACAAAAAACTTCTCTTTCTCTTCTTTTTTGACCTATATATAGCAATAATAGTGTCTTTGAGTTTTCCTTTTCCTTCTCTGATCAGTCTATCGCGAATGACCTTCACATGCTTCTCTTTATATAACTGCACCTTGCGAAGCATTCTGAATATGGGCCCAATGAGCCCTTAGAGAACCCATAGCTTTTGTGTTCATATGGACTAGTATATGGCTTAGGGGACAGCAGAACTCAGCTCGTTCATCTCATTCTTAGAGTCCATGGCTCTCAGGGTCTCTTACCTGTTTCCATAACTTCACCCACATTTCAGTGACCTCCCATTTGTATCTCCAGTTTTCACCCTTCTTCTGAGCTCTAGATTAATATCAATAGCTGTCCACCAGACATCTCTGCCTTGGACTTCACATGTCTGAACCAAACCCATTACCTTCCCAATGAACCTGTTCACTTATCTTCTTCAGAAAGCAAGCACTGTATACCTGACTGCTCAAGATATAAACTTGGCAGTCTTTCTAGACTAACTTTTCTTTTATCAAACATCTCCACAAACTTTCATTGATTCCTCAGATCTCTTCTCTTCTCTTGTTTCTATTGTTACTACCAAAATTCAGACATTTCCCACTGGCTCTGCCCACCTACCTGCCTCTTCTCTTGGGTCTTCCTTTCCAAGTCCTTGACCCAGCCACAGCAAGCTTTGAGTCCATTGAGCCACACGCTCTCTCATGAGCCCTGCCCTTATTTTATGCCTGGAATGTCTACTCCCTGAAAAACTAACTTCCCTCTCCAGGCTCAGGTGAAATGTCACCTCTTTGTAAAGCTTTCCTGCTCCACATGCTTCTTTCCTGTACTTTCCCTTATTTTACTATTATTACTTAGAGTAACAATCTGTTTACTTGTCTTCCCCCCACATTAAACTTTCCTCTCGGAAGGGGCTTTATTTTTTATTTGAATCCCCAGGGACTAGCATATTCTTTGTGGCTCAAAAACTGTTCATAAAAAATGAATATAAGTGTTAAGACAAATTAGCAATAGCCCCTCAAAAAGTGGGTGAATCATGGCTTACCATGTCTACTCCAAGTCATGAAATTTCTGTTATGAAATGAAAAAGAAACCCAAGTATCCTTGTGAAACCTTGATTGAGAGAGGTAGACATCGGCATCCCAATCACAGGTCAGCAGGAAATGGGCGATATCCGGCCATGCACAGGATACTAAGCTGGTCCTGATCTGGCTCTCCACGGAGACACCTAACAGTCCACACAACAGCACGCACAGGCAGGGGTGAACTGGGGTAAAACTGGGGCTACAGTCAAACCAACTTGGCTTGAATTCTAATTCCACTGCTTACCAGCTGGCCTTGGGCAAAGTCTTCGCCTTTTAGTCATTCAACACATAGGCACTGAGTGTGTCAGCACTAGGCATTGTGTATGCCCACAATTGCAAGGATGAATAAAAAGAGATCTAGTATTTGTCTTTATGGAGAAATCTGTCTGGCTTGCAGGCTGGACAAAAGTTGATCATTAATCAAATAATTATAAAATTAAGGCTGTGGTAAAGTGCTTCAGATGAGAAGTATGTTGTACTTGGAAGACTATGTAATTTGATTTAGCTAGGGAGTCAAGAAAGGCTTGCCTGAGAAAGAAGGCACAACTGAGATCTGCTAGGTGAAGTTAAACAGGTGAAAGAGGGGGAAGCATTTTCACCAGAAGGAAGATCAGGTATAAGCTCTGACAGGACTTCCGCAGGCTTGAGGAACTAAAGAGAGGCCAGCACCTACTTGATAGCATTGCTGCGAGGATTAAAGAACGTGTAAAGTAGGCAGCAAATGTTGACACACAACAAGCATTGAACAAATTGTGGTCATTATTAACAGGATGAATGCACAAGTAGAATACCCACTCTTGTTGGGGGGATGTGGCAGCAGAAGTTCCTAGACAGTGGGGGAACCTGTAGGTAGAAAGGAGCAGTCTTTGTATTTCTCGGTGTTCGGGGCTGGAGGAGGGTGATCAAGGGGGTTCTCACATTCCTGAAGGATATCAGCTATGTGCTGTGTGTATTGGGAGAAGAGTTCAAAAGAAGAGTAGGGGCTGTGAAAATAGTCTACAAATTCTTTTCCTTTTCTGCTTATTGCACATGTGAGTTTACAGTTCGGGTTAGTATATAGAGTCGAAATTACAATTACCTTATTTCTTTTTTTTAACATGTTTTTATTGATTTTTTAGAGAGAGAGAGGAGGAGGAGAGGATAGAGAGATAGAAACATCAATGAGAGAGGAACATCATCAATTGGCTGCCTTTTGCATGACCCCTCCTGGGGAATGAGCCTACAACCATGGTACGTGCCCTTGACTGGAATTGAACCTGGGACCCTTCAGTCTGCAGGCTGACGCTCTATCCACTGAGCAAAACAAGCTTGGGTACCTTATTTCTTTAGATTGAAAACAAATTAGAAATGTCTTATCGAACTATTAATTTACAGGAAATTTAGAGGACAGAAGAACAAGTAAAACTACCCCACAAAGATGTAATCAGCAAAACTGAGGCAAGGAAACTTTGTAAGCCAAAACCCTGTTTACTCAACAAAAAATTGTAGGAATGAAAAATGAGAGAGGTGGATGAGAAACCCACAGACTAAAACACCTAAAAGACCGATCAACCAATCATGATCTGCAGATCTTTTCTGGGTTCTCAGTCAAATAGACAGACCTTTAAAAGTATATGACATTAAAATGTTTGTTAAAAAGTATGACATCTATGAGAAACAGTTGAAAATTTAACTGGCTATTTGATTATATTAAGATAATTTTTAATAGGTTTGAAGGTATTTTAAAAATATATTTTTTATTGATTTCAGAGAGGAAGGGAGAGGAAGAGAGAAAGATTAGTATCAATGATGACAGAGACTCATCTATCCGCTGCCTCCTGTATGCCCTCTATTGGGGATCACACCCACAACCCGGGCATGTGCCCTGCCTGGGAATAGAACCATGACCTCCTGGTTCATAGGTCAATGCTCAACCACTGAGCCACACTGGCAGGACTGAGGGGGTTTTTTTAAGTTATCTTTTATAGATACATCAGAGTTTCTCAAAGAAAGGGACAAAGATTGTAGCACTCACCTTATCTAACACTGTACTAGACAATATAGGCAATAAATACTATTGACTGAAACCAGTATTTCTTGAAAACATATTATCTGTTTTTGTCTTTGTCAGAGAAGTTTCTATAGCCATACAGGTAGGGGGATATGAGTGTTAGAAAACTTGTAAATAATTGAACAAATACCAGGGACTAAACCACTACAGCAGAAGGAATAGTTAGTGTCAAGTACCCCAGATGGGATGGCCCCTGGAATGATCAGGAAATGGCAGGGAGGCCAGTGTGGCAAGACTGTAATTCTCGAGGCGCTGTAGTTCTCAGGATGTGGCCAGAGGGGAAGCACTGCTCTGAGACAGGCAAAGAGTCAGATGCTCCCAGAAGAGGAGCCCTGGAAAGGGCCCATAATAACAAGGTCCAGCTCCACACATCCTCTGAGGCCAGAGGTAAACCCTGCAGGTGATCTCGATGCCCTGCTTCTTCCCTCCTGTCTCTCTTCCATGCTCCCTACCTGCACACTGGCCTTCAGCCCTGCAGGAGCAGGAGGTATGGTCTAGTGCAGGGGTGGGCAAACTTTTTGACTCGAGGGCCACAATGGGTTCTTAAACTGGACCGGAGGGCCGGAACAAAAGCATGGATGGAGTGTTTGTGTGAACTAATATAAATTCAAAGTAAACATCATTACATAAAAGGGTACGGTCTTTTTTTTCAATAGTTTTATTCATTTCAAATGGGCCAGATCTGGCCCGCCGGCGTAGTTTGCCCCGGCTGGTCTAGTGAGAAAAGGCAGCCATGGTGCCTTCCAGGCCGCAGCTGAGGGTGGGGAGGAGTTTTAACTATGAATAAAAATCAGAATTTTAACTACTACAGAGAGGTGGGTATTTTAATTACTGAGATAAGAATAAGAGCACTCTTCAGAAGTAATCAGAAGACATTTTATTACCTCTGGCTGACTAGAGAATTCCAAGGTCTGCCTGAGGGTTCATCTGAAGGTCCAGAGAGGAAGGAGCCTGCATGGTAGGTCTGTGGGGCTTTGAGAGAAAGTAAAGATGCTGATTTGTGTAATAGCTTTAAGCTCTTAGATCCTTATTAGGTTTGAAGAGCCAAGAAGGGGGGCAGCATATTTCCCGTTGTAACCAGCCTCACTTAAAGCATGCCAGAATATTAGACAAATCTGAACTCTCCTTTCTTACTTTTTAATTACTGTGTGTTACATACAGCTTTCTCATTTCTAAGAATTCTTTTCTGTACATTTTTGAGTACTTGCCATTCCCCTTCCTAGATGTAAACCTAGTTAATGATCATCAGTCTCTGCCACAAGCACCGCGAATGACAGGACTTTACAGTTAAAATAAATGGTTACGGAGCAGATGTGAGCAGACACCATGGTTAGTCAGGCTGATTCATTTTTTTAAAAGGCACATTAAAGCTGAATCAACTGTCATCTTTTAGTGATGACTGTTGATCTGATGTGATGAGAGGAAGACCGAGCACGTGGATGGGCTGATTCAGCTCCCGGATGGTCGGAACGTCGTTAACTCATACAGACTGATTCTGCCCCTGCTTCAAACTTCTAAGCCTTTGTTCCCAGGGCTCAGAGGACAGCTTTGAAGTTCAGGATAAAGCTCTTCTAACACACCATTACCAAAGAATAACCTTTTGATTATGATCTCATGAAAGTATAATCAATAACTTACATAAGTTAAAACCATGGCAAACAGTGACGGTCCTGTAATTGGACCTTTATGAATCCCATATGTCACAATCTCTGTACTCGCTAGCAGTCTTGCATAATACATATAGCTCTTCCCCAAACATAACCGTTGAACTTTCTCAAAAGGCTATGAAACTTTTCACAGCTACTGTCAGCCTCAAACTGTTCAGGCCCTTAAGTTAGGGTGTGGGGACCTAATGAACAGAATTTTTGGAAAGCTTAAAAAGATAAATATTTCCCCCGAATCCATTTGATGCTCATTTGTGTAAAGCAATTTAATCTAAACCAATAACTTTTTACTTAACTGCATGGCTTGTGTGCTTTAAAAATACATATTCTGGAAAAGAAAAGACTTTTCCAACAAATCATTGTTAAAAACGTAAGTGGAAAGTATATTCATTTAGCAAAGGCATGCTCTCATGTCAAGTTCTCAAATGACTGGGACCTGGTTAGGAAGCCATTATGTCATTATCTACATTACCTAAAATTTATATTTATTTCTCTCTTTCTCTCTCTCCCTCTCCCTCCCAGTTAAGTTATATTATTACTCAATTTAAAATGTAGGTGTTTAGTGTAACTTAATTGGCTTCACTTCGGGAGGAAGGGCAGTAAGCTTACAAGAGAATATCTGGGAAGAAAAGTACCAACCCAGGCCCACAGCAGTTAAGAAACAAAACAAAAAAGCCAGAGTTTTCTGATCTAAGAGGACAAAGAAGTCTGAATTGAAGGGACACTAAATGACAGAATAAAAGATATCCAAAAAAGATTAGTCTGATCTTTTTGGACTAAACATCTGATCTTTAAAGTGAGATGAGTTGACAAAGACAAAACCAATAAATAATAAGGGGGCACATGAAAGCAGCTATTTTTACATTCTGCCTCCTCCCTCACAACCATACTACCCCACCGCATTGTCACCTGATTCAGTTTCGTTACCTGTATCATGATTATTTTTCTTTTGGAAATTATTCAAAAGCTTCCAAAGCTAATTTCCAACAAATTGATGTACATTTAGATTTAAGTTCAAAATATCACTGTTAAAGTAATCTTTGTGACACTACTGCCACTATATAGAACTTCACATAAAAATAGCTTTCAAATTTTAATTATTACTGACTCAATTCATTCATTGTAATCATCTACATTTTAAAAAGTGATATTTGGCCCCACATCTCCTCTACTCGATTATGATTCCTAAAGGCAGAGACATATACATTGGTAAGTAACAATTTACCCACCTGTTTTCAGTTGTCCAATTTTATCTTATAAAAGTAATCTCAAATGTCTTGCACACACACAAAGAAGGGATGATGATCAAAGAAGACCAGTAACACCAATGGGGAGAAGGCTCAGCTTGACTAATTATTCTTTAAGAAAATATCAGTGAACTGGTTTTGGTCTCCAGTTGTGACAGAGGATAACAGACTACATAAAGTGGAAAAGAAATAGACCAATGGGTAAACTGGATGTGTGCAAAACTGTACCCTCAAATCATGATATGATCTGAATCATGATTGTGTGAATGTCTGGAAGCTCAAAGGCACTGAGAAGTGGGTCTCCTGTATTCATCTTTTTTTTTTTTACACACACAGATAGATGGTTCTGGAAGTTGTAGACCAGACAGCATCAGGATCTGTTTTCATGGCTCTTTTAATACCTAGAAGAATAACCTAGACATCAATATAGAGTCACAAGAAGCAAACAGTGCCTGACTGAACTGTTCTTACTCAAAAGAGAGGATAAGCAGCAATAGAAAGAAACTACCTCTATTTCAAAATCACTGCTGATTCCTTCCCTCAATGAGAATTCCCGTCTTTACCATTCTATGTATGGAATCCACTTAAGAGCCACACCCAAAGCATAAACCTATGTCAGCCTGGAATACATACTGGGTGGTGTTTCATTCAGATTGGTCTTGAAAACCAATCTATTAGATATTCTGATTAGTGACTTTGATAAACAAAATGTGAGGATACCCACATAAGCTGTAGACTTTTTAAAACTAATTAGGTTTTAATACTCTGAAAGAAGTATCCAAAAATTCTTAACTAATTAAATATGACAACATTAAAACTAGAATGAAAGTTTTTAGGCTCAAAAGGCCAACCACAGAATGGGTTGCATAATGGGAAGCATAATGGGACAACTGAGACTAGGCAAATCAGATTTGGAAAATCATAGTTTACCACAAGCTGAATATGAGTTAGCAATATTATGTTATAAGGAAAAAATGAACTTGTCTGTAAAGTTCTTCCTTTATTCCAGCTGGCATGGCTCAGTGGTTGAATGTCGACCCATGCACCAAGAGGTCCCTGGGTTCAATACCCGGTCAGGGCACATGCCTGGGTTGGGGGCTCCATCACCAGTGAGTAGTATGCAGGAGGCAGCTGATCAATGTTTCTCTCTCATTGATGTTTCTATCCCTCTCTCCCTTCCTCTCTCTCTAAAGTCAATAAAAACATATTTAAAAAAAATTCTTCCTCCATGCTATGCATTAGATATAATACTAGTATCTATTTTAAATGGTATGAATGAATTAGAAGGATTCATAAAAACATATCAAAGTTTATGAAACTATTTTAAAAGTCTTATGAAGAACTGTTTTTTAAAAATAGGTATTCGGATTAATCACTTTTCCAAGTTCATTGTTGTCTATAGTTCTTGAATTTTTGTCTATTGTTCTCAAGCCCTGAAAGGTATAACAAAAAGAAATGACTTCATTGTAGCAAGGAAGATTCTGGATGGAGATAAAGTGTAGGCAATCAAAATGTTGAAACTCCAGCCAGTTGGTGTGGCTCAGTGGTTGAGCATTGACCTATGAACCAGGAGGTCAAGGTTCGATTCCTGGTCAGGATACCTGGCGTGTGCAGGAGGCAGCTGACCAATGATTGTCTCTCATCACTGATGTTTCTATCTCTCTCTCCCTCTCTCTTCCTTTCTAAAATCAATTAAAAATTTTTTTTGAATGTTGAAACTCTGTAGCCAAAGTGATGGCTGGGTTCTTACAGAAGGTAGTTAAAGGTCTGCCCTATATGCTTCCTGTTAGATGCAGAGATCCCTTCCTGCTCTGCTAATCTATGGTAGACTTTAAAAAACTCTTGCTGTTTCTGTTTTGTTTATTCGTTCAGTTTGTTTTTGAACAAACTGATGGTTGCCAGAGGGAAGGGCAATGGGGGAAATAGTGAAAAAGTGAGGGGGACTGAAAGGTACAAACTTCTAGTTATAAAATAAGTAAGTCATGAGAATGTAAAGTACAGCATAGAGAATACAGTCAATAATGTTGTAATAACTTTGTCTGGTGACAGATGGTTATTAGACATATTATGGTGATCATTTTGTAAGGTATATAGTAGTCAAGTCACTGTGTTGTATAACTGAAAATAATATAATGTTGTATGCCAAGTATATTTTTTTAAAAAAATACTCGCATTCACAAGTATTCTCCCTGTCAACAATCCCTCCCCACTCTTCTGCTCTGTACCAGTCCATTATCTACTTCTTTTTCTACTTTTTCCACTCCCAAGTTTTATCATTTGCTCATGCTATTCTGTATTACTCTTCCAAATCCAAAATCACTTTGTTCCAAAAAGTCAAATCCTTCCCTAACAATTATTTCTAAATTATCTTCTTCCCAGAGAGTAAATATTTCCATAGAGCTCTTTTTTTAACATTTTGTTTTTTAAAAACAGTTTATATCCAATATTATTTTGTACTAGAGGCCCGATACACGAAATTCTGCTTGAGTAGGCTTTTGCAGCCGTGGTGGCTGCCTCAATCCCTCCTGCAGCTGCAGCCCTGGCTTCCTCTGTCAGGAAGGTCATCTGAAGGACATCTGGGTGATCGTTTGGTTGATTTGCATATTATACTTTTATTATTATAGATTAGTTTCAGCTGTACAGCATAGTGGTTAGACAATCATATACTTTACAAAGTGGTCCCCCTGATATTTCCCTAGCCCCCTATACAGTTATTACAATGTTATTGACTATATTCCCTATACTGTCCTTTACATTCCTGTGACTATTTTGTGACTACCAATCTGTCACAAAATAATATTAACCCCTTAACTATCTTTACCCAGTCCCCCAACCTGCCTCCCCTCTGGCAACCATCAGTCTGACGTCTGTGTCTAGGAGTCTGTTTCTGTTTTGTTTACTTTGCTTTTTAGATTCCGCATATAAGTAAAATCATATGGTATTTGTATATCTCTGTCTGACTTATTTCACTTAGCATAATACCATCTAGGTCCATCCATGCTGTCACAAATTGTATGATTTGACTCTTTTTATGGCCAAGTAATATTCCATTGTATATATGTACCACCACTTTTTTATCCACTTGTATACTGATGGGCACTTGGGTTGCTTCCATATCTTGACTATTGTAAATAACACTACAGTAAACATAGGGGTGCATATATTCTTTCAAAATAGTGTTTTGGATTTCTTCAGATATATACCCAGAAGTGGAATTGTTGGGTCATAAGGAAGTTTCATTTTTAATATTTTGAGGAACCTCCATACTATTTTCCAAAAATGTTTGCACCAATCTGCATTCCCACCACAGTGCATGAGGGTTCTCTTTTCTCCACATCCTCACCAACATTTGTTGTTTGTTAATTTACTGATGATTTCCCCATCAGCCTTTTTTAGAGTCAACTTGAAATTATCTCTCATGTATTTCTGTCCTTATTGTTTTTCCTCCGTTTTCTTTTGTGCCACATCAACCACAGCATTTTGGGTAAAATTATTAAAGGAAATTAAAATAACAGAAACTCTAGTACCATGGGGGGGGGGCATGTTTATTAAATGAAAGAAGGAAGGAAAGGGAGAGGGGTTATAATGCTAGTTTGGTGGATTCTGAGGTAAAGAACTCATCTCCAAGAAAGAGCCAACATTCTAACATGAATCAAGAGAAGGACAACAGAACATAAGGGTCAACACTTTGTGTCTTTCTTCCTCCATCGGCAGTGGATAAAAGACAAAGTCAATCAATGAACCCAGCTCCTAGAAACAGGTTAGCACAGAATCAGGACAACTTTTCAAAGTTATGTAAAAATAATGTTATTTTAAAAAATATATATTCTCTGACTATTAAATACTTTCCAACTCTCATTGAAAAATCTGTATTTGTAGTTCCTTTTGATGCTGCCAGAATTTCCACCATAAGGGATCTCAGAGAATTCTGTGAACAAGTTAGTCTTTCCAAAGATCCTCTAAGCTAAAATGGCCAAACAAGACACTTTAGAGCTGGAAAAATTCTAGGAGAGCATGTGGGGAAACTGCAGGCCAGGGAAGTTGTTATATTCCAAGTTCCATCCATTAGGACTGGCTCAGCACCTTTCATGATACCATACTGCCGCCCTACCAATCATTTCCATCGTGCTAATGCTGAAATTAAAGGGGAAAAACCCAACACTGACATTAGCCTGAGATTTGGGGACCACCATTGTTAAATATCTACCATGTCCAGGGTACAAGCTGGGTGAAATGCATCACAGCCAGAACTGCAGTGCCTGTAACCACCCCTCCAGCTATCAAAATTGAAGAGAGAGAGAGAGAGAGAGAGAGAGAGAGAGAGAGAGAGAGAGAGAGAGAAAGAAGGAGGAGGAGGAGGAGGAGGAGGAGGAGGAGGAGGAGGAGGAGGAGGAGGGGGAGGAGGGGAGGGAGGGAGGGAGGGAAAGAAGGAGGGAGGGAAGGAGGGAGGGAGGGAAGGAGGGAGGGAGGGAGAGAGAGATTATTAGACTGGATAACAGATCAACAGACTTCCTCATACTCCATTCTGGGAGAAAAATTGTAGGCAATTCTTCCCTTCCACTTTAAGGGACCTTTGAATTGTGATGTGGAGAGCTCGGCTCTGGCTGCCAGAAGATACATGCTCTTTTGTCAGCTCTGCTGCCAGTTCTCTCTGTGATCCTCAGAGAGTTGGTCCTCGTCTCAGGTCCTTGGTTTTCCCATCTGGAAAATTAGGTGGCTGAAAGAATCTTTAAGATTCCTTCCATTCTAAGAGTTTATGATTCTAAATGGAGACCCTTGACAAATTCATCTAAGGGTTAATATACAGTCCTAAGCATCTGTGAAGAATACAGTTCATTCTGCTTAGGTAGAGGATCGGGCTCAGTAAAGAGTTAGCTCTCAGTATTAAAGTCTCAGTGTATTAGTTCTGTGCTTTTAATGACTTAAGACCTAATGAGTAATCTTTTCCAATACATACACACCTGGAAATTGCTGCACAGACATCCTTGGGAGCACACTTTCGCCTTTATCGGTTTCTGGTGTTTTCAAAATGCAGAGATACATTCTAATAACCAGTTGACGAGATCACTCAGAGTGAGCCAACAGTGTGATTGAGAATGACTTCCCTCCATCAGATCTGCCTGTTTCCCTTCTGTTTGCCTTGTGTTCGCCACAGGAGATTTTGCTCAAAGAAGCACACGAGGGCGGCCGGCTTTGAAGTGGCTGCAGAAGATGCTCTGCAGCCGAGAAGCCAGCAGCTTATAAGCAATAATCTGTGTCTACCTACCAGGCTCTTGTTACTCCCTGAAACATCCTATTCCACAGAGAGCAAATTCAGCAGAAGTTAACAGACACTTCAAAGGCGAACATGCGGAGTATTTACTAAGATATCAGGACTGCTGGTTCAAGTGAAGCCAGCTCGTAGTCTGCTGAGTGCTTCTCTTAAAGACTTCCCTGCATAGCTCTCCTCTTTCCCCTTCCTCCACTTGGATGTACACCTCTGGGAGCTCTGACTAGCAAATTAATTTGTCTTCCCTTTTACACAACACCCATAAGAGTATATTTATTTGCTTGGAGTGCCCTTATTTTGATAAATGTAGCAAATACACCATTCTTCCTCTTAGAGAGTGCTATGTTCTAGCCACTGATGACAATAACTCTACTTGCTAATGCCTGTCTGCCTTGCCCCTATGAAAATGAGGATATTATACCACCGAGTGTTGGGGAAAGAAATTATTTAATACATAAAAAAATTAAAGAATATATGTGCAAAAATAAATGTTCCAATCACTGTTATTTTAAAATATTTCTGGATAAAAAAAATATCTACATATGTGCAGAGAAACTCATATAAATGTTTATTCATATTCACTTAAAATTAGTAGAAAATGTGTTTCCTTGCTATGTTAAAAAGAAGTACCTATTATATTTTTCTGGAAATCACCCATTAGTTTTATATTTGTAGACTAGAAGTATAGTTTATAATTAATATCTATTTGAAGAGTCCTCTGTTCACAATTAGTAATCATCCTCATGCAGAACTTTTTACCATGATGGGCCTTAACATCCCTGTACGGAAAGGGAGAAGCCGCTTACTGATCCCCCACTGCCCCCTACAGTATGAAATTCCCACTGAGATAAACCTGTCAGAACTTAAAAATGCAGGCACAAATCAACCATCACCAGTACCATTTGGAAAGTTTCATTTGGAGGTTTAGAAATAAGCCACAAAAGGATACTAAAAATGACATCCTGGTATAATGCTGTTGGGATATGGAGTAGCCGTTACAAGCCATTCAGCAATCACGTACGTGCCAAGAGCCTGTGCAATGATCAGACGCTTTGACTCAGAAATTCCACTTGTGGAACTCAGTCCTAATGAAGTAGTAAAGCTAATGTGGAAAAAGTTTTATGCATCAAGTTGCTATTCACAGTGTTATTTATAACAGTGAAAAAGTATCCAAAGACATCATCTAAATAAGAGAATGTTTAAATAAACTACAGAATATTGTGCAGCCATTTAAAAATCGTTTATAGAATATGTAATAACATGGGAAACTGCCCCACTGTCTTTAAGCAAACAGCAAATAAAAAAAATAAAAAAAGGACACAAATTGGTACTCCAATGGAAAAACAGTAGATGGGAAAACACCAAAATATTAAAATTTTCTTACATAAGTTATCTATACATGAATTACCCTCTCCCATTCTGCCTTCTCTTTTTCTGTAGTTTTAGAGGGTATACTAGTTTATGATGGAAAAAAGTAATGAACTTAAAATAAAACTATGTAAGGATTCATAAAAAGAAATAGTTATACCCAGGAAATTAAGTATTGCAAACTCTAATGAAGTCCAGTTCATGTTCCCAAGTGAGTAACGAGTTTCGCAAGTTATAATTAATACAAAAGACAGCTCGAAATGTGAACAACCTCAATCTGCAACAGAGACAAAAATCTCAGAGTTGATTCCTCAGTTCTTTGTAAAGAACCGTGCCAGGAGTAACTGTTCTCAGCATCTAAAAGGAGCTACTATTTGGGGAAGGTCTGAAAGGGGAATTAGTAGTAATATAGCTGTCCTGTTTATCTTCCTCAGAATGTAACTCCCTGTCAGTTTATTAGTCAAATTGAATGGTCTGAAATCAAGCTAATAGGAAAATGAGATAAAAGTTACCAAAAATAGATTTTAGTAGCTTTTAGTAGCATTATTTGGGCAAATGGTATTTTGAAAAGTTAATTCTGCCCTAAGTTTGTTTTATTCTTTTGTTACAATTAACCCCATTGTCCAAGCCATTTTTCTGTGATTTGAATTCAAATACAAAACCAAGAACAATGCAGAAATGATAATGACTAATAATAAATCACAGACTTTTTAGACCCAAAAGGAACCCCATTATCTTACAGATGAGAAAATGAAATACTTGTCTGAGGTCCCAAATAGATGTTGTGGGAGCCGGGCCAGAAGCCAGGTCTCCTCAGGCCAGCTCAGTGTGACACTGAGTTCAGAGAGTGGGGCGCCATCACTGAAGAGTGGAATTTGGGCATCCTGCCAGCGCACTCCCCAGCCTGGGGTCTGGCAGACTCCCTTTCTTTGGCCTCATGGCTCCCACTTAGCACTCACAGCTCATTAATACACGGGGAAGAAAGAACCCTACTTTTTCAGTGTCTACTATGTGTCAAGTATTTTGTACACATTATACAACTGCATTTTGCTGCTGCTGTAAACAGCAAATTAATTATTTCCTTTTTAATACTTGAAGAAACCAAGGTCCCCAAGAGTTTAAGTTGATCAAGATTTGACCCCTTGCTGCTGTTTACCTCTTTGATAGTAACTTCTCCCACTGTTAGGCAGTGAAGACAGAAAATATGGTATGTTAGTCAGAGTTCTCCAGAAGAAAGGAACCAATAGGATAGAGAGAAAAACAGAGATAGATAGATAGATAGATAGATAGATAGATAGATAGATAGACCGATAGATGATAGATAGGTAAATTTATTATAAGGAATTGTTTCATGTGATCATGGAGGCTGACAAGTCCCAGGATCTGTAATTGGCAAGCTGGAGACTGAGGAGCAGTGAGTGGTATAGTTCGATCCGAGTCCGAAGGCCTGGGAGTGAAGAGAGCCAATGGTGTGAGTTCCAGTCTGAGAGCAGGCAGGCTCAAGACCTAAGAGGAGCCAGTGTTTCAGTCTGCAGGCGGTCAGACAGTTCTCTCTTATTCCTGGGAGAGTCTGCTTTTTTGTTCCATTCAGGCGTTCAACTGATTGGAGGAGGCCCAGCCAAGTCAGATATTAATCGTTTCCAAAATGCCTTCACAGGTACATCAGGAATAATGTTTGACCAAATGTCTGGACACATACAATTACCCATCATACATCGTGTTCTCTAGTATGTTCAGGGCCTGGACTAGGGGGAGGCAAGCAAGGCACTCAGAGCACAAATTTACAGAGGTGCCTCTTTGATAGTAACTTCTCCCACTGTGAGGCAGTGAAGACAGAAAATATGGTATAGAAATACCATTCTAGAAGAGTCCTGGGTATGCACAATTTCTCAAGGAACTGATGGCAAAAAAATACCTGAAATACTGAGTATGAAAACAGACTAAGGGTAATTATTTGTATGCTTACTATGGAATGGAATGGTAGTCCATTTACATTTTCCAATGAAATTTCCTTATAATTTATATAGTATTTATTGAATGGGGCCTTATTTATTTTTATGGAAAGGCAAAAGCATTTCTATAAAAGCATAAACACACAAATCTTCTGTACATTAAAGAAAAATGCACAGCTAGTAAAGATCAGGTTTGAATTATTTTACTTTTGGCAATGAGCCACTCACTGCATATTATACAGTTATTCCTCATATGGAGTTATCTGCAGTTTCATTAATGCAGGATTTTTCACAGTCATTGTGAGGATCAAATTAACCTTATGAGATAATATAAATGGAAGTATGCTTTAAACTATTAAGTGCAATATAGAAAGGTGTCACTGCTATTAGCAGAATATACTATAGGACATCTCTTACTTCAATTCAAGAGAGCTGTACCAATTTATATTCTCTCCCTCAGTTCACGAGTAAATGTTCCTTCAAATCCTGGATAACATGGGACTCCACACTCAAGTCCGCAGATATCCAAGAAATCAGGTAAGTTTAGTAATCCAACTTTGGGAACCAAAGACATCCAGCCAGTCTGGAGTCAAGTAGGATTTTGCATTCGTTCTCTCTGGCTCCTGGACTGTGTCTTGACTTAGATGATTTGATATTTACCTTGTAAGATAGGACTCTCTAAATCAGCGGTTCTCAACCTGTGGGTCACGACCCCTTTGGCGGTCAAACGACCCTTTCACAGGGGTCACCTAAGACCATCCTGCATATCAGATATTTACACCATGATTCATGACAGTAGTGACATTACAGTTATGAAGTAGCAACAAAAATAATTTTATGGTTGGGTCACAACATGAGGAACTGTATTTAAAGGGCCAGAAGGTTGAGAACCACTGCTCTAAATGAAAGTCTTCTTTAAAAAGTGACTTGGGTAGACAGATTGGCTACTTGTTTATAACCTAGACGTGAAAAACTATATACATATGTATGCCTACTTTGCCATACAACTGCCAGCGTTGACACCCAGGCTTTACAGGTGACTAAGATATGGCCTTGGACAAATTACTTCATTCCTCTGTGTCTCAGTCTTCTTACATGTTTTACTGGAGATGAAAATAGTACCTACAGCTCATAGAATAGGTCCCAATATGAAATGAGATCATCTATGTCAATTACTGAGAAGAACTGCGGGCACACAGCGAATGTCCAATAAAGGTCAGTTCTTATTAGGTTAAATCAGATGAAATTCAACCATTCTGACCGACTAAAAATGACAACTTCAAGTGCATCAACCTCCTATTTAGTAAAGTGATGCTGTTTTAACCTCCTTGAACAGTGTAAGGGTCCTACTGGTCAGGGTCCTTACCTAACTCGTGCTCCACAGCATGCTGTATGGATGAAATAAAATGTCTCAATAACATAGATGCAGGTTCAGGAAAATCTCAGTTTCAAAGGGTTCAAGTTGCAGTTTCATCGCGGATTCTGGAGTCAGACCACCTGAGTTTAAATCTTAGCTCCATTACCCCTTAGTTGAGTGACCTGAGGCAAGTTGCTTTTTGTAACCCAGTTGCCATTTTTGTCAAATGAGAATATTAATAGTGCTTATCTGAAAGGATTGCCGTGAGGATTAAACTAGAAGAAAAGTGGCTTTCACAATGATGGCAAGTAAAATATACTTAGTGTTAGCTATTTCCCTCTTTTTATCTTCTCCTCCTTTCTTCTTTCCCTTCTTTATCACACAAGCTTTACAGACCAGTAACTGACTTCACGATTCCAGAAGTAATAAAGTTAATCTCTAATTTAGCAATGAACTTTTATTATCAGAGTATAAAGAGTAAAGTACCAGTAAATTTCATCTCTGACAATTTTATACTTTTGATAAGTATTTAGGAGTCAAGGTTGAAGAAATACAGAACTGCTTATGTGAAGTAGCTGAAGAAATTGGGGATGTTGGCAAAGAGAACAGACAATGTGAGCTGTCCTCAAATGCCTGTGAGTTGGTTGCCAATCAAAAAGAGGTTAAAACATACTCCCTCGGGGTCCAGAGGTCAGGGAGAGGACGAAGGCTAGGAATTATAGATGTGACTAGGCATTCCAGTGGGGCCTCAATTGGGATTTGGGGTTCAGCTGCGTCTGGTGGTCTGCGGCACCCATCGGCATGCATGAGATTCAGGGGACCTGCTAATTGGGGCATTTCTTTATGCACTTGCCTGGGGCGTAAGGGGACAGGCGGCACCCTCGCATATTTTTTCCATTGATTTTTAGAGAGAGTGGAAGGCACAGAGGGTTGGGGGGAAAGAGAGAGAGAAACATTGATGTAAGAGAAACACATCTTGGTTGCTTCCACACACACTCTGACTGGAGCCAGGGTTCAAACCTGCAACCCACGTATGTACTCTTGACCAGAATCGAACCTGAGATCCTATGGTGCACTGGTGACACTCTTACAACTGAGCGACAATGGCCAGGGCAAGATGCACGTTTGTACTGAGAGATTCTAGGGCCTGGCACTAAGGACAAGGCCTAACTTCTATGGGGACTTGGGCTGCAGGAAAATAATGCTGGTGTCCTCAGTTGGGGTCAGGGTATTAGCCATGCTGCTTTAGGGACCAAGTGACAAAGTGCAATGCCAAACTGAGGAAAGGGCTAGACTCCTCATTTCTCCAGAAAACGCCAAGCTGCTCTGAGGCCATAAGGCCCGTGGGGAACATAGACCAGCCCCTTGAGTCCTTACAGCTTGGGAGCTTGGAGAGGCTGCACGTGGACCTGAGAAGCAGCCTCTCCCAGGCCCCACTGCAGCGGCAGAGATCAAGACATCTCCCTCCTGGATGGCGTGTGTACAGCCTTTCTAAGAGCTCCAAAATAGCTGCTCTTTGCTGGAGGAGTAGCAGGAGTAAATGAACCCTACATCAGCAATGGAGATGACCAATCAGCCATCTTTAGGGTATAAATGCAAGGTAGGACTCTCCAAATGGGAGTCCAGAGACCAGTGGTCTTGTGATGTTCAAGTTACACCTGGAAGGTAGGTTTTGACCCATGATAGAGAACAACTTCCTATGGTCATCGCAATCAAAATTATGAAATGAATTCTGCTTTAGTAAGTTTCCTGCCCCTGAGCATGTTCAACTAGGGGTTGAGAGACCATAACTCATGGATGCTGCTGAGAAAAGTTGGGCTTGATGGGGTGGATGAACTCTGGGAACTCTTCCAACTCTGCTATTCTATCTAAAAGTACAGCCAGAGAAAGCAAAGAAAAAATTGGATGAACATACAGAGATGATAACTCAAAACTTGATTCCTACATGAAATCGAGCAATTATTTAATAGAAAGAGACAGGTGATCAGTGTATAGTGAAATCATTCACATTTTTGGTTATTTAGGATGAGCTCTAAAATATATGATGAGTTTTAATGCTTTCAGGGACATTGAATTTGAGAAAGTATTTTTTTGACTTATTGGATGTATTAATGGTCTACTGAAATTAACTACCTAAAGATCACAGTACCCCACAAACGGGCCTCTTAGAGAGCACCTCCACAGCCTTAAAAAATGTTGAGTTGGAAAATTTTACAAAGAAGTAACTTTTTACATTGCCACCTGCTGGCTACTGCTATAAGTGACAGAAATATAAATGTAATCTCACATCCTATTCAAGGTTCAACTGGAAATAGGAATATTGACTGAACTTCCAAATGATAAGAATCAAGTTACTTCACCAAGTACTCAAAAGCCGAGTAACCGAGTAATTTTACAAGTCTACTGGGGATCCATCTGGTTATTGCCTTAAGTAGGAGATGTCCTACTTGGATTTGACTTCAGACGTGAATCCTCCCAATGGTGCATCCATGACTAATACTGAAACAGCCCTTGGAAATGAGGCATCCTAACAAGCCATACAATGTGGGTTTATTTAAGCCTATCTTCTGCTCCCACAGACTGTTTCCTCAAGAGTAGTTCTAGATGTTTCATTTGGGAGAGCTGACTTGCTTTGTCACCTAGTGGTATAGTGTCACTTGTATTCATTTCCAAAAAAATGCAAGTGAAAGGCAGAATACATTAGGCCAAACTATCTCAAGTACATAACAGCCCTGAGTTAAGCAAAGAAGGTGTTCCAAATGTGCATGTCTTAGGTATATACATTGCTCAGGTTATGTCCTGAACAACACCAGGAACCCTGTGCAGATAATTCACTCCTCTCCCAACAGTTAATGCTTCCTCCTCGGTACTTTCACAGCACCTTGTTCATATTGCAATGATAACACATTTAAAATTGTATTACTGTAATCTCCTATAAGCAAGTGTCATACACATTTTACATTACTTTTTTTAATATACTAGAGGCTCGGTGCACAAAATTCGTGCATGGGTAGGGTCCCTTGGCCTGGCTGGTGAGCAGGGCTGATCGGGGCCTTCCTTCCCTGGCAGCCGGCTGCCAGCCAGGGACTTCTTTCCCAGCTGCTGGCCGAGGGCTTTCTTCCCTGGCTGCCGGCTGCTGGCCAGGGCCTTCCTTCATTCCACACCACCCCCTGGTGGTCAGTGCACATCATAGCAAGCGATCAAACTCTTGGTCTCTGGTTGAACTCCTGAGGGGACACTTTACATATTAGCCTTTTTATTTATTTATTTATTTATTTATTTATTTATTTATTTATTTATTTCTGAGAGGTTTTTATTTATTTCTGAGAGGAAAAGAGAGATAGAAACATCAATAAGGAAAGAGAATCATTGATTGGCTGCCTCCTACACACCCCCACTGGGGATCAAGCCCACAACCCAGGCATGTGCCCTGATGGGGAATCAAACCAAGACCTCTTGGTTCATAGGTCAATGCTTCAACCACTGAGCCACACCGGCCAGGCTACATTTGTGTATTTTATTTAGCATTCAGTATAAGCTTTGGCATTAGGTAGGCCCTCAATAAATATTTATTGAGTTGAAGTCAAAAGAAGAGAGGAAGGAAGAGAAGGATCCACAGTTTCCAAAGTCAGCACTTCTATTTTACACCTCATGTCTTAGTTCTAGACCAGGGTGGGCAAACTTTTTGACTCGAGGGCCACAATGTGTTCTTAAACTGGACCGGAGGGCCGGAACAAAAGCATGGATGGAGTGTTTGTGTGAAATAATGCATGTTAACACTGCTGCTGGTGAAGGAGCGGAGGGGAGAGCAAGAGAACCTCCGCTCTTTCGGCTCCGTGGGCCGGATCCAGCCCGCGGGCCGTAGTTTGCCCACGGCTGTTCTAGACTCATTTTCAAATGCATGAGACTTTTCCATCTGGATGCTGAGCAGAAATTCATGTTCAGTAATTTCCAAATGGACTCCACTGTCTTTGAACCTCAAACTGTTCATCCATTTCCTGTAATCAATTTCTCAGTTAAGACATAACCATCTCAGAGTCATCCTCTACTCTCTCATTTCCATAACACTCACATTCACTAAGTCCTGTCAACTTCACCGACAGATAGCTCTAGAGTCAATTCCTTCTTCTCTCCTTACTGCTTGCCTTAATTCACACCCTTGTCATCTCTTGCGGTGTCTTAACTTCCTACTTGGCTCCTAGAACTCAGCCAGGCACCTCATCCTTACCCTCCATCTGCCACCAACATTATCTTTCACACAGATATGATATTGTCATCTACTTTTAAACTTTCAATGGCTTCCCATTTTCTATAAGACAAGTCAACTATGGCATACAGAAATCATCATAACTTCCCAAACTTACTGTTTTAGGTCTATAATACTCAGATCTGTTCCATAAACCCCAACCATTTTGAACTGTCATCTTCCAAGCACACCAATGATTCTGAATCCTGTGTACCTCCCTGTATACCCAGAATGCCCATCTCACCCTCACCAGCCGTGGCCACTGTCTGCCTACTGATCATCTTTTGTGTGTAGATGTTACCTTTTCTGTGGTATCTTCTCCAGAACATATGAAATTCTAAATTTACCCAATCAATGGCAAATCCTCTGGCTTTATGCTCCCATAGGACTTTTCATAGGGTATTTAATGGGGCCACAGCTAGCCCATATGAAGGCTCTGTGCAAATTAGGTAGAAGTGTCCCTGCTGGACTGTGAGGCTCTGTGTCAAGCTATAAGACTTGACAAACAAAATGTGGGCTGGGTTTCAACTTGGTTGGGTTGGACTTGCTGTTTGGTCAGGTTCCCTTATGCAATGAAAAACCTTATTCAACTGCACGTCAGTTCTGAGAACTTAACACAATTATTATATATTCTTTTTTAAAATATATTTTATTGATTTTTTTACAGAGAGGAAGGAAGAGAGATAGAGAGTTAGAAACATCGATGAGAGAGAAACATCGATCAGCTGCCTCCTGCACACTCCCTACTGGAGATGTGCCTGCAACCAAGGTACATGCCCTTGACCAGAATCGAACCCAGGACCTTTCAGTCCACAGGCCGACGCTCTATCTACTGAGCCAAACCGGTTACGGCCACAATTATTATGATTGCCTTATTGATGCCACAGCCAGTGTTGCTCAGTGGTTGAGCATCGACCTATGAACCAGGAGGTCATGGTTCAGTTGCTGGTCAGGGTACATGCCCAGGTTGCAGGCTCCATCCCCAGTAGGTGGCATGCAGGAGGCAGCTCATTGATGATTCTCTCTCATTATTGATGTTTCTATACCTATCTCCCTCTTCCTCTCTCTGAAGTCAATAAGAACATATTAGAATTTGGAAGGAGTTTGGAGGCAATCCAAACTGCTTTTCTAATAGATAAAAGAATTGAGTTACATGACCTTTCATGGCTTCTAGTATTTCTATATCTGGCCTTACCAAATGTCCAGCCTCATCTTCCCCCACCCTAGCCCTAGTATTCTTCCTTCCACACATTAATCCCAGACTCAGGCACCATTAGCATCTCCCAGAATGCACTCTCACAACTCCCTTGCCTCTGCCTGTGATGGCCCTGCCTCCTGTGCCCCTCTGATGATTAAGGTATGTATTCTCATAACCTAGGACAGTGATGGCGAACCTTTTGAGCTCGGAGTGTCAGCATTTTGAAAAACCCTAACTTAACTCTGGTGCCATGTCACATATAGAAATTTTTTGATATTTGCAACCATCGTAAAACAAAGACTTATATTTTTTAATTTATTTTATATATTTAAATGCCATTTAACAAAGAAAAATCAACCAAATAAATGAGTTCGCGTGTCAGAGGTTTGCCATCACTGACCTAGGACATGGTAGCATTGACGATGCTTCAAGTGTGTCCTTCAAGTCCTAGTTCTATAGTAGCTTTCCCCTACTTCCTCAGCCAAAATTCACTGCTTCCTCCTCTGTGTTCCAGAGCTCACTCTGTGTTCACACTTCTATTTAGCACTTATCAGAGCAAGGGTTAGATTTGAATCCCAACTGACTAGGTTTGAATCCCAGCTCTGCCACTTATTACCTATCAAATGGGAATAATAATGAGACCTACCTCATGCATTCATTCATTCAACTAATAGTTATCGACTGCTTATTGTTGTGTCAGGAGCTGTTCCAGGGGCTGGAGTTATATGTTTAACAGGACAAAGTTCTTGCTCTCATGAGCTTACATTGAATGGGAGAGTCAAACAATTAAAATCCTGTATAATAAAAGCCTAATATGCTAAGTATCCATTCATTTGGTCGGCCGTTCAACCAAAGCGTAATATGCTAATGACATGCTAAAGCCACTCAACCACTTGCTATGACATGCACTGACCACCAGGTGCAGACCCTCTGACCGGTAGGTTTGCTTGCTGCTGGGGTCGGGCTGATCGGGACTGAGCTAGATGGTTCGGACATGCCCTGGAGCCCTCCTGTGGTCCCTCCCAGTCTGGCCAACCTCCCACATCCCTCCCTGGCCCCAATCATGCACCAGTGGGGTCTTTCAGCCTGGCCTGTGCCCTCTCACAATCCAGGACCCCTCAGGGGATGTCGGAGAGTCGTTTTCAGCCCAACAGTGGAACAACTGGTCACTATGATGCTCACTGACCACCAGGGGGCAGATGCTCAATGCAGGAGCTGCCTCCTGGTGGTCAGTGTGCTCCCACAGGGGAAGCTCCACTCAGCCAGAAGCCAGGCTCACAGCTGGTGAGCACAGCAGCAGTGGCAGGAGCTTCTCCGTCTCTGCGGCAGTGCTAAGGATATCCAACTGCCGGCTTAGGCCCACTCCCTGCAAGGAGCTGGCCTTAAGCCATCAGTCGGACATCCCCCGAGGGCTCCTGGACTGCGAGAGAGGGCAGGCCAGGTTGAGGGACCCCCTCCCGAGTTCAAGAATTTCGTGCACTGAGCCTCTAGTGAAATATAATCAAGTATCATTATACTGAATGCCATTTAAAGAAATAGACAGTAGAGAAGGAGACTCAGAGGCATGATCTGAGTTCTGGCCCCAAGTGGCGAAGCAAGGACTGGGTTTAGCTCCTTTCCAATGTTGCCAGCTAAGAACTCACTCCCTAATCTGTCCCTCGTCCCAGGTTCAATATGCTTCAAGTGTGTCCTTCAAGTCCTTCAAAACACACAGCTGCTCTGTGATATTTTGTTCAGGTGAATGGGTTTCAAAAGGTGCCTGAAAATTTCCAAGAGTCTTTAATCATATTCGTCCATATCATTTAAAAAGAAGACAAAGCGTACAGCTCGGGAGGCTAGATACCTGTAGGTCTATCTGAGAGAAACAGGGAAGAACAGAAACTGTCCTGTGACTTTTGAATTTTAATAAGTTTTAAGTGAAAATAGAATACTTGAAGAAGCGGGTTTGTTTTAAATAAACCCATTTCTAGCGTTCAACCTCTCATTATTTTAACTAAAGGATCTCCAGCCAAATGTAATTTCTATACCTTTATTATACTTCTCATGATATATTTTTTTAAAATATATTTTATTGATTTTTTTACAGAGAGGAAGGGAGAGGGATAGAGAGAGTCAGAAACATCGATGAGAGAGAAACATCGATCAGCTGCCTCCTGCACACTCCCTACTGGGTATGTGCCCGCAACCAAGGTACATGCCCATCACCGGAATCGAACCTGGGACCCTTGAGTCCACAGGCCAACGCTCTATCCACTGAGCCAAACCGGTTAGGGCTCTCACGATATTTTAAAGAGTAATATAGGAGTTGAGAATAGATGCTAATTCAATTCTTTTTCAAATTAACATATTATTATTTATGCATTGTTTTACATTAAGTTCAAAGTTCTAGGTTGCATTAGAAAATTAAATTGATTTTTTTAAAGTCCTATGCACTCAAAAAAAAAAGCATTTTTTATAGCTCCTTCATATTCACCTACAAAAATTAATTTGGAGCTGGTACTAATTATCACAAACTCTTCCAGAGTTAAGTGAAAAAGAAGAGCTAAATCATGGTGTGGAAAAACCACTCTTCCCCCAATACATAAACCAAAGATAGACTTAATGCATCCTTGGGACAAACTTGCAAAATGTTGAGTCTATTCTCTTCACAGCAGAGAAGAGAGAAACCTCCCTGAACTGTTTTTATCTTTTTTGTCCTCCCAGAATCTTTCTCCATTATTTGACCTTGAAGTCCCCTTCATTGAATTTCCATTACCTCTCAGATATGAGGCCCCTCATGCTTACCTAGAACAGGGGTGGCACCTACAGGCCACGTAAGGACTGAGAACTCATTTGGTCTGGCCCTGCCAAGGCATTGGGGGTGAGTTAATTAAATGGTTGACCAAATATAGCAGGTTAATTTTTAAGTTGACAATTTTGTCTAGCCCAAAAATGATGTTATAAATATCCAAATGACCCTTGGCAGAAAAATGGTTCCCCACCCCTGATAGAATGTGCCTTCCCCTTTTAGACCTCTAGGCACTTGAACATCCTGAGCTCACTTGGAAGGCATTTGCCCCCCTTGCTGGTCTGAGGAATGCTTATCACCTTCAGGAATTACTTCAAACAACACGTGCTCAGGGAGCTCAGGGAAGGGCTCCCGGCTTCCTTCCTCCCCCAAGCAGGGAAAAGAGTGGCCTTCTTTGAGCTCTCAGCCAATCCTATACTTTCCAACCTCATTTCAATGAGTGTTTTGAGTATTTGTTTCCCAGACTATGAGCTCCCTGAGGGCAAGGGCCATGTTTATCCCTCTTGGTATGATCTGTGACTAACTCAGTGCCTGTGTTTGTTGATTGAGTGAGTGCTTGAGGCAGACAGAAAAAAACCACTAAAGCAGTGGTTCTCAACCTTGGCTGCACATTAGAATCACCTGGGAATCTTTTTTAAATCCTGATTTCTGGGCCTCATTGTTATGGGGTGGGGCCACAACATTAGTAACAAAGAAACAGAATTTCCAGAGGGTGAGGCCCAGAAATCAGGATTTTTTAAAGATTCCCAGGTGATTCTAATGTGCAGCCAAGGTTGAGAACCGCTGCACTAAGGGAATGTGACCAAACTGCTCCCATGTTGGCAAGTGGGGCAAGCTGGTTTAATCTCTGCAGCAAAAGAAGCCCTAGTCCAACAGAGCTCTGGCTACAGGATGAAGCATTTTCACTGAACTCTTAATCCCCAAAGTTTCCCCTTCACAGCGCCCATCCTATTCATCAGGGACATTTAAGTTCAATGAATTTAATCCAAAACAAAATGCTTTATTGAATATCATACCTTTTGCTCTACCACGACTATTTAAGAGATTTTTATTTGTGCAAGCTTTGTAAAGTCAGGAATAAACAAGGAGGATAACGGGGAAGGGGCTGTTTACGCGCCTTTCCGCCACTGTGTAAGCAAGACATAGTGGAGTTTACATTTATGCCATGTAAATCGCTACAAAACCAGATGTTGCTTACAAGGTAACTTGTAACTCATCTCCTCCAAGCAATAAAGTCTTTTTTTTTTTTTCTGGCAAAAGTTTGAGAAACTTACTGCTGTTTTCTATCAGCAGATACAACAGATGGCTGGCACATGCCTACTTTGCTAAATGAAATGGGCTCTCTGCAGAATTACTCTTTGATCCCTAGTGGCATGTCCACAACACCACAATGCAAAACACCACAGCATAGCAGAATCTAAACATTAAAGGTCTAAAGTTGCGCTTTTGATATGAGTACCTTCTTTTAAAAAAAAATCATGCCCACAGTATGTAAACATACTCACATTCCCACTTTGAAACCATGCAACAGAGGTCGCAAACAAGGCATTTCCTCCATTTGGTGATATAAAACCACCGCAAAGGTATGACGGCAAACCCCAGGAGGGCAGAGGTATGCAGCCACTTGGATTGTAACTGCCAAAACAATCATAACTCCATTAGGAAAAAATGCGGACAGTACACATTAAGGGATTTAAATAATACTGCTAATAATGAGTGTTACCATAACTTCAGAGTTGAAAGGAGGTGTGTAGGGGTAGTTGGCAATTTCTTTGAAGAGGGAGAGGAGGTACTTGAATTTAAATCCACTATTGTTTTTCTTTGATTTTTGTCATGGGGTGAAAGGAAGAGGAAAAAGTATTTTAATACAGTTCTCCTTAACTCAACCAGCCTAATGGGAAATTTGAGACTGCAAACTGTAGCCACTTTAATGGGACCAGTGTTACATCATTTCAAACCCTACATTGCAAAAACAAGCTATCCGGAGCTTTATGGGCATTTTAATAACAGAATTGGATTATCCAGTTGATATTACAGGAACATGTCCAGTTGATATTACAGAAACAATAGTGATCCTAGTTTTTAAAACATCAGCAAAAAATGTGGGTCAGTTGTCAGGAAAATAGCCTGTTTATGACTTCTTTTTTTCCCCAATGGAATTTTCCTCGTTTTATTTTATTTTTTGAATTTTCCTCATTTTAAAGCTGAATTTGGGTGTTACTGACAGGAATCATTCACAAAGACACCACTATCCAGGCAAAGTTCTCAAGCTTTCTTAGACTTGATTTTGAATTATTTTTATTATTTTGGGCAGTTTTCAATAATTCAAGAAGTTTTGTTTTTCATTGATAGGGAGCTAGCAAGGGTTATGAACAAGTTTATAATTAACCTTTCATGTTGGAAAATACCTCATGGATACACTGTATCTTTAGCATATCTAATATTTCCCATTTTCAGTGGTTATACATAAAACAAAGAAGCACATTTCTGCAGTTTAACCCAATAAAACCAATTTTTCTACAATATACACATGACCTCTCAGCTCCCCAGGACAGCAGACAAAATTCTGCAATTCCTATCCTGTACCCACAGTAATACTTTTCATTTTTGTTTTTAAACATCTTGAAATTGAGTAAAATAAATCTATATCGCTTGATTTCTAGTGGTTATAAGAATTGTGATCCCTATACATTAGTGGTTCTCAATCTTCCTAATGCCGCGACCCTTTAATACAGTTTCTCATGTTGTGGTGACCCCCAACCATAAAACTTTTTTCGTTGCTACTTCATAACTGTAATTTTGCTACTGTTATGAATCATAATGTAAATATCTGATATGCAGGATGTATTTTCATTGTTACAAATTGAACATAATTAAAGCATAGTGATTAATCACAAAAACAACATGTAATTATATATGTTTTCCGATGGTCTTAGGCGACGCCTGTGAAAGGGTCGTTCGACCCCCAAAGGGGTCGTGACCCACAGGTTGAGAACCACTGCTATACATGCTAAAAAGCTTATTCTAAGATCTGGATCTGTTGATACAGTGATTAGAACGTGCTAGTAATCCCAGTGATAGGTTTAAAGTTAATATCGACCAGTTATCTTCACCCAGAGAATTTCTAGCCCATAGACACCAATTTCAGCCCAGCCCTTACCAACCATCGCAGAAAACCAGGCATTTGGTCAAATAGAGGCTGGAAAAGTCATATATAGATGGCTCAGCATAAATCCATTACCACTGTTAAAAGAGCCAACCTAAAAAAGATGCCCTACTAACTAGGTTCTCGATTCATAGTACCTTAACATTGTAATGCAGGTGATAGAATATATTAGCGTTATTAAAATCAAGCCTATACATATATTAGCGTTATTAAAATCAAGCCTATACGATCTTTACAAATTTTATAAGATTGTATTAAACACACATTTATTGTATGACCTACATAAATGGAAAAAACTTGGCCTTATACTAAACTGGTTCCTATGGAAATGAGCAGCAGTGTCCTAATATTAGAATTCAGATTTGTCTACCAAACTTCTCATTAAAATTTTATTTGAAAGCCATTAGGTTTAGAAAGGGGTTATTTTCCAAATAAAATGTTTAATTAGTGCATAGTTTAGAAAACTAAGGTGGTTGCTCATGGCCTCTGTCTCAAATTCAGGGAAAGGTTAGAATAAGGAATGCTTCATTGAAAAATATCAACTATTAAAAGTTATATATAGTAACAAAGGGTATTTTCCTTAATTACTAAAAATCCTTTAAGTCTAAAGCTTCTTTCATAGAAATAACAAACATCATATAACTTTAAACTCTAAAGCACACCTTTTTACTCACATGTAATATTTTTAATTCTAAATCAATGCACATTCATTGTGGAAAAAAACAAAATATAACATATGCAGATGTAACCAATGTTTACACCATGGAGGATCAGACATTTATCAAATGTTTTTTCCTATGCCTGCCCACATATTTTGTAATGCAATCAAACAGAATATACTGTTATGGACTACTGACAATTTGTCATGAACATCCTTCCATGGCTTTGAGTAGACATCTAGAATATTCTCATTAATGCTTCATCCATTCTCCTGCTATTATCAGTGGACTCCTAGGTTCCACCCAGTTTTTAATTTTTATAAAAAGCATGATTAGGAACAATCTTGCACTAAAATTTTTACTCAAATCCATGATTATATCTTTAGGATGAACCTCTGGAAGTAAAATTGCCCAAAGGATCTAGATCAAAGCTTTTGCCATCAGATTCTAATTGCCCTGCAAAAGGTCTAACATGCATCAGCCACATATGAATATGTACAATTCTCCACATACTAAAAACACTAAAAAAAATTGACCAACTTGATGTGGAGAAATGAATATCACTGTAATTTTTATTTGTATTTGCTTGAAGTAGAACATGAATGTTATTTTAAATGGTCCAAGACACCTTGGGTTATTGGACTGATCACTTATTGGAAGTAGATAACACCTATTGCCTCTACAAGGTCTTCAAAACTAAAATTAACTTTCTTCACATGTTGCCAAAACACTTACATATTAAGTTTAAATTTTCATTAATCAGTTATGTGTTTTGCTTGTGTTGAAATCCCTAGATGTTTGCTATTATTTGGATGAAATAACTAGATCATGGAATGAACTTTACATTATCCATGTAGATGTTTTGATGTGGTTTGGCTTTAGTTAGAGATGCCTTTCAAAACATTTAATTAGTATTGAAGTCATTATTTTTCCCACCTTCAAAATTTCCACGCATTTCAAAAATTATGGTGCTAGAATCACATAACTTTATGGAGTAAAATGGATCAGATTTAAATAATATATTCAAACATCTTGCTGTTTGGCATTGTAAAGATCCTACCCTGTCACTACCCTCCTCCCTAAGAACAACAGACACCAGATTTCATAGGTACCTATGGTAGCCTATCCAGAGCAGACTGGCACAGAGAGGGAGATGATTTAATTAGAGAGGGAGATAATCTAATTGAGGTGCTACCAGTGTCCTGCATAATGAGACAATCCACATGGGTAATCAACACTCAAACAGGAGAGAGAAAGATGCTGGAAGCTTCATCTCCATGCCAGTTCTACCATCTTCTCTAATCCCCTACAAAAAATTTTTCCTGAGATTGTTTGATATGTATTCCATTTTGTACTCAACGATGTGCCAATGTTTGCAAACACGCACTATGCTATAAAGCAGCAGGGGAGATAACATGAAATTTAAGCCATTGCTTCAAATTCCATTCTTTGGAAGACAAACTCAGATGAAAAATAAATCAGTAGATAATAGATAGATAAGAGCTATTGACATTTTCTGCTTCTTCTGTAACAGTTACCAAATCCTTTCAGCTAGGGAGGGGTGTTAAGTCAAGCTACTTTCTAATGGTTCTTATGAATCATAAAAGTATAGGTAAGGAAAATGTTCTTTTTAAAAACACAGAATTAATATTGACCCCATTTGATACGAGTCAAACACAAGTAAACAGATTCAGGTGAAACAAAATGATAATAAAAATGTCATTTATTGATTTATTACTGGTTTTACAATATTCCAAAATTAACTGTCCATTAAGTATCTATAAAGAGGGAATCGTACGAAGAAAAGCAATAATCTTTCTATAGAGCAGTAAGAGCCTCTGAACTCAAATGCAAAATGAGGGTATCAGAATTAATGGCCTTCTGGCTATGAACTTCAGTGGATACAAAACATCTCTCTCATTTATGTTGTTGTTGTTGCAACAATGGAAGTGTCAAAGGGTTTAGGTTTGATCTACTTTGGAAAAGAAAAATGAGAGAACAGATCTGAGGGAAAAGAGACAGCTAAAATGGTCATGCCCATACTATAACAAGTAATTAAGGGGAACCAATGTGGTTTCTCAATTTAAAAATAGTTACTTTTTATAAAGAGTTTTTTTCTGGATCACATTCTTCATGAAAATATCCATTTAATTATTTTAGAATTTAAAAAAAGACCTGATAATGTGATTTTAATTACAATTACAATGATTTTCATATTAGACACATTTTACCAACCAATGAGCAAAAGAATTTATTACTTACCATTTGTCATTAGAGGTAATTTACGTGATACTGAAACTACAAAAGGTAACATATAAAAATGCTAATGTGCTAGGAAATAAAAGAAATACTTCTTTATAAAAATACATTGCAATTTTCCTTTTCCATATAAAATTATTTAAATGGTAACTTAAAAGTCAATAATCTGCAATATTTTACAAATGTTTATATATATATATATATGTGTGTGTGTGTGTGTGTGTATATATATATATATATATATATATATATATATTATTGATTTCAGAGAGGAAGGGAGAGGGAGGGAGAGAGAGAAACACCAATGATGAGAGATAATCAATGACCGGCTGCCTCCTGTATGCACCCCACCTTACCCCCTCCCTCCCCCCCCATCGAGCCCACAACCTGGGCATGTGCCCTTGACCAGAATAGAACCCAGGACCCTTCAGACTAACGCTCTACCCAGTGAGCCAAACTGGCCAGGGCCAAATGTTCTTATATGACACTTTTTGAGTCTGTGAACTTCTACCAGAAATATATAGCATTCACATCGTTCCAGTGAGTAACATTTAACATACCAATTTTTTTCAAGTGCACAATGTCAAAAATACGTACAGGCCTTAAAACTGACGGTAAAATATAAATGCCATAAGTGATTAGTATATGCTATGGGGAAAAAAGAGCCTTTTAAATATTATGTTAAATTTTAATGTCAATAATCACAGAAATAAGTGATGTTGGTATTTGAGGTCTTTATATTCCAGCAGTCTGAAGTCACCGAGTCTTATCAAAATAGTGCGTTTTTAGGCACATTGCTTGCTCTTTTCCTTTGGGAATCCGTAAGTAATGTAGCGTGTTTAAATAAATGGGGGTTAATTCTTTATTTGTTTTGGAGATCAGATGAGAAACCATTCTTAAACATTATAAAAATATACCAGACGACACACTACACAATATATTTCTACCTGTCAGTAAGCAGTGGCAATATTAAAGGGTCATTTTCTCCACCCTTCCTGGCTATCAGAACTTACCTGGCCTGCGGCTTGCCAGGTAAAATTCATGGAGTGGATATTGACAGGAATAGCTGGCATTCTCTGTTGCGCTTTTCTGAAATCATGTGTGAAGGGGGCCATTTTTCCCTCTGAAACAATCAGGATATCTTCTTCAAATCCTGGTTTTAGAAAAAGAAACAAAACTATCAAACTAGGCGGACTTACAAGAATCAAAATCAGCACTGCATGCAAGAACACCAAAGAATCAGTATGGTTCATTGCTTTCCACAGAGCACCTGCCTTGGTGCCGACTCATTTTCCTCTGTGTGTGACAAGAATGATGCCAACAGGCACATGCTTTCAGGGAGAAGGAGTGTTAACTGGTGGTAACAAATGCTGGGTCCACCTAAAAACAGAGGATTGTAGAAACCAGCAACAGCAAGATCCGAATGTTAGGTGAGCCTAAGTTTCGTGAGAGAGAAGTTTATATGCTTTCAGACGGAATAGCTCATTAGAAGGGGGGAGCAACCTTCCTTGGAAATGAAGTTTAAAAAACATGCTAAAGTCGTGCATCTCTCCTTCTTTAATGGAAGAGTCGGAAAGAGAGGGAAGATCCAGGCAGAGGAAGGTGCTGGGCTCTGGCGCCTTACCTATGAGCACTCTTGCCTGGTGAGCATCGATCCACAGGTACAGGCTCTCCTCCCGCGGCTGCCCGACCTCCGCCCGCAGCCCCAACAGGCAGGAGAGGACGCTCCAGAGCCCGAGCGCGGCGGCAGGAAGGGCGCTGCTTCGGGCCATGCTCGTCCGGACCTCCTCGCTGGTGGCTCTCGCCGCTGGAACTCCTCCGGCCGCACCGACCCCAACCTGCGGCGGTTCAGCGGTCCCTCCGCTGTTCCCGCGTAGACGTCTGCGCGCGAAGCGTCCAGCCCCGGGCGAGTGAGCCTGGGAGAACCGGGCGAGGAGGAGGAGGGCGGGCAAGAGCGGCGCGAGCCGGGCTGCAGGAGCGGGCGCAGGAGCGAGAGGGGACAGCAGCGACGCGAGGCTGGCAGAGCAGCGGATGCCAGCACGCCCGGCGAGACCCACAGTCGGAGGGTTAAATACGGCGAGAGGGGAAGAGCGGGAAGGGCGGGCGCCAGTGGGGTGCGTGTGAGCAGTGACGAGGCCCCGCGAGCCGCCACCGGGGGGCGCTGCGGAGCGCGCGGGGGGCGGGGCGGCGCGCGACCCCAGCGGCTGCGTTTCCCCCGCGGTGGGCCCAGTGGGAACGCGTGCAAAGGGGGCGCGTGGTGGAAGTGGTTGCGAAAGGGGTGTTGGGAGGCACCCCGAGGACTACACTCGCCTATGATTCCAGCCAGGCGAGGCAGGGGCGTCGGGAAATAGAGTGAGCTGAGATCTCAGGGCTTAATTGAGCGCGATGATGATGAAGGCGGGTCCCATTTCTACCCTGATGCTAAAAGAAGGCACATTTTCTCCCACTTCTCCCTTTCCGCCCATCATTCCTCTCTCTCTCCGCAAAGCCATCCTCTCGGATCCGCGCTATGCTGACATGTTGCGCGTTGCCCTGCACTTAAAACCCGAATCTCCAGCGTCCACTGCTGCCCCGATCGCAGGCACTGGGCTGGACTCGGGGCGCGGGCTTTCATTCTGCATTATCAGACACCCTGGAGGGTGCTTGCACATCGGGGGAGGCCCCTCTCTCTGCTAACCGGGCAGCGCCAGGAAGAGTTCCCCGGGCTCTGGGTGACAGGAGTCCCTGACCCCCTAGGGATAGGGGTCCCAAACGTTGTGAATATCTTTATATTTACTGGTGTTTCAAAAAAAACTTGGAGGCGTGCTCTGGTCCTGAAATCACAGGCGCTGGAGGACAAGCCCAAGGCGCTGGTCTTGCCGTGGGAAGGGCAGTTGACTGGCAGTGAGCTACAGCCTCACACACCCACCCGACCCCAGCAGGAAGGACTTAACTTTCCTCTTACCCAACCCCTCGGATGAGCAAAGAAAACAGAAGCAAAAGGTTGGGGTTATTTTTTATTTTTAAAGAAAGATTTCAGACTCCGAAAAGGGTTGTTTTCTTCTCTTTGTTCTTTAGTACCCAGATGCTGCGACAAATGCCCAAGGATTGAGTGTCTGGGCTGGGGCGGTGTTTCGGTGCTTTGTGGACAGTTCAAGAGGGAAAAGCAAACAGAAACAACAGAGGAGAAGCTGAACATGTGCACACATTGAGTTAAATAAACGTCAGGTCATGAGAGGTTATTAAATGTTAGGTCGTGAGAAGTTACTAAAAAGAACAGAATATGCGGTTCCAGTTATGAAATATTTTCAGTTGTACAATTGTTAATCTTTGAAGAGATTTAAATAAGCCCATGACTATTTGAACTTACAGTGTCTTAATTTTAAAAGGATTTTTATTTGAGGTGCTTACTTAATCCTCACAACTCTTTTAAGTAGGTACTATAATTATTTCCATTTTATTGATGTGGAAACAAGGCTCAAAAAGGTCCAATAAGTTGACTGTGGTTACCTAGCTGGTAAGTGGCAGAGTCAGGGTTCAAATCCCAGGCACAGTGATTTCCAAGCCCATGCTCTTCACTGCTATACCTCATACTGATAAGTAAATAATATTTAAGTCTGTTTGAATCCAAAACGTCACAACTCTTCTCCCTTTAAAATAAAAATAGTTAACCTCTTTTCAAAAATTTCAGAAAATGTTCATTTATATAATGTATTCATATGCATTGGTCAATCTTTAAAACACTTTAGCATTGTAATGCCAAGTGCCTCCTAGGTAAAGATAGTTTCACAAAACAATGGACATTTTCTTTGACTCCAGAAAGTGTGGTTTTAATTGAAATTTTTGACTTAGTATTACTCAAGCCCCTATGGCTCTTGGTGCAAGGACGCCCTCTACAGGTTGTTCTAATCAAACACCAGTAATTAAAAAATAATCCATGAAATGTCCTTTTTGCTAGAGAAAAGAGGTACTCAATTGCCTGATTCAAATTCCCCAAAGTGGGGTTCTTCTGCAGCAGCGGAGCTTGGTGCTGGTGATAATGGGAATATATCTTGCTCTAAAGAATTATTTTTCCTTCCAGAATGGATGGTCTCTATTCACTTCTCCCCAACAGTGAACAATTAGAAAACTCATATTTTATTATAGAGAAAAAGGTTATTTTAAAAATCTTGGATTTGAACCCTTTTGGTTCAAACTTATGTTAGGCACTGGTCAGATACTTTCAAAAGTAACCGAGTATGTCTTTTGAGGGGAAGGTCCATCTAAGAGCTAAATCAGGCTTGACTTTCTGTTGTTGAGGAGCTGTGAAAGTGGCTTTTGTTTTCATTCAGAATGCAGTGATGTGTTTAAGTTTCTCCACTCATAAAAATACAACAACATCTATTTGCACATGATAAAAATTTGGAAATAATGTGCTAGGACACAATGTATTATCAATCAACTTTGTTTAGTTTGGAAATTCTACCATTGATTTTCCAGTCCATTATCCTTCCTTTCCTTGTGTAACTTATTCTCATCAATTACATTTGCAGGCAGGTTTATTTATTCATTAACTCATTCACTCATTCCAAAAAGATTTATTAAGCACCTATTTTGTGCAAGACACTGTCCTAGAAAGTACAGGAAAGACAAAGGCAGTAAGAAGCATCATGAAACAACATGAAAAACAAAACAGGACCCCAGCCCTTGAAGACCATTGGAGTTAAAATGAGTAAGACAAGCACCCAAGTAACCATAATGGAAGGCAGAATATGGTGACTGTTGACAAGACAGAGGACTGGAAATTCAAAGAAGAAATCTCATATCTGGGATTCTGGAAGCTTTTTAATTAATTCATTCAAAAAACATCAACAAAGTGTCTGATGTGTGCCCTGTATGGGCACAAGGGAAAGGCAACTAAAAAGACAGCCCCTGCTTTCAGATTCTCAGTCTAACAGGCAAGAGTGTTACGAATGGACAATAGGAATGAACACCACGATAGAGATGTAAACATGGTATTTGGGGACTCGGGGGAAAGTCTCTTGATGCAGATTGTGTTGTGGGAGGACTTCCTAGAGTGCAGGGTACTTGAGCAGCCTTAAAGGTTAACGGGCAATTGAACATGCAAGGGAGGGAAGAGAGGGAGGGTTGACCATGCACAGAGAGCGACAACAGCAAAGACAAAGAGACTAGAGAGGGAATAGAACTATCAAGGATCTGCCAGTAGCGCTCTGCAGTGTGATGAACCTGGAGTGGGGGGAAGAGGGAGTGGCTGGATGAAGCTAAAAAAGGTAGGTAGGAGTTGGTTATGGAAGATTGTGCTGAAAAGAATCCCCCAAATTTATGGAGAGACATTGTCCTCAAGGAGGTGAAGCGTAACTGCCCACTCCTTAAGTATGGGCTGTGCAGAGAGACTTCCTTTCATAGAGTTCAGTATGGAAAGGGGGTGGGGGGTAACTTTACAATGGAGAGACCTGACAGCTATTACCTCATCTAGGTGATCAAGGTCAACACCAACAGTGATAAGTTATGTTGACAGTATGTGCCCTTGATATGGTGTGATGAGAATAGCACTTTACTTCTGTGGCATGCTCCTGAAAACCCATAGCCTCTGTCTAATCATGAGAAAAGTATCAGAAAAGCCAAATTGAGAGACATTCTACAAAATATCTGATGAGTAATCCTCCAAACTGTCAAGGTCATTAAAAACAAGGGAAGTCTGAGAAACTGTCACAGCCAAGAGGAACCTGAGGACACATGACAACTAACTGTAATATGCTACCCTGGACAGGATCCTGGAACAGAAAAGGGACAGCAGATAAGAACTGAAAAAATCTGAATAAACCGTTAATAATAATGTATTAACCCCTAGAGTGCCGGGGAGCACAATTGCGCTCCTCCTGTCTTTCGCCAAAAGTGCCGGGAGCACTATCAAAGCTTCGAAATGGCATCCAGTTCTAAGTCTGCTTTTATTAGTGATGATGATATTGCTAAATATGTCAATGTAGTAAAGGTTTCCTTAAGTTTTTGAATATGTAACTTCATTTACTTGCGATTCATAATTTTTTTCCTAAACTGCTGTAAAATCAGCAAAAATGCCTTGGCAATTTTAGCATAGTTCCTAGGATATTGGTTGGCACTCAAAGGGTTAATATTGGCTGATTAGTTATAACAAATACACCATACTTAATGTAAAATGTTAATAATAGGGAAAACTGTGTATGGGGTAGATGGGAACTCTCTATACTATCTTTGCCATTTTTCTGTAAAGCTTTTCTAAAAAATGAAGTTTAATCTACACTAATAAAAGACAAAGATGCTAATTGCCCATACCTTCACTACGCCCAAGCCACGCCCACCAGCCAATCAGAGGGACTATATGCAAATTAACCCAACCAAGATGGCGGCCGGCAGCCATGGAGCTGGAGCAAGCAGGAGGCTTGGTTGCCCTGGCAATGGAGGAAGCCAAGCTTCCTGCCTGCTCTGGCCGGCTGTGGCCTCCGCAAAAGGCAACAAAATTTCAATTATAGAAGCTAAATAAATCCCAGATACCTGCTTCCAGCCAGCCTCCACTGGGAGCTTGGGTGGCTGGGGGATGTGGCCAGCTGCAAACAGCCACCAGCCACTCACCCAGGCTGGCCACACCCTCATGGGGTAAGGGTCCCCGCTGAGGGGCTTGGCCAGCCTGCATACAGCCATCATCCCCTCACCCAGGTTGGCCAGGCATCCCAGCGGAGACCTCCACCCTGAAGGGGCTGTGGCCAGCCTGAAAACAGCCCTCAGCCCCTCACCCAGGCTGGACAGGCACCCAAGTGGGACCCCCATCCTGATCCGGGACACCCTTCAGGGCAAACCAGCTGGCCCCCACCCATGCACCAGGCCTCTATCCTATATAATAAAAGGGTAATATGCAAATTGACCCTAACAGCAGAACGACTAGGAATGACTGGTCACTATGACACACACTGACCACCAGGGGCCAGACGCTCAATGCAGGAGCTGCCCCCTGGTGGTCAGTGCACTCCCACAGGGGGAGCTCTGCTCAGCCACAAGCCAGGCTAACAGCTGCCAGTACAGCAGTGTGGTGGGAGCCTCTCCCACCTCCTCAGCAGCACTAAGGATGTCAAGGATGTCCGACTGCAGCTTAGGCCTGCTCCCTGCTGGCAAGTGGACATCCCCTGTGGGCTCCCGGGCTGCCAGAGGGATGTCTGATTGCCAGCTTAGGCCCAATTCCCCAGGGAGCGGGCCTAACCCAGCAGGTGGTCATCCCCCTAGGGTTCCCAGACTGCAAGAGGGCACAGGCCAGGCTGAGGGACCCTCCCAAGTGCACAAATTTTTGTACACTGGGCCTCTAATTTTAAAATTAAAGGTAAATACCAAGATGCATTCAAAACACTTAGCTGCTGACTTTTCAAAATCAAAAGATTTCTCATAGCCGAAACTGGTTTGGCTCAGTGGATAGAGCGTCGGCCTGCGGACTGAAAGGTCCCAGGTTCGATTCCGGTCAAGGGCATGTACCTGGGTTGCGGGCATATCCCCAGTAGGAGATGTGCAGGAGGCAGCTGATCGATGTTTCTCTCTCATCGATGTTTCTAACTCTCTATCTCTCTCCCTTCCTCTCTGTAAAAAATCAATAAAATATATTAAAAAAAAAAAAAAAAAAAAAAAAAAGATTTCTCATAAAAATTTGGAATTCTAGCTTCCTAAGGCCTTTTTCTAGCTTCTCATGGCTTTTCTAGGAAAATATAAGCCTCTGTCAATGTTCCCTCCTTACAAGGGGATGTATGTGAGTAGGGACTGCCATTCAAACAGGGCTAGCGCTCTCTAATTCTTACAGTTACAGTACTCCTCTATGGAGCCTTCTTCACTCATCTACTTGACTTGCTGGGCTTCGTTAGGCATCTGAGTTGTGGCCTGGAGAAGAGGCTATGGGACAGGCAGGGAGAAAGTACCTCAGGGCTAAGGGGACTGGAAGTGTGGTTGTGTAGGAACAAGGGCAAAGCCTGCTGTAGAGGGGGATTTGTCAGTGCCATTTCTGCCAGCCACTCTGCATCATGGTCTCAGCCAAAGCTGACTTGGTCACTACTGGTGTTGAGATGGAGATTGAGGCATATCTGCTGCACTATAAGAAAGATGGAATCAGGCCCCCTTATAGCACACTGGCATAGAAAGGGGGACATAGATAGATAGTGAATAGAGCAAGTAGCCAAGCATTATATATATGTATGTATGTATGTATGTACTTATGTTAATCCTCACCCGAGAATATTTTTCCATTTACTTTTAGAAAGGAAGGAAGGTGGAGAGGCAGAGAGAGAGAAACACTGATGTAAGTGAGACACATTGATTGGTTGCCTCCCTCACACACTCTGACCAAGTCTGCAAAGGAGGTACATGCCCTTGACTGGAATCAAACCCAGGACCCTTCAGTCCACAGGCCAATGCTCAATCCACTGAGCCAAACTGGCTAGGGTGCCAAGCATTATTTTTAATGCAGTTCTGTTTTTAAAAGAGAAACAGTGTGTGTGTGTGTGTGTGTGTGTGTGTGTGTGTATAGTTAATCTATATATATAAAAGCTTAATATGCAAAGTGTCCCCTCAGGAGTTCAACTGACTGGGAGTTCAATCACTCGCTATGATGTGTGCTGACCATCACGGGGCAGCACAGAACAAAGGAAGGCCCTGCTGGCAGCCAGCAGCTGGGGAAGGGAGGCCCCGTCAGCAGCCAGCAGCTAGCAGCTGCTAAGGACCCTACCTGTGCATGAATTTCATGCACTGGGCCTCTAGTATGTATATAAAACTATGCATAGAAAATATCTAAAAGGTTACATGCCAAAATAGTTCCAGGAAGTTATCTATGGGAAGTGGGACCTGGGACTATGGAATAAATTTCACTTTATGCACAAATATTTTCTGATGTTTAAAAAATGTAATTAAAAGCCATTTTTAAGAAGAGAAAGATCCTTCCTTTCCTGCTTCATCAGTGTCTCCCAAAGTAGGCAGCTGTCACCGCCCTAAGCCAGCACCTCTTGCTATGCTGCCTGCATACTTTATCACTTAAGAACTGTACATCACAACACATGACAGCTCATTACTGAAGCACAGCACAGCTTGAGCATTCCTCATCAGCCTGGGCAGCACTCTAGCTATTCTTTCCTCACGTGATGGCATTGCCAAGCAACCTACCACATATCTTGTCTTCCACAAACCATATCCATTATTTTCTGTTCATCCATGCTGATGCATCCCTATGACACTTAACAGAAGTATTTCTTTTATGGTGGAGGAAAAGGAAAATAATTTTATTGCACAATAATAGAGAAATGGAAAACAAAGTACAATACCTTCATAGGATGAAATGTTAGTGAACTATTAAAATTGATGTTCTGACATATGTATTTAACCATGAAATTATCATCACAACCAAGATAATGTACACCAAGCATGTCAAACTCGTGGCCCACAAGCCACATGCGGCCCACAATGAATATTTTTGTGGCCCAGCCAATATAATGGTTTGTAAGAAACGTTTTAATAAAAATTTCATAACAATTTTTACAATATCCTGTTATACATAATTATTAATAACGAACTACAACGGTTGCCAATGACTGATTACTATAATCGTGTTGCATTCATTTCCCTTAACACGCCTTACGTGCAGGTGCACCACTTCTCTCCACTAATACTAGCAGCGAATATTTTAGCAGCCGATGGGCACGTCATTAGTCTTGGACTGACTTGGTGTGCCAACGGAATATTTTGCTTTCGGAGAACAAGAAAAATAGGTTTATTTGCATTACACTTATTAATTTATGCAGTTATTTAGTGCCTGGTAAGTTAATGTTCAAAAAAATATATTAATTTTTATTAAAAGGTTCTATTATTTTATGTCAACAATTGCTCATTGATTTCAGCCCTTTGTATGCAGCATGTCTCTATCAAAATAAACCTACGTTTCTATGAAAATTGAAGCTTTTGTTTTTTTGCGGCCCTCATAAACTTAAACCTTGTTTATTTGGCCCATGTTAGCATTTGAGTTTGACATGCTTGGTGTACACGATCCATCACTCCCAAAAGGTTAAAAAATAATACACTTTAACTATGTGCAGTTTATTATGTGTCAACTGTATTTCACTAAATTTGTTTTAAAATTTTTAAAGAAATTAAAAAATATTAATGTTTCATTAGGACACAAAAAGCACTATCCATAAAAGAAAGAATTGGTAAAATGGATTATATTAAAATTAAAAACCTCTTTTTATCAAAAGATAACATTGAGAGTGAAAAGAGAAGCCATAGAGTAGGAGAAGATACTTGGATATATAAGACCCTTATCCAGAATATATAAAGAAATTACAAATCTATAAGAAAAAGGAACTCAGAACACAAATGCGTCATTTCAATAATAACTATATAATTCATTTGAAACTGCAGAGCCCCACCAGTAGCTGGTATTTTATGAGTTCTAGAAGCAGTGGTCTGAAGAGCTGACTCAAGGCCTGGGTATGAAGCTGCTCGCTCACCTGTGGATCTGCGGCCATCCTCAAAACAGCAGTGAGAGGGGTTTCTTGATCACTGATCTCTGAAGTCTACAGAGCATTATGAACTTTCCCCCAATTCTTCTCTCCAATTTACCTGCTAATCTGAGTTCTAGTCCTTCACCCATTCCTACTTCCAGAAAGTTATCACAGACACAGATATCCTAGGACACAGACACCTGAAGCACTGGAAAGTCCCATGAGTACTATATATGGAGGAGCTTAATTCATAATGAGCCTCAAAAAAGCAGCAGGACACTGTTGACATAGCTTTGATAAGGCTTTTTTGCCTCAAGCAGGAGCAGGCACATCTCCTCATCCATCATTTTGAGAGGGTTGTTTTGGTGTCTATGTGACTCCTACCTCCACAAAATCACTCTCACACCTTCCTTTTCTGACTCTTTCTCTTTCTGGTGAGGCTGAGGAATGGCAAAGACCTAAGAGGTGGGGTGAAGACATTTAGTTTGTATATCAGTTGGGAAAAGAAACATTCTAGAAAAAAAATTAGGTGAGCATCTGACCATTTTTCTAAGAAAAACACCAAAGATATGTTGATATGTTTGCTAACTTCTTTCTTTCTTTCTTTCTTTCTTTCTTTCTTTCTTTCTTTCTTTCTTTCTTTATTTCTTTCTTTCTTCTTTCTCTTTCTTTCTTTTCCTTCCTTCCTTCCTTCCTTCCTTCCTTCCTTCCTTCCTTCCTTCCTTCCTTCCTTCATCTATCTTTATATGGTCTCTGTACACATATAGCTACATATCTATAAATATGTTTCTATATATCTATATTCTATATGTTCAGAGATACAAGAAACAACATTAAAAGATAAATAATATGTTGAGGGGATAGATCCAAGATGACGATAGAATATGTAGAAGTTACACTCACCTCCTCCCAGGACCAAACTGGAATTACAACTAAATGTAGAATAATCAACCTGAATAACCAACTGAAGACTAGCTGAACAGAAGTCTTACAACAAAGGATTTACCAAAAAAGCCACATTGAGACTGGTAGGAAGGGTGAAGACAAAAAAAGGGCTGCACTCACTCCCATGGGCAGTGGCTGAGAATCGGGATATCACAGATGCAAAGGTTTCCCCTGAGGAGTGTGAGGTCTCAACCCCACTCCGGGCTCCCCAGCCCAGAGCACCAAAGCCAGGAAAAGTCACCTACATAACATCTGGCTGTGAAAATTAGGGAGGATTCTCTCCATCAGGGAAAGATGGGAGTCCACTAGACACTCAGGCGGCCTCTTAAAGGGCCAGCATACAAAATCTCACTTATAGCCACTCACACAGGGCTCTGGCAGAGGGAAGGTGGAACAGACTGGAGCTGTGTGAGGAGCGTCTGGGGTTTACAGCTCCAGAGAGAGAGTTGAAGGGACAGCCATGGGGGAGTCCCTGAGCTGAGTCCCTCTCTCACACTGCAGATGCCACCTTTCTTGGATTGAGCACTCCCCTCCATACAGCATTAGTCTGGGGCCGTGGTTGGCAAACCACGGCTCACGAGCCACATGCGGCTCTTTGGCCCCTTGAGTGGGGCTCTTCCACAAAATACCACGTGCGGGCGCGCACGTACAGTGCAATTGAAACTTCGTGGCCCATGCGCAGAAGTCGGTATTTTGTGGAAGAGCCACACTCAAGAGGCCAAAGAGCCGCATGTGGCTCGCAAGCCGCAGTTTGCCAACCACTGGTCTGGGGGAATGCAAGAGCCCCACCCTCTGAACTCCCTATCAACCCACCCTGTGGAGCTCACTCCCTAGGGAGGAGTTAGCTGTCTGGACCCAGGGTGTAGAGGTCTGGGCAGATTTAGGGGAGGTCAGTAACTGAATTCTGTGCTCTGGGCTCCACACAGGTTGCCCAAGGCAAGTCACAAGCACCAGAGTCCCTCCCAAGAGGCCCCAGAACCAATAGACCCAGCGGTAAACTTCAGACAACATCAGAGCAGGATCCAATTAGTTTCACAAATGGCATATTCAAAGGGAGATCTCAGCAGGCTACAGACCACGCTCAGTCAAATTCTACCTGCACAGCAGCTAATACATGGTGGTTGGGGTCAATCCAACAGTCAGCCTACCTGAGGGTAAACCCCATGCACAAATGGTCAACAACAAACAAGACTCAATTACAACAGGAGGGCTCACTTAACCCACACAAGGGACATTCCTGGTGCACCCAGCTCAGGTAATCAAGAAGATAGCAGTACTGAGTCCCACAGGACACCTATTACAAAGACCGCTCTACCAAAACTGGGAGACATAGCAGATCTACCTAATACACAGAAACAAACACAAAGAGGCAGCCAAAATGTGAACACAGAGAAACATGCCTAAAATGAAAAACAGGAGAAATCTTCAGAAAAGCAGCTAAATGAAATGGAAGCAAGTAATCTACCAGAGATAGAGTTCAAAGCAATGGTTATAAAGCTGTTCAAGGAACTTAGGGAAAGAATGGATGAAATCAGTGAGAACTTAAAGATATCGTAAGCATGAAAAAAACAAACATAGAAATCATAAAGGAAAAAACAGTCAGAAAGGAAGAATACAATATCTGAAATGAAGAATACCCTAGAAGGGATAAACAGTAGGTTAGAAGAAGCAGAGGATACAATAAGTGATTTGAAGACAAGGTAGCAGAAAACACCCAGAGAATCAAAAAGAAAAAAAAATAATTAAAAAACATGAGAATAGTTTAAGGAACATTTGGGAGAACATGAAGTGTAACAACATCTGCAGCATAGGAGTACCAGAAGGAGAAGAGCTAGCACAAGAAGTTGAGATCTATTTAAAAAAATAATGACTGAAAACTTCCCTAACCTGGTGAAGGAAAAAGACACAAAAATCCAGAGAATTTCAAAAAGATGAACTCAAAGAGGACCATACCAAGAGACACATTATAATTAAAATGGCAAAGGTTAAAGACAAAAAGAGAATCTTAAAGGCTGAAAAATAAAGATAATTAGTTACTTACAAGGGAGCTACCATAAAATTGTCAGCTGATTTTGCAACAAAAACATTTCAGGCCTAAAGGAATTGGCATGAAATATTCAAAGTGATAAAAAGCAAGGATGTACAGGTGGTAGGGGGGTGGGTAAGAGATCAACCAAAGGACTTGTATGCATGCATATAAGCATAACCAATAGACACAGACAGTAGAGGGGTGAGGGCCTGTGCTGGGGGGGTGGGAGTGGCCAGGGAGAGGTCAATGGGGGGAAAAGGAGACATATGTAATACTTTAAATAATAAAGAATTTAAATTTTAAAAAAGCAAGGACCCACAAGCAAAGCTACTTTACCCACAAAGGTTATCATCTAAAATTTAAGGAGAAATAAAGAGCTTCCCAGGCAAGTGCCCATTAATAGCTGAGTGGATAAAAAAGCTATGGTAAAAAAAAAAAAAAAAAAAAAAGCTGTGGTACATATATATGATGGAATATTACTCCACCATAAAAAGCAATGAAATTTTACTATTTGCAACAGCATGGATGGACTTAGAGGTAATTATACAAAGTGAAATAAGTCAGTCAGAGAAAAACAAATACCATATAATTTTAGCTACATGTGGAACCTAAAGAACAATGTAAATGAACAAACAAAATAGAAAAAGTCTCATAGATACAGAGAAACTGGTGGTTGCCAGAGAAAAGAGGGGTTGCAGGACTGGGTGAAAAAGTGAATGGATTGAGAAGTACAGATTGATAATTACAAAATAGTCATGAGGATATAAAGTCAGCTTTAGAAAAATAGTCAATAATGCTGTTTTAACTACGTATAATGTCAGTTGGGTATTGGAAACACTTTGTAAAATACATGAGTGTCTAACCAGTGTACACCTAAAACTAATAGAAAATAATATTGACTGTTTTTTCAAGCTATAATTGAAAAAAAAAAGTTTTTTAACTAAAGAAAAAATATGTTGAGGGGGAAGTTTTGCATTCAAATCTTTTATATAAGGTGATTTTTGCTAAAGTTGAAAGAGAATATCCCAATAGAAAATGGGTACAGCTTCAGGTAATTGACATACACATACAAATAAATGAAAATCTATGGTCATTTAACATTTTAAAAGATATCCAGAAATTCAAATAAAAACAATGAGATATTCTCTTTTACCTTTTGCTAGAGTAAAGATGAAGACGACTCACAGCATTTGCTGTTGACAAGTGTAGAAAATGATGCAATCTTTCTAGAAGGCAATATAGTATCTTGTATCAATGTTTTATATAGGTATATTCTTTAACAAGAAGTTTTACTTCTGAGAATTTATTAAATAATTAGATATGCATAAAACATATATGAACAAGAATTTCTTGACAAACTTTTCAATATTAAAGAATTAGAAATAATGACCACCAAAACTGAATGAGTTTTGTGGAATATAGTGGAATGCCATGCTGCAAGTTAAAGTGGCATCTAGTGGAATCTGTGGACATAAAAAGTCCTCATTATTTTAAATTTTTTTAAAAAGAGCTGCAAAACAGCATGAATGATTGTGGTATAATTACAGTATAAATACACTATGGTTTAAAATATGTCTGTCCCTAGCCGGTTTGGCTCAGTGGTTAGAGCGTTGACCTGCAGACAACCTAAAGGGTCCTGGGTTTTATTCCAGGCAAGGGCACATGCCTGGGTTACAGGCTCGGTCCCCAGTAGGGGGCATGCAGAAGGCAGCCAATCAATGATTCTCTCTCATCATTGATGTTTCTATGTCTCTCTTTCCGTTCCTCTCTGAAATCAATAAAAATATATTAAAATAGTAATAATTAAAAATAAAATCAAGCATTCAATGAAAAATAAATAAATACATAAAATATGTTTGTATTTTAACGTATTTGGTGTATATCTAGACACTACTGTGTGAATAGTTATTAATATTAGATGGTTATGTTTCTCCAGATTTTCACTTTCTTCTTTATATCATTTGATTGTGTTATTTAAATCTTTTATAATAAACAGGTATTAATAAGAAAGAATAGTAAAGTTATTTCCCTTTGTTTGAAAGATATTTAATGGTTTGGGGTTTTTTTCAAGCAAAGAGATTGAATCAAAATGTCATGCTCCCCGTGAATGATGACTGGGAATCTGCAATAACATTATTAAAGGTTAGCTATCAATGAGCTTGATAAAATCAGGTTTTACAAAAACCTTTCTCATTTTTTGCAAGAATACCAAGGAATTACATGCTGTTTTGAGCCTTGTTTACTATATATTTACTGTCTCCACAAAATTTCTCCTTTTCTTTAGGCTTTTAGAACTATTTGGGAAGCAATGTACGGTAATGGAAATAATGCAGATTGTGGATTCAGGATAGCACGCCCTCCTCCACCCCCCACCCCCACCCCAATAATTGAGTACATGTATTTAAGGACACTTTGATTGATTGGCTACTTCAACTCAGATTCAGTGTAAGTAATACTTCTGGATTTAAACTGCCTAAAATATAAAAGGAACTTTATGAGTGCCTGTTAGATATAAATTAAAAGGCAATGTAATATTTGAATCCAAATGGCTATGGTTGGTTCCCTCTTATAAGTTATTAGCCTCTTCCAACTTACTACAGTCAGTCTGCAAAAATTTACTCTTAACTCAGACTGTTCTAATAACATGAATGCCTTGGACATTTATTACTAATATTATTTATTCCCAGGAGGAAATTTTGCTTTGCTCTCTGGATATTGCAATAAGACCTTTGCCATATACTAGATGATAAGGGCATAGGTCTACTTCTTCACCGCGCTATGCTCACAGTAGCAACTAGAATCTCAGAGAGCACTGTGACTCTAAAAACTCTTCCTATATTCAAATAAACAAAAACTTCATAATTTAAAACTTGTACCAAGGATTTTATAATATATATTGTGGAAGTTGCCTTATTGATAACTGATAACCACAATAAGAGTTGAATTCTTCTATCTTGCACTCATTCTTTTTTAAAAAATGTATTGTTGACAGTATTCAGGCCTGCGGGGGAGACCCCCACTCCCTCCCCTGCTCTTAACTCCCCTCAACCCAGCCCCTGCACCCCCCACCAGGCCTTCCCCATACTATTGACCGTGTCCATGGGTTATGCATATATGTTCTTTAGTTAATCTCTCCCCATCCCTTCCACCCCCTGCCCTATTTTGCACTCATTCTTGAGAATTCTCAAGTTTCGTGAAACATCTTTCCTTGGGCCATCTCAATATGATATATTTTCTTTCCAGTTGTGGGAATAATCAAAATTTTTGAATGCCAGATTATGTGATTGGCTTTATTTAGGTAAAATACTGAATACCATTTGCACCCATAGTAACCTTAAAAATGTGCCCTCATGAATTTTTTAAAGAACACATTTAAAATTTCAAGGGAGATTAGCTAATTATGAAAGTAAGGTTTATTGAGGGGGCAATACCTTGGCAGAGTTAACACAAAACAGGAAGTTATGTTTGTGCAGACAAATCTGAGTTTTGTTACTTTTAAGTTGATCAGGACCTGAGCGATTGCTTCAAGTTAAGCAAACTCAAAACAGAACTGGGATAAACCAAAATGATACTTTATTGATCTCTATTATAGGAATATATTTCTAGAGATAGAATGCAAAAGTCAGCACTTCAAGACCTTCCTTTCCAAATATGAAGGTACGTGCAGAATTAAATTGGTAAACAAAAGATAGGTAAACATTAACACTAAGATGAGAGTATTGAATGGCACAAGAGTTACTTTATCTTAGCCATTGAGTCACTCACTAGGAGGCATTTTAGAAATTTGTGGGGGTATTATTGGTTATTACAATGATTGGAGGGAGCTTTGGGCTCTTACAGGGTGTAAACCAGGGATGGTAGATGTCCTCCTATGCACAAGACAGGACCATACATGAACAGTCCCACAGTCTACGCATCTTTTGATTACCCTGCTGGAGATTCATGTACATGAAAGCTCGTTTAAAATTATCTGAACCTAGAAACCTAGCTCCATTTTACATATAAACATAGTTTTTAATCTACACTGAATTTTCCACAAACACTACTACTGGGAATAGTAAGATTCTGTGAGAGGTAAGATTGTGTTTTGTTTTGTTTGGATCTTTACCAATAATTATTCACATTTTGGAAAAATCACATCACACGTCTGCTCTTTTCCTGTGCTTTTTATCCATAATAGCTTCTGATCTTCATACTTCCCTTAAAACCAAATTTTTTCATTAAAGTAAATGCAGGCATCTGATTACTTGATTAGGTCAAGAGTAGCCATGCTCAACCATATTCATTTCAAATAAATAATATTTTATAGTTGATTTTTTGCTCCCCTTATAGATATTAGAGCATTATATTTATTATTTTCGAGATTTTGTGTGTCAGCGTAGATAATATTATCTTTTAATTCTATTTAAGGATGGTAAAGTGGGAATAATGGAATACCTATTATTTTTTAAAAGGCAGTTTTTGGTCAGTCTGTAAAGTCTATATACTGTGTGATTTGATTTATGTGACATTCTGGAAAATCATTATAGAACAGGGGACACATCGATGGTTGCCGGGGGTTAGGGGTTCCCAAGAAGATTTATTACTAAGGGACAGCATAAGGGAGTTTGGGGCGTGGTGGGAGAAATGTTAACTATTCTGAATCTTGATTGTGGTAGGGATTACACAACTCAATGCATTTGTCAAACTTATAGACATGCCCACTAAAGAAAGCAAATTTTACTGTTTATAAAATTTTAAATGCTTAAAAACACAGGAAACACACACACACACACACACACACACACACACACACACACACACACACACACAAATAAAACACAGAAAATAAGACAACCAAAATGGTAGTGTTAGGTCTCAGTGTTGAGAACCGCTGAGCTAGGTAGGCATAGAAGCCACTGCTGACATTCTGCCTCCACAGGATTGTTCACATCTCTAGAGACTGAATGACTCATTCTCACAATTCTCCTGTAAAGTGTCCAATAGGTAGAGAGAAAAACATTTTTTATAGAATTCATGACAATAAATGAACTACATCTCAACCAGCAAGTTATTGGCAGTTAAAATTAAAACCTAGACACTTATTCTACTGGGGTTTTTTGTTTTGTTTCGTTTTCGTTTTTTTACCACACTGCCTTACTAGTTTTGTGCTAAATGGAAGAATTCTGTGAATTTTTAAGTTTTTCCATTCATTGCTGGTATTACACCTTTAAAGTAAAGTAAAATAAAATACCAGGGCTCATATTATACTACCACCTGAATTTACTAAGAAAGAAAGAAAAAATGTTTTCTTAATAACATCACTTACATTTCTAGAAGAAAAATGTACTTCTATGACAGAAAATACATCTCATGTAAAGTGTTTACAATAGGTCAGTGTTTTGGCTAGGGTGTTAAAGGCTTTTTGCCATTAATAGTATTTATTCTGCAGCCTTCTGAACCTACTTTGGGAAATTCTAAGTTGTAGAAATGTTTAGTTCACTTACTGTAGGCAATTAAAATGGTTAACAGAGAACATTAACTAATAAATGCCTTAATTTGGGTAATACCCAAATAATAGGTGTCAAAATGATTATTAGTTCCTTAAATTTTCTTGCCTAACAGCCATTCAACCAATTAAGCTACATGAGTAAGTAACAAGAATATGACATTTAGATAATCATTAATTGATACCTATGCTAAGAATCTGTAATTCATATCCAGTGTGCTGGCTTTCTTAAAGAACCAAATAAATATCACTTTAATAAATTGCTTCACAGCCCAGCTGTTATGGCTCAGTGGTTGACCTACTAGTATATATAAATCATGGTTTGATTACCAGTCAGGGCACATGCCCAGGTTATGGGCTCAATCCCCAAAGGGGGGGCGTGCAGGAGACAGCCAATCAATGATTGTCTCTCATCATTGATGTTTCTCTCTCTATTCCTCTTCCTTCCTCTGTGAAATCAATAAAATTATATCTTTTTAAAAAGTGACTTTTTAAAGGTAAAATAATAATGCATTGTGAAGTTTAAAGTAAAAGATACAAGAGCAATAGCACAAAGAATAAAAAGGAGGAAACAGAAGTATACTATAATAAGGTTCTTCATTATATGTGCTTAGTACAATGTTATTTGAAAGTAGACTGGACTAAGTTAAAGATAAATATTGTAAATCCTAGGGAAAAAACACATAATAAAATCAAGAGGTATAGTTAACAAACTAATAATGGAGATAAAAATGAATATACAATATGAAAGATGAACTTGGTGGGGTGCGAGGGCAGACTACCAATAGCCATCTCAGGCGGTGACTTAAGAAAAATTGAATTTATTTAGGGAAAAGAGATGGGGGAATAGGATATCCAAAGGGAAGGACAGCACAGCACTGAGCCAAGAGGACATTGGGTCCCTGATGGCAGCATCGACCCCATGTCCCCAACAGGAAAGCCTAGGCTGGGCTGCGTTGGCTCACTTGGAGACAGGTTCGGGGGGAAGCCTGGGACGTGCTGCCACTGCCATTGCTCCTCTGGTTGCAAGTCTCAGGGGGTCCCTCAGAGGTAAGGGGCTACGTGCCCCTGGGGGAATAGCGTACTCCTTAGAGCGAGAGTGTGCACTAGGTCCTTTGTCCTGAGTGTATTTATCTCTTTCTTGCAGGTGGAAATCTTAGGACAGGTCTCAGGCAAGGGTCTTAACAGAAAATTCACCAGTTTTCCAGGTGTGCGCTTTCAGGATCGTGGTCTCCACTGATTGGTCGGTGCCAGGGCAGGGGGTCATTAGTCAGTGTAGCTGTTCCTGAGGCAGCCACAGTGCTGCTTGTCTGGTTTTGCTGCTTTTCTGGGCCTGGAGCTGGAATACAAGTAAGGCCTAGATGTTATCTTTAAGAAGGAAAGGTCAGGGGGTCTAAACCACATGACCAGCGAGATGCTAGGGGAGGATAGGTTACCCTGGGGGCGAGGTTCTTGTTTTCCCAGTGTTGCTAGGCATCTGGAGCTTTCTGCCCTGGTGAGTTTCTGTACCTGGCCCATCGTTCTTGCTATGGGGGTCTGTGTAGCACAATATACAAGAAGTGGAAAAGGAATGTAACAAATAGAAAACAAATGGCAAAACAGTACATTTAAAGCTAACCATATCTTTAATTACATTAACTATAAATGTCTAAATATTCCATTTCAATGGCAGAGATTATCAAATTGGATTTTAAAAAGGAAGACAACAGTGCTGTCTATTTTTTTAAGTATTTTAAGTATGAAAATTCAGGTAGGTGAAAAGTAAAAGGGTAGCAGACACTATTCATAATAAAGCTGGAGAGGCTTTATTAATATCAGAGAAAATTTATTTCAGGACAAGGAATATTACCAGAGGTCATTGTTGAAGCTGGATTTTAGTTATGTGGCAGTTTATTACACTATGCCCTCTACTTTTGTAAATGCCTGATATTTTTCATAATAGAACATTATACATTGAAAGAGGAGAAATATGTGTTAAAACTTTTTTTCTGTATTAGACTGAATATGCCCATCACTTATTTCAGTTACTCACTTTGAAACAAAAATAGCTTTTGTTGTGGATTTGTATTACCAATCTCATACTACAATGATCTACTTTTTCCATTTTCTATTCATCCAATTTCTCTTATGATTATAATACATACATTTTTGAAATAATGATACCTATGGGTAATAGAAAAGGTTAATAACTCCCCTGGTGAAGGTAGATATTGGGTTCTCAAAAGCTGTGGTTGGATTTCAATTTTATAGAGTTCTAAAAGTTACTACATATTTGAAACACTGTATTGAAATTCACATTTTATAGCTATTTTTCAAATACTCCAGAACAGAAAAGAATATTTTCCATTATTAACAGAATATTTTTCTTTTCTTCCTTTTATTTATTTAGTTATTTATTTATTTATTGGCAAAAAAAGAGAAGCAATTTGTACACTGCCAGACTGAAAATGGCATATAATTTACATGACAATAAAACATTTCACAGGGAATTGCTATAAATGGCATTTAGCCCAGCAGAGAAAAAATTTTGTCATTTAATTCCTGTCCTGATAAATAACAAGGGTAATCGTTATTTATCACCCTTACAGGAGTTTCATATAGTTTATCACAGATAGGCAGTATTTCCAATCCCAGGCAAGGTTTTGTAGATAAGCATTAAGCTATTATTCTCATATTCAGAAGTCAGAAACAAAATACATCTATGCATAATCTTTTCTAAATTCACTAGGTATCATTCAATAAATTTCCATCAGAAAATGAAGGATACTATTAAACAGAATTTTACCAAAAATACTGTAAGCATACAACATTTTTGTTATAATTTTGATATCCTTTATGAAACCATAACAAAACACTTACACAAGGTAATATGTTAATGTTTATTTAGCGACTGTAGAGTGCCAAGTACTTTTATGTTTAAATTTTTACCATGGGTATTTCAAGAGAGATTTTAAAGTGGTTTAAGAGATACATTGAATATAACTGGATGGCATACATTTTCAAGTGTTAATGTACGAAAACATTCAAACATGTAAAGAATTTTTGTGAGTTTATTTGAGCCAAACTGTCGACAATTGCCGGGAAGCAAAAATCTCAACGTATTGGGACAATACTCCAGTGAATGGCAGATTTCCACCTATTTTTATAAATTACTATCAAAGGAGGAGACGTAAGTGGGTTACATGAAATCCACTGGTGATAGATTAGATGAGGGAATTTGTGGTCTGTGCCCTGGCACCATTGATTGTGCCCTGAGGGATCCGGAAAAAGGGAAGTTTCAGTTACCCTGACATTCCACAGGTATGTTATCTTAGATGCAAAAAGACAATAGGCTCAGTAAAGACTGAAGTTGACCTTTTGTCAGGGAAGATACTGGCCTAGGACATGACCACCCACTATAAACTGCTTTTTAATTACAAGGTTTTAACTTCAGACCATCCTTTGTGGTTACTTTAGGTCTCTGAGTTTGTAAGACCGCCATGTAGGCCTTCCCTGAGCTAGTCAGGTTAGCACGTGGCCTCTTTTCATTCACACAAGCCAGGGACGTAAGCTCTAAATCAGAACATATAATTCACTTCTCTGCTTCAAACTGTGCAGCAGCCTCCCTTCCTTCTCTGGGAGAAGCTTTCCAGCTGCTCTCACGGCTCCCATTAGGGGTGGTCAATCCTGGCTGCATACTAGAATCTCCGGGGGCTCTTTTAAAACCTGCTGTTAACATAAGCAACATTCAGACCCATTAAGAATTTTTGTGAGTTTATTTGAGCCAAACTATAGACAATTGCCAGGAAGCAGAATCTCAATGCATTTAGACAATGCTCCGGAGATGGCGGTTTTCATCTATTTTTGTAAGTTACCATCAAAGGAGGAGCTGTAAGTGGGCTACATGAAATCCACTGGTGATAGGTTAGGGAGGTGGGAGAAAGTAGTGGGGAAACCTCTGGGATTGGACAAAAAGTAAAAGATAGACACATGCTTCTTTTACATAAGTGGGCGTAGGGATAGTTAACAGTCAACAATTAACACGATAACAGCAACAATGAGGGAATTTGTGGTCTGTGTCCTGGCGCCATTGTTTGCTTCCTGACAGTCCAGAAAAGAAGTTCCAAGTTACCCTGACATTCCGCAGCTGAGCGGGCTCTGCAGGTGATTCTGATTGCACTCAGGGTTCAGACCCTCTGCCTGTGCAATCGTGCTTCCCCAGCACAACACCCCCTACCTCTCTGAATTTCTACAACTTTCCCAGAGCCAGCCACACTGGCTCCACACTGATCTTCCAACCCATTGGTCACACTCTAGCTCAAGACCAGCGCAGCTCTTATTTCCTCTTCCCGAAATGTTTTTCTCTCAGACTTCCACAAGTCTTACTCCCTCATCTTCTTCCAGTCTTTGCTCAAATTCATTTTTGTGGTAAGAGTTTTCTGTCCCTCCCTGTTTTAAAACAGACCCTCTCTCCACCTTGTTCTGAGACTCTCGATCTCTCTTGCCTGCTTTCTTTTGATTTGTAGCATGTATTCATCATCTGTGTGTGTGTATTTTTTGTTGTTGTTGATCCTCACCTGAGGATATTTTTTCCATTGCTTTTCAGAGAGATTAGAAGGGAAGGAGAGAGAGAGAGAGAGAGAGAGAGAGAGAGAGAGAGAGAGAGAGAGAGAAACATCGATGTGAGAAAGACACATCGATGTGAGAAAGACATATCAACTGGTTGCCTCCCCCACGTGCCCTGACAGAGTATGTGCCCTTGACCAGGAATTGAATTGAACCCGTGACCTTTTGGAAAGTAGGCTGGCGCTCTAAACATTTAGTCACACCAGCCAGGGCTGACATATCTTTTTTACTTATGCACGAAATAGTCTCTCTTCTCCCATCTCAGCACTCCCTAAAACTAAGTTCTGTCTGTTCTGCTGTGTCTCTAGGGTCTAGGATAGAGCCTGGCACTTACTTGGCATTCTGTGCATCTTTGTTAAATCAATTAAGAGAAGAAGAAGAAGAAAAGAGACCCCCCCCCCCCAAACAAAACAAAACAACCCTATATAGGAATCCCTATATTTGAGATATTTCACAAATACCATACAGTAGGAAATAAGGTATTCCAAGCTGTTTCTCAGCCTCTTAAGGTCACCCCCTTCTACTATGGTGGAGAGGAGATGCTTCTCTGGACCACCATGCATTTTGCTCCTGGTTGCCACCCCAAGTCCCAAATCTATCGTCATTCTCACACCATGTTCTTAGACTCACACAGTGTCAGGAAGCAGTGAATGTGGGGAAGGCCATGTGCTCACTGCTGGCTCTTTATTCCCTGCCTACACACGTACACAGGCAGACACATCAGAACTCAGTGATGTCTTGGGGAGGAAATGGGGGGTTACATTGTAGAAATGCAAACATAGACTTAAATATTAGACATGCCTTTTCCTACAAGTTCTTTATTCACCCTATATTTCTACTGGCTGGCTAGCTTTCTCCAGCCTCCAGCCTCCTGCCATGTTTTCATGCCCCTTTTATCCTCTCTTTCTTCTCATGTTCTCCCTCATTCCTGATTTCTGTTTTATTTCTCCATTAATTATAGTTTAGTTAAAATTCCCCTTTTTAATAGATACTCTTAGGTCCCACTTCCATTTCAACTCACTGTTAAGATGTTTTCCTAGATTAAAACAGTTCTCCACCTCCCCCAACCCCTTAGGAAGAACTCTGATGCAGGCTATAGAAATCATTTTTCTCCATTTAAAAACATTCATATTTACTCATGCAAGGTAAAATATCCAGTGATCAGGATTTAAGCCTGGGTTGTCTGTGATACTAACGTGTTGATGATAAGAGAATCCAGGGTTAGGCAGAGAATAGTGTTGCTATTTCCTGGAGGATGATACCAGTTCAATCTTGCTTAAAAATGTGGGTCAACCCAGGACACTGGTCTCTTCGTATTGCACTGCACTAGAAGCTGAAATACCTTATGTTGAGAAACTATAAGTTTAGTTAATGAAATGGATATAACAATTAGTCAACTAGAGGCCCAATGCATGAAATTCCTGCAAGAGTAGGCCTTCCTTCCTCTGGCTGCTGGCACCAGCTTCCCTCCAGCACCCGGGACCCAGGCTTCTCTTGCATAGGGAGACCCCGCCCACCCGCCACAGCCCGTCTGTCGGTGGCCTGGCCCTCCCCCTGTGGGGAGATCATGGGGTGATGGCTGGGGCCCCGACCAATCACATTGCTCCTGCCTTGGCTGGCCTGGCAACAGTGGGTGTCATAGCGTGATCCCAGATGGTTGTCTGGATGGTCGTCTGGAAGGTTGTTCCGCTGTTCAGCCGTTCGATTGATTTGCATATTATGCTTTTATTATATAGCATATAACTAATACTCTATTTTGAGGAACTATAGCTAATAAAATTAATATAACTGTATCAGTTAATATAACTAATGCCCTATTTTGAGGAACTATAGTTTAGGGAGATATATAATTATAACCAACAATTATATAGCATTTACCAGTTGATAGCCACTATTCCAAGCATGCTACATGTGTTATAGCATTGGCCTCTTTGTGATGACTCTAATAACAATAATTATTACTATCCCCACTTTATTTTTTTTAATTAAATCTTTATTGTTCAGATTATTACATTTGTTCCTTTCCCCCCCCCCCCCATAACTCCCCTCCTCCCAGTTCCCGCCCCACCCTCCACCCTCACTCCCCACCCACTGTCCTCATCCATAGGTGCATGATTTTTGTCCAGTCTCTTCCCGCATCTCCCACACCCCTTCCCCCCGCCCCCCCAAGAATAGTCCATTCCCTTTCTATGTCCCTGATTCTATTATAATCACCAGTTCATTCTGTTCATCAGATTATTTATTCACTTGATTCTTAGATTCACTTGTTGATAGATGCATATTTGTTGTTCATAATTAGTATCTTTACCTTTTTCTTCCTCTTCCTCTTCTTAAAGGATACCTTTCAGCATTTCATATAATCCTGGTTTGGTGGTGATGAACTCCTTTAGCTTTTCCTTATCTGTGAAGCTCTTTATCTGACCTTCAGTTCTGAATGATAGCTTTGCTGGATAAAGTAATCTTGGTTGTAGGTTCTTGGTATTCATCACTTTGAATATTTCTTGCCACTCCCTTCTGGCCTGCAAAGTTTCTGTTGAGAAATCAGCTGACAGTTGTATGAGTATTCCCTTGTAGGTAACTGAGTTTCTTTCTCTTGCTGCTTTTAAGATTCTCTCTTTGTCTTTTGCTCTTGGCATTTTAAGTATGATGTGTCTTGGTGTGGTCCTCTTTGGATTCCTTTTGTTTGGGGTTCTCCACACTTCTTGGACCTGTAAGTCCATTTCTTTCACCAGGTGGGGGAAGTTTTCTGTCATTATTTCTTCAAATAGGTTTTCAATATCTTGCTCTCTCTCATCTTCTGGCACCCCTATAATTCTGATGTTGGTACGCTTGAAGCTGTCCTAGAGGCTCCTTACACTATTCTCGCATTTTTGGATTCTTTATTCATTCCGCCCCTCCGGTTGGGTGTTTTTTGCTTCCTCGCATTTCAAATCATTGACTTGATTCTTGCGCTCCTCTGGTCTGCTGTCGGGAGTCTGTATAATATTCGTTATTTCAGTCCGTGTATGCTTAATTTCTAGTTGGTTCCCCATCATAACATCGAGGGTTTCATTAGTTTTCTTGTAGATCTCATTAAGTTTATCGGCGGCTTCTAAACAGTTCTTGAGAGACCTTAAAAGTGTGGTTCTGAACTCTATATCTTCCATTGACAATTTTGTCCTGTTTCTTTGTCTCCGCATTTTGTTATCCTTTTTTTCTTTTTTTTTTTAAATATTTTTTATTGATTTTTTACAGAGAGGAAGGTAGAGGGATAGAGAGTCAGAAACATCGATGAGAGAGAAACATCGACCAGCCGCCTCCTGCACACTCCCCACCGGGGATGTGCCCGCAACCCAGGCACATGCCCTTGACCGGAATCGAACCTGGGACCCTCCAGTCCGCAGGCCGACGCTCTATCCACTGAGCCAAACCAGTTTCTGCTTGTTATCCTTTCTTGGTGCACCCCCTAGTGGTCTTTGTGCGCAGTCTTGTAGTTAAACCTTGATTGTTGTAGCTAATACCAGGGAGGGTTTGACCTCCAGGCCAAGTGGCTATGAGAATCAGCTGTGTCAGCAGTGAGAGAACTTCTGTCCTCTAGGGAGGTGCTAATCTGGCGTTTGCCTGAGGCTATCCGGCAAATGCCTGTGTGCAGGGCTTGGGCGGGGCGGGTCGCACAGGATCAACAGGGTGGGCCTGAGAGAGCAGTTATGGCGGCTCTCAGTCCTGTCCCCAGGGGCTCTGCCTCTCTGAGTCCCAGCAACCGCTGCAAACCTCGGAGAGAAAGCTGCACTCGCTCTGACCGAAGCCAGACAGTCCCGCTTCTCCCGTTTGAGTCTGGGTCCCTAAAGACTCGCCTGTATCTGGAGCTCAGAGTCTGCGACTCCCTCCCGATTGAAAATGCCAACCGCGCCCTCCGCTGCCAGCCCACTCCGCGCACTCCGCACCTCAGAATTTGACTTCAGCACTGCGCCTCCTCTGAGTGTCCATATGCGTTTCTCTTTCCTCCTAGTTGTAGGACTTCCACTCAGCCAGCGTTCCTGTGGTTCTGGGTGATGTCCGTTCCGTCTTTTAGTTTCACTTTTGAAGTAGTTGTTCAAGACAGCAAACTCCGGCGTTAACCTATGCTGCCATCTTGGTTCTCTCCTCACTATCCCCACTTTATAGTCAAGTTCACACAGACATTAAATGGTAGAGTTGGGATTTAAAACCAAGCTGCCTGGCTATAGAGTGTGTGTTATTAATCATTCTGCAATATAAGGAAACCACCTCTGCTTTACATTCTGACTTCACCCACACATTTTAGGATTGACTATATGCCAGGCTATTCTACATGCTTTTACTTATGTTATCTTATTTAATACTTACAAAGTCCCAGTGAGGTGGGTACTCTCACTCTCATTTTACAGATCTGTAAACTAAGGCTCATAGACGTTAAATACTCAAATAAGATTAAGGAGCAAATAAGTGGTAGAACCAAGATTTGGGTCAATATAATAATGATATTATTATAAGCTCACTATATACCACATTCTCTTTTCAGAATATGTAGTGAATCTATATACATGCATATACGAATACACATACAAGACACTAATTCTCAGTTCTCAATGAGCTTATGTGTCAATAAAAAAGACAAACATATGAACTTCTTATTTTATTTTTGATTTGAAAACATATGACAAAGGTAATTGAAACCATGTTTTCCCTTTGACCTTGAGGACATAAAAGATAATGTCCTCTTTTTCTTTATATCCCCAACACTAAGCACAGTGTTGGTGACTGAAAAAGTAAATGTTCATTCCAATGAATAGGGATATACTTCTTAAATCATGAATATTGGAATATGATGAACTCCTCTAAAATTGAGGTTTCATGCTTTGAATGTGATGCAAATTGGAAGTTAGCATAAGTATAAGAGGTAGTGTGACATTTGACAGATATTTAGCTTCACAAATAAATTAGCTGTAGATGTGCAAAATAGGTCACAGGATTCAGCCAAATGGTAAGTAAAAGGAAAAACAAGCTATGAAGGTGGGGAATTTGGTCACGAGAAGCTCTCTTTGGGATATGGATGAAATTACCAGAGTCAACAAAATCGTTTACTATCCTGTGGGTGATTTTTAAAAGAACGGGGGTGATAAAACGGTCCTTAACAAAAGGTAATGTAAACTTGGAGAGGGTGTCTGGAATATATCTCTTGGAAGAAGCAAATGTACCTAGTGAGTTTCCACACTGGACCACGCTGAGCAGGAGGCTAGGGTGTGGTGGTAGGTGCTGCTGTAGGCAGAATAAAGGTCCCTAAAGATGTCCTTGTCCTAATCTCCAGAACCTAAGGATATGTTACCTTCTTATGGCAAAAGAGACTTTGCCCGTGTGATTAAGTTAAGAACCTTGGCTTAGTGAGATTTTCCTGGATTATCCAGGTGGGCCAATGTGATCACAAGGGTCCTTATAAGTAAGGGAGGGAGACAGGGGTGTCTGAGTTAGTGAAGATGTGAGGAGAGAGCATGGATTAGAATGATGCACTTTGAAGGGAGAGGAAAGGAGCACTTGCCCAGGATGCAAGCAGCTGTTAGAAACTGGAAGAGGCAGGGAACCAGTTTTTCCTCCAGAGCAGTGGTTCTCAACCTTCTGGCCCTTTAAATACAGTTCCTCATGTTGTGACCCAACCATAAAATTATTTTCATTGCTACTTCATAACTAATGTTGCTACTGTTATGAATTGTAATGTAAATATCTGATATGCAGGATGGTCTTAGGTGACCCCTGTGAAAGGGTCACCGCTTTCACCGCGGTTGAGAACCGCTGCTCTAGAGCCTCCAGATGGTACACAGACCTGCCTGCACCTTGATTTTAATCCAGTGAGACCCAGTTCGGACTTCTGACCCCCCCAGAACTGTAAGATAATAAATTCGTATCATTTTCAGCCACAAATTGTGAGGCAATTTGTTACAGTAATAGGAAACTGATACAGAAGCCAAGTTATCAATCATCATCACAGTCCAAAGAAATAATTTTTAAAGAAGAAAAAGCTAACCAAATAAAAGAATGCATCACGAAGAATAAGAATAATAAATTTGATGATGCAAAATTTCATACATCCAAAATAAAACACCAGTGACAATCTGAGAAAAATACCTATGACAAATATTACAGAGAGAGAAGAAATCATCTTAAAATTGAAAAAGCTCTATCAAATTAGGAAGAAAAAAATAGCATCCCAATGGAAAAATGGGCAAAGGACATAAATAGATAATACCCAGAAAGAACACAAGTGTCAGTAAACATATTTTTAAAAATCATCTCATATGCAAAGTAAGACTGAGATACCATTTTTTAAAATATATTTTATTGACTTTTTACAGAAAGGAAGGGAGAGGGATAGAGTTAGAAACATCAATGAGAGAGAAACATCAATCAGCTGCCTCCTGCACACCCCTACTGGGGATGTGCCCGCAACCAAGGTATATGCCCTTGACCGGAGTCGAACCTGGGACCCTTCAGTCTGCAGGCCAATGCTCTATTCACTGAGCCAAACCGGTTAGGGCGAGATACCGTTTTTAATTTACAAAATCAGAATGGACTTTTTCTAAAACTCATATTCAAAGTTAGCAAGAATGTCACCAGACTGGCCGTCTTAGCCACTGCTGGTAATAGTGTGTATTTATGAGGTTGTGAAAAACAACTTGCTAATATTTATTAAAATGTATAAACATGTTTATGTTTTTGACGCAGTGATTCTACATTAGGGATTGGGCTATTTATTCTTTTGCTCCTTCATATCACGCTCCACCCCTGTTGGTCCTACTCTGTGTGGTCCACATATTAGATGCCTGTGCTGCCTTGCTTCCTAGCTTCTGGTTGGGTTTAGCCAATGAAGACGCTGAAAAGAGAGAGAGGGCAGACGAAGGGATATTTGGGGACATTTACTTCCTGCCACCTGTTCCCTCCCTGCTTCCATGATTTGATGAGTGGCTTTGTTCTTTGAATCCAGTGGTTCTCAAACGTCAGCACATCAGAATCACCGGGTGCGTTGTTTCTGATTCAGTTGGATGGGGCAGGGCCTGAGAATTTGTATTTCTCATAGGTTCCCAGGTGTTGCTGCTGCTGGTGGTGTAAGCACCAGCTTTGAGAAGCACAGCTTTCAGGGCACAGTTCCCCGTGGGGCAGCAGGTGTGCTCAGCTGAGGCTCTCTCTGTGCTCCACAAATCCCATATCTCCCCACACCCCTCCTTTTACCTCAGGTCTAGGAATGGTAAGGGCTTGTTTGCCAATCCCCGAGTGCCTCCCCATTCCTTGTTGATGCCCTTAATCCTGCCCACACCACTTGTTGTTAATCAGTCCCTTTATTAAATGAAAATATGTGCATTAAATTGAACACTTTAAATATGCCATCAATTTCCTGCTAAAATCCTGGCTGATTTAGGAATTAATCCCAAGGAAATGATCAAAGATACAGACACAGACTTAAGTACAAGAGTGTTCTCTGTAGTATAATTTACAATAGCAAAAACATTAGAAAGCAGGTACACGTTTAACAGTAGGGGAAGCTAAATGCATATCTACAGTGACCTTGGAAATGCTAAGGATGCAATGTTTGAGTGAGAATAAGATACAAAGCCATCGTTAGAGAATGCTTCCAATGTTGTAATTATGTGTGGATGTGCCTGGTATAAGGTTCAAACTGAGGTGAAAACTGGAAAGAAAGAGTAGGTCAAATGACAATGACTACATACATAGATTATTGAAGGAGGATTTGAGTTGCCAGTATATTATATTTTTCTGAGAGAACGTTTTGAACCACAGGTGTAAATCCAATTAAAACATTTCCTCCTTTATTTCCAGTGGGTTTCAGTATTACTCCCACATTTAATATTATATAATTATTTGTATTATAGTTAATCAATTTAAATTCTATTATACTTAATAAAATAAACTGTGCTTAAAAATAAAGGAATAAGAATTATATTCTAGCAATGGAATTCTTCATATTCCAACTTCTTTCTACATAAGTCCTTTTACACACATGGACTTAGGCAAATTTAAACCACAAATATAGTGAGTGCCTGCCCTCAAGGAAGTTATAGTCTCAGAGGACACACAAGACACAAATGAAGATGCAATGTGGAATAGTAGAAAGAACACAACTTGGAATTTAAACACCAGAGTTTGTGTCTGGGCTTTGTCACAACCACAATGAAGCAGTTCATGAAATCTTCAGCAAGGTATGTGGTAGAACATAATTTATAAAGCCCAATTATATAATCACGAAGAACTTTTTCATCATTCTGAATGCTCTGTGGCATGCATAACAAGTCTGTATTTACCAAGTTGAAGTTAACATTAGTCTCTCCTTTTAACTCTTCTCTGCTTCAGAACAGACACACACATTGTTCTCCTGCATATGCATAATTACAAAATTTTTTTTGGTATACTGGATACATTGAGAATGAAAATTTAAAAACCAGAGCTGATGGTTAAAACAGAGGTGGCATTATTCTTAGAGGGGAAATTGGGTATTTTATCCCTGACTCTTAATTAGGGTAGGAGATAAGAAAGCTCAAAAGCTCAAAAGTTAGGTTAGAAACCTAACTTATGTAAAATAAGCGACAAATACAACATTTGTAAGAGCCAGAGGAAAAGTGATTTTAAAAATTATACAATAGAAAGACAACCCAATAATGGACCAGTGGCATCAGACTGATAATGACTAACATTCAAGTAAAATGTAGGATAAACTTGAAACATTGAATTGAGGACATGAACAACTAAGATGCAATGAGATTTTCAATTCTGACATTTCCCCTTCTTGTCACAGTATCCCATTGAGCTTAGCTGTTTTTGTCAAATAATAAATTCAATTCTTTACATTTCCCTGTTCTTTCCGATTACCTACCTGCTGCAACTTCATTTACCTTCCTGCCCAGTATGACTCTACACAGTTCAGTGGTGCTCTTGTTTGAACACTAGACCAAACTCTCTCACCAGTATGTAAACTTGTGCCCTAGCCTATCTGCCAGGCTTCAAGCTCAGGGAACCTCTTACATCCATTTTCTTTGCTCATGCTTGGAAGCTGCCAAGCCCAGCTGTAGAATCACAGAACTACTCACACCTTTTGCTTAAAGTGGTGACAAAGAACACAATTTAAAAAATCTCTTCCAGATGCCCTCCTAATTAACCAGGAAAATATATTAAATAATGAAAGTCTTCTATGAACATATGGTACAATAAAAAAATGTAGTCAGATATTGTTAAGAAACAAAATAATCCTGCCTGTCTGTGAAGTAGGATTAAAATACAAGAACCTTGTTCTTGCTCATTACTTGTTGCCACAGTGACCATGACTCAGTAACCAAGGCATTAATGTCCCACCCATTCTGAGCTATGGAGGCCATTTATTATCCAGGAGGAAAGCCCTAGCATGACATTTTTAGGTGTCCAAGGACTCAGATTGTCTCCCCAAATAAATGCCCTAATAATAGCCTTCTTCAGAACCCCAACATATTAATAAAAATTTAGATTCAGGAAAACAAAAGTAGTAGCTGAAGTGATTGCAGCAATAAATAAGTTAAATATATTTAATAAATAAGTTAAATATATACAGATAAATTTAATTTATAAAAATAGTGTATACATTTGAAATAAAGTTACTTGAAACAAATGATTTAACACAAAGACAATAGTCAGTTTATGACTACAGTCTAAATGAAATGAACAATAAACACAGAAGAGAAAGGAGAAGTTTCACCAAAGGAAACCAACGTCCTGGGTTCCACATCCTTCATAGAGGGGAGTAAAGTCTTATGTTGCTCTCAATTTTAATAATTAGAAGGAAAAATTCTGAGAATTTTGTTTCATTGAAAAAGGATGCTTTCCTTCTTAATTATTACAGAGAATAAGAACAAACTGAACAGTCTACATCTAAGGCGAGGAACTCAGGTAGTATTAAATGAGACAATTAAAATGGTCATTTACCTCTTTTTCTGCCCAGTACCCCTGCATTGTTCTGAACAAAGTCCCATGCCTCCACCCCCACTCTAACCATAGCTTTCAAGTGGAGATACCATCCTTGGACATGATCTTACAGACCTCGTCTACCTAGATGATCTGGAAGTGAATATCTGAGTTAAGCTGTGTCAATCTTAGAACCTCATCATCCTCACCCCTCACCACCCAGCCCTGGAAACTGTGCACAGGCACAGAGACAGCTGACACAAACTATGAACATCATACTTCTCCTCCAGGGTTTGTTCAACTAGACCCGTGTGAAAGTTTTTGTTCACTTTGAAGATACAGCTGTGTGTGTGTGTGTGTGTGTGTGTGTGTGTGTGTGTGTGTGTGATTAAAAGTAGAGAGAATTAAAAAGGGAGGCTGAGCAAAAGAATTGGGTTGTATCAAGGTTCTGGCTCAGTGAGTCTCCAGCTGCACTCTTGCCTTTTCTAACTGCAAGCGCCATTGAATTTCCATTTCACCTAAGCTAATTCAACATGAATTTCTACATCTTCCAACCAAATACATAACTGTAAGAATTATGATTGTAAATGTAAATGAATTTAATTCTCTTAGTAAAAAGTCAAAACTCAGATTGGAATGGAAAAATAAAATCAGGTTATTTAAAAGAAAGATATGTAAAATAATTCATTTGCAAATACAAACCAGACAGATAATTATAAGACATACTAGAGACCTGGTGTACGAAATCTGTGCACAGAGGGGGGGGGGTGTTTCCCTCAGCCCAGCCTGCACCCTCTCCAATCTGGGACCCCTCAAGGGATGTCTGACTGCCCACCGGATCGGGCCTAAACGGGCAGTCGGAAATCCCTCTCATAATCCAGGACTGCTGCCTCCCAACCGCTCGCCTGCCTGCCTGCCTGCCTGATTGCCCCTAACCACTTCTGCCTGCCAGCCTGATCACCCCCTAACCACTCCCCTGACAGCCTGATCGAAGCCTAACTGCTCCCCTGCCAGTCTGATTGCCTCTAACTGCCCTCACCTGCTGGCCCAGTCACCCCCAACTGCCCTCCCCTGCCAGCCTGGCCACCCCCAACTGCCCTCCCCTGCTGATCTGGTCACCCCTAACTGCTCTCCCCTGCTGGCCTGGTCCATCCACAACTGCCCTCCCCTGCATACCTAGTTGCCCCCAACTGCCCTCCCCTTCTGGCCATCTTGTGTCCACATTAGGGCCGCCATCTTTGACCACATGAGAGCGGCCATCTTGTGTGTTGGAGTGATGGCTGATTTGCATATTACCTCTTTATTATATAGAATAATTTAAAGCTGAACTCATTAAGTAGGAATAATGTCCCTTTGTGTTGATAAATGGACTGGTCCACAGAGAAGACCCAGAAGGACAGATGTAGCTGCTCAGTAATGTCTTCCAGGATGCCTCTAGTTCTGTCTCACTCTCGAGTGGTTCTCATTCTGGTTGCAAGGTGGATGCTTCAGAGTCAGACATCACTTCTGTGTTCCAGGCAGGAATAAGAAGGGAGAAAAAAGATGGCGTTTAAATCCAGAAAGCAAAACTTTCTAGGAATCACTGGCCGACTCTGGTTTCCATCTCCTACGTAAGAAATGTATAACATATCCATCCCTGGTTGCAAGGGAGGCTGAGAATTTACAAGCAGGGCACCATGCCATTCTCAAATCATAATCGGTTACAAGGAAAAGAGGGAAAGGGAAATTGCATAGGCAATGTGCAGTGCCTGGCACACCTCTGTCTTTAGTAGTTACTACATATTGTTTGGAAAAATCCTGTTGGAAAGTGACCTAGCCTTGTAGATCTTACAAAGCCTTCACATCCTTTGATCCAGTTTGTTTGGCTATACGTCCTCTACACTCCTCTGATTTTCATGAGAAAGATTTTTCCTACGCATCCTGTTCCTCTACACAGCTCCTCAAACTTCCCCAAGGAAGACAGAGTGACTTCTCTGCTTAGGGTAAGAAATGGTTCATAACTGTAAATACCTTTACAGGCACTTGTTTTTTACATTCTAATTTTCCTTCCAGTGACTAGACAGCATACTGTATCCCTTCAACACTTTTTAATTCACCTTTTCTTACCCTAAGCAGAGTAGTGTAGTTGTCCCTTCTTCCCTCGTGAGAGCCATCTCCTTATAGGAAACACACATCTTGGTCGGCTTCCTTATGCCATCAATGTTTTCCATTAGGTCCATTGTGAAGAGGCTCTGGTTATCCAGGTGTGTTTCTGCTGGGTGGGCAGGCATGCCTAGTTCTGTTTCAGGCTGCCAGACACATAAGCCACTTCCTCCAACCCAGCCTTTTTTGTAAGATGGGCTGTTAACAGCATTCACAATGATTGTGGGTTTTTAAGTATCTCTCTATTTCTAGCAGTTTATAAGTATGGTTTGAAGCTATGTTATTAAATTGTAAAGGTTCATAACTGTAAATACCTTTACAGGCACTTGTTTTTTACATTCTAATTTTCCCTCCAGTGACTAGACAGCATACTGTATCCCTTCAACACTTTTTAATTCACCTTTTCCATTTTACTAACCAACCGCTGGAGTGAATCAGCATTCTCTGAAGAAGACATTGAACTTTGGTGCTCTTTCCTTATCCTTCTAAGGCACCCTCCTCACTACTTGACATCTTGAAATCACCTAGGATTCTACTTTTAAAAATTAAATTTTTACATTATCCTATATATTATTACAGAGTTAATATGCAAATTGACCCTCACGCCCTCACATCATCACAAGATGGCCACCACACGTCATCACAAGATGGCCACCCCATGTTGTCACAAGATGGCTGCCACAAGATGGCCACCATAGATGGCCACCCCCACGTTGTTACAAGATGGCTGGCAGAGGAGGGCAGTTGGGGGCAACCAGGCCTGCAGGGGAGGGCAGTTGGGGGTGACTGGGCCAGCAGGTGAGGGCAGTTAGAGGCAATCAGACTGGCAGGGGAGCAGTTAGGCTTCGATCAGGCTGTCAGGGGAGTGGTTAGGGGGTGATCAGGCCGGCAGGGGAGCAGTTAGGTGTCAATCAGGCCGGCAGGGGAGCAGTTCGGGGGAGATCAGGCTGGCAGGAAGAAGCAGTTAGGGGGCAATCAGGCAGGCAGGCAGATGAATGGTTAGGAGCCAGCAGTCCTGGATTGTGAGAGGGTTGTGAGACTACTGGTGCAGACTAAACCGGCAGTCAGACATACCTCAAGGGGTCCCAGATTGGAGAAGGTGCAGGCTGGGCTGAGGGACAACCCCTGCCTCCCCCCCCCCCCCGCCCCCCGCCCGCCAGTGCACAAATTTCATGCACCGGGCCTCTAGTGTATTAATAATTAGTTCGTCATAATGATAGCTTTCACAGATTCCTTTATTGTAATAATTTAATGAGCTAGACCAAAAACGTGTTTGGCACGATGCTACTCATTCAGTAGTGTTTTTAATGATGCTGAGGATTATCAATATTATTATCACCATTCAGCACAGAGCCCTTCTCTCTCTACATGCTCTCCTTTGGTGATCTTACCCTCAGTTTTCACTATCACTACTACCTGGATGATTTCCAAGCCTATATCACATGCCTGGACACCGCTCCTTAGCTCCCTTGTATTATGTTCAATTTCAGTTAAAGATCACCACCAGCACATTAAGCTCAACACATCCAAATTAAACTACCACTTAATCTCTCAATTCCTCTTAATGGAACAAACATTCTCTCCATCCCTTAATCAGGAAACCTTGGAGATGTCTTATCTAACCCAAATTCCCTCAACAAGACAGTTGAGCCCAGTGCCTGTATCATGTAGCTGCACAAAGTGAGTCTTCTTCCTTCTCCCCCTTTAATGCATTGCTATGCCCTGTAAAAACTTAAAAATGCCACTTCTATTTACCTTCCTCTCCTCTCAATGTATTACTTTCATCCAGTGTTGAGTTTTACTCCTAGTTTTTCTCCTTAGTTTCTGATTTCTTCTCCCTTCTTCTATCCTTACAGGTTAACCTTCCTCAAACATTGTGCCAATCATGCATTTATTATGTACTAACTAACAGGCTCCTTGCTCTGGACTTAAATCTAAACCCCTCAGCCTGCCACTCCAGGCTTTCTATGAACAGAGGTCTAACTTATATCACTAACTGCCCCCCCTTATGGACACTGTGGGTCAGTCAGCCTGGCACACTCTTTCCTCCCTGAAAACTCCAAACACTTTCTGAACTGTCTGGGTCTATTCTTAATATTCCTTCTGCCTAGAAAGCTTTCCTGAAACATCTCTGTCTATCCTTCCTTGTCAAAGGTCTTGTCAAAAAACCTTGATCAATGCACCAGATGTGACTTGGTTTTTCTTTAAGCCACTAGAGCAGTGGTTCTCAACCTTCCTAATGCCGCGACCCTTTAATACACTTCCTCATGTTGTGGTGGCCCCCAACCATAAAATTATTTTCATTGCTACTTCATAACTGTAATTTTGCTACTGTTATAAATCATAATGTAAATATCTGATGTGCAGGATGTATTTTCATTGTTACAAATTGAACATAATTAAAGCATAATGATTAATCACAAAAACAACATGTAATTATATATGTGTTTTCCGATGGTCTTAGGCGACCCCTGTGAAAGGGTCATTCGACCCCCAAAGGGGTCGCGACCCACAGGTTGGTGACCCACAGGTTGAGAACCGCTGCACTAGAGCATTCTGTTTGCCTCTAGTAGCAATGAAAACATTTTTACGTTCAGTTAAAGATGTCCAGGGTTTATTATCTTGACCTTTTACCAGATTGTAAGATGTTTAAAGGGCTTTGCCCTACTCATCTTTTAATTTTCTGTAGGCCCTTATTAGTACAGCATATTTCACAGTTTGTCTTCAATTAATATCTGTTTAACTTAATACAGATTGCATTACTTAAGACAAAGAAAAAGATTATTCTGAAAGCGTAACCAAGGTTCCTTAGAGTATGTACAATAAGGGTTTGTTCAAGTTCAAAAGGCTGTTTTCTGAATATGAATCTTGGTTTAGAGAATGGACTAGCTAAATATGTCTCCAAATAACACAGAAAAGGCACATGCCATTTTTATGGTGGTAGACCTTAAGGAAACATGTACTTTGCAAGAAAACCAGACCACAGAAACATCTGTGGCATATGAATGAGGCCTTTCTGAATATTTGATGAAGTGCCAGAGGTTTCTCTGCATACAGCTTATTTAAAAACATTTGGCTTTCCATGTTGCTTTTGTTAATGCAGAGATAATAATAAAACAGCTTTCAGCCACTACACTGCACAGCCTGAGTAGATATAAAAAAATAATGGAACATAAGTCTAGGAATGCAGATTGCAGCCCAATTCTGGAGTATCTTCAATGCTGGTATTGGGATTTTATTTAGTAAGCAGCCCCTTGAAATATTTTTATTGTTTCTTTTTTATTCTGTAAGCATCATTATAGAGACTTCCTTCAAGAAAATTAGCTACGGAGAGAAGAGAAGGTTGGATTGGACAAAGAACCTAGAGGTAAGGACTTAGTTGGCTTGTTAATAATAGAGTAAAAAGAGGTCAAAGGAACTAAAGAGGCAGAAGTAATGGAGAGGATGGAAATGATGCTGATACAAGAACTATTACAAAGGACTTACCAATTGACCTGTAAATGATTATGCTGATCAGGATAAGGAACAACCAAAAATAGCTTAGAGAGAGGACAGAAACAGTAACAACAGGGGGAGAGAGAGAGAGAGGGAGAGAGAGAAAGAGAGAGAGAGAGAGAGAGAGAGAGAGAGAGAGAGAGAGAGAGAGAGAGAAAGAGAGGAAGAAAGGAAGAAAGGAAGAAAGGGCTGGGAAATGAGCCTAGGCTGGTCTACTTTGGCTCACTAAGAAGTCAGAGAAAAAGGGGACCTGAAGACAGGTTCAGGGGGTGTGCCTGGCTTGAACTGCCCATTGCTGCCCTGGTTGCAAGCCTCCTGGGGTCCGTTAGAGTTTTAGGAGATTCAGCCTGTGGAGAAAGAAGGGGGTGGGGGAAGGCGAGGGCATGCTCCTGGGAAGGAGAGCTCTCACTTTGCCCCTTTAAAAGTTAGCATTTCAGCCCTAGCTGGTTGCTCAGTGGTCAGAGCATCAGCCAGAGCAGGATTTGATTGCAGTCAAGAGCATGTGCCTCAATTGCAGGCTAGATCCCTGGCCCAGTCAGGGCGTGTGCAGGAGGCAACCAATTGTCTCACATTGACGTCTCTCTCTCTCTCTCTCTCTCTCTCTCTCTCTCTCTCTCATTCTCTCTCTCCCCCCTCCCTTCCATCCTCTCTGAAAAATCAATGGAAAAAATATCCTTGGGTGAGGATTAACAAAAAAAAAATAAGTTAGCATTTCAGACAAGTAATTAATATCTGGGAAATGCAAGTCAATTAGATACCTCTTTTGCATAACAAAGTGGAACAAAATTTTAAAAGATTAATCATCTCCAGAGTTGTGAACAGTATAGGAAAAAAAAAGATATGATTATATGCTCTTGGGAGGGAGTATAAACTGGGAATTAGTTTTATGATCAGAGGTACATATAATATATAATTTAGGTTTTTACTGTTTAAATCAACTCTATTGACATATCATTTACATATAATAAAATACACCCTTTTAAGTGTACTGTTAAGTAAGTTTTAACAAAAATGTAAAAATTTTCATCACCCAAGAAAGTTCACTCACATTCCTTTGTTGTCATTCTCTCTCCACCCTCCACCGAAGGCAAATGTTATTATTCTTTCTTTTACTATGGATTAATTTTTTCTGTTTTAAAAAATTAACTAAATGGAATTATATACTGCATACTCTTCTATGTCTAGCTTTTTAATTAAAAAAGTTTTGAAATGTCTCCAGATTGATGTGTATTAGTAGTTCATTCCTTATTATTACAGAGTAGTTCCAAAATAGTTCCATTTTAGTAGTTCCACTTTTAGTTGTTAACATTCACCTGTTGATAGATTCTGGTTTCAGATTTCTGCTCATTGTGAATAGTTTTATTATTAACATTCATATTTAATCTTTATGTAGATATATATTTCATTTCTCCTGGACAAATACCTAGGAGTAGAATTGCTAGATTATATGGTAAATGTATGTTTAACCTTATATGAACCTGTCAAATTGTTATCCAAAGTGGGCATGCCATGTGGGGAAGGGAAAAAATTCCCTTTTCTCTCTTCTGGTTCTTTTTGGATGACCAAATAAGCAAATCAATAGGAGGCAGATTGGCAAGAGAAAATCAAATTTAATATTATGCATACAGGAACCCCACATACATGAGAGAGTCAGAGAACCCACATACACATGAGCTTCAGAGATAGAAAGGGGGATGGACATATATAAGACATCCTGAGCAAGGAATGAGGTAATGTACCTTGGGAACTTCAAAAGGTCATTGCAGGATGCCAAGAACAAACATTTAGTAAATAGAAGTTCTCCCTGTCCTATAAATAGGTCAAAAGAAGTTACCTCTCATAATCTACTATTATGGTCAAGGCCTTTCTTTCATTTAAATTCTTCTAGATAGATGCTGGCTGTTTATTGATGACAAGCACAGTCATAAAGTTTCTCTTGAGCTTGAAGCTAAAATTGACTTTATCTCAAAATAATCTGCATACCACTGAGGCACACCTTGGGGTGGCTCATTCTGAACTCCACAGCCATTTTACAATCCCACCAGTGAAAGTAATGGCTGCTTCACATCCTTGCCAATACTTGATATGGTCATCCTTTTGAATTTCAGACATTGTAGTAGGTGTGTAGTGGTATTGTATTGTTTTAATTCACATTTCTCTAATAACTAGTGATGTTGAACATACTGTCATATGTTTATGGCCAGCTGTATATCTTCTTTTGACAAGTGTCTTCAAATATTTTGCCCATTTTTCAATTGGGTTATTTGTCTCCTTATTAAAGATAAAATAATCCAATTGCCTTTTAATTTTATTAAATACTAGAAGCCTGGTGCACAAAATTCGTGCATGGGGCAGGAGGGAGGTGTGTCCCTCAGCCCGGCCTGCACCCTCTTGCAATCTGGGACACTTCGAAAGGGTAGGGTCCCTAGGCCTGGCCGGTAATCAGAGCCTATTGGGGCTTTCTTTCCCCTAGCTGCCAGCAGCTGGCCCTGCCCCTTCCACTGCCACTGCTTGCCATCTGTGTGGTGCTGCCCCCCTTCCCCCACCACTGGTCACCTCCATCTGCAGGCAACTGGCGTGGGGTATGTTCGCTTGGCTGGCCTGGGCCTTCCTCTGTGGGGTAATCATGGGACAATGGTGGTGGGCCCCCCGACCAATCGCATCACACCCGCTTTGGCTGGCCTGGCACCAGTGCATGTCATAGCGTGGTCATCTGGAAGGTCATCCGGATGGTCGTTCTGCTGTTCGGTCATCTGGTCAATTTGCATATTATGCTTTTATTATTATAGATTGTTCTCAAAGAGCAGAAATTTTTAGTTTTAATAACATCCAATTTATTATTATTATTATTATTTTAAATATATTTTATTGATTTTTTTTTACAGAGAGGAAGGGAGAGGGATAGAGAGTTAGAAACATCGATGAGAGAGAAACATCAATCAGCCGCCTCCTGCACACCCCCTACTGGGGATGTGCCCGCAACCAAGGTACATGCCCTTGACCGGAATTGAACCTGGGACCCTTCAGTCTGCAGGCCGACGCTCTATCCACTGAGCCAAACCAGTTAGGGCTATTTTTTTTTTTTAATGACCAGAACTTTAGGAACTTCAGCTTAAGAAAATGTAACCCTCAGCTTCAACTTTTTACCTTGCTGTCACTCACTGGAATGCTTTAAAATTGCAGAATTGGGCTAAAATTTAGGCAAATCTTATAAAAGACCATGTATGTGACAGTCACCTTTGTTTATATTAATAGTTATCATTTTGTGGGTCTATACTATGAAATAAGCAGTGTGCTAAATAGTTAATATATAATATTTCATTTAATTTTTATAAAAAGCCCAACTGAAGAGGAAACTTGGATTAAAGTTGTAAAATAAGGAGACTATAAGCTTAAATATCATCAGTGACAGAACTAGAGTCTACTTGAATCTTAAAAACTATGCAGCATTCTAAGAAATCTTTGTATATGTCAAAATCATAAAGATTTTCCTATGTTTTCTTCTAGAGGTATTCTATTTTAGCTTTATGTTTGTGTTCATAATCCATTCGAGTTCATTTTTGTATATGATATGAAGGATTAAATTTCATTTTCCCCCTATGGAAATCATAGTTGTTTGCACTGTTTGTTGAAAATATTATCCTTTCCTTCACTTAATTACCTGGACAACTTTGTGAAATCAATTGAACATGTGTGTGGGAGTCTATTTTGGGAATCCCTGTTCTGTTCCATTGATCTATACCTCTGTTCTTATACTGATTCCATACTATATTGATTACTGTAACTTTAGAATGTCTTTGTAGTATTGTTATTTATTGTTACATATATTTCTTATTTGTTCTTCATCCCCATTTCTGTCACAAAGCTCCTAAAACACTTAGAATTTCTTACAGTGATGAGAATCATAAAGGTGTCTTTGGTTATATTAATGAGGTGATAGCTTCAATAATAGATCCATTACAAATCATTTCACAGGGGATTTCAATAATATACATTCCTAAATGAAAACTGCTATCAAGTTTGCCATCTCCAAGTTTTACTAACTATTCACTATAAGTAGAATCCTCTGATCTCATATTTGTTTTAAGAGACAATTTATTGAAACATTCCCAAACATTACAGTACTTTAAACTCATTTGTACTATGGCCGATCCCATAGCATGCGGTACAATACTGAGACATTGTCGAAAATCATCTCCAAGAAGGAGAACTTTCCCACCAAATACAACATTCAAATTCATAATTTCTCTTAGTAATCTGTCTATGGCATTTATAGCATGACTGGATGCCATGATGCATTCATCAATAATGAGAAATTGGGCCTTTTTAATAGTTTTAGCAACTTCACTGTTTATATCGAGTCTAGAAATTGAAGTTTCATTTAATGGAATTGGTCATTTATATTGGGAATGAAAGGTTCTTCCACCGAGAAGTAAATTTGCAGCAATTCCTGTAGACGCTGTGGGTAAAACAGTACCACCACAACCTCTAATATAATGTATTAAAACTTTATTGTGGGGAGCCACTACAGTCTTTTGGACAGGTTCAAGCCTTGGACTGATGAGAGGGCACAGTCCTCTCATTGCCACGTGCAAGTCCCAGCTTGGAGGGCACGGCCTTCCCAGCACAATTATAACCAACAGTTATAGTTGTAAGCTTGAACCTATGGTCCAAACACGTGGCCCCATGTGCCTGAGTGTTGTAGGCTTGATAGAGTTCAGGTGCATGTAGTTGAGTAGGATTAAAACCCAGGAGAATGTTGTAAACATCTTGGTCATGCCCTTACTTTGCCTCGTGGCATCTGCTATAAAATAAAGGCATGGCTGTGGGCGTGGTCACTGTCTCTCAGAGAAGCAGCGTCCCACCGAGACCCAGATTTCATTCTCTTGTCTGTCTTTTCTAAGCCTTTCAGCCACCTCCACTCAGGTTCACCCTTGGCCATGCTGGCACAGCACACTTTATAAAGATATGCCTCCATGCTCCAAGGGCGGGTTCCTGCCTCAAATCCCACCCTTACAGAAAATAACTCCAGGAAACAGCTGGGGGGGGGGGGGCAGGGGAGGAGGGTGCAGCTGTTTCCAAGACAACCCCTGCAGGACTGACTTCCTTCCACTTGGTGGTGCTTCTGGCCATGATGTTACACCCAGGGTTTTTATATAAGTAGATGGATGGTTCAGTAAGTAAAATGTATTTCTGAGTTCTGTGAACTGCCCTAGAAAATGAATCAAACTCAAGGAGAAGATTGTGGGAACCTCTGATATATACCCAGTCAGTCAGAAGTATGAGGGGTGAGTCAATTTACTTGTGAGACTGAATCATTTACTTGTGGAATCTGATGCTATCTCCAGGTAGATAGTGTCAGAACTAAGCTGAATTTTCAAGCACCCTACTGATGCCAGAGAATTGCTTAGTTTGTGTGGGAGCCTGCCCTCAACACACACGTTGGAATTGAGTCCAGGAACCCAAAAGAGTCTTTTAAGTCAAGTAGTGTAAGACATCCAACTTTGTTTTGTTTCTTTTTATTTTCTTCCTTTTTTATTTTTATAAAACATGGGGTGTCGTTTAACATTGTTTTGAGTATACTAGGTTCTTTGCATTTCCATATAAATGTAAAAGTCAAATTATTAATGTCTTTTTAAAAAACTTGCTGAGATTTTGTTTGAGCTTGCATTGAATTTGAGGAGGATGTACATCTTAATAGTATGTCTTCCAGGTTGTGAATATGATACAACTCTCCATTTAATTAGGTCTTCTTTCAGTTCTCTTAGCAATAATTTATAGTTTTCAATGTACAATCTTATGCAATTTTATAAAATCCATCCCTGAGTATTTCCTGTTTTCTAAATGCTATTATAAATGGTATTTAGAACTTTTTAATTTCCAAATGTTCATTGCTCCTATGGAGAAATGCAATGGAACTTTTTAATATTGGTCTTATATCCTGGATCTTGATATAGATACTTAATTCTTCTAAAAGTTTTGTGTGTTTTTTATTGGTAGGTTTGTGATAATTTTCCTTATATAAATCATATGATCTGTAAATAGGAATAGTTTATGCCTCTTAGTATTTTTCTTGCTTTAATATACTGATTAGGACTTCCTGCACAATGTGGGCATGATGTATTGGACATTGCACTCGGCTTTTACTGCCACTTCCTTCTAGTGTGAAGTAGATGGAAAAGCAAATACTAAAATTCCCAGACTTCCTTGCCACCAGAATTGTTGTTTTTTTAAATATATATTTTTTTATTGATTTCAGAGAGGAAGGGAGATAGAGAGAGAGAGATAGAAATATCAATGATGAGAGAGGATCATTGTTTGGCTGACTCCTGCACACAACCGGGGCATGTGCCCTGACTAGGAATCGAACTGTGACCGCCTGGGTCATAGGTTGGCACTCAACCACTGAGCCATACCAGCTGGACAGAGTTTTAACGTTTGATTAAATTCTGCCAGTCAGATGCACCTACACACATTTGAAAGATGAAGCTAAAGGGGAGGCTTTCTTACTGCCGCTTAGGCTGTTTATTGATGACAGCCATGGTACTGTGGAGTTTTCCCCAGTCTCCAGTTTCATGGATTTCAAGAGGCAATTGTAGTGGCAGTAATATCAGCTTCCTGACCTCTGGATTGCGGCTACAGTGTTGTGTATGTGTGTGTGTGTGTGTGTGTGTGTGTGTGTGTGTGTGTGTGTGTGTGTGAATCCTCATCCAAGGACATTTTTAAAAAATTGATGAGAGAGAGAGAGAGAGAGAACCACCCAGCGGTTGCCTCCCATATGTGACCTGACCTGGAATTGAACCTGCAACCCAGGTATGTGCCCTGACCAAGAATGGGACCTGCAACCCTTTGTTCCATGGGATGCCACTCCAACCTACTGACCCACCCGGCCAGTGCTCTTTGTATGTTTTTAACATGAATAGTTCTAGTGGCAGACTCCTGATTCCCTTCCTGTTAATGGCAGAGGAGATAACTGCCCTGGCAGGTCAGTTTTTCATGTTGTTCAGGGAATTCATGCCTGGACTTCAGCTTATAACCCAATCTCCCAGCCCTTCCCATGATTCTGTAATGATCTAATTCTCTGCATTAAACCCCTTCCTGCTTACAATACAGTGGGGCCTTGACTTACGAGTGTCCCGACTAACGAGTTTTTTGAGATACCAGCTGTCCCTCGCCGATTTTTTGCATTGAGTTGATAGAGTAATTTGAGTTAACAAACTCCTTAACGAGCTCCTTGACGAGCTCGGTCTCGGAACAAATTAAACTCGTAAGTCAAGGCCCCACCGTACTTCAAGTGGTGTTTGTTTCCAGCATTGAACTCTGCATGATACAGACCAGATAGACCTTCACTACAGGCTTAGTCAGCAGAAACAGAAACAGGCAGTTCAGGGACAAGAAATTAAGTCCTTGGGTGGTAAGAGTACCAGGCAAAGTCTCCATCACAAGAAAAGAACGCAATACTCTAGCTATCAGGGAACCATAATACCAATGTCAGGACAGGCTTCTGCAACGCTTGGTAAGCCTCTGTCCTGGGGCTCCTGTGGCTCCTCTTGTTCCCTAAGTCAGGGAACACATTTGGCTCCAAAGCCCAGGGCAAGAGTATACCTTTAGCTTAAGTTGAAGCAATCTCAGCAATGACAATTGGAGAGATACAGGGTCAGGCGAATAAGGAGGGCAGTTAAAAATTTAACAGAGTAATTTCAAAGCAAATAAAAGGCATATCTACTTCATAAAGCATTTAGTAGCTACATGGTACTCATTACCCAAGATGTGAAATATACACATATGGCTTTAAATGTGTTTTCTTCATATACAATTAAGGACTGTAAGTAGTCAGACAAGTCATTGAACCTACTTGTCATTCAATTTAGAAACCCCCTCAGTGTTACTGAGTAATGGTTATCTATGCCTTGCTTTAACCATCAGAGTGGCAGGGAGGTAGTTCGTTATTTCACAAACTTGGCTATTCCATTTCTCTAATAATCAAACCATTATCTTGTATGTGGAATACCAAATGAACTCTCTGTAATTTCTTTGTCTGAGGGAAAGCATACGGCCTCTTGCTGCTTATTTTTCAGAGGAGGAGACCTGGGTGCCTGCTTCCCACTCTGGAAAGAAGGGGCACATTTTCCTCTCCTAGCCCTCAAAAAACCAGGCATGCGTATGTGCCCTTGTTTTGGCCAGTCTTATACTTTCTCTTCAGTTTTTTTTTTTTTTTAATCCTGAGAGAATGTGGCATGAATAGGAGTGGCTAGAGGTCATTCAGCATAGAGGTCCTGTGCCAACTGCACATTCTAGTTATGGGACAGAGGGTAACTTTGTGCTTCCAAATCAATTTGTGTCACCTTGGTTATCGCTCAGTTCAGAATGTGGTCCTCTAATTTCCATTCTAAGGGCCCTCAATAGCCTTTTAACAGTTTACTTACCTTAGAGTTTGTTTCTCTTGCTTCCAATTCAAACCTCACCAAAACACTATATATGAATGGGTAGGTAGCTCTTTCCCCCCAAAATGTCTTGTCTCTGCTCATCTTAGAGATAATTTGGTTGCAATGGACAGAACCCACTTTAGCTTACTCAAAAAATTAGAGTTTTGCTCTAGCCGGTTGTCTCAATGGATAGAACATCAGTCTACGGACCAAAGGGTCCCGGGTTCGATTCTGGTCAAGGGCACGTACCTCAGTTGCAGCTCCTTCCCAGCCTGGGCCCTGGTCGGGACTTGTGCAGGAAGCAACCAATCCAGTGGTTCTCAACCTTCTGGCCCTTTAAATACAATTCCTCATGTTGTGACCCAACCATAAAATCATTTTCGTTGTGACTTCATAACTATAATGTTGCTACTGTTATGAATGGTAATGTAAATATCTGATATGCAGGATGGTCTTAGGCGACCTCTGTGAAAGGGTCATTCGACCGCCAAAGGGGTCTCGACCCATAGGTTGAGAACCGCTGAACCAATCTATGTGTTTCTCTCACATCAATCTCTGTTTTTCCCTCTCTCTTCCACTCTCTCTAAAAATCAATGGAAAAATATCCTTGGGTGAGGATTTAAAAACAAAATTAGAGTTTTATTGAAAGAACACTCAAAGCACTAAGGACAGGAATTAGAATGAGTCTAGGGGAAACGGAGCTGGGAAATGCAAAGTCAGGAGCTGTGGTTATTCTTCTGATTTTTCAGGGGTCAAGTGTCCTACTTCATATTTGTCTCTCTCTTGTGGCTCCACCAGTATTTTTTACACATATTTTTGTCTCTGTTCTTGCTGGGTTCCTGTTTAACCATCTCATATCAGTTCTTCATGACGCTTTAGCTTAATCTACAACTGAGTGCCTACAACTGTATGTCTCTCAGTTCAGATTATTAAACGAGAAAAATACCCTCTCTGACCAGCCCGTAGACGGACTGGCTTTGGGTTAGGTTTTCATCTTTAGTCAAACCAACTAGGAAAAAGGTAAGGATAGGTTAATTATATATTCATCCTTCTGTAGGCAGCAGGTGTGGCAGAATGTGAAGTTGGGAGCCCCTAGCAAATTGACTGATCGGTCCAATATGCTCTTGACAGGCAAATGATCCCCACATGGCCAGACACTTTGAAAAAGTGCAGCTGAATAATATTTCTCACCAAAGGATACCTGCTTATTTGTAGTCATCCTGACTCTAGTCAACAGTTGTTGCCCCTCAGAGGCTGATGGAAATCATCTCTTCTCAGTGGCTCTCTATAACATTCCAAGATTTCTCAAAGTGATGTCTGTGGAAGTTTATTTCAAATGGAAATTGATTCCTCAGATTTACTCTAGATCTACTGAGTCAGCACTTCTTGCAGGGACAAGAGTGGAAGGAGCTGGCCATTTGCATTTGTAACAAATTCTTTTCTTTTTGTTTGTTTGTTAATCCTCACCTGAGGATATTTTTCTATTGATTCTTAGAGGGAGTGGAAAGGAGGGAGAAATGGGGAGGGGTGGGGGGGGGGGAGGTGGGGAAGAGAGAGATAGAAAGATGTGCAGCCAATCCATGTTCTCTCTCACAACCAAGATTGGTTGCCTCCTGCATGTGTCCCAACTGGGCTGGGAATGGAACCTGAAATCCAGAGACATGCCCTTGATTGGGAATCAAACCCATCATCCTTCGATGCACAGACCAATGCTCTAACCACTAAACACATAGGCCAAAGCAACAAATTCTTTAGGTTGTTTCCAAGTGCATTAACATTTGGGAATTACTAAACCAGACTCTAAATTACTTTAGGACAGGGGACAGTATTTGTCTTGTTTAGGATTATATCCCTGATACCTTGCCTGGCACATAGAAGACAGTCAGATAAATATTAAAGAATCAATAAATTATCTCTTACATCAACAAATGTATAACAACAGTGATGAGGCTTAGCTTATGATTAATGATTGAATCTTAAATTCATGATTATATTACCATACCAAATTATTTCTAACAACTACTAAGATACTCATAGTGTTAAAAAATCAGCCCATTACTGTGATAGTAGCTAGAGTTCTCCTTTGCTGTTACATTAGTCTTGCTTTCTTTCAGCCCACATTCCAATTCTTCCCCTAATGGCATAGGTATGGTTTTTATGTCCTTCAAGTCCAATTTCAGTTACTTTTCCATCAGACCATTTTGACATAGAAATATTTGTTCACATTCCGCCTTAGTGCTCATTTTCTTATTGGTTTCTTCTTCTATTCATAGTTGTACAGTACAAGATGAATGGGGATGTGAGGTGGTGATGGTCATGCAGACTACTTGGAAGTAGTAATTCTAAGCGATTTCTCAAGCACTTTATATTCATTTTATATTTTTTAAAAACTGTTTTTCTACACTATGGTATAATAAATATAATAGCAGTTTTGTTTTGCAGTTTATATTGCTAATTTCATGAACTTTTTGAAATTCTATAATACTTCTGTTATGAGCTTTTTCTCCCTCTTTGACACTGAGTTAAAATAATATGAGATAGGAGGGAGAGAGGTGTGTTCCAGCTCTTTCTACCCACCACCCACTTCCTCTCTCTACCACTGAAAAGTCTACCACCCTGGCCCATGTGGTTCAGATAGTTAGAGCATTGTCACATACACCGAAAGGTTGCAGGTTTGATTCCCAGTCAGGGCACATACCTAGATTTCAGGTTTGATCCCCAGTCTGGGCATATATGGAAGGCAGCCAATTGATCTTCTCTCTCACATTGATGTTCCAATCTCCTCTCTCTCTCTCTCCTCTCTCTCTCTCTCTCTCTCTCTCTCTCTCTCTCTCTCTCTCTCTCTCCTTTCCCCTCTGTCTAAAATCAATGAGCATATCCTCAGGTGAGGAAGATGAAGAGGGAGGAGGAGGAGGAGAAGGAGGAGGAGGAGGAGGAGGAGGAGGAGGAGGAGGAGGAGGAGGAGGAGAAAGACAGGAGGCAATCTTAGTCAACTGTTCTTTAAAATAAAATAAAAAAGAAAAGGAAATATCTACCAACTGGCAAGTTCCTCCTCCTGCTCCCATTCCCCCACCCAACACCATCCATAGTGCTATCCTCTGAAGACACTGTGATTAAATTAAGCTTAACCTATTTTATTTTAAAAAATCTTCTTAATACTTGTATGAATATATCTCAAATTCAATATATATCCAAATTCCAATCACTTCTTTTTTCCTCCACTGCTACCACCCTGGTCCAGACAGTATCTGCCCTTGCCTGAATTATTGTAATAACCTCTTGCCTTGTCTTCATTCTTCCACATTTGCCACACCCCCAACAGCCTGTTTTCAGTGTTAACTCCCAAAATGATGCTTGAAAACATGTGAGATACTGTCACTCCTATACCTAAGATTCTCCATACGGCTCTCCAAGGCATTCAGGTACTTGGCAAGCTCTTTGGAGTCACTTAAACCCTATCTACTCTGCTATATTATGGGCACTAATTACATTTTTGTTGAGTGAATGAATACATTTAAAGAACCTTTAATTCTTCCTCTTTTCAAATTAAAATCATAGTTCTTCAAAAGTTCCTCTGCCGGGGTCCAACCCCAGCAGGTCCAGGGGTCCCCAAAGGTGTGGACGGAGTCGGCGAAGAAGGAAGGACACGGAGACAGTGTTCAGTTGATCAGCAGCCTAGCTAGGATCTCCAGCCAAGTTCTGGTCTTGATCTCCAGAGAGGTTCTGCTTAGGGTCTCCAGCCAGGTTCTGTGTCCATGTTCTCTTGCTAGGTTCTCCAGCCAGGTTCTCCAGGTTCTCCAGCCAGGTTCTGTAGCCAAGTTCCCTCGCTAGGTTCTCTAGCCAGGTTCTGTCCAGGTTCTCCAGCCAGGTTCAGTCACCAGGTTCTAGTCAGGTTCTCTTGCCAATTTCTGTAGTCAGGTTCAGTCCAGGATCTTTTGCCATGTTCTCTCGCTAGGTTCTGTCTCTAGGTTCTGAGGCCAGTTTCTGTCCAGGATCTTTTGCCATGTTCTCTCCAGCGAAGTTCTTCTGTCTCTAGAGAACGTTCTGTGTAGGTTCTGTACCAATTTCTGTCTCTCCTCGTTCTGTCTTCTTTCATCTGTATTTATACCAGTTGATTCCAATCCTATCAATCTCTATTTCAAAGGTTAGGGCGTTTCTTATCTCCATTCCAGGGAGTAAATATTATGTAGCTTAAGCATGATTGTTTGTAGTTAAAGTGATTAATTACCCACCTGGCACTTAGTTAAGAGGTTTTATTCCCTCCCTAACTTCAGGGGAAAATCCCTACCTGGGGAAACAACCTTTCTCAGAGACCTTGGTTAAAACACATACTGCCTAGAAGGTGAGCAAACATATTAAGAACAGTATGCCATATATGCCAGGTCCCTTGAAACAGCAAGCATGGACCAGCTCCTGGCATTCCTCTGAGAAAATGGCTTCCAGACTTCCATTCTGGTCATCCTTCTCGGTGAAGCTTAGCTCTATATAATCTCTCTTAAAATGTGGCACCAAGATGTGACCATATGATTCAACTTTAGTATAGCCAGGGATGTTTACTCCATACGTCCTCTATCAGTGCAGCCTAGTAATGCATTAGCTTTTTTGACAGCCATGTCATAACACTGGATCACATTCTGTTTGCAGTGAACAAAAATTTCCACATCTCACCCAAAAACTGATGTTAATTCAAATCTACTCATTCTTGCACTTGTGCAGTTGTTGGTTTGAAATTCTGTAAGAACTGACCAAAAATTATCCTTTCATAGAATTTGATTCTTTTTGTTCAAAGAAATTTGCATCAATGTCTGTAATTGCTCAGTTTTGCTACTATGGCAACACTGTTAGTTTCTATTTTCTCAGGCATTCCATTTCCCATCATCAGCTTGTCCCCTTGTCTTCCAACTGGTATGCAACACAAAAGTGTTCTTTTATTCTGCGGAGATTATTTTGCTAGATCATTTAAATATTTCTCCTGATATGACTACTTATAGAAAAACACATTAAATAGGATTCAGAAGACCTGGGTGCTGTTCCATTTACTAGCTCTGTGATCTTGGAGAAGTGTTTGAAACTCCATACCTCAATTTTATCATCTATATAAAATGAGAATGATGATAACTCATATCTGCCAGTTGGTAGGGTTATCTTAAAGTTCAGTGAAATCATGGAAGTATTAAATCAATGGAGTATTGATATAAAGGCAGAAAATGGCCAGAGACCCTAAATCAACTTACAATAAGACTAGCTTCTCTTATCCTGATCTGGAAGTTAGGATCACTGGGTTCTAAGCCTAATTTTCTCACGAATCAGTTGAGACACTTTGGACAAGTAATATAACCTGATAGGCTTCATTTTCTTAACTTAGAAAACAACAGGATATGTCTACATACATTCTTATTTCACTCTCAGGTTTTTGAACTTTAAAAAAATCTGTCATGCTGGCCTACACTCAAGAGTGACACGTCTTATTTGCACATTTGTCTTCATCAAGGTGCGTGTCTGGTGGCCTTTATGATCCTCCTACTGCATTGCAAATAGAAGCAGAGGTGCAGTGCCCATAAGTGCCAAAGGCTTTTAAATGAGCCCCAAAACACCAAATGGAAATCAACATGATTTAGTTCAAGTAACTAAAGAACTGCTTGTGCTAACCTAGAACAAATTTCTACTTAATGAATGAGTTTCATAACTTAGATCCCTACCCAAACCTATGAGTTTAAAGATTTTACTAACAATAATGCATCTTGCATAAATAAAAATAGTTAATCTTTTTACATGAGGTTTAAAAGATACAGACATTAGCAATCAGTTATTTCTTCTCTCCATTAGAAAAAATACATCACTTGGACTTTCACATAAAAATACCAAAATGCTAAGAAGAGAACCTAGGCTAATATGTACAATAGAAAAGAATGACAGATTCGGATGTTAATTCAAAAAAAAATTTTAATGAAACTCATTTTTTATTAAAAACATGATTAAACATTTAGGACAATTAAAATAAAATTAATATTATATTATTATAATCCCACTACTATAATGCAACTTTAAAATTTTATTATTACTTCTTAATATATAGGCATATATTGGAGTTCCTTATCATTTTGGAAATAATCAGCCATAGGCCTTCATGGGAAGATCCTTATCCACAGGGAGAGTGTATGACTGAGGGGAAATCTTTAGAAATTTGGTTTAGCAGTTTCCAAGACATCAATCATTTGGTTTTCCTCCATCTCACCACTAGCTTGTTTTCAGTCTCCTTTGCAGGTTCCTTGTTATCTTCTTTATCCTAAATATGAGAGTATTTCAAGGTTCATTTCTCACCTTTTTCCTTTCTAGACTGCTAATTTCCCTGGCTTTAACTTTCAACTCTCTGCTGCTGATACTCACACTTAGAACTTTAGCCCAGAACTTCCCCACACTTGTGTATACATTTGTTTATCACTCTCCTTTACTTGGAAGTCGCAACCATAACATATCCAAATAAATCTCTTTACTCCTCCCAACACCTACTGTATCCCCAGGCTACTATATCTCAGTAAATAGCCACTCCTTTCTTCTGGGTACTCAGCCCCAAAACCTTGGACTCATTATTTAGTTTCTCTAATATCCAATGTCCAATTTGTAAGCAAATCCTGCTTAGCTTTACCTTTAAAATATATTCAGAATCCAGCCCTAGCCGGTTTGGTTCAGTGGACAGAGCAGCCTGCAGACCAAAGGGTCCCGGGTTCAATTCTGGTCAAGAGCATGTACCTTGGTTTCAAGCTTCTCCCTACCCTGGGTCCTGGTCAGGGCTCATGCAGGAGGCAACCAATTGATGTGTTTCTCTCACTTCGATATTCCTCTCTGTCTTTCCCTTTCTCTTCCACTCTCTCTAAAAACCAATGGAAAAATACCCTCGGGTGGGGATTAAAAATAAAAAATAAATAAAATACATTCAAAATCCAAATGCTTCTCATTTCCTCCCACTAGAACCCTGTTCCAAACCATAATTATTTTCACCTAACTCTTGCAATAGCCTCCTACTTATCTCTTTCCTTTCCCACTTCTTCTCCTAAAGTATATTCTCAACAGAACAGATTTAAAAAGTTGTAAATTGTGTAAACAGATTCAAAAAGAAAGTTAGGTCTCTTGGACATCTGTATGTCCACTTTGCAGAATACAGATAGATGGCCAGAGACATTTGAAAATATGCTCAAAGTCACTAGTCATCAGAGAGATGCAAATTAAAATGACAATAAGTATCACCTCACACCTGTCAAAATGGCTATCATTAGCAAATCAACAAGTGTTGGCCATGATGTGGAGAAAAGGAAACCCTAATACACTGCTGGTGGGAATGTAGACTGGTGCAGCCACTACGGAAAACAGTATGGAATTTCCTCAAATAATTAAAAATGAAACTGCCATTTGACCCAGTGATCCCATTTCTAGGACTATATCCTAAGAAACCTGAAACACCACTCAGAAAGAATGTATGTACCTCTATGTTCATAGCAGCACAATTTACAATGGCGAAGATCTGGAAGCAGCCCAAGTGCCCATCAGTAGATGAGTGGATAAAAAAGTTGTGGTACATTTACACCATGGAATCCTATGCAGCTGTAAAAAAGAAGAATCTCTTCCCCTTTGAGACATCATGGAGGGACTTGAAGAGTATTATGCTAAGCGAAATAAGCCAGTCAGAGAAAAACAAGTATCACATTCATATGTGGACTCTAATGAACAAAATAAACTGATGAACAAAATAGATGCAGAGACATAAAAGGATGGAACAAACTGTTGAATCTCAGAAGAAAGATGGGATTAGGGTGGGGCGAGAGGAGATTAACCAGAGAACTTACATGCATGAATGCCCATGAACAGTAGTGTGGTGAAGGCTGGGGGTGGTGTGGGGGGGAGGGGGAGTCAATGAGAAAAAAAAAGGGAGATTTTTAATACTTTTAACAATAAAGATTATTTTAAAAAATAAAGTTACATCATGTTGCTTTGCTTCTCAAAACTCTACAATGGCTTCCCATTTCACTTAGAGTGAAATCCATGGTCTTACCATGGCCGAACAGCCCTCCAAGATCTGTACTCCTCCACCACTGGTCAGACCTCATCCCTCCTGGCTCAGGTCTCATCCCCGTTCCCTACACCAGCTCTCCAGGCCTCCTTTCTGTTCCAAGCATGATTCCACTTGCACATTCCCACTGCTGGTTTTTGCCCTTGCCATTCCCTTCTCCCTTAGATACTCACCTGGCTCACTTCCCGCCTTCCTTCAGATCTTGCTCAAATGTCCCTTTATCAGAAAGGTCTTCCTAACCACCTATATGAAACAGTATCATCTACCTGTCACCTTTACTCTCTATCCCATTTATCTTGATTTGTTTTTCTTCTTAGCTCCATCACTAACTGACATATTACGTTACTTGTTTAATGTCTATCTTGTCTTCTAAGCTAAATGTAAGGTCTAGGATGTCTATTTTGTTTATTGTAGTATCCACATTACCTAGAACAATGTTTGGCCCACAATAAGTACTTAATAAATATTTAATAAACAAATGAATGAACAAACCAGGTAGTCTTAATCAGAGACTTGACAAAATATACATTAGCAGCTAAAAAGTAAACGTGTCATTCATTGTTTGGATACAGTGAACTAGAGTTATATATGTCTGAATTTCACAATATTGAACAAAAGTGTAAGTTACAGAATAATGAATATATATCATATATAAAATTTTAAAATAACTAAAACATGGTTTATATATTATGTATTTATATAGTGTGTATGGAGAGAGAGAGAGAGAGAGAGAGAGAGAGAGAGAGAGAGAGAGAGAGACAAAGAGGAATGAAATGATGCATGAGAATGATAAACATCAAAATCAGGCCCTAGCCAGTTTGGCTCTGTGGATAGAGTGTTGGCCTGCAGACTGAAGGGTCTCGGGTTCGATTTTGATCAAGGGCAGATGCCCAGGTTGCCATCTCCATCCCTGGTGGGGGGTGTGCAGGAGACAGCCAATCAATGATTTTCTCTCATCATAGATGTTTCTATCTCTCTCTGCCTCTTCCTTGCTCTCTGAAATCAATAAAAATATATTTTTAAAAATGTAGAGAGTTTAGTACAGTAAATTAAACTACCTTTTATTGGGACTTACACTCCTTGCCAAGATGGAGTAGCAAGACCTCTAACCTGAAACAACTGAAAATAAAGTGAAACAACAGTGTCATAATAATGGGCACCAGGCAATGCAGGACAGTGATTCCAAGAAAAGGGGAACAAATGAGGTGAATCTAAAATAGTCCCAGCTCCATCTGAGAGAAGTTTCAGGACTGTAGCAGGGAGGGGAATCCAAGGGGCATTGCTGCTCATGTGGACCTGTTCTTCAGGGGCCAATAGAACAATGAAAGCACACACAACTCTAAACATCTCTCTTATGTGGATGGGCAGAAAATGTTCTCAGAGAGAAGCAAGCAGCAGAGGTCAGGAGCAAATTCTCAATCCCATCTACAAACACGAATAGTGGCTCTCTCCCCCTGCAGTTCTCTCTATCCATGCTTATGCTTCTGTGAAGAACACACAGGAAGCATCAACGGATACATTAACCAAAGTTTGAACATGTGAAATACAAACCTGATGATTCTCTATGCCTTTTGCATCCGAAGTTCTCTTACTTCAAATAAAAGGTCATTTAAAGAAAGGGCTGCATTGAAAAGAAGGAATAATCATAAACTGAGGGGTTCAGATCTCTTTGTTTATATGATGTAGGGCAGGAAATCATTGGTATTAAAATGCCATTTGCTACTTAAGGAAATCAAACCTGTAGAGCAGCCTGTCAGGAGCCTCTTTGCAGGTATATTCCTTAAACTTCATGCTCAATTTAGACTAGCATTTCTCTCCTGATTCTAGATAATCACACAGGAGTCCTATCCCTAATGTATTTCTTGTTTATATGTCACCATAAAGTCTTCTAAATGCTATTTTGTGATATGTGGTATCACTTTACTGTTCATTCAACACATTCAACAATAAGCTAGGAGCTGAGAGGGATACACATTTCAATAAGACACAGACCCTTATCTCAAGGAACATAGAATATAGTGGGAGAAATAAAACAAGTGTATAAGTAGCTGTAATAAAAAGTACAATCCTATATCATAAAAGCCTAATATGCTAAGTGTCCGGTCGACCGGTCAGCCATTCAACCAATCAAAGCATGATATACTAATGACATGTGAAGGCTGCTCAACTGCTCGCTATGATATGCACTGACCACCAGGAGGCAGATGCTCTGATCGGTAGGTTAGCTTGCTGCTGGGATCTGGCCGATAGGGACTGGGTGAGACAGTCTGGACATGCCCTGGAGCCCTCCTGCAGTCCCTCCCTGGCTGGCCAACCTCCTGTGTCCTTCCCTGGCCCCGATCATGCATGGTGTGGTCCCTTGGCCTGGTCTGCACCCTCTTGCAATCCGGGATGCCTCGAGGGATGTCAGAGAGCCGGTTTCGACTCTATCCTGCAGGCCAGGCTGCGGGACCCCACTGGTGCACTAATTCATGCACCAGGCCTCTAGTAAGTACTATAAGAAAGGGCTTTCAGAAAGTTTTTGATTTTATGGGATCTTGATCAAGTATTTGGCTGAGGTTCTTGTCCCAGCATCAAGAGGGTTCAGGAATCTGGAAAAGGCTGTGCGCAGATGATATAGGAATCCAGAGACTAATAAAGAGTCCAGAGACGAAATATAATTTTGAAAGGCATTGGGGGTCAGAGGAGCTTCAGCTAAAGGAACTGAAGACTCCCTCCTTGTCTAGGACCCTTGCTTTTATTCACACAATTTGTCCTAAGGCAAGGTGGAGATAATACACTTCAAAGGGTAAGGTTTCAAAGGTACAGAAGCATTGTCAGTTTGGGGAATAGCCTAGGGCTGTTCAGGTGTTTGGCCAGTAGGAGGCAATCACATGTAGATTAAGATGCCCTTTAACTGTCTGGCAGCCACAATCAGTTTCCTATTCAGGTTTGGGGAAATGCCTTTAGCCATTCCCAACAGGTGACTGACTACACGTGTGACTCAACCCTGTTGAGTCCCCAAGTTTCATCAACCTTTTGATGAAACTCTTAAAATTATGACATGCTGGAATTGGTTCCTGGCAGTATTTCTTTCTCATTCTAGAGATGAAGAAATTAAAAGGTGAAGTGACTCATTCTGTGCACTACAGCCTACCCATGTGAGGCATCATGGGCTGGAAAGAAGAATACTGAAGTTAGGGTTAGACAGCCTAGGTGTGGTTTTGGGTGGCAGCCCTAACTAGCTCTCACAACGGACACATGATCGAACCTTCTAGCCTTAGTTTTCTAGAAGTTCCACAGAACTGAGATGATAATGATTGCTGGTTGGGTTGGTGTAAAGATTGAGAAGATGAAAAGGGTTTGTAGACTATGAGGTAATATAAAAATGTGAACTATTGCTACAATTAATTAATTGCAGAACTGGAACTAGAACTCAAACCTTCTAATTTTGAGGCCCTTGCCCATCATGTATGAATATGAAATGCTCTCCACGACTTCTAGTACATGATTTAGCTATTTGTCTTCTTCCATAGTTAGAGTAGAATATAATTATCGACCATATGTATGTTGTTTACTTGAATCATATGACTATTCCTAACCTGTTTGAGTTATATACAGAAAAATAAAACAGATGCTCTTGCTGTGAAACTTTTTGGCTGATTCTCACAGTGACATCGGATAAGAATTTTGTCCTACATTTCTCAATACCATGTTGTATTTTTAATCTGTTTATTCTGGCTTCTCCTTTAGAAGCAGCGTTAGTGTTGAATAAAAGTTGAGCAATTAAAAAGAAAAATAAACATCAGGAATCTTCTAAATCAAAACTAGTGAATACATTGTTGAGGCACTTTAAAAAGAAGTTAAATGATAACATCATTATAATATTGTTACTTTTTTTTTTTTTTAATCTCCTAACTCAAATCTATTTTTCTCCATTGTTCTCACTTATTCCAACAGTTTGCTACTGGTCTCCCTGCAAATCATGTCTTTCTTCAGTGTTATTTTTTTGATCTGCTAAAATCTTACGTGTTATAATCAGTTCTATATTTTTGAGTTTCCTTTCCAGTTGCTGTATATAGCAACAAAACCAAGGAATAATATAACTGTAAAAGATTTGACTTCTTCCTCACTCCATTATAGACATTTTCCTCTTAGGGTGGTTGACAAAAGAAGGAACTAAGTTTATCTTTACATATATTACTGTATGGTTGAAGAAAGGTATTCAAGAGGTGGTATGCTGTAATGGAAAGAAGAAGGAATTTGGACTTGGAGGTCATGGGTTTCAGATTCTCATCTAACTCTTTTAAGGCTTGAATCAAGTAACTTTTCTTTCTTTTTAAATACATTTTTATTGATTTCAGAGAGGAATGGAGGAGAGAGAGAGAGAGAGATAGAAACATCAATGATGAGAGAGAATAATCAATTGGCTGCCTCCTGCACCCCCCACACTGGAGATCAAGCCCGCAACTCAGGCATGTGGCCTGACTGGGAATTGAGTCGTGACCACCTGGTTCATAGATGGATGTTCAACCACTGAGCCACACCAGCTGGGCAATCAAGTAACTTTTCTTGCTTCAGTTTTTTCATATGGAAAAAGATGATTAATGAAACCTACTCCTTGGATTGTCAGTGTGGTAGGCAGTTCGACAGATAAGGATGATGGGCCGGCATAGAAGGTCACCAGGGTGGAAAGTCCCAGGTGCCTAGCAACGGACAATCACTTGTAGGGTGGGACCTCACCCCCAAGGTGACTTTTCCTCCCCTAGCCAGTTGCTGGTCATGTGGGTGGGATCCCCTGACCTTTCCTTCCTAGAGATAACATCTATGTTTCAGTTGTATTCCAGCTCCAGGCCCAGATAAGCAACAAAACCAGACACGGGCTGACGTCAGGACCATATGCATTGAGTAATGACCTACTGCCCTGGTGCCGGCTAATCAGTCAGTGGAGATCACCACAACCTTAAAAGGACATACCAGGAAAACTGCTGAATATTCTACTGAGATCTTCTCCTGGGACCTCCCCTAAAATGTCCACCCTTAAAACCTTTAGGACAGAGGACCCAGAGCACTCTTCTCCCCTCCCCCCACAACCAACTCTTCCAGGACTTTTCCCCTCCACCTGCCCCCAGGCCTGTTACCTTTAGCTTCCTCACTCTGAAGCTCCAAGGGCCCTTCCTTTACCTCTATAGCTTGTTTCCTAAGCCCATTTTTTCTAGGAATTACTTCTTCTACCTCTATGATTTACCAAATCAATGTTCTCTTACAGTGTGGGTCTTGGCTCTGAATTCTTTCCTAGCCAGAAATGAAGTACCGAAGTTGCTGACCCAGGTCCCATCTGACCTCACAGGTCAGACACCTGGTGCTCTTCCCACTGCCTACAACAAGAGGAATTGTATGGTTTTCACAAAATGATTAAAGGCAGCTAAAAACATGCATGTCATATTAAGAAGATAAAGTTAAAACCATTTTTTAAAAATGAAACATACAAAAATAAAATTAAGCAATTTAAGTGGCATCAGCAGTGGGAATAACTTATAAAATATATGTGATGGAACCCTAAACACTTTCTACATTTGTACTACATACTTGAGTCTGAATTTTCTGGCTGTTCTCTCAAAGAGGGATACATAGCAAGTCAGCAAATCAACAGTGTCCACCCATAAAGTTAAAAACAAATAAGCAGTTTTGTGATTCCTCAAAAAGTTAAATATAGAATTGCTATATAATCTGTAATTCTTAGGAATATACCCTAAATAATTGAAAACAGGTATTGAGATACCTGTACCCCAATGTTCATAATAGCATTATTCACCTTAATCAAAAGGTGAAAACAACCAAAATGTCTATCAATGGATTAATAAATAAAATATTATTCAGCAAAAGAAGTAAATACTACACATGCTACAACATGGATGAACTTACGCTAAGTGAAAGGAGTCAGAAAAAAAGGTCACATATGGTATGATTCCATTTACATGAAATATCCAGAATAGTTAAATCCATAGAGACAGAAAGTAGATTAGTGGTTGCTAGGGTCTGGAGAGAGGGAGAACTAGGGAAGGACTGCTTAATCGGTACAAGATCTACTTTAGCAGTGATTAAAAATGTTTTGGAACCAGAAAGAGGTGATAGTTGTCCAACATTGTAAATGTACTAAATACTGCTGATTGTACACTTTAAAATGGTTAATTTGATGCCATGTGAATTTCACCACCATTAAAAAGAAAATGAAGCAAAAACAAAACAAAAAACAAATGAGTTGTTGGAAAAGTGCAACTATTTCTAATATTGAGACCAGAAAGAATATTGTTTAAGGAAATGAACCCTCAGCAATATATTTATTTGAACACCTTAAGTTTCATATCATTCTTAAGAAGGTCCTTCAATGTAAGCTGATGTCATAACTATAAACGGCAACACGGGGAAAGGTATGTTTCTGGGAACCAGGGTGAGTGTGGTGTTAGTAATATGGCTCAAGCTACACTGGTCTCTGGAGAGCAGGCTTAAGACAGAGATAAAATTAAAAACATCTAGAGCAGTGGTTCTCAATCTTCCTAATGCCGCGACCCTTTAATACAGTTCCTCATGTTGTGGTGACCCCCAATTTCATCCTTACAAATTGAACATAATTAAAGCATAGTGATTAATCACAAAAACAATATTGAATTATATATGTGTTTTCCGATGGTCTTAGGCGACCCTGTGAAAGGGTCGTTTGACCCCCAAAGGGGCCGCGACCCACAGGTTGAGAACCGCTGATCTAGAGGGATGCCTGACCGGCGTGACTGAGTGGTTGAGTGTTGACCTATGAACCAGGAGTCATGGTTTGATACCTGGTCAGGGCACATGCCTGGGTTGTGAGCTTGTTCCCTAGTGGGGGGCCTGCAGGAGGCAGCCAATCAATGATTCTCTCTCATCATTGATGTTTCTATCTCTCTCTCCCTCTCCTTTTCTATGTGAAATCAATAAAAAAAAATTTTTTTAAAAAAGATTGTTCTCTTAAAAAAGAAAATCTAGAGGGAAGGATGGACTGGCAATCCTTCTGGAAATCATCATAAATGTTTCCCTTAGTCAAATTTTTGGAAGCAGGAGTGAGATTGAAATTGCATTCCCTGTCAATATGTGGTTGCAGATTGCCCATCTAGAGTCTCATGCTTTAAAAGTTAGCCAATCTGCAAGTAGGAGTAAGATCCACTGGTAAATGTGGAGAATGTTGGAAGCAAGTAGTGAAAATGCTGAGGCAGTGAAAGTTCTGAGAGTGTCAGATCTGATCAAAAACATCCAAACAAAGGATAATTATAACCCCATAGTTCTGTACAATAAATCAGTATCTTCAGAGGTAAGATTTCTTGTAGATTAAATGAGCCCATGTATATGAAAGCTCATTGTAAAGTTCATATCAATTGTAGTTTTCATTGTTATTAGTATCTGGCTATAATATAGAATATGTAAATAACATATTTGAATAGAATTTTCACAAACAGTATTTTTCATCATTCTCAACAAATACTTACTGAATACTAATTGTTTGCTAAAAAAGGTAGGCAATATCAACATTTTAGAAAAGGATAAACTGAAGTTCACAGAGCCTATGATTTGTCATGTAACTTGGAGACTCTGAGACCTTTGATTCCTAATTCATTACAAACCTTGCTGCCCCCAAGGGTTAAAATGACCAAGAATCATGGTTACAAAGCCCTTCATCTTCATTAACTATTAAATCTGATTATTTAAATCCTTTAAGGAAATGATCCCTCAGCAATATCTTTATTTGAACATATTGTTAGGTTTCATATCATTCTTTAGAAGGTCCTTCAATATAAGCTGATATAAAAGTTTCACCATTTATATTTCTATCTGTGCAGTGGCATTTTAATTGCTGTTACTTGGAGTTCTCATGAACCATGCTACCAAACACACATACAATGCTTGGGTTTACATTATTGGCTAACATTTACTGAGTGCACATTGTGTGTTAGGTGTGGTGCTAAGCATTATGCAGACACACTCTTATTTAATCCTTATCCTTCCTCCTTTGTTCACACAGAAACTAAGGCTCAGAACTGTTAAATAACTTGTTCAAAGCCACAGGCAGAAATATAAATGGCCTTACAATCCTTATAGAAGGGTATTTAAGGTTCATGAAAATCAGAGGCTGAACCAACAGACTTCCATGATTCCTACCTGAAGAGCCAGTAGGGTATGGAACAAATGCTGAACTAAGAATAAGAGAAGACAGGGCTGGGTCCATATCCAGTGTTGTTTACCACCCAAGCCTAACCACCCTGCTACAGGGAGACACAGCTCAGGTAAGTTTGTAACAACTTGACTCCCCACCCAACCAATTATGGTAATAAATCCTGGATCATGATCCTCATACTGGCTAAAATGTACTGTGTTGAACTCCTTAAAAGTGCTTTAATAGTCATAGCTTCAGGAACATTTGTAGATTTTTAAGTCTGTTGGTAAAGAACAACTAGGTGCCCCTCCAGATAAAAGTCTTGTCTTTTTGTAAAGGAACTTTTGCTAAAAGAAATCCAAAGTTCAGGTTACTGAGTATTATTTTGCTGTTGGATTCAGGATATTGAAAAGCTGGTATTTAAGTTTTAAACTAACTTTTTTTTTTCTGTAGATGTGTATAGGGTAAAATAATTCATTCGCCCCAAAATTACTATAGCATGCCAGATATTGTGCTAGGTGTTGCTGTATAGCTACCAGGGTGTAAGTACTCACGAAGCGTCAGCTCTGCCAGAGTTTGAGGAAAAGGGAAGCAATCTTTACCAAACTGGCCAAATTTCACCTCTCTGGGATTCATTTCTCATTTTGTAAATGAGGGAGTTGGATATCTAGGTCTTAATGGTTTGTTTTATATTTTTTTGACTTTGTGTGAAGGTTTCTCCTCCTCATCTGGCACTATTTAATACCATGACAAAATATTAACCTCATACTATTCCAGCTTTGCAATTCATTAATTATTTCAACAGATGTTTATTGAACTACTAGGCTGCCATCGGGCTGACGTTGAGAACAATGAAAGCAAGGGTCCTCTGCTGGTGAAGCTTAGGGTCCAAAGGGCTAGCACAATAAAAAACTTAAGTAATTAAAAATATAGATGCATAAAAGCAATCATTTACAAAGATAAATAACTATAGGTGAGAAAGGTGCTAAGTCATAGAATGAAGCAAATAGGCTCTCTCATTTACAAAAAAATGATGACCTATCGAGGTCACTAGATTTAAAAAGGGGAAAAACATGGTAATACCTTACAACAAACGAAGGACATGAATAGACCTTACTTTTGAAGAAAATAGTATTGTGACTGGTCTACCCTGTATCTTCTCCCTAGAGTGGAGGCTTCTCAAAAAAGAGCAGCGGGGGAAACTCACTTTTTTTTTTTGTAAGTCAAGCAGAAAGACAACATGCAAAGCGAACTTGGAGTCAGGCAGGGACATCACCAATCGTGTCTGGCCGTTTCTTTTTGAGTCTTGGGAGGCTTCCCGTCGCAGAGGGGTTCTGGACTACAGAAAACTAACGTCGGGAGCCTCCAGGGAGATTGCATTTCAATTGCTCCTGCCCCGTGGCGGGGTCCGGGCAGGAGGAGGTCAAGGTGGCTGAGCGAGAGGCAGCTCCGGGGGGGCTCTGCGAAGGGCAGGGCGGAGGACAGCGCTAAGCGGGGAGGGGAGGGAGGCAGGGGGCGCGCGTGCGGGCGCCGAGGGGAGGGGGTGGGAAGCCTCGCCGCCCGGGAGCCGCACGGCGCCCAGGTGGCCCTTTCCCGCTCAGGTGAGCTCCTCCCGCGCCTCCCATTGGCTGCGGCGCGCGGCGCTGGGCGGGCGACGCAGCCCGGTCTAGTTCAGGGTCTAGGGCGGCGCGTCACTTCCGGTAGCGCGGAGCTTGTAAAACACCCTGGAGAGAAAATGGCGGCGGCGGCGGCTTCGGCGCCTCAGCAGCTCTCGGACGAGGAGCTTTTCTCTCAGCTCCGCCGTTACGGCCTGTCTCCCGGCCCCGTGACGGAGAGCACCCGCCCGGTCTACCTCAAGAAGCTGAAGAAGCTTCGAGAGGAAGAGCAGCAGCAGCAGCAGCACCGGTCCGGGGGCCGCGGCCACAAGACGCGGAACAGTAATAACAATAACACGGCAGCCGCCTCGGTCGCCGCCACGGGACCGGCTCCGGCGGGGGCCGTTGGGATGGGGGTCCGGCCGGTGTCGGGAGACCTCGCCCACTTTCGGACTCCTGGGGGCCTGGGCAGAGTGTCGGCCTCCGGCCCCGAGAACCCCTTGGGAGGGCCCGGGGGCGCCTCGGCCGCCCCCACGGCCGGCAGCAAAGTGCTGCTGGGCTTCAGCTCGGACGAGTCGGACGTGGAGATGAGCCCGCGGGACCAGGCCGGCGGCGGCGGCGGCGGCGGGAGGCGAGACCGGGCTGCGCTCCAGTTCCGCGGGCTCAAACCGCCGTCGGCGTCCCTGGCCAGCGGCGAGGTGACTAACAGCCCGGCGGCCGAGCGGAGGAAGCCCCACGCGTGGTGGGGGGCGCGGAGGCCGGCGGCCCCGGAGCTGCCGCCTCCGTCGGGGAGAGACCGAGCGGCGCGGGACGGGGACGACGAGGGCGAAGACCGGGAGGACCGGGACCCGGAGGCCGGCGAGGCGCTGTGGTCGAGCCGCACCGTGAATGGCAGCCGGCTCCTCGCCTACAGCTGCCGGGAAAACTACTCGGACTCGGAGGAAGAGGAGGCCGTCGACGTGGCCTCCGGCCGGCAGGTACCGAAGGACGACGCCCTCCCCCGGCCCCGGCCCCGGCGGAGCCACGGTAAGCCTCTCCCGCCGCAGTCGGCGAGATCGGCCGGCGGCCGGCCGGAGCCGGCGGCCCCGGGAGGGGGAGGAATCCCGATGAATGACAGGGCGGCGGCCGCGGGGAGTCTAGACAGAAGTCGAAACCTCGAGGAGTCCGCGGCGGCGGGGCAGGGAGGGGCGTGTGAGGCGCTGGACTCCAGCCCGGTTCCTCGATACCGTGTGAACGCCAAGAAGCTGGCCCCGCTCCTGGCCCCGCCGCTCACCGACATGGACGCCACCCTGGACGCGTCCGCAGGCTCCCTGCTCAAAACCAATAATCATATCGGCGGCGGCGGCGGCGCCCTCGGGGTGGACTCCTCCAGGATTTTCCCCAACAGCCTCCCTCCCAGTGCGGCGGTGGCCGCCCCGGGTTCACTCAGGATCAATCACTCCAATCACACGGGCGCCAATCACACCTACCTGCAGAAAGCGTACGGCAAGCCGAAGCTCTCCGAGCCCGAGGAGGAACTTCTCCAGCAGTTTAAGCGGGAGGAGGTGTCCCCCACCGGGGGTTTCAGTGCCCACTACTTGTCGATGTTTCTCTTAACTGCTGCCTGCTTGTTTTTCCTAATTTTGGGACTGACTTACCTAGGAATGAGAGGAACCAGCGTATCCGAGGATGGAGGACTCAGCAGTAAGTATTAAACCCCCGTGGGTACGGTAACAAAGGGGATGTTAGTGATCTGCCCCGGCTGCACTGGGCATTTGACGTGGGGTGACGTCTGCGTGCAAGAACATGGTTTAATAGTGAAGGCAACAGATTGAGTGCATTTGTGCCATTTTAAGAAAGAACATTATAACCGTTATCAGAATGATAATCCCATGGCTTGATGTAAAAATTTTTGTGTATGATAGGGGAACTCCAAAACATCTTATTTTTAAAAAAAGAACAAAACATTACAAGCCTGTTAGTAAAATGCATGTATTTACATTTTCTTTAGACTTAAATATAACTATACGTATACATATCAATGATTCAAAAGTTTTGAATCATTTTGACTGTTAGAAGGCATCATAAATACAGTGTTGTTTTTTCAAATTGAGTTGTGATTCTGAAAGGCAGTGTAAGATCTCTTGAAATTCTGGTTCAATATTTTGTAGTATTAAGTATATGGGTATATAGTTCTGTGAGTTTTAAAAAAGTGAATGAATATAGAAAGTAGGAAGGCACTCCTCTAAATTGGTTTCCCAGCCGAAAGCATCTCTCTTTTCACCCACGAAAAAAGTAGTGGTAGGCCATGTAGGTGTTTGCAGTCAGATTTATCTGGATTGGTTTCCAGGCCCTGCCATTTACTTGTTAAATGGCTAGAGGGAGGTGTGTGCATTCATTCATTAAGCTAGCGTCATCTATGCTGAGCACTCAGGGAACAGCAGTGTAAAGTCAAAGTATTCCTGTCCTTCGACACAAGAAGATGAATGCAGGTCATTTTGTGTTTATGAAGGAAGTAAGAATCGAGTACTTGGTGTATGCTACTTTAGGATTGGTAAGAGTAGGTACAGATTGAGGTGAGACCTGAAGCAGGAGACAGCATTGCAGGGAGCTAGGAGAGCATTTGGGGAAGAGATTGTAAGAGGAAAGGCTTTTAGTTGAGCAAGAATCTTGTAGGTTAGAGTGGTTGGAGCACTTTGAGCCAGGGGGAATGAACAAGAGTTTGAGCTTTCCTTTTCTAATCTGTAAAATGATGCTAATATTGATTAGAATGATGCCTGTGAAGAATAAAAGAGAGAAAGTAAATTAGTGCATGATAGACTGCTGAATACATAATTTCTCAGCTCCTTTTCCTCACTCCCCCTGAAACTTCCTACCCATTTCACCCAATGTGAATTCACTGTATCATGATTTGTATTTCTAAAATTGGCTTAGTATTAGATTTATTTCAAAATAGTGAGTGATGCAGTTAGATTTAGATAAAGAGTAGGAGTGAAAATAGTGTAAGCCTGGATTTGGATGCAGCCAATTTTAAGGTAGTTAAAGAATAGATTATTACTATATTGCTTAAAGGAGTTAGAAGAGGACTGAAATACAGCACTCATTTTAATTGGTATCCTGGGAGCAAGTGTGATATATTCTGTCCTGCCCCAGATACTTGTGAAAAAAAGTATCAAGGTCACCCTAGGAGTTCCGTTAGTAAAGTTCACATAAGTTAAATGACATTATCTATCAGCAGTACTTGTTTGCATCTGTTTCTCTGACAACACTAACTATATGACCTGGACCTTTTCTAAGAGCTAAGTACTTTACACATATTAAATCGTTGAATCTTCCCAACAACTCACAGAGACAGATGGTGTTTATCCTCATTTTGTAGATGAGGACAGTGAGATTCAAGGAAGTTAAGAAATGTACCCACAGTTGAACAGCTAGTGAGTGAAGGACTAAGATTTTGTTTCAGATTTTTTCAACTATAAAACCATATTGGTAACACTACTTTGGGTATTGCTTCTGGAGAACTTTCTAAATAAGAGGGTACTTTTATTAGGATTAAGGAAACAATTGAATATTTGGTGGCATTTAAAACAGAATTGCTGATGAATACAATTCTCAATTTAGATGATTGTCATATCTTTCTCCTCACTGTTAAGAAAAATGAATACTACTTTCTCAGGTACCAAAACTTCAAATGGAATAGAAAAGCATAGGACTGCTAGGGTTTTGGTTCCTTCTTCACCTCCACCAGTGTTGAAGAAAGGAAATTATAAAGCGTTTTGCATTTTAATACATAGTAAATGTGAGGAAGCCAAAGGGATGCAAAGAACAGTAGATAAGAGGTTGAGGATTTGGGTATAAGGACTTGTCAGAATGACCTTAGTCAAGTTTCTTAACCTTTGAGCTTCATTCTTTTGTATTAAATGATAACAACAATTTCTGCTGTCTGTGGGATTGTTGTGAGGATCAAATGAGATAGTTTGTTAAACAAACATAAATTGGTATTATTCAAAAGTTTAGGTAAAACATATTCCTGGTAATCTATATTATGTAAAGAGAAATAAGTAATTTCTGTAAATGACATTTAGTGTATTTCTTACCTATTCAACATTTAATTTTTATTAAATTCCACTAAATACACATTGTAGATAATGATACAGAAATTTGAATCAAAGCATAATGAATCCTTAAATGTATTACAGACTTAACTGTATACCCTGGTTGAAAACTATGCCTACTAGTTCAGTTAGGCTGCACACCTAACGGTGAATAATTTCCACTCCCTATATTTATGTAATATTCTGATCCTTTGTCATATTATAATGGTTAACTGATGTTTAACCATAGGGTTCATTGGTCAAATAGTGTGCTTAAGGGGATAGTTTTACTTTGAGTAATTATTCACCAGAAGATTGTAGGTTATATGTGAGAGAAAGCTTTAGTAAGCTTTTATTAGTTATTTAAATTATGTATAACGTGTAATAGCTTAGCCTTTTAAGTAGTTCTTAATCATTTGGTCTTTGAAGAATTTTCATCAATGCCTAGTTTTATTAATTGAATTATTATGAGTCTGCTTCCTCCTCTGTAAAATTGTGGGGTTGGATCTCTAAGCTCTTTCCAGTTCCAAGGTTTAAGATTCTAAGTTTGAACTGCCCTACCAAAACAACTCAAGGATCAGTCTACAGTCAGATCATGGCAACCCATCAAAAGATAATAGGCAGAATAGACTGACTACCGTAGGCTTATATGATCATTTAGATAATGGTTTTCAGTTATAGAAGACATGATTTTTGTAGAAAATGTACATAGAGATCTATGAAGCAAAAATTAATGGGTATTGGATACTTCTAGTCTCATAATCACTTCTGATATAAGTTCAAATAATCCTTTCAGAACTTTTTAAATGTTTTTCATGTAATATGTACACTTATATATACCTTTGTGTATACATTTTCATTCAACAGTTGGGACAGGCTTCTCTAAAGAGAATTGAGCCCTAGCTGGTTTGGCTCAGTGGATAGAGTGTCAGCCTATGGACTGAAGGGTCCTGGGTTCGATTCCAGTCAAGGGCACATGCCCAGATTGTGGGCTTGATCCCCAGTAAGGGATGTGCAGGAAGCAGCCGATCAATGATTCTCTGTCATCATTGATTCTCTCTCTCTCTCTTTCCCTTCCTCTCTGAAGTCAATTAAAAAGTATATATATGCGAGAGAATTGAGATCTGAATGACTTAAAGGAACTAACTAGTCACAGGGAGAAGAGAATTTTTAATAGAAATAATAGCAAGTATAAAGACCCTGAGGCAAAAACAAACTTGGCATGTTAAAGCATCAGAATAGAATGGTCAGTGTGACTGGGGCATGGCATATGATAAAGTCACAAGTAAGCAGGGGATGGGTCATAAAGGACCTAAAGGACTTGAAGGCCATAGAAAGGAGTCTGAATTTTATTTTAAGTGACATTATACTATACATATTCTACAACTTTTTTCACTTAATATTGTATCCTGGGTACAATACTGTATCTTAGCCAATATTAAACCTCTTTCCTCCTCTGCCATTCATTCATTCAACCAACCCCTGTCTGGTTTACCATCCATTCTTCTCTGAGTCACCAATTACTCAATTGCAACAGACTGAGGTATTTCAGAGGAAAGGTGGGGGGAGGATTAACCAAAGCACTTATATACATCCCGGTGCATGAAATTCATGCACGTGGCGGGGGGGCGGGGGTCCCCCAGCCTGGCCTGTTCCCTGTCACAGTGTGGGAGCCCCTTGATCCATCACCCCAAAGAGATAGGCCCCACCTACCCATCCGGGACTCCTCAATGGATTGCCCCAAAGAGGTAGGCTGGAGCCGGGGGAGGCCTGCGGACCCCCAGCGCAGGTTCACAGAGGCTTCCTGGCCAGGCCCGTGGCTGTGGGGCCCCTCTGCGCCTGCGGACCCCTGGCTGGGGCTGTGGTGGAGGGGCCTCTCTGTGTGCCTGTGGAACCCCGGCGCAGGCATGTGGAGGGGCCTCTGCTGCAGCGCCATCCCTGATGCTGCAAGTCCCTGCCCAATTGCGCCTGCTGTGCATGCAGCCTGCTGATCAGTTGTTACTGTGACAGTGTCCCAACCAATTTGCATATTACCCTATTATTAGTATAGATATGCATAGCCCATGGACAAACAGTATTGTGGAGAAGACCTAGGGAGGAGGCGGGAGCTGGGTGGAGGGTGTCAACAAAGGGGGTAGAGGGGAGACATCTGTAATGCTTTCAAAATAAAGATTTTAAAAAAGAGAGAGAGGAACAACTATTTTTCAATATCCTTATGACTATTTCATTATAGATACCAAATGTTGAGCCTTTTGGCTAGTCTAATTACTTGCAAAAGCTAAAATATGTTTTAAAAAATAATATACCCCTTTGAAATGCCAAGGTATCTATACCTTCAATAAACAGTTCTAGTACATTGAACACCAGTCTCTAATCCAATTATGGGACTACAGTAGCCTGCAAGATATTTCTACTTGAACAATTCAAAAACTTAACTCCAAATAAACCATTTTCTCTGTACTACCTTTTCCCAAACAAGATCCCTTTGCCACATCTCTAATTCTTGTCAGTGGTATCACTATCTTATCAATCATCTAGGCTCATGACCACAGAATAATCCTTGACTCTCCTTTATTCTCTGTATCCAAACAGTCACCAAGTATTTCTTTCTTCAAATGGATTTCCTCAATCACAGACCCCACTCCATCCTGGTAGTTATCAACCTCCTTCAGGTTTTCATCACTCCATATTTGCCACCTAGTGCCTATCACTCCATTACCTATACCACCACCTGTTTATCCTTCTTAAAAAAATCAATTTGGCCCTAACCCAGTGGTCGGCAAACTGCGGCTCACGAGCTACATGCAGCTCTTTGGCCCCTTGAGTGTGGCTGTTCCACAAAATACTGACTAATGTGCATGGGCCACGAAGTTTCAATCGCACTGTACATGCGCGCCCGCATGTGGTATTTTGTGGAAGAGCCACACTCAAGGGGCTAAAGAGCCGCATGTGGCTCGCGAGCCGCAGTTTGTCCACCACTGCCCTAACCTATTTGGCACATTGAATAGAGTATCAGCATGTGGACTGAAGGGTCCCAGGTTCAATTCCAGTCAAGGGCATGTACCTTGATTGCAGGCTCCTCCCCTGCCCGGGCCCTGGTCGGGCACGTGAAGGAGGCATCAATCGATAAGTTTCCTTCACATCGATATTTCTGTCTTTCCCTCTCTCTTCCATTCTCTCTAAAAATCAATGGAAAAAATATCCTTGAGTGAGGATCAACAACAACAAAAAATTAAGAGATTATCTCAAGGACACAGAGGACAATTATAGTACACTAATAAATGCTATCAATGGTGCATAAAATCTTATTTAAGCAGAGAATGATGGGCCAAATGCTAGGGTAAAGAGGACAGGGAGAGAAGATTTTCACAGGTGACACTTTTTTTTAAGAATAAACTTAGTAGTTAATAGAGATGAAAAAAATCTTCCCGAAGAAGGGAATAACATGTATAAAGGCATACAGGCACAAAATTTCATGACTTATTCAGTGGACACCAAGTGTTGTTCCTCTCATTCTTGAAGAATGAAAGCTGAATGTTACATTTGAACTTTCTCAAAGTTGACTATTTTGTGAGGAAAAAAAATTTTCTTTACCTCCAAGAATATTCCTGGGAATACTGGGGTTTGAATATCCCAGTTTGATGATTTAAGAAATGAAAATTTACTCTGTGAAAATGTCTTTCATTTAAAAATTATCTCTAGAATAATTTATTTATTTTTAAATCTATTTTTTATTGATTTCAAAGGAAAAGGGAGACAGAGAGAGAGAAACATCAATTTATTGGTCGGCCGCCTCCTGCACTAGCCACACCGGGGATGAACTGGGGCATGTGCCCTGACGGGGAATCGAACTGTGACCTCCTGGTTCATAGTTCAACGCTCAACTGTTGAGCCATGCCGGCCAGGCTCTAGAATAATTTAAAAATAATCTGGATGAAAATTTATGAATTCCCCTTGTGACTATCCATGAAGTCTAGTTGAGAAACATAGTTGTCAGGGCTTAGATTGTTAAGGAGGCAGACCTGGATTTAAATATTGTCCTTTCTGCTTGCTAGTTTTTTTTTTTATTAAAGGCAAGTTGCTGAACTTTTGTGTTCTCCTTTTTTTGCTCCTTTTAAATGAACTTTAGATGTACTTTCCCTATACATGTATTTGCTTCAGTGGGAATGAAGTGTTCTGCAATTTCAGGGATCAGGAATACTTTTAAAAATGAAATATTTTCATAATTCCACAGTAGAGTTGTGATGCTTTAAAACTAGCTTCTTCTTGCCCTAGCTGGTTGCTCAGTGGTTAGAACGTGTTCAATTCCAGTCAAGGGCATGCACCTTGGTTGCAGGCTTGAGGGCCGGGGTCCATGCAGGAGGCAACCAGTCGATATGTTTTTCTCACATCGATGTTTCTCTCTCTCTCTGTCTCTCCCCCTTCTTCCACTCTCTCTAAAAATCAAATGGGAAAAAAAAAATCCTCCTATGAGAATTAACAAAAAACAAAAAACTAGCTGCTGCTTGCACATTAATTATTCTATATTAACTTTACCTATCTGAAAAATATCTTTTATGTAAATAAAAGGAACTTTAGTGCAAAATATATTTAATCTGGTTTATAAGGAGTTTAAGAATGAAGTATAACTTAAACTATCAGAAAACTCCAAAATATATGATAAATAGTAACTTTTTTATAGAAATTATATTACTAATGGCATATCTTTATTCTAATCCTACATTAATTTATTATACATAGATATTGCTACCATTTAATTTGGAAACCCAGCCCAGTACTAATTGTGGAAATTCTTATAACAGTTATTGCCTCATAACTTTAGATTTTGACTTTCATCCTCAGAATTTATTTTTAATTGATTTTAAAGTGAACTAGTAACAGTGTATTTGAGTAGTAATCTTTGGATTTTTTTTTTGTTTTAATAATGCATGCTTTAACTTAAATCACACAAGTGATTGTTAAAAAAAAAGAAGAAAACCTTAAAATATCTTCAACAACAGGGTTTACGTTCTAATATTTATTTATCAAACATTTTATAGTTGTTTTATATTTGCCATATTCCTTTGAAAACATTTCTAAGGAAATTTGTTTTTTAAAGATTATAAAAATTTATACTAACAGGTAATAATGTCTGAAAATAGGATAACAGATCTATTATGTGGAAGCCATCATGTATTACTTCTATAATTTCTTAACTTGTTTTTTTAATTTTGAGATGTATAGAGTTTAAAATTTTACCACTGCCTTTGTTTGCATAGCAGATGTATTGCTCAATGCCCATAATTTTTTGCTTAAAATGTTTTTGTAAGATGACTTCAGAATTCATCTTTACAGCTATGTTGATATCAAATGGCAAGCTAACATTTAGGAACAAATGTGTGCAAACTGTTAAGGAGTTGAGTTCAGCTGTTCTAAACTAATTGAGGGATAAGTATGCACCAACAATTACTCTTCTTTCCTGAATGTGACATGAATAGAAGAAAAAAAGTCCTTTAGTAGCAGTGAGAATTTTATCACATTGCAGAACATAATTATATAAATATATAAGAAATTTGCTTATTGTGATTAATTCGTGAAAGCATTTTATATTTACAAAGGAAACTTAAGCTTACATGTAGAGAGAGCCATTGAAATTAATTAGAAGGGGGGACATTTTATTTATTTATTTAATTTTTTTAAAAATTAAATCTTTATTGTTCAGATTATTACAGTTGTTCCTCTTTTTCCCCCCCATAGCTCCCCTCCACCCGGTTCCCACTCCACCCTCCGCCCTCACCCCTCCCCCCCCATCCATAGGTGCACGATTTTTGTCCAGTCTCTTCCCACATCCCCCACACCCCTTTCCCTCCCAAGAATAGTCAGTCCACTCCCTTTCTATGCCCCTGAGTCTATTATAATCACCAGTTTATTCTGTTCATCAGATTATTTATTCACTTGATTTTTAGATTCACTTGTTGATAGATGTATTTGTTGTTCATAATTTGTATCTTTACCTTTTTCTTTTTCTTCCTCTTAAAGGATACCTTTCAGCATTTCATATAATCCTGGTTTGGTGGTGGTGAACTCCTTTAGCTTTTCCTTATCTGTGAAGCTCTTTATCTGACCTTCAATTCTGAATGATAGCTTTGCTGGATAAAGTAATCTTGGTGTTGTAGGTTCTTGGCATTCATCACTTTGAATATTTCTTGCCACTCCCTTCTGGCCTGCAAAGTTTCTGTTGAGAAATCAGCTGACAGTCGTATGGGTACTCCCTTGTAGGTAACTGACTGTCTTTCTCTTGCTGCTTTTAAGATTCTCTCTTTGTCTTTTGCTCTTGGCATTTTAATTCTGATATGTCTTGGTGTGGTCCTCTTCGGATTCCTTTTGTTTGGGATTCTCTGCGCTTCCTGGACTTGTAAGTCTATTTCTTTGACCAGGTAGGGGAAGTTTTCTGTCATTATTTCTTCAAATAGGTTTTCAATATCTTGCTCTCTCTCATCTTCTGGCACCCCTATAATTCTGATGTTGGTACGCTTGAAGCTGTCCCAGAGGCTCCTTACACTATCTTCGTATTTTTGGATTCTTTTTTCATTTTGCTTTCCCGGTTGGATGTTTTTGCTTCTTCATATTTCAAATCTTTGACTTGACTCTTGCGATCCTCTAGTCTGCTGTTGGAACTCTGCATAATATCCTTTATTTCAGTCAGTGTATGCTTCATTTCTAGTTGGTCCTTTTTCATTACCTCCAGGGTCTCACTAGATTTCTTGAGGGTCTCACTACATTTATCAGCGGTCTCACCAGACTTTTTGAGGGTTTTACTAAATTTATCGGCGGTTTCTAGAAAGTTCTTGAAAAAGTGTGGTTTTGAACTCTATATCCACTAGTTTTCTTTCCTCCATTTCTGTCATTTGTGACCTGTTTCTTTGTCTCTGCATTTTTTATGCTTCCCTGTGTTGATAGAGTGGCTTTCTGTGCTAGGTGTCCTATAGGGCCCAGTGGCTTAGCCTCCCCAATTACCTGAGGTGGACACTCTTGGTGCACCCCCTTGTGGGTTTTGTGCACAGTCTTGTTGTAATTAAGTCTTGATTGTTGTAGGTATCACTGGGAGGAATTGACCTCCAGGCCAATTGGCTGTGAGAATCAGCTGTGTCTGCAGTGGGAGAACTTCTGTGCTGGAGACACCCCTCCGGGGGAAGACTTGCTTCAGTGGGGCTTTGGTGCTCACTGGAAGTGGGGACGTTTTAGAGTATCTGTTTCTTCTAGTCCCTAAGCTATGGCTTGGAACCATGGTTAGCCTTATTGATGACTTTCTAGGTTTTTAATGGTACCTTCCACAGTATCACATATGCTTACTTGTTTGATTTAGCTCACTTTAAGGAAATATTTATGTAGTTCCTTCCATTCCTTTATTCACTCACCCATAAATTATTTATTGAGCACCTATCATGTACCAAGTAATACCAGGAAATGAGTATATACTTTCTAGAATGATAGGAATGACACTTCTCCCAGACACACTGCCTCCTTTCCACCCCCCACATTGTTGGGTATGCCCTATGGTAAAATTTACCAAATGTGTACTCTACACAAAAGAAATAGTTTCGTTTCTTGCACGTTTTTATAAGAAATTTAAAAAGTAAAGAAGGGAAAGACATGTAGAATGAATTTGCAAAAAATGAAAATGTCACAGGAATCGAACTGTGACCTCCATGTTCATAGGTCGACACTCAACCACTGAACATGCCGGCCTGGTGGTTTCTAAGTTTTAGAGCCAGCACTTGAACCCACAATCTCCCAGTCCACAGTCTTAGCTACCAGGCAGTGAAAGATTTTTTTATGCATCTTTTCTCACTTGTTAACTTTATTCGGGCAGGTAAGTCACTTTATAACCTCTGGGCCTTGGTTTTTGCATCTGTCAAATGAGGGGATAGTAAAATCAGGTTACTTCCAGCCAATGACTTTTGTAGGAGATAAGGGAAATGCCTTAGAGCAGCGGTTCTCAATCTGTGGGTCGTGACCCCTTTGGCGGTCGAACGATCCTTTCACAGGAGTCACCTAAGACCATCCTGCATATCAGATATTTACATTATGAGTCATAACAGTAGCAACATTACAGTTATGAAGTAGCAACAAAAATAATTTTATGGTTGGGTCACAACATGAGGAACTGTATTTAAAGGGCCAGAAGGTTGAGAACCACTGCCTTAGAGACATTTGAAGGGATATATAACTGTATATTTTTAATACTGTAAGTTAGAATTTCCCAGCTACAGTGTCTCATTTAAGCAACACATGTTCAGCACTATGACATGTACTGTCAGTAATGTTAATAAGTGATAGAAGAGTGGGTTAAACTTATAGTCATTATCAGTAGTTTTACACCTTTCTCTCAAGCTGTCCTAACAGATAAAAGGAACTATCTTTTTACAGTTGGTACCTTACCTCTAGGCACTGAAAAATAATATTCTTATTTTTTCAGTTATATTTATTTAATAGGTTATGAAGCACAATTTAAAACTAGATTTTAGCCTTATTGGCCACTGAAAGGTAGATTTGCTGATAGGGATGGGATATATTGCTTTAGTCCAAAATATAGTAGTGAATTTGAGACAAAAATATTTCCTAAGAAATATTCTTAGGAATGTGGATAGGTCTTAGAGTAAGCTTGTGTTAACATTATCTGAAGAACAGATAGTGCATATAGCTGGTAGAGAATGATGGCCTGTCACACGCTGTTCTTCAGTTAGTTTGTAAGATAATAAGAGGACTATTATTGCTAAAGTGGGAAGATGAGGTGTGTCCCTATGAATGGGCAATAAATTGAATGGAGGTAATCATGAGATTAGGGTTATCCTATATAACAAAAGCCTAATATGCTAAGTGTCTGGTCATCCAGTCCGCCATTCAACCAATCAAAGCATAATATGCTAATGATATGCTAAGGATGCTCAACTGCTCGCTATGACGTGCACTGACCACCAGGGGGCAGACAGTCGACCAGTCTCTATGACACGCACTGACCACCAGGGGGCAGATGCTCAATGTAGGAGCTGCCCCCTGGTGGTCAGTGCACTCCCACAGCGGGAGTGCTGCTCAGCCAGAAGCTGGGTTGATGGCTGGTGAGCGCAGTGGTGGTGGTGGGAGCCTCTCCCGCCTCTGCCTCCCCGGCAGTGCTAAGGATGTCTGACTGCCAGCTTAGGCCCGCTCCCCGGCAGTCAGACATCCCCCAAGGGCTCCTGGACTGCGAGAGGGCACAGACCAGGGTGAGGGACGCCCTCCCCTCCCCCAGACCTAGTACATGAACTTTGTGCACCAGGCCTCTAGTAAAATAATAAAATGGATTTGATAAACAGGATATTAAACATCATGGAATATAAGGAATTTGAAGTGCGTTAGGGCTCTTTAGTCTAAACTGTTCATATGAGGCACTTAATGAAATTTTCATCACATTTTGCATTGAAAGAATCAAATGTGTGATTTGTTTAGATTAGAGTTAATAGAAATATAATACAAGCCACATACATAATTTTAATTTTTCTATTGGCCTCATTACAATGTAAAAAGAAACAGGTGAAATTAATTTTATTAATATATTTTATTTAATCCTGTATATATAGTTTATTATTTTTCAACATATAATCAGTATAAAATTTCTGTCTAAGGTTAATTTATCTAAGGTCAAAATCCTTGTAGCAGAGCAGGGACGTATTACTGAGTACGACCCTAAAATCTTGTCATGTTCACTATACTATTTTAAAGCATAGCCATCTAGTGTAGCTAAGTGAGATTTAGTTCTGCCATTGCTCAGCTATTTTCAATTCACTGCAGTGACTAATGATGTAATTACTCTTTATTTTAAGAAATATAGGACTTCTTAGCTTAAAGTAGAAGTGATATCCTGATATTTTAGAGAGAGAGGAAGGGAGAAGGATAGAGAGATGAAAACATCCATGAGGGAGAAACATAGATCTGCTGCTTTCTGCACGCCCCCTACTGGGGATTGAACCCACAATCGGGGCATGTGCCCTGACCAGAAATCGAACCTGGGACCTCTTGGTTTATGGGTTGATGCCCAACCACTGAGCCACACTGGCTGGGCCTCATATTTCTTATTGGGAATATTTTCTTTTGTTCTTTTCACCATTTTCTATTGTAAACTGCTTTGTACAGCTCTTCAAATTAGACATGTGGAAGGAAGAAATGGCCTTTTGATTCTGGCACATGACTGTCCTGGGAGATAAGGGAAGAGTCAGCTTCTGTTGAGAAAAAAACAAAACAAAACTTATTGGTGTAAAACAGTTTTTAAGGATTTTAGTACCTCACGTTGGGATACTTTTTTTGGGGGGAGGGCGATACTTTTATTCATTGTGCTTTTTGAATTGTAAAACTTACCTCAGTTCTATTATCAGGTGTTATTTTATGGTAGTTTTATACTTAGCAGCATCTTTTTTTTTTTTTTTTTTTTTTAAGAGGATCTTTTCCCATTTGTTAGAGAGTGTGGAAGAGAGAGGGAAAGACAGAAATATCACTGTGAAAGAAACACATCGATTGGTTGCCTCCTACACATGCCCTGACCAGGGCCTGGGCTGGAGAGGATCTTGCAGCCAAGGTACGTGCCCTTGACCGGAATCGAACCCGGAACCCTTCAGTCTGCAGGCCGACACTCTATCCACTGAGCCAAATAGGCTAATGAATTTGAATAATTTATTTGTATTACATTTGGATTTCTAGCAAATATTTGCTCACAAAGATAGGCTGTTTGCTTCCAATAGGAAAATTGGGCAGTCTTTAATTTTTGAATATGTGTTGTCTTCCAGATATGTGAAAAATAGTTGTTTGAACTTAGAACAGCGGTTCTCAACCTGTGGGTCGCGACCCCTTTGGGAGTTGAACAACCCTTTCACAGGGGTCGCCTGAGACCATCGGAAAACACATATATAATTACATATTGTTTCTGTGATTAATCACTATGCTTTAATTATGTTCAATTTGTAACAATGAAATTGGGGGTCACCACAACATGAGGAACTGTATTAAAGGGTCGCGGCATTAGGAAGGTTGAGAACCATTGACTTAGAACATGTTTAATTATACTGTTTTTAAGTTTAAGTTCCTATACTAGCCCATAGAAGCATATTTTAGCATTAATGTAGAATTGGTTTAGTTTTAGATATACAATATAGTATTGTTAGCTATAGTCACCATACATTATATCTCCAGGACTTACTTATTTCATATGTGGAAGTTGGTACCTTTGACCACCTTCACCCATTTCATCCACTTCCTTACCCCACCTTTGGCAACCACCAATCTGTCCTCTGTTATCTATGAGTTCAGTGTGTTTTTATTTTAGATTCTACATATAAGTGAGATCAGTATTTTTCTTTCTCTGACTTATTTCACTTAGCATAATGCCTTATAAATAGTAGGTCCATTTATTGGGTGCTTGGCAAGTGTAAATATCTAGTCTGCTTAAGCACTTTTTACATCATTTTATAACCGGGTAATTTTAATGGAGGATTAGGTCAATTACTTTGTCCATCGTTATAGATCAGAGAGAGGAGTTATGGAGTTATGTTGTTAAATATGACTTGAAAGCTTATCCTCTAACCATTGCACTATAGTGCATTCCACTTTCATATATCCTCCCATTTACCAATCCTTACTCCTTTTATTTCTTCAGCTACTTTTAGGTAAATGTTAGGGAAAGCCATTTGATTGAATTCATTGTAGAATTCTGACAATAAAAATTACATGACTTTGCCCTGATCAAGTGATTCAGTTGGTTGGAGTATCATCCCATACACCAAAAGTTTGTGGGTTCTATTTCTGGTCGGGGCACATACCTAGGTTTTGGTTTGGTCTCCGGTAAGGGCATGTACCAAAGGCAACCAATCAATGTTTCTCTCTGACATTTATGTTTCTCTTTATCTTCCCCTTCCCCTTTCTCTAAAATCAATAAAAACATATCCTCAGGTGAGGATTTAAAAAAATAAGTAATTTTAAAAATTGTAATAAGTAATTTAAAAAATAAGTGATTTAAAAAATTGAATTTGTGATAAAATTTGATAATGTGAATGTCTTTAGTAAGGATTGAGCCAATGGAATCAGTTTAGCCCAGCCTCTCTAAATCATCTTTTATCCTTATATGTGTTTTAGTTGGGTTGCTTACATTTTTATTTTCAGTTAAAATTTGTCAGTAGTTCTTAACTTGTGGGCTGAGAACATTTTGGGAAGTATATCCATTACAAAGTGTTGTTTGAGGACCTAACACATGATTTTCCCCTCTCATTATTACACTTTTGTTTTTCAACTGTATAGTATCAATATTGCTGTGATTAGAATACAAATAATTATTATACTTATGGTATATATATATTTTGTCATATTTTCTTAGTAAGTGAATACTAAAATTGTGGGGATATAAGTGAAGAGGTCCTTTTACTTAAAGAGTATAAAATCATTGCTTAAAGCATGCTGTAAAGAAATTACATGTACTGTTTATAGTTTAACATTTGTTTTTAAAACATTCATAGTGGATGTCAGGGGATCAGTTATAATGTTTAAATGACTAACTGACCAAACTACCAACTGGTAAAAGCCCCTTAATCTCAGAGGTGATTGTACTTTAAATACAAGATCTTTATTAACCTAGATTCTATCTCTGATTAGTGACATTTTTGGCAGTTAGTGAAAATTAAGACATAAAAGACTTTTGGCAGGAGCCTTGTCTTAGTTGTCTCTTCCTAACAGATTTTCTAAGAATTCTGTCATTTCTTCTCAGTTACCTCTATGACAGAGACAAATGAGGAATGGAGTAGTGATATATTGTGTTAATTTGTAAACTGAGCGCCATTAAAAAATATTTATTGTTGAAAGTATTACATATACTCTCCCATTGATCCCTTCTAGTCCAACCCCGCCCCTCACCCCAGGCCTTCACTACCCTGTTGTCTATCCATGGGTTATGCATATTTGCATATACAAGTTCCTTGGTTGTTCTCTTCCCACACACCCTCCTCTCCTTTCCTTCCTCTGAGATTCAACAGTTTGAGTGCCTTTTTTTATTCATGCTAGGATTGGAAAGAGAAGAAAAAGCTGAGATTTATTAATTCCTTCCCCTTTCATATTGCTGTGCATAGTCAAAAAACATCCCATTTTACATTAGGTTACTAAAGTCCCAGAGAAGATGACTTGCCTAAGATCACAAGTCATAAATGTTAGAGTTAGTATTCTTTTTTCTTTAATCCTCATCTGGAGACATCTATATATATATATAAAGAGCCAGGTGCCATCGCAACCAAACAGACGACTGAACAGGCTGAGTGGGGCGACCAGGCCGGCAGGGGGGGGTAGTGAGGGACGACCAAACAACTGAGCAGCAGGCTGCGTGGGGAGATCAGGCTGGCAGGGGAGGGCAGTAAGGGGCAACCAGGCCAGCCGGGGGAGGGGGGACAGTTGGAGGCGATCAGGTTGGCGGGGGGGGGGGGGGGGGTGGTGACCAGGCCAGCCGGCAGAGGCGTTTAGGGGTGGTCAGGCTGGCAAGGGAGCCAGTAGGGGCCATCAGGAAGGCAGGCAGGTGAGCCGTTAGGAGCCAGCAGTCTCGGATTGTGAGAGGGATGTGCAACTGCCGTTTAGGCCCGGGATCGGGCCTAAACTGGCAGTTGGACATTCCCTGAGGGGTCCTGGATTGGAGAGGGTACAGGCTGGGTTGAGGGGACCCCCCCCCCCACCCCATGCACGAATTTCATGCACTGGGCCTCTAGTGTTTATTGAGTTTAGAGAAAGGAAGGGAGAGAAAGAGAGAAACATCAATGTGAGAAACTGATTGCTGCCTCCATATACACCCTGATCAGGGATCGAACCCACAACCCAGGTATCGAACCGCAACCTAGGTATGTGCCCTGACTGGAAATCGAATCAGCAACCTTCTGGTGTGTGGGGTGACACTTCAACCAATGGAGCCACCAGGCCAGGGCAGAGCTAGTATTCTTTACTCCAGAGATTTTTTTTCCATTTTACCCTTCTGCCTTTCAATGTGGAGAGATACTTTTCATTTATCTAAATGACATAACTTCAGAAGTAAACATTACGTAGAGGAAAATGTATACTTCATTTAAATTTTAAAAATTTAATTTGTAGTTTAAATTTTAGAAATTGTACTAGGTTGAAATTAATATAAAATAGGTATAAATTATACTAATACTCTGCCATCAAAGAAGGAAAAAGGAAATACCACCCAATTACTTAAAAAATATTTAGTACCTTTAAAAACAATTCTGTAATTTTGGGGCTGGAAAATGAGAGGAACTATGGTGACTTAGTGTCCTTGCTTGGGGGCAGAATAGCAGTCCAAATGCATTTTTAAAAATAGGAGTGTAACACTCTATTGGGTTAGTTTAAGTTGCTTATTTAATTTTTTTCAAGCAATCACATCTATTTTCTTTACATTTCTCTTTTCTGCTTTAATTTTGTTGGGATTTAATGTGGACTAAAAGACACTGAGGTTCATCACTAGCTGCTTAGTGGTAAAGAACCATAGTATAAGTACTATAGTTAAATAAATAAAAATCCATACACATATTTAAAAAGATAGTTTATACTAGGGTATATAATTAATGGGGGAAGGAATAAACAGCTTACAGTAGCAAGTCAAAATTCTGGTAAGTCAGTCTGTAGCTACTAGTAGAACATAAATGTAAATAAATACGTTATTTTGTGCTTTAATTTACAAGAACTTTTACTATTAATTTGTTACAGGGTTGTTGCCAAAGTTTTCTTTTTGTCAATTTTTTATTATGAATCCTGGTTCTGGGGGAAGTCATACTGCATGAATAAAAGCAGATACATTTAAAAGTCAACATTTTTGGCACATAAGATCATAAGAATTAAAGGAGTTCTTAGAAGTCACTTGCTACTTTGGGCAATGGGGTTTGAGAAAAGATATTTTAGTTGGGTTAAACTAGTTTGGTCATAAAGACAGTCTTAAACTGATGGTTTGCTTTGGGGGTGTATATGGACTGGGACTGTAGAGACTTTAGGACTGTAGAGACTCAAAGAACTCTAGGTCTGTACTTGTGAGTCTGCCTCTGTCTCAGTACTGTGCTGAATTTTGCATGCATGCTTTTATTTCTTAAAACAATCCCAAGAGCCAGGTATTATCATTACTTTTAGATGAAGAAACTGAGGCTTAGGGAGGTAAGGAACTTGTCCAAAGTTAGTAAGTGGCAAGATTTGAATCCATATACTATCTATATTGTTTGTGTCTTCTCTGTATTTGTTTGTGGATTTCCTTTGGAATTATTTCTACCTCCCCGTTTAAAAAAAGTCTCATAGCCTTGACTGGTTTAGCTCAGTGGATAGAGTGTCAGTCTGTGGACTGAAGGGTCCCAGGTTGGTTCTGGTCAAAGGCATGTACCTTGGTTGCGGGCACATCCCCAGTAGGGAGTGTGCAGGAAGCAGCTAAATTGATGTTTCTCTCTCATCGATGTTTCTAACTCTGTATCCCTCTCCTTCTCCCTTCCTCTCTGTAAAAAAATCAATAAAATATATTTTAAAAAAAAAGTCTCATATTCTACCAGGCAAGGAGTTAACTCCAATGGCCCATGATCCTTAAAGAAGCTATAAATGGACTCCAGGTGAATAGGAACTCCTTGAAATTATATGCACTTTTCATATATATATATTTGTTTTTGTTTTTTGGTTTCAGAGAGGAAGGGAGGAGAGAGAGAGAAACATCAGTGATGTGAGAGAATCATCAATTGGCTGCCTCCTGCATGCCCCCTATGGGGGATCGAGCCCACAACCCTGGCATGTGCCCTTGACTGGACTCGAACCAAGGATCCTTCAGTCTGCAAGATGACGCTGTATCCACTGAGCCAAACCAGCTAGGGCTGCACATTTTTAAATGTGTATGCAGTTTTCTGGGGAGAGGGCTCATAGATTTTATCAACTTCTCAAAATGGCCTGTGATCTTCCAAAGTGGGAAGGTACAATGAGTTTTCATCTGGTATTCCTTAGTACTTTATTCAGTGGAATTTAATAAATAAGATGTGGTATGTGGGGAAATAAGTTTGAAATTAGTAATAATTTGGGAGTTTTAAGATGCCTTGAACATTTACTAAATGGGTGTCATTAAAGTATCAGTTTTATTTACTTGGTTTAGAAAACTGTTTTGTTACTGACCAGTTCAAATTTCCATCTTTAGTATATAGTAGTTCTGTGCAGTTAGGTGTGATATTTTTCTTTTTAATTCTCACCCAAGGATACGTTGTTGTTTTCTTTTTTTAAAAAAATTGATTTTGAGAGAGAGGAAAAGAAAGGGAGGGAGAGAATGCGAGAGGGAAACATGGATGGTTGCTTCCTGTATGCACCTCGACTGGGGATCAAACAACCCCAAAACCTGGTAGGTATGTGCTCTGACCGGGAATCGAACCTGCAACCTTTTGGTGTATGCAGCGACACTCCAACCAACTGAGCAACCCGGCCAGGGGCTAAAGTGAGGTTTTGAAGTCAGAGCATAAAGCAAAAATTAAGTCAAAATGATACTAAGTCCCCTAGATTTAGAGACTGCCATATGGCCTCTCATAATGACCAGTTTTTTTCCCCTCCCATGTAAGATAGGCTCTTTTAGTATCTAATGAAGTATTAATGACCATAGTACATCTTTAAACGTTATAATCATACTCAGTGTTTGAAGTTTTTACAGTGTAAGAGCCACAGGGCAACTGAGAGTAGGTGATAGGATGACATTGTCATTTCTCTCATCTCAGAATTTGTCTAGGCCCTAGACCAGCCGTGGGCAAACTACGGCCCTGATATGGCTGTTTGAAATGAATGAAACTATTGAAAAAAAAGACCGTACCCTTTTATGTAATGATGTTTACTTTGAATTTATATTAGTTCACACAAACACTCCATCCATGCTTTTGTTCCGGCCCTCCAGTCCAGTTTAAGAACCCATTGTGGCCCTCGAGTCAAAAAGTTTGCCCACCCCTGCCCTAGGGCAGAGGTCCTCAAACTTTTTAAACAGGGGGCCAGTTCACTGTCCCTCAGACCGTTGGAGGGCCGGACTATAGTTTAAAAACAAAAACTATGAACAAATTCCTATGCACACTGCACATATCTTATTTTGAAGTAAAAAAACAAAACGGGAACAAATACAGTATTTGTATTTGCATGTGGCCCGCAGGCCGTAGTTTGAGGATCCCTGCTCTAGGGCATGTGCTTATTTATTGACCATAACAGCCAATAAGATGATTGTGGGGAACTGCGTGTCTTATTTTTTAGCATCAATTTACAGATATTCTGCTACAAATAAAAGTTGTAGAAGTTAGAAATAGACATTAGGTGAAAATCTGATATGATTTCAGTGTGTGTTGTACTTTCTGGCCATTGTGTTTATGTGGAAGTATGGGTTTCACTCTTAAGGTTCCATATATTGTAACCAACAAAAAAGGTCTTATTTAGCCTAGTTTACTGCATGTAATACCTGCTTATATTTTGTTTTATCTAGTGGTTTTATTTTGTACCTAATAATGACCTACTTAAACTGCTCTATTTCTCAAGTGACTTTTCATTTCTGTCTGGTTTCTTCCCGAGCTAAAAGTCAAGATGTAACTTTTAAGCACATTGCTCATAAAGTAAATGAGGGGGGAGTTTCCTTTTTAGCTTCAAATTTAGTTCATGTTTGTGCTTTGTCTATACATATAAAGCCCTTTTCTCTCTTATCAGAATTACATTGCTTATCCCCATTTGATGAGTAGAATGAGAACTAATGATACCATTATAATTAACTCAGTTATTCATTAATTAACAGGAAAGGAGTAAAGGGAAGGCCAGATAATATAGGCATGCCATTTGTGCCAGAAAGCTGCAGTTTAACACTCGCCAGGTCTGTGCCCCACAGATCCTGGGGGAGGGGACTGGACAAAGACGGGATAGATACATGCCCAGTAAAGTCCAGGTAACATAGGGGAAGGGGATTACCTGTCAGTCACATCTGGGAGTAGTCATTGGCCAGAATAGATGTGGCCACTGCAAGCGCAGGAAGATTTGATACTTAAACTCATAAACAAAAAGAGTTCTCTCTCTTGGCTTTCTTGACCCCTTCGCTCTTGCTGCTTGCACCTGATTCCTGGCTTGTGGGGCTATCTGCATTCGCCCACATGGTTCACAGCCATGTGAACCCCATGCACAATGAACTGATAGACTGGATCTAGCCTGATTCTGTGCCAGACTCAAGTCCACCATGGAATGGAAACTTTGGACACTGGCTTTTGTTTTTTAGCTTTTTTTGGATCCCCATCTGCACATTTTTCAGGACTGGTTTAAGGGAAATGGGACTTTAGAAACCTAGGGATATAATTCCATGTGAATAAACCTTTCTACCACATTTCATTCTCTCCTGGTGACCTCTGGAAATTCTTATTCCAGTAGCACCCCAAGAACTCCACTTCCACTAGCAATGGAGAAGAGCAGGCCATGCAACTCTCATCTATCTATCTATCATCTATCTATCTATCTATCTATCTATCTATCTATCTATCATCTATCATCTACCTACCTACCTACCTATCTATGTAATATGCTAAGTGTCCTTCCCTCCATCCAGGTAATGACATCACGTAGCAACGCTGGACTTCCTTTCCCTAGTGACTAGCCTCCTTGCAGTTTCTTCAGCCCTGGAACACTTTAGCCAGGTGGAAACACTTGACACTATAAACAAATGTCTGTGAAGCGTTTTCCCGTGCCTCATCTCATTTGATCCTCACAGAAGTCCTGAAATAAGTAGATAGGAGATTCGGTGGAATCCTATTTTCTTTTCATTAGCTGGAAAACAGAGATTTAGAAAGTTTAGAAATTTGACCCGACTGAAAAGAAGTAAGAAATGCTGGACCTTGAAAATGACTTAAGGTTTTCTCACTGTGCAGAATATAGTCAAACACTGCTGCAGTTAAATATTTTACCCTTTGTTCTCCCTGCATGATCTACAATAATAATCTGCTTTGTGTTGATATTTACTGCTGTGTTGCTGACAATTACCTGAAAGAGAAGTTGTGGTGCTTCACTGGGCTGAAAAAAGTTTAGCTAAATCAGAAAGCAGGTCTAATTAAGCAAGTTTGTTCTATATCTATTAGTTTAAAAGGCTAAGTTGACTTGCGCATGCGTGATACATATAAAACTCTCTCTGGTGCCAATCGCACATGTGTGTTTCCATCTGTCATTGTTGATTGTGAATTTGGTTGACACTTCTATTATAGAGAAAGGGTGAATAGTGATATTAAAATATTTCTTCTAGTTCAGTGGTTCTCAACCTTCCTAATGCCGTGACCCTTTAATACAGTTCCTCATGTTGTGGTGACCCCCAATTTCATTGTTACAAATTGAACATAATTAAAGCATAGTGATTAATCACAAAAACAATATGTAATTATATATGTGTTTTCCGATGGTCTTAGGCGACCCCTGTGAAAGGGTCGTTCGACCCCCAAAAGGGATTGCGACCCACAGGTTGAGAACCACTGCTCTAGTTAATTTTCTTTCATTGTGCATGAATTTGTTCACTGGGTTACTAGTAACACTATAATTAAAAATATTTTTTTAGTTCTATTTACCTTTTCATTGCACTGCAGCTTTTCTCTCTTCAATTTTATTATTTGCATATTGTCTTTGTTCTACACAAAACTATATTGGTAGTATTTATTGTCTCTAGTCATTGAAAATATTAAACACATGCATTTGATTGAGAATGTTACTAAGTAGAAGACCTCTTGTATTTAATTGTATGGGAAATGCATGTTGCTTTATTGCATTGCACTGGAGATAGGTTACATAGTATGTCACAGATCCATTTTGACTCTAAATTCTCATTTAGCAGTATTCTTTCAGAACAAACCTAATTATAATAGAGTTTCACTTGTATTCTTGATAGTGTAAACCTTGAGAAAGTGTTACAGTCTCTAGTTAGTAACAGTTAATGCTTAAAATCTCTTAATACAGTGAGCTGTCACCATGTTTAATAAATTACAGTATGCATTAACATAAATTGCTTTGGCTGCCAAGTTATCTGTTGCACAGATGCTTGGTTTTATTTATAGATTTATATCTAACCTTTGTGGGTTGACTTGCTTTTATTTTTCTATTCACTTCACTTGTTACCCTACAGTAATATAATTCTTTAAATGGCATATGTGTAAAGTTTTCAAGAGTTCTGTGAAAGTACTGAAAAAGCAGATCACTAAACTTTTGGACTTTGAGAAGTATAGTAAGATAAAGCTCCTATAATTTATGTAAGACACAGTAGCTTGTCTTTATTAGCATGTGTTCTTATATTATCTTTCCTCCCAACATTGGGGAAACTAACAGGAGTGTCTGTAGCTAATGACATTAGGTGGAAGCAGCAGCCTAATTGTTTCCTTCTGAAGTTTTAAGCTATTAAAGACTTAGGGGGTTGGGGGAGAGATTCATTATTAACTAGTTATCTTAGAGTAAGCTCTTGATATATTCTTAAAAGTCTTCCCTTGGGTTAAACATTTGTTTCAATGGAAACTAGTTACCTTCAGTAATTAATAATTCTGTCAAATATTCTTTGAGTTATGGGTGTTATATTAAAATATCAGAGTTCATTTTTGGAAGGGATAAACTCATTAAGGTCTTTCAAATGTGTAGTATATTATTATTTTCTTGATTTGCTAGAGATCTAACTTTCTAATTTAGTAATTTTATTTTAGGTAAATGAAGCCAGTCTTGTTAAATTATTACCTCCAATTCCATAGGTTAAGCATGTTAGTAATTTTGACTATTTGTTAAACATTTACTTTTTAAAAGTTATTAGACATAAACTCCTATATTTTGGCTATTTTTGTATATGCCAAATTTCTGACATTATTTTAGTAAAAGAGATAAGTTAAAATCTAATTTGTAAATGTAAATTGTATGAAGTTAATAAGACTATTATTATATTATTATCCAGGTCTTTCTAAAATAAAACAATCCCTTACAGTACAATAACGCTTCTAGGTTTTGGTTTTGGTTTTTATTTTTGCAAAAAAAAGGAACTTTTCTTTTTAGTTTTCAAGAATTTAGATTGAAGTGAAAGGAAGAAATGTTCTTTCTTGTATAATAAGCTGCAGCTTTAAAAATTATTTTTTTTTTTTACCTAACATACCTAAGTATTGAAATGATCTTTTATCAGTTCTCTGGTTGGAATTTAGCACCACGAACAAATATTTTTTGTTTTGTTTTTTATACTTTTCTTCCCCTAGCATTTTACTATGAAAAATTTCAAACAGAAAATTAAAAGAATTTTGCTGTGAGCATTCATATATGCACATCTAGATTCTAGAGTTAACATTTTCTATATTTGTTTTAGTATATATTTTATCCATTATTCTATTCATTATTCTGTCTTCTTGAAAAAATGTATTTCAGACAGGATACTTTTCCCTTAAATATTTCATGTATATTAACTAGAGTGAGGTGTTTGTTTGTATATACATATATAAGTAAATTTCAGAGAGGAAGGGAGAGAAACATCAATGATGAGACTCATTAATCAGCTGCCTCCTGCACGTCCCCTACTGGGACTGTGCCCACAACTGGGGCATGTCCCCTGACTAAGAATTGAACTTTGACTTCCTGGTTCATAGGTCGATGCTCAACCACTGAGCCATGCCATCAGTGTTGCATTTTTTAGTAGTTTATTCCATTTTATTACTCTTGGTTTATTTGTAAGGCTTACGTGTATTAGGCAGAAGTTATTTGCCCCTTCCTGAATTCTTAAGCACACTATACTAAACTCCCAGGTGGTATTTGATTACATTATATATCATCATTGGTTTATCTCCAACACTGCTTAAGAGTAATGCTCCCAGAACACGGTGTATAGAATATGCTCTATAAATACTTGCCAACCAGTTTGTGGTTAGAAGTCTTTCTTACAGCTTTTGTTACAGAGATCCCAAACTTTGGGTATAACTGTAATTGAAATTAACATTTGAATGAAGACAAATTTCAGTTACAGTCTTTTATCATTTTTCCTTCCCTAGGGAATCCTCATATTTATTGTGAGTAAATGAGACTTTTAAATGACCACAAAGTTGAAAGAAACCATATGTTCTTTATCATATAGAGATAAAGAATAAGAACCAACCACATAATAAGGCTGTTGACAATTAGGAATTTTGACCTTTTATTTTCTTGGACACATTTCAGTTTTTGTTATATTCTTAGTACTTTGATGCCTACGCTTAAAGCCCTTTTCATTGTGTATTTCTGTTGTTCTTTAAGAATAGCTTATTTGGAAGTAGCACAGAATTGTCTCTTTTAAACTGGGCAAGTGAAAAGTTGAGAGTTTAATATGATATGAGAAGTTGTGGAGCTTTTGAGTTTTTGTTCTTCTTCCCTTTTCTTTCATTCATTATCTCCATCTAGGTCAGTCCCTCTGTAAATCCAGATAGATTGGTAGGGTTAAAATGGAAAAGTTATTTATGAGTAGAACAGGGTGGTACAAGAGTTTACCTTTGGCAAGTTTTATAGAAGACAGATTTGTCCATAAAACTTTGTCTAGTTTGTTGATTTAATCCCAATATTCACAGTACTTTTTAAAGTATACTTTAAGTGAATTGTTCCTGTCTTTTAGAATGACCATCTATTTAATAGTCATGAAGAATTGGAAAACTTTCAGAGAACAAATGTGCAACGTGCTGTGTTGCTAAAGAATGTACTGCCTTGTTCACCCTGTCCATTTTTAGATTAGTCTGGCTGGTGGTGAAATGCTAAAGTGTGTGCTGCACAGGTGCAGTGTTCTGCAGCTGTTGGAAACATTTCCCCGCACCCAAACTTCACATATAATTATACTCTGTTTAAATCATTAATGCTAGAAGATGGGATTTGAGAATTTGCATGTCTGTTTACAAAAAGGTACAACTCGGAGAGATAATTGGTCATTTAGGCAGCTGAATTTAACTGCCTAGATGACTTGAAATTTCCAAATACTAAAACCTAGGTTTAAGGTTATGGATTTATAAAATTATAAGAGACTGCCTTTGAAAGTGCATATCTGCAGAGTTACTGCCCTCAAGACTGAACTTTTTGAAGATGGGGCTTGCATAATTTCATTTTTAAAATCTCCTGCAACTAGCATAATGCCTGGCACATGGCAGCATTTGATATATATTTGTGAATGTCTTATGTTGGAAGGTGAAGCCAAAATGTTGTTTAAATGTAGTATGGTGCATAATCAGAAGAGAATGATTTTTTTTTTTTTAATGGATGACTTGTGGTAAGTTTTATAGCAGTCTTATGAAAAAGTGCCATGGCAGCAGAGAAAAGGGGAATGATTAATGCTGCCTGTGGTGGTCATGGGACATTTTATATTTTGATATATCATGGAAAGTCTTTTCCTGAACTACAATTAGAGAACGTGGTTTTGAAGTTTCCTCACCTAGCACACAGCATTGTATTCTCCAATAGCAGTGTCTTGTCCTCATTACCCCCATTTTGGGCATTTTTTATACATTATATCATAAGGAGATTAAAGTTTAATGATTCCAAATCTGAAGGTTCTAGAGAAGAATGCTTTCCGTAAGACAAATATTTTCTTTTCTGTAGTTGTTTTTTCCTATAATGAAAAGAGTGTAGGCTTTGGAGTCAGACATAGGTTTGAATACCATGGTTTTGAAGCCCAGCTTTGAATACTGTTTACCTCTTCCTTGCAGCAGATTGTCCATGGCTTGTTCTTTCTGCTTCCTCAGCTTTCTATTTAAGTGCAGTCTTCTTAGTATGGCTATTGCATTCACTGACCATATTATTTATTTGTTTATTTACATATATATTTTAATATATATTTTTATTGATCTCAGAGAGGAAGGGAGAGGGAGAAAGAGATGGAAATACGAATGATGAGAGAGAATCATTGCTTGGCTGCCTCCTGCATGCCCCACACTGGGGATTGAGCCCACAACCTGGGCATGTGCCCTGACTGGGAATTGAACTATGACTTCCAGGTTCATAGATTGATGTCCAACCATTGAGCCATGACAGCTGGGCCTGACCATTTTAATTAATACTAGCGGCCCAGTGCACGAATCCATGCACCCGTGGGGTTCCTCGGCCTGGCTTGTGGGATCGGGCCAAAGCCGGCTCTCCCAACATCCCTCAAGGTCCCGATTGCAAGAGGGCACAGGCCAGGCCAAGGGACCCCACCAGGGCATAATCAGGGCTGATGAGGGATGCGGGAGATTGGCCAGCTGGGGAGGGACCCCGGGAGGGTTCCAGGACATGTCTAGCTTGTTTCACTGAGTCCCGATCAGCTGGACTCCAGCAGCAAGCTAACCTACTGGTCAGAGCATCTGCCCCCTGGTAGTCCATGCACATCATAGCGAGCAGTTGAGTGGCCTTAGCATATCATTAGCATATTACACTTTGATTGGTTGAATGGTCAACTGGACACTTAGCATATTAGGCTTTTATTATATAGGACTAGAGGCCCAGTGCACAAAAATTTGTGCACTCGGTGGGGGGGGCGGGGGATCCCTCAGCCTGTCCTGTGTCCTCTCACAGTCTGGGACCCCTTGGGGGATGACCACCTGCTGGTTTAGGCCTGCTCCCTGGGGAATTGGGCCTAAGCTGGCAGTCAGACATCCCTCTGGCAGCCCGGGAGCCCTCGGGGGATGTCCACTTGCCAGCGGGGAGCAGGCCTAAGCTGCAGTCGGACATCCTTAGCACTGCTGAGAAGGCGGGAGACGCTCCTACCACGACCGCTCTACTGGCAGCCGTCAACCTGGCTTGCGGCATAGCAGAGCTCCCCCTGTGGGAGTGCACTGACCACCAGGGGGCAGCTCCTGCATTGAACATCTGCTCCCTGGTGGTCAGTGTGTGTCATAGTGACCAGTCATTCCCAGTCCTACTGTTAGGGTCAGCTTGCATATTACCCTTTTACTATATAGGATAGAGGCCTGGTGCACGGGTGGGGGCCAGCTGGTTTGCCCTGAAGGGTGTCCCGGATCACGGTGGGGGTCCCACTGGGGTGCCTGGCCAGCCTGGGTGAGAAGATGATGGGCGTTTTCAGCTAGTCTCACCCCCTTCATGGTGGGGGTCCCCACTGGGGTGCCTGGCCAGTCTGGGTGAGGGGCTGAGGGCCGTTTTCATGCTGGCCACCCCCCCCCCCCCCCCCCCGTGACGGAAGCTCCCAGCCTCTCATTTTTTTCTTTATTTTTTTATTCTGGGATTTATTTACCTTCTATAATTGAAACTTTGTTGCCTTCAGTGGAGCTCAGAGCTGGCTCCTGCTCGCTCCTGCTCGCTCCAGCTTCGTGGCCACGGCCGGCTGAAAGCAGGTATCTGGGGTTTATTTATCTTTTATAATTGAAACTTTGTTGCTTTAAGTGGAGCACAGAGCCGGCCGGGAAGCTTGGCTTCCTCCATCACCGGAGCAATCAAGCCTCCTGCTCGCTTCAGCTCCGTGGCTGCCAGCCGCCATCTTGGTTGGGTTAATTTGCATATAGTTGCTCTGATTGGCTGGTGGGCGTGGCTTAAGGCACAGTGAACGTACGGTCAATTTGCATGTTTGTCTTTTATTAGTGTAGATTGCTTATCGCTCTCACATGTCAAGCATTTGTATTTGTTCATTGTCTCTTCTCTCTAGAACATAAACTCCTTAAGGGCAGGGATTTTTTTATTTTAGTCACTGCCTTATTTCTGTTGCCTAGCACAAAAGTACTCCATAAGTATTTCTTAAATGTTTATCTTTCTTTCTGAGTTATAAAAGAACTTTGTTCATCACAGACTTTTATTAACTGTCACAGAGTGACTGAAATGAAGCCTTTCTGAGGAAAACAGTCTATTTGGTCAACATTGAATATATATTTTGTGAATACATTTACCGGTGGAGATATTTCATTTCCATCCTTTTATCTGGAAATTCATAATGGTTGATAAATTTGATCTTAGCCTGAGAGAATGAAAAAATGTTTACAGTTGACAGAAAGGATCAGTAAAACTAGTAACATTTTTTAGAATTGATGTGAGAGGAAAAGAGAGAAAGAGGTTTGGAGAAGGAGTCAATGTGTGTCTTATAAGTAAGTAGGAAAGTATCACAAGATTAGAATTTAGTTCCTTGAAGCAAAATACGATGGGAAATCATTGGACAATTTTGAGGAGTCTAGTAGTATAATTAAACATATTTAGGAATGTGACTTTTACAGTCATTAGGATAGTTTAAATGAAAGAGAACTAAAAATATTAAGGACATTTACAAAGAAAAGTTTGATATATTTGAGGTTTGAAATAATCTGTAAGTTGAAGGAGAAATGGACAAAAGGAGGAATTTGAGAAAAAGCAGTAATGTTGGGGGTATAGGACATTTAAGAGGACAGTAACATCTGCAGTCACTTCAAGTTTGTGCCTTTAAGGGGGTGGAAGAATAAAGTTTAAAATAGCAATTTGGCATTATTGTTGCTTTAGGGTAAGTAATAAGAACTATAATTTATTCTCAGGTCCACCCCTAGAAAAGAAGCTAATAAATGAAGTGGCAGTGTGTTGCTGTGCTGTGTGGAATGCTTTTGGAATATGGTTGCTCGTCTACTGTTGACTAATAGGCAGAGGAGGAAGGAGTATTTCATTAGGGTTAACAACATATGTTGTTCCCATTAAAAAGTGTAGGTAATTTGGATGAGATAGAAGATGTTGATGTGGTTTTAGAAATGCTAAAATGAGTTGGCAGAAGAAAAAGTTAGATGTATAAAGATGCTTCTTTTAGAAATTTGAGGCCTTTTGGTTTGTCAGAAGTGCTGTTTTTAGATGGAATTTCTTTTTAAAACTTGACCAAGGCTACATTTTACTTCTATTAATTCTATAGATCTGTCAATTTAGTAGATGATAGTTGTCAAGCGAAATAGGGGAAAATTATTTTTAACAGAAGATATGTAGGATGGGAAGTATATTGTTGGCTTTTTAGATATGTTAAACTCTCGGGTATTTTAGCCCATTAGACAAGAGGCAGAAATCTAGAAAGATATAAAGGACAGAGTAACGGTTTTCAACAGAATTATTGTTCTGCTCTTTGGCTTTCCCTTTATCGTATCCCCTCTCTCCCTTCCCTGTTTCCCAGAACATAGCCTTCTCCAACTTCCTGCAGAATTTAATACTTTCCCTTCAGTGTTAACATGCAGTGTAGAATAAAGAAGAGTGGATTTAACCTAGGTAGCACAACCAGCACTTTTCATGCACTAACTATGTATGTTCAGTACTATGTTTGGCTCTGGGCATACAAACATGAATGACACACAGCCCCTGTTGTGAGAAACTCACAGTAAAGCAGTCTATTGGGAGAACATCTACAATCTACAGCAATATATATATATATATGGCTATTATGCAAAGTATTCCTTTGGGAGTTTGATCGCTTGCTCTAACGTGCTCTGACCACCAGGGGGCAGCACAGAATGAAAGCCCCTGGCCAGCAGTTGGGAAGCCCCAATTGGCCCTGATCACCGGCCAGGCCTAGGGACTCTACCCATGCATGAATTTCGTGCACTGGGCCTCTAGTACTTTCATAGTGATACTTGATGAGCTAGGTTTTTATTTAATAATCTTGATAAAAAAATACTTTTGTATATAGTAAAAAAATAATGCTATCGTTGCTTTTTTCCATAGACATTAAAACCAGTTTTTAAGAATTTTATGTTTTAATATTTTAGATTTATGAAGAGCAAATAAAAGACTTGTTTTTTAGTATTGTTAGACCAATTTTAATCAAATTTCTAATTTTAACTAGATTGACAGGGCATCTTTTGGTTTATTTAACTAAATATAGCTTTATTTTAAATTGTTCAGATGTTACATGAATAAAAATGAATGTTATTAAAAAGAGTCTTTTTAGTTCAAGCATGTTCCAATTCTTTACATTTTATTTAGTCTTTAAGCTATATTTCTCCTTCCTTCTATTTCCCCTATTGGGTACTTTTGGTCTTTCAAAAATTTTTCTTTCCCAGTATTAAAACTTTGTTACTCTATAGAAAAATATTGTTTAAAAAATCTATTAGCAAAATCCCTGTAGATCAGCGGTTCTCAACCTGTGGGTCGCGACCCCTTTGGGGGTCAAACGATCCTTTCACAGGGGTCGCCTAAGACCATCGGAAAACACATATATAATTCAATATTGTTTTTGTGATTAATCACTATGCTTTAGTTATGTTCAATTTGTAATGATGAAATTGGGGGGTCACCACAACATGAGGAACTGTATTAAAGGGTTGCAGTATTAGGAAGGTTGAGAACCACTGCTATAGATGCTAGCCGGATACATTTTTTCCCTTTTTTTAAATTTTTTTTTATTGTACTTTGTTAAACTGGTCTTACACATGAACATTCTCAGAATCAGGCAGTTCCTGGTTCCTATGGGACTTCCTGTTTTCTCAAATGAAAATAAAAAAGCACCTCAGAAAGGAAACCTGGTGAGTGTGAAGTACTTTGTAGGCTCAGTCTTAGTTGTGACCTGGATTATAGAGATCCAGGTATCAAAGCTTTGACTATTTTTACATGTGATTTAAAAATATATGATAAGGAGGATTTTCTAAATAATAATCATGAGTGATGCTACATAATTCAGCCCATAAACTTGTTGGTATCTTTACTGGAGGATGGGTGAGTATAGGGAGGTTGGATAGAAAGTGGTTAATTCTTTCCTTATAATATTTATCGGAAATGCAAAATTGTTTAGTACTGAGATAATCCTTAAGTACTTTGATCTGTATATTTATTTCTTGCCATTTTCCAAAATATTAGCAAGGATTAGGAAGTTTTTTTTTTTAATTATTAGAAGTCAGAATTCTAAATTATTCATTTTTAAAGCATGTTATAAACTGCACAAGTAGTAAGTTCTTTTAGAAGTGTTTTGAAGAGAAACCAAGTTAAAGAGGAAACAAATGATTCAGTCATTAACAGTAACAATAGGTAATATATATTAAGTGTTTGAGACTATGCCAAGCATTTTTTAAGATTTATCTCATTTAATCCTCACAATAACAATCTAAGGTAGGTGCCATTGTTACATCCTTCCTTTATAGAAAAGGAAACTACAACTTAGAGTGGCAAAGTAGATGTTAGTTCAAGGTCACGTTGCTAGTAAGTGATGGAGCTGGGACTTGAACCCAGCAGCTCTGACATCAGAGCACCTGCTATTACTATGGAGAACACCACAAATTCAGAGTGCGAATGGTTAAGTATAATAAGTCTGAAAAAATGCTTTTCCCGACTGTTACTATCATCAGTGTGTTTTACATTTTATTTGCATGTTTATATTCAGTTTTAGCAAAAAACATGCTGGCATTTAAGAGGACTTATTTAGGGGGATTCTTATTTTCATTTTTAAATGATGCTAATAGTTCTTCTCTTTTTTTTCCTTGATAGTAAAAAACCCCTTTGATGAAACATTTGGAACAATACAAGTAAGTAAAAGATGATAATACTGATATTTTGTCTCATGTTTTATATGATAAAAGTATTACCAACTAAAAATAATAATTTTTAAAAGGTCCTTGCTCTGGCTGGTGTGCTCAGTGGTTAAAGTGTTGGCCCATGCACCAAAGAGTCTTAGGTTCAATTCCTGGTCAAGGGCACATACCTGGGTTGCAGGGTCGATCCCTGGCCTCTGTCGGTGCCCATGCAGGAGGCAACCAATCAATGTGCCTCTCTCACATTGATGTTTCCCTCCCTCCCTCCCTCCCTCCCTCCCTCCCTCCCTCCCTCTCTCCCTCCCTCTGTTCTCTTTCTAAAATCAATTTTAAAAAGATAAAAAAGGTTCTTTTAGGCTGAAGCAGTAAGTTTTCTCTTTTTAGTATTCCTTAACTGTAGTGTAATTAAATCTGACACAGATTTTCTCTAAGAGCTGAACTGTTTATCACTCTAAGGTAAAAACCAGCTGGCCAGTAAAATGGCAGTGGTGTGTTGTCTACCTGGCCTTATCCTTAAAAGTATGCATGTTTTCATAAGTTGTTGGATATCCTAACCTAGTAGTTTTTGTCCTCTTTGACCTCATCCTGTCTCTCTCTGGACTTTTTGCTCATTGGCATGCCTGTTCCACCATCAGGAAGGCATAAACATCCCTTAGGCTGGCTATTTATGATTTCTTTTTTAAAGGATCTATAATGTTAATTTTAACCAATTTTATTCACATGAAAATATTTTTTGCTTACCATCGTATAGACACTTCAGAAATTGATATTTGAATTACAATACAAAATTCTTAATTTTTTTAATTGTAGGACTTGACAGTAATATAGAACTGTGTAGAATACATTATTTGTTGTGATGAGGGATGTGTAATAGTGTATAATTAGTTCCACAGAATATTACTCTAGATTGTTAGGGTGAGACTTTGTAATGATTATTTTTTTGTAATATTCTGTTGAGATAATTTGTTTTAAAAGAGTTGACAGTTACACTTTTAAGTACAGCACTGCTACTGGTACCATAATTTAAATTTGTACAATGTACTCAATGAACATGGGAAATACAAGACTTCATTTTCTTCTGTATAATTTTTCCCATGAGGGAAACTGAAGTTCAGAACCTCTAAATCAGGGGTGGGGAAACTTTTTCTGCCAATGGCCATTTGGACATTTATAACATCATTTGCAGGCCATACAGAATAATTAACTTAAAAATTAGCCTGTTATATTTGGTCAAACTTTTAATTAATTCACGCTAATGCCTTAGGAGGGCCAGACCAAATGCTTTTGTGGGCTTTATACATGGGTTGGATGTTCCCCACCCCGGCTCTAAATAATAATAGTAATAATAAAGATGATGACAGCCACTTATTCTGTGCCAGGCACCATGTTAAGTGTTTAAAATTCATTATCATTTAATCAGATACATGATACAAACAATTGAAAATATTTTTGAGGAGAAAATTGGCTGAGGATAGAAGAGTGAAATATTTAAAGGGGACAATATATGAGAAAATTTGGTATAGTTTCTTTACAGTTTGATTTTTTTCTCCCAAGAATAAGAACTTTGCTTTAGAGTATATGTGTTACTAAAATCTGGACCTTACCAAACAGACAGTTAGAAGGTAGCTATGTCAAATTGTGAAACTATCTTTGTTTAATGAAAGATTACTTGAAAGCTTACTTTAATTATGGACTTATTGGTAGATCATTAACTTGTTTTGGGGGTGATTAGGGAAGCTACTAGTTAGACACCTTCAAGCTGAATATTGGAAGTGTCAATCTAAAAAGCAGTCTGAATTGAAGAAGAATGTAATGCAACTATAAGCCAATATAAGTTCCTATAAAGAAATAACTTTAATATTTGATTTACATACTTTTTAGATTTACTTCCAGTTTAGCATACTGGTGCTAAAGATAATTGAACCAAACAAAGCCTTTCTCTTTCTCAAAATTGATTTGTTCACATTAATAACATAGTCCATTTGGATGGCACTTGAGAATCTTGTTATATTATATAGATGTTCTTTTTGAATAAGTCATCACTAGAAAAATAATTCATGAAAAAATAGTGGAGCTTTTTGAGTGCTTAAATTCTTCGTATGAGAATGTAATAGTACGTATGTTATCCAGTATGAGATTCATTTACATTTGATTTTGCTATTTCTTCTACTTATCTAGTCCAGTGTTAATATTTGTGAATCAAAAGATGAAGTATATTCCTAGTCCTCTGGTGTTCATTAAAGATGTAATCACAGACAGCAAGTGTCAAATTTTTGAATTTAGTTTTATTTTCAGTAGGAAAGTGGGGATGGGTTTGATGAGGATCTACTCATCATAAACATAAAGCAAAAAGGAAATCAGTCACTTCCAGATAACGGAGGAGACAAATGATAAAACTCTCAGCTACTTTATTTATTTGTTTATTTTTTTACTCTCAGCTACTTTAATCTTTGAGCCTAATCAGATTTACCTTGATTTTATGTATCAAGTCCACAGCCTACGTTATCATTGAATTCCTTTTCATTCTATTATAATGAATACATTTATTTTTAAAAAATATATTTTTATTGCCGAACTGGTTTGGCTCAGTGGATAGAGCATCGGTCTGTGGACTGAAGGGTCCCAGATTCGATTCCAGTCAAGGCCATGTACCTTGGTTGCTGGCACATCCCCAGTAGGGGGCGTGCAGAAGGCAGCTGATCGATCTCTCTCATCGATGTTTCTAGCTCTCTGTCCCTCTCCCTTCTTCTCTGTGAAAAATCAATAAAAATATTTTAAAAATATATATATATATTTTATTGATTTCAGAGAGGAAGGGAGAGGGAGAGATAGAAACATCAGTGATGAGAGAATCACTGATTGGTTGCCTCCTGCATGCCCTCCACTGGGGTTCGAACCCGCAACCAAGGCATGTGCCCTTGACAGTAATCGAACCTGGGACCCTTCAGTCCGCAGGCCAACGCTCTATCCACTGAGCCAAACCAGCTAGGGCTGAACATATTTATTAAAAACAATTTTGTGATGTAATATATCACAAATGCATAGCTTTCAGAATCCTGGATTTTAGCCCCTGCAGTTATTTTTTTTTTAAATATATTTATTGATTTCAGAGAGTAAGGGAGAGGGAGAGAGAGAGAGAAACACCAATGATGAGAGAGAATCATTGATCAGCTGCCTCCTGCACACCCCCTACTGGGGATCGAGCCCGCAACCCAGGCATGTGCCCTTGGCTGGAATCGAACCTGAGGCTCTTTAGTCCGCAGGCTGACACTCTATCCACTGAGCCAAGCCGGTTAGGACTCCTGCAGTTATTTTTGATGTCTGACTTTTGCAATTTGGATTTTTAAGCTTATGCAAAGATAAGGACTGTCTTGATTCAGAATCTGGTTGAGATAGAGTTGAGGTGGAAGGAAATCAAAAGGATTGGAAGGCAAGTAGTCAGCTGAAGGAATATCACTTGTCTCTTACCAACAATCTCACATAAAACCAGGGACTCCGGTGGTAGGATTTGGAGCCTTTGGTAAGTTTTCTTTTTTTCTTTAGTGTCACTGCATTGACAAAAGCATGCCACTTATAGTGTCCAAACTTTTCTTCTGTCTCTGAATATATAGCATGAAAATAAATGGATGAAGCTGCATGTTATTGGACATACAATTTTCCAGATTTTTGTATCTTGTCTGAATTTGCTTTTGGTTGTATTCATACAGTAATCCTGTTTTGTTAGACACTTTAGGGGGAAAAAGGGAATAATAATACAGTCCCCCTCGTGAATCATGAATTTATTTCAAATAGTGTAATAAGCTATTATTACCCGCTCTCCTAACCTATTATTCTCCATTGCTTATATTGGTCTCTCTTAATTGTGATTGCTCTTAAATTGGGGCTCTTATTGCTTTAGACTAATTGGTAGGGTGCATAGACATTCCAATAGTCTCCTCTAATTTCCTTTCATGTGGTCAGAGTAAAGGTCCTGATGCACATGTCTGTTTTACTTTCCTCCCCCTAAGCTTTCAAAATGAAGTCAAACTCTTTGTCTTGGTATTTAGGGTTCTCTAGCAGTTTATTCCAAACTACTTTTCTAGTAGGTTTCTGAGTCAAAGTAGGCTACTGGTTATGTAAGAAATATAACAATGCCATTATACCTTTATGCCTTTGCTCATTGCTGTTCTTCTGCTTGGAATGCTGGTAAATTCTATTCTTGTGAAACTCAACTCAAATATTCTGTCTTCCATAAATAGATCTTCCCTTCCCTCTCTCTTTTCTATGTTTACATTATATTTTGTATGCAACTGTGATATGTTTTTTACCCTTGGGAACAAGAATCATCTTGTTCACTGGATCTCTTGCTTTGTGGAGAACAATCTTTTTTTTTTTTAAATATATTTTTTATTGATTTTTTACAGAGAGGAAGGGAGAGGGATAGAGAGTTAGAAACATCGATGAGAGAGAAATATCGATCAGCTGCCTCCTGCACACCCCGTACTGGGTATATGCCCGCAACCAAGGTACATGCCCTTGACCAGAATCGAACCTGGGATCCTTGAGTCCGCAGGCCGATGCTCTATCTGCTGAGCCAAACCGGTTAGGGTGCGGAGAACAATCTTAACTCATAGTAAATACTCGTTAAATGTTTCTTTTACTTTAATGGTTCATAAACTTATTCAGGGCCATTTTGGGAGCTTAGGAGATGTTGAGGTTCAATCAAGGCGTCAGTACTCATTCCCTTATTATGTGGTTGAATCAGATTAAACAAAACATGAAGGGCAGCCTAGAAGAAAATAGTGTCATAAGGACAATATACATAAGCATGCTATTGTATGGGGGTGGCGGGGGTATTGAGGAGCATTGTTTTGGTGGTTTGCGAAGTTTGTTGTGTATGAGACCTTTCTTAGCACTAACCTTAGTGCCAATTTCCCGATCATCCTCAAGAAAGTAAAATATATAAAGTGATTATTTAGATTTTAGGCTTAAGTTTCTTTAAAATATGGTAGCCATTGTTTAAATATAAATTAGTCCTTTAGATTATATAGTATCTATGATTTTAAATTTTCTTATGCTTTTCTTTTTGGGTAAGACTACTATTTGGTGTATGTGTTTTTCTTGGAGTTACATAGATATTTTAAAATAATTTCTTTTAATTTTAGGAAAATGAAAAAAATCTTATGATGAACACTTTATACAAGCTTCATGATCGATTGGCACAGCTTGCAGGTAATTATTTTAACAATTGCAGACTCTAAAAATGTTTTGAAAATTAATTTGCATATGTAGCATGCTGTAGCAATAGAAATAGTTTTTCTCAAGTCTAGTGTTATATTTGTGAAATATTTTCTCTTTTGAGGTTATTATTACCTATATGGAGTGGGTTTTTATTTTTGTAGATAATATTTAATCAAGGTGTTTTTTTCTGCCTGCCACATGTATTAGTGCAAAATGTATTTATATAATATTCTAAAGTCAATTTTTTTCTGCATTAATATTAACAAAATTCTGAAAGCTTAACGTATAAATTAAATTGGAAAAGCAATGAATTAACTAAAATCCTAGATTAAATATAAAAATGCAGATTTTTCTTTAGTGGTTATATAGATGTCATAAAGTAAATATATTGTAGAATTTTTTCTTCCTGATTCATTGCATTTTCTTTATATTCTGCTCTTAGTCTTTGAAAGCTTTCAGGTATTAAAATATTTGCATATAGGTTATTAATAACAGTAATATAGGTGAATTGGTATTAAGTTTAGTACCTATAAAATGTGGTAGCAGCTTCAAAGTTTGTTACCTTTTAACTTTTCTTATTATACATTTAAACCAAAAGAAGAGACTTTCTTCTTATAGAAGAGGTTTTCTTTTTATAAACAGTTACAAGAAAATAAAAATGCAATTGTTCATACTCTTGATGTAGCAGATCCTTTTTGTGGAAACCACATCATTGGTAGAAGCCTAGTAGGTAATTGGGGAACTTTTCTTAATGCATGGAGGCATTTAGAATTCTGGCAGTTCCCCATTCTATTATCAATCTTTATTTTTTTAGTTTGGGTCCTTAATTCTGATCACTTTTTTAGGCTCACAATTCTGTGTATATCACTAAAAGCCTTATTTGCGTTGACTTTTGAACTGTCATATTTATACACTGCAAGTTAATGACATTTATTCAGTATGTGTAGCAACTAGAAATAGTTTAAGTACATACTTTAGCCAGGAATTCCTGATGTTGCTACCGCAAGCGTCTACAGCTGTCTCTATAGCATTGTTTTATGAAGTGTGCTACGTCAGCATAATCTGAAGTGCTTTTAAAAATATAGATTCCTTCCTTTAGAGCAGGGATTGGAAAAGTTTTTCTGTGAAAGGGCCAAGTAGTGTAGAACATTTTTAGGCTTTGTGGGTTAGACTGTCTCTGTCGCAACTACTCAATTCTGCCATTATAGCATGAAAGCAGTAGCCATAGATAATACATAAATGAGTGTGGCTGTGTTCCAATGAAACTTCATTTATACTAGTAAAATCCCGTGGTAGGCCAGATTTGATCTATGGGCTGTAGTTTGCTGACCCCTGCTGTAGATCTAAGGCATCTGAATCTCTGAGGATACATTATAAAGTTTGAAACTTACTTGTTCATCTAATAGGTATTTCTTCCCTTTTTACAACTACAACCACTATCAACTGGTTACTCGAACAAAACTATGAATAGGAACATGATTTCTTTTATGATAGGAAAATTTGCCAAGACTTTTATTTTACTTTAACTATTGAACTTTTAGGTTAAAGTTTTTTTAATTACTTGAAAGAAACAGGACAGGAAAAACTTAAATTTGAAGTTCATTATGAGGATAATTGATCTCTAATAACTATAGATAGACTAACAGAAAAGGCTTTGGATTCTTTTATAGTGACAAGAAAAGGAAAATGTGCTTTTCTGTAGAAACCAGATTATAGCCAGAATCTTCTAATTTCCCTGTTGATGTGTTACAATAATTTTTAAGGCATGTGCACTATTTGCTAAAGATAGGCTTAGTTATATTCTGAAAATGTATGTTTTAATTAAAACTTATTTGAACACTTGAACTATTAGTTTTAGTGATAGATGTGTATGTTAGAACAGTGAATTTTCCCACTTGAAAAATAATGAATCTGTGGAGGGCCTTCTATGTGCCAAGATCTTTGGATAGGCATAGTGTGACATGGTTCCTAACCCAGCTAACAATGTAGTTGTGAATATAAGGGGAAGATAAGTTCTTATCTAGACTGTAATGCATGTTAAAGGCTGTGGTTTATGTAAAGGTAGTTGTTTATTTACATTACTTGGATTTTTCCTAGGAAATAAATATAAATAATGTTCATCTTTCTTTAGTGAATATAATAACTGTAATTGCAATTTGTAGAATATTTTGATTAATATTTGTTTTCTTCCATTGAACATCGTACTGATCCAAAATTAATAATATGCTAATCTTTCCAGGAGATCATGAATGTGGCAGTTCTAGTCAGAGAACACTTTCTGTACAAGAGGCAGCTGCATATTTAAAAGTAAGCAGTGAAATTATAATTTTAATAACTATATTCTTAAAGTTTATATAAATAATAACAACTTATATCAAAAGCACCATTCATTTGCCCTGGCCAAGTGGCTCAGTTGGTTGGAGCATAGTCCCGTACACCAAAAGGATGCAGGTTTGATTCCCTGTCAAGGCACACCTAGATTGTGGGTTTGATTCCTGGTCGGGGTGCATACGGGAGGCAATCAATCAATGTTTCTCTCTGTCCCTTCCTTTTTCTCTAAAAATAATAAAAAGCAAAACATCTTTGGGTGAGGACTAACACATAAAAATTAAAAAGTACCATGCATTTTATTAATTGCACTGTTAAAAGCTTGGGCCTGCTGTTTGATATAATGGAGCAGATAGAAAAAGCAGAAATACTCAACATTTTTGTTTTAGTTTGCTTCTCTGAGACATTGCACATTAATTTGGAAAGGAAACAGTTGTGAGAAAGAAATTGAGGTAGGTATATAGCATGTAAGAGAGCACGTATGTATCTAACTGTTGTCATTTATTTTAAATCTGTCGCAGATTAATGTCATCTCAGGGTTCTAAGAGAATTTGCAGATGAATTTTAGAAACCACTGTAAATAATATTTAGGAAATCCTATATTAAAGGAAAGGTTAAGATGGATAGGTGCCATTCTGATTTCCAAAAAGACAGTGGATTTTGAAAGCCATACAGGTGAGCTTCACTTCTGTAAATAAAATTCCATAAAGATGTGAGTACTTACAAATGGAAATGCTGATCTCCAGAAGCTGGCATGGTTCGTTACCAGCAAGTCATGTCATATACTAGTATACTTCATTTTTGCCTTTGCTTATTGTGGTAAAAAACACATGAGATCTAGCCTATTAACACATTTTTAAGTGTACAGTACAGTATTGTTAACTACATGCACATCATTGTATTAGAACTTTTTCATCGTGTCTGACTGAATCTCTCTTCTCATTGCATAGCAGTTACTCATTTCCCCTCTTCCCAGTCCTGGGCCACCACCATTTCACTTTGTGCTTCTGTGAGTTTGACTATAGCAGTGGTTCTCAACCTTCCTAATGCCGCTCCTAATGCTGCTTCCTAATACAGTTCCTCATGTTGTGGTGACCCCCAACCATAAAATTATTTTTGTTGCTACTTCATAACTGTAATTTTGCTACAGTTATGAATCGTAATGTAAATATCTGATATGCAGGATGTATTTTCATTGTTATAAATTGAATATAATTAAAGCATAGTGATTAATCACAAAAACAATATGTAATTATATATGTGTTTTCCGATGGTCTTAGGCGACCCCTGTGAAAGGGTCATTCGACCCCCCCCCCCCAAAGGGGTCGCGACCCACAGGTTGAGAACCCCTGGAGTATAGTAACACCTCATTTAAATGGGATTATGTAGTATTTATCCTTTTGTGACTGGCTAACTTCACTTAGCATTAATGCCTTCACAGTTCATTATCCGTGTTGTAACATGACAAGACTTTTGTTTTTAAGGCTGAATACTATTGATCTGTATGGATATTTAGGTTGCTTCTACTTCTTGGCTGTTATGAATAATACCAGAGTGAACATGGGGTTGCAGATATCTCTTATATCTTCTTTTCAGTTCTTTTGGATACATATTTAGGAGTGGGATTGCATGATAGTTTTATTTTTAATTTTTAATACATATATATATTTTTAATTGATTTCAGAGAGAAAGAGAGAGAGAGAAATATCAATGATGAGAGAGAATCATCAATTGGCTGCCTCCGGCATGCCCCTTATGGGGATTGAGCCCACAACCCAGGCATGTGCTCTGACGGAATTGAACCATGACCTCCTGGTTCATAGTTTGACGCTCAACCCCTAAGCTAAACTAGCTGGGCTATTTTTAATTTTTTAATGAACCTCAATACTGATTTCCATAGCAGCTACACCATTTTATGTTCCCACTAGTAGTTTACAGGTGTTCCCCTTTCTTCACATCCTTGAAAACACGTGTTTTTTTTTTTAATAATGGTCATGCTAACAGTTGTAAAGTGATACCTCGTTGTGATTTTTACTTGCATTTTCCTGATGATTAATGATGTTGAGTATCTATTGGACATTTCTATGTCTTTAGAGAAATGTTTATTCAAATCCATGCCCATTTTAAAATTAGGTTATTTGATTTTGTTGTTGTTATTGAGTTGTAGGAGTTCCTTATTTATTTTTGGATATTAACCCTTATCAGATATATGGTTTGCACATATTTTCTCCCATTCTGTAGGTTGCCTTTTCACTTTGTTGAATGTTTCCTTTACTGTGCAGAAGCTCTTTAGTTCAATATAGTCCCACATGTATGTTTTTGCTTTGTTGCCTGTGCTTTTGGTGTCATGTCCAGAAAGGCATCGCCAAGACATGAAGCTTTACCCTGTATTTTCTTTTAGGAATTAAAAAAAATATCCTCACCTGAAGATATTTTCTCATACAGAGTGGAAGGGAGGGAAAAGGGTGGTGGGGGGGAGGAAGAGTCAGAGAGAGAGAAACATCGACATGAGAGAGAGACCCATCCATTGGTTGCCTCCTGCACGTGCCCCAGGGTTTGAACCCACAACCAAGGTACAAGCCCTTGACCAGGAATCAAACCTGTCATAGTTAGATCTGAGGGCCAACACTCTAACCACTGAGAAAACTGGCCAGGGCTCTTTTAGGAGTTTTATAGTTTCATTAGTGTCCTGGTGCACAGATTCATGCACATTCAAAGGAAATTAATTAGAAGAAATATTTTAATATCACTATTGGCATCTTGCTAATGAAAAGAAAATAAGATTCTACTGAGTCTCCTATCTACCTACTCCAGGACCTCTGTGAGGATCAAATGAGATGAGTCACGGAAAACGCTTCACAACATTTGGTTAAATTGTAAAATGTTTTTGCACCTGGCTGTAAAGGAAGTCGGTTCCTGGGCTGAAGAAACTCCAAGGAGGCTAGTTGGCTAGGGAGAGGAAGCCAGGCGTTGCTACGTGATGTCAGTACCTGGTGCCCACAGTGACAGTTTCCGGGCTGGGCTGTAGGCCGTGGGCTGCATTTTGCACTGTGGGGTCTTGGCAGCATTGGCTGCGATTTGGTGGGGTGTTGCTCCAGGGTGGTGGCGGGGCCTGTGTCCCACTTGGGGGAAGCCGAGTGTTGGTTTGTCAGCGCCAGGTCTGTAGTGCAGTTTATTCTTAAATGGCCAGTGCACCTCATGGCAGCACCTGCGTTGAGCGTCTGTCCCCTGGTGGTCAGTTCATGTCATAGCTACCGGTCGGGTGGATGGACACTTAGCCTTTTTTATATATAGATGTCTTGTATTTGTCTTTAATTCATTTTGGGTTGATTTTTTTATTTAGTGTAATAAAAGAGTCCAATTTCATTCATTTACATGTGGAAATTGTTTTTTTCCCCAACATTGTTGAAGAGACTATCTTTTTCCTATTGTGTGTTCTTAGCATCCTTGTAAAAAATCAGTTTATCATATGTGCATGAATTTCTCTATTTTCTTCCATTGGTTTATGCCTGTCTTTATGCCAGTGCCATATTATTTTGATTACTGTAGCTTTGTGATATGTTTTGAAGTCAGGAAGTGTGAGGCCTCTAGTTTTTTTTGTTCTTGCTCAAAATTGTTGAATCATTCTTTCATTTTAGGAATAAATTCCACTTGCTCATGGTGTATCATTCTTTTACTGTGCTGTTGAATTTGGTTTGCTAGTATTTTGCTAAGAATTTTTTTGCATTTATATTTATTAGGGATATTGGTCTGTATTTCATGTAGTTCTTTGTTTGGCTTTGGTATCAGAATAATGCTGGCCTCATAAAATAAGTGTGGAAGTGTTCCCTCTTAAATTTTTTGGAAGAATTTGAGAATGATTAGTGTTAATTCTTACTCTCTTGTGACATCAGTTGTAATATTCTTTTTTATTTCTGATTTTATTTATTTGAATCTTCTCTCTTTTTCTTAGTTAAGGGTTTGCCAATTTCCTGGTCTTTCGAAAAACAACAACAAAAAAACTTTTACTGATTTAACCTCCCCCCCCCCCCCATTTTGTTTATTTCAGCTCTAACTTTATTATTTCCTTCTGCTAATATTAATTTATTCTTTTCTTAGTTTCTTGAGGTACAAAATTGAGTTGTTTATTTGAGCTCTTTCTATTTTAATGTAGACATTTACCACTAAACTTCTGTCTCAGTACTGCTTTTCTTGTATTTCATAAGAGGCTGTTGGGCTTCCTGAATCTGAATGTCCCTTTCTTTCCACAGATGTTCATCATTATTTCTTCAGATATGCCTTTTCCACCTTTCTCTGTCCTCCTTTTGGGCCTTCCATAATACATGTATTAGTCTGATTGATGATAGCCCCTAAGTTATTTAAGCTTCCTTCACTCTTCTTTATTGTTTTTGTTTGTTTGTTTCTCTGACTGAATAATTTCAAATGACTTGTGTTTGAGTTCCTTGATTCTTTCTTCTGCTTGATTAAGTCTGCTGTGGAACCCATTTAGTGAAATTTTCAATTCAGTTATTATATTTTCCAGCACCAAAATTTCCATTAAAAAAATTATTTCTCACCTTAGCTGGTTTGGCTCAATAGATAGAGCTTGGGTTGGATTCCGGTCAAGGGCACGTGCCTGGGTTGTGTGCTCGGTCCCTAGTAGGGAGCGTGTAGGAGGCAGCCGATCGGTGATTCTCATCATTGATGTTTCTATCTTTCTCCGTCTCCTTTCCTCTCTGAAATCAATAAAAATGTTAGAAAAAAATGATTTATCTTTATTGATGTTCTCATTTTATTCATGCGTTATTTTCCTGAGCTCATTGAGCATATTTATGACAGTGATTTTGAATATTTTTGTCAGGTAATTTATATTCAGTTTCATTAGGGTCAGTTTCTGGAGATTTATTTTGTTCCTTTAATCAGGCCATATTTCCTTGTTTCCTTTTTCTGCCTTGCTACTTTGGGTTGTGATGTATGTATTTGAGAACAGCCATATCTCCCAGAGTTTATTCAGGGGAAACCTTCAACAGTAACTCAGAAATTCTGGGGTCTTAAATTTTTTCTCTGAATGCATCTTTTTGTGGGTATAAATTTCTAAATAGAAGTTTTTTTGTTTTTTAATATATTTTATTGATTTTTTTACAGAGAGGAAGGGAGAGGGATAGAGAGTTAGAAACATCAATGGGAGAAAAACGTTGATCAGCTGCCTCCTGCACACTCCCTACTGGGGATATGCCCGCAACCAAGGTACATGCCTTTGACCGGAATCGAACCTGGGACCCTTCAGTCCGCAGGCCGACGCTCTATCCACTGAGCCAAACCAGTCAGGGCTCTAAATAGAAGTTTTTGTAGGTTTCTTTTTTCAGGAGCTTGTAATTTCTTGCTCCCTCTGGTGTCTGTCTGTTGTATGGCAGGTCCTCTGGGGCAGTAGCAGTTTTTTTGTTCTCAGCAGCATCCACCCATCTATATAGTCTGTCAGGTCTTGTCAGTGTTCTGAGACAGGTGCTACAGATACTAGTCCCTTGGGGCAGCTCTCTAAGAAACTGGAACATTGGACACATGTTTCAACTCTTTTCCTCCTCAGGGAGAAGCCTGGAGTTTGGGGCTTTCTCCCACTCATTCCTCACTGAGCTGTGGGGGGGGCAATGATGAGTGCCTGTGTGCTAGTTTGAACCGTTCGTTGCCTTTGTTCTTGGCAGTTCCCAACTTGGTGCCCTTACTTGTCAATGCCTAGTTTCAGGCAAGACTAAAACCAGTCCCTCTGGTAGCTCCCCCAAAAGTCTGAACTTTAGACATATGGTTCAATCTTCTCTTTCCATCCTCAAGGAGATTCCAGGGAATTTTGTCCTGACTGCACCATGCTGTGCCAGGAAAGGGGGCTCTGGTGAGTGAATGCTATTAAATTTTCCTACTGGCTTCTATGCAGCTAGTTTTTATTGAGTCTGTTTGGATTCAGGAGCCTCTTGACGGGTTTTTGGATCTGTTACAAGGGAAATTTGTCTGTATAGTGTTGAATTTCTGTCTCCTGGGAGAAGTAGGGTCTGGGACTTCCTCTTCTGTCATCTTGCTGATATCATCCCTGCTTTTTAACAATTAAGAATGTAGTATAGTTCTAAGCCTTTCATCAAGGTTTTGTTAACAGTGTCTTGATATACTTGCCAAAAAGAGAAGTACTCATTCATTTAATTAATGACTTATATGTAGATAGCCAATAGATGTTAAGACTATATAATATGATGGAGATTAGATGTCTCACATAGAAGCTGTTTGTCTTGGTAAAGTCCCTTCACTTTTCTGTACCTGTTTCTCAATGTGATACCTGTCAGAGTTACTGGAGACTTAAGTCAATATATTAAACTAGTGGCCCGGTGCATGAAATTCGTGCACATTGAGAGGGAATTAATTAGAGGATGTAAGCATGAGGCAGTCCGCGTTTCTGAAATTCAATGACATGAATTTTAGCTATTACTTTGCCAAATAAATAGAATTTACAGATATCATTTAAAAGATCATTTAGCTTAATATTAAAAACTCTGGCTATCAAGTCAGGTCTGTTTTCAATTTTTTGCCAGCGTTGTAAATTGTTTGCAATATCTGCCCATTTGGGGTTGCATGTCATGGTTATCAATAAATTGGGCTTGCCATACTTTGTTCCAATTGCCATAGCATCCTGATATCGCTGCTGCATATTTCTGGGACTACCCTCAAAAGATGGAAGTATTATCATTTTACCAGTTGGCACATTGTCATTTTCAGATCTAGATTTGAGATAATGCATAAAACCACTATATTTTCCAACTCTCAACTTAGATTGTTTGCTTTGATGAAATTTATCTGATTGGCCTCCATTTTTTAATATGAATCCACGATAAACTGTTGAGTTAATTTTCCTGCATTTAAAATAGGATTGAACGTGTACTGCACAGAGAGATAAAATCCATAATACTGCATTTGTGTGACTCGTGACCTTACATTTTGTCTAGTATTATTGTCGATTACACTGTTGTCTCTGAGTCTTAATGCAATATCTGTTCCCCAGCCCTTTTCACCATGTGGAAAAAGAATAGGATATGTCATTGCATCTAATGTAGGAAACAGGATATTGATTTGTTTCATTTTAGTGGCATTTGGATTATTGGGATCTGGTTTACAATGAATGAGCAAGGCCCTTTCAAAAGGAGGTTCTCCATCTTCATTTCTGAATATGACAGCAACCTCGGTTACACGGGGAGAATTATATCTACCTGGGTCACTGTTACAATCATATTTCATTGCCATTGTTACTTCTGTGGGAGCAATACCTTTTGCTGCTGCTTCAGATTGGGCTTCCTTTTCTACCTCATGTAGCATCTTGTACGATTTTGTTAATTCATTTATTTCATGCATGAGGTTGTTGATGTTGATCATGAGTCTTTCTGAGCAGCCCTGGTTTTCTGGCATTGCTAATCTTTTACTTGTAGCTTCGGCTGTATCCAAAATACAGAGTTGAGCAAACTTCCGAGAAACACCATCCGAAAGATGTAAAGTTCCAGTACAGTGATAAACTTGTCCATGTATTCTAAAACAGTATGGCCCATATCCTGATGGCGATGCAATATTTCCACCCATGGAAGCAAAAGTAAAAGAACTATTTATGGATGAATATTTTCCATGAAATTTTTACTGTCAGAATCTTCATTTGTCATTAATCTTTTTAAATATGCCAGATAATCTGGAAAATATATATCATTTGGACAGATTTTCCCTTTGCTACATCAAGTAAATTTCCCATCGGGTGGTTTTTCATCAGAGAAATTTAGTGATAGGTAAAATTCACATCTAACAGTCATTCCACCACAACTATGTTCGAGAATTGCATCCTCATGTACTCCATTTTTGCTGAGAAGGCAGTTCCTACCAGAATTGGTAGTACTTGTTGATGACTGTTCTCTAGACATATTTTGTCGTCGCCACTGCCTTCTTTCAACTTCAAAGTCACATTGGTTTTTAGACATTTTCTGTCGATGATGCCGGTGTTTTTCGGCATCAAGCGACGTTTTTCCAAAAGCTGGTCTTCAGATACATTCTGTCGCAGGCGCCACCTTCTTTCAAGATCAGATGCATGTTGTTCTTCAGACATTTTCTGTCAATAATGCCTATATCTTTCGGCTGCAGAGCTACATTGTACCAACAGTTGTTCTTTAGACATAGTCCTACCTCTCTACTGTCACAGTCTGAGATGTAGATGAATGAGAGTCCTGGCTGTCAGGCTGCTGAGAGCTGTCTGACCAACGGCTGATTCTGGTTGATTCTGTGGGGGTGGGACTTCCTCCTCCCTGCTGTCAGTTTCCACAACTTTGATGAGGAAGCTGGGATGACAGAGGGAGCCACGCCCTCCAAACCGCCCTCTCTCTCGCTCTGCTCTATGTCCAGTGGCTTCCTGCTCTGCCAAGTCTTCCAAACCTCCTGCTCTCCCGCTCTGCTCTCGGCTGGCAAAGGTCCCAGGAGCCCGTGGGCGTGGCTAGGCACGACCGTTGCCTCCCAGGGTACTTGACACCTGCATATGCAAATCAACCCACCATCTTTGTTGGCTTGATTTGCATACTCACTCCTGATTGGCTGGTGGGCATGGCTTGTGGGGATCACAGAGAGACAGTCAATTTGCAACTTTCTCTTTTATTAGTATAGACTAGAGGCCCAGCCCGGCCTGTGCCCTCTCGCAGTCTGGGATCCCTCAGGGGATGACCACCTGCTGGCTTAGGCCGTTCCCCGGGGGGGATTGGGCCTAAGATGGCAATCAGACATCCCTCTGGCAGGCCATCAGGGGATGTCCACTTGCCAGCGGGGAGCAAGCCTAAACTGCAATCGGATGTCCTTATCGCTGCTGAGGAGGCAGGAGAGGCTCCCACCACCACCACTGTACTGGCAGCCATCAGCCTGGCTTTTGGCTGAGCAGAGCTCCTCCCATGTGAGAGCGACCTCACCACCAGAGGGCAGCTCCTGCATTGAGCGTCTGCCCCCTGGTGGTCAGTGTGTATCATAGTGATCAGTCATTCTCAGTCTTTCTGCTGTTAGGGTCAGTTTTCATATTACCCTTTTACTATATAGGATAGAGGCCTGGTGCACGGGTGGGGGCTGGCTGGTTTGCCCTGAAGGGTGTCCTGGATCAGGGTGGGAGTCCCACTTGGGTGCCTGGCCAGCCTGAATGAGGGGATGATGGCTGTTTGCAGCTGGTCACACCCTCTTCAGGGTGGGGATCCTGCTTGGGTGCCTGGCCAGCCTGGATGAGGGGATGATGGCTGTTTGCAGCTGGTCACACCCCCTTCAGGGTGGGGGTCCCCACTGGGGTGCCTGGCCAGTCTGGGTGAGGGGCTGAGGGCCGTTTTCAGGCTGGCAGGTGACTGAAGCTCCCAACCTCTCCTTTTTTTTTTTTTTTTTTTTTAAATTCTGGGATTGATTTACCTTCTATGGCTGTCACTGGAGCTGAGACCCGGCTTTAGCTCTGAGACCTCGGCTGCTGAAAGCAGGTATCTGGGTTTATTTGGGTTCTATAAGTGTAACACTGTTGCGGTCCTGCTCGATCCAGCTCTGACAGCTGAAAGCAGGTTTCTGGGGATTGTTTAACTTCTATAATTGCAACATAGTTGCTTAGAGTGCAAGCTCAGAGGCCGGCAGTGGCAGGCGGGGAACTTTGGCTTCCTCTATCACTGGAGCAAGCAAGCCTCCTGTTGGCTTCAGCTGCCTGGCTGCCAGCCGCCATCTTGGTTGGCAGTTAATTTTCATATCTCGCTGATTAGCCAGTGGGAAGGGTAGCGAAGTTATGGTTAATTACCATGTTTCTCTATTATTAGTTAGGATGACCTAGCTCAGTGCCTGATGATTGTAGTAGCTTCCCAGTATGTTTTTATTTCTTTCGCTGTGTTTCCTAACTAATTAAACCAGTGTCACCTGGAGAGAGGTTCCTAATAACATGCTATAGGGTTTGCCTCTCAGCCTTGTTCTTTATTTTCAGTTTTGGCCTAGATGACAGACAAATTTGTTGGTAGTATAATACCTAATGGATTGGATAGCTAAAGAAGTAGTATGTACATTGGTCTTAAATAGGGAGGAGTTGTGATTATGGGGCTGTGTCTTAAGTGATAGAAGAATTGCTAGATGGATTGTTTGGGTGGGGGCATGGAAAGGATTGGATTTAGTACACTAACGGGGACATAGGATAAAATATTCCAGGAAGAGGGCATAACGTGTGGGAATCCAAAACAAGCAAGCGTTTCCTTCTGAGATATTTGAAAGTGTTTTTATATCTAGTAGTAGGAAAAACTGATCCCAACCAGTGCTTCCTTTTGGCTTTCTCTTTTTTATTTCTGGTTAAATCTCTTATGTAATGGCACAGGTATGTGTTGGTAATAAATTCCTGCAACAAGATTATTACACATTTCAGAAGAACCCTGAGACTTTTAAAATCTGCTAAATACTATATTTGAAGGACTAAAGGGATGGGACACGGGGTTTGGAGACAGAATAGGGCTTGATCCAGTAGGTAAGCTGGAGCTGAGGAAGAGGAAGGGGGGTTAATGTGGAAGGATAATTAGCCTCTTCTCTTTTTCCTCCCCAACCATTAGATTGAAGCTGTGGGTCAGCAATAGGATATGGTAAAAAGACGGGATACAGACCAGAGTTGGGACAAGTTGGAGTCTAAGCCAGGGAATAGTAGTGTACAGGAGATTAGTTCTACTAGTACTAAGGATGGTCAGCAAAGTAGTTAATGAAAGCACCCATGCATGAGGTGAGTTGGAACTGCTTGTATTGAGTTTTAAGAAAAAACTGATATTAATGAACTTCAGTCTTAAAAGATTCTCATATCTTTTCCCTGAAATTATTTTATGTTTCTGATTAAGTTTAACTTTTTCTTTTTTAGATTCAGTAGAATTTCTTATGTATATGTTTATAAAACATTTTGGATTGACCAATTTTTTAGGTAGTTAAATTATTTTATGTACAAATGACAATACCCTTTTATGTTTAGCTATGAGTGTGTGAACCTTTTCTTCTTGGAATCCCATGTTCAGTTTTGCTATAAAACTTCATCTGTCTTAATCACCACCAAAGATGTAGTTTGGACTGCTGCTAAAAACATAAAAAAAGCATTAAACAGGATTTTTTTCCAAAAAAATAAGTTTTACGGTTTAGATAAAAGCTTTTAAGTATTGTTTTAAAAATAATGCTTGCTCTGGCTGGTTTGGCTCAGAGGATAGAGCATCAGACTGCGGACTGAAGGGTGCCAGGTTTGATTCCAGTCAAGGGCACATGCCTGGGTTGTGGGCTTGAATCCCCAGTGGGGGACGTGCAGGAGGCAGCCAATCAATGATCCTCTCTCATCATTGATGTTTCTATCTCTCTCTCCCTCTCCCTTCCTCTCTGAAATCAATAAAGATATATTTTAAAAAAATAATGCTTATATTTTTCAATATAAGATTAAATGTTTATGATTTAACTCATGTGGAAAATAAAAGGAAAAAAGGTATTTCAAATTTACCACCTAAGTTTAACCACAAGTTTTGGTCCATTTTTTTCTAGTTTTATATTTTTCCCCCTAGAATTTGTATCAGTATAAAATATTTCATATTATAAATAAAAAAATTTTCTTAAAGTTACGGTATAAACATTTTCCATGTCATTGTTCAGATTTTTGAAAAGTGTTTCTTTATATCACTTGGTAATAATTTCTTTATAGAATTGCATTGTATGCTGTTGTTTTGTGTGTGTGTGTGTGTGTGTGTGTGTGTGTGTGTGGTAGTATTATAAAGGCACTCTTAATCTGTATATAGTATTTGATTTTCTGATCATTTCCTTAGGAAATAGTCCTAGAAAAGAAATTACTTGTTCAGAGAGCAGGAACTTTGTTAATGCTTTTGCTATATATTGCCAAGTTACTCTGTAATTTGGAACGAGAAATTTAGTACAACGTAGCTATTTTATTTTATTCAAGTTTCAGCATAAATTGGAAGAACGTCACTACTAAGCTGGTATCAAACAGTGATGATAATAGGTATGCATATTTTAGACATTCTGCTTTATTGAGAGAAATTTGTACATTTTATGTATTTGTCCTATGGTTTCACCATCAGTACAATTAGTTATTGCTTTCATTCAGAAGTAAATAAACCAAAGAATGTGTAGAATTCCTATAGATATAAGCTAAGTTTCCCCCCCCAACTTATAGTATGTTATCAGCAGAGTATTAATAAATGTTTAATCTAGTAAAATGAGAGAATTAAGTAAGCCTCAGTTATATTTTATTTTAAAATTGATTCTTTATATTGCTTTTATTTTCCCCACCTTCTTCTTCAGAGGAAATTTAAATAAACATAAGAATTAATTTAAATAATTTAACCACTCTTTTTCTAATTCCCCCAATCTCTTGAGAATTTTATTACTCATTTTTCAGATTGAAAGATTGTTTTTATGAAAAGTTAAGAGGTCCCTCTGGTGGAACATTTTGGAAATACATAGCATTATATTGAAATACCATAGATTGGGGGTTTTTTTGGTCTCCCCTAATGCCTAAGATCTTCTACTTTTATTTTAGAAAAGCACACTCCAGGCCCGGCTGGTGTTGCTCAGTGGTTGAGCATCGACCCATGAACTAGTAGGTCACTGGTTCCATTCCCAGTCAGGACACATACCCTGCTTGTGGGCTTGATCCCCCAGTAGAAGGTGTGCAGGAGGAAGCATAAAATTATTTTTGTTGCTACTTCATAACTGTAATGTTGCTACTGTTATGAATCGTAATGTAAATATCTGATATCAGGAGGTCTGAAGCAACCCCTGTGAAAGGGTCATTCGACCGCCAAAGGGGTCGCGACCCACAGGTTGAGAACTGCTGCTCTGAGGGCTTTAATGGGTAGGTCATCCAACTAATAAGTGATGGAACTGGAAATTAATCACTATACTGTTCTGCTTCTTAAATGGGAGAGCTGAGTTCATAACCCCTGCCTCCATCTATTGGGTGGACAAGGGACTGACCATGAATAATGGTTGGAATCTGAAGAAGTGATTAAAGTAGATGCATCTACATAAATGAGGTTGTTGTGGGTTTTTTTTATCCTCATTTAAGGCTATACATATAGGTAGTCAATAATGGAGTCATGATTTGATCCCAGGCTTGCTTGATTCTAAGGACTATGTTCTTTCCATTATTCTTGGAGATGAAAGATCAAATTCCCACTGAATAATCAAGAGTTAAATTATGTTCACTCATATTGATTTTTGTGTGTCATATTTTAATTAATGTAAAAGGTAGCATTTGATGTATAGCATATATCATCTCACAATTAACCAGAATGTTTACTAACTGGAAAGCCACATTGCTATTATTAACATGTATATTATCCATTTTGTGATTGTCCTCAATAGGTTTTCATATTTGCTTGACTTTCCCTGTAGCAGTTTCTTTCCCCCTTCTTACTAATTTTTTTTAGTGAGCTGAGTCTTTTATAGAAACAGTATTATTTTTGTACTTTGAAACTGTAATCCATGTTCAAAGCATCTGACATGGGTTTTAAAGTACACATTTTTGAGGCCCTAGTCCAGTGATGGCGAACCTATGACATGCAAACTCATTTTTTTGGTTGATTTTTCTTTGTTAAATGGCATTTAAATATGTAAAATAAATATCAAAAATATAAATCTTCGTTTTATTGTGGTTGCAAATATCAAAAAATTTCTATATGTGACACGACACCAGAGTTAAGTTAGGGTTTTTCAAAATGCTGACACGCTGAGCTCAAAAGGGTTGCCATCACTGCCCTAGTCAGTTTTGTGTTCAGTGGTGAGAGCATTGGCCCAAGCACCCAAGGGTCACAGGCTTGATTCCTAGTCAAGAGCATGTATCTGGGTTGCAGGTTTGATCTCCTGCACATGCGGGAGTCGACTAATCGATGTGTCTCTCTCACATCGATGTCTCTCTCTCCCTCCCCTCGCCTCCTTCTTCCTTCCCTCCCTCTGAGAGGAAGGGAGAGGGAGAGATGGAAATATCAGTGATGAGAGAGAAACATCATGGGCTACCTCCTGCACGCCCTCTACTGGGGATTGCAAAATCTGGGCATGTGCCCTGACTGGGAATCGAACCCTAACCTCCTTCCTGGTTCATGGGTCGATGCTCAACCACTGAACCATACCAGCCGGGCTAAAATTTTTATATTTAAAATATACAACTAATAAACTTAGAAATTTATTTCTTTTAATATTATTTGAAATGTGTATAGTCTAGCCTTCAAAATTCTACGTAAGGATGCAAAAATGTCATAATATCCTGCATATTGAAGTAATATAAGTTGAAGCTCATATATATACATCCCGGTAGCTAAAGTGTATACATTTCATTGAATTTTTTTTTTAAAATATATTTTATTGATTTTTTACAGAGAGGAAGGGAGAGAGATAGTTAGAAACATCGATGAGAGAGAAACATCGATCAGCTGCCTCCTGCACATCCCCCACTGGGGAAGTGCCCGCAACCCAGGTACATGCCCTTGACCGGAATCGAACCTGGGACCTTTCAGTCCGCAGGCCGATGCTCTATCCACTGAGCCAAACCAGTTTCGGCCATTTCATTGAATTTTAAAATAAGTCTTTGAAGTCTGCTATAGTGCCTGTGTTTGAACGATTAAGTCTTTGAAAGGAACTAAATGAATACAAAAATCCTTTTTAAAAACCTATATATTACAAAGGAGAATCAATGCAATGTCTACAGCTTCATGGATAACTCATATTAATCTTGTTTTGTGGATTTTGAAAGTCCGGTATATAGTGCTGATCCCTCAATCCCTTATTTTCATGTGATATGTCCCATGACCCCCAGTGAATGCCTAGAATCTTACGCAGTACTAAATCCTATAAATTCTATATTTTTTCCTATACATGCATACCTATGATAAAGTTTAATTTATAAATTAGGGACAATAAGAGGTTAACAACAATAACTAGTAATAGAATAATTATAAAAATGTACTATAATAGAAGTTATGTGAATGTCGTTCACTCTTTTCAGAGAATCTCATACTATAAAGTCTTCATACAGGCTCATTGCTTTCTGTTGCAACACATTGCCATCAATCAGAACAGGTTTTCTGTTCATGTCTTCCACCCATAAATTTAATGCCTTTTTCATCTTACTAAGCACTTATTATGCACTGTGGCTGTAACTTTTGCATTTTGAGGTATGACAGCAAAATTAGTATGAGTTTTTTCCCCATTTTTCACACTTTTGAGGGATAGAAGATTTGTTTTTAATGTAGATCTTGGCAACCTCAGCATATAATTTTTTTCTTCCTTATTATATCAAGAACTTTCACCTTTTCAATTAAAGGAAACACTTTATGGCTTCTCTTTGGCATATCTGAATTGCCAGCATCACTACTGTTGAATTTCGGGACCATTATTACATAAAATAATTTTATTTGAACACAAGTACTGTAATACTGCAACAGTTGTTCTGATAACTGAAAAGGGTATTAAGTGATTGACAGGGTGTGTATATGTTGTGAACACACTACATAAGGATGTTTCACATCCTGGATGGAATGGAGTGGGGACAACATGAGATTTTATTACACCACTCAGAATGGCAGGCAACTTAAAACTTAGGAATTGCTTATTGAATTGTTTATTTCTGGAATTTTCCATTTAATATTTTTGGATCGTGGTTGACTGCAGGTGACTGAAATTGAGGAAAGCGAAACCAAGGTTAAGGGGGACTACTGTAGCTTGTGCTTTAGCTAATCCTGATTCATGCAATGTAATTAGAAGTATGTTCTCTTGATGCTTTTTCATCAGAGGTTTTTTTCTTCTCTAGTTTTAGAGCAATGATTATGAATTTTGTTTGATTTTTAGTTATACGCAAAGTGATTTCTAGTCGTATATTTATAACAACAGTAATTGTCTGAAATTATTTTTGTGTAATTTTATTGTATAATATTTTAAGGCAATATTAAAACAAAAGTCACTTCTTCATTTCCTAGTTTTTACTCACGAGTACATAACTTTTATAGTTATACATAAATGTAAATTGAATGTCGTAGTTTTACAATTTTAAGCATATAGCTGTTTAGATCTGTTTATTTCTGGGTTCATAATATTCCATTGAAATGATTTCATATATAAACCACTTCTCATTCACTTGATAATTACATTGGCAACAATTTTAAAAATATTTATAAATAATACTGAAATAATTATACTTTTTTTTTTCTTCAAATAACAGATAGCCTGTAGTTATCTTCCCCATCTGGAAAATCCTGGTATTAGTTACACATAAGTAATAATGCCTGGCAAGATTAGTTCTTCTTATAAAACATTTTCAAATTGTACATAGTAAAATTACTTACCAATTTCATATTAGGAAGTAAATTTACTGATCAAATGAAAACCTTGTGATTTCCAATGCCATTGAAGAATTTGTTTATAAAATGTAATAGCTATTACTTACAAATTTCCTTTTTTTAAAACTGATTTTAAAAACTGACTTATTTCTACTTTTAGCCGAGACCAGTTTGGCTCAGTGGATAGAGCGTCAGCCTGCGGACTGAAAGGTCCCGGGTTCGATTCCGGTCGGGGGCATGTACCTGGGTTGCGGGCACTTCCCCAGTGGGGGATGTGCAGGAGGCAGCTGGTCGATGTTTCTCTCTCATCGATGGTTCTAACTCTCTATCTCTCTCCCTTCCTCTCTGTAAAAAATCAATAAAATATATTTAAAAAACAAAACAAAAAAAAAACTGACTTATTTCTACTTTTAGAAGTTCGTACTTTTCACTTCAAAAAGGACATGAAAACATATTTTTTAATAGAACAGAAGCTATGTGAGCATAGGGAATTTTGATTGTTTTGTTTGGTGCTACAGTTCTATGTCCTAGAACAGTACCTAACATACAGTGAGTCCTCAATAAATATCGAAAGAAGGAATTTTCAAAGATGTTTATTACAGCCCTATTTGATATATTAAAATATTAACTGGAAATGCTTTACATGATTATTAATAAGAGGTTGATTGATTAAAGTATAAAATAGCCATACAATGAAATATTGTTTTGTTAGAAAAACTTGGGGTTGTTTTGTCTGTACTGACATTGATACAATACCTCATTTTGTGGAAAAAACAAAACAAATACAAAAAAACAAGTGAAAAACAGTATATGTAATGTGGTACCACTTTTATTTTTAATAATTTGATTAAAAAAACAACTAATCCACCTATATAAAGCAGTGTTTATTTTATTTTTAATTTTCTAAACATTTATTTATATTATTATTTTTTTAAATCCTCACCTGAGGATCTTTTTCCATTGATTTTTAGAGAGTGGAAGAGAGAGGCAAAGACAGAGAAATATCAATGTGAGAGAAACATATTGATTAATTGCCTCCTGCACTTATCCAGACCAGGGCCCGGGCTGGGGAGGAACCTGCAACTGAGGTACATGCCCTTGACCAGAATCAAACGCAGGACCCTTCAGTCCACAGGCCAACGCTCTATCCACCAAGCCAAACCAGCTAGGGCTACAGCAGTTTTTAGACTCTTCAGTTTCAGGATCCTCCAGTACTCCTAAAATTACTGAGGAACACAAACGTTTTTTTGGTTGTGCTATCTATCTATCTATCTATCTATCTATCTATCTATCATCTATCTACTAGAGGCCCGGTGCACAAAATTTGCGCACAGGTAGGGTCCCTAGGCCTGACCGGCGATCAGGGCCAATCTGCGGGGCAACTGGCCGGGCGATCAGGGGGCCCCCGCTGGCACCCGCCTTGGCTGGCCTGGCACTGCCTGCTTGTTGGCCCCGCCCCTCACCACTGCTGCTGGTCGGGGCCTGTGGGCTGGGGGCAGCTCCTGCATTGAGCTTCTGCCCCCTGGTGGTCAATGCACATATAGCAACTGGTCATTGTGACCAGTTGTTCCACCATTCGTTCGATTTGCATATTAGGCTTTTATTATACAGGATATTTAGATGCATAATTACATATTAGAAACCAAAACAAAAAATAAATTTATATAGTTGTTTAAAATAATATTGCATTTTAACATAATGCAGTTTTATGAAAAATATATTTTTCAAAAAATTTAGTGAGAAGTGGCATTTCACATTTTTGCCAATTTAAAAAAAAATTCTTTATTGTTTAAAGTAGCGGTTCTCAACCTGTGGGTTGCGACTCCTTTGGGGGTCGAATGACCCTTTCACAGGGGTTGCCTAAGACCACTGGAAAACACATATATAATTACATATTATTTTTTGTGATTAATCACTATGCTTTAATTATGTTCAATTTGTAACAATGAAAATACATCCTGCATATCAGATATTTACATTACGATTCATAACAGTAGCAAAATTACAGTTATGAAGTAGCAACGAAAATAATTTTATGGTTGGGGGCCACCACAACATGAGGAACTGTATTAAAGGGTCGCGGCATTAGGAAGGTTGAGAACCACTGGTTTAAAGTATTACGCATGTCTCCTTTTCCCCCCATTGACCTCTCCCCGACACTCCCACCCTCCTGCACGTGCCCTCAACCCCTAGTGTCTGTGTCCATTGGTTACTCTTACCTCCACCCTACCCCTACCCTTTCCTGCCTTCCCTCTGAAGTTTGACAAAGTCTATTCGATGCTTCTCTGTCTCTCCATCTATTTTTGTTCTTCAGTTTATGTTGTTCATTAGATTCCACAAATGAGTGAGATCATGTGATATTTATCTTTCTCCAACTGGCTTATTTCACTTAGTATAATGTTCTTCAGTTCCATCCATGCTGTTGCAAATGATAAGAGATCTTTCCTTTTTACAGCAGTGTAGTATTCCGTTGTGTAGTTGTAACACAGTTTTTTAATCCACTCATCTGCTGATGGGCACTTAGGCTGTTTCTAAATATTAGCTATGGTGAATTGTGCTGCTGTGAACACAGGGATGCATATATCCTTTCTGATTGGTGTTTCTGGTTTCTTGGGATATATTCCTAGAAGTGGGATTCCTGGGTCAAATGGGAGTTACATTTTTAATTTTTTGAGGAAACTCCATACTGTTTTTCACAGTGGCTGCACCAGTCTGCATTCCCACCATCAATGCACAAAGGGTTCCTTTTTGTCCACATCCTCACCAGCACTTGTTCTTGATTTGTTGATGATAGCCATTCTGACAGGTGTGAGATGATACCTAATTGTTGTTTTCATTTGCATCTTTTGGGTGATTAGTGACTTTGAGCATGTTTTCATATGCTCTGTATGTCCTCTTTCGAAAAGTGTTTATTTAGGTCCTTTGCCCATTTTTTGATTGGATTGTTTATCTTCCTTTTGTTAAGTTGTATGAGTTCCCTATAAATTTTGAAGATTAGACCCTTATCGGATATAACATTAGCAAATATATTCTCCCATGTAGTGGGCTTTCTTATTTTGTTGTTGATGGTTTCTTTTGCTGTGCAGAAGCTTTTTATTTTGATGTAGTCCCATTTGTTTATTTTCTCCTTAGTTTCCATTGCCCTAGGAGCTGTATCGGTAAAGATACTAGCAGTTTAATGATAATAATAGCGGATTTTGTAATCAAAGAAAACATGATAATTTCAAGTGAAACATCAAAAGTGCTTTATTCAAAGTAATGTCCATAGCTAGCTACACATTTCCCCCATCTTTCAGGTTATTTGTGGATACCGTCCCAATAGAACTTTGCTTGTTTTGAGGCAAACCATTCAGAGACCCAATTTTCCACTTCTTTGTATGTTTTGAAATGCTGTTCAGAAAGTGCATGTACCATCGATCGGAAAAAGTGGTTATCTGAAGGAGCAAGGTCTGGTGAATATAGTGGGTGGGTTAAACTTCCCAGCAAGATCTTTTAACTTGTCTTTAATTGGTTTTGAAGTGTGTGATGGTGCGTCATCACGAAGCAAAATTACTTTGCCATGTCTTCTGGAACATTCTGGTCATTTTATGATCAAAGCGTGGTTCAAATGGATTATTTGTTGTTGGTAGCGGTCAGTATTAACAGTTTCACCTGGTTTTAGAAGCTCATAATACACCACACCTTCCTGATCCTACCAAACGCAGAGCATTGCCTTCTTTTCGAAGCGATTTGGCCTTAACAGTCGATGTTGATGGTTGACCTGGATCAACCCATGATTTTGTACATTTGGGATTCTCTAAATCCACTTTTCATCGCCAGTCACAATTCGATGCAAAAAAGACTTTGTTTCGTGCCGTTGAAGCAACATTTTACTGATGACTTTGGGTTTTCCATTTATCTTTCCATCAGTTGATGTGGCACCCATTTTCCTTCCTTTAAAATCTTTCCCATTGCTTGTAAACGATCGGAAATTGTTTGCTGAGCAACGTTTAATCTTTCTGCAAGTTGTTTTTGCGTTTGACATGCGTCCTCTTCCAATAATGCTTGTAATTGTTGGTCTTCAAACTTTTTCAGTTGACTTGGACCTTCTTTGTCTTTCACATTGAAATCACCACTTTTAAAGCGTTTAAACCAGCGTTCATAAGTATCTTGAGATGGAGCATGTTCACCATAAGCTTCCCGAAGTATATGATAACTTTTTCTTCAAAATAAAGTAATGAATTAATACTTCCTGAAAATGCTCTTTTTTGTCACGAAATTTGACATTTTTAAGTGTAAAAATATCTATGATGTTAACACCTTCAGCAAATTTGACATATGAAGTTTTGAAGCTTGCTGTCAATACAACAATATAACATACATATCAAATCGCATGTATATCAACATATATGTTACTCCATCTTTTGAAAAAAAATCCGCATTATTAACTGGTACACCTAGTATTGCTATGACATATGTCTGATATTTTGCTGCCTGTGGATTCTTTTTAAGATTTTTATAGTTTCCCATCTTATGTTTAAGTCCTTTATCCATTTTGAGTTTATTTTTGAGTATGGTCTAAGTTAGTGGTCTAGTTCAGCATTCGCGCCAACCAGTGGTCCGTGAGGTCCAAAAGGTTGGTGACCGCTGGTTTAAGGAAACCTTTGGAGCAGCGGTTGGTGACTGCTGGTCTAGTTTCATTTTTTGCATGTGTAAGTCCAATTTTCCCAACTCCATTTATTGAAGAGACCGTCTAGACTCCATTGTGTGTTCTTGCCTCCTTTGTCTAATATTGAGTATTATGGCTTGGGTCGATTTCTGGGTTCTTTGTTCTGTTCCATTGGTCTATATGTCTGTTCTTGTGCCAGTATCAGGCAGTTTTGAGAACAGTGGCTTTGTAATACAGATTGATATTTGGTATTGGGATTCCACCTACCTTGTTCTTCTTGCTCAGGATTGCTGTGGCTATTCGGGGGGGTCTTTTTTTATTCCATATGAATTTTTGAGGAGTTTGTTCTAGGTCTGTGAAATATGTTGTTGGTATTTTAATGGAGACTGATTGAATCTATAGATTGCTTTGGGTAGTATGGGCATTTTAATGATGTTGTTTCTAACAATCCATGAACACGGTATATTCTTCCATTTGTTTATGTCTTCCTCTAGCTCTTTTTTTTCAATGTCCTGTAGTTTTTTGAGTACAAGTCTTCTCCCTCCTTAATTAAGTTTATTCCTAGGTATCTTAATTTTTTTGTTGGCAGTGGTCATTTGGATTATTTTTTAGTTTCTCTTTCTGTGAGTTCATTATTGGCATATAAAAAAGCCATAGATTTCTGGGTGTTAATTTTGTATCCTGCTGCATTGCCAAATTCATTTATTAAGTCTAGTAGTTTTTTGATGGAGTCCTTAGGGTGTTCTATGTACAATATCATGTCAAATGACAGATTTACTTCTTCTTTTCCAATTTGGGTGCCTTTTATTTCTTCTTTTTGTCTGATTGCTATGGCTAGCACTTCCAGTATTATGTCAGACAGGAGTGGTGAGAGTGGGCATACCTGTCTTGTTCCTGTTCTTAGGGAAAATTATTCTACTATTTTCCCATTGAGTATGATGTTGGCTACTAGTATAGGTTTGTCATATAAGGCTTTTATTATGTTGAGGTATGATCCCTCTATTCCCACTGTGCTGAGAATTGTTATCAAGAAAGGGTGTTGGATTTTGTCAAATGCTTTTTATGTACCAACTAATGCCTGGAGCACAGAATTCGTGAGCAGGTGCAATCCCTAAGCATGGTCTGCGATCAGGGCCATCTTCCCTGATTGCCTGCACCCGGCCTCGCCCCCCACCGCTGCCCATCCTGGTTCACCGTTCACCATTGGGTGATCAGTGCCTGCCGGCTGGGGGGAGGAACCAAGAGGTTGGCTGTTCTGCCTGCTCACCAGCCCTGCCCCCTGCCACCACCCACCTCCAGTTTCCCATTTGCCGTTGGGTGATCGGAGCCTAGTTGGCTGGGGAAAGGGACCTAGAGGTGGTCCGTTCACCTCATAGTGACTAGTCGAGTGGTCGGTCACTGTAAGGGTCAATTTGCATATTACCCTTTTATTATATAGGATAGAGGCCCAGTGCACAAGTGTGGGCTGGCGGGGCCGGCTAGCCGCTGTCGTTCTGGTCTTTGGTCATTCTGCCGTTTCAGTCGCTGGGCTTTTATTATATAGGATTGATATGATTATGTGACTTTTATCCCTTAGTTTTTTTATGTGATGTATCATGTTTATTAATTTGCGGATATTGTACCATTCTTGCATCCCTGGAATAAATTCCACTTGGTCATGGTGTATGATCTTTCTAATGTAATGCTGGTTCTGATTTGCTAGAATTTTGTTGAGGATTTTAACATCTATGTTCATCAGGGATATTGACCTGTAATTCTCTTTCTTTGTAGTGTCTTTATCTGGTTTTGGGGTTAGGGTAATGCTGGTTTCATAGTAAGAGCTTGGAAATGTTCCTTCCTCTTGAATTTAAGTTGTTGGGTTAGATAATTTAAGTACCATTTTTCTTGTTTTTTGAGGTAGGCCTGTAGAGCTATGAGCTTCCCTCTCAGGACTGCTTTCACTGTGTCCCATAGATTTTGGATTCTTGTATTTCATTGTCATTTGTTTCCAGGATGCTTTTGATCTCTCTGGTAACCCAGTCATTGTTTAATAGCATGCTGTTTAGCCTCCAAGTGTTTGATTTTTTTCAGTTTTTATTGTAGTTGATTTCTAATTTGATGCCATTCTGCTCTGAGAAGATGCTTGATGTGATTTCTATCTTCTTTAATTTGAAGAGACTTTCCCTGTGTCCCAATATGTGGTCTGTCTTTCAAAATATCTTGTGTGCACTTGAGAAGAATGTATATTCTGTAGCTTTGGGGTGAAATGTTCCTAATATGTGAATTAAGTCCATCTAATCTAGTGAGTCATTTAGGATTGCTGTTTGTTGATTTTTTGTCTAGAGGATTTACTCAGTGATGTCAATGGGGTATTAAAGTCTCCTAATATGATTGTATTGCTGTTGATCTCTTCCTTGATACCTTCCAGAAGTTTTTTTGTTTTTGGGTGGTCCTGCATTGGGTGCATATATGTTTACCAGAATTATATCCTCTTGTTGTATCAATCCCTTTAGTATTATGAAGTGGCCATTTTTATCTCTTGTTATGGCCTTCACTTTGTCAGATATAAGTATTGCTACCCCAGCTTTTTTTTTTTTTCATTTCCATTTGCCTGAAAAAATATTTTTCCATCTCTTCACTATCAGTCTATATGAATCCCTTGGTCTGAGGTGGGTCTCTTGTAGACAACATATATACGGGTCATGTTTTCTTATTCATTCAGGCACTCGATGTCTTTTGATTGGAGCATTTAATCCATTTAGGTTTAAGGTTATTATTGATAGGTACTTCTTTATAGCCATTTTTATTCTTTAGGGCTGTGTTCTTTCTTCCCTTTTTATTTGTTCTTTTTACAGCAGTCCCTTTAAAACTTCTTGCATTGCTGGCCTGATAGTGATAAACTCCCTTAGCCGTTTTTGGTCTTTGAAGCTCCTGATTTCCACTTCAATTTTGCATGCTAGCCTTGCTGGATAGAGTATTACTGGATTGAGTCCCTTTGCTTTGCATTACTTTGTATACTTCTTTCCATTCCTTTCTGGCCTGATGTGTTTCTGTTGAGAAATCATTAGACAATCTAATGGGAGATCCCTTGTAGGTACCTCTCTGTTTCTCTTTTGCAGCATTTAAGATTCTCTCTTTGTCATTAACGTTTGCCATTGTAATTATCACGTGTCTTGGTGTGGGTCTTTTTTGCTTCATCTTGTTTGGGACTCCCTATGCTTCTGTGACTTCTTTCTTCTCCAAATCAGGGAAGTTTTCTGTCATTATTTCTTCAAATAGGTTTTCTATTCATTCCTCTTCTTGTTCTTCTGGCACCCCTATTATATGTATGTCGCTTTGTTTCATGTTGTCCCAAATCTCCCTTAGGCTCTCCTCCTGCTTTCTAATTTTTTTCTCCAGTTGCTGTTCAGTTTAGGTGTGTTTTACTTCCCTGTCTTCTAACTCGCTAATTTGGTCCTCCTCTCCTAGTCTGTTGTTGAAACCTTCCATTGTGGTTTTATATTGTAGCTATATCATTTTTTGTTTCCTCTTGATTCTTACATAAGTTGTTGAATTTCTCATCCAGCCGGTTTAGGAACTGCATGACCCTTACTTTGAATTCTTTTTCTGATATATTGAATGCCTCTGTTTCATTCAATTCCTTTTCTGGCCATTCCTTCTTTCCCCCCCCCCCCCCCGCCTTTGGGGCTTGTTCTTTGTCTCCTCATTTTTGCTCTCACCAGAGTGCCAAGGCGCCTAGTCACTGCACGGGGCCTGTGGCTGAGGAGAGGAGCGCACTCAGTGCTCACAGGAGCCTGTGGCCAGGGAGGCTGGGGTCCCAGTGTCTGTGAGTCTGCAGATGAGGTAGCAGTTCTTTGGCCGGAGTGGCTGTAGTGTCCGGGATGGTGTGTGAGCTTAGTCTGGGTGGTGGTGATGCTGGGCTCCTAGTCATAGCAGCTCTCCCCTTCAAGATGGCATGTTTTCTGAGCTAGAGCCAGCAGCCCTGGGAGTGCTTGCAGCCATAGCAGGGGCTCCCTATCTAGTACAGTCTGGTCTGCCAACCCCTGAGACTCCTGCAGAATCTGTCACACACACCACACGTCCACATACTCCCCTTTCACTCCCTCACTCACTCTCACTCTGTCCCTCATTACCGACCACACGTCCACATACTCCCCTTTCACTCCCTCACTCACTCTCACTCTGTCCCTCATTACCGTCCTGCCGGCCTCCATCTTGACTCCCTTTTGCAAATTTCTTTAATGTGTAGCCTAAGAAAAGGCAACTGGTTTCTCATATTTGCTTCTGATCTGTTATGTTGTGTTTTGGTTGAAATACATAAAAAAATTTAGTCTTATACAGATAATGTAGTCATAACAGGGAAAAGTATTCTTTAAAAATCTTTATTGTTGAAAATATTACATAGGTCCTCCTTTTCCCCCCATTAACCTCTTCCAGCCCGCTCCCATTCTCCTTCCTCCTCCCCCCAGGCCCTCAGCACCCCATTGTCTATGTCCACAGGTTATGCCTATATGCATACAAGCTCATTGGTTGATCTCTTCCCACCCACCCTCCCTTGCCTTCCCTACCAGGTTCAACAATATGACACTGGGTCTATTTTTGAGCAACAGTTTATTTGGTTCATTAGATTGCACATATGAGTGAGATCGTATGATACTTATCTTTCTTTGACTGACTTATTTCAGGGAAAAGTATTTTAGTATTCAGATAATTGTAGTTATTCTTTGATACCACATTAAAATCCTACAAGTAGTAGTTTCTTAAAGATTAGTTGCAGTGTGGAATTTGAAACCATGTCTAAACTTTTTCATACTCAGCCTTTAAAATCCATTGGTCTTTTTTGCACTAGAATGGATTTTTTTACCTGTGCAAGATTTTGTAACTTCTGCAGCTGTCATTTGGAAGATATTGGCTTACTGGTTATGTAGGTCTTCCAAATGTTGACACATTTTATTAAGTCATACCCAAAAGTCATATTCATTAATATCACACCAGTTTTATTGCAAGGGGTTTTCAAGTTACTGTGAAGCTGTCAAGCTCATAGTTATGGATACAAGTTTTTAAAAATTCTACTTATTACTTGAAAGTTTGAATTTTATCATTAGTAATATATGGTCAGTTGTTTTTCTTGAGTCTGACATCCTTACTTTATTCACTTGTTCAGAAAATGTCCATGAAATAGCCACATCTGAATTTTTTGTCACTTGTCCATCTAAAAATAGTGTTCCATTTTTTTTTAATAAATATTTTATTGATTTTTTACAGAGAGGAAGGGAGAGGGACAGAGGTCTAGAAACATTGATGAGAGAGAGAAACGACAGGCTGCCTCCAGCACACCCCCCACTAGGGATGTGCCCGCAACCAAGGTACATGCCCTTGACCAGAATCGAACCTGGGACCTTTCAGTCTGCAGGTCGACGCTCTATCCACTGAGCCAAACCGGTTAGAGCTAGTGTTCCATTTTTAAAAATTGCTAATTCACTCTTTTGATGATACTTCAAAAAAATTATTAAAAAACACATTTATAAATGTAAAAGAAACAAACAAAAAGAGAATGTAGCAAAATATTAACCATGATTATCTTAGAGTGGTGGGGAAATGGTAATTTTTTTCCTTTTACTTTTCTGTAATGAATAATACTTTTTTGTTATGCAGTATAGTTTAAAGTGTTATGCAATGTATGGTAATTATAAGAGTCAAATGAATGTGAATTATTAAGAATAGTTAGTTATAGTCTCTATTTTTCTTATTAGAATTTAGGTCCTGAATATGAAGGTATGTTTAACATGTCATTACAGTGGATTTTTGAAAATGGAAAAGATGTTGGAATAAGGTAAAGGACTTAATTTGTACTTTGATCATTTTGTAGTATAAGAAGTGATTTTGCTTCTAAATTCTCCCCTTATTTTTAAATAGGTGTGTTGGCTATGGCCCTGACGAACATTTGACAAATGTAACTGATGTGCAGTTTTTACAATCCACAAGACCACTAATGTCTTTTTGGTGTCGTTTTCGGCGCGCTTTTATTACTGTCACCCACAGGTTATTGTTGTTATGTTTAGGTAAGTTGTTAGGATGACAAAGAAGATACATTGTATTTTATAATTTTTGTGTCTGTATTTCACCAAATGCTAGGGTTTGATAATTTATTTCATTATAAATCACATCCAAAACTCCTCTAAGATATAATAATATTGAGGTTTTTAAAAATAATGTCAGCATCAGTTTAGAAAACAGTACTCAGGTATAAGTGCATAGATGGAAATCTACTTTAAAATAGAACTGGAAAATATAAAAATTAAGGTTAGTTTTTAAAAATAAAATATAAATATTTTAAGTAAAATATAAATATGGCAAGGTATGTATGTTTATTAAAATTATTTTTTATTTTAAAAGTATTACCTGAATTAAAATTTTCATTTAGGTTCCTAGATTTTATATGAGTATTTTGATTGAAAATAGGAATTTATGAGATTATTTTTCTGTCCAAGTCCCTCAAGAATAAGTTAATTTACCTAAAAAGTAAGTTATAGTATGTTTAATCCCAATAGACTCACTTTTCTAGTAGCTTAAAGCTGCAAAAGAAAAAAAGTGTGTGAAACAGTTTTTATTTTGTTTTCAAAAAATTAATAGAATTTAAATGTTGCACTTATTAACAAATTTTTAAAACATTGAAAAAAAACATAAAAATTAAAAAGAAAAGTTCAGTTGTCAACATAACAAAAGAAGTGAGATTAAGTTAAACTCTGGATTATGTTTAATATTAAAATTTTCTATATAGTTTTAATTATGTAACTAATTCAACCCACTCTCTTGAAGGCACATTCCATTATCCCATTATGGCAGTTAAAATAATCACTGTAGAAACTGTCATGAGTTTTCTTTTCTTGTTTTTCGCAATAAATGTTATTGAATGCCATTGACCACAAATTTTTAAAATGCAAAATATATGAATATTGCAGGTGTAGTGATGGTTTGTGTTGTTCTGCGTTACATGAAATATCGCTGGACAAAAGAGGAAGAGGAAACAAGACAGATGTATGATATGGTGATAAAGATTATAGGTATAGTATTTTTAGAAATCTAAACTATTGCCATGGTCAGTGGTTAGAGCATTGTCTCGGGCACCGAAGGGTTTCGGGTTTGATTCCCAGTCAAGGGCAATGGGTTGTGTGTTTGCTCCCTCCCCACCCCCTGTTGGGGCATGTGCAGGAAGCAACCAGTTCATGTGTCTCTCTTACATCGATTTCTTTCTTTCTCTCTCTCTCTCTCCCTTTCTCCCCCTCTCCCTTTCTCTCCCCTTCCCCCTCCCTCCCTTCCTTCCACTCTGAAAAGCAATGGAAAAATATCCTCAGGTGAGGATTAACAAAAAAGTACAAATAAAAAAAAATCTAAACTATTTCTAGAATAGTCATTACGTGATAAACTATAACATGATAACCAGTGATTGATTCATTTGTAAATGTGTTGATTTATTTTCAGATGTTTTACGAAGTCATAATGAAGCTTGCCAGGAAAACAAAGATTTACAACCTTTCATGCCTATTCCACATGTTCGAGATTCCTTAATACTGCCTCATGACAGGTGTGTTCAAAGCATTATGAGTTAAAGTAAATAAGAATGTTGGTGTTTTCTGTAGTTGTGGAAAATTATTGCGAGTTGTGACCCTTCTCAACTAAACCTGTTTTACTCTGCAGGCTTTATTTTTGTACTTGACACTCTTCTTTCTAAGTTCTCTTCTGTTACCTTCCTGATTTTGAGTGGCAAAATAAACAATTAGGTTTCTAAATCATTCTCATTCTGTTACATCTGATTCTTTTTTGTCAATTTCTACCTTATTTCCTTTACTTTCATCTTGATAAAGAAACAGAGATAGTAGCCAGTGAAGTTTTATTAGTTATATTTTTAAATACTTAATCTTGTTAACAAAGCTTTTAAAATAAGAGAACCAATAACTTCTTGAAAATAATTATGATGCCATATGCTAAAGCAGCTTTCTTAACCCTAGTAACACATTAAGGTCCAGTGGAAATTTTAGGGAGGAAAACATACTGATGCTTATGGTCTACCTCTAGAGTTTGAAATTCAGTAAATCTGAGGTGAGTGAAGTTTAGGCAACTAAATCTTTTTTGAAAAACACTTTAAGAACAGCCAGAATTAACAATAACACTACCTTCAGTTATTAATATTTGAAAAAATGATAAGCCAAGATGATAATCATTTTGTTGATATAATAGGAAAAGAATGAAGAAAGTCTGGGATAGAGCCGTTGACTTCCTTGCTGCTAATGAGTCTAGAGTTCGTACAGAAACACGAAGAATAGGTGGTGCAGATTTTCTAGTTTGGCGGTGGATCCAGCCTTCTGTATCCTGTGACAAAATATTAGTAATACCTTCAAAAGTGTGGCAAGGTCAAGGTATGTATTTTTAAACAACAAAAAATACAAGCATAAATTTGTTTTGTTATTTCCAGTTACAACTCTTATGTTATTTAAAATAGTACAATTGAGCAAGGTATGAAAGCAAAGCTCCCCTTCCTGTTTCATCCCATAGAAGGAATTAGTGTTAGCTCCTTATATGTCCTTCCACTTTCTCCTGGCTTTTAAAAACTTAAATGATTTGTCTTTTCTGTAATAGAATACTATACACATTAATTTTTTTCCTTTTTCACTTAACAAAGTAACTTAGTTATTAAAGATTTAATTGCATTTTCCTCTAATTTTTTTATGCAGATAAGACACATATGCTTTATATATGTATATATGTTTTACATATATAATGCTTATATGTAAGACATATTAAATGGAATCATAAGTTTTTAATTGCTCCTTTTTCCAGTTTTTACTTGCCTGCATATCCCCCATGCCAAGTAGCTTTTCTGAGCATCACTATATATATTTTTTAATGCTTGCATAGTTACAAAAGCGTGTATATGTAAGTATATAGGAGGGTTTGGTGATTGGTTGTCTTATATAACCAAACCTCTACTAGTGATAACTGTTACCTCACTTGAATTTTTTGTATCTTAATGGTTAGTGGAAAAATTATATCTTATGGTTAGTTTAATTTGCATTTCAGGACGTGTAGTGAGTTGAGTTTCTTTTAACCTTGTTGGATAAAAGCACATTTATCAATGTTTGCTAAGCATAGCTTTTATGGGAAAGATCAGTAAATTATTTTGAAATTACAATAAGATCCCATTTTTTCTAATTTTCACTGTTAAAAGAGTTTGAATAATAAGCTTAATATAATCATGGCATAAATATGAAGCTTTGACTTTGCCAAAGATGGCACTAAACAATAAACTATTTGGGGTTTTTTGTTTTGTTTTGTTTTCTTAAAATATATTTTTATTGATTTCAGAGAGGAAGGGAAAGGGAGAGAGAGAGAAATATCAATGATGAGAGAGAATCATTGATTGGCTGCCTCCTTCACGCCCCCTACTGGGAACCAAGCCCACAACCTGGGCATGTGCCCTTGACTAGAATCAAACCCAGGACCCTTCAGTCCATAGACTGATGCTCTATCCACTGAGCCAAACCAGCAAGAGCTAAACTATTTGTTTTAAAGGGTGCATGCAGAAGGGCCCTTTGATGGTGGAAACAATTCAGATGGTGGAAGCCAGTCAGATCTTATTACCTTAATGCCTGGTTATAAAGGTGTGGAGTCTTAGCCTGATTTCTTCATAGAGCTAGCAATTAGTATTCATGTATGCCTTTGAGGTTCTTGAAAAGGCCATTATTTTGTTCATAGGAATTTTTTTTTAAATGTTATAGTTTGTCTTGTTTTTTAAAGGTGAGATTTTCAAGACAAATCTAAAGACAGTTTCTTGCCCAAATAATAATCCATATTGTTCTTACATATTTATAGTAGTACTAGAGGCACGGTGCACGATATTTGTGCATGGAGGGGGGCTTCCCTCAGCTCAGCCTGCACCCACTCCAATCGGGGACTCCTTGGGGGATGTCCGACCACCCAGGGATTGGGTCTAAACCAATGGTCGGACACCCCTCTCACAATCTGGGACCACTGGCTCCTAACCACTCACCTGCCTGCCTGCCTGATTGCCCTAACCCCTCTGCCTGCCTGTCTGATCGCCCCTAACCTCTCTGCCTGCCTGGTCACCCCTAACTGCCTCTGCCTGCCTGCCTCATTGCCCCTAACTGCCTTCCCCTGCCGGCCTGATCTTGCCCCCAAGTGCCCTCCCCTGCCGGCCTGATCTTGCCCCAACTGCCCTCCCCTGCCAGCCTGATTTCACCCCTAACTGCTCTCCCTGGCTGGCCTGATTGCCCCTAACTGCTCTCCCCTGCCGGCCTGATCTCGCTCCCAACTGTCCTCCCCTGCAGACCTGATCTTGCCCCCAACTGCCCTCTTCTGCCGGCCAATTTGGGTTCTGATTGGTCAGTTTCTATGCCAGTCAGCGCCAAAAGCTCCACCTCCTAGGCAGCCATTGGCTCCTTACATTCACCCAGATTTGGTTCTGATTGGTCAGTTTCTATGCCAGTTAGCGTCAAAAGCTCCACCTCCTAGGCAGCCATTGGCTCCTAACAATCAGATTTGGTTCTGATTGGTCAGTTTCTATGCCAGTCAGTGTCTCTGGGCCTGTCAAACGGGCCTGATCAGAAAGGCAAGGCTGATCAGCAGCCCCTGTGGAGGCCTGGAGAGAAATGGAGGCGTGGCTGTTGGCCAGAGAAAGAGAGGCAAGTTCTGATCAGTGGCTGCCACAGAGGCTATGGATCAGACCCTGCCCCTCTCTCTGCAGGCCTCTCTCTGGGCCTGATCCTAGCCCGCTAGGCAGTCAGTGCTGGGTCAGGGCGCCCACAGCTGCCCCAGTCAGTGCTGGGTCGCCACGGCTACCCAGCTCTGACTTCAGGTCTGATCGAGCCTTGGGTCATTAAGACCCTGGCTCTTTATTATATAGATTAGAGGCCCGGTGCACAAAAATTTTGCACTCGGGGGGGAGGGGGCGTCCCTCAGCCCGGCCTGTGCCCTCTCGCAGTCTGGGACCCCTCGGGAGATAATGACCTGCTGGCTTAGGCCTGCTCTCGGGTGGCAGAGGGCAGGCCCAATCCCTAGGTGCAGCCCCTGGTCGGGCTCAGAGCAGGGCCGATTGGGGAGTTGGGGCACCTTCCCCTGTCATGCACAGAGCAGGGCAGATTGGGAGGTTGCGATGCCACACCATGGAGGCTTGGAGCAGGAACCCCTCTGTGTTGATCTCTCAGGCTCCTGGCCTCCACTGCATGCTGTACTCTCCCTTGAGCTATGGCCAGGATGGGGGTGCTGCTTGCAAGCCGGGCTTTCCTGCTCTCGGATTGCCATGGCGACCGGGGAGCAGGCCCAGCTGGGGCTGCCCACAGGCCGGGTTTTCCGCTCCCAGGTCTCCATGGCAACCGGGGAGCAGGCCCAGCTTGGAGCTGCCCACAGGCAGGGCTTGCTCTCCTGTTCCCGGATCCCCATGGAGACCGGAGAGCAGGCCCAGCTGGGGGCTGCCCGCAGGCCAGGCTTGCTTTCCTGCTCCCGGATGACCATGGCAACTGGAGAGTAGGCAATGTTTGGGGCTGCCTGCAGGCCAGGCTTGCTTTCCTGCTCCTGGATCCTCATGGCGACCGAGGAGAAGGCGCAGCTGGGGGCTGCCCGCAGGCCGGGCTTGCTTTCCTGCTCCCGGATCAGGCCCAGCTGGGGGCTGTCCTCAGGCTGGGCTTGCTTTCCTGTTCCTGGATCAGGTGCAGCTGGGGGCTGCCTACAGGCCGCACTTTTCTACTTACTGATGGCCAGATCACCACAGCGACCCAGGGCCCAGTGGCACTTTCCTGCTCTCTAATAGTCATAGGGTCCTGGCTGGGGGCAGGGCTTAGCAGTGGAGGGCTTAGGCAGCATGGGGATCCCGGCTGGGGGCTCAGGTGGCACACATGGGTCCCGGCTGGGGGGCGGGGCTTATGCCCCGCTGCCCAGGGCTGCACATGGTGCCCGGATGGCAGCTCGCGCTGTCCTGCCCTGCCTGTAGTATAGGATAGAGGCCTGGTGCACGGGTGGGGGCCGGCTGGTTTGCCCTGAAAGTGCCCCGGATCAGGGTGGGGGTCCCGCTTGGGTGCCTGGCCAGCCTGGATGACGGACTGAAGGCTATTTGCAACTGGTCACACCCCCTTCAGGGTGGGTGTCCCCATTGGGGTGCCTGGCCAGTCTGGGTGAGGGCCTGAGAGCCATTTTCAGGCTGGAGGGCAACTTAAGCTCCCAGCCTCTCCTTTTTTTCTATTCTTTTTTTTATTCTGGGATTTATTTACCTTCTATAGCTGTCACTGGAGCTGAGAACCGGCTCCAGCTCTGAGGGCTGAAAGCAGGTTTCTGAGTCTGTTTGGCTTCTATAATTGAAACTCTGTTGCCATCACAGCAGCTCTAAGCTCTGAGGCCGAAGCTGGCTGAAAGCAGGTCTCTGGAGCTTGTTTAGCTTCTATAATTGCAACATAGTTGCTTAGAGTGCAGCTCAGAGGCTGGCCACGGCAGGCCGGGAACGTTGGCTTCCTCCGTCACTGGAGCAAGCAAGCCTCCTTCTCACTTCAGCTGCATGGCTGCCGGACGCCATCTTGGTTGGCAGTTAATTTGCATATTCTGCCGATTAGCCAATGGGAAGGGTGTTGGGGTTATGCTCAATTTGCATGTTTCTCTTTTATTAGATAGAATGATATACTTTAAGTGTGTTAAATTGGATGCTCTATAACTCTAAGATTTAAAACCTCAGACTTATTTTTACTTTGTCATTTTCTTCAGGAAAGACTATTCAAATGTGATAAAATACAACTTTGTCAGTTATAGTAGTGGTAATACTATAATTCATGTAATTCATGTAATACAATAACATGAATTGATATAATTTTTAAAGTGTTCTACCTTTTAATTAAAAAATGTTTTTATTGATTTTAGAGAGAAAGGAAGGTAGATAGAGAGATAGACACATTGATTGGCTGCCTCTTGCACACACCACCCCCCCCCCTCACCCCCCACTGGGGATTGAACCCCCAACTCGGGTATGTGCCCTGACCAGGAATCAAACCGGTGACCTTTTGGTGCATGGGATGACACTCAACCAACGGAGCCAAAGCAGCCAGGGCCCTAGTAATTCTTATATTAATGTTTCATCAAAGTTTTGGTGTATTAAACATGCCAAGTACCGAGTTATCTTGTATATCTTTTACCTCATGTAGCTCTAATATAGAATTTAGTTTTAGTATTAATTTTATGCCATTAAATGTATAGTCTATCTAAATATAACTAAGTGACTCTTATATAGCTTTTTAAAAATATTAATACATAAAATAAGTTGCTTTCATTAAATGTATCTTAACAGCCCTAACCGGTTTGGCTCAATGAATAGAGTGTGAGTCTGCGGACTGAAAGGTCCCAGGTTCGATTCCGGTCAAGGGCATGTACCTTGGTTGTGGACACATCCCCAGTAGGAGATGTGCAAGAGGCAGCTGATCGATGTTTCTCTCTCATTGATGTTTCTAACTCTCTCTCTCCCTTCCTCTCTGTAAAAATATTAATAAAGTATATTTTTAAAAAAATGTATCTTAACAGATATTATGCTGTATAAATCTGGCTGTATATTGAGGGGTTTTGGTAGTTGATGTAAAAAGATGGTTTAATGTATTAACAAGCTTAATGTTTCTCCCCTTATAAATGCTATGATTTAATTATAAAGATACATGGCTGAAGGGTTGTTTATTATAGTAGTCATATGAATTCACTACCACTGCAAGCTATTGTTATTTAATAGTATTTTTAAATAACTGACCTTATTGAATTTTTAGCTCAATTTCTAAAAGGTAGTTGTTTATAAATTAGATGATTATATGATATTAGTATTTCTAAAGGTATTTTAAAGCACCAGTTTAAAATCAAACAATACCTGCTGGGGAGCCAGAGAACTATTTATGCTCTGACAGATGTAGTGTTTGGAATTAACAACCTTTATTTGAAGGATCCAAAGGTAGTTCCTGGGGTATTTAAAATGTAGCATTCAATAACTACTATATCTTTACTCTGCTCAGAAAGTGATTACAGTTCAGTTAGTGAGACAAAGCATTTATTTTAAAAATCAATTTCATCTTTGGGACTACCTTCTGACTAGTGGAAATTTGTGTCTAATCTAGCATAAGGTGGTATGAGTGTTCTTTTCCTCTGGTTCATCCCCTTCTGACCCAGGCCAATATTGGAATTTCAAGGAAGTCAGATTGCCTGCAATTAAAAGATCATCTAAGAACAGAACCTATACACTGTTATGGTACTAGAAGTTCAGACTTTCTTGATCTGGGGTCTTCTCAAGTATCTTCCCTTACTGTTTTACATTCCTGCATATACAAGATCTTTTCATCACCATTTAAACATGCTGTAGTCTCTCTCATCTGTAACACAGTGTTGGACTCTACACTGTCAAATAGCTATTACCTATTTACAGCCAAATAGCATTAAACACTTTACTTATAGTCTTTATTTTTTCACCTCTTAGTTATTCTACAGCTGACTCCCATCCGTTTTACATCCCTTTTGTTCTAAGGAAACAGCTCTCAAACTTCCGAATTGGTAAATCCAGTGGATTTTTTTGTTCTTAGAACCTTAATTTACTTAGAACCGTTAGCAATTCAGCCTGCCTAGAAATTTTTCTCCTTTTGGCTTTGGGGATGCCATTTTCTCCTGGTATCTTCCTACCTCTGACAATTTCTTCAGTCTTCTTTTCTATTTCTACCTCTAGGTGTTAAGTTTCTCAAGGCCATCTTCTTATCTCATTCTACCTGTCTCCCTAGCGCAGTGGTTCTCAACCTTCTGGCCCTTTAAATACAGTTCCTCATGTTGTGACCCAACCATAAAATTACTTTCGTTGCTACTTCATAACTGTAATATTGCTACTGTTATGAATTGTAATGTAAATCCTATCTAATAAAAGACAAAAAGGGTAATTAACCGTACCTCCGCTACGCTTCCCATTGGCTAATCAGCGAGATATGCAAATTAACTGCCAACAAAGACGGCGGCCGGCAGCCACACAGCTGAAGCGAGCAGGAGGCTTGCTTGCTCCAGTGATGGAGGAAGCCAAGGTTCCCCGCCTGCGGCGGCCTGGCTCTGAGCCCGAAAGCAACAATGTTTCAATTATAGAAGCTAAACAAACCCCAGATAGCTGCTTTCAGCCGGCCATGGCCTCAGAGCTGGGAGTGCCAGTGACAGCCACAATGTTTCAATTGTAGAAGGTAAATAAATCCCAGAATAAATAAAAAGAAAAAAAGTAGATACTGGGAGCTTCAGTCGCTGGCCAGCCTGAAAACGGCCCTCAGCCCCTCACCCAGACTGGCCAGGCACCCCAGTGGGGACCCCCTACCCTGAAGGGGGTGTGGCCAGCCTGAAAAGAGCCATCAGCCCCTCACCCAGGCTGACCAGGCACCCAAGTGGGACCCCCACCCTGATCCGGGACACCCTTCAAGGCAAACCAGCTGGCCCCCATCTGTGCACCAGGCCTCTATCCTATATAGTCAAAGGGTAATATGGAAACTGATCCTAACAGCAGAAAGACTAGGAATGACTGGTCACTATGACACACACTGACCACCAGGGGGCAGATGCTCAATGCAGGAGCTGCCCCCTGGTGTTCAGTGCGCTCCCACAGGAGGAGCTCTGCTCAGCCACAAGCCAGGCTGATGGCTGCCAATACAGCGGTGGTGGTGGGAGCCTCTCCTGCCTCCTTAGCAGCGCTAAGGATGTCTGACTGCAGCTTAGGTCTGCTCCCTGCTGGCAGGTAGACATCCCCCGAGGGCTCCCGGGCTGCCAGAGGGATGTCTGATTGCCATCTTAGGCCCAATCCCCCGGGGAGCAGGCCTAAGCCAGCAAGTGGTCATCCCCTGAGGGGTCCCAGACTCTGAGAGGGCACAGGCCAGGCTGAAGGGGCCCCCCCCCCCGCTTCGAGGGCACAAATTTTTGTGCACTGGGCCTCTAGTATCTAATATGCAGGATGGTCTTAGGCGACCCCTGTGAAAGGGTCACTCAACCGCCAAAGGGGTCGCGACCCACAGGTTGAGAACCACTGCCCTAGCTGATCTCTCTTTTTTTTTTTTTTTTTTTTTTTGTAATTGGGCCCTTTGAGAAATGTGTGTGTGTGTGTGTTTTTTTTTTTTTAATTTATTGCTTAAAGTATTACAAAGGGTATTACATATGTGTCCATTTCATCCCCCTGCCCTAGACAGTCCCCTAGCCTCCCCTATCCCCCAATGTCTTATGTCCACTGGTTATGCTTATATGCATGCATACAAGTCCTTTAGTTGATCTCTTACCCCCCTACCTCCTGCCCCCCAACCCTCCCCGGCCTTCCTGCTGCAGTTTGACAATCTCTTTGAGGCAGCTCTGCCTCTGTATCTATTATTGTTCAAAAGTTTATAATGGTCTCTATTATCCATGAATGAGTGAGATCATGTGGTATTTTTCCTTCACTGACTGGCTTATTTCACTTACCTAGCTGATCTCTTGCTGTGACTTCATTTATCATATATACTGATAACATCCAAATTTATATTTTGAACTTTTATTCTGTTTTAGTTTTCAGATTCTTATACTTAGCTATATATTTACCTTCTCTACTAGGAGATTGGCACCACAAATTCAACACATGCACGAGCTCAGTATCTTCTCTCTCCAAACTGACCTCTCTTTTGGTGTTCCTTTCTGATTAATCACACCTTTCCTTAGTTGGTTCTGCCATACATCTAGGAGTCACCCATAATCTCTGTCTTATCCTCCATTTGCAGTTTTTAAATGAGTTACATTAGATCTACTCCAAAATAGGTTCCAATTCTATCCACTTATAACATCTGCGTTATTGTCCTTTATTATCCACATTACTATAATTTCACTCTTAGACAAGTATAATAACCTTTTTTAAAAATATATTTTTACTGATTTCAGAGGAAGGGAGAGGGAGAGAGAGATAGAAACATCAATGATGAGAGAGAATCATTGATCGGCTGCCTCCTGAACACCCCACACTAGGGATAGAGCCTACATCCTGGGCATATGCCCTTACTGGGAATTGAACTGTGACCTCCTGATTCATAGGTTGACACTCAACCATTGATTCATGCCATCTGGGTTATAATAACCTTCTAACTGGTCCTCTTATGTTCATTTTTGCTTCCACCTAAGTGATTCTCCATATGGCTGTGTATTTTTAAAATTTGTAACTTTAAAAGACAGATCTCATCATATTCATTCCTCTCCTGAGAATGTTTGAGTGGCTTTCTGTTGCACTTATGGTAATCCCTAAAATACTTTGTGACTTACATAGTCCTGAAAAATCTGACACCTCTCTCTTCAGGTTTATCTTTTCTTATTCTCAGTCTAGCCACAATGGCTGTCTTTTAGTTACTTGAATAGACCAAGCTCCTTCTTTGCTTCACTTTACTCCTCTCTTCACTTTGCCTATTTTTATTTATTCTTTAGGTCCCAGCATAAATATCACTACCTTGGTGAAGTGTTATCTGATACTTTCAGAATTAAGCTTAAGTTACCTAGAGAGCTTTCTGTACTGTTCTTTCTTAGATTTTACCACAATTATGATTTCTTGGGTGACATTATTTTTAATGTCTTCCCCACTAAACTAAATTCTGTGAGAGCAATTACTATCTTATTTACCTTAACATCCAGGGATCTGCCTCATAGTAAAAATACACAGTGAATATTTTTGAATGAATTAAATGATTGAATACCTTAATAATGCAAATAATAAAACTAACTTGGTTTTTGTAGCATTTCATTTAGATAGAAGAAATTCACCACCAAATAGTTTGACGCCATGTCTCAAGATTCGAAATATGTTTGATCCAGTTATGTAAGTATTATGACAAGGGGTATATGTAATTTTTATTTGGAATATTTGACTGAAAAATCAATGGTATTCTTAAAAATGCTGTGGCTGTAATTGAAAAATCTCTTCTCCTTCTTAATTTCTAACTACAGAAATGTTATATTTTTCTCTTCTCTTTTTGTTATATTGTAACCAAAGGTTTGGCTAAAAGACCCAGATGTATAATGATTTGTAAAACTTTTATAAATCTTACCCACATAGCAGATAAATGCTTGAGTCAAATTAATGACACACACCATACAGACAGTACTCTTTATTAAATGCATAAGTCATGTATGCCAATGTTGTTTGCCTCAATGGGCAATAGAGATAAAAAATATCTGCTATTTTTAAATTTCTAATCTTGTAAAAATTCTCTACAAAGATGTTACATACCTACCCTTCCACAACCCTTTTTATCCATGTAATATTTGAAAAACTTTTCTGTCCATTTAATAGTTGAGAAACATTTCTATAATAATCTTCCTGGAGGCAACTGCTTATCTGTTCAATGATATGACATTCTATTTTTTTTGTTTTAATCCTCACAGTGGAAATTAATTACATATAAAATACCTATAAGTTACATTTGATAACTCATTTATTTCAAGAAATAGTTGAGCCCTGGCCAGGTGACTCAGTTGGTGGGGTGTCATCCTGTACACCAAAATGTTTCAGGTTTGATTTCTGGTCAGGGCACATACCTAGGTTGCAGATTTGATCCCCAGTTGGGGCAAGTATGGGAGGCCCTTCTCTCTCTCTAAAAATCAGAAACATATCCTCAGGTAAGGATTAAAAAAAAGAAAAGAAATAGTTGATACGATGAAATTCTAAATAAGTGACAGCAAAATCAGAAATATGGGGAAGCACTGTCAGTATATACACAGCCTCTATTTTGCAGAGATAGAAATAATTAACGAGGTGGTAATCCTGTTGGGAATCTTACCTCATACCTTAACAGTTAGGAAATCACTGCCAGTCCAGTATTTTATTACTTAAGATGAAGATTACAATTTAAAGTGTAGCCGCCTTCCCCTCTGCCTCACAATCTATATCTTAATTTACATTGCTGCAGCAGGATATCGTAAAGCTCTCTTAATATTGAGGTGACTATTTTTGTCTTGTATTACTCTAATTATTTTGGAGAAGAGAAGCTCAGAATACATTATAGCGGGTCCTTGAATAACACTTTTTTGTTCAATTTGTTTAATGCAATTTTATTATAACATTGATGAGAAGTGTAGGAACGTAACTCCTATTTATATTAATCAGCCTCTGTTAAAATTGGTTGTCATACATCATTTCACTTAAAAGTTGCAGAACCTATTGACAATGTTAAGTGAGGACTTATTGTATTTACTAAAAATTTTGCTTAAGTTTAGGAATTTGACAGTATTATTAAAAAAATAATATTCAACGTTTACCAGTCTACCCCAACTCATTAAAATGATTTTTAACGTGTAGAAAGAAAAAAGAAATGACTATAGCTACATAGGATTTTAAACATAAAAATGACAGCACATTTGTGCTTCTGTGGTGGGCTAATCCTTCCTTGTCCCAGCTCTGCGTTCTTACACTGGAAAGTGAGAAAAGGGCTGAGCTTCTGAAAGCTAATACACACACACACACACACACACACACAGTGGGGCCTTGACTTACAAGTGTCCAGACTAACGAGTTCTTTGAGATGCCAGCTGTCTCTTGGCCGATTTTTTGCATTGAGTTGACAGAGTAATTTGAGTTAACGAGCTCGGTCTCGGAACGAATTAAACTCGTAAGTCAAGGCCCCACTGTATTTTAATACCTACTAGTATCAAGCATTTATTTACTACTACCTTTTTTAAACTATCCCCGTTCTAGTAGGATATATGTTTTAAGAGACAAAAGACTTCTTACTGAGTATGATTATGGGTGTTGATTTTTGTTTTCATTAATTTTAGGGAAATAGGGGATCAGTGGCATTTGGCAATTCAAGAAGCAATTTTAGAAAAATGCAGTGATAATGATGGCATTGTTCATATTGCAGTAGACAAAAATTCACGTGAGGTAAAGTAACTTTTATATTGAATTCTACATTTTGAATTTGTTGCTATTAAACTAAGACTATTCTTTCTCTCTTTTTTTAATATCGTAGGGTTGTGTATATGTTAAATGTCTGTCTCCAGAATATGCTGGGAAAGCTTTTAAGGCATTGCATGGCTCTTGGTTTGATGGTAAGAAATTTGAGTATTATAAACATTTTGAAGAGATAAATTGTGGCTTACTATTTAAAGTATACTAGGTTTTAAATTAAAGAATTTTAAGAGCATTTTTACAGTAATAATTTTAGATTATGTTAACTTGTGTTTTGTTTATGTTTTTTACCACAGTTTTTTTATAAATTGTTAAGCACATTTTTACAGATCTAAAATACTATTTTTATCTTACAACAGGGAAATTGGTTACAGTAAAATATTTACGACTAGATAGATATCACCATCGCTTTCCCCACGCTCTTACTTGCAACACTCCCTTGAAGCCATCAAATAAACATATGAACTCTATGTCTCATCTTCGTCTGCGGACTGGCTTAGCCAATTCTCAAGGAGGTTCCTGAAAAGACTTTCTTCCACTCCTAGAACTGTTATTTACAATAGAAAAATTCCAGTTTGGTTTCTTGTCTTCCTTTTTAAATGCTTTTTGTATGTAATATTTTTATTGAATACAGCTCTATTTGAACGTTCCAGAAATCTTAAGGTTCCAAAGGGACTTAGCAATGAGGCAGCAATGCTGAGTAGGTAAATAATTGTTTCATTCAGTTTTTTGGAGCTCATTTAAGCCAATGCATTTAAAGTTTTGCATGAGGAACATTGACTTTATTACATATTTTCAGATGTGGTGGTGGTATTTTTGCACCAAAAAGTGTTTTGATAATCACACAAAAGCATGGTAAAGAGACTTGTATTTCCATAATTTCCTGTGAACTAATGTTGTGAATTCTTGTATACAGTAACCTGTATAGATCCTTACAGGCTAATGTGGTAAAACTGTTCATTTTCCAATTTAACCTTAGGTTTCTATTGCTTGTAAGAGATTCATTTGCTGCAGTTGGAATATGGGAAAACTAATTTGGATTTAGTGGTTACATATAAGTATAATTGGATGTACATGTACTTAAACTGGCTTTTCTATATATGTATAATTGCTGGTGGTGGCAAAAGTAGTCTTGTTTTGTGAGGATGTCTGCATTAAAGCAGTAAAATAAGCTTCCTATTTTATTCATAATCTAAAGTGTATATATATGTATATGTATATATGTGTGTATGTGTATATATATATATATATATGTATGTGTGTATGTGTATATATACACACACATATATACATATGGCTGTACTATCACATAGATCAAACAGCCAAAACCCCGGAAGTATTAGATACAAGTTTCAAATATCTTTTATAGGTTTTATATAAAAATGTCTTGAGTATGATTTTGTGTGAAAGTTTCGATACCAGTTGTAATGGTTTCAAATTTATGTGAGCAATAAAGAAGCAATTGGCAGATATTGGAAAAGTATTTTGTGAAAAGCTGTATTTATTATAAATGCTAGGGCTATGATATAGTACCATTGGGATTAAGTCATTTTCCCAATCTATTTATAACTTAATAAAATATTAGCTCCCCTGTTATATGTCAAGTTTAAAGCAGGGCACATTGTTTCAGCAAAATGTGTATCTGAAAAATTATATCTACAGTTTTGGGTCATGAAACGTTTGCAATATAGTAAATGCACGAGTGACCATTGCTTTGTGCCTCGATATTTACTTTGTTTCAGTAAAGTTACTTTATTACTGTTTTTGATTTCAGATTAAAATAGTTGTGGAGCAAAGTTTACTTGTAATGTCCACAACTGGCTTTTTTTTTCCTTTTTGTTTTTTAAGTAACCTGTTGATATATCATTGTCAGTCCAAATGAATATGTGAAACAGCTAAAGGTTGTACCGATTTTTATTTTGTTTAAAGCTCAGTTTCCTTTTTGGTTTTTATTGTATATGTGTTGGGTTTGCAGCATGCACTTGCACAGATAATGCACGTTTTCTGGTTAAGTAAACATGATGCACACTGTTCTGTAACAGAAAACCCTATTGTGCCTTACCTATGTGCTTTTGTGGGCACCATGTTTATGAAGAATAAAAATGATTTGTTATCTGAAGAGAATAAATTTTAAATTCGCAGTTTATGTCTCAGATGCTAACGTGTGAAAATATAAATATATATAATATATAAAATAACCATTTTATGTGCATCATAGTGATTTATCTGAGCTTAGTGACCCCATCTTGTGACCTGTTGCAAGAGTGAATGTAAAAATAGTTGTGGCATTTTAAAAGGTAGCATTTTGATGCAGATACATCTTTATCTTGCTTCTAAAACATATTTCATGTAAACATTGTACACTTATTATTGTAATATATGCTATTATGCAGCTTATTTTACCTGAAACTGTTAAGCTGACCAAGATCCCTCCCTGCAAGACAGATGGGAATGTGTATAATAACTAGGTATTTGAGAAGTTCTGAAGTTTGATGTAATCTGTTACTTGTCCTGTTACAAAAAAGGAAAAAATTAAAAATGTATTAGGTTTTTTTAATGCGTGTTGGCTTTTAAGAAACTTCATAAGTGCCCTGTGTCTTTTTTTTTTTTTTTACCAGTGAAAGTAGGTGCCTTTATTTTATATCTTTTTGGGTATCTGTAAATATATGTGTGTTTTATAAAGATGGATAAAGACCCTAGAGTTAATTTTAACCATCTATTCCTCAGCATTTTACTTTTCTTTATGAGAAATGTCTTTTTCTAAAAAGTGTTTGAATCAAAGTGGGGCAAGAATGTAAATCAGCTGCATTACTAAACACAGTTTAGGTTAGCTAGACATTTTTTAAAAAGCAAGAGTTACTCAAAAAAAGAAGCCATTCTTTTATATATTCTGGTTCATACTCCCTATCTCATCATAAAAAAAATGGTTATTGGACTTTGAGTAGCAATGATTTAGATTTTTTGATGGTTTAATCGAGTAAAAAGAAGACTTGGTCATTCAGTAAGTTGATAGATATAGCAGTTTGTATATCTTAGGGATGCAAATATGAAAAGACAAAGCCACTCCTCAAGATGGTTACAGTCTAGAGTAGCGGTTGCCAGCCTTTCGGACCTCACGGACTACCAGTGATCCATGAACCACTGGTTGGTGACCGCTGGTCTAGAGGAAGAACATTGGGCAGATAAGTTAAAATATAGTGTGGAAAATACAGTGAGAGAGAAAAGAGCAGAAGAAATTCTGGGAGAACAGAGAGGCACCCAATCTATCTATCCTGTCTAATAAAAGAGAAACATGGTAATTGGTGTACAACTGCTACCCTTCCCATTGGCTAATCAGCGAGATATGCAAATTAACTGCCAGCCAAGATTGCGGCCGGCAGCCAGGCAGCTTGAAACTAACTAACATGAGGCTTGCTTGCTTCAGTGACGGAGGAAATAAACATTCCCCCTCTGCCACTGCAGGCCTCTGAGCTGCAACTCTAAGCAACTATGTAACAAAGATAGAAGCTGAACAAAACCCCAGAAACCTGCTTTAGTCCGCCGGGCTTCAGCCAGCAGGATCGCAACATTGTAAGCAAAGGCCAGAAACCTACTTTCAGCAGCGGAGGCCTAAGAGCTGGAGCCAAGCCTCAAAGCTAAAGCTGGCCCAGAATTAAAAAAGAAAAAAAAAAGAAAAAAGGGAGCGGTTGGGAACTTCAGTCACCCCCAGCCTGAAAACAGCCCTCAGCCCCTCACCCAGACTGGCCAGGCACCCCAGTGGGGACACCCACCCTGAAGGATGTGTGACCAGCTGCAAACAGCCATCATCCCCTCACCCAGGCTGGCCAGGCACCCCAGTGGGGACACCCACCCTGAACCAGGACACCCTTCAGGGCAAACCAGCCGGCACCCACCCGTGCACCAGGCCTCTATCCTATATAGTAAAAGGGTAATATGCCTCCCAGCACCGGGATCAACGGAGCCGCGAGGCCTCCCGGCACCAGGATCAGCGTGACGGGGCAACGCCCCAACCTCCTGATTGGCCCTGCTCTGTGCATGACAGCAGGTGGCGCCACAACCTCCCCATCGACCCTGCCTTCAGTGTGACGGGATGGTGCCCCAACCCCCCAATCGGCCCTACCCTGAGTGTGTCTGAGAGTGGCATCACAACCTCCCGATCGCCCTGCTCAGTGCATGACGGGGTGGCGCACCTAGGGATTGGGCCTGCCCTCTGCCACCCGGGAGCAGGCCTAAGCCAGCAGGTCGTTATCTCCCGAGGGGTCCCAGACTGCGAGAGGGCACAGGCCGGGCTGAGGGACCCCCCCTCCCCCCCCCGAGTGCACAAATTTTTGTGCACCGGGCCTCTAGTATATATATAAGGCTAAACCGGCCAACTGGCTGGTAGCTATGATGCACACTGACCACCAGGGGGCAGATGTTAAACACAGGAGTTGCTCAGCAACACCAACTATCGCACTCTGGGACCCCTTGGGGGATGTTGGAGAGCCTGTTTTGGCCCAATCCCCACAGGCCCTGCAGGCCAGGCCAAGGGGCCCCACCTGCCAGAGGGACCCGGCTCACTCTGCAGATGCCCTTCGAGCCATGGCACAACCCCAGGTGTGGCCGCCAGGGAAGGGACCACAGGAGGTTGGCTCCAGGGTGTGGCTGGCCCATCTTGCCCAGTCCCACCCCGCTGGCCACCTTCTAATTAATTTTCTTTCAAAGTGCACCAATCCATGCACCCGGCTACTAGTGATCTTAATAAATGGAGAAGACAGCAGGGCAGATGAGGTAATAGCTGAGCCATATTTTAATTTAGTTGAACTTTAAACTCTTCTTAATTAGAATAATACACTGATAAGTCTTCTTTCCCTTGAGCTCTCAAAAGAGCTTTGATTCGTGTGATGAGCTTATAAAAATTAATATATGAAACCTGAGTTATTACACAATCCATTTTCATACTCATTTGTTTATGGGTTCCTGAATATCTTGTGAACTGAAGCCTGATATTGGACTTGGTTATACTTTCCTTGTATCATATTCACCGTATGGATGGCAGTTGTGATTTCCAAGTGAACAATGTTTTGATGTATTATGTGTCCAGAACATTTCCTTTAATAAGATTGACCTTGTGGTCTCCCTGCCTGCTCCTAGTAACAGCACTTTACTGTAGGCCACCTACATAGCTTCTTCACCCTTTCTTCCTAGACTTATCTCGGCAAGTCACTTCCAGATGACTCATAGGAGGATGCTAAATCAAGCAGAATTTTGGCAGCCATTCTTTTGGAAAAGATGCTCAAGAACAGGTACTTAAGAACTGAAAATAGTTAGAAACCAGAAGATGTGGTTTAAAGAAACTGAATATCCAGGATGCTTGTTTGCTTGTTTTCTTGGTCCAGCATGCATGACTACTGCCTTTAAGCTCCACTGTAGAATGTTTGACTAGAAATGCATCCTACACCTAAGAACCTTTACTGGGAGGTAGACTCTTTGTGTTGATTCTTAGGTTTTAAAACCTGTAGAATCAGTGTACTTAGATTTACTTTTTGTTTCATGGGTGGAGACCTGCATGTGCTCCTGAGATTGGAAAGGCAGCCATCTAGGCATAGAGAGTACATGAAGAAGAAGATAGATTGATGAGAAGCAACCTAGTAAACTACAAGCAGTTTTTATGATTGAAGGACTGAGTACAAGACAATAAGACAGGTAAGGTAAACAATGATCAGATCATCGAAGGCTTCATGGATCACATGAAGTTTGGATATTGGTTGTTAAAGTGAGTTTAGGTGAAGATTTGTTGGAATGAAAAATAGAGAAAGGATTTGAGTAGTTGGATATTGAGAGAGAGAGAGAGAGAGAGAGAGAGATTGATGTTCAGTTTTCTATCAGAGAATAGATGATAAGTAAATTGGATGGGAAAGATTTTGATAAATTTTTGGATATTTTGAGATTGGGATGCCTATGGAATATTCAGGGGGATGTTTTTAGCAGGTGATTGGATTTCTAGTTTTGAGATATTTGAGAAAGATCTGAGCTAGAGACACAATTTGGGAGTTAAAAACCATGAAAGTGCATTATGTGAGCCAGAGAGAGTCCCTACAGAGGCAGAAATTTAATTAAATCCCAGTTCTGCCTTATTTAGCTTTGTGGCCCTTAGTTGGGGGTTAGGAATGGGGTGAAGTATTGAGAAAAATTTGAAACAAAGTAGGAAGGTGGAATTTGAAAAGGCCTTTCAATGAGGTGAAATTAAAGTGGAAATTTATGCCGAAACCGGTTTGGCTCAGCGGATAGAGCGTCGGCCTGCGGACTGAAAGGTCCCAGGTTCGATTCCGGTCAAGGGCATGTACCTGGGTTGCGGGCACATCCCCAGTAGGAGATGTGCAGGAGGCAGCTGATCGATGTTTCTCTCTCATCGATGTTTCTAACTCTCTATCTCTCTCCCTTCCTCTCTGTAAAAAATCAATAAAATATATTTAAAAAAAAAAAAGTGGAAATTTAATATACTGATCACATTTCTGATTTGGGCAACTGGTTAAATGGTGGTGACATTTCCTAAATTATGGATTACTGGATTGGGGAGCCCGAGTCAGAGGGCTTAAATAACATTTCCTAGAATTGCAGAAGTTAAACTAAACCTAACTTTTCTTTTGTTATTGTAGGACATTGTTACAGGAAGGGCAAGAGGGTACAGTCTCTGAGAATCTGTCCTCTCCAAAAAACCAGAATTGTTACCTTAAATAATGTTTTAGCCTTGCTTATGATTCTCTGATACTAATTAGAAATTTTACTGGGCGCCACACCCCGTCATACAAAGAGCAGGGCCCGTGGGGTGGGGGGGGTGGGGGTTGGGGCGCCGCACCCTGTCACACAGAGCCGCAGGGCGATCAGAGGTTGGGGAGCTCCTCCGTATCAGGCACAGAGCAGGGCTGATCAGGAGGTTGGGGCTCCTTCCCCTGTCACGAACAGAGCAGGGCGTATAGGGAGGTTGTGGCCCCACCCCTTGTCACACACAGAGCCGCAGGGCGATCAGGGGGTTTGGGCGCTGCCCCCTGTCACGCTGATCCCGGTGCTGGGAGGCATATTACCCTTTTACTATATAGGATAGAGGTGCATGGGTGGGGCTGGCTGGTTTGCCCTGAAGGGTGTTCTGGATCTGGGTGGGGGTCCCCACTGGGGTGCCTGGCCACCCTGGGTGAGGGGATGATGGCTGTTTGCAGCTAGTCACACACCATTCAGGGTGGGGGTCCCCACTGGGGTGCTTGGCCAACCTGGGTGAGGGGATGATGGCTGTTTGCAGCTGGTCACACACCCTTCAGGGTGGGGGTCCCCACTGGGGTGCCTGGCCAGTCTGGGTGAGGGGCTGAGGGCTGTTTTCAGGCTAGCGGGTGACTGAAGCTTCCAACCGCTCCTTTTTTTCTTTTTCTTTTTTTAATTCTGGGCCAGCTTTAGCTCTGAGGCTCCAGCTCTTAGGCCTCCGCTGCTGAAAGTATGTAATCGAAACAATGTATAACTCCAGCTCTGACTCCAGCTCTGAGTTCCCAGCTCGCTGAAAGCTGGTTTCTGGGTTTTTTTTTAGCTTCTATATTTGTTAAAATGTTTCAAACTGCAGGTTCAGACTCTGGCAAGGCAGGCGGGGAGCGTTGGTTTCCTCCATCACTGAAGCAAGCAAGCCTCATGTTAGTTTCAAGCTGCCTGGCTGCCAGCTGCCATCTTGGCTGACAGTTAATTTGCATATCTCCCTGATTAGCCAATGGGAAGGGTAGCGGTCGTACGCCAATTACCATGTTTCTCTTTTATTAGATTAGATGCTGCAGTACTTCATTTTACTATTAAAAAAAGCTACTATTGTGTACATTTTCAGATTTTAGTGGCTCTTTATTTCCTACTGAATAAAAGCCAAACTTATGATTATATATATTTTTTATTTTTAGAGAGAGTAAGGGGGAGAGAGAAATATCGATCGCTGTCTCCTGCATGCACCTAGACTGGGGCTTGATCCTACAACCTAGGAATGTTCCCTGACCAGGAATCAAATCTGCCACCTTTTGGTGTACTAGACAACATTTGGACCAAGTCAGCCACACCGGCCAGGGCAAACTGAAATTTTAGGGTTAACTTCAGTTACCGCAAAGAAGTCAGCTGGAATTTTTGGGGGGTTGTTCTCAGCTGTATATCAATATGCAACATGAGAAGCATTGCCATTTTAACAATATTAAGTGTTCTGATGCATGAAAATATGAAATATTTCCATTTATTTAATATCGTCTTTAATTTCAATAATATTGGTAATTTTCAGAATATAAATTCTCTATTTCATTTGTTAAATGTATTCCTAGGTATGTTATTTTATGTGCTACCTGAGGCCCGGTGCATGAGATTTGTGCACGTGTGGGGGCTGTCCCTCAGCCCAACCTGCACCCTCACCAATCTGGGACCCCTTGAGGGATGTCTGACTGCCTGTTTAGGCCCGATCTTGGTGGGCCTAAACGGTCAGTCGGACATCCCTCTCACAATCCAGGACTGCTGGCTCCCAACCGCTCATCTGCCTGCCTGCTTGCCCTTAACTGCTTCTGCCTGCCAGCCTGGTTGCTCCCAACTGCCCTCCCCTGCAGGCCTGGTTGCTCCCAACTGCCCTCCCCTGCAGGCCTGGTCCCCCCAACTGCCCTCCCCTGCAGGCCTGGTCCCCCCCAGCTGCCCTCCCCTCCTGGCCTGATTGCCCACAACTACCATCCCCTGTCAGCCGTCTTGTGTCCACATGGGGCGGCCATCTTGTGTGTTGGAGTGACGGTCAATTTGCATATTACCGCTTCATTATATAGGATTATAAGTAGAATTTTCAAATTGCATAGAATTGGGTTTTGCCTTCTTATCAGCCTATTAGTTCTAATAGGTTTTAGTGATTTTCTTGGAATTTTCTATATATAAGATCATGTCATCTGCATATAGACGTAGTTTTTCTTATTTCTATATTCCCCCCCCCCCCCGCCCCCCAATTGCCCTCCAGTACAATATTGAATGGAAGTAGTGAGAGAAGAGATCTTTGTCATGTTCTTAATCTTAGAGGGAAAGCATTGAGTCTTTCACTGTTAAGTATGATGTTAACTATGGGTATGTTACAACATACTGTAATTTTTATTTTCATTAATCTCAAAGTATTCTCTTATTTTCCTTTATCAAGTTGAGAAGTTCCCTTCTATATCTCATTTGTTATTTTTTTTATGAAGGAGTGTTAGATTTTGTCAAATGCACTTTCTATATGTATTTAAATGATCATGTGATTTCCCCCCTCTTTATTTTGTTGGTAATGAGAATTGATTCTCAAATGCTAAAGCAATCTTGCATTCCTAGGATAAATCCCAGGTCATGATTATCCTAAATAATAAAAGGCTAATATGCAAATGGACCAAACGGGAGAATGACCAGTTGCTATGACACGCACCGACCACCAGGGGGCAGACGCTCAACGCAGGAGCTAACCCAGCCGTGGGCAAACTACGGCCTGCGGGCCGGATTTGGCCCGTTTGAAATGAATAAAACTAAAAAAAAAAAAGACTGTACCCTTTTATGTAATGATGTTTACTTTGAATTTATATTAGTTCACACAAACACTCCATCCATGCTTTTGTTCCAGCCCTCCGGTCCAGTTTAAGAACCCATTGTGGCCCTTGAGTCAAAAAGTTTGCCCACCCCTGAGCTAACCCCTAGTGGTCAGTGTACTCCCACAGGGGGAGCGCTGCTCAACCAGAAGCCGGGCTCAAGGCTGGCGAGCACAGTAGCAGTGGCAGGAGCCTCTGCAGTCAGTCAGACATCCCCTGAGGGCTCTGGGACTGGGAGAAGGTTCAGGCCAGGCTGAGGGACTTCCCCCCTCCCCGCCACCCTCACCCTTCCAAGTGCATGAGTTTTGTGCAACGGGCCTCTAGTAATGTATAATTTTTTTTATATGTTTGCTAGTATTTTGTTGAGGATTTTTGTATCTATATTCACAAGACATTTGATCTGTAATTTTCTTTTTTGTGTAAGATCTTTGTCTGGTTTTGGCATCACAGTAATACTGTTATCAGAGTGATTTTTGGAAGTGGTACCCCCTTATTTTTTGGAAGAGTTAGTGAAGAACTGGTAGTATTTTTTAAATATTTGATAGAATTCAGCATTGAAACCATCAGGTCTGGGCCTTGTAGGTAATTTTTTGATTGCCAAACCAGTCTTTTCACTTGCTATAGGTCTATTCAGATTTTCTAATTATTGGGTCGGTCTCAGTAGTTAATGTTCTAGAAATTTTTACATTTCATCTATTACCTAATTTGTTGGTATATAGTTAGTTATTCATAGTATTCCCTTATAATCTTTATTTCTGTAATGTTAATAGTAATGTCCCCTCTTTCATTCCTGGTCAGTCTAGCTACAAGTTTGCCAATTTTGTTCATAAAAAATCAACTTTCTTGACTTTGTTGATGTTGTCTATTGTTTTTGTATTCTCCCACATCATTAATTTACACATTAATCTATTATTTCCTTCTAAATATTTATTTTGGTTCATTTGCTCTTACTTTTCCAGTGTCTTCAGGTAAAAGTTTAGGTTATTGATTTGAGATATTTTTTAAAATATGGGCATTTATGGCTATAAATTTCTTAAGCACTGTGGTAGTTGTATCCCATTAGTTTTGGCATATTGTGTCTTCATTTTTACTCGTCTCAAAGTATTCTAATACCTTTTGTGGGTTTTGGGATTATTTGTTTGACCCATTGCTTATACAGAAGTTTTTTGTTTTATTTCCACATATTTGTGAATTCCTGACATTTCTTTTTATTACTAATTTCAAATTTCATTCCATGTAGTTGGATAACGTACTTTGTTTGATTTTATCCTTTTATCCCAGGCCAATGCTCTATCCACTGAGCCAAACCAGCCAGGGCTAGCTTGAAATTTTTTGCTAAAATAAAAAATGAAATAATTTTCTATATAACAAAGTTAACTTAGAACTATTTTAACTCAATTAAAATTTTTTTATTGATTAGAGAAAGAGAGAGAGAGACATTGATTTGCTGTTACTCATTTATGCATTCATTGGTTAATTCTTATATGTGCCCTAACCGGGGATCAAACCTGCAACCTTGGTGTATCTGAACAACACAAACTGAGTTCTCCAGCCAGGACCAGAGATAATTTTTTGACATTTTTTTCTTGGCCATCATTTGAAACATGAAATGATAATTTTCACTTGTTTGATCTCTGCTCCATAATTGAAATGCTTTATAAAAATATCCCAGATTCATCCATTTAGGGTCTCTAGTCAGATCACTCCTTTATCTACTTCTTGTGTCACGGTCCTTTTATCGTTGGCAACTTTCCTTTAATTGCTGACACATTCTATGGCTATACTTGTGATTTGAATAGTTCTCCATCTTTGTCAACTTTATAAAATCCTACATATTTTGCAAGATTTGCTAGATCACTTTGTACTGAATTGTCATTGCGCTTGCAGTGTATTTTTGAATGGCAATCTGCAAGACACTAGCAAACACAGAGATTAGCATAGATGGTACTGTGAAGCAGGGAAGGATTTTTAAGGAGGCACTGACTTTATGTTATAGTACAGGCCCGGTGCACGAATTCGTGCATGGGTGGGGTTCTTCTGCCTGGCCAGCAATTGGGGCCGATCAGGGCCATCTCGCCTAGTCCCAATTGGCCGGACCCCAGCATCAAGCTAACCTACCAGGCACAGCATCATCTCCCTGGTGGTCAGTGCATATCATACTGAATGATCAGTCAACTGCTTGGTTGGACACTTAGCATATTAGGCTTTTATATATATAGATGGTAACTAATGGTGCGGAATGCTTGGCACACACTTTCCCTCCAGCCCCTGGTCTTGGAGACCTCATGTCCTTCCAAGGCTCTACTCACCCTCTTCAGCTGTCACACGAAGTAAATTGCATAGTGTGCATGGAAACCCTTTGCAGGTCCATGGGTGTGTCTTTACTTCGCTGCAGTTCCAATTACCCCAACATAAGGAGAGACACCCTCATTATCATGTAACACCGTCGTGGTAAGACCCCTGCTCAGCCTACTGCAGCATTTTTAAATAGGCCGTGGGTCGCCCTAGATTAGTGATGGCGAACCTTTTGAGCTCGGCGTGTCAGCATTTTGAAAAATCCTAACTTAACTCTGGTGCCGTGTCACATATAGAAATATTCATAATATTTTTTTTATATTTGCAACCATAATAAAACAAAGATTTATATTTTTGATATTTATTTTATATATTTAAATGCCATTTAACAAAGAAAAATCAACCAAAAATATGTATAAAATGAACAAAAACAGAAAAACAATGTACACTTAGGAAAAAATAATAATAAAAAAAATGATAATCAAATGGTACGAAAACTAGAAATTAGTGACTTTTTTGGTGCTGAAGTTTGTCTGCTAATTCTTCGATTGCAGGCTCATACTTGGTGCACTTCAAGGCCCAGCAAGCGCCACTAACTTCATCTGTTAGCCGGTTTCTTTTGTTCGTTTTAATATTATTTAATACTGAGAACAAAGTCTCACAAAAATATGTTGATGAAAAAATTGTTAGCAAAGCCATCGCTAGATTTTTTATGTCTCTAAAAGTATCAGGTACTCTGTTTCAAGTACTCAAAATTTCTTGTTCGTAGTTGCACTCTTCTTCATTATTCAGACGATTTCGTTCCAGATTTTCAAGTTTCGACCTTAAGTCGACAAACACATGAGTCCAAATGCTACCTTGAAAATCTGCAAGTTGCATCTCTAAATTGTCAATTTGCATCCATTGGAAATCCTTTAATTCCAAAGTACTGTAACAACTACATCTGGATACTTAATTATTTTAATGGTCTGTTCTAGGCTTCTAAATTGTCTGAATTTTTGTTGAACTGTTCAAATAACGAGGTTACTATATTCTGGTACATAAGTATGGACTCCATTACACTCGTTGTAGTGGCCTTCTCGAAATACTTTTTTATCCAAGGAAAATATTTATAAGTTTTAGTTTCAATATCTCGCTTGAAAATTTTAAGTTTACTTTCAAAAGATTTGATGTATCCAAACATAACGTCAATACTTTTGCCAAAACCTTGTAATTTTAAGTTCAGTTCATTCATATGATCAGAGAGATCTGTAAAAAACATCAAATTGCTGACCCACTTATGATCATTATTGATCTGAGGAAAGTTTGCCAGATCCTTATTCTCAATAAATACCGTAATTTCTTCAAAGCACTCCACAAATCGCTCAAGGACTTTACCTCTACTCCGCCATCTCACATATAGGTTGAATCAACTTCCTGTAAAAGTGCAGAAAATTCTTGCTTGTAAAGGAGTCGAGAAGCTATAAAATTCACAATTTTTGTTACAACTGACATTAAATCATTCAATTCTGAGAATCCCGATTTGGCACACAACACCTCCTGATTGATAATGCAATGAAAAGGTGCAAGTGGATGTCTGATAGCTTCCATAAACGATTTCAGGAATCCCACATTTTTTCCCACCATATTTGGTGCCCTTTCTGTCGTGACTGACACAATTTTAGAGATATCAATGTTTAGGCCACTGAATGTTTTTATAACAACCTTACATATTTCGTTTCCTGATATACTTATTGGCACTGATTCTAACTTTATCAACTCTTCTCTCATTGTGAGACCATCAGAATATCTAGCAATAATGGCCAACCGAGCATTTGATGTGACATCAGTAGTTTCATCAAGAGAAATAAAAAAATATTTACAATTATTTAAGTTTTTTTTAATTGATGTACATTTTTGTTAAGACCTATTATTCTGTCTTTGATAGTATTTCTACTGAGTGGTAGCTCAGAAATTCTTTTAATAATATCTTTATTTTTCATATCGTGAAATAGAGCTGGTGCACATCTTAGAAATGTTTCCTTAATAAATTCTCCGTCACTGAGGGCTTTTCCATGCTGAGTTATGGAGTGAGCAATACAGTAACTTGCTGATGTTAAATTTGTAGAGCATCTTACAAGTTTAATGATGGAATTTGATTGACTTTTATAGAGGTGTAGCTGCCTAGAAATGTATTCCTTCCTTTCATCGATACTTTTTTTCAAGAGCTGACAATGATTAGTTTCAAACTGTCTCTTTACATTCCACGTTCTGCTTACTACCGTTTCATTACACAGTATGCACAATGATCTGCTGTTTCTGTCGACAATCCCGTACATCTCGGTCTGTCCATATGTCTTGAAAGGGTCGGCTACTGCTACTTCCACTTCCTTTATCATTTAATCTTGCTTTTTTATTTTTTTGATTCTCCATCACAAGGCTGCAAAAATAAATAAATATAAATCACGGCGTTTTTTATAAAAGGTTGATAGGTTTCTTACCTATTAACTTTTTGCAGTGTTGTTGCACTGACTCCTGGTGCAAAACAATTCAAAGATAGTATGTATAACAAACAAATATATGGTGCTGTAATCAATTATCCAACACACAGAATGTCTTGTCGAGCACTGTTGCACTGTATATCCTTTTCTTCTAACCCTCCCACTCCTGTCTCCTAGCGAACATGGCGATCAAGTTGCCGAATGCACCCGAACGCACGGGAAGCTTACCCGAGGCCACATTGACAATAACAAGGCCGTTCCCAGAATTGGGCATTTTGTCACTCGAGTAAAAATAAAATGTCATGAGTAAAGATTTATCTCTTTATAGTGCAATTCTTAACCTTTTTATATTAATGTCAATATTGGAACAATGTATCTTGGATGTTTTCACTATGTATCTTTGCTATGCAGCACCGATGTACATGTTTACATCCGGTTTTAGAATTGCATTATTGATCATGAGTAACGTGAGTAATAATATTACTCGAGTGATGCCCAACTCTGGCCATTGCGAGAGACAGATATTTGAATTATGCAATTTTTTGTCTCTGTCGATGTGTGTCACCCAAAATGAGTTTGCGTGTCACCTCTGACACGCATGTCATAGGTTCGCCATCACTGCCCTAGATGGTTTGGCTCAGTGGATAGAGTCACATCCTGCGGACTGAAGGGTCCTGGGTTCAATTCCGGTCAAGGCACATTCCTGGGTTGCAGGCTCAATACCCAGTAGTGGGGTGTGTGGGAAGCAGCAGATGAATTCTCTCTCATCATTGATGTTTCTCACCCTCTGCCTTCCTCTCTGAAATCAATAAAATAAATTAACAAAAATAAAAATAAATAGGCCATGAATCAAATGTCGCTGCTTTCCATCCATCCAGTCTCCTCACACCCTCTTTCGTCTTCGCCCCCCCCCCCCCACACACACACACACACACTCTGCTAGGATCTGTAAATGGGTTCAGGATTTCTGCTTCAACCAAAGGCAACACTTCTGCATGGCCCTCATTCCCTGCCCATCTCTGTCCCCAGTCCTGTGGGATCTCTCCCTTCCCTCTACCTAACTTAGTGGGCCCTGCCCTGCCCCCTCCTCCTGCGAACTGTCTGCAACCTTCCTCTTTCTCCTCCAGGGTCTGAGCTCCCCAAAGGCTGTGTGGGACAGGACAGGGCTGGGCTGTGCGATGGGTGTGGAGCTGTGAGGGGCTAGCTCAGGTGGTGCCTTGGAGAGAGCTGGGGTGACGGGTCATGGGGTGGAGGAGGGAGGGATGTGGAGCCTGTTCCGTAGGAGAGGCACCAGGCTCCTCGGCTGCCCCCACCCGGCAGCTTTTCTAGGCCCCTCAGCAGCTGTCGCCCTCCACCCCTCACTGCCTCCTGCTTCCTTTCAAGTTTTGGACTTGATTTCTCCAACTCAGTCCTGCTCCCCTCTGCTGAGTCCCCGGGAGCCCAAGGGACTCAGTCCCACTCCCCTCTGCTGTGTCCCTGGGAGCCCAAGGCTGCCCCTTGGCCACGGGCAGGCGAGCCTGGCCCATCCCCGCCCCCATAACGGTGCTACCCACTCTCTTGGAGTAGTTAGTGAAACTTAACAAATAAAAAGAAGCAGCTCTGAAGATTATAAATTGCGCATCGAGAACACCACAGGATGCTGAGGGCTGCACAGTCCACGGCTCTCGGATTACTCGTAGCAGCCTCTGGTGCCACCTGGTCCCTCCAGGCTCCCGCCCCCTCCCACCTCCACCTGGGGCTTGGGCCAAACCCTGGGAGCTTCCTGAGGGCTCTCACCTCACACCTCACTTTCCAGCCCAGCCCACCAGCCCCCGCAGCAAGCTAACCTATCGTCGGGGCATCTGCCCCTTGGTGGTCAGTGTGCATCATAGCAACTGGTCGAATGGCCGAACTCCCAGTCCAGGGGACAATTTGCATATTGGGCTTTTATTATATAGGATAAGTGTTTTATGCTCTGATTGACGATCCTAACAAGTGTGTTTAAAAATTCGCAGGGAAAGTAGGTCATTCACTAAAAGTTTTAAAAAGTTAGGAGAAAAAGTTAAAAGACTCAATGTAACTGGTACCAGGGCCTAAGAATCGTACAACTCTGTCTCATTAGAAAAGGCACAGACCTCTCTGGCTTGTAGAAACTTAGAAGACTTTAACAACTGAATACTTCCATGCTGTGGCAGTCACTCAATGGCTTCCTACTTACTGGACTTGGAGAAGATATCCTTCACAAAGATTTCCTATGTCCCAATAGTACAGCAACTATTCAGTTGTCCTCTTAAAGTTCAATCTTGCCATGGCAAGCTCCAGGACAAAAGGGGCAGGAGAAGTTTCCTGATGCTTATTTTGTTCAGGGTTCTCTTTTTAGTTTATAATTAGAGTTGGGCTTCTCTGTCACTACCAGCATCTAAATTACAGCACCCTAGTAACATCCGAGGAGAAGAGTTCCTATCAGAAGAACATTAGTAGAGCTATTCTGGAACAAAACTTCCCAACTGATGTGCCACAAATGGGTTTCAGATGTATCAAGATATTCGCCTTTAGAGTGGCAGCAGGACTTGAAGTTACCTCTGGAAGGCTGCTTAAGTAGCCTCCTCATTCAACCAGTGTACTGTGCAATAATTATCCTTTTCTTTCAGTGCAGTGAAGTAAAAAAAGAAAAAGTTGAGGAGCACTATTCTAAGCAATTAGCTAGAAACAATGAGAGCAGGAATAATGCTATGTGAACATGGAGTCATCTGGTTTAGGGAAGAGAATAGCAGATTATAGTGGAGAATGGGTGAGGGTGCAGCTTCTTTCCTGACTGAAATCACTCCAGTTCTGTTTTCACATTGAACTTGATATCATCAATATGATATCTACATTAGTATCAGCCTCTGAAATTTTTACTTGTTAATAGTTCTCTACACATACCTAGATATATTCCAGGAAGAATAATGAGTTGAGAAATGGTCATAAAATAATCAAAACCAAAATCAGAGGGAAACATTTGATGTAGGGTTAAGCACAGAAATCTATTTTTAAACTACATGGTTGATTTACTAAAATAAAAACATCAGTACATCCAAAATTATAAGAACAAAAGGCAAGGAAATGGTTAGCATATGTGATTTACAATAATATTCTACAAATTAAAAATTATTTTAACGTAAAAAGACTAACATCCCAACAAAAAAATAGTCAAATCACATCACACAAGGTGATCTATAAAGAGCTATTAATGCCCAACAAATATATGAAACATGCAGCCACAGAAATAAGTGCAAATTAATTAATAATTGAGAAAGTATTTTTCACATGAAATGTGATAGATTTTACTTAAGCTAAGGGAAAATAGGCTTCCTACATAAAAGGTGATAGTCTTATAAAATTAGCATCTCTATAGTCAATGTGGCAATACATGGAAGTCTTAATCTTCATACTCTGACCTTATGTTTTAATTTTTAGGAGTTGATTCTGAAGAAACCAGATGACAAGATATATGGAAATGATGCTTATTACAGCTTTATACTATGATAAAAAATTAGAAGTAATTGAAGTTTATCTTCTTACCTAATAAAAGAGAAACATGTAAATTAACCATCCCTCTGCTACACCTACCAGCCAATCGGATGAGTATGCAAATTAACTCAACAAAGATGGTTAATTTGCATACGTAGGCACCCAACGACCTGGGTCCCGGGAACACCAGCAGCACCCAGGTTATTCTGAGGTAGGCCCCCTGTGGGTCCTAAGCAGCCTAGGAAGGGCCTGAGCCAGGGGCAGAACCGGCGATTGGAGGGGTCTGGGGGTCCCCTGCCCAGGCCTGAAGCCTCAGCCAGACGCTGTAGGCCTGGGCAGGGGCAGAGCCAGCAATCGGAGAGGGCAGGGGTGGAGCCGATGATTGGAGTGAACTATAGAGGAAACACCTTGTCTGACTGCTCATTGGCTAAGCTCCCTGTATGCCACTGGTAATATTCTTAGTAACTTGGGTAATAAGAATCCAAAAAGGTGATCTAGGGTTTTTCTACCACACTCCTGTAGGAAAAAAAACGAAGGTCTGCTGCTGGAGGGCTAAGAAATGTCATATCCTGCCCTAGCTGGTTTGGCTCAGTGGATAATGCCTCGGCCTGCCCACCGCAGGGTCTGGGTTCAGTTCTGACCAAGGGCATGTACCTAGGTTGCAGGCTCCTCCCTGGTTGGGGCCCAGGTCAGGGCTCATGCAGGAGGCAACCAAAGTTTTCCTCTCACTTTGATGTTTCTCTCTGTCTTTCCCTTTCTCTTCCACATTCTCTAAAAATCAATGGAAACATATCCTCAGGTGAGGATAAAAAAAAAATAAAGAAATGTCATATCCTATGAAAGACACATCTTGAAAATGCTTAAAGAAAGTTGTCATTTTTTCGTGGTGAAGGGACTGGAGTCCGTGTTGATGAAAACACCTTGGTGGCTGCGGTGACTGGCAGTGGCTGCAGCAGTGGGGTGATGGGGCTGGTTCCTTACCCGGATCAGCCCAGTTGCCTCCCACAAAGGGAGGCCAGACTGCAGCTTAGACCCGCTCCCCAAGAGGAGCAGGAGCGGGCCTAAGCCATCAGTAGGACATCCCCTGAGGGCTCCCAGTATGTGAGAGGGGGCAGGGTGGGCTGAGGGACTCCCCTCCCCCCCCCGCACGAATTTCGTGCACCGGGCCCCTAGTAAAAATAATGATTATGGATTGTCTTATGATGGAATCATGGGCAATTATTAAAATAATGTCTGAACAATATTTAAGGTGTGGAAAATATTGTCTTTGTGTCACTTAAATTGCATATACAGTGGGACCTTGACTTACGAGTTTAATTCGTTCCGTGACAGAGCTCGTAACTCAAATTACTCATATGTCAAATCAAAAGTGAACAAGTGAGACACGTGATGCTGGGCTGATGTTGTGGCGTTCACTGTGACGTTCGCTGCATCAACTAGCGGTGGGGTATCTGAAGGTGGCTCATAACCCGAATTTTAGCTCGCAACTCAAAGCAAAAAATCAGCTGAGAGACGGCTCATATCTCGAAAAACTCGTTAATTGGGACACTCGTAAGTCAAGGCCCCACTGTACATTATTTAAAATCTGTATTTCATCTAAGATGCTATTAGTTGGAAGAGGCACCATTTTCCCTGGCATGAAGAAAGAAAACAACAAAAATAACACATGCTATGGATTCTGCTGAAAGACCTAAAGCTAGAATAGCCCTGGAGCCAGGGTAGATGAGAACTAGGCTTGTATCTGAACGGGAGAAGAAGAAACCAGCTGGTCCTCATTCAGATCGTGGTTTCAATTCCTACCACCAGCATGGTCCAAAACGGTTCAAGCAGAGAATTTAAAGTATTCACAGTTGATAGTTCTCCCAGATAGAAGCAAACATCAGTACCCTAGCAGAAATGGACTTAATGCAGGTAGACAGAATTATTTTCCTTTGTAAGTTTGACAGTGATTTTTTAAGACACCATTGGTTCTAAAATTAATTTCCATATCAGAGTTTTTAAAAAATATATATTTTATTGATTTTTTTTAAAAATATATTTTATTGATTTTTTACAGAGAGGAAGAGAGAGAGATAGAGAGTTAGAAACATCGATGAGAGAGAAACATCGATCAGCTGCCTCCTGCACATCCCCCACTGGGGAAGTGCCCACAACCCAGGTACATGCCCTTGACCGGAATCGAACCCGGGACCTTTCAGTCCGCAGGCCGACGCTCTATCCACTGAGCCAAACCGGTTTCGGCTAATTTTTTTTTTTACAGAGAGGAAGGGAGAGAGTAGAGAGCTAGAAACATCGATCAGCTGCCTCCTGCACATCCCCCACTGGGGATGTGCCCACAACCAAGGTACATGCCCTTGACCTGAATCAAACCTGGGACCCTTCAGTCTGCAGGCCGACACTCTATCCACTGAGCCAAACCCGTTAGGCCAGAATTTTTACCTTTAAGTAAAAGCTGTGTGTTAAGAGTGAAAGGAGCCGAGCTGGTGTGGCTCAGTGGTTGAGCATCAAACTGTGAACCAAGAGGTCAGGGTTCTATTTCTAGTCAACATGCCTGGGTTATGGGCTCGATCTCCAGTAGGGGACATCCAGGAGCCAATCAGTGATTCTCTCTGATCATTGATGTTTCTTTTTTTTTTTTTTTTTAAATCCTCATTCAAGGATATTTTTCCATTGATTTTTAGAGAGAGTGGAAGAGAGAGGGAAAGACAGAGAAATATCAATGTGAGAGAAACACATTGGTTGGTTGCCTCCTGCATGAGCCCTGACCAGGCCCCAGGCCGAGGAGAAGCCTGCAACCAAGGTAAGTGCCCTTGACCGGAATGTAACCCAGAACCCTTCAGTCCATAGACCAACACTCTATCCACTGAGCCAAACCTGCTAGGGTGTCATTGATGTTTCTAGCTCTCTCCCTCTCTGAAATTAAATAAATAAATAAATAAATAGCAGATAAAATAACATTTTAAATAGTAAAACGAGTATAACATACATCTGATTAGAGGGGACTATCCAAAATTTAGCAGTGTAGTTCAATCTGTTGGGTTGCATATGTATTTTACTAAATTTCTCCACCAGCATTTATTACATGTATTTAAATGTTTAACTTAATTATGATTCCCATAATTATCTTTACTCCATTTTCTTAATTTGATTACTATACTCTGCTAGTATATTTTGAATCATTCCAACCCTTGGTAATGAAGCTCAGATATTTTAGGCGTTTAGTAATTTCAGCACTTTGGGAAAGAGCTGTGATAATTTTGGTTTCAGATCTGTGGGTTATTGTTAGCAGGTGTATGAAGGTCTTCTTAAATACCGAGTCCCTGCATTGAGGGAGGAGGGGAAAAAAAGAAGAGTGGTTAAGAGCACAGTCTCAGAAGGGAGAACCATGCTTAAATTTTAACTCTGACACATGCTTGTGTGACCTTAGTTAAGTTTGTTTAAGTAGTCTAAGACTCAGTTTCCTCATTTTTAAAACAATGATAATTGTGGAGTTGAAAAAACGAAATAAAATAATGTAAAATGCATGTCACAAAATATTCCTATTACCATTTCTGAGTCTGGGTCTGTGCGGCCAATTACTTGATAATGTGATTTGTTTACATTTCTTTGCTGTTCTTCATTGCATGTCCCTTAACAGCACTCACATAGGAGAGACCTTTGCAGTGGTTCTCAAACTTCCTAATTCCTCGACCCTTTAATACAGTTCCTCATGTTGTGGTGACTCCCAATTTCATTGTTACAAATTGAACATGATTAAAGCATAGTGATTAATCACAAAAACAATATATAATTATATATGTGTTTTCCGATGGTCTTAGGCGACCCCTGTGAAAGGGTCAGCTGCCTCTTGCATACCCCCGACTGGGGATGTGCCCGCAACCAAGGTACATGCCCTTGGCCGGAATCGAACCCGGGACCCTTCAGCCCGCAGGGCGACACTCTATCCACTGAGCCAAACCAGTCAGGGCATCAGTGCTTCTTTTTAAATGGCACATTCAAACAGAAAAAGTGGTGCACTCCTGATTAGTATAACCTTGATACAGAAACCAAACAGGGAAATTTTATAGGCCAGTCTCATTGAACAAAGATGCAAAAATCCCACACAAACCAACATGAGAAGCAAACCAGATCCTGCAACAAATAGGTAGGAATTACACATCATAACCAAGTTGGATTTATTCCAGGAATGCAAGATTGGCTTGCATTAGAAAATCAACATTAGTAAAATAAATATGATCATATAAAAAAGATGCAGTTAAACCATCTGATAAAATTCAACATCCATAAAACCTTTTATTAAAAAAAAGTAACACTTAGCAAACTAAGATTTGAAGGGAACTTTCTAAATTTGACAAAAGATGTTTACCAAAGATCTAAAGTGAACATCATATTAATGGTGAATTCTCTGGTGTATTCCTAAGTCTTGAGTATAGTTTTGAACACCAGAAGTTTTGACATCTTCCTTTATTTCTAAAACTGATTATTGTTTTTCACTAGTAAGTCTTTGTTCTTTTGAACTAATGTATTCTCCCTTTTTATTTGACTTTGAAACTCTATACCTTGTCTTTCATCTCTCCTAAAGTATTCCTTTTATTGTTAGTTTTTCTCAACAATTGTGTCTAAAAATTCGTCCTCTTTATGCTCAGTTCTTCTACTTCAAAAAGGTGGAAAATTTGGATGTAAATTTCTCTTTCTCAATGTGAACAGCTGATAGGCAGATCCAAACTATGACTGTGTCTGTGAGAATGGTGTCAGCTGGCTGGAGTGAACCAGTTATGCTTCACCAATGGAAGATATTAAATCTTGAAAATGATTGTCTGCAACCAGTCCTGTGTTATTAAAATGTTGCTTAATGTTTCCCTAAACAAATAGGCTGGTCTAATCTTTTAACTGTAGGAGTCTTAGAAATTAATTTTATGTGATACATATCAGGTAACAATTAGGCTCTCTTGTGAGGTATATGCCCCTGGAAAGTAACAGGAGCCAAGAGATGAGTTGAGAAGCAGACAGTGAGCAAGAGAGACTTTCTGTGAGCAGTCATGTGGGTTGTTGAATACTGTTCTCACATTCAAAGACCTAGCCAATGAGCCTTGCTAATTGGCCACTCATTCTGTTATTCACCATTATGAATTATACATAATTTATTTGTTTCACATTTAAATCACATTTCCATATGTCACATTTAAATAAAACCACATTTTCAAAAATTACAATGTATCATTAAATAAAACGGCCTAATTATATAGAGTTACCATTTTTATTTTCCACAATGCTTTAGTAACATGGGAAAACCAAAATTGCTTTCCTTAGTTTTCCCCAAGGACACCTGAATAATACTTAAAACACTACCTAGTTATAAAACAGAACCTTATTATATATAGAGATTGTTGGAATAAATATTGCCCCATTTAATTGAAATGCTTGGCGAAGTATGCTATTTTCATTGTGTTCAGAAAAACATGTACTATCAAAGTACTAGTATATAATAGTTTAGTATTAGATCACTACAGAAAATTTCTATGTACCTGGCATAACTTTTAAAGATGTCTTAATACATTTAATATTCCAGTTACCTAAGAGTTATAACCTGATTCAAAAATAACCAGATTTCAAAGAATTTAATAAAATATTCACAGTGCTAAAACTGTGGGGAACTTAATTTAATCATTGATGACTCATGAAGCAACTCAAAATCTTGGAGTGCTTCATTTTATAATGAACCTCACTTATTGTAGGGTAAAACTGAAAATTCTAGCTATTTGAGTTCACTGGCTATTTGGATTATGAATAAGCTTTTTATTTTGTAAAGGTCATGAAAACTGTGTCATAAATACTCTCATGTGTTTTCCCATAATCCTTTTCACCCCTGTTATGGGCATTCTAGAAAAGAAAGGTCAAAGCTTACCTTTTTCAACTGGAAAGTAGACATAAAAATTACTCTGGTTACTCCAAACCGGAGTTACTCAAAGAATCATCACCTGCCTGAGAATCAATCATCTGAGGAACTTAGAGATGCAGGTTCCCCAGGCCTTCACCAGACCTGCTGAGTCACTGTTCCAAGCTCTCCAGGTATTCTGATACTTGATGTTGAGACCCATTGCCACGTGTCTATGGATCTGAGATATCAACCTAGGGAGAATTATCAGAGCACCACCAAAATAATTCCTCCCATGAATATTGCTAACAGGAAAAAAGTGGCAAAGATTGAAATGGGTGAGCTACTTCCCACAAAGTACAAAACAGGAAATAATATGTTCTGCCGTCAGACCAAAGGAATTTTAGAGGCAAAGTTGGAAATAGTACAAAGCTAGTTCATGCATGTTTATAACATCCTTGCTTACTTAATGTGTAGATTTTCCAATGTATTTTTCCTTATTGATGTGACGTGAAGTTAGCTGAGCATTATTTGATTCATTTAGAAAATGTTTTTATTGTTTTAATGCTTTGCTTTTACTTCAAACACTATTGTAAATGTCTCTTTAGAATTTCTTTCCACTAAATAGCTTTGAGTTTTCAAAGCTTTGGTTGTGATATAGTTAACATATTTTCATTAATACGAGCCAATTTTATTTGTAGTTCTATTTATTTATTACTGTTTTTACCACCAGGAGCAGAATAGAATGGTTTTTAGAAGGAACAATTTGATTTTTATTTCATTTTGTTTATGCCATATAGTTTTATTTGGCCTATTTGCTTTTTGTATGAGAGTTGAAACATAAATACATTTTTCTTAACCATTTCTGTCCTTCCCCTTCAGTCCCACCCCCTCCCTCTTCCTTTCCCCAGTTTAATGCCTCAGCCAACAGCATTGATTAAGCACTCATTTCACTATGGGGAGTCTCGCAAGGAGAATTTAGCTTCCTTTTCAAAGGTCTCTCTTACTGTTGAGAATTCAGTTGGCATCCAAGTCTTGCCAAGTATTGCTCCATATCTCAACTACTTAAAAATCCGCAATACTCACTTTTGCCCAGGGGAAGCCTTCACTAAGCCACAGGCCAATCATGAAGGTTGGCCTTACTTTCTCCTCCACTTGTCTTCTCCAAAATGCTCCCCAGAGGTGTGGGCTGAGGGCCTTTTGTGCCACTGGCATCACTGTGTGCTGTTCTTGGGTACTGTTGATCATCTATGGTGAATCCTACTCTGTCCCTGCTCCTACAAGAGGAGGGGGTTGAAACCACCAGGCTCCTTTCTCCTTGTTATCTTGACTTTTCAACCTTCACAAAATGAGACAGCAGGGCCTGGTGAAGGCATTAGCAGAACAGAATTACAAAGTAGGAGAGAGGAATAAAGTTTTGCAGCTCTATTTTGGATTTTCACTTGTATCACACAAGGGGTGATAAGACCTTAAAGGGTCCTAAGCTTTTAGATGCAGAGTCACCTTGTTGAATGCTCCTGCCTATCCTGCCTTCAGGTTTGTGTTACCACCTCAAATGGATTTCCTTCTTTGAATCTTTCACCTGTCCCTACTCCTTCGTTGAAAGAGACCTCATTGTCCAAGGCTTTCCTCCTTCCCACCCATAGCATACACTATCCAATCAGGTAAGGCCACAGGTTGGGCTGCATAGGGAAAAGTCTTCCCTACCCTGTCTCTCACAAATGCATGCACGTGTGTGTGCATAAGTGGGGATGATGGATGAACTACTGTGGGTCCTCCAATTCATATTTTTTATAGAATACTAGAGGCCCGATGCATGAAATTCGTGCAAGGGGCTTGGCCCTTGTGGCCACAGTGGCTTGCCTCGGCCCTCACAGCTGTGGTGGCTTGCCTTGGCTTAGTCTGGAAGGTCGTCCGGAAGGACATCTGGAAGGTCATTAGGCTTCCTGGTCTAATTAGCATATTACACTTTTATTATTATAGACTAGAGGCCCGATGCATGAAATTCATGCAAGAGTAGGCCTTCCTTTCCCCGGCTGCCGGCACTGGCTTCCCTCTGCCACCCGGGACCCAGGCTTCCCTCGAAGCCCCAGAAGGACATCCGGTCTAATTAGCATATTATACTTTTATTATTATAAATTCTCTTCAGGGCAACCATAAGCTGGTGGTTCCTTTGCTGATTAACCTATACATTAAGAGCACACATGCATGCACACACATTCAAGTAGATTGTACTGGGTAATTCACAATCCATATATTGAGAATAGACTACAGCCACAACCTCAGTAAGGCTCATTCCCTGGCTGGAAAAGAAATATTTGACAATGGTTCTGTAAAGAACTATTTGACATCTCTATTGATCTTCTCTGGATCCACAAAAGAGCTGGACTAGCTCTGAGTGACTTCCTCTCTGTTTCACAGTGATCACTCTGCACATACTTTTTGGTTTGTTTCAGAATCTGCCTCAGAGACATACAGGACTGAGGGTAGAATAAGTTCACTAGTTTCTCTAGGGTTGCCAGATTTAGCAAATACAAATATAGGATGCCCAATTAAATAGGAATCTTAGGTAAACCATGAATAATGTTTTAGTGTAAGTATGCCACATGCAATATTTAGGGTATGCTAAAAAATTATTTGGTGTTTATCTAGATTTCAAATTTATCTGGGAAGCCTGCATTTTTATCTCGCAACTCTATTCCTTTCATACCTTCTTTTTTCATCTCCAGTCTCACTGTCATCACCTGAGACTAGGAGCTCTTATTACCTCAAGCCTGAGTATCTGTACCTGCTGGGTAGCCTTCCCAACACTCCTCTCCCTTTCTGATCTACCCTATAGCTTACTGCACACTAAATTTGTCTAAAATGCTATTTTTATTAAGTTTCTCTTCCACACAAGTAATTATGGTAGCTCCTATTGCTTTCCAAAGCAATTTTCAATCAGTGTTCAATTGTATGTATACCAGATTTTTACGTGTTTGTGTGTATATACATGCTCCTTGGAGGGTCTTTTTAAAATCAAAATCTCAAGACATATTGTCAAGATATGTTAAGAACTGTGGCTAATATGAAGAAACAAAAGTGGCCCTAGCTTGTTTGGCTCAATGGATAGAGTGGCAGGCTGAAGGGTCCCAGGTTCGATTCTGGTCAGGGGCACATGCCTGGGTTGCGTGCTTGATCCCTAGTAGGTGGCATGCAGGAGGCAGCCAATCAATGATTCTTTGCCATCATTGATGTTTCTATCTCTCTCCCTTTCCCTTCTTCTCGTAAATCAAGTAAAAAAATTTATTTTTTAAAACAAAGAAATAAAAGTGGGTGAATTTAGAAAAATGCACCTCACCTCAATCATGATTTTTGCTTTAGACACCAGCAGCTGGAAGGCCCTTTTATTATATCATTCGACTCCACCAACATTTTGCAGAATAAACAAGGCAGGTATTATTACTTTCATTTCAAAGATAAGGCAAGAAAATCCCAGAGATGTTCATTGTAAAGTCATACACAGATGTCACATGGCATAGTTGGAGTTTGAATAGAAACCTTCCATTTGCAAACTTCTTCACTTTATGACAGTCAGCTTTGAAAAGTAGAAAATCAACATTTGTACAGCACTTCAAACAATAGTTCTCATACCAGTTTGTCTCCATTTGAGCCTCACAAAGGTTCCTCTCCATCTCTAAGGAGATGTCCTCAGTCCCATCTGTTTGGTGGCCCTTGTCACTCAACTGTCCTTTACACACCACCACGATTGGGTGTTTGACCATTTGACCCCTGGGGATGGCTTTTCAGTGTGGTCACAGTGGTAGAATATAACTGAATCTCAGTGCTGCTATTCCTCAGGTATTTAGAGACTATCTTTTAAGGTAAGTTTCAGAGGCAATTTATAAGTCATAAAATAAAATTTTTATATTTTGTTTACTTCTTTAAAACCATAAAAGAGGACCCGGCTGGTGTGGCTCAGTGGTTGAGCATCAACCTATGAATCAGGAGGTCACGGTTTGATTGCCCCGGTCAGGACACATGCTTGGGTTGCGGACTCAATCCCCAGTACAGTCAGGGTATGCGTGAAGCAGCCGATCAATGATTCTCTCTCATCATTAATGTTTCTATCTCTCCATCTCAGCTTCCTCTCTGAAATCAATAAAAAATATACATGTATTTTTTAAAATCATAAAAAGGGTATAACTTCATATGGTTATTCAACTATTCTGTTTTGGTTCTAAAATTGTTTGGTCTTTTTTTCATAAATCAAATGTATTCTCAAAACAATACAAAAGCTTCATTTGCCTTCCAGGCTCCATACTTGCCAGATTTTCCTCCTACCTCTGGAGCCTCACCTTCTTAATGGCCTTTTTCATCAATCCATGGACTTATGATTTAAATCTCTCTCTTCTCTTTGCTGTCCAGACATCCCCCATATAAATGCAACTTCATATTGTCCAGATGAATAATATCTTGTGTGTCTAAAAGCCATTTCAAACCTAATGTTCAAAACTGAGCTGCTAATATTACTATCCCACCACCAGCTGCTGTCATCCCTGTCTCAGAAATGGCAATTCTGTAATGCTCAGATGAAAAAAAGACAAAACAAAACAAAAACAGAATTAAAAGCAGAGAGACATTCTTCACTTTTCTTTCACATCCTACAAATTTGGTCTGTCAGCAAATACTGTGTCCCCTCCTTCCAATTTGATTACTTTTGTCCACCTTCACCTTTTCATCCCTACTCCAAATCACCACTATCTCTCACCTGGATTACTTCAGGAACCTCCTAACCGGTCTCCCTTCTGTCTCTGCACTCCTTAGCAGAACAGCCAAAACCATTCTGTTAAAATTTAAGGCAGATCATGTCACTCTTCTGCTTAAATCCCTATTATAGCTTCTCATGTCATGATAAAAGCCACAGTCTTTATAATGACCCATAAGACCCTGTCCCTTGGGCCACATCTCATGCTCCTCCCATCCCCCACCCCTGCACCCTTTTCTCCCCATCCCAGCCTCCTGTATGGTCCTACCCAGCCGACCTGCTTGTGCCTTGGCTGTGGCCCTTTCTGTGGCTACTCCTCCTCCTCTCCCAGATTCCAGTATGGCTTCCTTCTTTCTTTCATGTCTTTAATTTTACTTCCCCAACACTTTAGCAACCTTCTCTGCCTTATTTCTTTTATTAGCAATTATTACTCTAACAATACTAAATATTTTACTGATTTATTTATCATCTGTTCAGCACATGGTAAGCATTCAGTAAATATTTGTAAGTGAATGAATGCAAAGAATTTTCCTGTATTGAAGATTTTTTAAAATTGCATTATATATTTTGATAGCAATTTTAAAGTGGTCTTCACAAATGATTTGAATAATCATTCATATATTGTATATCCTCCTAATATGGTTACTTTGAGGAAGTTAAAACTTAAATACATATTTGAAAACATAGTTACGATGAGTGACCTTGGATATAACTATAAAAAATAGATTTGAAGAAAATATGTTTTGAAAAGATTACTAAATCTGAACACTTCCGTAAGAGGTGATTATGAATACAAATGTAGGGCTCTGAGCTGTGAAGAGAAACTATGAATCATTTCAGATAAAGGAAATCATATCAGATAAGGCTTAAAGGCAAAGAGTGACTTTGTGGTGATTGAAAGTTGGTAAACAATGATAAAATTAATATTAGCATTATATTGTTATTTACTAAGGATTTACCCTTTGCTAGCATAGTATTAAGTCTCCTGAGTGGTAGGTACTCTTATTTTTCCATTTTACAGAGAAGAGTAGTTAAGTAACTTGCCCATTGTCCCACAAGCTTTCATGGTAGAGGCCATGCTTGAACCTAAATCTGTCTGACACCAAAGATGAAGGCACTGACCACTTGAGCTGTATCTTACTTTGAGATTTGGCTCTTCGGGTAGTTTCCGGCAGAGGTGAAGTACTGAGGGGAATCCTGTAAGAAGGCACCATTTTGGAGAGCAGCACACTTTCCCAGCAGGCCCAGCACAGTCAGGGTTCCTCTGCTGGGTCAGACTGTAACTACTTGGGATGAACAACACATGAAGGAGCTGGTTTGCAGTTACAGACAAGTTGTGTGTAGTAAAGTACACACCTTTCAACACTGGATACACGCGCACCATGGGGTGAGATACTCGCATGGAGGGACGCTGAGTGAAAGAGTAGAATCAAGTCTCCTATCTCTCTTCCCAAAGGACTGAAAAAGTTCACTCTCACCCATCCTCCTCTGCTTTCCTCTTCTGTGTATGTAGTGGTTTTGCATATACCACTTTATGTGATGCATTCTTTCAAAAGCCAAACAGCTTTGCTAGTCTAGAGAGGTTTATTTGACTCTATACTATTGAAAGTCTTGTTAACTATCTATTACTTGTTGTAGCATATTCACAGCCAAAACTGGTAGAATCAGGCAGTGCATCCATCATTGGAATAGATACTTCAAATCTCTCCAGAATTCATGAGCAAGAGGAATGGCTTCCACTGTGTAAAACAGCGGTTCTCAACCTGTGGGTCGCGACCCCTTTGGGGGTGGAACGACCCTTTCACAGGGGTCGCCTAAGACCATCGGAAAACACATATATAATTACATATTATTTTTGTGATTAATCACTATGCTTTAATTATGTTCAATTTGTAACAATGAAATTGGGGGGGTCACCACAACATGAGGAACTGTATTAAAGGGTCGCGGCATTAGGAAGGTTGAGAACCACTGGTGTAAAATATATGCCATTTTAGTTGCAGGCAAACCATTTTACCATGAACAGAAGGCAAGGCTCACTTTCATTCAGTCTTCCATCTTTGTCTAGGGGTCCTACTCAATGTAATGGTAGAGTTCTTGTGATTTTTAAAATATATATATTTCTATTGATTTCAGAGAGGAAGGGAGGGGGAGAGATAGAAGCATCAATGATGAATCATTGATTGCCTGCCTCCTGCACGCCCCCCCCCCCCCCCCCCCCACTGGGGATCGAGCCTGTAATCCTGGGCATGTGCCCTGACAGGGCATCGAAACATGAACTCCTGGTTCATAGGTCAACCACTGAGCCATGCCAGCTGGGCGAGTCCTGGTTATTTTAGTGCATTTGGTGATGGGGGTGGGGGGGCTTAAAGGGTGTCATGGAACAGAATCTGAGAAAGGGAAAAAAAGATCTGAGAGAAAATGTCAGGCACCTCCCTTAGCCAGTCCCTCCTGTTCCTGAGAAAATAGTTCTCAGCACACTGAGGCACGGGACACACTCCCATCAGCATGAGACAGGCAGGGTGAGAGAGACAATATTCTACTTCCCAGGATAGCAAAACAGAATTTTGGGAGTTTGGATTGAGCATAGTTTCAAAAACTTTCTTCTGGAGAGCTGGTGACATCCTCCTAGGTCCTAGGACAGTGATGGCAAACCTTTTGAGCTCGGCGTGTCAGCATTTTGAAAAACCCTAACTTAACTCTGGTGCCGTGTCACATATAGAAATTTTTTGATATTTGCAACCATAGTAAAAGAAAGACTTATATTTTTGATACTTATTTTATATATTTAAATGCCATTTAACAAAGAAAAATCAACAAAAAAAATGAGTTCGCGTGTCATAGGTTCGCCATCACTGTCCTAGGAGGTAATTCCCATATTCTCCATTGATCATTGCTGGTTTAGAAAATGGCACTTGAGCCCTGGCCGGTGTGACTCAGTTGGTTGGGCATCATCCTGTGCACCAAAAGATTGCTGGTTCGAATCCTGATCAGGGCACATGCCCAAGTCGCAGGCTTCATCCCCAGTAGGGGGCACACAGAAGGCAGCTGATCGATGTTCCGCTCTCACATCGATGTTTCTCTTTCTTTCTCCCCCTCCCTTCCTCTCTATCTAAAAATAAATAAAAATATTAAAAAAGAAAAGAAAATGGCACTTGATAAGCAGTCATTGAATTTAAGAACTAACTTAGGGTTTCTCACCATGACCGGGGCTTTTGAATAGTATCTAGTCCTAGTAGGTCCATGCTCCTGCTTGCAGTTTTTGGCATCCAATCAAGATATTCCTTGGGGGCTGTGGATGGGGCCTGTCCCAAAGCTTTGTGTAGTGGCTGAGGGATATCATTAAAGACCTGAGACTAGTATGTTAGAGAGATTACAGCTTGCATGCCTGTTGGGCTTACAGAGGCCCTTTGAAAGAGGTTGCCCCTAGAAAGGTAGAACCGCAGTCTGGTTTTTGTTTTTTTTTGTTTTTGCATAGACGACCACCTTGTGTAACATGTGAATCTGTCGTCCTAGCCACAGCTGAAGTAGGAGAGGACATCTGGCTCAGAGGAGCCAATCTAGGCCTGCCCGGTGGCTTACGTCACAGTTTCACATAAGAACTTTCTGAGGGACAATGGTGATAGCATCAAGTGTTCACCTCCAGGGCTACAGAGAGAGAAATGGCAGCTGGCCGTGGGAGCAGAGGTGGGAGAAACCATGGTTGTGGAACCGGAATTACTGCTGTGTTCGGAGACTTTTCACGAGCAGCTGGGCAGTGGTGTGCTGGGGCTGGTCCTACGGGCCTGAGAGCTGGTGGTGGGCACCTCTTCAGAGACTCGGCTTGGCGGGAGTATTGACACCACAGTAATCGTTTTTTGTGTGTGTGTGACAATTCAGGCCTCCTTCCTCCAGATCTAGTTGTTAAGCACTTGCTAGCACACTACTAGGTTGGGGAGGGGAGGGTATATAGAAAGCAGCGAAGGAAGTTACCTCCTCTGGGCCCTTGTCTTAAAAGCAAACAGTGTTGAAAGTAATATGTCAGCATGATTGCTATTAAGATTATAATAAAAAAAGATATTATAGAAAACATTGTGAAATATATGATGTGAATATCAGTGGTTAAATTTACAAAACTCCCAGGAATGTGGTCAGAGGGTAGAGCCTTTCTAGTTCCTGGTATCTATCAAAGGCGCAGGTCCCAACCCTCAGGCCCACAAAAAGATGACTTGACAAGCCGGTTAAGTCTCTGGCCTTATTTCCACATGTATTCTTTACCCCTATTGCTTGAGGTAACCTGAGTGCACACCAGTTACTTAAAACCACAAGAGCCCAGTGAATACAGTTTTTGAATGCCGCTTTCTTTTAAAGCTGTAGAGGAAATGGGACCGATTCGGATGGTAAAAGAGTCAAATTAAGGTGGACTTTGGGATGAGGTCGGAATCCTAACAGCATTTCACCCCTTCCTGGTAGCATAATTTGCTTATCTATGCCTCTGTCTCTGTACCTGTAAAATAGGGATTAAAAAATAAGTCAGAGATATCTGTAAGGCTTAAATAAAATACCAAGTGTAAAACATTTAGCATCGTGCCTGGCACTTATTATTCGCCCAGTAACTTCAGTTCTTTTATCCTCTCTTTAATATACTTATTCAGGCCTTAAGAATAGCTGCTGGTATTGCTCCCTGTGAGGTCAGCAGAGTTGATCCAATTCATTAACTCTCCAATTGTATTAACATGAATTAGGTTGCCCTAAGATTGCGTGCTTTATAATTTTACATTTTTGTACTTCAGGTCAACTAAAATATTTAAAATATAGCCATAATTATTACAATCATCTGAAGCAAGCTTTTCTCCATACTTAGGGAGCTCCTATATGTCAATCTACAAATGACTGTGCTCATTTTGCTTTTGTTTTTAAATAGTTACACTATGGGCAAAGAACTATGCTAGGTGTTGTGGGGAAAGTAAGAAAAACAGATGCTTATATAAAAACATAGTTAAATATACAAAAAAGAGAGGCTGGTCCGAGTGCAGTGGTGTCTTACAACTAAATATACAAAAAAGAGGAAAGGGAGGTAATACTCAAGAGTTTCCTGAGTATTCCCTTCCAACTACCCAGCTTCTAGGTACCTGAATTAAATAATGATGGGATGTATCTTTTGGATCCCTTATTTACCAGATTAGTTTATTGACTGTTAGTTGACTTGGGTCATCTGCCTTTAGTCCCATTGTTACTGCTAGTACATTATGGGAACTCTCTCCCCTTGCCAGGGCTGTGGTGTTTCTCAGAACCAGATGATTTAAGGGGAGCCACTTGCAAATGGACTGGTTTTTGGCATATGGGTCTTAATACTTTGCCAAAATGGAATTTGTTTTGAAATAAAATTTATAATTTTCAAATATATATAGCATTTTCAAACAGTGTGATGTACAAATTACCATTCTTTAGTTCATGTTAGAATAACCCACACTCTAAATCTGTTTGACATTTACCCCTTAAGTATTTTGCATCAATAAATCATTTCTGCAGCATCTTAAAATGTTCTTAAGTAATTACATAACATCCTACATCCCCGGGGCCTGTCCCATTAGTGTGAGTGAAAATAAATAAATTACAGTAATTAAGACATAATTATGTTGTCTTGAAACGCTAAGGGTCATTTGGACTTGATTCCTGGAGGAGTTATCAGTGCCAAAGAAAAGTCAGGGTACTACTGGCTTAGGCCTGTAATTACACATCTGGGACTGACATTTTGATCATGAGAGGTAGCACCTTTTGAATAAATTTCAACGTTGCCCTTAAAACAAGCTACAAGAAGTACAGAACTAGTGTAAGGGAGATGAAAGGAGGTTGGAGGCAGAAAGAACAGCAGGTCTAAACATCAGCATCTAGGTAGTGTGAACAACTATTGTCCCTCAGCCTGCCTCAACTCCATATATGGTGTTCAAATATAAGTTTGAGAACAGCCCCTTTGTAATTCTGGCTAAGAAAACACACACACACACACACCCCACACCCCACGCACACACCCACCGCACACCTGGTGCAGAAGGCCCCTCACCTGGAATGCAGGAGGGTGGTTTTAAGTATTATAATGCCTGCTTGTTGTCCCCAGGATGGCGCACCTGAGTGTGTGCATAACTGGAAGTGTGGCTCCAGTCGTACCCTCCCACACTTTCAGAGACCTATTTACCAAATCGTTTATCCCCTCACTACCATAGCTCACAACTGATGAGGGGCAGCGCTAGAGTCTCCTCCAACCCTTTAAACATCTCCCCACTGGTCCCCGGCTCGCTGTCCGGCCTCCTGGTGGGGGCGCTCCTCTTTCCTACCCCTCCAGGGGTCTCAGGTGGGACCCGTGGGTGGGATGCCTGGCTCTGCACTTGGGCCGCCACCTTGGAAAGGGATGCCCGTGACAGCGGGCTCCCCCTCTCCCCCCAGGTCAGCCTTGGGTGGCTCTGAAGGAGGAACGGGAGAAGGAGGTGGGAGCTGGCGGCCGCCGAGGCCGGGCAGCCGGCCCCGTCTGCGGCGGGCGCGCTCGCCGTCCTCCCTCGCTCGTCTCCTTTGCTCATATTTGGACTCGGCTGCCCGTGCCCAGGAATTTCCCGTCATGCCTCCCGCCGCCCCGTCCGTCGCCCGGAGCCGGGGAGGGAGGAAGGGAGGCTCGGACAGCGGCGGCGGCGGCGGCTCCCTGCTCCTTCCATGAGCCCGCGGCGGACCCTCCCGCGCCCCCTCTCGCTCTGCCTCTGCGTCTGTCTGGCCGCGGCCGCGACGCGAGGAGCCGCGCAGCCCGGTAAGTTGGGCTCCGCTTCGCCACCCGCAGCCCTCCCGCCCGGACCCTGCCAAGTTGAAGCGGGACCGCGACCCCAGTCCCGTGCGAGCGCCGGCTGCGCCCCCTGAGCCTCCTGCGGGACGCCCCCTCCCGAGCGCGGAGGGGCGCCGAGGGGCGCGGAGGAGAGCGCCCGCGGGCGGTGGGGGCGGCGGGAACCAGGTCAGGGCTGGTGGCTGCGCCCCGCCGACGGGCGGCGCCTGGCCGCCGCGCTGACACCTTATCCCGTCCCGGAGCGAACCTGAGCCCGCAGGGGCTCTCGCCAGGCGCGGGGCCCGGGAGAGGGGCGGGCGGGGGGCGGCCAGAGGCAGGGAGGGGACCCGCCCGGCTCGCGGGGCGCGGCGCTCGCAGCGGGGCTCCCGGAGCCCCCTGCTCCGCGCAGGTCGGCCCCGCTGAGGTGGCGGCTCAGATAACGGGCCGGGCGCGTGGGAAGGTGCCAGCCAGGCCCGCGCTCCCGCCGCGCGTCGGGGAGGGGCGCGCGCGGGGCGCCGGGGGCGCGGGGGCAGCGCGGGGACCCGTGGGCGGCGGGCGAGGAGCGGGGCGCCCACCGCCAGCCGGCTGCCCCCTCCACGCGGGCAGCTCGGGCTCCGGCGGGCCCGGCTGGCACTTAACAGGCCAGGACCACACCGAACCCCGAGTTTGCCAGGTACTAGTTTTGTTTTGCTTTGAAGGGAAAAAAGCATCGAAGTCTGTTTTTTAAGTTTTACCCTGCACCAACTATTTCAAGGGGAACTATGGGAACGAAAGGTGCCATTCCACTGTTTGGTGAGGACTATAGGCTATCAGGTGGGGCAGTTTTGAGTTCTTAGAACAATCTTTAAGAATCGTTTTCTTTAAATCTTGTGGCACATATCAGTGAGGAATTTTTTAAATATAAGATTATTATAAAAGTTAATTATTTGAAAGCACCCATACAGAGTTTCAGGTAAATGTGAAAGCGCATGAACTTTTATATTTGCGATCAGTATCTAGTTATCAGAGCTCGGTTCTTAGTTTTATCTGGCTTGAAGGAACAGAAGTTGTAAATCCTCAAAGTTGAGATTCCTTAGGAAATTTTAGTTTAGTTTTGTTTTTGCCACCCGTGGACTAAACTGTTGCAAATAAGATAGGGCTAACAAATAGGACTCATACATTAGTGGAAAGCTGATTCTTAAGCTTAGGTTCTATTCAGCAGTCTTTGGCTAGCTCTTTATATTTTTCCATTTGCAGCATTGTTGGCAAAATAGATTTTAAAAGTTAGTTTTTTTTCTATAAAAAGTCTTAAAGATTTATGTAACTTACAGATTGTCAATTCAGATTAATGGGAGATTTAAAAAATTTTTAACTTTCATTAAATGTGCAATTTAAAAATATTAATTTAAGTCATATCACTTGCATATTTGTTTCTGGTTAATATTGTTTTTCAAAAAGACCTACTTTTTATGAATTCATATTTTAGGAATAACTTTAGTAGCACTTCTTGGGAAACACAACCAGTTCTAACCACATTGTATTAATGGTCTTCTAAAAAAAATACTGTGCTGCACCATAAATAGTGGATTGTGCAGGGAATAGATGTATGGTTTTCCCCCTCAGTGATATGTTGACTTACCTAATACTGTTTACTGGAGTAAACAGCCCTTGAAGACCAAATCCACTGTTCTGTGGCCCCTTGCCAGCAATAGTGAGTATCAAGTTTATATTTAAATGATTTAAACATTTATTCTTTTAACTTTGGTCCCACCTGACATATCAATCTAATTTCTGGTGACTTTCATTAGGGCCTTATGTGCATGTCTCAAATTTTTTGTATTAAAATTAGAAGTATCTCTCTGCCATTCAGAATTTTGTCACAGTGCCTAAACTGCCTGTCTGCCAAGGTTGCAAGCATACATATATCATTTAGTTTTAATCCACACCCATTATTTGGCTTTTAAAGGTGCTTACTCTAATAACTTAACTAAAATGTTAACTCGTTAGGTTAGAAGTCTTTACTCTTTTGCTAAAATTAAGTAAAAAAATATCAAAAAATTATCCTAACAGTAGTTTTTATAGATTTTTCTAACACATTTACCCTTTCTTAAATTAAAAATAATTTTCAACTATTAAAGAGCAACTTTAGTAAATAAAGTTGAAATAACGAACCACATGCTTTTAGGTTCTATCATAATCCGGTCACAGTCCCTTTGATGTTATCTCACCTTCGTTACTTATTATAGTTAAGGATTTAGTTGATGAATTTGGTTCTGATGTTTAACTTTCTTCTCAGTAAAATGATGAAGTTGGACATAGTTCCCAAGTTCCTTCTAACCGCAGGATCCTATAATACTGTTTTTGTTTATAGAATCCTGCAGAGCCACCCACTACATTGATTCAGACTTCTGATTGTCAACTCTGTCTTGCTATACATGTTAAACTGGTCTGCTTGTAGTCTGATGGGTGTTGGTCCAGCTTTAGGGGGCCCGGATCTGCCTCAGGAATGTCTTAATACCTGGCACATGCACACACCTGGACAGAGTTCTATAATATTAAGCTTCTGTGAATATCTTCCTGATACCAGAAAGTTCTAGTTACATCACAGCGTAAATGCCTAACAGCTCTTTGGGGATAGTTAAGCCCAGGCCCTAAGATGGTTTGGTATTTAGTTTTGGAATTTGCATCCGGGTTAGGGCTACCACTGGAGAGAACCCAAACCTTTCTATGATTGGGAGGACTGTGGCGTTTTTTTGTGGGAGCATTCCAGATGAAATGCCCTATACGGAATTTCACCTTTTGATCATACCTCGGAGTAGGCTGATTTGGACTTACCCATCTGTGTTATTCAGAATTAAATTGGCTTTCAATAGGAGGGTAATCAGATAGCTATTTATTTAATTTGCCAGCTGTTAGCATCTCTGCTTGCTGTACAGATATCTCAAGGCTTTTACTTGAATATTTCTGTTTTCTCTTCCCTGGGCATGATGGGTTTTACTTTTAAAATGCTCAGCACAATCCTGGGTCTCCGTTCACATATTTGTCTCTATAGCATATCAAAGTCATATTTATAACTTTTAAGGAAATACAAATAAAGAGAAAGAAAAGTATAGGAGAGGTAGACCACGAATGAATCAATCAATTGACTTTATGGGGGATTTTGGTTATTTCATTATTTAAGCTTCTGCTGCAAGTAACAGAAGTGAACTTCAACTAGTTTTAGGAAAAAGAAAGGAATTTGATGGGAGCCAAATGCAGACAGACCTTATTAGGTACCAGGGACTGGACAACCTGCAACTTTTCCAGTCTCTAGTCTTTGCCTTTCTTTGCTTCATTGTTCTCTATTTGCTGACCATTTTAATTCTGGTTTTTTTTGTATTCATGGTTGAATGTGACTTCTCAGAGGCTCCTGAGTATTTACAGAGAGGCTTAATCATTTAGTCTTGATGCTAAACTGAGAGAAAGATGCCCTAGCCCAGCCGTGGGCAAACTACGGCCCGCGGGCCGGATCCAGCCCGTTTGAAATGAATAAAACTAAAAAAAAAAAAGACTGTACCCTTTTATGTAATGATGTTTACTTTGAATTTATATTAGTTCACACAAACACTCCATCCATGCTTTTGTTCCAGCCCTCCGGTCCAGTTTAAGAACCCATTGTGGCCCTTGAGTCAAACAGTTTGCCCACCCCTGCCCTAGCTGGTTTGGCTCAGTGGATAGAGCGTCGGCCTGAAGACTGAAGGGTCCCTGGTTCGATTCCGGTCAAGGGCATGTACCTTGGTTGTGGGCACATCCCCAGTAGGGGGTGTGCAGGAGGCAGCTGATCGATGTTTCTAACTCTCTATCCCTCTCCCTTCCTCTCTGTAAAAAATCAATAAAATATATTTTTTAAAAATAAATAAATAAACTGAGAGAAAGAACCTAGCAGACACAGTTTGGGTCAAATGGTTAATCTAGATTTTTTCCTTAAAGTCTCTTTTAATTCTAGACTTCTTTATAGAATGCAGTATAAACATTTACATGGTTTATTTTACATTATTACCTTTTTTTATTATGGGGTTATTAGTCCTTACAGTATATAATTTTTTCTTGATTGCAATGTGTGTGTAAAAGAGTGTGACCCTTTCCTGGGATCCTAGGATGTTAGATTGGCTCATTCATACTGCTAGACCAGCACTGAAGAGAAGGCCTGTGGGGAGTAAAGTGAGTGTAGCACCACTTTCGAGAATTACGGCAGAGCTTGGGATCCATCTGAGTTGTGAAAATACTGCCTAACAACTAATCCATCCTGCAGATAACCATCTGCATAACTTAAGAAATCCACTAAATTAAAATGCTAAGCTCAAAAGCTCTTAAAAGTAAATTTATTAGATTTAGGCAAGATGGTGGCATACTCACATTCCCCCACACGCACATCAAAATTACAACTAAACTACAGAACAATCATCATTCAGAACCACCTGACACCTCGCTGAATGGAAGTCCTACAGCTAAGGACGTACAGAAGAAGCACATTGAGACCGGTAGGAGGGACAGAGATACAGAACAGGCTGGTCCCACACCCACATTTGGCGGATAAAAACCAGGAGGGATATCTTGGCTGAGGAGATCTCCACTGAGGAGTAAGGGGTCCGAACCTTACGCCAGGCCCCCCAGCCGAGGGTTCCAGTGCCAGGAAGAAAGTCCCCACAATTTCTGGCTGTAAACACCAGGAGGGATTGTGGCTGAGTGAGGTGGAGTGCTTCTGGAGTCCCAGGTGTTTCTCTTAAAGGGCCCACAAATGGACTTACTTGGACTCACTTCCTCTGAGCTTCAGTGCTGAGGCAGAAGCTTGAAAGGTACCAGGGACATCCAAGGAGGAACTGAATTGTATGGCATTGGGGCCAGGGCTGGAAGGGCAGCTTTCTCCCAGACAGAAGTGCTGGCAGAGGCCATTGTTCCTTTGCTAAATCCTACCCCCGTGGAGCCACAAGGCACCACATATGAGTCTCTATCAACCTGGGTATCACTGGTAGCCCTGCCCTGGTAATTCCCTGAGACCCCACCCCACCCAACTTGTGGGCACACCCAACCTATTTCAGTGGCATTTTCATATAAATGGCCTGTGTTGGCTTATGCTTCATTCACACTTTCCTAAAATCTCTCAAAACAAGCAGCATCTAGCTTTGGCATGCCCCTTACCTCTTGCTAAGTGGCCACAGGCCTGGCACTAGCAGCAACTGGGCTTGGTTCACAGCTTGGCCTCTCCTGGGCACCTCAGAGACGGGCACAAGTAGCAGCCATCTGAAGATTGCTTTGTAGTTCATGCCCAGAGGCCCCAGGCAGAACAAAGTCTGCATTTGACTTTGGCCTGCTCCTCCCAGGAGGCTCCAGAGCCATTGCACCTAGTGGACAGCTTCAGACCATGTTGAAGCACCACCCAACCACCTCCACAAGTGACACACTCAAGGGGAAGACTTAGGAGTCACCAAAGTAAGTCCTGCTCTATAGAGTGGTCCCCTGAATAGCTGATCCTCCATGGTGGTCAAAGCCAGTCCTTACAGATGATGTGCCTGGGTGTAAAACCCTTCCATTGACACGCCAGCAGTAATCAAAGCTCAACTACAGCAGGAGGGTGTACATAACCCATATGGGGGATATGGTGGGAGTGCACCAGGAGTGCCCAGCTCTGGTGAACAGGGTGGCTGTGCCACTGGACTCAACAGGACACCTACTACATTAGGCCACTCTTCCAAGCCTGAGAGATGTAGCAGCTCTGCCTGATACATAGAGACAAACACAAGGAGGCAGAGAAACATGTCCCAGATGCAGAGTTCAAAACACTGGTTATTAGGATGCTCAATGAACTTAGTGAGAACTTCAACAGCAAAAAAGGACATGAAAACCATGAAAAAGAACCAGTCAGAAATGAAGGATACACTGAAATGAAGAATAATTTATAGAGAATCAACAGTAGAGTAGATAAAGCTGATAATCAAACCAATAATTTGGAATATAAGGAAGCAAACGTCCAATCAGAATAGAGAGAAAAAAGAATCCAAAAAAAGTGAGGATAGTGTCAGGAGCCTCTGGGATAACTTCAAGTGTACCAAATTTTACACCATGGGGGTGTCAGCAGGAGAAGGGAGACAGCAAGAAATTGAAAACCTATTTGAAAAACTAATGTCAGAAAACATCCCTAACCTGGTGAAGGAAATAGACATACAAATTTTGGAGGCACAGAGATATCCCAAAAAGATGAACCCAAAGAGGCCCACACCAAAACACATCATAATTAAAATGCAAAAAAGGTTAAAAACAAAGAATTTTAAAAGCAGCAAGAGAAAAGTTACCTATAAGGGTGCTCACATAAGACTTCATCAGCTGATTTCTCAACAGAAACTATGCAGAACAGAAGGGATTGACAAGAAATATTCAACATGTTGAAAAACAAGGACCTACAACCAAAATTACTCAACAAAGCTATCATATAGAATTGAAGGACAGATAAAGAGCTTCCCAGACAAGAAAAAGCTAAAGGAGTTCACCACCACCAAACCAGTATTACTTGAAATGTTAAAGAGTCGTCTTGAAGAAGAAGAAGAAGAAGAAGAAGAAGAAGAAAAAGAAGAAGAAGAAGAATATGAACAATGAAATGGCAATAAATACATATTTATCAACAATTGAGTCTAAAAAACAAAATAAATGAACAAGCAGAACAGAAACAGGCTTATAGATACAGAGAACATTTTGATTGTTGCCAGGTGGGAGGGATGTTGGATGGATGGGTGAAAAAGGTGAAGGGATTAAAAAGCACAAATTTGTAGTTACAGAATAGTCATAGGGATGTACAGAATAGTGAATATAGTCAATAATCTAATAAGTATGATGGTGTCAAATGGGCATGAGATATACCAGTATTGGGATGATCACTTAGTAAGTTACATAATGTCTAATCACTGGGGTGTACACCTGAAACTAATATGTCAACTGTAATTGAATAATAAAAGGAAGGAGACTTGACTTGGGGTGGTGAACACACAATACAATATAGAAATGTGGCAGGCGAGAATTCTACCACTGAACCACCAATGCTCACAACAATATAGAAATGTATTATGGAAATGTACACCTGAAACCTATATAATTTTAACCAATTTCACCCCAATAAATTCAATTAAAAATAAAATGTGATTTAAAAATCAGTAAATTCATTAAAACAAATTGTGATAATCAGAGACATTCAAAATAGTTTAGGGACAAAGAGTTAATCATTTATTTTAATATTTCTCTCATATATCTAGAATTTTCCATCTTTACCTTTCCTTTACAGTATTTCTGCTGCGTGGAATAATTTTCTGTCATAATCTATTGAAATGCTTAAGTCCTGGTCACATGGTATTTTGTGAAACTTTATCATTTAGAATTTGTCATTTCCTTTTGCTTCTAAGACATTTGTGCCTTGATTGGAACACTATTTTACCATCTTGCATTGTAAAGTCTGTACGTAGTCATCTTCTTCACTGTACTGTAAGTTCTATTAGATTAATATGTCATCTAGGAGAATTCTGATAGGCTCTTAGGATCCATTGTCCCAGGTATAATGATTCCAGCTTTTTCAAATATTCTGAAGCTTTTATGAAATCCTGCAATGTCACCACCTTCCTTTGACATTGGAGCTCAGTCACACTGCTCTCCTTTCTCAGTCCTTGTCTATTTTCTAGATTTTACAGGCTTTCCATGACTATCCTAATATCCTGTGTAAGGATTGAATAAATAGAATAATAGCATGTTTTCCTGTAATCTGAGATGGCATGGGGAAGGAGAGTATGGCAAACTCATGTGGAAGAAAAGCAACTTTTGTTGAGCACCCAATATTTAGATCATATAGAAAGGTAGGTATAGATTGGGCAAACTTTTTGACTCGAGGGCCACAATGGGTTCTTAAACTGGACCGGAGGGCCGGAACAAAAGCATGGATGGAGTGTTTGTGTGAACTAATAGAAATTCAAAGTAAACATCATTACATAAAAGGGTACGTTCTTTTTTTTTTTTTTTTTTTTTTTTAGTTTTATTCATTTCAAACGGGCCGGATCTGGCCCGCGGGCTGTAGTTTGCCCACGGCTGGTATAGAAGGAAAAAAATAGAACATATATGAGGGGGAAATAAAAATGCCATAGGTATCTGGCTGTTAATTTTGTAGCCTGCTACATAGCCAAATTCATTTATTAAATCTAATAGTTTTTAAATGAATTTTCTATGTGTAACATGTTATCTGTGAATAATGACAGTTTTACTTCCTTCTTTCCAATTTGGATGCCTTTTATTTTTTCTTCTTATCTGATCACTATAGCTAGAACTTCAGTACTATGTTGAATAAGAGTGTTGAAAGCAGACATACCTGTCTTGTTCCTGTTCTTAGGAGAAATGTTTTTAGTTTTTGCCCATTGCACATGCTGTTGGCTATAGGTTTGTCATATATGGCCGTTATTATGTTGAGGTATCATCTTTCTATTTCCACTTTGCTGAGAGTTTTTATCAAAAAAAAGGATGTTGGATTTTGTCAAATGCTTTTTCTGCATCAATTGATATGATGATGTGATTTTTGTCTTGCAATCAGTTTATGAGATGTATCATATTTATTGACTTGTGAATATTGTACCAGCCTTGTATCCCTGCAATAAATCCCACTTGGTCATGGTGTATGAACTTTTTAATGTATTACTGGATCCTCTTTGCTAATATTTTATTGAGAATTTTAGCATCTATGTTTGTCAGGAGTATTGGCCTATAATTCTTTCTTTCTTTTTTTAATTAAATCTTTATTGTTCAGATTATTACAGTTGTTCCTCTTTTTTCTCCCCATAGCTTCCCTCCACCCGGTTCCCACCCCACCCTTTGCCCTTACCTCCCTCCCACACTGTCCTCATCCATAGGTGTACGATTTTTGTCCAGTCTCTTCCCGCACCCCCTCCCCCCCACGCCTTTCCCCCTGAGAATAGTCAGTCCACTCCCTTTCTATGCCCCAATTCTATTATATTCACCAGTTTATTCTGTTCATCAGATTATTTATTCACTTGATTCTTAGATTCACTTGTTGATAGATGTGCATTTGTTGTTCATAATTTGTATCTTTACCTTTTTCTTCTTCTTCCTCTTCTTAAAGGATACCTTTCAGCATTTCATATAATACTGGTTTGGTGGTGATGAACTCCTTTAGCTTTTTCTTATCTGTGAAGCTCTTTATCTGACCTTCAATTCTGAATGATAGCTTTGCTGGGTAAAGTAATCTTGGTTGTAGGTTCTTGCTATTCATCACTTTGAATATTTCTTGCCACTCCCTTCTGGACTGCATAGTTTCTGTTGAGAAATCAGCTGACAGTCGTATGGGTACTCCCTTGTAGGTAACTGACTGTTTTTCTCTTGCTGCTTTTAAGATTCTCTCTTTGTCTTTTGCTCTTGGCATTTTAATGATGATGTGTCTTGGTGTGGTCCTCTTTGGATTCCTTTTGTTTGGGGTTCTCTGCGTTTTCTGGACTTGTAAGCCTATTTCTTTCAGCAGGTAGGGGAAGTTTTCTGTCATTATTTCTTCAAAGAGGTTTTCAGCCGAAACCAGTTTGGTTCAGTGGATAGAGCATCGGCCTGCGGACTGAAAGGTCCCAGGTTCGATTCTGGTCAAGGGCATGTACTTGGGTTGCGGGCACATCCCCGGTGGAGGATGTGCAGGAGGCGGCTGATCGATGTTTCTCTCTCATTGATGTTTCTGACTCTCTATCTCTCTCCCTTCCTCTCTGTAAAAAATCAATAAAATATATTTTTTAAAAAAAGAGGTTTTCAATATGTTGCTCTCTCTCTTTTTCTGGCACCTCCATAATTCAGATGTTGGTACGCTTGAAGTCCCAGAGGCTCCTTACACTATCTTCATATTTTTGGATTCTTTTTTCTTTTTGTTTTTCTGGTTGGGTGTTTTTTGCTTCTTCGTAGTTCAAATTTTTGACTTGATTCTTGCGATCCTCTAGTCTGCTGTTGGAACTCAGTATAATATTCTTTATTTCATTCAGTGTATGCTTAATTTCTAGTTGGTCCTTTTTCATAACCTCGAGGGTCTCACTAGATTTCTTGAGGGTCTCATTAAATTTATCAGCGGTTTGTAGAAAATTCTAAGAATCCCGAAACACCAATCAGAAAAAATATATGCACCCCTATGTTCATAGCAGCACAGTTTACAATAGCTAAGATTTGGGAACAGCTGAAGTGTCCATCAACAGATGAGTGGATACAAAAACTGTGGTACATTTACACAATGGAATACTAAGCAGCTATAAGAAAACTCTTACCATTTGCAACAGCATGGATGGACCTGGAGAGTATTATGCCAATCAAAATAAGCCAGTCAGAGAAAGATGAGTATCACATGATCTCATTCATAGGTGGAATCTAATGAACAAAATAAAATGATGAATAAAATAGAACCAGAGACATAGAAGCATGGAATAGACTGACGAATTTCAGAGGAAAGGCAGGGGTAAGGGTTAGGAGGGGAGTGATTAACCTCGGAACTTATATGCATATATGCATAACCCATGGACACAGACAACAGAGTGGTGAAGGCCTAGGAGGAGCAGGTATGCAGTGAAGGAGTCAGTGGGAAAAAAACCACAAAGGGGACATCTGTAATACTTTCAACAATAAAGATAAATTTTAAAAAAGGGAATAGCTATGCCTAATTCCACCCAACCATCTTAAAACATTATGAAGATGAAACAATTGTAAATCCAAAACCTCTGATAATTAAAATAAAAGAAGGGGAAATAGTGTGAAGACAAAGTATAAAGATGGAGAATTAGATTTGGCCTAAACCATGGAAAACTTTTAATGCTTGGCTAGGAAATTTGGACTGGACCACCAAGTGAGTAAGCTATGAGATTGGAATTTTTTTGGATCCTTGAAATGTCATGATCAGAGTTGAATTATAGGCTAGATTATCTAATAGTTTATAGGATAAATTAAACTGGGAAAGAAACCGGTGGGCCAATAAAGACATGTTCTAAGAGTTTTTCAGAGAATGAAGACTTAAACTAGGGCAGTGCACGTAGAATTGGAGAAGTGTTGCTGAGGTAGATTGGACAGAAATAAACAGTTCATTGGATATGAGGAGAGGGATGAATAAAAGATGAGGTTAAGGCTAGACAATTGAGTGAATGTGAACTCAGAGCAGGGTTGTGGGTGGGGGTAAAAAATAAATGTTTAGATTTATTGCATTTGAGGTGCTGGAAGAACATTCATGTGGAGATGTGTAGTAGAATTGGAAATGTAAGACTAACTTGGAGATACCGGGGCTGGAGATAAACATGTATAAGTAAGGAAGGTTAAAAATGAAGGGGAGAAGAAAACGTGTTGACTAGAAAGAGGAAGGGCACAGGAAATGCGTAAAAAGGAGATACGATTTGAGCTGGCTTTGAAAAATGCCCAGTGTATGGCATTCTGTCTGTGAACTTTGTTTAGGGGACATCACATTTACTCATTCCAGTATCTCTTAAAGTGTTACCTGCAAGATTCCTATACATGTGAGATGGCCATCCTGGCCACTCATACCCAAGACTGCTGACACTTGGCAGTGATCACCTGGAGCAGCATCGTTACCTGGCACTTGTGTGATTGGATTACTCAGCTGCGTGCTGATTTGAGAACAGTGGGACAGTTTCTTGATACCTGACTTTCTGAAGGAAAATGGGTTGAATTTACTTTACTGAGAGGGCTTTCTGTGCACAGACGGTAGAGGTTTATAAAACATGGAGCTGAAATAGAGAGAATACTGGTATAGGAAATGTGTTCTCAAGGGCCTGGCTTCCTGACCAACTGTCAATCCTGATTCTACTTTCTAAAAATAATACATTGTTAATACATTTTCTGAAGTGACATGTTTATGTTTAGTATACAGGAATAAGAGCAATTACTAAATCACTTTTAAAAAGGTGATCTTCCCATATTCTGCTTGTTGTGCTTTTTTAACCTGTGGACTGAGAAGATACGTAATCGCAAAAAGCCACTATAACATTTGAAATCAGTTTTCTTTAAAATATAAAAGCATTCTCACATGTTTGGACAGTATACCTATGTGGAAACTATGACTTATAGAGTCTATAGACAATACTTGACTTCTTGCTTTGTGGATACTCAGGGAAGTTCTGCTCTCAGCTTTCAGCCACTCATTATGGCTTCACTTTTGTTTAAAAATTTGAGCCATAACTGAAATTTTGGAATGACAGGAAAACTCAACATCCTCTTAAAACAATTGCTTGTTTTGTGCCAGGCAATGGACTTTGCTAGTATGTCAAGACTGGGCTATCAAATGGTCTCAGGAATTAATATATGGATAGTTTTAGAAAATTATATTTTCAGGTATCTGAGCATTATTCTTAGGTCTATCCTACCACTTTAAATATGAAATTTAGTAGATGATTTGCATACAGTATATACTTACAGAAGTCTCATTTTGGCCATGGCATAACTGCCTTTTATTACTATACTAGAGGCTCAGTGCACAAAATTCGTGCATGGAGGTGGGGGTTCCCTCAGCCCAGCCTGCCCCCACTCCAATCAGAGACCTCTTGGGGGATGTCCGACCACCTGTTTAGGCCCAATCCCCTCTCACAATCTGGGACCGCTGGCTCCTAACCACTCACCTGCCTGCCTGCCTGATTGTTCCTAACCCCTCTGCCTGCCTACCTGATTGCCCCTAACCTCTTTGCCTGCCTGATCGCCCCTAACCTCTCTGCCTGCCTGATTGCCCCTAACTGGCTCTGCCTGCCTGCCTGATTACCCCCAACTGCTCTCCCCTGCTGGCCTGATCTCACCCCCAACTGCCTCTGCCTGCCTGATCACCCCTAACTGCCCTCCCCTGCCGTACTGATCTCGCCCCAACTGCTCTCCCCTGCCAGCCTTGTTGCCCCCAACTTCCCTTCACTGCCGGCCTGATCTCACCCCCAATGGCCCTCCCCTGCCGGACTGATCTCGCCCCTAACTGCTCTCCCCTGCTGGACTTATCACCCCTAACTGCCCTCCTCTGCTGGTCTGATCTTGCCCCCAACTGCCCTCCTCTGGTGGCCAATTTGGTTCTGATTGATCAGTTTCTATGCCAGTCACTGTCTCTGAGCCTATCAAAACAGGGCCTGATCAGAAAGGCGGGGCTGTGGAGGCCTGGAGAGAAATGGAGGTGTGGCTGTTGGCCAGGCGGGGAGAGAAAGAGATGCAAGTTCTGATCAACGGCTGCCACAGAGGCTACAGATCAGACCCTGTCTCTCTCTCTGCAGGCCTCTCTCTGAGCCTGATCCTCAGCCTCCTAAGCAGTCAGTGCTGGGTCGGGGCGCTCTAAGCAGCCAGACTTCAGGTCTGGTGGAGCCTTCGGTCGTTACGACCCTGACTCTTTATTATATAGATTACACAATGAATTTTTATGGTTTCTTGAGTCAGCTATTTTATTTAAAGGCCAAAAAACAAAACAAAACAAGACAAAACAACAAAAACCCCGCAAGTAAAGAAAAAACAAACACACAAAAATACCTCAGTCGGTCCTTTTGGAAGTATGTTAAACAATCTGGGCGTGGTTGGGGTTGGGAGAGGTCTACAGTGGCCTTAGGCAAGAACAAGACTAGGAAAACCCAGTCTTCCAATGTTCTTTTCATCAAACTAGACTGACTCCCTGGCAACATGAACATATACACAAGGATGCAAATACGCTCATGAGTGTGCAATTTTTAAAAAGGCTCGGAACATAGGTAAACATCCTCTGCCTTCAACCTATCCCCTTCCTGGCCCCCAAAGGTGGTCTGACTAGAAGGCATATTCACACACCAAGAAATCAGGAACAGGATTACAATGCATGCACTTCTTATTTTTCATTCTCAATTACTGTGGGACCAGAACTCCAAGGCCACGTAAGCTCCTTGTTGCTTTTGCTTTAAGATTCTGTAATCTACAGGTTGTCTAAAAGTCTTCAAATAGCCTTCATAATTTTTAATGAATACATGATTAATAAATTATACAAGATTATGTCTTGTTACGTTGGGCTTGAGTTGTCTGTTTTGTGGAATTAAATATAAATATAAACTAAGATCTTACGTTTGAACTTTGTAGGCTAGTGTGCCCAGTAATTTGATCCATAAGCAAAGTTACATAATCCGTTTAAAGATTTAGTATTTATTTAGAATATAGATTACACTGTATTAGAAACATCATATTAAATATCCCATCAGAATTAATGGCATTACTAGATATTATGTCAGTTGTTCTAAATGTACAGCAAAGAATTGCTTATTTAGGCTTGATGATACATCATTTGGGAAAAGTCCTTTTTTAGCAGGGTACACTGCCATAGACTTTGCCTTTTACCAGCTTAGAAATATATTTGACTCTTAAAACTAGTTAATTTGGTTTTATCATTCAAGAAGAAGATTTTCTCCATTGATTTTTAAAGAAAAAAACTTTACTTATTTGATAGGTTAAAAAACAGTATCTTCTTTTTTAAAAAAAAGTATCTTCTCTTGTCTTTAAAATGTCTCAGTAAGTTTTTGCCCCATTATTATAAAATATTTTACACAAACCAAAAGAATATGTAGTATCTACATAAATAATAATCTTTAAAATCTGGGAACCTCCACCCAGCACAAATGGAATATTGAAGCTGCCTGTGCGACCTTGACCGGCCACATACTTCCTCTGCTCTGAGGTACCCATAGTCACACATTTGTGATTATCACTTAAAATAAATGACAACTGATAAACTCTTGCTTTCCTTACAGTTTTAGCATTGATATGTCTCTACATACTTTATTGTTTAGTTTTGCATGTTATGGAACTCTATATAAATGGTATCCCCCCGCCCCCCGTGACATTATGTTCGTGTTATCCATACTGGTGTATGTAACTCATTTTTAAAAGATTAGCAGTTTAAAATGATCTACGTGTTTTTCTACTTTTAATGTATTTCTGCTCTTTGCACGTTTATCCATTAGGATTCTTGTGTTTTCCTATGGAGTCAAATATTTGTGTTTTCTCCCATTACTTTTAAGTGTCAACATCCATATATTAAATAATAACAATAATGATAGTGGTAATAATAATAGCCTATATTCCCAAACAGATCTTACTATGAGCCAGGCACTAGTCTGAGTTTTTATTATTTACATATATTATTTAATGCTCATGGCATCTTTATGAAGAAGGTACAGTAGTATCCTGATGAACGCATATATTAAGTTTAGGGCCTGATGTACAGTCATTCAGTAATTTGTGTAACTATTATTTGAATGTAAGCAGTCTGGCTCCAGATTCCATGCTCTTAATCATAACACTGTTCTAACTCCTATGCAGCCTTTTCTTTTAATTATGTTTTCTCCCTTTAACTTTTGAAGAAATTAAATGTTTCTGTCACATTCAAAAGGAATGACCCTAGTGTGATGGTTCAAATTAGTTCTCCTGTATAACACCAATTGCTTAATGTCATGCCACAATTTAATTTGCTTCATGGTTAGACTATGACCTTTTTTAAAAATATATTTTATTGATTTTTTACAGAGAGGAAGGGAGAGGGATAGAGAGTTAGAAACATTGATCAGCTGCCTCCTGCACACTCCCTACTGGGGATGTGCCCACAACTAAGGTACATGCCCTTGACCGGAATCGAACCTGGGACCCTTCAGTCTGCAGGCCAACGCTCTAGCCACTGAGCTAAACTGGTTAGGGAAGACTATGACTTTCTTATACAAGTTTTTCCCCCGAGTTCTCTGGGATTTATTATTGCTTTTTATTTATAACTAGAGGCCTGGTGCATGACGGATTCGTGCACCGGCGGGGTCCCTCGGCGTGGCCAGTGGGGATAGGGCTGAAACTGGCAGTCCAACACTGCCTGCCACTCCTGCCTGCTGCTCCTACTCACTCCGGCCCTGTGGTGCCTGCTGCTGCCACTGGGTAGGCTCGCTGCTGCTCTGCTGTGGTCTCTGGGCTGCAGCGGCAAGCCGTGAGACCTGCATCTGGTGCCTGTTGGTCAGCTGAGTGGTGCTCCTGCTGTGGGAGTGCACTGACCACCAGGGGCAGCTCCTGTGTCTGCCCCCTAGTGGTCAGTGCATGTTATAGTGACCTGTCAACCTGTCAAATGGTGAAACAGTCACTTAGGCTTTTATATATATAGACTAGAGGCCCGATGCACAAAATTCATGCAAGGGCCTTGGCCCTGGCCCTGGCCCCTGCCCGCCGCTGCTTGGTTGGAGGCCTCTGCTGCCTCTGCCTTGGCTCCTGCCCTCTGTGGCTTTGTCCAGAGGAAGGACGTCTGGTCTAATTAGCATATTACTCTTTTATTATTATAGACTAGAGGCCCGGTGCATGAAATTCATGCAAGGGCCTTGGCCCTGGCTCCGGCCTGCTGCTGCTGCGGCCGGGGGCTTCTGCTGCCTCTGCCTCGGTCCCTACTTGCTGTGGCTTTGTCCGGAAGGAAGGACGTCTGGTTTAATTAGCATATTATGCTTTTATTATTATAGATTAGAAAGAGAAACAATGCCTCTTCATTATCCTTTAAAAACCTTTTAGCTTTTTACTTTTGGTCCATAGTTTGGAATTGTTTCCATTAATTTCCTGTGATAATTTGGACCAGTTTCTTCATATTAAGAAAATGACATCCTCTTTTAAAAATATATTTGTGTGAACTTAAAAGAATTATTTAATCTTTTTGAGCCTTGGATTTCCCAACTAAGATGCATTTGCTTAGTATAATTATTTTATTAAGCAGACATATGTAATTGCTAATTAGAACTCCCTTTCAGTGTGAAATTACCAAAGGAGATCATAAGGGACAAAAATAAAAAGTTCTTGATAGTGGTTGGAAACTACTGATTTTCCCCAGCCTCTCAAATTATAGAACAAAAAACTTTGGTATACAGAGATAAAATCTCTTTGTACCATAACGTCCTTGTATGGCCTTAATTTTTTCCTAAATGGATAAATTTCCTAAAAAATGAATTTTTTATACATTCTGTGACTTTTTGATGTCTTCAAGTTTTCCCACGCTTTTGGATAATCTCCCAATATCCCTTATTTAAACATACTCAGTTTTCTCTCAACTTAAAAAAAAGCCAAAAAGCCTATTCAACTTGCCATCCTCTGTAATCAAGTTATTTTACAAATACTTTTACATCCTTGCTGGCTCTCTTTATCTGTCATCCATCCAAAAATAGGTATTTAGCTTGTGTAACATGTCAGGCACTAATTTATCTAATCCCTGGGGATGCAGTATGAACCAGAGAGATGAGGGACTTTCATTCAGTTTGGAAAGAGTGAGAAAAACATTTTGTGGTAGGAGCAAGAGGGAAAATGGTTAGAATTGAGGGTAAAGGGAGGGTCAGATCATGCGGGGTTTTAGACCAGTATGAGGAGTGGGATATTACTCTCTGTGATGGAAGGAAGCTATTAGAGGATTTAGGCAGGCAGTGTCAAGATTTAATTTGCAATTTTAAATAATCACTCTGATCAACCAAAGGACTTGTATGTATGCATATAAGCATAACCAATGGACACAGACATTAGGGGGGTGAGGGCTTGTGTTGGGGGTGGGAGTGGCCGAGAGAGGTCAAGGGGGCGGGGAGGGAAAGGAGACATATGTAATACTTTAAACAATAAGGAATTAAAAATAAAAATAAAACTGCTTTCAAGATTTAAAAAAATAATCCCTGTGGCTGCTGTTTGGAGATAATAGATTGTAGGGCATCAAATACCCCCTACTTAGGGCTAGTTCAGTGGTTCTGGTAAGAGTTGATAATGGTTTGGATCAGAGTGCTGGTGGCAAAATTGATAGATTGCTGATGGATAAGGTCTACAAATAAGAACCATCCACACTATTCCACTGAAACTGCTCTGATTGGAGCCACTAATGGTGTCAATATCATTAAATCCAAAGGACTCAATTTGGTCCCTATCTTTCTGACTCAGGGCATTTAGTACATTGACCACTCACTCCTAGAAATAGTTTTCTCTCCTGGTTTCTAACAGTTTTGTTAGATTTGTGATCTTAGACAAATTAATTAAATTATTAGTGCTCCAATTTCTTCACTTGTAGATAGTATTGTTTCTACTGCATAGGTTGTTGTTGTAATTATTAAATGAGATAATATGTGATTATATTAGCCAGTAACATCATCATCATCATCCCAGTTATCTTCATCGTCACTGTCATTGTGGGGCAAGATTTTCCTGGACCTCTCCCTTCTCTGGCCATTGCTCCTTCTTGCTAGTTCCTATATGCTAGTTCTTTCTTCTCCAGGTCACCTCTAAATGCTGAAGTTCCTTAGGACTCTGACATTTTCTTGATTCATTTTACACATTTTATTAAGTCGTCTTATTTACTCCATTGCTTCAGTTATGTCTGTATAAAATTAACTACCCTAAATCTACCCAGAAACCCAGTTTTGTTTCCTAAGGCACAGTCCTCTATACCCACTTGCCCCTATATCATCTCCATTTGGATGGCTGAATCTTAGGTACCTTCAACATATCAAAAATTGAATTGAATTTTTTTTGGCCCAAGCTGAAGTCTCCCACCTTGTTCCCTAGCATAGTAAATGGTATTACCATTTGTGCAGTTGCTTGAGCCACAATTAGAGTCCTCCTAAATTTTTTCCTACCTTGTGCCTTGTATCAACCTTTTGCCTAGCTTTCTGCAGTAGCTTCCTAATTAGTATCACTACCTCTTTTTATGCCACCCCCATCCATTTCCTACCTTTCAGTTATGGTAATCTTTTTAATTTGCATATCTTATCATGTTACTGTGCTTAGGTTATTTCCCTTTCTCTTTAGGATGAAGTTTCAAATTCATATACAGAATGAGGCAAAAGTAGGTTTACAGTTATTTGTATGGAAAAATAATACCATTAATGAATAATAATACAAGAATAAATTGTGTTTTGCATACTCACAACTGTAAACCTACTTTTGCCCCACCCTGTATATGTTCCAAGATTTGTTTCTGCCTACCTTGTTAGCCTCCCCCCTCTACTCCTCACGCTGTCCAGCCACACTGCTCTTCTTTCACAACCTCCAATAGGCTATACTCACTCTAATCTCAGGGCCACTGCTGGTCGTTTTCTTTGTCTGGAATTCTTCTTTTTTGATTCTTAATCTGGGCAACACAGATTTTTACTTCATTCTTAGTTTAAATGTTAAACACAACCTCCAGTTACATGTTCTTATGCTTCCCAAACTAGACTACTCCTGTTATATAAGATGTTTATTCTTTCTTTGTCTCTCTGTGATCTTTATTGCTCTTGTTAATAATACCTTTCTCACTAATACTGTATGTATGATTCATGGTGGCAGGGACCATGGCATCTTGTTTCTCACTTCATCCCCAGCATCTATTTGTTAAATAGAGTAGGAGATGATGCAGCAAAGGTTTGCCCGGTTTGGGGAATGAGAGACCTTCTATGTGGTGTGTGTTCTTCTTAATTTTCCAGGGTGATAAAGGGCAGAAGAGAAAAGTTTAGGTTTACTGTGGTTTTATTATTAGAGAAATTGGGATGTCACCTTCCCCACTGGCTGCTGGGGGAGGTGGGGTCCTTATGATATCTTGAGAAAAAGAATTTTCTGAGGCTCACAGGAGGGGGTGAGTGATTTTTATTTGTGTAGAATTACATCCCTGTGTTTCCAAAGTCCCATTCCATTCATAGAAGAAGTGTAGCTGGGGTTCCAGTAGAGCTAAAAGCAAAGCCAGTGTCCAGAGTTTCCTGTCCATTTTGCAACTGGGTCCACTTCAGCATCAGGCTAGTTAACAGCCCATTAGTCCATTGTGTGTGGGGGTCCACCTGGCCATGGGCCACATAGGAGAATGCCTGGAAGCCAAGCGTGAGTCATGAGCCAAGTGTGCCGAGAGGACCCAGAGAGCAAGTCTCTTTGTTTAGGGGATTAAATATCCCATATTTCTCACCCTTGCAGTGGCCATGTCCATTCTGGCCAATGACCTGTTCCCAGGTGTGACTGACAGAGTACCCTCCCTGCGTCACCCAGACTTAACTGTCCAGACCCTTCCCAGTATCTACAGTAAAGGGACCGGTGGCTCCCTGGGGCGTATAACGCAGTAGCTTTCTGGCAAAGCTGCCCAAATGACATGCCTACATTTTTGGCCTCGCCCTTTGCTCCTTTCCTGTTATTAATAACTAGGTTAATAACAACAGTATGAGTTTAACTTTCAGATTCCAGTGGCCTCAGGGTAGAGAGGAGGAAAGCAGCATCAGAACTGAAGGTGGCTATTTCATGAAGTGTTTGTTGCCTTAGGGTTGAAGTTTCTTTGCTCAGATCCCAGCGACATCTAGTATTTCTAGGGGAGGGCCCCTAGTATTTCCCAGGTTTGCCTATTTTTTGAAAAGTCAGCCATGGCAGCGCTCCCCGAATCTTTGGTACACTAGGCATGAATATTGCCACACAACCCCTGGAGGTGTGGCGTCCAGTGTCAGAAATGCTTGCCAGAGTTACCTGTTGGGCCCCATTATACCCTGTGCTAGTTACAAAGCTCCCTATACGTGTGACTTACCTGCTGTCTGGCCTTGGCTGCTTCTAATTAGAATCCTAGTGGGAATCTGCTAGATTCTCTTTCACTAACATGCAGGAACACATGAGAATGTTCACACATGAGATGAGTTGGGATTTGGCTCTTTTTTCAATACATCCTCTCTTCACTTTATCTATGGATGTTTTTCAGAGACACCCTTCCAATAAGAACTGGTAGGGATCTCATTGAGGGAGAACATGAGTGAGTTTTCTTTTAAAAGGTATTTATTTATTTTGTATTGCTACGTGTGTGTGCGCGCACAGGTGTGTGTGTGTGTGCATGTGTGAATGCATGTGTGCAGTCTCCCTTTTTCTCTCCACTTCTTTTTTTTGATCCCTCTGTACTAGTTCTTTGTTTTGTAACTCTGTGAGAGTGATTTTTAGAGTAGGTTGCATTTAGATAATTTATATTTTATGTTATCATGGATATATTTGATAATATTCTTTTTTTTTTGATTATACAATTTATTTTTTATTTATTTTTTTATTAAATCTTTATTGTTCAGATTATTACATTTGTTCCTCTTTTCCCCCCCCCATAACTCCCCTCCTCCCAGTTCCCGCCCCACCCTCCGCCCTCACTCCCCACCCACTGTCCTCATCCATAGGTGCACGATTTTTGTCCAGTCTCTTCCCGCATCTCCCACACCCCTTTCCCCCCCAAGAATAGTCAGTCCATTCCCTTTCTATGTCCCTGATTCTATTATAATCAACAGTTCATTCTGTTCATCAGATTATTTATTCACTTGATTCTTAGATTCACTTGTTGATAGATGCATATTTGTTGTTCATAATTTGTATCTTTACCTTTTTCTTCCTCTTCCTCTTCTTAAAGGATACCTTTCAGCATTTCATATAATCCTGGTTTGGTGGTGATGAACTCCTTTAGCTTTTCCTTATCTGTGAAGCACTTTATCTGACCTTCAATTCTGAATGATAGCTTTGCTGGATAAAGTAATCTTGGTTGTAGGTTCTTGGTGTTCATCACTTTGAATATTTCTTGCCACTCCCTTCTGGACTGCAAAGTTTCTGTTGAGAAATCAGCTGACAGTCGTATGGGTATTCCCTTATAGGTAACTGAGTTTCTTTCTCTTGCTGTTTTTAAGATTCTCTCTTTATCTTTTGCTCTTGGCATTTTAATTATGATGTGTCTTGGTGTGGTCCTCTTTGGATTCCTTTTGTTTGGGGTTCTCCGCGCTTCTTGGACCTGTAAGTCCATTTCTTTCACCAGGTGAGGGAAGTTTTCTGTCATTATTTCTTCAAATAGGTTTTCAATGTCTTGGTCTCTCTCATCTTCTGGCACCCCTATAATTCTGATGTTGGTACGCTTGAAGCTGTCCCAGAGGCTCCTTACACTATCCTCGCATTTTTGGATTCTTTTTTCATTTTGCTTTTCCGGTTGGGTGTTTTTTGCTTCCTCGCATTTCAAATCATTGACTTGATTCTTGCGCTCCTCTGTTCTGCTGTCGGGAGTCTGTATAATATTCTTTATTTCAGTCAGTGTATGCTTAATTTCTAGTTGGTTCCCCAGTATAACATCGAGGGTCTCATTAGTTTGCTTGTAGATCTCATTAAGTTTATCGGCGGCTTCTAAACAGTTCTTGAGAGACCTTAAAAGTGTGGTTCTGAACTCTATATCTTCCATTGGCAATTTTGTCCTGTTTCTTTGTCTCCGCATTTTGTTATGCTTCCTTGATGCACCCCCTAGTGGTCTTTGTTCGTGGTCTTATAGTTAAATTTTGATTGTTGTAGCTAATTCCAGGGAGGGTTTGACCTCCAGGCCAAGTGGCTGTGAGAATCAGCTGTGTCAGCAGTGAGAGAACTTCTGTCCTCTACGGAGGTGCTAATCTAGCCTTTGCCTGAGGCTATCCGGCAAATGCCTCTGTGCAGGGCTTGGGCGGGGCGGGTCGCACAGGATCAACAGGGTGGGCCGGAGAGAGCAGTTATGGCGGCTCTCAGTCCTGTCCCCAGGGGCTCTGCCTCTCTGAGTCCCAGCACCCGCTGCAAAGCTCGGAGAGAAAGCTGCACTCGCTCTGACCGAAGCCAGACAGACCCGCTTCTCCCGTTTGAGTCTGGGTCCCTAAAGACTCGCCCGGATCTGGAGCTCAGAGTCTGCGACTCCCTCCCGATTGAAAACGCCAACCGCGCCCTCGGCCGCCAGCCCGCTCCGCGCACTCAGCACCTCAGAATTTGACTTCAGCACTGCGCCTCCTCTGAGTGTCCGTATGCGTTTCTCTTTCCTCCTAGTTGTAGGACTTCCACTCAGCCAGCGTTCCAGTGGTTCTGGGTGATGTCCCTCCGTCTTTTAGTTTCACTTTTGAAGTAGTTGTTCAAAGCAGCAAACTCCGGCGTTAACCTATGCCGCCATCTTGGTTCTCTCCCTATACAATTTCGATAATATTCTTATCCTGTTGTTTTAGCCTCCTTTTATGATCTTTACCCCTTGGTTTTCAGTCTTTGGCCATATGGTTTCTGTTTTATTTGCTTTTTTCTCTCACAGGGATTGGAAGGGTTGATGTCATATTTTAGGTTCGTGGTCTTGAAAAAGTGTTTAAAATTACCACTGAATCTGAAGATTTTTAATTATTAAATTTTAAAAATAAATTAAGCCCTGGCTGGTTTGGCTCAGTGGATAGAGCATCAGCCTGCTGACTGAAGGGTCTCAGATTTGATTCCAGTCAAGGGCACATGCCCAGGTTGCAGCTCAGTCCTCAGGGGGGGGCATGCAGGAGGCAGCTGGTCAATGATTCTCTCTCATCATTGATGTTTCTTTCTCTCTCTCCCTCTCCCTTCCTCTCTGAAATCAATAAAATGTACATTAAAAAAAGAAAATTGCCCTAACCGGTTTGGCTCAGTAGATAGAGCGTTGGCCTGCGGACTGAAGGATCCCAGGTTCGATTCCGGTCAAGGGCATGTACCTTGGTTGCGGGCACATCCCCAGTAGGAGATGTGCAGGAGGCAGCTGATCGATGTTGCTCTCTCATCGATGTTTCTAACTCTCTATCTCTCTCCCTTTCTCTCTGTAAAAAAAATCAATAAAATATATTTAAAAAAAGAAAAAAAAAGAAAAAGAATGCCCTAGCAAGTGTTTCTCAGTGGTTAGAGCACCATCCTGTGCATTGAAGGGTTATGGGTTTGATTCCAGGTCAGAGCACATACCCAGGTTATGGGTTTGATCCCTGGTCAGGGTGTGTGCAGGAGGCAACCGATCAATGTTTCTCTTTCTCTCCCTCTCTCTACCACTCTCTCTAGAATCAATGAAAAGCATATTCTCAGGTGAGAATTAAAATAAATAAGTTTTAAAAAATTAAAATTAAATAAATAAGCAAGAGGCAATAGCGTAAGACTCTTCTCTGCAGGAGGGGATTTTGGATTCTTTTATGTTTTCCCACTGCCTTTGTTAACTAAAGATCCACATGATTATTGTTGCATTGTTATTTTTATATCATATATTTTCTCTTTTAAGGATTTTAAAATATTTTTCTTATCCTATATAATAAAGAGCTAATATGCAAATGGTTGTCATACCCTCATGCCATAACGGTTCAGACACTCAACACTGGAGAGAGAGGAATGGGAACCAGCCAGGCTCAAATGAGCTCACGAGAGAGGAATGGGGACCAGCCAGGCTCCAGCCCAGGAGAGGGATAAGCCGCCCGCCCTTCAGTCCTGGGTGCCAGTGGCTGCGCCTGCACCTGCACCTATGGCCCGGGAGAGGGACAAGCCGCATGTCCCACAGTTTCGGACACCAGTGGCTGGGGCTGCTGCCCGGGAGAGGGACAAGTTGCCTGCCCCATGGTCCCAGGTGCCAGCAGCTGTGCCTGTGCCTGAGGCCTGGGAGAGGGACAAGCCGCATGCCCCGTGGTCCTGGGCACCAGTGGCTGCACCTGTGGCCTGGGAGAGGGACAAGCCCCCGCCCCACGGTCCCGGGTGCCTCTAGCTGCAGCCTGGGCGAAGTCGCCTGCCCATGGGGCCCTGTGGCTGCTGCTGGCCCGGGCAAAGCCGGTCCGGGTCCTGGATGCCTGCGGCTGGCCAGAGGGAGGGAAGCCCATGTCCCGGGTGCCTGTGACAGCATGGAGGAGGGAATCCTGGGTCCCGGGTGTGAGGCGAAGCAGAGGCAGTTAGGGGCGATCAGGCCAGCAGGGGAGCAGTTAGGGGCGATCAGGCCAGTAGGGGAGCAGTTAGGAATGATTAGGCAGGCAGAGGTGGTTAGGGGTGATCAGGCAGGCAGAGGCAGTTAGGGGCGATCAGGCAGGCAGGCAGAGGGGTTAGGAGCGGTCAGGCAGGCAGGCAAGCAAGCGGTTAGGAGCCAGCGGTCCTGCATTGTGAGAGGCAGTTGGACATCCCCTGAGGGGTCCCGGATTGGAGAGGGTGCAGGCCGGGCTGAGGGACCCCCCTCCCATGCACAAATTTCATGTACCGGGCCACTAGCAATTATATAATAACACCTACTGCATATGTGGTTACTATAGCTACCTTTAAACCTTTACTTCACCAGTTTTAGGGACTGAGCTGCAACCCAGGCATATGCCCTGACTGGGAATTGAACCATGATGTTGTCATGTTTTTATTTGACAATCTAAGGGAAAAGAGGTCAGTGCCCCTGACTAAATTGCATATCAGGTACTGCATGTTTTAAAAATTCTTGTTGTACATCAGTGTGCCTGCCACGCACACTGGTTGAAAATTGCTGTTAGACAATCACCTTATTCTTACCTGCTGGGGTCCAACCCCAGCGGGTCCAGGGGTCCCCAAAGGTGTGGACGGAGTCGGCGAAGAAGGAATGACACGGAGACAGCGTTCAGTTGATCAGCAGCCTAGCCAGGATCTCCAGCCAGGATCTCCAGCCAAGTTCTGGTCTGGATCTCCAGAGAGGTTCTGGTTAGGATCTCCAGCCAGGTTCTGTGTCCATGTTCTCTTGCTAGGTTCTCCAGATTCTTCAGCCAGGTTCTGTAGCCATGTTCCCTCGCTAGGTTCTCCAGCCAGGTTCTGTCCAGGTTCTCCAGCCAGGTTCAGTCACCAGGTTCTAGTCAGGTTCTCTTGCCAATTTCTGTAGTCAGGTTCAGTCCAGGATCTTTTGCCATGTTCTCTCCAGCGAAGTTCTTCTGTCTCTAGAGAACGTTCTGTGTAGGTTCTGTGCCTCCTTTCTGTCTCCTAAGTTCTGTGTCTTGCTGTCTTATTACATCTGTATTTATACCAGTTGATTCAATCCTATCAATCTCTATTACAAAGGTTAGGGCGTTTCTTATCTCCATTCCAGGGAGTAAAGATTATGTAGCTTAAGCATGATTGTTCGTAGTTAAAGTGATTAATTACCCACCTGGCACTTAGTTAAGAGGTTTTATTCCCTCCCTAACGTCAGGGGAAAATCCCTACCTGGGGAAACAACCTTTCTCAGAGACCTTGGTTAAAACACATAGTGCCAAGAAGGTGAGCAAACATATTAAGAACAGTATGCCATATATGCCAGGTCCCTTGAAACAGCAAGCATGGACCAGCTCCCGGCACTTACCTTTTTCAAAACTAAACTAAACTAAACCCTCCACCATGTGCACACATGCATACAGTCCCTCTCTCTCTCATTCTCTATCTCTACCTCTACATGATATCTCAGACTTCCTCTTGCTTTTCCTTCTCAATAAGGGAAGTAAAATTCACTGAACAGTCTACTAGTTACTTTCAAAAATATTATCTCATTTACTCCTTCCAAAACTTTTTTTTAAAATATATTTTATTGATTTTTTACAGAGAGGAAGGGAGAGAGATAGAGAGTTAGAAACATCGATGAGAGAGAAACATCGATCAGCTGCCTCCGGCACATCTCCTACTGGGGATATGCCCGCAACCCAGGTACATGCCCTTGACCGGAATCAAACCTGGGACCTTTCAGTCCGCAGGCCGACGCTCTATCCACTGAGCCAAACCGGTTTCGGCTCCTTCCAAAACTTAATGAAGTGTTATGAACTACAGTGGGGCCTTGACTTACGAGTTTAATTCATTCTGAGACTGAGCTTGTTAAGGAGCTTGATAACTCAAATTACTCTACCACTCAATGCAAAAAATTGGCCGAGAGACAGCTGGTGTCTCAAAAAACTCGTTAGTCGGGACACTCGTAAGTCAAGGCCCCACTGTATATTATGCAGATAAGGAAACATAATCAGATAAAGTAACTAATTAGCTCAAGATTTATCAGCTGGAGTCAGAATTTGAACCCAGGTCTGACTCTTTCCTGTATAGCACATGCCTAGATACACTACAGGACTCTAGTTCTGGGGTGTGGACTTTAAGCACAGAGATGGGGGACACAGAGGGAGTGACATTTGAGTTCAGTTCTGTGAAAACATTTGTTGATCCTTTATTTTACAGAGGTGAATGTCACTGCCTACTCTCAAGGAGTTTATAAGAGGCATGTATACCCTAAAACCCTACCATGTAATAATGGCCATGGAAAGAGAAGTACCAAAGCAGGAGTAGTATAGAGGAAGAACTGACTCATTTTCTAATGGAAGGGACATGGAGAAAGGTGAGGGGAATAGCTGTAAAGAAGTTTTCCACAGGAGATGATATTTAAACTGGGTCTTGAAGGTTAAGATGGAAGAGTTTATAAAATATGGAATATATGGTGAGGTATGGTGAAGGTAAAAAAGGTGTGTTGGAAATGATAGGTAGTTGGCTATTATCAGAAGAGAACATTTATTTAGTCAGCAAGTACTTATTGAGTGCCTACTAAGGGTCAGACACTGTGTGAGGTACTAGAGATAAAGTAAAGAACAAGAGAGTTCATGGAACATACCAGGGAGTGTTGGGGACTGATGTTATTTATACAAGTAGGAAAAGAAGGAAACCTGATAGGCCTTGCTGCCAAAATAGACAGACAGGCTGCGTTTTCCCCCCCGTCGCTGCTAGTGCACAGTGGGAGCACAGGAGGCAGGGCTCTGAGGTGGTGGAGCTGGTCCACTGCGCTCCTGCAGCCGTGCGGAGGGTGGCAGGCAGGAGTCAGGGCAGGCAGGAAAACCAGTAAGAGCCCAGCACTGCATTCTAGATGAGAGAGGAAAAGGATATGTTAGAACAATATCTTGGAAATAAAATGGACAGCTCTTAGTGGTTAGAATAGAAAATGATTAACGGAGACCCCTAGGTTTGAGGTTTAGTGGCTGGGTGGATGGGAGTGTTTGGGTATGATAAAGAGTTTGAGGTACACGTAGAATATTTCAAACTCTTTATCATATGCAAACACTCCCATTATTTTTTAAAAACATGACTTAATCACCTAACATCAGCAGAGAACACCACTGTAGGACAAAGTCAAAAGAATATTTTGCTAAATATTTTCTTTTCTTTCACATTATGATCTTATTCAGGGATTTTCCTCCCTCCGAAGTTCAACATGGTGTCAAAGGATAGCTGAGAGAGGCTGTTAAGATTTACCTTTCAGTAGATCAGAAGGAGTCCATTTTCATAAAACATCTCCTTTATCTGTTATATCAGGTACAAGACACAGTGCATACCATCATGAGAATTTTATTGCATAATTTTCTCACTTCTGTAATAGAAAGTACTGAACTTGGAAGGGAAGGGTGCTAAAATTCTGACACAAGAGCAAATATTTATTTGCTATTTCAGTGCTAAAATTTTTCTATTCCTAGAATGGTGGCAAAGTTCTTTTTTTAAAAAATTATTATTATCATCATCATTTATTTTTCTTAATCCTCACCCGAGGATATCTTTCCGTTGATTTTTAGAGAGAGTGGGAGGGAGAGGGAGAGACAGAGAGAAACATTGATGTGAGAGAGACACATCGATTTGTTGTCTCCTGCACGCACTCCGAGGCCTGGGAACCTACTACTGAGGTATGTGCCCTTGAATGGAATTGAACCCAGGACCCTCAGTCTGCAGGCCAGTGCTCTGTCCACTGAGCCAAACTGGCTAGGGCTAAACATTTTATTGATTTTAGGGAGGGAGGGAGGGAGGGAGAAAACATTGATTAACAAATCCACTTATTTATGCATTCATTGGTTGATTCTTGTATGTGCCCTGACCAGAGATCGAACCCACAACCTTGGCATATTGGACGGTGCTCTAACAAACTGAGCTACCCTGCCAGGGATTCACAAAGTTATAATTTAAAATATTTAAAACATTATATAAGGATATGTATTTTTAGGGCTTATATGAAACTCATTAAAAGTAGTATTTTAGTGCTATAGATACTGTAGTTTATAGTTCAAGACATAGAATTTAGTCAGCCTGCATTAGTGTTTATTAAGATGAAACACAGTCTGTTGTGACACTGCAACTTTTTTGTATGTAAAAGCTCTATTTTTTTTTTAATATTGAGTGTTAGAGAGAGAGGAGGGAGAAGGAAAAAGAAAGAGAAAGAACAATTTGAAAGCAGAATATCCATCAGCTGCCTCCTGCACACTAGGGATTAAGCCCACAACCCAGGCATGTGCCTTGACCAGGGATTGAACCAGCCACCTTTTGGTGCACCAAACGATGCCCAACCATGGAGCTACACCATCCAGGGCCATAAGCTTCATTTTAATCATAAACCTGCACAAGGTTCTTGGTACAGGGGAACCTAAGATAAAAAGCAGCAGTGTCCAATTCCGCTCTTCCCTTTCTCTGTCTCACTCCTCTGGAGGAATGTTTTAAAAATCATTCTTCTGGTAGTTCCCTAATTTTAGCCCATTTGGTATAGCACTACTTTTAAGCTCATCAATTTCAGGTAACATCCAGTTATGAAAAATAAAGATTTGTCTGATCTCTCCTCTCTGTTCTGTTTACCACTGTTTAGTGTTCTGTTGTTTTTTAATTGCCGTATGTTTATTTTTCTAACATTAAATAATATAGTATTTTTTCCTCAACTTTTGATAGGCTACATGCCAAGCTGTTGTTACAAAAAAAGATTTTAAGTAGAGTGACTTACATAAGTGGAAGTTTATTTGTCTCCGCCATAATAGCCAAAGATAGCCCAAGGTTGGATTGGTGAATAGCTTTGCCTCATGACCTGTTAAATCTGCCTTCCTCATCAAGTAGCTTTCATCTCATGGTCAAAGTGTACTGCCATTTCCCAGGGGAAGAATCTAAAGCAAGTGACTCTCTTTAAAGGAGGCGACCTGAGAGGTCACACATCATATTGACTTATATTCCATTGGCCAAAACTTAGTATAATGTTCACAACACAGCAAGGGAGGCTGAGAAATGTAGCTGTATGTGCAGCTAAAATTTCAGAAGTTTCTATACCTAAGTCAAAGAAGGAAGAATGGATTCTAAAGGTCAACTAGAATTTTCTAATCTAGTTAGTATCTCTAAACTCGTTACTTTATATGATGAGGGTTCTCATACTTTTACCATTTCTTCTGCTTTTCTTTTTGGCCTTCTTTATATATTATTAGCTATATACATTTTTGTTTTGAATTATGAAATTACTAATGTTTACATTCTGTTCTGAGACCACAGCCAAGTTTTTGTTTCTAAAAGTTTACACACACACACACACACACACTGTTTACTTACAGATCAAAAAAGTGAGCTATTACTACGGTTCCATCTCCTTAGGTCCAGGCTCATGATCTCTGGGCCACTGGAAAGGATACACATTTTTCTAACATCATGACAAATGAATAGTTTTTAAAAAAATAATATTTATAGATTGATTAAAAGCAAGGGATTTATTTCTAAGATCTGCATCTACGCACTGACTTATTAGATCAATAAGAGAAGATGCAGTGAATGTGGTTAGTTTCCAGGGAGCTTTCAGTCACTTCAGGAAATGAGATCTTCGTATTTAATCATTTTATTGTGACCAGGAGCTACTCAGTCAGTTTTACAGATGAGTGAAATCTTAGTTCTCGAAGGGCTTAGACCAGTTTGTAAGCTCCAGTTGATCCAAGGCGAAGTAATTCTCCCCTAGCCTTTGATGTCTCAATATGAGAGGAGAGCAATATCTTCGGACCAAAATAAAAATCTCTTTGAAATATTTAGGAATAGAAGGGATGACTAGTGAGAGACTCTGGGCTCTTCAAGGTGGTCTCATTGTCTTTGGCAAAGGAGTTCCCATCATTTCAGACCCTGTTGTTTTCCCAAACAAGGACAGCAATGTGGAACACGAATTCCTGCCCTTGAGGAATTTATAATGAAGTAGAAGAGATTAAAATAGACTTTAGTTCAAATTCCAGCTCTGTCATCTACTGGCCACATGACCTCCAGCAAGCTATTTTATGAACCTTAGTTTCTGCTGGAACACACAATCCCCAAATCCCAATGGCTTAAAACACTGAAAATTTATTTCTTGCTTGTAATGCATGTTCATCATCTGTTAGATGGGAACTCTGCTCCATGTCTCCTTGCTCCAGGGGTCATGGTTAATGGAGCAGCCACTATCTAATTATAGAACATTGCTGGTCACTGTTGGAGTGGGAAAGGAAGACCTGGAGAGTCTCACATCAACAACTGAAGTACTCTGGCTCAGAAGTGACACCCATTATCACTTCTGTTCACAACTTAGTGCTCAGAACTAGTGACGTGGTCTCACTCAACCATAGGGGGTTGGCCAGGAAATACATTCCTGCCATGTTCCTGGAAAATGGAGAGCCAGAAATATTGGGCAAATAGTACTAAGACTACTACATATAGGAATGCCTACCTCGGGGTTGATGTGAGGATTAAATAATATATGCACACTACACAGTCATCTAGTGCAGGTGCTCAAAATTGATTATCATTAGCAATATCATAAGTAAGATGTACACTTCCAAAATATTTGAATAACAATATTAAGTGCCTTGTATATTAGAACATAAGTGTGCAAATATAAGTTGATATTGTTATTACCTAGTAGATATTAGAAGATACAGCATTAGAGCTTGTTTCAATGTTAGAGTAGATCTTTTATTTTTTTAATATATATTTTTATTTTTTTCTAAATATATTGTTATTGATTTCAGAGAGGAAGGGAAAGGGAGAGAAAGATAGAAACATCAATGATGAGAGAGAATCATTGATTGACTGCCTCCTGCACACCCACACTGGGGATCAAGCCCACAACCCGGGCATGTGCCCCAACCTGGAATTGAACCATGACCTCCTGGTTCATAAGTCAATGCTCAACCACTGAGCTATGCCAGCTGGCCAATATATATTTTTATTGATTTGAGAGAGAGAGGAAAGGAAAGGGAGAAACACATAGAAACATCGATTGGCTGTCTCTTGCATGCCCCCTACTGGGGATGTGCCCTGACCTGGAATCGAACTGGCAACCTCTTGGTGCCTAGGTCAATACTCAGCCACGGAGCCACAACTGCCCAGTATAGAGCTAGATCTTTATAGTTAGTTATCTGTCAAGAAATGATAGTTGAATTTGTAAGAATAGGTGAGATCTGCAAGAAAGAGATTAAGTAGTGAGAAGTACAGAGGATACTAAGGGGTAGCTCTGGAGCATAAGCACAATTGAAAATCAGAAGGAAGTATCACAAGAAATAGAGAAGCAATTTTTGGAAAGGGAGGAAGAAAGTGATACCTTTTAGTATCATAGAAAAGTCAGGCGAAGAATGTTTTCAATAAGGAAAATCAACCATCCTATATAATAAAAGCATAATATGCAAATTGACTGAACAGCAGAACTACCGGTCTCTATGATGCGCACTGACCACCAGGGGGCAGGTGCTCAATGCAGGTCAGTGCGCTCCCACAGGGGGAGCGCTGCTCAGCCAGAAGCCAGGCTCATGGCTGGCAAGCGCAGCAGTGGTGACAGGAGCCTCTCTTGCCTACACTGCAGGCAGGTGGTAAGGAGCAGTGGTCCCGGACTGTGGACTGCGACAGCCCTGGACTACGAGAGGGATGTCTGACTGCTGGCTTAGGCCTATCCCCCAAGCTGGCAGGTGGACATCCCCCGAGGGGTCCCAGACTGTGAGAGGTCATAGGCTGGGCTGAGTGCCCCCCCCCCCACCCCCAGTGTACAAATCTTGTGTACTGGGCCCCTAGTATAAAATACCTTCTAAGAGACATAGTTTCAGTTCTATTGAGTGTTATGGGGACTATCCTATATAATAAAGAGGGAATATGCAAATTGACCATCACTCTGCCACAAAGATGGCAGCACCCACAGCAGAGGCGGGGGTTTCTGTAACACAAGGTGGCTGCACCCACAGTGGAGGCTGAATTCCCATAACAAGCCTTAACGAGCAATCAGCAGGGACCTGAGGCTGTACCCCTGCCCCCATCTCCATGGGGCTTGACAGGGGACATCAGTCTGCGCCCCCCACCCTGGCACCAGGCCAGGGCACCTCAGGCCGTGCCCCCCACCAGGCAGGGCTTGACTAGGGACCTCAGGCCATGCCCCTCACCCCAGTGCCAGGCCGGGGGACCTCAGGACACACCCCCTGCCCAGCGGGGCTTGACGGGGGACCTCAAGGTGCACCCCCCACCTGGCGGGACTTGACAGGGGACCTCAGGCTGTGCCCCCTGCCCAGTGGTGCTTGACGGGGGACCTTGAGGTGCACCCCCCACCCCAGTACTGGGCTGGGGGACCTCAGGCTGCTCCCCTTGCTCTGGGCTGGGGGACCTCAGACTGTGCCCCCCACCCAGCAGGGCTTGACAAGGGTGGGACCGGCTGGGTCTGGATCTAGCCCAGTGGGGGAGTGCTAACGGGGTCTGGATCTCACGCGATTTTGAGGCGCATGTGGGTGGGTTGGGACTTGACTCTGCATCCCGTAGTGTGCCCCAGACTCTCACAAGAGGAAAATTTTTGTATACATTTTACTAATTTTCTTTCATCTCTGATACTTCTATTATAGAGAAAGGGCAAATAGCAATATTAAAATATTTTCTCTAATCCCCTTTTAATGTGCACGAATTTTGTGCACCGGGCCACTAGTTAACAAATAATCAAGAGGGGCTGTTACTTAAGGAAGAAATAGTATTATTTCATTAATCATAGTGAAAAAGCAGCTATTTCTGCAAAATACATGTAAAGCGACATTAGTTACACACTATTCTAAAAATATGTAGCTATTATCTCAAAATGGTTTGGAGAATTGGCTGAGGATTCTGAATAGCCAGGGTCCTGTTGTTTCTTATAACAAATACAAAAAGATCTCTGCTTAACAAAAAGGATGCCCAATTCTATCTAATGGTCTATTGATTTCAACAAGTAAATGAGTGATTAGTTCATTCAACAAACATAAGTTGAGCATAACTGGTACCAGGCACTGTGCTGATAAGAACAAAAATGTTTTTATGGAACTTTATAGTAGACAGAATAGTGGTTCCCAAATGCTGGCCCACCACAATGAAGTTTTCTGCTTTAATAATGAAATGAGAAAAATAGAAACAATGAAAAATTTTCCCCATAAAACTAAATATGTTCTATTCAAAAGAATGCTTTTTATTTATCATGATGAAATTAGAGTTTGGGGCTTTTTGTTTTTATTTTGTCTTTAGTTGACAAAATTCAGATTTATCAACTTTTAAAAAATATGTATCTGTATTGTTGAAAATATTACAGATGTTACCCTTTTACCCCTGTTGACCCCTCCTTCTCACTCCCCTCTCCCCTTTCCCAGGCCTTCACTGCTCTATTGTCTGTGTCCATAGGTTTTACACATAACCAAAGAACTTATATGTCAACTCTCTTTTGACCCCTGTTGTTTTGGGGGGACATTTTACTAGCTGTGAAAAACCACTGATGTAGACATTCCTTTGTCATTTATTGGAAAGGGATTTGACCTTTAGGTTTGACCCTTTAAATCGACTAGCACAGCCAGCTCATTTATTCTGGAGCTAATTATCAAATTTGTGAGTTCTTTGGATTCCTTGTTTATACCATCTTTCTTTGGCATTTTATCATTCAATTGCAAGGAAAAAAGTAAAAGTGAATAAAAATAAACTCAAACCAAAAACTAACAAACTAATTTTAAGCAAATTTTTGGATGTCAGATTTCTGGGAGGTGGGGGTGGGGGGGTGGGAGGGAAGAAGAGATGGAGAAGAAGGAAAAAATTTTGATCAAAATAGGACATTTAAATTATCTTTGGGTCTCAAGTCAGAATGCATTTTCAAGCTCCTACCTTCATAGGAACTGCTGAGTCCTATGAAGGAACCAGCTTGTTTTAATTCTAATTATTACTTTTAAGAACCATTAACAGTTGAGATGGCAGAGAGAACAGGGTGAGAAATGATGATCCTAAACCAGTGGTCGGCAAACTGCGGTCCTTTGAGTGTGGCTCTTCCACAAAATACCACGTGCGGGTGCGCACGTACAGTGCGATTGAAACTTCGTGGTCACACTCAAGGGGCCAAAGAGCCGCATGTGGCTCACGAGCTGCAGTTTGCCGACCACTGTATAAACCATCAATTCCATAGACTCAGTCATTTACATAGTCATCTTTTTCCACTCAATGAATGGTGCCAGGCACTGAGATGAAAAAAGACACCGTCCCTGCACTTAAGACATTTATAATCTAGAAGAGGGAGGCAGAGATATAAGCAAATCAGTGCTCTGAAAGGTGTTATAGGAGATATAACAGCATGCCTGGTGCCTCAGTGGGGACCATATTGGAGAGGTGGGAGGTGGGAGTGGTGACAGGAAGAGTGAGGATGTGGGATGAAAAAAGACATGGAGGTGGAAGTAGGAAACAGTGGACCTATTTGGGTGAAATTACGAGTATATTGGTATGGGACTAGCATGGTGTGGAGTGGGATGCGGTTATGGCAAGAGAAAGGCTGAATATTTAGAACTTTAGATGCTTTGTTTAGGAATTTGGACTTTATCCAAAGGATTTACCAGAATGTGTTCTGGGGGATGGTGATAGGAAAGAAAGGGGTTTTCTATGGTCAAAACTATGTGAGAGGCACCAATGGAGACAAAGCAGGTGTATTCACTGCAAAGCCTCTCAGACCCTTTATGTTGGGCAGCGTTTCCACAGTTGTTTGACTACTTAACTTGCTTGGAAGAGTATTTCCCGTTTCTCATAATAGGGTTTGGGAGACCTTGCAATATGCAATGGGGAATCATGAAAAACTTTTCAGCAGAGAATTATAGACAATCGTGTAATCTGATTCTATTCTCAACACAGAGTGTGATATTGCTCATTAGAATTGTTCAACCAGTATTTTTTAACACCAGATATTTTCAAAATGATGTGCTAGATATTACAGGAAATTAGAAAGATGCATAAGTTATGTGTCTGACAAAAACATGTTGATTATCTATAAATGGTTTTCATCTATTCAATTATTTCATCTATGCCAGCGGTTCTCAACCTGTGGGTCGCGACCCCTTTGGCGGTCGAACGACCCTTTCACAGGGGTCGCCTAAGACCATCCTGCATATCAGATATTTACATTACGATTCATAACAGTGGCAACATTACAGTTATGAAGTAGCAACGAAAATAATTTTATGGTTGGGTCACAACATGAGGAACTGTACTTAAAGGGCCAGAGGTTGAGAACCACTGAATTCTACTCAATTATTCAAAGGCAATACAAAAGTGAGGAAGTTGAGGATAGACTTGAGAATTAGAGATGTTCTTGGTGGCCCTTGCTCAGTGCTGATTCCTACAGGGTGTTTAATGCTCATTCTTTCGCCAAATATTGTCCCCACTCAAAGCATGAGCTTCTTCTAGGACGAGAATTGTGTCTGGCTGGGGACCTCACCCAGGCAGCTCAGGGAGTGCAGTGGGAAGAAAGCTAACAAATTGAAACTTGAATTTTATTGTTTGGGGGGTGACTGTTAGCTTGGCCCTCAAAAGTACCATTCCATCAACATATTGGAGCTTTGGTATATTCAAGTGGAGTCTTTAGAATATATCACAGGTGTATCCATGGAGTTTGGAGAAAAATTTTAAAGGTGAAAGAAAAAGGGAAGTTGCATTTCATGAAAACAGAAAGATCAAATCTAGAAATCTGAGTATGTCTCAAACTTTTTAATTAATTCCCTACTTTTTTCTTACTCGGTGCCAAGGGAGAGATTCTTCAAATAATCTTCTTGAATTAATTGAATCCTTAAGGTTTATTATCAGCCACCTTATCTGATAGGTACACATAGAATCAGATTGTCTAGGATGGGTTGGTACTTCTTCAGGCTTTTAGTCAGCAGTTGTGTAGTGGTCAGTAGCACTAGCCCTGGAGCTAGCTGCTCTGGGTTCAAATCTATTAAAACACATTCAGTCCAATTATCTAAGGGACCTGCTCTTTATTAGCTTAGCTGTAAGATTTTAGGCAAATTACTTAACCTCCCTGTATCTGTGTTTCTTCATCTAAAAATGGGAAAAATGATAATAGGTATCTCATAAGGCCATGAGGATTAAAAGAGATAATCCTGTGAAGTGCTTAGAATAGTACCTGCCACATGCCAAGGGTTTCATCAACTGTTATTTTTAGGATATCTCTGTCCTACCTTTTTTTTATTGGGATAATTCATTGTGGAAGTCCATCAAAGAGTAGTTAGCTTTCTGGCCTAAATAGGATTCTGTCTTTGGAGAATGGCCTGCTAATTCTAAATAGGTTTGGGTATAAATGGACTATTAGAAAATTTTAATTCTGTAATTTAAAAATATAGCCAATATTTATTCACTTAAATAATAATAACTAACATTTGCTGAGCTTATACTATGTACCAAGAGTTGTTACGAGTCCTTTTTACCAATTAACTAATTTTAGAGTTGAGGAAACTGTCACATTTGAATCATTGAGATGGTAAGTGACTTGCCCAAGGTAATACAACTAGTTAGGGGCAGGACCAGGATTCAAACCGAGACCATCTGACCTCATAGCTCACACACACACATCCATCATAATAACCCATCTTTCATGTAAATGCATTCTGTATTTTAGATAGGTTTGCCAAAGTGTTTCATTTGATTTACTGTAAACATAAATTAAGTGAAAAACATTAGTGAAAAATTAATTTTGCTAAGTCATTACAGCATAAGAAGATTTCTTTTTCTGTTGTAGAGATAAGTTACTCTTGGTGCCACATGTTACAGTCATTTTAATTATGATTCTTTTGTTCTTTGGAAGATTATGAGTTGGATTTCACCAAGGCATCCAGACACAAGCATCCATTCTTTAGAACAGTTTTTCACTTTACATCTCAACTACATATTTTTGGAATAGTGTTTAAGTAATGTCACTTTGCATGCATTTTGCAAAATTAGCTGTTTTTTTTTGCTATAATTAGGGTTAAAACACTAATTAGGGTTATATCAAATCCTGTCCTATGAAATACATACCTTGTAGGATTTGAAAATGCAGAACATTGAAAAAAATCACTCTTTTTGTAATCTTCAGTGTAAAAAGACTATACTTTGTAAAAGTTATCCATCATTTCTGTTGCTCTACTTTATTGGCGCTAATATAGCACTTTCTGGGTTTGCTTTTAAAGAAAACTGGGCAAAACTAATTTGCCACTAGATGGAGCCCTGGCTATTTGGGTAAAAATGCAACAGAGTGGGAACATTAAATCACACAATCATATCATGCTCGAGGGCCCCCCGGTATTTGAAGCCCTCAGCTTTTAATTGTAGAATGCATCTTTGTTCTTTGCCTGACCTGCAGAGTGACATCACTCCCTTTCTTCCTGTGCGCTGGCTTTGACACAAGCCAGATGGCCACAGTCATCGGTAGGCGCGCAGGCTGCCTGGTACAGCAGTTGATGAAGCAGAATAGGAAGACGTTTTATGATCAGCTGCGGGAGCTCAATGAGGCCGTGGCTTTGCTAAGTAATTACATTTACCGTGCACACTTTATTCCTCACAGAGAAGGTCACAAGGAAAAAATACATTTTTATTTATAGTGTTGTGAGGTATAGACCTTTGATCTTTTATTAGTCAGTAGTCTGCTCCAAAGGAATGCTCTCTTTTCCCTGCTCTGCAATCACTCGTGGAAATGGCATGTTTATTTACGTTTAATGGTTCTTTCAGGCTGTGCATTGTGATACTTACCTTCCCTCTTCCTCCCTTTTGTCTCCAGTTAGTCACACAAAAAATGTTTTAGTTTTGTAGTGAGTTTAGTTTGGAGAAGTCAGAGTTCAGGCATGTTAATACAAGCAGATTTCTGTCAGATATACTCCAGAGTGATTTGGTTAAATATATTACTGTTTACTATGTGTTTGTTCTTCAAGGAGGTCAGAAGAGACCAGGAACAGACTTTTATTTTGGGGGGCTGAGGGTCAGGAAATGAACTAGACAATAATTTTATATCCATTTTTGAACACGTAGTGGATAAGGTCACTTATAATGCCAATTTTAAAGAAAATATTAGAATATTAATCTGTTATTTTCCATCTGCACTTGAAGTTAATCTTTACCAACAGAAAGATTGTACAAAACTTTAAAGAAAATACTAACTGCACTTTTCTCTGAAGTTCATCACTCAGTTTTGAGATTCTTCCACAAGACTCATTTCTAAAAACTTTAAAAAATATCTTTGCCATTTTTAAGACTAGTTTGTGAATATTATTCACAGAATTAATGTAGAAATTATAAACTATAAAATCATATGAAAAATTCATTTTCGCTATGCTTTGTTCAAACTTAACACTGTTTCTAAAGTGAAGTCTCTGAGTGTTCCCTAGGTTATTTGGCTCTCAATTAATAAAAAATGAAACTCTAATAAAAGAAATCTCTTAATCTTACAGTATTTTATAGTCTTCTCCAGGGAGGGCGATTTGCAAAAATTGTTGGAAGAAAGCAGTGTGGTGTAAGGAAAGAACATGGCTTTGCAGTAGATGTTACAGGGTTTTCTAATCCTTTTCACTGGTTATTTGCTTTGTGCCCTTGGACCTCTGAGCCTAGGTTTCCTCACATATTTATTGGGGGATAAAACCTACCTCCTAGGTTTACTGCAAGAATGAAATGATACAATGTGTTTATTAGGCCCCAGACAGTTCCTGTCACATGGTACAAACTTAGTAAATGCTAATTCCTTTCAACTGTTTTAAAGTTCCTCTCTTTTCTGAACGGCTTGCAAAATGTGTTCACAGATTACACTGTTATTATTGTATATATTTTATTCATAAAATATAAATAATCCTGGGTTGAAAGTAAGCTCACCATTTGAAAAATAGGCGTTTGAAATTTATTAGCACTGTGTATGTGTGTTCGGTTCCAGATAAAACCGTAACCATCAATTGTGCAATGGATGTGTTTAACATTTGTGATGTTTTAATTTTTTTCTTTTTTCTCCTACTCAGCTCTTGCCCCAGTTCTTTGGCTCTCGTTTTGTTGGTGAAGATATCACAGTGATGTCTGCATTCAACCTGCTGCATTTGGTGACAAAGAGCCAGCCAGTGGCCCTTCGAGCCTGTGGGCTTCCCTCAGGTCACTGCTTCTTGTACTCTACCTAGTGAGGGCACTGGGCGGGTGGGTGTTTCTGCTGCAGGAAATGATACACCATAATGCTTTGCTAAATTTCGTTTTCTTTTACCTAGGCCCTAATTTGAAGACGGAAATTGGTTATAAATCACCACTCTACTTTGAGTAACATTCAGTTCCACAATCCTTACAACCCTTGGAAACATTGTGCAGTTTTCTACCTCAGCATATAATTGTCACTAATATTTCATGATATCTTCTTGTTCTTTAATGCACGCTACACATCTGAAAATCATAATGCTGTTCATAAGAGGCTGGCAGTCTTGATAAGAAACTGCCCCAAATCACACAAAATAAGACATTCATCTTGTTAAAGGATAATGAAATACTTTTTATTCCACATGTGGTCATTCCTTTAGGAAATAAAAAAAAAAATTAAAATGAACAACTTTTGTATAATAAAGTTAGTTCTTGTAGTTAAAAAGAAAAAATGTTCTACTGAGCAAATGACCAAATCAACAGAACTAATATAGCATGTTTCAACTGATTTTTAAATGAGAACCACCACACTTTTAAAAATGATTTTATGCACTTAAACAAGTGCAGCATGAAAGTCCAAAATTTCATTATATGCCTGTATAAAATAAGTTTAATACTTTAATTTATTTAAACAATCACAATGGTCAGATATGTCTGTGAATATTGTCGTTATTATTTACTAGAGGCCCGATGCATGAAGAATCATGCAAGAATAGGCCTTCCTTCCTCTGGCTGCTGGCACCGGCTTCCCTCCGGCACCCAAGACCCAGGCTGCTTTACTCCGGCTGCTGCCAGGCACCCGGGACCCGGGCTGCTTTGCTCTGGCTGCCACTGTCACCCACTGGGACCCGGGCTGCTTCGCTCCAGCCACTGCCAGGCATCTGGGACCGGGGCTGCTTCACTTGGCCGCTGCTGCCACCCACCAAGGTGTGCTCCGAGCTGCACTGTGACCACTCGGAGCACACTCCCACCCCTAGTTTGTGTACCTTGGGGCTGGGAGCAGCATGCAGTCCCCTCCCGCCCATCTGCGCACGCAGCTTCTGAGCGGTCGTGATGCAGCTTCTTCCTGAGCCGGTTGTGATGCCTGGCTATTTTGCATATTACTGCTATATATATATATATAAATATATATATGTGTATATATACATACATACATATAATATCTATATCTATATCTATCTATCTATCTATATGTATATAGATATATACACATACACACATACATACATACATACATACTAGAGGCCTGGTGCATGAAATTTGTGCATGGGATGGGGAGGGCGTCCCTCAACCCAGCCTGTACCCTCTCCAGTCTGGGACCACTGGCTCCTAACTGCTCACCTGCCTGCCTGCCTGATTGCCCTTAACTGCCTCTGCCTACCTGCCTGATCGTGAATTAATATTCACCTACTGTGAATTAATATTCACAGCTGAATATTAATTGTGAGTGCCAGGCATTGTGTGAAGCAGTGAGGGTACCATGATAAACAAGATCAAACCAGTTGCTTTAACCAGTACAAAATGGAGCTGGAGCTGTGTGAGGACCATTGAACCACATGGTGCTAAGAATAGACCAAAGGTATTTATACCTGGGAAGTTAGGGGAATCCAGACAAGGCTGGTCCTAGTCTTTACTTTGGAAGGGAGAGAAGTTCTCTGAAGTTTAAGGAGGGCTTTATGGAGGATATAATGTTTGAGCTGAATCTCAGTCTATGAGCAACAGTCAGCCAAGTGTCCAAAGAGGAGGAAAGACATTTCTAATATATGGAGTAGCATGGGCAAAACATCCGAAAAAGCAAGATATGTTCAGAGAAATGCAGGTTATTTATTATGGCTAGCTTGGAGGCAAGTAGAAGAGAGGAGAAAAAAAGATAGCCAAACGAGGAAGTGCCTTATATGAAGTTTTAAGGAATTTAAATCTTGGGGAAGGGGTGAAGGGGAAATGACATGTCTTTAATTTGCATTTTATGATTACTGATTTAGTAGGGTGGAAGGTCAGTGCAGATTTCAGATGTTTCTATAAGAAGGCAGGAATGGCAACTTGATTAGAAGGGAAGATAGAGCATTTGCCTTAAAGCTGTATTAGAATAGTAAACATCTGTTTTGTTTGTTTTTTAAAATAGATTTTATGTCTATTTGTGGTGACATGAGAGGCTAATGAAGCTCAGTGCACAGGGCCCCCAGTCACTCTTCTCAACTCTTTGCCTCCCCGACCCAGCTGTGGCCCTGCACTGACACCGTGGATTACACTGCGGGAGTTTGAGGCTGGAGGGACTCAGGAAGTGCTGAGAGCCTTCACAATGGTCATTACAGTAGGTTTGGAAAGAAGAAGGATGGATTAGGGAGAGATTCAGGTTGTAGAGCTGACAAGGTTTATCTGTTGAATTGATAATTTTTAAGAAGTAACCATAATAATACAGCACTTAAGCACACACACTTTGTATTTGAAATCTGGCTTTGACACTTAACTAGCTGTTTGCCTTGGCTTCCTCATTGTATTATTATTAGAACTAGAGGCCCAGTGCACAAATTCGTGCATGGGTGGGGTCTGGCCAGCCTGGCCCCAATTGGGGCAGATCGGGGCTGGGCCTGTCAGGAGGAGGAGATGGAGGGAGGTTGGCTGGCTGGCCTGCACCAATTGGGGGCCTGATCAGGGGCGGGCCAGCTGGGGGGAAGGGCTGTGGGCAATTGGCCGGTGGGCCCCACCCCTGATTGGGGTTGGAGGGCCGATTTGGGGCCAGTGGCCTGGGGGAGGGACCATGGGTGGTTGGCCAGCCAGCCCTGCCCCTGATAGGGGGGGGTGGTGGCGATCTGGGGTGGGGCCGGGCAGGAGGAGGGGCTGCAGGAGGTTAGCTGGCTGGCTCCACCTCCTATTGGGGTGGGGAAGGCAATCAGGGGTAGGGCCAGCCAGGGGGGAAGGGCAGGGGGGTGTGGTGAGGCATTTGGCTGGCTGGCCCCTCCCTTGATCGGGGTGGGAAAGTCCAATCGGGCAGGCTGGCTGGGGGGAGGGGCTGTGGGAGGTTGGTTGGCGGGCCCCACCCCCTGATCAGGCCAGTTCGCTGGCCACAGTGGGCATCATAGTGACCAGTCATCAGTCGTTTTGGTCATCGCAGTCACTGGCTTTTTATATATATATATAGGTAGTAATAATAATACTCACCTGGCCCTAGCCAGTTAGGCTTAGTGGATAGAGCATTGGGCCTGTGGACTGAAGGGTCCTGGGTTTGATTCCAGTCAAGGGTACATGCCCAGGTTGCAGGCTCAATCCCAGTAGGGGGCATGCAGGTGGCATGCAGCCAATCAGTGATTCTCATCATTGATGTTTCTGTCTCTCTCTCCCTCTTGCTTCCTCTCTGAAATCAATAAAAACATTAAAAAAAGGATAAATAGTACATACCTGAAAGGTTGCTGCAAGAATGAATAGATTACAATGAGAAAACTGCTTAGAACAGTAGCTGGCATAGAGCAAGCACCATATAGAAATATTCACTAAGTTTACTATACATATCTATAGACATATGTATGTATCTATATATCTACCTCTCTATATTGTAATTTTCTAGTGCAATAGACTTTTAAAAACATTTAAGTTAGTCCTATCTTTCACTTAACTATTTTTATTTTAATATAAAATAAAGTGTACTTTATGTTAGAGAAATAACCATCTCAGTAGGATGTCTTGATCTCTTTATTTTTCTTATATATCCTGCTGAGCCAGAATTCAAGTCCTATCAGTATAGAACACATTTCTTTGGAAGCCCAGAGAAAGTGTCTGTCTTTCTGGCTTGGAAACCCATTTTAATTTGATAAATGAATTGGCTAGAATAGTATTCCATAATTCCTTAGACATTCACACTTTTTGAAGTGTTAGGAAAGCCAGTCTTTTATTATTTGCATAATAATGAATATTAGCAAATTCTTTATCACCCATTTCTCAAACACAATTTGACTTGTAGAAATATAGAAATGTTGAAGAAATTAAGTTCAACAGTAATAAAACAAATTATTTAAATTTTGAAAAATAAAAATGAAATCCAAGTGGGACTTCTAGCCTTTATTGCTTTGTACAAGCAGGGAGGGAAGAGGTCAAAATTGGAGATATAGGAAATTAAGGTGAAAGTTTGAAGTTTTGCTTTAATTTACTGTTCCCTGGTCAAAACCCATTACGACAAAAGTCTCTGTAAATCAAAAAGATTTCTGCTCCCTAGCCAGTACCCTACTAATTTCAGGTATTATTCAATATGAAATAATTCCAGAACTAAAAAATAATTGGAACAGGCTCTTAAAGTTGATTATAACCGGATTGACCTGTATGAAGGCCATATCCCAGTAGAGTGATCTATCATTTTTCAGCTTTGACTTCCTTTACTTCTTATTTTTTAATAAAGCATAATTTTAATTTAGAGCTTATTAAGTACATCTGAGTTATGGTTTGCTCATGTTTGTAATTAAAGGTAAATTTTCTCTCTCGGAATTTCTTCTTAATTTACTAACAGTTTCTTTTATATATTAAAAAGAGCACTGGAATAGGAGTCAGAAAACTAACCACAGCTTTGTAATTAACTTCCCATGACCTTGAATATACCAGTAAATCTTTCCAGATCTTAGTCTCTTTATCTTTAAAATGAGAAATTCGAATTATATCATCTCTGAAATTTTGTGATTTTTTCCCCCATTTGTTTTTACTTTAGCTTTTGCTAAAACAAATCTTAAAACAGCCTTGATCAATGGCTGGGAATTTACAGAACAGTCTGATAGACAGTGGTGGGAGGACAGGATTATCTTCCATGTTTGAACATTGGAATTCTTTCCTCCAGATCAAGAGTGAGGCAATTATCTGAGGAGGGATTAAGAGGCACAATTTTATACATAGTTTCAATGCTTGATAAAAATTAAGTCTAATTGTAGCTTAGACTGGATATCATGGTAGTTTTAAGCCAAGTGAGAGTATTTGTCTAAATAGTACTAATTGCAGTGATAAATTATATTCTTCTCTAACATCGTACACATAATATGTGGTTGTTACTCTTACTAGATTTTAGTGGCAGTTTGTTCTAATGTAGAAATTAGAAGTCTTAAAGAGAAATATTTTGCAAATGGTGTTTGTAAGTAACTAATATACCTATATATATAAAAGCCTAAGCAACTGTTACAACTGAATGACTGGTCGCTATGACACGCACTGACCACCAGGGGGCAGACACTCAAAGCAGGAGCTGCCCCCCAGCGGTCAGTGCGCTCCCACAGCGGGAGCACTGCTCAGCCAGAAGGCCAGGCCTGTGAGGATTGGGCTGAAACCTAGAAGTCCGACATTCTCTGAGGGGTCCTGGATTGTGAGAGGGCACAGGCCAGGCTGAGGGATCCTACCAGTGCATGAATCCATGCACTGGGCCTCTAGTAGATATAATCTATATAACTAGAAGTCTTATGAATCAGGAACTTGTGGCTCCAGAGCTTAGCACAGTGCCTGGCACTTAATAAATATTTGTTAAATGAATGAATAAACTTTTGGAAAGTCTGCATGGAGATGAAGTGACAGCTATAATGCAGATACAAATTTATTTGAGACTCTTTTATATGGGAAAATTAAAAGTAAAGCTGATAGTTTGGTTGCCTTTTGAGTGAAAAACAATTTCTCTTTTCTCACTTATGGTGGATATCTTAGGTATGCATTCTAGCTAAGCAAATAACAACACAGATTCAGTGTGTATTATCCAGACTTGCTTTTACTTTTTCTCTCAGTTTGAGTTTTGATGGTAAATAAACTGTTTGAGGAAGGGAATAAGTACATAGTGTACTTAGAATAAGAATTAAGAATTCTGGCTTTTTTGAGCACTTTTATCTGGAACAAACTAATATTGTTTGCTGTGCTCTAAATTGTTCATTTGTAAAGAAGAAATGCATGTAAAGAAATATATACCAAAACAACATCCATAAATAAGTACTTACTTATTATTGTAGTTTGAGCTGGCAGTAGTTCATTGATGGTATCTGATGTTATATTTACCATTTTTAGAAAAATTGAAGTCACCAGTGTGCTCTATACCTACTGAATAATTGGCTTTCTATTTTAGTTTTTTAAACCCTTTTTAGGTCATGAAAAGATAAACCATCTTCATGTTTATTTGATAAAGTTCTGACTCTCCTCATCCAGAAAATACATATGTGTACCTACACACTATTTTTCATATAATTTCAAGGGTTTTTGTTAGATATTCTGAACTCTTAAGAGAGCCAATTTGACCCAGGGTTTAAAACCCGTGTTCTAAAAGATACACACGAAACCAATATAAAAATTGGTCAGAATACAGTATTTCTGATTTCTCTATTGATATACCCAATGGAATTCTCGCCCACCTGTTTAGATTAATGCCCTCTCTTCTGCATTTTCACCATTCCCACATGTTCATCTTACCTAACTCATTTGATGGCACTTAAGAAACTTTGGAGTAATTTTTTTTTTAAAAAGACAAATAGTTCTTCAAAAATAGACATACAAATTTCAACTCACGTAATTCACAGAATAATTTGCAAATAATTGATTGAATAGTATCCACTGTTTCCAGTAGATGGCACTAGATTTACATTCTTTCACAGCATATAAGGCTACACAGCACATAGGTACATGGTGACAACTTAAACAAAAGTATGTAAAGAGTAAGCAGTTAAGAACATACGGACTTATCCACCACAAATTTTCCCGCTTCTCCTATATTCAGACTATCTGTGGGATGCAAAGCCTTTCTCCGTTTTCAGTGGGACCCAGCTTCCTCATGCTTGAACGTCGCATTGAAATTGTCTTTCATGTGTAAACTTTTTATGAAGTAAAACAAGTTTTCATAGGTTAATGTATTTTGCATCCAAATAGCTGATTTAACAATAATTTACAGTTTTATATGCAGCTAAATTTTCTTCAGCAGACCACCCAAGAATTAAAGAAAATTTCACATTTTGTTTTGCTGTGTTTTGAATTTCTATAGAATCTTGAAAATGTTATTAGCTTAATGTGTTGACTGTTAGCACGAACTGTTTTTTGCATGAATTAAAATATTTTTGGAAACCAAGAAAGTTTACATTTAAAATATGGATCAATAAGTACTCTGGTGTAGCTATATTTTTCTAAAACAAACTGTTTTAGTAGCTCTATGATATAACCTTTTAGTTAATGTGTAAAAGTTGCTATACAGCATCTAATTACTACATGTGTTTTAAAAACTGTTTGTGCATAAGGCTAAATACTTATAGAACACTGCATCTGTATGAATGAGGTGTTGGGCATATTGTTGTTAAATGTGTTTTATCAATATTTTGTTAAATATGAAATAAATTTTAATATTATATATTAATTATAAAATATATAGCAAAATCTAGTAGCAACAGAGATAAAATGGGCATGTACAAAAACTAAAACAAATTTTAGTTTTGTTTGAGAAATTCAGTAATTAATAATGATTGGAAAGAATATAAAACATGAGTTCTAAAAACAGATGATAATTATCTAGACAATATGGGTTGTGGAGAATTATACAGGTAGAGTTATTAGATGTTTATTTATCTAAACACATGTTCACAATAATATTACCTAACAGATTATAGAAGGATTTATTAAAATGAGACTGAGCCACCTTTGGCTCTCAACAAACACGTGTTTAATGAAGGAATGAGGCATGAACGACAATTCACAAAGACTTACTAATAGAAAGGCTAGTTTCTTGATAAATTTTCATTATCAGTGTTTTATAGTTTATAGCTTCATCCTAAACATTTTATTTAGCGATTTCATTTCTCATGGCTGCTTTTGCTAGATACATTTTAATTTAAAATGCTTTAAATAAATTTTACTGAGATGCAATTGCAAATTGTCTCTACTTTTTGTGCCTTTGCATTTAAAAGCAACCATTTATTTGAAAATTTAAAATCCCCATCTCATTTATTTCAAATCCCTATTTTTCTCCTTTTCTAAAATATTTAGGTTTTTGCACTAGTATTAGTCACATAAAATGCATGTTATAGAAAATATACCATGAAATGACAAAGGTGTCAGTTATTTAGGTGGTTTGTAAGAGGTATACCTTTATAGAATTTAAATTTACTCAATAACTACTATGATAAGTATGTGCTTCAACACTATATATTTAATATGTTCAGCCACATAATTGCAAAGAAGGGAATGCTAATTTAAAGAATTAGATTATTTGAATTTTAAGCAAACAAAGGAAATGCAAAATTCTGTAGCTGTAGGTTTTAAGATTTGGTTTTGTTGCAGAAATGCATGTTAGCTCATAGAATGATAAAGCTCTTCATGTTATATTCCATTTTGATTAATATTTTAATATATCTTGTGCACATTTTAGATAACATCATAAGTTTCAGAGATAACATCATAAGTTTCAGAGCTTGCCATTATATTATTAGTATTGGTGAAGAAACTGATTGTAAAGCTTAATTTGCATTTAGTGGTTTGTTTTTACCACCAGCCCGTTTAATTTTTTATTCCTATTCTTCATCTTATTAAACATACTTGTTAAAATTTTCTCAGTTATATATTAGCATCAGGTGTCAACATTATCTGATGTTTCCTAGAAATCTATTTTGTGAAACTTTTGTCTCTGGCTGTAAGGAGGAATAACTAGAAAAACATTTTAAAATTCGGGGGGCATATTAAATAAGTCTGGGAAAGGTGTTCGGTTTGATCAGCCAAAGTCTTTTCCTAAGACAGGGAAACCCTTGGTTGCTGCAAAGGGAGCTCCAGAAAGGCAGACTGTTTATTTGGGGTCTATTTAGCTTACTGTTCCATCTCAGTAGCTAGAATTGTGTTTGTTACCTAATAGATGTTCAGGAAATATTTGTTGAATGAATCAATGAATAAATAGCATCATCATATGTATCAAAATAATGTCATATTGTAAATAATGTGATCTCTGTTTTTAAGGAATCTATATCCTGGTGAGAAAGATGGCTACTTTAAGTCCAAGTTTTGTTATATATAGGATGAAGGAAGTTATATCCTTGATGGTTTTATGAATCTATATAAACACTTCCTCTTTTGCTGTGCTGTGGAGGGAGGGAGTAGAAGAATTGAGAAGCATTGTGCTTCCTTCTGCCAGAGTGGCAAAATGGCTTGTTGGATAGGATTTGAAACAACAACAGTTCTTCTGAAGGATATTGAAGGAATGTGTAGATGTAATTAGCAGGAGGTGGTAGGGTGGGGGATGGCAGCATGGGGGTGGGAATGGAATGTGGGCACATTGGTTAGTAAAAGATTGGCATGTTAAAGCACAACAAAGCATGGGTTCAAGAGAGAAATGTAATGAATGAACAACTTAAAAGGGGAAAGCTGCAGACAAGAGAACCTGGCTCTCATTAACCAGGTGTGTGACCATGTCAAGTAACTTCTTTGGGCCTTGATTTCCTCATATGGGATTTGAAGCATTTGAGATCTTGCTCCCCAGCATATAATGTCAGTTTGGCTCAAACTCTTATTAAAAAAAAAAAACTTAGTTCTACGAATACCCTGTAAATCAGACCCCATTATCAAACTGAGATACTCTGCATGTTGCCAGATTTTATAAATTCTAAGATGTGCATCTTACATTTTATATTTTATCATCTTGGTGACCAGGATGTATCTTTAAAAATTGTGATAAGAAAGCATTGTGTCATAGTTTGATTGGCAACTCTTTTTTTTTTTTTTTTTTTTTTTTTACTTTTCTAATGGAGCATAAAATAATGGTGCATCAAAATACCACATTTTTCATACTACACATCAGCATAAGAGGTCTTCATTAAGAAGCCCATGTAAGCAAGATTTCCCTAATCTGGTTTGACTATGGAAACTTTCTCTCCTTTCCTTCCCACTAGGAGGAACAACCTTAGCATTTATTTTCAGAGCCAGTATTCATTTTGGGGAATGCTAGATTAGGTAATCTCATAGTCTTAAATCCACAGAGTTAATGGAATTTTAGACATAAAAGATTTGAATGTGGAACTCTAGAGAGTTAATAAAAGATTCAGAGTAGTAAAAGAGGAAAAAAATTTAATCCATCATTCTTTTTATAATTTTACTGATTTATTAAGCAAATACTGTTGTTGTAGTTTTTAAACTAACTTCTAAGAAACAAAAGGCAAAGACATTATTTAGAAAATATCTTTCCAGAAGAAAATTTAAATAGCAATAATTAAAATGAAGAGTTGAATAAATGTTTAAATACAACTTATATTTGTTTAGTGCTTCCTCTTGCCCAGGCACATTATGAGATGCTGGGCATGCAAAGATGGCAAAAATATATATTAGTTTGTGCACTGTCCTGCAAGGAGATATTGAATAATTCTTTAATTATCTGGGTGATAAAATTCTTGACCTTTTTTTCTCGCTAGAATCTACCAGATTTTTCTGGAATGTAGAGACTCAGATTTAGCTGCTTTATTGAATAGCAATTGCAGACTTGTTTTTTGCTCATTGTGCTTAATTAATTCAGATTTTAAATTTGATTTGGCAACAGTGTAATTTTAGAAATTTACAAAGTTGAGCTCTTAGACAATATAAATTTTATTTTTTTCCTAATGAATACTTATGTTATATTTAAATAAAATTCTGCATAATAATCTGAGAGAGGACTCCTTTCCTTCCTTTCTGTGGGTGGTTACCTCTCATCTCCCTTGCAGTCTGTGTTCCCAAGGGGGCAGGGGAGAATGGGAAAGAAAGCTATTTTTTGCAAGTCTTTTTGATTGCATGTGAAATGTAGAATGGAAATGAGCCTGTCTGTTTTTAATTTTTTTTTCTGTATGGGCTATGATGTTCTAGTGAAGACCCATACTGGAAAAAAAAATTAAAAACAGGGAACTCCAACTTTGTCAGACGTTTCACATGCAATCAGATAGACTTAGAGTTAAATGACTTTCTCTTCCACTACTGTCATTTGATGATGGAAGTGCCTTTAAAAATTCTCTTTTTACTCAAATGCCTTGCAAGACAGAAAATGTTTTTTTTGGATCAAGACATGTTTTAAATATTTTCCTAAACTCTAGGCTTTCTGTAATATAAAAACCTTTGCTCTTGGTATTGGCATTATGTTTTAAATAGTTGACATGTACTCTTTAGTTCTTTTTGATACTTAAAGGATGCTGATAGAATGACTACTGCACATGAATTAAAAAATTAAAAATTTGTTGCACACAAGTAAAAGAAATGTAAAATGTGGTTTCTATCTTAAAGAGTCATTCAGGTGAATGTTTCATCAGGATGAACGTAGCAGCAAAGCTTTCCATTGTCTCCTCTCAAGAAAATCATGCCGCCTCACAAAGGAGAACCTCCTATTACGGGGTAGAATTTTGAGTCATTAATAGGCTTTAGATGTTATGGGAAATATAATTACTCCCATTGATTTATAGAGAGAAAATGTTTGCACATTTACCCCTTAATTTTAAAACTGCCTTATTTATCACCTCCCCAATTTCTCCTCTAACAAATCTGAATATACATTTTATCCTGGCTTGTTTTTTGCTTTGTTAAGTTAGCTGATAGATGCCACTTACATGAAAGACACTGCATTCCTTTCATTAGGATAAGGTACTTCCCACCTCGACACTACACATCTGATCATACTGCATCTCTCAGCTTGTCTGGATGGAATTTTGTTCCCTGTTTGAATTTCCTCTGGCCCTCTGACCCTATAGATGCTGTTTCTGCAAATTGAGTATTCTATATCCCAATCATAACCAGACAGGGTCAGTCTAGGTGGGCACTACTTTAAGAGTGTTAATGTCTTCTTTGCTAACTCTGACTACATAAAATTTTGCAAATACCTTTGCTATAAGACTGCACATTGTATTGGTTGTTTCTTTTCTTCCTGCTAGAGTATGTACTCTCCTAGGGCAAGAACCTTGGCTTGTTTTTTCAACTTTTCAGTGCTCATCACAGATCTTGATTCATTGTCAATGTCCAATAAATAGTTGTAGAAAGTATTAGTTAATATTAGGCTCAACAGTTTATATCTTCAAAGAATTAATAACCTGGGAGAATAAAACAGAAATAACCAAAGACATTTGAGGATAATTTCAAATGCTACATTAGCCTGTATAAATAGTATCTTGCAGAGTAAATACACGAATACTGAGGGTCTACAGATGAAAGGAGTGAACAGAATAGGGGTGAATTTATCAAGTTATTTACTTAGAAGGAAAACTTGCTTGAAAATATTTCTCAGTTTATCTGTTCAAACCTTCAGTATGGAAGCCAGAAGACCAATGCTGTCATTCAGCTATGCACCACGAAAACATAGGATCTTGTTTAATTCAAGAAGTTTAAGATGGTGGGTTGCTTTGATATGCTTATAATGTCCATTGATATTAATTAGAACTCTATACATGCATCAGTGGAATATTACTGAAACATCCATACAACTGTTTTAGGTGAAATAATAGAAAAACAGCAAAAAGGCATTAACTGTGATTATTACTATGACAAAGATATGATTTTTCTCACATATAGAAAAGAAAAATCTTTACCGTAAAAAAAAAAAAAAGTTGTTTTCTGATGCCTAAGACTTGGAGTTTTATTTTCTTTGTGTTATCTTTTGAACTTGGAGGACAGATGAAACTAAACTGAATCTGTAGGTGAAAATTAAGAATGTTTTAAAAAAGTGGAAGCTAAGTTTAGGTACTAATTTTATGCTCTCTTCAGTTATACATGTTCCTGCCATCACCTTCAAGATTACTCTGAAGGGGAGAGTTATTGAAGTAGTTCAGAAGGGTGAATGCATTGTTTGGCCAAAGGATTTTGCTCTTTAGGCCCATCAAAAATTCAACACATAGCCCAGCAGGTGTGACTCAGCAGTTGACCGTCGACTCAGGAACCAAGAGGAGGTTACCTGTTCAGTTTGATTCCTGGTCAGGGCACATGCCAGGGTTATGGGCTCAATCTCCAGCAGGGGACATGCAGGAGGCAGCCAATCGATGATGTTTCTCATCGATTTTTCTATCTCTCTATTCCTCTCCCTTCCTCTCTCTGAAAATCAATAAAAACGTATTTTTAAAAAGTTCAACACGTAAAACATCTATTGAGTATCTTCTTACACATGACTCCAGATTGGGAATGATTCAGGGGTGGGCAAACTTTTTGACTCGAGGGCCACAATGGGTTCTTAAACTGGACCGGAGGGCCGGAACAAAAGCATGGATGGAGTGTTTGTGTGAACTAATATAAATTCAAAGTAAACATCATTACATAAAAGGGTACAGTCTTTTTTTTCAATAGTTTTATTCATTTCAAACGGGCTGGATCTGGCCCACGGGCCATAGTTTGCCCACGGCTGATCTAGATTCTAGAGTGAAAGGGAGTAGACTAGCAGAGCTTGCACTCTGGCTTCCGTTCAAAGTTTAGCTGGACAGATACTCTCTGAGGGCTATTTTGAGTATAGCACTTTGCTGAAAGGATATTCACTGAGATTTCTCTTGGAAGTAAAAAGGTAATCTGAGACACTGTAGTAAGATATGTAATTGTAAATTTCCTGGTGTAAACACATGTTCTTTGCATATTTAAATAGTCAATTATTTATTCACTAGAGGCCTGGTGCACAAAAATTTGTGCACTCGGGGGGGTCCCTCAGCTCGGCCTGTGCCTTCTCGTAGTCTGGGACCCCTCGGGGAATGACCACCTGCTGGCTTAGGTCTGCTCCCCGGGGGATTGGGGCTAAGCTGGCAGTCAGACATCCCTCTGGCAGCCTGGGAGCCCTTGGGGGATGTCTACTTGCCAGTGGGGAGCAGGCCTAAGCTGCAGTTGGACATCCTTAGCGCTGCTGAGGAGGTGGAAGAGGCTCCCACCACCACCACTGTACTGGCAGCCGTCAGCCTGGCTTGTGGCTGAGCAGAGTTCCCCCTGTGGGAGTGCACTGACCACCAGGGGGCAGCTCCTGCATTGAGCGTCTGGCCCCTGCTGGTCAGTGTGTGTCATAGTGACCATTCCCAGTCGTTCTGCTGTTAGGGTCAATTTTCACATTACCCTTTTACTATATAGGATAGAGGCCTGGTACACGGGTTGGGGCCAGCTGGTTTGCCCTGAATGGTGTCCCAGATCAGGGTGGGGGTCCCCACTGGGGTGCCTTGCTAGTCTGGGTGAGGGGCTGAGGGCTGTTTTCAGGCTGGCCAAGACCCCTGGCGACAGAAGTTCCCAGCCTCTCCTTTTTTTCTTTTCTTTTTTTATTCTGGGATTTATTTACCTTCTATATTTGAAACTTTGTAGACTGGAGTGGGGCTCAGAGCCGGCCAGGGTGGGCGGGAGGGAAGCTTGGCTTCTTCCATCGCCAGGGGCAACCCAAGGCTCCAGCTCCGTGGCCACGGCCCATTGAAAGCAGGTATCTGGGGTTTATTTATCTTCTATAATTGAAATTTTGTTGCTTTGAGTGGAGCTCAGAGCCCGCAGCGGCAGGTGGGAAGCTTCACTTCCTCCATCATTGGGGCAACCAAGCCTCCTGCTTGCTCCAGCTCCGTGGCTGCTGGCCGCCATCTTGGTTGGGTTAATTTGCATATATTCATTCTGATTGGCTGGTGGGCGTGGCTTAAGGTGTAGCGAAGGTATGGTCAATTTACATGATTGTATTTTATTAGTGTAGATATTCAGGTTTTAGCACTGGTATTGCAGTTACCTGTCTCTACCACTGGAGTATGAACTTCTTGGCATATTGGTCCTTGCATTGGCCTTTTCTGATGTGTGTTCAGAAAGCACTTCCTTCAGATATCAGCACAGCCAACTTCCTCTCTTGCTTCAGGCTTTGCTCAGATGCCACCTTCTCAGCGAGACCTACCTTGGCCACTCCATTTAAGATCACAGCTCTTGCTTTTAGCACTCCCAGTCCTCTGTGCTGTACTTAGTTTTGCTCTTCCCCTTCATATACGTATCACCCACCTTCTAACTGGCTATATAATTTACTTATTTTTCATTATGTGTTGCTGTCTACTTTTACTCCTGCTGCCTCTGTGGAAGCTGTATGAAAGTAGGATCTTAATTTTGTTCACGGGTATATCCTAAGTACTTAGAATAATGCCAGCATATAGTAGGTGCTCAATAAATAATGAATGGATGAATGAATGAATGAGTATATTTTACTTAGTACATTGCCTGGAATTCCGTAGACACTCAACGTTTTTATAACTAAAAAAAAAAAAAAAAGTAAGAAAAAATGTTGGATCAATGGTCTTCAAAGTAAGCCCTGCAACCCTAGTTTCATGGAAACCTAAGCACAGTAAGCAAGTGTCATGACATTTTAGATTGTATGTTAATCTTAGGAGTGTTTTCCCTACATAGGTCTACACTGAGAAAAAAATCAGAAGGACTGCTTATGCTTCTACAAGCATAGAGCTTTTCTCTCTTTAAAAGTGTGCTTTGCACTTTTAAAAAGCCTTTATGAATATTATTTTACATGATACCTCAAAAATGGACTAGATATGGCTTTATAAATACCCACTTATTTAGAAATTTCTAACACTGCATTGATGGGATAAAATTTTGTTTAGATTCCCAATCTGACAAATTAATAACCTACTGAAATTTATTTGTTAAAATCAAAGTATATTATTTTAAAATATAGTAGCAAGATATTTCAACATGAATTTTACTGTTTTAATCTAGTAAACTCAAAACAAGATAGTTTTATTATCTACTATTCACTTATTATCTTTGGAAAATATTTAATAGTTTCATTTTTTTTCTGATCCTAGAAGCAAAATTAAAGTTATGGGATCTTTAGGTTTTGTTTTGATTTTTCACACTGGAATATAAGATTTATGACTTTAAAGTGCTTTAAGATTGAGGTAACAGATCTGATTTACTTCTTAACAGGAAGTTAAAAAGCCTTTCAACATTTTATAGACTTTGTGAGAATCCCGTTTGAACCTTGTCACTGACCCTGTGCTGAAGGAATGAACACAGAAAACAGACGTTAGCTAATAGACAAATGTATTTATTTTTTCTGGATGTACGGTGGTGATTATAACTTTTCTTCCTTATTATCTTAAGTTGTCAGTGTTAATTTTTAAGCTGAAAGTTACTGCATAATTAAAGAAGTAAGTTGCAACATATTTTTTCCTCACAGAAAATACAGTGACCATGGGCTTTGCAGTTAGACAGCCCTGGGCGTGAGCAGATATACCTACTATTTGCTTTTTGTCTTTAATAAGTTATGTTAAACCTCTGAACCTCAGTTTCTGTGTCTGTAAAATAGGCATGCCATCTGTCTCCCAGAATCACTGAGAGGATTAAATGTGTTCATGTAAAAGTGCCTAGAAATGTGCCTGGCACATAGTAGGTACTAAGTTTCAGTTATTTTCTTTCAATTCCTATTTTAAACATTTTAAAAAATGTGTATTTTATTGATTTTTTACAGAGAGGAAGGGAGAGGGATAGAGAGTTAGAAACATCGATGAGAGAGAAACATCGATCAGCTGCCTCCTGCACACTCCCTACTGGGGATGTGCCCACAACCCAGGTACATGCCCTTGACCGGAATCGAACGTGGGACCCTTGAGTCCGCAGGCCGACGCTCTATCCACTGAGCCAAACCGGTTAGGGCTCAATTCCTATTTTAAACATTTTTAATGATAACTTGAGCAAAATACTGTTCTGAGGGAATTAGTAGAGAAAACTAATTACCAGTAAATTATTGCAGCACACTGAAATACCTGACCTGGCTCCCTTTTAAAATACAGTTTTCACTGCGGATTTACTATAATCAGAAAGATAACGTAATGTTGCATTTGTTCAGAGTTTACTAAGTGGTACTGTGCTCCTTAGAGCAGACCTGTGAGGGTGGTAGTACAAAGTCAGAGACTGCCTTGCTGCGGTCACATGACTGGGAAGCAGGCCTAGCCAGAACATGGACTCTTGCTCTAAGTTGATTACTCCTTAGAGCAAAGGTTTCCCTTTGGAGCTTCAAGACAGTATTGCCTCTGAGGCAACAACATGGAACAAGCCTTAATATAAAAAGAGGCTTTGGGCGTATTTCAGTAAATAAATGCCCTTGGTTTGGGTCCACGATGGATCTTATCTATACCGAAGTTACTCTGTAGAGAATGGTATTGTGATTAGATATCAAAGTGGCAGTATTGCCCCCTCAAATATACTTTGTGTTACATGTATACACACACACTTCTACCTTCAAAGTACTCTATTAAACATTTAAATAAAGGGAAAAATCTTTTCATAACATACTTCTAAGCCAATTTAGAGGTCATTGAGCAGATGTCACATAATACTGATGTTAAATTACCCTGTGCAATAAGAAAATTATAGTACCTAAGTGAAGATAGTAAAGGGAAACCATCAAATGAATTATTCTAGAATTTCAAAATGAAATTATTTCTTCAAAATTGACAGTGGCACCACATGACTTTAGGAAAGTGAGTCGGATAGGAAGAAGGAAATCAGAGACAAAAGCGAAGCTTTTCTTTGTTTATACAGGGTGGGACAAAAGTAGGTTTACAGTTGTATGTATGGGAAATAACAATAACAAATAAAATACTACAAGAATAAACTCTGTTTCATGTGCTCACAACTGTAAACCTACTTTTGCTCTGACCTGTGTCTGCCAATCTTTGGTTGTGATGCTAAAGAACTAATGTAATAGTATAGCTTTCAGTTGTCCTGGAAGTATTTTATTGTTAAACCATGTGACAAGAAATTTATTAAAATCTGACTGAGTTCTCATTGAGTCGTTTCATATAAAATCACAATAGTTGTTTCTAGTTGATATATACTTCCTTTTGCTATTAGGTACACTTTCCCAGCCTAATTATTTTGAGAACATAGTATGACCAAAGAATAAAAATGTACCAGGTTGACAACTTTAAATAAGCACTGGCCTTTCTTAAAGAACAAACCTCACTTACAGTTAGGAAACAATATTTATATTTAAGGTTGAAAAGCCAGGATGTAGGAAAATTTTGCTAATTTGGAAGATGACCTTTAAGGGCACCAAAACCAAATAATTTGTAGGCTATGACATAGGGCACATTCCTACAAAATTTGTGTGAATACTGCTTTAGTGGTTCTTGAAAGACAGACAAAGAGAGCTGGAATGAAATCTCTATCCCCCTCCCCAATAAGACGGAGACTTACAAAAGGTACAGCAGCACTCTTTCAAAGCTCGCCGGTACGGCGCGTCTGTGCAGCGCAGTTAATGAGATGGCTCATGGTGGGAAATAATCTGTTTTTAACAATGTTTAGATCAAAAGTAATTTCTAATCTATGAGCTAAAGTCTCTTCAATACCCTTCATTCACCAGTAAAGCTTTTATGTTTGTATTATTTGCTTCAATCAGATGTTTTCAATTTTACCTTTTCTCCTACAAATACTTGACATGGTTCGTCAATACTGACCAACAGTTTTATTCTTTTTCTTCAGAAAAGAGAGATTTTTGAGAGAGGGGAATGAAAAAGAGAGAACCATCTTTGCCTAAATGATTTGCAAGCATCTGTGCTTTAAGCTACTTTTTATGAACACTCCTTAGTAAATGACTCAAGGTAAAAAAGCAGAAAAGCATCCAATGTTAGGAAATTGCAATCCAATACCATGTAATTTAAACCTGCAGTTGCTTCTCTTGTACTAAATGACATACAGATGGGTAGCTTAGTTCTCTCAACTTTGGGAACACAATTGGTCTTTTTGTATGAATGAACATATATTAGCAAAAATATTTTGGACAGAATTGTTTAATTGTACAGATTTTAACTATCCATGCCATTGGGAAGAATAATTTCAAACAGGATATTTTGTTGTGTTAAATTTGCAATTAATGATTTTTGGGAACAAAATCAACAAAGATATAACCCTTACAGAAAACAAAGGAATAAAAACAAAAAGATAACGTCTAAGAAGTCTATAGTGAATTGAAAGAAAGGGGCCTTTCACAGTCAATTGCTTATTTAATTTAAGAAAGAGCAGTTCTGCATTCAAGCTGTGGAGAGGTCTGTTCTGACAGGACAAACATTTCTCAGGGAAACATTTCTATCTCCTCCTTGGAACGTATTAACAGTGTAAGAAGTAGGTGTTTGGATAAAGCCTAGTGTAACATGGGGTGCGCCCAGTGAGAGGAGAGACCATCTTGCCATTAAGGATAGGCCAGCTTTTCCTAAGGATCTTGCCAGGCCAGGGCAGGGCCAATGCACTGTGTGTAAGGTCAGGCAAGGCGCTGTTTGACAACCCCCTGGCCTGCTCCAAGGTGCACCTTTCCCTTTGCCTCTGGTTTGCTCTTTTCCTGCCTCCGTATTTTCTCCTAGAGAACCAACCCCTCTGCCTTGGTGGCCCTGAGTCTGGAAGCTGATATCCTCCTTCCATCCCACCATCGGGGTAACTGGTTAGTTTTCTCCTAGTTTAATATCAAGGAACTCACATACTGTGAACATTAGGTGCCTTAAAAGTAAAAGCAGTATAAAGCATTTCTACACCTAAATCATATGTCTTTATATTTCAAAAGACGTTGAGCTTAATATTCAGGAAACGAAGCAAGCCTTCTTTTAGTGATTTCAGAACATGACAAGAAGTGTTTGCAGGTAGGGCCATCTGCGAGCCTCCTTCCCCCAGTGATGGATGGCAAAGAAAAGCACTTTTACTGCAGCCAGGAAGGTTGCCTTGTCCTGGAGTTATATTTCTTTTCACTCGTTTGTGCAGGTAAAATAAAATACTACATACAAACAGGTGTTGTCTGAACATTTTACTGCAGTCTGTATAGGTTAAAATAAAAGCTGCCATTGTTATTAGAATCACATTAAAATTATTTCACCCTTCAAATACACTTAATCAGTGAAGTGTTCCTAGATATACTTTGCAAAAAGAAAATGTAGGTCTCTAAATAAAATCGCATTCACGATTCCTCTTCTCTTTGGCCTTCCTCTTCCCTATTTTTATCACCCTCTCTTTGGAACTTCTTGAGTCTGCATTAGTGTAAAATGTCTTCTCCTGGGGTCTATGAAAAGTTTCTTGCTGCCTGTTTAACATGGTAAGATACAGTCTTTAAAAAGACATTTGTTTTTGAGAACTCTATAGAATCTAGTGAAGTATCTAACAGAATCACAGAAAACAACAATTCCTAGCCATGAAAAATATATTTTTAGGTTTTTGGTGTTTTTTTTTTTTTTTAAAAAAAAAACAAGATGGTATTTAAATCACCTAGAATGTAAATTGAATGATGAAGCTGCTCTGTACTATAAAACCCAACATTATTGAATAGATAATTATTGTGTAATAATATGCCCATCATCTTATACATACAGTGTAAATAGTATAATTCTGTATGTATGTATTTATACATACAGTGTAAATAGAATTATACTTCTAAAATTTTCTATTTGAAAAAAAAGAATTTCAAGGTATTGGGAGGCAGAAAGGATGCGCTCCCATCTTGTGAGTGTTCCGTGAGTTTTTACTGTCATGTGCTCGCAGTTGATACAGCACCTTGTCAGTGCTCCAGTGCAGCCACCTGAATCTTGAGGAACTCTTTTTGTTGTTTAATGGAGAGAAATAATCAGCTGTAGTTCAGGTAAATTTGTGCGTTAGGGACTGCTCTGGTCATTGACAAGTGACTGCAGAAGCTGTGCTGTGGCGGCCAGCCAAAGCAATTATTTAGGATTCAAGCTAAAAAGCCTCCTCCTCTTTATCCTTTCTCTTTCCAGGGTCATGCAGGGATAGAAAGAACTGTAAGGTGGTCTTTTCCCAGCAGGAATTGAGGAAGCGGCTGACACCCCTGCAGTATCATGTCACTCAGGAGAAAGGGACCGAAAGGTAAGGGGAAATGTAAGAAAAAGCCATTAAGCGAAAGCTAGTTTTTTTTCATTCCCCTCCACCCACTTCTGCCTTTGAATCCTCTTCCTTGACATTTAAAGGATTCCACACTTATTTGCTAAAGACTACAAATTAGGATCCTTGGAAAGGTTTGAAAATGGTATTGTTTAGGTTAAGACTAAGTTTTATTTATTCTTTCCCCCATTTAATGAACACTCTATCTTATGTAAAGTCACAAGGCTTTTATTAAGGGCCTGTTTTTAGTTTACTACAAAATGTGTGGAAGTAATAGCGATTTAGGTACATTTTTTGGGAAGACATCACAGTAAGCAAAACCATGAGGGACCTGGCGCTTTGCCAGGATGCTGAAATTTTGAAGGTGGCCATTGTAAGTATAGACGTTTTGGCTGCAAAAAGAAGGTAGCATAATTTAGTTCCTTTCTACCCCACTCCAATTTCTTTTTGAAGCACATGTGGAGAAAGTATTTATTGGCTCATTTGTGGTTGGAATGTCAAAAATTTTCAATAACTGCCCTCACATGGCTTTGGTCCTTGGAAGTTCGCCCTAAGTCCTGAAAAAAGAGTTTGTTCACTTCCAAGACTCTTTTTAGTGAATAAAGTCTCTCTCAGCTGATTCCAGCTCAAAGGTAACTTGCCAAGATCCAACCATTTCGTTGTCTAATTTATACCATGGAGCTTGGCATAAGGCCGTAACTTACCTCTGATCCAAATTTATTAATTATGTAACTTCTTGTTTTCATTCATGAGCTGAAAGAGCTCTTTACCACACATGGGGTTCTTGTTAATAGGCAACACTCTCTTCCTGCCACAGTGGATATTGTTTACTGAATTTACCAAGTGTTGAATCCCTGACAAAGTCCACCTTCACTACACAATGAGCTAGCGGCGGACTTCAGTCCTAGCCCAGGAGGACTTCTACCCGTCCTGTTGTGTACATGACTAGCAAAATGATTTAATGCACACAAACAACTAGAGATTAGGTCATTCTTAAAAATTCTGTTTATAAAAAAATTGGACCTCATAAAGAGGGTGAAAGGATAATAAAAACAAGCTGCAGAGCACATAGACTTTTTGTTGGGCTAGCACAGCTGATTTGTATTAGCTGAATGACCTCCTAGCCTTTAAGATTGTTAACTTAGAAAAATATTCCCTTAAAGCTGCAATATTCCTTTTCAAACCAAAAAACAAGACTCCTTCCACTTGAAGTCTTTGGATCCTTCTGCATTTTCTGGTGTACACTCTTGGACACTACAGAGTAGCAGAAATCTTATGTAATAATGTTGTCTCTTTTTTTCTGCAAATCTGAACTAGGCTTTTTTTTAATGGGATTTTTTTCCCCCTAAGCATTACGTAACTACATGGCTTAATTTTTTTATTTAACCTGGACTAGTTTGGAGTAGTTATATGCACATTTTATTATATAGATTTGAAATATATTAGTAATGTTCAGATTTCCATATGTTTGGTCTGTTCTCATTATAGGACAAAAAGCCCTTGAAAGATTTATTAGAGAAATATATTTTAAGTAAATACATTCTGTAAGAAATAATGCTAACTTTACTTAATTTTTTAAATGCTCTGTTTGTTGTTTATCAGTGCCTTCGAAGGAGAATATACTCATCACAAAGATCCTGGAATATATAAATGTGTTGTCTGTGGAACTCCATTGTTCAAGTAAGTATGTTACAAACCTTTGGCTGTGGACACATCACAGATGGCAACAAATTAGGTAGTGCTTGTTCATATTAGAGTCTTTACATTACTAGATTTTCATATTTCTGTTTCCCTCCCACAAAATAAAAGTAATTGTTGATTTTGCACCATTTGTATTTTTCAAATATCCAACATTAGCTTGTTCGTTGTAGTAAACATGGTACTTAGCAGAGCTATAAAAGATTTTGGTGAGTATAAAAATATTTCTCTATTTATTGAATTTTTCTATCAAGTAATGGCCCTACATTTACTTATTGGACCATAATGAAAGTTCTTCATGTGTATCCTTCAGGTAGAATAATATCCACCAAGTTGATTATTCATATTTCTTCAGTGAAGGGCAATACCTGTATTGAAAGTAACATGGGAATTATAACAGATACTTGTACATCTATAAGCAAATTGCATGACATGAGTTTAACAGTTTTTGCGTTGGTCCAAAATCTTTATTTTAAAGATCTCAATAGTTTACTATAAAATAGGCAGTGTATAGACTTTTCCACAAAAAAGTTAATTCAGACAGTGTATTCTGGAGATTATGAATTTTATTCAAGAAAGGAAAATTCTTACCAAAAATGTATTTATCTAGGAGGAGAAAATCCTAGAAGCCCCATGCTTCCCGTGGGATGTTGATTTGGGGGAATAAAAAGGCAGAAACCTTAATTGAGAGTAAATGTCATGTATTTAAAACAATTACAAATTTCTTAGGGGAAATGAACAAACAATAATTTAATATGTGTAGTATGTAAAACATATCTCTCAATAAATGTTTCCCTTTTAAAGCACTAATATTTACATTTTTTTTAATGTAACAGGAAACAGTAGTTTCTTTGAAAAATTTTTTTTTTTAAGTTTCAAACCCTTTTTAGCTTGTATAAACCTTTTTGCACATTAGTGTTGGTTGAGAATCTGTTCTGATTTCTTAAGTATTTATTCTTCATGTTAAAACCCCAGCCCCTCAAATTGCCACCCATTTTCTCTCAGAAAACATACGTCCTTGTATTTCAACACCTCTAGTGTGTGTCATAATAGTTGATATAACACTTAAGATAGTTGCTGAGCCATGTTAAACTTGTTAATATCCTAAAAGGTAAAAATTTAGCCACATCCCCTTTGCTTTTTGTTTACGATTCTCCACCTCTTGTTTAATCATGTGATTCAATAAAGTAATGAATCTGAGGAAAACTTACTGTTTTAAATAAAAAGCAGAACCACTGTGAATGAAGGATTTAACCCATGGGAAATTTTGAGTCACAAAAACGAAAAGGAAGACCCTTATCCAAACATAGGTACTAGCGGGGGTCAGGAAGTTTCACATTTGATGGGCTAGTGCCTCTGTTTCCTTTAGCCTTCTTGGAAGGAAAGCTTTGATTTTCTAAGTTTTTATGGAATATGGTTTCATATTGTTATTCTACTTTTAAAAAATTGTCCTTATTTGGTTTCCTGTCCATTTTAGGGGGGAAATACCCCTGCGTTCGCCTCTGCTGTAGAATGGTAGTTTATTGATTTAGTGTTACTATCTTCCTACCAGAGAACTTTCCAGGGACCACAGGGCATGGACAGTTTTGAGGGAACCAATTTTCTGGTCCTCAGCTTCTGTATGGACACTCTCCTGAAACTGATGTGTCTGAGACAGTCTCTGGTTGGCCACTTCTTCCTTACTATCTGTTTGATCATAATCAGCCTTCTCCCACTTCACAAAAGGTTCTTGTACTGTGATTTATTGTCCCAGGGTAATCTCTAAGGCATAAAGCAAAACAACAGCATTAATTCTGAAGGAGGAGCCCATGAAAGCAAGGAAAAAAATATTGAACTGGTAAAAAATTATTGACATATTATTTCATTGTGGCAAGGCTCAGTCTGCCCGCCTGCTTGTTTGCTCTTTTCTCTCTCATTCTGTTGTCTGTCTGTCCATTTCCTACTAGTCTACTAGTACTTAAGTGAGATGGTTGTTGTGAGAACATGTATCAGCATATTTATATACTTATTAAGATAGAAAAAAATGAAAGTCTTTTCTTGGAACAGATAATAAGCCTGATTTGGTTGGTAGATATAACAGATAGAACTGCCGTAGCAAATTAGGTTATATTGTGGGCTTCTCTCTTCATTATATATAGCTTTAAGATTTTGATTTTTTAAATATATTTTTATTGATTTCGGAGAGGAAGGGAGGAGAGAGAGATAGAAACATCAATGATGAGAGAGAATCATTGATCACCTGACTCCTGCATTCCCCCTACTGGGGATCGACCCCATAACCTGGGCATGTGCCCTGACCGGGAATTGAACTGTGACCTCCTTGTTCATAGATTGATGCCTAACCACAGAGTGACACCTGCTGGGCAGCTCTAAGGTCTTGAAAAGAATATTTTAAGCATGTAGTTTATATATAGAACACCAGATAATTCATCTTTTTCAATTGTTTAAAATTTTGATAAGATATTTTAGTTGTTACTCTAAAGTATAAGAGGAAGTATGTATCAGTCAGCACCAGTCTGGATACAGAAACCACACAGTAATCTGAACAGGAAGATTTGATATAAGGAATTATTACCTATAACAGAGGATTATGATAATGAGGGATTGTCTAGTAAACTAGAAAAATAGAAATTTTAAGGAATACAGAAATAGCAATTAGAAGGACTGCCCTAGGACTGATATACAGCCCAAGAAAAAGTTTTCCCTGCAAGCCCCACCTCCTATCTCCCTCTCCCTGAGGCTGAGATCTGGCCTGTTGGAGAGGGCATGGCTGCAGCTCACTAAATTGCAGAGAAGTCACTGTAGTGTCACGATAATGCAACTTTCCAGAAATCTGCCTTCTGGAATTTTCTGGAAATCTAACCTCTAGGGCAACAATTTTCAACCTTTTTCATTAGTTTTTGGCACACATAAACTAATTACTAAAATTCTGTGGCATAACAAAAAAAATACTATATATTTTGATAATCTGACAAAAAATAGGTATAATTTTGATTCATTCACACTGGATGGCTATTATTGTTAGCTATTGTCATTTTCTTATTTGACACTAGAGGCCCAATGCATGAAATTCATGCAAGAGTAGGCCTTCCTTCCCCTGGCTGCAGGCACCAGCTTCCCTCTGGCATCCAGGACCTGGGCTTCCCTCGCAGCCCTGGCTTTGTCTGGAAGGTTGTCCGGAAGGATGTCTGGTTTAATTAGCATACTACACTTTTATTATTATAGAAGATTCTAAGGGAAAAGAGGTCAGTGCCCCTGACTAAATAGTCAGGTATTACATGTTTTAAAAATTCTTGCAGCACACCAGTTGAAAATCACTGGTCCAGTGAATCAATGGCATCGCTATTGGATACCCTCTTTAGATAATTGGTTTTGTACTTTGAACACAGATTGTAGGAAACAGTTGAGTGGTGTGTGTGTGAAAACATGTGAAGTTTTGTTAGCAGGGAGTGAAGGAAGAAAATTAGGCAGAAAAGACTAAATAGCAGTACAATATGAGAAATAACAGTGGGAGAGAAACAGGAAATAAAAAGAAGAAAGAAAAGTGCTAAATTTGAAAATGCCTAATCATTAGCAATATGAAAAGGTTATTTTCCCAACTGCCGTTTCCATTATTTACACTCAGTGCGTGCGTGTGTGTGTGTGTGTGTGTGTGTGCATGCGCGCATGCACGTGTGCATCCACATATTTGTATAATCCTCTTCATTTACTTGACTGATATATATAATACTTCCTTATAAAAAAGGCCATTCAATTATTCTTATTTCATTTTTGTACTTTGCCCTAAATACATTCCCACTCAACAATATACTGCTTTCTTACTGCTTTCCAAGTACAAGAACCTTATTCACAGACTGCTTCTAAACCTAATGTGTAATTTATTCCATGGTTCACATTTTCTTCACATTCACAAATTCTACCAGGCTAGTTTGTTTCTCATAAAGTACTACTGACTTTCAGTTAGTAAATTAACTGACAGAAGTAAGAATGTTCTCTCCTCTGGTTATTTGAACTTCTAAAATGTCATAAAATGAATTTATTGCACATCAGATAAACCAGAGAAGGCACTGGTGAAATAATTTAATTCAAAAAGTATATATGACCACTTATATTTTGCTTTGGCTGACACTTTGCCAGGTGTTGTGAAACAATCTATGAACTCTTTTCCCCTTAATGTACTTATAGTTTTGTTGGAGTGGTAAGAAAACACATAAACAGTTATAAATGTGGAAAGATGTTAGTGTCTACCCAAATGTGCCTGTTTGAAGAAATGCTTTCACATATCACAGGAGGGCATGTGATTGCATCAAAGCAGGGCCAGGTTTCATGAAGACAGTTCACCAGGCAGAGAGAAGGGTTTCGTTTTTCCCAGGTAGGGGATACCTGATAGAGCATGCCATATGAGAAGAGGAATTGGAGATAGGATCAGAAGTGGATTTTTAAAGGAAATAGTTAGGAGACTGTCCAGTAGGAGTGAGGAGGTGAGTTATGTGGGGAGTAATGGGAGATATGGCTGGAGTGCTTAAGGGGACCTATTAAGGAAGCCAAAGAAGGATATCAAAGAAGGCATTTCAATTCTTACTTGAAATATTTTAAGTCTTGGCATCTTTTCCCCCAGGAAGCCCTACCCGAGCCTTCCAGGGTGGACTTTGTTGTCCCTCATCCCTGATCTCATAGTTCCTTGTATGCCATTCCACCTTTGTGCATACAAGGAACTCCCTCCCTTCCACTCTCTGACTTTGTGTTGTAATTACATGACTTTGTGTTTTAATTATCTGTTTATGGGCTTGTCTGCCCACTAGTAAGTGAACTCCACAATGCAAGGATGTGTCTTAGCCATGCTTGTCTCTACTCCCTGGCTTATCATAATCACTAAATATTTGTTTGATCAGATGCATGTCAGAATATTGTCAGACAGATTGTGGAGATATTTTTGAATAAGATAGTAGCATGATGAAAATGGGAAGTAAGCCATAACAGTGTATAAGACATATTTCTGTGGGTGAAAAGAGAAGCAAATAGGGGTGTAGCAGCCTCAATAGGAACTTTTTTCTTTGTTAGCTGATAAGCCTTAATATTATTCAATCTTGTTCATGTGTAATTAGCTCCTGATAACTTTAAGACTTTGAGGAACCACATAGGATAGTTTTATTCTGTATACACTTACTTGCCAAACCTTGCATTGAATTAATGACTCATTTAAATAGGTTCACTAATGATGATGATAATAATAATTCTATATAATAAAAGGTTAATATGTAAATCGACCAAACGGCAGAATGACCGGTTACTATGATGTGCACTGACCACCAGGGAGCTGACCCCTGGTGGCCAGTGTGCTCCCACAGGGGGAGCACTGCTCAGCTAGAAGCCAGGCTCATGGCTGGTGAGTGCAGCGGAGTGGCAGGAGCCTCTCCCGCCTCCATGGCATCGCTAAGGATGTCCGACTGCCAGCTTAAGCCATCTGTCAGACATCCCCCAGGGGCTCCTGACTGTGAGAGAGTGTAGGCCAGGCTGAGGGACACCCCAAGTGCATGAATTTTGTGCACTGGGCTTCTAGTAATAATAATAATAATAATGCAAGAGCTAACACTTACATAGCACTTACCAGATGCTAGGCATGGTTCTAAGTGCTTTATATGCATTAAGTCTTTTAATCTTCACAACAACACATTTTATAGACGAAGAAACTGAGAGAGGATAAGTACCATGTGAAGATCACATGCCAGTATTCAAATGGATATAGAATAATGTAGTAACACTCAGCCTTTTAGAAAAGATGAAAGGTAAAGAATCTTAGGAAAATAAAGTTTTAATATTTTACTTTGGTCATTCTATCTGGTTATTTTGCTCAGCACAATGGGAACAAATGGAACACACACACTCAATTCCTTAAAAAATCTGAGTTCGTCATAGTACTTAAGTGGAAAATTGAAGACCATTCTAATATAGGAAGGGCTGAACCAAAAGTAAACAGATCCCTCATGGCAGATGATCCAGAAGGACTCAGCTTCCGGCTGTTTGTTATCCTTAGGGAAGCCCCTTGGGATCCTGACAGGAAGGAAGGAACCAATGTTAAGTAAGCTGTAGGCCTTTTAACATCTGTGAGGTAGGGCAGCAGCTGGATTCATGGGCAGGATTCTGGTTTTTGAAACTAAAGGTAATTTTTTTTATTTTCACTTATTGTTTTCCCATTACATTTTCTCAAGTAGCTGTATTCCAGATTTTTACCACTTATTTTGTTGTTATTAATCCTCACTTAAAAATCTTTTTCCATTGATTTTTAGGGAGACTGGAAGGAAGGGAGACAGAGAGAAACATCGATGTGAGAGAGACACATTGATTGGTTGCCTCCTGCATGTGCCCTGACCAGGGGTAGGAATTAAGCCTCCAATGTGCTCTTGACTGGAATCAAACCCAGGACCCTTCAGTCCATGGGCTGATGCTCTATCCACTGAGCCAAACTAGCCAGGGCTAAAATTTTTACCACTTAAAACCTTTTATTTTTCTGAGAAGATTGAGGCCAACTGACATGAGCTATCTTAAATGTCTTTTCTCCTGTCTTAAATTTTCTTTGTATCTTAATTTTCATCAAACAATCAGAACACCCATGTACAGGCTGAAAGCAACTGGTGGAAACAGTTGAATATTAGCCCAGATGTGTGACCTCAGATTCATCACCTATAAGATGGGGAAAATAAAACCAAACAGGTGTAAGAACTAAATGCAGAAAAATTCATAGTATATGGTAGGTATTCTACAAATGTTAAATTCAAGTGGCCTGACTAAGTTTTAGGAACATGTCATACTATCACAACAGCCTAAGAAATTCCTTATAATGTGAGAAAGTGCAGGCTTTATTAGAGAGAGACTGTCTGTTAATAGTATATATTAATGTGATGAGTCACTGCGCCAGCTGTGTTGCTATATTTCAGATGGAACGCTGCTGCAAAACTATTCACACATGCTACATTTCACATGAGCCTCCTGTGCAATTTTATTCTAGGCTACTAGAAAATTTAAGCCGTTTTTCAACTCTTTAAGAACATAAGCCCTTTCACTGAAGAAATTCCAGTTCAGTGCCACACACAATTTACTCAACTGTGCTATTCAGTGTATGTTACTCCATTTACCACTAAAGGAGACTTTCAACATAATCTTTTCCCCTTCTGATATAATGGTGTGTGTGTGTGTGTGTGTGTGTGTGTGTATGCACGTGTGTGTTTGGGAGGGCAAAGGGAGAAATGTAAAAGCAGGGAGGGGAGAGTGGAGTGAGGCAAGAGAGATAGTTTTCTATTCTTACTCCATTCAAATCCCATTTTTCAACCCCTTTAAACTCTATCCCTATGATATTTAGTATAAACCATCCCAGTCACTATGGAATTCTACCAGGGAGAGAAATACGAACTTAATTTCAAGGTTTCTTTTTATGGAACTCTAGTTGGAAATTACTCATAATTCCAGCAAATGTTTCTTAATCTTTAACAAAATGCATTTAACTTGAGTTTAAAAGATTTGAATTGCCCTTCACCTCATTCTAAATCCTTTAACAAAGTAAGCTTTCCAGTACAATAAAACCATTCTGTAATGAACTGTATTTCTGAGTAGTGGCTTAAACTTTTGTTATATCTAAATATCTCATATTATTTTGAAGAGAACATAAAATGGACTTCTCTCATCCCATTGACTCTTACTGCCTTGTCCCTGCACACAGAGATTTACAGGAAAAGTATCTGTAACAGAGGGAGTTACTTCTCTATATTCATTTCCTCTGTAAGCTCAGGGAAAGACCACAGCTAGATTGAAAGAAAAATACTTCCTGGAGTCACTGGCAAAGATAAGGAGCAAAAAACATTGTGAATGCCTGATTTGTCAAACTACCAGGAACATAAAGCTTAAATAGCATAAAAGCATAGCATAAAATAAAGAACAACTCCATTTTAAGAAATCAGAAAACTATGGCAAGGCACGATTCAAAGTTTAACAATATGCAAAAATTATTATAACTGCATTATTCTATTGTAAAGTTATATACACATACACATGGAAAAATCTAAGCAATACTTATACATAACATTTCTGGATAGCTGAAAGTGTGAGCATGAGTGTGTGTATGTATGAATGTATATTTTGGGGGAAGAAAAGTGAGGAAAGGATAATCTTGCCTTATATTGTCTAAATCACAATTCTGTTTCTTCAGTTAATTTTCCAAAAGTACACAGAAATAGCTTATATTTTTTTTAGTGAATTAGGATGGATAGTTGGAATAAGCTGGGAAACATCATAGGCAAAGGTTTTATTTATAATTCATGTAAATTTATCTTGTTTGTGTAATCAGAAAATTCACGAATCAGAAAATTCATGAATATTTCACTTCACAGACTTTGTAACAACTTAAAGCTAGTTTATAAAAAAATAATGTATAACTTTTAGCAATTACTTCTGAGGTAATCCACAAAGCTGTTCTTCTTGTAAGTAAATATTTTTTTTTCAAAATCTGATCTCTTATTCAATAAGAATTGCATAAATTTTCATTCATTGTATCTTATACATGGGTAAGTGATCCATCACGTACCATTATTAAGGAAAGTGGGGAAGCCATCCAGAGGACCAAGTGGAAGCACCGTGCTGGGAAGACCAGCATGCACTTGCTGCTTAACCAGAGCAAGTTACTTACACCTCCCATCTCATTATTCTCATCTGTGAAATGGTGAGAATAATGGCAGCTCCTTCTAACTCATAGAACTGCAGCTGTATCACGTGAAATAATGGCATAAACATGCTGTAAAAAATATAAAGGTATTATAAAGGTAAGATTTGTAAAAACTGCAGCTTTAAATACATTTGTATGGTAAAGCATTAACAGCATGAAAATCTAAAGTTCTCAAAATTAATGTTGACTCCAACATTACCACATGTTTTATAATATACTAGTGACCTGGTGCACGAAATTTGTGCACATTAAAAGGGGATTAATTAGAATCAATGTTTTAATATTGCTATTAGCCCTTTCTCTATAATAGAAGTGTCAGAGATGAAAGTTAGTAAAATGTATATGAAAACCTTCCTCCTGTCAGAGTCTGGGGCATGCCGTGGTACCCAAAGTCAAGTCCTCACCTACCTGTGGCACCTCAAAGTCACGTGAGACCCACACCCAGCCAGCCCCACCCCCATTGGGCGAGATCCAGACCCGGCTGGCCCCAACCTTGTCAAGCCCTGCTGGGCGGGGGGCGCAGCCTCAGGTCCCCTGGCCCAGTGACAGGCAGGGGGCACAGCCTCAGGTCCCCTGGCCCAGTGACAGGCAGGGGGCACAGCCTCAGATTCCCTGGCCCGGTGCTGGCCAGGGGGCACAGCCTCAGTTCCCCATCAAGCCCTGACGGTGGGAGGTGCAGCCTCAGGGCCCTCATCAAGCCCTGCTGGGTGGGAGGTGCAGCCTCAGGTCCCCCAGCGCACCCTCAGGCTCCCGGCCCAGCGCCAGGGTGGGGCGGGCTGAGGTCCCTCGGCCCGGTGCCAGGGCGGGCAGTGTGGACTGAGGTCCCCCATCAAGCCCTGCCGGGCTGGGGGCACGGCCTGAGGTCCCCTAGCCCTGGCCGAGGCAGGGGTGTGCCTTGAGGTTTCCTGTCAAGCCATGCCAGGTAAGGGACGTGGCCTGAGGTCACTCGGCCTGGCACCAGGGTGGGGGGCGCCGCCTGAGATTCCCCATCAAGCCCCACCAGGTGGGGGGCGCAGCCTCAGGGCCCCTGTCAAGCCCTGCCTGGCGGGGGGCGGGGTGCACCTTGAGGTCCCCTGTCAAGCCCCGCCAGGTGGGGGGCGCAGCCTGAGGTCCCCTGCCCCAGCCCAGCACCACGCAACCTCAGGTCCCTGCTGATTGCTCATTAAGGCTTGTTACGGGAACTCGGCCTCTGCTGTGGGTGCAGCCATCTTGTGTTACGGAAACCCTGCCTCAGCTTGGGTGCTGCCATCTTTGTGATGGCGTGATGGTCAATTTGAATATTCCCTCTTTATTAGATAGGATTGTGTGACTCAGTGATCTCTCATTCAAAATACTTTCAGTTTCTGATGAATAATTTTTAAAAATTGAGTCTTGATTCTAAATTTCCCAAATAATGTAACTTAGATTAGTAACTGAGAGTTTTAATACATTAGTTATTTGCAAGTCTATAAACTTCTTGAGAGAATAGTCATGTCTTAAGATTTTTGTAAGCTCCATCTGCAGGGGCATAGGACTTTCCATATCCTTGGTACTTAACTATCTAGTAAATCAAGAATAACAAACGGCAGTTTACATGATTCAAGTTGATATTAGATTGGTGGAAGTATAAATAGATATTCTTAACTGAAGGTGATTTTGCCTCCCAGAGGGAATTTGAAGATATTTGAAGAGTTATTACCCTTAAATTTTTATCCTCTACCACACTTCCCAAAGTTTTTTGTAGACTACTCATGATCTTACTTTTACTGGATGCTTATTTCAACAACAGCATAGCTTGCACTAAAGTTGTACCTTTCCCAAATAAGGGAGAGATGAACATGTTTATGGCTGGGACCTTTTACATGGAAACATTGAAAAGAACAAAAAGTGACAAAAATAAGATCAGCTACCCAAAGCGATATCAAAAGCAAAGTTCATAGTCACATATTTTTATCCTATATAATAAAGAGCCAATATGCAAATGGTCATCACGCCCTCACACTCTAACGACTCAGACACTCAACACTGGGAAGAGAGGAATGGGGACCAGCCAGGCACAAATGAGTTCGCGTGAGAGGAAAGGGGACCATCCAGGCTGTGGCCCGGGAGAGGGACAAGCCACCCGTCCCATGGTCCCCAGCACCAGCACCTGCGCCTGTGGCCCAGGAGAGGGACAAGCCGCCCGCCCCGTGGTCCTGGGTGCCAGCACCTGCGGCTGTGGCCCGGGCAAAATCGCCTACCCGCGGTCCCCTGCAGCTGTAGCCGGCTTGGGTGAAGCCGGCCCGGGTCCTGGATGCCTGTGGCCCGCCAGAGGGAGGGAAGCCTGGGTCCCAGGTGCCTGTGACTGGCCAGAGGAGGGAATCCTGGGTCCCGGGTGCAAGGCGAGGCAGAGGCAGTTAGGGGCAATCAGGCCAGCAGGGGAGCAGTTAGGGGCGATCAGGCAGGGAGGCAGAGGTGGTTAGGGGCAATTAGGCAGGCAGGCAGAGAGGGGTTAGGGGCGACCAGGGAGGCAGGCAGGCGAGCGGTTAGGAGCCAGTGGTCCCAGGTTACAAGAGGCAGTTGGACTTCCCCCAAGGGGTCCTGGATTGGAGAAGGTGTAAACCAGGCTGAGGACCACCCCCCGCCCCCGTGCACAAATTTCATGCACCGGGCCTCTAGTTAATATATAAGTGATTTAAAATATCTGAACTAAGTATGCAACTCAAAAGCTAGAAATATAACAACAATAAAATAAACTGGGATAAAATGCCCACCTTTTCTCTACAGGCATTTGCCAATTCTAGGCATGGGAAGAGAGGGAAAGATTCCAGACATTCTGAAGCAGAGCTACCAGCAGACCAGAATTTCTTAATCTCAACACAGTTGACATTTGGGCTGGATAATTCTTTGTTGTAGAGGGCCGTTCCTATACATCGTAGGATATTTAGTAGCATCTCTAACTTCTACCCACTATAAGTCAGTGGTACCTGCCCTCTTCACCACAATTTGTGCAAAAATTTATTCAGATATTTTCATTCAGATATTTATTCATATATTTGCCCTTGGGGGCAAAATCACCTCCAGTTTAGAACAACTGATCTAGATAATCAACATAACAATTAATCAAGCTCTGATTTGTAGTGTTTTTTATTTCTGTGGTGTAAATACCTCCATCATGGACTATATCAAGCTACAAATGTGGCATCACTGAATGTAGAGTTGGGAAAAGACATGTAGTAATACCATTGTATAGTATTGCCATCTTAATAATAAAAGTGTTATATGCTAATTAGACAGGATGTCCTTCCAGATGACCTTCCGGACGAAGCTGGGGCTGCGAGTGCCAAGGCAAGCCGCTGCGGCTGCCAGGGCCAAGCCCCTGGCATGAATTTCATGCATTGGGCCTCTAGTAATACCATACAACAGATGTAAATAGCATAGACAACAGTTAAATTTAAAAATCTACTAGTGGTGAGCTTTGAGTATTACCTTTTAAAATATAACTTATTTAATTGTAAGTTTGTGTAATTAATTTTTAATGATGCCTGTGTTTAGCAACTGGCTCTCAAAAATCCTAAACTTTTAATAATAATCTCTCTTGAGCATCATCACACCAATGTAATGGGGGCAAACCAAGGGTAGACCAAGTTTATAAAAAACTCCAGCCCAACCTCAAGTTAGCTCAGTCCCTGATTAAAGTAATCTCCTCCTTCTCCTCCACACTCTAGCTGACTATCAGAAGATAGCATGAATCCTCTGTTCATCCAGAGTTCGTTTTTTCATGCAAAATATCTGGCATTTATCAAAAATTACCAGGCACACCAAAGTGAAGGGCCAAGGAAAATACATTGACAAAAGAAACAGATCTATCGATGGCCCACAAATCCAGTTAAGTCATCAGACATAGATTTAAAAATAATTGTGATTAATATATTCAAGAAAATAGATGACAAGTTGGAGAATTTCACCAGAGAAACAGAATCTATTGTAAAGAATAAAATAGTTCTGGGGCTGAAAAAAGCAAAAACTGAAATATAAACATAAGAGATTAATTCAACAGCATGTTGGGCATAGAAGAATGCAGGATTGGCAAATAGAAAAACAGGTCAGTAGAGAATATCTAGACTAAAGCTAAGACAGCTGAAAAGAGAAAAGAAAAGTTGTTGAAACGATAATGCACAAGATGTACAGTTTCAAGTATAACATATTAGAGCCACAGAAAAGAAAGAAAAAGATAATTAGAAAGAAGCAATATTTGAAGAGATAATAGCAAGAATTTTCTCAAACTGAAAAAAAACTGAAGTCACAGATTCAAAAAGTGCTATAAATCTAAAACAGGATGAGTACAAAGAAAACCACATCTAGACGCAGCAAATCTGATGAAAATCAAAGGCAAGGAGAAAATCTTAAAAGCACTCAGATAAAATAACTTGAAAAGTAAAAAACTAGAACTGTTAAATAAATTCAAAAGGTTGATCTTCAAAAAGACCAACAAATTTGAACATTTCTGTCAAGTCCAATCAAGAAAGAAAGGGAGGAAGAAAAGGATATAGGCTTAAAACACTAAGGATGAGAATGGGATAAAACCAAAGATAGGGGGAAATTTTGATGTAAGAGGATACTGTATATAATCCTATTCTAATAAGTTAAAAATCTCAGTATAATTTTCTAAAAATAAAATAAAAAATTTGACTATAGAAAGGTTATAATATTTGACAGTAATCCTGAAAGAAATTGAGAGTTATCACAAACCAATTTGGACTTTTATAGAAAAATTCAAAGAATCATTTCTGTGTTAATGTAAACTGTGTCTATCACAGAAAATGGATGAAACCTTATAATTTCCTTTGACAAATGTAAAATACTCCTAAAACCAAGACCTGACAAAGACATTACAATCAAAGAAAGATTATAGACCAGTCTGACCTATGAAAATATATGTAAGGATCTTAAAACATTAGTAAAGGAATATAGCTATGTGTGGAGAGAGTAATATGCCACAACAAGCTAGAGTTTATTTCAGGAATGTACAAGTAGTTCAATACTGGGACATCTCAGGAAAATATATGAGAGAGTTTATAAAATAGAAGAAAGTTTATAAAAATTGAAAGCAAATTTTTATTTAAAAATATATTTTATTGATTTTTTACAGAGAGGAAGGGAGAGAGATAGAGAGTCAGAAACATCGACGAGAGAGAAACATCGATCAGCTGCCTCCTGCACACCTCCCACTGGGGATGTGCCCGCAACCCAGGTACATGCCCTTGACCGGAATCGAACCTGGGACCTTTCAGTCCGCAGGCCGACGCTCTATCCACTGAGCCAAACCGGTGAAGCACATTTTTTAAAAAAAAATATTTTTTATTGATTTCAGAGAGGAAGGGATTGGGGAGAGAGAGAGAAGCATCAATGATGACCGAGAGTCATTGATTAGCTGCCTCCTGCATGCCTCCTACTGGGGATCGAGCCTGCAACCCGGGCATGTGTCCTTGACCGGAATCACACCCGGGACCCTTCAGTTTACAGGCTGACGCTCTATCCACTGAGCAAAATTAGCTAGGGCAAAGCGAATTTTTTAATGAAAAAAATTGAGTGAGCCCAACTGCCATGGCTCAGTGGTTGAGCGTCGACCTTTGAACCAGGAGATCAAGGTTTGATTCCCGGTCAGGGCATATGCCCAGGTTGTGGGCTCTGTCCTCATCGTGGGATGTGCAGGAGGCAACCGATCATTGATTCTGTCTCATCACTGATGTTTCTATCTCTCTCTCTCCCTTCCGTTCTGAAATCAAAATATTTTTCAAAAAAAAATCTTAGTGAAATAGTAATAAAAGTAAAATACTGTGTTTTATCAAATCTAAGAAGCCATTGATTAAAGTATTTATCACTACTTCAAGTAACACTAAGAAAAAAACTGCCACCTTGGCCAATGTGCTCATTGGTTAGCAGTGGTCGGCAAATTGCGGCCCGGCAAACTGTGGCTTGCGAGCCACATGTGGCTCTTTGGCCACTTGAGTGTGTCTTTTCCACAAAATACTGACTTCTGCGCATGGGCCACGAAGTTTCAATTGCACTGTATGTGCGCGTCTGCACGTGGTATTTTGTGGTATGTTGTGGAAGAGCCACACTCAGGGGGCCAAAGAGCCACATGTGGCTCGCGAGCCGCAGTTTGCCGACCACGGGGAGCATTGGTTTGCCCACTGAAGGGTCATAAGTTCAATGACCTGTCCAGGGCATGTACCTGGGTTGCGAGTTCTATCTCTATCTCTCCCTCCCTTCTTCCTCTCCTTTCTCCCTTCCTCTCTTCCACACTCTCTAAAAATCAATGGAGCCCAGTTAGTGTGGCTCAGTGGTTGAGCATCAACCTATGCACGGAGAGGTTTCCAGTTTGATTCCCTGTCAGGGCACAGGCACAGGTTGCGGGCTCCATCCCTAGTGAGGGGCAGGCAGGAGGCAGCCAATCTATGTTCTCACTCATTGATGTTTTTATCTCCTGCTCCCTTCCTCTCTCTCTCTCTCTCTCTCTCTCTCTCTCTCTCTCTCTCTCTCTCTCTTTCTAAATAAAAATTCAGTGAATAAAACATATTTGCCCTGGCTGGTTTCGCTCAGTGGTTAGAGTTTCAGCCCATGGACTGAAGGGTCTTGCCTTCAATTCCCCATCACAGGCACATGCCTCAGTTGCAAGCTGGATCCCACCCTGGTCAGGGTGTGTGCAGGGGGCAGCCAATTGATGTGTCTGTCTCTCCCACTGCCTTTCACTCTCTAAGAAGTCAATGGAAAAAATATCCTCAGGTGAAGATTAACAAACAAACAAAAAACCTGCTAAATAAATTGTGAAATACTATTTATTGGTTATAGACACATTCAGGTTTCAGAGATGTTAACATGTTAAAAATAAAGTGTCCAGTAGAATCAATGAAATAAAGTACATAGTGTTGGGGCAACCAACTAAGTATTAAAAATATAAATTTAGATCCTATCCTTAGTATATGACAACCCAATATATAGCCCAATAAAGTCTAGGTTAAGTAAAAATTTTAAATATTAACAATAAGATTATGCAAGTCTTAAGTGGGAAATTTGCCTTTTTAAACAAGATTCCAAAACAGAAAACAAAAGGGAAAAAAATTAGCTTGGAATACCTAAATACTTTACATTTCTGTAGATCAGAAACACTGTTTAAAAAAAATGGCAAACTGGGAAAAAATTAACCCACATGATAGGAGATTAATATTTAAATCAATGGAGAAAGACAAACATCGAGAAAAAAAGCTGAAGATATAAACAGATACTTTTCAAAATAAGTATAAGTAAGCATAGGGGGCAATCTTCTATCTCTTAGTAATAAAAAAAGAATTAAAAGGAGCAATAGATTTTTAACTACCAAATTAGTAAGCATTTTCTTTACTATTAATTTTTATTTATTTTAAAATTAAATTTATTGGGGTAACATTTGTTAATCCTAATATATATAAAGAGCTAGGTGCCCGTCACGACTGAACAGGCGACCAGTCACCATGAAGTGTATGGAGCACCTCTCAGTACCCCCCCACCCCCGCCCCCCGAGCTGCCCACCATGAGGTGGGGCTGGCGGCGGGGTGGGACTGGGGACTGTTGAGCGGCGGTGGCGGGCTGCTTCGTGGGCTTAACGGAGCAGTCACCAAGGCAGCAGTGAGTTTCGTGAAGCAGTCATGGGATGGGGGGAGGGGAGAGTTTTGTGGAGCGTCCAGCGGTGAGCTTCCCAGGGCAGCAGCAAGCTTCGCAGAGCATTGAGGGGCAGGGGGAGCCTCGCGGAGCAGTCATGGGGTTCGCAGAGCGTCCTGGGTTGGGGAGCTTCACGTACTGTCACAGAGTGGCAGAGGCCATGTGACGGAGGCCAGGCTAGGCCTAGGAACCCGAATTGTGCACGATTTCGTGCGCGCTGGGCCTCTAGTATTATATAAATTTCAGGTTTACAACTTTATAATATGACATCTGTATACTCTCTTCTCTGCTCCTTCTGTCACCATATATTTAATCCCCTTTATCCTCTTTGTCCTTCCCCCACCCCCTTTCCCCTTTGGTAACCACCATTCCATTGTCTTTATCTGTGAGTTTGTCTTTTTGTTTTGTTTTTTGTTTTTTTGCTGTTTATTTCACAAATATATCCCACATATGAGTGCAATAATACCATTCTTCTCCTTTTTTGTCTGACTTATTTCATTTAGCCTAATACTCTCAAGATCCATCTATGTTGATGAAAATGACAATATTTTCTGAGTAGTATTTATTCCATTGCATATATGTACACCACACATCTTCTTTATCCAATCATCTGTTTTTGTGAACTTGACCCCAAAGGCAAGAGAAGTGAAATAAAAAATGGGAACGACATCAAACTGAAAAGCTTTTGCACTGCAAAAGAAACCATCAACAAAACAAAAAGGCAACCAATTGACTAGGAGAAGATATTTGCAAATGATACTTCCAATAAGGGGCTAATATAAAAATATATAAAGAACTCATAGCCCTAGAAGGTTTGGCTTAGTGGATAGATTATCGGCCTGTGAACTGGAAGGTGCTGGGTTCGATTCCGGTCAAGGGCACATGCCTGGGTTGTAGGCTCGATTCCCAGTAGGGGGCTTACAGGAGGCAGCCCATCAATGATTCTCTCTCATTACTGATGTTTCTATCTCTCTCTCCCTTCCTCTCTGAAATCAATAAAAATATATTGAAAAAAAAAAGAACTCCTATAACTCAACAACAACAAACTCCAAGCAATTTAATTTCAAAAGTGGGCAGAGGACCTGAAGAGACACTTTTTCAAGGAAGACTTACAAATGGCCAACAGATATATGAAAAGATACTCTCTCACCCCCACTAATTATAAGGGAAGTGCAAATCATGACCACAATGAGATAGCACCTCACACCTGTTAGAATGACTATTAACAATAAGACAAGAAATACCAAGTGTTGGAGAGGGTGTGGAGAAAAAGGGAACCCACCTATACTAGTTGTGGGAATATAAATTGGTGGAGCCACTATGGAAAATAATATTAAGATTTGCTCAAAAATTTAAGAATAAAACTACCATATGACCCAGTAATCCCTTTTCTGGGTGTCTTCCTGAAAAATATGAAAACACTTATTCATAAAGATGTATGTATCTCTATGTTCATTGAAGCATTATTCACAGTAGCCAAGACTTGGAAACAACCTAAGTGCCCTTTGATGGATGATTGAACATTTTCAATATCATCAAATTCAGTGTTGGTCAAGATCTGGGAAATTAGCATTTTAAAATACTGCCGGGTAGAGTGTGACTTAGTAGTAACTTTCTGGATGACAATTGAATAAGTATGTCAGAAGTCTTAGAATTCTAGGAATTTATGATCTAGCAAATAGACTTTTAGGAATTTATGCTAAAAATTATTTATGCATAAAGATAAAGCTACAAAAATATTTTAATCTTTACGATGGTAAAAAATAATTTAAATATCAAAAATAGGTGTCTAGCTAAAAAAAAACTAGTGAAAATATATACAGGTATGGCATTTCAATATTGCAAAAGAATATGTATTGACCTGGAAAGAATTTACAAGTTTACTAAACAATAATTACATATGACTCCATATTTGTAAAATACATATGTCTATAAATATAAAAACAAAAAACACTTTAGAAGGTTTTGTACCAAATGTTAACAGTAATTATCTCTGGGTTGTTGGATTGTAAGTTTTATTTTTTACCTTTTTGTTTTGATTATCTGTTCTCTCTTTTTTTTTTAAAGATGAACATGTATTTTTTGGGTAATAAGAAAAATATTTTACATTATTTTAATATTACTTTTGCTCACTATGTTGCTAACACTGAATAATTTAGTATTTTAAAATTTTATTTAAAACGTTATTTTACTATCTTCCAATTTATTTTTCCCCAGTGATAATTTGAAAGAATGAAATGGAATGTAATTCCAAATTTATTTTTGAGAGCCCAAATTCATCCTATCTACTTATTAATGTACTCACATCCCAAGTAGATAATTTACACACTGCCTTTTCTTCTAAGTTGTTGGTTCTTCCTAAGTGACTGGTGATGGTGATAACTCAGAAAAGATAGCCACTGGGAGGTTAGATTTAGCTCAGACCTTCTATTTGCCTGCCTTCTCTCGGCCTCTACTTCAACATCACTTCAAATTTTCTCCTCCCTCATGGCTACCTTCCATCTCTCTATAATTCTCACATGGTTCTATTCCCAGACACCTGGAGGTAATTGATGAAGAATGGGACACCAAGGTCAGAAGATTTGTATTTATTTCCAAGCAGACATATTTTAGTAAACTGTCTATCATGTTTAAATTAGGGATTTTTTTTTAAAAAAAAAACACATTGCTTGAGGACTTACCATGTACCAGGCATTATGTTAAACACTTCTATTTATTTAGTTTTTAATTATCACCTGAGGATGTTTATTGATTTTTAAAAAATCTGTTTTTGATTTCAGAGAAAGCAAGAGAGAGGGAAGGGAGCGAAGAGAGAGATAGAGACATCAATGATGAGATTCATTGATTGGCTGCCTCCTGAACATCCCTCACTGGGGATGGAGCCCACAACCCAGGAATGTGCCCTGACCAGGAATTGGACAGTGAACTCTGAACCGAACCACATCCAGCACAGTAAGGGGTGAACCTGAGGAGGGGTGGTGAAAGATTAAAGAAGACAAACAAGAGAATACAGTTGGGGCCAGGTAGGATCACTGTGCCTGGATGAGGAAACAGTGACACAGCCTGTAAGCCGAAGCTTTATTTTATAGTCAGAGCACACAAAGCAAAACAAGGGGAGTGGTCAACATGTTTACAATCTTCTTGCAAGTTTCAAATCTATTTTGTTACTCAAGCCTTGTTTTGGCTGCACTTGCTGCACCTCCCATAGCCCATTAGCTACGTAGGAACAAGGGAGGACTATAAGGTCAAGCTTAATTATGCTAGTGGGGCTCTGCCCACCAAGCTGGGACTTATATGTGGCTCTGCCACAGGTCAGTCCGAGGCTTGACACTATAGCCGCTCCCTTTAGACCTCCAGGTTCATAGGTTGACACTCAACTACTGAGCCACGCCAGCCAGGCTGTTTATTGATTTTGAGAGAGAAACATCAATGTGAGAGAGATTTCTCTCACATCAATTGGTACCTGCAACCTGGGTATATGCCTTGATCTGGAATCAAACCCCCAACCTTTTGGTCCCAGGGAAGAGGCTCCAACCAACTGAGCCAACAGACAGGGCTATGTTAAACTCTTTAAAAAAAATTATCTCATTTATTCTTCATAACAAATAGAAAATCAAAGCTCACAAAAGATAACACTTGTAGTAAGAGATGGAGCTAGGACACAGATTCAGATCTGTTTGTCCCCAAAAGCACTGCTCCTCATCTCCTTTATTATATTATAACTCAGTGGTTCTCAATCTTGGCTGCACATTAGAATCACCTGGGAATCTTTTTAAAATCCTGATTTCTGGGCCTCATCCTCTGGAAATTCTTTTTCTTTGTTACTAATGTTGTGGCCCCACCCCGTAACTAGTGCCCTGGTGCACAGATTTGTGCACATTGAAAGGAAATTAATTAGAAGGTTGCTGGTGGGGCGGGACTGGGCGAGATAGGCCAGACACAACCTGAAGCCAACTTCCTGTGGTTCCTCCCTGGCCAGCCACACTTGGGGTGGCGCCGCGGCTCGAAGGGCATCTGCGGAGTGAGCAGGGTTCCTCTGGCAGGTGGGGATCCTTCACCCTGGCCTGTGGGGATCGGGCTGAAACCGGCTCTTTGACATCCCCCAAGGGGTCCCAGATTGTGAAAGGGCTGTTCTTGGGTGACACACCCCGGAATTGGGCTCCTTCCTCTCTGGTTCCAGGGTGTGTCACCTGAGAACTGCTCCTGCCAAGACACCATAGCTTGGCAGCTCCTGCGTTGAGCGTCTGCCCCCTGGTGGTCAGCGTGCATCATACCTACCGGATGGTCGGACGGTCACTTAGCCTTTTATATATATAGATGCCTCCCTGTATTCTGGCTGATTATTCTTTTTGCTGAGTAATTCGCCATCTGGTAGCTATCACACTCTGGTGTTAATTGGTACTAGTTTTCTGATGATGGCCAAGTGACTATACTTGGATTTTAAAGTGGAGAAAGCTATGATTAAGGTATAAGACATGTGAGGTTAAAGTCACAACTTTCCCCACTTACTGTGTGTGACTTTGAATAAGCTACTTAACCTCTATGAGCCTTAATTTCCTCATTTGTAAGGATAATACCCATGTCACAGGAACTTTAGAGAGGATTAAATAAATAATGTTGAAATGTTTTGTTAGTGGAAAACCACTGTAAATGTGAAGCATTGGCACTAAAACATTGTAAAGATTGGTATAAGTTGCAGCTTTCAGACCTAAAGTTCATTAGAGAAAGAGAATTGTGCTCTTTATTTAGAACAGAGACCAAAAGGTCAATTAGATAAGTAATGCTTTAAAATTCTGGGATGTTTTGTCTGTTTGCTGTTGGATTCACATTTTAGTGGCTACTGCAGGTTGATGTTGAGGATAAGTAGTAATTTGCTCCAGGCGGTGGAACAGGGAAGAGAGTGATTTTGCTTGTCCAACATAAAGGCAGCTGTGGAGAAACCCTGGAGATAATAGCTAATGGATCGTCCTACTGTGTTACAATTGACCAACCTATATTCAGAGTGTTCTGTGGTTCAGTACAAGACCCTCACTTTAAAAGCATGATAGACAAAATGCACTACAGAGAAGAGCAGCTGATGGTTAGGAGAATCAAAACCATGCCACTTCATGAAGAGGAGATGATGGAAGAGAACTGAAAATGCTTAGGTCAGGGGGAGCAGACGAGTCCTGGAGGCTTCATGTTCTACTTCAGCAGTTTGCCAATCTGGCTGTCTAGTATGCTCCCAGATTCCAAGCCTCTCCCCCACAAGGTTCGGATTGAGCAAGATTGTGGTGGAGCCAGAATGCTTTTCTCTTTTTCTTTTAAGGCTGTCCCCTAATTCTTTGTTTGGTTAATATAAGTCAGATGAGCTTAAGGAAGATTGGAGAGTGATGTCCATAGCCTGTAAGGGAGGGAACAAACTATAGACAATAGATAGAGCCGGGTAGATTTATCTATTTAACTCTCTGAATGCGAGACTGGTGAAAAGCTGTTTCCTCCTGCAGCCCCTCCTGCTAGCTGGCCCCATCCCCGATGGGCCCCCACCACCTCCATTGGCCCACAGCCCCTCTCCCCGGCCGGCCCAGCCTCTGATCCCCACCCCCACCCCAATATGGGGTGTAGCTGGCCGACCAACCTCCAGAGCCCATCCTCCCACCCGGCCCTACCCCAGATTGGCCCCTCAATACCAATTGGGGGAAGGGCAGGCCAGCCCACCAGCCACAGCCCTTCCCCATGGCCGGCCCTGCCTTCAGTCACCCCCCCCCCCAATCGGGGGCAGGGCCCACTGGCCAATCACCCTCAGCTCCTCCCCGCAGCCACCCCAGCCCTGATTGGCCCCAATCGGGGTGGCCAGCCGGCCAACCTATCACCATCTCTTCCTCCCAACAGGCCCAGCCCTGATTGGCCAATTGGGGCTGGGCCAGCCAGACCCCACCCATGCACGAATTTGTGCACTGGGCCTCTAGTCTATAATAATAGAAGTGTAATATGTTAATTAGACTAAACCACCTCTGGAAGACCTCCGGATGAAGCTGGGACTGTGAGGGCCGAGGCAAGCTGCTGTGGCTTCGAGGGCCAAGCCCCTTTCATGAATTTCATGCATTGGGCCTCTAGTACTAAATACTAGATTCATGTACTGGTGGGGTCCCTCAGCCTGGCCTGCACCCTCTTGCAATTTGGGACCCCTCGGGGGATGTAGTAATGTGCAAAGAGCAGGCAGCCGGGGAGGAGCCCAAGCCTGGACTTGGTGCCTCGCTGCTCCTGCTCATCCTGGCCCCACTGTGCCTGTCGCCACCACCATCACTTGGTAGTGCTGCCGTGGAGGCAGGAGAGACTCACATTGCTGCAGCAGAGCTTGCCAGCTGTGAGCCCAGCGTGTGGCGCCTGTTGGTCAGCTGAGTGGCGCTCCCACTGTGGGAGTGCACTGACTACCAGGGGGCAGCTCCTGCATTGAGCACCTGCCCCCTGGTCGTCACTGTGCGTCATAGCGACTGGCTGACCAGTCATTCGGTCGTTTGGTCACTTAGGCTTTTATATATTTAGATTTGTTTCATCAAAATACCACTCTACATTATATTAGTTCCATGATATGTTCATATGTATTCATTAAAAAAGAGTTCTGTGGTCCTGGCTGGTTTGGCTCAGTGGATAAAGCATCAGCCTGCAGACGGAAGTGTTCCAGGTTCGATTCCAGTCAAGGGCACATGCGTGGGTTGCAGGCTCGATCCCCAGTAGGGTGCAGGCAGGAGGCAGTTGATCAGTGATCCTCTCTTATCATTGATGTTTCTATCCCCTCGCTCCCTTTTCCTTCCTCTCTGAAATCAATAAAATCATATTTTAAAAAAAGAGTTCTGTGGATTAGTAAAACACAGGATTACTTATTGGAAAACATTCAGTTAAAATAAGTCAATGGTTGCTTTATCAAAAAAAAGCAAGGAGTGCACAAAATTCACTGATATATAGCTCTAGGAGTAGAATGTTATATGTAGCATTTCTGAAAAATTTTGACCACAGAATATTTTCTTAATTGAGGAACATACTGTAAGGCTAATGTTACTGTTAACACACATTGGGAAATGCTAAAGAGGAAGATAAAGGAAGATTTATAAGGCCTATCTACACTAATAAGAGAGAAAAATGGTAATTGGCGTACGGCGATACCTTTTTCATTGGCTAATCAGAGCTATATGCAAATTAACTGCCAACTAAGATTGGCAGTTAACTGCCAACTAAGATTGGCAGTTAACTGCCAACAAGATGGCGGCTAATTTGCATATGTAGGCACAATGCAGGGAGGCGAAAGGGAAAGCAGGAAGAAGCCCCCTGCCACTGACAGTGATCGGAAACCCAGGGGGGAGCTAAGAGCTGGGGGGCAGGGCAAAGGCGCCCCCCAGCCATGATCGGAGAATCAGGCGCCTTTGCCGCCCTGGCCAGTGATAGCAGGAAGTAGGGGTGGAGCCAGCGATGGGAGCTGGGCACGGTCGAAGCTGGCAGTCCCGGGAGCTAGGGGTCCCTTGCCTGGGCCTAAAGCGAAGCCCACGATCGCGGCGCCCCCCGCTGCAGCTGCGGGTCCCTACTGCCCGGGCCGGATGCCTAGGCCAGAGGCGTTAGGCCTGGGCAGGGGCGGAGCCTGCAACCGCGGGGAGCTGGGGGTCCCCTGCCCAGGCCTGACACCTCTGCTGGAGGCCTCAGGCCTGGTCAAGGGGCCAATCCGGTGATTGGTGATCGGAGGGTGATGAGAGTCAACTCCTCTGGCCGAGGCATCAGGTGGGGGGCGGATCCGGGGATTGGGGGGATATGATGGTCCCCTTGCCCAGGCCTGAAGCCTGGTTCAGAGGCGTCAGGCTTGGGCGGGGGGTGGAGCAAGCGATTAGAGGGAGATGGGGGTCCCCTGCCCAGGCATGATTCTTGGGCCAGAGGCCTCAGGCCTGGGCAGGGGCCAGAGCCAGTGATCGGGGGGAGATGGGGGTCCCCTGTCCAAGCCTGACACCTCTGGCGGAGGCGTTAGGCCTGGGCAAGGGGCCGATCAGGTGATCAGAGGGTGTGGGGGTCTACGCCTCTAGCCGAGGCATCAGGCCTGGGCAAGGGGCAGAGCCAGCAATCGGAGGGGTCTGGGGGCAGAACCGGTGATGGGGGGAAATGAGGGTCCCCTGCCCAGGCCTGATGCCTCTGTCAGGCTGGGCTGAGGGACAACCCCCCCCCCCACACCCAGTGCACGAATTTCGTGCACTGAGCCCCTAGTCCTATATAAGAAAAGGCTGCCAAAACCGGTTTGGCTCAGTGGATAGAGCGTCGGCTTGCGGACTGAAGGGTCCCAGGTTCGATTCTGGTCAAGGGCATGTACCTGGGTTGCGGGCATATCCCCAGTGGGAGATGTGCAAGAGGCAGCTGATCGATGTTTCTCTCTCATCGATGTTTCTAACTCTCTATCTCTCTCCCTTCCTCTCTGTAAAAAATCAATAAAATATATTTAAAAAAAAAAGAAAAAAAAAAGAAAAGGCTAATATGCAAATTGACCAAACAGGGAATGACTGGTCCCTATGACGTGCACTGACCACCAGGGGGCAGACGTTCAATGCAGGAGCTGCCCCCTGGTGGTCAGTGCACAGCGGCAGTGGCGGGAGCAGCCTCCAGAGCAGCACTAAAGATGTCTGATTGTCAGCCATCAGTCGGACATCCCCCGAGGGCTCCCAGACTGCAAGAGGGCACAGGCTGGGCTAAGGGACCCTCCTCCCCAGGTGCATGAATCTCATGCACTGGGCCTCTAGTCCTATCTAATAAAAGAGAAACATGGTAATTGGCGTACATCCGCTACCCTTCCCATTGGCTAATCAGGGCAATATGCAAATTAACTGCCAGTCAAGATGGCGGCCGGCAGCCAGGCAGCTTAAAGCAAACATGAGGCTTGCTTGCTTCAGTGACGGAGGAATCCAACATTCCCCGCTTGCCGCTGCCGGCCTCTGAGCTTGCAGTTTGAAACATTGTTACAAATATAGCAGCTAAACAAAACCACAGAAACCTGCTTTCAGCGAGCCGGGATCTCAGAGCTGGAGTTGATACAGAGTTTCGATTATAGAACCCAAACAAACCAGATACCTGCTTTCAGCAGCAGAGGCCTCAGAGCTGGAGCCAGAGCTAAAGCTGGCTCAGAATAAAAAAAAAGAAAAAAAGGACCAGTTGGGAGCTTCAGTCACGCGCCAGCCTGAAAACAGCCCTCAGCCCATAACCCAGACTGGCCAGGCACCCCAGTGGGGACCCCCACCCTGAAGGGTGTGTGACCAGCTACAAACAGCCATCACCACCTCATCCAGGCTGGCCAGGCACCCAAGCAGGACCCCCACCCTGATCCAGGACACCCTTCAGGGCAAACCAGCAGGCCTCCACCCATGCACCAGACCTCTATCCTATATAGTAAAAGGGTAATATGCCTCCCAGCACCGGGATCAGCGGAGCCAAGAGGCCTCCCGGCACCAGGATCAGCGTGACAGGGGGCAGCGCCCAAACCCCCTGATCACCCTGTGGCTCTGTGTGTGACCGCGGCCGGGGCCACAACCTCCCTATCCACCCTGCTCTGTTCGTGACAGGGGAAGGCGCCCCAACCCCCTGATCAGCCCTGCTCTGTGCCTGATAGGGGGAGCTCCCCAACCCCCTGATTGCCCTGTGGCTCTGTGTGTGACAGGGTGCGGCGCCTCAACCCCCCTGATGGGCCCTGCTCTGTGCGTGACAAGGTGCAGCGCCCCAACCCCCTGATTGGCCCTGCTCTGTGCGTGACGGGGGTGGCGCCGCAACCTCCCCATCGACCCTGCCTTGAGTGTGACGGGGGCGGTGCCCAAACCCCCCAATCGGCCCTACCCTGAGCGTGACTGAGGGTGGCATCACAACCTCCCAATCCGCCCTGCTCTGTGCATGACAGGGGGCGGTGCCCCAGCTCCCCAGTCGGCCCTGCTCTGAGCCCGACCAGGGGCTGCACCTAGGGATTGGGCCTGCCCTCTGCCACCCGGGAGCAGGCCTAAGCCAGCAGGTCGTTATCTCCCGAGGGGTCCCAGACTGTGAGAGGGCACAGGCCGGGCTGAGGGACTCCCCTCCCTGTTCCCTCCAGTGCACAAATTTTTTTGCACCGGGCCTCTAGTATTAGTATAATAAAGGCTGGCCAGGTAATTCAGTTGGTTAGAGCATCATCCTGAATCAACCAATGAATACATAAATAAGTGGAAAAGTCTCTCTATCGATTTCTTTCCCTTCCTCTCTCTCTAAAATCAATTTTAAAAAAGATATTTAAAAAGGCTGAAGTTAGATGTATAGATACCATGGAAGGGATGAACTAGACTATGTAATGCTGCAGAGACTTAAAAGAATAAGAACCAGTGGTTGGGTTTGGCATTGTTGGAGAACAACTTCGGTAGAACCAGTAGTGAAAGTCAGACTCTTACGATTTTTGGATATAGTCTCATGTTTTCAGACCACAAGCTGAAATGGAGATAATGTGATAAAATATCAGAAATGAAAATAACCCCAGAAAACACAGTCATCATGGTTATGTCACAATGACTAGGTGCCGCTCCAGCCATGGGCAAACTATGGCCCGCTTGAAATGAATAAAACTAAAAAAAAAAGACCGTACCCTTTTATGTAATGATGTTTACTTTGAATTTATATTAGTTCACACAAACACTCCATCCATGCTTTTGTTCCGGCCCTCCGGTCCAGTTTAAGAACGCATTGTGGCCCTCGAGTCAAAAAGTTTGCCCACCCCTGCGCTAACCCCTTAGAACTGGTGGGAAAGCAAACTCAAGGGAAACGTTTATTTTATTTTTTTGATAAATTGAAGAAAGGTGTAAACTGGGATATACTTAAGGTATTAGAAATGAGGGGGAGGGATTTAACTAGCAGGTAGGATAAACTCTAGAAAAGAAGACAAACATTTTTCCTTCTGGGAGATAGGTAAAAGACTTTTTTTAGAATCGTAATTGTCCATCTATGAGATGAGTTTTTAAATCTTCAAATTTTTTAATTGGCTAGGTTCCTTGCTTGTGGGTGTTAAGTGGGCTTGCCATTTAATAGGAGTTTAACATATGGCGGCTCTTAGTAGTGTTGCTGCCGGTTCCATTATTTGAGCCTTTTTTACTGCATCGCACCACCACAAGTAGGTAGACAAAGGAGAGTCAATTAAAGTCAAACCAGATAACTATGTTCAATTTATTATTCCTTTATTTTATGATCATGGATTAGCTGGCTGTAACTCATGATTCCTTCTGCTGTTCATAACTCATCTTTATTATCTTGCATTATCCTTGGAACAAACTACACTTTAGTTCACTTGTGTCTTGTTTTCCAGTGGTTCTAGTTGCAATTTTTCTGCTCTAAGGAAAGTTGGCTTTATGCTGCTGGAGTTTTTCACATTTTACGTCTATGGACTCACTTCAGCATATAGTGTTAATGGCAGCTGCATGACTCATAGTCTACATAAGCATAAATTAACTTCAGTACCTCTGTGGTGTGCCCTCTTTGAGATGGCTCTGGAAGACCACCCAGATGGTGAAATTTACACAGACTGCAGAGGCCCATTCCATTTTAGACACTGAGGGGTACTGACCAAATTACACCTCCATCCTTCAGGATGAGCCAGCTACCCATTTGCTCCTGATGGGGGTTCAAACTGTTGATCTTAAAGTAGAAGGGGCTTTATGAGCTGGATTATGGCTACTTGAAAAAGGCCTCTTCCTTCAAACAGAGTGCTTTGCACATAGTGAGCACTCCATAAGTGCTTTTGACTGTGACTTCATGACTATGACTTAGATCTTCCAGTGACCTTATTTTCATGGTTTCCAGACGTGAGGGACAGCTTCTTGCCATTGAGTCTTTGTTCTTCATATTATTTTTGCTTGGGGGTTTAATGGAGTGTAAGTTTTCTGACCACATAAAACATCATCTTAGTGATAAATCTTTTCATGATTTGCTGGCCCACTGTGTAATTCATGGAACCCAAGGTTTTATCACTTGATTAATGGCCAGAAACAATAACTGTAAAATCAGATGTTTTCAGTAAGTTCACTGAGAAAGTGTAAACCTATTATTTTTTTTTGCCTGGGGACCGGGTCTTTTCTGACAGATCTGTTGTTCTGTGTTTAGTTCAGTGCTCCCCACAAAGGTAACTTTATAATGGTGATGCATAACAACTTGTGAATGTGGAAGTTTCCATATTATGATGGGACATTTTTTACTTCCTCATTGGGCAAAAAGTTCCTTTGGGAATTACTAACGTAAACAAATTGAAATGATTAGAAAGGCTGGATGCTTTCATATTTTAAACAGGAGAAGTTTTCTTTGCTTTAAAGGCATGCCATCTAGGTCATGGTTCTCAATATCATCTGGAGAACTTAAAAGTATACATTTCCCAACTCTTTAATCTGTGCTTTGTGAAAGCTTGATGTAATTTGGATAATCATACATTTTCCAGAATCATTGAGTTGGACCTAGGGAACCAGTGATTTACTACTAATTTTTGTCCCTAAATTAGGTCAAGAAACATTTATACCATCTCTTTTATATAAGACAGTTATATGCTTTTCTGTTGTAAAGTAGGATTTTAGTATCTCTGTGATTAAAAAGAAAAGAATTATACTAATCTGAGATCCTGTGTGAGACCATACAGCTTGAAATTTTCTTATTGATCCTATAGCTCACCAGAATAAAACAGGAATTAGAAATAGACAGAGGTGGCAAACAAAACCTACTCTTCCCTCCCTTTCCCCCCCCCCCGCCCCCATTCACTAAATAAAGGTAGTATTCATTATCTACCCAGTTACTTGAGTAAAACACTTGAGTTATCCTTGATTATTATCTTTCCCTCACCCTCCATATCTAATCTGCCACCATATTTTGTGCTGTGCACTTTGGAAATATAATTTGAATTTGTCTCCTCATCATATCCACTGCTTCACCATCATCTTTATCATCTTTTACCCAAATTACTGTGATAGTCCCTCTGCTTTGGCTTTTTTTTTCCTTAATAGACTTTATTTTTTTGAACAGTTTTAGATTTGCAAAAAAATTAATAGGATGGTATATAGCTCCAAATTCTCCCTTACCCAGTTTCCCCTATTATTAATATACTACATTTGTATAGTGTCTTTGTTATAATTTATGAACTAATATTGATATATTTTTATTAGCTAAAGGTCATACTTTATTCAGAATCTCTTAGCTTTTACCTAATGTCCTTTGTCTGCTCAGGTCATAACCTGGATACCACATCACATGTGTCCTTAGGCTTCTCTTGAACAGTTCCTCAGACTTCCCTTACTTTTGATGACCTTTATAGTTTTGAGGAATATTGATCAGGTATTTTGTAGGATGCCTCTCCGCTGGTATTTTTCAATGTTTTTTCTTATGATTCAATTAAGGTTATAGACTTTGGGGAGGCAGGTCAAAGAAATAAAGTGCCATTTTCATTACCTATCAGGGGTACATACTATCAACATGACATCACTTTTGATAATGAGCTGGGGACATGGCTGAGGTAGTGTTTGCTAAGTTTCCTTACTGTCAAGCTACTCTTTCCACCCCTTTCTTTACCATACTCTTCAGAAGGAAGTCATTATGCACAGCCCACACTTAAAGAGCAGGGAGCTATGCTCCCCAATTTGAGGACCGAGTATCTACATAAATTATTTGGAATTCTTCTGGAAGGGAGAGTTGTGTCTTTTCTCTCGTTTAATTAATTAATCAATCATTTGTTTATATCAATATGGACTCATGGATACTTACCTTATCCTTTGGATTATAATGCAGTACTGCTTTATTTATCTTGTTGCTCAGATTGTTCCAGCTTTGGCGATTGGGAGCTCTTTCAGTTGGCTGTGTCCCTTCACAGGTTCCTATCAATGTAGGGATTTGTTTGTGTGGTGTTGTTTTTTGAGCCCATCCTTACTTCTAGCACTACTTTGATGCTCTAGGCTTATCTTGTATATTTTCTGTCCCGGTCTTAGAATCAGCCAATTCTCTAAAGGGCCATGGTTCCTTTTACTAGAAAATAGTATTAAAAACCAAGATCTGGGTGCTAGGTGGGCTATCTACTTTGACTGTTATTCCATTGTAATTCATTCTTCACAAAGCAAGATCTGGCCCTTGTCTACTTCTCTGACTCATCTCTTACTATTCTGTTTTTCATTCACTTCCTACTACATACATTGACCTTTATTTGCCCCTTCTTCTCCTTTCTCCCCTTTCTTCTCCTCCTTTTTCTTCATGCCAAACTTGGGTTTTTCCTTTGCCTTTCCTCTAGAATCTCTACCAAAGATTCCATTTTGCACCCACATTGCATGTGGGCTACTTCTCATTCTTTAGGTGTCAGCGAAGTGTCACCTCCTCCTTAAAAAGTACTCCTGACCATTTTATTTAACATAGTTCTTCCACATTAGGTTTCATTACAGAAGGCACTCTGTGTAAGCCTCTCTCTTAAATAATCTAACTTATGTAGTTGTTTGCTACTGACTCTCTTTCCCAGAATGTACACTCTGTCTTAGTATCCCAGAGCCAAGAACATTACCTGCACCGGTTGATTCTCAATGAATAAGTCTAATGGATGAATGGAAAAAAGAATCAATGACTTTCTCATCCATTTACCTTTGATGGTTTGCCTCAGGCTGGGTTTTAATTACGCTAACTAGAAAGGATAAATTTTTAAGTAAAATAACGAATGAGTTTAAGATACTTATGAAAATTAATTCCTATATTCAATTAAATTGTTGAATTGTGTAATCCTAAAATTCTCAAGGAAAATTCATTTTTACAACATTTTCCTTGTGCTTCAACCATTTTTTAAAAATATATTTTTATTGATTTCAGAGAGGAAGGGAGAGGGAGAGAGAGATAGAAACATCATTGATGAGAGAATCACTGATTGGCTGCCTCCTGTACACCCCCTACTGGGGTTGAGCCCGAAACCCAGGCATGTGCTCTAGGCTGGAATCAAACCTGGGACCCTTCACTCTGCAAGCTGATGCTCTATTCACTGAGCCAAACCAGTTTCAACCATTATTTATTTTGTTACCAAAAATCTGTATGGAATAGCAGATATTATTATCCTTACTTTGCAAACAAAACAAAACAAAACAAAACAAAACAACAAAACAAAAAAAACCTCCACACCTGACTTTTTTAGATCCAAATGGCTTTTTTTTAGGGTTTTGTAGAAACAGAGGGTAGACTTAAGACTGGAAATTAGATTGTTTTCTCCATGGCATCTTTATTCTTAATTTATGTTTCTCTCTCTCTAATTTTGTGTTGATTCCTCTGTTTGTGTACAGTGAAATGAAAGGCTCTGGATAAACATAGTATCTGGACAATCAGAACATCGATTTTAACCCTAAAATTATTAACCAATGATTTTTAAAATTTAATGCTGTCAAATAACATTCTTCCATGTCTTAGTATATGGCATAATTAAATGATTACTTTCATGATCGTAGCTGTCATTATTATTATTATTAAACTGAATTATAAAATAGTGGATACAGTTAGGCCTTAATGAGCTACATAGAGCTCTGCTTGTCCCTTTAGGAATTGCTGTAGAGTTCTGTAAAGTGTAGAGGATGGAGCTCTTTTACCTTTTCATCCCCATGGGCATCTTCAGAGCCTATCAAGATCTCTAGTTTTTGCCTAGTTTTTACTAGTCAACTCTGGATTTCTCTTGTTTGAGTTTCTTTTATTGTCTCTAAAATTTTAGATCTGCCAATTATTGTGTCTGGCACTAACTTGCTAGCCATAACTTCTATTGTCCTATTCCTGATTACAACCTAGAGTAGAAATGAAAATTTCCTGGGAAAATAGGCAAACAAATATTGTGTGAAAACGGATGTAGGGCAGTAAATTTTACTACCTCCCAAGTTTGCCTCATCCCCAGAGAGTACATGAAAAATATGTTTACAATACTAGTTGTGTAAAGGACCAGGCAAAACCATTGGAAACATTCCCCCACAGCGATATGAACAGACAAAGAGCCCATTGATCAAAATCTTATGATATGCCTAGTGGTGGTCTCTAGTAATTTACAGAAGCAGCTGCCCAATGATCAAAATGTAGGTAAAGCACTTTGGCAGAATATGGTTAAAAATAATAAGCAGAATAGAGAAATCAAATATACGTTCTACCTAAAATGGGTTAAAGTGTATAAGAGCTGTAGACATTTTTATTTCCAGCTAATTTCTAGGTTTGGGGCTTTTATTGGAGATTTGAGGTTCCTGCATATTTGACTGAAGAAGACATGAAGTGTAGTAGCTTGTTAGGACTTCCATAACCAAATGCCACAGACTGGGTGGCTTAAACAACAGACATTTATTTCCTCACAATTCTGGAGGTTGGAAGTCTGAGATCAAGGTGTCAGAAGTGTGGCTTCAACTGAGGCCATTCTCCTTGGCTTGTGGATGGCTGTCCTCTCTCTGTCTTCACATGGCCTTCCCCGGAGTGTGTCTGCCCCCTAATTTTCTTTTCTCATACCCACACCAATCCTACTGGATTAGGGCACACCCCAATGTCATATTTTAATGTAGTTACCTCTTTTAAATCCCGATTTTCAAAAAACAGTCACATTCTGAGGTAGTAGGGGGTTAGAACTTCAACATACGAATTTTGAGAGGACACAATTCAGCTCATAACATTAACATTGTTTTCTTTAGCATTTTAGATTTAATTTTTAATAGCGAAAGGAATTTGACTTTTAAAGCTTTATTCTTTCTAGAGATATAATATACACACAAAAAAAACTTATTTTAAAGGAAACATACAATTAAGTGCTATAAGCTATGCAAGCAGGAAATGGTATTGGAATTCAAAGTAGCCAGTTATCAATATGTCCTGGAGAAGGATCGTAGAACCCTGGAACAAAAAATGGCCCTAAGAATGATCTGTTTTTTCAGTCTTATCCATCTGTAGTTTTGAGTTCTACAGATGCAAATTTTTATCTCACACTCACTTTTCCCTCTGTTCTCTTTTTCATTTCTTTATAATGGGAACTGTAGCAAAATTTAGATAGCTTACCTTTCCATGAGATAGTTTTTGTGGGGCAACATTAAATTATTTCATATGCCTTATATAACTAGTGAGGAAAATGGGGCTTACAAGTTAAATGACTAGTCGTGGTTTCTGAGCTAGAATCCCAGTCTGAAGATTCTCATTCCAGTATGCTCTATAGTGCATTGGGCAACTATTTTAGTTAGAGAATGTTTTATTGGTGCTTTAAGGGCAAATGAGATTTATTTTCCATACTTTATAATCAGGTCATTTAATTACTTTCCATGAGCCCTCTCTCTTAACTGTTTTCCAGTTTCTGCAGTTATTTTTATTGCTATTCTCTCTTATTTTTTTCCACATCATTTGACACTCATAATAAAATTGCAGCCCAAGTAAGATCTCAACCAGAGTAAAGCAGTCTTTTTAAAAATAATATAGTGGGGTTTTATTTACTTAGCTAAAATATTGCTAGTTGTAATGGTTACCATAGGTAAACTTTATTTAGTATCATTGCTTAGATAAAACCTGTTTTTTATTCAACTTCTAATCTGTGCCAGGTCCTGACATAGGCACTTTATAGCAACCTCTCATTTAATCTACACAAAATTTTAAAAGGTAAATAAATTACTCCCATTCTATACATAGTGAAACTCAGACTTAGAGAGACTCTTAACCTCTGTAAAGTCACATAGTGTAGAAAGTGGAAGACCTGTGCCTGGACTCTGGTGTGTCTGTCTCCACTGGCTGCCTTTTCCGTGACTGTTACCTCATTATTAAATGCTTCCTAGACTGCCCTGCTGCATAAAGTCTCCAACATATCAGGGTGATCCCAGTGAACGTGCCATGGGCTGGTTATAAGGAAAACAAAACAGAAAGCAGTACCAGTGGGAACACAAGTGTGCCCATGGGCAGCAGGAGTTTACACAGGCGTGCTCTGTGTAGCACAGTGCCCAATGGAAGAGTGTCGTTGAAGGAGGAGAAAAATTGTAACGAGACCCTGAAGATTCTCATTAACAGGCTCAGGTGAGACATCTTCAAGCAGCATTGCAGGGACTCGGCTGCTCCTTTGCTCATGATTATCTTGATTTCGACATTTCTGATTTTTAAAAAATTAAATCTTTATTGTTCAGATTATTACAGTTGTTCCTCTTTTTTCCCCCATAGCTCCCCTCCACCCGGTTCCCACCCCACCCTCTGCCCTTATCCCCCCCCCCACTGTCCTCATCCATAGGTGTACGATTTTTGTCCAGTCTCTTCCCGCACCCCCCCAATGCCTTTCCCCCCCGAGAATAGTCAGTCCATTCCCTTTCTATGCCCCCGATTCTATTATATTCACCAGTTTATTCTGTTCATCAGATTATTTATTCATTTGACTTTTAGATTCACTTGTTGATAGATGTGTATTTGTTGTTCATAATTTGTATCTTTACCTTGTTCTTCTTCTTCCTCTTCTTAAAGGATACCTTTCAGCATTTCATATAATACTGGTTTGGTGGTGATGAACTCCTTTAGCTTTACCTTATCTGTGAAGCTCTTTATCTGACCTTCTATTCTGAATGATAGCTTTGCTGGATAAAGTAATCTTGGTTGTAGGTTCTTGGTATTCATCACTTTGAATATTTCTTGCCACTCCCTTCTGGCCTGCAAAGTTTCTGTTGAGAAATCAGCTGACAGTCGTATGGGTACTCCCTTGTAGGTAACTGATTTTCTTTCTCTTGCTGCTTTTAGGATTCTCTCTTTGTCTTTTGCTCTTGGCATTTTAATGATGATGTGTCTTGGTGTGGTCCTCTTTGGATTCCTTTTGTTTGGGGTTCTCTGCGCTTCCTGGACTTGTAAGTCTATTTCTTTCACCAGGTGGGGGAAGTTTTCTGTCATTATTTCTTTAAAGAGGTTTTCAGTATCTTGCTCTTTCTCTTCTTCTGGCACCCCTATAATTCTGATGTTGGTACACTTGAAGCTGTCCCAGAGGCTCCTTACACTATCTTCGTATTTTTGGATTCTTTTTTCATTTTGCTTTTCCGGTTGCATGTTTTTTGCTTCTTCATATTTCAAATCTTTGCCTTGATTCTTGCGATCCTCTGGTCTGCTGTTGGGAGCCTGTATAATGTTCTTTATTTCAGTCAGTGTATGCTTAATTTCTAGTTGGTCCTTTATCACAACATCGAGGGTCTCATTAGATTTCTTGAGGATCTCACTACATTTATTGGTGGTCTCACCAGTCTTCTTGAAGATCTCACAACATTTATCGGCGGTCTCACCAGTCTTTTCGAGGGCCTCATTAAATTTATCAGTGGCTTCTAGACAGTTCTTTAAAGACCTTAGAAGTGTGGTTTTGAACTCTAAATCCAGCAGTTTGCTTTCCTCCCATTCTGTCGTTTGTGTCCTGTTTCTTTGTCTCGGCATTTTTTATGCTCTGCTGTGTCAATAGAGTGCCTTTCTGTGCTAAGTGTCCCAATTACCTGAGGTAGACACTCTTGGTGCACCCCCTTGTGGGCTTTGTGCACAGTCTTGTTGTAATTAAGCCTTGATTGTTGTCATTATCACTGTGAGGAATTGACCTCCAGGCCAATTGGCTGTGAGAATCAGCTGTGTCTGCAGTGGGAGAACTTCTGTGTTGGAGACACCTCTCTGGGGCTAGACTTGCTTCAATGGGGCTTTGGTGCTCACTGAGTCTGCCCCCTGAGTGTGTCTTTTATGGTTCCACAGAGCTGCAAACTGGATGGTCCCACTCTGACCTCTGGGCTTCCTGGCTCCTGGATCTCTAGGGAGGTGCTAATCTAGCCTTTGCCTGAGGCTATCCAGCAAAAGTCTCCCTGCAGGGCTTGGGCAGGGTGGGTCCCACGGGATCAACAGGTGGGGTTAGCAATTATGGCTGCTCTCAGTCTTGCCCTCAGAGGCTCTGCTTCTCGGTGTCCCAGTAATCGCTGCAAGCCCCAGGGAGAGAAAGCTGCCCTAGGGTTCTGAGCGATGCCAGACAGTCCCGCTTCTCCCGTATGAGTCTGGGTCCCTAGAGACTCACCCGGAACTGGAGCTCAGAGCCTGAGACTCCCTCCCGATTGAAAACAACAACCACGCCCTCAGCCGCCAGCCCGCTCCGCATGCACTCTGCACCTTAGTATTTTACTTCAGCACTGCGCCTCCTCTGAGTCTTGGTATGCTTTTCTCTTTCCTCCTAGTTGTAGAACTTCCACTCAGCCAGCCTTCCTGTGGTTCTGGATGATGTCCGTTCTGTCTTTTAGTTGTATTTTTGTAGTGGTTGTTCGAGGCAGCAAACTCCGGTGTTTACCTATGCCGCCATCTTGGTTTTTTTCTCTTGGCTCTCTTATATAATCTGTATTGTGTGAATTCTTTTGTCATACTTGTTATTTGTTTGTTCCTATCTATAGTTACTTATTTTCTTTAAAAGGATTTATGAATAGAGATTAGTCCATAATATGTACAGGAGTACTTTGTGTCCCTGTGTATATAAGTGTGTGTATGTGGAATCTGATATAAACCTGAATTAACTTATACCATAGAACCCATTTTCCCTACTTTTCACACTGACAGTATTAACTTCTGTTGTTATGTTTTAATTATTAATAGAGTAGTTGTATTTTTGAAGTTTCAGTGCTGTGTTTAAGAACTCGGAAAGTAGCCTGGCAGGTTTGGCTCAGTGGGTAAGAATTGGCTTTCGGACTGAAGTGTCCCAGGTTCAGTTCTGGTCAAGGGCACATACTAGTATCTCCGTTGCAGGCTTGATCTCAAGGCAATCAATCGATGTGTCTCCCTCACATTAATGTTTCTCTCTCTCTGTCTCTCCCCTTTCCTTCCATTCTCTCAAAAAAATCAGTGGAAAAATATCCTCCAGCGAGGACTAACAAAAACATTATTAAAAAAAAAAAGAATTCTGAAAATACTTTTTAAAATAAAAAAAGTATTCCAAAGGTTATTAATTACTTTGTGAAGATATTTTCTATGCACTTTATGTATCTATTTTACATACTGACCAGCTAGCTATACCTAGAGAAGATGAGATGGTCTGAAGAATAAAAACTTCCTGATATGATTTTTCATATCTTAAGAGGTGTTTATAGAGTTTTTGATCACTGTATCTTGTATTTGTCCTTCTGTTAATTTACAGATTCATTTGTTCATTTGTTCCCACTACAAGTTTTTAAGAACTCTTAAATGCACGGTGCTGTGCTAAGTGTTGAGAATATGAAGATGGATGAGACCCAGTCTGTAGCTCGCTGAGCTTTGAGTTGGTGCTACGCATCGTGGTGTGAGATTGCACGCCAGGCCCCCAACTGTGGAGTAACCCAGGGGTGAGCCAGGAGCCCTGGGAGGCAAGGGGGGCAGGCAGGATGCTGAGGGGATTGAGGTGAGTCTTGAGGGTTGAGTCAAGGTTTGTCAGTGATGAGCTGGGGAAGACTGAGGATGCTGGATGCAGGCTGTGAACTAAGATGGCAATAGTTTGGTTTGGTGAGAGTAAAGGCCACAGTGTGGATTAGAGATGTAAAAACAAGCCTGTCATGGTGCACCATGCACCAGATTGTGAACTTGGTGTCCCTACGTCAGTAGCTTTCAAACATGTTGTCTGTGGCCCATAGTAAAAATCATACCTTTTTACACGATGACTTATTACCAGGCGTTGGCCCTTGAATTTGCAGTGGCTGGGCAAGAGGACAAGTTGGGGCACAGTATAGCTAATTATTCTAAAAGTTATAAATTAAGGCAATAAACTAACTGTTAGCAAAGAATATACCAACCTACCTTGACAAACATATCTCATAACAAAAACAATAAAGTCTGTGTGTGAAACCAAATAATTGAGAATGGTGCAAATTTAAAATTACTTTTGTTTTCCGGCAAAATGCTGTGATTAACCCTGGGAAATGGAGGGATAACAGCAACAAGGCCAAGTGGGAGGTGAGGAGGAGAAGGCTCCCTCTGCCTTCTCTTCCAGTGGTTATGGAATGTATAAGAGAAACACCTCCTTTCTTTCCTCTTTATTGGGGGAGGAGCTCTTTCAGCGCTCCTTCCCTGTCCTCACCAGGCAGGCACCTGAATTCCAAGGCCTTCCAGACCATGCCCATCTTGTCCACAGGGGAACTCTGGTTCCTGGGTGCTGTCAGCGCTCCACTCTCACAGGAAGGTTTGAGTGAAGAATTCTCTGAACAGGAACACAGAAGAGTAGGGAAAGCATATTGGCCTGCCCTACCCATTTTGTTCCTTGTTCCTTCTGCCCTAAGGTCCAAGCTTCCTCCTTCAAGTCATAGCCTTTGGCTACCCCTTGGGCTGGAGGTACATACACACACTGGTAGCGTACCTGACCTGAATTGAGGCTGAGAAAGCTGGCTCAGAGCCATTTGGGTAGGGAATACTGGGGACCCGAGTATTTGGTTGCCTGGGGAGAGGAGGACGCAGCCAGAGGAACGCCAGAGCAGAGGCTTTTTGCTCACTTGTAAGGGTTCTACTGCTCCATACACACATGTGTAAACAAGTGTTCATGCACAAACATACACATTCACATGCATGTACCTAAAAGTTGTACAAAATTACATAAATTCTCAAAATGTGAGGTGAATTTAGTCTTCTTCATTATTCCATTTCAGTTAAAAAAAAAATACTAGTTGCAATACACTAAATTGATTTTGTAATCCACTAATGGGTTCTCTTGTGACCCAATTTTGAAAACTCTGCTCTAGTTGTTGGGGTGGTAGTAATGTGATAGATAGATTGATGTTTTGGAAACATCTGGTAGCTGATTAGATGATGGGTTGAAAAGGCGCGGGGATCTGGTTATGAGATTATTGAATCAAAGATCGGCCTAAAGATGCTTAGTGTGAGGACAGAGCGGAGGGGAAGGCAGTAGAAGCAGCAGGTCTTGGTGGCTAATTAGGTAATGGGATGCAGAAGAAAACTAGAATACCGTCATGATTTCCAACTTAACTGATAGGGAAATTAGCAGGATAAATATATTTGAGGGGAAAGAAAGTGAGTTTAGCTTAGTACCTGTGGCATTTGAGGTTGCAGTTGTGACATTCAGGCAGCGTTGTGTGCTAGTTTGGAGAGAGGTTTGGAAAAGCAGGCACTATAATAGGGCCTTTGGATTTAGCACTAGGAAGGCACTGATAAACCTTAGCAAGGGCAGATCCCTGTGTTGGGAGGTCAGGAAAGGAAGACATACAATATAAGATATAGTCCATCCTTTCAATAAACTTGATAGTAAAGTCAGTAAGATTGAGGGAGGATGAGAGCAGGGAACATATTTGAAGGAAGGCTTTTATTCGATTTTGGAGTACTTCTAAGAAGAAGAGAGGAGAAACCTGTGGAAACCAAGATACTGAAGATATGACAGAGAAAGGAGGAATTGCTATGGCCTAGTTTCAGGGGACATGAGAGAATGCATTTTAGGACATAAGTAGAAGGGAACCTTAGGAGGGAGAACATACAGGTAAGGAGATAAGGATGTTTTTCTCAACAGATATCTATCTATCTATCTATCTATCTATCTATCTATCTATACATATATATATTTTATTGATTTTTTACAGAGAGGAAGGGAGAGGGATAGAGAGTTTGAAACATCGATGAGAGAGAAACATCAATCAGCTGCCTCCTGCCCACCCCCTATTGGGGATGTGCCCGCAACCAAGGTACATGCCCTTGACCGGAATCGAACCTGGGACCCTTGAGTCCGCAGGCTGATGCTCTATCCACTGAGTCAAACTGGTTAGGGCTCAACAGATATTTGTTGAGTACAAGCAGCAGGCACTATATAGGTGCTGTGGCTACAAAGGTTCATAGACATAGTCTAGTGGGAAAGATAAGATAGGCAAGCAAACCAGCAGGACTACAGTGGTCAGGGTCGGCTAGAGTTATGCTCAGAATGTGGAAACAAAAAGGCCTGAGCAAGGCTTTCCAGAACAGGAGAAAAAAAGAAAATGGGCCTGCTCCTGAACAAGTGTCAGGGACAGCTAAGAGAAGGACTGAGATGCCAACTAGTGGGCCCAGGACTGGGGAAAAATGTGGACCTGAATTACAGTGGTGATTGATAACCGTAGTGATAATAATAATTTGTTCTCACAGTTATTGACTTTAAGCGTCAGGTGAAACTTTATTTGGGAGTACTTGAGAAAATAAATTTTTGTGACAAAAGAAGCCGCTTCTTGCTTATCTTCTGCCTCTCTGCTCTTTGTTGACTTCTCCTGATGCTAATTTAGGTAAAAAAAAAAAAAAAAAAAAAAAAGCCACCACTTCCAAAAGTGCTTTGGTACCTTGGCATAATTTCAAAGAAATCTCTTTCCCCATTTAGTTAACTACATTTCCCCAGGAAAAAGTCTTCTCTGTCAACGTAACATCCTTTAAACAGGACTCCTGCTGGCTGGTCCTTGTATCTTGGGATGGCAGCTGTGAACATATATACTACTGATTGTTAATGTGCGATATAGACCCGACTGGAGCATGCCCACTAATTGGTTTGAGAGCTAGATATAGACAATGCTGTCTTAGAGGAGCTTGTGTAGATAGGCCTAGTCTCGGGGTTAATTCTGCTTGACAGCACATCAGCAGCATCTCGCGAGTAATTACCTCACAGAAGTTTTCCCACAGCCGAACCGAGAGCTTCAAAGGCTTCTGAATTTACAACCAGTATTAACCTATATCTGAAGCATAATGTTCCCACAAGGGCTTGGATTTTTTTCCTCCGACTTATTAAACATATGGGGTTACCAGGTTCATTTACTCTGTGAAGAACTTAGTGAAAAATTACTTGTTAAATAATTAAAAATCTTTAATAATAGGTCAAGAGGATAGTTTTAAATTTGTGGGTTTTTAAAAATTGCTTTATTATATTACTGAAAAAGTTAATCTGTAGAGATTGGGTGCTTTAAATATATATAATTTACCTTCTTTCTCTCAAAAACAAGTGAAAAGTTAATATCTTTTCCATATTGTGCTATGTCTATGGGTATCTGCATGTTTAGGGGACCTAGGGTAATGCATGCATTTAAAATGGTTAAAATAAATATCTATTTACATTTTTTAAAGCTATTTTACTTGTTGTTGACCATTGTACTGAAATCTGTAACTGTTGCATCTACCCCTTGCCCTCCCCATAAAATAACAGTTATTCTTTAATAAGCGATTTTTATATTGTAAAAAATGTCTTTCCCTTTGCAGGTCAGAAACCAAATTTGACTCTGGTTCAGGTATGTTTACATTAATAATGTTATTCTGAGTATATTTTATTTACATTATTCTCTGAGGAGTAATTCATCAGATCAAGAACCATTTTGATTTTAAACAGACGAGGCAGTCTCTTTTCAAAACACGAACCCCACCTCAAAGCAGGGCTCTGAGCTGCTTGGAATCCTCACTTGAGATGTTCACTATGGGATTCTTGATAGTTCTGCAAGAAGCATTAATGCTCTCTATCTACAGTTTTATTTTAAAAGCAGAAGTGGGGGCTGTGCAAAATCATTGCTCAAAACACAGTTAGTTTCTCAGTGAACAAAGCATCCTGAATAGTTTGAAGATTCTCTGCAAGTGTCTTGTTATCAAATGTGGGTAATATTTACATCTAACCCAGTAAACTATAAAGAGTTTTAGCCAATAGAAATAGATATTTGTCTATGACTTATTATTTATTTTTTATTTGTTTTCTTGGGGGGGGGGTAGTGGAAAACTAAGGTCACCTTAAGCCATTATTTGGTATCTATCAAAACAAAATTTATATTCTCACAAACAGTGGCATACCAGCCTCATTATTGGGTGTTTTCTTCTTATTAAGCACAAATGTAGCCATATAATCCTTATGTTTGACTATGTCTCTATGTCACTTGCTGAGGTCTGTGAGCCTTGGAGTTTCTGATGATGTTTACAATTAAAGCACAAAAATGGCTTCATGTATGGTGCAAGGGAATTATGTTCTTTCGCGAACTGTTAATGGATAAATAAACATTAACTTTCTATTCCAGGAGAAATAATTTGCACAGAAATATGTAACTTATGAAATAAAAGTAACATTCCTACTTTTTTTAAAATAAAGGTTTTTGTTTATTATGTCCACAAAGAAACCATATACACTGAGTGGCCAGATTATTATGACCACCTGACATTTGTAGGCAAATTAGCTATAATTTCGTGCTCAAGTTGCTAGAGAGCCAGACCATTATAAATAGGGAAGCAGGTTGTTTACCACAACAGTAGAAGTGATTCTTTTCTGAAGATATGGTTAAACAATACGATTTAACAGCCTTTTAATGTTGGATATATAGATATATAGATATATAGATATACATCTATATATCTATATATCTATATCTATATCTATATATATACATACATACATACATACACACACACACACACACACACACATATACATACACTGAGTGGCCAGATTATTATGACCACCCCATCAGTACTTTGTTGGGCCACCTTTTGCCTTCAATAATGCAGCGATTCTTCTTGGCATTGACTCCACGAGATGTTGAAAGGTGATGTGAGGAATCTGACACCATGCCTGATGAATAGCACTGTCCAGTTCTGTGAGATTTGATGGTTGTGGAACCAGCTGCCTGACGGCTCTTTTAACTTCGTCCCACAAATGCTCAATTGGATTGAGATCTGGTGATTGTGGGGGCCACCTAAGCAAGGTAAAATCTCCCTCATGTTCTTTTTTTTATATATATTTTATTGATTTTTTACAGAGAGGAAGGGAGAGGGATAGAGCGTTAGAAACATCGATCACACCTCCTGCACACCCCCTACTGGGGATGTCCCCGCAACCAAGGTACATGCCCTTGATAGGAATCGAACCCAGGACCCTTCAGTCCACAGGCTGATGCTCTATCCACTGAGCCAAACTGGTTAGGGCTCCCTCATGTTCTTGAAACCACTCCTGCACAATAGGAGAACTGTGGCATGGCGCATTGTCTTGTTGGAAGAAGCCATCTCCATTGGGATACGCCATCAACATGATAGGATGAACTTGATCAGCAACGATACTTAGGTATGTTGTGCTATTCAGACGTTGTTCCACACGAATTCAAGGGTCCAAATCATGCCAGGAAAACGTGCCCCAAACCATAACACTGCCCCCACCCGCTTTAAGGGTTGTACTCTTTCATGTGGGGTGCATGCTTTCATGCCGTTTCCGCCAAATTCTCACTCTGCCATCTGCATGATGCAACTGGAAACGTGATTCATCGGACCACATGACTTTTTTCCAATGCTCGACTGTCCAATCAATCCTTGTGTTCCTGTGCGAATTGGAGACATTTGATCTTGGTAACTGCGGACAGCAAAGGTGTTCAAACAGGCCTTCGGCTTCCATATCCCATACGATGCAGTGTATGGCTAATTTGCCTACAAGTCAGGTCGTCATAATAATCTGGCCACTGTGTGTGTGTGTGTGTGTGTGTGTGTGTGTGTGTGTGAGAGAGAGAGAGAGAGAGAGAGAGAGTGGTTACAAGGAGCCAACATACTCATTTTTTTCAAAAGCTCGTTCTTCCTTTTATTGTAAAATCCCCAATTTGGTGAGACTCTTTTAAGTATGAAGTCTGGACATTTGAGTTCACAATTTCACCCAATTTGTTAACTATGATTCCAGAAATCTTTCCATCTGTGTGTTCTTGGGCTTTGGAGTCACCTGTGACATTGATAGTATAAGATAAGCATTTCTGGTTTATAGTATTGACTATGAGGAGATTAAAGGCCCAGTGGGTTATATCAACTATTTTACTTTTTTATTGATTTATAAGAGGTGATTCAAAATAAGGTGAAAAATCTTTGTCATTTTTACTAGTTAAAATCTTTAAGCCTGGCTAGTGTGTCTCCATGGTTGAGCACTGACCTATGAACCAGGAGGTCACGATTTCATTCCCAGTCAGGGCACATGCCTGGTTGTGGGCTCAATCCCCAATAGGGGCTGCTGTGCAGGAGACAGCTGATCACTGATTCTCTGTCATCATTGATGTTCCTATCTCTCTTTCCCTCTCCCTTCCTCTCTAAAACCAATAAAAATATATTTAAAAAATAAAATCTTTAAGTATAATAAAAATAAATGAATAAAATTGACGAAGAATGAATTTTTACATAAAACTGCATGTCTTTATCATTGCCAATCAGTTACCAAAAATTTTTTTAAGAACCCACTGGGTGTTATAATCTGATTTAATTCTCTAAATATTAAGTCAGAAACAGGTTTTAAGCTCCAGGATCCTGAATATAGCTATTAAAAATGAAAAAGTCCACCAGGTTCATTTTGAAGGTAAAACCTGGAAATGGTGTACAAAACTGAAATATTAGGCAGCTATTGTCAAAGTCAGAAAATTTATGTTAAATTTTCAAATCCACATTTAAGTGTGCTGCTAAATTCTGGTAGTGAAGGTTGGTATTTATTCTGAAAATAGTTATAACATCTGTACAGACACACATCTTTCACTCTTGTGACCAAAGATTTTGTTCATGAGTCTTATTTTTTCAAGTTCTACTTTTTTAAACTGTCTATCATGGACAACATCTGCATGTCTTTGAAAACTTATAAAGTCCTGTACTCTGAAAAATCTTATGGGAAATACTGATTAAAAGTTTATTTGTGTGCGTGTGTGTTTTTTTAATTTGGATTTTAAATACATTTTGGAAAGAATTTAGATGGTTTCAAATTAAGAAACATAATTTTTTTTTTCTTATAAACTCTTTTTAGCTTACTATCAAATGAGGGAATCATGACAAAGAAAATTAGAAATGCAGTCTTTGGCATTCTATATCATGCAAATTTTGGTTAGAAATAAGGTAGCATATTGGAACAATTAAATGTCTTACTTTAATAGGTTCAGATTCTCTATTGTTCATCAAATACAGAAAGTAAACTAACTCTGTTTAATGTTCTATACAGCTGTAACAGTGTTCTTGACAAAGATTTTTAAATGAAGGAATATGCCATCTTACTAAGGAAAAAAATCCCTTAAAAACAAATACTATGGTCAATGACTAGCCATAAAGTATTTCAAAGTAAAATTATACACACACACATAACCTTTTTTCTTCTCAAGTAAAGAATCCAACTTATGCAGAGCTTACTGCACATTTGCAGTTTGTGTAAATGAGTTTCAGGCTGTGGAGTCAGATTCAAGAGGAAGGAAGGAAAGTTTTCATTGTCAACACCTGATGAAAAATGTCAGTTGTTGACTATATACCAAAATGGTCAACCTAGAGAATGATTTAAATTTTTCGTATTAAAATTGTGTCCTTTTTTTCTTCAAAAGCAACCCATAGATAATTTTTTTTAAGTTTCAAAAAATTTTATAATGAAGAATGTGAATTATATATAAAAGTAGCCATGGTATAGTATAATAAGCACATATATATCCCTCATCAAGATTTTACTATCCTATATAATAAAAGCCTAATATGCAAATTGACTGAACAATGGAATGACTGGTCGGTGGGGGGGCGGGGCCAGGCCAGCCAAAGTGAGTGCCAGCGGGCAGAGGGAGGGGACAGTGATGGGGGGGGGGGCAACAGTGACCTGCAGCAGTGGAGGGATGATGGAGGTGCAGGGCCGGAGTTGCCCCTTGGTGGTCATTGCACTCCAACAGGGGGAGCGCTACTTAGCCACAAGCTGGGCTGATGGCTCGCAAGCACAGTGGTGGTGGCGGGAGCCTCTCCTGTAGGGCTAAGAATGTCCCACTGATGGTTTAGGCTTGCTCCCAGTGGGAGGGGAACAGGCCTAAGCTGTCAGTCGGACATCCTCCAAGGGCTCCTGGACTGCGAGAGGTCACAGTCCTGACTGAAGGACACCTCCCTCCCCCGAGTGTATGAATTTTCGTGCACCAGGCCTCTAGTTTTTAATAATTTGCCGTATTTGTTTCACTTATCTTTTTTCTTTTTTCTTTTTTTTTTTTTTTGCTTGAAATATTTTAAAGTAAAATACATACATTTCATGTTATTTTTAAAACCTGGAAATTTTGGATTGTCTTCATTTATTGAAAGAGACCTGTTCATTTTTTGAGGTTTTTATCTATCTCAAATTTGGGTCACGTACAAATTCTTATGGAAGGATTGTGGTATTACTATGTACACATTCAGGCAGTTGTTCTCAACCTTCCTAATGCTGCGACCCTTTAATACAGTTCCTCATGTTGTGGTGACCCCCAGCCATAAAATTATTTTTGTTGCTACTTCATAACTAATTTTGCTATTGTTATGAATAGTAATGTAAATATCTGATATGCAGGATGTATTTTCATTGTTCACGACCCACAGGTTGAGAACCGCCGAGAGATGAAAGTTTGCTCTGGCTGGTGTGTCTCGGTTGGGTGGCATTGCATGCATTGAAAGGCAGGGCCCAGAAATTGAACCAGCAACCTTTTGGTGCATGGGATGCCGATCAATGTTTTGCTCTCACATCAATGTTTCTTTCTTCCTTTCTCGCTCTAAAAAAAAAATCAATAAAAATATTTAATAAACAAACAAATAAATAGAGGAAAGTTCTATTTGTGGTGAAGTTTAAGAAAGCCTCAACCAAAAGGCAGAGGTTTTCTGACTTGAGAACCCAATGAATGTTCTATCCTTGATTAATTTGATTTAAATTTTAGCTGCCATCTAGCTGTGTCCTCTGTATCCTGAGTTATATACTGATTGAACTCCATTTCTGTTGGTTTAGTATAACTCATTCGTGTCTAAAGATTTCAGCTTCGCCAGTTGAGAGCAATCATTTTAAAGGAGTTTTTAAAAGGTTCCCATTTTAATACTGTTTCCCAGTTGATGTATTAGTGTTGCTTGCCTACGAGTGTGTGTAGTTGGAGATCTTAGTAATAGAATAAAACAGACTTCCTTTTATGTTCAGAAGTAGCAAGAAGCTGTCCTCTTTCTCCACCTCCCAAGAAGGGAAGTTAGTTGATGCTGGAGGAAGCAGAGCATTGAGTTTAATGTAGTGATTAAACATGAAAGCCATATATCAAATCTCAGGAGAAACATGCTTTTGAAAGCAGCAGAGAACTGTGGCGCATATTGCATGATACGCTATGTAAACAGAGCCGTGGAGGTCAGTGTGTGGATGCAAACCAATTAAATAAAGAACTTACTGGCTTTGCTTTCTGTCATTTGGTTGGGGAGGATCACAAGTTAACTTGCCCAGGGTTGAAGTGCAAACTTTGCTTGAAGAAGCTATGCACCTTCGGAAATTTCATTAACTCTTTCAGTTCACTAACAAGTTTTTTTTTGTGTGTGTGTTTTTTTTTAAATAATTTAACTGTATTTGCTAGGAAGTTAAAAACAAAAAAAAATCCCCATCAGCAGAGGTGCTAGTGATGAGTAGAATGGAAGAGAAAGCAGAGGACGAGCTGCTGAAATGACCAGCGTCGGCTGTGTAGTCAGATTTCAAGAACATGCATATGTCTTTGAAAAACAACCCATTTGGAAAAGCAGAGCTCTTGCAGAATAACTGAAAAAAGATGTTTTTCTCTTCTGAATTCTGAGTGTGAGACAAAAGATATAGTTGGAATTTACTAGTCACTACATAACATCAGGATATTGTTATTTCTGTTCTGTTAAAATAGAATAGCTTTCTGACCAAGAAAAAGCTGGAGTCTATAACTGTATATTCAGGTTAACCCAGTGTCTCATTCTGTGGTCCCAACCTTCTCAGGCAATGTTTGGATGAGAAAATGAAATACCAAGTTAAATGGTATAGTTTCATGGTCCATAAACATTCAAAACAAAGATTCCCCCCCACCCCTGCCCCGAGCCAACATGACTTTACAGAGTATGTGGTGGACATACGCATAGTACAGAATAGGGTCATGTTGGCTGGTGAATAAGCTTGTTTAGTGCTGTTGATTCTGGGCTGCTTGCAGTAGGTATGCTAAGGAAATGGATTCATAGAACATACCAACGGGAAGGTATAAAATTTCATGAAAGCAAATTATGGAGGATTAAGAAACCTAATGAGCATGGTTTAGTGTGGAGAGTGGAGGAGGGAGTTCACTATTAAATAGAGCCCAAGAGTGTACAAGGTTAGAAGATCCTAAAAGACACCATAATAAAAGGCACAACAGAATGTAATTATCCTGAAGGGGAAAAAAACCTCCAAGGAACAAAAAGCAGCCAATGTCGCTTTTAAGATCTGCAGTTAAAAAGGAATCTACACTAGGGTAAGGAAATCAAAGAATATAATCAGTTAAAGCTTGAGGCAAAAGCATAAGGGTAGTGTCAAATAAAGTAGGCTGATAATGCTGGTCACGAAGTGGAAGGGAAGCAAGGAATTTGAATGTAGCACAAACTAGAGTTTTGAAAGTTTATAAGTAAATGAGACAATCTATCTAACATAGTGAACCTTTCTCAAGAAATGTTTATAAGGAAAACATTTTCAGATCTTATAAGTGTGAGAACATGTTGACAACACTTTTTAATTGCTGCAAATCAATGCTGTCATTTTAAATTTAATTGTGGAGGCCTCATAACATAGAAGAACAAGTAAATATAAATCTTTATGAGAATATTGAAATCTTTGGGCATCATTCACTAATTGAAATGACTATTCATTAATTCAACATGTATTTATTAAGGAATACTATTTGCCAGATGCAGTGATTATAGCTGTGAACAGGGTAGATAAATTTCTTCTCTCATGGAATTTTACAGCTAGTTGGTCCATTATATAAATTCACTGAGTTTCTTAGCATTTTTAGCTGAGAAGGGCTAACAAGGTTAAATTTAGATCCAGATGGTGAATTAAATCTTGATATTTGAACATAAGCTAATATATTTTAGATTTTGACAAATTCACCTTTCTTTACTTTATTCAAACCATATCACTTGTTTTCCTTCAACTTTTAAGAGAATGGCTTAATAATGCTAATGATTAGTGTGTAGTTTTTCTATACCTTTTAATAAGGAGTGACAGTTCACATTTCATTATCATTAAAAGAGATTAACTTTGAAGAATAGCAAATGTTTTCGAATACTGTTCTCTTCTTCACATTCATTCATTCACTTATTATTTTACTGGATCTTATTCAAGGTTGGCCTGAAAAATCAGGCAACCTTTTCGATAACAATCTTACTGGATTGTGTAGAAACAAGTAGAGGGAACAAAGCCCTTCATCTCTTTTCATAAACTAACTTAAAGACCAGGAAGCAGCAAGGCATGGTGGCTAAGTGCAGAGGTTTTGGGTCAGATAGATTTAAATGAAGTTTCTCCTTACTTCTAATAATTTTCAATTAGTTTTCTTGGATTTCATATACACCATTATGTAACATACTTACATTTGTATTTTTTCCTTTTAAATTTAGAATTAGAACATTTAAAGCTATGACTTTTTTTTCATTAAATCTTTAGCTGAATCCCAGTATTATATTTTAAATAGTTGCAGTTTTGATTTTCTTTTGAATATATGATTATTTAGGAAAGTGTCCAAATTTTTCTACTTTTCTCTAATTTTCAGTTTCATTGTTTGGCGGTCAAAGAATGTGCCCTTACTGCTTTTTATGGCATTTGTCACCCACTATAATTATTTGTGTGGATTTCTTCTTTCCTTCCAAGTCTGTGAGTTTCATGAAGGGAAGAACTATGTCTTGCTCATCTTTATAATTTTGGTATCTGATTATAAATAGTCAATAAATAAGAATTCCATGAGTTTGGGAATCTTGGTCTGTTCTACTCCCCAATTGTGATAGAAATGCTTAACTAACAAACACAGATTTATTCTCCCTTTTCATCGTATAGAGTTGTTGGAAAGTGGCTAGAGGCCAGGGATTATAATTTCCAACCTTTTTGCATCTCTGAGAGGACATATAACGAAATCTCCCAGTGGCGCTTATGTCATTTCTGGGTGAATGGGATTAAGTATCCAATGCACTTCCCCACATTTCTCTTCATCTTCTGAGTTTACATTAGAGGTATACATTGAACGTGATGGCATCAAAATATGGAAGAAATCTGGATCCTGAGTCATACTTGGAAGAGATCCACTCCAGAGAGCCCTTCATCAAAGAATACCTTATTTGGGTTTTATAGAGAGAGAAATAAACCTTTATTGTAATAAGCCACTGAGATTGTGCCATGTTTATTATGGCAACAAATGTTACATAACCTGACTAACTCAGGACCTAGAATACGCCCTGGAAAATATTGCTACTCATTGATTATTGTTGGATAAATGATAAAAATAATGGCTAGGGATTATGCTATCTAACCTGAAGATGGTTCTTTAAACTAAGGATCATACAAATATAGTATACTAGAGGCCCAGTGCATGAATTCGTGCACGGGTGGGGTCTCTTGGCCTGGTGGGCGATCGAGGCTGATTGGGGCTGACTGGCAGCAGGGTGGGGCAGCAGGGAGGGACCTCAGGAGGTTGGTTGAGAGACTATGGGAGGTTGGTTGTTAGAGCGCACTGACCGCCAGGGGGCAGCTCCTGCATTGGTGGTCAGTGTGTGTCATAGCTATCAGCTGGTCATCCAGTTGTTCGGTCATAATGGTCGCTTAGGCTTTTATAGGTATAGATTATATTCTATGTAATCACCAAGCCTATCAGTGATTATTACAAAAAATGATGACTTAGCCCTTGCTTGATAGCTCAGTTGATAAGAGCATCATCCTGATATGCCAAGGTTGTGGGTTTGATCCCCTGTCAGGCACATAAAAGAATCAACCAATGAATGCATAAATAAGTGGTACAACAAATCCATCTCTCTCTCTCTCTCTCTCTCTCTCTCTTTCTCTCTCTCTCCCCTCCCTCCCTCTCAAATAAAAAAAAGTAGTTAGTTAAAACAATAATAATTTATTCATGTACACATGTCTATGGGTTGGTTGGGAGTTGGCTGACATAGGCTGGTCCCAGGTTGGGTCCAGGTCTGCTCTGTGAGTCTTGTCATTGATGATAAAAGGGAAAAGTGTAAGTACAACTCTGCAAGTCTGTCTTTGCATCAGGTCTGGTCTGTTAGCATCCCATTGGCTAAGCAAGTGCCAGGGCCAAGCTCAGAGTAAAGGAAAGAACTGCTGAATCTCATGGTAAAGAATATAAAGGTAGGGAGGGGAAAAGAATAGGAGCCAATAATTGATTCTACAACATTAAAATGCCATGTGCTTAGATCAATTATTTAGTAAAAATATTTACAAAATTAGAGTGATTATATTTTTAAAGTGGGGTCCAGTTCCTTTATAATCACATTTTTGGTACCCTAACTTCAGAGATGATATTAATGGATATATAGTGATGAAAATATTTGTATAATGCTTTATTGTTTAAAAAGTGCTTTAATGAATCTTACTAAGTTTGAGACTCACAAAAAACTTAGTAAGGTACACAAGGTTATTTTTACCAGGAACTGAGATAGAAAAAGGCTAAGAGACTCACTTAAGGCCACATAGCTTATAAATGGCCAATCTGGTATTGGACTTCACATTTCTAAGTTGCAAACATTATGTCCTTTTTATTAGATCATAAGACATTTCTTTCAATGAGCAAATTTGTTTTTATTTTAATTTTTCTATTATTAGCCTTTTATTTTTCTATAATTACTATCTATCTATCTATCTATCTATCTATCTATCTATCTATCTATCTAAAAGGATAATATGCAAAGTGTCCCCTTGGGAGTTCAACTAGGAGTTCGATCACCCACTATGACGTGCTCTGACCACCAGGGGATGGCGTGGAATGAAGGAAGGCCCCAGCTGGCAGCCGGAAGGCCCTGATCAGCCCTGATTGCTGGCCAGGCCTAGGGACCCTACCCATGAATGAATTTCATGCACCAGGCCTCTAGTATTAAATAACTGTTATATAGTAAAAGTTATAATGTTTTCCACTCAATCTTAACATAATAATACGATTATAAACATGCCTTGAAAATACAAAGTATAATACAGATTTATATATGACTACAATGTGGCCATTAGTAAGCTATTGATAAAGTTTCAGGCAGTTTCCCAAGAGGCTTCAAAAGATAGCATTAATTGCTTTGGTGACTTTTCTTTGTTCCACTATCTGGTCTTAAACTTTCAGAGTCAGAAACCTAGATGTTTCAGTATCTCTCAGGGAGGGACCCATATTAACAAACCAAAAGACAGATGGATGAAACTAGAATGCCAGTGTATTTGCTCATGATGAAAAATATAATTTTCAATGGCTCAGCACACTTACCAGTGTCTTCTTTATAAGTAGGGAAGCTATATTTCAAAATTACTATAAGAACTCACTTTATCAATTTGCAAAAATAAATCATTCATAATCGAACCGAATTTTCCTTACTATAGTATATTATCATCCTAAAGGCCAACCTACATGGGGAGTCAGATCATAACCAGAAAGTTGCTCTGTTGAGCACTGAATAAGAATGAAGGAAATAGACAAATTGAGTGTTTAGCTTCATAAGTTTAAGTTAACTTGAGTTTTCCATATCAAAATAGGGATGTCCTGGCCAGTGAGACGTTATATAACATAACATTTACTGGCTTCAACTTCATCCATTCATCCACTCATCCACGCATATAAAAGAGAGCTTTGCCATTGGGCCTGTAAAACAAACTACAGGTACAATGCCCAAGACTTTGTTTCCAAGTTCTTGGAGCATGAGACCATATGCAGCAACTTCAGAACTTAAAAGTTATAATTTACCAATGATACATCTGATAAAGGGTTAATATCTAAAGTATATAAGGAACTCATACAATTTAACAAAAGGAAAACAACCCAATTGAAAAATGGGCAAAGGACCTAAATGGACACTTCTCCAAAGTGGACATACAGATGGCCAAGAGACATATGAAAAAATGCTCAAAGTCACTAATCATCCGAGAGATGCAAATTAAAATGACAATGAGGTATCAGCTCATACATGTCAGAATGGCTATGATCAACAAATGACAAGTGCTGGCAAGGATGTGGAGAAAAGGGAACCCTAGTACACTGCTGGTGGGAATGCAGACTGGTGCAGCCACTATGGAAAACAGTATGGAACTGTCATTTGACCCAGTGATCCTACACCTAGGAATATATGCTAAGAAAACCCGAAGCACCAATCAGAAAGAATATATGTACCCCAATGTTCATAGCAGCGCAATTTACAATAGTTAAGATCTGAAAATAGCCCAAGTGCCCATCAGTAGATGAGTGGATCAAAAAAGCTGTGGAACATTTATACCATGAATATGCAGCAGTAAAAAAGAAGGATCTCTTAAAAAAAAAAAAAAGAAAAGAAAAGAAAGGATCTCTTACCCTTTGAGACAGCATGGAGGGACCTGAAGAATATTATGCTAAACAAAATAAGCCAGTCAGAGAAAGACAAGTATCACATGGTCTCACTCATACATGGAATCTAATGAACAAAATAAACTGATGAACAAAATAGATCCAGAGACATAGAAGCATGGAACAGACTGTGGAATCTCAGAGGGGAGATGGTGGAGGGAGGGTGAGAGGGAAGAGATCAACCAAAGAACTTGTATGCATATATACATAACCCATCAACACAGACAATGGAGTGGTGAAGGCTAAGGGCAGGAGGTGAGAGTGGGCTAGGAGGGGTTAATGGGAGGAACAAGGTGACATATGTAATATTTTCAACAATAAAGATTAAAAAAATAAAAAATAAAAATGAAAATTTATTCATATCACACCCCTGCTGAAATTTCTTCAATTGTTTCCCATTTCCCTCAGGATAAATTGACTCCTACACAAGGTTTTTAAGCTCCCATGTTCTCTGGTCCCTGCCTGCCTAAAAAGAAAAAAAATAGTTCTTTTAAAATAGTTTCAAATGACAATGACTTTTTAGTTCTTTTTATGTCTCAATAAATATTGGTCCTGTCTTTTGTATTATAGAACTGTCTTATAGGAAATAACATTTTACAAGAGAGTCTTCTGATTTTTCATGAATTTCCCTGAATAGGAAATTTAAAGAAAATATTCGCTTGATGACCACTAATCTTTTAGTGAAATTATATATATATATATATATATATATATATATATATGTTTTAGAGATTCAAATGCAGTTTTTTAATTAAGAACATAAATGGCTAGATGGCCTATCTAGTATTCAAATGTTGCAAATTAGTAATCTTCTATTCTAGTTGTACTTTTCTGGTTTTGTTGAAATTAAAGATTATTTAATTGACATATATTAAAGACATATTTAGTCAACATTATATTTTCACACAATAGCATATGGTGATGTTTGTTGAATGTTATTAAGTGAATGAATGATAAGTGAAATGATGTTGAGTTTTGCAAAGAGATGTATTTTGCCATTTCCAAAATAATATAGAATATTTCCACTTATAAAAATAATATTTTTCTTAAAAAATGTGTCTATAAGTTATCTTTCATCCAAATAATTTACAATGGATGAAAGGCCATTATGTAGCTCTACAGCCAATCAAAAAATAGAGTTTTGGGGTATTATTTTAAAATTTTAGATTTAAATTTGTTTCTATGCCGTAATATTCTGTTAAAATTAGTTTTTCCCTGTGTTTTTGTGTTCTAATAGTAAAATATGCTTTTATTGTATGAATGAAAGTGTCATTGAACCTCATTCAAACGTAATCATTATAGTTATCTATGAATTTCTTCAAATTTATTGTATTTTGTGGCTGACTTTATATTAAATTTTATCTGAATATTTACCTTTTAAAGTATACTATATAGAAATCTATTCAGTTTTTTTTAAACATGGTCTTTTTAATTAGCAGTATTTTTAAAAACAATGTTTAGATATGTGACTTGATTATTTAATGGGAAACTTGTTGGTTTTTTAAATTTGAAGCAATGTACTAATGTATTTATTTTTCTAGCATAAGATTTTATATTTTTTCACAATTGCAGAAAAATATTGTGTAGCTAGAACTTAAAATTGACTAGTTTCTAGTATATATGCTAATACATAAAAGAAGACAAATTTTCTCCTAATTCAGTTTTAAAATCATGTTAATTTATTCATGATGAAATATCATTTTCCCCCTAGAAGTATTCTGTGTGACACTAACATGCATTTTATGTAACCTAAGAACTTTGGCAAATATAGTCATGTCAGATATGGAGGCAAATAGAACTACATATTATGATGTTCAGTTGAAAACATAAATTTTTATAAATGAATGAATGACTGAAAGGGAAATTTTAATGTCAAAATGAATATCATTGTACCAATTAGGAAGTTAAATATAACCATGTTCAATTCCACAAATGTTTATTGATTGCACAGTCAGGTAAAACTTTGCACATTGCAGTTGAGCAAGCTATTTGTAAATTATCTACACTAATAAAAGAGAAAAATGGTCATTGGCGTACGACGATACCCTTTTCATTGGCTAATCAGGGCTATATGCAAATTAACTGCCAATTATGATTGGCAGTTAACTGCCAACTAAGATTGGCAGTTAACTGCCAACAAGATGGCGGCTAATTTGCATATGTAGGCACAATGCAGGGAGGCGAAAGGGAAAGCAGGAAGAAGCCCCCTGCCACTGACAGTGATCGGAAACCCAGGGGGGAGCTAAGAGCTGGGGGGCTGGGGCCGCCTTTGCCCTGCCCCCCAGCCATGATCGGAGAATCAGGCGCCTTTGCCGCCCTGGCCAGTGATAGCAGGAAGTAGGGGTGGAGTTAGCGATGGGAGCTGGACACGGTCGAAGCTGGCAGTCCCGGGAGCTAGAGGTCCCTTGCCTGGGCCTAAAGCGGAGCCCACGATCGCGGGGCCGCTGCAGCTGCGGGTCCCCGCTGCCCGAGCCGGTCGCCTCAGCCAGAGGCGTTAGGCCTGGGCAGGGGCGGAGCCTGCAACCGCGGGGAGCTGGGGGTCCCCTGCCCAGGCCTGACACCTCTGCCGGAGGCCTCAGGCCTGGTCAAGGGGCCGATCCGGTGATTGGTGATCGGAGGGTGATGAGGGTCAACTCCTCTGGCCGAGGCATCAGGCCTGGGCGGGGGGCTGAGCCGGGGATTGGGGGGATATGATGGTCCCCTTGCCCAGGCGTGAAGCCTGGGTCAGAGGCATCAGGCTTGGGCGGGGGGTGGAGCAAGCGATCAGAGGGAGATGGGGGTCCCCTGCCCAGGCATGATTCCTGGGCCAGAGGCCTCAGGCCTGGGCTGGGGGCAGAACCAGTGATGGGGGGAAATGAGGGTCCCCTGCCCAGGCCTGACGCCTCTCAGAGGCGTCAGGCCTGGGCAAGGGGCTGATCTTGCGATTGGAGGGTGATGGGGGTCAACGCCTGAGGACTCCCAGTATGTGAGAGGGGGCAGGCTGGGCTGAGGGACACTCCCCCCGCACATACACACCCAGTGCATGAATTTCGTGCACCGGGCCCCTAGTCCTATCTAATAAAAGAGAAACATGGTAATTAGCGTAGGACCGCTACCCTTCCAATTGGCTAATCAAGGTGATATGCAAATTAACTGCCAGCCAAGATGGCGGCCGGCAGCCCGGCAGCTTAAAGCGAACATGAGGCTTACTTGCTTCAGTGACTGAGGACTCCAACGTTCCCCGCCTGCCTTGCCGGCCTCTGAGCTTGCAGTTTGAAACATAGTTACAAATATAGACGCTAAACAAAACCCCAGAAACCTGCTTTCAGTCAGCTGGGATCTCAGAGCTGGAGTTGATACAGTATTTCGATTATAGAACACAAACAAACCAGATACCTGCTTTCAGCAGCAGAGGCCTCAGAGCTGGAGTCAGAGCTAAAGCTGGCCCAGATTTAAAAAAAAAAGAAAAAGAGCAGTTGGGAGCTTCAGTCACCCGCCAGCCTGAAAACAGCCCTCAGCCCCTAACCCAGACTGGCCAGGCACCCCAGTGGGGACCCCCACCCTGAAGGGTGTGTGACCAGCTGCAAACAGCCATCATCCCCTCACCCAGGCTGGCCAGGCACCCCAGTGGGGATCCCCACCCTGAAGAGTATGTGACCAGCTGCAAACAGCCATCATCCCCTCATCCAGGCTGGCCAGGCACCCCAGTGGGGACCCCCACCCTGATCCAGGACACCCTTCAGGGCAAACCAGCCGGCTCCCACCCATGCACCAGGCCTCTATCCTATATAGTAAAAGGGTAATGTGCCTCCCAGCACCAGGATCAGCGGAGCTGCGAGGCCTCCTGGCACCGGGATCAGCATGACAGGGGGCAGCACCCAAACCCCCTGATCGCCCTGTGGCTCTGTGTGTGACAGGGGGCGGGGCCACAACCTCCCTATCCACCCTGCTCTGTTCATGACAGGGGAAGGAGCCCCAACCCCCTGATCAGCCCTGCTCTGTGCCTGATAGGGGGGAGCTCCCCAACCCCCTGATCGCCCTGCGGCTCTGTGTGTGACAGGGTGCGGTGCCCCAACCCCCCAATCGGCCCTACCTTGAGCGTGACTGAGGGTGGCATCGCAACCTCCCAGTCCGCCCTGCTCTGTGCATGAAAGGGGGCGGCGCCCCAACTCCCCAATCGGCCCTGCTCTGAGCCCAACCAGGGGCTGCACCTAGGGATTGGGCCTGCCCTCTGCCACCTGGGAGCAGGCCTAAGCCAGCAGGTCGTTATCTCCCGAGGGGTCCCAGACTGTGAGAGGGCACAGGCCTGGCTGAGGGACCCCTCCTCCCCCCCAAGTGCACAAATTTTTGTGCACCAGGCCTCTAGTCTGTATATATAAAAGCCCAGTGACCATTACAGCGGAATAGCCATACTGACCGGTCCCTATTATGCACACTGACCACCAGAGGGCAGACGCTCAATGCAGGAGCTGCCCCTGGTGGTTAGTGCACCCCCACAGTGGGAGTGCGGCTTAGCCAGAAGCTAGGCTTATGGCTGGCTAGTGCAGCAGCAGTGGCAGGAGCCTCTCCCACCTCCGCAGCAGCACTAAGGAGTGGTGAGCCAAGTGGTAAGGAGCGAGCAGGTGGGCAGTTAGGAGTGAGTCGTCCCAGATTGTGAGAGGGCGTGGGCCGGGCTGAGGGACTCTCTCCCCATCCTCCCCCTCCATGCACAAATTTTGTGCACCAGGCCTCTAGTCCTATATAATAAAGAGCTAATATGCAAATGGTTGTCACACCCTCATGCCATCACACCGTAATGGCTCAGACACTACACACTGGTGAGAGAGGAATGGGGACCAGCCAGGCTGTGGCCAGGGAGAGGGACAAGCCACCCACCCCACGATCCTGGGTGCCAGTGCCAGTGGCTGTGCCTGTGCCTGCAGCCTGGGAGAGGGACAAGCTGCATGCCCCACGGTCCCCTGTGGCTGTGTCTGGCCTGAGCAAAGCTGGCCCTGGCCCTGGGTGCCTGTGGCTGGCCAGAGGGAGGAAGCCCAGGTCCCGGGTGTCTGCAACCAGCCAGAGGAGGGAATCCTGGGTCCCAGGTGCAGGGTGAGGCAGAGGCGGTTAGGGGCGATCAGGCCATTAGGGGAGCAGTTAGGGGTGATCAGGCTGGTAGGGGAGCAGTTAGGGGTGATCACGCAGGCAGAGGTTGTTAGGGGTGATCAGGTAGGCAGGTAGAGGGGTTAGGGGCGATCAGGCAGGTGGCAGGCAGGCAGGCGAGCGATTAGGAGCCAGCAGTCCTGCATTGCAAGAGGCAGTCAGACATCCCCTGAGGGGTCCTGGATTGGAGAGGGTGCAGGCCAGGCTGAGGGACGACTCCCCCTCCGCCCCCCCCCCCCCCCCCCCGTGCATGAATTTTGTGCACCGGGCCTCTAGTTTTAGAATAATTTAGTATCTAACAGAAATAACTCTCTGCATAAAAATGTATTACTTTTAGGATATTCTTACACGATTATGATAAACTTGAAAGATAGTCACCTCTCTCTGCTGCTTATCTGTTTATTTTGCAGTTAGTAAGGCCAAGAGAGGTTTTTGATTATCTTGTGCCTATGTGTCTACACATACCAAGGAAGAAATAATCACAGATCCCAGTGTCAGTTTAATTAATAAGTTGGTCGAACTGTTGATTTGACAGGTAGTTACTGTTAACAATATTTTAGTACCCATAAACTTCTTGGTGGTATGGGTGACAATAAAGTGATAATAAGTGAATTTTTTTCCCTAAAGTAGTAAGTTGTGTAAATGAACAAAGATGCATTATTAGTAGAATTATTTTAAATTTAAATATATTCAGCTCAATAATAACCAAATTTATTACTTAACTAGAGGCCTGATGCACAAAATTCATGCAAGGGGCTCGGCCCTCTCAGCTCAGGCTTTGTCCGGAAGGTCGTCTGGAAGGTAGTTTGGCTGTTTGGTCTAATTAGCATATTATGCTTTTATTATTAATAGATAGATATGCTTCTATAGATTTTTGGAAAATAAAGACAGTTTAATTATATTCTCACATATGGTTAATTCTAATCTACATTTTGTAACCAGTTTTAAGAAAATAATCTTTTATGATTTTTAAAAATAATTTGTAGCTCAGTTGGGTTGAACATCATCCTGATATGCCAAGATTGTGAGTTCAAGCCCGGGTCAGAGCACATACAATAATCAATCAATGAATGCATAAATAAGTGGAAAAACAAATCTATGCTCTCTCTCTCTCTCAAAAGGCAATAACTAAAAAAGAAAAGAAAATTGCCTTTTAGAAATTCCCCAGTTTGAAAGTACAGTGGGGTCTTGACTTACGAGTTTAATTCGTTCCGTGACAGAGCTCGTAACTCAAATTACTCGTATGTCAAAGCTTAAAGTGAATGAGTGAGACACGTGATGCTGGGCTGATGTTGTGGCGTTCACTGTGACGTTCGCTGCGCTAACTAGCAGTGGGGTATCTGAAGCTGGCTCGTAACCCGAATTTTAGCTCGCAACTCACAGCAAAAAATCGGCCGAGAGACAGCTCGTATCTCGAAAAACTCGTTAGTCAGGACACTCGTAAGTCAAGGCCCCACTGTAATTAGATTAATTCTCATTTTGTAACCAGTTTACCAGTAAACTTTTATATTCTTTGAAAATACTTCAAATTTGTACATTAGAAATTTAAAAGACACCATGTTTTACATTTATAAAATGATTGCAGGGAACTTACTTTTATACTTTATTCTTACTGCTAGATTTAATAATATTTCTCTTTGAGCATAATTTTTCCAAAAAGATTTTTTTTTTCATTTCATATGACTCTTGATATATATGATGCCACCACACAAGCCATGGACTAGGTAACAGAAAAATCAAGGCTTTTGTATTTTATATGTTATATGCCTTTCTCACTAAGAGTCAATGGAATGGTTTTATATACCATTATCAGAAACAGGAAAGCTATGGGTTAGAAATGTTTTAATTAGTTTCGAATAATTTAGCAGGGCAATCTGGTAAAAGTGACATGATTAATGACTGAGTAAGATTAAAATATTTTCACATTCTGTTTTAATGACTGCTATCTTAAGTTTCTACTTTAAAATTTATAACTAGTAAAATATTACAGGAAAATATATATCATTCATATTTCACTTGAAGTTGTGTTTTACCTTATCAAATTGTGCCTGCTTTTTAGCCAAAACAGCATAAATTAAAAACAAATTTTAACTGAAACATAGCTTTTGTGCTATTCTTAAGTACATTCTTCAAAGAGTTAATATATATTAGGTTCAGCAGAAAAGAGCTAAGATTATTGTTTTGTTTTTCAATTAGACAGAGTAGCACTTCAGTCAGTACGTAATTTTTAAATTTATCTTTACAACTAGACCAGTCTTCATCATTTGGAAATAGGCCATTTTAGAAAGTTTAACTATAAATGCTTTATATTTGTACATGAAGGTGGCAAGTGTAACTATTAATGTTGGAGTTTTGCCCATTGATTCCAGTTGTTCTGTCTTTTTTTTTTATCCGGAGATAATGATGTGTATTCAGTCTCTGTCATATTTACTTAGAGGAAGTCTTTTTAATCCCTTATTTTTTTCCTTTACTGAGGTTATGTGTAAATACTACATAAAATGGCAAATGGAAGAAAGTCTGTTTTGTCTAAAGATAACATTCATCTTAAACAAACACATCAGTCTGCCTTTGAAAGCATAATGATTTGAGTTTTGTTTGGTGGGAGAGGAGGAGGATGGATAAGACCAAAGCAAAATATGTTGCAAATTATGTGAACTGGTATTAAAGCCCTTTAAAATTGGATACATTTTTCTGATTGTCTCTATTTAAGGGAATCACTCCACCGCCACCTGCACACGGTTTCATTGCTTCTTAACTTCCATCACCACTGGCATATCATTTTATGAAAACTGGGATTCATCTCTGACAGAAATTTGAAGCTAGTCTTTAGTCAGATACCTTATAGCACAATTTTCTAGAAAGCCAGGAATGTAAATGTATAGTTTCATGCAGGAAAAAGGAGTATGCTAGTTTATTTATATCTAATTTTGAAATCTCAAAAAAATGGAATAAAATAAATCCTCACCCAAGGATATGTTTATTGATTTTAGAGAGAGGAAAGGAGAAAGGGAGGGTGAGAGAAAAATACAGAGAGAGAGAAAGAGAGAGAGAGAGAGAGAGAGAGAGAGAGAGAGAGAGAGAGAGAGAGAGAGAAACATCAATGTGAGAGGGAAACATTAATGGGTTAGAGAGAGAGAGTGTGATAGAGAAAGAGAGAAAGAGAAACATCATTGTGAGAAAGAAACATTAATGGGTTGCCTTCTGTAGGCCCCCTGACCTGGGATCAAACCCACATCTAGGTATGTGCCTGACCAGGAACCAAACCTGCGATCTTTTGGTGTAGGGGATGATGCTCCATCCAACTGAGCCAACCCATCTGAGGCCAAATAAATTAATATTTAATTGCTTACTTACATTTATTATGAAGAATAATATATTTGGTATTATTCCTGCCATCTTGTTTTCCCTTTGTGATCTTGTTCTTTTCTCTCATTTGGTTGGATTGATTAAAATTTTACCCTTTTAAAAAAAGTTGTAAGTTAAATATACTATTTCTTACTTGTTTGCCATTTAACTTAAGGAACATATTTGACCTTGTATTTTTTTGTTAATGTTGGGAATTAATTGAAATCTAACTTCTTTCCACTTCTCCCAATACTAGAACTTTAGTACTTTTTATTTGTCTCTGAGCCCTATGCCCTTAAGCTGCCTCCAATATGGAATTTTTGTAATACTTCTCATTATGCCTCTACTCTGATACAGTTCATTTCCTGAGAATTGCATTAAGCGTTTCAGCTACATTGTTGACTATTTAGACTTAACTATTTAATTTTACCTCATGATTTATTCACTAGAGGCCCAATGCACGAAGATTCGTGCAAGAATGGGCCTTTCTTCCCCTGGCTGCTGGCGCCGCCTTAGGTCAGGCCGGAGCCACCTTTCCGCCTTCCCATGCTGCCCACAGGCCCTGAGTGGCTGGGGCGGTGCGGAATGCCTGCATATGCAAATTAACCTGCCATCTTTGTTGGGTTAATTTGCATACTCTCCTGATTGGCTGGTGGGCATCGCGAAGGTACAGTCAGTTTGGATCTTTCTCTTCTATTAGTGTAGATTGCTGTTTCTTATGTCCTGATCATTCTTAGATCTATTTTTCATTTTGTTGTATTCTTCTTTAGGCATTCCTTTAGAAACTGTTTCAGATAGCCAGTTGTGAATTACTTTATACATAGATTATTTATTCACACGTCTCTTGATATCAAAAGGATTTAAGGCAGAAGACACACATCATTATGCCATTTATTTTCCAAGTGCAAGAATTTGTGAAGAGAACTTGCATGGTTCTAAGATCTTCATGTGTGCATCCATTAAGGGTGGACTTTATATTTTTCTTTCAAATGCTACTATGAAATAGTTATTTTTTTAAAAAAAATATATTTTATTGATTTTTTACAGAGAGGAAGGGAGAGAGATAGAGAGCTAGAAACATCGATGAGAGAGAAACATCGATCAGCTGCCTCCTGCACATCTCCTACTGGGGATATGCCCGCAACCCAGGTACATGCCCTTGACCGGAATCGAACCTGGGACCTTTCAGTCCGCAGGCCGACGCTCTATCCACTGAGCCAAACCGGTTTCGGCTGAAATAGTTATTTTTTATAACTATGACTTGAATTTAGTTTATAATTCATATACTAAAAATATGCTCTTGGAGAGGAAAAAAGGGAATTCATTAGTTATCATATAAATATGTTAAAAATTTATACTTCAAAATACTTAACAAACACCTTTCTGTTCAACAAATATACAGTATTGAGTAGGCACGTATTAAATACACTACTTGGTTAAATGTATGAAAATAAAGGTATTTTTGCCCAGCCTGTGGCTCAGTGTTTGAGTGTAGACACAGGCATCAAGAGATTGAGGCTGGATTCCTGATCAGGGCACATGGGTTGCGGGTTACATCTCTAGAAGGAGGTGGCAGCCCTTCGGGATGATAGTTCTCTCTCATTGATGTTTCTATCTCTTTATCCCTCTCCCTTCCTCTCTCTCTAAAAATCAATAAACACATTATGGAAACAATAAAGTATATGTTTTTTCATGTTATAGCTTATATTTGGCTTTTATAATTTTGAGTTTTGCTTTTAAGTATATATTTAAATTAAATTATCATATTTGATCAAATTAGAGTATAAATAGCACCACTTTTTAAATGTCATGATCTATTTTTGGATAATTAGCTAAATTAACAATATGTTAAAGCAATTCAACAGATGAGAGAATTTCACTTTGTTTTTCTAGTTCACAAAGATTAATGTGGCAAAAACCTTTCATGTCAGTTTTGTTGTAAAGGAAGGAATAGAATTATCTGTTATGCAGATATATGTACCTTTAATATAGACTATATTTCCTGATATTTCTCAGTCTTATCTCATTATTTCAACTTATGGGTTTATTTATGTAAAGCTATTGCAGAGTTAATGGATGACAGGATTATAGTACAACATCAGTATCTTACTTTAAAAGCATTCAGAGAGTGAGTTTGACACAGCAAAGAATGTAGTTTGAGAATAAAGAGCATTGAACAAAGGGAAATAAGGAGGAAATTTGGCAATGTGAATAAATAAGTTTGTACATTTTTAAGACTTCTGAGTTTTTTGATGAAATAGTCTTTTAGAAAAAAATGTACCAATTTATATTCTCACCAGTTGTATATAGGTTTTGCTTTTTTTTTTTTTTTTTCATCTACTCTGAGTATTATTTTATTTACCAGTCTGATAGGTGGGAAGTAGAATCTTATTTAATATTTTCTTGCTAAGTATTATTTATCAGTTATAATTCTTGTTTGTGAACTGGTTACTAACATTTTTGTTTGTTTTTTAGTGAGGTTAGGAGTAAGAGCAAATTGAGTCAGACACTGTCATTTGGATCTTGGCCCTATCTTTTAAGCACTGCATATTTTGGGGCAAGTAATGTAATCTCTCTCTGAGCCTACTTCCTCATTTGTAAAACAAGAATATTTATAATTAGAATACCTACCTCAATGTTGTGAGGACTAAATAAAAAATATATAAAGAACTCAGCAAAGTGCTTGGTACATATTAGTGTGATGCTGCTGATAAAAAATAGTGATAACACATTATTTTCCCAATTGATTGCTTGATGTTTAAATTTCTTTTTTACAGAAATTAAAAATAAATTTATTTGTAGGGTGTTAGTCTTTTATGATGTTTACTTTGGGATTATGTGAAGAAAATACTTCACATATTTAACAAGTTATTTTTAAATTTAAAAAAATCACGTTGACAATACATTCCTCTGCATTATTGGTGTGTTTAGGAAGGTTCTCTGCTATTTTATACATACAATGCCTCCGTGTCCATTAGAAAATGGTTCTGTCCTTGGTCCAATGCATTAGGTACTCCCTACCTGACCTCCCCACTGCAGCTGAATAACTTCTTTGGGCCAAGGCAGGTACACAGGACACAGGCCTGGAGTGAGGGGAGCAGGAGCTTGAGTTTAGCTCCCACTTATCTCTTCCACCATGTTTTATGCCCAGATTACACCATGTTATAAGATGACCCCATGTTTCAGTATTACCACATAACTTTGAAATAAGATTAATTTTGAGAAATGAATCATTAATTTATCTAAGTCCACCTGCATAATTCAACTGAAATGAGCAACCTTTTCTATGGGTATTTTTACAAAAGAAAAGAAAAGCCTTTTTATTTTAAAATCAAGAGCAAAAAATAAGAGCACTAGCACCAATCACACAGCCTCTATTCTCCCACCCTGGGTATGAAGTCCTGAGCACTTAAGGGTTGATTTCTTCCTCCTAGTAAATAGTGATGTTAATGACCCATCTGAGGTCATGTATTCTTGAATGTTTTTCTTGTTATGGGAAATTTGATAGGCATTATGTTGAATCTCTAGCAAAATGTGCTTTGCAGAAGTCTCACCCTCTAACTGTACTTAACTATCCTATGGTACTCCTCTCTCTTACCCCTATATTCCTGTATAGCTTATTATTCGTGATTCTTTCTTACCAGATTTGCAGCCATTTTTGCTCTCATTCTATTGTAAATACAATTTTTAATCCTCAAGTATCTTCAAAACCCTTTCCTTCATTTCCCTGATTAGAGATTTGTTTCCCTCCCAGGGTCCATCCTGTAACTGCAGTTCTCCCACACATAGAGGCAGTGTCCGTAGTAACTCTTCATACCTCCTTCAGAACCTCAGTTTCCCTTCCTCATGGAAGAACTCCTCTTTTGAGGTTTGCCATCTTTTTCAACTACTTTTTGCCTTTCATCATTGCTGTGATTTCTTAACTCCCTGGTAATGCCCTTTATTTATTGAGGATTTTAGTCTTCTTCTCTAGTTCTTGCCACCCTCATGGGTAATTTCAGTGACCATCTGGACAGTCCAACTGGGTTGCTTCAACCTTCATATCTTGGCCCCCCTTTTTTTCCTTCTCAGTCTACTATGCCCCTCATTGTTTTACTTTCTTCCACATCCATCCTAGACTCTGGTGACCATTTTGTTATTTTTTCCAGTATCTTTGGGGTTCTGGATTTGTTTTCCTTATATGGAATTCCCTGGGAAATTCCCAACCATCTGCTTGCGGTTGTAGCTCCTTCACCAAGGCTGCGTAGCCCTCTAAAGAAAAGACCATAATTATGGAATAGTTGCCGTCAGAGATTTATGGTTTTCAATTTCAGATCACCTCTTGGCATTATTTTGCAGTCCTTCTACATCTTTATCACTTTTCTCAAATCCCCTTTTCTTCTACCATTCCTTTCTGTCTCAGACATAATCTTGCCTTCTATTTCATAGAGAAATTTGAGGCTACAAAGCTTGAGTTCATCCAGCTTTTCCCTTCTGTAACTGCAAACATCTCTACCAACACTTCCTTCCTTCCCTCCTTGATTGAAGGAAGAGATGCTCTTTCTTCTAGCAACCTCATTAACTATGCTCCAATAGAATGTTAGTCCATCACTTATTACGCTAATTCCTGAGTTCTGAAGCTCTTTGATTCTGCTTACTTCTTCCCCATAGTCTGAGGATGAGCTCAAATCATTTCATCTTAAAAAAAAAATCAAACAATAAAACATAACTCCTTCAACATTGTTCTCTTCTAATTCTCTTTCCCCTTCCCATTGGAATTAAGGTTTTCAGTGCACTGTTTCTACTTTTTCTTATTCATAGGAATAACCTAGTAAAAAAGGACAAAGGACAATAGAATAATCATTAAAGACCAAAAATAATTTGCGAAAATTCAACCTCAGTATTAATCATAGAAATGCAAATTATATCAACTACAAGATGTTTATTAAAGAACTAGAGGCCCGGTGCACGAGATTCGTACATGGGGGGTTTCCTCAGCCCAGCCTGCACCCTCTCCAATTGGACATCACTCTCACAATCTGGGACCACTGGCTCCTAACCGCTCACCTGCCTGCCTGCCTGATTGCCCTTACCCACCTCTGTCTGCCTGCCTGATCACCCCTAACTGCTCCCCTGCTGGCCTGATTGCTCCCAACTGCTCTCCCCTGCCGTCCTGGTCACCCTTAACTGCCCCCTACCCACCTGGTTATCCCTAACTATGCCCCCCACTGGCCTGGTCGGCCCCAACTGCCCCCTCTACCAGCCTGGTCACCCCCAACTGCCACCCCCGCCGGCCTGGTCACCCCTAACTGCCCTCCCCTGCCGGCCTGGTCTCCTCCAACGACCCTTCCCTGCTGGCCTGGTCACCCCCAGTGGCCTTCCCCTGCTGGCCTGGTTGCTCCTGACGGCCCTCCCCTGCAGGCCTGATTTTGCCCCCAACTGCCTTCCCCTGCTGGCCTGATCATCCCCAACTGCCCTCCCCTGCCAGCCTGATAACCCCTAACTGCCTCTGCCTTGGCCCCCACCACCATGGCTTTGTCCGAAAGGAAGTTGGACGTCCGGAAGATGGCTGGTCAACCCGGTCTAATTAGCATATTACCCTTTTATTAGTATAGATAGATTATATAGGATAGGATTGTTTAAAAGGGGGGTGGGGGAAGCCTTTTTCAGCAGGAGGAGATGCTCTTGGCAGGCAAAAATACATAATCTCTCTATCTGGACTGATAGCCAGCCATATGCACTATACTGCCAAACTGGTTATTAAAAAATTGAGCCGCTTCTTTACACCTGACATCAAACAGCTGTTGCCCTTAAAACCCCTCCTCAGCCCCCACCTTAGGCTCTGCCTTCACAGTTCACCCAGATTAGGTTCTGATTGGTTAGTTTCTATGCCAGTCAGCATCAAAAGCTCTGTCTCCTAGGCAGCCATTGGCTCCTCGCAGTTCACTCAGAATTGGTTCTGATTGGTCAGTTTCTATGCTACTCAGTGTCAAAAGCTTCGCCTCCTAGGCAGCCATTGGCTCCTCGCAGTTCATCCAGACTTGGTTCTGATTGGTCAGTTTCTATGCCAGTCAGTGTTAAAATCTCCGCCTCCTAAGCAGCCATTGGCTCGTCTGGGAAATCCAGAACAGCTCCACTGAAAGCTGTCTCTCTTTCCAGGCCTATCTCTGGGCCTGATCCACAGCCTCCACAGCAGCTGCTGATCAGGCTCTGCCTCTCTCTTTCTCTGGGCCTCGCCAGCCGCTGTGGTGGCTGCTGATCAGGACCTGCCTTTCTCTCCGGGCCTCTCTCTGGGCCTGATCCGCAGCCACTGCGGCAGTGGCGAGGTCATTAGGCCTCTGGCCCAGCATTGGCCAGAGGCCTAACGACCTCCCTGTGCCCGCCTTGCCCCCCCCCCCCCCCCCCCCCCCCCCCCCCCCCCCCCCCCCGTCCCCCTGCCACCAGCCTTGTGGGCCGCGGGGGAGGGATGGAGAGGTGCTCCATGCACTTCCTGGTGACTGATCGTCAGTCTGGTTGTTTAGGTTGTGACAGCATTAAGCTATTATTAGTGTAGATTTGGAGAGATCTTGAATATTACTAGTGGGGCTATAAATCGATGCAGTCTTCCTGAAAAGCAGTTTGGTAATTGTTTAATCCAATAATTCCACTTTGAAGACTTTATAAAGAAAATATTTGCCGAAACCGGTTTGGCTCAGTGGATAGAGCGTCGGCCTGCGGACTGAAAGGTCCCAGGTTCGATTCCGGTCAAGGGCATGTACCTGGGTTGCGGGCATATCCCCAGTGGGAGATGTGCAGGAGGCAGCTGATCGATGTTTCTCTCTCATCGATGTTTCTGGCTCTCTGTCTCTCTCCCTTCCTCTCTGTAAAAAATCAATAAAATATATTTTTTTTAAAAAAGAAAATATTTAGAGATTAATGGGAAAGAATGTTCAGGAAGCATTATTTAACAGTAGAAAAAAAAAAAGAAAAAGGAAATAGCCTAAATGTCCAATAATAGAAACAGGTTACCACTCTCTTTCTACATAGAAAAGAGTCCAAAAGGAAAAACACCACAATGTTAATGGTAGTTACTTCAGAGTGATAAAATTACAGGTGATTTTATTATCTCCCTTATACATTCCTGTAAAATTCTAGTCTTATTTACAAGAGCATGTATTGCACATACACTCAGAGAAAATGAAAGGTATATTATAACTTTAACATTCTTCCCTCCCCCTTCTCTGCCTCTGGCCAAAGAATAGAGATTTTTTGTAAAAATGGTGTTTAAATGTCCATACTCTTTCAGTGTGTTTCAGTTGTTCCTTGGTTTACTTTCATGAAACATTGGAGTACATTATGAGAAGGATGGGAAACGTGATTTTCCCATCAAGTGTTTGACAATGATGGGAATATGTTGACCTGTACACGATATTAGAGGAGGGAGGAGAGGAACTCACCAATGGAAGATGTGTGGGAGCATTAAAGGAGAAGAAAGACCAACTGGGAACAAAGGAACCAGATCATCTCAAGCTAATAGGCAGTAGGTGCACATCAGTTGTCCCATAATAATTTGTCCCTTAATAGTTGTCCCATAATAATTTCACCTCCTATTAAGACTGAAAACCAAAAACATCATTTAGTTAAAAGTAAGCATGGGTTGGCTCCTTCCCCCCCAAAAGAGAAAAAGTGATTAGTGAAGTTAGGGTGCTCCTGTTCAGAGGCCAGAAGCAGCTGCTGGTTAAATAGAAATGTTCATGATATATGCTTCTAGCTGAAAACGTTTAATTTGTGACTTTACATATGTAGACTAAAAATTACTGTGTGGATTCCCTGGCTCTGTCCTTTGCTCATAACTTATATTTATACAAGTGATACTGTCATATCAAACACTGGCCAGAATATGATACACAGAACATTCTCAAAGAAATGAATAGACTTTTTGTTAAAAGCTCATTTGTATCTTGATTGTTTTTGAATGTAGGACACATTTTACAATAGAAAAATTGGATTTAAAGGCCAGTTCACCAAACATGTTTAACCTATAATGTACTTGAGAGGACATAATAATTTCAGTGAATAATTTTATTCAGAACTTCCGGTTGGGATGCCAAGAATCAACTTCCCATTCCACTATTTCATGTTACATTTTGTTTTGTTTTGTTTCAAAAATGATTCCTCCAGCTTTAAGCTCCTCCTGGACTTTTGAGCAGATTTTATAGATAATTAGGTACATGGTTTGCCCAAGCCAGTCAGTAACAACAGAGGATTGAAAATGAATGTTTTTGGAGTTGTGGAGATTGAGGAAGCATGAAGACAGGGTGCTGGAAGAGTTACCAACATGATTGTGAAAGTTATATAGGATCATGAAAAGTTGGATTAGAGAGAGAAAATTTGAGCCAGGTGCTAAAAGAAAATGGGAGACTATTTTAGGAATCTACAGATGGAGGGGAGAGGGGAATAATTGAAGACTTCAAAAGCAGTGTTTCTTGAATGATGAAGCTCTACAAAGCCTGTCTAATGTTCCAGCTGCAGTAGTCCTATTACCTATTCCTGGAGTTATTTACACTCACTCTGAGTCCAACCTCAGCTCTGGTTACCAATTTCACTTAGAGCAGTTTTCCTCAATACTAGTCTCACATATGAGTTACTTGAGGATCTTTTTAAAAATGTGGTGCCTGGGCCTATCCTAGACTAAGCCAAAATCTTTGCAGTTGGGGCCCAGGCATTGGTATTATTGTAAAAGCTTCTCTGCTGATTCTAATGTGGACCTAGAGTGGAGAGAGTTGCTGGTTGGAATCAGAAGCAAATTACCTAGGGTAAAAATAGTGGGTGTCTGTTTTATTCACCACAATACCTCTGCATCCAGCATAGTGCTTGACTAATAGGAACTCAATGAATATTTGCTTGAATGAAAGAATGAATCAACGAATAAAGAATGAATGGATTTAATTAGCTCTAATTCCACATATTATAGTTCAGCTTTAGGTTGAATTTATGGTGAGTCTCTTTCTGATCTCGTCTCAATTCATACAACCCAGATTCCTAAGAAACGTTTACCCCAATTCATGTCTTCTCCCTTGGTCCTTGTTTCTCTCCCTTGGTCGTCAGGAACCTGTCAAGAACTGTGACTTTCTCAAGTCAGCCTCACTTTTTAAGACAGAATATGAATCTCAGCCTTACAGCTGAGGGCCTGTAAGGTTGGCTGACATTTTGAACTCTCTGTACCACTGCTCCTTTCCTTCTCTTGCAAACTCCCTCTTGCTGCAACTAATTGTAATTTGTAAATGCACAGAAGCAGTTCTTTTATTCAGTGAGGTTCGTCAGTTATATTATTCATATCTTTTTATTCTTCCCTCATTTTTGTTCACCTTTATTTTTCTCTTGAAAGATGGGCATTAACACCACCCACAATAGTTGAAGATTACCAAATTTCTTTGTATTTCTAATGGTTTGCTGCTTTATAGTGCATAAAAATTCATGAGGGGTATGTTTTTGAGTTACTATTTTAAAAATATTCAGAAATAGGTTGCATTTAAAAAATATATTTTTATTGATTTCAGAGAGAAAGGGAGAGGGAGAGAGAGATAGAAACATCAATGACGAGAGAGAATCATTGATTGGCCACCTCCTGCACGCCCCTTACTGAAGATCGAGCCCGCAACCAGGCATATGCCCTTTACTGGAATCGAACCTGGGACCCTTCAGTCCGCAGGCTGACACTCTGTCCACTGAGCCAAATGAGCTAGGGCGAGTTATTACTTTTTTATTAAAAAAAATCCCCTCTTATCTCAGTTAATGGTTTTAGAATTGATTTTTTGGGGTCTGATATGTCCACATGAAAATTTGTACACAAATATTCTGAGCAGTATTGTTCATAATAGCCAAAAGATGGAAACAATCCAAATGTCCATCAACTAAGAGTGGATAAATAAAAGGTGGTATATTTATTTAATGGAATATTACTCAGCTATAAAAATAAATGAAGTACTGATACCTGCTGCAATATGATGAACATTGGAAGCATTATTTATGTTTTTTAAAAAGGCAGTAATAAAAGAGGACATATTACATGATTCCATTGATGTGAAGTATCCAGAATAGATAAATCTATAGAGACAGAGGATTAGTGGTTGCCTAGGGCTGGGGGATTTGGGGTAAGCTCATGGGTAGAGGTATATATATATATATAATTTTTTCTTTTTCCCTCTTATAATCTAGGACTGCTGGCTCCCAACCGCTCGCCTGCCTGCCAGCCTGATTGACCCTAACTGCTCTCCCCCGCAGGCCTGGTCCCCCCCAATAGCCCTTCCCTGCAGAGTTGTTTCCCTACAACTGCCATCCTCTGCAGGCCTGGTTCCCCCATAACTGCCCTCCCCTGCAAGGCTATTCCCCCCAACTGCCCTCCCCTGCAGGCCTGGTCACCCTCAACTGCCCTCCCCTGCTGGCCTGGTCACCCCTAACTGCCCTCCCCTGCAGGGTTGTTCCCCCCCCCCCCCAACTGCCATCCTCTGCAGGCCTGGTTCCCCCTAACTGCCCTCCCCTGCAGGCCTGGGTCCCCCCAATTGCCCTCCCCTGCAGGGCTGGTCCCCCACAACTGCCCTCCCCTGCAGGCCTTCTTGTGTCCACATAGGGGCGGCCATCTTGTGTTGGAGTGATGGTCAATTTGCATATTACCTCTTTATTAGATAGGATTTTTTTTCTTTTCTGTATTGCTGGTTTTTCATTTGCCTATTTTTTCTATTAGAATATTTGAAAATTGTATTTTTTTCTAAAGTCTCTTTATCTATTAAGGATATCTTCATATATATTACAAATAATTTACAAAGTTGATATTTTATTAGGTTTATTTATGCTGTTTTCAAGTTAGTACCAGATGAATAGTTGCTGGGATTTCATCAGAGAGATGATTAAGAGCATGGGCTCTGGGTTCAAATCCCAGTTTAGCCATTTATTTATGTACTAGAGGCCCGGTGCACAAAAATTTGTGCACTCGGGGGGATGAGGGGAGGGTTCCTCAGCCCAACCTGTGCCCTCTCGCAGTCTGGGACCCCTCGGGAGATAACGACCTGCTGGCTTAGGCCTGCTCCCAGGTGGCAGAGGGCAGGCCTAATCCCTTGGTGCAGCCCCTGGTCGGGCTCAGAGCAGGGCTGATTGGGGAGTTGGGGCGCCGCCCCCTGTCATGCACAGAGCAGGGCGGATTGGGAGGTTGCAATGCCACACTCCGTCATGCTCAGGGTAGGGCCGATTGGGGAGTTGGGGCACCACCCCTTGTCACACTCAAGGCAGGGTCGATGGGGAGGTTGCGGCGCCACCCTCTGTCACGCACAGAGCAGGGCCAATCAGGGGGTTGGGGCGCTGCCCCCTGTCACGCACAGAGCAGGGCCCATCAGGGGGGTTGAGGAACTCCCCCCGTCATGCACAGAGCAGGGCCCATCAGGGGGTTGAGGAGCTCCCCCCTGTCACTCACAGAGTAGGGCTGATAGGGGAGTTGGGGCACTGCCCCCTGTCACACACAGAGCAGGGCAGATCAGGGGTTTGGGGCGCCGCCCTCTATCACCCACGGAGCAGGGCCGATCAGGGGGTTGGGGCACCGCCACTGTCACACTCAGGGCAGGGCCGATGGGGAGGTTATGGCTCTACCCCGTCACGCAAAGAGCAGGGCCTGTGGGGGGCGGGGGTTGGGGCGCCGCACCCTGTCACACACAGAGCCACAGGGCGATCAGGGGGTTGGGGAGCTCCCCCCTATCAGGCACAGAGCAGGGCCGATCAGGGGGTTGGGGCACCTTCCCTGTCAGGAACAGAGCAGGGCCGATTGGGAGGTTCTCGCCCTGCCCCCTGTCACCCACAGAGCCGCAGGGCGATCAGGGGGTTTGGGCGCTGCCCCCTGTCACGCTGATCCTGGTGCCGGGAGGCCTCTTGGCTCCACTGATCCCGGTGCTGGGAGGCCTCGCGGCTCCGCTGATCCCGGTGCTGGGAGGCATATTACCCTTTTACTATACAGAATAGAGGCCTGGTGCATGGGTGGGGATGGCTGGTTTGCCCTGAAGGGTGTCCTGGATCAGGGTGGGGTCCCCACTGGGGTGCCTGGCCAGCCTAGATGAGGGGATGATGGCTGTTTGCAGCTGGTCACACACCCTTCAGGGTGGGGGTTCCCACTGGGGTGCCTAGCCAGTCTGGGTGAGGGGCTGAGGGCTGTTTTCAGGCTGGGACTGAAGCTCCCAACTGCTCCTTTTTTTCTTTTTTCTTTTTTTATTCTGGGCCAGCTTTAGCCTGGCTCCAGCTCTGAGGCTTCTGCTGCTGAAAGCAGGTATCTGGTTTGTTTAGGTTCTATAATCGAAACTCTGTATCAACTCCAGCTCTGAGATCCCAGCTCGCTGAAAGCTGCTTTCTGGGGTTTTGTTTAGCTTCTATATTTGTAACTATGTTTCAAACTGCAGCCTCAGAGGCCGGCAAGACAGGCGGGGAACGTTGGTTTCCTCCGTCACTGAAGCAAGCAAGCCTCATGTTCACTTTAAGCTTCCTGGCTGCCTGCCGCCATCTTGGCTGGCAGTTAATTTGCATATCGCCCTGATTAGCCAATGGGAAGGGTAGCGGTTGTACGCCAATTACCATGTTTCTCTTTTATTAGATAGGATAATCTTGGGAAATTACATAATCTCTCCTAACTCAGTGAAACTGATATAAAACTATAGTGCCAACTTCATCAGATTGTTGAGAGGATTAAATGACTTAAAGGGCTTAGCATAATTCCTGTCATAATTTAGTAAGCACACATTCATTTCTGGTTGTTACTATTTGTGTTCTTAGCAGATAAGTTTAGCTCATCTTTTTAACAGATAAACTAAGTAGAGATAAAAATGATGTAGAATGAGTGAGTGAATGATTTATATTTGCTACCCTGTTTGGCTTCTTCCTATTAACCTTTCCCCAAGTGAAACTTGCTGAAAAGCTTTTTACATTGTGGTATTTGCATCTTATTTACCAGAACTACTGCCAGTGGACTTCCCCTCCCTTTCATGAGGTAGCATATTTGATATACAATATTGTTCTTATTTTGTTTCAGTAATTTGAGAATCTGTTGGGCAGTCATTGTGAGGTTTTTCAATTAAGTATACTTTTAAAGTAAATAATGCTCTTTTTTCAGTTACAGAGTAGACTTTAAGTTCGTTTTTCCTCCTTACATGATAATGGCAGTTGTGGAAGTAAAGATGTATTGAGTGAAAAATAGGGTGTCCCTATCTCTGACTATGCCATGAAGACTTTAATTCTTTTTTGATTCATGACAGTTTTCTTTCTGAAAAACTTGGAGGAATGGGAACATGAGCTTTTCATTGGGAAGTCTTACTTGTGTTGGTCCTTTTTATTTAAGTTTTATGTATCTATATTCTGTATATCTGCATTGAATAAAATATGTCCTCTCTATGGTCACTGGTGCAGCCCTTGTAGATATACTCCCCATTATACTCAGATATCCTTCTTTAAACCCCACAAGCACAAATGAATGAAAACTGTACTCTTACCTTTGAAAGATTTGTAATGATCACCATGTCTTTTTGATCATTAGGTTAGTAAATGCTTAGTTCTCAGAAAATTCCCTTTGTAAGCTGTTTTTAGTTTTCAGATATTCAATCATAGGTGCCTTTTAGAAAGACAAAAATACAGGATGGAGCAAAAGTAGGTTTACAGTTGTTCATATGAAAAATAATACAACCATTAATAAATAATGTATAGATAAATTATTTTGCATACTCACAACTGTAAATCTACTTTTGCCCCACCTATGTATATATGATTATTGATGAAATGGAAGAAAATATTTTTATTGTATTGCTACTCCATAATGTATTGATGAAGTCATTGTGAACTAGATTATTTATAATACATTCATATTTTTATACGTATAGATTTATAATTAGTACACACTAAATATGTAACACATGTTATATATAACAAATCTAAATGCATATATAAAACACGATGTTAGCATTTGAAGAAGAAACATTAAAGATTATGTAGTCCAGGGCTCTTATTTCACAAATGATATGAACTTAGCAGGGCAGCCCACGGATTACCCAAGGTCTCCTGTGGGAAAACCTAGTCACCAATTCAGGGCTGTGTTCATGATACCATTATTATAGTCCTACTAGAGGCCCGGTGCACAAAAACTTGTGCACGGGGGGGGGGGGTGGGGAAGAGGGGATCCCTCAGCCTGGCCTGTGCCCTCTCACAGCCTGGGACCCCTCGGGAGATAACGACCTGCTGGCTTAGGCCTGCTCCCGGGTGGCAGAGGGCAGGCCCAATCCCTAGGTGCAGCCCCTGGTCGGGCTCAGAGCAGGGATGATTGGGGAGTTGGGGCGCCACTCCTGTCATGCACAGAGCAGGGCAGATCGGGAGGTTGCAATGCCACCCTCAGTCATGCTCAGGGTAGGGCCGATTGGGGGGTTGGGGCACTGCCCCCTGTCACACTCAAGGCAGGGTTGATGGGCAGGTTGCGGCGCCACCCCTGTCACTCACAGAGTAGGGCCGATAGGGGAGTTGGGTCACCGCCCCCTGTCACACACAGAGCAGGGCCGATCAGGGGGTTGGGGTGCCGCCACTTTCACATTCAGGGCAGGGCCGATGGGGAGGTTATGGCTCTACCCCGTCACACACAGAGCAGGGCCCGTGGGGGGGCGGGGTTGGGGTGCCGCACCCTGTCACACACAGAGCCGCAGGGCGATCAGGGGGTTGGGGAGCTCCCCCCTATCAGGCACAAAGCAGGGCTGATCAGGGGGTTAGGATGCTTTCCCCTGTCACGAACAGAGCAGGGCGGATAGGGAGGTTGTGGCCCCGCCCCCAGTCACACACAGAGCCGCAGGGCGATCAGGGGGTTTGGGCGCTGCCCCCTGTCACGCTGATCCTGGTGCCGGGAGGCCTCTTGGCTCCGCTGATTCTGGTGCTGGGAGGCATATTACCCTTTTACTATATAGGATAGAGGCCTGGTGCATGGGTAGGGGCCAGCTGGTTTGCCCTGAAGGGTGTCCTGAATCAGGGTGGGGGTCCCCACTGGAGTGCCTGGCCAGTCTGGGTGAGGGGCTGAGGGCTGTTTTCAGGCTGGCGGGTTACTGAAGCTCCCAACCGCTCCTTTTTTTCTTTTCCTTTTTTAAAATTTTATTCTGGGCCAGCTTTATCTCTGAGGCTTGGCTCCAGCTCTTAGGCCTCTGCTGCTGAAAGCAGGTTTCTGGCCTTTGTTTACCTTCTGTATTTGAAACAATGTTGCGATCCTGCTGGCTGAAGCCTGGCTGACTAAAGCAGGTTTCTGGGGTTTTGTTTAGCTTCTATATTTGTAACATAGTAGCTTAGAGTTGCAGCTCAGAGGCCGGCAGCGGCAGGCAGGGAACGTTGGAGTCCTCTGTCACTGAAGCCAGCAAGCCTCATGTTCACTTTAAGCTGCCTGGCTGCCGGCTGCCATCTTGGCTGGCAGTTAATTTGCATATCGCCCTGATTAGCCAATGGGAAGGGTAGCGGTCATATGCTAATTACCATGTTTCTCTTTTATTAGATAGGATTTTCACTCAATTCCACACCCTTTTTATTTTAATTTTATTTTTACTATTACAGTTGTTATTACTGTTATTGTTATTATTATAATCAGTAGTAGTAGTAGTAGTATTTTGCATGGCTTAGCCCATTCCAGTTTTCCTAGCCAGTAATTTGGCAGATTCTTTTAAACAAGAACCATCATATTAGGCAGCTGTCTTATAAGAAACTATAAAAATTACTGGAAAAAAAATTGGCATGGTTCATTGAAAAAGTTCAAGAACAGCTACCCCAGTCCCTATAACATGTTATGGATATTCCTCTCTTGAAGTGCTAGTAGAAGAATAAGTGGTTACTTTCTTTTGCCTTCACCTGTGCCCTTCATTCTGCCTATTGTGGGCTTTGAAATTGTATGCCGGGTTCAAAGGTTTCTAAGTAGTTCAAGTTCATCATAATTAACTGGATCGGCTTAAGACTAAAAATGATGTTTCAATGGCTGTGCCTTTTCATGAAACAATTTATTAAAAGTACAGCTACCTCTGTCTATTTGCATTTGTCATGGTACCCCTGGGTAATACTAATTTTCTTTTCCATTCCTTGTGAGGTAGACAGTACTCAGTTTTTGGTAAGTAGCCCTGAGAGTTTTCTGTATGTGTGTTAACATTGTCTCTTAAAATTGAAAATGCTCTCTTTCCTACCTTCCAATCAAGGCACATTTGTTCACACATCAGGTTTTTCCTTCTCTCTCTCTCTCTCTCTCTCTCTCTCTCTTTCTCTCCCTCCCTCCCTCTTTCTTCATCCATTCTTTTAAACACCAGTTCAACACATGTCCTAATGGGTTGGGCACTGAGTATATATGGTGCAGCAGAGACTCAGGCCCTGCCCAAATGAATGGATTTTAAAAATAAGATTACAAAGACAAAGTGAGAGGTTTTTGGAGCTAGCAAACCTGATCACGTCACTCTGCCCAGAGTTTGCAATGACTTCCCATTAGTATAGGATGAAATCTCTCTCCCTCTGCATGACATGGAAGGACTTTTATGACCTGGAATCCTCTCTGTCCAAATTTTAGGCATACTCATACAGTAGAAGAGGTCAAGGAAGGCCTTTGGCTTTTAGTTGAAACCTGAAGGATGAGTATGAGAGAGTTAGGCAAGGGAGTAGGTGGGTTGGGTGGGAGTAATCCCAAGCAATGAAATGAGACTAAGTGAAGGTCTTGAGGCCAGAGAGAACACAGCAACCCCCCTGTTGCCTTTCTTACCCTGGGTTCTTCGTTTGAATCATAGGCCACAGAAAATGATTTGAGTAATATTTTCTCAGTTTCCCTAAGGATGATACACAAAAGTACCTTTCTAGATGCTTCTAGAGAATTAATTGCAATGGATGCCTCAGGTTAGGCCCTACATCAGGGCTTTCAAGCTTAATTCAATCTGGGAACTCTGGTTGAGAAAGGCTTGAGCATGGAAGATCCCCACTGACAGGTCATGAATCTGAATCCTTAGGGCTCTCCTCCTAAATTGGAGATCACGTTATTATCTCATTTTATCCCCAGTCTTCCAGTGACAGGTGCCTAGTGCTTTTTGCTTTTTGTAAACTCAAGTGCGTGAAGCCACTTGCACACCTTACACTTTACTAGTTTTCCTGTGCTTGGCCTGGTAGGACTTCCAGTCCTCTTGCCTCTACTTTTTCGCCCTCTATACATGATGTCTTGCAGTCTACATGACTACATTGTGTAGATCATAGTCCTCCTACTAGCCCTGGAGCTAGAGAATTGGGGCCCAAAGGATGAGAAATGTCTATACACTCATGAAACAGAATTTCTTGCTTAGTGGCAGTGCTCAAACTCCTGCCTGTATTCAAGAGAGAGAATGTCCGGGACTGTTAAATACCCAACGGGGAAAGAAAGCTTCCTGTCCAGTGAATAGCTTCGTCCCTGTAGCTAACACTTCTTAAACGAGACACTAGTCTAGAACCTCATGTCAGGGCTGCTCCATGGGTGAATGCCATAGCATATGGCCTAATAAAACTATCCAGAGATAAGATGGATTATTCAGAAAAATTTGTCTAAGCTTTTCCTGCCACGGAGTCCCCTTCCTTTCAATGGTACCTATTTATTTTGTAACTGTTGGCTGTCCTGCTACCTGCCCATGATTTGATTTTCTAAATCACCTAAATCAGTTTTCAGTGTTATTTTTCTAAAATTCAAATATGACCATGTCATCCCTTTGCCCAGAGGTGTTCCTGTTGGCTTCCCATTGGCCTTAGGATGAAACCTCTCCCCTCTGCGTGACAAGAAGGATTTTCATGACCTGGATCCCTCTCTGTTAAGTTTAATTTCTCTTTCTCCTCTCCCTAGCAATTTGTATTTTATAAAACCTTAACAAAGTGTCTCCCCAGAACAGAATTGTGCTGTTATGGCTGTTTCTGTGCCTTTGCACATAGTCTTCTTCCTTGAAATAGGTTTTCTGTTTTGTTTGTTTGTTTGTTTGTTTACTGTTAAGATACATATATGGAAGCTGTTTCTACTGGACTTATGTGCCCCCTGTAAACAGTTATCCTACTATATTATGACTCCTTGAGTCTCCGTAGTCTTTGTAAGATTTTTGAGGATGAGTTTGTACCTTTTCATGTTGTTTTACCTTCAACCTCTAGTAGAGTGTTAAACACATGCATTCACTAGGTATTTGTTGCTTTAGGAACAGTAGTAATAGCATTACCACTGCAACAGGTAAACGAACAGGCAGGGCTCCTGCTCTTAGGGAGTTTACAGGCTAGTGCTTATGTGTGTCTGGCACTAAAGAAGAAACAGATAAATGTGATGACATCTGAGAAGAGGTGTAGAGGATAGAAAGGATCAGATGATAGGGGACGATGGTGGTGCAATAGGGTTAGGGGAGACACTATTTAGGTAGGGATTTCTGGGAATGCCTCAATGAGGACGTGATATTTGAGTTAAGGTCTGAGGTATGGGAATCCAAACAGAGTTTTGGGGAGTGTTCTAAGTAGAGGAGAGAGCAAATGAACTTGATTATATCAGAGGAACTGGAAGACCAGTGCGCTCAAGCACAATTGGGAGACTGGAGATGCGTTTGGAAATGTAGGTAGGAGTTAGGTCATGTAGGCTTTTGTCCACCTACAAGTATTTCTTGAATGTGTCAAACCTGAAGTCTAATTATGCATGAATTGGTTATCTTCATCCTCCAACATAGTCTTAGGCTCCACTTCTTCCCAGCTGTGTTTCTTTCTTTTTTAAAAAAATATATTTTTATTGATTTCAGAGAGAAAGGGAGAAGGAAGGAGAGATAGAAACATCAATGATGAGAGAGAATCATTGATTGGCTGCCTCCGGCACGATCCGGAATCGAGCCTGCAACCCGGGCATATGCCCTGACTGGAATCGAACCATGTCCTCCTGATTCATAGGGCGATAATCAACCATTGAGTCACGCCGGCTGTGTTTCTAATGGGCCTGAAATCACATTTCTCTCTTCAGCTTTATTGTTGGAATTGCACCAGATCTGGAAACATTAAGGGAATCTACTTATTTTCAGTGTTTGGTCTTCTGAGCAGGCCTTTGATAGGAGTGATATCATCATGAATTCAGGATGATGTGAAGGATGATTGCAGTTCATAGAGACCTCTCAGCAACACCCAGGATGGAACTCCTTTCATTTGCTGCTGGCCTTTATCTTCATCTGAACAAGCGATCCAGAAAATGAAAAAAAAGCTCCATGTCTGGTGACCAATCCACTAACCTTGTACCAGCAGAAAGTTTGCGTCAAACCCAGCAAAAAGGCCACAAGTGAATTCTAGAAATTTTACGACATTTTTCTGAGATGACAGTTGAAATTTTTAATTTAATTTAATTTAATTTTTTTTAGTATGAGTGATGAAAGCTGTAACTGCTGATGGAAAGAATCTAAAAGGCTTCAGGCTAACAGTGAAGCGGACGACACATTCTTCTTCCAGCTGCTGCTGTTCACAACACTTTTGACAGTTAAAATACATCACACATTCTCTTGTCCTTTTAATGTAAACATTTACCATTTTAAGTGGACCAGAGAATCAAACCAAAATAGAAGGATGCAGACTGATAATTCAAAGGTGAAGTTAAACACTAGACTAAATTAAATAAAAGTAATTTGCAATCTAACTCAAGGTTACATATTGTGCAGTACACTGTTTGTCCCTGGGAAAGATTAAACAGAGGGCTTTCATTGCTTGCTGTATTTTTACAACCTATTATGAGAAGGGAATTTCATATAGAACAAGCAACAGTTTGAATTAGAATTAAGTCAGAAAAAATAGAAAATGTTTTAAGGAAAGGAAAAAATGGATAAAGTGTTGAGGTAAGGATAGCCTCCTGGTATTGAGTTTCTTCTATGCTTAAGCATTGTGTGAAGTAAAGAAAATAGTACCATCTCTAGCTTTTGTTGTTGATCACCCCCAGAAAAAAACGGAACCTCTTTCTTTCTTTCTACATTGGCATCTCGGCTCAAGCCTTTACCTCCAACTCTTATAACTTCTTCAAACTGTATTACATTTGAAGACTAAGAACCTTCACCAGGACCTGTATTTGAATCTTGGGCTTACTCCTTAGCAGACTTGATTTATTTTTTAAATATAGATATGGAATTTTGCTTAAATTCCCAGCAGTTAAAAATGTGCCATTCTACAAAATGTCATACAGTATACAAAATCCTGGTGCCCTTGAAGTTTTACCCTGAAAGGAAAAATTACAAATTAATTTGTAATTTCAAGTTTGTTCAATTTCCTGTTTTGCTTAAAATTTTCCTGCACAACATACAAATTTATCAAACTCCTTTCCTGCTGACAATACTTCATTAGATTACTTTAGTTGGTTATTCAGGAGATTGTAATCTTATGAGTCATAAAATTCTTTTATTCCCCAAAGAATTTCCTGTGTCTGCCTAGAATTTCACGTCTTTGTAGTTTTAGCTGGATCCCATGAAGCAGTTACTTTATAAACAACTGTGTTCTTGAGGTCTGTATGTAATACCTGTGGAGTCAGGGCACAGATTGATCCTGTTTTTCAAGAAAATTGAAAAATTAATCCCTTTCACAAGCTTAGTCCTAGTAATTTTATTCAAAAATTTTCTTAAACTTTTTAACCTCTTCCTCTCATGATGGAGATGTTTTCACTTGCTGCTTATGCAGTTCCCAGCATTCACCTTTCTGTGCCCACCGAAGCCTGTTTTTGTCTGTTTCTGCGAATACTCCCTAGTGACTTGATGTTGGTGTGTTGCTTGCTTGTCCCATCAGGTTTTCATCACTCACTGGTGTAAAGGAAAAGGAGGTAGAATTACAAATATATCGGACCATTTAGCAATTGATGAGAAATGCCTTTGGATATCCTTTTCCCGAATCTTTGCAAAGCTCTTTTTGAAGGTGAAAGTCAGGTTATAGTGGAAAGCCAGAGCCCTTGTGTGTTTCCATTTGAAAGGCCCAGGGAAGTGAAGATGATACTTTTTGACACATGAGTTTCAGAAATTCTTGGTGGTTATTGTTAATACACACTTTGCCTCTGTGAAGAGCTTCATGCATGTGCATGTCTTTGTGTGTTGTAAAAGATAATGCCTAACCGTGTTCTGATCATAACTGGCAGGTGAACATGCCCAGAGGAAAATGAAGTCTGAATCTGGATATGCCGTTTGGCAAGATTCCTCTAGCATGAGACAAATGAAAAATGTAAGGCTAACAGAACATCGGCACTAACAAATACATCATTCAGAGTTGATTACCAGGAAATCTTTTACTAGACTTAAGTAGTTTGGTGTCTTTAAGGACAAAACTAGAATTTTATCCACAAAGCTACGTACTTATATAGTGTTTGTTGCATGGTTACTTTTTTATTTTTTCAGCACATGACTTTCAAAAAATTTTAAATCAATAAAATAAGAGATTCTGTTTATAAATTATAAAAGAATATATGTAACAGACTAGTGTTTTACTTGGTTGATTAGTATATTATTTACTTTTAGAGTAGAGAAAAATCAATGCAATAATTACTTGCTATTCACATATATACTGAAAGTATAAGTCCTTGGAATGTAGTGCACATTAATCTGTATGTATATACTTTTATAACAAGCTGAAATGTTAGACCTATGAGAAAAGTACCAGATAATGGCACAGGACAATTTTGTGGTAAGGAAAGATGAATGGATTCCAAAATTAAAATTTTTTTTTTAAAGCTTCATGGTTCCACAGTGACATAAGAGAGCTGAAATGAGGGTTTATATGTATACTAGAGGCCTGGTGCATGAAATTCATGCACTTGGGGGCCGGTCCCACAGCCTGGATTGCGAGAGGGTGCAGGCCAGGCCGAGGGACCCCACTAGTGCACAACCGGGGCTGGGGAGGGACAGGGGAGGTTGGCCAGCTAGGGAGGGACCATGGGAGGGCTCCAGGGCATGTCCATCCTGTCTCAGTCCCAATCAGAGGGACCCCAGCAGCAAGCTAACCTACTGGTTGGAGCGTCTGCCCCATGGTGGTCAGTGCATGTCATAGCGAGTGGTTGAGCGGCCTTAGCATATCATTAGCATATTATGTTTTGGTTGGTTGAACAGATAACCAGATGACCGGACACTTAGCATATTAGGCTTTTATTATATAGGATGTTAACACAAACTGATATTTAAAACAGCTAAGTCCCTTTCTCATCTGTATTCTCCTCTAGCTCTTCCGATCCTGATGTAGGTAAATGAACTGACGCACCTTCTTAGGAGGTGAAGGCAGAAACAAAGATGTTTATCATTGTAGCCTTTCCCCAACCTCTTACCCCATCCTCTTATGTGGTCCTTCTTTAACAGTTGTTTTTCCTAACAGAGACAGGTCTGTATCAGTCAGTAGTGATGTAGTGGCTGGAGCCTGTTAGCTTAATTGCTGTGAACATGCTGCTAATGATGCTAGGGTCACATGTTTGATTGCCAGTGTGAGTATTTTCATACAGTGAAAAAGGTCTTTGTCTAGACATATATTGCTCACCTCACTCTTCTATAAGTTTATATAAATTTGAGGTAAGGGGATTTGTGAATATGAGAGTGACTCATTAAAAATATATTCTGAGCCCGTTAGGATGGTGATTATTAAACAAACAAACAAACAAACAAACAAACAGAAAATGTTGGAGAGGATGTGGAGAAATTAGGACCTGTGTACATTACTGGTCAGAATATAAAATGGTGCAGCCAGTATAGAAAACTGTATGATGATTCCAAAAAAATTAAACATAGCTATTACAAATATAGACCATATTCTCAAAAGAACTGAAAGCAGGGAGTCAAACAGATATTTTAAACCAGTGTTCATAGCATCATTATTCACAGTAGCCAAAGGTAGAAACAACTCAAATTTCCATCTAAGGATGGATAAACAAAAGTGGCATCCTATATAATAAAAGCCTAATATGCTAAGTGTTTGGTTGTCCGGTCGTCCGTTCAACCAATCAAAGCTTCTGTGGGAAGTTGATGCAGAGCTTCCGTACCCTCTGTGGGGGCACCACTCTCAGCAACTCCACATGTTCATCAACCAGAGGCTCTCTGAACCCATCCTTTTGAGCCTTTGGGGAGGCTGACCTCAGTTTCCTGCCCCTCTCCCCTTCAGGAGGTCGGGACGTTCTAATCCTCTAATCTCCTGGCAACCAGCCCCCATCCTCAGGTTACTTAGGGGCTTTCCAAAACTCACCTTATCAGCGTAAACTCCTGTGTTCAAATAGGGGTCCCTTACCGCAAAACACTTGCAAAAATCAAAAGATACTGACATATTACTAGAATCTCATATAGTCATTAATAATTACCTAGCACATCATTTTATGGTAATTATGTAATTGTGTTCCAGAGAGAGACCATGTAGGTTTGCATGCTTCCATTGGAGATCTTGTCAGAAACAGGGACGAAGACAAAATATATATTTCTTATCTAAATCATAATATATAAATATATATATATATCTAATGTTATTTACCTTCACTTTTATTTAACAGTAGTTTTTTTTAAAGTCCTATATAAGAATTTCTTCAAATCATCATAACTAGGGATTAAAGAGGGGGAAAGTTAGACTTTGAGGTACGTTGTCCAGATGAAAAGACATCTGTTCTTCCCTCCTCTCCCAGATCCCAATTAAAATAACCAAAGGGCACGGGGGGTTGGGGGGGACCTTCTAGTTTTAAACTATTCTTCCACTTCAGAGTGGACCTTTTTGGGTGTTTTGATACAAAGGTCCCACAGGGCTGGATTATAAATTTAATGTGGTCTGTTGATTTTTATATTTGGGAAGAATGAGTTCTTCTTATTCATTTTCTCTCCATTCACCCCTCACTTTGTTAGTGAGAAGTAACACCTCCAAATTCTTCTCCAAGTCCAACTTAACCCTCACCAGACATTTTAAAATGTTTTTATTATTAAATCTCTATTGTTGAAAGTATTACATATGTCCCTTTTCCCCCTGACCATTAACCCCTTATATCCTGCCCCTGCTTCCTGTCCCAGACCTCCACGACCCTATTGTCTATGTCCATGGATTATGTATATATGCATACAAGCTCTTTGGTTGATCTCTTCCCACCCACCAGACATTTTTAATGTCAAATTTCAGCAGTTCTGATTTCAGTTCTCTTTTTATCTGTCATGTACAGAATGTGACCCTGGCTGCACACTTCCATCCCCTCACATCACAGCCCACAGTCCTGGGCACTGTCACAGGGATGCTTGGGGTGTTTTGGGGGTTGAATTTCATCACCCTCTTGTTTGACATTAATAATTGTCCAGAGTTTTCAGGATTGGAAAACTATTCTTTGCTTTTTCAAAATTTATTTCTTTTTTGAAACATCAATTTGTTGTTCCACTTATTTATGCATTCATTGGTCAATTCTTGCATCTGCCCTGACTGGGGATCAAACCCGCAACCTTGGCATATCTAACCAACTGAGCTCCCTGGCCAGGGCCTTATTTTATTTCATTTGCTTTCTGGTAAGGGAAACCTTACGTCTGCAGCTATGCTGCTTCCTCTCCCAGAGCCTGCTCTTTTGGCATCTGCGTTTGTTCCTCTACAAAGTATTCTCTCTGAGCCATACACTGCAGCCAGCAGCAGTGGTCCTCTTCAGTTGCGTTGCCCTCGTGCCTAGCTAGGTGCGGCGTCTTGGGCTTTCGGGTTACTTATCTGAGGAATACTATGCAGCTACTAAAACACTGTATGTGTATGTAGATACTTATGATTTTGTAAGGCTATGAGAATATGGCCAGAAATGAGGTAGAACGCTTACTATGCTGTTAACACAGGTTTTCTGTAGGGTGAGAAAAGGGACCAAGAAAATGGGGCAGAGATTGCATTTGAAGTATGTTTTATTCACATTTATGTATTTATAAATGGTTAATAAATATGTGTATGAGATTTTTTAAAAAGCAGCAGGAGCTAAGCAACATGGCATCAAAAGAGTAATGACATTAAGGTAGCTTGGCGGCTAGAAACCCAGGGCAAGTACCTGGAACTAACTGAGCAAGAAGTTGAGATTAATTGAGAGGTAAAAATGATTTAATAAAATAAATAAAAATGCACAAAAATAAAAACTGTTAAAGATCAAAGAGCTGTTATTACACTGGCTGTTGATTTACACCTTAAATTAGATATTTAAAAAAAAAATCTTTTATATTGCACCAGATCTTGACAAATTTCCCTTAAGGAAGTTTTCTAATATGGGAAATAAAACTAAAAAATAATTTTTGCCTAGCTTTCTATGCCCCTGACATACTACCAAGAGAAAGTAATCCATGGAGTGCTATACTCTGGTCTAGTGGCATAAGGAAAATAAATACGTAAGAGGTGATCCTTGTCAAAAACGTCTGAAATACATACATTGATTTAATGTGATATCATTTTCACAATTTTTGTTAATATTTTCTTCAGCCCCAATTTGGTTCACTTATTCAACAAATATTTATTTATTGCCTACTCAGTACTCAGGAGCCCAGTCTTGCACCTGCACCCACTTCATTTACAACTGGGCCAGTGGGTATGGCTTAAATATTACTGCACAATTGACATAATAATATATCAACCTATAGGCTATGGAATATATTATGGATGTGCTTGGGCCTTTATGGAATTTTACTTTTTTTTTTGTTATGTTGGTCCAGTGCCAAATTAAAATATGTGTGCAGTACCATACCACTTTAGCCTAATTCATGCATCTGAAGTTCAGCTTTCTTCATGTGATGACATCTAATTTTTATATTTTATTTTTTTTGTTAATCCTCACCCGAAGATATTTTTTTCCATTGATTTTTAAAGGGAATTGGAGGTAGGGGGAGAGGGAGAGAGGAGAGGGAGCAACATGGATGTGGGAGAGAAACATCGATTGGTTGCCTCCTGCACATTTCCTAGGTGCCCAACCAGGGTGCTGGATGGAACCTGCAACCCAGGTACGTGCCTTTGACTGGGAATTGAATCCTGACCCTTTGGTGCGTGCACTGATGCTCTAACCATCAAGCAGCACTGGCCAGGGCAACATCTAATTTTTTAATGCATTAAACTTTTCATTGGTCAAAATCAAAGCCATTGCAGCTTTTGAATTGCAAAGACCACTTATACCCATGGATCTTGCTTGACACAGGACTTTGGCTCCATGGATTAGTTTAGTTTCTGCTTTCTTGGGTATTCAAAGAGCTCTTGAGTTGAGAGATAGTAAGTGGGTTTCCTTCATTGTGGTCCCTAGAATATTTGTAGGAGTTTGGAGTGCCAAAATCTTCAATAAATATTAGTAAGTAACCTAGAGATTCTATAACTAATTCTATAGCAGATTTTTGTGATTATGTGTTTTAAAACCAAAGCATGGCCCTAGACAGTTTTCTCAGTGGTTAAAACATCAGCCCACAGACTGAAGGGTCACGGGTTCGATTCCAGTCAAGGACACGTACCTCAGTTGCAAATCGGGGCAGGTCTCTCTGTCTCTCCCCCTCCCTTCCACTCTCTATGGGCCCAGCACGCTTCCGCTGCGCAACTCTGCTTCCCTTCCACTCTCTAAACATCAATAGAACCCTAGCTGGTTTTGCTCAGTGGATAGAGTGTCAGGTTTGATTCCGATCAAGGACACATACCAAGGTTGCAGACTCCACCTTGGCCCAGGCCCTGGTCAGGGTGCATGCAGTAGGCAACCAATCGATGTGTTTCTCTCATATTGATGTTTTCCTTCTTTCTTCTACTCTCCCTAAAAATCAATGGAAAAATATTCTCCAGTGAGGATTTAAAAAAAAAAAAAACATCAATGGAAAAAATGTCCTCGGGTGAGGATTAACCAAAATAACACACACAAAAATAAAACACACAAAAAACTCCCAAAGCATGGATTATTATTTTTTAAAATGTATTTTTATTTATTTCAGAGAGGAAAGGAGAGAGAGAGAGAGAAATACCAATTATGAGAGAGAATCATTGTTAGGCTGCCTCCTGCATGCTCCCTACCAGGGATCGAGCCTGCATCCAGGCATATGCCCTGACTGGGAATCAAACCCTGACCTCCTGGTTCATAGGTTGACACTCCTGGATTATTTTTAAATCTCAGATTTCCAGAGTAACAAGAACATATAGAAGAGGCATTATACTAAAATTTATTAAATGCCAGGTATCCTTCTAGGAGCTTTGAAACTAAACAGTTATCTCTGAGATGGAGCTTTCATGCTAGTTTGAGCAATACAGTAAACAAACAAACAAAAAACTGTAAATAGTAAGTTATAGTATATTAATGTGATTAAATATATAAAAAGGAAGAGCGGAGTAATGGGAATTGTGTGTTAGCAAAAAATTTTCATAAAGAGTTTTAAAGAGAATGAATAGTTGTCAGAGTATACCTTGGTTGGATATAGTTTGCTTCATGCCTTTTTTATGTAATTTATTTATAAATTTTAATATATTAGGAAATGTTTAGTGCTTGATAAATTGCTTCAACTTTGCTGTGTGTGCTACAAAGTCAAAACACCTTTTTTTCCTATAAACAACTCTAAGCAATTATTGTGTTCTAAAATATTTGTATTTAATAGCTTTTCTGAGCAATCTACTCTGTTTCAGAAAATGGGTTGTCAGAAATTTAAGTCATAGTAGGTATAATACAGATGAAAAGTTTATGTAGACCAGTGAAGGATCATAGATTTATGAAAACAAGAAAATATTTCATTTCAGATTGCAGTACTTAAAAGCACATCCTATATAATAAAAGCCTAATATGCTAAATGTCTAGTCAACCGGTAGACCGTTCAACCAATCAAAGCACAATATGCTAATTATATGCTAAAGCTGCTCAACTGCTTGCTATGACATGCACTGACCACCAGGGGGCAGATGCTCTGACCTGTAGATTAGCTTGCTGCTGGGGTTCAGCCCATTAGGACTGAATGAGATGGGCTGGACACACCCTGGAGCCCTCCCGCGGTCCTTCCCCAGCTGGCCAACCTCCCACATCCCTCTCCGGCTCTGATCATGCACCGGTGGGGTTCCTTGGCTTGGCCTGCGCCCTCTTGCAGTCCGAGACCCCTCAGGGGATGTCAGAGAGCTGGTTTTGACCAGATCCCACAGGCTAGGTCGAGGGACCCCACTGGTGCACAAATTTGTGCACTGGGCCTCTAGTAATACAATAAAGATCTAAAGCCTACTGAGGAATTTAGAAAGATTTCAGTTAGAGAAATATATCCAGAGAAAATTTAGATAAGTAAAAGAATCTCAAGGCTTAACTCTCTCTTAGAAGAAGTAATGTTATATTTTTATCAGGCACATTATTCTGAAATTTTTGATAGGTTCCCAACTGAAGAATATAAGTAATAGTGTGACAGTCCCTAATGATGCTATGTAGTGAATAGACCTACTTCAAGACTGCAGTTGAAAGGAACACTATTTCACTTTTAGTCTATATTTCTTTGAATTTCCCTGTCCTATATCCCTCCTGGTATTCTTAAGGTCAGTTAAGCACAGTAAATAATCTTCACTCAGCAAGCAATCCAAATTACCATCTTCCCATCCGACGGAGCTAATAAATTCTAAGCAAACTCTAAACCCTTTGTGAAGCATCCCTAATGGCTACCTCACTGGACTGAAGAGCTTTTGGAAGCAAAATAAAATAATCATTTAAAGCTGAATGTTTTTGGATAAAGGTGACTAGGTCAACACTAAATTTAAAGACAGTTTGAGAGACATTTTTTAATGGCACTTAGAAATTATGGCTAAAGGTCAGGCTGTTACATGTGATGTTGCTCAGATCCTTTGATGCTAAAGGTCTACAACTGACTTATGTGTAAGATATATTTTTTAAAACATTAACTGTGATTTAAAGTAGCAAGAGACAGTGTTCAGGCCAGGGAAAATAAAGTCCCCTTCCCCAGTTTTTCGGTTGAAATGGTTTGAGTTCAGGAATTTTATTGAACCTGAAAAAAATTATTAATAGCTGTCTCAACAAAGGGAAATAGGGAAGCTTGCCCCTGTCAATTCCTGCTTAGGAGTTTCTGAGATATTTTGAGATCGCAAGAAAACTGTGGGTGAAACCCATACCAATTAGAGATCTTGTGTGTTTGGAACCACTTAAAAATGCCGCGCAGGGCTCAAAGGAATTAGCAAAGCCTGCCACAGTATAGCTGCATTATTAATCTCCACAGAGAATAGACACCAGATGTTCACACTGCCCAAAGGACCCCTCAGTGCTCTTGACAGTCTTTAGTCATTATGTCCTTTATATAGATTCAACTGTCTGAAATGCGGATGGGTGATAAGGCTATGTGGTTTCTCCATATGAAATTACTAATAATCAGTTTGAAGAAATGCACTATTTTAGATAGGCAAGAAAATAACCATATTGACTTTGATACTTGTAAAAAATTGCCTGAAGCGAGCTAGCAGAAATTCTTTGCCTATTTAAAAAAAATTTTTTTGATTGCCTAGTGATGGCATATCCAAACTAAGTGATAATCTTTTGAGCGAGTCTATTTTTGTTGTTAAATAATAAAACATGATATTTTGTTAATTAATTTATTCAACAAGTACTCGCATGAGCTACGGGCTGAGGATATAGTGGTAAACAAAGCAATCGTGGTCCCCTGGAGCTTAGTGAGAGAAGCAGACATTAGTTTAAAATTGCCCACATAAGTAAGTAATGGCAAATTGTGATGCGTTCTTTGATGCGAAAGGACTGGCGGCTGTGAACATGTTTGGCAGGAGAACCTGACCTAAAATTAAAGGTCTGGATTCATTGATCAACCTTATTTATTGAGGACCTACTTTGTGCCCCAAAGCAAAACGGATTTCCATGGTCATTTAAACCATTACACACATGATTCACAGTCTGGTAGGCCAGAGGGTATTACAGACAACAACAACCAACAACTTAAAAATAAACTGATGATAAAAGAGATTCCAGGGATGGAATTTTATTTTAGTTGTCTAGTCTTTCTTCAACTATAGCTTCTGTTCAATATCCTAAGGAACATTCGAGTAATGCTTAAAATGTTATCATGCCTGAATATTTTCACATCACTCATTTTATTGCAAAATTTTCATTAGAAAAGTAATATACAGACTTTCACATCTGTATATTTAGCCAGAGCCTCACTTCTGAGCCCAAATATTGCTCTGCCTCTTAGATAGTTCCACACTAACCTGATTTAATTATTTTCTCTGAAAAAGAAATGTATGATCAGTGTGTTCCAGCTGGAAACCCAGTAGGAATTTTGACGCTGTCCTTCTCCTTCACTCCCCACAGGTCCCTCCGTCAGCAGCATCAAATAATTCTGCTCTTAATCTCTCTATAATCTCTTCCCTCCTTTCCAGTCTCATTGCAAATGCCTTCATTTATAGCTTCACCAATTCTGTTCCCATATATGGTCTTCCCTCTGACATACCTGTTTTTATCCTCCCTCTTATCCCCTACCCTCCGGCTGCCCCACAAGCCATCTTCCTAAAACAGAAGTCTGATCTTATTACTAGTCTGCTTAAAAGCCTTTGGGTGGCCCCAATCATCATGACATCTAAATGGCTACAGCCATTTAGAACCACTGGGTTGCTTTGACAACAAGATGAAAAAGCAAGGTAGCTAGTAACCAAAATAAAATCAATGCTCGAATAGTACATTGCACTCAAATGTTATTAGCATTTCTTATCTTCATGAATATTTAGAGACTGCAGATCTATGCTAATTCATATATATATATATATATATATATATATATATATATATATATATACTCTTTGCTTTTTAAGGTAAGTATTTAAGTACTGTTTTTATTTGAGGTACTGGCTAATAAAGCTGAAGGAAGCATGGGAGAATGTTTGCCAAAACCAATGATTTTTTTTGTCGTTATTACTATTACACTATTTTTTTGACTGGAATAGTTTGCCTCTTGAGACTGTTGCTTGTTTGCAGTAATGAAATGATGTCATCAGCATTTAAGGGGATACTTGTCCTTATATTTGCAATGGCAGCAGTACAGAAATACAATAAATTCTCAAACTGTATCCAACAATCAAATAGAGTGCTGAAAAGTAGTCCAAGACATTTTTTCCCACCGCACCAGTCAGGGAATAGACTATCTGGATCTGCCTTGATTCTGACTCAGAGGCCATTTCGGATGTCGTATAATGTAAGTGTTAATCTCATACACTTAGCCCATAATCACTTTGTAAGCAGAGTCAAGTCTGAGCCAGTTAAAGTTGCTAAGCCTTACATTGATTTTGGTATTTTTATCAGTAAGGTAAAAAATAATATAATTGTGGTTAGCAGAAAAATTATGGAGCCTGAAATCTGTTGCCTCCTCCCATAAAATATTAGATCAAGAGAGTAAAATCTGCACTTTATTAAAAAGAAATCTCAGCTTCCTGTCCAGAGTGATAGACTGAACATACATGTTTGTTTCCTTTTCTCTCAAGAGACCCCTTTAAAGTGAGAGCAAGAAAAACAAGAAAAGAGGAGGAGGAGGAGGAGGAAGGGGTGGAGAAGAAGAAACACATTGCAAAGGGAGCTGGATGGGGGCAGGGGGTCTTAAGCCATCAAGAAATTTTAACCAATTTTTCCAAAGGGAAAAAAAAGGGTGGAAATGCATTAATGGGTACAACTGATGAAAGAAATCTGTAGCCCAAAATACATATAACCGTTGTTGCAGAGACTCCCAGCAGGATTCTAACGAGGCTCAGAGAACAGATCCGCAGCAAGGTGTTTAAATTAAAGTCTAGCCCTAGTTGGTCTGGCTCAGTGGATAGAGCGTCGGCCTGCAGACCAAAGGGTCCTGGGTTCAATTCTGGTCAAGGGCATGTACCTTGGTTGCAGGCACATCCCCAGTAGGAGGATGAAAATTGAAAAAATAAATTAAAAAAAATGAAGTGAAGAAGACGTAAAACTAATATAGCTGTTCTTTAGACTTTCATTTATTATTAATTTAGTTGTTGTTGTTAATCCTCACCTGAGGATATTTTTCCATTGATTTTTAGGGAGAGTAGAAGAGAGAGGGAAAGAGAGAAAAACATAGATGTGAGACAAACACGTGGATTAGTTGCCTCCTGCACGAGCCCTGCCCCACCTGGCCGCCCCGGGTCGGGTCGCGCACAGGATGCCCGCCGCCCAGAGTCACAGATAGCAGGCCCGGATGGTGGCAGGGCAGGCGGGATGGCGCTGTCCCGCCCTGCCTGCAGTATGCAAATTAGCCGCCATCTTTTTTGGCAGTTAATTTGCATATCGCACTGATTATCCAATGGGAGGCATAGCAAAGGTATGGTCAATTACCATGTTTGTCTATTATTAGATAGGATTATTGCATTATTTTCCATATGAACAATCATAAACTATAGTTTGTATACTTTTACATATGCTTGAAATATTTATAATTAAAAATTAAAATGTTGAATTACAGAAAAATTTTGGACAATTATATAATAAAGTCATGGTTCAAACAAAAGACAAAAAATATGATGTGCTTTTTAATATGTGATGCAGTGTGAAAAAGGGAGACCTGTTTGACTTTAGGCAGCCTGGGATTGTGACAATTGGAAGTATAATCCCAGGACTCCTGAGCTTTGCGTATAGCCATAATGATATGAACGCTGTTCACTAGTTTTTTTAGTCTTATCTTATTGATTACTGATGTCCCCCATTTACCCCTGTTTAGCTCCCCTCCACCCAACCCCTACCCATCCCCAGACCTTCTTCCACCCACTCCACCCGTTTACTAGTTTTCAGTTCCTTAGAACCAATCTTCGTAAGGGCAGAGAAGACTTCATTATAGTTGGGCACTGAGATGGGGGTGGGAGGAGGAATCGATGGGGGGAAGATCAGGGTGGAGTGGACAGTCAAATAATATGAAGACATAAGATACCATACCTTTATTTGTTCATCAGATAGCTTTTTGCAACACCTCTTATGCTTCAGGCACTATTTTATGTCATTGGCAATACAATGGAGGAGAAAATAGACAGACTACCTGCTCTTATATTTTACTTCAAGGTGCAGACATGACCAAACAAGATTTGAAAAGAATTAAAAATAATATAACTATCAAAAATTGGAAGGATAATGGGAGATTAGTCTAAGTACTGGGTGTCCACAAAATATACACACACTTTGGATGATTATAAAGTCAGTGTTTATTAACATACAGTTCATTTTCAAAATTTAAAAGAATCTACAGAAATGAATAGTTATTTTTGTCAATGCCTGTTCTCAAACTGATGACTGTTCTGGTCCAGGCACTGCTGATTGTGCAAAGCAATGGAATTGCATAAATCAGGAATCATATCGCTTGATATATGTGTGCCCTTAATTCATTGAAAACCGTCAACTTTATCTTTTATGTACCCCCATAAAATAAAGTCTAGTGGCACTTTAGGATAAATTTCTTTGTTCAAAGCTTAGTCTGGCTTCACCCATTATTTCAAATCAGTTAAACCAGAAAAAGAGTGAAAATTAAGTGAGTTATCAGCTGTTAAAATGTGTACACATTTTTTTGAGATACACTATATGAATTCTAAATCTTCATTGTTCAAAAGAGGGAATCAGTTTATAATGTTATAGCAGTATTGTCCAATAGTGGCAGTTTCTGTGTCTGTGGAAATGATAATAGACACATTCTGTATCGGCATCTGTGTTGTGCAAGAAAGGAGCCACCACATACATGTAACCATTGAGAACTGGAAATGTAATTTTATTTAATTTTAATTAATTTAAATTTAAATTGGGACATGTGGCTGTATTGGACAGTACAGGTTTAAAATGAAGGCATGAAGAGAGCAGCATAAACATATTTTTTAAAAATATATTTTATTGATTTTTTACAGAGAGGAAGGGATAAGGATAGAGAGTTAGCAACATCGATGAGAGAGAAACATTGATCAGTTGCCTCCCGCACACCCCCTACTGGGGATGTGCCCGAAAACAAGGTACATGCCTTTGACTGGAATCGAACCTGGGACCCTTGAGTCCGCAGGCCGATGCTTTATCCACTGAGCCAAACCAGTTAGGGCACATAAACATATTTTTAAAGAAATAAAAAACCTGTTAACATCATTGTCTGCAGGGGTAGGGAGAATTGGAAGGGAAGAATTCACTGAGTTATTTGCAGTATATGATTTTCTATTACATGTATGTATTTGGTTGATTACTACTTAAACTTTTGTGTCTTTGAGGGGGAATAGAGAAGCATCCTTTAAAAGATGAGATAAAAGTTATGCTTGAAGAGAATAATTGGTTAAGAATCAGGGCTCTAAGCTTCAAAAAATTATTTTAGCAGGAGTTCTTCATAGAGAGTTTTATTATTTGGCTTGAGGTAGTTAATAAGGTGAATTGTGTGAGATTAACACATTCTGGCTTCATAGAAACGAAAAACTACACATTTTGAAATATGGTCGTGGAATTATAGAGCTGTGAGAATTGGTATACACATAAAAATATAGATCTGCAAATCTCCAGCAAGTCTAATCAAAACCATACTGAAATGTGTGCCCTCCGTGTTAAACCATCACCCAGGCCTGAGTGGGATTTACTGTGCTCAAGCTTATTTTGCATTTGAAGATGATAAAATATTTGTAATCACATTTCAATTCAATGAATTCTTTGGTCTTGGGTTCTTTCTGCTGTGTTCTGATGGTTCATGTAACCAACTTCCTGAGGTTTCTAAGTTTTTATTTGGGGGTTTAGGAGATGTAGGAGAAATGAAGGTGTATGGATAGCAATCCTTGGTAAATCAAGGTAGGAGAACCAGGGCCACATTTTCTAGACATGGTACAGATGGAATTGGTTTCAACTTGTTTATAATCTGTTGCTGGTTTTAACAAGTTCAAAGATTTTTTTGAAAGGAAATAGGAAAAAGTTGGGCTAGAGAGTTGACGAAGTTTTTCTCAGGAGGCAGTTGGAGTGAAACATTTAAAAATTGTCTGCCCTAGCCAGTTTGGCTCAGTGGATAGAGCGTCAGCCTGCAGACTGAAGGATCCTAGGTTCAGTTCTGGTCGAGGGTACATGCCTGGAATGTGGGCTTGGTCGCCAGTGGGGGGGATGCAGGAGACAGCCAATCAGTGATTCTCTCTCATCACTGATGTTTCTATCTCTCTCTTCCTCTCACTTCCTCTCTGACATCAATAAGAATATATTTTTAAAAATTGTCAATAGAACACTACTTGTGGAGAGCTGTGTCATTATTCAACTCTGGGCTCAAGCAGACTCAGAACAGCTTGAATTACGCCACATTATGAGTGAGAGAGAATGCTTCTTTCTACTGCAATTAAAAAAATCATTCTAGTGTAGATGTTAGCAAGCACCCGGAATCTAGTGTTATAACTAACTGGATCACTTGCTCATACATATGAGATGCAAATGCATATAGTTTGGATTTGTTTCACATTTTACCAGCAGTATTGTTATGTCTGCATATTGATTTGGCCTGATGGTTGGATAAAATTTCAGCAGAACTGCCATATTCCTGCGTGTCTGCTTTAGTTGAAGTACTTGTATTTATTTGTCTCCAGAGATGAGAATTCTTCGAGGGGGGAAGCTATTTGTTGAATATAAGATATTCTTGATAATAATAGGTTAATATCTTTAAAAATACAGTTTATAATGTAATATGCCCAAAGCCAGTCTCATCTAGTAGAAACAAAGGGATGTGTTGGGGGTGGGATGAGCCAACTGTTTATACAGGTTTTCAATCGGCTTTTATTTTAAAAAAGTGCATGGAATGCATCCAAAACTAATAATGTTTTGTTAGATGAGAAGACCAAAAGGGAAATCCTAAAGAAAGGAGGATGGATGATCTTTCTTTAATGTCAGAACTGACATAAACACCGCCCCCCTTTGCTCAAGATAGTTTTCTCAACAAGACCCAGATTGCTTCAGTCTTTGCCTATCATCCTTTGAAGCACTTTCCTTATTAGTAGGAGTGGGGGCAGGGTTTCCTTTGAGGATTTTTACCGCAGTGAAGAGTTCCTCCTTTAAATATTTTCACATGATGAGGGAATTCCGCTTTCAAAGTGCTGTCATCACGTGGCTTCTCCGCCATGAGACACTTTATTCCTGCATGAAGGGCCTTCTTAGTTTGATTGTCAGTAAGGACTTACCTTTCTGATGGATTCCCTTTCTATAGAGCTGTGCTTTCTTGAGAGACCTAGCAGAAGAACTCAGCATTCTCTTGCATTAACCTCATTGGTGAAGTTGACCAGGATACTCTTTTGAAATGTGTTCATTTCATCACTTCGGGTTATAGTCCTCAGCATGGTTTCCCTTGTCAATCTCTACTAAGTAAGATTGGGGTGGCAGGTTGAATATTCCATCTTGAAAACTACGTTACTAATATGGTGAAAAGGGACACTCTGAATTTGAAGGAGTTTCGAAATGTGCTATATTTTTAAGAGACTCTTATGATGTTTAAATAACGCAATGGTAAGCAACAAATAATTCAAGTGCCGACAGTTTTCCTGGAAACATTGAATTCTTTTGAGAACCTCTATTCTGTTCTTGAATATAGTCTTCTGGAAAATTCTATAAATATTTAATTCATGGTTACAAAATGTATAGCTGTATGGTTTACTAGCTCATTGGAAAGCAGTTTACTTCCCTGCCCAAAATCTTTAGTCAGCGATGATTCACAATTGTTAGGAAAGAATTAGTATTAAGAAACCCCAAATAGAATGGGCAGTTTTCTCAACAGTATTGCCTAAGGGTGAACTTTTAAGTCTGTGTGGTGGTTCTAGATAAATGATTTGAAGCTTATCCATGTCCCAACCTCCATTGCATCATTTACATCATTACTCTTGGACTTGCCCTTTGAACAGTTTGGTCATTAGAAGGTGAGAAAATCAGTATTGTTTTGGATGCATTATCTGCATCTACCTCGAAGCTCCTAAGTGTAACAGTGTAACTCACCAACTAATCCAGACACAGCCTTAAACATATTTCTTAAAAACTGCCACCTCCTTCCTGCTAGAGTTCAAATTAATGAGCTCAGCCTTGCGCTGAGAAAGAAGGTGGATCAGGAGAGAGCCCTGCACTGAAGTCAGAATACCCATATTCTAGTTTTGGCCCTGGCACTACTGCTGTGTAACATTGGCGAATAACTTATCCTTCTGTTCTCCTCCCTCCCCCCAAATGCTGTAGGTGAGTGACCTAAATGATCTTCCTGTTTTTAACATTCTAAATAAATAATAAGCCTATTTCACCTACATAGAGAGGCTTCATTATAATGATTGAGCCAAGTTGCATACTCCAGTGAGAAACTGGTGTTGGTATTTCTTGATCTAGTTGGTCAATAAAGGAATATGATTATATTTTCTCTCTCCTGTGAATCTCTGTGAGGTAGCATAATTATTCATCTCATTTTTTTTTGTTTAAGGCTCATTGGAAATCAAGTTAATAAACATTTCAGCTGTTGATGAGTCAGACTCTCCCTTTAGAGTGCTCACCACTGCGTCAGGGAGGAGGGCATGCAAACACATCACAAATACAATGAGATGAGCAGAACAAGACGAGTTATATATGATTCAGGGTAGTATGAGAAATATATATATATTTCTGTACCTATTTTTAGTTGTAGAAATAGGAAAATGTATGTGGCGGGGGCGGGGGCGGTGTAGAGGCAGCTTTATGCTAAACTAAAATCAAAACAGCACTCCTAATTCTTTACCTGTTTTCTGTTGAATCAGTTATGTCCCCTCATAATATTAGTTGTCATAGACTGCAATCAAATGAATTATGACATGGGAGGTTACAAAATACAGAATGTTCTCTCTCTTTTCATAAATAAATTTTTTTTCAATGTCCTCAGGCATCACCATTGAATTCCTCTTTACTAGCTATTGGCACTTCAGTCACTGAACAGAGAACACCTAAATGTGTCAAGTAATCGTTATAAACCAAATACTTTCACCTATGTGAAATATGTTCAGATTCTCCCCAGAATTTAGACAATAGGGAAAATTGAGTTTTCTAGAGGATGCTGGTGTGTCTTAGCATAATTAAATTTAGGGGAATGTTATAAGTAGAAGGGTAAACTTTTCCTGGTGATTTGCAGTAATCTTGTACTCAGTCAAGGAACTAGAAAGTGTTCACAGTCTCGGGGTTAAATCTAGCGCTGACTATGAAAGCTATATTGTTGTGTTGTGGGGGATGGGGAGCTTGGAAGGGAGTTTCTTATAACATTTTGGCCTGAGCTAATTTGTTTTGTTTGAAACTGGAAATCATATTGTTAAAGTTTGCATTCTGTTTTCTTTCAATAGGTTTTTAAAAAGTTTCCTCCTTTCTGTAGGAATAAATTTGGCTTCTGAAAAAGAAAAAAAAAATTGCACCAGCAATTCAGCAACATTGCCCCTCTTTCATCATTTTGGGGACGCAGGCTTCAGCTCAGTAACTCCCGACATATTTTCTGGAAACATGTAAAAACATGCCCATAAGTACTGAACATAAAACCTGACTTTACACTCATAAACATTTGTATAATCTTATGGTCCATAAGTACTGAACATAAAACCTGACTTTACACTCATAAACATTTGTACAATCTTATGGTTCATTTACCATTGAGTTTCTTAAAGCTGTGTGCATATTTTAAAAGTCATTAGAATAAATGAAAACTGGAACAAGATGCTATTTGAGAGAAGGTGCTACACAGAAATGCTGAAGAACACTGTTCTATGACTTTCTCCTATGAAATGAGCAATGAGCAAGCCTCCTGCCCCCCAAATAGATAGAAGCAGAGCTTTCCAGGTATCCCCATCCCAGAAAATTAAGTCTTCCTTTTTTTGTATTTTAACCATCCAAACTAAGTGATGAAAAAGCATATTTCCTAAAGAAGCGTGGATAGTTGAAAAGTCAACATCCAGACCCATTGGATTGTGTGTTGGAAAATGGCACATTGTAAGGCTCATAGTGCTTCAGAGCCTTGCCCAGTGACCCTGAAGGTAAATGAGAGAGGAGAAAATGGTGAGGGAGAGCTTAATAAGTCCAGGGATGCTCTGGAAAACTACTAGATGGTCTAAGAATGTCTCAGGAAACAGAAAAATGCCAATTCAACTGTCATCTGAGTGGGAGGAAAAGGATCCTCTTAAAATTGAGTTGCACTCTTGCAAAATATATTAGCCATCAACTTTTAACTTTTTTTTTTTTCCAAGTTGAAAAACGTAAACACGATTCTTGCGTTCTAACCCAAGTCTTTGTTTCTCTCCTCTCTCTGGTTTGGGTCTTGTGCCGGCTCTGCCCCAGGTTGGCCTTCATTCCACGATGTGATCAGCTCTGAAGCAATCACACTCACCGATGACTTTTCCTACGGGATGCACAGGGTGGAGACGAGCTGCTCTCAGGTCAGTTCCCTCCCTCCCCTGAAACCCAGGGCCCATTCTGCATTGCACACACTCCCAAGATGCCTAGCTTTGCTAAATACAGCAACAAAGCCCAGTGAATGACTGTCTCAAAAGGAGCAGACGACCACAGCGAAGTCTCTGTGAATCTTAAGGGTACCTGTCTGCATGTGTTTAGCAAGTCTAATTATATGCCAGTTATTGGCTTCAACATTATTAGACAAAATCATGGTAGGAAAAATCATTGTCAGTGGACTCAATAGAGTAAAGAATGGGCCATTCTTAGGACATATGAAGACTTCATTCCGTGGCCTTATGTCATCTGATGTTTAGGTCCTCCTCTCCCTGGGGTTGGTTCTGTGCACTCATTGTTCAGTCATCTTACCTCTAATGGTAATGATCTAAACACAGTGAACAGAGACCCCATAAACAGCTTTCTTTGGGTGGGTGTGAGGAGGGAGGGCGGAGACTGGCTGTAGGAAGAGGAAATTCAATGGTAGGCTTGTGAGTGCAGAGTGGGAACACGGGCTATGGTAATTTCTTCCCTGCTTCTCCAAGAATATAGACTGATCCTCATATCCAAGGATGTTCTAATTTGTTCCTTTTACTCTGCTCTTACCACATTTGCTCTGCTGGCTCCAAGAGAGCAAATGAGGAGGCAAAAATAGTTAACCTGTCATCCCAGTCAAAAGACTTGAATATGTGGATATCTGATGCTTGAAACTAGAGAGGTAGCTAGAACCTTCTTGCACACCAAGTGAGAGCAACCACACATGCTATTCTGCAGTAGGGAGTCCTGTTCTTATCTGCTTTAAGTGTAATGGAAAGTCTGAGTATTGTGGCACTGAAATTCATTGATACTACTGAGTATTTCGTTGGGGGATGTCTGTTGCATATATCAAAGGTAAAGGGGGCACAGTCAGGCAGCTGTAATAGCAAAGTGATTGCCACATGGGCCTCCCTCAAAATTCTTCTACCTGCCCTTTAACCCCCTCCATCAGGCACAAGAGTTTTAGGGAGTAGGTGGCATATTTACTACCAAGTGGGGAGGGAGATTGGTTTGACCCTAACCATCTGATGAATTTCTGTCTTCATTTTTAAAAAAAATAAGGTTGGCAAGTTTACTGTCTTCAAATATGAGAGCTACTCTCTCCTTTGAAAAGCAGACTTCTTATTTTCCAGTCACATTTCAGTTCAGTCTTGTTTCTCAAGTATGATGCAAGAGAGTTTCTCTAAGCAAGAGAGTGGGACTTTGTGAAGCTCGTCTCACCTCCTGAGATTCTAACTTAATTGGTTGGGACAAGGCCTGAACATCAGCATTTTTAAAAGCCCCTCTGGCCCTAACCGGTTTGGCTCAGTGAATAGAGCGCCGGCCTGTGGACTGAAGGGTCCCAGGTTCGATTCTGGTCAAGGTCATGTACCTTGGTTGTGGGCACATCCCCCGTAGGGGGTGTGCAGGAGGCAGCTGATCAATGTTTCTCTCTCATAGATGTTTCTAGCTCTCTATCCCTCTCCCTTCCTCTTTGTAAAGAATCAATAAAATATATTTTAATAAAAAAAAAATAAAAACCCCTCTGGTTAATACTCACAATAACCTTATTAGGTACATATTTTCATTCTCCTCATTTTACAGATGAGGAAATGGAGGCATAGGAGAACAATTACACTTGCATAAATTACATAGATTTAAGGGGCAGAACTGAGATTGATTTTGGGCACTTAGCGACAGAGCTCTTTGTGGTGCTTAAATTGATAGAGATAGATAGATAGATAGATAGATAGATAGATAGATGCACCATAAACAGTCACATTGAAATAAGAAAAAGAAATCCTATGATCCCCCAGCAGTTAGTTTAATTCAGTTCAGTTTTGAATCCAACTGAATTTTAATTGATATTTTTATAACTGCTGCTAAAACAAATTATGACTATCTACCCAGGAATCTAAAATATTTGACAAAATAGTAACTTGATAGGATGGCACATAGTAATTTATAATTTAGGCACATACATAATACTTAGTAAGCCTCTTAGTAAGGCTAATAGCTTTTATTTTAAAAAAATCTTTATTATTGAAAGTAATAGCCCTTCCTTCCTTTCTCCCTCCCTCCTTCCTTCCCTCCCTCCCTTCCTTCCTTCCTTCACCTTAAAGGCTGTTAAATGACTGTTATTCTCCTTTTTCACTTAGAGCCCACTTTCAAACATTGAGTCACATGAAAATTGAATAAAAAAGGTACAAAAAAAAGTAAGGCATAAGATAACTTTCCTGAAGGCCCTCCTCTCTGATGGCTTTGTGACTAATTCTTAAAATTCACAGTGGGAATAAACTTCTTCTTTCTCTGTGCCAGCCACAGAGGTAACACTAGTAGTAATAAAGAAAAGACCATGAAGGTGACCAAAGAGAAATGAAACTCACAAACTGCCAAAATTAGACAAACTTCATAGAAGGATGTCAAGCTAACCCAGCTGTTGCTCTCAGCCTCTGGTTAAAGGCCTTGGTGACGGTTACTGATACAGTTGGGTGAAGAACTAACACTGGCCTGTTCCCTTTCAGCTTCTTTTCCCACCGCCTTTACTTCTCATATTTAAAACGTGGCGCTAGCTCAGTGGATAGAGTGTGGGCCTTCGGACTAAAGGGTCCCCCAGGTTCGATTCCAGTCCGGGGCACATGCCTGGGTTGCAGGCTCGATCCCAGTAGGGGGCGTGCAGGAGGCAGCTGATCAATGATTCTCTCTCATCATTGATGTTTCTATCTCTGTCCCTCCCCCTTTCTCTCTGAAATCAATAAAAATGCTTAAAACACAAACAAACAAACAAATAAATGTGTTTGACCCTTCTTAAATGAAAGCTTAAGTTTAAAGCAAAATAAGCCAGAGAAAGACAAGTATTACATGATCGCTCTCATATGTAGAATCTAATGAACAAAATAAACTGATGAACAAAATATATCCAGAGACATAGAAGCATGGAACAGACTGCAGAATCTTGGAGGGAAGGTGGAGAAGGGTAGGCATTGGGAAGAGATCAACCAAAGAACTTGCATGCATATAAGCATAACCCATGGACACAGAAAATAGGGTGGTGAAGGCCTCGGGGAGAAGGGTTGAGAGGGGGCCTAAAAGGGGCTAATGGGGCGGGGAGGGGAAGAAAGTTTTAAGTTTAAAGAGAAGAGGGAAGGAAATTTGTTTCTCTAAGGCAGAGGTTCTCAACCTGTGGGTCGCAACCCCTTTGGAGGTCGAATGACCCTTTCACAGGGGTCGCCTAAGACCATCAGAAAACACATATATAATTACATATTGTTTTGTGATTAATCACCATGCTTTAATTATGTTCAATTTGTAACAATGGAATTGGAGGTCACCACAACATGAGGAACTGTATTAAAGGGTCACAGCATTAGGAAGGTTGAGAACCACTGCTCTAAGGCATGTGTAAAAACACATGGTTTGCAAAGTAAGTTCCATGTAGAAAATAATGGGGTTCCAACCCCCAAAATGTTTTCTGGATCCTTCCCCATGTGAACAGAGGAGGGGCCACCTGTCACCCAGGTGGAGTGTGAGCTTCCTGAATTAAAGGGTGCCGGTGCCTTTCACATCCAGTTCTTTGTCTTTTAATTTGTGTTTCACACAAGTTTATTTTTCTTTTTTACATTTCCCTTTAGTTTTCTTTTTTCCAATTTTTTCATTCGTCCTTTTTATCTTGACTTGAAAAACACACACACCAAAACTGCTTTAATGGTTTCCATACCAGAGTAACCACTTGTATTTTACTTCCCAGTTTCTCATGTTCAACATGAGTTTTCATTATCAGTTTATCTTCTTTTGCCTTCAGTTCTTTCAGTTTATGTAGTCTCTCCTCCTACTCCCAACCTCTCCCATTCTTTTGTTTTGTTTTGTTTCCTTTTTGATATGACAGGGTGTGGGAAACTCCTCTTTCTAAATATCTTGTTACATTTTTGAATTCACATGTCTTGTTCTTTCTCTGGACTGAATTGCATCGATGTTAGAGACTCTTAGAGGCTTGGAGCATCTCATAGACAGGCTCAGTTGGACCTATTATGAGAACTACTTCTTTCCTTGTAGTAAAGGTGCAGTATCTAAACATGAAGACCCTTTTACCGCCAACTTATACAAATGACCTGAGCTTCCATGATGAAACTGGTAAACTCAACATGCCTGCCTGGCAATATGCGATTTTTTTTTTTTTGTTCTGTTGGTTCCTGATTCTTTTTTTTTTTTTTTTTATCTTCATTGAGGACATGCTTTAGAGAGAGGACAGGAGAGAGAGAGAGAGAGAGAGAGAGAGAGAGAGAGAGAGAGAGAGAAAGAGAGAGAGAAACATTGATGTGAGAGAGAAACATCAATTGGTTGCCTCCTGTACCTACCCCAACTGGGGATCAAACTTGCAACCTTTTAGTGTACGGGACGACTCTCCAACCAACTGAGCCATCCAGCCAGGGCTGGTCCCTAATTCTTCCTGTAATACTTAGGATTTTTTTTTTTTTAAATTGTGATATGGATCACACCATGCAGTGAATTAGGCCTCATACTTGGGTAGAAATTGCAAACATGTTGGGAGCCGTAACCTACCACCTCTTTATACTACATTGTATGTTTTCCCATGTGTCTAGTGACTTCTTAGGTAACAATATTTTAGTACAATTTTATTGAGAAAGTTACGTTCAATTCAGCACTATCCTCATTTTTCAAAGGAACATTGCAGTCAGGCCCTCCTATAAGGATTGCTGTGTGCGAAGCCTGGCTCACTGCTGGATCTTAGGTTGACAGCCTGGAAAACATCACCAGGGTTCCTGTTGGGGGAATAGGAGACACTGTTACGTTCTGATTTCTGTGGCAACCACACTTGTTTTCTTTGACTATTCTACCTACTGAATTGAGGAGTTTTATTCCAGTTAGCTCTTCCAAAGAGGATCTTTGTCTTAAATTTGCTCACTTTGGGTGGGCATATGCATCTTATTGCTGGCTATAGGAATTTCCTAACAATTTTCAGTTATAAAAATTTTTCCTTAATTTTACTTTACAGTTTCCAGTTAATGATAAAGCACACTGCTTCTATTCCAGTGCACTGACCACTAGGAGTAATTGTCTGACCGCTTCTCCCTAATCCTCCAACCCCAGCCTGTTAATCAGTTTTTGCCAGGAGTTTAAATTTAGTGCAGAGGTAAGATTTGCAGGGTTTCTGCTGTAGTTCAGAGAAGTAAGGCCCTCCTGGAAAGGCTTCCTTCTTTAGATTAAAATTCTACATCTGAAACAAGTGGGAGACCAGTGAATCAAAGAACTGTTTGTAATGATCTTTAAGGAAACCATCAGGACCCTGAGTTTACCCAAGTTGGAGTTTGTGACTGTTGCTTTTACTGCTTGAATCTATGGTAGAGCCCCCCCCATCCCCCCCCCCCCAGTTTGTTTCAGATCATTATTAATTTCTCCTAACTCCAAATCAACGGAAAGGTAAATATCCACCAATGCAAAGTATTTTTCAAAAGTTAAGCAGTTTTTGGTAAAACCCCAAACCTTATTAATCTTTTGCAGATGACAATCCATATATTGCTGATGATTAAAGATGCCCATGTGTTACCATGGGCTTGCAGACGCACAGCCCATCTCTCTTTTTCTTGATCTTTCAGTACAATCATAATGCTAAACTGGTGACTTTACAGTCATTTCCTTGGCAAAAGATTACTCTCGTAAGCACAGAGGAAAAGAGCCCTCCTTACACACAAGTGTCTTCAATAACGGCGGGGCAAGCAGGATACTACTGGCATAGTAAATTGCCTTTCTTCTTACAACTCTTTTCTCCTTCCCATCCTGCCCCATGTGCCCAAGTGTAAAAGCACCGCTTTGAAACTACTTCATCTTGTAGATCAAACATGTAAGAGAAGATGACAATAATAAGGCCCCAAACATCCTAGGAATAGCTGGGAGAAAACCCTCCAGGACAGTTGGAAATACATCAGTGCGGAAGTATGCAGCGATGTGGCGCGCACTGCTCGTGTTTCTTATTGCACACGAGTGGGAACTGCAGTCAGACTTTAAGGAGTTCTGTTAAAATTGATGCTCAATCACTTTTCTTGGGGGGGGAGGGAAGTCCTTTCCCTGGGTTCTCTCCAGGTTCCCTAGTTGCCAGCTTTTCTGAGTGGGAGGCTTAGGTGATAAAGGATTCCTGTGGGAATTTTTAAAAGTTTCCTCTTGAACAATTACCTCCTGTTTCTTCAGAATGGGAGCTAGAAGAGTGATGGTTTGTATTTTACTTATAAAATACAGAAATCCATAATCATTTTAAAACAACCTTCAAAAAGCACACCAAAGATTCTACCCTGAAATAAATCATTAACAGCAGGTTTCTGAGATTTCTTCATCGGGCAACTAGTTTGTTTCAGTTACAACCAGGTGTGCAGAGAGATCCCAACACATTGCCAGTTGGCTGGGGCCAGGGAGGCAGACCTTGCAGGCGGCTAAAGAAACAACGCATCACTGACAACTTCCATTCATCATCTCGGCTTCGGCCAGGGGTAGGAGCTGGAAAGAATGGTCTCCATGTGCGCTCTCGGGGAGGAGCCTTCAGGGCTTGCGCACTTTTAAAAGAAACCCGGCAGCGTCTTTTATGTGAGATTGCATGTGCCTGGGGGGACACAGACAGGGCCCTGTGTGCTTAGGCTTCCCTCTTACAAATGGCCTCTCTGCTTTGCAGGCAGTGGGGGTGGATGGGCGTGTGGTGGCACAGATAACAAATGGACACCTTGCTGTGCTTGGACATGTTGCTCCTTTCTCAGTGATCGGAGCTCAGTGTGACTCTTGCAGAATACCCGGTGGCAAGCACGGGGATGCCATCGGTCCATTTTCACACCTTTGCCGAGGATTTCTTACCCCTCCCCAACCCATTATAGGCGTTTGCAGATGATGTAATTGCTCTTCCTAGCCCCCCCCCCCCCCCCCGTGTCTTTTGCCTGGGACGTCTAGGGACATCTAGAATCTGTGTTTTCCTTTCTGTTTAACCAAAAGCCTAGTTCCAGATTTGGCAAATGAAACTGCAGGCCAGTAACCAGCTCAGTTCAGCAGATTAAATTACCCTAATCTGGAATTTTGACAAATGATTTGGGAAATGAGGACCCTACAAATACTCCCAAAGGCTTCAAGCCAGTCCCGATGGTGCTTTATTTCTGGAGGAAGGTAAATAGAACTGTTTTCTAAATATGTCCAGGAGATGATTAATAAAGGCAATATCGTTTATTTTGCCCAGATAGCTGTATTCACTCATTAAAAAAATAAAAACCTATCTGAGGCTTTTATGTGAAAAGTCCACCTCTCAGATGCCAGGTGATCAAAGCGCCGCGCGGCGTGTGAGATCCGTAATTGTGCTCCCACGGCCACCGAGGGCACTGGCTCCTGCTGCCTGCACGCTGACTGTTCTGGCAGCAGAAATAGGTGTTTTCCTGTGTCCACTGGGGAAGCACATGGATTTTTTACCGGAGCATCTTAGCTGCTGATGCCTGAAAATTTGGCCTCAATTGTTTATAGAAAGGAAAAGCAATCTGAGCTGTCAGCCTTGATATTACCTAAACCTGCATAGAATGTGGTCAAATAATGCAAGATTTGTTTTGTAGGCCTGTTTCATATTTTCCAGGCAATAGATCAAATCAGGGTTCATTTTTAGTTCTTTAACAAGCTGACGCAGTGTGCTGGCAGTAAAATAAGAATGCACTTTCACATGGAAGTGCCACAGAGACCAACTTGGTCTTTGTGCTGTTTATTAATAACTAGAGAACCCTCAGGAATTGAACTTAGCACTTTTGATGGGAAAACTGAGATTCTAGTTCTTTCTAGTGTAATGAGCACCATCTCCATTTGGTATCTTAGCCTTATTCCCTTGTCAATTCTTCCTCTCTTTTTCTGCAATTTATAAGTGTTTTACACAACAAACAAGCCGTGAGAAGAGTGAATAAATCACCTATATGCCTTTTCTCTCAAGTTCTTCCCTAAGTCTCTTCCATATGTTGGAAATGCCCTCCCCTACATAGCCACTCCTTGACTTCGTGTTCTTATACCAAAGTCGCCCCAGGAAAGCCACTCCTGACCACCACACCTAAAATGGCAGCCCTCAAACCTGACACTTCATATCACTGTTTTTTCTCCTTCGCCTTTATTTCCACGGCCACACTTGACCGTTTCTTTGGGTCTGGATTGTCTGTCTCTCCCGCTGGAATGTAAGCTCCATGAGGCCAAGGATCGTCCTGTATCTGAGATTTCTTCATCGGGCAACTAGTTTACTTCAGCAGACGCTCCATATAGATTTATCAAATGAATGAATGGAAGTCATTTGCCCCAGGCTTTGGTTTCTTTGTTACATGATAAATGATGTGTTTTCACAGCCTGTTTGCGGTGCACTAAGGTCTCCGTAGCCTTCACCCCCGTCCCTGCTGACAAAGGTCTGAGTGTGGCCTATATTGTGGTCTCCTGGAGTCAGACTCAGCGTCAGGGCCAGCAGTGCAAAGCTTCACTCAGTGAGCCAGCCTTTTTTTGAGACATTTTCTCTGGACTGAGTTTCCCTTAAACACCATCAAAATCAACCTTCCCTCCCATCTCTGTCTGGATTCTGTGCCTCTTCTCCTTCCCCAGCCTTTTGGAGGGTCAGTAGCATGGATTTGAGCTAAATAGCTTATTCCTTCTTCACATAATAATGCAGTTCATGCGAGCAAAGAAGCCAGCATGGCACTCCACCTATGGGAAGCCAGGAAACGAGACTGTGCGGGCTGGCGACGTTTGCATTCGCCACACTTGCAGTCCTGGCGCCCGGGACAAATGCATTGAGCCTCGTCATTGCTTTGCTGGGTTCTGAGAACATCCCGTGCTTCTCTGATGTTAAGTTTTACTGCCCATGAAGGCAAACATCACCTCCGTCACGGCCAGTTAAACAGTATCTTTTACAGTGGACTTCTGCATATCTGAAACCCACCCATCCAAAGCCAAAAGTAATGCCAGGGGGGGAGAGATTTTATTCTGCCATGTTTCTTACAAGAGGAGATCAAGGGTCAACTCAATTCATAAAATTACTGCAGTCATTTTTCAGCTGGCTGAGAGACTTCACAGATCAAAAAATACAGTGGCTCCTAAATGATTTCTGATATGCACAATTCTAGTGTTTTTTCTTCTCAGCATGTGGTGCAGAGCCTGCCAGAAACCATCTTTGCAGCTATTGACAGGCGGATTAGAAATCATCCGCGATGGTTTCCATCGTTCCTCTACAGGCTGGCCATCCATTTAAACTGCTCAATGCGCGTTCCTCTCAAAGCCTGCTTTGTCCACGCTCTTCCCTTACATGTTGCTCTTCTCTTTCAGTGCGGTGCTCACCTTGGGCACATTTTTGATGACGGGCCCCGTCCAACCGGCAAAAGATACTGCATCAACTCGGCCTCCTTGTCTTTCGCACCTGCAGAGAGCGCCGCCTCCGGGGGTCATGGGGCCGGCAGTCCTGCCCAGGCGGACAAGGCGGAGCTGTAGAGCCCGGGGCCGCGAGGGAGACAAGTGTACTTAATGCACAGCTTATTAACAGAATTCAGAATTGTCTATCTTAGATATATTTTTTTCCAAAAAAAAAAAAAAAATACAGGGGCAGTTTTGTGCTATTGATATATTTCTTCTTTTGCTTAAACAGAGGCCCTAGCCACCAATGTATTTTGCTATTGACTAGATCCGGAACTGTTTATAACTTTAGCGAGTCGAGACAGCTTTGGGAAACTTCTTCACAAGCCACTTCAGTACCATTGGACATAATTTTCCTCACCACATAGTCATAGCTCCTTCTGAGATTTGTTTCCCCCGACGTCAGAGGCAGCAGTGCTTGGAGAGCTCCCGGTGGGCGCTGCAGGGACGGAGCCGGGTGCAGGAGCAGGGGGAGACCTGTGAGACACATGGCCCGGCATTGCACAGATAAGGACGGAGTGATGTCTCCCGAGACTTCTTAGCTTTGTGGACTGTTTGAGCTGAGGTCGTTTATTCTCACTAAAAGGGTGTGAAGGTCTAAAGTCTTTCCTTATGTTAAATTGTTGCCAGATCTGAGGGGGCGCAAGGAGCGTTGTGGCAGAGAAGTAAACATTACCTCACGGTGAGGCCTTTATTTTATTTTCCATTGAAAACTTTGGAATGTACGACAACTGTGAAACGCGGAGCCCCGTTTTGCCCAGAGTTCACAAAGGAGAACACCTGCCCTGGCCCTGTAGAAGTCCGTCCTGCACACCTAATGCCAGCTGGGCCTGGAAGGGCATGCCGGTGAACTCCACTGTGCAACCTGCAGTGTCGGGAACAAGCACTCGCCAGGCAGCAGAAACGAGAGAGCAGAGGAGACCAAAGAGCACGTCCTGGGGCCCAAGTAGCCAGTATTCTGCGGAAGAGCTGACGGGGGTCCTGCGCGTAGCCAACAGCACCCAAAGGGAGGGACTCTGTGCACAGGTTCAGGTGAACTCTGGAGAGAGGGCGGGAGTTAACATAGGAATAGCCAGGAGTTGAGTCTCACCCTTGACACTGATCTGTTGTGTGCCTCCTCTTCATGTATAAACCGAGACATACAACATTTGTAAAATAATTGACACTCTCAGGGCAGCATTACTATCTTGCCACACAGTGAAGATCAGTGTGGTGAAATTAAACTGATCTGGTTCTAATAGCCCATGAGGCTGAAACCCAGGCATTTGAAATGGAAAGAAGCATAGAGAGGAGGCTGACTTAGCTGATTGGTATGGAAGCAGTTGGGCTAAGAGCCAGAAATGTTTTCTTTGTAGCAGCGTGGCTGCTTTTACTCGGAGGAGCCCCACTCAGCTGCTGTAGAACATGTAGGCTGGTGGGATGGCTGTTGTTGTGCACGGAGGTGAGCCGTGCCGATACAAGTTGGTGTCGCCGCCACCGGGTGTGCAGGTACAGCTTTTATGGCTAATCTATTTTGTCCCTGTAGCCTTGAACACTAATCCTGAAATGTAGTTTTTGGAAAAATATTATTTTTGTAAATCTTTGAAAACATGAAAATTGACATCTTTTCTTATATGCACCACGACAAAAATAAGATAGAGGGACACCTGACAGTTTTAGAGAAAAAATGAGAAATTAAAATGAAAAGTTGTGACAAATCGAGATGTCAGTGTGGTCACGTCTACATTCTTCTATGTCTCCACCGGCATCCTGGGGAGGCCCTGACGTCTTGGTGTGGCTCCTGGTCCTTGAGGCCTCAGCTTCGCAATCCCGGCTCCCCTCACTGCCAGGTGTTTCCCCTCAGGCCAGGGTCGCTGGGGGAATTTGCAGGTTTCACTCCCCTGTCGACATGAGATATAAAATTTAAGATCATTGAAGCCTCAGCATCTAGACAGTCTTAGAAGCTGTTCCCAACCTCACAGAGGGAGCCCCAACATTATCCAGTGACCCAACGAGCCCATGTGGAGTCGGCCAAAGTAGTGGGTCTCCCCAGACATTTCCTGCCACTGTGTGAGTCTGTCCTTTGGGGGTCCACGCAGCACTTCTCACATCCCCCGAGTTAGGTGCGGTGGCCTGCCCCGGGGTCCCTTGGACACGAGCCACAGTGTTGGGCTAGACAAGGAAGATAAACGAGGGGCTTCTTTCCTCTCCCCGGGGACTCTGGGTTCTTACTGTTCCTTCATTTTTACTGTAGGGCTTAACATTTCCCTCAAAAAACTCTGTTTCTAATCCTTAGTCTTTGTTTCACGGGAAGCCAGTTTTTATTCTACCACATTTCCCAGCATCAACTTTAAGAAAAATGTAGCATCCATCGAAAAAAAAAAGTGGGGTGTATGCATGTGATTTGATTCCAGATTGCTTTTGAGTTTAAGTGGTATCAAATTTCAGTATATTTCTGTCTTATGTTAAGGAAATATATTACTAAAATGTCAGTGAGCAATAATGTCAGCTGTCGAGCACTGGATTTATTTTTGCAGGATATGGAGTGCAATGAACTGAGTCAATATGGCGAGGTGTATGTGATCTGTGGGAGTTATGCCATTTAGCATAGGAAATGCGGGGACTTTCCCTCTCTGCCCCGGTCCTGGCTGTGCCATTAGGAGACGCAGACTTCTGCCGTGTGTACAAAGTATGTCCAGACAATCATGCAGAACAGCTCTGAAGAAAGCAGCAGTATATATCGTATTAGAGAACATTTCTATGTGTTTTAACTTTGCACTTCTTAGATGCATTTACATTCTTAATGCAAATAACATAGTAATTTAAAAGCCTCTCCAGGTTAACGGAATTGAAAATGTCTTGCTTTAAATACAGAATACAGTGGATTACCATTGGTTCAGAAGGATAGATATTCTTTTTGCCTTAGATAGCTTTGTAATAACTTTTTCTCAAACAATTTAAAACTTTTGAAAATGATGTGAAATTTTCATTAAAAAAATCCTTTCCTATGTTTATTGTATACAATAATTATGCAATAAAATTTCTTTACAAAAGTGTTTTCTTGTCTGATTCCTAGACTCCTCATTTTTAGCACAGATACATGGACCATCCATTGGAGTTTGCAGTAGGCTGCTCTGCTGACCTCCTTGCCTGGCTGACAAACCTGTATTTTGCATAGAGGGCCTTTTACCTTTGTGGCCTGTGCAAGCTGGAGCTCTAAGTGTCGGGCGGAGTCCCAGAACCCAGGAAAGGCCTCCGGGGATTCTGAAGATGGGAGGAAAGGAAACACTTGCAGAATTACTCCACCTTCACCTCACCTCAACAGAAACTTCAGCAGCTTTGTCTGTGTTTTTCTGCTTCAAATATGGACTTTGGGGAGTTTCATCCTGATAGAACTCTATGGATAAAAATACAGGAATGATACCATGCTGATGCCTAGGTTTCCATTAAAGAATTTGACAGGAAACTTACACTCTTCTCAAGAATTGGTCTCTAAGGAAATGCATTAGGAGCTGCCCATTGCTCACAGATGAATTTACCTTTAAAATCATCTCTGCAGAAGAGTTTCTGTACACAGTCATGCATCACATAATGTTTAGATTAACGATGTGATGACGACCCCACAAGAGGGTCCCACACCAAACGTGTGGTCCCCAGACTGCAGCATCAGTATCACCTAAAAAATTGCTACTAATACAGGTGTTCAGGCCTCTCCCACTCACTGCACCAGGAGTTCTGGGTTGGGGCCTTTGCAGTTGGTGCTTTAGCAAGCCTGCCATGCGATTCTGGTTCTTGTTCAAGTTTGAGAACCGCTGCCTTGGAACTTCTAGTGATAAAAATTCAATTAATGCTCATTTTAAAAGCATTTCTATCTGACCGGCCCCTCCCCCCAAAGGCCTGATTTGTCATCACTGCTTGTCTTGCTATAGAGATGATCAGTTTTCCCAAAGCTTCATGTCTTTCAGTTCTTCTTGCCCTTCGCCGCTGTCTGTCCTGATGTCTCGTCAAGGAGCACCACCTTAACTCCTAGTAGTGTTTCTGGGTTTACTGCAGGCTGCCTCGGGGTGCTCAGCTGCCTCTCTAACCTGCTGGGTGTCCGCGGCAGGGTTCACCTCAGCAATTCCAAGAATTAGAGAACAGATCTACATTGCAACCCCATATGTACAGACAGGGTGAGCCAGGAACATAAGGAGAGAGAGCTGTCACAGCCACAGAGCTCCGGTGTAAACTCAGGGCTGTTCAGTAAGGTTTTCATGACCCACACAGGGGGTGAGAGCGCCGCCCACAGGCCCTCTGGATTCCTGTCTCGGTTACGATCTCTACCATAAATCTGGATGTTTCCCCTTTTGATAGAATCTTTCTCTGAAAGCATTGCTGATCAGCGGTCACATCCTCTCATTTCAGCGGCCTTTTGTCCCTCAATACTCGGAAAGATCTCTTCTGGGTGATGCGGCTAACGTTGGAGGGAAGGTGCGTGGACTGGAACTGCTCCTGTGTAGGCTCCACAAGCAACAGGCGCAGAGCTGAACAACAAGAAGAACATAGAGCCAAATTAAAAACAACGTAACAAACTTAGTCTGTACGATTCCAAACCAGGAGCTCAAACCTGCAAGTAGTGAAATAAGGGGTCATTATTGTCTTGGACAGATTGAAGCTCTTGATGACAGATCCAGCAACTGGAGAGGTTTCCCCTTTCACAATAGATTGGGAAATGTGGACCAGGGCATTTTCCTTCTAAGAAAGACAAAGGGAACGAAAGTAAGAAGCAATAGTAAGACAAGGTTGTGCAGGCCTGGGCTGCTGGTTTGGGGAAAACTGTGTCCTTCAGATGCCAAAATGCTTCTGTGTGCAGTTCTGGTCAGGGTTCGGTGACGGCACCTCTTTAGGTGCATGCATGAATTCAAAAGTCTACTCCCATTTTACCCTTCAAATATGCACCACCCTGAACCAGGAGAAATCAGCATTACCCAGGGGAGTCTCCTGCAGATCGTTACGGGGGTGGTTCTTCAGCGTTAAGAAGTGGTGAGGAGCTTCGTGTCATGTGAGGAGAGTCAATCTATGAACCAGGAGGTCACGGTGCGATTCCTGGTCAGTGCACATGCCCAGGTTGCAGGCGCGATCCCCAGTGTGAGGCCTGCAGGAGGCAGCCGATCAATGATTCTCTCTTATCATTGATGTTTCTACCTCTCTCTCCCTCCCCCTACCTCTCTGACGGGCTTCGTAGGAGGGAAGTGACTCACTGAAAGGTGCTTGTTGTGGTGAGAATCCAGGCGGGCTCTTAGGGCATGGGGTGCAGAGATGGTTAAAGGGGATCCCAAAACAATTTCCTTTGTGGTCTTAACCAAAAGAGCTGTGGCAGTAACGGCTCCAGCAAGGGAGCTATCCCGAGCCACAGGGCCCGGTTGCTGCCTATAATACCCTATGCGCCTATCGTGGTGCCCATGTTTCTGGGATATCCAAGAGCAGACAGGTCCATTAAACTCTCCTGTGAGGCTTAAAAGGCCATGTCGTCCCCATAGAATTGGGTTGGGACTGTCATTATTTAGTAAAACATACAGAGGTGTTTGCTACAAGACAGGGATTTGGGATTCCGTTTCGCAGTAGCCCAAGAAAGCCTCACAGATGCTGTTTAGGGTTGGGCCCCGGGAACTTTAGGACCAGGAAGCCTGCTAGGGTCCCGCTGCAATCCTTGTTCTGATATCAGATGCCCCACACATGGAATCTGGGTTCAGACAAGCTGATTTTTCTTTAGAGTGTTTCTTTCCTTTAAGGCTACACATTCTGAAAGGTAGATGCTATCTTGCTGTGAGAAGACCTGGGAGGAAGAGAGAGAAACAAATCACGGGCGGATTGCAACAAAGGAAAACCTTGAGAGAAAGTTACATCGTCCAAACCAGCCTCAAGATTTGTGAGAAATAGGAAGGGCTCTCAGCAGAATCCTGAAGGATTACGGTCCAGGTGCACTGTTTCCCTTCCCCAGTGACGGCAGGAAGGTATTGGCTAGCTCCATCCCTGGAATGTTAAATAATGCACTGCATAAATCAATTACGTGAAGAATTTGTTTCCAGCTGGGAACAAGCTCGTAGTGTGTGAGGGCTAGGAACACGGGGTGTGGAGGGATAACAAGGCTGTTTATTGCTCAGAGGCCCTGGTCCTGCACAAACCTCCATCCTCGGCCTTGGGTTTCTCATAGGTAAGAGTGGAGGGACGAGGGCCTTGAGCTCTGTAGTCTATTATGGGCTACATACCTCGAAGGACCCCTTGACTGATGGGGGATTGAGTAATCTGGGAAGGGGTTTCGAGGGATCTATTTGATCTTACGAGGCGGTGCGCTGCGAGTTTTGCAAGTACCCGTTGGAGATTTTGCCCACAAAGAGGATGGCAGCTGGTCCCGTAGGAACCAATGATCAGCGGTCCAGAGCCAGTTACAGTGCTGCCAGAAAAAGAGGTGCCTCTTCGTTCACCTGATTGGCTATTTTGAGAGCTACTGTCAAGTTTTAGGATTATTTTCCCCCGTCAGGAGAAAGAAGTTTTGGCATGATACTTCTCTAGGAAGTCTCAGACTAATAAATAAATAGGGGCAGAAGCACTACGGGGCTAAGAAATTACCTCTCAAAGGGCCTAAATAAAAAGGCATGGTTCAGAGACAGAACCCTGCGGAGGTGTTTGAAGTCCCCACTATCTGGACTGTGTATCACCTGGAGCAGGGCCCGCTTTATCGCAGCGGGGTTAACACTGAGTGGAGCTCTGGTGTCCAGGGAACAGAGATTCTTCCCAACCTGGAGAAGAGTTTCTCTGAGCCGGTGAAGAGGGGGATCTGGGGGAGCCCCTGTAGTTCCTCGGGGCCCCACCATTGGGACGAGGAAGGCCTTGGGAAGGCTGGCTAAGGGGCTGAGGCCTCCTGAAGTGCTTAACCTGTGACAGCCTCTTTTCCAGTATGCTGACTCTTTGCAATACCAGCAGAAGCAAGGAGACTTTGGGTTTTGTAGAGGGGGCTTCATTTGCCAGGGCTGAAAATTAAAAATCTTCGTGGTCTTACTTCTGGTGGCTCATCTAGGGTACAAGCAAGCTTATTTACCAAATGAACCCAATCTAGAGTGGACATGGTTTCCCATTCCAGCCTGGTTCTTTTAACTAAAAGGGGAAAGTCTCAGTTCAGCCCATTAATAAACGCAGAGTTAAAGGCTACTTGAGTAGAATCCACATCTGGAGGAACACCAGAATTTTTTTTTTTAAATATGAAGTTGATTATAATAGGTCTGTCAGACTTTTGTGAGCAGGTCTGAATTTTGTCCTGATCAACAGGCTTTGGAAAGGCTTCTGAAATTGCTCAGTAGAGATCTCAAGTGACTTTTCTAGCATTTTCCTCAAAAATCAGAATTTGTTTTTTAAAAAATCTGTTTGGAATCTTCCCATTGGGCAAGCCTCATCCAATGCTAAGTCAGGCCTTCACCAACTAGCATATGAACTAGCTGATGTGAATTAGAAAACCCAGGCTGGTAGGTCTGGAAAATTATGTTAATTTCTTCAGCAAATCTGTAAGGATCCTCAGTTACCTTAGGAAATTCTTTGTTGTTGATAATCCTCACTGGAGGATATTTTTTCCACTGATTTTTAGAGAGAATGAAGGGAGGGAGGGATGGGGAGGAAAGATAGATAGATAGATAGATAGATAGGGAGAAAGAGAGACATCAGTGTGAGAGAGACACATCAATTGGTTGCCTCCTACATAAGCCCTGACTGGGGTGAGGAATGAACCTGAAACCCAGGTACATGCCCTTGACTGGGAATTGAACCCTAGACACTTCGGTGCATGGGCCGATGCTCTAACCACCTAGAACACTGGCCATGGCAGGAAATTCTTTAACTGGCTCATAATTCAGCTTTAGTCCAGGGAACATGTCAAACTTTGGGGTCCTCAAAGGGCTTAACTTTAAAGAGACAGGAAATGAAGTTCTTTTCAGAAGGGAAGAGAAAGATAAGGGGAGAGGCTGTTATAACCCAGAGCTCTGTTTGTAACCCCTGAATTCTTGTAGAAGTTTTGTGCCCAACATAGGGTGTGAGAGCTCCTTCCACAGGCCCTCCTGACTCGTTTCGGTAAAGGTCTCATAAATGTGGACAACCTGAAAAAGCCTGCATGTCATTTAAGAGTAGTCTGGGGAGAACTCTTCCCATCCACTGTCTGCCAGAGGCTGGCTTTGTCCTAGACCAGTGGTCGGCAAACTCATTAGTCAACAGAGCCAAATATCAACAGTACGACGATTGAAATTTCTTTTGAGAGCCAAATTTTTAAAACTGAAACTATATAGGTAGGTACATTGTTATTAACTTAATTAGGGTACTCCTAAGGCTTAGGAAGAGCCACACTCAAGGGGCCAAAGAGCCGCATCTGGCTCGCAAGCTGCAGTTTGCCGACCATGGTCCTAGACCAACTGGAAAGGGATTGGCCAGAAGGTGAGTTTAGGTTCTAAATTAGGCAGCTCTGATTCCAACCCCCTGGAAGTCTGCTCTGTGAGTAAGGGGCATTGATGAAGCCATCCCAGGATAAAGCTATGGGAAACAAATCAGATCCTTAGGCCCACATGAGATTTTCCCAATTTTTAGGTTGGTTATGGAACCATTGTCAGATTGTGGCTACCTGGGAACCTTATTTTTATTTCAGAATTTCAATTCCCCTCCCTGCAGTGTCCACCACCACAACTCCCAGGAAACACAACCTCACCCATCTCATTCAGGCTGGGCAGGAACTTGGCAGATTTTCAGGATAAAGAGCAGGGCAGGTCAGCTAGTAATCAGGAAGTCCTTACCTCAGCACTGTCCTGACCGGGTAAGGGTAGAGAAAGAAAGAACGTGAGAGCAAAGTAAGAGAGTGTTGTGTACCAGTCTCAGCCTACGATGATAGCAATGCTATTTGCTAGAAATGCTGGGGGGTACTCACCTGGGCCCCAGTGAGCTTCCCACTGACATCTCCCCTTTCCAGACCAATGTTAGGACTGGAACCATCTTTGTGGTTCTTATTCTGATTGCAGTAGAACCATCAGGAAACTCTGAAGAAAAAAAGTTTATACTTACAGGTTCTGGAGCATACAAGGCATGCCAGAGACACACAGAGAGGTTCCAGGTATATATATATATATATATATATATATATATATATATATATACACACACACACACACACACTAGGGGCCTGGTGCACGAAATTTGTGCACTGGGTGTGGGGGAGGGGGAGTGTCCCTCAGCCCAGCCTGCCCTCTCTCACATACTGGGAGCACTCAGGCGTTGACCCCCGTCACCCTCCAATCGCAGGATCTGCCCCTTGCCCAGGCCTGATGCCTCTGACAGAGGTGTCCGGCCTGGGCAGGGGACCTTCATTTCCCCCCATCACTGGTTCTGCCCCCAGCCCAGGCCTGATGCCTCTGGCCCAGGTGTCAGGCCTGGGCAGGGGACCGCCAGACCCCTCCCATTGCTGGCTCTGCCCCTTGCCCAGGCCTGATGCCTCGGCCAGAAGCATAGACCCCCATCACCCTCCGATCGCCTGATCGGCCCCTTGCCCAGGCCGGACGCCTCTGGCCGAGGCGTCCGGCCCGGGCAGCGGGGACCCGCAGTGGCAGCGGCCTCGCGATCGTGGGCTCCACTTTAGGCCCAGGCAAGGGACCCCTAGCTCCCGGGACTGCCAGCTTCGACTGTGCCCAGCTCCCATCGCTGGCTCCACCCCTACTTCCTGCTATTACTGGCCAGGGTGGCAAAGGCGCCTGATTCTCCACCTTTGCCCTGCCCCCCAGCTCTTAGCTTCCCCCTGGGTTTCCGATCACTGTCAGTGGCAGGGGGCTTCTTCCTGCTTTCCCTTTTGCCTCCCTGCATTGTGCCTACATATGCAAATTAGCCGCCATCTTTGTTGGCAGTTAACTGCCATCTTAGTTGGCAGTTAATTTGCATATAGCCCTGATTAGCCAATGAAAAGGGTAGCGCTGTACGCCAATTACCATTTTTCTCTTTTATTAGTGGAGAGAGAGAGAGAGAGAGAGAGAGAGAGAGAGAGAGAGGAGATGGGCCTGGGGTCTTCTTTTATTGGGTCAAGGTTGGTGGTCTAGAGTTTCCCAGGCTCACTCTTTATTGGAGAATTTAAAATATAAGAGTGGGTTCTCTGGTTGGTGTGGCTCAGTTGGTTGGGTGTCATCCTGCACACTGAAAGATTGCCTGTACAGTGCAATGCCCGGGTTGCGGGCTCCATCCCTGGTGCGGGGTGTGCAGGAGGCAGCCAATCGATGTTACACTCTCACATCAATGTTTCTCTCTCTCTCTCCTCCTCTCCCTTCCTCACTCTCTGAAAATCAACAAACTATTTTTTAAAAAAAGGGAGAATTTAAAGTGTGGGAAGAGAAGGGCCGGGGGTGGGGGTGGGGGGTGGGCGGGGAAGTGTCCAGTTATCTAAATAAAACAGAACCTCCAAAACAATAGCCTCATCTTGGGGGGACCTAAGCTAGCCTTCATTGAAGTGAATGCATTTTTTTTTTTTTTTTTTTAAAGTGCATACCTCAGCTTTCAAAGCTTATGTCAGGCACTTGCAAACAAATTGGTTTGTTATCTTTGATAGAAATGGCAGTTCCCAAAGGAAACTCACCTGACCAGCTCACACTACAATCCTGTGCTGCAGGGCATCAGAGTCAATAGTGAGGATGTAAACAGCCTGGGTGGCTGATATGCTAAATAAAAGTCAGGGGTAGGGTCCTGGCCAGTGTGACTCAGCCACTAGAGTGTCAGCCCCAGCTCTGAAGGGTCACAGGTTCAATTCCCGGTCAAGAGCATGTACCTTGGTTGGAACCTTTCATAAGGAATCTCAGCCAAGCCAAGGACTTGCCATTAGACATCACCTCTAATACCTATTGACTGGATGAATTCCTCTCTCTTTGAGGTCCTCTGAGGTTCCTGGGTCTACCAGGAAGTGACTTTTCTTACTCACCTTGGTAAAGCTGCTGGGATCCCTGTAACTAAAGTTCTAGGCTGATATTTTTCAAGGGGCTTTATTGGCTCCATAAAGTCAACCTTACTCCCTTAAAGCTGTCTGGTCATATTTGAGTCTACGTTATCTCTCTCAAATAGGACATTGCAGTCAGAGCTTTGGTAATATAACCAGTGTTTCCATTTGTGTCCTGTTACTTGAACTTATGCAATAACTATATCACCACAAAAATAAGAATGTTCATCAGGAGTTTCTGAATTCTGTTGGGATCAGGTAGGGTGAAAAATTGTTTTCATCTTTGTTAACGAAGGTATACTTTTCAAATTGCTGAAAGTCATAGTTATCTAAAGAGAAAAGGCTTCCTTAAAATTGAAAAAGAAAAAAATCAAGAACCAGCGATGTTTTAATAAAGAATCATAAAAATTAGAGTCATCGCCAGTTCATTCAGTCCCGTCTAATTAATTCTTGCTTGCAAACTTCTGTTAGCAGGTTAATGAATTCAGGCTTTCCTTAGATTTTTGCAAATTCTTAACCAGGTCAGTGGTATGTTCTGTAAATTATCAGGACCTTGTCTGAGTGCCTTCCATGAATATCCTTGACGATGAAGCACTTTTGCCAAAGCATCGAAGGAAAACAATAACTGTCGGTTAATAACCGAAGTCTTAAAAATGCCCATAATTAAAAACCTGAAGAGAGTTATAATGCATTGACAAGGAATTTGATTATTTCTGAGACACATATAATTTTAAAATAAAAACTGGAATTATGACTGATAGCATTGCATATCAGATTTTTAGGAATTTGATATAAGTTTGGACAGTTGACTAAATAAGATCACAGATCATCATGAAATAATACTTAATTATCTACTTAACCAAAGTGACTAAAGATTTTAAAGGCAGGTACAGAAGGTACATAGCTGTGAACCAAACTTAGCTCTTTCAATATTGAGGAGACAGTTTTTCTAACTAATCAAAGACCTGAATAAGATAACATGAAGCATAGGAAAATAATTTGATACAAAATAAAATCTGTGCTTTTCAGCCAGATTACTTAAAATATAAAGAAAAATCTTTCACAATGTCTTATCAAGAGCAAGCAGATTAATAGTACAATAAATGCTGTCTTTTTTACATAGATACACCGTTGATAGCAAAACTTATTTTTTAAAACCCTTGTAATAAATTCACTCTGGTTTAGAAATTTTGACTACACAAAATAAAATTCTCTCTTTCTTCTCTTTCCCCAAATTTCTATATCATTTTATCCTTGATTTTTCTCTTTCCTATTCTGAAATAACCAGTTTGCTTTAGAATAAATTTACTTCCTTTTTTAAATGTTAAAGATGTATCTTTTTTAAAAAAATATATTTTATTGCTTTTTCTACAGAGAGGAAGGGAGAGGGATAGAGAGAAACATCAACCAGCCGCCCCCCGCACACCCCTCACTGGGGATGTGTCCGCAACCAAGGCACATGCCCTTGACCGGAATCGAACCTGGGACCCTTCAGTCTGCAGGCCGACGCTCTATCCACTGAGCCAACCCAGTCAGGGCAAAGATGTATCTTCATACTTCATTTTCTTAACAAAAAATACATCCTACTTTCCTTGTATATGGCGTTGTTTTTATTATTATTTCTAGTATATTCAATTACATACATCAATTAGAATTTTTAACCCATAGAAACTTTAATTTCTAGTGAAAACTAAGAAGTGAGCAATTATGAACTATCCATTATGTCAGCATTATTTAGATTAACAAGTTTATGAATACATTTTAGAAGTTTCAGAAACATATATTTCTTCATAGCACAATATTTTAATGTGGCACAAGACATATTTATTAACACACCCCCAAATTTTTAATTCCCTGTAAGAAGAGGCCAACAATAAATAAACTTAGATTTGTTTAGCAATTAGTTCTATTATTTTATCTTATTTGGAAATGATTTAGACAGTCAAAGAATCCCTGTCATTTAATTTAATTCAGCATGTTACCAAAGAGATTTTGGAAATTATTTTTAAGTGCACATACTATAACATATAATTATTGCCGAAAAATTGGCCTTAACTTTTATTTCACTTACATCTATTTAAATTGTTTGCCCCCAACAATGACGTTTAGACTATTCATTAGAAACTTCATTAAGCTTCATTAGTCAGCCATCATCCCAAGCTACTTCCCTTGTTGACAAATTTTATAATTGAGATAACATGAATTTATTTGACTAGTAAACTCATATATAATAAAAGTTGCATATCTGAATGATATTCAATGCTAATAACTCTGAAGACAAACCTATTTTAATTAAACCAAACTTAAACTATTATTGCCAAAGACTATCCCAGATCATGTGAACTTGAAAAAAACCTTTTGGTTAGTTTCTATATTTATTGGTTTTAAGAATACTTGATTCATAAGTACATATTTTAAAGCCAATTAAGTAGAGCTCTTTTACAAATTAGTTTTGGCAATACCGTCTGGAGGTAGAAAGAAATCACATATTCAAACATAACCACATAAACAGACACAGAGAACCGTATAGCTCCTATCCTAAAAGTTTAGTCATCAGGTTCAACAATATATAACTCACTAGTTTATAAATCACTGTTGAATCCAAACTGGCAGATGACACAAGTTAAGGTTACCCACTCCAATGGCTAAAGCTTTATACTGCTATTTATGGAGAAGACTTTTAAGATTTGTATTTATCATTGACAAATAACCTTAAGGTGTGTGGAATAGATTTGGGGCAAAAGGTCTTTTAAAGAATTTTATATTTTAAAAGACCTCCATTTTTCTTTGGTCTGAGGCAGTTATGGGCAGAATTTTAGTTTACATGTCAAAGACATGACAAGATTTGCATCTGCAAGGGACAGAGAAAGAATGTGAGTTTTCTCCTAGCCTAGGCGTTCTAGTGCCTTTTGGATGGTTTGGGCAGTTCCAATAAAATGCAGTAGCGCTGCCCTGCCATTAGGGGAACACCTGTAAAATTAAATCTCTGAACTCAGGGTCAGATGGGGCCTCTTCAGGGTTGGAAATGAAGAGCGGGTCCTTTGAGTCACTAAGGTCCTGGAAATGATAACCACATTGGACCCTGCCAGTTCTGCCCAGCAGGACCTGGGCTTCATCGTATGCTTTCCATTCACTGTGAGCCTTAGCAGTGATCAGTGTGATGGGAGGACAAGCACAGAACCAGACAAGAAACGTCCAAGTGAGGACAGGAAGGGCCCTGCTACAAATATTGGTGGCTCCAGGGGACGTTGCCTTCCCATCCCCCTCTTCCTCCTCACTGGAGGCTTCAATAGCCCCCTCAGCTTTTCCTTTGGTGGCAAGGACAGCTTGTGAGGCATGTTTATAGTTGTGCCCTGACCGGGGTAAAGCTGAGGGGGCTCAGGGCCTGTAGTATCTCGGGGGAAACAAGCATAAAGCCCAGGTGAATCTTTAAGAAAGTTACATATGTTAGGGTCTTTAGCGATATCGGCCAATTGACGCATTTTGGCAGCTGTAACAATTCAGAGCCTTCCTGCAGCATAAAATCTTTATGAAACACTTAATTTTCAGTGAAGGTATAGTTCCTGATCTTATTTTCTACTTGATTGTCTCCTGTTACCCTAATCTTCGGTGTTGTTACTGGAAACATTTGTGGATGACATCTCTGGGAGCCCTCTTCACAGGTGGCCACTTTCCTCTCCAGGATTGGGGTCTGCCTCCATTGGCTCAATAGGCATAGGGTCTGTGAGAAAACGCCATAGGCCTCTGGGGCATAATAGTAGAGCCTTGGCATTATGGGTATGTTGTGCCACTGAGCAATGCCTAGGAGGCTTCCATAGGGGCTTTACATTCATCAAGGAGCTGGCGTACCCCCTCAGATTCTTAGGAGGCACTGGCACTAGATGTTTGGGACATTTATATTTGTCCACTAGTTTTTAGCAACATTGCACCAAAGATTGGACCCACAATATCCCATTGGGTCAGGAGACAAAGAGCTACAGCCGCAAGTGAAGAAGTGACACAGAGATGGTAGACTCTGCTGTATTTTCCCTCTGGTGGTGCACTGGTTTCAAACCAGTTGCAAGGTAAGTTCCCTCTTCCTGGTTGGGACACATAGTCCAGGCGTGACTCACCAACTCAGTGATCGAAGGTAGAGGTCGCCTGTCTTCCTCACCTGTGGGCATCTTTTCCTCATCCTTTCATCCCAGAGCTGGTCCTTGGGCGGTGACAATAGCCTTGCACGCCAATCCACCTCCCTGAGTCTCCTTGGCCTGGAGGCATGAAGGACCCTTATGCACATTCATAGTCAATTAAGGCCTTTATAATTAGTGGTCTAATCCTCTTGTTAGACCATATGGCTTTGACCATGCAGCTCTGGGGAGATCCTTGGATTATTATGACAGCCGTGACCTTTGGGTGTGACAGCACAGGACAGGGGCAATTTGCAAAAGCACAAAGCAGCTCAACAGACCCCAGTGAGTTGTGCTCCTCTCCCAGAGGGTCTTACCCACCTGTGTTAGGTGGTGAATAAGCAAGTTGCAGGTAAAAGGCAGTCCCCTGAGTTCATTGCAAAGTCAATTATGCAATCCTGCTGACTATGCCAATTGTGTGTACCCGTCTCAGCCTGTGATGATGGCAATGCTATCTGCAAGAGGTGCCTGGGGCCACTCACCTGGGCCCCAGTGAGTTTCCCACTGACATCTCCCCTTTCCAGTCCAATGTTATGACTGGAACCACTCTTGTGGTTCTTATTCTGCCTGCAATATGCCCTTCAGTAATAACCATCAGGAAACCCTAAAGGAAAAAAACACGTTTATTACTGGCCCTGGAGCTTACAAGGCATGCCAGGGAGCACACAGAGAGGTTGGGGGGGGGGGGGGGGGGAGAGAGAGAGAGAGAGAGAGAGAGAGAGAGAGAGAGAGAGAGAGAACATAGGCCTGGAGTTCTGCTTTTATTGAAGTCAAGATTGGGGCTCTAGGATTTCACAGGATCACTCTTTATTGGAGAATTTAAAACATACGATACGAGTGGTAATTTAAAGTGTGGAAAAGCCTGGCTGGTGTTGCTTAGTGGTTGAGCATTGACCTGTGAACCAAGAGGTCATGGTTTGATTCCTGGTCAGGGCACATAACCAGGTTGCAGGCTGGATTCCCAGTAGGGGAAGTGCAGGAGGCAGCCAATCAATGATTCTCTCTCATCATTGATGTTTCTATCTCTCTCTCCCTCTCTCTTCCTCTCTGAAGTCAATAAAAATATATTTTAAAAAAATGAAGTGCAGGAAGAGAGAAAAATGAAAAATCCCAAGTGGCCAATTATCTAAATCAACCAGGGTCTCTAAACCAAAGGAGCTTCCTGATGGGGTGAGGTAAATCCTGGCTCTTCATCTAGTTGTGTTGCTGGCAATGTGCGTATTCAAGATAGCCTGGGGCTGTCAAAGCTTAGATCAGACACTTGCATTACAGACAGAAAAGTCAACTGTCAGGGCCCACACTGCAGAGAGGTTGTATCTATTAGACAGCACAGGAGAGAGAACGAGTTAAAGTGGGGATGCCCGAAGTTTCATTCCCAAGGCTTTTGATATCACTATGGGACTTCTCCTCCCCCTCCTCCTCCTCCTCCTCCTCCTCCTCCTCCTCCTCCTCCTCCTCCTCCTCCTCCTCCTCCTTTTTCTTTAAAGGTAAAGGGAACACTCCTGAGGGAAAGAAGAGGGAGGCAGAAAGGCGTGGGCACCCTCTCAGAGAGAGATTGCACTGGATCCTTGGTCCTAAGGACTTTTTTTTTCTTATTCCTTATCCGAGGATATTTTTCTATTGATTTTCAGAGAGAGTGGAAGAGAGGGAAAGACAGAGAGAAATATTGATGTGAGAGAAACACATTGATTGGTTGCCTCTTGTACACCCCCCAACTAGGGCCCGAGTCAGGAAGGAGTCTGCAACCGAAGTTCTAGTACGTGCCTTGATTGGAATCAAACCCGGGATTCTTTGGTCCACAGGCTGCTGCTCTATCCACTGAGCCAAACTGGCTAGGGCATCATGGGACTTCTTTTCATCTTAATGATTCTGTGTATTAAGCAACCTCCCTAAGTCAGGCACTTGATCCATTATCTCTAATATGAAGTGGGTAGTTATATCCCCATTTTACAGTTGGTGAGCTAATGCTCAGAGCCGTTAAGGCAAGTGACATAGCTAATACCTGGCCAAGCTCAAATTGAAATCCAAGTTTGTCTAAAGGCTTCCAAGGCTGTGCTCCCTACTCAACATTAAACTGCCTTCAATCTAGCACTAGCTATTTGGTTAGTGTTCAGTTCACTAACATAGGTTTTACACTGGGTGGTGGCGGGGGGTGGTGAGGTGGTGGTGGTGGTGGTGTTTATATAATTTCTTATTTATTTCCAATTAATTGCAATTTGCCCTTCCAAAACATTTGGCAGTGTGACTGCCTATTTCAGAGAAGGTTCATTAAGGATTGTGTACCTTACATTTTTTACATTTCAGTGACGGAGAGTTTCATCTCCCCCCTCCCCCTACCCCAAGGACCAACTTTAATACTCCTAATAATTTCTAACTATCACAGAAACAAATAAGCCACATTCTGGATTCACGGGTGAAAACAGAAGAATACAGGTGATACTAAAGATGCATTTGATCAAAATACATCAGCTCTGGCACCGCTGACCCAGTTAATCTCTCCTATCCAGAAAGATGTAGAGCCCCAGCGGTGGGGATGGGATGGCCTTGCCAGTGGCACTAAGTCACTGACACTCTGCCGTTTGGAGACAGAAGGCAGGGGACCGGTTCCTCAGGGCTCCAACCACACCCAGAGCAGGTCTGCAGGGCATATGATGGATCCGTTCTGATGAAATAAAGAGGTTTGTTTCTGTTTGATGCATTTCATGACAGATTGATAACCGCAAAGGCATTCAAACTTGGTGTTTCACCCTCCTCCCCCCCCCCCCGCCCCGCCCCCACCTTAACACTACAGATCGTGAGGCTATTCAGGCATCTGGTGTTTGTTAGATGGCTGCGTTGCATCATCCTTATGATTGCTGGGGAACATCTCCTAGCATTCGAGCGATTGGAGAGAAGACTATGGGGCACAAAATGGCCTCATCCGGTTTACATCTCCATTACTGCGCTTCTCGCATACCTGCTTACATCTGGAAAAAATCTCCAGGTAAACCTCTTGGGCTCTTTTTCTAAAGAGTAACTGTAATTATTAGGGCTATACCCAAATTCAGCTTAGAATAGGTATGTGGCTGAACTTCAGCCAAAATCCTGTGCCTGTCTAAAAGAAATTTTCCTTTTTTTTTTTTTTTCATCCAATTACATAGGAGGGGCCTTTTATCCAAACTTGGCCAGTGAGGTTCCTGGTTCTCTACACCCAAGGCATCTATTTCTGTCCTTCGGTACTAGGCAAGGAGATTTTTAAGGAAGGGACTTAAAGATTTTCTCAGATCTCCCACTGACTTTTTTTTCTTCTCAGCACCGAATCCCAGAATTCTAATGTGTATTGCAGGTCAGAATTTTACATATGCCCAGTGTAGGTACTATCACAAACTTTACCTTGCCAAGTAACAACATCAAAAAAATTTCCATTTCTACTATTGCCTGCTTATCCCCTTGTGCGGGGCTCATCCATTCAACACACATTTACTGAGCACATACTAGGGTGCCAAGCACCGTGCAAGGCACAAGAAACCTGAAACTGAGTAAGGCAATGCTTGCAGTTAGTGGGAAAAGCAGACACACAGCGAGTCTCACACGACACCCCATGGTGCCTGGGGTGACCCGGAAGTGTGAACAAAACGTTATGAGAACTCAGCTGGGAGAAGAATGAGCCGCACAGTAGGGAAGGAATGTAGCAGAGAGGATGGTGGTCAAAGAAGGCTTCGTTTGGAGGTGAAACATATGCTGAGTTTGGAAGAATATGCCACATTTCACGTAGAAGCGAGGAAAACAGGGTAGTCCAGAGACACAAGAGGGAATGGAGCAGTTAGCAAGGAACCTGTGTGGCCTGTAACTTTTTCAAATATGCTTCTGGTTACTTTGACCAGTAGTGGTTTTCTAAGATCACCTCACGATGCAATGCTTTTTCATTTACCTCCCCTCTCGCTTTTAAAGCATTTAATAAAAATTGAAAGAGAGAGCGAAAGAGAGAAGAGAGATAGAGGGAATCAAAAGGAGGAGGAGGAGGGGGAGGGGATCTTAGAAAGAGGTTTATGCCTCTCTGTGCCCAGCACATATAAGGAGAAAGCAGCCTCTGAAAAGCCTTTCATTTCTGCTTCCACCCCCGTTCTACTCCCTCTGCTCGGGCAGGCCGTCATGAGCTCATCTGGACCACTGCAACTGGTTGCCAAACTGGCCTCCTGTCTCGCGGCTCCCTCCCTCTCTCCCAGATGCCACATGTAGCCAGTGATCTTTTGAAAGCATAAATCTGGTCATCTGGCTGCATCCACTCTAAGAAGTGGCACAAACACACTCTAGCAGGGCCCACAAAGCCCTTCACAATCTGGCTACAACCGGCCGGTCCCAGCCTCATCTCTCACTCCGCCTTCCTCATCCCACCCCCAGCCACTGACGACGTGCCACGTTTGCATGGCACATACATACATACATTCTGCCTGGAATGTCCCTCCTTCCTTTTCCGAGTGGTGGACTTGAGTCATCCCTCAAATCCAGGCACAGCATCTCTTAGGAAATACATTCCCAATTTCCTGTCCTCCCCTAGTACAAATGGATTCCCATTACTATCAGTCCATGCCTTGATTCTAGAGTTCATCACATTGAATATTTGTCTCCCTCTCCCATTAGGACGTCCTGTTGAGGACAGGCACCCAGAATAAGTCATTTTAATAGTTCCAGTGCCTGGAACAAAGATAGTTGGAATCAGCACTATCAGAGAATGAAATTCATTTCCACTCCTCTCTCATGTTTTCTTTTTTAAAAAAATCTTGATTGATGTCCCCCTGTCTCCCTCCACCCAGTTCCCGCCCTGCCCCAGGTCTTTGCCACCCTATTGTCAATGTGCATAAGTAATGCATATATGCCTGTAAGTTCTTTGGTTAATCTCGTCCCACCCACCCCTTCCCTTCCTTCTGAGATTCATCAGTCTGTTTCATGTTTCCATGCTTCTGGTTCTATTTTATTCATCAGTTTATTTTGTTCATTAGACTTCTTGTTTGTTTATTTTGATTTTTAGATTCAATTGTTGATAGATATGTATTTATTGCCATTTTATTCACATTTTTTATCTTTTCCCCCTCTTCCTCTTCCTCCTTTTTCTCCTCCTCCTCCCTCTTCTTAAATACCTTTCAATATTTCATATAATACTGGTATGGTACTGATGAACCCCTTTAGCTTTTTCTTATCTGTGAAGCTCTTTATCTGACCTTTAATTCTAAATGATAGCTTTGCTAGGTAGAATAATCTTGGTTGTATGTCCTTGCTATTCATCACTTTGAATATTTCTTTTTTTTTTTTTAAACAATTCTTATTTTTTTTAAAATATATTTTATTGATTTTTTGCAGAGAGGAAGGGAGAGAGATAGAGAGTTAGAAACATCGATGAGAGAGAAACATCGATCAGCTGCCTCCTGCACATCCCCGACTGGGGAAGTGCCCGCAACCCAGGTACATGCCCTTGACCGGAATCGAACCCGGGACCTTTCAGTCCGCAGGCCGACGCTCTATCCACTGAGCCAAACCGGTTTCGGCCACTTTGAATATTTCTTGCCGCTCTCTTCTGGCCTGCAAAGTTTCTGTTGAGAAATCAGGTGATAGTCGTATTGGGCGCTCCCTTGTTGGTAAATAACTGCTTTTCTCTTGCTGCTTTTAAGATTCTCTCTGTCTTTAACCTTTGGCATTTTAATTATGCTGTGTCTTGGTTCATCATGTTTGGGACTCTCTGTGCTTCCTAGACTTGTAAGTCTACTTCTTTCACCAGGTAGGGGAAGTTTTCTGTCATTATTTCTTCAAATAGGTTTTTAATATCTTAGTCTCTCTTTTCTCCTTCCAGCACCCCATAATGTGAATGTTGAATGTCACAGAGGCTCCTTACACTATCTTCATGTTTTTGGATTATTTTTTCTTTTTGCTCTTCTGGTTGGGTGTTTTTGTTTCCTCATATTCCAAATTGCTGATTTGATTCTTGGCATCCTCTAGTCTACTATTGATTCTGTAAGTTAGTCTTCATGTTCTTCATTTCTGACTGGTCCTTTTTTATGTCTTTGATGTTTTGACCAAGATCCTTGAAATTTTCACTAAGTCCCTTAAAGCTCTCATTAAGTTCCTTGAGCATCCTTATAACCATTATTTTGAACTCTGTATCTAGTAGTTTGCTTGGGTCCATTTCATTTAGTTTTTTTTTCTGAAGACTTTTTCTGTTCTTTCATTTATGACATGTTTCTTTGTCTCCACATTTTGGCTACTTCCCTGTGTTTGTTTCTATGTATTAGGTAGAGCTGCTATGTCTCCTGGAGTTGGTAGAGTGGCCTTGTGTAGTAGGTGCTTTAGGGCCCAGTGGCTCAGCCTCCCCACTCACCTGAGCTGGGCACTAGGTGCATCCCTGTGTGGGCAATGTGCACAGTCTTGTTGTAATTGAGCCTTGATTGCTGTTGGTATCACTGGGAGGAATTGATCCCCAGGCCAATTAGCTGTGAGGACCAGCTGCAACTACAGTGGGAGAGCTGCTCTGCAGGAGATACCCCTATGGAGCATGACTTACTTCATTGGGGCTTTGGTGCTCACTGAGTCTGCCTTTTGATGAGTCGCGTATGGATGTGTAGAGTTGAAATCTGGTGTAGTCTGAAGCTGACCACTTGGGTGCACTGGCTCTGGGGCCTTCTGGGAGGTGCAAAGTCAGCTACTGCCTGTGCCCTGCCTGGGGTCACCTGGCACGAGCTACAAAGCTATCTGCAGATGGTTGCTACTTGTGTTAGGCTTGGAGATGCCAAACTGTGAACCGAGGCAGGCTGCTGCTAGTGCTGCGCCTGGAGCCACTTATGAAGAGGTATGGGGCATGCTGAGTCCAGTTGCTCCTTGTTTGAGGGATTGTAGGAAAGTCTGAAGCCTGAGCCAGGACAGGCCATTCCTAGGGAAAAGCTGCTGCGAACAGCTTGTGTAGGGCTGCAAATTGGGTAGGGGGGTCTCTGTGAATTGCCAGGGTGGGGCAAAGAGTGAGGTCTAGGTTGATGGAGACTCAGATATGGCACCTGTCAGTTGGCACTCTGGTCTTAGCATAGGAACAATGACCACTGTGAGCACTTCTGTCTGTGAGAAAGCTACCCCCAAGTTCTTGCCCTGATTCCAGACAATCCAGTTCCTCCCCATATGTCTCTGGATCCTTTCAAGCTGCTGCCCAGTGTGGAGCTCAGAGAAAGTGAGTCTGAGTAAGTCCATATCTGGCCCTTTAAGAGGAAATGTCTGGGTCTCTAGCAGCCTTAGTGTCACTCAGCCACAATTTCTGCTGGCTTTCACAGCCTAAAGTTATGGAGACTTCTCTTCCCAGCTTTGGTGAGGGGCTGGGACTACTTGCTCCTCACAGGAGGCCTCTGCAGCCAAGATCTCCCTCCCAATTAAAAACATGTGGGTGTCAGGCCAGCCCATTTGGTGCTTCTGCCCCTCCTACCAGTCTCAATGCGCTTTCTTCTTTACTTCTCTAGTTGTAAGACTTCCATTCAGCCAGGTTTCAGGCAGTTCTGAATGATAGTTGTTCTGTATTTTAGTTTTAATTTTGATGTGGTTGTGGGAGGCGCCGAATATTGTGTTTACTTACACCACCATCTTGGTTCCTCTCTCTCTCTATTTTCTTTGCCTTGCCCTGTTTCTCTTCTAACACTCCACCCAGCTTGGTCCTCTGGGCCAGCAGTCACCAACTTTTCAGACCTCACAGACCACCAGTGCTCCACAGACCACCAGTTGGCAACTGCTGCTCCAAAGGTTTCCTTAAACCAGTGGTCGCCAACCTTTCGGACCTCACGGACCACTGGTTGGCAACCGCTGCTCTAGGCAATGCCATGTCCCTAAGCCTCTTTCCCCATTCATGATCCTTCTAGGAGCTTAATCTGATAGATAACAACTACTGCCTACCCCCAGCATTTATTAGGGGCTCCTCCGTGTTAAAGTTAATTATGTAATTCAATCTTCTGGGTAAGATAGAAGTCACAGACTGTAGCTGTGTTGTCTTTCCTACACCTTTAACATACTCTCTCTAATAAATATTGAAAAATCAGGAGATCACACACAAAGACCCAAATTTCAAGATTCTCTTGAATAAACGGAAAATCTGGCAATTCTAGGCCGATAGTGCTGGGTAGCAGCTGAGTTTTTGAGGTAAGGGTAATATTTCCAGTTTGCCACAAGCCTGCACCACTTCCTATGGTTAGATAGGACAAGGGTCTCAAGGTCTGGGCCATTCTTACTAAATGCTGTTCTTGCTAAATGTTCAAATGTAGCACAGTGTTTTGCAGACAAGGTATAAACAGGATGAAGTTAACAGGAACTCAAACCTATAAAAGTAACCAACTGCAAAGAAGAGTCAACATGTAATTGACCAAATAGTGTATATAAGCAATGGCTAAGCCTCCCTTCTGGGAGGCAGCGCTTTGGATACGAATCCCCTGTCTCCTTAACTTGCTGCAAGTAAATAAAACTACCTTGCAACAACCTGTCTCCTTTTTGAATAGAGCACCCCGAGCAGCGAACCCTTTGAGTTCAGTCACACTATGGGCTCCCATTTGTCTTCCTATGTGCTGTTTTATTGATTCTTATAATAGGCAAATGTTTTCTGTATCCCTGTTTTTGCCAAAATGGAAAAATATACTAGTAGACTATAGAAGTCACGTGAATTAAAAACAAACAACCTACCTATTTTCTGTTTATGACCCCAGAGTAGGTGATATTATTACCTTTATTTTACAAATGAGGAAACTGAGGCACATGGAAGTTAAATAACCTCACCATGATTATATATCTGGAAAGCATCAGGACAAAGACAGGACCATTTGACTCCAAAGCTCATGCTCTGCAATGGAGGAGACGTTTTGATCCTGCAGTTCTATTGAAAAAAAATTCTTGAGCACGCACACCTAGTATGTACAGTTACTTTTAAACGTATCATTCATCACCATTGTAATATGGTATTCACATTCTAAAATATATACAAAGATGGAAAATTTTTAAAGATGATAAAAAATTTAAAAACATAAGTAACCAAGTAATTTGATGTTTTTTAATAGTACCAAAACATTATTGTCTTTACTAAAATATTAAGATTAGAAGTAATATTTTTAGTGAAAGCGGTGTGATTTGAATACATCATTATTTATAGTTATTTAATTTTTTGCTTAACCCTCACCCAAGGATATATTTACCATTGATTTTTAGAGAGAGTGGGAGAGGGAGAGAGAGAAAAACATTGATGTGAGAGAGACACATTGATTGGTTGTCTCCCTCATGAGCCCTGACTGGGGCGAGGAACAAACCAGCAATCCAGGTACATGCCCTGATCAGGAATTGAACCCAAGACCCTTCATTTGTGAGGGCCAACAATCTAACCATTGAGCTACACCAGCCAGCGCAAATACATTCTTATTTTCAAAAGTCTCTGTTTAACAGTTTGTGAAGGTCTGGATCTAAAGTCAATTTATTTTATTTTATATTTAACTAGGGGCCCGGTGCACGAAATTCATGCACTGGGTGTGTGTGTGTGGGGGGGAGAGTGTCCCTCAGCCCAGCCTGCTCCCTCTCACATACTGGGAGCCCTCAGGCGTTGACCCCCATCACCCTCCAATCGCCTGATCGGCCCCTTGCCCAGGCCTGACGCCTCCGCCAGAGGTGTCAGGCTTGGACAGGGGACCCCCATCTCCCCCCGATCACTGGCTCTGGCCCCCGCCCAGGCCTGAGGCCTCTGGCCCAGGAATCATGCCTCGGCAGGGGACCCCCATCTCCCTCTGATCGCTGGCTCCACCCCCCGCCCAAGCCTGATGCCTCTGACCCAGGCTTCAGGCCTGGGCAAGGGGACCATCATATCCCCCCAATCCCCGGCTCCGCCCCCCACCCAGGCCTGATGCCTCGGCCAGAGGAGTTGACCCTCATCACCCTCCGATCACCAATCACCAGATCGGCCCCTTGACCAGGCCTGAGGCCTCCGGCAGAGGTGTCAGGCCTGGGCAGGGGACCCCCAGCTCCCCGCGGTTGCAGGCTCCGCCCCTGCCCAGGCCTAACGCCTCTGGCCTAGCGTCCGGCCCGGGCAGTGGGGACCTGCAGTGGCAGCGGGGGGCGCCGCGATCGTGGGCTTCGCTTTAGGCCCAGGCAAGGGACCCCTAGCTCCTGGGACTGCCAGCTTTGACCGTGCCCAGCTCCCATCGCTGGCTCCCCCCCTACTTCCTGCTATCACTGGCCAGGGCCGAAAAGGCACCTGATTCTCCGATCATGGCTGGGCCCCAGGGCCGCCTTTGCCCTGCCCCCCAGCTCTTAGCTCCCCCCTGGGTTTCCGATCACTGTCAGTGGCAGGGGGCTTCTTCCTGCTTTCCCTTTTGCCTCCCTGCATTGTGCCTACATATGCAAATTAGCCGCCATCTTGTTGGCAGTTAACTGCCAATCTTAGTTGGCAGTTAACTGCCAATCATAGTTGGCAGTTAATTTGCATATAGCCCTGATTAGCCAATGAAAAGGGTATCATCGTACGCCAATTACCATTTTTCTCTTTTATTAGTGTAGATTATCCTCACCCAAAGATGACTTTGTATTGATTTTAGAGAGAGAAGGGAGAGAAACATCGATGTGAGGGAGAAACATTGCCTCCCATACATGCTCTGACCAGGGATTGAACCCAGACCTAAATATGTGCCCTGACCAGGAATGGAACCCACACCTTTTGGCTGCCTCCTGTATGCCCCCTCCTGGGAATGAGCCAAAACCCAGGCATGTGCCCTGACCAGGAATCAAACCGTGACCTCCTGGTTCATAAGTCAATGCTCAATCATGGAGCCACACCGGCCAGGCAATCACAGGTTTAATTTGAAGTTCCCTCAATACTAATGACTCCTATGTGATTATTTCCTGTGATTGCCATATGTGTTCCTTCTGCTGTGAGAAAGGCTTATGCACGATGTTTGGCCATTTTTCATTGACTGTCTTCTTAAAGCTATTTACTTGTAGATATTCTTTCTGCATTTTGGATATTAATCTTTTTACTTTTACATGTGTGGCAATCTTTCTCCCAGTTTGTTTCTTATCATTTCACTTTTTTAATGGAGACTTTTACAGTTTATCTCAATGAACAATAAGCTTTAATTTTAATATAGGGTCAAATTGATCAATCTTTCCTTCCATGGTTATCACTTCTTTATTTTTATTTTATTTTATTTTTTAAATATACTTTATTGATTTTTTACAGAGAGGAAGGGAGAAGGATAGAGAGTTAGAAACATTGATGAGAGCGAAACATCGATCAGCTGCCTCCTGCACACCGCCTACTGGGGATGTGCCTGCAACCAAGGTATATGCCCCTGACTGGAATCGAACCTGGGACCTTTCAGTCTGCAGGTCTACACTCTATCCACTGAGCCAAATTGGTCAGGGCTCACTTCTTTATTTTTTACTTTATGTATTGACAAGGATGTCCAGCACATGATTGAACATCATAATGTTAGCAGAAATTTCTGTCTTGGTCCTGGTTTTAAGGAAAATATTTCTTACTTTTCACCTCTAAGAATGCTGTTATTGTAGGTTTGGGAGATTATCAAGTTAAGGATATTCCCTCTATTTTTTGTTTGGTAACAGTATATTTTTTTAAAATATGCTTTTTAAAAAATTATTGACTTTAGAGAGAGAGGAAGAGAGAAGGAGAGATTGAAACATTGATGAGAAACATCAATCGACTGCCTCCTGCACGCCCCCTACTGGAGATGGAACCCACAACTCAGGCATGTGCCCTGCCGTGATCAAACCAGTGACCTCCAGCTGGCAACAGAGTTTTTTTTGTTTTGTTTTGTTTTGTTTTTAAATCATGAATTGGTGTTGAATTTTATTCTGCACCTATTAAAAATATGTTATCATTGTTAGTTTTTAATATGTTATTTTGGCAACTAACAGGTATAAGTTTTCTAGTGTTAAAACATTCTTTTGTATCTAAGATAAATTCAACTTGGTAGAATTGGTTCCTCAGGTTTTTTGGGTGGAATTTTGGCATCTGAGTTCATGAGTGAGAGTACCCTGTAATTTTTTCATTCTGTCCTTAGCTGATTTTGGCATTGCAGTATATAGAGCTTTACACAGTTAGGGCATTTTCTCTTCTGTTCTCCAAAAGAGTTTGTATTAGGTTGGAATGATTTGTTCTCTGGTAGTTTGGTAGCATTCACCTGTAATAACATTTGGGCCTCATGTTTTCTTTGTGGGATTATTTTAACTACCGATTTTATTTCTTCAGTGGTTATAACACTTTTCAGACTTTCTTACTTCTTCTCGATTTTATTTTTATTAGGCTTAATTTTTCTAAGATTTTGTTCATTGTGACTATGTTATAAAATTTATGGACATCAAGTTGTTCATAATATTCACTCACTGTTTTTATTGTCTGCTATGTTTGTATTTAAGTACCTCTTTTATTCCTATTACATTTTAATTGTGCCTTCTCTCTCTCTCTCTCTCTCTCTCTCTCTCTCTCTCTCTCTCTCACCAAAAATCGGTTCTATTTTATTTTATTTTTTGAAACAACCAAGTTTTAGTTTTGGCGATCCTCTGTATTGTATCTTTGTTTTCTATTTACTACATTCTTACTCTTATTTTGTATTATCTCGTTCAATCTACTTTATTTGAGTTTTCCCCCTAACTTTACTAGTATAAATTGGATGTTTAACTTAATAATTTTTTTCTTCTTTTCTACTATAATAATTTAACACTATAACTTTCCCTTAAAATAGTATTTTATTTGTATCCTACAAATTTTGCATTTATATATCATAAGCTTATTATTATTCACTTTTATTTTTAAAATGTCTATTCAGTTGGCCTCTTTGATTTATGAATTCTTTACAAGTGTGATTTCTCATTTATATTTTTTTATTATTTTTATTTTAATTTCATTGTGGTCTGAAAGCAAAGCCTGCCTGATAGTTATTCTTTAAAATTTGGTGAGGTGTGTTTTATTGCCTGGAATGTGGCCAATTTTTCTAACTGTTCCATGTGTGTGTTTGAGAAAAACATATATACTCTAATTGCTAATTCTATTATGTATTTATTAACTGCAGCATTCAATACTTTTATATCTTCACTAATTTTTTTGTCTACTTGAGCTATAATAATTGACAGAGATAGTCTGAAATCTCTCAGTATGATTACAGATTAGTCAGTATCTCCCTGAGTTCTATCTTTTTTAGAAATTTGTATTCTGGTTGGCTAATTTTTGGTGATACAAGTTAAGAATGATTATTTCTGCCAGGTGAGTTAAATGTTATCAATATGTAGTGATCCTCTATATCCTAAAAAATGGTTTTGATTAGTATCTGTTTTGTTTGGTAAAAAAATATAGCAACTCTCCTTATTATTTAGTGTTTATACACTTGTATTTACCTTTCACATTTAATCTTGCCATTACATTGTATTTTGGTGGGTGTCTTTTAAGCGGTATATAGTGGATTTTTTCTTTTTTAAAATCCAGCCTTACAATCTCTTTTTACTGGTTTTATACATATACATATGTCAGAATTATTGCTGTATTTGGGTTTGTTTATGCCACCTTAACAGCATTTAAATTTTTCAATATCTGAATAATTCAACTTTAGTTTACTCTAACATTGATTATTAACTTCCCAATTTAGATATTCTTGTCACATAATTTTAATTCTGTTACTTGGTTCAACTCACAAAATGTATGTTATTGTTATACTGACTATACATGGAGATAACGATGGTTTGCTTACATGTTTACTAATTTAGTTGCTCACAATTCTCTCTTGCTTCCCCATCTTTTCTTCGGAGGCTATATTATTTCTGAAGTTCACCCTTTAGGAGTTTGGTCAATGTCATTTAAAAAAATGTACATTCATAGAATTTTTTAAAGTTTATTTTTATTGTTGACGTTATTACGATGTCCCCTATTTTACCTCCACTTCTCCCCTTCAGCCTGCAACCCAGGTATGTGCCCTTGACCAGGAATTGAATCTGCCACCTTCTGGTGCACAGGCCCACACTCTAACCACTGTGCCACGCCAGCCAGCGTCCTCCATGTTTCTTCAATACCGTTTCATATTTTCTAATTCTTTGCCTCTTTATGCTGCATTCTGGGTAATTTCTTTAGCTTTGTCTTCCAGTTTACTATTTTTTTCCCTTAGTTTAGTCTCCCCTGTCTTTTGAAGGTGGATTCTGTCTCTTTCTTTATCTAAAAAATTTGTTATTATTCTTATGTTTAAAAGTTTTTAATTGCTACAAAATTTTAATTTTACAATTATATTTTCCAGCACTTTGAACATATTATTTAGTCTTTTATAGCTGTCTTAATTTTTATTCTTTTGTAGGTGGCCTCTCTCCACTCTACAGATGCTTTTAATATTGTCTCTTTTTTCTTAGAATTCTTCAATTCCACTACATTTCCCCCCTCATTTGGCTTACTACACACAATTTTTCTTTTATGCGTAGATTTGTCCCTTCCATTAGTCTTGGAAAATTCTCAGCCTTTATCTCTTCAAATATTGCCTCTGTTTCATTTTTTCTAATCTCTTTTTTTCCTCAGATTCTAATTATACATAAATAAGTACTTCTGATTCTGCTCTTCACGTTTTTTTTTTTTTTAATCTTTATCTGAGGAGTGAGGAGATATATATATATATATATATATATATATATATATATATATATTTAGAGAGAGAGAGAGAGAGAGAGAGAGAGAGAGAAGAGAGAGAGAGAGTGAAAGGGAGGGGTGAGGGAGAGGGAGAGAGATTAACATCGATGTGAAATAGTCAATCGATTGGTTGACTCCCACACGTGCCCTGACTAGGGTGGGGGATGGAGCCTGCAACCCAGGTATGTGCCCTTGACCGGGAATCAAACCTGCCACCCTCGGTGTGCAGGCTTGCTAACCACTGAGCAACGCCAGCCAGGGCTCTCCGTGTTTCTTTCTTTTTTTAAAAATTAAATCTTTATTGTTCAGATTATTACAGTTGTTTCTCTTTTTTCCCCCCATAGCTCCCCTCCACCTGGTTCCCACCCCACCCTCTGCCCTAACTCCCCCACACTGTCCTCATCCATAGGTGTATGATTTTTTTCCAGTCTCTTCCTGCACCCCCACACCCCTTTCTCCCCAAGAATTGTCAGTTCACTCCCTTTCTATGCCCCTGATTCTATTATAATCACAAGTTTATTCTGTTCATCAGGTTATATATTCACTTGATTTTTAGATTCACTTGTTGATAGATGTGTATTTGTTGTTCATAATTTGTATCTTTACCTTTTTCTTCTTCTTCCTCTTCTTAAAGGATACCTTTCAGCATTTCATATAATACTGGTTTGGTGGTGATGAACTCCTTTAGCTTTTTCTTATCTGTGAAGCTCTTTATCTGACATTCAATTCTGAATGATAGTTTTGCAGGGTAAAGAAATCTTGGTTGTAGGTTCTTGCTATTCACCACTTTGAATATTTCTTGCCACTCCCTTCTGGCCTGCATAGTTTCTGTTGAGAAATCAGCTGACAGTTGTATGGGTACTCCCTTGTAGGTAACTGACTGTTTTTTTCTTGATGCTTTTAAGATTCTCTCTTTGTCTTTTGCTCTTGGCATTTTAATTCTGATGTGTCTTGGTGTGGTCCTCTTTGGATTCCTTTTGTTTGGGGTTCTCTGCATTTCCTGGACTTGTAAGTCTATTTCTTTCACCAGGTAGGGAAAGTTTTCTGTCATTATTTCTCCAAATAGGTTTTCAATATCTTGCTCTCTCTCTTCTTAAGCAACCCCATAATTCGGATGTTGGTACGCTTGAAGTTGTCCCAGAGGCTCCTTGCACTATCTTCATATTTTTGGATTCTTTTTTCTTTTTGTTTTTCCAGTTGGGTGTTTTTTGCTTCTTTGTATTTCAAATCTTTGCCTTGATTCTTACGATCCTCTAGTCTGCTGTTGGATCTCTGTATAATATTTTTTATTTCAGTCAGTGTATGCTTAATTTCTAGTTGGTCCTTTTTCATATCCTTGAGGGTCTCACTAGATTTACCGAGGGTCTCACTAAATTTATCGGCGGTTTCTAGAAAATTCTTGAAAAAACTTATAACTGTGGTTTTGAACTCTATATCCAGTAGTTTGCTTTCCTGCATTTCTGTCATTTGTGAGCCGTTTTTTTTGTCTCCTCATTTTGGCTGCTTCCCTGTGTTGATAGAGTGGCTTTGTGTGCTAGGTGTCCTATAGGGCCCAGTGGCTCAGCCTCCCCAATTACCTGAGGTGGACACTTTTGGTGCACCCCTTTGTGGGCTTTGTGCACAGTCTTGTTGTAGTTAAGCCTTGATTGTTGTAGATATCACTGGGAGGAATTGACCTCCAGGCCAATTGGCTGTGAGAATCAGCTGTATCTACCTTGGGAGAACTTCTGTGCTGGAGACACCCTTATGGGGCAAGACTTGTTTCAGTGGGGCTTTGGTGCTCTCTTTGTCTGCCCCCTGAGTGTGTCCCTTATGGATCTGAGGAGTTGTAATCTGGATGGTCCCACTCTGACCACTGGGTACACAGGCTCCTGGATCTCTAAGGAGGGGCTAATTTAGCCTCTGCCTGAGGCTACTCTGCAGGAGCTATGGAGAGATCTGCAGATTCCTCTTCTTTGTTTGGGGTTTGGAGGTGCCTAGATGAGGACCAGCTGTGAAGCAATGCAATCTGCTGTGGGGCCTTGGGACTTCTCTTGGGTGTTCTGGGTCTCTCTGACCCATCTGCAGTTTTTTAGGTAATTTAGATTGCAAAGGGCCAGGCCATTCATATGCACACACAGCTTGGGTGGGTCGGGGTCTCAGGGAATCAACAGGGCGGAGCAAACAGCTATGGATGATCCTCAGCCCTGCCCTAAGAGGCCCTGGGTCTCAGTGTCCTGTGGTAATCGCTGCAAGCACCTCTGAGAGAAAGCCGCCCTCGAGTTCCACCTGCTGCCAGACAGTCCAGTTTCTCCCTGTATGAGTCTGGGTCCTCAGAGACTTGCCCAGAACTGGAGTTCAGAGCAGTCGGGAGCTTGAGACTCCAATTGAAAAAGACAACTGTGTCCTCAGTTGCCAGCCCTTTCCGCGTGCGCCTCCGTACCTCTGCACTTTACTTCTGTACCTCCTCTGAGTCTCAGTGTGCTTTTCTCTTTCCTTCTAGTTGTAGAATTTCCACTCAGCCAGCCTTCCTGTGGGTCTGGATGATGTCCGTTTTGTCTTTTAGTTGTATTTTTGAAGTGGTTGTGAGAGGCAGCAATTCCGGTGTTTACCTATGCCGCCATCTTGGTTTCTCCTCTCCATGTTTCTTAATTACCGTTTCATATTTTCTAATTCCTTGCCTCTTTATGTTGCATTCTGGGTAATTTCTTTAGCTCCGTCTTCCCGTTTATTAATTTTTTCCTTAGTTAAGTCTAGCCTGTTGATTAACTTTATTCATTTAGTTTAAAATGCCATTGATTATGTATTTCAATTCTAAAAGTCTTTTGTACATTCTTCAAACATGATTTGCAAGGTGTGGTACTTTTTTTTTTCTTGGCTCCTTTAAAGAAATTAGCCTATTAAATTTTGTACACAATTATTTTATATTCTATATCTGCTGATTTCAACATCTGAGGTTCTTAGGGTTTAAATTTGAGTTTGTTGCTCCAGTCATCTCTCATAATAGGCTCTTTCCTTTTATGTTTTGTTAATTTTGGATTTGCACTCATATTCTGTAGAACTGAACCTTTGGGAGTCTTAGGGTGCTTTTCTCCAGAGAGAAGGCGCACATGCTAGATGAGCCACGCTTGTATTTTCATAGTCCTGGATTGGTTGAGAGCATCATCTCTCTCATCATCACAAGGGGCCATGATTAGTTCCCTGCCTCCAACTCTGGTGTAAACACTTTTTCTCACATGATCCCAGGGCCACCAACTCAGTAATTTACTTAGTAGAGTTTACTTACTATTGTAGTTCTGTACTCAGGTTCAACTAGCTCTTATTTTCTTCCTGAAGAAGGTACAGGGAAGGAAACGAGATTTCTCTTAATTGTTAGTAATACCAAAATGTATTAAAATTATCTTTGTTGTAGTTTATTCAGGTTCTAATTGCATTTTTGCAGGAGAAAACTCTATTGTATCAAATTTGCCATGCTTCTAGAAGCAGAAGTCTTCTCCGATTGAGCTGGTTTTTGTTGTTGTTAATCCTCACCCAAGGATATTTTTTCCATTAATTTTTAGAGAGAGTGAAAGGGAGGGAGGGAGAAACAGAAAGAGATAGAAACATCCATGTGAGAGAGACACATCAATTGGTTGCCGCCCGCATGTGCCCTGACTGAGGCCGGGGATTGAACCTGCAACCTAAATTCATGCCCTTGACTGGGAATCAAACCCAAAATTCTTTGGTGTGTGGGTTAACATTCTAACCACTGAGCAACACCAGCCAGGGCTTTATGAGCCTTTTAATCAATTCTCCTGTCACCCATTTTCCTCTCTGAGAAAGAATCATCCCATCTGGAATGCCCAGAGCTCCCAATTCCTGAGTCTTTTCTTCCAGGATAACATATATTAATTTTTGTCAAACCCTTAGGTTTGACTTTCCTCCATTCTGCCATGTCATTAACCTTTCTCTGTCTACTTTAATCTTCATATAATGCAATGTGTGGTTGCATATGTCTTCTAGTTTTTCAAAGATGGAGTCTGGCCCTAACCGGTTTGGCTCAGTGCATAGAGCGTCAGCCTGTGGACTGAAGGGTTCCAGGTTCGATTCCGGTCAAGGGCATGTACCTTGGTTGTGGGCACATCCGCAGTAGGTGGTGTGCATGAGGCAGCTGATCAATGTTTCTCTCTCATCGATGTTTCTAACTCTCTATCCTTCTCCCTTCCTCTCTGAAAAAAAAAAATCAATAAAATATATATTAAAAAAGATGGAGTCTGTGTTTTTTTTGTTTCTTGTTCTTCATTTACCTATTAGGATAATTTAAAATTTTTTTTACATTTTATTGATTCCAGAAAGAGAGAGAGAGATAATATCAATTGGTTGGCTCCTATATAGCACTGCAACCAGGGGTCAAACCTCAACCTGGGTATATGCCCTGATCAGGCATCAAATCGCAACCCCTTGGTGCATGGGACAACGCTCCAAGCAACCGAGCCACACCAGCCAGGCTATTAGGGTAATATCTGAGAGGACAAAATTATGGGAAGAGCATGTCTCTGCCATCCTCAAAACTTAGCTTTAACTCAAAAGCTTCTGGAGATTGATTTCTCACTTAGCCTGAAGGAATTATTGTAGCCTTCATGTAGTCCATATTCCCAAAGTGTAGCCTCTTCAACCTTGGGATCTTCCCAGTGACAGGTAGCGAGTTGGTCAAATAAGAGGAGGTGTTCTGACTTGTCCAGATGAGGTTTTAGACATTTGGATTGGCGATCAACATTGGACACCTCTGACTGTCCCATGAAGACAGTGCCCTCAAAAGAGAAGTCAGAACAAATGTCTGTCTTTCATGGAATTATTCTACAATTACTGTCTTGTCAATTTTTGGTTTGATTCTCTCTAAAGAGACCCGCAAGTCAAGACTTTCCCATTCACCCCGAATGAATATTGATGCTTTCTTTAGTTCCTACCTCTCTCTCCAGGATTTCGTGTCATTTATTCTTGTCTCATCCTTGAATTTGACTTTGCCTCACCAAGTCAATGCTTCTCCCCTATGCACAAAAGACTGAGACCTTAGTGTTGTTTTATCTGGATCTCCCTAAGTACTGTAACTTTCACAAATTTAAAAATCTTTGGGGGATTTAAAATAAAATCTTAATTTCCCTTAAACATGAAGTCCACCATAAAAAATTAAATTTTATAGACTATTCCCAGTTACAGTTCCTTGGATCACCAGCCTAAGAAATGAGAAACTATACAAGCATCATTATATTTATATAAGTATGGGAAACTTGGGCTTCCCACTAATAAAAGTATTTTCATGGATGTGACTTAATTTGAGTTCTTATAATTCTGAGGGAAAATTGCCAGCTTTGTTTGAGGTAGGATAGGAAAAGTTTTACAGTGAAATATTTCAAACTTGGGGTGAAGGAAAAAAAAAAGGAAACTACTTAATTCAAAACAACAAAAATGTCAGCCATAAAGATGTACAACATTTTTCAGGAAGTCTTGTCCATCCTGAGCAAATGTTTTTATACTAAATAACCATCCTATTATAATCCCTGTTATTGAGAGACATTCCAAGGTTGCCAGATGGAAATATGTTAAATATGTTCTGAAATCCCATCTAACGGAATCTCAACATTTGAGCACATTCATGGGAAGGCATTCAAAGGCATAGCAATTTCCATAAACTATGTCCGTCTAGATAATCATGAATGCTGAATATTGTCAGGGTTTCTCAGGAATTCTCAGTCTTGTGGAAAACCTTTCCAACTGGACTTTTAACCACCAAGAAGAAATAATAATAACTTGGAATTTAAAATAAACAGTGCTGGAAAAATACTACAACCCCCACCCCAAAAGGCAGCAGGAGGAATTTAATGCTACTTGTAATATGACACAGGATTTGAAAGTGAACATAAATACAGGGCCTGGGACTGGCTGCGGAGGCACAGACACGCATGTGTATAAAGAAAGGATGCCTCCCGAGGAATGATCGACCCAGGCAATCCTCCCATCCTCCCAGCAGTTATGGGTTGATGTTGTCAATGGCAGGAATGTGCCAGTGACTCAGTAATGAGCTCATCACTGCACAGGCTGCTGCTGATTAGCAGGAATTAGTCCCAGCTCTTGGCCTCTGCCTCTGTGAGAATGCAAGAAGAAAAGAAATGGGCCAGGAAAAAGTCACGCCTATGGGCACAGTCTCTGTCTGCAAAGCCTCCCTGGTTTGGAGACGCCCTCCAAGAGTGGACAGAGGAAGAAAATTGGATCTGGGGTCTAATGGTTTCATGCAACAGTTGCCTTTTTACGTTCTGTTTCCAAAGTCTCCTATAACAGAGCAGGGACTATATCCCAACCTAATTTTTTTTGCCAAGTTGAATCTGTCGAAAAATGACTCAGTGTTGAGGAGAGTGGGGTTTTCTGGCTTTTCCTCATGCATCTGAGTCTTTTTATTCTGATATGTTAATCCTTCAAGTCATTTGATCTGCCCAAGGCAATATAAACAACGTTTACAGCAAGTCTGGCACTCTATCCGTCATGTGCAAACGGCCTGCTTTTCCCATTGCCACATGAAAGTGAGAGATTCAAATGGGGCCATTCAGACTTTCCTGCTCAGAGACAATTAGACAGTGTCAACTTCGGGCTTCGGCGTCACCCGTTCTTCGGGAGCTAGAATCTGATGGGGGAGGGCGGGCTAGCTCGTTTCAGTGTTTCCCACGTAGCAAAATGAGTGGAGTTGGGGTCATGCCTGAGCCTGGTGGGGGCTACAGCAATGGCAAAGCCCATGGTACTGTGTACGAACAGAGTAACTGTGGCCGAGGAAGGGGAGACTGGGAGACTTCGGGCCAAAATGTCACTCTCTGTTGGTAACGTGGATTATACTTGGTGTGAAATTGTCTTTTAAATGCCTTTTTTCAACAAATATGTCTTTTGTTCAAGGCCATTTCCACTTTGCGCATGTATACATGTGTTTGAATCATAATTGTCAGTTTGGACTATCAGCTTGCATCAGTCACCAAAAAGGACTTTCCGTTTTAGGAACGTTGGGGAGGGACCCAACAAAGACACCCCACGGTGGGCAGCGCCCCTGAGGGTGTGGGAAGGTTTGCGGGAAGGCTGTGTGCATCACTAGGTTGCATAATGAGCCAAAGTGTAGAACTGGAAGAGTCATTATTAATAATTCTTCACCAAAAGCCACACCACAAGAAGCCAAGGACTATGGTCTTTTCTCAGTCAGTACCTGGAAATTAGATGTTGGAACTTTCCTATGCTGCTGGTGGAAGTGTCAGCTCACCCAGCCACTCTGGGAAACCATTAGGGAGTATCTACGATGACTGAACTGATGTGTGCCCTCTGACCCAGCTATTGCACTCTTAGGTGTACAATGCCCCAGCAGAAATGTTCACCAAAAGACACATACGAGAACGTTCCTAACAACAAGGTGAAAGGACTAAATAGATTGAGACATATTCACACACCGAAACACTAGACAGCACTGAGAATGAACAAACTATAGCTCCACACAGCATCATGGGTGAACCTCACAAACCAGTACTCAGAGAAACAAGCCAGACACAAAAGACTTCATATTCACAAGTCTACTTAGATAAAGTTCAAAAACAAGCCGAGTAATCTTTGAGCTAGAAACCAGACAGGTTCCCTTTGGCAGGGAGAGTGGTGGTGGTCAGTGAGTGGGTGGGAGGAGAAGGAAGAGAGCTTGTGTGGGTGCTAATGATGTTCTACTTCTTGCTTACACGCTGGATGCATGGGTGTGTCCACTCTGTGAAAATTATTTGAACTGGACACTTACAAAGCATTAACTTTTTCTGTGTATGTTATACCAGTACTTTAAAAAATTTACTTTCAAACATAGGTGCTCTCCTGCCCCTCCACCCCTGCCATTTTTTTAATCTAGAGAGATTAATTTTCTTCAGTTACTAAATGCAGTTCAGAAATCAGCAGTTTCTTTTCTGGCCCCATGAGTGCCAACCCACAACTCACCATCCCCACCCCCGCCCCCAGGCTATAATACATCCGACATGTTTTCAGTCCTGAGAATGTGCAGGCTCACCTCCACTTCACAGATGAAGAAATGTAGGTCCACAGAGATGAAGTAACTTGCCCCAGAGCTGGAGTCTCATGGACTCCACAGCCCTTGCTCTTTCCTGTAGACCAAACTCTCTTCTCCTTAAACAAGAAGATAGCAGCTTGAGAACTCTAGCATGTTAAGGTGGAAATTATATAGTCCATCTCCCTCTGTTTACAGATGAGAAAACAGAGGGAAAATGACTGGTCCAAGGTCCCAGGATGGTGGCCATCATTTCATGTCTGAACTACTCACTGTAAGAAATATGTAGAGAAAAATACACAAGTAAAAACAGAGTTCAAAGCACTGGGAAGGAATAGACACAGCAAGATGCACTGGTATTGTTAATTACAATTTTACAATCTAACCTAAACTTCCTTTGTTTTGCCTTGAGGATAAGCCCTAACTGGAACCTTTCTTCTACCCAGGTGAGATGGTCCTGCTTTGGGCTTTAGAAGTCCCTCAAGATCACAAATAACTATGTACTTTGACCTCTTAGAAGCTGACCCTGAGAGCTAACACAGCACAGCCCATTGCCCCAAACTAAGACCATCCTCGTGACTTGCAACATTTGGGACTCAGGGAACTGGTTCTCCATATAATTTAGCCCTTGGCTGTGGACAAAGGGTGACAGCCCACAAGCTGTGAAGGTCTGTGATTTCTTCTACAGTTTGGATTGAGACAACGCTGCATCTGAGCGTGGGGAGAATGGGGGCAGCAGAAGCACCCAATAAGAAAAAACGCAATTTTTTTCCTAACTTGTCAAACCCTTCTTTCTCTGCATGAATGCAATAGATTTTGCATTAAAGAAAAAAATATTTTTGTAGTCCAGAGGGTCCATTTACTTGCTTCATCTTATGTTCTAGAAAGTGGTGAACCCTCATGCACTGTTAGTGGGGATGCAGACTGGTGCAGCCATCAAGGAAAACAGTGTGGAGACCCTCAAAAAAATTAAAGGTGGAACTTCCTTATGATCCAGCAATTCCACTTTTGGAGAGTTATCTGAAGAAACCTGAAACTCTCATTGAAAGAATATATGCATCTCTATGTTCATTGCACGTGATTTACAATAGAGCCAAGCTATGGAAGCAGCGCAAGTGCCCGTCAATAGACCAGTGGATAAAAAAAAATAAGTGCTGGTACATATGTACAATGGAATATTACTTGGCCATAAAAGAATGAAATATTACCATTTGCGACAGCTTGGATGGCCCTGGAGGGCTTTACACTCAATGAAATAAGTCAGAGAAAGACAAATACCATATGATTTCACTTACATGTGGAATCTAAAGAACAAAATAAAGGAACAAACAAGATTGAAACAGACTCATAGATACAGAGAGTGGACTGGTGATTGCCAGATGGAAGGGGAGTTGGGGGACTGGAGAAAGAGGTGAAGGAGATTAAGAAGTACAAATTGGTAGTTACAAAATAGTCACGGGGATGTAAAGTACAGCATAGGGAATATAGTCAATAATTTGTAATAACTGTGTATGGTGCCAGGTGGGTACTGGAAATATCGGGGGAACGCTTTGTAAAGTATATGATTGTCTAACCACTATGCTATACACCTGAAACCAATACAAAATAATATTGAAAGTAAACTGTAATTGAAAAAAAAGTGGTTCCAGAGGTACTCATGAATTATTTTGTATTCACAACAGTTGCCATGGTGGCTGAGGAACGTTTGTGACATGAAATTACTCATGTTACTGCTGAATTTGTACACACACACACACACACACACACACACACACACACACACGTCTAGACTTGAATTACACAAAGCAAAATACCAAAATACCAATTCTTTACATTGACGATTAGTGGACACCGGGTTGGCTAGAATTGGAAATAGTTTTATTTTTTTAAATGTTGAATAAGACTTTTCTTTTTTTTTAACTTACCAGCTAATTTTAATTATATTATCAGCAATAATATTTGATACACGTTAGTGCTCATTTAATGTTGGCTCTTAGAGAAGTCAGTGGTTTTCTGAGATGACTTCCAAAGATGCACTTTGAATTTTGGGGGATGCTTCTATCTTAAGTAATTGAAGACTTAAACACTGGTTTTTCCAAAGACAAATATAGGACGTCAGCAAAATGGCAGATTAGGAAACTCCAAAAGCCCGCTCTTCCAAAAAAGTGGTAAATATGGTAAGCTGGCAAAAAATGTCAGAATTTGCTTTTTTAGAATTGTGACATTCAATCAAAAGCTCTCAAGAAGGGAAATGCTTAATGAAGGAAAAATCCAGCTGAAATCTGGTAAGATAATTTAATGATGTGTTTGTTGTTGTTATTTTTAACTTTCTTTTTAACACTATTACAGATTTCCCCATTTCTCTCCCTGAATAAGACTTAAGAATTTCAGAAAGTTAAATAAAAAGTCAGGTTTATTTAAATAAATATGATTTAAAACTTTAATACTTATTAATTATAATTTGTATTTTGCCTTTAATTTTAAGAGCTAATATCAATATTTTAGGTAATAATAACTTTTGAATTCACATTTGAAAAATAATTTAATTATTTCAACATTTTAATATTTAGCTTAATTTACATTTTGATAACATATATGTAAATTTTGTACACATTGGATATAATATTGTCAGTTGAACCTAAATTTCACTTAAATGAAGGAACAGACTATTTTATTTTATGGAATGAATACATAATCAGTTACACATTATGTATATTTCCATTTTGTTACTCATCTGAGCATCACTGACCATCAACAAAATACCCAGACGTGAGCAATAATAATGAAATTTAGATTTTTGCTATTTTACTGACTTTCAGTCTTATGAAAATCACATATTTGCATCTATTATTTAATTTTGTTGCTTTAATGTTGTTAATATGAAGAAATATTTGCCAAATAGAAATATATTTTAAATAGAAAAATATATTTTATTTAAGAGTCTGTGAGCTTGACTTAAAACTTTAAAATATTTATACATAAGGTATAATTGGCCCTGCTTACACCCTTGCTTTGAGCCCTGCAAATGTTAGACGCCTCTAACATTTCTGACCAGAGCTTGCTTGCACTTGTGGTCCAGGCAGCTAGTGAAGTGCCGTGGCTGTCACCATGTGCCTCCTCTCTGGCCACTGCAGTGCTGACTGGCTGTCTGGCATCATTGAGTCAACATTGGTTCAATTCTCCTTGCATTGTAAGTCAGTGTTCACCTCTCTCTCTCTCTAAATCATAGGTCTTTTATTTGCAAGAGAGTGTTTTAGTAGCAATAGGGAAAACTTCACAATGCCTTTCATCACATCCTTTTTGCTTTTACTAGTAAATCAGCAACCTAAAAATGGATTAAAGTAAGGAGTGGCTCTGTTGGTTGAGCCTCGTCCTATGCACCAAAAGGTTACCAGTTCAATTCCCAGTCAGGGCACATGCCTGGGACATGGGTTGGAACCCCTGCTGGGGTACATGTGGAAAGAAAGCAACCGATCGATATTTCTCACATCAATGTTTCTCTCTCTCTCTCCATTCCTCTCTAAGGTGAGGATTAAAAAAAAAAGTAAGGCATTTTGTGACTTTTATTATTAGTCCATTTGAAGGCCTCTGTGATTTCTTCTTCTTCATCATCTTCTCCTTCGCCCTTTCCCCTTCTCTTTTTCTTCACTTCCTTCTCTTCCTTTTCCACTTCTTCCCCCTTCATTTTAGTGAGGAAAGACTTTTGGTAATTTTATTACCATGTCATTTATTTTTCTCTACTCCTTCTTTCCTCTTCATCAATGCCTATTTTGTTCAAACCTGAAGTGTCAAAATTCTTTTTGAACCTGACTTTCTGCCAGAATTCTTTAAATAGATCAACCTGTTTTATTCTCTAACATTTTAAAAACTCACTTGCAGAAAAGAGAATTGGAAGGTCCTACAGTATAGTTCTGTGGTTTCCTCACGATTAACAAGGAATGTTATTTCACTTGACAGCATTTTAAGTCCAGTAATAATGGAAGTCCTCCCTTTTATATAAATATCATAGGAATAAATAAACAATCTGGAAGTACTGTTGCCATTTCTCCTGGGTTTTCAGATAAGAGTCTTATCTCGGTATTTCACCCTTCATGAATTTTCTATGTACTTGCTTGTTTGGTAAGTGGAGAGGAAGTGGGTTTCCTACATCATGCTAAGACAAGATGCCCCTCATTTGTTGCTGTCCTACCGACCCCACATTCCCACAAATTACTCTGAGTTGGGTGAGGTGGTTGCCAAGATAGGCAGTCTAGACTATAATTAAAACTAAGATTTTTTTCACTCTATAAATTTAAGAGTTTGTTTCTTGAAACCAGCCTGTTTCTCTTTAATATGGCTCTAGGAAATAAACCACAAGTGACACGTTTTCCACTGTGGTTTCCTCAGGCATTGTGGCCATCATCATTTGGGGTGTAATGGTTTATAACGGCTGCAGATCCGGGTTGGGTGATGGTGGTGGCTATCAAAAAGTCGTCACAGCTGTACCTCTATTTAAGTAAATTAATAAAATGTATTTGACAAGAAGTGAAACCTCTTGGAAATTGCCAGGGCCAAACTATCAAAGTCCCAGCCTGTTCTTATTTATAATTCAATGAAATAATCTAGAGTCCCAAAAGCACTAGGTGCTCTCTGGGCAACTTAACTCTGCCATGAGTTAGATGTAATGTAGCCCTGGCTGAGTAGCGTGGTTGCTTAAAGCATCATTGGGATACACCAAGTTTGGGGTTCGATCCCCAGTTGGGGCACATACAGGAATCAACCAATGAATGCATAAATAAATGGAACAACAAATCAATGTTTCTCTCTTTTTCTTTCTCCTCCCCTCTCCCCCTCTTACTCTCTCTCAAAATCAATTAAAAATAAAACTTTTATTTAAAAAAAATAAAAATAAAACTTTAAAAAAACAGTAACCTGAAATGGGCTCCACCATGAAGACTTTAAAGTGTCCATAAAAAAGTGTAAGTTAAACATATGCGAGTTGCAAAATCCTTCCAGAGTGCTTCATTTCTATTTTTGAGCACTTCCTACAGATGTATATAGTTGGCAACATATATCTTTGTTTGCAAACCCTTATTGCTCACTGTTGTATCATGAAGCTGCTGTCCTTGGAAAATATGTAGGGAATGAAAGGTCTGGGCTGACCCATGATGCAATCCCACCCCCCGTTCTGCCCATACAATTGCTCAGTAATCTTAGGCTGTAACTCATTTTTCTTTGGAAAATGGCCACACTGTGTTGTCCTGGAAGGTGTGATAAGATTCTGTCACAGGCTTATTTAACAGAACCCGAGGGCCCAGAGACAGTGAGGCTGTGTGATTATGCAGAGTACATCTTATAACTTAAAAAAATATATGTTTTCATTGATTTCAGAGAGGAAGGGAGAGGGAGAGAAGGATAGAAACATCAATGATGAGAGACTCATCAATCTGCTGCCTCCTGCACGCCCCCTACTGGGGATGGAGCCTGAAACTGGGGCATGTGCCCCAATCAAAAATTGAACCGTGACCTCCTGGTTCATAGGTCGATGCTCAACCACTGAGCCAGACTTGTAACTTTTAAAACACTTGGCTTTCAGCAAGCCTGGGTATTGTCCCCTCCTCCTTTGGAATAATAAAAGTTATAATGATAACCACAATGAAAGTTAAGGACACTTTGTACTGTAGGCCAAAAATTGGGTTAAGTGCATCATGTGCATTTTCTTATTTATCCCTTCCAACACCCCCATGAGATCCCTGCAATCTCCATTTTATAGTTGAGGAAACTGAGGTGCAGAAAAGCCAAATCGCTTATTCGAGGTCTCCCAGCTAGAGGGAGGTGGGAGAGAGAATAATACAACTAGTTTGCCTTCTGAGCCCACAATCTTAGTGTCTTCACTCTCCTGGGGCAAATATATTTGATCATCTATTATGAAGCAATTGAGGAGATCAAGACGTACTCCAAGGCAGACTTTGCTGCCTTTGGAGTCCTTAATCATTCTTTCAAACTCTCCAGTTGGCATGGCTCTCTGCTCATAAAAAGATGTTTCATTTACCGAAACATGACTCCAGCAGTCTTCTGAGTGCAGCCGGCACATGGTGGGGAAGAAGGAGTTAAAGTGCTGGCAGTCCTCCCGCAGGTCCAGCCAGCAGCAGTTCATCACAAATACGGGACTTTGATCATGACAGCTTTCCTTTCACTGTGGGGAGCAGGGAGGCTTTGACATGGGGAAGCAGGAAGGACTATAGAGAAAAGGGTCTTGTTTGTTTCCTGGGTGGATTGCCTCCTTCTTGGCACACCTCCAGGAAGCGAGTCTTTTCCTGCCCTAAAACTTCAGGAAAATAAATCTCTCTCTCCTGTAAAACAGACCCGAGAGAGGCCCCAGGGCAGCTGCATGAGATCCGTCAGGTCTAGCCACTTGGCTGTCAGGGTGGCCAGTGTGTGGCCTGGCAGGTTGCTGCAGCCTCTGACCAGGGTAGGAGTGGGAGGGGTGTCCACGTGACCCAGGGAAGAGAAGGGTGATGCTGGAGTGGCCTTTGATCCCAGGGGCCAGCAGTCAGGACGGGCACCCGTGGAGAAATCGGTGTCCTGAGCTTGATCCGCTGGGGAAGGAAGCCCAAGAGAAAGGGCATTTTGAGAGCATCTGGGGGTGGGGCTGGGGCTGGGGGTGGGGGTGGGGGTGGGGGGGAGCCTGAGAGGCAAGCACAGAGGAGACTGAGCCCTGCAGTCCAGAGGCCGAAGGAAGACTCTCGTGTACAGAACTCAAGGGAGGAGCAGGAAGAGTAATGGGTACAGGCCCATGAGAAACAGTCCCCACAGGAGGAGCAAGAGCAGGAGCAGTGAGGTCCCTACACCCTATGTGGTGTCTTGCAGCCCAGGATCCTTTCATTCTGGTAACTGCAGCCTGGTTTCTTTCTGGGGCATGTAACCCATGCAATTTGAAAAAGGTCATCTCTCTCCCCAGCTCAAGTCAACACAGGGGATCCTGTTTGTCATAGTAACTGGTGCAGTGAGGATGTACCAGGGCCAGTGAGAAACAACTTTTCTGGATCTGAGGCAGGCATTCTTCTCCCCAAGAAGTTGGTTAGAAGTAAATACAGTTGAACCTTGAACAACGCCAGGGGTAGGAGCGCAGTCACCTACAGGGAAAGTCCACATACAACTTAAGTCGGCCCTCCGCATACTTGGCTTCCCAACTGTGGATAGAAAGCACATACATGCTGATGAGATTGTATCTAGTTGGGATCGTGATTGGGAAGAACGCTGGGTTAGGTTTAGTATTGTCCAAACATGTACCTTGCCCCTCCCCCCCTCCCACTTCCATGACAGGAATATCCCTCTTCATTGCACTAACGTTGGCCTTTGCCATGTGACTTACAAGTGGGCAGCCCTGAGATTTGGGCTCTGCCGTGTGACTTGCTTCAGCCAAGGGGATGTCAGCAGCTGGAACACAAGTAAAATTTCTGAAATATGCTTGTGCAGTTGGGCTTGCTCTTTGTGCCTCTACTGTGGCCATGAGAAGAATCTTCCAACCTAGCTGTCCCCTCCACTGCCCAACCTCAACATGAGCCCCTAACCTGCATAGAGGACCCAAGCTTAGCTGGCCCCCTGTGTGAGGCAGAACCTAACTCAGCTGATCCCCAAAGAGGGTGAGTAAGCCCAGCTGACATCAGCTGACAGGCAGATGTGTGACAAAGAAATGCTCATTGCAGAATGCTTCTGATATTCTGTGGTTCTGGTTTGGCACCATCACTGTGATAATAGCTAACTGATGCAGCCTCTTTCAGAACGAAGCCAACATGGTGGGGACAGGGCTAAGAAATAGAGTGAGGAAAAGAAAATAGGTCCCAGTGACATCATTTGAACCCCCTGATCAAGCTGTTCCTAGAGCCTGGCTACTTCTTAAATCTTCCCATCTGGGGGCCAATAGAATCCCTTTGCTTAAGCCATTTCAGGTCAGATTTTTGTCACTGAAAATAGGCCCTGATTGGACAAATGTAGACTAAATGTGAGAAGGATCTCTATGGCCCTACAATACAAACACAATATATACACATACATATAGATAGAGATATCTGTTTATGTGAAGAAGCAATAAGTAGACAGCAAATTCAGAAACTGAACAACAGGGGAACGTAGGGACTCACGTTTAGTTTTCTGGGACACAGATTCAGAGATGGAGGTTTATGTGCAGCTGAACATTGGGCAGAGTGTGTAGGACAATACTGGTAAGGGTGTGATAGAAGCAGATGAGGCAAAGGGAGAAGTTGAATTGAAATGTAATTTTGCACCAGAGGCCTCAGGGGATCCCATGGGGAGACCTGGAGCAGGACTGATTCCTCAGACTTGTCCCAATGGAAGCAAGGGAGCTAGGCTTTTGTACCCATCCTATTGACCAGGCACTGAATGTGATCGCCTTAAGGAGACCCTTAACCTTGGCTTAAGCAGTTCCCTTTAGTGGAGGGCACGTCCTGGAGAGAGGCTCCGCTGTGAGCGATCTCTGTGGGGTGGGTGGTAGTCTTGGTGGGGTACCAGAATATCCACTAGAAGGGCCACACCTGCTGCAGGGATTTGGATGGTTTCTGGCTGAAATTCCCTAACAGGTAAGAGCAGAGTATTACTGAAGCAGTCATTATTTTACCTACTTTTGCTTTGTACTGTCAGGAAGGGAGGAATAATCAGCCAGTCGACAATTTAATATGGAGAGGTTATAAAAGAGTCCCATATTTGTATAATCAGAGAGATGTAAGAGTGATATGAGTCATTCTATTTTAGAAAAGTAAGAAGAAAGTTGTCATGAAAAGCCATGACATAATGTTTTATTTTTCATAAAAGTGATAGTGGGTTGGAAGGACTGGATGGCTCTCTGATGTTCGGTTCTCATGGTGATGGTGCCTATGAATAAAACTTCTCCATGTTACCAAGAGGTACGGCATTCAGTTCCGACAAAGGGAATCAAGTGTGTCCCTGCACAGCCGGAGGAACTCTCTTGATCCCAGAGCTGGCCTGGCACTCACCATGTTGGGAAATGGGGCCAATCTCCTCCCTGAAGCAGCCCTTCTGCCCCTTGGGATATCCTTGTTTTCTCCATTCCATCTTTCTCAATAGTTGCAGAGCCTCTTGGGGGCTAGCTTAGAAGGTGAGGGGGAGCCCCTTTACCTACAGCTCCTCTTGCTGAGAAATTCTGCTTCTTGACTTTTCAGCACCCTTATGTGGAAATGTGTTACTTACAATGCCTAAAATATTTGGGGTGGAAGGGGTGGAAGCAGGGAAAGTAATAATATTGGCAACACATCATAAATCCACAGAGACAGGGATGCTGAAAGTGGCAGAATTAAGGACTTTGGAAAGCACACGAGGTCAGCTGTGAAGAGGGCACTATTGTGAAACACTCAAGGACTGTTTTCTTAATCCTGGTGTGCAATATGGTAGAGAGAGCATGCAGGAGTTACACCATTAGAGCACTGATTTCACAGGAGTTTAGTGTTTCATGTTAATCGTTTTGACATTTCCAGACATTGGCTAATATTGGTCCGCATTCTATAACAGCCGATTTCCCTCTTCTTCACATGAAAGGCAAAGTTGTTGAGTGTTCCATCCCTGTTGGGTCTGGATTTTTACCAATTGTTTGTCTTAGGTGAAGTATAGTTCCTAGGTATAAAGGAGACTACAATTTTTCTTTCCAGTTGGTCCTTTTTTTGAGACTGGGCCAGGGAGTTAGAGTTTGAGGGAGACAAAATATATTGTGAAAAGAAGTATTTTAAGACTCAGAATAAGGAAATTTATTAGATTTATAAAAGTAGGATTGGAGGTTTTCTTCTCTTAATCAGAGCATGAAATGATATCTATAATTTGAGTTTTTTGTACTCACAATTTTTATATTATTCTGTTATCATAGATTTCACTTAGAACCATGATTCACTTTTTATATCATGCCCTGCCAACAACTCTAAAAGAGGGACCCCACCATGTTTTTTTTTTTTTAAAAAGCCCACTTTCCCCAAGGACATTTATTTATAGACCAGAGGCCTGATGCCCAAAATTTGTGGAAGGGGGTCGGGGGGAGGGAGGGAGTCCCCTCAGCCCGGCCTGCACCCTCTCCAATCCAGGACCCCTCTCACAATCTGGGAACACTGGCTTCTAATTGCTCACCTGCCTGCTGGCCTGATCACCCCTAACCCCTCTGCCTGCCAGCCTGATCGCCCCTAACCACCCTCACTTGCCAGCCTGATCGCCCCTACCTGCCTTCCCCTGCCAGCCTGATCGCCCCTAACCCCTCTGCCTCAGTCCCCGTCACCGTGATTTTGTCTGGAAGGAGAAATGGATGACTGGAAGACGTCTGGTCAACCTGGTCTAATTAGCATATTACTTTTTTATTAGTATAGATATTTTGCTATGATATACCCATTTGGAAAGGTTGTAAAAGCATAAAAGCTGTAGTAAGATAAGCTTTATTTTTGAATTAACAGCAATTATGAAAATACTATGTTTCAGAAGACTTTGCATTTTATAAAATTCAATGTCTTTTTGGTAAGAAATCTTAGTAAACTTGGGATAGAGAATCTTTTTTTTAAATTTTTTTTTATTTTTATTTATTTTTTTAAAAATATATTTTATTGATACTTCACAGAGAGAAAGGGAGAGAGATAGAGAGTCAGAAACATCGATGAGAGAGAAACATCGATCAGCCGCCTCCCGCACATCTCCTACTGGGGATGTGCCCGCAACCCAGGTACTTGCCCTTGACCGGAATCGAACCTGGGACCTTTCAGTCCGCAAGCCGACGCTCTATCCACTGAGCCAAACCGGTTTCGGCAAGAATCTTTTTTTTTTTTTTAAATCCATTAAAAGTGGCTACCATGAAACTACAAAAACACTATGTTTAATGAAGCAGACCCCTAAATGCAGAAATAAGACATTGAGCCTAGCTATTATTGCTATTATTCAACACTGTGGTGAGGTCCTAGTCATTGCAATAAGAAAAATAAGTGTGTAAAGACTAGAAAATCCAAGAAACTCAAATAAAAAACCATCAGAACCAACAAAATAGTGCAGCAAGGTAGTTAGATATAAGGTATCAGGGGTATAGTGAGTGTAAAGGAAAGAAAGACCCCATTCACCGAATCAACAAAAATAGGAACAAATATAACAATAAAAGGAATAAGACCTACATGAAGAAAATGGTAATACTTTGCCAAAAGACATGCTAGAAATCCTGAATAGATTGAGAGTCACATCACTTTCTTTAATGGGAAGACTGAATATTAAAAAAAAAAAAAATGCCAATTGTCCCAAATTAACCTGTTAATTCAGTGAAATTCTAGTTAAAACAAGGAGCAATTCTGGATTTCCTTGACAGAGACAAAAAGGGTTTTGGCTTATCAAAGCCGCACTTGAGCCCCCAAAGCTTTTTGGGGCAGTGTCAGAGCTGCCATGTCAGAGGAGAACACCCGAGCTCCAGCTCCACCAGAGACGACAGTGCATCTCTTAGGCACTTGCTGCAGCAAACGCTGCTGGCCAGCCAGTGATGCCATGAGGCAGTAAGATGCCTCCAACAGTGTAAGAGCCCAAATCTCCTCTGTTGGCTAAACCTAGTTTTGCTGGAACAATTAAGATCAGAATTGCCCTGGCCAGGTGGCTTAATTGGTTGGAGCATTGTCCCATTCACCAAAAGGTTGTGGGTTCAATTCCCTATCATGCACAGAGCTAGGTTGTGGGTTCAATCCCCAGTTGGGGCACGAATGGGAGACAATTGATATATGTTTCTCTTTCACATTGAAGTTTCTCTCTCTCTCAATCAATGAAAGCATATCCTTGGGTGAGGATTTAAAAAGAAAAGATCAGAACTCTCAGTTCTTGTATTTATCACAAGAGGGGATGGGATCTCATGGGAGGTGGGGATTGCTCTCTGGATAGCAAGATGGGGCATTTTATTTGAAAACTTAAAAAAAATAGATGACTTTATTTTGCTTCCCAAGATGATAAAGTGAACAAAATCAATTCTGTATTTATAAACGTAAGGATAATTAATTAATTTCCTAACTTTCTTCTTTCCTTTAGACATTATCCTCTGTATTTAGGAACAACATATAAATCTGTACCTGCTCCATGCCCTTAATTAGGTCATGACATCTTGAAGAACATGTACTATGCGTCCTTCTTTTGAGAATAGGTGGTCAATGAATTTTAAATTATAAATGTCCCCAAACAGAAAGTCCAAATGATGGTCCAAGAGTATTGATGGAATCAGTTATTATATGTATTCATTCACTTATAATTGTTTTTGAAAAGTCCAGGAGAACAGAGTAGATGCCAGGAAATTAGAAAAATGCAGTTATGGTGCAAATCTTCAAAAGACTTAAGTTGAGCAGTCCTTTCAAATTACTCTCCATCACTGTCAGTTTGGAAGATTTGGGAATAATTGTATAAAGCTGAAATATGAAAAGAGAGACACACAAAAAAAGTTTAACAAAGCAATTCGAACTTGAGTATGTGCCTATAATAATGGAATAAGGAGACTGGTCCACAGATGGTCACTGTACTTTGCTGAAGCATATTGCCTGCCAGGACCCCACACAACTTCATTTATCAAATTCCTTAAGCTTAAAAGAGAAATTGTGATGACTTCACTTTACACTAGCCTTGAACACAGTGAAAAAGATCAAGGGGGGAAAGCTGGGCTATATATATCCAGAAGCAGCAGTGCCAGACAATTTGGTGAGGTTTGATATCATTTTGAGTGATCAGGAGTGAGAAAGGCCAGAAGACTCTGCAGTCTAGAAAAAGCTCCCGTAGATTGGGAAGTTTGGGAGATACCCAAAACACCAACAAAGATCTGAGAATTGATGCCAACAGGAAGAAGAAGACGAAATCGGTGCCAAGAAAAAAAAAATCAAGCCAACTCCTCAGGGAATATAGACTCGGGTATTCAGAGTTGAGAGTAATCCGGAAAACCACAGTGACATATGTGATGTCATAAGGATAGTGACAGCAAATTAGATATGTAATCAGTGTGTCTCTTCCTCGAGCTGCCTGTCTAATGTATGCCTTGAAGTTCCGTCACCCCGAGAGCAATCTGGGGTCGTGTTATTTTAAGTTCGTGTCTGAGGACACAGACGTATGACTTGTCCCCTTTACAATCCCGGCCATTCTTCTACTCTCTTCTGGCAACCAGATTTTGGCTCAGACTTTCTCCCGAGAAATCTTAGCTGATACCACGCCCCCTGCCCTGCCATGAGGACACGGTGCTTTCTGGAATGTGATGGGGACGTCTGCAAGTGTCCAGAAACGTTTCTCCCTACTTTCCTCCTCCTGACCACCAGGTGAGAAATTTGAAAAAGCAGAACCATCTTTTCAATAATCTCCTTTCAGAACTCACATTCCCGGCTGAGTTTGCCATTCATTTTTTTTACCAAGAACTTTATGAAGTGGAAGTGGCTAAACTCATCTGGCAGGGCTCGATCGCAGACGGCCAGTTCCCAAATCCCTGAGGTGTGAGCGCTGGGTTCTCCCCAGCACGTTCTTTTCAATAAACATCTCCACACTTGGCCTTTGACTCCAGCCGTCCCATCCCGACCCCAGCGTCTGGAGCTTTCCACCGCGGCTCTGGCTCCTTGAAGCCTGGGCTCAGCCTTCCTATTCCAGGTTGACCTTGGCTGGGCGCCCCACATGGTCATTCTTGTTGTAAGAGTAGAAAATCTCAGGCACGGATTCCTGCACTTGGCCTCTCTGCAGAGCTTTTTAGTGCTTGAGGCACATGCAACCTCCAGCTGACACGGAGCACAAGCGAGAGCACTCGCTTACCAGAAATCTGTGTTGACTGAATTGGATTGGCCTTTGGCAACCCTGCTGCCGAGTCCACGGTGAGAAAAGCTGGAGCTGAGTCAGGTCTCAAGTCTTCCCTGGGCTTGTTAGCACTGATGGGCATGTTGGGCTCTCACTGACATTCTCAGTACATACTTTACCTCCCACCCTGTAGGACAAAACTCTGGCAGGGTGTTCTCAACCGTTAATGCACCACTAGGCATTTTACCAAAAACAACAACAGCAAAACACACACACACACATAACACCCCACGTTGTATGCTTCATGTTCCTCCTCTGCAAAATGGTCCCAATGAAAGTACCTACCACGCAGGATGGTTGTGAAGATTCAATGAGTAACTATTTAGCTCAGTGTTTGGCTACTTGAAAATTTTCAATTATTAATTGATTCAGCCAAGTCAGATAACATTGATAAGGAAACAGTGTGAGAGCAAATTAGAGGAACAGTCAAGTTGGAAATCTTCAGATCTCTAGTTCCTTCCATAGTTTATTTTTACTTTATGGTAAAGTCCTCCCATAATCCCTGGGGTAGCAGCTTTTACCTTACTGTTAGAGGGCTGAGACTTGGATAAACCTCCAGTCCTTGCCACCTGACAGACCTGCAATTAAAGAGAGCTCTGCAATTTCTAGCTATGTGACTTAAAATCCTTGAGCCTCAGTTTCTTCGTTGGTAAAATTCTACCATATGAAGGAGTCGGGAGGAGTAAATGCTCCCAGTACTTGATAAATGCTTGATAATCCTTATTTTGACTCATGGTGCCAACACCTTCCTTGGTCCTGACCAAGATCCTCCAGGCCCTGGCTTCTCATAACCTTCCAACAAATGGCATGAATTATGTGGGTCAGTCCTCCACTTTCTATTTCCAAGTCTAACCTACTTGGCTCTCCAGTTTTTCTTCCTTATCTAGTCAACCCTTTGATGTTTTGGTGTGACATGTTATATCTATATATACAAAAGGCTATGTCCATCCATCCAACCAGTAGCTATGATGTGCACTGACCACCAGGGGGCAGACGCTCAATGCAGGAGCTGCCATGACATACACCACGGATCTGTCGCCCACAAAGCAACACTCAGCTTCCCCCAAGTGGGACACAGGCCCTGCCACCACCCTGGAGCAACGCCCCACTAAACTGCAGCTGATGCTGCCGAGACCCCATGGTGCAAAATGTGGCCCACAGCCCAGCCCAGCCTGGAAACGGTCACTGTGGGTGCCAGGTAATGATGTCATATAGCAATGCCCAGCTTCCTCTCCCTAGTGACTAGCTTCCTTGGAGTTTCTTCAGCCCAGGAACATGACTTGCTTTAGAGCCAGGTGCAAACATTTTACAGTTTAAAATGTCTGTGAAGCGTTTTCCCATGCCTCATCTCATTTGATACTCATGGAAGTCCTGGAGTAGGTAGATAGGAGACTTGGTAGAATCCTATTTTCTTTTCATTAGCCAGAAAACGGAGATTTAGAAAGTTTAGAAACTTGATCCGGCTGAAAAGAAGTAAGAAATGGTGGAACTTGAAAATGACTTCAGGTTTTCTCACTGCGCAGAATATAGTCAAATACTGCTGCAGTTAAATATTTTACCTTTTGTTCTCCCTGCGTGATCTACAATAATAATCTGCTTTGTGTTGATATTTACTGCTGTGTTGCTAACAATTACCTGAAAGAGAAGTTGGGGTGCTTCACTGGGCTGGAAAAAGTTTAGCTAAATCAGAAAGCAGGTCTAATTAAGCAAGTTTATTCTATATCTATTAAAGGGTAAGTTGACTAGCGCATGTGTGATACATATAAAGCTCTCATTGGCGCCAATCGCACGTGTGTGTTTCGATCTGTCATTGTCGATGGTGAATTTGGTTCACACTTCTATTATAGAGAAAGTGCGATTAGTGATATTAAAATATTTCTTCTAATTAATTTCCTTTCCATGTTCAGGAATCTGTGCACCAGGACACTATTTATAAATTAGATGTTCTACACCAATTTCATTAAGAATCTGGGCACTTCCTTGAAATTTTTTTGGTTAAATTCACCATTCTTTGATTCCTTGGCCACTCTTATCAGTAGTGTCAGGGATGGCAAATATATGTTGCACATGCCACCAGCACATTCTCCTGAGTCCATAGCAAACATCACTAATTGGTCACAGCACGTTTCCCATGAGCTGGGCCAGAGTGTCAGTCACTTTGATCACATATGCCATATCTCTACACCTTTTCCTTGTTACCTGTCTTAGACTCATGATACTCAGTAGTCATCTGTGTTTCTCCTGTTTCCTCCATTAGACTTAACATACATATATCATCTTTCAAGGTCTATGTATATTCACTAACCATTAGTTTAATGCAGTCTAAAATAAATTACACGGCCAATAGCCCTTGCCTTGTCGCCATAACTAGGGTCTGTCATTGTAGGTTATGTAATTAAACAAAACTATGTTTTATTATACATTTTTATTTTTCTAGTTAATCATAATCATTTCCCATGACATTAAATAAGTATTCCTTAAAAACATGATATCTAGTGACTGTGAAAATAATCTATCAAATTGATAGATTCCTGTTTATTTAATAAGTTCCCCGGTTTGGGACCTGGTATTTGACTGCTACCAGTGTCTGGTTATGATAAAACACACTGTGATGAATTTCTTTGTATCTATGTGGGTGCCTGAATATCCAATTATTATTTTTTAATTATTGAACTTATTGGGGTGACATTGGTTAATAAAATTATGTAGGTTTCAGGGGTATAATTCAATAATACATCATTTGTGTATTGTAATGCATATTCACCACCCCAAGTCAAGTCTCCTTCCATCTCCATTTATATCCCCTATGTGCTCTTCTACCTCCCCTTGTCCCCCTTCCCCTCTGGTAATCATCATCAGGCAGATTTCTAAAATTTGGAATCATTGTGCCAAATGGTCAAGAACATCTTTAAGATGATTCTCTTGTTATTGTTGTTAATCCTCACCTGAGGATATTTTTTCCCATTACTTTTCAGAGATAGTGGAGTGAAAGGGAGGGAGCAAGAGGGGGAGAGGAAGAGAGAGGGAGAAACATTGATGTGAGAGAGACATATCCCAAATGCGCTCCTGACTGGGGTGGGGAGCAAACCTACAAACCAGATACATGCCCTTGACTGTGAATCAAACCCATGACCCTTTGGTGCTCGGGCCAACACGCTAACCACTGAGAAACACCAGCTAGGACAAGATGATTCTTGACACACATTGCCATAGTGCTTTCTGGAAATAGCAAGACTACTTATACTCCTCTCAGTAGAATAAAATAATGACAATCATTGCTAAGCCTGTGGATCTTATCTTTGTACTGGGAACTTTTTTAAAGAACTTTATAAACATTAACTCATTTCATCCTCACCAGACCCTTATTTTATAGCCAAGGAAACTGAAGCACAGAGTGGGCAACTAAAGTGCCCAAGGCCACTACCGGAGGTAAGTGGCAAAGCCTGGAGCTGAGCCCATTCGCCTACCCCAGGGTCCTAAAATACTTTACGGTACTTTCAACAATCTCGAGGGCAATTGGATCTTTCTACTTAAGTAAGATTTAAAGAAAATCGACTTCTGCTGGCATGACTTGGATGCAGTCTTATCCGGAGTCGAAGGACGGCCCGGGTGACACTGCTCAGTCTTTGTAACACAAAGTCTTACAAAGAACTCCACGTGCTTAGTGCCGAATAACTGAGAGATTTGGTATAACTCTACCTATACAACGGGATAAAATGTTATCATTCCAAACAACAACAAAAACAGTATTTTTCTGAAACAGGGTTACCTACTTCCCCAGAAAGCTCATCAGTGGTCTGAAGCGGCTGTTGTTGGTTTCATGGCAGGAACACATGGGCCAAGGAATGTTCCCCCAGGAGCACAGGTGAACAAGAATTGCTTATTTCTAAACTGAAAAGTGGTCCTAAGGACGCCTGCCCCTAATACAAGAGGAATGCATTCAAAGCAGCACAACATGTGTCAGCTGGACCACAACACAACTTGAAGGTTATTGTAAACAACAGTTCTCTCTTTTACCTTAAATTAAAACAATACTAATGCTGATTTAAACATTTAAATAATTTAAATAACTTAAACACGATCAGCTGCTAGAAGGTACCGTAGTATTAGAATTTATTTCTCCCTCTTCCTGAAATCTAAAGTTAAAATCTCAAGTTACAGGGGTTCCTGACTAGCAAAGCAATGCTTTTTCTTCGTTTTTCTTTGTGTTTCAGGCAAATGATTGGTTTCTTTCCGAGTCTTTTATTCCTGTGATTACTCAAAAGTAGGATATGACCCGGGGGGATGGGGTTGCCAGTTTTAGCAAATAAAAAGACAGGATACCCAGTTAAATTTGAGTTTCAGATAGACAGTGAAGACCGATTTTTTGGTATAAAAATGTCCTGTGCAACATTTGAGATGTACTTATACTAAAACATTACTCATTGTTTGTCTGAAATGCAAGTTCAGCTGGCGGTTCTATACTTGACTGGCAGCACATTGGGGGAGGTAGATGAGGAAAGCCCGGGGAGGAGAGAGGAGGAGAGGATTTCAAAAACTGAAACTGTTTCTTTCAGGTTGAAAAAGAAATGCGAACAGTGTCTGCTACCCTACTCATTGCTGCCAGCCCTCGGGGTTTTGGAATTGCCTGCTTCCTGAAGAGCAGGCTGCGCGCTGGTTCAGGCTGCCCTGATGCCCAAGGCGAGTTTCTCGAGTTTGCAGATGTGCCCTTAGCACTCTCCCTGGAAATCAGAGCGCGCCGGGCAAACGTGACCATTCCGATCACCTCAGTTGTCCAAGTATAGTTCTGATGCTGAGGCTTCCTTTCCCAGAGGGAGGTTCCTAAGGCTGGCATTTCCCAGTGGCAACAGAAAGTCTCTTAGGTAATGTATGAAAAGACAGCAAACATTACAGCCACTTTGGCTGGAGTGTATGTGGTGGTGGCATTGGGGTTGTTCGGTTAGGCCTGGGGGAGGGGAGAGGGGGGAGGTCAAGAAGGGGGAAGGGATTATTGGAGGTTGTCTGAAAACGATCACAGCCTGATCACAGCCTTCTCAGCCCTGCCCGTGTGTCTGCCCCACTGCTGCCTGTCGCCATCATCACCTGCCCTCTTGGAGATGGGTCCGTTTTCGGTGTCTGAGCCACACGAAGTTGAAGTGGGGACACTGGACCCTGATAAATTCATCAGGTCAAGCAACTCAGGAAGTCTTCCTGACATCTCCTGGGACCCCCCACATCTCCTGCTTGGGGCCTGCCTTTCTTTGATCTCCTTCGGGGGGGCAATGCCACACACAGAGTGACGGAAGAGTGATCAGCTCAGTGGCGTGGCACTGGGGCTTCCACCGAGGAGTGGAAGAGGTGAAGGAGGTTTAGAAATGACTTGGGTGCTAGTCTTCCCTGGGCGTAGGGGATCATGGGTTTTCCTCCTGGCAGCAGAATTCAAATATGCTAGGACTGTAGGGCAATACAATCCTTAACAGCCATTTGTAAGCTTCCAGCCTCAGGAGAACGAAAGACCAGGAAAGGCTCGCTGGACACCAGGAGTCAGACCATACAAGGAATGGAAACTGTCCTGAAGGCACCTGATCGCACACCTGCATTTTATCCGCATTACAGGCCCACCAGCTCAGCCCCCAAACAACAAAAGTTTCCTGCCAGTGACTGCATACAAGGATGAAACTTCAGCTGCTGGGTGCTGCCGTCATCCACCCGATGTCCCCTTGGCTCAGAGCTGTGCAGCCCTTCCCTTAGGATATCCCATCTCCCACCCCTTTCCCTAAATAAATTCAATGTTCTTTAATCACCCTTTGAGATGCTACTAGCCTACCTGAGAGCCTACCATCCTCCATGTTCACCTTTCACTTCTTACGCTCTCACAATGTCTCTTGGCCTGGCTCCTTTTCGGCTTGGACCTAACAAAATACAGGCCTTGAAAATACTCAAATTACAAAACATAAAGCGAGTGATGTTCATTTTTTTCAGAGGGGGGTTTAAATGACTTGCTCTTATTTTCTTGGCAAGTTAGTGGTTGAGAGAAGGAAGCAATCAAGCCCCATTTAATCACCAATAGGTACACTTTTTTCTCTCTCTTTTTAAGTCTTTATTTTCTAATTATTTATTTAATTTAAAATGAACATGCATTTGTAACTGGCAAAAATAAACACGCTAGTCATGGGAAAACCTAAAAATGCAGAAAAAATATAAAGGTGAAAAGAAAATCAGCTCAATCCCATGCCCTAGAGATAATCACTCTTCACATCTTTATGCATTTCTTTCCAGTCTTTTATGTGTATACTTAGAGGCCCAGTGCATGAAATTCGTGCACAGGGGTGGGGTCCCTCAGCCTGGCCTGTACCCTCTCCAATCCAGGATCCCTTGGGGGATGTCCAACTGCCTCTTGCAATCGGGGACCGCTGGCTCCTAACCGCTCACCTGCTTGCCTGCCTGATCACACCTAACCACCTCTGCCTGCCTGATCACCCCTAACCACTTCTGCCTGCCTGCCTTATTGCCCCTAACTGCTCCCCTGCTGGCCTGATTGCCCCTACTGCCTCTGCCTCGCCCCTTACCTGGGACCCAGGATTCCCTCCTCTGGCCAGTCGTAGGCACCCGGGACCTGGGCTTTCCTCCCTCTGGCCAGCCTTAGGCACCCAGGGTCCAGGCCAGCTTCACTCGGGCTGGCAGCAGCTGCAGGGGACCATGGGCAGGCAGCTTTGCCCGGGCCACAGCTGCAGGTGCCTGGGACCACGGGGCAGGCAACTTGTCCCTCTCCTTGGCTGCAGGTGCAGACGCAGCTGCTGGCCCCTGGGACTGTGGGGTGGGTGACTTGTCCCTCTCCCGGGCTACAGCCTGGCTGGTCCCCATTCCTCTCTCCCCAGTGTTGAGTGTCTGAGCCGTTACTAGTGTGATGGCATGAGGGTGTGATGACCATTTGCATATTAGCTCTTTATTATAAAGTTGGTTACATCATTGGGATCATACTGATTCTATAGCTTTATATACTTTATCAATTTCTCTGTTAAACATTTATGCACAATCCTGATGGAGTAATACCCCACTGCTTGGATATCCCAAGACTTACTTGATCATGGACCTATTCAGATAAACTTTGAGGTTGCTTTCAGGTTTTCATTCCTACAAATAGTGCTCTGTGCATTTCTAATTATTTACTTTATTTTCAAGAACATGTGCTATTTGCAGCATGCTTGGGTTCCCAGGCTCCTGAGATCCTGGCCACGGAGCCTAATTACCATGGCGCCCAATCGCTCCTTTGCAAACATGTTCCCGCATTTGAACAGGGCACCAGGAACATATTTTTTCCCCTATGGCCTCTGATGTATGGCCCAGGCAACGAGATGGCCTGCCTCCTCTCTCTCCTTCCATGATGTGTCTAATTGGACAATGAGATTGGGGTCTCTGTCAGCTCAGAAGCCATGAATTAAAGGGCTTTGGATGAAAACTCTAGTGGGGCAAAGACAGTAGTGGGTGGGGAGGGGTGAGGAGAATTCTGCTGAAGTGAATGCCCTTCTCAAGCCCGTGTCTTCTGCTCTCTTTTCTCGGTAGCATCTCAAGAAATGAACCACCTGCTGGTCTTTGTGCTGCCCCTACCTGTTGCTCAGAAGGAGAGAGACTAACTGGTGGATGTCCTGTGGCAACACCAGGAGCGGGCTGCCGCTGGAGTCTCTCTCCCTCCTTCTGTGCTCAGCTCATCCTGGCTTCCCCAAAGACACAAACCGCCCCCTCAAAGGAATTTCCTCAAGCTCAGGGGCACCCCCCTTTCAGAAATGCTCAGGGCAACTAGCACTTTGTCGGGCACATGCTAAGCACTCGCTACATATTTGTTACTTCATGGCCAAAGCCATCCGTTCAGCGGTGATTTTTCACGTTTGCAAAAGATTCCCGGCAGGGTTCCTTTAAATGGCCCGCTCCCCTAGCGCATTTAAAATGCGACTTGATTTATAGGAATTCGATGTACATGGTTCTGCAGGGCCACATCAATCGTGTAAATTGAGATGCATGTGCTGCTGGGTTCCCACTGACCGAGAGTGTTGGCAGCTCTCCTCCACCAGCTTGGAATGCACACAAACCCGGCCTGCGCTGCTCCCGGCTTTTATCACAAAGGAGCTCATTTTGTGAATGAACAGCCACTGCCAACAGCCTGATGCTATTCCCAGTGACCTTTGCCCGGGGATTGGATTCCCGCCCAGCGGGGAGACCAGGCCTTAGGAAAAGGTTAGCTCATTGATTGCCACAGCCTGCTGGGCTGAGGACTGGGGAGGAAAGGGCCCGGGGACCTTTTCCTTTTCCGTGAATCACCTCTGAGAAGCTGCCCCTCCCGCCTCCATCTCCGTCGCTTTCTGTCTTCTTTGTGTGGGCAGATTGGATTCTGTTCAGCAGGGAAGTTTTATTGCTTCTGTTGCTCCTGCTCCTGTTTTTTGTTTGTTTGTTTGTTTTGTTTTTTGTGGCTGTGAATAGTAATCATTCTAGCTTGCCGTGCTGTTTTCCAACAGCAATTCTGGGGTCCTCCTGAGCTTCCGCCCCTTCCTCCCCGACCCCCATTTCCTCCTCCTCCTCCTCCTCCTCCTCCTCCTCCTCCTCCTCACCACAGCTTTTTCAGTTTGATGTTTTTAGGTATCAAAGGAAGGTCTCCAGGAACCCTGCAACTAAAGACTTTAATGAGGACCATGCCCAAGAAATCCTGGCTGCCAAAGACATGATGATGATTTATGTCGCTCACTCACTCCCTAACAGCAAGAGGACTATTTGTAAAAATAAAAAAGCTGCTCATATGGAATTAAACAAGAGTATAGCTGCCTCCTTCCAGACCCCGGGAGCTTAACAAAGAGCATCCACACTCCGTCGCCAGCAGCACATGGCTCAGGGCTGATATTAGTCTTCCTGTCACATAAAGCTAAATCCTGTTAGTACAGGCAGCCGCGCACACCCTCCCTATCAGTGGACCTCAAAAGGCACATTCCCAAGGAAGCACAAATGTGCATCAGACACAAAAGGGTAGCCGCTTAACCTCCGGCCCAGGCGGGGCCCCTGAAGGACTCTGTGCCACAAGAGTGGGTGGGAGCTGCTGGCTGCTGCTGTCCCTGCACACAGCCTGGCAGTCAGGTAATCAAGGTCCCCTATTTGTTCCTGGCATCGGAGAGCTGAGTGACTGGTGGATGCCCCGTTGGGTTCTGGCCACCCTCGTGGAGAGAGCGCTGGAGGGACATAGAAACTCTGATGCCTACGCTTCCTCATCTGGTAACTGAAGTTGCCTCATAGTGTTGTGAGCATAAGGAGATCAAGCGTAGGAAACATGTGACAGGATGCCGACACGTGCTCATTATTATCATGATCATTATTATTATTAATTCTGTATTGTGGCTGCCAGAGAGCGGTGCCTCTCAGGCCTCCTGCTGCAGAGAGGTGGACTGTTCTGTCTTCTTTCATGTGATGGTCAGGCAGGTGGGGCCACAGGAGGGGCCACAGTAGAGGCACAAGAAAACAGAGCGGATAGATTCCCAGGTCCTGGAGAGGCGGTCCCTGCACATCATGCAAGGTCACAGGGGGAGACCAGGTGCTGTGGCTTCAGACAGGTATCCTCACCTCTCCTCACTCTGAGGCGAGAACAAACAGAAGCCAGCCTCTACTCTCTCTCTGAGGAGACAGACTCTACTCACGGTTGAGCTTTTGTAAAGGTTTGTGCCTCTAACAAACACAGGAAACAGACAAGGCCTAGGAAGCCTTCCTGCCCCACCCCACTGACTTCTCTTTTCACTTAGAACCCCTGAAGGAATAAAGCTACTTGAGGAATGACTGCTTGTTTTGGAGACATGAGGGCCTGAGGTTGCATGTAGGGCTGGTCAGGGGAAAACAAGACTCAGTCATCTTCGGGGCCTTTCCTCATAGGAGTGGAGGGGCCTGTGGGAGGGAAGTGGTGAGGAGAGAAGCCAGGCTGGACCCCGCCCCTAGGTGTGGAAGCTCCACCATGTGGTCCAAGAGGGACTTGGGCTAGTGTTAGGGATCACCCTTTTCTGTGCTTCTCCTCTCTTCCCTTCCCCTTCGCTGCTAGTTCTGACCCCTAGTGAGTGTGGGCTTGAGGGGCAGGGCTTCCAGGCAGCAGAGAGAGAAGGCAAGGCAGGAACAGGAAGAAGGGGTGGAAATTTCCAATATTAGCAGTCTGGGAGAACAGGAAGTTCTCTCTAGAACTGGGGTGGTAGTGATGGTGATGATGGGATACTTGGTGATTATTGCTGTTATTACATAAGGGAGAGGTGGAAGGCTGCCTGCCTTGGTGGGTAGACATATCAGTCATTGCCTGGTAATATACCCATGACAGGGGAGCAAGAACTAGGAGTGGATGACAATGAAGAAAATAAAGGTGATGATGGCTACCTTTTGTTAGGTTTTCGGTGTGTCAGACCATGTGTCTGCACTATAAATACATTCTTTGTGTATCATCCTCATCACAGCTCTGTGCAGTGGACATTGCCGTTGTTATTTTGAAGATGAGGAAGTGGAGGCTCAGAGCTATGAACAAGCTGGTAAGAGCAAAGAGATTCCAAATTTAGAAGGACTATCTCTAAGACCCATGCACAGGTCCCCCTACTGTGTTCAATTCAACAGCTCTTCACAAAGCAGGAACTGGAAGCCAGGCTCATACAAAAATGAGAATAACCACCACTCTTATTTTTCAAAATCTTGCAGTCTTGTGATGTTTCTGAAAGACCTCATTTCTATTTCTTCCTTGCACTGAGTCCATGCCACTTGACATGAAAGTCCCTTCTTAGGATTTGAGAGTCTCATCATTGTTTTTTGTCATTTGGGTCACTGTCTTCTCCAAGGAGGCACTGCATCCCTCATCACCTGGCCAGCGGGCTCATTGCCTTTCCTGAGCTCAGCATGAAGACAGAGACAAGAACCTAAAGAACTGCCATGTGCCTTCCAGTGAGGGTCTCAGCCTGGGTTTCTGTACATTTAGAGCCTTGAATTCAGTCCCAGGAAGGCAAGCAATGGTCAGTGTCCTTGTAAGGCCTGAAGCAGGAAGCTATGGCCAGGGGCTCAGGAAGAAGACCAGGGCCTCGTATTAGAGAATACAGTGTGACTTAAGGAATAAATTCAAAGGAAGAATAGAAATCCATAAAAGCTGTAGCATCATGTCCTTTAATGGGCTTTCCCGCTCCTCTTTCATTGCCTCTTACAATGGGGGTAAAGTAGCAGTAATTATTCCATGGATTGACAACGTATTCTATCTTGCCAGGTTGAAAGAAGCACCAATGTCATGCACTTGTCCATGTTGGAAGTCAACTATCCAACATGATCGGTTGGTCAGACTGAGAGGCCTGCATGGAGCAGAGCACAGCCCAAGGGTTGTATACCGTGGAGGCGGAGACGGTGCTCACTCAGGACTCAGCCTGACCCCAGATCTGGTCTCCATCTCAGAAGGAGAATCTGTTATGAACTGAACTGTGTCCTCCTCAAAATTCATACGTGAAAGTCCTAACCACCAGCCCCTCAGAATGTTATATTTACAGTTAGGGTCTTTACAGAAGTAACCATGTTAGTGAGGACTTGGGGGGTGGGGGGCCCTGCTCCAATATTACTGGTGTTCTTATAAGAAGAAGACATTTGGATATAGAGACATAGATGAAGGTAAGGCAAGTGTGAACAGACACAGGGAGAAGACATCCATCTACAAGCCAAGGTGAGAGGCCTGGAATAGATCCCTCCCTCACGGCCCTCAGAAGGCATAAACATTGCCGACACCTTGATCTTGGAGGTCTAGCCTCCAACGTTGTAAGGCAATCCATTTCTGTTGTGTAAGCCCCCAAGCCTGTGGTGCTTTGTTCAGCAGCCTAAGCAGACTGATAACACTCCTCCTTCCCTTCCTTGTAGATAGAATCTGGCCCCATTCTTCTCCCAACCTTAACACAGAGTGGTGCAGGAGGAAAGATGGCATTTTTCTTTCCCAGACAACTGGGGATTAACCTTTGATCCCAGGAGAAAGAGCAGGGGAAGTGAGGCCTGAGGAAAAGCAGAAAGCTGGGCTTACCACAATAAGCACTTGGTCAAGCAAGATGAGGAGGAACTGACCAAACAACACAAGTCCCACAAGCCTCCAAGGCAAAAAATGGGAAACATACACTTTGCCCCTTTGATTTTAATGCGCAGATGCTATTGGAGAGTAAAGAGAGTTATTTTGCAGAACTAAGAATAGCGATAGGCTGTCTGATAAGAATCAGGGCAGATCAATCACACTGCAGTCCAAAAGGAAGAAAAATGAGGCGAGAAGAGGGGCATGCTGAGGGACTCGAATCTAAACAGCAACTCATATGAAGCCTTTGTTTTGCCCCGTGAGAAGCCTGAAATGGGAATTTGTGAGAAAGGGCTGAGTGATACCTCAAACTCACATCTTGACATTGCTGGAAAGGAAGGTTTCATTGGCCCTGGGTCAGAACCAAGAAACATGAGCAATGTTAACTTGCAGGGTGTGATGTGACGATCCAGTCACTTTCCTGGGGGCAAATCAAGTCAGACTGTGACAGATACTACATTATAGCAAATCATGTCTGTCGGGGAGCTAACCAATGCCCAAGGCAGGGACTGCAATATCTTAATGCGCAGACCATCTCCCTGAAGTAAAACATTTCATGAAATTGCCTTATTCACCCTGGTGTTTTTTGACATACTGAGGGGGTAGTTTCCTGCTAAAACATTTTCTTTTTCATTTTTATGTAAACAACAGAAATGTGTGGGGTTACCAAAGATAAATCTCCCAACTCAAACATACACACTGATTGCATGTGCCTCCTTTTAATGTCCCTGAGGTGAGACCAAGTTGCCCAGTGCACCTAACATGACTTTAGGCCTCTCTTTCAACTTAACTTGTGGAGCTCACCCACCTCACCCCCATCTGTCCAGTGCTTATAGGATAGAACAAATAGCAAACAATGAAAGACAGGAAAGAATTAGGCTCTAAATTATGCAACAGTGTCTCTGCCCCGACCCATGCTGAAGGAAATAGCTCTTAGAGAATCCACACTCTTTGTTAGAGTGGAGTAGCCCCTAAAGGGGGGGCAATGGGCAGCCTAGGGGTCTCCTGGAGGGGTGAGAACCAGCCTCAAGGGAGCCAACAGAAGTCATGGCTGAGGAAAGAGGACTCTTCTAGATAGTCACTTCTCAGGGAAACTCAATTATCTATTGAATACCAAATAGGCACTAAGAGAATGAGTTTCGGGGAATAGAGAGCCACAGGGATCAGCCTTTAGAAGCTAATTGTGATCTACAGATTTGAGTGACTGTCCCAGCCCACCCATGCTAGTCTGGGAAGCCCTATTCTTTTTCTTCTGTTCCTTCACCTCACCCTGTCTTTTCCTCTTACCTTCAAGGTATCCATAGGTACCAAGGTATCCATAGAACACCAATTTGTATTTCCCACCCTCTTGGTAGAACAGCAGAAATGGGCATTTACATTTGGGCATTTTGATGACATTTTAGACTCATCATCTTTCCCCAGCCATATCTTCCATAAACAGACAAACCCCAAAGCAGCTCCTTAACACAGCACTGTTCTTCACTGTGGGTCAAAGCTTCAAACTCCCTAGACTCCTCCCTCTTCTCCCAGTCCAGTCAACTACTGTGTTATTTTTGACTACCTCTACACAGTACATGGAAGATGCTTTTTCCTTCCTATTCCAGCTATCACCATCCCTGTCCCTGCCCTCGTCATCCCTCAAAGGCATTACTGCAACAGCCATCTAACTGATCTTGTCTTCCATCAAGCTGTGCCTCTATTCTTTAAGTTTCCTTCAGTGTTCCCTTTGCTGCCATGTCCTCCAGGAATCATCTATAAAATGCCCAGTGAGATATGGGCCCTCCCTCTTCTGAAATCACACAACCAAGATTTATCTTAACGTGTGTTCATGAAGATACATCCAAGGTTTATATTATGTATTTTGTGCATCATACAGACCTGTTCAACACTTTACTTGACTTCTCCACTTGGATAACCTATAAGCACCTCAAATTAACATGTCCAAAAGAGAATTCTTGGTTTTCCCTCTCAAAACGAGTCTTCCCCATTTTGCAATAGTAACATGATTCTCTTTGTGTGAAACTAAAATCTGTGGATTTATCATAGATTCTTCTTCATTCTCGTCAAATCTATCAAATGTTTCTACTTCCAAAATATTTTCTGATTTACCAACTTTCATCACGCCTGTTATTATTTTAATGTAAACCAACATTTTGCCAGAATGATTGTAATAGACGCTTATAGGATCTTTCTGATAAAGTGATTCATAGAAAATGTAAGTTACATCATGCCATTTATCTGCTAAATACCCTCCAATGTCTTCTCATCACACTTAGAATAAAATTCAAATTCTGTACTCTGTCCTACAAGGCTCTATGTTCCAGCCCCTGTTGCATCTCTGACCTCATCTCCTACTACTTTCCTCCTTACTTACCTTGCTCCTTCAGTCCATTCCTTGAATACATCCTACATTCTCCTGCCTCAGGATCTTTGCTCTTCTTCCTCCTGTCTGAGACATTCTTTACCACTTCTTTGCATGGCTAGCCCCTTCTCTTGATTCATATCTCAATTCACATGGCACCTTCTCAGAGAGGCCTTACTGACTATGCACTAGAAAATAGGACCCTTACTCACGTCACCTCATCTTACCTTGCTTTATTTTTTCCATAACATTAAACTCTGCATGAAATTTCCATTTTTTTATTTTCTTGTTTTTTGTCTCCTCTCACCTTGAACATGAGCTCCATAAAAGGAGGAATCTTATCTGTCCAGCTAACAAACTTTCACTGTAATGGCTCTTGGAAAATTATATCATCCATTGTATCTAGCCTCCTTCTAGTATTCAAACTCATGCATAATTCATTCCCACATTAAATAGGTATGACCTACATAACCAATAGGGTATTTTGACAATGATGAAGCAAAAACTTCTGAGACTAGATCATTAAATACATTGTGAGTTCTGCCTTATTTCCAAGGATAACTCATTCTGGGATTAGCCAGCTGCCGTATCATAAGGACACTCAAACAGCCCTGTGAAGAAGTCCATGTGTCAAGAAATTGAGGTTCCCTGCAAACAGCCAACATCAACTTGGCAGTCATGTGAGTGTGACATTTGGAAGTGGATCATCCAACCCCAGTCAAGCCTTCAGATGACTGCAGCCCCAGCCAATGTCTTGACTGTTACTATACCTTCTTAAAAGACCCCACACTAGAACTATACATCTAAAATGCTTCTGAATTCCTGAACCACATAAATTGTGTGGGATGATAAATAGCTGTATTTACTTTTTTTTTAATTTCTGAATTTTAAAAATATTTTTATATGTTTTTATTGATTTTATTGAGAGAGGGAGAGAGAGAGAGAGAAACATCAATGAAAAGGAATCATCAATTGGCTGCTGCCTGCACACCCCCTATTAGGGATCCAGTCTGCAACCCAGGCATGTGCCCTGACCAGGAATTGAACCAGCAACCTCTTGGTGCATGGGATGATGCTCAAACAACTGAGCCACACTGCCAGACTATATCTATTTTTAAATGTTTATATGTAGTTTTAAGCCACTCCATTATTTCTTTTGTCTGTGAGATTTTTTTTTGCTTAGTTACTTCACCTTTTTCACCCAGTCCCCCAACCCCTCCCCTCTGACAGCTGTCAGCCTGTTCTCTGTATCTATGAGCTTGTTTCTATTTTGTTTGTTAGTTTATTTTGTTCATTAGATTCCACATATAATTGAAATTATATGGTACTTGTCTCTCTCTGACTAGCTTATTTCACTTAGCATAATACTCTCCAGGTCCATCCATGCTGTCCCAAAAAGTAAGATTTCCTCCTTTTTTATGGCCAAGTAGTATTCTACGAAGCTACTCCATTTTGACGGGATTTGTTATGTGGCACTAGATAATATACTACAGTGGTTATTGCTGTTATAATACTTTTTGGGAGGCCCAAGAATAGAAAAAATATACCATACAACATTATAATTTTGGGCAAAGAAAAATTCATCAACTTATTCAACCCAATAGTACCCAGTTAGGAAGTATCATATGGACAAACCTGAATTGTGTGTTGTTTGGATGAACTTAGAAGTTTTACTCTCCATACTTAAGTCAAACAAGAGGGATGCAGTTCCATCTCTTACCCTTCAGTCTGTGTGAGCATGCCCTATTTCCATGTGCTCTTGTGTTTAGACATTTTGTGCTCCCCAAAATGTTTTTCTGTGCTAAAACTCTATTGGTAAGTACAAAATTCTTACCCTCATAAGAATAACCCGAGTCCCCCAAACTAGGAAAAATTGGTGAATAAAATGTTGCAGAAAGAATACTCCTTTCAAAGAATGATCCCATCACACCACCAACTCCAATGTAATTCTTACATTACATTGCATTTATTTCCTTATAAAGTTTATGACATAAATATTTCTTTTTATTGTTCAATTGTATATTTTTATGTCTGTGAAAATTATTTGCTATCTTAGAAATGGAACACATCATAATTTTCCCCTTTAATATTAATGGAAATATTCTTGCATTTTGTGGCAGGGTTTGGGGAACAAATTAAATTTCTTAAGTGAGGAATGAGATGGATATACATGATTTATAGAAGGCAATCAATAGAGAAATGGACAAACAAAAGGTTCTACTGCTCCTTAGACTGAGCTGGGCTGGAACTCAGATCTCATAAACCAGGATGCTTTCTTTTTATCATATTCCATCCTGCCTAGGGTTGTGATTATTTGCATATAAATCTTATCCTCTAATTCTTGAGTACAACCTCCTTACGGTCAGGCCTTTTAAATTCTGGTTATAATTAAAGTGACCTTGTTAGAAAATTGATTGTAGACTTACCCATCACATTTATTTTTTCAGCAAACACTGACTAAATGCTCCTCCAGATGTCAGGCACTGTGCTATATATTGGGGATCCAAAGATGAATGCAATATCAAACTGCTCATAATTTAGTGAGAGAGAAAGAGGGAAAACAAAGAGTTAAGCACAGTGTTGCGGGGAGGTGTCAAATACTTTAATGGAAGAGGGAAGGGAACATTGTGGAGGGAATGATTAGACTCTACCACAGCGAAAGAAGGATTTAGAGAAAGCTTTCAGTGGAAGGGATGCTTGAGTTAGATCCTGAAGAACAAGTGTTAGTAATCAATGAATGTTGGTTGACATTGCCTCCAAGACACTGTTGGTATTGGCCCTGGAATTGTTCTTGAGGTTGCATTATCTCCCCCCCCCCCCGCCGCCCCCCGGTGGAATGTAGAAATTAATGAGAATAGAGAAGCATTGACCCTAAAGCTGGGAAGAATTTATTCCTCGTGCATGTTAGATTAATTCAAAGAAAATGAATACAGAAGACTATCAATAGTACTTCCTTGAGTTTTTTTCCTTTTCATTTTAAACTTTGCTACAGCAATATTCTCTTAAAGCCTTTCAAATGTATAGGAGACTGTCAGTTGGTTGTTATGACTGAAATGGAAGGGCTGGAAACATTTTCAGAGGTATCCAAGTGCATAAGGTGCAACTATTAGGTAATGAGTTGGAATTTTAACAGTCCTGAACGCATACATCTTAATGAGCACGGGTCCCCCAGGGAGGAGGTCAACCGCTATTGCCATTACTGGAAACATTCTGAGAATGCATGTCTCTCTGGAAATTGTCTGCAAACCTACAGCATATTCTTTTGAGCTGCCTTTATGATGAGTAAATTTTAGTCCGTTGAGTCTGAATTCTAACTTACTCCTAACGGGTAATTTTCCAGGCCATACCAGCTGGGGGAAATAGTTTAATGATAAGACAATGACATAAGCTCATTAGTCCACAGCTCAGTCCTACCAGCTGGGTTTCTAGAATTCTGAACCACCTCATTCTGCCTCCAGGTGTATGTTGGGGAGTGAGGAGCAACATTGGGATGGAGAGAGGGGATGAGTTTAGTTTTTTGTTGTTGTTTTACAAATAGGCTTATTTTCACTAATTTATCCATCTTTTTCTTCATAACTTTTCAATTGTCTTGCAATCAGCCCAGTTACTCCCACCAAATCTAGAAGAAACTTTCTGGAGATATTCCATGTGGTTGTTTGTCGTACAAGGTGGTTGCCATCATTCCTTCTCTCTTATGCTCTTCCTACTCCTTTACTAAGAAGTAAAGTCTACCCTATGCTTCAATACGTGCTGACGTGTGATTGCTTTGACCAATAGAATATAGCAAAAGTGACTTTGTACCAATTCTGCTTACAGCCTTTCAGAGGACTGGAAGCTTCTAATTCCTGCATCTTGAATTGCTCCCTTCAAGCAACCCAGCTACTAAGCATAAGCCATGTGAAGAGGCCACAGTAGGTACCCCAGTAACAGCCCCCAGTGAACTTCCAGTCAATGGTCTGCATCACCCGGGGCCTTCAACCACCTGGGTGAGCCTAATAGACCCACAAAACCAAGAGAAATGATCATTGTTGTGTTAAGCCACTAAGTTTTGGGGCAGTTTGTTATGCAGCAACAGAGAAGCAGAATCTCCAGTGTCTTCTTATACCAGCCCTGGGCCAGCATTGCTGACTCACTGGTGCTGCTGCCATGGACGTTCCTCCAAGCAGCCCAGCCACAGCTAGTCCCTTTGCTAAGTGACTCTGGTATGCATGGAAGCTGAGCTCCAGAATTAGCCTGTCCATGAAGATAGAAGTTGAAACTATCAGCCATAAAGGACAGTTTTTCTCTTCTTTCTTTATTCTCTCTTTATAGCTAAAACCAAGCCAGCAGGAGGAAGTAAAACCATTTGTTCTTAGGCAAGAGCACATTTTTCCAGAACTTTGGCCATTTGGGTGGTGATTCTCTAAATTCTGTCCTCTAAGAGGACAGAGAATTCAAGTCTTCTTGTCATCCTTCTGTACCTCTGTTACCACTATCTTCTCTCCTCACCTTCTAGCCGGCTGCGTTCCTAGAATTTGTCTAGATGATCCAAATCAGTTTTAACAAACAAGCATAGTGCTGCATGCAGACAAAAGACTTTACAAAGTCTCTGTGGGCTGTTTTCTTTACTAATTCACCAAGCATTCATTCAAATGCTTGTTTTATGTTAAAAAAAATAATGTGTGTGTGTGTGTGTGTGTGTGTGTGTGTGTGTGTGTGTGTGTGAATGGGGAAAAGAGGAAGGGAGAAAGCTTTTGCAAGAAGTAGAAATCTCAAAAAGCCAAAAGGAGCTAAGTCTCAGAAGGGAGATGACAAAGCTGTGGAATTCTATTTTTAGTAAAAAGGTGTCATTTGTACAGTAATTTCAAAAGTGTATGTATCACTGAGGCGACAAACCTAAAATTTCATTAATTTAAAATCTGGAGTGTTGAGATTATGACAATTTTTCCTAAAACATGACTTGGGGGTAGGAGGTAGGAGGTTGAGCAGAAAAGGGGAAGGAGATTAAGAAGTACAAACTTCCAGTTATAAAGTAAGTTATGGGATATAATGTACAGCATAGCGAGTAAAATCAATAATATTGTAATAACTTTGCAGGGTGACAGATGGTTACTAGACATTGTGGTGATCACATTGTAAAGTATATAAGTGTTGAATCACTATGTTGTACACCTGAAACTAATATATTACTAGAGGACCAGTGCATGAAAATTCATGCACTCAGGGAGGTTCCTCACCATCTTGCAGTCTGGGAACCCTCAGGGGATGTCCCACTGATGCTTTAGGCCCGCTCCCCAGGGCCTAAGCTGCAGTCTGGCCTCTCTCTTCGGGAGGCGAGCAGTGGGCCCATCAGGGGACCATGCCCACTGCGAGTGGCCAGGCCCGCCCCCCACCTCCCCCTCCGCTGCCACCACTGCTGGTGGCCTCCCTCTGTGGGAGGCGACCAGGCAGGCCAATCAAGAGATGGCGCTAGCCGGTTCCCCCCTCAACCCCGCCCTGCCCCCATCTCCCTGCTGCCACCACTACCCATGGCCTCTCTCTGTGGGAGGCAACCAGGCAGGCTGATCAGGGGCTGGTGCTGGGCTGGCAAGTGGCCAGCCCCCCGCCCTGAATTGCCCCTCAGTTGCCGCTGGTCACTGCTGCTCCCCCATTGCCGTCCCCTTCCTCTGCCCACTGGCATGCACCTTGGCTGGCCTGGCGCCACCTGCTCGCCAGCCCCGACCCCTGCTGACTGGTCCGCCATTCGGTCTATTTGGATATTACGCTTTATTATATAGGATATGTCAACTATAATTAAAAATAAATTTAAAAAAAGTGTACGCATGTGAAATGTTTTGAACAATAGCAACATAACAGGAAACAGCATAGCCTCCGATGGTGACTTTTGAAAAGGACTGCCCTCACTGGCACAAGTAGGCACTCACGTAGTTGTTAAGTGAGTAAATAGTTCCTCCTAATGACAGAGGAGGGAGAATTCATAACCAGAGCAGTGGTTGCAGAGCCTAAGTGACCAGCTCAAGGTATAATTGTTTTGGAAGTCTGATGTTTTACATTAAAATATTGAAAATTTGTCTTCTATTTCATAATAACATCTGTTAGATAGAAAGGATAATCCTGGAGTAAAATTGATGTTCCAAAAAGATGTGTGATGTTCATCATTTGTTCACAAAGGAGACATTTGTTGAGCACCCCTGAGGTGCCAGGCACTGTTCAGGGCCGTGGAAGGTATGGGGAGTCCCTTCTGTCGCTTTGTAATCTTTCTAACACCATATGGCCACCGGAAGCATGTGTCCTGCAGTTAGCGAAGCTCAGAATTTAGGGAGCACTTGTGACATCCCCCCCCCCCCGCCCCAAATGCTGGCAATGTTTTTATCAAGTAATAATCACCATATTTTGGGGGTGTGCTGTGTGTTCTGATTTTCCATTGTTGCATAATAAACCACCCAAAACTTCGTGAGTGGTGTGAATGTGGTTTTTCTAGTCAAGGCCTGGGCAGGGCACTGCAGGGGCAGCTCCGCAGCTCTTATTTCTGTTCCATTGGCGGAGACCTCAGAATGGTTGGCTTGCTTAGGGTCATGTGCCTGGGGACTTAGTTCTGGAAATTGCCCTGGTTGGTTGGTTCTCCTCCAAGTTATATCTTCTGGACTTGAAATGAATGTACTTCACTGACATGACTGGCTCCTGGCCAGGCCTCTTTCTTTCTCCACATGGCCTCCGCCTGTGGCTAGCTTGGGCTTCCTCACAGCATGGGGGTCTCAGAGTAGCTGGAATTCATACCTGGCAGCAGGTTCCCACAGAATGAGACTTCCAAGAGACCAGACAGAAGCTGGAAGGTTTCTTATGACCTAACCTTGGATATCTCAGAAGGTCAACTCCAGCACATTCTATTGATCAAGCAAGTCACTAAAACTGGCCTATATCCATAGGAATTCTACTCTACCACTCAGTGGAAGGGGTAGCAATCCATTGTGTGGCCATCTTTAATCTACCGTATGTAGCAGGATGCTTTAATCTACTTGTATGAAGCAGTATGCCAAGTGCTGTACTTGCAGTACGTTTTAGAATCCTATGATATCCCTATGAAGCAGATACAATTATGGTTTTCATTTCACAGATAAAGGAATTGAGGCTTTGAGGGAAAATCACTTCCCTCTGAACGATGGAACTAGTGATAGAGCCAGCAGCAAATTAAAACTCAATTTCCTTGAATCATAAAATGAACAGATGGCATTCTGCCTCCATGGAGAAGGCTTCAGGGAGCACAGAGAAAAGCGAGTGGAGGTGGAGACGGGTTCCTACTGTGAGTCCTTAGAACTGCTCAGAGGGGAGGAACTGCTGGAGCCTCGGCCGCACAGTCAGCCCATCTTGGAGCTGAGACCAGAGAGAGGGCTTGGGCTCCAGGGAAGTGTCAGTAGCTATAAAATAAAACAGCTATGCCTCAGGGTGTATGTGAACCACAGCAGGTAACCCCAGACTGGGATATTGATTTCTTCAGGGCAAATGAAAGAGAGCATGTACGCCAAATTGCGTGTGTGCATTTTTTTACCTAAGAAAAATAGCGGCGAGTCTCTGGACCAACCCTAACAATCCCACATTCATGAAGTGGCTCCAAGCAGCAGGGCTGTGTTTGGAATGGAAAGGCCGGGGCCGAGGAAAAGGAAAGTGGAATTTCTCTTTGGAGTTTTGAAGTCCCTCCTTACCTCATGGCTTCGAGCTGCCTGAAAAGCTTGAAGGGAATTTCCACACTTAGCACACTTCCCGTGGCTGCCCACCGCCTGGCTCCAGAGCGCATTCTGTGGGGTTTGAGTGTGTTCCGTTCCTCAGGTGGTAACAGATGCTGTCAGGAGGGCTGGGTCCGGGCTGGGGAAGGCAGGTCGCCCAGGACGGGTTACCGTGGTCCTGTTTCCTGGTTGAATGCTTGGTTGATGGTATCTTGTCTGATTCATATCCTATTGGAGACGGTGTGAAACAGGGCCCTGGAGTAGGTCTGGTTTTAGTCAACCTGGCTTGTGAATCTATGTTTGACAGGCGGCAGGGGCTGGGCAGCTGGTGTGGAAAGAGAAATCCTAGTTTTGGAGGAAGATTTTTTCCCCCCTTCAATAGGTTTAGAAACATAAAAATTGCTTGTGGCTGACACAGTGCTGAGCCTACATGAAATGCTTAGAAGAAGATGCCAGTTTGCGTGTTTCATTTACGTATGCACCAAACGCTCATTTGGATGCCTTCTGTATGCCAGGTATTGTACTGGGTGTTAGGGAGGCAGTTATGTGCAAAATAGACATTGTTCCTGCCCTCATGAAGATTACAGTCTAGTGGGGGGAAAATTGAACAGACTCAGAAACTAATTTGAATGATGCTGTAAATGAAAGGTTCAGGAGCTAAGAGGGGGTGTAGCAGAGCTTGACTAAGATGGAGGGGAGTAAGTGCCAAGGGAGAGACACTGAAACAGAAACTGGAGGATACAGAGGAGCTACCCGGTTGGGGGAGCAGTGTTCCAGGCAGAGAGAGCAGCAGAGCTGAGGGAAAATGGCTCAGATCCAGTTGGAGAGACAGAGAGAGCCCAGATCATGCAGAACCTGAAGGCATGATTTTATATTTTGAATTCTCCCTCCAATCAGTTTTGTTTAAACAACTTTCTACCGTTGTCAGTTTGATTAGAAGCAAGTACCTCTCAGGCATTGAGCTAATTAGATCCTGAAACAGCCAATTAGTAGCCAGGCCTGTTACTGCCAAGGCTGCTGGCATCCTCCACTGAAGGGGTGAGTGGGAGGGTCCACATGAGAGCACTGCCTTGGCAGAAAAGATGGGATTTTATTGTCCCATGTAGCATTTTTCACTACCTTTGTCCATTTGTACTTCCTTTTCATAAAAAAATTACTGAATACGTCCTCTATGCAGAATGTCTTAAAGATTCAAAGAGGTCTGTGACACACCCATAACCTCCTCTCCAGGAGCTTATGACTCAGTAGACAAGCCAGTTCTGTGACTCACCCCACAAAACCACAGACTCATGCAGAGGAATGGACAGCATCTTCAAGATCATCTGGTCCAGGTTCACAGATATATCCCCCAGGGTCAGAGAGCTCTAGAGTAATTGTCTTTTAATTCTGTGGTTTTCATTTTGATTATAATTTAAAATGTATTTTACTGGTTATAAAGGGGGGAAAAAATGTCCTCTCATTCACATTAATTATTTACAATTGGAAGAGATTTTATGGAGTAAGACTTTAGTTGCTTAAGTTAATGTTTGTCAAACTGGGGTCCCTGGAGGCTTCAGGGCTCACAGATACATGCTCAGGAGTCTATGGGAATTTTTACCCCTTAAAATTTGTCTTTAGGTCTCCAATTTTGGAAACTTATCTATTCTAGCACCTCACTATTACAGACAAGAAAACAAGGGCCTAGGAAGGGTAAAAATAAAATGCCTACAATATTCGGATACCTTGTATTAGTGATTATTGTTTTCAAAGCCCTTTTGCATTCTTTATCACATTGCTTTCTTGTAAATATCCATTGAGCCACAAAAGGTAGATATAATATCATCCTTTCCTTACAGATGAAGAAACTGAGGTTTGTAGCTGCTAGCCAACTTGCCCAAGTTTAAGCAACAGTCAAGATAAATAGTAGAGTTGGAATGAAAATATTCCAGTTCCTAGCCCAGCGCTCATCCCATTGTCCCACCTGCTAGAATTTATGACAATGGATATAACCCATTATAATCTGCAATCCCTGTTCTAGGCACGTGGTTTGGTTTGGTTTGACCAATTCCACAAAAATTTCTCATTTGGTCACAGTCATCCCATGATAGCTTAATGATTTTTCTCTGCTGAGCTGTGGTGGTTTTAAAATCTACAAAGGAAGGTCTATGTGTCCTCCTTTGGAGTCTGGTCAACTCATGGAGTGTGGTAGAAGTGACTTCTGAGGCTAGGTCACAGAAGGTCATACCACTCCCACCTGGTTCCCATGGGATGGTCCCTCTTGGAACCCAGCCATCAATCACGCTGTGCACAAGCCCAGGCCACATGGAGAGGCCGTGTGCTGGTGCTCAGTGGGCACCCCCAGCTGAGGTTCCACCACAGCCAGCTTCAGTCCCAGACTTGGCAGCCATCCAACTGCAACTGCACAAGAGAGCCAGCGTGAGAGCCCTCTAGCTGAGCCCAGAACCCTGGAAGATGACAATGAAACAATTCCTGAGCCACTAAGTCTCAGTCAGGGTGATTTGTGAAGCAGCACCATTGGCTGGGAGGTGAGCGGAGCAGCTCCTGCTTGGGGGAGCTCCATCAGCGTCCCTCCTGGGAGGCCTCAGGCTCAGCCCCGTGCGGGGAACTCCCAGGTTGACTCCTGAGACCAGAGCTGTGCCAATGAGGGTTTGACTATCCCTAACCTTTCTGGTCCGCTGACTCATATGTTCTTTTTTCCATTAGAAAATGCTGTGCTTTTGATTCCAGCTCAGTGCTGCTTTTGTAAACAGGGAATCGGCTCAGTCTTGAGTAAAAACCCCATGTTCCTTAGCGTGCCTGCTGATGAGGTGCCTCTGTTCGCAAGTGTTGGAAGGGTTTCCCTTCCAGATCCAGGCGCCCCTCCCCTCCCCACCACCCAGAGCCAACCATTCTGGAGGGACGGGAGGATCTAAGGCAGCAAGATGGAAAGCAACAGGCAGTGTGCATCTTCAGGGCAAGGAAAAGATGTCTGCACCTCTGGCCCCACCTTCCTCCCTCCAGCACAGTGCCTGCCCAGATGGATCTGGGTGTCTGAATGAATGAATGAATTAACCTAAAGTAGCAATAGATTCACCTGATCTGACTGAACTTGCTAGACCATGAATGAATCATCACTGTACATACTATTTTATGGGAGAAAAATTCTCCATCTCCTTCTGTCCCAAAGTGGGGAGTGCAAGGGAACAAAGTCATTTGGAGTTGGGGGTCAGTGAGTGAGTGAGTAGAAGACCTTGAAAATAAAATATTTAACAGGGGAAAATAAGCTTAATTTGGCTGAGTTACTTTCTAGCCTATAGTCACTAAAAGGCAATGTCACCTGAAAGTGAGAGTCAAAATATCATTATGCACAGGCTGCAGGTTGTCTGCAGAGAAGATCTCTCTTACGGAAAGCAGAGATGCCTCCTGTGTGATTCACTTAGAGGTTCCAGGAAGGCCCCTGACCCAGAGCTTCTGCAAATGAACACACAGGCTGGGCACCACGAAACACTAGTGGACACCATTCACAGAGACCAGAGCTTCTCAAGAATTAACAGGGATTAAGGCCTCACTGGTGTGGCTCAAAAGTTACTGAATACATCAGTGGTTGAGCATTTACCTATGAGCCAGGAGGTCGGGATTCGATTCCCGGTCGGGACACATGCCCGGGGTTGCTGGTTCTATCCCTAGTAGGGGGCGTGCAGGAAGCAGCAGATGGATAATTCTCTCTCATCATTGATGTTTCTATCTCTCTCTCCCTCTCCTTTCCTCTCTCTGAAATCAATAAAAAAATTTTTTAAAGGGAGGAAGGTGGGATTCTAAGGTCTCCAGTCTAAAGAAGCTAAGGCACATAAGTAACTGAGAAGGCCACATATAATTGGTATTTAATGTGTCATGAGAACTCAGAGGAGGAAGCAGCTGGTACTACTGTGGGAGGATCAGAGACAACTTCCCATAGGAAATGATGTCTCTGAAAGCTGACTGGGAGCTGATCCAGTAGAGAAGGGGGACAAGGGATATACAGTCAATAGAAACAAACTAGTCTACAGAGAAGAACTGCAGAGTATTCTAGTCAGCATGGGCATAGGGTGCCAATGGGCAACAGTGGGAGAGAGGATAGACAGATAGGGTGAAGCAAGACATGAGGGGCTCTAAACACCAAACTGTGGACATCAGACTTGAATCTGTCAGCAATGCGGGGCCGTAGATGGTTTGGGTACACAGAAGTAACAAAACTGAGTGGCAAGGATGGACTGGAAGCTGGGAGATCATTTGGAAGACATAATAATCCTGCCAACCAATGAGGATCTGAATTCTGAATTCCAAACAACTGTTTCCAAACCAAACAAAACACATCAACCTCTGGCAAGCATCCACTATGTTCTTAGCAAAGACAGTAGAGATTTGAAAATAGCATTGAGAAGTGGTTCAGTTGGGAAGACAGACCCATAGATGAATAATGTGTAATGGGGAAAAACAAGTGTCTAATTCTACCCAAGAAAGTCTAGGAATGTGCACAAGGGGATGTGGTTTTGAGAAGAGTTTGCCAGGAAGAGCATCTGGGTATGAGATGCACAGTGTGCAAAGTCCTGTGAGTGTGGAGGAGCAAGACCTGTTTGGGGGCAGGACTGCTGGGAAGGAGCTGGAAAAGTTAAGCAGATGCCTGACTGCAAAGGATGCTGTCCTGACCTTCCACGTGCTTTCTTTGTTGCCAGAGGACAGCATGGCAGGCCCCAAGGAAAGCAGCTGTAAACACATAGCAAGGAACCTAAACTGTGAGATAGACCAGAGGCCAGTCCCTCCCTGTGTCTTCTTGAGGTCAGCAAGGTAGGCTGTGTCTGTACGTGAAGAAGCCGTTAGTCACAGAATGTGGGCTGTCCCATGAAGACTAATTCCTAATTCCTGGATCCCAAAGTTGGTCAGGACAGAAATAGGAAGAAGCTGAAGGCCTCAGAGGCTGGGTCAATAAGTGTGTGCGCATGTCTATGTGTGGTAGCAGTTGATAGTGGTGTCTACAGTCAGAGTAGGGGGGCACTCTGGGCCATTAGAGGCTCAAACATATTTGTGAGTCTGGTCAAGGTTTTCTGATGGTTGATAGAAAGTAGAACTTGCCCCCAAGGAAGGTGACTCACAGCCTCTTCCCTTCCCCTACCTATGTCACAGTTTTACAGTGGACTCACCCCAATCCAAAGTTCTTAAACATATATTTTTGGATATTTTGGAAGGCACGCCAGTGTGGTCTTGTAAGAATACTAATAATCTTAACAATAAAAACAACACTAGTAACAATAGTTAATATTCAAGCAGTGCTTATTATGGGTGAAGCGCTGGTAGAAGTGTTGGTCACTGTTATTAATGCTGGTTAATGATGAGGTAGATGCCATTCTCCCCACTTTAAGTAGGGGGATGCCTAGGCCTAGTAACTTGGCAGAGATGCTGCAGCAGATGTTTGGTGGGGACAGAGTCAAATCTGAAGAGGAGCCCCAGAGACTCTTCTCTTGACTAACATGGAACCAGCTCTTTGATCGCTGGTTGTTCAGACGTTCACTGGAAAGGTTCACATGCTGAGCAGAGCTTCTCCCTGAGCAAGGACCCAGGACCTTGGTCAGTTCATTGCTGGACAGCTTGAGTAGGCCAGTGACAGGAGGCCTCTTTCCCCTGTGTGTCCGCCAGCTGGGTGGCTTGATCTTTCCTTCAGAAGGTTTCCAGACTTGCCACAGATACTGCCGGAGTCCCACAGCCATGTCTGCTCCCACTTTCCCAGGAAGGACAAGTATTATTCATTCATTGGCTCTGCCTGCACACTTAGGAGATGGGAACTGAGAGTCAGAAGGAAACTTTGAAGAACCAAAGACATAAATTTTTCTCTTACCCTTTTAGACCCATTCATCCATTAGCCAGTTGACAAAACCTTGCAGAAAAGCCATTCCCTAATATGGCACGTTGGCTATACAATGTAAACACTTGTGTTCATGGGACAAATAGGCTTGAGATGTTAAACTCTCTTGAGACACATCATTCTTTCTATTTTGTTCTCTGTGATGTGATATGACATTATACAGTGTCAGAGACGTGAAGAATCTTGTGTAGTCACGCATTTTCCCATTGATTTGCTCATGTTATTGCAATTATGCATTATTTTCCCAGAAAGAAAGATCATAGTCCATTTGGAATGGTCATGTTTTCAATGGGTGCTAAAGATTTTTCTCTCCGATTTCACCATTACACAGTTCTCTCTCTCACGGTGAAATGGTGGTAGAACTAAGAATTACACCCCGAGTTCCTGCTCCCCATTAGCACTATCCCCACCCAACAACTATTCCTTCTTTCTGACCCTGGCTCAAACCTATGCTTCGGAATGGGAAGATCTGGCGAAAGCCTGACACTAAATAGCTTTGTCCCTTCACTTGCTATTAAGTAAGCCGCTGCTTGATGAAGTGCCGGTTGACATGAAGCCAAAAGCTTACCATGTGCTCCGGTCACGGAACCAGCCTCAGAGTGAGTGTAGGAGGCAGGATCTTTCTGCTGGGCTCTCCCATTCCTGGGCAGGGAGCACTTGTCAGGCCCCTCAGGATCAACCTCACAGGACAGTTGGTAGCTCCTTCTGGTGGGCTGTGCTGACCTCGCCCTCAACTCCATCCAGAAGGCTGTTTGCCAGCCCTCACTGCCTCTCCTGGATGCTGTGGCCCCTGTCAGGCCAGCTGGGCCTCGTGAGGATGTGAGGGAGTAAGTGGTGAGAGGGTCCTGCTGAGAGTGAATGTGGAAGGCAGCCTGGAGCAGCCAGAGAATCCTGGATGATGGGTAAAAGATAGTGAGAGAGCTCAGGCAGGCAGGCAGGCAGCCTCTTGGTCAGGGGTCCTCAAACTACGTCCCAGGGGCCACATGCAAATACAAATATTGTATTTGTTCCCGTTTTGTTTTTTTACTTCAAAATAAGATATGTGCAGTGTGCATAGGAATTTGTTCATAGTTTTTTTTTAAACTATAGTCCAGCCCTCCAACGGTCTGAAGGACAGTGAACTGGGCCCCTGTTTAAAAAGTTTGAGGACCCCTGCTCTTGGTTCTCTGGCCAAAGAGCCACAGAGCTTGTAGGAGGGCTCTCCCAGCTCCTAGTCAGGAACATTCCCCCAGTCCACCTCATCTTGAGAAAAGATCCCTCATTTTGTGGACATACCAAAATCAGGGAGCAAAGGCATTTGCATTTGAAAGAGCAGTGGAAGGCAATTCTTAAATCAAAGGACTAAATCCCAATCAATATAATTAAGTTCCTGTCTGCTGACTTGTGATTGCATCATGAGAAAATAGCTGGAGGGTTGTCGCTATGTGCAGAGGCTATGTTTAGGATGATCTGACGTACAGCTAGACTCTGAAGCATGCAGCCAATTCTTCAGGGAGAGGTTGGAAATCATCCTCCAGAGAATGTTCAGGCCTTGATTTGCGATCAAGCTGCTTTTCACAGCAGCACTTCCAAGGAGCTGCGTTCGATGGTAAACAGCCAAGGGTCCATTTATTTGGCTGCACTGATGAATCCTAAGCAATCCCTAGGGAGCCAGTCGCTCACAGGTGGTAGGATGTCAGCCCCTGGGGGAGGAGGCTGGATCTCAGGGCTTCCTGGTTGCCCTCAAACCACAGAAAATGACCAACGTGACAGTCCAATCTACTGCCCGGGACTCCTCTTTATTTCTCCTCTAGGAAAAGAAAACCATTCGGATGCTTGCTAGACAACACAACACATGCTACTTGGGATGGGAGGGAAGGAGAGGGGAGTGGAACGCAGGAAGTAGAGGTCAGATTAAATTGTGGCTGCTCCAGGGGGGACATGATATTCAGGGTCTCATAGGAAGTGCAGGAGCATGGGGCACCCTCAGCCGGAGTCCCTTTCCCTCAGGCCTCCCACAGGCTCAAGGGGAGGCCAGGGAGCTGCTGGTCCTAGGGGGCTGGATAGCCAGTCAGAGTGCTCTAGTTCTCCCTCCCCCAGCCCGACTACAGGTAAATCTGTGCTTTTAACTGAAACCACAACCACAAAGGCCTCAGCCCTTAAAACTTTCCTGGAAGCCAATTAAAGCAAGGAGAGCCACAGTAGTAGATAAAGTTAAACTGTGTACCAATTCTCTCGGCTTACAAGTCCCTGAATTGTTTGTTTACACATTAAGAGCATAAAAGGACTGTAGTCTTTCCTCTTAATTGCTGTAATTATGCTTGTGCCACCCACAAGAGGGGCTGTTGATCTCCTCTCTAAAGGGCAATTGCCTCTAGCCTCACTCTTCCTAGTGCTTTACAAGGTTTTTCTCATTTTCTGATTACCACTGGCCTATTGAGCTGCCAGTAGGAATTTATTCTCCCTGCTGCACCACCCCTCCTCTCTCTCTCTCTCTCTCTCTCTCTCTCTCTCTCTCTCTCTCTCTCTCTCTCTCCCTCCTGCCACTGCTGCACACTTACCAGGAAGAGCTGACTTCCTTGGGATCAAAAGGGATTGCAATTTCTGTGATCAATTGTATGTGGTTAGGCATTCTCAGAGTATCCTGAATGTGGGAGTACTCAAAAGCCCATAATCTGGATAATAGTGGTCTGTCCTGGCCACATCCCTTAGGAAAGCCTCGGGAAACCTGGGTCAAAAAAAAACAACTTGCAAACTCTTGTCTGGCTCACGTGCATCCAATGCTGAATCGGGCCGAGCGTTTCCTTTGGGTTACTTGATACGGAGCAATTTGAAGTATTGTTGTAGCCTTCTGCGCTTATCCCTGAAAGTCCCGCCTGCATCCTTTCCCTGCTTAATCGTGAAGGAATGCCGTTCCAAAGACTTGGGGTCAGAAGGGCACAATAAATCAATCCAGATACACCCCTAATGAATGGCAAATTAAACAGCATTTGTTTTAAGTTCAGAGGTCCTCTTGGAAGATGGCTTTTTAGTACAAGCCACATTCCTGGGTTGCAGGTATGGAGGGCAGTGGGGGTGGTATGTGGAGGCCTTACAGTTTCTCTTCTTTTTAGCCACAGTTTTTAAAAGTACTGACTAGGTCCCCAAAATTCATCTCCCCAACTGGCTTTGAATGTGCAGTGCTTTCTGCAGTCCCTCTCCCGGGGCAGAATTTTCTGATGATTATGGACTCTGGGGTGACCAGACTCTTGGTCCAGTTTCCCCTTCAGCTCATTCAGCTGGTCCTAGGGGCTGGATAGGTGTTTCTGAAAACCTGCCATTCTCAGCACTGCAAAGAGTGAGCTAAAACAAATCTGCCAGTCACATGCAATTCTAGCGTAACCATGGAGATAAGGGCATGTGGCACTGAGAGAATGAGAACACCAAGTTTAGCTGAGTCCCCCCACCCACCTCCAACCAGTGACTGGATGGAGCAAGCTGGTCAGAGCTAGAGCAGAAAGCCGAGGACAGCCTTTAGTCTTCCACAGCCCGTCAGCATGTTGGAAATAAGTAATGCAAAGTATTTATTCCATGTTACAGGGACATTGTGAAATTCAAGTGCCGTTAACCATCGACTTTCTTCCTCAAATGTTAACAAGAAGAAACAAAAAGTGTTCGGATTGGGAAGAGAAGACAGCAGAAACAGCAGCTTTAAAGCCCCCAGAGTGTGGTAAAGAGAGCCTTGTGTGTTTCTAATAAAGAATGCTGGAAGGGCAGCGAGCACGCACAGCAAGTCGGGAGATTATGGTTTCATGCCTGGTGTTGCCACTGTCTGGCTGTTACCTGGGACAACTGTACTATTCTCTCTTGATCTTGGCTTCTATTTATCACACAGAGGGGTTGGAAACCTTACTGTTTTATTAGCTGTTCATTCAGCTCTTTCATAAAACCACTGGGCCAGTCTCCCTTGAAATTCAGGGACACGTGCTGGTAAACGATGTATCCTTTTACCCAGAAGGGCCAGGCTCAAAACAGGTGACAGGCAAGGGATAAGACAGCCCCAGGAATGCCCCGTGCCTCAGGGTGCTGTGCTGCGAACGAGAAAGCGAAGTCCTCCCTAGCTTGCCTTCTTCCAACACAGCAGAAAGCTTCTGGTAGTGCAGGATAGTGGTTAAAAGCGAGGTTATGAAGCCCAGCTTTTGATCTCGGTTCTAGCCCCAGGTCCCCTGTAACCAACTGGGACCTTGGGCAAGTTACTTCTCTGAGCCACAGGGTCCTCATCTGGAAAATGGTTGCAGTAATTCCTCATAGGCATTTTTTTTTTTCAAGTACCAGGAACAAAAAGTCTTCTGTGCTATAAGAAAACGGGCAATTATAACAGAAGACCCTAAGTCCAGGGAAGGTAAGCCCAGGGAGCATGAGAAATAGGGGGACTGCTTCAGTTTGCTGGGACTGTTCTGATTTTAACACTAAAAGTCTCATGCCCAGGAAGCCCCTCAGTCCCAGGCAAGCAGGGATGGTTGGTCATCCTAGTGGGAGGAGCCAGAAGAGCGGCACCGAACCTAATCCCACCAAGTCAGGGAGGGCTTCTTGGCAGAAGGGATGGCTTACAAGGATAAGTAGGTGCCAGCCAGGCAAGGCTGCTGGGGAGTGAGGGGCAGAGAGGATCCCAAATAAAAGGAACCTTGTGTGCAAAGACCTAGAGCAGTGATGGTGAACCTTTTGAGCTCGGCGTGTCAGCATTTTGAAAAACCCTAACTTAACTCTGGTGCCATGCCACATATAGAAATTTTTTGATATTTGCAACCATAGTAAGACAAAGATTTATATTTTTGATATTTATTTTATATATTTAAATGCCATTTAACAAAGAAAATTCAACCAAAAAATGCGTTCACATGTCACCTCTGACACGCGTGTCATAGGTTCGCCATCACTGACCACGAGGCAAGAGAGACCACGAGGAAGAGAGGGGCCTGGGGAGAGAGGGTAGAGGCCATCCACTGACATAGGCACAGGTTGCCCGACACGTGTGTCCCACTGTCCCTTGAGCTCCCCTGTGACTCATGTTGCTTAAGAGTGTAGATATGGAAAACTATTTTTTGTCAGATCAGCAAAAAATGTGTTTTTTGGTGTGCTGCAGAATTTTAGTTATTAGTTTATGTGTGCCATGAAATGAACCCGGTTGAAAATCGCTGCCCTAAATATTTGTTCCATAGGAATGTTCTTTGCCTTAACTTATTTCTGTGCTTTGCAGTCTATTTTGCAAATATGAGCAGTATTAAATCAAGAGGGTACTTGTTTAATTTTTCAACACTTCTTTCCCAAAGTGAATCACTTTGAGAAAGGTGATTTCTGAATTGCTAATCCTCTAGGCATGTGTTTTATCTTCTAACTAGAGGCCCGATGCACAAAATTCGTGCAAGAGTAGGCCTTCCTTCCCCTGGCTGCCGGCACCGGCTTCCCTCGCAGCCCCAGCTTCATCCGGAAGGTCATCTGGAAGGACGTCCAGAAAGATGTCTGGTCTAATTAGCATATTACACTTTTATTATTATAGATATTGGGCTAGTATAGACACATTAGGAAAAACAACTTAGTGTCTTTTCTAAAAGCTCTCCCAGAACAGAAAAGAACATTACAAAAATAAATAAATAAATGAAAGTCTTGACATCATTTAGTAAAGCTTTATGAATAACTCCTTTGCTACTCTAGATAACGTTGCTAATGCATATTGCTCAGTGGGAGAAAATGTCCCAGGCTACACTTTACAACAGGCAGAAAACGTGGAGCTGTTTCGCCAATGCTTTATACTAAGTGCCAAACCCTTATTACTTTCCTAGGCATTTATGGTGAGAACATGAATCATGATGCATCACTCTGGTATTCGTGCGGCTGCTCAGTGTTAAGTCCTCAGGACCTCCATGGAGTTGACTTTATTTGGTTTTCCACTTCCGTTTCTGAGTGAGAGCCACATGAACTCAGACGTGAAGGCTCACAGGAGCCTGAGTGGGCGGCCCTTTTCGTTGCTGTTTTGGTCTGCCTGTACTCATTCCATGGTGCCGGTATGTGCAGATCTGAACCACTTCAGGGGACACTCAGCTGGAACTGCCCCATATGTCCTCACATTTCCACTGAAACAAGAGGCGTGGGATGATGCTCAGGAGCCCATATAGTTGCAAACCTCTGGGGCCCTTGGGAGAAACGTGGCCAGAATTTTGGAGCACTAACATGTGCTTTCTAGCTTTGCATATATATATAATCCTGAGAGTCGGGCTGGATATTAAAACGTGGAGGTGGGGTTTCCCTAGGGGATGGAAAGCTGTCCAGGCTTTGTGTCATGTTTTTGACTTGATGGAGAGTATGGATGAGCAGCCTCTAAATATGAAGGCTAATAGTGCCCATCTCAAAGCCTAAATGAAGTGTTATCTACTTCTCTTACTTTGTGAATGTTCAATTAATGGTCAGTTTCTCTACCTTGAAAGTCTTAATTATGCTGGCACATCATAAGGGGTGACATTGAAAATACTTAGCAATGGACATCGTTAGCAATGACCTTTAGCACAGGGACGATGACTATCACAACAGGAAGGCCTTTCCTGTGCGGCTCAGTTGAGGATGAGTCCAGCAGAGCACCAACCACTCGTAATGGCTGCGGCACAGACATTGAAACTGATGGTTCCATTTGTTCAATAACTACTGTGCGCTTACTAGGTGTCACTTACTTTGCTAGGCACCGGAGGTACAACACTGAGCAAACCCAATGCTGTCCTCCTGGAGCTGAAAATGTGTTGAGACATATATTAATTGCATAATCACATCAAAATACATAAAATATTTAGGTCCTTTGCCCATTTTTTGATTGGATTGTTTATCTTCCTTTTGTTAAGTTGTATGAGTTCCCTGTAAACGTTGGAGGTTAAATCCTTATCGGAGATAACATTGGCAAATGTGTTCTCCCATGCAGTGGGCTTTCTTCTTGTTTTGTTGATGGTTTCTTTTGTTGTGCAGAAGCTTTTTATTTTGATGTAGTCCCATTTGTTTATTTTCTCTTTAGTTTCCATTGCCCTAGGAGCTGTATCGGTAAAGATATTACTACGACAAATGTCTGCTATTTTGTTGCCTATGGCTTCTTCTAAGATTTTTATGGTTTCCCCTCTTATGTTTAAGTCCTTTATCCATTTTGAGTTTATTTTTGTGTATGGTGTAAGTTGGTGGTCTAGTTTCATTTTTTTGCAAGTATCTGTCCAGTTTTCCCAACACCATTTATTGAAGAGACTGTCTTGTCTCCATTGTATGTTCTTGCCTCCTTTGTCAAATATTAATTGAGCATACTGGCTTGTGTTGATCTCTGGCTTCTCTGTTCTGTTCCATTGGTCTATATGTCTGTTCTTGTGCCAGTACCAGGCACTTTTGAGAGCAGTGGCTTTGTAGTATAGCTTGATATCTGGTATTGTGATCCCTCCAACATTGTTCTTCTTTCTCAAGATAGCTGCAGCTATTCCAGGTCTTTTTTTTTATTTCAGGTGAATTTTTGGAGAATTTGTTCTAGGTCTTTGAAGTATGCCGTTGGTATTTTAATGGGGATTGTGTTGAACTTATAGATTGCTTTGGGTAGTATGGACATTTTAATAAAAAAATGGGCAAAGGACCTAAATAGACACTTTTTGAAAGTGGACACATGAAAGCCAAGAGACACATGAAAACATGCTCAAAGAGATGCAAATCAAAACAACAATGAGGTACCATCTCACACCTGTCAGAACAGCTATAATCAACAAATCAACAAATGACAAGTGCTGGAGAAGGACAGACACAGAGAAACTTCAAGGGGCCTGGGAATCTGTATTTAAAAAAACACATCTCAAGGGATATAGGAGTGACTGGTTAACAGACCAGCAAATACCATCTTAGTCAATTAGCATTTTACACTGTTACATTTATAATTTTCATAGTGTGAGGTTTATCAATGTCTATTTTCTCCTGAATTAGTCAAGTACCTCAGAATTCCCTGATTCCAAAGGGGCCCTCCCTCTTCTGTTTTATGGCTGACCAGACATTGTATTTCCACTGTCAACACTCATTTAAATTTCCCCACATGTTTTACTTATTTCTTTATTCACCAGTGCTTCTTGCATCTCCTGCTTTTCTTCTGGGTTAAATTTTATTCCTGTTGAAGTATTATCCTTTCTTTCCATGAAGGTCTTAGGAATAAACTCTTTTAGCTTTTGGAAGTCTGACAATATCTTTATTTTGCTATCATTCAAGAGTGATACCTTAACAGGTTGTGAAAAGCCAAGATAACAGTTGTGTCCCAGTAGCATTTAAAAGATATTATTCCACAAATTGGCAGTTACAAAACAATTGCAGGGAAGTAAACTACAGCATAGGGAGTATAGTTAATAATCTATACTAATAAAAGGGTAATATGCTAATTAGACCGGACATCTTCTGGACATCCATCTGGATGTTCTTCAGACAAAGCCATGGTGGTGGGGGCCGAGGCAGAGGTGGCTAGGGGCAATCAGGCCAGCAGGCAGAGGTAGTTAGGGGATATCAGACAGGCAGGCAGAGGTGGTTAGGAGCATAAGGCAGGCAGGCAGAGTGGTTAGGGGTGATCTGGCAGGCAGGCAGGTGAGCAGTTAGGAGCCAGTGGTCCCAGAATGTGAGAGGCATGTCCAACTGCCAGTTTAGGCCTGATCCTAAACCGGCAGTCAGACATTCCCCGAGGGGTCCCGGATTAGAGAGGGTGCAGGCCAGGCTGAGGGACTTCCCCACCCCCCGTGCATGAATTTCGTGCATTGGGCCTCTAGTACTGTAATAACTATGTAGGGTGGCAGGTGGGTACTAAACTTATCCAGGAGGTTATTTCATACGTTATATAAATGCCTAATGATTATGGTGTACATATGAACTAAAATAATATTGGATGTCAACTATAATTGAAAAAAATAAAAATTTTAAAAATCCATTATTCCATTATTTTCTGGAATCCATTATTGCTGATGAAAAGTCGGTTGTTAATCTGATGATCATTATTATCACACCTTTTAAGGTTATCTGTCTTTTTTTCCTGTAGCCTTTATGTTTGTTTTTATGTAATGCAGTTTTCATATTATATGCTTATGTACTGGGTATGTATTTAGTTATCCTATTTGGATTCTACGTTCTTTTTCATGAGGATTCATAATTTTCTTTAAATATAAAAAAATGTTTTTACCAGTGTCTCCTCAAATAGTATCTCTCTACCACATGTGGAACTTCTCATTCTATCTCCATGTCATTTTATCATCTGTTTTGTATGCCCTACCTCTTTATCTCTTTGAACTATGTTCTGATTGATATCCTTACATTTATCTCCAATTTACTAATTTTCTCCTCAGCTCTACACTGCTGTTTTATTTACCTATTAATGCTTTAAAATTTTTTAATGAATATCTTTTTCATAACTAGAATCTATATTTGCCTATTTTATTTTATTTTTTTGTTGATCCTCACCCAAGGATATTTTCCCATTGATTTTTAGGGAGAGTGGAAGAGAGAGGGAAAGACAGAGAGAAACATCAATGTAGAGAAAAACATCAATTGGTTGCCTCTTGCACTAGTCCTGACCAGGGCCTGGCCCTGGGAGGAGCCTGCAACCAAGGTATGTACCCTTGACCGAAATGGAACCCAAGACCCTTTGGTCTGCAGGCCAATGTTCCGGCTAGGGTTATATTTGCCTGTTTTAAAAATTCTCCCATTATTCCTCCAACATATCTCTTTTTATCTATTCCTTTGTTTTTTTATCTTGAATATTAAAAAACCTAATTAAAAACCTCTTTCGGATTGCTCAGTTGTCTCTATTCCTGAGCATTTGCTCTTTCATGTGAATTTTTTCCTTACGTGCTTCTGAGCTCATCTTCCCTTGAAGGCATCTCTTTGGGTGCAAAGTTTGCTTGTGGACCAGTTTCTATGTTAATTTCATTCCCATGTCGTGCAGGTGGCGTGAATTTGGAACTCATTCCTGGAAAGTATGGTCTTGGGGTTTCTGTTTTTCTTTTTCTTTTCTTTTTTTTTTTAATGTATTTTATTGATTTTTTTACAGAGAGGAAGGGAGAGAGATAGAGAGTTAGAAACATCGATGAGAGAGAAACATCAATCAGCCGCCTCCTGCACATCTCCTACTGGGGATGTGCCCACAACCCAGGTACATGCCCTTGACCGGAATCGAACCTGGGACCTTTCAGTCCGCAGGCTGACGCTCTATCCACTGAGCCAAACCGGTTTCGGCGGTTTCTGTTTTTCATAAGTGACTTTGTCCTCTTCAGTGCCACATCCCTAACCTGGTGGGTAGAATGTTCCTAATGCTGAATCAAGTCAGAACATCCCAGTGTCTGGATTTTGGGTTCAGCTTTACAGCACATATGGGGTGTGTGATTTCAGCACCTGTCCTGCACAGCTGATTCCGCTCCAGCTTCTGATATATTCCAGCTCCAACATGCTCACAGGGACTCTCATCTTCAATTCTACTTTTAGAATATGGTTAAAAGCATAGTCTAGGTTCAGATTCTGAAACTTGGTAAAATACCAGCTCTATCCCTACTAGCTGTATAACGTTGGCTACATTACTAAACCTCTCTGTGCCTCAGTTTCCTCAACTGTAAAATGGGGATAATAATTGTATTCTTGTGGAGCTGTTGTAAGGGTCACATTAGTTCACATACGTGAAATACCAAGAAATATGCCTGGCACGTGGCAAGCATTCAATATGTGTTTAATATTGTTTTAAAATTTGTTGCAATACATTTTATATAGGTATACATGAACACATTTTAATTATATGTTATTTTGTTAAGTATATTTTGTTTTTTTACATATGCATAATTTCTTTACATATTTTCCTTCATAATTAATATATATCACATATGGATAACATGAAAATTTCATTCTGTTGGAGAAATTGGCCTTTCTGAAGTGAGGACACAGTGGTAGCAAGCAGGATATGGGAAGCTTACATTATATTCAGTTGCTATATACAGGATTTGGGGCCCGCGGCTTCTCAATGGTTGAATTCTTTTTTCCTCATTAAAGGTCTGCTGGGTTCTGCTATCCTTCTCTACTTCCCATGGCTGTCACTGCTAATCTTCACAAATTCATCTTTATTTTGAAGGTCATGATACTCTGGAGATGTTTAGATGAATTTGAGCTGGCAGGAGAATTATTTTACTTCATTCATTCCTCCATACAAAAGGTTTCTTATTTTGCATTTTACCATTTTATTTGACCACACCAGCAAGTCTGTTTAACTGAATGTGGTATTTTCACAAGGAATAATGATCTGAGGGAAGGGGCCTGTTCCTGAAAGTGGAATGATAGATGCTAGTCTTGGCTCCATTTCTGGGGTTTATTAAAAGAGTGTTTATAAAACCACTCTATTTGTATTTACCAAGAATATTAGTGGGGGAAAGGGGCAACAAGATGGCCTGGGATTCCGAATTCTCTGAGGATAAATCAATCATTAGGCAGATCGTAGTTTCATGAATAACCAGGACTAGATGCAATGTGTCAGACTGCTCAGCTCCTAGCCATGGGTCTGCAAGGATTTAAATAGACAATCAACTTTCTCTTATTCCTCAGAAGTGAATGAAAAACTAGTCAACTATCCAGCTGGCTTCCCTGAGTAGGAGGGTCTGAAAGAATTATTTCACCAACATTTGCAATCCTTTAGCTTTCCAAGCCAGTTAGAAGTTCTAGGGAGCTGGCTTGCTATTCCCCTGTGGATGCAATAAAAAGCACAACTTTCTGTGACCTTCTGTCTCTTCTTCCTTCCTTCCTTCACTGGAAGCCCAGTGGTAGCCTTGTACATTGTGGGGACATATGGTTTATCAGAGGCACTTACGTTCAACATGCATTTTAGCAAAAAAAAAAATTAAAAAAAAATTGCCTAAAGACAATCTTGAACTTAGGTAGGGAGTTTGAATGTTCAGTCCTCCATAAAGTGGTATACAATGCGTGTGTGAACATATGTGCATTTTGGGGCTGAGATGGGGAAAGGGTTGTGTATACCATAAAGGGTCATGGAGTCAAATAGAGTGAGAAATGCTCAGTCTGAGAATTTCTCTCTGCATGGTTCCATTCTGTCCACAGCAAGCCAAATGGGTAGCATCACTAAAATCGGGCCTGGCTTTGATGTGTGTTACACAAGAATGTATCTAAGCTGCAAGGCTGAGTTGAGTAAGTGGTTTCATTTATTTTGGTTTCTTTAGATAGACCCACTATTTATCAGAGGGGATCAATACATGGTAGACAAAGAGGTTAAAGTTTAGGATTTTAATCCCAGCTGTAACAAGGTATCATTCATTCATTTATTAATTAATTTAACAAGTACTTAACAAATATCTACTGTGTGTCAGCACTGTGCTAAGCCCTGGAGATATAATGGAGAACAATGAAGATACAGTCCCTACTTTCTTAGAACCTATAAGGTGTAATTCTGTAACCAAATAACTTTACTTCTCTAGATTCATTTTTCTCCTGTAAAATGGGGTTGTACTAAATACTAAAGGAAAAAACATGTATGAGAAAATGATCTATAAATTCTAATGTTTCATATATTGGAGATTACACACACATTCGCACACCACTCACACATACACACATATATACATAGAGACACAATCGTCTTCCAGTCACTGCAAAGTATAGTGAAGGATTGATGAAGTTTAGTGAAGAGAATATAACATAAATCTTCATATTTCTCAAAAGGGGAGGCCGTGTGGAGACTTTCTTATGACTGAATTAAGATCCTGAGAATGGCTGAGGCTTCCCTCAAGAATTTTCAGAGGGAAGCTGGTTATAAATTATAAACCAACCTGAGTATTTTTTGATCCTCTTCTGTGTGCATGCTCTTAGACTTCTGGAGCAGATGGATAATCCGACAGACCTCAAGGTCAAGGATGGAGTCATGACAATGCAATACAGCGCAGAATGTGCCAATAGTGCACCTGCAGAAATACCTGGAATAGGCTGGTCCAGTGAGCAGCTTCTAGTCACACTCCAGGAAGCAGGAAAAGACAATGGAAGGAATGGCTTGTATGAATACTTTGTGTTTGGGAGGAGGGATATTACCTTCTACTTCTCTTCTCCATGCCCAGTTCTCTAAAACCTGCCTGAGGTGTGCACTTCTGACAGCGTTGGATGGAGAGATTGACAAAGAAGGCCAGAAGCCACACAAGTGTCTTCTGATGAGAGGCCATGGACAGGAGACTACACCTCAGCTCTTTATGGCTCCTCCTTCTTTTCTAGACCAAGGACATGTGTAAAGTACTTGTTACAGTGAAAGTATAAAAGCAAATGGTGTCTTATCCTCAGAGATGCTTACATGATGACATACAAAAAAGAGACAGGAAAGAGAACCAGGATGACAAATTCATATCCTAAGTCACCCACTTCTCCTGTACTCACTGCTACTACCGGCTGATAGTTGCCATCAGCTCTTACTGGGTTGGGGGCAAAGGCCTTATTGATCTCCCAGTTTTTATACTTGACTTCTTTCAATATAGTTTTTTTTTCCCCACACAAAAGTTAGTGGTTCTTTTTCCAACCAAATTCAGATTATGTCTGCCCCCTGTTTTAAAACAATTCTTTGCCTTCTTGCACTTAGAAAAGATCCCCCAATCTCTTGCTGTGATCTACAAGACCTTGCGTGATCTGGCCTTTAAGATCTCAACAAAGTTATCTCCTACCTGTTTCCTCTCTCCCTTCCATTCATCCACTGGCCTTTTTTGATTTCCCCGATTTTCCAAGCCTTCTGCCTCAGGACCTTGGCGTAGGCTATTTCCTCAGCTTGGAAAGTTCTTCCCTGGCTGATTATCCCCCTCAACTCCAAGAGGCTTCCCTAGCATCCTGCCTGAGGCAAACCCCTTCTCTACTATATAACTCTGATGACTTCCTTCAAAGCAGCTGCCCTCATTTAGAATTTATGTACTTATTTATTTGCTTATTGTCTGTCTCCATGACTGAACTGTAAACTCCAGGAAGGCCAAATCCATTTCTATTTACTCACCATCCCCTACTGTTTAAAACATAAGGTGGTGTCCAACAAATATTTATCAAAGGAGTAAATAAAACTCTGAGTTTCTTTCCCCTTAATTCTTACAGACAGCACAGGCAATTGTGTGGGCCACGAGTTCCCCACGCTCCATGCCTTGGCACACGCAGCCCCGCTGTCTGGATTGCCTTTCTCTCTTGCCCAATCTCCAAACTCCTCCTCTTGCTTTAACACCCAACACCACCCTTTCTTCTCCGAAGCTTTCTCCCATCTCTCTTTTGTGTCTTCACACTACCCATGCAGATTCCTATTAGCATTTGTAATACCTCATTATAATTATATGCTTGTATTTTTTGCCCCCTGGTCGGCCCACCATGAACTCTCTCAGCACCGGAGGTGTGTTTTATTCCTCTTTGCATCTCCGGCTCTGGTGTGGTGTCTGGAACATAACATGCATATGATACACATTTGTGGGAGCCTACAGACTTTCATGCACACCATAGAAACAGGCAGGGTGCCGGGAAAGCAAGCCACTCCTGGTGGACGCTGCCCAGTGGCAGGGTTGGTGATGGTGTCTGAAATCCGCTCCTCCTGTTGCACAAAGAGCAGTCGATAACAGGGAGGATGGCATGCTCTCTCCCCTCCCCTCGGCCCCATCCAGAGGCGAAAGCAGCCTATGTCCACGCTCCATAGGGTTTTCCCTTCCTTCGAGAAGAGACTATTCTCAGGGCAGATTTTCAAGCTGAAGTCATCCAGAGCAAAAGCTGCTTGCCAGCTGTGGTCCCGCAGCCCAGTGCCCCTCCCCACCAGCAGCCCTGGTGCCATTACTGCCTAATGGGAGCGGGGTGTGAAGGCTTCCTAGGAAGCATCTGGTCGGGGCCACTGTCAGCTGGTGAGACGGAGACCAGCGGGTTCCCCATCTGATATCTGAGGCTGCTGGAGCTGCAGAAGCCAGAGAGAAAGTGAGGAGGAGGAAGACGAGGAGGAGGAGGAGGAGGAGGAGGAGGAGGAGGAGGAGGAGGAGGAGGAGGAGGAGTGGCCTGTGCCGGGTGAGACTGTCAGAAAGGCCGAAGCGTGGCGCTGCCAGGCTCCTTCTCACCACTTTCTTTCCCTCGTGGCCTCCTTAGATGTGGGGTTGACCCGTAGTTGTGAACTCAGGCCTTGGAAGATGAGGAGTTGCTCCCTGCTTAGTACACTGGGTCCGAAGGGCAGGCTCCAGGCAACCTCCGAGCAAAGCTGAGTTTGTTTTCATTAACTTAGGTGCCTGTTCTTGTCAGGATTTTCCAACTTCTCTCAACACCGTCTCTTCCAGTCCTTTCCCAAGGACACTCACGTTCTCCCACGCATTTCACCTCTCTCCTCAACCATAGAGCTGGGCCACCTAGACTGTATTCCAGATCTTTCTTTTTGTGTCTTTCCACACAGCTGTTCTGACCAAGATTTCAGAGGTACAGTGGAAAGAGATGGTAACACCTAACCATGGTCAGGAATACTTTTTTTTTTTAAATAAAAATTTTAACAGTGACTTCTCCTGAAGACCAAGAAAGAACTCAGCATAGCAAGTGGAATTTCTGGGTTCTGTGGTAGGCCTTTGGGAGAAGATTTGCATTTCAATAATTCCTCAAATCAGTTCCACCTGGACATGGATTCCAGGCCTGATTTTCCCTCTTGAGGCCCTGGAGATACACCCGGATGAGCGTGGGTTTGGGGGTCCAGGCTGGCTAGTGGACTGTCTGCAAACTGGCTGCAGCCCAACAGAGCACACGTTATCTTAATGGTACTGATAGATCAGGAGTGTCACACATCATTAAAATAGCTGATTGATTAAAAGAAAATAATTAGCTTGCCCTGCCTTGCTGGAAAGCTTTTTGACATACCAAGAAGGAGATATGGAAGGGACGAGGGGTCATCCATCTTTTGATCATTTGTTTTCCCTCCAAGGTGATGAAAAAAGGCCCTGATAACCCTTAGGGAAGGGAAAGAATATAAACAAGTCATAGTTCTTCTTTGCCATTTGCTCCGAGAGAAGCTATCTGCAGGCTTTCTGAAGTGTGGTGTGTTTATTCCAGTTACATAGATACACTCCTTTAAATCAAACACTCTGTTAGTGCCTCGGCGTTGTAAATCAGTGGTTCTTTTCAAGTGACTTGATAGAATGTGATATTCTGCTTTCCCCTGACAGCATATAAACACAGAAACCTAAATATTATAATCAAGGCCAGCCATTGGCAGGACTGCAAAGAAGGGCATGGAGATTCTAGTGGCTTTTCAAAGCCTTTCTGGCCTTCCGTGTTATCTGTGTTTCTCTGGGTGTTCACTGTCATCCTCTTGGTCCACTTGGGAGAGAAGTTGACAAAATTATTTATGCTCAGGAGTGATATGGCTTAAGGCATGTTTATTCTCAGAGATATTTGCATTTTAACCAAAGGCACAAAACATTTTAACTCAGGATATCTCTGGGGAGGTGTTTGACTGCCTTCTCACTATCCTGGAAATGCTGACTCAGTGGGCCCTTGATAACACCACTCCCTTGGGGAGAAGGGAGGATAGAGGAGAAGCATGTCTGGATCACCTGGGAGCCCTCAGCGACTCTGATGTATACCCCCACCTCCGCCATCCTCCCCATCCTCCCTCTCCATCATTGCTTCAAAGAACCACGGATGAGAGTACATGATTATGCTCACGTTAGAAAACAAAATGGCAGGACACCATTGGCCTGGAAAACAGAATCAGAGTCTGGGAGTCACTGGAATTGAACTTTCTGCCCTTTAGCAGCCCACTGACCTTGGTTGTATTACCAAATGTCCCCACAGCAGTAGAATATTGATCTTACAAAGCCGGATGAAGCTTGCATAAGGTAATGTAGGAGAAAATACTTAGCCAATAAATACTCATTTTCTTCTTTTAAAAAAATAATCAGGAATTCTAAATTTCATCTGAATATAATCTGTTGACACTCAACTGCTAATCAATGAATACATGTACGGCTTTATTTTTTTTAGTTAACATTGTTGACTTTTTCTCTGAGCATATAAGTAATACATGTTCTTTGTGCAAATTTGAGGAACTAAAAGGGAATACCCTATAGTCTTTCCTTTTATTACTAAGTGTTTTGTACTTTTAAGTGTTTTGAATTTTATTTTCAGTGCTTTTTCAAGGCATATGTACACTTTCTTTGTTTCTTTTTTTTTTTTTTGAACAGTGTTTGCCATCATACCACACACACACATTCTGTTTTGTGGCTTTCTTTTCTCATCTCATACATCATGAGCACTTTCCCATGTCATTAAACATGCAGAGTGTGTATGTGTTTTATAGTTGCTGCCATCACTAATGACAGCCATTAGTGAGATGACACTTGTTCTTCCAGGGCATCGGTCAGTCATTGAGATGACTGCTCTCAGGAAAGAAGTAGTGGCCACCTTTTGGTTGTTATTTTTAATATCCTCACTTCCACAGCTGGCTCTTGGCAAGACCCTGAGTTCTTGTTTGGACTTTTGTTCTGGGAGTAGGGATGTAGGATGCCAGTGGATTCCAGCCTGTTCTTCTTTCACTGGCCACAAGTTCCCTCTATATTCTATGACAGAAGGCAACTCCTCAAATGCAGTTATCCTTCAATCCACAACCTGCTCCAGGGCAGTGTAGAGTTGCAACAAAATGGTTTTTGAATGGACAAATGCATGCATGAGGCAAGAAGTCTTCCTTTCAGCCAGACATAAGGATTCTGTGTTGGTTATAGTTATTTTCAGCAAGATCTTATGGGTAATTTTTAGCTTTCTCTCTTATGTTACTTGATTTCTCTGTGCCTCAGTTTCATTACCTGCAAAATGGAGATAATAATAGCACCTATCTCATGGGGTTCTTGGGTGTTGAATGAATATATGTGAAGTGATTTCAACATTGGCTGGCAAAAAGCAATCACTCAATAAATCTTAACTATCATCATCAGCATCAGCATCATCATCATCATGTGCTCTTCTACATTTTCCAAAATTTCTGAAGTCCATCTTCACACACAATATATTTATATACCCTATATAATAAAAGCATAGTATGCAAGTTGTCTCCTCGACCAGGAGTTCATCCAGGAATTTGACCAAGGGGCAGGCCAGCTGGGGGAAGTGAGGGAGTACCTGGCTGGCAGCCAACAGTGGCTAGGGACCCTACCAGTGCACAAATTTCATGCACTGGGCCTCTAGCAATCCTCATCTGAGGATATGTTTTTAATTGATTTTAGAGAGAGAAGAAGGGGGAAAGAGATAGAGAAACATTGATCAGCTGCCTTCTGAACATGCCCCAACAGGGATCAAACTCAAAACTTAGGTATGTGCCTTGACCTAGAATTGAACCCATAACCCTTTTTTTGTGTGTGTATGGAATAATGCTCCAATCAACTGATCAACCTGGCCAGGGCCACAATATTTTTTAAAAGAAATAGTACACAGTCAAAGGAACATAGCATCTTAGGTCAATAACATGAAACAGAATTGGGAGGGCTGGTTAGATACCAGAAAAAGGAGGTTGCTGATATAGACAGAGAGGGACAGGAAAGAAAACAAGTGAGAGAAATACGAAAACAGTGAGAAAGGAGGGGACACATTTTGGGCTGGCCCAACTCAGAGTTGGGGAAGGCCAGACATGTGTGAATTTAAAAATTGCTCCATTGGACTTGAGCCTACTGCACTAGCACCTTAACAAGGGAACTCAAAGAATCTCCTGCAGCTCCCCATCTCCTCACCTCATCTGGAGAGGGGAAGGAGGGTTGGGCAGAGGGAAACGAGGAGGGAGTAAGAGTAGGAACTGGAAGATGAGAAAACTGTAGCTTGGAAAGGTAAATTGTGAAGGTCTCTCAGCTAATCGTAGGCAACACTGGTCTAGAACTCAGCTTTCGAGATATCCAACTAGTCTCAATGCCCTCCACCCCTGCTTGCCAATGTCTCTCTGTGCCTAGAGACCTCAATGAAATAACCGACCCAAGAGTTTGGGATATGCACCTTTGCAATTAGCCATATATACTAGTAAAGGATGGAACAAAGATGGTGGCCAGTCGAAGGTCCCATCAGTGGTCTGTGGAAGACTGGAAAATATCCACATGCTACCCTCTCTACCATCCAAACCCCACTCCCAGCCCAAACTCCCAAGCATTCTTGTCATGTTTTCTATATCTGTCTGTCTTTGCAGAGAATAGTCAGGGCAGGTGCCAAGCCAACTGCTTCATCAATTAATAGTAGCTCCTTGTTTTTACGCAGAAGATGTAAGGGAAAGACTCTATTGGATGTTTCAGTTTTACACCAGCCAGTGCATGAATGTTGTCATGTGACTTGACTGAACAAAATTCAGAAATTGTCTCCACTTCTGGGCTGATGGGCTTGACTTCTGGAATTCTAAGCCTTTGCATGGAGCTTGTGCATAGACTCTATGAAAACCCAATTCTTAACTTTTTTCCTGTCTTTCTTTCTTTTTTTGGTGGTGGTGAGGGGTGGGGGGAGGCATTTGTGGTATATTTGGTGCTACAATTTGCAAACAGTGGTCAGATTTAACTGTGTTATTTTTCTACATTCATTTTAATGGCTTATTGGATCAAATATGAATGTGTGCCCTGTGAGAGAAACTTTTGTTTGCGTTTTGGTTTATAAAAAGTTGGGAGTAAACCTGTTGCCATCCTACAACATCTCTCTAGGGGGTCTTGCACCATTAAAACCGGGACAGACATGCTTTGCTCAAGTAATCTAACTTAGATCAAAGACAATTTAATACAGGGAATGGGGGAATAAGTAGACTTAGCATCCATTAATTAAGACTAATTAGTGATATAATCTATGAAAAAAGGGTGGCTTGTACTTATCTGCCATCTGGCAGCTACTTAGAGAAACCCAAGCAGTGTGCAAAGATTGGAACCCAAGGAAGATCACTGGGTGGACACAACCTTGCAACACAAGCTGCCATAGAATCCGAGACACAATTCCTTCAGAAGATGCCATGTGCTTTGAGAAGAAGTTTGGTGCAAAAATCAGGGCATTCTGAATTAGTCTAATTTATGTTTCTTAGAAGCAATATTTTCTTCCCATGTCAAAACTTCACAACACCTGAGAAAATAAGTAGGAATGCCTTTGCGGTTATGAACTTGAAGTGAATGATGGCAATTTGGAGATACATGCCAAAAATAGGATATCCTCATTTTCCTCATTCCTCTTAAGGTAGTGGTCTGGACTTGTTCACGTCTAAAACCTGCAGCCCGGGGCTGCTGGAGCCCCCCTCTCCAAAGGCGCCAGGGCTCCCTTTGTTCCCTCTCGGGCCTCTGGAGTTACTCTGGAGCTATGCAGCTTAGGACCAGCAGATGGCATGTGGCGTCAGGCTCCTGGACTCTTGGAGCCTGGGAAAGCTATCTTTTTCTACCATAAAATTCTTAACTTTAGTTTTAGCTATCAGATAGTGTGCTTGATCATCTGGCTCTGACTTTCTATGATGTCTAGTTCACCTCTGGTGGAAACAAAACAAAATATAACAGACACTATTTCACTCATTTCTTCATCTGGAAATGGATAAGCCTTACCATTTTTCTCAACTGGTCTAGGGCACTCTTGGGAGACTCTTAGGTTGCTGTGGAATGGAACAGCAGGGCAGGCAATACATAGATTCTGGTGAGAAGAGAATGTGAACACCATTTACATAAGTTCTGAGAATGGAAGCAGGTGATCATTACAGCTCCCCCATTCTTCCCCCAGCCCACAACAAAGATGCCTGGAATCAGAGTGGAGTTCCCTAGAACGTCTGCTGCTGGAATCCAGAGACAGCTGAAAGCATCACTTGGGGTTTTGAAAGTAGATTATTTACATACTTATTTACCTCAGTCTCCTTGTCTTCAGTTCAACACCTTGGTCCTGCCTTCCTCTGGGCCTGGTATCTCCAGGACTGGAACTTCAACAGAGAATATGTTTCTAGTCATTTAAGGGGAGAGAGGAAGGAAGGGTGGAAATATAAATGCCTGGCTGTGTGGGATGGGCGAGAGAATCTAGAGGTTTACCTTTCATAAATGTTCAACCAAACCATGTTTCAGTCTCATGCTTCACCTTCACCTTCTACAGTAGTTAGTGTCTCTAAGACCTGAATCATTTGGGGGCTCTAATAAGAAAATTGTTCATTAAAACAACAACAACAACATCCTACATAACGACACCTGTCATTCTGTTAAACCCCTCCTCTACATTTTCATAGTTTTCCACATTGTGAGTCTTTCTTTTCTGGGGAAGAATTTCCTAGCATTCCTTGCAGCCAGGGAGCAGGCATGTGACCTAAGATCCACCAATCAAACACACCCACATGAAACTCTGATTTGGAAGTCAGCAGCATGAGAAAACTGATTGGGTTGGGAGCACTGTGCATGCATTTTTGCAGGTAAACATACTGGCAAAGAGTGGTGGTGGCAGCAGTATCCTCATCAGGCCATGTCTGTGGGAGGTTCTGAGCTGCATTCCAAGGATCATAGACTTGAGCTTCTTTTTCTTCAGATCTCCCAATGAGTCACAGAGCTACCAATAACTTTTAATAAATTCTGCTTAAATCAACCTGAATGGATTTTATCATATGCAACTTTAAAAGAAATGAAAGAAAAAGAAAATAAACTAATAAAATAGTGGGTCTGTGGAAGTAGAATAATTCTAAAATCTATCAGAATCAAAAATGTGGAATTGGGCTTAGCAGGTGGGGGCTAATATTGGGCAAAGGCAAGGGGTCTTTTTTGTTGTTGTTAATCCTCACCTGAAGATACATTTTCCATTGCTTTTTCAGAGAGAGGAGGTGGGGGGGGGGAGGAGAGGGAGAGAGAGAAAAACATCAACTAGTAACCTCCCACATGCGCCCTGACCAGGGGTGGGGAGTGAACCCACAACCCAAGTACATGCCCTTGACCAAGAATCAAACCCGCAAGCCTTCGGTAGGTGGGCTGAACTCTAAACATTGAACAACACTGGCCAGAGCGCAGCAAGGAGTCTTGTGTTATACACCAAGTCCCAGGATTAGCCAGCACTGCTTTCCTAAAGGAGGTGCTCTCTGACTGTGGCCACAATGTAAGATGGAGAGAAGCCCCATGATATGGAACTTCGAAAGGCTGACGGACCCAGACAACTGCTTCCCCCAAAACAGCAGTTAGAAACAATGACTTCAAAGAAGTCACCTTAGCTAGAAAGGCCCTGTGCCTTCCTCCCATTAACTAACAGTTCTCTGCAATACACCTTCTTTGGACCCAGTGGAAAAGTTGGGGTTCAGGGGTGTCTCACCATGAAAAGCTATGATTTCAAAGTTTCAAGAAGTGGACATTGAAGAAAGGCTAGGAAAGGACAGATCACCAATGTCAGAAGTACAGGGAGGAAGTCTTCAAGTTTAAAGACTGTCCACACAGGATCTTTGGCTGTGTCTTTATGCACATGCAATTGACAGGAAGCATCTAGAAGAGAAGCCAACCACTATTTTTAGGAAACCACATTGTCAAAGACATCTCAGGCCTGCCTGGTGACTGCCTGTGATTTTATTCTTAAAGCGAATCTCAGGTCTCTAGATTCACCCCAGCGTTGCTATATCCCTATTCAGGATTTGCTATTGCTAATGTCTGTTGAGTATTTCTTATTCACCTGTGTTTTAAACTGGAAGTTTTACAAATCTTGGTTATCCTGCTTCTTCTCCACATGTGTTGTGAGATGACTTGTCTTTGAGCTTTCAGTAAACAACAGTTTTAAGAAATCAGCACTAGAATCAGTAATAGAAGCCATTACTATTTCAAATAGAAGATTCTTCTGAAGAAGCCCTAAAATAAGAAGGAATGTGTGCTGAGCTCAGGATACTATTCAGATATCGTAGCAAGGACATAAATCTTGAAGGAGTTCCAGATACCATTAAGAGTCATTGTGCTATCTTCTTGCTCATGTGTTGGAATCTATTTATTTTTGAACAGTTGTTGATGAACTGGGAGGGGACTTGGCCTAGAAAGGATTAGGGTGGGTGTGGATATAGGACACGGGTGGCCATTCAAGATGGAGAATGATCACCTGTGAGGAGAAACCATGCTGGTCTCTGCCCTGTTCTGTCTGCCCTTCTCCACTGCTCCTTACAATGACTTCCTACCTGGACTCTGTCAGAATTGCCCCATCCTCCTCCCTCCTGACTTATGGCACAGTTAATCTAGAGGCCAGCTGAGGTACAAATGAAAGTGACCTTTGTGAATGTGGGAAGGAGTTTAGAGCGGTTGGTCAATGGGCTGGGGATGGCGGTCGGAGGAGCTCTCCTCATTAGCTCTGACTCAGACCTCATACTTCTGCTGATCATTTCCAACCCAGGAGTGCTGTCTCATTCTTTTGATTGCCTTCGTTTCTACCCAACCTCAAAAAAAAAAAAAAGAATAATGTAAACAAACAAATAAATAAAACTAAAACCTTTGTGAGTGTAGGAGAAGGCTGAGAGAAGCCAAGGGGGGTCTTTGTATCAAGGTAATGCAAATAATTTTAAACCCTCAGAATTCTCAAGGTTAGAAAGACTGCTGGTGATTTTTGTCAACTAAGGTTCTAATATTGGAGCCATCCCCACTCCCACCACCAATGTTTCTTGAGTCCTTCTCCCCTTTTCTCCCTGCTTATCTCTCAGGAGGAGTAATCTCAGCCAACCCTTACTATGGTGCCTATATTTGAATTCAGAACAATTTGACCTTCATTCTATTTTCTCTTCTTCCAAACTCTGGGTCTGTTTTTATCTTTTGAAACCCAATAGCCTACTAAGGTATTAGAGTAAAGACTGTTCCTCCCTAAGAAGAATTCTGATGTAGCTATTAAATATCCTTCAGCCTTAAAAAATTTGTATTTACAATTCTCACCCAAGGACATGCATTGATTTGAGAGAGAGAGAGAGAGAGAGAGAGAGAGAGAGAGAGAGAAGATGGAAACATTGATCAGCTGCCTCCTGTATGTGCTACAACCCTTGGTGCACAGAGTGATGCTCCAACCAACTAAGCCACACTGGCCAGGGCTATCCTTTAAGCCTTTTACACACAGCTAATAAAACAAGTGACTTTGTTTTTGTGTTTGTTTTTAAAATATATATTTTTATTGATTTCAGAGAAGAAGGGAGAGGGAGATAGAAACATCAATGATGATAGAAAATCATTGATTGGCTAACTCCTACATTTCCGCCTCCCCCCCCCCCCCCCCCCCCCCCCCCGCCACAGGAGATGGAGCCTGTAATCTGGGCATGTGCCCTGACTGTGAATCAAACCATGACCCCCTGGTTCATAGGTCAACATTCAACCCACTGAATCACACCAGCCGGGCTTGTGTTTGCTTTTTATTTTAGCTTTTACTTATTGTTTAAATAGCTGTTGTTTTGACCAAAAGTGCTCATTGACATTTTTTAAAAATTTGGAAAAGTACAAAAAAGTGAAATCTGTGGCATCCAAAAATGGGCATCTCTTATAGACAATCTCCCTTTCTAACCATGTTTCATTCATGTCCTTCGACCTCCCCTCTTTCACAATGGATCTTAGGCTTGACATTTTAGGACTGCCTCACTCAGTTTTAGAGAACTATACATCCTGCTGTGATCCAAGGAGGAATTTGTCAGCATTAAGGGCCTCCCTTATCTCCATCATGCCCACGATATTTGGCAGATGTTCTTCATAGTTTGTGGTTTGGGATTGTAACTGTTTCCTTGTTTCATTCATGATGGGAAGATTTTTTTTTTCTTCTGTTTTTGTTTCATTTATTGTTTTCCCTGGGATTTTAGGAAGAGAAATGGTGTAAGTGTTTTTACTCTGCTGCTTTTAACAAGATCTCCTTTTAAAATAATTATGTGCCTGCTTCTAATTTTTCACTTAAAACGTTAAGGAAAGAATGTATTCTTGTTAACTTTCAGTTGTTTAGGTGCCTGGGAAAGAGGCGCTCCCTTGAATGGCGATGGGCTCTGTCCTGAAGATGGCCTTCCTCTGGCACTGGCCCTGGTTAGACTCTTCCCTGGGACAGATGGCCTCGCTCCCTGGGAGCTGTCACCACGGACTGCTCATGCGGAGTGACAGACTGTAAATGACACCAGCTGCAGACATACCTAGAGTGGGTAGAGGCTGATGCCTGAAGACCAAGGGGAGCCATACCTCAGCCGTGAACAGCAGGGGCCTGTAGAGGAAGACAGCCTGCGCCTGCTCCGTGAGAACCCATAAACCTCCCCATCACTCAGGCACCATCTTGGGAAAAGGAAAGCAAGAAGATCCTGAGAAGGCAGAGAACTGGCTCCCATAGCGAATTTCAATTTTGAATTCAGCTCCCCCTCCCTTTTTCCCACCATGAAAGAGGCTGTTACTTAGCACGTTTATTTCCGCCATCTGTAGGAAGGAGAGCTTCAGGGCAAGATTAAACTGGTTACAGAAAACAAATACGCTACTGTTTTTGTACATCTGATTTGTAAGGTTTGAGCCTTGACCCTGCGACATCTTTCTGCAATAGGCAGCCTGTTGGAAGGAAAGCTGCTGGGACTGGGAGCTGACCTCGCTTTTCTCCTGGCTCTGCACCAACCGGCTGTGTGGTGTTGGTTAAAACAAACTTCTATCAGTTCTTAAACGGAGGGGTTGGAACAGATCGGTAATCTTCAATTTTTTTTCTTAATTTTGTTTATGAGCTGTGCCCTTTGGTAAATAAAAGTGTACTTACATGGACAACATAGGAAACAGAGTTGGAGTTTTCTCTGGCAAAGTGGGTAGCAGGTGTCTGGGACCACGTACATTGAGGAGCCCATTGGGCACCCCAGGGATCTCTGAGTCACCGCAAAACATTATGATCTCTGATCCTTTTTTATTCTAATCCTCAGTGTTTCAACATCTAATGACAGTAGGAGTGGCTGGCAGCAACATGCAATAAGCTGTTCTGCGGTCCATGGAAATCTGAAAAGGTTTAATATTTTAATATTAAAACAAAAATTCCTAGAAATTCATGTGGTTGGAGGCTCATTTACAACCAAAAAAAAAAAAAGAGGTGACCCATGAACTAGAAATTGACCACTATTATGTGATTAGCATGGCAGAGTCATGTCCAAACCCAGCAACATTTTAGCATTTTATGTTTACTAGAGGCCTGGTGCACAAATTCGTGCACCACTGGGGTCCCTTGGCCTGGCCTGTGGGATCGGGCCGAAACCAGCTCTCCGACATCCCCTGAGAGGTCCTAGATTATGAGAGGGCTTAAGCCAGGCTGAGGGACCTCACCGGTGCACGATAGGGGCCGGTGAGGGACATGAGAGGTTGGCCAGATGGGAAGGGACCACGGAAGGGCTCCAAGGCATGTCCAGCTGGTCTCACTCAGTCCCAATTGGCTGGACCCCAGCAGCAAGCGAAACTACTGGTCAGAGCATCTGCCCCCTGGTGGTCAGTGCACATCATAGCGACTGGTCAACCAGTCAACTGTCTGCCCCCTGGTGGTCAGTGTATGTCATAGTGAGTGGTTGAGTGGCCTTAGCATATTATTAGCATACTAGAGGCCCAGTACATGAATTCATGCAAGGGTGGGGTCCCTCTGGGTGGCCTGCAGGGATTGGGCTGAAACCCATAGTCCAATGCCACCTGCAGCTCCTACCTGCCACTCCCACTCATCCCGGCCCCACTGTGCCTCCCACGGGCTCACGTCCAATCAGTCCTGATTGGGAGAGGCTTGTGCTGCCACAGCAGCGCTCACCAGCCATAAGCCCTATGTCTGGCACCCTCCCAAGGAGAGTGGCCTGTGGGATTGGGCTGAAACCGGCTCTTGGACATCCCCCGATGGGTCCTGGATTGCAAGAGGGAACAGGTCATGCTGAGGCAACCCACTGGTGCACGATTGGGCCGGGAAGGGACTGTGGGAGGGCTTCAGGGCATGTCTGGCCCATCTCGCTCAGTCCCAATTGGCCAGACCCCAGCAGCAAGCTTACCTACTGGTTGGAGCATCTGCCCCCTGGTGGTCAGTGCATGTCATAGAGAGTGGTTGAGCAGCCTTATCATATCATTAGCATATTTCGCTTTGATTGGTTGTTCGGTTGTTCTGCCATTTGGTCTATTTGCATATTACCCTTTTATTATATAGGATTATGCTTTGATTGGTTGAACGGCTGACCAGATGACTGGACACTTAGCATATTAGGCTTTTATTATATAGGATATGTGCTGGGTACTATGGAGTCCCAAATTGGTGGGTAGGATCCTTACTTAAGGATACTATAGCAGGTTAAGTAACTTCCTTAAACGTCACACACTACTACAGAGAAAGATAAGTTTAAAAATAAAAAATAAAACATTTACTGTCATAAATAAGATGTTCAAATATATAATCAGTTAACCCAAACCATGGAACTTCTTATCCCATAGAAGTTGCCATTCACTGACTCTCAGAGCATTTCTACACATGAGATGGATAAGAAAAATGTTTGAGAGAAACAAACTGAATTTTATTTATTTTTTATTTTTTAATTGAATTTATTGGAGTGACATTGGTTCACAAAATCATACAGGTTTCAAGTGTACAACTCAACAAAACAACATCTGCACACTGCATTGTGTGCCCATCGCCCCAAGCAGTCTCTTTCCTTCACCATTTCCCCCCTTTGCCCACCTCCACCTAGCTCCCAACTCTCTCCCGCTAGCTATCATAACACTACACTGTTATCTGTGTCTCTATGTTATATATGGTGTGGTGTTTTTTGTTTTTTGCCTAATTCTTTCACCTCCAACTTTGTTTTTCTTTCTCAAGATTGCTGAGGCTATTCAAGGTCTTTTGTGGCTCTATATACATTTTGGAATATTTGTTTGAGGTTTGTGAGATATATACCATTGATATTTTAATAGAAATTGTGTTGAATCAGTAGATTGCTTTGATAGTATGGATAATTTAATGATCTTAATCTTTTCTATCCATGCTTCCACTTATTTGTATCTTCCTCAATTTCTTTCTTCAGTATTTTGTAATTTTCCAGGTTTAGGTCTTTTATCTCATTGCTTAATTCACTCCTAGGTACCTTACTTTTGTTGTTAAAATAGTAATTGGGATTGTTTTCTTAATTTCTTTCTGATAGTTCATTACTGATGTATAAAAATGCCACCAATTTCTGAATATTAATTTTGTATCCTGAATTTGTTTATTAGATATACTAGTTTTTTTGGAAGGGTTTTTTATATAAAAAATCATGTCACCTGCAAATAACCACAGTTTTACTTTCTTCTCAATTTGGATGCCTTTTATTTCTTCTTCTTGTCTTATCACTGTTATTGAGACTTCCGTTACTATCCATATATAAAAAGCCAGAGGGCAGTGATGACCGAAACTACTGGACGATTGAACAGCAGGCTGCATGGGGCGACCAGGCCAGCAAGGGGGTGGGGGCAGTGAGAGGTGACCAAATGACCAAACAGCAGGCTGTGTTGGGTAACCAGGCTGGCAGCGGGGGACAGTTGAGGGTGACCTGGCTGGCAGCAGGGGGCAATTAGGGGTGACCAGGTTGGTAGGGGGGGGGGCAGTTAGGAGTGATCAGGTTGGCAGGCAGAGGTGGTTAGGGGTGATCAGGCTGGCAGGGGGCAGTTAGGGGTGATCAGGCAGGCAGGCAGGTGAGCAGTTAGGAGCCAGAGGTCCAGGATTATGAGAGGGATGTCCTGGATTGGAGAGGGTGCAGGCTGGGCTGAAGGAACTGCTCCCCCATGCACAAATTTCATCCACTTGGTCTCTAGTGTTGAATAAGAGTGGTGAAAATGGACATCCCTGTCTTGTTCTTCTTAGGGAAAATGTTTTTAGTTTTTGCCCATTGAGTATGATGTTGGCTGTATGTTTATCATATATGACCTTTATTATGTTGAGGTATGATCCCTCTATTCCCACTTTGCTGAGAGTTTTGTCATAAATGGGTACTGGATTTTATGAAATGTTTTTTTTTTTCATCTATTGATATGATCATGTGATTTTTTATCCTTTAGTTTGTTTATGTGATGTATTGCTCTTATTTATTTGCAAATTTTGTACATATTTTGTATCCCCAGAATAAATCCCTCTTGATCATAATGAACTTTTTAATATATTGCTGGATCTAATGTGCTAATATATTATTGATGATTTTAGCATCTATGTTCATCAAGGATCAAAGGTATTGGCCTATAATTTCCTTTCTTTGTAGTGTCTTTATCTAGTTTTGGAATTAGGATAATGCTGGCCTTGTAAAAGAGCTTTGAAGTCTTCTCCCCTCTTAAATTTTTTGGGACACTTTGAGAAGGATAGGTGTAGTTCTCCCTCAAATGTTTGATAAAATTTACCCATGAAGCCATTTGGTCCAGGAATTTTGTTTGCTGGGAGTTTTTTTATTTTATTACTTAGATTTCTTTAGTGGTAAATGATGTATTCAGGTTTTCTTATTCAGTTTTGGCAGATTGTTAATCCATTTCACCCAAGTTGTCCAATTTGTTGGCATATAATTAATTGTTCATAGTATTTTCTTACAATCCTTTGTATTTCTGTGATGTCAGTTGTTACTTCTCTTTAATTTCTGATTTTATTTATTTGGGTCCTCTGTTTTTTTCTTGATGAGCGTGGTTAAAGGTTTGTCAATACTGTTTATGTTTCCAAGGACCCCGCTCTTGGTTTCATTGATCTTTTATATTGTTTGTTTGTTTTTTAAGTTTATATGTCATTTATTTCTGCTGTAGTATTTATTATTTCTTTTCTGCTACTTACTCGGGTTTGTTTGTTCTTCTTTTTCTAGTTTTTTTTTTTTTAGGTGTAGGGTTAGATTGTTTATTTGAGATTTTTTCTTGCTTATTGAGGTAGACCTGTAATGCTATGAACTTTCCTTTCAGTACTGCTTTTGCTGTGTCCCATAGATTTTGGGCTGTTGTATGTTTATTTTCATTTGTTTTCAGGTAACTTTTGATTTCTTCCTTAATTTCATTGTTACCTAATTGTTTAATTACATTTTCTTTTGCCTCCATGTGTTTGAATGTTTTTCAGGTGTTTTTTTTTTCTTATTGTAGTTGATTTCTAATTTCATACCATTGTGGTCAGAGAAGATGCTTGATATGACTTTAGTCTTCTTAAACTTATTAAGAATTATTTGTGTGCTAACATGTGGTCTATCTTTGAGAATGTTCCTGTACACCTAAAAAGAATGTATATTCTGTCACTTTGGGATAAAAATGTTCTGTAAATATCAATTAAATCCATCCAATCCAGTATGTTGCCTTGTTGATTTTTTGTCTGGAAGATCTATCCATTGATTTCAATGGGGTGTTAAAATCCCCTCCTATGACTGTATTGCTATCAGTCTCTCCCTTAATGTCCACCACGATTTTCTTTATATATTTAGGTGCTTCTATGTTGAGTATATATGTATTTACAAGGGTTATATCCTCTTGTTGGAATGATCACTTTCGGATTATGTAATGACCTTTTAATCTCTTGTTATGGACTTTGTTTTGAAGTCTGTTTTGTCTGATATATGTATTGCTACCCCAGCTTCCTCCCTCCCCCCATTTTCATGAAATATTTTTTTTCCATTCCTTTACTTTCAGTCTTTTCTCCTGAGGTGGGTCTTTTATAGACAGCATATATATGGTCCATGTTTTCTTATCTATTCAGCTACACTATGTCTTTTGATTGGAGCATTTAATTTATTTACATTTAAGGTTATTATTGATAGGTACTTATTTATTGCCATTATTTTTCCTTATACCTATGTTCATCTCTCTCTCTCTAATTCTTCTTAACATTTCTTGCAATACTGGTTGGTGGTAGTGAACTCCTTTAGCTATTTTTTTTCTCTTGGCAGCTCTTTATTTCCTTTCTGGACTAATGTGTTTCTGTTGAGAAATCAGCTGAAAGCTTTGTGGGAACTTCCTTGTAGGTAACTAACTGTCTCTCTCTTGTTGCCTTTAAGATTCTCTCATTGTCTTTATTTTTTAAAAATATTTTTATTGATTTCAGAGAGGAAAGGAGAGGGAGAGAGAGATAGAAACATCAATGATGAGAGAGACTCGTTGATTGGCTGCTTCCTGCATGCACCCCTGCTCCCCCTTCCCACACACAGACACACACTGGGGGTTAAGCCTGAAACCTGGCCATATGTCCTGACTGGGAATCAAACCACGATCTCCTAGTTCATAGTTTGACACTCAAACACTGAGCCATGCCAGTCAGGCCTCTCATTGTCTTTAACCTTTGACATTTTAAGTATGGTGTGTCTTAGTGTGGGTCTCTTTATATTCATCTTGACTAGGACTCTCTGTGCTTTCTGGACTTGTGTAACTTTTTCATTTACCAGTTTAGGGAAGTTTTCAGCCATTATTTATTTAAAGAGGTTTTCGATTCCTTGCTCACTCTCTTCTCCTTCTGGTATCCCTATGATGTAGATGTTTTTACACTTGATGTTGTACCAGAGTTCCCTTAGACTGTCCTTATTACTTTTAATTCTCTTTTGCTTTGATGCTTTGCTTGGCGGCTTAAATTGCTGATTCTACCTCTGCTTCATCTAACCTGCTGTTGATTCCTCTAGTGTATTCTTTATTTCAGATATCGTACTCATTTCTAACTTGTTCTTTTTTATGGTTTCTATGTTCTTTTTAATTCTTACTGTCTCTTTGTTTAAGTTCTCACTGAGGTCATCATTCTTCACCTAAGGTCCAAGAGCATTCTTATAATTACTGTTTTAAACTCTGTATCTGGTATCCATTTCATTTAATTCTCTTTCTAGGGATTTCTATTGTTCTTTCATTTGGGGTATATTTCTTTGTCTCCCCATTTTGTTTCTGTGTATTAGGTAGATCTGCTATGACTCCCAAAGTTGCTATGATGACTTTATGATTTAGATGTCTTGTTGAGCTCAGTGGACAATCTTCCACATCACCTGAGTTCAGTGCTCCAGTAATGTTTCTTGTGGGTTATATGTACCCTCCTGTTGTAATTGTGTGTTGTTGAATGCTGTTGGCCCTTTTGTGGGTGGAGTTAACCTTTCAGGCTGGCTGACTAAAAGGTAAAGCTTGACCACTGGTATAAGTTGCTGTGCAGGATCTACTCCCAAGGTAGAGTTCTTCCCAGAAGGCTGCCTGCCAGAATCCCCCTTTGGATGTGCCATTTATGTGGCTAGATGGGTCAAGCTCTGGTGTGGTCTAAAGCTCATCATTGGTTGTGTTGGTCCTGGGTCCACTTGGGTGGGATTCAGGTATAGGTTGATGTCTGACATTGTGTGTAACCAGCCTTGGGCTATCTATCTGGAGCTACAATACTATTCACTGCTTGTGGTTGTATCTACTGGGCCTGAGTGTGTATGGGAGGAGCCAATCTGTGTAAAAGGGTCAGCTTCCTCCAGTTTAGAGCTGGGGGAAGATCTATAAAGGGTCTGGGGCTCCCTGAGGACTGCCTCCTCCTATCAGCTACTCTGACTCTTCCAGAGGTTTCCTGATCTTCCTCCAGAGCCTTCCAAAGAGAGACTGTAGAATGGGCACAGGCTTGTCACAATACACAGATCCTTCCAAGGTCATGAGAGTGGGGTGACAGGGTCAAGAGGACAGGGATAGTGGGTCCCCTACTTGGTGGTTGTGTGATCAGGCACTCATTGAGTGGAAAGTGGCGCTACTCCAGAGCCAAGCCACTAGTGTCTACTAGAGTCTCCAACTCTAACTCCCCCAGGGAGAGCACAGGTTAAGGTTGGGTGCAGCCTGCCATCACCTCCTCAGGAGCAAGCTCAACAGGGTGGAGTCACCAGGTGTCAGGAAGATAGATCAAAAGAGTCTCCCATTGGTGGTGGTGCTGGCTGAGCCCACAGATGGGTGGAGGGGTGGGGTAGGCTAAGCACTTTGTTCCAGACCCAGACAATAGCTTCCAAGGGAGACAATAGGCTTCAAGGGAGACTTCAAATATCCCAGTTCCAAGAAGCACACCCTTCTCCCTTCAGAACTGAGCTTAGCTGGGCGGGACCACTGGGACTTGAGAGGGCTGATCCGAACAATCTTCCATTGGGAGTGTTTCCTGCAAGGCTGAGGAGTGGGGCAAGCACTTCTTTCCCTTCTCCAGAATAGCACGGGCTGAGCTCACAGGAAAGATAGGAGTGCTCCCCATGTCCATATCCCCACCCCCAAAGTAGCCCTATAACCCAGCATCCACCCATCTGATTCCTGGACAAAGCTTTACTGGGGGATGCTCTGAAAGTCCCAGCTCTTTGTGGCACTCTGGTCCCCCTGCACAACTGAACTCAGCAGGGCAGGGCTGCAGAGTGGCTGGTGCTCTCCTCTGTACTCAAAGCTACATAGCTTAATTACTGTCTGAGTCTCCACCAAGAACTTCTCCAGAAAAGGAAAAAGAGCGCTCCAAAGGTCTCTGCTGGGTGCAACCAGCAGACCCCTTTGTGGAACCTGAGCATAGCAGAGTGGTGTTGCCAGTAGTCGGAGGACTAGGCAGCGCACTCCTCAGGCTGGTGCTGTAACAATAGGAGGGTTTAGCCCTAGCAAGGTGGCATCTGGGTCTCTGGACTCCCTTCTCTCCCAGGTGGACTGAATCCCCACTGATTTTCACCACTAGATGCTATGTGGGTTCCTCTTCTCATCTCTGTTGCTCTGATTTTGTGATTCCTGCATGGAGTTGAAACCCCTCACTCCTGGGAGTATGAGTTTTGCAGCTGAGATATCCCTCAGGCTTCTCAGCTGATACATGTGGGTGTAGGAGGCAGGCCTTTCTGCTTCTTTGCCCTTCTTACCAGTCCCTATGTGGCTTCTTCTGTAAATCCTTGTTTATGTTGTTCAGTTTAGCTAGACTTCAGTTGGTTGTTGAGGTTGATTGCTCTATAATTTAGCTGAAAATCCAATGTAGTGCCAGGAGTAGGTGAGTGTACTTCCACCTACTCTGCAGCCATCTTGGAATCCCCACAATCTGAATTGTAAATGCAGATGAAAGGTCCCTGCAGCAGTGAAGAAAGCCTGTGGGTATTTCAGGGAGGGTTAGCAAAAAAGCAGGCATCTTCCGCTCTACTTTAGGGTCTTATATTTTAACAAGTCAGCCCTTGCAGTCCATGCTGAAAATACACTCAAAGGAATATTTACAATGCGGATCTTATATTAAACATTTGGTTTTATATACTTAAATATTTATAAAAGCATATGTGGAATCAACTTTAGTCTACAAACTGAAGTGTGCAAAACATATCAAAAAATGTTTTTATTTCTTTAAATCAACTTAGTTTTCAGACTCTCAGCTTCCATCCTTCCTCTAAGATGGTAAGAATGTCCATCCCATCCTTGTTGGGGCCTCCTCGCCATCCCAGATTCACATCAGAACCGTGAAGCTTTACTTGGAATGAGGACATTTGAGGAAAGGACTCTAAGCTCCAGTTTTTCAAGGCACCACTGGCATCTACACTGTGAGGCCTAGAGTGGTGCCCTGGATTTTGGTGGCACCATTTAGGGTTAGGGAACTGGTGCGTCCTTCTTGAAGCCATCTCCTCTGGGCAGAGCCAGAGCCAGAGCCAGCTGCATGGCCAAACGACCTCTAGTTTCATGGGGCCCCACGCTCAGAGCCCTGAGTTTGTGTTAATGCTCTGTTGTCATCTTGAAACGTGAACAAGGAGCCTCACCATTTCCTTTTGCACCAACTGAATAGCTGATCCTGCCAGTGGGTTTAGTCACCACCCCTTCTGCTTTCTCAGTGCAGTAGGCACTCTTCCTCCTCTGCACTCTGTCTCTGCTTCTCTGCCCTCCCATGCTTTGTCCCCCGTCCTTAGCGTCGGGGGCACTTATCCCTTCAATGGCTGTAGGTGTTTACAAAAAGCAGGAAGAGCCACAGATTTCAGGGGCTCTGCCTTCCAGCCTGCAAAAATCCCCCGAGCCAACAAAGCACAAAAGGAACTGGTTTCTTTTAGAATTGGGAAAAAAAACACAAATAAGTGGGAAGAAAAAACACACCTTAATGCTGCAATAAAGTATTATGCCATATAAATAGCTGTGCTTCAATTCACTGTAAGTTATTTTCATGATTAGTTTTGATAGTTTGGCCTACAAAATAGGTCTCTAGGACCAGAACCCCAGTACTTACTGCAGTACCCATAAAAAGCAAGGGCACAGAGAGCTAAGCTGGGTGTTGCTATTAATAGGATGCCATATACATTCTAGCTCAAACTGGAACACTTTTGGAAAGGACCTCTATCAATAATTACCCCAGAGCAGTAAGAGTGAACTGGGACCACCATGGCCAGACAAGGATACATGTCACTCCATCTATAAGTGACAGAGGCAGGATTTGAACCCAGGTCAGTGTGGCTCCCACTGTTTGGGTATTAATTAGGATAATCTGTGGCTAGCTCAGCCAATGGCCATGAATGCTTTCTCCCACATTCATGTTGCCGTGGTCCTGTTGACATGGCCTGAGAAAGACGAGGTTCACAACGGGAGGGTTTTATTCATGAGGACCCCGAGAACTGCATTCCTCGGTTGCAATTGGCCAGTGTTCCAGGCATGAATGAGGGAAGTTTCATCTTCAATATTTACTGAAAACAGACGCTGAAGTTTGAGAAGCAAATGTAAAGTGCTCATTTCAAAAGCCTCTTTATATACATGTTAAATCAGTTTGTGGGAAAGAGACCACAGAGATTGTTTAAACATTCATACTGATGACACAACTGTTCTAAAATATGCGGTTCCTTGTAGTTCTATGTGGAATTAATTGCATATGGAGGAAGTCATCTTTTGAAACTGGATTAAAAGAAAATAGTTCATAACCCAGTGATATCAACATGTACACCATTGTGCCTGGGACTCAGCTTCAGTTTTTCTTATCTCCGCCACTGTCTGAAGACAGTGTTTGCTCCCTCAAGGCGTCATGACTGAACTATGTAGTTCTGTGGAGAGAAAAAACCAGTCTGGGGCCAGAATGGAAGAGACCTCACTTCAGCACTGGCCTTGAGTTCCAAGGGGAGCTCACTTTTCCGCGTCTGTCCCTTAGTGGAGGACATTTGGGAAGAGCAGGTCCCTCTCTACCCTTGAATTCCATCAGAGCCATTAACACAGCAAGTACTTGGGAGCACAATTCCTCCCTCACCACACAGCACATCTCAATAGTCATCCTTAAATGAATTACCCACAATCCTTAGCAGGGTCTCTTGTTAACGACAAAGCAGATAGCTATGTTTAGAAAGAAACAGCTCCTTATCTCTGGCACTCGGAGGGAAATCTGCAGTCATTTCCTAGAGATGGTCTTGGTGCTGCTGTGGGCTCCAGCGTCTCCACGATACAATCAGCCCTCCACCGAAGCTACACAAAGTAGTGGGACTCCCCCGTACGTCTCACTCCCGGCTGTAATCACACTTTTAGTACATCTGTTGTTTTTACATTTCCAGTCCCATTAATTCTTCCTTTTAAAAAAAAGATATGAGGAGTTGAGAATACCCATATTCACTTTGAAGTACCCTCACTTAAATGAGAGACTTGGAAAAAAAAATCGAGACATGAGGCAATCCTGAAAATATGAATAAAAGAATATAAATATTTCTCCAACCTCTCTAGTCTTCATTAAAATACGCAAGAGGAAGAAACCGGTTTGCCCTTTTATGTTTAATTTGGACTCTAACCTCTTTGAAAACTTCGGCAATATGATTAATTTCAGCTTATCTTATGGAATGTCTCTCCACCTATTAAAAAGTCTATTCATCTTCAGAAGTGCATAAATATGTCTCCTGTTTTACAGTTATTTTTAAATATCTCTTACATATAATTGTAATGAGATCTATTTCCAGGACAATAGCTAAGTATCAATTACATTTCCATTATGTCTATTAGTTTTGTGGTTGGAAAACTTAAGCAAAAATACTCTCCCTTGGATGAATAGGAATACAATGTTCATTGCAGTAACATAAATAATTCAAAGAGACCCTATTATTCTATCTAACAAGATCAAAAAGAGCAAAAAAAGAGAAGAGAAGGAGATTGTGAAGGGGAGAAAAAGAAGAGGAGGAAAAAAATAAGAGTTGTAAATTGTAGGTAAATGTGTAGAAAATTTCCTTTTCATGTTTTTTTTTATGTTATCTCACATAATGTTGGAAAAACCTGTGGAATAGTGAAAAGAGGATGGGGCTGGCACCAGAAGATCCTAAGTGTCTAATTGTCCACTTTTCTATCTCCCAGGGTCCTCAAGGTCATGTGAGGGCCACGCAACCACATAGGGAATGCACTGAACACAGCATTGCATTATTTGATGCCTTGAGGCTGTTGATGTTAAAAATTATTTCCAGTGTGAAGTTATAACCAAAGAATTAATAGAACTTATAACAATAACATATGCTTCAACTTGGTGATGAAAGCAACCTGCTCGACAAGAGATGGCATACTCAGCTACTAAAAATCCAAAGTGCTACAGAAAAAAGTTGACTATCTGGTATTTTAAGGGCCACAGTTCATTTCCTATATTTAAATTCAAACCTTTAAAATGAGGACTTACCTGTGAGACTTACACATGGGAAATGAATGATCAACTTTTCCTTCCTAGGTTATCCCCCTTTGGAAGCATGGACTTTTCGTCCAAAGACAAAGAATGTGCCTCTCTCTGGAAAAATACCTCCCCATTGATAAATAATGAGCAAATGCAGAATGCTTGAGAAGCGCTCCCGCCAGTAGTATCGGTTGCGTCAGCACTAACCAGCTGGTCCTTGTCTGTATTAAAGTAAAAAAAAAACAGGAACTTAGCTTGCATCCCAGATCCCAAGGAAAGGAGGATTTCATCTCCTAGGTATGCACAGAGGCCTAAACCCAGGTAATTTAAAAACAAACAAACAAACAAACAAAAAACTAAACAAACAAACAAAAACTTTGCTCAAGCATAGCCAGCAAAACTGCAGAAGCCTTAGAAAAGCAAGTTAGAGATCACAGTTCCTATATCTGCAACAAGGTTACTTTCTGCAAGACATCCTTGGGTTTTCTTCAGTTAATGAACAAGTGTTCAGGGAGCAAATTAGATTCATGAAAGACTATTGGCATGGTAGGCAATTCAAGTGCTATGGTTTCTGCCATTCATTAATCAACACAGTTATTTCAGTAATGCAATGTGCATTTAGAGCAACCACGAATGTGGAAGGCAGGGGTGGTGAGTGAGGAATTACCAAATAACCGTCACCTTTGGCCTGTTTGCTTCTATCTGTACAATCTTGGGATCTGGGTCATATTTATTAACACACTTTGCAGGCAAAGCTTTCAGGTAGTCACCTGTAATTATTGTGCCACAAATCTTGGGCAATACACTTCGCTTTTGTCTAACCCAGAAAGGTGAACTGGAATGAGAGTGATTTTCTGGATAATTCGATCCAATGGAATAATACCCTGGTTGTCATGTGATGATGTCAAGGTTCCTGCAGCTCATGCCTTAGAACCCAGTTACATGGGAGACCATGTTTGAACAATGCCCTTTACGGAATTCAGTAACTAAATCCCACTGGACAGGAGCCAAGACAAGCCTCTTGAATGCCAAATTCCACTCTGGTGGGTCGTGTTATTGGATGGCTCAAGTGAATTTGGGCCAGAAAAAAAAGGGCCTACATTCCCCCAGTAGTTGTTTTTCTGTCCGAATTATCCAGATAATTACTTCACTTTTCAATTTTTCTTTGCCTGCATGGAGTAGAGAGGCAGCTCTACTTATTTAGTTTTTGTCTTTTGTCATAATGGAGTTATTACCTGTAATTCTCAGAAATCACCCACACGCAAATGTATAACTTTTGTATGTATCAAAAAGAATCCCCTAATTCCAAATAGTTATTTATTCTTTTATAATTTTTATTTGTTCTTTGTGATTCATTCATTTCTGCTCTCCCAGTACTCTTTTCCTACTTCATGTCAATATTTACTGGACAAACAAAAAGACATATTATCCATATGTTCATTTACTCAGGAATCTCTAATCAGCTGATAAATCTTTCAAGTCCTACAAAGCACCAGGGAAAAGGGAAGAATTTTTTGAAAAGTTCCGTGTTTGTTTAAAAACAAAAAGGTGAACTTATAAAACAAGTGTATTATTTGAAGCAGACATAGCACCTTTGGCTTGAAAAGATTTCAGGCATGAACCTTTAGTCCTGACAATATTAGGCCCCGCAAAATAAATTGAATCTCTCTTTGAAGACTGGAGAAGTGGAAACCTTTATGTTGTGACTTTTCCTCAACTGGATGATTATTTAGAACCAGCTCACCTGCCTCTTACCTGCTCACTTCTGCAGATCATTCTGTAGAATCTGAAAATAGGAAATGAGCCTAGATGCCCAGTGAGGTTTTCTTTCTGCCTCACCCCTCATTTCTGCTCTCCTAATACTCCTTTCCAACTTAGCAGCCCATTTGAAAAAGAAAGCAGTTTATACTTCAAGGTAACCCAAGTGTTACATATCTCTTTTTCTGCTATGGTATTGATCATTGCTGTCTCACGTGTCTCTTGTAAGCAATATTAAGAAATCACAAATGGATATCCCCCTGCTAAATGAAAGAAGCTATGATACCCAAGGGTCGGGGAGAGGAAGTTACATCCTAAGGGTGCTAAGTTTCAATGTTAGATTTGCAGGTCATTTTTAGCTCTTTAAGTATGGTCCGCAGTGACCTGGCAACTGGGAATTGAGGGAAGTGGGTAAATAATTGCAGTTACATGACAGTAAAGCTGGAGGTCTCACCTGTTTTTTTTGCCTGGTTTTGTTACTGCTCTCATGAGTGACATCTACACAACTCCAGCTCTTCAGAAGGGGTCAAGCAGAGGACAGAAACATTTGTAGAGATTCAAGCATCAGATGAGTAGATGGATTGGATGATCAGAAATTATTTTTTAATCCTGAAGTTATGTGAATCCCAATTAACTGTTTTGTTTATTGTTGAAGTTCTTCACCCTTTGTATTTGCAAACGAATGTAAAACATAATGCATGCACAGAAAAGTGCATACCTAAACTTCTGGGAAATCATCACTGCGGTAAAAAAAACAGAACATAGCCAGCACCTCAGAGGTCTTCCCATGACTTACCCATTGCATGCCCACGATCCCAACTTTTATGGTAAACACCTCTTTTCTTGATAGCTCTCTCTACCCCCTAAATATGGATCTCTAAGCATTATGGTTTAATTTGTCTGTGTTCTAAACTTTATATAAACAGAACCATACACTTGTATGTTTTGCTATTTTTGTTCAACTTTATGTTTTGAGATTGACTCATGCTGTCAGATATAGCTGCCCTTCATTCATTTTGGAGGCTGGACCCAGGCAAAGTTAGATGGGTGAAGGCTTAGGCAACTTCTGAGCCCCTATGACTTAGCACTTCATTCATACTTCAGCAGGGCTGACCACAGAGAATAGAATCCCCTGTCGCTTACTGGGGCCGGCAGAGATTTCCTGCAGAGACTAGGGGAAGATTTTGGTAATGTTCCTTTCTTCTCCTTAGACACAACATAGGGCACCCAAGCAGCTCCTACCACTTTAGGATTGGGACTTCTTGGACTCCACCACCATGTTGTCACTACCTTGCTCTTGAAGACACTTCAAGCAGAAACTGTCCTGATAAGAGAAAATCCCATCTAAGAAGCCACAAATACCTCAGATTCCAGAACCTTTCTCTGCCTGATACAGACTTCACCTGCTAAAATGGACTTCCCTGGCCTTTCTTCTTAGTGCCTATGCTAGTGACTAACTCCCTGCTGGCATTGCCTAGAAAGACGAAGCACTTCCATGACATGCTTGCCCAGCAGAAATCACAAAAGCAATCTGAAGGCATTTGGTTTGTAGAGCCTGAAAACATCTGGAAGTTTAGCTAAAGTAGGTGGGAAAATGTAGCCTTTACCTTTCCAGTCTGTGTTATACAGGAAAGCACATTATGGCAATGGTTTTCACAGTGGGGATCAGGACCCGTCATTAGTTAATCACGAAGCACTGGAAAAACTGAAATAGAACAGAATAGAAATTTCAGAGGTCATCAGCTCGGAATGGGTAAGTACTGTTTTGTGGAACACATACACATGTGTATCCTGGATTGCAATGTAAGATTTTTAAAATAGTGGATTGAGTTAAAGAGAGAGAGAGAGAGAGAGAGAGAGAGAGAGAGAGAGAGAGAGAGAGAGAGAGAGAGATAGTTTGAAAGCCACCACACTTGAAGGAAGGTGGGGTAGACGTTGAGTGTCAAAACACCATGTCCACCACAACTCCTGCTATCAAACTTGGAATAATAAACATGTTTAACAATGAGACATTTGGTAAGTCTTGTTGCCCAGTATCTTCTAATGAGCCATTTAAGAGCATCTTAGTGTGTGGGTCATCCTTTCAGCCTGACTAATTCAAAGGCATGAGACAAAGCTGGCAGCTTGGATTAACTCCTCTTCATAAGTTTCTTAAATTTAGCTGAGATCAGCTCCAGAAAAGATAGAGCTTGGCAAGCTGTGTGCTGCAAATAACTGGTAGAGTGCTATGACGGCTGCCACAGATGTTGTGTCCACCTGCTCTGCTTTTGAAGTCACCCTCCATGAATCCCTTAGTGAACTTTCTGAAATACAAACCTGATTATTTCATTCTGTTTTAAAACATTCGGTAGCACCCTTTGACACACAGCTGTGATTCCCAAACTTGAGGTGTTTGCTAAAATACAGATTCCCACATCCTCCTCAGAGATTCTAATTTAATAGCTTTGGGATGGGGCCCAGGAATCTTTACTTTTAGTGGGAATAAAAACCAGACTCCTTCACATGAAAAAATAATTTGGCCCCACACCAACCTGGCCCTGCCTCAGTTTTTCCAGTCTCTTCCTTCTGCTTCACCACCAGTCCCCCCCCTCCTCTCTCCTATCCTCCCCTTCCGCCAGACAATAAACTATTTCTATGTCCTGACATTATCACATGCTGTTTCTTCTGACTGAAACATTCTACTTATTCCCACTCTCATCAAATATTTCCCAAGCTTGTACTTACCTTAAAGAGCCCAGATCCAATATTACCTCTCCAAGAAACCTTCTCTTATATGCTAATAAAGTTTGTGTTTCTTTGCTATGCCATATGTTCTATACCTGTATTATAATGCATTGTTGTAATCACATTGAATTATGATTAGTTGTAGACATTATTTTCCTCTAATAAAACAAGGAGCTTATAAAATATAAGCACTTGGTCTTATGCTTTTCGGTATCTCCACTGCCTGGCCAATATAAAAGTCTATCAATATTTATTGAACAAAAGGATGATATGTGAATGGGTAGTTGGATGGACACATATTTGAATGAATAGAATCGCTTCTGTAAACTATGTTTTTTTCTTTAACAGAGATTAGGACTGTTACTACTAAATTGGTAGCCTTTCATAAACATAGAAGATGCCTTTGAAAACCAAAATGGATTATGTATTAAGACCAAGTTCTACAAGATTCATTATGAGCCATCCAGGGCTGGTGGGTAGAGTTTTGATTATAAACTGAATATTGGTGCAATTCATAATATCTTCAAAATATCTTCCTACAAAGTGCTTCTTTGTTATAAGAAGGAAAATGGTGACTTTATGGTAGAGAAATTGGTAGACATTAATTTGAGCCAGTGAGCAATAACCTCATTGGTTGACTTCATGTGTCTCTTGGTGTGATATCCCAAGAAAAGCACAACATGATAGCATTCCTGCAAAGAAAACATGGCCTGCTTCTGCACATAAGAAGTTGACCAACAAACTCAGGTCGAGGAATGGAAACATGAAAAGAATGAAAAACAATTCCAGCTTGAAGGAGATTGGAAATCCATGACAATTAAATGCAATGCATGATGCGGATTGACTACTGGATCATAAAATAAAGAGACATTATTGGGACAGTTTGGAAAACTTGAGAGTGTTCTGTGAACTGGATGGTAGTGTGGATATTTTTTCTTAACTTGGTTGTACTATGTTTATGTAGGACAATTGTGTTTTTTATCATAAAGACTGGAGGAATTAAGAGCGATGAAACATTAGGTCTGCAATTACTCAATTACTGCTTACAGGGTTTAAAAAGAATAATAAAGATGTGGTAAAATATGTGGGCAAAGAGGATATGGGAGTTCTTTGTACATGTCTTAAAAATATTCTGTATGTTTGAAATAATTAAAAAAATAAAATATTGACTTCCACTTGTGGCCAAGATGGAATAACAGGGATCAGATTTACCTTCTTGCCTCAAACAACTGCCAAGGCAGCTTGAGTTTGTAGCACAGAATACCTGGACCAGAGGAGAGAGCTTCATAGAGAAAAGTTTTGGAGCTCTGCAGAGAGATCCTTTTGAGTATTCAGCAGAGTACTAATCAGCATAAGGACATGAAAAAACTCTTTAAGGCTGGAGAAAGCATTAGAAAAAAAGTATTCAGCATTCACAAAGGGCCAGGAATAGTGTCTGGAAAACCTCATAACTCATGTGGCACTGGGTAGAGTAGTTAGAAGGATTTTGCCTCAGTTCTAAGGAACACATTACCAAGTTTAGATGCTGCTCTGGTCCATGCTAACAAATCTTAAAAAGCAAGACCCAAAAGAATAAAAATGTTTCCAAAAACTTAACTGCATCCCAGAACAAAGCTCAAGAATATTTATAGTTATACAACAATATCCAGACCCAACAGGTAAAATTCACAATGTCTGGCATCCAATGAAAGAGGACCAGGCATTCTAACAAGCAGGAAAATATGACTCATAATGAGGAGAATAATCAATCAATTGAAACCTACTCAGAACAGACATACATGTTATAATAGCAAATGTAGACATTAAAATAGTTATTATAACTGCAGTCTAAAAGCCTTCCCTCTCAATATGACATAGAGATAGAGAAAACATATAAAAAAATACAAAATATATTTTGAAAATATAAAAAAATCGAACAACAAAAGCTAAAATCTGTAATGTCTTAAATGAAATATACACACTGGATGGACTTAATAGGAGATTAGACATTACAAAAGAAAAGATTAGTGAACTTGAAAGCAGAGCAATAGAAGCAACCCAAGATGAAATGCAAAGAGAAAAAGGTATTTTTTATAAAATGATAAAGGCTTTAGTAGCTCTGAGACAAATTTTAGCAGCCTAGAGTGTGTGTAATTAGAGTCCCCAGAAGAGAGGTGTGTGGGAGACAAAAAATATTTGAAGAAATGCTTGAAATTTCCAAACTTGATGACATCTATAAATTCTCAGATCCAAGAATTCCAATGAAAAAGCACAAGAAACATAAAACAATTACACTAAGACATATGATAATAAAATTTCTCAACAAAAGTAACAGGAAATCTTTTTAATTTTTTTTAAAATTTTGTTTTATTGCTTAAAGTATTACAAAGAGTATTACATATGTCTCCTTTTTTTCCCCTTGACATTCCCCTGGCCTCCCCTACCTCCCAGTGTCTTGTGTCCATTGGTTATCTTAAGGGCAATTAGAAAAAAACCACATGTTACATACAGAGTAACAAAGATAAGGAAGATAGCAAATTCCTCATCTGAAACTATGCAATACAGTGGAACATCTTTAAAATACTGAAAGAAAATTATCAACCTAGAAATCTATACCCAAAGAAATAAACTTTTTCAATCATACAAAAGTTGAAGTAATTCATTAATTGTAGCACCTCACTACAAGAAATGCTGGAGGAAAGTAGAAGGAAAATGTTGTCAGATGAAAATATGGATCTCCTTAAAATAATGAGGAGAACCATAAATGGAAGCAGTGAAAACTATGTTATTTAGATTTCTTTTAAGAATATTTGATTATTTAAACAAAAATTATAACTGTTTTATGTAGTTTATGACATATGTATAAGCAAAATAGATGAAAACATTATCATAAAGGCTGAGAAGGGAGAAATGGAAGCATATTATACATCTATAAGATATTATGGGAATATCAATAACTTCCACAACATAAAGGAAGTTGTTAAATTTCTTGAAAGGCACAAACTACCAAAGCTCACAAGGAAGAAATATATAGCCTGGTTAGCACTATATCTATTTTAAAAATGAATTTATAGTAAAAAACCTTCACACACACATGAATTCCAGGTTTAGATGGCATCACTAATGAATTCTACCAAATATTTAGAGAATAAATAATACTAATTCTATACAAACTCTCCTAGGAAACTGATAGTAAAAAAATACTTCCTATCTTATTCTGTAAGCTCACTATATCCTGCTACCAAAACCAAAGAGCCCTGGCCAGTGTGGCTCAGTTGTTAGAGCATTGGCCCACACACTGAAGGGTCATGGGTTTGATTCTCAGTCAAGGAAACATACCTGGGTGGAAGGTTCAATCCCAGCCCTGGTCAGGGTGCATTCAGGAGGCAACCAATTGATGTGTTTCTCTCACATTGATGTTTCTCTCTCTTTCTCTCCCCTTCCCTCTTTCATTTGCACTCTCTAAAAATCAATGGGGGAAAATGTTGTCAGTGAGGATTAAAACAAACAAACAAACAAACAAATAAATAAAAATTAAAAACAAACAAATTTATTACAAAATAAGAAAACTACACATCAATATTCTTTATGAACATAGATACAAACATTTGAAACTAAATTTTAGAAAAACAGATCCAAGCATATATGAAAGGCATAGTACATCATAACCAAGTGTGGTTTATTCCATGAATGCAAAATCTATCAGTGCAATTCATTATATTGATACACTAAAAATATCCATATCCTCATCTGAATATATGCAGAAATAGCATTTGACAAAATTCAACATCCATTCCTGATAAAAACTCTCGGCAAACTAGGAATAGAAGAGAATTTCTGCTCATCCTGATAAAGGTCATCTAAGAAAAACCTAGAGCCAACACAATATTTATTGGTGAAAACTGAATGTTTTCCCCCTAAGTTCAGGAAGAATAAAAAGACATGCCTTCTTGTACTCCTACTCAATATTATTCTGGAGGTTTAGCCAGAGCAATTAGGCAAGGAAAAATGCACTTATTTTAAGAAGTAAGAAGCAAATTGTTTTTATTTGCAGAATGCATGATTGTTTATGTAGAAAATATGGAATCTACAAAAACTACTACATATACAAAATCCTAGCTAACAATAGAAAAACATGGTAATTAACCATACCTTCGCTATGCCTTCCATTGGCTAATCAGGATATGCAAATTAACCCAAGATGGCAGCCCGCAGCCACGCAGCTGAAGCGAGCAGGGGGCTTGCTTGCAAGGTTCCCCACCTGCTGCGGCCTGGTTCAGAGCTCCAAAAGCAACAAAAATTCAATTATAGAAGCTAAAGAAACCCAAGATACCTGTTTTCAGCTGGCCATGGAGCTGACAGCAACAAAGTTTCAATTATAGAAGGTAAATAAATCCCAGAGTTAAAAAAAGAAAAAAAAAAAGGAGAGGCTGGGAGCTTCAGTCGCAGGCCAGCCTGAAAACGGCCCTCAGCCCCTCACCCAGACTGGCCAGGCACCCCAGTGGGGACCCCCACCCTAAAGGGGAGGTGGCCAGCCTGAAAACAGCCATCAGCCCCTCATCCAGGCTGGCCAGGCACCCCAGTGGGGACCCCCACCCTGAAGGGGGTGTGACCAGCTGCAAACACCCATCAGCCCGTCACCCAGGCTGGCCAGGCAACCAAGCGGGACCTCCACCCTGATCCGGGACACCCTTCAGGGAAAACCAGCCGGCCCCCACCTGTGCACCAGGCCTCTATCCTATATAGTAAAAGGTAATATGCAAACTGACCCTAACAGCAGAAAGACTGGGAATGACTGGTCACTAAGACACACACTGACCACCAGGGGGCAGACGCTCAATGCAGGAGCTGCCCTCTGGTGGTCACTGCGCTCCCACATGGGGGAGCTCTGCTCAGCCACAAGCCAGGCTGATGGTTGCCAGTACAGCGGTGGTAGTGGGAGCCTCTCCTGCCTCCTCAGCAGCGCTAAGGATGTCCAACTGCTTCTAAGGTCTGCTCCCCGCTGGCAAGTGGACATCCCCCAAGGGCTGCCAGGCTGCCAGAGGGATGTCTGATTGCCAGTTTAGGCCCAATCCCCCGAGGAGCAGGCCTAAGCCAGCAGGTGGTCATCCCCCGAGGGGTCCCATACTGGGAGAAGGCACAGGCCAGGCTGAGGGACCCCCCCCCCATGTGCACAAATTTTTGTGCACCAGGCCTCTAGTTTATAAATAAATTTAGCAAGTTTGAAGAATAAAAGATTCATATCAAAATTAATTGTATTTCTATATATTAGCAATTAAAAATTGAAATATAAATGCTATTTGGGATATCATTAAAATAAAAGATACTGCCCTTGCCGAATGTTGTCCCATGCACAAAAAGGTTGTGGGTATGATTCCTGGTCAGGGCACATACCCAGGTTGCTGTTTGGTCAGTAGTTGATTTCTGGGTTCTATGTTCTGTTTCATTGGTTTATATGTCTGTTCCTGTGCCAGTACCAGGCAGTTTTGAGAACAGTGGCTTTGTAATATAGCTTGATATCTGATATTGTGATCCCTCCAACTTTGTTGTTCTTTCTCAGGATAACTGTAGCTATTCAGGGTCTATTTTTTATTCCATATAAATTTTTGGAGAGTTTGATCTAGGTCTGTGAAATATACTGATGGTATTTTAATGGGGAGTGCATTGAATCTATAGATTGCTTTGGTTAGTATGGACATTTTAATTATGTTGACGCTACCAATCCATGAACACAGTATATTCTTCCACTTGTTTATATCTCCCTCTATCTCTTTTTCAGCATCCTCTAGTTTTCCGAGTACGGGTCTTTTACCTTCTTAGTTAAGTTTATTCTTAGGTATCTTAATTTTTATTGTTGTAATGGTAAATGGGGTTGTATTTTTTTTGCTTTTTTTTTTTAGTGTTTTTTGTTTGTTTGTTTGTTTGTTTTTTTAGTTTCTCTTTCTGTGAGTTCATTATTGGTGTATAAAAAAGCCATAGATTTCTGGATGTTAATTTTTATCCTGCTACATTGCCAAATTCTTTTATTAAAGCTAGTAGTTTTTGATGGAGTCTTTAAGGTTTTCTATGTACAATATCATGTCATCTGCAAATAATGACAGTTTTACTTCTTCTTTTCCAATTTGGATGCCTTTTATTTCTTCTTCTTGTCTGATAACTATGGCTCACACTTCCAGTACTATGTCGAACAGGAGTAGTGAGAGTAGGCATCCCTGTCTTGTTCCTGTTCTTAGGGGAAATGAGTTTAGGTTTTGCCCATTGAGTATGATGTTGGCTGTAGGTTTGTCATATAAGGCTTTTATTATGTTGAGGTATGATCCCTCTATTCCCACTTTGCTGAGAGTTTTTATCAGGAAAGGGTGTTGGCTTTTGTCAAATGCTTTTTCTGCATCAATTGATATGATCATGTGGTTTTTGTCTTTCAATTTGTTTATGTGATGTATCACGTTTATTGATTTGTGAATATTGTACCAGCCTTGCATCTTTGGAATAAATCCCACTTGGTCATGGTGTATGATCTTTCTTAATGTAATGCTGGATGCGATTTGCTAATATTTTGTTGAGAATTTTAGCATCTATGTTCAGCAGGGATATTGGCCTATAATTCTCTTTCTTTGTAGTGTCTTTATCTGGTTTTGGGATTAGAGTAATGCTGGCTTCATAGAAAGAGCTTGGAAGTGTTCCTTCCTCTTGAATTTTTTGGAATAGTCTGAGGAGGATTCTTCTTTGAATGTTTGGCAAAACTCCCCTGTGAAACCGTCCAGACCAGGGCTTTTGTTTGCTGGAAGTTTTTTGATTACTGCTTCAATTTCATGAGTAGTTATCAATCTATTTAGGTTTTCTGATTCTTCCTGATTGAGTTTTGGAAGATTTTATATTTCTAGGAATATGTCCATTTCATCTAGGTCCAGTTTATTGGAGTATAGTTGTTTGTAGTATTTTTTAACAATCCTTTGTATTTCTGTGAGGTTGATTGTTACTTCTCCTTTTTCATTTCTGATTTTGTTTATTTGCGTCCTCTCTCTTTGTTTCTTGGTGAGCCTGGCTAGAGGTTCATCAATCTTGTTTATCCTTTCAAAGAACCAGCTCTTGGTTCTATTGATCATTTGTATTTTTTTTTTTTTTTGGTCTTTATGTCATTTTTTCTCACTCTGATCTTTATTATTTCCTTCTTTTTCTTACTCTGGGCTTTTCTTGTTTCTCTCTTTCTAGTTCTTTAAGCTTTGGGGTTAGATAACTTATTACCAGTTTTTCTTGTTTCTTGAGGTAGGCCTGTAGTTACCGCTCAGGACTGCTTTTATTGTGTCCCACAGATTTTGGATTGTTGTGTTTTCATTTTCATTTGTTTCCAGAATGTTTTTTATTACTTCTTTGATCTCTTTGATTACCCATTCATTGTTTAATAGCATGCTATTTAGCTTCCATGTGTTTGATTGTTTTTATTGTAGTTGATTTCTAATTTGATGCCATTGTGATCTGAGAAGATACTTGTTATAATCTCAGTCTTCTTGAATTTGTAGAGACTGAGCATGTGCCCTAATAAGTGGTCTGTTTTTGAAAATGTCCATGTGCACTTGAGAAGAATATATGTAGCTTTGGGGTAAAAAGTTCTGAAAAGGTCAATTAAATCCATCTGATCTAGTGAGTTATTTAGGATTGCTGTTTATTTGCTGATTTTTTATCTAGAGGATTTATCCAGTGATGTCAATGGGGTATTAAAGTCCCCTTATCATTCTGGTTCCCAGAATAGTGGGGAGGACTGGCCCCTCTTCCAACCCAGTCACTGAAGGCTCTTTAAGGCTATCCAGAGACTTTGTTTCCTTTGTATAGCTCAAAATGCAGGCAGGGTATGGCAGGCTTTATTGCCTGGGTTGAGGCTAATGGGCGGAGCTGGCTCTTCAGGAGAGAAATGGCCACTTAGGTTACAAATGTCCCAGGACCCTGGCCATGTCTCCCTGCCCTGCTTCCCTCCACAGCCTCTCCTCAGCCTCCACAAATCTGTGTCTCTACCTGCACCACAGCCTTGGGTGAGTGTTTGCAGTTAAAAGGTCCCATGAACTGGATTTAGCAAATAAAAGCAAAGACAAAGCAAAAGCAAAATAACTACACAATTGCCAGTTTCTCTCCCTCTGGCACCACGATTGATGCTCCGCTGCTTTTCAGGCCACCTTTCTGGATGCTGCCTTTCATGGCTGTGGTCTTAGATCTAGATTCCCCAGCTGCCAGCAGCCCTGTGGCTTTTCCACAGTTGGATGCTATGCCTGTCCCCAAAGGATGTGGCCTTGGTGCAGTACAGATTCCCCCTCACCCTCTCAGGCCGGTGGTCGTGTGTGTGTCCCTCTCCAGCCCAGATTCCCTACCATTCTCCAGGAGTCCTCTGCCTTTCTTTGTTGTGAATTGTCTCCTCCGCTGTGTCTAATTTGTTAATTCTGGGTGTATGTTCTCTGATTTTATTGCTTTTCCAGTCTGGCCCCGGGGATGAAGTGCATGACATGTCAGCCTATTTGGCCGCCATTTTCCTTTCTCCCTAAAACATCTTTAAAAATGAACAATGTTGGAGGGCTTACACTACCTTATTATAGAGACTTATAGTAAAGCTAAAATAATCAGGACACTGTGGCATTGGTGTACATATAGACAAAATACACCAATGAAACAGATACAGAATACAGAAATAGATCCACACATATAACAACTGATAGATATATGGACAGAGCACATATGGACAAGTAATATTTAATCCAAGTGCAAAGGCAATTCAGTGGAGAAAAGATAGTCTTTTCAGTAAATGATGCTGGAAAACATATGCCAAACAAACAAGCCCAAACACAAGAAACTTAGATCCATACCTAGAACCACATTAAAAATTTAACTCAAAATAGACCATTGACTTAAATGTACAACCTTAAAAGTACAAAAGCATAAAACATGGTAAAACATGGGCAAAAATACTTTAGATACAATATCAAATATATGATTTACAAAAGAGAACATTGGAGTAATGAGTTATTAAAAACTTGTGGTCTCTGAAAGACATTGTTAAAAGGATGAAAGCACCAACCACAGACTTGGAGGAAATATTACTAAGCATCTACCTCATAAAGTACTTGTATTCAATATATATTTTAAAAATTCTTAAAACTATAATAAGAAAACAAACAACCCAACTAAAAATGCAGTTTAAAAATGGGTAAAAGATTTGAACAGATACTTCACTAAAGATGACAGGAATGGCAACTAGGCACTTTTCATTAGGGAAATGCAAGTCAAAACCATGATTAAATGCCATTATACACCAATTACAAAGGCCAAAGTTAAAAGGGCTGAACATATAAAGTGTTTACAGAGATATGAAGGAAATAGAGTCTTCATCATTGTTGGTAAGAATGTAAAATGTTACAACCACTTTGGGAAATAGTTTGGCAATTTCTTAAAAAGTTAAAAATAAACCTACCATATAATCCAGCCATTTTACTCCCAGGTATTTTACTCAAGAGAAAAGAGAGCATACTTCCAAATAAGAATCTGTACTTGAATGTTCATAGCAGCTTTATTTGTGATAGTCAATATCCATCAACAGGTAACTAGATAAACAAATTGTGGTATGTCCATTCCGGGGAATACTAATCAGCAATGAAAGGAATTAATTACTGAAATACACAACAACATAGAGGAATCTCAAAATAATTATGCAGAGTGAAACAAGCTGAGCATGATGTAAATACATCTACAGTGATAGAAAGCAGAGCAGTGATTGCCTGGAGAGAAGTTGGGAGGGAGGTATAGGAAGGAGAGGTTACAAAAAGACATGAGGAATATTGATTTGGAATCCTTCAATTGATGTTCACTATCATTGTTATGATGATGGTTTCACAGGTGTATACATTTGTCAAAATGTATCTAATTGTACACTTTAAATAATTATAGTTTCTTATGCCAATTATATCTCAGTAAGCTGTTTTTTAAAAGCAATAAAATAAAACATATAAAAAGTATTAAAGAGCCCTTTATGGGAAGATAATGCATGTTGATTGCCTGGGAATTGGATGAAGGTAGGCAGATTAAAAACAGGTAGGAAAACTGACGAAGTAGGAAATATGTCAATTGGATACCCTTATAATGGGAAAAATTAGAAAAACAACAGAACAAAATACCGTTCTTTAAATTATATATCTGTAGGACAAAAGTTGTATATTAAGGACACACTATTACAGTTAATAGACATAATCTAGAAAAAGGTAAATAGTCCTTACGTTTATTGTCAGAAGAGGTGTGTCCTGAAGAAGAAAACTAGAACTCTGAAGTCAAGACTTAGGCAGGAAAGGATTACTTCTCTCTCTCTCTCTCTCTCTCTCTCTCTCTCTCTCTCTCTCTCTCTCTCTCCTTCATGCACTAGGGTCTTGTTGAGGGGCAGAGAACATTTAGTCTCTACTTGGAGGTATCCATCAATAGGTCATTCCCTACCCTCTCAATACCTCCTCCCCAAGAGAAGTGCAGTGACTTAATTTGATGAATGAGTTTGGAAATAGAAACAGCGTCCCTTCCTCCTACCTTCCTCATTGGAACAAACTGCCTTTAGGTGGCACGAATTCTTCTCTTTTCCTTCTTGATGTGATTTTTTATAGGGGCATTCTACCTCCCCCAAATAATGGAGAAGCCTGACATGATTAGATGCTGCCACTAATTCTGGTGTTCAATATTAAGAAGCACTCACCATTCCCTATCCCCCTAACCTCCTACCCAGATTCAAGGCACAGTCTCCTAGATCAATTTTATCATTAAATAAGAGGTACTTTTTGCCTTCATTTGCTGATGACTTTAGCTTCTCAATTGGGTCAAGACAAAATAAGGATGTGATATATTGGGCTCTCTCAAAGGCCCACAAAGTCTGGACTTCAGGGTCAAGGAGAACTAAAGAATATTCCCAGGGGCCATGAACTCGGCAGGAAGACATCCCAGAAGGGAGCCCCAAACTGCAAATAAATAACTTTGATTTAAGATTTTTTAAAAAGGTTCTATACTTGATTAAAAACAGGTAGGAAAATCTGTTTTGATTTCTGTTTTAATAGGGATTCAGGCCAAGACCTTGTTTTCGTGTCTAGTCCACTAGAATGTCAGTGGAAACAATGTTCTCTTCCAACAAGTGTGGGCTGACACCATCACTAATGAAGTGTTGGCCTGAAGGATTCAATCAAGGTGATCTCATGCCACAACCTCTAGAAAACAAATCAACAATGATAACAAAAAACCTTCTATAGTTTGGTCTACAATGTTCAGAAACATCTCTTTTCAGCATTACATGTAAAAGTATTCATGTTGGACAAAAATTTCATTATATTGTAGGTGTTCTGCTCAGGTGTTCCATTCATTGCTGCTGTTTGGGTCCTTGAAGCTGTCCTGATTCATTTCCTGGTTTACATTTTTCTTCAATTCATTGAACGTCCCCAAATCTTTCCATTAAATTCTTTTCTCTGTTCAGGTTAAACAGAATCTCTGTCAGTTGACTGCAATTGAAAAAACCTTAATTTGTTGGAAATACTGTGAAGCGTTACTAAGATAGCTCAGATGGAGTTCATGTTCCCCCCTGTCACCCACAGATCATTATCCCCACCTTACCCTCATGGTAAGAGAATTAAAGTTCTGTTGCATAAACTGCTGACTACCTTGCACTGGACCGTCTTTTTATGACCCAACTCCTGACTTAGCTTTCATATGAATAAAGGAACCAAGGTTCCCAAATGCCAGGTGATTTGAACTATTCCAGCAGTTTTGGAGATTTCTTTTAAAGAAGTAATGAACATGTTCCTTCAAGATTTAAAGCATCTGCTCAAAGCATTTAGACTTTGCATCCTTGAACTGTGAGCCAATTGTAGAAGAATCCTCTGCCACCTGAGTAGGGTGGCGTGCCTGGATGATCTGCGGATATTATAGAGTCTGTATTTCTTGCCCTTGGAATGAGCAAATGTTCTCTACCTGCATGTGATAGACAACATTTATGTTAGAAGCCATTTCTTTAAGTTCTGATACAGGTAACAATGTCATTTAACCATATTTTCTGAGACAATTAAATATCAAATCTCATTTCAACCAATAGGTGCATCTTACTGAGGCCATTCTGCAACATGCCATCCAAGGTTTTTAGGTGGCATGTTGTCAAGATGGCAGCACGGTTTTTACCATGTAAGATAAACAGCAAGCTCCCACAGGCTTTTGATCCTTTTTTGTAGGATTTATAGCTCTGAACAATGACTATTTTCAATTAGTCAGAAGACTACCAATAATCCCACGAGTTCATCAATTATTCCAGTTTTACATGAAACAGAATACTTCTTATTGAGATGAATGTTGGGATCCCATAGATAGTCAGAAGCAGAGTACACATATATTGGAGGGACCCTAATTTTGTTGACTTCAAGGTAGTTTAAAGGCCTCACCTGGTCATAAAAATTTCAGAAAAACAGAATAAATGTTACCAAAGTTGTCCATGTGCCTCCAAACCATTTTTTTAAATGCAGGTTCCAGGGTTTTATTATAAGTATTTTTTAATGAAGAGGATTAATATTCATTGACGCACACCAGCAGTTCTTGAAAGGATTTGCATTGTCTGCTTTCTAGTTCTGCTTATTTGATTAAGGTGACATTTTTGTCCCCAGAAAAGATATTTAACATCTGCAAGTATGATAGAAGAACTTGATGTCTTTAAAACTACTCTGGTTCTCTCATCTACCCTGAAGCTAAAATTTACTGCATCCTGCAAGGTCAGAAAGGCAACTGGACCAAGTTTTTGCTCCTTTCCTTCAACTCCATCCGCATCAACCACTATGCTCCCTGGCATTCATAGCAATAATAGTTCTTTATTTGCTTAGTCTATTTTAAGCCATCCACTCTTCTGAACCTCCTGTTGAAGCAACTCACCAGAACTGCAGAAAAGGCCATCTGTTGTCTGCACTATCTGTGGAGCTGAAGTGAAAGCTTAACTTAATGCTCTTCAGCAGAGCAATAGGAAAACATCCATCACCCGGAGACAGGTTAGTTCGTCTGCCCTAACGGACGGATGTCTGCAGTTGCACACAAGAAACTAAAAACTACTGCAAAAGGGCCAGATCCTTCCAGAACGCAAAGCTATTTCCTAATTGTGTATCTGGTGCATTCCACATTCACATTAAAGTCTCAGGCCTTCCTATGGCTGACTGGTTAGTGCGATGAGGTACGCGATGCATTAGGCTTTTGACCTTTCCACTCCTGAAATAGAATAAGCAAAATAACTCTGATTGCTCACCCTGTGGGGATACAAGCTGGCTTTCCGAGCCCCCAGGGAAGTCCTGGGAAAGTGATGAGAGGTCGTCTCCACAATGGGACAGATTAGATGCAGGATTTCTTATATCTGACACCCAACTTCCCCTCATTCTCATCTTTTAACTTGCTCAGAAAAATAAAAAAGTCTTACTATTGTATCTTCTTCAATTTCCTAGCATTGAACCCATAAACATGTTTTACCCACCCATTCCTTCCACCTTGTTATAAAAGATAATCACTGTCAATATTTATTGAGAATTTATTAATATGATAGGCAGTGTCTTCGGTACTTTGTATATGTAAACCCAATGAATTCTCACAGTTCTGTGAAATTAGTAACTCTCTGATCAAGATTTGTTGATGAGGCCACTGAAGCAAGTTGTTTAGTTACACAGTTGGGAAGTTGCAGAGCCAGGATTCAAACACAGGTGTTGGACTGTGGAGCCCAGTGTATCTACTACACTGTCCCAAATGAGGAGAGCTGCCGGTTGATACCCCTTCCTGTGCTCTCATGTCATCCTTCTGTAAAGATTGCTGAGCACCCAACCCACTCTGTGCCAGGAGGTATGTAATGATATGTAAAAGCAGGTATTAGACATGCAGTTGTGCTAACTCATGAATAATGAATGGCAAAGCGAGAAAGGAATACACTACTAGGAACACATATAATAAAGGACCGGGACCTAGAATGGGCGGTCAAAGGAAGCTTCCCAGGAAAAGAGATGTTTATGCTGAATGATGGAGGATGGTTAGGAGGTACCTTGGGAAAGAGGATCAAGGACAGTTACTGTGGAGGAAGCAGGATGTGTCAAAGATGAGCCCTGAGCTCATGGTTGGCTCATCTGAAGGCCAGTTACTCAATAATTTTGGAAGAAAAACACATAGGCAATTTCCTGACCCTTTCCCGTGACAGGAAGTCATTTCATCATACAGTATTTTATATATCTGTACTCTTAAATATTTTTTTATATATTTTATTGATTTTTTACAGAGAGGAAGGGAGAGAGATAGAGAGTTGGAAACATCGATGCGGGAGAAACATCGATCAGCTGCCTCCTGCACATCTCCCACTGGGGATGTGCCCGCAACCCAGGTACATGCCCTTGACCGGAATCGAACCTGGGACTTTTCAGTCCGCAGGCCGACGCTCTATCCACAGAGCCAAACCGGTTTCGGCTGTACTCTTAAATATTTTGACAAATATATAAAATAAATAATATAACGATGTGTATTTACAAATAGACATATTGATACATAGATATACACATGTATGTTTGTGTGTGTGTGCGTGCGCATATGTGCATTTTCATCCAAAAGCAGAAAACAGGAAAACCAACCCTGAGACTTTAAGAAATGGTGTGTGGTAGGTAGAGGGGGGAGACCAATGAACAAGGAGCCAGAAGCTCCTGATTCTAGTTCCGGCTCAGCAATGAACTCACTAGGTGACTCTGGGCCTCGATTTCTTCATCTGTTACACGGAGATCGCAGTGCCTGCCTTGGTGTAGCCCCACAGTCTTTGTAAGGATTAAACGATATTATCCACTGGGGGGAACAAGCTTTGAAAACATTCCCATGCCTTGGCGAGGAGCCTCGGAAAGCGCTGGTTAAGTGGAGATTCCAGGGAAGTTTGCTTCAGTTTCCTCTGCATTATTGGATTTTCTTGTGGGGGGAGGTGGGGGGAAGTTGTGTGCTTTGTGAAGCAGGATTTCAGAGCGCCAGACTTCCTTAACAAGTACAGCACATGTCCCTGAGGGTGTACAGCACACACTCCCCTTTTAACAACTTCACATTCCACTTAGTGCTCAGTGTTTCTGCTTCAGAACGAATGCCACCTCACGGCTGGCATTGGCTATGTGTGCCAGTTTGGTCTTAGTTCAATTGTATCAGTGATTAATGTGGCCGAAATTGGTCGAGAAAGGAGGAGAAGTGCTACTCTGCTTGATAAAAATAAAACACATTCTTTCAATAAAGAGAGGGAATGAAGAGAAAGCAATGGACTGAGGAGAAGGAGGGTGGCCTAACAACTGCAAGGTTTGGCACTGGAGGCTTTTGGCTTGTAGTCCTACATGTGACATACTGAATTGTGTAACTTGCTTATGCACACACATACACATACACACACACACACACTTATGTTTCTATTCAGTTATCTTTTCAAGTATGTGAATTTATATTCGTAACACACCCCTTATAGAGTTCAGTAGGATCTGAATAATACCAGTATAATTTTATACCAGAAGATGAGTTTCTGTTATTTTAATAAATTGGAACTTTTATCTATTCTGAATTTATTTCTACTGTTAGAAGCCAAGATTTTTAATTATAAGCAGCTGACAGAAAGCCATTCTAGGAGAAGCCTTTATTAAAAGACTTTTAAAAAAAAATCTTTATTATTGGAAGTATTACATATGTCCCCTAGCCCACCCCCTGGCTCTCTCCTCAGGCCTTCACCACCCTATTGTCTGTGTCCATAGGTTATGCATATATGCATACTAAGTCTTTGGTTGATATCTTCCCACCTAACCTGCCTTCCCTCTGAGATTCGACAGTCTGTTCCATGCTTCTATGTCTCTGGACCTATTTTGTTCAACAGTTTATTTTGTTAATTAGATTCTACATATGAGTGAGATCATGAGATACTTGTCTTTCCCTGACTGGGGTATTTCACTTAGCATGATATAAAAAGCTTTTGAGTACTTATGGAATTGCCAGGTAACTCAGAGCACAAACTCCTGAGCTCTACAGAATGAGCAGTGCCCTGACTCAAACTTAGGGCCTGCTCTGGGAGCTCATCCCAGCTGCTATGAGCCCTGGACTCGGCAGCTGGCCCCTCGTGGGCTGCCAATCCTGAGCCCTGGCTGCTGCCTCTGCCATTCCTGCCTCTGGGGTCCAAGGCCTTGATCACGGGCAGCTGCCACCACTGCCAGAGTGCTTGATATTATCCAAGCTCCTCCCCTCACCGATTCCAGCTTCTAAGTCTGCAATGGGTGTATCTGATTGTAGGGGGTCTGGGTCCCATGTTCAGGCCCCAGCAGTAAAGAAATATGGGAAACCATGGAAATGCATCATTTTTAGCTTCTCTGCCAGTTACCACCATGACATTCCACCAAGAATCTTGAGGTGGGGAAGCCTCCAAATATGGATATGGAGGTGTTCAGACGTTCATTGGGCAACCAAAGAGAATGGCAGTGTCCACTCTGACAGGCCAGTACAAACAGGCACCAACTCCAAAGTCAGAGGCTTGAGCCCAGCTTCATTTTCTAAGAAAGTCACTGAGAAGGGGAGTCTACACAGTAACTTCCTGGTCTCAGGAACAGTTGTATTGTCTCCCAGGATACCCTGATCTATCACAACAGTAAGAGAGCAACAGCTCAAGCTTAAGGAGCAGCTATTTACACACACACACACACACACAAAAAAAAAAAAAAAACAACAACAACAACAACAACAAAAAAAAACAAAAAAAAAAAACTTGAATAAAGAACAAAATCATAGCCATTGATATAAAACTTATGATATACCAGCATGCTTTAACTGGAATATCAAAACATCTCTCACTTTTTTTTTCCCCAACAAACAAACAAATATCGTTCCTAAGAAAGACCCATCTGCTGTCTCTAGGAGGAGGAGGATTTTACCGAAAGGCTGTTTGGACTCTTAAAGTTCATGAAGCAGCACTTCTGATGGGCTGAGGCGTGTCCTGCCTTCACTGCCCACAATGGGGGCAAACAGAGCTAGTGAGTCGTGAAAAGCTCCTAGTCATTCAGTGAAGTTTGCTATGCCTGGGGTCAGGAGAAGGAAAGCCTCTTACCTCCTGAATTGTCATGTCTTAGACCAGTGGTCGGCAAACTCATTAGTCAACAGAGCCAAATATCAACAGTACAACGATTGAAATTTCTTTTGAGAGCCAAATTTTTTAAACTTAAACTATATAGGTAGGTACATTGTTACTAACTTAATTGGGGTACTCCTAAGGCTTAGGAAGAGCCACACTCAAGAGGCCAAAGAGCCGCATGTGGCTCGTGAGCCGCAGTTTGCCGACCACGGTCTTAGACCATTTGTAGCAGTTCCTTGCTATTCTTGAGAAAAGAAAAAAAAGAAGAAGGCGACAGCCTCTGTAAAAGTAGTGGTCACACTCTTCCTGGGCCACCTCCTTGGCTTTGGTAGGAGGTGTGGCTGGGTGAGGGGGTCCCCGTTAAACAAACCTCACCTCTGCGAAGACCCAGCTTGGGCACAGCCACTGTGTCCTCGTGCCAAGATCTTCCCAGAAGGAGTCTTTAGAGGATTTAGGTCTCTGAGTGTGGAAAGCTGGTTGGCAGCCAGCACACCTTCTCCAGAGACACACAGAAACATTAGGGCGCAGTATCCAGCAGCCTTTTTTTTTCTTTACCTGATCTCTATTTACCCTTTAGAAAAAATATTTTAATGTCAATTTTAACATCTCACAGTTGCTGAGGCGGCCACCTGTCACCTCTCCCCCCCAGATCAACAACCACAGCCCCCCCCCCCCCCGCCCCCCAGCCTCTGGCAGAAGGTCCTGCCTGCAGAGGAAGCAATTCAGCGGGCCTTTGGAAGGCAGCCGAGCAGCAGCGGGAGGCCTATTAAATCCACAATTTTAGACTCTCGGGGTGGGCATTTTCTTGTGGCGTATTAAGTAACACACCTACTCAAGTTACTGTGTGAACTCTGTGGACAGCTGCCCTTTCAGTGAGAAGCGAATGCTTGCACTGCACTCTACCCACCCCACCCACCCCCCAAGTTCAAGCATAGACTCTTTAGAGAAGATGAACTAGAAAGAGCAGTGTAAAAGGAATGAAACCTGAAGAAGGATTCCACTGGCCAGGAGTTCCCGAATGACGGGGAACTCCAAGTGCTCGGGGATTCAACCCCAAAGTCACAACTGAATAAAGAATGGGTTAACCCTGAATAGAGGTGGAAGCAGGTCCACTCAAAGTGGAAATGGTCGCTATGTTCACGTTTCTCTTTGAAGAAATACCTGAGGCAGGATGAGAGAATAGATTCTGGAGTCAGAACAGCAAGGGTTCAAATTCCTTTTAAAGAATTGGCACGACCTCGTGCAAGTCTTGCTTACTCTCGCTAAGCTTCATTTTTCTCTTTCACGATGAAAATAATAGAACATCACCTCATAACGTTGTTGTGGGAAATAAATGAGATATTAAATGTAAAACAGGTGATGCCTACTAAGCACACACTATGGATCAGCTCTTTTAGTGTTTTCATGGACAGCGGTAGGCTGGTGTAGTTAATACGTTCCTCTTTCTTCCGCTTGATGAATGAGAGATATTTTCCTTCAAGGCGGGTCCATATGCTATTCATATTTAATATTTTATTTCATAACATGTTTCCATTTAGTGAAAAGCCTAAAAAAGAAAACGTCCCTCTGCGCTTCTTGCTTTGTGCTTTGTGAGGTAGGTGCTCTCCTCAGAGAACTTCCTGCAATGGATTTTAAAAATGGAGGTGTAACTGACATGTAGCATTATATTAGTTTCAGATGTACAACATCGTGATTCAATAGTTGCATATATTGCAAAATGATCACCACAATGTCTCATTAACATCTGTCACCACACAGAATTACAACTTTTTTTTTGCGTGTGATGAGAACTCCTAGCAACTTTCAATGTGCAATAGAGTATTGTTAACTTTCGTGACCATGCTGTACATTACATCCCTGTAACTTATTTATTTTATAAATGGAAAGTTTATACCTTTGATTCCCTTTACCCATTTCACTCACGCCCCCCCCCCCCCCCCACCTCTGGCAACCGCCAATCTGTAATGAATTCTTAAGGAATTAAATAAGAAGAATTCTGTGTGAGAGGGAAAATTTAGTACCCCGAAAGGGAACCCAAGAAGGAAGGTAAATAAAGAGAGGAAAATGTGTGGAAATACCATTTACAGGAAGACCCCCTTTCCCTCCTGTCTAGACTGAGTAATATAACATGGACCAATACAGGGTGTCACAGAAATGCTCATGCATAATGGAAGTGATGATCGGGCTTGCATGGAGTTTACCTCTGCTTTTATTGTGCATTCCTTTCACAGCGTAGAGTCCAACTTTCTGTGGTGAGGTGGGAGGGCATGAAATATAGATTGTCAGGCCTTTGGGGATTCTGAGGAATGAAAGGTACTTAATAAGGATAAAATTCAACCTGGGCTTATTACCTTGCCCTCTCCATCTCAGAGTCTCTTGTATCATGAAGTAAGTTTGGCAAGAAAGTAGAATCAAGAGAGAATCATTTTAAATGATGGAGCCGGGAGTCTGCTCCTGGGCAGTTTTTGGCATGTTGGAGAGTAAACAAGGGGTAAGACCCTGGGATTAGCTCAGCAATTCTCCAACTTTTTTTTTTTTATCCCTTATCCCTTCAGAGAGGCAGTTTGGTCTCCCCTATTAAGGAGAAGGGTATAGGACTATAGCTTTCTTTTGTTTTACCTCAGGAGGAAATCTGTGCTGGGAGGCAAGAACAAAACCCAGGAAGACACAGAAGGTGAAAATGAAGGAGGCGGGTGGGGAACAAAAGGAAAGGGAGCCTTTGGCAGATGTGTGATTTGAAAAAAAAATGGGGGGAAATCAGAGGTGATAATGTGGAAGGAAAAGAATCTACTTTTTACTTACATCAAATTTCTGTTCAGAACTTGACAGCTCTGATTTCTTTACACCTTTTGGAATTTTCCTCACAGCCTTTCAACATATTGTAATTCCCAACTTGCAAACATTTGACAAGAGGGTTATGCATAAACAATAGAAAAACTCTGCGCTCCAAACCTGAGATCAAAAAAGATGTTACGTCTGACATTCCCCCTTTAAAAAGGAACACTGCTCCCCTTTTCACAGGGAGCACTAAACATGGAGAATGACTTTATACTTTTTCATCTTTTCCTAATGAAAATCCTATTCAGATGCAAGCTCAGATTTACAAAGGATATGAAATGTCTCTAATTGCCAATTTGGAATGATAAGAAAATCTTAGTATTAGAGACACTTAGATGTGGGAGATACCATACAGGTCATCTCACCCAGAGTCCTCCTGCTGCAGGATCCCCTCCATGCATGACACCCTATTTGATGCTAACTGAGCCTCTTCAGGATCTTCTAGACAGGACGGCCTCAATCAGTCCCAAGGCAAATCATTCCTTTGTCAGAAGCTCTCAAGTCAGAAGGTTCTATATTGAGTCAAATCTAACCCCCTCCTTTCATCCCAACACTTATCAATTGGATCTGATTCTCTACTTTATACCTTCACATCCCAACAAAAAAAATTAATAACTCTTCTACAAAATTGCCCTTAAATTATGTGAAGACAGTTCTCATTTCCCTCACCAGTTTTCTCCTTCACAAGTAAAGAGATACCTCTCCTTTCTGCATCCATCCCTCAGCTGATATAATTTCCAGACAATTCCTCATCCCCATAACTCTGTAGAAGTTCTTTCTTCCTTTGCTTTTTTTTTTTCTTTCTGTTTTCAAGGGCAAACTTTCCTAGAAGAGCAAACAAAATGTTCTTTTCTAAGCCCTGATTGGACTGCACCATTCCATACACATTATGGCATGTGATAGTGGACTATAAAACTTTTTACTGCTTTGCATTTGAATAGAGGATGACTGCATTAGTTAAGCAAGCTCTTTCCAAACAAGTCATCATAAAAACTTTACAGCATCCCACTTCATCACATAACTTTTTAATGCTTCTCCTTTTGTTTAGTTTTGGTTCTGGTTTCCAGTCCTTCTTCACTTTTTTCCCCCCCCTTGAAGTATTAGAGTTATTTTGGAAATTCCCATGGAGAATTTCGAGTTGGAAACCTGGTCCTAAAACATCTTTTCCTGGAGACCCTCTCCTGGGTTTGGACTGTGAATCAGACTGTGTGGAAATAATGATGCCATCCACGTGGTAGGGCCAGTGCGGTCATGTGTACGGTATAAAGTCAGTTTATATAGGGCTTGAAGTTGTATGCCAGGGTTTGGAAACGCAGAAGTTTATGTGATGGATATCATGACCACACATGAGGTGTTGTGGAGATACATATGTATCTTAAACTATACATAGCTGCAAGAATAGACATATCTGTATATACCTATCATGGAGGGCTTTAAACTATCAAAGCCTTCAGGCAAATATTTTACAGCTATCTAATAGCTGGTATTTGTAACTTAAGCTCCCAATGTCAAAAGTTGAGATTTGGCACTGCAAACACCAAGTAAATACCGGCCATGATTAGTGTAAGAAATTCACGCCATTGGCATCAAATAATTAAGGTGGTCTTACTTTAGACATTTGTTCAAAAGTGTAGAGGAAGTACTAACATTTTTAAAGCACCGAGACTGATCTTTATGATGCGTCTCTCTGGAATTCTGATGTTAAACATTTATCTTTGAGGGGGGAAAAGAGTCTCTGTCTATGAAAAGAGTAACTTATTCAAGTTAAAAGATTTAATGAATCCTTTCCCTCTTCATCACTCACACCCCCTCCCTGAAATATTATTCGTATTTGCGGGTAGGCTGGGAAGGGGAAGATAAGCCAGTTAGTTCAGCGCCATGTAGGGGGAAGGACTGTAACTACTTTAAGGTATCAAATCGGGAACCATTGGAAAGGCAAGCTTGATTAGAGACAGCTAACATCATTTCAGGAAGGGGAGTGGAGCCTAAGTAATTGGTTGGAACCCTTTGAGGAAATCGCTGCCCCAGCGAGCTGGGCGGGGGAGGGGGGAGATTATAGTCCGAGTCTTTCGGAAAGGGCTCTACGGAATTCTCCACTGTTGGTTAAGATGTTTGAGGTCTGAAGTCATGGAAGTGTAAGACAATTGGCATATTGGACGAAAAACTGGCAAGACGGGAGGAAAGAAAGGCTAACTATGTGTCAATCTTGAAAGGAGGGTCCTAAGAGGGATCAGAATTGAAGCCGCATTTCAGGGACTAACCAGGGCTTACCAAAGACACCAAAGGTGTCCCTGGGAAGTGTAGAGGGGAGGGGACTGAGTGGGGATGGTGGAACTCAAGAGAGAACTGGGCTGAAAGCAGACAGATCCTTTTTTTAAAAATCCCCATCTGAGAATGTGTTTATTGATGAAAGACAGAAAGGAGGAGGAGAGGAGAGGAGAGGAGAGGAGAGGAGAGGAGAGGAGAGGAGAGGAGAGGAGAGGAGAGGAGAGGAGAGGAGAGGAGAGGAGAGGAGAGGAGCATTGATATGAGAGAGAAGCATCCATGGGTTGCCTCCTGTACACTCCCTGACCTGAGGTCAAACCCACCATCTTTAGGTATATGGGACAATGCTCCAACCAACGGAGTCACCCAGCCAGGGCCAGACAGGTTCTTTTTGTGGGGACTTCTCTTCCACTTGGAAGGGCACTACATTATCATGTCCTGGTTGTCAGCCTAGCTCCACAACACATTTCTTTTCTTTTCTTTTCTTTTTTTTTTAGACTCTCCAAAATAGAGACACTAAGCAATTCTATTTGATTTAAGCCCTATCATAGTGTGAACCAAGAGCACTCTGGATATATTCTAAGATGAAACTAACTTTTCCCCCTTTAAATTTTCTAAAGAGATGGGAGTTCATAAAACAGCATTTCATACCTCACTTTCAGTGATTGAATATTCCGTTGCCTAGAGCTTGACCATTCTGACTGGGGGTTGAGTGGCTCTTTCCACCCCACCTACCTTCACACTCTCCCCTCATGTGTCTGTTCCTTCACTTGTTAGTGTCTCTGGCAGGGTCCAGAGAAGAAAATGAAGGTTGGTCAAAATGAATTTGTTCATAGGCCTTATGGACTTTCTACAAGACAAGTGAAACTGTAAGGGAAGTAATTGATCACCTTCCTTCGAGTGTTTTGTTTTGCAGGATTACAGAAAGAAAAATTGCCTGCATGATTACACCCCAGACAACACCCCACCCACTACACATGCACACACACACACACACATACACACACACACACAGGTTCTGGATAAATACAGGTTTTCTCTGAAAGAGACAAATATTAAATCTTTGTTTCAAATTAGATTAACAAGTTTGGGGAGGGGAATATCAGGAAAGGAAATTTTGACAAAGAATCTTGGGGGGAATGTTTTCAAGGAACCAATGCCTCAGGGTCCAGACAGGAAACACTAATGAGGAAAGAGGTGAATGCCAGAGAGTGGGAAGAGGGAGCCTCTGGTGTCTGCAGAGCACCCCCGGGGGAAATGTCCACATCCAGAGACATCTGGAGCACCAGCTGGCCAAACCCTCCCATCTGCTGGCTGGATTAGGCCCTTGGGCCACTTTTGTGGGACCTCTGGATTAGAGCAATGGGTTCCAAACTTTTGAGAATGAGAACCACATTCCAATGCAAAAAAAAAGTGAGGTCTACCAATATAGTGGTTTCATACCTATTGATTAAGATAATTCACACAAAAATACACACAAAAAGTTTTGCTGCATTATTGTAATGTGTGAAGATGGATATGGTGAAACCCATTGAGCCTGGTGCTGTGAACATGTGAACATGAAGTAGACCCTCCCCAGGTTAGTAAGCGAAGGACTAAGCACAGAGGTGATCACCATTTTCTACTGATAGAAGAAAAGTGAGCAAATAGTGCTGTGGGGTCAAATAGGAGAGGTTAGTCTAACCCAATTTGGGCAGAGTTCAGGGAAGACCTTCCCAAAGATGGGGCAATTCAGATAGAACTTAAGTACTATTGGCCGTTGACTAGAATATGGCCTATGTGGGGTATTTGAAGGAAAAGAGAACAGCATGTGCAAAGTTCTAAGGTGAGGGGACAGGCTTCCCTCCAGGAAATCAGTGCAGCTAGAATAGAGTGATGAGACAGTGAAAGTGATGAGAAAGGAATGTAAAGGACAGTCACTGGGCAACCTCCTGCAGCATATTTACTTGGCTTTAAAAGTAAGAACAAGATAATTGTATAAATCTCAGAGACCCTGGCAAGCATTCCAAGGCTCCCTTAGGGTGGTGGTTCACATTTTGGGAACCAAATGTATAGCAAGTGGAACTGCATAGCCTAGTACGTTAGTCTGTTTGGGCTGCCTTAACAACGTACCACAAACTGAGCAGCTTTAAAAAAATAGAAATTTAATGTCTGACAGTTCTGGAGGCTGGAGGTCTGAATCAAGGTGTCCACAGGGTTGGTTTCTTCAGAGGGCTGTGAAGACAAGGTCCACTCCAGGCTTCTCTCTTTGGCCTGTTGATGGTTGTCTTTATGTTCACATGATATCTTCTCTCTATGCATGTCTGTCTCTAAATTTCTCTCTTTTATAAGGACACCACTCATGTTGGATTAGGGCCCACCCAAATCACCTCATTTTAACTTGCTTACCTTTATAAACACCCTATCTCCAAAATAAGGTCACATTTTATGATACTGGGAGTTAGGACTTCATCACACAAATTCAACTCATGACACCCAAATTAGATTACTCAAAGAGATTTGGGGAATGCAGAGCGTTTTGGTGACTTGCTGGAGGCTCCTGGATACCTGGAGGGCAGGAGGATGGGGAGAGTCGGCAAGGGAAGAGGAAGGAAGGGGAGGGGTTGCAAGGACTAGATTTGCCTCTTTTCTCTCCTCTTGCCTCTGTTTGGCCCAACTCCATGATTCCTGACAAGCTGGCTGTACCAAACCACGAGGAGTAATCATTGCTTTTCACAGATAAGGAGGTTGAAGTCACTTCCTTTGCACTGTCTAACAACCATCTTGCAAACAAAGAGGATCTTCTCCAAAATGAATACCTCCCTCTTGTCATGGGAGAGCTTAATCCAGAGTTAATTTTGACCTTGGCTCTTTGGTGAGAGTCACCTAATCAAAGTATTTCTCCGGAGAAATGTGGTCTCCACATCCTTGCCTCCCACAGCAAACAGCCTCCTTCTGTAGGGCTCAGAGTTACTTGGCTGTCAGAATTATGTAGTGTCTAAAGACAAATCCAATGAAACAAATACAAAGAAGGCAGATTTCAGTCCTGTGTGGAGCCCCTCAAGAGAGGGCAGTTAATAAAAACCAAACTATTTGAGATGAATTTTGATACTTATTTTTTTAAAGCTTGTTTAGGCAGAACAGAATCAAAGTTTCTGTGTGCCTCTGTGGGCAGCATCTTATTAATTGTCTTGAGGAATTCTCTGGAAAATGTCAGTTGATTTGAACCCTCCTATTATTTTTATTTAATTTCCAGATGTGCTCTGATGTTCTTTGGAATAAGCCCTCATGATTAATAACCCCAGCAGTGTTCAATCAGTAGAGACGCTTGGGCTGTAAGTGCTATTTCTCCTTGCTTAATCTCTCCCCTCCTCCCCTTCAAATAAAAGATGAGACTTCATTGTACCTGGTAAGGGAGAAGAAAGCAATATTTTAAAAAAATAAAGATACAGCAACTTTCTGAAAAGCAAGTAAGGTAGAATGGGTTTTCCTCTCCTTCCCTGGCAACTACCCACTGTGGAAGTAAGATGACAGGCAGAGACACTTTGGAAATACAACTCAAAGCTGGGAAAGAGTCATTCATTCTTTTCAGATAAGGAGGTAAAGGAGAAATGCTACTAGAGGTTAATTTTCTCCATGAAGAAGGTATGATTAATTTTTAGATGCTTCCTTTGGGGCCCAAACACTATATGGATTTCTGTCCCTTCATCAGCAGAACCTGAAGTCCATTTCTACCTCTCCACCAGCAGTAAATTTGGACTTGTCTGGGCATAACTGTCCATCTGAGAGACAAAGTCTCTGAGATGAGTGGTTTCTAATATTCAAAAGCATGGCCAGGAGTTCAAGACTAATGCACCACACTTGAGCAGAGGGACAAGTTGAATAATTTGGAGGAGTCACTTAAAGTCTTCAGCACTGTGAACTCTGTATGGGTTGGGATGTAATGTTTAAATTTGAACCGAAGGAGAGATTCCACAATTTTCAGGACTCTGTCCTTGTGATTGTGTGTTGACAGTAGGACCATGTTGTTACTGTCGATATTTAAAGGAATGTAATGTATGTAGAGTTTAGAACAATGCTTGGAATGTGGTAACTAGACAGCCACCTTTTTGACAGAAAATTGTCTGGGAATGTGTTAAAGCTACAAGCACATAATTTGTAAGTTGGGATTCCAGCTTCCTGTTTGGCTCTTAATGTGCAATTTTATGAAAGTAGGACTCTGTGAAATCTTCTGCAGAGTAGAAAATATTGTCAACGGAAAGTCATTTTTCATTCTTATGATTTCACAAATCATTAAAATCAAGATTGTACTATTTGAGAGATCAAATGGGACAATTGACAATAAAGATTTATCAGGGGCTTACTGGGCTAACTGTGCTGGGCTCTATGCTCATTGTTCCATTTAATTCTCTTAACAGCCTTGAAATGTAGCTTTAGAAAAGTAAAGTGATTCGTGTAAAGTCACTCAGTTGATGGGTAGAGAGTCTGAGTTTCAACCCCAAATCCATCTAACATAAAAGCTGGGGCTCAGACAATGTATTACATTTCGTGTAGACTAATAGTTTGTCGAATGTTTAACCCTCATCATGAAGCATCAAGAATTATGCAGCCTTTTAATTCGTATGCAGTTAATTCTTGTTATTTACAGTAGATATGTTCTACGAAGTCACCACACACACTGAATTAGGGAACACTGACTCATAGCTCCTAGAGGAAATGTAGGGTAAAATACTTGAGTCTCTGATCACAACATTTTTGTTAACCAATCAACAGATCACCTTGTTTTATATGTGTTTCTGTTTAAAGATTCCTTATTTGTTATATCCTATCGACTTATTACCTTTGAGCTCATGGCTAAAAGCCTTATATCTGAACAAAGGCTATCTCACAAAGTTTATATTTTCTCCATAAAATACTTCACAGCCTTCTTACACTTAGGAACACTAGACTGCACTATATGTGTGGGGCATTTTAAAAAGAAAAAATGCCAAGAAAAAGCACAAAAATGCAAAAAAAGTGGCACGAAATAGATTAAAAAAAGGACAATTTTTTTAAATTGTATGGGAGCTGAAACAATATGTGTGTCTCAAATTTTCACCATTGTGTCCATGTCAGTGGAGGACTGCAAAAGTGCTGTGAGTATTGATTTTAGGCTTACAAATAAAGTGTAATGAGTGACAGTTATTAAGCTAGTCCAGGCAAAGAAATCTCACATTTCAGAGGAAAAATGAAATACTGTTCTTTCAGCCTAAATATTTGAATGCAAAAACCAGATCAATGCTAAATATATGTCTTTAGTTAGTACTCATTAAGTTCTCTCAGTCTAAAGATGCAACTCATAGTTTATTGCATTGTTCCACATAAAGACTTTTACAAAATGCATTTACCTTTGAAGTTTCTAAAATTTCTTTTAAATTAAGTTCTTTTTTGTTTGTTTGTTAATCTTCACTGGGGATATTTTTTTCATTGATTTTTCAGAGACATGGAAGGGGTTGGGGAGAGAGACAGAAACATTGACGTGAGAGAGACACATCGATTGGTTGCCTTGGTCAAGGCTAAATTAAGTTCTTAACGAAATTTTTGCCTCTCAAGAGAAGAGTTCAATAAACAAAAGAGTCTATAAGTGCAATACTTTTTTAAAAATTCTTTTATCAATTCTTCCGTAGGCCTTTGGATAGCTGCTCTGTCCACTTCAGTCAAAAGTAGTATCATCAGCCATTTAACTCCATCAAACCTGGGACACAACTTCTTTGAAATCTCTTGAAGACCACCAAACTCGGTCTTTAACAGAGATAGGAGGGTTAAGTACAGGATATTTAGTTAATCACTCACCTAACACACGAAATCATTTTCAGAAAACTCCGTGGAACAAAGAAATCAAGATGCTGAAAAATAGAGAAGGCATTTCCTAAATTTTTTCTTCACCATGGCTTTTCTTTATAATGAGTGTTTGGTGACCACTTTGCTATTAAAGGTGAGGTATCTATGGAGAAGAGGATACTTTTTAGAAAAGCTTGCCTTTCCTCTGGCTGACATGGTGGAACCAGCTCTTATTTATGCTTAAAGCCAAAGTCAGTCTTTTAACCTGGCAGTCAACGTTTTCAGCGATTTGAACCCAGTTTTACTTGGGCTCTTACCTTCAGCGATACTTCAGCTTTCTACCACTGCCTGTTCAGAATTTCTGTACCAGCCAAGTGAGTATTTCCTAATCATAACCGTTAGAAATTTGGGGTGTAATTGAGATAAAAATGACACCCACAAAAGTGAAAGATGTAAGGGTTTTATATCATTAAAATACATTATGGTGGCATGGGCTGTAGAGTATATATGAGTTTAATAAGAGCAGGGGGAGGAAAAGAGAGAGAATGGTTAAGTCAGGGAAAGCATGGTGAGTTCAAAATGGTTCTTGAGAATTTTGATAGATCTTTGGGGGGGGGGTGTGAGTTGGAGGCAAAGAGGAGAGAAGAGTGAATGCAGAGGAGAGATAGCAAAAGAGTGAATGTTTGCAGGTAGGAATGCAGAGGTGTTGGTGGAACTGTAAACAAACCTACCTGAATGACCAAGGCAATGCATGTTGAACAGTAGAGTGCGAGAAATTTGGAGACAGAGGAAGGAATTGAATTGATGTGGGCAAATAACAAGTAGGTAGAAACACTGAAATTGGGTGAAGTTGGGGGAAAAAAAGGCAAAAGCATTGAAATTTAGTGACATTGAAAATAGAAAAATGGAAGCATTTAAGAAAGCATGTCAAAAGCTATACTTGCACAAAACTGTGGATGACTAACCAATTTTTATTGAATGCCTACTATGTTACTAGACATTTTGGAAAGTGATAGAGTCATAGAAGTGAACAAGATCAAAATGAAGACCAAAACAGTCTTTATACTCATGGAAATTATAGTCTAGTAATATTAATTTTCATTAATTTTTTTCTCTTTTGACTCTATATCTTAGATGAAAACATTTTCAGGAAAAGTGATAACCTTTACCTTTTGGTGTTTGTAAATAGCTTTGTGTTTACCTAGCCTTCCAAGAATTTCGTACATAAATACAACACTCTAAGCTAGGAGAAGCCTTCTTTATCCTCTCCAAACTGGTCAGGAGCCCCTCACCCATGCTCCCCATACTCTGCACTTGTCATTATTTCTACATAGTATTTAGATATAGCCTACCCTTGTCACAGCTACATTCTTGGCATCTGCTGTTGACCTACTCCAACTAGACTCTAAGCACCCTGGGGCAGAATATTCCTTCATCTCTACATTACCACTGTTGGTGCTTAATAAATGTTTAAATGAACTAATTGAATGAAGGACTGAATGTGAGTTTTCTTATCTAATTTTATTTTCCTTTGGCTCAATTTTTTTTTGGGGGGGGGGGGAGCAAGGATATATCTAGTGCAAGGGGAAAGATAAGTTCCATCTTTTTCTTTATATATGTGACTAGAGGTCCAGTGCATGAAATATGTGCACATTAAAAGGGAATTAATTAGAGGAAATATTTTAATATTGCTATTTGCCCTTTCTCTATAATAGAAGTGTCAGAGATGAAAGAAAATTAGTAAAATGTATATGAAAATATTCCTCCTATCAGAGTCTGGGGCACTCCATGGGAACCAGAGTCAAGTCCCCGCCCACCCATGTGTGCCTCAAAATAGCACGAGACCCAGACCTGGCCAGCCCCACCCCCATTGGGCTAGATCCAGACCCCTGTCGATCCCCACCGGGTGGGGAGTGCGGCCTCAGGTCGCCTGGCCTGGTGCTGGGACAGGGGGTCCAGCCTGAGGTCTCCCATCAAGCCCTGCATGGCAGGGAAAATGGCCTCAGGTCCCGCAGCCTGGCGCCGGGGTGGTGGGTGCGCCCAGAGGTCCACTTTCAAGCCCTGATGGGTGGGGGGTGTGGCCTGAGGTTCCCCAGCCTGGCGCTGGCCAGTGGACGTGGCCTGAGGTCCCTGTCAAGCCCCACCAGGCAGGGGGCGCAGCCTCAGGTCCCCTGCCCTGGCCCAGCACCACGCAACCTCCAGTCCCTGCTGATTGCTCGTTAAGGTTCGTTATGGGAACTCGGCCTCCACTGTGGGTGCAGCCATCTTGACCATGATGACATGATGGTCAATTTGCATATTCCTTCTTTATTAGATAAGATAGTCTTTGTGCTATATGCTTGCTTGTTTTCATCAGGCCAGTTGGAGTACAGTGACACAGAGCTGGCTATCCTGCCTTAAGGCAGTTTAAAAATGACAAGCTTCATGCATGTCTTTCACTTCCTTCACAGTTGAAATATTAGTCCACCCCATAAGTCACAACAGTTGGTTCTGTCTTAATGCCGTAAGTATTTCTGTACTATAGACTGTTTGATAAATTATCAGGTGGTTATTAGTAAGAAAGGCAAATTTGATTTAACTGTGGGCATCTTCTTAGAACCTTATAGCTCTGAGTTTGGATTTAAAACTCTTTGGATGTCACCATGAGACTTCCTACTTGCAATTCATTGTCTATAATTCTCCCTGGCAGCTTTGCAAAACAAACCTTGGAAAGCGCCTGGAGAAAGCCATTCTTCCTAGAAAACTTGGAAGTCCTTTCAATCCACTCCGAATGCTAAGGACAGTGAATGGAATTATTTGCCTTGTTTGTGTATTTTCCTGCTGCTTTGCTCCTTCACTCATTCTTTCATTTGTCTTTTAATTATTTATCCATTCAGTTTTCAAAAGAATAGCAAAAAGCTTACATTTTTAAGCATAGTATTCTATGGCTGTGAGAGTGTGTCAGTCAAACTCTAGGTGGCGCCCCACAGCAGCCTGGGCTGTGGGGGAAGGAGCATGGCAGTAGAGCTCTCAGAAATCGTGGCCACTTTGTTAGGTATATAAATGTTGAATAACTATGTCGTACACCTGAAACTAATATAATATTGCATGTTTAACTATATTTTAATAATAATAAAAAAAGAATGGAATAAGAACCACAGAACACCCAGGCTGATCCTGAGAGAAGGGGGTAGCTTCCTGTGTGGGGGTATAGGGTGGGGCAGAGAAAGATGTGTGCTTGGGTTTCATTTAGAAAAAACAAACATTATATTGCAATATAATTTACTTCTAGATTTTTATTTGGAAAATGGTATGAAAATACCCAACTTTTGTTGAACACCACCCTCCTCACCTCCTGAATTAGGTTGAGGTCCCTTATATTTCTTCATTGCAGTTGCATTCATTTTAACTGTTAAAGTATTTGTTATTATTTGTTTAATATCGTCCCTCCTTGGACTATAAGTTCCATGAAGCAGGGATCTGGCAGCATTGTTCATTGCTGTATGCCTGGTGCCTAACAAAATACCACCTAGCAAATCATAGGCACTCAATAAATATTTTGTTTTGTTTGCTTATTTGCCTGCTGCGTTTTGCCTGTTCTTCCATTTGGTCATTTATTTATGCATTCCTCTGTCTCCACCCACCCCCTTCCCACTTCAGCCTACCCTTATCTTCTATCCCCTCCCCCATTCCAATCCCACCACTGTACCCCATTCCCAACCCCACCTTACCTTCCTCCCATATATCATGAATTTTAAAAGTTAACAAGTGGGGAGAGATCAACCAAATAACATATGCATATATGCATGTCCCATGGACACAGACAATAGTGCAGTGAAGGCCTGAGGCAGGAGTGGAGGGGGTGGGCTAGAAGGGTCAATGGGGAAAAAAGGTATATCTGTTTTACTTTCAACAATAAAGATAAAAGACAAAACAAAAACAAATACAAGTTAACAAGTGGAGGACACTAAATGTATGAAAGCAATCTTCAAATACTCAGACCTTCCAAAGCGAGGGAACGAATATTTGAAGTAAGAAAAGGATGGTTTGGCTGATGCGAAAGAGAAAGTGCGGTCTCCTCAGCAGCGTTTTCCCACACGCTGTGGCTTTCCCCAGCAGGTGCTGTGCCTCCTGGATTTGGACAGCTAGAGGCGGGTTGGCAGAGTCCTTCCCTCTCAATGGTCTGGACTGGGGACAGTTGGCTGGAATCACAAGTGGCTTCCTGGCTAACCCCAGCGGTACTTCAGCTTTCATAAATGGCTCATTTGTGGAGCTGTAAGCTTCCAGCACATGAGGGATTTCCCTTTGTTAGATACTGACCTGCAGAGCTGTGTTCCCATGCCAAAGATGTGTGTCAGCCTCTTAAAGAGGAAGGAGGGAAGGAAGAAAGGAAGGGAGGGAGGGAGGGAGGGAGGGAGGGAGGGAGGGAGGGGAGGAAGGAAGGAAGGGAGGAAGGAAGGAAGGAAGGAAGGAAGGAAGGAAGGAAGGTAAGAGGGAAGGAAGGAAGGAAGGAAGGAAGGAAGGAAGGAAGGAAGGAAGGAAGGAAGGAGGGAAGGAAGGAAGGAAGGAAGGAAGAAGGGAAACGGGAAGGGGGGAAGGAGAAAAAAGAGGGAGTGAGAAAAGGAAGAAAATAAAGAAACAAGGAAAGGAAGAAGTCAAATTTGGGGGAATATTGACTGTTATTCAAACACCTATTATGTTATTTGTTAAAATACATTTTTAAGTTAATGTGGCCTAAAAGAAGTTATTGTGATATTGGCAGCCCCTCTCTGCTCTGCATTTCCTTACATGATTGCCTACTTAAGAAACAAAACACAGTGCTGGAAAGGAACTTCAAGTATAAATGCCAAAGCCCTCACTGCACAGATTACAATAATGAGGATCTGAGGTGAGTGCCTTATTCAATCACTTAGCTCAGGAGTCAGGGCCAACACTCAAGTCTTCTGACCAGTCCTGGGCCCTTTCTACTCCACAGACTGCAGTTTTCGGTTTAGTGAAAATGAATTTCAAACAGACCATCCTTCATAAATGTGTTTCCTCAACTCATTCTCCTGTGTCAAAACCTCACAGGGGACCCAGCTTTGGATGGCAAAGCACAAATATTATATTCTTTAAAAAATGGTCAGAAGGAAACTTGATAATATATCAATGCCACAGCACCCTGTGAGTAGGAACCCATCACTATTGTGTGGGCAGTAAAAAATAAAACAATTAAAGAAACAGATTCCAACCCAGTCTGTGTTGCTCAGTGGTTGAGCATTGACCTATGAACCAGGAGGTCACAGTTCGATCCCTGGTCAAGGCACAAGCCAGGGTTGCGGGCTTGATTCCCAGTGTGGGGGATGTGCAGGAGGCATCCAATCAATGATTCTTTCTCATCATTGATGTTTCTAAACCTCTCTCCTTTTCCCTTCCTCTCTGAAATAAGATGATATATATTTTTTAAAAAGAAAAGAAACAGATTCCAGTTAATTCCACGCACGTTGTCTGCCTTTGAAAAAAAGGAGTAAAAAATATTTTTCCAATTATTCTCATGTAGACTGCTTGCATCTGCCCTATGTAACCTGAAGGTGATATTTCCCCTTGTGAAATCATTTGTGCAAACCCACCAATGATATAAATCATTTTGTCTGTCTACTGTCTCAAAATAATTGATCTTACATACATTAAACTAATTAAAATAGCCAGGCCCTTTCTTTGCAGAAAATTCGAAGGCCTTTCTAAACTGTCCTTCAGAGGTCAGGAAGGCCACTCTTTTGGAAGAGTCTAGAATTTGCTTTAATCTATTACGATAAAACCAAAGAATGTGTTTTTAATGCATCGATAAAAAATACATAAAAATATTTGGTATTTTTAGTCAGTCTCCAACTTACTAAACAGTCATATCCCAAAAGTTAGTGAGTAAATGGGTTGTCTGGAATTCAGAGTGCATTTTCCCATAGAAACAATGTCACCCATAGGAGTTAGTTCCCAGACTGCTTTCTAAGTGCTATTTAACCCATAGTGTAGCAAACTATTGTGCATTTTTGTATTATAATTTAAGTTTAATATTCTTAATGAATTGGCAGAAAATGACTCTGTACATTACTTAAAATGCTAACATCTAAAAGGACTAGTTTCATTATAGATTTTTGAGCTAGAAGATAGAGACTTTTGAGTAATTTCTGTAGAAGGCTTAAGGGTACTTCTAAAACTCTAGAGATAGATAATATTAGGTCTCTAGGTGTCTGATTCCAGCTGGTCACTATGACTAAAGGGGGAAATAGAAAGAAAAAGGCTTGTGGTCCCCATTCAATTTCCACCACGATCGAGGTAATAGGACAAGAACTTGGAAAGAAGGAAAGGAGTACAGAGGTTAAAATTATGTACACATGTGTGTTCACTGAGCAGTGAACAATGACAGAAGGAGGGGAGTAAGACACACACAAGGGAGGGGAGGGAAAGGGACCTGGTTCTGAGAGTTCTCTCTGTTGTTCATAGTGTTGTTTGCAGTGTTGGCCTTGGGCCATGTAACAGAAAGTTCAGAAGGGAAAAAGAAAGTGTTAGGGGGTAGTCTGTTTGTGATTGTATACACTGACGTTTAGGATATTCAGTCAACAGGTATTTTGTTCTTCAGGAGAAAGAATTATCTGATTTAGGAAGAACTGCCGTCCCAGGTTGAATGCATATACACACCTACTGAAGACCCACATTGTCCCAAGAGCTGGGGGTGGGGCGGGGATAGAAGGTCAAGTGCAAATATTACCAAGCTATCATCCTTTACCTGTGGACATAATAGCTAGCATTTCTTACTTGTTTTTACTCATTTCATCTTCACAGTGACTATATGAAGTAGGTATTATTATCATCCCATTTTAAAGTTGAAAAAACTGAGACACAGAAAAGGTAAGTAATTTGCTCCAAGTCAGATGGCTAGTAAGTGGTGGGGCCAATATTTGAACTCAGGTAGTCCGAGGACTGAGCTTGTACTCATAGCCATTGGGTTATACTCTGCCCTGACATTTCTCTGGTCAACATTCTTGTCTCTTGTCCCCCCCTGATTCCATCTGGGATTCAGAATGCCCTCGGAGAAGTGGCTGTGCCTGGAGCCTGGAAATGGAAAAGGCATCCAAGGTCATGCCTTTCAGGCTCCCTTCAAATTCTACAGCTACTGTGAGGAAAGTTGCATTCCCACAGAGAACATGTCAGACTGGAAGAAAATTATTACAAAAGGTCTTCAAAAGGACCTCTGAAACTTGGATCCTATTTTTTTTTCCATAAACCGAAAGCCAGTTTTCCTAAATCACAGAATGAAACGAACATCTTTATCAAGTATTGTTTTGACACCATTGCCCTTTGTATGACTGGACGGCATTCCCATTGTCTCTTTGAATAATTTTTAAATCCTCCTGAACTTTGGCTTGGAGACCCTCCTTTGAAACAAATTTACCTCCCTGGACAGACTAACTCATATATATATATATTTTTTTTTTCAACCTGGCAAAAGTTATTATCCCTCATAAAATTTTACTCTCTCTTTTCTCTAAGCCATCACATAAACCATTCTTCCTGATTATACATGCCTCTTCTCAAGCCATATCCATTACTCTGTCAACTTCCCATTGAGTTTAATCTACTAGTGAGAATTTAAGTGGACCCCTGGGGCAGAGTATTCTCATAGTGGACAAAGCTTAGACTGAAGTCAGCCAGTCCAGGTTGAAATCCCAGTTCTGCCATATGGCAGCAAGCTAGTTAACCTTTCTAAGTTATTGTTTCCTCTCCTGTAAAATGAATACGATACTCATAATATGGGCAATAGTACAGTTGTTCTGAGAATTAAATGAGATACTGCATATAAGAAACTTAATTCAGGGTAAAGACATCAAAAATTCAACAAATGTTAGTCTCCATTTATTATTATTCTTTCAGAATGCAAAATAATCAGAGATGTATACAAAGATAGATATTAAGAGATGTTCAACACAATTTTTTATGAGTGAAAAATTTAGAAACAATTTATGCCCTATCAGAATTGAATACACAGCCAGTTAAAAGGTATGTTTGGGAATATTGGGAACTATTCACACTATATTGGTTCAGACTATATTTAAAAAAACGAACCACAAAATCTGTAGAGTATGATATTTGAGGGGGAAATGTATGTGTAGAAAAAAGATCGAAAGAAACTATATCAAAAGGAAATTGCAATCATCTCCACAGAGATAAGGTGTATGAAGTACAGATGGGTATTGGAATTATGGGTGATTTTTTTAAAAATGTGTTGTATTTTTCTGTGTTTTCTAAATTTTGCACCTTCTATAACTAGGAAAATTATATGCTATTGAAAAATATTACATAAAGTTTAGTCTTCCCAATGATCTCCTCTTGGCTCCAATTAATTCAGACATCCAGTTCACCCCCTTCCACAATGCCTTTCTCACTCTCTACAGATTTGTTTCCTCTGCACAGCTGCAGTTGGTTTTGGATACTTGGCAGAGTCTGTAGTTGGTGTTTAGATATATTTATGTGGGTTCTTTCTCCCTCATCAGATTGCATTTCTGCAAGAGTATTTTCCCTGTGTTTTCTCTATAATTGTGCAGTGACTTGGAAACGCTTTGTCCCAAATGTTAACTGATTGAGGTCATTGTAAATAATTTTGGGGAAAAAACAAACTTGTTTAAATTGCTTCATTAAGAACATTAACATTTATTGGGAGCTAGGGTTCAAATGTTAGGAATGGAGGGGCTTATAGACCAGTTGAGAATCAGGCCTTGTGTCTGATATATGCTATATATTTCTGAAGATATTTCATTTCTTCACAGAAATATCACATTTTCAAGGCCTTTTGCATTGAGGAGGTGGCTACATGACTAGTTCTGACCACTAGAATGGGAGAAGTGTTGTATGCCAATTTCAGGCCTTGAATCATTTTATCTGTTCTTCCATGAATTCCTGTTTCTCTGCTGGCTGGATAGTGCCAGGGTGACTTTGAAGCCACACTAAGGTAGAACCACAAGATGGAAAAGACCTTGGCTCTGGAGTTTTTGCTTAGAGGAAAACCACCCAAGAGAATTATCTGAACAGAAACATCTTAAATGAACAGTGTTGATGAAAAAGATAAGGCTTTTGCCTCGGCCAGATGGCTCAGTTGGTTGGAGCATCATCCCATATACCGAAAGTTTGCCAGTTCAATTCCCGGTCAAGGGACATCGAAGTTGTGGGTTTGATCCCCAGTTGGGATCAAATATACAGGAAGCAACTGATCAATGTTTCTCTCTTACATAGATGTTTCTCTCTGTCTCTAACTCTGTCTCTCTCTCCCTTCCTCTCTCTCTAAAAATCAATAAAAACATATCCTTGGGTGAGCATTAAAAACAAAGAAAAAGATAAGACTTTTATTATATAAAGGCATTGAGATTTGAGTAGTTGGTCCTGCAATAACCCTACCCCACTAAAAATAGAAAATTATATAAATAGTAAAGAGTTTAAGATAACATATTCTAAGCACCAAACAAATAGTAGAATGCACTAAAAAACATTTGTCTAATGCTTTACTTTCCCCTAAGATTTTCTGACTCCAAATACTGTGTTCTTTACCCTATTGCATACTGATTCCTTACCTCTGGGCATAAATACTACAAGAGTTCAGAGCAGTGACTAATAATTAAATTGTTATGCAATAGAAGATCTATTGCCTAAAATGTTTAGGCACTATTCCTCAAACGTTGGTTTTATGAGAAATTGATACTACCAAAAAATAGCGTTCTAAGGAGAAATGAGTTTGGAAATTTAACTGGGTTAAATAAATGTGACCGGGAGTTTTCTATTTACTGCCAAGCTCTCAGAGCCTTTAACTTATAAGTTGGAAGCTCGCATAGACAAGGTATGCAGTCCCTTACTTCTTTCTACAGTCATCAGGAATAGCATATACTAAAACAAACCCCAAAGAAAGGCTCTTCTAGATAATTTCCTCAGCTCTCCATTGCACTTTGCTTCCACTTTAGTTTGTTCACTTTCTCTCAGAGTATATTCCTCAGCTAGAGTGTTAGAGACAACAAAATTCTCAGATAAGCCCATTTAATCAAGATTGAATGGGACTTCCAGGGGATTAAAGAAATGGTTTTATTGTTTAGCTAATTCCAAATAAGAACAGAGCATATTCATTGCAACTGAAAGATAAACAAATTTGTATGAGGACAAAAATAAACAGATGTGCACCAACCAACTTTTATCAAACCCAACCAGCGTAGTCAACCTATGGCATTTACTACCACAGGGGGCTGTGCAGGCAAAGGAGAGTAGGATTTGAGGAAGGATTAGATAATTTTATGAGCATGACTAGCATTTAAAGCTATGTGAGCTGGAACAAAAAAGATACGAGGAAATGAAGTCTCATGTTCCAGGATGTAAACTGATCACATGTAGAGGGAGGGGCAAGAAGGAATTCTCACCTCGAGGTCCAGCGTGGGATATTGCACAATGGGCCAGGTGCAATGGGCTTGACTTTCCCCTTTTATTTTCCTTTTCCTTTTCTCTGGTACATCTGATTCTGGCTAAACAGGAGGTGGGGATATTAGCCCTGACAAATAGCGATTTGATCCCACAGGGCAACTCCTATTGAAAACCAAGATAACACAAATATTTTCAATTCTTCAAGTTGAACCCGGACTAAGTATATTGTTTTGTGGGAGATCTCTCGGTTCTCTTATGAAGGGAAGATCATTTTATGAGTGCTAAGAATATTTGCATTCCTATCATGGGAAGAATTTAAAATTCCCTACCAACACATTGTTCCAGTGAATAAAAAGAACTAGAAGTATCTGAAAGGTAAGGTAGGGTTATCTGAATTAGTGGAGACTCTTGAGCAAGGATGAACTCACTTTTGAAGTACTGGCTATTTTAAGATACGCCTTTCATCTTAAGCAGAAAATTCAATTTGAGCTGAAGCACTCTGAGCTTAGTGATGATTGGAGGGCCTACAGGAGGAGATGGCAGTTTTTACTGGATTGGGTGTGTTCTCACCCTCCATCTCTCTATGGGAAATTTTATGAAAATATTTAACTCCAGTGATTCAGTGAAAAACATTTGGGCCCCAGGGAATCAATGAGAGCTAAGTTTTACAGAAGGAATCCCATCTGAGACTCACAGAATTAAGAAAGCTATGGGAGATAGGCAGCAAGGGCAAAACCAGCTTTATAGTTAGTCGTTCAGCATTTAACCAGTCGACCTTTCAGCATTATGATTCTCTTTATTAAAACTAGAATGCAGAATCAATCAGATGAGGGATAGTGGGCATTTTTCACTGTAGGACCTTAGTTGAGTTATTCCTTAAGTCCGAATTACTTGGTTGTGTGCCAGTCCTGCATCCCAGTAAGAACCCTAAACATCATGTTTGTTAGGAATGACTTTTCCTCTTGATATCCAGCAATTTTTCTGAACTTACGGCAATGGCAGACACTGATGTCTATACAAAACACAGTTTTCCAGCCTACCTTGCACCTAGGATTGGTTATGTGACTCCGTTCTGGCCATTTCTACCTTGGAGAAATCTAGAAAATACTTTCCTCTCTCTTTTTTAATCCTCACCTGAGGACATGCCTTTATTGGTTTTAGAGAGAGAGGAATGAAGAGGGAGGGAGGGAGAGAGAAACATTGATGTGAGAGTAAACTATCAATTGGTCGACTGCTGCATGCACCCCAACCTGGGAATGAACCAGAAACCTGTATGTGCCCAGACTGGGAATTGAACCTGTGACCTTTTAGTATACAGGATGACATTCCAACCAACCAACACACACAGGCCAGAGAAAATATTTTTCTTTTTGCTAAAAGGAGAGAAATATAGGAGAAGAGGTTTCTTTTCCTTGTTACCCCATCTTCTCCTTTTTGTTGGAGTTGTGAAAGAATATGATGCTTGGAATTATGGCTGCCATTTTGTGACCACGAGATGACAAGCCTGGGGAACAAGTGCACCATCATAAGACTGACAAATTTTAAGGGCAGACACATCTTGATGTTGTGATATCATTGAACTACTGTTACAACCCTGGCTGGGACCATGTACCTCTTAATTTCTTATTGAAGCCACGATCAGATGGATATTCCATTCTAATTAAATACAACTGAAAAGGTGGCCGTGTGTTCCAATAGAGTACGGAACGCTGAAGAAACCCATAGTCTGTGGCTTTTGGTCATCTCTAATCTCTGATATTCATAGATGTGGTTTGTCATATTTGCCCTGGAAAAAATGGGAAACCAGGACTTGCCTGACCTTGTAATTCACTGGCCAATGTTGGCAGAGCCAAAGCCACAAACATTCTCATCATTACTGAGGAAGCAGCAATCATTGATGTTACCACTTCAACATGAGAAATAACAGGAGGATTTTATTCTACATTCCACACTGTGTTTCTTTAACTTTCTCATTTCCCACAATCTCACCTTTCTTTGTTTCTCACTTTGACTTAGGAGAACTTCTTTTACTTTTCTATTTGGTGAATTCTGATGTCATTATTTCTTCAACATCGTAAAGCAAGAAATAGAAAGTTGGCTAACTGACTCAGAGCACTGCCAAAAATGTATGTATGGAATGCTAGGACATGCTGTACTGAATAATCAGAAATTTAGTTAATCTCCGAAGGAATCCAACACTGCTGCTCCCCACCACCATCCCTGTCCAAATGTCACATCCTGTGATCCTAGTAACTGACTCCCCAGAACGGCAAATCTTCCACTCTGCACACCCTAAACTAAAAGCCCCAACTACTGTTACTGAAAGGGTACAACTCAAAGGCCTGTGAGAAATTCTGCACTATGGGAACATATCCATTTAAAAATTTGTTTATTTCAGAAGTTCCTGTCCAGATTTCTCTTCTTGAGGAGTTTGACTTTCATCATGCATGAGCAGAGAACGATGACATGTGGCATATTTTGCAACGTAGTTAATTTAAAGATACACACTTTTTTTCCTTTTACAGCTGTTGGATTGTTGATTAACAGTATTACCATCCTGAGCTCAAAGCATAGAATGATTAGTCACCAAGACTTTCAGATTTCAGTACTGAAAATAATCTAGAGAAAATTCAGTTTTTCTGGAGGATAAACATTTAACATTCTTACCTGGAATGTGCAAGAGGAAATAAAAGCCTGCCAGAAAAAATGCTGTCTGCAAAGCTACAAGGGTCTACTGGGTACTCCACAGGCGCTTCATATGAACACTAGAGGTCCGGTGCACGAAATTCATGCGTGGGTGCGGGGGCGTGCCTCAGCCTGGCCTGCACCCTCTCCAATCCAGGACCCCTCAGGGGATGTCTGACTGCCAGTTTAGGCCTGATCCCTGCAGGATGGGACCTAAACCGGCAGTCAAACATCCCTCTCGCAATCCGGGACCACTGGTTTCTAACTGCTCACCTGCCTGCCTGCCTGATCACCCCTAACCAATCTGCCTGCCTACCTGATCGCCCCTAACTGCTCTCCCCTACTGGCTATGATCTCCCATAACTGCTCTACCCTGCCAGTCTGATCGCCCCTAACTGCCTCTGCCTTGGCCCCTGCCACCATGGCTTTGTCCGGAAGGATGTCCAGAAGACATCTGGTCTAATTAGCATATTACTCTTTTATTAGTATAGACTAGAGGCCCGGTGCACAAAAATTTGTGCACTCAGGGGGGAAGAGGGGTCCTTCAGCCCAGCCTGTGCCCTCTCGCAGTCTGGGACCCCTTGGGAGATAATGACCTGCTGGCTTAGGCCTGCTCCCAGGTAGCAGAGGGCAGGCCCAATCCCTAGGTGCAACCCCTGGTCGGGCTCAGAGCAGGGCTAATTGGGGAGTTGGGGCACTGCCCCCTGTCATGCAAGAGCAGGGCAGATCGGGAGGTTGTGATGCCACCCTCAGTCACGCTCAGGGTAGGGCTGATTGGGGGGTTGGGGCACCACCCCCTGTCACACTCAAGGCCGGGTCAATGGGGAGGTTGCGGTGCCACGCCTTGTCATGCACAGAGCAGGACCGATAGGGGAGTTGGAGCACTGCCCCCTGTAATACACAGAACAGGGCCAATCAGGGGGTTGAGGAGCTCCGCCCTGTCACGCACAGAGCAGGGCCGATCAGGGGGTTGGGGCACCTTTCCCTGTCACGAACAGAGCAGGGTGGATAGGGAGGTTGTGGCCCCGCCCCTTGTCACACACAGAGCCGCTGGGCGATCAGGGGGTTTGGGCGCTGCCCCCTGTCACACTGATCCCGGTGCTGGGAGGCCTCTCGGCTCTGCTGATCCCGGTGCTGGGAGGCATGTTACCCTTTTACTATATAGGATAGAGGCCTGGTGCATGGGTGGGGGCTGGCTGATTTACCTTGAAGGGTGTCCTGGATCAGGGTGGGGGTCCCCACTAGGGTGCCTGGCCAGCCTGGGTGAGGGGCTGAGGGCTGTTTTCAGGCTGGCAGGTGACTGAAGCTCCCAACTGCTCCTTTTTTTCTTTTTCTTCTTTATTCTGGGCCAGCTTTAGCTCTGGCTCCAGCTCTGAGGCCTCTGCTGCTGAAAGCAGGTATCTGGTTTGTTTGGGTTCTATAATTGAAACTCTGTATCAACTCCAGCTCTGAGATCCCAGCAGGCTGAAAGCAGGTTTCTGGGGTTTTTTTTAGCTTCTATATTTGTAACTATGTTTCAAACTGCAAGCTCAGAGGCCGGCAAGGCTGGTGGGGAACGTTGGTTTCCTCCGTCACTGAAGCAAGCAAGCCTCATGTTAGCTTCAAGCTGCCGGGCTGCCGGCCACCATCTTGGCTGGCAGTTAATTTGCATATCTCGCTGATTAGCCAATGGGAAGGGTAGCGGATGTATGGCTAATTACCATGTTTCTCTTTTATTAGATAGGATAATTTATGTTTTTGTTGGTTGTTTCTGTTTTATTCTGTCTGAAGCCTTTTAAAAATTTTGTCTCTCAGATAAAGGAAATGAAGGTTTGCCTGAAAATAAGCAAGTCAGGTTCTGCCCAGCATGACATGCTCCTGGCACTGTGCTGTTCAGTTACTGCTCTCTCATTTCAGGTGTCGATTTGCCAAGCCTTACTTCTGTATTACACAGACATTGCCAGACATAACTGCCTCTCAGTGTTGAGAAAGTTTCTTGGCTCCCCACAGAGGGAACAGCCCTTGAAGTTCAACAATGCAGCCTGCATTAGCTGGATGGCTGGAAAGCCTATGATTTATCATTCCTTACCTATAAAAATTAGAGACAAATCAAGAGGCTTTCTGGGATTGTTTGCTCTGCTGCTAAATATGGTTGGTTACAATGCAATCTTTCCTTGCAATGTTGTAGGAAGGAATGATTATTAACAATAATTATAAAAACATGTTCACCAGCATTTGTCATTAGGGAATGGCTAATTGAACAATCATGAGATATCAGGAATTCTCATTCATTGCTGGTGGAAATACAAAATGGCATAATTACTTTGGAAGACAGTTTGGCAGTTTCTTACAAAATTAAACATACTCTTAGTTTCTAGCAAATGTGCTCCTTGGTATTTACCCAAAGGAGTTGAAAACTTATATCCACACAAAACCTATATGTGGATGTTTATAGCAGCTCTATTCATAATTGCCATAATTTAAAAACAAACAAGATCATATGTGAATATATAAATAAATTATTGTATTCATATAATTATTCAGCGCTAAAAAGAAATGAGCTATCAAGCCATGAAAAGACATAGAGGAACCTTAAAGGCATATTACTAAGTGAAAGAAGCTAATTTGAATTATATCTGATTCTGAAAAGGGTAGACTGTATGTTTCCAACCCTATGACATTCTGGAAAAGGCAATATTATGGAGAAAGTAAAAAGATCAGTGGTTGCCTGGATTTGGTGGAAGGAAGGAGAGATTAATAAGTAAAACACAGGGGATTTAAAAAGTATATATATTCTCTTATATAATAAAGAGGTAATAAAGAAATAGACCATCACACCCTTGCACAAGATGGCTGCCCCCATGTCATCACAAGATGGTTGCCCCCATGTTGTCACAAGATGGCTGGCAGGGGAGGGCAGTTGGGGGCAACCAGGCCTGCAGGGGAGGGAGGGCAGCTCGGGGGTACCAGGCTGGCAGGGGAGGGCAATTAGGCATCAATCAGGCCGGCAGGGGAGTGGTTAGGGCAGCCGTGGGCAAACTACGGCCCACGGGCCGGATCCGGCCCGTTTGAAATGAATAAAACTATTGAAAAAAAAGACCGTACCCTTTTATATAATGATGTTTACTTTGAATTTATATTAGTTCACACAAACACTCCATCCATGCTTTTGTTCCGGCCCTCCGGTACAGCTTAAGAACCCATTGTGGCCCTCGAGTCAAAAAGTTTGCCCACCCCTGGGTTAGGGGCAATCAGGCAGGCAGGCAGGTGAGCAGTTGGGAGCCAGCAGTCCCAGATTGTGAGAGGGATGTCCGGCAGTCGGACATCCCCCGAGGGGTTCCAGATTGGAAAAGGTGCAAGCTGGGCTGAGGGACACCCCCTGGTCCAGTGCATGAATTTTGTGCACCGGGCCTCCAGTATGAGATATTGAGCAACAATTGCTATGTTTAAAATGCAATGCTTGCCGAAACCGGTTTGGCTCAGTGGATAGAGCGTCGGCCTGCGGACTGAGGGGGTCCTAGGTTTGATTCCGGTCAAGGGCATGTACCTGGGTTGCGGGCACATCCCCAGTAGGAGATGTGCAGGAGGCGCTGATCGATGTTTCTCTCTCATCGATGTTTCTAACTCTCTATCTCTCTCCCTTCCTCTCTGTAAAAAATCAATAAAATATATTAAAAAAAATAATAATAAAATGCAATGCTAGATGCAGAGGATGTAAAGACATTAGTTCAATAAGGGAAATAAACATGTAAGCACATAGACATTATATATGATGGCAATTTGTTAATGACACAAAGATTTCAGAAGAGGAAGTGAGTATACCCAACTGGTTTATCAGAGAAGACCTCCTGCAGGGACAGATATTTAATAAGGACCTGGAAGGATGAAGAGAATTTGGAGAATAAGAGGTGGAATATAGGACAAACTTAGTATAGGGATGGCATGAGAAAGGCACATGGTTGCTTGGTAATGAAGACTATGCTTGTCATTGGCACATTTTACATTCTGCACAGTTACAAACATTTCCCAGACAAGGAGAAATTGATGTCTGTAGTTTGGGTATATACACTAATGATATCATTTTCTCTCTTCATGATCTGTGCACCATCCCCATGGATCGGGAGTGAGAAAGAATTCCATTCAACAATGCACACTCTGAGTATCTCAGGCCAAGAGACTTTTTAAAAATATATTTATGATAAAACACCCAAATATATATCCAAGTGGGATTACCAGTCTGGGTTGGATCCAAGAGACTTTGGTTACCAGAGCTATTTCTCATCATAAATCCCTAAACAAGTTGAGTTTTTCACTTCCTCCCCTAATCTGCCATGGAGCACAGCCGAGTTGCTTGAAGTCATCTACTTTTTGGCAGTAGCTACAGTTCCAAGATGATAGAGCGATTCTTTTCCATATACATCATTATTATTTCTAGTGTAAATATTTATCAAGCACTCACTGTGCAATGGAGAAGAGCTCCTGCTTGGTGGTCTTCCCAGCTGAACAAAACAAACATGTGTAGAGGCCAAGGGAGGAGGTGGGACGAGACCCTCAGCTGGTGGGAAATAATAGGAATTGATTCCTCACCCCACCCCCTTTTATTCCTGTTGGATAGTCTTTGAACTTGACTGCTGTATTTCAGATATGTAAATTAAGTGTGTTTTTATTTGTTTAACATACACATATAGGGTGTGATATGCATTGTTCCAAACTCTTTACAAAAATTAACTAATTTAGTCGTCACAGGAATCCTGCCAAATCGGCATTATTTATTATCCCACTTATAGATGAGGAAACTGTGGCATAGAGTAATTTGCCCAAGGTCACCAAGTCATAAAGCTCTAGAGCCACACTGTTTAGTAGAGCTTTCTCTGCTGTAAGAAGTGTTCTATATCTACACTGCCCCAAAGGACCATCGCTGGCCCTATGTAGGTTCTGAGTACTTGAAACATATTGCTTGTGTGAGTAAAGAACTGAATTTTTAATTTTATTTAATTTTAACTAACTTAAATTTAAGTAGCTACTTATGGCTAGTGGCTACCATAACGGGCACAGCAGCTAAATTAAAGCCCATGCTCTATGCTATTGTGCTATGGTTTTCTTTTCTTTTTTTTTTTAAAGAGTGAAACCAAGAACATAGGTGTAGGGCGCGGCTATAGGGTTAAGCCTCAGGCTGACCTGTTGGGAAAGCCACAAACAAGTCCCAGCTTAGAGGGCACAGTCCTCTTAGCATAATTAGGTTTGACCTTATGATCCTCCCTAGATCTTATCTGGGAAGCTAATGGGCTGACAGAGGTGCAACAAGTGCTGCCAAAACAAGTGAAACTCACAAGAACTTTGTAACTATGGTGACCACTACCTTGTTTACCTCTGACTATAAAATAAAGGCTCAGCTTGCCTCTGGGTCTCTCTCTGTGGCCTCAGCCAGGCACAGGAAGATCCACCTAGACCCAGCTTATTCTCTTTGTCATTTCTTCATCCTTTCGCCACCCTCACTCAGGCTTTCAAACCCTTGGCTGAGCTGGCTCAGCCCACATAGAGATTCTTGTGTAGAACAGAGTTCCTGTCTGGTGCATCTGCTATTTAATTATGATAAACAGTGTGAGATGGAAGTTTATGGGAGAAAACAAAGAGATTCCTCAGGTAGTGCCATTCCCTATTTATTCCCTGGCTTTAAAGAGGACTATAATAAAGGTCTATCTCCAGTGAAAGTTTCACAATTTGTAGCAGATGAGGTCAAAAGTGAAAACCACGGCCTGGTGAGATCATGCATATTTGGTAGCACAGCAATGTTTTTAAAAGCAAAAGATGCCCAGCCAGCGTGGTTCAGTGGTTGAGTATTGACTTATGAACCAGGTCACGGTTCGATTCCCAGTCAGGGCACATGCCTGGGTTGAGGGCTCAATCCCCAGTGGGGGACATACAGGAGATAGCCTATCAGTGATTCTCTCTCTCTTTTTCCCTTCCTCTCTAAAATCAATCCTATATAATAAAAGGCTAATATGCAAATAAACCAAAAGGCGGAACAACTGGAACAACTGAATAACTGAACAACCGGTTGCTGTGATGTGCGCTGACCACCAGGGGGCATGCGTGGAGCATGGTGGGTATCAACCATGATGGGATGGTGGGATGGTGGAGCTGGTGAGCAGGGGTGCCAGACCAAGGTGGGGCACCAGTCACTGTCATCAGGGCAAGCCTCTGGGGGTTACTGAAAATTCTTTGCTCCCACCCAGCACTCCCACCTGCTGCCAGCAACAGCCCTGCTTGCACCTGCTGCTAGTGCCTGGTGCTGGTCCCGATTGCTCAGCACTGTTAGTGGGTGCGAGTGGCGGCTGCCGGCTCTGTTCACCCATGGGGGCTTCTTCACTTCCCTCTGCTCCTGAGGGGTGATCAGGGCAGCAGGTGCAAGTGGGCTGGCACTGGTAGCACATAGGAGCAGCCGTGGCAGGAGCAGGGCTGCTGATAGACAGGGGACTGGGGCTGCGGCAGGAGAGGCTGGGTGGGAGCACAGAAGATGGGCTGAGACCTGCCCCTGTGCCCACCACAGCCTCACGGCCCACAGTTCCTTTCAAGGTGCACGAATTCGTGCACTGGACCCCTAGTATATATATAAAAACAAAAGGCAAAATTATAGTATCCGGTGTCTGCTCAGAAAGGTAAAGAGCAGAACAATGTCATTGTTCTAATCTCATCAAGACTCACATTCATGCCTTCTCTCTTTTCCTCCCTATCCTTATGCATCTATATTCTACTCTCCTTTCAAAGTCTCCTCCTCTTTGAAGATGACTCTCATTTCTCCATCTGAAAACATCCTTGAGAGTATAGAACCTGTTAAGTATCAGAAGAAAGACACGGTCATGCTATGTCATTGCTATGTAAGCACAAGCCCTAACTCTCCTATTGCACTGATTATCTTTGTACTTTTTCTCCATAAAACATGTACAATTCCCAGCTCACATTCTATAGATGATTTTTATTTTATCTCTGTTTCCCTAGGAGAAACTCTAGTGCTGTCTATTTTTATTACAGCATTGACTGGGTTGCATTGAAAAATTTGATAATAATCTTTCTCCCCAACAAGATTACAAACCCTTTCAGCACAGCACCATTCTTGTAATAGACACTCAATAAATGGTGAACAAATATTTGTTAAAGAAATGGTCAATGTCAGAAATTTGAAGTATATTTCCTTGTCTTTTGTTTAGAACAGAATAGGACCCTGGCACTTTCCTATACTAGCAGATGAAGCATTAGGTTATACCAAGCTCACCTCATCATTTTATCAGAGCCCTGGGTGGGTATGGACAAAGCAGAATTGTCATAGACAATGAGGACGTTTTCTTACTTAACTTTGCCTAGGGAACACAGGTTATCCAAAGAGAGCTGGGTTTCCGTGCATTGTACGGAACCCAGTATAGAAAAAAAGTGTGAAAAATGGCCATTAGTCAAGACACTGTACTTTTCTACAAGTTTATGAAGCTCAAACTTAAGAGAATACTTTTGAGAATTTTAAGAAGTGTATGTGAAGGATGTTTTGACATTAGGTAAAGTGGAGGGAGGAGCAGAGAGAGGCTGAGATAGACCAAGATCACGTTAACAGCCTTTGATTTAGCTTAATTGATTGAGAGCAAAAAGAATAAAGGGAGAAAAAGAATGAGGAGATGGTGAGGCTGACAAATGTAAAACACTGTAACAGAAATTGCTATAGCTTGCCTTAAGTAGGAGTGGAAAAGTTTGTTATACTAGGAAATAGTCATTTAAATGGAAAGATGGTTTTTCATGTCTTTTATGGCTGTTGTAAATGATTAATTAAATACTCTGAGTGTTTCATTAAAAGCATACATTCCTTCCAAATTAAAGTGTGTAGAGACTTGTTATAAATAAATTCATTGGGTGAATGAAAGAAGCATTTACCTCTAAATGAATATTACTGGCAAATTTCATTCTTGACACTGATTAAATAGACTGAATTTATTTTAATGTGCAATGCGAACAAATTACAAGGCTAATTGGTTTTTTACCTTACGATTGCATTATTTAATGCATTTATAAGTGATCCAACAATTTAAGAATTCACTACATAAAATGCATTTTACTATCTATATTATAAAAAGCCAGTGACCGTAACACTGTAATGACCAAACAACCGGTCACCAGGAGGTGCATTAATGGGTCTCGTGGTGCGGCGGGTCTGGGGTCCCAAGGCACAGTGCGTCAGGGGCCCGCAGCGCAGCGTGTCTGGGGTCCCACGGTGTGGCGGGTCTGGGTCTCGTACAATTTCACGTGCTGGGCCTCTAGTTGAAAATAAAAGAACAGGTAAGACATGTGTTCCGTTTCATTTATTTTCCACCTTCACACTTCCTGGGACAATTTTAAGTGCCTACTATGTGCAAAGCATTTTACTAGATGCTGCAGATAACAGGAAAAAAAAATTAAGACATTTCTGTCCAAGTTCAAAATGTCATAGAAAAGACATATGCATAAGGAAACTTTAATATAAGACAGACTCAGGTAAGTAAGTGCTAAAATAATAAAGGTACAAAGTGCTTGGGGAGTGTAAGGAATGGAGGGATTAAGTCTGATGGGGAGGGGATCAAGAAAGGCTTCTTGGAGGAGGAAGGATTTGAGCTTGGCCTTGAGAAATGGTTGCAAATTTAACAGGAGCCACAAGGGGAGAGGAGGAGAGACAGGGTTTGTGTGGTCTGGGTTGCTGGGCTGTTCTATGAAGAGGTTTTAGTGCTTCTCTGGACAATTGAACTGTCACGTGGAAGAGATGTGTCACACAGAAAATACACAGATCAACTAAAGACTGGTCAGCAGATAGAGCTTTGTGACTTCAGAGAGAGAAACCATGTCAGGCTGGGGTGTGGGCTACGGAATGACAGGTATAATTAGACATTGAGCAGATCAGCCTTTTTTTTATTAATAAGCCCAGTCTTCCTGTACATTGACTCATGGGCCTAAAAGGAACCTCAGGAAGTTATTTAGGTCACCCCTGACTGTGATGTTTTTCTATGTTGCTCCCTTAGCCTTGGCCCTATAATCCTTCAGGCTCTGCGTGAGGACCAGTGCAATAAAACACAGCGGTGGCATCTGCAAAAACAGCCTCAGAATAGCACCGTTTTGTAGCTGTATTAGTGCCATTGTGTGGGAATTGAGGCAGGAATTCATGGGTCTCTCAAGGCTCTCTGTCAGTCTGCACCCACCATGAAATACCTCCTGCTGGAGGTAAAAGCTGATCATTGAACTGACTAATGCTGGTTTCCTACAGCCTGGCCTTAAAAAAATGTATCCCTATCTGGCTAGCAATTAGAAGCGTAAAGTTATAGAATGTTAGAGCTGGAGGAGCTATTAGGAATAATCGACCCAACCCTTCCTTCGTCATTTAACACTGGAGGAAAGAGACTCACAGGGAGAAGTGTTTTGCCTGAAGTCGCACAATTAATGATTGGCTTACCTGAACCAGGACTGGAATGCAAGTCTGCAGGTTTCCTAACTTTCAGATCAGTTTACTTCCCCTGCACCATACTGGCTTCTTTATTTACTTGCGTGGGTGAGTGAGTGAGTGAGTGAGTGTGTGTATGTGTGTGTCCACATGTGTAAATATTTCCAAGAGTTCGGCTTAAAGCATTCAATAGGATCATATAGAACAATGCGTGCTAAGCTACAGGAGGAAAATGCATTTGATCAAAACCCTCCCACTTGGAAAAACATTAGAATCCTGGGAATTTCTTGAGATGTAAGAAAACTCAGCCCCCAGGACTTGCAGTGTAAACACTGTGGCTAATTTGTTGAAGTGAGATGCCATTGATGATTCTCCCTGCCTGAGAGATGACAGGACTTCCCGATGGAACAAAGCAGATTGCTGTTAGCAGATTTCAAAAAGTGATCAGGAAAAGACAAGACATTTTACCGAGACAGATGATCTTTCTTGAAGAGGAGATGGTGTGCGAGTGGGGGGGCGGGGTGTTGTGGGGGGATCGGGGGCGGGGGCGGTGAGACCACTAAAAAGGCATTCTCCAGTAAAATTCGCCTTTCAGAGGGCAACCCCTTCCACAGCTCTGCTCCGCCCACAGAATGCTGGCCATAACCTGGAGTAAAGCTTGGCAAGACGAATGCATCGGTTCTGCAAAAGCAGTTCTAAGAACAGTGACTAGGATACCATAGAAAGCAGCCTGGACACTTGACCCAGGCATCTGCAAAATCCAAGTTAGATGAGAACAGCATTCCACATGTTTCTAGGCGCTTGTTATTTTTTTAAGCTTACCCTTATAAACAAGAGATACTCTGCTTCTCAACCTATTTTCTTATCAAAGAAAAATGTCCTCCAGCTTTTCTGTAAAATAATCTGCCTTACCTACAAGGGGTTTTGCTATTTTGATGTGGTTTGGTTTGGGGCTGTCCTCTTTCTTTCCATTTACTTTGGAAATTATATTAACAGCAACAGGATAATGTAATTGCATGGAGTTTTGTTTTTATTCTTTAAAAAATTATTAATTGTTTCCATCCATCAGTAGAGGACTTTACTTCTATTGCTACATAGTAACTTTTCTCTGCTTCTACAACAAGGATGGTTAATTTGATGTTAGAGCAGAAAGCTACCATAGCAGCCATGGATTTCCATGCCCTATACCAGTGATTCTCAACCTGTGGGTCACAGCCCCTTTGGCAGTCAAACGACCCTTTCACAGGGTTCGCCTAAGCTAAGGCCATCCTGTATATCAGATATTTACATTATGATTCATAACAGTAGCAACATTACAGTTATGAAATAGCAACAAAAATAATTTTATGGTTGGGGTCACCACAACATGAGGAACTGTATTTAAAGGGCCAGAAGGTTGAGAACCACTGCCCTATACTCTGGTGGGTGCAGGAACATCCAGGGATTAGTAGACACCCTAAGGCTCACTCAGGGGAGGAGGAGGCATAGTTGGGCTAAGACTCACCTCTCTGCTCCCAGTCTTTTTAAAAAATATTTTTTATTGATTTCAGAGAGGAAAAGAGAGGGAGAGAGAGATAGAAACATCAATGATGAGAGAGAATCGTTGATCAGCTGCCTCATGCACGCCCCACACTGGGATTGAGCCCACAACCCGGGCATGTGCCCTGCCCAGGAATTGAACTGTGACCTCCTGGTTCATAGGTCGATGCTCAACCACCAAGCTACACTGGCTGGGCTGCTCCCACTCTTGTGCTCTTTCCTGCAAGGTCATTTGCCTTCATTAAAACACCACCGTAAATCACTTTTCCCTTAGGAAATATGCCTCTTTCTGTTTTGTTTTTTTGTTTGTTTTGATTTTAGTTTGTTCACCTTCAAGGAAGTTTTAGGAAAACCACAAAATGCCTTCTCTCCAATTTAAGTGGACGGTAGAATTTTCTTTCCATCTTAAATTCCAGGGAGGAGAGCCACTATTGTTAAGCTCATTATGTTTATTTATGACTATATTAGTCATCTTTTTAATGTGATACTTCTGGATAACAAACGCTCCCCAAATCTCGGGCTCACAGCAACAAAGATTAACTTTTTACTTCCAGGTCTGTGGCTTGTCAGGAGTTTCACTTTCAGGCTATAGGTTGAGTTCAGGTTTGCTCTACCTGTCTCTCATTCTGGGACCAGTGGCTGATGACTACTTGTTCATCTCATGGAAGATGGCAAAAGCCCAGGACAAGAGAGAACACTCAAGCACATTGAAATCCTCTGCTCAGAACACACCTGCTAACTTTCCATTGGCCAGAGCAAGTCACATGGCACAGCTCTAAGAGGCACTCCAACTTCTATGTTGGGGACATAGGATCAGGATACTATTGTATGATGGAAGTGAAAAGCTGAGACTACTATTCAAATCTACCAGTCTGACAATTAAAATACCTGTAGAAATGAAATAATACTCATCTCTAGAAACAGAAACTATACTATTAAGTTCTCCAATGTGCTTAAGATAAGATAAAGCCTTACTTAAACATTTTCATTTTCTAAATGCCTTTATTTTTCTTTTATTATCTAGCACAGAGTAGATTATCTAGATATTCAATAAGTATTCAAGGGATTAAAAAAAAATACTGTGTCCACTAAGAAACTGCTTCTTCTGTAACATTAGCTCATTCATTCATTCATTCAAGTAATATTTGCTGAGTGCTACCATGTTCCAGGCACTATTTGTAACTGTATAGGATATATCAGTATACCAAAAAAATAAAAAATGCTTCCCGTGTGGAGTTTATCTTCTAGCAAGGAAAGAGAATTCAAAGTAAAATAAAAACAATAAGTAAAGCCTATAGTAGGTTAGTATTTGCTATGTGTTTTAAACAAAGAGCAGGCCAAAAGTATTAAAAAGGACTAAGGTAGGGTGGAGAGAGTGCAATTTTTCTATAGTGTGGTTAAGGGATAGTCTTATCAATGAGGCGACATTTGATCCGATATTTCAAAGTGGTGAAGGATTTTCTCAGTCTTCTCCATGTAGCCATAGAGTCCCATAGTGGATCCTCGGAGAGTGTTTTGAGAGTGAGTGTTGGGGAAGGGGTGCTTGCGAGAATAATAAGAGTCAGGGCTTTCTGCTACTTCCCACCCACCCAGAAACAACCAGAGAACTTCCAATTTTACACGGAGATTTAGCCATAAGATTTATTCTAAGGAATACCCTGCCATTAAAAATGTATAATAATAAGTGCCTCAAAATACTACATTACACTGTAAATGCATAAAGGTCAAAGATCTGGATTAATATCTTAAATAAGAACCTTGAAGAGGTTATTAATTAAATTCATTACATTTTTTATGATGGCTCAATTTTGTAATAGTGAATCTATTGACTATTGGGACAGTGACAAACCCTTCTCTTCTCTTATTATATTTCTCCTTGGATATTTCTTCTAGTCTTGTGACCTTAAATACCGGCCATATCCTAATGATTCCTAACTTTATGTCATCCTGATGCCTCCAATGGACTCTAGATAGTTCCACTTGGATGGCTGAACATTCTGCCCCCTCCATCATACCTCTACCTGCTCAGGTGTCTCCATCTCAGCAAATGGCACACACCATCACTCGTCTTTTTCCAGTACCTTCAGCTCCACATCCAAAATATGTTTTGTATCTTCTCATTTTTCTCCATCTCCATTCTTGCCCAAGCCCCATTTTCTCTTGCAACAACTACTACTATGGCTTTCCAGCTGGATTCCCTGTTCTACAATAAATAATCTATACTGCAATCAGTTATCTTTTAAAAACATAAATTATATCATGTCAACTCCTCTAATGCTTACATGACAATGAAGATAAAATGCAAACTTCTTCGTATTATCTATAGAACCCAATGTCATTGAACCCAATGGCTCATGCATAGATCTCTGGCCTCTTATGCTTCCATCCCTCACACACACACGACCATGGCACACCACGTTTGTCTTCATCTTAGGGCCTTTGAACTTGCTGTTTCATTTCCCCAGAGAGCTTTGCCACCACCCCTGACCCCCTATATTCAGATGTGGCTGGCTTTCACAAGTGAGCCCCATCTCAGCTCTTCAGGGAAGTCCTCCCAGAGCACCCAGTCATTCTCTACCATGCCACCCTTCATAGGGCTTATCACTCTGCCCAATTATGTTGTTAATTTGTTTACTTGGTCATTGTCTTTTCCCAACACTAGAATGAAAGCAGCACTGAGCAGAGATCATACTGATGTATCAAAAGCACCTGGAACAGGTGCTTGAAAAGCAGTGGATGAATAAATGATGACTGATGTCAGTGCCTTTTTTCAGGGCGAGGCATTGCTAGGGAGAAACTTGAGGGGGTCCCTTGGCACAGAGTGTTGTGGAGGTGGCTGTTGGTTGGGATGGGAATGTTGGCTTCACAGCCTGGGGCAAATGGAAAAGAAACAGGAGTTCCAAGAAACAAGTTTTTGCTACTGTACAATTATAGCTGGGCCCGGCCCCAGATATTGGCCTTTTTGACATCTCAGCTCCACTTCTCTACCTGGATCTACTAGGTTCTTTGACTACAAGCTACAGAAACCCATAGTGAAACAGTAAAGAAAAAAAAAAAGAAGAAGAAAAAGAAAGAAAAGAATTAAAAAATTAAGGAGTAGATGGGAAGTAAAATATTTTAAATAGCAGATCTTAGTACAGGAAAAACTTCAAGGACCTGGGGCCAGGAATAAATGGACATTTTCTTCAAGCCACTGAGGTTGAGATAAAAGAATTTCAGCCATTTTCATTTTTGACACTTTATTCAAATTTTAATTTCTGGGGTAGCAATGTCTTACCCAATTTGAGTCCCTGGCCTACTCCTGAATCCAGGCATGGAGTGAGCTCCCAGTGCCATAAACCCCGTGGACTGTTATCAGAATAACAGGTAATGGATATTGGACAGGCAACATAGCAGCTGTCCATTCCATGCCATGCATATCCTAGGGTGAGGTGTTTCATTTTAGAAGGTTATAATCTAGTCTGTAAGGAAATAAAATGAGCGGTCACTTATCTCAACGAAAGTACTGTGTTATTGCTCGGAAAGGAAGGCACCCTTCCTGTTGACCTATGAGAAACTAACAGAGGTTTAGTCCGAGACATGCATTTTCTCTCCTGAGGCCCATTTAAGATCAGTGTCTTTCATCTCCTGCAGACTGTCAGCTGGGGCAAGACCTCTCTAGCCTTCACCAGGGCACTGCTCGTTCCTGACCGCAGGACTTCCTCTCTCATTGCTCTCTCCAGATTTCATAGCAACGTGGGCAACAAATTTAAGTGTTAAATAAAGTAACTAACCAGAAGCCTCAGTAATTCACAGTTGATTCCTCCAGTGCATATAAGCAAAAACTTGTGCGTGTGTTGTGTGTGTGCATGCATGCACACATATGTGTTAGTGAGAGTTTGAGGCTAGGGAAAAAGCATATAAAAAGGAAAGGAGAAGAAAACTTATGAATGAAGCCTCAACTATAGAAAAACAAAGAGGATATCCCTCTGGTGAAAATATTCTGTGCCCCAAAGCTCATGGAGTTTAGGGCAATTTGCCTAGTTAGGGTTAGGAGAGTTTGAGCTGTTAAGTGAAGAGTGATCACATGCATGAAGATTCATTGTTGTATGCCAATAGATATAGACTATCATTTATACGCCTATTTGTTTCATGAACAAACCTTGGCTGTGTCTGTGCTTGTGCTAAGCATACCGGAGTGATTCAGGAGTGTTTCCCTCCTTCAAGGAGCTGCCAGGGCACTGGTGGCCGCAAGGCAGGTGGAAATAACAGAGACCTGGATGAACATTTTTTCCTGGGCTGGAGGGGTGGGGTGAGGCTGCCATGGGCTCCTGTCAAAGGAGAAGAACAATGAAGCCTCCATTCTATCATGAATGATTAAATTTGTTTTTTCTTTTTGTTGTTTTTGACTATTGACTTAGTCAATCTTTGGCTTCCAACCTTACACGTCTGAAGATTGAAAGAACTTTCCACAGACTAGCTTCTGCCCCTGACTACTTCAGACCTTGTTTCTTCTCCACAACTCATGTTTCCAGTGCTTCTGCAACGTAGTATAGGCTATATTCTGGTCGTGACAGGACTTCTGGCCACTGCCCTTTGTGCCAGCAGTGCATTTCCTCCAGGAGTGCCGTTGGGAGCCATTCCAACACTGGGGAGGCCAGAAGAGCCTGTGACCTATGGAAACATATCTCAGTAAATCCCAGTGAAGCTCAACTTTCCCTTAGCTGGTTGTCAAAAATGTCCCTGACCATGAGGGGAAGTATGACAGAGTGGAAGTTGTAGTGGAAAGAGACAGTAGTGTTAACTGATGGTAGTTGTCTATTACTCTTTCACAAGTTTTGTTACCCAGAGGACCATGTGAACACATGGTATGGGCCTTCTCATGGCCCTGAAAGAAAACCGTGCAATGAAGGACTTTGAAATTTATTAGACCCTGAATAGGCCTACGTATTCAAGAAATTTCAGAATAATGCCTCATTATGCAAAGATAAAAGCAAACAAACAAAACCCCAAAACTCAGCATCAACAAGTATAAATCTGTAATCCAAAGTGTTAAGATCTGGGAAACAGGCCTGCTACTTCAAGGGGAAGAGAAATGAATGAGGTTCATAGGGTGTTAGCCAGTGCCAGGGTGTTTAGCTAGAGGGCCTGCACTTGTAAACTGACTAATCCTATATAATAAAAGCCCAGTGACTGAAATGGCAGAACGACCAGACCACCAGAGACCAGAATGACCGCTGCCCCTCACCCCAGCTGGCCCCACCCCCCAGTGGGGACCCCCACCCTGATCCAGGGCCCCCATCAGGGCAGGCTGGCCAGCCCCCACTCATGCACCAGGCCTCTATTCTATATAATCCTATCCTATCTAATAAAAGAGAAACATGGTAATTGGCGTACGACCGCTACCCTTCCTATTGGCTAATCAGGGCAATATGCAAATTAACTGCCAGCCAAGATGGCGGCCAGCAGCCAGGCAGCTTGAAACTAACATGAGGCTTGCTTGCTTCAGTGACGGAGGAATCCAACGTTCCCCGCCTGCCGCTGCAGGCCTCTGAGCTGCAACTCTAAGCAACTATGTAACAAATATAGAAGCTAAACAAAACCCCAGAAACCTGCTTTAGTCGATAGGCTTCAGCCAGCAGTATCGCAACATTGTAAGCAAAGGCCAGAAACCTATTTTCAGCAGTGGAGGCCTAAGAGCTGGAGCCAAGCCTCAAAGCTAAAGCTGGCCCAGAATTAAAAAAAAAAAAAAAAAGAACAAATGGAGTGGTTGGGAGCTTCAGTCACCCCCAGCCTGAAAACAGCCCTCAGCCCCTCACCCAGACTGGCCAGGCACCCCAGTGGGGACCCCCACCTTGATCCAGGACACCCTTCAGGGCAAACCAGGCGGCACCCACTGTGCACCAGGCCTCTACCCTATATAGTAAAAGGGTAATATGCCTCCCAGCACCGGGATCAGCAGAGCCGCGAGGCCTCCTGGCACCAGGATCAGCGTGACAGGGGGCAGCGCCCAAACCCCCTGATCGCCCTGCGGCTCTGTGTGTGACAGGGGGCGGGGCCACAACCTCCCTATCCACCCTGCTCTGTTCGTGGCAGGTGAAGGCGCCCCAACCCCCTGATCAGCCCTGCTCTGTGCCTGATAGGGGGGAGCTCCCCAACCCCCTGATCGCCCTGCGGCTCTGTGTGTGACAGGGTGCGGCACCCCAAGCCCCTGATCGGCCCTGCTCTGTGTGTGACCGGGTGCGGCACCCCAACCCCCACCTCCCCCACGGGCCCTATTCTGTGTGTGACGGGGTAGAACAGGGGTGGGCAAACTTTTTGACTCGAGGGCCACAATGGGTTCTTAAACTGTACCGGAGGGCCGGAACAAAAGCATGGATGGAGTGTTTGTGTGAACTAATATAAATTCAAAGTAAACATCATTACATAAAAGGGTGTAACGGTCTTTTTTCTTTTTAGTTTTATTCATTTCAAATGGGCCGGATCTGGCCCGCAGGCCGTAGTTTGTCCACGGCTGGGGTAGAGCCATAACCTCCCCATCGACCCTGCCTTGAGTGTGACAGGGGACGGTGCCCCAACCCCTCAATCGGCCCTACCCTGAGCGTGACTGAGGGTGGCATCACAACCTCCCGATCGCCCTGCTCTGAGCCCGACCAGGAGCTGCACCTAGGGATTGGGCCTGCCCTCTGCCACCCAGGAGCAGGCCTAAGCCAGCAGGTAGTTATCTCCCGAGGGGTCCCAGACTGTGAGAGGGCACAGGCCGGGCTGAGGGACCCCCCTCCCCCCGAGTGCACAAATTTTTGTGCACCGGGCCTCTAGTCCTATATAATAAAAGGGTAATATGCAAATTGACCCTAATGGCAGTACAACTAGAACAACTGCTCGACCAGACACTATGAGGTGCACTGACCACCTCTCGGTCTCTTTCCCTGGCCGCAGGCTCCGATCGCCCAATGGGGAATGTGAGTGGTGCCAAGCCAAGGCCCCGACCTTACCAGTTGCCCCACACACAGAAGGCAACCTGTGGTGAGAAATGGGCTGGCCAGCTGGTGGGAACAGCCAACTTCTCGGACCCTTCCCCTGACCATCAGGCTCAGATAGCCTGATGGCAAATGGGGAACCAGGGGTGGGTGACAGTGGGGGGTTGGGCCTGCTGTGGGCAGCCTGGGAAGATGGCCCTGATCTCAGGCCAGGCCTAAGGACTGTACCCACACATGAATTTCATGTGCCGGGCCTCTAGTCCTAATAATAATGATGATAATTAAAATGCTAGAGCATTTTCCTCAGCACCAGGTATTGGCCTAACTTTCCACGTACATCATCTCCTATTATTATATTTGTCATAGCCAAGGAAACTGAGGCACCAAGAAGTCCAGTGAACTGTTCAGGTCACACAGTTCATAGTGGCAGAGCTGGCATTTCAACCAACATCTGTCTGTGCCCAAACCTCCTCCTTCACTCTCACACCCACTTCTCCAACCTTTCTATTCTTTTAAGCCTATCAAGTTACCTCCTTCCTAGCATCCTTTACCCCATCACCCCACCGTACCTTGTCCCCAAGGAGGAATCTTTTGTTTGGGGCTAGGAGGGGCTCTACTTTATAAACTACTGGACATAAGTAGAAACAGAATGAAAACCTAAGCAGTAGAACCAAGAATGCAAAATTGGATCCTAAGCATTCCAGACATGCAGTGCCAAGTTGGTTATATCCCATGGAAGTTTAGCCTTACATTTTCAGGGTGAAGCATTGAGTCTCACCTAGCCAAGGCCTTCCCAAACCAAGTGCTCTGATACATAACAGCTGCACTAATGTAGCACTCGCTGTGTGCTAGCCATTGTTCTAAGAACTGTAGATGTGTGGACTCATTCTAATCTTTACAGTAGCCCCATGAGGCAGCAGTGCTATTATTGCCTTCATTTTATGCAATTTATCCACATGTTTGCACAGCTAAGTGAGTGGTTGTTCTAGGATTTGAGCACAGAAAGTTTGGCTCCAGCATCCATGCTCGCATGCCATTTGCTAAATCATTGCCTTTTTTCCCCAGCCTGCTCTCACCTGGTGGTGTGTGCTCTGCCAGTGGAGTCCAAGATTTGATCCTCATATTTGTGAACATTTATCAGTGAGCATCCTTGAGTCCCTGCTATGGTGAGGGGCTGCGCTAAGCACTCAGTTTAAATTGGTTGGCGATAATAGACATGCTCTTGCCTTTCCTGAGCTTGCATTCTAGTGGAAGCAAACAGGCCTTAAAGTAATAAACATCTGTATTTAAAATTAGAAAGTAAGTAAATAAGGACACAAACTTTAAATCATATTAAATGAGATGAAGGAAGCAGACAGGACACTCTCATAGATAATTACAGGAGGGTCTACTTAGACATATGGTCAGGGAAGCTCACCACTGATTTGGAACCTGACAGCTAAAGGATGCAAGTTTAAAAGTGAGATAAGGGAGGAGACACTCCAGTTAAACAAGGAAGACAGAAGACATTCATTCATCCTTACCCTTCCACAAACCCCACCAAAACTGAGTGTAAAAGGAATTATTAATGAGAAAGAAACTGAGAAGGACAAAGAGAATAGGTGAAGAGAAAAAGCCTTGTGGTTGCAAAAGGGAACATATTTTTGAAAGATAAAAAGTGGAAGGAGGACTTAGCAAAACAAAGAATGATGAATGACAAGTGCTTGCTACCAGGATGCTTGTGTAAAAGGAGCCAAGTCACAGCACTAAACTTTCCAAAAAAAGTTGTAGGAAGTGAAGACGCCTATGTGTGGCAGACAAGGGTGAAGGCGTGGGGAAGAAATCAGGAGGATGATATGAAAGTCCATAAAGCACACTGAGACCCCCAGCTTCTCCCCTCCACCTCACCTATCCAGGCCACTCTTCCTCCCTCAGCCTGCTAGGAATCCAGAGGGTTTTTATTCCATGGAAAAGTTGAATGGCTCCATATCCAGGAGGCCAGGCACAGGAGAAGTAGGTGAGATGTGTATGGACACAAGAGTCTACCCACAGTCCATACACTGAATATGATTTCTATTCCCCAGTCTCCCAACCCTATGGGTTTGGGTTATAATCTTGTAATATCATTTGACTCTTTTCAGTTGTGTGTTTTTACTCCTTTCATAAAAATTATACATGCACATACACATCTGCTTTTAGGCATTCTTAGCAGAGGGAACGGCATGTGTGAAGGGTCCGATTAGTGCATTCAGAGAACGGAAAAGAGGTCCCTGTGACAGGAGAGCAGGGGAGGGAGGAGATCTGGGCTCTGTGGTTAGAGACAGAGCAGGGCCAGACTATGCAGGACCTTGTGAACCATCAAAAGGAGTTTGATTTTTCTTTGAAATGCATCCATGAAAGGGTTTTCAGCCATGGGTAACCTGATCTTATTTAGGTTTCAGGAGTTACTCTGGTTGTATAAAGAATAGATTGTCACATATTTTTGCTGGGCCTTCTCATGAAAAATTATGTATCCCAGTACTTTAGAGCGGAAAGGACCTTCAAGATCATTTAGTCCAACCCTTCCTTTTAAAAGATAAGCAAACTAAGACACAGAAAATTTATGATTTGCCCAAGGTCATACAGCTAATAACTGTGTGAGGCTTTTAAACCACGAGTTGGAGGGTGATAGATTATACTTTTAAGAAATCATTCTACTCTATATTTCCTTTGGCCAGAAGTGATGTCTCCCTTTTCTGAACTTTCATCTCACTGTATTTTTCTCTCCTGTGATACTTACTCATTTATTACCTTGATCATAGGTCTTTGTGTTCACATCTTGTCTTGTCCCCGTTATGAGATTGTAAAGCAATTTCTGGAGAGCAGGAAGCATGGTCTCTACCTAATGTGCCTCTGTAAGGCTTTGCATGTGGTAGGTGTTTAATCACCATTTGTTGGCTGGATGATGGATGGATGGATAGATGGATTCTCCATATGCTGTAAACAAAACAGAGTGTCTATTGACTGGATACACACAAGTAAATTTTATTCACTCTGATTTATCATTTTAGATTACCTCCTAGCTATGCTCTCATTCATATGAACATATTGAAAAGTGGTCATTTTTTTATCAGATGAAAAGAGGTGGCCTAGGAAAATGTATTTCTAACTCAGGCAATTCTTTCTCCAAAAATTACCAGCAGGGAGAGCCTCTCCACACGCTGCCCGCTGGCTGGGCTTAGACATTCTTTCTCCACACATGATCCTTTGGGAATTTATTTTTTATTAGAACTCTCTTCCCCCAGCCTCCTGTCCCCCAAGAGATGGCTGAGACTGCCCATAAAAACCAATCAAGTGTCTCAGGAAAACACAAAGAGGAAATGTGTTTTGCTTAAGTACTAAACAGAAAATGTTGTGTTGTACCTATGCCCTCTCTATGGACAGACAAACATTATCAGTGAAAACTAATAACTGCCAATAGTGGAGAAAGCCCTGAATTACATCCCTGCCTTCACTTCAAATTTGATTTGGCGAGTGGCTCTGGTAATCTTGAAAATCTCTCTCTCTCTCTCTCTCTCTCTCTCTCTCTCTCTCTCTCTCTCTCTCTCCCTCTCTCTCTCCCCCCCCCCACATCCATAAATGAGAGATGAAAATATTTGCAACAACCACTCATAGATTCAGTTTCTGCTACAACTAAATGACCAATGAATTCTGCCAATAAAATTAGACTGGTTTTGGAGGTAACTACCCCATATTTGGATTCACTGACTTGGCTTTCTGCATATCCGTACTTAAGGCTCATGCTGAGAATCTTTGCCAGAGCTGAGGTTCTACGGTGTATTGACTTCCTGAATGGAGACATGAGCTTCAGGGTGTGGGACTTCGATGATCTAAGATCTTCACTCAGGCAATAGGCATTCGGAAGACAAACATGACTCACTGGGCATGGGATCTCAATCAACTGTTCACAAACTTACGTAGGTTTGAGGGTTGGGAAGGTCTGGAAGGGATTCTAGGGTGAAGCTTAACTCAGCAGGGTACAGAGTGTTTCCTTTGTGAAGTGACACATGTCAGAGTTGTGAAACAGTGGAAACTGGAAAAGAGTACTTTGTGCCGAGCCCCATGGAGTCATCCTGCTGCCTTAGCTCCAGACAGCTTCTGCTTTCTTCTCTGGTGTCCTACCATTTGAATGAAGCCACTGCCCTCAGACCTTTTCAGTTGCTTTACCATATCAGTTATCTCTTGCTAAGAAATAAACTGTCCTAGAAGTTAGTGGTCTAGCCCTGGCCGGTGTGGCTCAGTTGGTTGGGTGTTGTCCTGTGCACTCAAAGGTTGCCAGTTCGATTCCCCAGTCAGGGCACAAGCCCAGGTTGTGGGCTCAATTTCCAGTAGGGGGCATGAAGGAGGCAGTTGATTGATGTTATGCTCTCTCCTCTCCCTTCCTCTCATTCTAAAAATCAATTAACTATTCTTTAAAAAATAAGTTAGTGGTCTAAGATCACAGCATTTTATTATTTGCTCTTGATTCTGTAATATGAGTGGAGCTCAGCAGGGCAAAATTTGTGATGGTCTTGGCTGGGGTCACTCATGTAGGTAATGTCATCTGGACTCTCAACTGGGCTGGAACATCCTGAACAACATCACTCACATGCACAGACCTCAACTGAGAGAGCTAGAACAGCTGGGCACTGGCCTGGCCTCTCTTTCCCTCTCTCTCCCTCTCTTTCTCTCTCTCCAGTGGTTTCTCCTGCAGAGTAACTGAACCTCATGACATGGTGATACGTGGCTGCCAAGAACACAAAAGCAGTAGCTGCTGGGCTTTGGTAAGGCTATGCCCAGAATAGCCACAATGTCAGTTCTGCCGTGTTCTCTTGGTTAAAGAAAATCACAGGTCAGCCCAGATTCAAGGAGGGGGAAATATTCTACGTCTTTATGCAGAGTGGCAGAGAATTTCTGGCCATCTTTAATTCGCCACAAACCCCAATTATGTAGTCAGGTTTTATGGAACAAAGGACCATCTTGTTACCTGCTCATTCTGTCCCCCCAGCTACAGACACCTCCCATTTCCCACTTGGAGGGAAGCCCCCACTCCAGGTTTCTATGGTGGCTTCCACTTCTCTGCCACCATCAACCATTTTCTCTCTAATAACTTTCTTTCCACCTCATAATTTCTTATCATTCATGGGCTCTGCTGCTTCATGGTATTGCTGCCCTGTGGCTTTTGCAGCTATAAAGGTTAGTAGCATACAGAAAAGAGTTAACACAGAAGGTCTGAGACTGCTATTCATAGAAAGACCTGCTTGCAAGATGGGCCCTTGACTGGCATGTGGGACTTGGGTTTGGGGAGGTGTATTAGGCAGGGTTCTCCAGATGAACAGACCCAAATGAATATGTGTACATGTGTTTAGAAAGGGATTGGCTCCTGTATCTATCGAAGTTGGCACATGTAAAATCTTCGGTGTGGACTGGCAGGTTGGAGACCCAGGAGAGGTGATCCAAAGTCTGAAGGCGGTCTGCATGACAATTTCCTTTTGCTGGGGAGGCCAGTCTTTTTGTTCTACTCAGACCTTCAGAAGATTGGATGAGGCCCACCACATTATGGAAGGCAATCCACTTACTCAAAATTCACTGATTTAAATGCAATCTCATCCAAAAAAATGCCTCCAAATTGACATGTAGGTCTAACCATCACAGGAGGATTCCCACATCCTCAGAACTTACAAGTGACTCATTGTGCCTAAACTGTTTCTACAAGCAATGAGACTCATGTGGAAGCTTCCATATTCCCACAGAGAATAGGGAAAGGAACTCCCAGTTTGGAATTTAATTACATGCTAGGCAGAGTCCCTACATGTTCGGCCCTCAGTAGAAACCCTCACGGAGTCTCTAATGAACTTCCCTGGTAGACAACACTTTACACATGTTGTTACAACTCATTGCTGGAGGAGTCAGTGGGTCTGTGCCTTTACTGGAGAGCACTCTGAGAAGCTAGTGCCTGGTTTCCTCTGGGTCTTGCCCCACCCGTGTACCTTTTCCATCGGCTGACTTTGCTTTGTATCTTTTTGCTGTAATAAATCATAGCCATGACTATATGCTGAGTCCTGTGAGTCCTCATAGCAAACCACCGAACCTGGGGGTGGTCTGGTGGAGCCCTAGCACAAGTAAGAAATGCAAATATTATGTCATTAATATAGGTCTGTCCCTAATCGTTAATACAATTGAAACAAAGCTGGACATTATTTCATGTACTTAAGGTTTTATATGAGTGGAACATTATGCTACACATCATGATGCATTCTAAGGAGACGTTAGGAACCTGAATGAGTGACCCAGGCTTCCTAGAGGGGTGGGCTATTTGAGTAAATAGGGAAATGAGGTAGTGGAGCCCAGTGTTTGAGAGTTCAGACTCTGGAGGCATGGCGAGTCCAAATCTTGGCTTTAGTGGCTACTAGCAAGTCATTAATCAATATGAGCTTTAAATTTTCGCATTAGAAGGTGTCATAATAACAATAATGGCTAATATATTATTAAGTGCTTACCACATCCTAGTCACTTCATGTATTAACTCACTTAACTCCCACATCAATCCTATTAGATATTATTTTAATCCTTATTTTACAAATTTAGAAACTGAGGCCCAGAAAGGGGTCTTGCTAGTACCCACCACATAGAGTATTGGGAAGCTTATATGAGCTAATCCATGTAATGCTGTTGGGTAGTACCTGGAGCATCAGAAGCATCCACTAAATATTAAGTATTATATTTCAAAACATAACAAAAAGGAGAGGAAGGGAAGAAGTTGGGAACAGGGCCCCTGCATGAACAAAGCACAGGAATGTAACATAGCAGAAGCCTTCTATGAGTAATGGGGAGACTAATGGGTGAAGAACTTTGATTGAATACTCTGTGTGACAAGCATTGGGCTAGGCACTTCAGCCCCCCGCATACAGGCAGGGATGTCTGATTAATGAGGAGTAGAAATGTGACCTGGGAACAGAGTTTAGAGGGTATTGACCATTATTTTTGCATTTACTACCTAGGTCTGTGATTCTCAAATTGACATATGACAGAGACCTTAGTTTTTGCAGGCAATATGAAATAACTATACATATATTAGCTGATGATCAGGATAAGAGAAAAATTAAGAAAAAAGTATTTAAAATATTAAATTTTAAATGCTTATTTTAAGAAATGAACAGTTTCTTTTTTGTAAATGAGTAAAACACCATACGTGTTTGATTTTTACTAGCTTCAGAGCTACTGCATTAAACGATGGGGAAAGATGCATAGTTGGGAAGCTTTATCTGGTTTGGAGCAGAGAATTTGGCCTGAAGTGGAGGAAAGAGAAAAGTTAAAAAACTAATTTGATCTATTACTGGTTTGGCTCAGTGGATAGAGTGTCGGCCTGGGACAAAAGGGTCCTGGGTTTGATTCTGGTCAAGGGCACATACCTCAGTTGTAGGCTCTATCCCTGGCCCTGGTTGGGACACATGCTGGAGGCAACCAAGTGATGTCTCTCTCACATCAATGTTTCTCTCTGTCTCTCCCCCTCCTTTCTACTCTTTCTAAAAATCAATGGAAAAATATCCTCAAGTGAGGATTTAAAAAAACCCACAAAACTAATTTGAGCATAAAGAAATGTAAGTCTGACTCAAAGTGAGTTCATGGAAAATGAAAGGAAATGGATGTGCACAGGCTCAATGATGAAGGAAGAATGGATGGTATTTGTAGTCCATAAATATCTGGGTTCAAGTCTTCACCAATTATATGCGTCTGACTTATCTGAAGCTCAGTTTCCTCATGGGTAAATGGAATGTATAACAATTACATTAGTGGGGCTGCTATGAAGACTGGGTCAAGTGAGAGAGCAAATTTCTATTGTGCTTGATACAAAAGTTATCTACACTAATAAAAGAGAAGCATGCAACTTAACCATCACTCTGCTACACCTACCAGCCAATCAGAGCAACTATGCAAATTAACCCAACAAAGATGGCGGTTAATTTGCACACGCAGGCGCGGAGCGAAGACTGAAGATGACTGAAGATAGCAGCGGCCGCAGAGCTGGAGCAAGCAGGAGGCTTGGGTTGCTCCCGGTGACGGAGGAAGCCAAGCTTCCCACCGGCCCTGTACTCTGCTCAAGGAGTGGCTGGGGGCCTAGATCCCCAGGGGTGAACCAGGCCTCCAGATCACCCTGAGCTCCACTCAAGGAGGGCTGGGCGCCTGGGCTTTGCTCAAGGAGGGACTGGGGGCCTGGGTCTCAGGGGGCCTGGGTCTCTGCCCTGGGCTCCACTGGAGGAGCTGGGAAAAAAAATAAAAGGAGAGGCCAGAGTGGAGAAGCCAAGCCTTGCTGCAATGGCCAGACCAAAGGCCTGGGTCCCAGAGGAAAACTGTTGCGGGCAGCCAGGGGAAGGAAGGCCTATTGAGTGAATCTTCATGCAATGGGCCACTAGTCCTAACTAATAAAGAGGGAATATGCAAATTGACCATCACTCCATCACAAAGATGGCAGTGCCCATAGCTACAAGATGGTGGCACCCAGTCCCCTCAGCCCCCCGGGGGAGCAGCAGGCAGGTGGTGCAGCCAGGCCCACCCCCAGGAGTCCTCCAGTCCTTTCAGTCCTGCCTGCAGTGAGCCAGCAAGTGGCTCTGCAGAGAGCAGACAGCAGGGCCTGCTTGCAGGTCACTACAATGACCAGGCTAGCCGGCAAGCGGGCTGCAGAGAGCAGACAGCAGGGCCTGCTTGCGGGTGACCACGGTGACCCAGCGAGCAGGCAAGCAGGTCCTGCAGAGAGCAGAGAACCACGGGGAGTGGGCCTAAACCATCAGTAGTACATCCCCTGAGGGCTCCCAGATTGGAGAGGGTGCAGGTTGGGCTGAGAGAAGCCCCCCCATGCATGAATTTTGTGCACTGGGCCTCTAGTCTAAATATATAAAACCCTAGTATGCAAATAGACAGAATGGCGGGACAACCAAACAACCAAACAACCAATTGCTATGATGTGTGCTGACCACCAGGGGGTGCATGCAGAACATGGCGGGTGTTGGCAGCAGGCAGCAGAGCGTGGAACATGGTGGCCTTCAGCAGCAGCCGGATGGTGGAGCAGGTAAGCAGGGGAGCCAGAATAAGGTGGGGCACCAGTCACTGTCATTGGAGCAAGTCTCTGGCGGTTACTGAAAATTCTTTGCTCCCGCATGCCACAGTCCCACCCAACACTTGCACCTGCTGCTGGTGCTGGCCCTGATCACTCAGCACTGTCAGCAGGTGCAAGTGGTGGCTGCCAGCCCCAATTGCCTCTGTGGGCTTCTCCACCTCCCCATGCTCCTGAGGGGTGGTCAGGGCAGCAGCCGCCACTTGCATCTGTTGCTGGCGCTGGCCCCAATCGCTCTGCTCCAATTGCTCTGCTCTGTCAATGTGTGTGAGAGCGGCTGGCACCATCAGCGCATGGGAGTGGCAGCAGTGGGAGTGGGGCTGCTGGCAAAGAGGGGATCAGGGACCGTGGTGGAAGGAGCCGGACAGGGGCTGTGGTGGGAGCAGCCTCGTGGCCCACAGTTCCTTTCAAGGTGCACGAATTCGTGCACTGGGCCACTAGCTCTCATTATAAATGATGCTTGTCTGAATGTTGGGAAGAGTCAAAGATGGCCACAGAATTTGATTCCAGGTGCCTGGGACACCGATGGCTCCAAGGGAAAGCAACAAGAAAGAGGGAAGATGAAACGAATCTTGAGAGAAGATGATTGGCTTAATTTTAGGCACATTGAATGAGAGCAAATTTTATAAGTTTGCTATGCTGAAAAAGAGAGCTTTTAATGAGTATGGAAAAGTAAAATTATAATCTTAGAGTGAGATATATATTATCATTTTCCTGTTTGTGGCATTGTGAATGGCCTTCATTGTTAATTTAAATTATAGTGTATAAAAATATTTTCAAAGAAATATAGATTTAGGGCAAAAAAGTGAAAGGAATCCTAGAGCCTAGAACAAATTGCACACAATTTGTGATATAAGGGATTTTATATGATAAACTGTGATTATTGTGTGACTGCTCAGCCCTACAGCGATTATATAAATTAAAACATACCGTGCATGGGTGGAAATAAACTCTTTTGCATGGCTTTCTGTGAATGGTCAGATCATTCATGTCCAAACTGAGTGTACCATTTGGAATAAGTTAGTCTTAGCTTTGAATTCCTGCCCTGTGTGCAAATTTGGACAAATTTCTTAACCTTGCTGAGCCTCAATTTCCTAATATGTAAAAAGAGATGGAAATAAGACCTCTTTTATAGGGCTCCTGTGAGAATTAAGTGAGATTATATTTGGCAGTCACACATAATTGATAATCAAAAAATATAAGTTCTCTATCCCTTTGTCCACTGTGTAATGAGATTGAAGCTATTAGCTGCAGAAGAAAGTTACAGATATAATTTGAGAAGTTTTAGAACCATATTTATATTTGAGCTTTTGCCTTAATCAATGAAAGATGATGTGCAAAATATATTCTAGCAAAGTCTTCACTGGGTGACTAAGTTCAGAATAGAAATATTAACAAAAACCACATTGCATTAAATATTAGTAAAGCATATACCAGATTGTATTTATAAAATCATTATTTTAAATCTGGATGCTTTATAATTCCCCTTTTCAATAGGTATTATGTGAGAAACCTTCCAATAAAAAGCCATTTAATATGGAGTTGGAAATTCATGGATTTGATTGATATCTCATTACAAAATGCCAGCCTTTTTTAGGGAAATATTATGAAAACACCACTGACCATTGTAGCCAAATCACTTACATTATTGACAATTGATCTCATAAATGGAAACTCATAGCATAGTCTTGCTGACCCTGCAGATCTTATAAGATGCTCCATATGCCACGAGCACAATTGTTGTACCTAGAACTTATCCCTGGCTCTACACCTGGCTATACTCATGTAATATAGGTCTTTCCCTCAGGATCATAAGCTCTGTGATGGTAGGGAACATATTTGTCTATCTCATTGCTATTTTCCTAACATCTAACCCAATGCCTAGCACCTCATAGACACACAATCAATGTTTGTGACAGGATGAAGGCAGGAAGGTTGGAGGGAGGGGCCTAATACAGTACTTGGCAATGCAGTCAACACTTAAAAAAAGCATGTTTAATGATTGGAGTAAGTCACACTTCCTGTTTTTCTCTTAGTCATGTACTTTGTAGGACAGAATGTATCTTAGGCCTCGAAGAAAAGTCTCAAGCCAAATGCATAAATATTAATGAAAACTACATTCATTATATATAATAGTAACTAAAATTTTATGAAGTGCTTACTGTGTGCTAAGTACTTTACATACATTAATTCATTAAACTTTCATAATAACACTATGAGAGAATTTCCATTGGACAGATGGAGAAACTGGGGCTCAATGTGTTTTTATAAGGCTGTTAACAGTGGAAATAGAATTAAAATCCAAGTCTGCCTGACTCTTCACTACTCTTCACACCTCCCTCAGGGCTCATTGGTGTCCATGTCTTCACTCACAGCACAAAGGCAGGGTGGTCGAGTCTCCTGTGGGCAGGCTAAGGGAGGTCACATCTGCCTGAGCACACAGAGACAGCCCTCCTGGGTTCGCGCAGCCCATGATTGACAGGTGTTCTTCCAAGTGTCTGGCCACACACAGTTCAGAACCAAGGAGACCTGTAGGAGAAATGAATGGTCAGGAGCAGCAAGGCAAGTTGTCTTTATCAAAGACCCAAACAAAAACAAATCTGGAAAAGCAAAGAGCCTGAATCCCAAGGGTCAGGCAGATGATGGGAGCAAATACATTGCTGCTAAAAAGGGGACATGGGAGCTCGCTACAGGGGTCTTAGAAAACTTAGCAAAGGCATTGGGTCAGAAAGTGATGGATGGAACACAACAAGAAGGGACCTTCTTCCCAAGGCATGATTCTTTGTTCGCCCCCAACCCCATCCCTACATTCACATACCCTTTCTCCTCTCTCTCTCCCCGTTCCCCACACATGCTTGTGTATATGCACACACATACACATACTGATGCTGCTACGACGTTCTTACAGGCTCCAGGTTGTTGGCTTCTGCTCTTCATACAAACATGTTTGGAAAGCAAGGTTAAAATGTCTGCGTCTAAGATTGAACTGACAGTGCTATGTCTCTGTCTCCTTCATCTTAAGGCAAGAATGTGTATTCCATTTCTTTTTTTATCCCCCTCACAGCACCTATTACTAGATACCATATGCTCTGCATGTACTTGGCACTCAATAAATGCTTTCTGAATGGCTGACTTTTCTTGTCTCCCCCACCCTTTCCTTCCCACCCCTACAGCATTACTTTAAAGATCTGCTGCAGAGCTATGGGGAGAGGTTTAAGATCCGTTTTGACAAATAACCCTTATGGGTGTTTAAAGCCAAAAGATCGAATATTTAAAGCAGAAATATGAGCTGTGACTTCATGGGTGTTCTGTGAAGAGATGCATAAAGCTGTACAAATAGATAGCATTTCAGACAGGACATAACAGACCCAGCTTTGTGCATTTGCAAATATACAGAGAAGAGCCCGAACTTCACTTTGAACCCTATGTTTCCTTCTGAAACCAGTTTAAATAAGAGTGAAAGTAGATAAATCTTCTATATTTTTTAAAGATCTTACAAATACTTTTGGCTTTTAAAGCCTATGTCATTGATTCATAATATTAAACCTATCCTCCCTCACTCCTTCCTCCATCCCCACGGACAGGAAAATATAAGCAGAAACAAGACTGGATTCCACAGGAATTGTTGGGGCGAATTGATTGCTGTAAAAAGGGGCTTTAAACTCTCAGACATGAGCTCTTGGTGCTGGGAAGTCTTAGAGGACTAGAGTAAGCATCTAGAGCAACGGTTCTCAACCTGTGGGTCTCAAACAATGAAAAATACATCCTACATATCAGATATTTACATTATGATTCATAACAGTAGCAAAATTACAGTTATGAAGTAGCAATGAAAATAATTTTATGGTTGGGGTTCACCACAACATGAACTGTATTAAAGGGTCGCGGCATGATGGTTGAAGAACCATAGCAGAATCAAATCACACAGTGGCTCTGGTGAATGATGGTAAAGAGCTTAGAATATAAGGCCCAAGAGAGAAATTAGCATGAACTGAGCAGGTCCATCGCCCCACAGGGTCTGTTTTCTCCAAAGGATGTGCAGGGTTCCCTGGCTGCCTAGGCCCTAGGCTAATAAGGCAGAAACAAGAGTGCATCCTGCCTCTTCTCTGGCTCCAGCTCTGACTGTCTCATTTGCTCTTAAAGCAGCTGATATGGAGAAACAATGACTGTCCGGAGCTCTTAGCTCGTAAGTCTATGTTCTAGAGGTGCTTCCAGCAAGTGGAAGCTGCTTGACGTATATTATTTTTTGCTTAAACTTAGGTAGAACTAATTTCCATGGAGCTATGGTTGTCCAGGGGTTGAAGAGGTTATGTGGAGCTAAGGGTTTGTAAGGCAGTTGGACTTAAATGTACTTTACTACCTAGCTATAGAAATTAAATTGACCTTAAGAACTCTGGGTTACATTACTAATTTTTACATTGCTAAGATCAGAAGTGTGCTCTCTTTCCATTTCATCCTTTGTTCTCATTTCCTGTAAATTTAAAGTAGATCAATATCCTTGGGTTCTATAGAAATTATATTTGTGCAAGGTGATTGGCCAGATAATAGACATTTGGATAAACAAAATATCTTAGTTTTCTTGATAATGTTTTATAATTTACAAAGAATCTTCTCATTTCTCATTTATGTAATGCTCAAAAAAATCTATAGGGTAGGAATTATTATTATTGTCTTTTTACAGATGAGGAAATGGAAGCTCAGAGAATTTTATTTAGTGTATTCATTCATTCAATTAGTATAATTTTAGACCCAATTATATGCTAGGCACTGGAAATACAAAGATAGAAAAAACCTAATCATGACCTAAAGGAGTTTACCATCTATTATGTACAACAAATAGGTAAATAAAATAATGATAGTGGCGCCCTGGCCAGCATTGCTAAGTGGTGAGAGCCCACATACCGAAGGGTCACAGGTTAGATTCCCAGTTAAGGGCATGTACCTGGGTTGCGGGTTTGATCCCGGCCCAGGTTGGAGTATGTACGGTGAGTAACCAATCAATGTGTCTCTCTCACATGGATGTTTCTCTTTCTCTCTCTTCCCTTCCCAACTTCCCTTCCACTCTCTCTGAAAATGGAAAAAAAAATATCCATGGGTGAAGATTAACAAAATAAGACCCACAAAATAATTATTGTGGCATTTAATAAGTACTACATTAGGCAGAGGTACTACTATATAGAGTGATGGCGAAAGGAAAGAATTGCCAGATTTAGTTAGCTGTGAATGAGTAGCCTTTTCAAAGGAGGAGGCCTTTGAAGTGTGTCATAATAAGATGAAATTGGCCCATAAGATGAAGCATAAAGCAGAGGAGCAGCAAGTCGCAAGGCAAAGAAACAAAGAATTATATGATGAGTTCAAGAACAGCAAACAGTTCAGCCTGGTTGTGAGTACAGAAGGCAGAAAAATGAGATCGAGAGTACGTTACCAGTGGGGAACAACTAAGTTGTGGACTGGTATGGTGAGTTAGTGAAATGAAGTCTTCAGAAACTCAGGTTCATTTGACTTGTTTCACTACACTTGGCTTCCATATCTAAGGTTCCTTCCTAGTTCAAAATAATTACTCCAGATTTAGCCATTGCTTCTATTCTGAACAGCAGAAAGGGGGGAAAGAAAAATAAAAGGAACCAAGGCCCGAGCCAACTGTCTTTTAAGAGACGCTCTTAGAAGCTGCCATGGGACACTTCTGCCTACAACTCATTAGTCAGAATTAGTCACATGGCCACATCTACTGCTAAAGACTGTTCATAGATTCTATTATGGTGACTAATGTGCTCAGTTAAGATTTTGTGGTGCTATTACCATATTAAGGAAAAAAGAGAGAATGGAATTTGAAAGACAACTGGGAGTATCTGCCATTGAGTGGAATGAGAAAGCTGATCATAGATTATTATAAAATGGGAACTTTGCTTTCTGGATAACAGGATGTCATTGAAGGGTTTTGATTAAGTACTTTAGATGACCATATTTTTATATGTGATTAAGACAGATGATACACTGGAGAGGGTGAGATTGGAGACAGAGGAACCAGTTGGAGATCACTATGGTGGTCCAGATGAAAGACAACGGAAGCCTGATCTAAGTAGTAGTAGAGATAGAGAAAAAATAATGAAGAAGGGAAACATTAAGGGAGTTATCTGTCATGATGTTTGAGTAGTAAGGGGCAGGAGTCAAACTCCAACCTTCAACTCCAAGACCATGTACATGGAATCCATCTCTCTTAAACAACATGATGGCAACCGGATTTCAAACTCCCATCAGCCCTTCAAGTCATGTTGTGAAAATCAGATAATATGGTCTAGATCCAGGGACTGAAGAGCCTCAAAGCAAGAACACATTTGTGGCAGGATAGTATTTTGAGATATTTTCCATTTTCTCTCCTGCATTCAAGCAGATAAAAGATTCTGGGCTGAGCTTCTTAGCTTATGGGAAGTCTGCAATAGGACTTCTGAGGTTTGATTTCTAAGTCTCAGCACATGCAAGAGAGAGTTTAAAGAGGGAGAGACTTCAGTCAGAGTAGGAGGACATTTTTAGACTCCGGAGGAGAAGATTGGCTTTCCTCTCCTGGCACCAACTGGAGGACATGGAAGGAGATGAGGGGAAAAGTCCGTGAGGGGCAAAGTCCGTGAGGGGCACCAGGAAGGCTGGATCTAAGGTCTGCTGTCACCAAAGATTTATCTGCCCTCAGCATGATGCCGGAAGACCAACCTGGTGGGACAATGTGAGCTGGAAATAATCTACAACCCCAAAGGACATTACAGAAAACTTAGCACCATATAAAATCATGGCAAAGCCTACTCGGTCATTAAATTACTTTCTAAAAAAGAGAGCTAGAGGTTACAATTAATTGATGTATAGAAATGAAAAGTTCACTGAAATACTGAAAACAAAGTTGAAAACATAAGAGAAATAAAGAAAAGGACTGGGATTCATCCCTGCAGCTCTGCTCTACAGAGGAACTCTGTGTGGCAACAAGGCTTTCTATAGCCTCAGGGCTGGGCAATTCAGAACCAGCTCCAGAACGTAATTTTGTGACTGCCTCTACTTTTCTTAATTCTGATTCTGTATAGAAACAAATTCAGACTGATTTTATGTCTATCTGTATCCATTATTTACTTGTAAATGTTCCAAATAACCTAGATCCCCCTTCAGAAGACATTCTAGCATCACTTAGCTGGATATTTCAGAACAAATGCACTTCTTATTTGGAAATATCCAGATATTATTCTAGTTAGAATCTTTTTTTTTTTCATTATTACAAATGCTCAAATCAGGATATCTGTATACAGTATTTATCCAAACATCCTTTATTTATATAATATTGACAGCATATACAACCAGTATAATTTGCAAAATCAGTATGATTCTTCTATTTAAAGCAGTATTCCCTGAGTGTGATCTGAGCTTGAAAAACAAGTGTATTATATTTTATTTCTGGGGACAACATATCATGCTTTAAATATGGCTACAAATCAGAAGTTTTGGAAAGACAAATTTTAGCCCTGGAAAGAAGGAAGTATGTTATATACCATAGAGTTGAAAATAAATGATAATGTTTTAGAATTCTGAGAAAAATCTGTTCTTTCTCTTCTATTTTGCCTACGATAAGCCCCTTTTGTCATATTTACATTCTATTTAATTTTCTCCATGCCTTCAAGTAGTTTTATTTTATCTTTAAAAATATTATAATCTAAAAATACGGCAAGGGGAATTCAGCTAAGAAAATAATAATCAGAGCCATTCATGGCTCACGTACCCAGACTAAGCTGTATTTATGGAAGAGTTGTGTGTGTTTTTTTTCCTAAAAATTTAATGTGTAAATTAAGTTTCAGCAAGGCAAGTCAAATTATTCCCCAGTCATTTGTAGTATGCAATGTTTTATGTGACTTTTTACCCTCTTATTCAATAAAACAATGCGTACTTGTATAGCAGCCAGACGAAGTGGTGATTCACACTCATCTAGGAGATGCCAAGTACTGTACCTCCTTGAGGAAACACACTCACCATGTGTAATGGGAACACTTGGATTTCCTGAAGTGATTCAACATTAAATTGAATTCAACATTGAACTGAGTAGCCATAGATGTTAACAATCACAAGATCGGATGAGTTTCACTTGCCTTTGTGCAACTCCCACTCATTTATTACAAGCTAAGAAAGAGAAACATTTTCATTCAAGGAAACTGATTAAAGAATTTGATCTGTTTCTTATTAATACAAAATAATCAAGGATTTGGGTGAAAGGGTGGTCGGCCGTGGCTCTGTGATAGAGAACTCCCATTGAGCTCTTCTCTTAAATTATGCAACTTCTAGCTTAAGGGGAACTCTGAGCCAGACTGGCCACTGGCTACATTATCACTGGTTTGACAGTGTAGGTCCTGGTCTCCACTAGAAAAGATGCTTATAAAAATCCATAGTGTGCTAGATAGTAGATCACCAGAAATTATTGCTTTTAAAAGTAGGGAGAGGAGTACAGATTTGATGTGGCAGTATTAGGGAGCCACAGTGGGCATTGAGTGAGGAAACAAGATTTTCATTGAAATGCAAGTTCACTCCCAAATTCATAAGCACAACAGCTTAAAGAAATACAGCTATTTTATCATTTAGGGACAGTAACCAAAAAAAGAGGTTTTTGGACTACAAGGGTGAAACTATAAGAGCAGGAATAAGGATGGGGGAGAAGGAAGCAGCTTTAGGCACTATAGTGGGCGTGGCCACTGGAGGGCAAAGATGACTTTGTGTACAGCTTGAACTAAGCCAATTAAAAAATAAGGTCATTTGGATTTGTATGCAAGGCAAACCATCACCAGAGAACTTGAGTGTATCATCCACAGCATCTAGATCCTTTAATCACAGAGTGTTTAAAAGGTTAGAATTTCAATCTAAATTATAAAAATGTTGTAGCAAGGTTCTACATAAACTAAAAATCGGGGGATCAGAACTGAATTGCCAAGAAGAAAGCCTGAAATGTGTATCTTGAGGCCAGGCTTCAAAGAGAGTACAATGCAAGAAAGTGGAGGGCCACTTCCAAACTACCCATTAATCACTCTGAGAAAGCCTCCTTTTCACCAACAGGCATCCTATATAATAAAAGCATAGTATGCAAATTGTCCCCTTGACCGAGAGTTGTCCAGGAGTTTGACCAGGGGGCAGGGCTGGTTGGGGGAAGGTAGGGAGTACCCGGCCAGCAGCCAGCAGCTTCTAAGGACCCTACCAGTGCACAAATTTCATGCACTGGGCCTCTAGTCATATGTATAAAAGTTGGGACTGGAGATGCAGGAAACCTTTTGTTTCCCAAGAATCAAAAGAGATTCACCTTGTTTATGCAGGCTAGCTTTGCTACCAGCAGCTGACCAGACATGCAAAATCCAACTCCTCCTCATATCTAGAGAGTGTGGACTACATTATCAAGGTAGCCAACCAGACTGTTCCATTCCCCTAGCCATAATGATTGGTTTAGAGAAGAACCATTTCACTCCCCAACCTGCTCCCCAATTCCCACTATGGATTAGGGGAGCAGTTCTTCCAAAAGTTTGTTGAGCAAACAAGGGAGTTTGTTCCTCTAAGACTGTGACCTATGAGGAAAATGTAAGCCTGTAGCTGTGAGAGATCTTGACTAAGAATGAAACTGGCCCCCAGAAAAAAAGAGAGAGAGAGAGAAGAGAGAGAAAGCGAGATAAAAAACCATTGTTTGAACTCCTGGAACCAGCTATGAATGAAGCAAAATTAATCCCAGGACTTCCCAGTTATGTAAACTGATAAATTCCATTTTTGCTTGAGATAATTTGAGTTGCATTTCAGTCTCTTATAACAAAAGTACCCTAATGAGTACAATCTCTTAATAATTCACACCTTTGTGTGAATCACATACTTTCTAATAAATGTCTTTATGGGGAAGCATAAATAAAAGAGCATGGTAGTCAAGAAATTGGAGATAATGCTTTGGCATTATCTATTGAAGAAACCTTAGGCCAGGTATTTATTTTAGCCTCTGAGCTTCCCCTCACTTAAATGAAACAGAAAAGCTTAATCTAGACTCACTCAAGAAACAAGTATTTTAGAACTGGTAGAGGCATGGAAGATGCATTATTTTAGAAATGAGAAAACCATAGTCTACAGAGGTGGTCACTTAATCAATACCATAACCTATTGGCAGCTGTAAGGGGTCAAACCTACCTTCACCCTGACTCCTGTTCTGGTACCCTTTCCATAATACCACTTGACAGAATTTCTGAAGGTGTGCTTGTCTTATTGTTATTCTTTATAACATCTACGTATATAAAAGGTTCATATGCTAAGTGTCCAACCATCCGAACAGACACTATGATGCACACTGACCACCAGGGGGCAGACGCTCAGTGCAGGACCTGCCGTGACCGCACTGGCCATTTTCAGAGAAATGGCACCACGGGACCTAGCACCCACAAAGCAACACTTGGCTTCCCCCAAGTAGGACACAGGCCCTGCCACTACCTGAATGACACCCCACCAAATCACAGCCAACACTGCCAAGACCCCATGGCGTAAAATGTGGCCTACAGGCCAGCCCAGCCTGGAAATAGTCACTGTGGCTGTGGTCGCCAGGTAATGACATCACATAGCAACACCTGGCTTCTTCTCCCTAGCAATGACTAGCCTCCTTGCAGTTTCTTCAGCCCAGGAACCCAACTTGCTTTATAGCCAGGTGCAAGCATTTCACACTTTAACCGAATGTTTGTGAAGCATTTTCCCGTGCCTCATCTCATTTGATCCTCACAGAAGTCCTGGAGTTGGTAGATAGGAGACTCGGTGGAATTCTATTTTCTTTTCATTAGCCGGAAAACAGAGATTTAGAAAGCTTAGAGACTTGGCTTGACTGAAAAGAATTAAGAAATGATGGACCTTGAAAATAACTTCAGGTTTTTTCACTGTGCAGAATATAGTCAAACACTGCTGTGGTTAAATATTTTACCCTTTGTTCTACGTGCATGATCTACAATAATAATCTGCTTTGTGTTGATATTTACTGCTGTGTTGCTGACAATTACCTGAAAGAGAAGTTGGGGGGTTTCACTGGGCTAGAAAAAGTTTAACTAAATCAGAAAGCAGGTCTAATTAAGCAAGTTTATTATATATATATATATATAAACAGTGGGGCCTTGACTTATGAGTGTCCCGACTAACGAGTTTTTTGAGATACGAGCCATCTCTCAGCCGATTTTTTGCTTTGAATTGCGAGCTAAAATTCGGGTTACGAGCCAGCTTCAGATACCCGACCTCTAGTTGGCACAGCGAACGTCACAGTGAACGCCACAACATCAGCCCAGTATCACATGTCTCACTCGTTCACTTTAAGATTTGACATACGAGTAATTTGATTTACGAACTCCATCACGGAACGAATTAAACCTGTAAGTCAAGGCCCCACTGTATATATATAATGGTGGTTTACGTTGTAGGTAATTTAAATAATTTTAAATTAAGAGATGTATTGTTCATATATCAAGAAATCCAGAGAAAGGCTGAATCCAATATTGGTGAGTCCAAAGATAAATATCATCAATAAAAACCAAGATTCTTTTCATATTCCCACGCTGCCATTTTCAACATGATGACTTTGGCTCCCAGGTTCATTTTCTTGGTCACAACATAATAAGTCTTAAGACAGAAGTAAAAAAAATTAGTTTTCTGTGCTCATTTCCAAGACTAAGAAAACATTTATCAGGACTCTAGAAAAGTCCCCCTCCCATACCATTGCATTGGCCAGAAGCAATCACTGGTGGGAAAAATAGAATTGCCACTTTGGCTAAGCTACTATATTCTGGTCAATATAAAGTGCATTTGATGTAAGAGAAGTTGAAATGTTTACAATATACACCTTAGAATTATTAAATATGGTATCATGATTTGTTTAACTGGAGGAGAGCCTGAGGGAGGTTTTTGTGGGCACATATTCCTTTGTCCACATTCTGTTGGTCACACATAGGAAAGCCAGGGAAATGTATCACCCCTGTGTGACTAGGAGGAAACAGTAACACGTGGCAGTCTGTCCATGGCCCCCTAGCACCTGAACCAAGTCAGGGATCTCTTAGCAAGAGAAGGGGTGTGAGTAGTTATAGGATAACCAACCGACAGCATTTATAAGGTTATGCTTGTGGAGAACAACCTTTGAAGTAGCAACTTCTTCCATTTTCTACTCATGTAAAAAATGGCCTTTGTGAAGCATAACTCCCCGCCCCTGAAGTATGGGCTGCACATAGTGAGTGCTTTCCAAAGGGCACAGTTACAGAGGTGGAGGGAGATCAACTTTATGTGGGAAACCTGACAAACACTACCTCAGCCAGGTGTGAACAGCACCGATGATAAGGTATATGTCAATGGTATGTACCGTTGATGGAATATAATGACAATGGCACTCTGCCTCTGTGGTCTTCCTCCCCAAACCCAGGCTGATCATGACAAAAACATCAGACAAATCCAATTGAGACATTCTTTGAAATACTTGACCAGTATTCCTCACAGTTGTCAAGGTCATAAAAAAAAAAGAAGAAAAATCTATCACAGCCAAGAGAAACCTACAGAAACATGACAACTAGATGTAATGTAGTTGTTGTCTCTGGGCGAGATCATAGAACAGAAAGAGGGCATTAGGGGAAAACTGAGGAATATTGAATAAAGCATGGTCCTTAATTGATACATTTGATTAATTAGGACAAATGTACTATAGTAACTAACATACGACGTTAATAGGGGAAACAGCCTAGGGTATATGAGAAATTTCTGTGCTACCTTTGCAATTTTTTTATAAATATAAAATTATTTTATAATTTTGTTTTAAATGGCCTTTACTTGGGCCTGAAATAAGCAGAGCTCATTCCTTTTCCCTTATGAAAAATATTTTTGTTCAAAAGTTGCTGCTGTTAAATGTGCAGAACCTGTGTCCAGACCAACAACGTGATGAAGCTGATTTTACATCAAAGCATTTCCTGTTTCTCTGGAGCATGTACTCACTGAATCGTCACAGCAACAATGAAATTGGGCTATTATCAAAGTGCTATCTTATATTGTATGCGGCAATAGCTCACAGAGTGTAATTTCCAATGCCATAAATAGTAATTGTATGCTGCTCCTTACCAACTCATATGCACACAAGCTGCAAATATTCCTGTTGTTGCCCTCCAGAGCCTTGCAGGTCAGAGATGTGTAGAAGGCCAAGTTACTGGCTGGATCAGTCACAACACTAAAGGAGAGGCTGTAAGAACTGTCCTCCCTTTCTCACCACCACACCACATCTTCTCCCCATACACACACAATGGTGCTAATCTACACTAATAAAAGAGAAAAATGGTAATTGGCGTATGGCGATACCTTTTTCATTGGCTAATCAGGGCTATATGCAAATTAACTGCCAACTAAGATTGGCAGTTAACTGCCAACTAAGATTGGCAGTTAACTGCCAACAAGATGGCAGCTAATTTGCATATGTAGGCACAATGCAGGGAGGCGAAAGGGAAAGCAGGAAGAAGCCCCCTGCCACTGACAGTGATCTGAAACCCAGGGGGGAGCTAAGAGCTGCCCCCCAGCCATGATCGGAGAATCAGGCACCTTTGCCACCCTGGCCAGTGATAGCAGGAAGTAGGGGTGGAGCCAGCGATGGGAGCTGGGCACGGTCGAAGCTGGCAGTCCCAGGAGCTAGGGGTCCCTTGCCTGGGCCTAAAGCCAAGCCCACGATCGCGGCGCCCCCCGCTGCCACTGCAGGTCCCTGCTGCCTGGGCCGGACGCCTAGGCCAGAGGCGTTAGGCCTGGGCAGGGGCGGAGCCTGCAACCGCGGGGAGCTGGGGGTCCCCTGCCCAGGCCTGACACCTCTGCCGGAGGCCTCAGACCTGGTCAAGGGGCCGATCCGGTGATTGGTGATCGGAGGGTGATGAGGGTCAACTCCTCTGGCTGAGGCATCAGGCCTGGGTGGGGGGCGGAGCCGGGGATTGGGGGAATATGATGGTCCCCTTGCCCAGGCCTGAAGCCTGGGCCAGAGGCCTCAGGCCTGGGCGGGGGCCAGAGCCAGTGATCGGGGGGAGATGGGGGTACCCTGTCCAAGCCTGACACCTCTGGCGGAGGCGTCAGGCCTGGGCAAGGGGCTAATCAGGCGATCGGAGGGTGATGGGGGTCAACGCCTGAGGGCTCCCAGTATGTGAGAGGGGGAAGGCTGGGCTGAGGGACACTCTCCCCCCACCCCCCACACCCAGTGCACGAATTTCGTGCACCGGGCCCCTAGTCTATATATATATAAAAGCCTAAGTGACCATTACGACCAGTCAACCAAACGACCTGTTGACTGGTCACTATGATGCGCCCTGACCACCAGGGGCAGACGCTCAATGCAGGAGATGCCCCCTGATGGTCAGTGCACTCCCACAGCCAACCTTCCGTGGTCCCTCCCCCAACCTGGCCGGCCCCAATCAGCCCTGATGGGGACTGGACGAGATGGCCCCAATAGGTCCCAATCACCGGCCAGGCCAAGGAACCCCACTTGTGCACGAATTTGTGCACTGGGCCTCTAGTATCTATATAATACCAAGATCACTACTGCAGGCTCTCCCATCTGTGCTCCCAGAAGAATGGTAAGTGAGACACTTTCCCTGAGACAAAAAGGGAACACACAACATTGTGTGCTGTGTGTTCAAAATGGTGCCAATTCAAACTATAAGATAAAATATTTTAGAAGACCTCAATATTTAAATTTCTAATTCATATACAGATACCAAGATATCTTCTAACTTTTTAATTACAAAATGCAATGCCTTAAAAAGTGTATATATAGTCATGCTGCGTTATAGAGAATTATCAACTCATGTTTTTCTTCTTTCTTCTTCCTAAAGATTTTGAGATAAAGTCTAACCACACTTTGAAAATTAAAGTTTGAATTTTTTGTTTCAATGGATGCTATTAAGAAAAGGAAGTTAAATGAGGTATTTCAGTCAGATGAATTAAGCATAGGGCCTGAGCCCTTTCTGCATCAGGGGCACAAGTCTCATGAAACTTGGTCCTTTGCATGTGGTATTTAGGAAAGCAGCAATATCTGAGAAAGCAAGAGATGCCTGAAATGTATCTTTAAATGCAATAAGAAAAAAATTCTAATGAATTCTCTTAGGAGTTTCCTCCTCATGTGACACCTACATGGGGGCATGAGAATGTTCTCAGTAAAACATTCTAAGTGAAAACATGTATAATCAATTGGATTTCAAACATTAGACCTGATCCTCTAGTAAAAATGAATACAAATATATCATGCTGTAAAATTCTGATATATTAAACCACTATTTTAGGAGCTACTAATTTACATTAGGGAAAGGTACTTCACTAAAAACCTTTCTTAGTGTCTTATTAACTAATCAGCTAATTAGGGTGCTAAATGTTAGGATATCCTGTCTATGAAGATTTAATCATATATGAAGTTGATAATCCTTAAAATGATGAAAGTAAAATCTCAGTTTTAAGTCATAAATTCTACATAACTTCTAAAGAGTGTCAATTCTATAAAAAAGATCATACAGCTGTAAGGTTGACACTCAGGAAATAAATTAACTAACACAACCTGAACAGAGCAGCTGGTAATGAATTGTTGAACTTGACACCGATGGGTTTAACATACTGATTTAAATGACACCTGAAGCTTGTTGATAGCACCTAGAGAATCAAGAAAGAATGGTATGCCTACTTTAAGACTGGTGACTGGTAGGGTCTTAAGGAATCCTTTTGCTAGGAGTATACTCTGTTTAATTGAGTTACCATTTTCTAGGGGGTTAAATATTTATTATGTGTTTTTCGGACCTAAAGTAGCACAGACTAGCAGTGAACATAGGTTTATCAAAAAATTAGAAGACTAATATATTAGAGCAATTCCAGACTATTTAAAAGAACTTCTCTCAGTTTTTCTGATTGATTAGCTTGGAAATGACTTTTACTGGTATTCCATTTCTAGTGAATATTATTAAAATAAATACTCAACCAAGTTGAAATTGACAGCAATTAATTGACACTCTATAAAATTTAGATTTACAAAATTTGTCCCAAGGATATTGTATTTATTGATGCTATTCTCTCTCTCTCTCTCTCTCTCTCTCTCTCTCTCTCTCTCTCACACACACACACACACACACACACACACACACACACACACACTCACACACACACACACACACACACTGGAATCCATAGAATCATTAGGATAAAAAACCTGATGGAGGAATCACATTTGGTAAGTATTTGTCAAGAGAAGAAAGAATTGATCCCCATGAAAATTTAAATAAAAATTTAAAAGAAAGAAAACAATTGGAAATGGTTTACCTGATGAAAGAATTAGTCAAAATTTAAGGAAAATTTCTGTGGAAAATGCTTTTTTGACAAAAATGCATTAATGTTTTCACATTCCTATTTAATGGCTTACTTTCATAATCTCAGCCTCAAAACATCCTCAGGATCAAAGCAGTGAGAATCAAACATATTCTGTGTCTTCTAAGTCTGTTACATGGATATCAAGTGATGTGTTTGCCTCTCCAGCTTTTACGTGTATTGCTTCCTCTGCCTAGAATTCCCTTCTCTGTCTCACATTCCAGGAGAACTCAAGTCTTCTCCTGCAAGACTCAGTTTACAAACATTGGTTTCTCCATCTTGGTCTCTCCTGACCCCCACACAGAATTAGATACTTTGACCCTCTGTTTCCTTGGGTACCTTTTATGAATATTTTGTCATATTGCCATGACTTCTTATTTATGTGGCTACCTCATCCACTGCATCTCTAGGGTATGGCTCGCGTTTTAGTCCTTTGGTTATTAAATCCTTGGCACATAGACACATAATAAAGTAATGCTAAATAATTGAGTGGATGTACAAGTGAGGTCTCTGTGCTACCCACATGATCATTCCCCTTATTTTTTATTTATGAACAAAATGATCAAATCTGCACTGCAACTTTAACGATGTGTTTGAGGAAAAAGTCCTTTGCCATAATTTCAGATCAGTACTGAACATGTATTTCGTGATGCTGCTCTTTTTCTCAGCAAACCTCCCTCCTTTGCATCTCTCCCTTATCTACAACCAAGAGAAGCAGTCTTTACAGGAACCCACTGGGGACTGAGATGGCCACTTTACGAGCTCTTCTCCATGGGGCATCGCTAGAGTGTGGGCACACTTCTGGGAGGTCCAGAGGTTAGGTCAGCCAAGGGCTTTTTCTTTCCATTCGTCTTTAATTTGATTCTGGAGTCAGCTGACTATAGTTAAAGGATTAATTGCCCATCATTTTGTTCCCTAAATTAGGAGTCATTGTGGTAAGAACCAAACATAGCAATATGGGCCAACCACAAAGAAATAAATTACTTTGTAAGTTTCAAAGATTTTCACCAAATTACTGTTCTATGCAAATGATGTTGGGGTGGGGGAAGAGTTTGAGAAATGTTTTCTTTTGTGACTGTAATACGGTATGCATACCCCCGCTGAGATATGAGTCATATGCCCTGTGATAGGAAATTGTGGCTAGTTTTTGTGGATTTGGGGTTTGATACTGAATGTTCAGTGCCTCATGCTTCCTATGACTGATGGATGGATCATCACCTGACTCATAGACTCTTTTGCTATGGGTCACCAAAGCATAGCTTTTAAAATTCAGTCATGTGGCACCAGCTGCTCAGAGTTTTCATATGGAAGGAGAAACACTAGAAACATATCATCAGTGCTTTAAAACGGACTTTTCTGAGGACACCTCTTCCCATGCTTTGGCAGGATTATAATGAAACTGACCTAGATTGGTTTGTAATTCTTATTTCTAAAAGACCTACAATGCCCCCTTTTAGTCTAGGTAATGTAGGTGTGTCCGTCTGTTCAGGATGCTATAAGCAAATACCACAGACTGGGTGGCTTATAAACAACAGAAATTTATTTCTTACAGTTCTGGAAGCTGGGAAGTCCAAGATCAAGGTACCAGCAGAGTCAGTGTCTGGCGAGACCTGCTTCCTGGCTTATACACAGCCACCTCCTTGCTATAAATCTCACATAGCAGAGTCAGGGATTTCTCTAGGGTCTCTTTTATGAGAACACTAATCCCGTTCATAAGGGCTTTGCCCTCAGGACCTAATCACCTCCCAAAGGCCCCACATCCAAGCACCATCCATACATTGTGGACTAGATATCGACATATGTATTTGGGGGAGACACAAACATTCAGACCACAGCAGTAGATATACAATAAACATTTGGGTTGTTTTTTCCAGATTAAGGACATGCCACCAGCATCAACATTCGCATTCCGGAAAGCTAATCTTTATTTATTAATTTGTGCAACAAATATCTATTAAGTAAACAAATGTTACCCCACTTATTGAGACAGGCAGAGATGAATTAAGGTGAGGCCCCGACAATCAAAGGGCTTAAGTGTGGTGGAGGAAACATACAATTAAACAGGGCAAGTGCCATGAGAGTGGTGTTCACGAAGTGCACAGAATGAGAAGTGATAGATCTAAGGAAAAGCATATACAAAGACAGGGAGTTGGGAGAGAAGACAGCTATTAAAAGATCGATTCAGTATGGCTGAAGCACAGACTGGAGTTAGAGAGGGAAGCTAGGATCTAGATCTTAAAGGCTCATGACTTTCTCTTCGGATCCAGAAGGGGCCCTGAAAGGTTTCAGCAGAGGGGTGACATGAGACAATTTGCTGAAGCATTAAGGAGAGATTAGATGAGGGCAAAGTATGGAGGTAGGTAGACCAGTGAGGGGCCTATCACGATATTTGTAGGAGAAAATGGCATAGAGCCTGAATGAAAGTAAGCTCCGTGGGAATGGAGAGTAGGGGAAGGAGATAGAACTGATGGGACCTGGGAAGTGACTCTGAGCTCTGATGATCAGACTCTTAATGTTGGAACCCAGTCCACTGCCCAACCCCAAGGCACAATCCTTACTCCTCTTCTTTCTTTCTGGAGGACACTTACTCCCTTGGCAATCGTCCCCAATGATGTCCGAATTTACATCTTCAGCTCATACATGTCTGAACTTTAGATATGAATATTCAACAGCTATGTCACATCTCCACTTGGATGTCTAGTAAAGACATTAAGCTTACCATGCTCTAACCTGGAAGGACGACCTCCTCTGAAACCTTTTTCACCTGTAGTCTTCTCGATGTTGTTCATGGAAATTCCACTTCCAATGTTCAGGCCCAAAACTTTAATGTAATTCTTGACTCCTATATTTTTCTTTATACTTCAAATTTAGTCTGTCAGCATATCCTTTTGGCTTTAACTTTGAAATTTACAAAGAATCTGACCACTTCCCAGCCTTCCACTGCTACCACCCAGATCTAAGCCATTATCATTTTACTCCTGGATGATTCTCATGGCTTCCTAACTGGTCTTTCTGCTTCTTCTCTTGCCCCCCCCCCCCAACCCCCATATACATAGCAGCCAGAATGATATAACTCTACCCTGGTCAACTTTAAAAATATATATTGTATTGATTGCAGAGAGGAAGGGAGAGGAAGAGAGAGATAGAAACGTCAATGATGAGAAAGAATCAATCATAGATCAGCTGCTTCTTGCACACTCCACACTGGGGCATGTGCACAACCTGGGCATGTGCCCTGACCAGGAATCGAATCATGACCTCCTGGTTCATAGGTTGATGCTCAATTGCTGAGACACATCGGCGTACAGAAGATTTGAAAGAATTGTACAATATGAAATGTCTTTTACAGATTTTTTTTTTCTGATCCAGGATTCAATCAAGTTTCATACATTCATTTGTTTATTGTATCTGTTAGTCTCTTTTAACGTAGAAAAAAATGCCTGTTTTTTTCTTTTGAAACATTCATTTTTTCATATAGAATATCCCACACATTTTTAACTTGTTGGTTTCCTCATAGATGATGTGTTCTTCATACTGCATCTCATCATGAGGCATGTCATGTCAGATTGTCCTGATATTAGTGATGCTGTTTGACCATTGGTTAATGTGGTGATCTGTCAGAGTTCTCCCTGGTGAAGATAAATGCCCTCCTTTGTAATTAGTAAGAAATTGTGGGGTGGTTTCTGGCACCTTCCAAATGTGTTATTCACCACAACCTTTAGCCCAGTGGTTTTAGCATCTATTAATAACCCTTCCTAGATTATTTATTATACTGGGTGTTGCTAAATGGTGATTTTTAAAATACTCCCATTTCTAATTTAACAGACATTTTAGTAAAAAAGTGCCCTTTTTCCCCTATTTCCTCCTCTCCCACCCTTCACCTACTTGCCTTCCTCCTCTTCCCCCTCCTCCTCCTCCTCCCCCTCCTCTTCCTCCTCCTTCTCCTCTTTCTTCTTTTGACTTTCACAATGAACGCAGATTCTTTTTAATTCAATGTGTAACAATCAATTACCAGAAAGTAATTCATTCAAAATGTGTATCAGATCATGTTCTACTCCTCTACTTGAACCTTATTGATTTCACTCAGAGTGAAAGCCAAATTTTTACAGTGACCTTTGAGGCCCTGCATGATCTAATCCCCAATTCCTCTCTGGCCTCATCTCCTTCTGCTCACACCTCCAGCCATTTGGTTTTGTGACTATTCCTCAAACACTCTATTTATGTTCCTGCCTCAGGACCCTTTCTCTGTAATGCTCCTCCCCTAGATACTCATTTGGTTTCATGCCTCACCATCTTCACATCTTTTCTCAAAGTCACTGGACCAGATTTTTTAAAAATTAAGGTCAATATTCTCCATCTGCCTTACTATACTTTATTTTCTCGCTCAGTCTTACCACCTTGTATTCATTGTCTGCCCCCCTAGAATGTAAGCTCCTTGAGGGTAGATACTTGTATCTACTTTAGGCTCTGCTGCATCCCAGTGGCTGGAATAGTGCCTCTTCAGTAAATGTTTAGAGTGAATGGATGCATTAAGTGGATAAGAGATTGAAGAAGAGGGTGATGCCCATTTTTAGGTTTGGCTATCTGAGATGACAGTGTTCTTCTCTCTGAGATAGCCAACACAGAACAAGAAGCATATTTGTGAACAAACATTGAACATATTGAGTTTTAGGTGCCTGTAACATAGCACGTGGAAAAACCCAGTAGGAACTTAGCTAGACCTGTATTGACTGGATATGAAGTATTTTCCAAACGTTAAGCAAAGTCATGTCTTAATTCATTTTAAATGAATTGAACATTACTGAAGTGAATTAATATGAATGAGAAGGCTAAGCGTCTTTCACCTACCAATCTGGCATGTCAACCAAGCGTGGGAAGAGAGCTATTAACACTTTGCTGAATCTGGTAGGTTTTGAACTGCTCGACTCAAAGACAGCACTAAACACCTGGTAGTAGTTCTGACGGTTTGTCAACAAAGCTGAACCTGCTGGTCTTCTAGGGTGATAACTGTTTCTAGTAGTCTAAAGACTTGGTTAAAGACACCTGCATCCTGTGTATAGCAATTAGTAGTTCTAAAGTGTGTGGGTTTGTGTCCCCCCCCCCCCCATTGATCTAGTGGGATAACCTTTGCAATTCTTTTAGTCAAAGGATAAGAAAAGCAGCATCAAAAATTCTTTATTTCATTTGGCACTAATCTTTCCTCTTCCTTCATGTACCTTTTTAATTCTTCTAAATCTTGAGAAAGCCTCCAATAGATGAGCTATAAGAATGTAAGAAGGGTTTGTCTTGTGTGGTATCACCAGAGTTTAGAACAGTGACTGGTCTAAAATAGGTGCTCAGTAAATATTATCCAGTAACATATTAACATCCACCTTCTTGATTTCCAAACTATCAGCCACATCTTTGCTCTACCCCAAAATCTCAAGTCCTTGTTTCTCCACAAAGTCCTGAGCCACTCAATCAGTCCATATAGTTTAAAATAAAGATGACTACAAAAGAGGAAGAAGTCAGTGACACCAACCAGCATGAAAATTGTCCATTGCTTTGGATGCAAGGGAAATTTAAACTCATTCCAACATCTTAAGACTAGACACACACCAATGAATGGGAATACGATTTTGTATGCTCAAGGAAAATTTACATATTTACTTGTAAATCCTGCCCACATGGTGGGTCAATTCAATATGAGTTCTTAGAAGTCTTTTATTTTCTTTTTAAATGATAGTGCATAAAGTAGATGCTGTCATTCATGTCTTAAAGAAAAAGAGATCAAAGTGAGATTATGGGCATAGGTTTCAGCAAATTCAAAAGATTTTGTCATTATTTATGACAATGACAATACTGATGGTGCACTGATCTATAGTACTTTAAGATAGTGTTACTAAGTTAAGGATACAATAAATCAGAGGAGCCTTCCCTTCCCCTTTAGATACAAGTAAATAATTAGAGTTTGAACTGGTCTACATTAAGGTCAAAAGTAAATGTGTATTTCTTATGTCCATTGTTTTTATGGCTCATCTTGTTTCTTTTCGGTTTTTTTCTGGAATAAAAAGCAGTGACATAGTAAAGTTAGGAAGGCAACTGGCATTAACAGCACTTTCTAAAGTAACAATGACAAGATGACCAGATATGGATAGTGTCAACCACACAAGTGTAGAGCCACTGAAATTCACGTCAGTGAAACTGGAAAGTAACAGTTGTTAAACCCCAGCACTGGAATAAACTCTTGCTATTCTGACCTTTTCCAGTCATTTGGGCTTTTTAAACAAATTCTGTGCAGAATAGATTTTATATGTAGCAGTTAATAACAAAGACATGTAGACAGATGGATGCCATCCTTTCAACTGAAGGCACACACCTTATTAAGTTGAGTGCTAAATTAAGCAATAACAAATTCTCATAATGGACTTTCATGAGTCATAAAGCAGAAAAGAATTAAGAAATACAATAAAATATTTTAAAATCATTTAATAATGTCAAAATTTCTAAAACAATAAAAAGAGATCAAACAACTTAAAATAGAGAGAGGATGTCTAGCTATGATTTATATTTAGATAAGCAAGATTAAAAGAATTGAAAATGGCTAAATAATCTCTCTGAAGTTGGGTGGTTATTATTTTATATATGGTACCTTAATTACTTTCCATTCATTAGCCCATTCATTCATTTTAGAATTCCACAGATGCCATGGCACTTAAACTTTAAGTCATTGACATAGAGGTGGCAACTCCTGAAAACATCCCATCTGCTTCCAATAAGAAACTTGATATTCTTTAGGATTTATGGGTGGTGGGAGGAGGTTGCCTAAAGTGAGGTTTCAGAAATGGCCGGAAAATCCTTGTAGGTGAAACCCCATATTTCTTTGGCTGTATGTAGTTCTACATTTATATATAGAATCTAAAAAATAATCGTAGATGAGTTCCTTTGCCCAAAGATAGATAAATTATAGATTTCTGATTAATCCAGTGGGCACACTTCTACACAAAACTTTTGGGGAGAGGGGAAGGTGTGGGGGATGGAAAACATCTGATGACAGATTAAAAATATTTTTAGTTTCACACTCATACAACAGTTCCAGATAAAGATAATAATAGTAACAACAACAATAATTATTATAGACCCTGGTTATTGGTCTTTGACTCTTTCTTCCCATCCTGCTTCCAAAGTCTAAAATGATTCTACCTGGTCCCAGTTGAGAACTGACCCAGAAGCTGCTCTACATGAAGGTTCAAAGCTACATTTAACCCAAATAGAAATAGGCCAAAAGAATCACAGACCCTGGCCTTTACTGTACATTGTAGAGACACTAAACCGAGTCCAGCAGTCACCTCTCTCCAAACTTCCTATTATGTCAAGAAAATAATCCTCCTAGTTTTTTTTTCCTAGTTGGTTAAGCCACTATTGATTGAGTTTTCTATTTATTGGAAGCAAAATATATTCCTATCTGAACGCACCCAGCCCCAGCTTCATCAGACACTCAAAACCATGTTAAATTTGGACTGACCTCTTTAGGTTTTGGAAAGAAGGCCCAAGCCTCAGTGTGTGGATTTGACTAAAATTCAACCAGCACAAGGTGTGCAATGAAAAAAGAGGGAATGGTCTGACTCCCTTTCTCTCTGCAGCACTTTTCTTTTGCTTGTGAGCATTACTCTAACCCCAACACAAATCTAAGAAACTAACATGCCTCCTCCAAAATCTTGATTTTAAAAACTCATTCCCTGAACCCTAACTCCTACCCTTCTAGCTCACTTACCCTGATGCCTCCCACTGCAGCAATCTCCTACTTCAGTGACGCCTCCTCTTTTTCACTGGTCATTTATCCTACAACACTTGCACTATTCCTGACCCTTGATGTCTTCACTTCCCTTTTTTACCCTAGTTGAGATTCCATTGTGTGTCACTGCAAACACCCTCGCCTCCCTCCTTTCCCCATCACATTCTTCTGGTTAAAAACAAGAAATCAAAGGAAAACAACAAAAACAACTTTACTTAAACCTAACCCCCCTCCATCTGTCTGCATGAACCCATATTGCTGGATAAGATCCCACCAAAAGAACCGATTTTAAAATCATGGCCCCCAAAGCCCAAATCACAAAATCACTGCCCAATACTTCTAATGTATTCAATCTGTGATGTGTTTTCTTACTTTCTGAGTTAACATTCAATACTTTCTCCTGTTGCCTCAAACCCTCCTTGTTTCTACCACAGTGTCTAGGGTATTGGTGTCCCAGACTTCACTGAGAAAAGGAACTTCCCAGCATTCCAATGGCTCACCCAGATATTTACACATTTCTCTGCCCCTTTAAGCATATTAAAAAAAAATTGAAGATTTTTTAAAATATGCTTTAATAGAAGAATCATCTCTACACCTAAAAAAAAGTAAGGAGTCTTTTCCTTTGTGCTCATGTACCACCTCCTCTCCCATTCTTAAGGACATTTCTTTGCCAGATATTTCAGCTTCTGGGCAGCACTAGCTTCTTTCTCTCTACTGAATCATTTTCAAATGTTAGCATCATCCTTTGACAACCCTCCATTCAACTATTCACTCATTGCCCCATTTCTCTGTTTTCTTTCAAAGCAAAATTTCTCAAAAGTCTTCTAAATATGCTGTCCACACTTTAGTCACCTCCCATTCATTCACTCTTCAATGCATTCCAATCTAGCTTCTGCTACCACCACTCTATTGAAAATGCTTGGTCATGGTCACCAGTGGCTTCCATATTGCTAAATCCATGCTGCTAGAGCACTCACGAGAACCGAATACAGTTGATCAATCCCTCCTCCATGAAACACTCTCTACTCTCAGCTTCCATCACACCACACTCTCCTCTTAGCTTTTTGTTTTTTCCTTTCTCACTGATAATGTCTTAGTCTCCTTAGCTAAAATCTCATTTGTTTACTTGACCTCTGATATTGGAGAGCCTCAGGTTTTGGTCTTCAGTCTTCTCTATTTATACTTCTTCCTTAAGAAATTGCATCAATGCCTGTGACTCTGAATACCATCTTTATGCTATTAATCTCCAACCATGAACCCCCCCCCCCTTAAGCTCCAGATATTTATAGTCAGCATAGTATGTGACAGCTGCACTCCACTTGGATATCTAAGAATTAGAGTATCAAGCTCTTAATATGTGAAAAATGAATCTCCCACCACTCCTTGCTCCCCTGGATCCTCTCTTTCAATAAAGGCTATCATTTCTACCCACATCTTCAAACTAAATATTTAAAGATCATATTTAGATTCCTCTCCTTTCCTCAACCCCCATATCACCCAGTCCTCTGAGTGCTAGTTCCAAAATTATGTCAAATTCACCAATTTTTCTCCATCTTCACTGACATTTTTTTTTTAGTATAAGCCACAAACTATCACCTAGACAACTGCAACAATTTCCTATCTCTTCTGCCCCCCTCTTACAGCATTCCAACACCACCGAGTATCCAGAGAGATTCGCTTTATATGTACATCTGATCTTTTAGAAGAAAATTAAAATTATTTTCCCTGGTCCACCAGGTCTGCATGGTCTTGGTCTCCCTCCCTCTGCAGTCTCTTTCCTACCATCTCCCTACTTCTCACGATAGTTTAGGAACCAAGCCCTTTTCTAGCCCCATGCTTGAGAATTTGTTGTTCTCTCTATCTAGGATTTACTTTCCCCCTCCTCTTCATATAGGTGACCCATTCTTTTTTTTCTTTTTTTTTTTCAAATATATTTTATTGATTTTTTACAGAGAGGAAGGGAGAGAGATAGAGAGTTAGAAACATCGATGAGAGAGAATCATCGATCAGCTGCCTCCTGCACATCTCCCACTGGGGATATGCCCGCAACCCAGGTACATGCCCTTGACCGGAATCGAACCTGGGACCTTTCAGTCCGCAGGCTGACGCTCTGTCCACTGAGCCAAACCGGTTTCGGCAGATGACCCATTCTTACCCTTTACTGTCCAACCTCCTCAGAGAAGCTTCCCTGGCCATGCCATCTAAAAGGGCCTTCCCCACCGACTATCTCATCAACTTCTTTGTTGTTTGCAAAGGACTTCTCACAGTCTGTGATTATTTTATTTGCTTAACTCTTCATAGTTTATCTCCTGCTAGAATATAACCTTTGTATCCCAAGTTCACTTCTGTATCCCCAATGACTAGTACAATAATAGCTCAATATATTATCTTTACAAATGAATATAACTCTATGAACCCTGATGTTTTCTTAATAATCTGGAATTCCAGAAGATTATATAGGTAAATGGACCTTAAAATAATCTAACCCAGTTATTTAATCTGTTGATAAAGACTCAGAAAGATTAAGGGACTCTTCTGGGTTCATAGACAATTTTAGGGCAAAGCCAATTCTGACTGCCTGTCCAATGCTCCTCCTTTTGTCCTGTGACAACTACCTCAGGTTCTTCAATTGTAAGCTAAGTAAACTGACCCTGGCTAACTTAAGCAATAAAGAAACTATTAGAGGGGTTTGAGGTTGTTCCAAGGAGGAAGACAAAATGGCGGAAGAATAGACTGATGTGTCCCAAGCTTTGTCCCAGAGCAGATAGAATGAGCAGCTGAAACGAATAACATCCACCCCAAATTGGCTAAGGAGACTCAGCTGGTGAGACGATTTGCAGCCGGGAAGGGCAGAGGACCCCTAGAGAAAAGTAAAATCAAGGATCTGGGCAGGAGAGATCTGCCAGACCTCTGAGGTCAGAGGGTCAGAGGGAAACCACACAGCACCAAGCTGCATCCCTTGGGATAGGTACAGCATCTGACTGTGGAAAGGAGGTCTGCAGAACTGCTGGAGGCAGGGGATTCTGGATCTGGGTCCACAGTCATAAAAGACTGAGCCCAGAGGGGGAAGCCTGAAGCGCTGACCAGACTACTCAGTGCCGGCAGGAGAGGAGCTCGCAGAGGCACAGCCTTTCCCCTCTCTGTGGCCTGTGCTTTTCTTCACTGAACCTAAGTTCATAGGAACTTTCAGATATGGACAATTACCCGTGGCTGAGATTCAGGAGAAAGTGCGGACTTGTGGAGTCTGGGGAGAGGCTGGGGAGAGGAGAGGGTCCAGGAGAAGTGGCAGTGAGTCTGGCGCTGAGTCATACCTGAGCCTGGGACCCAGGCAGCCATTTTCTCCTGAAGAGACAGCCGCTCCCTCCAGTCTCCAGGCAACCAATACAGCCACACCTAGAATACACCCTGAATGGTACAAAGGATTAAAAAGAAAAATCTGAATAAGTCCCTGAGAGTCCATAGGGACTGGCCCAAACCGCAGACAGTACAAAAGACTGGGGTCTTAAGCTAGCCAAGAAATGACACTTCATGTTTTTTTTTTATTATTATTTTGTTCTCTCTTTTTTCTTCTTTTTTCTTTATTTTCCTTTTTTTGTTTGTTGCTTGATTTTCTATTTCTTTTTGCATTATTTTTCCATCATTCTATTTTGTTTTATTTTATTTTATTTGCTATTTTTTATTTTTTATACTATTTTTAAGATCAATTTTTTGGTAAATTTATTATTATTATTACTAGAGGCCTGTTGCATGAAGAGATTCGTGCAATAGTCCTTCCTTTTCCCTGACTGCTGGCACCGGTTTGCCTCCGGCACCTGGGGCCCAGGCCTTCGCTCTGGCCGAGTTCTGGCTGGAGCCAACCCCAGAAACATCAGGCTTCACTGCTCCCCCGGCCCCAGGGCCGTGAGGCCTCGCTGGTCCACTGGCCCCAGAAACGTCAGACCTTGTTGCTCTGCCGGCTCTGGAAATGTCAGACCTCACTGCTCCACCAGCCCCGGACCATCAGGCTTCCCTCCACCGCTTGGAGACTATGTATGCAAATTAACCGCCATCTTTGTTGGCGGTTAATTTGCATATTGTGCTGATTAGCCAATGGGAGGCATAGCAAAGGTATGGTCAATTACCATGTTTGTCTATTATTAGATAGGATTATTATTTCCTTCTTGTTCTCTTTCTTCTTATCCACTCACCCCCTTTCTACTTCCTCTATACTGAACTAAGGTCCTCCCCATATTCATCCAATTCTTAACCTTATTTTCTGTATATAAGCTCAGCCTCTACAGATTCTGCCCCCACTATCCTTGCTGGGTGTTTGGTGTTTGCATTTTTTTGGTTTATCTGTTTTTCCTGTAGTGTTTTCTCCATATATGTGCATATATATATATATATATATATATATATATATATATATATTCTCCTTTTTCTTTTCTCTCTTATATTTTTTTCTCTCTTTGATATCATTTGTGTTCTCTTTTCTCTCCCCTAATTATCTTTTCTCTGGTGGTCACTTATATTGGGTTTATCGGTGTTGTGAGTACATTTGTGTTTTGTTCCCTTTGTGTCATGTCTTGTAGAGGTGGATTTTATCCCATCGGCCAATGTGCTAGAGAGCAAGCCACATAACCAGATACCTGGAGAGGAAACTGAACCATGAATACGTCAATAACACCCCAGACCTAACTACAGAGGCAGGAAGAAGGTGGCAGTGAGGGAGAGAGCATGAGTGAGTGAGGGAGAAAAAGAGGAGTGTGTGGTCATGTGAGGTGTGTGTATGTGTGCGTGTGAGTGAGGCACAGTTAGATCCTGTAAGACCTTCAGGGGCAGGCTAACCGGGATCGCCTAACTTGGCAGCCTCTGCTACCATTGCAAACAGTACCAGGAGGCCGACTCTTCCTCGGAGTCCTCACCTTTTTGAAGCTCAGCCTCACCTCCACCCAGGGTGCCCTCAGATAACACCTGGGACTCGATAGCCACCCCTGCCAGGGACCTGATACCTTGGCTGTGGTCCCACAGTCACCGAGTCTCCAGCCACCCTGGGTACAGGCTCCTGTGAGTTCTGAAACATGCTACTCTCTGACCGGCCCAGTGCTTTAGCCCAGAGTACTGTGACCACGTGAGCAGCAGACTCATAAGCAACCCACCCACAACTGAGGAACGGCAGTCCCGCACAGCCCACCCCCGTCCAAGGAGCAGCAGCTGCGTGCAGCCCCTACCCTGTACCCATCTGAGGAGCAGCAGCCTCGTGATCAGCCTACCGCAGTCCGAGAAGCAGCAGCTGTGTGAGCAGCCTCCTCCCACCAGCCAGAGGAGCCACAACTACTGAGAACAGCACCCACTGGAGGAGCTGCTACCAACTGAGGAGCAGCCACTGCTGTGACTGCCCAAGGAGCAACCACAGCCCGAGGAGCCACTGCCACCCAAGGAGCAACCCCTGCATGACTCAACATCTAGATCCATCAGTGAGATAAAAAATGGGTAGACAAAGAAACCCCCAAAGGAAAGAAAAGGAGGACTCGCCAGAAAAGCAGCTAAGTGAAATAGAGGCATGCAATATGTCAGAAAAAGAATTCAGAATAAGAGTCATACAGTTGATAAACTGCATGGATGAAAAAAATCAACAACTTATGTAAGAATCAAGAAGAAATGAAGAGTGATATAGCTGCAATCTATAGATTCAATGCACTCCCCTTTAAAATACCTATGGCATATTTCACAGACCTAGAACAAACTTTCCAAAAATTCATCTGGAATAAAAAAAGACCCTGAATAGCAGCAGCAATCCTGAGAAAGAAGAACAAAGTAGGTGGGATCTCAATACCAGATATCAAACTGTATTACAAAGCCACTGTTCTGAAAACAGCCTGGTACTGGCACAAGAACAGACATATAGATCAATGGAATAGAATAGAGAGCCCAGAAATCGACACAAACCATGATGCTTAATTAATATTTGACAAAGGAGGCATCAACATACAATGGAGTCAAGACAGTCTCTTCAATAAATGGTGTTGGGAAAATTGGACAGATACAAGCAAAAAAAAAAAAAAATTAAACTAGACCACCAACTTACACCATACACAAAAATAAACTCAAAATAGATAAAGGACTTAAACATAAGATGGGAAACCATAAAAAATACTAGAGGAATCCAAAGGCAGCAAAATCTCAGACTTACACCAAAGCAATTTCTTCACCGATACTGCTCCTAGGGCAGTGGAAACTAAAGACAAAATAAACAAATGAGACTATATCAAAATAAAAAGCTTTTGCACAGCAAAAGAAACCGTGAACAAAACAACAAGAAAACCCACTGAATGGGAGAATGTATTTGCCAATGTTATCACTGATAAGGGTTTAATCTCCAACATTTAGAGGGAACTCATACAACTTAACAAAAGGAAGATAAACAACCCAATCAAAAAATGGGCAACAGACCTAAATAGATACTTTTCAAAAGAAGACAGAGGAAGACCAAGGGACATAGGAAAACATGCTCAAAGTCACTAATTATCTGAGAGATGCAAATCAAAATGATAATGCAGTACCATCTCACACCTGTCAGAATGGCTATCATCAACAATTCAACAAATGACAAGTACTGGCGAGGATGCGGAGAAAAAGGAACCCTCATGCACTGCTGGTGGGAATGCAGACTGGTGCAGCCACTGTGGAGAACAGAATGAAGTTTCCTCAAAAAACTAAAAATGGAACTCCCATTTGACCCAGTGATCCCACTTCTAGGACTATATCCCAAGAAACTAGAAACACCAATCAGAAAGGATATATGCACCCTGATGTTCAGATCAGCACAATTCACCATAGCTAAGATTTGGAAACAGCCTAAGTGCCCATCAGCAGATGAGTGGATTAGAAAACTGTGGTACATCTACACGATGGAATACTATGCTGCTGTAAAAAAGAAGGAATTCTTACCATTTGCAACAGCATGGGTGGAACTGGAGAGCATTATGCTAAGTGAAATAAGCCAGTCAGAGAACGATAAATATCACATGATCTCACTCATTTATGGAATATAATGAACAACATAAACCAATGAACAAAAACAGATCCAGAGACAGAGAAGCAGCGATCAGACCGTCAAACCTCAGAGGGAAGGTAGGGGAAGGTGGGGGTAAGGGAGAGAGATAACCAAAGGACTTGTATGCATGCATATAAGCCTAACCAATGGACATAGACAACAGGGGGGTGAGGGCATGAGTGTGGGGTGGCGAGGTAATGGGGAGATAAGGACACATATGTAATACCTTAATCAATAAAGAAATTAAAATGCAAAAAAAAATAAAAGAAAAGATATTTCCAAAGATTTGGTTAACATTTATAAAAGGCAAGATAAAATGTTTTAAAATAATATGTTTAACTTATTGTAGTGCAAAATAATAAAAAGGAGAAGAATCTGAGGGAAAAAAATTAAAGGAAATCTGCTACCCCAGGCTTTAGAAAGGACAGACACTAGAGTGGTTGCGTATTTAGGTAACAGGTGTTAATGGCCAGTCTCTCAGGGCCTTGAAGTCAGGGTAAATTAACTCTGATCCTTTCTCTTCATTGTGTCACTATACTTATAGGTTCCATTCCTAGGAGGAAAAATAGGAGAGTCCTAGTGTGCATCTTGTACCCAATACTCCTTGGCTAATCAAGTATTGGTTCTGCCAATACTGCATGTGTTGGGGGCATGATTTCCCAAATGGAAATGGAAGTGCTTTTATCAGAAGAAGAGGAGCTGGATGCTGGGCAGACAAAAACAACAGATGTCCCCGGTACATCATCACGCACAGCTGGTAGGAGCTTTGCTTGACACCAGAACATTGGCCTCATGAGAAGCCCAGTCCCCAGGTTGGTAGTCTGTGTTCCTTGATGTCATTTGAGGATGGCTCTCTTTCCGGTGGGTTATGCAAATTTTCCCGTGTGAGAATTCCCTCACGAAGACCCAGCAGGCAGACAGCGTGGCCTTCTGCGGTGTGAAAGCTGCCAGCAGGTGCAGTAGCTCTCACTCACTGCACAGGATGTTGTGTTTGTTCCTGTTTGCTTGGGTATCAGTTTGCTCTGAGTGTGTAATTTTGTGTGTGTGTGGGGGGGGGGGGTGTTTTTCTCTCTCTCTCCCCAAATGAAGTAGTCCTGAGAAATAAATTCTCAGTTGTTGAGAAGGTAAGTACATTATCTGCATTTTCTGCTTATTAAAGATGCTCCACAGCTAAAGAGATTGCAATAAATATAAGCATTAACTCACCAAATGCATATTAATCTCTAGTCAGGGATTTAAGGTTACACTGAAGAAAAAATAGGAATGAAACAAATGCCACCACTGTATTTCTCTTATTCCCGACACCACTGTCCTCCCCTTTCTGCCCCTTTCTAGCCCCACCGCCACTACCAGCCACCAACGCCGTACCTGGCTCACCCACATCCGAGTCTACTGCTTTAGGTCTTTGTTTATGGGTGGAAGGGAAAGAGAGGAAGGCAAATACAGAGAATTCTATGGAGGGTTTCCAAAGTGGAAATGTAAAGTTCAAAAGAACCAAAGTGCCTTCTCTTTCCTTCACTAAACAAATCAGTAGCCATTGAACCAAGGACATTGAAGCTCTTGGGCAATCTACCCTCCTCTGTTATGAATGGAAGATATCAACCACCTTTCTGTTTGTCTTTTGAATTCTATTCACCCCAGGCTCTAAAGGGAGATGGAACTCCAGGCTGGTGTAAACCCCAGTGCTGCTGGGGACAGTGATGGAATCTTGTGAAAAGATTAATTAAAGATCAATATTTATGGAACTATACCCAGAGATTAAAAGGAAACGGCAGTCCAGGATGCATCTGAAAACTCAGTTAAAGTTGTTTAATTTGAAATGACTTCTCATAACACGGCGTATAATCTCATTTACCTAGAGTGTCTGGCACTTGGCAAAATGCAAAACAAAAACCCTGACTAATATGTAAAGATGTCTTTATTCTGCTCCCTACATGGGAGAAAATCCTCTGGAGAAAGACATATGCTGTGTAAATGCAAACCATCCCCCCACACTCCCACCCCTGCACACCCCTGGCCCAAATGCAGTTGCAAGGTATTAAGTGGGAAGCCCTGATGAAGAGGCTGGAATGGTTTCCTGGGTAATCCTTGGCCTTAACCTGAGGATAGTCTCTTCCAGTATTACTGAAAAGTGTGAAAGGTGAGGCCTCCACACACAGGTTGGCACTCTACAAGGGGGAGCCTAAAGCCTGCAGTCTGTGTGGTAGAATTCTTAGAAAAGTCACTTTTATTCCAATTAAGGCAACATGTGTAGAGGGCAGGCGTGAAACTGGAATCAAGGACTTTTGAGGCTTCATTGTCTAAAACTAAGTTCGATCTCAGGAGCAGAGCCAAATATGTCCATTGCTCTGGTTCATGCTATAGTATGAATAATAAAACAGCACATCCTCAGGTGAGGATCAAAACAGCATATGTTTGGATAACTATGCCTACACAAAAAGGAAGAATATTAGATGAGGCTCTAAAGCTAGCAGCCTGATTTCCAAGGGCCTTGAGAAATTAAAGATTTGTCAACACTAGAAGAACATAACCTAATATATGTTTAAGGAAAGACCAATTTGTAATGAGGATGGATAGGAAGAGGAGAGAGTAGAGGCAGGCAAAGCAGATTACTCTTTGTTGAAAGCACACAATGAGAAACCATGAGCATTTGAACTGGAAACGTGACCCTAGTGGAAAGATAAGTCAAAAAAGGAGTCAAGAGAAATTATAGTGGCACAGATCACAGGAGCAATCAAATGGTTGGCTGTAAGGAGTAAGGGGGCAAAAGAAATAGAAATTACTCTGAGATAGCTCATCTTTATTATAAAGTTTTGATATTTTGTTTATCATGTTCTTTTCCACAATAATTTTAGTTTTAAAAATAAATATTGCATTAAATATTTATCTTGATTACTGAGTGTATTAGTTTCCTAAGGTTGCTACAACAAATTACTACAAACGTAGTCAATAAAAACAATAGAAATTTATCCTCTCATAGTTCTGGATGCCAGAGGTCTGAAATCACAGTGTCTAAAAATTTACACTCCCTCCTGAGGCCTTAGGGAGAATCTATTTCTTGCCTCTTCCAGCTTCTGGTGGTTGCCAGCATTCCTTGGTTTGTGGCTGCATCAGTCCCATCTCTACCTCATAATCACACTACCTGCTCTTCTACTGCTTGTGCAAAATCTCCCTCTGTCTGCATCTTGTAAGGACATTTAGGGCTCAACCAGATAATACCACATGATATCCCACCTCATGAACTTAATTGTGTCTGCAAAGTCTTTGCCATATAAGGTACCATTCACAGGTTCAGGGATTGAGATATGAATTGGGGATGGGGGACACTTTTTAACCTGCACCACTGAGTTTTTTGACATCTCTTTAAATTTTACATCTAAGGCAAATTGAGTCCAGTTTCTGTCCTTATTCTAATGCTGGCCCTGGATCATTTGGGCTGAAACATTGGGGAAAAGGTGGTTTTACTTACAGAAGTGGGAAAGTCAAGAGAAGAAACTGATTTGGAATGGAAATATTGCTTAAATATTTAAAATACAACTGCTATTGTATTAGACATTATAGTGTGCAACTGGAGTATGAAACCTGATGACTATGTTCCCTGAACATGACCTCACTTTCCTGGAGCCAAGTGAAAGCCCGCCTTGAGAATAGGTTGGGACACTTTATGACTTCACCTAGAATTGAGACGATACTACTGCCCAGCATTAATCTCTTCTTCTTGGTCCCAGCACTGAAACTCCCCTGGGGGAGCCACCTTTCATCTACTCTCTGACCATGTAATTAGATGGTCTCTATTCCCAACTCCAGGATTGGAACTTGTGACCCAGACCTGGCCAATCAATGAAACTGCTTCTCCCTAGCTACCAGTTATTGGTTTACAAATATGTACTTGCCTCAAATTAATCTAATAATAAATGAATTCTGGGATTTCTATGAGAACCACCAAGAAGAAACACTGAGTTTTCCTCTCAACTTGTACCTGTGAATGTGTGTCTTGGAGCCTGAAACTAACAGAGGGAAGGCAAAGCTAAGACTCAAAGATCCCAATGACATCGTTTAATCCACTAAATTGAGTCATACCTGAAGCCAAACCACCTCCTAGGCTTTTTCGATTACCTGAACCAATAAATGTCTCCTATTGCTTAAGCGAGATTGGATCCAATTGTTTTTCTTGTCAGTTAAAACCATAATGGATAATAAAACATTTTAAAAATAAAAATGTTATAATTTAAAATATTTGGCTGTCCAGTGGAAATGGTGTAGTGCATGGAGTAGGTAGGAAAACTTTTTGAGCTGAGGTTGCTTCAGAGGACTTTTGTGTTTTATTTGGTGAGAGTGTTAATTATTTCGTTCTTTGTCACCAGGCATGTCACCACTATCATGGAATTTGTTCAGTGCCACAAAGCTTCCAGTGGCAACCCAACATCTTCCCTCAAGGAAAGAGGACTATCTGATCAATCTCCAGGGAATGCACTGTGTGAAGAGCCAACAGAATTAGAGGAAAGACTAGGAAGGTCGCTCGAGTAAGTGAAAGGGGAGGACCATGGGGACATTTAAGGCAGGGACTTCACCTAGAGAAAGCTCTTTGGGAATTCAGAGAAGGGATGAGGTAAAAAATACTTGCCAGATTGCATTTCCTAGAGTTGCCTTTTCCTTGAGTCACCATGGACTTTCTTTATGATAATGGCAATGAACTCATAAATGACTCCTGTCTACTGTGTACTGCACACACATTTTTGTTGGGATAAAGGAAATTAATAATAAAGAAGTGACAAAAAGAAAATGTAATTAAGATAGTAACTGAAATCATTTTCTTTTCATCATTCCCCTAGGTATCCTTAATATCTGGCAGAAATGATAATACTGGCCTCAGACTCTATTATGTTAAAATAAAGAAGAGTGAGGGTTTCATAATATTCTCACTTTAATCATCGTCTCACCACTTTACATTTCAATGTCTGACTTCAGGAGAGCCCCTTCCAGTGTTACATTAAGAATGTTTAAAAGAAACAATAAAGTCCATTAGACTTTATCTTCTCCACCAGGACATAACCGTCCACCCAGCAGAGTCTATATGTTCTGCAGCAATTTAATGCCTTGCCTAAAATTTGCAAGCACCTCACTCGTTCTTTCTACTTAACAGGTAAAGAAATGGCTGATACGTTGGGTGATTCCTTTTCTATTATATTTGTAAAATAACATTTGGTTACATGTTTTATACTCATTTTTCAAGGGGCTGAAGTAATCAGCAAAATGGAACCCAGAGAAACTTGTTTTTAAAAATAAAAATAAGTAAATGAAGAACCTATGAAGATAGTAATAGTTTTCCTTGATCTTAAATTTTCAAGCACTATTCTAAGTTTTCTGGGCACCATGATCACTGATGTCTACAGAGTTACTGTTACTTGTATTTGGCAGGATTCTCACTGTCAGTTGTATAGCGTGAGGCTGAACAAGAAAGAGAAGCAAAGGGAAAAAAATTGGCAGCAACAGAAGGAAATCATCTTGTTCTTAGCCTTCACTTATATGACTTAGGGAGGTAAAGGGACAGTCATCACAGTGAATAAAAATAAGAGGTGACTTTTTGCAGGAAATCCAGATTCTTTTTAATTTAAGAAAGTCAATTCAATTGACCTTGAAACAAGATTTATGTACATTAGAGGAAAAACCATTAAAGGATCAGATATGTGATCAATTTTAGGAGAAAGTTTAAGATTTCAAACATGGCATTACTTATAAATATACAATATGTGTATTCATACATGCAAACATATTCTGAACATTCTGATGGGAAAAAAAATGTTGTTTATACTTTTTTAGATCAGTTCCAAAATTCACTTAGGAAAACTCTTAGAAGCTCTTAGAGATGAAAACTCTAATAAGTGAAGCCTAATTTTCATGAATACCTGTACTCAAAGACTATTTGACCTAAATTACACAACACATTTTGAGCTTTGTAACTCTTAGAGTGCATATAATTTTTAATTGACTTTTCTTTGGCAATATCAGTATGTTTGTATTATATTCATGGGACTCCCTCTGCTGTATAACTTAACACATGAAAATTCTTGTTTTACTCTTTACCAAGGTTTCCTTGCAGTCTGATGGATAAGGTGTCTATTTATGGAGCACTGCAGAATGCTTTGGATCAAATCATGTTTTTATTGAAAATGAGGTCATATTGGGTTGTGTGATATAGCTAAATAATCGTTTAACTATTTTTTTCCAAGCCAAACACAGAGTAATTAGGTTTAGTAACATGGCTTCCTCCCTAAGATTCATAACACAGACGTAGTGGTTGGGAACAATATGGATAGACATTGTGTATGTTTTTCTTAAGCATTTAAATGAATGGCATTTTTCTAACTAGACTGCATTTTAGATACTATTTAATTTTACTTTTGTTTTTACTTGTGATAGTATTTAGGAGAATATTTTCCAAATAATTGTCTAAAATTAAGTGACACCAACATTTATCACTCAAGTTATAAAAGTCACATTATTATTGATAATCAATGAATTGGGGAATTCTGGATAGTTATTTAAACAGTGATATCCTTAAACATCTATTAGACTATTTTGAAGTAGAATTCTAGATATTTGATGGAAGTTTTGATTTAAAATATATTGTCATATTACCCCCCTTATCCCCCACTCCCCCAAAAAATCATTGGAATGCTCTAGTCCCAATACAATCTGTTCCACATGCTTGTGTTACTTATGTATCTATAAGACCTAGTTTGGTGTTCAAGAACTAGGACACTCATGCTATCTAGGTCTATTTGTTTGAATTTTGTTAAAACAATAAACTTAGATCAGTCAATAGCTTTATGTTCAAACAATGCCTAATTTTTCACTTTTTAGGGTATAAGTTTAGACACAAATTTTTAGAATATAGGTATAAAATATTCCACTAAAGAATTAGGATATTCTTATTTCTCTTTCTGAGATTATGGATTAAAATTATAACTCCTTTTATGAAAATTTGCTAAATGTTTCACATTGTTGAGTTGACCATGTAAAATATTTTCACATTTTATCTTTGGTCCACTAGATAATTTTTCCATTCCACATTTATCCCCCCAAAAGGCATTGTATTATAGTGTATCATTACATAATTTCCATATTCATCTCAAGTTTAGTAATGATATGACTCCCAAAATATGATATTGTCAAATTGTGCTGACTGTGAAATAAAAATGCCTTTTAGGGCATCCATGAACAGCTGTATTGAATAGCTTGACATCTGTGAAATCAAAAGTGTATTTCGAATTCAACTTTCAAACCACAGAATTCAAGTAAGCAAAAACTTACCATGTGTTAAAAACACTTGAAACTCTTCCTCTTGTAACTGTTTATCTACATTTTTAAAACTCTGTTTACATTGTAGTAACAGCTGTGTTTAAAAGGGACATGACAGAGCAGACTAATTTATAATGCAAAACTCTATTCTAAAAAAAAAACTTATGTTTGAAAAAACACTTCAAAAGAGGGCAAAAATGATTAAAATAGACACAACCATTTGTTTAAACTATGACTTTCTCAAGAAAAAACAGCCTAATGTAAACTGGCCTATGCATGTTCCTAGCAGCTGTTCTGTGTAACAACTCTACAAAACCTTTTCCTTTGGGGGATGGGCAGAAAGAAAATGAGCAACTGACCATAACAAAAGGTCATTGCCATTTAAGAAACAGCCCAAATTAAGGATGAAATACTAAAAGTTTTTGAAGTGTGCCGAGTTAGTCAAAACTAGGGGTGAGGAGACAGAGCCAGTGACCATCACTAAAGTAAGTGATCTTACAATTGGAAAATAAAAAAGTCACCCTTGACCAGCACTCTTTCCCTGGGTTTCTACGGGAAAACAAAAAAAGTTTTTTATAAGAAAAAAATCCAAATAAATGTTTTGTCTATGTTTTATCATATCATAGCTAACCTTTTTTTCTTACACCCTTTCAAAAAAAATCATCATTGTTTGGGCATCATGATCCATCGTTTTAATTGGTTTCTCTTGGTGTTTGACACTGTTGGCCATTCTCTTTTATAAAACTCTCAGTTTCTTTGGTTCCCACAATGCCATTTTTCATCTGACTTCTTGACCAATTCTAAGGATCTAGGCCAGTGATGGCGAACCTTTTGAGCTCAGCATGTCAGCATTTTGAAAAACCCTAACTTAACTCTGGTGCCGTGTCACATACAGAAATTTTTTGATATTTGCAACCATACTAAAACAAAGACTTATATTTTTGATATTTATTTTATATATTTAAATGCCATTTAACAAAGAAAAATCAACCAAAAAAAAGAGTTCACGTGTCATCTCTCACACGCGTGTCATAGGTTCGCCATCACTGATCTAGGCACAGCACCTTTCCCTCTGCTTTTTCCCTATATGTCCCTTTAAGTGCCACCTGCAGCCACCTTCCCTTCTCAGATGTAGCAAAATGGTCTCCTGTACCCAAAGGAAGCGAGAAAGCAGTTTCCCATATCTCACTCTGCCCTGCCATGCAGCTGGCCATGTGCCCAGATCGTCAAGAATTAGTTGAGAGAGCCATACTTACAGAGTCCTGTGTGGACTAATGACAAGGACTAAGAAGGAACAAGGATGCTTCATCAGATGCCAGCATGGAAAGTGGACAATATCAGAACTGCCTCCCCAATCACACATTTTCATCCTGGAAACGTAGACACAGCTCCCAAGAAGAGGCATGAAATCTCAAATAGATTAAGTTAGAGTTTCCACTACCCAGCAGAATAGGGCCAAAAATAGAAAATAAATTCAGTTAGAGAAACATGACAACAGTTCCATTTCACATGTGACTCTGTCAAATGATATTCCAGCCATTCCTAGCACTGTGCCTGGAATGTAGTTGGAGTTCAAAGGGCATGGTTTCCTTTTCCCTGTGGAGGGTCACCAACTCTCATGCAGTACTATCTCATGAGTTAAATTGGTTGGACTCTCATTCATTCATTTATTTACTCATGCAACAAAGATAGTTTAAATACTCTGTGCCAGGCAGTATTCTAGGCACTAAAAATACAATAACACATAAGTGAAGTTCCAGCCCTTTAGAGACAGAGACAGCTGGAAAATGAATAGAATAGAATAGAATAGAATAGAATAGAATAGAATAGAATAGAATAGAAAGAAAAGAAAAGGATAGAAAATGAAGTGAAAGGAAATGAAAGGGAAGGGAAGAGAAAGGAAGGGAAGGAAAGGGAAGGGAAGGGAAGGGAAGGGAAGGGAAGGGAAGGGAAGGGAAGGGAAAGAAGGAAGGAAGAAAGGAAGGAAGGAAGGGAGGGAGGGAGGGAGGGAGGGAGGGAGGGAGGGAGGGAAGGAAGAGGGAAGGAAGGAAAGAAAAATCAGAAATGACACATGTAAGGGAATTAAAAAAAAAAAAAAGCAAAGTATTAGAGAGTGATGGAAGGCAGGTGTCGCACTGTCTTGGCCATAGCGCTCAGGAAGGGATCTCTGAGTAGGTGAAGTTAACACAGAGATCAGCCTGAAGTTGGGGAATGGAACTTGGAGATCTGTGGATAGAACACTCCAGGGTGGAGAGACTTGAGAAGCCTTCCAAACCAGTTATTCTCTAAAAGCATAACCCACATTAACATGTGAAGGAAGAAATCTGTAATCTTAATGTGAATCCTAACCACTCTTTGGATTTTTATTTATATACTAGTGACCCAGTGCACAAAATTGCACGGCCCCGCCCACCCACCCGCCACCCTGCCCTGACACCCTAACCTCTCCACCCACTCAAGCATGCCTGGCCCCACCCTTGACTCCTCTGGCCTTCTCTGGATGCTTCAAGCCCCACCCTCTTTCCTGCAAGTCGCCTTGGGCTGGTGCCGCCTCCTCTAGGTGCCTCCCCGCTTCTGCCCTGTCTCCAGAGCAACATGGCGGCTCCATCCTGCCAGGCACACAGCCTTCTGCTGAACGGTCGTTATGGCGTGAGGACATCACAACCATTAGCATATTATTCTTTATTATTTAAGATGAGACAAAATATATTTTGGAAAAGAAAATCAAGACAAATGTAATGATTTTCTGTTATTAAGGTGCCCTAAATGAATTTGTTAAAATAGGGTGAAATCAGCTATATAATTGATATTTGTGTCCATGTCTATGTTTGCATATATCTATATTTCATCATCTACATCTATATTTATATCTGGGTATGCTATATAACTCATATCTATCTGTCAATTATAGCTGGATATTTGACATACCATATCTTTCCATGTATAAGACACTATATTTTTCTAAAATCATTAGACTGAAAATTGAGGGATGTCTTATACATAGAAGTCAGCCGAGGAGGGACCAGTGTGGGTGCATAGGTGCCCATACTTTGTCAAACAGGCTTCCTCCAATCACGAACCTTATTGTTACTGACATCAGCTGTTTCCATAATTGGAGTTGGAGGTGGAGAGTGAGCAGATGCAACAGGGACCCAAGCATGCTGAACCCATAAAGATAAATACCTGTAAGCGGTGGTCTTACTCTGCAAAATTCAAACTGAATGTAATCAGCTATGCAAGAGAGCATGGAAATAGAGATGCAGAGAGACAATTTGGACCTCCTCCCACTGAGTGCGTGATCAGACAGTGGAGAAAACAGGAAGAACCACACCTTAAGATGCCAAAAAAAGAAGAAGGCCTTAAGAGAAAAACCAGCAAAATGGGCAAACTTGCAGCAGAGGCTTAAGACTTGGATTATGGAGCAGCACCAGAGTGGCTTATGTGTGTCAATCAAGCTTATTCAATGTCAGGCAAGAATGTTTGCAAGCGAAATGAACATTGTTGATTTTACAGGACAGGCAAAATGGTGCTTCATTTTCTTGAGGAGAGAAGGGTTGGCCATGAGAACACAAACAAAGTTAGCTCAGAAAATGCCACCAGTTTATGAGGATGACCTCACATATATAGACAGTGACTCAGAAGATAACAGTGATACAATAGAAGTTGAAGAGGGTGATATGTCTGAAATTAATAGTGATGATGAAGAGAGCAGTGATGTAACAGAAGCTAAATAAAGTGATAGGCTGCATAATATCATAGTACTGGTATGTAAACATTACCTGCAGTAATTACTAAATAAAAATGTGTGCTGTTTTATGTTTAAAATGTTGATTTCTTAATTTTAGGTTTGAAAAGTGGTGGGGGAGGCATCTTATACACGGAAAAATATGGTAATTGTTTTGATTCTAAAGTCCCAAACCTAATTAACTTATTTCTGAAAGAGGTAAACTGTCCTCCTGGGAAACACTTCATCAGTAGAGTCGATAGCTATGTACATGTAACGTGTATCTATATCTGTGTCTGGCTATGTTTATAATTGTATTACATACATATAAGGCTTCAGCTTATGTACTCCCAAGTTTATTTTATAAACCAACTGGATCAAAGCACCTACTCATAAAACAAAATTGAGGGAATCATTTTTGTTACTATCTTATAACAGAGATGTCAAAAAACTCCCCCAAAGGTAAATTAATTCTAAAAAGCATACAATCTTATTTTATTGTTTGGAAAAACGTCAAAATATTCCCACTACTTTGTACAGTTTCCCTAAGGTTTTTCTCTTGGAAAAGGCCATCCCTCCCTCCCCCAAAGTAAAAGTTGATGATGGGTTACAAATGTCAGTACAGTCCTTCCAGGATAGCTGACATATCCACCACATTTTAAATGGTTATACCATGTAAATTTTATTTTAAAAGAATTGCAAACAACTCTTGGCTTTGTCTATAGTCAGGGCTATATAGGATTTTTTTTTAAGTACGGTGTTATGATACTATTTTATAAAGAGAGATCCTACATTTTCTGATGCCTAGTAATACGGATATTTATCAGTTACAACCCCCTCACAATCTTCATTTTATGATTCCTACAACGATGGGTACATTTTTAATGACTATATCAATCATAATGAAAATATATGCTTTAAAACCCTTGCAAGTAAGATAGCTATCATCAGTCATCTTCCACTGAAGGGAGTCATCTGAAATGTCTTGCATAATTAGAATGGCCATCTGCCCGTTTGCCTGGACAGTCCTGGTTTATGTCTACTGTCCTAGTGAACAGCAGTGGCCACACTGACTTTCAAGGAAGTCCTGGTAAACTATGGTTATTCTGAATAAAATTGATTGCAGACTAGTTATAGTGAAGAAATTTGCAAGTTTAGTGTTTGGTCTGGGACAGGAAGTACCATCAGTCAATAAAATCTGGACAATATGGTCATCACAGTGTATAATATTTAATTATTTAAAGGACTTCCTCTGGGAACCAAAGACTCACCGAGTGAGGAAGGAGGGTCAGAGAAGAGGTGGTTTGAGGCCAGGCCGGCACCAGCATAGCAGCATCAACACAACTACAAGACAGGCTTTTACACATCTATTCTCTTTCAGAATCATGAAATTGATGCTTGTGAATGTATTTCTCTGGCTACATTTTACCTTTATGAACTAGCAGAAAATTGAAATTTACAGCAACTAATCATTTCCACTTTATTTAATACTAGCAGGAACAAACATTATTAAAAATGAAGACTTCTCAAAGGATGTGTCAAACCCCATGAATTAATCTTCACCCCCGTAAATATTCAATTATATAGGAGAAGACATTTAGTAATCTTACATTTTCTAGTTCTATACTTTCCCACATAGTAGAATTGTTCTTCAGAACAGCATTTATGGTTAGCATTAGAAAGATATTTAGGATTTTTAGAAAGGGAAGGCACATAATATTTGGGAAAAAATGAACTAGTTTTATTACTGCAGAACTTCTCAGAACCTTTAATATTCTAAGATACACAGTGAATCTAGGAGATGAGTATGGCATGAAACATTTCCAAACATGTTTGTCCACTCAGTTCTCTTTTTTCTTTTTTTTAATTTTTTTTATTTATTGCTTAAAGTATTACAAAGGGTATTACATATGTGTCCATTTTATCCCCCCGCCCTAGACAGTCCCCTAGCCTCCCCTATCCCCCAGTGTCTTATGTCCATTGGTTATGCTTATGTGCATGCATACAAGTCCTTTAGTTGATCTCTTACCCCCCTACCTCCTGCCCCCCAACCCTCCCTGGCCTTCCCACTGCAGTTTGACAATCTGTTTGAGGCAGCTCTGCCTCTGTATCTATTATTGTTCAAAAGTTTATAATGGTCTCTATTATCCATGAATGAGTGAGATCATGTGGTATTTTTCTTAACATCCTGCTGGTCTAATGTCTGTGTAACACATTAGTGGAAATGTCTCCTTAGAATAATGTCTTATTCTTCACAAATCCACATGGAAAAAATATGTCACCTCTCTGTTAATGGTTTTAAAATTACTTAAGAATGCATTCATGAAAAAATTATAAGAAAATGCACCTACATGTATTCATTCATTTCTTCTGCAAACACCAATTCAGTACCTACTATGTGCTACATACTTTTTCAGCCACTGGCGTTGTAGCAGTGAACAAGACATGCAAAGTCCCTATTCTCAGGAAGGTTACTTTCTCGTGGGAAATAAACAATACGTTTACACATGCATGTATAAAAGAGTAATTGTGTTAGGGTGCTAATACTGTGAGACCTTTGTTCTTTCTTTGAATTTTCCCTAATGTGGGTACAGTACATCTATAAATTCAAGGTGATTATAATCAACATCCAAAATTATTTTTGTGTGTGAAACAGTAAGTTGATCCCAAATTTTACCTAGGAAAACAGAAAGTCAAAGAGACTCATGATGATTTTGAAGAGTAAGACATTTTCCCTAAAATATTAAGGAGCTATGAAGTTATAAGCACAGGGATAGAAAGCAAACTAATGACCCTACCTGGATTGGCTCAGTGGATAGAGTATCGGCCTGTAGACCAAAGGGTCCCAGGTTCGATTCCTGTCAAGGGCAGGTACCTCAATTGGGTTGCAGGTTCCTTCCTGGACTGGGCCCTGGTCAGAGTACATGTAGGAGGCAACCAATAAATGTTTCTCTTACATCGATTTACATTGATATTTCTCTCTGTCTTTCCCTCTGTCTTCTACTCTCTTTAAAAATCAATGGAAAAATATCCTTGGGTGAAGATTTTTTGTTTTAAAAAAGTAAACTAACGGCACAGAATAGAGTCCAGAAACAAAGACATGCATACATGGAAACTTAGTGAGTGTAGAAATGGCACTGAAAATCAATGAAAGTCATGGACTTTTATTATTCAGTAAATAGTGCTGAGACAACTGGTTTTCCAAATGGAAATATAAATTGAATCACTGCCTCACACCATACTTATGAAAGGAACTTAAGGTAAAATAAAGAACTAAATATGAAAAGAACCACTATAATCTTTAGGGGAAAATACAGAATATCCTTATGATCTCACTTTGGAAGAATATCTTAAATTATAAGTTCAAACCATAAAAAATAAAGATTAATAAGAGTAACTATATTAAAATTTAAAACATATGTGATCAACTCCATCATTAAAATACTAAGATAGTACAGATTGTGAGAAGATATTAACAATGCATAAACTGACAAAGAATTAATACCCACAATACATGGAGAACCCTCCCCAAACCAAGAAGAAAAATTCAAACAAACAGAAAATGAGCAAAGGATAAAAACAGATTATTCAGAGAGAGAAAAAGCAGGGTGGTCAACAAACATCTGAAAAGATGCTCAACCTTATTAGTAATTAGAAAAATGTAAATTTAAATCACATGAAGGTAGCATTTTATATCCATCATTTTGTGAAAAGATTTAAAACTTGACAATACCAAGGGTTAGTGAGGATGTGAAGCCATGGACACTATTACCTTGGTTGAATGATCATGCTCAGTTGCTGCTCCTGGGTGTAGATTATAGAAATCCTGGGGCAGGTGGGCAGTTGGCATATGTGAGACTGCCAGAGCAGCGTTTATCACTGTGGAGATTGAATGTGACCTACGTGTTCACGAGCAGCCTTTAGTAGAATGTATAGATAAACTTTGGATTAGTCATCCAAAGGCGTATTCCACAGTAGTGAAAATTAATAAACTAGAGATTTATGTATTGACACAGATAAATATAAAAAACAAGAAAACTCAAAAACGTAACATAGAAAAAAGCAACATTCAAAGAGATACAAAAGTACTAGTATAACTCTCGTGTAAAAAGTAAGATATAAGCCCGGCCAGCATAGCTGAGTGGTTGAGCATCGAACTATGAATCAGGAGGTCACGGTTTGATTCCCCATCAGGGCACATGCCCGGGTTGCCAGCATGTGGGGTGTGCAGGAGACAGCCTAATCAATGATTCTCTCCCATCATTGATGTTTCTCTCTCTGTCCCTCCCTCTCCCTTCCTCTCCGAAGTCAATAAAAATATATTTTTTAAAGTAAAATATAAAAAATAATACTAAATATTGTTTAGAATAACATACATATAGACTCAAAGTATAATATCTGGAAACAATCTGATAGGGAGAAAGGAGATTATGATGTGGAAGAGTACACAGAGAACTTCAACTGTATTTGTCCTTCTTTTTATAATTGGATGATGGGTTCATAGATGTTGGTTTTATTATTTTTGTACTTTTAAATATGACTGAAATATTTCACTAGCAAATGTTGTCATGAAAGGAAGTAAATGGATGGTAACATCCCTCAAAAAAGAGTCAGCCACCACTATATTCTTCTTTGGTATTTCTGTTTAATAGTCTCCCAGAGTACTAATATTTTCTTTTTGGGTTCATCTAATTGTCAGTGAAAAACATTTAGAACCACAATTGCAATACCTTAAAATAAGAGAGAGAAAGGGAAAAAAACCTGCATTAAATAGTTTTCTCTCTCAAACATGAGCAAGTCAAAGGAGATTACAATTCATTTCATTCAGCAGTGTGCATGCATACACACACACACACACACACACACACAGACTTTTGTACAGATATGAAGAGTAGAAATTGCCAAGGATTTGGAATTCAGAGGGCCGGGCTCAGGTCCAGCTCCACCTTCCCCTGAGGGTGTGATATGAGGCAAATTATTTGAACTCTGTGAGCTTGTTTCCTCCTCTATAAAATGAGGATGAGAGTATCATCCTCACTGAATTATCATGAGGATTAAAAGTGACTATAGGAGAAAGTGCTTTGTAAGTAATAACTCATTTCTCTACCAGTTGAAGGCAAAAGATGCTTGTCACAGGAAACTTGCCTTAAGGGTAAAGGCAACATGAACATAAAAACAATAGTAAGCAGTAAGAAAGGAAGAAAACAAAAACAGAAACCAAAAGAAAGGAAAGTTTAATTGCAGTTGTGACTATCAGGACTGTAGGGGGCATCAGGGAGGGTCAGGATCTGGGATGATCAATGACTTTGCCTGGGCCTGGGGGCTTGGTGTTTAGATCTGGGAGGGTGTTTTTTTGTTTTGTTTTGTTTTTTAAATAAGTTTTTATTGATTTTTAGAGGAGGGGGGGAGGGTTAGAGGGATTGAAATATCAATGAGAAACATCATTGATCAGTGGCCTCCTGCACACCCTACTGAGGATGGAGCCTGCAACTGGGGCACATGCCCTGATCAGGAACCCAACCAGCGACCTCTTGGTTCCTGGGTCGACACCAACCACTGAGCAACACCAGCTGGGTGCAGGTTCTAAGTAAGGGGAAGAGAACACAGTCTATTTGCAAAATAGGAATTGTTAACGTAAAACACGTTCAAACCTGTAAAGAATTTTTGTGAGTTTATTTGAGCCAAACTGTTGATAATTACCAGGAAGTAGCATCTCAACTTATTGGGATAATGCTCTGGAAAATGGCGGTTTTCCACCTTGTTTTACACATGACAATCAAAGGAGGAGACTTAGGTGGGTTACATAAAATCTATTGGTGATAGATTAGGGAGGCAGGAGAAAGCAAATCAGGGAAACCTCTGCGATTGGATAAAAAGTAAAATGATACACACATGCTTCTTTTACTTAGGTGAGTACAGGATAGTTAACAGTCAATAATTAACATGATGACAATAACAATGAAGGAATTTATGGTCTCAGTCCTGGCACCCAGGCGCATTTGGTTGTGCCCTGAGAGGTCCCAGGGAAAAAGGGAAGTTACAAGTTACCCTGACATTTCACAGGAATGTTATCTTAGATGCAAAAAAGACAATAGTCTCAGTTAAGGTAAAGATTGACCTTTGTCAGGGAAGATACTGGCCTGGGACATGACCACCCACTATAAACTGCTTTTAGGTAAAGTTTTAACTTCAGACCATCCTTTATGGTTACTTCAGGTCTCTGAGTTTGCAAAACCGCCACGCAGGCCTTCCCTGAGTTAGTCAGGTTAGCATGTACCCTTTTTTTCATTCACAGAACGATAGGCTTAATTTACCCAACTTGGTTAGGATCTTTTTAGCATCTTTCTAATCATGTTTTTAATTAAGAGTGGAAGGCTTTTCTTGTAGGTTAACCTACCTTTAAACTTACCTTAAAAAAAAAAAAAAAAGGACTTGGTAAACAGCCAAAGCTGATATTTGTAGCTGGCAATGATGTTATCATCAGGGTGCACAGAATTTGCCCTTAGCAGCTGTTTTATTAGGTTCACAGCATCTTGTCACAGATCTTGGTCCACAGCTTTTTGATCACCACGAAGGTGATCACCACGACTGTGAGAAATCTCATCTTTGCTTTGTCAACACCCCAGAATTTAAATTTACTGCTTCTAAATCTACCGACAAAGGAACCAACAAACATGTTATGATATTTCGTTGCCCAGCATGACTTACCAGACCTTGAGTCAGGTATCTTGGCTTAAATTTCATCTACTTTACCCCCCACCCCACACCCCCCGCTTTTTTTAATTGAATTTATTGGGGGTAACATTAATTAATAAAATTGTATAGCTTTTAGGTATACAATTCTATAATACATCTTCTGTATATTGTATTGTGTGTTCACTACCCCAAATCAAGTCTCCTTCCATCACCATTTATCCCCCCATCCCCTTCCTACCACCCCTCACCTTCGTTTCCCTCCGATAATCACCATTGTCTGTTTTTCTTGTTTTTTTCTGAGTCCCTTTATCTTTTCCAGGAGCCCCACAACCTCCCTCCCCTCTGACAGCCATCAGTCTGTTCTCTATCTATGATTTATTTAAATGCTCTCTGTTTTTTAAACAATTATCTTTAATTCTTTGTTTTAATCTACACAAAATATTAGGTTGAAATAACTAATTCTGCCTGGTTTTATAGACAATCTATGGCTCCCACTGGATTCTGCTCAGGAGTAATGTGAACCAAGAATCCATAATACAAAACCGTGTGGCTAAAAAATTTTTCCGACTTCAATAACATGAAAAATGTTACACGGAGATTTTTGTTTATAGTGAAATGTCCTGTCATCACACTCCTTTCATTAAGTGGTATGAGATATATGTTTTTACATAAGTTGTCATTACTTTGTTGAAGATAAGACAATATTGAAATTTAAGATAACTGATTTTCAAATAAAATCAATCCTATTGATAGGTTTAGAAACAAAAGAGCCTCACATTTATGTTACTGCCTTCTTTTTGTTATGGGAGGGGAGGTGGGAGGAGCTGGTGTGTGAAGAAGGGGTTGTTTTTTGTGGAGACAAGCCTAGTATTTCAGGGAAATAAGAAAGTGGTAACAGATGTAGAGTCAAGGTGAGAAATGGCGCATACTTCTCCCTCCTTCCCGCTTCCCACTTCAAGTTACATTCCATCGGGGATACTTTAGACCTTTCCCCAACATTTTAGTTACTGAAAATAAACCTGAAAATTTTGGTCTGCTTACCCTCTGGTTGGGGCACTAAGAATTAAGCCTTTCTTAGTAAGTTCTTGTGATTTACTTATACAGTAAAAACTAACCATAACTCAAGCACCTCATAGTACATTATAGGTCAAAATACATCATCTAATTCAATTTTATACTTAAAAACGACACTGCCTACCTCACCTCATGTCTACCACCCACCTCGCTAGTTTCCCTTCCTTCAGCCTTACCCAGTCCTTCAAGGCTGGACCAGACTGACCCTGCTTTCCAGATCCGCCCAAGAGTTAATTTAACAGCCTCGGTTTCCTTTCTTTGGAACTCAGCATGCCATCCTCCCACTCAAGGTCCAGGGGTAGACTGCCTCACTTCATGGCTCCCACATCCCACACTCCTGCCTGCTGTCAATCATATCTGATACTTGAGACCATGGCCCCTAGTTGTCCAAATTGTCCCCCCACACAGCTTACTCCATTCACCCATTCAAATGATAGCACTAGGACACTTGGACTCTATTCTGCAATTCCCAGCCTGTTGCCCTGTTCACTTCCTCAAATCTCCTTGAGACCTGGCACACGATCCTAAATTCCAAGCTGGGGCCAGAGCCACTGCACTGTACTCTCTTCGTGAAGGTCCTCTCAGTAGTGCTAGCGGTCTCGCCCCAGAGTCTCAGCCTGGCTATGGGAGATATGGGCTAATGGAGCAGTTTTCCTTATTGCCTACCCATTTCCCCAAGACTCCTGTTAGTCTGTTCTCCCCAGCATCATCGTGAACTAAGCTTCCTAACTGCTCTTTTCCCACCTGACTCACCCCCCCGCCCCCCGCCCCCCCCCCCCCGCAGGTTAAGATTATGACTAAGCCTGATATGCCCCTCAGACACCAGTATCCACACATGGCCATCGTTTCTGGTAAGGGAGTGTCCCTCCTTCCCCTACTCTGCTTTGCAACATGTGCTAGCTCTCCTCATACAGCATTTACCCATTGGTGGTGGTTAGGTGCTGGGCATTGTCCTAGTTGATTGAGAGACAAAAAAGGCAAGTTCTGGACATGAAGAGGTTTACAGACTTTATCTCTATCGATGTCCATGTTCACAGTTAATTTGTGAAGCATCTCTCTCATTAGATTGCAACCTATGTGCTATGCAAAGGGCATAACAACAACAGGGTCTTACAGAATTGGACTCTTAGCCAAGTGTTACCTTAAGAAATAGTTTAGTTATTTGATAGTTATTTTATCATTAAAAAATGAAGTATCACATAGGATTGCCTGTATAATATAACATGTAAACGAAGGAAAAAGTATGAGAATATAGCCATCCAAACACATGTAGGTTTATACATCTGCATCACTGATTCTCAATAGTGGTGGTACTCCCCTAATGGAGGGCATTTTGAAATTTTGTGGGGGTGTTTTTTGTTTTCATAGTGATTGGGGATACTCCTAGCATATGGTGGAGCAGGCATTCCAGATGTCCTACAGTGAGGGAATAGTTTGCCCATTGAGAAAGCTGAGTTTGCCCTGACCAGTTTGGCTCAATGGATAGAGCGTCGGCCTGTGGACTCAAGGATCCTAGGTTCGATTCTGGTCAAGGGCATGTACCTTGGTTGTGGGCACATGCCCAGTAGGGGGTGTGCAGGAGGCAGCTGATTGATGTTTCTCTCTCATCAATGTTTCTAACTCTCTATCCCTCTCCCTTCCTCTCTGTAAAAAATCAATAAAATATATTTTTTTTTTAAAAAAAAAAAGATCACTATCTATCAAGAAATAAACCCTGCTGACACCTTGATTTTTTAAAAAAAAGAAAGCTGAGTTTTGTACAACTTTTAAATATCTCAGCAAATAGTCACATAAATTAGACATCTATATATACAAAAGGCTAATATGCAAAATGTCCCCTGGTGAGTTCGACCGAGAGACTAGGAGTTCAATTGCTTGCTATGAAGTGTGCTGACCACCAGGGGGCAGTGGGGAATGAAGGAAGGCCCTGGCCAGCAGCCAGCAGCTGGGGAAGAAAGGCCCAGACAGTAGCCAGAAGGCCCCGATTGGTCCTGATTGACGGCCAGGCCTAGGGACCCTACTGGTGCACGCATTTCTTGCACTGTGCCTCTAGTTTGTTTATAATTATCTGAGCCTAAAACCTAAAGCTACTTTCTATATAGACTCTTATAAACAGAGTCCAGCTCATTTGTAAAAATATTGAACTTCACTTTTTTCACATTGACTCTGTATTTCTTCTTGAGATTTTTCTTCTACTTATATTAGGACTAGTTTTCTCTTTTTATTATGACATATACATAGCTTGTTATTGCTTATCCTAACACTTGTTTTCATTCTTGTATCCATTTGTACTTTTCCTCTGTTATTTTTTTCATTCTTCTTGTAAAGAATGGCTTTTGACTTTCTTAATAGCAACCTTATTCATTATAAATAAGTATAAACATATAACCACTTTATTATGTCTTTTAGTCTATAGATGCCCATGCATTTACACATGGGGATGTATGATTTTTATTGGAAATTGCTTTCCCTTAGTTCTCCTCTATATAAAACAGTTAGATGCTGTTGTAGGCAGGTGGGCTGTATACTTCTGAAGTGTACTTTAGAATAATAAAGGAGATTGTTATAAAAAGGGAGCATTGGATTTGATAGGGTTGTTTCGACTGCTCTAGAACCTGCAAACTAACAAATAGTTTTATCCTGGAAAGAGCTTCCTGCAAGGCAAAAGCGGAACTCAAAATAATAGCCCACATAGTGCAAGCACCAACCCAGTCATAAATGACAACTGAAATAGAACCACTGCCCACCAGTGAAATATTAGCCTTGTTTAAAGATTCCTAGTTCATGGTGGTGACTCATTTTAACAAGGCACTATTATGTCCTGCCTCCCCACTTAGGGCAATGTAGGTTTTGATCTCAATGTTCCTATGTGTTATCCCATTCAATCATTTTTTAAAAAGCACTATCAGGAGATATTATCACCAACTTTACAGTTGAAAACCATGAAAAATTGAGAAATAATATGGTTATACAGCTAGCAAGCAGCAGAGCTAGGATTGTAGCATATTCTGCCTCCTAAAAGCCATACTTGCCCTGGCTGGTGTGGCTCAATTGGTTGAGCAATGTCCTGTGCATGGAGAGGTTGAGGCTGGTTCGATTCCTGGTCAGGGCAAATACCTCGGTTTCAGGCTCCATCCCCAGTAGGGAGCATGCAGGAGGCAGCCAACTGATGGTTCTCTTTCATCAATGTTTCTCTTTTTCTCCCTACATTTCTCTTTCTCTCTAAAATCAATAAAAACATATATTTTTTAAAAAGCCATACTTAACCACCCTGATCGATTTCATGTTCATTTATACAACTAGTACACAATGAACATAGCAGAAAGCACATATGGTAGTTCATTATGAATAGCACTTTTGATCAAAACAAGAAATACAAATGATATAACAATAGGATTTATAACTATCTGATAACATTTGGATCTTGCCAATGTGGGTCTTATTGCAATCGAGCAAGCATAAAGAGACAGTTGCTTATGGTTTCACACATTCATGTGATCTTAATTTACTATTCACCTGAATTATAGTAATAAGGGGAAATAATGCTATGTTGCAGGTACTGATTAAATTCTGTGAACTCCTTGAAGACGGGATCTTTATCTCCCCAACTTTGGTGCTAAGCACAGTGTCTAGTACAAAGTATGTGCTTAATAGATGTCTCCTGGTGACATAACATTCTGCATGTCACCAGTCAATGAGAAAGGGTATGTAGTTCTCTCATTTCCATTCTCTTTGGCCTTGAAATCTCATGTGTTTGTTGTCATAAACTCCTGTGGAAGGATCAATAGACTATCCATACATTCACTCATGCTCCCAAGAGTTGACTCCTTAGGCTTTGCAAGTGCACATAGCTGAAGGATTATTTGGGAGGTAACTATAAGGATGAATAACCAGCAAGGCAGCTTTGGGTAAGAGAGGCTATGAGAATAAGTATAAATTCAATAAGGAAGGAAAAGAGATAGCATTCTCTATATATGAGATTCCAAGCTCTACAAATTCTGCAACTATTTTTGTTATTGGAATTCTTCATATGTAAAGAACATGACCTTTGCCAATTTATTTAGAAGTTAGTATGTCCTTGGATAGAAAGGAAAAATAAAATCCTAACATTGGAGGTTGGGTAAAGATTGATGATGAAGAATTTAAATTTGATCTAAGATAAAAGGTAAAAATATAAGCTCCATGAGGGCAGGAACCACATCTGCTTCATTTAACATTATTTCCCTGTTACATGTCCCTGCACATGATCTGGTACTAATTAATATGTATTGAATGAATTAATGAGATCATGCAAGGTAAAAGCCTAGTAAGTAGTGAAGTTATACTTCAGGACCTAAAATGGTATTCAATCTTTAAGAGTGGACTTCACAGAGGAATAATACATAGGGACTAGTGATCAGAAAATGAGGTTATTGTGATGGCCTTCCCAAGTCACCTTGCACAGAAGGCCCAAAGACAGTTGGGAACTTGGTTTTAAGAGTTCCAAACAACTATTCATGTAACAGTGCCCATGAATGGTAGGAAAATTTTATCTCCACCACTGAATCTCTAGTGGAGAACCCTCCAATGTACTCAAGATCTTATTTCTGCTCAGAGAGAAGATACTTCTGAAATAATGGACTCCCTCTACTCCACTGACTGACTTACTCTAGACAGGATAGGAGCCAGGAGGTTCAGGCTTTCCTGACAGGTGTCTGGGGGAACCTAACAGAATAGTGTAGGATAAGGGGCTTGATATTAGGCATTGCAGGTTGCCTCAGATGATAGGAAAGAAGTGGAATGAGTTTTTAAAAAAATGATCCTGAGAGGTTATCGCATGTAGGAACATGGAAGACCTGTGACCTGTGCTTCTACCAAATGATCTCTGTGAAGTTGAGCAGTTTCCCTGGCTCAGTGTTCTTGTCTGGAAATTGGGAGACTTCAGTAGATTATCGTTAGGTTTCTCCAATAAAAGCTGGCGATTCTAAAAGGTACTTCTGATCTAAGTACTCTCTGAAGTTAGCTAAGTTTTGCCAAAGATTTAGGACAGGAAAAAGGACCCATTAGCAGGTAGGAAGGGTGCTGGGATGGGAGTCTGAATGGGTTTTGGCATCTCTTCTGCTACTAAGACTAGACAAGAAGCATGTTGCCCATTTGGGACATCAGATTCCTTTTCCCTAAAATCAGTAGGTGGGTAGGATGTCCTCTGTCACAGTCTCTGTGTCTGTGTTTCACAGTTTGGAAGGTGGATAGGGATAGTTGAGGGGAAAGACAATCTTCATACAGTTTCTTTAGTTACATATTAGTATGCCAGAAGGAAGAAGGTCCATACTCCAAACAGGCTTGGTACCATCTTTCCACAGTTCTCTCCAGAATCACTTCCTTACCAGTTGTACTCTTACTAGTCCTATGCAATTTCAGATGTTTAAAATCGTAGAGATTTTAAAAAATAGTGTAAAGGACAAATATTTCAACATAGACTGTCATGATCACTTTACTTAATTTCTCAAAAGGAGAAAGAAACTGCCCTATTTTAAAAAGAACAACTTAATAGATGCCTACTATTAGTTTGGGGTTTTTTTGGAAGGTAAGGGAGGTGCATTATTCAGCCCAAACTAAGAAAGTATAAATATTAATGATAAAAATAAAGGGTTAAAATTATGTCAAAAAGATACTAATTTTAGAAATAGATACCATTGGGTTTGTGTTGTAAAAACTACAAATTGCAAGCCAAAAAAAAAAAAATAGTTGATCAACAATGTCCTTCCACCTATGGCTGATGTAAAAGGGAGAGAGTGTCTGCGTAATGATACTTCTTTTGTAGCACATGTTTCCCATCTATATCAGATATGCATCTAAGAAAAAAAGTCAATTTTATGATTGCTTTACAAAGCTAATTCAAGCAAAGGTGATTGTATTAGTTTCCTGTGGCTGCTGTAACAAATTACCACCAACTTGATGATTTACAACAGCTGAAATTTATTCTCTTACAGTTCTGGAAGCCCAAACAGGTTTTACTGGGTTGAAACCAAGGTGTCAGTCAGCAGGACTGCATGCTCTATGGAAGCGAAGGAAGAATCTGTCCCCTTGTTTCTCCCAGCGTGTAGAATTGCACTGTGCTTTCCTTGGCTCATGACCCCTTCCTTCATCTCCAAAGCCAACAATGCAGCCTCTTATTTCAGAGTTCACACTGCCTTTTTCTTCTGTCTCTATAGTCAAGTATCCCTCTTATAAGTATACTTATGACTGCATTTAGGGCCCACCAGGATAACCGCCCCATTTCAAGAAACTTAACTTAGGTCTGCAAGGTCTCTTTTATCACACAAGGAAACTTTCACAGTTTCTAGGAGTCAGGGCCTGGTTAGTTTGGGGGGTTTTTGGGAGGGGAGGGGGGTGCATTATCCAGCTTACCAATGTGATAAAAACATGTCTTCAATAGGAGACTGTGGTCGGAAGCTCTACTTCCAAATTAGAAATAAGACAGAGATGATTGCATTAATAATTGAGATCACCAACTTTCCAAGATATGCATGCATGAAAGAAACAGGTAAATGCATCACAAGGAGCTGCGGTTACTTTTTATGATAACCTTGGGTCACCATCAGCATATATGCTTCCTCATCATGAAAATTGGAAAGTGAGAAGTAGGCTAGACAGGAAGCAGAGCTCTCCAGGTATCTCTTCTATCTTCCCTAATGTTTTCAAAATAGAAATATTTGCAACAGGGTTTCAGTCATTGGTTATACTCACTAATAAGAATGAGGATGCATTTCTTCTTTCTGTTTTCCAAGATCAGAAATTTTGGTAAAATTACTATTTGAGTGGACTCGCACAATCCAATGTTTATAATTTCCGCTGTGATGGCACGGGAATCTGGAAAATAGATAGGTCTGATTTCTCCTCCTCTTCAACTTGAATATTGTGTGATGGTTTAATTTATTTCTCACTCACTCCCGTTCTAAAACACTGTTATTAAATATGGGTGATAGTCTGCAGTTAAAACTCGTTGTTTTTCATTTCAGCTCCCACTATATAAATCAAATTGATGATGAACTCAGTTAACTGAATGGTTGGAAGAAAACAGATTTTGTGGAACAGTCAATAATTTCCTGCTGTTTGCAAACTCTGCATAAGAATGATGAAAAATAAACACTGATGCATAATCTATACACTCAGCATGTGTCACAGATCCTACCAACCGTTCTTGATTCATACTCATGGATGCCAAGGAACTCAACTTTCCTCATTCTAGTTTTATAAACCTCTAAGGGGGGGAATTGAATGTTTGTTATTGCATGATGAAAACCATGATTGGGCCCTCTTGATCTGACATCTTTAGCTTAATAATAGGCAAAACATACTGGTCTTAGATCAGAAGGGCCTCTAAGTTTCCTTCAGATGCTAAGTTTTATGATTCTCTGCTCTTACGATTGTTGACAAAAGAAAAAGAAAAGAGAAACCAAGATCAGCACACCTCTCTCCTTTGCGTGTGAACCATTTGCTTTTGTTTTGGCTTGAAGCACTCACTCTTGGGAACAGATGTAGCCTCCTGTGTCACATTCTTGCCACCATCTCTACACTTTTAGTTGAGACTGTCACTGACAGGGGGACACACCTGGGAACTATAGCATTTCCCAGAACCATAACTCTAAATACCATCCTAGCAGTCTCTAAATTGCATGGGTTCCCTTGTAAGGTGAGAAACCCTGTCTGCTGGAGGTTTGTTTATCTTGCAGTTAGGAAAGGTAAGGGACTCCTTTGTGAACCATGTGCTTGGAATTTAAAAGTATAGTATTGCTGACAGAGTGCTGAAAATTCATCACATAGTGTATTTAGCATTTTCTCTCTCTAAGGGTGGTGGGCTAGGGGTGGCTCCTCCCCTCTTCCCTGTTCAGTTATTCTGACCAGGAGCAGGGGGTAGCTGCGATGACTCAGCCACTTGCTCATGAGGGTTCCCTTACCACAGGTTTGTTTGGAGGGCTCACTTCCAAAACAAAGATTAAAATGCCTTTTCTCTTTAATAGTCTCACTGAACACTGGTGCTTGTTAATGTTCAGACACTAATAGCACTGGAAAGAGTCGTTGCTTGTGTCAACTCATCAAGTAGTCTAAACAAGCCTGTTGGAGGCTGGCCAGCTCTGGCCAGCCATTGACCACAGACACGATCTGGAAGGCTATTACAGCTTGTGGAAGTCAGAGGTGGCTCTGCTTCCTGTCTAGCCCACTTCCCAGGGATTGTCCCCAGAAGCACTGGACTTGGAGGCCAGTAGGGGTTTTGTTCCCCTATAGACTTAAGATGTGCCTTATTTTTTAGCACCAAAACTGCGATGTGTGTAAAAGCTTCAGAAAAGCTAGAAATACGAACATTACCCGAAGTGATGCTTGGCAGCTGGAAGCTTATATTATAGTTATGTGGTTAGAAAGTGCTGAGAGTTTTCATCCTACTTGCATTTTTGATGAGTGGGTGGATGGATTTGTGAGAGTTCTTTTCTTTGGATGATGTTGTGTAAGTAATATGGATGGAGGGAATCTTCAAGTATGGCCTTCTGGTAACAGCAAAAATACATACATGCATACATACATACATACATACATACATACATACATACTAAAAATCCAGAAAACTCTATTGAAAAATTTTTTGTGGAGTTGCTTTTGTTTTCTAACTCTGGAGTATTCCTCAGGAGAGAAAAAAGTGGCTGTATCTGTCACATTGCATCCAAGATCCCATTCTTGTCTCATTAATTATTGGAGAACTTTTTATCGCTTACTCTGCAGGAGCCATGCTAGTTACTAGGGGTTCAAAGATGAAACCACGTGGCTGTTGCCCCCAAGGAGCACATATATTTGAAATAAAGTAGTTGCTATGATGGAAGGATGTAGAAAGCAGAAAACAGAGCATCTGAGAGAGGCTGGGAAGACTTGGTTAAGGACATTCCATTTGTTTGTTGTTGTTGTTTGGTAATCCTCACCCCAGGGTATTTTTTCCATTGATTTTTAAAGAGAGTGAAAGAAATGGATGTGAGAGAGACACATCCATCAGTTGCCTTCCACACATATCCCGACAGGGGTGAGAATCCAACCTGCAACCTAGGTACATGCCGTAGAGGGGGAGTAGATCCCGGTGACCCTTCAGTGAGCTGGCTGATGCTCTAACCACCAGCCAGGGCAGGACATTCTATTTGAACTGGAACTTAAAGAATTGTGGGGATCTGTAGGATGAAGAAATCAAGAGAACCGAAGGAGAGTGGATGTTGCTTCGGCTTAGCTTCAGAAGCATTGAGCAGGAGCCTGTATGCTTACCCAGGGAATTCAGATCCTCTCCTGCCCTCACAGATCGGGGAGGGCTTGGAGGGAGATGGGGCCAGGTAGATCACCAGGGACCAGTTCATTCAGTGCCTTAGAAGTTGAGTTTAGATTTTACTCTTCACATGATGGCAGGTAATTGAAAAGTTCTAAACAAAAAAGTGACATCATCACATTTGCAGGTGAATAAAGAAAGCACTTTGGCAAACTGAATGCACACATAGTAGGATCCATCATCGCCTGGCACCTAGTCACTGGGGTTGATCAGGGCACACTGAAAAAGCTACCTATCTCCCAGTCTGTCTTTCTAGCTCCATCATGATCTATAGTGGATTTAAGGAGCTTTCCAAATTTTATTTCTAGTTCTATGCAAGCCTTGGGGAGCTTTGTTGAGACTTTCCAACATTTTATCTCTGTCTAGGTTTTATTACTTGTTTTCTCTTGCTGCTTTTCCCCAGCATCCTATGATGACTTGCTGTCTTTGAACTAGTAATCTTAAGGCTTTTCAAAACATATTCAAAAGCTATGACAATTAAAGCAATGTGATATTGAAAAGACAAGATTGAAAAGATGTAGCACGGGAAGACATAGTTGATTCAAAATCAGACTCTAGCATGTATAAAAATGTAATATATGAGAAATAAATCATCAAATTTTTTTTTCACAAATCAATCTTTCATGAAAAAGTGTGATTAGTACAAATGACTTATAAAGAACAAAATTCGATTTTACGAGTAAACAAAAAAGGCTAATCAAAGTAAAAATAAGACAAACGATACTACAAAAGAAGAAAAATTGAATGTACTTCATAAAGTATAGATGAGCAAGACATTCTCTTATTCCTGAAAGAGATAACTTTTCTGAAAAGGTTTTTATATATTAAAATCTGTTTTTAAAAAATTTATACCCTTGCCATGGCCAGTGTTACTCAGTGGATAGAGCATCAGCCTGCGGAATGAAAAGTCCAGGGTTTGATTCTAGTCAAGGGCACATACTTGGGTTGTGGGCTTGATCCCTAGTGGGGGGCATGCAGAAGGCAGTTGACCGATGATTCTCTCTCATCATTGATGTTTCTATCGCTCTCTTCCTCTCTGAAATCAATAAAAATATATTTAAACAATAGTAGGTATTCAATAAATACTTGACTAATAAAGAGAATTACTAAATTTTAAAAAATTAAATAAATAAAAAGTTTATGCCCTTGATTTTGTGATTTTACTGCTAGAAACTTATTTTATGAAAAAATTAGAGAATTAGACAAAGATTTATGCAAAAAAAAAATGTTCAGGTAGCATTATTTATAATATCAAACATTCCAAGGAAATTTATAAAATTAATCATACCAATGGTCACTCTTCTTCATAGAAATAAATATTTACTGAATTTCTACTGCATCCATTGCTTAATTTATCTCCTGTAATCTTCCCATGTTATAGAATAGGAATCTGGGGCTCAAAGGGGTTTGGTAATTCCACCCCAAACCACACCATTTTAGTGCTTATCTCAGGGATGACATCAAAGCCTTGTTCTTTCCATTACATCTCACTACTTTTGTTAATACATATTTGGCAACCGTTTGTTTTAAAAATATCTGAGTAGCTCCACAGCTCTTTCTGTTTTTCCAACTTTCAAGAAAACAAAATGGTTCTGCTTTTGGATTCCTGTGGTGTGGGTTGAGAGCTAGTGCCCATGGTTTGAAGAATCAATGAATTCATCTGCAATTCAGATCATTTGTTTCCCAAGAAAAAAAAGAATGAGCCATAAGAACACAATGTCTCTCCTGGGGATCTTTCTTCTCTTACTTTTGGAGCAAATCTGAGAGAGAAAGCACTTAAGACACCGCGTACATCCCAGATAGGATCGGTAGTAAATATCCTCTGGTCCATTTGCATTTAGTGTTTAGAGATATCTGTAGGGCTCCCTCTTCTACTAAATAGCCAGTGTGTGAGAGCTAAGGAAGTACAGCATTATCAGTGCATTGAAGATAGAGAGAGTACACTGTCTAGTGGTAGAAGTAAAGGACTACAGTTATTTCTCAACAGTCAGTGGCTTGACTTAGTCCTTAAAAGAGGCATTGGTTGACTTCAGTTTTTGTAAAGATGGAAAGTGGAAGTAAAAACAAACCACCAGCCTCACCGGATCAAAGGTCCCTCCGCCTATACTTGCAAATTGCCAAGAAACACATTGCAGCAACGCCAAGTGTTGATGGTCAACTGAAAGGTCATAAAATAACACTTGTTTGCCTCCTACTTATATTTTCTTACTTTGAAGGTGTTGGAACACTTGTTTTAGTTATTACCACGTAATGTGTTATTCTGCCATCTTTAGATAGAGCCAGTGGCTAGGGTCAGCGTTGGATTTCTAAATAGTGTGAAGCAATAGAAAGGCCTCATAAGAAAGTCGCAGTGCAATCTCACCTTTCCCAAACTCTCCCTCTTTAGCCACTCCCTCTCTCTTTTCCTTTCCCTCCACAAAGAATAGAATTGTGCTTATATTTCATCAAATCCAAGGTAACACATCATAAGACTAACCAACATTTCAGGTATAATTAAAAAAGAAAAGTACTGCCAATTAAAATGACACAGAGCTTTTTTGTCAACTTAAAATTTTTATTTTGTTCTTGTTGAAAGAGTTCATTTAGCTTATTTAGACAGATTTTTCTGTTTCATATATTGCTCTCTCTTGCATATATACACAAAAAGGAAAATACAAGCAAAATAACAAGCTTAAGGTATTCCTAAAGCTGCTTCACTGAGTTAACTTTCCTTAGTCACTTTTTGATTCAGATATGGTTCTCTGTTCTATCGGAAATGTTTGTGCAGCACAAGAGTGCCCACTATTATCTCTGGGATTTTCTTTCAAGTCACAGCCATCTACTGCTGCAAATGCTGGTTATTGCTTGATCCCACCAGATCAAAGGAAGGTTTTCAGACAACAGCCAGGATTCACATTTCTTCCTCAGATTATCGTTTAACAGTTTGTTGACTAAAATATTGAAGGGTTGCAATTATCCAGTGATGCTTCCAGAATCTCAACCAAATTCAAGGTTGTGGGAGCAAAAGCAATGACAATTATGCCAGGACGTCCGCCTTGCCAACAGTGATTATAAGGCACCATTCACTGTAAGATGTCAAAGGCGCTAAAACTAACATGTAAGAAACCCGGAGGGAGAGGAGTGCATCCTGGAACGATGATATCAAGTCTGTGTGCCTTAACTAGGTGAGTGTTCAAAAGAGCTTAGAGCGTCCTAGCCGGTTCTGCTCAGGGAATAGAGTGTCAGCCTGTGGACTGAAGGGCCCTGGGTTCGATTCTGGTCAAGGGCACAGGCTTCCTGTTGCAGGCTTGATCCCTGGCCCCGGTCCGAGTGGCTGTGGGAAGCAACTAACTGATATGTCTCTGTTTCTTTTCTTTTCTTTCTTTTTTTTTTTTTGTTCATCAGTTTATTTTGTTCTTTATTTTATTTACATTTTTATAATTCTTTATTGTTGAAAGTATGACGGATGTCCCCCTCTTTCCTCCATTGACTCCCTCCAGCCCGTTCCCGCTCACCTAATTTAGGCAGGCTCTGCTAAAATAATCTCTTTTATGATGAATACAATTTCAACTGACGAAGGACCTTATTTTCAGCTGAAAACCGTAAGTTCTTTAAAGATGTCTGAAACATAAAGTGACGGGTGGCATGGAGTGGGAGAAAGCTAAAAAAATAAAAATAAAGTCTGTGTGCAATTTCTATTGCATATAGGGGGATGTGGGGGTAGGATATAGAGTTAGGGGTTAGGGATGGGGAATTGTCTTCTGATCATTATTTACTCCAAGTCTGAGTTTTGTCCTTTCATAGTATCCTCTCAAACTGTCCTGCAAAGGACTAGACAGTGTTTGTGGGCTGACCCTGATGCCCACAGGAACTGGTAAGGTCCTCACAAGCTGTCTCATGCAAGGAGAGCCCAGGTTTACAGCAGCATCTGATTTCCATTTCATTTCAAAGATTTTGAACTTATCATTAATTCTTATAGAAATAGACCCACCTTATAAAGAATCGAGTTTCTTTGTTTTCTCCCCCCTCTAAAGTGTGACTACATCAGACAATATTAGGAATCCCCTGCTACACCTAGGGAGAATCTGAGAAACAAAATTGATATGTGGTCGCCTGCTTCTACCTTTATTATTTTTGTTGTTAATCCTCACCAGAGAATATTTTTTTTCCCATTGATTTTAGTTTTTTAGAGACAGTGGAGGGGAGGAAGGAAAGGAGAGAGGGGGAGAGAGAGAGAGAAACACATTAATTGGTTGCCTCCTGCATGAGCCCTGACCAGGTCCCAGGCCAGAGAGGGGCCTGCAACCGAGGTACGTGCCCTTGACCGGAATCAAACCTGGGACCCTTTGGTCCGCAGGCTGACGCTCTATTTACTGAGCCAAACCGGCCGCAGTGGTCGGCAAACTCATTAGTCAACAGAGCCAAATATCAACAGTACAACGATTGAAATTTCTTTTGAGAGCCAAATTTTTTAAACTTAAACTATATAGGTAGGTACATGTTATTAACTTATTTAGGGTACTCCTAAGGCTTAGGAAGAGCCACACTCCAGGGGCCAAAGAGCCGCATGTGGCTCGCGAACCGCAGTTTGCCGACCACGGGAGCTAGGGCAATTCCTTTATGATTCATACAGGAGTGTGGAATGAAAACCAAAAGTCAATCAATAGCAGTATGGCAGTGTTTCCTGGTTAAAAAAACACACCAAAAAACGAAAATTCTCTGAATTAGATGGACTTGTGTAGAACAGAGGTAAGGGAAGGAAATGAAAGGAGGAGCAGAAGAATGGAAAGTGAGACTTTACCTCCAAAGAGATAAAATGTTTGAAGAATAGACCTTTCCATGCTTTCATGTCTTTCAAACACTCATTATGTCTGGAATTGGCTTAAATTTGTTTTATTCAAAAAAGATACTTAGTTATTAGGAATAAACTCTATTATGTTAAAACTATATCACTCTGGTCTTCTCTATAGATTAGAATGAATTTTGGTCCAGAAGTATATATCTTATTTGGTCAACTGTTGTTTAATTTTATTATGTAAAACATCCAAGTTTAAGACTGAGAATCTGACCAAAACCAGGAAGCAAAAGTACAAAAGTGACAGGTTCTGTGTGAGGAACAAAACCGACAAGAACGTTAGACTCCTGATATGCAGATTATATCTTTAAATTTTTTTAAAAAATGGTCTACAGATATTTTGTTCTATGAATTCATTGAGTTTGGGACTAAAAAAAAAAAAGGAAAATGCACAAAAGTAGTCCAAACAGTTGTCAAAAGGGCTGTTAATTGTAGCCACTGGCTATATGTTTATCTTCACTTCATTTTGTATTAAGACTTTGCATATAACTCATTAATTAGAATTGAAAATATAAAAATGCAGCCAAAATATTTTGTTTGGCATTTTAACAAAATATCAAGTCCCAAGCCTCTGAAGATGTTTTCTCATCTAGATACACAAGTAGGAAACATGTTCTTTATCTTATCTTTTGGTTCTAAAAAGCAATCTGTTTTAAACACTGAATGATACCTTCATATTTTCATTAAGATAATATGAACCAGTTTCATATTATCTTAATGTTGTTCTTAGTTTTCAGTCTCACTTTCTATTTTTCTGACTAATCATTTTTTTTTAAAGACCCATAGGACAACTGCAAGTATGGGAAGAATTTAATAAAGTTATCAGCTATTTGTCTGTATTTCTGGAATACTTAAAAGTTCCCTCACATTTAAGCATTCTCCCTACTGCCTTATTACACAGTAATTCTTTTTTTAATATATATTTTATTGCTTTTTTACAGAGAGGAAGGGAGAGGGATAGAGAGTTAGAAACATCGATGAGAGAGAAACATTGATGAGCTGCCTCCTGCACATCCCTTACTGTGGATGTGCCCACAACCCAGGTACATGCCCTTGACTGGAATCGAACCTGGGACCCTTCAGTCCGCAGGCCGATGCTCCATCCACTGAGCCAAACCGGTTGGGGCTACACGGTAATTCTTAAAAGATGCAGGCTAATTCCTAGTCCTGCCCTTGTTCAAATTCTCACAAACCCTGCCTTAATGAAGGACGAACTAGTGGGATGGATGGAGGAGATGGTACATATTGTAAGTGCTACTGGTGTTGGCCTGGACACTTAGCCTGAGGGAGTAAAAAGTGAAGGATAATGAATCATAATGGCAACAAACTAAAGGTCTCCAGTTGATTGAAAGGACTAACCCCTTGTCTTTGTTGGAACCCCAGCTTCTTCCAGCTCACTCTCCACCCACTGCCACATCTCTAATGGCACCTGGATTATCCTTAGTGCAATTGTTTAACTGATATTGTTTATTCTTTATCGCCTGTCACAGCAACCATCTTTCTGCTCTTCAACTTTCTTACCACATGTGCATACATTTGTGTGTGTGTGCACGTGCACACACACACACACACACCATGCATACACCCAGTGACTGATGTTTAGTGAGTCATTCTAAGGCCAAGTCTAGGGTGCTGTTAATGAAGTTTTGCACTTCAAGTTAATGAAGTTCCCTTGCCCTGGGGTGCAGTCCCCCTTCTCCACTTGCCTCCCTCTTCTGTGCCAGGACACAGACTTATCTTGCCTCCCCAGGGGAAATTCTGTTTCCAATAACCAGTTCCCCAGTTACCTCCCCAAGTTCAGTCCCTCCTTCCCTGGTGGACTCACAACAGTGTTATAGGTTATACAATCCTATTAGCCTCGTCTTTTAAAGAGGTAGCATAGCTCTGGATGGTTTTTCTCAGTGGTTAGAGTGTAGGCCCGAGGACCAAAGGGTGGCAGCTTCGATTCTAGCCACGGGCATGTGTCTCTATTGCAGGCCTGATGCGCAGCCCCAGTCAGGGCATGTGCGAGGAGGCAACCAATCGATGTTTCTCTCTCTTCCCCCTCTTTCCTCCTCTCTCCTCTCTCTAAAAAAATCAATGAAAAAATATCCTCAGGTGAGGATTAAAACAAAAAAAAAAGAAGAAGCAGAGACAGCACAGGTGTGAAGGACCAAGGAACAGGTGACTCTTCCCCGCTTGCTGTGCTCAAATGACCTGTGCTGGTGTGTGATCCTGGGCCTTAGACTCGGTGATTCAGATGTTGGCCCTCTTGATTTCTCTGTCCATGACATGGGAGACTATATATGCGGCCAGCCAGAGGACTATGAGGAATGGTTACCCAACACACTTTGTTTTTGTTCAGACTCCCAGTACATATGATTATTTCAGGATACACTGAAGCACTAAGCCAGACATGAAACATGTTTAGAACATTGATGCCTTTATCCTTTGTTTCAGAAGTTCCTAGGCCTCCATCCTATTGCGTATATGTGGCTGGGGGTTATGCTGTTGTGTAAGGCAAAAAGCCTGTGACAGAAACCGGTAATGTGAGCGGCTGCAGGGTTTGTGTTTTCGGTTTGTGGGAGGTTCACGAGAGGTTGGGAGGGGCACCCATTACTCACTCATATGGGTTCTCACTCAGAGTCAGGTTTACACCACAACACAACTGACCCTGAGTTTTGTTGATTTCCACTTGAAACTATAAGTCATCTCAGGTTCACTTGACATTTGCCCCTATCTAGTTTAAGGCTTAAGACAGGTTGACTCATAGTTTTGGGAGCCTCAGCAAACCTCTCAGTGAACTTGGACTGAATTTGAGGTCTTGATTCAGAAGTTTGGAGTTTTCATTCAGGAGCTTTGCATGATCCTCAGCTATTTCGGGCCGCAATCTGAAATCCTATCAGACTCACTTCAGACCATATGGAGCGAAGATAGAGACCGCTAGGGCTCCTACCCACCCGCCACACATCCGTTCCTATGTTTCTATATCCTCAGCAGGCCTCACTAGGCTCCTACAGAGAACACTTCTTTCTTTTTCAAAAAAAAATAAAAAATAAAGACATTAGTCTCATGGCTGCTAGGAATGAACTGGTCAAGAAGACTATCAATTTCTTGACACTCTATTACATATGTTGAAGAATTGTTTCCAAAGTGTTTCCTTTCACTGCCCTCAACAGACATGTTTGCTGCTTTCAAATCCAGTAACCACTCCTAACTGCACAATGTATTATGATCTTAAACTATTATTTCTAATTATGGTGGAGACTTTTCAAGAGGGTTTATTATATGATTTTGATTATAAAAGCAACAAAAATTATAGTCAGTCCTTAAAATACTCTTCTTGAATGCTGTTGATATTTGTAATAAATGAGATGATTTAAAGTTGTATATTTTTAAAGTCTGAGATTTGTACCATTGATTTTTCTGTATGCTAGTTTCCCCCCCAGTGTGAGAATCTATTTTCATTACAAGTTCTCATTCATACTGAAATGACTCTTATTTTACGGTAAATTTTGTTGCTGCTTGCAATAGTATAGGTAATCGTAGATCATAAGAAAAATGGAGCAAACCCACATAAAATAGAAAAATTTCTATTGATTTTGACAATGGGGAGAACATCCCGTTTCCTTTGGTGAATAATGCAAATAAAGGATTTTTTTCCAAGTTATAGTGCTTTGGGGGACATCTGGCTGCTCAGTATTGGGTTTTTCCAGACTAGTGCTTTACAACTGCTTTCCAAGTTATTCCTCAAATCCTCAGGAAACAGATTAACTTTGCAGTATTTATTCAAACATATTGGAAATCAAAGTGAGTTTCAACTGGTAAAATGTCTGAATTGAAGACTATTTGTAAAAAAAAAAATGCATCTGGATTCCTTTTAAGGATATACAGTCATTGAAACATGGCTAATAAAGTTTCTAAGCCAAATCCTTTGAAGGAAACTCTTTCATGAATAGAAGAGACAGTTGAGAATAAATTATAATCAGCAAGTCAATTGTTTCTAATAAGTGGGTTCTTGAAAACTCTTTGTTCCTTTCAGATTTAAGATTCTCCCCAAGTCTAGTTTTCACTATTAATTTTCTGGGTGCACATTGTGTTCACAGAGAATGCAAACGTATGCTTCAACCCAGCTTCTGAATCAGTGAGATGTGTGAGAAACTGGGGGCATTGCCCAGCCCCTGGGCTGCTGCCTCACCCGCTAGTTCGGTTATCACTTCTGGCTATATTTTCTTTGTTCTCTTCCATCGCCACCATATCCCAGGCAAATAAATGCATTTTGCCTCAACCACCATTTTCTCTGGTCCTCATTGAGCTCGCTCCCCCAACCCCAGATCACTGTCAAGCTTAAAGCTTCCTTCACCCGTCTTTCTTCCTCCTCCCCAGAGTTCAATCAGTGACCAAGAAGAATCCAGCTGATGCTTTTGCAACCACACCACTAACTTACCTCTCTTCCTCTCCATTTCCTCAGCCAGAATGCTGCCTCGGCAACTTACCTTTGGTTGCCTGGCCTAGCACAGTCTTGCAGGAATCCTCTTAAACCTCCAGCCATCCTTCCATCAATCATCCCTTAGAGCACTGAGCACTGGCCCATCTCTGATCCTACCACTTCTCTGACCCAAACCTGCCATGGCCCCTGTAGCCTGCTGAGTACAGCACCAACTTCCTGGCCAAGCTGTTGGGAGCCTCCATGAGAACTGATTCCAGCTCTTTCCAATGTGAGCTCCTGCTCTCCCTCTGGGTAAATGCCACACTTGAACACATCAGATGATTATTTTTTCTGTTCCCCACACACACTGTGGGCCTTCCAACTGCTACACGTATTCATGTGCCATTTCCCAATTTTTCTCTCAAAATCATATGAACCCTTCAGAGCCCAATACAAACATCCCAGTTTCCATAGTGTGTGGGTGTCCTTTCCAGTTATATAACATACTAGAGGCCCGGTGCATGAAATTCATGCATGGGTAGGGTCCCTAGGCCTGGCCAGTGATCAGGGCCAATCAGGGCCTTCCGGCTGCCGGCTAGGGCCTTCCTTCGTTCTGCGCCATCCCCTGATGGTCAGCACACGTCATAGTGAGCTGTCAAACTCCTGGTCACTCAAACTCCTGAGGGGACCATTTGCATATTAGCCTTTTATTATATAGGATAATCACATATAGGCATATCATACAGGGAAGCACTAGCCATATTTGTAAACATATGATCATTGAGTGCCTTTAGAAATGTGTGTATCAAGTATTCATTCACATATATCTTGTACTCAGAAAACACGCTAGAGTTCACAAAGAGCTTTCACCCATATTACCGCATTTACTTTACCGCACAAACCCATGAGATGGGCAATATGGACAGCTGACAGATGAAGAAGCTAAGTCTGAGGAAATTGCACAGATTACCCAAGGTCATCTCTCTAAAAAGTGACAGAAGCAGGTTTCACACCCAGCTCTCGTAACAGCTCCTGGCACTTTCAACCCAATCACGATGACCTCCCTTCTAATGGGACAGAGACACAAATGAGGTGATTCCTGCAGCAGATGGGGAGAGAGGCCAGGCCGCGGCGTGTCAGGGGCGGTCTGTGAGAAGAGCAGTGGCGTGATCAAAGCGCTGCTGCAGGAAGATTGATCTGGTGGTGCTGGTGAGGCGGTGGGAGTGGAACACCCTGCTGGAATCCATCGCTCGCTCTTCTGAACTCCATGGCTCTTTGTTTGTGCTCCCCATGCAGCATTTACCCAGCGCTGCACAGGGATTATTTGTTTGTTTACCTACTCCCTTCCCACACACACTCCGGAACGATTTAAGGTGGCTTTACACTGTCTTATATTTCACAACCATATTAACACAACTTGATCTTATCTCCTCCACTTAATTTTAAGCCTTGGAACAGCTTAAAATTGGGTATTAAACAGCATGTGTTTTTACATCTTTGGACTAACCATGTGTTTGACATGGGGATGTATTGATTGTGGATGTTCCGAATCCAGTGAATGAACGAGTAAGTGAATGAAAGGGCATCTGAGAGATTTCTGCTAAAGATAGGATGAGGGAGGGACATGCTTAAATACATTACAATATTTATACTTAAAATCATATGCAACCATTAATAGGATGAGATACATCTATATGAATTTAAATGGTAAGAAGACTATGATATATTGTTTCCTAAATCACAGAATACACATATATATGAAAAAAACAGTGTGCATGTGTTGTGTGTGTGCATATGTATGTGTGTGTTGCACACTGAATTGTTAACACGGTTAACTGTTTACCTCTGGGAAAAGTCATAGGGTTGGAAAACAGCCTTGTAGAGGTCTTCAGACGTGCTGAATGTCTTCATTTAACTTAATCCTGGAGATTCTTTGCAGCTTGTGATCAAGATCCACTTCCAAGTCCAACTTCCTTCTCTGTGTTGCCTGCCCCCCAAGTGGCCACAAAAGATGCCCCATACATGGTCTCCAGGTCTCCTTTCTGTCTTTTCTCTTCTGGGACTTCTAATGGCACACCCTGGCCCCTCCTGGTTTGACTCTCCTTCTTCTGCTTGGGACCATCTCCCTCGATCCAGCCGGCTGCCTCCATTCCCCAGCAAGGTTTGCACAAAACTCATTGACACTTTCACTGCAGCTCCATGAGACTTCAGTTTCAGGTGTGAAACCACCTCAGACCTGTCCTGCTTACAGCAGGAAGAACTGTGGTACCATGTCCAATTCATTCCTTTCTCCATCTCCCCCGCCCCCCCCCCCCAACAACCACCATTTTTTAAAAGAAGATCATTTTCCTTAAATATTTAATGATGTTCCCTATCAATGATAAAATATAGGTGTCAAGGGATTACAACTTTTTAAGCTATTAATACCCAAATGGTGATTAGAATTATGAGTTTCTTCATTAGCCACTACTCTTTCTTTTCCTGGCATTTGAGTATTTTTCCTTTGAAAAGCACACTTTTCCTCTTAACTCAGCTACTTATTCACTCACCACTAAATATCTTCCTTACATTGCATTAAATCTCACTTATGTTTCATTCTCCTAACACTTAAATAATGACCAAAATAGTCTGGCCTTATCAGATGGCAGCTTGTAATTTTGTCTTGTATAACCAGGTGAACCACACCATAAAATGTGAAGCTATTGAATAATCTTCAGGAACCTGAAGAGAGATGGTTCGTCATCACCAGCCACCTTCTACCGTGATTTCTACCATCTTTCCATTTTCCTCCCCTTCTTACTGAGCATACTGGAAGCTGAGGGGGAATTGAGCTTCCATAGCTCTCACAGTCAAGTCTGAGACCAAAAACCCTTTCCCCAAAGACCCAGTTGGAAATTGGTACATCCAGAATGCCTACTATGTGCTCCACAATCACCATACCTCATATACCTGTCCCTAGTCATATCAGGCCCAAAGTTCTGCTGCTCACATGCAAGACATGCAGAACTAAAGAGTGTATAGTGGGTAAAAACAATAGATCACACAGGAACACTCAGGCGGATTTGTGAAGTTCAAAGTAAATGGTGCTTGTGCTACTCTTATTTCACCAAGAATTCATTTTCAAGGAAAATTCATTCTCTCTCACCTCTGTGCCCTGGAAAGGGAATCAAGCCATGGTTTTAATATTTTGTGGTTGCAGATCCCTTGAGAACTTGATGAAAACCATGAGGCCTCCTTTTCCTAGGGGGGGGAAAAAAACCCACTTCTGTTTATATACACGAAAATTTACAATTTCAAGGTATTCGTCTACCCCAATGCTCCTTCTTAGAAGTCCTTTCTTAGATCCTAGGTTAGGAACCCTGAACTAAAGGGAGAAATCAATCTTCTGCAATAAAGTCCAGGGGAAAGAGTTTCCAAATGGAGCTGATAGGTGGTTCTCACAGAGCTGTGTGTGAAGAGGAGGGAGGAGGTGGCATTCAGGGGAACAGTAAAAAACATGTTGGTGAAATAAAGGATCAGAATAATGGCATTATGCTTGTGGGTCAATCTGTGATGATACCAAGAACGAAAGCCCAGGCAAAACGGCAGAAGTCCCTCCAATAGTGGAGTCAAATGTTAAAAAGGAACTTTGGTACCAGATGGGTGTGGGTGAGGCCTGGCTCTGTCTTATAGTAACTTTAGACAAATTACTCAACCCCTAAACCTCATTGTCTTCAGCTGTAACATGAGGGTAATAACAGTTTAATAGAGATGAGGTAGTAAACGAGATACTGGTGAAGTGCTTGTTACAATGCCTGCATAAGGGCTACCTGTTAACATTATGCTGTTTTCCGTTTTCAGGCACCCAAAGGATCCTATGCAAGTCATTTACACTATAATGTGAGTTAACATTAAATGTTCACTCACTGGAAGCTATCTGTACAGTGAACCCTCTTTCACCGGCAGGAAGTTGTCTCAGGTCAGTCCTTGGGGCGGGGGAGGGGGTGGGGGGGGGAGGTGGAGGTGATGGGCATAAGTAGGGGAGGAAGATTAAAAGATGCCTTAGCATCCTTAAAATCACACCTCAGAGACAGCCAAGCTAGACCTGGGTGAAGATTCACATTAAGGGGCAAAGGAGAAGGCCTGCAGCAGGGTTCATAGAGTAAGGAGGCACGTCTGATCCTGGGCCTCAAGCTCCCTGCATTCTGCTAGCTGTGTTTGAACTCAGTGATTAAAATACATATACGGTCAGCAACAGGCATGGTGTTCAGTCATCTGGAAGGAAGGTCCTGCGACCCAGCCCACAAACCTTAAACTGAGCAAAGATGCCAACTACATGAGTTAAAAATGATTGCCTCCAATTGCAAGCATCGTGACACGACACCTACACCGGGGAGCATTGCATTATTGTAAGCACAGTTGACACAGTAGAGAGGCATTAATAACGAAGTAGGACAAATGTCAAGCCTATCTGTGAAGTGGCCCACATCTTAAGGTTTTTGGGGAACTGGTGGTAACCATGCTTTAAGATTCAGCCATGTAATGCATCGTCCTGACCACTGCTTTGGACAGAGTTTCATTATTGTGATAAATAGCAGGGTTAAAATAGCCAAGCAGGGTTCCCACTGAGGCTGCTCTGTCTTTGTTATACCGGACGACCCGGATTCCTAGAGGGGCTTATCATCCACTCTACTAAGTCTCCAAGGAAAACATGCAGAGCCTTTAAAAATGATGACATAGTGTGATTCAAGGAAATTTAAGCTTTTATTTATCAATTTCTATACTAGTCATCCCAACCGCTTGAAGTATATAAAGATTTTATTTCACGTTCTATTAAAACAGACCTGTAGCACTTCCTCTCAGTTAGTGATTCAGGTGCATACAATTTTAAAACATTGAAAGTCAGACGTCTGCGTATGTGCTTATTGTTTGTTAGTGTCTATATATGTTACAAACATATCAGGTTGTTGGATGAAAACTTATGTTTCTGGATTTCATTTTACTTTGAGGAATGAAATCTGAAACAACTCTGAGATTATTTAAGTAGACGATTTAAAGCATAACATTGATTGTGCAACTTGTTTTGTTTTTTAAATCTTTAAAGGTCCATGAGTTGTATGACCCCACAAACAGAGACTTTGGTTTCTAACTTGGTCTGATCTTCATTAACAACTGTTCCTTCCTTATAAACAGAAGAAATATTTAGGAACCCAGAGCAGAGTGGTCTAACTCCTAAATCTGATGCCTTTCTCTCCTCCCTTCTTCAACCCCCTCCCCCATCTCTTTCTCTGTTTCCAACTTCATTTCTTTCTCTCTAACCAGTTACCTTTTTAATGGAATTTGTTAACTGTTGGTTAAGAGGGAAATTAAATTTGGAGGTCTTTGCTTCTTGGAGAATCTCAAGGATTTATAGAACTGTCTGGTATGAGAGACTATGGTTATTCTTAAGGCAACAGCCTTCATTTCTTGGCACTTATTCCATTTTGTTTTGTTCCTTTGATTATTGAAAACTTTTACAGGACAAGCAGGCTTTTTAAAGATTGAAAGGTCTCATTCCAGGGCAAAGCCCACTTATTTGTGAATGAGTGGAAAGTTAATTGGAAAAAAAAGGAAGGGGGGGCAGAGTGTATTTCATTTGTTGTCCATGTAAGTGGAGCTGATGAGCAAAGAAGTAAAACATTATTAAATTCCCAGATATGTTTCTCAGCTCAGCTCCATATCGTGAGTTTCTTTTTCATGGTAATTCTGAAGGTCAGAGTTGTGTTTTGTTTATTTTTTTTTTTTTACAAAATATTTTACTAGATTAACTTCTCTCCTAGAAAAGCGTTCCTAGATATAGAGTCTAAAGAATGTAATGAATTTAGAAAGAGCTCTGAGGACACCTTGAACATTCACACTTACGTGCTTATTGTTTGTGCAGTAAGTTCCGTAAGATAATCAACTCTTCTGTTATACATTTCTCAGTGTTACACAATTCTGCCTCGTTTTACTTCTACTGGATGTATAATTATGCAAAATTTTTAAAGTTCCAGGGGAATAAAATTGCAATACTGGAGAACTGACTTGTGGTAATGTTCCATGAAACTCTTCTTTGTTTCCATTATTTTTAGTTTGGTTTTGGTTTTCTAAGAATTTGCACCCTTGATTTTGGAACTCATTATTTCAAACTCCAATAATCCTAAAAATGAAAGCTGAAACTATGGAATCTTTTATGGTTTTAACTTGATCATTCCTTTCACCTAGAAAAGGGCAAGAATTTGCCCCCAACTAAGCCAAATTTATGGAAAAGCTTGATAAAAATGGTGAATGTTTTGTGTATGCAGAGATGTCCACATTGGTGTGACCTTTTCTGCCTTCAAGTTTTATTATATGAAATGTTCATGCCACTCTTCTAGGAATACTAACCTTATTTTTCTAAGACTCCTTTCATTTATTTTTTCAGTCAAAAGGGGGGAAGTAATTTGCAAAGAGTTCGGTACTGTGATAATGTACAGGGGTTCATGCTTTAGTGAGAGTTCAGAAATGGATTACAAATAAAAGCAGTTCAGTGTTCTCATCCTTAGAAATAGAGAGGAAGTTCATGGTTTATGAAAGAAAGCAGAAAAAAAAATGTGCCTGCCTTATATGGCACAGTGAAGTGCAGCAGGGAATTTATATACATATATATATATATATATGAAAAGGTTATGATAGTTGTAAAAAAACAAAACAAAACAGCATCAGCAACAGATTTCATGAAGATTAAATGTGAGAGACAGTTAAACATTCCCCCTCTTGTTAGTTGGTCTTTAAGTAAAATTACAAAACACTGTTCTCATTGCATTTTACTCTTGTCTCTGCTGCTGACAATGAATGATCAGAAATAAATGCTTGGATAGATGTTGTTTATTTACAATCTCTTGGCTGCTCTCAGAATTAAGGAAAGATAAGACTGTGGTCACACACACACACACACACACACACACACACACACACACACTAAATCCTGAGATTTTCTAAAGTAACATTGAGATTCAAATGTTCTTCTTCTGCTTTTGTATCCTCAACCATGGATTACACCTATTCCCAACAGATCTTTTAAACTCTATAAAGTTTTTCAGCCATCTTCTTCTTGTTTCTTAGTCTTTCAATCTGGTCCTCATATGTTCATTTTGGCCTTCCTGTAGGCAGGCTTCCTGTCACGGCATCCAGATAGAAAGAATAATATGGAAGAGAGGAAAGTAAAGAGATGAAAATGTCAACAGATAGGAAGGCATGGAAACAAAAGATTAAGGCAATTCTGTACTACAAAGGCATAGAAAAAGAGGGAGAATCTGGGAAGGTTAATTATATTAGGCCTGTAAAACATTTGAGATTTTCAGAGAAGGCTGGGAGATGAGGAACTGGTCAGCAAATGGAGATTAATGTTGCAGTTCACAGTCAGAAATAGGAGCAGCTCTGCCTGTGACTTGGGCCTGTGCCCAAAGGACAGCCTTGGATTTAGAAGCTCAGAAGCCCTGGGACACATTTACCCTACTGCCACTTCTTGGTTGTCCGAAAGCTTGGGTTTAACAGAATGGTGCAAAGATAGTCCTCTTCTTCCTAGGATACCAGGGCCGTTCTAGATTCCCCAAAGCATCCCCAGGCCACTTTTTCAGCTATGAGTCAGGATCTATGGAGTCCAGCAACACTGAATACCATGTTTGGTTATGGGAGTTTTTCTGAGATCTTTCTGATTTAGGGTGATCACAGGAAGCCTAGTCTAAGTCTGGTAGGCTGACCATATATCTTTGCTTGCATAGGGCAGACATATTTTGCACCTGTTATCCCAGCATAATTACTAATAGCACTAGAAGCCCGATGCACAAAAATTCGTGCAAGAGTAGGCCTTCCTTCCCCCAGCTGCCGGTACCGGCTTCCCTCTGGCAGGCACCCGGGACCTGAGCTGGCTTCCCTTTGGCCCCGGCTTCATCAGGAAGGATGTCCGGAAGATGTCCAGTCTAATTAGCATATTACCCTTTTATTATTATAGATGTTCATTGCTCTCAAAAAAGATGGATGAAAAATTCCAAGGTCATCCTAAAGTTTAGGCTCTGAGATTTCTGAGAGACCCAGTAACCTATCAGCTCTTTTAAGTCTGGAGAAGTGTGAGCCAGAGCAGCTCACAAGTAACAGGCCACGAACCCTGCCATCTCCCTGAAAGTTGGGGAGTGAAGATGATGATCATTCTGTGGTCCCAGTATGCAAACGTGACTGGCATTTCTAGAGAAAGGGAATAAATTTAACTCTTGAAACAGAGGTTCCTGATTTGGGGCCATGCATCTTGTCTGGGGGAGCCTTTTAAAACTAGGATCTCACCCTGGCTGGGTAGCTCAGTTTGTTAGAGTGTGGTCCCCAAACACCAAGTTTGCTGGTTCACTCCCCGGTCAGGGCACATACAAGAAGCAACCAATGAATGCATAAATGAGTGGAACAATAAATCTCTCTCTTTCTTTCATCAATAAATTAAACATAAATAAATATAGGATCTCTTTGAGTTCATGGTTCATTGGGTAGATCACTGGGACCCAGCCCTGGGAATTCTAATGTTCCCCTCTGGCAGCAATTTGTTCCTTAAGGCATCCTATCTAATACTAGACAAACAGGGTAATTGACCATACCTTCGCTACGCCTCCCATTGGCTAATCAGCGCAATATGCAAATTAACCTCCAACAAAGATGGCGGTTAATTTGTATACGGCATGAAGCGGAGGAGCGAAGACTGAAGGTGGCTCCGGACGGAGCAGCGAGGGCTTTGAAGGCGGCTCCGACCGGAGTGAAGGCCTGGCCCCGAGTGCTGGAGGAAAACCGGTGCCGACAGCCAAGGGAAGGGAAGGCCTATTGCATGAATCTTTTCGTGCAACAGGCCTCTAGTGTGAAATAAAGGTACAGCTTCATTAGTGTGTTCATTTAACAACTCAGATGAAAAAAATTTAAAGTACAACTAAAAATCCTAACAGGAAAAGACAAATGGTTGCACTTTGGGAAAAGGCAACCAAATAAAGCAATAAAAAAATTAAGGTCATCACCCATCATACAAATTTGTAGGGAGTTTCTTTTAATACTAATCACCCTCTTTGAAACATGAATTTACTTTTATTTATATTTGATCATCAAAACAACTTTTGAGATGGGAATTATTATAACAGTTGAAGAAAATAAGGCTCAGAGAGTTAATGTAGTCTGTCCAAGCTGGTAGATGAATATTCTTATAAAAATTCAAATAATTTATAGAAATACAGAATAAAAATGACAAAGGAAGAGTTTGTCATCAAAAACAATATCTTAATGGAATACACTTGCACATGTCTCATTTCTATGGAAAAATTCACAATGAACAACCAGAAGGGCTTCTCAAGTCCAGCTTTCTTTGCCAGCTAGTCTAGAAAATTTTAAACATTAATAAACATTAAACAGGTTGTTGAGATATGGCTTGGTAAGAACATATTGCTTAGTGACTTGTTACTATTCAATAACCTTATGGCCAACAAAGTCTTCAGATACTAATGTTCATTTCTCCCGTTTCCATCGATGTGACATTCCTTCTCACTATATCTCTCAGTATATTCCAAATCAAGAGCTGTAAAGATAACATTTTAATTAAATATGCTTATCAGTAATCCTGAATCTTCCCCTTACTAGAGTCAAAAACTTAACTCCTTTAATATTTCCAATTGATGTAGCTTAAACTTCGAATCCTGGTGGTGCTCTCTTCTGAAATACTTCAATTCTCATATTATTCTTTAAAACATACTATACTGGTAAACTTGACTTTTGGGCAAATGTTAAGCACCTCATGTCACAGTTCATATCTTCAGGGCTCTTAATACTGCATGTGCAAAGCTGCCCTCCTAAGAAGCAACACTGTTTCCATGATGTCTCTGAATTCTACTTTTCTCATTAGAAAACATATTTTTAGCTCAATTAGTGCCTAGAAAGAGAATGATAGGACAGTATAGACAGTGTTTCTTACACATTTCCTGTGTTGCAAGAAATTTTAACAACTTTTTTTTAACATATGTATTTTTTTACTTATTTCAGAGAGGAAGAGAGAGGTAGAGAGTGATAGAAACATCAGTGATGAGAGAGAATCATTGATCGGCTGCCTCTTGCACACCCCTACTGGGTGAGGATCCAGCCTACAACCCCAGCATGTGCCTTTGACTGGAATTGAACTCAGGACTCTTTAGTCCGCAGGCTGACACTCTATCCACTGAGCCAAACGGCTAGGGCAATTTTAACAACTTTTACCATTGTACGTTATTTATTATTTACAGAAAAACTATGTATATAATTTATTTATGTATTTCTATTATTCATCATAAACTAAAAATTTTTTACTTTCTTTCTTCCTCTTTTCCAATTCTTCACCCCTCCCCAAGTGGACCTTACCCTATAGGTAAGATACCAGTTTCTGAGAGAAAGTGATAATGCCAGTTAAATTTAAAATTTGAATTTTCACCTACTTCTGTGAAATACAGCACTCCACTTAAGTTATCAAAGACTTTTCTTTAGTTAAAAAATGTCCTTGTCAATGAAGCTTTACTTGAAAGGTAAAGCATTGAGTTGCTGTGTTTCTTTTTATCAGCAAAATACCTATTAATCGTTTTGATCTTATATGCACATAGCTCCATTAAAACTAGAAATCATAATTATACAGCACTAAGTAAACTGCACAGAGCTTTCTTTGATAAAATGGAAAATAAATTACATTTCCCTTTTCTTTGCTAGGTGAAACATATTTTTCTAAGTTTTGACTTAGGATTATATTCCCTGTACCTTTTTTTGTTAAATCATTAATAATAATTGAAATTGCACTTAATAGCTGGGGCATGTGCAATTTAAATTCACTAATAATCCAAGGGTACTACAACCCTTCACATATCTTTAATCATCAAAAGTATCAGTTTTCAAAACTGGGTGTGTTATTCGAGTCCACTTTAAGTTAGCACATTTTTCTCTGTGGGTAACATTTGCTACTGAAATAACCTTGTCCGTGTCAGTATCCAGTAGAATTATCAATAATCGTGTTAATAAAGTTAATGAAACTGTACAGTTAAAGGACGGAGACAATTAGTTCACACCGTTTTGGTTTATTTATTTAGCAGTGAGCATTGCTGAACATGTCAGTCCCGAGGAATAGAAACAGCCATAAAGAGGCTTAATGTTACTAATAAAACAATCAGTATCAAAATATTTTATGTAACAATTTGTCCGTGTTCATATAATAATCTGTCAACTCGATGATTTGCTTATTATGTGAATTAACTCGGTAATCGCTCCGAGATTGGATTCAGTGACACCGTTTAACTGCTCCCGAGTCGGGGGCTCTCGGTGGGCATTTTTAGGGAAGGAGCTGTCAGGTTAATCGGAGGGTATTTGGGGAAAGCCAATAAACTGTCACAAACTTGTAACAAGTTAGATTTCTCGTGGTTTGGTGGAACCTTTAACACTTCTCCCCTCTTGCCCTCCACTTCCACTCCGGCCCCTCCCTTCTCAAACGCTTTTTAAAAAAAAAAAAATTGTAAGTGCTAATTCAGCACTAAACTTGCCTCTAATTGGGGAGCCTTAAAGGGCCCTGCATTGAAATGAGGCGGAGCCCAAACCTTCGCGGGCCAGGGCGGGGGGCGCTGGCGGGGAGCGAGAAATGTCAAAACCCTTCGCTCCGCCCCGCGGTGAGCCAGTGAGCGATCGCGGCGCCTCAGACCGGGAGGCAACGCCGCCTCCGGGACGCCCTCGGTGGGCTCCCGGGAGGCGTCTTGGGGAGCAGCCACCCCGATCTCGGCACAGGTCCCCCGGAGGAGGCGTGGGTTCTCTCCCAGCGCTGCCCTCGGGATGCGAACGCCTGTTTCTCCCACGCGCAATCTCCGCGCTGCAGGCCGCTGGGGTCCCGGCCGGTCCGCGGGCCACAGGCACCAGGTAGCCGGGGCCGCGCGGGCGAAGGGCCACTCCTCCTGGGTGTCCAGATCCCCGGCGACAGCGAGCACGCGGGGGTCCGGACTCACGGGCGGCCAGTCCCGGGCACCGCGTGCTTGGCAGTCTCTGTGCCACAGCCTGGCCCTGAACCAGGTGGAGTAGGGAGGGGGCAGCGGCAAACTGTGAACGGGACCCCGCGGGAGGGGGAGAAAGAAACACAAGATCTATTTTAAGCTAAAAGCCAACCAGTGGGTCATCTGGGACACCTAAGGGCTATCCATGAATTGCAGCCTCCACCCAGCCACAAACCCAACCTTAGGTATATGTGCTCACAGGTTAGCTTGTTAGACTTTCCTTTACAAATTCATCCCCGCCCCACTTTTCCCTTGGCAAGGTTTCAACCACTAGATTTTTTAAAATTTCAGAGTGGATGTTGGCTAACATCTCTTTTTACAGCAGATTTCTATTTAGTATTTTTTTTAATTACCCCTAATAAATAAACCATACATGGCATACTCGTACAAATTGGTATCTAAAGCAAATCTTCTAGCAAGGTATTCCAAAATCTATCAATGCCCATCATTCCAGATCAGGGCAATTTTAGGAAGTGAAATTATCGATCAAGGTAATTTTGGAAAGGACTAGAAAGGACCTACTGATGAGACTCCCATTTCTTTACTTATCAGAAACATTATGGCTGATCATAATTGAAGAACCATGCAATTCGAGGAATGTCACGTGCTCCTTAGCATCCTGTCTGGGCCAATATTCAGGGTTTGGCTCTACAGAGAAGGGTACTGACCTGTGCGCCACAATCCAGGAGCAAGTTACACATGCAAGGGGATATCGGAAAGAACATCAGTTAGTGAGTGTGTGACTTGTGTTTCATTCAATAAATATCTGAATACACCTCTCTGGAAGGGTAAGAAAGAATTGGGGACGGCATAGAATGTGAAGAATAGATGTGTGGCTTCTGTGCTCGCTGATCATCCAGTCTAGTGACGGAAGAGAGTAAGAAAGTTTAAACCGCAGCAAGGGTTAGACAGTGTAAGCACCTCAAGACATGTGAGTACAATACTAGGGAGGTCAGTGGCGGGAGAATTCCTCCCAGTTACAGACTCTGTACTGAATAAAGGTGAGTCTGGCCTTCCAGGTTGGGAAGGGACTTGCTAAAGGTGGGCTCCCTCCCTATCAGATGGTCTTTGATACCCATGTAGTATCCTGCCTCTTCTGGAACCTTCAGTATGGTCCCTTCTATCAGCTTTAAGTTGTCGCTTTCTTCCTTTTTAAGTCTCTTAACCACGAATTTAGGGAGTCCATTTCTGTAAATTGAGGCTGAGCTGAGGTGACACAATAAAAGGGAGTTACAAAGTTAGGAGCTAAATATGTTTTATTTATTACTTCTTTGCAAAAAGAATCTGGGTGGTGGGCTATGACCCAGAACACCCCATTTCAAATAAATTAGTAAAGTCATCATGGAAAAACCAGAAAAGGAAAAAGTGAAAACTTGAAATAAGACAACCTTAGGAGTTAGCGGGCCACTGAGCTCAAGCTTCAGATTTGGCTCTGAGCTCCTTGGCAGCCGAGGGAAAGAGAGGAAACGCCCCAAGTGACATTGGTCTTGCTGCTGAAAAATGTAAAGAATGTCTGCGTGTGTGTTTTTTTTAATGAAACTGAATTATAAAAGGAATTTACTATGTAGAGCAGCTGTCATAAAGGACACGGAGGGCTATAACAGGTAGTGTCCTACCAGTCCTCTTTTAGAAAAGAAAAGAGGATCTCACTGCCCTGTTTTGTGTAACAGCCTCCCATAAAAACCAAGACTCAAGTGAAAGGGAGTCTGCAGACTATTCAGTATTTGGGGTTCACCTGGAATGTGAAATGACATCCACTGGCCAGCCTTCCCCACAGATCACTTCTCTCAGCTGTGATCTTGAGAAGAACCAAATAATGTAAAATTAAGATGATTCTCTCTGGCAGAAGCCCAGAGTGTTGGCATCCCTTTTGGGATCCTAGAGTTCAGATTCACGGCATTTAGATAAACAACCCAGCAGATGCCAAGTTAGCCATCCTTCTACTGAAGCTGCGGAAGCAAATCGGTGTATTCACACCGGTGAAGACCACCCTAGGTTTCCACAGAGTGAGCACTTTGCGGGGGCACTTAGAGCTTATGATAATAAAAAAATGTCATTAGACTATCGGAAGATATTTATCTTCCTATTTACTATGGCGGGCAGCTTCTAAAAGACAGGGGAGAGCATCCTGTTTTATACCACTCAAAGAATTTTTATTTGCTCTGTCAGGACACTGTTCTTGCTTGTCTTGAGTCTTATAGGGGGTGTTGTAATAGAGAATTTTTTTATTGAGGTAAAATGTACATAACATACTATTTACCATTTAACCATATTAAAGTGCACAGCTCAGTGGCATTCACTACATGCACACTGTTGTACAACCATCACCACCCCATTCACCTCCGGAAGTTTTTCATCTTCCCCAACTGAAATTCTGTTTCGTTAAACACTAACATCCCATTACTCCCTTCCCTAGCTACAGGCAACCTACTCTCTATGAAGTAGAATCGCACAGTATTTGTCCTTTTGTGACTGACTTATTTCACTTCGCATAATGTCTTCAAGGATGATTTTTTTTAGAAGGACATTAACTAATAGTCTATGGGGAAATCATGTAATGTGTCTCATAACCAATTCCTGCCCACAAAATGGAGAGTCAGTGAAACTTACAGATCATCTTCCGTTCTCCCAGGCGGGCTTCTCTCCGAAGCAATGGGAAATGTGCCAGTGGCCAGTAAGAGACAGGAGCTACCTTTGTCACCCTCTGTCTCCTTAGGTGTAATGTCAGTCCAAATCAGAGATATAAAAGAACTGGGACAAGTTTTAACGGAATAATGCATACATATTGTTGGGTTTATAAATTATGAGATACAGACAGTTGCTGATAGATCATTAAGAGTGTAAACAGGTTCTGACTGGTTTGGCTCAGTGGATAGAGCGTCGGCCTGTGGAATGAAGGGTCCCAGGTTCGATTCCGGTCAAGGGCATGTGCCTTGGTTGCAGGCACATCCCCACTGGGGGATGTGCAGGAGGCAGCTGATCGATGTTTCTAACTCTCTATCCCTCTCCTTTCCTCTCTGTAAAAAATCAATAAAATATATATATATTTTAAAAAGAGTGTAAACAGAATCCTAGGAGAGGGGTGGTTTGAAATAAATAATTTGGTAAAGACTGCCACACATCAGTCAGAACAGGCAAAAGTCAGTTCTGGTAGTATTTCAATGACCTATTGTGAGCAAAGATTCCCAAACCCAGCAGCTTACAATAGCCATTTTACTTTGTTCATAATTCTGTGGGTGAGGAATTTGGGGATGGCCCTCCTGGGGTTTCTCATGTGGCTGCACTGCACGATCATCTGGGACTGTGGTGTGGATGGGGAGGATGCTGGCTCTTGGCTGGGAGCTCAACTGGGGCTGTCCCTCCACTGACAGATTGGACCGCGTTGTGTGGACTGAGAGTGTCCCTGAAAGGTGAAAAGCAGATTTTGGGTTTTTGGAAATCACTCTGATGGCAGCTCAGAGGATGAATAAAGGAGGGTGACAGGGGTCAGAGAGACAAGGTAGCAAGCTCTTCATTCAACACACATTTTCTGAGCACTGACTCTGTCAACACAGTGAGACACTGAGGATTCAGCGAGGAGCAAACAAAGAAAAATTCCTGCCTTTGTGAAGTTTACATTTTACTGGGGGAAACATAATAAACAAACAAAGGAAAGCACATAAATACATAATGTAAGTAAGTGCTAAGGAAAACTATTAAGAGTAGAAAGTGAAGTGGGTGACCACTATTCTATGTAGGCTGATTAAGAAAGGCTTCTCTGAAAGGGAGACATTGAGGCAAGAACAGAAAGAAGTGAGGGTGTGAGCTGTGCAGATATCTGGGGACAGCCTTCTGGAGAGAAAGAATAGGCCTACTCTCCTAAGGGATTGAGGAGCATTGAGGAGATGAATTTGCCCAACATAGAGTTGTAGAAGCCCAGTATGAAGCTGCCCGTTTTTTAAAAATATATTTTTTATTGACTTTAGAGGGGAAGGGAGAAGGATAGAGAGAGTGGAACATCAATGATGAGAGAGAATCATTGATCGGCTGCCTCCTGCACGCCCCCTACTAGGGATCGAGCCCGCAACCCAGGCATGTGCCCTTGGCCAGAATCGAACCTGGGACCCTTCAGTTCACAGGCAGACGCTCCATCCACTAAACCAAATCGGCTAGGGCGAAACTGACCGCTGGATCTGAGGAGTGAGAAAAGGGAAGGAATCTTGTGTGATTGCCATATTTCTGGATTGGGCAAATACATAGGGGTGTCACTGAGGGAAAGAGGGAATACAGGAAGGGTGGCACACCATGAAATCAATTCTGGACCTGTTGAGTCTGGTGTGCTGATGGAAATCCCAGTAGAAATGCTTGTAGCCGCATGCACATGTGGTGTGTGTGTGTGTGTGTGTGTGTGTGTGTAGATGTGGTCCAAAGGTATGGGACATTAGCACTTTATTGAAATCCTCTTCAGAGTTTGGTCATTGATTCATTAACTAATTTTTATTGAGAGCCAAATTCAATACTAAATCCTGGGTATATAACACAGACGTAGTCCCTGCCCATATGGAGCTTACAAGTGGACAGACAAAAAGCAAATAAACAACAAAATAACATAATTACAACTTGAAACATGATACACAAAGGAAACAAACACAGTGCTAAGAGAGTTACAGAACGTCTTAGGAAAAGGCCTCTCTGAGCTTATATGTTTGCTCAAATCTGAAGGACAAAACAAAGCTACCCATGCACACTGTGGGGAAGAGCCTGTTTTAAGTCCTGAAGAGAAAGCCACAGAAGGTCATGAGGAAAGTACCCAAGATGCATTTGGAGAAATAAGCAGACATGGGGTGATACAGGTCTGGTAGGCGTTGACACAAACAAGTTTGAACATTTTTAAGAATGGCAGTGACAGGATCCAATTTTTGGTTTTAAAAAATTATTTTGTGTATTAGTGGGGTAAGGGGTAGTGGTTGGGGAGAGGCAGGGAAGGAAAGATGAGAGGGAGGTAATAGAAGCCAGGAGAAACCAGTAAATAAGGCTGTTGCAGCAATCTTGGTGAAAGATAGGGCTTGGACTAGGGTAGGACAAAGGAAATAGAACCCGGAGATACATTTCGATACATTTTGGAGGTAGAATGATGAGGATTTGGTGATGGATTTGGTGTGGGGAATAAAGCAGATAGAATGAAAAGATGACTCCTAGGTTTCTGCCATGACCAGTTAGGTGCTTGGTGGAATCAGAGGGCTGATTTGGATGAGAAAACTGAAAACAAAATTTGGGAGATGTGAGACTAGGCCAGTGATGGCGAACCTATGACACGCGTGTCAGACGTGACACGCGAACTCATTTTTTTGGTTGATTTTTCTTTGTGAAATGGCATTTAAATATATAAAATAAATATCAAAAATATAAATCTTTGTTTTACTATGGTTGCAAATATCAAAAATTTTCTATATGTGACACGGCACCAGAGTTAAGTTAGGGTTTTTCAAAATGCTGGCACGCCGAGCTCAAAAGGTTCGCCATCACAGGACTATGAGTTCTTTTATGGATCTGTCACCTCTGAAATGCCCGAGAAGCTGTCAAGCAGGTAGAAGTATAGGGCTGAGCTCAGGGGAGATAGCTTCTCTGGGGATAAAACATTTGGAACCATACAGGTGAAATTAAAATACATGGAGTGTATGAGATCACCTTGAGGCAGAAAAAAGAGAAAAACAACACCCTGGAAATTTCAGCCCTAGGCATGAGAAAAGAGGACAGGATGACAACCAAGATTGGATATATTTAACTAACAATATGAATTCTTGAGACAACTGGTTAGAGTAAAAGACGTATTACGACACGATGGTAGAATTTTCCTGTATACCCTTTGAACATACTTTTGCTTCACATTACTATATTTTTATTTGGACTCACATGCCCTATTTAAGCTATAGGGATATTTGTTATTAATTCAATTGTCTGTTGAATAAAAGAAAGCAACAACTCTCCCCTCCCCCGTGTCATCCGTCTCTAAATTTGCCAAATGGAAAAAAGAAAGTCAGAAAAAAAGGGGGAGGGGGCTTCTGAACAATTAAAAAAATGAGCAGCGTTTAATTTCAAATATTCAAGAACTGTCATTTCATAACATTGTTAACATGGTTCCTTTTTCATTTAAATGCCCCTTTGCCACAGTACATTGCATTTGACAACTTTGCTAAGATATGCCTGCTGCTGCAAATCCGCCATTTTTCATTAAATAAAGATGTTCTGAAACAAACACCAAGATAAGCAACTGCATTTAGGAGCAGAGAAAGGAGATTAGCTTTAAGTTCCCTGTAAAATGAAGTAGTGATAAATACATACTGCTCCCGATCAAAGGGAGAAAAACAATTTTGCTCAGTAGAAAGTGTTTGCATTTCATTGAGAGGTAGATGGATGAGAGGGAAGAGAAAATTTGAACCATCTTTAGTTCAAAGTTGGAATTTAAAAGAACTTAAAAGAAGGCACCTCTTCACGAACCACAAACTTTTTTCCCCCAGTGGTATCTTATTGGGCTCTCTCACTATAATGCAACTAACCGAACACCCTCACCTGCATCTCCCTAAGGACATAGATTTGAGCTCTGATCAGCAATAGAGAGCAGAGGTTCATGAAAATGTCATCAAGAATGAGGATGACATTTTCGTAAGTGTCCTCTATTATCCATTTTATCTCCCTCCCTTCAATTGCTCTTATTTTTGCTGCTCATAATTTTTCTGTGCAACATTTCCTCTATTTTAAGGAAGGACATCACTAAATCTTAATCACTAAGTCTTAGGAATTCCAAACTACCTTGCAGCCCAAGGTTCTACCTAGAACAGGGAGAACATTCAAACATAAGACTGGGGGTGGGGGGGTACTGGGTTATAATACTCCTTCTGCCGGGCGGGGTGGGGGGCCCCCTCCAACATTACACACACGCTCAGATGTAACTCTCCCTCCTCCTAGATCAGCACATATTTCAATAGGCCCCTTTGGACAGATGTGACCTGTAGAGTTATGCGATGACCCCATCAGAAATAATGTGGGATTGGGGAGAAGACTGCCTTCCTCTCCAGGAGCCTTTACTCAGGCAGCGGTTCTCAACCTGTGGGTCGCGACCCCTTTGGCGGTAGAACGACCCTCTCACAGGGGTTGCCTAAGACTATCCTGTATATCAGATATTTACATTATGATTCATAACAGTAGCAACATTACAGTTATGAAGTAGCAACGGAAATAATTTTGTGGTTGGGTCACAACATGAGGAACTGCATTTAAAGGGCCAGAAGGTTGAGAACCACTGCACTGTGTTCTCCCGAGTTAATGAGCCTCTGAGCCGCAAACTGGGCGCCTTATTATCCGTGTCTGCTGGAGGAAGAGAGTCGTAAGCGGCCACGGTCCGCCCCGGGGCCATCAGCCCTAGCTTCTCGGGCAGAGGGCAGAGATGGAAGAACCCGGCGGGGTTCCGCTCGGTTCCGGGGTCCGTCTGCGGTGGGAGAAAAGGGATCCATCTCGTCTGGGCTGCGGCGCGCCGCACACTTCCTGCGGCGACTGGCAGCGGGGCGGGAGGGGGAGCTTCCCATTGGCTGGCGGCCGACGCCGCACGGTCTGCGGGGGCGGGGCTGGGGGCGGGGCGGGGCGGAGGCTGCGCGAGTGTAACGCCGAGGGGTCCCGCCTTGGGGGTCCGCGTCTCGCGCAGCTTTTCCTTTCAAGACCCAGCGGATGTCGGTGACAAGTTAATAGCTCTCGCCGCTCCGAGGTTAAACAGAACCGCATTTGTGCCCGCGCCCCTGCCCCGACCCGCCGGCCGCGGGCGGACTCCCCCAGCGCGGTGCCCGCGGCGCGGGGCTCGGCCCTGCCGCTGCCTCCTGGGGCTCCCGGGTCCCCGACGGCGTCCGCCCGGCCGGCCGACCCTCCGCACCCCGGTCCAGCGCCCCCCTCACAGCGCCTCAGCACCCACGGCCACAGACGCTAACACATGCCGCTCCAAGGGCGCGCACCCTGCAGGCACTTCACACACACACACACACACACCCCAGTGCCTCCTCTCTCACACTCACCCCTGCTTCCTCTCACACTCACCCTGTCCTCTCACCCCTTTGCTCTCACACTCACCTCTGTCCTCTCACACTCACTCCTGTCCTCTCTCACACTCACCCCTGTCCTCTCACACACTCACCCCTGTCCTCTCACACACTCACCCCTGTCCTCTCACACGCTCACCCCTGTCCTTACACTCACCCCTGTCCTCTCTCACACTCACCCCTGTCCTTACACTCACCCCTGTCCTCTCACACACTCACCCCTGTCCTTACACTCACCCCTGTCCTCTCACACTCACCCCTGCCTCCTCTCACACACTCACCCCTGTCCTCTCACACACTCACCCCTGTCCTCTCTCACACTCACCCTGCCTCCTCTCACAGGCTCACCCCTGTCCTCTCACACACTCACCCCTGTCTTCTCACACACTCACCCCTGTCCTCTCTCACACTCACCCCTGCCTCCTCTCTCACACACTCACCCCTGTCCTCTCACATACTCAACCCTGTCCTCTCACACACTCACCCTGCCTCCTCTCACACTCACCCCTGTCCTCTCTCACACTCACCCCTGTCCTCTCACACACTCCAACCTGTCCTCTCACACACTCACCCCTGTCCTCACACACACTCACCCTGCCTCCTCTCACACACTCACCCCTGTCCTCTCACACACTCACCCCTGTCCTCTCTCACACTCACCCCTGTCCTCTCACACACTCACCCCTGCCTCCTCTCACACACTCACCCCTGTCCTCTCACACACTCACCCCTGTCCTATCTCACACACTCACCCCTGCCTCCTCTCTCACACACTCACCCCAGTTCCTCCTCACCCCCTCCACACTCCCCCACACCCCACCCCCTCTCGGCACAGCAGGGTCCCCCTGCAGCATGGCACCCACTCCCATTCTCAGCAGCCCCAGCCTGTCCCTGTGCGGCCCCTGCCTCGGCCCCGCTGAGGGTGAGCACCGGCGGGCCCACTGGCCCCTGGCCCTCCAGGCCCTCCGTCTCCCTGGGTCGGCCGCCACTGCTCCGGGGTGGCCTGGCGCTGAGGCGGCCTCTGCCTCAGGGTCACTGGGGCGGCCGGGCTGGAGGCCGGGGCCAGGGCGTGCGCGCCGCGGGGCCTGCGGGGCGGGCGGATGGGCTCCAGGAGCCGCGCTGGGGGCGTCCGCGGGGCGGGGCCGGGTGCGGACCGCGGGGCCAGCCGAGCTACGCGCCCGCCGGCTGGGGCCTTGTTTCCTCCGCAGGTGACACCTTGGCGGGAGCTGGGGCGCTGGGTGCCCGACCCCCTCCCCTAGAGAGAATGAGCCTCCCCTGAGCCCCGCCGCGTGCCCTGCCCTCTCCCCCTCCCCGTTCGCTCCCCCACCCACAGGCTCTGGTCCTCGGACCAGAGCGGCTTCTGCCTGGCGCTCCGGCGGCGGCTCCCTTCCCGCTCCGAGCTCCGAGCTGCGCTGAAGGCGGGGCGGGGGCCTTGGGGGGGGGGGGGTCCTCCCGCTTCTGGCACCACCTGGGTGGTCGCCGCCGGACCAGCGCCTCCTCGGCACCCATCATTCTGCTCACTCTATGAGGGCTGCTTTGCACAGAACAGGTGACGAAGCCCAATAGGCTGTTTTGGCACGGACCCTGCAGGTGTCACAACTGGTTGATCTACACTCAGGTAGACTCTGAGTGTGTGTGAGTGTCGTTATTTTCCGGAAGGAGATGCTCCGAAGAGTGGTTTGTGAAACCATGAGCCTGTTTTGTTTTTGTTTTGTGTTTGTTTGTTTTTCTTAAATCACTGTGATTTACAATAGATATTGGGAGAGAGTAACTTTCACGGCAGGTATGCTTCTAAGATATTGTCCAGATGTATGCTTGTGAGTGAGTTCTTGTTACCTCCTGATGCTGGGAGTTGCAGAGTGTCTACATCCAACCTTAAAATCTGAGCGGCCAGGGTAAACATCATTTCAGAATTAGCCTGGTTACCTTTGTCTTGATAAAATAATGTCCACGTAGCCTTGAGTGCTTTTACATTGCTTTCCAGGCCAGTGTCCACATCCCAGACTAGGAGGTTTTTGAGACTAGAGGTGTGCTCTCAGTTGGATGGCTCTAAATGCTGGCGCAGGCGAATACTCGCACATTCAGTTATGCTGAAGTTGACTGAACCAGCTTTTTGAGTGAAGCTGTGCAAACATTTGATTAGGTGCACTTAAAATGTTATATAAAGTTTTCCAAGAAGAGAAAAAAAAATGAAAGGGAAAAGGAAAAGAGGGTGGGGAAAGGACCCCCCTCCCCAAAACACATTTCAGACCCTTTGAAAGAAAGGTTAGATGTAGTTCTTTAAAGCTAAACCAGACAGATCCTGCACTTCAAAGCGAGAACACAGAAGCCCTAAAACCATCATTAAACACCTCAACTTTATATTGTTTTCCAAGCTCACAATGCCAACCCCCCTTAATATATAACATTCTCTAACTTTGAATTGTCTTTATGACTTTTCTGACGCACCTTCAAACTCTACATGTAAGTGCTGAGCTATGTCCACAAGGCTAGTAAACTGGATGCAGATTGTTCAAATGTAGAAAATGACAACTTTTCTTTTTTCACCTAGGGAAATTTTATCCCACTTAAAAAAAGGGCAAGGGTTAACGTTACCTGATTAGCTGGCAATATGGAGGCATACTTAATCTTAAGAGCAGAGTACTCTATGACAGGGCATTATCTATATTATAAAAGGCCAGTGGCTGTAATGCCGTAACACCATAACGACCAAATGACCGGTCACCAGGAGGTGCATTGAGCACTTCTCGGTCCCTCCCCCACCGGGCCTGGGAGCAGTGGCTCTCACAGTGGGTGGCACGGGGTGTGAGCTACAAGAGGGGGCGGGCTACGAGTGGCAGAGGGCGGCGTGGCCAGCTGAGGCAAGCTACATGCGCACTGGGCCTCTAGTTGAATATAATAGATCTTCCTGTATGTTGTTCACAAAATAGACATTTTTCATTCAACAATACATTTTTGAGATATACCATTTGACACATGTAGATCTTTAACTGCTGTATAGTATTCCCTTAAATGAATATTTCAGAATTTATTCATTCATCCTCACATATGAATATTTAGAGGACCTTTTCTTTCTATTAGAAATAATATAACAATGTCCTTATAGGGATGGTCTCCATGTTTGCTCATGAGAGTGTTGCTCTTACTTTTGAAGTTAAAGTACATCCAATTCATCAGGGAAACAAGAACTATAAGAAGCCCACAAAAATGGAAGCTACATCTGAAGTGATCTTGTTATCTCCAAGTCACCAGTTACCTTCAGGTGGTGTGAATGAAACATGCAAAATCAACAGCATCTCACTGGAGAAGATGTTGAAGTTATTGATCTCAGGAGAAATAATCTTTAAAGATGGGAGACCTTAAACCTAACTCGAGTCAATTTTTAATGTAATTTTTAAACGTTGCTTAAAAACAATGATATAATGCTCAAAGTCACTAATCATCCGAGAGATGCAAATCAAAACAACAATGAGGTATCATCTCACACCTGTCAGACTGGCTATCATAAACAAATCAACAAACCACAAGTGCTGGAGAGGATGTTGAGAAAAAGGAACACTTGTGCACTGCTGGTGGGAATGCAGACTGGTGCAGCCACTATGGAAGACAGTATGGAGTTTCCTCAAAAAACTACAAATGGAACTACCATTTGACCCTGTGATCCCACTTCTAGGACTATATCCCAGGAAACCAGAAACACCAATCAGAAAGGATATATGCACCCATATGTTCATAGCAGCACAATTCACCATAGCTAAGATCTGGAAACAGCCTAAGTGCCCATCAGTAGATGAATGGATTAGAAAACTGTGGTACATCTACACGATGGAATACTATGCTGCTGTAAAAAAGAAGGAACTCCTACCATTTGCAACGGCATGGATGGAACTGGAGAGCATTATGCTAAGTGAAATAAGCCAGTCAATGAAGGAAAAATACCACATGATCTCACTCATTCATGGATAATAGAGACCATTATAAACTTTTGAACAGTAATAGTTACAGAGGCAGAGCTGCCTCAAACAGATTGTCAAACTGCAGCGGGAAGGCCGGGGAAAGTTGGGGGGCAGGAGGGAGGGGTATAAGAGATCAACCGAAGGACTTGTATGCATGCATATATGCATAACCAATGGACATGGGACGCTGGGGGGTGGGGGAGGCCAGGGGATAGTCAAGGGCGAGGGAAAAAAAAGACACATATGTAATACCCTTTGTAATACTTTAAACAATTAAAAATAAATAAATAAATAAATAAATAAATAAATAAACAAACGAACGAACAAAAAAAAACAATGATATAAACTCAGACTTGTTGCCTAGCAGAGTAACCTCTAAGCAAGAAAATAAACTCTGTGGCTTTTGTAAATGAAGACTTTAAAACGAAAATTGACCAATTACTGTAATTGGGTCCACCAATTATTATAAAAAGTTGCTTTTTTTTTCTCTCACAGAGCCCTGACCAATACAGACAGAGAAAATTTTCATTGTATACTCTTTTGTGGGAGAAAATAAATATCCCTCTTGAATGAATACTGTCTAACCTGAGGCTGCACGTGAGAATTTAATGGACTTCTTAACGCCTGTAATGGCAGAATCTACCCATCTTCAAGTTCCATGTGGTTGAAAGGCTGTCTCCAAAGCAGGTGCCCTTAAGGTTATTCATGTTTTTAGCAAAGAGGTCTAGATCAATATCCACCATCCAAATAAGAATTTGAACCAGGGAGGAGGGCTGACTTCTCAGGTTACCACCATATTATAGGAGGATTAATTTGTCTGTCTGAGCTGCTATATGTCCAGCCAACTGATATCCATCTAGCTCCAAGAGATTTCATCTATTTTTTTCAAGTAGATGTCATTCTACATAGGAATCCCTGGTTGGGAGATATCATAAGTGGTGGTACTTTCTGGAAGTGCCATAATTGACTTAAGGTGAAAGGTAAATTAAAATGTCTACATAAGCAGGAAAGGTGAGGTTCTGGAACTTTATGGAGTCCATAGAGAATATAAAATCTTTGGTCTAAAGGTTGAACTGATTTTCCTCTCATCTTATTAACAGAATGAGCATTTAAGTCATTCCAACATTTTGAGAACTGATCCTATTTCTAAGCCCTAGAAATAAGTGGTAAGTTTTATACTGAATTATACTTTCACTTATTTGTGGAAGTGTTTGGAGACAAAGGGAATAAATGGTATACCAGTCAAAACCAAAATCAAATCATCAGTTTCCACAAGACTTTGAAGATAGACAAGGTGCATTGTGCAAATAAATACACCTCACCCCTTGGAGTCCAGTGTAAGGGAAATCTATTACCAACATTTCTCAAGCCTCTTCCACCAGAACTGCGTAAGCTAAGTGAAATTTTATCAGGTACAGGAGATAGGAAGTGACTGACAAACCCTTGCCATAGGGGCTGCTGCTTTTGTTAGCCCTGACGCTACATGGATTGAATAATTTTGACCAAAAAACATCCACATGAGCTAGTAAAAAGAAAAAAAAATAAACTAACCACATTCTGGTGAAACACACTACTAGAAAAACTCAGAATTATCAATAATTAAATGTATTCTCCTTATGGATTATAGGCTGAAATTTTATGAAATCTGGTCCCACGACAGATTTGTTGATGCCCTGGCAAACATGCCTTCTCCTCTTACTCTTCAGACATCCTTTAGGATTAGTTGGTCCCAAAGCCTAAATAATGCGATTGAGAGTGTCTCCTATGGGGAGCATCACTAACTGAGCCGGCTGATTTTGGCAACATACCCATTTCTCAATTCCCTTGTTTCTCCGTCTTTCTCTTATCGCTTAGGAGGCTGGACAATCTTACATGCACTATGGTGTTCATACAGAAGCCTCTCCCAGTAGTGTTGCCCCAGGAATGCTGTCATCACTCTTTCAGTCATCAGTGCAGTAGAACCAAACACAAGTGAGAGGGACATGTGGTAGCATAGTTACTGAGAAACAAAACAACCTTCAATGATCCATGGAGCATCTGAGATGTCAATATCATGCTTCTCCTGTAAGTGGGTAGGCACAGAACTTTTGTTTTGCTGCAAAACATAACGCTTCCTTGATAGTTAAACTGCCTCTCTTTTTGGGCAGTGTCACAGCCCCTATGATTTAGATATGGAAATGTTTTTTGTTTGTTTTTTTTAAAATATATTTTATTGAATTTTTACAGAGAAGAAGGGAGAGGGCTAGAGAGTTAGAAACATCGATGAGAGAGATCGATCAGTTGCCTCCTGCACGCCCCCCAGTAAGGATTTGCCCGCAACCAAGGTACATGCCCTTGACTGGAATCGAACCTGGGACCCTTCAGTCCGCAGGCCGATGCTCTATCCACTGAGACAAACTGGCTAGGGCTGTACAGTCCTTTCTTTATTGAAGAGCCTAATCTCCACCTTCTTATACAGGCAAACTTCTCACTTTCAGTGCTTATGGAAAACACAGAGCATTTGTCTCCATGTAAAATGATGTCAGGCATCTGAGCCTTTAATGGCTTTTGAGACTCTGCAGAGTGGGTGGGGCACTGAAATAATGCTTCGAATCCTTAAGGTAGAAATTTTAATGAGAAACAACTGTCCAAGAAGCTCATTTTCTGAATTTCTACCACAATTGCATTTTAAAAAAGGAATTTTTGCTAAAGCTGGCCACTTTTGGCCAAGATGGGGAAAAGGGTCTGTTTTAAGTGTCTGATCAAGAAAAATAAGTGACCACTCTATAAGAGAAAGGACACGCTCTCTCTAGTGAAGAAACAGGAGAACTTTCAGACATCCCTCTAGGCCAGTGTTTCCCTGCTCTGCAGCACTCTTGTAAATTTGTAAATTTGCCACAGCTTACTTGTAAATTTGCCAGGGTGGCAGGGACGCATGACTCTTAGCTGGGAGGCCTGCCAGCTATCAGAAGCCCCCAACTCTTAGGAGGGAGAAGGGGGAGGGTGTCCAGAGACCACCCCGGGTTACATTTATTTGCGGGGATACTTTCTGGTACTGATAGCATATCTCCCTAGACAGATGCAGCCCATATTGGAAGAATGTCTTGTTGGGAATTCCATCAACCCCCCAGTTTCAGATCTAACACCTTATAAAATAAATCCTTACATTATAGCAAAGGTAAGTACTGCCTTCCTATCTGGCCTTATATGTCACCTGATATTTCAGGTTCGTCTGTGCCTGGATCCCTCTCACCAGAAACCCCTTGTTTATTCTCAGTGTGCAGAAACCCATAATTCTTACCCATTTCATCGATTTTCCCTCTGCTCACAAATCTCCCTTCATCCCTCTTCATTCCTGGTTCCCTCATTGTCGCGCGGCCTCCAAAGAATCATCTCACACCCACAAGTCAGACACATTAATGCCCCCGTTTCCCAAGGTGTGTGTTTGGTTTGACTCCAGCTGACCACTGGGATTTTCAGCCATGACCCTTCCCTGAGGAGAAACTGCCTCCCTTTTTATACTAAACTTATGCCTATTCCTGATCCTCAGTCTGAGCCTGAAAAAAAAACATAAATATCTATTTAACTTTCCAAACATTTCTGAGAAGAAACCTAACACTCTCTTATCATATAAAAACCTCCCTTGAACCTTCGAACCCTGAAAGGGAGTACAGGTCCTATTAGAAATTTGGAATGATTTGCATTGCATTATTAGGGAATTTTAAATTAGTATCTCTCAACCTGGGTGATTCAACCAGTGGGTTTACTGAACCATATATACATGAAATGAGCTGGCCTCCTGGACCCCATTGTCATGCCCACTGAACTCACTACCTAGGATCTATCTGCCATAACAGGAACTCAGGAGGCCAAAGCAAGTTTGGCAGTGGTAGTTGAAAGATGGGCTTAGAGAAACAGAGAGGCCAAGAAGTGTTTTGTCCTCTTGGGGAAAGGAGGGGAGAGGGAAACAGTTCTAGAATGGACTGCTAGCATAACTTTTATTTTATAGATGCTATTACAGCTGTCATAGTTTTTTGGGCTTATTTCTCCACAGTTTTTGTAGAAACAGAGTTATGTTTCTTTTTTACAAAAAAAAAAATGATACTATTGATCACTTTAAGAATTTAGAATAGCTTTCAGAGAAAAGGTTGTGTAAACATATTGTGTGTTAATTTTGTCAATATTTTTGATGCTGCAGGATCACATTCATGTCACGACATTCACCACAGTCATGACTTTTATTCAGAGAAACACCAGAAATGAATTGTAGCAATACGCTACATAGGGAGAATTCAATGCCAAAATACCTAGGGCAGTGTCTCCTTCTCATGTCCACTTTATCCCCTCCTCTCTTCTCTCCCACTCTCCCTCCCTTCCTTCTTTACTTTCTCTGACCCCAGTGAACCAGAGGAAGCCATTCATTTAAAAGATTGTAAATGTAAAATAAATTAAAAAAATAGTCCTTGGCAGATCCTTGTAAAGCTTTGGAGCTCTCATTCATGACATTCATACATACACATATGTGCACATTGCAATGAACCCAATGTTCCAGATTATGATGAGATTCAAAACAATGCTTAGATGCTTAATTAGGTTTTCTTACTTCATTGGCTGGGTAGTTTAGGGTGTAGCAATGAAAGCAATGCAATGACGAGAAATTCTGGTCCCAGTGGGAAAAGGCTAAGAAAGGGAGCTCAAGGGAACTCAAGGTTGGAACAAACTAACCAGAATCTTCTTTTCTTGAGTCTTCTGTGCTGATTGACACAGGGGATTGTGGTATGCTGGCTCTGGTGAGGATGAGTGCAAAACATCAGCATATGCCCAGCTATCTGCACACACGAGAGAGAAGAGTTCTTTACAAGACTACTGCTGACAGCGATGTTGTCATTTAATGTAGTCACAGAGAAGGATTAATCAAATTTCTGTCTACACATAGCTTTAGCTTAAATTCGGGCACCTTGCCCTAACCGGTTTAGCTCAGTGGATTGAGCGTCTGCCTGCGGACTGAAGGGTCCTAGGTTCGATTCTGGTCAAGGGCATGTACCTTGGTTGCGGGCACATCCCCAGTAGGGGGTGTGCAAGAGGCAGCTGATGGATGTGTCTCTCTCATTGATGTTTCTAACTCTCTATCCCTCTCCCTTCCTCCCTGTAAGAAATCAATAAAATATATTTAAAAATAAATAAATACATTCGGGCACCTAGTTTAACGTCCTTGCATTATTTAATAAAATAGCTATGTCATCTCAAAAAACCCATAGATTTTTGAAACAATGCATTCAAGGGTAATGTTAGAGTAAAGGAGGCGAAGCATATGCGTTTTTCCTAATATATTAGAGAATGCAAATAATGAAACAGCAGGTTTTCAAATAAATTATCCACTTCATGGTATTTTGTACTTTTCAAGATGGCTGCAGTAAGACCTCCCATGACACATACACTTCTTACAACCTGATGTGACACTCCTCTAACAGAGAGGTGTAAGTTGTGCTCCCTCCTCTCAAATCTGAGCGGTCCTGTTACTATGGCAGAAGTGATACTATGTGACTTCTAGGACTAGCCATAAAATGGATCAATCCAGTTTCTACTTGGTTTTTTAAAGACATTTGTCCTGGAACCCTGCCACTATGCCATGAAGAAGCCAAGCAGCCACAGAGAGAAGCCACATGTAGGTGTTCTAGCTGACAACCCAGCTGTGTTCCTGCCTGTCATCCTATATCACTCACCAGTTGTGTGTGTAATTCAGCCTTCAGATGATTTCAGCCTCTAGGATTCATCCCCAGCATTTGAGCCACCTAGCTCATGCTTTGTTCTGCCCAAATTGCAGTATTGTGAACACACACACACACACACACACACACACACACACACATATACTGAGTGGCCAGATTGTTATGACCACCTGACATTTGTAGACAAATTAGCTATAATTTTGCGCTGAAGTTGCTAGAGGGCCAGACCATTATAGATAGGGAAGCAGGTTGTTTACCACAACCGTAGAAGTGATTTTTTTCTGAAGATATGGGTAAACAACGCGATTTAACAGCCTTTGAACGTGGGATATATATATATATATATATATACTGAGTGGCCAGATTATTATGACCACCTGACGTTTGTAGGCAAATTAGCCGTACACTGCATCGTATGGGATATGGAAGCCGAAGGCCTGTTTGAACACCTTTGCTGTCTGCAGTTATGAAGGTAAATGTCTCCAATTCGCACAGGAACACAAGGATTGATTGGACAGTCGAGCATTGGAAAAAAGTCATGTGGTCCGATGAATCACGTTTCCAGTTGCATCATGCAGATGGCAGAGTGAGAATTTGGCGGAAACGGCATGAAAGCATGCACCCCACATGCATGAGTACAACCCTTCAAGCGGGTGGGGGCAGTGTTATGGTTTGGGGCATGTTTTCCTGGCATGATTTGGACCCTTGAATTCGTGTGGAACAACGTCTGAATAGCACAACATACCTAAGTATCGTTGCTGATCAAGTTCATCCTATCATGTTGTTGGCGTAGCCCAATGGAGATGGCTTCTTCCAATAAGACAATGCGCCATGCCACGGTGCTCGTATTGTGCAGGAGTGGTTTCAAGAACATGAGGGAGAATTTACCTTGCTTAGGTGGCCCCCACAATCACCAGCTCTCAACCCAATTGAGCATTTGTGGGATGAAGCTAAAAGAGCGATCAGGCAGCTGGTTCCACAACCATAAAATCTCACAGAACTGGACACTGCTATTCATCAGGCATGGTGTCAGATTCCTCGCATCACCTTTCAACATCTCGTGGAGCCAATGCCAAGAAGAATCGCCGCAGTATTGAAGGCAAAAGGTGGCCCAACGAAGTACTGATGGGGTGGTCATAATAATCTGGCCACTCAGTGTATATATCCCACGTTCAAAGGCTGTTAAATCACATTGTTTACTCATATCTTCAGAAAAAAATCATTTCTACTGTCATGGTAAACAACCTGCTTCCCTATCTATAATGGTCTGGCCCTCTAGCAACTTCAGCGCAAAATTATAGCTAATTTGTCTACAAACATCAGGTGATCATAATAATCTGGCCACTCAGTATATATATATATTGATTAAACCACTAAGTACATGGTGTTTTTTTATTCAGCAATAGATAACTCCAACCCTGAACTCTCTCCTCCCATTGGGAATTTTCTGTTGGTCTTATAAATATCACACATAAGATTAAAAATGGCAGCAGAGTAGGTGGATGCTGCACGGACATGCTCCCAGGAACAAGCTGGAATTACAATTGAAATATGGAAAGTCTTCCTGAATAATCAATGGAAAACTCACAGACAAGAACACTGATACCCAAGGACCAAAGGTGAAGACCGCATAGAGACTGGTAGAAGGGGCAGGAGGCGCAAAAGGGCTGGCTGGGCAACCAACAGACAGCAACTGAAGTCCCAGAGAGATATCTCAGCTGGGGGGTGAGGAGAGGTGGCCACTGAGAACTATGGAATCTAATCCCCAAGCTGGGCTCCCCACAGAGAGCACCAAATCTGAGGAGGGTATCCACATAACATCTAGCTGTGAAAAGCAGTGGGGTGCTGTCTTCCAGGGAGTGGCAGCTGAAAGTTCAGGCACCCTTTTGAAGGGCTAATGCACAAAAACTCCCTGTGGAGCCACCTACCTTGTGCTCTGGCAGAGGGAGGGTGGACTGGAACTGTGAGAGCAGAACCCAGGACTTGGGACCTGGGGGATAAAGCTCAGAAGGCAGACACCCCAAGTTTCCTGGGCTGAGTCATTCCCTCATGTAGCAGAGGACATCTTTCCCATATAGACATTTGCCCTGCCTGGGGGGAAGACAGTCAACACACCCTATTGGAAAACAGCTTGCCCTCAGGCTATTAGAGATTAAAAGTAAGCCCTTGCTTGTTTGGCTCACTGGATAGAGCATAGGCCTGGGGACTGAAGGGTCCCAGGTTTGATTCCGGTCAAGGGCATGTACTTTGGTTGCAGGCACATCGCCAGTAGGGGGTGTGCAGGAGGCAGCTGATGGATGTTTCTCTCTCATTGATGTTTCTAACTCTCTATCCCTCTCCCTTTCTCTCTGTAAAAAAATCAATAAAATATATTTTTTTATAAAAAGAGATTAAAAGTAACAATTAGCCTCCAGGCAGAAGCAACTGCCCCACCCTATTGAAAAAAAATCTGGCTACACCTGAGGATGATTGCCTGGGGGCAATTCAAGTCAGAATCCTATTAGTCTGTAGACAGAGGTGGTCTCTGGAGGCTTTGAGTCTTTGCCTGATCCAGTTTGTCAAAAACAACCTTTAACACTGTCCTGCACTAGAGATTGAGAGGTATAGAGGATCTACCTAATACATAGTCACAAACCCAAACAGAAAGCCAAAATGAGGAGACAAAGAAACAACCCCCAAATGAAAGAAGTCAAGAATTCTCCAGAAGAAGAGATAAATGAAGCAGAGATAAGAAATTTATCTGAAACAGAGTTCAGAGTAATGATGGTAAAAATGCTCAACAGGCCCTAACCAGTTTGGCTCAGTAAATAGAGCGTCGGCCTTTGGACAGAAAGGTCCCAGATTCAATTCCGGTCAAGAGCATGTACCTTGGTTGCAGGCACATCCCTAGTAGGAGGTGTGCAGGAGGCAGCTGATTCATGTTTCTCTCTCATCGATGTTTCTAACTCTCTATCCGTCTCCCTTCCTCTCTGTAAAAAATCAATAAAATATATATTTTAAAAATGCTCAACAGTATAAAAAAAAGATATAGTAACTATGAAAAAAGAACAGTCTGAGATGAACAATGACATAACACAAATAAAGAACACATTGGAAGGAATACACAGCAGATTAGGGGAAACTGAGGATTGAATCAGTGAATTAGAAGACAGAGTTGAAAATATCACTCGATCAGAGAACCAAAAGAAAAAAAAAAATTAAAAAAACAGGAGGACAGCTTAAGAGAGCTGTGGGACAATGTGAAATGTAACAATATTAGAGTAGCAGGTATGCCAGAAGAGGCACAAAGGGAGAAAGGAATAGAGAAGGTGTTCGAAGAAATAATGGCAGAAAACTTCCCTAACCTGGTAAAGGTAAAAGTCACACAAGTTCAAGAGGCACAGAGAACCCCAAACAAGAAGAACCCAAACAGACCCACGCCCAGACACATCATAATTAAAATGCCAAAAATTAAAGACAAAGAGAGAATCTTAAAGGCAGCAAGAGGGAAAAATAAAAACTGTTACCTAGAAAGGAGTTCCTATAAGGCTGACACCTGATTTCTCATCAGAAACTCTACAGGCCAGGAGGGAATGGCATGAAGTACACAAGGTAATGGAAAGCAAGGTTCTGAGACCAAGATTACTATATCCAGCAGGCTATCATTCAAAATAGACGGTCAAATAAAGAGCTTCCCAGACCAAAAAAAAAAAAAAAAAAAAGGCTAAAGGAATTCATCACCACCAAGCCAGCATTATAAGAAATGCTAAAAGGATTATTGAGAAGAAGAAACAGAGAAAGAAACCTAGCCATACAGAATTAAAATGACTATAAATAAGTACCTCTCAATAATAACCCTAAATGTAAATTGATTAAATGCTCCAATCAAAAGGCATAGGGTAGCTGAATGGATACAAAAAGTTGACCCAACTATATGTTGTTTACAAGAGACCCACCTCAAAGCAAAAGACACACACAGGATAAAAGTAAAGGGATGGAAAAAATTTTCCATGCAAATGGAAAAGAAAAAAAAGCTGAAGTAGCAATACTCATATCAGACAAAATAGACTTTAAAATGAAGGCCATCACAAGAGACAACAAAGGTCACTACATAATACTAAAGGGATTGATCCAACAAGAGCATATAATCCTGGTAAACATATATGCACCCAATATAGGTGCACCTAAATATATAAAAAAGTCTTCTTGAGGACTTTAACAGAGAGATTGACAACAATACAGTCACAGTAGGGGACTTTAACACCCCTCTGACTTCACTGGATAGATCTCCCAGACAAAAACTTAACAAGGAAACAGAGACTCTAAAGGACACCTGGATCAGATGGACTTAATAGACAAATCCCCCACCCCTGTGCACAATTCTTAGTGCACTGGGCCCCTAGTAAATAATAAAAGGAAATAATAAAGATTAGAGCAGGAATAAATAGCATAGAGACTAAAAAAAAAAAATGCAAAAAAATCAATGAAACCAAGAGCTGGTTTTTTGAAAGGATAAACAAAATTGATAAACCATTAGCCAGACTCATCAAGAAACAAGGAGAGAGAACCCAAATGAATAAAATCAGAAATGAAAATGGAGAAGCAACCACAGACACCACAGAAATACAAAGGATTGTAAGAAAATACTATGAACAACTATACGCCAACAAGCTGGACAATGTGGATGAAACAGACAAATTCCTAGAAAATTACAATCTCCCAAAACTGAATCAGGAAGAATAAAAAAACCTAAATAGACCAATAACCATTGATGAAATAGAAGCAGTAATAAAAAAAAATTCCCCAAACTAAAGCCCACGTCCGGACAGCTGCAAAGGAGAGTTTTACTAAACATTCAAAGAAGAACTAACACTTATAATCCTCAGGGCACAGGCACGGGTTGCGGGCTCGATCCCCAGCAGGGGGCGTGCAGGAGGCAGCTGATCAATGAGTCTCTCATCATTGATGTTTCTCTCTCTCTCCCTCTCCCTTCCTCTCAAACTATTTCAGAAAATCCAAGAGGAAGGAACACTTCAAAACTTTTTTTAGGAGGCCAGCATTATCCTAATTCCAAAATTAGGATAAAGACACTACAAAGAAAGAGAATTGCAGGCCAATATCCCTGATGAACATAGATGCTAAAATCCTCAACAAAATATTAGCAAATCACATCCAGCAATATATTAAAAAGATCATACACCATGATCAAGTGAGATTTATTCTAGAGATGCAAGGCTGGTGCAATATTCTCAAATCAATAAATGTGATATATCACATAAACAAATTGAAAGACAAAAACCACATGATCATATCAATAGATGCAGAAAAAGCATTCAACAAAATCCAACACCCATTTTTGATAAAAAAAAAAAAAAAAAAAAACCTCTCAGCAAAATTGGAATATAGGGAACATATCTCAACATGATAAAGGCCATATATGACAAACCTATAGCCAACATCATACTCAATGGGCAAAAACTTAAAACATTTCTCCTAAGAGCAGAAACAAGACAGGGATGCCCACTCTCACTACTCTTGTTCAACATAGTACTGTAAGTGCTAGCCATAGTAATCAGACAAGAAGAAGAAATAAGAGGCATCCAAATTGGAAAAGAAGAAGTAAAACTGTCATTATTAACAGATGACATGATATTGTACATAGAAAACTCCAAAGACTCTATCAAAAAACTACTAGACTTAATAAATGAGTTTGGCAATGTAGCAGGACACAAAATTAACACCCAGAAATCTATTGCTTTTTTATACACCAATAATCAACTCACAGAAAGAGAAACTAAACAACCAACCCCTTTTACCATTGCAACAAAAAATTAAGATATCTAGGAATAAACTTAACTAAGGAGATAAAAGACCTATACTTGGAAAACTACAGGACATTGAAAAAAGAGATAGAGGAAGACATAAACAAATGGAAGAATATAGCATGTTCAAGGATTAGTAGAATCAACATCATTAAAATGTCCATATTACCCAAAGCAATCTATAGATTCAATGCAATCCCAATTAAGATACCAATGGAATATTTCACCGACCTAGAACAAACTCTCCAAAAATTCATCAGGAATAATAATAAAAAAGAGCCCAAATAGCTGCAGCAATCCTGAGAAAGAAGAACAAAGTTGGAGGGATCACAATACCAGATATCAAGCTATATTACAAAGCCACTGTTCTCAAAACTGTCTGGTACTGGAACAAGAACAGACATATAGACCAATGGAACCAAACAGAGAACCCAGAAATAGACCCAAACCATTACGCTCAATTAATATTTCACAAAGGAGGCAAGAGCATACAATTGAATCAAGATAGTCTCTTTAATAAATAGTGTTGGGAAAATTGGACAGATACATGCAAAAAAAATGAAACTAGATCACCAACGTACACCATACACAAAAATAGACTCAAAATGGATAAAGGACTTAAACGTAAGAGGGGAAACTGTAAAAATCTTGGAAGAATCCATAGGCAGCAAAATATCAGACATATGTCGTAGCAATATCTTTACTGATACAGCTCCTAGGGCAATGGAAACTAAAGACAAAATAACCAAATGGGACTACATCAAAATAAAAAGCTTCTGCACAGCAAAAGAAACCATCAACAAAACAACAAGAGAGCCCACTGCGTGGAAGAACATATTTGCCAATGTTATCTGATAAGGGTTTAGTCTCCAAAATTTACAGGGAACTCATATAACTTAACAAAAGGAAGATAATACAATAAAAAAATGGGCAAAGGACCTAAATGGGCAATTTTCAAAAGAGGACATAAAGAAGGCCAAGAGACATATGAAAACATGCTCAAAGTCACTAATCATTGGAGAGATGCAAATCAAAACAACAATGAGGTGCCACCTCACACCTGTAAGAATGGCTATCATCAACAAATCAACAAACAACAAGTGCTGGTGAGGATGTAGAGAAAAAGGACCCTCTTGCACGGCTGGTGGGAATGCAGACTGGTGCAACCATTGTGGAAAACAGTATGGAGTTTCCTCAAAAAATTAAAAATGGAACTCCCATTTGACCCAATAATCCCACTTCTATGAATATATCCAAAGAAACCAGAAATACCAATCAGAAAAGATGTATGCACCCCTATGTTCATAGCAGCACAGTTTACAATAGCTAAGATTTGGAAACAATTTAAGTGCCCATCAGCAGGTGAGTGGATTAAAAAACTGTGGTACATCTATACAATGGAATACTACACTGCTGTAAATAAGAAGGAACTCTTACCATTTGCAATAGCATGGATGGACCTGGAGAGCATCATGCTAAGTGAAATAAGCCAGTTGTATAAAGATAAATATCACATGATCTCACTCATTTGTGGAATATAATGAACAACATAAACTGATGAACAAAAATAGAGCCAGAGGGGAAAAATAATATTTAAAAATATTTTAGAATATAATAGATGTAATCCTGATATTTGCAGATTTTTAATATCTCCTACAAGTTTTGTGATATCAGACTAAATTAGTACAGTTTTGGTATTATTATTATACTTAAAATCCTTTTTTCTTGAAATATTAATGTTTGTTGTATATAATATTGTATTTAAGATCATTTTTCTTGAATTATTGGTGTTTACTGCATGTAACATTATTAGAGTAAAATCATTTTTTGTGAGGAAAAAAAAGGAGTTCCTGGAAACCAGAAAGTCCTAGCTGCAGGAGAGTTCTGTCTGGCAGGAGCTATGGCCTTCAGCAGAGGTTAAAAGACACAGCCAACCTGCCCAGGGACCCAGCAGACAGAAACGTAGGGGAATACATTCTCCAGCTCTGTCTCCTCTCCCCTTCCCATCTCTTGCTGGTGTTTCCTATTGACCAAACCAGCTGGAAGTCAGAGGACATAAAAGGCAGCATCCCGGGCACAAAGGAGAGTGGATCTATGGACAGAGACTACCCATCATAGTGACCTTCACAATGGCTTACTGAAATGTCAGTTTTAGATACAGTTAGCTATGTTCATCAGTGAGAATGAAAAGGCTGCTCTGTAAAAGGTGCTTTACGGATTCAGTAGTGCTAGCTTTGACGGAAAGAGGCGTGGCTGGTGAGCACTTTGATTCCTGTCTTGAAGAGGTGTGCCTGGGGATATTGCCCAACTCAGAAAGGGTCAAGGAGTAAAGAGAACAGAGAAGTGGAGGCAAAAGAGAAACAGCACATCTTTTGAAGAGTTGGGCACTTCAAGAAACTTTTGGGGGGGGGGTAAATTTGGAAAGATTATCCTCTAAAGGGGTGGGTCCTGCGCACAGACCAGGGCTCCTCTTTGTGCCTTGGTTTACGGGTCTGTACACAAGGTGCCACAGAGAAACTGTCCAGCCACTTTTCTGGAGTGGCTTCCCCATTTGACGTGGGTTTTCTCTCTTCAGGTCTGAGGAATCCAAACACCAATATCATACCTCGACACTTCTCATAAATACATTTATAGGGTGATCATTCGCTCTGGAAAGAACATGATGCACATACTTGTAAGACATGTTTCAAGCTGACCAGGCAAGGGAATAGGAGACCGTCACAGCAAGGATCTGAACAAGCTTCCTCCTTAACTAAAGCCCTCCTGAGTATTGCCACTGAGCCCTCAAGAGAAAAGGAACATACTTTAAGTCATGACGGTAACTAAAATATATAAATATCTCAGGGTCAAAGAATCTAAAGTCCACAGCCAGTACCACCCCAGCCCCTCAGCAGCCAGAGCACAGCCTTAAATTACGGTGTGGTTGAAGGAGGAGACCCCACGGCCAGGTGTTCCTTTCCCTTTCGGCTTTTCCAAAGGCCTGCTTCTGGTCAAATCTCTCCCTTAACTTTTTGGGCATCGGGTTCTTCAGATTGAAGTACATGATTGGTAAAATTATTTTTAACCCGAAAATGATCTTGAGAACTTGCCATTTAAACCACCATGGTTTTTCATTTGTATCAATAAAATGTGATTGGTGTTTGAAAATGAAAAAAAAAAAATCACACATAAACACAGCCACGTTTAATGAAACCATCTAAACCAGAATCTTAATTTCTTAAGATTTAGCCCCAGGAAAAAGTGAAAATCCCACACAAAATGAGTACCACTGACTAAGAAAAGGAAGTGTAAGGGCAAATACAGCTATCATTAATAATGCAGCAAGAGTTCTCATTCCTGGGTTCCTACGATGCACCATCCAGTGTACAAAGCAGGGAAATATTTCTTGACAGAGGTAGGTGGTTTCAAAAGATCAGAAAAAGAGGACTCTGAAGAAAGAAGAAGAGATAGGTTAGTAGATTGTAACATGAGCTAAGTTATGGACTTGGGATGAGTCTGCTATCACAGAATTTCAGAATCTCAAGTTTCATCTGCAATGTACTAGAAAAGTTATTGTCTAGTTTCTACTGTCTAATATCTTTGATGTCAGGGAGAGCCCTCTTAAACTTCCCAAAGAAATTATCTGTTGGAAACTTCTTCCTTAGGTTAAGCTAAAATCATCTCTCTGCAACTTTTATCTTTTGGCTTTATTGTGAAGTTGCATCTTTTGCTGGAGGTTTGACTCTAAAGTCAATGTGAGAAAACAGTTGCCTATGTCCAAACTTGGTCTTGAAAGTTTCTCAGGAGAGCACTCCAATAGTCATCAGCCTATGATTCCTCAGCCAGCATTCCCTCCAGTGTTGAAATTGGTCACTGTTTCTTTGGTTGAGAATCAAAGTCGTCGGCTGTGTATAGGAGATATATGGATTTAGAAATATGTATTTTTCAAGGCTAAAGTCCCACTCAGACAGGGGAGATGCTTACACTCTGAAAGCAAGAGGGTCCTGAGATGAGGTTTTCACACTTCTTGTCTCCTGCTCATTTGGGGGCATAGATATGCTCATTAAGTGGAATATCTGGAGTAGCCAGACACACTATTTAGATTGTACAGGGTTGGACAAATGTAGGTTTACAATTGTTTGTATGGAAAATAATATAATAAATAATAATGGAAGAATAAACTGTGTGTTTCACATACTCACAAGTGTAAACCTACCTTTTCCCCATCCTACATTTTTCCCTTAGAAATATGATTATTTTTGCAATCTCACATAATTAAATTTATGTACATTAAACACATATATGACATAGCATTGTGTATGTAGGCCTGTTTTCTAGATCTACAATAAGGCAGGTTTAATATCTTCTCCATGAAAACCTAAAAAGACAAGTATTAGAACTCTTGAGACTGCTCCACACAAGATATCACCTTTCCTTCCAATGTTTCTCACAGAATGTGATTTGAGGCCCTCACTCTCTAGGATTTCTCCTCTGAACACGTGTCCTTAAGTATAAATCCCAGAATTGATCATACTGTCCATGTGCAATTAGGTCAACACAGAATAGAGGAGGTGGGCACACATATTGTTCTTAATACTCACTTCTATTAGCCAAAAATCACACTTGAGTTTTTGGCAACCATGTTCCATGGCTGAATTATAGTTACCAAAATCCTAAGTGTTTTTTAAAGTTACAAAATGTTTAAACACGTAGAAAATAAAATAGCAGACACCCATAACTCATCAACAAGATCAACAGATGTTACCTTGCCTTATTTACCTCTTTATGTGTTTTGATTTGCCCAGGTCTCCCACATACTGTATTTTTGCACTCATATAACCTATGAAGAGTTACTGATTTAATAATTATTTATGGAATCCCTACTGTGTCCTCTTTGACCTTAACTTTGCTATTCAAATGTATTACGTGTTATTTCAGCATCACATTATTTACAAATTTGATTAGGAACTCTTCGTACACAAGATTTATCACAACAATGAATGAGATAGGGTTGATGACAGATCCACCACTAATAACAATCCTCTAGATTGGCTGAAGCAATATTATATTTCTATGACCCTGTGCCTTTGTTTATGTTGTTCTTTCCACCTGGAGTGGCTCCTTACCTCCTTCTTTTGTCGGACTAACTTATATTAGTGAACTCTTTTGAGACTCAATGTCACCAGCTCCAGCAACCCTTCCCTCATCATCACCTGCTCAGTTAAGTGCCCCACTGTTGGACATTTCTCTATCATAGCTCCTGTGCTCTGTTGTACTCATTGGCTATTTATCTATCTTCCCCTCTCATCTTTAAGTTCTTCAATAGCAAAAATGTACTCATATTTATTTTTGTATTCTTAACCTTTTTAAGTGTGCCAGAACTTCAAAGATGCTAGCTCATAGTAGCTGCCCAGAAATGCTTGTTAAATAAACATGTAAGAGGCCTGGCTGGTGTTGCTCAGTGGGTTGTACTGTCATTGATTTCCAGTCAGGGTATATACCCAGGTTTTGGGTTCAATCCCTGGTTGGAATACATATTGGAGGCAAGTGATCATATTGATATTTGTCTCTTTTTCTTCCTCTCCCTTCCTCTCTCTCTAAAATCAATAAAAACATATCCTTGGTGAGGATTAAGAAGTAAAATAAAATAAATAAACATGTAAGAATAAAACAATTTAGTCAAATATTTCTTTCTTGTATTACAGGAATACTTTCCACAATACCTCCAGTAGATCATCACTTCTAACCATAGAGAATTTGCTACTCCACAGAACAACCCATTCCTATTTGAATGATTCTGGATTTTGAAAGTCTTTTCTCATATTAAACCCCCAATCAGTTTCCTGCACCAATGTTATAAGTTCTTATTATAAACTAGAGGCCTGTTGCATGAAGAGATTCGTGCAATAGGCCTTCCCTTCCCCTGGCTGCCGGCACCAGTTTGCCTCTGGCACCCTGGACCCAGGCTTTCGCCATCTTTGTTGGGTTAATTTGCATACTCTCCTGATTGGTTGGTTAGCGTAGTGAAGGTATGGTCAATTTACATGTTTGTCTATTATTAGATAAGACTAGAGGCCCAATGCATGAAATTCATGCAAGAGTAGGCCTTTCTTCCCTTGGCTGCCAGCACTGGCTTCCCTCTGGCACCTGGGACCCAGCTTCCGTTGCAGCCCAGGCTTCGTCCAGAAGGTCATCTGGAAGGATGTCTGGTCAATTAGCATATTATGCTTTTATTATTATAGATAAGTTGAGTCTCTTTTCTGAATGTCAAGGATTCTTTTATGGCACTCACGTGGGTAACTAAATAGTTATTAGTGAATATGTTTTACATATAGCTAGCAGAGCTGAAGAAATTATTTCACTGCTCAGAATTGAAGCACTTTCGGGGGCATCCCATTGAGGATTTCTACCCTGAATTCTTTTCAGAAGCTAATTGGGACTGTGAAGACCACAGCACAGGTGTTCTGTGTTCTATGAAGCTCACATTCCTATGTAAACACGCCACTACTTTCTTGAGCATCACAAACTCCTGGGTGGTCTTGGGACTGCCTTCAAAGGGAAATAAGTTGGAATTTTCTCAGATTGCTAATCATTTGAGGACCTGGTTAGTGTACAACTTGGCTATATTCTGAAATCTCTATTTATTGAGGCCACGAATTCACACCTGAGGAGAAACCTAAGCAACTAACCCTGGCCCCAAACTTGGTTGAATAGCCAAAGAGTTGTAGGGAAAACAAAACAAAGAAACAGACAACTTCTGTGCTAAGATCAGTGCCTTTCTGTAAGTTCTTGATCATAACTGTTACTTAGCACAGTTGGAAGCAATTGACATTATCCCCTGGGAATATGGAAGCAAACATTTCCTTTAACATTTATGCTATTGCCCCACAGATTGCAGATTTTTCAAAATGGTGATCAGTTGGCAAAATTTGGTAACAGAGCATTCATTATCCTCTTCGTAGGGAAGGTCAGTGATTCTTGTATGCCAGGTACTGTGCTGGGAACTCCACACACTTTACCTCATGTGACCCTCATAACAATCCTGGAAAATAAATATTATCTCCATTTCATAAAGGAGGTACTGGATGCTCAAGAAAATTAAGAAACCTGTTCAATGTCTCAGAATTACTAAATTGCAAAAATAATTTAAATCCAGATAGTTCTTACTCCAAGGTCCTTGTGCTTTAGACCGGTGGTCGGCAAACTCATTAGTCAGCAGAGCCAAATATCAACAGTACAACGATTGAAATTTCTTTTGAGAGCCAAATTTTTTAAACTTAAACTATATAGGTAGGTACATTGTTATTAACTTAATTAGGGTACTCCTAAGCTGGCCTTTGCTAAAAACGTCGTCAATCTGATTGAGGTACGTTCGCTGAGGTTGACCCCTTCCAACTCTCCCATCCACACTCGTCTTGTATACTTGTCAAACAGGGCTCCTAAAAAAATGTTTCATTTTATAATAATAAAGCCACCAACACAAAATAATTGCAATTCTTAAATTGATGACAAAAATACCTGTAGGATTTGCAGCTGGTTGGAAAAATACAGGTAACTTGATGCTTCGAGTAGGTACTTTTGTCACCTACGCGCGATTTGCGGACCAGACTAGCACTAACCACTGCACAATGAGACTGCTGACTGACTGACTCACTCAACTTGCACTGCGTATCCCACCTCCTGACCAACCCGACCAACACCCCTCACTTCTTCTAACGCCACTTCTTCAAAATAGACTCGCCCAGGCCGAAAACCGACTTCTGCGCATGGGCCGCAAAGTTTCAATCGCACTGTACGTGTGTGCCCGCACATGGTATTTTGTGGAAGAGCCACACTCAAGGGGCCAAAGAGCCACATGTGGCTCGAGAGCCACGGTTTGCTGATCACTGCTTTAGACCAAGCCACGTTGACTTTCATGGGCTTTACTGCATGACCTTCCACTTGGAGTTGAACTCTGCCTTTACTTCCTCATCCCCTATTCCTGGATCACCCCTTTGATCTGCCGTTGGGTACCATCCTCTTAAAACAAAGTTATAGCATCCTTGCCTTATCAACCAGATTGTGTCTAATTCTGTTTTTACAATGTCACCCTTAAGAATATCCAGAAAGTATGGAGATGATTGCATGAATATCAGCTTCTCTCTCTCTTTTTAAAATTAAATCTTTACTGTTGAAAGTATTACACATGTCCCATTTTCCCCCCATTAACCCCTTCTAGGCTGCCCCGCCCCCACCCCAGCTTCTTTCTTTTACCTCAAGTTTGGGTTGGCAAGAGAGGAGGGGTAGGCCGAAACCGGTTTGGCTCAGTGGATAGAGCGTCGGCCTGTGGACTGAGGGGTCCCAGGTTCGATTCCGGTCAAGGGCATGTACCTGGGTTGCAGGCACATCCCCAGTGGGAGATGCGCATGAGGCAGCTGATCGATGTTTCTCTCCCATCGATGTTTCTAACTCTCTATCTCTCTCCCTTCCTCTCTGTAAAAAATCAATAAAATATATTTATTTAAAAAAAAAAAAAAGAGAGAGGAGGGGTAGGAAGAGGTGATCTTTAGGTTAACAGGGTCCAACAGAAATATTTAGTAAAAAAATTAGTTGTGTGTGTGTGTGTTTTTTTAATCTTCAGTCATCTGGACTGAGATGTTAGAGATAGTTTTTGTTGGTATTCATTGTGAACATTTTATTCACATTATTTAGGATTTTTTCCATCTATCTCCATGCTCCATGCCTCACAGCATATAGGCTTGCCCAAATCTGACCCACTGCCCATTATTGTAAATAGAGTTTTAATAGAATGCAGCCACACTCATTCATTTATATACTGTCTGTGGCTCTTTTCACACTAGTAAGGCAGGGAGAAGAAGTCATTGCAATAGAGACTGTATGGCCCATAAAGCCTAAAATATTTAGGCTTTAAATATTTAAATATTTAAAATATTTCTGGCCCTTTAAAGAAACATTTTGCTGACTCCTGCTTTAGGCAGAACAAAAATATATGGATGTTGCAGTCCAGCAATGAATCTCTGTGTCTAGACTAGAATGTGGAGGAATTTGGATTTGGATGTCTGAACCAGGACATCTTTAAAGGCTCGTCCAACCCTGTACTTCAAGGATTTAAAAACTCAGCATTATATACCTATATACTTTTTTTCCTCATAAATAAAGTATAAGAAGTAGGACCAAGATAGCAGATGTGAATTTGGAGTACAACGGGAATGTTAAAAACAGGCATTTCTGTTTTGTTAATTCTTACTATGCTGATGCTCAAATAGAGCAAACTATATATATCCAGCACATTAGCTAAATCATGAAAAGTCTAGCCCGGCCTGAGTTGCTCAGTGGTTGAGCGTGGACCTGTGAACTAGGAAGTCAAGGTTCATTTCCCAGTCAGGGCATATATCCAGGTTGCAGGATTGATCCCCAGTGTGGGGTGTGCAAGAGGCAGCCAATCAATGGTTTTCTCTCATCATTGATGTTTCTAGCTCTCTCTCCTTCTCCTTTCCTCTCTGAAATCAATAATTTTTTTTTTTAAAGGAAAGTCTCTAAAGATGGTCAAGGCTGGATACATGGAAGTGGCCCAATCTTAGTATGTTGACATCAACACGTATTTGAGAGAAATCTATCTACCTAATTGTATCGTTCTGCTTGTCGATGTTTGTAAAATATTATTTATGTCTTTGATGAAAACTCCCTCCAGTCATGGAAGCTTGGAATTATGTGAATGTTTTATTAATTTACTTATTGACCATCAACCCTCTGCGTGCTGCTACATGAACCAAGAGCAGAAACGTGGCCTCTGCCCTGGAGGACAGTATTGCTGGGTCCTTAGACTCTCTTCCCACGCCTCGGGAACTGTTATGTTTGGTTATTTTTAAGGTATTTCCAAATAAGTAAGATGAGCACTTGAAAATTTTGTATAACGTCAGAGGCCCACATCCTTGGGACCTAATGCCTGCTAGATTCCATTTTGCATCCCTGCGAACTTTAGCTGCATTTGAATTAGAAAACCTGTCCTTTGAATTTACAGTTTTTTTAAGCCTCCTGTATTCCCCATAGATCTTCATTTGGCTTGCTGGTTTGTCACCGGATCTTTTAACTTGGGCCAAACTTTCTCTGAATACAAAAAGGATGTCAAAAGTTGATGTTTACTGACATCTGATCCCTGATGTATTGTATAAAACCATCAGGTACAAATATTTTAAAATATTTCTAGCATCTATGCAAGGAAATAAAAAGACTGAATTCATTTTTTTCTATTGAATTTAAAATCAAACCAGACTTATCTGAATAAAACAACAGAAAGTATCAAAATTCCTTTAGGGTTTAGAATGATTTTCATGGAGAGAAACATATCTTACTAGAGGCCTGGTGCACAACATTCGTGCACTGGGGGTAGGGGTAGGGTCTCTTATCCCGGCCTGTGCCCTCTCGCATTCCAGGACTTACTGCCTACCCGTTCAATGCTCCTTAGCACTGCTGCGGAGGTGGGAGAGGCTCCTGCCACCGCCACTGCGCTCGCCAGCCATGAACCCAGCTTCTGGCTGAAGGGCGCTCCCCCTGTGGAAGCGCACTGACCACCAGGGGGCAGTTCCTGCATTGACCATCTACTCCCTGGTGGTCAGTGTGCATCATAGCAATCAGTCATTTTGCTATTCAGCCAATTTGCATATTAGGCTTTTATTATATAGGATGATTTAGAAATTAGAAAGAGGTTTTATCTTGGAAGGAAAAAAGATAACCTTCCAGAGAAGATTTTTTCTCATGTATGGACATTAGGAATGGATTGTAGGTGTGACCCAACAGGAGATCAGAGCTATCTGAACATTATACTTGCTCAGTGCCATTGTGAACTCATTGATAGGATGTTGTGTAATTGTTCTCAAGGCAGCCAATATATGAATATTTTGCCTTCTGAATCAGTAAACAGCCAAATTTTCATCATTTATTTCTTTAGTATTTCCTCTCTTTTCTTCACCTAGGTATCTAACAAATATTTTATATTAGATATGTAGGAAGTGTTTACCAATGAATGACTACACTGTTTCAATTAGCTCATTGGTATATTTACTGAGAATCCACCTCTCATCCCCAACATTGCATGAACTTAGCCTTATAGGCAAGAAAATTCAGGAAGAAAATTTGTTTTAAAATTGTTTAAAAAATCTTGTGTAATGGTTCTAGATGAACCCATTAAAGTTATTTCACATAATAACAATTTGTCATAAATCAGTTGGCTCAATGACCAATTTGCCCCCTTAATGATATATAATGTTTTTTTAACAATTAATAAATTAACAGGAATTTGTGTTTCAGTCAGGCTCTTCAATATACAGTTTACTTTGGGGAGAGACAATTTCTTGGGATTTTGGAAATTCTGCTATCAGGCATGTCACCAATCTCAAATTTTTTTTTCAACATAGTTTGGTAAGTTTTTATCTTCCAATATATTTTCAACCTAGTCTATTACTTTTTCTACTTCTTATAATTTTTTTTTCTTGACCAAGAAAGGAAGGAATTATATTGCAAGCAATTTACTGGGAATGTTCTTATATACGAACTAGTGGCCAGGTGCACGAAATTTATGCAGGGGGCATCCCTCAGCCCAGCCTGCACCCTCTCCAATCTGGGACCCCTTGGGGGATGTCTGACTGCCAGTTTAGGCCTGATCCTAAACCGGCAGTTGGACATCCCTCTCACAATCTGGGACCACTAGCTCCTAACCACTCACCTGCATGCTTGTCTGATCGCCCCTAACTGCCTCTGCCTGCCTGCCTGATTGCCCCTAACCCATCTGCCTGCCTGCCTGATCATCTCTAACCTCTCTGCCTGCCCGCCTGATCTCCCCTAACTGCCTCTGCCTGCAGCCTGATCACCCCAACTGCTCTCCCCTGCCGGCCTGATCTTGCCCCCAACTGCCCTCCCCTGCCAGCCTGATCTCACCCAGTCTCTGTCTCTCTTTGTTTTTCTCAGCAGTCCTCCAGGCCTTCCTGTCTCCCTCTTCCTCTTTGCCATCTAGGAGGGGGTGGGGCCAGTGGGCGCCACTCCACCCTCTGCTCACCCTTCCTTCCATCCAGGCCTCTTCAGGCCCAGTCTGTTTTGTTTTCTCATTCCGAGAGAGGCTCCGAGAGCGAGCTGGGAGGGAGGGAAAGAAAGGGAGAAAAGGCTGTGAGCTGGTGGGCGCTGTGTGTGTCTGTGCGTGTGTGCAGTTGTGAGTGAGTGTGAGTGCAGGCCCCACCTTCCCCATCCCCATCTCCGCTGCCACAAGTCTCCACCCACCAGAGCCTGCTGCGTGCACAGCCTGGGCATTAGGTCGAGCCTCCGGTCATTGTGGATGTGACAGACCCAGGGTTTTTATAAATTAGGATAGGGAGGAGTGCTTGTGTGCATGTGATAAAGAGTGCATGCATTGATACAATGAGAGTGTGAAAATGCCAGTGGTTTTAAGCTTGGAATTTTTTTCAAGCAATTATGTTAATAATCACAAAGCAACAAGTTCTTTGTGAATCAATAATATTGAATAACTGGTCTTTTGGCAAATTGGTTCCTTGATGAATTGGTAGTTAATGACTTACTATTTGGCTGATTTTCTACACTGATTTAGGTATAGAATCATCTTTCCTTGCCCAAGAAAGACCCACTTCTGTGGACTGCTAAAAACAGTCTCATCTAGAAGCAGATGAATGAAGCTTTTGCCATATTTTCCTGCCTTACAGCTTTACTAGAACAAACTGTTGCACTCCATGTAAACACAAACAAAAATCTCTCATGCTGTCTTTTTGGAGAATGTGGAGGACCTTTTAGTTACTGAACATTTCAATGTGATAGCATTAAAAAATATGGCTTTATTTTAACCATTAAAATGACTAATATCTCACAGTAGGAGGCAAAAGAACTTGCCTGTGTATAACAGGAAGGCAGAAAGAGGAAGAGTATATGTAGAAAAATGAGTAAAAATGCTCAAGGCTGGAAAGGATAAAAGAAATAAATATGCCTGCGAAAATAAAATGGCACAGGGCCATTAGAGTTTGGTGGGTGCTTAAGTACATGGATGTGTATCCTAGTATGAGACAAAGAAAGTTTATGTATATTAAATGTAGAAGGTCAACCCTCCCAAAACATTCAGCAATTGGTTATAGACATAGGCAAGTTTCAGGCTTGCTTTGTTGACCTCATCCTGCCCAGATGCCCTCACAATTGAAATGCCTTCACAACTGTACGGTTGAGCCTAGGTCCTGAAATTGTAATGGCATTGGACAAACTCCATCCCACTAATGTTTTCATTAGTGATAACCAGAGACTGATGTCAAGAAGATACTAGAATTGACTATCCAAATAATGAAAGATACTAGATGTTGCTACCAAAATATCAATCTACATTCTTTTCTGTTAATAGGATACTGGCGACCATGAAAGAAAAGTCTGTAGAAAAAAACTCAACTATCATTTGACCAAGTTTCTCTTTGCAACTTGTGCAAGAGTCCAGGGCTGTAAACAGAGCTTTCTACTCTTTAACTGTAACAGTGTTAGCTGTTTTATTCCAAGTATCAGTGCAGAGCCTAGACTTCTCACCAACCTGTCTTTCCAACACAAAGGAACTAAACTTGAGATCCTTGGAAATTCTTCTTGGTATGAGTCTTTGTCTTTCCATTGCTTTTTTCTTTGCCTCCTCTTATTTTTACTGGATTGAATCCATGCTTTTCTTCACTGAAGAAGGCCCTGCATCAGGCATAGGCGATCAGGAAAAGGTTTTTTTCACCTCCATGATTTAGGTAGCAATACAGACATCTGGCAGCAAGGAGTTATAGAAAACTCCTTTATCCTCCCTCCTCCCCCTTTTTAAGGGAGCCATTACTTCAGGTAGAAGATATCAGCTAACATATTTCTGCAGGCATTGGGCTCTTTCAAGACCTCCATTGGTGATCAAACCAAATATTTAAAAGGACATTCCCGTAAACAAAAGCATGGTCTGCATTCACAAACCATTTTCAGTAAGATCTTTTTCCAGTCAAGACTCTGACCATCTGCTTGCCATCTTATATTTTTTAATATTATTCTGTCAAATATATGCTCTGTCAATGCAGGTAAAGGAATACTTGAAAAATCTGAACATACACAAATCAGTGGGTCCAGATGACATGAATCCTGAAGTCTGGAGGGAATTAGCTAATGTAGCTTTGCAAATAAGTACCCAAACAGAGCAGCCTCACAATATTTTATCAAACCGCCCTCCTTTCAGGAAGTACACAGGTAGTAAAATAAATACAATCAACATCATCTTAGACTCTCCTGGCATAAATTGTTACCTTGGACAAGTTCCTATTTTCAAATCCTCACATATGAGCTTACTCTACTACTATACTAGTAAAAAGGGGGAGAGAGAAAAATATCACCAAGAAAGAACAAAAAACAAAAAAGTTTTGCAGGATGGTATTTTACTAAAGATTATAGAGGAAATCTGTAATTTATTATTTACTAAGGGTGGCTTTTGAAGAGTTAAACTACCTATAAGACATAACTGCAGGATCTGAGGGAGCCATCTCAGGACTGTGAGCCAGAATGACCCCGTTCTGGCCTTATTTGTTAGGTGGCTATGCAACCACAGCCTCACGTGGGCAAACACTAGGAAGCTGGCTCACTCTTCTTCACCTATTATGATAAACTAGTGACCTGGTGCACCGATTTGTGCACATTGAAAGGAAATTAATTAGAAGGTGGCCAGTGGGGCAGGAGTGGGTGAGAAGGGCGGAACATGCCCTGGAGCCAACCTCCTGCGGTCCCTCCTCGGCATCTGCAGACTGAGCAGAGCGCTCTGGTAGGTGGGGTCCTTCGGCCTGGCCTGCGGGGATTGGGCCAAAACTGGCTCTCCGACATCTCCCGAGGGGTCCCAGAGTGCAAGAGGGCACTCTGCAAAGTTGCTGTCGTACAGGGTGTGGAACATAAATGCAAGTGTGCAGTAAACCAGATTTGGGGCTGACAGTGTCCCAGCAACAACATAACCCACGGCCAAAGGTGGAATCGTGTGGCCCCGTGAGGAACTGGGCTCCCTCCTGTCTGGTTTCGGGGTGCATCACCCAAGAACCTCTGCTGCCAAGACACTGCAGCTCGGCAGCTCCTACATTGAGCATCTGCCCCCTCCTGGTCAGTGCACATCATAGTGACCGGTACTGGTACTGGTCCTCAAACCTACCATACATGCTCCCACCTCAGGGCCTTGGCATGTGCTCTTCCCCTCCCTGGAAAATTTCAAGAAATACACACAACTTGCTCTCTTATTTCAGGCCTCTGATTATCAATGTACCCTTCCTGGACCATTTTATATATAACATAGGACTCCTCTCCTCCTTGACACTCCTTATCTCCCTTAGCCTGCTTTATCTTTCTCCTTAATGCTTGTCACCACCTGATATATGGTAGCGTTATTTGTTCACTGTCTTCTCCTCCTAGAACATCAGCTCCATGAGGACCAAGACTTTGTATGTTTTGTTCAGTGTCTACTCTCAGCGTCGTCAACACTGTGCAGATTATATTTATAGAATGACTCAACGAAGCATGCTTGCAGCTGAGATGCAATTCATTTCATCTGCTGCCAAACTACTGACAATAAACATATCGTGAAGGGAAAAGAAGAGGTTATGAAATGGTATGGGGAGTTTATACATATGCTTTGAAAATGTGTCATAGTCTCAACTGGATGCATAACTAGCAAAGAGTCTCGTTTTGCAAGCCAGATATAAATTTGGAGGAAGGCTTGGTGCTCTGACCTGAGGGTCAGGCAGCACAGGGGTTACTAAGAGAATGGCCTGGGCTGTCAGTGGCAGGTGACACAGAGAAGGAAAGGGAGGCAGAACGTGGGCTGAGCCAGAACTAGAGGAAGCCTACATTTCCTATCCAGTAGCTATTTCTTTCTCTTCCTTACAAATGAAATCCACATTTCATTTAGGGGGAGCAATGAAATACTCAAAATACTCGACTTCTTGAACCTCCGTGCAGTTAGGAGACCATGTAAAAAGTACTGGCTAATAAGAACTGAAGTTAGGGTTTCTGAAAAAGCTTTTACTTTTCTGATATAGCTACTATCCAGGTTCCTGGCTTACCTCTTCTCCCTGCCTCAGAAGAATACGAGGCCTAGAGCCACAGCAGCCATAGAGCAACCATGAGGCAGCAGATAGGAGGCAGAGACTTTCACGGAGGTGAAAGGGAAAGCTAGAAGGAGCCTGATCCCTGCAGGACTCATGCAGCTGCCGTGCCATCTTCACTCTGCTTTCTCTGTGCTGCTCATCGTTGCAGCCAAACATGACCCTAGCAGATGCTTTGGCAGTTTAAAAATAGTTTACTTTCTTCTTTCAACTTAACTTTTTGTTTTTTACAATGAGTATATGCTACTTACATAATTAGAAAAGGTAATAGGTGTATGTCTCTGTGTGTGTATACTTGAGGATAGTTGTAAAAAGATAACAAGAAAGGAATTCTTTTTGCTTCCCTGGTCCACTTGCCCCAAGAAGAGGGAACCATAGCCTGAGTTCCTGGACACTGCGACAACTTCAGATATTTGGTCAGTGGCTGATGCTGTGAATCCAATCCCTTTGTAAAGACCTGCTTTGGTGAACTGGCGTCTGAGGGATCCAGACAGATTCTGGTTCTCTGGCTTAAAAATTTAGGAAACAAACAAACATAATTATCTTCTACTTGGTCTTATGATAGCAGAATAAAATGAATTTAAAAGAAAAGAACATATCCTCTTAGGCTTGGAGTAAAACTGGGCTCATCTCAAACCACCACCACCACCACTGCCACCGCCACCACCACTCCCGCCTCCTTTTTGCCTAGGTTGAGTCTGAGTGCTGCTTACCCACTGTAGGGAGGTCCTTCATGCAGAATCAATCTCTGTGAAAGGGAAGCGTTTCCGACCACACAGTCTGCATACCACTCTGCTTCTCCTATTGAAATGTCTCTTCTCAGCATCACAGCTCAGTTGTATGGGTGCAAATTCTTCCTACCTGAGGTACTTAAGCTATTATATCCCACAGACCCTGCTTCCTCCCTCTGTTCACCTGGTTGGGAGTTGAAGGGGCCCAATGAATAATTTACCTGATTTTCTTTTACTTAAGTTCTGGACCACGTAAGAAACAAGATAAAAGGGTCAGACAGATAGGGATACAAAATAGACTTTTACTGAAAAGGCTGATGTTGTTTAGAGTTTCCTCTATCAGCGAGTTGGCTTCCAGAATGAGACATTTACCAACCCCAGCACTGCTGGCAGCCATAGCTCCTTCCCCAAGAGTGGACCTGCTCCTATAAAACTATAACATGAGAAAGTAAAGCAATATGCTGTCTTCTCATGGATTGGTAGCTCCCGAAAATAAAATGAAGAGGAAGGTCCGTGCACGCCTAGCTTCTCTTTCCAAACTCATCAGTCAGAACAAGGTACTTTGTTCCCTGTCAAGGTTCCCTGCTTAGCTCACTCCTGCCCTCCCACACTCCACCGAGGCTAAGGTCCGCTGCCCCACTCACCCTGATGCACCCCAGACAACTTCCCTCACATGCCCAACCCCTCCCTGCAGGAAGCTCACCAAGTGGTGTTTTGGTAAGGTGGCAGATGCTTCAACTCTCCTTCCCACTCTTCCATGGACAAAGGTTTAATCTCTTCCAGCTGAACCCATTCATCTATATACTCTTTGCATCAGTTGGGTCTCAGTCTGAAGATCTTACTCTAGATAAATACTCTTTGGATTAGGAACATATGAAAAGACATATGGAGTCTCTCTAGCCAGTTCCGACTTCAAGAATTATGAAGGAGAGAGCAGTCCTTTGTTGTTGTTGTTGTTAATCTTCACCAGAGGATATTTTATCCCCACTGATTTCTAGAAAAAGTGGAAGGTGCAGGGAGAGAGAGAGAGAGGAAGAGAGAGAGAGAGAGAGAGAGAGAGAGAGAGAGAGAGAGAGAGAGAGAGAAACATCGATGTGAGAGAGACACATCTATTGGTTGCCTCCTGCAGGAGCCCCTGACCTGGGGCAGGAAGAACCTGCAACCCAGGTGTGTGCCCTTGACTGGGAATCAAAACCTGAGACCAGTCTGCGGGCCAATGCTCTAACCACTGAGAAAACTAGCCAGGGCCAGTCCTTTCTTTGTAGTTTTAGAAATAGAAAGTCTACTATCAGCTTCAGGAAACACCACAGTTCCCAGTCTTATTCCGCTATTTTCTCACTCTAAGATCTCAACAATTGCTTTAACCAAAGATTGGGTTTCTATATCTGTAGAAATGGAATGTAATTCACATCATTGCTACCTTGCAGAACATTTTTTGTGAGTTTTCCCAGAACAATGCCACACATAGGAGGTAATCAAGAAACACTGGTTCCCATTTTCTAACTCTAATCCATTATAAGGAAAGTTTGTCTCAAAGTTTTATGGTAGTCATTTTAAGTCTTTAGGTCCTTCTAGCTTTTGGATAAGTCTATTCTTTCCTATCAGTAGAAATCATGCATCTAAGGTTTTTTGGTTTTTTTTTAAAAAAAGCTACTTTTTCTCCTTATTCTTTTCCAACTACTCCACCGAAGCCAAGTGCATAATCCAAAGGCAAAAAAAAAAAAGGAAAAAGAAAGCCCCTCCAAAAACAACAAAAATCTAAAAAACAAAACCCACTGCCCAATGCCAGCACGGCTGCTATAGAAGACAGTGGAAACCCTATGGACTGGGCTTGTTCTTCCAAGCCCCATGTAGCCTGGTGGGGAGTGGTGGAGAGGACCATGCATCAACCTACTCTATTTTCAAAGAATAAGAACTAGCCCAAGCCACAACTCCTCTTTGGAAAGCTTATTTCTAGATTGGCAATACTTTTCTACACTCAGCATAAACAATTACAATTATGTGTCTGTGAATGAACAACCAATAGGTGCCTCCATGATTTATTCTTTGAATGCCCAGCTGCTAGCCTAGGGCTGTGAGCAATGGGCTTTAGGCATTTTTATTGAATGAATGAATAATCAATCTAGGACCAAATACCTGAATCAAATGGTGCCTATATAAAAAGCATCATGGAAAGCAGTGTTGTTACTGTGATTATTTTCCTTAAGCCTATCTTATTTTAAAATAACTCCCCTCAGTATAATGTAGGGAGAACTCTCTTTGTACAATAGTTCTGTGTGTCATAGATTTTGTTTATTGCTAGACTTAAGTGATATTTAATCACTCCTATTAACAATGGATGCCCTAATCACAAGAATGTCTCCAATAAATTTGTGTATTTTCCTATTGGGTTGCATCATAATTTCAGATATATTTTAATCAAGTGGCTTTAGTTTCAATATGTTTGTCATTATTTCAAGAAGATACATTCAGAATCTTTTTGTAATGTAAATTCTCACCCCCTAATTTATATGTTGTCAAGTTAGGGTTTTAGTATACTGTATTTGACTTTCTTAAAGCAGGGCACACCTGAATAAGCTTTGGGGATAAAAGGAATACAAAAAAAAATCTGTGAGCAAAACATCTGATATAGTTTTACTTGCAAAGTTCAAATTTTCTGAATGGGATCAAGATGGCATGGTTTGAAATGTGGCTGAAGGGAATAAGAGAAATATGGTAAATGTCTACATATCTGAAAGCAGTAGTGATGAAGGTCTTATACCATATTTCCTTGTGTATTTCTCCTTAGATATTTCCACAAATGTACAGACACATTGAAAAAAGCAAATGGAGAATTTCCCTGTCTCTTCCCTAGGATCATTACTGTCCCACACATTCTTCTGTTATGCGATAATGGCCACCCCTGCCAGCATTTACTTTTTAAAGTAAATTTTGCTTTGACTTTACCAAACAAGAAAAAGGATTGAATTTTAAAAGCAATAAAATTCTGCTTTCTACTGCGGGGGGGGGGGGGGGGGGAGGGGGGGATCTGTCCTGAAAGCTCACTCTTCTGGCCCTTCAAAGGTCTCTCCTCCACCTTTCAGTTTTGCTTTGTCCTTGCTTCCACCTAACAAACCCTTATCCAGTGCCTGCTAGGTACCCAGGGAAGTCTGCATGTGTGTGTGGGTGGAGTTGAGTGTGTATTGCCCTCATTGAGTTTATAATCCAAGGAATGTTTGCATTAAATTAACCAGCCATACCAGGTAATAGAGCCAGTGAGTGTGTCCAGGTCAGACACCCACCTCAGTCAAAAGCGATACTCATAATGCATCCTAGATTTTGTCCTTATCTGTCTTTCTAGAATTTTCTTCCACATAGTCACATGGAATAAGGTTTATTTCTCTTCTGCAAGAAGTTTCAAGTTTTCAAAAACAGTCACCTTTTCCTTCTGCGTGATCTCTCCTGCAGGCTAAGTAAACTTAGCTCCTTGGACACTCTGACATACTGTGAATTCCTCAAGCTTCAGTATTAGTTAGGTTTGCTACCACGGACTGGAAAACTAACCAACAATGGTTGAAATAAGGTGTGAGTATATTTTTCTGTCTAAAATTTCAGGTGGGTGATCTATGACTAGTATTGCCCTCCACAAGACCAGACACCCAGGATCTAACTAGCTTATTGCTCTTCTGTACATGGCTTCTATCTCAAGGTTGGAGTGAGAGCACCCAAGTTCTAAGCAGAAGGATAGAGGAGGGGGCAGAAGGAACCAAGTGCACGTGAGTGCTACCCCTTCAGACCGGAGTCCGGGAACTGCCACTTCTGCTTATATCTCATTGATCAGACTCAGTGACATGCCTGCACCTCTAAGGAATAGAGACTGAGAAATGTGGTGTTTTCCAGGGAGCCATATGCCCTTAGAGGAAACCCTTGGAGGTATGTTGCTTTAGAAGAAGGGGTAATGGATACTAGAGGCAGCCAGTTGTATTTGACACACTATCCCATTGTCCTCTTTTGTCACTCATGAAATGCTGTGGCCAAAGCGAAGCAAAACTATCACTGCCCTTTTTAAAAAAGATAACACTGTAAAACTAGAAATTTTATTTTATCACACACAGATGCAAGAAAGTAATTTTACTTTTCTAAATCAAATTAAATCTAACTTTGATCCTTTCCTTACCGTACTATGAAAAAGTCACTATTGCTCATTTATTATTGCCTTCATAAAATCACATAGAGTAGGACTGAGATTGAGAAGGTATTATGTGGGTGCTGAAAATTGAGGAATGTGCCTCTTATCTTCAGACAATCAGAATCTCCCATGAAGTATCATTATCCCAGTCCACTATGATCCATGTGAGGACAGGAGGGTGTCCTCCTTACGTTCGTTCCATGCTTGGGCATTAGATTCTTTGCCAAAACTAGAATAAAAGCTTTGATGCCTGGTGCCCAGCTTTCTTCAGTGCATTTCTTTCTAAGATTCTGTTACATCCCATGGATGATGACAAGTCCCTCCATTCTCTTCCCAGGCTTGCAGAACTTACTCCTCCCCAAGGCCAGCCATTTCTATCTTGACTGTCCACGTTATCCTTTGATTTCCTCAACTGTGGGTCAGTCAGCCCCACTCCAGGGCCTTAAAAAAATGACTCTTGCCTCTTTTGAGGGGTCTGTGGTAAAAGGAAATTCTGGCACCAGTCCATTCTTGTGGCTGTTGTTCTGTTTTTTTGTTGTCTTGTTTTGTATACTCTTACCCAGGTACAAAATCTTTCTAAATGCAGTTTCAAATCATTTGGACCATTTTTATAATTACACTAGAGGCCCAGAGGGAGGTGCTGCGGGCCAAAATTCATGCACGGGGGATGGGGGGTGGGGATGGTCTCTCAGCCCGGCCTGCACCCTCTCCAATCTGGGACCCCTTAGGGGATGTCTGACTGCTTCTCACAATCTGGGACCGCTGGCTCCTAACTGATCGCCTGCCTGCCTGCCTGCCTGATCACCCCTAACCACCTCTGCCTGCCTCCCTGATCACCCCTAACTTCTCCCCTACTATCCTAATCACCCTTAACTTCTCCCCTGCTGGACTGATCACCCCTAACCACCACTGCCTTGCCCCACACCCAGGACCCAGGATTCCCTCCTCCGGCTGGTTGCAGGCACCCAGGACCCGGGACCCGGGACCCGGGACCCGGGCTTCCCTCCCTCTGGCTGGCCGCAGGCACCCAGGAACTGGGCCAGCTTTGCCCAGGCTGGCCACAGCCACAGGGAACCATGGGTGGGCAGCTTCACCCAGGCCACAGCTGCAGGCACCTGGGACTGTGGGGTGGGCAGCTTGTCCCTCTCCCAGGCCACAGTTACAGGCGCTGGCACCTGGGACCACGGGGTGGGTGGCTTATCCCACTCCCAGGCCACAGGTGCAGATGCAGCTGCTTGTACCCGGGACCGTGGGGCAGGTGGCTTGTTCCTCTCCCAGGCCACAGCTCTAGCCTCTGGCACCCAGGACCGCAGGGCAGGTGGCTCGTCCCACTTGGGACCTTGGGGTGGGCGGCTTATCCCTCTCCCAGGCTGCAGCCCGGATGGTACCTTTTCCTCTCTCGCAAGCTCATTTGTGCCTGGTTGGTCCCCATTCCTCTCTCCCCAGGGTTGAGTTTCTGAACGATTATGGTGTGACAGCATGATGGCATGAGGGTGTGATGACCATTTGCATATTAGCTCATTATTATAAAGGACTAGAGGCCCGGTGCATGAATATCGTGTATTGGGGGGGGGGGGTGTCCCTCAGCCCAGCCTGCACCCTCTCCAATCTGGGCCCCTCGTGGGATGTCTGACTGCTGGTTTAGACCCAATCCCTATGGGCAGTCAGACATGCCTCTCACAATCCAGGACTGCTGGCTCCCAACCGCTTGCCTGCCTGCCTGCCTGATTGCCCTTAACCACTTCTGCCTGCCAGCCGATCACCCCCTAACCACACCCCTGCCAGCCTGATTGACACCTAACTGCTCCCCTGCTGGCCTGATGACCCCCAACTGCCCTCCCCTGACAGCCCAGTCACCCCTAACTGCCCTCCCCTGCCAACCCGGTTGTCCCCAACTGCCCTCCCCTGCCAACCTGGTTGCCCCTAACTGCTCTCCCCTGCCGGCCATCTTGTGGCTGTGGGCGCCACCATCTTTGAGGGTGTGGCAGTCAATCAGCATATTCCCTCCTTATTGGCTGTGGGTGCCGCCATCTTTGTGGGCGTGACAGTCAATTAGCATATTCCCTCCTTATTGGCTGTGGGTGCTGCCATCTTTGAGGGTGGGACAGTCAATTAGCATATTCCCTCCTTATTGGCTGTGGGCGCCACTATCTTTGCAACGGCGTGAGGGTCAATTAGCATATTTCCTCTTCATTAGATACGATTGTATTGCTGACCAGTATCAGGAATTGAGTTTCTCTGCTAGTAACAGACACCCTACTAGAGGGGTAGCTAGTTAAGGGCGTATTCTCTCAGAGCTGGTATAGTGGTTCAATGATGTCTTCAGGGGCCCAGGGCTCCCTTGTTTTCCTTCTCTGCCACCCTTACTCATGCCCATCATCAGTGTCAAAATGTGGCTGCTAGAGATCCAGCCATTACATCTACGTTCCAGGTAGAAAGAGGGAAAAGAGGCAAAGAGTCACCCCTCTTACATGAGTCGATACCTTTTAAATAGTTGTCTTTACATTATTTGCAAGGAATTCTATTTATATCTCATTGGCCAAACCTTTCTTTATAGGAGGCTGGAAAATATAGTCTCAGCTAGGCACATTGCTGCTCCAAATAAAATCCAGATTTTATCATTAAGGAACAAGGGAAAATGGAGATGGATAGCACACAATCCCTGCTTACTGCATACTATTGTTAACTCATGGGTCTGTCCTCTGTCTTGTACTTACAGAATTAGATGTTGGTACCCAAGCAAAGGTCTCGAAACTTTACCTTATTATAAAGTGCTCATTTCAGCTTATGAAAAAATTCTTAGATCCAACATATTATTCTTCAGAGCCAAATCATATAAATGAGATTTAAGTGAGCCAGCTGCTGAAAAGCTCTTTCTGACTTTATCCCAGTTGGTGAAATGATGGAGAGATGGTAATAATCTATCTCCAAATATTTTTCTCTGAAGCCTTCAGCTTCAAAGATTTCCATCCCTTATTCCATAACTTTGAGATCTTTTTGAACAATCTTTGCTTTTTCTTTTTATAGAGGCTTTTTATTGCTAGAGAGATGCAGTTTTTATTTCAAAGAAAACATTAGTAGTTTATCTTCCCTTCTTTCATTTCTCAAGAATAAATGGCTAGGCCATTAAAGTGTTACCTGCATCCCTTCCAATACTGCTCTGTTTGCATTCCCCTTTTCAGAATATCTTTAAACTAAAGTAAGAATTATTTCTGCAGCATAAGTTTTGCCTTGTCAATGATCATGTCTCTGCTCATTTTAAATGGGCTTTGGAATAATCTTTCTCAATGAATGTACCTTTTCTTCAATGAAAAGCTTTAATTTGTCATATAATCCTCTGGGTAGGAAGATTTGTCCAGCACTTTTTAAAAATTGAGAGTTAAATAATTATGCCATTGATCTTGTTTCATATTTCAAGGCCTTTAAAGATATGGAAATAATGACATTGCAACAATGAAAACAATGAAAGGGTTGTTTTGAACCTTGAAAATAGCACTAAATAGTGGGAGAAACAGATTGCGCTCACTAATTCCAGCCCCTCTCTTTTGAGTTCTTATTCACAGAATATTCTTTCAGGTCCTTTTTGCCTCACAAGAGGAGTTAATGGCCCTTTGCAACATTTTTTAAATCTGTGCACTCTCTGTTGAGGGTAAAGGGTCCCAGACATCTCCCTGAGGGGAGGGGAAATTCTTTGCATTCCTTCCTGATGAGTCTCTCTCTCTCTCTCTCTCTCTCTCTCTCTCTCTCTCTCTCTCTCTCACACACACACACACACACACACACACACACACACACACACACACGCCCTGTCTTGGTTTCTCAGCGGCTCTTTGGTGGGATACCCTGTTATACAGGCTGAAGTCCTCAAGTCACCCCAGTCATGAGCTCTGCTGCTTACTCACTGTGTACATGCAGGCCCACAGGAAACCGTTCCGGGGTCTCCATTTCCTTTTCTGTTAAGTGGGGATAGTGATACCTGCTGTGCAAGGTCTTTAGGCTTAATGAGAGAATATGAGAAGCATCTAATACAGGAGGTCCTAAGGATGGGATAAGTATGATGAACTAACCATTTTCTTTTCTTTTTTTTCACTTTCTGTGTTCCCTGGTCAATGCACAAGGTTGACTATCAGGCTGGTTTGTAACTATGAAACAGAAAATATTGAACTAACTTGGTGTACCCGCATGCAATGGTAGGTGCATGCACAGGCTTGCAGTGGCAAAAGCAGGAGAAAACATTTATTGGTTCATATGTCAAAAACACTGTCCAGGTGTTAGCACTTTTATTTCTCACAACAACACTGTGAGTAGTATTGCCCTAATTTTGAGGAACATGAAGCTTGGAGAAGTTAAGTCTCAAAGCTAGTAAGTGCAGAGCTGAGAGTTGATGTTCTCTTTGTGTGTTGGAGGCTCATGGCCTGTGGTAGGCAGAATTGTGAGAAGGCCCCCAAGATTCCCACTCCTCTGATGTCCACAGTCTATATAACCCCCTTCTCCTGAGTGTGGTTGGGACCTGTCAATATGATGGGATAGGCATTCTGGTGATTACATCATGGTGTCAAAGACTCCGTCTTGGCAGAAGTCAGGGAGAGTCCCTGCTAACTTTGAAGGAGTAAGTACACTGTGGTGTTGTGAGGCTGTGCAGTCTCCAGGAGCTGAGAGTGACCCCTGGTCAACAGTTGGGAAGAAGCAGGGACCTCAGTCCTACAACCTCCAGTTACTAAGTCCTGCCAACAATCTGCATGAGCTAGAAGAGGATGCTGAGCTCCAGATGAGAACCACAGCATGGCCCACACCTTGACTTCAGCCCTATGAGACACTAAGTGGAAAAACCCAGATTTGCCATGTGAGGACTCTGATCTACAGAAGCTGATGTAGCAAATAGGTGTTGTTTTAAGCTGCCAAACTTGTGGAAATTTGTTATAGAGCAACAGAAAACTAATACATACTCTGTCTACTAGGTTCTTCTGGACCTATAGACAGGAGATAGGAGCATCAGATTTTATATGCTGCTCCATCATCTATTGGCCCAGAGAGTGGGGTCCATTCATTTTTAAAGAGAAGTCAATAATATTATACTTGTGTTTTTTACTTGACAGAGTAGTTGTGAAACATATCTGAAATGGTGGGACATGAATGTTCTTTGTCAGATTAAAGTGCTATCCGAAGGTAAGATTCAAAATGTTTAACAACCAGTTCAGTGTAGAAGGCAACAAATCAGAAAGGATGATGGCCATAAGCAATATGGTTACACTGGTGCATGCTGGGAAATATTCTCTGTAGAGCAGATGTAAAGGTATTTCCAGGTTTAAAGGTAAAGGTGTGGGAGCCCAGAACAGTGTCAGGCAGGAGGGAGGTCAAGCTCATAAAGGAGGCACCTCCATTCAGAAACTCTCTGGTTCTGTATATCTCATAGTTTGTTTTTTTGTTTGTTTGTTTTTAAAATATATTTTATTGAATTTTTACAGAGAGGAAGGGAGAGGGATAGAGAGTTAGAAACATCGATGAGAGAGAAACATCGATCAGCTGCCTCCTGCACACTCCCCACTGGGGATGTGCCTGCAATCAAGGTACATGCCCTTGACCGGAATCAAACCCAGGACCCTTGAGTCCACAGACCAATGCTCTGTCCACTGAGCCAAACCGGTTAGGGCTCTCATAGTTTTTCTTTTGCAATATTCTCTTTAGAGTCTCTCTTATATTTTCAACAACCATCATGTCAACATTTTCTTTCTAAAACATTCTTTTTAAAACTTGTGACAAAGACACCACTTTTTAGAGAGTGAGCATTCCTTGCCCTCTCCTCACTTCTGAGAAATAACAGCGTTGTTAGCTCTTCCACAAGATGGAAAAATTATCTAATGCTCAAATGTATGCTATTGAATGAGAAATGAGAGGTTGTTTCTTTTACAGTGTCATTCACATTTATTCAATTTGACTGTATAGATGCAAATTTTGACCTTCAAGTTTTACCTTTTTCCTATAGATATGTTACTTTTTCCCCTGCAGGTCTTTTTTTCCTGGACTCAAGCTTCCCAAAGTATCTCAGTTGCTTTAGTGGTCTAATTGTGTAGTGACATATTTAAAAGTCATTATTTTTTTGCCATCTATTAAATGTAGCCCGAAACAGTTTAAAAAATTGGGTGAGGCATTTTTGCAAAAGCATTTATAATGTGGGCTGCCAAGGAATGTGCAGCTGCAGGAGCTTCTTTCTCTAATCTCAGACTTTTACTTGAAAATGTATTTAGGGTGGATACCTGTGAAGAGAAACAAATTTGATCTCTCAGGAACTACAGGTATTGGAGAGAGAAACACACTTTGTTTGAACATGCTGACTCTATTGATCCTGTGAAGTGTTAGCACTTATAAGGTAGCTCTTTTATATTGCAACTAGAAGCCCAGTGCATGAATTCATGCACAGGTGGGGTCTGGCTGGCCCAGCCCCAATCGAGGCAGATCAGGGCTGGGCTTGTCAGGAAGAGATAGCAGGAGGTTGGCCAGCTGGCCCCATCAGGGCCAGGCCAGCTTGGGGGAGGGGCTGTGGGCTATTGGCTGGTAGGCCCCACCCCTGATTTGGGCTGGGGGCCAATTAGGGGTGGGGATGGCCATGGGGAGGGGCTGTGGGTGGTGCCGACCAGGGGCCAGTGCCCTGGGGGAGGGGCCATGGGTGGTTGGCCAACTGGCCCTGCCCCTGATCAGGGTGGGGACGCTGATCTGAGGTGGGGCTGGGCAGGGGGAGGGCTGCAGGCCAATCAGGGTGGTGGTGGCCCATCAGGGGAGGGGCCAGCAAGGGGGAAGGGCTGCAGGAGGTTGGCTGGCAGGCCCAACCTATTGGGGTGTGTGTGTGTGCGGGGGGGGGGGGGGGGTGATCAGGGGCGGACTGTCCAGGAGGAGGGGTTGCAGGCCAATCAGGGTGCTGGGGGCACATAGGGAGTGGAAATGGCCAGGGGGAAGGGCTGAAGGAGGTTGGCCAGTGCGCCCCACCCCCTATTAGGGTGGGGGGATGACCAGGGGTGGGGCCAGTATGAGGGAGGGGCTGCGGGCCTATCGTGGTGGGGCGGGCTGATGGAGGGTGGACCAGCCAGAGGGAGGGGCCACAGGAGGTTGGCCAGCTGGCCCCACCCAGTGATCAGGCCAGTTCTCTGGCCACAATGGGCATCATAGTGACCAGTTATTGGTTGCTCTGGTCATTACGGATGCTGGCTTTTTATATATATAGACTAGAGGCCTGTTGCAGGAAGATCCCTGAAAGAATAGGGCTTCCTTGGGCCTATTCCTGCAAGAATAGGGCTTCCTGAGGCGAAAGCGAAGCAGAGAAGGGAGCGAAGCCTGCCGAGGCGGGCTTCCCTCCCATCTCTGCCACCTTGGCTCCCTCCCCTCTCTGCTGCCTTGCTCCCTCCTGTGTCCGCTGCCTCGGCTCCGTTCCCTTCTCCACTGCTTCACTCCCTTCTGCAGTGCTTGGCTTCCTTCTAGCTGTCTTCAGTCTTCACTCTGTGCCTGTGTATGCAAATTAACTGCCATCTTTGTTGGGTTAATTTGCATATCACTTTGATTGGCTGGTGAGCATAGCAGAGGGATGGTCAATTTGCATGTTTCTCTTTTATTAGTGTAGATATACTGCCTTACCTTGGACTGCCCCTGCTCTCTTGCTAGTTCTTAACATCTTTGAAGAGTGTATCCTAAGCAGCAGTGTATTGGTAAGTGTTAAACAACAAGATGGGGAGAGGGGTGGCACCTGATATATTACATTTGCCAGTTTCCTTGGTGTAAATATTCTCACCATAGTTGATTTCAAACTACCAAAGTGAGGTCAATGAATGCAGAGTTGGGAAGAAATGTGTCATGGCACAACATCATGTAATATTTTTATCACATAGATACAGTAGACAAGTAATCTCAAGAGCAGAGATAATAATAAAATGAAGTTAAAACTTTAGGAAGTGATGATGAATATTTGTTACCTTTTAAATATATATATAATTTATTTAATTGTAAGTTTATATCATTTAAAATTTTATAATAGCCATGTTTAACAACCAGCTTCCTTTAATGAAATCATTGGAAACATTAGTGTGGTATTTGTGATTTGACTCCCCTTTATTAGTCATATTGGATTTAGATCCTAGAATAACATTTATATATACATCTGTATATGTGTGTGTGCACCCATGGTTTAGGGGGGAAAAACTGGGGTCGTTCTGCATTAGTTTTGGTGGAGTTAGCAAAGTATAAAAATATGAGGTGCTAGACCACCCATGTGGGACTTACAAAGTGGTGACTCCAAGTTGGCTCTGCCTGCATCGCTTCCTTCTAGTTGAGCTGGAAAAAGCAGGGAATTTCTTTGGGAAATATTGTGAATTGTACTTGAACAAAAATAACAAGGACTTCAAGGGGACATTTCCGAGGACTTATAAATACTCCCTGGAGTTTACAATTATAAGGACTCGTGTCTGATACCCACTAAGAACTGTAAGTGGACTTCCTGGCTGCCATGTGCTCACAGGCTCCTGCAGCGCCCAGCGGCTCCCTCAGCACCCCATTTGCAGGCAGTTTTGTAGTGGGGTGTGCCTGGTGAGACACTCATGAGCAGCTCTGGTGGCATCCTCCAGGTCCGATTTCTGGTGGCCTGCCTTTGCCAAACACCCGTCAGAAGAGCCCTCCCAGCCCTTCCTCGGCCATGACCGAGCAAACCGTCGTCATGGACCACGGGTCTGGCTACATGAAGTCCAGCTTTTCGGGCTGGAACGAGCCGCAGTTGGTCTTGCCGAGCATCGTGACCTACAGGCCTTGTAGGGAGAACCCCGGCCCCAGCTCCGCCTAGCGGCGCTTGGGTCTGGGCATTGACCTTCTCCACCCTGACACCTTTAGCTACCCCATCCAGCGGGGCCGTGTCCTCAACTGGGAGGGCGTGGAGCAGATCTGGTCCTTTGTCCTGCAGAAGCACAGGCTGATACAAGAGGACACCCCCGTATTGGTCACAGAGTCCCCCCTGAAGGATCCTATGGAGCGAAAGAAGACCCTGGAGATTATGTTTGAGTGACTGGATGTCCCTGCCCTCCTCCTGGCCGACCAGCTGGAGATGTCCCTGTATGCCACGGGCTTCCTGACGGGCATGGTGGTCGACTCCGGCTGCGGCCTGACCCGAGTCCAGCCTTTCCACTTGGGCCGTCCCATATGGCCCACCGGGAAGATGCTGGAGTTCGGCGGCCAGGATCTCTCCGCCTATCTCATCAAGAGCCTCTTCAAGGAAGACGGCAAGGTGAACAAGCTGTTTCAGCTGCAAAGAGTTGACGCCATTAAGATGACCAAATGCTACGTGCCGCAGAATCTGGTGGAGGCGCTGGACTACCGCCAGAACCTGCCCAGTGGCGACGATGATAGTAACACCTACGTGCTCCCGGACGGCACCTCCGTGGAGCTGACACCCATGCAGCGGCTGGCCCCCGAGATGTTCTTCAGCCCGCAGGTGTTCGACCAGGAGAGGCCCAGCATCTCCCAGGCGGTGCTGGATCCCATCGACGCCTGCGACACCGCCCCAGCTCATGTCCCACGTGACCACCTGTGGGGTGGAACACCCTCTACCCGGGCTTCACCCTGCGCCTGTTCCTGGAGTTGGCCCCGCATTATCCCTCCTGCACGGATGCCTCCGTGTGGAGTCATAGCAAGAGAAACTTTAGCGTCTGGCTGGGAGCATCTGTTATGGCTCATCTGTCTACTTACAAGTCTGAGTGGATGACCAGGAAGGAGTACGATGAGAAATAGGAGCTGTGGCCTGTTGGCTTGCCCGGGGGGTGGTGGGGTGGTGGTGCGGGGGGGGGGGGGGGATGGGGGTGGGGGGGGGGGGTGACCCGGCTTTCATCAGATGGGCACTGGTGGATTAATTTCAGTGAAAGGGACTGGGCCCGGGTGGGGTTAGCTGGCGTTGGAATTCTGAGCTCATGGGGGATGTTTTAAAGTTCTGGGGTTTTATCTTGTTTCAAAAATGGGATCCAACCCATGGGAGGACAGGGTGTCATCCTGCAAAGCCCCCCGGGGCAGTTTCTCCAGGGGTGGGCTGTTACTAGGATGGAAGTGGCCAGCTGCCATCTCCATGATAGCCACTTATTGTTCACTGGCGTCTCCCTGGGTTGTCCATTCTTTTAGTTGAGTAGGTTTTAACTGGGGCAAGAGAGAAGTATTTTGTAGTGGGGGGGGGGGCGGGGGCGGGGAGGGTGAGGCTGGGGTGAGTTGAAGTTTCTAACCCTCCACACTCTGGCCAGGAGGAGTGAGTGCCCTTCCCCCATGCCCTGGGTCTTGTTTTATAAATGCAAATAAACCACTTGTTTGGAACCAAAAAAAAAAAAAAAAAAAGAACTGTAAGTGTAAAGTCTGTCGCTGTGGTGATACCACTTTGTCTTGTCGCAGAGTAAGGAGGGCTGCAATGGGACAAACTTTACTTCCACTGATGGTGGGAAAAGGTGTTTCTTGGAGCTCAGATGTAGACCCAAAAAGAGCCATCCTGGGGTTACCTGAGAAGGGATCTTACCCAATAAGCCAAGTGACTACCTGGAAAGACAATGTGACTCTAACAGAGGAGTAGGTGCCCAAAAGGCCTCCGAGGGGACAGTGTTAATCAGACAGCTGACTAGGGCAAGGTGTTGGCAGCCTGAGGTCCCTAGATTACTGAGGCGCCAGCAATAGCCTTGCCTGAGAGAAAGAATTAGCTTTGAGCATCTGCCTTCTCTGGGCCACCAATGCCATGCCAAAGCTCTTTCTTTCATTTTCTCTATCCCTTGATCCAACCTTTCAAGGATTAGAAACAACAGTGAGAGGGAAGAGGGGAGAAGGTGAGTGGGGAAGGGGGATAAAAAGTGATATCCAGGTCCAACTAAAGCCCAAATGGAAAGCTTTGAATTGGATAAAAATGATTATTATAGTGGACTGGACTATAGTCATGTGATTTTTTAAAAAATCACTTTAAGTGCCAAAACAAAGGTACTCTTAATTTATTACCCAAGAGCAATGGAAAAAGCTACACAATATTTCATCTGGGGTAAGAGAAGGAGCGGATCCAGAAATTAAATTTGAAGAGCAGAAGTTTGTTTCTCCTTATAGCCTATGAATATGAAATTAGTTAACCAATCACAACTATATTTTTGAAGATTTTGTGAATACATTAAGATCTTTAACACTCTAACCAATTGCTACTTAAAACAAGGATGAAGTTAAGTCACATTTTCCAGCATGTGATGGCGTTTTGAGGACAAATGACAATGAAAACTTAGAATAAATTATAGAATTAAATATTAAAGTACTCCGCAAAGAATTGGGTACAAAACTTGTTGTCATCCTCAATTGGTAAACCTTGGTCGTCAAAAGGTAATAGGAGAAGATAAGCTGACTTGTAAAAGTCAGGGTGAATATCATTTTCCATAGGCTGCCTAAACTCAAACACAATAGAGAGTTAAAAGTAAAAATAAAAATACGTAATTATTTTTTATTACAGAACACAAAACAACTGATTTCTTCTGAATTGCCTCAGTTACTTTTTGCTTGGACTGTATAGAATACACAGCCACAAAATTCTTACTAAAAGAAACTTCAACTTTTGCCTATGCAGTTTCATGAATGTAAATGTAACTGTAGAGTAGAGGGGTTATTTATGGGGATGGGCTGGGAGCAAATATAAAAACTCCCAGGTTCTATGAAACAGACTTGTCTGTTTCACTCACTAGGAGGAAGCATATTTGCAATGACTAAACTCAGAAAATTATGTGAGGTTACTGGGTCAAGGGGCCACACACATTCTTCCCAGAAGAGGTATGCTACCACACTAAGCCTTTACCCAGACCATATTGTCTAAAGAAGGAAGCAGGTCAGTAGTCACAATGACAGAGCAAAAACAGCAAGGGGAAAAAGTGATATAACAGCATCATAAGGTCCCTTTCAATGGGCAAATATTGCACTCTTTGGCCAGCATGCAAACTGAAATGCCTGCGGTGACTAGAAATATTGGAAAGAAAGAAGAAGAAACAGAAAAGAAGCAAGTTATGAGGGAAGACTACAGCAAAAATGCTATGATAAGTAGCTATTGACACTCAGTTTCAGTGTCAGGGACCATGGGGGGGAGGGAGAGTGTGGTAAACTGGTGCCCATCCTGCAGTCGGTCAGCCAGCCTTTGTGGACTGTGCCACGTGAGAAAGTGGATTAAGCAGTCAAAACATCCAATGCCCCAATTCTTAAAATGTTACCAACTAATTTTAAAAGTTGTAAACACCGTGTTGATCAAATAAAACATCAGTGGTCTATGATACATAGCATGTAGTACAATTTTTAAAATAATAATAGTAATAATTCAGTATTGTTGAGATTCTTTTATAGTGCTTAATAATGTCTGGAACTAAGCACTGCACACATCTTAATCTTTTAAATGCAAACCAATACAGTTGACCCTTGAACAACATGGGTCTGGACTACACAGGTCCACGTATACAAGATTGTTTTCAATAAATACTTACGCTGTTTTCTACCAGAGACTGGGAGTATGTGGTTGCGGAGGACTGACTATAGCATTGATCTACACCATTTTATATAAGAGATTTGCGCATCCATGGATTTTGTTATTCGCAAAGTGGTACCAGAACCAACCCCTGTTGATCCTTAGGGACAACTTAAGTTTTGGAGGAGGCAAAAGTTAAATGCGGATTTTCCAACTGCCTGGGGCTCTGACCGGGGCCCCAGGTTGTTCAAGAGTCAACTGTATATAGCAACACATTAACAACAAACAAGATCGAATGTAAATTTCATGGCTTTCTGTTTTCTTGTTCAGGAGCAGAAATAGTTGAATGTAAATAATTCTAAATACCTGTTATTGATTTCTCTTAATTATATCCTTCACCAAGGAGGAGGCTCCTAGAATGGAGACTAGGTCAACAGGGCCTTGCTACCCGGATAAGATGGATATAGACCAGGGGTGGGCAAACTTTTTGACTCGAGGGCCACAATGGGTTCTTAAACTGGACCGGAGGGCCGGAACAAAAGCATGGATGGAGTGTTCGTGTGAACTAATATAAATTCAAAGTAAACATCATTACATAAAAGGGTATGGTCTTTTTTTTTTTTTTTTTTTAGTTTTATTCATTTCAAACGGGCCAGATCTGGCCTGCGGGCCGTAGTTTGCCCAAGGCTGATATAGACACTAGTGAACATCAGACTTATTTATTAGCTGCCAGAGCCCTGCACCTTTTGCTTCCTGCCAAATACTGCATTAGCTGTGAGAAGTACATAGAGCTATGAGAATGATACAATCCACAATTTCCTAGTCTTTTCAACGCAACATTGTCATCTTGTTGTCTGAAGCAAAAATTCGAAAGAACCAAGTTCACCCTTTCAGAAAAGATCTACAAAGGCTACTCCACTGAAATACCAACATCTTCTGCCCGTGGTGACTGAAATGTCCCATTAGGCCACCTTTCCTTAAATTTTATGGATCTTAAGCTCTTTTTAAATAATAACAGTAAATTATTTTTGAAAATTCCTGGATTCTCTGAGATAGTAAGTAAACATTCACTTAAAATTACTGGAGGCAAGTTAGGTTGAGAGAGGAAAAGGTTGAAGAGGTAAAGGTGCATAGGAGAAAGGGAAGGACAAAGTTTAAATGTATGTTTAAATGTTTGTTGACTGTTTCTGTAAGGTCCACTTAAATTTCATATTTTAAGAACTGAGGTCATTATGGATCAAAAAAATTAATAGGACCATTGCTTTTCTCTCTCTAAATGAAAATAGTTTGTTTTTTTTTTAATTTGTTTTTATTGATTTCAGAGAGAGGAAGGAGAGGGAGAGACAGAAACCTTGATTGGCAGCCCTGGCCCATGTGGATGTGGCTCAGTTGGTTGAGTAGCATCCCATGCACCAAAAGGTTGCTGGTCCCATTCACCATCAGGGCACATACCTAGGTTGCAGATTCAATCCCCAGCTGGGGTGCATGAGGGAGGCAACTGATCAATGTTTCTCTCTCACATCAATGTTTCTCTCTCTCACATCAATGTTTCTCTCTCTCTCTCTCTCTCTCTCTCTCTCTCTCTCTCTCTCTCTCTCTTTCCCTTTCTATTCTTCTCCATCTAAAAAAAATAACATTGATTGGCTGCCTCCTGTTTCAACAAACAATTTTACAACTCTTTAATTAAATGTATTTTTAAAGTACCTATAGAGATAGCATATAAAGGCAAAATTCCATTATAAAAGTTTTTGTGGCTTTCCCAAATCATTTCAGCATAGTGGAATTGGGTTATCATGGCTATAATAAAATCAACACTAGAAGAAATTCTTTTAGTGTGGAGGCCTTGGAGATGAAATAGACTTGATATCCAGTTTCTGGAGTGAACTAGCTAGCAAGTGTCTTAATCTCAGTAGGAAATATAGAGTTCAAACCTTCTTTCCCTTCCTAATATGTTGTATCCTTAGGATTCAATATTGTTTGATTTACTGTTTTGGGAGTGGGGAGAGGGCAGTTTCAGAGACTTCCACTTGGCCTTTTCCTGGACTCTTTGATAGCTCTGACCCCACAGGCCAATGCAGAAGTCAGCCAGCTGCCAAATATATCTATTTCAGTTACACATTTGGGTCCGGGGAAATGACCACTGGATGGGTCCACAGTCCCAGTGGGCTCACTGGTGGCCAGACATGGGCCAGGACTCCATTTATTATCTAGCCCCATGTGACCACGTGCTAACAAGGAGCAAATGTTTTGAGTCTCTGAGCCTCAGTGTCCCTTCTCCCTAGAAAAATGGCCATAGGTTTCTTTAGGGAAGATCAGGGGAATCATTACTGCACTCTTTTCCTGTGGTATTGCAGCATCCTTCTTCCTGGGGACCTAGCCTGTACCTCAGCCACTGGGTTCTAGGTTCAAAACTTGACTCAAGTTCAGAAACATTTTATGGGATGCCTGCTTCCACCCTCCTTATCATCCATCCTTGATTTCTTTCTTTTTTAATCCTCACCCAAGGACATGTTTCCATTGATGAGAGAAAGGGAGGGAGGGAGGGAGGGAGAGAGAGAGAGAGAGAGAGAGAGAGAGAGAGAGAGAGAGAGAGAGACATCAATTGGTTGCCTCGCATACCCACCTTGACCAGGGATTGAACCCTCAACCTAGGTATGTGCCCTGACTTGGAATCAAACAGGCTCCCTTTTGGTGCATGGGACAATACTCCAACCAACTGAACTACCGGCCAGCCTTTATTTCTTCTGGTTTTATGGATTAAGTAGTACCTTTCCTGGTTACCCGTGTATTTTACCCTTAGTAACTCTGTAGTCTATTAACAGTGTCCATAGTAGTCTGAGCATAGTACTCTACCTTTATGACTTTACTTCTCATTAAAATAATTGTGTCCACCTGGGGTTCCTCTCAACCCTATTGCTACTGGAGATGGTTCCTCCTGCCATCAGCCCTGTCCTATAAGGTGACAGCCACCACTGAACTTCTTAGGGATGGTGCTACCCCTTTTACCAGCATATCCTTGTTGCTTGGCAAAAGATGATCCTCCCTTGTTTCTGTAGAACAAGGACCTCTGGTGGTTTTTGGCCTTGCATGGCATAGGCATGCCCATTTCCCTGCACTTTTCAACCTTCCCACTATCTATGAAGACAATTCTAGTGTGTCTCATGTCTACCTCAATGTGCTTTTTCTAGGAGGCATCTTAGATGTGTTTGTACTATCTCCCAGGGTCCTTGCGACGGTGGTAAATCCTATATCCTGGGTAAACTCTCCCTTACGCAGCTTACACTCCACTACCCTTTACCAAGCCCTCCAAGAATCAGACTGCTACACCTTCATCAGCTCCTACCCGTTCATCAGCGCTTTGGGGTCCACTTCCTTTCCTCCCCTATCAGATCCATTATGTCATTGGCTGGTTGCATTGATTGAACCCCAGCTATTGACCTTGCAGCAAGCAAGGGGAGGTGCTAGCCCTTAAATGGGAAATGTGGACACCTCGTGCAGGCTCAATGGGTTCAGGGGAATCTGGGAATTCATAATTATCATGCACATTAATCCAGTTGTCCTGTCCATGTGCCAGGGTCACCACCCTACCCCCTCAACCCCCACCCCCAGGCCAGGCCCTGAACTTGGCATAACAGATCTGCATTGTTTGGGAGCTCAACCTTCTTTTGAATTCTGCTACTGTTAAGATTAATTCCTGGTCTGGTCCTCAGCTTTCTCTGCCATCCCTCCAGGAGATGAGAGCCTCTTTCTGCTACCAAGGAGGCTCTCTCTGGTTTTCACTCTTATCTTTTATAGTCTGTCACTCTTGTTTTTGTTGGTGGTGGTCATCACTGTTTTTTCTAGAGTGTCAATTGAACTTAGTATTTCACCATCCCTATAGTTACTCTTTACCCACATTTCTCAAACTCCTACTACACTGCATCAATTAGTTCTTTCCTTCCACCCATCCATCACTGGGATACCATCCTAGTTCAGCACTGGCAAAAGAGTGAATTGTACTGCTACTTCGTTCTAGAGGTCACAAGGGCACCACCTACCCCAGTGATGGAATTGGAATTGCCAACCAAGAGCTCCAAAATTTCATCTCAAATCTGCTCCCTCACCCATTCTTGGAACTAACTGAGGTTGGCTGAGCTCCCCAGGAAGGAAACTCTGAGATGGAAATTAGAGTTTAATAGGTTTATTATGTAGCTTCTTAGGATCACCACCTGCTTTCTCTCTCTTCTTCTGCAGGTAATGATCCCAAGAGTGAGAAGTCAACTGTGACACAGCCTCAACCAAGTCTGCAGCCAACTCAACAGGGATCTCTAAAGCTAGGATGACCCTTCTGTGTTGTTCTGAATTGAGATGAGAGGCCAGCATTTATACCCCAATACAGATCATCACTGGATGCAAGCATCCTGGGAAAGGGTCATGACCTTGGGTGAGGCAGCTCTCCTTAGTGGCAGGACACAATCCCCATGGTGGGTTGACTACGAAGATTGCTCTGCTGGCAGCACCCCCAACCACTGAGAGAGTAAATCCTTCATCCCTGAAGGAGCTTCTGCGTGTGGTGCATTGCAGTGTCCACCCCATCTTCAAGACTATGCTAGACAGGTATTCCTGACTCAATGAATCATTCTTTGCAAAGGTGAATATTAATAGTAAACACTTGCAGATATAAGCTAAATAGCACTGTGGTTCTGAGTTTTAATTCCCAGGTAAATGCCATTAACTTTTCAGCTTCATCTTCCAGAACCCTTTACCATTGGTGGTGCTCTCTATTCACAGCAGCATTCTCTGAACCGACAATTCAGGGTCAGGACTCTGTGTCTTTGACGACACTCAGTCCTAAACTGATATTTCCTTTCTCCTCCATCTAACTCCTGGTGACCCTTTAAGACCTGGCTCCAATGTCAGCTCCACTGTGACACTTTCTTGTAGTCCCCCAGACCAGAGCTATTTGCAACCTTCTTTTATCTGGTAGTATACCACTTAGCATGTCATGTTCATAACGATAAGGGCTAAACTTGGGAGCCAGACTCCCTTTTGATTTGAATCCTAGTTCTGACATTTAGAAGCTACGTAACCCTGAGTAAGTTATTTAACTCCTCCTTATCTCACTTTTCTTGTGTCAAAGAGGGATCTGTCTCGTAGGTTTATGGGGGTGGTGGTGAAATGAGTTAACATGCACAAAACAATTAGAACTGTGCAAGTCACACAGTTTATACTCCATGTATTTGCTATTTCCTCATTGCAACTTTTCCATATTGTGTCTCATTTTTGGCTTATCAGGGGCAAGGACCCTTTCTTACTTGCCCACAGTGCCTGGCACAGAAGATAGTGATGAACACTTATTGACTAAATTTGATTATCTAAGGCAGTGGTTCTCAACCTTCCTAATGCCATGACCCTTTAATACAGTTCCTCATGTTGTGGTGACCCCCAATCATAAAATTATTTTCGTTGCTACTTCATAACTGTAATTTTGCTACTGATATGAATCATAATGTAAATATCTGATATGCAGAATGTATTCTCATTGTTACAAATTGAACATAATTAAAGCATAGTGATTAATCACAAAAACAATATGTAATCATATATGTGTTTTCCAATGGTATTAGGCGACCCCCAAAGGGGTTGCGACCCACAGGTTGAGAACCACTGATCTAAGGCCTAAAAATCTAGCATCAGTATAATAATGGATTGCTATCACTAAACCTAATAATACTATACATTGTAACCTTAAAGAAGTTCACATATTTTTCTTTGTGATGGTAGTGTTAAACTGTGCATTCCAACATGTCTTCAATGGAATATTAGTTCTGCAAAATAATCCATAAAAAAATGAATTCGCGTCGGCCTGCGGACTGAAAGGTCCCGGATTCGATTCTGGTCGAGGGCATGTGCCTGGGTTGCGGGCACATCCCCAGTGGGAGATGTGCAGGAGGCGGCTGATCGATGTTTCTCTCTCATCGATATTTCTGACTCTCTATCTCTCTCCCTTCCTCTCTGTAAAAAAATCAATAAAATATATTTTTTTAAAAAAATGAATTCAGTAGTCAAATAAGCTTGAGAAATGGTATACACACTATTGGATTCACTCGCAGTGGTTCTCATGCTGTGGGTCGTGAACAATGAAAATACATCCTGCATATCAGATATTTACATTACGATTCATAACAGTAGCAAAATTACAGTTATGAAGTAGCAACGAAAATATTTTTATGGTTGGAGGTCACCACAACATGAGGAACTGTATTAAAGGGTCACAGCATTAGGAAGGTTGAGAACCACTGCTAGAGTATTAAAGGCTCTGAGACATTCTACAGAAATATGTTGTAGTTTTAACAGACAGTCACAAATCACCTGGTACATTTCCCTGCAAAGGTTGAAGGTTATTTCCCTTCTGGTTGCATTATAAACTTAGTGACTGAATTCTAATGAATAGATTATAGCAGAAATGAGAATGTGTGCCTCCCTAGTCTTAACACTAGGGCAGATAAGGTACCAAAGCCTTCTCCTTGTCCTTCCTCTGGAATCACTTGTTCTGGGCAAAACCAGTTGCTATGTGTCAAAGAAAAGCCCATATGGCAAAGAGCTAATGCCTCCTTTCAATAGTCACATGAGTGAGCTTTCTTGGATGTGGATCTTGCTCCAGCCCCAGTCAATCCTTCAGATGACTGCAACCCTGGACAGCATCTTAACTGTAACCTACAAGAGACTGAGCCGGAATCACCCAGAAAAGCTGCAAAATTTGGGGGGAAATTGTTGTGTAGCAATAGATAACTTACGCAGAATTAAACATGCTTAACATTATGTAATCAAATATTTGACATAGGACACTCATCCACATAATACTCAACATTGCAGTCCACACTCTGTTGGAATGTTAAAAATCGCTATACAATTACATAGTATCAAGTTTCTCCAAAGTTCTGTTTTAAATCTCTTGGAAATCAACAGTCCTTTCTCCCTTCCTTCCTTCCTCCCTTCCTTCCTTCCTTCCTCCCTCCCTCCCTCCCTCCCTCCCTCCCTCCCTCCCTCCCTCCCTCCCTTCCTTCCTTCCTTCCTTCCTTCCTTCCTTTCTTTCTTTATTATTGAAGTGTATGTATATATTTTATTGATTTCAGAGAGAAAGGGAGAGGGAGAGAGAGATAGAAATAGCAATGATGAGAGAGAATCATTGATTGGCTGCCTCCTGCACATCTCCTACTGGGGATCAAGCCTGCAACCTGGGCATGTGCTCTTGACCAGAATCAAACCTGGGACCCTTCAGTCTGCAGGCTGACGCTCTAGCCACTGAGACAAACTGACTAGGGCTTGAAGTGTATTTTAATGTGCCTTATAGATACATAATAAAATCTTTATAAGCCAAGCAGAAAAACATTCTCAGAAGCATATTGTTCAGAACAGTCAATGATTTTCTTTTTCTTTCTTTCTTTCTTTCTTTCTTTCTTTCTTTCTTTCTTTCTTTCTTTCTTTCTTCCTTCCTTCCTTCCTTCCTTCCTTCCTTCCTTCTTTCCTTCTTTCCCTTCCTTCCTTCCTTCCTTCCTTCCTTCCTTCCTTCCTTCCTTCCTTCCTTCCTTCCTTTCTTTTTAAAATATATTTTTATTGATTTCTGAGAGGAATGAAGAGGGAGAGAGAGATTGAAAGATCAATGATGAGAGAGTATCATCTATTGGCTGCCTCCTGCATGCCTCACACTGTGATCAAGCCCACAACTGGGGCAGGCATGTGTCCTGACCGGAAATCGAACCCACAACCATTTTGGTATATAAGACAATGTTCCAACCAACTGAGCCACCCAGCTGGCGCTACAATTAATTCTTACAAAAACAGCAACAACACTGTCATACTATTATCTCTAGGTTTTCTGAAGATCAGACTTATCTTTGCTTTGCTAAAATGCCACCTTCTCCTTTTGAGAATAGTTTATTTCACTTTTATTAGCAATAGATTCACATGTGGCTTTAAAAATGCATTGTGGTTTTTATTATTGAAGTGCATTTTAGTGTGCTTTATTGAAATTATTTTTATCAGATTGAAATCAAGCATTAAGCATTTTATCTAAAATAAAAGAATTTGAGAATTTTCTAGAAGTATCTTTCTAAGAAAAATTAAATCTTGCCAGATTAATGCTATTTTTATATCAATTCTTTAGATGCTCACTTAAAAATAAACCAAGATCTCTAAATAAATAATAAAATCAATGGTGAAGGCCTTGTTTTAGTATATCCAGATCCATGCCTCATAAATATTCAAAGCACATGGAGGTTAATCAGCATTGTCCTTAGGTGGCTTATCAGAACTTTAGGTTATACATAATAAGCTTGCTTTCAAGTTCAATGCCATTAGTATGGCATTTGCTTAATTATAGCTTTTTAGACATTTCCATTTTCTCTACTTAGTTTGCATGAAGGGAAACCCTTTGAAGCTCAAATACTTAGCTACCTCCCTACTTTAAGAAAGATTTGAGCAAACACAGGTTTTTCATCAGTTAAGGGAAAGCAGACATTTTCTACCATTGCGTTAAGGTTAGGGCTGGATGGGTAGAGAAGTTGGGTGGGGAGACCGGACATATTTCTCTGCGCCTGAACCATGTCTCCTCAACATGTCTTCATTATTTTCTTTGAAGTGAATATCTAGACCACCAGATGCACCAATTTTTGAATTTAAAAGCCAAACACATTCCAAAGCCAAATGTAAAGAATTTTTAGTTTCATGCTGTTTTACATTAACCTAATCTGTGATCTTTCCAAATAGTTTGAATAATTGAGAAGCCCTAAATAACAGTTAAAGAGTACAATTTATTCAGAGTTGGGCAATTTATTGAGTTACTTTTCTTCAGTTTCCTAACCAAAAGAATAAAAATCAGTGCACTATAATACATATTTCAATTATTTGTGGGTCTGGGGTCTAAAATTGTATGGATTCTAAGATAACAAAACAGAGCTAAGTACTTGTGTTAGACCATTTGCATAAATCATTTGTCTTTATCCCCCAAACAAGAGATGAGGCCTAGTTCTAGCTGTTTTACAGGAAGAACATTGAGGCTCAGAGAAGTAACTGTATCAGAGCTTACAGCTGAAAATAGATTTGTCTTGACATCAAAATCACAAATAATTAGAGGAATCATTATTTTAACCTATTATAATAATTTTTGTCCTTTTAAATGAAAAGAATCTGTTTACAGGATGCTCTTTAAATGACAGAATTATTATATATAACAACAGACTCCAATATGAAGGCAGAAGGTGCAATTTGCATAAAAGATTGTATCTGCTTTCCTATTATACCTTTAAGCACGCCAGGTATATCAGTTCCATAATCAACTATGATAATTAGAGAAACAACAAATGCCCAAGAGGGAGCATTTTCTAGCGATTATATCATAGATACATAATAAAATCTTTATAAGCCAAGCAGAAAAACATTCTCAGAAGCATATTGTTCAGGTCAGTGATTTTAAAAGAATTCCATAGGATGAATAGATCCTCTGTCAGAATAAAAGTTGTGGAGCAAATTCCATTATAATTCTCTTTTCTCAGTCACTTGGAACTTTCTCAAAAAGTCTCTTTCCAAGTGAAACTGTCCATGGTGGCTGCCTCCCAAATGTGATTTTTTTTTTTTTTTAAGTTAAAGGAAAATTTGTTTCTCCATCCAAGAAGGAAATAGTTATTCAACCTCTTTTCTTCAAAGGCTTTTAAGTATAAAATACCTCAAAATTTTAAATATTAAAGATTTTATATGAAATTAGGTATTACTCAATTATTCTTTTTGTTATAGCACAGGTGAAATTAGAAACAAAATTCGTCTAGAATTTTACAAAGGTTAATAAATTGTTTGCTACATTTAAATCTGGAGCAAAAGCAGGCCTGGTTCTATAGAGCTAGAGTAAGGTTGAACTTGGCTAAGCATGTGACTGGCATTTGATGCACAGTGGTTTATCTATGTAACCAGTCATGGGGTCACGATAACACATCACAGGCCCCTCTGCGCAAATGCCACTAAGGCCTTTGGCCAAGCTGACAACGCCATTGCTTTCACATTTGCCTCTGTGCCTTCACTGATCTGCCTCTATTGAGGAGGGTCTTCTTTAAGGTGAGCATGGCAGCTGCCTAGGATCTCAGACGCAAAAATCTCCTTAGGCCTAAAATTCACCAACTAAACATCTCCACCCCACCCACCTACCATGCAGAATGCTAGATTTTCCCAGGCTTATCAATACCCAGTTGTTCACACAGTATCGTTTTAGAAAAGTTTGTAAGTACACACATGAAGTTAATTATTTCAAGGAGCATTTCACCTGCAAGATCTGTTGACTGGACATTGTCAGATATTATTCAGAACAAAGGAAAATCACCCTGTAGCATGTAAAATGTAAGAAAAGTAAGCCAGCCGGCAAATCCATAAGCAATCAAAACTCACCACTGCCGAAACCGGTTTGGCTCAGTGGATAGAGCGTCGGCCTGCGGACTGAGAGGTCCCGGGTTTGATTCCGGTCAAGGGCATGTACCTGGGTTGCGGGCACATCCCTGGTGGGGGATGTGCAGGAGGCAGCTGATCAATGTTTCTCTCTCATCGATGTTTCAAACTCTCTCTATCTCTCTCCCTTCCTCTCTGTGAAAAATCAATAAGATATATTTAAAAAATAAATAAATAAATAAATAAATAAATAAATAAACTCACCACTGTGCTGATCACTGCACCGCTTGTGTATGCCCGCTACCAGAATGCTAACGCTAAACTGTGCTAGTCATTGGCACGTCTAAGCAATAGAGATCAAATGTGATAGCTCTTTGAATGTTGTTTTAGATAAACTGACTTGGCTGTACGTTACAAACACTGTGGAGGAGGCGAGCTGAAACTATTTCTCTTATGTTTGAAAAGTCTGAAGGCAATTGATCCTGGTTGGAATGACAGTCCCCTGTGGCAGGGACCACTTCCTTCCAGGAGGTGGTCTTGGTAGGCGGAGCCTCCATTTCAAGATCACTTCCTGTTCAAAGATGACTGCCAACGCTTCGGACATTGTCACTCCTTTTCAGTCAATGGGAGGAAAATGCAAAGAAGGGGCACACATTGGCTCCTCCCTTCCGCTTAGGTCCCGTGGGCTAGAACTCACTCTCAGGGTCTCATCCAGCTGTAAGGGAAACTAAGAAAGGGAGTCTTCACTCCGGGAAGCCGCGTGTCCAGCTAAGACTTAAGATTTCTCTTTTTGAGGAAGAAGGGAAGCATGGATAGTTGAGGTAAAACTGTGATTAATGAATAAAATAAAATAGTAAAATTACAGCAATTATACAAAATGAGGAGGAGGAGAGAACCTGGCAAAGAGCTGTTTGAAATTAATTAAGCAAGAACATAAAAATCAATGACTATGGACTATTTCCTTTAGGCATGACTTTCACAAGGTCTTCTCGGGTCTTGAAGGTTAAACATCTTGAAAGTTAACATCTAGCTTAAGATCTGCATGTTCCGAAGAAAAGTGGATATTTGGCAATTAATGAGAAATTCAGATTGTTCAGCTAGCAGTCTCAAGGTTGAGAAAATTCCACATTGAATCAAGAATTGCCCTGATTGCCAATCTATGGTACATTTATGTTTAAATATTTATGATCTCTCAGAAAGATTTTATTTCTAAGAAAATATGTGTAATGTCATCTTGGCTATTTAGTACTTGCCTTTACTGTACATTGCTCAAACATTTTAACAATCTAAAATTCTCATTTCCCCCTACAATTTTTTTCTGTTTAAACAAGAGAGAAAATGACTTTGTTCAATTAAATATAAAAATAGAGTACATAATATTTCAGAATGCAAGTGATTTCCTTCGGAACTACATACTGAGTAATTTGAATCATCTTCAGATGGCTGGGGTCAAGAGTACAGATTCTGTCATTTATTGAAGATGTGATGTTGGACAATCTGACTTCTCTGAGTTTCAGGGTTATTTGTTTGAAATTTGCAAAATACCTATTTCAAAGGATTTTCATGGGGATTAATGAACTAATGTGTGTATACTTGGCATAAGTATACCAAGAAGTCAATAAAATTTAAGGATATATTATAGAACAATGCTATCTGTTTCAATTTAACTACTCATAATTTGATGCTTATGCTCAGTTTTTTTAATAAGTCTTTATTGTTCAGATTATTACAGTTGTTCCTCTTTTTTCTCCCTATAGCTCCCCTCCACCTGGTTCCTACCCCACCCCATGCCCTTACCCCCCCTCCATTGTCCTCATCCATAGGTGTTTGATTTTTGTCCAGTCTCTTCCCGCACCCCCCACACTCCCTTCCCCCCGAGAATTGTCAGTTCACTCCCTTTCTATGGCCCTGATTCTATTATATTTACCAGTTTATTCTGTTCATTATATTTTTCATTCACTTGATTTTTAGATTCACTTGTTGATAAATATGTATTTGTTGTCACTTTGTTGTTCATAATTTTTATCTTTACATTTTTCTTCTTCTTCCTCTTCTTAAAGAATACCCTTCAGCATTTCATATAATACCGGTTTGATGCTGATGAACTCCTTTAGCTTTTTCTTATCTGTGAAGCTCTTTATCTGACCTTCAATTCTGAATGATAGCTTTGCTGGATAGAGTAATCTTGGTTGTAGGTTCTTGCTAGTCATCACTTTGAATATTTCTTGCCATTCCCTTCTGGTCTGCATAGTTTCTGTTGAGAAATCAGCTGACAGTCGTATGGGTACTCCCTTGCAGGTAACTAACTGTTTTTCTCTTGCTGCTTTTAAGATTCACTCTTTGTCTTTTGCTCTTGGCATTTTAATTATGATGTGTCTTGGTGTGGTCCTCTTTGGATTCCTCTTATTTGGGGTTCTCTTCACTTCCTGGACTTGTAAGTCTATTTCTTTCACCAGGTAGGGGAAGTTTTCTGTCATCATTTCTTCAAATAGGTTTTCAATATCTTGCTCTCTCTCTTCTTCTGGCACCCCTATAATTCGGATGTTGGTATGCTTGAAGCTGTCCCAGAGGCTCCTTACACTATCTTCATATTTTTGGATTCTTTTTGCTTTTCCGGTTGGGTGTCTTTTGCTTCTTTGTATTTCACATATTTGACTTGATTCTTGAGATCCTCTAGTCTGCTGTTGGATCTCTGTATATTATTCTTTATTTCAGTCAGTGTATGCTTAATTTCTAATTGGTCTTTTTCATATCCTTGGAGGTCTCACTGTATTTCTTGGAGGTTTCTAGAAAATTCTTGAAAAAACTTATAACCGTGGTTTTGAACTCTATATCCAGTAGTTTGCTTTCCTCCATTTCTTTCATTTGTGACTTGTTTCTTTGTCTCCGCATTTTTTATGCTTTCCTGTGTTGGTAGAGTGGCTTTGTGTGCTAGGTGTCCTATAGGGCCCAGTGGCTCAGTCACCTGAGGTGGACACTCTTGGTGCACCCCTTTGTGGACTGTGTGCACAGTCTTGTTGTAGTTAAACCTTGATTGCTGTTGGTATCACTGGGAGGAATTGACCTCTAGACCAATTGGCTGTGAGGACCAGTTGTGTCTACAGTGGGAAAACTGCTGTGCTGGAAACACCCTTATGGGGCAGGACTTGCTTCAGTGGGGCTTTGGTGCTCACTGAGTCTGCCCACTGAGTGTGTCTCTTATGGATCTAAAGAGTTGTAATCTGGTGTGATCTCATGTTGACCACTGGGTACACTGGCTCTTGGATCTCCAAGGAGGTGCAAAGTCAGCCATTGCTAAAGGCCACCCTGTAGGAGCTACAGAGAGATCTGCAGATTCCTCCTCTTTGTTTGGTGTTTGGAGGTGCCCAGATGAAGTGCAGCTGTGAAGCAATGCAGGCTGCTGACGAGCCTTAGGCCTTCTTTTGGAAGCTCTGGGGTTCTTTGACCAAGCTGCAGTTTGTTAGGTTAGGTTTCAGAAGGCCAGGCCATTCATATGCAAAGCCTCTGTGCACAGCTTGGGTGGGGTTGCAAATTGGGTGGGGTGTGGTCTCAGGGAATCACGGGGTGGTGCTAACAGCAATGGTTGCCTCTCAACCCTGCTCCAGTAGGTCCCTGGGTCTCTGTGTCCCGCGGCCCCATGCAGGAACAATGAATGCTGCAAGCACCTCTGAGAGAAAGCCGCCCTTGTGTTCCGGCCCTATGTCAGCCAGTCCAGTTTCTCCCTGTATGAGTCTGGGTCTCCAGAGTCTCTCCTGGAACTGGATTTCAGAGCAGTCAGGAGTTTGTATCTCCCTCCTGATTAAAAAAGATCACTGCATACCCAGTTGCCAGCCTGTTTCGCACACCTCCGTACTTCCACACTTCCATACCTCTGTACCTCCTACCAGTCTAGATGTGCTTTTCTCTTTCCCTCTAGTTGTCAGACTTCCACTCAGCCAGGCTTCCCGTGGTTCTGGATGATATCCGTTTTGTCTTTTAGCTGTAGTTTTGATGTGGTTGTGTGAGGCAGCAAGTACAGGTGTTTACCTATGCTGCCATCTTGGTTCTCCCATGCTCAGCTATTTTATGAAAAACTAGAGGCCCAGTGCATGAAATTTTTGCACTGGAGGGGGCCTTCACCTCTTCAATCTGGTTCCCCTTGGGGGATGTCCAACTGCCAGTTTAGGCCCGATCCCACAGGGAGCCGGCAGTCAGACATCCCTCTCACAATCCAGGACTGCTGTCTCCCAACCACTCACCTGCCTGCCTGCCTGCCTGATTGCCCCTAACCGCTTCTGCCTGCCAGCCTGATCACCCCCTAAACACTCCCCTGCTAGCCTGATCAATGCCTATCTGCTTCCTGCCAGCCCGGTTGTCTCCAAATGTCCTCTCCTGCTGGCCTGGTCACCCCTAACTGCCCTCTTCTGCCAGCCTGATTGCCCAAAACAGCCCTCCCCTGCTGGCCATCTTGTGGCAGCCATCTTGTGACCACATGGGTGAGGCCATCTTGGAGTGATGGTCAATTTGCATATTACCTCTTTATTATATAGGATATCAAATAAAGCAATTAATTTGGTGTCTTCAAACTGGTCTTATCTTTGCAAATTTTTAAGAATTTATATGAAGCATTATGTAGATAATTGCATATAAGGACATATATTAATATGTAAACAGGTGGAGGTTAGAAGTATATGATTATTCTGAGTGAAATCTATAAGTTGTAGAACCACTAAAATATAAAAAGTCAAAATCAACTTTACATTTTCTTATAAAGCTCATTTAATTTTTTTAAAATTATAAGTTTATAATTTCCTCTTTGTCAACAAGGATATTCCCATTGAAGATATTTTAACAGTTGGTACATTAGAATATATCTATGTCTATATCTACAGGGTGGAGCAAAAGTAGGTTTACAGTTGTTCACATGAAAAACAATACCATAATTAATAAATAATAATATAAGAATAAACTTTGTTCTGTATACTCACAATTATGTCTACTTTTGCCCCATCCTGTATATCTATATCTACATCTATATATTTAAAAGGTTTTGCCACTTGCATGGAAATTACATCTTTTAATAACTTATCAGTGTTTTAAGGCCTACCCAAAGAGCCTTATTCAAGATATAGAGAACACAACGACTGCTTTAGCTTCCAGTTCCTAAGCCCAAGTCATACTGCATTTGCTATAATGGAGCAATATATTATCTTGAAATGAACTGGGGAAGCACTTTTTTTATTGCACTGACATAAAATTTTAGAGAATGAATATAACACAGTGAAAAACTGGAAAATGTGAAACATTGCATCATTTGTTTACATTTCATATAAACATCAATATTATTATTTCCAAAGAAAATATGGGAGGATATTAATTCTGATAAAAAATTAAGTATTGTTAATGACCCAAGCATGACATATTTGTCTTACAGTTTTGTTAAATTTAAAAAACCCTACGAGTAGAATAATATTGTTACCTTTGGGCCCTTTTTGCAATTTTTAACATAGGCAAACCTCCTCTGCCTTCTTGGGAGCATGTTTCAATTAAGCATGATGAGCATATTTCAATTAAGGTTTATATTACATATGTATTTTCACAGGTGTTAGTACCTAGATCCATAAATACACATAAGAGTCACATGACTGTATAAGAGGGTCCCATTCTGTGTTTCTGATGTGCAAACATGTAATTCCAAATGTCTACAGAGCCAGTAGTTACAAAAATCTGGGAACTGCCTCATCTTAAAAGTCACCTTTACATTGATGCATCAATTTTAATCATTTTCTGGATAATGGTTGCAGATTGAAATGTCCCTAGAGATAAGTGCAAGGGTGAATTCAGTTCTTTATAATCCCACACTGTTGGAGGGACCCAGATGGGTCATTCTGATGGTCAGATGCTGGGAAAGTCACTTTAGTGACATGCATTGTTGTGGTCATATTTTAATATGGACTCTAAGCATTAAATTCTAACTTAAGGCCCCATTAATACAACTTGCCCAAGGGAGCCGAAGTACTTACCCAATATGTCTCCATCTTTTAGACTGATGACAAGATGTGCTCACTGAATCATCTTCCCTAAGTATTTGCTTTGCAAAGGGCTCCTCTGCATACAAAGTCAATAGTAGAGATGTCAAAAATATGTAAGGAAGTAAATGTGGGCTTTCACTGAAAAGTATCAAATGAGTTCCAGTGAGTGAATGTACAGGAATGTTGACAAAACAGAGGAGCCTGCAAAAACAAGAGTTGTCAGCAATCATCAGAGCGCTGGTTGATCTGCTTACAGAAAAGGCGAACCTAGTAGAGCCACTTGCTTATTTTTTCTCCACTCTGAGGTAGGGGTATAGCAGGATCATAATATTAGAAGCATGATAAAGTTATGGTCTATCAAAGGGTGTCTGGTGATTACGTGAAACCTACCATTTGAATTTAATTTAAGATTAAAACAGTGAAGTTAACCGATTTATTTTTTTCAAACCGATCATTTGACTTTTGTGTATTAAAACTGTTAAATTGGTGTAATCAGTATTACTCTTGACTTTTTCTGAATTGTGTCTCCTGAGAGAGAGAGTTTCAAATAATAGAGCATGGTTCTTAACCCTAAGATAATCTTTAGTGAAACCATCCCCATGATTTTCTCCTTGCAGTCATGGATACTTTTTTTTAGTAAAACATTTGGAAGCAACTTGGCAGTATTGTTTTCCTCTGTTGGTTTTCTGAAATGATTGTAAACATGACATCAGGGTTTAAGGAGAGCACTCTTTAAAAAGCTCTGCAGAAATCATTCCAGATGAAAAGATGGTGGGCAAAAAGAATTTGTTTTCTCTATCATTTAGTGACAAGTCTCACACTAATCCTCGAACTCAAAGTTCCTTTCCCACTGGCTTAACTGTGGATTTGGTTTTGTAGTATCTTTATAGATTGTAATCTTTGAAAATTTTGTTTTAAAGTAGCAGTGTGTAGTGGGTTGAATTATGTCCCCTAAAAATATATGCCCACGTCTTTACCCCTAGTACCTGCACATGTGATTTGAGCTGGAAATAGCGTCATTGCCCAGATTATAAAGGATCTCAAGATGAGATCATCCTGGTTTTAGGGTGGGCCCTAATTACAACTGCTATCTCTCTTTTCTTCCATTAAAAAATGTTTCAATTACAGTTGCCATTCAATACTATATTAGCTTCAGGTGTGCAGCAAAATAGTTAGACATTTATATAACTTATGAAGTGATCCCCCCAATAAGTCTAGTACCCACCTGGCACCATGCATAGTTATTACAATATAATTGACTATATTCCCCATGTGGTACTTTACATTTCTGTGACTATTTTGTAACTTTCAATTTGTATTTCTTAATCCCTTCACCTTTTTCACCCAGTCCCCCAAACCCCCTCTCATCTGGCAATCATCAGTTTGTTCTCTGTATCTATGAGTTTGTTTCTGTTTTATTTATTTTGTTTTTTAGATTCCACATTTAAATGAAATCATATGGTATTTGCCTTCTCTGTATAATTTATTTCACTTAGCACAATACCTTTAGGTCCATCCACATTGTTGCAAATGGTAAGATTTCATTCTTTTTATGGCCAAGTAATATTCCATTTTAGATATGTGCCACATCTTCTTTATCTAATTATCTATTGACGGACACTTAGGTTACTTCCATATCTTAGCTATTGTAAATAATGCTGCAATGAATATAGGGGTGCATATATCTTTTCAAATAAGTGTTTTGGATTTCTTCAGATAAATATCCAGAGGTGGGATTGCTGGGCCATATGGTAGGTTCCTCAAAAAATTAAAAATAGAACTCCCATATGGCTGCTGTGTCTATAAGAGAAAGGAAGATTTGAGACACAGACACACAGAGGGGAAGATAGATGGAGACAAAGACTGGTATAATAAGCCAATGATTGACAAGGATTGTCAGCAGCCACCAGAAGCTAAAGAGACAAAGAACAGATTCTCCCTTAGAGCTTCCAGAAGAAACTAATCAATCTGACATCTTGACTTCAGACTTCTGGCCTCCAGAACTGTGAGATAACACATTTGTGTTGTTTTAAGCCTCTCAGTTTGCCGTAATTTGTTACGGCAGCCCTGGGAAACAAATACACAGTGTATGTCTCTTGTGTGGCTCTTGGTACAGATCTTTTTCTCTGGATGCTGTCAGGGTGTGTTACAATTACAACCACAGAAGGAGAATGACTGAGGTTTCACCACCAGCTGCTAGAGTCTTGGAGATGGATACCCATACAATATAATCATTTGTTGGCTTCAGTTGGTGGAAACAGGTAACCCAGATAAGAGCCTATGGTTTACTTGCAAATATCAGTGTCATACATAAACAGCACGATTTCTCTTATGCTTTCAGACTACAGATTTCCTTAACCAGGAATGCCAACACCAACTACCTACATTTGTAAACCTGAGACAAACCCATGTTTTCTGGGCCCATTGAAGTCAGATGACCATCTACCATTTCCTGAAGGCAGCACATTGTTTCCTGAGCATAATACAATTCCTCAGTGTCTCCTAACTTGCATAATATGAAATGACTTATTCACCTCAAAAAGAATAAAGGATGAAAAGAAGGACGGAGGGAAAGGAAGGAAGTGAGAAGAAAGGGAGGAAGGAGGGGAAGGAAAGAAGCACAGGGTGATGAAAGAAAGAAGGAAAACAGAGTGGAGGGAAGAAGGAAGATCCCTATTCTTCTATGGAATGTGGAATATGTCGCCTTACTTATTAAAATCAGATTACTCTCTTGGCAACGATCATAAAAGATTATATTAGAATATGTTGTTAAACCTTGACTATCTTCTTAGTTGACTACAGAAAGGTAAATGAATAGACACAGTTGGCAATATAAAATAAAGGACCCCCAGGGGGGATACTGGGGAGGGAGGCGGGCAGCCCAGCCTCTTGAGAGCAGCAGCAAGTCATCACACACTTTAACTCAGACCCAGCCCTGGGTAACAAGGCAGGTGGGCCAGTTCCGTCAGCACATTAGGCTGAGATTTAGTGCCATCACCAAGCACTTCGATGTGCTGTTGAAAGCCATGCAGTCTCTATCTCATTGTAGAGAGCAAGTGAAGCGGTGCCAGGTACAACACTGAAAGCTTCTGGCTAATGCGAGTTTTCTTTGTAGTGGTATTTACACTAACATCGTTTTCTTTTACTTTTGGATGAGGCCTTCGGTAAAACAGAAGAACTTCCTCTGCCTTTTTCCTCTTCTCCCTCCACGCCCCTACCCCCTTTCCCTCTAATCTCAGGCGTGAGGGAGGGGAAACCACAGGGCAGGATATCTGGCTTTATGCCACTATGTCCTGCAATTGAACCGTCAGCAGATGAGTAGAATGATGGTATTTAAGAACAAACAAAAGGAAAATGTAAATCCTTTAGGCAGCAGATATGTATAATTTACTCTAGTTTTCTGTTTCAACTTTTGAAAGAATGCAAGATCTTAGACAATAGTGAATCAGAAATAGGCCAGTTACAGAACTAAATCTCCCCTGATTAGGGTCATAACAAAAAAGCGATTTATAAACATATGGTGCACCTTGATGGAATTAAAAGAATGGTGGATCCAATTTGCCATCTCTATCCATAATGTCCCAGGAGTGGTGAAAACTCTGCTCTCTGTAGACCTGTGGTGAGCATTCTCAGCCAATCTTTCAGAATTCCTGGGTTCCACGGAATGACTAGGTTTGCAGCAATTGACTTGGGCTTCAGGCATCACCCCTTCATTCTCCACCAGCCCCAATACACATGCAAAAATGTTGTAGTAGTAGGGCACCAATGTTAGGAAAACTCTGTATCTAAGGAAAATTAAAATTTGGTACAACATCATCATAGTGTCTATAGTTTGTAACCTTTTGCATTCCGTTCTGTATAATTCTGACAGATTTAAATTCCTAAAACCCAGATTTGATCCTTCGAGTCGCTACAAATAACTTTCGGCTTTTGTCAACCGTGAAATGCTTAGACTGGCTTTTCAGACCCTCCATCGTCTCGTCCAATCTATAGCTGTCTTCCCCTACCTTTCACCTCTCCCTTTCAAACACTGTTCTAGCTGAAATACTTTTAAGTCCCACATATGCATCGTGCTTTTCTGCCTCTCTCTTGGTTTGACCTGTACTTCTACTCTCTACCTGCCCCATATTTACTATCCCTACATTATTTTTTAAATTATTTTTATGTTGGGTCTTGCTCCTAATCATCTATAAGCTTTTTAGGGGAAGGACTTTCACTTTTATTCCCTTCTCTCTCCCTTATCATCACCTAGCAAAGTGCTTTGCACAGAGCAGACACTTTATAGTTATTTGTTTACTGAACATGGAGGTAATAATACATGGGTGAATAAAAAGTCACAAGATGAACATTAAATAATTTAAATAATGATTTGGGAAAATAAATTTAAATCACATGCACTTAGTGTTTCTGACTCATTCTATATATTTGCATTAAAATTTAAACTGGAATGTTCTCATTCAAGATGTCTATGGATGTTGTATGTCCCAAGGGAAGTCAGATTAGTAATTGAGACTGTACTATATTCATAAAGTGATATTTTATCATATCAATACTTGTGTAATTTTATGCTGTCTCCTGGTAATGAGAGTTTGGAGAAACTTACATGTTAAGGCTAAATAAGATGGCACCACTAAAGAAATTCTATCCTGAAGTTCTGATGCAAAGCCACTAAAAATGCGGTGGCCTATTCCGTGAGGCCATGCGACCACTTCCACGGCAGTTTCTCTTGTACTCCACGACTACTCGTCTGCACACACGAGGAATACTTGCACATTATACATATTGGATGGGAAGATTCATATGAAAAGGAAAATATGGGAAAAAGTGGAAAATAATATAGACCCCTTGGTAAATGGTTGAATCAACAAGAAGAGCAGCCTGCCTTTCTACTGCATGTCTACTCGGAGAATGCGGGAGCAGCTGCACGCTTTCACAGACAGTGTGGTCAGGCATGATTTTAACTCTTTTTTTAATTATGTATTTTTATTGACTTCGGAGAGAGGAAGGGAGAGGGAGAAGGAGATAGAAACATCCATGATGCGAGAAAATCATTGATTAGCTGCCTCCTGCATGCCCCCCACTGGGGATCGAGCCGGAAACCCGGGCATGTGCCCTGACCGGGAATCGAACTGTGACCTCCTTGATCATAGGTTGATGCTCAACCACCAAGCCGCACCAACCGGGCATAATTTTAACTTTTGATTATTATTTGTTTATTAACAGCAGAGACTTTGGAGTAGCCTGATTCTACCATCATGGACAAAGAAAGAAATTAGTTTGAATACAAGATAAAAGTAGATCTAGCTGGAAAAGGCATAAAAGCACCTCCCAGAGCTTCTCTCCCGATTCCAGACTCTGCATCCCATGCCCCTTTAAACTCTGGGAAGGGAGAGAAGAAGAGAAAGATGATACGACGATGGGGGTGGGGGGGGGGGGTGCGGCGGGGGGAGAGAACAGGAAGATGGAAAGATGGAAAGGGAGTGGGGCGAGCAAGTAGTGGGGGTGCTCAGGGGTGTTTAAAACAAAGAACTGGGAAATAGAATAAAAGCTACTATGAGCATTAGAGACAAACAAGGCAAATTGAAGATTTCTGTATCATGTATGATGTACTATATCTACTGTTTTTTGCTACCATAATCTAATGGATACCACATATAGGCATGATTCTAAGCATTTTACAGATATCACACATTTAACTTCATTACAAACCTACAGGTGAAAGTCACAGAAAGCCTGACCTACACTGTCTTAAACAAAGCGGGAGATATGTTGGGTCATACAAATGAGCAGTCCTTCAGGCAAGGCTTTGTCCAGGACACAGAAAACGTCTCTCTTTCCATTTCTTTGCTCAGCTGCACAATATGATCCAGGCCCTAGCAGTGTACTTATATTTTCATATATGTGTATATACATGTGCTTGTATCTAGATTGAATTGCAAGCAAGAGAAACCAATTTAGCCTAATTTAGGCAGAAAGCATTTTTTTTTAAAAGGGTTTGACTGGTTCAGAGTCTCCAGGAAGCTGGCTGTCTTAGGTCAGATTGCTGGCAAGTGGCACTTGGAAGATGGTGAGTTACTCATGAAGTCAGAGCACCTGGTAAGGGATTGGGGAGGCAGGGAAGGGGAGGGGAGGAAGCCCAGCTAGGGTGCAGTTTCCCAGGGTAGTTTCAGCCTGATCCACAGAGAACTCTGTAGCATTAGTTACTCCTCAGTGTTGTCCCAACATAAGGCCTGGGGGCTGGGCTTTCCCACTCTGCACCTCAACGTCACTGGTTAGGGCAGCTCCCCAAAGGCAAAGTCCCAGGACTTCTGGATCTCCATGTATTTTATCAAAACCTAGCTCCAGGAGCCCATGGACAGCTACCAAGAAAAAGTATATACACAGTGGTCCCGCGGTTTCACTTCCACGGCCCGAAAATATTAAATGGAAAGTTCCAGAAATAAACAATTCATAAGCCCTGCCCATTCGGAGTAATGTGATGAAATCTTGCACCATCCCATGCAGGGTGTGAATTATCCCTTTGTCCCTTGTAGCCACATCATAGACTTCCATTAGTCACTTACTGTCCTAGTACGGCAGTGCTTGTGTTCCAGGGACCCTATTTTACTTCAGAATGCCACATTCACATAACTCTCATTATAGTATACTAGAGGCCTGGTGCAAGAAATTTGTGCATGGGAGCGTCGCTCAGCAATCTGGGACCACTGGCTCCTAACCGCTCACCTGCCTGCCTGCCTGATCACCCCTAAATGCTCGCCTGATTGCCCCTAACCATTTGCCTGCCTGCCTGATCGCCCCAACCACTCTGCTTGCCTGTCTGATGCCCCTAACTGCTTGTCTGCCTATCTGATCGCTCTTAACTCCCTCTGCCTCGGCCCCCACACCCAGAACCCAGGCTTCCCTCCCTCTGGCCAGCCACAGGAAACTGGGACCCGGGCTTCCCTCTCTCTGGCCAGCCACAGGCACCTGGGACCATGGACGGTTTCACCCAGGCTGGCTGCAGGCACCTGGGACCCCAGGCAGCTTCACCTGGGCTGACACCCAGGACCCAGGTGGCACCACCCAGGCCCCTGCTTTGTCTGTAAGGACATCTGGAATCATGTCCCATCTATCTGGTCTAATTAGCATATTACCCTTTTATTAGTATAGATGTTATAACTGTGCTATTTTCTATTATTAGTTATTGTTGTTGCTCTCTTAACTGTGCCAAATTTATACATTAAACTTTTTAAAAAAAATATATATTTTATTGAATTTTTACAGAGAGGAAGGGAGAGAGATAGAGAGTTAGAAACATTGATGAGAGAGAAACATCAATCAGCTGCCTCCTGCACATCTCCTACTGGGGATGTTCCCGCAACCAAGGTACATGCCCTTGACCGGAATTGAACCTGGGACCCTTGAGTCCGCAGGCTGACGCTCTATCCACTGAGCCAAACCGGTTTCGGCTAAACTTTATCCTAGGTATGACTCTACAGGAAAAAGCATGTAGTATGTATCAGTTTCAGTACTATCTGAGGTTTCAGACATCTACTGCAGGTCTTGGGCCATGTCCCCTAAGGATAAAGGGGTACTGATGGTTTTTGGAAGTGAAAGCACCTTGAGATGCTGTGGAGGAGAGGCACACAAAACAGTAGAGAGGGATCCAGTGATCACTGGGCCATGTGCAGACACAGTGCACTGCGTTGGGACAACCAGTAGTGCACTACGTGACCAGTGACTGTGCTCCAGACCACACCACACAGCTGCCTGGGAGATCTTGGTGCTGCTGCCCTGACAGCTCCACGAACCCACTGCTGCTTCCAGCTGCTGACTGCAGCCATTGCTCCTGCCTTCGCCAGCATGGATTCCAGGTGTTACCTGTTCTTTGAGTCTCTATCTCCTAAAGGCTAGGGGGCTACGTGATGGAGGCTAGGTTGTGTGTTTACACCTCTGCTCCAAGAGGGAACAGTAAAAGGAATACCTGCCATTTTTGGCTTCTATATTAAAAGGCAAGAAGTGCCCCATTACATATTATGTGGGAATTCCCAAAACCAAGAACAGGGTGCTGATCTTGTATGGCCGAAAAGAATAAGAGGTGTTCACTGTACATAGACTCACAACTGCTTAAAAGACATTTAGAATTGCCCTGGCTGCGTGGCTCCGTTGGTTGGAGCTTCATCCTGTGCAACAAAAGGTTGTGGATTTGATTCCTGGTCAGGACACATGCCTAGGTTTCACGTTCAATCCCATCAATACCAGAGATAACCAATTAATTTATTGAATTCTCTCTCTCTCTCTCTCTCTCTCTCTCTCTCTCTCTCTCTCTCTCTTTCTCTCTCTCTCCCTGCTTCTCTCTAAAAATCAATAAACATATCCTTGGGTGAGGATTAAAAAAACACATTTAGAATTAACAAGAAATTGTTAACAGAAATTACCGCTGGAAATGGAATTAGAGTTACAGTTCAGGAAGTGGGGTGGGGAGATTCTTCCCATTTTATATCTTCCTGTAGTGTTTGAGAATTTTATAAGGAATATGTACACATATCCCTAATTTTAAAGAACTGGTTTGATTTTTAAAAGATTTGTCTCGCCCTGACTGGTTTGGCTCAGTGTATAGAGCATTGGCCTGCGGACTGAAGGGTCCCAGGTTCGATTCCAGTCAAGGGCATGTACCTTGGTTGCAGGCACATCGCCAGTAGGGGGTGTGCAGGGGGCAGCTGATCGATGTTTCTCTCTCATCGATATTTCTAACTCTCTATCCCTCTCCCTTCCTAAAAAAATCAATAAAAAATATATTAAAAGATTTGTCTCTTTTTAAAGAACTGCCATTACGAGGCCACAATGTTTAATTAAATTACATATGCTGTCTTTTCAGATTTGGTGGTTATCATTCATTGCTTTCTTTCATTTATCAAAGATTTATTGAATTGTATGCAAGTCCCAAAGGATATAAAGATAGAAAGCAGCTTCTGCTCTCAAGGAAGAATGAATGAATGGTTGTGGCAAGAAATGGGAATAAGATCCCTTTAAATGCTTGGGGGTTTTATTTCCTTAACTATTGGCCAGACTTTAGCTTTAAATAGTGAATGCCTCAACTATGAGATTTTTAACTAGCTTTACTGTTTTCTTTTCCTATAAAATAGAATTGGGAACTGTAAGTTGTATATCTTCAAGATGATTTCCAAGCTAAATAATGTTGGTCTCTTTGAAAAAAGTTGCCACGGAGGTATTTTATGCTCTTGAATTAGATTTTTTAACGATTTCACTAGAGTTTGGTAACATCCCCTTATGTTTTGTGTTGGAGTGTAAAAGACAATTGCTATCCAGCTGTATCCCTTTAGCTGACAGTAATATAAGCATTCTAAAAGTTCATATTTCTAAGGATGGATTTTAACACATAGGTAAGAAAGATGTATAACATCTAGCATCTGAATGACTCTGTTTTCCTGACATCTAGTTTTGATTTATGAAACATTTATGACATGGTCAGGCCAAGTGGTAGCTTGAAGACGGATGCTTTGTTGGGCCTCCCACCATCACCCTCAGCTCCCCAAGCCACCTTAGTAGGGCAGAATGCTATGTGAATGCGGTCCCAGGACCTGGCCCCTTCCTGCAATCGGCTGCCTGCCCAGCCCCCCTCTCTAGAAGCTCTCTAGGCACTGCTTTCCTGAGCCATCCCAGTTGACAGTGGTCCAATTGGTTGATTTAAACACGAAAGTAGCTAAAATTCTTTGATTTGGGATTAATTTGTTATGTCAACCCTGCTTGAAAGTCCATCCTTACATTCTAAAATATAACATGTGAATTGGGTTGATTAAAACAATGGTTTCCAACCTGAACACTGGAACCTCGGGCTCCATGAAGGTGCCTTGGGGAGGTGAAGGCAGAGGTTGAGAGTGAAGCTGAGGGGCTGGAGCTCCAGGGCTCTGCTTCCCTGCCCCAGGTCCATGCATTTCCTCTCCACTCTCTATATACTGGGCTTCCATGTAAAGGTTAATTTGGAAATGGTTTCTACTGATAAAACAAACAAGCAAAACTGGCCTATATTTAGGATGTGTATTCTCTTCAACTAAGAAATGTAACTTTTAGAAACTATCCTGCAGATATACTGTACACATGCTAAAAATTGCTATATCAAGAGCTACTTTATCATTGTTTTGTAATATCAGTAAATTGGGAACAATCTAAAGTTCTTCAACAGGGATATGGACAATCAAGCTACGGTATTGTAGGGCGCGGATATAGGGTTATGCCTCAGGCTGACCTGTTGGGAAAGCCACAAACAAGTCCCAGCTTAGAGGGCACAGTCCTCTTAGCATAATTAGGTTTGACCTTATGATCCTCCCTAGATCTTATCTGGGAAGCTAATGGGCTGACAGAGGTGCAATAAGTGCTGCCAAAACAAGTGAAACTCACAAGAACTTTGTAACTATGGTGACCACTACCTTGTTTACCTTTGACTATAAAATAAAGGCTCAGCTTGCTTGTGGATCTCTCTCAGTGGCCTCAGCCAGGCACAGGAAGATCCACCTAGACCCAGCTTATTCTCTCTGTCTGTCGTTTCTTCATCCTTTTGCGGCCCTCACTCAGGCTTTCAAACCCTTGGCTGAGCTGGCTCGGCACAGGTATAACCGTATTATGATAATATGATAATACTGTACAGGTGATAAAAATGCATAGAAAAATCTCCAGGACATGTTAAGTTTTTTAATAGCAGGTTGCAGGACATAGGCATAGTATAGTCCAATTTGTGCAAAACAGGGCTGTATATTTGCCTATGTATTTATACAAATACTTGGAATAAAAAAACAGAATGCTATCCATCAGCTGTTTCCAGTGGTTGCCTCTGGGAAGGAGAATATGTAGAGTTAGTAAGCTGGTAAAGAAAGACTTTCACACTTTCACCTTTCACTTCAAACATTTCTGAGCTGTTTGATTGTTCTACAATTAAATTTTATTCAAGTATGGCTTGTGTTCATAATTAAAGGAAATAGTTATTACAAGACTTTGAAAACCACTGGGTTAGATAATGGTGCTAATGACACCATGAGTATCTATATGCCTTTCTCCTACTGAGGCAAGTTAAGTACCACATAGAGAAAAGCTCTATCTGACAAAGATGGTATCTGCTGAACCCCAGCCAGATTTTGCAATCACATATGCCATTTGTCACAGTCACATCAGGTGGGAGAGTGGTTTCTTGCTCCCAGCTCCCAGCATGTGTCTAATTGGCAGTTTAGTGGCTTTTTCCTTTGTTCTTTGTGTTAAACCAGACCATACAATTTATCCATTTACAGTACACAATCCAATGGTTCTTATATTGAAAGGTTTGTGAAACCATCACCACACCAATTTAAGATCATTGTTATCACACTAAAAAAGAAGTCCCTTACCCATTTATAGTCATGCCTCTTCCCTCCTCCCATCCTCTGCAAACTATAAATCTATTTTTTTGTCTCTTTAGATTTACCTATTCTGGAAGTTTTATGTAAATGGAATCATACAATATGTGACTTTTTTGGTCTGGCTTCTTTCGGTTCACATAATGTTTTTAAGATTTAAGCATGTTGTAGCATGTGTCAGTGCATCATTCCTTTTTATTGCTGAGTAATATTCCACATTTTGTTTATCCATTCACCAGTTGATGGACATTTGTGTTGTTTTCACTCTTTGGCTATTGTGAATAATGCTGCTATCCATATTCATGCATAAGTTACCAATGTTTTCATTTCTCTTGGTAATCTAGGAGTGATATTACAGGGTCATACAGAAAATCCTTTTGAGGAACTGCTAGACTATTTTCCAAAGAGGCTGTCCCATTTTACATTACCACCAGCAATATATGAGTGTTCAAATTTCTCCATGTCCTTGCCAAAACTACTTTTAGCTGTCTTTGATCATAGTCATCTTAATGGGGGTGAGGTAGTTGCCATATTTTCTTGTGTCTTTGAGAATGACCAGCTGTATTAATTAGGTTTCTGCTACAATAGCATTGCATCACAAAACCTCCTCAAACTTCAGTGGCTTCAACCACAAGCATCTATTTCTCCCTCATGGGTTTGCACATTGAGTATGGCTCTATGGATTTGGTTGGGCATTAGTCCTGATTTATTTTACGAATATTTATCCTAGGACCAGGGAGTATTCTTTTCATAAGTAAGCTTACTAGCAGAACCTGAAACATAAATATTCTAGCCTAAAACTGGCACATGTCATTTCTGCTCTCAAACCATTGTCCAAAAAATTCATGTCACCAAACCCAGCTTCAGTGGACCTGGTAAGTGAACTTGGCTTACAGTGGCAAAGAGCAAGAGTGTATAATTTTCTTAACTATGAAAGTAAAGAGTTGGAAACAATAATCCAATATATTTTATTACTCAACCCTTTTTCTCCAGTTCTATCTTCTTTCCTGTTTTCCATCACGGCTTAGCCATTATCACTCCAAATTCAGTATGTTTCAAATCTCAGCAATCCTCTTCATCTTTAAATAACTCCTCCTCCCAACTTCTCCATCTGGACAACAACACACAAATATAAAATTGCTAAAAACTAAAAATATTAGAGTGCTTTCTCCCATCAAGCCTATTTCTTTTTAAATCAAATGCTGCTAGCTTCTACGCAATAATATTTTCCTCTTCTTTCTTAAAAAAACAAAAACAACCTAATTTTATTCAGAGTAGCAATGTGCTTTTTCCCAGCCTCCTTCTTTTGCGAGTGAGGTTGGCCCTGTGGTAAAAATCTGCTGTGGATTTCTGGAAAAGTTTGGTTTCTTTGTCATTTTCTTCTTCTTACTATTGTCTAGAAGGGAGATGAGATGAGATGTGGAGTGGGCATATTTTAGCCATGAGGTGGCCACATAGATGAAAGCCACATGCGCAGAACTGGGGTACAAAATGGAAGAAGAAACGGGAACACTGATAACAACCTGGAGTTCTGCTCTACCAGGCTTGACCACTTCTGGAATCTTTGTTACATCGTGCTCTTGTTAATAATGGATCAGTGTCTCTACATTAACTATCAAATAACTTAGAAATGTTTTAATTTGGCAATTAAGATGTTCCAAAGTCTTATGTAAACTTCTAATCTTTCATCTCATGGTGATTCTTTGTCCTTCTCTGCCCTGTCCTGTGCCCTACCTGGAGGCTGATGCTGGTGGTTTAAGTCTCCCAGGATCCCTTGCTTGTTGCCTTGTTGAGTTTGGCCAATGGGATGCACTGGCTTAAGAAAGGAGAGCAGGAGAGAGGTCAGGGCTTTTCTTCCAACCTACTTCCTGCGTGGGTGCCTCTTCTCTGGCAGTGGTCACACACCTCCCGGACCTCAGCTCCTACCAGGTCACCCCTCCTCCAGGGCTCTCACTAGGGTCTTTAACACAAATTCCTCTGCTTGCCCCTTCATCCCTAGAGTGTTGAATGGCTCTCCAGTATTGCTAGTGTCTGGCTGCCTCAACGTTCCTTGTTTGTTCCTATGACTCTGGCCAATATCTACGCGTGGTCCTCTCAGTAAAGTGCCTTCGCGAGAACCATCTGCAGTGAATTGTTTCCAGCTGGCATCTGACTAATGTAGTAAAACCTTTCTTGGTATATGCGTTTGCATTTCAGCAACTTTTCTCATAATCCCTTTGCCTGAAATCCCTTTCCTCCCACCTCCATGTCTAGCTGTCCTTCAAGGCCCTCTCAAACACCACTGCTCCCGAGTAGCCTCCCTAATCCCCACACCATGGAAATCTCTTCTCTCCTTGAACTCACTCAGCACGTACTTGAGAGTGATTATCTTTCTCTGCTTTAAATTATAGTGACTTATGTACATGCAACTCTGGCCAGTTTGTAAATTCTTTGAAGTCTGAACCCACACCCAGGTCTGGTTTGTTTTTGTTTTTCTCCCTCTCCTTTGGGTTCTTCCCTGAACTTTGCCTCTTTCCCAAAAAACACCTGAAATAAGGCTTGGTACCAAATGGCCGTTCTATCATTTTTTTTAAAATACTTTCATTGCTACTTATTGCTGCTTCTTACTGTATTATAGTAGATACCAGTTACTGATTTATCACAAAGTATGATTTGCAAAAAATTATGAAAATTATGGCACAGACTAAAATTTCCCATTGGTGATAATGCATTTAAAATATGCAATCGTCATTCACTTCTGATATATATGTATGTATGTATGTGTGTGTGTGTGTGTGTGTGTGTATATATATATTAGGGAATTTTATTTTTATTTAAAAGTTTCCAGGTGATAAAGCTGGTTTTCTTTCAATATTTTTGGGGGGGTATCAAAGAAAAAAATTAACATATGGGCAAATACTCATTTGTAACTGAGGCTATCTCCAACTTGGAATCAGAGTTATAGAGTTATCTTCTAATCTGGTCTTTTTAAGCTCTATTCTGAGAAGCTCCAAAGGGTCTTTCCAGGAGTGGGTATAGATTGAGAAGTCTTCAGGAGGCTTTCACTGGAAGAAAGGGTTCCAGTCTTTAAAAAGAGTGAGAACAGCCCTAACTGGTTTGGCTCAGTGGATAGAGCATCAGTCTGTGGACTGAAGGGTCCCAGGTTCGATTTCAGTCAAGGGCATGTACCTTAGTTGTGGGCACATCCCCAGTAGGGGGTGTGCAGGAGGCAGCTGATTGATGTTTCTCTCTCATGGATGTTTCTAGTTCTCTATCCCTCTCCCTTCCTCTCTGTAAAAAAAAATCAATAAAATATATTGAGAACAATTTCTCTAATCTCACCTCGCACTCCAAACATCCACACAATGTCCCTCTGTTTAGTGGCTAAGTCTCTGCTTAAACATCACTAACTGGAAATTTACTCACTACATAATACAATTATACAGTATGTTTTTAAACAACCCTAACTTTGGAATGTTCTATCTTATATTTGGCTGCAATCTGGCTACTCATTATTCTCTTACTTGAATCAATAAAGAATATATCCAAATGCACTTCCTCAAAATGGCAGTACTCTGATGGTGATCATATTGCCACAAATCTCTCTTTAGGCTAAAATCCCCTTTCCTTTCAATGGTCTTCATAGAATATGTTTGAAACACCCACTTTGGCCACATGTTATTTGCCAAAATCCCTCTTAAAACATGATGGCTAGAACTGAAAATAATTTTCCTGATGTATATTGATAAGGGCACAATAGAGTGATATGATTACCTTTATTTTGGGTATTTAAAAGCCTGTTACAGGTACTGCAAGTATCTAGTCTGGCATGTAAGGAGCTTATAAGTTGCCACTCTATTCTAAGGAAAAAGCTGAAAAAGAAGTCTTCTGAGATGCAAAAGAGAAGGGAAACCAAAGCACAAACAGCTGCCTCAAAAATTGGAGAGACAGGTGAGTACAGAGAATCGCAACATTGCAGAGCTGAAATCACTGCAGAATCAAACTGGGGTAAGGAAACCTGAGCTGTAATTGTTATGTAATAAGATAAGAAAAGGAAATAAAAAGTATACACATTGGGAAGAATAAAAAACCTGTCTTTACATATGACATGATTATCTATGTAGAAAATTCAAAACAATTGACCAAAACACTCCTGGAACTAATAAGTGATTACAGCAAGATTGCAGATATAAGGTTAATATATATAAGTTAATCACTTTCCTATATAACAGCAATGAACAAGTGGAATTTGAAACTAAAACTCTTTACTATTTATATTAGCACACCCAAAAAATGAAATACTTAAGTATAAATCTAACAAAATATGTACAAGATCTACATGAAGAAAACTATAAAACCCTGATGAAAGATATCAAAGAAGTACATAAATGAAGAAGTATTCTATGTTCATGAATTGGGAAGACTCAATATAATCAAGATGCTAGTTTTTCTAACTTGGTCTATAGATTTTACATAATACTTATCAAAATCACAGCAAGTTATTTTGTGGATATTAACACTCTTGTTCTAAAGTTTACAGGGAGAAGCAAAAGACCCAGAATAACCAACTCAATATCGAATGAAGAGTACAAAGTCAGAGAACTAACACTAAGCAACTTTAAGATTTACTATAAAGTTACAGCAATCAAAACAGTATGATATTCACAAAAGAATAGATACCTCGATGGAACAGAACAAAGAGCATAGAAACAGACCCACACAAATATAGCTGATTTTTTACAAAGAAGCAAAGCAAATATGATGGAGCATAGATAGTACTTTCCCAGAAGTACTTTTCAAAGACTTGCTTATACTGCATTGAGTACCCCACTCTAGAAGGGAGGCTGGGAAATGTAGTTTTACAGTTGGGCATATTGCCATACTCAACACTGTAGGTGTTCTTTTATTAAATTAGAAGGGCGGAATGGATATTAGGTATAAACCTAGCAATATCACTTCTTAGGTGTATTTTTTTTCTTTTGCTAAATTTTAAAAAAATTGAGGCATAGTTGACATATAACATTGTATTAGTTTCAGGTGTGCAACACAATGACTTGATATTTGTATCTGCTTCTTAATCTTATATGTAATACTAGGAATTATTTTTAAGTCACTTTTCCACCTTATACTGTTATAGCTGATTTCCTCCCCTCTTATAAAACTAATTACATACCTCATACTCATCTTTTTAAATTGCAGTATAGCATAAGATCTTTTTGAATCTTAATTTGGGCATCAATAGAGTAAGCTATCCCTTCTACCTTTAGGATATCTGAAAATTAGAAAATTATGCCAAGATCCTGATAGAAGAGACCACCTTTGAAGTTAATGTCAGCAGAATGGAATGCATAACATCCAAGCTATATTTCTTCATCTTTTCACAAGGATGTCATAAAAATTTTTATCAAATGCTTACTTAATTCCAGGTGTTCATATCTCTATCTCTATCTCAATCTCTATCTCTATCTATCTATGTCTATGTCTATTTGTCTATCTATCATCTATCTATCTATCTATCTATCTATCTATCTATCTATCTATCATCTATCATCTATCTAGATATATGCCATAGGAAACAATGGAACACTAGAATATTCACTGACCTGAAAAAATATTTATGAGGCATTTTTTACACAAAAAATAGACATGCTTAGAGAGAGGGAAGGAGGGAGGGAGGGAGGGAGAGAGAGAGAGAGAGAGAGAAACATCTAAGCCATTTCGGACAGGTTACAATGCATTTTATATTACATTTTGATAAGAAAAAAGGATAATAAAGATAACTGATTTTAATATATTTTATTGATTTTCTACAGAGAGGAAGGGAGAGGGTGCCGGGGTCCAACCCCAGCAGGTCCAGGGGTTCCCAAAGGCGTAGACAGAGTCGGCGAAGAAGGAAGGACACAGAGACAGTGTTCAGTTGATCAGCAGCCTAGCCAGGATCTCCAGCCAAGTTCTGGTCTGGATCTCCAGAGAGGTTCTGCTGTTTATTGTCTTGTTACATCTGTATTTATACCAGTTGATTTTAATCCTGTCAATTTCTATTACAAAGGTTAGGGCGTTTCTTATCTCCATTCCAGGGAGTAAAGATTATGTAGCTTAAGCATGATTGTTTGTAGTTAAAGTGATTAACTACCCGCCTGGCACTTAGTTAAGGAGTTTCATCCCCTCCCTAACTTCAGAGGAAAATCCCTACCTGGGGAAACAACCTTTCTCGGAGAGGTGACCTTGGTTAAAACACATAGCACCAAGAAGGTGAGCAAACATATTAAGAACAGTATGCCATATATGCCAGGTCCCTTGAAACAGCAAGGATGGACCGGCTCCCGGCAAGAGGGATAGAGAGTTAGAAACATCGATGAGAGAGAAACATCGATCAGCTGCCTCCAGCACACCTCCCACTGGGGATGGGCCTGCAACCAAGGTACATGCGCTTGACCAGAATCGAACCTGGGACCTTTCAATCCGCAGGCCGATGCTCTATCCACTGAGCCAAACCAGTTAGGGCAAGATAACTGATTTTAAAAAGAGAAATTCTTCTAGAAGCATTGTAGAGAGTGGGTTTTTTAAATGTAAGACTGAAGGCTAGGAAACTAGGAAGAAAGAAAGACATTGCAGTTATCTAAATGAGAAATGGAGAGAGCTCTAAAGCAGTGACAGTGGAGGTGGAGAGCAGACAGATTCAAGAAATAGTAAGAAGGCAGAAGTGGAAGGACTTGGTGATCATTTGAGGTGGAAAGAGAATGAAGATCTAGAGTGAATCCCAGGTAAGAGTGGTTTCTAGTGAATCAAAGCACCCATTTGAGTTATTAATTTGGCTGAGGTAGAGAGAGAGAGAGAGAGAGAGAGAGAGAGAGAGAGAGAGAGAGATTGAGAGAGAGATTGAGAGAGAGATTTTACTCATAAATCTGTAATTAGGGCAGGACTTAGCAAGAGTCTCTCCACTCTGATCCACTTCGCATCAGCTTGGGGGTGATTTAGAGGTAGGGATTTGGGGGACCCGGAATTATCTGAATGTGTGACCTCTCCCTATGTGTTTCCAGCACGGTGGCTTAAGGAATTCTGAGGTATTGAGATAGGCAGAGGCAGATGATAGGTGACAGATAAATAGGTGATAGATAGATAGATGATAGATCGAGAAGAGAAAGGGAGAGAAGGACAGAGGAAAGGTGGAAAGCATTGCAAGGTGACATGTTTTCATGCTGGCCATTGCTTCACTACGAGCCAAAGAGACACAGTGAGTGGCTTGGTAGGTGGGTGTGGTGCAACGACTTGGGACATCTCCAGAAAAATGATATATGTAATTTGTTTTTTGGAAGCAGTCCATTAGATGGAGAAAGGAGGGGAACTTTATTGACCAGATCCCTCTTGTATCAGTTTTCTATTACTGTATAACAAAATTACCACAAACTTAATGACTTAAATACCATTAAGATATCCATTTATTAGCTCACAGGTTTGTGATTCAGAGTATGGCATGGCTGGGGCCTCAGCTGGGGGTATGGTGAGGCCGAAATCAAGGTATTGCCCCAGCCGAGTGTTCTTCTGGATGCTCTGGGGAAGACTCCACTTTTCAAGCTTATTCTTGTCGGCAGAATTCTGTTCCTGTGGTTCTAAAAAGGAGGTCCGGTTTCCTTCTTGGCTGTTGCCTGGGGCTTCCTTCAGCTCCTATAGGCTGCCCACATCCTTTGCCATGACTCCTCTCTATCTTCATACCAATAATGGTGAATCAAATCCTCTTGAGCTCCAAATCTTTAACTTCTTCCCCTAAAACCAGCTACAGAAAACTCTTTGCTTTAAAAGTATAGATAGGATTAGGTCAAGCTCACCTGGGTAATTTTATTATCTTAAGGTCAACTGACACATAGCCTGACGACAGGAGTAAAATCCATTATATGGTGTAGTCCCAGGGAATGTGCATATCAGGTATGCCAGCCGGACGGGAAATCTTAGGGGCCATTCTGCCTACCACCCCTCCCACCCCTAAATCTGATGTAAAAGCCCATGTTCCTCCTGTCTTCAAAGCTGCTTGATAGTATATTAGACCAAGGTTGTTTGGGGCTGACAGTATAATGTCCACAGATGCGAGACAGAAATGAAATCATTCCACTTTGGTTCTGCTTCCATGACTTCCATCCAGAAGAATGTCCTGTGAATTCTAGCACATTGTGGGTACTCAATAAATATTTGCTGAATGAACTATGGATTGGATAGAGGAGAATAAATATTTGTAATAGTAGATTAAAGGTTTAACCTAAGAGGTAAATAGATTTTAAATGATTACCTCACTGTTTCAAAAGAGATTCTTTCCAGTTCTGAATGAATTACATTCCTGAGTCCTGAGAGAAAAATAGGTGAGATTACTGCAAAACCAACTCAATCTCTCTTTGTTGAATAAGTGAGTGGACAAATTCATTTTGTTTGGTGATCTTCTGCCTGTGGGACCAGAAAGCGTATTCTCCACACCTCTCTCATTACCAACCATCAAAATGTTAACTTGACAACATATATTCTTTCTTGGTGATACTGTAGGAAAGCTCTTAGAGATGATCTCTCCTACAGCTCATTAAATACAAAGCATATTTAAAAGACACAATCTCTAAAACTGTGAGCTTGAGCAGTACAAGTGAGTTCATGTTAAAGCACTGGAAATATTTTTCAGAAATATATATTTACCTTATACTATACTGAGCTTCTATATACTATACATTCACACATGTATTTTTGTATGTGCTATGCATTGTTCCATAAATGTTAGTTATAGTTTTTCTATGGCCCTATATAGATTCACTTTCAAAAATCTGGTTACAATAAACCTGTTTAATTACATATAAAACACATCCATCCAAGATTAATTCAGTCAATTTTAATCTGAGAGAATTCTTAAATTATTCTTTAATGTATGAATATATTTATGTATAAATATAATGTAATAAATTGTAGTGTGAGAACTTCAACCACTTCATCACAGATACATCTTCCTTTAGTCCAAATAATTTTGAGGATATTTTGACATATGTGATGCTTTTCTCATCCTGTGGAACATTTGTAAAATGGTAACCTAGTAAGAGTAATCTTGTCATAGCAATCAGTTAGTAAGTACCAAAAGTCCGTTATGAATGGCATTAGAAATACTACCTATTTCAATGGAACTTATGTGCAATCTGTACTAATGAAAGGGTAATGTGCTAATTAGACCGGGAGACCTTCCAGGAGACCTTTTGGACATCCTTCTAGTCTAAACAAAGCCATGCTGGCAGGGCCGAGGCAGAGGCAGTTAGGGGCGATCAGGCCAGGAGGGGAGGGCAGTTGGGGGCGATCAGGCTGGCAGTGGGGGGGGGGCAGTTGGGGGCGAGCAGGCTGGCAGGGGGCAGTTGGGGGCAAGCAGGCTAGTGGGGGGGCAGTTGGGGGCGAGCAGGCCGGCAGGCAGAGTGGTTAGGGGTGATCAGGCAGGCAGGCAGGCAGGTGAGCAGTTAGGAGCCAGCAGTCACGGATTGTGAGAGGGATGTCCGACTGCTGGTTTATGGGCCTAAACCAGCAGTTGGATATCCCCCGAGGGGTCCCAGATTGAAGAGGGTGCAGGCTGGACTGAGGGACACACACCCCCCCTGCATGAATTTCATGCACTGGGCCACTAGTTTACATATAAACAGGACACAGAGAACAAGGTAGTATATACATGCCTTTTAGAGATGAGGACCTGGAGATACAGAGATGATAAATGATTGACCAAAGGCTGCAGAGCTGGTTTAGTGAAGTCATGAGGAACCCAGGTCTCACAACTATCTAATTCAGCGTCATTGATACATGTTACACTACAACCCACAGTAAGAAATATACTTCACATACATGTATTTCTCTGATTCATGGTGCTGTTGATTATAAAATACATCAGTATTACATATGCCACTAAAATGGAAAAGACACTGTCTAGTAAGTAATAACACAGTGCTAAGATACACTGTACTCTAAGATGCATCCCAGTTTCCAAAGTGTAAAAAGGTGAAAAAAAGCATCTGAATACAACTTTTACACACACATGTAAAACAGAACTTCTACATGTGATATTATCTACTGCATTCAATTTATTGTTTCTAAATGATGTTATGAGTCCACTGAGCTCACTTTACCACCCACTAATGAGGAGACCCAATCTAAACACTAAATCATGTATTGCAGATAATAAGAAATCTTTAACATACACAACCAAGGTGCTAACTGTTCAGTTTGATAGTAAGTGCAGAAGAAGAAAGAAAAATAGTTTTATGTGGATAAAAACCACCTGGAAAGTTTTCAAATTAGAAATAAGAGTTTAGCCCTGAAATATGTTGAGATACAGAAGTGGAAGTGAACAACTGAGCAACTTAAATTGGAAAAAAACCAAAACCTGAAATGTAAAAAAAATAAATCCATTCTTTAAATGAAAATATAACCATTTAACTTAAGATATATAAAACTTAAAAGATGAAAACAAATTTGAATATCTTTCTTACAGAAAATACACAGAAACCTGAAAAAAATTAAATAGAAAACTATTTAGACAAAACTTGGTGCAATATTTCCCCCCTATTCTTGTTATAAATTCAAAAGGGGTTAAACAGTCTGATAGCTAAGTGACAAGAGCCTGAAAACAAGTGCCTGGACAGTCTCCCAACCCCAATTCTTCGATGCTTTTCTTAGTCAAGGATTACTAATAAAAAAATAATAACATTTTGGAATCCCCCTCCTTGCAGGCCTTTGTGAATATTAAAAAATCAAACAAACAAAGAAAAAAAAACCAAGGGTATAATGTACCCAGTATAAAAGTTGCTGGCTGAAATCAATGATCCCTTTCACAGAACTGTATCTATAGTCCCTGCAAAAAGGAAGCAAACAAAAACATACCCAGAAGCCCATTTAGCATGTGTATGTAAAATGTGCACACCCCGGTGCGAATGTAATCCCATGAAAAAAGCGTGCAAACTTGGCAGTTAGGCAATGTCACTGCAATGGTTAGCACTCGAAATTTCAAACCCTTTGATGAAGATACCATCTTTCAGCCCAGCCCTGGCAGAAAACCTTTGATTCCTGTTAGACCCTCCCTCCCCAGTCAGCTGCTGGGCTCCATCCGGAGGGACGGGGGCTCTCCCTCTCTATCACAGCTAAGCGTTCCCAGACCCAGGAGAAACCCTGGGTTTCTGCAGGGCACTCAACGTGCAGCTAAGCGTCCCAGCTCTGCAAAGGGCAGCTGGAAATGGATTTAAAATGGCAACGCGGACCAATCAGCGCTGCCTCGCCGCAGCAGACATTTAAGCGCACCTCCTCCACAAGCTCAGCGGAACCTGGCTGTGCCTAACTCCCTGCTAGGGCTGTGAAGTAGGCGTTTTTATTCCACGGTGGTCTGTACTTTTTTTTCGGGGGGGGGGGGTGGGATTCTTCCTCGGGTGAAAGTTTTTATTTTGGAATTAATCCAAAATAATTTTAGGTTTGATGTGTGAAAATCTAAACCTATTTTGCTGTTGTTGTTATTCAAGGATGAAAAGAGGCACATTTTAAAATGTACTCCACCTTTTTAAGCTGGCCTGAGGTCATTATGGTGTTCACATAACTCTGAAACAGACCAAGCTATAAAATTAGGACTTAGCAGAAAGGGAGTTCCTAAGGAGAAGGTGAAATCAGGGTAAAATGAAGGGAGAGTTGGACAGTTGGCACAATTGTGATGTTAGGAAGCAGAGGAGGTCCTCGCTTGGGGTAAATCCTCCACCCTACTAGCGTCGGAACCCCGTGTGTAGCGCCAGCCGGGTAGGGCGGGGGGAGACTTCGCGTTGCCTCTCCTCTTTCCCGGAGAAAAAATTTCAGTGAAGAGACTGGCGCGCTCGGCGGGCGTGTGTGCACTTTGTTTGCATGTGTGCATGTATCTGTTAATGTGCAGATATACATCTGCGTGCATGTGTGCATGCAAGTTCACACATGTTTACGTGTGTGTTTATGCATGCACGTGCCTGTGCAAGTGTGCATATGTATCTCCGTGCACGCATGTATCTGCGTGCATATCTGTGTGTTTGTGTGTGCACGCGCGCGTCGGGTCTTGCGATCTGTGATGAGGGCATTTGCAAGGAGAGCAGGGCTGCCAGGGGCCAGCTCCTACTCCTCTTCAGTTCCTTGTCACTCACAGGGACCAAGGACTCTGCGGCGCGCGCAGCTAAACTCTTCCGGCAGAGTGTTGGCTCCGCATCGTGGAGGTGCAGGTAAAGGCCAAGCCCCTAAATGGCTCTTGGGCAGTCACATTCCCGCGCCTTCCTTGGACAACCGCCCAGGGGCGACCTCGGGCGGCGGGAGGGGCGAGGCCAGCGGCGAGCCGGCTCTGGATCGCTGGCCTGTCCCTTTAACCTCGCCGCCGGGCGGGAGCACGTGAGCGCTGCTCCGGGTGGCACCCGGACGCCGCCGCCGCCGGGGCAGTTGTATTTAGAACGCTGCCTCTGGCCCACGGCCAGGCGCCTCGGCTCGGCGGTCCGCCTGGCCTCCCTCCTCCTCATGCTTTTCCTCCTGCGCAGCCCCCTCCCCTTTATCCGCCCACTATTAGAGGTGGGCACTACCCCCACCCCTATCCCACCGCCCCCTCCCCAAGCGCGCGCGCGCACACACACACACACACACACTCACACTCATCCCACTTGAATCCTGGGGCAGGAACTCAGAAAACTTCCAGCCTGGGCAGAGCGCACTTGGTGCAGACGCAGGAGCGAGCAGCCGGTCCCCCTTCAACTCTCCGGTGCCGCTGCCGCCGGCTCTCGCCTCCCGAGGAGGCGCGGTGCCACCCGCTTCTCACCCCTCCTCTGCGCTCAGTGCCCGACCCGGTCCCGGCACAATCTCCCCATCCTCCTTGGCTTTCCGACGGCCCAAGGCGCTATTTGTTTTCTCTCTCTTTTTCTTGCTCTGCGAGCGCGGAGCGGGGGGGAAGAGGAGGAGGAATTCTTTCCCCGCCTAACATTTCAAGGGACACAATTCACTCCAAGTCTCTTCCCTTTCCAAGCTGTTGCCGAAGTGCTCCCGGTGATCGCGACTCCTGCTCCCAAACCGAAAGGGGAGCCTCCCAACTTCAAACCCTCTTTTCCTTCTCCCTCGCTTTCCTCCTCCTCTCGCTACCTCCACCTTCACCTCTACCGCCACCTCCACCTCCGGCACCCACCCACCGCTGCCGCCGCCACCGGCAGCGCCTCCTTCTCTCCTCCTCCTCCTCCCCTCTTCTCTCTTTTGGCAGCCGCTGGACGTCCGGTGTTGATGGTGGCAGCGGCGGCAGCTTAAACAGCAGCCCTCGCAGCACGCCGGCGTTCGCTCCCTCTGCCGCCTTCTCCAGCCCGATCGGCTACTCTCCCGAAAGGTGCGGGGCCGATTGGGGGCAGCTGAGGCGAAGCGGCTGCAGCGGCGGTAGCGGCGGAGGCGGCGGGAGGCAGGATGAGCGCACGCGGGGAAGGCGCCGGGCAGCCGTCCACTTCAGCCCAGGGACAACCTGCCGCCCCCGCGCCCCAGAAGAGAGGACGCGGCCGACCCAGGAAGCAGCAGCAAGTCAGTACCCCGGCGGGGTGGGAGCCCCAGCCCACCTTCGCTCCCTCTGCGCGGGCCCCGCGACGCGCGGCCACTCGAACGCGCGAGTCCAGTCGCCACGGCCGCCACGCGCTGCCCGCCGGCCGGGGGAGGGCTGCGGTCTCCCGTGCGCGGCTGAGCCGGGGACGCCCGCGCCCCTCCGGGCGGGGAGGCGGGGAGCCGGGCCGGGCGGCGGGAGGTGGGGTCGGGGGCAGCGCGTCCTCGGACTTTCGCTATTGTGCACCGCCCGGAGTGTCGCGGGGGCTCCTGGCGACTGGAAGCGGCCGGGGTCCGACCTTCCAGGGCTCGCGGACGCTTTCCTCACCGCTTTACAGTTGCCCCAGGGGAAGGAAGTGCGGGGGGCTAGGATGCTTTGGAGGGGCTGGAGTCCCGGGGGCCGTTCGTGGGCTCTTTCTCCCGCCATCCCGGGCTGCTAGCGGGCCCGGGTCTGCAACGCCGCAGCCGCCCCTTTGGCGCCTTCCCCAAGTGCTTGGTGGCCGGCGACTCGCGCCCTCCCGACAAAGAACGCGTGGGCCGCCCGGTCCTCTCTCTGCTCTTTAAATGCGGCGGCGCCGCCGAGGTGTCCCGGGGAAGGGGCTACCGGAGAGTCTGGGTCCGCAAGGGACGGGATTAGCTCGTTTGGCCAAGGGCGCGAAGGAAAGTAATGTCCGAGAGGGTGCACCGTAGCTAGGGTCACTTCCTCGCCCGGCGCCCGGTCTCCCTTTTGCCCCTAGATCCCGCGCCTCAGAGCTTCAGACATTAAATGTGTTACTACAGGGCGATTGGCTGGGGGGGTTGGGAGGGGAAGATCGAGGGGCGCCCGGGACCCCGCGGAGTGGAGGGTTTTGTCTGCGGATGCAACCAATTAAGCGTGCAGCCGGCGCTTGCAAGGCTGCGCGCAGCGCCCAGGGCGGGGGGGTTTTGTTCGCTGCAATTTCCCAGCCTTGGCGGGCAGGGCTGGAGCGGGACATGTCCATTGAGAACATTTAAACTTCGCTTCCGCGGGCTTTTAAAACTTCTTCATTCCGTAGCCTTAAAGAGCTTCCTTCATGGCAAGTAGGCTGGTTAGAAAATTATCCTAGAGTCCCAAAGCCGCCCGAGAGAGAGCACGGTGGCGGTATCGAACAATGTTTGCTTGCCAGCGCGTTTTAGGAAAACGGAGAGGGTTGTACCTTTTTGAAATCATCAAAGGAAACAAGCCCCCGAGAGGCCCCCGAGTTTTCCCGCTCTGCCCAGGCGACACTTTATACCGCGTTCGGACCGTGTTTTACACCTCCCAGCTAGTCCCTGCCTGCCCCCCCCCCTTACCCCCCACCCTCGTTTCCCACCCGCCACCCAGCTCTCTCTAGCTCTTGTAATTGCCTCCCGCCTCCAAAAAATAATGGAAAATAAATTGCAGTGGGGTCTGGAGGTGATTGGAGGTTTTACCTTTGAGTTGAGGCTGAGTTCACAAAGAAAGGAAAATGGGTCTCCGATGTGTTTGCTCCGGATGTGCCCACTGGCGCTAGTGGTCCCACGGAAGCTGTGAGTAACCTTCCCCAGGTTCTTTCAGTAGGATGCGAATTTTCATTGGAGACTTTCATGAGTTTTAAGTTAATTAGTCTCATTTAATCACCGAATCTGAATGAAATGTAATTTGATGATTCACTGGATAAATATTTAGGAACTGGAATATTAATCATCACATTCTCTTAACCACTTGAGTATTTACCACTTGGCATAGAAGCCATTTAAAGTTTTGCTAAACCTATTGATAGTTTCAATTTCTCCTTCCCAGACACTTCCATTCCTCCTTATCCCCCCCCCCCCCTTTATTTTTCTCCAGTTCACCCCCATAGCAGTTTTCTCAAAAGAAAGTTTTTGGGAGTTTGTTCCTTTTTATCAAAAGATACTTAAATTTAGACTAGAGACCATGCCTGAATCTCCAAAAGGAAGTGGAGAATTGAAGCAATTATCTAGATAATTCAAGCAAAACCTCCCACAACAGATTTAACATAATTATTTGGGAATTTTAAGGGGGAATGGAGTTGTTTTGAGTTGAAGAACTTGGATAATTGCTCCAATATTTCACTCAATGTGTTGACTACAATGCAGATATATAGAGATGATTAAAAACCATCTTTCAGTAGGGAAGATTGCTGAAATATTTATGATGTTAGCTTCGTATTTCTGTTTGAAATGCTAGTGCAATGGCTAGTACTGTTTGTGTAAAATGCTTATGGCTGAGTTGCCAAATGCATAACCATGCAACTTTTTCACCTTAATGTATGGCTTTCTTTCTGGAACATGCAAACTTGTCATCCTTTGTTACCTTGGTAGGGTTGGAATAGAATCTAGTTTTCATATGTAAAATAACCATTTCCTCTTTGAGCCCTTGGATTAAAAAGATCGTTCTTGCCCCTTTCTGAAAACTCTGAGCCATCATTCCTGTTTATGCTTGAGCTGAATGTGTCCCAACAGCTCAGTGGAGCAGCACATGCAGAAAATGTAACTATAGAGTCAGGGTCAGTTTCTTGCACACATCCTTGCCACAACAACGTGTTTGTTTTTTCTCTCCACAAATAGGAGCCAACTGGTGAGCCCTCTCCTAAGAGACCCAGGGGAAGACCCAAAGGCAGCAAAAACAAGAGTCCCTCCAAAGCAGCTCAGAAGGTGAGATTTCTCAAGTCAAGGCTTCCCAACTTCCTCAACTCCCACAGGAACCTCCCTGTGATTTTCCCACCCTAGACCCACACTTAAGGGTTTGTCTTAACTGGTTAACCCAAGACTCATTTCCAATTCTTGATATGAATAAGATTTCTAAGCAAATGCTTAGCATAAAAAGTTCATGAAGAGGCTTCAGTGTTGTTTGTAAACAATCACCAAATAATAGGAAACTTAAATTGGGGTTGGGAGGGTGAGGAGGGGGAGTGGTGAGTGACAAGTTTAAGATTTGGGCCAGTTGTGAAATAGTTAAATACAAATCAAAGCTATAGATTTTTAAATTTTCTTTAAAAATAATAAAGGTTAATTTACTTTGTGCTTATTTATAAGACTACTGAAAAACCAAATTCCCCTATTAAAGTTAAGCACTTTATCAAATAAATGATAATTAGAAATAAATCCAATTATGAAATACTGGAAAAAATTATGACTTTTACAGCTTTAAATTTGATGATAAAGTATACTGTTTGCTTATAATTAGCTTGCAATATATTATAATCTTTCAAGAAGCCTTTCCATCAGGTAATATAGAAATGCACTAAATGGAACAATGAGAAGTTTTCTAAACAAATATTTGACTCACTGTATTATTTTGGGCAGGATCGAATCCAGTCAAGTATAATTTCCCGTGTTATTCTTTATAAACTTTAAATTGTAGTGTAAAATAACTTATGTTGCTTTTATTTGAGCTAGAAAAGAGGAAAATATCTCAGGGTCAATGCATATATAGAGGGTAACTATACAATTTACATGTTTTAGCCTTATAAGTAAGTCTGAAAAAAAATTCTGTATTTTATCTATAGGTTTGTATACTAGTTAAAAACAAAGGTTCAAAATTCAGGAGTACATTTGAGTATACCATGTACAGTATTTATTAGCAAGGACTATGTGCTCATCTTTTGGGGATTAATGTTTTATGTGGTTTTCTCTGATTATGGGCACTTACCATATTATATGTGATGGTTTTCATGTAAACTGTCATAGCAACCAGTGATACATATAAAGTTATTTAGGGTATAGCTATGATTTTTTGTCTGTTTTATTTTAATAGTCTTAAACAGAGTTGAAGGAGCAGGTTTCTAATATATTTAAATCTAACAGCTTCTCAGAATGAAGATTGGTGACTCACATTTAATTAACACACTTTAAAGTAGCTCTAAATTACCTTCTCATTTAAAAGTGACAATACATAATCCTGTATTCCTGACCTAAATACTTTCAGTTACATTTGATTTGATTTATTAAGTTAACTAAAAAAGGCTCATTTAACAGTTTTTTAAAAATGTAGCATAGTGTGGGATTTACCTAACTTAATTTCACTTTAATGAGATGGCAAAGGGATATCTTGGTAGATAGCTAACATACATTTAGACTATGATGTACTTGCTCTAAAAGATGGATCATTATAACATCTCCCAGAAAGAAATCTGTAAATCTCATCATAAATTATTTAAAATTTAATACAAAAGAAGGAAAAGGAATGATCTTTCAGATTTCATTGTATTCCATGTTTTCCAATGTAGAGAGATGCTTCTATCACCTTTCATTTTGAACAGTTTACCACTGACTAACAAAATCTTCATTGACAAGGAGAGCTAAGATTTGTGCCTAATTTACCACCTAAAACCAAATAACAAAAAAGTTGATCTCTTCCCAAGTAAGGTATGATTTCTTTTTAGTTACTTTTATAATAGGCATTTACAATGACCCTAATTAGGCCACTCATCTCTCTGTTAGTTCTGTATGCATACATATTACAACTTCTAAAACAAAAGTAAACTTTCTTTTTCCCAAAGAAATGCTACCCTGAAATCTTTTATTCTTCCAGACAAAATTATTTCACACAACTGTTAAAGTCCCCCTTGTAATAAAAGTGAATAAATATATTTGCCAATAACACAACTGTTATATTTCTTCAGTTTATAAATTACGCTTCATTTGGAGAAGATAATACTTTGCAAAACAATGAATGACATTGATGAATTGTTCATGGCATGTGTAAACTTAAGGTATTTTCACTTTCAAATCAGTATTTATCAAGTTTGCTGCTACCCTATATAAACATAATTATCAAACATATATTGTATTCTAACAAAACATATGTTTATAAGTATTTTGAAAAGGACTCTTTTTAAAGAAATAGTTATATTGTTAATAACATGTAAGATAAACATATCCTGCTAGACTGACCAGAGTGGGTATGAGCAATCTTCTATGATTAATAAATTGGGTATTCTCCTGAACACTGTGACTCATCAAAATGAAAACAGTATTATAAAAACTGGTAAGTATATAAGAGAATAGATTCTAAAACTAGAGGAGCTACAGTGAACATTAGAATCCGATGATGTGTGTTTAAACTTTCTTGCTGCTTGGAGTTTCTTTACTTAAAAAGTTTATATTTGGGCTCAGTAATTGGCCTTGGGGCATTTGAAAACAAAACTGCCCATTGGAAAATTAGCAGTGTGAAACTTGACAATGCATGCAGAGCGTGGCAAGACCAAGTGCTTGACTACTAAATTAGCTATCACTTTAATTTCAGGCCATAGTCAATATAAAATTGATCTGTGTAATATAAAACAAACATTTCTAAAAACACCATTTGTTATGCTTGGAATTTTTGGGAGAGAAGATAATTCTTCTTACATTTGCTTTTATTCCATTATGACAAATTCCCATAGATGACCATTATGTAGGAATTCTAGTCCTTAGAATTCCAGTCTGAGTGCTCAAAATTTGTCCCTGAACCAGTTTCATATTGTTATCTTAATAAAAGAAACTGGGAGCTAATGTTTTCCTGAATACTTTATTCATGTGTGTGTATGTCTGTGTGTGTGTGTGTGTTGTGTGTGTGTTTTATTTATGTTTTAGTTTGAGATATACCTGTAACCAGTTGCCTCTTCATTTCCTTTTTATTTTGTTTTGTTTTCCTCTCATGTTTGTGCTGGATGGAAATACTTTGTATTTTCACATTATCCATGTTTGGGGAAAAGCAAGATATCCTCTCCTAATGTTTGGTTTAAGGTTTTTGTTGTGGCTCTTTAATCATGAGAGAATACTAGAGGGGTTGTCATTAATTCTCTAGTGTTTAAGGTCACAAGTCAAATTCATCTCCAAGTCTCAAGCCAATTCTCATTTATGTACTTGTAGGGGGGAAAATTTTAGATTAAATTAATTTTTTTTTATTGATTAAGGTACTACATATGTGTCCTCCCCTCTTTCCCCCCCCCACCCCCACTCATGCCCTCACCCCGCCCTGGTGTCTGTGTCCATTGGTTAGGCTTATATGCCTGCATACAAGTCCTTTGGTTGATATCTCCCCCATACCCCCACCCTCTCCTACCTTCCCTCTGAGGTTTGACAGTCTGATCGCTGCTTCTCTGCTCTGGATCTGTTTTTGTTCATCAGTTTATGTTGTTCATTATATTCTGCAAATAAGTGAGATCATGTGATACTTATCTTTCTCTGACTGACTTATTTCGCTTAGCATAATGCTCTTCAGGTCCATCCAGGCTGTTGCAAATGATAGGAGTTCCTTTTTACAGCAGTGTAGTATTTCATTGTGTAGATGTACCACAGTTTTTTAATCCACTCATCTGCTGATGGGCACTTAGGCTGTTTCCAAATCTTAGCTATGGTAAATTGTGCTGCTATGAACATATGGGTGTATATATCCTTTCTAATTGGTGTTTCTGTTTTCTTGGGATATAGCCCTAAAAGTGGGATTACTGGGTCAAATGGGAATTCCATTTTTAGTTTTTTGAGGAAACTCCATACTGTTCTTCACAGTGGCTGCACCAGTCTGCATTCCCACCAGCAGTGCATGAGGGTTACTTTTTCTCCGCATCCAGATTGAATTAAATTTTAATAGAAGGAAATTGGATACAAAAAAGATCTCATTTGTGAGGTAGCCCCCTTCATAATGTCATAGATTTTCTTGAGTTGCATTTTGACCAGACCTCGAGAGCAAAGTATGGAATAAAAATATCTGGGCAAAGGATGTATGATTCAAATAATGTGTTCAGATTAAGATTTAATATATTTTCTATTTACCTGATGTTAATTGGGTACTATAAAGATAGATTTGTGCTCTTTCTAATCACATTCCCAGAAGTGTGCTTTAGTTTTGATAAATGCTTACTAATGCCAATCATAGATATTTATATTAGGGTGAGAGACTGTGGGTTTTACTTGTCATTTTAGATAAATGTCAGAGCATAGTGCTGAGTGAGGACAAGATTTTTTTCCCCAATACAGTAGGCTCAATTAGAGAGAGTAACCAAAGGCATCATTATAGGTAAGTTGGAGAAAGATGGTTTGGGAAGTTATAGAATTCCAGCCTATAGTTTCTGTGTTACTAGTATGATTTAGTTTGATTCCTCTGTGTTTTAGTGGGGAGGTAATTCCCACTGGGATCCAGGACCCTAATATGCAAATGAATCTAGGCAGGTAGAATTACAAAAAGCCTAGTTATTGTCTCCATCGTCATGATATTTTAAGCTGACTTACCTAAACAATTGACTCATGTTTTTCACTTCACTTTTCCAGGGAGGACCAAGCCTTACTGCATCAGTAAATTTTCTCTGGCAATGCCTTTGAGTCATCATAGATTATTATCCAAATATGGGAGAGTCAAGTACATCTGAATTATTTCATGAAGTAATGTTATTTCAGGGGAGTCATAATTCTCATTCTCTGCAAGCTATCATTCTTCTCGACTTTTTTCATCAATAGCTCCTCATTTACTTTGACCTACAAACAACTGTGGCTTGTTTTTATCTCCCAGGTCCCAGCAGATCATTTTGCTAAGGAGGTACAACATACCAGATTGGTATTCTATTGCATTTCAGTTCTGCCTTGAGAATAGATGGATGCTAGAGAGCATTTTATGTCAGTTAAGTCATTCAAACCTATCTTGTCTTGTTAGTTGACGCGCTGCAGTTTCCAGAGCTCACCTTTGGACCACATAACTGGGCACAATGGTGGAACAACAAATTTCACTCTTCTAGACTCTGAAGTTTTTAGTTAAAATTTTTGTTCTGCCAACCAGGAGGAGAAGGTGAAATGAGAACTTGTATTTTAGGCTATGGTTTTATTCGATGTTGCTTGAATATACTGAACAGTTTTGAATGACACCTCCTAATTGATGAATTGAGGAGTAGTGCAGTCATTTTCTTTTCTCCAGGATAAAGGAAGGGGCAGTTTGCTCAGAAGGTAACCCCTATGAACTCCTGCATCATTGATACTGATTTTTCTGTTTACAAAAGAGGCGGAGGGACAGTATAAAGGAAGAGAATCTTAAACTTCGGAGATAATTCCTCTGGTCATTTTGGCCTTGGTTTAATTTAGTGTTTGCATAGGTGAAGACAGGGGTGTGTAAATAATGATATGCGAGTTGACCGTGAGGGCTTCCTTGGTTAAAATGAGCACAAACTCCAGTGGAGGATAGAATGTACTAATAGTTCCTATTGGAAAATATGGAGTGATGACAAACTTGCAATATCTTTTTAAGACCAAACATGGTTGCACTTAAATTTTGGAAACCCATAGAACTGGGTTATCAAAAATGTAAAATGAGTTACTCAGTGCTTAGTCTGACCGATCAGTCCAGGTGATTTTAATGCCGTTGCACGTTGATTTGCACTGTTTATATTTGTAAAGGAACCACTGAAAGAAACAAAATGTAACTTTCTAAACTTCAGATAGTTAGTTCCATATGCTCTTAGGTCTGCAGGTCTTAGTCTAAACTTTTCTACCTATCTTCTTTCTTTCTATGTATGTATGTATGTATCTATCTATCTATCTATCTATCTATCATCTATAATCTATACCTATATACATGCATAGAGATACATGAAAACCAGACAAGGTGCTACTATGCCTAAATATTTTTCTAGCTCTTTTTTGTTGTTGTTCAGATGCACTGATTGATTAAAGAAGGGAGAGTTCAGCCCTAACCGGTTTGGCTCAGTGGATAGAGCATCGGCCTGCGGACTCAAGGGTCCCAGGTTCGATTCCAGTCAAGGGCATGTACCTTGGTTTCAGGCACATCCCCAGTGGGGAGTGTGCAAGAGGCAGCTGATCGATGTTTCTCTCTCGATGTTTCTAACTCTATCCTTCTCCCTTCCTCTTTGTAAAAAATCAATAAAAAAAGAAAGAAGGGAGAGTTCTAGCTTTCATGCATTATCACAGTACATATAAAATGTGATAAGAGCATTTAGATTAGCAAAAAATTCATAGCTATGTAAATTTGATCCAGAAGTCAGAACTGGATAATTCTCTTGGCTCCCAATTTCAGCTCCTGTCCATGTCTTTATAGGAAACTTGGAAATGTTATACTTTTAACTACTCACTTGTTTCTCACTCTAGAAGGCTTTGATTTTTTTAAATCCTCCCATGGCTATTTTACTTCATATGGGAACATCTCCCAAAGTAACAGACCCCTGATTGCCTTGAAATCAGATTGGGTCTCAGTTCTACTACGTACAAATGTGGGCAGATGGCTTAACCTCCCATTTGTGAATTGGAGAGGAAGATGATGCTCAGAAAACCTCTATGGAAACTTACAGAACTGGGAGGTACTTTTTTTAAGGGTAACAGTTTAAGATGTGGAGGGCAGAAGAAATTACATTCGCGTACCTTCTAAATGCTGTCACTCTTGTCAGGCACTTTACAACATATATTAGCTCCTTTCATCCTCTGATGTAGGCATTTGGTCTTCATTTCACAAATGAGAAACTGACACATCTAGTGTTAAACTCTAGCAAATGGTGGTGCCTGGGTTTGAATTCAAATCTCCTCCTAAAGCTTGTCATCTTTCCTGTATTACATGCAACTTGTCAAATATTTTGTAAGATATTTGCCAGAAGACTGTTATCTTCGGTAACCTGAAATGCAGGTTGGAAGTTAGGTTCTGAGAAACCTTTGGATGGCAGCTCTTTACAAACTTATAAAGGGCTGCAGATGTGTGCCACAGAACGCTGTCCCCCAAATAAACCACAGGGCTATGCTTTTGGAGGTCGTAAGACACCCAGAAGTTTTCTTAACTTGTTAAAGATGAAATGCTTTTTTAAAGTTTTACCCACACGTCCTATCAAGCTGTAGAATTCTGATAGCAAGAGGGAAACAAGACACACACGTGACATAAACAGTAGTGTTTCTTTCGTTCCTTCCTTCCTTCTTCAATAAATACATAGTGAGCATGTCTTGTGCGGCAGGCAAAGCACTGGTTCAAATTCAAGAGTTATACTTGCTAGATGAATTTCCTTTCTTAATTATTTTTTAAGTGCAGAGTGCATTTAAAAAGCTTGGAGTATCAGAACTCCTTAGAAATTACATTTCCCATTTAGCATTTCTCCCAGCTCTCATGAACTTGCTTCTGAGTATATTATAAAATTAAAGATTCAGGTCTGAATCTAAACTTTTTAAACAAACCAATATGAATGAGGACAAGCAGTAACACTTTTAACAAGATATGATATGATAGTTGCAAATATTAGTATAACAATACCGGTCATGGTCTGAAATTTCAGTTCTTACAAATGTAGAATTTCTGCTTCCCCTCCCAGATAAGCAGGAAACATTTAGAATGAGTTGTTGTCTCAATTATATGTGGGTTTGCAGTATAGAACCCAATTCTACTCTGGCAAAGGAAAACCAAATATACTCCTCCACGCTATACACATGTTGACATATTAAAAACAAAACAAGATCCCAGAATGTTTTGTTTGTCTTCTATAGAAAAATAATATCTTGGAGAGCATTAAACACAGGGGGCGGGGGGGGGGAGGGGGCGGTGAGGGCGGTGCATTTAAAGCCTGTGTTTTGCCCTGTGTAAAAACCCTGGATCTATGCTGGTTTACAAACTAAAATCCTAACTTGTTTTGCAGCCTCTGTGAGGTTTGATCAGAATGATTAAATAATGTGGGTTTTAAGGAACAATGAAAACCTCCCAGATCGAGGCCGCACAGCACAGCTAATGTGTTTCTTCTAGATGGAGTCTCAGAAGAGGGTTTCGGTTTACATGTAACTCTGGCCCGAAGACCATGCAGCAAGTTTGCTTTTTACAAGTCCAAGGGACAGTTGTGATATTTTTTGCCCTTTGGAAAATGGTGCGAATTTTGTTTTTGAATAGGCTTTCCGTAGTTGAGATGCTCATTTTAAAATCATCTGATTTGCAAGGCTTTCTCTCTCAGAGAGTTGCTTTCTCTGACTTTTGAAATGCAGTGAAACCCTTTTAGAAAACAACCTTCTCTTCCACAGAGTTTAGTTAGATGCATCCGGACCACATCAGGGCCCCTGAAACGTAACAACTGTGCAGAGAAAGCCTGGTGTGCTAGCCTTTAAGGCAGTGGTTCTCAACCTTCTGGCCCTTTAAATACAGTTCCTCATGTTGTGACCCAACCATAAAATTATTTTCGTTGCTACTTCCTAACTGTAATGTTGCTACTGTTATGAATCGTAATGTAAATATCTGATATGCAGGACGGTCTTAGGCGACCTCTGTGAAAGGGTCGTTCGACCGCCAAAGGGGTCGCGACCCACAGGTTGAGAACCGCTGCTTTAAGGTCAGTAGCCCCCTCCCCTCAACTCCACCTCTCATCGCCAAGCCCATTAGGAAGAATTTCTATCTTCCATGTCCGTGTAATTTACTACTGGGTAAGTTATGCTCCCAAATACCAAATCAGACGCTGCTTCTGTATTAGACAATTTTGTACTTGTGTAACTCACTGTGTACTAGCCAAAGGGTTTCTTAAAAGCTTCATTCTAAAGGTGACAGGTGGGTGTAATGGAATATTTGCATTGACCGAACCTTCTGTGAGATTGGACTAACCTGAAGGAAAACTTTCCCTTTAAGAGTTCCATCTCCTTAGGAGGGAAGGAACGTTTCTCACGCACCTCATTTAGGGCGGGCACTCCACTCCTCACAGGAGGCATTATCTCCATTGCACGTATGAAACCAAATGGGGGTTTTCAGGGACCTGCCCTAAGTCCTAAAGCTAAAATGTCAGAGCAGGGGTTTGAGTCCAAAGTGTCCAAAGAGGAGTCTGTGTTTCTGTTAAGATACGGCCCCCTCTCTCTGAGAGAACACCCAGAAAGAGGGTGTGGTTCGCTGGGCACTCCAGGCTCTCACTTATCTCATTCCTGCCCTTACGACTGAAGTTAAGACAACACCACTCACCCCTGACCATAAGCGATTCCTCTGTGGAGCGACTGGGAAGTAGGAAATGGTGGTTCAGAGTGCCCAGTCCCAGGGTTCTAGACAAAGGCTCCGCCCGGTTTCCTTCTGTCCTGGGAAATTAGCTGAATCTGTGATGACTTTGGTTAATTAAAATATCTCCTTGTGGTAGCAAATGCCTGTGGGAAGGTTGCAGCCCTGCTGGGAGGTAGGAGCCCAGTCCTTAGAGCCCAACAGAACTGGGTTCAAATCCCAGATCTGTCATTTACCAGCTTTGTGTGTGTGCCCTTGAGTTGTTTACCTCCCCTATCTAAAACTTAGTTGCTCATCTGCAAAATAAGAGAAAAAGTAATACCTTCCTTGCAAGGCTCTTGTAAGGATTAAAATAACATGTGAATGACTTAGCCTTTTGCTTGGGGTATTTTAAATGCTAAATCAATGTGAACTAGCATTATAATTATACAGAGTTTGCGTTAATGCATGGGACCTGTTGGATACTAATGACAGGCCAGGGAGTTATTTAGTGAGAAATCTTGTGGCTTATTCTGTATCTATCTATCTATCTATCTATCTATCTATCTATCTATCTATCTATCATCTGTCATCTATCTATCATCTGTGTCAATCTGTTTTTACCAGGCAAAGTGAAACAAGAAAGAGGAGATTCTCATTTGGCAGTGTAGACAGTAATAACAGGTACTTTTAGTATCATTGTATTAAGTATCTACTGGCTGCTACCCCAGGTAACAAAAGTAAAATGCAAAACAAGTTATTCTAGCTCAGGTTACCTACATTTTTGTGTTCAGATAGCCTTGGGATGATTCTCATACACAGAAGTATGTACTAAGTCTTCTTTATCCTGTTTTTATAGAAGGTGTATGTGATTTGTGTATATGTGTGATGTGTGTGTGTGTGTGTGTGTGTGTGTCGGTGCATTTGGGGATTGGAATAGGGTGAAAAACGCAGGGAAAATACTTGATAGAAAATTTAAAATTTTGACTCAAAGGGAAAAAATAACCATGATATCAGAAAATATTTATGAAGTAAAGCAATAAAACAAACTCTGAAAATAGAAAATATATTAATGCCATATCTGTGTTGAGTGGAGAGTTAATGTACATATTTATTATTATTTTAATATCCATAGTTTTCAATTCTAATATCCATAGTTTCCAAATACTGATACTTTCTTCCAGTTATTTTTCCCTCTGCTGTAAGTGAACTGATTGACAGGTGATTGTTTTTTGGCAAGGAATAGGAAATTAACTCTAGAAATAAGCAAATGTTTTTTAAAAATCAGAATCCTATGTCTTATTTATGTTTAGACTTGTTTTTGACTAGCAATGTAGAAGTGCCTTGTAAATTATAAAGCAACACACTAATATTAAATTTTGTGACTTTAGTGACATGGAAAGGAAATCATCGCTGAAGAAACATTAATTTTCTAAAATACTTTATGTAATTGTGGATATGTGCGAGTCATTTTTTATTATGGCTAGAAAGAAAAGAAAATCACTCCAGGGGAATCTTTTGTGTTCAGGGTTGTATCTGTTGACATCATATAATGAAAGAAAAAAAAAAAAAGAAGAAGAATCAAAAAGGGAGAAGACGAACCTAAAAAAAGAAAGAGATGGTTAAAACAGTTCTTAAAATCACCTCTGCAAGTCGGGCATGCACACTTCACACGTGTGCCTTGGTGAGCCCTGGTGCATGGTGTCAGGTAGGAAACCATTTGACTTCCTTTTTCATTTTGCAGAAAGCAGAAGCCACTGGAGAAAAACGGCCACGAGGCCGACCTAGGAAATGGGTGAGTAATAAGAAACAATTTCTACTTTTGTCTTCTCATGAAAAGTTTCTGTTTATTTAAATGAAGGTTACTTTTACTTTTTCAGTGTCATGCATGTCTAGCTTCAGGTGCCATGAATCTTGGAAAGGGTTAAGGCGAGCGAAAGATTATCACCACTCCTTACCATTAGCTCCAGGAGCTGACTCAGAACACTTTTTTCCCCCCTGGGAGTGACTCCTTTTTCTATCTCTTATCAACATGAAAAGAGTCTCCCCTCTTCCTTCAAGTAGGGTAACAATGAGATGACTTGTTCAGTGGGTTGCGTAACTAAGGTTAAAGGGTATTATGAAACTTCAGAAGTTGATTACAAATGGTGATAAAGTTCAGATGAAATGTGCTTGAGATAACTTTTTAACGTTTTCTTTCTCTTTTGTTTCCTTTGTGGCTTTGCTCTAGACACATCTCATTTTCTAGGTGGTTTGTGCGTGTTTTTTCCATATTGGCTTTGTTAGAAAGCCAAGTTTTAATCTCTAGTTTTTCTTGCTTCCCTTAGTCATTCTTACATCCCATGTTATCCACAGTGGCTTCCATGCGTGTGCTCTTGACCCTATAGGCACACACATCTATTTGAGGCCAGACACTCAGTGATCACGAAAGCGCTTCGCTCATTTTACCAATTGAACCTCCTCCCGTTTGCTGCTATGCTGCCATGTTCCTCTAGTCTGTCTTTCCCATGGACAGAAGAGAAAAGTCTTAAAAATGAGTAAAACCGTTTCTCAAGAAAGAGAAAGGCATCCCCTCTACATGGTATTGTCACTGATGGGGTCTTCGCCTTTCCTTTTCTCTGTTCCTTGGCTTGTGCTTCACAGCGTTTCTCTGCTGCTCTGCTGGATTCTGTTTTCCTGTTAGTTTGCCATTTCTTCCTCTAAAGTTCTGCGTCACGTTCTATTTATACCTGGGTATTGCTTTTCATTTAACTTATTCATCTTGTATTTTTTTTTCCCCTCTGCTCAACATGTGTTGGGATTAGATTTCTTAGAACAAGGAAATGGGGTTGATCTTTAGATTAAACACATCTCAGTGTTACAGCGTAACCTTAAAGTAAGAGCATTTCATTCAAACTCCTGGTCAGTAAATGAATTCTCTCCAAACCCACCCACCAGGTGGTGATCATCTAGACTGTGTTCGATTACCTTGAATGTTAAGGAACTCACCACCTCTTAAGGATGCCTTTTCTTTCCTGGAAAGCTCAGAACATTAGAGAATTCTTCCATCTGACTCCCTCTAGCTCAGTGGTTCTCAACCTTCCTAATGCCGTGACCCTTTAATATAGTTCCTCATGTTGTGGTGACCCCAATTTTTTTAAAAAATATATTTTATTGATTTTTTTACAGAGAGGAAGGGAGAGAGATAGAGAGTTAGAAACATCGATGAGAGAGAAACATCGATCAGCTGCCTCCTGCACATCTCCTACTGGGGATGTGCCTGCAACCCAGGTACATGCCCTTGACCGGAATCGAACCTGGGACCTTTCAGTCCGCAGGCCGACGCTCTATCCACTGAGCCAAACCGGTTTTGGCGTGACGCCCAATTTCATTGTTACAAATTGAACATAATTAAAGCATAGTGATTAATCACAAAAACAATATGTAATTATATATGTGTTTTCCAATGGTCTTAGGCGACGCCCCTGTGAAAGGGTCGTTCGACCCCCAAAGGGGTCGCGACCCACAGGTTGAGAACCGCTGCCTAGCTTCTGCTAATTGTCCCTAGGCCTCTCTTCTGGGAATACACAGAGTAATTGTTTTCGTTTTCACTCATGATAGCCCTTCCAATATTTGAAGACAATGCACATACACCCTTTTTCTCTTTTCTGGTTTGAATGCCTCCAGTCCTTTCATTTACACCCCCCCACCCCCATAAATGAATATTCTTGTTACTCTCTTCTAAGTATGTTTGATTTTTAATCTTTCGAAATATACCACCCAGAATTAAGTGTCCGGGCTCTACAACCATTGGTTTACCACCTCTCTTGTACATAGAATTCTAGCTACCTATTATACCTTAATCAACCACCCCCAAACTTAATAATGTAAAAAAAAAGCCATTTTGTTATGCTCGTGGGTTCTCTGGGTCAGGAGCATGTGCTGGGCACGGCAGAGAGGCTTGTCTCTGCTGCATGCTGTCTCAGGCCTCAGCTGGGAGGGCTCGAGCAGCAGGGGTGATGCCAGTGCTTGGAGCCTGGCATCTGGAGGCTTCCTCCCTCACAGTCTGGTGCTTTCATGGGATTTGCTGAAAGTCTCGGTGCGATTGAGAATGACTGGAGCCCCCACACGTGCCCTACCAGCCTTCTGGCATGCACCGAGGCCTGCTGGAGGGAGTGTTCTGCCCAGTCAGGAGGAAGCTGCAAAGCCTTTTTTGACTGACGCAGACGTCAAAAAGTGCTACTGACATTCTACTCTCGTGAGTGCTCTGTTAACTAAGGTGGTATTGGCATGCATATTGAATATAGATCTGCCATTTTCAAGCATCAGAACTTTGAAAGGATATCCTATCCCACTGAACTAATCAATATGACCTGTATAAACTTTCTAATAGGCAACATAATAGAAAATAGGCTCTTTGAAGTCATGAGATTAATGCAGTGAAATAAATTATAAGCAAACACAATGGAAGTTGACCCAGCACAACAGCTGTCAAGCCCCTCCAGCTTTATTGAGATATAATTGACATATAGCATTGTGTAAGTTTAAGGAATACAACATAGTGATCAGATACATTTTATACATATTGCCAAATGATTAGCACAGTAACATTTGTTCATACCTCCATCACCTCACATAATTACCATTTCTCTTTTTGTGGTGAGAACATTTAAGTGCATAAAATAGTATTGTTGACTATAATTTCCATGATAGATCCCCAGAACTTATCCTACAACTGGAATTTATATCTTTTGACCAAATCTTCTCATTTGCCCCACCTACCAGCCCTTGGCAACCACTGTGCTACTCTCTGTTTCTAGAAGTTTAGCTTTTCTAGATTCCACATATAAACGATATCATAACAATATTTGTCTTCCTCTGTTTGACCTATTTCACTTAGCACAATGCCCTCCAGTTCTATGCACCAAAATGGCAGGATTTCCTTCTTTCTCGTGGCTAAGATAGATAGATATAGATAGATAGAGATACATACACCCCACATACCCCATAGCTCCTTTATGCATTCATCCATAGATGGACACTTAGGCTGTTTTCATACCTTGCCTCTTAACTGGTCTTTCTACCTTTCATCTCCCCTACCTATGGGCTATCCTATACTGTTTTCCCATTGATCTCCATAGGTTACAGTCACGTCACTGCTCTTCTCAGAATCTTTCTGTGGTTCCATAGCTGCCCACTGAGTTAAGGACAGCCTGCCTTAGCACTTTGAGATCTCTACGGTTTACCCCTCCTGTCTTTACAGCTTTATTTCCTACTACTCATCTCCACACAACTGATGTTTCAGCCAAGCTGGAATAAAATATGGATTTATTAAATGAATTCTTGCTCATTTGGGGGAGATCTGGATTGCAGGCAGCTGACCTTCTGCTGGATAAGAAGCCCATGTGAGGCATCCACCACAGAAACTCTTGCCTTTCTGAGAATCATTGGGTCGTCCTCATTGATTCTCATGGTTTCTCATTTTTTCTGGCTGTCAGAATGGAAAATGTTATGTAGGGAATTTTTATATGCCCCTGACTTGTTCCCCAAAGAAGAGGTGTTCTACTCAGAAGAGGAAATAAAAGGAAATGGTGTATTTTTTCTAGACAGCGTGTTTCCTCTTTGCTTGTATATATTCTGTTGGGTTGAGTATGCAGCCAATCAGAACAATGCATCCAGTTTAATGACATTCTTCACTGGAAAGCTTGTACCAAGGAAATAAATTATTGCATTTTCCATAGGAAATGGGTTTGTACTTCATAGTAAGTTCAATGCTTTCCAACAATGTCATTCACTGATTTCCTTGTATTAGAGATATATTTTTCAATTGACTGGATTTACTAAGTACATGGTCCAAAAGCCACGTTGCTCCCCTGTTATTCTTTTGGGTGGTTTGTTTTGTTTTAAAGTTCTTTTGCTTTAAAAAAGATGTCTTGCAAATCTTATAGTGTGGTGTAACAGGCCTGGAAAAACATGCCTACAGTGTGACCCTCTCATCTGATGTGATTGGGATCTGTATTTGGTAGGTTATTCAAAGGTTGATTAACCAAAAGTGTGTACTAGTAGATGTAGGAGAGAAAGTTGTGTGAAGGAAGGAGAGAGAAGTACAACCTAACTTTTCTCCTGCTCTTAATTGTTGGGAACTCAGGGTCTGGATTCAGATGGCTTGGGTTCAAATTCTAGACTATCACTTGACTAGTTATAATCTTGAGCAAATTACATGCCCTTTTAAAGGTCCAGTTTCCTCATCCTTAAAAGAAGTGGTAAGAGCAGTACATTTCTCAGAGTTATTTAGAGGATTAAATAAGATATGCTTGCAAAAGAAAAAAAAAAGGCTTAATAACAGGCAAGCCACATGCCAAGTGCTCAATAAATGTTAGAAATTATGCTTACTTTCACCATACACTTTTATGTAGATATCACTCCAAGCCTAAATTCTAATTACTTGTAGCTACCAGTAGTTACACATGGAGTTAAGTAATAATAGCTGTGCATCAAATTAACCAAGTGCCTTGGTGGTATCATATGTCTTCAATACATGCTGAACATCATCAAGTTTAAGAATTGCTAATAATACTAAAGTACATGGTAAGTCTATTTACAGTTAAGGGGAACATTTTAAATGATGGTTTATAAGCCTTCTAATTATAGAGCTTTGGTGTCTTGTGTTGTTGATCAATTTGAAAAGTAGTATTCCTGCTGTTTGCCTCACAATGCGAGATGTTCTGGTTTCTCACAACCTGTATTGAGTTCCATCAGTCCTCTTGCCAATTGAATCTATGCATTTAATATTTGCATTTCTCAATGTTTGCCTAGGAAAGGATCTCCTCACCTATCTGAGTTAGTGATGGAAATATTTGGAAAAAGTTTTAGACAGTGAAGCTTAAGTCTCAAGGATACAACGGAATAAATAATAAACATGTTAACCTGAGATATGAAATGCTCCATCCAGGTGTTGTTTATTGAAGCAACGGGTACTTCTGGGGGAAAAGAAGCAAGGACAAAATAATAAAGAATAAACCAATGAGAAAAAGATGTGTTTAGGTGTTTTGTTTTCAGAATATCTTTTTGAGAAAGGAAACTTATAACAAAAGGGAAATATTCTCCAATATGAATGAATTGTTTTTAAAGAAAAAAAAAATCATTCTAGATATACTGAGATTGACTTAGACATTGATCCAAGGACCAGATGCTGAAGTTTAACTTGATTGGTCACTAGGAACTTACTAACAGACCCCAGCTGTTTTCTGGGGCTGCTGATTCTTTTTACTTGCTAATGGGGTGTGTGAGCTAGTATGTCGATTTAAAAATATGCATCCCAGGTCATCTCTTTCTGGGGACAGTTGTCTTTATTAAAGAGCTTGTGATACACAGGAAAGTGATGTAATTTCATTTGTCAGTCAAACATGAGGATTCTAGATAGCGCAATAAGGGCTTTTTGTTTTTCCAAGTTTATGGAAATCTAGAAATGTAAGTGATGATTTGAAAGTCAAGTAAGAGGACTGAATAAGAATTCAAACCTACTAAACTAGACTGATTGAAACTCTGGATTTCTTCTAAAGATCCCAACCATTAATGTTTTGAGGAACCTGAAAATCTAACGTTGAAGTTAAAACCTTAGGTCTTCCTTTCCATTACTTTTTTCCTTTAGATGTTTGTTACTTTGAAAAAAAAACACAAAACTTTTAGCCATTTGTAATTTAACACTTGCCTTGTTTAAAATGAAATATAACTTGGATGTTTAGAAAGGAATATCCAATAATGCATACTGCAGATAATTATAACTTCTCACTGGAGTCAGAAGGAAAGAAATGACTCTCCAAACATTAAAAACTGTCTGCTAATGGAGTTTTTGAAGGCGAAGTCATTTCCCCTTAGAAATGTGTAATAATAACATGCTTTAAAAGAGGGAGATGGTCCCTCTGAAGCACATTTTGGTATATGCTCAGCAAATAAAATATACATTTTCTGATGTATATAACGTGCTCAAAATTAGTGAGTGATATTTTCTGAAATTATCTCCTCCTTTGCAATATATTGTGATAAAATGGAGTACTTTGCAGAACAGACCTCTGTGGGAGAAAAGTGACCTGCTCATTTTGCTTTTTAACAGCATACTGTAAAAGTCACTAAAATGATTATTTAAAATTGGAGGATTAAATGTGAAGACACTAATAAATCATACTCAGAAGGCAAGAATTGGGTTTGATCCTTAACATTTTGTCTCGAGATTAATCTCTTTTTTGTTTGTTTAATTATTGAAGTGCTGTTCTTAATTATTCTGTGAAAAGAAGTCTTAAACAAAGAAATGGATAACCTGTCCTACTTGGTCACCCAGTGGTGTTTGGCATGGCCAATTCCTACCAGGTCCTTTAAATTATAAAAACATTGGCCTTGGGGTCGACTGATTAAGTGACCCCGCCACAGTACCACAATAGCCATGTGATCTTACTAAACTATGATCAATGAAGAACGTATTTATCCCCACGGTGGTTGAATGGCAAATTCTAGACAGGAGGTGGTTCAGATAAATGTCCCATTTCTCCACAAAAACATAATCAGATCGATAGAATCCAGGCCCAGAGAGGTATCTCAATTTCATTCTAATTACATGACAAGTATCATGGAATTCAATGACCATTTTATATGACAATAAGTGTGTTTAAGACTTTATACTACCATACACATATTTACCTATGCTTACCCAAATCCGAGTATTCACGGTAAATGTTTCTAAAAGATTGTATACCATCATGTTTTATATAAATAAAATTAATATATGTTATATACTAGTGTATATATATATATATATATATATATATATATATATTTAACTAGGCAAGATAGGTAAAACTATTACTCCATATTTAAGAGAACGCTTGTTCTTTTTTTAAGAGTGGAGTCTGCTTTTAAGATTTTTTATTCTAAACTCATCAATATTTGACACAACCATTTTTTGGAAAAATTTCAGTCAATACCGTGGGATTTCATCAAGCCAGTCTGTACTCTGCACTGAAATAAGGACCTCTGCGTTTGAATGAGCTGAGTGCCTCTGGGCAGCCTGCTTAATGTACCCATGCTTTTTCTCCTGTTTAGGTGTCTGCCACGAATGTTCTATCAGTAACTAATGGCTATCAAGCATTTAGGGTTGTAAACCACAGACACCTTTCTTACTACAACCAGCTCTATTATCCAGGGACTAATTATTGAGTTTGTACATGATCCAGCCTCCTGCCCCCTTCTTTGCGTTGTTTTCCCTGCTCCCACCTGCTGCCTGCCCTTTGGCCATTTCACTGCTCATTAGCGCCTCCACCAGCTGGGGGCAGGGCCAGGAGTGGGATGTCAACTCGGGTAAAAGTTTTGGGGGAAAGAGGCTGGGAGTCATGGCGAACGTAAGGTTTTCAGATTATCTGTCAATTTGATACATCCAGGCTCCCCCCAAACCCTGTCCTCTGGAGGAATTCAGTGCAGCTAGGACACCGAAATGTGACTTTCAGTCATTATTTATTCATACTTATAATAAGCATGATTTTGAAAGATAAGACATCTTTTTCAGGATGCTATAGGAAGCAACATCCCGGTATTGATGAGTGGCTACAGAATAAGTCCTCACCCCCTGTTCCAACCCAGAACAATCACACCAAGTTTACTCTTACATTAGAACCAGGTGGTGGAAGGATAGTTGTTTAAACTCAGGCAGAGGAAGGTTGCCTTATGATGCTGAAACAGTCCTGTTTGAGTGTTAAAAGATCATATAACTAACTCTAGCTGTGTGACCCAGGGGAGCCCATGCTATCACTTTGTGCTGTGGCTTCATTGCATTAACCCTGAAAATTCAGTTTGAGTGTCTCCTTGAGCTCTGTATTGTGCAAGAAGGCTCAGCACGTAAGATGGCCTCCGCAGATGGAGAAGAAACTGCTTGAACCCTTTTGTGTTGCTGGCTTGTTTGCTTCTCTCTTGCTCTAATTGTGAGACCCTTTGTTTCTGTGATTGTCCATTTGTCGAAAGGTGTTGCTAAAGTCTTCTGACAGTATTATGGATCAGGCCCTGCGGTAGGTCCTGGGGGTAGGTCCTGGGGGCGCAGAGCCAATAGGCTGCCTTTGGGGCGCTTACAGTCTTGGGATCTGACAAGGAAAATCCGATACCAGCCCATGAGATTACTGCTCTGTGCTTTGGATGTTGTGAAGCTAAATTAAATTCCATTTTTCAAGTATTTTTGAACTCCTTAGAATTTAACAGTCCCTTCATGGAAGTGATGATGTTGCTTTCCAAATGTTAGCAACACTGTCGTTATTTGAATTTAGCTATATATAGTATAATTCATGAATTTGTTGTGCTAGGGAGCCTGAGGTTACATTCTCTCATTATCACTATACAGATTTGATTTATCGAAATCGTGGCCAAATTTTTACCTGATTAAGAAAAGCTATAAAAGATAGGTATTTCAAGCAAAAGAGAGAGAGAGACTCATAGATAGAGACCAGGCAGACAGCTCTGGTGGTGGGGGGTGGGAGGGAGGGAATGGGAGTGTTGGGGAAGCGGGTGAAGGGATTGGGCAAAACAGAAAAAAAAGAGAGCCAGAACTCATGGACATATTCAACTGCAGTGATGGCGGGGGTGGAGGTGGAAGAGGTAAATGTCAGATGTTAAAGTGTCAGCTCCAAAAGGAGGAGGTGACTTGGAATCAGAAGCATCAGGATAATCCTATTGAGCCACCACCTCAACATATGTTAATCTTATTTTTTCTCTTTGTTCATACTGCATATAATTCATGTGTATCAAATAACTTTAAAATCACTAGGTGTTAAAGCAACTAATTATATACTGCACTATTTCTGAAGAGTGCCCTTGGTATTGCAAATGAGCTCTTGGAAAGTAGAAAGCATATCATTTCTGTTTTTCCTTGGCACCTATAGGACATAGGAGGGAATTCAGCAAAGCGAGTAAGACCTCAGACTGCCTGGGTTTGGTTATCAGCTTATCAAGGCAACTTGCTTATTGTCACCAGCTCCAGTCTCCCTGTGTGTAAAACAAAGGGTAATAATAGTTTTCATTTCATAGGATTATGTTGTAAGAACTAAATGACAAGTCATCAAAAAACTTTATTCAACATGTAGCAGGCACTCCATAGATCATAGTTGTTGATGTTAGTACAGTTCCAGGCTCGTAGCAGGATTTAATAAATGTTTGGCGAATGGAATAGTATTGCAGCAGTGTGTATAAAGCGAGGTCTTTGCATTTTTGTTTTCTGGTAGTGAACGTGGATTTGAATGGCCTTCTTTGGCTTTTCTTTTTAATGGGACGATTTGTATTTTTAAAGACACCACACAAGGGTTAAAAGCACAACCTGTGGGCATCAAAGCCGTGTTTGTAATAATTTTGAATTCCAGCTTATGACTTTCCACTTCAGAAGTAAGCTGTGAGCCACTATCACCCAGGCCCAATACTGACTTTGAATGCCTTGCCCTATATCCGTGTTTCCATTCCCTCACTCCTGGAAATAGCATTCTGCTTTCCAAAATAGACTGCAGTGCTGCACCTTAAAGGGATTTTTGTCACAGCTTTGGATCATCGGAGAAACAGAAGAGAGCCTTGTAGGCATAAAATAATTTTCTCAGATAGTTTCTAGTTTTTTTTCTACAAGAACACATTTTAATTGCCTGTCTTCCATTTCCTTTACTCCTAATTTTAGCCCTAACATGGAAATAAAGAAAGGAGGAAAATCAGCTAATAACGGTTGCTTCTTTGACTTCTTTCAAGGGCATCCTGAAACCCTTCGAGTGACGCAAAAAGTGGTGGGGTTCACAAGTAAGGATTCATGGAGGGGAAAATCCAATATCCGAGGTTGACGTCACTGCAGGAATAAGGACCTCACAGTCAGAATAACATAGGTAGCAATATCGCATAACTCAGAAGTTAAAACATTAACATTACCAATAAAGGAAGTGCAGACCTGCCAAGTTTCCAGACAATCCAAATATTTTCGGTCTTGAGGGAGCACCCTGTTACAGGAAGCTCCAAAGCGCAGGGAGGTGAGATAATTACAGTCTGGAAGACCAGGGAGTCCTTAGATGATAGCTGATAATGTTCTATGAAGTTTGGCAGTCCTTTATCGTTTCCTGTTCCAAATGATTCTGATGTCAGAAAGGACATATTTCAGAAGCTGATCCTGGAGTAGAATTTCCTTGTGACAGAGTCTCAGGCCTTCCATTCTCTTTCCTACTCTTCCTCTCTCAGGTGGTCCAGTGGTCAGGTTCTCTAGATTCCTGTTGGGAGCTGATGACGCTTCTGCAGGTCCGGGCCCACTCTCGGTGGATAGATGTGCGGTGCAGTTGGACTGTATGAGCACGGCCATCTCTGTGGCTCCCTGTTCTCTTGAGAGATTGGCATGCAGCAAGCAGTGCTGTTTGTGACACTGGGCATGTGCCCCCTGAGTTTAAAAGGCTTAAAAGCACAACCTGTGGGCATCAGGTTCCGTAATAACCCATCCTGTACAATGTTACGAACAACATTTTAACTTTCTTGTGCTCATACTATATTTTTAATTTGTTTTAGGAGCAAATAAAGTTTGGTTTTGATGATGCTTCCTCCATCTTTCTTATCTTTGGACCATGTATTTCCTATATGTAAGGATGCAAATGACCTCATTCCTATTCCTAATTCTCCTCCTCATAACTCCTTTCAGAGCAGTGGTACAGGGTTTAACGACGTGTGGTTGGGGTGGCCATGTAGAGTGCTCCTTTCCAGGCCGTCAAACCAAAGCAGTGGTGGGCTGTGTGTTTTTATTTAGTCCTGTTCTTCCGGGGACAGCCGGCTTCTTGGGTGGACATTGACATTTATCAGTGAGCCAGCCAGGCTTGTGATTTTGTGCATCGCTTTGCCTCCTGCTGAGACCATTGATGAGCTACATAAAGTCATTTAAAAATACCTAGTTTTAATCCTTTGCTGTGAACTCGCTAAGCTCAGTGGTTATCAATTGGATGTCTTTTTCAATAGTTAGCACTTGCAGGAACAAAACAAAATTTTTCATTGTTGACCCTCGTAGGGGTTCCTTAGTGTTTACAGGAACCATACTGTAACCATGCCACACTGCCTTGTACCACATAGTGTCCTGCCGTGATACAGCAAGTGGACTTACGCACATTATGGGATTAATCAGACGCTCAATGTGTAGGCATCGTATACTGTGACAGGGCTTGGCCATACATGGTCACAGTATAAAGAATTCCCTTGTGACTGATTTTTTTTTTTTTTTTTTTTTTTTTTTTTTTTTGCCAAAAAAAGAGTTTTCTGCCCAGGATCCTTGTAATGTGGTATGCATTCAGCATTACTATTTATGATTCTTTTAAGATAGTTAGATGCCCCCACCCCCATTTGGGAAGCTGACATTTCATATCCATAGGAAAACACAACTTTTAAAATTTGTGTGAGAATGTAGGTGTCATACTTTATGGTTTTATTATTTTTCGAGTATGAGAAAATATTTAGATTTATTTACTTACAGTCCTGAAATTATCTTTGGTAGAAAAAGCTGCTTATATAAAAATACCCTTAAATATCATAGAGAAGTCTCCTATGCGTCTAGAAAGGAGGTTTCATGAGTACCCTAGGTAATGGTGTGGCAGGGGGGTCTTAATACGTTCAAACTGAATTTCTCCTTATATGGCTTTCAGGCCATTTCCTCTTGTCTTAGTCCTAATGGTGACAGAGAACATCTGGTATGTCCTTCTTCAAAATAAATCTCCCTCCTTGGGGCAAAGTGTACGCACTTTAGGTCCTAACAGATCTGGGTTTGAGTCTGGGCCTTGTCACTTACCAGCCTTCGGCCATTATTACCTCTCTGAGCCCAAGTTTCTTCTTGTATAAGATGAGGCGGATAATTTCTCCCTTACAGTTTTAGCTGCCGTGTCCAGTTCCTAGGAACTACTCAAAATATGGCACCTTGTATCATTATTGCTGAAATCTGTGAGAATTTATTAAGTCAGCTTTTCCGTAATAACATTCCCAGACCTTTCTGGCTGCGCCCTGTTTTTCAAATCCACTAAAAATGGTTCTGAATGAGATTTCAGATGGTCTGGTAGGTGGAACACGAGGTTTGCCGTGAAAGGCTCATCTGACTTGCTTTCTGACTTCATGAATTTCTTCTGTATGACTTTTGGACAAGTCTCTTAACATCCTTGAGCCTGTTTGCACTTGTGTGAGATGGGGGTAATAATTATCATCCCTTCGGTGCCTTTCTCTCTGGGTTGTAGGGAGGAGACCATAAAAAAGTAATTTGTAAGTCAGGAAGCGCCATACAATCATAAGGTGATAGCAATAAATACAGTCAGCAATTAAAATGTAATACTTTACAGTGGGGTTGATGGAATTGGTCTTGCTATTTATATGACTTTTAAAACATTGGTCACCATCTTCAGCCTCACCCTGGTCCTACATGGCAGTTATGAGGCATTTACTCTCTTTTTAAATATGTATTAGTCATTTTATTTTATTTATTTTTATCTTTATTGTTGAAAGTATTATTAATTTCCTCCCTTTTTTTTCTTCATTCCCCCCCCCCCCCTCCACCCCACACACACCCCAGGGCTTCACCACACTATTGCCTGTGTCCATGCATATAAGTTCTTTGGTTAATTTCTTCTCACCCCCCACATACACCCCTTTTCATCTGCTTTTATGGTTGGAAGGCTGAAACTGACCACTTTCAGATGTATGACTGACACATGTTTATACAGTTCCAACATTAAAGGTATCGAGTTTGTGTGTGGAGAGTGGGTCAGAAACAGAATTGAGTGAGGTTAAGAGAGGGCCTTGTGGTCTAAGTGGGAACAGAGAGGCGAAAGAGACCCGGGAGAGGTAGGGTGAGCAAAGAGGTCTCCAGTGATGGACTCTAACGGAGAGGATTGTGGGCCTGTGCTCCCCAATATAGTCACTGCCATGTTCCAAACAGAAGCATGGCATGGGCAGAACATCTGAATGAGAAGGGAACTTTGGGACATTGGGGATTACCTAGAGTGGAAGTGACCTCGGAGGTTGCCGTGATCCCAGGCAGGAGAGGGCAATGCCCGTGTCCGCACTCTAGTGGGGAAGGTCGGGCAGCCAACTGATATGTGGGGAAGTGAGGTTGCAGCCCTGGAGAAACCAGTGCCAGTGGGAAAGTTGAGTGTCCTAGCCGTGTGAGCCGAACCATGGGGACTGCTCACAAATGCTAAAACTGGGCGAAGGAGGAAAAAGTACAGGGATGTAGTCATGTTGAAAAGCATCTTTCCATGTGCCGTTGGGTTTAGTTTTAAATCTGTTGAATATAGTGACAGTTTGTAGAAGCAGGAAGCTTTCCCCCGTATTTGTACTGTATTTTTGTTGTTATTTTGTTGCCTCAATCCAGTTTGGTTTCATGTTTAATTGTGGGGCTGAAAGTACCTAAGTTTGAGTAGTGGAGAGTGGAACTTGATTAAATATCCCTGTCGTTCACTTTCTATGCTTCAGTATTCTAAAAAAAACGCTAGCCACAGTTATCCAACTGCCCATTTGGGATTTGTAGATGCTGCTTTCCTGGGGCCCTTGCCTCCTGTGACCTTAGCGCGTCATCGGTGTTGGCCTCCTAAGTCAGCGACTCTGAGTGGGCAGAGTGGTAGTGTGATGTCATGTCTGGGGCATGAGCCTGTACCCTCACCACGCACGGGTCCCACCCTTCCCGGCCGAGGCAGCTCAATACACAGTGCTTGGCCCATGGAGGGTGCTCAATAAATTTGGTTGTTTTTCCTGTCGCCCTCTCTGGATTTCAAATAGGAATATCCAAATCCGAGAGCACCGCCCTAGGATCAGGTTCCCCAATTAAAATCCGCAGTGAAAGCTGAGGCAGATGTGTGGGGAAGCATTTCCAGGCTCTCGGTGGTGCAGGAAAGATGATTGCCCTGGGTTTACAGCTAGGCTTCCGTGCTCATGAATCGTAATATCTCTTCGGGGATTAATGAGTTTAACTTAATGCAACACTGACCAACTGTGTGTAATATTGTGACGTTTGAAAGTATTCAGTATAAAAAGTAGTTGCTAGGAGTATATATTTTGAGATACTTCGTGTTCTACCAAGGTGGTTTGGGTTTTATTGACCTTTCCCCCCAACCCTTCACCGCCCCCCCCCCCAAAAAAAAAAAAGGTCAGAAGAAAGGTTCTCCATATTATCTCCAAATTCCTAGATAGGAAACATATCAAACTACTGATAGTCTTGCACATTTTTATTTTTTAAAATAAAAAGTATCTTGCCTTTTCTCTGGTAGTCTTCCTTTCTCCTTTACCTCAAATTCCAGCAAATAGATCCTCATCTTCCTTTTTAATTCAGATAATTGCAGATTCACATGCAGTTGTAAAAAATTATATTGGAAAATCTCCTGTACACTTTGCCCAATTTCCCCTCAATGGTGGCATTTTGTAAAACTATGTAGTTCTGTCTCTCAAATAGGATACGGCGTGAACACAACCCACCCATCAGGTCCAGGTTTTCCCAGGTGTGTGTGTACCTACTTGTGTGTATGTAAGTTCTGTGCAGGTCACTGCCTGTGCCGATTCATGAATCCACCACAAGAGGTATTCTCTGTGAGGACTGCAAGCTGCTTGAGAGATTGGGCACATCCTGGGCGGACAGACATAAAGATATGTCTTCTCCTCTAGATACACAAGAGCTTTGCATGGCTGGAGAAAGGTGGGGAGTGGAAATCTGGCCGCCGGTTCCTGTCTGTGGCTGTGTGGTAACTCTCTCGCAGTCCCTCATTAGAAAGGGCTGGCTGGCCCAGGCAAAATCATAGGTGGGCTTGGCACACAGCTAACTACTCGCCTGGAGTAACTTACGCTTTTGTACTGTGTTAAGAGTTCTGCCAATTTCAGAGGCCAGGAAGCAAAGAGTTGGCCTAGGCGTGTAACGCACCTGCTTTTCCTGAGGCCACATACAACAGGCCGATTTGAATGCCTGTTTGCCCTTCTGGAATATATTGAAACATGTCTCCAGAGGCCTGAAGATGTGGAAAATGGCCCCCATCCCAAACCCCCAGAAATTTGTTTCACACCGATTTTAAATGCCCACAAGGACTGATATTTATTGGTGGAAAATGTCCTGTGCATTGTACTTTGCTATCTAGCCCAGTCTCTAGAATGAACTTAAGTGGAATTCTGCGATGTTGAGACCTTTAGGGACTATCACCATTCGACAGTGCAACCAATAACATTAGGTTCCCCAATTTTTAAAAATTTGCAATTATCTGCCTCTCTCTCTCTCTCTCTCTCTCTCTCTCTCTCTCTCTCTCTCTCTCTCTCACACACACACACACACACACACACACACACTCCCCAAAGCTGTGCTGAGGTGCAAACACTTGGCAGATGGCCAAGCTGCCTCACCAGCTAGGTATCTTAATCCTGTCTGAGAAAAACTGGATTGGCAAATAGGTCAAACTATAGTTATTAACATTTGAGAATGACAAAGATCTGTGCGTACCACTCAGCACTCCTGCAATCTGACTGTTTAGTTGGGCAAAAGTTATGATGATGATGTTTGGGCACAGTAACCAATGAGCAATTACCTATATTTGATCACTATGGGATCCTTTCAGAGAATAAATTTTGTAAATTTTTTTACAATGTCCTATTGGATTCTAAATCTCAACTATGCCTTGGTATATAAACATTTACGCAAGCATTTCTTTTCCTCTTTGGATTAATACTTTTCCTGTTAGCACTTTCAAATTTCATGATTTACAAGTGACAATTTGATTTTGGGGGGTGATGATCTTATTTAAACAAAAGCTTACTTTGTAGTCAGCTGGAAACATTTTGAAAATCTTAGAAGTACAGAAAAAACAGTTGTATTAAAGGAAAAATTATAAAGGATTATCAGGGTAGCCTGCTATTACCTCCATAGCACACTTCTTTGGGCCTTACTTGATCCAAATAAATGTGGTCGAACTGCTGGTGTGGTCATGGGAGTGGCCATGGGAACGCGAAATTCTGCTTCCTATGTCAGTTTCTGTCACTGAGGCCTTGTCTAAGGAATCCATAACAGGGATTTAAAAAATATATATATATTGTATATATATTTATTGACTTAAGGGAGGAAGGAGAAGGGAGAGAGAGACAGAAACATCAACGATGAGAGAGAATCATTAATAGGCTGCCTCCTGCATGCCCCATACTGGGGATCGAGCCCACAACCTGAGCATGTGCCCTGACTTGGAATTGAACTGTGACCTCCTGGTTCATAGGTCGACACTCAACCACTGAGCCATGCCGGCCAGGCACAACAGCGATTTTTAACTATGAGAATGTTCATCTGTTTGGTGTTTGATCTGTCTAACAATAGCCCTAGAGTTAGTTTATACATTATATAGTTGAGTTCTCTCATATTCTACAGGAGACACAATGAAAACGAGGGGCAATTAAATGTGTCCAGCTCAAGGTCACCCAGCCCCATTAGCTAGGGCAAGACCCAGGTTTCCTGGCTCCTAGTCCATTGCTTTTCTGCTGTGGGGAGCAACTTCCTGTCACCCCACCAGTCTTTCCTTGATTTCCATTTGTAACATTGACAGTTCTTCTGATGAAACTCTTCCCTCAGGTCCTGTATTAGTTTCCTGATGCATCTGTAACAAAGGAATGCAAACCTGGGTGCCTTAACACAACGGAAATTTGTTCTCTAATTCCCGCAACCAGCTCTAGTCTCTACATGCTGGGAGGAGAGGCTGTCCCCTGCCTCTGCCTTGGCCCCGGGTGTGGCTGATGATCCTTGACGTTTCTTGGCTTTTAGGGGCATCACACCAGTTTCTCCCCCTGTTGTCAGACGACAGTCTTCCTGTGTGTCTGTGTGTCGCTTCTTCTCTGAAAAGAACACCAGTCATGTTTTGTAGAGCCTACCCGGAGGACCTCATCTTAACTTGATTACGTCTTCAAAGAGCCTATTTCCAAATAAGGTCCCATTCATAAATACTCAGGGGATTAGGACTTCAACATCTTTTTCTGGAACACAGTTCAACCCATAACAGGTCTCGTTAGCTTCAAAACCATTTTTAGAACCAGTCAGGTATTTGTAACACACAATGAGAACCTGCAATGAATTTCATTAAATGTAAAGCATCATACCCAACATTTGTAGTTTGTTACAATAACACATTGAAAAGAT